>NC_143397.1:124449595-134449595 GCF_052110815.1 Crocodylus siamensis | reverse complement strand
GTCACACTTCATACTCAGTATTTAAACAAAGCAGTCATTGCAATAGGGTCTGGCTTCCCTAGCCCAGTGGTGAGGACATTCATCTGGGAGTTAAGATATCTACATTCCAGTCACCAGAGGTAGATTAAGAGTTACTGGGGCCCTGGGCAAACACAAAATTGGAGGCCTCCTCTAGAAGTGCATGGATATATCAGTCGCATATCAGATCAGCATGGATAAAAGGAAAATTAGCATTATTGGCCATCAGCTTTTTTTGGCTGATGTACCTGATAATGTCACCAATAAATGTCGTGTGCATGCGTGCAGCCACCAGACACGTGGCCAGGAATGCAGCCCAGCAGCTTGGAGAGCAGCATTTTGCTGGTATGTCTGTGGGAAAGAAGGGGTGTGGGGGAGAAGAGGTCGGGGGGGGGCAGATAGAGCCCTCCACAGTGAGGGAGGTAGTGTGGGAGGGGCAGAGGCTGGGGCAGGCCTAGCTGTCCAGTGAATGGGACCCTGGGGTGGGGCATGTGGTGGAGCCGCAGGTGGCTCACCCAGAGTGCACGGGGGGGGAGGGCGGCTCCCCACCACCAAGTGTACCCCCAGGGGAGGCATGGGATAAATGTGACCCCCAGATTTGTGCATGGGGTGAGGGTGGACTCCCCACTACAGGCTTGGGGCCAGGGCAGTGCTAGCGTCTTCCTGGTGTGGGGGGGGGGGTTGGGAGTGGGGCGGGTAGTGGCAGCAGCACTGGGAGGGGTGGCTACAGAGAATTTTGGGGTGGCTTTAGCCCTCCAAGCCCCCCCTAGCACTGTCCCTGCTCGGAGCACTCTGCTATGCTGCCTTTCCCTTGGAAGCCCACTGTTGCGGGGCAGGCAGGGGTGTGTGGCTAGCACAGGTCTCCTGAGGAACGACAACAGAACGGAGTGGCCTGAGCAGGGGTGGCACTAGGGGGGTTTGTGGGGCTTTAGCCACCCCAGTATTCAGCTTAGCTCCCCCCATAGCCACCCCTCCCAGTGTTGCTGCTGCTGCTGCCACCTGTCCCATGCAGCTGAGCCCATCTTGCCCCCGCCTGCCCCAGCCCGGCCCCCCACTGGGAAAGGCCAGCACACCTCCTGGCCCCAAGCCTGCAGTGGACAGCCCTCCCTGACCCCATGCACAAATCCAGTAGGCATATGCCTCCCTATGCTCCCCCAGGGATGTGCGCAGGGGCAGGGTGTTAATCCACCTATGCCAGTCCCTATTCTAGTGAACACTGAATTATTTATATAGTGCAATAGATGGAAAACAGTGATGTTATTAGGCTGCTGTTCTTCCCCCTCAGCCTTGTCAAATATCATACCAATACCACTTGCCCTAGAGTGTCACTTAAAGGTAAATTTAATAGAGTAGTGTCCCTGCTTGACCCTATGAATTGGAACCCTCTTCTCCTTTCTTGGGATCTGACATTTCAGTAAAAGCAGCTGAAATAACTATTCTGTTCTAACCTCTGCTCTTCAGATGCAACTCACATGCTATAAAAGAACAAGAATACAGAAAAAGAAAAAGAAAAAAGAAACAGAAAAACAAACAAAAAACCCCAAGAACATAGGTTTATAACAGTATTGTCAAGTATGCTAGTTTTCCCCAGGTCAATTACAAGCAGCATTGGTAAGAAGTTCTGACCAATAAGCAAACTCCCATAACCAATGAGAGTGTACTGAAGTAACTCATTGGTTATTGGGACTCTTCCACTTGCCCTCTCTTGTTTCTATTGGTTATGGCAAAAGAGGGCCCTGCTCCAAAAACCCCAACAGGACATCCTGACTGGCCTGGTTTCAGTGCCTTTTGGCTGTTGTAGGGTATCTATAAAAAACATCAAAATTATAGTTCCTTTAAAAAGCCCAAGACTAGTTTCTAAAACTGCCCAGGATGAAGGATGCAGACCTGGCAAGATCCTAGGTGTAACTGGCATGGGCAACTCATCTACCTAAATTTGGATTTCTAAGAGAGAAACCGGAAGTTAAAAGAGCATAAACTGTTCTAATACATATTCAAGTAAGATACAGCTTGGAACAAGAGTCTCTTGGTCTGTTGGCTGTAAAGATGTCTGTTAAACTTCCAAAACCTCCTGCCTCCCTGCTGGTTCCTTGCTCCTTGTGGCTTTTTCCAGACTGCTTTTATACACAGTCTATGGCATCTGAACGGAAAGCTGCCTATGTTTTATGCTCTTCCTAGTTTGCAAGGAAAACAAATGTAAATCAAACTTCACATTTGTAGTACCTAGGAAGAAAATGTTAGATTCAAAGTTCACATATATATAGCAGCATAGTCAAAGCTACTAGACGACGTGTTTTGTGCAAATGATTTTTAAGATTTCTCTGGCAAAGAAAGAGGCATGAATAAGAAAAACCATTTCCTCCTTTTGCATAAAAGAGAAAGGGGTGGGGGCAAAAAGCTCTGCATTACTAAGCATGTAACAAACCTCGTGAGATATGTATATGTATTAAAGCGCTACACAAACAGATAGGATATGTCCACTCTGCATAATACAATGCAGTATACAGACACCCTGACAAACACCCAGATAATTTCCCAGGTGGGACTTCATTTTAAAACAGCTAGACTACTGAGGTAACTCATTTAAAGCTAGCTTGGGTATCACTACACTGCACTGCATTGTGCCATGTAGACATACCCTCAGTTTATTTATTAAAACTTTTATACAAGCAGAGACTCAGTTGAGTTGGTGTCAGCTAGTTTCTAATGAGGCCCTGTTTTCATGAAAGAGCTGCCTTGTGCTTTCTTAAATCAGCTCGACAAAGGACATAAAAACACACATAATAAATAAATATTGTTACAATTAACAATGGAAAAAACACTGCAGACAATTACAGTAAGCAACTGTTGAAAAGGTCTTATCTGTCCACAGATGCCATGGGTGCATATCGTACATTGCTATTTCTGTTATGCAAAGGAAGTGTGAACCAATTCGATAAAATCAAGAACTGACTCAAAACTTACAGCATTTTCCCAAATGAATCTCAGAAGCAGTCAGAAGGCACTTCTGCTTAACTGTAAACACTATTTCCCTGTCCCACTAATTTCATCAATGCCAGCATGTCTCTCGTTCAGCAGTTTCTGACATTTCTACTGAACCTACGTATCACACTGGGGCCTCCTTGAGACCCCACATGCCTATTATTTTATAAGCCATTAAGAGAGGCCAGCTAGGCTCCAGCCCTAGGCTCACAGAAAGTATAACCAAATCTACCAGGAGTCTCAGATACAGTAGGAGGAATACCAGAGGGTTAGTGTAAAAGAAGTTACCATTACAGGTACAGGAGGGGCTATGCAAAGAAGCAATTTTATTCAGGATACGAGCAACTATGTTAATACCATTATGTGAACAAATTGCTGCTAGGATCTTAAGATGATGAATTCTCAGCTGGATGAGTATACAGTTAATAAAAGGCACTGTGCTTTCTCTCCAGACCCAGGTACCTAGGTATCAAACACCAACACCTTGCTTACCAGCCAGAAATGTAGTGTCAGCTAGTGCACATCCTGTTGTGTTCACATAATCTGTACCCAACATGCAGCTGCATTTAATAAGTGGACTGCTTCGTTCTTCTGCATTAGATTATGGGCATCTCAGTGCATCGCCCTATGGACACCATTATGGTAATGAAATCACACAGTGCCAAAGTCATGAATAACTCCCACAACGTACATATTAAAAAGAAAAACGTGGCTCTTCTGTCATCAGACACTTTAAAAAGTGCTGTGAGCCAGAGCTGCTATCTAAACATCCTAACCAAACATTGAAGTTGTATATCAGCATTACAAACAGTGGGTGATGCTCCTTCAGCCACTCGGGCCAGTAACTCTTCCTGTTCTTCCAGCTGCAGTCACCAGCATCATGCAGTTCTTGTCTGGATTGAACTGCAACTGGCCAGGGGCAGATCTAGGGGGGGTGAAGTAATACAGCCGCATCCCTTTGATTCCTGGTCCACCCAAACTTTAAAACCAACTGCCTGGGAGCAACAGCAGCATTTCTATTCAGACCGTGCTGAGGGAGCCAACTGACTTCACGGCTCATTATCATCTCCCTGATTCTCAGTCTCTCCTCACTCCAGAAGTGTTAACGACCCTCTTTCTCTTTTAATGATTTTGATGTTCCACTATTCAAATTATTTTTTTGCAACTGTGCTGTCTGTTTGCCATTCTTGGTAATGTCTCTTTCCTATTTCACAGCCCTGTAGACTATTTTTAGCTCTAACTAAAAACCTTAACTCAGGTGTGGTAATATTAACTCAGGTGTAAAAATAACCGACAGTGAAGCACTGGAAGTATCGTCAAGATGCTCAAGAAGACTAGGTTTTGTTTTTACAAATCTGAAGAAGAGACATACATTTAACTATAATAACTACAGGACCAATGAAATAACATCATTTACTATTTTGCCTAGTTTGTTACACTCATTTTGCCTAGTTTATTACACTTTTAAAACTGAATAAATCATATAACAATGTAGTACCTATTCCAATAAAGTTATATTTGTTTTTGCTTTGACCTTAAACTGAGTAATATGCTATTAGGACCCCATGGAGCTTGCATGTGCGCACACACACTCTCTCTGTGTCTCTCTTACCTGCAAGTAGCTTGCTGGGCGTGTGCACAGAGCATGTGACTCCCTGACAGCCAGTCACCTTGCCCTGCTGCCCCCAGCCCCAAGTAGCCAAGCTGGAAGTGCCTGGGAGAAGTAGAGGCAGAGCAAAAACCCGGGCTTTGGCTTGGATTTTTAAAAACCCACCCAGACAGTTGCAGGCCAAAAAAAAGGACATGTCTGGGAAAACCCAGATGTATAGTAACCCTATGGCCTGGAGGCAAGGACTAAATTGTATAGGATTCATTGAAGAAGTGTACTTGAGAAGCAGGAAGAGTTGAAGATATTCTAAACTGGATCAGGGAAAGGATTCTAGACAGAGGCACTATAATAAAGCAAAGTACAAGGAGGACCTAAAGCAGGGCTGGCCAACTGGTGGTCCACAAGGGGTCAGAAAGCTGCCTGTGGCCCCCTGCAACTGCTTCTCCCATAGCCGTATGGCAGGACAGAGGCTGGGGGGGCGGGGAGAATGGGAGACAAGCACTCACTATGAGTTCTGCCTACACAGCAGACATTCACATGCCACTTTTATGGCTATGTAACAGAGAGGCAGTGGGCCAGCTTCACACAAACCCCACCAAGACACAGATCACAGATTTTCACCAATGCCATAGAGAAGCCGAAAGGAAATTAAACTTCATCTGGGATGGAGTCCCACTAATCACCTGAACCCTGTGTATTTGGGAGTTACATTGGACCAAACACTTACCTTCAAAGAACTGTAGAGAAGACGAAAAGTAAAGTCAGCACTGGCAACAACATGCTTTGAAACAGGGCCAGACACAGAAACTGGCAAACCGGGCAGCCACCCAGAACCCAGACAGAAAGGGGGCCTGAAAATGGTAAGTTTTTTTTCCGTTGTCAGATTATTATTATCATTATCTCTGGCAAAGTGGGGCCTGATACTAAAAGTTCAGGCAGGGCTACCAGGAGTCTAGGTACGGTGCTGCTTTGAAAGTTGGCCACCTCAAAGTGGAGAGTGAACCCAGCTACATTGCGTATCACTGCTATTGCCTTGTGTTACTCCCCTGCAGAGTATGCGTGTCCAGTTTAGGAATGATCAGTTCACATCAAGAAAATAGACCCAGTTCTAAATGACAGCTGGCATGAAATAACAAGATGTCTAAAGCCAACAGCAAAGGACACCTGTACTTATTGGCTGGCACTGCATGATCTGATATCAAATGAAAAGTAGCACACCAAAAAAGAAAGATCACAGCAGATGAAAGACCCCAGGCATCTGCTTTATAGTTACACAGAAGTAACTAAATTCCTTAAAGTGTGAAAGGGTTTTGTGACCAGCATAGGTGATGCGTAGGGGAAGCATGGAGGGGCACATGCCCCCACTGAAATTGGCTACCGCCGAAGCCACTGCCAACTTCTGTGTGTGGTTGCCGCTTGCCACCCCACCCTCCCTTGCCACCAACACGGCCAATGGCATCTGCGAACAGTCCCTGCTTGCCACTCATCACCCCCCCACACACTGCCACTGACACCAATACCAGCAGCTACAGGCAGTCTCTGCTTGCTGCCTGCCACCACCAATACCGACACCTGCAGCTGCAGGTGGTCCCCACTTGCCGCTTGCCACCATAGTGCCTCCCCAGTCATGGGAGGCACCAGTCATTCATAGTGACCAGTGTTGTGCCATTGGATGCAGAGGGTGTGGCTGAAGTTATGGAAGGAAAGATTATGTGCAATCAGGTTCTCTGAAATGGACCTGGAACTGCAGGAGGACCTTCCAAGAGGCACAAATCTAAATTGGCCAACATAGAAATGTCTGAATCTCCTGCACGTGCAAACTGGAAAATCAGAAACAAACATGATCAAATGGTGCTACTCTAATGACACGAATATATGCAAGTGCGGTGAAGTGCAGACCATGAAGCACATGCTTGTTTACCGACTCTTGGTGACACCTGCACAAAGGAGGACTTCACTGTGGGAATGGAAAGAGCAATCGCTTGTGCACAGTTCTGGAAAAACATCTGGCTTATGACAAGGACACAAAAAAAAGAAGGGGACCAAATAGAAGCATATGGGAGAAATTTTCTGAAAGTCTGTGTGAAGAACTTCTTGGAGCTTAGCTAAAATAGAGATGTTTTCATTTTACTAACAAAGTTTTAAAACATTACCAGTGCATTCAGGGAACCAGTTGCTCTGTGTACCATGTGTTCCTTAGTGTGCCCAAAATTAGATGCCCAAAAAGCAAAAGTAAAACTTTCTATCTTTATGATGGAGGCTTTGAAATAAGCAGTTTAATGTTTGACTTGGTGCTGAATGAAAGACAATCTAAGGTAGAAATTAATTTTTCATGTGTAATTTTCTTGCATTTCAATAGCTTGGGATTACTAATAGTAGAGTGAGTAATCAACTTCTGCTGTTAACATTTTTAAAGACATAACCTAAGCTGACAATAAAAATTGAAATCCTGTTGTTGTGAATAGCAGCCTTTAATTGTCAAAGTTTCAATCCACTTCTAGCCTGGAGAGGGAAAAGCACAAGCTATTTGTAGTCAGAGAATGGCTCTCTCCAAGAATTTGACAGCTACAACCTTGTGTCAATACTATGACAATAAATATTTAATTGCATGATCACATGACTGTGGACATGGCATGCAATCTGGCAGACACATCTGGGAGGTATTAGATACGATATAATCCCTGGCTAGAAGGACTGAAACTGGTATCATAGGAATTGATTCTCCTGCCTGAGTGAGGCTTTTGGACTTTCTGGGTTTGTCTCAAAAGATGGCCTTCTCTAGCCCATACTGGGCAGCATCTACATGGTAAGCTTACGACATCCAACGGCACTTCCCCCACCACACAGCACTGATCCAGGCAAATTATCTTCAAAGATGTAAGCAGTGTAGCCACATCAGGGTACCAGGGACAGGCTAATTGACCCTGACACTCCATAATGCTAAATAACCCTCTTAAAGTGCTATAAAGTTTGCAGCTACAGTGCTTCTGGCTTAGGAAGCAGCCTACCCATATGAATACAACATGTATTGAGGGCACCACTGTCAGAAACTGAGGCATGACCTTCAATGGTAGATAGCAGTTATGGAGGATAAAGCAGGGAAGAATTAAAGATGGTGTCACAGAAAAATGTTTCTGATGTATCAGCAAAAAATAGGCAGATATGGTAGAAGGGAGGAGCACTGTGCTGAAAACTGAGATTTAACTGAGACTTTAGTATTTAAATTCTCAACAGTAATGTCACAATGCAGAAGTCTTTTGTGGAGAAAATTAACTCTCAACCTTCACTTTGTGTTAATAATAGAATATTGTTAACCTTTTCCGTAAGACAATGTTGCTCAGTTCTATAAATGTAATTACTTTCTATTTCCCCCCCCTCAAATAATGATAAACAACCTTGGACCACAACAAAACATTAAGCATTTCCATTCACAATTTTTTACCTATTGTTTGTTATTCATACCAAATCACATCTTTGTATAGGCATTCAGTAAGTTGCACTAAGCTGCTTTTTCCTATAAAATTTTAATAAGTTTATGAAAAAATATAATCATCAGGGAAAATATTGTTTCAGGAAGCATTCTCCCCTCCTTTTTGTTTTTTTAGATTACTGCATTTGGGTAAGTACAGTGATCACTATTAAATAATTTACCAACATTTGTCACAAAGGGATGTCTAACCGCATAGACCCATTGAGTTTTGTAAGTGTAAACCACAATGCAAAGGTAAGTGGGTAAAATTCCATGGCTTATGTTATACAGTCAAACTAGATGATCATATACTCCTCTTTTGTCCTTTTATGTCCTGAAACTAACTAGCAGCACAGACAATAATTAGTCTAGAGAGGATTTGAACTCAACTTGAGATTTTAATGGATACATCAAACCAAAAGCTTACTGGACCTTTTTACTACAAAATTGTTTACCTAAAACTATTAGAGGCTGTACTAATACAGTAGAAGAGAAACAGATTTAAATAAATGTAGAGATCAAAGATCAGTCCCTTCTTTTTGGTTAAAATTCTGGCCCTGAGTATCCACAGAATGATCATTCAAACTGATCACCAGATCTTTGCCGAAATCAGTATTGGGTGTACGTAAAGGATACTTGCTCGTCGACTTTTAATAGCATTCAGTAGTTTATCTTAAAGTGGAAATTATCATTACCAGCCTGATCAAGTTTCCTTGATCAGATAAAGTTAAAAGGTAAAATGAATGATCTGTCGTATATATACTGCATTAGCCTCTTCATTAACAGTAGGCCTGATCAATTTATGGAGCTCATGAATCAGGAAAGCTACTACTTATAATGATTATTGTTGAATTAACATGTAAGAGTGTACTGACCCCCTATTCATTTCCAGCAACTCCAACGTACACATACATATAAGTGTATACAGTCAGAAGAAGACATTGCATTGGTCTCTTGCTATAGCTAGTCAACTCAAGTGCAGTGGCTAGTTCAACTGAATATAGGGCATAAATGACATTTGTACCTGCACCGTCTGCTGGTGAGCAGTTCTGTGACAGAATATTCCTCTAGGATGTAAATAGGATAAAGTGATAAAACCTTTAAATGTACAGATAAGTACAAAGCCCAAAACATTTTTATGAATTTTGAACAAGCACAAATTCTTGGCAGGAAGGACGCTGATCTGGGGTGGCAGTTCAGTTTATTACATAGAAAAGGGTCATTTGCCAAATACCAATCCTGATCCAACTGGCAACAAACATCCTCAAAGTTTGAAGGTGCTGGGATCTGTGAGTCTGATTTGGATCCAACGTTAGTTCAGTAATCATGTGGAGGAAAGGATGACACATGATTAGTACTAAAATTTCACGGCTGTGCTATGCATAACATAGTAGCACTCTGATTACATGGACTAAAGTAATCTGCATTGTATGCAGGTCCCTCTACAGAAACATGGGCTCAGTTGATTTGCACTAGCCTAGAGAAGAGTTTTAATTTATATAACTAACTAACTAGCTAAAATAAATATTTCCTGGTGACCTGCAATTATAAAACTGAGAAGGCCTGGGCTTAAAATTCCACAGAGAGGCTATCATTCTCTATATAATTCACAGGGCTTTTCCACAAGGGCTCTTTATTGTCTAAACCTGACATTCTTCTCTCTAGTCATTACTGCTTTTGTGGTTTAAAAACTGTATGACAAGGGAAAGGAAGTGGAAAATTAGGTTACAGTGCAAATAAACATACTAAAACATTGCACATTTGAAAATAAATTAAGTTCAACTCCACTTCACAGAGGTTAACTTCACAGGATTTATTATTGGAAAATATCAAAACACTGTTCACTTATTGTATGGTCTCCTGTCTCTTGTTTTGTTTCTGGGTCATGCGTCACAAAGGGTCAGTTCCACATTACTTACAAGCCTTGCTTACATAACAAACTAATCTGCAATCTCTCTAACATGTATACACTACTAAGCACTGTTACAGAGTACCATAGACATTAACAAGGCATTAATAGGTTAATTATAAGCAACAAAACAAGGGATTTCTTGTGTGAGTGCTCATTTATACTAGTTAGTGATTTGATCCAGAAATCTGCACTGTAACTTTAAACCAAATTAAAATATACTTAGGATTTATCAGTTGCTTTGCACATTTCTTACATAACATTTTTTCATTTTTCTTAACATACTAAAACATCTCCACTAATACAAGTTAATTGGCACAGAGGGGCAGAGTAGTCCAGTGCCTTGGGCCCTAGTCTAGTGCTCTGGAAATCCTCAGCCCTGACCCAGACTTCCTGTTTAACCTAGGCAAGTCCCTTCATCTTTCTGCCTCAGTTTCCTATTGGATAACAAGTACTTTCCTACCTCACAGGGACGTTACAAGGATAAATGTACTATCCTTGTACTCTGATACCATGGTGATGGCACTGTATAAATACTATGTATAATAGTTCAATAGAAGAGGAAAGCTTCACAAAACAGTGTGACATCATTGGAAAGCTATCACAGTTATAGGAGTTACACCAAAAACCAGGATAGGAGACCGTATTCTGGCTGCTGCTTCTTTTCTAGATCTTAACGGTTCTCAGCTTTACACAAGAAAGTCTTTGGCTCACTCTAATACTACCAGTACACTAAAGCTCCCTCTTCCAGCAGGACACTTAAATTCTGCTGCTAATGATAACACCCACATTTTAAATAGCATATCTCTAGAATAATTTACAGAAGCTTAGGTGTAATATTTATATACCTGCCATGAAAGTCTCATGGGGGAAGTCGTTTTTCTTTCTTGAGCACTCAAGGTAATTATAATCCTAATGGCAAATTTCTGGTATCTTACCTTGTGCACATTGAGATCTGTATGTGGGTCACCCAACTTGAGATGACACTAACAGAGCAGCTCTCACAACTAAATCAAAGCTGGAGAAGTAGAGGGCCAAGTTTTGTTCTATCAAGTTCAAACCTTTTATCACCTTGAGGGCATTATTAAACTCACCAACCCTTTTGCTCTTCCTATTATTAGTAAGACATTTCCTGGAGAACAGGAAGGGAGGAGGGGAGAGGGCACTAAAACATTTTCACTCTCTACAGAGCTAGGGACATTTGTCCATTTTATGATGCTTATTTGTTCTCATTCCTGTCTGTTCTTACCATTGTCATTCTTCCTTTTTTGGATGATATTGATGCAACCCCTTGCCTTCCCAAATTAGTCATAAGGAAATCCTTTGAACAGTATCTGGAGTCCTTGTTTTACATTTCTCTGGAACCTATTTTATTCTTCCAACTCTTTTTCTAACCTGTTTTTCATTTCTTTCCTTTCTCCTCAGTTGTCCCAAGATCAATGGCTGCTTTGCTTAAAAAAATATAATTACCTTCCAACTGATGCACATTCAGAACCAGCAGGCATATATTTAATAAAGCCCAGAGTTTGGAGCAAGAACTATTTGAAATTTCAATACCCAACAATAGGGTAAATGAAGAGAAAGAGACAGCGTGAAAAATCCCTGAAAGGGCACTTGTCATTTCTGGCACGTGTAAGCAAATATAAGTAAGGGA
The DNA here is from genome assembly GCF_052110815.1 of Crocodylus siamensis. Lineage (NCBI taxonomy): Eukaryota > Metazoa > Chordata > Crocodylia > Crocodylidae > Crocodylus > Crocodylus siamensis. The sequence continues at coordinate 134,437,954 of NC_143397.1, read as the reverse complement.
CATTCATAGCCATAAAACCACTGGACTGCAGATCATGTAGCTATACTACTGCAGCTGATCTGCCCCTCTTACAGTCACTTGAATAGCTTGGAATTTGATTTTATGTAGTGCCTTTAATAAACATGGTATTTCACAGCACTTTACAGCATAATGAGGTAGCATACTGCAACTATTGTGTACTTAGCAATAGCATGCAGACTACGTTGTACATCTAGAGTCTGTTTTATTGAGGGAGTGTTGGACAGCACAACAGGGCTCTTCTCAGCCTCTGTTTTGAAAAAGTGTCACTGGATCTTTAGTTTACCCATTGGCAGCTATTATGGTACAGGATATATCTTCACTGGAAAAAAGAAAGAGGAGTTACCTTGAAGTGGATCACTTGGTTTTTACATCAAGATTGTTCCCTGGATTTACCTACTAGGCCTAAGGGATTTTTTTCCGGAGAGTAGCTTATTCACAAAAAAATGCTGTTTCACTCTTGAAATTATTGGCATGTTCAAGTCAAATGTATGCAAAGTGGAACAGGCTTCAGCTGGAGAGATTAAGAGCGAAGCCACCCTAGACTGTCATGGGCACGCTCCTGAGGGGCAGGAGAACTTTCATTCTGGGGTCAAACCAGATAATCAGTTTTTCACACACCCTTGTTAGACACTGTAATGTAAGAGATGTTTCTTCAGTAGAGGTGTAGCTTCAAAAGGAACTTGGCCTAACATCCTGGCCACAGGATTGCATTGCTAACCATAGAGAATCTGCAACATTGGCACTGGGTTGACCTCAAGTCTTGTTCCAAGACTGTGGCTGAATCCAAATTACTCCTACTGACATAACAACACCTTGCCCCAGAAGGTGATATAAACTGACAGGGCTAGGTACCTAAGATCCCTTCAGTGAATAGGAAGACCTAGTGGGCACATCTACATGAGAGGCTTTGAGCACAGTAGACTAATAATATTGTGCATTAGTGTGGCGAGCAAAACCCGTGCTAATGTGCAGTAGAATTATTCTACTGTGCAGTAGCATCTCCTAAAATGTGACTACCTGTAATTTACAGGTACTAAACTAAATGCACAGTAACCATTGCATATTAATGCATGTGTAGAGGTGCCCACTTAGGCACTTTGGATTGCCCTTGGGATGGAACCATATGCTAAGCAAGAAGGCATGCAAAGGTAAGCAGGAAATGCTAGGTGTGTGTAAACTCCCACCTTTCTCCATGGTTTAGGCATGTGACTCGGAACTACACAGTCCTCCTTTGTCTCAGGATCCAGACAAGCCAGAGGGATGGTGCCTACAAGGTCACCTAACACCCACTGACAGCAGCATTCAGTTCAATGTAAACCACACCATCTCAAGGTCACTCTTGAGCATAAGGAGGGTCCCACTGCCATGGGCAGATCTAGGAATTTGAAAAGGGGGTGAGGGAGATGTCACCAGTGCCACAGGGAGGTGGCAAGCTCCCCCCACCCACCCACTGTAGGCAGAGTACACAATGGCAGCAGCTACCAGGGACTTTTTGGAGTCCCCAAAACAGGTAAGACTCCCCTCCACAGCTCTCAGTATTCCATCCATTCCAGTGCAGGTACCTCCCCTCCTCTCTTTCCCTGTCCCGTTCTTCAGCAGGGGTTGCCTGTGGGTTCAAGGGGGGACTGGCCCGTGCTGCAACTGTCCCCAGATAACCCAGGGCTGGAGAAGCCCTAGTGCTCCTCCTGTCCCCCCTCTAGCTGGGGGCTTGGGTACGTGGCAGCATGGAGTGTTGGCTTGGCTGGGGACTGTGGCAGCAGTGGATGGTTCCTCTCTTACAGCTCCTGGTCCTTGATCACAAGGGACAGCAGGAGACAGGCAGGAAGGATCACCTGGAAACCTGCTGCTACTGTCTTCAACTCACCCAGGGGTGGGGTAAGCCCCAGGATCACTCCAGTGCTGCCCTATTCCAGCCAGCAGCTGTAGGGAGCAGCTCCTCCTCTCCCTCATCCTCACATTTCCCAAAGAGCAGGGAAGAATCAGTCCTCAGGCTACCCCTACCCCCAATGTCAACTGGGGACAGCAGTGGCTGCTGGTGGGCTTCCCCTTTCTCTTCTTCCCTACCTGTTCCCTACCTGCTCCCCATTTGATTTTCTGAATGTCCCACTAAAGCCTGGGTCTCCAAATGTGCCTTCAACACTGCAGGGGACACAGGCATCTAGGCTAGGGACAGATATTCAAAAAGCCTGAGCCTGAATTGATTCAATCTTTGCAGGTTAGTCTAATCTGGCTAGGCTAAATCAGTTTTGTAACCGGACAGACATCCCAGAAATGCAGGCACTAGGGCTGTGCGAAGCAACTGTGTTTTGATTCGGTTTCAGAGGACAGTGATTCGTTTCGGTGTTTGAGATCACTGTCCTGTTTCATTTCAGCTGAATCTGTTTTGAACAAGCTGCAAGGAAAGCTTCGCACAGCCCTACCCAGCCAAGCAGGGCTTGAGGCCGGAGGCTCCAGGGCCCCAGTGGGGAGTAGGATGGGGCCATCAGTGGCTCGTCTGAGGGAGGGGGAGGTCCACTGCCCTCCATGTAGGTGAGAAGACCTCCGCATGGATCTCTGATCCCTGTCACCAGGTCATGGGACAGAGAAGCAGCGCAGAGTGGCAAGCAAGCCTGCTGGTTCCTGGTGCATGACTCGGCTCCACAGGGAGCAGTGATCCGCACTGGTGGTCTCCTCACTTCCACTGCCCGCCCCACGCACCCCTGGATCTCTGCTTCTTGTGGAGCCAGGTCACACGGCAGGGAACAGCACTGCCCTGCCACTCAACATCTGTTCCGTTACAGGTTTAAACCAGCTTCTGATTACTTAAACCAGTTTATGTGTAATGTCTGTCCCTAGCCCTAGGGCCCTGGAGAAATGGAGCTGCTGGAACACGACTTTCACTGTGGAAGGGTGATGTGACTATGCCACTGCACCTTTCCTGGGTCTGCCCCTGATGACTGATAACATTTTGCCCAGTGTCATGTAATTAGAGCCGTCCCCCAGGGCATGGGAGATCTAGATTCTGTAACTGCCTCAGCTTGAGGGAACTCAAAACCATACTTCCTACTTCCCAGGAGATGTCATAACCACCAAGCTACAGCCCAGGGTTGGTGGTGATTTCCCTCCAATTCCTTATTGGAGCTAGGCCAATGAAGCATAAATGGTTGAAGATTCAGGAGGACAACAAGCAAAAAGAAGATATGTCTCTGTAGCCCAGTCATAAATTTGCCACATAGGTTGGCTAAGTAGGTAGTGTCCTCATACCCCTCATGTCCTGGCTTGGTGTGTGTTATGGGGAACTACCCATATGGTGTAGGCATCAAATTGTTGCTGAGACTATTCTGTGGCAGCATAGGGAATGAAGGGACATTAGTGCTGGGAAGTATCTAAAATCTTCTAATCTGGATTACAACAAAATGTAGGCCAATTTGGGCCACCTTTATGCATGCCCAGTAACCCTTATCTTGGCAACAACATGGTTTTGCAGCTGCTAAAGCAGAATTGATCTAGATCACTGTATGCAAGTTAGATAATTAACTTTCATTTACAGCCTGTTTAGGTGCCAAGAAGGATTTGCAGTTAGCCCTTGTTCTCATGCTCTGCTCTCAGAAATGAGAGTGCTCTCCCCTTACAAAAAAAAGTCTAATGGAGAAGGACTACCTCGGTCTGACTACACCTTACTGTTTGGAACACCCCACCAGCTACAGCATCTTGAGTTTGCCCAGGATAGAATTGCTGTGCATCATTTAACAACTTGAAACAACTGTTAATTAAAATTTAATTCACAACCCACTTCTGCTTTCAAGAATCTGCTGCCTCCAATAGAGTAAAGTAGACTCTTTATTGTAGTCTCAAAGCATTATGTGTGCAGGGAAGGAGGCGGTTCTGTTTAAATGAAAGCAAAGAGTAGTTCAGAAAGCAGCACTGCCAGTGCTGTGCTCATGATTTTTCATTAACATTTATTTTTCCAGAATCCTAAGTGGATATATAGCATTTCATACACCTTCATTCTTAAATGGCAGCTTTAAAATTTTCCTTGGTGCTACAAGAACCTTACATGTTGTAGAAGATTGGTTACTCTAGTAACAGTGATCACCAGTGGTTTGTTTTCACAGCTGAAATTGGAGATGACCACAATTTAATAGCAAATGCAACCACAGGCTTAAGATGAATGGTCCAGTGGACTTGGACTCAGAAGTTCTGGATTCTCAGTCTGTTACATGACACTGGAGAAGTAATTTCCCCTACTACTACTCTCCTCCTCCTGTCTTCCCTCCTTGTTAGGCTTGTCTGTTAAAAAATGAAAGCCCTTTAAGGCAGGGATTCTCTAACTGTGCATATGTCTGTGTCCAAGGGTTTCTGCTGCTTTACTGTGGTGGTAGAAATACAACAGCAGCCAGGGACTCCTGGTATTGATACAGCTCTGCCAGCAGGCATTTTTCTACTGCTAGAGTTATACCAGTTCCCCCAGATAGCAGAAGGTCTGTTAGCAGAGCTGCCTTCACACTGGGGATTTGGCAGACAGATCTTTTCACACCCCTTCCTGACACAGCTCTGCCAGCAGAACTCAGTAATATAGACAAGGGTTGTGTGTGTATGTATGTACAGCACCTCACACAGACTTTTATTATTGAAGTACCAACCATAAACCACTTAAGTCAGGGCTGCAGTTAACAATGCAATTACTCAGCCACATTAATTGCTTCCAAGATGCAAACTGTTTTTTCAAAAATGCTGCACAGTTGTGCTTCCCCATCTCTCCTTTCATTGAACAAAGTTAAATTTCCAACTCTTCCAGTTAAAGGAAACCTTCTGAACATGAATCAAGTCCACAGTGAGGCAGTGACAGCTGTCGGAGTCTGCAGACAGCCTAAAGCAATAGCTTTGAGAGGTGAAAACTCTCCCACTCATCCCAAGAGGGTGCCAAGACTCAATGTCTGACAATAAGCTAAATGTCATCATTCACTTATTACTTTGCCAGAAAACATCAAGACAAAAGGTGCTCATTTCTTAGTGCAGGATGTAATGTAACAGTAGTTACTGGGACAGACAGTTACTGGGAAACTATTTGCTGTGCTGCGTTCAGGGGTGAGTACTCCCTGCCCCAAACTGGAAGCCAACTGCCCCTGCCCAAAAAGGAAAGAAGGGAGGAAAGACATTGTATCCCCATTACCTCAAGGCTTACTAGTCACATGGATACCTAACTCCATTGTTTCCTAAGTGCCAAAAGTCTCAGCAAGTCCCTGCCCATCTGTCAAAATAGCTACAGAGCAGGTTACTTGCTTTTATTTCAGAAATATGTAGTACAACAAACATTTAGAAACAAGGACAGAATATATGAAGCAGTAAGAATAATACTTAACTCTTATATAGAGCTTTTCCAGCATGCATCTTGCATCCCATTTCACAGATGGGGTACAGAGTGGGAAAGTTTTCTCCCAGGGGAACAGTGGCAGAGCCAAGTACCTGAATAAGCTCCATGTGAAATGCTGTAGTGGCTGGACTGAGAAACAATGTCACATCACTCCAGAGATCCTGCCACACAAATCTGGCACCCCTATTATGTAGTTTGAGTCTATGTGCAGCACCAGAGGATGAATGTTTTTGACAGAAGGATTTTGGGTGAGGGGAAAAAAAAAGCTTAGCTTCAATTCAGTAGGGCACCCTATAGACATTGGTGAGGGAGGTGGAGCACAATGTTTTGTATCACACCCAGGCAGAGCATGTGAATCAACATGCAAGAGTTACTGCTCTCTCTCCCCTCTCACGGCTCAATGGAGAAATATAAGACATTGAACCCAATATATAATGCACTACAGAGTATTGGGGCAATTAGTCATTAATTACTGTTTCTCTGCTCACTGAAAATATCGGGTAAGTTTCTAAGTTTCCAATTCCTGCCTAGTACTAACCTCCCCACCTTTTCCTGCCCCGACCCCAACCACAAAAAAAAGAAGCTCTAAAACAGTAAAAAAGATCACAAAGATCACGACATTGCATTAGATGTTTTTAACTCTGTTAGTCTGGCTCTTTGGTCCAGGGGCTGGACAGAAATCTCTTGAGATGAAGCTCTTGACCAGGCATAAAGTACCTTAATAAAGCCTCTCACACAGTATTCCAGCCATCTTTTAAAATTATTATTTATTAGTGCCAATACTGTAGTTGACAGTCCTGTGAAGAGGGCCATCCAAGGTATTTCAGGATTGGCTGATGTTGCAAATGCTTGAAAGTCTTGTGAGGAAGTTCATCTTCTGAGATTTTCAAACCCAAGGTTTCTGCACAAGTCTCTCAGCATCTATAGACTCAGAGCCTTGTTACCTGGTAATTTTGGTCAGCTTCTGGAGCTCTTAACACCTGGCCTATCCACACATTAAACATTTGAAGCTAGTTTAAAGCACTCATTAGGCAGCTCAAAGTTATGCCACTCTGGGGCAGGATTCATTCTGATCTGTGTTACTCAGCTTTTGTTATTCTAAGCTATACCTTAGTATAAACACCCCATGCACCCCCTTCCCCTGCTGGCCTGGATCAAGCCCAGTGCCCCTTGCCTCCCCAGCACCCCCCCAATCCCCATCCCTTCCCCCCCCCCCCCCCCAGCTCCACTTACTTCTGGTTGCCCATACTGTCTGTCCTGCCAAGCTGCCACTGCTGCTACTGCTTTCTGGGTGGGCTCAGCCTGGAGGAGAGCAGCATCTTAGAAGCAGATCATTGTGGGGGAGGAAGGCGGGGGCAGAGGGGGCAGGTAGGCAAGTTAACCCTTCCGGGCCTGCTCCCCTGCGACAGACAGCACAGGCAGTCACAAGTAAGTGGGCAGGGGGAAACCCTGAGAAGCAGAGCAGAAGCCCCAGGGGCAACGGGGAAGACTGAAAAGGTGGGATTCTTACCTTTCAGTCCTCCAAGTCCCCACTGGCCTGAATGTGTGACTGCTCCAAACTGGAGCTAGCACTAGCACCAATCAACATTTATGTAATTCACAGTGTAATGTGTAACAGGGCCCCCATTTTCTGGGTCCTGCCTCTGGCCTGGACCTCAGACAAATAAAAACAAATAGCTTGAAAAACATTTAAAAGCTTTTTCAAATCTCAGAAACATACCATTGAATTCAAGTTTGGAATGACAGCCTCAGTCCAATTTTTACCTGAATTAAATAGGTTCACTAATTTGGGCAGCAGCAGGGATGGGGTTGTACTTTCTAAGTCATTTAGAGAGGGCAAAGGGCAAGCTAAAATAGGGCTCTCTTCTGGTCTAGCAATTCCTATGCTCTTGTAGCAGAACTATAGGGGGAGATTCATTCCATATTCCCAGTTGCAAGATGTGATTCTCTAAAATCTACGCATGTTCCTTTCTGGGCATTTCTATCACTTAGGCTTTTCTATCCATCAATAAAATCTTTTCCAGTTTGTGCACTAGGTGTCAGAGAAAAGTAGATCTAAAATGACAAAGTCAGGAAAATATATTTTCTTTTTGAAAAAAAATGAGCATATATCATCCACAGTAATATGTTGGACAGCATGGCCAGTTTCTCAAAGTCTGTAAATGTATTTCCTTTCCTTTCAAAAAGATTCAAATTAAATGTCACAGATTTATTGGTAAAGCTATACAACTAGCCATTACATGCCTGACAATAAAACAGTCCTATTATTAACATGTTATTGTTTTTATTAAAGATAAGAGAACACATGCTAGGGAAGTGAAAATGTAGAAAACAACGCACCTGCATGGTAGATAAAAGAACCTTTCGAATTACCATATTGAAAGCTGTGTATGCACAGCTTTTGCTAGATGTAGGTAAAAGTTTTCGTCTAGATAATAAATTTGCCTAAAATGTGGATTTTTTCATTCTGAACTGGTCACATATTTGACGCACGTTGACCAATAAGTTTTGGATGGAAAAAAAATTAAGGACTAGATACAAGCATGATGATAGTGGTCTCTCCAACTTGCACAACAGCCTGGTGGCTAATCCTCAGTACTCACTGAGGATATGTGAGAACCAAGTTAAATTCCTTCCTTGGCCTAAGAGGAGAGGTACCTCTCCCACCACCTCTCCCGCCTCTCAGGAGGTTGCCCTAACTACCATAAGACCAAGTATTCTGTTGTGGGGTTTCTCAGGATATGCATCTATGGGTGTGTCTACATGTGATGCCATGCCACCATAGCAATGTGCTATGGCAATGCAGAATCAACATAGCAGCTACAAATAACCGTATGTGGCTGGCATGGCACAGTAGGGACTGTTACTGCACCATCATTTAGTACTTCCAAAGGGAAGTACTAGAAGACCGTGCAGTAACAACGGCACTGTACAGCCAGGTGTAGACATGCCCTATATCACTTTTCCAGAGCACTTTGGACCGTGCTGCCAAGAGGCACCATTTGCTCCATGAATGTTAAATCAGAAATGAGGCAGCCTCCCATACCATCACTCTTGGGATCTTTTGTCTACAGCATGTGTGGCAGCAGCAGTACTGGGCACCCTCAAAATGACTTCTTCATTTCTAGGTCCAGCATAGATGGGTGAAAGCATGCTTCTCAGTGAAGTTCTCAAGAACGCTATGGAACTGGTGTAGATGCACTCTTTACAGCTATCGCAGTTGCTACTCTTCCACTCTGCATAAATAATTAAACATTCAAGGAAGGACTGACTTCAACCCAGGCATCCCGCCCCTCAGGGCTGTGGTCTAACCACCACTAAGGGTAGAGAGGCATTCCAACATTCTTGCTCTCTGCATCAGGGATTTTAAATGATTTATAGCAAATGAAACTGTTCCAACAGAACTGACAGGCAATACCTTATGGTCTGTTGGTTGGAGTACTCAGGGTATGGACATACATAGGTTGGGAGCTGCCTCAGAAAGCCTCCTGCTGTTATATTCCAATAGTTACCTGTGGACAAGCTGAAAATGATACAAGTGTATCAAAAGCACTTCAATTTAAACTTTGGGTGAAGCAGTGTTAAAAGTGGAGCAGTTCTGCTACATATATATTACTCCCAGCTTGTTCATGCATAACAAGTAGAATATAATAGTTGCTGCTCTTTTGAATCATTCCTCTTCTCAAACAGCTCCAAGTGAACATGTGTCCACACCCCAGATTGTAATTTAAAATCCCATGAGGCTGAGGAAGGAAATGAATTCAAATGTACCACAGCCTGCGCCAGAGCCCTAACTACTGGTCTATTATAGATAAAGGCAGATGCCATGACCACCACCCGTTTTAAGATACTAGCCTTTCATTTCCTCTGCTTTTCTTATAACCAATTAAATAAGAAACATTTAGTTTCTGGTTGAATGAAACATTTCATTTGGTACAAACTGGATTTCCTGCCGCCAGTTTTTTTGTTTGACAAAAAATCCTAAAAGTGTCAAATCTGCTTTGATCCGAACCAAAGTTCTTTACCGATTACTTTTCCAAACTGGAAGGGGAGGGGGAAGAAGGAAACATTCATTTACGTAGAGTCATAGAGAAGTAGGACTGGAAGGGACCTCCAGAGATCATCTAGTCCAACCCCCTGCCTATCCAAATCATCTCATACAATCGTGATCTAAACTCTACATAGCCCTGTTATTTATATCTACCTGCCTTGATGAGCATAGCTTCTTAATAGTAAGCCTAATATTCACCATCCACCTATTAGCTGTTGACCCCATGAGAAAACACTGACAAATGATATATCAAAGAAGACTGAACAGCAATATCAAGCCATTTGACAAACCAGAAGCAATACAATCAAAGGCTGCCTAATACAGGAAAGTTTTAGAACATCTAAGGTTCATTCACTTGTGCCTCTATCAACATTATATATGCCATCACCTCCTTATAGTACCCACCTGCTATCTGTATTGGACGGGCAAATCAATCCCTGTGTAAAAGGCTGAGGGGACATTGATCTGATATCAAGTCCAAAATGATCCCAAATTCTGTGGCAGAACACTTTAACCTTCCTGGCCGTTCCATTGCTGACCTTGGAGTAGCTGGTCTTAAGGCAATGGAACTTCTAAAGTTGACTCAACTGTGAGATTATGAAACAAGAAATCATCCACAGACAGAACTGTGTAAAGTATGGTCTAAACCAAGACTACAGATTCTTACCCCATTATCTGGATTACCCCTTTGTCCCCATGGGTTTCTTACCTGTTGGCCTCTCCCAGCACTTCTCCCTCTTCCCCCTGCTTCCCTTCCCAGTCCTATTTATTCAAATCTCTCACTCCATTTGATAGAATGCTCTGTGCATGTCCTTTCATAGCATGTGAGCTCAGGATTATGCAAGCTTAAGCATCTTCAGTTTAGTCAGTCTGTATGTAAGGTGCACCTATATCCTACCTTCTATCAACAGCTAGGTTCTTGCTACAAAGTCACAGGTTGCAGTTAAAAGGGTGTGCATACTCACTCACAAGCACACATACCACATTGCTCTGCCATATTTATTAAAAGCACATGTACAGCTGTCCTTCTTAATAAAACATAAAATAAACCTCATGTTCTTCTATTTTAAGTGGTGCTGCTCATTTTAGGTTTTTAGCCAAACTACTAAAGTGTTGGAAGTTATTTATACACAAGTTATTGTTATTTATATTATATATTAATTATAATTTATATGTATGTGTGTATATATTTATATATATATGTTATTTATATAGATTTTTTTTAAATGAAGAATGATTACCTCAACACACACAAAAAGTTAAATACAGAAGGATGCAGAATCCTTGTCCCCCATGCAAATTAATGGGAATTTTGTTCCCTATCACAGACTGCTCAGCAATGCAATGTTGTCTCACTCTGGTAATGCCAAAAATAGTATTTCATATTGATAGCGTATAGTAAATATGAGCAGAGGCCTCAGCCTGGGAACACAGATATTTGTGAAGTACTCTGTACTGTGGTTAGTTTCAGTAATAGTAATATTTACACTCCAGAAGAACAAAAGTTTAAAAATCCCCCACAATGAAGTTCCTATTTTTTACAAGGAAAACACCTGTTTATCACTTCCCTGATAAAGCTGGTTGTAAAGCTACAGCTGGGAATTATGCTGAAATTGTATTTTAGAATATCACATTGGGGGTCTTACCATTGCCATAGCTAAGTATCTTCCACCTATTATCAATATCAGTAGCAAAGTCCCTAGTGGACTTCATAGGATCCCCTCTGGGATTAACTCATTTTGATTTGGAGTAAACCCAGAGCAGTTTCTACCTCAGTGGCTGTGTCTACATGTGCATTTACACTGGCTTAAATTTACTGCATGGTAAACTGGAATAGGCCAGGTCTACACATATGTGACAGGGTGGCTGAAGCTCCCTGCTATGAGAACATGAAGAATAAAACAAAAGAAATAAACTTACCGAGGAACACCGAGGAAACCACGGTGAGCTGGGGGGGGAAGATGACGCTTCCCAGCTAATTAAAAGAACCAGCTGGGGCCACGGCAGTTCAAAGGCTGCCATGGCAAACCCAGCTTCCAGGGTTCAAGCCCAAGATAGGGAGAATGGCACAGCCAAGAAAGAGAGAAAAAGCCGCACCAAAAAGTTAGAGAGAAAACAGGTCAAGAAGGTAGCGAATCAGATGGCCAGAAAGGGAATTTAAAGGGATGCTGAGGGTGCATTATAGGTCAGATGGAAGAAGGGGGAGACGAGGCAAAAAGAAAGAAGACAGAGACCGAGGAGAGAGAGAACCAGCCCCAGGACTTAAAGGAAAGCTCCTGTCCCCCGACTTACCTGGTGAGAGCCAGCAAAGAGGCAGAAGAGGCTGCTTTGTTGGTGAGAGCCAGCACAGAAAAAGAGGACACTGCTCCATGGTTGAGTCCAATCCCCGAGGGTGAAGGTAACCACTTCGGGAACCTGGAGGAGAACAAAGACAAGGACGAGATTATACCCAAGGAGGGGGTAAATCCATCCCAACCCTGAAAATAAGAGAAAGTTCAGAACAAAGAAGTGGCTGTCTTGGAACCCGTGCAGGGAAGAATGGGGCAAGCAGCCAACTCAGTCTATAAGACTGAGACCAGATCCTCAGCATTATAAGAGAGCAACAACACGCCCAGAACATCTGGTGTGGTTAGGGCAGGGGATGGGGATGATGGAGGCCTGCGAAGAAAAGCCAACTTCTTGGCCCTATAACCAACCCTTCTGTCTCCCAAGACTATTTTGGCACCTCTCTCTCAAACATCAAGTGTGGCAGAACATTTTCCAAAGGACAGAACACTACAATTCCAACAGAGACAACTCGGCTCCAGGCAGCATACCATCGACCTCTCACAACGTCCAGGTGTTAAAGTGCATTAACACTGTGTGTGGACTGACTTGAAACTAAAATCAGTCCCAAGTCAGTCCACACAAAAAATGTTTCTATGCAGTAAGGCATCTACATGTGCATTACTGTGCAGTAAATAATTGGGCATAAATTTGATATCTGTGTGATGCAGGTATCAAATATAGGTCACCATATTTACTGTAGAGTACGGGCATGCACATGTAGACGCATGCCCATACTATGCAGTAATTTGGTTACTACAAACTCCTCAGATTTGACTATCCAAAAGGCACTATCTGAAAATAGAAACATCCATGCAAAGAGTAGCAAAATTATTTACACTACATTTCTCCCTCCTTCCCTGCTAAAAATCCCCATTTGTTTCACTCTATGTTGTTAGTGCTAGTGCAGACAGGCAGAAGGTGGCTGCAAGCATTTAAGACCTGCTCTAAGAAAGGTTACGCAACCCTGGAGAACACTAACTCATTCACACTAGCATTCCTTCTTTGCTACCACCTGTGGAGCAGGAGAGGGGAGACATATCTATACCTTAAACTGCAATGTACTCAAACAAGCCATGCTGCTCCTCATATACTGCCTGCCAAATCTGAAGCAAGAGAAAAATTGCTCTATTATTTTTCCATATTCAAAAAAATGAGTGAAAATTAAGAGCTGGCATTTTTCCCAGGGGTGCCTTTAGTCTAAAATGGTTGAGAACCACTGCCTTAGAGATTAACTTTTATACGCAACAGCCTACTTCCTCAGAATATTATAAATGGACATGCAGAAAGCATGGATTCTAAATAGAAGGGAGTTTCAATACAAAAAATATGGGAAGGGTGCACTACTGAGGGAGGCAAAGGTGACTACAGTATCCCTTAGCTGTCTACAGGGGCCAACCCTACATACAAAAATTAACAGACACTGATTTGAGATCAATTCCAGAAAGACAAAAAAGACCACAGCAGAACATTTTAACCTCCCTGGACATTCCATCACTGTCTTCAGAGTAGCTGTTCTAAACAACAAAACTTTGAAAACACTTAAATGTGAAAGTGTGGAACAAGAAATCATCCACAGACTGGACTGTGTTAAATATGAGTCTCAACAGACAAAATTGCCCTTCTTAGTGGTTTAATTGCCCTTTTTAGCAATTTGATTGTGTCACAGTTTACAGCTGCAGCAGCATATTGCTATTCAATTTTGTCACACTATACACATATGGCGGTGTACTGAGATTTAAATTACTTTGTTACGCAGCGAAGTAAAACACATCCAATGTATTTTAGTTTGTTACATAACACATTGCAGCAATACATCCATCCCTGAGCCTCCTGGGATTCCAGGACACCTCCTGTTGCATCCCCATGCTGTCCCATGAATGGGCTGGCTTGCCCCTTGGGCAGTAAGGGAAGGTGGCAGGAGGGCGGCTGGGTGTGTTGGTGGCTGGAGAAGGTGGCATCCATGGGGTGCTGGAAGCCCAAGCATGTTTGAAGTGATTTGGGCTTGGCAGGCTTCCAGTGCCCCATGCAGTTCCCACTGCCTTCTCCAGCTGCCAGCACACCCATCCGCCCTCCTGCCACCTTCTCACACTGACCCAGGGGCAAGCTAGCCCATTCCTGGGTGGTCCCAGGCAGCAGTAAGGTGGCGGGAACAGTACATGGGGTGCTAGAAACCCACCAAGCCTGAACTTCCCCAAGCACACCTGGGCTTCCAGGGCCCCATGCAACATTGGATTGGGCCAGGTGCTGCCTGTGAGCTGGGGCAGCACCTGTGCAGCTAGCACCCTGCCCAGGTGGCCCTGGCGGGCTCACCACTGCAGGGGGAAGGACCAGTCCCCCCTGCAGCTCAGGATTTTGCGCAACCCAGTGGCAGCTCACACAAGCAGGCTCCACCAAGAAAAAAAATATGCAATGAGGAGCCTGATCCTTTTTTTTCTTCTTGTGGAGCCTGACCACCTCTCCTGCGCTTCTAGGTGATCTGTCAGTAGCCTGTGAGCTGCAGGGGACCTGGTCTTTCCCTCTGCTGTGGCAGTGCCCCCATGGGCTGCTAATGGCCAGGTGCTGCCTGGGGGGTGCCACCACCATGGAGGGAAGGACCAGGCCCCTCCACAAGTCAGAGGCCACGGGAAGTGTGCCCTGGCCATAGGGCAGCAGGCAGGCTCCATGGGGGAGAATTGGGCCTCTTGCTGTTGTTTTTTTTCCAAAAAAGCCTGCCCTGGGTCAAAGTGACAGGGAACCACCGGTGGGCCATCACTGTTCCCTAACAGTGATGCAGGCCCCTAAGTTGAAACAGTGAGGTTTAAACTGTCATAATTAAAAACCCACCAATTTAGGGGAGCTAAACCCCCGTCATACTCCCTCCATCCTTGTATTTAAAATCCTTTGGATTTAGAAACCCTGCTCTCTGCAAGTCCATCCATAGCATCTGAGGAAGTAGGCCATCACCTACCAAAGTGTATGCATCTCTCACCCAGTTATCTTCCAAGTGCCACCCTGCCCTGCCTTCTTACTACCAGTAGAGAAATAGTTTCCTCTTAGCAAAAGGCATCAAACACCAACCTCATTCAGCTTCACACAAAATTATGGTCAAGGTCAACCATGAAGCTGTCTGATGGGAGATATCTTAAGCAAGTTTGGCTGGAATGCACTAGTACTTCTGACAAAATACAGAAACTCACAGGAATCCAGGGTCTTCCTCATATATTCAGAGACAGTTAGCCTTTTTAGTCTGAAGTAAAGTAGAAGGCAGGATAGATTTACACCTTATAGACTAACCGAAATAGACATATCACAAGCTTTTATGGGCTGAAGCTCACCGTCAAATACTCGGAGTCAAACCAATCACCAAATTTGGGGTCTGAAAGGATTTTCCTTCAGAGCAGGTTGGCTACAACTATTCAGAGAGGCAGGAGAAGGGGGCAGAGGGATGGAGGAGTTGCCTTCCTTTGTTGCACAGTATTTGGTGCTCTTTTTGGATTATGCGAGCATATTTTAACCAAATGGATTTCCTGCCACTGCCATGGTAAGACAATGGCAGGGTCCTTGTCCTCTGTTCCTATTAGCTGTGGAATATTACAAGAGTTCAATTTATAGGGCTGCTTTATAGTTGTGGCACAGGAGAGAGACTACAGTACATGTCCTTCTGCACCCCTTGGACAAATGATTACTGACAGCATAGGGGGGACTAAATTCAATAGCCCAAAAGACCCCATCCAGTCCTATGTCCCTATGCACGCATGTGATTTCATAAAAGATCCCATGACGTTTTTTGCAGCAGTAGAAATGCTAACCACAATGTCCTCCTGGCCCAATTCCAACTTCGATAATTGCATTCTGCTGACCTACATTCCCTATTCAGTTATATTTGAAAACAGTGTTCCTCACTGTCGGTGCTTTGGTTTGATTAAAGGCTATCACCTACTACCAAGGGGCAGTGATGGAAAGGAAAAGCCCCTTTGTGAAGTTTATCATGCACTCTGGAACCTGTGGATAAAACATGCTACCCCAACATGGGACAAGTTGTTTACTATTTCGTACCTTTCATTACTGAGAATCAAATGTGATGGAGTCAGCCCTCAGAAGCTGGGGGGGTTCTACTAAAAGAAACAAAGAACTGTTGTTGTATAGACAAGGAATTCATCCTCATAGGGTTGACAGAGACCTGATGGGATGACACACATGACTGTGCAGTGGATATCGATGGCTATAGGTTCTACAGGAAGGATCGCATTGGGAAGAAAGGAGGAGCGGTGACCCTCTATGTGAAAGAGTGGTACCCCTCCCTGCAGGTTGGGTTTGATAGCAGGGAGAGGCCCTTTAAGACCCTCTAGGTCAAGATACAACGGGGTTCAGGAGAGGGAGACTTGATGGTGAGAGTCTACTGGAGGCCTCCCACCCAAGAAGAGAAGAACGATCAGGCATTCTCCAGGGAACTGGCTGAGGCAGCCAGCACCCAGATTGTCATGGGTGACTTCAACTACCCTAACATGTGTTGGGAGGACCACTCGACCAGCTCCAGCAAGCCAGCCAATTTCTTGACAACTACTGATGACCTGTTTCTGTCACAAGTTGTTGAAGGACCGACTAGGGGGGAAGCCACTATAGATTCAGTGTTTACCAAAGAAGAGGACATGGTAGGGGACCTGAGGATTGGTGGTACCCTGGGTGACAGTGACCATGACCCAATTAGGTTCAGCATCCACCAGAAGGCTAGGATTTCAACTAGTAGAACAGAGGTCCTTGATTTCATAAGGGCAAACTTTAACAAACTCAGGAGTCTAGTTAGAAAGGCCCTCTGCAACCACCAACAGGAGGATTTGGGGGTTCAGGGGCGATGGTGCCTCCTCAAGGGAGCAATCCTCTTTACTCAAAAAGAAACTATTTCCATGAGATCTAAAAGCAGGAAAGGAGCCAAGAGACCTGCTTGGCTCAACAGAGATATTAGAGAACTTTTGAAAAAGAAAGGCAATGGAAAAAAGAATCAGCAACCAGAGAAGAGTTCACTCATATAACTAGGGTCTGCAGGTATGAGATACAGAAAGCCAAAGCAGGCACAGAAATCAAGTAGCATCCAAAATTAAGGACAAATAAAAGGCCTTCTACAGGTACATGAGGAGCAAGAAAAAAATTGAGCTCCACTGTAGGACTCCTACTGAATATGGAGGGTTAGCCCACAATAGATCCCCATAAAAAGGCAGAGCTCCTAAATAATTACTTCACATCAGTAATCCAGAAAGCTAACAGGAACTGTGTACCTGTCCAGAGGCCATGGGAATATGGGGAAGTCAACAGACAACATGAAATCAGCCCTGACCAGGTAAGGGTCCTCTTAGAACAACTGGATGTTTTCAAGTCTGCTGGGCCAGATGACCTACATCTGAGAGTCCTAAAAGAACTGGCTGAACTCATAACAGGGCTTTTGGTGAAGATATTTAAAAAGTTGTGGAACTCAGGAGTGATCCCAGACAACTGAAAGAGGGCCAACATAGTACCCATCTTTAAGAAAGGGAGGAGGGATGACCCTGTAAACTATAGACCAGTTAGTCTGACTTCGGTCCTAGGAAAAATTTTTGAAAAATTGTTAAGGAGGCCATCAATCACAAGCTTGTAGCTGACAGGGTATTAAGAAACAACCAGCATGGCTTTGTGGAGGGTAGATCATGCCTAACAAACCTGGTGTTCTTCTACAACCAGGTAACTAAACAGCTGGGCAAGGGACATGAGGTAGACATCATTTACTTAGACTTCAGTAAGGCCTTTGACTCTGTCTCCCATGAAATTCTCTCAATTAAACTGGAGGGCACTGGCCTGGAACAGCTTATGGTGAGGTGGGTGGATAACTGGCTTAGAGATTGGTCCCAGAGAGTTGTAATCAATGGGGCAGCCTCATCCTGGAGGGCTGTCTCCAGTGGTGTCCCACAGGGATCAGTGTTTGGACCTGTGCTCTTTAACATATCTATTAATGACTTGGATAAAGGGGTGAAATGCTCTTTGATTACGTTTGCGGACAATACCAAGCTGTGGGGAAATGCGGGCACACCAGAGGATAGGGCAAGGATCCAGGGCAACCTTGACAGACTGGTTCTATGGGCTGATCAGAATCAGATGAGTTTGAACAGGGAAAGTGTTGGGTCCTTCACCTGGGTGGGAAGAACTTTCATCATAACTATATGATAGACGGTAGCCCACTGGCTGGCACAGCATCTGAACAGGACCAGAGAGTCTCAATCAACCAGAAGGTGAATATGAACCAACAGTGTGTGCATCAGTCTGGCGTGCATCAGATCCAAGGAGGTGCTTCTCCCTCTCTGCTCAGCGTTGGTGAGGCTGCAGCTGGAGTACTGTGCCCAGTTATGGGCACTGCACTTCAAGAAGGATGCAGACACACTCTAGAGGTGCAGAGAAGGGCCACCCACATGATCAGGGGCCTGGAAGACAGGCTATATAAGGAGAGACTCCGGGAACCAGGTTTGTTCAGCCTAAGTAAGAGCAGGCTGAGAAGTGACCTGAGAGCCACCTACAATTATGGCAGGGGGGAGCACCAAGACCTGAGGGAGCAACTCTTCAAGAAGGCACCCCTCAGGAGGATGGGGACCAATGGTCACAAACTAATAGAGGGAAGATTTAGACTGGACATAAGGACTCTTCCTCTCAGTAAGAGTAACTAGAACCTGAAACACACTCCTGGCAGAGGTGGTGCAGTCACCATCCTTGGAGGTGCTCAAGAGGAGGCTGGAGAAGCTCCTCTTTGAGCTAGTTTAAGCTCATTAACCTCCTGCCGGTGGCAGGCAACTGGACTTGATGATCTCCCAGGTCCCTTCTGGTCCATTGATTCTATGATTCTATAATGTCTCCCTTGACTGTCCCTCATTCTCACCAGAAGCTTCACTTCAGGGAATTTCTCCCACCTGGGACTGGCATTCTCTTACTTTTTTGTGGCAGTAAAACATTAATCTAATCTCTGCAATAAAACTTTGAACTTAAGGCTTTAAACAAAAACAAAAAAACCCCTCACCTTGAATAACGGAAGTGATTGCTGCCTTTGAGAATTTGATTTTTTTTTGCTTTATCTCTTTTTTTCCCTCATTTTGGCAGTTTTCATTATCACAGTCCAATGGTGAGTGAATCATATTTTTGCCCCAGATGATAGCTTGAGAAAGGTTAAGATGCTATGCTTCTGAAAACTGTTAAAACCAAAGAAAGGGCAGGTGGCATCAGTTTACGAGAAGGTACAAAGTCCCCACAGAAAAGACATAACTATTATGGAAAGTAAAACTGAGTAAACACAGGCTTTGGCTTGGATACAAACACCAGAAAAGGAAAAAGACAGGTGATAAGTGGTAGTTTTCTTATAAAACCAGAACCAGAATTTTAAAATGTATGACAATATTGTGGAACTACCCCCTTCCAAATCAACTGCAAGATAGCTGGACATTGTAGGCTAATATTAATAAAAGAAGAATATATGTATATTTTCTCTGGATTTGATCTTTATTGCCAATATTTTGCATAAATATCACTTAAAATGGAATAATTTGAATCCCTTTATTTGTTGGCTGGGGAGGTGGGGCAGGAGAGGGAAAGTAGCTTCCAAAAAAGAGCAAAAACTGTTTTCATTCAAGCAATCAAAGAACATTCACATTCAATTTAAAATGTTACAATGGGTAGCTGGAATTACTCTATGGCAACACCAAAATAAAGAAAATACACATAAGCCTAGAATCTATTGGCTTAGCATTTTCTCTTACCTTATTTCTCACAGGATCATATGCACTGACAAAGCTTATATCTCTCATTCATGTGCTGGCTAGCCCTACTAAACTTTTACCCGTGAAAACTTTTTGTACCCATGCAAATGTGGACTAGTGTTCAACCACTTCCTTGTTCCATAGAGTAAATCTGCACTGGAATTGATTATTCCAGACTCTTTTATGCTGGTTTCTCTGCAAACACGCTTTACATAGCCATGCTGAGAATTCTCATTTTTCTTCGCACAACAGGTCATCAAAACAGCTTTTCAGTTTGTCAGCAGATGCTGTGCATGTTTCATAACCAATGGACTGTACCTGTCACACAGGGGAAAACACTAGAAAGATAAGATCAGTTTTCCTAGTAAAAAAATGGTCCTGTCATATAAAACAATCACATTGATTATCCTATGGGCTTGGGCAGGCAAAACCATGTCACAGAGATCTCCTGCATTACTACTGGCACATTCTCCTGGCTTTTCTCACAATCTCTCGCATCGACCATATGCTAGAATGTGAAATTCTTTTAAGGATATATACCCCCATTACTTGGGACTACTTTTTATGAAGGTGACCTGTTTATTAACCTAAATTTTTGGTGTCCCTCCCATTTTCCTCAGAAAATGTCCTTTCCATTTGAAGTTCCACACATATCAATTTGTTGCCAGAGGTTAATTATTTGGCAAATCTTGAGGCAGATGGAATTTGTAATTTCAAAGAGAGGTAACTTGGAACAATGAAGTGTATTTCATTTTCTGAAGTCCTACTTTTTTTTGCAAAGCCACAGTGGTTTAGCAATGTCAGGTTTGTTTTACTCAGGAAGGCTGGACAAAATCCAGAGGAAAGGGCCAACTCCACTAACGGTGCATACTTTTAAAAAGGTATTTAAAAGGTCTATCAAAAAAAAAGGCATCTGATAAAGTTTTCCAAAAATCTGACCAACTCTATAAGCTCTATCAGTTGTCAGCTTTCCACTCAATGGGCACATCTACACAGGCACTTTACTGTGGAGTTGACTAATTAGCTCTTCAGTAAAGCATCACCACCTAAACATGCACCAGAATTTGCTAAACTAAATTTACTCCACTGTAGGATAGTACTGTCAGGAAGAAGTACTATCCTACAGAGGAGTAAATATGTGCAATTAAATGCACATGTAGATAGTGACTGCTGGGTGCAAAATGCGCCCAGTCAGACCAGCCAGCTGTGGGGAGGGAGACTGCATGCCCCAACCAGCTCCTCCACTGCCACCCGGAGCCCAGAGCTGACCCCCATGCCTGCTCTGCCTGTCCCAGCTCAAAGTGCTGCAGCCCTGGGCTGGCAGCAGACTTGGGAGGTCAGCCCTGGGCTTCGAATAGCAGTGGAGGGTGGTGGAGGGGCTGGCTGGGACACAAGAGTGCCAAAACTGCAGATCCATGTGGCTGACCTCTCTGAGCCTGCTGCCAGCCCAAGGCTGCAGCAGTTTGAGCTGAAGCAGAGCAGTGATCGGCTGGCAACAGGCTCAGGAGGTCAGCCACATGGCTCTGCAGCACTGGCATTCTCTTGCCTGATCCAGCCTGTCTGCCGCCCTCCACCACCACCTGGAGCCCACAGCTAAACCCCTAAGCCTGCTGCCAGCTCAGGGCTGCCCCACCCTGGCTCTAACTACTGTGGTCTCGGGTGCACATGTAAAAACTGCACCTGGGAGCCATTTTCTCCAGCATGAACTGCACCAGAGTTCATTGCTTCTAGCTATGTACCCACTACATGAGAGCACTGTCCAATGTCTTGGTTTCAAAAGGCTTGATTCTTACTGCACTGGGTACAAGAAGCATGAAGACCCCAATCAGAGACAGAGAGCTGAGGCACAGAAAAGTTAAGCAACTTGTCCAAGGTCACTTAGCCTCTGAGCTGATCTTCACTTTACTGGTACCTCAGTCACAAGCCTATTTTTTCATCTTCCCATAAAGCTTATTGAAGGCTCTTCTCACTTGCACACAAGCTCCCATTCAGAAGTGGCAAAAGAAAGGTCCATGGTGCAGTACAATTTTGCCATGTCCCAGAAATTTTTGGGTCACGTTGAAACTTCACAAAATCAAAGCGGTTTCACTTGTTCCTGTCTTTTAACTTAGAAGTTCTGCAGTGTGGTAGAACAGTGGTTGGCAACCTTTAAGATCAGTCAGCTGCCACTTGTGACCTGAATGCCACCCCCACACCTCCACCCTCCACTGCCACAGGCCACCACTCCCCTCCCCAATGCTCCTACCCTCAGAGTGCCCAGGATGCTCACTAATGCCTCCATTTCACAACACCATTTCCATCATGCATGCCATGTGCTGCTGATCCTTGTCCCCAGTGGCAGTGGGGAGAAGTGAATTTGGTGGCAATGATGAGTGGCACAAGTCATAGGGGGAGTTGTGGAAGAGAGGAGCACTTCAGAGGGCACTGAAAGCATAGTACAGGGCAGAGAGGGGCAGCAGACCAGGCTGAGCTGAATCCTTCCAATCTCTTGTGCCACCAAAGATCAGAACCAATCACTCTGTAGGTTAGATCCAAACCACAAGACTTAGATTGCCAATCTCTGGGGAAACCCTTAGCCAATGTAAATGTTCACAGCTGTACTAGATTTACCCCACTGTCTTAGGACGCAGAACCAGAACTTGTCTAGAGAAGGATGGCGGGGTGGACTTGGGGGTGGTGCAGCGTTGCAATCGAATCCCGCTTTTATTTCTGGTCCATGCAAAGTTTAAAACCAACCAAAGTAGCATCACTTCTATTTAAGCAGCAGTGAGGGAGTCAAATGACTTCATGACTCATTATAATGTACTGGATTATACACTCCATTTTAATTAAAATACACAAACCAGAGAGATGACTCACAAGGAAATTTCCTCAACTATAATAATTATCCAGTAGACTTCACTTGGGCCAGCTATCTCACAATATTCAACATTTTTTAAGAAAGCCATATTGGGAGAATCAGACAGGAATATGTGCGATGTCCAAAAACATTCACTGAATTCAAGATCTTCTCCACACTGCCCTAAGCCTACTACTTTGCACAGTTCAGTCAGGACTCGGACTCAGCTGTCAAACAGCAGTACCATTTTTAAGTACCTCTTTTAATGCTGCCTTATTATTCTGCAAATTCTTGTTGGGGGAGTGGTGGGGGGGGAACAGTGTCTATTTAGACAGCTGCAAAAATGTGATTTGAGTGCAACATTTGACTGCACTTGCAGTACCTGAGGGTATATCTGCACTGCAACTGAAGGTCTGACTGTAGGATGGTTAGGCATATTTGTTCAAGCTTGAATCCATCTAGCATAGGAAAAACTAACAGCAGAGTTGTGCTAGCAATGTGGACTTGTTTTCCATGCTAATTAGATCAAATTGCACTTATGACAGCAATGTAGATATATCCAGAAACTGGACTGTGAATTACAAATCTGCTCCATTAATCTCAATGATTAATTAACCTCAGATGCTGATACTTTAAAGGACAACATTAATAACTCACTGCCCAAAGCATGTAAGAAAGGAGAGGATGGATTGTGTTATGAAGATCTATATGATGACTATAAGGGATAGTTCATTTTGAGGCTAGGGAGATCCAACCACTTTTTGCTATCCTGTAAATGAGAAGCTGAATATAAATGGTTCTGACAGAGCCCAGAAGGTAATTCAAGCACCCTCAGAGAGGACCTAAGCCTCAGCGAGGGCCATGGGGAAGCGAAACCCAAGAAGCCCAGCAGAGCTGGATGATAGGTACATTCAAAGCCAATTGAGGAACAGCCCAAATGGTCTGAAAGAATTTGCTCAAAATCGATAGTTATAAGTCTATATTTTCCAACCTGAAAATTGTGATGGTTATAAGTCACAACCTGAACAAACTTCAAGAGCCATTATGGAGAACAATTAATTCAGAACTACTGAAGCCTGAATTTGTTTCTCTCCAAATCCAATATTTATTAATGTTCAAGAAATACTGCCTTTCCTAATTAGAATGATAACCACAGTTTTACAGGGCATTTTTGGAAATCCATGCCAGAGTCTACTCCCCTTATGTTCAGTGCTTCCAAGGTCAGAGACAAAGCTACAGCCTCATCAGTCACAGTGCTGGATGGAAACTGGGTTTGCTAACTTCACAGGACTGAAATCTGCCATGTACGCAAACATGGCTTTGTTGAAGAACATACTAGATAGTGTCTATTTTTCAAGCATGAGTGAGGAAGTGGAGTTGAATCTCTAATCAAATGAAAAAATACAGAGCTTTTTAGGGGGGATGTGGCAGGCCACAAAGCCAAGCCCTCAACATACCCAAAAAAAAAAATCGCAAAGCAAAGTGAATGATGTGAAGACTGTGGCTAGAAGCAAGAATTTCTAATAAGTATGGAATGTGAAAGCCTCTCATTCTTTTTAAGTGTTAGATTTGCTGGAACTGAAAAAAAATTGTATTTGGTGCTATACCTGCATTTTCCAGGAGACAAGAACCTTGAGAATCTCAGAAAGGGCACTGCCCTAAAGTACTCACTGGTCATCAGTAATCCTCATGAAGTTTGGAAGACAATGGCATCATAGCAGAGTACAGGAGGTGAGACAATGCCATAATACAGTACTATGTCTCAAACTGGGTACCTGGAAGTTTTCAGTTCCCAGAAGGAAAAAAAAAGTCAGGCTTGTTCAGTACTTGGGTGGGACACCATTGCTGCAAGAACTGATGTTAACAGCAGTTGCCTGTTTTGGCATTAAACAAATGCAGCAACATGGCATTTGAAGGCTCTGTACTACTAGAGATGTCATATTTAAAGATCTCCCAAAATTTGTGCTTCAGTAGGAGAACTAGCCTCAATATCCTGGCTAACATCTCACAACTAATTACCTTAGCTAAATTTGAGCTACAGCATTATAATTGGATGTGTTCATCTTTTTTCTTCCTGCCCAACACTGTTATGTCACATTGCTGGTATGAACACATTATCATTATTGTTGTTTATATTGTGGCAGTGCCAAGAACACTAATAAAAAGTGAAGTAATGAGTGGGAGAGGATACTGACTCACCAGCATCACTGTGCTGGTTAACAGCCATACTGGGAATAGACTTTGCAGTCCAGCATCCTACTAACTGGACCATACTGCAGGCCACTCAGTTACAGCTCTTACTCAGTCGTCAATCAACAGTAGGGAATCTGAAAATGCATTGCTAAAGAGCAGTAAAGGCAAAGGGTTTTTACCCTCTTTAACATGAGTGATTAGCCATTACGTGGGGCCTTGAGAATTGTTTCTATCAGAAGGAAAAAAAATGGTGATGGGGTCATGTATGTCTGAGAGAGAGTGCTGTTTATGTTCAAACATGTTACACAAAGCCTTCTTCCCAATGTCAGCACTTGCAGCCAGCAGTCAACACAATCAGCCCATGTACTCGCTCCCTCTTAGCACCCACACTCCTAGTGCTTATTCCAGCTGTCTCATTGCCTTTCAGCTGCGCGTCTGCCAACTTCTCTGGTGTTCCTTGGCTGCTTTTCCTCATACATATATACACACAACTCCACCAGAAACAGCACCCAGCCTACAGTGCTGTGCTTGCATTCAGCAATATGGTGAAATATAGTTAACTCAGATTCCTGAGCAGCACTGAATGAGGTCTGTGTTTTAGGCAGTGGCTCCTACCATTTCAGCTATCTTGTTCCATAAAAAAGCTTAATTTTTCCCTAAATTTATCTTCAATGAACACCAGCTTTAAGAAAATTTCACCTGATCCCCAACCTAACAGTACTATTCAGGACTGTGTACATTCTAAGTCAGGTGCTAGTCTTCTTTCTATTATACAATAATAGATAAATGTTACAGCACTGAAATGCAATCCCCACAGGCAGCATCATGACCAGTGTGTTTCCCACATGTACTACTTTAAGATCTTTCCCAATATGAAACAAATCACAATCAAAGCACAGAAATAAAATAATTCACACAAGAAAGTGATTTACCCATGCCTCTTCCCATTTCACAGAAGTGTGATATTAAGTTTCAAGAAGCAAAGACAGACTTGCTGGGGGAACAAAATGGCCCCAAAATAGATTTGAACTTGTTTCCTGCTCAAAGTCATGTAACTATCTCCAATATATTTTACAGATGTGCAAGTTATGTTTGGATCTAGGCTCCAGAGTCTCATAGCTTTCAGCTATCGACTGTGCCAAAGTCAAAATAACTTCAGTTTCCCACAGCATCCATGTCATTCACCCTAGCACTGATGGTCAGAGCTTCTCAGTTCCCGAGCACCTAAGGTTTTCTGAAGTTGGTGAACAAGAACCCTCCTGAGTGGGCAATATGTAGAAACACCCTTTCTCCAAAACCCTGTTTCAATGTAGGGGACTGCTTGGCTGCTCCACGGATGCTTCATGCTACAGAGTAAATTCCCTCATCGGTCTTCATAATTTCACATAAATGACTTGAATTCTAAGGAATATTCTTATCACTTCATTCAGCATACTGGCTTGTTTTCGGCTACCAAAGTTCAACTTTAATTTAGAAACTCTTGGTAAGTATGTTCCCTAGGATTTGTTGGTTACAATCATCATCAACAACAAGAAAACAACAACCCAAGCCCCACCCTGACTTCTCAACACATTGCAAGAGATTGCAAATAAAAACAGGTCTATACTTTTCGGTATATGTAAGGACCAGATTGATCAACAGCTGGTAGGTTTGGGGTTAAGAGCACTCTAATAGAAGACTTCAAAAAGATGCCTCATTTCTAAGGTTGCCCCTTTTGGGTGCCCTTTTTCCATAAATAAATTGGAATTGTTGTTGCATTACTGCTGACCTCCTCCACACAGAGAAGGAAATCTCCAAAGAGACCCCCACAGCTTTGGCCTTTCCCAGTGCTGGATCCTATTAGTGCACTGACCCTTTGAACATCCACAGAGCTGCAAACCAAAAAAGGCTTTTTGAAACCAAAAGCTGGAACACAAAGGCAGAGTCCAGGTTGAGTAGGGCAAAGCACATGGGTTATTTCTCCTTGGGGACAAACTCTCCTCTCACTTGCACTGAGGATACACAAGAATAAGAGAATTTAGCCCCTTAAAGGACTACAATGAAAGAAGGGGGAACACAGGACCCTACATTGCTGGTTTTGTGAAGCAGCCTTCTTGCATCCCGTAGAATATCTGTGAGGTCACGTAAGGCTGAGTGAGCAGCTTTTCAACTGGGCTTACTGCAGGGAACAGTGGAAGGATAAGATAAAGGTGCAAGATTGAGTCTGACTCAGGAAACTGAGAAACACTTAGGAGTGTCAGTTCAAATGTGCATCACTGAAGTTGATGCAGTATAGTAGAAAACAGAGGAAGCATTGAAAATGTATTCCTGTGTTAGAAAGAGTAAAGTTTTCAGAGACAGTCCCTAATCTTAATGCAAGGGTGACTCTTCGAACACTTAAGAGCTCTAAAATTATATGAACTTTTACATGTGCCTGCTATCATGGCTCCTCCAAGGCTTAAAAAGGATTAGTAGATACCTCCCATCTTCAGGCCTACTGACCCCTTTGCCCCTAGAATGTATTTGAAAGGGCTCAGTGAATCAGAGCCACTGGAGATATAGCAGATCATTGCAAACAAGGAAACAAGTCAAAGCAGTCATATTTTGGATTCTGCTTCAGCTGGTGTCATTCACTTGCCTTGCTTCTCGAGCTGATGCCCCTTTCTCACAACTAATTCAAATGCAGAAACTCTGTTTCCCTGCATGCTAAGGTTACTAGATTTTATTATCCTTCATCCCAAATGTTTACAATCTAGGAAATAAACAATTAATTATATTGCCTTATATGCCTGTTTCAATAATCCCCAGTATCAACCCTCCCATGCAAAGGTCTTTCCTAATTCTTGAGCTTTTACCACAAAACAACTATCTGCAGCAGCAGCCTAATGAAAGTAGAAGTGTTTCAATAGCTTCCATAACTGACTTCCACAACAGATTTTATCAGGAGGTTTCCTGGTATTTTGTTTTTCTTAAAGCCAGCTTTTTCTTAAGTTTTTTCTACCAAGTCAAATTATGGGAACCTCAGCTGTGTATAATTATTAACTGCCAGCTTCATAGTTATGGGGTACGACTACAATGTGATCCCAAAAACTCCAAAAAGCTCAAACACCGGAAGTCAAATAAAAACTCATTTAAAAAGAAGAGCATTTTTAAGCTTATCTCACTATCTAGGTAGGAAGAACTGAACCTTAAGCTCCAAAGGTAAATTTGCAACATGTAGGTTCTTAGCCAGATAACTACTATGGGGTCCAGGCCTAACAGAGAAAGCAATTGTTTTAAAGCTTCTGCACAAGATTTTGTCTGTTTTGCAGTAGCATCAGGTCTTATGGAACAGGTGCCTGATTCATAAGGGAATTTGGGGCACTGCAATCCTGGAAAAGGGAGAGACAGAGAGAAACAGACACAGAGAGACAGAAACAGAGACAGCAATAGGAGGGAAAGTACTTTATAGTCTCCCCTTTTAGGGGGAATTTACTGCCAATCTCCGCCAGTTTATCCATTTAGCACGTGACATTAACATTTGGCAATTTTTATGAATTAGACAGTCACCAATCCACCCACGAAGGATGAAAATAAACTCAAAGTATTGATTTAAACCCTCTCAGATGGAATAGAGGTTGAAAAAGGGCTGTACAGTATGAAAACCAAGGAAATCACCACTCACTCACTCCAGAGAAGGGACTCTGAGTCTAGTTACACTGGTTATCTTAGAAACCACACTACTTATTTTACTGAGTGCAGTCTACATACAGCAGTAATTTAATAAAAGTAGTAGGCTTCCCACAGCTTTCATAACTGACTTTGCTTGAAGACAACTAAACTGATTAGAAGCAACATTTCAAAGTTTGAACCACTTTAACCAACACCTATGCAAATACCTGATACACACCCAAAGCTTGCAGTGACAGTGGAATCTAGAAGTCATGCAAACTAAACCAACTGGTGCCCCAAATTCCCTTATGAATCAGCTGGCCTCTCAAGGGGAAGGGAGGGGAAACAACATCCACAGTGGACACCTCCTGGGCAGCTCTGCCAAAAGGGCACCACTCAAGAGTATCCTTTGGCAGTGATAGAGGTGGTGATGGAAGGACTTTCATTATTTTATTGTTTTCTGCTGCTATTCTATAGATTTGGATGATGTGTTCATTGGGGTAAGGAGATAATTTGAGTATCTTAAGGTAGGAGTAAGTATGCTTTTCGGGGGAGAAGTGGGAAGTGGGATTTGGTGGGCTGGGGTAAAGTTTTTAAGGTTTTGGGGTGTCCTTTGGAGAGTCTGTTTTTGTCCTGTACCATGTGGGTTATATTGTACGGTGTCCATAGCCTTTTTTAGACAGGGCAGATAGATCAACTAAATAAATACATTATTCAGGGCTGTGTCCAAACACGACACAGCAGGGATTGTACAAATTAGCTCTGATCAGAGGCAGAGCTAATTAGACCTCCCCAGCCCTGGGCAGAGCAATTTAGCCTGCCCTCAGTGCCCCACTAAAGTGGCTACACTACCTAATACCAGACGTGTTGTTGATTATTCTGGTCTCAGAGGCCTGTGGTATGCCAGGGACTGTCTCCCAGATTTTGGTCCCCAGAAGTTGGTTGATTTGGTTTTATTTTGAAGTAAAATTCACCAAGGTCAACCCCAAGCAGAGGTACAATTCTTTAGTTTCACAGTATAGGAACAAAAGTGCTTTGTCTTCCTGGGCTTTTCAACCTAGAAGAGATCACACAAATCAGTCGCCTTGAGGTTAAAAAAAAATGCATCTTGAATGCATTTTGAGTTGAGACTAAGCCTGTGAGTAACTTCTTGTCTCTAAATTATGAGAGAGAGAAAAGAAGGCACGTGTAAGCAGCAGCTATGGTAAAGCTGAAGAAAGTGACCCTCAGTGATCAACACGACAGACTGGGATGAGATTGAGATTTTATCTTGCTAACTTTATCTGAGAGTGGGTAGTGCAATCAGAAGTGTATAGTTCAGTCAGTTGTTCTGCAAAAGGTCTCATCTGTGACTCTTTTCTTGATAAATATCCTCTACATTGCTCAAATGAGTTGTGTTACGAGCTCCAGCTGCACTGAGTCACCATCTTGCTACATACAACCCATGACTCTTTCTGAGAAAAAAGATAGGATTAGTCAAAAATTTATCAGCTAATTTACAGAGCAATCATGAGCATGTAATGAGTGTTGAAGCTCTGATTAATCTGCTTTATTAAAAAAAAAGCCTGATATTTAAATATTTTATTTACCAAGAAAGAAGGATAAAGTAGAAAGAAATGTCAGCAATATTTTTAGGGCAGAAAAATATAAATCATGACTCAGGCATTTATCTTTTACCTCCCCCAGGGGAGGTACACCCAGGCCTAGGGTCAGTGAGGACCTAGTCAGGAACTTCTGAAGGAACTGGACGCATTTAAATCAGCTGGTCCTGATGATCTCCACCCCAGAGTGCTGAGGGAATTAGCAGAGGTCATAGCGGGACCCCTGGCACGGCTTTACGAGCACTCATGGTGCTCTGGAGAGGTGCCAGAGGATTGGGAAAGGGCCAATGTGGTTCCCATTTTCAAAAAAGGGAGGAAGGAGGACCCAGGAAACTATAGGCGAGTTAGTCTTACCTTGATCCTGGGTAAGCTTTTTGAGAGAATTATCCTGGTGCATGGGGGACCAGCAGGGGAGATTATGCTTAGGAGAAACCAACACGGGTTCATTAGAGGCAGGTCCTGTCAGACCAACCTGGTGGCCTTCTACAACCAGGTCACAAAATCCTTAGATGCAGGGGTAGCAGTGAATGTAGTCTTTCTGAACTTTAGGAAGGCCTTCAACACAGTCTCTCATCCCATTCTCATTAAAAAACTAGGGGACTTTGGCATCAACACCTACACAGTCAAATGGCTGGAGGACCGCACCCAGAGAGTGGTGGTGGACGGGTCTTATTCAACCTGGAGGAATGTGGGCAGTGGGATTCCCCAGGGCTGAGTCCTCGGGCCTGCACTGTTCAACATCTTCATCAGCAACTTGGACGAGGGGGTAAAAAGCACCCTGTTCAAATTTGCAGATGACACTAAGATGTGGGGAGAAGTGGGCATGCTAGAAGGGAGGACTAGGCTGCAATTGGACCTAGACAGGTTACAGGGATTGGCAGATGAGAACAGGATAGGTTTCAATACTGACAAGTGGCAGAGGCAGAAAACGGTCTTGGAGTCATTATTGATGCCAGAATGAACATGGGCTGACAGTGTGGGGACGACGTCAGGAAGGCCAACCGTACCTTGTCATGCATCCATAGATGCATCTCAAACAGGTCCAAGGAGGTGATCCTGCCCCTCTGTGTGACACTGGTCAGGCCGCAGTTGGAGTGCTGTGTCCAGTTCTGGGCGTCACACTTCAGGAGGGATGTGGACAACATGGAGAGGGTCCAAAGGAGGGCCACCCATATGATCAGGGGGCAGCAGGGCAGGCCCTACAAAGAGAGGCTACAGGATCTGAACCTGTTCAGCCTCCACAAGAGAAGGCTTGGGGGGGATCTAGTGGCTGTTTACAGACTAGTCAGGGGGGACCAGCAGGCATTGAGGGAGTCCCTGTTTCCCCGAGCACTACCAGGAGTGACTAGAAATAACGGTCACAAGCTGGCAGAGGGTAGATTCAGACTAGATATCAGAAGGCGCTACTTCACTGTCAGGGCGGCTAGGATCTGGAAGCAACTTCCAAGAGAAGTGGTGCTGGCCCCTACCCTGGGGGTCTTTAAGAGGAGGCTGGATGAACACCCTGATGGGGTCATTTGACCCCAGTACTCTTTCCTGCCATGGCAGAGGGTCAGACTTCCAACCCTACAATCTATGAAACTATATACTTGGGTTGTGTATGGCAAAGTGTGTGCATTTGTGTTTGTGTGTGCATGCGTGTGCACGCATGTGTGTGTATGCATGTGTATTATCTGGGCAAGATGGACCCTGTTGTTCTGGTCATGTGCTCTGCACATGGAAACCTGGGGCCTTGTAACTGGGCAAAATAAGTAACATCCTCTGGCCTGGTTGGCCAGGAGGAGCAAAAGCTTTTCAGGCAGATTGGTTAAGAGAAAGACTGGAGTGTGGCACTCCCTGACTGGACAAGGTCATGGCGATGCCATGCAGAGGGTTATAAGAGCTAGGGATGGACATTACACACAAACCAGTTTAAGTGATCAGAAACTTGTTTGAACCTATAACAGAAATGTTCAGTTAACATAAACCAGTTTGAAAATGGCTAAAACCGGTTTGAGATAAACTAGGTTGAATGTAGTATCAGACTTAACTGATTTGGTTCAAACTGGTTTATGCACTCTCTGTCCCAGACCCCTCATTGGTTTAAGTTAAATAAGACACCCTCAACATCCCAGCATGCTCTCTGGACTGGGCAGGGCTCTCTGTTCCACAGCAGGGCTGGCACCTCCCCATGCTCCCTGGCTGCAGCTCCAGCAGAGATTTGTGTATTCAGCAGTGTCTGCCTGGGATCCTCCTGCTATTGCCTTCCCCTCACCACTCCCTGCTAAGCAGGGATCCCTGTCCCCTCTGCCTTACACAGACACCTCAGCATTAGCTAGCATACCATATGCTGGCTACCTCCGTGCTGCGGCAGACAGCAGTGTCAGCTTAGGACTTTTTCGAGTTAATAAACAGCTCAGCTGGTAATGTCCCTCTGTTCCTTCTTTGTTTAAGAAGAGCTTGAAATAATGAGAGAGGCTGTTTGTTTTCTGATGGGATAATAAATGATAATAGAGCTGATAAATGCTCTGTTATCAAGGAGGAGCGAACCCCTCCCTAATCCTGCCAGCACCTAGCCACACCCCGCTCAGCTCAGCCCTGTGGAAAGGAAGTGAGGGCTGCTCTAGTGCCCCCGGGCTTCTAGCCTGAGCAACTGCAGGCATGTGCCTGCATGTCTGAGATGTCTGCACAGTTACAAAGTGATTTAGCCTAGCCAGGCTAGACTAACCTGCAAAGATCTAATCCAGGGGTGGGCAATTATTTCGAGCAGAGAGCCGCTTACCCAATTTTGGCAGGCTGTCGAGGGCTGCATGGGTAGCCCTGCCCCTTGACAGGTGCCCCGCCCCCTGGTCACCATCTTGGGACCAATATCCCAATGTCTTGGGACCAATGTCCCAAGGCCAGCACTGGCGGGGCCCAAAGCGGAACACAGGCTGGCAGGGTCTGTGGAGCTGGGCTGGGCTGCACCAGCAGGGAGAGGGGGGAGCTGGCCTGGCTGGCTGGGACCCCACGCTCCTGCCACCCTGCTCAGGGCCCCGCCGGCACTGGCCCCAGAACACCGGTGTGGGCCCCGTGCTCCCACTGACTCCCCGCCCACTCACACCCAGTGTCCCCCAGTCCTGCAGTACAGGCAGGGGGCAGTACACAGCTCCAAGCCCCTGCTCACTGCAGGGAAGAAGTTGGTGTTGAGCACGGGGAAAAGCAGCCCCTTGCCTGTTCCATGGCTGGTGCTCCCTACTGCAGGCAGTCACAGCCCACACAGGACTGTCTGGATCAGGCACGGGCTGCAAGCAGCTACAGTGTGGGACGCTGGCCACTGGGTGGGGGAGGGGCCACTTTTCCCCACGCTTACCACCAGCTTGTAACCCAGCCCTGCTGCCAGCCTGGGCCCCACACTGGCTCCAAGCTTGCCCGTTGGGGCCGCATGTGGCGGCAGCAGCTGTGGCCCCTCCACTTGCTGCACTGGGCAGTGGCGGCTGCTGCTGCCCACCTGGAGCTCATGCGCTGGGTAGCTGAGAGGCGAGAGTGGCAAATACTGCCCGGCACGGCAAGTGGGGGGGCTGTAGCTGCTGTCACCATGCACAGCCCCAATGGGCAAGCCCAGAGAAAGAGTGGGGCCCAGGCTGGCAGCGGGGCCAGGTTACAAGCTGGTGCTAAACAGCGGGGGGAAGAAAAGTCACCCTTCCCCTTCTTCATGGCCGGCACTCCCTGATGTAGCCACTCACAGCCCACTGCAACACGGGGTGCCAGCCACAGGACAGGCAAGGGGCTGCTGTCCCCGCCATGCCCAGCTTTTCCCCAGGCCACTTTTCCCCGGGCTCCTTCCCTGCCCTTCCGCCCCACTCCACCCCGCTTACCTGAGCCTCCTGCGCCAGGACAGCCACATGGTCCCAGGCCGGAAACCCTGGCTGGGGCTTCCAGCTGGGGGGGCAGGGCCAGTTTGGGGAAGGTTTGGGGAAGAAAAGAAGCTGCTAGGGGCTGCTAGAGAGTGAACTCTCCATCAAGGGAGAAGGAATTTGCAGATAGCAAAAGGGGAAGCTCAGGAGCCCCTTACAATGCTCTCAAGCAACTCCCTTTGGCACAGTGAACCAAAGGAGCAGCTTATAGGACTCTCTGGTGTGGGCCCTACTCTCCATCCCATTGCTGGGTGCAGGCTCCCGGAACTACCTGTTGGGAAGCCCCACGTCCCAGACTGCCTTGGTATGGGTGAAGCCTCCCCTAAGAGGGTGCCGCTACAGACTTTGCTTTGTAGTTAATAGTGTTTTGAAATTATATATAGCATTTTCTTTTGTTTTGTTTTTAATCTTTGTCATACATTTGGGTTTTTGTGTTTATACTGCTTGTGAGGAGGGGTTTTATGCAGTGCACCTCAGGAAATTTAGTATTCCCAGATTTCTGGGTGGGGGCTCAAGCCACTGGTATAATTTATGGGGTACCCTGAAATGTGAACCCGGCCTTTCTTGCTGCCAACCAGTACCCAATAGAAGGGTTATATATGTATTTGTGAAATACCAATTTATTATACATAGGATACATGTGTGAGAGAGAGAGATCTCACCTATGTGTGAGAAGCATAATATATCCAATTAAGTGAGCTCAGGCTCACAAAAGCTTGTTATATATCTGATTTAGTCTATAAGGTGCATATCTTCCTGGCCTTATACAAAGTTATAACATTTGGAAGGGGAAAAAATGAAAATTCCCCAGTCTTTATTCTTTCCAACTTTTAAACCACTCCCCAGTTGAGCATATGCTCAAATTCATTCCTATTTGGAACAGCACCTGCCATTGTTCTTCCATGAAACTTAAGTGCTTCACTGAATAGGAGTTGTCTACAGAGCCATGGCTTGTATCAGGTAAGAAATTAAAACAGAGGTGATGCATGGCAGGGTGCAGCACTCCCTGGTAAATCAGGGGTCAGCTGTGGGTCCAGCCCCAGTTCACCTTACGCAAATGATTCAGATGAGTTAAGTGTCCACTGAGACACTTAACAGATGAAAGAGAGGAAGCCTTTGAGGATGTCAGGATGCATTTTACTAGGATTCAGTTGAACCCGCAGCTGGGGATATTTCAGTATTTCATTTTACCTAAGCTGATCCTGAAGCTGAGCATCTTGCCTACAAGCCTTTTAACCCAAACATAATATTTGTTCATTCACTTGGCAGCACAATGTAATGAGGCTGGTGTCAAAAATGTTTGACACCACCAGAAGCTTTATGGTACCAGTTAAATTTTCTGCCAACAACTGCCAGCTATCAGTCATTAGCTTTGATTCCAGAAATGGGAAGGAAAATTCAAGCCCATGATTTGCAACATCTTAGAAGTAAACAACTACTCTCTTGCCTTTGACTGAGGAATCTGTATCATGAATGTATGAAAGATGTGATGTGGCATCACCATACCAGACTAAGGTATAGGAAACAGGGCCTATAAGCAATCCTGTAATACCATACCAACCAAATCTGAGGGAAACAAGGATCCAGTCCTGCTCCCATTGAAGTCAAAGTTATTTTTGCAATTGTTTCTGTTGGGAGCTGAACTGAATTCACAGTATACAGAAGAGTTTATAGGATTTATTCAGTATTAAGGAGACCACAGAGGAAAACGATAGACCATCTTCAACAGGTTCAAATTTGGGGTTCACTTCAGCATTTGAAGGATCAGGTTGCTATCCAAAAGATTCAGGCTGTCTGAGAGCCACACACATCTGCACAACTGGACTGCAATTCTCCAGAGAAACTCTTTCTCATGAAATTTCCAGCCCTCCCATTTCCAACTTGGCGAGAAGTAACATGAGAGCAGCCTCCCTTGTGGTATTTTGGTATTTCTGATCCCCACCAGCAAAACAAAGGGGAAAGATGGATTTGAATACATTAACTGAATTTATTTTCATTTTTCTGAACATACGATTAGCCATATTTCTGAGCACAACAGCAGCATGGTGCCACAGCTGTGGGCTTAAGCCATGAACATAAATACAGGCAATGAGAAAAAAAATCATATCCCCCACCCCCAGTTCGCTTCCAATGGCTTAGTCCTTTCCTCTTTCCTAAAAAAAACCTGCTATAGAAAACTCTTCCTATGAGATAACTAATAATGGATATTATTCGCACCTAATGAGAAACTGTCCACTATTATACCACCAGCAATATAGCTCCACCAACAATTGGTAGGAACCCTGATGTGGACAGGGCTCAAACAGGCTTTGAAATTTTAAGTATTAGATCAAGTCTAGACAACAGAATGGTAAAAAATGCAGGTGACCTCTAGACATTCCTGCCACCAACGGAGTTGCATGGTTGGAGATTGCCCAAAAAAAAGTCTAGGGTAGACACTGTCTAAGAGGAGGTTAAATACATTCCACTTGGCTGGTGAGAAGGGAAAAAGCTACAATTGGGGAAAGGAAAGGGAGAGAGCATATATTTATATCCAGCAGCTCCTGGAACGAAAGGCAGTATTTTTACCCACAGACTGATTCCTGAAGAGGCCCACAGTGGCAAAAATAGGATAATTTTATAATAATAGCTCATACTCTTCTCTCACATTTTTTTTCCATAATGCTAAAAACAAATCACTCCTGCAGCAGTTGGCTATCACCAAATGTCCCTCAGTTTTCCTCTTTGGGAGTAGCAAGTAAAGGGCACACAGCTCATAACTTATTTTTTTGCAACCAACAAAATTCTTACAAAAAAAAGAAATCAACCTCGAGTTTAATGGCCATCAACCATTCCCAGCACAGCTATTGTGATCAAGAGACCTAAAAAATACCCCTGCGTGACCACAGAGCTGATTTTCTAGTATTAAATGACCATGGCATGATTCCAGATGCAGAACAAACCTCCTTTAGGTTGGTTCTTTGTTTCTAACTAATCTGCCCAAGCTGTAAGATCTGCTTCTTTGCTCCATATGAACAAAGGAACTCCCAAGCTAAAACACCCTTCTACCCAATCCCAGAATTTGAACCCAGCTGTACAACACGGCTATCTCATACGAAGTTGCAAGTACATTCACTCTCTCCCTCTCTCTCTGCCACGTGATCCTTACAACAGACATTCCAAGAAAGCTGATATTAAAAATGAGTTGTACTTGTTACTGTTGTCTCCAGCTTCTATTTTCACCACTTCTCCTGGTCAGCTACTTTTCCTTGATCTCATACTGATCGCAGTCAATGCACTGGTAGTACAACATACCAGACTGCTTCAACCACAGGGACAAGCATGTACCATTTTCTCCCCAGCTTCCTTCCAGGAGAGGTCTCCCCTTCCAGAGAGTACCAAAGTGATCTTGCCTCAGAACTAATGTAAAACTTAATGGTTTTAGTAAAACCAAGACTAGTTGAAAACAGAGAAAATATGGTTAGAACAGGGGTGCTCAACCTCCACCCTGAACACCAAGTGAGGCTTGAAGAGCCATTGCACCTGGCCCACTGGGGGCCCCACAGGTCTGGAAATTTGGTGACAGGGAAGTAATGGCCATCAATACAGCCACCCTCCCACCTACCAAATTCCCAAACCCAAATACCTTTGTGGCCAGTTGGAGCCAAGCTATGTCCCCTTCCCCAGCCAGACCCCCCCCCCCCCATTCTAAATCAGGGATGCACCTCTCCTCCTTCCCTTTCCACAGGGCAAGGTTGGGGCCTGGCCATGCCCTCTTCTTCTCCATGGAGCCAGGTTGGCCCAGGCCATGCCCCTCCCCCCTGGCAGGGCTAGGCCTCATGCCTTTCCCTCTCTGCAGGGCCAAGCACATCCACTTCCCTTTCCATAGGGCTGGGTCAAGCTCCTATCCCCTGCAGGACTAACCTGTCCCTGCCCACCTATGCATATGCAGATTCTGCCTGCCATACCTACCTGGGTGCTGGATCAGGAACACTGGCTGGATCTGGCCTGCAGACAGACTGGACACTGCCAATCCAACCCATCAGGCAAAAAGGTTGGGCACCCCTAAACTAGAACAACATAAAAGGGCTGCCTACCGCACCTGAATTGGTAAATCTACAGAAACCCCAAGGTAGTTTCAATTCAGGTTAACACAGTAGAAAATTCTTTGGCATATAAAGCATGTGTCCTGTATAGTCAACATGTCCTTGCTTTCTCTGCCCCCTCCCCTTGAGCATCCTGTCAGCAAAACAGTCTCTCTCTCTGAAGAGCTGTCAGCTCTCTGATTGGAATAATTATATTCTTAATGTATACCTCCCTTGCAGTTTCAAAAACTTCTTCACTTCCTCTCCTAAACTGTCACATAAGGTTATTAGGCATTAACAGCTTGTTGTGTTAAGCAGCTACTATGCTCTACCTTCAAAGCAGCTGCATTTCAGAATTGGGTGAAATGATTACAATCCATATAGAGTGTACAGGGTTTGAAGCTTTTTTTTTAGGATTAAAGGTGTAATGTAAACCCAGGTAGGCTTTAATTAGGCAGCTATCTACAAACAGCTCCTTACAGAAAGCATGAATTTAAAGCTGTCTACCTAAAGACTATGGAATTGGGGGTGCTTGTTTTTGATCACA
This sequence comes from Crocodylus siamensis, assembly GCF_052110815.1. Classification (NCBI taxonomy): domain Eukaryota; kingdom Metazoa; phylum Chordata; order Crocodylia; family Crocodylidae; genus Crocodylus; species Crocodylus siamensis. Next base: position 134,399,707 of record NC_143397.1, on the reverse strand, counting down.
CACCAAAGCCATATGAAGAAACACTACAACCTGAAAGAAAGGGAGAGGGTGAAAATGGAAAGGGGGTGGAATATTCAATCACCAGGCAAACATTAAAATGGAGAAGCTTTTCACAACTAGCATAATGGTTTTCCATGTTACAACTATGGGTACATATGGGTTTTACAGGATAGTTGGTTGATTTCTTCCAACTTATTGTCTCGTTTCAAAGCATCCCTGAAGTGAAAATTTTGTTAAACTGGGAATAAAGAGAGCAGAGTGTTTCTCTCATTAACAATGCCAAATACTGCCGGTGAGATGCCAAAATTATCATTTATTTGTATTTACTCGTTTTTTCCAGGATGTCTTACCAAAAAGAGGTGTTTTGGAAATGACATTGTAAATGCCTGCACCAAGGGAACAAGAGTCCTGATTGGCTAGTGCTCTGAAAAGGGTCATAAATTCCACTGAATTCAACTTGTGAAGGATTGCACCTGAGCAAAGCACTGGCAATTCATAACGCTCCTCAGTTCGTAAATCAGTAAGTTATTTTTACTATATTACATCACCATCTAAGAACAGCATCATAGTGCAGCTCCTTGCTACATCCTTTAGTGCTTTGTGAATATTCTCCACAAGTGAAGCTCCATTGTTTTCTGTCAGTACCCACCTTTTATAAACAGGTCAGAGGGAAGGTGAAGGGTAAGGCTGAGTAATATATGCATCCTTCACCTATTATGAATTACATTCACATTAACTTGGATCCACACAAAAGGAGTTCAGCATACTCTCTGTGACAGTTAGTTCAGGTTCAAATCACAACATTGGTCCTCTGCAATTTGGCACAGCTGGGAGCTTCTTCCCATAGGTAGAACAGCTGGAGATGTCGGGAATCAGGACTTAGGCAGAGCTGCATATCAAAAGTTTATGTAAGAACCCATCCTCCTTCTAGGCCTCATTGTAGCCAGAGCTGCTAATCTCCCAGTCTCTTAAATAAGGTGGGGAGAGGGGGATGACAAAACAAGATAGCCAGCCAATGTGACCCTGCTGCAAAGTTTATAGGAACAGCCAAATCTTAAGATCATTTGAAGGAGTCCCTGGGTATCGACTGGATCATTTTCACATTCTAAGTAGAAAGCAATCAGTTAATTTTGCAGGTTTCCTCCTCTCATCCTTATACATACCATGTTTTCCTATCAATTGTTTTCTCAGTGTTTCTCAGTAAAATGGATTTGATTTCTGCATTATATAGTCATGTAACTTGCGTGCATCTTTTTTAGCTAAGTTATTTAATCAACCCCCTTTGGTGATTTTCTGTTGGGTAGAGGGTTTAATACATATATTGGAAACAATAATCAAATAATGTATGTATTTATGATTACACACAAAGATGATTTTATCCATCTGCCAAGCCACAGCCCAGGTAAAAGTGGAAACTCCCAAAGACCAAAATGAAAATTGATTTTCAGGGGCGGGGGGGAGGGGGTCAAATAAAAATATTTTTCTTTGATTCTTATAAGAACTTGAGCATCAACTTAAGCTGTCTTTTCTTTCTCTTTCCCCTTTTTTCCTTTTAGTCCAATTCCCCTTAGACACACAGAGGCCAATGTTGTACCCTTCTACCTCTGCCCATATGTTTAGACTTCTATTAATGATGCTTAAGGAACAAGCTGGAAAGGAAATATTCCAAAAGTAGTGGAGCCAGAACCTCCCATTTCTCCTTAGCCAAACGCATCATTTCTGCCAACACATCTGCTCCCCACCAAGCCAGCAGACTGTCAAGGTCATCCATGATCCTGCATATATACTAAATGGCAGTAAAACATGCCATGGGAGAGAACAGCAGCAAGGACAAAGCTCCCCCTCATTTGGTTAAACGCCATGAGGATGCCATCTCAAAGACATTGCATGCCAGGAGGTGAATGGCCCCCAGAAGATGAAGGTGAGCTTCCTGCTTTGCAAAGAAACCGTTTCAAAAACATACAAATTCTTATGGCATATGGGCTCCCGAAGTATTGAAATGCAGCACACATGTACCACAGAGATTTATTACAAAGGGCAGTGAATAAGAAGAGATAGCGTTTTCTGTTCATAAGCCATCTCTTATTACTGTACTATCAACCAGACATTTCCTCGGAGGATTTGATAAAGAGGTGACATGCCTGACAGGTTGGGGGAACTAAACTGGTTCTCAGAAACACTGAGCACATCCATACATGAGGTCCCAATGACTCTACCGATGGGGTAGCCTCCATAATCTAGTGTCCTCTTAAATGCAGTACAGCTCTTTCAAGCTTATGACCCACAGCCCAAAGCCTTGATTCCATGTTAAGGATGTCTTTACTCAGGCAAAACCCACACTAAAAATACAAAATAATAAATGGCACTTTAGGCATGGAGGGAGGGGGAGGGAAAGGAAGTAGGCATTTAGTGGTCAGATTTATGGCAATATGAAACGTGTCAGCTAAAGATGTTTAGGGTGGGCTAACAGAGTAGAATTACAGTTTCCAATAATAGGGCAAGTTAAATAGACACGCTCTCCTATCCTGAGAAGACGGAGACAGAGGTCAGGCCTGAAAGCTTTGAACATGAATGCCTCTCCCCTTTCACATGTGGCACCGTAACAGTAGCAGACAGATGCTACACAAAGACAGACACACCTGATTAACCATGAATACAACAGCTGTCGTTTCCCCGCCACCACTGCTACCCACACCCTGGTTGTTTCCGTTTTGTTTTTCCCTTTCATTCTGCTTTCATGAGGAAATTAAACCTACCATTAAAATACAAGTTAGTAGGAGGGTGTCAGCATTGTGCGCCTTTGTTTCTCTCCTCACAAACGTGTAATAGGTACCTTCTGATTTGTCCTTTCATCTGAGGCGGGGACGTGGCCTACCACAGAGAGCTCTGGCAATGCAAAACCTGAAGCATGAAAATAAGAGAGCAGTGGGTAGAGGCTAGAGGGAAGTCAAATGAGGAGAAAACACAAAGTTTACAGAGGGCAGCACATTTCTCAGGCACAGAGGGGCACCTGGATTTCATAACAGTGTCCCTCTTTCTTACAGCCAGAAATGCCTGTTTAAAACAACCCCACTTTTATTATTATTACTATAATTTATTTGCTCAGGGTAAGCTCAGCTCTCCTGCAGCATCTGGTTTTCAGTGGGGTCCTGCTAGTTACCCGATTTTCAAATGAGCTCTTGATTGTTCTGCCGGGGGAGCAGTAGCGGGAATAGGGAAAGCACCCTTTTTAACAGGTGTTTGGCCTCCCAGAATTGAAGGGGAATACAGTTACCCATTTGTATCCTATCGGGAGGAAATTTGCCTGGCTGGGGAATGGACGGTGTACCATTAACATAGCTAACCGTGGCTTAAACATACATCTAGCAGAGTTCCTCTAGTTTACCGATTTAGGTAAAGATATAGTATAGAAGCAGGGTTGGGCGCCTTCTGTGGACAAACTGGACGTTAGCCAAGGACAACAGAATTGGAGGCATTATGGGACCTAAGTAGGAATCAACAGCAGCTTCTATTGAGGGGTAGGGTTAGCTATATGACTGGAAGTTGGAGAGGCATAAAACAGTGGTTTCATACCCACAGCAGCCGTGGCGCACAGGCCAGCACCAGCTCCTGTGCTGCAGCAGTGGTACAGATAGTGCAGCTGTGGCATCAGCCACTCTGCACCAAAGGCAGTGCCAAAAAAGGCTGCTTTCTAAGATGCTCCACTCCCAGTTATGCTAGCAGGGAGTTAGAAAGCAGCAAAATGTATTCTGATCAAGGAAACAAAATATCTAAGGCTGACCCTGTCTAAAAGTAATTAGATTTCAAAGCATCCTGAATCTAAGAACTCATTTCAGATTAGGGCCCTAATCCTTCAATTGTGCATGAATGGGACTCCACATGAGCACAGCAGTCCACAGATCGCTGGACCAGTGCTCAAGTATCCCAAAATGCTGCCCTCTCTAGGAGTGAAAGGAGCTGGCTAACACACAGCCTCTAACAGCACTACATAACTTTTCCAAACAGGAAATGTGTAATACTAATTGCATCATAAACTACAAGGCTTTTCTTAATCCTGTTTTAAAAGGAAAGCCAAATAGCATTAGTTAACCCCATTTGGAATTCAATAGAAATAGGCCTGAATTACATTCTGGAAGCTAAACACCCCAATGCCTAAAGAAAGTTCATGGCACCGACTCAGTTCAAAAGTTTAGCTAGCACCTGATCCTGGAGAAAAGTAACTAGGGAAAAAGTTGGTTATGTGTAAACCTGCACTTTTTTGAGCTGTACAGTTTGGTGCCTCCTGGGAGTTGTAGTTATGCCCCATAATTTCCTGTGAGCTGGCCAGACTACATCCTCCATGTTGCAGTCTTCCCTCTTGCTCAATTGCCCCAATGCATGATGAAACATGCAGTCTGGCTGGGGAGCACATTGCAGAGAAGGAAATGGGAGCATGTGGAACTGAAACAGCAGTTCCCATGAGGCGCTGCAGCTGCCTTTCAGAATTCAAACCGAGGTTTTCAGGTGTTCAGTACTTTGACAGTAAGTCAAAGAAAGCTGACACTTTTTGTAAAGTGTTTAATCAAAAAAAAAAAAATTCCAACAAATAATTTTAGCCAGATTTCTTGACAGCATCTCAGTCATGATCTTGAAGCAGTGACTTACAGCACACTGCCATACAAAGCTTTAGTTCATCCATGTTCATGGCTCACTTAGAACCCTTCGGTGGTTCAAGTTTTCAGCAGGATAAAGTGCTGAGTATCTGGTAATGCAGTATCTCCTGCGTAATTTTTTATTACTGTTATGTGGTCAACAATCATTAATTTTGGACCTCCACATCATTTGGAACTTTAGATCCTGACCCAGTGGGGCATTAATCTACCACTAATAACCACGAATCAAAAGATTCTCAATCTTGGAACTGCACTCAGCATATCCATTAGCTTATAATGTCCCCATAGGTCATCTACATGCAAATATACACTTTGCTTGAAAGCATTCATTATTGGCCAGAGATGTATGTAAAGGTGTCCATTACATATATGGAGAGAGACATATATATATATATATATATATATAGGATTTCATAGCAGTTATCCACAACATACATTTTATAACTGTACCACTCCAGTTCTTGACCACTTTTCCCTTGCAAAAGTGTTTCCAGGCTTTGTGATCATTTCCTAGGCCAACTGATAATATATTACAGCCCCTGAGTGACTAAGAATGGTGCACAAGTCTAGTTTTCTAACAATTGTCATCAAATTTTGTTACTTCTCACTCCTACCATCTTGTTTGTTGCATTCATCTTTTTTTTCTTTTTCGGTGGGGTTTCCCCGCCACCACATGTGTACTGTAAACTCTTTGGGACAAAGATGGTCATTTCAACTTTTTTCCAGTGTTGAACATAACTGGGTCCCAAGCTGGAGTCTCTGAATAGTATTGTAATACACGCAGTCCTCGACTTACAACCTTTTCGAGTTACAACCTTTCGTACTTATGTTTATAAATTGACACCCTGTTTCAACTTTACAATGCCAGTTTCGACTTACAACACTTGATCCGAGGCAGAGCCACGCCAGCAAACAAGTTCTCTGCATCACTCATCTCCCTGGAGAACATCTGTTCAAACTTCCTTGGACAATGCCATTAAGAAAGCAGACAAGACTCCAGAAAAACCTGCAGCCAAGACTCCTGAGAAGACTCCAGCCAAGAACCTTTCAAAAAGTCCAACCAAGAGCCTTTCAAAAAGTCCAGCAGTCACCACAAAGAAGTCCTTGTAAATCAATATGATTACTATTTACAATATAAATACATTAAGGTAGCTATATTACTCATCTATAATTGATCAAGTACAAAATTCTGGGGTATTTTTAGTGAAAATAGGGCATCAGGCCTTGGTTCAGGAACGAATCCCCCATTTATAACATTGTTTCTTATGAGAAAATTGGTTCCGAGTTACAATGTTTTGACTTAAGGTGGGGTTTTCAGGAACCAGTTGTGGCGTAAGTCTGAGGACTGCCTGTATCAGTGTTTAACAAACAAACCTCTACTTCCATGTACTACTAGAAAAAGAAGAGTTTTTACATTAAAAGAGAAAAAAGAAAAGAAACCCACAGTATTCCCACCCAGGAATGAATCACAAAAACATTTTACATCTTTGTCATGACTGCAACAGAACATTTTTCCATATGACAAAAGTTGTTTGTTTTTAAAAAAAAGGGTTGAGAAACAGCCAAATAACAGACACTGACAAAATTTTGGCATTCGTGAAATCAGCAGCACACAGTGGAAACAATTCAAATGGACTGAAATGGGGAAGGAACTGGGAAACTCCCAGTAAGGATTAGAATGGCGGCAAACCACCACGTCTGAAAAAGAATGACAATTAGTCCGGACTACAAAAACTGCTGCAATGAGTTCTGGTGGATAACTACCGCAAGGGAGTTCAGGTCACTCCACCTCAGATAATGTGCCAATATATTGCATCCAATGAGAATTCAGAATTTAAATTTCCTTGGAAAAACTCAACACCCAGAAAATGTTTTATTTGGATGTTGTATTCCAGTCAAAAATCATTTTCTCAAGTATAAGGATGGGAATAAGGGGGAGAAAGAAAGAGAGATTTGGATGAATAATGCTCTGTGACTAATAGCTGTGGTCTGACCTGTCTGTAATGGCTTCAAATATCCATGACCTTTAGCAGAGCCACAAGTTAGACTTAACAATAATGGGAATACGTAATGTGAATTCTCAGCCCCCTTCATCTTATTAAATGGGTGTTAGAATGACTAAAATGGCAAAGAAAACCGTGGCAGCAATCTGCTGAGTAATCCCACTAATATTCAGCCGTGGGTTGGCTGAGTGTGTTTAAGATACATCAACACATATTTACGAAGGAAGTGTGCTGGCTTTATTTTAAACGACACCTTCTCATTAATCACACACAAATACTACGTGCTATTCTACTGCTTACACAGACGTTCTTCTGGCACAGCACTTAAGTCATTAACAAATCACCAAGCCCTACTGTATATCTCATTACATGATTTTCCTGAGAGGAAGTAAAAGTACTCACCCAATCACTCCACACATCACACCCCTTGTTATCAACCTGCGTAACTTTCCACAGAACACTCCTTTCCCAATGTAATTTAAAAGGACTTTAAATATATTTTGTTTTCTATGAGCTGAATTCTAGTTCTAATTAACATTTTTTTTACCTTTCTCCTGTGTATAAATACAAATCCACCTTGGACTGTGATCTCATCGGGTCAGGCTTAGCAAAAGCAGATAACACTAATACCTAGTTCTTATAATGTATTTTTTCCTCAGTAGAACTTAATGATCAGCATCACTTCACAACTAGGGTGCAATATTCTCCTAACATCCACACCTGCAAGCTGAGTGCTTAGCAAATTTGATTTCAAATCATGACATGTTCCATTAAAATGGCACACACCAAATTCCATGTCAGCAAAAGACTAAATGATTCCTATGCACATAGTTTATTAATTACGGTGGAATAAAAGAGCCATTATAAAATTACAGTATTATTAAAACAAAGTGGATAATTTACAGGACACGGCTTATTCCTTGTATGGATCCACTTTTTCAACTCACAGGATATCTTCAAGCAGATCACTATTTATATTTGCTTGGTTTTGAACTATGTTATGCTCAGATATTTTTGTCCCAAATTAATTGTGAATACTCTAAAATTTGAGCTACCAATGTCAAGTTGTAACTGGTTAGATAGTCACCTCGTATATTGTTTCTATTCCCTAACAAGCATACAAGCATTTCTGGTGCAAATATTAAAATTCACTTCCACATTTAATTTCTACAATTTGTGGAATCACCAATCTGATGTTTGTTTCATGAATGGTGGCAGAAGGATAGAATCCTGTAGGACAAGTTTCTAGTATGTGCGATATTATTTTAAAAATATATTACTTGATTGACAAAGTATTCACAACTCCCTTGAGCTATTTAAGAAAAAAGATACCTAGAAACTTCAATGGAAAGTGCCTAAAATTTAGTCCAAGTCATTCTGCACCTGTGAAAACCAAGCTACTTGTCTTTAGGCATCTAAGTGTGATTTACAAAGCACTCAAATTGAAACATTTTACTCTAGGTTAAAAAAAAAAAGACAGCTTGGTCTAAAACGTAACTTGCTGTATGAAAAGTATTGAGACTTTGGAAAATCTGGCTCTTGATCAAAACCCACAAAGGAGGCACCCAAGCTTTTAGCCAAACACGAAAGTTATTTAAACTTGTGATAAAAAAACACAGATTCCTACAAAAGGTCAAAACAGTGGAAAGCTAGAGCATGAACTTTATGTACCAACAAACCGATTATACAGCAATAAACCAGAACCTGGAGGTATTGCTTGAGGTATGAATAACAAAGACCAAGGCCATCCCCCTTCCTGAGGAAGGTTTAATCGCTTAATGATGAATAAACATAAGATAACATGGTGTTGCTACTGTAAATTGTCCATCAATGCAGACCTGCAAACAGGGGCTAGAAACGGGAGATGAGAGCGGAAAAAGTGAGGGGGGCAGAGGACGGCTTAAGAAAAGGCACTGACATCTCCAAAGATGAGAGGTGACAGGAAAGATTTTGAGGAGAGAAGCTGGGTAAACAGAGGAGAAGTCACAAACAGGAGAGCTGACAGCAAGAAACTGTTTGGATTTTAAATGAGCTCAGTGGACAGAGAAGGGGAAAGAGCATTGAACTGTTACCCGTGAATGACAAGGATGGAAGTGGAGCTCTGTGAGAAAGAAGACATCCAGTATATTTGGCAGCAATAGCTTAAGGAAGGTCTTGAACGGGGACACAGTGGCAACTGATGCTGCTTAGTCTCTGACATATATCAAAGATGAGGGAGACGAGGATAAGTGGAAAAGTGTCCAACTTAGGAAGAGAGTTGGAGAAGCAAGAAGCACCAGAAAAGTCAGCGAAGGCAGAAGAGGAGAAGAAAAGCCCTTGGGCATGTGCAGAATTGCTGATGAAGTGTTTAATGATGAGTGGTGAAAGAATCTCATCATGTCATCTCAGCAGGCTGCGGAAAGCACCTCAGGATTGGAGGGTGGCAGAAACAATCCCTACAACAAAGACAATGCAAAAGGCAGTTGCTGCATTGTTAGCGTGTTCTTTAACAGAGCACAGGGAAACTTGAGTAGAAAGTTATAGCAAGATGGGTGGGGTGGGAGGGAAAGGGGGGGGAAGAAGGGGACACCTGCATACCCTCCTAGTTTACCTGTAAACGTGTTTCTCAGAAGAGCTAGTTTAAAGCTATGGTACTGAGTTAAAATCTAGGGTATTTTCATAGGAAGAAGTAAGGAAAGTGGGGAAGGTAAAAGGGAAGGTTTGAAGGTAAAGCAGCCTTCAAGCAGTTGCTCAAAACTCTGCTACCCTTCTCTCATACAAGTGATGAAAGTCCACCTATGCCTTGCCTAGTGACCAGATGCACATGCAATGCTCCAGGTTAGATACACCACTGAGTAGCACCTCCTAAAGCAAAGCATGTCCAGATTCCTCAGATAGCACGCATTAATGGATTTCACACCGTGCGTTTGCCCCCGCCAAGTAAACTGCCCGAAGTCCCAGAAGCTAGGAGGTCTTGCATCCTATTCAGATAGAAGTTCATGGCCTTGACTAGTGAGGCAAAGAAGGCTTTAACAAAGGGGAGGTATCTCTTTTTATTGCAGGTACCAGCAGGTACCAGCTTATTCTTGGCAGGAACAGAGCAAGGAGCAGTGTTCTGACTGTCATAAAAGCTTTAGCAATGGCATGACAGAAGTACTGACAAATGTGCTCATTCTTCTTTATATATGCCATCATGGTTATCCTAAAGATCAGCAGTATTCCTTGGGTTTCCTAGTATATAGACAATATCTTTAGGCAAACACCAGGATTAGCTTACTGCAAGTCTTAGGTAAATAAGACAATGAGCAAAGTTTTAAATACCACCAGCAAGCCTGGAGGACCAGAAGAAGGAAGGAAGAAGGAAGGTGCTCCCCTCCTGCTCACCCCTTGCCCATCCCTGGGGCTGAGCTATGCTGCACTGAGCTAGGGAGCAAAGACACCTTTCTTCCTTTTAATGGGATCCCTTAGCTTCCCGCAGATTAAGCACACTATGTGAAGAGCACTGGAAAAATGCAAGATGGTATTGGATTGTATTAATGTCATTTAATGGTAACTGTCAATGATAGTGATGGAATAAATATGGAAAAGGAAATTACTGTAATTGATTGACAGTCTGGAAGCTTCCACATACAATCTAATGAGAGAGACCTGTAAGAAGCTGCTGCTATGGAGTCTATTAATGCAAATCATATGCACCATGCCTGCTCTCTGAATTATGCAATGCCATGTGAATGTCTAATCCGTTTCACTAGGCTTGTCTTTATCCAGAAAAAAATATTCCACTGACATGCTGATTAGTATATTAAGAGAGTTTTAGAAGTTTGGTGCTAAAGTAAGTGCCATCACTATGTTATTAATTTAATTCAGAACAAGACAAACAGTTCTGTGCAGCCATCAAAATCACTACATAGGTCTACAAAATAACTTTGTCAAGGCTGATAGGAATTTACAGGATTGCCTTGTGATATGTGGTAGGAATTAGCGAATAGATAAGGAGGATATCATTTTTCTAGGAAAGAGTTGTTGAGTAACTGGAAAGAATGAAAGACCTGCTAAGGGCTTCCAAATTTCTCTGTGATGACAAGTTATATGGACTTCTAGAAAGAATATTGTGAGAACCTGCAACTCCAACCATACAGGACACTTTGGGCAGGAGCTGGCACACACATAACGAGGCAGTGCCCCAAGCATTGCAGCCACTATGCCATTGCAGGAGCCCATAAGATGCCACTGTCTGTCCCAAAGAGCTAGCTGAGCTAATGCAATTGTTTTTCCTCTCTACAAGTCTAGGATCAAATCCTATTTAGGTCACTGATGAAAATGATTTTGATGGAATAATCCCAGTCCCTGGTGGGCATTTGTCCACACCACAAAAACATCATGTAATTAGCACCACAGTATCAGCTGAAAGGAGGCAAAGAACTAAAGTAAAGGAGGGATGTCATGCAGCTCAGGATTAAGCTTCAGGCATATGAAGGAAGCTTCCCTCCAAACCTCCCTGCCTTGTGCCTGTGCTACAGCTGCTGCCACTCCTTCATTCACAGGAAAAGGAAAGCCCCTTGCAATTAGAAAATAAGAACAGAAAGAACAGGTGAAAGCCACAGCACTGATAGGAATCCTGCCAGTTTGCTAACATAGCCTTTACACGCCTGAGACATTATCAAATAAATGACATGCTGACAGATAAACACGTGTCATTTACCCAGTCTTAAGTCTGCAAAACATGGAAAATCATTTTGTCATGAGACTTTACCTTTTTTTTTTGGTTTGGTTGGCCATAGCAAAAATATCTAGAGTAGCAACAAGGGAAAAAATGTCTTTACAGCTGCTTTGAAATTGGTATACCTGGTACTTATCCATTATAATGCAAACAAAGGCCACACTTCCACAAGCTGACTTATACAGGAAAACTGTCCTTCAGGGTACCCAATAAAACAGGGGTGGGCAAAATATGGCCCATGAGCCGCATTTGGGCCGTGAGGCCATTCTATCCAGCCCGCGTGGCCGCTAAAAATTTTTGAAAATTAATATTTATCTGTAGCACCCAGAGGGAGCCCGGCAGACCCCCAACAGCAGGGCCTGCCTGAGCCCCACCCCCAGCTGTAAGCCCCAGCAGGGGCTTCTGGCCTGGGACCACATGGCTGCCCTGGCCAGAACCACAGGTAAGGAGGAAGTCGGGGAGGACAAGGGAGGATCTGGGACAGGGAGGGAACCCAGGGAAAAGCTGAGTGTGGGATGGAGGGGGCGAAACCTGCCCCTCTACCCTGCCCCATGGCCAGCACACAGCCTGCATGGGGCTACTTGTGCCTGCTCCAGACAGCCCCATGCGGGCTGCGAGAGGCTGCAGCAAGGAGCGCCACAGGGCGGGGAAGGGCTGCCTTTTCCCCATGCTCAGCACTAGCTTGTAACCCAGCCCCGCTGCAAACCTAGGCCCTGATCCCTGCGCCAGCTCTGGGCTCGCCTGTCAGGGCTGTGCACGGCAACAGCAGCTGTGGCCCCCCCCCACTTCCCACGCTGGGCAGTGTTTGCCACCATCGCCTCTGTGCTGCCCAGTGCACAAGCTCCAGGTGGACAGCAGCAGCAAACACTGCCTGGAGATGGGGCCACAGCTGTTGCCGCTGCACTCAGCCCTGATGGGCAAGCCCAGAGCCAGCGCGGGGCCCAGGCTGAGAGCGGGGCCAAGTTACAAGCTGGTGCTGAGCGCAGGGGGGAAAAGTGGCCCATCACCTGCCCCATGGCTGACCCCTATGCTGCAGTCGCTCACAGCCCACATGGGGCTGCCTGTGCCCACTCAGGACAGCCCCACATGGGCTGCGAGCAGCTGCAGCAGGGAGCACTGGCAATGGGGCAGGTGAGGGGCCGCTTTTCCCCACACTCAGCACCAGCTTCTTCCGGCAAGCAGAGAGTCGGGGCTGTGTGCTGCCCCCCACCTGTACCACGGGGCTGGGGGGCACTGGGAGTGAGCAGGTGCAGGAGCCAGTGGGAGCACGGGACCCACACCGGTGTCCTGGGGCCAGTGCTGGCAAGGCCCAGAGCAGGGTGGCAGCACCGCAGGGTGCCAGCCTGCAGGGGCTCTATGGAGCCAAGCCAGCTCCTCTCTCTCCCTGCTGGTGCAGCCCAGCCCAGCTCCACAGACCCCTGCCAGCCTGTGCCCCACTTTGGGCCCCACATTGCTGGCCCTGGGACATTGATCCCAGGACACAGGGGCATTGGTCCCAAGATAGTGATCAGGGGGCGGGGCACCTCTCAGGGGGTGAAGCATCTGTCAAGGGGCAGAGCTACCCATGCAGCCCTCAACAGCCTGCCACAACTGGATAAGCGGCCCTCCGCTCGAAATAATTGCCCGCCTCTGCAATAGAACATAATGAGATTTCACACAGTAGGGAAGGTTTGCCTGTGTGGATCCATCTGCAAGACTGGGGCCCAAGCTAGTATTAAAGATGGACCAGTACCCAAGTAAACTACAGCATAGTGTAGGGTTATGAAAAACATGTTGTCTGTTCCTTATTTACTTGGACTGATTCTGTCATGCCCAGAAATACCTCTGCATCTTCACAGAAAGGTTCTATAGACCTGTGTAACTCATAACATGAAAGGAGAGTTTCAGGGACTCAGATCTGATCTGCCTCCTCCATCATTTTGTTTACAAATTGTTTCAATACTTTGGGCACATTTGCCTACACATGCACTTTAATGAGCATTAGCTTATTTTAATGCACATGAAAGTGTCACAAAAAACCCATACAAAAAACTAGAACTCTTGGTTCCAAAATGATACCTTTTAGTACACCCATAAAAACCCCATGCTATTTATGCAATGTGCATTAAACTAAGCTAATGAATATTTTTCTAGTACTTCACAATGGAAGGCACTTTTACATGTCTTGGGAGGAGGGGCCATAGCACTTTAATAAGAGTGGCAAATGCTGCAGCATCTCAGTGTCCCCAAACTTCAAAATGGCAGTGAGGGCACATGAACTAAAGCTTGTTCAATGAGCTTTAGTTCAAGCACCCCTGCTGCCATTTTGAAGCAGGATGTAGGAGGCTGTTGGAGCACAGTAATTGTCATATTCCACCAGACTTGATTAATCAATTGAGCCTGCTCCAATGCAGTGCAATTACAACCTCTGCACTCACGTACAGGCACCCAGAGGTACAAGATTTAATGCACATTACCTAAAGCACATTAATTGAATGTGTAGATGCACCCTTTGAGATCCTGATGTTGAGTTTTCAGTATTCATGTCATTATAATGCCTGGCATCACCAATCATGGTCCAAGGCTATTAGACACTGCACCAAGAAAATGAAAAGCTAGATCCTGCTCTGGGGGACATGCTGCAAATTGGATGGGTGCTTTTATCCAGTTTTTTTTAAATTGATAAATTAGAGCTTGTTTTTGGGGGGGGTGGTTTGGAAAGTCACTGCTGTGGCAAATCTCCTGCTTTGACATATGCTATTATCCACCAAAACATTTGATGCCTTTATGATGTAGCAATACCCAGGTTACCATTATTTATTATTCAACTAACAGAGTGCCCACGAGCACTGTCCTAGAAACAGTACAAACAGTGACCTGAAGAAGAATGCCATACATTCAAAAGCTTGTCTAATGTTATCACAACTATCCCATTGAGGCAATAAATAATATCACCTAAAAAATCCTTGCCTATCACAGAACTAAAAGACAGTTTTGCCTGAAGAGCTTTTGGATATGCTCGTAAGTGTCAGAAGTTCCCAGCACAATGAATTGGTGCTTCCACAACACTTTTCTAGCCTGGACATTGTAACCAGGTTCCATGGTCCATAAGGTGTGAGCAGACCTTGAGTCCTTTCCCATTTTTAAGCCAGTGGTTTTAAATCCTTCATAGTCATTTCAGGGAAGAAATAAATGTAGGGTTATAAGCCTTAGAGAAAGAATACTGCAATTTCCTGCCAGTTAAATCCTGCAGAGGATACAGATACATACAGATCGGCAGATCCCCAAAGGTTAAAATCAGTAAGTATGCTTGTACAGCACATTGACTTGCTCTCTCTCTCCCCCCATAAGGTTGCTCTAGGAAGCCAAGGATTTTGGATGTTACAGCAAGACTTTTGTTAACAGAAGAATAAGCCTTTGGTGGCTTGGCTTTTAAATGTTTTGAATTCACACCACAAAAGTTTATTAAAGTTTTATGGAGGTTTGAATTCATTTGGAATGGATGTGCACTCTACAGTTTGGGGAACTGGGCAGGGAAGGGACTATGCAAGAAACTAGGAAGTCCTCCCTGGCCTGGGAGGAATTGTTAGCAACGTGGCAGACCGAAACTGGCAGGTTTTGCAGAGAATGATGTTTCCAACGTTTAGAAGTATTACTGCTCTTTACTCTAGAGGGAAGATGGTTTCTTATGTGTTCAGCTTCCCTGGTTTTGATTCCTCTCCTAGGTAAAATGTACTACTCTACCTGTGTTTATTTAGGAGGGGCACAAAAGCTAGATCTAGATTTCAAATGTTAGCAAAGCTCATGCATACTCAGACCCAGGCTAGGATTCAGATCATCACACAGAAAGCAGGCAGCTGTAAACCAACATTTCTCCAGTACCTGGGGGGGGGTGTTCAACTTCACAGTTCTTTCTCTGCATCTATAAAGAAACTGTGGAAAAGGATGCAAAATGCAGCCACCCATATGTAACTTTATTGCACAGAGCCTTTTAATGAGGGAGCACTGTATTAACACTAATCAAAACATATCCAGGAGGAGGAGGAGGACTGATATTTCCGATGTCAACTCCAATTAAGGGGAAACAGAAGCCACAGATGAGAAATAAGAAGCATCTGTATGTGTGAGCATATTTAGCTTTGAAGCTGGTGTGGGAATATTGGCGTAAGTCCTTACTTTCCCCAAGTGTTATGTCATCTCATGTGTAATGTTGACACTTACAAGGGTTCCTTATTAAATAATTCTTTTACAAACAACAGAGAATAAGTCTGGCCTTTGATATAGACAGATTACAATCTTACAAAGATACTATAAGGACCTCCATATTAGGAACAGCCTAAGGACATTTAGAGTTGGGCAAGGAAAAAATACAAATATAAAATATATAAAATAAGCCAAAAACACACAGACCAAAACCCATGACATGGCACAGTTTCTCTCCATAAAAATAGAAGTTACCACAGAATAAATGATGCTGCAAGCCTCTCAGATTCAGTGAAAGCTGAATTTTATGCACGTCTCAACTATAAACACTTTTTTAATTTTAAAGCCAGGATCCTGTGTAGGACTCACAAATGCCTTATTGACCCGACTGCCTACAAATCATGCAACTGCCTGTAACTCAGGCCAGTCATTGAACCCACCACTGCTTTGCCCACAGAATTATGCTAGTTTAAGGCCCTGTTAAATATAAGACTCCAAACTATTAATATTTGTTCCCATCTTTAACAGAAAAATTAAATCCCCTGGTCATTTGCTTCCTGATGGCCAGCCCAGCACATTATTGCCAGCTAGCATTAAAGAGAATGCTCTCATCTGTCTAAACCCAAGGCCTGATCTCCATATAGATGCAGGGGGTGCAGCTGCACAGTTATGGCAGTAAAGTATCAGAGGGATTAAGCAGTGGCTTCAGAGGCATGAACCCTATCCTGGACTTGTGTCAAAAGCCATCTTCAGTTGACCCAGCTGTACATGGGCACCTGCTTATTTGGGTTGTGGGGATCGAAGATAGCTGACTGTGGTACTAGCCCCAAAATTCCTCTTGTGCTGTTGGCTGCAGAAGTGGGCTTGAAGTATTCTAGCCCTCTAGGCTGCTACACCCAGCAGGATCTCTACATATGTTAGGGCACATTGGTTTGCTAGCCCTGGGGACTAGCAGCATCCTGTAACACTTCACACCCTTGCTGTTTAGCATTCAGCATTCCCTACCACTCTCTGGCACTGGACAGCATTTCTGCCCAGGGTGCCCAAATTGCTAGTTACGTCTCTGGATGCCAGTGTAGAACTAGATACCTAATACCACCACCACCCAATTTGCTTGTACTTGCACCTTCTGAGTCAAAGAATTACCATTGTTGATCAAGTGACCACCAACAGCAAACCTATAGCTTATTGACAGACTTACACCATATTCATCCTCACTCTGTAGTTGCTGGGAGAGGGTATACAGGCTGTATTTTAAGGCTGTGTTTTAGGCGTCTGTGCAATTTGTCCCCAAGACTACGATTAGGATTCAATTAGCATGCTGCTCCCCGGAAAAGTACAATGAACAGGAGAACTATAGCACAGTAACACAATAAAGCAGGAGATGCACTTCTCAAAATACAAACATGAACCTGCATTACACATGCCAAATCTTGGCTGACTTTTGTCTGGACATAGTTCATGGAGTCAATGCTCAGACTTATTTTAGAACTAGCTCCGAGACCTGAAATCAGGATCAGGAAAGGATCTGGTGCTGTTTCCGGTTGGTCTCTACTTCCAGAGAGAGCTTTGTGGAGAGACAAGGACATTAAGCTCTTATAATATTTTGCAGCACATTTGGGAATTGTCTTCTGCCTGCAGTTTTGAGCATGCAGACATAAAGGAACAAATTCATCCCCAGCGTAATTTCTCTCAACTTCAGTGAGGTTACACCAGGGATTAATTTGGCACCAACATTTTACTTTACTGTCCCTTTCACTAAGACATGTTTCCAATCTGTCTCAATCTGAGCATCTGTTATAAATGGATTCAGGGTGAATGACTTCTTTAAAAAAATTGCATAAAAAAGGAAACAGCGTTAATTTAATTTGTTTTCAAAAAATTGCCAGTGCTGTATATGCTTAAAGCAAATGAGGCATTAAAGCTGTGGAAATGCATTGAGCCCTTCTACAGTACTTCCTTAAGTAGAAGGAGAATGGGAAAGGCCCCTTTCATACTGTCACATTGTCTTTTAAAACTGTTAGGTGTTTGGCTCCAGGGTTCTAGCTATTGGCACAGTATGGGGTTACCAAGGGCACTCAGGGACAAACAATTTAAAACTTTTACATAAATCCAAAAAACAAAGCCTCTTTTTATCTCAGTGCTGAAAGGAGTAAAATTGTGCCTCTTTCCCACCCGCCTCCCTCCCAAACGCCTGCTGCTGTGGTGCAAGCCAGGTAATCAAAGTACACTGGTATGAGGGCAGGGTAGGATCAAACAGACAGATGGATGTTGACAGAAAGCAGAAATCACTGCAGATTTCCCTTCTGAACTTGTGTGGTACAAGGGGAGGCACTTCTCCCTTAACAACATCATCTTGCTCTTGGAGCAAAAAAGGCCTCTGCTGTTAGTTACACCTGAGACAAATGGCAGCTTGGCTTCTCCAGGTTTACACAATCTCCCAGCATTTGGGCCAAATGAAAACAACATTTGGACCATTGCTAGCCCTGTCCTGGGGTATATCACCTTACTCACTTACTGTATTTTAAACAAAGCAAGCTAACAAAATAACCCATTTTCCTTTTAAAAAAACAGAGAGAGAGAAAGAAAGAGAGAGAGAGAATCTAGTAACAAGTAAAAGAAAGAAGAGATTTTTCCAAACTCCAGGCTGGTGGGGAAGAATAAAGGCTTCAATGGCTGAAAGTCTGTAGAACGTTTTTATAAAACAGTTATTTTTTCCCCAACAATGCTACTCTGTCCCTGACATGAATCAAAAATGTCACAAGGCAGTTTGGCAAAGCTGGACGTGAATGCTGGGTATTGAGCTGCAGCAGCTGCAGGCAGACTTTGTGGTTAACCCTGTGAGACTTTCACTGCTACAGCTGGCTTCGATTCTGTCACTGCATGCGTGCAGCATCTCATTCTGACTGCTTGCTGCTGCTAAATATAATCCCGGCCTTATCTATATACAGTGCCTTCACTTCCTTCCACCACAACATCACAGGCGTGGTTAAAGGGTATACTAGAGTGGATACTGAAGTGTGAACTACAAAAATCAAACCTGTGTAAGGCCCTAACCATAACCATTGCAAAAGTACATTTGCATTTTATGTGTTTTGAAAGCTTACCAGCCAAGTTACCTGAATTCAGCCTTGGTTTTTTTGGCTCTCTCCAGGGTGGGTCAATTCACCTCACAATTTTTTCAATACTGTAAAGAACACCCATTAAGGTCTGGTCTCAGCCACAATATCAGAAACCCACCACCCCTGTCTTATAGCTCAGAACATTAAGGTTGACTAACCTCTTGCATTTTACTTCTGTATTGTCCAGTACTCTGCCAGCAGAAGAACAACTAAATTTGTCAGGATGCCCAAAACCACAGAGCATGCAAACCTATCAATAGAACTAGGCAAAATATGCAAAGATATGTTTAACAAAAAAAACAATGTGAATGGTTTTGCTTTTCCAACCATTCCGAGACATTTTCAAGTTTTCGAAATGTTAGGCCAAAGCCCAAATTATTTTCAGTTTTTAATACTTCATGTCCCTTTTTATTCTTTCTGTTCCTGCTTTTTGACCCTCCCCCTATAGGAAACTCAGGGACACAGAGAAAAAGAGAGAAAAACATTAATTCAGAAAATGACGACACCAGTCATTTTGCATGAAAAGATCATTTTTTAAAAATGAAAGACATTTCAGATGAAAACTCTAGGCATCACCTCTATCATGACACATGAAGTCTGAACAGAGGCCATGTCTAAAGCAAAAAAAGCATGCTCACTTTGGTAAATAGATTCAAAATTGCTTTAGTGACATGGGCCCAGACTGCTAATGTAGACACAATTACAGTGTTTTAAATCATGTTCAAAGTGATTTAGCTTAACACAGTAAGATGCAGGCATCCATGTGAGGCCTTTGCACCAGAGCAATTAGATTGATTTTTAATTAGACTAGCTATACAGGTATTGGCCGCTGCCAGAGGCAGGATAACAAACTAGAGGAACCCCTAGAAACATGGGTAAAAATACTCTAAGCAGAACCAGTGTTCAGGACAGATAAATACACCTGAAACCTAAACTGAAAGACTTTTATTTCAATTGTATATATAAAAGTATTCACATATTTGGAGAAATTGTACTTGGGTTGCATCACCATATTGCTACAGTAGTACCTCAGCACAGCAGGATTTCTTTAGTTCCCTATTAGTGATTTAAGGGCCAAGAGCTGATCATCCCCTACCTGAGCTATTCCTAGGTAATTATTCAAGAGTCCCCATCCAGCCTTCCTTTGAAGATAGGTTTGGGCTTCTATGAAAGCAGAAGACAGTCAACCCTCAAAAGCAACATAAATAAAAAAAATAAAAACAGTGGATCTCCAGAAGTCTTTTGCCCCTGCAAAGGTGCTCACACTCACCTTACCTCCCCTTTAGGCTCTTGGCTAGCACAGGAGCTCTGCTGAGAGTAGCCCCTTTAAAGCCTCAGTCACTTCACGCACCACTCTCTATACCTCCCCTTCCTATGACAGTCAACCCCATTGAAAATACTATCTTTCCAGCATGCACACAATGGCTATCTGTTATAAATATCTTCTTGAAGATTCACATCTGGATGAAACCAAGGGCAGTTTGGGCACACCTTTTAGACAATAAGGTATTTGGGATCTGTGCTAACAGCACAGAGAGGTAGTTAGCTCTGTTAGTCTCAAGTCAGACACAAGGTAGGGCAGACATAGCACCTTAGGGCATTTTCCATGTGCTCCAGGACACAGCGCTGGGCACTTCAATTAGCAAGTTGCACTAATCAGAAGTGCCCATACATCACATGAGTCAGTGTCCCCACAGCGAAAGCTCATCAAATGTGTCTTATTTCAAAGCACCCTGCCACCATTTTTTCAGCGCAGGGACACTGATACACGACGTGGAAAGCTGCCGGAGCATGTCAATGTCCATGCTCCAACAGACTCATTGGATTCCAGCACATTGGAGCCGGCTCCCCACACATCTGTAGGAGCATAACAAACACCCCCATTTAGTGGTATTTTTAAAATACAGAGGCATGCAAAAAAACCCCTATTAAGTGCCAATACACTTCAGTTGGTTGGAAGCAGAAACACTGTGTGTGGGTTGGCCTGACAGACAGGAATGCAATAGAGGGCAGGATGAATGTCTCCCCTCAGCCACCCACCCCCCCACCCACCCCCCTTACCAATCCTCTGCTTCACCTGACAGTGATTTAGCCTGGAGCATACCTAAGGGCTACAGCACACACTGCCCAAGAGAAGCAAAGCAACGTGAACGGCATTATTGCATTATTAAGCCACAATTGGTACTAATCTCCCCAAATTCTGCGGGAGAATGTAAGCGGCTGGAAAAGAGGCTGCCTTTGAAAAAGAGAAATCAGGGTTGGATTTAGACCACCTGTCATCCTTTCCCCCCCTCCACAGTGAAAAGTAGGGGAGGGCACGGGTAGTGGAAGCGCCTTTCCTGCTTCTAATGCCAGCCTCTGAATGACAGCAGCAGGCCTGTTTTAATGAGCCCTGGCAAAGAGTGCCAATTCTTGTTCACACACAAGACAGAAAAAAAAGAGAGAGAGAAAGAGAGAGAAGGAGAGAGGGAAATAATGAAAGAAAAAGGAACTCTGGGTGGTGAGCGAAGGTGGAACGTGGTGCTATTGAAAAGGGTGCAGCTTTACTCCGAACAGTCAAAACAAACACAAAGTGCCTGCCAGGTGAGGCGTCAGGGAGCTGGGTCTCCAGCCAGGACTCAGTCAACACCACTAGAAAACACAGAGGAGCGGGGTGTTTCTTTAGGACTAGTATTGATGGCAAAGGGATCAGGTGGAATCCAAAGGACAACTTGCTTTATTGAAGTGATTTAAAGTTGAGAAGAAAGCTTATCAACCTGCTGAGGGAAGGAATAGAGGGTTTGGCACCCTTATTCACAGAACCCTTCCCCACCCTGCACCTCACCTCCTCACCATACATGCACAAAATGCGCCCAGGCCATCAGGCCGTGTTCCAGACCAGGCCTGTATCAGCCAAGGGAAAGCTTGGAGCAGAACGTGCAGGGAATACCAAGCAATGACACAAAGACCCAGAAAACAGTGGCTTGGGATGCCCCCCACACACACCCTCTCTTCCTAATGGTGGCCTGGCAAATGTCATTTCACAGTTTATAAACACTTCCAGAGATGACGTTTTGTGCAGCACTAGGTGGCATATTTCAGATAAGGGAGATCCTGACTATTCGTGGTCTTAAAACTTCCCATGGCATTTTTCAAAAACCAGCAAGGGTATTAACTCTGTAAACCCTGGCCAACTCCCAGTTAAAGTAGCTGCATTTTCCCAGCATAAATTCCCCCAGCCATTTCCATTGAATACATTATTCTCCTTTGCTTCCTCTCCAACACCGATGCATAGTGTTTCTGTGCACTGTGTACCATCTAACATGAAACCCCCCACAGGGGTGGATACACACATGTTTGTAGGTGCAAGACGTCAGAGAGGCAAAAATCCACACCTCATTCCAAGTGAGTGAGGGGAAACACATTTATAGTCATAAGAATAGCTCGTGGATACTTATGAATATATTATTAATCATTAAGCACAGCAGGGATATCAATGTCATCAGCAGAGCAATTAAAGGGCTTCCTGCTGAGAATGAAAAAGTGAACATGTGACAATTAAGTGGTCCCGCTTGGTCCAGTTGTCAGCACTGACAGGCTCCCTCAGCCTCAATTCTCTGTGAGCTGCTGAAAAAATGTTATTTAAAAAGAATGCCTCCTTAACTGTTTTCCTGTTTCCGTAAAATGAGTTCCTGAAGCCAGGACTGCCTAGCTGTTACACGTGCAGAGCCTGGCACAGTGACTAACATAAGAATGAAAGTAAAGTTGTAGTATTATCATTCAATAAAGCTGAGAAAAATCCTTGCAGCCTTAAAAGGATCACCTGTTTTGGTTACCATCATTTTAGACATAGAGAAGTTTGCTAGAAAAACTATACCAAGTAAACCCTCCTTGTGTGAATACAGCTTACACCAGCCAATGTTTGCTGAGTAAAATATTTATACCAGCAAAGGAACTTTTGTTAAAAAAAAAAAAAAAAAAGCTTCATGTAACAGTATTGCTTTTGCTAGAATGGAAATGCTGCTGTAAGAAACAAATCATATCCTTAACCAAAATTATAATTCTGACTTTCTCCTTTATGTCCAGTCTTGCAAACATTTACAACTTTTAAACACCCCTTAAAGTCAGTGGGGTGACTTATAGTAGTCCAGTTCAGTCAGTATTTCTGCACTGGAGGCTTTAAATGTACAGTATTTATGGATGACAGCAAAAACATCTGTAGCAACTTTGGAAAAAAGACACTTTATTTCACTCCTAACATAGCTGCACTTCAGTGATGGATGAAATTACCTCAATAGCTAAACATACACACACATGCTAATAACACATTTCAGGATCTTGTTCTTTTCAATGAAACTTCAGCAGTTCAGATTTTTGTATTTTACTTTGGCTCATTTTTTCCCTTTTCACCCCCGCCCCCTTTATTTATTTACTATTTTGGTATACATTTTTAATTTAACCATTTTCATGAGAGCTTCTGAGCCCCCATTTGAAATGTTATTTCAATGAAGTTCCATTTTTGCCATCGCATACAATGTTTTGAAATCTTACATGTGTTACTGCAAAAAGTACTGTTTCCTAAAGACAAGGTCTGGGGCGGTACAATCACCTAGCATTAAACCAGATATTTTTCATGCAAGAAAAAAGATTAGCACTTCTCACCCAGTTCTGATTAATGACTCAAGGCCTAATCCTGGGAGGTAATGAGCTCAGGCAATCATTATTGTAAAAAAATGAGAGTTGTAGGGGTCAGTATGAATGAGATCAGTTTTGAAGCTGTGTGTGATGCTGACAATGAATCTAGTTTCAGTAATTTGGCTCCATGGAAGCACAGAAGCACAGCCAATTGGAAGCCCATGTTTATAGTCACATTTGTTTGCAAAACAGGCGAACTTGAGCATGGGTCTTGGCACATAGAAAATTCTTACAGTTTGCCTCTAAATATGTTATGTGTAAGGAGGAAACTGTGATGTTGGGTGTAGCTGTGAGTTCTCTGGGGCAGGACCATGTTTTTCTTCTATGCATAGACATCCTCTATAACAGTGAGGCCCAGTTCCCTGACTAGGGCTCTTGGGTAGTACCACATTACAAATTATGAAAGGGAGGAAATCATAGACCTATTGAAGTGAATGACCAAACTGCCATTGTCTCAATAAGGTCAAGATTCCACCCCAAGTATTTCCCAGAGTCCTGTTAAATTATTTCTATTTTATTTATGAAGCTTATTGAATTTTACAGACAGCATTTGCTTATACTGCCAGCTGACCAGGATACAACTTTTTAAAAGATTAGGTTTCATCCCCTTTTTTGTTACAGAGAATGAATCCTGAAATATTTTTTAAGGGAACAAGGACTAAAAAAGCAATGTGGTTTTGCTTACTTTTTACCTTAGCTTGGTCAAGTTAAGTCTTCCTTAGGATTTTATTTTTCTGAGCCCCTGAATGATAGATTCTCACCCTGACAAGTTAAATCCTTGGCCTCCTTGTCTGAAATTGTTCTTCTTTGGAGGGTTAGGATAAAAAAAAGGAGAATTTTATGGAGTAACAGGTTCTCACAGATAGGATTATGATTATTAAGGCCCTGGTCCTGCAGGTACTTCTTTGCTTCATGTCTTTGCGGCAAGGAATGTAGCAGAATTCACATATAAATTGGAATCTGACCAGGCTACATCCTGAGCACTTCTGCTATGGCTTCACATTTGCAACCTCTGGGCTGCCAACTGTGCATCTTAGCTCCTGCACCGTCCCAGTCTTTGCAGGTACATAGGGTTAAAGTGGTTTTACATACCTTAGCAGTTCTGCAACATAACTTAGGGTATAATAGGATCCAGGCCTTAATAAATCGATGTTTGTATAGTGCTTTTAACAGATAAAGTGCAATCCTGCAACTGATTCTGTAAATATAGGACTTCCATGAATTTCCATGCTACAGAGATTTGCTCATGCAGCAGAATCTGGAAGGTATATGCCTCTTTTTTAGCCCAATGGCATAAAAGAAGCTTTGAGGCTGTCCTAACACAGCTCTCAGGTTGTGCTATGAACAGATTAGCACCAGGAAAGTGTAAAGGAGAGCTTTACGCCTCCTTTCTATGGACACACCCCTGAACCACACGCTGTTCAGCCAAAGTCCAAGAGCTGTCTCTGCATTTTGAAAACATGGTGCAAACATTTCAGTAATATACACTTCACAACACCTTGGCAATACAGGGTGACATTCAGAGTTCCCTCTAAGGTGCGCACGTGCATGGCCGTGCACAAGTAAAAGTCTGGCCTCACACAAACTTTCTCAGGCCACGCATCCGCCGGGAATGGAGCTGGGCTACGGTGTAAGACACTTAGTAAAGGTAAGCTCCCCCCCCTGCAAGTGGAGGGAGGGGCTGGCGTGGACTCTGCCACCTCTGGTGAACTGCTCTGCTCCCTCGCATTGCCTAGGAGGGCAAGGATGCACATGGAGTCAGGGCCAGGGAGTGTAGCATTTTACAAACTGAGACCTACTGATTTACAATGATTTCTCCTAGGGCACCATGACCATACTGGCTCCATCCTATGGGCACCTACTAATTTCACCTGCCATGTCTTGGTGGTATAAGTGATAGATCAGGAGGCTACCCTAGAGTTGCTGTCCAGTCACAGTCCCAACAGATTCCTCTAAACCCTGCGGATTGCTAGACCCCTTATTGCAAGGGTGCCTAACCTTTTTGAATGTGGGGCCAGATCATGAACTTTTTATCACCCAGTGAGCCGGCAAGCCATATTCAAAGATGTCACAGGAAGTGGTATCACATCAGGAAGTGGTGTCACATGACCTTTGACACCAATGAAGTTGCAGGGGCTGACATGGTGCTGGTTGACATGGCATGCATGCCCAGGTTGACATGGTGCTGCAGGAGCCACTTGGCTACAACTGGGTTGACCTGGTGCTGGAGAAGCTGCAGGGCCAGGCCGGGGTTAAACTGGGGTCTGCCTGGCCTGCCGGTGCCATGCCCGGGTTGACATGGTGCTGCAGGACCCGCCTGGGCAGAACCAGGTCGGCACTAGCCAGGAAAAGCAGCATGCAGCTGAAGCCAGCTTCCCATGTGCTGCTGGGGATGGGAAGAGGCCAGCCAGGTCTGCACCAGCCAGCAGAAGTGGCGGCGGAGCCATGTGCCGCTCGGGACTGACTGGTGCAGGCTCATCCCATCCCGAGTGGCACACGGCTCTGCCGCTGCTTCTGCTGGCTGGTGCAGACCCGGCTGGGCTCCTCCTGTCCCCAGCAGCAAATGAGAAGCTCGTTTCAGCTGCATGCTGCTGGGGATGGGAGGAGGCCAGCCAGCTCTGCACCAGCCTGCAGAAACAGCAGCGGAGTCATGTGCTGCTCGGGACTGGCTGGTGCAGGCTCGTCCTGTCCTGAGCAGCACATGGCTTCCTCTGGCCAGTGCAGACCCAGCTGGGCTCCTCCTGTCCCCAGCAGCATATGAGAAGTGTCCCCCTTGGGGCCTCACACACAGGCGGCCAGGCCCGGAGAGCCGCAGCACCTGGGGGAGACTGGCCAGGGGAGCAGGTGCCGCCATGCTGTGGGGCAGGGCAGGGCAGGGCAGGGCAGTGAGGCTCGCTTGAAGCGGGTGGACAGGTGAGGAGGCAGGTGCGGGCTGGCAGTGCCAGCGGCCGCTGCTTGGCTTCCCATATGGGGCCACTCAAGCAGCACAAGGTACGGGCACCAGCAACCACGCGCCTCGCAGCCCCGGACCTGCCCAGCCCGGCGCCCCCAGCTCCACCCGGGAACTTACCTCTGTCCACTATATGTCCACCACGTGCCTCTGTCCACCACGCATGTGGGCAGGGTATGGGCCATGCTGAAGCTCCCCTGGCCACACACCTGGGCAAGGGGCTGTCCCCAGCTTCTCTAATCAGGCGCGGCTGGGGCAGCCCCACACCACGGAGCCCTCGGGGCAGCAGCGGCAGGACCCGGCTCACTGATGAGCCCGGCCCTGCAGGAGTAAGCAGCTCCCTTCCGCTCGCTGCCAGCTGGGGCCCGTGGGCTGGCCCTGCCGACCTCACCACTGCCACCGTGGAGTGTGGAGCAGGTGCCTTGGGCCAGATAAAATGGCTTGGCAAGCCAATGGTGGCCCGCGGGCCGCATGTTGGACAAACCTGCCTTACTGGGTCCCACACTCAGGAGTTGCCTTATGATATCCCCCAAGCCTTATGGGCTAGATGCGTGACTCCAAACCACCCCTTTATCATGCCCCACACCTTGCAGATAATATGTAGACACTGTCTTATTGTGTTGAGGCCTCAGTTTAGTTTGGCCTTGGTTACTATACCCTCTGGCCCTGGGCTCTCTGCAGCCTCTGTTACTGAGCCCCAATGAGGCCTCCTCCTCCCCAGTAGCCTCATCCCGGTCCACTGGTTTAAATAACAAAAAGCACTAGTCCCTGGGCTACAACAGAACAATAACATAGGGTCCACACTCTATCCCTTTTAAGAAGGCAAGTTTCTCTCTCAATTGAATGGGCCTCCTCCCCACCAGCATTTATGAGCTCCTACAGCCCCTTAATCCTGCCTGCCTCAAAACAGGCAGTTAAGCATCTCCAAGTAGCTTCCTTCACAAGATCTCCTTCTCCCTTGGCTGCTACCAGAGAACTAACCCTCTAGTTCCAGCCCTGGGGTTTATATGTGCCCAGGGCTCTGCCTTCTTCTGGTCAGCTGACTGGGTGCAGGTGCAGACTAATTCCCTTGTTAGCCTGCTGCCACAATAATCTGCACCCATGGGGTTTCTGCCTGGCTGCTGGGGCCCTCTCCCTAGGCAGTTTCTGCTCTTTGAGGAGCAGGCACATTAGTACTCTGCAGCACTAAGGAAGAAAATCAGTGAGAGAGATGGACAAAAAACCTCATATCTCCTACCTTCTTATGCTATAATTAACCATGATACCACATTCTATCCTTTCCACATGATAAAATAGCATCCATAGACGCCAGCCAGAGTTGGGACTCCACTGAGCACAGTATAAGCACAGCACAGTATAAGCATATACAAAGACATGATCTTAGTCTCAAATAGTTTTCATACTTGTGACAAAAGCATTGACCATGGGACTTTCCACTCCTACCCTTGTGTACTGCTTGTGCTGCTGCATGTGACAGCTGCCAAGAATGGAAGACAAGCATCTTCACTGATATCACCTATGTTGAGAACAATATAGAAACTTTTCTTCTGGTACTGTTGATGCCATCACCTGTGTCATGGAAGACAGTAGCATGTAAATGCAGGTCAGTTAAGGAGGAAGTGACTCACAGGGATTTTATTTTCAGGTGTACACTTGTAAATGCAATGTTTATACATACAGTATTGCTTCTCCAGGGCTGCCCCATGCATTTAATACAGTAGGAGTTTATCTAGTCTCACTGTTGGACTGAGAAGCTGCTGAAATGGGACCTGTGACATTTTATTATTACTTACATGTACCTGACACTATATACCTATAGGTATATACCTGTGGTTGTACCTGAAGGTATCCATCGGAATTCAGACCCTATTTTACTCGCTGTTATACAAATGCAGATGAAGACAAGACCTGATCTGAAGACCTTCCACCTCAGCAGACAGCAAGGAATATGAGATGGAAGAAAAAAGGTAAGCAAAGTGATCCAGCTGATGTATAGTATTGTGACAGTGGTAGCCTTTTTGTAGAACTCACATTCCAATTAAGGGAAGGAATTGGTGCTTCTGGTGGGGGGAGGATGGAGTGGCCTCAGTTTCTGTCAATAGAGGGGAGTAGCATCAGGGACTTTCCATATGGCCACCCTGTCACTTCTCCCTTTTTGTTAGTCTCAGAGGATTTTGATTCACTTCAGGCAACACCATTTCCATTTATCTGCCCTGCAGTTCCAAGCTCCCATCTCTCCTCCCATTTTGCTGGGCCTGAATTTAGACAGCAAGGGGAACATGCTTTATTTTCTTCTGCAGTGTATTGCCAGACCCTTTTCTGTCCCTTTCACTGCCCACTGCAACATTTATTCCAGAGTCTTAGCAGCAGAAGTGCAACCCCCTGAACCACTGCGACCAGCTGAGTCGCGCAGCACATTCCACAGTTCATTGTCCCACTGCCGTTGTCCTGGTTTTACTTCTACAGAATGATCACAACAGCACTTTTCATCCTCTAAATGTCCCACACAAATGGGAGCACAAGTCAAACAAAAGCTACAACTGCTCTGTTTACTATAGAGAGAGACTGCTGGATTCCAATGAAAGGACAGGACGCTGCTGTTTTCACTGTAACTTGTTGGTAAAACAGTGAATAGTCCAGTCATAGCTCACAAAGGCTTTTTTTTTTTTTTTTTTTTTACGTGGAAGAACCTCATGTAGAGCGGAGTTGAGTAGTTATCAACAGCCCGTGAAATGGGGGCATGGGCAAGTTTATTTCTTTTGATTGTTCTTTGAGGGACAGTTAAAATAAAACCCATCGGGCGTATCCCCACAAGGAGGAACATGCATTTCCCTGGGGACAAACAGCAGCAGTACAATATGTGCTTGGGGAACACCCATGCACACGTGCTCTGGTACATAGCACATTGCTCTGGGTGGAGTAGGGGAGGCTGGGATCAGCACCTAGACTGGCCCCGGCAGCCCTACCTAGGATCCAGGGGGCCTCTGGGAGCTGCAGCCATGGGGGTCCAGCAGCAGGGAACCTGGCTATCAGCCAAAGTATAGCTGTGGCTGGCCAGGCTCTGATTTCAAGCTACACACACTGCCACCACTTGAGCTGCCCTGATCTTTTCAGGCGGTTTTTTTTTGACAGTGGAAACCCCCCACCCCCATGCTGCAAATTAGCAGTACAGGAAATGCCCGCATGTGCGGCGTGTGCAACATGCAGTGCCACAGATAGGTCTGCAGTGCCACATACTACACATACACACTCATTCGGATGTGCCCAATCATGTGCAAAAACTCACCAATGGAAACAGACAAGTCACTAAGAAAAAGTAATGCATGGCCAATAGATTTCCAGATTCAGCTTCTTTATCATTGTTTGGTTCGGGTTAGGGATTGTGGAGTAATGGATTGGAAAGGACAGGCTGTACAGCTAACTTACACCTTTGCAATGGGCCCTGAGGCAGGGGCACTGAATACCCATGCAGTCCCAAAAAAACACAAAAACACAATGTGAATCTCAATTCTTTATCTGCTCCTCACTTTCTCTCTGGAGGATTGGAGGGAATTTGCTTCACCCCTTTTCATAGAGCCATTTACTCCTTTCCTAGGGGAACAGAGTCAAGACCCTCCCTCTCCGCCCCCCCGCCACTTATCAGTGGAGAGTATCGGGTGTGTAGCTCCTGCTCTCCCCACTACAGATGCAGGTGCAATCTGAGTAGCCTGACTTGGCATAGCAGCAAAATCAAAGGGGCCTTACTCCCTCCTTCCTTCCCTGCATGGCCAAACAAGAGCTATGACAATCTAGCCCTGAGGGCCTTATTAGAAATACTACACCTGGTGTTTGCATGATCAGGCCCCTGCTAAGGGATATTTGGAACACTCTGAGATACTGTCTACATAACGATACCTATGCAAGCAATGTTTCATGTACCATATTATTGTGTACACAGCACCACAGACCACGCACTGTGCTTTGTAGAACATAGAATGAGACATGGCCGGTATATCTCATATGTACTTGCCCGCCATCTCTTACTTTTCGGGTGGTTGGGAATGCAATTTATCAGAGACATTTATTATTTAAAGTAGAATTAATCCCATGAAGAATTTAAAATACAGTATGTGTCTATTAATGAGAATGTTGCTATTGATTTAAATAGGGGTGGGAGTAAGCTGCATATTATTACCTAAATGTTTTGAGTGACATCGGTCTTTGTACAGGTGATATCTGTGTATCTGGCTTGAATATTACATATAATACACCTGCATATAAAATTATATGCAAGGACATCTGCTACATATTGTATACGCATCTATACAGCAGTCACGCTAGAAAAAATTAAAATGCTGTCATATAAATGAAGCCTTGCACTTTGCAAACACAAAAAGCTAAAATCTTTTGATCTCCCAAGTCTCCTTTCCAGTGTCCTACATATAGCATTTCAGATTGCAAATCTAACGTGAGGCTTAATGCAGGGGAAACTCTGATTTTCTTAGAAGGCTCAAAGGAAAATTCAGGATTATATTAAAGACACGAGGTTAGTTATTAGTAATGCCGTTC
Source organism: Crocodylus siamensis (assembly GCF_052110815.1). Classification (NCBI taxonomy): domain Eukaryota; kingdom Metazoa; phylum Chordata; order Crocodylia; family Crocodylidae; genus Crocodylus; species Crocodylus siamensis. The sequence goes on along the minus strand of NC_143397.1, from coordinate 134,368,877 downwards.
TTCAAAGGAGTATAGAAACTGGGAGGACTGATGTCATGGGAGAGCCCAGTAATGATGAAAATGTTTTTTAAAAGTTAACCCTTTCTTTTGCTGCTCTTCAATAGCAGTGAAAAGCGTTGATAATATGTTTTCCTGTCTGCTCTGTGATTTAAGAATGCCCCCTCATGCTTATCTTGTGCAAGTAGTCTGATTTTTCTTCTAAAGTTTTTTTTTTTAAACCTACTACAATGGTGTAAAGCTAATATAAAGAACACCCTAGTCAGCTCCAAGAAGATAATGCAAGACTTGATAGAAGGAGCTATTCTCCCCATCAGCTGATCATTGTACATAATACAGATGCTAAGCTCTTCCTGGCTGTTCCTAGCCTCTGTTATAAAGTTAACTTTCTTCATTTTCACTTATGTCAGGGATTTCTTTTTGTCTTGTTTTTTTTCCATGTGAGGACTATTGACTCTGCTTGCTGATATTAGCTTAGATTCCAAAGCAAAAATGGGGGTATTTATGCTGTTTGCCCATATTACAAGCCCAGTTTAATGCTTGAAAAGCTCTTGATACATGTTAGTCTACTGACTGCCTGCAGCCTCATACACAGCATCCTTGCACAGGTTATTACTGTTACCAGCATGATATCCAAGCATGGAGGTGTTCAGTTAGGGGGCTTATAACATGAGCATTTTGTGGCTGCTCTCAGCATGGCCTTCTCTGACTTCTGCTTAAAGAACCCAAGCTCCCCCACCTGAGTGCTGTGACATATGCCTATGCATATACTCAGCCAGAATGCAGCCCTGGTCCTATTTGTTCTTTTAATAAGAAATGACAGGCCAGTGCCTCAAGTCTGTTAGGGTGGCTTGTATCAGTAATAAAGAATATGTAAAGAGTGACTCACTTTAAATAAAACACACGGGATTCTTTTATTTTACTTGCAATGAAAAGTGTTACTTCTGCAAGTCATTACTTTCTAATTCTATAATTACTGGATATGGCAAAACACTTGAGGTTTTTCATTAAATAATCTCATAAACCAAAATGATCATTTTCAATTACTCTTCTAAAAGATATAATTGGATCTAATTTCTGCTGGGGCTTGTCTACACATAGTTATTCTGGAAAAAGTCTATCCCAGAATAACTCCATATGTGATTATTCTAGAATAAGAATGTCCATTCGTGGAGTTAATCAAAAACACGTAGTTACTATACTTTAACTCTACACTTAATCCAAACACAGATTCAGTCTTGATGCTCACACATGAGTAGAACTGTAACTAGAAAAGAATTAGAACACAAGTCTGACTGTATAAAGAAATGTTTTTTTCTCATTTACAAAATAGGATGCTTGTACACACAGAGCCGTGTGTGTACAAGTACACCGATTTTTTACCTGGACAGCTAACTATGGAATAAAGCCCAAACAATGTTAATTAATTCATCACAGCTGCCCTACCCTCTTTTGGGTAGGGGAAAGATGAGTGTGCATGTTGTTGGGCTGGGGAGCTCAGTGTAACGAGGTATGAGGCACGATATATTATTTCAACAAACTTTCCTCTACTGACCTATAACTTTCTGAGGAATCAGTATATAAAAAATCTTCTTCCCAGGGTTCAAATTACAATTTGACTCTTGGGGTCTGCAAAAAAAATTAAACCGGTTCAAGACATCTCCTGGGAGGATCACTCAGCAAAATCCGAGCGGTCGCAAAGCTTCCTATCATGCGTGGATGACCTCTACCTAACTCAAGAAGTCTACGGGCCAACGAGAGGTAAAGCGCTGCTCGACCTGGTACTGGCTACTGGGGATGACCTACTTGGTGACCTAGTGATCAATGGGAAGCTGGGTGACAGCGACCACGAGCTGATCACCTTCACCATCCACCATAAAGCTGGCAAGTCAGTCAGCAACACAGAAGTCCTTGACTTCAGGAAAGCCGACTTTGACAAGCTCAGGAGGCTTGTCAGTGAGGCCCTAAGGGACCATGACCCCAGGGGGAGGGGAGTCCAGGACGAGTGGTTGCTCCTCAAGGGAGCAATCCTCAACGCACAAGCTAATTCTATTCCATCTCGGAGGAAAGGCAGCAAGAGGGCACAGCAGTCCCCCTGGCTCTCCAGGGATCTGGCAGACCTCTTGAGGCTAAAAAGAAAGGCCTACAAAGGATGGAGGATGGGATTCACCTCCAAGGAGAATTATTCTGCACTGGTCCGGTCCTGCAGGGAGCAAACCAGGAAAGCCAAGGCTGCAACTGAACTCCAACTAGCTTTGAGCATCAAGGACAATAAAAAGTCCTTTTTCAGATATGTGGGGAGCCAGAGGAAAAGCAAGGGGCAACATTGGACCCCTGTTGAACCAGATGAGACAACTGACAGCTGACACCCAGGAAAAAGCCAACCTATTAAATGGGTATTTTGTGTCGGTCTTTCATCAGTCCCATGGGACGCCCATGCCCACTACGGGACAGGGAGGTCCGGGTGAGGGAGATCCCCTGCCCTCCATCAATGCTGACCTCATGAAGGAACACTTTGAGAGACTGGATACCTTCAAGTCAGCCGGCCCTGACAATCTACACCCCAGGGTACTCAAGGAGCTAGCTAGCGTTATAGCAAAGCCTCTGGCATGGATCTTTGAAAACTCCTGGTGCTCTAGTACAGTGCCCGAAGACTGGAAGAAGGCCAATGTGGTGCCTATCTTCAAGAAAGGGAGGAAAGTCGATCCGGCTAACTATAGGCCCATCAGCCTGACACCTATCCCGGGGAAGGTCTTAGAAAAGTTTATTAAAGAGGCCATCCTTAATGGACTGGCAGATGCTAACATCCTGAGGGATAGCCAGCACAGGTTTGTTACGGGTAGGTCTTACTTGACCAATCTCATTACCTTCTACAACCAGATGACCTATCACCCTGCAAGGGAAAAGAGATTGATGTCATATATCTTGACTTCAAAAAAGTCTTCGATCTGGTATCCCATGATCACCTCTTGGCGAAACTGGCCAATTGTGGCCTTGGCTCCACCACAATCCACTGGCTGGGAAACTGGCTCCGTGGTTGGACCCAGAGGGTAGTAATTGATGGAAGTCAATCTTCATGATGCCCTGTGACCAGTGGGGTCCCCCAAGGCTCTGTCCTTGGACCCATATTGTTCAACATCTTCATTAATAATGTGGACATTGGAGTCAGAAGCGGACAGACCAAGTTCGCTGATGACACCAAACTTTGGGGCGAAACATGCACACCAAAAGACGGGAGGGCAATCCAGGCTGACCTGGACAGGCTCAGCAAATGGGCAGATGAGAACCTGATGGTGTTTAACACTGAAAAATGCAAGGTTCTCCACCTTAGGAGGAAAAACCTGCAGCATCCTTATAGGCTCGCCAGTGCTACGCTGGCTAGCACTACGGAAGAAAGAGACTTGGGGGTCATCATTGACCACAAGATGAACATGAACCTGCAATGTGATGCTGCAGCTAGTAAAGTGACCAAAATGCTGGCTTGCATCTATAAAAGCTTCTCAAGCAAATCCTGGGGTGTCATTCGCCCCTTGTACTTGGCCTTGGTGAGGCTGCAGCTGAACTACTGCGTCCAGTTTTGGGCTCCACAACTCAAAAAGGATGTGGAGAAGCTTGAGAGAGTCCAGAGAAGAGCCACGCACATGATCAGAGGTCAGGAAAACAGACCTTACGACAACAGGCTGAGAGCCACGGGGCTCTTTAGCCTGGAAAAGCGCAGGCTCAGGGGTGATCTGATGGCCACCTATAAGTTTATCAGGGGTGACCACCAGTTTCTGGGGGAACGTTTGTTCACCAGAGCGCCCCAAGGGATGACGAGGTTGAATAGTTATAAACTACTGCAAGACCATTTCAGGCTGGACATAAGGAAGAATTTCTTTACTGTCCAAGCCCCCAAGGTCTGGAACAGCCTGCCATCAGAGGTGGTTCAAGCACCTACATTAAACACCTTCAAGAGTAAATTGAATGCTTACCTTGCTCAGATCCTATGACCCCAGCTGACTTCCTGCCCTTCGGATGGGGGGCTGGACTTGATGATCTTCCGAAGTCCCTTCCAGCACTAATGTCTATGAAATCTATTAAATGTATTGATTAACAAGTCCAACTAAGTGAAGGAGCAATCTGATCAGAGACCATTCCCCCTTCCCCCTCCCCAGGTTATGATTTTCAAATCTTACGGGGGGGGGCTCATCTCTTATTGGAAGGCTCAGCCCCCCTAAGCTTCCCCTTAATTCGCACCCTGCTTCTTTCACCCATGCACCCAAATGCCCACATATGTAAGGCACAATGAAAAAGGATGCTACCAGTTCCACTGAACTGATTCACATGCATTCTGACTCTGACAAAGCTCACTCTCCTTGACATTCACCAGGAGGCTGTGTTTTGGGTCCATCAAACCAGGCCTGTGTGCTTTAAGATTCTTGGCTATGGACAGACATTCAAAAAGCCTGAGCCTGAATTGATTCAATCTTTGCAAGTTAGTCTAACCTGGCTAGGCTGAACTGGTTTGAAACTGGACAGACATTCTCTCTGGACTGAGGAAATTCAGGCACATGCCTGCAGTAGCTCAGGCTAGAAGCCAGGGGGTGCTATAGCAGCCCTCCCTTCCCTTCCACAAGGAGCTGAGCTGAACGGGGCGTGGCCAGGCCCTAGCAGAACTCTCTCATTAGGGAGGTCTGCCTGCAGAGTCCCAGTCTTTTCCCTGCTGGCTGCTCAAGGGGTGGAAGTGTTGCCAGCCCCCAGCCCCAGGCTAGCACTTTGAGGTTCAGAGGGGAGAGCGGGATTCAGTGCATGCATCTGTTGATGATACAGAGCTTTTCAATCTCCCTCCCTGCTTCATCATACTATCTGCAGCAAACTGATAGGCAAGCAAGCCAGTTGGTGGCTGATAGTGTCAACTATCGCCCGATTAGCAAAACAATGGTCTGTCTCCATTACTTCAGACTTCTTAAACAGTTTACCGGATGACCTGTTGATTAGCTCCAAACAGCCATAAGCAGTCACTGTTCTGTCTGCATGCCACAGTGAAATTGAAAAGAGACACACACAGAGACACCTCTTTGCATTAGCTAGCATACCATATGCCTAGGGTTCTTGAGGCTGGGATCCATGCTGTGGGAGATGGGAGGGATGGGGGGCAGGGATTTCCTGCTTGAGCAGCGAGGGGTGGGGCAGGAGGAAGCCAAGCAGACCCTGCTGTGTCTGCAGTCTCTGCCATAGCCTTATACAGCATTAGCTAGCATACCACATGCTGAGAGGAAGGGATCCCTACTTAAGTAGTGAGGGGGCAAGGGGAAGTGGGGCATGGGGAAGCCAGAAAACCCTGCTGTGCCTGCAAGTTTCTGCTGGAGCTCTGGCCAGGGAGCAACGGGGAGGGGCCAGCCCTGCTGTGGAGCAGAGAGCTCCACCCAGCCCAGAAAGCATGTTGGGATGCTGGGGGACTCTGATTTAACTTAAAACAGCAAGGGGTCTGGGACAGACATTGCATTAACTGGTTTGACCCAAATTAGTTAAGTCTGATGCTACATTCAAGTAGGTTTATCTCAAACCAGTTTCAGCCATTTTCAAACTGGTTTATGTGCACTGAACATCTGTTCTGTTACAGGTTTAAACTAGTTTCTGATCACTTAAACTGGTTTATGTATAATGTCTGTGTGGCAGCGAAGCACCATCACAGGCTCCCAAAGGGGAGAGGGGAATCCCCATGGATCCCAAACCCTGGAAACAGACCCCTGGTGGGGGTGACTTACCCCTTGCCAGATAGCCAGAGCAGGAGCCAGGACCATGGCTGCAGCTGCGGCCGTGCAAGCCAGCATTATGCCAGCTGTTTTATCAGCTGTTTCTTGCGCAGGGAACAGCTAGACCAATCATGGCAGCCGGAAAAGTTGAAAAGTCCTGCCAGAACCAGGGTGGAGGGGGAGCTGGGGAGAGAGAGCACTGGTGGACAGCACACTAGCCGTGCTGAGGCTCCAGTGAGGAAGAGGAGCAGCACAGCCTGTGCAGCTGCTGCAGGCCACGCAGGAGAAATTTTTGAGCCCCTTACAGGGGGCAGAGCAGGGGAAGCCCCCCAGTTCCCTGCTGAAGGCCAGCTGAGGGAAGCCTTTAAGCTCCCTGTAGGAAGCAGGGCAGAGGAGCCATTTGAGCCCCCTGGAGGAGGCCGGGGCCAAGGAGGCAGCTCCACAGCCCTCTTCTCCTCAGGGGAGTATTTCTTTTGGGAAAAAAACAAAAAAACAAATCAAAGAGCCGAGAGAAGGTGGGCTGTGTTTTGAAGCCAGCTGCACCCACCCTGGAAGGGAGGAGAGTCAGCTGCGTCCACGCTGATGTGGGACCCCACCTGGAGTAAGCCGTGGGCAGTCCCGCAGGGCAAAGGCCCCATTCTACAAACACGCATCTGGTGGGCGAGTAGATGGGGTGTAGGGGAGGCAGAGCCCCATGGAACATCGCGCCAGACAAGTTGTGAGTACTGCTGTTTGTCGGGAGGCCTTCCCAGGAAGGTCTCCACTGAAACCCCCTCTCTAGATAGTTTAACAACAAAGTCATGGCAGGCGAGTTGAGGGGCAGGGCTACGCACCTAGCAGGCTGTGCAACACATCAGGCCCCAACCATCACGGTCTGTCCCTAGCCCTTAAGTCTGAGTGGAGTTTGTCTCTTTACTGAAACTCTCTGGTATACTTCCTATGCTTTAGCGCTCTGTTATCCCTCCATGGAAATAGGACCTCAGTATCCAGTATCTGCCCCGGATTATCATCAATTCCTAATAAACACCCGGATTGCTTAAATACACCTCTCCCAGAATTCCAACCTTATGGCACTCTGGGTTGCAGTTCATCTCTTCAGGGGCATTAAACAAATTACTCATATAGCATACCCTACTTCAGGTAGAACAAGAAATGTGTAGATGTATACAAAACAAAAAACCTCACCTATATATAATTTCCCTTCCTCAATTCTCACAGTATGGTTATGAATAATTAAGGACTGTCTTCTGTGACATAGGTTAGGCAGGTGTTCTATGTTGGGGAATGTCTTCACTGCCTCAGGGAGTTGTGCTATTGAGCACTGGTAACAAGGTGTATGGCTCAGGGCTGAAGCCCAGGTACAGAGGGTTAGAGGGTAATAACCTACCTGCCTAGGAGTGCTGGGCCAGCTGATAGGGATGATTGGCTGGCCCTGGAGGAAGTTAAAAGCCCCCAGAGAGGCTGATGCAGGGAAGGAGGGAAGCTGGGAGTAGAGATAATTCTAAAGGATTATGGTGAAGCTTTTTCTAAGGAAGAAGAGTTTGTTGATGTTTTGTTTATTCTGTTTGATTTGAGATAGGCAAGGGGGAAGATTGGCTCATGGGCTTAGCTGAAAGGGTAACAACCCACTATAGCACTTAAGTGTTTTAAGACTCTTTTTAGCATTGGTGTCAGCCCTAGAGCCAGTAACGGGAGTTGCAGTGGTTTTTCTGCTACTACGTCATAAATGTAACCTTACCAGCTTATGTCCTAATCCTGGGAGAAACCCTGCATGGGAGAATGGGAAAGCTAGTGCCCTTCTGACTAAAGTAGAACCTGCCTGGGTGTGGAGTCTGCCTGCATGCAGTTTGCAGGACCAGGGCCATGTATACTACGACATCTGCTGGCAGGGCTAGGTCCAATGCTTTTTCAAGTCAATAGGAATTTTTCTCTTGACTTATGTGGAATTGGGGCAAGTCAGGGTGCATCTTTCAGAGGTTATCTAAGTGCAGGTGGGAAATATGAGACACAAATAACTGAATGGCTTCCCAAGGTCATGCATTCAATTCTAAATGTCTATAAAATAGATGCACTGATTTGATTTTTTTTTATGTCTGTTATTCTACTCACTTGACAATGCTTTCTCCTTTTGTGGTCATAATGGAACTTTCCTTAACTCATTACCATATAGGGACCCCTATTCTAACACTCAGCCTTGTTATCAAGTAGGCCCCATCTTTCCCCTTTCATTGTCTGAAACAAAATTTTTGGAGCCAAACTGTAAAACTGATCAGTCCACTCTAACAGGAGCCTTGGCAGCTAATTATGTCTTTTGCTCTGCAGTGAAGAGCAGAGCTTTTGAAAGAATCAGGGGAAACAAAGCAAAGATAGGATCATGTAGCAAAACCATATAAGTGTGCTCCTGGAAACCAATGCTCTTCTTCACACACTACAGAAGCAAATTTTGAAACTGGCTCAAACTTTTTGGAGACGGGAAAAAGAGCACATACATCAAAGGAGGTTCTGAAAGCCCAGGGTAAATGATTACAGCTATTATTATTTCTCTTTAGAAACAAATTTGAAGCTGCATCTGATTAAGTATTTCTTGGATTGCTCATCTTCCAGCCACAAGCCAGGTGCACGATGCCTACAAATGAAATAATGAACTACGGTGAGAGTACATGTGTGTAGCACTTGGCACCTATACATACTATGATTCAGTAGATTAAAACATTACAAGGTTCAGAACCCCTTGCCTGACACTAGTGCCTGCTGCATACACAAAGCAATGCTATATACTCTTTTGGCCAGAAAAGGCTGCTTGCTTTTTAACACTTATTTACCTCCTCAATATAGTACACAGAGGCCTCTGAATGCAGACAATGTTGATCAGTGGTTCTGGGGAGTACAGCTGTAGCTGAGATAGAGCTCACACTGTGCTATCATCCTAAATTCCAGGGTAGGATGCTGCTCAGTGCTGAATTCTTTCAGCCTGCTGAATGATGTTTGCTATGCAGATTCTCTGGCAATAGCCCAAGAAAACCATGCTGATCATACCCATTGGAACCTTCCATAGTCTTATGTAACAGCCACCATCATCTGGCTGTTCACTGAGCTCCAGTGCCTTAAAGGGACTGAGCAGGGAGGGACAAGATACCAACTTCAATAATTTATCAGAGTAGAATTCATTAACTCTAGTTAAATTGCATCGGTGGGGTACAGCAGTGTGCAAATAGCAGTCTCAGAATCTGCATGGTAGCAGGCTGCTGTCACTGCTACTTAACGTTTGATAGGATTTTCTCTTTGTGCCATGCTTAGGAGGAGAGGACCTAAGACAGGGTAATCGCTTATATAATTGCACCATACTATCTAGAGATCAATAGCGGGATTGGATCACCTTACAGAACCGTGTGGGAGGGGACAGGCCCGATAAGGAAAGGATGGCACAATAACTTATACAAGTTAGCCATCAAAATCCTGTACAGACTATGACTTCAAGATTTACTCACAGCTCATAATGCTAGGCCACATTTTTCCAAACTATACTCTGTATAGTGGAGCTACATGATGCCATTTCAGGGGCAGAATTGGTTCTTTTGCCCTTAAGCCAATGCATAATATACACTATATGTAGCTACAGTCTATAAGGGTTGCCCACAGCCTATGCAAAGGTGCATTAGAAGACTTTATAGCCTCTGTTAGGCCCATGCCAAAAAAAAAGGACAAGTGCAATCTTTGTTCTCTCTTGAGCAAAAGGAGCGCTGCCTCCTAGGAGCTCTGTGTAGTATTTAATAGAACAGAGAGAAGGTAAGGCCATAGTCCAACCTTCCCTCCACACCAGCCCTGGGCTGCTGTAAAGCGTGCAAATGCTGCCATTTTTTATAATGTGGTATGCAATGATTCTGTTTTTCCTGTCCAGGGGAATCCCTGAAAGCATTAGAGCTGCAGAAACCCAGAATTCCTACACCTCTGTGATGCTTTTCCTCTGTCCTGTCTCTAAAATGAACCTGCAACTTACCACCACAGTCTAGCATGATACTCTTATATCACTAATAAAAGAACAGGCAGATTCAAACCAAGTGCAGCTGGAGGGATTTTCTATAGGAATTTTGTCTGAACACTGATGTCCACATAAATGTTGCAGGGTGAGTCCTCGGCTGATGTGAATTGGCATATCTACATTGTGAGCTATGGGTTTTTTACAGTGGATGAGGTGCTGACCCTCTCTTTTAATTAATCACCTAAGTTCTTCAGCTTATTGTTCAATATGTTAGTAAAAGGGGTGAAGTAGGGATACAAAAGAAGAATTTATTGCCTTAGAAACACCTAAAAAGGGAATGAATTCAGAGTGAACAAAACAATTATCCTAATCATATCCCTCTCTATGGTTCACAGACCCAAGCATTTGCAATGATATTTCAATCTCATGCAGCATGAGGGGCCAGGGCCAGGGAATGTTACATACATCAGGCAGCACTGAGGTTCAGATGATATGATACAGCTCCATGGCCATATCTTTGACCCCCCTCTCCTAGGGCATACTACTGCCTCTTTAGGCTATAACGCCCTAAAGGGCCGTGGTGGCTTCATGTTGAGGCATCATACAACGAGAAAGAAACAGGTAACCTATTTCCTTACAGCTGGGGTGGAAGTATAGCATGCAAGGCAAGTGCTTTCCCATGCCCTCCTGATTTCTACCTGTAACATTGACCCTAGGGACAACTAGAAACCAGCATCCTTTATAAATTGTTCTGGGAAACTGGCCTAATACACAACCACTCCTCTAGGTATATACAGAAGTGCTCCACGCATTTTACAGCACTGTAATTTGGAGCACATTTTACAGCACTAGAAAGTTACAGTGCTCTTAAATACGACAAGTGTAGTGTTTGGTGGGGTTGGCAGTGGTTAGTTCCAGGCTAGGAGGCTAGAGACACTCCACAGCCTCCTGGGGATTCTCCACTGGTCAGAAATTTGACCAGCATACAGAAATTATTTAAAGTTCTGTAGGTTGCTAAAGTGCTGTAAAATACAGCACTTCAAATTTAATACCTCATTTAACAAGGGTTAATTTAAAGTGCTGTGTCCATTTTAAAGTGCTATAAAGCTGTGCACTTCTGTTAAGCCACAGCAATAAAGCATTTTAAATGGTGAAAAAAGCAACTTCTGTACACACCCTCCCAGACTGTGCAGAATGCAAAACCTCCTCTGTGCATCCACTTCTGATGAACTGTGTTGTGAGCTCCAAGACTGCAGCCACTGGTCCAGGTCTCCCTTCTTATTTATGTGGGGTTTCTATTGTTGTGCATATGTAGCCGGAGGCTAATATTGTTATTGTGCTGTGTGAGAGTGAATTATTAACAAACCACAGCATGCACAATTTTATTTTGCAGATTGCATAAAAAGAAAAAAGGCACTTAAGATGTTAAAGAGCTAAATTTAGGGTCCAATGCTGAACTTTTTAATATATCTGTGTATAAAATTAAAAATGGGAATGGAACAGCACTGTACTCTGTATCTGAGCCAAAGGGTGAAGAGAGACTTCACTTCTAAATGATATGAGTAGGATGTGAAAAAACTTCACAGGACCAGACATTTATGGATATTAGAATTCATACCAGACCTCAGAATATTGGATTAGGCGGGCTCAGCCCCAGTCTAAAGAACAAGTCTGCATCACTGAATCAATCTTGTCTCTGTTTGCACTCTTGCTGGCACTATTCTTAGTCCATAGAGAACAAACTAACTTCTTACCACTTGTAATATTTCTATCATTGCTGAGGCACATCCACATGGTAGTATTTGGAGTTTTCCTATATAGTACCTGTAGGCTGCAATAGGAATAAATAGCAGTCTTCTGGACTGTCCATAATGGTGGTTTTGTAAAAGGTCTGGCTTTTTAATTGCCCATTTCAGTGCTAAATAGGATTTCTCTCTACTCACAAAGTAGGTTATGCCATGCATACCACCACCTGCCAGGCCTGGGACCACCACTAAAAACCAAAATTTGCCCATTCCTGGGGAGAAATCACCTTTAAAGGGACTCATTCCAGTAGTTTTTTAAGTCAATCAGCGTTGTGTCACTGGAGGCCAAAAGTGAGAGATACAATCCTATGCCTTTCCTTCACCAAGTCTTCCCACAGAGGTTGAATTCTTGGTCTGTTTTTATGCTGTGATGGAAAAAAAATGATGCAGCAGCACATTTTTAGCAGAGAAAGCCATTTCTTGTTTTTGGAATGCCATCTTGGATGAACTATCAGATGTATAGTTTTTGCTATACCAAAAATACTGTCACCCTTGGGGATGTTACCTGGGATATGCTCACTAAGATCAGGTACAGACATTACACTTTTACCAGTATAGGTGATTGGAAACCAGTCTATACCTGTAACAGAACAGAAGTTTGGCGCACACAGACTGGTTTAAGAATAGCAGAACCTGGTCTAAGATTTTCTTCCCCCTTCACCCTCCCTCCCCATGAAAGGGTGAATGTGTGTTCTGTTTGCTACCGATTTAAACTACGCCACTTACAGAAAACTGCATAACTTAGATCAATGCCACCTCAGACTTTTGAACGTCTGTACCTAGCCTAAAAGTTAACTTCATCAAGTAAAACTGTAGATCAATTGTTCTCAACTTTTTAAGACTCAAGGCACCCCTTGTTAAGCTGAAGGCACTCCTTGTTAGATACAAGGCACCCCTTAGAAAATTCCAGCCCTTAGTTTGCACTCATTTTTGACTATGGAAAAATAATACAGCAATTTTTCTATTGCAAAGAACTCAGAAAGAGCACAATAGTTCAGAATTTTTTTTAACACTATGATTTCTTATTTGAAATCATTGGGTGCCTATACATGAGCAGGGAAGCTGCTCCAACACTCTGTAAGTCCATGGCAAGTACCGCACTCCAGCAGCCTCCAGCAGAGGCGCTTTATGTAAAGCTTGCTTGACAAGCTTTAGATAAAGTGCTCCCACCATCATTTTGAAGTGCAGAGATGCTGATACACAAGACGCTCAAGGTACTTTAATTGGAGTGGCTCTAATTAAAATGACATCCCCCCCTCCACACACACACACACTCCCAGAGCATGTGTATAAATGCTCATTGGGTTTATCTTGTGAATCATGTTTGTATGCTTAATGATGTTAACATTGTGTGGTATCCCACAGCACCCCTAAAAGGACCTCAAGGCACCCTGGTTGATAATCAGTGCTGTAGATGCAGAATTCCAGCCTGCAAGGGGCTGGGGGGAATGAGAGGAGGGCAGTCAGGAAAGCAGCTCCACGTATATGCATGCATGCATACACATGGCTGCCAGGCGGCAGAGAGCAGCTTCTCCAGGTAAGTCAGCTGGCAGGAATTGAGGCCCTCATATTGAGGGAGAGAGGGAGGGAGTTAGGGCAGGATTAGGGCTGGGGCTGCTGCCCAGTTGGGGTGGTGGATGGAGTTTGGGGCCCGGGGTTATGTGCAGCCACATGACCCGGGGGGGGGAGTGGGATAGGCTCGTGAACAGTTCGTCTGGGGGTGGGAGGCTGGCTCCCCATGGCTGCATGCTCTCCTGGGAGAAGGGGGCATGGGGCAAGCTGGCCACTGTGGGGCCGAGGCTACTCACCCTGCTGCCCTCCCCACAGGGCCTCTGTGGCCTAGCAGGTGGGACCCAGCACAGCAGGGTAGAGCAGGGCAGGGAAGTTCAGTGCCATGGGGCTCAGACACTGCTATGTAGGGCAGGGGGCTGCAGACCCAGGTCCCTGGCCCTGTAATCTTGGCAGGTGGGGGCCCCCTCCCACAGGAATGGGGGGGACTCTGGGTGGGGGGTGAGGGCACCAGCAGAGCCAAGGGGCTGTGGTTCAGGAGTGAGAGACCCCAGCAGGGATTGGGGGCTGTGACTTGGGAATGAGGGGAATGGCCTAGCCAGGGCACCAGCATATCAGGACTGCTCAGTGCCACAATGCAGTGGCAGGCGACAGCCACAGCTGGAGCTGTGTCCTGGTGAGCAAAGGGAGCAGGGGGAGCTCGGATTTTCCATGATAAGAAACCCAATATCAAATGCCACCATTTATAGGTATTTAGAATTTATTTTATTATATAGTGATTGAGCCACTGGTAGGGCTTCCAAATTGCTTTTAAAATGTAAATATATCAATAAAACACTGTGCTTCATTTTAATCATGGGTTGTTTTTTTTTAATCAGAGAATTTGCTGTTTTTAAACAGAGAAAACCAGGATCCCTGAACATACTATACGATGCACGCGCACGCACACACGCACAAATGCACACACTCATGAATGACTGGTGCCTCCCACAACTAAGGAGGCACCATGGTGATGAGCGGGGACCACCCACAGCAGCTGCCAGCAGTGTTGGCACCCCTGCCACCATTTTGAAACAAGGGGATGCTAATACACAAGGTGCGGAGACTGGCTGGAGCACGGTAATTACCATGCACCAGCAGACTCGATTAACTGAGTCTGCTCTGACACGCTGTAGTTACAACTTATCGGTGCAGCCCCACAGCAGGCCTACAGGTACCCTCCATTATGAAGTACTAGAAAAATGCACATTAGACTATTTTAATGCTCATTAGCAAAAGAGCACATTTTTGTGACACTTTAATGCACATTAAAATAGGCTAATGTGTATTAAAGCCCAAGTGTAAACTTGCCCAATGTTATTTGCTGATATGGATAAACACTAAAAAATATATGTAAAAGTTGTAAAATCCCACCATTCTTTTCTCCTTGATTCTTTTCACTTGCTGTTCTGGTTTCTCCATCAGGCTAAAGCATGTCCTGATTTTCTAGGCTCGTAATTTTACTGCTCCCTTAGTGAAATCAATCTCCTTGTGACAGTGCAGTGCAGCAAGCACAAAGAGGACTGTGGTGCAACTTTTTGGCTCCATCAGCTCTGATTCTCAACCTTACCCTGAAATCACACCTTTACCAACACAAAATTTCTCAATAATTAATTGCTTCCTCTCATAAATCTTGCTATGAGAAACCTCAACATAATTTCTATGTTATGAGCAGCACTTCCCAATGAAAACTAGGGAAGCATGTAGTACCTTAATGCCCACAATAGCTTGTCAACATGTTCTGTAACAAACTTAGATCTTTCAAGGATCATATATATGTATAGTTGAATTGCATGGCCAGTCTAAGCAAGGGTGTTTGAGGCTATAGGGCAATGTGAGTTTATGAACTGGACAAATCACTTTGGTCACAGAGGCCATTCGAGGGTAACAGTTGTCTTGGAGGACATGTCTATGTTACTGCTCCAACAGCATCACTATGAAGTATACCCCACCCACTTGTTACTGCTCTACAGGTGTCAGCTCCTGAAAATGAGGCAATATAGCAGCCATAGAGTGGCACTGATTGCCTGGCCAGCACTGCTTTCAGGCTTTCTGAGTGCCACTGCCTCATTTCTGGGATAAACAGAGGCGGATTAAGATTGAATGGAGCCCTGGGCCCAGGCGCCCCCACCTGGGCCCCCCCCCGTGCCCTCCCCTGCAGCCTTGGACTCTGTTCCTGGCTGGCACAGCAGGAGCAGCAACCGGAGAAGGATACACTGTCCCCCCAGACCTAGGGCAGGAGCCGCAGCTGCCCCTGCTGGAACCGGAGCCTGGGGCCAGTCACTCAGGACCCCGCATAACATCGCCCCGCAGCTGGGCGGCACCAGAGGTGCAGAGCTGCTGCCCACCCTGTACCTGCAGCATGGACTGAGCTCTGGGGGCAGCTCATTGCCCCGCTGCGGCTCAATCTGGCTGCAGTGGTGCCCAGCTAATGCACAGGATCGCAGCTAGGCTGGGCTGGGCTGGGATCTGGCTGCGCTGGGGCCACCTCGCCGACAGCAGGTCCCAACTACTCACTGCGCCTAGCTCCACTCCCTGCCACCAGCAGCTCCAGCAGCTCCCAGGGCTCTGGCATGGTTGTGTTCCACCTGGTACCTGGCAGCCACAGCCTGCCACATCAGGCAAACCTGGCTCAGCCCTGCCACCGGTTTAGTCTGCGCCAAGCTACCCTCCCTCCCCGCAGTGCCTGCCCTCCAGGCATCTGGGGCCTCCTGTTTGTCAGGGGGCCCAGCTGGCCCATGTGCCTATGGGGACAAGAGAAAGAGAGAGTGAGCAAGGCGTGCATCACACCTAGGTGCAGCCTGGAAGCAGTGCAGAGGCACTGGAGTGACATGTATGTATAGACATGTGGGAACAGATTAAGCCTATGTATATGCTCTAAATATAAACCACACTAGAGGTATAACTGCTAAAGCTATTCTTACAAAGCATCTATTTGCAACACAGAACAGAGGACAGTCAGAGAAGCCGGCCTTATCTTTAGTAGCAAAAGGTGTGTTTTATCTCTGGATTACTAACAGGCATGAGCCACCCCAAGGTAAAAAACAGTTATAACAAGGCACTTTAGTTTTGCTCTGAGGTAAACTAGACAAGGTCAGTGCCATCTCCTGCCTGGAGTGTTCCCTCGCACATCTTTAACTTGTGGGTTAAATGTTGTTTGTGGGTTAGGTACCATTAGCAGACTGACAGCCTTGAACCAGCTTTCGGAGTTCTTGTCTTTTTCAGTCATATCACAGTTTATGGGTGGAGAGTGGCGACCTGAGCCCAGTCCAGTGCTAATTAAAATGTGGCATGGAGTTCTCCTATGGAGAAGAAGGCAGGGAAATGCTCTGGCTATTATGTACAGACCACAGAGATGAAGGAAGAAGCACGCTAATGAAGACAGGAAGGAAGATGAACTCAGACTAATGGAGACAGGAAAGCTCACAAAAGCATCAGGCTGAAACATAACTGCAAATGTATTTTAATTGCAATCATCATATTCTGAAACCAAAAATGGCATTAAAAATACATTTATAATGAATGTACATGTCCCACTGGCATTCATCTACATGACAGAAATAGGGTCAGGAGTAGCCAATATAAGTATACACACAGAGATATTAGATAGGAAAACAATAAGGAATATTAAATTAAGCACCATAAATATAGTAAATCAGAGTCTAATGTTTTTGGAAAGAACACTTACTTCATTGGACAAATCTAAGAAAAAAAAGAGGTTTTGCAGCCTGGGCTGAGTCCTCTGAGGATTGTCACATACCAGCTTCTAAAATGCAAAGAATCAAAATAGGGACCAAAGTATGCATGCTCATCTATCTATTCATTATGTCCAGCAACATGTTAAAGCAACGGAAGAGGTTTGTCTCTCACATGGGACATAAAAACATGTTGACACACACTTTCCTTTGACCTTTAATCTGACAGATTACTTATCACATGGATTTGAAGTAGGACTGTGATTGTAGCCAGGGCTGGAGCCCAGGTATTGTCCCTTTTGAAGCAAGTGCTCTAACCACTAAGATGATCTCTCTCTGGTTTTGGCCTGCTAATTACCTACATAAAGTAGGAGAGGGGAGACTGAGAGTGACACATCCCAGTCTGGCTCGAGAACTCAGTGGTTCTCCTGAGAGACAGGAGATCTATGTTCAAATCAGTCCTCCAAATCAGGCAAATATGGGATATGAACACATGGGTCCCTCCTCTCAGGCGAAAACCCCAACTATTGCCCCATGAGGAAGGAACCAGCACTAAGAGCAAATTTACATACTTGACAATTCTGTCAGTAGGCATTAAAGGCATGTCTGTGCTCTCAAAGAATTGCCCTAGGGTGCACTTGAAAATAGCAACAATGAGGCTCATGTAGCATAGGGCATATGCCCATAAACTTGCATGATACTGAAAGCATAATGGCATGTGCCCAACACTACACTGAAGCAGCTACCTTGCCTGTATTTCAGGAGCAGGCATGCTGTGCTTCATTTGTGTGTGGCCTGATTGCCTCTTCTTGTTCCCGTTAAAGTCCCATGATGTGCAGGCTCAGGTCCTAATTACCCGCAACCAAAGGCACATGATTTGAGACAATCTCCAAAGATCTCCATCTTAAAACACAGTTGGAGAACTATTGTGTTCTTCTGACACAGTAAAAATGGCTGAGTTGGATGCTGACTGCTATTGTTTCAGGATGTTGACTCAGGAAGATAATACTGCCTCTCACATGAAAGGCTTGCTTTGATACAGGCTAGAAACTTTTTTTTAGTTGACAACTTCAATTCTGCAGAAACTTGAGGGTCCACCAGTGAACAGCAAGCAACAGCTTAATAGGCTCAGGCTGACAATGAGCTTCTGTGGCTTCACTGGGGTTAGCAGATGTCAGAAGACCAAATTAAGGGCTGAAGCTCTGTTGACTCACTGCAGCAGGTGCAGCGGCTCTCTGGAGAAAGTGGGAAAGAGATCAGAGGAGGTTTGGCAGGACAATGCTAGGGAGAGCCAAGCTCAGGGAGGAAGCTACAGCTACAGCTGAGGTATACGTGGTGTTATTTTTGTGAGTGACTAATAGAAGGCAATCCCTGGGAAAGGAGGGAGTTTGGATGCTAATTCAGGAGCTCCATGCTCTGCTGAGGTGGAGAAAGGGTCTCAGCTTATTCACAGACCAGGCCTTGAACTTCTGGCTCAGCTTGCATGAGCAAATGTGAGGGTTGCTATAAGTGATCTGCAAAAAGGCATTACTGCTTGGTATTTTGGGCTCCAGGCTCCAAGTGGTTTAATGCCTGGGCTCTTCTGCATCCTTCCTGTATGATTCCATATCCCAAAAGAAAAGGGCATTTTGTGCCCAAAAGCTTGTCCAAAATCTCTAACAACTATGCAGATGACCCCAACAAAACTATTACTAAAAACCCTTTGCTCTCTATTTCCCTTGTGGTTAGCTGACATACGCATGACTAGTTCAGCTAAGCTAGGCATTAGGCGAGCCTTAAGAGAAAGCATTATATTTTTCTCCTAGGATTATTTTGCATTCATAGAAAAAATTGGTTTAGGTTGATTTAAGGGAAGAAAAATCAATTGCTACAAAGATGTCAGTCCAATTCAGTGATGTTCTAATGTGTGGGTCTGTAACCTATAGCCCACAGGCTGGAACTGGCCCATGGAGCTATTAATTCACCCCATGGACTAGCCAGATTGACCTAGTGTGGGTCAGAGGCAGGAGGATGCATGTGGGGAAGTGGGAGGACCTAGCCACTTCTCTTCCTAGTAGCTGCACAGGGAAAGCACCTGCCACCACTGTTTACCCCTGCAGCATCATGGAGAGACTGTTCACAGCCAGCACTTTTCCCCATAGCAATTGCTGTGCTTTAGGGGCTTCAGCAGCAGTTGCTTTCCCCTGGTACCAGCTGTGGACATTCCTTGTGCCTCCATGGGAGAAAAGTAGTATCAGCAGGCTCTTTCACTGTGCAGCTGCTGACAGTGGTGGCAGCTGGGTTGAAGCACCTGCCCACCATGTGCTGGCCACCTCTGATCCAAGTTGGGTCAATCAAGGATGCAGCCTAAAAATGTCACTGACCCCTGCTCTGTTGGAATATGACAGGCTGGTCAAGTGTTAATAAGTACAAAAAGAAACTTACCCTTTCCGGTGTCTGCTGAAGTAGAAGCAAGTCAACTTTGCTCAGGATAGGGCTCTCCACTTGTTGTGTGGTTGGTTGCCTGACTATTTGTCCATTCCTGAATTGGTGCCAGGATGCTACACTTTAAATTCAGTCATAAATTAACATGGGCATATTGCTTTCCTATCAGCAGCTTATGGAACATTAAAGTCTGGATTGGCAAAAGTCCCGTTGACTTCACTGAGAACAAGAACAGGCTCCAATATACCACTTCACATACAATTATGTTTAATTCAGATCAGTTACTAGTCAATTGTAATATCTATCAGAATTTTTAAATGGAGCATTTTATCGGTTTTTTCTTACTATACTTGCACTGCCTCAGACACTTGTCACCATTTTTATTTAATTAGCACCACAATTGTATTAACACCACATTTTTTATATTTAATCATGCTCAAGCAGTACCCCAGCTTGTTTTGTGCAATTAGCTCTCTACTTTCATACAAATTAATCTCCCCAGAGAACAGCACTGGAAACAGAGAAAACGAAGAGATCTAATTTAATGAAAATAACAACATCAACTGACTCTGAGTCTGTGTATATATGTATGTATTTGTGTGTGTATACACACACACACCAGTTGTACATATATTATATGGCATGACAGATAAGTACTTTTACATTATATACTACTTCATATACATATTTACATTGTATATCACTTCATATGTTGCCAAACCCTTATTTATTCAAGATGCCAGTTTGAAAGACCTCTGGGACTGGAACTTCTTGATTATAAAGTTATGGTTGTTTCTCATTTGCACAGTATAGAGTTATCATTGCTTTGACCATGTCAGTCAATTTAATCTAAAGAGAACAGGAGGAAGACTGGTTCCTGTATCTGGTAAACATGCTCTTTATCAGTCATTTTGAGAGTCTCTCTAATAAACCTCTCTCTCTTTAACAGCAGTCGCAGTGAGTTTAAAGTGGATTTAGATTATGCAAAATGACTAAGAACACAATCTTTACTGTACACTTTTCTACTCTAAGGTTTGTTTAGAGTTTGACTGCCCTTTGTATAAAAGGCAATGAACCTGAACAAGTAACTTTTTTCACCAGCTTCGTGATGAGAAATACAGTGAGACAAGCCTAATTCCTGCAGGAAAAAACGTATTTTGCTTGTCTTCCATACTTGCTCAATTCTAGATAAACAGTACAAAGAATGCAAATAAAATTGTCTTGGTGAACATTTATTTCATCTGTGTTTTCAGGTGTGCTCTGTATTCATTTTCTGTATGTATTTGAATGAATTAAACCTGGCAAACTGTACACAAGTAGCAAATTTGAAAGTCAGACACATAATATGAAGTTTACGCATACACTCAAACAGAAAACAGACCAGTTTAAGATGGTTTGATTTAGCTAACAAATAACAACGAAATAACACAACTTCCATTTTGAATGTCTGTGGGCAATTAATAATACACACACTATGAAAAGCTATTTCTTGAATAAATTTGAGGACATTGTGATCTTCTTATAAGTATCCCAGAAGCTCAAATTAGCTACATTTGTCAGATAAATTATTCACTCAATTCTATCTAAAACCACAGAAGTTAGAAATGGAATAGGCACATTTGGTCCTCATTATCATCATCATCATGTTAATCCACAACTGAACCATTGTCATGACCTTTCTCCAATGGGTTCTTGTTTGTTTCATCTAGTACAGTTTCATGAGGGCCAAGGCACTTACCACTGCCATTGGAAACTATTCAGCAGTGTAACAGAACCATCCATTAATGCCAAATTATTGTTTGTTGAGTCTCACGCTGTAACTCTTACTCGTACCCACTTACAGTACTTGCAGCCATTTCAGATCTGCTCCACTGCCATTTTCCTGGTGACTCTCAAATGAAGCATTTGAAAAACCATATGCTGGTCAGTTGAGAGGAATGTAGAAAGTTGTAAAAGTCACACACATAGTGAAATAGCTAAAAAAAACCTACCAATGGAAATAATATCAGATATTCTAGCAGTTCAGTCCATCTAGGGTTCTTTGTACCGCAGAATTGTTCATGAAATTTCTTAATAAGATTTGTGGAGCTTACTGTTTGGCCAGAAATACAAGAACTATCTTTCTCTTGCAATATTTTTGTCATTTGTACTGATTGTTTTAGCCAGACAGGAGAGGAGAAAAGGTTAATATACCATTTTCAAATACCATAGTACAATATAACGTGATAAATCTGGCATGCTCAGGACCAAGCACTTGCCAGAAATTTGAAAATGCCAGATTTTTTAAATCAGTGGGGCAGCCGGTCACAGAGCTGGGGGATGGGGGGCAAAGATAGCAGCAGCTAGCCCCAGAGCAGCGGCCACATGTGGAGTGGCAACACAGGATGGTGAACTGAGGTAGCAGCCGCTGCATGCAAGCTTCCCCCTCCGAATCCAGGAGGCGGGGAGGCAGCTGGTCCCAGAGCGGCAGGGGGAAGTATCGTATTTTTTATAATTCTGGATTTTTGGTATCCGGATTTATGAGGTTATACTGTATAATAGAAAAACAGGGCTGGAAGGGACTTCAAGAATCAACTAGTCCAAACCCCTGCTCAGAGCAGAATGATCCCTGTATACATCATTCCAAGCAAACATTTATCTCACCTGAACGTCACAATTTCCAGTGATGAAGAATTCACAACCATTCCAAGTAGTCTGTTCCAGTAAGGAAACATCCTCATACCTAGAAAATACTCCCTTATATCTAACCTAAATTTCCCTTTTTGCAATTTAAGCCCACTATTTCTTGTTCTGTCCCCAACTTATATAGAAAACAATTGACCAACATCCTTTTCATAACAACCCTTTTGTATTTGAAAACTGTTATCAAATCCCTTCTAAGTTTTCTCTAGTTTAACTAATACCTATTCTTCCAACCTTTTTTCATATGCCACACCTTCTCAGCCCCCAGACAGACTAACCATCTTGTACTGACATAAGTCAAATTAAATGTCACAAAAATAAAAGCTCAGGACTTGCCTTGATATTTTCAGGATTCAGGGGTAGCTGAACAGAGAAAACAAGGCTAGGAAGAAATATGGCCATGTCCTGTGGGCACCATGATATTTTATATCAAAGGGAAAAATGGACAACCTTTAGCTTTATGAGCTTTGGGTGAATGCTACAAGGTTCAGGGATCCAGGCTAGTCTGGGAAAGCAGGTCAGTGGAAGGATGAGTGGCCCACGCTCCCAGCTATCCCATCCCTATGTGCTGCTCTGGAGGTACACAGGGGCTGTGAACAGCCTGCAGAGGACCGAAAGGGGATTCTCTCAGCACAGGCACTTTACTGGACCATCACAAGTGGTCATATACTAAGTTCTGTCCATGGACATTGTGGAAGAGCCCCGACCCCAGAGAGCCCCAGGGCTGGCCCGACTGGTCGGAGCACGCCCGGCCAGGGCCGGCGGCGCGGGAACGCAGGGCGTGAGAGTGGTGGCGTGGCCGCAGCCGGGACAAGAGCCCAGGAGGCGAACCCCACGCGGGGCTTGGCGGCACGCGCCTTAATTAACTTCACCAGGTGCAGCGAGGAGCTGGGTGGCTCAAAAGCGGTGCCGGCGCAGAGCTGGGGGAGACCGGAAGAGCCGGAGGAGGAGGAGGAGGCGCTTCCCAGCGGGGAAGCAGCACGACGGAGGACGGCAGATTGGCACCCGGCGAGGGTCTTCTGGAGCCGGGTAGGGCCCCGCAGGGGCAGGACACGAGAGACGGAGGGCCCTGTGGGCCGTGGACCGAAGTGTGAAGGCTGGGGAGGGGGGGCTCCCCATCCCAGCCCCAAGCAGCGCGGCCCGTAGCCGGAAGCGGCGGTGGCGGGCCGGCCCGTGAGGTACTGGGCAGAAACAGAGCCCAGACAGGAGTGGCGTGCTCTGGCCACACAGAGGGAAACCCCAATTGGGGAGCACAGGCCTCCGGCAGGAGGCGGACGGGACCCAACAAGAGACTTGAGCCAGCCCCAGCGGGGAGCTGGTGGAGCGGCTCGCATGTCGTTGATGGGACAATTTTCTCTCGAGGGACTACCCCACCTCAGCTGAGGAGAGGGGGGGGCACCCCTTTTGACTCATAACGGAGGCCTGGGCGAGGGTGTAGGGGAGGAAGGAGCCCTCACAGACCCCGGACCGGACTGGACAGAAGGTACCACTTTTGGACATGTGCGCGCCAAGGGAATTCACTGAACCTATTAACAGCAAAGTCGTGGCAGGAGGACTTGGCGAGAGCATCCCAGAAGCAGGAGCCACTCCGTAACAGGAGGGCAAGCCCCACAGCGATCCGCGGGTGCCCAAACTCGCACCATTGTGGGCGGACTCGCGGACAGACATAAAGAGTAGGTACAGAGTCTACCCTTGACCTGTGTGCCCATGGAGGGGCCAAGAAGCAAGACTGATATGGGCTATTGCTGCCCTTCTCCAGAACCGGTGGGATTAGATGAGGCTTCTTCAGTAGCCAAGCCAATGAAAAGCAAATGTTGCATCATAGTAGGGCTACTGCACTTCCCAGGCACTATAGGAACACTTCTATGACTGAGTGCCATAATTTGGCCTTAATTGTTCTGATAATATTATTTCTAAGGCCTTGTCGCCCCTGGGGTTTGCTCCAGTCACTGCTGGTCTAACCAGTGGCACAGCTATATCAGTGCAAACTCTTAGTGCAGACAGGCAAGATTAAAGTAAAACCAATTTGTACTAATGCAGTTCACCATAGTTTCAAGCAAGGATGACTGCCCTGGTGAAAATGGTGATTGACAGCAGTTTGATCTACCTGCACTGGTGGGTGGCCTCCCACACAGGCACTGATGGTATCTATATACTCAACCCAGTTCTTTCCCACTTTGTGCATGCATTTTAGCACTAAAACACAAAGCACCGACTTACACAGCAGAAACCTGGCAGCAAAGGGAACTTCTGCCAGCCTCACACATTTGTCACCCCAAAGTTCAACCATACGTTTTCAAGGATCTTCCAGCTTAAAGATTTCATGTTAGCACATTAAAGCCCTGCCAGCCCAAATCTCTTGTTAGTACTGACTGAAGAAAACAGTTGATCACTTCAGAAACAGCCTGAGTTACTTGAGAGATGAATGGTACAGTCTTAAAGCTTTGTCCCCTCTTTGTTAACTAGTTTGCTCTGCAAATATTAAATAGGGGGGCGCTATTCTCCTGAACACCACTGAGAGGAGACAGGATTAGAATGACATCAAGTGGCTTTCAAAAAAACCTTGTGTAGAGTCAGTGTAGATATTCATACTGCAGCACCATTTACATAGTCAGTCCCACTCCCTGAAAAATTAATGGATATTTTGCCACTGACTTCAAGGCAGAATCAGGTCCCATGAAATAACCGATGTTTTTAAAAGCAGGTTTTAAATAAAGTAACCCTGTTTATTTTAGTAAGACCCACAACTTCTATGAAACTGGGAAAATCCTATGCAGTTTGAAATCTGTTTTGTACCAAAAAGAATGAAAAGGAAAACCAAGAGTTTAAATGAAATTGTCAAAAAAACCAAACAAGCCTGGGTTAGTCAAAACATTGTGCTTCAATAAAATCAAAATATTTCATTTCTGTTTTGACTTTTATAATATATTATACTTTATAACATAATACATAATAATATTCATTTCTACAAGACATTGTTTTTAAATGAAATAGCCACATGTTCTGCTCTGACAAGATCAAAACTGAGTGTTTTGATCTAAGAGAAAACTGGTTTTTTTCTGGGATGTTTTGATTTCAATAAATCAGTATTTTCTGATGGTAAAAAATAGTTCCACTATAATATTTTCAACCACTTTAATTACTGTTTAGTAGCTTCATTCTTTATATTAAGGGCACATTCATATGTAGCTTATAAAGAGTTAAAAGATCAATGCATGTAACCAGCACACTACAGACGTGAGCAATATGTATTATAAATTATTATAAGCATATAAGTAGAACGTGTTATAGATGTTATGAGCCACCTATTGCCCTCTTGACCTCTACAGCGATCGATTAACCATCTATTAAAGCACCTATTAATCATTTATTAACCATTAGTTTAGCTCAGCCTATTTATAAAATGTATCTCTAATATAAAGCATGACCACGTATGTTGTATTGACACAGCCCCACAGCTTTTCATGATATGTTACAGATTTGGGGTCCTTCTCTCCATTCTGGAAGGCTGACTTGGCACCGGTGCAAACCAGTGTACGCTCAAGTAAACTGAGGCAATGTAAGAGAGACTTAGACCCAGCCTGGAAGCCTCTGCAATCTTGGTTATACAGGATAGAACATGACACAAGAAGAAATGACAAGAGGCAAAAGGGGGTGGTAACAGGAGAGAGATTTATACACTGGAAGGTCATGAGGTTGCTTGTTTTCACATTGTCCAACTTAATGTACTGTTTAAAGGCCACAGCGGCAAAAGCAAATAATCTGTCAGGCTGGCTTTTTATTTGTTGAGTCCCCAGTGAAACCCTGTGGCTTGCTCTGTCTCTCTAAGTATGTTTAACTTAAATAAATAAATAAAATCATTCAGGTTAGCAAAAAGTTTTAGACAGTCTGTCCTGGAGTCTAAATTTACCTACACAACCAAAAAGTGAGAGATGTGGGCATACAAACTTACATATATATCATCCCCAACTACCTCCAATTGAGTTGGACCTTCTCTAAATGCCAGAAGGTCACCCAGTCTCTTTGGTACCTTGGGTGAAACGCTGTCATCTAATTCTTGAGATGATAGCAACTGTTGTGATGTGAACACCTGATTATTAGGAACTGAAATAAAACCAGCAAATCTCTCACAGATCACTGACCAGCTGGCAGATGGTAATGATTTGAATTTCTATTGTCGTAGAAATCTGATCCTGCAAACCCCACACGAGCACTCCTTGCTCACACAGGCAGGTCCATTGACTTCTGTGGCACTGCACATCTGAGTACAGATCTGTGGAATCAGGCCCAAGGTTTAGATTTCAGTCGGTGACCTTTACACGTGAAAAGGTCTGTTTCCCATTAATAGTCCCCTGAGCCATCCCGCCCCACTTTTGATCCCCTTTTCAAATACTGTCTTTGCTAATGCATTTAAGAATGTGAAGCAATGCTGTCTGAAGTGAGGTGTTATATAACGTAATATAGAACAGCTATAAATAATCAGAACCTCCAGCACTGTATCTACTGCTTTAATTTCTTTTATTAGATGTAAAGCTTTAGTAATAACCTCAAACATATTAATTTATGTATTTCTAATACAAAGAGCAAGCTCCCCTCAATCCCCCTTTCAAATTTCCTATCCTAAAAGTGAAAACAAAAGATCATTCTCTGAATAGCAGATGCTTAAGCCTTGGTGACCATTATGGTTCTGCTAAGAACACCAATTTCCTACTCAGGAATACCAAGCAGAAAGAATGAGAGAGAACCCACAGTACAATTTATTGCCCCAAAACAACCTTCTCAACTAAAGTCACAACCATAATTATTGGTGAGAAAAGTGCTCCCTGTTAACAGCATAAGAGTGATTTACAATGCAGCCCCACTTTCCAATGCAAGGCCTTACAGCAGTCACAAATACAGGGTGCATATGTTCAGACATAAAGCCTGAAAGAGCACAAGCATGGTTAAAGGGGTATTTCACACAGAGAAGCATGCTTTTCCCCTCACTACGTTTATATTATGCAGTCACAGCACTTAAAGCTGTTGAACAATGTCCTGGCAAAAATCAAAGTGTGATTTCAATAATGAGAAAGACAAGCATAGCAAAAACAGTTTTATCATTCAAGATATTCCAATGATGTTGCTTGTTTATAGAAATATAAAAAGTTTATCTGTATTAGCTACACTGTGGGCACGTCTACTTGAGCCGTTTACCATGCAGTAGGCTAATCGATTGAGCAGTAAACATTGCATGTCTATACATGCATCCCTATTAGGCTGAAGTAGATTAATTCACTCTGCAGCAGTGCACATATAGACACCTTCCTAGCTGGCTGGGGCATAAGCGTGCTTCAGCGTGGGGGGGCTGTTCCAGCCAGTCCTTCCACAGCATATTGACCCAGGCAGAGCAGCCCTGGGCTAGCAGGCTGACCCATGGGCTCCCTGCCAGCTGGGGCTGTTCTGATATGACTCAATGTGCTGCACTCCCAGGCACGTGTAAATGTGGTGCCCAGGAGCAATAAATTCCAACACAATATGTTTACCGCTTTGCATTAATTGCATGTGTAGACATGCCCTGAATGAGTTAAACTAAACCCATTTTCAATCAGTCTTGTTAAAGTGGGGCAAACCAAATGCCCTTAAGAGGGTTCAAACTTTGCTTAAATTGGCACTGCTAAATTAACAAATGTAGCTAACCCAATTTAAGCAAAGGTTATACCAGTTTAAGGACATCTCCATTTGGTGTCTGCACCAGTATGAAAAGAAAATTTTGAAACTGATTTAGTTAAAGAAGCATACTTCTAATACAGACCAAACCTGATATTCTAACAGCAACTAATGTTAATACCACTTCTAAATGGAGCAAGACATTCAGTATTCAAGGTTTTACCCATTTCCAAAAAAAGTAAGAACTGTAAAAACTCTGTTGCCCTTTCATTCTACACTACTGTAAAAAAGACACCTTATTAAAGAGGGATACTACTAGATAAATTACAAAGGTAAAATTAAGAGGTCTAGAAAAAATGTGAAGAGAGGAAAGGGACTGTGTTCTAAGTGACTATTGGTATGGGCTTGAAAAAAAATAGTGAAAGCTTGGCTTTACATGCAGGTGGAAATATTGATGTGTCCTGGGAGGGGGGCGCCGGAGGGAAGATCACTTTGGGCTGCCAATTTTGTGGGGAGGGATTCAACAACTCTATGTCCCAGATGGATGCTTCACTACAGGGTAGGATACTAGCCCAATAAGGAACAACTCATGCAGCTGAGTGCTCACCATGCAATTTCCCTATAGTAGGGCACTACCCCCACAGATAGACACCCCCACTCTAGGATGCTGCCCCACAGGGGCCCCATGTGCAAGAATGCCAATCCAAGATTTTTTTCCCCTATGCAAGGCCATTACTTTCAATGGAGTTGCATCCATTTGCTCCAGAGCTGAATCTGAACCACCAGTATGGCCCCACTACCATCCTGGATTTTGAAAGCAAGCAGTGAAGCTGCCCTGTCTCTATCTGTAAGAGCTGAGCTCCTCATGGCCTAAAGATAACTGAGGTCTAGATCGCCACGTCTTGTTTTTGTCTGTCATGGTCCCCTCAGTCCTATCACCGCAAAGACCCACTGGCTTTCATGTTGCATTGCCCTGGTGCAGTGCTCTTCCCACATCCATACAGCTGCAGAATCCGTACAGTTGCAAGCCCTCTGGGGAAATAAACTCTTGTCTCTTTTCCCCTTAAGCTGGGGTGTCATATTAATTTGGCCCCATGGGGTGAATGTGGAGTCTGGGGCTTCCTGAGGCCTGGACAAACCATGGGCAATGGCATTAATCCCCACAGCAGCCAGAGACACTGTTTCAGCATGGCCCTGCAACCCAGGGAGGTTACACTACTAACACTCACCCCCTACTTT
This sequence comes from Crocodylus siamensis, assembly GCF_052110815.1. NCBI lineage: Eukaryota > Metazoa > Chordata > Crocodylia > Crocodylidae > Crocodylus > Crocodylus siamensis. The sequence continues at coordinate 134,340,127 of NC_143397.1, read as the reverse complement.
TTCCATGGCCCCAACTGTAGTCATCATGTGCGACTAAAAACCATGATTTATTTAAGCAGCAGGCAATGGCGAGGGGAGGGAGGAGGAAGTAGGGGGCATATACTCCCTGGGTTCCAGAACCGTGTCAAAACTGCGGCTCCAGCAGCCATAGAGATTAACACCACCACCACCTCTCTGCAGAGGTGAACCAGATGACCAATGGGCCAGATGATCAACCTCCCTGGTTTGTATCAGGACTGTAGGCCATGTGTTTGACACCCCTGCTCTAAAGCACAATGTAAAATTTAAAGGACTAACAATAATTTATTCTGGTAATAAGAACATTTCATCTGGGATCAGAGGGATGGGAAAGTATTTAGCTAGGATTTTGCCTGCATTACTTCCAGCAGGTCTAATGAATTCAAGCAGGAGACAGATGGAGGAGGCCATATTACCGTACAAAACCTGCTGGGAGGGTGTCTGTCAGGAGCACAGCCCTTCCACAGATCCCCACAGCCTAGAGCTCTCAGTCTGGCGATCACATCCCTTTACTTCAAACAAGAATAATAACAAGGGAGCTAGACTGTCACAGCCCCTGCTCAGTCCTTTGTTTGGCCTAATAATGGTTACTCAAATGCAATGCCAACCATGGGGGGGAGAAGAGGGGTTACACACTTCATTCTCCTTCTGTGAGCAAGTGAACGTGGAGCAGGGTAGAAAATGGGTGAAGTCAGCTTGAAAACAAACCTCTCAACCAGATACATTAATAGTATTATTTATACTGCATGAATGCATGCTAGTCCAAGGCACTGAACAGAACTCCACAGTGTTTGGGGCTATCCAGAGACATCTAATAATTTCTTCAAGTCCACCTACATTTCTAGCGGGTCTTTTACAACCTGGAATGAGAAACATAATCACCCATTTAGGACTGTGATGAAAGATGTAGTAGGCCTAAACTGTCTCCATCAATACTCTCATCTCAGTGCAATGAAACTTTTATAGGTCCTTAGGAATTCAAAGTAGTTAACGCAGTATTAATGAATTAGAGCACTGGTCAGGCTGGTATTAGTATTTTTGTAAAGAGATGGCTCAGCCGAATACAAATAAATCCTCTTCTCATAGTACTTCAAGTCCTTATCACAGAATGGGGGGAAATGCCTGCTCACAAAACAAACAGTAAAGGAAGGCACTGAAGCATAGTTCCAGGTCACGATACACACAGTACATGATCCATACTCTGGGTAACCCAATTAATCCCAATTATAACCACTTTATTACAGTCAGTCTCATTTTATGGAAGGGAAAATTGAGGAGGAGCAAAAGAGAGAGAGGGAGAACACCCAAAATTAAACAGGTTGTTCATGATACAGCAAGGAAACACATATTTTCTAGAAGACGGTTTCTAGTCCTAGTTCTAGAAGACAGTTAAAAATGGGGTGATGTTATAGGCATGAAGGTCCAGGAAAAATGTGAGAGGCAAGGATTTTTGTGGGTGATATCTCTTATTGGACCAACTGTACTGTTAAGAGGGATACAGACAAGCTTTTGGGAACAAATTACCTTTCCTCATGTGAACCTGTTTTCCAAAAGCTTGTCTATATCCCTATACAATTGGTCCAATAAAAAATATCACCTACAATAATCCTTTCCTCATACAGTTAAAAAATTCTTATGTTATTTAAAACTTGTCATGATTAGACCAGTTTGTTGTTGTTATTCCCTTCTATAAAATGAGAATAACTGTAATAGAGTGGTTGTAACTGGGACAGACTGCATTACCCAAAGAATGGATCGTGTATTGTGTACATCATGACCTGGAACTATGCTTCGGTGCCTTCCCTTACTGCTTGTTTTGTGAACGAGCTTTTCCCCCCATTCTGTGATGCAGTTAGATAAAGCACAAGTTTCTAGTCTGAAGTACTATGAGAAGAGGGCTATGTATTATTTTCATAGAGAAACGACAGTGGTGGCAATACCAAAATGCTACACCAACAGGCAGTGAACCTAATCTCTATCAGTCTAAGTGGGCAAAACTCCATCTATTTTCAGGAGCAGAAAGTCTTGCAAAAATCCTATCTAATTTGCAGCTTCTCTCTACACACCGTAAATAAATAAATTGTGTGTCATTCACCCCAGAAACTATCTCTCCCAACCGTAGTTTGTCCCTTATCTCATCCCTGATAAACAATCATGGACACAACACTGCTTTCCAGCAAAGATCCTTTTCCTTCAGGCAAATATCAGCTTGTTTGATAATTTGCAGTTGCCTTCAAGAACAGGTAATCATCCAGTAAATAGAGAAAAGGTGAGTTGATAAAAGACAGCTGACAGCCAAAGGAATTCATTGGCTCTTGAATGAACAAATTAATGGTTTACTAGGCTTTAATAAATCATTGGATTGGTCCTCTGACTGTTGTGGGAAAAGCTTAGAAAGATGCCTAAGGGGCAAAGCTTTCTCACTGGTGACCAAGATCACACGAAAACCTAGTTAGAGGGTGAGAAGTTAGGAGGTAGAGGAGCTAAGTGTAAGGTCAAGGAAACTACATGTAAAGCATTTGAACTGCACAGGCAAGGTTTGGGAGGTGGGGTTTGTGGGGGCTTGTTTTTTGTGAGACTCTTTCAGGATGCAAGGAACAAGGGCAGGAAGGACTTTGTAAAGGGTAACAGGATCCTGTGCAATTGCTGGAGCCCTTCTGCATTTCAAACCACACCACTAGGAAATAGTTTAAGAATCAGCAAGGCAAATACAAAAACAACAGCATAGAGAAGAGGTTAATTGTGGCTGTCAGAGACGAGTGGTTACATGGACTTGCCAATTTAAAATTAATGAGGCGTTTGTTAGCTTTCATAGATCTTTATTCATAGGATCATAAGCATGGGGTATAGAAATGGGAAATCCTAGAGAGCCTTACTGGCATCTGTTGAAAAGGGTTTGGGTTCTGGACACAGCAAGAGACTTTGTGTGCACTCGACTTCCATCTGGATGCAAGACAAAATGGCCATCAGAGCACTGACTGCAAGGATATGTTTGGCATCCATTAGGATCCATTCAGAGGTAGGTAGGAATAATGAACAAACAAGAGATCTGCAGACACAGCTCTTAACAATGTGTGCCATTTGATAGCTCTTTGGATCTACCTTAGGTGAAATAAATTGTCTGTCTCAGTCCACCTTTTAATGCTGGAGAGGACATAAGGGTAAAAATGCCTGCATCCATCCATTCTTGAATTTATATATATATAAACTACGCTGCCACTAAAAAATAAGTAGACTATTTCCTAGCATAGATGCACTCTTTGAAACCTGCTTATCATCATCATCCTCATCACCATCAACATAACCTCTAGGAACACTGGCATGGACCAGGACCCCATTTATATACAAAAAGTTATCCCAAAGCTTACAACCTAAGTATAGATCCAAAGGCAAGGGATACATACAGACCAATAAGGGAAACAACATTAGTAAGCAATATAGAAGGAGGTCTGAGCACATCACTAGCCAGGTTTGCTAAACGACAGGTTTGCTACAGGTATCACAGAGAAAGGGAGTTTTAAGGAGCCATTTAGAGGAGAAAAAGAAATAGTTGGTGGAAGTTTGTGCTTTGGCTCATATTCCCATAAAGTTAACATATATGAAAACTGAGCAAGTGAGTGACAGAGGCTGGAGCAATGGCTTGATTTGTCTGGGCATCAACATCTCAACACTGGATAGAGATGGCAAGAAGAAAGGAGATAGGTCATGAAGGGCCTTAAAAGTGAAGCCAACTAGCTTCTTTCTGATGTGACAGAAAAAGGGGAGAGAGTAGAGAAATGCAAAGAGGGGGATGACGTGGTCAAAGTTACAGGCTAGGGAGTGATTGCAGCAGCAGCATACTGAACAGGAGAAGATTGCATCGGTCAGGGCCAGAGAAGAGGATGATGCAGTAACTTGGATATTAGATGACCAGTTCCTGGACAAGAGTTTAGGCTGAACGAACAGAAAGGGACCCATCTTAAAGATGTTAGGCAGAAATAAACTGCAAGGCTTAGCCATAGCCTGGATATGAAGAATCAGAAAGGTGTCTAAACTCAAGAGGACACTCAGTTTATGAACCTGAGAGACAGGCTAGATAGTGGTGTTATTCACAGTGATCAAGAAAGGAAGCATCAAGAAGAGCTGGACTGATGGCTAGACATCCGCTAGGAAATGTCAGAGAGAGAGATACCAAGATTCTTTCTGGACATAAAAAGATAGCTTTGGAGCAGAGATGTAGGTCTGTGAGTTGCCCACCATAGAAATGGTAGCTGAATGTGTCATGGTGAAGAAGGAATCAGAGAATGGGAGAACGAGGAGGGTAAATTGTTATGGAAGCCAAAGGGAAGACAAGATTTCAAGATGAGGATGGTTTAACTGTATTGAACATGGTTGACAGGTCAAGGAGGATGAAATAGAAACAGTTTGGCCCAGTCTACAGTGGGAGTTATCAGTACAGATTCAGGGGAATCTATTGATGAAAACTGAGTGTAGAGAGGGCCTGAAAGATTCCCTCAAAGACACTTTTCTTATAATCCATTTTGGATTAAGCAACTCCAGGAACATCTCCCTATCAATCTGGATGCATCTACATGACATGCTTTGAGCACAAGGGACTCATTTTACTGTGCATTAATATGATGGAAAAAACCCATGCTAATGCACAGTAGATTGAGTCTACTGTACATTAACATCACAAAAAGACTGTTCGTTTGTGCTGCTGCGCAGTAGTGTTGATTACAGTCCATTTACTATCTATCATTACAGTTATAATTATGGTGCATTAATAATATGTATAAGTGCCCAGTGTGTTGTCACTGTGGCCAGGCAGCTACAGCATTTCTCTGCTGAGGGAGAGAGTGTTAACTATCTCTCTGCCACAAAGTATTCTGGGGTCTTGACATCCTTTCACAAAGTAGTCTGGAAACAATCAGCAGTGATGAGGAACACACTGTCATCTTTATAGAAGGGCAAAGCATAAACAACTTCGGCACTTCCAGGCATAAAGTCTGGGGCTGGCTGTATAATAGAAGACCAACCCTGAAGAATAAATGCTGTGACTGATTGAATGATATGATTTTATTTTGTGGAGTGTCAACAGGAGGGTGGCCCAGAATGCAAAGGGCAGTTCCTTCTGTTACACTCACAAGCAAATTCAGATCATAAAATATACTGAGTCCTGGGGATATGATCTCTCTTTTCCCACAGACAGAGAGAAAGGAAAACTGAAAGCATTTCCTATGATAGCTTCAGTCGTGCCCTGACAAGATAAAACACGCACCGAGTTGCAAACAAGTACGGAATATTTGAATATAAAACCTTGCAATTTTGTCCCAAATTGTGACTGGCCCATTCAGAACCGCTAATGCAATGGAACAAATGAAAGTTACTCCTACAGATTTTACAAGGTAAATAAAAAAGCAATGGGCCCAATCCAGCAGATTGAGATTTTAATCTAAACTTCCACAACATTCAGATTTTCAGATGTATTTCCTGCTGAAAAATCTACTATTTGTCTTTATGAGGACGGAATTAATCTGAGCAGAACAAAATTGTCCCTCTCTTTGTTTTATAACATTTCAGTTGTGTTCTGCGATTCCTAAGCTAAGCAAGCTGCAGAATGCAACATTTTTACACCCTGGAGTTTAAGAACTGTGCTTCCCAGTAAAAAAATACCAGAAAAAGGCTCTCTTGAAGCAACTAGGAGATCTTTAATTTGACAAACTTGCACCAGCACTATGGCTTATTTTGAATTGCTGCAAAGGACACACTAACAACAAAGCACCTGCAGAGACAGCAAGGGGAAAATTGAAAAATGGTCCTTGCACTCTCTGATATCATGAGGGGAGTAGAAACATAATAAATTACATATAGCTCACTTCAGTAGTGGAAGTTCTAGTAGACTGAATTAGACTCTTTCAGTTGCTCTCCATTCATTTCTACTGGTCTCTGCTAGTTGCCTTTGGGTAAGAGCAACAAACAGTCCTTTATTCTAAGTTGTAACCAGCTGAAATTTTTCAGCTAAAATGTCTACTCTTCAACAACATATGAACATTTACTTAGATCGGTAAGTAACAACCAGGGTACCATGGTACCCTGGCATGCTTTCAGTTCCTTACAAGGGTGCTGCAGAGTGCCACATAGGGTGTATACAGACATTCAGGGAGGTCAGAGGAAGGTTAGACTGAGTTAAAAATGGCCACCTGATCTAAGGTAAGTCAGGATGGGGAGGCCAGTGGGGGAGGTTTGGCAATATTGGGGGGGTTGGGGGAATCAGGGGAGCAGGCAGGGTCTGTGGGAGGATTGAGGAATAGGTGGGGTCTGAAGAGGGGAGGATCAGAGAGCAGAGTCTGAAGAGGCGGCTGGGGGGGCAGGTGGGGTTCACAGGGGGGATGAGGTCTGGAAGGACTTGATGGGATATGGAGGGCTCACAGGGTCTGCGGGGCGGGGGAGGCTTGGGGGAATGAGAGGCTCTCTCTGCAACCCCCCTGGACCAGAAAGTATTTTTAGCCCCCCAGCTCCCCCAGGTGAACAATCTCCCCAGCAAACCAATCCCTCCCATACCTCACCCCAAATTACTTTCTTAGCTTCCAGCACTGGCAAAAACCAGCACTAGGAGTGGCTTGCAGGATGGGGGTGGGGGGGGAGGGGGGCTGGTGGGCTGGGGGTAGGGTTGTCCATGTAGGAGGGGGGTAGGGAATGGGGGCCTAAAAATAGCCCGTTGCCAGGGATGGGGTAGGAAAAGCACAGCCCTGGGACTGGGGCCAGTGGCTGGGCTTTCCCAGCCCTGGAGCTGCACTGGGAACTGTACAGAAGTTTAAGACAGTTAGATTGGTCTAAAAATGGCCAGCCTAATCTAAATTAGACTACCTCAGAGGTAGGGTTCATTTTGATCAGGTCAGCCATTTTTAGATTGATCTAACTATCTTGAACTTTTATACAGCTCACACATGTATTGAGCTAACAAGGGACCTACGTGTAAGGTCCACACCTAGGCAAAGTAAGTTAGATTGGGTAGCCATTTTTAACACAATATAATCTTCCATTCATCTCCCCAAATATCTATATCCACCCTCAATGATAACACTGTTCATTTTCAAACATGATTCATAAGATAAACCCAGAGCTTTCAAATAGACCACAACTCTGGGTTTCTTTCTCAGTTCTTTGCAACAGAAAAACTGCTCTATTATTTTTTTTGAGGCAAAAAAAGAGTGAAAACTAAGAGCTGACACATTCCAAGGGGTGCCTTGAGTCTATCCAGGTGCCTCAAGTTTAAGAAGGTTGAAATCCACTGACCTAGATTAATATGAAGGTTATTTGTTTAGGCTAAAGACACCTGAATGATGTGTTTCTACCTTTAATTCCTGCTTCTTCCGTGCTGTTTGTGTTGGAGTGGTTGGGCAGAGCTAGTGAGGGACAAGCTAGTAAAAATGTTTCATGTCTGCCACCCATGCAACCTGGAATTTCCATAACAAACCAAATCAAATGGAACAGCAAATAGATGACTAGTCTGATTTTCACCTCAATGCAGAAAGCCAGGCAAAGGCCTGTACACCATATGCATTTCATATAAACCCTAAGGTTGCAAGTCTTCAAAGATCCTGAGGACTCAAGTCACAGGCCTTTGACTGGATACCTAAAGGAGGGTGAATTTCAAACACAGTTTAGATTACAAACACTTACTCACAGCAAAGACCATTTGCCATTTGTTTAATCACTGTGGACAGAGAGGAGATGGAGTGAAAATCTCAAGCCTTCCAAAGGACCATGGAGATAAATTTGTAGAAATGATCAAACAGCCAAGATTTAATAATTATCTATGGCCTACCATGTCTATAACACTGGAGTATAAAGCAGAGACAAGCTGGGTGAAAGATCCTCAATCCTCTGAGGAGAAGTGGGAAAGTGACTAGCTCAACCATATTTTCCCATAAGCATCATAGCAGCACTCTGCAAGGGAAGAGTTTATTTTAGGCAGAACTATTTTTGAAAGCTGGAGTGTCACATCTTGACCAGTTCTTTTCATGGGGTTACTATAATAATTTGGTTATGGTAAGCTTAACACAGGAAAAGTTTCCTTTAAAAGAAGGAAACACTACAATCAAATATTTCTGGGCAGAGACTATTTCTTTTTCATTTGTTCAATATTATTTTTCCAGTACTCTCACACCATCTATAAAGGGCCAGACAGTAGACCAAAGCACTGGTTCTTTCCTATCTGATAAAATCTGTCTTCTCTCATGTAAAGTATGTGCTAGAAGCTTTCCCCCTCACTAGCATCATACACTTAGGAATTCTCTATTCACCAACATCAGTCCTGCCTGGCTCAGGTTTTTCTAGGCCTCCTCCCATGGTCAGACATGTCTAGCTGAGATTGCCCCCAGCTATTAGGAGGAAGGAACTGTATGGAAACCTGTAGGAAGAGATCTCACCTTCTTACGCATCTCCGACATTCTGGGAGCAAGGCATATCTCGCCTATCTGCACCCTCCCCAAAAAATGCATTAGCTGAAAATGACCCAAGCAGAACTCAGCCCCCACTGATCCCCACCTGCTGCCTTCTACAACCAAGAATTTCATGCCCAGCATCACAATGTTAATTAATGAGTTTGCCCCTCTACAAAATCTTACATGGAGGGACCAGGCGAGGCAGGTATGGGAGGTACCTGGATCATAGAGGCTGGCTATGTTAGCAGCTACCATGGGACTCTCACAACCAGCTCAGACAACACATGCAGTAGTCTCTGGTAGCAGCAGGCAGGGCTCTCATCACATTAACCTTGTGATCTGGAGCTCAGTTCTGTATTTCTTGTACACACAGAACTCCCAGTGAAGCCAGTGTATGCTTGAGGGACTTGAGGAACAAAGGATTGGACCCTCCCATCACTAGCAGCATTTCTGCAGGTACCAGAGTTACAGCACAGCAGCTGAAGTGTGATCTAACACCATTTGTGAGCACTGCAAAAAAACCCTGTAAGACACAAATACAGAACTAAGCTTTCATTGTATTTAAGCATATTCTGCTTTGCATTAAAATCACATAAGTAGGAAATTGATATGCTTTCTAATTAATGGGAGTAAGGATAAATTCTCTGCAATCTAAAAAGGTGGCTTATCACAGCTTAAGGAAAACATCATTTTAAATTATAAAAACTAGAATGTTGAAATAGTCCTATGTAGAGGTCTATGTACATTTGATATTCAGAAGGAGCAGAGATGTAGCTGAGCAGAGCCCTCAGCTCTTTAAATTAATAAAATATTAATTCACGGGTAAACTTCAAAAGCTGCGGAAGTTCCATTTATTCTACTTCAGATCAGCAGCCAAAATATTGCTATGAAATATCCTGCTAACTTACACAGAAGCATCCAGCTTTCTTTGGCCTTTAATATTAAGCTGGAAATGTGTGAACCATCTTTGTTGTTAGAGATCTATCCTTCCATTTCCATTTCTAAAGGGTTTGTCTAGGTGTAATCTAGCACAGTGGTTTTCAATCTGTGGTCTGTGGACCTCTGGGGGGTCCACAAACTATGCCTAAGGGGTCCACGAAAGATTATAATGATCAATCAAAAGCATGTAAATACCCACATTTACAACTCAAAGGAGGCCTACACCTCCATTCAAAATTTCCAAAGAGATCCACACCTCCAGTGAAAATTTTTTTAGAGGTCCAGAAATTTAAAAAGGTTGAAAACGACTGATGTAGCAAGTCCTTACAAAGGTGGTTGCAAGACCAGAGTTTGACAAGATCTGATGCTCCACTGGGATCTAAATGCAATCTTTGTATTAATAAGTGCACCTCTGTTAACCCCAATTGAGGTAGTTATACACTGAGGCTGTATTTGGCCAAAAATAACTGGAGGGAAAGATACAGTTCCCATTGTAGAGAGGTAGAATAGGTAAAAACAATTATTTTATGGGTCATAAAATCTCTGGGGAGAGTGGAGACTATTTGGGAAGAGGATGTTTTAGAAGGAATCTAGAATTTGATGGCTATGGACCAATTTAACCTTAATTTGAGTTGTGTGGGAGTTGCCAAGGATGATATTACGAATCTCCAAGACTCTCTCTTTATTCACTTCATGCTGCCCCAGCCACATCACCCACTCAGAAAGGGTATCATAGCTACAAAACAAGCCACGGTGTCTTTGGCAGAAGAGACAGTGCAGAAGAGTGGCAGGTGGTCCAGTTGTCAAGGAAATTTACTATGCATCTTACATTGGTTCCCCTACCGCAGGACTGTGTTCTGTTAAACAGGTTGTACCACTGACTTTTCAGCCATTGGTTTTGACATTTTCAACCGCACCATACAGCAGCTGCAAAAAAACAAGTCAGGAAGAACATATTCTCTATTTGCTTTTTCTCTCAAAAAGGTAGAACGTAGGGCTTCTGGCTCTTTTCCACAATGTGCAAAAGGATGAGGTGATCTTAACATTGGATATTTATAAAATCCTCTATCAAGAATCAGGTGCATCTTAGAGGAACAGCAACGAGATAGGACCTTTCATTGTAAGTTACCATTTCAGCTGCATCCCAGGTCAACACTAGCTGAAAGCCACGATCCCTCTGATGGCTGTTTGGGAATCCACATGACATCAATCGTTGGTCTCCACCCAGTTTCTTATTTTTGTACCTATCATAGAAATAATCCCACCAGCTCCAGACTGGAATCCCGGTTGACATAACTGACAGAGAGAGCAAGTATTAAAGGGCTTTGGCAAGCAATTTGCCCTCTCATCCTCATTCTGTTCTTGCTGGGTCTGAAGCACAATCATGGAGCAGAGTGAAGGTACATCCACTGGATGCCTTGCCAGTCTGCAAAGGAACATAAAGAGATTCTGCTTGCAGGGCTGTCAATCCAGTGCAAGTAATAAGAGATATTATTTTTTTAAATCCCAGTTCATCAGTAATAGACAGATGGAATCTTTGCATTTCAGGTCAATTTGACATTCCCGACATTCAAAGGTCCAAGTCAGCATTGCAGAATTTAATGAGCAGCAGTAACAATGTCTCAACACTATTGAACTAATTACTAGTTTCCCAAAAGAAAAGAAAAAAAAGGAGAGGGGGAGAAAAACCTCCAAACAGATGAAACTTTAATTAACAGTATTGTGATATGTTACTTATTATGGAACAAATGCCACTACAAAGTGAAAATAGCCTCTAGGTGGATAATGGATCTAGAGAAAAGTACAGTATCATTTTAATACTAACTTGCTTCCTATGTATGGCTTTAAGCCTTCAGAATAATTAGACTGCACAGGAACAGCCAACACTCTCTAATCCTCGCAATGCAAAACTTCTGTTTTTACAGGCTAGACTTTTCAGAAGGTTCTCGTCATTGTATTATTCTGTAGCAGGTGGATACCACAATGGTTTGGTGCTTCTAGTGCTCTTTTCCAGCTGTGCACAAGGAGCAAAACTACAGCCTTTGGACACTTTTACATATGCTCCAGGGGTGGGGGGTGGAGGTGGAGCTTTAATTAGAAATGCTCCAAGAGCCCCTCTAATTAAAACGCTGCAACATCTCATGTATCAGTGTCCCCATGCTTCAAAATGGCAGTGGGGGTGCTTGAGCCATCGAACAAACTTTAGTTCATGGGTCACTCGCTGGCATTTTGAAGTACAGGGACACTGATACACGAGACACAGGAGGCTCCTGGAGTGCGGTAATTGCCGCGCTCCAGCAGACTCGATTAATTGAGCCTGCTGTGACATGCTGCAATTACAGCACATCAGAACAGCCGCCACACTCGTGTACAGGCACCCTTTCAGTTAAAATGGGTGGCTTTTTAGCTGTCAGAATCAGACATAATTTTTTTATTTAAAAAATGGAAGAAATAAAGAGCTCTGAATTACTGGATGCTGGTCCATTGTATTTCTATTAAAGCCCATGAAAATACCCCACCTTTAAACCGACCAGAATTCAGACCACAATGTGTGAACTAAATGTAGATCTCATTTCTTCAAATTAACTTCCTCTCAATAACTTCTCTCTCTCATGTACACCAGCTCTCATTCCCATAAACAGACATATAAAAAGTCCCCTAGCTTTTCAAACTAATCAAAATGTTTTACTGTGAGCTGAAAAGAAAGAAGAAGAGATTTATTGCTATTTCTATTTTTAAATACTCAGGAGCTCCTCAAATCTGACTATGTGAAGGGGCCATGTCAGTGCTTAGCTAGACAAACTAGATGAGGCAACAGTAGTTTCTGAACATGCTTCCTCACCCAAAATATACAGATACCTCCATGAAATTATTTAGGGCATCTACTCAAAGGAAATTTACACTTGTGTAACTATTCTGACAGTCATATCCATGCATATGTTCTAATGCCTATGGGCCTTACAACCCAAAGCAGGGCTGTCTAGTAACATAACAAAGTCCCTCTTGTCTGGTTCTACAATAAAATAAACTGCCCTGGTTTAAACCCCTTTGGAGCAGCACACCACCTTTCCCTCTAGGTTTTGCACTGACATAGCTACACTGATGTAGTAATACTTGTATGAAATCCCTTCATGTAGACAGGGCTCTGTTGAGCTTAATTCTGTGTTAACTACATTTGATGCAATCACGCTACAGCCAGCGAGATGAATACTGTCCTCATTTATGCCCCACAAGTAAAGGGGAGGGGAGGGTAAATGTGGCTCAATGAAATTGTATGGTCGGAAAGTCCCCAGTGAATCTGGCCCATTGTTGTTTGAAGGAAGCAAGTCTTGAACTACTATTTGTCATAGGATATGCATCCTAATTTTTTCTTCTTGTTTTTCTTTTTCATCTTTTCCAGCCACTTCCCACCTCAGTATTATCTTTTTTGCCAGTAGAATATAATTAGCAGGAAGACAAGGGCAGCAGAAAGCTACAGCCTCCACTATTGAATAGTTTTCTATCTCAGTGCACCCCATTCTAATTAGTGTCATTTGCTTTTGGGAGCAGAAAAGAAACCTGCCAGCCCAGAAATGTGGGGGGTTCATGAACCAGTGTTTCTCAGGATGCTGCCAAACCACCACCCTGCCTATGTGATGGGGATAGACTCCAAATAAAGAACAGCAATCAGGGTGCCTGTGGTATCAGTTTTTGTGGAGTCTATGGCAGCAGGTTGCATTCAACCTAAATTAACACCAGCCTTTAGGGGATGAAATTCATGCTGGAACATATCCAAGAGGAAAAATGAGGTTCCTGCTGCAGAGTGAGCAGCTGGGGGTAGCCTATTGATAACAAGCCCCTGAAATGGGTGGCTAGCCTGAGAAGGGGCATGGCAAGGTTGGGTGGCATGTGACTCTGTGAACAATAGGTGCCTGATAGGGTGGGCATAAGGGGGCATGTGCCCTCCCTGATAGGGCCATCCCCTGCCACTGATGTTGCCTGCGGCTTCTGTGGGTGCTTCTGCCACCGGCTTCTGTGGGTGCTCATCAGCCTTGCCCCTGCCACTGACGCCACAGACTTCTGCAGGTGCCCCCCCCAGACTCAGGGGCACCAGTCATCCATACTGTGAACTCTCTCAACAGCCCTCACAAGCAAAGGCACTTGTGCAATCCTGGGCAAAATCTTACAGCTACCTCCTAATGGAAAGCCCTGAGGGTAGCAGGCAACATCACCTGCCGTCTTTGAGGATGAATCATACCTCCACCCCAAAAACCAGGGAGCCAAGTTGCTGCACGGAGCAGCCAGAAATGACTCTTTGCATTGGCTTTGCTGAACCTGCCCTTCCAAAACAGCCCACACTGTTTCCCAACTAAAAGTTGTCTGCTGTCACAGTGTCTGCTCCTCCAGAAACACCTGAGACCAGACCTGGCCATTTCTGTGGTCAGATTCTAGGAAATTACAGAACATACAAGTTCACTTAGCAGGCTTTTCCCTGTCCCTTTTTCTCCCCTTCAGTATAAAGATGCATTAAAAATATAACAAGGTGGTGACTGTGTTTACCTGGCTGGTTGCTGCTTTCCTGAGAGACCCAGCACAGGGACAGCCCTGCGCACACAGCACCTGGCTGATGCAATCAGAACATATTGCCCTGAAGAAGGACCCTTCACCTGATCAGAAAGTCATCCTAGCACAAGGAGTCATTCAAGAACCTTCAGCTACAGAGCAGCAAATAGTAACAGAGCAGGTAAACAGAGACTTGAGAATATTGATACTAATGCCCTGCAGGACATACCAGATCTGGGGCATCCACACTTGCTCAGCACCCTCGTGCGGGCCCACACTGTAGAGGTCCATGTGGTGACTGCCAATCTAATAGCCAACCTTGGCATTGCAGTTATCAGGCTCTGACACTGGGATTTCTGGGGATAATGTCCCTGGCATCTTAGCATATCCCAAGAACTTGCTCCTGGTGTGTGATGAAAGAACTTGTCAGTCTTTTCCAAGTCCTTGTGCAGAAGTACTTTTAATCCACCAACCTATTTCCCTCAGGTCCTTCCAGCTTTGAACACTCCTCACTTTTGTCCCAAATTGCACTGTGGCCTTCAGTGATACCCAATTCACCAAATTTTGACCACTACCAGGAACACAAGAATATATCAGCCACAAGGATACTGTTCAGTCTTTAGGTAGGTCTTAGCCACTACGCAGGCAAGATAACGAATCCCAGCATGCGATGTACCAGCAAGGTACGTACCACCAGGGTACTGAGGAGATCTGGTCTTACCTTTTTGGTCTTGGTATGAGCCTGCTATAATTTTAGGGGCCCCACTGACTTTGTACTCATTCACAAAACTATACCAACCCCAGAACTACTGGCAGAAGTTATGCAACTTCAAGATGGGGTATAATATGCGTTTGGCAGGATGGAGGCAAAATAGCCCTGCCTACAAAATCTTCTGTATTAGTATAACATGCAGTACCCTCCACATTTGTCAGGATAAGGGTGAGTGGACTCAAGATACTATTGGTTTTCAGGTGTGACACACCCCAACCAGAAAGTGCATCTACAATTGCTGTGGGAGTGCCCAGGTTAGCAAAGAAAGTAATGAATAACTCGAGCACTCACAATCTTGCATTACAGAATGACATGCATGAGCCTTCACTAAAAAATTTGCTTGCAACTTCTTGACTCTTTTTTTCTTTCCCAAGCACCAACTTGCCAGTCTAGCACACAACCAAACCAACTTGATTACTCATAACTGAAATATTGAAAAAAAACAAAATTATGTTGAAACCTACTGAATGCTGAACTGTGCTGTTCTCTTACGAGTAACTTATACAGTCCAGCCATCTATTTTCTATACCCAGTGGTGCACCCAGTTGGACATGAGTTGAACATCTGACCACTTTATGGAATAGTTTCTAGCTCAGAAAATCTTAGCAGGATGGCTTGGCTGCTGTATGTGGTAGCCTCAACACAGGTGGTGATGCTAGAGCTGGTTCAAGAGCAGGAGTTGGCAGCATAGTAGCCATCATGGCAAATGGTTACTCAGGTTGGTCTTGGTCCTGCTCACTCATCCTCCAGATGTGCTCAAGGTCATGTGTGACCAGAAAGTCCGTTTCAACTTCCTCCCTTCCCATGCCATGTCTTACTCCTTCTTTCCCACATCAAGGAGGAGGGAAAACTTGCCAGCTACAGAAGCAGCCATTGGAAGGTAACACCTAGCTCTCGTTTATATCTGTCAGACCTTGTTTTCCCTGCTATAAATGTTAGACCTTTCCTCTATGACTTCTCACTTGGAGTTGGGTTTTGCAGCACAGTAGTCATTTGTAAAATTTGGATCTGGATCAACATTTACCTTTCAAGCACCCATAAAGTTAAGGAATGTTTAGATCTGGAATATTTATTGGGGGCCAAATCTAATGATATGCAAGTCCTATATAAATTTCACTATTCACTTGTCCTGTTCCTCAATATATAGAGAAGACGAGTAGATGAAAGGCCCAGCTAAAGCAGACCAGGAGGTCTCTGCACCTTGCCTTACTGGTTTACTTCAAAGCTGTTTTAGTGATGTTATAAGAACAATATAAAACAAAATCAATAATAAAAAAACAACTCCTTGTTTGTGGCTAAAGATAAAGGTACTAGTGGGAACATGTTTAATGGCTTTTCATTCTCTTCTGTGTTATTTGAGAATTCCCTTGTAAACTAGGATCCTAGGTCTGTTTTGCCATCTGTCCACTCCACCCTGTGTAGGAATCCTGAAAGAGTATCGTCAATGCAGGCTCAAGGAGCTCCACTTATTGCAAATAAAAACTGCATGAAATATAGTGGGGCCTGTTTTTCATAGACTGCCTGTACTTATGATGAAACCTTATAGGTTAGGAACAAATATGTAATTTGGGAATAAACCTGGTAATGAATAAAAAGTCCCAGTGAGTAAAATAACGATTAGCAGAACTGTTTGGTGAAAAATCCTGTTAAGAGAACACATCTGCTATCAGATGTTTGCATCAGAGTGGCTGCTCCCCATGATAAAAATCTATCTAAAAGCAGAAACTAGCAAAGGAAAGGGAGGGTGGGGGAAAATAACAAGAAGTCATGAAGTCTCGTGCTGAACTTTCTCTAGTTCCTAGAAAACCTCTCGAGTCCTACTCCCTCCTGCCTGCCAAATATGATGTATATTATTTTCAGAATGTATTAGACATAGATTACAGGTCACTGCATTAAAAAAAATAACGGTAAAGAAATCAGCAGAGCAATTGAAGGCCAGCAGGGCAGACTGAATCAAAGGTTAGAGTGAGGAAGTTAAACTCAAGTGGGAGCACACCCGCACGGAGAAATACATTTTTAAACCAATTGTTTAAGGCATAAAAATGGAATTTATAGACAAGTAATGAGAGAAACATCTGGTAGGGAAACACTAAATTCAGCCAGGGTATATAATCGCTATTTTTACCACAGAACAATATAACCATGAAAATGAAGGGATTATCATTCTACCTACCTGTTCCCATTAACTATATATTTTCTTATACCTCATGTAAATTCACAGCTTGCTCTACACACACACTCTGCACACAAAGTCAACTAAAGATCTGGGAAATAATCAGTGAGGGGTTTTTTTAATAATCTTTGCCCATTAGTAACATTTCCTCCATGATAGTCTAGCTGTTTTATGTATCGTTTTATGTTTTCCCGTGTGGGTTGCCCAAACTTCCCCATGGAGGTGCTTATTAATACTTCAGTTAACTACAGAGTATGTCATCAAAGCAGGAAAAAGTTGTCATAACTGATGCAACTCTGGTAAGTATTGTCTTAAGCACTGATGCAACCCCCATGACAGACCCAGAATTACTCCCATAGAGCATGCAGAAGAGGGAGACATTGTTTTCTTTCCATCTAACTTCTGCCTTTGAGTTTGATCAAAAATATGTACAATGCCTTTATCTTTTACCTCTTTACCAAAGGTGGAAGATATCCCAAGGTATAAATACGGTGAGGACAATGCACTTTAATTTCACCAGGAGGCCAGCTGAAAGAATTCCACCCTAAACACCAACTGGGGGGTTGACCTTAGTGTACTTTAGGATAAAACTTAAATACTTTGTCTTCAAGGTGTTTTTTAACCTCAGGAGAGTTCATATAGGTTACGGACTCCTTTTTGATACTGAAGAAAAGACGGAAATGCCTACTAAAGAACTGAAAAGGTAAGCGTGCGCCCTAGCTCCACATCCCCCAACTAAAACGTAATGCATGGGACTGCTCACTGTGTGTACACTAATTGACAAAGCATGCATAGTAGTTTGCTTGAACATATGCAACAAGACCAAAGTACATCTTTTACAAATTACAGACTTGTTGACTTTATTTGTACAATGTGTACATAAAAGTTTAATGAATTCATATCACTACACTTACTGACACTGTCTGATGACAGATTTTAGTATTTTTATTGCTTCTTTCATAACTGATGTACTTCTGCCTGTGTATAATTAAATGGTACACAACAGTATGGTCTGATCCAAAAACCTTTATTCAAATGAAGAATCACATTAAGTTCAGTGGCACTATTTAGATTTACAAAGATAGCAAGCTTAGGCACATATGTGCACTGAAGTAATTGTTTGTCAGTTTTTCTGCTTTGGATTTTCACGGACTTACCCTAAAAATATGCAGCAATTATTCATGATTAGTTTATACTTTCATATCCCCCACCTGATACAAAAATGCAAGTACAGTGGGGTGGCAGTTATATTCTGGCCAAGGGCGGAAAGAAATAACAGTTTGTGTTTTGTCAGGGACTTGAAAGATATGCTGCTTTTTTGCCAATCTATATCTTAGTGTGGTTTCCTGAAACTGATTAAAGGTCTGAAGAAGGGAAATGTTTCACGAGCCTATGACTCACTTAAAATGTTATATTCTGGACACGTATAATATACTTATGTAATTCCCTGCAAAATGGGTCACAATTGTCTGCTATGTTCCAGTTGTTACATATGCAAAGTTCTAAAATGCTAGAGAAACCCTCTTCTTATGAGCTTTCAGGCATTCCTCCTTCCCACTGTGTTAACACATTTACATTTTCTCAGCTATCATTTGTTCATCAGAAACTGGAGGTGGAGAGTCTCAGCCTCAGAGTACAGATCCGGATCAGTAGCTGACGGTCTTCACTGTGTGAAAAGTTACTCAAGTATGGTTTGGGGCTGGTCCATTATGAAAAAAAAGCTTCCAAGTTCAGAATCAGACAGAGATCTAACTACCGACTTCCCAAAGATATTTTTCAATTCTGGTTTTTTGGTTTGGCCCATGACAGCTGATCTGCAATTCTCCAAAGCACAGTGTCTGGATTCAAGTTCTCCAAATGAAACCACAAAAAAGAGGCAAGGTTAAGTCATTATGAAGACCAGGCCCTCACAAAACCCTAACTTGAAAAGGCTTCCATCAAAGCTATCTACCCTGAAATCCCTCTCCTTTTACTCCCACTCTTGTACAGCCTGATACAACTATTCTTCCTTGTTCCTCCTCCACCCTCAGCCATGAAGGTAGCAACTCCTTGAACCTGAAATTTTGTGCTCAGCCTGTACCCAACCCTTTGACTGTTTTATTTCCTCCAAACTCAGGGGAAAGCCCAGCCTGCATGTTAAGACAAGGGAGAACTGAACGTGTTTGGTGACCACTGACACCACACCCATGAGCCCAACTGCAAAGTAGAGAGAATTTAATCTGGGCCAGTTAGAGCTTGTAGAAACAAATAATGACCAACATAAAACAAATAATAACCCAACATAAAAAATGTGACATCGCAAGAAAACACCTAACCAAAATTTGGAAGATTTAAATCTGACCGTGACAATCCAGCATTGGAAAAGCAGGAGGAAGATAGTGGTGGTAACTAGTACCTTTTGCTTCTCAAAGAATGCTGCTGAACTTGTAATTTTAAGAGTCACTATATCATAACCCATAATAGGAAATGAAACCTTTGCTGTAGACAAAGTGCAGAACAATCTTGGTGTCCCTGGCTGGGTTACTAAGCTTCTCACTATACTCAGGAGGGGTTATAATAATGCACATTAATTTCATCTGGTATCAGTGGCTGCACCCTATGCAATGATTTACCATTGTGCAGCATTTTAAAATTAGTGAAATCCAAATCTAAGCTCTGATCATGATACATAACACAGTTCTTATGATCTGTTTTAAAAGGGAAAAATCAGAATTTCATTGTTTAAAAATAGTGTGGTTCTTGGCTGAAGTCTGGTCCAGCATGGGTCTTTTAGCTTTAGATGTCAGGGCAAATAGGAGTCAACTGGGTGTACTGCTCATTTCTGGCAGCTATCAAGTGAGCTCAGGGTTTCAACTCTTGAAATAGAAAATACCTTGGGAGGCTCATCTGGGTAATGCAGGCATGTTCTCTTGTCTTAGTTGAAAAATTTTCCAGAATGTTAGAACATGCTTGTGGCCAGGTAGGAGTGAAACAAGGTTTTATCAGTCAGTCACCTTCTTGTCTGTCACCCATCATGCTCACCTTCTATAGTCAACAGAGATTTGACTAATGTACAAAAGACTATGGAAAAAAAATCTGATCCCCCTTAGTCAGTCTTTAGAATGGTACTTGACCTTAGTCATGAGCAACACCACCTTCAGGATATATCAGAGACAAACTGTCTCTTGAAATTTCCAGCTAATTTGAAGATTTAAGAGTTTTGGATGGAGTTCAGCTAGTCATTCTATGAAATACTTCATAGAAGTAATCATCTATGTCATAGCTGCTCAGTTTATTTATGAGAATAGGATGAGATACCGTATCAAAGGCCTTCTAAAAAATCCAAGTAAATGACATCTACCTCGGCTCCTGAATCTAAGCATTTTGTGACTTGGTCATAAAAGAAATAAGGTTAGTTAGACAGGATCTACCTGCTATGAATCCGTGCTGGTTACCCTTCAGCATTATTTTTCCCACTGGACATGTGTGACCAACCAATCAGTATGTCTTTGGTCCAGTGTCCCTCTCTAACCCCTCTCCCCCCCAAAGAAGTATTGAAGCATGATAGTCTATCTTCTCTCATAAGCACAGAGACCTGAGACAATGTTAACAAATGGGTTTTTACCTTTTTTAATGTTTTAAATATAATAAACATAAAAAGAAAAAAAGCTAACCTCAAATTAAAATTTATGTGCATCTGTGCATGAGTGTGAAAAAGAAAAAACACTACAATTCTCAGGCCTTTACTGATCTTTAGATACAGTCCAACCAGGCACTGAGCTTCAGCCCAAAGGATTCTCCTAATCCAGAATAATTCCTCTGTTGTATAGATCTCGTCTCTCTCCTCTACTGTATAGATCTCTGTATCTCACCATAGGTTCCAAATAATGTAAAGATAATTAGGCTGTGTACATACATTCAAATAATCTAGGAGAATTCCCCCAGGTTTGTTCTCCTAGTAGAGAATTTACCCAGAAATACATGTACAGATATTTGAAAATTGAGGCCCAGGAATATGGAGATTTTGCTATGCTGACACCATGAAACCAGGGAGGAGACCATGTGCACATATCTTAGTGTGCTCTGCAGCTTCCTTAGTCTGCCTGGTGACAGGTAGCAATAGTGCATAGGGCAGCCCTGACTGGCTAACCTGGGCTGCCCATGACCAGCCTGTGTTTCCCTGAAGCACAATGTGGGGACTGTGAAGGGTGCATGTTCTTCTCTCTGCTGGTACAGCAGAGTCCAGCAAGTGACACACTGTTTCCCTCAGGGGTTAAGGGGGAAACTGAAGGACTGTTTTCTCTTTTGGGAGAAGCTACAGCATGTATAGACATTTGGTCTTCCAGGAGAAACTCTCCTGGAAATGACTTAACCATGATTGCTCCCAGGTTATTTTTCTCTCAGAGTGGCCATTTTTACTTTGCGAGAAAAGGCCTGAACATGTGTACACCTGTGGTTTCTCTTGGGAAAGCAGTGACTCTCCCAGGAGAAGCTGGATGTCTATATAAGACCTTAGTAGCTGCACCAGTGCAAAAAATCCCAGTGTAGATGAAGTTTAAGAAATGAATAGCCATATGGAAGCAGTGCATTGATAAGGCTTGTGGTAGAGTGGGAGATGGTAAGAGTTTGGAAGACCAAGAGAGGAAAAGGAGCCAGTTCCAAACAGAAGAGATGGGTAAGAGGAAGAAGACTTTGATTAACTTGGAAAAAAGCCTGTGGCTAACGAAATACAGCAAGAAGTCTGAGACTATTTTGTAGCCTTTCACCTTGTGGCCTTTGTGCTTGAGAAACCATAAGTTTTTTGCCCACTGCTTGCATTCCCTTCCCACGTTTTTCAATAAACATGCATTAGAAGGGGCTTAGCAAAGGTATAAACAAAGGCAGAAATGGTAAAGCATTGTCTATTACTTTTTTGTCATGTAGAGAAACAGGTTGTTAAAGATAACTTTTAGAGAAGGGCTGGGTCATCACAGTTACCACAGCAATGGGACCTTGCCGAAGATAAAGTGATTCTAAATATCCATTCAAGACCTGGTGCTTCCTTCTGTCTTTTCTCTTCATATTTCATACCTTGCTTTTCTTTGGGACCTTCTGTATTCCCATCCCCACATACTTGTTTCTAATTCCTCCATTTGTAACCAGATTAGAAAAGCATTTAAAACATTATTCCAATGCAGTTTCTGGTTATTGTAAGATTTGAGGGGTGGATGCAGGGGACGGGAGGCAGGGGCATGCAGTGGTGTGGTCAACAATCCCCCACACACACCCTTTGCCACCAGCTCACTGCTAAAAGCCAGTCTCAGCCTTCAGACACATGTTTGGTGAGCTTTCCACCCAAACTTGTATACAAGCCCTGGTTCTGCCACTGAGACCCCATGACCTTGGGCAAGTCATTTCACTTCCCTGTGTTTCTACGTCCCCCTCTTTTTCCCATTTTGTCTATGTACACTGTAAGGTCTTTGGAGCAGGAAAAGTTTTTCAATGCCTGTTTGTACCACACCTAGCACTGTGGAGTCTTTATTTGGGGTGGGATCCATAGAAGCCATCAAAATACGAATAACTAATACATAGTGGTAGCAGTAGTAGTTACACAGTGACTCAAGAAAAAAAGTACCTTATAAAGTCTCCAACCCTGTAAGTGACTGACTTCTCAGACACAGATTTCTCTAACCAGAGCCACTTGTAGGAGTGATCAAATGGAGGTTGGAAACTTTCAATCAGAAGTGAATGATTTTGTTCAATCTTTCTTCAGTGTTTTCACACAGTGATTTAAGACTAGGAACCAGACTTTACTTGTGTCTAATTGAGAGAAGTTAGGATCTGGGTTTAAACAAAAACATGGAGATTTCAAGCACAAAACTAGAGTGGGTCAGAAAATGACAGTAAAATATTTTGAAAACGTTAATTTCCATTTGCCACCCTTACATTTACATTGACATTTTCTGACCACCTCTCCACTCAAAATAATTGATGGGGAAAAGATCAAGAAATGTAATTAAAAAGGAAAAAAACAGAAAACAAAGAGAAAGGGCAAATGGGCATGAGTCTTAGGGTCAGGGAAAGAAGAGGAGCAGGTGGTAGAACTGATGAGGGAGATTTAATGAACTGTGATTGACTTGATATAACAAAGGAGGAGGAACCTAATCCTTGCCGTCAGATCTGTACACATATGGACTCACAATAACAAATAGGTGCCAGCTTGGTGATCAATCCATCAGCACCACATTACAGATAAGTTGGGGAGGAAGGAAGGAACCAAGTTTTATTTTGCCCTCAGTCAACCTAAATCTGTTTGCATGTATCCATTTCAGCATTGTTTGAGTTACTGTCTGTCATCGCTGCCTTTTCAACCTGATTGTTTTGCCTTCTCATGTCTCACTACCACCACCCTCTCCAGGTTGTTTTTAGATACTGCCCTTGGAATTTAGGGTCCTAATTATATTGGTCCTATGGCACATTTCACACAGCATACCTCAGGCTCAGTAGCTTCAAAAATGGGCTTACAAAAATCTGCATTTAAATATTGGTTGAGTTTTACTCAAATGCACATCACAGCTTGTTCTGTGTTTCTGCATGACAGAAACCAGAATACTGAATCTGCAGATCTGCCAAGAAGAATATCACATGTGATAGAAGCATTTTTCTCTCTTGTATCATTTTGGCCCTCACACTGTCATGCTAGGAATTAGCTGCAAATATTTTCAGTGCTTTGTGTGTTATTTGCTTATATAAACTGAAGAAAAACTTAACTTGATTTCCTAATTCTGTACCAAAGAGAGATGAACTCTGTAATCTCTCAATAAGTCTTCCTTGATACATTTGTATTTTAAGGCCTGGATCTGCAAACTGGCCTAGATTCTGCAAGCCAGACATCTGTGCCCGCATACATTCCCTAAGGGGTCTGCCCATGTGGGTTTCTCTGCACAATCATGGCCTTGGTGTCCAGAAGAGATTTACTGCCAATCCCAAACAAAAGCTTCCATCCAGGAAAAAAAGCTGCTTTGGTTCTAATTTTTTCAGAGCAAAAATTAAGCAAAATGACTGAATAATTCCTGTCCACTTTCCAGGATATGCCAAGGGCAAATTCATCATGTATTGTGAATTGCTTTAAGATTTATGGGTGGACAGGGTTAACAAAGGGCAAAACAATATAGTTGTTGCAGCATATTATTTATGTTTCAGTAAGGCCTGGGAGCACCCATCATGGTTGGGTAAAAACTTGATGTGTAAAAACATAGAAAAAAGAGACGGTCCTTGCCTCGAAGAACTTTGTCATGTCTGAACAAAAGCAGTAAAATTGGCCGTTCTGTCTACCAGATGGTGGCTGGAATCCTCAGATAATCTTCAGGTGTCTTGCACCTTTGGGCTTCACCACTTCCCTCCTACTGTGTAGGAGATCTCTGACCACTAGCCATGGGTGCAAATTGAACTAGCTTCTCCCCAAGCCACTTGCTGCCTGCTATAAATCCCCTTGAAAGCCTGCCCTGCACTCCCAAAATGGCCCTTTCGCAATGAGGTGACAACTTGCAGAACTGGAACCAGCCAAAAGGAAGTGGACAATGGACAAGGCTCAAACTGGAGCTGGGGGCAGACCAAGAAAGAAGTCAGAAAGGTACACTGCGAGAAAGGCGGTGAAGCCAGTGGTAGAGAAGATGGGTACAGAAAGAATGAATTTGTTATGAAGAAGCCAGTTCTGTAAAGAGGGGCTCACTCTCTTCAGCAAGAGTTAAGTGGGGGGATAGGGAGGCAGGGAGAGAGATCTTGCTCAGCTGTGAGTAGGGAAGGGGACTGGGGCTGCCGCAGGGGAACAGAACAAAGGAAGAAAGTGACTGGACACAAGTTTACATAGTCAGCCCCTTGAAATAGTCTTTTCAGTGTGCTACAGGTTAAATAGGTCGCTTGAGCTGCAACAGGTCATGGTTTCAATGCCCAGTCTGTGCATGTTACAGCTAATTTCTTGATTTAGCAGCAGCTCTCCCAGGCAAATCAAAATGAAAACTCCCCTGTCCAAACCAGAAATAACTCCTGTCTCATTTGGAAGTCAACCTTGGCATAATGTCAGAACTTGTGGACTGAGGATTTTCCAATTCCACTTTGAATAAAACTCAGTGTAGGCGAGGCCTAGCAGATAGCAGTCCACCTCCCCAAAACTCAGTACTGCAAGTCGCATGCTTTGTTGGCAGTCTCAACAGGGAACCCAAAGACTCTGGCGTCTTCCAGAGACTGGCAGAGACACCTCCGAGGGACTGCAGTATCATTTTACCCTTAAGGGATAGTTTTATAGGACTGCAACTCAGGTGATCGGTTTGTATTCCTGCTTCCAAGGCACTTTGTCTCCTTCTCTCATCTGTTTAGACTGCCAGGTTCCTGGGTTCGCCACCATCTAGGAGTTTGTTCTAGTATCCAAGACGAAAGAACAAGTAGCTCTTAGGGCTTTTAGGCACCACTGTATTTCAGGCTAATAACAACTGACCCTCTGTGTTGTATGAACAAGTCAGTGGCAGGGATATCAACATTCTTTGAGAATGTTCTTGTGCTGCCCCAGAGATGTCCCTTGGCATATCAGCTTGTGCTGCCTGGGGGTGGCGACTGCCTGCAGTAGCCAGCAGTGGCAGGGCCTGTACAGCACTGTCCGCGGGGCCCCCCAAAGCACGGGGCCCAAGGCAGTCATCCTGATTTGCCTCCCCCACTCCAGGGACAGCCCTGGCTGCCAGGCTTCTGTATGTCATACGAGCTCCATTCACATGTAGATTAATTGTGAAATGAATTGTTCTGGCAGTTCCACTCCTGCTTCACTTATTTTTGGTGTAAAGAAGGGACATACTACTATAATGTTTCTATGGCTTCCCAGGTCCTTCCCAGAAGTCATCCACTACCTGTGCTGGCATGAGTAGTTTGTATATCACACAGGCTTTCATACAGTCACACATGCACATGCACACTTAACAGGTTTATCATCATCCCTTTTTCCACTAATTATCCCCATTTTTATTTTCCTTTGTATAGGACTTGTCCTGTCAAAAATCTCCCCTCTCACCCTTTAAAGACAGTCTACTGCCCCACCCTCTCTTATGACCCCCTGTCTTCTCCAATTCTCAGGGATCATAACTCCCTAGTCAGAGTTCCTCACTCCAGCATCATTTACACAAAATAACAGAGAGAAAAAACAGTGAAAGGAGCCATCAGCAAGTTTCCACAATGCACAAAAGAAGAATTAAGTATTTTTTAAACATTATTTTTGGGGCTTTCCCTGCTTCCCCTCCTTCTTATTCCTTTCTAATGGGATCCAACAGGGACTCAACCTCAGACCTCCAGATCAAAAGAACAGGTTTCTCCCACTAGAGTTAAAGGACCAACTCCTCAGCTGGAAACACTAGAGGGCTCTCAATACAGACCAACAAAGGAGGGGTCATGACATACTTGGGTAGTGATATTGCGCCACTTCAGTCAATAGGATTTTATGAACATCCATGGCAACAGGGTCCCGACACAAGTAAACAAGACTCAATTGCAGGCTATCTCATTTGAACTCAGAAGCTAAGCAGTCCTGGACTTGGCAAATGCTTGGTGCGAAGACCTCTGAGAACCCAGGGTGCCAGAAGCACAAGCCAAATACCTGAAAAATATTAGACAACAGACACTGAATAAGTGGAGAGACTTCATTGCTGTTGACCACACTAACAGGTATAAAAAGATGGCATCAGGATTTGCTCCTTAGCCTTTACATTTTCCTGTGCCACCTGCTTTGGTAGTATCGAAGCTTTGACTATTGCTTCACCCACATCTCCCAGATCATAATGAGGTCTAATTCTAAACTGTGAGGGGTTTATTCAATAGACAAGATGCTTTCAATATTTCCCACTCACATTTTGGGCTCACCACAATGTAACATGCTACTAAACTAGTTCACTGAGTTTCTCTCCAACCAGCAGAGCCAGTTATCTGCCTGGACATCAGACTAAATGGGACTAGGCTCATAATTTCATAAATTATGGCCGCTGTCACCAGACCACCATCTCCACCTGGTCCAGTGAAAAGCAATGGAATTATTTCCAGTTCCCAAGAAGAGGAATTTTGCAGAGCATAGTGCAGTATCATACACAGACTGCAGAGACAAAGACCAAAGGCAAGTCAGAGTTGTTAGTCACATTGTTATAGTATTGTTATACAGAGTTAGGTGCCACATTGCCGTGCCTTTAGAGTTGTTCAGTCACATACGTACCACCATGCTCCATTTCCTCCTGCCAGCCAAAGGTTTGTGTAAGATTAAACTTCTAAAGCAGATCCCTTTTATGTTTACCTTTCAATAGTCCTGAGGTGGAGCATATCAACATCAAACAGAGGAGAGCGAGACCATGAAAGCTGTAGGATAGGGTGCATGACCAGCTATCTACATGAACTATTCAGGCCCTTTCCCTATTCTTTTCACCTAAAATAATCTGGTTTCTGGCCACAGAATTACATATAGTGGTAGGGGAAAGAGGGGAAGAAGGTTTAACTTTTATTTATTTTAGCATGATCATTAGGATTATGTCAGAGGGGGGAAAAAGCATTAATGCATAATCTTTTCCCTGTGCTACACAACACTGGCTGCCTTTAATTTAGAATTAAATCGAAACACTCATTTGGAGCAGCTTTGAACAGCAGCCAAAGCCTTCCCATGCATTGTGTTTGCTTATGGGTAGCCTTTCTACCCTTTTTTTCATCTGTGATGCCTTTTTCAGACCCGTGCTAAAAGTTGGTCACTGAACTGAATGCACTTGTCACACTTCCAGAATGTTAAGCCTCTCCTTGTCTTCAAGTTGACATACCATCTGACTCAGGACACAGGTGAACTGGAGGGCTATCCTGGTTTATTTGCTATTAGTACAACTTGGTTTGTTTGCTATTAGTACAACCACCAAACCAAACCCCAACAAACACAACTCAAAAGCCACAAGTGTTTCTGTTCTAATAGGAAGACTGGCTGAGGACCACAATTTTTTGCATTTGAGAGAGAACAGGAACATATTAAAAAGAATATAAAAATGTATATTCTTAAATACTAAATAGCAGTGAATTATTTTTTGACATGCCAAGTCATTTTACAAGCTTTGTTGCACATGATTAGACAAGCTCAGACAAGGGAAATACAGCATTAAGAGGCCAAATCAAGTTGGGTGGGGTGAAACCAAATTTAGCTGAGTGAACTGGTCATCCTGTTCTGTTCATGTTACAAGTCTGTTTCACAAGGTTCTCACAAAAGCAGATGAGAAAGGTGCCTTTCAGTCTTCATTTTAGTCTATATAAGTGCTGAGTTTTGTAAAGCTAAAGAATCCACTGCAGCCTCAAGTCTTTTCCTTAATTATTGGCATTCATTAAAAGAAAGGGTAAAAAAAAAGATTGCCGTCCTTTCAATTTGATTGTGAAGGGAGCTCTGCTTATCACAACAGGTGCAGAGGCCACTCACAAAAACAGAAGTAGCACAACATTGAAAGGCTAAGAAATTACTTATTCTCTTTGTCAGCTGCTCACACAAGCTGTGTAAAGCCTACTTGGAAGGAGATATTGTGTCTTTGTAAAGACAGAGAGGGGTTAAAGTTTGCAGGAGAAAAGAAAAAAGAAACACCCTGCCCATTCCCAGAAACATTTGAAAGATATATGCCCAAAAAATGAAATAAAAATATATCCCTTCAGAGCATGGGAATGAGCAATGCCAAGAGGCTAAGGACTTGGTAAACTTTTAACAATCTGGCACTGAACTTGAATGGTCAATAGAACAAGAACTGATGAAAGCAAAGAATTCCAGTTGCAGAGCTCTTGCAGAAAGGAGCCTGTTCAAGTCTTTCTGATGGCTCTATCTAATTATGCATTCTTGTGGATGACAGTTCATGACCAATTCCTAGAATGTCCTTGTTCCTTGTCAGACAAGTGATTTGTGCAACGCACCTAGGTGGTCACCATGTTTTAAACAACAGCAACAAATAATCCCAGAAAAAAGCCTGAGATTTGCAAGATACTGGATCGATTTAGGCTTTTAGTTGATTTCCCCTGTTCTCTTCCCCTTTCAAGATAAGAAACAACTGAAAACTAGAATTTCAGTTATAAGACTCCTTCCTAATCCCTTAGATCTCTCTTAAGTGCTGTATGAATTTCACCCTGTCTTCACAGAGTTTGGATTCACTTTACATCTGGAGTATTTTATTTTCTGAGGATGGTTCTGTTTATTTTAACTAGGCATGGAACGATGTGCAAACCAGTCGTGTCTCTTAGTTGCTGATTGTTCCCAGCACCAGATGGTCAAACCTTCTTCTTTTAAAACAGCTGACTCAAATCCATAAAAGAAAACACCAAAGATGAAAACAACCAGCACCAACAACAACATCAAAAGAAAAATACCCCATGATGGGAAAAATATTGTTCTGTTGGCATCCCGAGAAAGAGAAACTTCAGAGAAAAGTTTGCCTTTGGTCTCCATGCAGTGGAGAACCATAATGCAATGGAAGAATTCCCTCATCAGAAAGTTTCCACCAGTGGCAAACTAACTGACAGAAATCTGTAGCTTAACTATTCCAGGAGTGTAGGTTGTAGCTGTGTTGGTCTAATGTCATAGGCAGACTAGGTTCTTTGAGTACATCTGATAACTTTTATTAGTGTCAAATGACACTTCCTCTGCCTGAAGAAGGGTGTTTGTACCAGCAAGCTTGCAAAGAAGAATTTTTCCAACTATTTTAGTTGGTCTAATGAAAGATATGTAGTTTAAACATCGCAGATATTTTCTGGGCCTTAACTTAACCTGCATTAGCTTTGAAAGTACTGTAGTCTGTTCATACCTGTTATCCAGAATTAGTACAGCTGTCTGTGGTTCCTCCAATTGCTTCAGGATATGGAAAGCAAGTATGACTACTAGTAAACTAGAGCAACATAAGTGGTTGAAGATGCTGTGACATGTAGGTTCTGCATTAATTCCAAGCATCTATCTCTTCATGGTAGTGTTAATGATGTAGGCTCCAATCAAACTGAACTTTAAACTTATAACTAGTTACCTCCCTTACAGTTAAGTACAAGCCCAAATGTTGCACTGGATTAGGAACTTTTTGAATGCCTCTCTTTCCACTAAGTCTATTTCTATACCCAATGTGTGCTGCTTTAATTATACCAGTTCAGTTAAATCTGTAAAAGCAAATCTGTGGATGAACAAGCTAAACTTGCATGAGGCAGGCTTAAGCCAATGCAGATTCACCATTGATAAAACTGGACTGATCTAACTGAACGGGTGAACTATAATAGCTGTTG
Source organism: Crocodylus siamensis (assembly GCF_052110815.1). NCBI lineage: Eukaryota > Metazoa > Chordata > Crocodylia > Crocodylidae > Crocodylus > Crocodylus siamensis. Next base: position 134,310,000 of record NC_143397.1, on the reverse strand, counting down.
ATAAACTGGCCCAACATCTCAGTATAGACAAGATTTTATTTCGATTTACAAATACCTTCTTTCAGCTTAATTTATATTTGTTCCTAATCACCTTAAGTTAAGCCAAAAGGAGTCTGATTTAAACCAAAATAAATATGTCCACAGTCTATTGAACCATTTTGAATAAATAAGTTTACGCACTTGAAGTCAAATTGGTGCAACTTTGCATGTATATGAGCCCTAACCTAAAACTGAGGTGATGTCTCTGTCAAGATCCCTAATGGTCAGTCCAGCCTAGGCTAATTGCCTAGTTGGCCACACTTGCCTGGGGCTCCAATTGGAAGCCCCACCCCAGCTAATGAACTGCTGACTACTGTTCAGGCCTCCTGCTTGGCAGCCTCCCCATGTAATTCCAACTGGGGCAGGAGATAGCAGGCCAGCCGACAACTCTGCTGGAAAGTTTGTTATGGCAAGCCTCTTAGATCCTGTGCTCCCTGGCTTTTGAACCTGCTCAGCTCTGCCTTTTTGGAAATTCCCCCCATGGTGAAATATCTCAGTTTCTGACCCTTGAACCTAAACATAGCCTATAACTTGGACTTTGCCTCTGGATTTCCCCCTTGGATCAAATAACTTTGATTCTAGCTCCTTCCTTTCCCCAGGGGTCTAACTGCTAAGCCAGACGCCCTATAAGCTGGTCCTTACAGTCTCAGAAGTTTGTGTGTCTGCATGTACACGCTGTCAAATAAAAATGTAACCAAGCTTGTAACCACTCTGAAAGATCCCCAAGCAAGAATAAGCAGTGTTAACTGCAGTGGACAGTATAAGCTCTAGCAACATTGCAGGCTTTACCTGCAGTATTGGTAGCTACTACCTGTTCTGCAGTTGCTGTGAATTGTTAAACAGTTGTCATGTCCCTTCATTCTGGAGGTGACTGCATTTCAGTAGCAGGTGAAGTGATAAGTTTGGAAATCAGGCTGTAAAGTGTTTTGAGGTGTATGGGCAAAACTCATGTTATTAAATGCCATTAATAGCAAACAGTAAGTTCCATCATCTACTTCACAGCAGGTATGTCAGACAGTGTACTCTGGCATCATCAGTGAAGTCGGGGATGAAATTACTGTTTTTAACAACTATGTCAGCCTTGAAAGCAAAACGAGCAACCCCAGTGCCTGTTGCTTGGTTTGGTTTGGAGATAAAGCTCCCCCTAGAAGCTTTCACTAGGCTTCTGTAGTTGGATCCCAATATACTAGACCATTTTCCCATGGGACAGGTAACATCTTATTTGGGTGCAACTTCAACAGGTTCTTGCATCTGACTCCTTTGGCTTGCAGCCTCCTACCACTCCAGCTCTTGCCTAATGCCTGATATCCACTTGCACCTGGTCTCTTTGTAACTGTAGCTGTCCACCTGCAACTTTTCCCAACGCAGCTACTATAGCTATGGACCTCTCATTCTTCATGCTTTTTCTGCTAGCTCACCACTGGAATCACCTGTGGCACTATTACTTTGGTTATCCATAAGTCCTCTAAGAGAAAAGAGGACCTGTGGTTCCTTGTTTGAAGAAAGGTGTTTCATTCTGCCTCATGTTATATAAGCACAAACCTAAAGATATCACTTCTCATTTTTTTTCTGAGAAACCTAACTGTACACACAAACTCATTGGTTTGCTCTTTTATGAGCTACCTGTAAGGTGAATGCAGTTTTTGGCTGTATCAATAGAAACATTAAACACAAGACATGGGAGATGATAGTGCATCTTTAATCAGCACTGGCTAGGCCTCACCTAAAGTATTGTGCACAGTTTTGAGCTCCCCATTTTGAAAAGGGCATGGAGAAGTTAGGGAGGGTCCAGAGGTGGGCACCAAAAGTAATAAAGGGCTTGGAAGATAACTCATACAAGGAGAGGTTGAAGGAAAGAGACGTGTTCGGTTTGCTGAAAACGTGCAAAAGAGGGCATGTAACAACAGTTTTCAAATATCTGAAGGGCTGCCATAAAGAGGAGGGAAAACACCTTTTCTCTCTTGCTGCAGGAAACAGGACATGGACCAATGGCTTGAAATAACAGCAAAGTAGTTTCAGACTGGGTATCAAGAGAGACCTCGTCATTGTTAGGACAGTGAGGCAGTGGAATAGACTGCCTAAGGAAGCTCTGCAACTGGAATCTCCATCATGAGAGGTTGGACAAGAAGTGGTTGAACAAGCATTCTTCAGGGGTAATCTAGGAGGGCCTGTGCTACAACATAGGTATTTCCCATGTTTCCAGATATGGCTGGATGCCACATGGGGCTGGGACGGAATTTTTTTTCTCCTCCTATTGCTACACGTCAGGGTTGTGGGGGTGGTGGAAGGGGGTTTCCGCCTTTCTCACAGGCACGGGGTGTTGGCTGCAACCAAGGCCGGGGATTTTGACAGGTGTGCCAATGCTCCTCCTGGCACTTACATCCCAAGATCCCCGGCTAGAGGGTCCTGGATCCCCAGTTAGGATCGCACCAATCTCCACATTTCATAGATGTCATAGATATGTGGGCTGGAAGGGACCCCGGAGGATCATTGAGTCCAGCCCCCTGCCCCAGGGGCAGGAAGTCAGCAGGGATTATAGGATCCCAGCAAGATAACATCCAAGTGTGTCTTGAAGGCGTTCAAAGTGGGTGCTTGGACCACCTCCGGCAGCAGACCATTCCAAACCGTGGGGGCTCGGACAGCATAGAAGTTCTTCCTTATGTCCAGCCTGAAATGGTCGTGGAGCAATTTATGACTGTTCAATCTTGTCATCCTTTGAGGCGCTCTGGTGAACAGACGTTCCCCCAGATCCTGCTGAACACCCCTGATAAACTTATAGGTGACAACCAGATCACCCCTGAGCCTGCGCTTTTCCAGGCTAAAGAGTCCCATGGCTCTCAGCCTCTCATCATAAGATCTATTTTCCTGACCTCTGATCATGCGCGTGGCTCTCCTCTGCACCCTCGGAAGCTTCTCCACATCCTTTTTGAATTGTGGAGCCCAAAACTGGATGCAGTACTCCAGCTGCGGCCTCACCAAGGCCAAGTACAATGGGAGAATGATAACCTGGGATTTGCTTGAGAAGCATCTATGGATGCAAGCCAGCATTTTGTTCACTTTACTAGCTGCAGAATCACATTGAAGACTCAAGTTCATCTTGTAGTCAATCATGATCCCCAAGTCCCTTTCGTCTGTAGTGCTAACCAGCGTAGCACTGACAAGCCTATAAGCATGCTGCAGGTTTTCACTCCCAAGGTGGAGAACCTTGCAGTTTTCGATGTTAAACACCATCAGGTTCTCGTCCGCCCATTTCATGAGCCTGTCAAAATCTGCCTAGATCACCCTCCTGTCCTCAGGTGTGGATGCTTTACCCCAGAGTTTGGTGTCGTCAGCGAACTTGGCCAGTCAGCTTCTGACACCAATGTCCATATCATTCATGAAGATGTTAAACAGTATAGATCCTAGGACAGAGCCTTGAGGAACCCCACTGGTCACAGGGCACCACAACAATTGATTTCCATCAGCCACCACCCTCTGGGTCCTACCGCAGAGCCAGTTCCCCAGCCAGCAGATCATGGTGAGGTCAAGGCTGCAGTTAGGCAGTTTTGCCAAGGGGTTTCATAGTTTCATAGTTTCTAGGGTTGGAAAGGACCTGAGCAGGTCATTGAGTCCGACCCCCTGCCATGGCAGAAAAGAGTACTGGGGTCAAACGACCCCAGCAAGGTGTACATCTAACCACCTCTTAAAGACCCCCAGGGTAGGAGCCAGCACCACCTCCCTTGGAAGTTGGTTCCAGATCCTAGCTGCCCTGACCGTGAAGTAGCACCTCCTGATATCTAGCCTAAATCTACCCTCTGCCAGCTTGTGACTGTTATTCCTGGTCGCTCCTGATAATGCTCGGGGGAACAGGGACTTCCCCAATGCCTGCTGGTCCCCTCTGACTAGTTTGTAACAGGCCACTAGATCCCCCCTCAGCCTTCTCTTGTGGAAGCTGAACAGGTTCAGGGCGCGTAGCCTCTCCTCGTAGGGCCTGCGCTGCTGTCCCCTGATCATGCGAGTGGCCTCCTCTGGACCCTCTCCATGCTGTCCACATCCCTCCTGAAGTGAGGCACCCAGAACTGGATGCAGTACTCCATCTGGGGCCTGACCAATGCCACATAGAGGGGGAGGATCATCTCCTTTGACCTCCTTGAGATGCATCTGTGGATACATAACAAGGTGCGGTTGGCCTTCCTGACTGCATCCCCACACTGCCGGCCCATGTTCATCTTGGCATCAATAATGACTCCAAGATCCTTTTCTGCCTCTGTACTGACGAGAAGGGAATTCCCCAGCCTGTAGGTATGGTGCTGGTTGTTTCTCCCCAGGTGCATCACCTTGCACTTGTCAGTGTTGAATCCCATCCTATTCTCATCCACCCACCCCTGTAACCTGTCTAGGTCTGATTGCAGCCATTCCTCCCTTCTAGCGTGCCCACATCCCCCCACATCTTAGTATCATCAGCAAATTTGAACAGGGTGCTATTTACCCCCTCGTCCAAGTCACTGATGAAGATGTTGAACAGGTGATCATGGGATACGAGATCAAAGGCTTTTTTGAAGTCAAGATATATGACATCAATCTCTTCCCCCTTGTCCAGGTGATAGGTCACCTGGTCATAAAAGGAAATGAGATTGGTCAAGCAAGACCTACCTGCAACAAACCTGTGCTCGGTATCTCTCAGGATATTGCTATCAGCTAGTCTGTCAAGAATGGCCTCTTTCATAATCTTTTCCAAGATCTGCCTCAGGATAGACGTCAGGCTGATGGGCCTGTAGTTCGCTGGATTCACTTTCACCCCCTTCTTCCAGTCATCGGGCACTTCACCGTAGCATCAGGAGTTCTCGAAGATCCGTGCCAGGGGCTGGGCTATGACGCTCACCAGCTCCTTGAGTACCCTTGGGTGTAAACCGTCAGGGCCGGCTAACTTGAAGGTATCCAGCCTGTCACAGTGTTCCTTCACGAGGTCAGCTTTGATGGAAGGTAAGGAATCTCCCTCACCCAGGCCTCCCTGTCCTGCAGTGGGCAGGGGCATCCCATGGGACTGTTGAAAACCTGAAGCGAAATACCCATGGTCAAAATGGTACAGACCAGGCCGCAGGGTTTCTACTCTGGCAGGTGGATGTGGCCCTCTTTCTTGGATCTCTTGAGCATATTTTAAACAACCTTCACAGCAGCAGGACATTGGCTGCCAAGGTCCCCCTGCTTTACCTGTGGCAGCTAGGATGTTATGTCTTATGGTTGTGTCAAGGTTGACTGTGTAGTTTCACTAATGAGTTAGACAAGGACTTATATAGGATAGTTTGGATATGAAGTGGCTGAACCTACCTGTGGTTGAGGGTTACTCTGGATGGCCTCTGGAGGTCCCTTCCAGCCCTACTTTTCTATGATTCATACTTGCTGTTTGGCTTTACCCAAACAACTAAACACGCTGATCTGCCTCAGACTTTCCATTTAATAATGGAAAGTTTTAGACCCTTGCAAAATCCTCATTTCAAAACACTTATTTTATCTGCTGGTCATTCTGGATGCTACATGTCTTGTTCCCCTATACATGGGTTTCCAGCCCCATCCACCCCCTTTTTTTTTTCTTTTTTTTTTACACTTTTCTGTCATTTTTTTCTAGGCACTGTGTCTGTTTGTTATGCCTTTGGTATGGTCAACCCTACCCTGTCAAAATCATGAGACAAACTCATAAAAATCAGGACATTTGGAATCTAGATCACACGGTGCTATTTCTGAACTGCGTACATGTGTGGGGGGTGTTATTTGTGAAAGTGTATGGGGCTGTGGATGTGTATGGGTGTGGGAGGGGTGGTGGTTGGAAGCCCAGGGAAGGCAGTGCCTGCACACCCTGACAGGATGTGGGGAACTGTGGGTCAGGAGTGAGGGCCAGCAGGATGGCTGTGGGGGCTGTGGTTTGGGAGTGAGGAGCAGATGGACAGACAGATCAACAGAGACAGGAAGGCAAGCAAGTCGGGTCCCAGGTCATGTGGGCAGCTCCCCACTCCTGCACGCACCCCAAGAGAGGTATGGGAGGCAGGTGCCTCCCAGATTTGTGTCTGAGGCAGAGGCAGGATGCCTGCTGGGGCTCTGCACAGGGCAGGCAGGAGAAGCACAGCGCAGCCAGATCAGCCTGCCTCCATCTGGGGCACAAATCTGGGGGGGCACCTGCCCCCATGCCTCCCCCAGGGGTGCATGCAGTGGCACTTAGCCATGCTCCCCACCTCCCGTGCTCCTGGACAAGCCATCCACAGCTCCATCCCACAACCAACCCCGGCCCCAGGGCGCCATTCACCCCAGCCCCAGTCCTTCCCTCACCCTGGAGGCCTCGATCTGCCCCCCACTTCCCCTCTCCCCCTCTCCTTTCTCCTCCACAGACTTACTGGCATCGTGCTGCTCTACATGCACCAGAGGAAAAAAATCCTAAGATTTGATCTTTCTATCCGGGGACCATGAGTTAGAATTAATTTGACTTGGAAACCAGGAGTCTTGCAATTGTTTTGTGAGACTTGGCATTACCGTGCCTTCAGGGAAATGGGACCTCACAGCCTAACTGTCTTTGGATCCCAAAACCACTACTGCCCTCCTAAACTCTGCAATAGGTTAAGCATATCCCTTCCTGCCCTTCTGTGCTTACAGTTCACCTCTTTATGCAATGGGACAAACAGCGTGTTGCAGACCAAATCAAGAATCCCCAGCCACCCACCCCAGCATGGAAACATGAGCCTGAGTTGCAATATATTATGGACATGGGACAGTAAAAAAGAAGCAGACACACAGGCTCTGTAAGTGTTCTAAACATCAGTCACTCATTACTTAGCTAGCATAAGAAACCTACAGATCTAGGCAAAATAAAACATCCATTTCATTATTTGGTCAATGTTTTTTAAGAGGTCTGGGATCCTCCCTCTCCTCCACATTTCTGCATATGGGTGCTTCTACAAATTGTAAAAAATGTTTCCCTCTCCTTCCCCCCCCCCCCACTGAAAATTTCCTTCTCCTCTGTCATTCTCTAAAATAAACAGGGTATCCTCTTTTATAACATCTTTGTCAGGTGACTTCCTGAATAATGCCAGGATCACTGTGATGATCAAAGTCCCTCACCAGGTGATTTGTTGCTTAGTTAACTTCCCCTTAGAGCTCAGACTTGAAAAACTGGTTTGCTTTGGGCAACTCTTTGTCCAAGTGGGGATACTTTGAATGGGGGACTATTGTCAGTTCTGTGTTGTCCCCCTCCCCCGCCCCAACATTCTTCTTGGAATTTCAGTTCAATATAGGGATAGAAAGAAAACAGTCCAATGCAGGTAATTCCCATGGTCAAACTGGAGTTTGAAGTGTAACCCACAGATAAGCAGAAAGTTCCCACTATTAAATAGAATTTAAAAAGTTGCTCACAGACAGCTCTCTCCAGATTATCACAGGTACTTCCCCCTGCCACCTCAGTCCTTCTTCCCTCAAAGAGAAGCCTTTACAGTGAGTGACTAAATATACATTTATGTTACAGAGGTAATCCTCAGGCTGGGTATGATAACAATGACCATATTCCCCTTAACTAGGCAGTTACAACCATCTACTTTTTGATGGATTATAACTTTTCAAATGAAAAGATTTTGCCTTAAAAGTGGCCTTGAAATTCTCCAAAAAACTATGGATTTATATAACATTACATTTTTGGCAACATTTCTGTGACTTTGTATCTGATTTCCTTACAATTTATTAGCATGATCATCAAAATGTTGATTGAAGTTTTTCATTTACCTGAAACTGGTTTTTCCATAAATGAACCTTCTTATAACAGCTTTGGAGAAAAACAAAAGTTGAAGAACATATTTTATGAAGGTTTCCTGATAAAGTGAAAGAAAGGTTTCAAATCCTGAAGAACTCAAGACAACTAGAAAACGCTTCATATTTATCTTTCATTTTTCAGCAATTAAAATACTTATAACATGATTTAAAAGTAAATAAATTATAGACTTTGACCAACTTAAGCAAAATCAAGAGGGGACAAATTAAACCAAAAAGTGTGTCCACGGGGGTGTTTACATGCATTTAACTAAAGCAGTTCTTAAACTAAGATACATAAATTGAGTGATTTTCACATATAGACAAGGCACTAGTGTGAAAATTCTAGTCTGGACTTTTATGGCTCCCAATGGGAGTCTTCCTATTGACTTCAAAGAGCTTTGAATGAGGCTATTAGGACCCATTTCTGCTCGCAATCAGGGCACTAGAGACAGAAAATCTCAGTCTGCTACCTTATCCCGCACACAAATGTGTGACAACAAGAGAAATAATTATGCATCCTAAGCAGCTATTTTATTGACTTATGGTCATTTAAAAATCATTAATGTTAAATACTTGTAAAGGACATTATCCCAGAATGCAAAAAAAAATTGAAAATATGTATAAACATGTGAAAACAACATACAGCATATGCTCCTCGGAGCAGACACTGTCACCGTCACCGTCTGTTTGCATAGTGCATAATGCAATGGGGCCTCAACCTGGTTGAGGCATCCAGTCATTACCATAGCAAAGATGTTAAATGAGAGCTGCTATGTGCTCTGGACATACAGCATCCACTGTCTTAAATACTGATCAATCACTGGTGCTTAACTTAGGTGCAGGGCCAATCTACAGCTCCAATCTGGCACACGGATTAGGTCCACAGCCCCAGCACAGACCTGCATTACACAGGGCTCCCCATAAGTGTGAAAATTTGGTGGTAAAATGAATATTAATTAATGCTGCCGGCACTCCCCCACCATCAAATTTCAAGACCCATGGGGAAACCTGCAGGCAAGATGACACAGCTCCATGGGCCAAATCTGGCCCATGGGCCGTCTATTGCTCATACTGCCATAGATAGTTCCTGACTAATTAGCAGTTGTTATCCAAAGTAGAATTTCTTCCTTATTCACTTAATCAAAATCCACTTGGGTTAGATATCCTTCAAAAAGCATTTGTCCACTTTGTTTTTGTGGGGGTGAGGGTGGAAATACTAGAGATTTAGAGTGATTTCAGTAAAATAAGCATTTTTAAGTGTAAATGTGAAAGAGGTCCTGGGCTATATCCTTGGCAAAGACATTGTATGCCAAGCCTCTACTTCTAAGCCACTCACCCCGGGAACAAAGGCATTGTAATTAAAACAAGCTGTTTAAGCATGTATCAAATTTGAAGCTTGTTTACATTTAGGCATGCGGTGAAATATTTTGCGGAACATGGCCCTAAAAGATTAACAAGTACTTAACAATTATTTGTGTTAGCAAGTGTCACTATAATGCAACAGACAAATAAACAGTACAGTACATAAATACAAGCCCTGAGAAGCATATGTTGAGATACAAAAAATGCAAGGCTACAAATCCATACCTTGTTGCAGTGGTTCTGACATCTTTTATAACTACATCTATATATTTGCACATTTAACATGGCAGCATTTTTCATTTAGTCATTGATGATAATTGTTTCCAATGATTCCGCCTAATGTTATAATATCTACAAAATGCAGTCTCAGATATAGCAACTACCTATCAAACTCCTGTCCACAACAAAGATTGTGGACATGGCCCCATCATGTTACCCTAGTGAATTTAGTCCAGGTCTGAAAATTGGTACTGTATTGTGACATGCTGAAGGACACAGGAAGCTAGTTTTAACCCTGTGCACAAAGCATTTGGAAATGATATGTCTTTTAGTATAATTGTAATGTGCTGGCTCCTTTTCTCTCATGCATCTAGCTGGAAACCAGCTATAGAAAGGTTCCAGGTCCTCCAGTGACATATCCTCAGCTCTCACAGTCTCTCATCCTTCACTTCACATTCTTTTGCTACTAAAGAAAGTACACTTGTCCAAGAAAAAAGACCAGCCATTCTTGAATAGTGCTAAGGAGGTAAAGAGAGGTCAGGAGGTACTCTGACATTACTATACGTCTATGTGGGGTTTCAGATCTTAGGGCTGGGGACAAACATTACACGTAAACTGGTTTAAGTGATCGGAAATAGGTTTAAACCTGTAACAGAGCAGATGGTCAGCGCACATGAACCAGTTTTGAAAATGGTTGAAACTGGTTTGAGATAAACCTGGTGGAATGTAGTATCAGACTTAACTGATTTGGGTCAAACCAGTTTATGCAATATCTGCCCCAGATCCCTTGCTGGTTTAAGATAAACCAGATTCCCCCAGCATCCTGGCATGCTCTATGTGATGGGTACGGTTCTCTGCTCCACAGCAGGGCTGGCCCCTTTCCTCTGCTCCCTGGCTTCAGTTCCAGCACAGACTACAGGCATCCCTGCTCCCCACCTCATTCTGTTAAGCAGTAATTCCCCCCTCCCCTTTGCCTTGAGGAGAGATGTCTGTGTATTAGCTAGCAGACCACATGCTGGCTATGGTCCCTGCTGAATCAACAGGTAGAATCAACAGGCAGAATCAACAGGTAGGTGGTAATGTCTCTCTGTTGTTTTCTTAATGGGGTGATAAACACTTTGTTAGGGGGTGATAAACACAGTTATCTCTTCCCTGCTGGGCTAATCAAAGCATCCTGCTGGGGTCTGACTCTGCCCCTCCCCACCCCCACCCCACCTAAGTTCAGTGCTGTGGAAGGGATGGGAGGGCTGCTTTAGTACCCCCCCAGCTTATGACCTTAACCACTGCAAGCATGTGCCTGCTTTTCTGGGATGTCTGTCTGGCTACAAAACTGATTTGGCCTAGCCAGGTTAGACTAACCTGCAAAGATTGAATCGATTCAGGCTCAGGCTTTTTGAATGTCTGTCCCTAACCTAGGAGTCTGGGCAGTTCAGCTGCCTACCTGCCCCAACCTAGGTTCCAGGAAGGGAAATGCCGTCTTTCATTCATTGCTTTAAATGGTGGATCCCTACACATACATATACAAATATATACTCATTAACTTAGGGAAATTGAGTTAAGTGTTGTGATCTTCTGGGACTGGTTATCTGTGGATCCAAAGAGATTACCTATGCCTGATCTTTATTTGACTTTGTTGAAGACTTTTCAAATGCATAGTGAAGCAGAGAACAGCTAAGACTTGGTAAAGTAGAGAATGGCTAAGTCACACCTTGATTGCACTTGGATCTGCCTGAAACCAGTGGGTATGTGGGAGGACCGAAAAGCAACATAGTCAATGAAGCGGTCAACAAGAGCAATGTGGAACTATGATACAATCAAACTGGAACACCTGCCACTCAAGCAGTGCCTGTCTACATCAGTACTGCAATGGCATAGATGGTGCTGGTGGTGCCCTTACAATGACCCCCATTTGTGTGTGGAAACAAAGGGACAGAATGCATAATTGGCCCCAGAATTTCAAAAGAGCTCAATAGGTCAGGTGCTGACCACTCTGGGAAACTCAGCCTCTCTCTAGGTGCCCTTTAAGAAGTTGAGTTCTTTTGTACACCCACCACTGCAAGAACTTCCTTGTACATCAGGGAGCAAGAAATGGCACACTGGTTTACTTCTTAGTTTTTTACTTCATACCACCTTTAGCCAAGTTAAATTGGGGCCCACCCTTTCTGACTGCACACATTCTGCATTTTCTTGTGGGATTTTGTCCCCACTGATGTAATGCCTAGTCACAGAAGCACCACAAGTTTTCAGCACTTCCTGCATGAGATTCTGGGTTCAGACACAACAGCTGAGATACTTCTGGTTTGCTCTTTTTTTTGCTATTATGGTAGTGTAAGCACCAAGCAGCATGCACTATTCTGTCAGGTGGCAAAATGTTCTTCCGACTGTGTGGTACATTGAGCTGAATGCTTACCCGACTCTGAGTTTTGCTATTATTTTACTAAATTAAGTCCAGTAACACTAATAAACTCAATAGCCACATGTGATCCACACTCACGCAGTAGCATAATAGCAGAGGAGCCCCAAAATAGCAGCAGCTACACTGCAGGTCTGACCACCATGCCATGAGCAGCACAGCCACTGACACTGTCCTGTGGTAGCTGCCGCGCAGAGCACTTGAGTTCCTAGTTATGCCTCAGAACTGAGGCAAAGGAGAGCAGAATTTGAAAACAGGCTTTTATGAAACATTAAAAATATGTAGTATCTCTTGAGCATCTAACTCTCCATCCCACTTCCAACAACATCACAAAGAGCAGTGCAACACAACACTGTCACACACAGTGCATGAGTTATCACACAGGTCTGTCAATCTTGGGGCCATACAGGTCCTGGTTTTGTAGTCCCATATGCCATTATTCTAAAAATATCCAAGAGGTTGAGGGAAAAAACACTAAAGGCCGAACCTTTAGGAATTGCCAGAGCTTTGTGTTTAAGACAGAGATAAAATGTTTAAGTTCCTCTTCCCAACATGGGAAGAGGAACCTTTTGATTTCTGTTGATGGTTTTACTGTTGCTTCTATTTCCTTAAGGAGGAAATATATCACTAGACTCCCCACCTCTGTGACTGAATGCTTGCATGATACCAGATGTCTGAGAAGATGAAGCTCATAGTCCAAGTGAGCAGGCCAAATTCTCTGCCGCTATTAAGAGGTGCACTTCATTGACTTCAGCCAAGAACCAGGCCTGGTCTCTGTATCTAGGCAGACAGACACATAAATAATTTGGTAGCAGAAACTGTTTTAATAATAAGACATTCTTCTTTTGCAAAGGAGGTTTTGTGAGGAAGGGTTAACGACTTTCCCTTTGAAATATGGTATAGCAGCTGCAGATGACATCAGAATTTCTGCCATACTGGGTTATATCAACATACAAGAAGCATCAGGGGAAGACCAAACACTGTTTGAGGCTCAAATGAAAGGGATGGACAGAGGTATCAAAATAAATGATATCATGAGAGATTTCCCATCATATGGTTGTGCTTAAAAACATGAATATTTTCAAAGCTTATTACAGGAGTGTAGCAAGGGGACATGCCTTGCAATAGACTGAAAGAATCAACAAGCCAGGATAATGAACTCAGCTCAGAAGACAACTCTGAACCTAAATTACATATATGTAACCCCTTTAGCTTAATTTTCTTGGTATGTATGCAACAAAGTTTATCCTAATCAAGTGAATGAGATGCGCTTCACATATTAATTGTTTACTGTTATTTTAGGAATGAAAAACAGACATTTAGGAAACTTTGCCCTTTGCCTATGAATTTAGAAAGCCAGAGAGAAATTATATAGTGTTTAAATCTGCCTCTGGATTTGCAGGTTTGACAGGCTGAATCAGCTTTAAACTAAAAATAATTATAAAAGAAAGTATCCTGGTGTATTTTACTGAAAAGCCAAAATTCTAAAGGGAGAGAAACCAAAACCCACTGACAAGTTGTTTTTTTCAAGCATGGAACTTCTGAGAATACTTTCTTACTAACAATATTCCCATTTGATCCCATCCAATTAATTACTTTAAAGCCTCTATCTCATTAAGTCTCAAGGGATCTGGAGTGATGCAAATTCTACCTCTCTTGCAACATCTGTTTGCAAAACCTGTACCTGCTGCAGAATTGTTGCTGCACTATATACTACGCTTCAATGATAATGAAGATCCCTCCTTCCCCCACCCCTCAACCCCAAATATTGTCACTCAGGGCATAATCTAGGCTTAAGCAGGGGCAACACCCCTGAAAGTCTCAGGGTCAAATCTTCCAGTAACGTAAGAGGAATGTGAAAGTGGTTCAATAGCAGATGAAAATGGCAAAGTAGCATCATTTGGACCATTTTGCCATTCAGAGGTTATGCAGAATGAATATAGATTGACATGCCCCAGGGTCAGAAGACAGAAACTAGCAGGGGAAACCACAACACCCCACCCCCCTTCTGCTTATCTTACATTCCCCTGTTGCTTTTCTCCTGAGAGATGCCCCCTCCCTTTATGCCTTCTGGGCATGTAAATGATGTTCATTTTGCAGTTCCTAAATGGCAAACTGGTGCAAAAATGACACTACTTTATCCCTTACACATGTGTTTTCACTGATACTCAACATGGAACTTACACTATCTTTACATCACTGTAAAATCTGGCCATCATTGTGGGAACTATGATTCTTCATGCCTACTCCAGCCACACAAAGAACAAATCAACAGGAGTTTTGCCATTGACTCTTAAAAAATACTACCAAAGCACCTGTGGAAAGTTGCAACAGTTTTCTGGGTTCCTGCTATATAGCATGAACTTTGAAATGATGCCATACATGTGTGTATATATATATATATATATATATATATATATATACACACACACACACACACACACGCACACACCCCCTCCCCAGATTTTCAAGATGGCATGTGAAACAGATTAATGCAGGGTAGAGCTGCACTTTTACAGACTACCTAAATAACAAACTATATATGTGTGTGGGTGTGTGTGTACATACATATACACACACACACACATATATACACATATACATACATATACACACACACACACACATATACACATACATACACCCCCCCCCCAGATTTTCAAAATGGCATGTGAAACAGATTAATGAATGCAGGGTAGATCCGCACCTTTACAGACTAACTAAATAACAATTTTATATATATATATATTTAGTTAGTCTGTAAAGATGTAGATCTACCATGTATTTATTAATCTGTTTCACGTGCCATCTTGAAAATCTGTTTGTATGTATGTATGTACACGTACACACACACACACACACACACACCCCAACTTTGATTAATGTCAGTAGGGGAATCACATGCCACATCCTCCACTTTCAGAGTGTTGCCTTTTAATTTTGATCTGACAACTCAGATTTGCAGACTCTCTTAGAGACGTTGTAGCCTAGGGGTCAGCAACCTTTTCAGAGTGGCAGGTTGAAATAATCCAGCTCTAAGGTGGGCTGGCACTTCCAACCTGGCCACCAACATGCCTCCCCATCACTGCCGCTGCTTCTTGCAATCAGTGTGCTGATGACCCAACACTGAAATGTGCCAACATTTGGGCATTATGGGCCAGATTAAATTGTTTGGTGGGCCAGATCCAGGTCACAGGCTGTACATTTGTCAGTCCCCACTTTAACCCATCATGCAGATACATCTTTTGAACATTTGCTGCTAAATCTTGGGGATTTTTTAACCTTACAGGCACACTGCTGACTACTTGTTATTATTTATAGTTTCATGGAATGGTCAAAGTACTATTTGGAAAAATTATAAGAATAATTAAGATAATTCCTTGACTCAAGGAGCTCTCCAATGCGCCCCAATCCTGACCCTGATCCTACTGAATTCAGTGGCAAAACTCCAACTCAACACAAGAGCCAGATCAGATGTCAGTTCACTATAACAGATATCCATAACCTTACTGGGCCCTAAAAGTCATGATTTTAACAGAAACATTGGTTTTATGGCTCATTATAACTTACCTCTCACCCCTCCTGCTAACTTCGCTTTGCTCCACAGTTGGTAACTGCCCATTTCCCTTATAAGCAGTCAAATTCATTAATATAATTCGATCAAACTAAACCAATTGCTCTAATTTTGTTCTCACCTTGAACTGTGTCCACTTCTTTCCCAGACCTGATGAAGGGCACCTGGAGCCCAGAAGCCTGTCCTTTACCCTTCCCACTTATTTGAGTTAATCCAATAAGAGCTATCATGCAGGCAAGCATGACACCAAATAAAGGGCTGGAACAAAGGATTTGGGAAGAGGAGGCGGGTTAGAACAGTGGAAGGTCATGACACATTCTTACTGTTATGTACATATCCCATTAGCTTCTCTGGTTTTGTTTTTAACCAACATTTGAAGCAGCATATGGGGACAATTGTTCTGAAGGTTCATCCTTACAGTGGAGCTAAGGGCCTTGCTTGTCAGATGGTATAAATCTGTATAGCTCCATTGGTTTACACCAGCTTCATCTGGCTTCAAGATGTAGCATATACTTATTATAAGCAATGTTTTCCTTTTAAACCTCTTTCTCTCTCTGTCTCTAATATTATGGGCCCTGTAACAACCTGCAAGTAGAAACAAGTGCTGTAGCGGGGGATGATTAGGAGGATGATACTAGGAAGCTCCATTTGCTTGGGGAATTTTGCAGTAGCTCCGAGCACACACTTGACCTCATGGCTGCAAGCAGCAGCACTGAGCACAGGACACTTCAAATAAAGATCCACATTTCTGCAGTCCAAATAGAGTCCCTTTATTATTGCATAAAACACTGCATGAACCAGTCCTCACGCATCCTCTGTGTATCAGACACATTCACTCTTCCCTGTCATGTTGCACTCTTTCCATCCTTAAGAAGTTCTAACCACAGAGCCAGAAGCTTCTGAATTCAAAGCTCAGCCAAGCTGCTGACTCAGACAGGTAACCCAACAACACTGCCTCACTCCTCTTTTAAAACAGGGGAAAATACCACCCCATCACAAATATGTTGTGAGGATGAATTAGCTAGTGTTTATATAAAACCAATCTGAACATATCAAGTACGAGAATCATTGTTGTCAATATAAAAGAGCACTTACAGCTGCCCAGGGTTGGCTTTTACATACCGGCTACCCAGGCTTTTATTTTCAAGGGTGAAATTCAGCCTTATAGCAAGGGCCCACACAACATAATATGCACTGTTTAATTCTCACTTCAGCCCCTAGAGAGCACACAGTGCCTTGGGCCACCCTCATCTCACCTTAAACCAAGGTACCCTGAGCCCCAGCCCACTGCTTCACAGACACATATGCTCACTTGTATTAGTCTGCATAGGCTCCACTATTCACTTAGCCATTCAGTGAACTACACTTATTTTAATGCAAGAGGACTTCTTTTCTCCTGAGCACTGATGGGATTCTTGTGAGCAGGACTAGGACTTGTAAGACTCTCTCTGTCAGGTTCTCTCAACCTCCAGCAATCTGAAGCCCAGGCTTTCAAATTGCATATCCATTGCAATTATTTTAGCTCAAATCACGTCCAATCTCATTGTATTTCATTTTTCCTATGTAGCATTCCCCCACAGGACAGCTGCAGTAAAATGACAACCCCTGCTTTGTTTTCACACAGGTCCTGTGGCAAGGAAACATGCTTAGTCAAATCTTCCTTACGTTATCAGCCTGCATAAGTTATGCAAATAGCAGAAACCAAAGGGTAAGTGACCATCATCTCAATTTGAGTCTTTAATAATTTTCTCACTAAATTACAGGCACATCACCAGTGACTAAGGGCACAGACAAGTACAACAACTGAACAATTCCAAGAAAGTCACTGATTAGGAACCAGTTCACAACTGTCACCAGTCAGCGATAGCCACATGTACGTTACCAAAGTTTCTAAGTAGAATGGTTCGAGTGTGTTGGTTGCAGCCATGTTGGTCTAAGGACATAGGCAGACAAAGTTATTTGGGTAGAGATATTACATTTACCCAAAGAACCTTGTCTGCTTAAGTAGAATGGTCACCTTTTAGGTATTGCAGGGCTGTTGAACTGCCGCCAGGAGGTGGTAGTGAGTACCCAGCCCCGCATGGTTCTCTAACCAAGAAGGAAGACCCCAACTGGTTGAACACCAAGGAAGAGGAAGACATCAGTTGCCCACAATTGCAATCTTCTCACTAACATTGAGTTCAATAAAGACCAGTTTAGTTTAATAAAGAACATTCTTGAACTTTGCCAAAATCTATGTGGTAGTATCTTGACTAGGGGGTGCATAAGTGTGCACATAGTGGGGGCAGCCTGCACCCTATTCCCAACAGTGGACCGTGCTTAGCTGCCTGAAGCTGATTTGAGATGGGAGGTAGGGTGAACTGTGGGCCAGGAGGAGGGAAGAGCCTGAACCTCTGCTTCTGTGTTCCTAAACAAATTCCCTGCCCCCCACCCCAAATCAGTATTGATTCCTGCTAAGTAGGGTCCACTGCTGGAAACTGATATTAATTAAGCAGCATTTTAGTGAAAGCATTTTTAAAGCCCCAGAGCACCAGGACATTCAGAAGCAGGGGGCCAGGTAGTTATCCCCTACCTGGCCACTATTCTTACCCTCACCCCAATTCAGTCTACGATGCATCAGACTGCAATCAATGCAGCCAGTAGATGTTTGGGCAGTAGAGTTCTCGCTGCAGACCAGAGCAGCCAGGTGCCTTGAAGGGGCTGGAGCACAGGGTTGAAGACCGATACAGTGTGGGATGCCTGGAGGACCAACCAGGTACTAGTTTGTACATAACATTGAACCCACTCACAGTTCAAAATAACACTTGATTACTCATGTATGCTTCTGAAACATCCCAGGAAGTTTAAACCACACTAACTTGGCTGGTACATCTAGATACTTGGAACAGCCTAAGTGTTATGTCTGCCTGCACCCTAAGTTAGGCAAATGCACCTAGGTTTTAGCCTACGGGTGTGCAAAATGCGGCCCAGGGGCCAGGCCATTCTATCCAACCCGCTAAAAAATTTAGAAAATTTAGAAAATTAATATTTATCTGCCCTGGGCTGCCCGTCATGCAGCCCTTAATGGCTTGCAAAAACTCAGTAAGCAACCCTCTGCCCAAAATAATTGCCCTCCCCTGTCTTAGCCCATAGCATTCTTGTAAAGGAAAAGTCACTACATTTAAAGAACTGATTTTCAAAACTGGTTGTTACTTGACCATTCTGACTATCCAGCAAACTCTCAGCATTTGGAAAGCCCATGAGAGTGCTAGTCTTGGAGACTTGCAAGATTAAGCTTTAAAGGAGGGCTTTTCAACAACTTGTCCTTTCAAAAGAAAATCTGGACTTTAAAATGCTATTTTCTTAGAGTCACATTGTTTTCAATAGGAATAAAATAAGAATAACTCTCAGTAACAACAACATTAAAGCCAAACACAGAAAGAGAGAAAAAACTAAGTCCTGGGAAGGCTCTGCTCAAGGAACAGGAGGCCCATTACACATGACTGTGAGATACAGACAGGGAGGGGCAGCCTTCAGGGCTGGGCTAGTCGGAATAACCCTTGGGGTTGACCCTAGATATCAGTACAGACATTTCTTGGCACACAGGACTCCTCAGTGAAACAAGGGCAGCACAGTTCAATGCTGCCAGGGTTCCTACAATGCTGAAGGATCAGCCTTCCCTATGGATGTTGTAAGAACCTTGGCATTTCCCTGGATTTTCCAAGACATGTGTCCCCCACATGCCCCCACCAGCTGGCAAGCTCCATTCACACCCTTGGGGAAAAAACATCTAACAAGTGTGAAATCAAACAGCTCCCAATGTTCCCTTTTCCTCCCTATTTTTTCCATGAAAGGTAATGAGATAGTAGACTTTATGGCAGGCAGTAGAATGGGCTTTGGAACTGACCTTGCACCTTTGGAGGTCAATGGGTGTTTTACCATTGACTTTAATGGGAGCAGAATCAGGGTTATTGTTTGGTTCTTAAATAGTCTCTGCAGAATCATAGACCTAGCCTGCAATTAGTGCTGATTTATTCTGGGTGACTACAGTTCAACACAGACCAGCACTGGTCTGGCTGCCATAATTCATCCTTGAGATTTGCCAGTAAAGGCAACAATTCCTTTGATCTTCCTAATGGAGAAAATTGGAGAGCACACAATTAGCCTTTTTCTCTAGTAGTTCTGATACTCCTAAAAGTTGTCTGATAGGAAGCTTTATGCTCCCCAAATCTTGTGTACCCTGGGCAGTACTCCAAGAGGTACCCCCTCTCTAATTGAAGGGATCAAATCGGGTGCACAAGCACTGTGGGAGGTGTAGGCACTCTCCTCCCCCTAGAGAGCAGAGCCAGACCACCAATGGGGACTTAACCATATACCTTTTAATACTGGGAACATAACAGGCATAAATCAGAGGGTATAGTGGACACTACAATACCCCAAGGGGGCAGGATTCAACAAAGGTTAGACACTAAAAATCACTGACAACAAACAGGGTTAACAAAATATAAAACCCAAACAGCAGAACAAACAATACAGGTTGGTGAAATATAGAAGACACAGGATGCCAAGGAACTATAGGACTTTGTTACCTGGAGGGGGAGGAAACACAGTGGCCCCTTTCCACTGCAAGATTTGCTTCTTGTTATCTCACTCACCCCAAGTCACCTCAGCTGGGACTTGAAGCCAGACCTCTCACATGGTAAGCAGGAACACTGCCACACAGCTACCACTGGTAGCTGTACTCCAGCCTGCTAGGGGTCTTGACCTTCCCGGAGCCCCAGCCTTGTGTTGAGCTGCCTGGCCTCTGATTGGAGGAGCTGGAAGCAGAGCTGGGAACCTCTCAGGTCACTGCTCAGATCCTTCCTGGAGGCAGGGGGGGAGCCTCTCCTGCTGGCTGCACCCTCTCGTAGGGGATCCCCCAGCGGGGAGCCTCTCCTGCCAGCCGCACGCCGCACTGCTGAGGGTCCCACTGCTGCCTGCAGGTTCTGCTCTTTCAGGCTTTTCCGGGGCACTGCTCCTGCCCCACTGGCTCAGCTCCTGCCGGCTCTGTGAAGCTCCTTCTTTGTTGTCCCTCGCTGGTCTCTCCCCCAAGTCAGCCCATGCTGCCCCCTTTATCCCCCTCCAGGTGACTCAAGGGGCCAATCAGGACACGGGGGAGGGGGCGGTGAGTCTCTGGGGCCTGATTGGTGCGGAAAGTGAATCCCAAGTCCTTCAATCATCTTTTACCCGTTCAAAACCCCTGGGCCAAATCATTACCAGATTGGTGAGGAAAGGGAATCCCAAGTCCTCCAATCATATTTTGCCCCTTCAAAACCCCTGGGCTAGGTTACTGCCAGCTAGCCCATCACACTTGCTTTCACCCAAATGTCAAAGGATTTAAACTTTCCTGGTTCTGGTCTTAAACAAGTCAAACACACACTGAGGTGGAAGGAGCTTGAAATAAAGTTGGATGAGTTCCTTCTACAGAAAGGATGGAGTCCTGGGAGAATACCCACATTGTTCAGCTGAAAAGTGGCTTCTTTCCATAGGATGGTTATTACTGTTTAGCAAATTATAAAGAACATGTCTGTGGTCAGGGAGGCTCTTGTCCAATTATGACCCTACCACAGGAACATGGGCATATAGAACTGAAAGGGGCCTCCTGGACCATCAAATCCAGTCCCCTGCATTTGCAAATGGTCATTAACTAAAGAATAAGCAAAATTTCCCCTTCAAACTCTCTCACAGCTGCAAGGAATAATGTCTAAAACATCAAGAATACAGTATAAGGTGCTCTGGGTAAAAGATTTGAAGTAGGCTGCACTGTTCTGCATGGAGTAGCAGAGTATTTGTGCTTCTGTCAGGCGAACTGGGCTGTCACTCAGCAGTGGTACTTAGTTTGCTGGATGTGTCATGCGGATATGGCTATGCTACTTTTGGTTTACAAGACAACCTGCCTGGAGCACCACTATGTGCTTGAGAGCACCATCACTGGTGACAAAGTTTACCAGGTAGGTGTGGCCCCAGAGAAATGATTAGTGCAGTGTGAAGTAGGAGTACCAGCATTTTGCATGCATATACTTGACAGTAATATTCCAAAATTATCCAGTACGCTCTAGGTCAGAGAACTGCTACAGAGATTTACCTCCATACTGTGTGTGCCCTATCATTTATAAATATGAAAATGTAAGGGCATGGTTGCATCTTAGAATAAAAATTTCTGAGCAGTTTAAGGTGCAATGCTGGTATTTATACTACCAAGTTGGGGCCAAAGCATGCCCTGCTACATAAAACAAAAAACCTGCGAGAAGGTGAAACTTAAACATAAAATTTGAATTTGTAGGGATTCTTAACAGAACATCTCCTCTAGTGGATGTTGGTCTTCCAATGTCACAGACACCCTAAGATCCATAAAGAAATCCTATTGATCCCGAGACATCCATCTGTCCAACTGCAGGCCTTTACAGGGTGCCAAGTACCAAACAGAAGTAAGATTAGCAATTAAAAAATACTTGTTTCTGCAAATGAAAACTACTGCTTTAAGACGTTGAGTCATATAAGCAAAATGCTTAAGTTGCCTTGACTTCAGCATGTATGACTATGTGCTTTCTGAACTGGGCCCTCAATCCTTAAATTTCAACTTCTATTGTTATATACCGGTCCACAGGAATGGAGGATGCAAGCAGTGCAGGTAAATCTGAATGACCTTCTAGGCTACCCCTTAAGGTAGAGAATAAGCTTGCCAACCTTTCATCATCCCAACCAGCTCTGTTATAATCATTCCCCTAGAAGAATCCATTCAATAGACAGTACATTTATGTCAAGACACAGAAAGGATATTGAGTTATCTGAAGAACGAAAAAACTGCACCAAAAAGGTAAACATAGTGAACCTTTTCTCTCATTAAAAAAACAAGGTCTAAAGCCAGTTTGCTCTAGTTATAATAATCCAGGCATAACATTTATATGAGAACATAAAAATACAACACTCAGCTGTAAGTAAAACAATATGTGTGTTCCTGAATAATAAGGAAATAGCTTGCCAATAAGGATTCATTTTGACCAAATGAAAGATGACCTGAAATTGACTTTGGAGTTACAACCTGATTACTTATAAAAATAGAAGGTAGGGGAAAAAAGAAGGGGAGTGAGATTGGAAGCAGAGATTGGGAAGAGCTTATGTTATGTGGCATTCGATGTATTTACTTTGAAAAGTTTCCTTTTGATGAATAATAGAAACAATGCAGTAACAACTACTTTCATGCCAAGGAAGATCAGCTAGGGATTTTGTATCTCATATTCTTCTGCTCACCATGCCCCTCAATGTTAGAAAGCCACATTTTGAGTGAATGGAACTAAAGCAAAAATATTGAGAAAAGAATCGCATTGAATGAGAAGGAGAGAAAAGTAACTGTGAAAAGAAGCACAGTTGTAACAACATTTAAATGAGCTCTGTGGCTTGCAGGGGAATTTCAAATGCAGAAGGCAGATTCCTTATGTCCTCAGGATCCGGAACATCACCCCTAAATAAACCCATCATTTTAACCAGTTTCTTGTACATTTATTTCTTCCAGTACCTGAACTGAAGTTCATGAAGGTACTAGGCTGACTGGCTGCTGGTTAAATTGATCCATTTGTTGCCTTGGGCAAGTCACTTAACCGCTGTCCCTCGACTTCTGATTTAGTGAGGCTCAGAGGGGTCTGACTAAAACTTTGACTAGGATAATTCCTATTGAATGCTTGCAAAGTACTTTGAGGTCCTCTGATGCACAGTGACTTAAATAGGTAACAGGGAAGTGGCAGGGCCTGCTTCCCTACATCCTCTGCCATTTTTGCCAACCTGCCCCACCAGAGCTCAACTCTAAGAATAAGCCTCTGTGGGATCACTGAATTCTGCTTTTCTGCTGAGACAACTAATTCATGATGAGCATGATGGCATGCTCTTGTCAGTACAACCATCTAGCAAGTCCTACTAGGAAGGAATAGACAGACAAAAACTATTATTTTTCGCACCAGCCTCAAATCTACTTCTACCCTTCTGTTTTTCAAATCTCTCTCTAAACCCATCTCCCTAACTCGAATCACCTTCTAACTCTGGCTTCTTCCCAACAGTTTCCCACATTTGAAGAGCACGGAGGAAGATTGGTTCCCCTTCATCCAATGAAGCTCTCTCTCTTTCCAAGTTATTTCTCCTTTAAAATCTTATCTCTGTGATTAGTGAGCTCTGTCTAAAACAGTGGTTCTTAAGCTTTTAGATTCAAGGCAGTCCTCTATAACTTTTGTGAACTGAATGGCACCTCATTTATTTATTGCACTGCTTACCTCCTCGAAGAGGGGCCAGGGAGCAGCCAGGCAGGGATAAACCTGAGGCCGTCCTCCTCTCAAAACTTGCTTATATCCTCACACCTCATAGGACCTTTCAAAAGCTCTTGCAGCACCCCAGTGTGCCAAAACCCCCCCACTGAGGAACACTGTTCTAAAGGATGCTGCATGAAAATCAATTGTGTCACATTTCTGCCTATGGGGCACTTCCTTGAAAGACTCCTCAGATAAATGCCTGAGGAGGTTGCAAATAAAGAAAAATATTTTAGCTCTCCTCTTGTTGGTCTAATAAAAGATATCACCCCTACCACGCTGACCACTTTTGCTTTTAGACGAACACGGCTACAATCTTTATCCCTCAAACATGGATATCATAATTAGCCATTTTGAAATGAAAATTTCATAATTTTACAAGAAAAAAGCAGAACTCAACACCCTGAGACATGGAAGGTAACACCCCTGGCTCTAGCCCTTTGTTTCGAGCCAAATTTGCACACTTGCAGAGCAGCCTCACCGCAACAGAACTTCCTTGCCCAGGAGAACCTTTCCATCACTAGTCCTCCTGTGAAATATGAAACATCTTAGCAAGAAAGAAACAAAATTCAACATCCTGCTTGCCATCAGACACCTTTGAGGTAAAAAAACTGCTCCAACTTTTATCGAAGCCTAATTTACATAAAATGAACTTTTCCACCCAGTAGATCATATACTACCCTTCAGCTCTCCTGTGCAATATGAAGATTCATTTCTATCCGGGAAAAATGTTTCAATCTTTGTATTCTCCTTTGCCTGAGGATGGTTGAAAATAAAGCCTGAGCCTGAAAGCTTGGAAATAAAGACTTTTTTTGCAACCATCCAGTTGGTCTAATAAAAGATATCACTGCTCCCACACTGACTGCTGAGGAGCTATAAGGCAAGGTTCATGGCTTGTCTTGATTTCCAGCTAATTTAGAGACATTCATGGAGGCTCACCATGACACGCAATGAAATATTTACTATATGAACATGAGCAACATTTCACGCCTTGAAAAATCAATGGTGCTGTTGAAGCTGTGTTTTCTGTCCAACATTTTCCTGACATTCAGTGTTTGCAATGGCACTCTGACAGCTTACACCCAGGTTCCCCCTTAACTATCTCCGCTGAACCTGTTCACAAGAAATGGCAGGACCAAGATTTACAGAATTTAAATCAGCATTTGTTGCTTTTCCACTCTTACTTAGTGAGGTCACGCAGCAAGGGGAGGGGGGGAAATTACAGCACACACAAAGGCATTATACAAAAACAAACTTGATTATGTTTTAGCTTTACATTCTCCCTTATAGACAACTGGTTCAAAAATGATTAGAAACTGCCCGGAAGTGTGTGACTGAAGCATGGAATGCAACAATCCTCACTTCTAACGCCACAGAGTACATCAACAGTCTCCAGATTTCTGAAGGGAAGGGGCTTCAGAAAGGTCACACTTATCAAGACAGAGCAGGGCACTCCTCTCCTCTGTATGTCTGAGCCTCCAATATGACTACCTAAGCATAGGCCTCTTCTTTTTCTCTTCTTCTCATGCCTCTCCCCTTGTCATCAACTCCTCTTATTGTTCTCATCTTGACTTAGATTGTAAACTTTTTGGGGGACTGTGTACACACTGTGGAGCTATGAGTAGTAATGGTGCTGCGCACCATAAGAGGAATAATGAGTGGCAATAAATCACTATTTCTTACCTCACTCTCCCATTAAAGAGGAAGGCAGTTGCAGTTTGTTCCATTTTATAAATCTGGGCAAGGGCTTTGGGGGAAAAGGGGGGGTGCACTTGGACAAAGAATTAAGACTCTGATATCACAGGCAATATGGGAAAGAAACAAAGAGAAAAAGTCTGTAGGCGTCGTGACTTAGAGGGGAACCGTATTTCTTTGACAAGGATTTTCAGCACTAATGACATGTTTTGTTTCGAAGTTGTATTGTTTTAAATTTCAGCCCACACCAATTCACTCCACTTGATCATATCCTGTGTGTATGTTCCATTTCTTTTACAGGGAGATGCTAGATATAATCCATTCCAGAAGCCCAGCTGTGCCAATCCTAAAAGGGGAAGAGACTGTGGAACACAGGAGATCTTCAGTCAGCTATGCACCGCTCTAAGGGAACAAACCACTTCAAATAAAAACTGAATTTTCTGTCTGACCCCCTGATGCATCAGTGGTTCTGATGAAGGAAATCCAAGTTTAGAGAAGCATTCTAGTAATTCCAGCTGTATGGTCCAATTGCGATCAAGCATGTAGTTAGTAGACACTGTAGTCTCCTTCCTGCTTCTTTCTGGCCAGCATCTCTTAATGCAGGTTATAAAACCCGACAATCCCAGATGAAGGGAATTGAAGGCTGCCAATAGTCATTACCAAACATAGTCACTGCTGGGCTAGTGATCCTCTATATTAGAAATACTGGGAATTGAATTAAATCATTTATCTTATGAAGCAAATGGGCTAGGTGCTTCCTTTCAGTGCAAATAATTCTGCAACAAGGACCACACAAGGGGCTGGCTGTCACTGCAAGGGGAAAAAAAAGATGAAGGGTGCTATCTGGAAAGAGAGGAGGGTGAGAGAGAAGCTGCAGAATGAAGGGATAAGCAACAGCCAACTCTCAGCCAGACTGAGAGGGGACTGACAAAAAGAGGAATTGGTCTTTTTATAGCCAGTTTAATTTGATGCAATTTCCTTTCAGCAGCAGTTTCACTTGCCTATTTTACAAGCACATAATGCAACAAATTTCCTTTCTTTTCTATTAAAGCATTCTTTTCACTGATACCCTCTTTGCCTTTTCCAATGATGTCAGAAAACAACCTCCTGCTTTTTTTCTGTTCTGTTTTAATCTATGGGGTCTTGGCCAACATTCTTCCTTTCCTGAATCAGCATCTGTTTAAAGTGGATTCTTTAATTAGGTTTGCTTTTTGGGGTTGTGATTTTTTTTCTTTCCATTTCTCCTGCCTATCGACCACCTCAGGATCTGAGCACCAATGGAAACTGCAGAATTATGTCTAAAGAGATCTGTCAATTCAGAGTAATCTTCACAAACATGAGTTCCACACATGGAATTTCTTTGACCGTCTGAAGATCTGAGAGCACTTTACTTATAGAGAGGCAGCCCAGGTAGGTGAGTTTGAATACTCCACACAGCACGCGGCTCAATTATTTTTTTAATTGCCCTTTTCCTTTTTTCAGAAAAAGTTATCTGTCTTGCAATACACTCATCCTTGCTACATTGTGATGAATTCATGCTCATCAGAAGGAGCCATTTACAATTGTTGCTATGAAAAGGCTTCAATCTATTTCTCATAAAGATTCTTGGGATAAAAGGAGGATTAATGTTCAAAAGTAAGTTAAATGAAAAACTGAGGCTGCCCAGAGGGAGATGTTAAAGGCTGACTGGCACAAAAGACTACTTTCTGGCAAACTTCTGGAAGTTCTAAAAGAAAAGGGTCAAGAGTCATCTGCTTCAGTAATGGTCTCCAAGGCAAAAATATTGGCTGGCCAATCCTATCATTACAATGGACCATTATATGTATGTTCCATAAGCTGAATGCATCAATTATACTGGTCATGTGGCATCTTAAACATGCTTAACTTGCTATTTCCCCCCTATTCAATATGATAAGTCATAAATTAACACAAAGACTTACATGAACATATTTTATACCTTCTCCTCTTCCTTCCTTTAAGCTTTAAGGTTCAATGATTTAATTAAGACTAGTTTAAAGGGGAACACACTCAGAGGTGAGGGCGGAACAAGCCTGTCTCTCTGGGGAAAGTTCTGTCCACTAAACATGTTTGTGCAGGATTGAGAAAAATGGTTTTATCATTCAATAAAAAGTAATAAATCATACCAGGAAGCTAGAAACTCCATGCAGTGTTATTGTTCCAATAGAAACTCATTTTTTTAAAAACCCCATCAGGGTTGACTCAGAAACATATTACATTCTAGTACTATATGATGCTATTGCCCTACAGATGTTTTTCTGATAAAAATCAACAATTAAACGATGTGTTTATTTTTTAGGGTAGGTTTCTGTCATTGTAGTTCAGCTGAAACTTCTGATGCATTAAAAGGTTCATCATCCATTTGATTACATCTCGATAGCCAGACTGAGATGAAGATATAATTTGTGTGTCTGCAGACCACCCTAAGGAAGGACAGTCCAGTAGCACAAACCTTCACCTAAGATTTAGGCAGACCCAGGTTCCAATCCCTACTCTACCACAGAGTTTCTCTTTGACCTCAGACAAGTGATTTAAGACCAAAGGGAGTTAAGCATTTCTGAGGATCTAGGACTAGATCATTTTCTGCTCCAGTCCTCCACCTGTGAAACAGGAATAATAGCACTTCTCTACCTGACAGGGGTGTCGTAAGCATTTACACATTAAAGATTGCCATGTGCTGAAAAACTGGTCACCACATAAAAGCCTCTGACTGACATAAAGATTATGAGGTTTAACTGCATTTCAGCTCAGTATTTTACAAGAGGCCTGTCCAACTTCTGAGTGGCTAGGGGCCATACAGGCCACCCACCACCTCACCCATGCAGTGGGCGCCCTGTATTGTACCATGACAGCACTCCCACCTTGCACCTTGTGCTGTGCCGTATGCCCTCTCCTCCACAACAGTGGCAGGCACCCCGCTACTGTAACATGCCAGCGTCCCTGCTCCATACAGCATCTCTAAGAGATAAAGCTCAGCTGTGGGTTTCCTCAGCCTTGTGGGCCACCCCAGAGGCAGGGGCAAGAAGCAGGAACCAGAGGAAGGAGAAGGGGCCCAAAGACTCCAACAGAAGCTGGGGCCTTGAGGCAAGCACTACTCAGATGAGGACCCTGGGGGCCACAGGTTAAGCCCTCAGGGGCCAGATATGGTCCACAGGCTGCCAGTCAGACAGCCCTGTGTAACAAAACAGAGCTGTTTGCCCCATTGCCTCTGTTACTTACCTTGCAGTGGCATTGCTAGTTATAAATTATGGCTTTGTCCTTGGAACACCAACAACTCAGTCCTGGGTTCAAAAAGGATTTTTTAGTTTAGGATCAAAAGTCTTCAAGGTTCCCCCACAAAAGTACTTTGGGAACAGCAGGTAACACTGTGGGTCCATTTCAGTATGAGAAATCTGACTGTGCATTTGTTTCCTTTTGGCTGAGATTAGACATAAAGGGTGCGTATATACGAGCAGGGAGGCTGCTCTGATGCACCGTAATTCCAGCGTGTTGGAGCAAACTCAATTAACTGAGTCTGCTGGAGCATGGCAATTATCATGATCCAGCAGCCTGCTGTGTCTCGTGTATCAGTGTCTCCATGCTTCAGAATGATGGTGGGTGCACTTTATCTAAAGCTGGTTCAACAAGCTTTAGCTAAAGCACCCCCACTGCCATTCCAAATGCAAGGAGGCTGATGCATGAGATGCTCCGGGCACTTTAATTAGAGTGCCCCTCCCTCCCACTCCCAGAGCACATGTGTAAACACTCAAAGTGTTAAGCATGGAGCAGCAACTGGAGTATAAAAACATATACTAAATTTATTTCCAGACAAGCAGGGAAGGATCCTGGTGGTTCTTAAGATCCCTCAGCGTTGCTTGAGGTGGGAGAGCTCCTTCATGGAGAGGGGAGAAAGGACAGAGATTCTCTTCTTAGCAGCTCTGGGAATATGCTTCATATGTCAGACAAGCATATATCCACCTCCACGCCCAGATCCAAGCAGGAGCGAGAGCCTGAAGATCCTGCCAGTTTGACAGACCTAATTTGCTTTTAGTCATTCCTAGCTAAAACAGCTTAGTCTCTGAGGTACCCCACATTTATTTTGCAAGGGAAGGAACTAACCAGAAAGGCACAGCAGACGTATGCAACAGTGCGCCAAGTAACTGGAAGTGAGAATGTTTATAGTCCTCCAGGAAACAAAGACAAACAGCAACAGTACCATATCCCTAAGAAGTCATTGAATACTTTGGTATGATAATTGATTATTATTCATTGATTAAAGCTGGCAACAGAACACACTCTCAAGATGACTTTCTAATTAAAGAGCCACAGACTTCAAAGTCTATTTCAGGCTTTTGGACCTACATACCAAAATAAATTTTACTGTTTATAATGTAAAAAAGTAAAATTCCCTGCAAGTTAGACAAGAATTTTAAAACAGCAAACAGTAAAATGGCAAAACTTAAAATAAGGAACTAATCAATGCTATCAAAATGGCTTCAGCCTGTCTTGAGGACTCTAATCATTTCCAGATGATAACACAGGACTGATTGGATGTCTCTGGCAGCTATTCTTATCAAGGCCTGATTACAAGTACAATAAGAAAAGAAAAGAAAAATTGGTTAGTGCAGATTGGCCAAATGGGCCTGTGGAAACTTGCACACAGTCTGCTTCGATCAAGGAAAAGTGATGTAAATCTGTTTGAACTAGTGATAGAGGCTGCAAGAAAAGACAACAATCGCTTATGGTCATTTCCAGACAATGTTGAAATGTACTGCACAGATGCAGGCAAATGTCCCTTGAAGAAAACCACCCAGAGTCTGACTTCATGGTAAAGAAAAATCCATATGCAAACCCCTGCAGTCCCTATGAAGTAGCAAATGTTAGTAAGGGTGCCATGTGTGCATATACCCAGAATTGCCTGGCTGTCATAACACTTTAAAGCATGGGAACTGGTGCCATCTTAGTCACATGCCCCCCAGCAACCAGTCAGCGACTGGGGAAGGGGCCCTCGCGGCTGATCTTGCTGACTTGGGGAGGTCCACCCACAGCCAATCTCATGAACAGGGGCGAGTTCCCCCCCTGGCCAATCATGAGGCAGCCGATCGCTGCAGCCACTTCTGGAAGTGGCTGCAGCCACTTCTGGGACCACTGCTCCCTGGCTGGTACTCACAGGGGGTGAACCAGAGCTCCTACCTGCCCTCCCAAGCAGCAAGTGCGGCCAGTCAGGGGGTGCATTGGCAGTCTCAGGGGGTACACATGCACCCCCTACACGTTGCCACTGCTTTAAAGCTCTCTTTAATTGCACACAACTTTAACTTCACCCAAAGAATAAGCAAATCACTTGGCAACAGTATTTGCACAGTTGTAAGAGAACTGCCCTTTCATTACTGATTATTAGTACTCTGCCTCCACTGTTCCAGGCCCTTGAAGAAATACATAACAAAAAGATGGTCCCTGTCCAAACAACTTGCTATCTGAAGATGAGATGCAAGACCATCAGGGGGTATGATGAAGAAAAAACAAGGTGACAGTGAGACAACTACAAATACTCCATACCCCCTGCTTAAGTATTTTTGAAGCAACATATCAGAGAAATATTCAAGAAGGATCTGAGAGAGGACAAAGGGATATGTTGGGGCTACAACACATGGGAGAAAAGAAAGAAGTGCTACCTGGAAGAGTCAATATCTCAAAGGCATGGGAAACACAGATGAAAGCTAGGCCACAAAGAGCCTTCAGGTGAAGTCAGACAGTTTGTATTGGTTGTGGTAGGGCAAGTGGAACCAGTGGAAGGACAAAAAAGGGGACTGATATAGTTGAAATAATGAGTTAGGAAAATGCCCTCTGCAGCAGATGGCTGAATGGATATAAGGAGAGGTAGGGGTAATATGGCATTTTTCAAAGGCTATAAGGGAAGATGTTGTCATTAAGATATAAGACAATGGACTGGTGGTGATTTAGCTATGTGAATAGAGAGGGATGTCTAGCTCTAAGAGAAGCCAATCAGAAAGACGCAGACAGGGACGGGAATGTGCAAGTCTAGAAAGACATGGGTCAAAGATTATGGGCCTGAATGACAGGAAGGTTATCCACAGTGAGAAAGGAAAGAGGAAGAAAATCCACTACACTTTTGTCACCAAAATTAATTTAAAATAAAAAAAAACTGAGGCAGCTAACAATTATTTTAGAAAACCTTTTCAGTGCTCTTATTAAAGGTTTTAGGGCATGTGTAGATTAAACAGGGGCCCTAAATTGAAGCAGTAGGTTTTTAAAAACACTGCTTCAATTTAAGGCAAAGTAAACCCCTGTGTCATGTACACCCATGTCTTACCTGCCTCTCCAGCAGCAGGGAGGGGAGGGCAAGCTGCCAGTGGGCAGAGCAGTCCCTAGGCCGCAAGGGGAGCGTGGCTGGTACTTCCCTCCATGGCAGCGGCACACCCCCCCACAAAGCAGCACCACCCACAGGCACCCAGATCAGGTGGTCCCGAGGGGCACTACAGCCATGGAGTGATGGACCGGGTCACCGCGCAGCTTATACAGGCAAGCAGGCTCCAGGGGAAAAAAAAAAAAAGAAGAGATCAGGCTCACCGCTTTTATTTTTCCTTTGGTGGTGCCTGCCTTCCCGGGCTGCTGCCAGGCTGCCTGTATGGGCTGCTTGCACAGCCCCTGAGCCACGCAGACCCTGGTGCTTCGCTCTGCGGCTGTACGGCAGCAAACTAAAACTCCTCAGAAGTGTTTTAGTTTGCTGTGCCCCAAAGTAATTTAAAGCGCGTTACACTGCCGAATGTGCTACAGCTGCTGGAATTGATGTGCAATATGCCGCCAACATGTGCAAACACCAACACCATTATTAAAGAGGTTCAAAAGCATTTAACCCACTTTAAAGAGTTTTGCACACATGCCCCTCATTCCATCTACACACACCCTTAATTACTGAAACTGATGAAGCAAGGTGTGTTTGGTGATGTCTTTTATTAAACCAACAATATAATTATGAATGAAGCTGGGTAAGTTTCTAGAACAAGGCTAATACGCTACTGAAGCTATGGAAATATATGACCTAATCTCATATTTTTTAGACAGTCTTCTCAATCAGCTGGAAAAAATAGATTATTATTATGTCCAAAACGGTAAAAGAAAAGTAGCCAGATCTCTGATAACCAAAATAAATCATCCATGGTATGCATTAGTATACATTCCAGTTGTATCACTGGATGCGCAATTGATGGTAGCTTGACTTCTCTCTGCTTGGCTGCTGTACTTAATATCCACCTTCTTTTATCTGGAAGGCAAAACAAGTGTAAATGGTAAGGACCACTAACAACTGCTTATTCTTGGAATAAGCAACACTAACTTCACCACCATATGCAACTTAAACAGGATAATTTTATCTGGTGATATTTTAGATAGAGGAAGTCAACCTGCATTATAGTCTACCTTTGCTCTTAACTCTTTATTAGCCTGATGGGAGTCAACAAAGAATAACATTTTAGCCAGCACAAAACTAGACAATGAATAATATATGCTCTAAACAGATGCCACCCTAATCTAATTAAAAGAAAAACACTGGCTTAGATACAGGTTTTAATTTGGGGCCTGATCATGTGAAGACTTAGGTCTCAGAGTTCAGTGCAGTATCAGGGCCTCTCTCTTACACCTAAAAATGGTTCAACATTTCTGGTGTGACACCTGAAACCTCCACACAGCATTCCTCTGGTTTCATCCTGAATTTAAGAATCAACCAGGTATCTGGAAGGTTACCTCAAGGTGGCAATATTCTTGAAGGAGTCTAGATTTCTTTACTTTTTCATATCACAATGCGAGAATCCTGTGCTGCTGTGCTATACAAGATTGAAACAAAATCAGATGAAATTCTGTTCATACTCAATTCAGGGTTCATTCATACTGGAAAATTAAAATGAAACTTGACATATATGAACAAATAAGTTTGTAAAAGCCCCTTAAAACTGAAAATGCCAAGTTTCATATAGAACTAAAAAACTAGAGTGAGGCCCATGCCAAAGTTTTGGCCTTGTACATCTGCTAACTTTGGAGAACACCACCATGTTTAGTATGTGGGTAAAACTGGGAGACTGCAAGGAATGAAATGGCTTCATGGTAAAGATACAAAAGAGGGCAATAGTGAAAAGTAATGGGTCCAAAATACAGGCTCTGTCACTGACTCATCATGTGCAAGATGAAAATCAAGTAAAGTAATCCAATGAAGTCATCTTACTAAAGGTTATACTATGCATCTCTGATTTAGTTCGTCTGTATAAGGTATGAACCTACCTTGTCTCCTGCCCGACTCCAGACTACCTCTCTCTGCGGGCTAGAAATGTCACTTAATCTCTATAACTTAGTTTACTTGCACTAAAGAGAATACTGTACAACAAAGAGAAAATTTAGGTAAATGTCCCCTCAGCTCCCCAGCCCCAGCAAGGGCAGACAGGGGTGGAGGTCTGGCCAGGCAGGGGTTTAATTTCCCCCTTCATGTGCCACCAGCAGGGACCGGAGCCAGATCTGCCCACACTCACTCCTTGCTCCCTGCCCAGAATAGGCCCCTGCCTGTCCCCTCCACCAGAGGCTGGAGGGAGGAGGAATAACACCATTCCTGCCCAGCAGTGCCTCCTCCCTGCTGCTGCAGTGGGAGGCTGGGGGCAGGGCCCTTATTGGGGGAGCAGCCCCTGTCATACTGCAGGGGAGCGCAAGCCCCTACCCAGTGAGGGGCTGCACTGCGGGACTGGCAGGGCTGTGGCTGGCTGTGTGTGGCAGCGCTGGGGTCCCAAGCGGGCCAGATCCCTGCAAGCCCCCCCGCAGTGCTCTACAGCGCAGCCGCTCACTGGGAAGGGGCTCGCACTCCGAGAAGCTGTGACAGGCTGGTGTCCATCACGGTCACTCACCAGTCGCTGCTCCAGCTGGGACCAGGCCTGGCCCTCGTCGCTGTTCTGTGCTCAGGACAAGCCCCCTCCCGGCAGAAGGGGGCTTATTCGGCTGCTGGCACTGGAGCACGGTCTGCCTGGCCAGACTGCAGCTGCTGCTGTTCTGTGCTGGGGCCAGTGGCTGAATAAGCCCCCTCTGGCCAGGAGGACGCTGGCCCCAGCACAGAGCAGCAGCGGCTGGAGCCCAGCCGGGCAGACTGTGCTCCAGGAGTGTTGCTTATTACTATTTTGGCCAGATATTTCATGATGCTTGACAGATGCTTGACACGGTGCTTGACAGATAAAAGATTAGATATGGCCCTCTGGTAAACATCTGCACCAGCAGGAGTATGTGGGGGGAAAGGGGACTGTTTTTGAAAGGGACTTCCCTAAAGTGAAGAAAATAATATTTTATTTTAAAATTCAGTGGCCCAATCCCGCAGTCACCTCAGGCAATTTTTGTACCTAAAAGCCACTGCAGTTTTTATACCTAAAAGACTAACTCATTCAGACAGGCATAATCTTACACAAGCTATAGCCTACTTCATCAGATGCTATGAATGTACAAATAGTCCATTCACAGAATCAGTCTCTAAGTTGACACACTGACCTGCCTTCTGTCTCTCTCTAGGTCTGGGTTAAGACAGTTGCAGAACTGCTGCTCTCCCCAAGTCCCCATGTGCATAAGATACATTGTGGTATTAAGCAAACACTTGAATTGCTATCTATGCAACTTGAAGAGTGGAGTAATTAATGCATCTAGATTTGGAAGGACAAAGGAAACTGACATCCCACTATGATCGATGGTCATTGATCTGACTCTAATTAGTAATAAAAAAGGTCTCTTTTAAAACACTGGAAGTATATATTTTCTCTTGACTATTCATTCTACCTCAGGACTGGTTACCTGATACATTAGACTCAAATTTCTACCAAAACATCTCTTTTTAAAAATCATTTCACATATTCACCTTTGAGAGTAACATAGTTAAACAAATAAGCAAAATTAACACCCGCTGCCCTTATCTTTGCCTCATGTGCTACAGTCCATTGCCAGAGGGGCTCCAGTCCAGACAGAAATATCTGGCCACAATAGTAATATGTGTATGTATGTATAATATAAACATAAACGTTTAATAACAACCACCAGCTCACTAGGGAAATTACATCTTAAATCCACTGGTTAACATAGATTTTTATCCTGTCTATATAACTATGTATGTTCCAAAGTAGTAGGGTGGGGTGACAGGGCAGCCACCCTGGGGATTGTCGGGTAGGGGGAGCAGAAGAAAAATGGTTGCTGTTGTAGCCATGCAATTATGCCAGCAGCACAACAGCAAATGCAAGTTGCCGCTGGCCCCACATATGGCAGCTCCCCCACGCACCAGGCCATATCATTATGCCTGTGTTCCAAATAAATGCATCTTATCCAGGGGTGGGAGAAGGTGCAAAATGAGTAGAATGAGGCTCTCTGCAGGCTGAAATTAGAGCATGGAGCTGTGACATCAGGCCAATGGGACTGCCCATGCGGGCCAGAAATGTGATAGTAGAGCGAGTGGTAGCAGCATTAGTTACTGTGGCGCTAGAGCTGCAGCAGCCACCTCTTTCCCCCACGAAATTTCCAGCCTGCGGGCAGCCCCACAGTTCCGCATCTGGCCCACAGGGCTGGAAATGTTTTCACAGGGGAGCAGCAGTTTCTCACCCTGCTGCCAAATTTCTAGCCCTGTGGACCAGATGGTACTGTCCACGAGCTGAATTTAGTCCCTGGGCTGGAACTCAGAGACCCCTGTTCTATCCATTTTTCCATCTTACTGATCTCCTGGAGGTATTTGTACCTTGTGGTAGTAAGTTCCACAGGTCAATTTTTCATTGTTATTTTCTTTTATAATTTTTCAATTCATTGCCTTTAAACTCTATTAGATGTCTTTTTTTTGTATTTATTATGAAAAAGGGTAAATATAACACCTGATTCACCCTGTTTAAATTACTTCACAAATCTCTATCACAGCCAAGGCAATTTTTTTTCAATGACCAGCCCCAGCTCTTGTTTCCTTTGAGACTTATCCATATGTTGCTCTTCAAAGCAGGCTAGAAAGGGATGCTCTGTTAAAAGGTTTTTGAGCCAGAGGAAAAAAGTCTATTTGAGATTGATGCCCCGACTTGTCTCAAAGCACAGGGCTGGAGAGCAACCTGCATGCAGGCTTATGGGAGTATTACTATCATAATTCAGTTGAAATCTGGCCCTAAGCAAGGTGACCCTAAATCACTTGCTCCTATAAAACACACTGAATTTCAGGTAAACCTCAAAATGAGGACTTAAGCACTATCACTTAAAAAGTAGATACTGTTATTATCTATATAGGAACACATTTAAAATAGGGTCTATATTGTTAGCCTGATAGTATAAGCAATGGAATTTTCTTTTTTGTGAAACTCCCTGGCTGTGAGGTTGTGCTGGTGATTTCTGTGAGATATTCTCCTTGGCTTCAAGTATATCTCCAGGCACCTTTTCAAAGCAGGTACTCTTAGGAAAAATTAATTATTTTTTTTTCTTTTTTTTTAACTTGGTAAGTTTTGTCTGCTTAACAGAATTAGATTCTGGCACAGAGTTCATGAAAGATCTCTGATTATTTTGATTCCCTGAACTGATTAGATGAAGATACCAAGTTCAGCAAGTCATGTGACCACATCGTCAAGTTACATAAAGGGAAACCTCACCTGTTTCATGTGGTGTACAACAAGATGAAAGAAAGTGATGCAGCTTTAAAGCAGGATGAAGAACAGACAGCAGTAAAGCTGGTAATAACTGGACTGTATAATTAAAATTGTAATACTGTGTGTTTTGCTAAGCTTGGATTAGCACATGATGATCTCCAATGTTTTATACACTTAAAGGTTGCCTAAGGTGGCTTTCAGTGGTTTACATTTTTTTCTTCAAATAAGAGCTTTTAAAATATGTGGGTAGTACTGATTATTTTTCCCTTTAAGGTAAAAATGAATCATTCTAAACATGCTCTAAGGGGAAACGGCAAAGTCTGGCCCATGAGCCAGATCAGGTCCATAGCAGACTCCATTTCCCAACAGCCTCTGCCCATGTCACTGTAGCCTGTTTCCATGGAAACCCCAGCAGCAGGTGGGGCCAGACAGCCCAGGGACAGGGTTTCCATGGAGACCAGTCCCAGCAGGGCTGGCAAGGCTCAGGGCTGGGTGAGGAACTGCTACAGGGCCAGGGATTGGATCTTGCAGTAGTGACAGCATGGGCAGGAGCCAGGGCAGATCTGCGATTCGCTGCCCAAACACACCAGGTAGGGGCATGCAGGCAGGGGATCAAGGCTCTGCCCCAGCTCTGGATCACACTGTCCCCACTGCAAGAGCCCAGCCCCAGCCCTGGAACAGTTCCCTGCCCAGCCACACGGCCTGCTAGCACTGCTGGGGCTTGTCGCCATGCAAACCCTACCCCTGTGCTGTCATGGCCCCACCACTGCTGGGGTCTCCAGTGATACAAGCAAGGGCTGCTGGCCACCAGCCCAATTGCCATTTTGCTCACCCCTGCTCTATAATTTCTAATGCATTTCCCAGATCACTCACATGGAATTTACATTGCTGCCCTCCAACAGATCTTAACTTTAACATTTTGCTAGAAACTTTTATAGAGTAGACTATTACATATAGTCCGTTTGATAAATTGTATGTAATAACTACTACTTACTGTAC
Source organism: Crocodylus siamensis (assembly GCF_052110815.1). Taxonomy (NCBI): domain Eukaryota; kingdom Metazoa; phylum Chordata; order Crocodylia; family Crocodylidae; genus Crocodylus; species Crocodylus siamensis. The sequence goes on along the minus strand of NC_143397.1, from coordinate 134,271,987 downwards.
AAAATTTCATTGTCTCATTGAAGGCTGAAGTTTGTCCAAAGGCTAATAAGAGTGCCTGTACATGAGCACGGAAGCTGCTCTGATGCCCTGTAATTAACAGTGTGTCAGAACAGACTCGATTAATCGAGTCTGCTGGATCCTGGCAATTACTGTGCTCCAGCAGCCTCCTGCATCTTGTATATCAGTGTCCCCGCACTTCAAAATGGTGGCAGGGCCATTTGAACCAAAGTTCATTCAACAAGCTTTAGTTCAAAAGCCCATGCCACCGTTTTGAAACAGGGAGACACTGATGCATGAGACATTGCTGCACTTGAATTAGAGCTGCTCTCAGAAATGCTCTTGCTAAAGCGACACCTCCACCCTCACCAGAGCATGTATAAAAGTGCTCTAAGAGGCTTTCTCACCCACATGTTTGTCTGTCTCTTACAATACATGCCATCTCTTTGGATCAGAGACTAACCTAATATCTGAATTTCAGGTAGCACAATGGAGCCCTAGCCCCTGACTGAAGCCTTCTAGGGTTTGTTATAATATAAATAATACTTGTGACTCCTTAACTGACTCCAGAGATAACATGGGTCATGTTTACACTGATAGGTGGAGCTGACCTTATGGCTGTCCTCAATCCCACACTATAAACACATGTACTTGACCCTAGTGGCAGCCCTACTAGACCCAGGAAGCCTTGTCAAATTCTAGGATCTGAAGTCAACTCCACCCCTGCTTTCCTCCAAGCTACCCCTTTCTGCAGCTGGTTTAAAACTTACCCAGAAATACAAGTCGCACTACAGGAAGCCACAGTAGCAATCCTTCAATTCCTATTCCTGCCTTCCAAACCTACTGCATCCAACATCCTCTCTCTCTTACCGGTAAAAAGAGAGAAACCCAGGAGAGAGAAGTTCCAATTCCTAGAAGGGGTCTGAGACAAAGTTTTAATGACACGTTGATGTGAATGAAGGTGTCTTATAAGCATGGATCCTGGTTTTCTCTGATTAAGAAGTCACAAACTCTCTGATAAAAGACCCCAAATCTGTTATTAAAATTAAAAGCCCCCTGCACCCCACTCTGCTGGTGCCTCTCACTCACACCCCCAATAACCCCCCCAGCCCTACTGGTACCCCTCACTCACCCTCAAAGCCATCCCAACCTTGCTGGTGGCCCTCATTGCCCCCACAACAGCCCCCTGCCCTACTTGTGCCTCTTGCCTCCACCCATAGCCCCTGCCCCCCAGCCACCGGGGCTAGGGACCCAAGTCTGCAGCTCCCTGCCCCAACAGCAGGCAGCTGCAGCACAAGCAGCATGGAGCTGGATCCCCAACTGCTCTGACTGCTCGGGTGGGGCCAGGGCTGGCTCCTGGTTCCCCCAGCCTTGCCGGTGCCCCTAGCCATGGCCCGCAACCCCCCAGCTCTGCCAGAGGGGCCCCCAGACCCCTGCAAGCCCCATTTACCTCAGGCTCCAGAAGCAAAGAGTGAAGCTGAGCCAAGCAGAGCTGTGGCTGACTGAGAGCCTCAGGTCCCTCCCTTCCCTCTTCCCCTCCTCCTCTGAGCAGGGCTGGGGGTTTCCCTCCCTGTTTTCAAAAAGCTCTTGCAGGCTGAAGCTCAACCAGGCTACAGCGCTGTTTGCAAAAGCAGGGAATCCGTGGGTTTCACTGCATTTTCTCTGATAAAAAGGGGAAACTCATGGTTTTCTCTGTTTTTCCGTGAGAAACAGAAAACCAGGATCCCTGCTTATAAGCCACAGGGGCCTCAGATGGGGCTGTACCAGAGAGAATGCTACAAGAGAGTGTATAAAAATTTAAGATCAAGCAAGTCTCATTGCGATCCAGTAGGATAACTAAGTCAGGAGAGGAAGAAGGGAAGGTGGAGGAGGAAGGCACATGCATAGCAGCCACTGCAGTGATGGCCCAGCTGTTGCTGGCAGCCTGACTGCAGCTACCACCCCTACATTGCCATCACTGAGCACAGAACTGACTAGTTACACCTCTGTTTCATACTACTGTAGGTTGCTTTTCCTGCAACAATCACATTCTTCTACCCTACCAACTTGTAAAGCCCTATCACCTCAAGGATAAAAGTTTCATATTATTTGTCAATGATAGTTTAGCTCCATTGGTATTAGCTACATATAGTGTAAATTGTCTATTACTCATGGCCACCATTTCCAGCTCTGCTCAGAGCAAATTTGGCTAACAGCTCTTAATGCTGCATTATAGGCTGTTCAGGAGGGACAGGATAGGAAGGAAAGGTGGGAGCGTGGCACTCTATATTAAGGAGGAATACACATCCTCGGCAATTAGCAAAGAATCGGAGGAGGGACACTCTGAAGTGCTTTGGGTTAGAATACAAGGCAGTCGAGGGGAAAGAGACTTAACGGTGGGGGTCTACTACAAACCTCCCAACCAAGGGGAAGAGCTAAACCAGGAATTCTTAAGTCAGCTCATGGAGGTAAAGTCAAACGATGTGGTCATCATGGGGGACCTGAACTTTCCTGACATCTGCTGGGAAGAGCAGTCAGCCAGGTCTGACCGCTCACATAAGTTCCTAGCCAGAATGCAGGACCTCCATCTAACCCAAGAGGTGCACAGCCCCACCAGGAGAGATGCCTTGCTGGACCTGGGGCTGGCCACGGGTGATGACCTGGTGAGGGGGCTGTGGGTGCTTGACCACATGGGCGACAGCGATCCTCACCTGCTGGAATTCACCATCCAGCGCAAGGTGGCAAAGGCCTACAGCAAGGCAGCAGTCCTAGATTTCAGGAGTGTGGACTTCAATGAGCTAAGGAGAATAGTCGGGGAAGCACTGAGGTCCCGGAGGGGAGGGATCCCAGGTGTCCAAGGAGAGTGGTTGCTCCTTAAGGAGAGGATCCTCCAAGCTCAAAGGGAGGTAATCCCAACACAGATCAAAGGGAGCAGGAGGGCACATAAGCCCCCATGGCTCACCAAAACCATCCGGGAATGTCTCCTAGCTAAAAGGGAGGCATACACCCAAAGGAAGGGAGGGGCCATCACCAGGGAGGAGTATATTGCAGCTGCTCAGGGATGCAGGGGGGGGCAGTCAGGAAGGCCAAGGTGGAGATGGAACTGGGACTACCTTCCAGGATCAAAGACAACAAGAAGTGCTTTTTTAAATACATAGGGGGCAAATAGAAGGTTCCGGGTAACATGGGGCCTCTGCAGGACACGCTAGGAAATTTGGTTGTCACACCAGATGACAAAGCCAACTTATTTAACAATTTCTTTGCCTCCATTTTCCTGAGCCAGGGACTGGAAGAGTCACCCCACCTCTGGGCCCCCCTTAGATCCCAGGGGAGGTGCACCTAGGCCAAGGGTTAGTGAGGAACTAGTTAGGGAACTTCTGGAAGGACTGGACGTATTCAAATCAGCTGGTCCAGACGATATCCATCCCAGAGTACTGAGGGAATTGGCTGAGGTTATTGCGGGAGCCCTGGCATGGCTTTATGAGCACTCGTGGTGCTCTGGTGTGGTGCCAGAGGATTGGAAGAGGGCCAACGTGGTTCCCATTTTCAAAAAGGGCAGGAAGGAGGACCCGGGAAACTATACGCCAGTTAGTCTTACCTCAATCATGGGCAAGCTTTTTGAGAAAATTATTCTGGCACATAGCAACGAGGGGCCAGCAGGGGAGATTATGCTTAGGGGCAATGAACACGGGTTCATTAGTGGCAGGTCCTGTCAGACCAACCTGGTGACCTTCTATGACCAGATCACCAAATCCTTAGATGCACGGGTAGCAGTGGACATAGTCTTCCTGGACGTTCGGAAGGCCTTCAACACTGTCTCTCACCCCATTCTCATTAAGAAACTGGGGGACTGTGGTGTCAACACCCACAGTCAAATGGGTCACCAACTGGCTGGAGGGCCGCAACCAGAGAGTGGTGGTGGATGGGTCATTTTCGACTTGGAGGGATGTGGGCTGTGGGGTTCCACAGGGCTCGGTCCTCGGGCCGGCACTGTTCAACATCTTCATCAGTGACTTGGACGAGGGGGTGAAAAGCACCCTGTTCAAATTTTCTGATGACACTAAGATGTGGGCGGATGTGGGCACACTAGAAAGGAGGAATAGGCTGCAATCGGACCTAGACAGGTTACAGGGGTGGGCGGATGAGAATAGGATGGGATTCAGCACTGACAAGTGCAAAGTGATGCACCTGGGGAGGAACAACTGGCACCATACCTACAGGTTGGGGAACTCCCTTTTTGTCAGTACAGAGGCAGAAAAGGATCTTGGAGTCATCACTGATGCCAAGATGAACATGGGGTGGCAGTGTGGGGATGCAGTCAGGAAGGCCAACCACACCTTGTCATGCATCCACAGATGCATCTCAAGCAGGTCCAAGGAGGTGATCCTCCCCCTCTATGCGGCATTGGTCAGGCCCCAGATGGAGTACTGCATCCAGTTCTGGGTGCCGCACTTCAAGAGGGATGTGGACAACATGGAGAGGGTCCAGAGGAGGGCCACTCGCATGATCGGGGGCAGCAGGGCAGGTCCTACGAGGAGAGGCTGCGGGACCTGAACTTGTTCAGCCTCCACAAGAGAAGGCTGAGTGGGGATATAGTTGCCTGTTACAAACTAGTCAGAGGAGACCAGAAGGCATTGGGGAGGTCCCTGTTCCCCCGTGCACTACCAGGAGTGACCAGGAATAACGGTCACAAGCTGGCAGAGGGTAGATTTAGGCTAGACATCAGGAGGCGCTACTCCACGGTCAGGGGTGGCTAGGATCTGGAACCAGCTCCCAAGAGAAGTGCTGCTGGCTCCTACCCTGGGGGTCTTTAAGGGGAGGTTAGATATACATCTTGCTGGGGTCATTTAACCCCAGTACTCTTTCCTGCCATGGCAGGGAGTTGGACTCGGTGATCTTCTCAGGTCCGTTCCGACCCTAGAAACTCTGCAACTTCAGCACCATGAAGATGCTGATGCATCTCAGGAGGCACCACCCCCTTGCCCTTGCTCCTCCTGAGCCTGGCACCAGTGGGAGCATGCCCAAGAAGAAGTCCCCTCTGGTTTCAAAGACCCCATTGCCCTGAAGCAGATGCAGGCCACCCTGGAACAGTGCAGCAAAGGGAGACAGAAAGAGGGTGCATTGCAAAGATGAGCAAAATCACCCAGAGTATTGGGGAGATGCTTGCTCTGGATGGCCAGCCCTTCTCCCTAGTTGAGCAGCTAGAGTTCTGGCTCGTGGTGCTTGTGGCCCCATCCTACCAAGTGCCTGTATGTACCACCTTCAGCATGATGGTGGTGTCCTCCCTGTTTGAGGCATGCATGCGTGAGGGAGGAGCTGCACGAGGCAGGTTCACAGGTGGCGTTGCACTTCACTTTGGACAGCTGGAGTAGCCAGGGGATCATGCGGGACAAACAGCCTGACGAAAGGTTTTTAAACCTGAAAGCTTGCAAAGGAGAATTTCTCCAACTATTCAGTTGGTCTAATAAAAGATATCAGATTCACCCTAAGAACCTTGTCTGGGCTATGTCCTTAGACCAACACGGCTACAACCTATACCCTTTAACACACACACGTGACATGAGTTTTGCTTTCAGCAGTTTGAGGTGCAGTTTCACAGAAACCCCTGCACTACTCTGCCTGAAACCTGGCAGGCCTCCCTCATGCCCACACAAGGGCCTATGTATGTATGTGGCAGGGCAGGTACTAATGAGGGCAGGCATTTAATGCCCTGCTCTCAGAGCTGGAGGCGGCAGTTTAGTTTCTCACCAGCACAGCTAGCAGGGGAAGAACATCTCTCTGCTGAGCTCCTGTGCCAGGAAGAACTTGGAGGTATAAGGGCTAGGGCTATAGGGGAAGGAGAAGGCCCCACATCATCCTGGGAATGACCTAAAACTGCATCCTGCCAGCATAGGAAGGCCTGGGTGGGACTGCTGGTGGCATGGCAGCCCCAGGAAATGCCAGGACCATGAATCTCTCTGGTGAAAGGTGGGTAGGAGGCACTTGATAACCTCCAGCCACTGCACAGTCCTGGCTGGAAAAAGCCCAGACCTGTAAGATCTTTGAGAGTCCTGAGGCTTACTGGTTGCAGTGGACTGGTTGTTGTGAGGGTGAGAACAGGGGTTACCATGCCTGCAGTTTTCATCCTGCTGCACCTTAAACACACACAACAAAATCACACAGGTCATGAGTTTTGCTTTCAGCACCTTGAGGTGCAGTGTCCCAGAAACCCTTGCACCTATCTCCTTGAAACCTGGCAGGCTTCATAGCCTCAGACGGGGCTAGCAACCCTGCAAGCTTCATCCAAATCAGGCAAGAAACAACAAAGTTATAGGCAGTTTTGTCATTCCCCATTATAGCTTAGAGCCAAAACACCACCGAAATTCCGAAATAGTTCTGAAAGAGTTTAGGCTGAAACTAAATGGGACACTGATTTGAACACTGAAACAAATCACTGTACCTCTGAAATGCCAAATCTGAAACAAAACGAAACACAGCCATTTCGGCAACCCTGCGAAACACCAAAATGAAACACTGTCCCTCTAAAACACCGTATCCGAAACTGAAACGAAACACAGGCATTTTGCACAGCCCCACTGCGCTGGTGTTAGTGACAGTATAAAATTTTAGAAAAATGTAATTAGGGTAAACAAGACCTACATTTTCACAGTGTTAATTGTATTTTGTTTAACTACGCTATCTAGTTTGTTTTAATACAATAAACATCCTACGTCTCCAGGACTAAACTATTCTTTAACTTGCCACATATACAGCCAGTTTTGCAGCCTATTAAAACATAAATTTGGAAGATCAGTGGTGGAATTCAAGTATAAGATTTAGACTATTTGCAACAGTGCAATTGACCAGCAGTAGACAAACATAAATTATATGACATCTGAGAGCTAAATGCTTTAGAGCATGGGGAATCAAAACCATTTATCTGCTATTAGGGAACTCAGAACTATTCTTCAATAAGATCAACATGTGACTGTGTAAATTAACCTCAGCAACATAGCAAATAAAAGAACACAAATATTCTTCCTTCCTTCTCCTCCCTCCCAAAAAACACCTGCTTTTGTACTTCCAGTGGTGAAAATCTGAAATTAAGAGCGTGTGAGTTCTTCTTAGAGGCTGACCAGTCATGAAAGTTTAATAATGTAGTGACTACACTAACTGTTAGGACAGTCCAGTGTTCAAATATAATGGACTTGCTTTTTGAGAGTCATAAATCACAATTTGTAATGAATATAAACAAACCATTGATGATTTGCCTTCCTACTTTACCTCACTTCGAGTTACGAACAACATGTTGATTTTTGGTTAAATACAAGTTCTGGTAATGAGTGAGAAGCACAACAGGCTTTTGGGCACAAGATGCTGTACAGGAGATGCCAGGAAGGTCATTTTGTGCCTGAAAGCTTGTCTAACATTGTTTCCAACTATATAGTTGGCCCAATCATGGGCAACTGGTGCCTCCTAAGTCCCCCGCAGCTGACTGCACTGACACGCTGCTGGCACTTCCAGGATGTGGGGAGACAGTGACGAGCAGCTGGCGCTCTCGGGGGGCACCAGTGCTCTAGCCTGCGCCCCTGCCTGTTGCTTAAGTGGAGAACGCTGACATCATGGGGTGCACCAGAGGTCTCAGGGGGTGCACGTGGCACTGGGTCCAATAAATATATTACTAAATACATTTTTCCGCTCACGTACTCTTTGGAGCCACAACACTTCTGGAACACTATCCTGATCAGTGACAGTCACTGTTACATTGTGGCATGTCTACTGCATATATGCAGATTTTCTTGACAGTAAGAGATCACTATCCAGAGATACGAACCCATGAAATCAGATCTTTCATAAGTAGGCGCAGTTACCCTTGAAGGAAATGCAAGTTATGACTCCCGGATCTACTCCCTTGACTTTCTTTTCTGAAGGCCTGAGTTTCATAGTTTCTAGGTTTCATAGTTTCTAGGGTCGGAAGGGACCTGAACAGATCATCAAGTTGGACCCCCAGACTCGATGAGTTCAAATCCTCCTCTGACCATGAGTGAAATGAAGTGGGATGTGTTTTTGTTTGTTCTGTGTCCATCTCAAGATCATGGAACAATTTAAGAGAGATGCTAGAGGAGGTGATTTGCCCGTGTCATGTCTGCCTGTGGCAGCTGATATCAGTCTCTCACAAAAACATTATTTATTTTTAAAGAACACTTCAATATAGCTTAACAATATTACCACACATCTTGCTCAAGCAAACAATTTTTCCAATCTATATTCAGTGCCAGAGTGACTGCAAAATGAGTTACTGTACCTTAACTCGCTGCCTTGGCTATAGTGACAGGAAGTTAATTAGACAAACTCCAACTGTGTCTGCCGGACCTCAGTTCACATTACCTAAAAGCAAGAGTACCTGCTGCTACTTGCCTCCTTCTTCCCAGAGCGAGCCACACCTGCATCCTGTCCTCCCCCCTGCCCTGGCTGGGTAAGCAGCAGCAGGGCATAGCCCCCACTCCCAGTAATGCAGTGCCCACATCCCACACCCCCTCTTCCCCCCGAGCAACTTGTCCCAGATCCAGCCCCAGTACCTCCCTCCCCCACATCCCTTCTCTTCCCTCTGCCCCAACCCCAACTGACTTACCAGCTGGAGGCAACTGTGCCCAGCATGGTGAGGACTGCTGCCTGTTTACTCTATGGCCGAATCTCTGAATCTTTTCTAAATCGATTCAGAGGCTTCTGCACTGTTTAATAGCTCACACTGCTACTCGAAAACTCAGCAACTTTTGTTGTCCAATAAAAAAGTTAACCATACATATATACTAGGATTCAACAAGCCAGGAAGCAAAATTTTCAAGTCTGGGCTTTTAACTTTTATTATTTATTTTCCCCCCTCATGATCACATACCACCCTTCATTCAAGTCCCTTACCTATACAAGGAGAAATGGATTTGAAAAATCATTTCCTTTTAAATGCCATGAATCTAGAAAAGCTACTGTCATCTTAAATCAGATATTCTGAGTGATACTCAGATGCTTGCACCTAATATCTGGGCTCTGTGTTATATATGGCCTTCTGCTCCCACATTCACAAGAACAGAAGATCCTACCAGATCCAGAAATCTAAGATATTGTTCCACATCACATTGTAAGAGGGGGACAAGGTTAACATACCAAGTTTAACAGACTGCATGTTCAAGTAGCTGTACTTAACAGGTGAAGGGCAAACTTTAAAAAAATTAAAGTACCAGTCTATAAAAAAAATCCCTTTCTTCTCAGATTAAAAAAAAATCCAATGTCTTGGCAAGCATGAATCCATGTACCTGACTCATTGACAAAGGAAATATTACTTAGCAGAAACCCTTTGCAAAAAACCACTGCATGGTTCACACAGAAAGACTCTGCCCACAGAAAAGAACTGGACTGAGGGATAGTATTACTACTGTTCTTTATGTATTATTTGTATAGCATTTAGGGACCTCAATCAGGGATTAGAGTGCCATTGAACTAAGTACTGTAAAAACAGACACCACAAAGGCAGTCCGTAACCTTGAGAACTAATCTTTAGCCCTTCACATGCAGCATCCGGCTACACTGAGGTATGGGAGAGTGTATGTTAATGAATTCAATATACGCCTAAACTGACTGACCACATCTTCTTCAGCAATCTCTCACAGTCGAGGATGATTGTCTTCCAAGATTGTCTTAATCTGCAGGTCCAAAAATGGCTGATGAGGCTGATCTGGGGTTGACAGACACTTGATTAGCCATGTAATCCTACTGCTGCACCACTAGCTCTTCTGGACCTTGTGGACCTGCTTCTATTTGCAATCCTAACTCATGACATCACATCTAAATTTAGTTTGTAATCTCAGCTAAAAGATTTTGCACTTCTGTATTTCTTCTATTTTCACAGTCTGAGGCAATGTAAAACAATGCTTGTGTTAAAATGGCTGAATGAGGTAAATGTCTTCTAACCAACTGAAGGGAAAAAACCCTTGTGCTAAATTCTGTTTCCCAAAATATTTATCTGTCTCTGTAAAATGGCTTGGTAAGTGAGGTCCTTATCCAGAATTAGGGTTTCCAGGTGCTATGATTATATAAAAATAGAAGCACTGGCTGACACGTACGTGTATGCATCCAGATGCACACGCAGGCTTCCAGAGAAGATGCGTAGCAGAAGAAAAAAAGACAAAATACCCACCAATTATTATTGCTGGTTAAATATGGAAGTGATAGCCAATATACTATCAGACAAGAGTAACAACACAGGTAGGCACCAGGGCCGGCCTGTCCTATTCTACAAAACCTGCAGCCACAGGGGGGACCCGCAGCTAATGGGCCCTCTGCATCCAGCCGCTTGCCTCTCTCCCCCACCACCACTGGCTTCTTCAGGGCAAGGAGCCCCAAAACTATGTCTTGCAGGGGGCCCAAAAAAATTGTGGGCCAGCCCTGCTAGGCACTTGGGGCAGCAGCTACATGCAAGAGAGCTTCCAACTGCACAACAGCTGCAGCTGTAGTTTTTTTCAGCCTCCCCCTAAATTGGCTCAGTGGTTGCCCTGCCCTAGTTACACATTGGTCACTATAAAAAAAAGACATACACTAAGCTACTATGCTAGTAGCATGTTAAATTTATACATGCTGAGTAGCGAGGATGTGTACAGCTTAACAGGACAATTCACTTCTGTTTCCCCTCTGGGCTACATCAACCTGCCTGACAGTTTCCAATGTTAAGTAACTCTTCCTTCTTGGCTTGTGAACTCCAAGCTTAAACTGAGGAGGCTGCAGCATACAAGGAAAGAACCCAAAGGTTTCTAACATAGTTCTCCTTCTCTTCAGCTTTAGTAGGAGCAGATGAAGAGGCAATGTTTGGCAGGGCATGCCTGCAAAAAAAATAACAGTATGTAGCCTTTGTGAGCATGCTTCATTTGGAAGGCTTGAATGCTGCAGCCATGCTGCACACTTCTGTTTCTGTAAGTAGAAAGGCTGGGAGGGAGGGAGGGGGAAGCCCTTTCACAGTTCAGCAGTCAAGGCTGGAAGCTATTTGGATTTGATGAGGAATTTCAAGTGGAAACCATATGAGTGTGTGTGTGTGTGTGTGTGTGTGTGTGTGTGTGTGTGCACCTGTGTGAAGCTAAACTATATTTAAAGAGAACAAATGACTTATTATAGTGCCTCCACAAGGTCTTATTCTAAAGAGGCACAAGTAAGCCTCATTTGTCTCGCCTTAAAAGGAATGGAAGATCATTTGTTTTTATCCTGTCTGAAAACTGGCTCGCGCTAATCAGTGGCCAAACCCAAAGGAGAGCAACAGCATGATTAAATTGTTAAGAGACACTGTAAACAGCTTTGATGTTAAACAAAAACTATCATGGTGGGGCCGTTTTAATACTTCAGACCCCTTCCTTCTGATACCCTGCTGTCAAACAGACTTCTTCAACATGCTACAGAAGAATGCACAGGGATACTTGCCAAGTCTATTCTGACTGAACTTCCAAGGTCTCCCCCCTACCTGAGATAGAAAGCAGCTTGATGGAGTCTACTATTACCTTTCACACAGCTTCTAATCCCAGTTGTCTTGCTGCATTTCCAGGAAGAAGATAGGTCCACTTAGGACAAGGACTGGCTAAAACATTCCTACTAGTTCCTGAGATGCTGGTCAGAAAAAAAGGGTGGTTGTCAGGGCATTTTATTTCTCAGTGAAACCAGCTAGGTGTGCAGTGCCCTCTGCAGCACTTGAACCCTGTAACGTAGAGCTGTTTGTGTGTCTGATGTATGGCCAGGATGGAGCGGGCTGGCTGCTCAAGGGCATCTTGGTGCTCCCTGTGCATCATGCAAGTCTTTGTCATTAACCTCAAATAGATCAGCAAACAGGGTAATAATTAGAAAGAGGCTGAGAAAAGACAATCTATGATTACACATATCAGCGATCACAACATGCTGCCCTGTGCAGACTGGGGGAATGGGATGTATCAAGGTATAGGAGGGAACCCAGAGAAATGTGAAAGTGGATTTAGTATCTCATACCCTTCACCCTCAGCTTTTGACCAACAGAGAGCACTCACTAGTTCTATAGGTGGGTAGAATGAATTTCCTGGCTTGAAAAAAGACAGGAGTGGGCCCATACATCATACTCCCAGAATATGCTTTTCCTATAAAATCAGGATCAAGACATTGTCTCATATCCATAACATTCTTCCATGCAAACATTTGCACAAGGAATTTCCCATGTAAGATGGTATGTGGAATCTAGCCAAATGAAAGTCCCCTACGGAGTAGAATAATGTTGTCCCAATAATTGCATATAAAGGTTGATTAGGCTTATTTCACAGAAAATTAACAAAATATATTTAATCTGAATTAGTCAATGCCATGGTAGAAAAATCCAACAAAACGGTGATGTAGTTAACAAGGGTTTTGCCTTCATGTTCACAGTCAAGACTTGGGAAAAGAACCAGACATGTTCCCCACGAAGATTTTGGTCTGAATTTTACCCTAGTGAACACTGGGTTGCTATGCTGGGAGCTGTACTAGCGTATTTTCATAGTGGTGTCATAAACCTCCTATACTTAAATATTCATAGGGGCAAACCATGCTCTCTTCTGCAAAAACTTTAGCCCCAATCTGAATCTGGCCTAAAAAACTGTTTGGAGCTTTGGAGAAATTATTTCTACTTCTAGCTTTACATTATAGGCCCTAAAATGTTTATGAAGATGCCCTTTTGACTCAACTTCTGTTGTAGGAATTTGTTGCTTTGTGATACACATAATGATTGGCTATTTTGTCATTTTTTCCAGTGTGAAAGTAGCAACAGGGATTCATCTGCCAGGCGAGAGTGTCTCATTCAGCATTTGTCCAGATAATGGAAGGCTTAAGTTACAGAGTATATCAAAGGTTACCTTCTGGTAATATAGTCTTCCTAGCTTATCATGGATGAGATAATAGTTATATTATGTTCTTGACTTTGTTTTTTAAATGTTCCTTTGTCCTTTAAATGTTCCTCCACCCAGCTAACCAGTCAGAACAACTCTTGGTTCTCTTTTGGGCAACAGACCTCCAAGGAGATCTCCTAAATGCGCAGTCAGAAATAGTGTTAGAGAACTTAGTAACAACTATCTGCAAGGAAAGCAGTGAATGAGGTTAAAAGGATACATGGAATAGGAATGAAAATGCAGTGTTAAAAACTACTTACTAGAATGCATACATTTCCATTGCAAGGTTTTCCGTGAAGATAGAACAAACTAACCACCATTGTTAGAATTCAAAAGCTAATAAAGTTTGTCAGTCAGTATGAGAAACACCATGGAAGTATCCATTTGTATTTTTTTTAATTTCAGTCTAATTTATTGCCTTAAGTTGAGATCTCAATTCCTTTCCCAAGAGAACTGATAAGAAAATTTCATAGTTATAACTGTGGAAAGAAAGACAGACAGACAGACAAACCAAACCCCACACCCTACTCTTTCTGCATAGGTAAGTTTAGATTAACTGGTTTAGCTGTTAAATCATGACCTCAAGCCATTTAATTCTGTTCCTCATCAGATCAGTCCCCCTACCCTTTTCAGGTAGTCAAAAAGATGCATTTTAATGACCTGCCCCTCTTTCCTGCAAGAGAAAATAGAAGCAAGCTGGACTCGTGTAATTAAGACCTCCCCCTTACTTCCTTGTTCAAAGCCATTGTGAAAGTGCAGCTGAAACCCATTAAATTCAATTGAGCCCAAATGGCCCATAAGTCATATGGAAACTTCTTTCCCTCTGGGCATCTAAGTCAGGGGGATTGCTCTCAGGCTTTCCCTCTAGCTTGCTCCTTCCACCTTTTGGATAGGGGAGCCAGCAAGATGACGGGGCATCTGAACTTCAAGGCCTCCAGGCTTGGGGCTTGCCTGTAGGATACCAGCCATGGATCTGGGAGTACCTGAAACCACAGGCTGAAGAGTCTGGGATGTAGGATACTTGCTGGTGGTAGTGCCACACAGACTTGAACGCTTGAGCTCTGCTCAGTTGTTAGAATTTAGAACTGATTTGTCCTGAGACCATTTTTTTTTTAATTTTGTAAGTCAAGAGCCTTCCTTTAAGATCCAGATTCCAAACAAACTCAATCTGTTTAATTTTCATATAAGTAATATTAAAATTAAAGAAAATGTGTGGTATGGGAGGAAGCTGCACATCACATGGAGCATTATGGAAGATTCAGTCATGTTGTGAAGAACATAATCTGAACTATATAAATGAGCAATTAAAACATTAGAAATATACTCATCATTTTCCTTATTCAGTGTTACAAGGAAGCACAGTTGCTAACAAGCCCATCAGCAAATTTAGATTTAATTCGTGCTTTTTTAATAAATCTGTGGATCTGAAGAGAGAAAACGCTCACAGGTATTGCTTTCCTGTTCATTTAATCCCCCCCCTCCAGCTGAGATTTTTTAGTTTAATTTTCATGTTGCAACTTTAAATTTGTTCTACTTTGGGAATCTACCTATTCACTGTAAGATCATAAAATCACAACAACTGAAAAAATACGGGATTCAAATGAAAAAGGTTTTTAAATTAAACTGTCCCATAATATATTTATTACATATTTAGTGATGAAATTCACCCCTGAGCAGAGCGTTAGGATACGGGCAGTACACCACTCGTGGCATTCATTCCTTATTTTCAGTTTTAAATGAGCCTTATCTGCTGTAGGGACCTTATTCTGAGTTTCTGTTTAGGAGCTGATTTAATCCTGGAGGCTTTAAGAATAACTGGAAGCCCAGACCTTTCAGCTAAAAGCTCATTTCCATGACTTTACAATTTTATAAAAATTAAAACTTTAAAAGGGTTTTAAAAAAAGAAAGAAAGAACTTTGATGCAAATGCACAGTCCAAATATTAACTCATAAGAACTATCTGAATCTTGTTTGAAAACATATTGTGTAGATTATCAACTCATTCTGGTTCAATAATTAGCTGTGGAATAACTATCTGCAGTCAGTAACTGTATACATGAGCCACAAAGAAACTAATTTCAAAATTAAATATGGACTACATTTTAAAAAGTACTATTAAGGGAAATTATACATCCTGTGGTTCTACTCTGAAAAGTGATGCTATAAAAATGAGCGTCCTTGAACCTAATGAGGGTTCCAAATTTAACAACTTTCATTTCACATTGTGGCAGGGATGCCACTGCAAACTAGGACTCACGTTGTGGCCAGAAGCGGAGAGAGATGCGGAGCAGGCAGGACATTGCCAAGGATCAAAGGTGGGGCGGGAGAGAGGCCACCGCAGGAGCACAGGCTTCACTGAGACTGGAGGGAGAAAAGCCAAAGTGGCCACAGAGGACCGCAAGAGAGCCAGCACTTTCAGCCACACCAGCGTGGGCACACTTTATGGCTGCATGCTGATGCTGGTTCTCTAGCTGGCCCTCGGAGGGGGAAATAAAATACCCACTGGCCAGCATTCAAGGAGGACCATGAGTGAGCCCTCCAGAAGGCCCAGAGCGGTCAGACGCATATGACTGCCCTGACAGGGGCGAGTGGTGGCAACCCCAGGAGGTGGAATGCCCTGACAAAGCTGGCTCAACGGAGCCTGAACCCTTACCTGGGATGAGACAGTGGATCCCAGATGCAGCCAGTGTAGACTAGGACAGCAATGAGCCTGGGGAGAGAGTAAAAAACAACAGAATGCTGTGATTAGATATTGGTAGAAAAGGGAGAGTGCCTGAGCGTAAGGCACCCAGAGGCAACTAGGAAGCCAAACTAGGTAGACGTGAGGCTCAAACCAGGACAGTACACCATCTGAACTGGACTGTGACCATATAAACACTTGAACCTAATGAGGGTTCCAAATCGCCTTACCATGGCGAGCAAACTTTGTCTCAGCCACAGACAAGGAGCAACATTTCTGGTTGGCACATGGTGGGGTGTAGGGGAGGCAGAGCCCCAAAATGAGAGTCCAGGCAAGAGTGTCAAAGGAGGGAACCAGGAGGCAGGATTTAAAAACATCCTCCCAACAAGAACTGGTAACAACAAGATGTGTCAGGAGAGAATCCCTGGGAACCCTTCAAGGTATCTGACTGGAAGACAAACTGTCAACTCAAAAGGAGATGGCTGTGCCTGAATCGCAAGAAAGGGCAAAGCGTGCTAATGAACGTCATGGGAGGTTACACATATATTTGTAATTTACAGGTTAAATATTTTTCCCTAAGGCTAGGGACAGACATTCAATAAGCCTAAGCCTGAATTGATTCAAACTTTTCAGGTTAGTTTAGAGTTCCCCCCAGCATGGAACAGAGCCTCCCCTTGCCCCCACTCTGGGGCCAGGCAGTATCGCATGGAGCCCAACCCCCCAGCCCCGAGGTGACAGAGAGGGAAGGGGAGGAGGAGGAAGACTACCCATCTAGCACCAAACAGAGTCCCCCTCCTGATCCTGGGAGGAGGAAGATGAGGAAGAGTCCCCCCCAACATGGAACAGAGCCCCCCCCCCATCCTGCAGGACAACCAACCCAGCATAGTCCCTTAAAGTGAAGGGGGCAGGGAGAAGGGTTAATTGCTCCCTCTGTCCCTTCCCTACAGCTGGGATCTGCCAGCTCCAGGAGCCACCACTGTAGTCCCCTCCCCTCTGCTCCCTGGCAGACAGGCTGACCTGGCTGTGGTGGAAGAAGGGGGAAGAAGGGAAGAATTAACTCCCTCCCTGCTGACTACCTTAACGGGGCCGTGCCAGTCCCTGCTCCAGCTAGAGAACAGAGGGGAGGAGCCAGCTCTACTGTGGAGCAGAGAGACCCACCCAGCCCAGCGAGCATACTAGGATGCTGAGGGGATCTGGTTTATCTTAAACCAGCAACGGGTCTGGGACAGACATTGCATAAACCAGTTTGAGCCAAATCATTCAAGTCTGATACTATATTCAACCAGGTTTATCTCAAACCAGGAGGGAAAATGCTGCCAGCTTAGTGAACTGTGTACCTCATGAGGCTCGCAGGTGGTAGCATTCTCCCTGCTGCCCCAGCTGCAGGCTCCACAGCTGACGAGGCTCATAGCGGGGCAGTTTTCTCCTTGCTGAAAGCCCCACAACTGACACCACCACTGCAAGTCCTGTCAGCTGCGGGGCTGGCAGTAGGTGGTACATCCCTGTGGCTGGGAGCTGCTCAGTTGATGGGGCTCCCAGACCCAGGGGAGCACTAAACCACACTTCAATTAATGGCGCAATAAGAAGAAGCTACAAAGTTATTACACATTTCGCTTGTTTTATCATGCCATTAATTGGTTGAACTTGCAGCTGGGTCACAACTTAAGGCGTGATTACGAAGTTAATCTAGAGTTACCATATTTCCAGTTCCAAAAAAAAAGACAACTGTCATGCAGGGGGAGGGGAGATATATAACTCTGGGAGGGAGTGATATGGCAGTACTCTGCCCCTGCTCATTCTGTTGCACCTCACTCCCAAGCCACAGTTCCCCCAGCCCTGCCAATGCCCCTCATTCCTGACCCACAGCTCCCTATTCCCCCAGCCCTGCCCCTGCAAGCACAGACACTGACCCCAGTGCCACTGGGCCAGCCACGCAGCTCACTGCTGCTCCCTTCTAGTGCCCTTCCGACTCTTCCATCCCCCGATGGGGAACCATGCATCCAAGGCGTGTGCCTCCTCTGCTCTGCTGCAACCCTGGACCCACTGTCCCTACCTCATACACACAACCCCCACCCTCCACCCACTCCCCAGACTTACCTGCATCCAGCTGTTGGGCTGCTCCCACCCCCTGCTTAGCTACATACCACTCACGTGTGTATGCCCTACCTCCAATCACCCTGCCCCAGCCCCGAACAGCTCGTTGCTGGGGCAAGCCTGGAGCAGAGCAAAATCCTGGACATTTGATCGTACTTTTTAAAGAAATTGCACAGACCAAGATTGGAGGATCTAAAAAGAGGACATGTCTAGGAAAACCCAGACATGTGGTAATCCTAGATCTGAAGAGTAATGTGTGGAGGGAGGTGTATCTTTTCCTTTAGTTGACAGAGTCCAGTAGATGAGTAATACTGATTCTGCCCATCTATGAAAGATATACTGGACCAACAAGACTTCCTAAAGGTAAGACATTTATAAGGCAGGCTGTGTATGTACAAAGAAAAAGTAACAAAGAGCCATTTTTCTAGATAATCATCATTTTCTCATGGTCCCATTTTCCCCCCACTTCTCTGAACAAGAGAGAGAGAGCCCTCCTCTACTTAGGTTCTCTTGAGTAGAAAAAGTAGTTGAAATTAAAGCAGAAAGTGTTACTCTGCATCCAGGCTAACACACTTGATCACTTCTCCATAACTAGACAAACCCATGAACTCCTAAGGCCTTGCTGCTGAGAAGGCAGTAACAGAGGTTTCTAAATCCTTAAGGCTGTGCTACCAATCTGGAGACTGTAAAAGGACAATGTGATTGATCATCCAGGATGTTTTGGCAACACTTGTTAAAACTGTCAAGCAAAGTCTCCTTTATTTGCCTGTTTCTAATACAAAAGCGAGAAATAGCTAGGTATTTTAGTCATTGTAGGGTAAGAACTAAAACTGAAGAAGGAAGATGCTGAAACATTTATCTAGCAGAAGCATGCATCTCTCCCTCTATAAAAAAATCTGTCTTGAATTAAAACCCACATTAAAATATAGTAGGCCTACATATTCAGGAAACAGTGAAATTCAAATGAAAGGGGGAAAAATTACTGTCTCTACTCTGATTCCCCAGTACAAGGCAGCATTGAATTAAAATTGAGAAATGAAGCTTGCTGTAATCACCCTTTCTGGTAGATAAAAGTTATCTGTGGACAGATTCATCCCTGCAGCTCTTACACTGTCTCCCTAAGCTTCACAGCAGTGAAAATGGCAAGGATTAAAATAAAAAACAACAGCAGGCTGTATTCTTGCTCTATGTGAGAAAATGCCTCAGCATAATTTAATCAACACCATTTAAAAGGAAAGATTAGGTAACTCAGATCCAGTCTTCAGTGCAAGATACTAAAGCTGCAAGGTAAAGCTACTATGGCACTGCTCCTCAACCTTCTTAGACCCAAGGCACTCCTCAAAGGCACCCCTACAAAAAACAGGTTTTGGTTTTCACTCATTTTTGACAGGAAAAGTAAGAGAGCAATTTTTCTGTTGCAAAGAATTCAGATCACAACAGATCACAATGTGCTTAACTACTGATTCCTATTTGAAATCTCTGGCTTTATCTTGTGAAACATGTTGGCACAGTGCAATATGCTGATTGAGAAACACTGGTGTATGGGGTCAGCAAATATCCATCTCATAGTTTCATAGTTTCTAGGGTCGGAAGGGACCTGAGCAGATCATCTAGTCCAACCCCCTGCCATGGCAGGAAAGAGTACTGGGGTCAAATGACCCCAGCAAGATGTTCATCTAACCTCCTCTTAAACACCCCCAGGGTAGGAGCCTGCACCACTTCTCTTGGAAGCTGGTTCCAGACCCTAGCCACCCTGACTATGAAGTAGCGCCTTCTGATATCTAACCTAAGCCTGCCCTCTGCCAGCTTGTGATCGTTATTCCTGGTCACTCCTGGCAATGCTCGGGGGAACAGTGACTCCCCCAGTGCCTGCTGATCCCCCCCGACTAGTTTATAACAGGCCACAAGATCCCCCCTCAGCCTTCTCTTGTGGAGGCTGAACAGGTTCAGGTCCCGTACCCTCTCCTCATAGGGCCTGCCCTGTTGTCCCCTGATCTTACGAGTGGCCCTCCTCTGGACCCTCTCCATGCTGTCCACATCCCTCTTGAAGTGTGCTGCCCAGAACTGGACGCAGTACTCCAACTGTGGCCTGACCAGTGCCGCATAGAGGGGGAGGATCACCTCTTTGGACCTGCTCGAGATGCATCTGTGGATGCATGACAAGGTACGGTTGGCCTTCCTGACTGCCTCCCCACACTGCCGGCCCATGTTCATCTTGGAGTCAATGATGACCCCAAGATCCTTTTCCGCCTCCGTGCTGACAAGAGGGGAGTTCCCTAACCTGTAGGTATGGTGTCGGTTGTTCCTCCCAAGGTGCATCACCTTGCACTTGTCTGTGTTGAATCCCATCCTGTTCTTGTCCGCCCACTGTTGTATGTCTAGGTCTGATTGTAGCCTGTTGCATCCTTCCAGTGTGCCCACGTCCCCCCACATCTTAGCATCATCAGCAAATTTGAACAGGGTGCTTTTTACCCCGTCATCAAAATCACTGATGAAGATGTTGAACAGTGCAGGCCCGAGGACCGAGCCCTGCAGAACCCCACTGCCCACGTCCTCCAAGGTTGAGAAGGACCCATCCACTACCACCCTCTGGGTGCGGTCCTCCAGCCAGTTGGCAACCCATTTGACTGTGTGGGTGTCTACACCACAGCCCCCCAATTTCTTAATGAGAACAGGGTGAGAGACAGTGTCAAAGGCCTTCTGGAAGTCCAGGAAGACTATATCCACTGCTACCCTTGCATCTAATGAGCTGGTGATCTGATCGTAAAAGGCCACCAGGTTGGTCTGACAGGACCTGCCACTGATGAACCCACGTTTGTTGCCCCAAGCATGCAGTCCGCTGCTGGCACCTCCTGGATGTGTGCCAGCATAATTTTCTCGAACAGCTTGCCTAGGATTGAGGTAAGACTAACCAGCCTATAGTTTCCTGGGTCCTGCTTCCTGCCTTTTTTGAAGATGAGGACCACGTTGGCCCTCTTCCAGTCCTCCGGTACCTCACCAGAGCACCACGAGTGCTTGTAAAACCATGCTAGGGGACTTGCAATGACCTCGGCCAGTTCCTTTAGAACTCTAGGGTGGAAATCATCCGGACCGGCTGACTTGAATATGTCCAACCCCTCCAGAAGCTCCCTAACTAAATCCTCGCTAGCCTGTGGCCCAGGTGTGCCTCCCCCGGGGCCCGATGGGAGCCCAGCAGGGAGGTGGCTGTTCTGGTCCCTACTTAGGAAGACAGAGGCAAAGAAATCGTTAAACATGTTAGCTTTGCTGTCTGGTGTGACGACCAAGTTTCCCGACGCGTCCTGCAAGGGCCCCACATTACCCGGGACCTTCTTTTTACCCCCTATGTATTTAAAAAAGGACTTCTTATTGTCCTTAATCTGGGAAGCTAGTCCCAGTTCCATCTCTGCCTTGGCCTTCCTAACTACCCCCCTACATCCCCGAGCAACTACAGAATAGTCCTCCCTGGTGATGACCCCTTCTTTCCAATGGGTGTAAGCCTCCTTTTTAGCAAGGAGACATTCCCAGATGCTTTTGGTGAGCCACGGAGGCTTGTGTGCTCTCCTGCTCCCTTTGATCCTCGTTGGGATTACCTTCCTTTGGGCATGGAGGATTGTCTCCTTAAGGAGCGACTACTCTCCTTGGACACCTGGCTCCCCTCCGGGACCTCAGTGCTTCACCAACTATCCTCCTTAGCTCGTTGAAGTTTGCCCTCCTGAAATCTAGGGCTGCTGCCTTACTGCAGGCCTTTGCCACCTTGCGCTGGATGGTGAATTCCAGCAGGCGATGATCGCTGTCGCCCAGGTGGTTGAGCACCCGCAGCCCCCTCACCAGGTCATCACCCGTGGCCAGCCCTAAGTCCAACAAGGCGTCCCCCCTGGTGGGGCTGTGTACCTCCTGGGTTAGATGGAGGTCCTGCACTCTGGCCAAGAACCTACATGAGCGTTCAGACCCGGCTGACTGTTCTTCCCAGCAGATGTCCGGGAAGTTCAGGTCCCCCATGACTACCACACCCTTAGCCTTCACTACCTCTGTGAGCTGATCCAAGAATTCCCGGTCAAGCTCTTCTCCCTGGTTGGGAGGTCTGTAGTAGACTCCCACCATTAAGTCTCTTTCCCCTCGACTGCCTTGTACTCTAACCCAAAGCACTTCAGAGTGCCCCTCCCCTGACTCCTTGCTAATTGACGGGGATATGTATTCCTCCTTTATATAGAGTGCCACACCCCCAACTCTCTTTCCTATCCTGTCCCTCCTGTACAGCCTATAGCCCTTGACATTCACCGCCCAATCATGCGTTGTGTCCCACAACATTTCTGTAATCCCCACTATGTCTCAAGTCTGTTTGATTTGACTCTGCCCTGCAGGTGAAGAATATGACTATGGCAGCAGTAACACTGGGAGATACTGGGCCTAGTCACTGGCTTTCAGTAAGCAGAACACCTTTTGTTGCCTCACACACAAATATTATTCAAAAGCACCTTTTTATGAAGGAAGACCCTTGGCCCCTATTTTGAAAAGAGGACTTGAAAGTGGTTCTAACTTTTGGGAATTTATATGAGTTTTAATTCTTTCCTAATTCCACAGAACTTGCTGTAGGATATTTCCCACAAGCCATTGCTTCAGTGTGCTGCGAGATAACTACTCAGAAGACAATGCTATTGTAGCATTGAAACACATGGCAAGTGTGGATGCAGATCAAAACTGTCTCCAAAACAGCATGGCTAGTATGGACATGCTGTGATACCTAAGTGGTGTGATCAGAACGGTCCAATTACCAATTTTTCAGCCTCTAGTGCAAATATAGCCAATGCTACCTTGAAAAACAATTACATCTAACTTAATTGTACACATGCTGCTAACTCTGTGGTTATTGGAAATAAGGAAACTACACACAGGAGAAGAAGAAAATGGAATACAGAAGGAGTTCCCATAAGGGAGAGGGGGTTTTTAAAAAGGTTTTAAGTTAAAACCAGATGTCTTGGAGGATATACTTCTCTCTAAAAAACTCCCTTGAACCTCTCCTATATTAATTCTGGTCTAGCCAATGAAGTCAGTCCTACCAACTGGTAATAGAAAAGAGCTTATTTAAAAGAAAAATGAGTGGGGCTCTCTCCCTCATCCATGATACTGTTATGGGTACTACCTTCCACATATTGGTTTACCATCAGCCCTGAAGCCATGGAGGCCTGAGAAAATAGCTAGCACCCCTCTGCAATTTGAAAGGGGCCACAGAAGACACATCTGCTTTTTGCTTTCTAATTACTTTTCTGCATAATTCGTCCTAACCACAGCAATTAGCAATAAAGCTCAAAACACTCATGCATTATCCTGATGACATTTAATTATGACAGTAGATACAGTATACTTTACCATATGTAACCCAGTGAGTATAAGATATTTGCACATAAGGGTTATATACTGAAAATGACAATACAATACAAGTAAAGGAAAACCATGAATTTATCAGACTGCCATAAAAGGGTTGCAACTGATGCATTTTTATGTGAACCGTGTTACATACTACTGGTTCCCCAATGTGAAAAGATCTTTAAAAAAAAAAAAATAAAAGAAATAAAGAGTAGGTCCTGAAGTTCTACTATTACACACTGATTTCCTGCTTTCAAAATATGGAGGTAAAATTCATGTTTTTGGATATGTGTCCTATACCTCCCATTGATCATTGAAAGGAATTTTCTATTTTCTTTTTTTGTGTATAATTGCATCCCTTCTCATTCTAAATATTCTATCAGCATGTGACAAGATAGGAAAGCTGATATTTTCACCAGGATTATCCATGAAATGCGTCTCCTACCACTGATTTACAAGGGTACTATTCATAAGAAATGATTAATAGTTCACTAGCACTGCCAAAAAGTACATAAATCTGGGTGTCTCCTATACAACTGACACACAGCTCTTCTCACAGATACATTCAACTCTCTCTCATCTAAATCCAATCCCAAATGGGCATCCACTGGAGCTTATTATGCAACACAGTTGCTGATTAGAGGATCTTGGGGCTGCATTACTGATGGCACCCAATTAGATGTTGTAGAAAGCAATGTCCTCATTGGTTTGTACTAGACAAGCATGATTAAGTGTTAACTATCTTCTAAATTAACAGACACCACCACAGATGAGTCCACAGTAACTTATCAGGATAGGAAACCAGATCCATTGCCAAGTTTCCTGCATTCTCAGTTACATCTATCTAATAGAAATAGAAATTGGAGGCTTCTTAAAAAGCATATCATGTGTGACTATTCTCATTTCCATGATTCAGCAAAACACTTAAGCCCTTGCTTAACTTAATCAACAAGGCTTAACTTGTTAAAGCATTTAACTCAACTGTGACAGATTTAAACAAGTGCTTTTCTGAACCGAGAAGTAGGATATTATTTTCTTGACTTCCATTCCTCTAACAATAAATATTTCACATTTCCTGAACACATTTCATCTGAGAATTCCAAAGAACTTTGCAAATACTGACAACCAGATTATATCACTCTTATCCTATTGACTAGCACTATGCTCCAAGATTTCAATTATGCTATCTATATGTGCAGAATATAGCCCTTAATATGGTCCAGATTATATAAAAATAAAGAGAAGAATGTTCATTGCAAAGTTTCCCATATAGGTATGCATGATGCAGTATTTTATTCCATGATGATCACATACTGCTTTGCAAATAATACAGTGCAATACCCTGCATTTCTCCTGCCGGCTTGGTTATGTACATCTTATAATACTTTTTTGTTACAGTATCTTTTCCCTGATTTCATTACTGTAAAGTATCTTTGATTTAGGATGACACTATAAGAGCCCACAAGCCTACACTACTTGCATTGACATCACTAGGAACTGAAGGCACTTATTAACAATCAGATTTGGTCCTGATATTAAAAAAACCTAAATTCTCTTTTTTCCTTGGGTCTGTATTTTAAGAATTTTCTTAGCGTTTATGTATTATGCATTAAAGAAGATTCCCTTTCCCCGACCCTCTATTTATTTAATAACAATTTATTATAGGTCCAAGCTTATGGGTTGCTATGGGTCCCCCATATGCTATCACTCAGGAGGAAGCTAGGCAGATGCCCTGTACATGCAGTCTCTGCTGGAGCTGCAGCCAGGGAGCAGAGGGGAAGGGCCAGCCCAGCTCTCCGGAGCAGAGATTCCTGCCCAGTCCAGAGAGCATGCAGGGGGACTCTGATTTAATTTAAACCAGAAAGGGATCTGGGACAGCCATTACAAAAACTGGTTTGACCCAAATCAGTTAAGTTTGATACTGCATTCAATCAGGTTTATCTCAAAACAGTTAAAGCCATTTTCAAACAGATTTATGTGCACTGAACATCCGTTCTGTTATAGGTTTAAACCAGTCTCTAATCACTTAAACCAATTTATGTGTAATGTCTGTCCCTAGCCTTAGTCAATTACTAGGTTGTTATCCTGAGAAACAGAAATGGATTATGAGATTCAGAGATTTCTTTGCAATCCTGCTTATTTTCAAATAATCTACACAAAATAATGCTCCTCTGAACACAGTAGGCACATCTACAAGTGACACTCCATCGCCGTAGCAATGTGCTAGAGTTACATAGCATTTGCAGTCACAAACCGTGACGCCACAGCTATGTCACTGTAGCAACGTGCTCCCTTGTTATAGTGCACTGCTATGGCAACGTAGCAGCTAAAAATAACCACGTGTGGTTTATATGGTGCAATACAGGCTTTCAAATACTTTCAAAAGGAAGTATTAAATGATGGCACAGTAACAAATGCGTCATAGGGACACATGTAGATGCACCCAGTAAGAGCCAAACAGCAGTCAGTTTCCTCATTCACAGCTTTTCAACTTGCCTGTCCAATGAGTCTTCTTCCTCAAGGAACTCTGTCCCTGTTCCTGTCAAGATCATACCTAGGCCTCAAACCCACAGACACACACAAAACTTATCAAAGTCCTTTACCCCCTTGCACATGCAACTAGTCCCAGGAAAGCTTCTCAGTCCACAAGTTTAAATTCTGCTCAGTCTTTGGCGTGCTTCAGGCATTAATGTCCTGTTATTCCAAGCCATCATTACAAAAGGGAACAATTAATAGTTTCTTCCATTTTGCCTAAAAAAATGTGTTTAGAACATCCAGTTTTCAACCTGACCTGTGACCGTTTACAGATCAAAGACCCATTTGTGCCAGCCATTAACACCACCTGGCACTACAATTTATTTCTAACTAGACAACTTAGAACAAGGGTGCTAAACAGATCTGGCCCCTGGTGTTGTGTCATCAGACCTGCGGAGCTCCATGCGTTGTGGCCCTCTGTCCTAGATCAGGTGCATATGGCAGCACAAAATGCAAATCCGAGCACACAGGACCTTGTTGAGGGTGGCAGGGAGTCCCCAGAGGCAGATCCCAGCCAGGTGGGGGCAGTGTGGGGTCCCTGGAGCCTGGCTAGACAAAGGAGGTGTGAGACCCTGAGGCTTGATCCTGGCAGTATCTGGATTCATCTGGCTTGCAGATGCAAAACTGCTGCTGACTTAACTCAAAAAAGAGCACTTTTCCATGAAATAACATCAGACACCCAAGTGGAAAGTATTTGTTCTTGTGGGTTTAATTATAAATATTGTGGGTGTTTATAATTCAAGACTATGGTAATGTATATGCAGAATGGGGAAGAATTAGACTGAAACCTTAATTAAAGTATCTCTAGAAAACTAGAAGTAGGGGATTATAATAGAAATCATTCTGCAATCTTAAGTACTGGATCTATATTACTCCCCCATACAATATAAAAACGTCTTCTGTTCTTTTCCTTTACAATTAGGTTGAATATAGCTTAGAACTGGGCAGTTCACAATGGCAAAAAAGACTTTCCACATTATCAGTACCATATCACTACTACAGCTGAAGAATCTTACACATGTAGCACAACTAAGTGGCGCACTCAGGAAAACCTACTTTTACAAGATATAGCTACTAGATTAGACTTCCTCTAGCTAATGGGGGTTCCTGTCTCCAAGCTGGGGAACTCAGGGCAACCTATACACATGATGGACCTCTTCTCTGACATGTGCTAAGTAGCGTATGTCAGCAATTGAGTCTGCTGCTAGTCTCCTGGAGCGTGCTAATCAGCACACTCCAGCAGCCTCCGTGTCATGTGTATTCAGCATCCCTGTGTTTCAAAATGGCAGTGGGGGGACTTTAACTAAAACTCTGTGGGCACTTTAATTAAAGCATCCCCCTCCACCCTGGGGCATGTGTATAGATGTCCTCAGTGTGAGAGAGACTCCAGTCCATGTCCATTAACTTCCATAACTGCTGGAACCTAAAAGCCAGTGATCTTTATCAAGTAGTTTTACACACTTAAGCTTTCCAGTAAAACTCTCTTTTCCAGGTCTCTTTTACATTTGTTTTTATTTCATCTCCCCTGTTTTTGGTGCCTTTTTCTGGTATTTGTTTTTTGCAAAAGAAATAGTCATCTTGCTGTATAATCTCTTATTCAAAGAAATGCAAAAAAGAAATAGATGGTATTCAGGGTCTTGTATTATAGCTATAACCTCAAGAGTGGGAGGGAAGAGAAAGACTATTAAAATAACTCTCCTCCTTTATGTCTACAAAAAAACTTACTATAAAATTACACATTTGTGCTACATGCTTGGTAATATACCATATTTACAAAGCTCCTCTCTGTTTCTTTCTGGTATTACAAAATGTTCTCAATATTTGAAGAATTTCAAGGACTGCTTACTACTGACTTTGCTGGATTATCAAACAGTGTATGAGTGAACTTTATAATATTAAAAAAGAAACAGACAAGAGAAGCAGAACTTCACCCGATCCTGTTTGTCTTCCACTTCTCTACAGTCAAGATTTCTCCCAGAACTGAAACATGTCCACACTTCCTGGCTCAACAATGTGTATGTGTGTGTGGTGGAGGGGAAACAGTTGTTGTGGAACTGTTTTTTATTTAAATAATTTTACAACGCTGGTTTCAAACTTGGTTCCCATGCAATTGTGGATGTATAAACAAGACAGCTACTAAACTCAGGGTATTGGCTCAGTAGCCCACAACACATGAAGCTTCTATAGCTAATTTAGCAATTTGATCAGTGTTGTATTACAACAAACCAGATATTGTGATGCTGTTTTAGGAGTAAAGCAGCACAACACCACTAGCAACCACTAGTGAAATAACTGTTCACACAATGTACCCAGTAGAATCCTTTTCCCACTGTGATTGTTTGCAAGAATTTTTACCTCAGTCACTAACTGTGAGTCGATGTTCACACCAGCCCACTGGGCCTATCTGAGTAGCACTGAATAAATCTCAACATGCATTTCAAGAAACATATCGCCAAATACTTGGCATGCATCATCTTGTCCCTCATGCAGAGTAACACAAATCTGTTTCTACGTAGCAAGCAGTTTATTTTTCATAAGTTCAAAGAGCAGGGTTCAGCAGCACTGAATTCCATGAGCCTTACATCTATTTCCATTTCTACTTCAAAACAATTTGCTCTTTCTCACGCAGTTATTCCCACTTCAGAGAGTAAGGAAAATACAAGTCACATAGGTTCTCCCACCATTGCACTCAAGGCACGCTCCATTAATTATTTAGCTCAAACAGTTTCAGTAAACAAACCATGACCCTGCTCTTGTAAGTCAATCCCTTATAGTCTGGAGGACTGATATACCTACCCCAGTGGTGGTGCCACTGGCAGTGCTCCGGGTGGGCTGCTTTTTAATCCTTGTAAACCTGAACTCAGTGGCGATGCGTAGGGGGTGCACTCCCTGACAGCCAGCATTCCCTGCTTAGGTGATGGGCAGGGGTGGCAGGTGAGGGAGCTGGTGCCCCACCCCGGCAGCACCAGTCGGGGAGTGGGAGCACCAGGAGAAGCGATCCCCACAGTCCCCCTGTGGCTGATTGCGCTGACCCGGAGGGAACGTTTCCCCGTAGCGCAACACTTCCAGGTCAGCGCAATCAGATTCCACCCCCCACCCCCCTCACCCCAATCAGTGTGATTGGCTATGGAGGGAAAGTCCCCACCCCTGGTCGCTCACTGGCTGCTGTGGGGGACAAGTGCCCTTCCTGACTCAGGAGGCACCAGTCGCCTCTAAACAGAGTTCAGCTTCAGGTGCAGCAGTTGTTTTGGATAGTCTAATTAGCCTCGTTGCTGAGCCACACTAATGAGCAGGTCCCAGATACTGTGTAAAGGCTTGCAGTTTAGGAGGTGACCTGCCTGGAGCAGCACAGCACACTTAAGGATGGTACCATAGTGCACTATACCCCCGCCCTTTCTTTCAACATGTTCTCTCCTGTACAAGGTATAGCCATCCATACCTGTGGTCCAGTCATAGGTGGAATCCCACCAGGTCTTGGTTATCCCAATGAGATCATAGTCATTTCTGTTTAGCAGAAGGGCCAGTTCCACCTGTTTGTTCCCCAGGCTCCTGGCATTTGTGTACAGGTAAGTGAGTCTGTCACTGGAGGCCCTAGGCTTCCCTGCACTCCTACAAAACCCACATCCCTGGGCTGGGGTAGGAGTTCATTCCTCTGAGCAGCCTGACCTGCTGACTTTATGGTTGACACTTGGTGGGCTTGCACAGGTGGTTATCCACCCATCTCCCAGCAAACTTAGTTTAAAGGCCGGTCAAGCAGGTCAGCTATTCTGGCTGAGAAGAGCTTCTTCCCCAATGGAGTGAAGTGGAAATTGTCCCTTCTCAACAAACTGTTGCATCTCTCTCCAAAGCATGGACTCTGGTCGTAAAAACTGAAGCCTTCACAATGGCACCAGTACCACAGTCTTCTGCTCACCACTTCAAGATGTCTCTCCCTCCTTAGCCTGTGACCCGTAACCAGAAAGATGGAAGAGAAAACCACCTGCGCCCCCAACCCTTTGAGCCCCACTCCCAGAGCCCTGTAGTCATTCATAACCTGACTGGAATTGCTCCAAGCCATGACATTCATGCCCACATAGATAAGGAGCATGGGGTAGTGGTCAGAGGACCAGAAAAGTTTTGGGATCCTCTCAGCTACATCCCAGATATGGACCCCTGGGAGGCAGCAGACTTCATGGGCTAAAGGGTCAGGGTGGCAGAGCACCCTCTCTGCCCCATCAAGGAGTGTCCTATGACAACCACTCTGCATTTCTTCTTAGGGATGGTAACTGGTCGCATTTCTTCCTGATGTGCAGGAGCTGGCAGCTCTGCTGGCTGAACTGGTGCTGTGAGGGGTTCATACTTGTTGCAGAGATCCAGGGGGGAGGTGACCCTAATGCAGCTACCCTTGGGCCTGGAGACAACCTTTGTCCAAGGGACCCCTGGTTGGACAATATGGGAGCTCCTCTAGCTCTGGCAGTCAACCTAGCTCTTTCCTCTTCTTTCTTCAGGTGAAGAGCCTGGCAGTAGGAGTCAATCTCCTCTTCACCACCCCTGATGGCATGCAGCCTCTGCATCAGTCTGAAGCTCCCTTATGTGGCACTCCAAAGACTCCAATACAGAGCAAACCTCACAAGGGGAGGTGTCATTGCTCCTGATCCCACGTGCCTGCAGTCGGGCCAGGCAGCCCCCACAGCCAAGAGCCAGGGGTCCCATCTGAGTGGAGGCTGGAATCACGGGTTCCATCTGGGTGGAAGCCTCGGAGGTACCAGGGGGAGGTCTAGTCACAGAGGGGATCTTTGGGGTGTCCCCACCATGGTACAGGTAGTAGTCCAGGTGACTGCTGTGCCAACCCTTCTCTTCAGGCTTACCATCTAGAGCCTTGTGTCCCTCCTGCTCACTCACCCGCACTAACTCCTGTGCCAGGTCCAGAGCACACCTGTTTGAGCGCTCTGTTCATGAAGCTCTGGTCACGAGGCTCCCTGGAGGGCTGAGCCAAGCAGGAGCCGGGGGTGGGGGGGGGTGACCCTCCTCAGCTCCTCTCAGCTGCCTTCCGCAGCTGTCTAATTCCCACCCACTGTGGGCCCACTTACACCCAGCTGCGCTGGGGGTCAAGGTCGGGGGTCCGCCACTTGTCTGCTGGGGGTCTCTGGGGGTCCTGGGCTTACGGGGGCACAACAGGCCCATGAGTCTTTCACTGGCAGCTTCTGCCATTGGCAGGCCCTTTTAAATCCTGTGCATGTGCAGTGGGCCCACTGCCAGCACTGCAGTGGGCCCAGAGGTCTAGGGGGTCTGGGGGATCCCTGACCCACTGGAGAAGGGAGCAGGTAAGTGCCCCTCCTTCCCCTAACTCATGTACCAGGCAGCACCGGTCACATGGCTCCCTGGGGGCTGGGCCAAGTAGGAGCCAGGGTGGGGTATGACCCTCCTCAGCTCCTCTCAGCTGCCTTCCACAGCTGTCTAATTCCCACTCACTGCAGGCCCTACGTCCCTGACCTTGACCCCCAGCGCAGCCAGGAGGTGTCCATCACATGTCTGCTGGGGGTCCTGGGCTCACGAGGGCGCGACAGGCTTCTGCCTGTGCATCTCTTGCTGGAGCCAGACCCCGAAGTAAGCCATACTTAAATTCTAACTTCTAGCTTGGTTTGTTTTTAAACTACTTTCCACATACCACTTCATCATAAAAAGAAAAAAATCAAACCAAAGGTGGCAGTTGCTGTAATTTAGCAGGCCAATCTGCCATACCTTGTTTGATACACATATTTAATACAGTTTGTAAATATTTGTAACTTAAAACCAGTGACAGGATATGGCAGCAGACTAAGAAACTGGAGACCTTCACTTTAACCCCACCTTTGACAATGACGTGCTATGACGCCTTAGTCTCTTTGTGCTTCCATTTCCCAGTCACAATGGCAGCAATAAGTATTTGTAAATCTTCTTGGAGAGGCATGGATGAAAAGTGCTAAAAAATTTACAAACTATATGATGTAAATCCACCATTCTTTGGCAAGTCATAAAAAGATGAGGAAAATCTATTAGACAAACATTTTCATCAACTAATAATAATAATAATGTGAATGGTGTTTATTTTAGAGTGATGGAAGGCATATTTCTTATCCTTTCTAAAATAACACATATATTAAAAAAATTAACTACACAAGTCCCCCATTAAGCAATGCATTGAATTTATTACTGTCTTTCTAGGTAGGCAGGATACTGATTGAGCTGCCTAAAATGTCACTCACAGCAGGCTATTTATGTGATGACGTTTCTATCATAGTGGAATTGCTATGTCTAACACCTTTTTCTCCTCTCCAAGAATAAAAATTATTTTGTATACAAAACATGAAGTTGTCCAAGAATTTAAAGGAAAGGATTTACTCCCTTTCTTCATTCAGTATAAAATTATTACATTTTTTAAGCATTTGATTTTGTCACTATTGCAAGAGAATACATTGATATGTATATTACATGCAAAACACTACATTAAAAGAACATGAGGATTGCAAAGTCAAGCACTCAGAAGTTACAACTGCCTAAGGTTGCCTATGCAACCTTAATTCAATCTCCTTCGTGCATATGTATTATGCAGACTTTAATTACATGATCACATACTACTTTTCTCCACAGGACCACGTCTCATTCAGATGACAGGCTGAGTGTTGCTCATTGGATACGTAGTTATTCAATGTTTTGTTTTATTCTCATTGTTCACTTTGCAGCCCCAGGCCCTATATATTTAAGAGACTTTTCAAACCCTGCTCTGAAGATAGAATTATTCATGTCCTTATTGGCTTTGCTAATGCACCATCACTATATTATCTAAGTGCTACACAAGCATTAATTAATGTATCTTGACTCAACCCCCATCAGGTGAAGAAGCAATATTATCCCCATTTTACAGATGGAGAATGGGAGGCACAGATTCATTCACCCATTTTGCATGTTCAACTTAAGACACCTAAGACCTAGTTTTTTAGTGTTGCTTTAGGCAGCAGATGGCACTTTATATGTTCAAAGCACAGTTCCCATTGGTTTCAGATGCAGGTACGAGTGCTTAGCACTCCTACACATCAACCCACAGGGTCGCAAATCAGATATGCAGGACTATATGGAACCAGCCAACACATACGACAGCACAGTTTAAGTGAGTTGCCCAACACAGGAACTTTTTGGCAGAGGCAGGAAGAGTATCCAAACTTCAAGGAAACATTCAGCTTAGCCATAAGAACACCCTTTCCCTCCCTACAATCATCCTGAATCAGCCACAGAATCATAGAGAAATAGGCCTGGAAGGGATCTTGGGAAATATCTAATCCAACTCCCTGCTTTCTATTTCTGTGCCTAGGGCTGCAGTGGTATGCAGCATCCAGAAAGAGCAGTTGCAAGGACAATCCTGTTCAAGCCTGACTTTCTGGGGTACAACATGCCCAGACACAGAATTTTTGGAAACTCAATTGCTGGATTCTAAAAAGTATCTATTGAGTGGGTCCACTGAGATTTTTCAAAGGCTCAGAAATTGGCCAAAGTGGGTGGTATCTCACAAGAATGGCAATAAATACATCCCCTACAACAGGAGGGTACCCCTCACTCCTCCAAATTTCAAGTCCTTTCTCCACAGGACACAGGCATTAGCACTCCTTAACAAAACGTCTGTAAAACATTCTCTTGGATTCAGGCAAAACAAGGCATTTCTCTCTAATTTTGTCTAGAAATGACTAAACTATTTCTGCTGCAACTTAACAAACCAAAAAAAAAGAGGTCTGAGGCATGCAAACTTTCACTTCAAATTATATACACTTAGCAAATTTATAAGCAACTGAAAACCAAGTCTTATAATGAGAAATGTTGGGCAAACTTAACTATAGGAAGCACTTCCATCTCCACTATAATTAATACCTCCTTTGAGAAGATGGTTTGTTACACAGGAAGTAGGCAGGCTGTGCAACAATTCTGGGTGTACTCACACAAAGTAGCCAGTCTGTACTTTGAGGGCCCATTCAAGCTATTGATGATATAAAACTAATAGGCATCAAATGATTTATACCACCTAATCAGTACTCAAAAGTAAAGTGGTGCACTTAGTGCAGCAGAGAAACAAAATAACAGCAACAGCAAACAAAACAGGACAATTAAATCTCCTTCTCTACAATTCTTTGTGTGGACAAGCAGAAAAAGTAATTCAGGATGTAGGGATGCCAGAAGTGGGAATCGCAACTGAAATGAATCCCTGGGTTGTTCGGCCAATTCAATCATTTGATCCTGACCCAGCCATTTTTGCTTTAGATAGTGGGTGCCATATTTGCCCCTTTATCATGACCAACAATAACCTCTGTATACTTCTTTCAGTGGGTATCATTAGCTGTCTTGGTGATCACCAGACAATCTATGAGAGACAAGAGGACAGAGAATTAAGTTATCAGTGTTGCTTGGCAGAATGACACCTTAAACAGCATGACTGCCATCTGTATTTTCTTCTGTCTTATCCCAAACCCTGTCCATCCTCCTCTTCTGTTGACACTTCTGATGGCTGATTTCCCTCCAATGCAGCCTTCTATACATCTTCTGATTAAACATGTTAAACACTATTCCTCCCTGGTATATTTGCTCAAAAAAAGTTAGAAAGTAATACATTGAGGTAAGTTCTAAGAAATGTTAAGATGCTTGAAAAATATATAAACTGCACCAGGCAAAACTGAAAACCCAAACGCTGCACTTGTTAGGGTTTCCCCCACCCCGCTTTCTAAATTAGAAAAATATTTTTCACTACTCATTTGTTTTTCACATTACCCTGACATCTGCTCTTTAAAAGTACAATGAAAGGCATGCTTTTCACTACAAACACAGACAAAATATGGTAACACTGTCTCTCTCTTCTGCAGAACTGCTAAGTAATAGGAATTTGCATGACTAAGCTTCTACTATGCTGACATATGCAAAACTTGGGAACAATCACTCTTTCCAGTTTGACAACATTTAAAAGAGAAACATTGCCTGTGCTTTCCTTCAGGACACTATCAAACTTGTACATGAATGATACCATTCAACAAAATCAATTTTAAAACAAGTATTTAAATGTTGGGTTCTCGTAAGTACAGATCTTTGAATGGCAGCTTTATTATATGAGCTAAAGGTCATAAGGGACTTGACTAATGCTTCCAAACATATTTCACTTGTTATGTTCCAACCAGAAGCTGCCATAATGTTTTCAATACTCATCTTTAAAACTAAAAGGCCTATTTAGTCTATTGAGTAATTTACAGAAGTCCTGAATCCCAAACAAATATACCTCACCGGAAAAAGCATCCAGCTAAAGAGTAGGTTTAAAAGATTCTACCAACATTTTTAAACCTGAGTGCTTACGGGGAGCTTGTATACCTGTAAGCAGTAGCAGCCCAGTTTCCATGGTTGCTTGAACATCCACAAGTCCAGCTGACTTGGGGGTAGTGATAGGTTCCTGGCTTCTGCGAAAATTAGGCTCCTTTTGTTAGGGGACTGTTATGGATTTAAGTGCATAATTTTAAGCAGCCACATTCCACAATACGGCTAACACAGAACTTTCTTAACATGTGCCAACAGCAAGTTTCTCACGGCTTGCCTCCTGTCATTCTGCTCCTTTTACTCTGTCCTGTGTCTGCAATCTAGAGTTTTGTATGGATCATGGTAAAGTAGAAACAAAATATTACCAGTCTAAGATCTGATATTCAAAGGAATGTAGGTGCCTAACTCCTACTTAACCCCCTTTATCTCTCATGAAAGTCAGGTGCCTAAAACCATTTGAAGACTGGGAGCTTATGCTTAAAACAAACTGGGTTTGGTTGCTAGTCTCTAGTCTCAGTTGTTCCATACATTTGCTTTGTAAAGTCAGACAAGCCACTTTCTCTTTGCACTTTTGTTTCCCTCATCTCTAAAAATGAGTGTTACAAGGTTGCAGCCATATTTTTTATGTTCGAGCAAATGCACTGAGATCTTCTGATTAGGTATAAAGAAGCATGGAGAATTATCATCCCAATTCCGATATGTTCCAAACTGTCTCTATTTAGGAGCAGTCTCTTCATAAAAAAGGCTGTCAGACTAGCAGTTGGCACTGGTGGATTATATATTTTTGAAATATTTAAAATTTATTTACTTTATTTAGCCAAATCCAAGACGACTTTGAATTTAAGACAACCCCCCCCCCAACTAATAATTAGATTCTATACATGGAAAACAGATAAATTTGCCATAATTTTCCATCTACAGAATCTAATTATTGGGGGGCATCTTAAATTTGCCCCCCCTCCACCACTGCTGTAGTGGGGAAGGCTGCAGCAGGGGAGTAGGTTGGGGGGGCAGTTAAGTAGCCTGCCCCTGCCCCTTGCCTCCTGATGCCTGTTCCCTACCATGGGCTCAGTGCTCTGTGCCATGGGCTGTCGTGGAGCTGGGGCCAGAGCTGGAGCTGTGACTGAGGGTAAAAAGTGACAGTAGCATGGGAATCAGGGTCAGAGGTGGCAGGGGGCAGGGCAGCGGCTGCAGCTTCCACTCTGACCACGATGCCCAAGTTGGGGTCGAGGCCAGCGCTGGAGCCAATGCTGCAGCCACTGCAGTAGTCACTTGCTCCCTGCCTTGTACTCAAATGCAAGACAAGGGGCTTTTTTCCCCATTTGGAATGGAGGGAACTCATCATGGATTCTTATATTATGAAATTTCTAAATGGCTATACTTTTCCTTAAAGTTGTTCCAGTGCAGTGTAAATATTTTCCTCAGTCATGCCAATGAGCTCTTCAGATGAAGCTAGTCAGTCTCTACTACTTCAGGGATAAGTTTTGACTAAGCTAATACCCCGAGTAAAAGGGCGGTCATTTAGAGGCTCTCTGGGGGATAGGTAGTTGCTTATACCAAATGGTACAATAATTTGCTTACAAATTAGGAACCGTTAAGAGGAGACAAACTTTTTTTCCATTATGACCCAAATCTAAAGTTGGACTGAGGTCTCCACTATGAAAACACCAATGAGCTTCAGAGTAACTTGGCATCCACAGTAGTATAAAGACATAGCTGCGCACCTGGGGCAAAGGGTCAGTGGTGACTTCCAGTTCCAATTCCATGACATTTTTTCATGCCCTCCCCAGCTGCACTGAGAGCAGTTGCCTGTTTGCCCCACGCTAGCTTTGCCACTGAGCACCGAGATCAGTTCAGTGCTGCTCTACATCAGGTATTTAGGTAGTTCAGTAAAAACATCCCTTAACTGTTTATCTACTAATTCTTCAGAGCTCCTCTCCATGAGAGAACGACTGCATAAAACAGCACGTTCTCTCTCCAGGATCATATCTACTTATTTTACCAACAGGACAGTTGACTTCTATAACCACTGCAAAGCCAATACAGCTTTGCAGAAGGCAGGGCAGGGTGGCATCTCAGACAGCAACTGGCTCAGAGAGACATGAGCTTTCATACACAACAGCCTACTACATCAGAAACTATGAATGGACTACGCCTCTCTGAAGCACCTGATCTCTAGGGTGCCACCCTGCCCTAACTTCCGCATGACTTCAGATTAACACAACTAACTACTACCTCTGCACTTCATGCAGCTATGAGAGACGTTGCACACTATACACAGAATTACTACATAAATTATGACTGTAGGATCCTTATTGCTGATGACATGTGAACGAGGAGGAACCCAGGCTCAATTCAAGATTCCAGAGTTAGAAGATGTGACAGTCAAATAAAAACCATTGTTCCCCTTTATTTGTTATCTAAATAGATTTGATCAGAAAATCATTAAGACAAAAATAGAATGTAGCAATACCAGTTTTAACAGTTAAGGCAAAACATTTTTTCCAATTTTCAGTGTAAACTTCCTTTTGTTCATGGTTTTGTTGCATTGGCTGCTGATTTAAATGTCGTCAATGTACATATGGTTTGTAAGTTAATTCTTCTTGTAATAAGAATAGAATTAGATTGTCCCAGGGTAAGGAGAGCTGGACAGAAATCCTGTGTTGCAATTTGCATGTTTAGATTTGTGGCCACGCAGTGTATGTAACAGATGTCCCTGGAGCAGCTTATTTTTCTACTCATCTTGTTTGGATTGCACCATGATTGTCTTGGGCTGCACTTTTCGAACCTTGGAAAAATGAGAGGGCAA
Source organism: Crocodylus siamensis (assembly GCF_052110815.1). Taxonomy (NCBI): domain Eukaryota; kingdom Metazoa; phylum Chordata; order Crocodylia; family Crocodylidae; genus Crocodylus; species Crocodylus siamensis. The sequence continues at coordinate 134,234,331 of NC_143397.1, read as the reverse complement.
TGCACACCTGGCTACACCGTGTTGCCTAAAAACTGGATTGACAGAACAAACGGGTTTAATTTTTAACTTTCAATGAGAGTGGAAAAAGTAATTTACTGTAACAAATTGATAATGGCAACACTTAACAATGAATATTGCTGATTTTTAGGACCTAATGGTTCGGATGCTTCATTAAAGTAATAATGAACGTTTTTCACTGGAGAAATAAAAACACAAAAAGGTATGTGTGTTTCTTATTTGCTTCATATATGAACAGAGTCCTAGTGCCAGATTTTCCATTTTCTGGTTTTATAGTTTCATAGTTGTTAGGGTCGGAAGAGACCTGAGCAAATCATCAAGTCCGACCCCCTGCCATGGCAGAAAAGAGTACTGGGGTCAAACGACCCCAGCAAGGTGACTGTCTAGCCTTGTCTTAAAGACCCCCAGGGTAGGAGCCAGCACCACTTCCCTTGGAAGTTGGTTCCAGATCCTAGCCGCCCTGACCATGAAGTAGCGCCTTGTGATGTCTAATCTGAATTTACCCTCTGCCAGCTTGTGACCGTTATTCCTAGTCACTCTTGGTAGTGCTCAAGGGAACAGGGACTCCCCCAGTGCCTGCTGGTCCCCTCTGACTAGTTTGTAACAGGCCACTAGATCCTCCCTCAGCCTTCTCTTGTGGAGGCTGAACAGGTTCAGGTCCTGTAGCCTGTCCTTGTAGGGCCTGCCCTGCTGCCCCCTGATCATGCGAGTGGCCCTCCTCTGGATCGGACCCTCTCCATGTTGTCCACATCCCTCTTGAAGTGCGATGCCCAGAACTGGACGCAGTACTCCAGCTGCAGCCTGACCAGTGCCGCATAGAGGGGGAGTATCACCTCCATGTACCTGCTTGAGATGCATCTGTGGATGCATGACAAGGTACAGTTGGTCTTCCTGACTGCATCCCCACACTACCACCTCATGTTCATCTTGGAATCAATGATGACTCCAAGATCCTTTTCTACCTCTGTAGTGACAAGAAGGGAGTTCCCCAGCCTATAGGTATGGTGCTAGTTGTTCCTCCCCAGATGCATCACCTTGCACATGTCAGTGTTGAATCCCATCCTGTTCTCATCCGCCCACCCCTGTAACCTGTCTAGGTCTGATTGTAGCCTATTCCTCCCTTCTAGCGTGTCCACATCCCCCCACATCTTAGTGTCATCTGCAAATTTGAACAGGGTGCTTTTTACCCCCTCATCCAAGTCGCTGATGAAGATGTTGAACAGTGTGGGCCCAAAGACTGATCCCTGCGGGACCCCACTGCCCACATCACTCCAGGTTGAAAATGACCCATCCACTACCACTCTCTGAGTGCGGCCCTCCAGCCAGTTGGTGACTCATTTGACTATGTAGGTGTTGACACCACAGTCCTCCAGTTTTCTAATGAGAACAGGGTGAGAGACCTTCTGAAAGTCCAGGAAGACTATGTCCACTGCTACCCCTGCATCTAAGGATTTGGTGATCTGGTCATAGAAGGCCACCAGGTTGGTCTGACAGAACCTGCCACTAATGACCTTGTGTTGGTTGCCCCTAAGCATAATAATGTCCCCTGCTGGCCCCTTGTGGACATGTGCCAGAATAAGTCTCTCAAAAAGCTTGCCCAGGATTGAGGTACGACTAACTGGCTTATAGTTTCCTGGATCCTCCTTCCTCCCCTTTTTGAAGATGGGAACCACATTGGCCTTCTTCCAGTCCTCTGGGACCACACCAGAGCCCCACGAGTGCTCACAGAGCTGTGCCAGGGGTCCTGCAGTACTCTGGGGTGGAGATTGTCCGGACCAGCTGATTTGAATACATCCAGTCCCTCCAGAAGTTCCCTGACTAGATCCTCACTGACCTTTGGCCTAGGAGCGCCTCCCCTGTGGCCTGTGGGGGGCCAGGTGGTGGGGCTGATCTGGTCCCTGCTTAGGAAAATGGAGGCAAAGAAGTCGTTAAATATGCTAGCTTTGTCATCTGGTGTGACGACCAAATTTCCTAGTGTGTCCTGCAGGGGCCCCACGTTACCCGGAACCTTCTTTTTGCCTCCTATGTATTTAAAAAAGGACTTCTTGTTGTCCTTGATCCTGGAAGCTAGTCCCAGTTCCATCTCTGCCTTGGCCTTCCTGACTGCCTCCCTGCATCCCCGAGCAGCTGCAGTATACTCCTCCCTGGTGAAGGCCCCTCCCTTACATTGGGTGTGCGCCTCCCTTTTAGCTAGGAGACATTTTCGGATGCTTCTGGTGGGCCATGGGGGCTTTTGCGCCCTCCTGTCCACTTTGATCCGTGCTGGGATTACCTCCCTTTGGGCTTGGAGGACTGTCTCCTTAAGGAGCCACCACTCTCCTCGGACAACTGGCTCCCCTCCCTTCTGGAACCTCAGTGCCTCCCCGACTATTCTCCTTAGCTCATTGAAGTCCGCATTCCTGAAATCTAGGGCTGCTGCTTTGTTGCAGGCCTTTGCCACCTTGCACTGGATGGTGAATTCCAGCCAGCGATGATCGCTGTCGCCTAGGTGGTCGAGCATCCGCAGCCCCCTCACCAGGTTGTCGCCCGTGGCCAGCCCCAGGTCCAACAAGGCGTCTCCCCTGGTGGGGCTGTGCACCTCCTGGGTTAGATGGAGGTCCTGCATTTGGGCTAGGAACCTACGTGAGCAGTCAGACCTGGCTGACTGCTCTTCCCAGATGTCTGGAAAGTTCAGATCACCCATGATGACCACATCCTTTGACCTAACTACCTCCATGAGCTGACTTAAGAATTCCTGGTCTAGCTCTTCCCCTTGGTTGGGTGCTCTGTAGTAGACCCCCACCATTAAGTCTCTTTCCCCTCAACTTCCTGGTATTCCTTGCTATAGTATTTTAAAGCATGCCCTTACTTCACTGAGATGTCAGTTTGTAATAATTCTTCTGCAACCAAAAGAGACATGTTGCTACTGTGACGGGACCCACCTCAGAGGCCTGCCATAGTACCATCTGGCAGTCTAACTAATCTTGTCCCACTTACTCTCACCTGGCCTCACTGAAGTACCCTCCTAATTCTTCCTGCCTTGCCTTGCTGGAATATTAATATAAATTAGGTAGGCTGGCCTCAGAGACCAGAATACAGCCTTTGGTGTCTCACTATACCCTGTTCACCATGGGGTGACCCATCCCTTTCTCACTCTCTCTGCCCTGCACCCCCAAGCACCAGGTACCCAGCTCCAAATGGGGGATGCTCTCCCTAGTTACCCATGTGGCCAGTCTCTACCAGTCTCTTGTGGGATCTCCCTCACTAGCCAGATCCAGTAGTCTGGCTCTAGACCCAGTAACTAAAATACCCAATACTTCACCAGCAGCAATCCCAGCTTTACATGTTACCAACCTCTGCAAACAAACTGTCAACAGTGCCCTCTAGAGCAGTGGGTATAAACCTTTTTGTACCAGGACCCATTTGTGACCACTGATGGCCAGTCTCAACCCAGTGCGCCACATTCCCAACTCACTGCCCCCACCCCCAGCATATGGGACAGGGAGTGGAGGGGTGGGCTGGGGCAAGGCAGGGTATGTGAAACATAGGGAGCCTTCAAGCAGCCCCTTGCAGGATGAAACTCTCACAATTACAAGGGAAAAACCACGGTTTCCCACATTGTAAGTTTGTTGATCCATTTTTAGTTTGTTCATGACCCTTTCATATATTCTTGAGACCCACTTTGGGGTTGCGACCCATGGGTTGAGAAACACTGCTCTAGCGCACTCCTTCATGCCCTCCTGCCTCCCTTTTAGCCAGTCCCAAGCTTTGCAGATGTCAAACAATCAACATACACATTCAACTGAATAACCAACCTGTCTAGGTACCCTCACCATAAAGAGGATCTCCCTTTATCCCTGCTTGCCAACTGCCGCCTGCTCCCAGGGATAACTTACCCTTCTGTGGATCATTACTTCTCCCATCTCCCCAAGAAGCTCTTCTTGCCCACAACACTCAGAACCAGAGTATCCTTCGGGCCCTTACTAATCCCACCCCCTTCCAGTCACCTGAGCCCAGCGTCTTAGGGTCCAGCATAGTGGTTTCCATCAGCTAATATATAGGCTTGTTTCTCCTCAACCTGCTTCCCTGTGAGCAGGCTCACAACTCTGGGGCTGACTTCCCCCAATCAAACACCCTCTACACTGCCTTGCAGCCAAGACAGCTTCTTTGCATGCCGCCCTCTACAATGTCTTGCAGCCACTTAGTTCTGATGCTTGGCCCTACCCAGTGGCAGGGGGGACTCGGTTGCCTAATTACCAATAGCCTGTTCAGATCCGCTGCAGCTGCTCTTTTATCCACTGCCTGGAGCCAAAGCCTGCTAGGCTATCTCCTTTTCCATCTTACTCCAGATACATGGCCTGCAGGTTTTCCAGAACTTTGGACCTACTCCTTTTCCCTTTCGGCTGCCTATTCCTCACTGTTGGCCATCAGTCAGCTGTCTCTTCTCTTAAAGTAAAAGGAGGTTAAGGACCCCCCACAATCCTGGCCTATGATTTTGACACTACATATCTTTTACCTTCATATTTTTTATTACTGAAGTATCCAGGTGCCATATAAAAATAATAAAAACACACATCATAATAGTTTATAATAAAAATGGATATGTTTTCACATACCTTTCCACCAGCTGCAAGAATTTAGGCAACTGGCTATCAGCATGAAAGAGTTATGTTACCTTTTACAATCTCACTGTATAATGGGAAGTCTGCAGTAGAATAACAGGACAGAGCATTTGCAATCCTAGAGAAAGTCAGATTTCACAGCTTCATAGTAACTCAAGGAATTTGTATTCTTTCCAAGAGTAATTCTGCTGAAGTCAATGGAATTAGTTTGGAAAAATGCAACACAGTAGTAGACTGTGAGTTGCATGATTTAAAAAAATGTGGCATAAGCCAAATTTATGAAAGAGGCTCAAGTATCCATTTGTGGTAGAGAAATTTGATGATGTGTTAATATCTTATCTCTCCCAAAGAAAGTGTGTTATTTTTATTCACTGCCATCACCTGAAATATGCAAGTCAATCTCCACCTATTGTCAGAGATGAACTTTTAGACTGCAGATGACAAGTTACACAATAGAAGATTAATGCAATTACACTGAAAGAAAGTGAAATTCTGAAAATTAATATAACCTGAATTAATATATGGCATGACAATTTGGTTTTAGAGTCTGAATGTATTGCAGTTGTGATCAAACCTTCGGTGAACAGGACGTCTGTCCTGGTTATAAGGCCAATTTAAGCACCAGCTATGCTTCTGATATGTCACTGCTAGATCTGATGTTAAAATAACTCTATTTGCTAGTATCAAATTACATGCTAATAGTTAGTCCAGATGTGCCACTATCATATCATGTATGAGATTTGACTTCGGGATAAATGAAATTTTTTCCTAAAACTCACCAACAATCACCAAATATTCAGAGTAGTCATTATCACTAACAGGTAAATGTGACTAGTCCCTGTCAATAAATGATAAAGTTCCTAGTGACTTTTGCATAGGCCATTAGCTCTGGAAATCCCCAGAATCATGACCGCAAGAAAACCAGATATACAATGAAATAAGAATGAAACCTTCCCAGGAATTAATGCTTTGGTAACACTCTCTTAAAGTTGACATTTCATTTTCCTTCCATATCTCATGACTGTTGCAGTTAACAAAGAGTCTTTCAATTCTTTTACTGAAGAAACAGGGTAGGAGAGGAAAAAATATTATGCTCAAATTCATGCGATTTTCTTCTCAATAAAGCTAAATGTATGTTGTTCCTCCCAAAACCTCTTCCTACTGAGCAGATACAAGCATGAAGTTGCTTAGCCTGGTTAAATTTAATGTGTGTTCCTCTGCTCTTGTGAAACCTGACATACGGTGAATGCACTGAGGCTTGCAAAAACAACAGTGATTCACTATTAATCATTTAAGAAATAGGCTTGCCGCTTTAGAGATGCAGGGTAACCCTGTATTTCTGGGAAAGTGTATTTACATCCCAAATGTTATTACATTACAAGATTTAGATTGAGATTATGGCAGTAAGAGTCTGTGGCCTAAACCATAGAATCCAGATTCTGATTCAGTCTAAAGAAGTTTGAAGCTTACAGTCTGAATACATATTTAAGTTGTGCAGTATCATATGTGATGAATGTGTGTATTGTTGAGATGTAACCACTGATTCCATAGCTAGGTTGCATGGATAGCTGTTCTATCTTACATTTCAGTTACTAAATTCTGTCTCTAAATTTGACAGAATAGCTTTCCACAGGATAATCACAGTTCAAATTCCCCTTACTTTAGTAAAGTATTCAGCAACTTTTGTAGAGAAAACATTTTACAAGCTCCCTTTTTTTGAAAACTTTCCTGTTTTTTTCACCAGCCTGTGGGTTTCTACAAAAAATGAGAGAATCTAAAATGCAGTGCTTCACATGCTCTAACAACATCTTAGATCAGTGGTTCTCAACCCTCCTAGGCTCCAGCACCCCTCCATAACTCCTGTGAATTGAGGGATACACCAATTCATTAATTTATTTGTTGCAGTACTCCTGGTGAGCAGGTGGGAAAAAGAGTGACCCACTGCTCTGCAAGGAGTCAGGACAACCATGAGCTTACCTTGTTGCAGTGGGGAAGGAAGGGAGGAGCAAGGGGTTTGTCAGGGACAAACTTGTACTCACCTTCTCGCGCTGAAGCCAGGTAGAGATAAGCCTGAACTTACCTGATTGTATAGCGGCTGGGCAGGAAAGAACAAGTGCTTATTTCTTCACACTCTGGGACATCCTCAAAAGAAGCTTAAGGCGCCCAAGAGTGCCATGGTATCCCTGCTGAGAACCGCTGTCTTACAAATAGGCCATTTCCTCATGTTAAATCAAAGTTCATTAACTATCTGCCTTATTTATAGCAACTCAAAAATTCCCAACAGTGCCCCGAGATCCTTCTAAAGGTGCTATACAATATTAGCAGAGTTAGATATGTAAATACCTGCACATGATTCACAAGATAAATGCAAAGATTTCAAATAGGAATCTGTAGAGCCAAAAATATAATGACCTGTTGTGCTCTTTCTGAGTTCTTTGCCATAGAAAAATTGCTCAGGAATTTCCATAGTCAGAAAACAAGCTTAATTAACTAAGAGCTGGCATTTTCCAAGGGATGCCTTAAGACTAATGAAGGGTGCCTGGAGTCCTAAATGATTGAGAACCATTGGAGTAAGTAGTCTGTGCCATGCAAAGCATAGCTGAAGGATGTGCTCAAATGCACCAGGGCCTATTTTGCTAGCTCTCAACAGTTCTGATCTTCAGGAACTACGAAGACAAGCTAGCCAACATCCATGGACTGTGAAGGAAAAATGGAGCTCCTCAGAGCCACAGAGGGATGTGGGATGAGCAGGTATATATGGATGGAGTAGCCACAGCAAGTAGAAGCAGGGTGGATTAAAGGGTTGGTTGCAGAGCTCTTGGGAGAGGCAGGGAATTTTACTAGGAACATGTGGGAGTAGGGAGTGTAAAATGAAGCATTAGGGTAGAAGAACTGTGGAATGGGGGCTGAAGTAAGGGGAGCCCAGTGTTTCTGAGCTAAGACACTTCATTTTGGTGAACTCTCTGAGCAATGAAATGGGGAACTCTTCAACTGCTAAGGCCTGAGTATGAAGAGGTGGACTCCTCCATTCCTAACACATCAGCTCTATAGTACACCAGACAGCAGTGCCAACGGAGTCTAGAGTCTCTGTACCAAATTATCAGTGCCTCAAAGGCTCCTCACAGATTCGTTGCCTTCCTGCACTGGGGAGTTAGAGCAACAGCATCAGGGCTTTCCTTCATGAGAGAGTACATCAGCAAGGGAACACTGTCATCTCCCTAGAGATACCCATCTGAATACAACTGATAGAAGAATTAGAGCTGATCATGAAACAAAATCCCAGCATCAACCTGAATCTTCATGGATGTTGGTGAGCCCTGGACTTCAGCCCATACCTTTTGGGCTCAGGCGCATCTCTAATATAAGTCAAAATTGAAAAAAACTATAGGCAGATCTCTTGTGTTCCATTGCTTATCTCCTTTTTTATTGCAGTGAAGTGTGTATGGCAGCAAATATATTGCATAAAAATAACCCAACAAACTTCAAATATCTTCATGAATTAAGACTTCCTCCTGACACATCAATTACACTAACAGAACTAGGAAACTAGTTTTTGAGGCCTTTTTCTTAGGGTAGGAGTTCCTATATTTTCTTGGTATATGTCCAATAAGTTAAGGAATTGTGTAGGGGCCAGGTATAAACTGTATCAACTCCAGCATCAGTGTTAGCAATCTTAAATAAGATGCAGTCTCCCTAATAATAAGGATTCTTTCCAAGGTAGCGACTATTGTTCTTTTGGCTCTATTTACAGTTAGTTTTCCATTTAAACATACTTCTCAAAGAAAATGCTAACAGTTAAAATCTAGTGTATATGGGGCCTGAAATAATAGGTTATGACACCTCAGACTACGCTGACAGAAGATGACATGTGACAGGTGACATTTTTGTAGTTAGACCAATTACTCCCACCTGGAGCTCCTGATCATTCAGAAAATGTAAGCAGTGGGGGAAAAATGATATGTTGTGTAAGGCTGGAAAAGACACATCAGGCGGGTCCATTCAGAAGTGCTTTGCAGAAGCAAGAGGATTCTACAAACTAAACCTGCTTTATCTGCTTTTAAATCCGTTACTCTTTGGGGTTGCTGATGAAAAGAAGTTGCAGCAAGATTGAGTGAAGAAAGCTTGATTGACAAACCCAGTACACGTTTTACAGAGCATGGTATTTTTGATTTTCCTAATTAGGGAGGTTCTGCTGAAACTCTCAAGTTCTGTTTTAATGTCAGCACTTCAGAGCCCTAGAGGCACTGTTTAGAGCACTACTGTCTCTCTAGGCTAATTCTAGAGTCCCTAGGCATCTTGGGTACATGGACTCTATTGACTATTTACTTCTAAACAGCATGCATGTCAAGAGAGTTCTTAACCTAGAGCCTCTGAACAAGGTTTGATTGAACTGTGGCAAATGTGTCCATGTCTGGTCTACACTAGTATGCTGACAGTCAGGGCTGTATTGCTACTACAAGGACAGGAAAATTCCCTAAAACTCTCAGTATAGAGGCAGCTCTGGAGCGATGGTCACTTTACAATACGGAAAAACGGCATCAAGACCTTATTCAGATTTTTTCCTTTATTTGATTTAATATCGGGCTACACTAAAGCACATGTTCTTTTGACATATGCCACAACAGGAAGCAGCATATGAAGAAACCTCCTTAAAAACAAGATTCCACTTATTTTTAATGTTTCTTTCATATAAGACAAAATAACTCTTTAGAATCAACTAAACTATATGATGCTCCCCACTTGGACAACTGATCTGGTAATTCTGGCCCTATCTGTAGACTGACTCTTTGTCTAGTTACATAGGATGGGAGTTTTGTCATCGACTTAAGTGGGGCTAAGATGAAACACCGTGTATCTATATATTTTTGGTACATGTCCAACAAGTTAAGGAATCGAATGGGGCCAGGTATAAACCATATCCACTCCAACATCAGTGTTAGCAATCCTAAATGTGTTGCAGGACACCTGGGATCTTGACTATGACAAGACAACTCCTTTCTATTATGAGGCATGCCACTAGATGTACCCACTGATGGCAAGGCCAATACCCCAGTTCCATCCTGTTTTCAATGTCCATTTCATTTACTGAGTTTAAAGAAGTTATACCAGTAATATGTTATTCAACTGGCATTTTACTGTTTTTCTCACATACCACCCCACCCCCAAATAAAAGATGCACCTTGTTTTTAGAAGGCTGAATGTAGAAAAAAAGGATTTTCCAAAGTCATAGCTCAGAGCTTTTTCTTGAAGATACTGTGCACCCACCACAGTACTACTTATCCCCCATACCCTTGCTATGGGATAAAATTTGCCAAAAACTGGTGCCAATGCGAGTGATTATAAAGGGATTAACATTGGATTGTATCCCCTCCTGTTTCCTGCAAGGGACAAAGAATCTGGCAGCCATTTTAAAACACAGTGCCTTTATCCTTCGGGGCTTTCATTCAGTGAAGTTTTGGCAAAGAAAATCAATTTCCCTGCTTAAGATACATACTCCACTTTTGGAGAGCTGATTTTTGGGGGAAAAGGTATATGCAGGAAGTGAAATATGAAGTAAATACGGTATTTGCTTTTGAACTGCATTAATTAAAGGTTAATTCTGCTCCTAATGAGAACCATGTAAGTTTTGCTTCTCACTTCCATAGAAGCACCAGCGGGGACAAGTCTTTGTAGGAAAGTCTGGGGTTGGCTCCATCAGGGGAGGTGTTTTAAAAACCAGACAACTGGAGCATTTTGTTCATTCTTCTACTAGAATACTTCTTCTTTTCCCACAAATGGCTCAACATAACTATTGACAATTGCTGAACAATTAGCAATTTCCATTTGCTTTAATGGGAATTCCAGGTGTCCTCTGTACCACTCAAAATGTATAGCTATTAAACAAAGAGGGAAGTTACCTGTAGCAAGGACATTTGGCAGTATCTAAATCAAACTTCTCTGGCCCATGAGCAATGATACTGAGCAAGTAGCATGCCTTAGGCAACATCCTGTATTGCTCTCCTTGTCAAACTCAGTTTTACCTGCTTAGTCTCCTTTGGCTATGAGCAAGCTTTGGGTTGATATAGAAAAGTAGGCCTGTGCGAAGCGGATTTCGATTCGGCTGATTCGGAGGGACAGTGAGTCAATTTGGAGAGTCACTGGAATCTGGAATCACTGTCCAGATTCAATTCGGCTGAATCAGATCCAAAGATTCAATGCTGCTTCGGAGATTGACTAAATGGGCAGCAGTCCTCACCACGCTGGACACAACTGCCTCCAGCTGGTAAGTCTGTTGAGGTTCGGGGAGGAGGGAGGAATTGGGGCTGGGACAAGCTGCCCAGCTGGGGCAAGGGATGGAGGACTCAGAGAAGTGGGGCGTGGGATGCAGGCATGGGGGCTATGCCCTGCTGCTGCTTGCTCAGCCAGGGGAGGCAGAGGGTGGGATAGTGATGCAGCTTGCTCCGGGGAGAAGCGGCCAAGCAGCGGCAAGGCACAGCCCCTGCTCCCAGAGCTGAAGTGGGCATGGCAGTGCTGGGACTGGGGGCTATGCCCTGCTGCCACCTGCCCCCTTCTGCCCAGAGCAAGCCACCCCTGCAATCATGTATCCCCCCCAACCCCGCTCTGGCTGGGCAAGCAGCAGCAGGACATAGCCCCCGCTCCCAGAACTGCCATGCCATGCTTGCATCAGTGCTGGGAGAGAGGGCTCTGCCCTGTCACCGCTTGCCAGCTGGGGTGGGGGGCTGGGTACTACTGCCGTTTGCCCAGCTGGTATAAGGTGGGGGGCGAGTGCTGCCGCCACTTATATCCAGCTGGTGCGGGGGGGGCAGGGTGCAAGATGTGGATGTGGCACTGCTGGGCACGGAGGATATGCCCTGCTGCTGCTTGTCCCCTTCCACCCGGAGCAAGCTGCACTCACATCCTGCCCCCCACCCCCCACAGCTGGGCAAGTGACAGCACTGCATAGCCCCTGCTCCAATTGCTGCTATGCCTGCATCTCACACTCCCCTGCCCCTGCTCCCCTCTCTAAGTCCCACGCCCCCTGCCCCAGCTGGGCAGCTTGTCCCAGCCACAATCCCTCCCTCGCTGTGGGGACATTGATCTGCCCCCTTCCACACCCCTTCCCTCCCTGTTCTGCCCACCATAACATACTTAGTAACTGGAGGGAGCTGTGTCCAGTGTGCTGAGGACTGCTGCCCATTTAGCCTATGGCTGAATCTCCGAATCGGCTGAATCTTTTACGAATAGATTTGGAGGCTTATGATTTGATTTGGAGTTTTTAACTGGTCTCCCGATTTGATTTGGATTTGGGGATTCGGTTACCGAATTGGGCTGAATTTCCTCTAAATCTAATCAGCTACTGAAGCTTAACATAGCCCTAATAGAAAGCTGGACAAATTCCAGAAGGGACCCGGAAATCTGTCACCTTCAATTGAAACATTTGGTAACTGGGACTGAAACTTGCTACAAAATAGCTTCTTCTTTTTTTTGAAGTTTTATAACAGTCCAAATCAAATTAACTTGCCAATTAACTTCCTATAGCCAGTTAAACACCAAATTCAAAATCCTCAAACTCAGAAAATACAGTCTTGAGTATCCATTTCTTAGCAGTTTAACATGGCAGGCATCCATATAAAATAGTTAATAACAGAGTAAAATAATAAATAAGTATTGTGTGCTTGTGCACAAATAAGCACAACCACATATACACTACGTGAGGAAAACATTAAAAATGCATGTCTACACAAACAAAAAGTCAAGCATATCCAAAAGCCAGGAAATACCAAAATAGAAGTTGTATATACAGCCATAACTCTACCATAACTCTATCCTCTTATGCACACATTTCACAAAACAATCAGCAGTTGCATGGTAACTTACTATGACTCAGATACAGTATCTGAATCATAACAATGTAGAAACACAATCATACTCAAGGTACATAAATAATACTATATTTACTCAAATCTAAGACAACCCCCTTATAATCAAGCTAACACCTTGGCACATTGATTCACAGGCAGATGTGGGTGTTGCAGGGGTGGAGGTGCAGAGTTGTAATAACTTTGATTTCTGGTGCATCAAAAGTTTAAACCAAATTGCATGGCAGTGGCAGCAGCATTTCTATTCAAATAGAAGTAGAATCAATTGACTTCATGGCTCATTATAATCTACTTGAATCCTTCTAAACTCTTCCTTCTGTGTTAATGACCCTCTTTCCTTTTTAATAGTCTTGATATTCAGCTAATCAAACTAGCCTTTCTTTTGCATTTCTGCTGTGAGTTAGCTGCTTCTGGTAATCCAGTTCTTATTTCACAGTCCTGCAGACTGTTTTTTAGCACTCACTAAAAACATTAACTCAGGTGTGGAAATAACTTTTAGTGAAGCATTGGATGCACTATGAAGACACTCAAAGAAAGCTAGATTTTGTTTTATGAATTTGGAAGTGAGATATCCATTTAATTCTAATGTCTGCAGAACTAATGAAACAACATATTTTAATTCTTTTTTGCCAAGATGGGGTTTTTTATGTGGAATATATGATACAACTAATTAATGCACATCTCAAAACATTTATATTTGGTTTTGCTTCAATTTTAAACTGAATACTAAAGGCCTAGGCTACTAGCTTATTACTGAAGCTTCTAGCTTCTCTTTTTAACTTGATAAAAATATGCCTTGTATTATATTGTGATAATCTACCACACCAGCTGGACACCACTTTTCAAAATCCTAGATCCACCCATACATCTTAAACAGCTATATTAATTTCTGAGAATAATGTATTGTTCTAGTACCCTGGAAACTGTTTCTGAGAGAAAAACAAGTGGAGAATTATATTAACAGGTATTTGTTATAATCTCTTTTTGGATCTCAGCTCTTACACAGAAACACAGTGGTTTTGTATTTTTCATGAAAATTTCTCTCATTGTCTCAATAAATTTTTGGTATTATTTTTCCTGAAAACTGAATCTTTTTTCTTTTAAAATACTGTTAAAATAGTTATTTATGGAAGGAAACTTTGTGCAAAATATTTATACCTGGGTGCTAGAGATTCAAAAGTGACCTAAATGGATGACTGAGAGTAAACCAAAAACTAAATGCTTAAAGTAGCTTAAAAATGTATAGGATTTTCTAGGTAACATCTGTAATTATATTAAGTGGTAAAAATAGCCTATATTTTCAAAAGGGATTATTAAATTTGGGTGTCCAATCTGAGATACACAACAAGGTAACAGAACTAATTTTCAGAGGAAAGGTACTTACAAAATCAGTCCCCTTAAATCATTTCAGGTTGTACATCCAAAATCACTTTAATCATGTCTCAAAACTTTAGTCACAGTAAAATGCATTAATGAAATATCAGTCATAATGCTGAAGCCATAAAGGCTAGGGACAGATATTACACATAAACTGGTTTACGTAATCAGAAGCTGGTTTAAACTTGTAACTGAACAGATGTTCTGAAACTGCTGAAACCAGTCTGAGATAAACTTGGCTGAATGTAGTATCAGACTTAACTGATTTGGCTCAAACCAGTTTATGCAATATCTATCCCAGACCCCTTGCTGGTTTAAGATAAACCAGATACCCCCAGCATCCCAGCATGCTCTCTGGGCTGGATGGGGCTCTCTGCTCCTCAGCAGGGCAGGCCCCTCCCCTCTGCTCCCTGGCTGGAGCTCTGGCAGAGACCTGCAGGCACAGTAGGGTCTACCTGGCTTCCTCCTGCCCCCCTCACTACTCACTGCTTAAGCAGGAAATCAGCCTCTCCCTCCCTCCCATCTCCCACAGCAGGAACCCCAGCCCCAAGGACTCTAGGCATGTGGTATGCTAGCTAATGCAGAGGTGTGCGTGTCTCCAATTTCACTATGACAGGCAGACAGAACAGTGACTGCTTACAGCTGTTTGGAGCTAATCAACAGGTCAGCTGGTAAGCTCTTAAAGAAGAGTTTGAAGTAATGGAGAGAGGCTGTTGTTTTGCTGATCGGGTGATAAACATTGTTATAAGCTCCTCCCCCCCCAAATTTCTGGCTTGCTCACCTGTCATTTTGCTGCAGACAGTATGACAAAGGAGGGAGATTGAAAAGCTTCATATCATTAGCAGATGTATGCACTGCACCTTCCATCCACCCCCTTCCCTTAGAGTACTAGCAGGGGGCTGGCAACACTTCCACCCCTTGAGCAGCCACCAGGGAAATGCCTGGGATGCTGCAGGCAGACCTCTCTAAACAGAGGTCTTGCCAGGGCCTGGCCATGCCCTCAGCTCAGCTCCCTGCTCTAGCACCCCCCAGCTTCTAGCCTAAGCCACTGCAGGCATGTGACTGAATTTCCTCACTCCAGATAGAACATCTGTCTGGTTACAAACCAGTTCAGCCTAGCCAAGTTAGACTAACCTGCAAAGATTGAATCAATTCAGGCTTTCTTTCTGAATGTCTGTCCCTATCCATAAAGAGTTAATATATTAATTTATTTTAGGATCCCTATGAATGCCAACAGGTTTCCAGAATTTATTTCAAAAGTTGTACTTGGTATACTGGTCTACATGCTATACTAGATGCTGTTTTACAGAATGCTTTTTCCTGGGGTATTTTTGTTATACATAAGAGTAATACACTGTACTAGAGGTGGAGAGGAAATGATTTCCCTATCCCATGAACATTTTCCTGTTCAGCCTCAAGACAAAATCAAAACCTTTCAAGGTGGGAGCAGGGGGTTGCAGGTGGAGAGAAAGGGGTAGAAATTGGAGATGGACTCTTCCTCAGCCCAGAAAACCTATGGCCCAGTGTTCAGAGCACCTACTCAATGATGCAGTACAGGGACTAAAAACTTGGTCTTCCCCATCCCAGAGGAGCCCCTCTTTCTCCCTCTTAAAATCCATTGTGGAGCTGAGAACCATTTCCTGATAAAAGTTGCATATTCCTGCAAAATCTTCAGATATCAGAAAATTCCTGACCACCTCTGTGAACTACCAAAACATGCTCCAGACATTTGTAGAACTGCTGAAAAAATGCATGATTATTTTTCATAAGTAGTAGATGATTATCTAATGAAAGTGTATGATAGTACACACACACAAACCATTTGAAAAAGCATCACAAACATCAAAACAATATTCTAACAGGAATACAGCAGAAAAAATAAGCAATCTCCATGCCCCAATTTATAACAATGGCTGCTTGGAATATTTTCAACATGCTGATTTTTGTCATCTTCCTTATTTCTTGCTAATATTCCAACTGATTTGTATGTTTTTCTGATCCAAAACAGGAACATGTTTTGAATCTCAAAAATTTTGCAGGTATGACAAAATGATTTCCACTCAGTTCAAGTTACAAAACAAAGTATTTTTAAAGACCAAACATGTTCAATCGCTACCTGACACCCTGACCCTATTCTTCTTATCTCCATTTCCCACCTGCCCCAGTTAAATCCTTTCTTTCCCTACATCCTTCAGATTTCCCTTAGTCTACTTCCTATTCCCACCTCCAAGTAAAAAATACTGAAAAGACATACAACTCCCTATGTCAAAACTTGAAAAGGAAAAAACCCCCACCTGTTCCACCTATTTTTGCCCATCCACCCCACTTTTTTTTTTTTAGCAGCATAAGAGAGGTTTCCACTACGTAGGAGTTAAACTGAAAAAGTGGACATATATTGCTCTCAATATTCCAACAACAAAAACAAAACAAAACAAAACAACTGAAGTAGAAATGAGAACTACTAACAATTCCCTTTCCAACAATATCCTGTTGAATAAAAATACCGGGCTGAAAAATCAGACCAGCATAAGTGCAATTTCAATCGTCAAGATTTGCAGGCATTAGCGCTAGGATTCAATTTGACCCATTAAAAAACCCCCAGCTACTTTCAGCAGCAGGGTAGGGATGTGGCTGGGCACCCAGAGCAAAGCAGAAGTGGTGACTTCTGGCACATGATTGCGGAGGTATGACTGCCATCCCACTACTTGCAACTGTCACCAATCAAATCAGCAACCAGGGCAGTTGCCTCCTGTTGCCCCACCTAGATATGCCACCAACTTTCAGTTTATTTCCAACCTCTGGATTTTAGCAGAATCTCTCTTTGTCCTCTTTCAAATGCTCTCATGTTACTTCTCGGTTACATCTGAGTTAATTTCTGTTGTGACAATACCCATATCTAGACTGGAGGGTGACCCAAGGAAAGGTATGTGGAGCCCGAAAAACTTGTCTGACATCCTCTCCCAACTATATACTTACTCCAATAAGAAATACTACCAAACAAATCCTGATTCTAGAGTTTTACAGAAGGGTAATGCTAAAAATAATTTTAAAAAGAAGGGGTAAGGTATGGGGGGAGGGTATAGTCAAGACAAAGCCATTAAGGGAGTTAAACTGGTGCTAATTTCTTATCTGAGCACCTAGTTGAAGATGAAGGATAGAAGTGGGGCAGCATAATCCACTGAATTATCCTTAATCAGACAGCAATATTAGGTGTTAATACCTCTAATAAAGGGGCTACTTAACCTGACTGCTAACACAAAGGTATGTCTGCCACAGCTACTATTTCAACAATACATTTGCCAATCATGTATAATTAAAACTAAGCCCTTGAAGTTCAAAGAAAGCACAGAACAAATGGGGGGGAGTAGAGTCTAGAGACCTAGAGACATCAGGACATGGATTCATATTAAAAAAGAGAAAAATATTAAAGTTATCTTAACACAACCAATGTAGAAAGACCAGTCAGAAAGTAAATGCTCCCAAAAACTCAGGAACTGTAAAATCACAGTAAAGCTAAATGGCTTTTAATATCTCTGAATTTGTGCTTGCATATATTTCAGTCATTCCTATTCTTTGACTGTATTATAAATAGTCCAGTGTTGTAATATAACAGATACAGACATGAAATACAGAGCCTTTTTTAAAACAGTGGATGTGACAATTATTTATTGAGATGACCTTCAGATTATTGTATGAGATTACAATGGTTTAACTGAAAGCAGAACAGTTGGTAAATCTTCTAGATAGGCTGGTGGGATTCTCTCTCTCATGCTCTCTCTTTCAAGTGTTTAAAGATATTTCACTGGTACATTTGTTAGGCTATGCAGGTGTATATTTGTAACACTGCATAAAGTTTTCAGTTTTTTCAATTTGTTCCTAGGTTATTTGGATCAAAACTGCACATAGCAATTTGAAAGTTTTCCCTGACAAGTTTTAAAATTAGCTGTAGAATTTATTTAGCTCTGGTCTTCTCTAAAAAGTCCCTAATATGATAAAAGGAAACCAGAGAGATATATACTTTACTTATAAAAAAACCCCAGATCACCCAACAAGTATTTTGTCATACAGATTCAATATTTCCAGACTAATTCCACCCATCTTCTGAAGAATAGGAACGGAGAAGAAGTTATGCAGCAAAATGTGAAAGTCATTAGGAACAAGAATTCGGGCCCTGAATATGTACTCAGATCTGCTAATCCATCTCAAGCCCCATTTTAATCAGAATTTGTGGGCCTGCATTCCTAGCTCCCTGGAACAGAAGTATGTAAAAGTGCTGTGAAGCAAGTATGGTCAGCCTGAAGGCAGATAGCAACTTGTACAACTCCCAGTGAACCTCCCATTAACTTAATGGGGACATTAAGCAAAAAACTTCAAAGGGTCTTACATTAAAGTCTCCTTTCCAGAGGACAAGTTGCACTCAAGTATCTCTCTCAATGGTGGAGAGGAATCAAAGTAAAATAAAATGGAAAGTTTTTCAGACATTCATATACTCACTCATGCACAAAAACAGCTCTTAGCAAATGCACAATAGGAAATAAATTTAACACTTAAGGTTTAAACCTATGTCTAAATGTGGAGTCTTTTCCTTTCCTAACAACAGAATCCACTTGTACCTACGTATGTAGGAAATACTCTGAGGCTACAGGTAACTTATGAAAACAAAGTAGCTACAGTATTAATGTTTAGCAGAACAGCATTCACTTACATCAAGTCTGAATCTGATTCTCAATAGTTAGTTGGGAACATAGGAAATCTTTCTTTCATGGGTTTAAGGCAGACCCATAACATTCTCTTAATGCCGTTTTGTTAGGTGAATTATTTATTAACTTGATACTTCCATTGATCAGCACATGGAACTTCCACTGAAGTCAATGGGACTTTTGAGTGCAAATCGATAGCAGCATTTAAGGGGATATTCTCTCTTTGATGCATGTATGTAACTCCCATTAAAAGCTAATGGGAACTACATAAGTAATTCCCCCCTAATTTAAGTAATACTTTGTTTAAAAAAATGTGTAAAATGAAGACACTTTTAAAGAGCTAGCTCTAATTTATAGCATGCTTTGCTTGGAGTTAACCAGAACAAAAATCTCACTAACAAGATTTAAGCTATTTTCAGCATTGCCAATGCTTTTAAGATTTAGGCTACTACTGTAACTGCTGAAAAACTTGCATTGTCTACAAAGAGAAGCTGACTGTATTCTGGAATAATTACTTTGTTCACAAATTAGAGTAGTTATTCCATTCCCCCCCGCAAACACCTTCTGGAATAGCAGGTCCATACAGAGAATTATTCTAGAATAACAGATAAGGAAAAGCCTATTTCACAGTAGCTATGCCAGTCAATTTCACTGGCCTAAGACATAATTTAACATTGTTTTAAACTTTCATTAGCAAGAAACAATACTTTATTGCTTTATTACAGTTTACAAGCAACTCATGTCCTTGTTCACAATAATTCATGGTCAAATATTCAGTGGATTGTAAATCTCTGAATGAAAGTATATTGGGTAGGCTCCATTTCAAGACATATACTGGTAGTTTTTTGGGAGATAAATTTATTTGATTCAGGAGCTGAAATTTTGCCAGCAAAAGATGCATCTAAACCACAAGGAGCTGGGAATTAACAGAATCCTTTTGCTCATGAAGAAGTTAGGCCAAATGCTAACACATTCTGGAAACAAACTTCTGCTAGTGATTTTGCTGTGATTATTGGCAGCAAATGGTATATAAAATTGTAAATATTTCCATGATTTTTTCCCCTTTAAATTCCACAGGAGAAAGTCTGAAGTCTGTCTTTGTTTAAATTTAATGCAATTCTCATGAAAGGGACTGAACTGACAGTCCTGGAAATGAAGCACTTCATACTTTCACCAGACCAGCAAGACACAGGGAGCAGCAACAGAAACGTTTACACCATCCCATCGATGCACCCAAACACTATTTTAAAACAGTGGTTCTCAGTCTCTTTTTAGACTCGATGTACCCTTCCATAACTTTTGTAAATTGAATGACATCTAATGTCAAGAAATAATTTATTACAGGGCTTATCTCCTTGCAGATGGGTCAAGCAGTGAGGGTGTGGGGAATGGCCAGGTAGGGAGAGCCTGAGCTTGTCCTTATCTGCTCGTCTCCATACCTGGAGCCTGAGCCTGCACTTATCTGTTTATCTTCTCACCCCTGGCTTATCTCCTTACGCAGCCTGTGCAACACTTCAAAGGATCCCATGGCACCATGGTTGAAAAAATCACTGCTCTAAAAGAACTTAGGCCTAACCTATACAGGAAGAGTTTTTCTATAGTATAGCCTCACTGACAAACCCTCCTAGACTACGTTTAGCATTTAGTGGCAAAAAGAAGAGTGCTTTCTGCCAAAATAGGTTATACCTGTTTCCAGACTGAAATAAACTACATCAGGAAAAGCAATCTTTTTACTGGTATTGCTTTAAAGGATTTTTGTTCCTAGTCAACAAGACTTGTGCACAAAAAGGAGCTCTAATTACAGATGGATGCATATCCACTTGAAATTTTCTAAGGCAATGTCCTTGTCTCTGTTTCAATTGTGCATGCACATAAGAAATTTCTATGCAATAGTTTGAAAACAACTGTTCAATGATATTATCAAATCTCACACTATGACAAAAATATGACATGAACGCATAATTTGAAAAAAAACAGAAACCTTTCCTTTTAAATAATCTGAAGTGCCATCATAATATCATATTGGCCTTTTGTATCCTTAATCAAAGTATGCATTTTTTGATGGCAAGTCCTGATTTCAACCTATCTCATATTTCTTACATCTTTAGGGATCACTGACCATTTGGAAGTTTGCTTGTGAGTAAACACTGCAGGATACAGATGTCAACATTTGGGGGTGAAAGGAACAAATTTAAGGCAGGTTTAGGAAATTAAGATTGTTTCTTTCCTGCAGTAAAATTAGCTCCTTCATATTTGTTTACACCGGGCAACAAAAAGGAGATGTTTTGTAATACGAACCTCTGCATCCTTCTCTGAACCATGACTTTTCATCAACAAACTATTAGAAAAAGAATGCTTCTTTATACAACAAATAAAAAATTATGGAATCTCCTTTACTAATTTCTAACATTCCCCATCTGCTTGTGCATGCCATAACACTGAATTATGCATTGGAAATCAATTAGAAATGCTTAGAAATAAAGGCATGTATCCTTCCAGAGACACGTATATACATGAAAAAGAGACAAAGAAAGTCTACTGACTTTAGATGCATGTTGCATGTTATTTAATAAACGCAAAATGCCTCAGTCACAGTTACAGGGCAAGCCACAGTTGTGTATTCTCTCTCTGAATGCACCCCTTCAGGAGTCATGTCTCATGCCGTTACTTCTCCTGAGATGAAATTTCTCAAATTCTTCAATGTTAGGCTCCTGAGCTACAATACCTTGTGTATCACCCATTGTAACTGGGCTCATGTACCTGCAGTTCCTCCCCTCTTGAATATGTCAGTAGTGGTTTACAATAGAGCTGACTGAGAACAATATGTCAGAACAATGACTTTTCATCAAATAACTGTTTCCCAGATGCTGAAAAAAACAGAATTCAGGTCTTCTGGTTTCCCTTAGCTCCAGTGTATATGATCTATCAAAGCAGAATTATTCACTGCAAAATAGCCCCAACTTGGGCAGCTAAGTGAGCTGTTGGGGACCATATTTCATTTTGGAGAGAGTGAAACATTCCTCCTGCAGGATCTTTTCAGGGTTTCCAAAATGACTTATTACAGAAATGTAGCTCAACATAAAATGTGAAGGTTTGGGTTTTCCATTTCAATTCAGGATGAAAAAAATTCTAAAACAAATTCTAAAAAAAATCGCTTCTCGGCCTCTTGAAGGCTCAGACCGAGCGAAAACATTTATTTTAACAATAGAAAATAAGGGAAATGTAATTTCAAATTGCAATCTACAAACCTCTCTCTTACTGGAAGGCCTACCATCCTCAGATGGTACTCTGAAAAAACCCCATCCCCTTTACATTCCCTAAAATGGAGCCTGTCTCCGGTTCTCCCCAAGACCTCTGCATATCTTTGGAAAGAAGGATCCATTCTAATTCTGTTTACCCTTCGAACCCAAACTAGTCCTACAGACCTGGAAGAGCACTAAGCCAAGATCCTCAGGGCCAAGAGTCCTGAAAAGTTATCCACTTCTACGTGTCTTAGTTTAAGCCATTTGTTCCCTTCCCTGTTTGTTTTTCTCCCCCAATATACCCCAATCAAACCAAACCAATATATTCAAGCACTGATATACCAATAATCAAGGCAACATAAACATGTCCCTCAGTTATTGAGTGGTTCCACTCCTGCCACAACTTCATGTATCAAAAATGTTCAGTCACAAGGCAATTGCAAAGACCTTACCACTCATATCACAGCTAGATTCCTCCCATGTAGTTCAACGTTTAGTTTAACATCACTAAGGAAAGCATTCTAATTGGTGGCCAGTTAGATTCCAGTCTTCATACGCTGTTCTGCAGAAAACAATGCAAAGATTAGTCCAAGTTAAAAAAAATAAGACACATACGCTAAATTAGAACTCTGTTCACCTGAACAATTGCCAGTACATCAGTTTGATAGGTCATATGGCATGCATGGTAATTTAAAGTACTCTCACTAGACAAGGAAAATGGAGTAGATTAAAAGACTGTCAGATATTAATATAAAAGTGATTTGCTTTTACAGGCTACAGTCAGATCCTGGAATTACAGGAGATGGAGCCTATAACGCCCTACAGCTATAGGCTTTAGGTTTCAGGTACCTAGTCTGATACATGTTGAACAATAAGATCAAAATGTGGAATGGCTAAGCCACTTAAAACACCTGAGGTAAACAAGTTGCAGCTTATACATTTATTGCAGCTTGTGGTTAAGCTCTTAAAAATTTAAGTTGTGTTTTGTCAGACTTGATTTTTTGGGAAAGCTGAAGTTCTAAGTGCACGCACATTTTTGTAGTAATTTCGGAAGAACGTTAAATTGTAAAGCTCTCATGGTCCTTTTTTGTAAGAGTAGATTTTTTAGTTAAAAATTCCCTTTCCCAGTCATCACACACTGGCTGCTGTCTCCCATCCTAGAGGCAGTGCTGAGCATGCATTGTTTATGAAGTGGTTTGGAATTCTAATATGTCACCTGCTCTCTGTCATGCTCTCATTATTAAATTCGCTTCAGTGAAAGATAAGGAGAGATTTGTAAGTATAACTTGGCAAAGAAGAAGTAGCAAAGCAGAAATCACATATCCCTGCACTAGCATGAGTAACTCAGACGTTCGATTCTGAATCTGGATTTTTTTTAAACAATATATTAATACTATTCCCAGCCAAAGTTTGTTTTGACATTAACAGATATATTTTATGAACATGCCAATGAAACTTATTATAACTTATATTACCTATAAGAGCAATAAGGAGAAGGCAAATGTGGATATTTTAAATGTAGATTTGGTTATTCTTGAATATGAATTAATCTTTACTTCAGTATTTTTCTTACTTATAATACTGGAATTTCCCAAGTGTTTTGCAAGACCCGTGTTTGGGAGTAGGGCTTACTATATAACTGCTTTATACAAAGTGATGCTTTTATGCCAGCAGATGATGTGTTTATGGAGCAGTCATCCAAACTCGACAAATACTGTAGCATATTTTTCTTGAAAATTGCTCAAGGTGGGGTTATCTTGTCTGTTTTGACAGTTGTATGCACTTCATATTACGTTGTCACATCTACCTTTGGTTGGCCCATTTGACAGTATTTTCCATCTGACACTGCTGTTTTTTGTAATCCATATATAATGCATTATCAATTATAATATGTATGTATTCATCATCATCATTATATATAATTAAAAAAAAACCCTTTGCTACTGTGTAATAACCTTGAGTGAATTTTTGTAGCTGGGTTATAACTCCTCTGAGAAAGATGACAAGAATATTGTGAAAGTGCTACCAGACAGACGGGATTTGCAACAATGGACTTCACAGCTAAACAAACTCCTACTTAGGTCACAGGAAGGGAAAATGAGGACACTACAGAATTGAATTAAAAAAGCATGCAAACAGTCCCAACAATAACCAGGACAGCAGCAGCTTATAAGATCAGCTTGGTTTGGCAAGGTGCCCATGATGTAATGACCTTATTGAGCCACAGCAATAAGAATATCTTACAGCTTGCAACTAGGGAGAAAACAATCTGAAGCAGAAGAACAACTGTTTTCTTTATAAACATTAACAGTTTTATTACAAGTGTTAAACATCATATTTTAAATCAGTGAAATAAACTGATCCACAGTACAGTGCCAGTAAAGCTTACGTGCTTTATTTTTTCAACTGTGTTCAGAAAGTGTCCTTATAATGTATCTGAGAAGAGACAGGGACTTCTTGTTAGGCAATTACCCTTACAGTCTCTTTTCTCCTTCTCCAAAATGAGCAGTTAGCATCATACCCAGGACACTTATTCTGTGATGGAACAAGGGCCAGACCAAGTGGATTTAACAGTTCCTGTTTTGTTTGAATGTCTGAGGAGCTGTGATTTGAATTCTTTCTGGTAGGAAAACAGTTTCACTTATATAGCTTAGTAATGGGGTCCATATAAAATAAGTGAGAGAAACAGAGAGACCAGATCATGGCTTCCAGGGGCAGATGGGACAAACCAGATATAGCTGGAAACACATTTGAGCTTATTGGGGGGGGGGGGGCAAGAAATCCACACTAAAACACAAACCTTTAGACCTCACTATAGAACAAAGGTTCTCAACTTTTTTAGACTCAAGACATCCTTTGGAAAATACCAGCTCGTAGCTTTCACTCATTTTTAGACTACAGAAATGGACCAAAGCAATTCTTCTTTTACAAAGAACTCAGAAAGACCAGAACAAGTCAGAATTTTTTTGACCCTATGGATTCCTATTTGAGATCTCTGGATTTATCTTGCAAATCCTGGGCAGGTATTTGCATACCTACTGGTGCTAATATTGTACAGCACCCTTAAAATGATCACAGGCAAGAACAACCAAGAATAAACTTTGTTCTAGAACAGAGCCTGTGTTTATAAAAGAAGTATCTAATTGAACAACTTGCTGGTTCAGGGAAGGGAAGTCCTGGGAAACCAGTGAAGGAAGAGTATTAATGAAGGCTTTCAGAGAATCTGAAGCTGTATGCAGCAGGGAAATTTCTTAGTAAGGGGTTCTGTGGAAAACCACAATAAAAAGGAGGACTGTTAAAGATAGGCATTTCTCACTTATGAATCAAGGCGGAAAAGGGTGAGGAAGAGGAGGGCTTGTATATCGGGGGAAATAATCTTTATGCATTTTTAAGTTTGGGGTCTTCAGCTCGAGGTTTTTTTTTAATCAGTTTGACAGCTGATCCCAGTGTGTATCAGGGCAAAAGGTTTAGTTTATGCCAACAGAATTGCTCAATGCAGCAAGGGTATTTGTGTTGCAATTTACTAGGTTTTTCTTTAAAATAAATCTGTTTAGCTTAGTGCCAAACAGCTAATTATTTATTGCCAATTTTTTTTTGTCAAATATCTCAGTTGCTCTGAGCAAGGGGTAATCAAATGAACAATGCAGAATTGCCCTTTACTTATACTTCACCTATAACATTGCAGAAAATCATATGCTCTATTATGGGTATATGCAGATGTTCAGGGAGGTTAGGGGGAGGTTAGATTGCACTGAAAATGGCCACCAGATCTAACTTAGTTTGCCCAGATTTGCAAACCTTACATTTAGGGTGTCTATAAACATGCTCCAAGTTGGAGGGGCTCTAATTAAAATGCCAGCAGCATCACATGTATTCAGTGTCCTGCGCTCCAAAATGGCGAGCTTTAGTTAAAGTGACAAGCTTTAGTTAAAGCACCCCGCTGCCATTTTGAAATGCAGGGACAGTGAATACCATGAACAACTTGCGCCCCCAGCGGCTGGGGGGTACAGCGGCAACAGGAGCCTGGCAGCGGTAAGCAGGGGAGCTCCTGCAACTGCTGCCAGCACTGTCAGCAGGGGGTGGCAAGTGCCGACTAAGGGTTGGTGACCACCACCGCCACCGGTGGCAGCCAGCAGGGATTGCTGACTGCCCGCAGACACTACCAGCAGTGCTGGCAGCAGAGTGTCAAGCAGCAACCACCTGTAGGCACTGTCTACAGTGTCAGCAGTGCCTTTTTGTATGGGGAACACCGCGACACACAGGGGGTTCACCCCCTACACATCACCCCTGCTGAATACACCTGAGGCAGAGGCTGCCAGAGCTTGCTAATTAGCACACTTCAGCAGACTCGCAGCAGATTAGTGGGAGCAGAGGTCCATCATGTGTATCAGTGCCTTTAGATCCCTAGTTAGGTCAATCTAAGTGCGACCTGTACAGAAGTTAGAACAGTTAGATCAGTCTAAAAATGGCCAACACACTCTAAGTTAACCGCAAGGTAGTCTAACTTAGACCAAGACTGATCTAACTAAACTTCTGTACAGTTCCCAGCACAGCCTTGAAGCTGGGAAAGCCCAGCTGCTGGCCCTAGCCCTGGGGCTGTGCTTTCTGTGCCCACCCCCTGGAACCCAGATATTTTAACCCCCCTGGCTCCTCCCTCCCACCCTCAGATAGACACCACCACCACACCTTCCTAGCCAATCAAAACCCCCATGTAACAAGCTGCTCCTGGTGCCAGTTTTACCAGTGTTCACCAGTGCTGGGAGCTGAGGAAATAAGTCGGGGTTGCAGGCTGGGTGTGAGGGATGGCGAGTTGGTTGGCCAGGGGGAGCTGTTTGCCTGGGGGTGGAGAGGTCAGGGAGCCAAAATTAGCCCTTGTTCCTGGGGGTGTGGAGGAAAGAGCACTCCACTCCCCCAAACCTCTCCCTGCAGACCCTGTGACCCCCTCTGATCCCACCAAAGGCTCCTGGACCCCAGCAACTGCCCTGCCAACACTGCTTGCCCCCACCCAATCCTCTAATTCCTCCCGCAGACTCTTCTTACCCTGACCAGTCCCCCTGGGGACCCCACCTACCTAACCCACCACCCTGCACGGACCTCTGTTGCCCCCTTTGATCACTCCTGCAGATGCTGCCTGCCCCTCAACCCCCCATGGACTCTGCTAGCCTTCCCTGATCCCTCCCGTGGACTCTACCTGTCCCCTCAATCCCCGCCCTCGTGCCTGCTTGCTCCCTAAGCCCCTCCCCATAGCCCCCCCAATCCCGACTTACCTTAGATCAGGAGGCCATGTTTAACTTGATCTAACCTCCCCAAACATCTGTACATACTGTCATAAAAACATTCTAAGCCAAGGGTAGCTAATCTGTGAAACATGTGCCACAAGTGGCCCAGCCAGCCTGTGCGGCAAATGACAGACCTGGTAGGGAATAAGCAGCACACAGACAGGTCAGACAGGAAGCAGAATGCAAAGGCAGCAGATCAGTCTGGTGAACAGATTTGGCACGATATTCAGGGAAGGTGCTGAGCTGCTTTGTGGCATGCCTGACAAGAAGGTTTTGCCCCCACTGTTTTAAGCTATGCGAAAACACTGAACCCAAGAGCAGTATCTGACTGTTTTTGAATAAACTAAAGACTGTCCTCATACAAAGTTCCATTCATTTCTGTTTCTTCAATGAGT
This sequence comes from Crocodylus siamensis, assembly GCF_052110815.1. Classification (NCBI taxonomy): domain Eukaryota; kingdom Metazoa; phylum Chordata; order Crocodylia; family Crocodylidae; genus Crocodylus; species Crocodylus siamensis. The sequence goes on along the minus strand of NC_143397.1, from coordinate 134,206,860 downwards.
AGAATCCGTCCATTTCAGATGTGTTTTAAGTCTTTTCTTTAATTAAAAACTTTTGAATGATGATTAATATTAGCCATAGGTTAGTCATACCTAGAAGACGAGTTCTCATACTGTGATGATAAAGCATTTCATCTATTTGAAAAAAAAAGAAAACGCTACCCACAGAATTGCAACACCATATCATCTGTGCGTTGCTGAAACTTCAAAATCCCACAGCATCCCTGACAAAACAACATTAGGAGTCACTGAAGTGTCAAGATAGTGATTTTATCATGTGTCAGTCCTCCTACTAATAAGTGATTCATTTTTCAGTACTGATACCTCAAAAAGTTTTTAAGAAAAAACCTCATAAACTTTAAACTGAGAAGCATTGCACAGTACAGATATTATATGAACATTTATGCAGTACATTCTTCATAGAATTAACCTTTATTATTTTAAACTGTACTTTAAACTTTGAAACATGAACCTATAAAGGCAGTACTATGGAATAGCATGTTTATTATGTCTCATTAATTTCCATATCAAATTTCCTCAACTTACTAATAAGTTGGGGGTTTCTTCTAACTACCAGCCTTGCAAACTTAAACTGGACCTGGTGAACCAGGTTCTGTTTTCAGATTCATGCACTAGTAATAAATATAACATGGGTCAAATTAGGCCTTCCCCTGTATTTAATCATTGATTACAGTTGCCAGAGCACAATCAAACTCCTACTGAAGGCAATGAAAGACTTACCACAGACTTTAGTGGAAACTGGTTTGAGAGAAAATATGGCCATTTCTCACAAATAATACCAGCCCTACCATAAATTAAAACTAGAATGTATTCCAAACTTTTTTTTTTCAGGAGATAGGAAGTTAGATGTAGGCAAAGGAATGTAATCAACAAAATGCTATCATTTTTACAAAACTTGTATCAAACATCCAGAAACAGTCAACTTACAATCAGTCTGATTAAAGAGATTTAAATACCAGGGCAAGCAATTTATCCTAACAAATCCTTTTGCTAGAGGGGAAAAAAAGCCATATTATGATGATATGCTTCTCCCCTCAGTGATCGGGATCTCAGTAGAAATAACTGGGCTACCCAGAAATCTGCTACAGGTTACAACCCCCAAAGCTGCAGGGGCCCAAACAGATATTTGTCTTGCTTTTTCTGTGGCTAGCTCTGCACATGGATGCCATATAGAATAATGTACTAAATTTAATAATTAAAGCAAATAACAAAATAACTTGAACACATGTCTGGACATTTCTTATTCCTCCCACATTTAATTTCAGTGGCATTAATTTCAAGATCCTCCATATAAGTGAGCCTATCATTTCTGAGTTGGTGTGAGCTTTTCACTGTGAGCAGTGGAATGTAAGATGTAATAGAAGCCAACAAGCATTTGTACTTAGGAATATTTGCATGGCTTTGGGGTAGGATGGCAGAATGATCAAAAAGAAAAGAAAAGAATTAAATACTTAACACACTTTACCATGAAAATCATCATCTCTTTTCCCCATGTTAAATCAGGTAGAAAAGTAGGATAATATTAAAGCTTGATCTAATTTAAATAAATTAGTTTCTTGTAAATGTTAAAACAATCATTACATGCATCATTTCCCCCCTCCCCTGTCTGTAGCCTTAAATTACACTCCATTATATCTAGATAGGAAAAATAAGCATAAATGTTTCTTAAACATGGGAAATTTTATTTGTAACTACATTCAAAAGAAAAAACATTACTTCAGCACGCAGCCCTCAATAAAACAGCACTCAGTAAAAAATTAGCTGAAATCATGACGAAGTATGCAGAGCAAACTTAAGGAGGAGGAACAAGTTCCTTTTCAAGGATACCTACAATATTTTATGTGAAAGTAAGGGCTAAAATACTGGAGCTCTTTACCCTATTTCAAGCAGCAAAGTAAAGCACTGTTCTTACAAATAATTACAAACTACAAACTATTACACTATTCTGTGCTCTAGAACCATTTTTACAACCAGTTTATGGCAGGCACTCTTATCTTACACAGTTACCCAAAAAAAGAGGTTGATTTGTATCCACACAACTTAATATCACATCACATGCACTGATGGTCCTGCTTTATCATACACACACAGCAATGCATCCAGAACCCTGCTTATACCATGGCATCCTAGTAAAAACTAGGTTAACAGTCTAACAGTGGCTCAGTAGAGGATGAAGTGGCAGCAAAAAACTATTATTTGCAGCATGTTGGGCAAGGAACTATGGGATATCTCTAATGAAAACAATCTCTGGAAGGAAGAAGACAAGGGGCATGAACAAAGAGTTCCATATATGCTGCCAGAACTATCTTCCCCAAAAAACCACCATGTACCAAACTAGATACTAGATGAGAGCTATGTGCGAAGTCTAGGTATCCAGCAAGGGTGAAACCCAGACTTCAGCTAAAACAAGCATCATAGTACAGTTAAATTGCATGCAACTATTATCAACCATATTCCTAACCCCTTACAAACTAGCAAATGCTGTTGTGGGGACAGGCCCCTAATTTCCAACTCTGACTGTAAGTGCATCACACTGTATGAAAGGTTTCAAATTCATCACTTCCCTTGCTACTCCTTTTGCAAGATAGCAACAGGCAGTTAGTGCTACCTTCTCTCCTAGATCTAATGTTTTTTGCTAAATAATCATAGCTCTTTGAGGTTACCCGAAGTTGACAATGTCAATAACGTCTTTTTCATCTGGGTTTTGACAAATAACAAAACAAAGCACCATTGATCAGCAAGGTTCTTTGAGTACATGTGATGTATTTTATTAGATCAACTGAGTTGTTGGGAAAAAAAGTTCTTAGCTAGCTTTCAGGCACAGTCACCCTTCTTCAGGCATAGGGAGTCTTGGAGTCTCAGACCAGCAGAGACACCCTATGCCTGAAGAAGGGTGACTGCATCCAAAATCTTGCTAAGAACTTCTTTCCAATGACTCAGTTGGTCTAAGTAATAAAAGATATCACATCTACTCAAAGAACCTTGCCTGCCTAGGTCTGTAGAGGAGCAAGGCTACAACCAAAAAACCAGGCACCATTGATGGTACTTCAGCTTTTTGCAAAACTGAATTATTGTCTGGAGGAGGATTCCAATATTTAACTTATCAATTAATAATGCAAGTGATTAAATCTCCATGATCTGCAATGCAGAGAACCCTGTTGTTTTGTAAAATAATGTGGATATACTGCAAATCTCCATCACCTTGCTCCCACAGCTGCAGATGGCTATGACTACCACAGTATTAATGCAGATCCACTGAATATAGGAAGAGGTAGAATACCAGGACCCTGTGCAGACAGCCTGCAAAGCTGTGTATTTCAAGTAAACTTAAATGAGGAATAATCAGCATTTTACAGTCATCTGGAAAAAACAGTTCTGACTGTGATCAGTTATCTACTGAGTTTAATAAAACAACCAGTTACTTCTGAGCAGTCTTTTTCATAAGCCAATTACAGAGAATCAGTCTCATGGGCCACAGAGAGAAAAAGCTAGCAAGGAATCTATTCTAATGGTCAAAGTACAGAGAAAGGATGGAGTCTGCTGTTACTTTGGGCAGGAAGGAGCTAGAAGCACTAGAGCCCATTTGTGTGCCCTTGAAAGAAAGCAAACAACCTCTTTCAAAGATTTGTTCATGGATTGGGCAGCAAGAGACTCTGTGTAAGCTAGCTGGCTGTAAGCCTTTACTGAGCCATGGCCTTCTTGGCACATCATCAGCAAGGCCTGTATCAGTGAGGGAAGCAAGTCTTTAAGTGTACCCAATCCTGTAAAAGCATTATAATGGTGTGCTGCCACTTTGTTAGGCCATCTTTTCTTTTCTGTTTCAATTCTCATGCATCTTTCACTGCTATTCACTGGTACCTGGTATTCTACTACACTGGATAGTGATTTTTTTCAGCTTTATTCTACTGTGGATTCCCTCTGGCTGTATTCTATAATCTGTTTGTCAACCCTGCTCAACAAAGCATGTTCCTAAATATCCCCATTGTTAAATTTTCACCTCCTTTTAGTTAAGCAGTTCAAAAGATAATCCTGACTGTTTTAGGTTTGTTTTTTTTTCCATAAAACTTGCAATTGCTAACCTGAACCTCTTGAAAGCAGCAGGTATTGTCCTCAACAGCAGCTGGCATCTCATCTTAGCCTCTCAGCTGAGGCACTACATCAGCATCAGCTGCGCTTATATGCCTTCAAATGACAGAAGAAATAACATGAGCTGAACAAAAATTATGATGAAAATTCTAAGAAAACTATTTTGAGTGCACATCAACTGAAAGCTGAGAAACCATGCACACAAGTGGCTAGTCTGTCCAAAGCCAGCACATTGAAGAATTTGGTAAGTATAATGTAGTAGTAGTGCCACTGCTGTGTATTATAATCAGGTAAGTTGCACTTACATCCTACTTTATGGACAACAAAAGCTAAATCCATATGAACAAACCACATGGTTCATTCTGACTATTTGTTTTTAAACCCTGCTTGTTACCCACCCATTCCCAATTAAAATCTCAGTCCTGTATGGTGTTCAGTACCCTCACTTCCCATTGAAATTAATGGGATTCAAAGGCCTTCATCATGTTGAAGAAGCAGACCTTAAATGTGTTGCTGTCACAAGCACTGAATTATCTGGCAAGCTTCACCATGACTAACACCACCATTTGCTTCATTCTGCTTTTCAACAAAAACCACCACAATCTGAGAGTACAGGCTTATGTTTATTTATAAAAATGACCTTTTATTAAAAATTTCACACAGCCTCCAATATACTAGCTATTAATTATAGCATACTGTACACAAATGATCCTTCACATTTCTTAAGTTTGCCTTCAGCACTAGATAAAGGGATGACGGTGGCTATGTGTAGGCTGGTAACTAGAAAACACGCTGCTTATAGAAGTACCAGCAGCCGCTCCAAATGTACTTTGGACATGTCTACACTGCAAACTTACCATGCCAGCTATGGGGCCCTTGAACATGGTGCACTGCCCTGTATGGTCTACCTACCAAATTGGAAGCAGCATAATTGTGTTCACTTGGCACTGCTATTCAGTCTGCACACAGTGTCATTTGAGGCCATTCTACATGGAGTTATCTGATATATTTGAAGGCACCACTGCCTGACAGCAAGTTTGCAGTTTGGACATGTTCTTTATTTCAGGAAAGGAGCTCCTCTCCTTTTAAAGAAAAGTTATTTACTTGTATTTGATGTATCCTCCCTAGATACTTTTCTCTAATTGTAAAAGAAGAAATTAGAGGCAGGACGTCAATGCATAGCACACAATGCTGTCTTGGAAAAACTGTCTACTGCTGTAAAACCTTACACAAGAGGGAAGCAGAATTTTCTTGCATCCGTTCTTACACAGAAATCAGAGATATGACTAACTAGTTACTGGCAATTTAGGAACTTTCCCACAACCATTTTATTTTTGGCTTTCTACATCTAAAGAACAAACATGAAGATCATGTAGCCATATATGTGTATTTTAAAAATATATAATGGTACAAGCAGAACACTACTTAAAAAAACTCAAGGTTGTGTAAGTTAAGCACTGAAAAAAGAAACATGCCAGAGTCACCTGTGCATCCTTAATTCAACTCTATGTATGTATTATAAAAGGGTATTTAATGACAAGATGACATATTCCTTTTTTCCATGATCTCCCTGCCTCATTCAGGACCCATAATGGACCTGCCCTTGGGTGGTACATTCAAGGGCTGGGTTATCCTAGCACTACCTGCTCTCCCTCCCCTTTGTCTTTTGTATCCTAATTTCTCTCTCCTTATACTCTACTTTTTGCATGTCCTTTCACAGCATCTGATGAAGTGAGCTTCAGTCACTTTTGTGAGCTTTTGTGATCTTTAGCCCACACAAAAGCTTATGGGCTATATGTCTTATTTAGTTTTATTTATGTCTTATGTCTTATTTAATTAGTCTATAAAGGTGTACATCTACCCTGCCTTCTGACTGATTTCAGACTAACATCCTGTTATCTGTAGGACCCTGTGCATTTCAGAAGTTGGAAGTTGCTTGAGGCAGAGTGGGCAGGAAGAAACAGTACTGTGTCATAATTAAGGCAGCTACTAACCCCCCCTAGTATAGGTGATTTTGCTTGTACAGCTTATTATACTGTGGGAGAGGGTAATGACTCATGCCAACATAGTACTGTTTTGCTCATATAAGTTGCATCTATACTAGAAGCACTTTGCTACCAGAAGTCAACGTAAGCTGTACTTTGAAAATTGTGTTTTATGCTAAATATTGGGGAAAAAACAGGTTTTAGACATCTCAGATTGGCCTCCAAAATTAGCAGCCCCCTCTGATTTTAACCTCTCAGTCCCTCAATAATGTACCTGTAAACTGCAAAGGATACTCCTTCATCTCACAGGGGATGCTATACAGTAGTGCTTGGGAAGCCTGGAAATACTGTAATGATGAGTTCTGCAGAAAAGCTTGCATCTGTTGAGTTGGTAACTTATCAGCTTTTGTCCTACTTCATACAGCACTATATGAGGACACCAACTGGTCTTCTTTTCATCTTGTTCTGCAATATCAGATTACAACACTACCTTTAAGTCCAGTTACAAGAAGGCGTAAAATATATTTCCCCAAATTACCAACATTATAAGTATGAAATTAAGTTATTCACTTGACCTGCATTTGCAGCCGAACAGATTTATGGGATGTTAACCCCTGAATGGTTTGATAAATATATGCAAGAGGGAAGGATTTCTAAGGGTGATGGCTTTTATTGGACCAACTATTTAATTGGGATAAAGTTAGACAAGCTGTCAAATGTAAAACATTCTTTGTCAGGTCTCTGATCACAGGAATCCATGAACAGCATAGATAAATATACAAATCTGAGCTATAACTAAACAGGTTTAGTTCGCACATTTTGGTATTTCAGTACAAGTCTGTGTGGCAACTCTTGTTTTGGAACAAAGGTGGCCTATTTCAGAAGGACCTTTTTTTTTAACCAGTTTGTTAAATTAAATTAAAACACTTATGTTGCAAAGGGTATCTACACGGCCATTTCCACCAAAATAAAACATGGTGTGAATTTAAAGCAATTTAATTAATCTGGTGCAAATTCACATACACATAAAACCCAAACACAGTCCTGTACCATCAAGGATCTTTCTATGAAGAAGTCTGAACAATTAGTTGCCACCTTACAAAAGCAGTTCAACTTTATACTTGTCAGCACAAACCCTATTGTATCTATTCTTCTTCAAATCAGGGGAACATCAAAGACCAAACATGCAGCCAGGTCACACCCAGAGTGTAGGTGACAAACTACAAGTGAGGGCTAAGAGCAAATCAAAACATTGACCATTAAGAGGTCACTGGCACCACTGCTGATCCAAAGAAGAGACTGCTTCTTTTGTAATTTTACAGTAAAATTCTCCCCTCTCAAACTTAAGACAAAAACATATTATGTGTAGAAGGGGTAGTGTTAAGATTTCATCAGCAGAATTTAAGATAGCAATTTTGCTCATCATGAGGGTTACACTGATTACCTCAAGCAAGTGCTGGCAGAATGCATGTTATTACATACTTTGTGTGTATATGTGTAGCAGAAAATCTATTGTAGTAATGTTTCAGAGTTTAAAAAAACTGAGACTGTATATTTGATCACTTTACCTGCAAATCCAATTGCCTTAGTTATCATGAATGCGGTTATATAGAACAAATAGGAAGCTATTAAAACCTCTTGAATAGCTTTGCTACATATTAAAAAAAAAAAATCACTTTTCAGATTTAGTATCTTGGGCTCTCCCAGGCTTACGAGTTGACTGCTATATTCCAATGGAGAGCAGAAAACTGCTCTTCCCAATTGCATACAAACTCTTGTTTCTAGAGCTGCAGGAGCTTCAAATATCGAGTTTTAAAGCAGTCATCATTTTAGGTACAATAAAAACACTTGCTTGTGCAAAACTCAATCTTGCCTATTGCTGAGCAGACATAATTTGGAATAAATGCACTACATTTGGGGAGAGGTATCCAGAAGTATTTTTACGAACTGGAAAGCAGCCATCTGTTCATGAAAAATAGCAGCTTGCCCCCAAGACAAGGTTTCTTTTATGGCTGGGGTAGTTTGGCATGATGTCTTTTGTGTGTAGGTTAGTGAATTACAGCTCACAAATTCACCCCATGTTCATTCTGCCTCTCCTGTACTGGTCATTGATTTCCTGTTTCATCTGTTGGTGGGAAAACCATAAAACAATTGCTTTGGTTTGTAGTACATCCCTCTGCATTTCCTTACAGGCTGGAGAGTCTCTTTGTTCTTCTCCCGCAATTGCATCATGATGTTATCCATTAGCTTACTGAAAATCTTGCCCCAGAACTCTGGGGCCATCAGTAAATATTTCACCCATATGTCTGCCTTCCAAGTTTGAAGTCACATCAGAACTTGTAATCCAAGCTGAAAAATAAAATGAAACACACCCATAGTTGTCAGCTATGAACAGTGTTCTTTAACAAAGGGCCTCTGAAACAGATTCCATCTATGCCAGGACTGCCCATGTGAACTGATTTGCAAAAACTCTTAAGGGCTGGAGAAGTGCCACTGAGTTCCCTTTTCAGTGAAAATTCCCCGATTTCAATTGCACCCTGGAGGAGAAAAACTGTCTAATATGGGAATCACCTTATTTCACTACAGAGGAAGTAGCCAAAGCTGCTTCAAAACAGGTAATCAGGCTAGATTTGAGTTGCTTTACAACACAATGAAACCATGCTTCTTGCCACCTTAAGCTCTTTGGTTTCCATGGAAAAATCCCCATTTTGACTTGGTCACATTCTTCAGAAAGTAGAAGGGAGTTTGACTAAAAGTACCATCTCTCACAATGGCATGGAGCAATTACCTCATTTTGCACTTGCCCGTCTTGGGCTCCTGCCTCTGATGAAGAATTTATCCTTTCCACAAAGAACAATTAAGATTTTGAATGCTTATTACAGATATTTGGCTCTTTGTCTTTTTATGAGCTAGGGTACCTAGGATGTTTAGGTACACAAGTAGTCCAAATAGCTTAAAGAAGGTATTCTCCTTTTGTAGCTTTCTTTCCAATTTTCGCTGTACCCCCTTGTCTTCCTGGAGTGCTCCTCAGAAGATGAAGAGACAGGGATTTAAAGCCCTTAACTGAAGAGGCAGGCCACCAAATCCATCACCAAGTTATGCATATTCTACAGTGGGTCCTAGCTGTCTCTTAACAATCCAGTTGTAGAATCCCAATAGTCAATGAATGGCAGGGTAGAGTGGCTCCACTTTCTGAAGCAGAGGAGTGTGCAGCCTTTTTCTCCAGAAAGACAAAATATAAAATAGTAAGGTATTTGCTCTCAAATATCTCCTAGGCATCTGTGCTAAACAAACGTTAAAAAAATAGAAAAATCAAACATTGAGTTGCTACTACTAGCTCATTACCTGTGAGGACCTAATTCCTCAGTTATCAACAGAGCCTTTCAAAGAAAGAGGCAGCAGCACCTGTATTTGTGAATGCACACTTTTATTAAAAAGATAAAAATCAGAACTTGTGCATCTACTTTAATCATTGTGAAGAAACATTCAAACAAAGTTCTAGTTCTGCCTTTTACAAAAAATAAATTCTATTCAATCAGCCAGTAACTGCCTAGATTTCCAATTTAGGATGAAATGCAGGTCTCCTCTCCTTGGTGTATTTCAATACTGTAGGATGTTTAAAATGACACTTCAAAACATTATTCTGATTACACAGAGCTTGTCTGAAAGAAATACAATGGTAGTCACTTTCCAAAACATAAGCAAGCTTTCTACCGCACAAAATCAAAAACGGAAACTTCATTTAAGAAGTTCTGAAATCTTTAAAGACACATTAGGAAAGCTCTAATATAAATAGCAACTAAACTGAAAAAAATTGAAGTTAGGATGTTAAAAAGTAACTTGATTTCCTTCATTTAATATTGTAAGTGGTGTGTGCCCTACTTCTAGAGTATGTGAGCATAATGTTCTCTGTCTCTTCAGGAGAGGAAGGATGGTCTTGTGGTTCAAGCATAAGACTAGGAGTCAGGAGCTCCAGGTTCTATTCCTGGATCTCCCACAGCCTTCCTGCATGACTTTGCTCAAAGTCACCCATCACCCCTTTGTACTGAAATCCCTAAGTTAGGGATCATATTACCTCAGAGCAATAATATGACACTAAATTAATATTTGGGCAGTGTGGTGAGAGCAGCAAAGATGTTATAAATGCACATGCTATTACAATGACATATTATTTAGTTAGATTTTTTTCATAGACATTAGGGCTGGAAGGGACCTCGGGAGATCATCGAGTCCAGCCCCCTGCCCAAAGGGCAGAAAGTCAGCTGGGGTCATAGGATCCCAGCAAGATAAGCATCCAATTTACTCTTGAAGGTGTTCACTGTAGGTGCTTGAACCACCTCTGCTGGCAGACTGTTCCAGACCTTGGGGGCTCAGACAGTAAAGAAATTCTTCCTTATGTCCAGCCTGAAACGGTCTTGCAGGAGTTTGTGACCGTTCCACCTCGTCACCCCTTGGGGCGCTCTGGTGAACAGACATTCCCCCAGATCCTGGTGTTCACCCCTGATAAACTTACAGGTGGCCATCAGATCACCCCTGAGCCTGTGCTTTTCCAGGCTAAAGAGTCTTTAGATCCTTTTATACAATTGTATGGAGAGTAAAACTGTCTAGTGGTTTAAGTACAAAACTAGAAAAGCTGCCCAGGGCCCTCCAAGGACTCAGGATTCCCTAATATTCACTTTAAAAATTTGGTGTCTTAGGTTTTAGACATCAGGGACCACTCTTGCTGTTATTGTTTATCAGCTGTTTTTATATAAACAAAGACAGAAAACATTCTAGTAAAATTCAGTTGTAGAACAGATGAGACTGAAGAGATGAACAGGAAAAAGGAGGTAGGATGAATAGCAAAAAAGGCAAGGTAAATTTGCACCCTATAACCCAACTCGGTGGTTTTCAACCTGTGGTCCATGGACCCCTGGGGTGTCTGTAGACTGTCTGAGGGGTCTGCAAAAGATGACTACAATCAATCACAAGTATGTGAATACCCACACTTACAATACAAAAGGGTCTGCACCTCCATTTGAAATTTTTTAGGGGTCTGCAAATGAAAAAAAAGGTTGAAAACCATTAAATCATAGATGTACTGCATTATTAATTAGTTAGGCATTAAGATGCAACTCTACCCTGCTTTCTGCCAAACTGCAGACTAACACGGCCAATGACCTCTCTCTCTCCAAAGATTAAAACATCCATCCAATAAGCTACAGTAAATGTTCTGTATTTACTAAACAGTGTGTTTGCTTCAGTCCTGCAAACTGTTTTAACTCAATCAAACATTTCAGATTCTAACAGTGAGCCAATCCTCTTTTTTGCAGCATGCCTTAGCATCAGCAAAAAAGCACGGCTTTTTTTTTTTTTTTAAATCTCCCTAGCTATATATAGAGTTGATTATGATACGTTAGCCCACCAGTCCCGCTGTTGCTGTCTGCAAGCTTTAGCTCTTCAGAGTAATCCAGTGCAGCAGCAGGGCTTTTGAGGCATTACAGGGGGCGGGGGAGGGGGAGTGACCTTAGAATACCTTTGAGACGCATTGAGCAAGTTTTATATAAACCAGGCATGCTGTCCTGAGGTGACACTGACAGGGAAGCAAAGGAGCAGGCTCCTAACAACTAGTTAGTCCAAAGCAAGAGGACCCTTTAGCCCACAGTATAATTTAGATAAATGAAATTTGGGACTGCAGCTGCCTAACTTAAGCCAGACACATTCATCCTGCGTCTCCCACTGCACCTCCTTGCTTACTACTCCCCCACTGCTTTTTGCAGCCTCTCAGTAAAGTCCCATTTTTACCTCTACCCACTCTCCCAAGAGCACATGCCTTGCCTGGCAGTGGAGGGTGTGGGTGGTGCCTGCCTCTGCACCTCCTACCAGCCTCCCCTCCAAATGCCGTGCATCAGTGTCCTCCCACCCAAAGTTGCTCACTCCTTCCCTGCCCCAGTGACTGCCAATGCCAACTGCTCATCCCTCTTTCCAGCCCGGGCAGCTAACAAGCAGGCACAGCCACACCTCTGGCAACTGCCCTCCTGGCAGACTGCAGCCCTAGCTCCACTCCTAACCTGGAAACTGCACTGCCTACCCCCCGCAGTACACTGGTGCCCCCCTCATACAGCCCCCACAGTACAGATGCCTCCTCTCCATACAACCCCTGATGCACTGCATACCTCCCCCCAGCACACTGGTGCCCCCAATACACTGCATACCTCTCCCCAGCGCACTGGTGCCCCCATACAACCCCTGATGCGATGCACACCTCTACCCAGTGCACTGGTGCCCCCAATACACTGCATACCTCCCCCCAGTGCACTGGTGCCCCTATACAACCCCCAATGCACTGCACTGAAGGCCCTCCCCAGTGCACTGGTGCCCCCAAATACACTGCATACCTCTCCCCAGCGCACTGGTGGCCCCATACAACCCCTGATGCGATGCATACCTCCCCCCAATGCACCGCGTGCCCCTCCCCCGCGCGAGCCCCCCGGCCAACGCTCCACAGCTCCTCCCAACGAGCACTGAGACCGAGAGGGGGGGCAAGGGAGATCCCACCCGGACAACACCCAGCGGCAGCCAATCCAAGAGTCGCTTGGCGCCCGGAGGGGGCGGGACGGCGCTCTGGCGTTCGGTGGGAAGCGGAGGGGAGGGGGTAGGCGAGAGGAAGACCGCGCGCGAGGCATGCCGGGAATTGTAGTTCCCGCCTCTCTGCCGTAGCCATTTTGTGGTGAGGGGGAAACTACAAGTTTCCCCACAGGCCGAGGGCAATTCTCCGGTCGGCCACGCCAGGCCAAGCTAGGCCAGGCGCCGCGGGGCGCGTATAGCGCGGAACCGGGTGGAGGGGGTGGGCCTAAAGAGCTCCACCAGAGGAGCTGTGAGGAAGGGGGTGGCGGGGGGCGGCCGAGCGTGCGGCGCGTTTAGGCACCGTGGCTAAATTCCACCTCTGCGAAGGGGGCGGGGAAGCGGCGTCTCAAGCCTTTGCGGCTGGCGGGGTGGGCGGGAGTTAAGCGGCGGGCCCTAAAGGGGGCTTGTAAAAAAAGATCAGGTCCATTTAAAGTTGCTGCTGGAGGGCGGCTCGGCTCGTACTGGCGCGGGGGGAGCGGCGGGCGCGCGCACACACACACACACACACACACACACACCCGGGCGGGCACGCACGCACACACAACACACACAGACACACATAATCGGTGCGTGCAGCCGCCGCCGCCGCCGGAGTTGTCTGTGCTGCTTCTTCCCCTGCTGCAGCCGCAGCAGCAGCGCGAGTGTTGACTTCCAGCCTCCTTTATTTATCTCCTCCCGGCCGCCCCTTCCCTGGCCCAAGATGTAACTACAGCTCAGACACTACGGACCAGCAGATCGCTGCTGAGGCGGCTTTGGCAGAGGAGAGAGAGGAAACCCCCCTCCCCAAAAGGGGGATCTCAAGGGCGTTGGGGTGCTCTTTTCTCCCTCGCCCCGCGCGTCTCTTCAGGGGGAGCCTCTCTCCATGATGAATGTTTCACTCAAGTGATTATTTTGGGGGGTGTTTTGCTTTGCATTCGCCTCTCTTTCTTTTATTATTATTATTATTATTATAATTATTATTATTATTATTATTATTATTTTCCCCCCTTCTTTCCCCCACCGCCACCTCTCGGATTTATTGCTAGGAGAATCGTATTGTGAGGCGAAGAAAGTCGGATTACAAGAGACCACTACTAGCCAACAGCACCCACCCAGGATTTTTTTTGTCGGTGGTTTTTTTTTAATTATTATTATTATTATATTATTATTATTATTATTTTTTATTTTTAACACCTCGTCGCGGCTTTAATTCATGAAGCAATCGTCCCCTTTTGCCATCAGCATTTGGATACCAGAATGAGCAAAGAAAGACCCAAGAGGAATATCATTCAAAAGAAATACGTAAGTGGCCGTAACAATCTCTCGTTTGACTCCCAGGTTTCGGAAATGGCAGTGAATGTCAAGTTTCGGGCTCATCCTTGCAGCCACCAGGCTTTGAAACAGATGTCTGCTAATGCTGATGGATTGATGTATTTGTTTTGTGTATTTATTTAATGTATTTATCCCCCAAGGTGCGGGGCAGTTTCAGGGCCTCTCTTTATTTTTAATTGCAAAGCCTTGTCCTGCCCAGTGCAGATGGGTAGAGCGATACCTCGAGTGAATAAATGTATTGACCTCAAATGACACAATCATAATCTAGTTTTAGGTGAAAGGCAGGGAGGGAGAGGGAGGGAGAGAGGAGTGGGGGGGGAATGCTGCTGCCATCGTGTAACTACCAACTGCGTTTTCCAGCAGCTTTCTGCCGATTGCACTTTGCAGGCAAAAAAAGAAAAAAAAGAAGAAGCCTTTTGCATGGAAGGGTGCGGGGCTATTCCTGCCGGGGTTGTGGGAAGCCCTTTAAGTTGGGATCCAGTGTCTGGTTATGGCGAGCTCGTTTCTTGCACGACCACATCACATCTCACAGATGTGATCCCTCGCTCCTCCGGCCGGCAGCAGGACCCGAGCCGGCCGGGGATCGTGTTACAGGGAATGCGTGCGTTGGGATTGACTTGAATAATGGGAAAATAGCTTTAAAAAAATGATGGCGATGCCGTGAAATTTTAGAAGAATACGGTCCAGTCCAGGCTGCACAGCATTATGTGTGTGTGTGTCTCTCTCTCTGCTTTGCTTTTTTTTTTTTTTTTTAATTCAACCGCTTACCCAATCCCTTGTAATTGTCTAATCCTTTAAACGTATAAATGTGCAGAGGTAGTTGGATTTTTTGTGCGTGCTCCAGCTCCGTTTTGATTGGCATGGGGGAGTTTTGGGGAAAAAACTGAGGGGGATTATCCAAATAGGCAGGCGATCGCAGAATGATTTCTCTCTTTTTTTTCCAGCTGTATGTTTAAAATGAAAGGTTTCATTTTGTTTGGGGGAGGGGGGAGACTTGCTTTGGAGTATAGTGAATATAACACTTTAAACTACAACTTTTTTTTTTTTGTATAAAGATATTTTGGTTGGTGGTGACTTCGCCCCCCGGGGGATGTTTCTAAAAGGGGGGGGATGACCTTCGGGACACTTTCTCTCCCTCTTAGAAATAGATTTCCTAAAACCTGCCGCTGGCTTCCGCCGCCTGCTTCTCTCGGGGGTTGACTCTTGCAAAGCTGAAGGCAGAGGAGAGCGAGGTGAAATGGGCAGCCCCCCCCTTCCCCCCTCCAAGCTGCTTTTCCCCCCGAATTTCCGAATTAAAATACATCCGCATTGCAGAGGAATTGGGAGTCTGAAGCCGACTAGTTTAAAGTCTTGCAATCCAGACGGGAACGGCGCGTGTTGCCTTAAGACTTTCCCCCTCCAGACGGGCACGTTTCTGGGAGACAAAGCAGAAGGGGGGGTGCGGGGGGGGGGAAGGATAGGCACTTGTCATGACAAATGAACGTACCCCACTCCCCTAGGATTTTTTATTCTCATCATTATTATTATTTAAAAGCCCCCCACCTCCGGGCTGGTGAACAATGCAGCCTCAGTCTGGCCGCTGCCCCTTGGAGATTTAGTAAAACTACTGTCAGCCCCGCAGGTAGGAGATGCCCCTGCGAGCAGGGGAGGGGAGACAATGTCTCCTTGTGTTCCCGAGTTGAACTTCGTGGAGTGGCTGGAGGGGAAGGGCTCTGTGTTGGACGGGGGGAGGCTCCTGCCAGGTTTCTCGGGGGGGGAGAGGGGGTTGGTGCACTGATGCAGCGAGTAGCATGCACTGACGCAACCATGGCTGCTGCGGCGGCGGCTGGTGCTGGTGCAGGCGGCGGCGTGGGCCGGCCCGGCGCGCTTCCCCGGCGTCCTCTGCAGCAGCGGCAACAGGTTAAGCGGCGTGTCAGCGCGAGCCCCCGGGTTCCCGGCCACTCAGCCCAGCCGGGGCCAGGGGCTTGTTGTGCTTGTGACGTCACAAAGGGAAGGGCCTGGGCTCTGTGGAATCTTCTTCGTCTCAAGGTTCTAGTTCCACCCCCCCCGCGTGACGTCAAACGTGAGGCGGGCCGCGTGTGCCGGGGAAGGGAGAGGGGGGGCGGGGAATGCAGCTCTGGCACTGGCCTCTGCCCAGGTGAGCAGGTGGAGCAAGCTCTGAGCTCGCATCCCCTTCCTCTGCCCTCCCTTGGAGGGGGTGGCATCACGCAGCTCCCCGGCCTGAAGGAGAGCATCCTACTTCTTTAGGTAGGAGGCACTGCTTCCTTCTGATGGCAGTCATTTGCCCTTTAAGAACGAAGGGTTAGTCATTTTTCTCTTTTTCCCCCTGCGTGGGATGTCACTTAGCACCTTAAGGCGACGCAGAGCGAGTGGGTAGATGCATCCTTGTATGTGGTGGCGGCACTGGGTTGGTCTGACTGACGAATAGGACGTGACTGACACCTTCCCTCTGACCTTTTGAAGTTTTGCAGCATCACAGCAGAGCATTCTGGGCAGCCTCTTTCCCCTGATGAGAATAAATGTGCACCCACACAAGTCTTTTGCATGTGCACTTCAGCCCCAGGCAGGATCCCGCACACCGGATTTCAACCACAGCTTTCAGAAATTGTTCCTGGTTCTCATCCTTCTTGCCTTTCTGGTTCTCGGCCTCTTGTGATGACTCTTTTTTGCAAAGGTAGTCTCTGCGCAGACTTGCACCTCCCCCGCACCTCTTTCTCTAGCTGATCTTTTTTTTTCATCTTTTCCTCCCACATCCCAAACCTCCTTCCTTCTCTTGCATGTTGCAGATGCATAATAGGTTTTATTTCATACTACAGTACTTCTTGGATCTTTCAAGATGCTTCTGGTGAACCTTTAATTTGTTTTTGAGGTAGAACTAGAAAATGTTGCTTCTGAAAGCTCATAGTCTTTTGAAAAGGCATCCTCAATGTATTTTATTTATTTATTTATTTATTTTTACTGTCCTAAGTGGTCTCCAGGTCTCTGTAGGGAAGCGCTAGCAGTTAAAGATTCCTGTAGAGTTACCGTATGGGAACAGAACAATGGTCCACCTAGTGTCATACATTACTGGCTACAAATGATGCTTACAGAAACCATGGATTAGAAGTAAGGAAGTGTGATTCTCTTATTCCCTATTATGCTATGCCATTCACTGGTATAAGAGGTCAAGTAATAGTCCAGTCAGCAAAAAATTTAAAAAATGTGCAGCGTAGGCTGCAGCTATCAGAGGACCTCAGCTGCAAAGGTTGTCAGAATACAGCGCATGCCATCATGAATGCTGAAAAGTAAAATGTAAAAAACAAAAAAGCCCCAGAGAACAATAGGGTATAACACCATATGTTAAAGATACTTCCTTGAGGGTTGACTTTTGTTTTGTGAATAATTGTAATCAAAAGTTCATTTAAACTTCTAACACATCATCAGAAATGATAATCCAAGAACAGAGAAGTGTGTGCGTCTTTCTCGTGCATTTTTAAATGCTTTTGCTTAATTTTTAAAAGAACCATGTCTGATATGACTCATACAAATCTTTTTCACTTCTCCCTTCACCCTCCTTCTCAAACATCTTTACATATCAAATATTGCCTTTTGGCTCAAACCTCAGGAAACTGACAGCTTTGGAAGGCATCAGCTGAGAAGCCAGACTGCATTCAGTATGCCCTTGGAATTAACAGTTCTTAAATAACAGGCTTTGAAGTCTTAAGGATAATTTCATAGGCACACTTTTCTGCCTGTATTTGTGATACCATCTAGCAAATCCTCTGTTAGTTCTGGTTTTTAGTTTTTGAAGTAACAAACTTGGATATTATAGTAAAATACCTGTATAGTTCTGCCATGGTAGCAGATGGCAAAATATAATTAAGTAGTAATGACACCACTGCCTCCTTGTGTGATTTGTCTTCCTGTCCTTGTAGGGGTAAAAGTGTGGTCGCTTGTCTTAAAATGACATAGTCCACCGAAGGATTGCCTAGACTTGTCAAATCAGGAGTGCAAGGCCTAAAAACATTAGTGTATTGTATGTGCCTTAAAAGAAACAGATGCTGCAGTTTATAAATAATGCTTGGTACGCTGGCAGCTTCCAGCCAGGATCTGAAAAAGCTTTACCTTCATAGAAATACGATAAAATATTATAAAATCTTCAATATCATTATGAGACAGGTAGAAAGGAAATTGCTTTGCTCATCCTTTAAAATGTAGCCTTGTCTCTAGCTTGGATCCCAGCATCTGCATAATAACGCACAGTAGCACTAGAGAATTTGGGAAGAGTTGTACACTAAAACCCACTGAAACCCCAAGGGGAAATTACGAAAACAGAATGCAGTGTGGTATTTTGTCAAGGAAAGGAATATGGTGGTCTTTCATTCAACTGCTATGAGTTTTGTAATATTTGTTAAATGAGTAGGACCTCTGAGTAGCCTCCCATCTGAAAGAGGACCTGGATTTGTTTGGTGTGAAGTTGGAGAGAGCAACACCATCTTCTGAATTTTTGGCACAATATTTGGTCTTGAATAGTTGTTCTTCTTGGGTGAATATTGGAGGATGACTCTCACAAATAATGATTTTTCATTCCTATGGCCTTTAGGGATGCAGAGGAGGCTCCTTCAACTGTTTACCAGTGCTGTGTCTCATCTGTGTGCCAGGCTGATGGGATTATGTTGATTAGTGGTTCCTCTGTAGAACCCTTGGTTATTACTGTTTGTTTATGCAGGGCTGTAGTTATTCTGGTTTCTCTGCTGGAGCGTCTCTTTGTTTTGAAGCCTTTCAAGTTCTGAGGGATAGCCCTGCTCCAGCACCTTTTTTGGCAAGATAACACACTTGTCAAGTTTTGTGACCTCTTAATTCTTTAGTGCACATGGCTGAGTCTGGGATCCTGACAGGTCTCTCGGGGCTCATCATTGTATAGCAGTTGTCTACAAGCTTCCATATAACTCATGAAACTAATGAAGTAGCAGCATACCTGAACGAGAGATGACATCAAGATGTACTTTTCCTGTTGCTTTCCATTATGTCTGGAAGAACTCATATGGAGGGGTCTAGTGGATTCTTTATCAATTGTAATGGACCAGAAGCAAAAGGTCCTATATAAAACACCTTCCAGAATTAACAGTAATGAAACAAGACCATTACAAATGGTTCATAATTTTTTAGTGTTCTTTGGGTACTTTTTACTACCTAATAGTGAGACTTGACAAGCCTACTAAGTTAGTGTTAAATGTACAGTCCCTTATCCACCCCCACCCCGCCCGAAGAGTGGACTTCTGTTTTAATACTGTGTCAAACTGCAATGCAAAGATTAACTGATCTTATGATGAGATGCGGGGGAGCATCTTATATATATTTTTATTGCTTTGTGAAACTCAGTGGTCTAAATTACTTGCCAAAAGCAAAACATATCAATGGCAGAGAGAGCTAATCTTCAGTGTTCCTGGCTTCCACTCCTGTTCTCTGTCCTATGGACTACAGTACCTTGCTGCGGTACATAAATACCATCAGCCCTAAAAGAAGTACTTCACATTGATTCAGATTTCCCCCTTCAGACTTTTTTCTCTAGAGGGTTGCAGCCCCACTGCCTCTGTTGTAAACCTCTTCCAATGTAATTGTTCACCTTGGTATTTCTTTCAGCTTTAAGGCTGCACTTAAGAATTTAAGCAACTTGTTCCTTTGAAAGAAGACATGCTGTGGCTCATATAGGTGTGGAGACTCAGTTGTGGGAGTGCTACATTAGGCAGACTTCTCGATATCATGCTTTGAAGCAAAGGGAACTCTTGGTTTAAAACTCAAAATTTGAAACATTTCTACATGTTAATAAATTTGGAAGTTTTAGGGAATATTGTTTTTTCAATATTTATATTCCTAGGCAACATTTTAGTTCAGTCTGTTTAGACGCTAGGGAAAAAACAAAAACAAACCACTGGCAGATGTGGAATGTCCAGGACAATCTATTCATCGCAGCAGAATCCAAGTTTTTCTAGACTTTTGGGTTGTGAAGATGACCTCCCAAACCTAAAAATATGCACTATCTGCCTGAGTATATAGAGAGCCTAAAATATTACCTCTGATGTATTTAACTACTTCTTTTAATCTCAACTTCAAAATCTAATTCAGATTTCGGTGTTGCCAAATGTCTCCTGTCTCCCATGTACTCCTATGAGTTAGTAGCCCTAAATGTCTCTATTCAGCTGCCCAAACTTTCTTCTCGTTTTTTATTCAGCTAGTCACTTTTACCGCTTAAGTTTTACAGCACACAACACTAGACATTTTAAGACAATATAAATGGGATTTATTAAAGTAAGCAACAGCAATGGGAATTTGTCACTAGAACCTGCCATGTGCTTGCTGTTAAATACAGGTCCATTTTCCTGAGGAGTATGCTGTGTTTAAACTGAGGTATACAGAAAATATGAGACATTTCATGGCCTTCTTTATCTTGCTGGTTTGTTATCACTCTGGATATTGGATTCCTTGTTTTTTTGCTGGTGGATAAAAAGACTGGAAGCTTTCTTGACTATCCTTGGCAGGGCAGGTTTATTTTGGCCTTTCATGTTTTCTATGGAACATTTTGATGCAAACAGTTTTAAACTATTTTGCTTGAAAATGTCTTCCTCTTTCAATTACTCTGGTTTCAGTCTTTCTTTTCTGGTATTGACATCTTGCTACTTCTTGTTCCTCAAAAATAGGGCCAACACATGGTGTTTCTGATGCATAAGTGGTGGGAAAGTAATAAAACTTTTGTTAGTCAGAGTGAACAGAGAGACTTCTTTATTTCAAAACATGCTAAAAATTGGAATACTTACTCCCTCCACACGCCCCCTTTGTGCCTATCACTACACTTTATAGGCAAATAAAGAGCCTGATTCTGCAAAAACTTAGGCTTGTGTTTAACTTCCTTATGTATATAGCCCTACTGATGTTAACAGGGATATTTAGGAGCGAGTCCCAGGATTGAGTTCAGAACTCACATGTTCTGCTTGCTTCAGTGGGGATATTTGGTGTGCAGATTGTTTTAGGATCAGGCTTAAAACTATTGTTGTTTTGTTTTTTCAAAAACTAATTAATTACTTTTATTTAGTATTAGGACTGTGGTTTTTAAAAAACTAAACTTTGTGGCTAAATGCGCTGCTTGCCTCTATATAAAAAACACAGATGTAAAACTCCTTGCTTATTTTATTTATTTTGAGCTGAAAAAAAGCTTTACCCTAGAAAATAAGCAATTTACTTTTTTGCAGTTTTGGTTTTCTTTCCTCCCTCCCCTAACATCTCCTTTTGGAATTATACCGCCTAACTTTTTTGCTCTCTCTTGTGTCTTGTACTCAGCTTGACATCAGCTCTCCAGTGCTAATTAGCTCAGACCTTTGAAACAAAACCAGTGCCTAATCTGGTTGTTTGGTGCCCATAGGACCAAAAACTGCATGTACAATCGAACTGATTCGTGGTGGTAAATGTTGAATAGAAGTAATATGGGGATACAACAGACACAATGTTTAATTCTCTTGTGAGAATGGTGCAACTTTGCTGGTACTTGCATACAGTACTTTTGCCTTCCCAAATCTCTATTACATAATCATGTGCCTAGTTTTTCTTGCCTGGATTCCTGTCTTTTTAGCCTGGCATTCTTTTATTTGGCTTCTTCTACAGGAAGATAACTTTGAATCTGGGGCTTCGGATTATTACAGGGTTGTCTCTTACTATTTAATGAGTAGAAACTCAAATATTAAAATAAATTTAGCTGGAAGTCCTGTCATGGCATAGTGCACTAACTGTGGTTGTGCTGCTTCACTTCATTCTTTTCTGCTTTCTGTTTTCCATATCTGCTTGAAATCTTTTTGGCTTGATGGTTGTGGAAAATGAGAACACCTACAGTTCTTACTCAGAAGTGGCAAACCTAACTTTGTGTACACAGTATGACAGCTGGTCAAAGGCATTTATAACATGCAAGGATAAACCAGGGGAGTTCACCCTGGCATTAACTGCTAATCTAAGTATGCACATGAAAAGCCATCTCAATTTTGGTCAAGAAATTTAATGAGATTTATGCATCTTCAGATGCAATGTGATTTATAAATATGCACTCCAAACAGAATGATGTATGTGATTTCACGTTTGTTTGTTTTTTAAAGTAAACTTACTTTATTCTTGTCCCCTTTGCAACTCCTCCAAACTCCCAGAGTATTCTAAGAAGTGGAGAGAGGTTGTGGATAGGGGGCCAGGGAGGTACAAGAGAATATTCCTATTGGGAAATCCAAGGTCCCCTTCTTTTCTGCCCAGTATTTTCATAGCTGTTAAAATGTTATGGAGTTCTCCCTGTACGTTTATTTGGGAAGACTCTCTTTTTCTCTGGCCTTCTGATTATAGCTGCTCTCCTCTCATTCTAACCAGGGAAAGAAAAGGACTAGCTTTTTGCCCTTTTCCCATCATCATGCCATTAGTATTATTATTTAGATTTACATCCTGCTCTATCCAGA
The DNA here is from genome assembly GCF_052110815.1 of Crocodylus siamensis. Lineage (NCBI taxonomy): Eukaryota > Metazoa > Chordata > Crocodylia > Crocodylidae > Crocodylus > Crocodylus siamensis. Next base: position 134,184,392 of record NC_143397.1, on the reverse strand, counting down.
AAGTCTGAGTGGCTTACAATAACCAAACAGCCTCCAAGATAAGAAACAATAGCATACTCAAAATCACCCTAAAACTTAAAAACTTCACCACCCCTGCTTTTCTCCCTATTACCCAGAAGAGCAGACCATTCTGCTCAATCCAATCATGCTTCCCAATAGGTGTATAAAAACTTTCCCCTCCTCTCACCATCCCTTACTGGTGTGTATTCACACACATGGTATGGATGTGGTTGTTTGTCTTTCTTCCCCCCTTCCGGTTTTCAGACCTCCGGTCTTCCTTTAAGTAAATGCTAGTCTCGATTTGGAAAATCTCGTTGGTCATTCTTTGGTTTTCAGGGCCCTGCCATTGGGATAAACTGTGCTCATTTACAACAGGAGTTAAATTACCCCTGCCCTTCCTTTTTAAGGGGTTAAAAATTACATTATTATGGATATTTAGTATTTAAGTGAAAACTGCTACTGCCAATTTAAATAACTAACCTGTATGTTAACCCAGTTTGGCTGAGGCTGAGGATTGTGAGAGAATTGTAAGTGTAATGCCAATCACAGTTCACATAAAATAGTTAGTTTTGTGAAGGCTGCTACTGAAATGAACAGAAGTCTGTGAATCTTGGAAGTGAGTTTCTCCAGTCTTTCAACCTGCTAGATGTTTATAATTATTTCATTAGTTGTCATACCTTGTGCCTCACTTCTGGAACTAGTAATCTATATTGCCAAGAAGTTCTTGCTCTGGAAGTTGTATTTAGGCTTATAAATTGCTGTGAACTACACTACCTGGAATCTGTGTCTCTATAACATGAAGGATAGAATGAGTGCTGGAGGGGTATGACTGTGGTGTTGGCTTCTTAATTCTTTCAGACTGTTTGAAACAAAGTTATTTTTTTAACACATAAGAGTTGTAAGCCAGATCTCTCAGCTGTGAAGAGCAGAAAACAAAAATTTTATAATACACATTTCCAGGACTGCGTTTATGCCAGATCAATTAGCTTTTTTTTATTTTGCTCAACTACAGCTGAAACAAGCAGGACTGCTTCTGTCTTAGTTTCAAGGATACACATGTCAAGCCAAATTTTGAGTGTACAAAACTCCAATCCAAATGAAAAGGGAACATTTTTCAATTATTGTTCTTAAAGCTGTTGGCCTAATTGCTAGATATATACTTTTTCAATGCAGTCTTTTTGGTTGAGATCCCAAGTTGATGTGAATTTTCAGCAGACAGGGATGTGATAGATGTGGTTGTCTCGTGGGTAGTCATTTAGTCATTTTATTTTATTTTATTTTATTTTTTTATCCTTTGAAGTATAGTGGTGGTGATGGAAACTCCCATGGCTCACGGCAGTCATCCCCAATGACTACTTGAGACTGGGAAACCGTACATTCTCTTGTAAAATAAAAAAAGTTAACGTGTTTGGTTGGTTAGTGGTTGCTTAAATCAATGATTAGAAAACATATCTGTTAAAATGTGAATATAAATGATAGGCTGTTTGCTACTGCGGCCATTATATTAGATTTTTGAAAAGCTTGTACCAGTGTGTATTGTTTGCTTACAGTAATTCAACATAATGGGTACATGCTGGTATTATTTTGTAAGACCAAAGGGTTTGTACTACTTCAAACCTTGAGTTCATTATTATAGGTAAGATGTCCTGTTACCTGACTATAACATTTACTTTTTTTGTGTAACAAACCATATTGTGATTGTTATATCTAGGAAGTAATTATTTTGAATCTGTTTTGTTTTTGGTTCCTCCTTTCCCTCCCCTGCATGTGTATCTATAGAATATCATGTTTCAAATAGTCACAGCCATATAAAATAAAAAATGGGAGGAAGAAACTGTCTCTTTGAACATAATAAAGAAACCTTTTAAACAGGTGGAGAAAGATGTGCTGCCCAGAAATATGTGGTTGTAAGAATTTGCCTCAAACTCTCTCTGGATATGAAGTCTTACTCCGAATACCTTGTTTGACACCTCCTTCCAGTACTGTACCTAGACTTCTGGCAGTCCCAGGCAAACTGTCTAGCTCTGCCACCTCCTATGGGTGCATGGAAGTATGCAACAAGGATTGGGGAGAGGGGTTGGATTTTTTTTCTAATGACCTATTTTTACAACTTTGGTAGCAAGTTTTCCACATGATGGAAAGAAAGGGAAATGGATTGCTTTATGGCCTAAGGCATAAGGGGAAAAGAATTTAACTACTGGGTTCAATTTCCATCTTCCCCCTGCCCCTCGGTCTCAGACCCACATCTCTGTCCTGGGAATTCTCATGGTTTCAGTTGGTGGTGTGTTTTATCTGCAGCTTCAACTGCAATCCAAGTGGTATAGATGGAAAAAGCTGCTCTCTTTACCGATTCATGAAACTAGTCTAAACTTCTACCAGTACAAAATGTTATTTTGGTGTTTGGACCAATGTCTAGCCACTGGTGATGACTATAATTGTGACACTTCCCCAGTCAAGATGAGGCCCATTACTACTTTGGTTTTTTTTACCATTTTTCCCACATATAACATTGCTGGGACTGTGCTCCTTTACTCCTGCAGGGGGTGTGACCATTTCCCAAATCCTAAAATGCCATGGCAATGTGAAAAATGTCCGGTGTCAAACATTCTTAAGTTGCCTTGATCAGCTTTGAAATCCAAGCAGTTAGCGGAGATACAAAAGTAGAAATAGTTTCAGAGTACATATCTACCTTTTATAACATTTTTAGCTCCTTTTGCCACACAAGACTTCCAGAGGGGGGAAAACCAGTGGTACAGCTGGAGCCACTGCCACTGGAAAAGTGCTGTCTGCTTTAGGGAATTCTGTATCTTGACTTCCCGTTAGTGTTATGGTTGGTTCCCTCTCAGTTAGTAGGAGCCCTAATAAGGATGAAACCCTGAGGCCTTTTGCTGTGTTGAACCACAAGCATCCATTAAACTAAGAGGAGAACTGGCAGTAGCACTGGTGGAAATTGTGAAACTTGTGACAGAGGAGGGTGAAAGCCAAGTGTAGGCAAGGCCAAAGTACAGTCAAAATGAGCTTTAAAAAAAACCCTGAGGCTCTTGTCTTAAGCTCTAGGAACCGTGGATATTCATCCAGCGGAGAACTTAAGCCAGTAATTCTCCCACCAGGGTGTCGTGTGATCCTTTTAAGGGTGTTGCAGGATGCTGCACACTTGCACACCTAACTGTGCTAACACTTGCACATGATTCACAAGATAAACCCAGAGTTTCAAATAGCAATGTAGAGTGTCAAAAACATTCCGACCTCATATGGTTCAAGTTGCTCTTTATTTTTTCCATAAGCAAAAAAATGAGTTCAAGCTAAGAGCAAGCATTTTCTGAGGGGTGCCTTTAGTCTCATGAGGTTGAGAACCACTGACATAAGCCCATGCCTAACTGAAAGCACATGAGTCACTGGACCCATTCAGTGCTTGAAAGGTAAGCACGTTTTAGTGCTTTGCTGACTTGAAGTCTTGGTTATTTATGTAGGATGTGTAAAAACATGGCGACAGAAATGTAAGTTTTTGAAGATGTCTGTCTGATTTTTTTTTTTTCCTTTTACCCTCCCTCTCCTATTCTTTTTACTGTTGATCTTGATTTCCCCCTCCCCTCCCACCCCCCATGATTTTTTCCAGTGTTTTTTCATAATCTTACTTTTCTTTTTTGAATACTAATTACTCTTTTTTTCTTATTTGCTATCTGTCTGTCTCTTGTTCATTTTCATTTCTTTCAGTTTTTCAGTTCTGTTAGTGCAGGCATCAAGACTGGGAAACCTCTTCCAGTCTTGTGTTTGTGTGTCCGGGATGAAGTACAGATCCTTTTACCCTTGTTTATGTTTAGGTAAATCGTTCTTAGGGTAAACATAGCCATTGCCAAACAAAGCGGATAAAACTGTAGTGGGATGTGTCCTGCCACAGCTGATCTGCTTTATTGGCAAAAACGCATATTGTCCATTCTCCTGCATTGGGCAGGGGCCTGAGGTGATCCTACAAGCGATGCATTTCCCTTGCTGAGGGATTCTCTGCATCCCTTTCTGCCTCACGCTTGTTCCTGGGATGCAGGTTCCATGCCAGCCCTGGCTTATGTGGAGGCATAGGTTAGCCCAAGTCCTGGCGCAGGGTGACTCAGGACCCAGGGAATCCCCGGTGACTTATGCTTCCATCCCATGAGCCATGCCATCTCACGTCCCTGTGTGGAGAGGAAATGTATGGCATTTCTTAGTGCCCCATGCCTCCACGCTGGGACCTGCAGCACATCCTGTGTTGAGCCATGCTTCATGTGCATACGTTTTGGCCTGGAAGCACAGGGCACAAGGGTTTTCTTTGTTTACACAGATGCACTCCTGGAGATCCTGGTGTGGGTCTCTGTAAACAGTGAATTCTGACTTTCCTTACTTCTAGAGAGGCACCCCAAGATTCCCTGCAGCACATCTCTATAATCGGGGAAAGCAAGGCTTTCCTGGGTTGTGCAGGATTGGGTCCCTCAAGCCCCTGGAGTACCTGCCCAGGACAGCTGCAGAGCATGGGCAGCTCTGGGCTGCGTGCACTCTCTTGTCACAGAGCAAGTAGATGTCCACCTCTATAAGTGGTACTGTTTATCGTTACCTTTTGCCACTGATGTGGCGTGACAAGGAGTAGTGATGTCTATGTGCTTGACATTTGTGCCACCATAAAAATGTTACATTGGTGCTGCCATAAACATCAGGAAGTGTCTGTTTCTACCCTCAGGCAGTCTCTATTCACAGTAGTCTCAGAAAGGATGGAAGAAGGGCTGCCACAGCACCTACTTGGATTTCGTTTCAGGCTGAAACAGAAGATGGAGCTTTGGCAACAGCTTGCTGCTTGGGGCAGTGTTGTTGGGTATTGCTTTTGCCTGAGAAGGGAAAGTGTACGTTGACTTTACTTAAGCCCCTTAAATGTGGCTGTAGAATCATTAAAGGTGGTTCAACAAACTTCTTCACTGCTTACATTGGGGTGGGCAAAATGCAGCCCGGGGGCCAAATGTGGCCTGTCAGTCATTCTATACAGCCCGTGGGGCCCCTAAAAAATTTAGAAAATTAATATTAATCTGCCCTGGGCTGCCTGTCATGCGGTCCTCGATAGCTTGCTGAAACTCAGTAAGCGGCCCTCTGCCCAAAATAATTGCCCACCCCTGGCTTACATCTTTGCACTAGGCAGAGCCTGTCTTGGCCTTACGTTATAGCTACTCGGGTACTGCCAAAAATAATGTTTTGCAGCCAGCCTCACCCCTTTTTATATTTGCTTTATGAACATCTGTTCAGTCAAGCCTTGCTGATACGAGCATGCGAGGAATCTGAATTTCATCATCTCTTGTAAATGAGTACTGGCTAGAACCAAATTTTTAGGAATATGCCTACTAAGTTATCCATCTGGGGAAACTGAAACCATATTATGCAAATAAGCTGACCGATCATAACAAACAGTCTATCTTTTTAAATTGGTGGTGCCCAAAGTTTTGGTCCCATGGGTCAAATGAGTGGTATGGGATGAGTCTGTGGGCTAGATCCAGTCCAGTGGCCCAATCTAGCATTCATGGAGCTGGGCCTCAATCCTGCATGTGCTGAATTGGGCCCTGATACTGTACATTGTATTGCAGCTGCTGTCATACCAGGTTGGGCCCCACTGCTGTGGCCCCAGTCCTGCATGCCACCAGGATCCTTGTGCACAGGACCAGAAAATTTGGTGACAAGGAAGAACAGTGGCAAAGTTAATTGGCACTGCTTCTCCTTGCCACATATCCAGATGTGTGGATATGTGGACAGACCAGAGCACACAGTTGCATGGGCTGAGTCTCGCTCATGGGCTAGAGGTTGAGCACCCCTTTTTTAAATAATAAACACTGAATTCTTGCAAAACAGATGCACAGCAAATACCAACACTTTTTAATGACAAATTTGAGGAAAGTATTGCATTCTATAAGAAGAAAGAGGCCAAATGTATGCTGTAAGATACTGTTGAAGATCTAGCTCTAAAGCTAAAGAACACTTTTCATCAAAGAAGTTAACACTTGATGTATACATTCCTAAGTTGTCACAGTCTTCCTCTGTTTGTATTATAACTAACTATACGAGTCCAAGCAATTGAGTCTCAATTACAGCATTTTTTTTTTTTTTTAATTTTGGCTGGTATTGGATGCTCAGTCTTCTAACAAATGGTGGCAAACAGCTGTGTGTAACAAAAATATATGCTTGTTAGCGGGTCGGTTAGTGAGCGTTTTGTTCATGCCTAGGAAAACGTGCCATGCCATGTGCCTTTCCTCTCATATTAACTGAGGTTTCAACTGAAACCACCCGATGCATTATATAACCACTTAATTTCACAGATTCATGCTTATTAAATCCATGATACTTGCAGGTTGTGTGCCCCCTCCGCCCCCATGGTCCTTCTTTTGCTTCTGAAATTCTTTATATTCTCTTACTGTATAGAAGCTTAATTGTGCTCAGCCCAGGATAAATGTAAGGGTACCAAAGAAGTTATACAACATAAAAAGAAAAGACATCCAGGGTGTGTGTAGATGAGACGCCAACTGCGCAGTAGCCTGATACTACTCTGCAGTTGTGTCATATGGCAATAAACCACGCAAAAAGGCATTTCTCAGCACTACTGTGCAGTAACTCGGGTTACTGCGCGTTTATTTAGTACTTGTTTATGCACAGTAGCGTCTTGTGTAGACACGGCCCCAGAGGATGCAAGGGGAAACTGGGGTATTAAAAGGTTAAATGACCTTTGTGGGGTCACATAGAAAGGAAGTGGCAAAGATTTGAGTAGAAGTAAGGCTTCTAAGTCCCGGCTCAGAGTCCTAGCCTCTAAACCATGTTTAACCTCCTTCAGCTGAATTTCTCTTTTGCATGATTTTCCTCTTGTGTTTCAGGATGTGTTTATATGTGGGTGCAATCCAGTGCAGAAAGTTCTATCATATTAAGTTATGAAAACATGGATTTAAAGCATTTATCCTGTGATTTTTGTTTTGTTTTTTTAATTCTGTTCTGGAACTTGGCTTACTGCTGTGAAAATCCGCATTCTGTTTGCTTGTTGGTTTTCAGGTGATCTGTGCATTGTTTCTCAACCCCCTTCCTTCTTTGTTTCTCCATGTACATACTTCTGACTTCACACTGGTTTCTATTCTAGTAGGCTTTTTTTTCCCTCACTGAATCTTTCAGAACAGTAGGGTTTTCCCTTATTGAACCAACCTAGTGATCGGAGCAGTTTAGATCCTTCACAAAATGCAAAATAACTACGTTTAACAGGGAGTGCATGACTGTTGTGTGACTGCTGTTGTTTAACATTACTGTGCTTAAAAGGATGTGTGGGGTCTCCCTTCTTCTAAGTAATATAAAAACCTTAGTCAGCATGTTGTAACCTAGGGGCAGATTCAGAAGGGATGCAGTGGTGCAGTTCAAAACTTGCTTGGTTATGTGCCACATGCATTGAGCCCAAAAAGATTGCTGGCATCCAGGATTTGTGACCTCTGTTACTGCAGTCCTGCACCCACCCATGATGTAATGAGATTTAAACATCTTTCCTAGTCCCAATATAATGTGTTAATGTTATGGCTGGTATAAGGGTTTCTTTTTTCCTTCACAGTCATTTTTTTTCTTACTATCTTGGAAATTCCTTACTCCTTTGTAGGGCCTGGGGGGTATGTCACTGTCCAGCAAACATTACCTATTTTCTTTGCTAACTTTCCCAGTTCCTGCCAGAGGTGTGGCTTTCTTTTCTTCCTTCCTTATGCATCCTGCCCGATTAATCCATTGTAACTCTACTGTTGTCATGCGCAATCACCGCTCTGGCTGTGACTGTTGAATGTGCTTGCCAATTCCAACTAGGACCAGCATTGGCTTTTGCTAAATTCCTCTTTCCTTGTGTGTCCAGATTCCCCCTTCTTGGAATATTGTTGCATCGAGTATGTGTTGCAGTGCAGTCCTACCCTGTTTCCTTTCCTTTAGCCTTTGCGTACTGTTGTGTAATTTTTGAAGGTCAGTCTAGGAACTAGCTCTGCAGAATCTGTTCCTTTACAGTAACTCTGTTCAGGAGTATTTCAGAGAGCAGTTGTTTTACCACTTCTGTGCTGCGAGCATTTAGTAGCCTTCCTTTCTCCCACTTGCTGCAGCTACAAGAGACAGGAAGAGTGCTGTTCACTTCCAGCATGCCTGCCTAACTTTCAGCCCGAGTCTGAGACCAAGGGTATTATGCTGGTGAGAAAATGGCCAGACTGTATGCTAGCATTAGAGTTCTGCTTGTGTGTGGCAGACTGTTCGGTGTTCCAAAATAGTAGGTCTTCATCCCCATCATCTACCTTTTTTTTCTCCACCTTGCTGCTGATGTTGTTTTTGTTGTTTCCTTTCTCACTCACCTTCTTTATTTTCCGACATTATGGACCATAGTTTCAGGAAGGCTTTGGAATGTTTTGCAGCTGGACTGGTACACACAAACGTGGTTTGGAAGGTTATTTTTCAGCTCTCTTAAAAGAGGACCTATACCTCAGTGGTCTGATTTTCTTTAGAAGACATCTTTGGCCTTCATTTGTGTACAGTTGTACCCCAGACCTTGCCATGACTTGAGCAAAAGATAGTTTAGTGTTCCACCTACTCTCCATTCTCGTGGTGATGTGAACTTCTGGCCTTGGGTTACTCTTGGACTAAGAGGTTGGTGGTTTTTCTCCAAAAGCACCTTATTTAATGTTCTTTCCCTTTTTTTTTCTGCCCACTCAAAATAATCCAGTCATGTCTATTCTTTTTCCCATTTAAGGCCCAGATCTAACTTCAAGAGCCATTGTTTGTAAAAATAAATACCATATTTGCTTGATTTAAAAGATGAGGTTTCCCCCCGCCCCATTTAACTGGCGGGGAGCCCCGCATCTTACAATTCAGTATGAGGCAGCTGGAGGTCAGGCAGCTGCTGTAGCTCTGGCCCCAACCCCAGGTCAGAGCTGCAGCCACAGTTGCTGCCTGTTCTGTGTGCCGCCCCTGATTTCCCCCTGTCTCTTCTCCCCCCCCTCTCCCCCCCAAGCTGTTTTTCCTTCCCTTGGTGTCTCTCCTTCCATTTTGCTCTGGTGCTAGCAGGCTCCATCTCTGCTGCAGCCTGGAGCACAGAGCAGGGCCTGGCCTTGTAGCAGTGGTTCCAGCTCCATGCTCTTGCTACAGGGCTTGGCTGGAGCTGTGCTGTGTGCCCTAGGCTTCAGCGGGGATGGAGCCTGTCAGCACCAGAGCAAAGGTAAAGGGGAGGACAGGGAAAGAAAGGGTGAGGACCTAAGGGTGTAGGGGTCAGAAGTGCCATGCAGGGAGGAAGAGGGCAGGGGAGGGGTTGGGGGGGGGAGGCACAAAGGGAGTAAGTGGTAGGGGGCAAGCTGCATTTTTTTTCTGCCATCTGCCCCATTGCTGTCCCCACCATGTGCCTCGCCCCCACACTGCCCCTTCCCCACTTGCCATGAATAGAATCTAATCCATTGAGGGGTTGTCTTATATTCAGGTAAATATGGTAAATAAAAAGGCTGCTGAAACAGCCCTAGTTTTCTCCCTGAAACCCAACTATTTTCTCCAAGAATCTGAGGGGATCAAATGAGTTAAGGCTTTCTACTGAAAGGATATCTTTACTTCCTGCACTTTCCTGCATAAGGTGGTACTGAGGCTATTCTGCTCCTCTACATAAAAGGATTGCAAAGTTCACCAGTTAATGGTCAGTTTGCTCATCCTACATCTAACATCCTCTGGAGGAAATCCATTCCGCCATTCCACATATTCTGCATTATTAGAACTTGATCATCTAACTTTGGCTATGGAAAGGATGCTTTATTCATCCTTTCAGGTGTTGCAGAAGATATATATTGGTCTGCTTATTGGTTGATGTTGGTTATCTTCAAAGCTGAGATTTCAGCTTGACCATGCAAAAGCACTGCTGTGTTGTCCTTCTCTTTTATGATAATAATGACATCTTAATATTGGAAAGGCCTACATATAAAGGCTGACAATCTGTTCCTATATCACTGGAACAAAGGGAAATGTGTAGCGGTGGGGGAGGGGAGAACTCAAATCCATCTTTCTCCTAGTTGATTTATTTTGTCTATACATTTATTTTATTTTCCCCTTCTTCACTTCTCTCTGCTTGCTTCTCCATCTATGCCTTCCACTTCTTGCTACTGGTAGTAGTAATAGCTTGTGAATAGAGAACTTAAAGGAAGTTAACTCTTTTTTGTTACCTGTACTTTTTGGTTTCTTTTTGGTTTATGCAGTCTTCTGGTCAAGCTAAGCCTGGTGGAGAAATGTGTAGTTTTGAAAATTTAAAAAATGCTAATTCTTTGGGTGTTTTTTGTTTTTTTTTTTTAATATATTTCTGCCAGTCATGTTTCTGTCTCTGAATTATTTCCTTACTTTCAAATTGTTTCTTGGGATTCCCCACCCCCTTCCCCTGTTTCATAAGTTCTCTCTATCAGGCTTTGGGTTCTTTTATTTTGGAAGCTTATATCTGGGGGTATATACAGTCAGTTTGGCAATCTGCCAGGAGTGAAAGAAATGAGGGAAAATAGAGATAGTAGTGGTGGGGGGAGGGAATGGTTTTCTACCATTTGAAATAGAAAAGTGTGTCATTGCTGTAATGCTAAGAGCGATGATTGGCTTACAGTGAGAAATGATGATTGTAATTTAATATTTTTTTAATTGCAACTTAGTGGGACATCAAAATCTGCACAAGTGTCTTGCACAGCATGGCGACTTTTTAGCGGTCTTTTTTTTGCTCATGTAAAATTGCACACTTGCATAGACCTTTCAGACAACTATACAAATATTTTAAATATGATAGTTTAGCAATGAGCTCAGTAATACCCCATTTTATAGATGAGGAAATTCACTTGGAGGTTAATTAATTTGCCCAGGGTCAACTAGTCAATCCCTGGCAGAAGCAGGAATAGAATAAGAAATTCTTGGCTCCCAAGCATTCACTCACTCTAACAGTGTCAGTGTGTCATCAGCAGTTTTTTGGATGGGTCTAACTTATTACTCTTAATATATGCACATGTGTGTGTATGTATTTATACACCCGTAATGCTAGATAAGATGGAAAACAGGCCCCTCTCTTAGTAGAATATCTGAACATTTCTAAAACCAAAAAATACATATGAGAATTTGTCTTTTTCACACAATTCTTGTACCTTTTCTCACCGCATTTGTGCACATGCCCCTGAAACTGTCTATTGGTCAACTGAAAAACAAAAAAGAGCCAAGGTATTCAGTATCTGGCTGAATATTATTATTTAGTGCTATAGGCTGCCTGGCTCGGTGCCCAAAGAATCTCTAACAATGATGTTAATTGTGGGCCTTGCATACTTTTGATTACTTGTAAGAGTCTCCATTCCAACTTGCTTTGGATCTCAAGGCTGGCAATTTTTCCTTATGAACATGAGTTTCATGCAAGTTTCACTTTTATTTTTATGTTTTTAGGAGGACTTATTTTTAAACTTTACTTTTTTTCCTACTTAATCAACGTATTGTGATTTTCTGTTTCACTTTGTTTCTGTATGTGTCAATGAAATTCAGGAAATCTGCTGTCAATTAGCAATCAATGTGGTATCCATATTTTTTAAATGTTATAAGATTGCTTATTAAAGCTAATTCTACAGGGCATTTCTATCTCAATTCTTAATGTAATGCAGAATATTTTACAATAATGCCTAGGTTAACAATGATAGCCTTGCTGTATTGTGCAAAAAAGGCTTCTGTTCAGACCCAGCTGGGTTTCAAGCTTAATTCATTGCTCTATGGTGGGATCACCACAGCTGCTGTGGGGCCTTTACAAATGCAAAAAAGCTGTCAGTGTTTGTTTCATCAGATGCATAAGTGATGAGGCCAAGTTGAGGCATCCATTCCAGTGCTCAGTGTGCATGCTGTAGGCATTATTGTTTACAGAATTAGGGTTTTAGAACTTTAAGCTATTTGGTGTACATTATGCCTTAAAGCATTAAAAACAAAAAAAACTCAGAACAACTTAAGAATAGGACTAGTTCAAGGTTCCTCTTCCATTTAGTCCTGTATTTCAATAACATTTTCCTTGCCTATGTAAGAGCATCATAGTGTTACCTGGCTTTTGCTACTGCATAAAACAGTCTGCATTTATTTATGAATTCCCCCTATTTTGCCAATCTTTTTTTTTTTTGGTCTGACTTTTGGTATGTAGTGCTTCTTTTACAATAAAGAAAACATAAAAAAAGTTGTAATGTATACTTTATCTTTTTTATCTGTATATTGGGCAAAAGACTTTAAGTTAACAGTTGCTGTCTCTGCTTCCCAGAAATTGGAGCCACTTTTTTGGCAGTCATTAAACAGGGCTCCTTCCAGTCAACTAAGAGGTAATGAAGATTGGTTTCAGAGGTGGTTGTATAACAATACAAGGCATGCTCTTTTATTGACAGGCTGTGAGCTGCCTCTGCTCTACTTTTTAGTTCCTTTGGTCAAGAAGCTGGGAATGTACCCCAGAGTAGATTTCATATGAGCGCTCGTGGGGCACTGGCCTGGTACCAGAGGATTGGAAAGGAGCCAGCGTGGTCCCCATTTACAAAAAGGGGAGAAAGGAGAGCCCCAGCAATTATAGGCCACTTAGTCTTACCTCGGTCTTTGGGAAGACCTTTGAGAAAATTATCAGGAAGCACGTCTGCAAGGGCCCAGCAGGTTAGGTAATGCTCAGGGGCAACCAACACTGGTTCATTGAGGGCAGGTCGTGCCTGACTAACCTGGTTTCTTTTTATGATCGGGTCACAAAGTCCCTGGATGAGGATGTTGGGGTGGATGTCATCTTTCTGGACTTTAAGAAGGCCTTTGCCACGGTTTCCCACCACATTTTCTTAAAAAAACTTGGTGACTGCGGCATTGAGCCTACACAGTCAGATGGGTGGCGGACTGTCTAGAACTAGATGCTCACACGCAGAGTGGTGGCGGATGGGTCGTTTTCAACCTGGAGGGATGTGGGCAGTGGAGTCTGCCAGGGCTCGGTCTTGAGGCCTGTACCGTTCAACATCTTTATCAGTAATCTGGATGTGAGTGTGGAAAGCACACTGTCCAAACTGGCTGATGACACCAAGTTGTGGGGCGAGGTGGTCGTGCTGGAGGGGAGGGACAGTATCCAGCTAGAGCTAGACAAATTACAGAGGTGGACGGATGAGAATAGGATGGAATTGAACACAGACAAGTGCAAGGTGCTACATGTAGGGAGAAGGAACCTACAACATACCTACAGGCTGGGGAACACCCTTCTTGTCATCATGGTGGCAGAAAGGGATCTTGGAGTCATTGTTGACTCCAGGATGAACATGAGCTGCCAATGTGAGGAAACGGTCAATAAGGCTAACTGCACCTTGTCATGTGCATCTACACATGCATCACAAGCAGGTCCAGGGAGGTGATCCTTCCCCTTCATGCAACATTAGTCAGGCCATAGTTGGAGTACTGCATCCAGTTCTGGGTGCCGCACTTCAGGAGGGTGCAGAGGAGGGCCACTTGGGTGATCAAGGGACAGCAGGGCAGGCTGTATGAGGAGAGGCTAAAGGGCCTGAACCTATTCAGCCTTTACAAGAGAAGGCTGAGAGGGGTCTGATGGCTGTTCACAAACTCACTGGAGCAAGGCAGCAGGAATTGCTGGAGGCCCTGTTGGGGTTACTACAAATAACGGCCACAAATTGTTAGAGGGAAGATTCAGGCTGGACATCAGGAGACACTGCATTACAGTTAGGGCTGCCATGCTCTGCAGTGGGCTTCCAAGTGAGGTGGTGCTCTCAACTACCTTGGGGGTCTTCAGGAGGAGGCTGGATAGATATTTGGCTGGGGTGATATGACCACAGCACCTGTTCTTGCCTGGGGTAGGGGGTTGGAACTGATGATCTGTTTAGGTCCCTTCCGACCCTAAGCACTATGAGACTATATTGCTTGGCCTGTTGTTTGGTTCTTAAATTGGCTTTTGCACCCAGTGTTCACATGATTTTGATTTGTGTTCTAGCCTACTGGCTATGTACTGTGCTTTCATTAAACTCCTTTCCCTACCAGGCAACTCCATCAGACTTAAAACAGGCACTGGTTTTTCCAGTGCTGATAGATGGGGGATGTAACTTGCATCAAAACAAGATGTGGCATAGTTGTTTACACACTGGGCAATTCACTCTAATTGGATACAATTGTTTTGAAGCAAAGTGTTAATTCATATACTTCACAGGTACTTACTACAGGACAATGGCCTTGTCCAACTGTAAGGTCTGGGGTTTGCTGCCAGGTAAAAAGTTCAAATCTGAATCAAGCTGTTTGGTCTGTTTTTAGTCTCTGAGATAACAATGGTGCACCCCAGTGTACCTGAACCACTGTTTAGTCTAACCATTTTTCATGGCTCTCCTTAAATCTTTTTCCTTAATGAAGTTCTGCGAATGGTAAATAAAACTGTAACATATGAAGTACACATCAGAGAGAATAAAATTTCTACATCTTTTAAAGGCTTGTCTGTAGGCTGGGAATGAAGTGGGTTATATGGTGCCTGCATAGTTGCTGAAATCTTTGTGGTTTTTAGTTCTGACTTGAAAGGTGAAATACAGGTATGGACAACATACAGCTGATTAATAGTGAAGCATGTTTATAGAGTCTGAAAACATGCTTAATGCCTACCAGTCTCTTGATGGTGTATGCAGAGCAAATTTAACACCTTGCATTTAGCATAGTTTAAATACAGTTTTATCCCAGTCAGATTATGAAACTCATTGTAGCTAAGGCCATGCTGTCTTGTGTTTAAAGTAAAAACCCTTCTTGTGATTGTCTAAATTAGAGTACGCTGTGGCTGGCAGTGGTAGTGTCCATAGTGACTAGTTGGACCATTTTCCTATGTGGTTGGGATGCTGTTTTTTTGTGAGATGGTATAGAGCAGCATTTCTGAACTGGTAGTTTGTGAAGAGAAACTGGGTTCAAGTCAGCTGGGTTAGTTGGGAAGAGGGGGATTCAGCCTAGATTTCAACATTGTTACAAGCTGATAGGAATGAGGGAATGGGAGCACTTGCTTGCTCTGAGTAGTTACTGCTGCTGTCTTGCTGCTGCTCTGCCTCTGCTGCTTCCACACTCCACTCCAGAAAGGCTCACTTGCATCCTACAACGTAAAAAAATTGCATTAGCCTAAGGACCATCTGCTCTACATAAGTATTTATAGTGTTGAAGTCCTTTTCTGTTTTAAGAGTGATGCTCGGGCCATACTGTGGTAGTTTTTCTTCTTTTTGGTTGTGTGCATGTGATTAAATTCTTACAGCGTTGTTTTAGGATTGTCCTGAAGCCTTGGTTTGTTTCTGGGGCTTGGCACAGTTTGCAGGCCCTCTAACCATAAAGAAAATGGCAGAGATGGTCGAACCTTGAGATTTATTCAGACTACAAAAAACAAATGTGGTAGACATCGTGTACCTGAGGCTGACTAGAAGGATGGGGGACATCTGGATGAGGTACAGGTTTGCCCCTGCGACTATTTCTACTACCGTATTCCAGGACAAGTAGACCCGGATAAGACATAGGTGCTGACAGACTAGTCAGGCTTGAGACTATTGGCCACCCCTGCGCCTCTTCTTGCTTCATTTAGTCACAGCATTCAGTAGGCATAGGGGCATGGACAGCAGGCCTTGACACCTGGAAACAGCACAAAAGCTTGTGACATGAAAATGGGTCAAGGGAGAGAAAAGAAGGTCCTGCTGCCGAAAGGGTATAGGAGGTTATAGAGACAGGCAGGGGAAGACCCCAGTGTAAAAAGGTAAGCTTGAAAGCTGGGATTCTCAGAAGAGCCTAAGGGGAAACGGGCATGAAAAATCCCATTCATATTTGGTGTGATTTGATTATGCAACCTGCCTGGATTGCATCAAAAATCTCAGCCTAAGAGAAGCAAGGCTCACTTTTTTATTTTTCCAACGTTGCTGCATTTCTGTTAATAATTGTTTGGGTCGTCCTCATGTGGGGAATTCAAATTAACAAAAACTTTTGACTGAAAATGTTTGCACTTGGGGGGTGGCAGTGAATGCACCTTGCGTGGCATTAAATATAGAATGTTTGTCTCATTTGCCTCAACATTGTCATTAAGTAATGAGCTCTTAAGTCTTGAGGCATGAGGATTACTTAGAGCAGAGGTTCCCAATCAATAGTATGTGTACCACCAGTGGTATGCAGACAACCTGTTAGTGGTACATATTAATAGATTTATTGTAATTACTTTATATGACAAAAATGTGCTGGTGGTACTTAGGGTTGAACTGAAAAAAACGGTGGTGGTATTTAAGGTTGCATTGGCGACACATAGGGGGTACACATGGGGGCATGTGCACCCCCGGAGAAAAATGCCGCCGAAACTACCAGTGGTGCCTGTGGGCAGTTGCTACTCACCACCCTCACCCACCAACACTGCCATGGCTGCCTGCGGGAGCTCGCTGCCGCCATGCCCCTGCTGCTGCCTGCAGGCGGTCATCATGCCCGGCTAGCCTCTGGGGGCACACGTTGTTCATGTAAGGTTGTATTGTTTTAAATTGGTGGTGTGCAATCTGTCAGAGTTTGGGAACCCCTGACTTAAAATATATGTGTACCTACCATACTTTCAGATAAGGCCCAGAGGCTGGATTAATGCCATTTTCAATGATCTGACTAAAACCATGGCCATAAGTAGACTGCTTCAAAACATGCAGCTTCTTTTAATAAATCCACTGATTGTCTTTTATACATATAATTACAAGTGATGGAGAGTCACGCAAGAAGATTGGGTGCATGTGCATTAATCAAAATATGTCTGAAAAATTTTGCATTTAACTTTCATAGTAGATATAGCTGCAAAACAAAAGTCTCAGAATGTAAATATCAGGGGATACCACTGAAGAGCCCTCTTGAACAACATGTTTATGTATAAAATACCCCTTGCCAAGCTGCTTGGGGAATTGAATGACAAACAGAACAAGAGAATAGTTAAATGTTTGGAGCTGTTTCTATTGTTTTATATCCTGTTTTTATTTACATGTGGAGTCATACACAAGCTTTTGTTCCATCTGCTTTTTAGCTCTGCCGTGTCTGCATCTCTCCCAGAGGCCTGAGGTACTGTTATACTGAAAGCTTGCCTATGTCTATCCCAGCCATACACTTGGTCCAATTTAAAGATATCAGCCACAAATTCTTGCCTCTTGCCAAACCAGTAGTTATTTCTCTTTAAAACTGAAAAACAAACAGAAGGTTGTTGTACATAAAAAGATTGGAGACGAGGAAAATTATGCTGCTTAAAAAAACCCAAAAAACAAATCAACAAAGAGACAAAACCTTGCAGTGAGGTGTCTGATGCACTAAACTGTGTTGCCAAAAGGAGGCAGAAAGAAATAGGAAACCAAAATATGAGGAATTAGACTGAAAGTTCTAGGTCTCTGATGTTTGGAAGCACTACCAGAAAACTAAAGATACTGTAAAATTTGGAAGCAAAAACTACCTGTGCACCTTCGCATTTCTTTACCTGAGCATCAAAATTTATCCTTTCAAGCTGACTCAGATGAGGTCAATATTCATATTGTTTTGTATTTTAATATACACATATATGATATCTGTTGGGAAATGCATTAACTTTATGGAAATTAAATTAGCCAGAAGGATCTCTGCGCTGATTTTGAACTTGACCTAAAAATCCCAAATACTTGCAGTTATGCAGCCTGTCATACTGAAATGTGACATAAGCAAAAGTGTCTGAATGGTTAATTATTTTCTGCTTATTGTGGTCTGGTATCCAGTGGCTGCTGTTCTTCATGATGTCTAAAAATCTAGATAAAACGCTAGCTCCAGCAAAGTAAGTGATAGAGCTACACTGGCTTAGCAGTGCCAGTTTTTCCATTGGTTTCAGCAGGCTTTGGTTTAGACTTCTGGAACTGCAGTACTTCTTAATTATTAAGTCTTCTAGATGGGTACCCTTCTGGTAACTTGGCCTGTTAGAAATGTCAAAGAAGAAAAACATTTTGACAGTTACAAAAGGGGAATTGATAATGGCCTTGTAACATTTAGAAATATCATGTATGTGGGAGGGGGTATAGATACTGATCACTCTGGTTTGTTAGCATAGAATCAAGCAGCTTGGTTATTTATTCCACCCACTTCTGAAAACTGCCAAACTCCCCTCCTTCCCTCACCAAGAAGAGACATGAAGCAAGTGTAATAATTTTTGTTAGTCTCTCTTAATTCTTGACCTTTCTAGAGCTGAAGAGTGATAGAAGTAGGTCAGTTATCAACAAAGGCTCATTTAACTGTATCCACATTAGAGAATTAAAAATCCAACTAATGGTGTCACCTTTAGGTTTAAGTAACTCAGAAGTACAAGTGCTGGAAGCTGGAAGTGTTTTGCTACAAGCAGTTCCAGTCAGTGCCATAACTGGTTCACCAGTGGGAACACATGTCAGTGATTTCACGGGGGCCAAGATTTCATGTACATAATGTGATTTGTCTTTTATTCACTAACATAGAAATGACCTTAAATTATCCTAATTACTATAAATGGTTAAATATTTTTTCCAGCCCTCCTCCTCAGAGATTTCTAGTAAAGACCAATCCAAATGAAACACTCCTATTCGCTATTGAATTTTCTTTAATTTTTGCTACAACTGAAGTTCAGTGATTGAACAATGTTGGGGACAAAATCTAAAGCAGTAACTTGTTTAGGCTTTCTGTTTACAGTTGTCATTTCAACTTCTAGACAAGGTAGACTTGTCGATCTGCCTTTATGGTTTGTGGTAGTTGCACAGTGTTTGTGTTTGGGTTACAGTTATCTCATAGGACTGTTTTTAAATAAGGCCAACTTATTTTTAGCAGAACTTCTTTAGAAGGTTGTGTTTCTGTATAGCATGTTTTTCTAAAAACATAAACGTTGAGCCCAAATCAAAATGCATAAGAGTTGCAGATAGAATTAGTTTAAGTATACGAGAAAATTTTAATAACAATTTTCTGGCTATAAGCAAAATTTTTATTAGTAATAACTTACTTTTGCCACAGGGTTAAAGCTGAATTTGGGTTTGTAAATACGTTCCTTGCTCTTAACACTGTTCTGTTGCTATTGAACCGTGAAATGGGTTAAGTTAGTATCTGAAATAAAATTGGTTACATGTTGGTTTGTTAAATCTATAGAGTGCAAACTGTCACTTCTATAAACAAAACAACCATCACTTGACAGAAGATTCAGAAAAGCCTATTTTAAGTATACTTAATTTGAAAGTACATCTCGTACCTCATTGTTTTTACAGGGCAACATGCTACTTATCCCTGGACTTACAGCAGTGTCAGAGCACAAGGCTTGGGGACTATTTTTTTTAAGCTTATTACTTCTGCCCTACTGGGATGAATAGGAAGCGTTCATTTTTGTGTGTAAGAATGTTGAAGAAACCCTTCTGAGAAGCGCATGCTTATTGTACGCCTTGCCTCTATTAGAATGATGGGCTCTGGTTTTGGGATACTTTAGCAATGGGTTGCCAGCATAAGAACCTAAATAAATGGAGGTAAGGTTTAAGTGAATTTGAGAGACAAGCATGGCAGTGAAGTACACAAAGCATCTTCCTCTTCTCTGTAGTGTTTTGCTCTGTTTATAACACAGCTCCTTTTTCCTTTCTCCCACCACCTTCTACTTGCTTTTAAAGTCTCCATTTGGTAACTTTAACACTGGAGAGCTGCTTTTTGTTTGACAGAAGGCTTGTTCATCTGCAGCTGCAAACTTTGCTTTCCCTCTTCATAGCCTTTTTTACTTTAAAGACTACAAAACAAATTTGAGACTTTCTGTGTTCAGAACTTGAAGTCAAGGAAATTTGGATTAGAGAATGTTTTGGTTTGCTGGGACATCTTACTACTCTTGGGACTACTTGCATGTAGTTTAGCCAGTCAGACTGCAAGGTGGGAAATCCAAGTGATTGTGTATCTATGTTGAAAAATGTTTTGATTTGGTTTTTCTCTGTATTGTTCTTAGGGTATATCCTCCAGGCTAGTTTAATGAACTCAATCTAGAGGTATGCTGAGGCATATCTCATCACTTGACAGCCAGCAAGATGGCATGCTATGACTGGCAGACATGTCTTGAGCTTGTGTAATTGTCTGCACTTGTCATATAATGACAAATGGAGCGATGATCATATTAGACAACAAAAAATGTTCATAGTAACAAGAAGGGTCTGAATAAACTCTCAAAATCAGGAGATTCTCACTTGACAGCACATCAGCATGGATTTTTTAGCCTAAATTAATGCAATTGTAGGAAAAAACAAAAGTACATCTGTGTGAAGTTAGACTACCAATCAGAATTTTTAGCTTAAACTGAATTTCGTTACAGTTGTGAAAGCAGGTCCTTTTAACATGCTGTTTTATAGTGTAATTAAGAACACAATTAAGCTAACATCATGTATATCAGTAGGTGTCTAAAAAGTTTGGTAACTGCATTTTGCCTGTTGGCTGACAAAATCCAGCTTGCTGAATGAGCTTTCTTTCAAAATAAGGATGTAAAAAGGATGAATTTATGGAGAAAACATGACCATAGGGGGTAAGCCATAGTATTGATTTTAAGGCAACTATGTTGGAAAACAATGACAATTCTCCTTTTTCCCTTTTTATTTGTCCACTTTCTTGCTAAATAAATTTCACACGCACTTCCCTTGGAGCTCTAGTTGTAGTAGTAATGTTATTGGTGTAGTAGTAGTAATTAACTGCATAGAGTTGTGTATTAGGCTTTTTTTTCTTAGAAGAAGCAGTTACATTTTTCTATCTTATCTAACTTAAGTAGTGTATTGAGAGAGAATTTTTTTCTTATTTTTTGTGACTAATGAGCACGTGCCAAAGAGCACTTTTCTGAACATCAGAAGTGTAGGAAAATTTATTTTAGTGCATTTTCTTTAATTAAATGCAATAGGATTTATTTCAGTGCATTGTTGCATAGGAGCAGCTGCAAAATATAACTGGGCAGAAGCTGTATTTCTAGAGAAACGGGGGTTCATGAATACGGTTATTAGTAAACCTTGGAAAAAAGGACACTACAGGGAATCTCAAATTTCTTCATCTCTTGCTGTTCAGCGTACCAAAAAGCTGCACCCTATATTTTTGGGGCCCTTACTATAAAGGAAGTGATAGTGAAAGGTGATGGTAACAGTCTTAATTAAGATGTCTATTTCTTGCAGTTGTATTTTGTGATAGGAGAAAGATTTCTAGCAAATAACCACCATCTGTGCTCTAGCACATAGACAATACAGAATCTTTTCTTCTGCCCCCTTCATCCCTAGACTTCCTGGAGAAGTGCTTCAATCCTGGGCTGCCTTCTTTGATATCCAGGCCTAATATTACACTTTAAATGCTAATGGTATAGTCTCAACAAAAGAACGTTTTCAGGGCAGCTGCCCTAAGGCTTAGAAGTGCTGGGTTGTTGAACAATAAACAAACACAGTGGGAATTTTAGAATTCACATTTTAAAAGCTAACTAATGCTGTTGTTGAGGCTGATGCCAAAATGTGACTTTTTCTTTTCCTACTGTCTAAGCGCTCCTGTCAGTGATTCCTTTTTTTTTTTTCCCCCCCCTTTTCTATTGTCTGATATTCATAGCTGCTGTAACTTTATAGTTGTCAACATGCTTTTCAGGCAGTTGGGTTTTTTTAGTTTGAATTTTTGACAGTGGTTTTGTCAGCAGTTTAACTGGTGCAAAATGGTGCTTTGCATGGGTCAGTTTCATTAGGCAAGTACAGCTGGGACTCTCATTTTCAATGAAAAAGCTTTTAAGTGTAGTCAGTTTGAAAAGCGATTATATAAAAATAGCAATGTATTACAAAATAGTTCAGTCTGTGTGGAATCAGTCTCGTTTATCTGCTGCATTTGTCTCTGAAACTTCTGTCGTTTGTAATCTCTACACCTTGTTATAACCACCACCAAGACCATGTATGTACTAGGTAGAAGGTAGGATAGAGATGCACCTTGCAGACTTAATTAAACCAGAGGTGCATAAGCTTGTGTAAGCAGTAGTTTGTTTCATCAGAGGCTGAAAAGGGGTAGGGAAACGATGTTAAAGGCCAAGCCAAGTATGGCTTACATTTTCTTGTGCAGGGTAGACGCCTTCTGACATATTAACATACTATGTATGATATGATACTTTCGCAGTATAGACATGGTGCACAGGAGTATGATTTTCATTTTGGATGTTTGCTTGGGTAATTAATGAACCTATAGAATTAGCACTGCAGAAAAAACAGTTTGAATTGAAGATCCCAGAGTTAGCAGTGCTGGAAAAACATGCTCCTTTTCTGCATTAGCATGTTTTGATCTCGAAGCCCACAGAAAGCCAATAAATCTGCAGCTTCAAATTGTTGTTTAAATCATATCTCAAATGGAAAGAGAGAGAAATGCACTACAATGACTACACCCTTACTCTCATCTCTGTTAAACGGGCAAAGATTTACGAATTAGGAGTGGATACGACTGAAAGAGTTGATACTTGGGAGCCAGAATACAAGGTGTGGAGGCCTGACATCTGCCTTAGTGTGGTATTTCCTCCAACTTCAGGTTTTTATGTTGTTTTGCCTCATCACTGTAGCAAAAAAAAACTTAATGTTTGGTAACTAACTACATTAGTGCTCTTGCACAAAAGAGGGGAAGCATTTGGAGGTACAAATGTTGTCAGCACTGGAAAACCCTAATATAATACTGCTTAATCTTCTTGCATTGTTAGTCCGTCAGAGTGGAAGAGTATTAGGGTTGCTGGGCGGTCAGAATCTTCAAAAGGTGCGAAAAGGAAGTCTTTGTTTTTACAAGTAAATGGAAAGTAGTTTTTGAAAAATATCTCTGCTTATGGCTTACCTATACTGGAGCTGTCTTTATCAGTGTAGTTGTATCTTTACACTATAGCAAGGGCTTGTCTGCATGAGAGCTACAGCAGTAGAACTTAAGGTGTGAATTTTAAATCTATGCCAAAGGTTGTGAACTTTTATTGTGGCACAAGAACAACTTATTTAAGTTTGTCAAACTTGTTCCAAATCCCAGTTGTCCACTCTGCCTTTGCATTAATTTGACTACATCTTTATTTTGTCAACCAACTAGGAGCTATACTATTGCAATGTCTTTTCCTTTTTGAGTTTTAGGAAAAATCAGTGGTGAGCATATAGTCAGAGTCTGATCTACATTTTTTTTTTTGCATTTTCCGTAGTATCTTTTTGAGAGAGAAGGCTAGATTTGTTTTAAGTATTGAGAAACAAGTCACAAATATTCATGTGGAAAGAGTTGGGGGGTGGGAGGGAAATGAAGACAAGTAGCATGTGTTTGATGCAGCAGTGCCGGGATGGAAAGAGGAATGACATGATCAAAGCCACAGGTCAGGAAGATGATCTCTGCAGCAGCATGCTGAATAAGACAAGATTTAATTTGTGAAGACCAGAGAAAAGGACATTGCAATATGTGATGCCAGTGAGAACCTGGGCAAGCATTTTAGCTAAGTGACTGAATAGAAATTAAGTTTCTCATAGTAGAAGCATCATAGTAAAAGATTTTGCAAGTAGAGCCCCAAAATGTGGAGGCTAGTGCTAGTCACATCTTAGAGATGTTGGGCATAAAGAAGTAGGATTTTAGACATAGCCTGGATGTGAGCATCCATAGAGAAATCTGAATGAAAGCTGGTGCCCTGGTTATGCACCTGAGTGTTATCAATGATAATCAAAATCATAGTAGAAGGTTTTGCAAGTGGAGCCCCAAAATGTGGAGGCTTGTGCTAGTGCAAAACTCAAAGAAATGTGATTACACAAAGCAAATTGTTCTTTGTGAAGAACACCATGTGGCTGCTCTCGTCTTTAGTAGAATGCTTTTTCTGCAGCATTCAATGTGGCCATTATTGGACATCTACCATATTTTCTCACAAGCAACACTCACTTTCCCAGAGAAAAAAAATAGCTGCAGAAAATTGTGTCCTCATTATATGCAAGAAATACGGTAAGAACAGTTTCTGTTGGTTTCAAGCAGAAGTGAAAGTAATACCTATACAGGCAGGAAGTAGAAAGGGGAGCAGGCTCTGCTTCCTAAATGTTTTTTCACTGAGTTACTATAAGTGATTCTCAACTAGGGTGCCATGGTACTTTGGGGTGCCTTGAGAGCCTTTCAAGGGTGCTGTGGAGTGCCTGGCAATGTTAACAGTTAGGTGTACAAACATGATTCACAAGATTAACCCAGAGATTTATAGTAGGAATCTGTAGAGTTAAAAACCTTCTGACCTGGTGTGATCTTTCTGAATTCTCTGCAACAAAATTCCTTTATTTTTCTGTAGTAAAAAAAACAAAACCTGGCATTTTTTTGAGATGTGCCTTCAATCTAAAAAGGTTGAGATTCACTATCATGAAGAAATACCTTTTTTCCTGTTTCTGCTCTTCAAAATTAAAGTACATATTTTCTGGGCCATATTGTATACAAGAGAATACTGGGGGGGGAAGAGAGATTGGGGGTGCATAAAAATAATTTTGAGCCAAGTAAGATGCAGAATTAGGAATTCTATCAATAGAATATGATTTAAGGCTCTTGAAACTTCAGTGGTCTCTCAGATGAATTCATACACAATAATAGCAGAAAGGTTCCTCTGAAATCATGCATTGCCTGAATTAAAACTGCCAGGGTTTCTGTGGCATTGATGTTATGAGGCACAAATTAAAATATCCTGTTTTTAGAGGGACATGATTTTTTAAGGAGCTAAAAGCTGGACCCAGGACTTGTGGGAAGGCAGTTCTTAGAGATGAGTCCAGCAGCTGGGTCTGAAAGAATGGTTTCCTTATTGCTTCAGTCTCAGCCAGCCTTTATGCTTCTCTCCTTAGCTATAACACTCATATCTCCCTTCATTACCCTTCTGCTGCGTGCTTAGCCTCCCTACCAAATCCATTCTTTTTCCTTTGTCTCTTCTACCTCCCTCTGTTTCCTATCCCATTCCCAGGCACAGACTAGCACTCACCTGGGCACAAGAGAAGTGAGCATAAATCTGGATTGCAGCCCCCAGTCTTGGTCTGGCAACCTGCTTGTGTGGCATTAATTTTTTTAGCTAAAATGTGGCAACATCCTAGTGTGGACAAGGTAATTTTGATTTTTGCCATGTGTAAGTCACATAAGTCAATAGTGCTCAACCACAGGCCAGGCCTTACCAGGCATCTGGGAATTTTGAGGCGGGGGACCACAGGCAACGGACACTTGTCACTACTTGCCCACCACCAAATTTCCAAACCCCATGCCCAGGGGGATTGGGCCTGCAGACTGACCTGGCCTCACTTATCTGGCTCACAGGGCCAAAAAGTTGGGCACCACTAATCTAGATAATCCCTAGGATCCCCTGATTTTCAATGTCTGTAAAAGCTATGGATGATCAGCATATAGTTTGCTTTTTCTTTTCTTATAGGAAAAAAAGGCGATAAAATTCTTTGTTCCTGCCTGTTCCACATAATTTTTTTATTTTCTATAATAGTTTTTTGAGCGGATGGCCTTGAATTGTTCTAAGTGAATGCTGAGAATCTCCTTTACAGAATCTTCCAATACTCCAAATTGTGAAGTGAAGGAGAAGGAGGGATGTGGGCAAATCTCTGGACTCTTAAAAGCTGGCTCTGACACTATCAGGGTCCATGTTTAAAGGAAAAATTCACGGGAACTCTCTGGACTCTTGAAATGTTTTCTTCCACGTTAAGTGAGACTCCTTTATCTAATGGTGAAGTTTAATTTAGAAGGCATTGCCTTATGTTCATAATAGCTGTCTTATGGGGTTTACAAGAATTAGTTGCCTGCAGTTCCTGTGATAAGAAACTTAGACCAGGTCAGTGTAAATTTATGCAGCACAATACCTGGATCTCTTACAATCCCTGACATCATCATCATCATTATTTACTTTTTTTTTTAAATAACTGCAGAATATTCCATGAGTTTCCCACCTTTCCTGCAGAATCATGTTCCAAAATCTTAGTTTAAAAACAATTGTTTCCAGTCTTTGTTTCTTTGTGAAGAAAACCTTGGCAAAGTGAACGGAGTATGGGCCTGTGAATTTATGCTTGCTTGAATCTGAAAACAATTTGAAAGAATAGTTTTGAGTTGTGCCATTCAATTTTGATCATGGTCTCACAGACCCCCTGTGGGGCAGGGACTTCTTGAAAGTTTGTTGCGTTATTTAACCAGTGGTTTCTTTCTGATTCCTCACTCCTCCACTGGCTGGAGCTCCTATTTTGATGTTGGTTTTTTTTTTCCTTCCTGGTTTTGCTGTGTCCACCCCAGCCTTCTACCAGGTGGTAGTAAAAGAGTGATAAGTATGAAAACATTGAGAGATGACCAGAACTGATAGTCCTGTTCCTATTCCTATACCCAAAACTGCTCTCCTCGGAGTCATTTTGCCTCTTTTTGGGCTAGCAGCATGACCGCTTGCTCTTTTGTATGGCATCAAGTATCAGCTTCCATATCTGTCTGGTATTGTCTCTAGGGATCTCCTCGAATTGCAATTTTGTGATTTCCCCCCTCCCCCCCAAACCACTAAAAATGACGGTTTCTGTGATTTTTTGCACAGAATCACCAGAAAATAACTTAATAAAAATAAAGTACTGGCTCCCCAGCAGAAACCAATGGCCACTGCCGCCTGCTGGCAGGGGAAGCTGCCAGCAAGAAGGGGAGCAGCCAAGATGGCAGCCACTCCCTTCCTCCATCCTGGCCCCTCCCCTCTCTGCCAATTGGCAGTGAGGGGAGGCACTGCCAGGACCCCCCAGCCAATCTGAGTGGGCGGGAGGGGGTAGAGGGAGCTCTTGCTGCAAAAGCACTGTGAAAACAGCACTGGGCACTGTGAGCAGTGCACATTTTCTTCCTTCACCTCAGTGTGATTTATGCAGATCCCTAATTATTGCTCAGTGTGCAGATTCCATCTGCTTTGCCTGGGTGTTTGTAAAGATTGCAACTTTTGATTAAATGCTGTGCTGTTTGTTGGACATCGCATTCACTCAAAGAGCTGCCCAAGATGTTCATCCTGTGAAATGCAAAAGTCTTTTATACTGACAACAAACAAGTCCCCCATTGGGCATGACCTTGACAGAATAGCGTGGGCCAAGCTGAACAGATTGAGATCTGGATATGGATGCTTCAAAACAACATGACCACTGCCAGAATATAATCTCTAGCGTTAACTTGATAGAAAAGTGAAACCATCTCTTTTTTCTTTCCTTTAGTTTTTAGACCTTATACAATGTTGAAGCTTCAGTTGCCCGCAGCTGTTGACAAAGTCTCCTAATATCTACTTGCTTTCTTACAGATGAGCCTAGAAATTGAGAAACCAAGCGTAGGTGAGTTGCTCAAGAAGCTCTTAAATAGGGGGTCTTGGGAGTTCTTTGGTCTGTGCTCAGTCCATAGAAAGCCATGTCTTATTGCAGTCTCTAAAGACACTGTTACCTGGATTGCAGGTGAACTTGTCTGTTGGCTACTGATAAGAGGCAAGAGACAGGTCTACAGCTTGACCTTTTGTCAATTACTCCTCAAAAAAAGAGAAGCAAACAGTTATCTCAAAGCCTGTCTGGCTACCCGGGACAGCACAACATAGAGTCTTATCTGTATCAACTGGAGGGACTGAAGAAGGAGAGACTGAACAGACTGGAAGAGGATCTTGAATTTACCAAGTTTTCTAAACTTCCCTCCAGTCTGTACCTTATATTTGTAGATAGATTATTTTAATATTCTTATAAACGTTATTTGATTTGTTTTTATTTGCATATTTTTGTTTTGCTGAAACGGATCTCTTGGGGACTTGGAAGATGCCAGTTAGTTGGGGATTTATGTCCTTGGGCAGTGGAATGGAGGATTTCTTATCTTATCCCTTCACCACTATGGAATGTCTATTTGCCACCATCCTGTTTTCTCCTCACTTCAGTTTACAGCAAGGGTCAGCAACATTTTTGGGCAGAGGGCTTAAAACACCAGCAACCTGGACTTGTAGGATGTTGGTGTGCCAGGGGTGGATAGCGGGGGAGTTATGAGGGGCCCAAGCCTTGGCCTCTTCCCTGAGGTGCAAGTGCCAAGCAAAATGCCTTCGTGGACCATGCTCCTACCCCTAGTTTACAGTCTTCACTGACAAGGCTGCTTTGGTTTTGCAAGTTATCTAAGAAGCTTAACTAAATACATCTGTTATAGCAAAACAGCATCTAATATATTTGGTTACATCAATCATTATTACTAACACTTTAAGATAAAGTTATGATATAATATATTGGGATTATTTAGAATATATTGGCTTTACTTTAGAATATCTCTTTTCAGGCTTTGTGCTCTGGTTAATTGGATCTCATTACTGGTTTAGCTGGTCGTGTTAATTCCTTTATGTAACTGACAAGCTAGTTGTGATGTTTGCAAAGGTTCATTTTTCTGTCACTTTAGGCCAAGCTACAGAAGTGTGACTAGGCCCCTTAAAAATGGCTAAGGCTAGCAGCAGCATCCAGACTATTAGGATGTGGTTGCACATGTTGAATCTAAACTGGTTTTAATCCCTGACATCCTCCTTCAAATGGATGGTATTCTAGTTTCAAAGATCTCCCCTTGCTTGTGGGGCCAACCACAAATGTCGGTGTGGTGTGATTTCTGAGGATGCTGGCAGCAATTTGTTTTTTTTTAATCAAACCACCAGGTAGTGACTGATTTTTCTTTTTTCAAAAGAGCCACTCCTGGTATTTGTCTCTGGCTTGACCCGCAAGATGCTGAATTGAGTTGACTAGGGGAGAGCAAGGAGAAATGTTTGGGCTGTATTGTAATATCAAATATCTATTTCTTACCTCTCAAGTACAGTCTGCAAAAAAAAAAAAAAAAAAAGTATTATCTCTTAAGGAAGAATGAAATGAATGTTAGTATACTGTTGCTCATATTGCAGCACTTCAGTAGTATTAAAAATCCCACTTCAATAGCTTTGGCTATAATCTGCCAGAGTAAATGTTGGCTCAGAAGCAGCTGTGGTAATGTAGTTCTTCTCTAAATTTGTTTGAGTTCAACTAAATTGGGGCCAAGTGAAAGAATTAGTTTTTCAGTAGTGCTGCCTCCAGTTCCAAAACACTTCAGCTTCCACTAGCCATCCTCCCCCCTCTGTCTCCTCATATTAAAAAATGTTGAGTGCAGCCTGGCCTGTGAAATCTGCCGAGGCTGTATCAAATACTCTGGCAGTAAGATTACTTTTGAGTTTGTCAGTTGTGTAAAAAGTGGGGGCTGAGCAGAAAGGTTTTTTCAATTGTATGTGGGGCCTGCTAATAATGTGGTAAAGTAATAGTTTAATACATATTATATGGTGTGAAGAATGTGGGCTGGCATGAGCATCTGACTCTGATATTGGACATCTGGATTTACTTCTTGTGGGCACAAATTCAGAATATGTCCAGGCTTATTGCTAGGCCTTTTCAGTGCTTTTAAAAGTATATAAATACAGGGACTGTCAACAGACAGCTTCCTAAAGACAGACAAGGGGAAATTCACTTTATGTAGGTGCTTCACTTTGAAACATTTGGAACTGCAAATTTAAAGGCATCTAATTTTGTTTGTTGCTTTTGGGATAGGAGAGAGAAGAATTTCTTCATCAATTGAAAGAAACATTAAGGCTTTTAGAGGGAAGTTTTTATTGGTGAATGGCTCCTTGTTGGTTTGTATGGGCTACAAACAGAAGACAGCTTTCCCTGGGACAAAGCCTTTTATTTTGTTATCTTGTAGTACAAGCCCATTGTCCCACCCCAAGTACCCGTGAAGTACCAAGATAATATTTTTTTTTTCCCTGGGGCAATAGGAACTAATTTGAGTTGCCATTCAAGATGCATGTATAAATGAGGATGAAGGTAGACATTACAGTTGGACCATACTAAGTCTGTTGAATGTTAAGTGGTGAAAAAGTTAGAATGTGTTGTGAGCCATCCCTGTTTAGAGGATAATACTGTGCTTTGCCTGCACAGTCCTAATTTGCCATTAGAGGGTGGCTCAGCAGGGGTGTGGCTAGGAACCAGGATACCTGAGCTTTATCCCTGCTCTGGGTGCATCCTGGGCTGCTGAATGACTGCAGATTGCTAGTTTTATCTCTGTGGAGTAGACTGAAGTTATGCTAGCATGAGCACCAGGTCAACCCATGGTCCAGAGTAGGGGTTGACAATGATTTTGGACAGACTACCAAAAAAACCCTGCAAACATGACCTGTAAGATGTTGCATTACATGGGCAGATGGTAGGGAAGCTGAGGGGTCTGATCTTTCTTGTGACAGTGCAGCTCCAGCCCCTTCCCAGACGTGCAACAGCCAAGCAAAATGCTGTTGCGTGCCATGCTCTGGTATGCATGCTGGGGTTTGCCTACCCTGGCCTAGAGCTAACCCTTGCCTGAAGTGGCACAATTTTGAGACTCTCGTAGGGCCCTTAGCATTAGTTAACAACAGGTAATGTTGTGTAATGTGTGGATACTTGCATTTTAAGTGCCTTTAGTATGATCTAAGTATAATGTACAACTTCAACGTGACTGTTCCACACCTGTTTTGAAGCCAGTTGTTTGTTTTTAGCCTTGGATTCAATTCAAAGGTAGCAGACTTGCTCCACTCCTTCATCCAGGTTAAAGTTGGAGCAGCTTTGCTGCATTTTATTGTTATCTGAGAACAATTTAGACCATACCAGCTGCTACCCTTTTGAAATGTTCCCCTTTTGAAAGGGCTCCAACAAGTTGTTAAGCTTTTTTACTTGTGACATTCTTGCCATAATCAAGTTGTGGTAATTACTGTCCTTTGAATTCCAGTAGGTGTAGGGCCAGATCCATCTCTGCTATAAATTGGCATCAGACTTTGCTGCTGCTCTGCCAAATTCAATCAACTGATGGTGTTTTCACCACATAGTGTCAGCCATGTAGTTTAAAAGAGTTGCTATACAGGCAGTCCTCAGACTTGGGACACAATTGGTTCCTGAAAACTGTCTTAAGTTACTAACGTAACTCCGAGCCAATTTTCTCATGAGAAACAATGTTATAAATGGGGGATTGGTTCCTGAACCAAGGCCCGATAACCTATTTTCACCAAAAATACCCTAGAATTTTGGACTTGATCAATTATAGATGAGTAATATAGCTACATTAATGTATTTATACTGTAAATAACAATCGCATTGATTTGGAAGGACTTCTTTGAGGTGATTTTGCTGGACTTTTTGAAAGGCTCGTGGTTGCACTTTTTGAAGGGTTCTTGTATAGAGTCTTCTCAGGAGTCTTGGCTGCAGGTTCTTCTGGAGTCTTGTCTGCTTTCTTAAAGAAAGTGTCCAAGGCAGTTTGGACAGATGTTCTCCAGGGAGGTGAATGACGCAGCAAACTTGTTCGCTGGTGTGGCGTCGCGTTGGATCAAGCATTGTAAAGTCGAAACTGGCCTCGAAGTTGAAACAGGGTGTTGATTTATAAATGTTGTACATGCAAAATGTTGTAAGTCGAGGACTGCCTGTATTTAGAGAGAGAACACATGTACAAAAGTTTTCCTAACTGCTTTGGGATCATTTAATATGCAGAGTACTAGATAAATAAACAATCAAAACTTTCACAGTCAACGTTAAAATATGTCATGAAAAATCAAGTAACTATAGCAGAGACAGTAGCTGCAGTGCTTTTATTGTGCAATTGGTTTGCTTGTGCTTTGCACTCAGAAAACATATCAGTTCAGTTATACATTAAGTTGCTCTTCCACCTTTCGTCTCTCTCAGTTGCTCTGGTTGGAGACAGGCGTACAGTCTTGTGAACCTCTGTTCTGCACATGTTTATATACTGCTCAAGAAGAAATCACTGCAACTAATAAATATGTGCACTATTCCTCTAAAGACATATAAAACATATTTGAGCTATAAGGCTATATAAACATCAAGCAATTCTGATGACGACATGTAAACCACAAGGGGGAGGGCTGACTGGCTTGATCTCTTCAGAACCTAGAAATGTTTGCATAGCCTTGTTGCTCAGCTCTGTCTCTTTATATGTTTCATGAAAGTCTTAAGAGAAATGCTTCCTCGGGTTGTGTAATACAGCAAACTGCTGCCCTGTCATCTCAGTGGGATAGGAGACCCTTGCTCCAGTTTCTTGTCTTAGGGTTTGATTCTCCAATACTTTTTAAACCTTGTGTGCAAAGTAGGTATAAATGACCCCCCACTTGCAAAGCACAAGAGAAAGTGGATTTCAATTCACAGTGTTCACCTGCCTCCTGCCCAACCACCTCCTGTGATTTTTGGGGTCCCTTAAGTTGTCTTGAAAAATGTATCATCTTGATTTTTTTTTTTTTTTTTTTCCCCTGGAACTTGAAATTCAGCTTGTAGCATGTTACCTGTTGTGGCATGAGAGAATTAAATGGGACTGTAGCCCAAAGAAGTCATCACATGCAGTAGTGAACCTTACACCAGCATACCTAGGTGCTACAACCCACTTTGGGAAGAAGCATGTTAAAAGGGATGTAGAATGAAAGTGGGACATAGTCATGGCTAAAAGAAATTGCATATATTGCAACATAACTAAATATGATTAAAAGGGACTTTTAAAAAAAGAATCTAGTTTATATTTCATCTTTTTATGCTGTCTGGTCTTCTTAGAGAGAGGATAACAGGCAAGCCAGTTTTTACTTTTGTTTCTAATCTCATTTTTCCCAGGGTTTAAGTACATAAAAACAATTACCATTTACAATTCAAAATCATGGGAACATGTTCTGTATTTAAAACTTCAGTGGAAACAGGTTGCAAGTCCCATTTCCCCTGATTCCACATTGGTTTGTCACACCAAAGGTTTAAGTTTTTTTTTTAAAGGTAATGTGTTCTAAATGTGTCAGAGACTGCATTTAAAACTTCATGCATTTTGGGGGGCTTTGAGCCTTTGGTTTATCATTGAACCATATTGTCAGCATTTTCATTGCAGCCAGGAGGACTAGAATCATAGATACTTTTAGATTAATCAGATATTCTTGAGTAACAATAGTATGACTCCAAGAACAGAAGCTTTAAGGAAGACGTCATCTATCATGAGACTCCTGGCAACACCTGTAACATGCATATTTGTTTTGGCTTCTACAAACCTGTAACGTTTCCCAACATGAATTTGAGGCAATATTTCACCTGCCTCTCCTTTTTTTTGAGCTTTGCTTATACTAAGTGGAACTGAACCTTTATTTCCCCCCTCCCCCCCACTGGCATAGCTGCCGGAGAGGGAGAGAAGTGCCTTGTACAACATTTCATCCAAATAACCGTCCCTGTAACCTAATTCTCTCTATCATCAGATTATGGCGAGAGTGGTGTGTGAGGACTTTCTTACAGGAGCACAAATGAAATGACATTTCAACCTCAGTGACTTTATTCCTCCTTCAGATGACTGGGTTAGTCTCTGACTGGACAGCAGTCAATTACTGCCCTTTATTATGTTTTAAGAAATACTATGTGAGTTTGCCTGTCCTCTGGTTTAGAAAGGGAGATTGTTTGTTTGTTTCTTCAGGTCATCGCTTGGAAATATGGCAGATTGCTTTTGAAAGGAGTCACCTCTTGTTCATACATGTGAACCACATTTACTATTGATCTGGTTGTGAATAAAGATGGCTAGTATTTTTTTTTTTTTTTTTTTGGCTTTGCTCTATTTCTAACTTCTAATTTGTGGAAAGTTGGGGTGTGGTGGTAGAGGAGGGGGAGTGGAAAATCAGCAAAAGATTGAACCTGTAGCCTAGCAGGGCTTGCAAAGGGAAGTTGTCACCATCATCTGTTAGTCGTATATGTAACTTGGTTTGGCTGGTAAATCCTGACACCTTCACAGGTTTTCCACAACCTTCCTCACTGCTCTGATTGCACAGGCAGTGCTTTCCGAGTAGTCCTGTGAGTTAGCTATGATCTCTCTCTCTGTGAAGGCTGTCTTGACAAAACTTTTCCTATGGTTATCTCCCCCTGGATCTGCTGTGTATGTACCTTTTACCTTCCTGACTTAGCAGTTGTCACCATTTAGAAGCTGACGCTTGTCAGAACAAAGAATTCATGAGCAAAGATAGAAAAAATAGTAGCTCATGCCAAGTTAGCTTTGGACAAGAAGTTTCTTATGGTGACTTCATTCCTACCATCACAAGCATAAAGAAGGTTTCA
Organism: Crocodylus siamensis; assembly: GCF_052110815.1. Lineage (NCBI taxonomy): Eukaryota > Metazoa > Chordata > Crocodylia > Crocodylidae > Crocodylus > Crocodylus siamensis. Next base: position 134,150,316 of record NC_143397.1, on the reverse strand, counting down.
GTTATTAAAATCCTTTAGCAAAGTCTAGGTTAAATGGAAAAACGTTTCCCCTGTGTAGTAATTGGATCAAAAATTGTCCATATTGTTCATTCCCTTCCTATTGGTAAATGTTTTTTTGCAATGAAATATAAACAAACCTGGATATATAAGATTTGTTAAAAGTAATTTTTCCTGAGTATCATGCTGTATAAATCCAGTCTGCAGAGAAAAGCCACTAAAGCAAATAAGTGGTTTTAAGGAACACAAATTCTGTGCACTTTCTGGTAGAGGTTTTCTTTTATCTTGGAACACAATAAATTCCCCTCCATCTCATAAAGAGGCAAAATCTTTCTCTCTCTCGTCCCTCTCCCCCCCCCCAAGACAAACTTGGCAGTTAAATGAAGATACAGCTATCAAGAGGAAGTAACTGTAAAACAATGAAGCAAACTAGTTGTGAATCTGCCAAAGGTGGCCAGCTGTATTGCTATTTCCAGCTAATTCTAAGCACTTGGAGTTTTCATCTTAATTAAAGACTAAAGGTATATTTATTGATCATTAGGACTGTTCCCTAGAACAGGTTTTATTTTATGCTTCAGGAGTGGGGGTTGCTACAACGTGCAGTAACTAACCATTAGTGTGTCTTTTCCCAATAGCCAGAGCATACAGGGCCCTGTGATCTTTTGAAAATTTAATTTGCACTGAGATACATTCCTGACGCAATGAAGCCAAATCAGTTTGACTTTGGTATTTGTATTAGATGGAGCCACAGGGGTTTTTCGTTTTTTTTCCTATTTGTTTGGTTTTGGGAAAGAAGGTGTGAGTTTAACAGGGATGAAGGAAGGTATTTGTTGAAATGATTCATGTAAGTTCAGTTTGTGGAATCTTCTCTACACATCCATCTTCTATTCTTCCCACCCCGCAACTAGTCCTGCCTATAAGAAATATTGTTGTTTGAATGGAAATTGCCCATCGCTTTCCCTTCCTCAAGGCCTTTAAAAAAAGCTTTCTAAAATTCAAGGGTAATAGGGACAGCAGAACAAGGCCCCAGCCTTGTTACCTATTTAACAAAACTTAGTAAAGTTCCTGTATGTCTTAACTACATATTTTTATCTTTTCTCAGGCCTATCCTCATGTGCATGTATTAGAATCTGTTGTTTTTGGTTTTGATACTAAATTACAACCAGTGGGCATGTTTCAGGATGCCAACAGAATGCTAAAGAAAAAAAATCTACAACACGCAATTATTCCCAATTTGTCAGTTAACTTATGATTGCTTTGTTACTTGCCACTAAATCCCTTTTTACTGCATCTTCCTGATCAGTATTAAATAGGAAATATAAAGCCAATTCTCTGCTGTGGGGCCTGTAACCAATGTAGTAGTTTCGATTTGGTTGAAGCAGAGTTTGTTTTGTTTTTATGAGTTGTGCTGATTTGTATTTTGAACAGATGCAAATTTGCTCTGCATCCATTGGAATGTGGTTTTGTGCTGTCTCGGTTGCCTTCATCCCTCTCCATCCAGTACAGCTCCTAGAATGAGTTGATTCTGTCAGAAAGGCCACCTATGCACTGTAAGAGAAGAATGGTAGGACTGTGAATAATTTCATGCTTTTGCTAGCAACCTCCATCCAACTCTGGCAACTGAATAATGTTTGGCATGCACATATGCAATTTAGAGCCCTCTTGTGTATGGATGGGATGCATTTCACAAGCCTATTTAGAGGACTTAAATTGTTCTTAAGATGGTAAATTTCTTTAGAGTAGACAAGGCCAGCGTGTGCTAAATCAATGAGTAACAGATACTTAAAAACAGAAAAGAAAAGAAGCTGTCTTATTTTCTGCTCCTAGAGTTCAGTGTATTGTTCCACACTTTGGCCTTCTCCAATATCGTGTTAATAAAATCCTCTCCTCTTCTCCTCCCCCCTCAATAACTACTTTCTCCCTCTTACCAAGAGCATCTTCCTTTTGCATTGCTTTTTGTATGTTTGCCTGTATTTTGGTTTTAAAGGATGAAATAGTTTTTTGTGCAGAACCCAGTAACTAACTGGCATTATTTTCTTGAAATGCCTATTTTAGTGCGTAGTAAATCTCTCTGCCTGAAGTTGTTTCCCGGGCCTAAAACTGGAAACAAAGGACTTTCAACCTGAGCTGTGGTTTTGACTTCTTCTGTCAGTCTGAGCTTGCTATGGCTGTGGAAAGAAGGCATGCAAATTCTCTCTTCAAGGAAGTGCACAAATGGTGTAGTTAAATTTAAAAAGTCTGGCTTGTTGCAACAACTTGAACTAGGAGTCTGCATTTCAGGGTAGAACTCGAGTTTACTAGGTAGCTGCTTAAGTAGAGTGACCATACATCACAGTTTGGCTGGGGCAGCCCTGGATTTTGAAGGCTGGCCCCAATTAAAACGAGTCTTAGAATTGCAAGGGTGTGCGACCCAGTCCAGCAGAGACGCAGAATGGGAGAACGGCATGGTGTGCCAAGCTGCTTTACCTCCCCGCTGGACTGCGCCTGGGCCCCTGCCTGCCAGCATCTGCCACTGCCTGCAGCAGCACTGCTGAGTTGGGATGAAGGAGTGTCCTGGTTCTTTATGGTCAGCCTATACTTAAAGGTCTCTTACAGTTGGTGTCATGTACCAATTTAGGTAGAAGCTTCAAAAGAAAAAAATTTAAAAAGGGGAGAGGGAAGACCAAACCAACCATTTTCCCTTTTATTGTATACATAAGTGAATTTCTCCTGCTGCATTGTTTGTACAAGGGATCTACAGTGCTACTAAGTTCTTACGCAAGCATGCTCATGCACCCACATATGTGTGCATGCACATGTACACACACATGCACCTGTAGGCTTGTATGTAGTGAAATCCTGTTGAATTTGGTGTCTAACTTGTAAAACCTCTTATTTGTGGGAGGCTTTTAGTGTTTTACATAAAACTCAGGAACAATTGCTGCTGCTTAATTTGTAAATAAACCCATACATATCTAATATGCTGTTTAAATATGTCTGTGGGGCCTTGTTTTGAAATAGAGTTTGTGTTCTTGCATTTTCCCCATCCCTACTCAAAAATTGGCTGTGTTCAAAAATGCTTGTTGCTCTTCAGTGTAGAATTACTACATTGAAAGAAATGCATGGAAAACCTCTAGGAATATTTTTACCCTTTGGGTCTGCCATTTTGTCTTTAGATAACCTAGGTAGGTTTTGATTTATTTATGTAGTTATAATTATTGAACTAAGTAATTTTAATCCATTTTTTTTTCTTTCCTCCTTTTTCTTTATTGGTCTTCAAATTCATTTGCACAATCAGAGGCTGGAATTCCTCTAAGTAATAACTTTGTTGCATAGTCCATACCTATGAGAACTTTGCTTCCAATCCACTTATTCATAAGAATTTGTGCTGAGGGATATACCCAGGAGGAGGCACAAGCTTAGCGTATTGGCCTGAAATCCAGGTCTGTCTAAACCTGGTGTCATTTTCAATTTACTTGGTGATTGATCAAAGATTCCTGGATTTGAAAATCCTATTTGGAGAGATCCTGGTTATATTTGGCTCTTACAAAGCCATAAACTATACTAATTCAGATACAACAAGAGGTGATTCTTAACTGCTTGCAGGCAGGAGAGTAATGACAACATTTAAAAACAGAGATAGCTCATTTCGATCCCTTTCCATTGCAAGTTATGAATAAAATTTATAGGCCAATTATGGGGTGGAAGAATCTGTTTGAGAGACTGAGAAGCCACATGTTCTCACTGCAGCTTATGTTTTTGTGCTGCGGAAGCAGGCCTTCTTGTAGCTCTTGTTCGCAGAGGTAATGCCGGATCGTATAACCACATGGGAGTCTGGCAGTGCCTCCTGTAATTAACAGCACAAGGTCCACATTCTCAGCTTGGGACAGTTTTGAAGAAAGGTTAATACTGCCCAGGCCTACAAACTTACTGCTAATGAACTGCTCACGGTAATGTGGCAAGCAGCTTAAGCGTGTAGGTTCAGCAAACAAAATATGGTAGAAAGCTTATATAATTAGCATCAGTGTTTCGTACAAAACGCCACATCTACAATATCAACTGACTTGTCTCATTATGGGCTGTAGCTGTTACATGAATCTAATAAGACATGAATCTTCAAGACAGGAATAGGGGAATAAGAGGAGGCGTGAAATTGGATTAGAGTCTATAAACATAGATTGAATTTTGAACTCTTACGTTCCCAACCCCCAGTTAAACTAGAATTCGGGCTTCCCTTTCTCCTTCTTTTTTCTTCTCCCAAATAGATGTTTTATTCCAAGGTGTGAAAGCAAGAATATTATAAAGCAAGGATACTATCCCTGATTATGGATATTTTTTGTGAGTTTTCTTGGGCTGAAATGTTCATCTTCTATTGAAACTTAATTGAGAGATTTGTTTATTCTAAACTTCTAATGTGTATTAAAGATTCCTATTTTAAAGGATGAGAATGGATTAAATCTTATCTTTCTAGTGCACTGAAATTTATTTTTCTAATGCATGTAGATACCCACTTCCCTGCCTTTCTCTTGCTGTTGTCACTTGTCACTTCTGGGCAGTATATGTTCAGGTTTTTGTATGGAGAAAAAGGAGGAGAAAATACTAAAAGCTGATAGTGCAATACTGCAGTTCTTACTTTAGTTGCATAGGAATGGGAAAATTTGCACTAATGCCTCCAGAACAGCCTTTACTTTTGTCTCCATGATTATGTTCACTAGTAAGCCATATTGTGTAGCATTTTTCAGCTTGCAATGAAAGAAACTGCTGTAATATATGCTATGATTGTACTGGGGTACTGGAAGGTTACCATGGGAATAGTTATTGTTAATTTCCCGACTCTTGCATATTTTAATATTTCTACCATTAAAGCCTATTTTATGTAATGTATTAAAAATGTAAATAAAAAGCGCAGGTTAAGAAATGCAAGTCAGATTGCTGGAAAAAATTCTGTAGGATAACAGCCAGCAACTTAACAGTCTGGCTTGCATCTAATGTGGGCTAGTGTTGTGACCTAGCTACTGCCACTTCTTTTTGCCCTTCCTGTTTGTGCCATGGCCTCAGCTCCCAGCCATCCAACTCGGGTGCAGCAGCCCATGCTGCTGGAATGCCACCAAATCCCTCTGATTCCTTTGGTTGGATCCAGTGGCTGTATGTCGCTGACCCTTGCTGTAGGATAGTGTTTCCCAAGCTTTTCCAGCCCAAGACACACTTGCATTCATAAAAATTTTCTGCTGCACACCTGTTAAAGCATTCCCCATCCTCATACCTATTGTAGCTCTTTGCCATGGCAACATTCTACAGCACACCTGCTCACTTCTGACAGCACACTGTTGTGCCATGGCACACTGGTTGGGAACACTGTAGGAGATGAAATAGCACCTAAAATCTACTAGCTAAAGGTTGACCTTGTGAAAGCCATAAACTGAGTTGTTTGAGGGAAGCTCCCAAAGCAGTCACCCTGGGGTTTGTGTCAAGGATGGTTAAATTTGAGCAACTGTAGTGGAGTGAAGAAGGAGAAAATACATTGCAGGGGCATAAGAGAAATACGGCAAATAAAAGGGAGGAAAATCAAGAACTGAGGAGCAGCGTGGGAAGAAGAGAATTAAGGGCTCGTAGTGCATGGTAGATTTTTTTAGAAGTTTTTTTTTTGGGTGTTGTAGTTGGGAGGAGGAAGGATTAAAAAACGGGCATATGAAAAAGGATGAAAAGTAGTTTTGCTCTTAAAAGAAAGGGAAGGAATGGAACTAAAGAAAGAGAGCAAGTGCCTGAAGGAATATATTAATTGGATTAAAGCTGGTCAGAAAGGTAGGTCAGAGTTTTTGAGTATACGTAGTCATCTTGTCATCATTTAAAACTTTTTAAATATTGTCATTTCATTTTGTTTATTATGTTCTAGCATCCTTTTTACTTGATCATCTTTCCATAAGCAATAGATAGTGTGACAGGAAAGAGGGAGAAAGAGAAGCTTATTCAATCATATAAAAATACATGTAATTTAATCCAATCCTTATGCTTTGGCGTAATTTGAGGTGGAGAAGCGGCAAAATGTTCAATGGGGCAAGAATAAGAAATTAAGAGAATTTTATAAAAACAAAGGGCTTGAAGTGGGACAGAGGGATAGGTACCTCTTATGAAAAATATTAACAAATGATGGTGCTCTTCTTTTCCATGTTCTTCTTTTGTTTGAGGCTTTTAGAAATTATTGCACCAAGACATATCTGCCAATTGCCCACCAAGCCTTTTTCTGAATGCTGAGGCTAAGTACAGACAGTCAAAAAGACCAAGGCTGAATCTACTTAATCTTTGCAGGTTAGTTTTAAGCTATGTAGATTGAACCTGTAAGCGAGTGAACAAACATTCACTTTTAATTCTGGAAATGCAGCCACATGCCTGCAATGGGGCTGGCCAGAAGCTGGGGGGTGCTAGAGCACACTTTTCTCGCTTTGACTGAAGCAGACAGTTTGGGGCAAGACCCACCTGACCACCCTGTGAGTGGGGGTTTCAAGGGATGTGCAAAGCATCCTGGGATGCTGGGGAGCTCTGAGTTAACTTGAATTTGGAATGGATCTGGGATAGAAGTTCAATAAACTGGTTAACCTGTATCAAGTAAGTCTGATATTACATCTATCCAGTAGAGGTGCACCAATATATTGGCCCATGGCATATTGGCACCTATAAAAGGAAATTTTACATTATTGGCAATCAGTATTTTTGGGCCAATGTGGCCAATAACATCACTGAAAATGCTGCATGTATGTGGGCAGCTGCAGCATGTACATGGCCAGGAATGCAGCCCGGCAGCTTGGAGAGCGGCACCCAGCCAATTAAATCTGTGGGGGGGGGCGGCAGATCAAGGCTCCCATGATAAGGGAGGGAGTAGGGCTTGGGCAGGGGCAGTGCTGCTTAGCTGGGGTGGGATGGGGAGTACGACGGAGCCACAGGTGACTTGTCTGGGTGGGGAGTAGGGGCAGCTCCTGCAACTGCATGCACCCCTGGAGGAGGCTTAGGGGGAAATGTGGCCCCCAGATTGGTGTGGAGGGTGGGGGCAGGATGCCTGCTGTGTGCTCAGGGCCAGGGGCTGCACCAGCTTCTTCCCAGCAGGCAGGCTGGGGTGGGTGGAGGTGCTGGGAGGGGTGGTCTGTGGCAAATTTTGGGGTGGCTGTAGCCTACTTCCCAGTGCCACCACCTGCCCTGAGCATGGCCCTGGCTCAGCCCCACTGCCAGGAAGAAGTCAGTGCAGCCCACAAGCCTGCAGTGGACATCCCGCCCTCACCCCCACTCACAAATCTGGGGGGCACATGCCTGCCAAGCCTCCCCCAGGGGTGTGCACAACAGTGGGAGTTGCCCCACTCCCTCCCTCACCATGGGGGCCTTAATCTGCCCCCCTATGCCCCTTCCCTCCCCCCACAGACTTACTGGTTGGATGCAGCTCTCTAAGCTGCTGAGCTGCGTATTGGCAGTTGGGTTGGTATCGGCCAGTATGGTTGGTTAACTGGCCATTGATATAGCCAAAAAAATCCTTTCTCAGTGCACCCCTACCATCCAGGTTTATCTTATATTGGTTTTGGCCATTTTGAAAGTGGTTTATATGCACCAAAATTCTGTAGTTACAGATTTGAACTGGTTTCTGATCACTTGTACTGGTTTATGTGTAATTTCTTTCCCTAACTTGAAAGATTTATAATACATTTTTGAAGAAAATACAGTATTCTGTTCTCCCGAGAGCTTTACTTGAGGTTTTACTGAGAGTTTTCTTCATTCATTGTCAGGTAATTCCTGATATAAAATAGGACATAAAAAAAAATAAAAGAGCAGGCAACCTGACTTCTGAAGCTCTGTAGCACTTCAGCAATAGTGGAACTTGAGACTTGACGAGCTAGATTTTCCCTCTGTTCTTTGCAACATTTTATAAATGCTGAATTATATGTAGGGGAGGAATTGTTTTTCATGCTATTAGAGCTCTCTTTATAAATTCAGCTGCTTAAGTCTGACTTATTCTTCCTAATGTAAAACTTGAGCATGGAAGAATGTTACCATTGTCAGATGTGATATTTTCAAGGGCATGTATTTAGTACTGAGAAGAATACTGAAAGCTCAAATGGAAAGCTGACTAATATCGGTAAGCCAAAACTAGTTCTGAAGCAGCTGTTTCATCTCTACAGATAAAGATTGAATTTAAATGTCATTGCTCAAGTTTTGTTACTGGTCTTTTATGAAAGCCAACCAGTTCCATCTTCCATGCAAAAAAATTGTTGTGGGCTGTAGTAGACTGAGTGGAAAAATACACAGTACTTGGAGGGCAATCTCTGAATGGAGATGCAAGGTTGGTGGCTCTGTATGACATCAAAAATGAAAATAGTCATTGGGCGAGGATACCCATGGTCATTCCTTTCTACCAACTTGTTGTTCCTTGCTCTATTGACCTTATGACCACTTTTGGGGAGATGGAGGGTTGTTTTGTTTTGTTGTTTGTTTGGGGGTGCTTCTGTTTTGGGGGGGTGCTTTCTTTTTTTGTTTTTTGTTGGGGGGGGTTGTGTTTTGTTTTTTGCTGCTTACCTGTGTTGAGTTCTAAAAGAACCTCTCTTTCTGTAGAGAGCTGTTCTCTGTAATTAGTCCTCCTCCCTTGCAACCTTTTGAGTAGCCAATCTAAGGTAGTCTCAGAATGAGTAGTCCTTTTCATTTCCGTGTTGTCAGTTTCTTTTGAATTGAGATTCCAAGTTTAGAAAGCACAAATCTTGCGTGTTCCAGTTTCTCTGACTATAATCTGTCATCCAACAGCTTTTTATTGAAGAGATGGAGTTTTGTCCCTTTTCCTAAATATAGTTAACTGTTACTGCAAAAGCATGTTTGAATTTCAGACCACTTTTCAGAATTTGCTGAAAATCTTTGTATGCCCTTGAACAAAATTATTTGTTCGCTCTTCCGCCACTTTAGTATTAGTTTACGTAAGTTGTTTGTGTTGGTTCTTCTTGCTGTCTGCTTTACCTGTCCATAGACAGATGTCTAATTTTTATTTTTTTTAAGCCTTTGGTTTTGAAGCTATCTTGCATTGTGCAAACATGAGTACCAATTTAGAAATGTCTGTCCTGCATTTCATAAGCTAACTATATCTGACTTTGATCAAAGAAAGACTAGGCTTCTTATCATGCATTGGGTCAAAATTAGGTTGATACGTGAAACATTGTTTCTGAGCTTCATTGGCTTCCATATGAACATTCCTGAAGTGGAATGGTAGTACCCTAAGGTGTAGATGGAGGAGATCCAGGAAAGGTTTTGCTTTCTTCCATGCCTGTGCATATGCGGAGGGAAGTAATAGTCAAGGTTTTCATTACACACTCTGGTGCTGGCTGGCATATAGTTTAAAAATGTATTGAGTTACTCTTTGTCGCTTCCACTTCCATCAGTTGAGGTGGTCTTTTGAAGGATTTTTCTCAAGCAAAATGCTATACTTTACATATTCAAGTATTACTAATGTTCTTCCATGGGAACAAGTGGTAATAGAGCAGACCTATAATAGCTACAACGACCTTTGATGTCTTTGAGGAAAGAAAAGAGGTGAGTTGGGAAATTTTCTTCTAAAAACTAAGTTGTTTTTGTTTTAAATTGCTGAATAGAATCATTTCAGTATTTCTGAGTAATTTGGTGTTTGCAGATGCAAAAGAGATTTTTGTCTCATTGAGAGCTTTTGTTGTTGGATGAGTTCCCTAAACAAACCTATACTATATATTTTCACATATAACACACCCCAGAATATAATCTGCTCTTTGTTTTTAGAAGAAAAGAGCAGAAAAAGAACTTCCCGTGTAGCCAGTAACTGATTAGCAGAAATAGGGAGCAGAGCCTGCTCATTGTTTTGTTCCCTGCAGATCTTGCATTTACTTTTGCATATAAGTGCTAGAAACTGTTCTTACCACATTTTGTGTATATAGTGCACACAACTTCCAGCAGCTGTTTTTGGGGAAAAATGTGTTTTGTATGGGGGGAAAAAAAATATGGTATGTTGAAATTTTCACTGTCTGTGGCATGTTCTATGGTCCAGCCAAGCATTTAAAGAGAGTGCGTTATATTCAAGGACTTCTGGTGATATCCAGGAAGTACTTTGTTACCCTTCCTTAATAATCTATTCCCAGTTTCCATTACTTGTTTTGGGGAGCATTTTGAGAGGGGAGAAAATCACTTGGGAATTATTCCAGTAGACCTAACTTGACCATCATTGATTTAATTTGGACAGAACCACAGGCCAGGAGTTGGAAGACAGGCTGGAGATTGGGAGAGTAGGGAATTGACCAGAAAATCAGGGATGTGTGGAGGGAAAAATAAATTGCTTTTGTCTATCCACATTAAGAGGGTCTCATGGTATTTGTGGTGCATCTGTGTGCACGTTTAAATTCTGCTAAGCCAACTGAGCTGTAAAAATGAAGAGTAAAACGGTTTCCCCTACTACTCTGGTAATTGTCAGAAGGCAGAAAGTCATTGGTGGCTGAAAATAAACAGATTCCAATCATTCCAAGACTGAGAAACCTGCTTTAGTTTTCTGAAATCAGTCTCTTTGGTGCTCTGCTAAAAGCTTAATTGGCTGACATTTTGTATGTGAGAGATTTATTTTGCCGGCCTAAATTGAGTTATTTTGTATAAATGTTTTTGTGGGGTTTATAAAATACCTCTTCAGAACATACATGTGTGTATAAACTCTGAAGTATTTCTTTTGAGAGAGAAATAACTAGTACTGGCTGTTGTGGCTTTGGCATAGGGAGGAGAATTTAATGAGGAATTCAGTTTACACTTAGTTAACCTCCTGAGGGATTTTGTTGGTTAAAACTAAATGTCTCCTTTTTCTGTAATGCATACTGTGATTCTGAAAGAGGATGAGTGTGTTTAATGTGGATTATTTGCGATAAAATAGACAACCATTTAAAGTAAAAGCTAACCATTGCCTGAGCACTCCATTGCCCGAGTGATTCCATGTTGCTGCAGAAACATTTTAAGAACTGAAGGACCTTGCACAAGGAGCCAGGCTTAATGAGGAGATAACATTATGGTGAATTTTGGTGTCTGAACAATAAAATACTAACTTGTAATCTTAAATGCATTTTAGAGATACCTGAGCTAATGTCTCACAGAGTCAGTTAGCTTTTTGCAACTGTGACTAAACTGCTTCTAGAACCCATGATTATCTCTGTGGCACTGCATTGTGCAGTGTGGATGTGCCCATGATCTCTTGTGCTATTTTCAATTTTAAAGTACAATGTACCAACAGAATTATCTCGACATGGGGCTCATTCCTGATACTGAGTAACATTTTTTCAAGAGTACCAAGCTCAGTTTCTAAGGCTAAGTATGGACATTCAAAAAGCCCAAGGCCAAATTGATCTAAGTTGCATGGTTTTCTGTAAGCGACGTAGTTTAGATTGGTAGCAAACAGAACACACATTCACCCTTTAGTGGGCAGAGGCAAATCTCAGACTGGATTCTGCCATTTTAAAACCTGTCTGCATGTGCTGAACTTTTGTTCTGTTACAGGTATGGACTGGTTTATGATCACTTATACCAGTAATGTCTGTACGGTAATGTGTAATGTCTGTACCTGGCCTAACAGGTCACTTTGGCACTTACATTCTGAGGTCCTATTTTTCAGTGCAGCAATGCACTTAGGTGAATTTTGCTCTTGAAAATTTCAGCCTTCAGTCTGTAAGTTTTAGCAAGGGACAGTCTGACTTAATTATTTGAATGATGCTGTTAGAACATATCCCTGCTACACTTAGATGAAATGATAGCTATTTTTTAGACAGGTTGCAAAACAATAAAATGTCCCTGCTTCCAAGTCCTATTCTCCCACAGTGTTGGTGCCAGTAAACCAGAGTGGTAGGTAAAAAGAATAATCTCAGCTAATGTAAGTTTTTTTTTATTTGTTTTTTTTTTTTTTTGGTTAAGCTTTTCCTTCATTGGAAGTATATCCATGAATCATCACTATTTAATGGAAAAGAAATTTAGAACGGGAGAATCAATGAATGAATATGGTCTCCGCTCTCCTTATTCTTGTGGTGCTCCAGAGTCATAACACACACTTCCTTGTTCTGTTTTTAGTACATTGCAATTAGCATTTTCATTCAGGCTTTAAAATTCCTTGGAGCTTTGCCTAGGAAAGGACTATGCACTTTTAACCCAGCAGCTGAAAAAAAGATTCACATCATATTAACCATGAAATTTGCAGGTCAGCTTTGGAATTTCAGTATTCAGTGCTTATACTTGTAATGACTTGCTACCCAGTTCAGGCTCCCTCTGCACGGGGAACACGAGGAAAGGAAACCCATACAGAACTGTCTCCTACGCATTTTCAGATATGTCAGGTTTTTCACTGCAGGCTTTTCTTTTTGCGCCACTGCATAGCTTGCATAATAATATGAATGGTATCATTTTTAGGTTGACTCTCTTGTTGGTAACAAGTAGGAGTTGAACAGTCTTTCTCAACTTCCATGAAAATGTGGACCTTTCAGTGGCTTTATATGGTATTATAGGTTTAAGAACCAGAACATTACTGTCTTTTAACAATTTGGACATAGAAACAAACTCAGAATATTTGAAACCCTGAGAACGGTGATGTTTGCTACTATCCAATGTCTATTTATCGGTCTCAGTTTTCTCACCAGCAGGTGGTGACAAAATAATACTTTGCTATCCTTGGAGGCACTTTGGGTTTTGGGAAGTTATTTTTTCCTCTTTTTCTAACTTTAATTGCTTCTCAGGCTTTTTACTTGATTGTCAGGAATGGCGTGAAGTTTAGAAGCTCCTGTACCGTAGTTCTGAATAATCTGTTTCATGTTCTCAATTTTCATAATCACTCAGTTTTCTGTGTGCCATAGTCCTTGCATTTGGGGCTCTGAATTTAGTTGTAGACTGTTTGTGCTTATTTAACATTTGAATAGAATGGCAGAATTAACAACTAGGACAGGTCCTGGCATAATATCTACATACTTATAATCGCCTTTTTTTTGCTGGTGTGTGTTCATAAACAAGCTATATATTTTTTATAAGTAGCTTTTTTTCACGTCCTGTAGCTTTGATGTTTTATAATTTTGTTTCTGAACATATTTTAAAATGCTATTCCCTGTAAAACAGCTAGAATAAATTGAGAAAACTAGGTATGCCCTCAGCTAGTTAAATAGGGCTTTTTCTTTTTCAACTTAAGTTTTTATTGTGTGGGATTTGTGTGCATGTGAGGTTTTCTTTTTTTGCTTTTGTTTTTTTTGGGTTTTTTTAGTTGTATTAATTTTAGCAATCTTCCTCTCTTGCTTTCGTATTTCAAAGCCTACTTAAGCTAAAATGATCTTGGTGGTTTTTTTGACTACTTGCATATTTGTGTTTTATGCTATATATTCATTTGATGAGGCCAGTTAATGCTCTTCTCTTTTTTCTTTTAATGTAACTTCAGAATCAGATTGGTGTCTGATTGGTAGCATAAGTACAGGCAGACTTGATTTTTTTCTTTGCCCCATGTATTAAATACTGTCTGACTTTTGCCTTCTTTCCAAAACCAGCATTGCCATTATGAAAATCTGTAGTGTTCTCTAGCTGGGAATTTTACCTGTGGTATTAAAAGTGGTGGGGAGTCTTCCACACCTTTTCAACTGTTTGAGAAGCTGGTTCAGTCCCACAGGTTTATCAGAGATGGGGGAAGTTGAAGAATTCTGTTATACAGTATATGGTTGCAGTCTGGGTCACCCTGTCTTCTGTGGCTTGGATATCTTAGACCAGTACTTTCTTTAAACCAGTATTTCCTGTGGTCATGGTACAGGCCAGTTCCCGTATATAAAGCCTTGCATTGCTATATGTATCTAGCAGTTCTGAACTCCTGATGTAGAAGTAATGTGATGTTTTGTTTTTATACCTTGAAGTCTTTATCTATCTCATTTAATGTTGTCCAACCCTTTGTAAACCTGGATTAAATGTGCATCTAAGTATTACTCATTGAGGTTGGACTTCAATGAATTGCACTGCATTGTAGTAGTTTAATGTTCATAATATTAAAATTCTATTCCAAGTATGTTAATGTTTTCTGAAATTGCTTTAGTGTGTTATCAGCAAGAATGCTGGCTTTGGAAGAGTCAGCTGAAGGAGAGGACATCTCAGCAAGAGAGAGGAGCATGTGACTGGCTTTGTTATGTGTCAGTCAAAATGCATCAGCTGAGATGAAGAAAAAATAGTACCCAAAGGTGCAGGTGGAAGTCTGTAGAGGGGCTGAGAACATTTACTTTTTTGTACAGGCAGATCTTGTGGCACACTCCCATCACTCCCACATGGCACACCCTTTGGGAATCATTGCTGTAGGGTATGCATGTTCAATTTCATTGTGAAAAGTACCAAAATGCTGAGTAACCAATTCGTGCAACGTAACCACCTTCTAGTGTATAACAGAGGTCATTGCTATCGCTCAGCAGTTTAGGAGAGGAAATGAAGAATACACCTACAGCTGTTTTCTGTGTTAGAGAACTGAACTGTTAATAATTGGAACTGCAGAGGAGCTGAGGTAGGCAAAATGTATTTATTCCATTTTTAAAACCCAGCCAAAAATGGGATACCTCTTGCTACTTTTCAGAGTGCCACCTGATATTTGACCACAATAATCAACACTTACTTTGCCCTTCAGATGAAGGATACAGCAGTGCCCTCAAGAGAAAATGAGGGTGTGCTAGTTCCAGAATGACTTGTAGGAAAGAATGTTTGTGTGTGCACGCGTGTGCAAGCACGTGCTCTCAGCCCTTTTCTCCCCAGTAGTAGATCGGGTCTAACTCAATTTATGAGCTGTGACAAGATTGTAGTGTTGGATACAGCAGCAAGCAAGATGTATTGTAAGTGACCCTGCAGAACTGGAGTCTATCACTATATATCTCTGACTTCTATTAATATAGTTACTGTGGTCTATAAGTATTACATGGGGAAGCAGTGAGAGAGGTGTGACATTGAATGTAATAGAGAGGTGATTTATTTTTTTCTTTTGAAGAAAATCACAGAATTTTATACTGAGGATAGAATTCAGTTTTTCAAAGGACAGCTTAAAAATACTCTTGAGAACCACTGTTATTTTCAGTTGTATTCTGCAGGACTTATTAATATGGGTAATGCCTTATAAGGAGGTAGGAACAAGATCCTTTTTAAGGGTACCATAGTGTTCTGTGCAATATTAGCACTGTTAGGGGAGCAAATATATACACATAGTTCACAAGATAAATAGGAATCCATAGCGTCAAACACCTTTTGACCTGTTGTGGTCTTTCTGAGATTTTTACAAGAAAAGAATTGCTGTATTATTTTCCCCTAATCAAAAGCAAGAGCTAAGAGCTGGCATTTTCCAACAGATACCTTGCATCTAAGGAGTTTGAGAACCATGGCCTTAATAGCTACTTTCTGTCATGAAACAATTGGCCAGGCTATACATATAGCAAAAGAAGAATATAAAACTTGCATAGCTAGTGCCAACATGGACTGAGCTGTTGTAGATTGCACCAGGGCTTCCTTTGTATCAAGAAAAAGGATGTCTTGCATCAGTTTATCTAACAAGAATGATTTGCATAAGAAAATGAATGTGTTGGAATGTTCCTCATTTTGAGCAAAGCATAATTTTATCTTGTATTGCATTTTAAGTGCTAAGAATTCTCCCCAGCTTTGCTTTGAAATATCTTAGTTCTGTGTTTATTATTTGCATTGTTGCTTTACATTTTTGTTTTTTTAGCTTGGATCTGAGACTTCAAACGTGAGGTCCTACAGTTAGAGGCTTAAATCCAGTGATGTATGTCAGTGGGTTCTATTGTGTATTCAAACTTTTGAAAATCAGACACCAAAAGTGCTTATGTATGGGTTAAACAGTCTGCTTTGGGTTCCTACCTCTCCTGAAAAATCTTGGCCTAGGTCTTTGGATTTTCTGTTTAGGAAACTATTGCAGAATTAAATTTATTTCAGGGCTTGGCTAAGGAAACTTCTGAGAGAGAGAATACAAGATGAGATGCCCAGAGAACTGCGGAGGGCTTAAGAAATGTACCTGATGACTAGTTTATTTTTCTTCTGATAGGCTAAAGGTAAAACCTATCTATTATAAAACATTGGAAACAAGATGCATGATTTCAGGTGCATCTTAGAGTCTGTCTCTGTTGGGTTCGTAGTCCTCTATTACCACAGGAGAAGATGGTGCTGGAATAGAGATGTAATACTTTAAGGCTTCTGTGTTGCAATTGGAGAATCTTCTGTAAAGGCAGAGTGGAGAACTTTTGCTGGAATTGGAGTGGGAAAGAAAGAAAGAAAGTACCAGTTTTCTTCTTGACTTCAGTAACCTAGGTTTTGACTAGGAGAAATTCATTATAAACATGGGCAGACTGTTTTGCTCCCAACTGCTGCCAAATCCCAGTTCACCCCATGCTGGGAACAGGAATTTGAGGAACTTTTTCAGAAACTTAATTTTATTGTTTAGTATCTTTTTAGCTTATGGAATGCTCCTAAAAGGTATTGTCCTGCAGTGGTTGTATTAAGTAGTATAATTTTTTGATTGGACCCTAAATAAACTAATTGAAACTTCACATTTGCATAGGATGGAGTGGCCAAACGTTAGTAGTAAGACGTTAAAGTCAAAGCATCCAGAGACCTCTAGTCTGAGGCACTTCAAATTGCTTAGAGTAATGATTTTCTGAGGACTGTTGGTTTTCATTATAATTTGGCAGTTGGTCTGGACAGTCTCCTTGCTTTCTATAAGAAAGGCATGTAATACTTTGAAATTCTGTAATGCCTTCCATCAAAGGGCCTTGAAGCGTTTTGCAAAGATTTAATTATTCCTTACAACACCCTTGCCAGACAGGGAGGACATGTTAAGTGTACTTTTATAGGTGATGAATCAGACACATGGTACCTTGCCTGAACTTAGACAAACTGGAAGAACTTGCAGTACATGACACTTGTGCTTTCACCATGTAAATCCTCTTTCCAGCAGTAGCTTGGTCAAACATTTCTCCTTCAGTAATGACGCTTTTGCCACATGGTAACATTATAGAAAGTACTGTGCTGGGGAAAGATTGTTTGCTGTATGTTTGTGAAGTTAGGATGGATCATTACACAGCTTATTGTATGGTTGGCAAGTAAGATTATGAATAAGAAATCCATCATTAAAGAAGGCATCCCCACCCTTTTTTAAATGTGCATGTAAAAGGTAATGAAGTGGGTAGTAGTTTTTCCTGATGAAATTCTAGTCTTGTACACACAGTGTGCTGCTAACTGTTGTGACATGAGCACTTACTAGGGTTAGGAAATTAGTGTCCACCTCTGGAGTTTCTGGAATAGCCTATGAATAGTGTCTTGTCTTGGACTAGAATGATTTGGCATTGAACAAAAAGTGCTCCAAGCAGACCTACCCACAAATACCGTGGGAAGAAATGAAAAATTGCACAGCTTCAGTTTGGTAATAATGTTATTGAGCTGCTTTTTTCTTTTCTTTTCTCCTCTTTTTAATAAACAATTAAAAGCTGTAAGGAGAGTGACATCCTCTTTCTAAAATCTACTGTCAAAACAGAAATGAAACATACAATTGCAACAAAAAACAAATTCTATTTAAGTAACAATGACCTGTCTAAGTTGTCCACAGTGTGTGGTCCACAGAGTTGAAGCAGCTTCTGTTTAATTTACAATATGCACAGTCTTCAGTGCTTTTTTTTTTTTTTTAAGAAGTGCACTGTTAAAAGAGGAGGACGAGAGGCAAACTGACAGGCTGTTTATCATGTAGTGTGTGACTTACCAAACTGATTAATTTTTCTTAGTGGTCCAAATTTGTCACTTCTATTTGGCAGATCCTAATAGTGAAAAGTCTGAAAGCAGCTATTATTGGCTTCCTTCTGACCTCTGCTCAAGTCTTATGTAAATTTGATATTAGATCTTTTATATTGAGTTTATGCATAAATATTGGTTTAATTAGGGACTGGCCATTTTGGTCCTTATCCAAAATTTGAATAGAGAGCAATATGGGATTTCCAGAAGGTAGATATTTCACTGTGTAATTAAATAAATATAGACTATACACAATTCCACTTTGGATGTCAACGCACTTTTTTTCTTCCTCAGTGTTACTTTTTTATTCTACATTTTCTGTAGCCAGTTTTAATATAGATAAAGAACGTGGGTGGAAACTTTATCATTTTACCTGTGAAACCTGAGTGGAACAGTGATGGGAATGACCAGGAGAACCAAAAGGCAGATAAACTATAATTAACTATAACTAAATGCATATACAAAGAGAGAGCACAAGGCTTCATGAGCCCAAGTCCACTTCCTCAGGTGCTGTGAAAGAGTGGGCAGAAAGCAGGGTATAAGAAGAGAGAAATTAGGTTACAAAAAACAAGGGGAAGGAGAGAAAGATGGAGCGGGGAGGGGGCAGTGCTAGGAGAGAGGCAAAGAAGCAGTAAGCCTGTAGGAACAAGGGAGGTCACAAAAGCTAATTCAGGTGATGAGGTAGACAAGGTTCTTTGGGTAAATTCAGTATCTTTTAGACCAACTCATTATTAGTTGGTCTAAAAGATACTGGATTTACCCAAAGAACCTTGTCTGACTATGTCCTTAGACCAACACAGCTACAACCTACACCCCTGAGGCATAGAAGGTAATGAAGTAAGCATCTGTAGTTCCTGTTTAAAGCATACTTAACAGAGAGAGAAGCAAAACAAAATCACTTCTGAGATTTGTTGTCTTTAGGCTCATCATGCCAGGTTGTTTTATTAACTGAATATTAAAAAAAAAAATTCTCCTACTTATCTGCATTGATTGAAGGACCCCTACCACAGCTGTGCTAATCCTGTCCAAATGGCTATCCAAGACTGCTTGGATGAATCATCCCTTTGCAAGAAACTGTTCCCACAACAGACAGCCACTGCCTACTCTGCTAAAGGTGCTGTAAGGGCTTGTATAGTGGAGCTAGGAAAGTGGCACCCTGTGCTGCTCAGAGGGTAGGTCTACTGCTCTCACTTCAGAGCTCTCTGATCTCCTTTTTCTTCATTCAAATTGAGTGGCAACATCCCTCCTTTTCGCCTGCTTTGCTGTCAGATGCACACTTTAGCTGTAAAGTAGGGGGACGGAGGTTGTTTGCTTTGTTTTGTTGGGTTTTTTTTTATAATGCTGTCTGCTGCACAGGCCTGCTGCAGTGGCTTTAGGGAGGCCTGCTGTTTTCCAGATCTAACACACCAGTCCTTATAGTGACCTGAATGGCTCATCACAGCCTGCTTTCAGTGCTTCTCTGCTGCATCTCCTATGAAAAGCATGACAGTGTAGCAGAAGTTGCTAGTCTTGCTTGACATCTCCAAAGTATAAAAATGTGTGTGCACGTTCACATGCGTGTAGGGGATGAGCACACCTGCATGCAAATATCTGCTCTGGATCAGCAGTGTTCCCCAGCTCAATTGCTGTAGGTTTTCTTTGCTGCATGGATCGTCCTGTCCTCCAGCATAGCTTCCCAGTGCTCCTGCGCTCTTTCTTAGCAGGCTTCCCTTTACCCTGGTACAAGAGTTATCATCTTACTTCTGATTTTTCCTTATGGCACCCTAGGCATAACACTTCAAAGATGCTGTAAGCTATGTTGGGTATACTGAAAACCTGTTGTAGGGCTTTTTCCCCCAATCCTCTCTTCGAATCTAAGAGAGTTTTTAGTGTCTTAAGTATCAGAAAAATATATCAACTGTATGTGCAAAACTGACTGTCATAAACAGTAAGACAGTGATTCTCTCAACCAGGGTGTCATGGCATCCTGGTGTGCCTTGAGATCCTTTCAGGGGTGCCATGGGACGCTATGTAGTGTCAGCACTATTAGGTTTGCAAATGGAATTCACAAGGTAAACCCAGTGAGTCAAATAAGAAACCATAATTAAAAAAAAAAAATTCTGACCTATAGCAATCTTTGGGTGCTTTTCAAAAGAAAAATTGCCATATTATTTTTCCAGAGTCAAAAAAACAAGTGAAATTATGAGCTGACATTTTGCTGAGGGGTGCCTTGAGTCTAACTAGATTGAAAACCACAGCAATAAGCAATACAAGGAAAAAGTGGGGCAGGGTTGGGGTGGGGGGAGAGGAGGACAGAGAAGGGAGGCCTAGAAAAACAGAGAAGTGTGCAATGAGCTACAATTTAGCTACCAAAATATTCCACTGATTCCTTCCAAATTGCACCAAACTTTTCAAAGCAGTTAAGCCTGACTTCTCTGTAAATGCCAGGTATACCATCTCATTGTACAATATTTCAAACTTTGGAGATGTCCTGCTTTTCAAGTGCAGCAATATACAGGTTTCCCTCGCTTTATACTGTACATGGGTTCCTGGAAAATGGCGCATAACTCAATTACATAAAGGGAGCCCACTTTACAATGTAACAAATAGGGATACGTTCCAAGACCTTAACTGTACTGACCCCCAGACTGATTTCTACCACTTTTTACAAGACAATTTTGGTACTCATGAACAGCAGACAGTATACACAAGCGCAGGGTGGTGGTGAATGTTATCATAATGGGGATGGCAACTACAGAAACACATCACAGACTATGAGGGAGGAGCTCAGATCCACACAGGAGACTATATTTTTGTGCACGTCGCTCCCACAGTGCACTGCACAAAGCAGCTGACTGGGCTTCCACCACACCGACTGCATAAGAGTGAATTTTACCTTGCGTATAATGAAACAAATTTTTTGTATGAAAAGGGTCATCACATAAATGTGAATTCATACATACAGAACCTGCATAAAGCAAGGGAAAAACCTGTAATCTCACTAATAGGGCCCACTGTAAGAGTGTAGCTTGGAAAGGATTCAGTTTTAATTCCTTAAGGATATACCCAAGAACACCTACATTATTTGTCAAAGGTATCAGTGGTGTGTTTAAAATCATGTAACCTCTAGTTATAATTTATTTCCAAAAAGAATTGCTAGTAGGGCATGATCAAAACATGTGACCAAGCATTGCCTGCAATGCATCACGTCTCCAGCATGTTTCTACTGGTGATATATTTAATCTTTTAAGTTTAGAGGGAACCAGTGGAGATGAAAAATGATCTTTTGTTGTCTAAGATTAATTGTTGATGTTTCAGTATGGTGAATTGCTGATTTCCACGGGGATTGTCATCTGGATACCTAGGTCTCCATTCCATTTCAGTCTTAAACAATCTGTATCAGGTCTTTTATGTGACATTATATAGACACAGCAATGGCACAGAATGAGGAAAAGGAAACGGATTTCAAGGCAAAACATAATAAATCTGGACTGTTTGCTAGACCTAAAGCCTCAGAAAACCTGATTTTTCTAATTTCATAGATTTCATAGACAATAAGGCTGGAAGGGAGCTCATAAGATCATTGGGTTCAGCCCCCTGCCCAAAAGGCAGGAAGTCAGCTAGGGTCAAAGGATCCCAGCAAGGTAAGTATCCAGCTGTTTCTTAAAAATGTCCAGAGTTGGTGCTTGCACCACCTTTGGGGGGTAGTCTATTTTAGGCTTTGGGGACTCAGACAGCAAAGAAGTTTTTCCTTATGTCCAGCCTAAAACGGCCTTACAGGAGTTTGTGACAATTGGACCTTATTATTCCTTGGGGTGCTCTGGTGAACAGGCATTCTCCCAGATCCTGATGCACACTCCGTATGTACTAATGCTCGAAGCAACTGCATCTACTGCCATTCAGCCTTTTTTGGAGGATCGAATTAACTCATCCTAAAACACAAAAATTGATTTAATTCAAGATGTCTTATTTATAATCTGGCTCCCACTCCCATTCTTGTATTCAGGAAATATTAACTTTTTTTTTTTTGTCTCCATGCTGGGTGAATCGCATCGTTATTTAAGAGTTCAAATTTTCTACTGCTAACACTATATCCTGCAACCTGGAAGACTGTTTCCCATGGATAAAATGAAAGACTTAAAGGATGTATGCTCCTTGTCTCTCCCTTTGACTAGTGAGGTGGATTGACATATGCAACCCATCAGTGATTTACTTTACTTTTATTCCTGCTGTACAGATTCTGGATCTCTTACTTGATTAAGAAATCCATATATAACCTCTGGACTCTTCCAGTGCTCAGAGATCTCCTATACTAAGCTCCCTCATTCCCTGTGGACATTCAGAGACTTGGTTTGAAGTCCTGGAAAGTTTCTGTCATGAGAATGTTAGGAAAAAATATGAAAAGGCTGGTTCTTCTGGTGTGCATGGTCATTTGAATTTCTAGTTTGTCTTGGCAGGCTTCTCTGAAGGCTTAAGTTACTCAGAAGTATTGGGACTGTGAACTGTTAACATGTGGTTTTCTTTATCCAGCTTGTTCCTTCGTTCTCTTGCATTTGTAGAAGAACTTCAAGAGTGCAGTTAGTTTCTTTAAGTTTGTGTCCTGCTTTCTTTATGATATGTTGGTTGCTTATGCAGAGAGACTGTTCTGACACATTGCAAATACAGTGTGTCAGAGAAGACTCAATTAATTGAGTCTGCTGGAGTGTGGTAATCTACCATGCTTCAGCAGACTCTAGCATCATGTGTATTGGCATCCTTGAGCTGAAAACTGGTGGCAGGAGTGCTTTAAACTAAAGCTGGTTTGATGCTGATACATGTGACACTTTGGGCGCTTTAATATTGGAGCCACCCTAATTAAAGCTCCCCTGCTACCCAGAGCAAGTCTGTTAAATGCCCTGTGATTGATTTTTTTTTTTTCCTTTTTTTCCTGCCTTTTGTTGCCCCATTCTTGAGTGTCATATTTGGTTCTTCTTTTTTTTTTTTTCTTTTTAACCTTGAGAAATATCAGGAATAACAATAACTGATTTTTAACCAGTTTTGCTGCGGATCTCTTGGGAAGGCTCCTCAGTGATATATATAATATATTGGGACCTACCTTACCTTTCACTGCAGGAGTAAACATGTTGAATCTTCAGCTTAACATCTTTATTAGTAAGACTTCATCAGGTATTAGTTTTATGTAGTTGAAAGGAATTGGATAGAGTATTAAACAATTGGAATAAAGCTTCCCTTCTTTTTTTGCATTATTCAGTTTTCAGGCTGTCTCTCTTGTGATACCCTTTTTAACAACTATTTAGTCATTGAGTCTTGTAAACAGGACCTGAAATACTTTAAAGAAACAAAATGCAAACGTCAGGACTCTTTTTTTTATAAGCTTTTCTTGTACATCATAAAGAAACAAAGGGCACAAACCCAACTCTTTTTTCCTTTGCAAGCTACCCTTTAAAGCTGTTTTACAGGAAAAAGCCTCCAAGACATCAGATAGCGAGTCAGTGAGCCTTACCATGCTTTTACAGGCCCTAACAAAAGCTTAACTTAAAGTGTTAGAAGAAGTTACTCCATCTAGATTTGCTATTAAAGTGGTGTTCTGCACGGCTGTTGTGGCTAGAAGAGCCATTCTGGGATAGAATTCCTGCCTTTTAGTTACTTCAGGACAGAACTGGTTTCTGTCTATCTTAGGGATGTATTTGGTAGCCATGTTGGTCTGAGACAAAAATAAATGCAAAACTCTAGAATGCTTGGTTCAGAAATGTAGCTTTTATTTTTGGAAATATAAACTTCATCGCTGAACAAGAAAGAAAGATTTTTTTGAGCCTCCCTGCGTTTCTGACAACTGACACCTCCAGGGATGAGAACAGCCTTATCTGCACATCAAGCAGCACCTTGCACAAAGGACTCTCAGGGACCCAAGAGATTCACCCTCAAAAATCCCCTGTGCAAAATGAGGCTTATTTTCTACCTAAGAGGATTTTTACAATCTTGGATTTGTCCTCAGTCAGAAGAAGGATGTGTATGCTCAAAAGCTTGCAAAGAAAGATTTTTTTTGCAATTCCTTAGTTGATCTAATAAGGTATAATCTCTGAACTAAGAGTTCTAGAGTTTTGCATTTCTTTTTGTCTATTTTAGTAATTTATCAGTGCAAACAAGTGATGTTTCATGGAACCTGGAACAACAGTTCTTCCATCTCTCTGCTTCAATTGTAGGGGAACATTCTACCTTTTGTAAAGCAATATTTTATTAATCTGGATGTTTAAAGGACTGTTCCATTTCATTTGGAAAACTTCAAAAAATGAAAAAATAGTTGAAAAAGAAAAAATAAAGGTAATGTTTTTTGCTCTTTTTTGGAACTGAAAGCTTCTAAAACTTCTGTTCCTCAATGGACCCAAATCAATTTTGACTATATCTTTCAGCTTAGTGTTCCTCCAAAGATACATTTGCTCAGATATACATTTTCTTGGCCAATACAGATTTCAGTTGTACTGTTTGTTTTTCAAGCTGTTCTCAACATACCGTATTTACCTGAATATAAGAGGAGGTTTTTTCTCCCTGTCAGCATGGAGAAAAAATAGCCCCTCGTCTTATTCACGTGAAGGAAAACCTCATTAAAGGCATGGTCTTATCATTAAACTGCTGCCAGAAGAAGCATGTGCTCAGTAATGGAAGCCACCTATGAAGTTAATTGAATGTAGTTCATGCTGAGCATGCCTGTAAATCACATGGGCCCATATTAGACAAACATACTGTTGGGAACTTTTGTGTGTGGACCTGGGGTGGGGGGACAGATGTTCCCTCCATACAGGGAAGTGGCACTGGGCCTGGAGGTGCTGCAATACTAGGTCAGCATTGGGAGGACTAGAGCCACCTCTTATAACCTCCACTTGGTGCCAGAATTGTTTGATCTTAGGTATGAGGCCAAGATGTTGATGGGAGCCTACCGCAAGGATGGCAGTGAAACCCATCTAAATAAGATATTGTGCCCATCTAAAATAAATAAAATAAAAAAAGTGAGCCACTACAGTGCATATATTTTGAGTTCTTCTTCACTCCCACATGAAGCAGAACCTTTCTTTCCTGTTTTCAACAATTTCTGTTTCTTCACTAGCCTTAAGTGTCTGGCAAACATCACCAAACCCCTGTGTAGATGAGAGGCTCTGTTGCCCCCTCTCTTGATCTGTTGCATACGACTGGTGTGATCCCACCCTCCTTGGGGTAGGGCCAAATCAGGCATCCCTATACATCTGCATATAAATATTTGGAGGGTCCCAGGACTTGACAAGAACACCCAGTTTCAGTTCTGAGTGGGGTCCTAATTTGCACATGGAGCCTTTGTTGTGGGTATCTGGAGTACACATGCATACTGAGCAGTGCTGGGCTATGGGGTCACCATGGCTTTAAACACTGTTGACTCTGCTGAGGCCCTGTCCATGTGGTAAGACATGAGCTGTTTGACTTTGGACTAATATCAAATATAATTTTTACTATGTATAAGTAGACATCTGTTTAACTCATGGCGAGATAAGGCAATATTCATGGCTTGGTTGTGGCACAAAGAGCCAGTTTTTGCAGTCATTTCCCAGTGGTCCTGCCCCTTGCTACTGATTGTCGGAAAAGCATATACTGTAATGGCAAATTGTGTGGAAGGTAAATTATACCATGCATTGTATTATAAATCTAAATACTAATTTTAACTCTAAATGTAATTTTATCTGTAATATGAATTTTAACTCGCATCATCATAATTTATTATAGCTAACATTCTACAGAAAGTTTAGAAATGCTAAATAATGCTAACTTTAATAGAAACATTTTCACTTCACTGACTGGTGTCTCCACCTAGTTTATGTCAATAGGAAATAGCAATTCTCAATCAAGTGATCTATGATGAGCATTTGTCGTGTTCTTTATATTACTGTAAGCATTGGGACATTCTAAAACAGCATATTATATGAATAATAATGATGTGAATAATATTACATGATATAATGGTGAATAATATTATATGAATAATACACTGGGTTTTTTTATGTTGATATCATGGGAAATCATGGCCAATGCAATATTTCCTGGAATTTGCAGGCAACACTGGGTTTTTTTTGTGGTTGCCACAAAAACTGCAAAGCTGTGAATTAAGTAGACTCCTATTCAAAAGTGTATTTGTGGAGTATCTGTGCTAAAACTTGCAGCAGTTTACAAAAAAGGTCAAATGCATCAACTGTGGATGAACTGATCTCTAGGTACCCATAGTAATTTGCAATATGCATATATGAAAATTTCAAAGTTCGTGTTTTTGGTCCCTTGTGTTTCAAATTAGCTTCTGCTTTCCCTCTGTAGCCTCTGCCCCTTTCCCACATTTACTGTCATGCACACTGGGCATGTGCTTGGGGAGGGAATGGAGCCTGGGCAGGGTCTGACAATAAGGGTGGCGGGGAAGGCTACAGATGGAGAAGTTGGTGGGGGGCAGATGGAAAGGGGGCCACCTGACCTCTGCAGGCACTATTTTTCATGCTGTAGCAAGGGAAGGGGGGACAGATTGAAGACATCGATAATTGCCTTCTATACCTGGAAAATTATAACATTTGTAATTTTTTTCCACATCTAGATTCTAAATATGGAGAGGTCCCCCTAAATTCATGGTTGTCTTGCATTCTGGGCAAATAAATACAAAATATGCATAGTATATAACATTGCTAATAGAAGATGGTATGTATGTAGGAATCTAGTTTGACTGCTTATTCTCATGTTTCTAGTTTGTGAGAGTGACACTTGACTTGTTTGCCACTGGTGTGTGAATCGTGATTGCTTAGAACAGTGGATGGTTTGTATATTAGAATTAAGAGAAGAGAAGAGATGGGCAGGGAATGAATTTCTTACTCTTCTGGGTTGTTGTTTTTTTGGGGTGGGGGGGTTCTTATAGTGGTAGTCTCTGATTTGGTGAGACTGTGATTAGGTGACCATTTTACCTTACAATTTCGTATAGTTTATTTTATGAATTGCTTTTTCTCTATGTTTCTGGATTTTTGTGGGAATGATGTTCCACTCTGGGAGTATCATTGGGCTCTGGGGATGCATAGCAGCTGACCAGCAGGGATTTTCCTAGGGTAGTGTTTTTGTTTTAAATGACAGATTTTGCTTTTATAGCCAATGCATATGGGATCAAGGAGTGATGCAGGGGCATGCTGCATCTCTAAGAGAAACCGTAACAGTAGGTAAGGAATGGTGTGGACCTTGTGCCTCAAACATCAGGATAAAAAATCTTGTGCAGGAGAACTAAAGTTCAAGTTTCTCCATTCATAAAATTGGGTCCAATTCTATTAGAAACCTATAGAAATAAGGCTGAAGTTGTACTATAGCTTAGGATCACATTCTATAGTAGTATACCGGTGTAAATCGGGAATACAACTTCTTATGTAAAAGAAATGTGCTACACATTTTTAAGTTTTTGTAACAGAGTTAAAATTCAGTCATAGTAAATTAAGCACTATATTAAATTGGGGTACCACAAGAAAATCCATGGTATTGCCAGCCTTCAGATCAGCCATCCTTTGCTTTATAATGCTGGAAATATGCACCTTTTTATGAAGGCTACATTTTCAGTCCTGTATCATAAAACCCCAATGTTGAAGCTTGCTGTGACAATAATAAATCTAGGTCTTGTGACTCACAATAATTATAAAGTGCCTAGAAGTGATCATGCCACTTCAGTTTTCTAACCAATAAAGGGGCATTTGTCTCTCTCAAATTACATAGCATCTTTATATCCTCAGTCCAACTTCTTCAGAAGTGGTATTTGTTCATACGTAACATTATACCCAACTAGCCATTTAGCCAGATATCTTTCTGTTTAATATTCCAAAATCTGAAATGAGGACAAGACCAGAAAATTAGACATACAAAGTAACCAGTGGTGTATTGGGAACAAATGTAGTGCGTTATTCTTGTGGGCTTCATCAAGTTTTTTCCAAAATAATTCACCTTCAGTGGAAAATTATTACAATATTTTTTTGAGATTTTTAAGAAGTAGGAGTAAGAAAACATTATATAGATAAAAGGTGTGGTAGTATTGTATTTTATTACAACATTAGCCAATCATTCACTTATTCTGTGTGTTCAGAGCTTCAGAGTCACTGACGCTATGGTGGTGACAATGTCTGGTACCAGCTGCATATAGGATGCAAAGGCTGAGTCAATAACTCTTCAATGTTTGCTAAAAATAAAGACAATGATTATTTGTTCTAACAATTAAGTCTGTTTTGCACTCATTGCCTCTTGTACAGAGAGTTGACTGGTGTCGTAGCTTGCCAGGTAACCGGAATAAATCAGAACAATGAATGAATGGAAAAAAAAAACAAAATCATTAAAACAAACAAAAAAAATGAGCCCAGAAACAAATTGCTATACATGACCAGCATGTAATTTTTTAGTGTCTCTCTTTATAAGAACAGTATTTTGTTTATACCAGTTCTAAGCTTCATTAAAAAAAAATTGTACTAGATATGGCTGAAATCTGTAATGTGAACTTTTTGGAACAGAAATTAAAAAGTAAATTTGCTTTCTTGAAACAAAATTTTCAGAAAATTATAGCTCCTGTTGGCAGATATTTTGCATATGGACTTATGCATCATCTCCATTCTCCTTAGCACTTCTTCACATCCTCAAGATGCTTTACAAACTTTCATTTCTTCTTGCACCTTTGTGAGATACGAAAATAGTGTTGTTGTTTGCAAATGGGGAAATTGAGACAAAGTGTTTTGCCTGAGACTGTCCAGTAAAGTCAGTGGTAAAATTAAGTTTAAAACTACCTGAGTTTATCCCTTCCTGTCTTGTGCACAACTCTGCCACTCTTCTAAAACCGTTCGGAAATAGCCTGCTATTTCCTTTGCGTCTTCATGGCTTCTTAGTAGTAGAAAATATTGGCAGAAGAGGGGAAGGAATAATGGATACTTCCTGTGGATAATTTTTTTGTCAATCTCAACACTTCCAGTCTTTAATTTTTGTTAGTTTCCATTATCAGTGGCTTATAATGGTTACTTATTGAACACATTTCCTCCAATACATTAGATTCCCTTTCTCTTCAAAGGGATCCATGGCAAGTTTAGAAACAAGCTGATTTAAAAAAATGTTTTCTCAAAAAGGAAAGGACTCTATTTTAGAAATCAACATACATAATGTTGTTGTTTTTTTTTCATGTTAAGATGGTTGCTAACTTTAACACTGAGAAACCTCAGTCTAAATGTAAAGCTTTTTATAGTCACCATGTGAGGGAATATAAATAGGGCTCTAGTTTGAAGACCTCTTTCATCCTGTGCCCGGCATGGTTGGGACAGCATTTAGTCGTGTTGTGGAACTGGTGAGTTTGCGGCTCAAATTCCTTTGGATCTGAAGGAGCCAATTAACTGAAACATAGTAGTTTAACTACAGTACAGTTTACATTTTTAGATGCTTTTTTTTTCCTTTCTGGGAATTTGACCAGCAGGCCCTTAATTTTCAACAAGGTCATCACCATTCACCTTTTTAAACTGTAGTCAGAAAATATTTTAACCCCTTGCATATGTACTGTCATTACAGCGGGGAGAAATTCTATTATTTTTCAGCTGTTTTTTTTAATTAAAGGTTTCTTTCCACTGTGAGAGGCTATTTTCTGTAGTGAGATATAAAATATAATTGTGATGAAAGCACAGATTTTTTTTAAAGACACTATTACCATATTTTTTCTTAATTTAATTAAAATAGGTTGAATATGTTATGGTTTTAATTTTATTTTCTTTCACGTATAAAACATCCATTAATATATAAAAATGTTTTAATAAAATTACTGGATTAGGTGGAAAAGGAAGTTAGAAGAAAAAATTACCTTTTGGAGGGGAAAAAAAAGGAATACATTTTCAGTAGCATCAAGGCATTATAATGGCAAAAAAAAGTTTCTTAAGGTTGTGAAGAAACCCCTAATTGTAGGAAAACATTTTACAGTATTTTTCTTGTGTTTATAAAATCTGGCACTCAGTGTGTTTTCTGGTGCTGTGGAGGCCTAGTTGCACTGTTATACCAGTATGCCAGTTCAGAGTATGGTTTAGTTTTTGTAATAGATATGGGCTCATAATGGCATAAGTCTTAGGTGAGGGTACGGCTATAGCTTTATGCCTTACACTGATTGCATTCATACACTATATTGGTATGGTCAAAACAGAAAAATTATCTAGTGTAAGAGGTCCTTCAATGCAGCTTGGGGTTTATAACTGGGGTAACTCGGGTATTCAGTTTCTATTGAAGCAAGTGACAGAAGCCATTATACAATTCCTTGTCTCTTTACTATATAAGCACGTGGATAGATATGTCTGTTTGTATACAAATATAGTAAAAGCGTGACTATAAAGTATGTGTGAGAGATGGTAATTGAGAAACATGAAAGGTGGAGCTCAGTTTTTAAACTAAAGCCTCAAATTGGACATCCCTGAAACATGCCATTTAGAGATCAATGTGAAATTTTAGATCAGGGGCTGGCAGCGTTTTTGGGCAGAGTGCCAAAATCAGCTGCAACCTGAACTTTGTAAGATTATTGGGATGCCAGGGGAGCCACAAGGGGCCCAATCATTGTTGTGGCAGTGCATCCCTGGCCCCTTCCCCGCTACCCGCACTGAGGTGCATGTGGCAGGCAAAATGCCTTTGCATGCCACACTCTTCTAGTACACATGCCAGGAGTTGGCCACTCCTGTCTTCGAGATTTAGACGATTCTCTAAGCTGTGTTTTGTGGATGAAGAACACGACAGGTGTGGTTCTTTAAACCTTATTCATAATTTTCCATGGAACAAGGTATTGTCTTGGAGAGTGTGTGTGTATGTGTGACAGAGAGAGAGAGAGAGACTAGGTATAGCGAATGTGTCCTGTGTTCTTCCATTACAATTCAAGTAAAACATTAGTTAGGACAAGTGCAGGTGACACAGATTTGTAAAATCTGCTGTGTGGGAGATGGGGAGATAAAATGCATACAAAGCAGGTGCCTAGAACATCTTGTGAATTTTTAAATGTTTTCTCTCTCCTCTGGAAGCCAAACTGACTTAAAATGCAAGTATTGGCTTTGTAGCTAAAGCATCACAGTGCAGATGCTATTGCTGGGAAATGAAGACACGGTAGAAACCACAGGCTCATGAGTCTTTCTTGTTTACAATTGAAATTAATAATAAAAATGCCCAGGCAGTGCTCTTCATGCAATGCTTCAAACATAACTTTTAAGGGGGTAGCGTTTGTCTTCATATCTTTTTTCCAATCTTTTTCTGTAGCAATCCTGACTCCTGGTGACTAGAAACTCATAAACTGTAGCAGCTTCATTAGAAACAATCTGTTTTAAATGGGATCTGGGCAGAAGGTAGGAAACAATGCCTGGTGGGATTCCTAAATTGCTCAGGATGTTGTAAACCCAAGTGCCTCCTTTTGATCTTGTGAAGGATCATAGAGATGCGGTAGTCTGACCAAAGGATGTTGTTGAAGGCAAGTGGCAGAAATCCCCTAACTTCCATCCTGCTTCCCCACTTCCACTTGCTTTGCCTGCGGTGGGCATTATTAAGAAGGCGTAAGGAAGCAGCCCAGACAGACTTCCCTTTTGGCTCTTATCACCATTAGTGTGTTGGCAAATTTGTCTGTTTAGCTGACATAGGGCCGTCCTGTTAACTGACTGACTAACTCCTTTAACTAACACAATGCAGTTACTGCTTAGGAAGGGAAAGGCATGTGCATAAATAAGCTGAAAAAAAAGTTAATGACACAAGGCTGCTGCCTTAAGTCTTCATGTCAGGAAGAAATAAGATTCTGGTTGTTTACCAATACAGCTGATGCAGATGGGAACGCATCAACTTGTCTCTCTATATAACATAAATGTATGTTGAACAGTTTTTAAAATATGAATGTTTGCTCCCTTTTTCTTCCTCTGGACAAATGGTTGGAGAAGGCAAGCATTTGAAGGGTTTAAATAGGGCTGAAACGTGAGAGAAGGAGCTGTCTGCTGCTGGGCTGCTGTTTTCTGCTGAAGCTTTGGGGACCTAGTAACTACATTCTAATTCATACCGCCCAAATCTTAATGTGATTAGTTAGCACAGACTCTCAGGGGTGAATTGGCAGCATGTTAAATCAGCATATGCTAATTGGCATAGGTTAAAGAGTAAAAACTTTGACTTTTAGAGTTCTTTATAAACTACTATTTTTGAGGGAGTGAGGGAACTGGGGCACGCAGCAACATGGTCCTGTGGCTTAACACAGTAGAATCAATGCCTCTCATGGAAGTTTCCTATTGTACATTAAGATTATTGCCCAGATTGTATTTGCAACTTTTTGCCTAAAGTTTTAGAAAATATTCCTGTTGCAGGAGGGGCTTCTGGTATTGTGCCTGAAGTTAGAGAAAGGAGGAATGACTAAAACCATTTAAAAAAAAAAATCAGACAGCTGCATGAGCAATCTTTGAATCAGAACCCTTTAAATATCCTTTAAGCAATACATGTTGCTTTGGTTTTTCTGATGATAATATAATTGAGAAGGGTTAACTAGTTGTTCCCTCTTTTCTGTTAGTTGCTACTCACAGTCTTTTTTTTTTTTTTTTTCTTTTCTTTTTTTTAGTCAGTTTCATCTGTCTGCAGACTGTTCGGGGGAATTTCTGCAATGCTTTGCCTTTGTACGTTCAAGGTTATTTTGGCAGCTGTGAACACTAGAGCCATAGTGTGTGTGTGTGTGTGTGTGTGGTTTATTTTGAGGTGAATGCTCTTTTACTCTTTTTGGAATCTGTCTATGGAACAGTACAGGATGTAGAAACAAGAAATCAAGTGGGCAGGATGTAGGAAATGACTGGCTGGGATATTATGATATTACGTGATATAGATATATCAAAGTCACAGCATGAGTCAGTGGCACAACCCAGCTTAGATTTTGGAACTTCCTGACTCCCACACCTGTGTTTACTACTTTGGTCATATCATCCCACGGTGTTATCAGATTTTGGGTTTATACGTTTTAGAAACTGCGGGATTTGTAGACCGACTTTCTTTCCATGTCTTCAGTGTTGACCTCTGCCAGGCCAGGTAAAGTGTTTTGTTCAAGTGGTTAGTTTTAGTAATATAGATCATCACTGCCTAATTATGCATTTCATAGAGCAATATTATTTTTTGAAATGTATAACATCATAACCATACCTAAATAATGTCCATATATGGGGAAATACCTTATAAGAAAAACAAACCACACATTTACACTTACCTACCATGAGAAGCTTCACATATCTTTAGATTTGTAATTTGCTAATTGACCCAAGCTGGGCATGTATAATAATTGGAACAAAGAATGGCATTTAAAAAAAAAATCTAAATTATACATAGACATTATTAATTAATATACAGCAATGATCTCAAAATGGAGCTTTTGTTTTTGAAAGCTACTGTACTTAAACCCGTCTGGCGTGCATTATGGTGTGGTTCATAAACAAGATGAAACCATGTAGCTAATGACACAAAATGTTTCCTCCTTTGATCTAATCTGAAGCCTGTCTTGAGCTGCTGGTTTAGATCTTCATCAGAAGAGAATATAGGAAACAAGTACTTTAAGTGTTTCTCTTCTGGCAATTAGCCACATAAGCTCCATTATTACTTTTTGTACAGATCAAATAAGGTCAGTGGAATGAGCTTCCTGCATAAAGCCTTAGATGTCATAGCAGACAGTAATTGTTAACATCTCTGTTTAGAGATCTCTAGTTTGAAAATGAATATGGCAGGTAATTTAGAACTCAAGTAGAAAGGTGCATATGGAAAAGCAAGAAAATACTTGCTTCCTTTCAGCTTTCAATGCGAAGAAGAAAATAGGTGACTACATTACTTTGCTCTGAAGTATGAGCAGCATTTTCAAGGTTTGATGATGATGATGATGCAAAAACTGGAGACCCATAAACTGAAGGGTCTGTCTGTTTTAAAAAAAAATGACAAAAATGGCACAGTCACTGCATAAGACCTTCAATCTCATATTTGACCTAGTTTGTGTGTTGTAGTGGTTTTGAGGAAAAATAAATCAGTTCAGTGCTGTTCAGAAGAAACATACAGTGAGGAGAGTGAGGGGGAAAGAGAAAGAGTGGGTGTATATATGCATCATAATTCTGTTTTGTTTAAGCTTACAGGAATTTATAACCTATTTCTAAATTACTGAAATGCAGTACTGTTCTGTAGGAGGGCACATGCATTTTCTACCCGTTTTGCATCTTTAAAAATAGCCACATTCTGAACTGGCATCTTGTGACATCTTTCAGTGCAAAGCTGCAGTGAAATAGCTGTTGGAACGGGATGACTGAAGTAGATATCATTAGTCATTAATGCTTAGTGGTTCAGTTAAGGTAATGCAGACTCAGAACTACAATTCTTCGGTGAAATTTGATGGACTCATCCTCACTGTATGAAAAAATACTGCTTTTTCCTTCTTTCATCACCCTTCTCTTTTCTCTTTCACCAATTAAATGTCCCTACTTTCTAATTTTCTAGTCACCTGGTGCATTATGTATCAAAAGTGTTTTGTCTATTTTGACATTACTCTAGTCCTGTTGAAGTTGATGAAAAGGTTCTTCCCTGAGGGCTGGATTTGGTCTTTAGGCCATGGGCAGGCTTGCTGTGTGAATCTTTCCAAACAGCAGGGCTAGGGACAGGCATTCAAAAAGCTGGAGCCTGAACTGATTCAGTCTTTGCAGGTTAGTCTAACCTGCCTGCATTGAACCAATTTCGGAAGCAAATAGACCTTCTCTTTTAACTCGGGGAACGCAGGCACATGCCTGCAGTGGCTCAGGCCAGGCTGTCCCACTGGCATGGACCCGAGCTGGGGTCCACCTCGTGCTCCCCTTTCGCTGCTGCGGGAGCAGGGGCGTAGCCAGATGCCAGTAGGCATGGGGAAAATAACCCCCTCTCCCTGCCTCTCTCACCTAAGGGGGCCATGCCAGCCAGCCTTTGGCTGTGCCCCAGCTCAGCAGCTGAAGCAGCAAGCTGGGGCTTCTGTGGCTCTGCCTGTCAGACATCAGCTGGGGAATAAAACTGTTCCTTCACAGGGAGCATCTGGCCATGCCCCACCCTTGCTTTGGCTAGGGAGCAGAGGGGCGAGGCTAGCTCTGCTCTCTGGAGCGCCCAGCCCAGCCCAGGGCTGCAAAGCATCTGGGGTGCTGGGGGTCTCTGGCTTAACTTAAACAAGAAAGAGGTCTGGGACAGACATTGCATAAACCAGTTTGTGCTCAGTCAGTTAAATCTGATACCACATTCAACCAGGTTTATCTCAAACCTGTTTCAGCCATTTTGAAAGTGGTCTGTGTGTGCTGAACTTCTGTTCTGTTCCAGGTTTAAACCAGTTTCTGATCTCTTAAACTGGTTTATATGTAACTTCCGTTCCTAGCCCAAAGGGTTGATAGCAGTGCTTCAAAAATGGCCAAAGCTTTTAAAAAATTACCATTCGGGAGGAAAAAAAGAGGAACATCTTCAAATGTTCTCTTTTGAAAGACAGCACAGGAGTGGGGCAGACAACCAGTGAGCACTCTCCTGTGTGCTCATTTGTCCTGCAGAACATCACAAAACGGAGCCATACGGGGATTCCTGTTCTGAGCCCTTTGGTTGAGAAGTAGTGTTCGCTTTTGGAGGCGACATACCTGTGGATTTGAACTGTTTGGGATTTGCAGAGCTTCAAACGTGTATCTGTCCTTGGGGTGAGGCCATGTTTCTGTGTTCCTTAGAAGCGCACTGCCAGCAACTAACAACTGTAAGAATAAAAAGTTTAAAAGGTTAGCCAGTCTATTTAGAAGTATTGTGGCTGGGAGGAGGGACATGTTGCATTTTAGTAATATTTTCAAATGTTTGTATAGAGGCATAACATTTAGTTGTATCTCTGTGTTTCTTTTAATGGAAGCAATTAGCCTCCCAGTTTCAGAAAACAACATGATATATACCTGTGTATAAACATTTGGGAAACATTCAATCTCACTGAAGATAAGAGCCTCATAAAAAACCTTTATCTTGGTTCTTCCTATGTTCTGTGTTCTCCAAGTCCATTTTTTTCAAAGACAAAGAACTGCTCCAATTCAAAGGAGAGTCATTAGCAGGGATTGTGGTCTTCTGATTTAAAAAAAAAAAAATCCCCAATTTTCAGGTTAAAGAAAGTAACCAAAAACCCATCTTTTTCCGTGATCAAAATGAAACACCATAGATGGACAGATAGTGGTGTTTCATTTTGATCACAGAAAAAGGTGGGGTTTGGGTTATATTTTTAACCTGAAAATTGGGGATTTATTTATTTATTTATTTATTTTTATCAGACAAAACCAGAATCCCTCGTCATTAACATATGGAGTCTTTGCCTGCAGAGGTGAGAGAAATGACTGAAAAATGTGCAGGACAGCTTTTCTAACTCTCATGATATTGGCTGCTTATTTCCTTCCTTAAGCCCCAGCTCCTGGAGTCTTGTTGCGAGAGGATCTTGGATTTAATTTTTAAAGGTGTGTTTCTAGCTCTTGTGGTCATAAAGAAAAGCTTTAAAAAATGGCTTTAGTCTTGCCCTTCCCTTGTATTGGTAGCTAAAGATAATCTAGCACTTGTTGCTGAGGATTGTGTAGGGTTTGGGTTTTTTTTT
This sequence comes from Crocodylus siamensis, assembly GCF_052110815.1. NCBI lineage: Eukaryota > Metazoa > Chordata > Crocodylia > Crocodylidae > Crocodylus > Crocodylus siamensis. The sequence goes on along the minus strand of NC_143397.1, from coordinate 134,113,946 downwards.
TATGAGCTGATTTTGAAGAAACAAGGATGTGAAATGATACTGTCTTCTGTCTATGAAAGGAAAGATACCATCTCTTTCATATACACTGGTGTAAATTTTAATTAAACTCAAGCAAAAAAGCACTGCTGACTAGGTTAAAGCGAATTCATTCAGAGGCTGAAGGGTGGAGCGGGAGAGAGAGATAAGAAATCGGTATTCAATACCATTGTTCATGTTTGTGATTTAAATATTTATATGCCAAAATTCTGCACTGAAACCCAGTTTCTGCTGGAGAATACCTGTCACTGATTTGCAATACCAAGCAGTCAAAAAGCTGAGAGGACATAAATTCAACATGGGGAAGCAAATATCCAATAATGAAGGGAAGGAGAACTGCAACCACTCATATCCTTCCATATATTCTCTTGACTAGTTTGGATGACAGCGTTGGCAGACATGTGCAAGCAAATGCTCTTTAATTTTTGTTTTGGTAATTCCTTCTCCCCACCCCTGGCTTTTTGTCATATGTGGCTCTGACCTCTGATTTATATGCATGGCTGCTTGCAATTACTGCTGCAGGGGGGCGAGGGAAGTCCGGGAGGCACATCAGCTGGCAGTGACCATGCACAATGCAGCAAATGATGTAGTGTGGGAGCTGTCTGAGACTCGGTGTGTCTGCAGATATGGTTTAGAGGGGATAATTGACAGCATGCCTGATTCAATACAAAGGACAATGTTTAAGCATGATTGCAGTGATGTGCTGAAATAAACTCTGTTATGATTATATTGCTACATTTTTGGCAGACTTACTGTAAACCACAGTATGTTTTTGGTGTGTACATAGCTTTTCTTTTGGGTAAGCAGATTAGTTAACATCTGCCTTTCATGAACAGGGGCTTTCATCCTTAATACTAGGGTTAAACTGCATTCAAGCTGTCTATATTCTGTGAAGGTCAAACTAGCGTTTTGATTTCCTCTTCTCCTTGCATTAGTAGTTTCTACTAGAGTTCTGGCAAAGCAGTGGAGCTAAGGTCTCCTTTGCAGAAACAATACAGCTTCTATTTATTCTGTTTGAGCAGAAGCTATTGTATGGTTTGTGGCCTTTCTATTAAAGAATTTGTCCTTCTCCCCACTTCATATGTCCCTTCTTTATAAGTGTTAATACTTATGTGCATCTTATTAAGTATTCAACTTTGAAAGCAGAAAATTGGAAGTCAAATGTGCGTTTCTCTCCTGTCCCCACTTAAGATATTATGGCTCAACTTTAATGGGTAATGAAATCCTGCCTGTCAGTTCTGAATGAAATGGGATGCAGTGAAATTTAATCTCCAATAGCCTCTTACTTGAGGCTTGATGTTCCAAAGGAGAATTCTAACGAGAATGTTCCAAGTATTAAATACACGGTGTCACAAATAGGCAACCTTTCTCCTTTTCCTTCCCCCAGCCCATAATGGGGCTACTCCCATGTTATCCACTAAATGAACCTTTGTCTGACTGCTTTAACATTCACCATCTGGTTCCAAAACCAAATTAGAACAGTGCATTGTTTTAATTATTTTCCACTTGTGTGGTCAGGAGGTTATTGGGTCTGGTGAGCTATATTTCAGGCCCTTTCTCTCATTAATACCACCTTGTGCACATACTGCAGAAGTACAGGAACGGTTAAGTTATCCACTTGTGTGGCCGGCTCTTGATATGGCACAGTGGCCAGTATTTACAGTTACAAGAGGAAATTTGTCATATGTGGCTTATTCTGTGTTTTTTCCCATTACTGGTAATTACTTACTTAAATTTCAATTCAGGTCTGTGAGTAAAGTTTTGCTAAGGCTATATGTATGAAATGTTATCCAAAAATTAAATTTGGGTCACTTGAGTTGGTAGGTGGTACTCGTGTACTTGGGTACAAAGAACCTGTATTCTGTTTTGAGGAGCCCTTCAATAACTTCTTTTGTTTTTGTTACGAAAACTGATAAACTTAAAAATGCACAACACTTGAGTGGCCCAAGGGAACAAAATCTACATTTATTAAATGAAAATAGCTTTGTCAGCCTGCAGGGGTAGAGAATAATTTTTCATTGTAGCACAATGCAAATACTTGGAATTGAAAAACAGACATTGGAGATACTTCTGCTAGCCCATTTCATGGATCTTTACATTTAATCCAGTTTTCCTAAGGGAGCAAATCAAACAATGGCAAGCAGTCAGAACTCCTTCTGGTCTAACAGAAGAGATGCCAGTTTAAAAAATATTGCCCTTCGTATTAACTGAGGGTGCCTAGTTATTGTTATGCCCTTCACTGCAAAAAAACAGCCAACAGTGATCACTGAGAGTGAAATCAATGCTGTACATATACCCTTACAGCACAGGAACCTGGGCAAGTCTTTGTTTTGTTGCAAGTTTTTTTCCTCCCTTGCCCTTCAGTAGTACAGAAAACAAACTCTTGGAGGGTGTTAGTAGAGGAAAACATAGTGGTAGTTAAGGGCACCATGTTTAGAGTTTGGCTAGGATTTTGAAGCTCTCTCTGCTTTATGATACTGCTGTAAAAGTAGCAATTGCCTTTAAAGGGCTGTCTTATTATTCTGTGACCTAACTGAAGTGTTAACATGGAGCTCTTTCATGTCTGAAGGAAATTTATTTTGGGACTGGGGAGAGACCTATTGTACCTGAGAGTAAGAATAGCTATTTTTTGGCATTGGATTGACTTGCATCCAAGTCACTTCTCTCTTTCCAAGGTCACCATACTTAAGAGTGTGTTCAGTGATGTCTTCTGAAAATAAGTAAATCTTCCAGTGAGGGATGCTCAACCTCCAGCCTGCAAGCCAAATCCAGCCCATAATGATGTGTCATTTGGCCCACAGAGCTGCCCATGGGTCAGGAAATTTGGTGGTGAGAGAGTGCTCCCCTGATGCCAGATTTCTGGACCGGTGGGGAGACCTGGGCCTTGTGCGCCGCCGTGCCTGATTCCAGCCTGTGGGTCTGGGCAGGGCAGTGCCAGACTTCAGGACCTAATCTTGGTGTGGGGTGTTTGGCCCCTGGGGCTCAATCCCAGAGCACAGGGGAGCCGCTGGGGCTCTGGGGTTTGGACCAGCTCCACCCCACTCATCCGGCTCATGGGGCCAAAAAATTGAGCACTACTGCTCTAGTATTTCTGCAAGCGCTCATCATTGTATCTAGGTGTTTCAGTGTAATTTTAAAAACACTGTGGAGGTTTTTCTCTGTTTAACCAATCGAGTTTAATTACTAGAACATACTGTGCTCTGATGATGAGATCTTGAGTCTTCATGCCATAGCTGTGTTCCTGCTGAGAGCAACTAACTGCAGCTCCGAAACACTATCCCTACTGGAAATGGGAAAGCAAAACAATAACCCACCAGAGAATCCAGAATTAGCAGTCTACAATATTAGGAAAAAACTAAGTAATTTTACAGGCCTTTGATAAAAAGTTGGACTCTTTCAAGGCCGAGATCAGCAATCTACAACCAGTGGACTGAACCCAGCCCGTGGAACCATTGGATCCAGGCCACGAATTAAGCGTTTTGGCTGCAAACGTTGTCTCTGTGCTGGGGGTGAGGGGAAGTGCCAGTAGTAGCTGGGTCCTAGCGGCTGCCTGACCTCCCACCTCTGACTCTGAGTCATTACAGCCTGCAGCCAGAAAAAATTGCCTACCCCTGCTTTAAGGTCCTTGTTTAATGACACACATAGCTGATAGGGGAACAAAAAAAAAGTTCAGGTTTGCTAATCAAAGCTGTACAGATTCTGTGTAGCCACTAAATATATGTGTACATTAGGGTTACCATACATCCAGGTTTTCCTGGACATAGCCTCCTTTTTTTTTTTCTTTTTTTTGGCTCCATGTCTTCTGTCCAGGCAGGTTTTTAAAAATGCAAGCAAACGTCCAGGTTTTGGTTTTTGCTTGGGGCTGGGGGCAGTGGGGAAGCTGATTGGCTGTTGGAAGGCAGGGGGCTGCAGATTGGGAGTGAGGGGCACCAGCAGGGCAAGCTGGGCAGAGGCTGTGGGTCCGGGGTGAGGGGACCAGCAAGGCTGGGGGAGCCAAGTTTGTGTACATGTGTTCCAGCCTTCCTTCCTTGCAATATGGATATGACCTCATTTTATAAAGAGGCCATGCTTTGGAAAAGGGGGTATTATGTTCATTACTGGAAAATAAATTGTTGGTTAATGGAGAATAATTCAGAACACTGCTTTGGGGAGGAGTTCTCCATGTATCCTTTGACTCTATGCAAGTTGTACATGGATGTTGCTGTTAATCAATCTCACCAGTGTTTCCTTGAATTTTTCATCTTGCATGAATGTTCCCAGTCCTGAAATTTCTCACTGGGTTTAGCTGTGGTCCATCAAACCTGTATCAAGTTTGTTCTCATACAATCATAGAAAAATAGCATTGGAAGGGACCTCAGGGGGTCATTTAGTCCAACCCCCTGCTTTGCCATCCCCACAACTAGATCATCCCATCCAAGGCTTTGTAAATCCAAGTCTTAAAAACCTCCAAGGATGGAGATTCTTCAGCCTCTTTGGGTAGCCTGTTCCTGTGTTTTGCTACCCTCCTACTGAGAGTTTTTCATAGCATATATCCTAAATTTCCGTTTCTGCAACTTGAGAACATTGCTCCTTGTTCTTTCATCTGCCACCACTGAGAACAGTCTAGCTCCATCCCCTTTGCTCCCCCCGCCTTCCATTTCAGGTAGTTGAAGGCTGGTAGTAAATCCCCTCCCAATCTTCTCTCCAGACTAAATAAACGCAGTTCTCTGAGCCTCTCCTCAGAAGTCATGTGCCCCAGCCTCCTAACCATTTTCAATGCCCACTGCTGGACTGTCTCCAATTCATCCACATCCTTTCTGTAGTGGGGGGCCCAAAACTGAACATAGTACTCTAGATGTGGCCTCACCAGTGCCAAACAGAGGGGAAGAATCATTTCCCTTTTCGCCGCATATGGCTAAATAACTGACAGAGCTTGGGAATACACAACCATTTCACTTGCTACTGTGTAGTAACTGACCATTCACTATTGTTCCCATTTTTGTTTTGATTTTTGCTGCCAGTCATCCTTTTAGTTTTCCCTACATGGTTGGTTGTTTGAACTATGTGATCGGTTACATCATTGTGTATTTTTAAGTAATGTCTTGGATGCACAGTACAAGTAGCGTGAGCCTGGTGCTGCTGTCCTCAGATGAATAGTAAATTTAGTCACCACATTGAGTGGCGCTGGGCCATCAGAGATCAGCAAATTCATGTGAAATTTTGTGGTGTTCAGGGAAAAGCTACTTAGGTTTAAGAGTTGGAATACTTGAAAATGTTACAGTTCATAAATATGTTAATTAGAAACCAGATGCCTTTTAAGTTTTTTAGGTAAGAAACACTGTTTTGTTTTCATCATTTTTAAGTGTTGAAATTGTTAGAGATGTTTGGATACATAGTGAAACCAGTGCGTGTAGTTTTTCAGTGAACTGGAATTTTGAAGCTGCCTTGATAGATTACTGGAAGTTAAAACACATGGCACAAATCTGTTTTCCACTTTTAAAATAACTGGTGCAGTTTCTGAAAGGAGGAAATGTTGTTAAGCTGTCCAGACACTCATCTTCCTATTATAAAAGAAAAGAAATGGCAGGTTGAAAAAAAGTTGATTTGTGGCCAGCCCAACTGCAGGGGTCTTTTACATCTTTTTCTGACCAAAAGGTACGAAGGCATAACTTGACAAGCCAGTTTCAGAAACAGAGAGTTCATGTATTCTTAAGACTCCTTTCACAGTGGTGCGAGTGTTGTGATTTATTTTTAAATAATGCTGTATATAACAGAATATTTGCAAGTAAGTTTAAAATGCTCTTGGTTGTAAGTATGTGGAAGAAAACACTCTTGTCATGTGGGATTTTCTGTCTCTTCCTCAAATACAGAGTGTTCTGTTCTAGGACTTTTCCATCAGAATTAAGCCTAAATCTTATCTTTTAAGTCTGCTGCCCTTTCCCTTCAGGGTAACACCAAGCACTCACCTGACATTCTCTAAATCTTCAGAGGTGTTTTCTTTGTCTGAGTGTTTAAAGAGTTTATGTAAGCTGAGAGGTGTCACTGCACCTCCTTTTTATTTTTATTGGCTAAACTCCTTACCTTTCTCTTTGAGAGGTAACTTGGCCAGGGTCACAAACCCAGTGGAATCTCTATTCTCAGTCTTCATAAAGGTGGGATATGTTGAGTGATTTTTTTTCTCCCCCCCCCCTCCCCTCCCTTCCTCCCTGTTTTTAAAGAAAGTTTAAAATTACAAAGTATATATTGGAATGGACAACTGTGAAAGAACTGCCTCCAAGTAAATACAAAAATAGTTAGGCAGGCCATTTAACACAATCAGAATTGCCTAGAGAATGCCAAAAGTTGCATCTCATTGCTCAGAGAAGGGCAATGTGTCTGTCTGTCTTTTTTATTAATTCTCTTTCAAAGAATGAACCAACCAGTCTCTTGGGCTCAGTCCTTTTGTGGAGGTGCTAGTGGTGGCTTATGGTAAGGCTACACTGAGTCTTGGGAGCATGGTTATAAACCCTTTTAAAGGGTTTACTATATAGATTTGAATGTACACAACATAATGTTCTTGGCGTATATACCTTTATCAGATAACTGAAAGAGATAGGAGTAGCTTATCTCATCCATTCACATGGCTTTAATTATCTTTTTTGCTGATTCAGATTTGGATCACTCCATTCCAAACACCTCTCATTCTTTCTCAAGACTTTTTCTTTCCTCATCAACTGTCTTACCCTCAAATTTGGGCCAGAACGACCTCTTGTGTAGCCATCTTCCTTTTCCTTCCTTTCTCTGTTACTGCTGTTAACAACAACTTCATCTTTGCAGACATTCAGGGTTGTTACCAGGGCCTCCTGCTAGCTCTGCCTACCTAGACTGCTTGTTTGTAAGTATTTAACTGTATTTTAACATTGGAGGCCTGGCCTTTCTCTTTATTCTGTAGTAGCTCATGCTCTTACTTTGTCTTGACTGTCCAAATATCTTCTATGGTTTTTCTAACACTTGCTTTACCCCTATCAAATGCATTCAGAAAAATCTTGCTTTCCTTCCCATCCTAAACCTAGTCTATCTTGTACATGTCATCTGGTCCCTCTTCACATTTAGGTATGTTTTGTCTGAACCTTGGTTGTAAGCTCTTACAGTCAGAACCCTGTCTTTTTATATGTTCATATGTAATGGGGATCTTCAGTCTTCATTTGGATTCTACTATAGTGAAAACAAGTGCAATGCTGACTAGGGAAATGTCAGTAAAATGAAAATAAATTTCTTTCTCATGCTTCTACTCAAGATTTTACTCACTTTGCCAGTTGGATGGTATTTGATAAGCTATGACGATGAACATGGTATTTCTATAATGACTGTGGCTGCTGACAGATGTGGAAAAAAACCAAACATTCAGCACTTTACCAGAAGAGGAAGCATGTTAGTTTGACCCGGCTTCCCAGGGTCTGTATAGATCACGAGCTTCAGAGGGGCTTTTTGGCACTTTTATCTGATAAGTGCCAAAAAGACCCTCTGAAGCACGCAATCTATACAGACATAGGGCAAGCCAGGCCAAACTCATGCAATGCCTCTTCTGGGCATGTGCTACACTAGGCGTGGGGGTGCACCGTGCTTAACATAAAACTCTTTTTTGTTTTTTCACGTCTGTAAGTAGCCTATGTGTTTAAGTAGCTTGTGAAGGAAGTAAGACTCTCACTTTTTATCAAGTTTTGCATTAAGATGATCCTTTCTTTACTTTTATAGTGTCTTTTGATGAATTGGCTTACAGCAGTAGTGTTCAGCCTCTGGCTTGTGGGTCAAATCCAGCCCACAGGGCTGTGTCATCCAGTCTGTGGGTCTTCCCAAAGGTCTGTAAATTTGGCAGTAGGGAAACAGTGGCCACCAACCCCATGTTGGATCAGGCCCATAGACCAACCCCATCCACAGGATCTCGCCTGTGGACCAGCCTCATGGCACTAATGTGGCCCCTGTGGCTGGAAGTTTGAGTGCCACTGATCTGGAGAGAGAGAAGGCTCTCTAGGGTTTAAAAGGTGTGCTGTGTCTTTATGGATAGAGAAATAACAGGTATTTGGAAGGCAGACTTGACTAACTCTGCACTGACTTCATGATTTACAATGGCAGGTAATACCACCCTTAAAATGTCTGTTTTCAGTTGTTTATAACTTTTCCCCAGATGTGCCCTTTTTTGCAGCAGGAGTTTTTGTGCGATTTGAAAGGGAGCTTGTTCAGTCATTTTCAATCAGGAAGTGTGAAAATAGTGATTCACAAATTAACAAAACTGTTCACACTTTTTCTGTTCATTGCTCAGTAAGTTTGAGCATAAAATTTTTAAAGCTCAGGTTATTACTGTATTTACTTGAATATAAGATAAGTTTTCCCTCCTGCAATCAGCACAGAGAAAAAAGCCCCTAGTCTTGTATTTACATACAAGGAAACCTCATTTAAATACATTCTCTATCATTAAATTGCTGCCAAAAGTAGCATGTGCTCAGTAATGGAAAACAACTATGAAGTTGTTCAAAAGCAGCCAGTGCTAACCATAACTATAAAACATTGAGCAAACATACTGATGGGAATCTTTCTTTTTGTGTGGCCCTTAAAAATAAATAAATTAAATACAAATTTAAAAAAATGGGCAGGTGTTTTCTCTGCAGGAAAATGTCACCAGGCTTGGAGGTACTGCAATACCAGGCTGACACTGGGCAGGCCAGAACCAGCCCTGATAACCACCCCTTGGTTCCCAAAATTTAATTTATTGAACTTTACAAAATTTTAAAGTTCAAATGACAAAGTTCAAAATGCAAGGAAATACAGGAAAACCTGAGCTGGGGGCTACATAGTAAAGGATGGGGGTAAGGGTTGGAATGGAGCTAAGTTACATGTGAAACATGCAGCCAACTAAGCCTGGGGGTGGGGGGTAGGAAGGGGGAAATGGAGGGAGGGGGCGCAACACTTATAAAGCAGTGAATATACAGGAGACCCTGCACAACAGTACCTCATTGTAATAGGGAGATGGTTCAGAAAACCATGTGCTTAGGGGCATTCAAAATTGGAAGCAGGAGCTGGAAGGGAAGCTGCTACAGCCGGTGTAATCGGGGCAGCAGTGGCTGGGACCCAGGGGCCACAGATTAAAACACTCAGGTACCATCTGTGGGCTGGAGGGCCCTTGGATTGCATTACTGCAACCTGTCTGGTGTGGCACCTGGTCATTTAAAATTTAGACAGACCTGGTCTCGTGTGTACACACACACACACACACACACACACACTATTAGCTTACTATTACAAAGCATGACTAAAAAGCATCTACAGCTGTAATTTGAGCTAAAATCAATAGGGGAGAAAAAATTGTCCTATTGAATTGCTTGGAATTTCATGTTTACTGTTGGTTGCTGTGATCCCAAATCACAAATGAATGGGCCAGAATTCTGTCTGAACAAATGCAAAAATTGCAAAGTAAGGCTAACTTTAGTGTTATATAAGTTTTTGTCTTTCCAAAACTGTTTCTGCAATTAACTTAATTCAGAGTAACATGAAAAAAACCCAAACAAGACCTCCTTTCATTTTCTTTTCTTGACATACCGTGCAGGTGTAAAATAAGATTTCTGTTAGGATCTTTCCTCCCAGAAGTCTAGTTTTTAGTCTGAACTGATAAACATGAGGGTTAATATAGGCTAGCAATGCTGACATGTTGAGATATAGCATGTTGTAGTCATCAGATGGGGTCTGAGAGCACTGCAGACTCATAGCAGAGTGCAGTGACCTTGTCAGCATTGCAACACCGAAGCAATGCAGCTCATCCTTATGATTCATAGATTGTAAGGGGCTGTAAGGGACCTCGGAAGATCATCAGGTCCAGACCTCCCCTGCACCAAGCAGGAAAGACTACTGAGGGGTCAAGTGATCCCAGCAAGGTGACCGTCTAGTCTCCTCTTGAAGATTTCCGGGGTAGGTGATTGCACCACCTCTAGAGGGAGCTTATTCTACAGTCTGGACACCCTGACTGTGAAGAAGTTTTTCCTAATGTTGAGCCTGAATCAATCCTCCAGGAGTTTGTGGCCATTATTCCTGGTGCTCCTTTCCTTCCACCCTTCTTCTCTGTTCTCTGTGGTGCTTGAGGAGAAAAGATTATGGGATTCTTGCAGTACCCTGGGAAAGAAGAAGAAGAAATGCTTTCTATCACAACTCTTCCAGGCCACTGCTGGTTTATGTTATTCCACTCTGTTTTATGTGTGCAGAAGCAGTGAGGAGCAGTAGCTGCCTAACAGAGGTGGAATGACCAGGGCAGCAGCCCCAGGTACTGCCTTTTGAGGCCTGTATGCAAAAATAGCTGCATCAGCAACATGGGAGCTGACATGGCCCTGCATGGAGCCATTGCCCAGGGCCTAGAGCTGCCATATCATGCCTCTAATGAGGTGTAGTCCTTTGATCTTTCTTAAGGAAGATGAAAAACAAGGATCCCTGGGCTGCTAGATGCTTGATAAGTTGTTTATGGTTTGAAAACTGTAAATTGAGTACCACCACTGTAGTCCATTGCATGCATGACCATGATCCCTCTGTTTTTTGGCCTCTTCCTCCAGATGAGTTGCCCCATAGTTCTTCCTGGTATAAACTAGATCAGTAAAAGCAAGGACTGCTGCAGTGGTACACTAGATTTGTTGGCCTGGCATAACTTCAATGAGCTATAGACATCTATTAGTAAGCCCAGATCCACTTATTAGCTCTTGTTTCAGTTTTCAGTAGGATTGTTTCTCTTCTTAATGGTTAGGTCATGGGTAAAGTCAATTTTTTGTTTTGGGGGGTTTTTTTTAGATGCTGGTATCTCATGGCACGCTTAGAGCGGAGGTGAAGTTTTCTTCTGTTCTGTTTGTGATATGGTTAACTATGAATATGCTCTCCAAGTATATCAAAGCACAAAGCCACTCTCACTGTAGTGTGCTCATTCCAAGAATTTTTGGGAAGCAAACCAAACCAAACTCTGCCAATTGCATCTTTCATTTGGTATGGCAGGGTTTGCACCTTTCCTACCCAGAGGAGCAGGAGCGGGGAACTGCTGAGTTAAAGCATGGAAATTGGCAGGCTGTAATGAAGCCAGGACGCAAACCACAATGTCCTTTTTTTACACATGAAAATTAGCACTGATCTGAACTGAGGAATGAATGGAAAGGCAGTGAAATCCATGGATGCAGCAGTTAACCATGATTTGTGTAGGGACATTGTATGCCAGGGATGAGCAGTTATTTCAGCTGGGGGGCCACTTAATGAGTTTTGGGGACCTATCAAGGGCCACATCCATCTGTCTTTCTCTGTCTCTCTCTTCTGTTCTCACCTCTGTTTCTCTGTCTCTCTTCACCTCCATCCCTCCAGAACCCAGCCAGAGCTGTAGTTTGCCAGGAGCCTCAAAGCTTAGCAGTGGATCCAGGCAGGAACTTGTGCCGTGGTGGGCAGGCGGCGGCTGTGGGTGCAGCCTGCAGGCCCAGAGCCCTAATGTGGAACTTGCCGGCAGTGTCCACAGCTGATGATGCCACCTGCCTGCTAAGGCAGAAGCCCTGCCCAGGTCCACAGCTGGTGCTGCTTCATCAAGGGCTGATGCTGCTGAGCAGAAGCAGTCTTATCCTCCCACCCGGCACCATGCGGCAGCCAGCTGCCTGCAGGCCAGATCCAATGAGTTGGCAGCCGTCCACCCATGGGTCAGATTGAATCTTGCCCGCCCTGTTGTACACCAACTGAAGCTTTAGGGTTGCACATTTCTTTTCTTTGCCCTCAGTTAAGCCCTTATAAAACATTGCAAACAATGAATAAATGTGCTGTGTCCTGATGCCTCTTAAATTTTACCTAGGAGTATTTAGGAATTTGTATATATTCAGCTAGGCTAATTGGGCTAATGTTACCATGGCTAAAAGAACAAAGCTTTTATGTTTGGAAAAAAAAATGCCTGCATGATGACTTATTTGTATTCAGGTTGTAGCCAAGTGTGTGCTTTTGACTGATACACTTCAGTAATGTCAGCTTTATGTTATCTGGAAGTTCAGATGATGGAAAGCAAGAACAAGCGTATGTGCATGCTAGCTGGTGAGGCTCCTATTTTTGTTTCATTGCTGTGGTGTTAGGAGGTAAAATGAGGTTACTTTTGTATTGTCTTGCAATAACTAAGGTTCTGTTGACATTTTAAATGATGACATTTTTGAGTGTAACTTTTATGCCTTGTCTTTCGTTCTTCCAATATTTAACAGATGTTTCATTGAGTTAATGTCGCTGTTTAGTTATCTTTGACAGAAGCAGAGGCTGCTTAACATCAGAGGGTTCAGACTAATGTACATTGATCTTGGCAGGGAGAACATGGACTTCTTGAGCTTGCTAGGCAATACCAGCCTACAGATTGTTGTAATAACCAACCGATTAATTAATAAGTAGGAAGCTGATGTAGCCCCTGAGGCAATATAAAAATATATCACTGCATGTTTTAAAAATACATGTTACTTTCATATAAAATACAAAGTTCTTTTCATGTGGAAGGAGGTTTAAGTAGTTTGAGTTAAATTTCTAAGGGGGGGGGGAAGAAAAAAGGGTGATTGGGTTATGAACTTGTGCTGGCTTTGGACCTTGCTTGGTGGTTTCATTTTCTGTATTTTGCTTCTGGCTAGTTAATGGCTAATAAAATCTAAAGGAGCCTCTTTCAGCTACCTTACCCCCCCCCAGTCAGAATGCAGTTTGAACCCTGATTTTTGCTTCTCTGATTTTGACTGCATCCCTCTTAGCTGATTGTTTTTTGTTTTGGTTTTTTTTAATTCTCCTTGTTTGTTCTGTGACCCAGAGCTCCACATGTCCCATATCCCTTTATAAGGGACACAGTGCATCCTTACAAACTAAAACAACAGATTATAAACACCTTGAAATAAAGAATATTTAATTTCTTTTGGTTGTTTGCATCTCATAAGGAAATTTCAGTAGGAGTGTTAGGTAATCCATGTATATTTGCTCCTCCCTCTTCCCCCTTCCACCTGTATTAAACCGAGTCAGTGGCCTCTAGTGCTTGGGTTTTTGGTTTGTTTTTTTTTAAATATGCCTTTCCAAGTGATGCTAATATTTGTTTGTCGTTAACTGAGATGTTGAAGCAGCTCTGATGCCCAAGCTCTTCTGTGACCAATTAATTCATATTATTTATTTAAGTAATAACTTGCAGTGTAATGTTTGGCTTATAAGAAGAGACTTATTCAGATAAAGAGCCTAAAGATTCATACTTTATTTTTCATTTACATATGCTGAACCAGAGTAGCAGAGCTGTTGGAGAAGGAAGGGTGGGAGCATGAGTGCCGGTCTCTGCCACTATGGCTTTTGTGATTATGACTCTACAGATGTATATATTTGAGAGCAGTTTTCTTAAGTTCAGTGGCTGCCTCTGCCTGCATGTAGAACTGCAAATCTGAGGCTGACTACAGGCAGGCTATAGGGCCTTCACGTTCAAAAAGGCCCTTTTTTTTTTTTCTGAAAGAGCAACTCCTGCAAGACTGGTACCCTTTCTACTCAATAAGTCCCCACAAAAAACAAGCAAACCACACCACCCTTATCCCAAGCAGTTTTATTTTACTGTTTTTGCCCCTCCCATCCACCCTAAATGAGAAGAACTACAAACTCGTGGAAGCCTACTGAAAAACTTGCTCATTTTCAGCTGAGTGGAAGATGGGTTATGTCTGTTCTAAGATGGAGGGTCTATCCTGAGGCCATCCTCAATTAGCGTGAAGGCCTGGATGTGTACACTACATCCATACTACTGTAACTTGCATCAGTTTTGTACATCAATTTAAATTGTATCCATTGCAGACTGATAAGCAGCTTATCCCAGCATAACAGACAGTCCTCTGTTATTACTGCACCTCAACACTAGATAATGGCTGTTGATAGCCTACTTGTATTGATTAAGCATCTACCTTGGGGTAAACTGCAGACACACAATACCTACATAAATGTACTTGATATTGGTGTCAATCTACTTGGGATTCTTTCAAGGATGTAGCTACTCCTCGCTTAACGTCGTAGTTACGTTCTTGAAAAATGCACCTTTAAGCAAAACAATGTTAAGCAAATCCAGTTACGTCACAGTAGCTGCCTACTAGCAGGCACTGGCCAAACAAAGTTATAAACTAACATTGCGTGACTTCAAATGAGTATGTTCTCTAATAGATCAGCGACATAATAATGAAACAGTGTTAACCAGGATGACGTTAAGTGAGGAATACCTGTACTTTTATGCTGGATTGGGTGATGTTGCCCAAGTGCAAAGGTTTGCTTCATCTCTGTTTCTTGTTTACAGAAGTAGAAAGGTCAATTATACTAATGTAAATATTGCATGTCCTTTATCATGAGTGCCTTTTTCCCCATCCATGTGGTGCTTTGTACCCTGCGCTGAAGCTGCTCATTTTTTGAGTCTAGAATAAAGATGTATTTCAAAGCCTTTTGGAATACAAAGAATGCAATCCCTTCCATAAAATATAAGCAGAGAAAGGAAGGGAAGAGCTCAAGGGGCACAACTGAAAAGCAGGGAACTGTGGCAGTTTTGCTAGCAGATTTCTTGTGTTTGAGGCCTGCACAACAGGGTAAGTCCCAAAGACATAGATGAAGGGATGGGAGGGGAAGCAAAGGGGAGAGTCACCTCTTTCAGAAGCTCAGCAGGGCTCTAGAGTCAGACTTCAGGCCATACTGGTGCCTGAGAGTCAAACTAAAAGGTTATCCATATAGATGGCTTGCAGGTAGGATTATAGGGTGACCGTAATATTGACCCTAACTGTCAACGTAAACATAACCTCAGATGACATATTGATGGGCAGCAATGTAAAACCTTGGAGCTTTTTTCCAAGACACTGCATCTTAGGTGTGGCGTACACTTCCGTATACAGACTTTAACGTGTTTGAGGTAAAAATGCATGAGCTCTGCTATGTACTAGAGGAACAGCATCAGAAGATGTGTAATATGTGGGGGTCCCCCAAAGCTCTGTTTGTATGTGGGTGATTAAACAAGGAGCTGGGAAAACCTAAGGGTGGGGAAGGAAAGGCAGCAGTGTTTATCTCTACTGCAGCAGATGCATACACACATCTGGAATGTGAGGAGATGGGCAGAATTAGGCATGGATGAAGAAGCCATAAGAATTTTTACTGTATTCACATAAGAGAGCTCCCCTGACACTAGTAGTGATCCGTGTTGAACTGTTTGGTATTTAAAAATGCTCTAATCTGATTTGCCCCCATTAATTTTTACACTAGCAATAGAGGTCATGAAATCACAACATTCCCCCCCCCCTTTTTTTTTTTTTTTTGGGTAACAAATGCTTCATGCACTTTCATGTTCTGCATGCTCCGGGAGAGATTCTGGTCCTAATTAGAGTGGTGATGTGGTTCATGGCTTGTTGAGCAGATTAATGTGCTTTTTTAATTTTTTTTTTTTTTTTCCCTTTTCCCTTGGCCCCCTGCTTGTCTCCCTGGTGTTTTTTGGTTGTTGCTGCACCTGTATACAGAGCGGTATGAAAAGATTTTTAGTTCCCACTGTGCAGGCTTGGGTGAAGTGTAAAGAGGAGGGGGAAAGAGGGAATCTAACACAAGTCTCTCTCTTCTCTCTCAACTCTTCCCTCCCCACAATATTACATCAATTCAGGTTTTCCTGTGAATTTACATGCAGATGTGACAGATGTATGCTTTTCTCTCTTTGTGTTTTTAAACATTTTTAGATATGAAAGGTTTCAAACCTGATGATTTATTCCCCTCCCCCATCACATTAGAATTTTTCTCATTCTTATTGCAATGGTGCGTAACTTTTGCAGTACCAAGGGCTGGATTGGCAACATGCCAGAAGCCTGAGGGCTGTACTTAATTTGCATATAAATTTACATAGGGGTTTAATTGGAGATAAATGCACATGTTTTTTTATTTATAGAGCACTGCAAATATACACAGTGCACTACTGGAAAAAAAAATCTGCTTTTCAACTATTCTGGATTAAGACTAATGGGGTCTAGATGGAGAGAAAACAAAAGACCTCCCTTGATCCGAAACTGAGTCCAAGATTTTCCTGACATCCCAGGGCCAAATCCACAGATTTTTTTCTTAATCTAATCCATCCATGTTTTATGAAGGAATGTAGTGGCAGGACTATTTGATGGAAGAATCTACTTCTCTAAACCATCATATTGAGGTGGCCACACATGTCAGATGTCTTTTGTTTATGTTCTTTCAACATTTGTAACACTCCTCCCTGTGTACAACTTTCACCATTGCTGCACTGTGCTGTTTTGATGGGATTTCTAAGATAAAGACAATCCATGTATTATAGCTTAGAGATGACTTAAATTTCTTTCTGGCTGTCTTCTATGATAAGCAGCCACAATAAGGTGGTGGGGGGAGGAGGCAGGCAGCATCATACTGGAAGGTAATATTAATTGAGTAATGCAAGGCAATGCACACTGGAAGGAATAATTGCAGCTAGACATAAAATATTGTTGGGTTATTATTTAGCTCTAATTTGGTCAAAGAAAAAGGCATGTGCATCATTATTAAACACAACTCGCTAAAAACATCTGGCCAAGATATTAGGAATCAAAGTTTCATTGTACCAGGAATTAAAAATAATTATGAAAATATTCCATTGCTGTGTTATAAATCACTAACATGATTTAGCAGCCCTTTGTCACTGTTCAGGGTTTGTTTGTTTTTTGGGGGGGGGGGGGGGGGGGGGTTGGTTTCTTTTGCTTACCTCACCTCAGGAAGGATATTGAAGAAACAAACTAGCTGCTGAAATGAGCAGAGGACTGAAAATTCTTCCATCTGCTGAGAGATGGAAGAGATAGGGATGGAATTGTTTAAAAAAGGGTGTCAAAATCAGGTGAGTCGCATGGGACCAGGTCACAGGCTGGATTGATGGTGCACGGCCAGGCCTGCAAAGAGGGATCAGAGCCCTGGATCCCCTGCAGGGTGGATCCAGTACATGCAGCATACACTCCAGCCAGTCTGCAACTGTGCTGTATGCGCTCCATGCTCTGCCAGTGCTGGGCAGGGGCCCAACAAAAAGAAGCCTGGCATTGCAGGTGCTTGGCTACTGCAGCAGGATCAAGCTGTCGCTCTGGGCTTTCCCCTCAGTGCTGCCGGGGCTTCAGTGCTTCTGCTGTTGTTCAGGTGCTCGGCAGCCAAGTAGGTGCCAGAGCTACAGCAGCAGGGCCGCAACAAGCTAGGAGCTGTGGCTGCATTCTGTGGTGACAGGCAGGCATGGGGGTGGGAGGAGTGGTGCTTGAGCCTCACCACCAGCACTGCAGGAAGAAGCCTGGTGTTTGCTCCCATTGAAGTACAATGACATTTTTTTGCCATTGGCTGTAGTGGGAGCAGAACCAGGCCAAATACAAGAACAAGAGGGCATTAAATTATACTGAAAGGGACTGTAATCATGGTGGATAAAAGGAAACTTCTATTTCATGGTGAATAATTAACTATCGAGTTCATTGCCCTCTTTGCAGAAAGGTCCACAGATCCTTTGCAAGTCAGTCTTCAGATCCTGCCACACATTCAATTTAAAAGCAAGGCAAATTTAAAAAGTCTCAAAGAAACATGAACCACTTTGGCAAATTGGGTCCTAATGCTCTTGAGTTCTGTGACCAGGTTTCTGGGCTACTTTTTGTGGTCAACTTCATGCTCTTTTGACTGACATATATCAACAGTGCTAGTATCTCCCACCAGGTACTCCACTGCAGCTGAGAGCTAGGAAGGAGAAAAAAAATAAAAACATTAAGAACATGGTCTTGGTTAAAGGTTAAACATGCATTAGAATTATAAATAAATATTTTAAAAAATACTTTAAAATATTAAAACGCATAATCTCTTAACCTTAACTTCTTCTGGGGACCTGCCAGTATGTCTGGTAGTAGTTGGATAGGCTAGATAAAGCTCTGTACAGTTGGTACCCCTAATCTACATAATTTTGCTTTAGAAATAAGAAGTTTGACTTCATTCTTTCTTAATCTTTATTTTGAATTCTGTCCTTGCAATAAATATCTTAACTCTTCTCTGTCATTCTACTTTTTAATTAGTGTGGTTCTGATTGGTACTTAACTATTCTTGCTTCAGTAAGGCAGGCTAGTAAATGGCATCAACACACAGTTTGCAAAACTGTACCCTTTAAGAGGTTTTTCCTGTCTCACTCAGTGCCATAGTGTGCTAGCACTATGGCTAGGTACAAACATTAAAAAAGCTAGAGGTGGAATCTCAGTTGTGCCATTTTCTGTAAATGGCATAGTTTAGATTGGTAGTGGGAAGAACACACGTTTGCCATTTGGTTGGTGGGATGGGGAAGACCTTAGACTGGGTTCAGCCTTTTTTAAACCAGTCTGTGTGTGCTGAACATGGGTATAACCCATGTTCTTTTACAGGTATAACCCAGGTTCTGATCACTTGTACCAGTAACAGTGTAATGTCTGCACCTGGCCTATGTGATGTCCCTGTGCAGTTGGATCCACTTTTGTTCTGTTCAGTGAAATATTGACATGTTTTGTATTAGCGTTTGTTCTTTGCACCATGCAAAATGGTTGCTCAGAGGTTTGCCACATGTTGCTAAGCTGTGTGTACTCTTTCTTTGTCATGTTGGTTCTGTGATGTGCTAGGCAATATTGTGGATGTGGAAAGATTTCTTAGACTGTGAAATTAAGGGCTCTTTGCTTTCTTTCTTGATTTGCTTTGAAAATGTGTGGTTTCTTTAATGTAGTAATTTTATTGAGCAATTTTATATACAGTTCATATGTGTATATTATGTGTGTACTTGTAAAAAATATATATAATTAATTCCAGAAGGGGCAAGAAAAAGCTAGAAATGCATACAAATTGAAATATTATTTTTCCCAGGGCCCTTCATAGCTGCTGGAGTAAATTTTGCTGTTTTGCCTGTGTATGACATCTGTCCCTCTTCTGTCCCCTCTTCTTCCCCTCCCCCCCCTCCCCCCCCCCAACAACAAACATATTGTTTTCATTATATTTGGTATTTTTAAAAACAGATACCTGAGCATTTGTCTTAAGCTAAATGGTAAGATTGTTCTGTAGCTAGATTATAGTGCTAATTTTTTTTTGTCTGCTCTATCAAGCTTCAGTGGTTTGTGTATATTGTTTGCTGGTTGTACTCAAGCAACCTAATAAGGTCTGGGATACATTCTTTGCCATACAAGCGCTCTATAAATTGAGAGTGGATGAGTTTCCTGCAGCATTACCATGGCTTTTAGAAAAGTTCTATGGCATATATTAAACTGGAGAGTCATAGAGAAGATAAGAACCATCTCCTGATTGCAAAAACTCTGAAAGTGGAATGTCTGTGGAGCAATCTTCAGTACTCTCTAAAGAATTAGCTTTTTGAGAAGAATGCTAAAAATAATAGAGCCAGAAAGATTCTTTAGCTTTTATTTTAAAAGCTGTATTAAAAATCCCTAGCTCTTCCAGGCTTCAGCGTCATGTTGCAGCTCTGAAGAAAGTGCAGCTGGAGAGAGATGAGAAGCAGCTGTAGTGAAAGAAATGTGCTGGAAAGCAGATTAGCTAATCACAGTATCCTTCATATTTTGAGTTTTAGATTTAAGGGAAATGTACCACCACACTCACATTAAATGAAAACTAATAAAGTGGCTGGTATGCATCTTCGGAGTGAAGACGATAACATGACTGCATGTCTCAAAAGTAGGATGCAAATGTTAGAAATCACTTTAAAAGAAAACTGTCCATTTTGATATTTAGTTTTAATATTTAATTGTTGTTAATAGCTTAGAACATTAGATTAAAATACCAAATATTTATCACCATTCATTCAGTTTGGGTAATAAAAACAGATTAATCAGTTTCTCCTTTCTAGTTTTCATACTGTAATGTTTTGGGTTCAGGTGCTGCAAGGAAATGTTTTTTAAATCTTCCCTGTTGTTTGCTCACTTAAAATTTGAAAATAAAATGAAACTTTGCATGAAAGTACAGTGTGAAAGCATTTGCAAATAGATGTAGATTTCCTTCTAGCCTTTAAAAAATGTCTGTAACCTGATTTGGGAAATATTTGGTGTCATCCCTGTCCCCACCCTCTACTTTTTGGCTCTGATCTTGCAGCTAGTGTTGCTTTAATATTATATTCCAGGGATTTGCACTCCTTTAGAATGTTTGGTGTTCTGGCTTTGAGAAACTTTAGTATTATTGGCCTACTTGTTGACAAGAAATTTTGAAATGGGAATCCCTGGTGACCCCTGTGGCATTGTGCCATTGCAGGAAACGGAAGATAGGAGGTGAGGAAATTAAAGGGTTGCCTTTTATTGCTTTTTATGAACTGGTATCTGGAGGTAGTAAACACCCCACCCCAAAAAGGAAAAAAGTGCTGAAAATAGCTTGCTTTGAGGCAAAGCATAGAGGTAACTCCAGATGTCTTTACTTTTAACTCATTCAAGTGCCTACCCCAGTAGACTGTACTTTTCTGTTTTAATTCCTTGTGAAAGCTGAATACTTGTATCAAATAGGGGATCAATGTAGGAGAATTTGGAGACAACCCAGTTAACTCACTGGAAAATATTCCTTTTCTATTTCTAGCAAACTGTTCAACTTGAAGATAAAGCAAAATATATATTAAAAAAACCCTCTTATAAAAGTAAGGCTGGATTATCAGCTTTGAAAATGTAGTTTTGGCCAGAGTTTGTCTGTCTTGGCTTGCCAGACACAAGAGCAGCTCCTGGAGAACAGCTGAATGAAAAGAAGGAGACCATAAAGGGAAATGAAGCTTGTGAAGAAAATGCCAACATTTTTCCCTCTTTGACTGTATCAGGCAAACAACGAAAAAAAATTCATGTGGCTCAAAAAGCAATTTTCAGCTTCTACCTCTGGTTTTAATCTTATGCATCCTTATGTGTTCCCCTGCCAGCATCCTAGAGGTTTTACAAACTACTAAAGTGTGCAGTGTTTCCCATGGTTATAATCACATGTAACAAAGTTCTATTGATAGGATAATGCTTACAAAGACAGAAATCGTTAACAGCTTTCTCTGCACTGAACTCCTCCACTTTGCCTTATTCACTTCCCAAGGGATCAGAGGCAATGGGACTTTTGGATGTGAAAATGTAAAGCCATGGCATAGCCATATGTGGTGCTGCTTTTGAGCATCAGTGGGAGCAATTAAGGGACTGTATCTTGCAGGCAGTGTGTCTTCATAGATACCTATACATTCCTTGTTCCCTGCTTCATCTCTTTTCGCCTGGCTATAGATCTAGTTATGGAACAAACCAGAATCTCTCTGAAATGTATGAAATGTTCTCAGGTGCAGCTCTACTCTACCTTCTCCTAACACATTAACTGAGTGCTTCTGTCATTTTGCAAAATTCAGCATTGCTCGACAGCAAATATTTTGAAATAAGAGAAAACAGTGTTAACTTAAAGGTACTGTGCCCTTTTGTGTTTCTGTTTTTAGCCACTCTGATCTAGCTACTTGTTGTGGTATTAAAGAAATGGTACATGGCAATCGTAACCCCAGCAATTCAAAAATCTTGTTGGGCACTTCAGCATCAGGAGGTTACCTATGTGACATATGATTATATTGAAATCAGTAGTTGTTTTGCTATTGGCTTCAAGAATGTCCAGATTTTATGCTGTAAAGTTTTTGGTTTTAAAGGTTGTTTGGTGCTTCTTACTTGCTTGGTGATTTTATTTTTGGGTTTTTTGAGGCTTTTAAGAAATAATATTTTAAAGCTTTTTCTTTGCAGCTAAGATGACAAGAAGATAATTGATTTGAGAGAGAGAGAAAAGACCTGTGATTCTCATAATCATAGGAATCCAGGAATTGAGTCTCAACAATTATAAAATGGTTAGGATTAAAATTATGAAAGTTGGCACTGATAAATACTTGTGCTTTTCTTAAATATTTTTTCATGAAGAGTGATATTAAGTGTTGGATCTTGAGCAGAGGGACACAAGTAAACATGACTGAATCCTTTACATGGATTTTACTATATCCTTTCTTTTAGCAGTATCTTTACAATTATATCCCTCCCTCCCCCCCCATCAGAATTGCATTCTTGGAATACATACTGTATTTGCTTGAATAGAAGATGACCTTGATTATAAGACAACCCCCCAATAATTAGATTCTTTATGTGAAAAATTTATAAATTTGTTGCAATTTTCCAGGTCTGTACTTGGGATGAATCTATTTATTGGAGGTTTGCCTTGAATTTGTCCCTTTCCCACTGCTACAGCAGGGAAAATGAACTGGGGAGCAGTGGGAATCAGGTAGCCCTTTGTTTTCTGCTTCCCCTCAACTTGTTCCCATGGCAGCCCCTTCCCCCTCTCCTTGCTGGTAAACCCTGCTCTCCCTGAGCACATAGTAGTGACTAGCAAATTTGAAAACAGTAATCTTGAAATTAAACATGGCTGTAGCAGTTTCCATATAGCATGCTACCTTTTTTGAAACTGCTGCAAGTTTTATAACAGGTACTCCATAAACACACTTTTGAGCAGCATTTTGGTACCTACTTATATGACTTATACAAACTAAACATGATGTTAGTTCAAAGTCAAAGGCTCGTGATTTATCACCTAGTTCATTGGGTTGACCTCCACCAGAGTCAACATCATTTCAAGCCATGGTGACAAATATAAGTTCGTACTCCAGATACTACCCCCCTGACAAAGAATCCACATGCTAATTAGCCTCCACTCATGACTGGAACCATGTGTTCTTACCACAGGTGCTGGGATTCTCCAAAAATGTATGTGCACATGAGGTTCAGGGCAACCCAGTCCACGTGGAGCCACATTAATCATGTGCTAGTCCAAGAGAGGGGCCGGCAGAAGGATTCTGGGTGAACGGTATACAATGTTGTGGCTCACAGTGACTTGAAAAAGAGTTGGCAGTGAGGGGGACTGTGCTTAATGAGTACTACTATATGTCTTAGGCTACACTAACGTATTCTTGCCGAGCTTCCCATCAGCATGTTTGCCCAATGTGGAACATGTTTTATAGTCATACTCAATAGTGGCTGCATTTAGTCAACTTCATAGTTGGTTTCCATTGCTGAGCAAATGCAGCAGTTTAATGATAGACACTGTATTTAGTAAGACTTCAGCATATGTGATTTTAAGATGAGAGGCTTTTTTTTCATCCCATGCCAGTTGGAGGGGAAAACCTCATCTTCTATTCAAGTTACTGCAGTATGTAGTGACTGGCCCTATGGGTTCATTTGTTCTTTTTTGTCATGTTCCTGCAGTCCAATATTTGAGTTCTTCCTTTACATTTCTGCTAGTATAGGAAGTAATCAAATTTGCAGGTCTGCGGGTACTCCATTTAAATTGATCTTCATGGGCTTAGGCTCATCTATGTTTTGGCTTCTTCTCAAAGTGGGTAGTCTCCTTCTCATCCAAGTGGAAGAACCTACAAGTAAGAAACTCTGTTACACATGCAGCCAAAGCAGAAGACATTTTAGCTTCTACATGGCTATTATATAGTTCTAGTCGGTAGAGTAGACAGGATCTGAAATTGTTTTCTAAACATCAGGTTGATTTTATAGGATGCAGCTAAGGTTATATCCACACTTGAGATTGTACTGCTTTGTAACTGCATCTCCTGATTTGTAATGCATGATTACCAAGCAGAATTAAAGTGTACCTTTTATCATGGACAGGCATACAAGCATTAGCTTTCTGGCTGGCTGGCACAGGTAGCCATAACAGCGATGGCATGGCAGTCTGGGCTTTAGAACTGATGAACAGCTAAAGTATAAGCCCTCTAGGGGACTTTCATCCTGTGTTTTAGTACCCCACCCGGTGCTACCACTTCCTTCCTGCTGTTGTTTCCCATGCTAGCTAAATTAAGACTAGCATTGATATGTCTGCCCTGTATAGTTTTGCTGCCCAGAAACTGGTACCCAAAATGTCTTCAGGCTAAGAGTTTAAGAAGTGACTTTGCTGGCACCTACTGTAGCAAAAATATTTTATATGGGACAGCACTCTGGCTGTCATCCAGAGCTGCAAGATGTTTATTTCTGAGAAAACTCTATAGATTTTTCAGATGCTTGAAATGTGGTTTGACTGGGTTTGTGCTTAGGCAGAGAAAATCTTAAGTCTGCAAGCTGAACCCGGTTTGATTTTTTTTTTTTTTTTTTTTGCATTGTCATAGAGGTCAGGGTTTTTGGGGGGGCTTTGTGTTGGAGAAGTAAATCTTTCCAGCATGAAATACTGGTGCTTCCTGTGACTGGGGGGGGCACCACAGCAGTGAGTGGGAACTGCCCACTGCTGTTGGTGGTTGGGAAGAGGGGACGAGCATGGGGTGGTGAGCGGGAACCACTCACAGCCGCTGTCCACGCTGTTGGGAGCGGTGAGCAGTGACTTTGATGGTGGCCAGTCTCAGGAGAGTGGGGGGGTGGCACATGCCTCCCTGTGCTCCCCCTAAATGCCTATGCTTTCCAATGAGCCACTGGGAGCTAGCTGCCTTCCAGCTACTGCAGCAGTCAGAATACGTCAGCAATAATAGCGGTGTTTAAAAAACCTCCTGGGGCATGAATATATCGATTATTTTGCCTGGAAGTCCTTTTGACAGAAATGCCACAAATTAGCCCTGTACCACTCTGATCCCCTTCCTTTGCTCAGTCTTCTCCTCTGCTTCCTGCCCTGTGTCCCCTGCCTGATCTCATAATCCACTTTCTACTCCCTGCCTGATCTGCTGCATGCTGCTCATAGCAGTTGCCCCTGGCACTTGTGTTGCAGGTTGGCCAGTACTGGTCCAGGCCTACCTGTGAATTTGATTTCTTTGTTATTGTGAAAGGGTGTCCTTCAGGATCTGGGGGAATGCCTGTTCACCAGAGCACCCCAAGAGATGACAGGGTCAGACAGTCACAAACTTCTTCAAGACCGTTTCAGGCTGGACATAAGGAAGAACTTCTTTACTGTCCGAGCCCACAAGGTCTGGAACAGACTGCTGCCAGAGGTGGTGCAAGCACCTGCTCTGGACTCTTTTAAGCGACATTTGGATATTTATCTTGCTGGGATCCTTTGACCCCAGCTGACTTCCTGTCCCTGGGGCAGAGGACTGGATTCAATGATCTTCCGAGGTCCCTTCCAGCCCTGATGTCTATGAAATCAATGAAAATTGTTCCCAATGTTTTTAGTCTTGCCCTCCCCCCACCCTTTGTCTACCTTTGGACTTGCTCCCCTGAGTCTCCTGAGTATCTGGATTTGGGTGAGACTGGCAAGGCAGTCTTTTGGGTAGTTATCTGTGACTTTTTCCAAATATTGCATGGATGCTGTAATTGGGCTATGTGTATTTTTGCCAGAGGATAAAAATCCCATGTGGTTTGCTGCTTGTTTCAAAGGGTTTCTGACTGACTTTCTTCAGTCAGGACTGGAGCTTCTGAATGTATAGTAGCCAATTGCATGTCAAGAATGGGGGGGGGGGGGGGAGCCCAATACCCCCCTCCCCATCCAGGCTCGTTCCCTCCCTCCTTGCTGCAGCAGTGGAGGGAGGGGAGGACCAGGCCTGATGTGGGGGAGGACGGAGCGCAAGGATGGGGAAAAGCCAAGCCACTTCAAAGGTGGGGAGCAGCAGGCCTGGGCCGACCTGGCGGCAGCGGGGAGGGAGCAGCAGGCTTGGGCTGATGTGAGGGAGGAGTGGGCCCAAGCCCAAGGGAAGGAGGAGACCCACTGCTCCCTGCCCCCCCCCGCTGTGGTGGGCTTGCACCCCTCCCCCGCATCAGGCCTGGGCCCACTTCCCCTTCCCCCACTGCCACGATACTCCTGCTTCTTTCCCCCACCCCACATCGGGCCTGCTGCTTTTCCCCACAGCCGACAGATTGGCCCTGCAGGTGGCAACAACAGAAGGGGGGAGAGGCGGGCTGAGGCTAGTGCTGGTGGCCTTGCCTCCCCTCCCCCGCAAGTCCCAACCCCGCTCACCCTCTGCCCCGTGCCACTGCCACTGCCACCACTGCTGCCACCATCATCTACAAGGAGGGGGGGACCAAGTGTTCTGCAGATTATGTATGTGATTCTACTCATCTGTGTTAAAGAGGAAGGGCAAAAGTAGGGTTGGGCTGCAGAATGTATCTTTAGTTTGGATTGATATGGATGAAGTACAGGATTTCTGTGGATAAAATGGACAAGTCTTTTCCCTGTCACTTTTATTAATTTATGGATGTTGTGCCTGCATATTCTTATGATTAAAAGAACAATACCTTTTGGAGATGATAAATCTGTGCATGTGTGCACATCTATAACCCCTATCCTATTTGTGGAATGCCTCTGATTCTTTGTTTTATGAATTTAGCCTAAGCTGCTTACCCTGGCTTACACACTTCAGCAGTATTTCCTCATGATAATAACCAGGATTTGACTGTTGCTTTCAACCACTGTTACTGGGGTTCAGAGTTGGTGCTTGTCTGATTTCTCCCCCCCTCCCCCTTTCCTCTCTTCAATTTTAAAATGTCTTCTATAGAACACTCCCACAAGGAACAGTCTGTTTGCTGCAATCCTAGGAATTGTTCAGTAAGGAAAATGGCAAAAAGTACAATAACACTTGCTTGCTCAATACTGCTTCTGCTTATTGCACCCCAGGAGAAGTAGCAGAATATACCAGATAAGTATTCTGCTCTCACTTTGCTGCTGTTTTGAGAAACATTGTGATCAGGAGTGAATCACTGGGAGGAGAAAGAAAGAAATAAGATATCCAAATGGGTTAGAGCCCCCTCCCCTCTGCAAGGCATCCTATTCAAAATATAGCCTGCCTTCCTCTGGCCTACTAATGTGCAGTCATAGTTAATAGGGTTGGTAAGCAAAAATTCAATGTCTCTTTCGCTTAAATTGAAATTGGTATGGTAGAAAAACAAACCTGGACATGCACCATATTTACTCAAATCCAAGATGAGGTTTTTTTCCCCAGTCAGCATTGGGGGGCAGAGTATGGAAAAGCTTTGTCTTGCATTTGAGTACTGGGTGCTGAGCAGGCAGTGACTTGGCATTGGCTTTGGTCCCTGGCTGAAGCCAGAGTTGAACTGCTCCTTCCCCTGGGGTGGAATAGCTTGTTTGGAGGAGGAGTGAGCACGCTGGAAGCTGGAGCACGGGGAGATACTGGAGTAAGGAGGGGAACCTGCAGCCTGCACCCCATTGTCTACTCCCTGTGCCTACACCTGCTCTCTCCCTCCAGCTGCCTCCTCTCTCGCCAGTATCTTCTGCTCAGGCTCCAGTCCCTCCAGCCCTGACCCTGCCACTTCTCCCTGACCATTTTGGGCTGGGGTCATGCTGCTGAGTGCCCCAGAGCTAGAGCAGAGCTGTGGCAGAAAGTAAGAGGGGAAGTGGAGAGTGGGGGCAGGAATAGGCACTGGATTCAATGGGTGGGGTGGACAGAGTGGGCAGACATGGGAGGGCACCAGGGTAGGGGGCTGGCAGTGGGGGGTAAGCACAGACATGGAGTGCAAGGGGCAAGCATGGTGTGGGGGCAGGGGAGCAATGGGCAGGGGGCTGGCCCCTTGCTCCAACCATTGCTTTCCCTATTATAGCAGTGGAGAGTGGAGGGAATCAAATGTAAAACAACCTTCCAGTAGTTCGACTGTATACATAGAAAATTATAACAAATTTATAAATTTTATAATTTATGTATTTATTAATTACAACACATTTGTAATGATAAATTATAGCAAACATAATTTTCCATGTATAGAATCTAATTTTGGGGGATAGTCTTAAATTAGAAGTCATCTTGGATTTGGGTATGTAAAGTCCATTGTGTCTCTGCAATATCAAATGTTCTGTTCCACATGCATGTAATGGATAATAAGCAAAGGTTTAATGTGTCCAGCTGTTAGTTTACCCTGCTGTGTTTCAGTATGGCTTTTAACTAGAGTGCTTGGGAAATGTAAATCTACTGCTTAGTGGATAATTCTTTTTCTTTAAATACCTGAAACTGTTCATTTTTTTTTTTTTTGCTAGACTTGGAACAATCAATCTGAGTATCTTATCAAAAGCTGTGGGAGGGTGATATTTTTCGATGCTGCTTTTAACTCATTTTGTTGAGGGGGGGAGCAGAGAGAAACAAATGCTCTCTGTACTTTGTGTTGGAATAAGAGAGGTATTAGTGACAATTAGGTGCAGCTTGCTCTTGGTGGAAGGGAGCAAGCGGCAGCAGGGCATAGCTCACGTACCCTCCCAGCGCTGCCGTGCCCTCATCAGCTCTGGGAGCAGAGACTTTGCCCTGCTGCCACTTGCCAGCTGGCACAGGAGGGTGTGGGATGCGGGTACAGCGGCGCTGGGAGCAGAGTCTATGCCCTGCTGCCCCTTGCCCCCTTCCACCTGGAGCGAGCTGCACCTGCCCCAGTTGAGCAAGCAGCAACAAGGCAGAGCCCCTGCTCTGAACACTGTTGATCTTTCCCCCAGTTTGCTATCAACTGCTGGTTTCATTTTCCAATTAAACAAATACTTGCTGAGCTTTATCAATGAGAGACCCTTAAAGTAAAAAGCCTAGTAAGTATCCTTCTTTAAACTTGCTTCTTTTTTAATGCCTAGAAAGCATGGAGGGCAGTGACCACTGCCCAGATAACTAGCTGCAAGTTGTTTGCTTGAATTTTGTAGTAAATTATGTGACAGATTTGCAGCGCTATATCATTCAGGATCAAACTGTCAGACTGGCTGTAAGGGAGAAGAAAGAGTAAGAATGCACTACATCTTCGTGCATCTCATACTTTTGGGTTGTGCTCAGATGGGCTGCCATTTGCTATATAAGAAACCCAGGTAAAAGGACTTCAGGTTTCTTGAATTTTGACAAAAATTTAGCTAATGCAGAGGTGATGTTTTCCACATGCGTTTGTATTTTTTTTCCTACCTTCAAGTTCAAATTCAGTAAGACTCGACCCCCTGAAAACCAGGAGAGTCGAGTTATGTATCAGTACAACCTTAACTCTGCCCTTTGAGCAGTGACCCAATATTTACATAATGTACACCATACTTGTAGATGCTGGAAAGAAGAGGGGGAGAATATTAAGATGTGACTAACATTTTTAAAAAACATACTGGATATCATGCTGATGAACAATATATAAAGTTTGGCTGGGTGGAGAAAAATACAGAGAAAGGGTGATAGCGGACAGCAAATGAGATGAATTTGAAGTAATGTTTGCAGCAAAAATAAATAAATCAAGTTCAGTTTGAAGGTTATGTGCATAGAAGTAAATAACTAGTGTTGGTTTGCAGCTATTTGGATTTTTCTGCCACTACTGTATTTGCTGCAGTAGGGGACTTGCTTGGTGTGGCATAAGCAGATATAGGACAGAGAGAGGAGGAAATCGGGATGGCTATCAGAACAAGTAATATTGATGAGATTCTCAACTGTGCTCTCAGAAATAGATGGAGGAAAGTCTCTCTAGTTGTTGTATTTTAAAAGTAGACCAGGTAAAACAGGTACACACTATAGGGACCAGTCCTGTATTATGCAGGAGGTGAACTAGATGACTTACTATCCTTTCCGTCTCCAAATTGTGATTTTCTTTTTTTTTTTTTATTTCCTCCCCTAAATGGATTTATATGTACTCTTCTTTATTCCCTGCTCATGTTCTCTTCCTGCCTGATATCTGCAACACCGATGTGAGCATGCTGTTGTGCATCCGTGTAGCAAGAACAATTATGGATACTGCCATGGGCAAGACTTTAGCTGCTTATGGCCACCCTGAAGATTGGGGATTGAAATGCTGCAGCTGTTCCAGAACTTGATTTATGTGGCATTGCTAACGGGAACCTTTGTGCTGTTAGGGAAGGAGAAAGTTGGTAGAGTGCCCTGCGGCTTAGGGGCTAAGGTGAAGGTTTAGCTTGCATGCCTGTTGTTTTGGGGGAGGAATGAAGCTGTTAGGAGCAGGAGGGAAGGGAACATAAGGCATCATGGCTTGTGAAAGTCAACACTTTTCCTGAAGTGATGCTGTGTTCATGAATGCTGTATAAAATAAATCTTTCATCAGTCTCTTACCTGAAAGTGTAGCAGCCATGGAAAGGGCTGCTGGAATTTTTACATATAGCAAAAATTATTTCTTTTTGCAAGTGGAAGGCAAAAGGGACAGATACATTTCTAAGGCGACACAAGAACATACCTCCAGTAAATGAATAGTCTCCTTTTCTATTGCTAGAAAATGCAAATAGCTACCAAAGAAACAATTGGCAGAGAGAGAGAGAGACTCGCACACTTGGCTAGGAGATTTCCTTTTAAAACTGAAGTGGTTTTCATCTTTGTCCATATGTAGTAGGAGTCAAGGGAAAACTATTTCCCTTGCCTTTTTGAACTCAGCCTCCCTCTCCCCCCCAATGCCATTGTTGGGGATCCAATTTGTGTGTAACAGTTGGTGTTCATCTGCCTGTTTGTTCACAGGACCTTCCAGAAACACAGTTGTTTTCTTCTTTACTCCTTCCTTTTTTTCCTTTTTTCTTTCCTGCCTTTGCTTTTCTCCTTGCTCTCCCCATGTGGTTGTCTACAGGGGGCAATGTAAAGAGGTTTCTGCTGGTTTCCCCACAGCAGCACTTTTAACTAGAATCAATTTCTGATGCTTGGATCGGGTGGCGTTTCTCAACTGGTACTGAGGGGTTTTGTGTGTGGTGTATGAGAGAGAGAGAAAATGGACTAATTTTTTGTTCTTTAGAAGTGAAATCTTGCCAGTTGACTCTCAAGCTCATTTCTGCAGATTTTAATTTTGACCTTCACTTGCATGTTTTGTTTCCAGTTTCAGTGCTGTAAAGGGAAGACATTTGTATGGTTAAAATTGATTTTATTTATTTATTTTGTGTTTTTTTTTAATTTGTGTGTAGGCATTCCACTGGTCCAGAATCTGGGTTTCTTTTCCTCAGTTGGTTGGCTTTCTCTGTCCCTATTTATAGATTGTAAGGCCTGAAGTAGGGTGGCCATCATAGAGGAAAGTCTGGTTGTCCTCTGTCCTCTACTGATACGAAACCGGATGCCTTTATGTCCTATTTTTCTCCTTAAGAGATGAAGGTGTCCGGTTTTGTATCAGCAGAGGACAGAGTAGCAGAAAACCAGAATGTCGTCTGTGATGGCCACCCTAGCTGGAAGGGACCTTGGAAGATCATCAGGTCCAGCCCCCTGGCACCAAGCAGGAAAGACAACTGAGGTCACCTGGTGACTGTCCAGTCTTCTCCAGGGTAGGCAATTGCACTACCTCTGAAGCTTGGTTCTTCCCCATGGCCCCCTGTGGCCAAGTCTAGCACTCCTTTGGGGATCCAGCCCTTAGGCTAGGAAGTACTGACATGCCTGGACCTGTGAATCTTGTGGAATCTGGCACTTGCCTCTCTGGAGTCACTTTTTGAATCACTCACCCTCCTCTGTCACAGAGGTTTCAGTAGACTCTCTGTTAGTATGAGAAGTGCTGGAAGCTGGTGGCTTTAAGAGTCAGAGTGCAAGATTACCAGTGTGGGGCCCTTCAGAAGCTAAGCCCTTCTGCTCTGCCCGCCTTGCCCCCTCATGCAGCATTAGTGCACCAGATTGTTAGCAGAGAAGCAAGTAGGGCAAGGGAGCCAAGCGAACTCAGTGGCCGCCGCATGTTCTCCATGTTGCAGCCCTCTTCTAATTCAATTTCTGGAGGAGGGCTATTGGGAGTGGAAATGATTAGAAATCTACTACTTTCTTAATGGTGAGAGAGGGTGGGACCATTATGGACTTCTTAAGAGATTAATGCTTTCCTCTCCCAGTTCCCCAAAGGAGTGCTGTATGGATGTTTAGGATCTGACCGTCACAGATGCTTGTGCTTTAGGGAGTCTAAGCTGTCAGAAGCCTTCCTATTGAGTCATAGGTGAAGTGGAGCTGTTCTTGTCTGAAGGCAGTATGTGGCAACTGCCAATGGTTTTTCCTTGCCTCTTAGGAACGAATAGTGCCTTCCAGCAAGACAAATCCTGAATGTTAATTTGGTGTCATGTAAAACTTGGCTTTGTACAGGCTGGTATGGTAGTCCACCTCTTCTTTGTGTGGCCACCCCACCAACCTCCCCAGAAACAAACCTTTGCGGATTTAAAATGGTCACTTCGTGGGTTAAATTTGAGTTGGGTATTTTGTAGAACTCTATACAAGCAGTATATGGTTTTTGTTGAGTATTATAAATGAAGTGTTTTAGCATCTGTGAATGGTTCATTTGGTATTGAGATGCACAGTGTTTGTTTAATGCTAGAGCTCCCCCAGCCTTTCTCTGCTAATCTTGTCTCCAGAGTTCCTTGCTCCAGGCCCCTTCCTCGGTCCGTGTGTTCACATGTGCAGTACTGTATGCTCGGAGGATAACATCAATACATTATTGTTCAGGGGTAAAAATAGTTCCTGAGACTGGTATTTTCCTTGAAGCAAAAGCTCAGGCCAGCCTCTTCCCTCTTCAGTTTTCCTCAGAGATTTGTATTTGTATTTGTGCAGTTGTTTTGGTGGAAGTCTTATTCTCTTCCTGTACCTCATTTTGAGGCAAAGGCTATTCCTAGAACCCCAGTTACTACATTGCCTCACAGTCTGTGTGGCAGTGGATTTTGGGATTTTTTTCATCCTCCTTTTTCTCTATTTTATTCCCTCTGATTATATCACCAGCATTCAAGAGGGCCTTGGTCACAAGCTCTCTGTACTACAGAGAGCAACAGACCAAGAGCCCCTTTATTGTGCGTTTCCTCTCTTGATAACCAACAAACGCAGCAAAGTGGGATAGGTTCAAACCACAGTGAGGCTAGTAGAGACAAGAAAGGGAGCTGTAGCTTTTGGAACTGTGTTCACCACTCTTTGCTGTTCATATGGGAGTCTGTGATGACATTAGATGTATGCAATAGCTTTTGTTTGCTTGCTTCTGGTACCTGCCTTTAAAGTTATGGCACATGTTTTGTTTTGATCATAGAACCATGTTTTAGTTGGTATGGTTTATTGAAAAAAGTGTCTCATGCCATGTGGACCATCTCCTAGACATGGTTTAAAAAGTAGGGTGGGTCGTTCATTGCATGCTTCTTTTGTCTCTGTCAGTCATTTCACAATTTTCCAGATTCAGAGAATTTGCTATGTCTCTTTGCATTTCACAATTTTATCTTGGCCAGTTCACTGATCTACAAAGCCTGAGTTTGATGTTCTTCATCATGGGAAATGGGTATCATTTTCCATTCCTGGCATGTTCTGCTTTTATACTTGTCTATTTTGAGCTGCCGAAAAATAGCTATAGAGATTAGACACGAAAGAGGTAATGAGGTCACAGGCCTTCGTCAGTGCTAGCGAATTGATGGTACAGCCTGTAGAAGTTCTGAGAGAGAAAACATTCGAGAAAGGAAGTAACCAATGGGTTATTAAAAATTTAATTCCTGGGAAATAACTTTTACTAATGGGAAATATAGATTAGATTGTGTGGTGGCAGAGTGGTTGCTGTCACTTGAGGCATAAGATATGGTTTCTGTCTTCTATAAATCTAAATTATTAATTCACTGGTATACTTAAAAACAGCCCTGTGGTAGAATGGGAAGGAAGAATGAGACAGTGGTGTCTCAACAAAAAGCTGCGTGTTTATGTGTATGCTTAGGTCTAATTCTGCAAGTTGATCCATGCAACCAGACTTCAGCAGCTACATCAAGCCCCATTGGTGGTTTTTAACTGGACTGTGTATGGGTGTGAACCTGTGAGCTCCAATTGGCCTCTGAGATCAGGGTCTTAATGTATAAAAGATCACAACCCATGTAATAAAGTGTTTTTATCTGTTGGTGTGTGTATCTGTGGTCGAAACTCATTGAAAGGCAGATGGAAAGCTTGGCAGATGTGCTCCATGTTGAGTTAACCACTCTGTTTCTTCAAAAATTCAGTTTACAGTCAAGGATTCAAAAGGGGGGTGGGGTGGGAGTGTGTGCATGTCTGATTGGGGGCGAGGGGTATGTTACTTTAAGAACAGACTTATGGACTTGTCAGATGCCCCTAGAAAGTTAGGTTGTTTTCTAGTACTGGATGTAGAATGAGTATAGGTGCCACTTTAATTTTCTGGTACAATACTGCTCAGTTAGAATTGGAGGCATGTTCAGCCGAACTTTCCGGTTTATACTTTGCTTTCCTGACTTTAAATAAACATTTAAAAAAATAGTAAGGTCATAAATTGATAGGAGGTTAAAAACCCCTTTCCAAATAAGGGTGGCTGGAAATGGGAAAATGTTTCATCTACTTTCATCCTTGCCATTTTTTTAATCCTAAAGTAAACCTGAAGAAGTTGAGCCAATTTCTATTAAGCAGCTCACTTTGCTTTCTTATCACGTACTGAGCAGACAATTGATGGCATATTTCCAGCTGGCAGGGCTGTTGGAAGGTAGCATGCAACTTCAACTCTATTTTTTTTTTCTTTTCAAATATATGATTGTGCAAGTCTAACTAAATTCATTGGAGAGTAAATATTCATTCAGTATGCAAAATAAAGAGTAAATCTACAAATTGGATTCAGTGAGTAAACAGAGTATCACGCTACAGATTTTTTTTACTCAACAGGTGCATTAGGCCTACAGATTTTCAAAGCTAGTGTAATATCACTAAGTATTGACTGTTTGTTTAGAGCCCCTTATTGTACCTTTTTTGTTGTTTGTTTTATTTTTAGCATTGTAGGTATTGATATTGAATTTGCTGACACTCAACTGTGAAAATATTCAACTTTAATTGGATGATTTTTATTTTCATAAATAAGGCAAAACAGTATTGCACATTAGTGTTGTTTTTCATTTAGTTAAATATTTTGTTTAGGAGTATGGGTCTTAAAATGCTGCTATTTTGCTCTTACCACACATTACCTCTTGATGTAGCATATACAAATATCAGCTATTTCTCACAGTACTGGAATGCAGATAAGGTAACTCTGGATAATAGCTGAACTTCAAAAGAAGTTGACAGCAAAACTCCTACAAAATTCAGTAAAGGTTGTATTTTTACCCATTCCCTCCCTAGCTAAGGGCCAGATTCTGCCCTCAGATATAGCTCTGCAACTTCATTTTGTTCAGTGGGTTTTTAATAGCTGGAATTAGCAGAATTGGACCACTGGAGGTAGGGAAACAGTGACATAAGTGTTAAATTAATTGTTCAGTCCCACATGGCAAATCACTGATTCAACTGGGATTAGGACATGGATGTTTCTGGGTCCTACTGCCACACTATACCATTGGGAACAGCATATATTGACTTTGAAGACGTTTGACATACTGGGAGTGCTCAAGAGGGGTTAAACAGGTAAAATAGCAGAGTAGGTAGGTTTATGGAATCAGTAATGTCATGATGAACCTACATTATTTTGGTTCTTATTATGTACTGAGGCTCTTGCCATGAGTGGGCAGATATGAATCAGATCTCCATTTAAATTAAAATTAAGCTGGAGTATATCGCTCACTTTTATCTTGTAAATTGGTCTGCTGTTCATGTGAAAATGCAGAGGTAGATTGTTTTAGATTATGCTGCTATGCACAATCATATAAAGGATTATATCTATAGTTGCAGCATCAATTTAAGTGTACTGTTATTACAAAACTTTCATATGCTTTACTTTTCCTACAAGTAATATCTCGGGTTGCTGAAACAGAGAACTAATTTTCTTTGTTTTTCAGTTACGTTTATTTTGCACATGACAGCATTTTGTTTAGTCAATTTGTTTTCCTTACACAGTTAGTCAGCATCCCCTGTTGAGTGTATGAGAGTTTCTCAGAGCAACAGGGGAGAGAGAAGTATTAAAATAATAAGAAATTGTAATCGTAAAGCCACTGCAATTAGTAGGGAGGCTCAGCATCAAGAGACTACCATAAGCTCAAAAAAAAAAAAGAGGCTAGTTTATAATATGGTTGATTCCTTTTAATACCAAGATGGAAAAAAGTTAAATGTTCCTTTCTAACTTAAAAATTAACCTGTGCAACACTTTCCTTACGTAGATAAATAGGAAGGTTCCCACTCACCCCTCTACCGATGCAACCAATTCATATCTGAATTTGAGTTCAGCTGACACCTCTTGGCCATTTAAATGCACATTAATTTAGCTAGATTCACATCCTACGTATAGGTAATTTCTTTATAAACAGGAACAAATGGGTTATTGTTTTTCTGCCACATTGTTGAAAATCAGTTGCGTGATGTAGAATAATGTGAACTAGTAGCTTTCCAAAGCAGAAACAGTAAGCTGATCACACGTATCGGAATGTGAGTATTAGACTCTGTATTCTAAATACTAAGCCAGATGGTTACATTTTACAACTGGCAGAGGAAAGCCATCAACGTAGATGTGTTAGTTGC
Organism: Crocodylus siamensis; assembly: GCF_052110815.1. Lineage (NCBI taxonomy): Eukaryota > Metazoa > Chordata > Crocodylia > Crocodylidae > Crocodylus > Crocodylus siamensis. The sequence goes on along the minus strand of NC_143397.1, from coordinate 134,077,690 downwards.
ATGATATGTATATTCCTTCAGTATTTTTCCCACGGACACTGGAACCCAGCTATATTCTATAACAAGCATGCCATTAACCCTGAAGCTTCATGGGGAACGGAAATAAGGAGAAAACAAGCATGGGAGTGGTTTTGTCCAGTGTACAACTGGCAAACTGTTGATGGGAATCTGTTGAATTTGCTTTGTTGACTTTGAAGTGTTATCTGTTATGAAAATAACACTCTTCTCTTAGACTAGATAGTTTTTAAATAGACAGCTTCTGAGGTGGCATTTAACAATATCTAAATACTTGGACAGATGTTTTCATAGTAATGTCCAAATCTGCAACGAGTGCCTAAAAGACTGAATCAGATTCAGTGTGTGTGAAAACATCAACTAGCTAAGCCATGCCATTGATAGGATATTTTATGTTGGAACCTGTTGGCATAGAAATGCAAGAGTACTGGGGAGTGGGTCACTTATGAAATAATCCTAAATCATTACAATTCTTTCTTAATTTCCTATTTAGATGGGACCAGGATTTCTGACCATTCTCATCAAACGCATACTTTAGGGTTAAGTTACATGGTACACTTAGACTGTACTAAGGGTACTTAAAAAAAAACAAACAAAAAAAACTTGTGCTGAATGTTCTCTGAACATCTCAAAATTATGGGACATCAGACAAATGTTATCTTTGGGCCGTGCTACCTAGCTTGTATTGCGGAAACATCAGCTTGCTCTGCAAGATGAAATGAGCAATTTTAGGTCCTCCAGCATCCCAGGATGCACTGCTCCCAGTCTACTTCCCCACCCAAAGCTGGGATAGAGCCAAGGTGTCCTGGCTCCTTGCTAGACCCCTGTTTGCCAGCCTTCTAGTGACAAGTCAGAACTGTGCAGGCAAGAAACAATGCTAACCCCTAACATGACACTGCTCACAGCACACCCGAAATTTAACACCACTTCGTATTCCACAGATTTAGTATGGCCTACATGTAACTTTACTCTTCATTTCGGTTCCTTCTTTTTGTTAGCACTGCTGTTTTCAGCAGGCTGTTGTGTTCTTGTAAGTGGGCCAAATAAAGGTATGCTGTGGAAGCAGAATACTTTCTCACAGTAATGTTGATATAATGATGTTGCATCTGCTGGAAGGTATTGTCTATCTTGTTGGGTTTACAAGCCTCATCTGCAAGGATCTGGTAACATTTTACTGAAGTGGCAGACAACACTGGCAAAATTCAGGAAAGGCAACTGCCCAGCTTTTAATTTTGCTTCTGTGTGTCTTTTAAAGTCCTCTTTTTTTGTAGGGGAGAGGTGTTAGGGCTGCTCAGCATCACTGTTCTATTCAGTTTTCCTGTCTGTTTTGGGAAATCGATAAGGAGATGGGCTAGCAAAGGTGGATTCTTTTATGCCTGCATATTACCATCAGGAGTGGGTTTTAAGCTCTGACCACTTTGCTTGCCATTCTGGGATTGGGGGCCAGAAAGGGGAGGAGCAAGGAGGAACTCATTCTTGTCTGGGTGAGGTGTTCCACTTTAGCCAGCGAATCGTTGCACTCAGCTTCTGGATCTTGATATTGCTTTTGCCTGAAAGCACAGACCATAGTAAAATCAATAGGCTGTGGATTATAGAAAACACAAACACAGCTCATAAACTTGCCTGGAGGTTTCTTTGTGTTCTCTTCCTTTACAGAAGGTCTGATGGCAAGTCTGTGGGAGCATGAGGATACAAACACCAGGTGCTGCTCTCTGACCGTGTTGTTTTTTGTCCTTCTCCTGTTCGCTGTCTTGTCTTCTGCGAGTACCCAGCAATATGCAAACGATGAGAAGCTCAATGTCGGTTTTAAACAGGTTATCAGATTGAGTTTGTTGTAGAAGAGGCAGATGTTTCTTCCTATCCTGTGGGTTCTAGAGCTTATTACAGCATGTCTTTTGAGCCTGTAATTTTACCCTAGAATTGGCTGACGCTGTGTTCATTATCAACTTTGACTGGTTTCTGGGCCATTTGGGCTGAAACCCGTGCCTCATAGATCTGTTGATCCCACACAGTTTAAGTTGAAAAAGTGATTTATTTGCCTTTCCAAAGGTGTGGGGATGGATGTGTGAATTATAGAATGTACTAATAGCAAGGTATAGAGGCCTAGATTCTAATAATCAGTCTCCAGATTGTTTCCAGATTGCAGTAGATTGGTTGGTCGGTTGGGTTGTTCAACATTATGGACTGGGAAGAAATCCAAAGTCCTTTTATGATACTAGAATTCAGAAAATCATGGCACGTGTAGTTTTTACGCAGTGAAGTGGTTAATTTTGTCTGTCCTTGAGATTTATTGTGTTTGGGTCGGGTATTTCTCTGTTGATGGTTCTTTGCCACAAAACTCTTTCCCTTCCCACAAGTGGCCCAACAAAACCCCTAACTAGCTGCCCTTAGCAAATACACAGAAGCTAGTCTTTTTGAAATGAAGGTTATAGTGCTTTGCACAGGGACCAGCACTGTACTATTTACCCTCTGAGGATTCACCCTTGTGTAGGTGGAGTGCTGGTCTCAGGAGTACCTGGGTTATCTTGGTCTACTGTTCCATTTTTGTATTGCTAACTGCCTAGGTAATACATTTGCTTAGTGGTTCTTGGAAATGTAATGTTTTGTATTCAGCTTCTGCTAAGCAGGGCATAAGTAAACTGTCAAGGCTTTTCTGTGCTCTAGTTTTGTGGGAGTAGTTGGTGGTATGAAATCTTAAATAGATTGAAAAAGGAATTAACTAGTGAAAACTCTGAGAATTTATTTTATTTTTATTTGCCCTAAATACCAGAGCTGACTAAAGATTTTTTTTCCCTAGCAGCAGAAAAAAAATACCCGTAAGTGTGTAAGTATCTTACTATAATGGAATAATACTAAATTTCCATCCTGCAGGTACTAAAGTGTTCCTCTGAACCAAGCAGGTGATTAAAAGCTAGGAGCGGTCCCCTTTGTAGCAGCTTATGTACTGTAAGGCAGAGCATCTTAAGAGGGGAATTTTATGTCCTCTGATATAACAGTACATTAAGGTTACCATGTCAATATTAACTTGGGTCCTTTGGTGATGGGGACTATAGAAAAATCTAAAATAGATTAATTCATAATTGCCTTTGTGTTTTTATTGTGGCTTCAAAAATGAACATTTGAAGTCATTAACACTTTTTATGTTGTCCCGTGTGGTTTATAATATATCAGTGAATTTTTGAATACCGATAGCTTAGAAGTAGCAGTGCTTAGACTGCAGTTTGACTTTTGCCATGGCAGCTGTATAATTCATTGAAGCTCAGAAGCTTTAGAGTTATAGCTCTGATGCTGTTTACAGTTTATATGGAGAAGCTCTTAAGTTTGTGTAATGTGTTACTTTTTGAAGTACATTAAAATTATAATTTGAATTCTCTGAAATCCTCTCCAAGAAAAACAGCTTTGAATATCACTCCCCCTTTAAAAAATGAGGGACTAGAGCAGAAGTGAAAGCAAGTCTCTTAAATTGTGCTGTAAAACACAAAGATGGATTTGTAAGTGCTAAAATGTCAATTAGTGCACTTAAAAGCTTAATGGCTGTCTCTGATGTGCCTCTGATAACTTTGGTAAAGTTTGAATGTTTCCATTAATCAGATGGAGAGGGAAAGGGGAGAGCAGGATGCTAAACAAAACAGTTCTGGCAGAGCCAAACAGTTTGTTTTGGGGTTTGAGATCTTTAGGATATATGATTTCCTTCAAAAGCAGAGTAGGAAATGCATTTCAAGCTATTTTGTGGGACGTAAAAGGGATTCTTCCCCCCCAACAGTATTGTGATATATAGCGAAGTTGGTTGGGAAGAACTGAAACGCTTTCATATGACTGAATTTTTCCCTCAAAACATGTAATTTAAAAAATAAATGACCATTCAACAGTTCATAGAAAGACTGGAACACATTTTCATGGCAGTTTCAGAAGTTTAACTTTTTTTGATCATTTCCATCAGACAGCTCCATTTGTGACATATCTGTGCACTTCTGTTGGGGCAGGTTCTCCTACCTGACCCCTTCATGAAACTCCCTCTGGCATTTTCCTTGCTTTTCCCATTGTAAAACACAACCAAAATACATTCCTTTAGCTGCCAAAGTTTATCCTTTCAATTGCGACCTTTGATGGAGGTGATGTTTGGCTACATCAGTAGAGCCAGTTACTGGAGTGATATCTACAGCCATTAGCTATTTTATCTGTATTTTAAAACGTATCGAGCACAGAAGACCAGGTGTGCAAACACATGGCACTAAGGAGCAGCAAATGAATCCCTTTTTAAACACTTCTGTATAACTTTGTATATTTTTAAGTGCTTAGCTTCAGCATCCCTTGTAATCTGCTTGTGAGTGTAATTCCCAATAGTACCTTTTGGCATGAATTATTTGGAATGGACATTCTGTGTCTTTGGAAGTTTTGGGGCAGATTAACTTGCTAATTATCAGGTGTTTTGTTTTGGAGCACATTTCCTTATTTTATTTTTTTAGACCCAAGTGAAGTAATCAATTATGTGTTGGCTTGTCATTGAGACTTGAATTGCTTTGCAAGAAAACTTATGCTCCTAGTATATGCATGGGCTTGTCTCCTGATGCAGTCTCTGTGGACTAAAAGCCTGGTCTTTGGAAAGAAAGTATACTTATTAAACTGGTTCAGTTAAATCTGTAGAGCTCCTTGTATGGACACTGTTAAATTGGCTTAAGAATGGTTAATAGTGATTTAGTTTAATTGGCTCTATTGCCAGCTATAATTTTGGTTATTTATTTCAAGGTAGGGGTGTCAGACACCAAACCTATGGTTATCTAGCTACAGGGCTGACTTGCAGGCTATTCTTTGTAATGGCTTCATAACTCAAAGATTTAATGCTGCTTGCCTTAATGCTCCCCCACAACCCTCTATACCTACCTCCTGAAATCATGGTTTTAGCCTATAATCAGTGTCAGGAGAAAAGGCAGGCCAAGAGGTAGCATCTTTTACTTTCTGGGTTCCAGAGTCACGCTAATATGTCAGCTCAAGAGGCCACTGTGATTAACACCTGTGTTTGTGGGTCATCCAGCCTTTGGGGCCTGATGAGTTTGACATTCTTGTTTGAAGGCAGCTACTAAGACAAGGAAACAAAACTGCTAACAAAAACTTACTTTGTTACCATACTAAGTTAAATTGTTATTAGCTATTTTTACACTGATGTAAATGTGTCCTTATGAAGAGGTTGCCTCAATTAAACTAACTTTTTTGAAACCAGTTTATTTAAACTGGTGAAATTCAGGTGTGTAGGTCAGGTCTAAATGTCCTACAAGAGATCTGTCAAGCCGTTTCAGGATGGTTTGGGGGTAACCTTGCAAATATCTTTGGTAAAAACCCGAATGATAAAAACCATTTTTTCCTTCTCTTAATGCTGGTGACTTCCTTAATGAGAGATATGCATGGATTAATCTGAAGGATAAAGCAGCCTAGTTGAACATTTTCAGAGGAAGAGGGGAGACTGCTTGTTGGTTAATTTATGCCAGGCCAACACTTAAAACTTTTGCCAGCATAGTCATACCAATTAGTAGTGTGAAAACCACTGCATTCTTTGCTGACAGTAGCTGGATTGACAAAAGCTCCACTGTAGACCTGGTTACAGTGAGACAAAGACCTTGGGCTGGTATAAACTGCCCTCCTCAAAGGAAAGTTTGCCAGAATAATTGTACTGACAAACTGTTCCTAGTGTGGTCAAGGTTATAGCTTTATTGTCTATATTCTTAAGTAAAATTTAAGAAAGAAAACTAAATTTAGCACTGTACTATTTCTCTATTTAGTAGGCTGAATGACTGGCACAGCTTTTCTGAGCGGTCCATTTTATAGATGTCCAGTACCCACGATATGACCAGAGACGCCCTTAGGTACAACTACGCTATTTGATTCTGTTAAAAATAATATATAGCAGGAAGAGAAGAGAAGGGATGGCAAATCTAGCAATGGACTTTCAAGCTGTTTTTTTCCTTTTTTCTTTTTTTTTCTTGTTTTCTCATGGCTGAGAGTCTGGCACTGGTATCCTAGCACATAATGGTCACAATTCTGCAAGCGAAGGATAGGGCATTGTGTTCTAAGGGTGACTCAGTGTGAGGATAATTAAGAGTCAGCATGATTGGATTGAATACAAAAAAAGTTCCCCTCTAATTTTTATATCTAACTTGTGAGATCTGTAGGTCACTGCTTGCTTTCCTGTATTTACTGCATACTGTGGCTTTAAATACAATATAAGAGTTTTGAATCAAAATGAAATTCTTATGAAACAAGATACTTGAGTTTTACCGATCTGAATTGGCTATCAAATATCTTTTCATTGGTGCCTGCTAGGCCTTATAGATATTGCTCAGCTGTACTTAGAAAAGAGGTTTTAATGAGAGCCAGGAGACAAAATTGCCAATTCTGCCCAGCAATTGTAAGTGGAGGTGTAAAGCTTCTAGAATTAGAAACAATTTGTCAGTTTTACCCTCCCATTTCCCAAATCCTTCACCCCCGCACTCTTATTTTTCCTTCTTTTTTTTATTTTAAATAAGCTAGTGTTTATGTCCAGATATATAAAAGGAAAATCCTGCTGTGGTTCTTGGTCTTCTGCAGTGTAATCAAAATTGCTGGATCAACAGCTGGAGGAGGTTTTACCTCTGTGTTTAACGGCTCTCTCTTCTCTGTTCCTTGACTGTACCATTTAACCATGAATGTGTAGGGCTCTGGATGTCACAGTACATGTGGCTGCCTTGGCTACTGTCTCGGATGTCTGACATGCCCAGACTCCAAAGAGCTAACTTGGCAGCTGCCCAGCAGCTTTTGAGAAAGGCTCAGTTGGTGGCCAAAGATTCAGGCTGTCAGAGCTGTGTTATGCAATAAATCGTTTTTCAGCAGAAGTTCCTAATCCAATTTCAGCTGTAGTCTTTTAATAGGCTGTAATCAAAGATAAGTACACGTTATTTCATGGCGTTCCATAGAAGTAAAACTTGCTGTGTCGGAACCTACTTCCATCAGTTTCTTGTGGACAGGAATAGGTCTTCAGCCTAAAAGGAAACACTGTTTAAATTAATTGTTTTCTGTCAGTACCCTGGGCATGCACATGTGTGTGTGCCTACTTTGTGCAATTAAAGTGACCATCACACTTGCATGTTAAGGGATTTTGCTTATTTAAAGCCAGCTGCCATACGAGTGAAATTCTGATAAGAAATTGTAAAGAAGCATTTTGGTCAGATGTAAATTGGCTTCAAGGAATAGCTTATAGATAAAGATTGTACTGTTAGAATAAATGTACCTAATTTTATGACATCAATGAAATATGGAGGCATGGTGTCTCTTTCTTAGAAATGAATCACTTGCACTTTATGTTCATTATACAGCTGCTTCATATTTAGGTCATTCTAGATTGAAGTAAATGTTGATTTATTTATTTTTTCCTTTTTTTTTGTTTTTTTAAAATACGATATCAGACTTAAATATATGAAGTAATGACAGCGTACTGATTTTAAATGTATACTACATAACTGCTGAATTCACTTGCCTGTGTAGCACAGTGTCCATCTAAACATGCTGCCTAGTGCTTACGTAGTTAAAAAAATAAATAAATAAATAAAAAAGCATCTAACATAGTAACTGTGACTCTCTACATTCTAACTAATTGTACCTCATTTAACTATACCAGATACAGTGATGGGGAAGCAGCTATCAAAGGGTTGCTGTTAGAATACTTGAAAATGATGAAACCCTGTATTTTCAAGACTTCTAGTATCTGCCCCAAGACAGACTATTAGAAGGCTTGAAAACAAGCTTGGGGAGCTAGGCAGTTTTTGGATTGTGGATTCAGTAGTAAAATTGCTGTAAATGTCACATGAGGTTTGGGTAAGGGCCAGGGTGTTTTGCAGTCCCAAGGCTATGCACTTAAATGGAGTACACTGTATTTTGCTATGTGAATACAAGGAGTTATACCGACTTTGAAGGCTGAGGGGTGGGATTTGGATAGTCCCTCTTGCTATATATATTTTTCCTTTTGATCCCTTTCCACCCCCAGAACAGCCATTAAGTCTTTGGAGATGTGTTTTTGTGTATGTTGAGCCTTAATCTCTTTTATTTCTGGATCAGCTAGATGTAACTGTAGGTTAAGGTACTTGGGGCACCAGAGCAACTGTTGGGAGATGAGACACAAATAAACGTAAAGCTCTTTTCTAATTTGGTAGATGAGGAAACACCAACACTAAATTCAGTCTGCGTTTATTATTTGGGTTTAGTGTTTCTTCAAATGTTTATCTTGGCAAACCAGCAACGGAAACTGTCGATACATTGCATGCTTTCACTATTTTCATATTGAGTATGACTTTTAGAAGTGCAAAACATTGCTGAGGACTATGAACTTATACAAGAGGAGGTGTTACCCCTGCAGCCAATATTGAATGGATATTTAACATTGTAAAGCCAGGATTTTAAAATCTGACTAACAGTTTTGCATGCTTCAGTTCCTGGATACCTGTGTTAAGATGCTGTTGTTGGTTGTAGCTGGACATAGGCAGGCAAAGTTCTTTGGGTAGATAGGATATCTTTTTTAGACCAGCTGAATAGTTGGGAAAAAGTTCTTTGCAAGCTTCCAGGCACAGAAACCTTTAGTCAGGCATAGGGAGACTTGAGCAATGTTAACACATAATCGTGATAAAGGGTGTTTGTGCCCAAAAGCTTGCAAAGAACTTTTTTCCAACTATTTATTTGGTCTAATAAAATATATCGCATCTACTTAAAGAACCTTGCATGCCTGTGTTGAGATGCACTTTTTATTTTAGTGTCTCATGAGAGAGAAAGAGAGATCTGTATATAGATATCATCAGTCACTTCTTTTTTGATATATTTTTTTTAAATGGCGTTGCATACGTGTGTGTGTGTGTGTGTTTGTACATGCCTGTAAGTTGTGGTTTTTTTTGTTGTTTTTTTTTCAAATTATTATTTATTTATATATCTTACAGGCATGTACACACACGTATGCAGCACCATTTTAAATGCATGGTCTTTCTCTTGTTTCAGGGCAGGTGCCCAAAATCTCTAGTCACTTGGATTTGGAAAACAGTTTTCAAATATTACTCTCCTGTGCTGAAAATATTTTTATGTGCACACACTGAAGCTGATTAAATTCAACTTTGCCTAATGGCCTTTTGTTTCACAAAAACATAGGGAGTTTCAGCTTCCATTCATCCATGCATCTGTTATTTGACCTCTCCCTCTCCAAAAGAAAGGTATGCTTCAGATGCAGCAGAAGGTAGAGTATTTATTTTAATTTGCTGACCTTTCAGGTTTGGAAGGGCTGAGAAATGAAATGGGAACAGTAGGGCAGAGGGGAAGATGTACTTCCTCCTCATAGACACTAGGGCTAGGGACAGTCATTACACACAAACTGACTTAAGCGGTCAGAAACTAGTTTAAACGTGTAACAGAACAGATGTTCAGTATACATAAACCAGTTTGAAAATGGCTGAACTCAGTTTTAGTTAAACCTGGTTGAATGTAGCATCAGATATAAATGATTTAGCTCAGATGAGTTTATGCAATGTCTGTCCCAGACCCCTTACTGGTTTAAGTTAAACCAAACTCCCTGGGCGGGGCTCGCTGCTCCAGAGTAGAGCTGGCCCCTCCCCTCTTCACCCTGGCTGGAGCTCCAGCAGAGACTCCAGGCATCTGCCTAGTTTCGCCCTGCTCCCTTCCCCCTCCCCTCCCCAGTCCCTGCTGAGCAGGGATTATTCCCCCATCCGTTCTGCCTTACACAAGTACCTCTCAGCATTAGCCAGCAGACCATATGCTGGCTACAGTCTGTGCTATAGCAGACAGGACAAAGGCAGAATCAACGAACAGGTAGTTGGTAATGTCCCTCTGTTTTCTTAAGGGCCCGATAAACGCTGAGTTAGGGGTGATAAACACTGTGTTATCAATTCCCTGCTGAGCTGGACCCTTCCCTAATCAGTGTCCTGCTGGCCTGGCCAGAACCCCCTCAGCTCAGCAATGGAAGGGAAAGAAGGGCTGTTCTAGTGCTCCCTGTCTTCTAGCGGAAGCCACTGGAGGCATGTGCCTACATTTCTGGGATGTCTGGGCAGTTACGAACTGATTCAGCCTAGCCAGGTTAGACTAACCTGCAAAGATTGAACTGATTCAGGCTCAGGCTTTTTGAATGTCTGTCCCTAGCCTTGAGGTAGACTGAAAAGAAGGGTTTCCACTCTGCCCCCCTCCCCTTTCTCTGTCGGTCATGGACGAGGGTCTTCTCCAAATTTAACCCTAAACCTACCAACCAAAATCTGCAGCATATCTGACATTCTTAATGGAAATTCGGTAGGAAATATTAAGAAAAAAAATCTTCAGCTAACTATCTAATTACCAGAAACAGCCAATGCTGATGCTCCTATAAAATTAAGGAATTCTCTCCCCCTCCACCCCCCAATTAGTTAAGTTCTTAAAAACATGACCAAATTTCCTAAATTTAGATGTGTTAAGCCTGAACTTTATTAGTTCAGAGAATAAGTTTGGTGAAGGCTAAAAGACAAAACTATACAAGGTTTAAAAACAAAACAAAAAAACCAAACCAAAAAAAACCCCAAAAAACAAAAACACTAAAGTGACTGGAGCTGTAGTTTGACATAATACAACATTTTGTGTTGTAGAAGTCTAAGCTGAATGATGCCTGCTAGGATCTGTAGTTTGTTAGTTTGTTTGTTACTTGAAATAGCCATTTTATAGAATAATAGGAAGCTTTTTTTTGTTCTGTAAGTCTAACTTCTGCTGGTAGTATCTTCTATGGACAATGGTTCATTGGATGCAGGCATGAAACTAACCTCTCACACCTGGAAGTAGGTGAAGTTGAGTTAGTGGGCCAGAAAGAAGAAGTTTATCCACTACATGAAAGATTTGTAGATTGGGGTGATCACTTTCAAATATTTACTGGGCTCTGACCTTTTTAAATAAAAACAAGGGGAACGAATAGAAAAATTAAAGTCGATAGAACTTCTCCAGTGAAGATGACTACTAACTTGAAGTGATGGGAGAGACAGATGCATAGACTATATAGTAAAACTTTGCACTTTTGTATGAAGATCTTGAGAGTTCCTTACAAATATTTAATGATGTAGGTTTCACAACTTTGTAAGCATCATAAACTGATGGATGTACAAAGAGCAAACCCAAGTGACAGCGATTTGCCCCAAATTGCCCAGAAAAGCCATAGCAGAGCTGAGAGCACAGTTGAAGTTTTCTAACTAGACTGTAGGTTCCTTTCAAGGTGTAGGTATCCCCAATGGTTGTTTTATTAAAATTCTAGGTTATACAAAAATGAGACAAAATTTATCAAATGTCTTTTTAGTTAGTAAACAAAGACATCAGTTAAGCTCCCTAGTGGAAAAATAATTTATTGGAGCCTAATTCTCCTTTAAACAGTAAAGGAGGCAAAAGGCAAAAAAAAAAAAAAAAAAGTTATCCCAAAATTGGTCATCATGAAAACAGTGTTTTAAACGGTTCTCCCTTTAAAATATCCCTGAGGAAAAGGCAGAATCTTGTGGTTTGTTTTTCCCATTGCTTCAAAATGACCTCCTTACATCTGTGGCAATAGTTGCCTTGGGGCTGCCAAAACCATGAAAGTGTATTTATTCATTTAGGGTAATAGGTACTAGAGTAAACTTTACCAATTGGTGACTCAAAACAGTGGGGTTTTTTTAATTGGTTTAGTTGTTCCTGTCAGAAAGAATGGGGTCAGGAGGTGCTTACTTGGGAAAGACCTAAAGAGAGCCTTGGAAATAGGCCAGACCTAGTGAGTCATAATCATAGTACCTTACAAAGTCCTGACATTTCAAATAAAACCATCGCTGCTGTTAAAGTATTTACATAAAGTAAAACAAATAGCTTTATGCACTGCATGCGCTCTCCTTTGCTCCAGCTGCTTTTTTACCTTCTGAACTATGACTTATGTTTGCTTAAAACAAGGCTAGGCCAGGGCAGAGTACATGATAATATCTGGTGATGAAGGAACAGAGAAACCAAAGTAATGGATATCTAGGCTTTCTGCACTGCTTGTTAAAGCAATAGTATTCAACAGTATATGCTCGTAGAGAGTAAAGTTCACCCGTATGTGGAGGACAGCACAAAGCTACACACCACTTGCATTGTATTTTGAGGATGTAATTGGACTTAAGTGTTGCATAGGCTTTGTCTTGTTTATTCAGGGATGAAGTATACTCACGTGAACAAACTGCAATCTCTAGATGCCTGGTGTGGTGCAAGGTGGTACAGACAAAGTGATTTTCATTTTTAAAATTGTATTTCAGAAGAAGGTTGTGAGAGAGTTACAGCATGTTCAACGTTGTACAACCAAAGAAGCCTGAAAGCCACTAATCTTGGAACAAGGCTGTTCTTGCTCTACTTAGCTGAGCTAATAGTTCTGTAGTGGCTTAATACTTGCCTTATATTTGGTAAAGGGTCATGTTCAAAACCCAGACTGGAAGAAGGTTGTTCTTCCCTCTCCATTGTATTCACTGATGATCTTTCACTAGTAAGTATTTGATAGCTAAAGCCCAAGTACTCAGTTTGAGGTTCTGCAAATTTGTATTGCAAATAAGAATTATGGATCGAACTATTTCTTAACAAATTAAAGAAAATATTGCAATTTAAATAGACAAGAGTTAAGGTGCTAGACTTCCTCAATTGTCACTCCTCTTACTTTAATTATGAACAAAATTAACTCCTCATTGTAGTGCCAGAAGGGAATGTTGTCTGACCTAAATTAAAAAGGGTCGTTCATTCCCGGAATAAATTCCTGTTTTAACAAGGGCATATTTTTAAAGAGAAACTGTCCTGTCCTGATTATAATTTTATTTATTTATTACTTGCCAGTAATGGAGATTCTGCCACTTCCCTTGGTAAATTGTTCCAGTTATTAGTTATCCTCATTTAAAAAAAAATTTGCTCCTAAGTTCTGCTCTGAATTCATTTATCTTCAACTCCCCAGCCAGTGAGTCTTGTTATATATAACTTTGCCTGCCAAACTGAAGAGCCCTTGGTCACCAAATTTCTGTTCCCCACACAGGTACTTAGAGTTATTAATGCACCCAGGAACCACGTCATAGATAAAGGTCAAAGAACTTGCACTAGAAGGTATTAAAAAAAAAAAAAAAGTTTAATATATATGTATGTTATTTTATAAATGGAAGTAGTTACTACCCTTGGCTGTTAGTGCAAAATGAGATATACTGCAGTTCTTCCTTAGACAGTATTACAATACGGAAAGTTCTGACCCATGCCATTATAATTAAAGGTGTCAAGAGTTGCAAGTTGTGAGCTGAAAGAACCCTTGGGATCCACATCGTTTTAATTTTGCTTGCTTTTATGTTGGATGCTTATTTTTTGTGGAGGATTTTATTATGCTGCAACATCTGGAGATATACAAAATACGGTCACTCTCAGTGGCTTGGACCCTCATTTTACTGTACTTGGATGACAGTGCATGGAAGAAGTTGTGATCTTTGAAGTGGAGCAGCTGCTTTGTTATCTAGTCATATTACAGAACGGGCAGGACTTTGACCAGCCTCGGGAAGCTTGGGTGTGAAGAGGCCTTCCTTTTTAAAAGCATTTCATTTGAGAATTCTGCTAATGGGGTGTAAATGTTAAAGCAGTATGAGTCCCTTTGCTTCTACAGTTACAAAAATGAGACGGCCGTATTACAAAATGTTATCCTGGTGCTGCAGTGGTCAGCTAATCAGGTAATTTCCCCTGATGCAGCGATTACACACAGCCTCACAGCTGTGGAAGGGCTTTGTCAGAGAATGGATTACAGAGCTGTTCTGGCTTTTGGCTTGAGATTGTTGCTCCCAATTTTACAGTAAATGTGCAGCCAGTATTTCTTCATATTTAAAATGCAGATTAGGTAAAGCAGCACTTGGCCTTTGATACATGACCTTTAAAATCATTTAATTTTTTTTTTTTTAAAGTAAAATCTCTTAAATGGCATAAAATAGATCAGGAATAGTCTTGCTTAATTTGTTCTTTTACTTCCTTTTGAATCAGGTTGATAGCTAGGATGTTCCAAAAGATACTGTACCTTTCATAGGTCACTAACTCAGCTGCAGTATGCCGGCTGATCAGTGTATGGCAGGAATGCTTTAGATCAATCCTGACTTCAGTTTTCAGTTTGATGCCACTGCAACAAAATAATGCTGTTGCAGTCTTCTTAGTGGAAGTCAACTTCCACGTAGTGGTTAAGTGGATTTAAGATTTCTCTAAATTTGTTAAATGTGTGAGTTTTTTTTTAATTTTTTTTTTTATTAAAGCATTTGGGATGAGCAAAAGATCCTTGCTTTCAAGCGAGTTTCAGATCATTGCGAGATGTAATGTCTGTTTCCACTGATGGAAAGGTGGGGGAGCATTTTTTTTCTTAGTAGTGTTTGTTGCCAGTGTGATCAGTACATCTTAGAAAAAGGAGAGAGGGAATTTCCTGGCTTGCTCTAAGGAATGAAAGGCATCTTGACTTTGGGTTGTCCAAGGAATATAGTATAAATAGAACTTGATAATTATCAACTTATATGGCTTAAGTAAAACCATGTTACAATATGGGGTGATATAGTTTTATTGCCTTTTGTTTAAAGGATGTGTATCTGTGGCTTCACAGCTCAGAAGCTGTGTACTCTGACCACATTTGAAGTGCCAATAAAGCATAATGTGTGGTTTTACTTTGCCCCTCCATCTATATAAGATTGCATGCAAATGCAAACACATTACAGCAAGACAAGAGGTCAAGCAATTTCAGTTATTATTTGTTAACAGAATGAAGTTAGACAACTGCATTAAATGGCCAAGGGCTTTGTCCATCTTTTTCTCTTCTCTCCCCTGCGCGCCCCCTCCACCCCCCCAAAAAAAATTTCCTTTGTCACTTTAAGGAAAGCTGTTAATTAAATCATCATTCATTTTTTAGCTGATAATGGAGTGAAAGGCTAGGACACAGCCAGCCAATACAGCCAAGTTTATGGGCAGTAGTGTCTATATTAGAAATAACCCCAACTTGCAGTTTGCTTTCAATGTGGACTTCTATGCAAAAAAAATTCAGTTGATTAACAGGGCAATCAAACTTGATTGCTGCCCTAACTTTTCCAGTTCTGGTCATGCCTAATAGGGGAGAAGAGAAATCTGTGGGGTGCATTTGTGGCGGCAGAAAAGTGGAAAACTGAAGTTCTGTTTGAGTAAACTACTTTTGTTAAACCAACTGAGCATAGCGCTCCCCTTGAGCATTCTTGCCTAGAGAATTTTTCCTGTACTAAGGCTGTTAGTTTTGAGTTTGCTTTCTTGGCTTGAAGTTCCTTACACTCCATAGCTCTCTGGGCTTAGTTTTGTGGTATTTGTAGTCAAGTAGCATGTCCCCAGTGTACATTGAACATCCTGCTGAAAGAATGCTACCTATTCTCATTGTAGTCATTGTTTTGCTTCTCCCTCTCCCTCTTTTTCCTCCCTTTCTCTCTCTCTCTCTCTCTTTCCTCTCTCGACCTCTTTTTCTCTCTTTTTTTCTTTCCCTCTCCCCCCCATCTTAAATAATTTACTGTTAAGTGGGAGAAAGCATTTGTGATGATTCAAGTGTCAACAACCTGTCTCAATCTCAAGTATTTCACTGGAATAGCCAAGGGGATATCAATGGTCACCCTGAAATAAGTTTATTTTTTTTAAGTGAATGTTATCGGCCACTTCTCTCACTGTATAAACTCCATTGCCCTCTGGAGTGGATCACTGATATTGGTGTTTTCGTTTCTCAGTGAAGTGTGGCAGTCCGCTGGGCTCTGCTTACCTATACAAGGACTGTCTAGAAATTGTAATCTTCCCTCTCGGGAGTGATGCAGACTTTGAGGAAGTCTAGTGTCAGAAGCCATAAGTAATGCTTGTAAAATCTGTGTCACAACAGGGAAGTTAAAACCCAAGAAAATAAGGTTCTAAAGAAAGAAGGTAAATATTTTTGCACAATATTCTACCTCTACCTGCCTGAATGCTTAAAATTGTTATGGAAATGATGTGTGGGGAATTGGATACCTAGGTGAAGCAGCTACTAAACATTACATAGTGTGGTATTGCCTTTTACAATACTGTATTTTTCTCCTAAAAATAAAATTGAAAATAATATACCAAGGGGGCCAACATCCCCTTAGCTATATTCTGAGATAAATCATGAGTAACTTCATTGTCTTCAAATGTGTTGTCATGCTTCAGTGAAGATAAGACTGCTAAACTAGAGAGCAGACAATGTTGCATCACTATATAAAGATACTGAGGCGTGAGACAGTATCACAAAAATGACAGTGTGAGAGACTGATTTCACTGCATTTGTTCAGTACTTCTCTGCAGCTAGATTCAGTGTGGTTTCCCTCCTAATGGTCTCTGAGAGTGTTTCCCAGCTGTGATAAATGTCTCCATAAGGTAAAGTTCATCATAGGGATTTAAAAAATAAATTTTACTTCTTCTCTAGTACCTGATAGTGGTTCCTGTCAGAAGCAGGATAATAGATGAAATGGACTAATGGTCTGATTTAGCAGAAAACGGCTGCATACCTGTGACGTGTTAGTACCTCTCGTGTGCAAATTATATGTGTTTTATAACACAGCATTTTATTCTTTAGTATCTCTTTTTCTGGGTAGAAATAATCTTTTTAGCTCTAAATTTTTAGACCCTTACAGTTAATGTTTCCTTTCCATTATCATCTTCTCTAGGACGACAGTGATGGGATTCCGTGGTCAGAGGAGAGGGTGGTACGAAAGGTCCTTTATTTATCTCTAAAGGAGTTCAAGAACGCACAGAAAAGGCAGCATGGTGATGGTATTAATGGCAGTCTCAAAACCGTGAATGGTAAGTTTCTTCCTTGGTACCACTGGAAGAGTTTTTCTCTCATTTTTATGCTTGGTTTTCAAAATCTGACCGACAAATGTACAGTTCAGGATTTGTTTTTGAAGTATTTAAAAGGTTCACTTCACCTATACTGACATGTTTGTCTCTGAATTTTAAGTATCTGTTAGAAATGTATTGGGAACTATGTACTGAGAGAGCCTTGCTGCCCTTGGGATTTGAAATAATGTATTCTCAATCTGCACAGTTTTTAACCTTTTGGGCAATTGAGGAAGAATTTCAGACTGTCTTTGGTTAAGAAAGACATGATGCCTTGAAGGGAAAGTGTAAGATGTGGCTCGTATGGACTCATTCAGGTTTTTAAAAAGCTTTATTTTGTTTCATTGCATCTGGAAAATGATGGCTAGCAGAGTTCAGGTTTCTGGGCAAGTTTGTGTTTTCCTTTTCACCTGACAAGTTTTTTTTGAGAGGTTTTTGGCAGCTTCTTCTCAGCATGAGCATGTGTTAGTATGTGCTGCAAACTAGCCCTCACCCTCCCCAAATGCCACTCTGATTCCCTTGGCATGCCTGATCTGTTGCTTTACTTTCCTTCCCTGTACTCCCTGCCCAACCTGCTACTTTGCCTTTTGCTGTCACCCCTGTCTGTCACTGTGTTCCCATCTCCCTCCCCAATCTGCTGCATGCCACACACATAGGCTGCCTGTGCCACAGGTTGGCCACTCTTCTGCTAATACATTAAAATAGCAGCTGGGTGTTTGCTTGTTACATTATCGTATTTCTGTGCAGCTTGTGCTTTTGCCATGGTGAGTCAAATTTCACTGTTCTTTAACTGAGAAGCTTACATATTACTAGCAAAGCAAAAAGCTGGTTAAATGCAGACAAACTGTGTATGACCAAGTTATTGCACCACAGGAGCAGCAATGACCTCTTCAATGCAATTAAGAAATACTTTTGACTTCTGAGTTCACTAATAATACCAAATGATCTGAAGGGAAAGAACACTTCAGCCTTAGCACCAAGTCAGTAATGAGCACGGCGAAGTACGCAACCAGCTTTGGCTTTCTGTTTTTTTTTCCAACACCTCTGCTTCATTGATCGTCTGTCAAACACAATTTCTTTTGGAAAGTTTCTCATTCCATTATGGGGCTTTTCTTTAGTCAGAGGAAAAAAGTCTACAGGCATGAAGCACAATAATTGTATGTTAGTAAGCTTTGATGATATGCCAGGTTACAGGATGACTGAGGTTTTTATGGTGTCTGGTTTCTCCAAAGGCAGCTTAGATGAAAAGTAAGTTGGCTGGGAATGCTGTGTCAGTGCAGGTACCAGACATGGAGTATGCCACATATTTATTCCAGCAATGTCATGGCTCATGCCTTCGAAGCATGCTTCACTAATTTAGGTTTTTATAGTAGCATACTTCCCCCTAACTGCTGTCCCACAAGAAGTGGGTGACTAAGCTTTTCCTGAACTTGTATGGCATCCATTCTAATTCCTTCTATTCATGAAATGGTTCCTTAAGCTTCCAGCCTCTGTACTGCTCCGTTTCAGGAAGACAACTGTCTTTTGAACATTTTTTTTTTTTTTAAATCAGTCATTTAGAACAGTGGTTCTCAACCTATGGGTCATGACCCAAAAGTAGGTTGCAAGAATGTATGAAAGGGTGGCAAATGGATTCTCCTTTAAAGGAGAAAAATGTGGGAAACCATGACTTTTTTCCTTTGCAGCCAGTTCCAGCCTGCAAGGGGCTGCTTGAGGCATCCCCCCAAGTCCCCCACACTGAGGGGCTGGGACCTGACGGTGAGGGGCACTGGGTTGGAACTGGCCATCGCTGTTTACAAATGGGTCCTGGTACAAAAAAGGTTGAGAACTGCTGGTTTAGAAGATAGGCTGGCTTTCTTTTGAAAAATGAGGTTTTTTTTAGGAAAGGGAAAAGGATTAATAGTAGTGTGACATGGGAAAGACAAATAATGAGATTTAAGAACATTTACATGTCATGACAGCTTTCAGAACGGATCCATTGCTGCTTTATGTAAGCTGTGGCCACCATTTTGAAATGAGCAAAATGCCTAAATGTGATGTTATGTAAGTGGCTTCCTTTATATCGATACTGAACCCCTGTCAATTTTGTTGAAGAAAGCTGATGTATAAATTTTGGCATCAGTGGTGCTCAACACGCCTGAAAAACTAAGGCCTTTGTTTAGGCCCCTAACCTTAGGTTTCCGAGATTTGAAATTTTATCTTGCACATATAACAAGGAGTAACACTAAATTTTGTGAAATAGAGATCCTGGGTTGCACAACTCCTTTAACAACCCTGCTGAACTTGCTATGGTGTCTTCAGGTTGTCACAGGTAGAGAGAACTTTTCAGCGGCCTACAGACATAAGGAGACTGGGAGCTGGGCAGTGATGCTGAGAAGAGCTGGGCAGCTTTTTCCACATCATCAGTCACTAGGTTGCCTCCCCCTTTCAGTAAGGGACCCACACTTCCCTTATCTTCCTCTTGTTGCTGACATACTTGTAGAAACCCTTGTTACCCTTCACGTCCTTTGCTAGCTGCAACTCCAATTGCTCTTTGGCCTTCCTGATTTCATCCCTGCATGCCTGAGCAATATTCTTACACTCCTCCTTCATTATTTGTCCAAGTTTCCACTTGTGAGGTTCCTTTTTGCGAGTTAGCTCACTGAAGAGTTCTCTGCTAAGCCAAGTTGGTCTTCTGCCATACTCGCTAGTCTTCCTGCACATCAGGATAGTTTATTCCTGTGCCCTCAGCAAGGTTTCTTTAAAATACAGCCAGCTTTCTTGGACTCCTTTCCCCTTCAGATTGGCTTCCCAGGGGATCCTGCCATTCCCTGAGTTTGGTCACGCCTGCTTTTCTGAAGTCTAGAGTCCTTACTTTTTCCTTCTTTTTCTCAGGATTGTGAATTCAGTCATCTTATGGTTGATGCTGCACAAGTTGCCATCCATTTCTATATTCCCTACCAATTCTTCCTTGTTTGGGAGCAGCAGGTCAAGAAGAACATGGCTCCCAGTTGGCCTCTCCCAACACTTGTACCAGGAAGTTAGTCACAGAGCACAGGATAACAACAGGATAGCCTTCAGCTACAGTGTGTCTATGGTTGATAAATACACTTCCAATGTGTGGGAACATAAAATCAGAAGGAGACTTTTCTGTCAGTTGTCAGAAAACCCTTTGTAGCTCTAAATGGGATAGTCTGATTCAGCTTGTGGAAACACGGTTGCACACTGAAAAACCCAAAGGACATGCATTGTGATTTTGATTTGTTACTGCCTGTCGTTTGTGATCAGATTTTCATAATAGAGTCTGGGATTTGGAATCTGTATACCAATTTTCAGAAGTCTTCTCCTAAGAGGAAAGCTAATTCCCATGGGAAATGGTTTTTTTTCCTTTTGTTGCTTTAAATGTGAAATATGGTTGTAAAAAAAGCAATAAAGAATGTGATTATTGCTTGCATTGTGTTTTAAAAGTAAATTCACTATCCTCAAAAGAGTAGCTCATAGAAGCTTGCTTTTACATTACAGTTCATAAACAGTAGAAGTACAAAAGATAATTTTTTGTTCAAGATGATCAGAAATACCAACCTGTAAAGATGACAGAGTAGTCCTTGAAATATTCAGATGTATATTGTATTGTCAATGGCCTTAGGTTAGTCCTACAAGGATGATGAATGAAACCATCTCTAAATGTGTTGTATTGGTTAGGACTAGTGAAAAACATGATCTAATTAATTATGAATGTTAAAGTATAGGATAGAAGATTTTGGTTGATGTTGAGTTCAAAGACTTAATCTCCAGGTATTTTTCTCTTTAAAGCTTTAAAGTGTTTCTTGATATAGTAGATATGATATTCTGCTCTGTTTTGTTTATTTCGTCTTCCCTGGACCTTAGGGCTGTGAGAAGTTTCTTTCAGTTTAGTGAGATTTAGATGCATGCTAGGAATATCCTCTTGTGCGTATATTTCAGGTACCCCAGTCAGTGCATTTAAAAATGCAACAAAGTGCCAAAGTGCAGTGGTACAATTCAGTATAACCCAGTGCCAGTAACCAGTTAAGTAAGCATATCAATTTGGAATATTATTTCATTTTTTTTCTTGTCTCTATACCTGTTAAATTTGCCAAGGCCAGAATTGGGACTATGCAAATCATTATTTTAAATAATTTGAAGCTCACTTATATTTGTGCAGGACTTCTGCATAATCTTTGTATTTTTTATCTAAATTTTCAAAAGAGCAAGTCAAAAGTCTCTCTCTCTCTCTTTCTCTCACACACACACACATTCAAGATTAAATAACAGCTCTCTTGCGCTCTCAGGAAGCTGGATTGGGTACTACTGAAAATTCCCAAATCTCTTTTCCTTTTTTTGTTTTTACTATAAATTTCATTTGAGAAATTTGAGAAATTTTCATTCTCTCCAAATCATTAATTGTTTGAGAGAGTTTCTTTCTGAGTTATCCATGAACAGTTGCAAAGATCTTGCAGGCCATATAATGCTCTTGGCAACTCCTGTCCAATGCCACTGTTTTCAGAGGATGCTGTCATTACAGCTTTCAGTGGTCAATCTCCAGCCTGTAGGCCAGATCCAGGCTGCAAGGCCATGTAACCTGGCTTCCCCATTTGTCTGAAAATTTGACTGTAGAGGAGCGGTGACCTGTAGGGAGCCCTACAAGCCAGATGACGGAGTCCTGCATGCTAGATTGCTCTGGTGCACCATGGAACTAACACATGGGGTTGGATAGGTGCACAGAATCACACCAGAATGCTGACCTCATGCTGGGTCAGACCCGTGAACTGACCCCATGCATGGTACCTGGCCTGTGGACCAGCTCTGCAGCACTTGGCCGGGATATGTGGCAAGATGCATGAGCACTGTCAGTGCTCTAAGGAAATTAGAGGAAATGTTCTCTGTAAATTAATCCTGCCCTTCATTTTTTCCAAAAGTTAGAGACTGCTGTCATCTTATGACTCATAACTTTGAATCATTTCACTCTCCTCCTAGGAAGAGCTGCTGTTGTCCCTAAGTCTATTTATAGTTAAAGTAATTCTGAAAATAACTTCACCTGCCTGCAGTCTTTTACTGTTAATTGTGGATGGGAGAGTGTAAGAAAGATGATGTGTAAATGGCAAGGGTAGCTGTGCAGTCTGAGACGACAAAAATTAATAATAATACATTTGTTAAAGTTGCTGAGAAGAGGCCAAGAAGAGACCAGGTCCGCAAAAAACAAAATGATGTATAATATCAGAAAAGGAATACAAAGCATTAACCAAAGGAGAGTTCCTGATGGGTTTTGGAGATGCTGTTCTCATTTGTTGGTTGGAAGGACAATTGCTGTGTCATGAAGGTGGGTAAGGATGTGGGAAGTAGCAGATTTTGCAGATAAGAAATAGAGGATTTGAAGCAAAAGGATAGAGAGGATTAAATGAAAAACTGTATATAGGAGAAAGGAAACAAAACCAAAATCCAAGGGTAGAAAAATAGCACTAGTACTGGTAGTATTAAAACGAAATCTCATTCAGTACAATACTGTAGAAAAGGTTGGAAAGCCAAACAGGGTGGTGGGGAGACACTCAACTCATAAATAGAAAAATGCTTTTGATTAATTTTAGTCATTAGCCTGTTTAACAGTTCTTTTGGTTTGCATCTAACAGTAACAATTAATTGGACTGGATGTCAAATCTTGAAATAAATCCTTTCCTGTCTACAACAGAAAACAACAAAATTAAATTATTCAGGGTCATCTTTGCTCTAGTTTAGTGGCTAAAACATTGGTTTTTTTCCGCTAGTGTCAGCAATGTAGACCAACATGCTGCAGCCTGGGGACGAGCAAACTGCATTTTGTTCCGTCTCCTATAGCAATAAAATTGCCAGCTAAATTCAGACCATGGAATCTTTTTATAGCTGATGTATGCAGCAGGAGGAGCACAGCTACCCTTTCATATATGTGGTAGAGCTTGCAGTGCTGTCAGAAATCATAGTCTTTGTCAATCTCTGTATTTAATTTACTTCTTTCAATCATTTTTATAGAGAAGCTTTTCTGGCTAGAACCACATGAAGTCCCTCCAGTTTTATATCTAGATACACCCAGATTTCATGTACTTTGAACTCACTATATGAAGATACTTGACAGAATAGACGTTTGCTAGATAATCAGATTTGTTAGGTTCTTCCTGATATGACATTGCATCTTGGACTGCAGAACACCCATTTCTTTGGCATACAGATAGGAATGAATATTTTTCTGGTTTATACAGACTGTAGATGATGAGATTTCATGAGGATGTTGAAAGTCAGAAAGTGGGCTGAAGCAGTACTCTCCAAACTGCAACAAGTTGGGGAATATGCAGAGCAGTTGGTGGTGGTCTGGCTGTTGCTGACTGGTTCTTGTTTGTAGCTGCAGAAGAAGCTAAAGATACCATATATGTTTTAATAGTTCTACTGTTCTGTGCACACGATTGATGCAGGAACGCTTTGGGATTCTAAGTGACCTGGAAATGGGACCATATGCCATCTGTCTAGTAGGCAGGGGTTCATACTAGGAAAAGATTTGAAAATGTCTGTTTTACAGCCTTGTGACATTATATTTAGGACACGTTAACTGCATTTATAAAGTGGGCATCTGCACATTCAAACAGTAAAAGAAGTGCAGAGTGTAGTTGTATTGTGCTAAATGTGATTGTATCACAGCAAAGTTAGGACTTCTCATGGGAGGAGTATCTCAAGTTTGTATTAAGTATCATATGTAGTTGAATACAAGATGGGAGCTTCCCTCCCATTCAACTTCCAGCAAGAAAAGGCCCTCATCTTGGATCTGAGTACAAGGCAGGGGGCTGTGGCTGTGGCCCTGGCCTGAACCAAGTTTGGCTGCAGCTGCTGCCCCCTCTTTCCCAACTGCCTCTACACCCTCCCCACCACTGCTGCTTAGCTTCATTCATGACTCTGGCTCTGGCTCTAGTCTGGGGCACAGAGCATGAGATGTCTCTAGCCCCTGCTTGTCCAGACTTCAGTGACAGTGGTGGCTGAAGCTGACCCCAGCATGTTACACTAAGAGGTCATCATGCATGTTACTATGCCGCTTCTCAGAACACATTCAAACCCTTAATACGACATGATGAAATGCTTATGGTAATGATAAATAAATGACGTGCTAAGTGTCCCATGCTAAAAAGGCCCTTAGAGTATGGGAGCAATATGGAGAAGAAGGCAGCAACAGAAGGGAATAGTCTATTGGACAGATGTGAGGAAAGTCCTCTTCCTTCCAAAAACTAGAAAAGAGAATGAGAGGCATTAAGCAGTCAAACACATGACCCATGAGCCATATCCAGCCCCTGGAGCCATATGATACGGCCTGTCAGTTGCTGGACCAAGCCCGTGTCAGCCCAGGCCTGGCACGCTGTGTACAGCATGAGCTGGACCTCCTGCAGGCATGTAAGAGGTCCAGCACAGGGGGTCAGACCGAAGTGCCACATGTGGCCCCTTGAGTCGCATGCAGTGCTGAGTCTAGCCCACGCACCCTGTGCTGGCTCTGGGGGCCCTATGCACAGTGAGCCTCCAGGCTGGTGCATGCTGCATACAGCGCACAGGCCTGGACTGGCAGAGGGTGCACCTCCCTGTGGCACCCTGCCAGATCCAGAGTCACCACACAGAGCTGCATGGAGTGCGCACCCAGTTGTGCAGCACACGTCAACCCTCGGGCCAGCACAGGGTGTGCACTGCCTGTGGCATGTGGCTGGATCTGGCACTGTTTGTGCACAGAGGGTCTAGGCTGCATACAACGTCCCAGACTGATCCTCTGTGCTGCCTACAGAACCAGGTCCAGCCCAAGTGCTACAAGCAGCATATGCTCTGTTCCAGCCCTGGAGGCTGGTGTGTGCTGTGTGTCTGACCTGGCACTGCGGCTGCTCCTCAGAGGGTCAGTCCCAGTCCAGACTCTCTCAGGGATGCTCATCTGGCACACACGGCCAGATGAGTTCAACACCCCTGTTTTGAGGAGGGGTATCTTGTGGGTTCTTAGATAATGTAGAGTCATAGATAATGAGGGTTGGAAAGCACCTCAAGAGGTCATCTAGTCCAACCGCCTGCTCAAATCAGGACCATCCCCAACTATATCATCCCAGCCAAGGTTTTATCTAGTTGGGTTTTAAAAGCCTCCAAGGATGGAGAGTCCACAGTCTCTCTGGGTGCTTTACTACCCTCCTAGTGAGAGTTTTTCCTTATATCCAACCTAAGCTTCCCTTGCTGCAACTTGAGACCATTGCTCCTTGCTCTGCCGTCTGCCACCACTGAGAACAGTTGAGCTCCATCTTCCATGTAACCACCAATCAGGTAGTTGAAGGTTGCTACTAAATCCCCACTTCAGTCTTCTCTTTTGTAGACTGAATAAGCCCAAACATACACACCAAATATCTGATAAGCGCAGGTTTATTACTGCTTGTTACTAATTTTTGTTAAAATCTTCAGGAGCAGGCAAAAGGATTAAAAGCTAGAGTAAACGTGAGTAAATTGTGTGTAGTTGCAGTACGGTACTCTATCCCAATGATAGTACTGCTGATATCACACTGACCATTCAACAAGTTCCTCACCTTATAGATAAGGGGGAATCTGTTCATTGAATACCCTGGGGTTTATGTTGCATAACAAACAGCAAGGGACATAACAGATGAGTCAGTAGGATGGGCATGGAAATATGCAAAATAGAAAACAGCAAAATAACAAAAGTAAAAACAGTGTCAGTTTAGAGACAGATGTCTTTCAGTCCAAATATACCTCTGCTTGTTTGATTATTGTTTTAGGAAGGACTTTATGTAAACCACAGGGAATTTCATTTTGTCCCGTCAAGTACAAAGGGAAATGTATTTTGTGAAACCATATGCATACACAATCATCTGTGCTTACCCATGAGTAAACTTTTTCATTTTAGGGTTGTTTTTTCCCTCTGTTTTTTTTACTAGTGTTGTAAACTATACTTTTTGGAATATTTCCAAAAAGTTCAGGGAGGAAAAACATTTTTTCAACCTCCAGAGCTCTTAGATTAGTGTTTTTATTCTTAGCCCCTATCGCTTTTTTTGTTTCCTCAATAAAGGGGGCATTTTAGAAATGTTTTACCTTCTAAAACTGTGAAACTAGTTTTGTTGTTGACCCAACAGAATGTTTTTAAATCCATTAAGCTGTGTTTAATCAGTGCAGATGTCATGTATGCTATAAAACCTTCTCATGTCAACGCAGGCAGTAAAGTGGCTTTAAAAAGTAAAGTTTAGTGACAGATGGCTATAACCACAAAGGAACACAGTGAGTACTACTGTAAATTTCCTGACACAACTGCCAAGATACCTTTTTCCTGACCTTGAAGTACCCTGCACTACCTGTGTCCTTATGATTGGGCCTTTTTTAGTAACCAGGTTGCCAATCAGCACAGGTTGTGAATCTTTTATGTGACATGAAAACAGTCTTAATACTACCATAAATTCCTACTGCTGAATCGCAGTTGTGACCCAATCCATGTTTTAAAACATTTATTTTATAGCCAAGTTTTTAAGCCCTTGGAAATGAACAAAATATAGGCCATTTGATTAACCATGTAGGCACGAACTACTCCAGTACAATATTAACAGTTAATCATTTTTATCTTTATTATGGCTAGCTGGGATCCAGTATTGGAGACAAAGGAGGAGTTTGCTTCCAGGATGAGTTGATCAGGGTATCATTCTGGTCATTCTTAATAAGTTCCTCTCTCTTGCCCCATTTTAAATGAATTTTAGTATCGGTGAACGTTGTTTGAATCGTAGCGTTGCAGAGGCCTTCATGTAAGCACCCAATAGGATATAGAAGTGGCATGACAGTGTAAAGTCCCCCTTTGCCATTGTGTCAAATTGTACCTGAAGTGGCCATCTCCCAAGTTAAGAGCAGTTGAATTTGCATGATTATCAATTCTCTTGTGGCACAGGCAAGATTACTGGCAAAAGTTTCAGCTACATTTAGGATTGTGTGATGTCAAGACCTGTCCACTAAGTGGCAAGCTCATTCTAGATAAGCTACTGAACATGCAAGGCTTTTTTTTCTTTTTCTCTCTTTTTTTGAATTTGCTCGGAATTTCCTGTGCTTTGTTCTGCATCTGTTTTGAAGACTATGCATCTTTGATAGGATTCATCTTATTTTCTTTATTTAGGCTATGTGCTGCAGTATGTGTGGTGGGATGCTGGGGGTGGAGAAGCTGAAAGGAGTGAAAGGAGCTCAGCTGGAACATTTCTTTTAGAATCCAACAGAGGAAAGAGCTGGCAAACTCAGACCCTCTGCATCTGACCCTCTGTTATCAGTTAGCTTTTAGCTCTTGGCTTCCCCATCAGACAGGTGCTAGTTTTCTCCCCAAGGATTCACCTCTATCATCCATTCTGCCTAATGCTTTCTCTGAAGCCAGGACCACACTGCCCACTCCCTTTCATTTACTCCTTTGCTTTCTTCCATCATTGGCTTTAGCAGCAGTTGATCTAATGATTTTTTTTTTTTAAATTCAGTATCTGTCTGTCCCCTGAGATCTTACAAACAAACATCAGAGAGATGACTCAAACCATGACTTGGTCCAGTTAATTCTTTAACCAATTCTTCACCTCCGTTTTCTTGTGCAGGGACCGGGACTTCCCCACCGTGATGCAAGATGGACTCGAGGGGAACGCCTCCAGACCTCAGGTTGGGGAGGACTGGGTTAGAGAGCTTCTGGAGGGGCTCGACATGTTCAGATCAGCAGGTCCAGATGCTCTCCACCCCAGGGTGTTGAGGGAGCTAGCAGGGGTTATTGCAGGGCCCTTGGCATGGCTTTACAAGTGCTTGTGGTACTCGGGCCAGGTCCCAGATGATTGGAAGATAACCAATGTGGTCCCCGTCTTTAAGAAAGGGAGGAGGGAGGACCCGGGCAACTATAGGCCCAGTCAGTCTTACCTCAATCCTAGGAAAACTCTTTGAGAAGATCATCATGGAGCACATTTGTGATGGGCCAGCCTCAGGGATGATGCTCAAGGGCAACCAGCGTGGTTTATTAGGGGCAGATCATGTCAGACCAACCTGATTGCCTTTTATGATCAGGTCACAAAAGCCTTGGATGCAGGTGTCGCTGTGGATGTAGTCTTTCTGGACTTCAGCAAGGCCTTTTGACACTATCTCCCACCCCATCCTCATTAAAAAATTGGGCGACTGTGGCATTGATGCCTACACAGTCAGATGGATTGCAGATTGGCTGAAGGGTCGCACTCAGAGGGCGGTGGTGGACGGGTCATATTCGACCTGTGTTGAAGTGGGCAGCAGAGTCCCCCAGGGCTCGGTCCTTGGGCCTGCGCTGTTCAATTTCTTTAATAGCGATTTGGACGATGGGGTGAAAAGCAACCTTTTAAAATTTGCTGATACCAAAATTTGGGGTGAGGTGAACATGCTAGTAGAGAGGGAAAGACTGCAGCAAGACCTGGATAGGTTACAGGGGTGGGCTAACAAAAACAGGTTGCGCTTCAGGGTGCTGCACTTGGGCAGTAGTAACCAGCAGCACACTTATAAGATGGGAAACTCCCTTCTTGAGAGCACGGAGGCAGAAAGGGATCTTGGACTCATTGTTGACTCCAAGATGAACATGGGCCGACAATGCGAGGTCACGGTTGGCAGGGCTAACCGGACCTTGTCGTGCATCCACTGATGCTTCTCAAGTAGGGCCAAGGAGGTGATCCTCCCCCTCCATGTGGCACTGGTCAGGCCACAGCTGGAGTACTGTGTCCAGTTCTGTGCACCCCACTTCAGGAGGGATGCGGGCAACATGGAGAGGGTCCAGAGGAGGGCCACCCGCATGATCCAGGGACAACAGGGCAGACCCTGCAATGAGAGACTGCGGGACCTGAACCTGTTCAGCCTTCACAAGAGAAGGCTGAGGGGGGACCTGGTGACGGTCTATAAACTCACTAGGGGGGACCAGAAGGGTTTGGGAGAGACCTTGTTTCCCCTAGCGCCCCCTGGGATAACAAGGAATAACGGCCACAAGTTGTTGGAGAGTAGGTTTACATTAGACATCCATAAGAACTACGTCACTGTCAGGGCAGCTAGGATCTGGAACCAACTTCCAAGGGTAGTGGTGCTGGCTCCTACCCTTGGGGTCTTTAAGAGGAGGCTTGATGCCTACCTGACTGGGATCATTTCAGCCCAGTTTTTTTCCTCCTGCCCAGGCAGGGGGTCGGACTTGAAGATCTACAATGTCCTTTCCGACCCCACTTCTATGATTCTATGAAGGTCCCCTCAAAAGCAGATTTTTTCCTAGAGCACTTTGGAGTCAGACAATGGTGTCTTCTGGATTTTGTAAATAGGGAGACCTCTACAATGTTCTTGGCTAATTATTAAAACTACTGCTATTTGTTGTGGTTGCTAAGCAGCCCAGCATTTTTGTATCCTGCCTGTACTGGGTGTGGAGGTTGAACAAAGCCTAAAACATGGTTTAGAAAAAAAGTGCATATTTGTGTGCAATATTTATCCCTTTAGTTTGGTTTCCCAATCTTCTGTATAGAATGTTCTCTTTAGAAACAGTAAAAGCAAAGTCTAAAGTTGAGCTCAGTCTTCTGGTTGGGGGCCTGGCAGCATGGTACTTCTCCAAAAATAAGAATCGTGCCAGTTGGTTTTAACAATGGTTTTTCAGGGTAGTATGGGAAGTACAGGAAGAAAACTTCTACTTTTCTGATGCTGTTTGTACTTTTTACTGCTTTTCTGATATCCAGAGAATAAGCCAGGATTGAAATATGTTGCCACTTCTTCTTTATATCTTCTCAAGTATCAGTTGAAGACTGACTTTTATGCAACTGAATCGATTCTGTTGAGAGGGACCAGGTTTGCTTTAGAGAGAGCTTAGTTCGCAAGCCTTAGAGCTCTGAAGAGAGAAATCCCAAATGCCGTTTTTAGCTTTGGTCAGAAATGACCTTTGACAGTTGAAGTGGCCAGTCTGTTGTGAGGGTAGGTGAACTGGCATGGCGAATTGCAACTTTAGATTTAAATGCATATTCCCTGTGTTTACATAACCTAGTATCTTTCCCCATTTAAAATGTGATCCTCATAGCTTGTTAATCAAAGGAAGAACTGTAATCTAATACATTCTTCCTTTTAGCATAATCTAGATATGTTCATAATTCAATGAATGCTTGATAAAAGTTCACTTTTTGCCATCCTGGAAAGCAAACCAAACAAGTTGGTGTATAAGGTTTTGAAGGTCAGCTGCTGTCCAAAACATAACATGCGCCTGCTGAAGTACTCCTGCTGATGTAAGTAGAAATGGACCAGTGATGGAAGCATTGCCTACCACACAGAATTCTTTATCTCCAAGTAACTGATATAAGAGATCTGCCTCTAATGTCCTAAAACAAGGTTTCTTAATAGGAACTTAACCATGCAGAACGCTGAACTGAAGTTCTGTCCTGTGTTAGACACTCATTTTTTAGATTAATTAAACATAAGCGACCCTTTGGCTTGGGTATAACAAAGACGTCGTTGTTTATTTATATCACCTTTGTATTTCCCTCATGTTAGATAATCCATAGATGAATAGGGAAAATTTAGGGCATTGCCTGCAAATTTCAGTTCTATAGTTCCTGCTGTCCTTGCCATTATTGGATATCTGGATAACACTGAATCTTTCTGGCTAGGAATGACTGCCAGCTGAATTTCTATATAGAGGGTCTCAAGCCCTCTTGAACTGCTAGATAGACTAGACAAGAGAGTTTACCTCAACTTTGTCTGTCTCCTGTGTTAAGACAGGAAGAAGTTTTACTAATTGGGTGCAAGGTAGACTTTTGTTTTGATAAAGGGTGGGTTTTAACTTTGAATTCTGATTTAGCATTGTGTGAGACATAGATGGGTAGTAAACAGGAAACTGACTCTACTGTACATTGCATCTTTTAAAAAAAACCCCCAATATTATTCTTTTAGGGGAGAATAGTAAACTAAAGCCCTCTTGGGACATGTTGAAACTAAAAGAGCTTACTGTTGAATTTTATACAGTCTAAATGCTGAGTCTGAACTTCCAAGTCTGCAGTTCTCTCACTAGAGCCTATGGTGTTATTCGTGTTGATTTTAGAAAAGATGATGAGGGGTGAGATAGCAAAACTTCAAGATGACACAAAAAACAGGCTAGTTAATACTAGAGGTCAAGATTCCTGCTGACTGTACAACCCAAGTAGCAAAAACTGTCAGTGACACCAAGAGATTTAGCCTCCAGAGTGATGTCAGGTTCTTTTACCCCCGATACATAATCACTTTTCTTGAGACCTAATTGCCAGGCTGAAGCTCTTGCTTGATTCAGAAAATCTGCCCAAGAGATTTTGCAGGTAAGATTTCACTGTGGGCAACTAAGGCCACGTCATTTGCAAACAAGAAATTTCTCAGAACTAGTTCTTTCACTTCGGCTTTCATTCTAAACCTTGCAGTGTTGGACAAGTCTACACCTAGTCTGGTTTAAAGATAATGCCATCAGTGCCTTTCTTGAATAGATGAAGCAGGAATGAAAAGTAAATGTTAAAAAGCATGGGAGCTAGGACACGCCTCTCTTTCACCCCATTGTTGATATCAAAGGCGCATTTGATTCTTTGTTTTTATACACTACATTTGCCTTCATACTTTTATGTCCAGACTATGGAATAAACTCCCTCCAGAGGTGGTGCAATTGCCTACCCTGGAAATCTTGAAGAGGAGACTGAATGGTCAGCTTGCTGGGGTCACCTGACCCCAATTGTCTTTCCTACCTGGTGCAGGGGGGGTTGGACCATCCCCAACTAGGTCATCCCAGCCAAGGCTTTGTCTAGCTGGGTTTTGAAAACCCCCAAGGGTTAAATGTTTAGGAGTATCAATTAGACAAGGTTCTTTGGGTGAATCTGATATCTTTAATTAGACCAACTTAAATAATTGGAAAAACAGGAGTATCAAGTCATTGTTTCTAGTTTTTATAGGTCTCCAAGCTCTAATTATTTTACTGGGGTTTTAGGTAAAACTGACAGGTTTTGGTACCACCACTGTGTATAATGCATTGATGGAATCATGTATCCCTTTCTAGATATGAATATCATAAACCACACTATTTCTGACTCTATATTAACTGAAAACAGAATTGTGTACTCTACTAGAATTAGATATTAAAAGTAGGTACATTACTTCTTCAGCCCAGCACTGCATCTGCTCTGAAAATGTTCCATTCTGTCACTTTCCTTTCAACCATCTTTTCTATTTGAGAAATGCAGTTAAAAAATTACTGAAATGAGATATCATTTCCCCACCCCTTTTTTGTTGCTTTGCAGCCTTCTCTCCTACTGAAGAAGGTAAACAGAGTCTCATGCAGTTAGTCAATTCAGGAGCTTTCCGCTTGAGGTATTAAACAACAGAGTTATTGTATCTTGTTTTGCATCGATATAGCTATCATCTTCTATGTACCATGTTTACTTGAATCCAAGATGAGGTTATTTTCCCTATTTGGGGGGAGGAGAGGGGAGTCCTTGTCTTGGATTCAAATACAGTGGAGGTGGGGTGCAGGTGGCTGCTGGGTCTCCATCTCTGGCCCCAGGCCAGGGGCAGAGTCAGAACTAGAGAACTAGATCTGCTGCCTGCCCACTTTGCCTACTGTCAGGCAGGTCTCCTGTCAGGCAAGAAGGGCACAGGACCCACTGGGGAGTGGGCAGGTTGCAGGGGGGCCAAGTAGTGGGGGCTACTTGCTGTCCTGTCATTGGTTTTCCCACTGCATTGGTGGCAGAGGTGACTTTAAGACGACCCTCTGATAATTTTGATTCTATACATGGAAAATTATAACAAATTTATAAATTTTCCATGTGTGGAATCACTTTTTTTGGTGGGGGAGATCATCTTAAATTCAAAGTTATCTTGGATTTGTTTAAATACTGTATATGTTAGAGAATTTTGGGAAATAACATACAGACATAGCATGGATGGTGGTCCAGATACTAGAAACTCTTGGAGTCCTGCCTATACAATGGCTTCCACAGTGTGGTCATAGTGAGCTGAACATGTTAGGTAACCATGAGAATCTGTTTCCTAGATGTTATTAAGGCAAGCAAGGCCTACATTTTAACAGCTAGGAATAGCACCTGATGTTAATGTTCAAGAGGTGTTGATGAATCAGTGCTGAACATGTTCAGTGCCATTTCAAGAAAAGCAATGAAAACCTAGTTATAGATTTCTGAAACAAGCCTGGCTCTGTTCTGTGTTGTAGAAAAAACTCTGCTCTCTATCAGTTTAGCTACACCCATTGTTGATGGCCATTTGTCAGCTGTATTTTTATATTCTATATTGCTGGTTCTCTTATGAAATGTATTATGGAATTTCTACTTGGTAATTCACTACAAGATTGATCTGTAAAATAGCTCTCAGAAAAATTCTGTTTCCACACTATAAAATGATGAATGTGTCCATTTCTTCTTGTGTTCTTTGTCTTTTATTTCATAAGGAATTTCTCCCTTCTCTTTCTTCTGTTCCTCATCTCTCCCACCATAACTGGGGAAATTTTTTTTCTCACTTCCATTTTTCTTGTTGTCTTATCTCAGTCTTCTTAGTTCTTTCTCTCTTTCTAAGTTTTGCAAATGTTCCTTCCTTCCTGCATTGTGCGCTCCCTTCTGCCTGTTTTTTTTTTAATGCAGATTTTGTGGGATTGGGTGGACTTTGTTAGTTGTGGCACCTTGCTGCAGCCTTGTCGCATATTTATGGACTATCCTGACTGTGAGAGCACATTGGTTTTAGAAATAGGTTCTCTGAATTCTAATATGCCCTGGTGACATGCTGGCAAGAGGCATCAGCGTAGCATACCAGCTCAGTTGGAGCCCTGACTGTATGTTAATTCTTTAACTTATAATTAGCCATATTAAATTTCAATTTTCTGAAAGGAACTATTATCAAATAACAGTCCATCTGTTTGAAATCTCAAAGACACATAAGGAATGAAAGCTTAGTGCCTATTATGCTTTCATCTTTCAGAAGCAATCCGTATCTCAACATCTTGACCTACATTTTCTTTTTACCCTCTCCAAGAGACACCGTGTGGATTTAAAGTCTCAGAAGGGAGGTAAAGATTTTTGTGCGCATTAACACACAGTTTGGGGTAAAGGCAACGTGGCCTACATGTCCTCGTTCTTTTAAATACTTTATTTCTTTTAAGTGTTCTCTCACTATCTGTAAGGCAGAGTTAAGATTACATGGTGGGGGGGAGTTAAAAAGTGTACCCCTCCATTCCTTTGTGTACATACTACTTTCATGTGTCCAGCTACTGCCAAAATCCATTCCTGGCTCTACATTTTAGAAAAAGGAAAAACATAATAGTCCGTCCTGAATTCCCTTGCTGTTATCCTGCTTTCAAGCTGGGATCCGGTAATGCTCTCTCTCTCTTTTTAAGGCAGGGTTTCAACACTTTAAATATTTGCTTTTATGCGCGTGCTTTAACGCAGTGTTTATGCTTACATTCACCATTGCACTTTTCATAACTGTTTTCAATAAGTCTTTTGCCCCTCTCACTGTGATACTATTTGCCCCTTCCCAGGGTAGCAGCGGAGGTCGTAGCGGGTTAATGTCGTCCCAGAATGTTTTTGCGTTTAGACGGTGAGGGCAGACCTTGTGGGCATGGGTGACTGGTGCCTCCTGGCTCTGGAGGGGCACCAGCTACTGATCACTGACAAGTGAGGGGTTCCTCGGTGGCCGATCGCTGATGCTAGTGAAAGTGCCAGTGGCACGTACATCCCCTGTGGCCCCAGGCTCTGTCGTTTGTACCTGGGCCCTCTGTGGGCCATCCTTTGTTGTACTGTTACTCTTTTTTTCCCCTAATAAACGTTCATTTAAAAACAAGTCTATAAGCTCCCTTGCCTATGTGGAGTTAAATCTTGTGCTTTGCTACATGGGTGTGCTGGGACAGGGAGAGAAGTTGTAGACAATATCCTCTCTCCCCCTCTCCCTCCCTAGCCCCTGCTACCAGAGCTTTTAAGTGGGCAAATGGAGAGGAAGACTGACTTCTCAGCAAGGTGCCTTGTAGCCCAGTGTACAATACTTAGATCTGAGGAACCAGAACCCAGGCTAGGGATCTAAAGGTTCAAGACTCAGACCAAGCTGGTGACTTGGGTGCGGATTCCTTACAATTGCATGTGGTAGACTTAGTGATTACACTTAAGCAAACAGGTACACTTGGGTTTATTTAATGCCCAAAGGGAGAAAACATCCTTTAAAATAGGTTTCAATATGTTTCATAGTTGGTAGGGTCGGAAGGGACCTGAGCAGATCATCAAGTCCGACCCCCTGCCATGGCAGGAAAGAGTACTGGGGTCAAATGACCCCAGCAAGGTGTACATCTAGCCTCCTCTTAAGGACCCCCAGGGTAGGAGCCAGCACCACTTCTCTTGGAAGTTGGTTCCAGATCCTAGCCGCCCTGACTGTGAAGTAGCGCCTCCTGATGTCTAGCCTAAATCTACTTCTGCCAGCTTGTGACCGTGATTTCTAGTCACTCCTGGTAACGCTCAGGGGAACAGGGATTCCCCCAGTGCCTGCTGGCCCCCTCTGACTAGTTCGTAACAGGCCACTAGATCCCCCCTCAGCCTTCTCTTGTGGAGGCTGAACAGGTTCAGGTCCTGCAGCCTCTCCTCATAGGACCTGCCCTGCTGCCCCCTGATCATGCGAGTGGCCCTCCATGTGAGAAGATGAAATGTGCTAACGCCTTCTTTTCTCTTCGCCCCTTTTGCCTTCCCATTAACTTGAATGGCCCACAATTAACTTAATTGCACATGATTCCAGGGACAAGTCTGTCAGCCTGTATGCCCCTGCTGGCCACCTACTGGAAGAGGGGCAGCAATGCAGCTTGGAAAAACTATGTGTATGGCTGCAGTGCTCCCATTTTGATTAAAAGCCGAGATGGGCAGAAGCACCTTAAATAAGACATCCCTTTACAGGCAAAGATGGTTCTTGGCCATATATTCTGTTTCTCCAAACTTTGTGAGGTCTTTACCTGGCATGGCTTGGGGTGGCCAGGGCAGGAGCCTTGGGCACTGACTTTAGGGTGAAGGGTGAAAAAATAGCAGCTGCCACTGCAGTCACATGCCCATGCCAAAAGTCACCAGTGCCTCTCTCCCTGGCATTAGGTTGACTCGTTAGCATCTAGGCCTCACTGCCTGATTCATCATCTACACCAGAAGGATGGTACTGATTAACTTTTATGTGGCTAGCACCACTGTTTCATCTTCATCCAACCATCTCTGGCTCCAGTTTGTACCAAGTGTGGTTCCCACTGGATGCAAATTCCTCAATGGCCTTTAATCCTATAAGGATGCACACCCAGTTTCTGTTCTACTAGACAGACCAGATCAGCCCGTTTTTATAGCACATTGAAAACATGAAGCGCTATGTATGCATGCAACTATAACAGCAGTGTATACCTGTCTTTGTAACTTGTTTGGTCAGGGTGGTAGTACTTTGAGGCTGCCCGTAGATGTCTTGAGATTCTCTTAGAGAGAAAAATGGGTGTGGAGAGCCAAAGGTGCTTGCCTTAACTGATTTATTTTGTGTGGTTTTTTTTCACAGTTAGTATGCATCTTTTATTGTACTTGGTGTCATAAAATGTACAGAGGGCCTCAAGGTATTTGCTTTAGTGCTTTTATTTCAGTGTCATGTAACTTAATAGAAAAATGAGGTTGTCAGGGTTTATTTGAGGTTTAGTTGCATAAATCCAAGCCTAAATCCATTTTTTTCCAGTCACAATGATGTAACAACATTGAATATGCACGTAAAAAGCTTTTGAGTGTGTTTTTGGTTTTATGCATTATTTGCTTCCTGCCTTCTCCCAGGTGTGCCCCTATTCCCCCCCTGCCTCCCAAAAGCCCCTGTGTATTGTCCTGCTGTTTGTATCTAAACAAGAAGCAAGTCACATGCTACCAATTGTAAATTACAGTGAGGAACACGAATAAGAAATTAATTGTGGAAGCTCCGTCTACATAAATCTTGTCATCTTTGCCCAGTTTTAAGAAAATAAACACAGTCCTAAAAATTAGACTTAAACTTAGTAGTATTTTATCTAAACTGTTTACTCAGAAAGTCAGGGTGCTGTTTCTATTGACAAACCAGCCCCATCACTTTTACTGAGTAGCAAGTCTTCTAATTTGGTGCGTTTTTACCTCTACTGCTCTCTTGAAATGTGAGCAAAAAAGCTTTTTCATGTTAGTGCAATATTTAAGGGCAGTGGGATTTCTTTAAATCCTTAGGAAAAAAAATCTCCTTAACACTTCAGAACTACTTTCTCCAGTGCCAGATTTTCAAATGGCTGGCCCCCTGCCCTCCACCCTAATCTGCTCCCCCTGTGGTTCATCTGCAGATATCTTACTAAAGGAGAGGTGAGGGTAAGGTTAAGCAGTTGGCTGCAAGTACCATAAATAGAAATGAAAATTGCTTTTCATATGAGGAATGTTTCTTAAAAGCTGTAACATCAATGGCAATGCATATACTTGTACTTCAGAAGATTTTATTAATCTTTATAAGAACAAGGTAGATTTCATAAGTAAAATCAGGACACTCTGCACATACTTATCCAAATCTTTGGCAATCTATTGCAGTCTGTATTATCCAAAGCCTTTGCCTGTAAGCTTGTGTCACTCTGGATTCGACCTATGCCTAGTTCCCATGACGAGATTCTCAAAGATTAAGTGACCACTGAGCACGGCTTCTCTTGCTTTGTTTCCTCATTTTCTCTCAAGTCACTGATTACATTATTATCAAATGACACGGCAGTGACAGAGCCAATCTAGGCGAATGCTGGTTTCTTCTAAGCGTGTTCTTCGCAGCTGTAAATTTTATTTCCTGGTGTTTTCTCTGAATTGCACGTGCCCAGCAGGTAGACAACTGCTGTGCAAGACATCAAACAGTCCCTTCCCATTTCTGTCAGAATCAAGTGTGAGAGGTGCTAGGTAATTCTTACCTTGGGTAAGGCTTTAAAACCAAACAGAGGCAATGTGTTACCCTTGCATGCATGTATGACAACGTTTATTCATTCATTCATTCACGTTGGCTTTTTATATTGCACTTGCAATTTCAGTACTTGATGATTGGGCCTAAATGCTTTAATGTCATAGTTGCATGTTATATAGTTTCAGTTATTCCAAGATTAATTTTCCAAATAAATTGTGAGGGTAGGGAGGGTCAGTCAAAACTGGCATGACAGCTTGCCAACTTAGGCATGAAATCTATTTATCTGACATTTATGATGGTGATGAGATATTTTACTCAAGCATTGATTCACTCCAAAGAAGAGACTGACTATAGTTTTCAAGGTTAGACTACAGGAAGATTTTTTTTTCAGGCTGTTCTTGAAGATGTATTCTGTTACCATATCAAAAATACACTAAAACCTACATTGGCATCATTATTTATGATGCAGAAGAAAAAAATATGTGCAAAGCTTCACTATCACATTAGGTGCATACAAAGCTGCTGATTAAGAAAGGGAGAGGGGGACCCCAAAAGTTTGGAGTTGGGTGAAATTCAGGATGCTCATCCAAATTTTGTATGGTTATATTGCCTCTAACCACCCTTTTTGATAGGCTGTAGCTGTTTCTTCTCTTCTGTTGCCTTCTGGGAAACTTTGGCTAGTTGAAGACCAGAAATAGGACAGTGCTTTAGGCAAGGTAACATAAAGAAATGATTTGGCTTGGCAGAAAGTAAGAAGACATCCCGGGTTTCCAGTAATACCAGCTCTTGTGAAAAAATCCTGAGACTCGTGATTTCCAAGTCAAATTAACTCTGACTCATGATCTAGGGAGAGCACCCTCAAATCTCTGGACTTTTTTTTTTCTAGCCCATGTAAAGAAAGCTCAGCTGGTAAGTCTGTGGAGGGGAAGGGGGGAGGGGCAGATTGAGGCCCCCACGGTGAGGGAGGGAGTGGGGCAGGGACTGGGGTGAATGGGGCTGTGGCGCTGGCATGGGTCATGGGATATAGTTGTGGGTGACTCGTCCAGAGGCACAGAGGGGAGGGGCAGCTCCTTGCCACTGTGCCCCAGAGAGGCATGGAGGGGATGTGACCACCGGTTTTGTGCGCAGGGCAGAGGCAGGCTGTGGGCTGGGGCTCTGAGCCCTGCTGCCTTTGCCCGGGGAGCCACGCGGTGCCAGTGTGCCTCCTGCCGCCCATCAGGCAAGCAGGGGACACATGGCGTGGCCAGTTTGAGGCTCCCGGGACAAACTTTGTCCCAGGAGCCACATGCTAGCCATGCTGCATGTTCCCTACCTGCCTAGTGGGTGGCAGGAGGCACACATGAGATTACATGGCTCATGGTGCGAAAGCAGCAGGATGCAGAGCCCCAGCCCACAGTGGGCAGCCTGCTTCTGCCCCATGCACAAATCTGAGGAGCATGTGCCTCCCATGCTTTCTTTGTGGGGGTGTGCAATGGTGGGAAGACATTTGCATGACCAGTGACCTGACTTGTCTCCGGATCTGCCCCTCACTCCCATGCCACAGACGTCCCCCCCCTCCCCAGCCCTGCTGATGCCCCTCACTCCTAACCCATATCACCTTGCATCCTGCCAGGGTGTGTGGAGAACCCTGCTGCCAGGCTCCAAACCCCACATACACACCCACAGCCCCCTCCCAACTTTACAAATAACCCCCCCTCACACACACACACCCACTTCAAACATAGCATCTCATGATTTACATACCAAATCTCTTAATTTTTAAGTTGGTTGCATGATTTTTGATGCTGCAGGCTTGGCAATACTGGGTTTCTGAGGAGCATAGGAAAAAAGAATTCTACACAGAGTAGTATGAAATGGATTTATGAAGAAGGGAAAAGTCCAGATAATGTAATGGATTTGCAGGATTGGGCAGAAGATTAGTCACAGGTAGGGTGACCACATTGCACGTGTCGCAGTTTGACAAGGATGCTCCAGGATTCCACAGCCTGGTCCTGGCTGGTTGGTCACTGGTTCCAGGCTGAAGTCCAGCAGGGAGGTGGAGTGGCATGGTGTGCCAGGCAGGCACCGCTACTCCTCTGCTGCCTCTCCGCAGTGGTTCTGGGGGAGTTGGAAGACAGGAAGTTTAGGTAAGAAGAGGAAATAAGTCAGGATATGTGCGCGTTGCCACAGTAAACCCAACTTTTATAAGCGTCACTTTCCGTAACTCAGTGTGCCGTTGGTTCTTTTACCTATGGCATTTTTCACAAAAGATTCTGTTTTGGAGCAGAGGAG
The DNA here is from genome assembly GCF_052110815.1 of Crocodylus siamensis. NCBI lineage: Eukaryota > Metazoa > Chordata > Crocodylia > Crocodylidae > Crocodylus > Crocodylus siamensis. The sequence continues at coordinate 134,037,622 of NC_143397.1, read as the reverse complement.
CAAGCTACAAATAATGCAGTCGCAGGTGACTCAGTTAAGTAATTTCCATTGCTGTCACCACCTAAAAAGGAGTCCTTCTGCAGTTGTTTCCTGCAAAAGAGGGAAATTAATGACTCCATGCCGGATAGTTTGTTTCTGCCAAGTGAAAACGTTTACTCTTTGCAAAGGAGTGTCTGTAATTTGCTCTGCAGAAAGCTGCTTTTTATATGCCAGCAGGGACAAGGAAAACAAAATAAATGCAGTATTATAGGCAAAAGACCGACGTATGCTTCAGAAAATCAGTTGGCTTAAAATTGGTTGAGAAACATTTGTGAAAGGCTTCCTTCTTTTCTCTTCTCCTGTTTGTCAGGAATGTTGTGAGGCCTCGGGCTGGCTTGGTTGTGAAGCAGCAACACCGCACTGGGGGCTCCGAAGTGATGTCTCGGCGCTCAGGCTGGCAAGGAGTTGGAAACTTTGCAGCAGGCAATGCATGCTCATCTCGTGTGCGGAGGAGGGAGCGATGCGCCTGGCAGTGCGCCTTCCTTATTCCAAGCTAGTACAAGCAATTGTATTTATTAGCAAGTTCCAGAGGGAGCAGCACCTGTGGCTTCCTGTACAGAGGGTGGGGTCATTTCATTGTGGAGCCTAAAGTGTTTTTTGGAAAGGCCGTTAATGACGTTCATAGCCTTTTCCAGTTGGGGAAATGCTTTAAAAAAAAAAAAAAAAAGTAGTCTTTTTTTTTTCTTTTCTGGTCTGTTTTCTCTCCCTTTTACCACTTGTTTTGAAGGTATTTATTGAGACATAAATGTAGCCTGATCTCTAAGGTTAGTAAGAAATATAATGAAAAATACATTTGTGGCTCTAAAGTCAAAGAGTATCAGCCTCCTGGGGATCGTATTCAGAGTTTTTAGTAGAAGGCAGGACCTCAAGAAAAAGAACACATTTTATTTTTCTACTAAATTTGAGAGCTAAACCAATAAAATGTGTGGTGGATAAATTCTGACCCTTGTCAATGGAGTATAACTCCCTTTGTGAGGAAGTAGCTCACTAAAACGAGTGACACTGATTAGCCCCGCTGTCCTCAAATTACAGCTGTTTTTCAGTGCAGAGCTGTGTGTAGAGCATTTAACCAAGCGGTGTCTAGCACAGAGCAAAATTTCTGTGAGAGACTTCCTGCCTCCTCCTCCAACTGAAAGCCTAAAGCAGAAAACTGTCTCAATTAACAGAGGATTAAATCAGCATTCATGCATTCATGGTGTAGGAGGGTCAGCATGACATTACCAGGTCACGTGTTACTGCAGTAAGAGGGATCTTCATAACGGGTGTCACACTGGAAAAATATTTCTTCAGTCTGTCTGGAGGGCTGCCCAGGCTCTTGGCAAAAAAACATGAAAGGCAAGTCCTGAATGACATGCATTACAATCTCAAATGAGGCTATACAATTGGAAATATGTCATTCAGTATTTGCCTTTCCGTGGCTTTTTGCCATATACCCAGGTACAATTGCAGATAATTAGAGGGAGAATAATTTTCTCCAAAGGACTTTTTGACACCTTCCTCTTCCTCTTTCAGGTGCGTGCTATTGCTGCGATTTGTTTTCTGCTGAGTCTGGTCCTTTACTAGGCCTTCTGTTTCCAGGCCTCTTATACACTCAGTCCTTCTGTCATTAGTTTAACTAGACATACTTTTTTTTAAACAGGTAATTTGGGACACCTCCTTTTGCTACAGATGACTCCAGTCCATGGTGTCTTCACCTCTTCAAAGCTGAACTGAGCTGCTGCAGTCTTCTCACTGTGCTAAGTGTACAGTTCCGGGTGCTAGTGGTACATAGCCAGAGCAGGTCAAATAGCTTTACAGACTGCAGCTCTGGGAAGCACTATCCCAGTGTCCTTCATTTAATGCTGGTGGGTTTCTTGGAGGTGGCAAGGACACATTGTTTCAGACCACGAGCATGGTTCTTGTTGGAGAAATAAGTCCGTTATAACCTCATCCACCATGATTTGTTGACTGTGCTTTTTTAGAGGAAAAGTCTGTAAAAAATGTTAATTAGGTTGTTGCTTTCCAGTTTAGTGTACGTTCACTGGTTGTGAGACTTAAAAACCACTACAAACAAATGCAGCCCAGCACTGCTCTGCACTTCTGTTTTAGTTTCAGCTCAAGGGTTTTGCTGCTCGTGGTTTTTCCTTTGCAAAGTTGTCAAGTATTCATCCTTAGTACTGTGTGCCTGCTTGCTTCTTATGATAGTGGGTCACTCATTATGTTGTTACTTCTCCAGGCAACAGATTCTTGATAGTCTGTAATTGCTTCTTCTCCTAACTTTCTTTTTATGGAAAAGCATTTAATTTGTCCTTCTGCCTCATAGAAAAGTTATTTTCCAGAGGGATGCCGTATACGTGTAACTTGTCCCCGTTGGCCTAAAAACGCATGCCGTGTCTTCATCTTTGTTGACCTGCTTAGTCCCTCCTTCGTGAAATATAGATGTTTTTCTCCATTGCCCATCAGTTCCTACTGGTATTTTAGTCTGCTGCTGTTAAGCTTCTGGGGTTAAAAGCGTGTGTCTGGGAACAATTGAGTGGCAACCAACAGACTCAAACTTTGAAGTCTGGTAATAACTGATAATTAGTTGGCAAATATGTTCCATATTTACTTAAATCTAAAGCAAGGGTTTTTTTCTCCAGTCAGCACTGGGGGAAACACCCTTGTCTTAAATTCACGTATGGAGTGGGGGCAGGCAGCTGCTGCAGTACTGGCTCTGTCCCTGAGCCTGGGTCAGAGTCAGACCCACAGCAGCCACCTGCCCCCCTCTGCTTGCCATCTGCAGCTTCTGTTTCCCGCTGGAAGATAGAGACTGGGGAGTTGGGGGCGAGGGTGGGGGGACGCTGAGGTGGTGGGTGCAGGTGGCAGGGTAGGGCAGAAAGGCTGCAAGGGAAAGTGTGGGGGGGGGGCAGAAGGCAAGGGGGTTCCCTGCCCCCCAGCCACACAACTGTGATAGCTACTGTTTTCCCTGCTGTGGCAGTGGGGGGGAAATGGATGGACAAATTTAAGACTGCCGTCTGATACTTACATTATAATTTTCCAGATACAGAATCTATTTATAAATTTTACATGCATAGAATAATAATTTGGGGGTTGTCTTAAATTCAGGGTCATCTTAGTTTTGGATAAATACTGTATTACAAATGGAATGGAGCTGTAAATTTGACATGGAAATGAAGAGGGGGAATATCCTCATTTTTCCCCCGTGTATTTGTCATCCGAATTTTTTAACTTTTACTTTAGGTATCATAAAATATTAGATCCTTTCTGCCCTGTCATGATAGAAGCTTGCTGGGGAGCTGTTGACTCAAGGGTCTGGGATGCCATCTTTAAATAGATATCTTTTCTTCCAAATGTTCATCCAGATTCTGAGTTAAACAAAACAAAGGTGCTGAAGAAAAAACCCCACATCTATAAATAGTCAAGCTAAAAATGCCTCCTCTCCAGTTGTTTTTTTTATATCCCCATCATTTGTGATATCCCACTAATTCTCTAGTCATCCATAAAATAGATGAGATTTTGAGAAGAAAAGAATAGCTGCATGTAATAAACATATTGATATAAATTATTTTATTAACAGAGAATCTTATTCAGACTTTGTTCTTTATCAGATATAAAATTAAAAGCATGGCTTTTTAAAAAAAATCCTGAGGTACCTTTTAAGTGTAAGGGATAAAACTGCAGTGATGGCAACTGTGGCTGCATGCATGTAGGAGTATATTTGTAGTTTGTTATAAAATATGCTTGTAACTCTATTTCCAATGTGCATATTACTAAATAGGAGAAAAGTAGCAAGGTCAGTCTCTTTTGGAGGAGAGAGGTCCTCAGGCGCAAGCTACACATCACCAAGGCAGTTGCTTTCCTCAGGCACAATAAAGCCATTCTGTCCAGCATGAAAACCAATTTGAGGTCAAAAGCGTTTTGTTGTTTTTATGATGGTACCGGGGTGCTTCTCATCCAAAGATCTCCAAGTACTTTCCAGGGGAGGTCGGTGTCATTTGTCCCCATTTCACAACTGCAGAGAGGGGAAGCAACTCCCTCAGCAGACCAGGCAGAAGGTAGGGCAGGATGACACCTTTGAGTCTAACTGGTTCAGAGAGACATGTTCAAATTTGCTGATGACACTAAGAGGTGGGGGGATGTGGGCACACTAGAAGGAAGCATCAGGCTACAGTCAGACCTAGACAGGTTACAAGGGTGGGTGGATGTGAATAGGATGGGATTCAACACAGACAAGTGCAAGGTGATGCACCTGGGGAGGCACAACCAGCACCATACTTACAGGTTAGGGAACTCCCCTCTTATGAGCACGGAGGTGGAAAGGGATCTGGGGGTCATCATTGACTCCAAGATGAACATGGGCCGGCAGTGTGAGGATGCAGTCAGGAAGGCCAGCTGTACCTTGTCATGCATCCACAGATGTATCACGAGCAGGTCCAAGGAGGTGATCCTCCCCCTGTATGCGGCACTGATCAGGCCGCAGCTGGAGTACTGCATCCAGTTCTGGGCGCCGCACTTCAAGAGGGATGTGGACAGCATCGAGAGGGTCCAGAGGAGGGCCACCGCATGATCAGGGGACAGCAGGGCAGGCCCTACGAGGACAGGCTACGGGACCTGAACCTGTTCAGCCTCCACAAGAGAAGGCTGAGGGGGATCTAGTGGCCTGTTATAAACTAGTCAGAGGGGACCAGCAGGCATTGGGGCAGTCCCTGTTCCCCCGTGCACTGCCAGGAGTGACCAGAAATAATGGTCACAAGCTGGCAGAGGGCAGGTTTAGGCTAGATATCAGGAAGCGCTACTTCACGGTCAGGGCGGCTAGGATCTGGAACCAACTTCCAAGAGAAGTGGTGCTGGCTCCTACCCTGGGGGTTTTTAAGAGGAGGTTGGATGAACATCTTGCTGGGGTCATTTGACCCCAGTATTTTTTCCTGCCATGGCAGGGGGTCGGACTAGATGATCTACTCAGGTCCCTTCCAACCCTAGAAACTATGAAACTGAGCTTTCCTAGGCAGGAAGTTACTTTATCAGACGCTGAAGTAGGTTGTTGCCTATGAAAGCTCATGCTTCCCTGAACCATTTGGTTTCTAAGGCCGTGTCAAGACAAGCATGGTTGTGTGGCGTGTGGCTCCGCAGACACATCTGCAGTGCCACATAAAGCACATTCAGTTGTTCTCCATGCTTTAAGGGAGAAGTACAGAAGGGTTTTTTGAGGGGTCAAAAAACCTGTAAAAAAGCAAAACCAAACCCAGAGTGGTGCATGCAGTGGCAGCAAGCCAGAGCCTGGATGGCCAGAACCACGCTCCACTGCTGGCCAGGCTCCATGTGTCAGGATCGCTGCTATTGCAGCCGTGGGACCCAGGTAAGGGATCCCAGTCCTGGCCCTACCCCACCTGGGATAATTTGCTGTGGGTCAAAATGCGTGTGGTGTGGGCATTCCCTGGGGACAACTAACAGTGGCACAAGGTGCACCTCCGCTATTTGTCCCCGGGGAACCAAACTTCCATGTGTGTCTGGATGTGGCCTAATGTGCCACTCTGCCCTGCTTTCTTCCAGACTTCAGATTAACACACACAGCATCGCAGAGAAGACTAGTGCAAGACTCAGGAATGAGCTCCAGTGTCCCAAGTCCCCATGCAGTATTCAAATCTGCTAGACTTGTTGCCTTGCTTATTCAAAGTTCCTCTTGCCTGTGATGGGTGGCTGCTGCCTTGCATCTAAAGGCCTGTTATTCCTTCCTGAAGCTTCCTGCTTGGAGCCTTTTGGGCCTAGTTTCAAATGGGGACTGGAGACAGGGGCCATTTCATGATGGCGTATGGATGAAGACTAACTACAATACTGGCTATTTGGCTATAAGAAGGTAGGGACAATCAAGACCCACTTTTACCAATCACTAACAGAAGTCAGTGCTTAACAGTTTATGGCACTATAGATATGACAGGTGGTTTCTCTGGGCCTCTGAGCTCATTCAAACACTTTGACCTTGGTACAAACTGGTACAGACTCATTAGGAAAGCTGTCCTTCCCTCCTTGTTATACTGTCCCAGTAGCAAGTAACAGAGACACAGTTGTTGTCTTTCTCCCCCTCCCCCGAATCCTAAGTATTTTCCCCCAGTAAGGCCCAGGTCTACAAGATGCTTTCTGTGGGTCAGGAAGAGATTTTCCAGGCAGAGGAAGCAGAAGACCATGTCTGACAGGTACTAGTCCTTCTAAGGCATCTGTCAGCTTAACACCAAAAAATACTAAACCAGAGTTTGGTCATTCTGTTGAAACATGGCAGCTCTTTAATGTAAGTTTATCGGACACTTACTGGCAGCATCTAGACTTCTATATGCACAGTACTAAGCATAATATCATGTGTAAGGAAATTGCATAAATATCTTTGGTTGCTCAATAGCAGTTTTGGATGGGAGGTTTGGTAGGGGTTAAGAGCTTCCTTCAACTGGCATTATTAAACCGATTCTCTTTTGGTGATCTCTTCTTTTGACAAGCTGACAAAAACATCTTGTGCTATAATGTTATTCATGCTTGGCTCCCATAGTAATGATGTATATCTACATATAAAAGCACTGTTGTAGTCATTTACCAAGACCGTAAAAAGCTATTTGCTAATAGTTCTTGGCATAACATTACTACTGAGTACATATGCTGTGTTATGTACCACAATCAACTTAATGTCCAGTGTCTTGTCATCTGCAAAGGCTAGGCACTGTTAGTTACTGTTAGGGTGGCAACACGGAGCCTGGGGTGGCATTGGTATTGACTTAAAAGCATTCAGAATGAGATGTATATGTTGTAGCTTGAGACTATCAGCTCAGGCATTTTCTTCACAATAAAATCAATGATACGTTAGAAACAACGGCAGGCTTTTCATCTCTGAGAGAATTATTTTTTTAATATATTATTATACTTTTTGAACTCCCAGTTCTTCAAAGATAAGCATGAAAATGGACCTTATTTCCTAAACTTGTTTCTTTTTAATATGTAATGTGTTCCCTTGTCATGCTGTGACAAGGTGACAGATGGTATTTGCACTATAAAACTAAATTATCTTTTGTGTATAGCTGTACAACAGCTAAATACAGTAGCTCTACAGTATGCTGATTAGTGCCTACTATTGCAGATGTTTTTGAGGTTCTGGGATATTTTAACTTGGCATTAAAAGGTTCATGTTTTTTTTTTAAACTCACTTTCCAGGTCACTGGTAATAATTGGGTACATAACCTTGAAACTTCACATCTGTTTTTTTTGATTTTTGGTAGCTTTATATGATTAGAGTAACAGAGAAAGAGATGCCTATTGTGATTACATTTCAACTGCATCTGCTTGTCTGTTATTAATGGCAAAATAAGAGGTCTGTTAGATGAAGTAAACTTTTGTAGCTGAAGCTGTAGTTCATAATAAACATAAAAGAAAGTTAAGGAGTTTAGTCATTACACACTTTGTACTTGTCTCTCTTATTTGGGGGGGAAATCATACCAATTGAAAATGCAGTGAAAGTTATGTTAAACTATTCTTAAATACAGAAGATGATCTTTTACAGTAATTTTATTTCTCCACAGTGTTTAGCTGGATTCATACATGTCCTCTGATACAGTGCAGTTCCTATGTCAGCCAGGTGCAGTTGTGTGTATCTATGGTATTTGGCAGTCAGAAATAGCCTATGTAGTACATTTTAACAGTGTAAGCAAATGTATTCTCCATGTCCATTGGACATGGTTACAAAAGAACATGAATTTGAAAATGTCCTGGCTTGAAAGTTTACATTTGTAACATTACTGATGTGTTACTGCATTTGTGTGCAATTTTCCTATAAGCAAAAATGAAACCTCCAAAGGGAGGTAATCCCAACAAGGGTCAAAGGGAGCAGGAGGGCACATAAACCCCCATGGCTCACTAAGAGCATCCGGGAATGTCTCCTTGCTAAAAGGGAGGCATATACCCAATGGAGAGATGGGGTCATCACCAAGAAGGACTATGTTACAGTCGCCCGAGGATGTAGGGGGGCAGTCAGGAGGGCCAAGGCAGAGTTGGAGATAGGACTAGCTTCCCGGATTAAGGACAATAAGAAGTCCTTCTTCAAATACATAGGGGGTAAAAAGAGGGTCCCGGGTAATGTGGGGCCCCTGCAGGACACGATGGGCAACTTAGTCATCACGCCAGATGACAAAGCTAACATATTTAACGATTTCTTTGCCTCTGTCTTCCTAAGTAGGGACCAGTTCAGCCACCTCCCTGCTGGGCCCCCCTCGGGCCCCGGGAGAGACACGCCTGGGCCAGGGGTTAGCGAGGAGTTAGTTAGGGTACTTCTGGAGAGGCTGGACGTGTTCAAGTCCGCTGGTCCGGACGATCTTCACCCTAGGGTTCTACAGGAACTGGCCGAGGTCATTGCGGGACCCCTGGCGCGGCTCTATGAGCACTCGTGGTGCTCTGGCGAGGTGCCGGAGGACTGGAAGAGGGCCAATGTGGTCCCTATCTTCAAAAAGGGAAAAAAAGAGGACCCGGGAAATTACAGGCCAGTTAGTCTTACCTCAATCCCGGGTAAGCTCTTTGAAAAAATTATCCTGGCACACATCCAGGAGGGCCTTGCGGGGGAATGCATGCTCAGGGGCAACCAACATGGGTTCATCAGTGGCAGGTCTTGTCAGACCAACCTGGTGGCCTTTTACGATCAGGTCACCAAATCATTAGACGCAGGGGTTGCTGTGGATGTAGTCTTTCTGGACTTCCGGAAGGCTTTCGACACTGTCTCTCACCCTGTCCTCATCAAAAAGCTGGGAGACTGTGGTGTCGATGCCCACACGGTCAAATGGGTCGCCAACTGGTTGGAGGGCCGCACCCAGAGGGTGGTAGTGGATGGGTTCTTCTCGACCTGGAAGGACGTGGGCAGTGGGGTTCCGCAGGGCTCGGTCCTCGGGCCCGCACTGTTCAACATCTTCATCAGTGACTTGGATGAGGGGGTAGAAAGCACCCTGTTCAAGTTTGCTGATGACACTAAGATGTGGGGGGAGTGGGTGCACTAGAAGGGTGCAATAGGCTACAAGCTGACCTTGACAGGTTGCAACGGTGGGCGGATGAGAATAGGATGGGGTTTAACACTGATAAGTGCAAGGTGTTGCACATGGAGAGGAAGAACCGGCACCACACTTACAGGTTGGGGAACTCCCCTCTTGCCAGCACGGAGACGGAAAAGGATCTTGGAGTCGTCATTGACTCCACGATGAACATGGGCCGGCAGTGTGGGGAGGCAGTCAAGAAGGCCAACCGTACCCTGTCATGCATCCACAGATGCATCTCGAGCAGGTCCAGGGAGGTGATCCTCCCCCTCTATGCGGCACTGGTCAGGCCGCAGCTGGAGTACTGCGTCCAGTTCTGGGCGCCACACTTCAAGAGGGACGTGGACAATATGGAAAGAGTTCAGAGGAGGGCCACTCGTATGATCAGGGGTCAGCAGGGCAGGCCTTATGAGGAGAGGCTACGGGACCTGAACCTGTTTAGCCTCCCCAAGAGAAGGTTAAGGGGGGACCTTGTGGCCTGCTACAAACTGGTCAGGGGGGATCAGCAGGTATTGGGGGAGTCCCTGTTCCCCCGTGCGCTGCCAGGAGTGACCAGGAATAACGGTCACAAACTGGCGGAGGGTAAGTTTAGATTAGATATTAGGAGGCGCTGCTTCACAGTCAGGGCGGCTAGGGGCTGGAACCAGCTTCCAGGGGAAGTGGTGCAGGCTCCTAGCCTGGGGATTTTTAAAAAGAAGTTAGATGAGCACCTTGCCGGGGTCATCTGACCCCGGTGCTCTTTCCTGCTAAGGCAGGGGGTCGGACTAGATGATCTACCGAGGTCCCTTCCGACTCTAGCTACTATGAAACTATGAAACTATAAGTATCTCGTCTCTCCAAAAACTTATTCTACATTTCCATAACTGCATAGCTAAAATTTGGAGTGTCATGATACTTTGCAAGTAAATAGAAGCCCTAAGCTGTGTTTTCATTTACTTTTGTTCCATGGTCTTGTAAATAGCATTGTCATTATAACATCATGAAATGGTATGTGGTGCATACGTCTAACCTGTTTTATCACGTACTTTGAACTCTGTTTATCCATTTTCCATCCTATTGATTTAGTTATCTTTCAAATTGTCTTGGAAACTAGGCTGTCCTACCAACATGGATAGCATTCAGTTGAAAACAGTCTATGATGAATGCAGATCCAGATCTCTCTGTAGCAAAAATCACCTATTTGGGTAATCAAAAAATAGGGAAAAAACTGTATTTTTCACTTTGCAGTGCAGAGGTGAATAGCAGAAATACGATGGGCTCATCTTCTCAGAGTTAAACAAACCCTGTGCCTAACTATTGACCCCATATGGAAAATTAGGAACATGATCGTGGCAAAAATTTCCTGTGTCATAATTAATTAGGTCAGTTTATGCTCTTAAATACACTTGGCTTGTGCTGTACCTTGTTGACTGTTATTAATGTTATACTGGAACAGCTCTTGTCAGTTGCTTCCGACTGCAGGCAAGGGGCTGGAAACAAAGCATCTATTTTGAACATCTAAATTTTCTCGGCAAAATTAATCGTAATGTGCAGAAACAGTTACTGTATTGCATTCCTGCTTCTGGAGAAAATGGAAACCTTTAATTCTATGGGCCTTATTTGTAGGAGCATAAGAAATACATATTGAAAGTTTTGGAAATTTTATAACAATCTGTCTTCAAACCCTTTTTTTCCAAGTATACGCGCACACACACACACACACACACACATCTAACATAATTATATTAATGTACATATGTATGAAGCTGTCGTATTTACTGCTGAGCTCCAGAGGGAGCAGCATTCAACATGTATATGAATACTGAATGTGTATGCACTTACATAAGTACACACTGTTGACCTTTCCCCATCTTCCATTGTTTTATTGCAGCCTTTCCCTCATCACTTCCATCCCTATGCCTCACTCCTGATTTGATACCCTAAGAAATTTCAGTATATGAAGTCATTTCAGTTTTTCCATTGTAAGATAATTGATTTTTTTTTTCCCACCCTGATTAATTATTTCTAGTCTCTTAGTCCTCTTGGCACATGCTGCTAGAGGAGAAAGTGAGATAATTTGGAGTTTTAGTGGAACCAGTATACTATTGACATTTAATCCATGCCTGTTTCTGTAGGCACAAACATTGTGGTAGATAGGCTTCCGCTCAAGATTGGGGCTTGATTGAGAACTAGCTTGCTGGTGCCAGTTATGCTAACAGGTTTTAGCATCTATAGCAGGGGTGGGCAAAATGTGGCCCAGGGGTCGGATGTGGCCCACCAGGCCATTCTATCCAGCCTGTGGGGCCCCTAAAAAATTTAGAAAATTAATATTTATCTGCCCTGGGCTGCCTGTCATGCGGCCATTGATGGCTTGCCAAAACTCAGTAAATGGCCCTCTGCCCAAAATCTGTAGGGAATTGGCCATCAGTAAGTGGCCCACCCTTGATCTATAGGGAATGGTAGGGGTAATATTAGTTCCTTCAATTGTATTTGCTGTCGTTTCACCAGTTCTGTTTACACATTGGGTGCTTTGTCAGATCTTGACTGCTTTTGATGATGGATATGAAAAGTAAGGCTTGATGGAATCTGATGCACGATCCCGACAATCACACCTGTCATGCCACACATGCGTGGCAGGAGGTGTGATTGTGGGGATTGGGCATCAGATCCTGTCATGGCTTACTGCTGGTGCAGGGGAAGGCTGGTCTGTGTCTACTGTGCCTAGAGCTCCATCATGTGATGGAGTTCCCAGCTGCAGGGGCCACCTTGTACTCCTGCAGCTATGATCCTTATCAGCAGATCAGGGCTCTCAGTGGGGGAACTCACTGTACTCCCCCAGCTGGGACCCCTGATCAGCTGACCAGGGCTCCCAGTCTTCAGGGCGTATGTTCCAGAGGCTAGGAGCTCTGGCCATACATTCAGTTAAAGTCAAGATAGGAACAGCAACCAAGTTATTATGCATTTTACATAATAACTTTGTCCCTTATTCCTGGTTTTATCATTCCTGTAATTGAATAAACGTGTGACCAGGTCAATGCTTAATGAGTTAATCCCGTCTTGACTGTAATGTGCGTCAGGGGCCTGAATGCTCAGAAAGCATGTAGGGGAGCGGACTTGCAAAAGGGCATTTTCTTACTTCGCTGCTCTTTCCCTCTGTGTATTCAGTCATACCTGCTACCTTGAACAATGTACAACTCAAATGTGTTGCTTTTTGCTCTTGGTAGCTTTGTAAACCCCAACAGTGAGCACATGGGGATTGGATTCTGTACCTCGGTGTCAGCAAAATTATTGACTTAATTCTAATATTTACCCCTGTGCAAAAGCAGTGGGATTGCACTGGTGTTACTGGAGGCAACAGGTCACTTGAGATATTACCACAGTTAGGAGTCAAGATTTTAGATTTTTTTCTCCTGTACTTGGCAAGGTGTTTGTAACCTTTGTGGCTAGGGACAGATATTAAAAAACCCTGAGCCTGAATTGATTCAACCTTTTCAGGTTAGTCCAACCTGGCTAGGCTGAACTGGTTTATAACTGCACAGGCTGGACTGAAGAAATGTCTCTGGACTGAAGAAATGCTAGTACATGCCTGCAGTGGCACAGGCTAGAAGCCGGAGGGTGTTAGAGCAGCCTTCCCTTCGCTTCCACAGTGCTGAGCTGAGTGGGGCATGACCAGACCCCAGCAGGGTGCTCTTGTTAGGGAGGGGTTCCCCCCACTTGCTATTGATAATGGATTATTGAGTGACACAGCAGGGAGCTGTACAGGGAGTTGTTAGCTTTTATCAACCCATCAGCAAAGCAAGAACCTTCAAGCTCTTCTTAAACAATTTTTTCTAAGGAAGGAATGGAGGAACATTACCAGCTACCTGTTTATTAGCTTCAAAAAGCAGATACTGTTGTGTCTGCCTTTGCCTTGTCTCCTGTAGCATGGACCATAGCCAGCATGTGGTCTGCTAGCTAATGCTGAGAGGTGTCTGTGTAAGGCAGAGGGGATGGGAGAATCCCTGTTTGAGCAGGGAGAGGTTGCGGGGGAGGGGCAGAAAGGGAGGAAGCCTGCTGTACATGCAGTCTCTGCCAGAGCTGCAGCCAAGGAGCAGAGGTGCAGGGCTAGAGCAGAGCCGTACCCAGAGTTGCAAAGCATCTGGGGTGCTGGAGGACTCTGATTTAACTTAAACCAAGAAGGGGTCTGGGACAGACATATTGCATAGGCCGGTTTGACCCAAATCAGTTAAGTCTGATACTGTATTCAACCAGGTTTATCTCAAACTGGTTTCAGTCTTTTTCAGACAGGTTTATGTGCAATGAACATCTGTTCCAGGTTTAAATCAGTTTCTGATCACTTAAACTGGTTTATGTGTAATGTCTGTCCCTAGCCTTTTAGATATGTACGGGCCAAGTGTGGGCTTCCAAACGGAATTTTTCAATAAGCTATACTTGAGGAGAGGAGGACTGTTGAATGTTAGTTCACTGCACTGACCAAATGCCTTTTGCCTAGAGTTTTAGAACTGAGTTGCAGAAACTACACTGACTTTGAGTCACTTTGAGTTTAACTTGAAGATACTTTGTTTACATTAACTAACATCTGTTATCTGATGTTTTGTTGGATTTTTTCTAGCAATACAGAACATTACATAACTGGAGTTGTCAAGAAGAAGAGGGAATGTTTTTTTTTTCACCCTTCCAAAGAAGGGCACGCATCACACTTGACTTCCATATGTACGGATAGGTTTGGCAGGTTTAGAGGATATATGGCAAGAAACTTCCACATGCATGAGAGCTGTCAGCCCAAGAGGTAGTTTTCTTGACTCGTACTTCAGGTTGCTCGATTTTTACGTATGGCATCTCTCCAGAACAAATATTACTTTTGGAATACGTAGCCAAATTCTGTCATACTGGTTAACTTACTGAATGTGAAGTCTCAGAATGATATGCTTGATTTAGACTTCTCTAGAGTTTGCAGACCATACATTTTATCAGCAGAGTTTTAAAAATAAAATGCAAAGCAAAAAATTAAAACACTGCTAAGTACACATTTCCAGTAAGGAGACTTTCAGTGCAGAAGGAATCTGGTTAATGTTTGTTTTGCTTTTAATTTTCCTCTGTATGAAATCTCCTTGAAACTTTCTGGATGACTGAAGGAAATCCAGAATATATCATTCTGTGACATTAAAAATACCATTGGTTTCATAAGCTGCAATGAAATTAATATCTGGCATTTTTCATGTCATCATTTGAGAAATCCCTTTTGTTCAATCTCTTTATTTCTTGGCTTACTAAAAGGTAAGTAAGAATTTAAAGCTGGTTGTTTAACATATTTCTGTGCTGTCAGCCTCATAGCCAAGATAGCATGGGTATTTTGCACAGAAATTTGTGCTTAATTCAGTTTCCACTTTTGCTTTGTGGTTTCCCTTTAAGAAAAAATTTCAGAGAATTAATCTTATTTTATTTTCCTCCCACAATGAATTTCAACATTCTCTTTTTGTATGAGGTGTTTTAAAAAAGCAGCATTTAAAAATAATGTGCACAACTGCAGCCCTGCAACTGTGTAGTCATCATGGGCACATCCCCACAAGTGGGAATGTGCATTTCCCTGGGGACAAATAGCAGCAGCAGCACATATTCGTACCACTGCTACTTGTCCCTAGGCACACCCCTGTGTCTGCACTTTGGTGCACTGTCAATTGCCCTGAGTGTGGCTAGCACCTGGGCTGGTCCCAGCAGCCTTACCCGGGATCCTGGGGATGCACTGGTGGTGATCCAGGTGTGTGGAGCCTGGCCTGCATGGCTCTGGCTGACCAGGCTCCAGTTTCAGGTGGTGCACGCTGCTGTCACGTGTAGCACACTGTTTTTGTTTGTTTGTTTGTTCTTGGTGAGGTTTTTTAGACACCAGCATTTGAAGCATGGCAAATGGATTAATATGCTGCCTGCATTTTGCAGTGCCTCAAAAGGCTTTGAGGTGCTACAAACTGCACATTCATTCACCATGGTGGTGTAGGCCACGTGTCTGCTTTTAACTCCACTTCGAGATGTGTAACACAATCCCAAGTGCATAAATACAGACTTTGACAAAAAAAGAAAATGTAGGTGGGATAAAGTCTTTGAATTAGGCAATTTTGGAAATACAGAAACTGCACTGGAAGTTCAAAAATGTTAGATTTAAATAAGAGATGGGTCATCACACCGGCCCACAACATCAAAGCCTGTCCTGAAGAAATGGGTGCAAGAGGGGAGGGAGTCTTTGTCCTTTTCCTCTTCTTAATGCTATATTGCTTACTTAATGCCAGATTGCAGGCTTTTTAAAGATGGGTCTATTTACACCTGGAAGCTTCATTGAAGATGTATGAAGTCAAACACTGACTGTTGTGCGATGATTGTATTGATAGAGTGCACACTGTTTTCATGGCAAATTGTGGTTTGAAATGGACTGTAATTGTGCAGCACTCGTGATTTACTTTCCATAGATTTCATAGATATTAGGGCTGAACTGTTACTTAGGTGTTATTACATTTGTGCTTCTGCAAAGCATCAGTATGCTGCTCATGCTGCTGGTGTTTGGAGGCAGCTAAGCTGAAGCGGGGAAAGGTGCTCAAAAGATTCAAAGAAGAAAGAGCTACTCCCAGTTGGGTGGACTGAAACCTCTGCAGTAATCCCACACATGACACTTGCAAGAATATTTTTGTAGCTTGCCGTGAAGGGCTGTAATCTGCCAGAAAGAATTGGAATTCCTGCGGTGATCAATTCTTAAAACCTTAGATAAATATTGACCAGGTAATAGAGTGATATTTTTTTCTCTCCTGTGATCAATCAAGAAATACCTATCACTATTTTAATACCACCAGAAGGGTGAGTGGTTTCAGTGTCTTTTGGCAAGCTGCTGAAGTCATGGGTCAAATCATGCTGTACTTGCTCACGTGAGTAAGGTGAACAGCATTTGGCAGTCAGTGCAGTTAGGCAAGGCAAAATGCTTCTCTTGTTATCAATGGTTCTCCTGTCTGTCTATGGCTCTTTGAGGAAGGGGTGGAAAGATGGGCCCAGTGCAGCTTTCCCTTGTAGCCTTCAGCTATTGTGGCTGAGTAAGGCTTAGCCAGAGGCTTGGAGCAGAGTCAGGGGAAAAAGCCTTTTTCTCACTGCACCTTTAAGGGTCGCAATTTGAAAGCTTCCTAAATTTAAGATGGTTAGAAGCAGCAGAAGGAAGAAGAGGAAGAAAACAAACCGCCCACATGGCAACCTAATTTTAAATTGATGTAGAGATTTATGCAAATGACTCTCATCAGTGTGAGCTACTGTGGCTTGAATAAAGTCTGTAATGCAGAGATGCATTTATACGACTAAAATAATGCCTTTTTTGTAAACCCCATGAAACGATTTTCTTTGCAACTTTGAACAGTTTTCCACATTCTCATTTGGAATGGGTGGTTTGCAGTTCTCTGCTGCAAGTTTAAAAAAAAAAAAAATGTAAACTCATCCATTTCTAAATGGAGATTCCCTGTATAAAACAATCCCAGCCACTTTTACAAAGTCTGCTATCTTTTGTGAACTTTATTTGGCTATCAGTGTGAATACTGTCTTGGCCCGTTTGGCATTGGTGATACATGACTTGAACATTTTGTACCCTTTTTGTGTTGCCTCCACAGGACTCCTCACTAATGGCCAATCTAAGGGATTAGGACCAGGATCGGAACAGTTGGAGAATGAGAAGGACGATGCATCACAAGTGTCCTCCACTAGCAACGATGTTAGTTCTTCAGATTTTGAAGAAGGGCCATCAAGGAAAAGGTCAGTGGTGTTTTTACAGTTCAAATAATCTTTTTATGAGCTACATGTCAGCCAGATATATAAGGCCATACTTATGTTCCCACTACTGCTTGCCTTGGTTTTCTCCCATTTTACCATGAGTAGGTATTGAAATATTTTCAGAAACAGAGATAAAGCTTTTTGTGAGTGCTATCTTTTATTGGACCATCTGTATAGTTGGGTGGGCAAGGCTCTAGTGAGACCTGAGAAAGGATACTGTGGTACCCAAAAGCTTGTCCATATCCCTCCCAATTGTACATTTGGTCTGATTTAAAAGATGTAAAAAATCCTTGCATCTGGCATTTTTCCTGGAGCAGCACAGGTGCAACATTACGCTACCACAGTTCAGAAGCTGAGAGTTTAAAGTAACTACAAAGATAGGTTACATGTTGGATCCATGTACATGTTTCTGGCTTCTTTTTTAAAGTGAATAATCTGTAGTTTTGCTATGGAAAACATGGAAAGGCTGTTGTCATTTTGCAGTGAGTGATTATTAAATGAAATGTCTAGTCATAGTCTTTTTAGGTGTCTTGTAGTGTAAGTGTCACTGTTCAGTACATACAAATGTAATTTCTTGGACAGGCTACATTCGTGTCATTACATTAGATTTGCCGTTAGATTTACTTTGATTGAAAACATGTTCAAAGGGTTTAAAATACATAGATCCTCTGAAAATAGTAGTTGTACAGTAAGCTTCACTATGAGGATGTGGGTTATTGTCTGTAAGGACTACTTTGAGATAATGATGTGGCAAGCTGGCCTCTATTTCCTAGAAGTCAGTTATGAAATCCTTATTGAACTCTCATTATACTACAATCTTGGCCAATTTCCTCATGTGCAAAATGTGGGTTAAAATTGCAGGATTAGAGCCAATTTCATGTAGAAAATATGCTGAAAGTGCAAGCAGAAGTCTGGAATTTTATCTCATAAAATGAGAACAAAAACTGGTTCCCTGAAAAATGTAATTTACCAAAAGGCAAACCCACATCCCTCCCCAAAATCCGAACTTACCACCCCCCTCGCAAACTGAAATAGGTTTGAAGTGGGGATCCTCCTGAAACCGCCTTCTTCCACATTCCTATTTCCTAGGTAACTTTAAACAGTTCTTTGGGAGATCTGATGGGGAGGAAGAGAGCGGCCCCCTCAAATTAAATGAAAAGATTCTGCTTCCAAATGTTTGCCTGGCTGATGCGTGTATTTCAGGACAGGATATGCACTGACTGCTCTGTATTGATAGAAACTTTACAAGGACTTAATACAGCTACTCTTCACTTAACATTGTAGTTACATTCTTGAAATGTGACTTTAAGAAAACAATGTTAAATGAAGCCAGTTATGTCACAGTAGTTACCTACTAGCAGGTGGCAGCCAAACAGCATTATCACCGAACATTGCACAACTTTAAACGACTATGTTCTCTAATGGATCAGCAACGTAATAATGAAATGACGTTAACTGGGATGACGTTAAGTGAGGAGTACCTGTACAGTACAGTGTTGCTTGTGGGGAACTTTCAGCTTTTTATCAGGCATAAGTCAGGCTTGAAAGATTTTTCTGCTTTGAAATTTAAGTGTTGTGTGTGCAGTACTTGAGAGACTCAATATTTGATTTAGGAATGAGTCAGCTTCTGACATCACACAGTCTAATGAAGTGAATTTGAGCAATCAAGAAGAAAGGTCTTTTCATTTGGTTGGTTTTAGAAATGTTGGTACAAACATTTTGTTAGCTCTTGTTTAGTTCTAACACCCGAGAGAAGGCCCTTGTGACTAGTTGAACACCATGACTGTTTCAGTTTAGGTATGTGGAAGTCCTTACTCCAGTTTTCTTGGTCTCCAGGGATTGAAATCATGGAACTTGATACCTTGATATTTTAAAAGGGTTTTTTTCTTTAAAAAACCCCCCACAAAACATAACTGAAACCTCCCCCAGAATTCTGCAGGTTTTTGTGGAAGTGGGGAAAACTTTTAAGTTCTTCTTTCATTACTCATGAAGTACCATAAATGTATTTATGTATTTATTTATTTATTTTTGCTCTTGCAGGCCACAATTATATAGAACTCCCCCATTTTCTTCCTCCCCTATCCACTTCTTGGCATTCATGCACAACCTGCCTTCTCCTTCTGTTCTGCATGCTGCTTCTTTCAGAATACTCTCTTCCCCACCTACCACCTTTGAGACCCATCTTGACAGTTTCTCTAACTCCTCTTCTCTCAGCATTGTATCTGGTACCATTTTGTTTTCATGCCTCTGAGCTGAGGACATTTTAGGAAATTATACCCTATGGTCAAACTTCTCAGTGTTCCTTCCTTTACAGCTTACTGTAGCAAGATGGATGTCCTGCTGCTATCTGAAATTTGCATTTAAACGAGGGATGTGCTAATACCAAACTAGCCACAATTTTCTCACTCCCGTAACTAAAATGTGCATTGTCCTTAGTATTCTAGAAATGCCATGTCTTACAGCTGCAAGCACATAGAAGAGAGCAATTTTACTGGTTTGCAGAGACAGTGAAGTGTACACCTTCGGGAGTCACGCTGTTTAATAAAGCAGGCTTAAGGTCCTGTAGCACTATCTGTTTGAAGTGGGGATGTATGCAAACCTTCTTTGCAGGTCGTTGGTTTTTGCAGGGGAGAGATCTCTTGTGAAATATGACTATCTTTTATACAGGTGGAGAGGTTACCTGTATCTTATAGCATTAGCTTTGTGTTATTTGCTGATGACAATCATGACAAGAAGTGGAGACCTCTGGCGTAAGACTTGTTGGTCATAGCCTAGTAATCTAAAATAATCATTCTAATTGAATTTCAATTCAGATTCATTTCAAAAGATTCCTCTTTACTCATCACATGCTCCCCTTCTTCAAAGGCTTTTTACAAATTGCATTGTTGTTTAGTTTTTATTTCTTCTTGAAGTTCCAATCAACTTTGGTGTTACCTAAAGTGAACTGGGCTTACTGATAGTGCTGCTGTATATGTTAATGTGCAGGCATTGTTTATGCGTAAGATAAAAGGGAGAGTAACTGTTTAAAAATATGGGCTTTTGGGGAAATTTCTTGGCTCCTGAGACTTCCACAAAAATGACAAGCTCTGAGCTGCATGGAAGTCTTGATTCTGCGGGGTCTGCAACCTTGAAATGACATGATGGGAGAGAGAAGTGCTGATCCTTTAAGGTTACAAAGGAGGCAGTTAAGGAGATGACTGCTTGTCTGATGTTTATATGCTGTGCTGTGCATATCTTTGATCCAGACTACAGAGGGAATGTCTGTGAGTGTGCAAGGGCTGCGTTTTAATATCCAGCTGTGACATGGGCGTGAGTCTTCAGCAGCAGTTGGAATTTCACTCTCTTCATACCATGCCAATGATTTTATTGTTCTGAAACATTCTGAAATTGTCTCAATGATGTATTTAATTTAGCTGTGGAACGGAGGCCTTGGCTATTCGCAGAATGCACTATGGGAAGGTATACATCTTACAAATAGTGCCCACATCTGCAAACTGAACAGTGCCCTGAACTCTGCATTACAAACAATAAGTGGCTGCCCAGTATATATGCAACGAGAAAATATGTTCATCTTGGCAGGAGCCCCCCCTCATAACACCAACAGATCTGGAATACTGCATGACCTGGCAATCAAAGCCCAGCAGGAAGACCATCAACTACATGACATGATTGAAAAATACCCAATGCAGAAACATTTAAAAAGCATAAAACCCTTACCAATATCTGCCAGAAACATCAGAGGAAGCAGGAGACACCGTACTGTCATCATGGCCCCAGAGAAGGTGGAAAGAGCAATAGAATAACAATCGCACCCTACTACACAAGTACCATCTTCACACCCTCCTGGTCATAAACTCCCACGTAAGGCATAAGTAAACCTGAATCAACTGTGATCAGGCTATGGAGCTTCCAACAAAATAAAACATAAAATGAGCCTTACAAACTCACTATCATGCCCCTGTGGCAAAGGAGATCAGACAGCCCAGCATATATTATCTCACTGTTTTCTATGTGGTCCATCAGAAGGAGTGAACAGTCTGAAAGATTGCAGTAATATTGATGGATCTATTCTTAAATGGTTGGAGGAGTCAACTTTCTGAAGTCATACACAAGAAGAAGAAGAAAGATTTTATTATTCTGAAATTTCTTGGGAAAGATGAGAGACTGGACTTTTCCTGTGGGGGTGGCTGGGCAGAGAACTCCAATCGTGTACTTGTTGAAACTATGTAAAAACTGTCTTTTAAGGAATCAGAACACAGCTCCACCTAGGGCAAAAATGGAGGAGGGAAATTATAAAGGCTACTTTATATAACAGCAGAGTTGCTCTGCCTATTTCTTAGACCTTGCCTACACAGGAGTTTTAAAGGCTGCACCTGTAGACTCCCTCCCCCCATCTCCTTTCTCTTCTGGACACTTATTTGAGCATAGAAATGACTTCTTTTAGTTTTAGTTTAAACCCCTTCCCGAGTGACAAGCTGAACCAAAAGCTACTTTTACACTGTAATAAGTGCATACAGGGTGGTGGGGTGGGGGAAAGGAAGGGAGGTTTAGGCTATAGTAACTTTACACTAAATTACACTGAAAAAAACTTTCTTGCGTACACTGCTGTTTCTTAGCAAGAGCAGCATGTACGTGGTCTGCACAAGCTTTTAGGCCAGGTACAGACTTTACACTTTTGCCAGTATAAGTGATCGAAAGCTGGTCTTTACCTGCGACAGAACAGAAGTTTGGCACACACCGACTGGTTTAAAAATGTCAGAGCCCACTCTAAGTAGTCTCCCCCTCCCCCCAAATATGTGCATTCTGTTCACTATGGATCTAAACTATTCTGCTTACAGGAAACCGTGCAACTTAGTGTGCTTCCTACTTGGGCTCTTTGAATGTCTCTACCTAGGTTTGATGTCACTGAATCTGCTAAACTGGTTTAAGGTCTTTCCTTCAGTTTGCCTGGAGGCTGTCTTTGGGCAAAGCTAAATTTGCAGTCAAGGGGGAAACAGAGAAAGTTGTCTTCACAATAAACTAGCCTCAGCCCTACTTTGAGTATAGATTATTGTAGAACCCCATAGACATTCTGAGGATATTCTCAAAACACACAACTTGCAATTTTCTTATGCTGTGGTATGCATGATGGTAGGTAAGGAAGGAAGAATGCATAAATTTTACTTATAAAGCCTTCGGATAAGTCAAAGCACTGGAAAACCATTTTACAGAATAAGAAATGGATGGAGTCACTCTTTCAAAGTAATGCCATTTTCACATATGGTAATTTATTCTAGGGTGGAAAGTACTGATTAACTTCAACATTTTTTCTTAAATCTAGACAAATTGTAGGCAAAACAGGAACATTACATCTAAAGGTGCATTATTTTATAACAAAATCTTCATTAAGGCATGGAATTTAAGGGTGTAGATCAGCAAACCAAATTACAGAGAGTTAAAGGGAGGGCAACAGACAGTTATTGTCTGTGGACTAACTCTTCAACTGAGGGAAGAGTAAGACCTTAGTGAAACAGCATTAAGTTGCTGTCATTCAGTTTTCACTTCCTGTGGGATAGAAGTGTGCATGGGGACAGTTACTACAGAATGATGATTTTTTTTCCCCCTCGGATGTTAAATTTGGTATGCTTAAAAAAAGCACATTAACTGTTTTTCTTAGGTGTACAAGCAAGTGAATTAGGTATGCCAACAAAAGCTGGGTTGAGGCCATTTTGAAACCTTGATCTATATTATATCACTTTTTAAATTATTTCAAAGTACTGAAATCCTTCTGGTCTTCATAATTATAGCATCTAAGTAATTCATCTAACTTTTGTTGGTTTTGCCAACACATGGTAGTATGTGGAGTTAAAAGGACCAGGTGACTGGTATTAAGGGGGCCTTGGATTATATGAGTCGCTTTCCAAATGCATATTAATAAATAGGTATCTGCATTATTCTAATATTTTTGCAGCAAAATATGAAGGAAAAATACCCCTTTTGGTCTTGCATGTATTAGGAATTTGCTAAACATTTTTAAAAGCTTAATTAAGAACATAAAGTTCTTTTTTACTGGGTTTCTTCTACTTGGGTAGCAGCTAAAATGCAAATTTAACCTAATTTGTTCAGTTGGGGTACGTGGTTGGGAACCTGGCAAATTGGCCACAGGACTTGTCCATCTCCTGTGCTGGACAACCTTCACAGAGTGACTTTTAAGTCTCAAAAAGTTACTCTTTTTTTAAAGGTAGGGGGAAGAGGGAGGAGTTGCTCTACTGCATCTCCAAAGAAGAAAATCTATAGCTTGTATCAAGTTTTAAATGTTCCCTGCACAGATGAGTCTCCAGCTGTGGGCTGTGGCATGCAGTCAAGGAAGTTAACAGATTACGGTTCAAAGCAGTGTGAACCAACATGCTGGCTGCCTTCAGAATTTATAATGGTACCTTTTGGTATTGTTTGTTGGCAATGAACAGCAGTATAGTGATGGCTGCATACAGTAGTGCTACTTTATCCAGAAAGGACACATGCAGAGCCAGGTTGATGCAAACAGTATATTAACCACCTGATCTTTGGAGTTGGGACACTGTTTGTTTTATTCCAGTATCCAGATGGGTATTTGCTTTCTTGACTTAAATATATATAGGGAGAATTGTCAAATCTAGAAATGGTGTCTTTTTTTGTTTGTTACTGGCCTAGTCCAGGCATGCTCAACCTCTGGCCTGTGGTCCAAATGCAGCCCATGGAGTTTATAGTATCTGACCCACAGGGCTCCCCATGTTTTGGGAAATTTGGCAGCGAGGGAGGGGTAGACATTAATACAGCTGCCACCTGCCCCCCCCGCTCCCGGCCCGGTTCCAAACCCAAAGCTTTACGCAAAAGGTTGGGGTTGAGCCAAACACCTCCTCTCCCTCCCTCCCCTGGGGGCTGGGTTATAGCCAGATCATGCTGCCTCCCATCCCCTCCCCCTCCCCCCTGTGGGGTTGTGTTTGGGCAGCCTCAAGCCCTCTTTCCCCCTGCAAGGTGAGGCTGGGTTGTGACTGGACTTCCCCCCCGGTCTGCCCTTCTCCGCACAGCTGGATGGGGTCCCACTGCAACTGCCTCAGGTGCCAGATCAGGACCACCAGTTGGATCTGGCTTGCAGGTCAACTGAGTGTTGCCCACCAGACCACTTGGCCAAAAAGGTCTAGCCTGTTAGTCAAATAGGGTGCTTTTCAATCAGCTATTAGTTAAAAGTGCCCAAAAAGCCCCACTAAAACACCTGATCTATACAAATACTGGACAGCCGGGTCAAAGTAACACACTGCCTCTTCTGGGCATGTGCTGGGCTGAGCCTCTATGTCACTGAGTGCATTGAATTTGAAGTGCAGTTTTTGGTTTTGCTTTTTTTCTTCCATGTTTGCAAGAGGCCATACTGTCTGTTTTTATTTCTTCACAAATTGTCTTGAAACAAAATTAATCTACCTTTTTAGTAGAAGTTTTAAAGATTTTTATTTTTCCATGAATACTTGCATCATTTAGATTCTCCCATTCCTTTCCATCACTTTAAACAAGTAAATAATTTTTGTGTGGGAGAAGGAAGAGTGAGAAACATGATTTGTGGAACTTCTACCAGAAGAACTAGGAAAGAGAGCTAAAGGTGTTTAGCCCTCACTAAATTCCTTCTCTTGTTGCATTTCTGGTAGCAAGTACACTTTTGCATATTAAGCCGTGAGGGTTGCTTGCTCTGGTCACCACCTGTAATTTCAGTTGGTTGATCTTGCAGAGATAGTTGTCTTGTAAACCAGTGTATGTGGTCTGGCTAGCCATCATATTTATTCAAAGTCAAAATGAATCGCTTGAAAAGTAGCGTAGCTAGTGCCCTGGACTCTGCTGGAGTTATGGTATTGATCTGTGTATTGATATGATCTCATTACACTCACTTGTCATTAGTGTTCTAGATGCATGCTCCAGATCTGGCTTCATTGGAGAAATGAAGTAAAATTATGGTTTGGGAGGTGGTTGAGTAGGGGAAATGTGTGTAACAAAGACATGCGAGCAGTCCTCTGGTTTTCTGCATTATTTTTGAGAGGTTTTCACCTGTCCTCTGATAGTCTGTAGAGCTAGGGACAGACTTTCAAAAGACCTGAGCCCGAATTGATTCAGTCTTTGCACGTTAGTCTAACCTGGCTGTTTTCTAACTACACACCAGACATGCAGGTACATGCCTGCAGTGGCTGAGGTTAGAAGTTAGGGGGTGCTAGAGCAGCACTCCAATCCCTTCCACAGCACTGAGCTGAGTGGGGGCTTGGCCAGACCCCAGCAGGATGCTCTGATTATCCCAGCCGGGAATTGATAACAGTGTTTATCGCCCCACTAAGAAAACAGCAGAGAGACATTACCAGCTACCTGTTGATTCTGTCTGTTGATTCTGCACAGACCATAGCCAACATGTGGTCTGCTAGCTAATACACAGGCACCTCTTCAGCAAAGCAGAGGGGAAGGAGGAAGTCCTGCCTAGCAGGGAGTGGTGAGGGTGAGGGGGGAGCAGTCCTAAGTCTGTGCTGGAGCTGCAGCCAGGGAGCAGAGGGGAGGGGCCAGCCCTGCTGTGTGGAGCAGAGAGCCCTGCCCAACCCAGAGAGGATGCTGAGATACTGGGGGTATCTGGTTTATCTTAAATCAGCAAGGGGTCTGGGATGGACATTGCATAAGCCAGTTTGACCCAAATCAGTTAAGTCTGATACTACATTTAAGCAGGTTTATCTCAAACTGGTTTCAGTCATTTTCAAACTGGTTTATGTGCACTGAACATCTGTTCTGTTACAGATTTAAACTAGTTTATGTGTAATGTCTGTCCCTAGCCTAGCAATTTAGTCAGCTGAGCCTGCAAGTATTCTGTGAGGATAGGCAAGTATATATAAGTTGCTCTTCTAATTTAGGTGATTCTTTTAACACCTGATCGTTTTGTACTGTAAGTACTTGAACTGAAAAGTGTTTCTTGCAATAAAGCTGGCAGAAGCGTGAGATTTTTGTCACGAACTGTTTTTCTAGCTAATGATGAATAGCCTCTTTAATACTTGGCTATTGACATTTTGCACATAAGCTGTAAAAGAGGGATAATCGTGTGTGTGTGCACGCTTGTGTACATGTGTGAGGGAGAACATTGACTTGAAATGCTGAGAATGATAGTTACAGTAACAGTGCACTTATAGAAGCGGGGGAATGTTTTTAACAGTCAAAGTGCAGTAATTTTCTTTGCCTGTTGCTTGTTTTCATATGCTGTAACAAAGTGCTTTCGATATATCTAACTTTGATCAACTTATGCAAATGTGCATTAGTCATTTTACTGAATCAGGAAAACACTACATAAATTCATAAGAAAGAGAAGGATGGAGATGCAGGGATTTATATACAAAATCAGTCAGAATCCTATAACTTAAACCTTCAGCAGAAGAGGACAACAAAAGGACAGAAAAAACCTCTTCCTACCTAGATTCCTCGGTATTGTCACAAGAAGCATTGCTTTTGTTACTGGCAGCCAGCTACTTCAAGGCTTCCCAGGGCCTCCCATTTCAAATCACGGGAACCCTAGACATTGTAACCAAAGTAATCTAAGGGGGACCTCATAAGCTCTTTAATATACCAACCTAGTAAACCCAGCTGGGATCACACGGGCCCTGTAAAGAGAACATACTTGAGCTGGTAAAGGACCTGTGTCAAACATCAACTACTCTTCTCACCCCATATCCTGATACAGAATAGGGAAACATCCCCTGGGAACACTGATTTGCCAAACTGGAGGAGGTGCTTATTTTGGGCAGCCATTCCCAAAGTCAGGCCATCCTAGCACAAAGAATCTTTGAATGGACAACCTGTTATATCTCTTTGTCACCAGGTGGCCTGTGAATCTCAAAGCCCGCCCCCCCATGCCAGCGAACAACAGGGTTCACTATACCAGACCTCAAGCAACACTCAGCTGCAAAAATGTACTACTTTTTGTGCTCTATTAGGCAGCAGTGTGGACTTGCAGTGTCTGGACAGATTTTGGAGGGGAGAAAGGGAACCAGAGGTGACTTTTAGAGTATGTGTCAGTGTGGGAGCCTTTCACTGACTTTCATCAGGTATCAAACATTGAATTTAGCTTCCAGGTCAGATGCTAGATACAAGAGAGCAGTTTGATCCCACACTCTGGTAGAGGGAGTGTTTGACATGCACTTATAATGGCATCAACAACAATATCTGCTCAAAGAAGGAAAATGGTTAATTTTCCCTACAATAACAGGGGTTTTTCAAGATGCTACTGCCAGTAAGGGTTTCATGCCCTGCTATTCACCCCTCTTTTTTTTTTTTTTTTTAGAGTCCCGAGCTACTGCAGGTTTTACTTTGTGATAGAACAGGGGAAGAGTCAAGCCTCTTCCACCCTTTGTCCCCTTGCATGGGAGCATGAAGAGACCTCAGGAGCAGTGTTTCTTACTTGACATAAGGAAAAATTTCTTTACGGTTTGAGTGTCCAGGGTCTGGAGCAGACTTACTCCAGAGGTGGTACAAGCACCTACTCTGGAAATCTTAAAAAAACGATGCTCACTTTGCTAGGGACATTTGACCCCAGCAGTCTTTCCTACCCAAGCACAGTGGGGGCTGGACCTGAATATCTTTTGAGGTCCCTTCCAGCCCTAACATCTATGAATAAGCATAGCCTCCATAGAAACTATTTAAAGAGTCCGATCCCATATGCATTAGGAATGTGTTCACTTATGTGGTGTTCATGCTGACTATGACATCTTGGAAACCTATGGTTACTGCAAAGTAAGTAACCCTTCTTTAAGGCTTCTTAATGAACTTTGCTCATTAACCAGGGGCTTTTCAGTATTATTCTTCCCCTGCTCTCACATTTGTTCCATATGCTACTTAAAGGGTTATCTTTCAGGTTGAGAGCTTTATTCTTAAGAACTATAGTAAAGTGCTAATAAGACCAAGCTAAAAGCAGAAGTTTGGGAAATAACCATCAGAGGGGGAAACAAAAAAGAAAAAAAAACCCAAACCCTGCTTTTTGGTCAAAAGAAACTTTTAAACCTGGTATATTAACATGGGGAGCAGGGGAAACTTGCACACAACAGCATGGTTGTATGTAACTGTAGTTCACAATCAGCCACTCTACCACAAAGCAGCACAAAATAATTACAGATTATGTGGTCTTTTCTCATTTTACTCCATCCTTGACTAGTCCAAAAGAAAAAGTAGAAGAAAATTTCCATGGAAACTTTATGATGCAAAACATGCATGTTTCTGTTAAATTAAAAAGAGGGGGAGAGATTAATTTCTGCAAACAAGCAGTTAAACACAAGCCTGGAAAAACCTTTTCATTAATATATTGTCATCTTCTTGCTTAGGGGGGAACAAGAGGTTACACGAGGAATGAATCATTGACTGTCCTGTTTTCATAATTAGCCCAGATAAATTCAGCTCCTGACATCTGGTATTAATCAAACCCACACCAAAAAAGTTCACTTCTACAGATAAAAATAATTAAATGAACTGGTGAAAGTAGAGAAACAAACTTCCAGATTATCAAAAGAATTGAAACCCAAAGCTACAGTAACTGATCAGGCACTTAACTCAAGCTATATGTACTTGCAGTTTGCCTTGGGTTAATTTTATTTGCATATTTTACTTAATAATAAAACAATGCTAGGCATTAACAATAATCTGAAGAACAAGAAAAAGAGGAGATAGGATAATTTTTCTTCTCCATGGTAGAACTGGTTTCTTTAACTCAAATCTAGCAATTGGGAGGTAAATTTGACAAACCAAAACAAAACCACGCACTTACATTTTGATAGGCTGCATCTCACTGACTATCTTTGTAACATGCACACTTCCTTACCCTGTAGTCTTTGAAGATCTAATATCTAAGCTTGACAGAATTTGTTGTTTTTATTTTTTAATAATTTTGAAGGATAATACCAATTTTTATTTGTAAACATTTATTTAGCTTTTCAGCAATTTAGATTTTCAGAATTACACAAAATAAGAGGTATGGGGGACAGACAATTTATTAATGGCAGTATGCTATTATTATAGTACTGTTTAATTGCCTGCCATGACAAATGTAACTACTGTAGGATTGCCGCCAGCTGAATGGCAGAGCTGTCATCATTCCTGGCTCTGCTTGCCTGCTTTGTCACTTCCTCTTCCTTTGTTCCCAGTCCCCTGGGGTTTCTTGGAGTTGCAGTTCAAACTACAGTCAGCACAGTTCAGACCGCTCCTCCCCTGTTGACACATTAGCTATAATTTTTCTTATGTTCCCTTTCTATAAATTTAGTTTATTAACAATGGAAATATTTTTTTCTGTTGGTCTGAGTGCGAGGTGAAATCTGTTTATCAGCATTTACCGATAAAAATCAAATCCTGCCAATCCTACATATAGCTAAAGAAGGTAAGAACTGGTCAGGACTTGAATAGAGTACCTAGAAGGCAAAGTAAAGTATTGTGGTGATTTGTTAAATGCTACTAATTTGAAGGCAAAACATTAAGCCAATTCCCCAACGCGGTATTAATTTTTGTGGGCTCACAGGTACAAGCGTGTACGGTAGGTGGGTTAAATTTTATATAGTACAAGACTCGGAAAGTGGGGAGGGGGAGGAGAAATTGTGATGCAGAGAAATGTGGGAAGTTTTAATGAAAGAAAGGAGACAGATATGTTAGGTGGAGCACAAGGTTTAGCTGTGAGGGGATTTTGGTTGCTGGATGAAGTCCGAATTAAAAAAAAATCTGGTCGTATTTGGTTGACAGCCAAATGAACACATTCTAGCAAATTGAGAGGGGCTGAGGAGTATACCATGTGTCACCTGTTCTACAGTAACTGTCCACATGTATACTCTTTTCCCACAGGAAGTGAAAACCGAACGACAGCAACTTAATGCTGTTTCACTGGGGTCTTGCTCTTCCCTCAGTTTGAGTTAGTCCACAGACAAGAACTGTCTGTGGCCCTCCCTTTAACTTGCTGTAATTTGGTTTGTTGATCTACACCCTTAAATTCCATGCCTTAATGAAGATTTTGTTATAGGATAATGCACCTTTAGATGTAATGTTCCTTTGCTTTGCTCACAGTTTGTCTAGATTTAAGAAAAAATGTCCAAGTTAATTTTCGGTTTAACTCGTGTGTTAGCTTAATCCTTTTTTTCCCTAGTGTAGACATACATTAGCACGTTATCCTTTCATTTAGCTGTCAGTCTTTTTTCTTGATGTAGATAAATCTTGAGAGAAGCTTCTTTACCTGGCTGTGGGAGTAGAGAGCAATAAGCCATAAGAAGGTAGCCCACGAGACTTGAAACAAACCAACTCCTCCTTTCCAAACCCTGGAATCCTGAAGCTGTCCTGTCTTTTGGTTTCAGTGTCAAAGCAGATGAGCTTTTTTTTTTCTTGCTAGTTCCAAAAAAGCTAAGAGAGGTGGAGAAGGTGCTCCCCCTATCCTTGATCTTGACTGGCTGAGTCTTTTCATTGAAATTCCCTTCCAACTGGAGTCAGCAAATTCTGCAATCCTGTTCATGAATTCCAAAAACTTCATAACAGACCTCGGTAGTGTTTCCTTTCATGTTTAAAATAACACTGGTTTTAGGCCATTCCTCTTCTTACCAGTATGGTTCATTTGCTCACCCCTCTCCCCTCCAATCCCCATTGCTTCTGAGTTGCTACTTAGAAGATGATAACAACATCAATCCCATATCTAGATGGTTCTTTAATCCTCGTGTTATCAAAACCCCACAACTGCACTCATATTTTTTACTCCAGCTGTCTTGGACACTAAGCATTATGGCAAGTGAGACAGAGTTTTCTAAATCTAGTTTGAGAAGAAATGCCCTGGAGCACATGGTTCCACTGTTTAATCAAGTGAGAGAAATGGAGCAAAAGGGTCCCTCAGAGAAGGCTTAGGGTGTCTGTTAATTACCTTGCCTAGCGATAGTCCGGTGGGTCAAGCATCATACAGTCACCTTTATTCCCCACCCCCTTTGAGCAATGCTTTCTTGAAACAAACATTTATCTATAAATCTATAATCTATAAATGCCATTCTCAAATGGAAATCAGTGTGTTAATTCAGTTCAACTGAATGATTAAAAACCAATATAAATGATTAAAAACTAATATAAATTAAACTGATGTGACTGGTAAGCCCTAATTACCAAGTTATCAATGTCTGCAGGTATAATAAAGCTATTAGTTCTCCAGTCTTTCACACAGCCTAGAAGACTGGCATTTCTAATGTTAAAACAGAAAATGATTTTTTTTAAAGATTCTCCCCTGTCTCCGTGTTCCTTCCTCCAAAAGAGGTCCTGTATATCTACTTCATATTTTATGGAGAAACACAAAAACAGAGTGGGGGTTAGGTTAATTTTTTAAAATCTTTATGGGCCTCAAAAGCTCTCATTCAAAAAAGAAAAGAAAAACTGCTTGCCCCAGTAGAAGGTGTCTTTAAAAATCAAGAAATGGAGCTGGAAGTCTTGAGTGCACTTTCTATGAGTGTTTTAGAATGGCATTCCTGTTGGCAGCTGTATCTATTGTCATTTTCTGTGTTTATTTTGAATTCTTATTTATTTGTATGGAGAGAGAGTTTAGGAGCTCGAGTGTGACAGATGTGGTGTGCATATATGTACAACAGAAAAATCCACCAAGCTTACAATCTACAGAAATTCTAAAGCTGCACTGTATCTTTTTTTTTTTTTTTTTTTAATATTTGAAGATGCAAGATGTATGTCAAACTAACACTAGAACAGTAGGAACATTTGAAGGATTTTTATCTTTGATAGCAGGTTGGAAAGCTGCTCAGTGTTTGGATGGGCGATATGTTTTTTGGCATGTATTTTCCAAAAGAAAGTGGAGCCATGAATTGTCACAAAAAATCACTTTAGTTACTTAGGCCTATCATAGAACAACAATTCAGTGCTGAGGAGGTTGCAGTTCTGGAGGTGTTTTCAGCTGGCTAGCTTAGATAATGGAGATGGTGGGGAGGGGAGCACTGTCCAAATTGAGGTCTTTTGCATCCATCTTCCATCCATACCATAACTTACAGCATTCAAGTGGAAAGAGTTATTTGTCTTTTGAAGACTGATCCAGAGCCAGAATAATAATGTTGATGTCTGCCTGGGGATCCTCCAGTTATTAAATCTCGGGTATCTGGTATTAACATAAAAATCATGTTGGCTTTTAAAATAAATCTCTCAGCTTCTCCTGGTGTAATGCTTCAGTTTACAGTACTTTCGAGAGTATCTGGCTAATTGTTTATGTCTGGGAGAATGGTGTTTCCTGATAGATGCTCAAAGAAGTTTGTTGTTTTACTTCAAGCAACTGTATTTTCCCTGTCTTCATCTCTCACCGTTTGTTTTTTCCTTTGATTAAATAAGTTTGGACCGTGTGTCTGCTTGTTCCCCACTCTCTCTTGATATTTGACATGTTACAGCGAATGTCTACTGATAGAATCCTTACTTCTCACTTTGCTGTTACCATGGAGACTGCTGCCCACCCCTCTTGGTCCTCCTTTGCTTCCTGCTTCTTGACCCGTAGCTCTTTCAGTAGTTTTCCTCTTTTGCTGTTATCCCTAGTCTTTGTCCAGGTCCTGTTTTCTTAGTATCACTGTGTTGTAAATTGTTATTTTTATTACGGTATTTACTCCAATCTAAGATGAGGCTTTTCCCCATTCAACATTGTGTGAGGAAATAGGTTCATCTTGGATTTCCATATTAGCTGAGGGCAGGCAGTGGCTCTGGCTCTGGCTCTGCCCCTCACCCAGGGTCAGGCCTAGAACCAGAGCCACTGCCTGCCCTGGACCAAGGCTGGGACTGGACCTGTCACCACTGCTGTTGTCTGGAGGTGGCACAGGTCTGAGGATTGGGCAGCCTGGGGACAGAGCTACTGCCACTACTGCTAGCTGAGATTGAGACTGAACTGTGGCCAGAGTTGTTGCTGCTGCTTGGCCAGGACTGGAGCCATTGCAGGGTGGGGTTGGGGGGGATGTTAAGTGGCTAGGGTACAGGTGCCAGGGAAGAGTAAGTGGTAAGATCTGGCGGTCAGGCTGCCGGCTCCTTCCCTTTACCTCTGGCTGCTTGCCTCCCCATGCCTGCTTCCCTTCTATTTGAAATCCTACTGCTGCCTTCCTTGCTGCAGGGGTAGGGGGACATGAGTTGGAAAGCCAGACCTCAGGTAGGTATATTCTATATGTGGAAACTTGTTTAATTATTATCTAATTATTACCATCTAATACCAATTATCATACAATTATTGGATGCCTGTCTTGAATTCAAAATATCTTGGATTTGGGTAGATATTGTTATAGTTTGATTAATAGCTTTGTTCCTTCTACACTCTACACACACATTTTTCAGGACTCAGAATTGTTCTTTTCCAAAGTTGCGGGATGGAGGTTCACTGGGTTCTAAGACTGCAGTGTGCTGATTCTCCTGATTGTTGTGAGAAAACCCAGAAGTTTCTAGAGGGTCTTACTTTTCTGTTCAGGATGATACAAGCTGCATGAATTGTGGTCCCATTGGAATTTTACCCCTCAGTCAGCCTGGGTAAGTTGCTACCTGTGCTGGATCAGGTTCCAGGCAGGAGAGGTGGGGGTCTGCAGGCCTGATCTGTCCTGCCACTTATCTGGTCCACAGGTCCAGAGGAGTTTGACACGCCCCCCCCCCCGTCAAAGCACTGTTCCTGGTTTGGGGCACTGTGCCTCGTCTTTGTGTGTAGGAGTTCAAAGTGGCCATTTTGGGGGGTTCTTTGAATGAATTCAGCAGCCCAGGATGTCCCTTCCAGTCCCATCTGTCAACTGGAAAGAAAGATGCTTTTTTTTAACTTTTTGTCTGGTTTGGATTTATGTTAATGATATGCTGATTGAGATCAATGCCAGCAGTTTTTATGTTGGCCAAAAAATAATAAAAATACCAACGTTTCCACAGCACGGGCTAGTTCCCAGTGTAGACTTTTCTTTAAAATAACAATTTGGAGAATTTGCTTTGGTTTAAAATGCATATTAAACATTTCATATGAGGGAGTAAAAGTACAGCCAGCTCCGTTTTATCCTTTAATCTGAGAAGACTTCTTAGAGCCTCCCTCTCAATTTACATAGTGCCTTGTAACTAGCTCTGTATTGTCAGGTTTTAATTGTGGGATATGTTTTAGTTGCCAGCCATCTTGTCCTGAATAGGACCCTTTATTTTGTGTGTATATGTGTACAGATGCTGTGTGTCTATTTTATTTCCAGATTGACTGTCCTAGGTACGAGTTGTCCACTTGACGATGCCACGGCATCATCAACTGATTCTGAAATCCCAAGAGCAGACTTTAGAAGCTCATTCATAGCATCTACAGTAGCCTTCTCCCATGAGAGAGTCCTACCACTGCAAAAATGAGTGTAGATTATGTGGAAGCTCTGAAAACACATGGATGCTGGCACTTGTGTAGCAGCTTTGCTATACAGATTCAAAAGAAGCCCCTCCCTCTCACCCCCTCCAGTACTCAGATTAACAAATTATACTGAATTAAAGGAGAAAGGAGGAGGCAGGGGAGCATAGTAGGCATCACCTGTCCCACAGGAACTTTTGTGTGTCTCTTTCTACTCTGCAGTAAAAGGAAACTAAGATGGGAGAGGTTACCTCAAATGAAACCAGAAATTACACTTATGGTGAGACATGAGCGGACACAGATGAGAAATACTAAAAAATGTTCTCGGCCCCTTCCTCCTTTGCTTCCCTCCCCACCTTCCCCTTCTCCCAGTCAAAAATAGTTATTTTGCTTATGAATAAGGTGTATGGAGTATCACTGCATGAATGTTTGATTCAGGGCTGTTTGTTGCTGTCCAAGAGAAAGCTATTCCATCAGAAGAGATAGTTTAGATTAGAACAATCTGCTAATTGAAGCAGAACTGCTGGAGTTGTCAGATAATGCAAATTATTTTCTCTCTTCTTGCAAGCACCATGTGTTTTTGTATTACTGCAGAACAGATAGTTACCTCGTATGTTTGACCACCATTCCTTCCTACGTGGGAAATTAAAAATCCTTGGCTGCTCTTCAGATATCCTTTTAAATTGTCCAACAAAATATACTTAAAAATAATTATTTCCCAGTTTTAAATTCCTTTGCAATTTAAGTAGGTGTCTAAAGCTTTTCTTTGAAATGTTTGTAGTATCTAGTCTTGCCTGTGATTAGGGACCTAATAAAGAATATCTTGTATTCGAAATCTTGTCTAACTTCATACCAACTACATAGTTGGTCCAAAAAAAAGATATCACTCCTAGAAATCCGTGTCTCTAGTCTTCTCTTTAGCCTTATTAGATGAGACCCATCAGGGTAATCCTTTTTTAGTTAGTGTCATATTTACACCTTTACATTGGCAGGCCTAAGATTTTGGAATTAGCCTTCAGAAATCTTGCCAAAATCTGAATTCAGATTAGAACCCTGAAGATAAGCTGTTCTGCTGTCTCAGGATGGTCAGATGGTACATACCCTGTCCATCTCAGAAAAATTAGCAGTTATTTTACCATTTACTGAAATCTGGTTCATTCTACAGATAAACAGAAAGTGAAGAGCTAGGCAAAACATGTTCTATACAATTTAAGGAAACTGCAGTTTTAAAACAGGTAGCCCCACAAACTCATGGAGTCAGAATAATTACTGAGTAAGTTTAGGCAAATTCAGAGGCATGACAAACGGGGTTGATGCCGTGAGCAAAGCCTGTAGGAGAGAGCTGGAGGGGCATGGGTTCTGAGGTAGGGGGCACAAGAGCCGTACCCATGTCAGGGACTCAAAAATAGTTGAGTTGCTGCTGCCACCACCACATGGATTATCCACCCCAGATATTGCTTTTACTGCGGTAGTATGGTGTCTGGGACCCAGCTATTGCTGCAAGATCTATGCTGTAGGGCTGCTTTTTTTTGGTACTCCTCCTAAATTGGTGCCTCCTGCCCACCCCTAGTTATGCTACTGGTTAAAAGTTAAGTTTGATCCTCACTGAATCTTTTAGTTGTTTTGTGAGATGTATTAGTTTTATTTCACTTTTATTAGACCAGAAATCTCAGAATCAAGTTCATTCTTAGAACTGTGGTACATGCTACACCAATTAACCTTACTTAATTGGTTCCAGTCTTTAGATAGACAGCAAAATAAACGTTAAAGGTAAATCAAATAAGAAATGGAATATAGGAAACATAACATTGGAATATAGGCCACATTCTTCTTATCAGCAGAACTGGAATAATTCAGATTGTGAACTGTGTTTGAAAAAAAGTAAATTCTTCCACCAACTTCAGGTTTTTCAAGACCATAATTACAGCATTCAGCTGATATTTCATTCTGTTTGTACAATAAAAATACAATATTTCCATGTACCTTAGTGCTTTAGGTGTAAAGCTAGAAGCTGTGCATTTTCGATTGCTGGTCCTGTTGTTTGACTTTGGCTATATGTCTGTTAACCTCTGTGTCTCTTTCCCCATTCCAGTCTGTAAAAAGGGGAAATGAATTATTCTTGCAGGCTGCTTTTTTAAATTTAGGCAGTATCTACCTCTCACTTTTGAAAATATAAAGTGCTATGAAATAGTGTCTGTTTTATTTATTTAGCATTCAAAATTTCCCCCCAGGTCCTTTTCCTTTCATAAAATGAATGGGCATTCACATTTAAACCAAATAAAAACCTCTCCCTCACGCAGTGTTATAAAAATATTTGCTTTATCTGTAAAGCCACATTCAAGTCTATGCTTAAACAGTAGGATTTAAATCTGGATTCACTGAAATGAACTGTTTAAACTTCCGTTGGCTTTAGTGAGTCAAATATTTCCCACTATTTTCATGCACCAAATGAAATGCCTTGCATCTCGGCACAAGAAAGCCACATCTGGGGGTAGTACTCAATCCTCTTCAATTCCAGATTCTCCAGCAAAGATACATTCATGTTTAGTTTCTCGTTAGCATCTTATCTTGTTCTCCCTTCTAGTTGCATTATATGTGTGTGTGTTCTCACTGTGAGCCGGAATGTTTGTCCACCCAAAGCCACAATGAAGTGACCTCAGTTCGTGAGTCTTCATTTGTTTCATATCTGCTTTTCATCTTCATTGATGGTGGCTTCTGGCATTGTAAGAAACCAAATAGTTTTCAGGTGCCTGGCTACCAGTCAGTCTCATGATTCTTGGTAACTCTTTCATTATAATTTTTGTTTCTGGGAAAGACTTCTTCCTCGGATGCAGAACTGCTTATCCAAAACAGTTTGTATTTGCAAAAGGTGTTAACTTTTACTGAAGGCTATATCTTACTCCATCTGTAGCCACCCTGATCTCAGTGGGTGTGCAAGTAGAGAGGAAATCGGTGAGTAAGGATGGTAGAATCTCTCTCTTCTTCTCTCTCCATACTCCTTCCCCCACCCCAGTCAGTGCTATATGGTAGTTCTCTGAATGGGTAATACCAAGTCCTATGCTTAGTTACAAGTATGTTGTTTTCCTGAACTGCATCACCTTTCTCTATTTCCATTACCAGAACTTCAGTGTGGAGCCTCTTCATCTTCAGTTCATTTCTTTCTGCTTTTTACTCATGGCTCTGTGTGTTGCCTTATTTTTTCCCCCCATTTAACTGCCAGTCCTAAGAAATGTTAATTGTTTTGAGGCTATTTGTAGCTTGGTGCACTCTTTCATTTTCTGGTTTTACACAGTATTTTCAGTTCAGATCTATAGATCGATGTTCTTCTCTGTTGGGTTTTTAAAGGTTGCTTCAAGGCCCTCTGCCTGCTTAGGGATGCAGCTGTATGCTAATTACCCAATTTCCACAAAACATTCACCGGTCCCTAACCAGACAATTCATTCTACTTGCCACAAGAGAAGGAATGTTCCAGTTTAGGGAGTGGATGGCTTGATGATGGTTGGCTTGCTGTTTGTAGTTTTCCCAAGTCCTTCAAGAGAGAGGTGCATCCCTATTCCCTTCCTAAAGTGGAACCGTAGGCAGATTTAGGATTTTGAAAAGGGGGTGCAGATGGTGTGGTGCACATATAAAACCACACACATTTCTCCAGTTAAAGTGCTACGTTACTCAGTTTGGGATCAAAGCAAAAACGATTGGAATGTGCACTGCTTTGCTAGAGTATATTTAAAAGAACACAACTAAGCAAAAATAATCAAAAGACATTGTGCCATTAATTCTGTAGTCATTATAATTAAACATGCATATCTTATTAAGATTTATAAAATAAAATTGAGGCTGATTGAGCATCTTGAAAGTGCCTCCAATAAGGGTTTCCCTCACTTTATGCTGTATATGCATTCCTGGAAAACGGTGCATAACTCGAATTTGCATAAAGGGAACCCACTTTACAATGTAATAAATAGGGATATGTTCCAGGACCTGGACTTGACTGACCTACAAACCCATTTCTACC
The DNA here is from genome assembly GCF_052110815.1 of Crocodylus siamensis. Taxonomy (NCBI): domain Eukaryota; kingdom Metazoa; phylum Chordata; order Crocodylia; family Crocodylidae; genus Crocodylus; species Crocodylus siamensis. The sequence continues at coordinate 133,999,431 of NC_143397.1, read as the reverse complement.
ACTTTTACAAGACAATTTTGGTACTCAGCAACAGCAGACAGTAGACACAAGCACTGGATGGTGGTGAATGTTCCCATAATGGGGATGGCAACTACAGAAACTGTTGCAGACAACGAGCGAGGAGCACAGACCGACACAGGAGACTTTTTATTTTTGTGCACATCACTCCCACAATATACCACGCAAAGCATCTGACCGTGGGCTTTCACCACATTGATTGCATAAGAGTGAATTTACCTCACATATAAGAATTTTTGGTATAAAAAGTGTCATCGCATAAGAGCAAATTTGAACATATAGAACCCACATAAAGCGAGGGAAGTCTGTATCAGTCCTTCTGCACCCGAGTTAATATTACTATACCCCAGTTAACATTTTAGGTAGAGCTAAAAACAGTCTGCAGGGCTGTGAAATAGAAGAGAGACATTACCAGGGTTTGCTAACTGACAGCAAAATTGGAGTGGGGAGAGATTAGCAGAAGTCAGGGAGATGATAATGAGCCATGAAGTCTTCATCAGCCTGAATAAAATAGAAAAGCTTCAGCCCTTCCCAAGTAGTTGTTTTTAAAGTTTGGGAGCAGCAGTTTCAGGAACTCAGTTCTTTCATATTCTGATTTCCTCTGTCCTGTGTCATTGTAGAGGATTCTTATGTACATGCTCAGTGCCACATCAGAGAGATTTGTCTGATGGACTTTTGGATCAACAGAATTCTTCTTGAAATGGTGACTGGAGGGGACATGTACCTTCAAGAACCTTTCTTTTCATAAAGTGAGGCCTTTCACTGAGGTTATCTTCTGGGCAGGAATTTATAAAAAGTGTTTCTCTCGGTCTTGTTGTTAGATGAAAAAGCCTTTCCTCTGCTCAACCAATGGCAGTTCTAGGGAATGACTGAACATCTAAGCTGTCATCAAAGTTGTTGAGATGATTTTATGCTCTAGAAAGGTACGGGTTTCACAGACATTTACTATAGGAAGTGGGACAAATTTTCCAGGAGGTGCCCGCAGAGTTGGACCAGGGCGCTTCTGCCTGCAGTAGGTGCCTCCTGGAAACAGAAGCACATGAGCTAGTTTCACCTGGTTGTAGCAGCGGCAATAGCAATGCTAGTGTCACAGCACACTTGAAAGGGTTTTCCAGACCTTTGGGGTTCTGTGGTATGCCACTAAGTTAAAGGCAGGCTCCATGTTTAGCATTTGCAGGAATGAGGGGAGAAACGTGCTGCCTTGGATTGCACCTTCTGATATTTCACTTTCTTAGTGATGAGGCTTATTTTGGCTTCTGATTTAATTGAAAAGTCTGAACTCAGCCCTAAGAAAATGTAATCTCTTTTTGAATAATTTGCTTCTATCTCTCTTGACTTCCAGGTGTTTTTGCATTGGCCATGAGTACACACCACAGGGTCAGAGAGTTAGTTTGCTTTACTGAACAGGGCTCACTCCTCCCCCCTCTCCTCCCGCCTGCTAGTTTTTCCTCTTTCTCTGTTCTACTTTAGACTGTCCAGTCCTGTCCACTTAAGGACCCCTGTCCATCCCCCACCCTTATGATTTCACTTGAGCATAACACATTCCGTTTCCCAGTATTGGCCTTCATTCATTGAATGAAAGCAGGCACTTATGGCAATTACAATTTCAAGCTTCTAAATGCTACTTTAAAAAATAATAATTTGGGGGTATTGTTGACTGTTTTGGTTCATGTAACTGGACAAACAAGTCTGACTAGAGGTTAAGAACAGATTTTGGAAAATTATACATGAGTGCCACCACACTTACTCCCTTATAAGAATATATAGTTCTGAGGCAGTATATCAGCTCTTCCATTTAATTAGGACAGCTTTGAGTCTACGGATATGACTATATGATGATTCTGTGGCCACAAAGGATTCTAAAACCAGCTTACTTGATAAATGTGGTGTTCCACATTAATATGGGAATTTATCATTCAGATGATACTGTTTATTCCATCAATTAAGAAAATGTTTGCTCAGACTGCCTGATGAATATCTACTGAGCTTACATACAGAATAGCTGTTTTGAACATACAGTCCATGGGATGATCTGGCCCATGGAGTACCTGAATCCATCTTGGGAGAGCTGGATGACTTTGCTTGTGTCCATGCCTGTGGCCATAACAAGGCTGGGCAGTGAAGAGCTGTGCTGGAGCCTGGCAGCTTCTAGCTGTGCCCATGAGGCTGCATCTCCCCCTACTCCCTGGCTGTGGCACGGGTACAGTTTCCAGTTGGTACGGAGTTACTCTAGGGCCAGGCATCTGCCAACTGTGTCTATGCTGCTGCCAACCCCCTCTTTCCTTCCTCCCAGCTATGATGCCAATGCAGTTTCCAGCTGGTGGGGAGCTGTGCCCACACCTCTGTTGGGGAGAGGGGAAGCAGGGAGAAACAGTGGTCTGAGCACAGCTCCTTACCAGCTGGTACCTGCTCCTACACCACAGACAGAGAGTAGTTAACTGGGAGAAACGGTCATGGCCTGGGCACAGCTCTCAGCTGTCTGGCCCTAGCATGGACATGGAGCACCCTGTTACTGATGCACTGCTGAAGCCAACCTGCCCATGTTGGACTGGAGCTGGGTTGTTCCTGCCCCTGGTTTATAAGGTTCTGTATTTAAATGTAAATTACTGAATTGTACATGCCAGAGAACAAGATAGGTGCAGGGGTGGGTATCAGCCTCCCCCCCCCCCAAAAAAAAAAAGAAAAAAAGAAGAAAAGAAAAAAAAAAGAAAAAAAAATTGTGTTAACATGAGTCCCCTCATTATTTTAATGTTTGGAAATAAAAAGCTCCAAATGCTGCTGAGAAAAGCATTATGTCACAGTAGTTACTCTTCAGAGTGAATAAAAGAGGGATTTATGAGAATATTTCAAATAAATTAGCAAGGTTGATGAGACAGAGAACAAGAGTCCTGAGAACTGGTTGATATTCAACAACAATAACAAATCTCATCAGCTGTAATGTCTGAACCTCTTTGGGGAATTCTTCACTGGGGAGAGATGGCTTTTTTATTGCCAGTTGCTACTACTAAGAGATCTAAATCAGCTGCATCGTGCTGATGCAATGAAGACTGTGACTACAGTTTTCAGCAGCATCCCATGAACTTGACAGGTTGATGTAGCTGATGCTTGAGCTGCATGTTATGGGTCAGCATAGGTAACTTATCTAGGGAGTGGATTATGCATTGGTCTCATGTGAATTTTATTTAGCAGGTACTGTGGCACTGAGCAGCAATGTTTCAGAATATATATGTACAGAGTTCATTCTTTTTCTAATATATACACAGAGAAGTGGGCTTTATTGTACAATCTCTTTGAATAATTCTGTAGGGTGCACCATGACAGCTTGCATGCTTTCCTTGCATTGCAGAAGTGGACTTTGCTTAGTGCTCTGGAAAATGTCATTATATAATGCAATGTGGCACATCCCAACATCTGTGCAGGTGGCATCCCTCTGTTAGGAAGGGTATGAAGTACCATCTTGGTATTTTAAAATAAACTCTACATTACTTAATGATACATGATCAGTTCAATATGTTGCCTTTCATCACTTTCTCTGCTTAACTTTTCTGGCCTCTGACACTGAACTTGTCAGGGCATGAACTCCACTTTTTCAAAGCTCTGTATTCTTTGCAGCAATAAACATATAAGAAAAGGGTACAGAAAGAAATGTCATCTGGTAAAAGTTAAGATTTTTTGCCTAATGCAGGAAATAGAGTTAAAAAAATAGTATTGCTTCTATCATCTTGCAGCATTAAAGGAAATAAATTCCTACTAATTCCTGTGCCTTTGCTAAAACCAGTTTATCAGTGGCCTTGTAGCCATTCAGCCCCTATAGATCAGGCAGCATGTTTTGGCACCCTCACTGTTAAAATTCTGTGGATCATTGTTCTTTTTGCTTTTATAGCACAGCACTTTAGTTTATGAAGGTAGAGCTTCTTTAAAAGAAATAATGGAATGAGTGTCCTTTTCCAGTAGTTGGGTGTTGCTAGTAGATGGTCACTTTTGCAGTGTAAGTGAAGGGTTCTGTTTGGTTTAGCACTTGGGGCCTTGTTATTTCTTGTGACAACGACTTTGCACCATGTTTTAGCATGGATTCCCTGTGTACTGTGAAGACTTTACACCTCTTGCTATGCTCTTCATCCTGGAAAGTGTGGGGAAGGAGGGAGTGGAGTTGCTTTTTTCCTTAAGTCCTCTGACTCTTGCTTGCAAATGCAGAATAATTTAGTTTTATCTGGCAAGGTATTTGCAGTCCTCTGAAATGTCACATTTCACGCTCTTGGTGGTGAGTAGGGATGGAAGAACCTGGTCTGTTCCATTGCTCAGTTGTTCTTAGGGTTATGAAAATGTACCTTATATCCAGACTACAGATTTCCTTATCTAGTGTGTGTGCCAGTGCCCTGTGTGTCAGTATTTCCCTTTCCTTGTTTTATTTTGTTAGTGTTATCTAGAAAGTGTTTATAGACTGTTGATACCTCCATTTTTGTTTCTATTGCTTTATATCCCTTAATTTCTATTTATTTACATGTATAATCTAGGAATATAATATAATTGGCGGGGGGGGTGTGGAGAAAAGAATGGTATTTTTTTTACCTGAATAATAGATTTTTCTTTCAGGATTTGCTGAATGATCAATAGGATTTGTTTCAACACATTTTAATTGCTGGATTAGTTTTTCACATCCTGGCAGTTTCTTACAAGACCTGTCTGATGTTGGAACAGGTAGAGGCTCCACCTTAGTGCTGATCCAAAGAGCTTGGTTTGCGTATGTCGGAGGGAGAGGAGAGCCTAGTAGGGCTGTACTGTGGCCAAGGGTCTGAAGAATCCCGTTTTCAACTGTGGAAAGGATGCAGGGTGTTGACAGATTGCCTGCAGCTGCATGCCTTACCACAGCTCTTGAAAAATATTGACACCTCATAGCTTAGAGGTGAATTCCGGAGTGTGTAGGCAGGGGCTGGCCTGCACTGGTGTGGTTGAGGGATGATGGCTTGGTGAGGAGCCTAGATTGGATCCATTGCTTTCCTCACTCAACGTCTGTAAGAGCTGATAGCAGGAAGTGTTTTGGATTTCTAGTAGCATGTGGTCCCTGGACTTTGCAAGTTTTTCTAGTGGGGGACTCTAGCTTTCATATCTGCCAACCAGTATTTTTAGCCAAGGTGAAGCTGACACTTGGACTGTTGTGAGAAGACGGTATTTCACTGATCTCTTGCTTACCACATATACACATTCTAGTCATCTGGGAAAAATCTACCAGGTTTGTTCCTGTGGTAGGAACACTTACCCAGAACTGCATGTATAGACATTCAAACACTGAGGCCTTCCAGTGGAGAGTTTGCAATGCACATCTCAAAGTAGACTGGAGATTCCCTTAGTCTGTCTGGTGACAGATGGCAACAGTGCACAGGGCAGCCCTTATTGGCTGACCCAGCCTATGTTTCTCTGTAGCACAATGTGGAGATTATGAAGGGAGTGTCTCCTGATCCCCACTGGAGTAAGAGAGTCCAGCCAGTGACACAGTCTCTTTCTCTGGGAGAAAAAGCTTGACTATCTGTATACTCATGGTTTCTCCTGGGAAAGCAGCAACTCTCCCAGGAAAAACTGACCATCTGTTTGTCATTATCCCCCCACCCCCACCCCACACCTGTGCAATGGCCTCCACTTTTTTAGGTCCTATTTCCCTAAGGAAAATAACTGTGATGTGCATTCCTGTTGCTCTTGCTGTGTTTCTGGAGGGATGCGGAAATGTTCAGTTGTACTGCTATCTGCGGGGGAAGTGGTCAGCTCTTTCTACTTTCACTCTCTGCTACCTGGCAAAGCTATGAGCAGGAGGAGGCGCATTGTTACTGCTTGTCTGCAGTCGTGCGGTAATGACACGGCATTAGTTTACCTTAACTCATAGTTGGACAGTTTTTTGCACAGTGTAAGGGCTAGAAACTCAATTAAAAAAAAATTATAAAAGCTTCTAGTACTGCAGATGTGATTAGTGTTTGATCCTCTCCCTTAGCAAGGTTAAGTTTTGCAGTAACCCTGGGTGAGTGGATATTTTAGCTTTGACCTCACTGCCTGGAAGGATCACAAAATACAAATTGTCATGATTATATTTTGTGCCAAAATAAATTCTGTAGTTGCTCATATTTGTGTACAAATTAGCTACTTCCCTGTATCTGCAGTGTGAAGCTCTGGTTTTTGCTTTCTTTTAACTTACTCTCTTCTTTATGGATTGCCCTTTTTTTTTGTGAACCATTTTAATCCTTGTTGCCCAGAACGGTCTGTCATTCTGTCTGTTGTCGCAGTCTGGCTATGAGAAGTATAACTGCTACGGCCCTTCTTTCTTTCCAGTTCATCTTGTTCAGGTTTGCAGATTTATGTAACCAGACCATCTTGTGGATGCAGACTCCAGCTGGGAAACTGTGCAAACCTGTCAGGCATTTTGGAATCTTCTTGAGCAGAGAGAGCTATAATGAGTACTGAAAACAATCCATGAGTGTAACCTGAAAAATCCCAGGTCTATACTTTGAATCCCTCACAAAAATGGGGGAATCTCAATTCAGGTTTGAATAGTGTCCATTACAGAACTAGGGCCAGTGATGATGATATTCAGATCTAGGTTTGAACTCTGAATCAACACCTTTTTCAAAGTATGAGGCCAGCCGGTTTTGAGGTCCTGTCTCAGGCCTGTATCTAACATTAAATCTGTGCTGAAGTCTCTGCATGAAAAGAATACTTGTCCAAGAAAGCATGTGGTAAGGGCTTTGGTAAGGTTCACAGAAACATGTTTTGCTGTTTATTTCTGATTTTAATGATCTAGAATCCCAGGTGGGAGGGCATATCAAGATAGATGGACTGTTTAACTGAAGGTCCCATTAATTAAACCCATGTTAAAGCTGCGTAGGCAGTTTCTCTTTTTTGCTGCAGTTTAATAGGCAAGAAACAGACTCTAAATTAACTCAAAACAAACCACTCTTACTCCCAAATAAGTATCCAGACATAGGCTTGCACTCATTTCCCCAAGTTTGGTTCAAATTTATGTGCAGGGAGGCCTCAAAAAAGCTTGGCTTTTTGTCATTTCTTTTCCTTGGCAGGATGGAAGATGCATTTATTAATTTTTTGGCCTTTATTGAGTAAATCCCTACCTTCTAGCTATTAATAACTCCTTGGTGTTAAACCCTGTCATTTATGTAACCATTCTGATTAAATTTCTAGCTTACTCTGTATTTTTGTACAGGATCCTTAATAATATATGTAACATATAGAATTTACAGTGTAGCCAGGACTTAGTTGAGGGAGGGGGATTTTATAATGGATGAAACCTTTGGTTTATCTGTTGCTCAGGTTGTCTCCAGTGGTTGGCTAATTTCTGTACTTTCAGAGAGCACATTTTCCACGTGGCCTTTCATCACTTAAAAAGCTGGGTAAAATGGCTAGCCATTTTGGACTTCTCAGTTAAATAGCTCACTATGCTGATTCTGGTAAAGCCTTTTATTTGTTTGTTTATTTATCTATCCTCTTCTGTTTTCCTGAGTGTTTGTATAGAACTTTTCACTTTCTTTGCTTTCTTTCCTCCCCCCCCAGCATTACTTTATCTTTTGCGTTAGGGTGGTGTTACCTTTAAACAATCATAAAGGCACTTAAAATGGGGGCATTCACCCATTAAAGTGTTAACTTGTGCTAAGTACCCTCTGTTTTAAAGTTTTGCCAGTTCAAGTGCGGGTTGTCTTGATCTGTTTTACCCAGGTTGGTCCAAGGTATTGTTCTTCTGCTCTGGGAAGATAAAACAATCTATTTTCTTTTGCTCAGCATCCCAAAATGCACTATTTCCTTTCCTATGCTCGGTGGGCAAACTTACAACTGTCCTGAATTCTGTTTCCCAGGGGGTAGTTTGCTGCCCCCAAGCCAACATCCCCTCCTGTCCTCACTGGGTGCAGACCCAGCACACTCTGACCCACTCTGAGCACCCAGGTGCAGTTCATCGGTTTGCTGCTTGCAAACCCTGCGCATGCGTTCAGCAGGCTGGCCTGCAAGGCAAGTGGTTAAAAAGTCAATTAACCACTAACAAGTATGGGCAATTGGCTTTTAGTGTTGGACAATCATCTCCCTCCCCACCCACGGTGCCACTCTCCACTGCTGCTGACCACTGCACCATGACTCAGCTTCCCCTTCCCCACAATGTTCATTTGAACTGAACTGCTATTCATTTGACATGACTCTGTCAGCATCCCCCTTACCCAACCCATGCAGCAAGCCTGCTGGGTCTCAGCTCTGGCCTGGTGTGGCACGTCATGCATATCCAGTGGGGACTTTGCTTCTGAAGTTGTTTCCTGCTCCCCTCCCCCCAAGACTTTTCCCCTCCCACACACGGCTCCAGCTGGCTCCCGTTGGCTGTGGAGTGAGGGAAGCCACATGGTGGTTTCTCTATCTGGGAGCAACATGTGACGACACCCATGTCCCCTTCCACCCGAGAGGAACAACAGAATCCTGGCCCCTGTCCATACTCTGCTCACCAGGCCCTCTTGTGCCAAGTCACAGTTGTGCAAGTCTGAGACTGCATTAAGCCTTAACCTGTGGCTGCTTTGCTGAAGCTGTTCTAACTTTGACTGCATAACATCCCACGGATGAAAAATATTTTAAAGGTAGCCTGTGACAGTACCCTCAGTCTTTGGCAGATAGCTTATAGATCTCTACTCCATTCCCCCTATATTTTGCAATTTCTATATGGCTATTCACACAGTTTTAAAAACTGTCTTTTGGCTGCACAGATTTTTAAACCTTGGCTAAGCTAAGATTAACATTAAGTTACAGTCTCTCAGGGTAACTTCTACAAATAGTTTACAGAGCAGGTTATGTCTTTCTGAGGACTTTACTGATATAAGCTACTTAACACGAGCTGGTAGCCTACATTGCTAGAAGTAATTGCTGTTGCCTTTGTGATGGATAAATCTGAACATTAACAGCATTTAGAAGATGTCTAACAACTTGACCATAAAGTGCTCTTGCACCACTCAAAACATCACTTAGAGAGGTTAGTGAATATTTTCATTTTCCAGGTGAAAAGATTCGATGTACTGGGGACATGGAAACAGTATCACTTCAGTGGGAGATGCCAAGGAATCACTGGATTTTGATTCACAGAGTTTACATGTCCTCACTGGATGAAGCAGGATTTGATAGTTGAGGCCTTTCCCTCTTAGGAGGATTTAGAACTGTGCATAAAGCTGCTGAGTAAATTTTACTGACTGGTTATAGCAGGTGCAGATAACTCTATCAGGATTTGAGATGGCCTGACCATCTGGTCAGTTTGATCTAGTGGTTGAAACAGGGAGCTCTTGCAAGGAAACTCTATGAACAGACGGTGTGGGGATGGCAGCATAGGCTGGGCTTTGTATTCTGTTGCTGTTTACTTGAAAGGGAAGGTAAATTTTAACTTCTATAATGTGTCGATACATAGTTTGTAGGGGCCTACTATATGCTCATAGGGCCTTAAATAGTCATCTTCTGGGGGAATATAAAAGATACCTAGAGCATGAGAGAGAGAGTATTTGTTTGATGTGCCAGATTTGATTTATAAATGTCTGTGGGATAATAACAATAGTGACCCTTTGCGCTGCTCTGTGACTGAAAGAATGTTGTTTGCTAACATATCGATGTGGCTGAAGATGGATCTCTCTCTAAATGTTAAGGCATGTTTAAATTAGCAGAGCCACTTGCTGTAAATAACTGTAAAGGAGATCACTTGTACCTGAAAATTTACAAATGCCACATTTTCAGGATCTGCCCTTGCCCTAAGAGATTGTTTTGTTCCTTTTGTTTGTCTTGTTGCTGCTTGTATAAAGCTATGCAGACTGGACCTTGGAAGGTACTGCTGGACACCTGAGCTGGTGAAGTTGATAGCAGGCTAGCTGAGCACATGTACACCACTGGAACCACTCCAGATTAGTCTGTTACTGTACATGTTAGTAGCCTGGCTTCTCCCACCCAGTAATTCTCTTCTGCTGGATGTATAGAACTCACTTTGTTTCTGGCAGAGTAGTGAATATCAAGTTTATAGGCAGCTCAGCTGTGTGGAGCACATCATCTGTAGGCAGCAGCCTGGATCAAGGCCATGCTTTTCCTTGTTTCTTTTGCTTGTTAAGTGTCTGATTTACAAAAGGGCACAGAGTGCTGATAGACTCTGTTTCTGGGGCATCAGAGCAAAAGGCCAAAGATTAAGACTTTGCTTCCACTTTCAAAACAGTGTTTTTTTATTTTTGTTTTTTTATTTCTTCTAACTTCAGGTTAAGTAATACATGTGAACTATCTTTGTGGAGACAGGACAGGGCAAGGCCAACTTGTGGAGGCACTTTCATATTACTTTACCACTGTGCTGTAAAAATGGCAGGTGCCTAGTTTCTGTTAATTGTATGTCCATCATCTTGCTGTTAAAACACACACACACACCTTTGTCGAGTGGCATTGGGAGGGGAAGCAGGGGAAGTGGAGCACTGACTCTTCCATCCAGTTGACACAGCCCTTCAGCCTAAGGATGACCACCAAAAGAGTCTTATACCATCTCCCTGACAAGTGTGTTTGATTTTCATTTACAAAATATGTTCTCCATATAAAAATATGCTTTATACACCTATGTCTGTTGCTGAATAAAGACTTACTCCAAGAAGTGGGAAGGAGAAGGGGGAAAGAAAAAAAAATATTCAGCCTGCAAGGCAGACTGTGTGGATGGTGGGCTGCGGAAGAAACATTTTTGGCTAGAGGTGATGTAGTCTTTGTGGCTATATTTCCCGTAGGTTTAATTTCGGCTACTTTACGCTTCATTCAGGGAGAAGAGAAAAGAGCACCTACCCTGGCGCTCAAACCATCCCCCTCTCCTGGGGTTTAATGTGCCTCCATGGAGAGGTGCAGGGGGAAATGGTTTCTTCCCTTTCCAGGGTAGCTTGACTTGTGACAGGATGTGCCATTGCTTAAACAGAGGTGTGGAGGGGAGTTATTTTGACAACTGGCAGCCTCTGGCTGATTGATTTCCAAGAACAGGCTGTTTGACTCCTGGGGTGGCTGTGAGACGAAGGCTGAGGTCTTAGGAGAAGTTTTAATAAAAATGATTATCCCAGTGCAAGAAAAGAAGGGCAGCCATCCACAGCAGATGGCAACTTCTGTAATTTGGCTTTTGGTGTCAGGTTTATAGAAGGATAACATAGGCTTATTTGTTGATATTCATTTCATAGCTTATATCTGTGTGTTTTTTGTTTGTAATCTTTGTTGGCAGGATTGTGAATGTGATTGATGGGTCCTTTATGCAAAGCAGATCATTTTCCTACTTAACAGTATAAAGACTGTGCAGTAGATACAATATCTTTTGTACATCTCTAGCTTTTTTGTTACTGCATCTTTAACCATTTTGGTTTTATAATGGATGCCAAGAAACGATTGGTCACCAGATGGTAATGAAACACTCAAAAGACCCAACGTGAGATGCAGATATCTGGTTTCCAGTATGCTTAGACTGCAACCGGCAACCTTTGCAAGAGGTTAATGTATCCTGAACCAGACTGACCTTGTGACTTTTATCACTTCCTGCTAGCAGACAGGGAAAATTTACTCAAATAGTAGGGATTAATGAACAGGATCAGTTGAACAGGAAGTTTTCAACCCAATGAAGGGTGGTTGAAATGATATCCATACAGCACTGCTGCTGCTTGCCTCTGGCAGTCTCCAAGCTCTGAGTTTTGGAGGGGGGCAGGTGTCACAAGATTGTGGCTTTTGAGGTTCATATATACCAAGGAAGAAAACAGAAATTAAGTTATTTGTACAATTGTCTGAATGGAGTGAAAAGTTTTTTCAAGGGAAATGAAAACTTTTGTTTCCTAGTCATGGTGCTTTGATTTTTGTACCCTTTGGCTTAACCGCCTAAGCAACAGGCTAGGTCCTCACGGCAGCAGGGCCCAACCTCCCCTGCCTGATCCATTGCTCTGCTGTCCTCTGTCTTATCATTGCTGTTCTCCCAGCTCCCCTGCTCTTCTTTGAAGGTTTGTCTGCACTGAAGCCCAATGATGTAATGATAGCTCATGTCAAAATACCTAAGATGGCTTTAATGTAGCTAACTCTGGTATGACTGGAATCTCAGATGGGCTTGTGCAGTGAAGGCTTGTACATTCATGTAGTTAGAGTGCTAGCTGGCCAGATGAAGGTTAACATGTATGTCCGTACAAGCTGCAGTCACTCCTTTGTGTGCAGGCCCAGGGGTGGTTCAGGGAGGGGTGAGGGTAGGGAGGGGCCCTTTGGCTGTTCTGCACATGTGCCATCAGTGCATCTTCTGCCATATCTGGAGGACTCTCTGGGTGAACACCACTGTTGCATATTTTCCCCCCTTCATTGAATGTCTGGGGGTGAGCAGTGGTTGCATTCAACCACAAGATCCTGTCCCAAACTGTGCTGAAGCAGCAGCTGTGGCATGACAAGCTTGTGAACTCAGAGAACTCACTGCACCTACGCAGCACAGCCCAAGGGGATAGGATTGCTCCCCACCCCTCAGCTCCTCTTTCCTGTATCCTCCTATGTACAGGCCTCTGTTTAGAATCCGTCCCTAGGTTTGGCAGTCTATCTGCACTGAAATGCTGAGACTCAGAATGAGGCTTCTTCAAAGTGAGAGTTCAAGGAACTATTGTAGGACAAAACTGGCTTTGCGTGACCTTCTTTTTGACATTCAGAAGGATCTCTTCTGCCATCTATTGCCATTTCCAGGTCATCACAGGTCCTTGCCTCCCTCTGGAGAAGGGACTACCATCAAACTTCAGTTCCCAGGAAACCAGAAAAAGTTTAAATGCCCCCTGCTTGTTACAGAAATAGATGCCTACACCGTCTTGAGCTTAGAGAGAAGTTTGGGGACTAATTTATGAAAGACTTCTTGGCATAGGCCTTAAGCTGATAGAGACAGTTGTAGGAAAATTTTCATGGAGAGAGGTTTAATTTGGTTGTCATACCCTCCCCATGGCAGCATGAGGAATTCTTCATCTTTTCCTGGTAGACAAAGATTCCTGGCAAACACTGCCATATGTTTTTGACAGAGTGCTTTGATACAATAGTTATCATTCCCCCTACACTATTGACCTGTCTCCCAAATATTTTTTTTCTTTCCACTTGTGGCTCTTTTCTTTTTCTTTTTTTCTTGCCTTTTTCTTTAGTTCCTCCTGTGTGCTTCCTTAAAAAAAAAAGAAAAAAGAATTATTCTTGTCTGAATGTTTTCCATCTTGTTTCTATGTTTTCTATCCCTGTATCTGACTCCTCAGAAATAAACTGTGTTATTGAGGGTGAGGGGACAGGTAACATGTTCTCATCTGAAGGCCATGTAGGAGAGTTTGTTGCCTTGTATGTAGAAGTTTGAATAATATACATAATGCATAATAGTATTTGTGAATTACTCCTGTGACTACTGCATGGGAGCCAAACATGGATGGAAAGGGACTCTCAGGGCTCCTACACACATGAGGGGAGCCTGCTCCAACATGCTGGAAATCTAGCACGTCAGAGCAGACTCAATGATAATCGAGTCTTCTGGAGCACGGAAATTGACATGCTCTGGCAGCCTCGTGCATTAGTGTCACCGCATGTCTCTGCACTGACAAAATGGCGGTGTGCTTTGAAATAAAACATATCCAATGAGCTTTAATTCGAAGAACCCTGCTGCCATTTTTCAGAGTGGGGATGCGCAGCAACCCTGATGCATTTGACTAGCATTTGAATTGCACTCAGACCCCTGGTGCGGATTTGTAGTGGTGGCAGCCAGAAGGAGCCGCTGTTGCCTGAGCTTCTTAGAAAGGCCTGGGACAGGCCAGGGGCTCTTGTCTCTTTTATAGGGGGGCTCAGCCCCCCCATGTCTCGAACCTTGACTGTGACATGCGGACACTTTTTTAATTAATGCAGCTCACTAATTAAGTGCCCAGTGCCACACTGGAAAAGTGTGTAAAAATGTCCTCAGGGACCTTTAGCAGAAAGCACTTGCATTAGTGTAGAGGGGCTGCAGATTTGACTAGTGCAGCTTCATGCATCCTACTAGGTTTCTCTTCTGGTTCTACTTTACCCCACTACTGGGCAATATTCTGAGGTAACTATACACTCACATGAGGAAATGTGGCTTTTATTTTAGGTCATCAGCAAATTGCCATGGCCATCCTGGACTTGCCTGCTTAAAAGTCCCCTTCCCTTTCCCCACCCTCCCCAAATCATTCTGCACTTATAGCATGTTCTCACAGTTTACACCAGCTTCTGGCCTGCACACTAAAAGCAGCACCAGATGGGTGCCAGGATCAGCTGCGGACCCAGCTGGCAGGTTCCCGCTAGGGATCAGGGCATCTGGTCAGATCCACAGGTGATGCTGCATAATCAGCACGTTAGCTATAGTCTCAGGCAGTTGCCCCGATCCCTAGCAGGAACTTGCCAGCAATGTCCATGGCTGATGCTAGTGCTACTTCCAGCGCGCAGGGCAGGAGCTGGGAGCTGGTATAAGCTGTGGTCAGAGTTGGGACGTGCCTGTCTGCCTGGCATGACATAGCGGTCAGAGCTACCTGCTCCCCACTGGCCAGATCCCATGATTTTACGGGTGCCCACCTGTGAGCTGGATACAATCCGTTGAGCTGGATCCAGCCCCCAGGCTGTATTTTGCCCAACCCTGTTCTAACTGTTATGCCTCGCCCTCCCTAAGAAGATCTGGTCTACTGAACAGTTGAGTTTGGTGAAGACAGTATTGGATTAAATTCTCCGCTTTACAATATATAAGTTTCAGGGGAGAATAAAGAAATCCTTCTTCTGTCGTAACCCCTTCTCTGTGTAGATGACTAGAATTGTCTGGGTCCTTGCCAGACAATTAGGGCCGACCTGGTATCTAGGAGCCTCTTGTGGCCCTCCTTGCTATGTCACCTGTTCTTTCAAAAAACAGCTTGTGCAGATGTTATTAAACATTTTTTGAAAGTAGCGCTAGAAGTAGCATATAGCAGGTCCAGGTTTCTTTGCTTCCTTTGTTGAGCAAGCTTTAAATTTACCATTATTTTAAATTAACAAATTTAAAATTCTGCAGTCTCTCACAGAGTTCAGACACTGAAAAATGGTGTCGCTTTGCAGACCATCTCATCCATCTTTTTATGATCAGCGTGTTTGGTCAGAAAAGCCTGTAATTCAATTCCAGGATTGATAGGAGTTGTACTCAGTGTTTGGTACATATGTCTAAGTTGTCAGCTGTGGTTTGAACAAGAGTCATTTAGCAGATGGAGTAGGATCAATTACCCTTCATTAGATCTAATTTTCAAACACCTTTCTATAATTGGTAGCTGAAGAGATTTTTACAAACTTATGTTTTGATTTCACTTTTGAAAAACAAAAGCCTTTTTTGATAGGATTTAGAATCAGTATAAAGGAGCTAAAGGGAGATAGTTGGGTTAATGTCTCTTTGATCTGTTCATTTGTGAAAAGAAAGGTATAAACCTGTTAGTTTTAAAAGAAAAGCTTTAAGCAACACAGGTGAGGGGTATTGAGCAAACAGAAGGTCAGCCTTGGTAAGTATGAGTTCCCAAATTGGTTACTCATTTAGATTTACCTTGCTTTCTATTACTGTTTTCTAAACTGTGGGGTGGGACCCCTCTGGGGAAGGGGCATGTGAATCATGGAGGCAATCAGTAGCACATCCCTACGCCGGCCACACTCGCACCCCACTGCTTCCAGCCAGTGATCCTCAACCTTTTTAAATTCAAGGTACCCCTCAATAGACTCAAGGCACTCCTCTGTTACTTTTGTGAATGGAGTGGCACCCTATTTAAAAAACAAATGTATTTACTACAGTGCTTATGTCCTTCCAGAGGGGCTGGGAGAGGGACCGAATCCAAGACCACATTTATCTGCTTATCTCCTTAAGCTTAAAGGCAGTCCTGGCACCCTGTTTAAGAATCACTGATTTTGATAGTACAGGGCTAAATTTGGACTTGAATGGCTTGCTTACTGATTGTCTTGTAAGAGCAGAATATCTCCAAAATGACTTTTGAGCAGGGATCCTGGTTTTCTCTGATTTAAAAAAAAAAAAAATCCCCAATTTTTAGTTACAAAAAAGTAACCCTAAATCCACATTTTTCTGTGATTAAAATTAAACACCACTAATATCTCTCTCTCTCTCTCTCTCTCTCTATATATATATATATATAGATAGATAGATAGATAGATAGATATAAATAAAATTAGTGGTGTTTTGTTCAAATTGAGGGGGGGGGCGTTTAAATCAGAAAACCAGGATCCCTGCTTATGAGCCACCTGTACTTTGAGGTCTCATGTAAGTGGGGCTTCTGCCCCTACCCTCTTCCTCCCTTCTCAGACCAAGTAGGGAAGGGAGGAAGATGGGAAGGAAGAGGGAGTGGTTGGAGCTTCGGCTTCATCACCACCTACTAGCTGGCTGGAGTCTCTGAGACTGGTGTGGTGGAAGAAGAAGGGTGAGTAGTAATTTACTGCTAATATAGACAAGTAATAAATGACGACTCCTAGAGAAAGAGAGAAACTGGAAAAGAAATATAAGTTGGATATGCCTTAGAGTCCTCATACCTGCCATTCTTCGAGGGGTACAATTCATGCCCAGGACTGTCTGATGCTGTGTTTTAGCTCCCAGTCATTACAGCCATGTCTAAATACCAGAAGTCTGTGGAGATTGCAACAACCTACAGGATTGCTGGACCGAAGATTCACTCAGAAATGCTTCTGCAAAGGGAGATTTACCAAATCTCTCTGTGTACATGTAAAAAAGCAATTTTTTATTGTCTCATTCCTTTCTGAATAAGTTTAAAACCATAAGCTTTACTTTCTGAGACAAAAGAGTGAAAAAATTTACCTGTGTAGTGTGCATTTAATAACTGACAGAGGGTCTTTTGATAGAGACGCAAGGCATTCTGCACCACTGGGTTTGGGCTGGTAAAAGGAAAAAATAGTACAATTTGGTATGAGAGCTTTATGTTTCTTGTTAGGCAGAAGTGAGTCTGCTTGGAAGATCTGATACAATTCCATTTGGCCACTTCTGTGTATGAGAAACTGCAGCACATTTTCCAATTGGTCTGTGAAGAATGTTCCCTGCACGGGTCTCATACTTCCCAAGGACTTTGTTTTCCAATGAGTACATTTGACAGGCTTGATTTAATTAAAGCTAGAACTTAAGTGCCTGAAAGTATAAGTGCTTATGCAATAGATGCTTTGTTATTAACTTTTTAAACACATATAAAGATAAAGTTTACCATGTATAAAGAGGCGTTGATTCTTTTGAATGAAATGTGTGTGTCTGGAGAACCTCATTTGTAGATGCATTTACTGTAATAAGTGACATTATGGACATAAGAAAATCCCTGCATAAATGCACATCATGTCTGGAATTTCACCTTGTATAGAGAAATAAACTTGCTTGTCATTTCTGTGTCAAATTTGATGTATACAAAGGTTATCATTCTTTCATCACGTGGAATAGGAACAGGTAAAGATACCAGAGGAATCTTTTGCTAAATCAGCAAGGCATCAGATGAAGGAATTTAAATTAAAGTAATAAGCACATGGGAAGAAATATAGTATGTCTTTATATAGTAAGCTCATCGCAAAAACTAGGTGAACTAGAATGCCTAGCAAGGGGAGAGTAGGCATTGCCTGGATATGATAGAATGAGTAAAATTAGCAGGGTATTGTAAGACAAAGTTGTTTGGGTAGATATCATAGCTATTATTAGACCAACTAAATAGTTGGAAAAATTGTTCTTTGCAAGCTTTCAGGCACAAACACCCTTTTTCATAGGGAGATAGGCATAGGATATTGTAATGTCTGACTACAAGCTGTAAATTGTGTAGAAAGGACAGGTTAAAATGAAAACATGTCAAAGCAGTGTTCTGTTTAAAAGATTCCTTGGATCCAATTGTGTTCTCTTGTTAGATTTTGTATGGCTGTAAGAATACAAATATGCTAGTAGATCTGAATTACTTCCCTCCATATTGAGAAGAAAGAGATTGAGTGCACAATATTGAGAGAGATCAAGAGAGGCAGCAAAGTCCAACAAAGCAAGAATAATGAGGAATGTGGATGATTCGCGTATAAACTTGTCAAGTATCACAATGGAGCCCACTGTGGAGAAGCAATTTCTTGACACCTTTAAACAATTGCTTCTTGTAACAATCGTGGAGCACACAAGAAGAGAGCCTATACTTGACTTAATTGTAAGTAACAAGGCAGTAGTTAGTTCTAAAGTATCTGCAGTTTGAGCTATTAAGCAGTAGTGACTTCAAAGCAAAGAAAATGAATAAACCAAAAGTTCAGCGTTGAAAATAATACTATATTCAAAGGAAGGAAAAGAAACAAAACCAAACTAAACTGAATACTGATCCTTTCACTTGAGACAGAGAAAAGGTAACTCTTTAAATTGATTGCAACTTATGTGCAGAGTTAGAGGGATAATGAACAAAACAAGGAAGGGGGAAAGCAAGAATTTTTCTAGTATAGCTAAATGAAGAGGTTTAATAGGTCATCAAAGCCAGACCGAGTTCTTCAGAACTTGGAAATATTAACTCAAATGAAGCTATTGAAATTGTGCATAAACTACACCGTGCTGTGGGCAAGAAGGAAATGAGAAAAAAGAGAATGCAATTCAGGCAATAAGTTAAAGACCAAACATACCAGCTCAGCCTCCTTTTTGGCATGGCACAAGGCCTGAAGTTAGTCTGGAGGGAGCTGTGCTATGCCAGATTTCATTGCTAGACTAGAAGACCTTTGAGACTCAAAGTAGTGGCTAGAGGGCACATTTACTGTACAAGAGACTCTTAATTTGAGATTAGAGCTAATTATTGCACATTAAATTTCATTGTCTACACATGCAGACACTTACTGCGCAGTAACCTGCTCTAATCTCAAGTAAATTTGCTACCTGTAAAGACAAGTAGCACATTCACTCTAGATTTCTTACTGAGCAGTAGCGTACGTGTAGATGCCTGACCAGGAGCACATTTGCTCCCAGGCAGCTGGAGACAGGAGATTACTCCCTGCCTTCTTCATCCCGCATTATTTGCATGTGTAGATGCACCCAGGGAAGTGGTTGCACCATGTGGGTTCATGTCTTATTGGGCTGTGTAGACTTGGGGATTATGCTTTGGAAAAGGTGGTGGCAATATGGGGGGCAGTGCTGGTGTGGAATCAGAAGGAATGGAATGCACTGTATGCATCAAAACTTCGGAATGTCATGCCCTTTGATTTATTCATTAAGTGAATATTAGTCTTTATGATAAATATACATGTTGTTCCATATTCACCATTCAACACTCCAAAAAAATGAGCATGTTGGGTTTAAATGCTGCAAATAATGTGGTTAATGCTTTTTCCAAAGGGTAGTATTAAACCTTATGACAGGTGTGAAATATTCAACTCTTAAGTTTTTGTATTGTCATCCACTTAATATTACAATTTAGCTGTCTTGCTTGTAGTGGTTATGAACAGGTACCTGTAAGAAGCACTTGCTTAAATTACATTTTTATAGCATCCTTGGAAGAGAGTATCAAGCATATCAGCTGGGGGCAGTAAGAATGTTTTGCGTATTACACCAGCAAGCAAAGATCTTAACCCCTAACCTTTCTGGTCTGCTTTTTGGCTAGAAAGTACATATTTGGGGTAGAATAGAATTCAACACACAGCATTTTTCTGTGGCCACATGCATGGTTTTGGTGATAGAAATGAGATGGCTGAAATTAAAATCCCATTCATCCTCTGTAAGAGCTCTTCAGCCCGCATAAATTTGTAGAAGCACTCCGGTTTACCAACTGAATACTTCTGGGGAGGCATAGATTGATACGTAGAAAGAAGTTCTTCCTGAAAGATCATTGTTCCTAAATAAAAGGAATGCATATGTTAAACTAATGTCTTCCAGATAGAATATAAGTGCCTTTGGATAATAAGCAATATATGAGCTCTTGAGGAGGTGGAAATAAGCAAGAAATATGAATATCTGTTTAGTGGATGTGTTTTGGTCATGAAGGAGTATAATTCACTACAAGGACAATTAGTGTGGGATTATAGGGGCAACAAAGTAAATGCTGCTTTTGTTTTCTGCTTTTATTAAAGAGTATGTAAAAAGTACTGCTATTCCTTTCCTTCTCCACAAGCATTTAGACCCCCTTGTCTTTAGCAAGATCTTTTATTAGACCAGCTGAGTAGTTGGAAAAAAGTTCTTTGAAAGCATTTGGGCACAAGCACCCTTCTTCAGGCATAGGGTGTCTCTGCTGTTCTGAGATCTCCAAGGAATAAAAAAAGCTAAAAGTGACAGGATGTCAGTGAGAATGTAAATAGGTGGAAGTTTGCACCTATGTCCTTAGACCAACACAAGTACAACAAAAAACCTGTCTTGAGCAAGTGCATTTTATATATAATATCCATCACAAAGCTTCCAAAGATTTTAGGAAGTATTTGGCAAGCACATGAATTGTTATCTTGCTCTTGATACCCATTAGGGCTGTGCGAAATGGCACCATGCCATTTTGCCTTGAGTTTCAACGGTTCGACAGAACAGCATTCCATTACTAATTTAATTTCAATTTGAAACAGCTGTTCTGTTCCGTTCCATTGAAACGGCGTCGAAACAGCCTTTCTGTTTCGATGTTTCACTGGGGATGGGGATTGTGCCAGGAGCGGGAGGCAGCCCAGCTGGGTTGCTTCTCCATCCCCAGTGCTAGGCCGCTGCCTCCCACCCCTGACATGATCTAGAAACAGGGATTGGGAAGCAGCCCAGCTGGGCTGCCTCCTACCCCCAGCACGATCTAGCCCCCACACCCAGCACTGCCATCCTGCATCAGCACTGGGAGAGGGGTCTCTACCCTGCCACTGCTTGCCCTGCTGGCATGGGTGAGGGGGGGCAGGTGCTGCCGCTTCTTGCCCTGCTGGCATGGGGGAGCATTGGGGGGGGGGGTGCTGCCACCACTTGCCAGCCAGGGCGGGAGGGGGCTGGCGCTACTGCTGCTTGCCAGCTGGGGTGAGGGGCTGGGCAGTGTTGCCATTTGCCCAGCCAGTGTAAAGGGGGGCGAGTGCTGCTGACAGTTGTCCAGCTGGCACAGGGTGGGAGCTCAGGGTGCAGATGCAGCACTGCTGGGCGTGGAGGATATGCCGTGCTGCCGCTTGTCCCCTTCCACCTGGAGCAAGCTGCTTTCGCATCCTGCCCCCACCCCGCCCCCAGCTGGGCAAGCGACAGCAGGGCATAGTCCCTGCTCTAAGTGCTAGCATGCCCCCCCGCCCCTCCCCCCTGTCAAAGTCCCATGCCTCCTGCCCTGGCTGGGCAGCTTGTCCCAGCCCTAATCCCTCCCTCATTGTGGGGGCATCAATCTGCCCCCTCCCATGCCCCTTCCCTCCCTGCTCTGCCTACCATAACATACTTAGCAGCTGGAGGCAGCTGTGTCCAGTGTGCTGAGGACTGCTGTCTGTTTAGTCTATGGCCAAATCTCAAATCGACCGAATCTTTTGAATCTATTCAGAGGCTTCCAATTCAATTCAGAGCTTTAAATTGGTCTCCCTTTTTTATTTGGATTTGGAGATTCGGTTACCAAATCGGGCTGAATCTCCTCCAAATCTAATCTGCTACTGAAGCTTCACACAGCTGAGTTTCACAATGGATTAATATTTTGTTGATAGAAGAAATCATCAATTGAAATTCATCTCCTTTCCCCTCTAAAAATAGATGTTTTGGGTTCCAAGTATATTTTTCTCTGTCCTGCTGTTAATCACCTTTGGGCTGACTCTTTTTCTTTCCTTGTTTATTTATTTATTATTTTGTGTTGGATACAAAACCACAATTTTTAAACCAGCATTTATAAAATTATTAGATCGTGAATTAACTTCTGGCATTCTGAATAACATTTGCATTTCTGAGTGCTATGAAACACTTATTTTCTAATGCGTTAGGTTAGTCAGACTTCTCAAAGTGTCAGTTGACTATACCTCAGTCCAGAAAAGAAGTTAAAATGTCATTGGCCATGATTAGGCTTAAGTGTGTATTTATGTTTTTTGCAGAATTAGGTTCCTGGAGAGGCGCTAAGCTTTTTCCTCTTCAATTAACCTCCTTCCCACCCATAGTCTTTCTCCCTTAAACATATTTCTTCTCTAGTTTGTTTTTTTTTTTTAAAAGAAAAATCTATTTATTGCTACCTGCTACCTTCAGAGCCTTCAAATAGGTGAGTTTTTTAGTTTCTGCCATAAATACTTGAAACCCCGTTGATTCTCTGAACCATACATGATGGTGCATAACATACAGTTTACGCTGGAGATCCAGCTTGTTGCAGTGTCAGGAATGAGAGGCCTTCATGCTGCCTTTCTGCATTCTTTGTTCTTTTTAATGTAGGCTTGCAAGATTGTCCTGAATATTTTACTAGCCTAAGTGCAAATCTCTGTCAAGCTGCTGATGGTGAGAAGGAAAGCCCTGGTGTTTTCTTTGCCTATCAATAATACTTTCCTTGAAGCTGTTACAAAATTGCATACTAATAGATGCATAACAGTACAACTGAAGAATGTACTACCATTCCAGGGTTCAGTTTCAGGATATCTGGGCATTTGGACTGAAGAGCTAGCAAATTTAGAAATTTGTAATGGACCTAAGATATCCAGGATATAAAATGGTTCTACTGTAGGTAGAAGCAAAACACCTTCTAAAAAAAAGGGGGTGAGGGGAGAGAAGAGGGTATCATGAAGGAAAGAAATAGAGATTTGTCCATTAGCGTGTTAAAATGTTTGAAGCTTATGCTACAGTAGCCAGCTGACAAGACATTCTCTTTGTGTGTTGCTTGGTGCCAGCTGGATAAACAACACACAGAAGAGCTAAAAATTAGCCAATACTTTAAGATAAGCACCTTTACAACCATTTAAAAAATGATTAAGTTCTAT
Organism: Crocodylus siamensis; assembly: GCF_052110815.1. NCBI lineage: Eukaryota > Metazoa > Chordata > Crocodylia > Crocodylidae > Crocodylus > Crocodylus siamensis. Next base: position 133,976,541 of record NC_143397.1, on the reverse strand, counting down.
TAACTTGAAAAATTCATTGCCAACTTGATATGATTATGGAGGATGCAACTGACAACCCTCTGGTTTTATCCCTCTTTTTTCACATTGAGCTGTTTACGTTGAAAGTCTATATTTTCAGTTCTGCCTAACATGATACTCTCTCTTGTTTTCACAGGCCGAGGCTGCAAGCACAAAGGAAGTTTGCTCAGTCCCAGCCAAACAGTCCCAGCACAACTCCAATAAAGATAGTGGAACCATTGTTACCCCCTCCCGCTACTCAAATATCTGACCTCTCGAAAAGGAAGCCCAAGACAGAAGATTTCCTTACATTTCTCTGCCTTCGAGGTAGGAATCTTGCAGCAACCTAGGGAAATAATCAGTAATCCAGCGAACAGGATGCAGTGCCCCATGCTGAGAGTACTGCCTGGTGCAGCACTTGAGCGTGCTGCACACATTATTGCACTCATTTCCAATCAGTAATGTGACTGAGCAGAAGGAGTAGGTGTCCAGCACTCCTGTGTGTGTATATAGGAGTGTTAGACTCCATCGTTATCAGACTATAACATGAGGCCAATAATTTTGCAAAGAGAAATTTCTTTTCATGCTTAGTACCCTGTCACCCTGACTAGGTTTTTGTCTCCCTCCCTGTCCTTTATTCCCTCACTTTGTCTGCTTGAATAAGTCGAAGCTCTGTTTAACCCTCTGTATGTCATTTCCGCAAAGAGAGGAATTCTAGTTAGCTCTTCCCTTTCTCCACTTACAGATGCCCTTTAGTCTGTCCTCACCGTACCTGCTTTGTCTGATTAGAACAAAAGCTTGACTTTGTCTTGCTCATTGCTCTCCAAAATATTGTTTACTACATGATAACTAATGCATATTATCTGTTTCATTGTCAAATCCTATTAGAGAGAAGGCAGCTGTAGGCTTATGGTGGGGTAGGTGGATGAGGTCAGTAGCATAATGAGTGATGCATCAGCCCTAGTGGCCACTTAGGGCCCATGAACAGCAGTTGCCGTCACTGCTGGCCAAGTTTCCACTGGTGCAGCTGGCACAGCTTCAGCCCAGAGCCCAGACCCTCTCTGTCGCTCACCTGGATAAGGTGAACACTCTACCCTTCACCGGGGGTTGAGGTCACCTACTTTCCTTACAGAAAAATTCCTGGTGTCTGATCTTTAATGTGGTTTTACAGTAGGGTGGCTAATGTGTGATAGCGACCTTGTAGTAAGAATGTGCCTTTTTGAGCAATGAAGAAAAAACCTTTGAGTGATGTTAAGGTACTTTTTGTCTTGTGAAATCAAAGGAAGAGATCCTGTTTGTGTGTTGTGCTATTCAGCCAAGTTGCATGCTATTTTTCCCAGGATAGGATTTGTCCTGCCTCTACATAGGGTCCTGAGGGCATTTTTTTTCATGTTCTATCTCCTAGTAGTGGCACTAGACCCAAGTTATAGCCATGTTTCTTTCAATGTCAAGCTTGCCAGTTCCTGCATAGCTATTCAGTGCTTTATGCTTTATGTGCTGGAGTGGATGATTGCTGTTTCCTTTGCCCTTTCCTTCCCGTTCCTTGATGTAAAGAAATGCCTTTGTTCCTGCCCTGGCTACCCCATCCTAATCTAGTGACACCACTGAAGTTTGCCACTGTCATCTATTATATCAGTTTACTACTCTTACATCACAGATTTCTATTGCTGCTGTTACAGCAGGGGCAGATTAATGCATGGGCACAGGGGCCTCTGCCAGTCAGGGGCCCCCTGGGGGCAGGAGCCCGCTGCACTCCCCAGCCTGCAGGCAGAAGTCCTGTGAAGCACTGAAACTCCTCCATGTGTTAAATGCGTGAGAGGCAGTGGGAGGTGGTGGCTGACTGCTAACTTGTCTGACTGCTCTATAGGGACAACTGGGCTGAGGCAGCACTGAGAATCCCCACTGTCCCTGCCACTCGCTACCCAGCTGGGCTCTCTCTCTGTCTCCCGTTCCTGTGCCTGAAAGGAGTCTGATCCTGCCCACCCTCCCTCCCTTCCAGGGGTCAGGTCTCAGGGCAGTCAGCTCAGGACAGGGTGCTGTGTCGCTCACAGCAGATGCAGTATGTACATCTGTGTGTGTTGTGGGGCTACGACCCCAAACTGCTTCAGATCTCTCTGTGGGGCAGCATGCAGTGCTTTAGTCCTGCTGTCAAGGGCTGCTTTGGGGCGCAAAGAAGGGGAATCCCACTGCCCCCAGTAGGCGTGCAGCAGCTCTCGACCCCAAATAAGGCTGCCGATACAGAGGGGTCTGCAGCTCTCCCAAGTGATAGCACCTCATGTGGAGAAGTATGAGCTCTTCCAAGGAGTCATTAGATACAGGTCTGTCTGTCTAGAGAGGTATGTTATATATAGAGAGAAAGAGTGTGCATGTGTGTATGTATACGTCTGTATAGCTAGCTATATAGAGAGGGATACATGTATAGAGAGAGATTATGCATGTGTGCATATTATTGTATATATCAACATAAAGTTTAGCACATGTTTAAAGTGTCAGTAAAGATATTGAGATGTATTATGTAGGCCTACTGCTTTATTGTAATTGCAAGAATCACTAATTTAATGGTATTCTTAGACTCTTACTTGAGGCTATAGGTCTGGCATGTATTTTTCTTGTAGTAGTTTACTGTAGTGTAGGTACAATGTAAAATGTGTATTTAAAAAAAATAGTCAAACAAGAGCCTACATGACCACTGAACTAAAACATCTTTCCTTTCATGCTATTATTCATTTATCCCATGCATCTGAGTCATTTTCCTAAGGCAAGTTGTTTTATTCAGTTTTGTATGGCAAAATTGAGTAGTTAATTTTGATATTACGTGTTGTGCTTTATTTATTAATGGACCATGTAAACATTTAAAGGGCCTATTTATCAATGCTTTTTGATACATTCATGTTTATAATGAGGTGTGAGGGGGCCTCTAATTTTCTTTTCGCCCAGGGCCCCGGGAAATCTTAATCCACACCTGTGGTACAACACTGTGCTCCCAACTCGAAGGTGACTGATCAGTACCACCCAGAGCTGTCTCTCTTGATTTTTCTCCTCCTAGTGAAGCATGGTTGAATATCCGCCTTTAAATGCATTCAGCTGCTCATAAACTTGAACCAAGGATGCTAAATTATCTATCTTGATGCTCTCATTCAGTCTGCAAAGTTCTCCTCCCAAGAGGGTTGAGGATGGTCAGGGTTTTTTAATAGATGGATTGTGAGAAGTTGAATCCAGTGGAGTCTAAAATCACAAGCTAGTCTCTTGAAAGCTAATCCATGGAAATGTATTTCTAATTTACTTTGCTCTGAGGTTGTTCAGTCTGTTGGCAGCCTGCAACTACTGTGCTCTGGGCCAATTGACACAGTTTGTTTGTGGGAAAATTCAGCTGGCGTGTGTGCGCACATGGGCACATTCACACAGATTTTTTTTTCTGCTGCTTACTTATTAAACATATATTGTTATAGCTTTCCTCAGATGTGGGAGCTTTGAAAAATCACTTGAATGGGAAAGAGAGACACTCTTTTTTTCCCCCCTTAGTATTCTGATTTTAATAATGCAATAATAAGACATGGATATCTTGTCCTAATCCACTACTATAGTCTGAAATACTTTCTCTCAGTAATGAACATTTGGATCTCATACCTGTAATTTCTTCTAGCAGATGTTCAGCTGTAAAGAAATACATGTTTTATAGTGTGGTTGAAGATTTGCAATCCGTTCTTAACTTCTTCAAAATGCAAAAGTGTTGGTTTCTTTCACACAGTGCTTGCACATTAAAAAAAAAAGATTGATTTTTCTCTCCCCCCACCACCTAAATGCTAGAGGGGAAATGCAGTGGGAGAGCTGAACTTTGGTGTTTTAATCAAGCCCCTTTAAAAGACTGATAGTAGAATCAGAGAGGCTTTCTGCCCCCTGATCCATCCCCTGTGCATGCTTCTGTTATTACCTTATCGGTTAAGTACACACGGTCAAAAAGCCCAAGGCTGAATTGATTCAGTCTTTGCAGGTTAGTCTAAGCTGCAAAGTTTGAACCAATAAGCAGATGAACAGATATTCACTTCTGATTCAGGAAATGCAGCCACATGCCTGGAGTGGTTCAAGCTGGAAGTCAGGGGGTGCTACAGCATGGGTTACTGGCATGTAGCCAGCATGGGTTGTGCATTCATTTCTTCTTCCTGCTGCCTGTGAGGTCTCTGGGATTTTCAGTCCACAATCACAGCAGCAGGACTGCGTGGGGTTGCTCATCACTTCTTCCTGCTTCCAGATGCCTCTAAGATTTGTAGTCTACAGTTGCAGTCAGTACTAAGTAAGCAGGTCAGGGCAGCTCTGCACTCCGGCAGAAGGGATATTTAACTCTCCTCCCTGGCCTCAAACTTCAGCAGGGTTTTGCCCGGGGGGGGGTGGGGAAGCAGGGTAGTGAGCCAGCCCTCTGCTCTGAATAGGGAGCAGAGGGGTGGGGCCAGCCCTGTTCTCTGGAGCAGACAGCCCAGCCCAGGGCTGCAAAATAGTGGGATGCTGGGGGACTCTGATTTAACCTGAACCAGGAAGGGGTCTGGGACAGAAGTTTCATAAACCAAGTTAATTCTGATGCTATATTCAACCAGGTTTATCTTAAACCAGTTTCAGCCATTTTGAAACTGGTTTATATGCCCTAAACTTCTGTTCTGTTACAGGTTTAAACCAGTTTCTGACCTCTTAAACCAATTGATGTGCTCTGTCCTTAGCCATTGAGTCTGGGGCTATGGATGGGGCTTCCGCCACCCCAAAATTCTCCATACCACCCCCTCCCAGTGCCACCCTGGCCCAGCCTGCAGCAGTAACCCGCCCTCACCCCATGCGCAGATCCGGGAGCACATGCCCCCCATACGCCCTTCTAGGGGTGTACATAGTGGTGGGAGCTGCCTCCCCTTCTTCCAGTGAGCCATTTGCAGCTCCATCCCCCATGCCCTTGTGCACTGCAGAGGCCTCAATATGCCCTCCTCTTCCTCCCCTCCTCCCCCCAACACACTTACCAGCTGGACCCAGCTGCTCTTGGTGCTGCTGGGCTACGCATATGTATGGGCATTTATCTGTGGCATTGTTGGCCACATCAGCCAAAAAAGGCTGATTGCCAATTCAGTCAATTTTTCTTGTATCGATGCTGATCCAATATGGGACTGGGGTGTGTGTGTGTGTGTGTTAGTCTCATCTCCCTAAAAGGTCAGAGTCACCCATGTAAGAAAAAAATTTTATTATGTTGGTGATACTGAGCTTTTCAAGAGATGAGACTGAGATTGAGAGAGAATGTGGGAAGTGACCCCCGTCCGTCCATCCTGACGCACGCAATCAGTGCTGGGTGGAAAACTCCAAAGGTTCTCCTCAGATACCATGTTCCTCCCCCAAAAGAATACTTAGCTGACTTCCAGTGAGAAGTTGGGAGATTTAGGCTGGATCTGCACTGCAGATTTCTGTCAGCCCCGCTCTGAAGTGGTGCGACCATTAGCCAGAGTCACTGTTTCAGCAGAAGCCCAAAGTTTATGTACACTTATACAGACAGTACTGTGTTTATACTGATAAAGCTTGTTATTGCTTGGCGGAGGTGGTTACACTGTGCTGGTGCAGTACACAGCCGTGTCCCTGTAGCATGTCCACAATAGCAGCATTTTGCTGATATAATATGCAGGCATTCTTATTCTTAGTGTAGGCGTAGCCAGACTGTACTCCTTGGTAGAATGGTTGTACTGGTATACAGCATCCCTAGTATGGATGCAGCTTATACCTGCTAGACCAGGAACAGCACATTTTTGCAGGATAAGCTTGTGTCTGTGTTGAGGGGCTTTCTCTGGCACAGCCATGTCCTTCAGGAATTGCACCTCTGATGGATAAGCTGACAGGAGAACTTTAGAGGCTTAGACCGGGTGCTATACCAATGGTTCTCAGCTGGGTGCTATGTAGCTGTTATGTATGCAAACACCTACATGTGACTCACAAGATTAAACCCAGAGATTTCAAATAATAAAACATTTTGACCTGTTGTGATTTTTCTGAGCTCTTTGCAACAGAAGAATTACTGTTTTTTTTCCCCCCGTCATTAAGAAAAATGAGTAGAAGCTAGGAGCTGGCATTTTTCTGAGTAGTGCCCTGAGTAAAAAGGTTGAGAACCACTACCCTACTCTAGCAAGTGATTAAAAGTGCACACTTTGTGCCTACAAGAAAAGTTTATTTTTATAAAATTTAATTAAATGTAGCACTGATGGTTTGAAATTACTTTCTTTAAAGAAATTGTTTGTGTTAGTGGGCTTAGATGGTTGTTGTAGCTGTGACAGTCCAGGAAATGTATGAGTTTTGGGTTTTTTGTTTGTGTTTATTTGTTTTATGATGTGATGTTTTTTATTGGACAGATGGTATTATTAAATAATGTAGTTATACAGTTGGTCCAATAAAAGACATCACAAAAAACTCTTAGCTTATTTGTGTTGAGGAAGAGAGGCTTATTGAAACTAACTGTCCATTCCTGAACTCTCTCAAAATCAACACTATGATTATGTATTCCAGTTTGCTCTACTTGGGCAGACTTGCTGTAAGAGAATATTGGTTCTGTAAAAGAATCATGGAAAAAAATTCAGTTTTTAATCTTTTTAAGAAGCAAGCTGTAGAATCTCATAGTTAATGCTAAGTATACCTGCTATATAGTCCCTTTAAATCACAGTTCTATTGTGGTTTTTTTCCCCCCTTTTTAAAAACATGTCACTTAAGAATATGACCTTTTTCCCCCAACTTCCACAGTTCTGCCTGAGGCTGTGGCAAATGTGTGTTACATTGTTTCCCTTCAAAGCTTTTATTTTAAATAAAATAATGAATATATCCTTTTGAAATACAGATTCAGGAATGTTCAGTTTGTGTATTTTTGTTGTATCCTAGAACTGATAAATATCTTTGTGGAGGAAGAAATCAACATTGCTGTTTGGGGGAGCAAGAGTGAACAAAGTAATTTGGAAAGTGGGATGGGAATGTAGATCTGATGCAGGATGGGAATGTAGATGCATCTAGCTTAGCGCATGCGTCCCTTACATCTCCTTCACCCAAATATCCTTCAACACACCTCCATCCCTGCTTCTCATTCCATAAAATATTTAATGTCAGATTATCTGGTGATTGCTAAGCAGAAAGACAGTACTGATTTTTTTTTTTTCAACTGTTGGCTAGAACACTGGGGCATAAGTGAATAAAAACCTTATCCTTCGATAATTTGTGACCTTCATTCTTCAGATATTGCCCTTGTTTTTCTACTGTCCTTAACTCCTCCCCACTCATGAAAGTGTAGCGAAAGGAAAAATCTGTAATAGAAAACTTGTTGTTTCCTTGCAAGTGGTACACAGACATGGAGAGAGATAAGTTTTCAAAAATGTTAGTGGCTTGAGCTGTGCAACTTCCTGCTGAATTGTACAGGTAAATCCTTATACAGTGTTTTACCCTTTCTCCCTCACAAAATACTAAAACTCCTGGCAGGCTTTAATCTTTGTGGCTAGGGATAGAAATTATACATAAACCAGTATAAGTGATCGGAAATCAGTTCAAATCTGTAACAAAACAGAAGTTCAGTGCACATAAAACACTTTCAAAATGATCAAAACCAGTTCTAAGATAAACGTAGATGGATGTAGTATCAGACTTAACTGAATTAAGTTAAATTAGTTTATTGAATTTCTGTCCCAGATCCCCTTGATTTGAGCTGTGTGCTCTAGTGCAGCAGGGAGGCAACTTCTGGCCTGGGCCACTGCAGGCATCTGGCTGCATTTCCAGCATCAAAAGTGAATGTCTGTTCATTTTCTTATCGGTTCAGTCTATGCAGCTTAAACTAACCTGTAAAGGTTGAATCAATTCAGCCTCTGGCTTTTTGACTGTCTGTACTTAGCCTGTAGCAATTATGTGATCAATGGTAACCTAGTATCATGATGCAATTGAATAGCATTTTTTCTTTAAAAGGTGTTCAGCATAGGTCTCAGTTTTGCAGTGTGACCCATTAGCATGGATCCTTTGCTCACATGCATTGATTTCAGCATGGTCTCTCAGCAGAATACTATGCTAGGTTGGGGCCTAATTGATTGCTAAGTCCAGAGTATGAGTTGTGATGCTTGAGTGTGAGCATCCCCTGAGGGAAAACTAGCATGTAATACTTTACTCAATAATATTTTTTCCCTGAAGTAGCTTTGTCAAATGCACAGTATAAACTTACAGCAAAGTACGAATGTTTGTGATGCATGTTCTGACACTCTCTAGCTCCCAGAATGGGGTGCTCCTCCTCTGATTATGCCAGTCTTTGGCCTGTGGACTTTTGTGAGCTGCTTGTGGGCCTCAGTGCTTTGGAGTTCGGTTGGTGGGGGAGCATATTTGAAATGAAGTGTACAGTCACATCTTGTAAAACATACCAGAACAGTGGAGAATTTATAAGGCGCAGTTGGGTTTACTGCCAAAATTCCCTTTCCAGATAGTATTGCAAAATATCAAACCTGGATATTGCAGCCCACAAGGTCTTATTGCTTTGTGTCCCTTCATAAAAGCATTAAACCTCTTTCAAGTGTTGAACAAACAATGCTTATAGGAAGTAAATCTTCCCTGCCGATACAAGCCAGTGAACTAGCTCAGTTCCTCTGTGAGGCTATTCTTCCTCTCTCTCAATCTCAACCCAAAAAATGCATAAAGCTTTGCAAACTTAGAGCTCCCATCAGTACTTTGTAAATGGACCTTGATGGGTTTTTTCCCCTTTTTAAGTAGTTTAAAAATTCCAGTTAGAAGAAACACACACTGCTCCTGGGGTTGGGTTTTTTTCTTTATATCTTTTAGCAGATAAATCCTAATTTAATTCTATAGAACCTCAGTCTAATACCATTACATGAAAAACACTCTGGTTCCAAAAAAAGGAACAGATATTCATCTATAGGGGTCTGTATCACTTTGGGTTATAGATCACATTGCCTCTGAAAGCTTGATCCTAATTACTTTTTAAGCAAACTGTAATTTAGGAAAGAGTGAGTTTACCTGCAGGTTTGCATTAGCACAGGGCAAACCTATTTAGCACAAGCTAAATCTATTCCAACACGGAGGAAAGGCAGCAAGAGGGCACAGCAGCCCCCTGGCTCTCAAGAGACCTAGCGGACCTACTGTGGTTAAAAAGGAAAGCCTACAAAGGATGGAGGACGGGATTCACCTCCAAGGAGGATTACTCCGCGCTGGTCCGGTCCTGCAGGGAGCAAACCAGGAAAGCCAAGGCTGCAACTGAACTCCAATTAGCTTCAGGCATCAAGGACAACAAAAAGTCCTTTTTCAGATATGTGGGGAGCCGGAGGAAAAGCAAGGGCAACGTTGGACCCCTGCTAAACCAGATGGGGCAACTGACAACTGACGCCCAGGAAAAAGCCAACCTATTAAATAGGTACTTTGCGTCAGTCTTTCATCAGTCACATGGGATGCCCATGCCTGCTATGGGACAGGGAAATCTGGGTGAGGGGGATCCCCTACCCTCCATCAATGCTGACCTCGTGAAGGAACACCTTGAGAAGCTGGATACCTTCAAGTCAGCCGGCCCTGATAATCTGCACCCCAGGGTACTCAAGGAGCTGGCGAGTGTCATAGCCCAGCCCCTGGCACGGATCTTTGAAAACTCCTGGCGCTCTGGTGTAGTGCCCGAAGACTGGAAGAAGGCCAATGTGGTGCCGATCTTCAAGAAAGGGAGGAGAGTGGATCCGGCTAACTACAGGCCCATTAGCCTGACTTCTATCCTGGGGAAGATCTTAGAAAAGTTTATTAAGGAGGCCATCCTTGATGGACTGGCCCAGGCTAACATTCTAAGGGATATCCAGCATGGGTTTGTTGCGGGTAGGTCTTGTTTGACCAATCTCATTTCCTTCTATGACCAGGTGACCTATCACCTGGACAAGGGAGAAGAGATTGATGTCATATATCTTGACTTCAGAAAAGCTTTTGATCTGGTATCCCATGATCACCTCTTGGCCAAACTGGCCAGTTGTGGCCTTGGCTCCACCACGATCCGCTGGCTGGGAAATTGGCTCCGTGGTCGGACCCAGAGGGTTGTGATTGATGGCAGTCACTCATCATGGTGCCCTGTGACCAGTGGGGTCCCTCAAGGCTCTGTCCTGGGACCCATACTGTTCAACATCTTCATTAACGATGTGGACATTGGAGTCAGGAGCGGACTGGCCAAGTTCGCCGATGACACCAAACTTTGGGGCAAAGCATCCACGCCAGAAGATAGGCAGGTGATCCAAGCTGAGCTGGACAAGCTCAGCAAATGGGCAGACGAGAACCTCATGGTGTTTAACACCGAAAAATGCAAGGTTCTCCACCTTGGGAGGAAAAACCTGCAGCATCCTTATAGGCTCGGCAGTGCTACGTTGGATAGCACTACAGAAGAAAGAGACTTGGGGGTCGTCGTTGACCACAAGATGAACATGAGCCTGCAATGCGATGCTGCGGCTAATAAAGCAACCAAAATGCTGGCGTGCATCCATAGATGCTTCTCGAGCAAATCCCGGGACGTCATTCTCCCCTTGTACTCGGCCTTGGTGAGGCCGCAGCTGGAGTACTGCATCCAGTTTTGGGTTCCACAATTCAAAAAGGATGTGGAGAAGCTTGAGAGAGTCCAGAGGAGAGCCACGCGCATGATCAGAGGTCAGGAAAACGGATCTTACGATGACAGGCTAAGAGCCATGGGACTCTTTAGCCTGGAAAAGCGCAGGCTCAGGGGTGATCTGATGGCCACCTATAAGTTTATCAGGGGTGACCACCAGGATCTGGGGGAACGTCTGTTCACCAGAGCGCCCCAAGGGATGACAAGGTCGAACGGTCACAAACTCCTGCAAGACCATTTCAGGCTGGACATAAGGAAGAATTTCTTTACTGTCTGAGCCCCCAAGGTCTGGAACAGTCTGCCAGCGGAGGTGGTTCAAGCACCTACATTGAATACCTTCAAGAGCAAATTGGATGCTTATCTTGCTGGGATCCTATGACCCCAGCTGACTTCCTGCCCTTTGGGCAGGGGGCTGGACTCGATGATCTCCCGAGGTCCCTTCCAGCCCTAATGTCTATGAAGTCTATGAAACCAGGATAGTTCCGGCTTCCATAGTCCAGTCCTGGCCTGTAGGTCAAAAGTCCCAGAGCAGAGTCCAGCGGGGGCGCGGAGCAGCATGGTACGCCAGCTAAGTCGCTGGGCAGGCACGTTTGCTCTTATGTGGGAGCAAGGACATGCCACGTGTGAGCAGGGTGGCATCTGCTCCAGCCCACCTTGCTCCTGCACAGCAGCAGCAGTACCTGCCCACAAGCCTGTTTGGTGCCCCACTGGACTCAGCACCGGGACTTTTGACCAATCGGCCAGGGCCAGGCTATGGAAGCTGGGATTGTCTTGGTTTGCCTGGGACGTATGGTCACCCTCTATTACCAGAAATATTAATGGCTGTGGACATTCTGGAAATCAGTATTTATTTTTTCAACATTTCAGTTGAGGATGTAAAGTAGCATTTACCTTTTTTAAAGCCAGTTGGTCAAGATGAAAAGGCTTTAAAAACTGATCGATGTTCTGAGATATTTGGAAATATAGTATTGAACAGATTTGGCAGCATTATTCTTCCTTTATTTTTAGTTGTAAATCCTGACCTAGAATTTCCAACACAAGAAGGGGCAGAATAGTGCAGATATGTCTGAAGTGTTTGCCTGCAGTGTTCTTATCTTTAAATAGCTTCTTTGAAGGAGCCCATATGCCCTTTTCCAAAGGCATAATTAGTATCTTTCAGTAACGCATGTAGAGAGAAACACGTACAATGCTCTCTGCTTTTACGATATTGTCTTTGACTGAGATAAAATTATGCCTAATAGCTTCTGTTTTAGTGTACTTAAGTTGCCTTTACTCTTCACAATTATTTATGGTTGAAAATGTTACAGTGGAGCAATAAAAGTTAGAGAATTGGTTCTCTTCCCATCCTCCTCCCTTCAGGGGAGATGGTTCTTACAGGGAAGGTTATAGCAGAAAAGCTATGATTAGTAGCCAACTTCAGGAAATTTTCCCAGGACAAGTTTTCTAATTAAGCTGGAGGCCTGGGAATTATGTTCTAGTAAATTTTAGTGGTGCCTAAATTAAAATATCTTAATTATTAAGGTCTCAAAAATATAGTTTCCAGACTGTTCTAACAGATCTTCTACAAAGTGCAGAATCTCTGTCTCTCTCACACACACACAGGCACGTACATTGTGCTATTTAACAATGTGTCGGCCTGTTTCCTGTTTGTTTATGGTTTTGCAGCAGCGTGACTTCACTGTCACTATCATAAAAATGCGTATGCATCGTAACTTCGGCAGATTTCAGTGACCTTGTTTTCCAGTGACACTCAACTTTCTTGAATGTGGCTCCCACTTAGCTGTTATCTTTTTTGGGAGTCAAAACTTAGTGGCCTGGTTATTTCTATCGCTGGTATTTAATAGGGCATATCTCCTGTGTTTCTCATGTATCATTTTAAACTGTGGTTTCTGGAATGCAAGGGCATAAGGAAATGTCAAACCTGAATAAGAAAGAAAGTACTTTTAGATTCTGTTAGAAGATTACCTTTCATCTGTAAAGCTGTTAGCTGTACCAAAGTGACACCAGCCTGGATAATTTGGTAATTAGAGCAGTTGTAAGGGCTTTGAATATGAGAGAGAGAGAGAAATGGGACGTTAGATCTATGGGAAGGCAAGGGATATAGGGATGAGAATGTAGGAAGTGAAAGAGTTGGAGCAAAAAAGTGGAGCACAAAGGGAAGAGACAACAGAGCTAGTGGGGTTTGGAGAACCCACAGAGGGACTCTGAGAGACAATGACAAGAAGAGACATTGAAAAATAAGAAAGAGTGAAGGAGAGAGTGAAGAAGAAATGACAGAAAATGGTAGAGATGAAGATGTGAAGAAAGGATTAGCAATGGAAGGAAGGAAGCGGAGATATAAACACATAGAAGATGGAAGCAAGTAAGCAAACACGTACATTTCCACAAATGCTTAAAAGAGCTTTAGGGACATTTGATTGGGAAATGCAGCATTGTGACTTTCCATGAGTCTTCTAACTGCTTGAAATTGAGTCACATCCCTCTCAAACTATTCCCCAGCTTTTTTTAACATTCCCCCCCACCACACTCTCTTTCAAGTACCTGAAAGGAATAAAGATTGGACTTTACAGTGGGCCTGCAGGCCATCAGAGCTGGCACGTTGGGATAGGAAGGGATTTCAAAGCTGTGATTCCTTTTTGAAGAGCATCCAACCAGCAGCCTGCTCTCACTCATACCAGTGAGGCTGTCTAAAAACAAGCACTTCTGCTTATCTTATCTGCAGCAGTGCAACATTTTTATTCAATTTCTTTGGCTAACACCATATACATCTTATATTTTAGCACTTATGTAATAGTAAAGGTGAACTGCAATGGAGTTAATTTAAAAACTGGGTTTGTGCTCCCTCCCTGACCCCCTGCCAGCTGGTAGACATAAGTACCACCATACTAATGTAGACCAATGGTCCATCTCACCCAGTATCTGGTTTCCAGCAGTGGCAGGACTGGGTGCTTTACAGTAGTGCTTCTCAACCTTTTTAGACTCAGGGCACTCATCTTTAGATTCAGGGTGCCCCTTGGAAAATGCCAGGTCTTAGTTTTCACTTGTTTTGTGACTACAGAAAAATAATGGAGCAGTTCTGTTGCAGAGAACTCAGAACTCAGAAAGACCACAAAGGTCTGAATGTTTTTGACACTGAATTTGTATGTGAAACCTCCAGGGTTGTCTAACATTATTAATATGGTGTGGCACCCTGTAAAGGATCTCGGCACCACCAGGTTGAGAATTATTGTTTTAAAGAGAGAACAGGGTATATCTAGAGGAGAGGCGGGCAATTATTTGGGCCCACAGACCACATAGGCAGTTCTGGAGAGCTGCTGTGGGCCCGTCAGCACCCCTCACCCCACAAAACAGCTCAGTGTCCACATGCCACCACCAACAGCACATAGCCCTGATCCGAGCCCGCCCTGCCTTTCTAGGCAGTCCAGGGAGTGGGAGCTTCTTTTGGCTCCCTCTGCCACTGGCCCCAGCCCTGTGGTACTGGTGAGGACCCATGCACACGACCCCAACCCTGGCCCGCGCTGTGCCCGTTTCAGACTTGGCCCAACGGAGTGGACCAGCAGCAGACCAGCCAGAAGCTGCCACACAGCTCCAACCCCGGCCTACCCCATGCTTGCTCTGGACCGTCCATCCACATTGAGCAGGAGCAGCGGCTGGGCAGAAGCTGCTGCTGGGCCCAGGAAAAAATATCCCTTCCTCTGCCCTTACCACTGCTAGGCCCTTCTTGCCCGGAGCCTGCACCTGGGTTGCCCTGCTGCTCCTCTTTGTTGCCACCCAGTAGGGCAGTGGTGGCAGTTCAGGGGAGCTGCAGGGCAGCCCAGGTGCTGGCTTTGGGCAACTGCAACAAGAAGGGCCTGGCAGCAGCAAAGGGGAGGGACTGCTTTTCCCCTGCACTGAGCAGCAGCTTCCACCACTACTGCTGTTCAGCATGGGCAGGAAAGTCCAGAGCAGGTGTGGGGTGGGCCAGGGCTGGGGCTACATATGGGTTCTGGCTGGTTCGTCTGCCAGGCCAAGTCCAGAGCAGGCGTGGGGCGGTTTGGGGGCAGTGCTGTGTGCACAGGTCCCTGGCAGTACCATGGGCCAGGGGCCAGTGACAGCAGCCAGTAGTAGTCACCACTGCTGCCTGGGCTGCCTAGAAAGACAGTCCAGCTGCAGAGCTGCCTAAACCCTGATGGATGGCGAGGGAGTGGTAGGACACATCCTGGGAGGGATGGCATCTGGGCCAGGTGGGACCAAGGGACCCACCGCAGACCAGACAAAGTCCCTCTGTTGGGTGCAATCCGGCCTGAGGGTTGTATTTTGCCTACCCATGATCTAGAGTGATCTGTCCTCTGTTCATTACCCTCCTTGCCATCCTCCATCATTGGTTTAGAAATGCCAGAGAATATATCCCTGACTGTTTTGTTTAATAGCTGTTAATAGATCTGTCATCTGTGACTCTGTCTAGTCCCTTTTTTGAACCTGGCTGTACTGCCTGTCTCTCTACCTCTTGTGGTTTTGAGTTCCACAAGTTAACTATGCACTGCTTCAAAAAAGTACTTTCTATTGTTAGTTTTAAACCTGTCTCCTGCCAGTTTTATTGAGTGCCTTGCTCAGCCTTCTCCATTCCAAACTGAAGTCACAGTCTTTTTATTCTCTCCTGTTATGGCAGCTGCTCTTTACCCTGAGCATCTTAATTGACCTTCTCTGTACCTTTTTAAATTCTATTACATTCTTTTTGAAATGTGGAGACCAGAACTGCACACAGTATTCAAGATATAAGCACACCATGAATTTGTATAGTGACATGATGATGGTTTTCGTTTTGTTTTCAATTACCTTCTTAATGATGCCCAGCTTTTTATTGGCTGTTTTTTTTAGTTGCTGCTGTACATTGAGTTGATGTTTCTAGATAATTATCTACAGTGATTTGAAGGTGCTGTTCTCTGGTGCTGAAACAATGGAAGCAATAGTGAGAAGTTTTAGGAAAAAGCCTACTGTAGCTGGGTTGAAACTCTTCCAGGCTAGACAAGAGCCTAATAAGTGCAAAAAATGGGACCTTTCTTCACACGTCACAGTGAAGTGAAAAAGGGTAAGTTTAACCTTGCAGAGAAACAAAACTTGCCTTCAGCGATTCTGGCTACTCTGGAATTACTACTTATATAGACGGAGAGAAGGAAGACTTATAATTTATCATCTGTGAGAATGCACAGCTCTTTGGCTCCTGGGAAATCAAACAGATCTTCAGAATCCCAGTTCCCTTTGTAAAACTGGACTGGAGGAAAAGAAAATGCTGGTCAGTGCACTCAAAATTGAAGACAAGTAGCCAGCAGATACCACCTCTGTGATGGAGGAGGCTCATGATGGACCACAGATTGCTTCCATACAAGCTAACCAATTAGGCTTTATGGTAGCATCAGGAAGATCATTCTTTAGAGCCTTTCAGCTTATGTCCAAATCATAGCAGTCTGTGCATGTGGGAAAGGAGTATAAAGTTTGGGGTTGCAGGTGGACCCACTCCAGACTTCAGGTAGCTTGTTAAGGGCAGACCTGAATGTTGAAAGTAAGTGGCTCAAATTTTCTTTTGAGGTCTTCACATGAGCAGTGTATATAGAAGGCCCATAAACCTCAATTTATCATTTTAATATCTGCTGTCCAGCTGCCTGTTCTCTGTGTGCATTGCAAAGGATGAACAATTGTCCCATGCTCCACTGCTTTCACAAGCGGCTTTCAAAGGGGAAAAAAGAAGAAATTGGGCTGTATGGCATAGCTGTAATATCAAGCAGTTCATCCTGAGGTGATGGGGAGTACTTCATTTGAAGGACAGTTTGTGTGTTCCTTGCTTTCCTTCCACACTTTGGATGGAGACTTCTCCCACTGTTCGAGCACCAGAGAACTCTCTAGGTCATGCATCTACCCCTGTACATGGAGTTAGATAGATGATGCACTTAGGTGTTTGATGCGTTAATTGGTAACACCATCCTTGCTATGTAAAAAGACCTTCCCAGCTGGAGTACTTGAGCAGCATAGTGGCCCCACTGTACATAAGGATCTGGCCCTGTGTTTTTAGCACCAAAAGGAAGCAAAATTTTTTCACCTGTGTTAGCCTTAAAATGGGGCCTGTGTCAGAGTCGGGGAGAAACCAAACCTTTGGAAAGGGGAACAATGTAGTACTTGGCATGCCATTTATTTATTGGAGCAGACGTAAGACCCACATATCTTGACCTGCCTTATTCTTAAATCACTGTGACACCTTAAATTGTTTTAGTGTTTTTTTCCAAAAGCACAGCTGGGCTACGTTTAATTGTTAGAAGAAAGAAGAGAAGGGGCTTAAGAGGAGGGGGAGAGGGGGTCTGTGTAAATAATTCACAAAGAAGAATCCAATTTTGCAGAAACCACAGCCCAAATTAGAGAGAAGGCTGTTGGATTGAAATGATTTCTGTTGTGGTTGTAACATACCACAGTTTGATTTCTGTCCAGATGAAAACATTTGGTTTGCACTTTAGTAAATATTGCAAAATGCTGCCAGCTAATTCTGACGAGTAATGAAATACTGCTTTTGGCAAAACATAGACGCTTTCCATGTTCCCAATTCTACTGTTCTAATCCAAAATCAGATTTTTTTTCCAGATATTTTAATGCCTTTAAATAATCTGAGACAAAAGTGCCTGTAATTTCAGAGGAAACATAATTCCTTTTAATTTAGGAGGTAAAATTGCACATTTCACAAATTTAAACATTTTAATGGCCTCACTTGTCTTCTAAAAGTGCATAAAGAGCATCATTTGTTCTATTGCATCCGCTTTTGAGTTCTCCACCTTTGAGTCTGCAAGTTGTGTAAATAGCTGCCTGAGTGCACGGCAGCTTATTTACATACTCACTAAGTTGTTTGCAAGCCTGAGTTTTGAGTATGCAAAACTGTGCTTGGTTTTGGAGCCTCTTCCTCTGACAATTAGTAAAAGCAATACCAGAAATTAAAAAAAAATCCTATTGTGGTCTGAACGTAGTGTTGTACAAGTAACATTTCACGTTGCCATCAGAGAAGGAGATTACATAAATTTAGCCTAAAGTGATTGTGTGTTGTCCGTTTCTTTGTTTCCCCTGTATAGTTGGTTTCCTTGATGTAGATCTCTCATGTGAGAGAGCAGAGGAAAACACTTGAGAGAGAGGGAGACAGCAAGCCAAGCTGTATTTATGAAACCGCAAATACTGATGGGGCAGCACCTGAAAGTACTTCTAGCACATTTCTAAAAGAAGTGAAAAATTCTCTTTCACTTGCAGCTGTATTGTTATAAAAAGCAGAATATTCTGGCAGTTGCTAGGGAGAGTTCACTTTTGACAAGTGGTGGAAATTTTTTAAATGAGTGAGTAGTTCCTCAGGATCTCTTTTGTGAGCTAGTTTTTCACTGTACAAACACTAATTCTTTGCAGTTAAGCTTTCTTAAAAATGTAGTCTTCCTGCCATTTTTATATCAGTCTGCAAAGTCATTGGTAATCCCTGATAACTCATTTTGGATTGCACCATATGCATTTACTCTCTGTACTGGAGTCTGAATACAAACATCCGGTGACATGGGTGGTATCCTGACCAGTGTGAGTGAGTGATCGTGGCCTTCCTGAAACTATTCAGAGTAACAGGATGGAAGAAGAGGGGTGGGAAGTTTCCTCCAAGTCCCTGCTCAGTTCAGTCATAATTTCTGTATTCTTGACTGCGCGTTACTGGGAGCAGACAGGGAGTGGGTCTTGTGCCCAGGCAAGAGTGATTATGGATAGCTTGGCCAGGTGTCTGTTAACACTACAAAATACAACAGTGTCCTGTCCATTTTACTGTTCATAGTCATGGTTTAATGTTGGTATTCCTTTGGCCAACTTTCATTTCCACTGCTGTGCTGTCTGAGCCCATGTGGCAGCCTTGCCTCTCCACCATTACCCTCGGTCTTGGTTTATCACATCCGTGTCCCTCTTTTTGCCTCTTCCTGTCCAATCACTGCTTTCCTTCCTTTTGGCTTTATTCCTCTTCTGTGGCCTCCATCTCCTGCCACACTAGGATCGCCTCGCCACCTTTGATGCATCATGTGCTTCAGATGTGTTTAAATACAAAACAAACATCAATAGGCATGTCTATCTCCCATGGATCCATTGAGTCTTGGAAGGTTTGTCCACAGTTAGGGATGTGTGTTCATAGGTCATATGACCACACTGCAACTCCTTTGGCTCTTCATCCAAGTGACATGGGGTTCCCAGGCTAGCAGCTGCCCAAAGAACTCTAGTGGCTCACAGCACAAAAAGAGGCTGGTAAAATTTAATACAGCTACAGGCTCTAATAACTCTTATGCAAATTGCCTGCTGGTTTCTTGGGAGGTAGGGAATTATATATGTGGCGTGCTGAGGCATGACACCCACGGCCTTCTGGCTATGCATCTGACATTCTCATCCCTCTCCCCACAAAGGCAAAAGAGATTATTTGAACCTTTGTTTTGTTGTTGTCTATAAAATAAATTCTAATGTCACCATTTAAATTGTCCCAGTTATGCTTTGAGATTTGCATCTCCTGGTGGGAAGTGGGGGGTGGGACAGAGGAGGGGGAGAGGAGAAAACGAGGGGTGAATTTCTGCCTTTGCCTTTTGGCTGGGGAATGTGTGTAAGACTTGCCTAGGCTAGCTGCTACCTACCTATGAGCAGGGCCAATCATACCTTGGTCAAGGAACAAAGATGAAAATTGACTGTTAATTATTTTAAGATAAAAGCTTAGAATTTGCAGAGCATAATAAATCACCAAAAAATTCCAGAGGGGATCCACTGCACGGGTGATCCATACATTTGTCTGTCAGTCTGTCTGCATTTAGCGCTTCTGAAATCTTCCTTTTCCCTGGCTGTTTTGGAAAACGTTATGACTGGCATTGTATTCCGAGTCATTGTGATCTCCCTTTCACATTCCCCTGGTGGAGACCTAAGAGTTGTGTCTGTCCTCATTAGAAAATAAAAGTGTGTTCTTAGCTTGAGCTAGCCAACTGAAGGTAAAATCCTGGCAAAGATGAGGTAGTCTGTAGTGGCCACAAGCTAGTGAGTCAAGCTATAGACGAGTCCCATCCACCTTCAGTAGATCTGATATCTGCAGACCCCTGAATCTGGCTAAACCAGGGGTGGGCAAAATGCGGCCCACGGGCCAGATGTGGCCCACCAACCCATTCTGTCTGGCCTGTGGGTCCCCTAAAAAATTTTAAAAATTAATATTTATGTGCCCCTGGCTGCCTGTCATGCAGCCCTCAATGGCCTGCCAAAACTCAGTATACGACCCTCTGCCCGAAATAATTGCCTACCCCTAGCTAAACTAAGGGATCTTATGGGTTGTTTGGTTTGTACTGGGATCTAGAGGATATTTTTCTTGGTTGGTGACTTCCATCTTCCTTCATACGTTAAAAAAAAATCTTAAGTTGTTAAGTTACCACCCTCATACCTACTGTGTAAAAAGAGCTAATGATATAGACCCTCATTAACAACTTCAAAATTCAATGCAAATGACCAAATTCTGAGACTTAGTGAGAAACCAGCAGAATAAGGCACCCAAGGATATTACATTGTCATATATTTCATGGCTGGTGCTGTTTAGTTTTAGTTATTTATAATATCTCGAGTTTAAGAGTAGTTTTGAGGTAGTGTCTTTTATAAATGCAATGCCCTTGTAGGCCGTGTCCAGACGAGCGCAGGTGTGCAGTATGTGGCACCGCAAACATACTACATGTTCCATTGTTCTCTGGGCTGCAAGGGAGCAGCATGGAGGGTGTTTTTGACCCCTGGATATCCAGGAGTCAAAAAAAATCCCATGAAAAATAAAGTGGAGTGGAACACACAGTGGTAGCGTGTGCTGCCGCCTGGCCGCCCAGAACCACGCTCTGCTGCCAGCCAAGCTCCATACGGCAGGATCACTGGTGTTGCAGCCACAGGAGGTCACCAGGACCTCAGGTAAGGCGGCTGCGGCCAAGCCAGTACTGCCTCCGGCCTCTCTTACCCCACCTGGAGTAACTTGCCACATGCTAAAGCGTGCATGGCACAGGCATTTCCTGGGTAAAACTAGTGGCTGCATAAGATTCACCACCTCTGGTTGTCCCCAGGGAATCAAATGACCACTCACATCTGGACGGCAGCCTTAGAGGCAGTCCTTGCTACACTGCCTTCTTAAAAGAGACCTACAACTATTTTTTTAAATGGGATTCTTTTATTTTTATTTTTTTTGCCTTTAAAAACCTGAATTTTACTTTTTAAAAAAAATATATATTTTTTTACTTGGAAATATCAAGAATGTGAAATTTATTTTTTCTTGAAGGACTCAGCGACATGCTTACCGTTGTTTTCTCATGCCGCTGTTGAGCAAGTTGGCTCTTTTGAAACGTGCACCCTTTTCCAAAATTAAAATGTTAATCAGGGATTGAAATGAAATGCCTGTTAATAAATCAAAACAAATATGAAATGTCTTAAACAAACTATGAACATTTCTTTCCCTGTCACTTGTTTAGCATTAAGTCTCCAAACTCATGCAATGTTGCCATTTCATTAATTCTCCAGTCACCCTAGGTCTTGGGTTTATCTGTCAGAAAGTGGGCTGGTTTTTTTTTTAACTCTGTCTGGGGTGGAAGGGTAACAAGTGCATCCTGGATTATCTGTACTCTCATGTTCAAAGTATGTTAACTAGCTCTGGTTAATTGGCAGTTAATTAACTTGAGTTAAACTGTAGTGTGTGCCACACATGCTTTTTTTTTAAGTGCAAATTTTTGCCTGTATAGTTTAAACTGATTTCCTTTAGTTTCGTGGAAACGCCTTAATATGGACTCTTCAATTGGAGTGGCTTGTTACAATGCAGTTTTAGCAGTGACAAGCCTGATTTAGCCAGTGTTCTTCAGCCTTCTGCACTTGTGCACTTGTTGAACGAAATGGGTTTAATAGCACTGCTTCAGTTAAATCAGCAGAATTTAAGTTGTAGACCAGAGGTTTTCAGTCTCTTGGCTGGTGTACCCTGGCGGTCGGTCGATGAGCGCCGGGAGAGGTGGGGAGTGCCAGCAGCTTTTCCACAGCACTGCTGCATGCCCCCTGGGCCTTCCAAAATACTCCCAGGGGTATGCATACCCCCAGTTGACAACCCCTGTTGTAGACCATTCCACAGTCTAGGGCAGTCATTAAATACTACTATTATATAAGAATAATAAATAAATCAGATATTAATATAAGAAGCAAGCAGGAAAAAGCCAACACCCTTAATTTAAAAATATTTCAGCCTTCCTTATACATAGTAATAATAATTAAAAACAAAAGCTTTAAATGGCCTATGTCCATTTTTTTTCTGTTTTGCAGGTCACCTTTAATAAATCTCTATGAAATGTGGGGGGAGAATACCAGCCTCTCTGTGATACTGCAGAGTTGCTGGATTAGTGTAGTGAGAATTAGTGTGATTCTCCTATATTATTGGAAGCTGCTAGTCTAATTTCCCTAGGCTGGAAATGTACTCCCCAAACAGTCTGAGCTGTCAGAGGGATATAGTTTAAACCTTGTTCATAATTTGAAATTGGAAGAGAATTAAAAAGTGTGCTGTTGCAACTGGAGGTGGTACATTCACGGAATGAGGGTAGAGAGAGTGCCTGCTCAGAGTTAGGTAGGGTATACAGCCCTGTTCTCAACTGAGTTGACCTTTCCTTCCTTTTCTAAGCAGATCCATTCTCTGCTACTGAATTAAAATGTGGTTAACATCACATTTATATATTTCATTATTGCATTATTTTATTGCATGACAGCTAGTATCTGATATGCTTTTTGTTTTGTTTAGTTAGCACCCTAAACAGAATCTTTTTTTTTAATCCATACTAAGCTTGCTTTCTTTACATCCTCTCATGTCATTAATGTGTGTAGTGACCATGCAACTTCACATTTATTTCTAGTTTTCCTGAACAGCACATATACTTCAACATACACTTCAACCCTGTATTCCAGGTTGGATTGTTCTGCCACTGTGTTTCTATTTTCCCCAAAATATTTGATTTCTTGAAGCCAAGCAGCTATTAAACTATGAAACTGGGCTCCTTAGTGGTTGCAGTGACTTTTGCTTTCCTGCCATTGTTTGTATAGCATTAATAATAATGACGATACCAAACATTGTGAACCTTGGCACCAAGTCATAGAATGAGCTGATACAGCATACGGAGCCAGTAATTCTTGGATTCCTATTGCAGACTTGTGTGGAGGGAAGAAAAAGGGAAACATACTTGTCAGGCAGAATTGTCCCAGGTTATTGCTTCCTTGTCCAAATGGAACAATTCTTTTTTCCCATCCCCTGCCCCCCTCCCCCTTCCCCTTTTCCCAATTGCTTCTTGCCTTCCTTAAATGCTTGCTTATAGTATGCTTTAATGTTCCTGTCCTGAGTAAAAAGCCCCACTATTCATTTGAAGTAAATTGTGTTGATTCTCATGCCTTGAGAATGACTTTTGAACCTTGGCTCTGCTGATCCTTATTCTACAGACGTGGGAAGGTCCGGGTATATACTAAACCAGTAGGTAGGCAAACTATTAAGTGTAGTTTCTCTGGTTATTCTCTCCGTCATCTTATAAGTCTGTATATGTACCTGTCTATATATAGGGAAAGAACCCTAGCAGTATGTGCCAGCTGTACCCCTGCTGATGTCCAGTGCACTAGCTGACAGTAGAGGGGATCTGTTTTCTAAAAACAGCATTGGTCCTAGGGCAGCGTCTTGTCACCAGGGACTGCTGCTTCCAACCCAGCCCCCTGTTGCATGCTGCAAATCTCCACATCCTCAGCAACAGGCAGATGCTGTTGAGGGAATAGATGGAACGAGGAAGGCTGTAGGACTCTGGGGATACCTCCTCTGCAGTGCTGGCAGCAGTGTGCTGTGGATTCCCCAAGGTGTTCAAGCCTGATTCAGTCTCTTTGTGGGCTGCAGCTGGCCCTGTGGTCACCTAGGGAGAGGAGGTAGAATCATCCATGCTTTATTCAGCCTAGCGAATATCTGAAAGAACCATCCATGCCTGTTGGTGGATCTAGAGTTTTGAAAAGTAGGTGCAATGACATAATTGCATATAAAACAACATACATTTTCTCCAGTTAAAAATAAACTAGAAGATATACTAATATGCTAGGGGCCTAGGGCTGTATTATTCAGTTCAAGAATGAAGTAAAAACAAATATAACTTCATTGGAATGAGTTAAAAAACAATCTTCAGGACTGTGAAATAGGAGCTTCATTACCAGGAGCAGCGAACAGACTGCAGAATTGCAGGAGAAAGAATAGCTTGATGCGCGGAACATTAAGACCATTAGAAAGAGAGGGTCATTAGCACCTGTGGAATGAAGCGTTTAGTAGGGATCAGGTAGATTATAATGAGCCATGGAGTCAAGTAACTCCCTCAGCACTGCCTGACTAGAAATTCTGCTGCCACTGCCAAGTAGTTGGTTTGAAACTTTGGGTGGACCAGGACTGGGGAGTGAGAGTACACCAGTACACACCCCAGATCCACCCCAGTCCATGCCCACTAAAAAGCTGTGTGTGCATGGGAAGGAAGGGGAGAGAAGAGGTTTGAGTAGGAGCTAAGAAGAGGAACAGGTCTGTGGGTGGACCCAAGGCCAGTGAAAGTGGGCAGTAGGGTCCACTTATCTACTGCCACTGCTCTGTATGTAGCCTTTAGCTACAAGCTCTTTCCCTGGCCAAAGGTCTTGATGTGCTGCCAAGAAGGGGAAACTTGGTGGAGTTTTCCCTGCTCATCCCCCTTTTCCTTGTGTTGGGAATGAGTGTACTAGGGTGTAAGAGATGAATTGCTTTATCCCTTGTTTTCGACTTCTATGGAGTTGTTGTTTGTTTGTTTCTGTTCTTCTGAAAAACCTTTGTGTGCATAACTGAACAGCCTGCTCTTTAAGGCATCTGGGATCTGGGATTGAGTGGAAGACTCCTCTTAAAGTAGCAGCTCTGACATTTGAGATAAAGGAGGATAGGATGCCTATTAACTGTCATTACTAGCAACAGTATCCACACAGGAAGGACTTCCTATGCAGGAGGTAAATTTTAATTTTAATCTTGAGTTATTCCTTCAGTTTTAAGTTGTTGCCTGCCATCCACACCAAACAGTGCATTTCAAAGTGTTTATGCTTGTGTGCATGAGTCCTTTGAGAAGGCCCACAGTTTGAAAGCTGAGAGAGAGAAGGACAGTATGGGAACTAGGCACTGCATGGGAAATCGAGACCCTAGTTCTCTTCTGTTCTTCACATGAGCTTCAACAGGTCCCTTAACCTCGTAACCTCTTTGTGGCTCAGTTTTCTCTTTCTCAGCATTAGCCCTTTGAGATATGCGAGTGGAAAGCACTGTGAACACTAAACGTCATTACTTCGAGCAGGATTACTCTTCTGACATTTTTCTGAGGCACAGAGTGGCTTATCTGTGGTCCCTTCAATCCAAATTCAGCAAAACACGCAATCTCCTCCTTTAAATCAGCAGTGTTGAGCAAAGGACTTGGGTACTTGAGCACTCAACTTGAGCCCAAGTCTGAAGTACTTTTGTTGGATCCCTTTTGTGAAACCATTATTGAACACATGCAATAACGTGACCTGCCTCCCCTTCCTTGTTCACTCTCAATGGTTTTATCACTAAATTAGATTACAATTTATACTGGTAGTGCAGAGGGGTATTGAGTAATGTTAACAAGTCATCTCTTCATAATGCTCAGGTTCTCCAGCCCTTCCCAGCAACATGGTATATTTTGGAAGCTCTCAGGATGAGGAGGAAGAAGAAGAAGAAGAAGATGAGTCAGAGGACACAAAGGCAGCCACCAATAATGCTTCATCTTCATGCCATTCAACCCCCAGGAAAGGAAAAACGCATAAGCAGATTCTAAATGGGCATGGTAAGTCCCAAATCTTATTGGGAAAGTTGCCTAATAAAAAAGGATAAAAACTGAGCTCTGGGAGAAAACTGGTACTGCTTATCATATGAAATTGGTCTGGAATGGAACGGCAGTCTTCCATTTCTTCTCCCAGTCTCTGTCTAGAGTCTGCTTTCTATCTGCTCATGGGAGAAGTATAAATGAGGGACCAGGCAATGCTTCAAGCAACACAGTGAGAATAGTTCTGCTAATGTCTCAAGCTATTATTTGGCATTCCCTAGCTGCCTGGACACAGGTATTTAATCTGGAATGATTTGATTTTAAGTTACAAATAAGGCAAAAATACTCAATAAATATAACCAAAATGCACATCTAAGAGGCAGCATTGTTATTCCCCATGGGATATTGCCCACCTCACTTGCAGCTGGGTTTTTAAGCTTCTCTGTTAATGCAGCTGGTAACACAAGATTTTATTCTTGCAGATCACATCAGTTATTTTTTTGCAAATCGGCAGAGATGCCTTAGTCGCAGCATATATTCTTCACATGGCCTTTGTGTCATCCAGATAAATTGATCAATGTCATGTGTTACGTCGGCTTGAAAGATTTACTCAACACCTCCTCGCCCAAAGGACTAAGCCTAGTGGCCAGAGAGAAAAATATCTGGGTTGCCATCCCCCCCTCCCACCAAAATCATTCATCATTCAGTTTGCATCAGCACCTCACCCTGTTAAACTAATGCTGCTGCTCCTCACAGCAAGCCAGCATTGGTTCTCTATTCCCTTCCCCACTATCCCTGAGGTGGGAAGAGCCTTGTAATGACCCCCTGAGCAGCTCCTCTCCTCTCATCAGAAAAGAAGATTTGTTTCTGTTTCAAGCTTTTTAGGAGGATGAGGAAGGTTGGGGCAGTTCTTGCTTTCATCTTCTTCCTTAGCTGAGGAAGATACTAATAGGTCCAGGCTATTCCAAATATGAGTGGCTGCTTTTCCAAACAGTTTTTTCTTTACAGAGAGCTGCTTCTGGTATCCAACCTATTTTGTGTGGCTGGCTGGAGCTGTTTCCATTGCATTCTAAAACTCTTGAGTTTACTTCTTTATTCATGGATTGGTTGCAGAGGGGTAGAAGGGGATAGGATGCTTTCCAGTACTTTAGCTCACAGGCTTTTTAGAGTTGTTTGGCTCCAAACACCTTCAGCTGCCACATCAAGACTTTATGCTTTGGGTTCATTGTAAATAAAACCGTGTGCTTCACCACTAGTAAAGTGGCAAGTGCAAAGTTGCATGCAGGAACGAAAGAAATTCTCCATACTCTTAACACAGAACTTCTGGCTTTAAATACGTATGTTGTGCCAAAAGATTTATGGTAAGTTCCTTGAGACTGTGGCTGCAATTTGGGACTTTGAAACTAGTTTGAAACCACAGGTTCCTGAAAACTCCACTGGAGCAAAGGGCTAATTTTTTTTTTTTGGTTTTTTTGGTTTTTTTGTTTTGCCTGTAATATGGCTTGATCTTCTTTGTCAGTACAGAGGACAGCCAGCATGAGTGAAACTTTTGCATTAAGGGTTATACCAGAGACCTTTCTGCAATATGTGGGGTCTATGTGAAATGTTTTTCAGAGGTTTTGAAATACAAAACACCACCTTTTTTCTATGTTGAAAACTGCCTTGTGAGTAAGTCCAGTTTTCTCTGTCTGTCATCTTTGTTTTGCCCATGGAAGTTTTCTTTGTGAATAACATAGGCTGTGGTTCATGTGCATCTCTTTCCATGAGACCACAAGCAAGGCCAACAGGGGACGACTGCACCAAATTAGTTCAATCTAGCGTGAGAGTCAGTTTTTAATTAAAGCCTTCTGTTTTTACCATAGAGCATGTATTCAAGCATTTTAGGCTTGATAATCTTGATGGTTTGCTATGACATATAGCAGCAAAGCTTCCAAGCTTGATTTATGTTATAAGACAGGGTCAACTGATTTCTTCTTAGGAAAAGGGACAGATCAACTATCTAGGGTATAATGGCTATTTTCTACTAGCCATGTAGCAGCCTGTAGCATTTTTGGTGTGTAGAGCTCAGAATACACCATTCTTACAAATTATCTGTCCACATATTTTTAACCTGTTGAGCCTTCTATTTGAAGTTTGCCTCAACAGAAAATGGATGGATGTGTTTAAAAATGTATATATGCATGAATAGGCTTTTTCAAGGGATTTGAGACAGTGAGTATACGATGCAATCTCTGAATGCTCTGCTGCATTCACAGAGATAATTATAGAATTTTATGATTGCCTATATTTTTATTCCCACTTCCTTGGTACTTTGGACATTCTCTGGTCATTTAGCTTCCATGTAGGGTAGAAGAATGTTTAGCAAGGGGAAGTGACTGGCTGCCAACCACCTTTGTGCTAGAGTGAAGAGTAACATACATGATAGTATGCTGGGTCTAAAATCTAAGTGCACACAGCAATAGTTTTGTGATTAAACATTTTTCTAAGATATTGCTGCAGTTACCATAAGAAAAAATGGTAGGTCTTTGCTTTTGAAAACTAGTTCTATATCATTGCCACATTGAGCTGACCAGGGTAGATCTGGTGGGACGTTAGAATGAGTTTGCAGACATTCCTGATAAAGTCTCAAAGTGGAATCTTTTGGAGACTTCTTGCTTTGGTCAGGCAGTAGAATAACTAACCAGAGTAGCCTCCCCAAGCATCAACGTGGGAGGTGGGGTAAGAAAATAACAGCTGGTGCTACAGGCATGCGAGTGGCATGGCAGCAGCCAGAAGTGGCCACTGCCTGTGCATTGCTGGTGCCCAGCTGCCTTGTTATGTGTCTTTGATCAGACATTAATGTTTGGTTGTTGGAAGGTGACATCTTATGTCCTGTGTGCTGTTTTAGGTGTGTCCTATGGAATCTGCCTGTGTATTATGTATGAGATCTTCAATAATTTTCCTTTTATGCATGCTCTTGCGTGTTCAAATTTATAATAAGTAAAATAAAGCCAGCAAGAGAGCAGCCTTGTTAGGAAGAGTTGAGCTGCTTTTCTTCTGAAGTAAAACATTTGTATTTGCTTGCAAAAGAAACTGTTCTTCTGTATCTTTTTAAAATGGACAGCTATGTTTATGTCAACTTGCTTGCTCGTGAACCAGTTCTACGTGCACTTTCTACAATGTCTAGCAAATTAAGCAGCAAAACTACCAGCAATTTTTTCCCCTCCCTCCATTGAGTGGATCATTTTAGGGGGAGGATGTTTTGAGTAAGCCTTCTAGAGCTAAATGCGGAATTGTATTCCGAGTCAGAAGGTTTTTAATTGCTTTAGGATTCATACCAGGGTTAAAATGGTGAAAGGCCAGAAACTAATCAATTGAATCAGTTGGTTTCCACAATGCAGCTGACTTCAAAGAGTATTTTCCCAGCTAAGAGACCACGTGAACCTTCAGCAAGAATAAAGAAATCTCTCTTTCTGTTATAGCATGTAAATCTATTCTGGTATAATTTTACAGAATGTGCATTAAGGGGGTCTCTCCTTTTTCTTTAGGGAAAAAAAAGACGTGGTTGCCTTTAACGTCAAGCTTCCAACTATGTATTAAGGAAGCTTGTGGTGAATTCTTAATTAAAGTATAGGAAATTGGGGAGGCTGTGCATTGTGGTGATTAGAACAGAAGTTCAGGATGCTGGGTCTTAATTGCAACTGAACTATGAACTAATTTTGACCTTAAGCACATACTTCTTTAATTGTCATTAGGAATGCGTCTAAAATGTCCGTGTATTTGCCCAAATTGGGAATGTTGAGACCCAGGGAATATTTCTGGTCTACTTTTGTTATTTTATACATCTCTCCTGTTCCTCAGTGTACCTGTGTGATGTTCTATGGCTTAATCCAGTGGTTCTCAACCATTTTAGAGTCAAAGCCCTCTTCCAAAAGTTTTCAGAATTTCAGCAGTACTTAAATTAATATAAATATACTATGGATACTATAATATTAGCATTGTAGTCATATTCTTAACATGCTACTTATTAATTATATTGTTATATTATAATAGATTATAGAACATAATATAAGTGTTCAAGCTCTCCAAGGAGACAGCCCATCTGTCTCTGCCTGGGCCTTCCTAAGTTTGCTCCCAGCATGGCACCGGGATGCCCTGCACATGGGTTCAGGTAATCACTGGGGACCAGGAACTGATTATTCTAGGGCAGTTGCCCCTGAACTCCATTCCTGCGACCAAAATGAACAGAGCCAAGGAGCACCCAAGCTGCAGGCATGAGGTGCCTGACAGTACACACAGTGGGGAGTGGGGGGAGCACGGAGGGTATTGGAGGGGCACAGGGGTAGGCAACAGAACACACGACATCTGGGAGGAGGGAGGGTGAGCCCCTTCTCACTTCTTGGTCTGTAGCTGACTGGGCAAGCATAGCCCCTGCTCCTGAGGCAGCTGCTCCAGGGAATTGCATACCAGTCCAGAACCCCTGGCCTTGGGAACATGTGAGTGGGTGGACAAGTCCGTCTAAAGAAAACTGCTCCCACTCCACATGTGCCTACCTGTGACAGTGCACTGCTCAGAGCAGCCAGTATATGGGCTGTGATGGGGTGAGGGGGGGCAGCTGTGGGTGCCCCTTGTTTGCTGGACTCTGGGGCTGGTGGGGTGGGGGTGGTGAGCAGTGTGCCTACCTCTTTGCATGGGGGCCAGGCACTGCAGCTCTTACAAGGATCTTGCAGGACCCCGATTAAGAGTCACTGGCCTGAATGCATACAGTTAAAACAGAATAGGCAGGAAAAATAAAGCAACCACCTAAGTAAGGAACAGCCCCTCAAACACAACAGCCAGATCTACAGCCACAAAAATGAAGTCCTCAGCCTCAAGTCTTGTGAGTGGGCAGATGGGCAAGGTGAAAAAGAGGACGTGAAAAGACTGGCCTGTTAAAAGATAGGCTCTGAAGATAGGGAAGGGAGAATCACTGCCTGGTCTGCAGCAAGCTGTAACTTGGTTCCCCAGTAAGATAGGGGAGCACCTGGGCTAATTCACACTTAGCTAGACACCTGCAGGGAATCTCAAACATAGGTAAGAGTCTCTCTGCTTTCAGTCCATTTCTATGAGTTTTACATACCTTTTGGCAAAATAAATCATGGTTTGTTTAGGAGAAGCACCTTCTCTGTTGCCATTTGCTGTTACTATGTCAGGCTCCTGAAAGCAAAACCATCATTGGGGAGTGGAGGTGGGACAGTAACATGGGCAGACCTTATTGGAGAGTGATTGATCCAGGGAGTGGCATGACCTGGCTGCCTGAAAGGTGGACGCTGAGGACTGGAAAGCTCTCAATGGAGGACTGTTGCAAAGAAAACCCCCTAAATTACCTGACTGTAAAAACTCTGTGTTTAGCCTAACTACTTTCAACACAAAGGCTTTATGATTCATTATGTCTGGCATCAGTAATAAAAAGATTTCAGACAAGGAAGAGAGCCATCTGTTTGTGGAACTACTTCACCTAAGACGATCTGTTTTACTTTCAGTGCATACCAGTTTTCTAAGCTAGACAGTTGAGTTTTCTCTACTCCCAAGCAAAATCTGTGAACTACAGCAGTCCTTACACACAGCTCTTCTCTGCAACGGAGAATACTAGTTTGCTCAGTGCACGCTGGGGTCTAACTATATTTGAAATGGCTGCAGTCCCATGCTCTGGAATATTATCTCTCTAGAACATGGTTTGTCAGACATTTTCAAAGACAACGACAGCTTTGGTCTGCCATGGATGTGTGCTTGGAGCTTCCTTTGAAGGGATCTAAAAACCAGATCTAGCAAATATATTTATGTTCTAACATAAGCCTCGGGTAAAGGAAACATCATTGGAAATACCATGCTGTGTTTAGTACAGTTCCTTCCATTGAGCAGATGAAACATAAAACGTTTTAGTTCCCAATTTGCAAAGGGAAATTTAGCACGTTTCAGAACCAATGCAGTACACTGTTCAAGTGCAGAAAACTGGGACACACTTATTTGTCACTTCAGTGTATTGTTCAGTGTATTTTTTAACCTGTTGTGCTGTAAGTCGCAACACTTGTAGATGCCAGCATTCCTGAGTATTTGTATGAGAATCCTGAATGTGCATCTGTGTGCACATTTCCTCTTTTAGTTTTAGGTTTAATTGAATCTATATCTGGGTGTATGTGCTCAAGAGGCTTAAGTTCTATTGGCACAGATGTAACTAGCATTTCTGACTCCCTGGGCAGGGGAGCCAGGGTTGGAGGGTGTGGGGGATGTTGCTGAGCTGCTGCTGCCTCTAAATTGGTGCCTGAGGATTTTCCACTCCTAGTTATGTGCCTGTCTGTTGGACTTCACACCACAAGAAAAATATCTGCTGTTTCTTGCCACAGTGCGATTATGAGAGCATTTGGGAGGTGCAGTACTAGTCTAGCAAATGTATTGGCAATTATTTGCATGATTTCACAGCCTTTTATTGAAATATTGTGGAACCAGTAATTGCTGCACTTAGTTTTTCTGGAAAAAAAAGCAACACAGAAGTGACCATTTCTGCAGTAATTTTGTTTTGATATGCAAATTAAGCAGGCCACATTTGGGGGCTGACATTTTTTAGTAGCTGAGGTGAACGACCTGTGAAAAGTATGGGGAGACTGAAAATGTTATAAAATAGTTCAAAGCTGAGTGAAAGATTTGTGTACATAGGCTGTGGGATTACATGGCTAGTAAGTGAGTGTAGCAGGATATGTGTTGGAATAAGGCAGCTCTACATTTTAGCTTTACTCTTTTTTCAAAACAAAGATATATTTTACAGCTGTACTGTCCCATCTACTCCTCTAAGCACGTACTTGTTTATGCAGTTTTAGGTTATGTACTTGTTGGCTGCAAGAAATTTCCCTTGCAGTCCACTGGATGGCACTGTTTTTTATGCAGGTGCCCTTCCTAGCCTATCCCAAATCCGGCTGAGGCTAGATACAGATATTGCACATAATCTAGAGTAAGTGATCAAAAATTGAACCAAGCCTGTAATCGTACAGACATTCGAGGCACATAGTCTAAAATGGCAGAACCTGGCCTAAGATAGTCTTGGATTGATGTGTACTCAAACTTATTTGTATTAAGTTAGTCTACTGCATCAAACTTCTTTACCAGATCCACTATCAAATCATGTTAGGTTGCTGTCTGCTGGTATGCCAGGTGCCTTTACACCCCCTCCACCACTTGCCTTGCCTTGTAGGGAGGCGTACAAGCTTCTGCCTGTGCTCAGCTGCTCCAGCCAAGTGCTCAGCTGGCCCCTCCTTCAGGCTCACAAAGCAGAGTGAGCACAGTGCCTGAGAATGGCTTGCCCTGCAGCTCGGTCAGGCTTCCTGGGTCTCTGCCCACTCGTGGGGTACAGAAGCACAACCATGGGCAGGTGCAGCTCCAGGGAGTGGATTCACTTGCAGTGGACAGGCAAGCACGGTTGCCTCTGTCTGCCTGCAGCTGACATGCTGGCAGCGGGAGGAGGCATGCTTACCAGTGCCCGGCAGCTAATCAAGGGTGGATCAGATGCTGGGATGCACTCTGCAACTTCTGGTATCCTGACATTCCCATGCTGGGAGGCATGGAGGATCGACCCTAGCCTGCTGGCCTTGGCCAGTGCAGGCAGCCTGTGTGCCTCCTCATCAAAGGGTGAACGTGTGTTTTGTTCGCTCTGGAACTTACCCTACACCAATTAAAGAAATCTGTGTAAGTTTAATCGATTCTGCCTTGGGCTTTTTGAACATATGTACCTAGTCTAAGTTATAGGTGTAGAAGTCCTTGGTAAGTTTTCTTGACTTAAGTCTGTGTCTGCTAGAGGAGATCAAGAAATCCTGCCAGGGACTTGTACACCTATAACTTAGCCGGAGTTGGGATAGCACAGGAGAGACACCTGCATAACAATGTTTTTCCTTTATTTGTTTTAGCATCTGATGATGTCTTGTTCCATTTCTCTGTACAAATCCATCTATACAACTCTCTGGTCTAGAGAGGTAGAATTTATAAGCTTACAAAATAGTATTTATCTGCAAAGGTTATTTTATACAACTCTGTATATAACTGGCACCTAACTCCAAACAGTTGAAAATGTTAAATTATTTTATTTCTGTGGCAATATCTCACTGTTTTAATCCCTGCAGGAGGGAAGTACCATTTAAAACGGTTTAGGTCCTGAAAGCCTCTTTGAAAGCCAGCCTCTTTGAAAGCCACACATGTTTTCATGACCTAAAATTGAACTGGTGCCAGACCAAGAATGTCTTTGTATCGTAATGCATACTTAATGCCAGATAGTTGACTTAATATTGCATCTCTTCCCAAACACATTGCTGTATAATGACATGATGTTTACATCTGAATATCTGGGTTGTGTTCAACATAGTGTGCCCGTCTCTCTTTGAAAATCCGTTTGCACGCTGCCTTGGTGTGGGCGCCTGGTGAGAGAAGCAGGGAGGCTTCGTGTAACCTCTGGTAGGGGCCTTGATCACCCCGGGGAGTACCCCAGAACTTTCCTGCCATGACTGTGGATGAAACTTCAGTGGTGGGGTCTTCCGTTGGAGGTCCCTTGAGGTCGGATGTTCCTCCCAACAGATATTTGCAGATATTCCCCTACATCCCTTCTATATGCCAGCCTATGACGGGTCGCTTGATGTCGCTGTGGCTTGCCCTCCGATCTTGATGGTCTTCGCTTTCTCGAGTACCAGGTTGTATTTCCACCTTAATGAAGTACTCTTGGATCCATCAGATGTTTGCCTACTCTGCGGATTTGTCTCTTGGGTTCAGTGCTGGTTACTGATTACTTCCTGTGAGTGGCCCTTATGGCCTGTTATGTCTCCCGGATCTCCCAGCTCAAAACTCTAGCCCATGGTGCACAATGAATAAAAAAGAAACACAAACACAAGGCAACTCTGTGCTGTACTTAAGAAGAAACAACAAAAGAAAATAATAAGACACAACAAAAGAGAGGACTAGTAGGAAAGAGGGAGATCAAAGGGAAAGGTCCCTCTTCTCTCCCTGCCCTGTAGCCTGTGCCTGGCCACGTCCCCTGACACTGCTCCCCTCTTTGCCTCTGGTGAGGGTTCCTTCTGCTGCTCTCTTGGTCGATTCCCCTCCTACCATCCTGTGCAGCTGGAGCCTGGAGCGTGGAACTGCCTTGCCTTCCATAGTCTCCACCACTTGCTTTGGGACAGAGTCTTCTTCCAAGTTTTGATGATGCCTGCAACTGGCATGCAGGCTGTGAGCAGCTGCTGCTGTTGCTGGGATCGCCCCTCCTGGTTTGGGACTTTTGTCAGCTCGCTGGCCCCTGCAGCCTCTGCTGCCTCTCCTGCTCTTCTCATCTTCCTGCTGAAGCCCACTTTTGAATCAGCTGGCCAGCGTACGTCTCCGATGTTGCCTGCCGGCTTCAGCTGTATATGAGCGTGGCTAATGAACTGTGCAGGTTTTTCTTCTCGGTGTTGTTCTGTTGGTGTTTGGCAACCTAAAGCAGGTGGGTGTTCTTTGATTTCGGGGTGTCTCCTCTGAATTTGAGTTCCCCCTGTGCTTATACCTCAGCGACAGCAAGGATCCTTTTTCTTATTAAAAACAGAACTTTACCTTTTTTCCCACTATTGTCCTAGGTTTCCTGCTTTTATTTATTTATTTATTTAGAGGAATATTATTAATTTATTGTATTACACAGCACAGGCTCTCACACGTTCCTTGCACTTAGGCATACCCCCTTCCAAATGCCAGTGCACGGAATAGAAAAGTGCCTTGCACATGTAGGCACTCTGTATTTTCCCAGTGCTCTCACTCAGTATCCCCAATTCAAATCTAGCATGGGACTAGCGTAAACCCAAGGTGTGTTGGTAGGGAAAGTTTCATGCGTTGAGCCAGCTGTAGAGCAAAAATGACTAGTAAATCAGCTCCGTCTTATAAATGTTTCAGATGTAATCCCCATACATGTTATAAAATGGCCAGATCTATGGTTTAGTAAATCTGTGGGGTGTGCATTGATTTGTATTGCTGGAAAAGCAGGAGATTTTTAGGGCCAAGCAAAGTGGCAAATCCTTTAGGAAACTTTGTGTTACTTATAGTAATGAGCACAACTCAGGCCTTAGCTACAAGTGCAGCAACTTCAAAGGCTAGAAACTCCGCACACCTGATTTTTGCACAGCTTACACCAGACAGTAGCATTTGTTCATGACAGTTGTCCAAAAGCCTGTATATCAGAACCAATCTGTGGCTACCTCTGGTCAGAATATATTTTTCCCTGATGCAAGAGAATAGAACTAGGGTGAATTGTCCTCGCACCAATCAGGCTGTTCCTCTGTGAATTGTGCCTTACACTGAGAGTCTGCATTAGTACAGCTGTAGCTATGGCTGAGAGACTTGTGTAGACAAGTCTAGAGTGAAAGGTTTAGTTGTCTTTGCACATTTGGTCACAACAGCTAGCCCAGAGCAGGAAGCTGTGCTTCCTTTGTCTCACACACCATTAGCTGTTAGAATATTAAAACTCCAGGGGTGGGAGTGCGTCCAGAGCATAAAATATTCACAGATAGTTGAACTGGTTTGTAATCATCTTGTCTGAAGCGGAGATATAGTGAGCTCATTGACTGTGTGAGGGTATGCGCTGTACCTAGACTCCTGGTGACCACAGGCGAACTTTCAGTATCGCCACCCCTTTGCCAGAGATGATGATGATGACA
Organism: Crocodylus siamensis; assembly: GCF_052110815.1. Lineage (NCBI taxonomy): Eukaryota > Metazoa > Chordata > Crocodylia > Crocodylidae > Crocodylus > Crocodylus siamensis. The sequence continues at coordinate 133,940,413 of NC_143397.1, read as the reverse complement.
ATTTTTAAATTACCATTTTTGGGCCCCCTTTCTGTTGGGGTCCTGGGTGGCCGCCCAGTTCACCCATGCCTGTGTCCGGCCCTGCCACGAGGCATGGGGGGGATGTGGGTGAAAGGAAGGGAAGGCTTACCTTAGCAGGCGGCTATTGGTATGAAGTTATAGATGCCTCGATGATTAGCTTAGTCAGGCCTTTATTTCTGCTTGAGTGTAAGTCCCCTTTTCACATAGCTATAATGGATACCACTGTTAGAAATACAGAACCATATGCTTACATCAGCACAAGAAAGTGCAGCTATTTAAGACTCCAGAAGTTTTATTCGTCTTTAATTGTGCTTTTAGAAAATGACTTTGAGGCTGAAACCCTTTTCTGCCTGCTCCTTCCATTGGGAACCAACCTTTATAACTGCTAGCAAAAATTTGTCTAGTGTGCAGGCAAAAGAATCAATCTCTGGGAGACCAGACTCTGCATCATTCAATCTCTATAGAGAGAGATGGTTGTACTAGAGAAGCCTCAGGTGCAATATCTTTGCTTCCCTAGGTTTTCAAAGCAGAGCTGCAGTTCAAACTGTGAAATGCTGGTAGGCAAAAAGGGGAGTGGAACTTGCTGCACACGAACCCAGTGCAGGATTTAGTAGTTTTGTTTTAAATCAGGTTTAATCCGAGAAATATTTCCTGGAGTTTTCTTGGATGCATCTTTCCTATGGCTGATGACTCTTTGGCAACATAATATTCCTGTGAAACTTTATCATTCCATCCATTGGCCCTTATTACCACTTCAGGCCTGAATCTTATTTCGCTTATGGTGGTTTGCTGGTGTGTAACTGCATGAATTTAAATGATTTACTACTTATTTTCACTGAAACCAGGATCAGGATCAAAGATTACTGTGAATGCTTAGTTCACTGTGGTAATAAAACCTAACAACTTGAGGCATATCTGAGCACATTATTATGGCACTGTTTTATAGAAAAGGATATCCCAACCCTAAGCATTATTTAAAGAAGTGAAGAAGGATCTTTAAAGAAGCCGATACCAATTATTGTTTTAATTAAGGACCGTCTGACTAGGAGTACTTTGCATCTAGTTTCCTTTCTGTCTGTCTTTCAGTTTTTTTTCTATTGTGTTTTTCAGGGTTTCAGCTTTTCCTGCGCGAGTGAATATTTTTTTCTCTTACCCATTTTTTCCTCTCCCCCTTTCAAGAATCTTACAAATTAAGACAAAAGATAATTACTCAGAAGGGTAAAACTGGCAGGGTTCCCACGACACTTAAAATTAATGAGCTGTTGCGTACAAAATATACCTTGTCTCTTGTTCTCTCTCTTTTTTTTTTAAACCCATAAAAAGCACCCAATTTGACTTTTTGGCTATGTTTTCTGTTTTAGTAATTTGCAGCTATAAAGTGGCAACTGGCTACAGAAAACTAATCTCTCTGACTTAACGTTTCTGTGCATGCAAAAACTGCTTATCCAGTGACTACGGTTTTTTCCCCATTGAAAAAATATCACTTTCCTGCCGTTGCAAAGCGCATATTAACACAGCTGAAATTCATTATTTGTGTGTGTTATCTCTTACTAAAAATAAACCAATTGTCATTGGGGAAAAAAACCATTGTTAACCAGGTTTTGTTAACTGAGCCAAACGCTCTTTGCAAAGAAGGATAAACTTGAAACCTCCCAGTGATAGCGAAGTGTTATCATCCATTTCAGCTGTATTGAGAAACTGAGACAGGGGTGGGGTCCTGGTCTCATTTAAGGGCAGTGCCAGAACTCCTGTTAACTTAGACAGGATTTCACCTTATCTCTTGCAATCGCCAACCTAATTATTTAGCTGCTTGGGATCCTTTCAATATTTTGTGGCATAATAGTAGCTGTAATTTATTTTGTACACCAGGAAATGGGAGATCTAGCTGGGAGGAGGTGGTGGAAGATCCAGGTAACTGCAGACTTATTTGTTTATCATCTCCACAAATTTTACCACCACAGCACAGCTGGAGAAATGATCACGGTGACAGCTGCGTCCATCAGAGAGTTTTAGAGGGGAAACAGAGAAGTGTAGAAGAAGCACTTCCTCTGTCCAGGGTGATTTAATTAATTAATTAACAGAGTAGTGTATAGATCACACCTGTCCAACTTCCAAGCCGCCAGGGCTGCATTATTGACAGGGACCATCGGCTGCACAATGTGCTAGCACAGGCAGTCCCAAAACACTGCAGCTTGTGACTGTGTGGGTGAACAGACACACGCACATGCACGCAACTCACCAGGGCCCATGTGACCCGAGCCCAGGGGCAGGACTCCATTTCCCAGCAGCCCCTGCCTGCTTTGCTGTGGCCGGTTTCCATGGAGATCCCAGCAGCGGCTGTGAGGTGTGGAGCCAGGTTTTCCATGAAGACCAGCCGGATTAGCTCTGGCAGGGGATGCAGCTGGGTGGGGAGCTGCTCTGAGGCTGGGATCTTGCAGCAACAATAGTGTAGTCCAGAGCTGCTAGCAGCTGCCCAGATGCCCTGGGCAGGGATGTGCAGGCAGTGGATAGCAGCTCTGCCCTGGCTCTGGACCACGCTATCACCTGCAAGATCCCAGCCCTGGCCCTGGAGCAGCTCTCTGCCCAGCCATTGCTGGGGCTGGTTTCCATGGAAACGCTGGCCCCGCACTGTCACGGCGCCGCCACTGCTGGGGTCTCCGTGGAGGATGATTTTAAACTTATAAAGGAAAGTATTGTAAATGTGCATTAGGCTTTCTGAGGAGCTGATAATGTTGTTCAGTTTCCATTTTATACGGCATTTTATTTGACTTGCTTAAGCAAGTTTCAAACAGTTATCACTTTGTGTTTTTGTATGGTATGTACACGTGTATGTAAAATAACATACACATGATAAATCTACAACTTGCAGATACTTGTGGCTGTGCAAGAGAGTATTCATTATGATGAACTTTCCCAGACCTTTTGTGGCAAAAAGAGGCTGTGGTACAAAACAAATTAATGGGATATTTTCCATAAGGAAAATTGAATGAAGGGAGGGAGGCAGTTATGGGGCTAGATGTTGCATGATGTACTCTAAAGACTGTTTTGCCAAGTGTAGCATTGAGAAAGAGGTAGCACGAAGGACTGTTTGATGGGGGATGCAATTAGGAAAAGAAAAAATCTGTTTTGATTTTTGTTCTCTTCTTTTTCCATGCTGCTTGGCAGGAGAAGAGCAGTTGTTATTCTTAGATTAAATCAGTGGGGAAAATGGATTGGGAGTTGCTGGGATAGACTTGTGTACATTTAGCTAATTTTGATCATGACACAGGACTTCTGCTTACAATCATTGCTTTCAAGTTCTCTCATAACTGCAGCAAGGATTTGGGGTTCTCAGCTAAAGGCAGAGCTGGGCCTCATGACTTGCACATAGTCTGTACATAATTATGAATTATTTTTCTTTTGTCCAGTACTTTTTCTTCTTTTTTATCCCCCCCCTTCCCATTTGCAGACCACGTGCTTGGAGCAAGCACTGAAACAACACTTGGGGCAATTTGGAGCAACAATTTAGCTTTTTTGCATGTTTTTGCATATGCTTTGTTAAAAATAAAAAAAATATTAAATTCAGCATCCTCCTCAAGCATTTTCATGTATATATAAATTATATTGCTCTGAAGTCAAAATTATATATAATCATGTATAATATAATTTTCCTTTTTAGTATTCATTATCCCAAGCTTTTAGGACATCAAAAAACAAAAATGCTGATCAGAAACTGGCTAGAAACAAAAGTGAAATTGATAAGTCTCTATTCAGGCTCAGACATTGATTGACAGTATTGAATTCCATCTATTTGATATTGAAGCTGGTATCTCATTTCAGAAAACCTGTTTTTTATAAACAGTCCCTCTAATATTCCATTGATATAGCTACTTTGATTATATGTAATAAGGCACCTATGACATAGCTAATACTCACAACAGTTTATTTTTCTTGGAGGTGGGAGTTCTACTTCTTTACTTTTTAAATTAAGGCCGTGGTTTCTTATGTACTTTGTCTTCTTGCCCCCAACCCTGTCTCCTGTCCATTCCCTTCTCCCTTCCCAGTTTTCAATGGATCCAGCAAATCATCGAAGGAGAAAGAACCTGCTCATAAACACAAAAGCAAAGAGGCCACACCGGGGAAGGAGAGGAACAGCGAACATAAGGCTGAGAGCCGTAAAGAACAGGCTGCTGCTAATCACCACCCTACTACAAACACTGGCTCCTCTACGAAAGGGCTTACTGCTAACAACCACACTCTTCATAGATCGGCTCAGGACTTAAGGAAACAGGTAACGAATACTGTCCTAGTGTGGACACACGGGAAACGTGTACTTATAAGGTGCTAGCACCTTTTCACCACCCCACACCAAGGGAACTTCAGAACCCTTAAAGTATGGTAAGAAGAAAGCAGGGATTTGATTATCAGTGTGGAGGGGAGAGGGAAGAGAAACAGGACATGGGTTTGGTACCCCTTTATAACAATGGCTTTTTTAGACTAGTGTGTACATATACTATAGAATATTGCATTCATAACTATTTAATTTGTATGATTGGCACCCTTGCTGGGAGCCCTGCTGATATTGCCAAGGTTGGCTAAACACAGAACACAAACGGTTTTTGCCTACAGTGGCTCCTTTCAGGTTCTGTTTTAATTTTAGCGAAGCTTGCATTACCCCTACGTGGGCTGTATTATTTGTGGCCAGAACAGACTCTGGAGTCTAAAAAGAAATTATTTCCAGCTCTGGGAACATTATCTTCCCCCACACTTCATGTGAATATGGGTCTCTCTTTCACCATGCGACACACAAACACTACCTGTTCCTGCATTTTGGCTTACCCATACTCACAGCAACTTCAGTTCTGCTTAATCTTGCACCTGGACTAGATTTCGAATGCACATGTTCTGACTCCAACTCCTTCCCACACTACAAAAAAAAAAAAAAAAAAGAGGACATGAAGCTTGTTTCCACAAATTCTCTCCCACATAATGACTCTATTCCTCCTAGTCTGTGAGGAGGTCCTGTGAGCCCTGGTGGTATCTTGTTCCCATTGCAGAGCTCCATCATACTTCTCTTCTGGCTTCTTTTCTGCTTCTCTTTTATAGGTGATTCTACAACAAGCTACCTCTAAGGTGAAATTCACTATTAGCTGTGGATTGTGTGGCGTATACAGGCTTTTCTTTTGGACAGGTTTGCCCCTTTTATGGTCTTGGGCTTGCACAGCCCTCAAGGTCTTAAATGGCGTTGGCTAAATTGGGCTTATAGAACTTGAAAGGAGATGAAGGCAAAAGCACGGTATCCAATACCAAAAATAAATACTTGCTGTATCCATTGCTCCAACACTATTCAGTCCTTCTAGAAATTCCTCCAGGCATTCCCTACCATTTCCTGAATCGAATTCAAGTTTTTCCATTCTTGTTTTAAGGGCCTCTACAGTATGTCTGCCTCCTGCCCTTTGCTTTTCCTTTCTTCCCCATCCAGTTGTTGACTGAATACTTGTCTCCTTTTGTGTCCTTTACTCTGGCTTTTCATATGGTTGCCCACTCTTTACCTATATCCCTATTTCTGAGTGTCTGCCACATTAGTCTTCACTAGGGCTGTGCGAAGCTTCAAGTGCTGATTCAGTTTGGCCCAATTCTTTGAATCTGAATCGAATCAGGAGACCAATAGAAAGGTCCAAATTGAGTCGAAGCTCTCTGAATTGATTCAGAAAAGATTCAGAGAGATTTGGGCAGTTCCTGCTCACCACCAAAGGGAATTGGACCCAGACTCCGTGCCGGTAAGTAGGGGGTGGGGAGGGGGGCTGAGGAGGGGAAGGGGCCATGGGGGGGAACCCCCATCAGGCCCCATCCCCTGCCTGCTCCCCCATCCCCCCTGAGCACCCCCTGACCCCTGCCCAGCCCCAGAGTCCCAGCTCTTTAAAAAAAAAAAAAAAAAACAACCTAAAAAAGAAAAAAAAAGCCCACCAGCTCCTGCTAGGTAGGGGGGCAATCTCTGCTGCCCCCCACTGCCCCATGCTGCATGGGGGAACTATGCCATGAGTCCCTATCCCTCACCTGCTCTCCCTGTCACGTCAGTAGCTGCCTTTCCTTGCCCCAGGGTCCCAGAGACAGCCCCCCCCCCCCATGCAGTGAGGGGCAGTGGGGATCACACCCCTCCATGGCAAGAGCTGGTGAATGTGGGGCTGCTTTTTTTTTTAAAGAGCTGGGATGCTGGGGCCAGTTGGGGCAGCCATTGATGGGGCTGGGAGAGTGGGTGGAGGATGGGGCCCATTTGATTAGGAGATTTGGCTGATTCAGTAGCAGACAAATCTCCGAATCATATTTGGCTAAATTGATTCAGGACGGTGGTTCAAATCACTGAATTGAATCACTGTCCTTCGAATGGGCTGAATCCGAATCTGAAGCAAATACTAGCCGCCTCGCACAGGCCTAGTCTTCAAGACCTCTTCACTTCTTCAACCATTTGTTTTAAGATGCAGCCTGTCAGTAGCATCACGGTTGACTCTCATTTAATTTATGATATGTAAATATACAACATAGGGATATGGCAGTATATCCCATAATATGCTTGCATAAGACTTCAAAACATCTATTGTGATCACCAGGGATCCTAGTTTTCTCTGATTTTAAAAATTGCAAATTCTCAGATTAAAAACCCAAAATCTGTGATAAAAATAAAAGGCCTCCCACAGCAATCCCACAGTGCTGCTGGTGCCCTGCACTCCCCCACACAGCCTCAACAGCCCTTCTGATGCCCTTCACAACAGCCCCCCAGACCTACAGACACAGGCACAGACATGCAGACACAGAGGTGCGCACAGACACTGACACCCACCGCAGTAGGTAAGTGTTTGGGGGGGTGGGGCAGGGCAGGGGAAAGGGAAGGTGCTGGGGGGGAGATCAAGGAGGGTGGGAAGCAAGCCCCTGTGCCCACTCCCAGAAGCAGGCCCAGGGGGTGAGGGCAGGGGTGCCATTCTGAGGGCCCCAGACACGCTGGCTGGTCTGACAGGGTTTGTGCACAGAGGCTGCCACCATAACTCTGCCACTGCACCCTGTGCTACCATCCCACGGCCACCCACATGGCTTTGTGGGCAAGGGTGCAGGATGGGGCAGCGGCAGTGTGGTGGCAACCACCATGTGCGGGCCACATACATGCTGCCCAGCGGGGGTGTGGAAAGGGGGGCTTACATGCAACAGCCGCCACTGCACTGCTGCTTATGCCTCGTGACTGGCTGCACAGCTCTGCAGGGGTGTGGGGTGGTGGCGGCTGCATGCTGGCTGGGGGGGCTACGTGGGCAGGTGCTGCCACCGCGGAGCCATGCCCTTCATCCCTGGAGCCTAGTGGTAAGTGGGGCTTGGAGGCTGTGGGGTAGGGCTGGGGAAGATGGTTGGGGGCTGAGGGAGTGGGGAGTGCTGCCAGCCCCAGGCAGCACACCATAGCCGGAAGCAGGGCCAGGGGGTGAGGGCAGGGATGCCCCTCTGTGAGGGGCTTTGCGGGCAAGCAACACAAGGTGCAGTGTGGTGGTGCCTGCCATGTGCAGGCTACACGCGTGCCACCTGGCCAGCTGCCCGGGGAGGAAGAGGCTGGTATGCAGCCAGGTGCACAGCTCCATGCCCGGCTCTGCAGCGGCCGCAAGGGATGGAGGCTGTGGGGGTGAGGGCTCTCACATGGTGGCCGCTGCCACTTACCTGTAGAGCCGTTGCCTACAAAACCTCCTTGTGCTGCTGTGGAGCCACACCCAGAGCTGTGCGGCTGGCCGTAGGGCAGCAGTGGCAGTGTGGTGGCAGCTGGGTGGCACATAGCCACCCCCACCACCCCGTGCCACATAGCGGCCACGGCTGCCACCACACTGTTGCTGCCGTGCAGCCAGCTGCACCGCTCTGGGCACAGCTCCACAGCGGTGCGGGGAGGTTCTGTACGCAGCGGCCATCTCCACTGGCACGGCCCCGCAGGTAAGCAGCAGCTGCTGCATACAGAACCTCCCTGTGGAGCTGTGTCCAGAGCTGTGCGGCTGGCCACGTGGTGGCAGCGGCAGTGTTGTGGTGGCCATGGCCACCGTGGGGTGTTGGTGGGGATGGCTGTGTGCCACCCAGCTGCTACCACACTGCCACTGCTGCCCTATGGCCAGCCGCACAGCTCCAGGCATGGCTCCACAGCAGCGCAGGGAGGTTTTGTAGGCAGTGGCTGTCACCGGTGGCATGGCCCTACAGGTAAGCAGCAGTGGCCGCTGCGTGTGAACCCCCTCACCCCCTAAGCTACCATCCCTCGCTGCTGCTGCAGAGCCAGCCACGGAGCTGTGCAGCTGGCTGCATGCCAGCCCTCTCCCTCCCTGGGCAGCCGGTCGGGTGGCATGTGTGCGGCCTGCACGTGGCAGGCACCACCACACTGCCCCGCATCGCTTGCCTGCAAAGCCCCCCTCTGCCCTCACCCCTTGGCCCTGTTCCCAGCTGTGGTGTGCCGCCTGGGGCCAGCAGCACCCCTTGCTCTCAGTCTCCAAGCATCTTCCCCAGCTCTGCCCTGCAGCCCCACTTACTTCTAGGTAGCAGGGGTGAAGGGGAGGTCTGAGTCTGGGCCTGGGCCCAGCCTTGGCTGACTCAGAGGCTCAGGCCTTGCCCTTCCCCCCTCTTCCTACCCCTCCGGGCAGGCCTGGGGGTTTCTTGCCCTTTCTGCAATTACCCTTGCAGGCTGGAGCTGTGCCAGCCTGTAAGAGCTCTTTGCAAAAGCGGAGAATCCACGGATTTCTCTGCTAAAAATGGAAATTGGCATTTTCTCCGATTTTAAAAACAAGGAATCTGTGATTTTTCTCAGTTTTTCCCTGGAAAACCCAGATCACTGGTGATCACTTTTGTTTTCACCCTACTCTTTTGACTTTGACCCTCCTTCCCAAACTCTACCTCTGTTGTCATCTCATATTTTCATATTCACTAAGCCAAGCCTGTAATTTCTTTGAAGTGGTATTAGTCATTTAACTTTTTGTTTAGCATCATACACATTTAAGGTTCTTACGGGTAGTATAAAAAAGCTAAGTGACAATCTCTAAATGTGTTGTATAGACAGATATGTTTCAAAATTGGAAGCAGTTTGTAAGCTGTATCTTTGACTGCACAGAAACCCCAAGATAAACCAGATCTGTACAGTCATAGTATTTTAGTCTTCATGTGGTAAAAACATTTCGTTTATATTTTTGGTGTAGTGTAAGAGTAATGTTGTAGCCAGGATGGTCCAGAAATTATACCAGATACGGATTTCTGAGGGTGATAACTTTTATTGGACCAACTATGTAACTGGGTTAAAATTAGGCAAGCTTTTCATTGCCAGTTATGTAGTTGGTCCAATAAAAGCTATCAGCCTAAAAAATCCTTGCCACTTGCATTAATATTTTTGTGATTTGAAGTAAATCTTTTCCATTATTGGAAAAGCAATTTGATTTTAAACTATTTAATTAATCCTACCTAAAATCTGATTTTTCCAGTACAGATTTAGGACATAATAGGTTTTAACCAAAACATTCTGTAAAACTTTTTTATATAAGAGTTGCATATGCAGCTGTCAGAAACTTTAAAAACCCTGAGTCTAAGCAGAACAGCAAAAATAAGTTTCTAGATGCTGAGTGCAAATCAGTCTGATATCTAAGGGATGTACTGAAAAATTTTCTGCCAGGATTCAAATGTTTTGATTTCAATCAGAGGAGATGTTTTGAGTCATGATACAATAGGGAAGAGACAGATTCTAGGATAATACTTTACTTCTCCTAGTGGTCCAAAAGCATAAATTAGCCATTCATACACATACCTCAAAGGCAGTCATCTTAAAACTCAAAGCAGAGGAAAGGATCCAAACGGAGACAGCTTTGCTAAGCTTAAAACTATAGGACTAAGTATATTGCTTTTATTCCATGAACCAGTCATAAAAAAAGCTCTTCATACCATTTGTATAAATCTTTTGAGAGGTTGGCTGAAACTTACTGAGATTTTATAAAAGGACTGGTTTCTCGATATGGCACGTATGGTGAAAGGGGCTGTACTAAAACATTTGCCTTGCCAATTAGTTGGACAGTGTTAGATATCTAGTGTTTTCCACAAGGGAGAGAGTTGTTTCATGAGGGCTCCAACCACATGGCCTGTTTTCTTCCATAACGTTTGGCAAAATGCATTTTGTCCTGTATAAGACAAAGCCTACAGATGTTTCTCTCTCTCTTTTCTTTTTCTCTCTGGTGTGCATTTGCCTCATCACATGCGCCTGCTTGTGCGCTGGCTCTCTCTGTTTATCTTTCTCGTTTTCTCTCTTCCCTCCCCCCTTCTCTCTCCCAACCCCCAATTTAAAAAGAGCTATAGGGAGAGAAAATCTAGTGGAATGGGGCCCTCTGTTGGTCTAGTAAGATAATTTAACTCTGTAAAACTCCAGGGTCGTATCAGTGCAGAAATATTTTTATGAATGAACTGCACTTCAGTCATACAATTTAAAATCCTTTGGGACCAAAGCATTTTGTTGTTGTTTTCTAACAAGCTGTTTGTTACTTTTATGTTTTGTGTGTGTGCCTGCATGTGTGTGTGTGTATGGAGAACTGTGCGCTGTGGAAAAGTAAAAAAAAGAACAAAAAACTAACAAACAGCTTTAAAGTAATACTTCACAAAAAAAAAAAGTGGGGAGAGAGACTTCATATTTGGAGCATTCTGCATCCAGCCAAGGCTGGCCTATAAATTAAAAGAAACTTTTCTGCATGTTTCAGTCTTGGTCCCATATACTTTACTAAAAGCTAATAGAATTTTCACTGCCTGAGAAGCTTTCTCATGCATTACTGGAGAAGAGTGGTATGAAAATGAATATATATCAACAAAAAAATGAAAGGCGACTGAAAACCAAAGAGAAATGTATTGGTATCCGTGGGTTCACTATAAGCGCAAATCTTTAACGAGTGATGAAGGCTAATGTCTATCACTTTGTTACTACTTGAATTAAATTTACTTCTTTCTTATGTGCTCAGTGTAAGCACTGCCTCGGGATGAAGCTGTGGCACTAGACCCCATATGGTGAACCTGCGCAGTTGGCAGTGCGGTCACTTTATTAGGCTGGCTCTCAATGTGTCTGTATGTTTTTGGTTTGACGGTTAATGGGGGGAGACATATCAACAGTAGAAAGGTAAGAACATGCCTACCACCATTACTTTGTTTGCTTTGGTATCAATCGCCTGTTGGGTCCTGAGAGAGACGTACAGATGCTTTGCTTGCTAGACAGAATTTCACATTTGTTACTGTGAAAGCCCGTCTCCACCTAATACTCTGGTGATGACTAACCACATTGATTGTTCCATTTGTTTCTGGCCTGAAGAAGTTTATGGCAGCCTAATTCCACTTGAAGTGTGGTCTCTTCTGGCCTATATATGTTTTTGTATCCATATATTCCAAGTGCAATTCTTAATCTCTGTACTGGAGAGATCTGTGGGCTCCATGGGAGGGGCGAGAGATGAGTAAATGAAGTACTTCAAAACCATCAAATAGAAGCTACTGTACAAAGTGACAGTTCTTTCCAAAATGAAGTTTCCAGTAGTGCTTCAGCCTTGTATGCTTTCCTTAGTGCTTGAGGAAAAGCATTTTAACAATCGGAAGAAAAATTTGGGGCTGTATTATGCATTCTCAAATACAGAAGACTCTTTTTTGTCTCATCTGAAATGCAGCCCTAAAGGTGTAACTTTGTAGAATGAATTGGGATTTAAAATGATCTGTTCCTCCTCAAGGATGGGCCATTGCATAGCATAAAGCATATGTCTCCCTTCAGCTTCAGAACTAGCTCTGAGTGATCTCAGCTGTCACTTTGTGGTGGTATTATAATGGGGCTAACTAGTTTTGATAAGTTACTGTTTTCATAATAAATGTGGTTTTTCAGAGGGTTGTATCTTGGCAGTTTTATTTCTGCCTTGGAACTGGAGAAAGAAGTTTAAGGTTTTTTCTTGTGAGGAAGAAGATGCTTTAAGTCTTGCTGAGCCATAAGATTTCCTCTATTTGTTCTCCCTGTATATTTTTTTTTCCTGAGGCACACAACCAGATCTACCCTCCTCAGGGAGTGGCTCAAATTGCCTTTACAGCCTGTCTCCAACTACTATGAACAGAATTATAAAACCCTAGAAAAAAACATGTCTGAGAGGGACCTCAAGAGATCATTTAGTCTAATATCTTGCTTTGAGGCAGGATCAGTCAGACCTAGACCATCCCTGACAGATAGATAGTTGTTTAAAAACCTCCACTGAAGGGGATTCTACAACATCCATAGGTAGCCTGGACCAGTGTGTTGTGACTCTAACACCATCCTCCGATTTCACCTAATCTTTGCTGCAGATTAAGCTCATCTCTTCTTGTTTTTCTCCCCGTAAGTATGGATTGACCACTGGCCTCTTTAAAAATGACTTTTGCATTTTGGGAGACTTTTACCTTTCAGTTCTGTTTTAAACTAATAAACACGTTTCCTTTAACCTTTCCTCACAGGTCATGCTTTCTAAGCCTCTTATCATGTTGTTTCTGTTGTCTGGCGACTCTTCAGTATTTTCAAGTGTGGTGCCCAAAACTGGATTCCCTATTCTAGCTGGGGTCTCATCAGTGAGGAGTGGAGCAGAATTATTACCTTCCCTGTTGTGTAGTACATCCCATTAGAAATGCCTCTTTTGCTGCTGCCTCTTTTGCAACAGCATTACACTATATTGACTCATTTTTTAATTTGTGATCCACCCCCAGATCCTTGCATGCCTTGCTACTGCCTAGGTAGGTAACTCCCCATTTTGTGTTTGTGTTTTTGATTTCTCTTTTTGAAGTGTATCACTTTACACCTATCTTCATTGATTTTCATCTTGTTGAGGCATTGTTTTTTCTTTGGATCATCCTCTAATTTGTCAAGTTCATTTTTAATTTTTATCTGGTCTCCAAAGTGCTTACAGTTGTCTCCTGTCTTGGTAATATCCTTAAATGTTTGTAAAGGTACAATCTATTTTGGCATCCAAGTTGCTAATGAAAGTGTTGAACAGTTGCCCTGAGAGGCTCCACTTAAGATGCCCTTTCAGTTTGATCAGAGTCTATTGATAACAGTTCTCTGATATTATTTTGATCAGTTTTGCATATGCCAAGTGGCAATTACACCTCAACCAAGCTTTTTTTTTTTAGCTTGCTTATGAGAGAATCCAGCAAGACCATTTCAGAAGTATTGCAAAGTCATGAAATATTCATATACTGCTTTCCCCATGTTTAACTCAGCCAATAACTCCAAAATGAAACAGGTTTCACCACATCATCTTCCGACAACCCCACACTGCTTGTTATCATCACCTTATTCTCCTCTACATACTTACAAATCGATTGTTTAATAATTTTATTTCAGTATCTTTCCAGTAATCAAGTTAAGGTTAACTTCCTCAATCCTTCTGCTCCTCTCTTTTAAAGCTAGGTGTACTTGCATGAGTTCTCAGAATTCATGGATAACTTGCTTAAACCAGCCTGAGTGCGTGTCTATCTTGTCTAACTGCTCTTTGGCTTGTACTTTATTAACTCTGGTTGGCAATCCTAACTCCTTGTTAAAATAATTTATAAAGTATTTGGTTACAGGGGACCATTTTTAGTGAAATCATAAGCAAAGGAGGCACAGCCTTCTCTTTACCTTCCTTCTCTTTGCAGTAATAGGCCTATACTCTCCATTGCGTTCTTTACTTTTAATCAGGGGTGTTACATGTGGCCCACAGGTTGGATCCATCTCATGGAGCCATATCATCCAGTGTGTTGGCCCTAGCCCAGTGTGTTTGTCACATGGAGCCTGTATGGCATAGGCTGCACACAGCACAGGGCTTTTCTGTGATCCAAGGCCAGTCCAGATTGGGCCCATAGACTGGCCCTGCATGCCAGATTTGGTGCACAGAGATAGCCACATACAGCAGGGCCAGATGAGTTTGATATTTCTACTTTTAATGTATATAAAGACCCCTTTCTTACAGCCATCTTTGTCCCTTCCTAACTGAAACTCATTTTGCACCTTTGCCTTTCTGATTTTGGCTGTTCCTACTTGTGCTGTTCCTTTATAGTCCTTCTTTATGGCCCTCCCCTTCTTCCTCCACTCCCCCCACTATTTATGTAATTCCTTTTTGATTTTCAGGTCATTGAAGAGCTGCTGATGCAGCCATAATAGTCTCTTACTATGCTTCCTATCTTTCTTCCACAAGAGGATATTTGCTGTTGTGCATTTAATGTAATTTCTTTCAGTAACTGCCAGCTCTGCAGTACACTGTTATCCCTAAGCCTTTCTGTCTAAGGGACCACACCTTCTAGTTCCCTGAATTCACTAAAGTCTGCATTTTCAGGTCCATTATTCTTATTGTGATGTCCTTGCTTCTTCCTCCCTTTAGACTAGCAACCTCTAGCATTTCACAATCACTTTCACCTCAAATTACCTCCAAGTTCTCAATTAATTCCTCCATGTTAGAACTAAATCTAAAACAGTAGCTCCTGGGTTCCTATACAGCCAAAGGAAGATGCTTAAGGCATGTTATGATGGCCATGAGCTTCATGGGGCTTCCTTTATATCACACTCAGCCAGAGTGGCTCTTGGGGTGGAAAAACAGATGAATCAATCCCAAGCCTCCTTCTCAGCAATGCAGAGCACGCATCCATGCTGCTCAGCAGGCTCACAAACGCACCTTTTAATAGCCAGTGTTTACTTACATACAGTGTCTACACACCGTCTATCTGGAAGGCTCAAGGTGAAACATGAACCCATCAGATAAACAGGTTTTGAATGGAAAAGGCTGCCCTTGAACTCTCTAATCATTTGAGCTCCCTGAAGAAGGATGAATGCTGGCTGTTTTTAACGGGGTCCAATTCCAGCTCCAAACTCAGTAACACGGGGAAATCTGTGTGTGCTGTGCATGTCTATAATGTAAAACTCAGAGTGTAACTCAGAAGGAAGGTGTGAATAGTGAGGTGAGAGTAATGAAGGAAGAGTCAGGATTCCTATTTTGATAGTGTCCTTTTACCAGTTTATTTCATTTTTCTGTGTCAGAATATCCAGCTATAAAATGGGTCTATTTTAAGGAGCTTTGAGGCCTGAGTGAACAGTGTTTCAGAATCCCAAAGGACTGTGCTAGCAATGCATGCCACGCTGCTCTGCCTTTCAGTGATCAGGAAAAGCCTGCTCTATGTGCGCTACACCCCAAAATGTGTGTCAGGTAGCTGCCTTAATGCAGTCAGTATGCTCTCCAATACAGTAAGCTTTTCTAATAGAGTAAGCTACCCAGCACCTCACTAAGGCTTCTTAACATTGATTTCCAGGTGTAGCACTCATGTCATGCATCATTGCAGCATTCCCTAGTGCCATCCTGTGTGGACATGCCCATTGTGGCTCTGGGAGCCGCTCTAATTAAAACACCCAGAACGTCATGTGCATCAACATCCCTGTGCTGAAAAATTTAAGTGGGGACACTTTAACTAAAGCTCATCAAACAAGCTTTAAAGTCCTCCCGCCACCATTTTTCAGTGTGGGGATGCAAATGCATATGATGCTAGAGTCTTCTGGACCATGGTAATTATCGTGTTCCAGTAGGCTCTATTAATCGAGTCTGCTCCAACATGCTGTAATTACAGTGCATTGGAGCTGTGTTGCTGCATGTGTATAGGCTCCCTGTGTGCACAAAGCATTGTTTTATTTTCTGAGCCCTGATTCAGTGTGATTAACACATGAACATATGCTGTCAGTGCACTCATGGAAGTTCCAAAATTTGGGTACTTTTTTCAAGTTTTCTTATACCATCACTGGTCTTCAGTCATTCAAGAATGTAAGACAGCAATATCTTGCCTACCTAAGCTGTTCCCTAAATGGAGGTAGCCTGGCTTTTAGATCATTTCGAGGCAAGAGTTACTGCTATTACCTGGTGATAATTAAGTGAACACTTTTACTTTCCTAACTGAGTTCAGATATTTAAGTTTAGGAGGTGCCATTCAATAATTTTAGCTTACAGTGGTAAAATATTAGTCATTAATAAGACATGATAAATGTTCTTTAGGCATGTAGGTAAAGCTGCCCAGATATCAAACTTTTTTAAATGCACCCATCATAACTAGTGTACAGATTTTATTCCATATGAATAACTGTAACAATGGGCTGCCACAAATTCAGTGTATATGACAGACTGGATCCTTCATGGCTATTCTGATCTGCTGGGTGCATCATATGTTACATATATGTTTTTCAGGGGTGAGTAATTATTTCGGCTGTAGGGCTGCTTAATGAGTTTTGGCGAGCAGCCTAAGGCCACAAGGGTAGCCCTGCCCCTTGACAGGTGCCCCAACCCCTGGTTGCCATCTTGAGACCAGAAGTCCCACCCCTAAGCCCCCAGTCTTTGCCCCTGGAAGTCCTTCCATTTGTCCCCAGAAGTACTTCTTTTGGCAAGAGGGTTTTGCCATCTTGGAACTGGAAAAAAACCCAAATCATACACTAAAAATCAGACATCTGTTATAACATTTTATTTCAAAAAATATTTTTGTCCTTATTTGTGTGTGCTTGTGCAGTGTGGTTGGGGGGCTGGAAGTGTGTGGGGGTGTTGTGTGTGCCATGGGGGGGTTGTTGGGGGGTGGGTGTGTGGGTGTGGGGTATGCATGGGATGGACACACATGCGTGTGTGTCCACCCCCAACCAGTCAGCACTTCCCTTTCTTCCCCTTCCATGTCCCCCAGGCCTATGAGCCCTGTGGTTCCTACCTGCTACTGCCAACAACTCACAGCCCAAGCCCTGACCTTGGCCCGCTCCCAGGCCGGAGCAGAACAGCTGGAACCTGCTCACAGCCCTGAACCCGGTCTGCCCTGTGCCTGCTCCTGCTCACCCATCCATGCTGAGCAGCAGCAGCAGCTGGACAGAAGCTGCTGCTTGGCATGGGGGAAAAGAGCCCTTCCCCTTCACTGCTGCCAGGTCCTCCTTGGTGTAGCTGCCTAGAGCCCATGCTTAGACTGCCCTGCAGCTCCTCTCTGCCACTGTCACTGCTGCCTCTGCCCATTGAGGCAGTGGTAGCAGTGCAGAGGAGCCGCAGGGCAGCCTGGGTGTGGCTCCCAGGTGGCTGCAGCAAGAAGGGCCTGGCAGTGGTGAGGGGGAGGGGCTGCTTTTCCCTGGCACCAAGCAGCACTTTCTGCCCAGCTGCTGCTGCTTAACATGGGTGGGCGAGTCTGGAGCAGGCACGAGGTGGGCTGGGGTTGGGGCTGCGTGTCTTGGTTCTGGCTGCTCTGGAGCCAGCAACAGTAGCAGCCAGAAGGCGCCACCACTGCCTGGGCAGCCTAGAAAAGTAGTCCAGCTGTGGAGCTGCCCAAGCCCTGCTGTGTGCCCAGGCGGTGGCAGGCCAGGATGGTGCCTAGGCCAGGTAGGACCAAGGGACCTGCCACGGGAACCCCTGGTTTAAGTATAGGTTGATGTTTGTTCAAATACAAGTGCTCAATTTTGTAAGCTCCTGGGAATGGGGTGGGAGGGAATTCTGTGCATTATTCATTAATACTAAACCACTCGTGCCTAGTTAGGGGGTATTTATTTGTGTGTGCACTTGGGTGGGGGGAGGGAATAGCATCTTGAGTCCTGAAAGGGTTGTTTGTAAAAGTATTGGATTGGAGTATCCATTTCTGTGATACCATAAGGGACATTTACAGTAGTTGAGGAATGCAGTAGCATTCTTAAGTGGAACAGCATGTGTCATGTGCCCTTGCCTCTACTCGAGGTAGAAGCATGTGCTTTATTCACTTAGAGCAGGATTGGCTTGCTTTTATTCTATTTTTCCCCAATTCTAATTGTCTTAAAAATGTGTCCAGATCCTGGTCTGCTCTGGATGAAATGTATGATTACATGAAGAGCCAAATCCTGTGGCCTTATTCAGGAGTCAGGACTACAGAAAGGGGTTGTCTTTTAGTGTTCCCTATCAAACAAGAAACTCTGAAAAGACATTCAGCATTACTAATTGACTTTTCTGTTTTCTGTTTCCTTCCTTCCACCTTTTCTGATGCTCCTGGCTCTCCCAGGTTTCTAAAGTCAACGGGATCACTCGGATGTCATCTCCGGGTGCAAATGCAGCCAGTGCCAAAAAGATGAGAGAAGTCAGACCTTCACCGCCCAAAACTGTGAAGTATACTGCAACAGTGACAAAGGGAACTGTCACGTACACCAAAGCCAAGAAAGAACTGGTCAAGGAAACCAAACTAACTCACCACAAACCCAGTTCACCTGTTAACCACACAATCTCAGGGAAAATAGAAAGTAGCAATGCAAAAACCCGCAAACAGGTGCTATCCCTTGGAGTGTCCAAGTCCAACGATACCGCTGTTAACAGTGTAAAGGTCAATGGCAAGTTGAACCAAAAGACATGCACTAAGGAGGTGGGGAGACAGTTGAGGGAAGGGCTTCGCAATTCTAAGAGGAGGCTGGAAGAGACGAATCAAATAGACAAAATACAGTCGCCCACCAAGAAGATCAAAGGGGCAATTAGCTTAACGGAAGCTGCAAGCAAAAAGGCAATTGTGGAAAAGCCTTTGCTGAATGGACATGTAAAAAAGGAAGTGCCGGAGAAGAGTTTGGAAAGAAATAGGCCGAAAAGAGCCACTGCTGGAAAGAATACGCCAGGGAAACAAGCACACGGCAAAACTGACAATGCCTCCTGTGAAAATCGTTCTACCTCTCATACTGAGTCCTTGCACAAACCACAAGACTCGACGGGAAAGCACGAAAAGGGCAGCAGTAAGTCTGGGTGGGGGATGCTGGGGGAGATTCCCATCCTCAGGCCCTCCGCCAAGGAGTTCCACGACCCGTTGATATACATTGAGTCAGTCCGAGCTCAGGTAGAGAAGTATGGGATGTGCAGGGTGATTCCTCCTCCAGACTGGAGACCTGAGTGCAAGCTGAACGACGAAATGCGGTTTGTGACGCAGATTCAGCACATCCATAAGCTGGGCAAGCGCTGGGGACCCAATGTGCAGCGGTTGGCCTGTATCAAGAAGCACCTCAAATCTCAGGGCATTACCATGGACGAACTCCCACTCATAGGTAAGCACTATTCTTCCACTGCCCCTTGCCCACAGTTTGTAGGCCAATGTGTGTTAAACTTTATGCTTTGTTTGCTTTTGAGATTTAAGTGAACCCTTGTGAAACTACAGGACACTAGAAACATCTGTTTGGGGTTTTTTTGAAGACCAGGTGCAGTGCAGGTGGTTGCAGTGCAGACTTCTCTATAATGCTTTACAGAGGCAGGTTAATCCCACCTTGAATTTTCATTGGTTTTTTTTTTTTTTTTTTAAAGCCTGGTTATGAGCATTCCCACTTACTCTTAAAAATAAGCATATTCTTAGCTTAATGTTGCACTGGAAGGTTTTAGGACCTTCCCAAGGAGGTTTTCTGTTACAATTTATGTAGTGCTGCTAAACTGGAAAACAAATACTCCTTCCCTTCCCCAGATTTCCTTCCTTCAAAAGCATTTAACCAAGGGGGAGAGAAGTCTTTGAACTGACTTCTTTTTGGATATCTAGACACTTAAAAGCACACGTTTCCAGTGACCTGCAGACATTTAACAATCATTAAGTGTCAAGAATAGGTAGTTAAAATGTGGTTCGTTGCAAAATGGAGGTTTCATTATTTCTCTCAGCAGGTGGTTGCCTGAGCAAAAATCATTTATTTAAAAGAATTTGTGGTTTATGGTCTGCTGTCAAATATGACATGTGTGATAGAAATGTGACAGTGCTTTGTAAAGAACATTCATGCAAGTAAAGGAAAACAAACTATTGGATCATAAGTTTTGATCTTTAACCAACTTCACATTTGCTGTCTGTAAGCGGCATTGAAAAATGAATAAATTTATCTTTCAGTAAACACTTGTATATTCAACTTCTCACTGAGTTCAAGCTCATGGGATCTTAACGTTGTAGCCTCAGGCATTAGTTTTGCCTTTGAGGCATTATTCCCTCTGAGACTGCTGTCTGTATTACTTTATTTAAAATGCACTTTTTTCCCCAGTTAGAGTGTACATAACATTTTATTTGTCAAATTTCTGTTTGGTTTCAACACATAAATAGAATAGTGGGGAAAAATAGAACCCTACAGAAATTGCAGGATAGATGGAACCAAGAACTCCTCTCCTCCATAATGTGTCATTAAATATTACAATAGAATTTTGAGGAGGAATTGGGATCTATATTCTACTGTATTGTCTAGGCAGAAAAGTAATTTTACTGTAATGTTAAGATTGTAAAATCAAATATGCAACATTTTTAGGGATTCCTAGAAGTTAAAATTATTCTGTCAGCACTACATCGACCCTTTTGTATGCCTGTTGTACACTATGTATGTATATTAAAGTGAAGTTTAAACTGGCAATGGAAAGAAGAGGTCTGTGTGTACAAGATGGCTAAGTTAAGACTCCTGGACCAGGGTTAACTCTTTGTTTCTTGATTTTTTGTTTTTGTTGTTGTTGTTGTTGTTTTGTTTTTCTTTATGTCCCTGACCTCACAGCCTTCTGATTGCATTGATGGTATTTATTTACATTATAATAAGCCTTAGGAGCTTTATTTATGCATCAGAACCTGGATGCTAGGTGCTGTATAATCAGAACAAAATAATAGGTCCAGTCTCATGGAGCTTATGCTCCAACTAACCTATTTGCATTTAAACATAACATATGTAGGAAATTAAAATGATGCAGAGAGGGAGAAAAGAACCTGGACATAATCAGCTCACACAGGTTAGAAACCTGTTGGCTTCAGTCTCAGATTTAAAATTATTTTCTAATAGCAGAGGTATATTCAAGGCTTGGCATTAAATGCATGCCTGAAAATTTAAGATTTTGTTTTAATGAGCCTGGTTGCTATGTGACTTTTACATTTTCCCACCCCTTCAAAAGAAGCTGTTTTTTTTAATTAAAAAAAGACAGTGAACTGATAACTCATGCCAAGCTTGACATTTCAGCCATTTTGTTATGAAAAAAAGCTTAACAGATGAATGTTTTAAAAAGTTATGGCTGTGTAGAACAGAACCATGTTGAAATCTTCAACTCTAGCAGGCATTTTCAAGGAACTACTACAATATACGATGCTCCCTGAATGATTGATGCACGAGCAGAGATTCCCAAAGTGTTACCATTTTGTTGTACCTGTGAACATTTTATGATATGCTTGAGAGACATCTAGTTTTGCAGTTGGCAACTAAAGTTGAGTATGCACATATCTGTTGCTCAAGAAAACCGTCTACTATTCAACTATGCCAGCCTTTCAGAATTGGGAGGATATTGCTCAGCTATATAGAGATGATTGGATCTAATATAATGAAAAGTTATTCTGAATGATACCTCCAATTTTTTGTGAGCTGTGTAATATGAGAGAAAGCTAGACCAGAAACAAACAAAAAAGTGCTCTTCATGTGGAGGACTAAAGGCAGCAGAACAAAAATGTGTTTCCTTTTTCCTAAGGCGTTGCCCTGACCTCCCCTCTGCCTCAGGGTTGGAAGCTGTACTATTTTCACTAGGAATAGTTGCTACGTAGGATAAGCTTCTGCTGCTCCATAATGTGTCCTAAGGCTTTGCCAAGCACTAAAAAACAAAACAAAACAAAACAAATTCTAACCTATTTTTCAACATCAGAAAAGCCTTGTGATCTCAGGACAGGTATTTTTTTTCCATTGTGTCATCCAAACATTGTGCTGTTACAGACATCACAACAAGAAGCATTCTTAAAAATGTTCTGCCTGAGTTGCAGCTGTGCCAACATTGAAACACTGCACACAGATTTACCATGCATTGTCATGCTTCTGAGCCCCACCATTGTTGAAGGGGAGGGGAGGTCCCATGGTGAAGGTATGGGGGGAATCTTCAAGGTGGGGAACGTAGGAGATGGAAAGTCTATAACTGGCTGTGAAAAGTTTGGGAGACAACAGGTGATTTGCAGGAGAGCGCACACGTGTCCTTGTGCTCTGACAGTACGGTGAAAGGCATGGTTGAACTATAAATAGGCCTTGAGAGGAGGTAGTTGTCCTGTCAGGTGCAGAGTGGTGATTTATAGTAATACCCTTTCTCCCACTCCTGTTTTACAGTTGCATTTCCAAGTCATATTAAACACTAATTGAGGGGCTGCTAGGGCTTAACATTTCCATGATTCCCTCTGGGTGGAAAGAAGAGACAGGGTGACACTGGAGTAATGGTTTTGACAGAAGCATTGCTGGGTTGGGTGTCTCTCCTCCCCACCCTTTCCAAATGTCCTGTTTAATTATTAGCCGTTTTAGGTCACTTGGATAAACCATTTCTGTTGATTTATTATTTATGTCCTTTGACACTAATTATGATGCTGAGGTTTCTTTAAACTTGTCTTGTAAGTGGAAACTGTATTGTTAATTTAATAACCTGAATGCTAGAATACAGTAACTTTTGCCCAGTCCTCAGTTTTTCTTTCCTTGACTGTGTCTTCCCACAGTGTTAGGGGTATAATTGTACTGATGCTTTTACGACTGCTAAAACCAACATAGAAAGCAAATTGCAAACTATCTTTAGCTATGTGTCCCTCTCCCTCAGCCCTTTTACACTACATTGTTTACATTACATCGGTTATACTGAGTTTGCTCAAATTGACAGAAACGTGTTTGTGATAATTATGGCCTCAGAAGATATAAATCTCTGTTCTCCTTAGCTTTTGTTTTGAGTTCTCCTTTTTGGTGTTGTTTACCATTTTTCCACTTCTAGCCATGTGAATGATAATACTTTGCTCTAAGATAATGCTTGACATGTTCAGTGTTGTACAGATGTTCAGGAATTCTCACTCTCCCTCTGTAAAAGGATATACATTAGTTACTTGCCTCTTTCTATTGCCAAAGCGCAGCTGGAAATTTAATCTGTATGCCTATACATGTGCTCTGGGGCAGGGAGTGGGGTGTTTTAATTAGAGCAGCTCCTGGACAGCCACTGTAACTCAAAAGCCACAGTGTCATGTATATACAGCGTCCCACATTTCAACGTGGCTGCAGGGACACTAACTAAAGCTTGTTTGACGAGTTGTAAAGTGCCTCTGCTGCCATTTTGAAAAATGGGATGGCAAATGTGCATGACTGTGGGGCACGCTGGGACATTCAAATTGGCGTGTGTATAGGCACCCTAAGATGCTGTTTATTTTCTGGTTCCAACCAGTGTGGAATGGGCACGGAGCAGGCCTGGCTGAATGCTGAGGCTTCACATGGTTATCTGGTGTGCCTCTTTCATTTCTTTTAAATGCAATTGTTTGGGAAAAGATGGTAGCAAAGGGCTTCTGAAACTGAGGACAGAAAGAGCGTGAGAACTAAAGAACCTGCCTTGCTCTGACAAGAGACAGATGGCAGCTTAACTCAAAACGGACCTGAAGCAGCACCTAGAAGGAAGGGTAGTGTAAATACCAAACTGTGATCCAGTTATTCATTAGCAGTCAAGTGGTACCTACAGTTTAAAAAAGAAAAAAGCCTGCTGTGTTAACTCAAGGAGCCATGTAAGGTTGGGCCTGGTCTATTCTGTTTTGGTCTCTGGAGTTTTGGGGATATTGTGAAAAAGAAACACCCAGCTGGATCTGGAGTGTCTGATATTGTCCTGGTAGGATAGAAATGGTGAAAGCAATGTGCCAGCAACTTTTCTAACTGTTTTCTGTGTTTTCCTTCCCCTTCCTCCACCTCCATCCCGCATGCGTGGACTCCAGGAGGCTGTGAGCTAGATCTGGCCTGCTTTTTCCAGCTGATCAACGAAATGGGTGGCATGCAGCAAGTGACTGACCTCAAGAAATGGAACAAACTGGCAGATATGTTGCGTATCCCCAAAACTGCACAGGACAGGCTAGCAAAACTGCAGGAAGCCTACTGCCAGTACTTGCTCTCCTATGATTCCCTCTCCCAAGAGGAGCACAAGAAACTGGAGAAGGAGGTCCTGCTGGAAAAGGAGATCCTGGAGAAGAGGAAAGGTCCTTTAGAAGGACACTTGGAGAACACCTACAAGTTCCATTCCTTGCCCCGGTTTGAGCCCAAAAATGGACTCATTAATGGTGTGGTTCACAAAAATGGCTTCCGAAACAAGTTGAAAGAAGTCGACGTCCCATTAAAGACAGGCAGGCGGCGACTCTTCACTCAGGAAAAGGAGACCATGAAGGAGGAGGAGGAAGAGGAGGAGGAGGATGAGGAGAAGGGAGTTCTTAGCGACTTACACAAGTGTGTATACAAGGTAGTAAAGCCCGTTTCTGATGCTCTTCTTCCGTGAAAGCGTTGGAGCATGTGTTCTCTGTGCGGCGTGTGGGTATGAACCAGTGGGAGCTAACCAGTGAGTTCCAGGGTCAGTGGCTGGCCCGGTAATTATTAGAGGTAGGCAGACTGATAACAGGGTTATTCACTTCATTCCCGTGCTGTTTGGACTCTTGCCAAACCAGAAAACATTTTTTTCCTCCCACCCTTCCCCCACTTCCATTTGTGGAGCTGGCTTTTTATAAAAAATGTGGTGAGCTGCTCCGTCCACTTACCCCGACACAACTTTATTTTCAATTTTTTAGTGATATTTTAAAGCAGTATTGTGCCTTCTCCTTACTGTTTCTTGCCAATCTCTTAATGAGCAGAGTAATTCTCCCTGATAGAGCCATCAAAACTAATGTCACTCTAAATACACAAGATTGAAAGAGTGCAAATTGAAATGCAAACACTATTTTCATCCACAATGCCAAATTTAGCTAAGCACAAATAGTCACACAAACACTTATTCTTCCCCATGTGAAGCACATCCATTTGCAAAGAATGTTGACTCTGTCTTGCCGTATTTTACTTGGCAGCTTCCCACTATTGAACAGGCATCGACACCACTACGCGGAGAGTAGTTTTTAAATTGAATTGTTTTGCAGTGCTGAGAGAAACACAGTACTTGCTGTGTGTACCCAGTAAACTTATGCCACTGCTCCCTCCCCACACCTGATCCCATCACCACAGAGTGAAACCAGACAGCGCTCTGAGTATTACAGTGTCCAAAGCAGTTTATTTGTTAAGCTGTTTAGAGGCTGACTAAGCTTATGGGTTGTTTTTTTAAAGATTGGTTCGTATTTCTGTTGCAGCCCACTGGATTTGCTACCTATTCTATGGTTTCCTCATCAATCCCGCCCTTTAGTAACAAATCTGTTAGCAGTGTTCCTAGCAGGTGCAAGGCTGATCTCCTGGCAGCTACATCTGTATGGCTCTCCCTGTGTATAACAAAAGGTCAAGGGTTTTTTTGTACGTAACGAATTGCGCTTTAAAATGCTAAGCGGGAAATGGACTTCACAGTTGTTGTAAAGCCCAGTCCTTCACAGATCTTTCCAAATTCAGGCTCATCACTAGCAAGCTTGGCCCTTGCGTTATTTAGGACAGGGTAAGTGCTGAATGCTCTTAAAGTCTGATCACTGCGCCTCCAGCACCCTGCGGCAGGCTGTCAGTAAGTGGAAAATGTGCTCATGCTCCATGCATTTCAACTATTAGAAACAAACGCTGCTGAATCACAGAGCCGATCTGACTAATGCTACCATCCATCTACCAAAGGCAGCTGCGATACAGTGACCTGAGCAAGCCATACAATTATATTATCTACACGGCTGCCTTATAATATTTTGGGAGATCTGTTTTATTTTAAGCCAAACTAACAATCCTGTGTAAAGAAGGCAGAATAAGGCTCACTGAAAATTGGAACGATAGGCGAGGGCTAGAGTGTGTAACGTATGGGGTGTGAATTTGAACTGCTTTGCTTAAATGGTACCTGAGATGCAGCTCCCCAAAATATGACCTGCTACTCAAATTACCGTGTTGTTTAAATATACAGTTTTTTTGCATGGAAGAACACGGAGGAGAATCCAGACAAGTTCTCTGCCCCTGCGGCCCCTACCTCTGGTACCTAGAACAAGGTCCAATACTTTTAAAATAACATACTTTTAACATAAAATACTTTAACAACTTTATTATATTTATTTATTCATGTCCTTGGCTCTTTAGTGTGATGCTCTGTATTACTAGGAGTCGAGGCTGGCTCTCAGCTGCACTGAATGCATTTGTCAGCTGATCTCAGAGCTGTGCTATTTATGGATTTGGGTTAAGGCCACCCGATTGCATAATGTATCAAATATAGCTTGAATGCTGCATTGCCTAGTTTTTGTAAGTTGGCAGGGGAAGGATTCTCTTCAGACTAATGTTCCTTTGGGGATATTAGAGAAGGTGCTAGCAGGACCTCTGCTGATGTTATAGTTCTGAAATACCATGTTTGAAGAAGGTATAGATGCTTCTGTTATATGACAGGGCTCTGAATTTCACTTTAACAAAGCTAAAGAATTTCAAAATGGCCAGAAAGGAGGGACTGTGATAGCAATCTAGTCATTCAGCTTAATACAGACAAGAGCAGTTCTCACATCCAACATGTGGTTGTTCTGGGATACATGTTAAACAGAGGTATCTAGTCTTCCACTAACAGTCACAGCAGTAAGTACAATAATCATAATGATCTGTTGGCTTTCCCCATGATTCCTATGGGATTTTCAGAATTGCTACTTTGCAAGTGCAGTCCTCCATGGCATAAGCATACCGTATTCCTACATGTATGATCTAACACTTGGTTAATAAAAAGGCATTATTTGTAAATGCCAGCTGCATAGAACAAATGAACTGCCAGCAAAGAGCTGTGGGAGTAATTTTGTGTTGCGACTTCCCACAAGTAACAAAAGAGGAAACAGGCAGCACTAGCTACAGTGCTGACAGTTACCATAGATTTACCTGGGAGACTTGTTATAAAGAGGTACAGAAGAAAACAATGAGAACTCAATAACGCAAAGGTTTAGCAAGATCGAAATAGTGTTTTCATAAGTCACGTGTCTGCATTATTCCATGTTGAGTTTGTAATAAACTCTATTGCCCTCTTGTCCAGGCACATTATTGCCTTCACAAAAGGACACCTATATGTGTATATCCATTAATGATTTTCAAATGAGCTAAAAATGATTATCTTATATACCTAGATCTCTCTCATTTAAACATAACCTCTGCTTTTCCATGTTCCTCTTTCTCCCCTCTATTTAAACCACCAGCCAACTGTGATTTGTAGAAGCAAGATGCCTTCTCTCTCTTGAGCTGAGTCCATTTAAAGTTCTCAGTGCTATTAGCCTGCCATTAAGGAGGAGGAGGGAGAGGTATATTAAGAGAAGTAATCGCTATGGAATTTTTGTGCTGGAAATGTTTCTGTTAGAGAACCTTACTGCTGAAAAGACTCAGCTTAGTGCTTTTAAAATCCCGTGGCCTCCCTTTATTGAACTACTTCATTTTAGACTGTGACTTCTTAAAGCATTTGGTAATTAATTTCAAGAAAACCATGATAAATTCATCAAGTCAAATGTTCTTCAGCTTCTGTGTTTCCATTTGTTTTGCAACCTTCAGGCAGATGCTGAACAATGTCAGTCTTGATTTGAGAAAATATGGGCAAGCTTGGAAGAATTAAGAATTTAATTTGGTTGTGCCCTTCACTGTCTTACGTAGTTTCTGTCCTGTGCTATGCCTGATGCCCAGCTCAAAATCTGGAGGGCATAGTTACAGGTTTTCCTATGCGTCTGGGCTTTGCGGGTTGCCACATGGGCCTGGGAAGGATTTTGTTCCCCCTCCTGTTGCTACAGGTTTGAGGATTTTATTCCGTTTTCTTCAGAAGCATTGGGTGTTAGCTGCAGCTGAGTCTGGGGATTTTGCCTGGGGTGTGCCAGTCAGCTTGCAGGTACTTAAACCTGGAGGTTCCCGGTTTAGAGGGTCCTGCTCCTGCGCACGCAGGGTCAGGCCAGTTGTCAAGTTTAGGATTAGGATTAGAAAGGAATTTTACCCATGGTCAGATTGGTATAGACTGCTGGGGCAGAGGGAGAGGTTGTTGCCTTCTGTAAAAGGAGGGGGGAGTGGAGGAAGGATTATCCTCTTCCTTGCATCTCCCAAGTATATTTTAATGAACTATTTTCTGTCCATGCAGTGGCAGGACACTGCTAGTGCCCTCATTCCCCTGCTTTACCTGGAGCAATTTAGTGGTTTTGGACGTTCTGCAGGCATCGGTCCTGGTAGTCCTGCAAGAGGATTCATGCAGTTTTAAGAATTGGATCGGCAAATACTTACCTAGGAAGGTTTAGATGAGGATGATCCTGCCTTGAGCAGGGGGTTGACCTCCTGAAGTTCTTTTAAACTCTACTTTTGCATGATTCTGTGGTTCATTTTAGATTTGCCTGGAATCCTCGTTTTTTGTTTTTTTTGGGGGGTACGACAAAAACAGGCAACCAATGTAAACCCCAGAAACTAAGGGGTATTTGTTAGCAACTTGCGATTAGTGAAGACTGTGTACAGTCCTGTAGACTGTAAGTAGGGGGTCAAGAATTTTATGAGGGTTTTTTTTCGTTTGTATGTGTTTAAAAAATGCTGCCTCAATAAATGATTCACAAGGGCAGTAAAAGTTGAAGGATATTGCTCATTTTATCTCAGATCATCCAACGGTGAGCTTTATGGGAGAGTGATTGATGCCTCTGGACATTTACAAACTTTTTGTAGCAGCTAATTGCCCTGCATTCAACATAAAGAAAAAGTGACAATGTTGCAACCCTAGATTTTTGTAGTGACCTGATAGCTTTGGCTTCCATCTGGGAAAAACTGCTGTGTTAGTTGTTCACGGTTCACTCTCAGTAGTAGTTCTTGCATAAAATTAAGCAGACATAGAATATTAGAAACTACTGTTAGATTGCATTTCGCTATTCAAAAATGAAATAATGCACTTTAGCTCCTGAAGTGCTGGAGTTTAAGCTTTTTTTTTGTGGCAGGGGAAGGGTGGGGAAGGGTTGGAAAATTAAAGAGCATAGTTTGTGTCAGAGGAAAGAAGGGAAAGCTGTTATGATTTCTTGCTTATTGTAAAGCAGACATTGCTTTCCAGTTTTGTACTTGAACTTGTCTTTTGCAATCAGAATAATCAAGGCTTCACCAAGATACTGCATGGAGTGATGATGACTCTCTAGTTGTCAGCCCTCCTGGTTCTATCTACCTAATTTGTTGCCTTTGCCCAGAGCAGTGATTCTCAATCAAGGTGCTGTGGCATGCAATATTAGCACTGCTAGGTGTGCAAATACCTGCACGTGATTCACACAAACCTGGAGATTTCAAATAGAAATCCAAAGTGTCAAAAACATTCTGATCTGTCCTGGTCTTTCTGAATTGTTTGCAATGGAAAAATTACCCTGTTATTTTCCTGTAGTCAAAAAAGGTGAAAGTTAAGAGCTGGCATTTTCTAAGGGGTAGCTTAAGTCTAAAAGGGTTGAGTTACTGGCCTAGAGTGAAGAAAGAATTTAAACAGCTCAGATATAAGTTCGTCATTTCACCAGACGGTGTAGGAAAGTTGTTAACCTCCCAGCCTTGTATTTGTATGGTGTTTTACTGATCCCATATGTTCTTCTTCCCTTCAACTCAACTTAATATAAACCTCAAAGAGAAAATAATTTAAGACTGATTTAACACATTACCAGCTTTCTAACTCTGACAGGAAGAAACTTTACCAATATCTTTTAGTAAAACTGTTGGTCACCTGAATGTAGGTAGACGTAGAGTTTACAACATTTCTTCCTATGAATATGTACCAGTTACAAATATATCATGTTTATTATATACATATTTCTTCCTGGAGCTTCTGATATTGTAAGTACTCACAAGAGAAGGTATCTGAAAGTTTCCATGGTTCTGTGCAAACAAAAGAAAAATAGTATTGGGTCTCTTCTTGATGTTGCTTACACTATAAAGGCCATCTTATGGGCAAAGGAGTTGGGGAAGAAAGCAACTCATTTTACTGTTTCAGTTCATTTTATTTTAGTAAACTCTTCCATGCCAGCCCTGGCTCTGTCTTATAACTACCCTTATTTTAATTCTGCTAAACTCCCTTTTCTGTTACATACACAGCTAATGTAATCTTGTTCCTTTCTGCTGTGTAGCTCTAATTTGTCTCTAATTGGAGTCATCCTGTATCCCGTGCAATGCGTGCTCAAACTGAAATAGCATCTGTATTGTTTCTTCAAATCTTTTCAAAATTCCTTCTCTGCATGGCAAAGTTTTTTAACCAGTGTGACCTTTTAAAATGTAAGCACCCTTAGTACAAGTTTTAATATAGTGTCTGGACCCTCTCTGCTTGCCCAAGAGGAAGCTGGAATCCTCCATTGCTGTTAATGGAATTTCAGATATATGCTCTAGGAAGAAATGTGTTAGGTCAAACAGACTATGATGTCCATTTTTTTCGGAAACATTTTATTTTCTCACCTTCTGCCATCTATGATTGGCAAAGGTTTGCATGGTAAATCACCAGCTGCATATATCTGTCACATGCCTTTGTGTGCACTGCTGAGAGAGGTTATGGGGGAAGGGAGTATAGGGGTATCTTTCTCTTTACAGTTGTAATTGTGTTTTCTCGGTTCACAGGGTAGGTCTGTTTCTTTAACAACCTTCTACCGGACGGCAAGAAATATCATGAACATGTGCTTCACCAAGGAGCCTACAGTAGCTGAAGTAGAGGTGAGGCCAAGGAAACCTTTCTTCCTCTGGAGCAGATGAGTATGGCTCAATGGGGCATGAGGGGTCTGGTACAAGCTAAGAATGAAGAAACTAATAGATGAGGTCTCTGTTCTTTATTTCACCATTATTATAACTATAATAAAGGCACAAGCTAATGGCAGGAAGAAGGTTGATTGATCTTGCAAGTAGGGGATCTAAACTCTGAGTGTAGTTCTGCTAAAGTTTTCCTGTGCGAGTCTGCATCAGTTGCTTCACCTCTGTTTGTCTCTGTCCAGCAGTGAAATGGGCAGAAAGAGTCGTCAAAGGGATGCTAAGCCATAATACATTTTTAAAATGGTGGGGTTTTTTTCCTAAGAAGTGGTATTTTTTTGAGATCTGAGTGCCAGAAGAACTGTAACATTTCATTTGTGAACTTTTGAAGGAATTTACTGTTTGTTTGTTCAGTGAACTAAACATGTATTACTACCTTCTTATTCCATAGCAAGAGTATTGGAGGATAGTGGAACAGAAGGACTGTCATGTAGCAGTTCATGGTGGCAAAGTGGATACCAACACGCATGGGAGTGGCTTTCCTGTGGGAAAATCTGAACCATTTTCAAGGTATAGTTAGATAATTACCCTGGACTCTTCTTGCCACTTATTCTATCTATAACTGTTGTGTTTGCTACAACCCCCGGGCTGCAGCCTGGTGCCGGCCGTGAGGGGTCAGCTGCCGGACTGGAAGTAACCACGGACCGGCAAACCACGGACTGGAAATGACTGGCATCCTGCGGGTTGGCAGCCAACCCTTTTCTATACTCAGTATAAAAAAGGGTTGACTGCCAGCCTGCAGTATGC
The DNA here is from genome assembly GCF_052110815.1 of Crocodylus siamensis. NCBI lineage: Eukaryota > Metazoa > Chordata > Crocodylia > Crocodylidae > Crocodylus > Crocodylus siamensis. The sequence goes on along the minus strand of NC_143397.1, from coordinate 133,909,032 downwards.
CTGTCCTTCCAGTCTGCAGTCTGCTGGTCCCTGACCTAAAAAGGTTGGGAATCCCTGTGCTACAGAGCCTATACAAAGGAGCACAGGTCAAAAGAGTGACTAAAATAGTAAAACTAGTTTGCTTTTAATGGTGATGCTTATTCACATCTCTGTCCTCATTAAACAGGCATGGGTGGAACCTTACAGTCCTTCCTAATAATACAGGATCCATCCTGCGACATCTTGGTGCTGTGCCTGGTAAGTGGATTTCTTTTCTCAGTGCTCCATAGTAGAAGCCCAGGAGTTTTGATCGTGTCTGGATTTTTCAAGAAGTCTCTTCCCCCCTGTAAATCCCCCTTGTCCTTACTAGAGAAAGGTGTTTTATGTCCACTGTTTAAAATTTGTTGCTCCTGGTATTATTTGTACACTTTCACAGTGCAGGTGTCAAACAAGCCTCAGCTCATGGCAGCATCTGTAGGCAAATGGGGTGAAGATACTATTTATAACTGCCTCTCAATTTGTTCTTTAGCAAAAAGCACTTTAAAAGAAAGAGCCAGAAAAAACTAATTTGGTTTCTGACCCAGATAGAGACCATCATAATATATTGTGTTTCAAGGCATGAAAATGGACTTGGCAAGTCAAGAGTTAAAGAATAGTTGGGGCCGTGTACCTGGAGGCACTTTTTTGGTCTTTGTAAATATCCATGTTAGCTATTAATTATACATCTGTGTTTAATATTTTGCGTCATGGTAGTGAATGATTCATATGTACAGCTTACTTTTTATATAAAGCTAGAATGCAGAGCTGAGTAAAAAATTGCATAAAATTTTCTGTAAATATTCATTTGGATTTTTAAATGCATTCTCTTTGGCCTGTTTTAATGTCCCTTGCAGTTAATTTTGTGTAGTACAAGTATTCACTGAAAGTGAATTTCAGAGTCCCATATAACAAATATGGGAGTTGTATCTCATTTTCCAGTGGCAGGGCGGCGGGGAGGTGAGAAGAGAATACCAGTGACTTAGCTGACCAGTGAGAACGGAGCTTGAAATTGGACTATTTATCATCAGTCCATTGAGTGAAACATTTTAAAGAGTTAGAAAAGATGTTTGCACAACCAACATGTTCAAGGGAAAAGCAATCTTCTGGTAGATATTTTATGAGTGGAACGGGTCTGAATTTGTTGAATAAATTATTCTTTGTGAATTATTTACTCTGGTAGAAAGAAGCAAGTTTTCAGTGAAAATGTGCTTGAAAATTGTAATTTATTTATTTTTAATTAAAAAGTATGGGTCAGTGAACAGCTATTTCACTGAGCCAAAGGTTAGTGTGGAACTAGTTAGGGGACTTCTGGAGGGGCTGGACGTGTTCAAGTCAGCCGGCCCGGATGATCTCCACCCTAGAGTCCTTAAGGAATTGGCCGAGGTCATTGCAGGACCCCTGGCACGGCTCTATGAGCACTCGTGGTGCTCTGGTGTGGTCCCAGAGGACTGGAAGAGGGCCAACGTGGTTCCAATCTTCAAAAAGGGGAGGAAGGAGGACCCAGGAAACCTATAGGCCAGTCAGTCTTACCTCGATCCTAGGCAAGCTGTTTGAGAAAATTATGCTGGCACACATCCACGAGGGGCCAGCTGGGGACTGCATGCTTAGGGGCAACCAACATGGGTTCATCAGTGGCAGGTCCTGTCAGACCAACCTGGTGGCCTTCTATGATCAGGTTACCCGATCATTAGATGCAGGGGTAGCAGTGGACATCGTCTTCCTGAACTTCCGGAAGGCTTTCGACACTGTCTCTTATCCCATTCTCATTAAGAAACTGGGGGACTGTGGTGTCGACACCCACACAGTCAATTGGGTCACCAGCTGGCTGGAGGGTTGCACCCAGAGGGTGGTAGTGGATGCGTCCTTCTCAACCCTGAAGGACGTGGGCAGTGGGGTCCCCCAGGGCTCGGTCCTCGGGCCCGCACTGTTCAACATCATCATCAGTGATTTGGACGAGGGGGTAAAAAGCACCCTGTTCAAATTTGCGGATGACGCTAAGATGTGGGGGGATGTGGGCACACTAGAAGGAAGCATCAGGCTTCAGTCAGACCTATACAGGTTACAAGGGTGGCCGGATGCGAATAGGATGGGATTCAACACAGACAAGTGCAAGGTGATGCACCTGAGGAGGAACAACTGGCACCATACCTACAGGTTAGGGAACTCCCCTCTTGTCAGCACGGAGGCGGAAAAGGATCTTGGAGTCATAATTGACTCCAAGATGAACATGGGCCGGCAGTGTGGAGAGGCAGTAAGGAAGGCCAACCGCACCTTGGCATGTATCCACAGATGCATCTTGAGCAGGTCCAAGGAGGTGATCCTCCCCCTCTATGCGGCACTGGTCAGGCCGCAGCTGGAGTATTGTGTCCAGTTCTGGGCGCCGCACTTCCAGAGGGATGTGGACAGCATGGAGAGGGTCCAGAGGAGGGCCACTCGTATGATCAGGGGACAACAGGGCAGGCCCTATGAGGACAGGCTGCGGGACCTGAACCTGTTCAGCCTCCAAAAGAGAAGGCTGAGGGGGCATCTAGTGGCCTGTTATAAACTACTCAGGGGGGATCAGCGGGCATTGGGGGAGTCACTGTTCCCCCGAGCACCGCCAGGAGTGACCAGGAATAACGGTCACAAGCTGGCAGAGGGCAGGCTTAGGCTAGATATCAGGAGGCGCTACTTCACGGTCAGGGTGGCTAGGGTCTGGAACCAGCTTCCAAGAGGGGTGGTCCTGTCTCCTACCCTGGGGTTTTTTAAGAGGAGGTTAGATGAACATCTTGCTGGGGTCGTTTGACCCCAGTGTTGTTTCCTGCCATGGCAGGGGGTCGGACTAGATGATCTACTCAGGTCCCTTCCGACCCTTGAAACTATGAAACCATTTTCAATTCTTTTGTTTCAGGAGTGACAATTCCTTGGCTAAATATTGGCATGGTCTTTTCTACCTCATGCTGGTCTCGAGACCAAAATCACCTTCCATACATTGACTACTTACACACTGGTGCTGATTGCGTTTGGTAAGTGTTCTTGCATTTTACCCCATTGTTATGCATTGTTGTTCCATGAGGTCTTTGGCCAAGAAGCGACTGCAGGGCATTTTATACGGACAAAATACATAAGTTACAGTCAAAAAGAAATCTGTGCCAACCAATTCAGCTGGAAAGTCAACACTATTTCATAACAAGATGTAGTGTAAGCTAAATGAGTAGGACTCCTTTCTCTGGAGGAAAAGGTTCTGTACATTTTTTTTATTCTCTGTAGTAAGATATGTCCCAATGAGCCACCTCTGTCTGATACAGACAAGAGTTCTTTTGATCATCTGCAATCAAAATGACAAGTAATCCAGGCAGCTTTCTGTAGACTGATGTGTAGACTTATTGAGGCCAGCTCTGTGTTCTGGTTTTTGAGGTGATAGATCTCATCCTTCCTCTCAACCCTTCCCATCTTTCTTATGTTACAAAATATCTTGAGATTTTGTAGCTTCCAAGTGCCTCCTTCCTTTTGAATTCTTACCCGGTGATAGGAACATGTTCATTAATGCATCCTAATTACTAGGCATTTAGTTTAGTACTTGCTTAAAGTACTAAGTAAAAGCACAGTAACTAGAGCTACTCTACAGTAGCGTCAGCACATGGTTATTTTGTGATACTTACTATGTGTTAACCTAATAACACTGCACAGTAGGCTATTAGCACAGTTTTTAACTGCCACACTGCTGTGCAGTGTTATTAGGCTAATGCGCAGTACATGTCTCAGGTAGACCAGTGTCTGTAATCCTCTTAGGCTGCATCATCCTAATGTCCTGATGCAGGTTTGTACGTGTTTACTTGGCGGTGTCTGCTTACTGTACTTGTTGCTAGTCTACTGCCATAGATGATTGCAGTGGAAGTGCAATAGTTGACAGGAGTCACAAATGAAACAGATGCTAACAGCATATAATATACCTTCTTTATGTTACTACCCTGAAAAGTGAAAGGATTGACTGGTATAATCAACAGTCAGCCACACCAACAGTCTTTGGTTCAGTTCAGTTACTCTTTTATTATTAAAAATTATTTAAATTCCTTTTGGTATTAGTGATGCTAAAGCTGCATTGCAGTTGTGTGCAAAGCAGTGAGCTGCCATTACAAATGATGTGATTTAATATAATTATTTATTTCTGCATGTTACAGTGGCATCTCAAGAGGCTACCCTATTGGCCTAGCCCTTCTGCAAATTGAGAAAAAGAAACTCTCTTATTGGGTAATAAACAATTACTCCAGATATACCCTAGTCACATGCTCTCCTGAATTATCCAGTACTACTGCCACTGTCAGAAACAGGATGCTGGGCTAGAGGGCCAATTGGTCTGATTCAGTATGGCATTTAGGTCCTTATGTCTCTGCCCGGAACAGTTTATAGGTTAAAAAGATCAAACAGACCTTGCTTTTTGATAGGAGAGAGATAGTTATACAAGTGGAATGCATTGAAATGCCCCCCGATGGCCTATTAGTTAGTGTCATGTCCACTCCATGATTATTCTTTTTTATTTTTTTAACCTTTGGGTATGTGGTTCTTTCATATTTGATTGTAGGCAGACCTTTGCTGCGCTTACAAGTAAGGTAGCTTTATTGCCCCATTTTTGCTTTTTTAAAGCTTTACCACAATTTAGTTGTATGGGCTGGTATTTTCTGTGCTAGGATCTACATCAGGCTGATTTTTTTTTTTTTTTTTTTTTTTTTTTGGAGAGCTCCAGAATAATCAGTTGAGACCCTTTGAGAATGAGATGAAGGGTAAAGTACATTGTTTAACTGGTGTTAAAATATTACAAATGTTTTGTAAACATTATTGCTCCAAAACATGGAGCCACAGACTTGAAATTCGCTAGCATCAGCGGTGGGCTCTTTTTGTTATACCTGTGAAAATTTGACTGAACTTGTCTGTCTCTGAAAGTCACCGTTTTCAAATATTCAGGGCTTCTGTTAGAGGCTGAGAGCTAAAGTTTTGCTCCAAGAAACATGCTTCAGCCTTGGACTGTGGGAAGACTTTTGCTGCAATTGCTGCACCCAGTTGTGGTGCCAGATGTGAAAACTAGGAGCAGGGAGCCTGTATCTATCTTTCCTGACTTTCAGGAAAGCCACTGCCAGCAACCATATGGCATTGAAGAAAAGGAAGAAGTACCTCCAACTCAAATGTTACAGAGTGGGGGGGGGGGGTGACAAGTCCCATGTGGGGATGAAGCGAAAGGTAGCAGGACAGAAATGTGAGAGAACATGGATAAAGTTTGTGTCTTGTCCCTGTCTAGTGCTGGTCTGCGTAGAGGAGGAAAGCCTGGTGTTAACTCAAAGAGCCAAGGTCTGTGTTCAGGATCTAAAAGTTCTCATATTGCTGATGACTCAGGTAGGGTCACTCTTGTCCCATAGGATAGGGTTTCTGGACAAAACTATAGGCAAAACCCCTTTTTTTAAACTTCCAAGGGACACACACAAGCACTCAAAAACTTAAGGCATAACAAGGCACTCCAAGCATAAAGAGAAAAATCAATATATAACAGCAACACATTCGTTGCCTATCTTCTTGGATCCTAAAGCTAACTAAGGCCACCTTACTCTTGAAGGAGAGCCTCCAGCTGAAGGTTTCATATGGTTTAAACCATGTGCACAGTGTTGCACTTTTGGTCTTAGGTGTCCTGATTTTCCCCACGTAGACACACATTAAGATTTTAGTTCAGACTCAGCAAGCTGTCAGACTGAACCCTTCATAGGAAAGTTGCCACCCTTTTTATCCTAAAGTGAGAGCCAGGTCTCCTACTAGTAAGAGGTCTAAGTCATGCTGAGTCCTACTCTGGGACTCCTCTGCTTGACCTGGCTACTATAAGGCTCTGAAAAGACATGGTACTGGAGTGCTAGTACCACACCAGCATACTAGGTCAGGGCTGTCCAACCTCTAAGCAGCTGGAGTCTGCACACTGGGGGGCCACACCAGCCTAGGCCATAGATGCCCCCTGCTCCACTCCCCTAGCCACAGGATCCCCTGGTACCACGTGCTGTGCCACACTGCACCTCCCTGACTCCTGGGGTAGTGGCAGGAAGCAGAAGGCAGAGGAGAAGGGGGATCCCAGAGCAGCAGCTGGGTGGGAGCCTGAGGGTCACATGTTAACCCCTCGTGGGCTGCATGCACCCCATGGGCTGCCAGTTGGACAGCTCTGTGCTAGGTCAGTGACTGACTCGGCACCCTCCCTGTCAACGCTGGCAGTTGGGGCGGGGGGCATAGTTGTCACCAGGGCTGACAATATTGGTGCAGCTTATGCCTGTTCTGTGTGGTTTGGCACCAGTGACTTCAACACCTTTGGATGAGTCCCCATGTTCTCAAAGCCAGCTTTGCTGCTAATGGTACTCTCCCAAGGAAGTGTATGGCACCAGAGCAGGGGGCAGTAACCTACAGCCTGAGGGCCAGATGCAGCCTCCAGAGCCATTTTATTTGACGTAGCGCTTTGGTAGCATTTGGCAGCAGGGGCTTCAGCAGCAGTTCCTTTCCCAAGTTGGGGGGTGGGGAGGGGGCGGTGAGGGGAGAGCATCAGCTGTGGGTATTGCCCCCATGTTGCCTCAGGGAAGAGAAGTAGTGGCTGGGTCCCGCTTGCCAGTACTGAATTGCTTGGGGTTCGTAGTGCCTCAAGCACAGCAGCGTTTGGAAAGAGACCTCCTTTTCTGCTGATTCAGGGCCCATAATTTTTCACAAACCTGACAACTCAGAGCAGGGGCTTATATCAGCAGCCATATCATTGTCTTTGGATAAGACTCTGGTTCCTTTCGCACCATCTCATCCAAACATCTTGACAGCCTCGAGGATTGGAAATTCCCCTGCATCCCGTTGGAAGACATTCAAGAATTTTCTCATGTTTTTCACGCCAGTGTGTCGGGACGTGTGGCACTTGCAATTTGTGAGGGACCCTGCCAGTGTTCTGTGGCAAGAGTAACCCTGCACTGTCTTTGGGAGAAGACTGTTGCTGTACACAAGTGCACATGTTGCTTTTTTTATTGGTGCATATTGAAACAAAGTTCAGGGAACAACAAAGAATGATGCCAAATGAAAAAAACCAAGGCAGGTTATATTAATCTGCTCCTAAGAGTTATTCCTCAGCAAGTCCAGCATCCAAATATTATTGGCATTATTTCAATATTTTAAACTACAAGAAGTTATCGGCTTTTTGTAAAACAAGGCTTCAAGATAGCACAAAAGGATGTAACACTTTAATTTCAAAGGAAAAAAAGAATTGTGAAGGCATCACTTCAGGCAGCTCGGAGTGGCAGACATAACGTTGCATTCAGTGGCCAGGAGGAGAACAGCTCAGCATCAGAGCTCTGTTCCTCCATGAAAAGTCCAATCAGCAGTCCATGATCCTACCTTCAAAGGCTCAGATCTGTTTAATGTTTACGCGAGTCCTGTGTGAAGGGCTCCCAGGCTACTCCTCGCTCCTGCTTGGGTGTATGTTCCTGTGTTCTCTTGAAACCAGGGGAGAATTAATTCTTGCACATTAGCTATTGGGGCCTGGGCTTCAATTTTCATGAGAAACTTTGAAAACTTTCTAAAAAGAGACGATATTATCAAAACCTCTGTCATTAGCACTTCACAGATTACATGAGCTCCTAATCTTTTTCGGTGGTTTTGTTGGGCATTTATAGGATCCTGCCTTTTCCCTGTTTGGGAGTTGTCTCTGCTCTTTTCAGGAACACTAATAACAGATTGCTGGGTCTCAGAAACAGTTTGTTGGATAGTTACTCCATTCCCATACTATTCCTCTTTTTTGTGCCACCCTCCCTGTTCGCCTTGCTTGGCCCTTCTCACAAGATATGAATAGATTTATAGGCAGTCACTTGGCTGTTCCCATTCCAGCCCCAAAAGAAGGGGTTCTGTTCAATCTGTTTCCTGACACCAAGTAGAAAGGGTTTATTTTGGCTGCCACAGTGTCCATCCTGAGTTTAAAATGGCAACAGCAGGAACACTTAACTTCCAACTCTAGATGTATGGTAATGGTTTGCACCTATCAGTTTCCAAAGTGTGGACTTCTGCATGCACAAGTGGTATTTAAGATTGTATGTAGATTGAATCGCCACCAGTACGTGGGCCCCATTTGGCTTTCCTGTGGCACTGGAAGCTTTTATCAGGGTCCCACCTGTTGTTACTACCTAAATAAAAGACTGTGCAACAGCCTGCCTGACTAAATGATTGGCTGTTTGGAGGCTGGGCAGCACAGCAGATACAATCGGCTGCCTGTTCATCTTTCATTGATTTTCACCATAGAAATCAACAAAGAAAAATGAACATCGTCACCAAGGTGATGAGTACTGTTTATAGATTCCAGGATGCCTCTACCCAAGGACTGATTCAATACAGTAGCCATCCTAATCGCACAACTGCCATCAAAATTCTTGCACTGTAGCTAGGATATGTCTGAGTCTTTTGGACATATGGTCTCCTGCAGATTCATTATGCAGCATGCTAGCCTGCATTCGCAATGTTTGCAGAGCTGGATAAAATCAGCATGTATCCTGAGGCGATATCACCTTGACATGCTTCAGTGTACCACCCCTTCCAAATGGGTGGGTCCCTTTGTGAGTGAGTAGAGACAATGTGGACCATTGTCAAGCATGTGGTGTATGGTTTGGAGACATCCAGATTCCTGCTGTTATTGAGATGCTTGCTCTGCCAAAAGGATTGTGGACTATCGACTAGCATGCACATGGCAACTATTTTTGCATATCATACTCTTAAAAACTGAACACTACAAGGAGAAATTCTTGTAGGGTCTCAACAGTGTGTTTCCACCCATGAGAAAACCTTCTTGATTATTGGATGTTATTGTGGTTCTCTCCGAACTGTAGCAGCCTGTGACACTGGTCTGCAAAGAGTTCCTGTTTGTAGCAACTACGTCAGCCGCGAGAATTGAGGAACCATAAGCCCTGATGGCCTCTACACACTTTTCACATTGACAGTGTGTTACTCAAACCCTATCCCAATTTTCTTCCTAAGGTAGTTAAAGAAATGCATTTAAAGAATCTATCTTCCCCAGTGGGTTTCTGAGCCTGGCTTCCTAAAGGGAGAAAGTTGGGTATTCTCAAGACCCATGGTATCTTAAGTCTTCTACTGAGAGAGAACAGAACTTTCAAAGCTTTCCTGAGATGGGTTGGTTGATTTGTGTAATATGCTGAAAGAAAGGAGGTCAAACATGATTAATCAAATGCTTTCCACAAGGATTGCATGATGCTTGGAGACTTGTTATGGCACATCTAGCTTAAATTAGGGCTCCTTCAGCCATGGTACAGGTTTTCTTACAGACTGTTTCTTACAGGCTGCTACCAGGAGTTGATATAATTGAACGTGTGCTAAGGCTTTACATAAAACAGCACTGTGACACAGGTGGATGCCATGGATGAGATTCCTTTCCATTATGCACATCTACTCCTGGCCTGAGGTTCTGTTGCACAATGTTGGAAAGCCCTTCTAGAGATTAGGTTTCATTTAAAAATGACTCTAGGGAAAATCCATAATGTTCCTTAACTGAGAAAACGGCCTCTACTCAGGGCTGTTTTACACAGAAGAAATTAAACTAAAGACAGAATCTTCACACAGCTGAACAGTAAATCCCAAAGGCTCTTCTCACTGTCTCAGAGGTGCTGCAGTGAAGGAGCCATTTGATCTTTGAAACAATCATTCACTGGGGAGAAGCTCTTCCTTCACCACATTTTTCAAAAGCTCTGCATTATTCCACTGATCAGACTTCCTGCATTTGTCTTACAGCTTTAATTTCAATATTTCCAGTTTGGGGGGGGGGGGCAGCTGGGGGATTCATAGATGTTAGGGGGCTGGAAAGGACCTCTTGAGATCATCAGGTCCAGCTCCTCTGCGTTTGGGCAAGAAAGACTGCTGGGGTCAGATGACCCCAGCAAGGTGAGCGTCCAGACCTTTCTTGAAGATATCCAGAGTAGGTGATAGACTCCCCCCAGGAGTGGTACAATTCCAGACCCTAGGATTAGGCATAGCTCATGCTCTTTAAAGTCCAACTTTATCAGCAGATGAGCAGTGAGAGCAGGTTCTGGGCCTGGTAGTTTGGCATATTTCTCCCAATATTCAGTGTGCAGAGACTGCTTACTTGTTATGCCAGACATAATTCTTTATGTTGCCTCATCCATCCTTACCAATTGTTTTTATCCACTTATTTTTTTTCTTTGCTCCATGATAAGAGTATATACTCCTTGGGGCAGGTGCTGTCTTCCTATTACATGCGTGCACGGCACATAGTCCAGTGGGTCCCTAATCGGAACCTCTTCCAAGCTACTGATGAACAATGAAATAATGATGATACAGATGAGCAACATCTGTTGTACATTTCTTTCCCCCTTCCCGCAGACTCTATCTGTCCCTACCTCTACTCCCCCTTCAATCTTTCTTCATCAGCGAGATAACCCTGTGAATCCCTTGCAGTTCCCCATTTGCATGAGAGTGAGATCAGTCGGGCACTCCCAGGCCATTTCATGTCCTTCTTGCAGTGGGAAGCTAGTTCCCCACTTTGGGGGACTGGTAAACGTGGGAAGATATGAAAGAATATGGAATACTGGTAAATCAGCACCCATCTTAAATCTCTCCTTGAGCACAGACCTGCTTGCATTATGCCTCTGTTACAGGGGACAGGTGGAGTACTCAGCTCCAGGCTCATCAAGTGAATGAAGGAGGCATATCTTGAAATACTTTGCTTTTATTAATAAAATATATTCTGTGGAAGTCCCCAGGTCTGTATTTTGTTACTGCTTTGGACCACAAACATCTGTTTTTATTTAAGAAAAAAATGTTGGTTCACGCTTTCATTTGGTTCAAGCACACGCAACGCGTCTGGTCACCTAAAACAAGGATTAGTGTGATGGCATTCCAAGTAGGTGCTGAACAGATGGGAAACTTCTGCTGACATCCCTGGGACCAGATGTCATGTTCTTGCTGATTCTCCCTATTTTGTAGAGCAAGGAGATGTCACATCCTCTGTTTGATCATTTCAGCCTTTTCATTTCCTTTGTCTCTGGTGAATACTGTCTTTCACCCCCCAAATAAGCAACTTTCCATGAATTGAAGCATCTTGCTAAAAAAAAGCTGCATGTGTTGGGGGAGGGGAGGTCTGTTTTAATTCCTTCCATTTGCTTTTAGCTTTGGAGGGGGGGCATTGGTCAGCCCTTTGCATTGCTGTACAAGTTGGAGGCTGTGGGCTATTGCAGAGCGAGTCCTTGCTGATTTCTCTCTTTCCAAACAGGTATTGCATTCCTGCTGCGGAGGAGAACAAACTTGATGACGTGGTACATGCCCTGCTGCAAGCAAATGGCACTCCAGGGCTGGAAATGCTTGAAAGTAACGTCATGGTAAGTCTGACTTCTGTCCTTTCTCTGTGCAGCATCCCAAAACCAACAAGATGGCTTCTGGCTATTCAGGAGATTTTACATTACAGTACATTTCTGTTTCTATTTTTAAAAGAAAATCAGTGGCTGCTGTTAGAGGCTGGACATTTACTGCCAGCAGCAGGATTTACCACGTGACATTTTCAATATATTTTGACTCTACAGGAAACTAAAACGTGGGAAAGAAGGTAAACCCTGCCTGGCAGTAAATGTCTGTTTTTAATATGGCACCTGATATATTTAAAATGTATTAAAATAAATAAATATACAAGTCAAATGTTTCATTTTCCTAATACCCAAGCTAGAGGTTTGGAGGAATTGATTGATTTGGAGGGTTGAGGGTTTCCTCAGTTCCTTAGTAGTTTGGTACTTTCTGTTTCCACCATTTAAAAACTATGACCATTCCCTTCCACTACTGCCACCACCACCCCCTCTTGTGAGGTTAGTGCCCTGCAAATGTTACCCTTGACAGGATGAAAGTTTTGCTGCCCTGGCTCTCTGTGCCAGCATCCATCTTTTGGCTATTTGTTGATAGGGGACTTGAAGGCTGCCAGTCTGGGAAAGGGCACAGCATGGGCAGCAGATGAATTTTAGCTATTTTTTAGGCCTTGTTTATTGAAACTAGGAGCCCTATATAAAACCACTGCACTGACCTGAATCCAAGGTGGCTTTGAATTTTTAAGATGACCTCTAACCCCAATTAGATACTATACATGGCAAATTTGTAAATCTGTTATAAGTTTCCATGTACAGAATCTAAATATTGTGGTGGGTCATCTTAAATTCATTCCCCCACCTCTTGCCATGGCAGGGGGCAGGTAGTGGGGGACTCAAGTGGCCTGCCCTCTGCCCCTTATTGTCTGCCCCTCCCATACATTTCATAGACATCACAGATGTCATAGAAATTAGGGGCTGAAAGGGACCTCTAGAGATTGAGTCCAGCCCCCGTTATAGGCAGAAAGTCTTTAGGGGTCAAATGATCCCAGCAAGATATGCATCCAAACGTCTTCTGAATGAGTCCAGAAAAGGTGTTTGCACCAGCTCTGGGGACCAGCTCTGGGGGAGTCTGTTCCAGACCCTGGACACACGGACTGTAAAGGAGTTTTTCCTTATGTCCAGTCTAAATTGGCCTTCCAGGAGTTTGTGGCCATTAGACCTTGTTATCCCTTGGGGAGCTCTGGTGAACAACTGTTCTCCCAGATCTTGGTGCATCCCCCTTGTATACTTATAGACTGCCACTAAGTCCCCCCTGAGCCTTCTCTTTTCCAGACTGAAAAGCCATTTGCCATCCCTACTGCCTCCTTCCCCGCCAGCGCCCCATGCAGGGATCGCACCCCCTGGCAACTGACCACCACCACTTGCTCCTCCCCTTCCCCCACTTAGCCCTTCCCCACTTTCCCTCTGTTGCAGCTCTGGCTTCAGCTCTCACCACACCCCGATACTCACCCCGACTCCAGCCTGGGGCATGGCGCACATGGTCACTCTGGGCCTGGAGCTGGTGTCACTGCTGTGTAGCTGGGCTGAGGCTGGTGCACCCATGTGCTCTGTGACCTGAGCTAGAGCCAAGATGAAGGGTAAAAGGCACCGGGGGGTGGGCAGGGTGCAGCAGCTGTAACTGGTCCTGAGCCTGGGTCAGGGCCACAATCGGAGTCACAGCAGCCACCGCCTTCCCCTCCCCCACTTGTACTTGAATCCAAGACGAGGGGCTCCTCCCTTGAATGTTGAACGAGGGAAAAACCTCATCTTGAATTCAGGTGCATATGGTAAAGCTCTTCAGCTGTTCTTACCTTATAGTGTTCAAGGTGTCTTATTTAGCAGGCACGTGAACAGTTTTTGATGTTTTCTAGCGCCTTTTATACCTGAAGTAAACCTTTGTAGGCCATTAAAGACAGGCTAGTTATCTGACAGTTTCTAGAGTTGCTGAGTTTCTGCTACAGGGATAACTGTCTCCCACTAAAGAAAAAAAAGTGGCACGAAGGGTCAGAACTGTTATGTGTTTCTTTTAAATTACAGCCTTGTTTTGATGATACGTTTCAAGCCGTTTGATGAACTGTTTGAGATATTAAACCAGTGTTTTGAGGGAAAAGGTCTTCTTGTAACTCTCAAATACTATGGGGCCTGACTTGGAAATGTGCACCTGCACTTTGTGTGTGATGAAGGAGATAGTTTTGGTGAAACAGTTGAGGTGTCGGTAGAGCTCAGCCTCACGATGTGGGAAGCAACACATTTTGAACTCAGGACCTGATCTCCTTGTGAAAAGGGATTGCTACTCCTCTTCTTTTTGTTTCCCTCTAGATCTCCCCGGAAGTCTTGTGCAAGGAGGGGATCAGGGTGCACCGTACTGTACAGCAGAGTGGACAGTTTGTTGTCTGCTTTCCGGGATCCTTTGTGTCTAAAGTGTGTTGTGGCTACAGTGTTTCTGAAACAGTGCACTTTGCTACCACCCAGTGGACAAGCATGGGTTTTAAAACTGCCAAGGTAAGGCAAGAAAAGGTGAACAAATAATTAGCTGCATCTTAGACAGTCAGCAAATTAAGCCCTTCAGCATGAGTGGCACGGAGACTCATGGAACTCCAGAGGGATTTGCAAAGTTGTATTTTAAGATATTATTTCTGCATTGCACAATGCACAATGCATTTTTTGGCTCCAGAAGAAAATCTGGAAGTAGTAAGTGGGTGCATCTACATGTGCCATTAAGGCAACACAATAAACTGTGGCACAGTTTGCACCAGTCAGCTGCTCCTGGGTCATGACCACAGCAGTTTGAGCTGGGGCGGAGTAGCCCCGGACTGGCAGAGAGCCTGGGGGGTCAGCCCTGGACTCTGGGTAGTGGTGTTGGGCGGCAGAGGAGCTGACTGGGGCACAAGGGTGCTAAAGTGCAGGGCTAGGCAGCAGGCAGCCCCCGCCCTTTAGCGCCCTTTTGCCCCAGCCAGTCTGTGTCACTGTCTACACGTGTTGCAGCAGAGTTAATTTACTGCACCCTAATACTGGTGCACGTGTAGATGGTGATGCTTTAATGTGGAGCTAATTAGTCAACTCTGCAGTGAAGTCCACGTGTAGATGCACCCACTGATAACCAAAAAAAACCTCATGCGGATCTGAAAATGGGAGGAGGTTAATTTAGAGTTAGGCTTGTAACTACTGACAGGGGAGCTTCACAAAAATTTATAAAGAGATTTCAGCTGTATATAGTGTGATGCTTGCTGGATTTATCTGATGCAACTTGTCCAAGTGCAATTTGAATTTCAAATGTAAATAGCAGATAAAATATAGTCATCACTTCCTTTGATAGGCAAAATCGATTACCATATCCTTTGAATATGACAAACATTTTTTTAAACCATTTTTTCTAAAAGTGGCCTGCATATTAAATTTAGGTTTAACAAGAAAAGTAAAAAGCTCTTATAGGCACCTTAGAATCCATATCCTTGTAATGGTGCCTGTATGAAGTGATTTACTGTCATTTTAAACAGAGTCAGAAGATTTGGGTGCACGTAAAATTCAGTTACATTCTTTGTATTCAGATGAAGACAGTAGCTTTCACAGCTCTGCTGTGATGTTTGCATCTGTTTCTGTCCTTCATGAGAGACAAAGGACTGATTTGACTTGCCTATTGACAAGCCACATTTGACCATAGGCAGCCAGTAAATTCACTTCCTTCCTTCTTTCCACACCATTAACAGATATGCCACCCAGCCACAAAAGCAAATGCACTCACCCAGCCTGCTGCTTCTGTAGATGACTGCTTGGCCTCTACTCCTTGTGGGCGACCCATTCTGTACATATATACTCCCAGAATGCAGTGTTGGTTTCCATGATGTATTGGCAGCATTTATAGATAAGTCAGTAGTATGATTTATCATGTTTTAGCATTGATCTACATATTTTAGCCTCAGATCAAACCATCACTATGTTCCAGGATTTTTGAGTTGGGGAAGACAGCTTGACTGTGGGCAATAAGCAATTACATTTACCTTGTCAAGATTCTGGTTTTGGTCCTGTTGTATTCTGGGCAAATAAAATTCTTCCCAGACTGTTTTTACATTCAGTATATTATCAACACAAACACTTGTTTAAAAGCAAGGTTGCTCCATTGTGGGTGGAATGGGATGGCAACGTTTTAGCCTCAGATCAAACCATCGATACCCTCTAGGATCTTCCAGTTGTGGAAAAAGCTGCTCTTTTAAGAGACAAGGCTTCTTACCAGCAGTGAGTGATAGTTCTGCCTGTCCCACAAACCAAAGAGTGGTTATTTTTGATTAACAGGCTATATGAGCTTTGTGTGGGAAAGATAGATAAAACCTGATGGATTGAAAATTCAGCAGACTCTGTGATAACCTGCCTTTTACAGCCTTTAGAAGAACCTGCATGGCTGTATCAAAATAACCTGGAAACCTCTATAGTATTGTTCCATCTGGCCCCCTACACCCACCCCTGATCCTTCCCCTCTGCCACTTCTTTCTTCAAACCCATGCCCTCTTCTCAGCTCCCTTTTGGAAATTCCAGCTTGCTTCCTTCACTTTAACAAGCTGCTCTGCCACTTTCAAAGACAGTCTGACTCAGTGCTTTTAGGAGGTCTGTGAAATATTATGCGTAGGCAGCAAGATTCCTCCTGCAGACTGTTAATGAACTGACAGACATTTGCATATCTTGTCAGCTTTCAGTCCCAGACAACAATATTTTTAGTTTGCACATGCTTTGATAATATATTGGCTTTGTTCTTATTCTAAGTTGTTGTGATGTTTATTCTATACTTTACATGGTGCACTGTGTCGTCTTGGTCAGCTGTTCTATATTACGTTTTGGCATGCATCCTCAGGATGCCTTATAGGGAAATCTGAACTCACTGAACAGGATCTGAATGATGTCATCGGACTAATCTGGCTGTTATGAACTCAAGAAAACAAAATTCATAAACTAGTGGATGAAGTTAGGGAAAACTGTCATTTCAAAGTCCATCCTGTCATCTGGTAACATCCTATAAGATACAGCGGGCATGGTTTGGGACAGCCACTTCAACACTGATATGTGGGATTTCTCATTATGAGCATTCAGGCCAGTCGCAGCTCTACGTTTTGTGAATTGATTTTAAAAAATGAATTTATTATAGTGCATCCATGATTGAAGAGGGGCTGACAGAAGAGGAGCAGCATGCAGGGAAAAGCCTGCACTGCTGTGAGTAGGGGGAGAGGAGGAACAGCTAGAAGGGAAGAGCCTGCACTTATCTCCTCACTGGAGCCTGCACTTCACTTGCTTGTGTCTCTCCCAGCTGCACCCTTCCACAGCTGTCTTAGCACCCAGGGTGGCAGCTGCAGTGCCTTAGTTGAGATTCACTGTCCTATCCCATTGTTCTCCCTCTTTCACTCATGGTTTCCCAAAGTGAGGTGCCCCCACAGTCAGCCTTGGTTGCTCTTTCCTCACTATTGTGAATCAAGGAGCTGCAGAACATCCTATGTGCCTTTCCTAACGGCCTGGCCAACCCAGTCCCACCCTCCTGCAGCAGAAGCACCAAGTGGTCAGCTCTTTCCTCCTCTGCTACCAGCACTATTGAGTAACCTTCCTGGCACACTTGTTAATGTAAAGTACTTGGGTGGTTGTAATCGCATGTGAGACTTCACTTTCACTTGGTGCTCTCTCAAAATGGAGCAGTCTGGGGGTATTTGTACTGGAGAGGAAGTACAAAGAGTATTTTGGTAGGTATGTAGTGAGGAAGAACTTCAAAAATTAAGCTTAATGTTCTAGGTGTCTCATCACCTGGTTAGTGAGGACAGCCTGCAAATCAGGCTAAGTTTAACTTGGTTTTCCATTTTTTGTTTTGCATCTACCCTTTCCACGAGGTGTTCCTTGCAAAGGTGGCACCTTCAAGTCACCCTGTGGCATAAAAGTTGTTTGGCCTGCTCCTACTCTGTTTTTAATGAATAAATCCTCTTTGGATGCTGGAAATCAGTCTTGCCCAGCTGCAAAGTGGAAAAAGGAATTAGCCTGCATATGCAAGTACAGGAAAGGGGTTCATCTTCAACAGGCAACAGCCCCCCAGCCACAGGAATCAGTGCAGGGCAAAGTGGTGTTGTACCTTCAGAGACTTGCACAGAGGTTCCCACCAACAGGAAAATTGCTATCAATGTATGATTTCACTTTGCTCCCTTCTCTGCCCATCCTTCCCTTCTTCCCATTCTGCCATTTACTCAGATTCCAGTCCTGGATTTGTATGTATTACATCTGTTATGCCCCCAGTGTGCTTAGTGATTTAAGATTAAAACAGCGTACCTCAAAAAGCCAGAAACAAAGGAGACTGAGCAGTCTCATGACCTTAGGAGGAATAATCCCATTACTTAATTCAGACAGGTTTGGTTCACTTCTAGTAGACACCCCATGAAAAGGCCTTACGATTGTTGGGTGTGGTGAGCAGGTTATGCAGTATTGTTTGGTGGACGGCCAAGTTGCCCTAGTGCACATCCCACAGGGGGTCCAGAGGAGGTCTACTCTATGGCGTTATGCTTTGTTTCTCTATCCTTCTTCCTGATTGAATAGGACTCTCTCTCGCTAAGATGTGTACTTGAAATGTTGTGAAAGTCAGTTTACAGTAGAGCACCTGCCAAATACTGAAGGATTTTGTTTCACTGCATGAGATCACTGGTACAGATTTTGGCTAACTGAATTTTTGCCGCACTAGATTGCAAAATAATGTATTTTACTTGTTGAAGGGGAAGCAACAGAAACCTTAGAGTTAAGTTCTTCAGCTCTCTTGCTTTGTAGTGATGCATTTGCTTTGAGATTTATATAAAATGTTAGACAAGCTGACTGTGGCCTTCTTGTGGGAACCAGCTGTCTGAGACGGCAAAGTTTCTGTGCGTGTGTGTGTGTGTGCACGTGTATTTACTTGAGCCTGGCTTAGGCTTCACAATTGCGTTGTGTGACAAAGCTTAACCTAATGCAGGTGCAGGAAGTCTTCATACCAGTGGCTTTTTTCACTGAGTTTTGTTCAAGAGCTAACTTTGAAATCTGTTGCCTCAGGAAATGAAGAAACGACGTATAGCCAAGCCATTTTCAATGGAAAA
This sequence comes from Crocodylus siamensis, assembly GCF_052110815.1. Classification (NCBI taxonomy): domain Eukaryota; kingdom Metazoa; phylum Chordata; order Crocodylia; family Crocodylidae; genus Crocodylus; species Crocodylus siamensis. Next base: position 133,890,551 of record NC_143397.1, on the reverse strand, counting down.
GCTGCTGTATCAGATTGCAACGGCAGAAGCAAAAAAGGAAAATGGGCCGACTCTGAGTACGATATCGTCACTTCTTGGAGAGCTCAGGTAACGAATAGAAACCTGTTCCAATTACTTTGTGCTCCATGGGCAAACTTTTAAGAATGATAGTTTTAAGTCTCAATTTGAGACAAAACTTCCAGCTACTAGCCTAGCAAACCCACTTCAACACAGCCACAAATGGAAGTAATAGCTTATTTGGCTGTTTTTGAAGACAGCGCCAGCGGTTAAGTTCTCTCTCTGTCTCTCTAAGCATTCCCTGCCTCTCCGGTACCATTGAAGAATTAATAACGCTAAGGTTTGGTGCGGGTTTGTATTTTAAAAACAATTTGATGCTAGGAGTCAGGATTTCCTGATGCATTAAAACATAAGCAGTATGGTTTCAAAGTGTTCAGCTTTTCTTTTGGAGCGAAAGGCTTTTACTGTCTTGGTGCCATTCCAGTTACAGATTGTGCACCAAGAAAGCTCAGTGGTAGTGCTAAATACTTATATAGCATAGTACATTTTAACACAACAAGTTTTTTCTTTTTAATTCCTTCTGTTTCTGCATTGGCGATATTCCATCTTGCACTAGCCATTGAGTATGTCCTAGGAACCGGTTTGTACACTTTTCTCCCCTCCACAGACATCAAGAAATAGTATGTACGGTTTCACAAGTAATATGTAGGGAAGCATAATAGCATATTGCCTTGCTTCTTATGTAATGATCTTGTCTTTTGTTCCCTACCATGTAGTGTTGCCTGTCTTTCAAGTTTGACAACTGAGTAGTACTGGACGTAGTACTCAAGTAATCGAAGGGTCCAGAAACAGTTTTGATGAGTGGAATCTACAAACTGTATTTAACAAAACTAGCATGTTCATTTGGAAAATGTCCAATGACACATTAAGGGCGGGGGGAAAACCCTCATGATGTGTATTAGTGTTTAAAATGAAATGCAGAACTGCTTGCAGTTCAAGAACAGTCCATCTGCAGCCTACTCCCCTGGGGGAATAATTGTATCCACATGCATTTTTCCTCCACAGGGGAAAAGTCTGCAAATGTGAGAGGCACTAGTCCTTGCTGTTGCAATGCCACATTGATCTTTTATCAGGGTAGTTCTCAAACTTGTTCATATCCTGGGTAGCTTCTTAAGGTCAGAATCCTCTGGAGATGTTTGCCCTGTGCCTGCCATCATCAAACCAAACCAAAATAAAGTTTCTCCTGGGTGTTTTTTGGTCTGCGTCTCTTGGTCCCCACCTGCCTATGGTGGTCAACTTGTAGGCCTTCCTTTTCCCAGTTGATTAGCTTGTCCTACTTTTTCAGCCATCTTTACTATTAAGCTGCTGCTGTCTCCCTTCTTCCTTCCTTCCTTCCTAGTTCACTTCCATGGGCAACTCTCCTCAGCCCAGCTCAGACTACATTCCTGGCTCTTCCCTCATGCTGCGCAGTGCAGCACAGGTAGTGTTGCCTATTTTCTAGACATAGGAGACTCATCTCCCTTCCTAAGCAAATCCCCATCCTCTGCTCCCTAACTATGCAGCAAGTCAGTTATCTTTTGGCATACTCGCTCACCCTGTTCCCACTGTCTCAGGAAAGCTCATCTCTGCCTCCTGGTGTAAGGAGTTACACCATGCCTCCCGGCTGCTTCTCCTCAAGACAATTTTTAGGAACTTGAGGAATATCAGCCCTGTTAGCCACAGCACCCAGCTCTCCACGTGGGCTTGTGGACCTCTAGGAAGTGCTCTGCAGTTTCCAGTGCTCTGTGAATCAGTTTAAGAACCATTCTTTTGATACACTGGTCGCTATTAAAATCTCTGGAGGACTGTTGCGGTTAGGTATGGGTATGACGGTGCTAGCAGAGTCCCTCCTACCATCTGTAGGGAACGGTGCCAGGCCTCAGGTGGAACCTGAAGTTCTGCTGTGTGTGAAGGTTTCAATGGCGATCATGGTACAAAGGGACCTGAGTGCAGTTCTGTGGCATTGCAGGGGAGATGCCAGTTTTCTAACTTTGTAAAATGTTTGCAGGGACACGGAGCTGAGGCAGCGACAGCAGCTTTATGAGGCAGGTCTGCATTCTTCAGCCCGTTATGGGAGCCTCGACAGCAGCAGTTCGGGGATGGATGGAAAGAAAAAGCCTCGAAAGTGGTTGCAGTTAGAGACGTCGGAGAGGAGGTGTCAGATTTGCCAGCATCTATGTTACCTGTCGATGGTAAGCAAAATCCTTGGCACATCCTGTGGCATCACTGTCCTTGCAAAAACAACTCCATCTTCAGCTGACTTTACTATTAGACCATAAATACTTGGCAAAAGCACACAACTGCTGCAGAGCCACAGGTTGCAATACAAAGAGCACAGGCTTGAAAGATGACTAGATTTAATTTAGGTTTACCACAAGGAGCACTGACTTGATCCCTGGTGAACAGAAGGTTAACTTCATTCTAGCTTCCTCTTCCCTGCAGTCAGGGCTACATGTTGCCTTGTTTGGGTAAAAGGAACAAACTGAAGAGCTTTCCACCCCAGCTGAAACATGCTGGCAATTCAGATGCATACCCAGGATCCCAGGCAGGCTTGCACAGCCTACTTTGTCAGGGCTTCACTGCTGCTGGCCCTCAAGCTAGCCTAGAGTACAGCCAACTCGACTGCGCCTGCATCTGCTGGGGACAGTAGGTTTTGTAGGGCAAACCCAGGTCACATTTCCAAACTTCTCTCCACAATTACAAGGGCTAAACACTTGGTTATGCGGGGAGGGGAGGAAAAGGAACCAAAGCCACACTTTATATAATAGTTTATGTCCAGGAGTTGGGATGTAACACACAGAGGGTCAGACTGCTGACTGACACCCAGCAGGTGTGTCAGTGTTTCACGTCTTTCTACCCATCTTTGTTTGGCTGGATTTCTGGTTATAAACATTCATCTTTGAATAAGCCACATTTAAATAAAGTTAGAACTAATGATGAATTGAATTTCTGTGATGAAAAACCACCATCTAAAGGAAAGACCAGACACTTTATGGAAAGCTCATTGTCCACAGGTACCACTGAACCAGTTCATGGAGGATTAGTTCAAGTCTGTTTTTGAAATGGTCCCAGTTTAAGCTGTTTTATTGATTTGTACATTTGGATACTTGCAATTTAAACCACATCTAAAATAGTCTGTGTTGTGTGTGTCCACGTCCTAAAAGGCAAACTTCCATGTGCAAATTTGGTCATAAGAACTCAACTGAATGAAAAATGTGTTCATTCTCTTGTTACTTGCAGAGACCGTAGCAAAGGAGATGACAGCTGGACCCAACTGTGGCTCAGGGATCAGCAAACAGAAGTTATCTTGCTAGTTGCAGGACTGAATTCTCTACTCATTTAAATCTGTCCACCCTGTTTAGAGATTATTAGATTGCTTACTGAAGGAAGAGTTTGTCCTATAGGATGTGTATTATTCTTGAAGTCAGTGATGGAGGACAGAACCCAGGTTGGTTCAGAGATCCCCAGCTGAGTTTGTAAGGCTAGCAGTCAAGAATTTTTCCCCCCATTTTTGAACCGAGCAAAAGTGATGCAGAATCAGTGAAAAGTACTGATTTAAGGAATCCTGTGAAACAGTTCCCAATTTTAGCCCCATTCTAGATTGTATCTAAACTGATGTTTAAGAGCTTCAATTCTGTACTCATGTCGTAGCTTGGTTTTGTTCTTCACGATTATTGCTGTTTCACCATCACTGTTACTGGTAATAAAAGAACTGTATAAGCCCCCAAAATGTCCTCTGCTTTGTTTCCTTCAGAGTCGAGCTTCTCATCCTCTGCATTGAGTATGCAATGTAGTAACAAAAGGGTTGTCCTTAGAGCCGTCAGTGTCCAGCCTATCTCCTGCTAGTAGTTTAATCAACACACCTTGTAGTACAATCACTTTTCTCAGAAGGCTCATCTGTCACGTCCACATGTGGAGTGCAGCAAGTTTAAAATCAAGAACAAGTACTTTTGAATTCAACAACAAACTCTGATTTATCTACAGAAAATGGCTAACTTTTAAATAGCTTGAATTCAATTAAGAACCTTACAATTTATGGAGGATTTCTTGATAGCCTGCTCTTGTTGGAGAGGGCTGGAGTGTTAACTAACAGCTGGAGGGGCCAGGACTCCTGTTGTGTGCCTCATTATAAACATGGACACTTGCTACAGTGCAGGACTTCTTTAATGAAAGTAGGATATGGACTGAGGGAGAAGTTTGAGGAAGAGAGCAGGAGCACTCAGGAGCATTTTCTCTTGCGACAGGGTGTAGAAAAGTCACTACAGCCTTTTGCTTCAGCTAGGGAGAGTTAAGTTCATTTATCCTTGCAGCATTGGTATTTATTGGTGCTTAAGATTAAATAGTTCATCATAGAAATGCTGGGTGAAGAGGACAGGAGAAATCACAAGTTTCTTCCCCCGCCCCCGATTTCATTCTGATCGCTCACCTTTTCCAGACATGCAACAACTTGCCTTCTGCCCCCCTGATCCTAAAGAGCAGGGAAGAGCCTGCTACCTTAGGTATTCTTGGGGGGGGGGGGGTTGTAGCCATCCCCTGGGTGAACAGATTTCTTCTTTATACTTATTCTCTCTGCCCCCTTGAATCAGAGGCAGTCAGCAAAAGAAATGGTGTGTGCTGGGCCAAGCCCTCTCCAAATCTGCACTTACGCACCGTACAGTGTGTTGGATGTGACTTGGTTTTGGATCTTATTGTTTTCCCTCTGTTTCTGTTAGGTGGTTCAGGAGAACGAAAACGTCGTCTTCTGCCTGGAGTGCGCCCTGCGGCATGTGGAAAAACAGAAGTCTTGTCGGGGACTGAAAATGATGTATCGTTATGACGAGGTCTGTACCATATAGCTGGTTGTCTTCAGGTTGGTGATGGCACTGGCTTCTAGAACTGAGTATCTGCGCCCAGTCTTTCTTACCCTGTTCCTGTCTCTTGTGACAGAGGCTCCAGTAGATCGTGTATTCATTTTCTGGGACAAGAACAATGTGCTTTTTTGCTGGTTATCAAAGTACCATAAACAGAGATTGAAAATATTTCTCCACAAGATTAGAACTAGAAGATATTAATTGGTTTAGGACCCTCTCAAATGCTGAAGCAATATACTCAGTAGTCAACTTATAGCAACCTCAGCTCAAAAACTAAGTGAAAGTAATTTCTTACTTGCTGTGTATCCAGTCAGAACTTGGGCAGGCAGAGCCCATAGTGTACAGGTGGATGGAGTCACTGTAGTAACGTGAGCCAGGTTAGAAATGGAAAAAGCAGAGGCTCAGAGGTGCAGGTTTAGGAGTGGTCTTGGATTCCTTGCTCTGCTCCTACGTAGCAGCATCTGTTAGTAGTAATCACTCATATTAGCACTCACTACATGGTAGCACCTGACATCTCCAGCTGGCTTCTGTTCTGGCGAAACAAAGACTAACACTGAAGGCGATAAAGTAGAGAGACTGATAGAGAGGGGGCTGCCAGCTGTACTTGACAGATGCATCAGGAAGAAGCCATTTATTGTTTCCATGAGTTGCAGGTAGCAAAGATGACTTCTGGACAGGGGGAAGGGACCTGCAGATCCATTTTTGGGTATTCAGCCTTTAGTCCTTGCTGCAGTTCGAAGTTATTTTCTTTCAGCTCTAATAAATACATCACTAAAAAGCCCAACTAACAGGTTACAGGGAGTTTGGGGGGCAGATTGTACAGTTACATTGTTCTGTTAAGCCCCCTGGACCCATATTAGGTACTGCTGAATCTCTCAGGCAGACATTGCGACTGTATGGCAGTGTCATGAGGAAGAGGGAGCCTCATGAAGCTCTGCTGAACATTTGAGCCCAAGTCATTTCTCCAGACATTCATAGCTTTGTTGTAGAGATGCTTTCCCAGGGCCTTTAACCATGTACCAACATTTTAAAGTTACTCCTTTCAACAAGATAGTGGATGCTAATGACTCGCGTTAGCTGGACACTAACACAGTGAGGCAGCTGCTGTTGTGAGGAGGGCAAAGAACTCTCCTTCAGTATCTCAGTGCTGTTTACTAAGGGTCAACTCAGTGGCAAAACCGGTGAAACATTTTTTTATCTCAAAATCAAACTAACTGCAGCCCTGGCAGGTCTTTCTCTTGGACCAAACATGGTGTGGCATTCATGAGCTCTTGCTATGGAGATGGCTGGGTTTGGAAGAGGGGTTCTGCAATCATCTGTAGCTGGAAAAAGAGAAACAGAACTGTTAATTGGTTTGTTTTTCCTCCTCCTCAAACAGGAACAAATCATCAGCCTAGTCAATCAAATCTGTGGAAAAGTATCTGGTAAAAATGGCAGCATTGAGAACTGTATCAGCAAGCCTACACCAAAAAGAGGGCCTCGGAAGAGAGCGACAGTCGACGTGCCATCATCTAGGCTTTCATCCTCCAGTTCATCCAAAAGTGCTTCAAGTTAATCCTGAAGATGCCAACACTCTCATTTTGTCGATTTATATATATTTTTTGTAATTATTATACCATAGTTTGGAGTACTTGCTGTAGAATACAAGCTGTCTTTGCACTAGCTCTAAAGAAGATTTTCTTCTGGTTTTAGAGAACTAATTTTGTTTTAGCATTAAACTGTTGAATTTTTTTTGTACTTAGGATAGTTAGATACAGCAGTCAGATTTTTTTAAACTGCCGTATGTTCACTGTTTTAAAACCGGCGAGGGGCTGATTAAAATTAATTTGTATTGTCCCTATGGCTGAAAAAAAGCCTTTTTTTTTTTTTTTGGTAACTGTGAAAAAAGGCTTTCAACCCATTTTGAATAGGTTAAAGTTTGATGTGTTTTATAATTTGTTCTCCAGTCATGTGAGCAGATTTTTTCTAGAGCGAAGAGGGATAGGAGACAAAACTTGAAAGATATTGCTTTACTTTGGCTGTCTTTTATTCTGTCACGGCAAGATGAGTTTTGTAATTTTTTAAATTGGAGAATACGCTCTTTCTTTGGGAGGTTATGGCAGCTGAAGATGGACTTTGGTTCCTAACCGTAGGCAAAATGAGATTTGGAGTAAGTAAGTATGTTCTCTTTTACCAGCACATCACTATGCATCTGTTCGAGGGGGAAAAAAAAATAAAAAAAAAGGAGGAAAAGAAGACTGCCTGCCTTGAGGAGTCACGTGAGGGGAAAACTGTGCCTGATTTCATTAGGAAATCCATTCTGTTATTTTTTGGTGCTGTTGGCTACTTTATCAAAAACCCTTCAATAGCATCCTTAAAAAGAAAAGAAAAATAAAGTGATTGAAGCCATAAGTGCTTCTTTGTCATAGACGTGCAATCTTTCTAACATTCCATTTCCATTCCACTGCTGTTTTTCACACCCTTTACACAGTCGAGCATTAATTTCTATTTTGAATTTGTTTCATTATATGATCACATTTAGAGCCACTAGCAGGTCTGCCTATTTCTTTTGAATGTGAAAATGCATTTGCTTTCATCTTGTCTATTTTTTTCTCTTCATGTTGTAACAAAAAAAAAAACCCACAAAAAAAAACGAATCACACCTTTTGTACATATACCTGTAAATTTTTTTAAATACTTGAGCCTTTTCTTGGGGTGGGGGGAGGGGTGATGCAGAGACAAGATGAAGAAAAGCCTTACGTTTCACTTTCTTCATCGGTTGGATTGGATGCTTACAGGGTTTTTCTTGTAACATTTATAAGTGCTGCTTACATCACTGAACAACAACAAAAAATAATAATGGAGTAGCTGTTGCCCTTTTCTGGTTGTGTACAGTATGTGTGGAATAAAAAAGGGAAAATGTTTTCACAAACTGTTTTGTTTCATAATTGAATTCAACAATACCGTAGCTACCCATATTGCACTGAGCTTGCCAGTGGTGACTGTCAGGAAAGTCCTATAATACAATTTGTTGGTTGTTGTTGCAGAAGACTGAACTGTTTTGGAATATTTAACAATAACATAAACAGAGTCAAGTGTTTTCAAATGTGGTTGTCTGGTTTTTATGGCCTTGCTGTGTACTTTTCCCTCTTGACAGTAAACTTCTGACTATGGCTTACAGTTTGACATTTAATTTATTAGCGCTGCTCTGCTCTCTTTCCTTGTAAGGAAAGACTTCATGTTGTTTATTGCCAGGTTTTTTTTTTCCTTTTGTTTACTTTCCAGGTTTGTACTACGAGGTTTAATAAAAAAAAGAAAACTTTTTTGGACATTGTGTGTCTTCTGGGAAGTTAGTGAATGAAGGGGTCTGCTTATCTGAAAGAAAGCATTTAATTTCATCTCCAACTCATTAGTAAGTTGCCAATTATCATCTAGACTGTTTGTGTCCTGACTTAAGTTGGAAACTACCTGTCAAACAGCAAGAGAAAGCTGAATCTACAAAAAAGCGGTCTGTCCCAGGCTGGCAGGTTTCAAGGACTTCCTCATTCTACTCTAGTAGCTTTGCCAGCAAAGGAGGGGTGGCAGGGGTCTTCCGAAAGAGCTTCTCTTGTTACTCATCCTTTACCTAAACTGCTTCTGATTATACTACCCCTCTCAGTGCAGGAAGAGCAGAAGCCAGGATCTTCCTAAAGGCAAAGCTACTCTTTTGAAGTAGCCAGAGTGAGGCTGGACAAGAAAGAGGTGTCATACCTCTTCAAATCTTAGAAGGAGAGAACTACTGTCAAGGAAGGGAGGGAAGCAGAGGCACTTTTAGAAGGATATCACAGCAGTCATTTTTCCAGGTAGCACACTGCTCAAACTGATGGTATATGGAATAAGCCCCACCCCACAAAAAAAAAAAAGTGACCACTACCTTTGATCACTAAACCAATGTCTCCAAATGACTCATTTCAAATTTGTCCTGCAGGAAGTGGACTGGTGTAAGCAGGAAGACAAGGTTGGGGTATTAATACTTTTATTTCAAGGGAGCAAGTTTATACAAGTACTGAGATGGCTGCTCTACCAGAAGGGTGAGATTTCAATGTCCAACTCCCATCCCTTGACAAGTGCCTACTGATTTCACTTTATCATCACCTAGTGTAGCTGAAGTCCTGTGGGAGAGTTAAGATACTGCTGCTGTTGAATCACTGCAGAAGGGTGAGGGTTTGAAACCAAAAGGAAAACTGGCATGCTGCTCAAGTTTTCAGTTGCAGCAGAGGAAACATGCAGACTTTAAGGAACAACTTGGTTTCAGTGTTGTACATCAGCATTAAAGAACTAAACATATGTTAACCAGTAATCTTTGAATTGCTTAAGTCTGCCCGTTGACTCGACTCTATACACAGTATATACAAGGCTTTACCTGCTCCAACACCCCAAGATTCTATTGTTAAAAGTGTGAGTTAAGTAACTTTTTAATAACCAAATTCTACCCAACTGGGAAACTAGTAGAAATTTTGTATTATTAGTAAAAAGAACTGGCTTTCATGATTAGATAGGAAAGTGCTACACAGGCAAGCTCTTCATCCATCCAACAGTCAAATATTTTTAGAGGACACTGTATATGGGATTCAGATAGTCTGAGAGTCACTTTCATCACTACCATCTGAAGTGCTCTTTCTCTCAGTATTTACAGCAGCAAGGGCTGTGTCCACTTGAATTTCCTCTTCATCAGACTGGATAACAGGAGACTCTCCTTCACTTGCATCTTGGCTGGCAGAGTCGGTGCAGGTTGATGATAATGAAGACCATTTTTGCTTTAATTCAGACGGGCTTGGAACGGGAAGACTTATTTCAGTTGGGTAGGTAGCTGAGTCAGACCCTTTAAATAGAAAGAAAAGACAACATTAATTAATCTACTGAGCCAGAACCTTATAAAGATCTATTCCTGTTTTATGCTGCTGTTACATTAAAATACATCAGCAGGCTAGCATTAAATTGCAGTGGTTAATGGGTGGCCTGAATGTACTTGTATGACTAAGGAGCCAAGAGCTTTGGCTCTGCTGTGGAACACTACTTACCATTTTACACAACTGGTCTGCGTACCTCCATTTGTTCTCAGATGCAATTTAAGGTGCTGTTTTTGGTCTATAAGGCCTGAAGTGGTTTGGCTCGTAGCTCATTCGTGTCCTCTGGCTCCCTCCCCCTAGTCGACACCGAACAGTGAGACTAAGCAAGGTGATCTTTACTCTGCCTCTTGGCCACGACCCTTTTGATTCTTCCCATAAGATTCTGACACTTGCATTGCTGTTTAATGTGGTAAAACCTATTCTGACTTCAGCATGTGCTACAGGCATTTATTCACTGCTTATTTTTAATCCAACTGAAGTTCAGTCTATTGAGGGGGGTGGAGTACAGGAAAATTAATCCATGTTAACCAGCTGGTTCAGGTGACCTGCTGTTACTAGATTCCTACTAACAGATCATTCATCAGGCTACAGCTTGTCAAAATCTGTTAGGGTTTCTTGATTACAAAACTTGGATTATTAATCCAACAGTAACCAGGATATGCCAGAATGAGAATCGCTCAATAAGAGATTCCAGGACTGCTCAGTATATTAGAACATTATCCTAAAATATTAAGAAATTGTATGCTAAATGGTGTTATCACCAAGCAAGGAACACTAGACTTTGATGTAAAGTGTAAGGAATGTCATTAGAGTAGCTTCTTAGCAAAAATGCTAACCCTACTACTACTTCTAAAATACTTAGCAACTTAGAGTTTCATTTCTTCAGTGAAATGAGCATAAATGGGATGGAATGGCAAGTAATGTAAAACAGTTGTAAATAATTTCAAGGAGGACACAAACAACCATCAGCCCCATCCGTCCGTAACAAGATTCAAGGAGAATAAAGCAATCACTTAATACTGGGTTTTCAGGCCAAACTGTTTCCAACCATAAGATTTCCAAGCGTGTCTCTACAGGCTTTGCCACAGTGACTAAAACTCTGAGCAGCTCTTATGCTGCAAGTAGTTATGACTTGTTTCAAAATGCCAAATTAAAGACAAATTATGGAAAGAATATTGGACTTAAATACAAATCTTAACTACCACAATTAAAATCCTCTTTGAAGCTACTTTGTGTGAGTTCTTTGGGCAGGTCTTCATATGTGCTTTAATGCACGTTAGCCTATTTTAATGTGCATTAAAGCATCACTAAAAACTGTGCTCTTTAGTTAACGTACATCAAAATAAGCTAATGTGCATTTTTCTAGCACCTCACAATGGAGGGCATTTGTACACATATTTGCATGCAGGGCTGAGCACTTTTAAAAGTGCCTGGTGCTGTGTCGCATCAATTGTATAATCAGTGGAATGTGCATCAGCATGCAGAAAATGGCGGTGACACACTTTTGAACTAAAAAACAAAGGTATTTTAGTTCAAAAGCACACCTTCGCCATTTTCTGCATGCTTACACGCATTTTGTCGCATATACAACTGCATGCAATGCAGCGCAGAGAGCAGCAGCTCCAGCACATCAGAGCGCAAAAAAATATGTATAAATGCCCAAAGATACTAAATAAGGCACATAAACTAAAGTGCATTAATACATGTGTACATATTCCCTTTGTGTCTTGTGCCTGGGAATTTGGTGGAAATACTAGCCATTTGAACACAGATTAACTATGAATGTATACACAGTATAGAGAGGATACATTAGAAAATAGGGAGATCCTTGTATCTTATTTATGCAAATAGAATACAGGCATACCTCAGAGATATTGCGGGTTCGGTTCCAGACCACCGCAATAAAGCGAGTCACACGAATTTTTTGGTTTCCCAGTGCATATAAAAGTTATGTTTACACTATACTGTAGTCTATTAAGTGTGCAATAGCATTATGTCTAAAAAACAAATGTACATACCTTAATTAAAAAATACTTTATTGCTAAAAAATGCTAACCGATGGAAAAATGGCACCGATAGACTTGCTCGGCGCAGGGTTGCCACAAAGCTTCAATTTGTAAAAAACGCAATATCTGCGAAGCGCAATAAAACGAGGTATGCCTGTACACAGATTTGCAAGGCGTGCCATGGTGGTTCATTTCATACCCAACACCGGAGAAAGCATACTATTGTCTTCTCCTCCTGAGTTCAAGAAGACATCTAGTGCTTCTTGGTCAGACATGTCCATGAGATCCATCTGTTCCAGCATGTCCACGTTCACTTCCATGGAAGACATACTGCCTATTGGTTCTGTGGCAAAAAAATAATTCAAAGAACTTTTAACTCTGATATGTTGTAAGCAAAAAGCAAGTGGCTTATTAAAAAGTGATATTACTTGCCATGACTTCCAAAATTACTACAGCAATATAGCGTGCCATTAACTATTAAACAGATAATGCTCACTATTGCATATACTGGTAGAAAGTGAAACACTGTTATGTCTTTAATCAATTACCAAAACTAACTTCAGTCAACAAGATATATCTTAATGGCACCTCAAGTTATTTTATTATACCAGATGTGCTGTACAAAGGATGGGGACCACGAGACCAATTAACTTCAAGAGGAAGTTTCAGAATCTCCATAAGCAAAAAATATTACTACTCCCTTGCTCTTTTTGTCATGAAAAGGGGCTGACATCACTGCTTTTTAAAACAGTTATTTTATTAGCAGGAATATTTACAATGCAGTAGCATCCAGCCGCTCCCAAAAGAATGAGAGCCCCCCTATTGGAAGAGAAGGTCCAGAAATGCCTGTGAAGACATAAGACTGCCCTAAGGAGATTACTATCCAAACTTTGTCTTCTCGTCCCACTTTTTATGTCCTCACATGCGCTTGTTATATAAATCTCTCGGGGCGGAAAAAAGGTAGAGAAATGGGGAACACGTCAGTAACCACACATGGGTTATATGTAGGTAAAACGACAATAATTCTTTCATCCGAAGAAAGTACAAGCATGCAAAGCCTATACTAATGTCCAAGACACTGGATAAGGACAGGGATTTCACACCAGTGATGTTTATATTGGCAGAAATCAAGATTTTTCATTAAAGGGACCCAGTGCTTGAAGACCCATCTGCTTCTTTGATTGAGTGGTTCTCAACCTTTTTGAACTCGAGGCCTCCTCCGTAACTTTTGTAAATTGAGTGGCACCCAATTTCAAAAACTATTTTTTATATTACAGTGTACAAGGGCCAGGCAGGGACAAGCCTAAGTCTGTGTTTATCTGCTTATCTCCTCACACCTTGTATCACCCTTCAAAGGATCTCACTTTACCACAGTTGAGAACCACTGCTTTAAATTCGTGAATAGCATATGTTACCTAGGCAAATACTTTCAGCTGTCCACTCTGAAAAATGTGTTTTCATTCTCTGCCACAACTGCACATCATAAATAACAAATATTAGTTACTAACAGATTTCACCTGGTTTTATTTACATTTAACTTCACAGTAAAGATTACACTGCAAAGCATGAGGCTGAAGCAACAGTGAAGACATGTAGGTGAAGCACCCCAATGTAGCTGACATTCGCATGTAAAATGAGATGCAACTCTACCCTTTCTTTTTGTTACTTGATTTTTCAATTAGAGTGCATCCTTGTGTTCGACACCAGCGACCCAGCAAAGTACCATATGCAACAATAATTCCCAGTTGTTCCTTGATCAGTCCTGGTGGCCAAGTTATAAATCCAAGATCAAATGCACATACAGACATGCCTATTTTGTTTCTGTATCACTCTGTGAGGGCCTCCTGTCTACTTACCATACATTTTACTAATGTCATACCAACCCACCAAAGCAAGTGCAAAAGGAAAGAAATAGCTAGATCCATCCACACCCCACCAGCTCATTGGCCACTAACATGGAAGTCACCTAAACTCGCTAGGCAGGAGCTGGGAAACCAAGGCTGGGGTTGTTCTGGGCATGTGTACAAAGCTGAACTCCAGAAGCTGCCAAACAGGCTTTGTACACATGCCCAGAACAACCCCAGCCTTGGTTTCCCAGCTCCTGCCTCCATCAGGTGTGGGCACCCTCTATTCCTCCTGCTGAAGCCATGCCACCATGCAAAAAGAAACGCAAAATTCACAGGGGGCAGAAGGAAAGCAAGCAGGAGTCAGTCTGACTCCCCAGCCTAGTGGTTCATGCACATCACCTAAGAGAAGAACCTTTGAATTGCAGCCTTCTCCATGCGCTGTTGAGGAAGCCTGGGCATCTAATGCTGGCCTTTCACTCTGGGGGCTGGACACCTAAAATTTAGGTAACTGGAATGGTTAAATGAGCTGTAATCCACTACTGTTCTAGCCCCCCCAAAAAACATTTGCTCACCCGCCTCTAAACTGCATGTTCAAAGTTTAAATGAAGGATGTTCCAAAACTTGCCTCGTCTCTCTGCTATCTGCAGGTATCCTGTGGAAAGATATTGCTCCATATCTTGCTGGAAGGCTTCTTCAAAAAACTTCTGACGCTCCTTTAGCTTCATCTGCTGGGTATGCTCCATATCCAAAACCTTCTGGGCATGCTCAGCATCTAGCTCAGCTGAAGACCAAGAGAGATCACATGCTTCAGAAATTTAGGCAGATGAGTAGATTTGCTTTTAACATGGCTCCTGTCACAGATGCTCTCATCATAACTCATGCAAGTCCATTTTGCAGCTCCAAGCTGATGGTGCCACAAAGAATAAGCGCCATTCTACATTCTGACAGAAGCCTATTTTTTTTAAAAAATTCTCAAAGCAAAAAAAAATATAATACTGTCCAAACCTAAAGTATTTTTATTAAAAGCACAAATAACCTGCCTGAAGGATGGACACTCAAAAACTCAGTTTCTAACATGAGCCTTAATCAACCTCAGGAAAACCATTTTGTACATCCAGAAGGTAAACTGACTTGCCCCACTGCCCAAATCAAGTACAAGGTTTAGAGCAGATGTAAAGGGGATGACTGGAAGCTCAATAAATTTACAGATACAGAGTAGTTTTGAGGTACAGAACCAAGATACAAGCAGGAGTTAACACACAACTAAGGAAGGTGGCTTAATGTACCATTCATAGGTTTCATAGACATTAGGGAACCTCAAAGATCATCAAGTCCAGCCCCCTGCCCCAGGGGCTGGAAGTCAGCTGGGGTCGGGACAAGCCATCCCCCTTCTTTACAACAGTGAAGACCACTGTGGATCAACTGTGTTCAAAATAGTTTGAGACATGAAGAACGCACAGGACCCATTGACATCTGGAGGACTGTGATGCACTGCATCACCTTCACATTATATGACTGCCACTGGGATGGAGGCTATTATAAGGTTCAAGTAGTGATTACAGAATGGACAAATGGGCAGTATCCATTTTCTGTGTGCCTAAACAAGGATTTGAGTACTAGGGAATTTTGCATCTCAGTTGTTTCAGGGCATGTCTCTGTAGGTTCACAGAAAAAGTGGCAGAGGCTTACACATGGTAAGTTACGTCCAATAGGGCTGTGCGAAGCTTCGGTCACCGATTCAATCTGGAGGAGATCCGGCTCAATTTGGGGGCTGAATTTCTGAATCCAAATCAAAATGGGAGATCCATTAAAAGGTCTGAATCGAATCTGAAGCCTCCAAATCAATTTGGAAAAGATTTGGAGAGATTCGGAGATTTAGATTGGCTGGGGAGAGGCAGGAACATCCAGGTGGCTGCAGGTTCTCCCGCAGCTCCTCCAGCTGTGCTTGCCTCTCCCCAGGTGGGGGGAGCTGTGGAAGAAGCCCCCATGGTTGCCCTGCCCTGCCTGGCCCCAGGCTCCCAGCACTGAAAAAAAAACAAACAAAAAACAAAGGCCTGCACTTACCAGCTGCAGCAGCGTGGATCAGGGCCTCTGAGGGCTTGTGGCAGAGCCCCCCGGCGCAGTGCAGGGCAGTGGGGATCACCCCTGCCTGGCACCCATGTGGCAGCTGCCCCATGGTGCAGGTGCAACGTGGCTCAGCAGGACACAGCACACTGTCTGGAAGCTGGGGCCATGGGCTGAGTGGTGATGGGCTCCAGATGACTGCTGGAGCCATCTCAGCTCCCAGACAGTGTGCAGCACCTTGCTGAGCCACACTGCAACCACACCATGCAGGTGCTGGGGGGGGCTCTCCCACAAGCCCTCGATGCCCTGATCTCAGCTGCTGCAGCCAGAGTGCAGGGTTTTTATTTTTTATTTTTTTCAGTGCTGGGAGGCTGGGGCCAGGGCCTCTGAGGGCTTCTCCCGTAGGGCAGGGCAGCTGTGAGGGCTTCTCCCGCAGCTCCCCCCAGCCAGGGAGAGGCAGGCACAGCTGGAAGAGCCACCGGAGAACCTGCAGCCGCCCAGCTGTGCCTGCCTCTCCCCAGCTGATCCAAATCTCCAATTCTGATTCAGCAGAATTGAATGAGGACAGTGATTTGAATCACTGAACAGAATCACTGTCCTCCGAATCTGCATCTGAATCAGATACCTCCCTATTCGCACAGGCCTACCGTCCAACTGTAAGAGCTAGATACAATCTGTTTTAAATAAGAAATACATTCTGCAGGAATTATCAGAGAAGCTCCCTAAATGCCAGCGATGTTCTTCTTAGCTGTCAGCAGTGGAATGCTAGAGTCTGGTGTCTAGCTTCTATTAAGATGGTTTATATAAGGTGACCATCCTGCAGCAGCATGGGCAAGATGCACGCAAGTGAACTAGATTACCTTTGATGCTCTTAACTGATTATTTTTATAAACCAATATTCTATCGTCTTTTTTCAAAGGCGGCAAATAGATTTTGGGTGTGTGCAAGCATTACACCCCTGCTGGGAGAACTGCAGAAACCCAAGACCCAGACCCCCAGACGAAGGCCCCCAAGACCCACCCTGAGACAGAGGGGCAGAGATCCACTGCAGATTGCTAAAATACAAATTGACATGCTTGCAATGAACAAGGGAGGAGACATGCTCTGGGTCTCCTCTTTCAAAGCCTCACTTCAAGGAGGGAGGGGGGATTGTGAAGAGTTCACTAGCAGGGAGCATGGTCCCCTGAGGCAGCCAGTCAGCTCAGTGCTCTCAGCACTGGCAACACATGCTATCTATGCAGTACCTGCTCAGCCCCTCCAATATTTGTACAGGGCTTCCCCAGTAGGTTTTCCTATTGAGGCAACTAAACTTCCATCTGATGTTTGTATGCAGCCCTTAATTACAATACAAAAGTCAATGTGCTTGCTCTGGAATTTCTTCTTGCTTGTTCCTCAAACAGTGGTTCGAAATTAAAAAGGAAAGTTTTGAGTTGGACCAGCAAAGCCACATTAAATATTTGATAGCTCTTAAATTTCCCAGTCACTATGGCCGTTTACCTATGTCGAAGAATACTGGGGCTAATATTAGTTGATCACTTCCATGAGTGCTCCAGCCATTTCAAGTATAAACTGTTCAGACTGAGCCAAATGTCCTGCCCCCCACACCGAAACCCCCCATGACAGATCTAGTGCATTTGGTGCCCATAGTCCAGGACTGTGCCAAATGCAATGGGTACCCTGGATGGTTCAGGATGTATGTGCCACATGTAATGTGTGGGACAACTTTGAGACCAAGAGGCAGCACCGGATGATGGGAGCCCTGTATCTTTGATATCCCTGTTACAAAATAAAAGGACCAAAATACATTCCACTCAATCAAGAGTCATGACCCATAATACCAACTTTTGCTACTCAATATAATACCAGTAGCTTTATCAAGGTGATTAATGGATATTACTAACTGTGAAGAACATAAGTACAAATTTCAGGAACCCTGCACAACCTGTACTGATCAAAATGCAAGAAAACCTGTGCACTTTTCCAGTGGCAATCAACTGACCAGCTAGCTAAAATCAACTACTTTACTTTTTATATCAACAAAAACAGAGCTGTTTGACTTGATAAAAGCCTCATAAAGATGTATTTCCTTCATGGGAAGCCCATGAGGAGTGAGTCAGTAACAACCTCAAGAATTGCTTCCCTCCATTGTTTCCCAGTTTCTATCAATGGTGCCTTATTTAGAAAAGAAGGATACTTATCTTTAGGGCCTGGTTTAAATCATGGGCCCATCTTACTAATATCATGGTCCGATCGTGGCAGGGGATGCCATTTTCAGGCCTAGATTGTGGTGCCCTCCCCCATGATGAGGGGGCAGAGTTGGGGCAAGGTTTAATGGCAGCAGCAGATGCCTTGTTCGTAAGGCTTCTGGGTCACTGCTGAAAAGCCCATGCCCCCCTAAGCCTCTGGGTAGGAAAACTGGGGTGTGGGAGGTTGGGGGAACTTTGGGGCTGCCTTGGCAGGTGGCCCTGGCACCAGGTAGGGGAGGGGCTGTTTGTTCCTTCGCACATGTGTTCTCCCCCCTGCCTCCAACCCCTGACACCCCTGTTTTCCTGCTCAGGGGAGCAAACAGTCCCTCCCCTGCCTGGTGCCAGGGCCATTTGCCCAGGCAGTCCCAGAGGTCTCCTGGCCCCCTCAGTTTTTCCACCTGGAGAAGCAAACAACCCCTCCCCCTTCCCATGCCCAAGCTCTCTCCTCCCCCTGTCCCTTTTATGACTCCTCCTCTCCCTCCCCTGGGCTGCTAGGATTTTGCTGCCAGCTCAGGAATGCTTTCCCCAGCCTGCAGCAGCCATCTTGTTGCAACAAAATGCCATTATATGGCCACTTGCTGGGGAACTCCCTAGCAAGTGGTTGTATTGTGGTATTTCAGTGCAAATCACATTTTTCGTGAAAACCATTTAATTTCATGATTTTAATGAAAAATCAAAAATTAAACCAGGCCCTACTTATCTTATGGTAACAGGAGTCCTTTGAGAAGACTTTGGCCCACAGATCTAAAGTGCATGCACCCCACACATTGGAGCCAGCAGCACCGGCTGGGGCCCTGCATGCCTTCCACGCACCGCTCTCAAAGCCATATATGGTAGACTGCTACTTAGGTCCTCCACAAATACAGGTATCCAGGAAAAGAACTCCATAACATGAGGAGAAGTCATATGCTCCAAATGGACAAAAGGATCTTGAAGAATTCCTCTCCTGGTATGAAATACAGATAACAGATCAAAGGGATGCTCCCCCTGGCCTGCAGTACCACAGCTATCTCTGAGTTGGAAAGGTCATGGTCCTTAAAGAAAATTTCTAAATCAAGGTCTACTCTCTTCTTTTAGAATTCCTGATGAAAGCGGTCATGATTTTCAGTACATAGTTATGGTAGTCACGGTTCTCAGTCCAGTGTTAAAAGGGTCTATGATGTAGTCTTTGCCACCGAATGGCCACCTGAGTGAGGCACCTGCCTTCAGCTTTTTCTTTACATCCTCAGAGGGCCCAGCTATGAGATCTTGTCTTGATAGAAATAACCATACATAGCCAGCAGAGCCTGATAACTGATTCCCTTACTGTAGGTCTGTCAAATCTCCCTCACCCACCCTCCAAAAAAACCCTAAAACCAAATGCTTTCCTCCCAAAAAGGTCTATCCTTTTAATGTCTTGAACCCTGGGCACTCTCTTACGGGATCGAGCTCCTTTAATTTTTCACAGGCAGCTGTTACAGCTAAAGAATCAAAGCCAGAGTGGGTTGGAGGTGGGCGGGGGGAGAGCTCCTTTGTGGGGAAGTTGCTTATCTGCAAGCTGCTCTTTTGCATGGGGCTGTCAGATGCAGGATTTGTCAGAAATCTTTTGTCAGCCTAAGAATCCTATCACTGACTAGCATGGTCAAGTAGCCTTGGGAGACCAAATGTAGAGAAGTTTCCTCAGAAGTCAATGACCAGAAGATGACTGAAGACAAGGATCAGCCTGTTTTCGAGAATCTAAAGTCTCTTAAAGCCAAAATACCCCCTGGTATCATAGCAGTACCTCTGGCAGCCACAGCACTAGCATAAATCAGTTTAAACACAGAAGACCATTTTGTAGAGTGACTCTTCCAAACCAGTAACATCCCTACACACTTTTTTTATCCACTTTTAAATAGATATCTTGGGTATTCTGCTAACAAAAAGGATTTGCAAACTCTACCCTTCATAAACAGTCCCAATGGTTGCTGCCTAAAATTGCAAGCATTAGACTGGGGTCAGCAACCTGTGGTCTAAGGATGAGATTAGGACAACTGAGCTGGGGGGCTTTAGTGGCATTTCAGAGACATGGGACTTTCCTAGTGCAGCAGCTGGGCAACAACACCACGAGGGCAACTACGTGGGTCAGGTTGTTGAAACCAGCTGAAACTTACAGCTAAACTCCATTACAGTGGCCTCCTACTGCAAAATATTGCCAGTCCCTGCCACTGATGGTGGAATTTATGTGGATAAATATGCAAATGGTAGTCTTCAATGGAAAAAACAGTATAAAGGTATTTTAAATAACATTATTAAAAGCAATAGAATTTTAAAAGCACTTAAGAGATTACAAAAGGCATCTCCACACAAAATACATCAGGAAAGCATGTTTAGAGAAATCACTTGCTAAGCCCTCTATGTCAAGGTTGCAGCACGTACTCCGTGACATTGGCCCATGAAAACATCTGTAAATAGCTGAAATGTTATTTTTCAAGAAGGTTGCAAAAGAAAATCATTGAAATGTAGCTACTAGAGAGAACTTTAAGTCATGCATTTTTGTTGCAAGATATATGGTAGTATACAGTATATAGTAACTACACAATCCTTTGAGCAATGTTCTTGGTATGATCCTGGATAAGGATTCCTTAACTCTTGTGAGTGATGCAGAAATGCTATTCAATTGTAGTAGTAAAAGCCAGCAGCTATTACTGGCTATAGAAATCTCCTGGCCTTCCCATAATATTTTCTGACAGTTTTGCCTCTATACCAAATGTAACTAGAACTACTTTTTTGTTGCCCTGAATAGAGATAGCATCTAAACAGCAAATTAATTTCTGGAATCTCTTACTAAGAAATTCACTGCTCCAGGTTATCTTTTGCCTAAACTTTATTTTAGTTGTTTAAATTGTCACTGACCAAAGTCATGTATAACATGGTTATGTTCCAAGTAAATTTTGTTTTCTAGGAGACAAGAATCAATTCAACGTTTTAGCTGAAGGCCTCCAATAAACCTACTCCCCAAGCTCAGTAAGTGAGAGCTAACATCGAAATGTCATTGTATGATTTTTACATTTCTGCCAGAGATCATAAAAACTGCTTAGACTAAGCAAAAGCAAACTGCTGCACTAAAGATTTCTCTTAGCTTTCAATAACATTAGTGAAGTATGAAACCATTCAGCAAATCTGAAGCAACAGAAAACAGGTGCATTGTTCCCTTTACATAGCTATTTTGAGTTGCATCCTGCGTCATCTGCGTATGCGTTATATAATATTAGTTTATAAAAGACTTGAGTAAAGTTGACACCCATTTTGCAAAGAGTCATACGCAGAGGAAAATTATGAACCATATATTGCCATAGTGCCATATATGAACTTCCACTGATATCAATGCAGTTTGACACATGCGTCTTTGGGCATTATTGCGCTTTCCGTCCACTGTGCCTGTAAGTTACATTTCTCAGCAATACCTCCCTGTACAGAGAAACTAGGGAGTAGAAACACAACTAAAGCCAAGCAGCCTGTAGGATTTACACATTTCAGAGTACAGGCAAAAGATTAACAGTATAATGTTATTACAGGGTGTCCTTATAGTTGCTTTTTGATTTACATTTCTGATATCTTTTAGCATTCGGAACACACATTTACCAAATGCTACACTTCTATTACAAGGTTAATCTTATAGCAGCCAGAGCTCCTGGGACTATCTTCTGTTTCGTATTTACTAAAAAAATATTTTTCCTTACAATTGAACTCTATCTTTAAAAAGTACTAACCACATTCACTGTCTTGGCTGGAGATTGCAAGAGTTCCAGATCAAAATGAACAGCTGGTTCCCATATACTGGGAGACCAAGAGTATCATTAGCCATGATACCATTAGCCTGATTGCTTAAAGTTGTTTCTACACACCTAATCAGCCAGCACAAAAGTCCAGTGCCCAACCAGGGCAACAAATTGAACAAATACTTCTTATTTTCACCTGTTCAACACTTCTAACTTATTCATGAAGTTTGCTGTAACTAGATAAATCAATCCAGAAAAACAAATAAAATGGTCTAGAAAAATAAGCTTGGCAAAAGCAGCAACTGAAAATAGGTAACATGTTGCTGAGATTGCTAATGTGTCTTGTCCCTAACAGACTTGGACATTTTCACTTCCATAAATTGTCAAAAGGGATGTTTCATTTTGCTGAGTTAATTTTAGACACTGTTGTTCTCAATTAGCTTTTCTTTCAAGGTATTTCTTATGTTCCTTTATACCAGGGGCAGGCAAAGTCCAGCCCATGAGCTAGATTCAGCCCATAGTGGACTCCATTTCCCAGCAGTCCCTGCCTGTGTTGCTGCGGCCAATTTCCATGGAGACCCCAGGAGGGGTTGGGGCCATGACTGCACAGGGCCGGGGTTTCCATGGAGACCAGCCCAAGCAGTGCTGGCGGGGTATGTGACTGGACAGGGGGCTGCTCCAGCCCTGAGTTGTCCTAGCCCTGCCCCTTCTGGAGTCTCTATGGAAACTGGCTGTAGCAACACAAGCAGGGGCTGCTGGGAGCTGCAGCCCGGCCCTACTTTATACAGTTCTTGCAGCCAGGCATCTATGCAACTGGATTACTTGACATTAGCAAATCAAATTCCATGTCTCTGCCACAAGATAATGCTTGAAAGACAGTGATGGATACCTTTTGCTGTACTTTTCCAGCAGCCTCTGCCTCAAAATCATTACCTGTAACAATTAACCAATCAAGGAAAACGGTAATTTGGCAGATATGCAAATACCAGCCTCTTGCTGAGACAAAGATGGCAGAGTTCCTGTTTTGCTTCCCTGATGGACCTGCCACCTACTAGACCATGAAGATCTCTCCCAAATCTCACATGCGACTCAAAACACTAGGTCTAGCCATCTAGGTTAGGTAATAAACCAAGGCAGAATTGGTCTAAGTTGCAGTTTTTTGTAAGCAATGCAGTTTAGATCGGTGCAGAACTTAACACACATTTGCCCTGGGGGGGGCACACAGGCTACCTATCCTACACCAGGTTCCACCATTTTTAAACCAGTCTACGTATGTTGAACTTCTGTTCTGTTATGGGTTTAGACCAATTTCTGATCACTTATATCAGTAAAAGTGCAGTAATGTCCATACCTGGCCTTCAAGACTGAATTAACAAATCCAGCATGTTCTTATTTGGGTCATCATACGAATGACATGATTAAAGACAAACAGTCAAGTTTGCTGTATAACAAAAAACTATACAATAGCTGAATAGGTTATTTGAACCAAATAATTTATTCAGCTAATGATGCCTGGGCTTCTGTTTGCAAACTGTTCGTGATTAAATTAAAATTTTCACATTAAGTCTTAAATTTTCTTCTATGAATCATTCTTATTCTGCTGCTCTTTCAATCTGCACATCCACTTTTGACAAGCATATACACAAAGAGATTAAAGCTCTAAAATGCTTCTAGGAAGTGAAAAGTTAAATCAAAATTTAAAAGTTACAGAAAAAAAGTAGCATCACCCCTTAGCAACAGGAGATGAAAACACTTTGTATGCACCATAGCCTTTAATGACAGGACTTGTCTAAAATGTTTGGTTTGTATAAGTACTGGTCAAACTGAAATTAGTCGAAGTGACTAAAAGGTTTTAGTCAAAATTTGAAGATATTAATATAATTGCCCAAAAGGCTAATTTTTAAATTTTTCATCTTCAGTCTACTTGGCATGCTTTACAGAAACACTTGCACACAGAAAGGAAGTAGAATATAAGGAAACACAAGAGTGTAAGAGGTTTGGGAAACTTCTTTGCCAGCTACCCACATTACCCCAAAGACTTCCAGAAATGGATCAGCAGTCAAGGCTACACAGGCAACAACATTCATCTCCAAGAAGTAGTCTGTCAGAGTACTAAACAATACATTAATCAAAACACAACCCTAAACTGTCCCATTCCTATTACCCTTTACTGCCTCAGAATATTTTCCAATACAAAAATCAACAAAATTTCAGAGGTGCCTTTCCCAAAACTCAGCAAGGACACCGATGAAGATGCAATCCTACTAGAGAATGGTAAATGTTTAGGATTGTGAATCCAAAAAAGATGACAAAGCTGACAGGGAAATACAGATGGCCTGAGCAAGGGACTAACAATAGAGGGATGGGGGTGAGGAGGAGGATGCAACTAGGTTACAGGAGATACAATGTTAGCCAAATAAGCCTGGGGGTGGGGGGAGGGGGTTCGCAACGCTGAGAGAGAAAGGAGATAGATACACACAAACCCGTTACAATGGTTTGCAATGATGGAGGAAGTGGTTTGAAGGAAGTGTCTCAGTCCATATAGAGTCTCATAGCGGGGTTCCTCTTCAGGTGGAGCGGGGTCATCCGTTGTTGAAGAATCCTCTCGAAAGTGAAGGTCCATGTGGTGCGGGGGGTCAGGCGGTTCCCTCTGGGTCTAGTCTGGTGGCGGTTCATCTGGTGGGATCGGAGTACTAGCGGTGGCCCGTAATGCGTTCCATGTAGATGTCGCAGAACCAACTGATGGTGTCGGACACCGTGAGGCATCACATCAGCTTGGCATAGCGGCGGGAGACGTGACAGGCATGCAGGATGCTCTCATTGCTGGGGTCCCAGGCTCTAAGCATTCCCACAATGAGCGTGTCAACCGTCATGTTGTAGCCATGGCCCCTCAGGATGTTGGCCAGCAGGGTGTACTTCTCCCACTTGCAAACCCTGGCGTTGGTGAAGGCTTGGGGCCGGTTTCGAAGGGGATGGTGACGTTCACGATCACAACCTTCTTGGCCTCGGCCTCTTCACTGGTGATGACAATGTCAGTTCACATCTAGCTCTTGCAGCCCGGGACAGTGCGGTTCACAGAGATCTCCCCCACTGCGGCTGGGATGGCCCTCACCAGGCGGTCCTGGACAGCGCTGTGGCAGAGCTGCCAGGCTCTGGTGTGCAGCTTGCAGCTGCACAACATGTGGGGGAGGGTCTCTGCCGCATACCCGCACCATCGGCATCTCTTGTCCCGGTGGCCAAAGCAGACAGCCCTGTTCAGAGGCAGGCAGTTGAGGTGGGCACAGTGGAGGAAGCGCCAGTCCATGAAGTGCGTGAAGCTCCCGCTGGGCATGAAGTGGTTGCTGGAATCCTACTTCAAGGTGACGTCAAAGACCTTGCCCTGGTCGGGTTTGGCCCTCAGGTCGCTGGCGTACTTATTTTGGATGGTGTCCTTCAGGAACCTCTCCAGGAAGGTCCTTGTGTGGGGTGTCACAGTCAGAGTGTGGGGCTGGTTACAGGGACACTCCCAGCGCTCAGTCCAGGTCCAGGAGCAGCCGATGTGTTTCCTGAGGCGGTGCGTGGTGTTGTGGGCTTGGCTCCACAGAGAGGCAAAGTCCCTGCCATCTCAGCTGAACTCGCCCTCCAGCGAGCTGCTGAGGAAGGTGGCCAAGTCATGTCTGGTCGGCTGCCTCACAATCCTCTTGCGGGCGGTCTTCCTTGAAGGCGCTGGTGGTGATGGTACTTACCATTGCATCCAGGCAGGTCAGGAGGCAGAAGGCATGGGTGACCACCGCGATGTTGCACAGGTCTCCCACGTGGGGGACGTTTGCACCTCCCTGCTGGTAGGGAGGGAGGTGCTCACTTGATCTGAGCCTTCAAGAGGCCGAGAAGCGATGAGGCCCTGATTCAAGATACCACATAAGCATACCAATTTTGACCACTGAGTTTACTGGAAATGCAAGCCTGGAAAAGGATGCTTTTTCTGGCTTATGCATTACAAATTTTACAGTAATCATTGCTGGACACCATAATCATTAGGAACAAGAAAGCAAGCATCATGCAGTTTTCCAATCCCAAAACTGAGTTGGCTCCTTCTGGTTATTTAGAAATTAGAATCAACATTTTAAAATGGAATACCATTGGTTTGGATAGCAAGAGCATTTTTTACACACGCTCATTTTCTCTACATGTATATGCCTCAAGGAAACTGAAAGAGGAAAAAACCAAAATGTACGTATTCCCTGTCCCTCCTAATCTTAATTTACTCCTGTATCCTTTACATACAGGTTTCCCTCGCTTTATGCTGTATGTGCGTTCCTAGAAAACGGCACAACTTGAACTTGCATAAAGGGAACCCACATTACAATGTAACAAATAGGGATATGCTCCAAGACCTCGACTGTATTGACTCCTAGGCCCATTTTTACGACTTTTACAAGACAATTTTGGTACTCGTCAACAGCAGACAGTACGTACAAGCACAGGGCACTATCATAACAGGGATGGCAACTACAGAAACATGTTGCAGATGAGTGAGGAGCACAGATTTACACAGGAGAGTATATTTTGATGCACGTCACTCTCATAATGCAGCGCACAAAGCATCTGACTGTGGGTTTCCACCACACGAATCACATAAGAGTGAATTTACCTTGCATATAACGTATTTTTGGTATAAAAAGGGTCATCGCATAAGAGCAAATTCACACATACAGAACCCACATAAATGAGGGAAACCTGTACTGCAAATCTCTGGTTACACAGACAAAATAGTTTTCTCACTCTTTAAAGGGCCTAGCTTCCTTGGAACGTGATTATAAATTCATTCTGATTTTTCTCTCGACACTGGTTCCTAACATTGCAGAATTCAGAGAACATGGAAACTCAGACTGGTTCAGTGACCTGATCATATAACATCAGCATGTACAGTAATAGATTATTTTTCAGTACATGAAAAAAGTCACAGTGATGCAACCAGACTCCAAATATGAAATATTAATCCTCTTGAAATGCCCTTGCAAACTTGTGATTGATCTAGCTCCTAGCCTGTTTTCTGTGTCCTTGAACTACAAAAAGCTTTCTTTTGTCCTACAGTCCAAAGGATATGACCCCTTAGTACAGCTAAACATTTAATTAAAAGACACCTAACTCCAAATCAAAGTTACATGTTAACCGTCACTTAAAAAAAAATTTAAAAAGTTTTCCCTTTTACAACATTTTTGAAAATATCTTCAGAAAACATGCCTTTCCTCCAGTGCCCCATTTTAATGTTGGCGGTACAACAGCAATAATAGGGGTAGTAATAAGTTACTTATCTTTCAGTTGACAGAAATACCTTCTTTTGGGCCTTTCCTACCCAAAAGTCTATACCATATATAGAACACACATATGCACCCATGCGCCGTCATTCATATGAAGTCTATATATTTTACAATTGGGAATGATCACTGGCAAGCATGAGAAACAACTAACTTCACAAAAGGCACAGTAAAAAATGGGTAATTTTACTACAGCATCAGTTCAAAGCAGCAACATGGGGCAAAGGATGCTGATAATGGCCACTATAAGCACAAGACACAAGTCACTTGTGTAGTTTCAAGTAAAGCTTCCAGGTTTCAAGCTGTATCTTCTTTACCTGTCAACTGAGTTATGCTACAGTGCAGTCTTAGCAGGTTACACCACAGGGAAGATCTTTCCAGGAACCTACATGGGGTTTGCACTAAACAACCTGAATTGCTGACTTGTATATAGCTATCTTGGCTAGAAAACAAACGGATACAGCTCACTGCAGAGAACTGTACTAAAATCAAAGCTAAAACTTGGAAACACTCCTCCCCTGCTCTAGAATTCATCTGCCTTTTATCAGTTTATTCAGTGAGGGCTACTAAGAATGCTTTAAAAAAGAGAAATATAAGCAAAGTAATATGGTTTACCTATCATTTGTGTGCATGCCTGTCCTTCCTGTTACCAAATGTATCTGGGTTTGAGAAAAAGCTTTCTTCTACACAAGGCAAGTTTGAAAAGTACCCATCAGTCCTGACTGGAAGTTACAAATCTGTGGTTGTCAGTCAGTCAGCTATGCTAGGCATGCCTGAGAGATGCCATTAAACAGAAAAGCCAAAACAAAACAAAACATGGTCAAATATTTTAATGTAGTTAATATGCATTCATGACTGGAATGCTCATGGACTGCCCGAATGAAATATGGCAGAAATTTCAAGAGGTAAAGCAGAGAATGCATTTTAATAAATATATGTTTAGTTTCATTGATTTATTCTTAATAAAATACTAGTAAATACCGTGATACATTATGGAAGGGTCTTAATAATAGGAAGCTACAATAAAGCACTGTGCTCCCAAATTTTAGCTGAGAAATGGAATCAGACCACTGGCTGATTTTGAGGGAATTAATGGATTTGTGAATAAATAAAGATACAAACCTCGTGTGCCAAATATCACTTGTAAGTACTAACAAACCAGTGAAAGTTATATGTTTACATGTCATGCAATTTAAAGCGCTCTCTAGTTTGAAACTCTAAAAAATGGAATAAAGTTTCAAACCTTTGCTCAAATTTTTAAAATCTGGTCATTTTCTTTTAAAGTCTCAGGTCCCTAAGTAGTGGAACAGGCAGGATTAGTGCGATCATTTCTCTTGGAAAATACAGATGCAGATGGGAAATAAGGCCTTTCAACAACAGTGTCAGTTCCACTTTCAGACAAAGAAAGTTACACTTCACAAGATGAAAACTATTAAAAATGTAAATTTCCAGGCAAACTACATGAAGCAGCAGGGTTTAACTTTTCATTTTCAGATGCAGTTATTAACATCTGAAGATTAGCATATTAGCTCAGTTAAGAGGAAAAGTATATTGTAGCAGAGGTACTATCAGCCACATGGCAATTTCTCAAAGCTACCTAGCAAGCACTCTAGAAAGAAATTCACTTACCTTGCAAGCTATTCCTACAAAAATAGACTGCTCATTGGATCTCTGGAAGCCACCACACTGAGCCTGATTAAATCCCAGAACAAACTGCTAAATACAACTGCCTTTGTCTCTCACATTTCAATTTTTACCAGCATCTGGAGGAAAAGCAGCTTCCCACATACACCACAGGAAATACTACTTTGGAATCACACGGAAGCCCTTTTCTAACTTTTTCAGTTGACTGCCAGGAAGTTATCAGGACCGAGGGACACTAAAAATATGTTCCTGCAGCATAGTAAATATATGAACCAGGTTTAAACCATATACAATCATATACGTTTAAAATATATCCAAATTCTTTGCATAATTTTGAAGAAGAATCATCTTTACACATAGTATGGTGACCTTTGTAGACCAGTTTATTACAAAAAATTCCTTGCTACATTTATATTCATTTCACTTGCATTTATTTCTTGATTTTTCTTTTCCTTCTGTTTACAGAGTCAGAACAAAAAATGCTGAGATTCTTGCTGAAAAAGATCACACTCATCTGTTCTGGCAAGTGACAGGAATGTACCTGGCTCTGGGGAGAAACACTTCCAGTGGTTGTTGCCTGCCCTAAAAATGTCACAGGCACATCTTATGGTTAATACCAAATGGTTAATACTTTCTGTGGTTAAGTCTCCCAGGACCAGTCACAAGCCTACAATATCTTGGTTTTGAGATTTCCTTCCCCAGCATGGAAGACTTACTTCCTGCCTTGACTTTTATTATAACAGATCAGAGAGAACAATATTTGAGAAAAATGCTACTCACGTGGCACATCACGTTCTTTAGAGTGTGTTTATATTTTTATATATTTCTCCCCCTTTTCTTCTTCAAATCTGAAAACACACCAAGCTGGAGGTGCTAATATAATGAGCAATCGCACAATAGCATCTCTTGGAGGCTAGCTTCAGATATGCCAAGTTCCTAAAAGAATGCCTTTGGCTATGTTAGTCATCACTACAGCAATCGAAACTTCGAAGTTATTTGTCTGTTCTTCAATTAGGCAACTTAAGCAAAGAGCAAATTCGTTATCTGTTTGCAAGCATGTTACTATGAACTCATAACCTTCACCTCACCTTGCCTTTCCCATCTTCCCTTAAGGAGGAAAGTTATTTGTTCTGCACTTGGCATGCTTTGGACATTGGATAACTGATAGCAATAAATACATGGCTCTTTGAATATATGTTATAAATTATGATAGTCCTTGTAAAATGAGAGAATATAGCCTTTAAGAGGTTCACTATATAAGCGTCAGAGAATAGAGAAGCCCGGTACAGTACAAGTTCACAAATATGTAAAATGACTAAGGAAAGCACTGAGAAACAGAGAACAAGAACCCAGGAGAGAATCAGGATTCCTGAGTTCAAATACCAAGTCCGCTATAGGTTCAGCTTCATGATCCTGGGAAGTAATTCCCCTCTATTTCACTTTTGTAACTATAAAATAGGGTAATACTTATTTCAAGGGTTTGATTCGAGTTAAACTGAAGTTACTTCATCACTACACATTCAGACTTTTAAAACAGTACTACTATGGAATGCATTTTAGCTAGCAGCTACACTCAAATTTCCATTAAAACAGATAGTAAAACATCATAAGGAGATTGCAGTAGAAAGTGTTGTTTAGGATGCTGTTCACCGAAACTGAGGTGTGCACCATCCAAGACCCAGGTGCTGGGAGACATCACAATAGTGAAACTGTACTCAAATCTCAGGGGAGTTATTATTTTTGTCCACTGAAAAGGACATCTGCTCTAGACCCACCTGTCAAACATCATACAAAAGACTGTAATTTTGACTAAACTGAACAAGGAAGGGGTGAAGAAAGACACTGTCCAAAAAACTGAGAATTTATGCCTCCCCCTTGTCTTTGCCACTTTCCTGTTGCTAGAAAGATAAAAAAGGATGACAAGAAAAAGTCTAACAGTGACTAGATTCTTACCAATATAAGGGAGCAACATGAAAACAGAAACAGACAAGCATTTGAACCCTTTAATTTATCTACTGGCTCTCCATAAACTTAAACATCTAACTCCTATATTTGAGCCAATGGTGATCCAATCAGAAAAATGCAGACTGTCTTCACAGACGGACTGTGTCTAAATTCACTCTTCCCAAATAACCAGTCTTGTTTATTTTGAAGAATAAACAATCTGGCAGTAAAATTTGTTCATGTAGTTTTACAATACTCTAATAGCACGAGTCAAAAAGGAAGAGTCAGCCAGTATTCTCCATTCTTACAAGATGCATTTGCCAGTCACCAACCTGCTTTTACTACAGATAATAGCTCTTTTCAAAGTAGACGTTTAAAATATGGTACTTGCAAGTGAGCTTTTGTTACTCCCGTATGTCCAAAATGGAAATAAGAAAAAAAAAAAATCAGAATATTTTTTCTGCGATTTTCTCCCAAACGAGGCCCATCCTCAGACCACCTGACTAGCAGAACCAAGCCACTCAATCTTTGGCAGAGCTCTGCCTCCCCTGTCAGGCAATTCTCCCCAAAGAGGAATCAATACTACTAAAGTATGTCAAATGCTTGCGTTTCAAAACACCATTCAACTTAACATGCATCACAGACCCACATATGTACCAAGCCATGTTAAGTAAGCAAGAAATCAATTTTGGTTACCATAAATACCCAGACCAATCTGCAAGTGAGCCAAATATGTTAACTGAGGCAAGTTTTTTCTTTCTACTTTCCTTTTCAGAATACCCAGTTCTTTCAATGTAAATATGGAATTTAAATTGCAGTGAATTACCTGGGAGAAATAATTTTCTGAATATAGATTTTTATTTCATGTCACAAAGCATAAGCCAAAAGGCTATGTAGTTAACCTTTGTTCTGGCTTCAGTGTATTTGAGGATTAACTTTTTTTTAGATATTTATTTTAGATATTTATTAAACACAACATAAATGAGGAAAAAAAAGTTAGGTTTTTGCAAGTGTGGTGTATATAACTAAATTCAAATCCTTAAACACTCCACACACCTTTCTTTCATGGTTCTCAATGCTGCAAAATCTGAATTTGAAACACCACAGGGAAATGTTTGTTTATATTTGAGAAGTTGCCACTGGAATTTTTAGAAAAGTAACAGAAATACTTCACAGTTTATTTTTAGCTTTACAAATTTGGGGCCCATCTTGACTTTAGCTCTTTGGAATAAGGGTCGTGACCTTGCAGGTACTTGGACAATGTCTAGCATGACACCAATGCTAACTGGGTGCTGCCACAAAACTTTTATTGTGAACTGTCTAGTCGTGAGATCTTGAAACATTTCAGCAGAGGTTTTCTTTTGTTTTGTTTTTTAATTATGTGAACATTTGGGTTCAGGCATAATAAAACAAAACAAAGCAAAAACAATGTGCTTATTTTAACACAAATCCCAGCATAACACATTCAATGCTTGCTTCATCACCAACAAGTATGCATAAGTCTACTCTCACCAAGAAAATTATGTTGCAGGAGTTGAAAAATAAGACATAAATGGAGTCCTTCATCTTTTTTATGCCATAAAAATAAGTACAGTAGGGACTCCATTTAACAACAGCAGATAGAATATAATAATTAAACTTCTATGTTGTCACCCTGCAAATACATGGTTTCAACAGCAAAGGAAACTAGCAGGCAAGTCCAAAGTACACAAATAGTATCTGACAGCAGGGATTGCTTCCAGTCCTCTGTTCTGCTTCATTTGAACTTCAGTGCTAAAATAAGCATGAAGCCATTTCACCAGCATCTTAAAGAAATTAAGGGTCCAAAGACAGAAAATATGGCACTGATTACAGTAGTTGCAATTACCCACAAGATCCATTTCCTGGCTGTCAGCAGTAGCAGCTTCCTGGTAGCATTAAAACCAATGAGACTGTCTTTCATACTAGAACTCAACAGGAGCTTTGTTAATAAATTTCAGTGAAGCCTGGATTCCATGCCTAGGGAATAAATCTGATGCCTGACAACATTTTTTCATATCAGTGGAACAGGTTCTATCTTGAAAGGAGCTTATATTGCTAAGTGTGTAATGGTGGTTAAATTTACTTATTCAGTGCAAGTGAAACTTGTTGCTTACATTTATTCTGAGTCCCTTATAAAGTATGAAAGGTAATGTTGTTTTCATCAAATTCCCTTTTATTTTAGATACCTTTATGCAGACACTTAAATATAACAAGGAACGACTCTCTGTGAAATCAAGCCTGAGAATTATTAGTCAAAATGTGTTTTTCTCCAGGAATTCATATTAACTCAGGAAACAAGAAGGTTTGGGCACAATGATCAAGTGGTCAGTGCTGTAAGGGTAAAAGCAGACATTGCCAAATGAAGTGGATCAAGCTATGGCAGAGGACATGTCCCACCACAGCTGATGCACTTTACTGACCAAAACACACGTGTGTCATCCGCTGCCCCCCAATTATGCCACATTGGGCTGGGTCCTGATGGAGAACAATGAATGACATGCTTACTTTGCCAGGGGATACCCCGAGTCCTTCACTGCCCTGGGCCTCCTTGCTGGGACCTGCACAGCCCCACACCTCCACATGAAGCATACATCAGTGCAGGCCCAGATGCAGGTCCCAGCATGGAAGCATGAGGCTGTGTGGGTCCCAGAATGCAGGCACAGGGACCAGGGATTCCCCAAGTACTATACCTCCATTCCAAGATGTACATGGGCTTTCTCCATTTGCAGATAAACACTGCTGGAGATACTGGGAACCCGACTTTTCCCACTTAGAGAAGCACCCTGAGATTCCCTAGGGCATATCTCTACCAGAGGAAAAAGGCAGGCATGGGTTCTGGCAGCTTGAAGGGCCTGATCCTGCACAGGAATTTGTGGAGTTGCAGAACCAGTTCCCTCTAGCCTCCTGCCCAGGATGCCTGGAGAGTGCAGGCAGCTTTAGGCTGCCTTCAGTCTCCCACCACAGAGCAAATAAAGACATCCAGGACAACAAGGCAGCACTATTTAACATTATCTTTTGTTGCACCACTGATGTGATATGGAAAATGACAGGGACACCTACTTTCTCACTATTTGTACTGCTATAAAAAATGTTTATGGCAGCACAAATGGGATGCCAGCTGACATCTGTTTCTATCCTTTAACTTCCAATGAGATTACTACACTGTGACTGCATCTACACATGGAATAGACTAATTAGCTGCAGAGTAAAGTATCACCATCTACACGTGTGATGGTATTAGGCCACAGTAAACTAAATAATGCCAGTGTAAGATAGTACCGTCAGAGTCAGTATTATCTTATGGAAGAGTTATTAACTGAGATTTAGTGCACATGTAGACACCGACTATGGCTAGGGACAGAAGTTACACATAAACCAGTTTAAGTCATCAGAAACTGGTTTAAACCTGCAACAGAACAGCAATTCAATGCATATAAACCAACAACAAAATGGCTGAAACTGGTTTAATATAAACCTGGTTGAATGTAGTATCAGACTTAACTGATTTGGGTCAAACTGGTTTATGAAACTTCTGTCCCAGGCCCCTTCCTGGTTCAAGTTAAATCACAGTCCTCTAGCATCTCAGCATGCTTTCCAGCCCTGGGCTGGGCTGTGCTGTCTGCTCCAGCAGAGATGGGTTTAGGGTATGTGTGGGGGGGTGGGGTGGAGGCAGGAACTGCTCCCCCCTAGGCCAGGGCTGGGCAAAATGCGGCCTGGGGGCTGGATGGGGCCCACCAGGTCATTCTATCCAGCCCACGGGGCCCCTAAAAATTTAGAAAATTAATATTAATTAGTTCAGAACTGCTCCCTAAAGCATTTCCAGTCTAGTTCTGAATGCTCAGGGACAAAACTTGAAATTTAACTTAACTTGCAAAAACGAAAAAAGCCATATACCCAAGTGTTTGTTTAGGGGTTGTTTTTTTAATCTACATTTTCCACTTCCAACCACAAATTTACATTTGGTATTTCTGGAATATCTGGTCCTACCTGAGTAGGATGCAGTTTTCAGATATTCCTATTTTCTTGACCCTGAACATAAGTGGGAAAAGATGCAAAGTCTAAGACGTCTTTTCCTCCAAGTTTCTCAGACATTCAAGATAGACGTGTTAAAACAGTGGTTTAGACTTTTTAGACTCAAAACTCTTAGTTTTCACTTGATTTTTTACTACATAAGAATAGTAGAGTAACTCCTCTGTGGCAAAGCATATTCTGACCTGCTGTGGTCTTTTTAACTCCCTGGATTCCTGTTTGAAATCTCTGGGATTATTTTGTGAATCACATTTGCGCACCTACCAGTACTAACATTGTATGATACCCTTCAGCGCTCCTGAACGTAGAATCATTGTGTTAAAAGTTTCAAGCTGGCAGACCTATCATATCCAGCCATAGAACCCTAATTGAGGAAATACTAAGTTTCACTGAATCAGTCTGAAAAATCTCTCGTCACCCAAAGAGTCAGTTTTGTCCAAGACACAACAGACTTTCAACAAAAACTTAAAAACATAGGACACATAACAAAACATAAAAACATAGAACATGAAAGACAGGGGGTGGACAGCAATACGGCACAGGTAAGGAACGAGAAGGTAAGAGACAAAGAGCCCTTTGGGACTTGGAGCGGGGGGGCAGCAAAGGCACCAGTCGCAGGGCTCAAGTGCCTATATACTAATGCTAGGAGCATGGGGAACAAGCAGGATGAACTAGCGCTCCTGGTTGCACTAAATGCCTATGACTTAGTGGGGCTGACGGAAACCTGGTGGGATTCATCCCATGACTGGGCGGTACATATTGAGGGCTATAGATTGTACAGAAAGGACAGGGTGGGGAAAAAGGGGGGAGGGGTTGCGCTCTATGTTAAGGAGCAATATACATCAACCCTCATCAAGACAGAATCAAAGGATGAGGAAGTAGAAGGACTGTGGGTTAGGCTACAGGGGGGGCAAGGAGAAAAGGATTTGGTGGTAGGGGTCTGCTACAGACCCCCACATCAAGGGGAAGAAATAGATTTGGGGCTCCTGAGGCAACTCTCGGAGACCATAAAAGCTAAAGAGGCGGTGGTCATGGGGGACCTAAACTACCCGGACATCTGTTGGGAGACACAGACAGCAAAGTCCCACCACTCACGCAGGTTTCTAACCTGTGTACAGGACCTCCACCTGACGCAGGAGGTACATGGTCCCACTAGGGGGAATGCCTTACTGGATCTGGTATTGGCAACGGGGGATGACATAGTAGGGGACCTACAGATCGGTAGCCATCTGGGGGACAGTGATCACCTAAAAATACAATTCAACATAAGGCGTCGAGTGGGTAAGGTAACTAGCAGGGTGAACGTGCTGGACTTTAGGAAAGCTGATTTCAGTGAACTCAGGCGATTAGTGAAGGACACACTACAGAGTAGTAGTTTTGAAATGATGGGAGCCCAAGAAGGGTGGCTGTGCCTTAAGGAAACTATCCTTCGAGCACAAAGCGAGACGATCCCCGTGAGAGGTAAAAGAGGGAAAGGGGCCAGGAGGCTTCCCTGGCTGACCAGAGAAATCCAGGGCAGACTAAGGGCCAAAAGGGGAGCACATAAAAAGTGGAAACAGGGAAAGATCACCAAAGAGGAATATACCTCTTCTGCTCGTGCTTGTAGGGAGGCAGTTAGACAGGCCAAAGCTACCATGGAGCTGAGGATGGCAACCCAAGTAAAAGACAATAAGAAATTGTTTTTTAGATATATAGGGAGTAAAAGGAAGGCCCAGGGAGGAATAGGACCCCTGCTAAATGGGCAGAAACAATTGGTGACGGACAGAGGGGACAAGGCTGAACTCCTCAATGAGTTCTTCGCCTCAGTGTTCCTAAGCGAGAGGCATGACAAGTCTCTCACTGGGAGTGCAGGGAGGCAGCAGCAAGGCACCAGACTTCCATGCGTGGACCCTGAGGTGGTGCAGGGTCACTTGGAAGAACTGGATGCCTTTAAGTCGGCAGGCCCGGATGAGCTCCATCCGAGGGTACTGAAGGCACTGGCCGACATCATTGCAGAGCCACTGGCGGGAATATTTGAACGCTTGTGGCGCACGGGTCAAGTCCCGGAGGACTGGAAAAGGGCCAATGTGGTTCCCATTTTCAAGAAGGGGAGGAAGGAGGACCCGGGCAACTATAGGCCAGTTAGTCTCACCTCCATCCTTGGCAAAGTCTTTGAAAAAATTATCAAGGCTCACATTTGTGAGAGCCCGGCAGGGCAAGTTATGCTGAGGGGAAACCAGCATGGGTTCGTGGCAGGCAGATCGTGCCTGACCAATCTAGTCTCTTTTTATGACCAGGTTACAAAACGCCTCGACGCAGGAGGAGGGGTGGATGTCGTATACTTGGACTTCAGGAAGGCCTTTGATACGGTATCCCACCCCATACTGGTGAACAAGTTAAGGGGCTGTGACTTGGATGACTGCACAGTCCGGTGGGTGGAGAATTGGCTGGAGGGTCGCACCCAGACAGTCGTGGTGGATGGGTCGGTTTCGACCTGGAGGGGTGTGGGCAGTGGGGTCCCGCAGGGCTCGGTGCTTGGACCGATACTCTTTAATGTCTTCATCAGCGACTTGGATGAGGGAGTGAAATGTACTCTGTCCAAGTTTGCAGATGACACTAAGCTATGGGGCGAAGTGGACACGCCGGAGGGCAGGGAGCAGCTGCAAGCAGACCTGGACAGGTTAGACAAGTGGGCAGAAAACAACAGAATGCAGTTCAACAAGGAGAAATGCAAAGTGCTGCATCTAGGGAGGAAAAATGTCCAGCACACCTACAGCCTAGGAAATGACCTGCTGGGTGGCACGGAAGTGGAAAGGGATCTTGGAGTCCTAGTGGACTCCAAGATGAACATGAGTCGGCAGTGTGACGAAACCATCAGAAAAGCCAATGGCACTTTATCGTGCATCAGCAGATGCATGACAAATAGGTCCAAGGAGGTGATACTTCCCCTCTATCGGGCGCTGGTCAGACCGCAGCTGGAGTACTGCGTGCAATTCTGGGCGCCGCACTTCACGAAGGATGCGGATAATCTGGAGAGGGTCCAGAGAAGGGCCACTCGTATGGTTAAGGGCCTGCAGGCCAAGCCCTACGAGGAGAGACTAGAGAAACTGGACCTTTTCAGCCTCCACAAGAGAAGGTTGAGAGGCGACCTGGTGGCTGCCTATAAGTTTATCAGGGGGGCACAGAAGGGAATTGGTGAGTATTTATTCACCAAGGCCCCCCCGGGGGTTACAAGAAATAATGGCCACAAGCTAGAAGAGAGCAGATTTAGATTGGATATTAGGAGGAACTTCTTCACAGTTCGAGTGGCCAAGGTCTGGAACGGGCTCCCAAGGGAGGTGGTGCTCTCCCCTACCCTGGGGGTCTTCAAGTGAAGGCTAGATGTGTATCTAGCTGGGGTAATGTAGGCCCAGCACTCTTTCCTGCTTATGCAGGGGGTCGGACTCGATGATCTATTGAGGTCCCTTCCGACCCTAGCATCTATGAATCTATGACACTTTCCCAGCAACACTCTCCTAGCCACCATGGGAACACAGCTGTCAGGAACATCTGTGGAGATTGGGATGCAGTATAGGGGTGGCTGGAGCTGCATACATAAGCCCAGGAGAGCAGGGCATCTGAAGGGCAGCCTCCCACCTTATTAAGACCTTAATTTTTGAACAAGGTGTGGCAGGCGAGAAAGGTGGGTAGTGTGCCCAGAGGCAGGTGGGAGACTAGTACTTTGGCTGGTCAGGGAGTTCCCACTTTGCCACAAACTACATTTGTAAGTAGGTCACGTGTATTCTTTCATTTGAAATCTCTTCCTGAGGAAAATCTTGCATGATTTAACATCAAACCAAATTCTGCCTGGGGTACTGAACAGTAACACTTTCCCCCATGGCTTGGCATTAAAATAGGACAAGATTCATAAAGCATTATTATAATCCTAGTCATTTTAATAACAAAAGTGAACTGAACGAAAGCTACTATGACAAAGTACAACTAGCTTATTTTCCCTTTTATGCAGTACTAAAAATGAAAAGGAAGATGTAAAAATAGATATTGATTGGTACCAGGAAACAAAGGGGGAAAACAGCTAACAGCTCTGATCTGCCAATGAAAAGAACAAGCAAACAAAATATGTGCCTGTTCTGGAATTCTCCAATCTGACAATGGTTAAGCTGATTAGAAATCACATTCTTTGTCTTTTTCTCAAAGTTCAATAAAGGCATTTCTGGAAGATTCAAAAATACTTTTAACGTCTTAAAGTCACACACTAAAATTATCACTAGAAAGCTGAAGGAAGTTTTGTTAGTATAGTAGTAACTTGATAGCTACTGAGAAAATGCATAATATTGAATTTATTGATCTATATAAGACAACAGAATACAAGAAATGTGGATACATTTGCAAATGTATGACCTGAGAAAAGAAAAATGGAGTGAGAAAACAGAAATCGAATGGCTTGTAACATGTATTCTTCGACTGTCCTTGGATTGTTTATAACAGCTAACAACTTGGATGCAGTATCTATTTCTTGCATTTCAGCTTTAAATAGAGGAGGAGGAGGAATTCGGGTCACTGAGAATTTACATAATGGGTCAGCATCATCAAGAACATGGATCTGTAAAGAACCCTTCCCATTAGGTTATCCTTTCAATTAAGTATTTAAAAGCCATTATTTTTAAGCACTGTCTATTAAATACACATCTTCAGGCTACATTTAAACTCTTTTTCTTGATAGTCACCCTGATGTTACTTATCACTGTTACTTCTCTGATGCCACCTATCTTTTAAGGATTCATCGTCACATCTTTGGTCAGCAGGCAATCAATCATTCATGCCTTTATTGTGATGTATTCAGAGATGTAACATTCACTCCTCAGATATCTGGGTCAGCAACTCTTACCACTTTTTAAACAATTCAAACTTTTCCCCCTTGTTAGCATTTTTAGCAGGACTAACATTATTTGAATTTTTTCTTAGCTTTTTATTGTGCATTAAGCCTCTGATTTTGTTTCAGAATTTACACTTTGAATAATTAAATTAAGTAGTCTAAGTATCTGAACTCAACACTATGCATTTTAATTGCACGGACAAGCTAAATAAGAAAACTAATTCTGAAAAATGAAGTTTTTTACCAATTATT
This sequence comes from Crocodylus siamensis, assembly GCF_052110815.1. NCBI lineage: Eukaryota > Metazoa > Chordata > Crocodylia > Crocodylidae > Crocodylus > Crocodylus siamensis. Next base: position 133,850,852 of record NC_143397.1, on the reverse strand, counting down.
TTACCTATTTGAATGGCAAATAATTATAGCTTGGTCCCCTCTTTGTAGTAAAAATGTCCACTATGTTAAGTGCTCCAAAACAGCGTAGGACGTTGTAGCAATAAAAAAGAACAAAGTGATTTCTCAACATCAAAATTAAATATTTGTAACCCAGGGATAAAGTAACAAATATGTATAATGACTCTCTAGCATAGTGTCATCAAACTCCTTCTCTATGAAGAAAGCTAGAATTCTATATTTTAAGTGTGCCATGTTACATAAATTTAGGCTTAAATACCTGTTGTCATCCTCCTAGTCAAAAACAGAAAACCCTATCATATTAACAGCAAATTTGCATGAAGATAGATGTGGAATGTAAGCACTGAATAATAATTAAATTATTAATTCATTCATTCATTCCTTATTAATGGCCTCAGCATAATGCCATGGGAAAATGTTCCCCTTAATCCCTTTCGATTACTGTTACATCTGCCCTGCGTCTCTCCCTTGTCTCCACATCTCCATGTCTCTCATGTTCCTTCCTACATTTCAAAGGACTGGAAAGGACCTCATGCACCACTGAATCCAGTCCTGTTAATTTACAGGGAACTACTTATTCACACTGTTCTATAAAAAATATCCAATCTGGCTCCTTTGGCAGATCCAGCCACACAGTACATCCATTAAAAATATCTACAATATTCTACAGGCAGCAAGCAAGCGACACTCAGGGGATAACCAAGTCTTAGCTTACTGCCATGGTAGGAAATGCGCACTCAGATGGCCCCAGGAAGTGAATGATGCCCCATGCTACAAAGGAAGGCAAATAAATCCTTACCAATCTGACTCAGGGGAAAATGCCTTTTTCACCCTAATTCTGGAGGATGGTTTTACCTTGCATAGAAGATTTACTATCTACTCAAAGGCTGAAAACTTTTTGTTTAAATGATAGCTTAAGTTCTACAGAATCCTACTACAGTAGGTGGGTTACATGTATATTAAGAAGTCCAAGGGTTTGACACCAATGGTTTAGATGCTCTTGAAAACTATGAGAGAAGAGCAAGGGCAGATTAAGGAAATAAAATAAATGAGTTACTTGATTTCCCTGTTCCCTTCAGAGTGTTTTAAAAAATTCATTCAGTGTAGAAATGATTCTCCTACTACAATGTTTTGCTAACATTAGGGATACTTTGATCATACATCATGTATCATGGCTTTGAGAGCCTTCCAGAAAAGACTAATGCTTTTGTACTGGATAAATATATTTGTTTGAGCTCACTGTCCACCATTTAATAAGTCTTATAGAGATGAATGGTTATAATCCTTGCAACAAAGTCATCATCTGTGGACACGCTGCCAACAAAGTGTGTCAGCAGGTTAATCTGAAAAAACAAAGTTTTACCAATTAAGTTTTTCAAGTCTTGGGAGGGCACTGTACCAAGAAAGCACAGGTCTGATGAAAGACAGAGCTGACAAAAGATGCTCTGGATTCCTGTCCACCCTGGCTAACGAAAAAAAATAATCAGGGCTCACCATGTCCTCTGAAATAGACCTACATAACTCCTGCACTCCAGGGACCACTTCCTGAGAGAGTGACTGCTTGAAAAAGGTGAGGCATTAACATATCAGTAATAACATCTATCATAGGGGTGGGCAAAATGCGGCCCACTGGGCCATTCTATCTGGCCTGTGGGGCCCCTAAAAAATTTAGAAAATGAAATAGTTATCTGCCCTAGGCTGCCTGTCATGTGGCCCTCGATGGCTTGTTGAAACTCAGTAAGCGGCCCTCTGCCCAAAATAATTGCCTGCCCCTGATCTAGCACATCTTCAATCATATTCCTAAAGCCATTTCATGAATGCGCCATTAGGGATACTACCAGTGAACAAAGAAAAGGCTACAGTCCATGGTAAAGGCATGCCTTTAGCCAGGACAATCTGGAAAATGGGGGAAGGCCTTATTTACAACTCCATGGCAAAATGGGAAGAAGGGAAAAAAAACAGTGCAGTACCTGATGGGGAATTGGGAGAGAGTAAGATACAGCATCACTGTCCTAGGCATTGCTTGAAGGTTGGTGTTTTATAACCCCAGGCCCCTGGCACATGTTACATTTATGTTGTGATTGTGTTAATTGCACCATAAATGGCAATGATGCTACACATGCACTAATCATAAAATTCCACATTTTATATGGAACATTTTTATGGCTGGATTATATGGCACCTTAAATTGAATGTGTGGCATGTCCACATACCACAGATGGCTGGGACCAATGCCTGACGATCAGCTGATTATTGAAATCATTCCTGGACATCCTCAGTTCTCCAGGGCCAGTACAGACAATCGGCTAATTGTCATACTGGTCCTAGGGCAGCTCTGGGCCTCCCACTGGGCCTAGGGCTTCTCTGTGGGCTCTCAGTAGGAGGTAGATGAAGGGCTACCCACATTCCTCTCCTCGCTCCCCCACAAGAAGTAAGGGCTGCTGAGGATTCAGGAGTGTCCGATTCCTCCCCCCTGCCACATCTGGCAGCCCTGGAGGGGCTGCCCACATTCATACAATTTGGATCCATCACTGATCCCAATAATTGCACATTTCCAACAACTGCACTGATCCCAACTATGCATACGCAGCACGACATGAAATTGTTGGAATCAAGGATTCAGATCCCATCCTACAACAATATTAATTCATGCCTGCATCCTTAGTGTCTTACCTAAAGAATACCAAAGCATGCTAGGGTAGATGGCATAGATGGGACTTTCCATATTAAGCAAAACCCTGAATTACAGCAGTGGGGAGATGGTAGGTTCTTCTGTCACAATACCACTTATCTGAGAGGGAAGAAATGAAATTTATTATAGAGAAAAGTAGATTTAAAATTTCAGCAAGTGTTTTAATGAGAAAAATCACTGTTGTACTACTAGTCACAATTCCAAATGCTTTGCAAAACTGAAGAGCAAAGGAGGATTGTTATGTGGAAGAGGTGAATAAAAACAGTTTTGTCAGAGGCAGAAATTCCTTGAGGTTTCTAGAGACATGGAGCATCTTCCTCAGATGGACAGCTCTGGACTGCCCACAGTTGTCATGCAGTCTAAGAGCTACATATAACCAGACTAGCAAGGATATTTGAAGAGTAATGATCTTCAAATATATTTCATGTACAAGTACTTATCTCTATGTTTTCACTAAGACCATACCAAGATAACATTCAAGAAGCACTAAAGAACTAGAGCCTGTGTCAATCTTGTGAGATAAATTATCAAATGTTTTGTTTTACAAACTGCAAACTTCCAATGCAAAGTGAAAAGTGAAACATGCAGTAAAATATAAAGATTCATGCACATCATTCCATTTTACCATATTCTACAACTATAGGCATATTTAATAGAATGTCTTATCATTTGAAATACGTTTATGCCAGAATTACTCCTCCTCAACCATTTCTATTTTATATACCCTTACTATTTACTATATGCCTTCCTTGGAAAGCAATCTATTCTTACTGGGCTTACTGAGTAGAACGGTAATGAGACTATCCATCGAGAGCACAATTAATGTAATTTCAGCATCATCAAGTGGTCCCTAAGCAAAGTAACAACAAAATGTTACAAAGTTCTGATATTGCAGCTGAGGAGGGAAAACACAGCATCAAATTATCTTAACTCCACTGGACAATAAACTTATATTATTAAAATAAAATTGGGTAGAGTTAGAGTGATATACAAGAGGTATGAAGTTTAAAATCTACCGTAACTCAATGCTGTGGGTATTTTTTTTATTCACATTTTAATCAACAAAGCAATTGTTCCCTCTCCTTGCATGCTGTGTCCTAAGAGAAACTCTATGCAAAATAACAGGCTATTAAGATTTCTTGTAATGTTCCACTCACAGCAGAACAGCAATTTGACAAATTTATGTTGTTTGGAATATAAAATGGTAAATATAATCTCATAATTATAGTAGAATAAATATTTAAGTTAACCCTAAATAAGGTAAACACAGACATCTGCATATCTATACAAAGACTGAATGTTTACATAGTATTCAATCTGATACAAGTAATTGCTTCTGCATATAAAAGTATTATTCAAGCCCAGGAAATTCTGCAAGGCAACATATTCCACCTATTATTTGATATAGTTCATTACATTTGTGCTTTTTCTAAATGGAAAGTGTGATCATACTGGCAGCTGGACTGCTTTTCCAGACAACAATGCAGACCAGAGAACAAATGGTGATCACCCAATGATATTTCAGCTAATCAGACATTTTTAAAAACAGGAAAGTGGGAAGGATTACACTTTATAGGCATGTATATATGCTACTATATTCAGAAATGAATTAAACAAAAAATGCTGGTAAAATGAAAAAAAAAGCATCTTCCTCATCAAATCTTGCATGAGGGAGGGTTCATTGGTTGATCTTCTATTTGTCAATTACAGGTGTTTACACAAGTTACATTTTTTTTTGTGATGCGGCCCCTGAAAGTGCTCTACAGCCGTGACATAACACATTCACAGCTGCAGAATGCTTTTAAAATGGCTGATTGCACAAAAAATGACCCTCAATAAATCAGCTGTTAGCTGAAGGTGCTCTAGAACGCAGCTGCCAGCTGGGCTTTGCTGTGGCCAGAGCTGGGGGACATGGGGAGTTGAATGGAGCCCCCTTGCCTTGCTGTCAAGAGGCCTGGGGAGGGGAAGGGAGTCCTCCGCACTTTGTGGGTCTGGCTCAGCTCTCAACACCCCAGTCAGGCCTATTGACAGCAGCAGCATGCAGTTGCCAGCTGGGATTTGCCAGGACCAGAGCTGGGAGAGGGGGGGCAGGGTGAAACAGAGGCCCTTCGCCTAGCAGGCCCTCCAGCTACTCCAGCTGGGGTACTGCAGGGAGCTCGGCCAGGCCCACAAGGCAAGAAGGCTATCCTCCAGCTCCAGTTGCAGCACTGCCCAGCCAGCAGCTGCATGCTTGAGCCACAGGTAGGGGAAGGAAACCCCCCTTCCTTCCTCCACTTCCTCATCCAAGTCTCCTGACAGGGGCAGCGTACAGGTGCTGGCTCAGCTCTGCTATGGCCAGAGGTAGAGGGAGGGAAGTGGATGGGGGGGAGAGGGAGAGCAGTATGACAGCCCCCTAGGGGGCCACTGGAACACCCCCCATCTGCTGGCCAGGGCTCTTGACCTGCTGATCCAACAGATGAATGTTGTGGGTCATGGGGAGGGCTATAACTTATGGCACATTCTGTAAAGTGTCATGAGTTACATTGCTTCCCCAAAATATTTGTTGGCATCCTCTCTGTTGATGGGATTAAGAGACAGTGAGGTGTAACCATATCTAGATAACCCTAGGTAGTTTGGGACCAGTCAGTGTTGCTTGAAAACAAATTCTTCTACAGCAGGGATAGGCAACCCCTGGCATGGAGTTTGTTGCCACAACAAGGAATGGGTCCTTCATAGCTTCCCGATCTTCTGGCCCTGGCACACCAATATCTTACAAATCAAGGCTGCGGATTTTTTTGGCACTCTGTCCCAAAACACTGCTGACCCATGTTCTAGGGGAAATTATTTCAAGTAATAACAAGTGCAACTACATACAAGTGGAACACTACATAAATAAATAATTTTTCAGCTAGGTCTCTCAATAGTTATGCTTTGACACACATAATCATGGGGGAAATAATAAAAGTCCATCATCAGTCTCCATCCCAAACAGCTTTAAGAAAATCAGATCAGCTGATAGGCGCCGCCTTGCATTGTAATTCCATCTGTCCTCCCTCAGACATCACTCCGTCCTTCTTGGGACGACTCTCTCTCTCCACTTGGTCTTCCTTGGGACTTCTCTTTCCCTTGATTTCTGTCCTCCTTAAGACTACCCCTTTTCACCACAGCTGTCTCAGCGACTATCCCTTTCTCACCCCAACAACAGCCAGCCACACTTGCAATAAAACTGTTACAAAACAATAGTATTAACCTGAGTAAAACAATTACTCAATAAAATGACACAAAGTCATTGGTAACCAATCAGGGGGCAGTGAGGTTTCTGCTTTGGAGAACCGAGCACCTAAAACTGCCCTCTGATAGAAACAGTGTACTCAAGTTATATTGTGATGGTATAAAAATACTGCAGCTTGTCTTATCTAAACCTACAGCCTCAGTTATCTCCCCTGCTGTGATAGGCACCGCACAGGGGACCAGAACAGTAGCCATGAAAGCATAACCAGTGCCTGCTCAATGTTTTTCAAAAGAATTGGTGCCAGTGTATAAACGCTCCTATACAAACAGTCCATTATAAATGGCAGTTTTCCTGCACACATTAGTAGAAAAGACAAAAATCAAGTACAGCTGGAGATTAAGAAAGGTATTTTGAGGTCAGAACCAAAGCTAGCGAGGGATATGCAAGTTAATGCATTTCCCCCCCCACTCCTAAGGACCACGTCAAGCAACTGAAGGCTAAATGACCTAATTTTAAAAACTGTCACATGGAAAAAAAAATATTTTCAGGTTACATAACCAGACTTTCTGTATTTGTCAGCACCCTCAAGGAGAAACTACAACTTCCCCACCACACAACAAACATTCTTTGGAGAAACAAAAATACTTGTTAGTGTGTCTAATCAAAATATGGTTCCTAAGACATCATGATCCAAAGAGCTAAGTTCTTAAATTAGAGGCTTGCAAAACTTATTCTGTTGTCACAGCAACTCTGTCTCCATCCCTTTGGAGATGTTAAATCAGTGATCCGCATACAACTCCACCTCCCCTTCATGGTAAAAACTCACTATAGTACGACCACTTGTGGGTGTTAACGCAATGTCCTGAAACTCTTTGAAGATGGGAATGATTTGAAGACAGCCACTAAAGATTTCTTTATAGCTGGTGACTTAGGACAGGGTCAAATCTTATATAGCTTTATAGCTATTTAACTTTACAGCTAGTGACAAAGGACAGATCCACACCTCAGGCTCCCCTAGAACTGTGGGCTGTGCCACACCATATTATACCCCCCCCCCAAGCAGGCACAGAAAGTAGAAGCTGGAGGGGAAGACCCTGAAGACCCTGGCAGCTGCTGCAGCTGGAGCCCAGCACCTATAGATTAACTTTTCATGGGCTGCCAGCTGGACAGCTTTGATATAACATGTCCACTGACCTTACCTGCAAGTGCACAAAGAAACTCACAACTTGTGCTCAAAGTATGAAAAAAGGAAAACATTTACAGACAGCAAGACTACATTCTACAGAATATGTAAGCTACATAATTATCTCTCCAGAATCAGTGAATTATAAAAAACAGTGAAATGTCTACCGTTTGGTTTATATTTATATTATAGAAACACTCAAAGATCCCATAAAAACCAAGGCCAGCTGCGTTAATAATATTCTTATAACTTGTTTAAAAAAAAAGACTCTGAAAATAAATATATCTAGCTACTGTAGTTGAAGTTGAATAATAAAAGGACAATGAACAGGAAGTCATGACTTAAACCCTAGAGAAGTAGAAGGAGAAGAAATGTAAAATGACTGAAAGGTTATGCCACATTTCTGTGGTTCTCAATGCAATTAAGTCTAATGAACAGGATAGAGCACAGGGCCTTAGCCCTAACAAGTAAGGAACATGTTGAAAAAGATATTAAAGAATGCTAGAGGAATCGTAACTTTTTTGTCTCCTAAAACTGCAACAATAACACTGCATAGAGGTATTTTTGCACTGTAGCCATCACTTATTAATATATTACACATTTCAAATAAAAAGAGCAATAAAGACCATTTACACAACCTGAATGTTTGCCTTTCAAATCTGAAAGGAACAGGGTTTTAGATTCAAAGACACTATGGCTAAGTACAGAGGTTCAAAAAGCCTGAGGTGGCATTGATTCAGTATTTGCAGGTTAGTTTAAGTTGCGCAGCTTGAAGCGACAGACTGAACTGATGTTCAGTGCTTGTGTGGCCAAGACAAGCAAAAGCCTGCACAGGCCCAGGCCAGGAGCCTGGGGGTGCTCATATGTACCACCCCTCATGGCCAACTTCCTAAGGCTGCTAAACCAAACCCAGTGGCAGCCCAGGCTTGACTGGGTGCTAAACAAATGCCACCTTTTACTGATGTCAGCTGCAGGGAGTGGAGCCAGCAGAAAATCTCTCCCCAGCCCCTGCTTCTGAGAGGGGCGCAGGGAAGAGGGAATGCACCACCTAGCTCTCCCCCCTAAAGCCAAGGTCTGCCCACCACAACCTGGCTAGCAGGGCTCTGGTTGACTCAGCCCCAAACCTGTGGCCAGAGGAGGGGTGGGGGTAGAGGGATAGGGGAAACACACACATCCTATCTGACCCTACCAGGGTTGGCCCAGTGTGGGGGAAAAGACCTCGCTGGGGGTTTTTTGCTCCCCTACAGCCCAGCTTACCAGGCTGGAATCAGCTCAGCCCCACCCTCTCCCCAGCCCCTGCCTCAGAGGCAGGTGGTGAACACACAGGCCCAACCAGGGTCTGCATGGCACAGGGCTGTGAAAGCCCTGACCGAGGGGCATTTAATAACCCTGCAGCCTGGCCAGCCAGGCTGATGCTCAGCCTCCTCCTGGGGAGGGAGTGGGACTGAGCCAATTCCAGCCTGGCCAGCCAGGCTGCAGGGGAGCAAAAAGCCCCTAGTGAGGTCTTGCCCTGCTCTGCACCTGGCAGACCACAGCTGTGAAGGTCTGGTGCTGGCCTGGGTCTGTGTGCCCCCCACTCCCCACAGGCAGGGGGCTGGAGATGGGGTGGGGCTGAGCCAATTCCAGGCCAGTTCACTGGATTAAAGGGGAGCAAGAAGCTCGTGGTGGGGGCTGCGGGGGGCCAAGGCCAGGCTGGTTTGTTCCCCCCACTTCCACCCCCTCCTCCACAGGCTGGGGTCTAGAGAGGGGAAAGGCTGAGCCAGTGCCAACCCCACTTGCCTAGCTGCTGCAAGGGTGAAAAGCCTCCACTGCTGGGGCTTTCCTTCCCCTGTCCTGTACAAGGTCTGTTCCCTTGCCACCCCACCTATCCTGCTGGGCTGACAGGTGCTGGCAGGGAGCAGAGGTTTTAGTGCCTCAGCTCTGCGATAGCTGGGGAAGTGGCCACCCCTGCTCACTGCAGCAGAGAGCAGAGCCCAGGGCTGCAAAGCATTCTGGGATGCTGGGGACTGTGAGTTAACTTGAAAGGGAAGGGGTCTGGGACAGAAGTTCCATAAACCGGTTTGACCTAAATCAGTTAAGCCTGATACTACATTCAACCAGGTTTATCTTAAACCAGTTCGGGCCATTTTGAAAGCAGTTTACGTGCACTGAACTTGTGTTCTGTTACTGGTTCAAACCAGTTTTGGATCACTTAAACAGGTTTATGTGTGACTTTTCTCCCTATGTATTCTGTGACAAAATGGGCTTGACAGTTTTCTGGGGAGATTCGTTTCTGTGACACTGTGGTATGACTGATGGATGTACCTAAAAGGTGAAATAATTTCAAAGATGGATGTTTTAACAGAGGTAAATTAACTATGAACATTCTGAATTCTTTACCGCAATCTTTAACAATAGCTGGCTGCCATTTCATCCTTCAAAGCCACTGACACTCATTGCATCCAACACTGCCAACAAAACAGTAATTGAACAGCTGTTTTATAAATGACAACAGTGAATAGATAGAAAAACTGACATTTATGTATCTTTAAGTTTCAGAGTTAGCCAGAGGAGATGGGGCACTTACATTTTGAAGCTATTATTTCAGGTCTTTTAACAGACACATGAAGAGAACATTCACAAGCCCTGCACAAGAACAAAGATTACAAAATGGAATTTCTGCCTATATATAAAAACACATTTCTCCAAGAAATGCTGAGCTTCTCATAATCTTCTCCTTTATTCCTGTCAGATTAATGACTAGAAGGAAGATGAATAAGAACAAGAAGTATCCCAAACATAATGGGTCACTGTTGCTAGTGCACATGAAGCCTGAAAAGCCTTCTTCATTAGGATTAATACTAAAGTAGCTTGCAAACATAAAATAATAATGAAGAATAACTAACCAAGTGGACATGCTGATTATTGGACCAACTTAAAAAAAAAAAGTATGTTCTATACATACTGAAAAAAAATCTCATGTCTCCCACCCTTTCCTCCCCCGTCCCCCACGCCAATTCATTCATTCCATATTCTGACATGGGACTTCTATGAAAATAAAGTCAGCAACTTACAATTAAACTGTGTTAAATTATATCCTTTACCATACTTATGTACCAGCAAGTCATAGTTGCACTCTCTAATTTTAGTAGGTTTGTGTCAAGTCCTTCAGCGGAAGTAGCCTATTGTCTGTGTTCATACAACTTTTTAGTACTAGCAGCTGTGTTATAACATATTTACTACTAATAATAAAGATTTGCATTTTGATGATGCCTGAACTATGGCAGTAAACTACAGTGGCCTTATGATGAAAATAAGGCCCTTCAAACTCACAAATCCATTCACCAGGAAGCTCAGACAGCACACAGGACCCAATGGGATTGAATAAGATATTTAATGATATTTAACTTTAACAATTTAATTTAATAGATATCTGTCAACTCCAGCACAATTAAGGACAACCATGCACACCTCTTGATCATGTTACGTGAAGAAATGGGCACCCAACATCCTCTTCCATGATGAAGTTTGTTGGCTTGTGTGGCAAAAGCTGGAATCACTTATTTCAGCTCAAACCAAAGGAAAATAATAGCACAGCATATTAGGTGCAAGAAAGAAAGATAAAAAAAGGCAGGTCAGACCATAAAATAGGAGAGGATGGGCAAACAGGTTTCCAGGAAATTCCTTGAGGTAAACAGAACTGCTGGGCAGAACCAGAGGGAATGCCATATGCAAAGAGGTCCTTTTAAAAACTTACAGCTGTGCTGTTTTATACAACCTAATGAAACAAAAGGTTTATATCACACCCATAATTAAGCCTTTGGCCAATGGTTTGCAAAATACAGTTCACAGGGCAAAAGGCCACAAACTTTCCTAGTTGCATCTTGCTGGTTTTTCTTACTTTCCAACCTGCTTAACTGAAAATACATCAGATTGCTTTCCCAATATAAATTTGGTATACAGGGCATTTATACACCTACCTTTTCATTTGGTGACATGGTGGAGATCCACCATTTCTGTGAAGATTAAATCGAGTCTGCTCTGCTTGCCAGCCGATATACAACTGCACACAGTGCAGCACAGTCCATAAGTGGCGAAATGCATGTCAGTGTGGAAAAAACAGCAGCAGTGAGCTTTTGAACTAAAGTACCTCTGAGGTGCTCTAGTTCAAAAGTGCACTGCTGCCATTTTTTCTGTGCTGACGCGCATTTCACCACTTACACAACTGTGAGCATCAAAGCGCCTGGCGCTGCTGTGCTTGCACATGTGAAAATTCACAGGTTTTCACATACCTGCCAGAGAGGGAGTACATCTACAAGGGTCTCTTGTACATACAATAAAAAAAAAAAAACTGAATGAACCTTCCTAAGTCATCAAAAGGAACTATATTTTAGCACAGACCATGGAGTGCTCTGATCTAACCTAAGCTAATTTAGTCACACCACCATACATCCCCATGCAATCAATATCACCATTGACTGCATGGGGATGTATGGTGGTGTGAATAAATTAAATTGAGGCTCAGCCAACAAGCTCTTACCCAATTGCATTTACATGACATCAGAACAGTACAGATGGGGTTCTATGTAAAAGCAATGAAAGAGCTGAGTCTTACGTACACTATATATCAAGGTGAAATGACAGCAGCATACTGAATTGTTCTAGCTTTTAATATCTATAAAAACCTATTCTTAACTTTATTTAGCATTTTGTCTCTCACTAGTATGTCTATAAATACAGTAAAAGTGATATTTAGAAATATTATACAAGTACATTAAATATTTTCTTGACTGATGTTTTTGCCACAACAGCTTTTCTATTTTAAGTATTTCATTTTTACAGACATACAATTTCATTTTTCCAGAGATAAAGGTTTTTCAGTGTTAATCAGTATTAATCTGTACTGAACAGTTGTATATTTTTAAGTGTTAAAAACTGACTCATTTCCTGAAGGTAGGGACTTCATTTGCCCACAAATGATAAAGTTTAAATGATAAAGGTGGAGTTTAAATGATAAAGTATTTCATAGCAATATCAGTATGTGATAACTCACGTAAATGAAACAATATGAACCATATAGCATTTAGTGAACATATGTGAATATAAAAACTAGAATTTCCATATATTTGACCACACCTGAAATAACATTATTAATGAGTCCAGATTCGACTGAGTAGTTCAGCAAAAGAGAGCACTGATGCACAGAATTATGACCTATATGAGGTAGTACTATATGAAAAGAATTAACGGATTCTAAAAACAAGTGCTACTGCAGCGCTGATTGAAGTACTTCTATTTTAGTGTGATATATGCAACAGAACTGTAATTTGCAGTACTACTATAAATTTACCACATATCAATTATAAAAATACCAATAAAATATGCTTGAATTATTTATTATACTACAATTAATCAACGAACATGTGCTCATTTGTGTTTGCATTTCTGAAAGCAAGTAAGCAAGCCAATAGAATGAATAATACACTCATTAATACTAAATGTTAAAACTGAATTGCAATTTTCAGTTGTACCAAGACAAGTTATATAATTATTTACGAAGATCTTTAGATATAATGTTTTGTATGGCTGAGATATACAACTTGCAATCTTGCCGTAAGTAAGCAGTTTCTTAAGAAATGAATCAATAGCCCTTCGTTGCCTATAAACTCAATCTTTATATACAGTGGGTAAGTAGATTTGCATGAATATGTAAGTATTAAAAACAGCTTTGTAAGGTTCATGTATTTATAACTCTGGTTCTTACTGCTAATACAGTGCAGATGAAAAGTTGAAGAAAAATATAAAACAAACAAGCACCCACTAGTTACCACAGGCTTACATTTCCAAAATAAATACAATGATGACATCAAAAGGTTTCTGCTATTTCTCCTTCTCTCACCCAAGGGCAATTGTCAAGAATTTGATGATGCTAGGGACTACATTTCAGTAATGCTTTGAAATTTCATAGTCTAGTCTTTAGAGAACCTATAATTTAGTTTCAAATTCTTTAGTCCGCACAAGTACAAGTAAATGTTCTGTGCGTTCCAGGATACCATTAGCTAGAAAGAAGGCAGGGGGAGCTTTTCTGGAAGGCAGAAATCAAGATAGTTTGTTAAAAGTTAACTGACAACTCCAATGCAATTCAAGGAGATTAAAAGAAGATTTCTGGCCAGGTAGAGTAACATGGTCTAAACTGGTTTACAAGTAAAATGCACACATTTTTATTAACCTGGCATAATTTTGATTTAAAAAGCTTCTATGACAAATAACTCAAGTAATGAAATACAGGATAAATTCTGCCATCTTGAAAAATAATCAGTCCATTGTCATTTCTATATTGAGGAAATAAAGATAGCAGATATTTTGTTTCTCATATCAACCTGAATTTGAAGAAACTTCCTGGACACATTAACTGTTTATGAATAAACATATCTATAGGTAGGTTAACTAGTATGTTAATCATATATGAAATATATTTATATCAAATGAATTCTACTGGATATGATTACACTGGATATGAAAAGCACAGGCTTTTGTCCAACAGGTATTTTGTTTAAATAACAGTTTAGTTTGCTAATGTCTTGAAATGGCAATTGGAAGGAACTAAGTGGATAAAAAAACAAACCACGTATTTTCAAAATTTATGCATTAAATCTCATTAACTCAGTAAAAATATAAAGTGATACAAAATAACCTACATTGAATTATAATGCAATTTCATGATACAAAAATTACTTATGACATGAAATAAATTTAATTTCCTTTTTTAAAGCGTTTGATCGAAGACCCAAAGATTTAGCATTGCAGAGTTCTATTTGTAAAAATGGATTAATTACCTGGCATTTTACTTGGCATTCAGTTCCCTTTTGAGAATTTACCTTTCAGTTCCCACTAATATCAGTGAATCCCCAGAGGAAGGTCTATGTGAATTTCATGCAATGAGTAACAATACAGACTCTCACATAGGTAAAAGCACCCGAGTATTCGTGCATTTGAATTCTTTCGTTAGTCTCCATTCATGTATGCTCTCTCACAGAGCATTAATTTGGTAACACAGACGATCAAACAACACTCATGATCAGAGACATTTTTAAGACATCATTTCCTTCTCTTTTGCCAACTCATGTTGAAATCTAACCCATCGCTAACACTGCAGCTTTTACATGTCAGGCTATTTTAGTACTGCAGCACAATTCATTAACTGAGCCAACTCTAATTTTGGCTTGTATTTTGATTAGCTTTGTATATTAATATGGCTGATGAGAAAGAAACAGAAAACAAAAAATGAAGTTCCACCTACAGGAATTCCTCTGGTTATTCTCAGTGGCTCCTGGAGATGACATAGCAGTGAGAAATGAACAAGTAAACAGAAACAGTGCTGGTGAAGTGAAACCTTCAGTTACAAAGCAGCTCCATTGATGTGCATTTTCAATGATGTAGAACAGAGAGTGATGTTAGAAGCCCATTTCTTGAAACGAATAATACTGCATCTGCCGGTTTTCAATGGAACCACTCATACAGATATGCACATACATTGACACTTCAACTCACTGCCTTTCCAAAAGCTGAACGCAAGCTGCCAGCAGCTGTGGTATACCAGGATGCATGCATGTGTGCAGGAACACACCAAATGCAGATAAAGACAGGGGTGGTAAAAACAGTGTGATCTACTGAATTTTTCAATCTAACTGCATATAGCTACACAACGTAGTTATTTATTAGACAATGATAACAACATTTAGAAGCAAAGTAATTCCAAAAAAATTTTTTTGATAAGCTTTATATTGGATAATGTTTATATGGCTCTCCCCTCCAATTTTTTTTCTTAACATGCCTCACCTTAAAATTCTCTACAAATCAGATTATACACTATCCTCATTTTAGATATAAATATTTTTTTTCTATTCTGTAATCAGAACATGGGTCTTCTGTACTGAAGATCAGATGTATGCATTACATATGACATTGTTATTAAAATGTATATGTATTGCAAATCAATGTAATATCTTTATTCTCAACCATACTAGATTGTAGCATCAGTAATCATTCCCTTTAAAAAAAAAAAAGTCCTCAAGTATATTACAGGTTCAGACTAAGAATTGTAAATGTTTCCAAAACAAATGTCCTATAGACACACATATATACACACACCTATAGATACATAACTATATATCCATAAATACACACACCCACCCACCTATATAGATTATATATCTATAAATCTATAGATATAGATTTATATATGTAGATTACACACACACACATTTGTGTGTATGTATAAGTCCTACATGCAAATGCATGTGCATGTGTGCGTACGTGTGCACACAAGTCCTACATGCATATACAGAAGCAATCTGACCTTTTGCAATGACACTAATACTCCTGAAATTGCTGTAATATATGTATATGTGGCCTCTGGGAGTGAAAGACTAGACCCCCCTAAAGAATAAGAATCAAATATAAAAAGAAAACGAACTGACTATATCCAACAGAAGCTAAGCAAATCAAAGTCAAATTACCGGAGTAATAAACTTGCTCCAAAAAACACACTCAGATATTGATTACATGAAAAAACAGAACAAAAACAGAGTAAAAGAAACCACATTCTTTAGCTAATTTTTAACAAATCAAAATTGAAAATATTAAATGTAAGCCTATTATGACCTGATGGTGGCTCAATAAAAACTTTACTTCAATACAAGGTCTCCAAAACGGTCAGAACTTTCGCTAGCCTGTGTAAGATTATTACTTGCACAGCAGTCTCATGCGACAGCCACCAAAAAGTCAAGTGGACAGGTGAAATGCTAAAAAGCAAAAATATCAATTCTCAAATATAAAATTATGATAAAACTAAGACACAAATAAACTGATACATTACTTTTGAGCAATTAAAAACCAACATATGCAGTGTTCATTCCATGAATGCCTGAAAATACTGTGCCTTCCTAACTTCTGCTAGCATACCTTTCCCTGTCTAAAAATCATTTTTCCCTTAAAAACTCAAAACTATTTCCAATTTTTAAGTTGAGGCTTGCATCTGCTTTCTGTAAATGCTTTGGCAACAAAATAACTATAAATACAAAGATATATGTAAAGCAAAAAAATTCTACTACTCATGAAAAGCATATTATTTGGAAACACTTGGGCTATGAAAATTCTAGAAATGTGCCTATTAGGTCAAAGATCTATTTTGAGCTGCCTTCATTGATTTGAAAATAAAAGTATACTCCAGAGTCTGCTTCCAGAAGAATTTATTTCCCCATAATTAAAGTTTACCAAATGCTCTGCTGAATATAAATCTCAACCCTTATCAAGGGTAGTCAGATTTCTGGACAACTATAAATGTTTCTTGCAACATATTTCCCTGCCATCAAAGCCTTTTTTTTTTTTATTTAAATTAACATCAGTTTCCCCAACTCTACTCTGAGAAATACCAAATTCGGAGCTGCCTTCTTTTATACCTGCAGTATAAAGGACCAAAAGAATGGGTTGCTTGCTGGATTTTGACTGCTTAAGCAAATACTGGTCAGGAAACTGACAAGCAGCACTACATAAACAGCAGCAGAACCCACCCCCTCCTAAAACTCACCCTAATTTATTTAAATTTCCTAATATTTACTATTGAAAAAATGTAAAACTTAAAATTGGGACTCGCAAGCACTATAGAATCTATACAGATTAGTCTAAGGCAGTGTGGGCAAAATACAGTCTGTGGGCCAGATCTGGCCTGCCAACGAATTGGATCCAGCCTGCAGGCAGGCACCCACCAATTCGTTGTATCCAGCCTGCAGCTTCCCCAGGAGCTCTGTATGGGGCCAAGTCCCACTTGCTCCTGTCCAGGGGAGCCTGCACATGCTCTGCCTGCACCCTCTGACCTTGGCCCCAGCCAGGGTACACAGCTTCCTGGCAGAGCTGCTCCTCCTACAGCTGCAACCACCCAGGTACTACTCAGCTCCCCCTGGCTCCAGTGGCTCCACCTCTTCCTGCCCCTGCTGCGCCACTCTGGGCAGGAGGTAGAATAGGAAAGGATGGCAGCTGTAGGGATGCATGCTGGGCACCACACACCCGGCCAGGTAGGAGGGAAGCTGCAGCCAGATGGCTCCTGCCCCAGCATGTGTGGATCCAACTCCTGGCCACCTTCCATGCACTTCATCTGCCTGACACGATGAGCAGCCACCTGAAGGCAGCCAAGTGGGTGGAAGGCACTGGAGCACTGCGCACTGGGGCAGGAGCTGCCCAGCTGCAGTTCCCCCCCTGGGGTTGTGATGCCAAGCACTACCTCATAGCTGTGGCTGCACTGGAAGCAGGCCAGCCAGGCAGCTGTGCACACTGGCGGGGCGCAGGGGCGGCCGTGATCCCTCTAGCGCCCCCCTACCATGCCAAGTAGGCAATCCAACACCCTCTTCTCGCCCGCCACGTCTTTGATGATATCTGGTTCTATATGGGAGGCTGCCTTTGATCCTCTAGTACACAGTGTTATGCTGGAACTATTCTGTTCTGTATGGGGTGACTCGGTGCACCCCAGCCTTAAGGGCTATGCGTGCCTCCAACCTCCCCTTTAGCACACCCCAAGCCTCGCAGCTGTACCAGACGTTCTTGTGTCATAAGCTTGCCCCCACCTGGGGTCTCTCGATACGTGCACTCCCTCTCTCTGGGGTTTCTCCGTATGTGCGTCCAATATACTCGCCCCTCCCGGGCTTCTGCCCCCCTCTCGCCCTTTCCGGGCCTCTAGTCGCGCGCTCGGCTTTGTCGCGCTCCTATCAGTCAGGCTCCTATCCGCATGTCCGCCCCTCTCCAGGCTTACTCTTGCGCGCCTGCCCCTCTCCGGGACTTCTACCGCGTGCTTGCCCTTCTCCGGGACTTAGTGTCAGTAGGGTGCTAGTCGCTCACCCTGGAGCCTCTTATTTTAACCTGCCTTCTGGGCTTGTTATAGCGTGCCAGCCTCTCTCCCAGACTCTTACTGCATGCTCGCCCAGGCTTCCTGTTCCCATATGCCGCGCTGCCCGCGCCCTTCGCCCTCCCTGGGGCCTATGCCGCGCTGCCCGCGCCCGCACTCAGGGCTTCCCGTGGTTGGGGCTCAGGCAGCCTTAGCCTTACTTGGCCCCCAGACCCGCCTTCTCGGGCCTAACTCGCGCGCTTCCCGTGCTTGGGGGCTCAGGTGGCCCGTAGCCATGCCTGGCCCCTGACCTTTCTCCTGGGTCGTACGCCCTACTGGGCAAAATACTGCCCTCACGGGCTGGGGTCTCAAGACCCCACACACCGCACCTCTCCGGCACTTGCCCGCTGTGCCAGCTATGGCGCCAATCGCTGTGCTGCCCTGGCACCGCTTGCTGTGCCCTTACTGGGCACCAGGAACCCCCAAATTATTGGGGAGCTCCCATGAGGCCTCCTCGCACCCCTACAGCCTCACCCGGTCCTCCAGTATTCACAAAACAGCCCTACCGCAAAGCAAACTATTAGCCAACTGGCTCTAACTCAAAATAGGCCTACCAGCTATAATGTAAGGGTCCAGGCCCAAACTGGCCCTCTTGCAAAGGCATCTCCGCCAGGATTCTCTCTGCCCTAACCATGCTGCGTCCCCTTAGGTGCTCAGGCTGCACTGCTCGTCTCTGCTCTGCTGGGCTCTTCTGCAGAGCTCCCCCCTCAGGCTGCCAGAAAGGAACTGGCTCTGGCCTCAGCCTGGTTGCTTATAAAGGCCAGGCCCTGCCCCCTTCTAGCCAGCTGACCAACATTAGTTGCCCCGGCAACCCTCACCTGTGCTGCCGTGTTGATTGGCAGCTGTCCTTATTACTATTACTAGTAGCGAGCACCCTAGTGCTCTGCTACACACCTTCCCCCTTAAGTTCTTAACCTTCATCAGGAGCGGGGCACGCAAGTGCCCTGCGACAAACAGCAAGGTAGCAAACTACAGTTCTCAACAGGGCATCTCACATAATTGTAGCATATTTATTAAAGTACTATTATTCTCATTATTATATCAAAATGGCACCCAAAATGTTTAATTGGAATCAAGAAGATGATTTAGATATTGTACAAGGAAACATATTGGGCTAAATCCTAATTCACTTTAACATGCCTAAATGGCATGTATGTAGCCACATAAGTGCAGCTTTTGGTACTAACCTGCAGTCTGGGTTTCTATTTTGTGCTGTGCTGAAACAGAATGACCCTATGTGAATACCTACTAGAAGTAAAACTGAGAAGGGCCCTTCTATCTTTAGCACAAATGGTTATGTCCAGAAAGTGAGGACACCTGAGTTACTGGCCACCATTCCCCCTCCTGAGGGAATATGAACCTGCACCTCCTATTTCCCAGCACAGTTCTCTAACCGCCAGTGCCTTCTTCAGCCCTCCTCTTGATGTACCCACTGCCATTGACATTTAATACTTATTAGATAAAACAGACAGACAGTTATGAGGAATTTGCTGTCCCACTGGGAGGGCTCTATCATTGTCAAGACAGCATTCATCCCACCAAACTTCATCTCCTCTGGCTTACAGACTTCCTCCTGTTCCCACCAATCTTCTTTTGGCTGTCCAGTGGGCCAGCCTCAAGGATCTGAGTAATCCTTAGCTTGTGGCCTGGAGCCCTTCTCCTCCAGTGTCAAACACCCACTAGTCATGATTTTTCTGCAACTAAAATTTCAAGATTTACATGGCTGTCTGTGCATATGAGTGATTCTGTTTTGCTGAGCAACTGTGCAAGCCAGAGCCTACCCTTACTGAGGATGTCAAAAGTGCCAGCAACCTCCAATTACGTGGTTGTGTATATGATATTTTGGTACATTAAGGGAAACAGGATTTAGCCCACTGGTTATACCTCCACTGCTCTTAAATGAAAATCTTCATTAGCTAACAATTCTGAAAATGATTCATCCTGTCTGCTCTACTCTGATCAATCTAGCAGAAGCAGCATCAGCTAACTTGATTTTTCCCAATGGTATTCCTGCTAAGTACATTCTATAAAATATAGTCTAATTTTAATGCACATCTCTGTTGAAATAAATTCACCATGACAAAGTATCATGTTGCCAGTAGAAAGAGGAACTGTATCCTTATCATAACCTCTTCTAAATTCAAAGACATCTACAAATATTAACCTCTCTATAGCCAGACCAATATTTGAATGTGTTTGAGGAGAGGAGGAAAATCCCTGCTTATTCATTTTCTTTTTCCATACAAGAATTTTTACAGCTACCAAAGAAATAGCAAAGAAAATGAATTTTCTGATTTACAAACTTCTGTGCTAGAGAGAGAATTACAGTTTTGTCAGACTTCTTATTCAAAAAATACAGCTGGACAACAGTTCTCTTCCTGTTTCTTCAGCTAAGGAAGAATGACCATAAGCAATACAAATGGGAGAACCGATCCACATGATGTCAAAAGGGTACAAATGCATGTGACATCAACAATAAATCATCCAAGAGAAAATATAAAATGTCAGATAAACTGAAATTAAATTTGAGTAACTAATCAGTTAGAGCTGCATCACCTCTGATCTGAGCCCCCTCCTCTTCTCTTTTTTTTTTTTGGGGGGGGGGGGGGAGAGGGGTGTGGAGAGGGTAGGGGATCAGAAATTTTACTTAGCAGAGTATACTGATTACATGACATGAACTCTTCTGGCAAATTAGTGAAAATACCTGCTAGTTTGTCAGTTATGTGGAGATGCTGATTTACTCTTTGCTGGAAAAAGAACCATGGAGATGTCATGCCCTAATGGCTGTCAAAATGGCTCCCGCTTCTCTGGCCCAGCAAACAGAATGGACATTTACCCTCAATGGGCACATCCAGACAAGCGTGCATGTGCATCTTGCAGCACCTCAAAACACTTCTGAGATGCTGCAAGACGCACATGCAGGAACAAAAAAAAAACATTCCCCGCAATTCATATATGCAGCACGGGGGCAAAATTAGACCCCTGGATATCCAGGAGTCAAAAAACCCAACAAACTGTGCCACAGAACAGCGGAACAAGGCATGGATCGAGGCCCATGCCTGGAGACAACCCAGGAGTTGGTCCTCCAGGGGAGACTCTCTTGTTTCTCATCAGAGTGTCTCTGTGGTGCTCCTGCTGCTCCTGGCATTGTCAAGGATAAGTTAGGGGCGTGGGGTGGGGGGGGTTTATGGGTGTGAGGAGTGGCAGGGAGATGTTGAGGAGTAAAGGAGGATGTCGGGGGCTATGAGGAGTGGTGAGGGATGTCAGGGGGGTGTCAAGAGTGGAGGGGGCTGTTGGGAGCTATGGGGAGTGGAGGGGAATGTCGGAGGGTGTGGGAAGTGGTGGGGGGGATGTCCTGTATGTGGGTAAGGTCATGAAGTGGATTGAGCAGGGGCTGCCACACACCTGTCCTCCCCCCTCTTCCCCACCCCCAGCCCCCGCCCACTAGTGCACGGCCTTGGATGGGTTGAGCTGGGTCCATTCAGCACGTATGGAGCCCGGGTCACGCAGTGCTGCATTGCCATCCACTGTGCCTGTGGCCACCAGGTTGGAAGGCAGGTGTGTGGCAGCCCCAGAGCCATCCCTAGGGCTGTGCGAGGCCCAGGGCATATCAACCTGACCTGATCCGGCTTGGGCCACGCAGTTAGTTTGCATTTGCACAGGAGCTGCACCTCCCATAGCCAGACAGGATTTTGGTAGCACCGCATCTGGGGAACAGGGAGAAGCAATGTCCAGGTCCCAGCATTGGCCTGCCTCAGACTCAAACTAGTTCATCCTGAACCAATGCCAGAAAAAGAAGTTGTTGACAACTGTATTAGACTCAATTGTAACAGCAAATATCTAGCTTAGTCAAATCAGTTGTATAACATGCATGTGAAAGCCCCTAAGAACTCCAAACTTGAGATAAAAATATCATACTGTGTTTCATGCAGCACTTTTTAACAGTAGACTACAAAGCATTTAACGAAGAAGAAGACAAAGACAATATTATTATACCTATTTTACAGATGGGAAAATTGATAGAAGTGACTCTTTGAGTTTCATCAGCTGACTCCAGTTCTCCATTTTTTATAGATAATTTCCTGAGTTCTCAGTCTATACATAAAAACTGAGGATTACAACCTAACTGCATTGTCATGCAACAGAATCAACTCTGTATCACTGTGAGAGAGAGGAGGAGCCATCGGGCTCCAGGGTTTATGGACTAATCAAGGGTTCAGCAGCCCTGGGTCCGCAGCCTCAAGGAGCCTGGCAGAGATTCCCCTTACCCAGGTGTTTTGGGAAGGGAGGGACCAATAATTCCCCCAACAGCATAAAGAAGAGCCTGGAACAGGCAGATGGAGGCAACGCAGAACCGGAAAGAGGAGGAGGAGGAGGTGGAGCAAGCCAACACACGCTGCGGGGAACGCTGAAAGCTATGTTGAGTGCTGGTAGGAGCAATTCCCCTGGTCTCATTTGCATCCGAGATGGAACCACATGACGACTCATTTAAATGGGAGATGGGACAGCATTCATTAGCATTCACGATGGAGAACAGAGATTCCAAGGCAAGAACCTCACTGAATTCTGGGATCAGAAAAGCAGGGGAGCACTGCATGATGGGGAATCCTTGCTCCAAATGCTAATCAACCCAGGTCTACACACACCCAGCTCAGCATTTAGCAGACCAACTCTAGTAATGACTCCGCTATTGGTATCCATAGTTAGTTTCATAGTTTCTAGGGTCGGAAGGGACCTGAGCAGATCATCTAGTCCGAGCCCCCGCCATGGCAGAAAAGAATACTGGGGTCAAATGACCCCAGCAAGATGTTCATCTACTCTCCTCTTAAACATCCCCAGGGTAGAAGCCTGCACCACTTTTCTTGGAAGTTAGTTCCAGACCCTAGCCGCCCTGACTGTGAAGTAGCGCCTCCTGATGTCTAACCTAAACCTACCCTCTGCCAGCTTGTGACCGTTATTCCTGGTCACTCCTGGCGGTGCTCGGGGAAACAGTGACTCCCCCAGTGCCTGCTGATCCTCCCAACTAGTTTATAACAGGCCACAAGATCCCCCCTCAGCCTTCTCTTTTGGAGGCTGAACAGGTTCAGGTCCCGTACCCTCTCCTCATAGGGCCTGCCCTGTTGTCCCCTGATCATACTAGTGGCCCTCCTCTGGACCCTCTCCATGCTGTCCACATCCCTCTTGAAGTGTGGCGCCCAGAACTGGACGCAGTACTCCAACTATGGCCTGACCAGTGCCGCATATAGGGGGAGGATCACCTCTTTGGACCTGCTCGAGATGCATCTGTGGATGCATGACAAGGTGTGGTTGGCCTTCCTGACTGCCTCTCCACACTGCCAGCCCATGTTCATCTTGGAGTCAATGATGACCTCCAGATCCTTTTCTACCTCCGTGCTGACAAGAGGGGAGTTCCCTAACCTGTAGGTATGGTGTCGGTTGTTCCTCCCAAGGTGCATCACCTTGCACTTGTCTGTGTTGAAACCCATCCTATTTGCATCTGCCCACCCTTGTAACCTGTCTGGGTCTGATTGTAGCCTGTTGCATCCTTCCAGTATGCCCGTGTCCCCCCACATCTTAGTGTCATCAGCAAATTTGAACAGGGTGCTTTTTACCCCCTCGTCCAAATCACTGATGAAGATGTTGAACAGCGTGGGCCTGAGGACGGAGCCCTGCGGAACCCCACTGCCCACGTCCTTCCAGGTTGAGAAGGACCCATCCACTACCACCCTCTGGGTGCGGCCCTCCAGCCAGCTGGCGGCGCATTTGACTGTATGGGTGTCTACACCACAGCCCCCCAGTTTCTTAATGAGAACAGGGTGAGAGACAGTGTCAAAAGCCTTCCGGAAGTCCAGGAAGACTATATCCACTGCTACCCCTTCATCTAATGATCTAGTGATCTGATCGTAAAAGGCCTCCAGGTTGGTCTGACAGGACCTGCCGCTGATGAAACCCTGCTGGTTGCCCCTAAGCATGCAGTCCCCAGCTGGCCCCTCCTGGATGTGTGCCAGCATAATTTTCTCGAACAGCTTGCCTAGGATTGAGGTAAGACTAACCGGCCTATAGTTTCCCGGGTCCTCCTTCCTCCCTTTTTTGAAGATGGGGACCACGTTGGCCCTCTTCCAGTCCTCTGGTACCTCACCAGAGCACCACGAGTGCTCGTAAAGCCGTGCCAGGGGACTTGCAATGACCTGGGCCAGTTCCTTTAGAACTCTAGGGTGGAGATCATCCGGGCCAGCTGACTTGAATACGTCCAACCCCTCCAGAAGCTCCCTAACTAAATCCTCACTAACCTGTGGCCCAGGTGTGCCTCCCCCAGGGGCCAAGGGGGGCCCAACAGGGAGGTGGCTGTTCTGGTCCCTACTTAGGAAGACAGAGGCAAAGAAATCGTTAAACATGTTAGCTTTGCCATCTGGTGTGACGATCAAGTTTCCCATCGTGTCCTGCAAGAGCCCCACATTACCCGGGACCTTCTTTTTACCCCCTATGTATTTAAAAAAGGACTTCTTATTGTCCTTAATCTGGGAAGCTAGTCCCAGTTCCACCTCTGCCTTGGCCATCCTAACTATCCGCCTACATCCCCGAGCAACTACAGAATAGTCCTCCCTGGTGATGACCCCTTCTTTCCATTGGGTGTAAGCCTCCTTTTTAGCAAGGAGACATTCCCGGATGCTTTTGGTGAGCCATGGAGGCTTGTGTGCTCTCCTGCTCCCTTTGATCCTCGTTGGGATTACCTTCCTTTGCGCTTGGAGGATCGTTTCCTTAAGGAGTGACCACTCTCCTTGGACAAAACACTGAATCTTCCTGTCTGTATTATGAGCTCCCTCAGAGTAATGCCATCCATATAGCCAGCAGTGATCAATTCCTATTATCCACCATATGAGCCACTGTTTACCTCTAAACAAACCTAGTGTCTTCCCTTGAACCATTGTTAGTTCTCTACAAAAACCCCTACCCAAGCTCAAGTGTCTGTCCTGGTGCTTGGATCCAACGCTGCACCAGTTCCTTTCCTTTTCTGCCTGGAATCTCTCCCTTGATCATGCTGAGGCCTTTGCCTGTCTGCCAGCTCCAACAACACCTGGGAACCTCGACTGATTCAAGCTTCGCTGAGTGGTGAGATCCCAACTCTCTCCGACTCCAGGAACCTGACTTTTACTTTCTTACTCCAGGCACAGCTTTCTAAACCTGACTTTTGCTAATCAAACTTGAGCTAGACTTCCCTAAAACCTGAACTGAAACTATGTAATATTGTAACTGTTTATTTGTCTCTCTTTTGTATGGCTATTATTACTGGTATCATCATAAGTTCATATAGCTGGCAATAAATAACTTTTATGGTCAAGCTGTTGCTTTACTTTCTCTCTGAACCTTGCCTACTCTTTTTTCCCCTTGACCTCCCCATCTGCTCTACAGCAACACTTCTTTTACCTAAGCCAAAGATCCCTGTAATGCCCAGAACCGGAGTGGGGTCTGCTCATCAAGGGCCTTACGACTAGGATCATTGTGACAAGAGATTGGGACGTATCAGCTGAAAGTGCTGATCAGACGTACTCTGTTAGCATGTGTGTATGTGTGTCTACCTGCATTTATTATTGTCCTGCTGAAATAAGGGATGAATTGAGTTCAACGCACATGAGGCTGTCAGCCTATCAATGCTGAATAGTCCGGCCTGACTCAGATGCGCTCTGTTAACCTGTGTGCTTGTGTCTGATTGCATTTTATTGTTGCCCTGATGAACTGAGTTTAAGGCATATGAGGGTGTTAGCCCTGTCAATGCCAAATAACCCAGCCTGGCTCAGGAGTATCCTGGTGATCTGCATGTATATGTGCGTACATGTGTTTGACTGATTTGGTGGTTGGAGGAACCCAGCCCCATTGAAACCGAGTCCTGCAAGATAGCTCCATTGGGGGTGAGGACTTGCAGAAGGGAAAGATACAGCTCCATATAGAAACACAAGCAACACAAGCAGCACATTGACAGAATTACAGAGACCCCCCAGAAACATACTTCTAATAAATGAGCACACCCCAAAGTGTCGGGCAAATCTGGTAACACACAACTCGAGGTTGCGGGTGTTTTTGGCCCTGTCCAAAAACATTGCTGACCCCTGTTCTATGGCACATGTCTAAAACTAATACACATCCAAAAGATGTAATTAACCAATAACATGAAGCTTCTGACTTCTAGATTACACACCAGAGGAGAAGGTTAAACTAAGTATGGGTTTTCTGGATTTAGCTCACCAGACAGTTCTGTTTCCCCTGTATTTGTATAAATACGTTAGTAGTAACAGGTAAAGTGACAAAGAAATAGATCGCTGTGACTGTGATATGATGAACAGTATAATCCAAAGTCAGAGACTCTTTTATCAATTACACTCAATATAGAAAATATTCAGAAAAATCCAGTAACTAAGTATAACATTAAAACAGAAGTTACCTTTGAAGGTTTCAAGTTCATTCCTGTAAGAGAAAAAACCAGAATATAAAAATCTCAGATTTGAATCTAGGCAACATTTTTTTTAATCGTGGCTGGGATCATTAATTCATTAATATTTCACATGGCTTTATGATTTATTAAAAGGTAAACGGCAATGGATTTGACTGTTGTGATCTACTTTATTAATTGAAACTTATCTGCTTATTCTGTGCATCTGGGTATAAGAAATTGCTTATTTGGGGCAAGTGTTATCATCTCCTTTAGAATCCAAGGTATTTTATACACTTACAAATATTTCAGATTTGCTCCGATTGAAAAAATCTGCTGAACACAAAGTTAACTAATGCAGACTTCTTAGCTCCTCAGACAGTTAAACATCTCTCCTGCTTATCAGAATTTAGCTAAATTGTGGCAGAATGAAAACTGATTAGTATCCCAGCAGTTTTCACTACCGGTATTCCATTTCTGAGCCTTACACCTACCTACTTAGACATCATCAAGAAAAAGCTGATCAGTTAAGGTTTTGATGAGTTCAGGTTTTGGGGGTGAGAATGGTAAGAAAAGAAAAAGGCTAAAAGAAAAGCCCCAGGATGAAGCAGCGTATAAAAAAAGGAAAGTGCAAACAGAATTGGAAAATCTGGTTCATAATGTTTCACAGTACAGAAATAAGTATAAGTGAAGCATGAAAGCAAAAGGTGACAAAAATATAACTAATACAGGAAGTAGACAGCCAGTGGAATACATTTAAACAGTGTTTCAGACTACTGCCAATAACAGTCATAGGCTCCTTTGTCAAACTTTGTCAAATAGTTACGTCTAGTATTTTATATGGTTTGTACATGATTAAATACTATTTAATAATATTAGATGAATACATTCAAATATTCTTTCTATATCTCCAGATCAAGTAGCAAGTTACAAGTTTAAGAACATATTTATTAGTTTGTAGGCTCTGGAATAAGGATAATGTCTTCTTCTGCTTGGTACAAATTTTGGGTGTTACAGGAATATAAATACCTCTCCCATGCTTGCCCTGGAGTGCACACAGCAGCAGGAGCCGCCCTTCCCTCATGCCTACATCCCCCTCAAATGAGCTGCTAATGGATCCATCCCATGCTTCACCCCAGCTGGGCCACGCCTGTTGGTGCCCCTTTGTGCCGATGCCCAGGGCAGTCACCCCACTGGCCTCTCCCTTGTAACAGCACTGGTCCTGTCCAAGATAGAACACAGTACTTCATATGAGACCTCAACAATGCTGAACAGAGTGGAAGAATCATCTCCCTTGACTTGCAAGCACACTCCTATTAACTGGAGCCCAGGATGTTAGTGCCAGTAAGAGCATACTTTTGATTCATAATTCATCTCAAAAGGCTCAATAAAATACTTAGTGAACGATTTTAGTTTAGGTTTCCCTTTAAAAAAGTAGGACAATTAACATATGAAGATAAGTAAGGCTTCTTGTCATTCTCCTTTAAAATGTAGTAAATATAGTAAGAAATATAAGCAGAAATATGTCAAAGGTAAGCAAAAACATCCAGTGGTATGCTTTTATTCTGAGTGTCACTACAAACCTTAATTGTCACACTCTGCAGCAAAAGCTAACCCCCCACCCACCACAAAAAAAAAAAAACAACAAAAAACTTTTATAAAAACTACCTATGGAAAATAAAATAAAGTTACACTTCAATTTGACAACACATGTAAGTATGTTTTTGGATCAGCAACCAGATATGTAATGAAAAATTAACATTAAAGCTGATTACAAAGCTGTTTAACTCCCTAAAATATCAAAACAAATTTCTAGGTCTTTAAACAACAAAAACTCATTCTCCTCTGAAGGCATTTTTGTGAAAGTTGATATGTACTGGAATCCAATGCCATCACTGCATCTAAACCAGTTTATAAACTCATGTCTTTGCCTGTTCTCCTTGCAATGGCCCACAGGAATGTCAATGTCGATTAAGAAATCTAAATCTTGCCTAAGGAAGAGCACAGTTGGAGGAAAACAGAAATAAGTGCAAGACAAAGTGCATTTTTAGATCAGTGCAGACACAACCAGATTCGATCGAACAATTAGTGTCTTCTCAGTGATTAAAATATTGAATGTGGAGGTGAGAAGAGCTGAAACCTACAGGACTCCTTATCAGTTTTCTAGACACAAGGTCTTTCTTAGCGTCCTGAACAAATCTAGTATTTTAAGTCAGCAACCTCAGCGTCCTTCCATCCACCATTTCATTATAAGGTATATGGTATCCTTCCTTCAGCTCCTAAACGTGATTCACTGCTGAATTTATTTTTCCATCAAGTACAGGAAAGCTGCTTCATCCAAATCTGAAGCATATGCTGCTCTAGAAACAACAGAAAGTAGTTTCATAATGGAGGGACAGAAAAAAAGCCCTGCACCTAAACCTACATTTTCAGGTACCACAGGGGTGGGCAAAATATGGCCCAGGGACCAGAACTGGCCCACCAATTCACAGTATCTGGCTTGTGGCTGTCCCCGCAGTGCTTTGCCAGGGACCAAGCCTCACTCAGAGCAGCCTGTGCCTGCTCTGGACTTGCTGATGGCACTGCCCCAACCCCAGCCCTGGCCAGCACAGTTTCCCAGAGAAGCTGGTCCCGGTGCAGCTGCAGCTGCCTGGATATTTCTCGGCTTCTGCCTCCTCTTCCTCCTGCCCCTGCTGTGCTACTCTGGGTAGCAGGTAGCATGAGGAAGTAATGGTGGACGGGGGAAAGCTGCAGCTGGGCAGCTCCTGCTGCAGCACACAGAGCTGCTGTTCCAGGCTGCCTTCCACCAACTCTGCCCACCCAGCACAATGAGCAGCCACCTACGGGTGAATGGGTGGAAGTCAGTTCCACCGGGACACTCTGCGTACTGGATAGGACTGAGGCCAGGACTGCAGTGCAGGCTGCCCCAGGTGGGGCTCAACCTCATGTGGAGTGCCTCATGGGCAGCCGCAGGCCAGATAGGGCAGGCAGTGGGCCACACCTGTACCGCACTGCTCTGCTGCATGTGCCCCTTGTCCCCCCACCCCCAGCAAGCTCCTGGGACCTAGCATGTGGATAGCCCCCATACAGACATGTACACCTACCCCACCCCCAATATACAAGAGTAAGACTTTATTTTGAGCTATTATGCAATAGCCTTTGTATACACCACTCAAAAAAAATATAAAATCGTGACAAAACATTTTTTTAAAATTAAAATACAGTGTAGATGTTCGATTTTTATTATGCAATTTTTTTTATTTATCATTTGTTAAAATGATATCTGCTGAAAGTTTTGTGTACAGCCCTCGATAGCTCACCAAAACTTAAGTAACCAGCTGAAATAATTGCCCAGCCCTGGTGTACCATGAGGGACTTCTACCAGCAAATGACAGACCTAAAGTTTCTACCTATTCTAAACAGAATTACAAAGTTATTAAACTCTCCATCAACACTGCCTTCTTCACACTGCTCACATTTAAATACTGAAATCTATTTGACAAGAAACAATAATAGGAAATGAATGTTTTTCACCAACAAAAATAAAAACACAGTGAGGAAACACCTTGTAAAGTTCTGTTCCTCTTCTTTTTTACACTAATTGGTCCTAAAATTAGGAGCTCTGATGCTGCTGTTCTTCAGAAGGGAATACATCTATAGGTGCTGACAGCTGTGGTACCAGAGATGAGCAAACAATGCAGGCTATCTCTTGAAAATTATGCCTCCTGCTCTTGCCCAAAAAGGAGTCTGACTTAACATGCCCATTTTTTTTTTTTTTATTGTTGGTCCCTTAAAACAGTCACGGCAGCTTTCTGACCACCATTTGTTAACAAAGTTATGAATCTACAACACAGTTTCATTCTATGTAAATTTAGGGTTACAGAAGCATTTTGTAATCATATTATTGAAGACAATTTTACTAAAGCAGAAGTGGAAAAAACAAATAATTAGAATGTGTAGTATTTTCAGCATACACATACCAATTTCAAATGGAGAGATTTTTCTTTGTATCACAGGAAAACCACCAAATCAACAATTTTAGCACTTCTGCTGATCCCTCAAATTACACTATTAAATACTAGATACTTCCAGAGACGCATCTCAATATGTACTCATTGTATATAACCAGCAATTGGCATAACTCAAGCAGCTGAACATTAACCTACTTGATTCTTAAACCTTATTTTTCAAATGCATTGCAAGTTCCTTTTTAGCAGGTACCACTCACCATGCATTTTTTCTTGTCATCAACTATTGGGAGTTAAGGAGAGCAACATCTACTTATGGGAGATACTTCATTATATTACGGGAGCTCTGCAACACTACACTATGTGACCGCCGGGCTGGAAAGGGGGGGGGGGGTGAACCCCCTTAGGAATAGCGGCTTGAGGTGGGAGGGTGCCGCTATTCACCCTGGGACACCGTTGGTCCGGAGTAGGCGTTGGATCATCAGGTTCCCGCCCTGGTTCTCGCCTGCCACGACTTGCTGTTAGGTTCAGTAGGACGGCTCCTGGTTACTCCACAGCCCAGGGTCCCCGGCGGTCACATTGCAGGGCTCCGCCACCCTGGCCTCACGCCTCCTCGGGTATCCTTGTACTCGGTGCCCCGGCTCCTGATCCCCACAGCCGGTTGCCTCACCGGCCCCGCCGACCCTTATCTTCAGGCACCCCGGGCCCAGGGCTCCAGGACCGGGTCCCAGCCAAATCTGGCTTCCTCCCTGGGCCCCTGCCTGGACCTTCCCGATGATACTCCTCACCGGGTTCCTCGTCTAAGGTAAGAAACCTAACCAGCTAACACCAAGCCCTCTGGCTGGACCTTCCCGGTGATACTCCTCACTGGGTTCCTGGCCGCTAGTGTCCGGCACCGGTCTAGGCCCTACCGTGCCTCGTCGGTGCCCTCCTGGGCCCACGCCCTGACACCAGACCGGCAAGTCCCACAAGCTGGGGGTTCACAGTCCCAGAACTCTCTGTCGCTGGAAACCTCGTCCTCCGGGCCGGTCCGCCGCTCCCCGCTCGTGGTACTGGGTCCGGCTGCCACAGATGTCCTTCCCTCTGCCTGGGCGGGTGGCCACTCCCCGCCGGGGTCCGCACTCCCGCCTGGTGCGGAGTTGTCTGCCTGCTCCCCTCCGGGCTCCTCCGCCTCCGCGGCAGAGAGTCCTCTCTCCGGGCCCCGCCTCCGCTTTTCCTTGGCGGCCGCTTTTATTGCCTGCTTCCGGCGTAAACAAGCGGCGAATGTCCCGCTCGGGCTCCGCCGCTGCCGCGGGTAAGCTCCGCTCCGTCTCCCCGGGACACACTAGTTTCAGGTCGTGAATAGATTTAAAAAAATAGCTTCAAGTAGAACATTTTGCATCAATGCAATCTCTTTGTAACAAAAGGAGCTCATAGCTCATTTCAGCAAAAGATCCAGAAGAAACTATTGCAAATTTCTTGCCAGATATATTTGGAGCGGGAAGAAAGGAAGCAGCCTCTGTTACTGCTAATGTGGTCATCTAAAATTGTGTGCTTTCATAACAAATGATAGGTATATAGTTATCCAAGTAGGTTCAAATGATCTCAACCAAGACTCTGTTTCTTTCCCAGTTTATCACTTCAGGTCTTATCCAGACTGAGTGTTAACTAAGTCCCTGGAAGACCTTACATTTGTGGTATATTTTGTGTTTTCAATACCATAAATAGTAACCCTGTCACACATTCAACCAATTAACAGTGTGATGAAATGAGAAAGCTTAAATGGTGGTGTCTAGGCCTACCCCATGGTAGACCACATTCTTCATAACAACAATCAGGTAAATGTCAGCATTGGGAGGGGGAACACCTCAGCCTGATTAGAGACTCCAGGCTGCCCCATGGATGCCATGGGGACTCAGGCACTCCATGGTCTCCCACTGGAGCTGCCCAGAGTTCTTAAAGTGCTGGGCAATGGGTGATGGGGTAATCCATCACCTCTCCCTACATGGTAATTTTGAAGCCGTGTGCTGGATGTCCTGTATTCAGAGCGGTGGGTAAGTGCTGGGCAGGGGGAGCTGGCTGACTCCTGCCTGACATTTTTAGAGCCTTGCACACAACAGCCCAAAGAAGGGCTACACTGTGTTCAGCTTTTAACTTGCCAGTACAGGTAGAGCACATGAAAAAAAAAAGTTTAAAAAAAAAGTGTGGGGGAGGCGGGGGGTACATTTGCACTCTAATCTCCAGACGTAAAATTGTGCACTGTGCCATGCACATTTACCACAGGCCCAATTTATTCTCATTCCTGACCCAATACCACAGACATTGGGCTAAGTCAAGAACATATGAAGCACTTCAAAAAGTTGAGTGAAAAGACATATTCACCTTGTGAAGCTCTCCAAAAGTGTTTAAAAGTACACCAAAAGTGACCCTGGATGGAATACTGTATTTACTAGAACAGTGGTCTCCAACCTTTTAATGGTGAAGATCACTTCTTTTTTTTAAATAAGTAAAGGGTACCCCAGGACCTTCTGTCCCCACCCCGAGATCAACTTGTTGGTGACCAGTGAACTAGAATATAAAATGAGGTTCCCCCCTCAATCAGCAGAGGAAAAAAGCCCCTCATCTTATATTCACATACAAAGCAGAGGGGGGAACAGGTGGCTGCTGCAGGTTTGATTCTGTCCCTGAGCCTGCGTTGGGGCCACAACAACCTCCTGCTCTTCACCTCTGCAGCTTGTGACACTAACTCTAATAGCCTCACCTATGCACTGAATAAAAAGGCATGGCAATATAGATTATTTCAGTTTCAAGCATGAGTTTTTAGAGCAAAAATTACCCAACACTATTTTGAGTAAACTTAGAGAAAATAAAGTTACCTAAAAAGTAGGCCAATCTAATCCTGTCTTGTAATTCACCGACAAAAGAAATAGATCTAACAAAAGTATGACCCAAGGATAATCAATCATACTTTATATCCTTACCATACTGAAAACTCAATTAACAAGGCAAAATGAAGTCAGAGGCAGCAAGATGTTTGGAGACTTCTCTCAAAACATTGTCCATACTCCTAACAAAACTGAGATTAGATATCAATCTACTGAATAAAGATACTGTCAGCAAGGAGGAAGGGACTTTTTAATGGAGGCCCAAGCATGTATTTCCTTCAAAGTAAGAGTTACTTACTGTCAACAGACAGCCATTTTCTGAAGTAAAAATAGACTGAACATTTTCTGGGAGAGTCCTTTACCTACTGAAACCATCTATAAGCATATATTCTTCTGCTAAACCGGATTGCCTAGGAAGAACAGTTAAAACTGCCAATCTCCCCTTCATACTGCTGTCCACTTCGGTTTCTCTTTGTGTTTGGAAACAATGAAGGAACAATTTGATCTTACTTGGAATAAGTAAGTATTATACCACATAAGTATATTTAGTCTGAGACTTTTTATTCAATTTTTCCAGCAACTGTATTGCCAATGTCAACTAAATACTATATGAACATGGGGACAAGTATAGTCCTGGGGCCATCTAGTCAATTCTAACTAGGACGGAGGCAAGTCACTGTTCCCATAATAGGGTTATAAAAAAAAAACAGACTTTGTGCTGCTGACAGTTCTGTGCTTTAAACACTACAATAGTTATTCTTTTTAAAACTCAGTCATTTATGTTGTATGTGAACAAGACTTTTTCTCTTTCAGAAGCAACCAGAACGCAGCTCTGCTTACATTTATTTATTTAAGTAGAGCTTTAACTAGATTTAAGTCGAATTTTGCACATAAGTAGGGTGGGACAGTCTCAAACTATGTAGGCCATACCAGTGTCCTGGCTGATTGATGAAAAACCAGCAAGAGTCTTAGATTCATCCAACCCTGCCCACACATGCCTGGCCCAGCTCCTCCTGAGCAATGACCAGAGGCTGGACTGTGCACTAGGGCTGTGGAAAACAGCACTGTTCTGCTTCAACTTTCATTTAGACATTTTGATGGAACAGTGTTTAGTTTCGTTTCAAAGCACTGTTCCGTTTCGTTGAAACCGTTTCGCTGTTTTGACGTTTCACCCATGGGCTATAATAAGGAAGCACAAAACTGCCTATAACTTTGTCATTTCTTGCCTGATTCAGATGAAATTTGCAGGGATGGTAGCCCTTTCTGAGGGCATGAAGCCTGACAAGTTTCAAGGAGATAGGTACAGGGGTTTTGGGGAAACTACACCTCAAGGAGTTGACAAGCAAAACTGTCACTTGCCGGCAGCCTCCTGTGATCCAAAAGGCAGATCAGAGGCCTACCTGCACCCTCGGGACGGCTGCAGGCCCCCTGATCGTCCTGCTGGATAGCAGGAATCTGGTTCTGCTGCCTGGGGCCACTGGCAGTACCAATCTTCCTGGCACTGGGTGCAGGCTGTGCCCAGTGCTGGTCCCAAGCAGCAGGAGCAGCCTCCTGTGATCTGTTAGGCAGATCAGGGGCCCATATCCCCAGGGGGAGTCTGGCAGAGCCTAACAGCCCTCCCAGGGGTGTGGGCAGGCCTGCAATTTGCCTGCCAGATGACAGGAGGCTACCGCTTCTGGCTGGGACCAGTGCTGGGCACAGCCCACACCCAGTGTCAGGAAGATTGGTGTTGCTGCTGGCCCCAGCTGGCAGCAGCAGCATGCTGTCATCCGGTGCACAGATCCAGGGGCCTGCACCCCTGGGAGAGCTGGGGAATATGCCAGAACCCTCCAGGGGGGAAATGGTCCCTGGATTTGTGCCAGATGACAGGAGGATGCTGCTGCTGGCTGGGACCAGCACTAAAGCCATGTAAGCCCGGCTTTGAAACTTGAAAGGTTTCAAAACTTTTGAAACATTTTGAGTGCCCGTGTTTCATTTGGAAGCCGTTTTGAAGGCTTTTATTTCATTTTGATTGCGCTCTTTCAAGCTTGAAATGCATCAAAACAGCTTCAAAACAAAATACCCAACAAAATTTTCTACAGGCATACTGAGCACCCTGCCTGGGGTGGGGATCAGCCAGGGCAGGGGAGGGGGCCAGGGCCAGGGCTCGGGCACCTGCATGGTCTGAGCCAGGATGGCCGCCTGCCACTGGCAGCCTCATGGCCTGCTGCTGCTGCCAAAGCCTGGGCTGCATGTAGCAGCCCCAGGCAGTGGTGGGGAGGCACTTCTCCCTTCAAGGAATAATTGTTCAATTGGCAACTATGCTTGTTTTGGCAGACCAGATGCAACTAAGAGGGCCTTCTCCAGTTGTCATCCTTTACTGCATCTAAAACAGCCTGTAGATTCATCTAGACAACCAACTTGACCACCTCAAAAAAGATTTGAAATCTTCCTTAAAATGTTAAGGAAATTTGTCAGTAAATTGTGTCCCACTGTATTCCCCTTTACTTGGCTACTATAATAAATTGTTGTAAAGACTGAGTTAGACAAAAACAGACTTAGCTACCAGAAAGGAACAACTAATCTGTTTCTGTGGATAGATTTTATTCTATCAGATTATTCAACCTCTCACTTGCAAGTGTCATGACCACAGAATCTAGGACAGGCTGAGTATGAAGTAATCTATTTCCTTAAATGCGATCTGATATTTGTCATAGTCACTGGTGTATATCTTTAGCCAGATCCAAAAATAAAATAAAAATTAAAAATAAAATAAAATAATTGACAAGACACCAAGAACCGGAGATGATAGATAAGGAATAACAAGTTTTATGACTGCAGTTGACGCAGCTCTAGAGGAATTTCAAGAGTCTGCCATCCTCCTCAAAGAACGCTCTGAAGATACCTACAGATAGGGGACATGAAAAAACAGCCTTATCTGACAAAGAGGATAAAAAGCTAAGGATGCTGAGAGTTTAAGCTGTTCCTTGTTACCAGCTTCACTCAGAAGCTCCTGCTCCTGTTAAAATATCCCCTTTTCCATGGTGTATATGAAGTTATATGTAAAGTTCTGAAAATAAAACTGTCACCAGACACTGAATGTTAAATGGTGTCTAGTACTGAGAATGCAGAGTCTAGAAAGCCTGGTATAGTTTATGTTTGGAAAATACATAATATGACATCTGAGGCCATGAGAAGTACCTATAGCATGGGTGCTATAGCAAGAAAGATTAAGTATACACCACTCCTACTGATCATGATCTCCTGAATGATGCAAGTCCCCTTTGAGGTCACAGGAACCCAGCTCCTTAGGCTGCCCGGTTTCCCCTGAGATGCAGGCTCAGTAGTTTGTCATTTTGGACACTTTGAAATGTTCAAGAATGGCAGTTCCAGTTCTGGGATGGGTTAGAGCAGGCTTGTTCAACATGTGGCCAAGGCATTTTCTGTGGCCCGCGGTGCTGCAATGAGAAACAGAAGTAAACTTGGTTTACTTTTGTTCCCACCCCTTGTCCCTCCCCCAGCCCCTCAACAGCTTCCTGATGGCTGCTGAAGGGCTGGGGAAGGGACAAGGTTCCCACATGCACCGTGTCAGCTTGACCTTTCTGACGCGATGCATGTGGGAAGAGGAGTGCAGACCCAGCCTGCCTCCTCCCATCCCCAGCACCACGTGGGAAAGCCACTGCTTCCCGGCCTGAGCGACTTGCTGCTCCCTGCCCGCAGGTAGGAGGAAGCCTGGCTTGGCTGCCTGGTCACTGGCAGAGGTGGAGGCGAAGCGGCGCGGGCAGGTGCCTCCTGCTGCTGGGCTGTCAGCATTGGTTGAGCTGTGCGGGTCGGCCCCAGGCTCGGGCAGAGCCTGCGCTTGCTGCGTCCCGAGGTGCCGCCCAGCCCTGGCCCCAACTCTGGCTCCCTCCAGCCCAGCGCAGCAATGCGGACCCATGGAGGTGGTGCGGCGGCCGGGCTCGCTCTTGTCATCAGCCTCTACCACCTCCTGCCCAGCTGGGGTGCTGCAGGTAGGGCTGGGTTGGGCAGGAGCCAGGGTCGGAAGATGGCGCCTCCCCTGGGGCCAGGCCGGTGACTGTGGGCTCCTGGCACCTGTGTGTGTGGGGGATCCCTGCCTTTCACAGTCCCAACCCAGTGTCCCTCACTGCTCCTACCTCCAGATCCCAGTGGCACACTGTGTGGGGCATGGGGGGGGCCCAAGTAGCCCCTTGCAGGCTGGAACTCTGCCAGCCCACAAGAGAAAAGCCACAGTTATATGCTTTTCTCCTTTAAAGGAGAACTCACTTTTAAAGTTTGCTTGTTACCCTTTTGCATATTTTTGAGACCTTCATTGGTGTCAAAGGTCATGTGACATCACTTCCTGATGTAATACCACTTCCTGTGAGGTCTTTGAATATGGCTCGCTGGCCCACTGGATGATAAAAAGTTCGTGATCCGGCCCCACATTCAAAAAGGTTGGACACCCCTGGTTTACAGCTCTGTCCAAAAGGTCAGAAAAGTTACTGAGAAGTTGAAATTATCAGAGGAAGTGGTACTGGGCAAGTTAGTACCAAAGCAATGGTCAGTGCCATCACAGATCTTCCCCTAGCTCAGGGGAGGGCAATTATTTTCAGCAGAGGGCCGCTTACCCAGTTTTGGCAGGCTGTCGAGGGCCGCATGGGTAGCCCCACCCCTTGACAGGTGCCCTGCCCCCTGGTCACCATCTTGGGACCAATGTCCCAATGTCTTGGGACCAATGTCCCAGGGCTAGCACCAGTGGGGCCTAAAGCGGTTCACAGGCTGGCAAGGATCTGAGGAGCTCGGATGGGCTGCACCAGCAGGGAGGGGGGAGCTGGCCTGGCTCCACAGAGCCCCTGCTGGCTGGGACCGCCGCACTCCTGCCCCCTGGTGCAGGCCCTGTGCTCCCACTAGCTCCCTGCCCACTCACACCCAGTGTCCCGGAGCCCTGCGGTACAGGTGGGGGACAGCACGCAACCCCAACCGCCTGCGTCATTTTTGACAGGAACCAAAGGCAGAGGAATATTCATTTTCCAAATTTTTTTAGGGGCCCCACGGGCCAGATGGAATGGCCTTGTGGGCCGGATCCGGCCCATGGGCTGTATTTTGCTCACCCCTGCCTTAGCTAGTCCCAGAGTAGACATGGGAATAGTACTATCCCTGTCAGGTGCCCAGCAGCCATAAACTTCAGACAGCATAAAATCAGCTCTGTAGTAGTAACTGAGTGTTGGGCATGCTCCACAATAACAGATTTAACACTACCTTCAGAATGATGACTCCCGAAATGTCTTTGACTCAATGTAAGTTATGGGAAGCAATGCCACAAAATCACTCCTGCAGCCTGTGGTCCTCTCATGCAGAGAGGACAGCTTAGATACTATCTTAGGACTCTTCAAATGGCAAGAACCTAAAAGTGACATCCCTCGTTAAGAGAATTTACTGCCCAACATTTCAAAGAAGGATCAGGAACCTCTTGTTGCCTCAGTGTCAGAGGCTTCTTCTATTGAGTTCTCCATTTAAAAAACAACTTTAACGTGTGCCACTATAGGTGCATTTTAAGAAAGATTTGCAAATAGTGTACTTTTACAGGGATACAGTCTTTTCATATGCAACAAAGGCACATATGTCTATTATTCAGGGGAAACTTCCACATTGCTCAAAGGGCATGTTTCAAAACGTGGAGATTTTGACCCAGTCATGGCTCCAGCACTGAGGTAGGCTGTCATTTAAAAACAAATTATACCAAGAAGCTAACAACAAAAATTAATAAAAATAAAGAAATTAAGTACAGCAACTAAATTTAAAACTATGCAGCAACACTACCATCTAAGGCAAGCTTAGGGAGCTTTGATTCTGCTACAGTCTGTATGAAGGAATGAAGCAATGGTTGGTCACATTCCGTCCTAAGGGCATAAAGGGTGGGAAACACAAAGGCATACACTGCCCCCAAAGAACATGTGTGGTTATATGGTGGACTTCTGTATATGGGGGCACACACACCAACAGTGAGATCCATATATACAGATACTCAAGACAAAAATGATATGTTATTCATCAGAAATTAAGTATACCACCCCCCATTCTGGCTACATTTGGCCAAATAATTAACATATAATCATCTTATTGGTAGCATGTTAGCTAAGCTATTTTTAGATATAACTATTTGCTAAACAGCCACTAGATTATATTTCAACACCTATCAAAATAAATTGCTTAAATCTGAACAGATTTCTTTGGAAATGCATAAATGCTTCAATATGTATGTTGACTGAATTCCTCTCAAAAAGCTTCATAAAGATTATTGCACTGGATTAGATGTACTAATACTCATCTTCACATGTTTCTAAAGTGTGTGGCAAGTTAACTAGTACTGAGAAACTAGTAGCCAGTGTCACTCAATGCTGTAGATATTCGGCAGAATGGTGAAAAAATAGCCAAGGATACTGTTGGATAAATTTATCCCAACACAGAAAGCTAAAATATTCCTGTGATGAATGCACTGATCCAGGTTCAATTCCCACACCAGATCTGGGCTCAACCCTGGCTCTGCCACAGATTTCTTTTATGCCCTTGGACAAGTCACTCAATCATTCTGGCTGGCTGTCTCAGTTCACCATCGATATAATGGGAATACTACTACTACTGCTTTTCTTCCACCCTTTGCATTTTCCAAAACATGTATACTTAACTACTATCAGGTAATCCTACTAAAATCATTGGGCCTATGCGCATGGTTTACACATTAGCACATCCAGACCTTTAGAAGCTAATGTTTTCATGTCAGGGACTATCTATATGCCTGCTCAGTGCCAAGACAAAAGGGCACTAACAACAGCTGACACTTCTTGGTAACATAATACTACTTCCCATAATGGTAATACAAACGCAACAGGTTCAAGAAAGATTCAAGAAAAAACAGGAACATTTTTTCATCTTTAAATAAAAGTCAAGTCATCCCTCTGCCCAAAACACAGGAACCAAAAAATGTTAGCTTATTTTCTTTTCCATACGCTGAACACTCTGCCTCATTACTGTATGTGGAACACCTCCTCTGCCCTTTATTTGAAAGAGAGCTAGGAAGATAGATAAGAGGATGGAGCAATTCTACTTAATGGATCACAGTGTCTGAAAAATACATGTGGAATTAAAAATGTTTTACAAAACGATAGGTAAGGAAATATTTTCTTTGTGCAACCTCTACTCCTATTCGTCATAGCAATTAATAAACACACGCACAATTTAATACCAACTGTACACTGCTGGGTTTTTTTTTAAGGCATTCTCTTTCTACCTAATGTTAGGAGCAAAACAAATGTTAAACAAACTACTATAGATCAGTCATGTTACCATCTTACACTTCTAAATAACGTGAAGACAAACTTTATGATAAGGAAAAACACCACCCAGGATAATTATGTATGAATAAAATGCTGATGAACTCAGGGTAATATAGTTTTTGTATAGTCATAACATTTATACCTTAGTTACCTTTTGGTTTTCTTGTAGCTTTCCAGCTGTAGTGACTGTATATGTTTATACCTTTCCAACTCACATTGTCCACACAGGTCTTCAAGATGCAATAGATGGTTCTCCATTTCCTCAAAGTTTGCCTCTAGCTGCGCTGCAAAAAGAAACCCCAACAAACATTAAATAAGCATCATTAGACATACAACACGAGCAAGGATGTTTGTTTCTCAAGTAGCAGTGACACACCTTGTGCTGCCGCTACTTGTCCCCGGGGAACTCCCATGCCACATGCCCTCTGGCTTGCGGCAAGTTACCCCGAATGGGGTAGGGCAGGCTGGGGCAAGCAACTGTGCTGTAGCATCCTGGCTGAGAATCACTGTTTCACAGAAACTCCATTTGAGTAGACAGTCAAGCTTAGCATTTATATTGGGGGAAACATTGAGAGCTTAAGGAAATTAAATAAGTCAACTAGACTTAAGAACTCAAAGGGTCAAATACAGAAGAGAACAGAATTACTTTTAGACAGGAGTGAAAGTATTATTTGTACCTTGTATCAAGAGAGGGGAATTTGTACCTTGTATCAAGAGAGGGGGAAATGTTAGAGAGACTTTCTTGAATGGAATAGACACCTAAGGAAAGATAGTAAGACTAAGCAGTGATATTATAATGAGTCAGGGGGCAGAGGAAGGATTAGTCCTTAAGGACAGATATCTTGGAGGCATCAGAAAAAGCAGAAGTAAATGGCCAAAAGACATTTGCGTTAAGTTGGAAATAAAACTAAATACCAAAAGGTTCTTTAGTCATATAAATAAATAAAAAACCAGGAGAGAGGTAGCAAAGTAACTATGCACTTAAAATGGCAGTGGAGATCAATTCAATTTTAAGTACTAAATGATTAATTTGGCTCAGTCTTCAATAAGGACAAAAATGTAGAATACCTAATGAGAATGATGATTAAAAAAAAAAAGGAAATTACCATGAAGAAAAATGGAAATTAGATGGAAGCAATAATTTAGACTACTTACTGTAACAAAATCAGGGGTCTAGGATAATCTCTCTATCAGAATATAGAAAGGACTGATACATTAAATAGTATGGAGATGGGGCCCTCAGACAACTACAGGCCAATTACCTTATCTTCAGTACCATTCAGGGTCTTAGAATAAGAAAGAACAATCAAGAATATGGAAATAAACAGAAAGTGGGACAAAAATAGTAAGTTTCATCCACAGATCATGTCAGATCAATCTAATATCCTTCCATGATAAGAGAACTGTCTTTAATATTAAGGCAATAAAATGGATCTAATCGACCTACATTTATGCACAACACTTGAAGTGAAATTATTAGCCAACTGGGAAAGATGAGGATTAATACTATTACCACAAGATGGATAATGAATTGCTTAAAAGGTAAAATACACAGCTGCCAATATGGAAGAATATCAGATCATTATACAGGAAGAATTAGATAACCTTGCTGAGTGATACAAAAGGATTAGTAGGAATAACAGAAGGAAAAGAAAAGACATGCACTCTGGAACTGAAACCAAGAAGTTTGCTGTAAGATGGAAATTCAAAGTTTGGAGGCAAGAAAAAGAAAGAGAGACCTGAGTGTACTAGATGACTCAGTGATGATCTTGAGTCTTCAGGATAATGCTGGTTCCAGCTACAGGTGTGTGAAGCTTTGGTCGCCAATTCAATTTGTAGAAGATTCAGCCTGATTCAGTGGCTGAATCATTGAATTCTAATCGCATTGGGAGACCCATAAAAGCTCCGAATTGATTTGAAGCATCTGAATCGATTTGGGAAAAGATTCAGCAATTCAGAAAAGGCAGTCTTGTGAGGAAAGAGAAACTGAGAAGGGGGGGAGGGGAAGGTGGGGAAGAAAGACTGCTCTGATATTGACATCTGTAGCTGGCCAGTGACTGATCTTTCCCCGAGTTCCCTTCCAATCAGTGATCTCGGGGAGGGATGTAGAAACAGCACATAAGGCTCCGTGTGAAGCCTTTTGTGAGCTGTTTGTCTGGAAGTATCAGCAAGTGAAAGGTACTGGCTGCAGCGGCTGGCTTTCCAGTCAGCCTCTTCACTCTTTTGCTAGTCCATCTAATCTCTTCTATCTAGTAAGCAGATAGAAGATACAGGTTTCCCTCGCTTTATGCTGCATATGTGCTCCTGGAAAATGGTGC
This sequence comes from Crocodylus siamensis, assembly GCF_052110815.1. Classification (NCBI taxonomy): domain Eukaryota; kingdom Metazoa; phylum Chordata; order Crocodylia; family Crocodylidae; genus Crocodylus; species Crocodylus siamensis. The sequence continues at coordinate 133,807,945 of NC_143397.1, read as the reverse complement.
ATAACTTAAATTCGTAAAAGGGAATCCACTTTACAATGTAACGAATAGCGATATGGTCCAAGACCTTGAATGTAGTGACCCCCCCGATCCATTTCTACCACTTTTATAAGGCAATTTTGGTACTCACCAACAGCAGACAGTACACACAAGCACAGGGCACTATCATAGTAGGGATGGCAACTACAGAAACATGCGTCACAGACAATGAGTGAGGAGCACAGATCCACACAGGAGACTATATTTTGGTGCACATCACTCCCACAATGCACCACACAAAGCAGCTAACTGTGGTCTTCCACCACACCGATAACGTAAGAATGAATTTACCTCTCACCTATCAAATTTTTGGTATAAAACATATCATTGCATAAGTGTGAATTTGCACATACAAAACCCGTATAAAGCGAGGGAAACCTGTAAACTCCACATACCTGACACTGGAAAGGTTGGAGGAACAACAGAAGGCCATCCATGAGATGGCCTTGGTCAGGGAGACTGGGATCAACGGCCCACTTAACAAAACAGAGTGGGATACCAACTCCCAGATCTTGGTGGTTCTGAAGCCATTCCTCAAGGCCACCAAGACCATCTACACTGGCGATGCTTTACTTAGCCAGGTGATCCCCATAGTGAAGAAACTTGAGAACTAAATGCAGAAGTTCCAGGGGATTGATGTTCCTGGCTGGGGCAAGCCGCTGTCACCAGAGGTGCAGGCACTGGTGAAGCGGCTGAGGAAGGGCATCAAAAAACGGCTGGATCTGTTCCGGTCCAGTACAGTCCATGTGCGACCCGAGGGTGAAGGAAAGCGCATACGCCACGAAAACCCTGGATCACTGGACAGAGGTGCTGGTGAACCGAATCCGGGAAGCAGAAGGGCACAGGCAGGGGGATGTGCAAGAGGGGGATTCACTTTCCCATTCCAGCACTCCCAGCAGCAGCCAGTCTCCTCCTTGACAATGCTGCCAATGTGGGCCAAGAGCATGGCTTCAATGGTAGGGTCCAGAGGGACCAGACCCCAGGATCCGGTAGGTAGCACTGAAGCCTCGGTGGCTACCTAACTCACCAAGGACTGTGACCCCCTGGCCTATTAAGCAACTTGCAGCCAGATGTGGCAGGATCTGGCCACGGTTGCCCAGGAACACCTGTCCTGTCCACCAACCAGTGTTCCAATCGAGAGGATGTTCAGCATTGCTGGGCATGTTGTGACACCCCACTGCACCTCCTTGGTTTGGTGGAGCAGCTGGTGTTCAAGGTGAACCTTCTGCTGCTGGGTTCCCCAAACTCCACGTGCAGACGGAATGAGTGCCACCCTCCTCACTCCGTCCACACCTATTTCCTTTTTAAATTTTTTTTTAAAACCATTTAATGCCCCACTCTCAGAGCTGGATGTGGCACAAAGGATTGGGTCACTATTGGGACATGGCAGTGCCAAGCATCCCCCTCTGCCATCCTCCTTGCTCACACCTACACTTACCCATGCTACAGAAGAGCCAGGTATCCACAATAAGGGAAATGCAGGCAGCTTGAGCTCTGCAGGTGGCAGGGAGAAGGACCAGAAATTTGCAGTCAGAAGCAGGGAGCTAGGTCAACAGCTATGGCCCATGGCTGCAAACCATTGCTGGTCCCTGCTCTTTGATGTTTTAGGGCACTTTTAATAGAGACAAAGAAATATTGGTACCATTCTATATGACCCCATTTTGGTATTTGCAGACCTAGTCGTCTGTGTTCAAAAAAAAAGATTAAAACTGACAAGCACAAGGAAGGGCTACTAGGATTATTAATTGTGGGGGGGGGAACCTATTTTATAAATCAAATAAAGTAAGATGACCTTATTGCTTAGTAAAATGGGAGGTCAAAAGGGCATGTAGTCACTCTATTCATATACTTTCACTAGATGAATGTCAGAGCAGGAGAAGTTAAGCAACATCGTCCGTCATAAGATCATATGGATACAAACTGGGTCAAAAGCAAAGTTAGACTGTATATTAGAAAAAGATTTCTAACAATCAGAGAAATGAACTTTTAGAACTGGGGCAAAGAACCTGAAATAATTCAAGATAGAGATGAAAGACTTGTGGAAGAGATAATATGATAAGGTTCATGGTGGTAATATGCAGGTAATATGCAGACTCATGTGTTTTGTTTTCCACACAATGGAATACCAGAAACCAACTCTCAAGCTAGAAATAGGGTGAGGCCACTGCAGAGCATCCCACTATGGCCATTCCCAGGTCCTCTGTCTCCAGCATACCTGAGAGCCACAGGGGGTTAACCAAGAATTACAAGAACCACCTGGATGTATTTCTAGGCTGGGCATGCCTGAGAACCTGGAACACAGCTGCCATAGTGTACACATACCCTCTATAACTTATGAAGTCAGGCTCTACTCTGTCTTGCTATATAAAGAGGAAGAGGAAGATATATGATTACTTGAAAGGCTTTCATTCCATTTCAAAACAGAAACTAGACCAATTATATATTTTTAAAGTAAGGGCTGTTTCATTTTTCTGTGACTGAAGCAGAGTAAAGTTAATATACCAAGTCAATTCTACGGACTTGGTAAATTTAATAGATTTGCTGAACTACTTACTGCTTTAAATATAACCTACAGGATTCTTCAGTGAAGTTGCACTCAATAGGATTTGGAATGTCAGACTAACTACTACTTTTAATTCTGTACAAAACAGATTTTGGTCAGAAGTTGTGTTCAAACATTATATACTATTAACACCTTACTGAAAAAAAATAATACATGCAGCCCTTTGGCTGAAGGAAAGCTTTTATTCTTCTAGTTTTCCCTTTTGCATAAGACTAATAGTCTTTTAATCTAAAAAATAACGTTATTTAAAGTTGCTTCATTCTGGCAATCACTGAGAACTGAGCAAGATTTCCAAACCATCTATTTTCATTTAGAAAAGTCTTGAGTAAAGTCAGATGCAGAAATCTATTCAAACTCAACGTCAGAGAGTTCTTCATTTATTCAGGAGAGAGAGGTTGAAAAAAAATGCAATGCAGTTTTGTATACAATCATGGAAAATTAGGATTGAGAGAGACCTCAGTAAGTCATCTAGTCCAACCCCCTGCTCAAAGCAGCACCATCCCTAACCAGATCATCCCAACCAAGGTTTTATCTACCTGAGTCCTAAAAACCTCTCTGGGTAGCCTACTATAGTGCTTTACAACTCTCCTAGTGAGAAGGGTTTTCTTAATACCCACTCTAAACTTCCCCTGTTGCCACTTGAGACTTTTGCTTCTTGTTCTGTTATCTGCCACCACTAAGAACAGTCTAGATCCATCCTCTTTGTAACCATCCTTCAGGTAGTTGAAGACTATTAAATCCCCACCTCAGTCTTCTTTTCGTCAAACTAAATAAGTTCAGTTCTCTTAGCCTGTCCTCTTAAGTCCTGTTCCTCAGCTCCCTAACCATTTCTATTGCCCTCTGCTGGACTCTCTCCAATTTGTTCACATTCCTGCTGTAATGCGGGCCCAAAACGAAGACAGAGGACTCCAGATGTAGCCTCACCAATGCAGAATAGAGGGGACTAATCACTTCCCTTGCTCCTACTAATGTAGCCCAGTATGCCGTTAGCCTTTTTCACGACAACGGCACACTGCTGGCTCATTCAATTTATTGTCCACTGTAACCCCCAGGTCCTTTTCTGCACAGCTGTTACTTAGCCAGTCAGTCCCCAGCCTGTACCGGCAAATGGAATTGTTTCATCCTAAGTGAACAACTTTGCATGTGTCCTTACTGAACCTCATGCAATTTATTTTGGTCCAATCCTCTAATTCAGTGGTTCTCAAACTGACACATTACACACCACCAATTTAAAATGATAAAACCTTAAGTTCCACCAGAAAAAAATTCAGTTCAACCTTAGGTACCACCAGCAAATTTTTGTCAGTAAAGTAATTATAATTATTCTGTTAACATGTACCACTGGCAGGCTGTCTGTGTACCGCTGGTGGTACATGTACCAGATTGGGAACCGCTGCTCTAATTTGTCAAGGTCTCTCTGAATCCTAGCCTTACCCTCCAGTACATCTACTTCTCCCTGCAGCTTGGTGTCATCTGCAAACTTGCTGAGGGTGTACTCCATCCTATCTTCCAGATTGTCGATATAGATATTGAACAAAACTGGCCCCAGAACTGACCCCTGGGGCACTCCACTTTATACCAGCTGCCAACCAGACATCAAGCCATTGATTACCACCCTTTCAGCCCAACTATCTAGCCAATTTTCTATCCACCTTACAGTCCATCCATCTGAAGTGCACTTCTTTAGCTTGCTTGCAAGAATGTTGTGGGAGACTGTATCCAAAGCCTTGCTAAAGTCAAAGTATATCACATTCAGTGGTCTCCCTGCATCCACAGAGCCAGTTATCTCATCATAGAAGGCAATGAGGTTGATCAGGCATGACTTGCCCTTGGTGAAACCATGCTGACTGTTTCTAATCATCTTTGCTTCCAAGTGCTTAGAAATAGATTCCTTAAGGACCCGCTCCATGATTTTTCCAGGGCCTGAGGTGAGACTGACCAGTTTGTAGTTCCCTGGATCTTCCTTGTTCCTTTCTTGAAGATGGGCCCTTTTCCAGTAATCTGGGACCCCTTCTGATTACCATGAGTTTTCAAAAATAATGGGCAGAAGCTCTGCAGTTACATCAGCTAACTCCTTCAGCACTCTTGGATGCACTGCACTCAGGCTCCATGGACTTGTATAGATCCAGCTTTTCTAAATAGTCCCTAACCTGTTCTTTTGCTACTCTTGGTTGCTCACCTCCTCCCCAAACTGTGCTGTCAGGTGCAGTGGGCTGGTAGATGCCCTTGCCTGTGAAGACTGAGGTAAAAAAGGTATTGAGTACTTCAACTTTTTCCACATCATCTGTCACTAGGTCGCCTCACCCATTCAGTAAGGGACGTACTCTTTCCCTGATCTTCCTCTTGTTGCAGACTCGTAGAAATCCAGAAATACACTGGAAATCAATGAAAAATGGAAATATGGTAAATTTACCTTTAACCACTGTATTAATAAAGTTTGTGTCTAAGACAACTGAAGTTCATTAGTCAAATAAATCCAAAGTGGTTTGCTTTTCTAAGAAATATACTGAAATACAACACTGGTAATGTTTTGCTTCTAGAATACAGAATATGTTAGCATCTAAAAGACTAACTTAAAAAAAAAAGATTGAAACCAACAGTTTACTGATTATTTTTGCTGAAGTATAGGTGAATGAACCATCTGGCTATTTACAGTCACAAGAAATAAATGGGCTAGTCTATACTATCAAAGTTGTGATGCAAGTTATCATAGCCTCCTAGTGGCAGTGGAGCTGATCCCAGCAAAATAAGTTCTGCTTATATAATTAAATTACCCCAAACAAATAAGCTATCCCAGTGAAAAGATTAATCAATAAAGATGGATCTAAACATGGTGTTTTGTCAGCATATTTCTATTACAGGGGACATTTCTCCTGCAGTCTTAACCAACATTTAGGACTATGCCAGGAAATTCTCTAAAAGAGACCTGGGCTTAACCTGCAGAGAACATTGAAGGGACAAGACAGAAGCAGCTGCTTATTTTATAAAGCATATACACAGTACATCAGACAGGTAAGCCTGCATAATCACAATGTCTCCTTTACTGAATGATCATTAAAACTCAAACTTGTAGCACTTCCTCCACTGGCTACTACATTATAGAAAACAAGCAAGCTAGCCAATGATAGATTTACTTGCACACAAAGGACACTGATATTCTATGACATGCTACCCTAGTAGCATTCTGTTAGTAAATATATATATTTCCTCCTTTCTGCAAGAGAAATCATGTGATATGATAATTAAAAACAAAGGAAGAGTAAGGGTAAATTCTCAAATTAAGAAATAAACAACCTTTTTTGAGTAGTAGCATTTGAGCAGCCTCTAGTGGGAAACTCAAAAACATAACTGATGTTTGCTCGAAGGACTGGGCTATGCATTTTAGTCTTTACAAGCTCTCTCCAGAAAATGACAATTCTGCTCTGCTGCAACTTCCAAGGTTGCAGAATGTCTGCTCCATTCTAAAGCAAGTCTTTCAACTGGTTTCACAGAACGTAACTGGGAGAGGCTTTCTAGAACCTAAGGAATGAATATGTCTGCCAAACAGGCTAAAGTCCCTGTTCTACCCAATTCAGACTTTTTTCCCCATATACAGGGAGCACATACATCTTGAAATATTTTTTCCCTATAAAACACCATATCTTACCCAAAAAACCACAAAACAAAACCAGGAAAAAATGTTCCAAACAGCTGTCAACAGCAGCTAAAATAAATTTTGGTAACCTCCCTCCTAAAGCCAGAAAAAATTTGAAGATTAAATTGTAAACTCTCTAATTCAAGCTCCCACCTGACTTTCCTAGTCAATAGGATCGAAGAAGCCAGGGAACAAATAAGTCCTGCGGAGTCTGACAAACATGCAACAGCCAGTTTCACACCCCGTCCACCATGCCTCTGGGTTTACGGTATCAATGGAGATGAAAACAAAAGGACTAGAATCTTGCAGAGAGGGAAAGGAGAGCATAAATTACTAGACAGTAGAATCTGTTTCCCCTCAACGTATGGAATATTGAGCTTAAAGGATTTGCTTCTGCCCTCTAACCAAGAACTCCCATTTTAAATTATTTTGTCTGTCTAGCCACACAGCCACAAGTATAATGTGATGATGACCAGGATCCAGGTTTTCTGTTTGCCATGGAAAAACACAGCAAAACATTAATTTTCTCCTTTAAAGGAGAAAAACCCTGTAAACTATGGGTTTCCCTTGTAGACTAACAGATTTCCAGCCTACAAGAGGCTTCTTAGGGCTAGGGGAGCAGGACACAGGGGAAAGGGGGTCCCACATGCATGTGCACACACACACACACAACAGCCAGGCCCATGGCCGTCACGAGCAGGTCATTTCCTAGGCAGTAGGTGTGCTGGACATTTTTCCTCCCTAGGTGCAGCACTTTGCATTTCTCCTTGTTAAATTGCATTCTATTGTTTTCTGCCCATTTGTCCAACCTGTCCAGGTCTGCCTGTAGTTGTTCCTTGCCCTCCAGTGTTCACTTCTCCCCACAGTTTTGTATCATCCACAAACTTGGACAGAGTACACTTCACTCCCTCATCCAAGTCACTGATGAAGACATTGAAGAGTATCGGTCCAAGGACTGAGCCTGCAGGACCCCACTACCCACACCCTTCCAGGTCGATACTGACCCATCCAGCACTACTCTCTCGGTATGACCCTCTAGTCAATTTGCCACCCACTGGACCGTGTAATCATCCAAGTCACAGCCTCTTAATTTGTTCACCAGTATGGGGTGGGATACCATACGGAAGGCCTTCCTGAAGTCTAAGTAAACGATATCTACCCCTAACTCTTGCATCCAGGTGCTTTGTAACCTGGTCATAAAAAGAGACTAGATTAGTCAGGCATGATCTACCTGCTACGAACCCACGTTGGTTTCCCCACAGCATAATTTTGCCTGCTGGGCTCTCACGTATATGAGCCTTAATAATCTTTTCAAAGACTTTACCAAGGATGGAGGTGAGACTGACTGGTCTGTAGTTGCCTGGATCTTCCTTCCTCCCCTTCTTGAAAATAGGGACCACATGGGCCCTTTTCCAGTCCTCCAGGACCTGTCATACGCTGAGGTTCTTTAAAAAATGAAGTCAGTAGCTTTTGAAGTCCTGTGACATAAGTGGATGCTTTTTGTTCACATTTATTTTACACTAGCACTGTGCAAAATTTTGGCAGCCATTTTGTTTTGGAGGCATTTCAGCCCGTTTCAGCACCTGAAACATCGAATCCAAAACAAAATGGAAGGCTCCGAAACATCTCCAAAACAAAAATCAAATCGTTGGAAACATTTTGGATATTTCAGAGTAGGCTTGCAGGGAAACAGAAACTAAGAAGAGGTAGGGGGAAGAAGGGCGAAAAGACTGTTCTGATATTGACACCCATAGCTGGCCAGTGACTGCCATCTGTCCCTGAGGTTCCTTCCAATCCCAGGGCTCCGGGGACAGATGGCAGCCTGCTGTCATCCCATGCGCAGATCCACGGGCCTGTGCACCCTGGGAGGAAACTGGCACAGCCCCGCAGCCCTCCTGGGGGGCATGGACTTCCGGATCTGCGCGTGGGATGATAGCATGCTGCCGCTGCAGGCCAGTGCCAGCACCAGCACCTGAGTCTGCTTGGTACAGCCCATGCCAAGTACAGCCAAAGAAGCTACAGGAGAAGACCCCATGGCTGCCCTGCCTGGCCCCATTCCTGCCCAGCCTCCCAGCACTTTAAAAAAAAAAAAAAAAAAAAAAAAAAAAAAAAAAAAAAAAGCCCTGCACTCATCAGGTGTAGCAGCAGCAATCAGGGCCTCTGAGGGCCTGTGACAGGGCCTCTGCCGCACAGCGTGGTGCAGTGGGGGACAGCAGAGATTGCCCTCCTCACTTGGCACCTGCACAGCAACTTTCACATTGTATGGATGCAGCGTGGCTTGGCAGGGCGCTGCAAGCTGTCTGGGAGCAGAGGTGGCTCCAGCAGTCACCCGGAGCCCAGCACCGCTCAGCCCACGGCCCCAGCTCCCAGACAGCGCACAGTGCCCTGCCAAGCCACACTGCACCCACACCATGGGGCAGCTGCCACATGGGTGCCAGGCAGGGAGGGCAATCCCTGCTGCTTCCATCTACCCTGCATGGGGTGGCTCTGCCATGAGTCCTCAGAGGCCCTGATCGCTGCTGCTGCAGCTGGTGAGTGTGGGTTTTTTAAGTGCTGAAGGCTGGGGCTGGGGCCAGGCAGGGCACTCATGGGGGCTTTTCCTGTGGCTCCCCCCACCCAGGGAGGCAGGCACAGCCAGAAGAGCTGTGGAAGAACCTGCAGTCGCCCAGCTGTGCCTGCCTCTCCCTGGCTGATCCAAATCTCTGAATTGGTGCCAAAACAGCATTGAAACTCTGAAACAGATTCAGCTGAATCGAAATGGAACAGTGATGTGAAACACCGAAACAAATCAATGTCCCTCCAAAACAGCTGAAACCAAAACAAAATATAGCTGTTTCGCACAGCCCTATTTTAAACTACAACCTTATGACAAAGCATTGATGGCACTTCCTTCTGCGGCCCATCAAAAGGAAACTTCCCAGCTTGCCAGCGTAGTGATTCACTAAAAGGTTGAAAAGATGCAGAATTCATTTCAAATTTGCATTTTCTACTTGGATTTGCAGTGAAAAATTAATTGTAGCTCATACTCTGATAAGGCAACGCAAGTAGAAAAGAAGAATTTAATTAGTTCCAACAAAACTGCTAACGGTTTTTGCAAAAATTTTCAAGTAAACTAGGTTTGAGACCTCCAATGAATTCAGTTTTTCATTAAAAAGAAACAAAAAAGAACACCTAAAAATGCGTGCCCCAAATCAAATTTAATTTTTTTTTAAAAAAGGTTGTATATGTTTTTTTCAACTCAGCTTCCATTAAAGACTGAAAAAGCTAAATAAGCACATTCTGTAAAAATCTGGTTTGATCAAAGTGATTTTCAAAGAGAGAATAACTGCCTCTACTAGCACTAGGAGTTACTATTAGTATGAAACATGCTAATAAATTAGTGGTGTTATCCAATAATGCCAACTCCCATGAAAAAAATCACGAGACTCCTGAATTAACTCATGATCTCCGGATAGAGAGATCAAATCTCGGGATTTTTTCTTCCAACGCATGTAGACAGAGGGAGATGGAAAGGGTGGGGGACCAGATCGAGGCTCCCATGGTGAGGGAGGGAGTGTGGCAGGAACAAGTCATGCAACAGAGCTGTGGACAGCTGTCTGTCTGTACGTGTGCGCCTCTCACTCCCAAGCCACAGCTCCCCCCAGCGCTGCTGCTGCTCCTCACTTCCAACCCACAGTACCCAGCATTCTGCCAGGCTCTGCCAGGCTGTGCAGGGATGCCCCCCTCCCCAGGCTCCAAACCCGATGTACACACCCACAGCCCCCCACACGGTCACAAATAACCCCACCACACACATACTTCAAAAATACCTTCTCATGAATTACATTCCAAATTGCTTGATTTTAAAGAGTTTGTCTCATGATTTTTGACACCAGGGGGTTGGCAATACTGCTATCTGTCCTGTTCCTAGCCAATGTCCCTGTTAAAAGTGGCAACGGTTTAAATTCAAAGAGCATTATAACTGAATGGATTTTTTAACTAGCTATTTCTCACCTCTGCAAGTGGCCGCCTGCAGGCTATTAGCTGGACAGTGTAAGAGTTCAAATGGCAGGCAAGACAGAATTTTTCTCTTTCCTCCCTCCAGGTCAGATAGTTTTCACAGGGGAAGGAAGAAAGCAGTCAACTGGCCTGAGGGATGGAAGTAAGGATTCAATTTACTCATAAAGGATGAGAAATGATCTTACAAGGGCAACCAGTTCGTCAAGTCCTGAATCAGAAGGTTTGACTGGACAATTTGAGAAAGTTTGGATAAAAATCACATAGCAAGCAGCTTTAGAGCCCTTGTAAAAATACAGGGGATCTCTCTGAACATAATATATCACTATTTTTCTCAGGGGGCATGTAGCAACAAGTGCTGTACTTGAAGTTCTGAATGTCCTAACTATATATACATACTTTATTTCCTTGACAGCTCTGTTCATGTATAACTTACATATTTTACTTACACCAAGTGTTTGGTTTCATCTAGAAAGACACCCCTCTACTGCCTGAGAAAAACTGAGTCTCTTTAGGAATAGGGGCATTTGTTAGTTCACTACTAATGTTCTATGGTTGGTGTAACTGAGCTTTCATCAGTAACATAAGCTCTGAAATCCCCATGAATGAGGGGACAATAGAGTAGGGAAGACAGTCTCAGTAAAAAGAGAATTATATCTAGGGAACACAATACTGGTTAGTCCAACTTTGATACCTGGAAGCACACTGTGAACATGGAGGACCCAGAGACTTAGGCCGTTTGCAGACATGCTCACCATTTTCTAAACCATGTTAACTGACTTGCATCACACAGTTTGAATCAAATTTCAATTTGAATTAAGGCTCAATTGACCATCAACGCAGGGGGCACTGGTTATACAGTCTACACACTTGACAGCCCCTTAACAGACCGAATTTGTAGATTGTGTGAGGGTATATGAGATGATAATAAGCCTGTTTAACCACTCCTACACTATTGCAAACCTACTGACAATTATCCAAAGTGCTGTTCCAGAAGTGGTAATGGATGCAATTGACCTGAGCATTCTTGGCACATTTGACTTTGTAAAGGTATTACTTTGTTAGCCTCTGTTGTGTTGCAAAAACACAACTCAGTTTCCCTTGTGGAGATTAATATTTGCAATGCTTATCTGCTGAGTTCCTAAAGACTATTTTTTCTAAAAGCAATGCTGTATATAATGTTAATACAGTTTAAATTGCCTAATCCAGACTACCCTAGTCTATATTAACTTTAATCTTCATTCAATGAGGATTAGTTCATTCAAACTGAAGTCAATTTTAATTCAAACTGCAGCTGTCCATGTGTATATAATGACAGCTGTAGTCCAGATTAAACCTAGAAAAACAAAGTCTATAAATGGCCTTAAAGATCAGTCTATCTTCAATACTCGGAAAGATAATATCACCTGGAATCTATTTGTAAACACCTAGAGAACAAAGTGATAAGGACAGTTAACACTCATTCGGTCAACAGCAATTCAGGCTTATTAACCAACCCGATTTGTTTCTAAAATAAGGTGACTGGCTTGGTGGATGGAAAGGAAAATAGTGAATGTGATACATCTCAGTTTTATCAAAGCTTTCAGCACTGTCATGGGGAATATTCTCATTATTAAGATAAGGAAATAGTCCAGCAGAAACTATTAAACTACAGGTCCATTATTAACTGAATAATGACACTCAAAGACTAATCATCAACAGGTTAAAGGGGTTGTTAGAAAGAAGATGGCATTCAATTGGCCTGTGTTTATGGGGTACAGGACAAGTAGTAATATGAAATTTAGGTTGGAAATTAGGAAGAACCATGCAACTGTCAGGGTAATTAAACACTTGAAACTGAGTACCTAGAGAGGGAATCGGAATCCCAACACAGAGTTCTTAAATGCAGATCAAGGAACACTTGGCTAGGATGGCTTTTAGACAGGGATGATCCCACACTGAGCAGTGGGTTGGATCACATGACCTCTTGCAATCCTTTCCTATTCTAGTTTTCTATTACACACACACTACCTGTCTTGTATGCATACCAGACCAGCCTCTGGCTTCTTAACTTTTCATTCCATCCAGGAAGAGCACACACCAACTGCTGAAACTTCCTTAGCCCAATGAAGGGTTTTTGAACCCAAAAGCTTGCTTAATAATTATTTTCCAACTATTTAAGTTGGTCTAATAAAAGATATCAGATTCACGCAAAGAACCCTGTCAACTTTAGTAAGGCATTTGTCACCTTTTCCCACAGTTTTCTCATAAGACAGCTAAGGAAATACTCTAAGGCTGCTGACAGACATGGGAACACCCTTTCCCCCCAAAACCCCCCCCACCAACAATCCCAAAATCCAGTTTTCCAGAAGAAGCATTGTGTTAGCTCAACAGTGTCCATATAGATGAGCGCTTCAGTGGGGCTTTTTTGGCATTTTCATCTAATAGCTGATGAAACCAGTTATTGAAGAAAAGCACCCAAAAGCCTGACTGAAGCGCCTGATCCATATAGATATTGCATGAACCAGGTCAAACTAATGCAATGTTTCTTCATGGCATGCGCTGGTTTCAGTCTGGAGGCATGCCAAGTTTAAAGTAAAGCACCATTTTGGGGGAGGGAGGGGGTTTATGTCTGCAGGAAGCTTAAAAGAAGCTACTACTGAAGGTAGATGCAAACCGGTTGGATATTCAAAGTCAAAAGAGAAGCCATCAATGACTCAATGCCAAACTAAAAAAAAAAAAGGTATGAGCAGAAGGAGGGTTCCCCAGGGATTTGTCCTGGGCCCAGTTTGTTCAAGATCTTTATTAAATGACATCAGAGAATGGAATCCATTATACAGATACTAAGTATGTGGATGACAATAAGATGGATGCAGGTTACAATGACTTAAGAGAAAAGATTAGGATGCAGAGAGAATCTTACCTTAAACAGGGGTTCAACTTGAAGTCCCTTTGAAGTACCTTTCTATGATTTTACTGGAATTTATCATACATAGATTAAGATCCTGATAGAAATATCAATATTGCCAAAGAACTGCCAAACTGGTGGTCCCACCAGCTTGTTTTAACTCTAATCAGGATTCTTGCGGTTTTAAAATTACAACATGTCTAAGGTCACAGTCTTATCTTCCCAAGATGCTTTGGCTTAAAGTCTCAGAGTTAGGCTGTTTGTAAAATACCAGAATGCCTTTTGTTTCAGCTGGCTTTGCAATAATCCCTTATATAAACCTCAAGTAAAATGAAGATGTTTGTTAATCTTCTTAAAGATGCTTGGAGGGTGTTTATCATTACCTTCTTACAATGAATTATTCTAGTTTCTTCACGGCTTTCCAAGTAACTGGTCAGGCAGTTTTAGATTCTGGTACAGAAAGAGTTCCTGGTTTGTTGGGGAGAGATGTAGGGGATTGGAAGAAGGGGCATTGTTTTGTTTTTGTTTCTTTTATGGAGGTTAGAGAGAAAGAGTTGGAAAAAAAAGATTCTCAGACATGGTAAATATGGAATCGGGGGTTTAGGGTTGATGTAAAGATAGTTATAATTATCGTGGCCTGTTTCTTCAAAACTTCTTTACCTCATTTACTAAATAGTTAAAAGGGAAAGCATAAAAAGGACCTTTACATTCCATCTGAGGTTTGGAGATAACAGCTTTCGTTTTACAGTGATTCTCCATCACACGTTACCTCCTTTGCTTTTACAATAGGACTCGGATGCAAATATGTTCATCATCAGACTTCCAACTCCAGCATGAGTTGTAAGGCACCAAAAGACAAGATTATACTCCTTAAATTCAGCATTAAATTGCCACTGCTCCCTGCCACCAAATTTGCTGACCAGTGAGGAGTGACGTGGGTGAGATTTGGCTCACGGGCCAGGGGTTAAGCACCCATAATCCATAACATAAAATATGGATGATGATACTTATGATTATGATACTTGTATACAAGCCTTTTCAGAAATCATGTAAGTACACAAAACACTTTGGCTCCTTTGTCCATTTTCTAATTTAACTGTATTCCACTGAACTGCACAGAAGCTGTTAATTTTCAAGGCTTCTAAAGCAACATTCAGCAACATATTCTGGTGGCAGGCAGGAACCATCCAGCTTTGGTCTGAGTGTGATGGCCAGAACCACAGAAATTAATAAGCAATAAATATGTGCTTCTTGGAGGCATTTGGAACTTTTGTCTAATATGAAGCTTGTATTTTTGTAACCCGCAAATGTAACTTGTAACTGTTTGTGGAACTGACTAGGCCTCAAAGACAAAGCTCCAGCTGTGAAATTAGCTGACCTAATAGTTCTTTCTTGCTCAGTATTTAGCCTTGATGATGATAAAAACTGCATTCAACTGCCCAGCTTATCTAGTACATTTTAAAAAAGGACACCTCAAAAAGGCATAGTCAGAGAGTTTTGAAGGGGCTGGATTTAGGCAGGGTAATGTTAATTTTACACCTGAAGATGTTGTTATGTTGCAATCTGCTTATTGGATAAACCCAACCTTGGGCACTAACTTATTATAATAATTTCTAACACCTTTTAACCCCAGAGGATAATAGCTATAAAGCAATATTATGAATGGCTATATAACTAAAAAATTAGCACAATTAGAATATAAAAGAACACACACATCATAGTAACCCTCGGGAAGGACGGAACAGAAAGGTCATTGCTGTCCCATACCCCACGGGTATCTCTTACTCCCTGTGAGAGTGAGACCAGATCCTGACTGGGGGGCTTCCACCAGTATCCTTCAAGCAGCCCAGTGCAGAGACGTCTGATTTCGCCGATTCAACTTGCTGTGCATCTTCTAACTGAGGACTACCGATAAGTTACTAACCAAGTGGGAACTCTTGGTTAATTTCTTTATCTGTTTTATTATCACTGTCAATTTTAGTCTGTATTGTTATGTTGTCTGCTTATTAACTTAACCTTTTTATTAACTATTATATATGCAAACTGTATCTTTTGTTGTCATAAGTCAAATTCATTTTTTTTTGTAAGTGAAATTTGTCATTTCTTTCCTTTCCAACATCACCTTCTCGATCCTGAACTGAAAAGCCCAGTGGCTAATAAAGTTGAAGTGCTCAGTCAGTCTGCAACTAAATTGGTATACTCACAGTGCCCAGCTGGCCTGTGACACTGAGGCAGGCTGGCAGTATAATCTGGACGCTGCCACTTCTCCCACCTGCCTTGCTGCAGTGAAGTGGAAGTCAAGCCCCTTGCTGAATTCAGCCTGTGGGTCATAGGTTGCCAACTCCTGTTCTAAAAGCCTTATGAAGAGGTCCTTTTTCATTTCAAGGCTGTTATGAGAGACATAAAGCACTCTAAGAAACAAGGTAATAAGCCTTAATAATGTGTAAAAAGTGTAGTACAGACCATTCCTGCAGTTATTTTTTACTTGACATTTTCAACATGTTGGAAAATGGAGAGTAAAATATTACTTCAGTAGATAATTATCTTTTTTTTGGTTGTGTGTCAGGTTGCTACATTAAGATGGTAAGTGGTACAGTATTTAATCCCAATGAGAGACATGGCACTGTCATCTGGAGTCAGAGGTTAGGTCCCAATGTCTGCAGGCACCCTGCCATTTGCATGTACCCAGTAACACAGCTTCTGGGTCCCCCAAAGGAGCAAATGTTTAATATGATACAATCTATAGGGCTGCATTTAGAAAGCTTGACTCAAATATCAGATGTCCCTCTCCCACACCAACCCCCAATTTTCACTTTATACAGAAAATACAGTAGCTTGGACTTCAGTGTTTCTGAGAGAAGCTCAGGGATTCAGCATACCTACACATGTTTTCAGGGAGCATAAGTTTTGGTGTTAAATGTTTTAAAAATAAATGTGAACTATTTTTAGAAAAATGTGTTAGCAACAGAAGTATTTGTTTTTAATTTAAAAAAAAATCAAGTCTGGGTACCAGTAGGTCTTTATGAGAGGGAGTGGAAAGCCCCTATCGTTCTCAGAAGCCATGTGAGAAAAATTACAAAGCATTTTCCTCATTTTGTATGCCAAGCATTAAAGATAAAGTGACTGTGAAGTAAATCCCCATTTGTGCTCAATTCTATGAAGCTTAGCTTAAGCTGAGGGCTCCTATACATGTGCAAGGAGGTTGCTCTGACACACTGTAATTACTGTAATTGAGTGCATGTAAGCAGATTCAATTAATAAAGTCTGCTGGAGTGTGGTAATTCCCATGCTCCACCAGACTCCAGCGTCACATACATCAATGCCCCCACACTGAAAAATCGTAGCAGGATGCTTTCAACTAAAGCTCATTTGATCAGCTTTAGTTCAATGCACCCCACCACCATTTTTCAGCATAGGGACACTGATACACATGATGCTTCGGGTTCTTTTAATTAGCAGGGCTCTTGGAGCTGAGCTAATTAAAGCGCTCAACCTCCTGGAGCACATCTATAAACACCCTGAGGTTTCTCAGTCATAGCTCTATTAAAGACTTATCATTCTCTTTAGAAAACAGGGAGGTGAGGTTATCTCATAAGGTCTTAAAAAAAAAAAAATTATGCTTCTCTTTAGAAAGAATTGTAGCCAATATCCTTCACCATAACCTAGATCCAACCTTTTAGACAAGAGACCCTATATGGAGAAGAGCATGCCACCAGTGTAGTTGAAGAGAGATTCTACAACTAGGTATCCAGAATTTGTCTTGTAGGAAAACAGCAGTTGTTTTATGTCATCCTATGGGAGTCCTGGAGACCGGGAGGGTGGAGAAGCTAATTTGTCAGGAAATACAATATTGTAGTAGAAAGCCCCCTTTGTACATTTGCCTTCTGGACATTGATGTAACAGAAGCCCCTTCTTGCCATCACCCCCCTTCCGCCATTTTGTGCATTTCTTTTTATTTCTAAGTATTGGCAGAGACCTAGCACACTCATTGCATGGGTGTGGCAAGGCTCAGAGCAAACCAGAAAGCTTAAGTGGTTTTCTGTAGGAGAAAACTAGAAACTATATCTACAAATCAATTAAGCGCAGTGTCACTACAGAAAACAAAAAAACTAAAATATCCACTTCAAAGACTGTAAATATATCCTGGTGCTAATAACTCACTTACTGTCCCCAGTGACCTTTGATCCTCACTATCTCACATTGCATTCTTATACTTCAACTGTCTTGTCTTTACCATGGCATTTTATATTTTATACTTTTAAATCCTTAAGGAATGTACTCTTTGTAAAATGAAGTTACTCCCTGAACCACTGTTAAAAACTGTATTTAAATTGTAATTGTAAAGTGATAAAATCTGCTATATTGGACGGCTGCATTATTGAGTGAATAATGGTGATCAGTGGGTAATTAAATGGCAACAGCCTAGCCAAAGGAATTTACCATTACAAAACTGTATTCTACAAGCCATTTTAAGCTAATCAAGCCAAGGAACTGATTCCTGGAACTAAGCACCCACCCTACTGACTAGTCCTGTAACCCATGACAATACATCCATTCCATCAATAAGTCAAGGGTGGACTCTCAAAACTTCAGGTACCAGCAGGCAGAGACCCCTGTGACTAACAGCTGTCATGTACTACTCAAAATTCCCTTGGGACACCAACCTTCAGATTGGGCAGCCAAGATGATGCTAGGGGATCACACCAGTCTGCCAGAAAGGGATAAAAGGCAGTGAAGCGTGACCCTCAGTGGCGCCCTCTCATCCAGCACCTGACCTACCAAGAGAGAAGGACAAGCAGGCAACCCCCTTCTGGAGAAGACTTGAAGGAAGCTGACCATCAACAGCAGACTCCAGGGCCTCGGACAGTTAGATATACTGACACCAGTGCTCTCACAATCACTATAGCAGCTACTATACACGATACTACATGCGTTTAAATGACATGGGTTTGAATGAGTACGGGTGTGTGTGTGCGCGTGTGTGTGCGCGCGTGTGTGCGCGCGCGCACGCGCTAAGGTGACCAGTACCACTCATAACTCAAAGTCTGCATTTATGATTTTACTGGTAACTTTACAACCTGTCCAATAAACTAGAATTTATGATGATCCCAAGAGCTGGTCCTTTGTAGCCAAAAATATGAAGCGTTTCACTCAGAACCACCTACTAAATTTCAGCCCAAAAGGTTAACATTTGGCAAAGTTACAAACAACTTAAGACGGGATACTTGCCAGTCTCATTACAAAGTGTTACCAGTCCTACCTATAAACCCCAATTTTGGAACTATATCCACAATTCTTGTATGTAGTTACTAGATGGTGGTTAGTTACAAGCAGCTTAACAAATACTCATGCCTTCATCTGAGACTCCCAAGTGATGTGGCCCAGGTCAAGGAAAGCTCTTACTGAAATGTATTTACAGAAAAGACATTACTCTCTAAGAACACAGATTCACAAGTCAGACTCAGAAAGTATGTACTGAATCCACCCAGCTCCCAGGCAACTGCTGCAAACCTGTAAGGGTTTAACACTACTGACATTTCATAACAGAAAATAATGTTGTTCCAGTGAGTAAAGATAGCTTTACAATTACAATGGACAGAAAAACTGACTGCTGGTCAAGTTCTCTATATTACCATTTAACTAAGTTAGCAGAGTATGTTACACCTGTAAAACCTTACCCAGACTTGTTGTCATGGATTCCAGATCTGCTAAAAACCCTGGAATTTGCTGGAGCTGTTCCTGCAGTTCTATCAGACTACTCCTCTTCTTCTCCCAGTGTGCAGAAAGCATCACAACTTCACTATCAACCAGCTGCAATAATTAAAACCAGTAATAACTAAGATTTTATTTAGTTGCAAAATTATCATCCATTAGTTTATGAAGTTTATGATCATTTTGACTGATTTTTAGAATCCATCCACCCACAGTCCTAATTTCTTTGTGTAGGCATTATATACCACATTATAATATGTAGACTTTACCATTTATGAACACTTATTTCCATTTATTTTAGGGATACATTTACAAAATAGCTCCTTGCTCCAATTTTAAATGACAATAATAAGAATGGTGTCATGCTGAAACTTAAGGTCCGAGAACTCCAAATCCAGATTTGGTTTTTCCAACAAGGAAGCCTTGACATTCTAGAAATTAAGATTAAAAAGCGCCTGGGGAGGGGGGCAGGGAGGGAGCTTTAATGGAATCACTCTATACATAGGAAAGAAAAAGGGTACAAAAAACTGTCCAAAAGTCTTTTTTTGGACAAAAAAAGTCTATTGCCTTTAAAATACAAGAATGGCATATAACAGGAGTGCTCAACTATTGGCCCACAGGAGTTACCAAGGGTATGGAAATTTGGCAGAAGGAGAGTGATGGCAGCATTAAGTGCCACACCCCTAGAAGCTATTATACTCCTCCCCCACTATTAAAATTTCAAGACCCCTGGAGAATCGTTTGGGCCAAATGACATGGTCCAGCATGCATGGGGTCAGATTCGTGGCCAGATCTGGGCACACTGTGTTGGATCTGGCACACAGGTGGCTCTGTGGCTAGATCTGGATGTGCAGGATCAGGCCAATGTATGGCTGGACTGGGTCCACAAACCAATCCAATGCATCAATCCCATGAGGGATCCAGCCTGTGAACAAAACCATGCCACTCATTTGGCCCACAAGACCAGAAGTTTGTGTCACTGGTATACAATGATATTCACAACCACGGAATTTCAGGACTGGATATACAGCTGTACCTGGAAGGGAAATATTATTAAAGAATAAATTTTACATTAAAAGTATAAATTCTGAATTAATCAACTCTTTTAGAACTCTATACCTAAGGGAAAAAACACATTATGGCAAGTTTTCAACACAGAAAACACTTTTCTTCCTATATATATATTCTGAGGAGAATATGACAACTTTCAAACCTGACAGCTCAAATAAGTGGTCTCATTTTAATTCTGAAACTGCTTTGACACTGTTCAAGGACACATTTTGACCCATATAGTTCATGGATAAATATTTCCTTTATTTACTTTGTATGTACTGTGTTCCCTTAAAAAAAAACATTTTAAAGAACAAGAAGAGGTGCAATCCACTAAAACGTATTCAGACAAAAAACTGCCTCTGCAGTGCCTGACATATGCAAAGGAAAGATTGGAGAATATAAAACTAAAACCTGTCAAACTGCAATTCTAAAGATATCTGGCGAACTTCAGTGTCTGAGAATGGACAAAGGCATTAAGATGATGGGTAAAAATATTAAATATGAAGTTTGCTATTTTAAGGCAGATTTTACCTTTTTCTTTTTTCTTTTTTTAAACAACACTACTTCCAGTCTGAAAGGTAAAGCTCCAACCTTATTTTAATCCTTTACATTGCAAAAAGAGTTGAATGTTTTATAGTGAATTTTGGGTTTTAAGTGTCAGGTAAACCTGTGCCAGAAGCTTTGTTTACTGCCTACAACCTATTTTATTAAAACACAGTGCTACCAATGGATAACTATTCCATAAAGGTTCAATGTAGTTTACTAAAACCAACCAGATACACAAGGCCTTGTCTGCAGAAACCCTGAAGAATGGGAACCTATTTGATAAAGTGACCATGACTAGCTGAAAGGCATATCATCAGCCACATGAAAGAAAGAGCACTGCCTACATGATGCTTTCAAATGAGCAATTAATTTCCCTCTTGAATCTGAACAGCCTCACTTTTTGGTACTGCAAGAGAAACTGGACCTACTGAAAGGCCCATATGTGCGATAACTTCAACAAGATTTTAGAAAACCTCTTTGAAGAGACATTCAAAGATAGAAGAAGTTGAAACAATTGCAAGGGTTAAAAATATACCTATGTCAACCGTCTTCTGATTCTGAGATACATAATTCTGTAATTTTGTAAATAGCATTATATGCATGTGAAGTCTGATAATATATGAAGAATACTCAGTAATTAGGTGCAAAGGCAAACCATGTAAATAATCCATCTTTACTGATCAGTCTATAAATTTTGAAATGACAAATTTGATTTGAGCAGTTTTAAAGGAAAGTGGGGGAATGGATGCACCTATCAGAGTGTGAAAATTCTGACATGCTTTCAAGAATAAGCTGTACTTAAAGATGTACTTTAAGATCAGCACCCCAACAGCAATAACTTGACAAGATAAATAAAACCAAACTCAAAGTGAATCGCATAAAACATTTCAGACACAGCCTAAATGCACAAGACAACCTCCACTTTAACACTCTAACAAGAATATTCCATTCCATGTTTTGACAGCCATATGAAACTGAATCTTGTTCCCTGCAGGCAAACATGTACCACACAAGATGTATTTGAAGAAAACCAAGGCACTGGTCTAGCAGAAGTTACACTTCCTGGAAAACATGCAGATATATTTACAAGTGCAATTTTAGTATGGCTGAAACAATCATTCCAGTACTTCACTTGTCAATGCAGAGTTAAAAAAAATAAAGAAAAAAAAAGAAACATTCCTACAAATTATTATAATGTTAGCACTGCGCATTGCCAAACATCATCGAGCATTTTCCATGTTATTATGGAATGGACAATATGGTGGTATTGACATAAACCCAAATTAACAGGCAATGAGAAACAAATTAATACACTAGTATAGTGATTCTCAACCAGGGTGCTGTGCCACAAGATCCATTTAAGGCTGATGCAGGGTGGCATGCAATATTAGCACTGTTAGGTGTACAAACATATTCTCATGGTCCACAAGATAAACCCAGAAATTCCAAATAGGAATTCATAGTCAGAAGCATTCTGGCCTGTTATGATCTGAGTTCTTTGCAACAGAAGAACTACTCTTTTTCCATAATCAAAGAATCAATTAAAGCTATGAGCTGGCATTTTCTGAGTTGCCCTAAGTCTAACAAGGGCTGCCTTGTGTATAAAAAGGTTGAGAACCACTGTATTAGTAGATGAAGTAGATTTAGTAAGCTAAAAACATTAGCCTTCCTTTCTTAAGATCCTGTAGAAAATGTGAACACTATAGTAAATTTATAAATAAATCTATGTGCTATCTGCAGCATAACAAAGTTCAGTTACAAACCCCACCTAATCCTATGCAGCTAACATTTTTTTTTTTTCTTTTGGTGTTACAAGTCCAAGCCTGGCTCCTCTGCTCTAACCCCATCCTAACTTAACTTCTTCCCATTATGTTCCCTGCTTACTCCCTCAAGGTCTGGCTCTTGCCTGCTTTGCGTACGAGTTAGACAGCTCACCAGGCCCAGCAGGGAAAATGGTAAGGCTGGAAACAGACCTCATCTTTGTGGCGCTAGAAACACTCATAGGGCAGCACAAAGGCTAAGCAGAGAGATGCACCACAAATGCCCAACTTTGTAGCTGCAATACAGGTAGTATAAAAGGATGTCTTTTACTGCAGCAGACATCTGTTTTCTTTCACATTCTCCAGCTGCCCCAGGCAGGTGTTCCCAGGGTTTCAGGGACCTAATTCTATGTGCCCTAGGAATTCCCATTCCTGAGAGGCACAGGATTGGGCTCCTGAAGCCATAGAAGCACCTACCCAGGTTACCCAGTTTGCAGAAGCATGCTCCAGAAATCTCCCAGTAGGCCATTATCTATGCTAGGGTTTCCCAAACAATGTGCTGCGACATACTGGTGTGCCATTGGACATGTTCAAATGTGTTGCAGAATCTTGGGGGGGGAGGGGGGCGTGGCTCCCAGTGCAGCATGGCTACAGCCAGCGCTGCCACCACTGCTCTGTGCAACCACCATGCCTCAGCCAGGCCTGCTCAGCCGCTCGGTCAGCGTGCCGTGGGATGGAAAGTTTGGGAAATGCTACCCTAGGCACATATCACACCGATGCACCGAACACAAGGTGCATTTTTACAAATGGAAGACCCCTGGGATTCTTCCAATTGCTGAGACACATCCTGAGAATCTCTTGCCAGGGGACTCCTGAGGGTGCACGTCTGCAAGCAGAGAACCCATCCCAGCACAGCTGATCTGCTTTATTTTACTATAATGTTTGTTTATAGCCAAACAATTGGAGGACGAGTCTCCCTGCTGTCAAGTTCTATGCACAAAGCCAGTCTGGCCCACAGAAGGTGGGAGCACCAACTGCTTGAATCAGGTAGTCCTTGACTATATCATGCTCAGTGGAGACAGTGCACAGAGAATTTCATTACAAAGATCTAATAAGTATAAACATCTACAAACTCAATTTTCAAAGGCTTAAAAACTTGACCAAAATATGGGCAGATTTTAATGGAACAGCTGAAAAAGATCACTTCACCACATGAAATATTACAGTCCTGTTACAAATCATAGGGAACACAAAAGCTTCACTGCTTGTTTTTTTTTTGGAGGAGGGTGTGGCAGGACACTTGGTGGTGCCTACCACTTTAAGGGCCAGATCAAACACTCAGCAGGTGTTTGATTAGGGCAGTCATTTTAGAACTCTGGCTGCCTATATAAACAAGAGCAGTTTGCTTGCTGGGAGCCAAGCAAGAAACATTGCTTGGTTGAGTTGCTGCATAGGAACATCTTGCAGGTAGGAGCAGGAGGCTCTGGTCTTGTGCTTGGCCTAAAACTGCACCCTGCTGGGAGTGGGTGGTCTGGTGGGACTCCCAGCGGTGTGGGAGCCCCCAGGAAATGCCAGGCCAGTTACCACCCCGGTGAAAGGCAGGTATGGGTGCCTTAACCTCAGTCCTCACCTTTGGGTGGGTCATATGATTCATCTAATCCAGGGAATGCCAAGGAACCTTCTTGAAGTGCCTAAGCCTGCTGAAGTGAGTGACCCTGCGGGGCCAGGCACGCTTTGTGAAGTACCAGAGCCAGGAATGAGGGACCCTGATCTGAGTGCAGGCACGTAGCTTAGACCTAACTGAGAGGCCTGACTGGTCAATGCTGGGGCTAGGACCCAGATAGGGGTTAGAAGGGCCGGGAGCCCACTGTGGGGGATGCCCATATACAGCAAAGAAGCTTGGGGTCCCGACTGGCCTGAGATGGGGCCAGGCTTAAAGGGAAGCTGAAGGTCCCAGAGAAGGGGACAGTTGAGTTGGCTGCCTGAGTTGCCATTTGTGAGGCTTGGGCTGCAGTGTAGGGGTGGAATGGGGCTGTGGATAGCCCCTACAATATCAGCGTATATAATGGGCAGCCTCCCACCTAATTATCACAATAATATTATTACATCAAGGTGTGGCAGGTGAGTGAGGTGGGTGGCTGACCCGCAGACCAGGGACAAGCCGGTGCTTGCACCAGGTATGAAAGCTTGCCCCTGTCAGAGAGGGCTTTTTCTTTGTTTTTAAAACAAAAGTATAGCCCAAACAGTTAAACTGAGTAAGTTACACACCACTGAAGACAAGATCTTAATGGATAAGTTATAAATGTGGAACTGGTAGCAATACTTATTTCTCTTGCCAGTGGTGATGCGTAGAAGGTGCATGGGGGTACACGTGCACCCCCTGAGAGCGCTGGTGCAGCCTGACAGCCGGTGATCCCTGCTTAGGTGACAGTTGGGGGCAGGTGGGAGTGCCAATGCCGCTCCTAAGAGCACTGGCCAGGGAGTGGGGGCATCAGGAGAAGCGCTGCTGGCACTTCTGGGAGCACTGCTAGCACCCCCTGCCTGCCCCCACTCCCTCCAGGAGGCACTAGTTGCCTATGTGTCTTGCAAAAAAGCCAATAGGCAGCAATTAAATTTGAGTTTGATGGCCTCCACCCATTGCATCTTAAAAGATTGCTTCTTCACAATTAGTGTTTTATTAGTCCTACTTTTTTCTATAAAAATGATTATTCACAGATGTAACACATTAGCAAGTTTAGGATTTTTCTTAAAGAAAAAGCAACTGAAGTCTATGGCATTTCAGCAAGATTCAGCTGTCTGTGTTCAAAAGCCCTGCAAAGTTAATTTGAAGAAAACGTTTCATTAGAATGTTTCCCAACAGCTCTAATACATATGCTGTATATACATACAAGAAAGCTTATATGAAGGCAGGATATTCTGTTTGGAGACACTGTTCAATGACTATCACCTCTGCAACTAGAAACTGCTAAAAAGCTTTACTAGTCAGAAATAAAGCTACCTGTATGTTGGCTTTAACACTCGTGATGACTTTATAATACGTTTGGAATGACGTCTTTGCTAATTTACAGTACTTTCCACTTGCCTAGAACTACTTCCTCTTCTATTCCATAACAGTCAAGAATTAATATGTACATGAATTAATGAGCTATTGTTTTCTGACATCCTCCTCTTTGCAAATGGCTTGTTCTTAACAAGAGGTCCCCTTCCCCAATTAATCCAGAAGTGATGGACTGACACTTTTCTATCCTATCTGTCATGTAAGACCATATCCAAAGTTAAATGAGTATTCCCTTTATCCCCTCAGTTAATAGGAGGAACAGGTGAAGAAAGAAAAAGACCTTCTGATCCTTCAGAGTGCCATTTTACTAGTCTTCACTAGTGTAAGCATACTAAAATCCCCGTGTCCAAGTAATACTTCTGAATGACCGTCTTTAGATTCTCGGAGAATCATTGCTGACCAATGTAACCGACTGCTTCCTAAAAAATTTATAGATTCTGGCTATCTGAACCTGTGATTCCCACCCCCCAAGAGAGCAGCAGCATTCATTCATACCCTAAGAAATCTTGGGTGAAGGTCTCAACTGAAATGAGCTTTAACAGCACTTAAAGAGTTGTCATGTGAGTGCCAGTATGAAGCCACTGCGTTACTGTACCAGGGAACCTTCTGACTCAACTTTATCTTATCATATGAAGATACTCTGGAATTCAGACAAAAAGTACCAAGCACCACGAAGTTCCCAAATGCATAAGTAGAACATATGGGACATAGAACTTCAGATACAAACTATGCAACTACTGCAGACATATCATATTCCTCAATTCTTACTATTGTTATATTATAAATTTTAGATGAAATTAGCATTTCAACTACATTACTGGTAGACTACACTGTGACAGATCTAACAAAATAGGGGTGGGGAGAGGAAGAATTCTAGAAGGTCTGATTCAACAACTGCTTATTAAATACTATATTTAAAAATGCACAATTTCCCTATCTGTCCAACTACTAGTACTTCCTTTAAAAAAATTTTCACATTTTTAAAATGTACTAACAGCAGTAAAAAAAATAAATAAAAAATTACCTCTCCAGCCTTTGCACATTCCTTGGCTCCTCTATGAAGGGCTGCCCACATATCTTCATACCTGAACAAAAAGGAAGATGAAAGTCTATTTGTGGTTACACTCGCTCTAAATTCAGCTTCCAATTTAAAAAGTTCTGGTGTATGTTTGTTTCAGTTGATCACTATATGTATACATGTAGCAATTTAATACAAATTGTAGCTAAGTAGTGTCAAAAAGCCCACGGCTGAATTAATTGAGTCTTTGCAGGTTAGTTTAAGATGTAGAGATTAAACAGAGAAACAACTGGATGCACATTCACTTTTGATTCAGGAAATGCAGTGGCTCAGGCCAGAAGCCAGGGAGAACTGGAGCATGGCTCTTCAGCACATAGCTAGCATAGCCTGTGTGTATGCTTCCTCTTCCTGCTGGCCCCAAGGTCTCTGGAATTTTTAGTCCAGACTCACAATAGCAGGATTCTGCAGGGTTAATCATCACTTTCTTTTTCTGCTTCCAGATGCAGGCAGGGGCTGCTTCCAGGTGCCTCCAGGATTTGTAGTCCACAGATGCAGCCAGCAGTAAGTCTGAGCAGGAGGAGGATTGTTTAATGCACCTCCATGGCCCAAACCCCCAGCTCAGGTTTGCCTGGGGTGTTTCCTGCCTCCTGGGGCAGTCCCTGCCTCCTGTCCACACCCCAATCCCTTCTCTGCTGAAGCAGACAGCTCAGTCCAGGGCTGGAAAGCATGCTGGGGGACTGTGATATAACTTGAACCAGGAACTGAGAGAAACAAACAGGACTCAACAGACACTGTAAATAGACTTAGAAGGTGCCAGTTTAATTTTTTTAAAATAATCCTATACAACTATATTGGATTAAAAATTTAAAACCCCAAAGCCCAAATTTACAAGTTGCTTAAGTAATTTGGCAAATACATCCTGAAGAAAAAGAGGAGATCATTTAACTTTGACAAATAACTATAGAGAAAAACTAAAAAATATCAAATTTTATATCTAAAATATTTTATATTTACTATTCCTATGAATACCACAACCAAAGAAATAACTAAAAACAAACACAAACCATTTCATAAGTGCTGCTTGCTTTTATAAGTCAGATACATTTTTAAGTTCTCCATCCAGTTGTTACTAAGACTTAAGATACTCTTGGTAACAGGATGCAAAAAACATGTTTGGTAAAAATAAGTGGGTGCCAAGTAATTTTATCCCCAAAATTACAAATCTAGGGGGAAAGCAAGGAAATGGAAGGCCTGTTCTTAATCCTTACAGTGCCAATTCAGGGATGTGGCTACCACAATTTAGAGGCACTATGATTAAAGACATGAAAGTAATTTAAGAAGGGAGAAAACAAGAAGTACGGTTCCTTCTATTGTAACTTCTTCTGTATGCTTCTGTAAACAACTTTCAAATGAGAATGGGGATCTTCTCCCACTAGGTAAAACCAAAATGAATTATTCCCACCATTAACTGAAACAGTTTATACATGGGCAATGGAATTTGATTTAAAGGTGTGGCAAGTCCTGTTTGATTTAATATAAATTTCTTACCACTAACTCTTGAAGCTAGGTAACTGCAATTAAATACTATGAAGCCAAAGAAAGTTTATCCTGGTTACTTAAAAATAGATATTCAACAGTCCTAAAATAGACAAACTAATAAATATTAGCGCTCTTATTTAAACTAAATTCCACTGTTAGCTAGCATTAGCTTATGTCCCTTCTGCAGTGGTACATGGTCTCAAACATGGGATGTAATGGAGGAAGCTGCTAATATTTTGAATCATTACAGGGTTTTTGGTTGTAGCCGTGTTGGTCTAAGGACATAGGCAGGTAAGCTTCTTTGGGTAGATTCCTGAAGAAGGGTGCCTGTACCCAAAAGCTTGCAAATAACCTTTATCCAACTACTCAGTTAATCTAATAAAAGATATCACATGTACTCAAAGAACCTTGCCTTGAATCACTACAGGGTTTTAATATACTATAGTTTTACTTCAAGAAAGAGATTAACACTAATTTTTCAGCAGTGTGGGGTTTTTTGGTTTTTGTTTTGGTTTTTTTTTTTTTTTTTTTTTACAAAGTCCATTTTACTAGTTATGCAGAAGTCCAAGTTACTAGTTGTGCTTTTCAAACTGAGAAACAGGATCAGAATTTCTCCTGGTTTGCTCAGTTTAGAGACTTGCGTTCTTTCATGATTTTACTTAGAATATCTACTCACACACCACACATCCCTTTTTACCCCAAAGCAAAGCTCCAAAATTGGGGGTGGAGTGGAAGGGGTGCCTCAAGTGAAGCTGATATTTTTGGTGCTAGAAGCTAAAAGGAATAGAAGCATGCAGACAATGGCTGCTACTTCTCTCTGGCTACAGCAAACAAAAAGGGAGGAGTTCTATGTGAATCCTCTAACAGATTCCCCAAGGAATCTGGACTAGCTATTAGCTTAATATTGTACCTTGTACCTGAAGCAGCAACTGAGCTGCTTCAGGGCAAAGTGAACTGCTACATGCAGTTTGTAGTATCCCAATGAGGCTTGTGGTGTGGAAACCGCACTTAATTAGTTACAGGAACTTATACAAAGAACTATTTATAACGGGAACATTAAACATGGCCTTGTACTCTGGCCTGAATCCATCCAGAGACATACGGCAGCTCTGACCCAGGGAATGCAGCAGCAGCAGCAGCAGCAGCAGCAGCAGCACCACCACCACCACCTATAGCTCTGCCATGGCACATGTGGAGCAGCTTCAGATCCCACCATGTCCTTGGTGTTATAGGCGAAGCTGCCACCAGACATGCTCTGTGCTGCAGCAGCAGCTCTAGCTCCAGCACAGGGAACATGGTGGCGGCAGGCTGGCAGCTGAAGAGCTAGAGGCAACTGTAGTGACAAAGGGCAAAGCAGTTGGTGGGGCATCAGCCTTCATTTGCCTTCCTACTGCTGACAGCCATGTTCATCAGGACCCAAAGATCCTGAACTCTGCAATGGGCCATGCCCCCTAACTCGCTGTAGCCCACCCCACAGCTAGATAGAACAATTTTGCAACCTTGACCTGCCCCACAGGCAGGGTGTAAATTAAAGGAGAGCTCAGAGGGGCTGAGCCTCCCCCATAAGAGATGATAGCCCCCCGTAAGATTTAAAAATCAACCTGGTGTGTGGGGGGTCTCCAATCAGATTACTTCTTCACTTAGATGGACTTGTTAATCAATGAAGTGGCTTAATTTTTCTTTTTTTTTTGCAGACCTCCTGCCCCCAAGAGTTGACTCCATGAGTGTAATTCAAACTGTATCTACAGGCCATGTTTGACCCTTTTGATTTACAGTAAAGAAGTCAGTCTTGCAGAGATGGGAGGAAAATGATACTCAACCAGAGTGCTAGGGCACCCTGGGGTGCCACCAGATCCTTTGAAAGGTGCCACAAGGTGCACCCCCCACTGCCCTGTGTAAGGAGGTAAATACAAATTTAAAAAATCTGTTTGTTTTTTGGAAGGCAGACTGTAGACAAGGTGCATGTCTTTCATGGAGGCACAGTATTGGGGGCATACCTCTTTCAGCAAGTTGGCAAAATTTAAAATTTCACTTAATGATCATCCTTCATTAGCTTAACACTCATGAGTTGGTCTTTTCTGCTCATGTGTATGCAGATACATTGTATAGTCAACAACACTATACTGTACTGACAATCTTTCAGAATACCTGTAAGAGCTCTGACAAGATACCCTTTTTTCCCCAAACTTTAAGCAGAAGCCAGTATTCAAAAGACTCCAAATATTCCTCTTTTCTATATTCAATATTTCTACTTCTCAGAACATGCTTTTTAAACTTAAAATTATTCTGTGTAAAACTGTAAATGTAAAATGGTCAAAGTGGTTATTGTTTTTTTTTCCTATAAAACTTTTACCAAATTCAGAGAAGAACTATTTGTTTAAACTACTTAAGCATTGCCAGATAAATAATTAATTCCCAATGAGCATAAATATTTTTGTAAGTCTTTACCCATAAGAGTAAAATTACCAAATGACCTTGCTATACTTACACACACAGTATCTTACTACTTGCATAAAAAATTAGAACATTTAGAAAGAAGCTATATCATACTAAGCATAAGGAACATGGTTTTCACCTGTAAGTGGAGACAAATTATTTTTCAGGATGTTTTTCTAGCCACAATTATTCTCCTCTATGAAAAAACACATAGTAGAAATTTACTTCAAAAGAGATTATTCTAGAATCCTTAGAGTTATTTTAAATTAATATCGCTCTTTTTAAAAATGGGTGGTAAAGGATCCACTTTTCTGAGTTAGTTGATATCTACTAAAATAGGTGAAGTATTACTTCTTTGATACTAAGAATTCTTCTGCTGTCAGGTGTTTCTAAAGTCTTACAGCCTGTTCCATTATGATAAAGATCACAGCTGTGCCAAATGGAGAACTTAGGCAAAAGGATCTTGCTGTATGATCAAACACTCTTGTAGTCTCTTTGTAAACCCAGGAACAGTCTAGTCAGAAAATTGCTATTGCAATAGCTTTACAATTTACAACTGAAAATACTATGAAATGCTCCATATAAAGCATTAATCACAACATGCCTGGAATAGTACAAATTGATAAAGCTGCAGTCCAGTCTGTTTAAAAAAAAAAAAAAAAGTGGAGGCAAAAGATACCCTTCTACAGCTAAAAAGAAACACCGACGCACACAAAACAGGAACCTGCCCTAGGAACTGCCATAACTGA
The DNA here is from genome assembly GCF_052110815.1 of Crocodylus siamensis. Classification (NCBI taxonomy): domain Eukaryota; kingdom Metazoa; phylum Chordata; order Crocodylia; family Crocodylidae; genus Crocodylus; species Crocodylus siamensis. The sequence continues at coordinate 133,776,958 of NC_143397.1, read as the reverse complement.
CTTGAACATTTAACTAAATAACCAAGAAAGATAAGCTTGTGAGCTATTTCTCACTAAGAATTGTGTACTAAAGGACAGCCAAATATCTCCAATGTTTAGTTAAGGCACTAGTAATCTTTTAATAACATGAAGAAAGAATTATTCCATGAATAATCTCTTGCATGAGCTTGGATGTTTATCCCCACAAGAAGCTTGATATTGTGTTCCCATTTTAACAAACTATTTACACAAGTGCAGCTTTGGCTATTATTAAATTTGTATAACCAACAAATTAATTTTGTTAGTTTAAATATAATGCTATTTGGTGATGAGAAACTAGCAGTTTTGTGAGTGATATCTTTAATTAAACCAACTTCATGATTGGAAAAGTCTTAGAACCTTAGCAGATATTAAAATAATTGTGCAATTTGGATCTGAGATTTTATGCCCCATCCCAAATACTAAATGTCCTGCCATGACACATGTGCATGGCACAACATGCAATGTTTGGGATGGGGCATAAAATTCCTCAAATCCCAATCATGCAACTCCTAGAGTTAAAACTGAACTGGGGGCTTCTCCCAGCTCAGTCCCACAGATCACACAGCAGGTAGCTGTATCCTGAACTCCAGGGTGTCCAATGCCCAATCCCACAACACAGCCAAGCATAACAATCAGGCATGGTGCAGCACTGGGTCTAAATGCCTGGGGCACTAGCTGCCTGAGATCTCTGGTTTTTCATGGCATCTTTACACAGGGTTAAGATGTAAAGTTAGCTGCCCTAACTTTAATTAGGGCAGCGCTGAGAGCCACTCTAAAAGCACCTGCAAAGTCTCATGTATTCAGCATCCTGCACTTCAAAATTGAGGCAGGGCACCTTAACTAAAGCTTGTTCAATGAGCTTTAACGTGGAACCTCTTTGTGGCTAGTTTGTCATTTTATGGAACTACAAATTGCAATTTGCCATGCACTGAGCCTATTTACTGCATGATTAACATGTCAATTGGGCCATAAATACAACATCTGCCAAGTCTTTAGACAAGCTTTCAAATGTAGTCCACTCTTCTGAAGAACTAAAAAGCTTTTCAGAAGTTGTTCAGTTCTTCAGAAGAATGTGCTGCATTTAAAAGGCTTACTAAGATTATCCCAACCTACCAAAAATCCTTGCCTTCCATGTTTCCTGGACTGGGGGGAGAAGGAGGGCAGGGGCAGAAAGCAGAAGCTCAAAGAGGGAAGAGAAGCCCAGGGACCCTGGCAGCAGCAGAAGACTGATGAGAGGAGCAGCACTTGGTCTGGGAGCTTGAGGGGTTTGCAGGCTAACCTCTCAGGGCCCATGTACGGCCAACAGGCTGCCAACTGGACAGCACTGTGTCATTTATTAATAACTGGAATGGGAGAGATAATTTGACAGCTTAGGAATCAAGCCCTTTTGGACAGCCATGATGCAAACTAAAGTCTACAAAGCAGAGAGCGTAAGGAGCTCCAAAAGTCTTTTACAGATCAAGAGCAGAACTTCCAATAGCAGCTACTACGGACATAGATTTGAATGACCTTTCAACAGGCACTCAAGCAAAGAAATAACTAGGAGTAAGCTAGAGTTGAAGATATTATGCCAGATTTATTTTAAAGATCTAAAGTAATCTGAGGGGCTTAAAATATCATCTAATCTGATTTTTTTTTTTTTGACAAAAGATTTTACTGCAGAAAACATAATGCAAAATAACATGATTTTTCTTGCTGAAGATGAGACCAGATGTTTTGCAGGGGACAAGACCATGTTGGAGAAAGATTGTTGAAAGCTTAGAAGTTCTTGCACTTGATCAAATAAAACACACTTACATTGATTCTGAGATGGGAGGGAAAAAATAGGTCAGAATGTTTTTCATATACATTTCAGAATCTCTTCAGAATTAGATGGTTCTCCCATCTGTGATATTTCTAACTCCCCATCCCACGTACTTTGATTGCCCTAAAAATGGCTTCAACAAGCTTCTTGGTCTTTCTACTAGTTAAGTAAGAACCCAACATAGGGCACAGATAAGTGAGCTTCAATGACATAAATAATTTTTATAACTTTAATGAAGGTACATTACAGCACTACAGGATTTTAAAGTGTAATACAATTTATTTTGGTATTAGCTTTGACTGTTAACTTTACATTGCCCATGCAACCTCCTCTCTACCCCCACAACTTCTACACATATTATCATACAGATTCTACTTACATGTTTACATACTCCCTTTTCCCCTCCTATAGCATTCCCCATCTCATTCGTAAGACATGTAATGCTCAGGGTTGAAACAGAGGTTCAATATTTTTAACCTTTTGATTCAGTTAGTAACCCCTGTCTTCTGTATTGCATACAGTCAAAGTCTGCACACAATTCAGAATCTCAGACAACCGCACTTTGCCCAACTTTTCATCCCAACCAAACTCACCACTATTCAAAAGACTTGGCAATCTTTTCTTAGCAACAGATGCAAAACCTGCCAACACATCTCCACTGTTAACAATCAGCACCCCCACAATAAACCCATAGATCCCTTACATGTGATATTACATGATCAAATGGTACCATATGCCCCATGATAATTATGTGGGAGAAACTAGATAAAACTATGCACCAGTCCTTTTCACTCTTTCTGTGAGAATTCAGAGAGACACAAAGACCAGTAGGAATACAGTTTTCTGACTTTACCACCCTTGCGCTCAGAGAAATTAAAAAAACCCAAACTACCAACCTTTAAAGGACAAACTTGGGAATACAAATTCATAAGCTGTCTGGACCCTAGGAACCAAAGACTGAACACTGATATTGACTTTATAGCATATTGTAACCTACCCTACTGGTGGCCAACCTTTTTGGCAGGTATGCCACAAGTTAAGCCCCCACCTCTCCTCAAGTGTCACTGATCCCTGTCCCCCAGAGGTATTCCTGAGGCCCCTGCTACGCATTACATATATTATGCAATTCACTGATTAACCATGCAACAAATTTAAACTGGTCAGACATGGAAAGTAATTATCACACCATAAAATATAAAGAGAGCCAAACAGTTACAAAGTTAGTGCTTGAAAATATACAACACCGTTATAGCTGGTTTCTATCCGGTTTTAATTTGAATGTGTTTGCCCTCATAGTGTTTGTGCTCTGGAGTGCCAGAACAATAGCAGGAGGGGTTGAATTTCCAGACATGCAGAGCTGAGTGGCAGCAGGATGCTTCTGAGAAAGGAAGTGTCATCAGCAAGACCCAGGTCCTGACCCTGCAACCACTGCAGTTTCATACAGGGAGCAAAGATCCAAAGCCCTTAATTTGGCAGCAGCTAGAGTGCCAGTGAAGTCTTCACCTGGCCTTTGGCAGTGACTCCTCCTCTTGCAGAACCCTCCTGCTGCCTTTCTATGCTGCTTAAGGCTCGAGCCCCCTGCCTCCATTCTACTGTGTGCCTGGGGTTCACATGCCACACAGCAGTTGCCCATAAAAACATGTGCTGTGGGTTGGTCACCTACTTGATTGCTTTGCATGTCTTGGACTGAAAATTAAAGTCACACAGGAGTCTTTGGCTAGGGGACCGGGTCCCTTATCAGCTGTGATAGCTTTGTTATTTTTCTGGCCATGGCTATAAAAGGTGTCTTTACCCTGTGACAGCCTCATTTAAGTCGCCTTGTGAGGCAGCACCTCGAGGTACTTTCAGTGATGGGTTTGCCATATGCCCAGCAACAGCTTCAGGGCTCACACTTCCCATGGGACAGAAAAAGCAGAACCCTGCCTTCCTAATAGGGTACTGTCTTCAGTGTCATATACTCTGTAGTAACTGGTACCTCCATGCCCCAGGATGGAACAGCACTCTGGCATCTGCGCAACCTCATGACGTGGCACTTTCAGAGCCCAAGACACTAACAAGAGGACTTGCACCCTTGGGCAACTGTATGCCAGCGACTGCCTGAGAAGTGTCACTAATATAGTCCTGAAGCAGCCTGCTCCCCCATCACTAAGCAACCTTTTCCATGGGAACTGTTTTAATGGGAATCCCCTCGTCAGACCATCACAGCCTGTGGGGGCCACAATCCAGGTCAGTGTGATTCCATCGGGAAATGGAATGAGGTGTCCCCAAGGTCTCACTCTGGATCAGTGGTGCATGACAGGATTGTAGCATCATGATGGGGTACAGCAGGGTTGGGAACTCCTTGTGGAGCAGTTACTGGAACCCCAGGTATGGGCAAAGCTGGGGTCCCCAAGAGGTCCCAGGACTTTGTGGGATGGCACCAGAGCACATGGGGGGTACATAAGGGATGCCCACCTGTAGTTCTGGGAGCACGGGGCAATGACAGGGCTGGTCTCACTCTAGACTCCCTGGACTCGCAGGTTGCTGTGAATAGGTGTCCCAGACTGGAACTGTCAGGCTGGGTTAGTCCCAGGCAAAAGCATAACTATCAAGTTTGCTCTGGGAAAAACCTCCCAGCACCCTGAGGGGTGTGTGGGCAGGGGTGGGGCAGAAGGTAGGCTGACCAGTCCTGAAGGCCAGGGAGAGGAAAGGAAGGTAGTCAGTCTTACCTGTACTAAGGAGGCAAAGATGTGAGTGGTGCTGTTTCTGTTTCCTACACTGGACTACATAGGGAAGTTTTCCCACTCCCCCCTCTGTAACCAGTTCTTCCCCTCCATCCTTCTGGCTGAGCAAGTGCAGGGCTTTTTTCCCCTAACCCCTTTCTCCCCCATATCCCAATTAGGCACACAGCTGTTTCTGCCCAGCCCCTCTAGCTGGGCTGACTTTGCTGCTGAGCAGGGTACAGGATGGTCTCCCAGCTGGGACTCCAAAACCTGACAAGTGGCAACATGCCCCTCCAACCCCAGACCTTGCCCCACCCCTCTTTTTTCATTTTGCTTGCAGTCTTCCTGCCCCAGCCCTCATTAATACCACAGACAGCAGTTGTGCATGCCACAGCACGGCCACACCTAATCTACCCGATTCCTTTTCTTTTGTCCTACAGGCAACAGTGACCCTCTTCCCTTTTGATAGATCCTGATCAGATATCAGATATTAGTCAGATATCTCCTTCTGTTGTTTGTCTACTACCCCTGAGAATCTCTCTCCCCTACAATTTCAAAGTCCTATGCGCTGTTTTTAATTATCCTTCTGTCTGAGTCTTCCCTCAGACACAATGAAAAAGTCTTTGCATTCAAAACCTTGTCTATCTTTATCCCAACTGTGCAGTTAGTACAATAAATGATATAGTGATATCATAAAGATCCATACCTCAATAAGAAAATTACTATTATTTTCATAATCTTAATTGCCGTCAGTTCCCCTATAATATTTAGACTGTGGAAAGAAACCATGAAAGACGGCTACTATTATGAAAAAAGAGGAACATACCTGCTGAGTAATTCCAGTCCAGCAGAAAACTTTGGCAAATACTCAACACTCCTATAAAAGGAATCATAAAAATTACAGAAGTTAAAAAAATAACAACAAATAATATTGCCTGATCAGCTCCAAGTTAGTGCAGGATTGTTCCTTACAGAATTAGGAATCTTCAGTATGAAAAAAGAGAGGTCATTATGCGGATAAGAGAGTGGCAGTTTTCAAAAGCTGAAAGGCTACAGTACAGTATATTGGGGAAAAAAATGTTCTACCTTGCCACAAAGGGCAGAACAAGTTGCAATGTGTTTAACTACAAAAAAATAGATTAGATGAAATACCAGGGATTAAGGGGGGGCCACAAAAAAAACAAACAAACAACATTAACAACAACCTAACTCTCATAAAAGCAGGATGACAATGAAGCAAAGCAACTAGAGAAATTATGAGGTTGGGTATGCATCTGAGATGGTTCAGGAACAGTGAATCCTATCAGTGTACAAGGAGTTTGACCAAATTAGGTCCTTTGATTCTATAAATGTTATCCATCATGTCAAGAACCACCACACCCAAAACAATCAATCATAATGTTTTAGCGCAGGTTATAAGCACATGTAAAGAAGGCACTTTCCTAAAATTATTATTCCACCTCTTCCCATCAAAATATTTTAGCCTTAGCCTACATTATGAACATGTATCAAGCTTTTAGTTGCAAGATGATTTAAGAATACATATAAAGACTTCCAGCAAATTACAGTTCACAAGCACAGTTAAATTGATTTAACGTTAATAACTGATAGATACATATACTCCTCACTTTAATAAAGAAGTTATATGAAATACATTCAACACATTAAAACACATTTAAACTAATCTGTATGTACAATGTATTCCGGTTATTCACACCAGGTAGGTACATAATGTTCATAATACAATGCTATTACCAATTTACATTGGACAAAGAGTGGGAGGGAGGTGGAGACGGGGTTATTTACAAAGCAGCTTTCAGCCCCACCGTCTACTTTGTAACTGACTGTACTTTCTCTCTGCATCAAAAACAGAAAATAGGAAGCAGCTGTCAAAGGGCTGAAGCCTTGAAAAGGAAGGTTGGTGAAGGAGTTAGGCACTTTCAGGGCTGGTCTGTCATTTTCAAGCCCCTTAATAATCAGTTTAATGCTGCAGTCAGAAGCCTTGAAAATGAAAGGAAATAGTTCAGGGCTGGTAATACCACAGTATTGACAGGTCTGCCTACATATTGTAAGCAGTGTTCATTAAGCATATACATCGAGGTAAATGCCTATCTTATTTTAGATCTGTTAAGCTATGTGCTTAACAGATTAGGCAGTGACTACAAGAGGAGTGTCCTTTTCCATCAACAGCTATTATAGTAATAATGTTGGGAAAAAGACAGATATGACTGCATTAGAAAACACTGCAACTGACTTTCACCAGATTCCTGGAGGCGAATCTAAGAATTCTCTTCTGAAATACTTTTTATTATAACAGTATTTTATAAACACATCGTTTTAAGCCTGCAAGGATCTTCTTTCTGTTCTGAAGCTAAAACCTGGCAAATAAGGAAATAAACACCACAGTGCTTAATAGTCACAAAAGTACTGCCGTTCTTGTCATACAAATGCACTGGAAATGGTTAATGCTGCGCAACAGAACACATCAACTAGGAGGGCCAAAGTTGAAGCTGGCTGGCTGATCTCAAAGAGCACGAAGTAAAAAAACTCTATCATGCTAAACACTGCCCAAGCATGGGGAAGTCTGATTATCCAAGGGACAGTCTCTTAAATTTCAAAGTCACATAACCCACTGTGTGTGTCTACTACAGGAAGAGTTTAGGACACTCTTCCTATAGTACGCATACAAAAATGATGTGTTAAACCATGTTTTACAAAAATATATAAGTGAGATAGAGCTCTCCATAAAACCACACAAAAATACCTCTGTTTGCTTTCTTTGACTTCTCTCGATTTGTCACCCAAAGTCTTCAACCTGTAAGGTCAAGCAAAAGTATGAGACTCCTGCCAACTGACACGAAACAAACACAATTCGAAAGAGCATCACCTCTGGGTGCCTTTTAACTACCATCTGACAGGGACAAGTGATTGTTCTACTCAGGCTGGTCCTGGAAAGGGGTGTCAAAGGCAACTGAAGGGCTTGGAAGCACGGAGTCTATGGGGGGCACAGGCGAGACATCCCAGGCCCGGGGGGGTAGCAGTTAGGCTACCAAGAGGCCGCTGCAGGGGAGTCAAGAACGAATTTTACCTCAGGGTCGAACCAGTATGGACTATGGGGTTTTGCTTTCCTCTGTAGTGGGGGACATGGCCCTCTCCCCATGATCTCTTGAGTGTATATTGACATTTTACAGAAGTGAGACATTGGCTGCTGTGGTTCCCCTGATTTACCTGCGCCAGGTTCAGGCATTAGCTCTTGTTGTGTCAGGGTTGAAAGTAGTCTTATTGTAGGGTTTAGATCAGTGGTTCTCAACTTTTTTTGAACCAGGACCCATTTGTAAACACTGATGGCCAGTCCCAACCCAGTAAATAGTTTAAGTAGAAAACAGTCCCGTGGCCCTGCTGGTGCCCCTCACTTCTGATCCACTGGCCCATACCCACAGTGTGTGGGGCACAGGGTAGGTGTGTGGGACAGAGGGAGCCCCATGCAGCCCCTTACTAGCTGGAAGTCTGCCATCCTGTAAGAGAGAAGCCACTGTTTTCCACATTTTTCTCCTTTAAAGGAGAATCCATTTTTTAAAGTTGGTCAATCCATTTTTCAAAGCTTGTTCGCAACACTTTCATATATTCTTGTGACCCATGAGTTGAGAAACGCTGGTTTAGATGAGGGCTGTGTGGGATGGTCTGTCCAGGGCTGACCGTGCCTCAGGCAGGGGGCTGGATGAGGTCTCGGGAGGTCCCTTCCAGCCCCACCTCTCTCCTCCAAGATGGTCGTTCACACGCTGGATTCCAACAGCCACCACGGTCCAACAAGCCACAGAGCGTCTGAGGCAAAGGGCATTACAGGACACAAGGTGTGGGGCCAGACCAGGGGTGTAGGTTGTAGCTGTGCTGGTCTAAGGACACAGGCAGGCAAGGTCCTTGGGGTAAATCGAATCTTTTATTATACCCACTAAAATAGTTGGAAAAAATCTTCTTTGCCAGCTTTCAGGCATAAACACCCTTGCAAAGAAGTGAAGAAAAAAGCTAGTAAACAAGGATTTTTCCAACTATGTTAGTAGGTCTAATAAAAGAGATCGTATCTACCCCAGGGACCTTGCCTGGGGCAAGACCAGGCGCTGGAAGGTGACCCTATGCCTGGTTTTTCCAGCTTTAAAAACCTGGCCATACGAGAGCTTCCTCCCCCCTTTCCTTTCTGGGGGGAAGGTTGAGGCCCTTTTTAATGCCAAACCTCCCCCGCAGTGACGCTATCAGGCATTACCCCCACCCTGGCACAAGGGGGGTGAGAGCTGCCCCCCCCCGCGCCTGAGAGTAACAGTCTCAACACCCCTCCCCGCGAGAGCGCGCGCGCGCGCCCTGCCCCGCCCCGTGACGCACCCTGAAGCGAGGTCCTGCTGGACGCTCAGCAGCCGCTCGCGCAGCGTCTCCAACATCTTCCGCCGCTGAGCGAACCGGAGCGCGAGCGCCGAGACGCTCCCCGTGAGAAAAGGAACGAGGTATCAACCCTCGCTTCCGCCTCAAGCTCCCGCCCCTTTCCCCACGGGGGAAGGGTTCCGCCCGGCCTAAACACGCCGCGCAGTGACGTCACGGCGTAGGATGCGAGTGCGAAATTGGAACTCACCCAGCTCGCTTCCCGCGTGCCGCGGGAGCCGCGCACGCGGATTGGCTGTTTTAGGTTCTGACCCCGCCCTAGAGATGGAGGGCTGGGAGGCTGCTGGCTCTGGGCTGCCGCGTGCATGGGGGGCCAAAACATTGATGTTCAGCTGCGAGGATACAGCCTGCTGGGGAGCCATGCAATGGGAGTGCTGTGACAGGAGCCACCCTGGGACCTGCAGCAGCCGGGTAGAAACCACCTCCGCAGCTGTTCACCTTTTCAAGCCGAACTTGAGAGCTGGTTGGGTCTGTCTTATAGCTGCCATGCAAAGTGTGTGTATATGTGTGTGTACAAACACACATACCTACACCCCAAATCCTTGGCTGGGATGATTTAGTTGGGGCTGGTCCTGCTCTGAGAAGGGTGTTGGACTAGATGTGACCTCCTGAGGTCCCTTCCAACCCTCATTTTCTATGATTCTATGATATACGTAATATGCAACAGTAAGCAACTGTACCTGACAGTTATACCCTGGTTCTTAGCACATGATAATTACATTGCATGTGTGTCCGGTCTCCGTTTATTATGCAATTTGTTTGTGGATTGCATCATTTATGTAACGTGGCAGGGGCCTGTGCCTCACAAGATCACACCAGATGTTTCAGAGAGGAACATGTGGTGTTAAAACTGCTCTGACCTGCTGCAGCCTTCATGAGTTCTTCACAAGGGACAATCACAGAATCTTAGAAAATTTAGAGTCAGAAGTGACCTCAAGATTGTCTAGTCCAGTGGTTCTCAACCTTTTTTGTACCAGGCCCTATTTGTAAACATAAATGGCCAGTCTTCACCCAGTGCCCCTCACTCCCATGCCACCAGGCCACAGCCCCACAGTGTGTGGAGCAGGGGGGACTAGCTGAGAAAAGACTGGGTTTACAGGCAAGTGGCTTTTGTTTTGTATTAACCCTTTAGAGGGCTTGAGGTGTCTATCAGAGGGCTGAGAAGCATCTTGTTTGTTTTGCGTTACACCTGTAGTTTAATCTTGAGCCCTGCTGGGACAGGCTCAAGACTTCCTTGCAGATGCTCTCAGACAAAATCCTATGAGTCCTCAAAAGATTAAATGCAAGGAAGAGACCCAGAGAATTAAATCCAGTAAGGGATCCTGGAGCCTAGAAAAAGGCTGGGACCCAAACCAGGAGATCCCAGAGCCTGGGGGAGGGGCTGTGTTTGAGGCCAGGGGCCTGAGAGTGCAGGGGGAAACTGAGGAAGGGACCAGGGGGTTTGAAGGCCCAAGCATATAAATAGTCATGACAATGAGAAAGAACATCCGTGAGGCTTGGGGTATGGTGTAGGGGTGGAAAAGGAGCCACGCAAGTCCCTAAGGCTAGAGGTGCTCTACAGTAGGACCAGGCAGCCAGACTGGGAGGGACCTATCAGGCCTGATGGCTGGATTGAGCCTAGTGTGACCTGAAGAGACCCAGTAAAAATTTATTGGAATTAGGGCTCACTCTAAGGCCTGTTGGCAGCCAACCTGAATCAACCTTAATATTAAAAACAAGGCATAGCAGGCCAGGAATCTAGGGAGAGTGACATTAGAGTCCGAGCCAGGCAGGAGCTGCAAGGCCACCTAGGGATGTCACGGCTGCCCCTGTGGCAACAAGCCTTGTCACAAGCTCAGAAATTGGACAGCCCTAGTTCAAGGTTTTAAGATGACCTGGGAAGAGATAGCCCTTCAGCTGTCAACATTTGTTCCTGCCTGAGGCAGAGCAAATGGAAAAGGAACCTTATAAAAGAGAAACCACATGGAGTAATACATTCTCTGTCATCAGCGCTATCTGAAACTGTGCCTCTCCCCACTCAAAGAAATAGAAGGCAGATGAGCCACTGGTAAGGTCATTTTCAAAAGTCTGTAACCTGATGTGAAACCCTGCATGTTACAAATTCTACAAGTCTCTAGTTCTTGGTTCCAGATAACCAATTATAGATGTGAATTGGGCTCCATAAGACTTAAGGCAGCACTGCACAGAGAGATCCCACGTAGCTCTGCATGCACCAACTTCTAAACTGCTGTGAATGTGTCCGTGAATATGGCATACTAGGTCTACAGACAGATGTCACATTTGTTGGGGACGGTACGGGGGACAGGGACAGACCATTTTCTCAAAGGACAAAATGCAATTGTTCACATGTCCACATCTGTTATCCTGGGACAAACCCTAAAAAGTGTGCATAAGACGCGCTAACAGTTCTAGCTGTTCACTAAACCCTAATGGGAAGAGTGATGTGTATACACGTCAATCCCTCAACTTTTCTGTTCCAGGACAAACCCAGGCATAACAATTGTGATGTCTGTTCTTAGCCAATATAAACTAAAAAACCCTGGTTTTCACAGAGCTAATTAGACAGTGCACCGTTCTATACTTGTGAGGTGTGTGTCCCCACATGCAGGGGCATGCAGTTGCCATAGCAAAAACAGCATCTCTAATAGTTTCTTGAGAGTCTTTACTAACATATAACTTAGTTAATCAGTAGATTCTCTTAGGTTAAAAAGTAGCATCATTCAAAATTTTCTTAGACAATAGTGTACAATCAAACCATTTCCTCAGAGTTCAATCTACAGAAAAATTCTTTATTGATATGTGAAGGGAGAGGAACATGAGAAACACCACACAAGGTATGGAAATAATTGAAAAATAGGATTGGTACAAGGACCTTAAAGAGGTCAGCTAGCTGATTGCTTGTCTCTGAAGTAGTATAAGTATTCATTGAAAAAAAAATCTATGACATGTTTGTCTAGCCTGTTTTTAAAAACCTCTCATGAAGTCTTTGATAACCTTGTCCCAGTGCCTCATTATACATAAAATTACTCCTAATACCTCATTTAAATTTTCTTTGCTGCAAATCAAACCAGTTGCTTTTTGTCTTAACACCAGTAGGCATGAAGAACAATTGATACTATGCCCTTTATAATAGTTTTTTATTTTTCTTTTGTGTACAAATTTTATGGTTCTAGGGAAACTCAATTCTTGAGCCTTCCCTGATAAGCAGAGGTGTAACCAGCCATTTTCTGGGCAGTGGTGATGCACAGTGCAGGAACAGCAGCTGGAGAACCCAGCAGGCACAGGATAGAGCAGGCCAGAGTGATCCCTACCTTGGCTGGGAGAGGGGTAAAAGTGATTAAAGCCACCATTGTTCTCCTGTTCCAGGAAACTGAAGACTAAATACAGTTTGCCCAAATCAGAAGATTCATCAGGGCCTACCAAGGTGTTAGATCTGGGGGTGTGGGAAGGGCATTACCATCAACTGTAGTCAGCAGAAAAGCCAAAGTCAAACCAGGAGTCACGTGCTGAACCAGAGGTGTTAGCAAGAGCTGGTGTCAGGAGGCAAGCTGTGGTCAGACTGGGTTTCCAAGGTTCAGAGATTAGTTACATAGACAGGGATACTGGAGCAAGCACCAAAGGAGTCACATGGGCAAGAGTCATTCACAGACCCTTCACAGACTGAAGCCAGTTTGTTGTACTACGGGGACAGGTGCTGCTTGAAAGCCCTAGACCCAAACAGCAGGCTCAGACTTAGCTGACCCTGCTTAGGGGTTGAGTGTTGCTGACTCCTAGTTACCCAGTTGCAGTACAGAGGCCTTACAAGATCTGGCCCAGCATGCATGTCCACTTTCACACCAGCATGATATGAGCATAGTTTGTAGCTGTCGTCTCCCCAGAGCTGAGATTGTTGTTCCAAACAGGACAGGAAGAGTGAACAAAAAGTTCAAAAGTAAGGTAGGAAAAAAGAGACAAACTGAGCTTAACAAAATACTGTCAGTTCAAGTCTTTTGAAAAATGTAGTAGGATTAACACATATTATTCAAACTGAAAGAAAAACTAATTTGCTCTTTACCCGTTAGATGGAAATTACTTACTGTTGTTTTACTTCTTTTCCTCCCTCTGGGCAAGATTTTGTCTTGGCTTCTGGAAGCAGAGAGGAAGCAATGGGATTGCAGGTTCATGAGAACAGAAGGGTGGAGAGTGAATGTTGTAAACCCCAGCCCAGAAGCTCATGCACTGAATTCCTAGATTTGGTTCTTTCTGGCATATGGAAGAAAGCCAATATCTTAAAAAGGAGCTGCCAGTGTTCATGCCACCAGTTGGACAGTCTTGTTTAGATCACGTGAAAGATGCAAATGCTTCTATGCCTAAAGGTGGAACCAGGTTCATTCCTTACCAATAACCCAAAAAGAGCAATGCTGCATAATGCAGCCTATAGCCCTTCCACAATAGAATTCCAAAACCAACAACAGAAACCAAGAATCCTGATGCAAAAAATTCCATAATGTGCCCCTCCCAAAGGTTTGTTACATCTCCCTCTGTGTGCTGAGTCTCAGAGGATAACTGCAAGTGCATACTGTTTTCCCATTCTCTATAACTCTTTTAGTGGAACTGGAAGAAATCGGTGATACGGCTATGAAGGTAGTAGAGTCAGACTCCGCTTATGATCTGTGCTGGAATTTGATAACCTAAGAGGTAGAAAGCATGTCAGCATAAAGACTCTTAAGTAACTGTCAGCAGAGCTGACCTTAGTGAAGTGCAGAGTCCAGGGCAAATCAGCCTGCGCACGGCCCCCTTAACACTGCACGGGGCTATGGTACCCCCGCAAAGGGGGGAGGGGTGTCTGTGCTTTTTCTGTGGCACAGAGCTGAGCCGCCAGCTCCGGGCAGGCCCCACGGAAACAACCATAGCTGCTCCACCCGGCTCTGTGCCCCCACAAAGCATGGGGCCCAGGGCAGTCACCCCGATTTGCCATACCCTAGGGACAGCTGATTGTCAGAATGACAATGCAAAGCACTGTATTTAGAAATGAACTGGGACGTTGTTCATATTTGTTTTACAGTTGCACTTTACTGTTTGTATTTCGGTTAATAAGAGTTGCCCCTTTGAAAACAGACTGCAGCAGACAGCTAGAGTGTTTCAGACCCAGAGTAAGGTGTGGAAGATTCTTGCCTGTTTAACCATATAGCAGAAAATCCCAAAAGGTCAAAAGTTAATTTAATCAACTTATCTTTCTAGAAAGCAAGCCAGATTCTTGAAGGTTTAACAATAACACTTGTGTGGCACTGAGATGCTTTAGGGCATTGCTAATGAGCTTCAGAGCCTTTCATCTTCTGGTCTTTGAATCCTGCCCGGCTCAGCCGGGGTTGAAAGTTGCTCTTCTAAATAATCCCACTTTGACATAAGGTCGAATTTCCCTTCCAGCTTCCCCGTCACAAACTCACTATTTTGCTTTGCACTGGATTGTCAACTCCTGAGGGCAGGGACAGCTTTGTATGTATTTGTACAGTGCTTACCCTGGGGTACTAATCCTCTAGCAATAGCTCTTGGGCTGAAAACATATTACTGGCTATAAACTGGTGAGAGCTGACAGCATACATGCTGGTGATAGGCAAGGGAGTGTCAAAAATTCAGAAGTCAAACCAAAAATACTATTTAATCATTTTTTTAAAATAATTTTTGGCCCCCTTCTGTGTGGGGGGGATGGGGAAGGGGTGTTTACTGAGCTCTTGAGGCTGACAGTGCAGGAACCGAGTGAGAGAACAACAAACATTGTTCTCAAAAAAGAGAATGAAAAATACCTAGCTAATTTTCATAGATTTCATAGACATTAGGGTTGGAAGGGACCTCAGAAGATCATTGGGTCCTGCCCCAGGGGCAGGAAGACAGCTAGGGTCAAAGGATCCCAGCAAGGTAAGCGTCCAGACATTTCTTAAAAGAGTCCAGAGTAGGTGCTTGCACTATTTCTGGAGGGAGTCTATTCCAGGCCTTGGGGGCTTGGACAGTAAAGAAGTTTTTCCTTATGTCCAGCCTAAAACAGTCTTGGAGGAGTTTGTGACCATTGTACCTTCTCATCCCTTGGGGCGCTCTGGTGAACAGGCGTTCCCCCAGATCCTGATGCACACTCCTTATATACTTACAATTTTGCTTTTTATTAGTCTCTTTCACTGAGTAGCTTTCCACTGAAAGGTCACAGTGTGGATGAGCACTATTTGGTAATATATATTTTTTGCATCAACTATATAGATAGGAGAGAGATTAAATAAACTTCTAAGCATAAAACACTTTTTCTCAGGTCTGGAAAAGAAGAGATACAGCTTACATTAAATGCCAGGTAGAACAATTACTTTTGTTTAACCCCATTACACAAATTAAAATGTATAATTTTCTTCCTCCCTAGAAAGGAAGAGGGTGGTAAATCTATGAAGCAAAAAATAAGTTACCAGACGTAGTTACAGACCAAATGAATACAGCTGAGATAGACCTAATAATGCGGGAACACCCCCCACCCCACCTCACCTCTGCATTAGAAGGGAAGTGTCATTATTATGTGTGCAGGTAAATAGTAATAAGCCATAAAACCATTATTGTGTTAAGTCCATGGTTGTAGTGCATTTGGTGCCTGCAAGCTTGAGTAGCATCTTTCCCCTCTATAGAGCCTGTCTAATAAAAGATACCACTAAACAAGTCTTGCTTCTTGTATATTTCCTGGACCGTTATGGCCACAACACTATTACAGCGTGAGCAATGTAGATAAACGTTTACAGACAAATAAAGTGATTGGTCTGTTGTTGTGGATGATGATGATGATGATGATGATGAACCTCCCCTTGCCCTGTTCCTCCTAGCTAACTGCTATTTTTATTTGAACAAGCTATGTTTAAGTATTTCTTTTAATAGGAATTGCCTGAACATGCTAGAAAGAAACATCTGTGGGTGTGTCTACACAAGACAATAACTGCACAGTAGCTTAATAACACTGGGCAGTAGCGTGCTGGGCAAAAATCATACTAATAAGCTACTACTCAGTAGTATTAGGCTACTGTACAGTAAGCATCACTAAAAACCCATGTGCTGGTGCTACTGTGCAAGTGTGCAGTAGCGCAAGTTACTACTTATTGATTTAGTACTTGGTTAACCAAATACGTACTAAACTTAAAGTGCAGTAGTTCTGGTGCATTAATGAACATGTAGACACACCCTGTGTGTATCACAAAATGCCACACCCAAAATTCTCTAGTAGGCCCATGTGGCATAATAGGATACCAATGAAACACTGAGTTAGAATGGTACTTCATTGGGACAGGTTTTTCACTGGTTAATTTATCCTTCAGGCACAAAACAGTATCTAGTAGTTTCTAAACTTTGCCTTTTCCAGATTAACCTCTTCAGAACTTCCTAACAAGAGGAGTTATTTTCAATCTCCAGTTTTATAATCAATTCTGATTCATTGGGCTTTGTGAGTATAATATGAATATCTCTCCAAGGGAGATAGAAATCAAAATATCTTTTCTCTATTCAAATAAGAATAACCCTATTACAAATAAGATGGGTCAGTTTTCAGAAACCTGGATAAGGATATATGGTGCAATCATTGCTAAAAGTAATGGGAATTGTCTGCGTAATTCTCTAGTCATTGGTCTGAAAATATACTTTCAATGAAAGCTAGTAGGATTGTGATGCTTTTCTTCTGTTAGCAGCTGCAGGCCAACATTTCTCAATCAAGTTCATATCTCTCATTTTCTAAAAGAAATGGGGAAATTCTAGTTTTCTTCAGTCATATATCTGATGCTCTGTTACAGGAAAAACAGAAGTGGAAAATTAAACATCATGCCCCATTGTTACAGAATGAGACTCTCATAAACAACTTCGGTTTTAAATTTTCAGTTAATATTGTATTTACTTGCATTGCATGAAGGAACGTGGGGGGGACCTCAAAAGGCACACGGTGCTGGGGGGAAGGCATGGTAGGGAGAGTCCAGGTGAAGGGATGCAGAGTGAGGGGAGTGCAGGGATAGCCTGCAGAGGAAGGGGCATCAGCCATAGGGAAAGGGGCACATAGGATTCAGGGGAAGTGGAGCGTGCAAGAGAAGTGCAGGTAACAGGCCTGGGGAAGGAGCACAATTGCAGGGGGAGCACAGGGAAGGGGTGTGCAGAGTGGCAGGGGAGCTGCTGAGGCTCCAGCCCTGACTTGGACTGGGACGGGAGCCTGAAACCAGAGTTAATGATATTGCGTGGGCCAGCTGTGTGCTCCACGCTGTCAGTGGAGACAAAGCAAGAGCAGATGCTAAGGGAAGGGAAGGACGGGCACAAGAATGGGACAAGTGGTAGGAGGGGGATGGCATTGGGAGGGGATGGGACTGGTGGCAGGTGGGCAGGCACAGGAAGCAAGTGGCTGTGGGAACAAGAGGCATGAGGCAGGTCCTCCTCACCCCATTCCTCTGCTCATGCCAGCTGCTGGTTTTCCTGCTATTAGTTTCTCTGTGGCAGCAGAGGGATGCATTTGAGATGACCCTCCAATAATGAGATTACAGACATGGAAAATTAAAACAAATATCTAATTTTCCATGTCTACAATCTAATATTTGGGGGGAGGGGTCATCTTAGATTTGAACAAATAAAGTATGTTGTCCTCTCATCTGTGCAAGAGCTGTTACACTACTGTACTCTTTTATCAGGGAAATTATGTTGACCAATATTTTTATAGCTGTTTATTTTCTATTTTCAGTTTGTAAAGCTATACAGACAAACTTTAGAGGTATAAGACCGAATTGATGGCGGTCCATAGTAGCCACAACCTTCCCAATGCTGATAACTCTTGCAAGTTGAAAACAAGTGTCAAAATGTATTGGAGTTTTTCTTAAAGCACTGCTTTCTGAAGGAGATTGATTGCATGGGTCTCTTGGCTTTAATTTTATTTTTAACACAACATTCACAGTTACAGAGAAACTTGAAATTGTGATCCCTAAATTCCCCCAACTATAAAGCAAAGAATAGGAACCTGGATTTTTTAAAAATCAGATTTTTAAATCAGTTGCAGGATTTGGAGGCCCTAGTTCATTATTACTTTGTAATGGCTGAACTTAACATGTCTTCTGTATTGCAATTTCTTAAGCATTATGTAGATGTTATGCTTTTCATGATCAAAAACTTTGTACCTATGCAAGACAGACTGGATTATTCTAAACACAAGGGTCTAATGAAACTAACTCAGGAACTGATAAAGACAGAATGAAATAAGGAATACTATTAACATAAACACCTTACTTAAAACTGTATATTTAAATGCCTTTACTGAATTTTTCTGTTTTTGTGTCTTGAACAAAATGTTTATAAGGTTCGGGGCGGGGGGGGGTGTTGTTTGTTTCTTTTTTAAGTGGCAGCTCCTGCCATGGGTTGAGATCACAGAACCCATTTATTTAATCTAAACTGACACAACAGATAGCAGGAATTAAAACTCTGTAATTGAAAAAGCTGAATGTAGTCATAAGTGTTAAGTGCTGAGAAAAACATGAAAACTAAAGTATAATAGCTAGGGCCACTAGAGGGCATAGGAGTGTGATGAAAAACAAAATATATGCACTTATCAAAGAAACCAATTCTTAATGTCTTTGGAAGCAGCTACAAGTTACCTGCAATATATCAAATGCTACACTTTTTTTTATTGTTGCACTTCACTGTACAACTCTCATTGGCTCCAAAGGCAGTGGTTTCAGGCTTACTGTATATAAAATAAAGGATGGTGGAATAGCTACATCAGTGGTTCTCAATCTTGCGAGATTCAAGGCATCCCTCTGAAAATGCCAGCTTGTATTTTTAACTTGCTTTTTGACTACAGAAAAACAGTAGAGCAGTTCTTTGGTTGCACAGAACTCAGGGATCACAACAGATCAGACGGCTTTTGACACTTTTTATTCCTACTTGAAATATATAAGTTTATCTTGTGAACTGTGTGTAGGTGTTTGCACACCTAACGGTGCTGATATTGTGCGACACCCCACAGCACCCTGGTGTAGAGGCAACCACTAAGTAATACCATTCTGAATCAAGCTCAGGCTGGGGCATCCTCTCGGCTTATTCACACGCTGTCCCTCTATAATCAGATCTCCCCTGCTTGTGGGGAATGGGGAAATCTCCCTTGAACCATTCTTTCCCAGTTCTTGGGACAGGAGAGGACTTTTTGAGGGAGAGGGTAGAACTGCATGTTCCCATACCTCATGAACCCGTGGGTATGCTAGTAGAAGTCTACCTTATCCTGTTTCAGATTCCAATAACTTCTTTAAGGCTTCCTTCTGATGACTGGCAAAAAACCACAGCAGAACTCAGGTAGGGGCAAAGTGATTGCAACTGGAACTACACTGCTGTGGCTAAGGAGGACTGTCAGGTTTGCAGAGAGCAGTTGTCCGTAGAAATCATCTTCTACTAATCTGGAATATTCTTCTGCATGGGTCTGCAGGACAAATATAAATGATCTTTTCACCTCAAGCAGGGGCTGCACAGATCCAAAAAGATGAAAGAAAGGAAATGTAGTCATACTGTGTATTCGCAAGAGGCACTGAAGAGTAATAAGAATAGTAGTAATTAGTTGATTTCTGTCTCCATCTGGTAATTCTGTTATTCATTTTATAGAGTGCAATTACTTGAGAAAATGTTACATCATTTTGTTGTCTTAAACTCCAAAGAATTTTACAAAAATGCTGTGCAGATGTGGCAAGGTTGTGAGGTGTGCCATGAAGATCAAAGAGTTTTTATGTTGAATAAAATACATATTCTCCTCAGGGTTTAACAATCTCTCTTGAACTGTTTGCTTATACTTTAAATCTCTTACTAAAATTGGCCCAGTCTTGCTCCCATTGAAGTCAAAAGCATGGCTCAAGGGAAGCAAAATTAGGCTCAGACAGAGCATCTTGAAGAACAAGTACCCTATGTGTCACTTTGGTTGATTGAGATGATTACATCAGTAAAATGCAGTTAGGACACCTTTTTAATTTTATATACACGGATATTAATAGGTCATTATTCAAATGAATTCTAGAGAGGATTATGACAGACTAAGTGAATAACTTGGCTGCTCCCTTTTATGTTAATGCAGGGATTTTGTGGGTTTGTATGTGGTATTAAGCTGCTAATTCACTGACTTCATCTTCCATTAGCTCAGTGTATGGTGGGTTTTTTCAAATAAGACCTCAATCATCTGTTACTTTGGTCTTTTAGTGACAAATATCCTCCCACAATTTTAATTGCCTTTTCTTGCTGTTTACCCCTCCCTTTAATTTGCTATTTTCTTACTTAAGGGAGTTTCTGTTGAACCCATCTGGCTGCCTGCCTGGCATTTTGCAAATATCTCTGATTGTGAAACTGTCAACTTTGTACTGTTTTGGTATTTAAAATGAAATCTTGTTTCCTCATTTAGTACGGGGCTGCTGCTTTCTCGCATATTATGCAGGGAATCTAGTCCACTTGTGTTGCAAGAAGCTTGGAGACTATTTTTTATCAGTGTGTTATGTTTTATTTATTGAGCATAGCTCAGTTTGAGTGAAATGAAATAGTCACAGCAACTCTAATACAGCAGTGTGACTTTCTTATCACAGTGTATTTTGTCAGGTTAATTTATTTTATCTTTCTATTTACAGTTGTTGTGACAATTCAGAATTACATTGCTAGCTAGTATGGAAGTAAAGTTGTCTGCCTGAATTGCACATGGTATTACAAAGACATCTTCAAGAGGGGCAAGGTAATAATACAGACAAGTCTGATTTAAAGGGCTCTCTGCTTGATTTTTTTTTAAAGTACTCTTTTATTTATGTTGCACCTATCATTCCAGAATCACAAAATGCTTCATGAGGATAGGAACAATGAGGCGGAGAGGCTAAGGATGAAATGACAAACTGTTATCTTTTAGGAATTAATTTGATAATATTCTTTAACTCAAAAGCAGAGATGACAGCTGATGGTATGTTCATGCTGGGGAAAGGGTCACTCAGGAGCAAAAAGTGTGTGTGTATATGTGTGTGTCCTTACAAATGATATACCTTCCTATAATGATCACAGTCTTAAACAACTGTAGATGTATTATACATCATTTTTACTTGGAAAATCAAATAAAAATATTACTAGACCATGAGGTGAGCATTTCCAAAAGATGAAGAGTTTTTGATTCTCTAGAAATCATTGTGCCAGTTCTCCAGGTGCTGTTCAATCATGGGTAATGTGTATCGGAGAGAGCTGCAAACAAGCATTAACCTTTAGCTTTCTCTTTCCCCATCCAATCTTATAGAGTTAAATAGAAATAGCATCCACGTGTGCTGGCCATTAACTCACAAATTTTTCTAGTATAATCAGTTGCCAGCTTTGTAGCGCTCTTCCAGGATCTGCATTGACAGGGCTATACTTTTAGTAAGCTTTGGATGGATACATTTCTTGAGCAACCTAGCCTCCAACAATAGGAAACACGAGATCTGCAGACAGCTTTTTATCAACTGGCTGGAGTGGTATTCTTTCTGCTTGTTTGTTTTTCACTCATGAAGGCTAATGGCTGAGATGCTTTGAAATCCTGCTGATTGCGTGTGTGTAAAAAGTAAGTAAATACATAAATAAAATCTGCTTGAGAATCAATTTATTTTTATTTTCTGAAGCCACCAGAGCTGTTGAAGTCAGGCCTAACATCTTTTGTGTCTTCATGCCTCATTCCCTACCTTACTATCATATTTTCATGCCAAGCATTGTTTTTATTTGCTTGCTTTTGTATATTCTGTAATTACCAGCTGCACCCAAGTAATTATTCAGGAAAAATAAAACGGTAAACAGACATACTACTATTTGTAATATCAGTCTGGTGATGTCAGTAATATTAAACATATTGCTTACATCTGCCTTGATGTTGCAAAAAGTCTCAATGTATTTAAGCAATGTGTTGAACTATAAGGAAATATGTTTTCCGAGTAGCATTCCAGATGGCCGTGTAATTTTTCAGTTGCTTAGTGCGCCATGCTACATACTAAACTACCCTTGCTATGATCTTATTTGTGCTGAAGGCCAGGTTTTCAGAACGTCAGTTTCCTTATAGTGCCCACACAGTGCAAGTGCATATAACTGAAGGTGCCAAATGGTTCCTATAATTCTTGTTTTTGCTGTGGAAGGCTGAACTGAAAAATTAATGCTTCTATTTTTTTTAAAATGCTTTCTTATTGGCATATGTGCATTAGTTAATTCTTGTATTACTTATTAGCCAATAACTTGCATTAGTCAATCCAAAACAGTTTCGATCTCTAGTAGTAATTCGAAATGAACAGGTTTAGTATTATTCTTGAGAGTTTGGAAGTACTTTCTGGGTATTGGCAAATGCAGATAAAATACCTATGAGCGTAAAGAGATCTAAGCTGGGGTTATTGATTAACATTTACTGCATAACTAGAAATGAGATTTTGTGAAAGTCCTTAGCTTTAAACATTTATATTGGTCCAAAAGATTGCTGCCTACTCAGAGTTTGGTGTGTTTATATGCTTAGTTTAGCTTCTTATACAAGACACATTACATATTGTAGTCTCTTTCACATGTGTCAACATCAGTATTTTAAAAAATTGAAAAATCCTAGTCAACAAATTTGTGAAGACTAATTGTGTTTACCATAAAGGACACTTGCTTTGAAGTTAAACTTTCTAGTGGTTTGTAAACATCAGGACAAAATAAAGAATGGGTATTGAAAAGAGTCTGTACTGCCTGTAATACTCTCGATAGAAATATTAAAATGTGTATCTGCTTCAGTGTGCATGTCTACATTGATGATGTCATTAGTCCACCCTATCAATATCAGTATTAGAATACATCACCTGTAAATTGGAACAAATTGCTTTTCATTTCATCACCAAATGATATGTAGGACTTTTCACCCCAGCTAAATTGGTTGCTGTAAATAATTCATCACTTTAAAAAAAAAAATCTAAGAAAAAAGACAGAGATCATTTATGTTATAAGGAGGAAAGCACAGAGTTGCTCTATGCCAAGGCATATCTTTCTGATCCTGGGTCAAATTAGTGAAATGAGTAGGTTAACATTTACATATGAAAAAAGAATTGAATCATTATAATCTAAGGGAAAAATGTGTATATCTAGCGTAATAATAGAAACTTGAAATGATCAGAAATATTAAATACTCTCCCTCCAAGCTGGGAGACAGTGAAAAAATGCTCATCCTTATACCTAATTTAGTAGAAATTCCTCAGTCTAATGCAGTGATGCCCAGCTTTTTATGCTTGGAGGTCCAGTGGTTGGTCTCCCTATCCAGCACCTAGGGCAGGCGTGGCAGGGGTTTATCCAGCTGTATAGAGGAGGGCCCAACCCCAACCTGACCCCACACAGGAGAGGTGTGCAGTCTAGCAGTGCAGGGTGGAAAGAGCATGGCCAGACTCTGACTTGCCACGTGGGCCTCGGAAATTTGGGAGAGAGGCAGTATTGCCACCGCTCCCCTACTGCCAAGCTTCTTGATCCTGGGTGAGTCTCGTTGGCTTCGTCATAGCTCTGTAGGCTACATCTGGCCTGCAGGCTGGAAGTTGAACACCCCTGGTCTAATGAAATTAACTGTAGTTCATAATTTTTGCAAGGGCTTTGACTAGAATAACCAATGGCCAAATTTTGATGACCTACTGAAATTAATAGAGTAGTGTGTGTGCAGGGAGTGGGAAGGGGAAAGTGTGTGGGGGGAAGAATCTGGCTAGGACTGCTAGAGCACCTCCTTTCCCAACCTGGAGGAAGATAAAACTTGACTCAACAAAGCAAAAGACACTTGTTAAATATCAGAAGACCTTCTCTGGGGACTTTAAAAGTTACCTCAGTTCATAAATAGAGTAGTTGGCATATGACCTTAGTCACAGGTTGTAGACCTGGGGCAGAGTGCTTTTTATCTTAGGAGTCTTATCATTAATGAAGATATTTACATTTGAGATTTTAAAACTCTGCTTTCAATTTGGCCTCTAGTCTGTTTTCCCATGCAATGGCTTGTGTTCATAGCTGTCATTATTCTTTAGTGTTGGTTTTATTATATCACTCATGAGATACTAGATGTTTTCCAGACATTTACGGTTAAATTGTCCTTGCCTAATCACTTGGAAACTCAGGAGTGCTGATTTTGTTGCAACCTTGTGGGAAGCCCTATCTGGCAGACAGCTTTAACTCTACATAGAAGTAGCAATGGTTCAAAGTAATTTAATGACTGGATAAGTGAGGGGGGTGGAAACTGTGGTATGGGCTGGTGTCTATATTTAGAGAAGAAAGTATACTGAAAATTTACCTCTGTTCAAAGAAACAATTATCAGTTAAACAATTAACAGTTGACTGTTGGCAGATCAGCTAGACCTAGAGCTGATGTAAATTGTTTAGATCCACTGAAACAGATGTCAGACATACCAGCTAAGGATCTGGTCAATTATTTCTTCTTAGCTGAAGTTTTTCACATTGCTTGTTCTCAGAAATGGCCTGTGCTGCTTGGTATTCTTGTTAAATCATGTAATTTAATAATATTAACAATAAGAGGGTTGATAGTGATTGGGTTAAATAAAGTCATATTCTCATTGGCATCTATAATTAAGCAACTCCCCTCTCCCTTTGGAAACCATGCAATTTGTAATGCCTATTACTTTTTTTTTTTATCAAATTTATCTTCCTTAATAAGATCTATAATTATTAGGCAGGAAGGCATAATGAGATTGGCTGATTATAAGGCAAGAAGCAAAGTCAAGTGCTTTTAATTCCCCCAGGGATGAATCTCTCTGATGATGGCTATACTCTGCTTAGAGCCATTCTACTGCTATTTTTACACATTTTATTTTGAAAGAATCATGCTTATGGTAGATTAAATTAGAATGCTGAGAAGCTTTTTGTTGTTGCTGCTGTTTGCATATACTGGGCATTCATCTTGATCTCCAGAATTAGAAGAATCAAAATGTTTCTGGTAGCAAATATCCAGCATTAACTGGAACTAACGGACATTTACATGTGTAAGCAGTCAGTATTGCACCACATGTAGTGGTATGAGTGGTGAAATGTGTGTCAGCACAGAGAAAATGGTGGCAGTGTGCTTTTGAACTAAAATGCCTCCATCTCATGGGGCTGGGGCCACGTGCCTGTCCCCCATGCTGGGAGCCAGGAGTGGAGCCCCTTGCCACATGGAGGTGGGGCAGATTGTTGACTTGGGGCTGGTAGGTACCAGGCTGAATTCGCGTGGCTTCCTCCCCTCCCAGCCCCAGTTCCCAGCACAACAAATAGCATGTAGCTTTGAGCTGCTGCTCCTTGCTGCAGCTGTCAGCAGTGGCTGGGGGACAGGGAAAGGCTGGGAGGATGAAGCGCTTTGCCACTGCTCTCCCCCTCCCCCCATCTTGCTTGCTTGGGGCTGGGCCTGTGCAGTGGGGTGTTCCATTCCCTACTCCCCACCTCCAGTTCCCAGCATTGCAGACAGCATGTAGCTCTGAGCTACTGCTCCTAGCTGGGCCTGCTCAGTGGCGGAGGACTCTGTCCCCCGCCACCCCGTTTTTCCTGGCTATGCAGGCAGGAGACAAGATTTTCTGGCTGCTGTCTGTAACAGCCCTGGGGTGGGGCTGGCTCAGCGCTGCCTGAAACAGATGAGCACAGGTTGAGTGAGGCTAGTGCTGTGCAAGGAGCACCTGGGGTGCTGGAGGACAGCAAAATAAGGTGATTCACTACGGGATCTAGGACAGAAGTTTGAGATACTGCTCAAACCTAAACCGATTAAGTTTAATACTACATCCATTCAGGTATGTGTCAGACCGAGTTCCATCATTCTGAAACTGGTTTGTGTGCTGAACTTCTGTTCTGTTACAGTTTTAGACTGGGTTTCTGGTCACTTATACCGGTTCATGTGCAGTATCTGTACCTAGCTTCGTTGGGTGCCTGTACATGAGCCAAGAGGCTGCTCTGACATGCTCTTTGAGGTCAACAGTGCCCCTTTAAAGATACAGGCAGATATATTTAAACAGTAAAACTGATTAGTTAGGAAGCTTTGACCTACCTTTGTGCAGTATTCTAGCTTTTGTGAAACATTTGCTTACAGTATAAACTTCTGAGAGAATACCAAGCCATTGTGCCAAACCCTGCAGCCCCAGAAATTGGCACAGGAAGCCAAGAAGGGGTTCCCACTTCTTTATATAGGAAAACTTAGGGATTAGGGCAGGGGTGGCAATTATTTAGGCTGAAGAGCCACTTAAGGAGTTTTAGTGAAATATTGTGGGCTGGGTAAGCACCCCACCCTGACCCTGCCATGACGTATCATGCTTCCCACCTGCAACAGCTCACTAAAACTCCGTACGTATGAGGCTTTGCCTCATACTCGGCCATGCAGTGAGTGCCATTTGGGAACAGATTGGGTGAACAGGGCTGGGATTGCTGGGCAGTGATGGCTGTGATTTGCTCTGTGCACACCCTGCGACTGGCACTGGTTCTGCAGCCGGGGGTAGGTGGGGAGCAGATTGCAGTCCTGCCCTGGCCCTGTGCTGTCACTGCCCTGTGATCCTGGGGTCTCCATGGAGACTGGGTGGGACCTGCAAGGACAGATGGGACGGGGCTGCGGGAGGACAGGGAATGGTGCCTGGGAGTGGGATGGGCAGGTGGGTCCAGGGTAGGGACATGTGGGCAGTAGATTGTGGCTCTGCCCAGGCCCTGGCCCCATGCTGTCACTGCCATGCAATCCCAATCCTGATCCCGGCCCTGCCTGCCCATCCTGTCCCTGGATGCTGCTCCCTGCCCACCCATGGCCCCATCCCATCCACCTAGCCAAGTGTGCCCTGCCTGCATAGGTCCTGGGAATAGGTCACAGGCAATAGGCACTAACGCTGTGGTACACACACTCAGCATCTGAAGTTCCACCCTCCTGTCCCCTCCACCTCCACAGGTGTTCCCAAATGGGCCTTTAGTCCTGAGAGCACTTGGATTCAGTCTGCATGTACCTCCAAGTCTGAGTCCCACTTCTTTAGTCCATTGTCTGGCTGATTCCTGCTAGCAAGGTCCCTGGCTCCCTGAGCTCTGCCAACTTTCTGCCATGATCTACTCCTCATGTATGCCTTTTGTCTGCACTGTTACTTCCTCTGCCTTTACGTCCCAGTCCCCTGGGATTTCTGGGGTTGTAGCCCAAATTACAATCAGCGCAGTTCTGTAGGACTGCAGGGAGGTTGGGGAAAGTATAGGTGCTGGTCTTGTTGTCTGGCTCAAGTGTTTGTGTGGTGAGCCATAGTTAGAAAGGTTATGAGTTCAAGTCTTAGTGCAGATCTGATGACTCAGGCCTAGAGAGATCATGTAAGCCTCTAGGGCTACTGGCTTCCTCACTGCTTGGGCTGCCTGAAAAAAAATACATTTTGACTACACTGAGGCCCCTTACAGAAACCACCATCCCACACTTAAAAAAATTAAAATTAAAGTGCCCTGAAGGATGGCCCTGTGTCCCTCAAGAAGAGGCCACAGGCAGTCACAAACATCTCCTTTTTCCCTGCCAGCATCATGCTCAGCCCCAGAGATACGACACAAGCCTCCAGGGCTTCTGGCTTCCTCGCTGCTCAGGCCTCAATGGTCTCAGCTGCCCCCAAATTGAAAAAAAACCCCAAAAAACATTTTGGCCATACTGAGTTCCCCTTTCTCAGAGACACTCCAAGTGCTCCAATTGAAGCACAGGTCTAAAAGCTGGAGCTCAGCATGGCATACCTATTGCATGCCACAGCAAGCCCTGCAACTTTCAGGCCTAGAGCCCTAGCACTGATTTAATAGGTTCTGTGGCTCCATCTCAGCTTGTCATGGGCCAGGGTGGAAAAAAAATAGGGACCTTTTCTTGGGTAGGTCAACCCCTTTGGCCACAGTTCCAACTTTTGGTGGCCTTGCAGTAACTCAGCCAGATGGAATGGCAGCACCGGCCACATGTAGCCTGCAGGATGTATGTTTGAAACCCCTGGATTTCATCAAGAGGCCTCTACAGTGTGTCACATTTGAAAGATGTCAGTCTAAATTTGTATAGTCTAAATTTGTATAGTGACTTCGCCCTGGAATAATCATTGAAGCCTCTGCAAAGTGGGTGCTACTTTCCCCACACTTCTGATAAAAGGTACAGAGGCTTCTGTGAATACAGCCTCCAGACCAGGGAACTATTTCATCAATAATTAATAATTATTATAATTATTAATTAATATTATATATTATATTAATAATTATTATAACCCCCAGAGGGTTTCAGCATGCCACACCAAGCCCTGCAACTTTCAGCCCTGGCACTGGTTCAATGGATCAAAAAAATGGTTTTGTACCCACCAGGAAAAGTGGGGAGGGCCTCAAACGAGTCTTGTTGTCTGGATCAGGGGTTTGCATACTGAGCCACTGGTAGAAAGGTTGGATGTAGACCCAGAGGCTCAGTTGGGAGGAGTGTCCCTTGTGGGCATGAAATAAAATTTTTTTCACCCCAACACATGGCAAGCTGAGATGGGCCCCAGAACCCATCAACCAGCATCAGGGTTCCTGGACTGAAAGCTGCAGGGTTTCAGCATGCTATGCTAAGTCTCAGATTTTAGGCCTGTGTTTCAATCTGAGCCCTTGGAGTATCTGTGAAGAAGGGGAACTCAGTGTGGCCAAAATGTTTTTTTTTCCTTTTTCAGTTGAGATCACTGAGGCCCAAGCAGTGAGGAAGTCAGCAAACCTGAAGGTTTATGTCTCTGGGGCTGAGCATGATGGTGGCAGAGAAAAGGGGGTTGTTCCTTTTCTTGTGGGGCACAGGCCTGTTTCTCAGGGCGTTGAATTTTTTTTAAGAGTGTGTGTGTGTGGGGGGGGGGGTGCTGGTCTAGGCAGGGATGTGGTGCTGGTCTAGGCAGGGAAGGTGAGAGGAGGCAGGTGCTGGTGGTGTTGTGTGGCTCATGGTATTGTATACAGACCTTCTGTTGGGAGAAGGTTGTCAGTTCAAGTCTGGATGTGAGTGTAGAGCCTGAGCTGGGACACATCTCTCTGGTAAGCATGTAAACATGCCTTTTTGCCCCAACACATGGCAAGCTGAGATGGGCCCCAGAACCCATCAGGCCAGTGCCAGGGCTTCGGGGCCTCTGCTGTCACACACATCACATTACACTGTGTTCCCTAGATTGCAGTCTTGCAGAGCAAAGTAGCCATGTGGGCATGTGGCTTAGCTGAAAATAATTCCCTTTATTTCTCTGCACAACACAGGAGAGGGGTCAGAAGTGTGATCTTTTGCTGAATACTGTTACTAAGAGCATTGACCTGATGATCAGGAAAAATTGGTTCAGTTGAAGATGCCAGGCTAAGAGTAGCTTTTCTGTCCTTTAATTTCTTTTTGGGTTTATTTTATAAAGCTGTCTGGTTTCATGTTGCTTTCAATTAAATGTGAAGGAAATGATTTTTGACTGGTTTCATAGCAGCAGACCTCCTGTGACAAGCATGTATTAATGAACACACCACAGTACAGTATTATAGTTATTAATGGACATATGAAAGGGAACAGCTTTGTGAGCATTGCTAGTCTAAGTGATTTGATTTCCTTTTCTTCCAACTGCTGCCCTTCTTTTTTTCCCACCCAGCACCACCATCTATCTTACTGTTCCCTATACTATGACATTTCAGTTTTTATTAATTTGTCTCCAGAACGGGTTATTAATTATCAAAGGTTGTTCATTGGCTTATAGATGGGGTTGAAGCATCCAGCACAAAGGATTCTGGGATGTCTCTGAGACTCCCGTGGAACATAACTGAAACACATTTGGACAGTGTAGAGGAGTATGCATCTTAACCACGTCTTTGGGATCTGGAGTGCAGTCTACCTTCTTGTAGTTTCCTGCCACATCTTGACGGAAAAGAAATGGGAAACTGATGGTTGATACCAAAGCAATGAGAACTGTATCTTCTTTTTCCCAGATGAATCCTCTTCACAGGGCTCCAACCTCCCCTATACCATGTCCTTACCACCCCTTTTGATGTAGTTCAAATTTTCTACTCCTCATCTCCAGAGCAATGGCCCTGGGGTATTCCTGGTTATCTCACCCTAAGTACTCCAGAGTCTCAACCTGTCACTTCAGCTAGTTGTCTGAGGGTGGCTCCTCCTCAGCCAACCCCCTGTAAATGTACATTCATCCCACATCCCCCTTCTCAGGGCAGTCATATTAATGTCCAACAAACAATCTTACCCTGAAGGTGGACAGAATCCTAACTCTCTGGATCAGTGTCTCTTATACCAGCCTCTTTCTGCTGGCAGATGGAGGTCTCCCGACCCCTATGCCTCTTCAGCCTGTCACAGTTCACTACTAGTCTTCTGGCTTCCAAGCCTTTACTCAGCAGTTCTGCTGTCCCACAGCTACAGCTGTTCCTGTGCCTCTGCCCAAGCTTTCACCACTCGGGAGATGATAATGCTGCTCCCCTCTCCAGGGAAGAGAGAGTCCTTTACTCCCTTGCTCTTCAACAGATTGATCTTTGGTACAACTCACTCGTCATGTTTCTGTATCCGGGAGCTCCTCAAGCCCAGCCCTCCAGCCACTTCTAGGTTCATCTTGGTCAATCAGCATGGCCACTGGGAGCAGCCAGGAGTCTTTCTCTGCCAGAAGGAGTTTCTCACTGTCCCCAGGGACCCCTGCCGGAGCCGACAGACAGGATCAGCTCCCAGCTGGCTCACATCCCAAGCTGGGCAACATCCCGACCTGGCTTAAGGAGTGATGACCACGGCTGTCGCCAGGCTCAACCACGTAATGGGGACCAAGGATCAGGTCTTTGTTATAGAGGGGTTCTGGAAGTCGATCCTGCAGAGAGCATTTTGGGAAGTGATCAAGCCAGTACATGGATTACTTTGGCACTTTTGGAAGCTTCTTGTTTGCCTGTATTTGAAGAACAACTCCCTGGGAAGAGTATTTTAAAATCAAAATAGAGAATTGTGATTATTGGATCAGGAAAAAAAAATGAACGTGTCTCTTAAAGGAGATTTTTTAATACAATATTTCTGTTGAAGGGCGCACAGATGTATTCAGTCCATTCCCTTTGTTTGACAGCAGTCACATTATTTGCACCAGATCAAATTTTGTGAGAATGCATACTATCAGGGATAAAACTAAAATTGTAATTCAAGGGCAGCTGTGGTTAGCTGTACTTGTTACTTTAAGAAAAACTGCTTCTCTTACAATATGAAAAAAAAGGAGAGAGTCTTGATTTGAATCTCCTTCTACATTTCAGTTTTATTACATTTTACAGTATCATCCAGAAAATTTGGTTATAGGTTAACATACCATTTATATTTTCCTAGATAATTCAATTCTATTCAGCTGGCTTTGACACTGTTCAGGACTTCTGTAGCATTGAAAGGTTATTTTTTTTTGTCAAGAGCTTTCAAAATTGTAGGAGGCTAGAATGCATTGTAATCGCTTCATAAGTCGAAAATACATTGGTTAAAGTCAAATAGAAATGCATTCTTAAATATCAAATCTTTTAGCTTGAATAAAAAATCACCATCTGTTACTTTACAGAGAACTTTACAAAGGCTCACAAGAAATAACAAATATCTATATCTGCATAAGGAACTTATGGTTTTCTTTTTTATGCTTGCCTTTAGGGTGCCAATTAACTAATTTTTCAACCCATTTGAAAGAAAAATGACAATACAATAAAAAACAGTACATTTTAGAGTTAGCAAGCAACAGTATGCCTTTAAAATGAATACAACTAACAATAAATTTTTTGAAAATTTAATTTCCTCTCTAAAAGCTAATTCACTATGCATTTACTAATTATTATTAATTTTTAGATAGACTTCTAGCTTCGTCTAGACCTCTTCGTTACACTCAGATTTGGTTGGTATAACTGGTTGACATCTTTCAAATGTGACACACTGTAGAGGCCTCTTGATGAAATCCAGGGGTTTCAAACATACATCCTGCAGGCTACATGTGGCCGGTGGTGCCATTCCATCTGGCTGAGTTACTGCAAGGCCACCAAAAGTTGGAACTGTGGCCAAAGGGGTTGACCTACCCAAGAAAAGGTCCCTATTTTTTTTTTCCACCCTGGCCCATGGCAAGCTGAGATGGAGCCACAGAACCCATTAAACCAGTGCCAGGGCTCTAGGCCTGAAAGTTGCAGGGCTTGCTGTGGCATGCAATAGGTATGCCATGCTGAGCCCCAGATTTTAGGCCCATACTTCAATCGGAGCACTCAGAGTATCTTTGAGGAAGGGGAACTCAGTGCGGCCAAAAGGTTGGGGGGCGTTTCTTAAGCACCTTTGAGACAATGAAGATCATTGAGTGCATGTGCTACCTGGTGTAGGCAGGAAGGTTGGGAAAGGGACACATGCTGCAGTGGTTGTTTGGGTTGGTGGCTTGTGTGCAGTGCTTCTGATGCGAAGGTTGTGAGTTTAAGCCTGGATGTTGACCTAGAGCCTCAACTAAGAAGGGTGGGCACAAGAAGTCTTTTTTTTCATCCTGACACATGGCAAGCTGAGATGGGCTACAGAATCCATCAGACCAGTGCCAGGGCTCTGGGAATGAAAGCTGCAGGGCCATGCTGAGCCCCAAATTTTAGATTCGTGCTTCAACTGGAACACATGGAGTGTCTGTGAGGAAGGGGACCTCAGTGTGACAAAGGTTTTTTTTTTTTTCTTCCTTTTTCAGTGTTGGGGCAGCTGAGAGCTTTGAGGCCCAACCACTGAGGAAGTCAGCAAACCTGGAGGTTTGCATTGTATCTCTGGGGCTGAGCATGATGGTGCAAGAGAAAAGGGGGATGTTTGTGGGTGCATGTGGCTTTTTCTTGAGAGGCACGGAGCCATCCCTTAAGGCACTGATTTTTTGTTTTATATATTAAGTGTGGGGTGCTGGTATGCGTGTGTGTGTGTGCTGATGGTTTAGGCTGGAAAGCTGGGAAGAGCCTGGGGTTGGCTTTTTTTTGGCAGACTCGGAGGTTTGCAAGTTGAGCTCCTGTTGGGAAAATTGTTAGGTCAAATCTGGGTGCGGACCCAGAGACTCAGCTGAGAAGTGTGTCAATTTTGGGGCAGCTGAGACCATTAAGGCCTGAGCAGTGAGGAAGCCAGCAGCTCTGGAGGTCTGCCTTGTATCTCTGGGGCTGAGCATGATGCTGGCAGGGTAAAGGAGGACATTTACGTCTGCCTGTGGCCTGTCCCAAAATTTAAAAATTAAAAAAAAAAATTTTGGCCACACCAAGGTCCCCTTTCTCAGTCCTTCAGCCTTGGAGCCCTGGTACTAGTCCAATGGGTTCTGGGGTCCTTCTCAGTTTGGTATGTGTCAGGGTGAAAAAAATACTTTTTCATGCCCCAAAGGTCACACAACTCAGCCTTGTTTCTGGGTCTACTCCCAGAGTTGAACTTACAAGTGTCCCATCAGTAGTTCAGCATGTCAATGCCTGAGCCAGGCAACAATTATAGTACTGAGCCCTTCCCAATGTCCTTGCCAAGAGCACCATCACACTCACCTACATACAGATATACACCACCAGCCCACACTTCAAAAAAAAAAAAAAAAAAAAAAATTCAGTGCCCTGAGGGATGGCCCTGTGCCACAGGCAACCACAGATATCCCCCTTTTCCCCGCGAGCATCATGCACAGCCCCAGAGATGCAATGCAAGCCTCCAGGGCTACTGGCTTCCTCACTGCTTGGGCCTCAATGGTTTCAGCAGCACCAAAATTGAAAAAGAAGGAAAAAAATACCTTTTGGCCACACTGAGTTCCTGTTCCTCACAGACACTCCAACTGCTCCAATTGAAGCTTGGGCCTAAAATCCAGGGCTTGGCATGGCATGCTAAAATCCATGTAGACCTGCGAGGGCACTACGTTACCATAGCGAATCGTATGGTGACATAGCACCTCGCCACGTCACTGTATGGCGATGTGTAGACATGCCCCAAAAGGAATTTTGCTACAACTCCCTGTCTTTTTGTTTCCTTTCAGACACAGACACTGTTTTATTTAGACACCAGATCAAGTGAAATGCCAGGAAACAGGATGCTGAATGAGCAAAAATAAGGAAAGAAGAAAAGAAAACAAAAGAGATTAAATGAGGTTAAGGGCTGGCGTCAAACTGTATACAAACCTGCAATACTGAAGTGTGTGTGTGTGCGTGCGTGCGTGCGCGCGCACGCGTGCTCATGGTTTCATTTTGACTGTTGTCTGCATGCGGTTATGAGTTCAGTATGTGCTTGGGAAATGAGCTGGTATGTTTTGCAACAGTATTCCTTGTTAACTTTAAAAAAATATCTGAAGCCTTCCTTAACTGATTACTCATTTCTGGAAAATGTGAAGTTATCTGTTACTATGTTAATATTATGGACTAAAAGAGACTTTGTAGGTAATGAAAGAAATGAGGAAAAGTGCTGCACCCATAAGATTGTCAGAAATATAGCCAGAAATTCAATATTATGTGGAAAAACTCTTTGGTAGCACTGTGTAGTAATATATGATACATCATAAATCACCTTAGCTGCTGCAGATTGTCATAGCTACTTTGGCCTGCCTTGATATTGATTTCAAGTTTATGGAGGTGTGGCAATATATACCAGCTGAGGAACTGCTCCATAATCCCTAGAATGAGAACTCAGCTGTAACACAGAGAGTCTATATTCAACATAAAGCAGTAACTAGGGGTATAAATAAAATACAATAGAATCACTAGTGCAGTGGTTCTTAATCAGGATGTTGTGAGATCGTTTCAAGGGTGCAGTCATGATACACAAGATAAACCCAGAGATTTGACATAAGAATAACAAACATTCTGCTCTGTTGAGGTCTTTCTGAGTTCTTTGCAACAGAAGAATTGCTTCATTATTTTCTGTATTCAAAAAACGAGTAAAAGCTAATAGCTGGAATTTTTCAAAGGATGCCTTGAGTCTCAAAAGGTTGAGAACCACTGCACTAGTGAGTTTGATGAAGGATGTAGGTCATGAAGCCTTCAACAAACACCTTTAGATAAACAATTAATTCTAGGTTCAGATAAGTATTATACTATAATTCAATGTAATGTGTGAGTTTGCATAACCTTTACAAAGTAAATTTGGTATATTTTTTCTCATATGTTTTGTTTGTATAGCCTAACTTGATCCCAAGTGGCTAATTTATTTAAGAAAACCAAAACTGATATCCTGTAATTATTTCAGGGAAAACATACTTGTTTGATGCTTTCAAAGAGAATATTCCTCATATCTTCTTGCCAGAGGCAAGTCAAATGTATTCAAGTGACAGCCTAGATGCTGGCTGTGAAGTAACAGGAAGGTGGTGGTCTCTACTCTCAAAGGGCACAATAACCTGAAGGTAACTAGTAACGTTACAATTTGCAAAAGGAAAATGTCTGTTATTACTTTATTCTTGCCTAAAGAATTTAAATTTCATTAATATGAAAAGGATGCATTTATTCTTTTTGGGCCCTGTCATAACAAGAAAACACAAGCATATCTTAAAAGTCATAGGAGGTGGAAAAGGAAAAAATAAATGACTTAATAAATAAATAAATATACATGCATTCACATTAGCTGACTCCCTGGATGTGTTGATCAGTGGTTCCTTGAGGGCCCAGGGGAGACTATTAGTGTGTCTTCTTTGGGGCTTCTCCTTCCCAACACCTCACCCCTTTCCACTTGAGTGTTACAATCAGCCCTGGTGGTGCTCTGGCATGATGATGGGGCTTTTCCTTCTGCACTTGATGCCTGGCAAAAATGGAGGTCCCGGGGGGGAGGGGGCACGCCTGAGAGGGGGAAGAGTTCAGGGAGCTAGGCAGCCCAGAATGATAGTGGAGTAGGCCACCTGATTGGAGGGATCCAGTTGGGGTCTGGACTGGAGGATTCTGGGGCCCAATATGAGGCTGGTGACGTTAAAAACTGTGGATGCCATCTATGAGGCTTGGGCTGTGGTGTAGGGAAGGAGCAGGCCACAGATAGTGCCCCCTGGCATTGGGGCAAGAATGGGCAGGCTCCCGCCTTAATAAGAACCAATTAAGAAACAACAAGGTATGGCAGGTGAGGAGGCGGATGGTTGGCCTGGAACCAGGTGGGTGAGTCAATGACAGACCGGCTTCGAGAGAGCCCCCTGTTACAAGGCCCCTGACCTGGGGTTGGCACCTGCAGGGCCCACTGGGCTGCCCTCTCCCAGACTTGGGTACTTCTATGTAGCCTTCTACATGAGGTGGGGTATTGTGTTGCATTGTGTCTGGACTGCATGGTTCACAGGCCGCACTGGGTGAGCTGACAGCTGTTGCCAGATTTGCCCACTACTTTGGGGTGTGCTCATTTATTAGGGCTAGGGTCTTGGTAATTCTGTTAATGTGCTGCTTGTGTTACTTGTGTTTTTCTATATGGAGCTGTATCTCTCCCTTCTGCAAGCCCACACCCTCAATGGAGCTATCTTGCAGGACTCAGTTCAGTGGGGCTGCGTTCCTCCGGTTCCCAAATCAGTCATACACACACAGATTAACATGACACTTCTGACCTGGCCAGGTTGATCAGCACGGACAGGCTGACACCCTTATATGCCAAGAATCAGTTCATCAGAGCAACAGTAACTACAGTCAGACACAAGCACTCAGTTAAACAGAATACCTCTGAATCCAGCTGTGTGTCCAGATGACACCCTCATGGGCCAGCATTCAGTTCATTAGGGCACGTCTGAGCCAAACTGGGTCAATCAGCCTGTACAAGCTGATTCCCTTATGTGTTTCAAACTCAGCACGTCCCAATCTTTTAGCCTCTTGATGAGCAGACCCCACAGTATTTTTGGGCTACACAGGGATCTTTAGCTTAGGTAAAAGAAGCGTTGCTGCAGAACAAGTGGGGAAGGAGAAGTAAAGAAGGAAAAATATATCCAGTTACCACCAGTTTGACTATAAAAGTTATTTATTGCTAAGTATATGAAATATATAATAGCACTAGTAGTAATAGACATACAAAGGAAAGACAAACACAAACAATCACAGTATACCCTGGTTTCATTAAGTATTTGGGGAAACTTAGCTCAAGCTTAACTAATACAGTTCAGGTTCAAAAATCTATGCTTGGAGAGAAAGAGCTGGGATCTCACCAGTCCAAGGCACTTGGGTTGCAAAGCTTGCAGGTTAAAGTTCTCAGCACGATCCTTGAAGGGAGATGATCTGCCTCCTTCAGCCTCTCAAGAAGGACGTGGGTCGTGTCAGCACACGCTGCTGCTTCTTTTACAGATTTTTATACCCTCAGTTCAGCTTCTTTTCAAGCATTCTCAATAGTGTAAATCAAATTGTCTTTTCTATTGACAAGGGGTTATCTGGTTGGAACATCTCAGGAAACTGATTGATACTCAGGAAACACATACTTAGGAGCCAGCTTGACAGTCCTATGGATAGCAGATATACTGGTGGGATATCTCCTGGTATCTTCAGAAACAATAGATAGCTTGCAGCATCAGGGTTTTGGATTTTTGCTTGTTGTGAAAAAGCCTCAGCTTAGCATGACTTTTCCAGATCTTACTATAGTCTTTTAACTTAAGGCAATTATTGGAGTGTTCATAAGCTTTTATGGAGAGGACTTCTACTAGTCATCCCAGGAAAAGTATGACAACACTTGTGGTCAGGGTTCCAACGGGCTGGACACTGTGATGAACCCTTTACCATTGTTCAAATGTTGCCCATACCCCCGACTCAGTATATTGCCTCAGCATTCCCTAACCTGGCGACCGAGTTTTAGCCAATTAAGTTTACATAGGCCTCCCATAGTGGGACCGGGGAATGTACGGCCCGAGATGCCTAGTAAACTTACTTCTGCTTAGAGGTGTGGGGGGGAGGGGAGCAGGGGGAGTCCTTTGTAAATCCAGATTAGATAGAACTGGTCTGATAAATGCTGAGCTGAGTGTGTGAGTTGATTAGCATTTGGAGCACAGATTCCCTATCTTGAGTGCTCCCCTGCTTCGCTGATCCCAGAATTCACTGCAGTCTCTGCTTCAGGCTTTCTGTTCTTCATCTCTCATGTAAATGACTGGTCATCTGGTTCCATCTCAAATGCAAATGAGACCTAGGGCAGTTGTTTCACTCTTGTCACCCTTATCTGGAGGGTTTTAGGTGTGTCTCTCACTGCATCTTAATCAATTTCTGTTTAGGTAGAGGAGGGGAGGGGGGGATTCTTTGTGACTCAGACAGTCTGCATCCTGTGTCAGGGTTCCCCAAGAACATGGAGCTGAGAGGTAACACAGCTGGATGGATCTCCAGTGCTGTATAAGCTACAGATGTTTTCGCGGTTTTCCTCGGTATTTCTGCCCCAGGGAAAGCAACCAGCCTCTGGTGGGTCATAAAGCACATGTCCAGGTTTATCCCAGATGCCTTGGCTGCAGGATGCATGCATTCTGCTTCCCCAAGCATGCTTGCCTTGGGGGAAAGCATCACCAGGTCCCTTCTAGCAGCGGGGAGACTGTCCAGCTCTGCTTGTGACACTTGGGCATGCTCTCACCCTTCTTGTCTCTGGGTCCACTTTAAACACATGGCCTCCAGGCTCCAGACCAACCAGCAGTGTTCCCTTGTGCTGCTTGGTGCTGGCCAGCTTAATCATAGCCCAGCCACCTTGATTGTGGCACCAACGTGTGTTGGGCAGGGGCCTTTCATAGCATGCTATACAGGGGGACACATATGTATTTTCCATGGGTTTCTGAGAGAGATTAATGGCCAAATCCTGAAGTTCTCACTGGGTGTGTCTACATGTTGTGACGTGCTTCAATACTTCCTTTCAGAAGTACTAAAGCATAGTGCAGTACAAGCAGGTACTGTGCTGTATGGGCGATGCATGCTTTGATTTCCCTGCTATATCGCTGTAGCAGCGTGGTCTAAGTGCAGAGCGTGCCGCTACTGCAATGTAGCAGGTGATCACATGTAGACCCACGTGATTACTATATTTTAGGATAATGTTCTTCAACACATAAAATGAGACTGATACAAAATGTTGGTACCTGAATGCAAGACTCCTGGAGTCAGGAGAAGAGCAACCAAGAGGGAGCCTGCCTGTGCCTTCCCATGAGGAGGGCACTTGCTGGGAGAAAGGGAGTTTTGGGTTCCAGTTCCAGCTCCTAGATTTGTTTATGCAGTTGTTGGCTAAAATGCATAAATAGCATTGTGAGCAGGACTAAAACTAGAACAAAGGTGCATGAGGTGGCAGCATTTATCACCAGACTGCCCTACATGCCTCCATTTTCACAGCATGTTGTAGCCGAAACAAGAAGAGCTGCAGCAGAAATGTTGCAACTGCCTGCACCTGGCTCTCCAGGGACCTAGCGGACCTCCTGCGGCTAAAAAGGAAAGCCTACAAAGGATGGAGGACGGGATTCACCTCCAAGGAGGATTACTCCGCGCTGGTCCGGTCCTGCAGGGACCAAACCAGGAAAGCCAAGGCTGCAACTGAACTCCAACTAGCTTCAGGCATCAAGGACAACAAAAAGTCCTTTTTCAGATATGTGGGGAGCCGGAGGAAAAGCAAGGGCAACGTTGGACCCCTGCTAAACCAGATGGGGCAACTGACAACTGACGCCCAGGAAAAAGCCAACCTATTAAATAGGTACTTTGCGTCAGTCTTTCATCAGTCCCACGGGACGCCCATGCCTGCTACGGGACAAGGAGATCCGGGTGTTGGGGATCCCCTACCCTCCATAAATGCTGACCTCGTGAAGGAACACCTTGAGAAGCTGGATACCTTCAAGTCAGCCGGCCCTGACAATCTGCACCCCAGGGTACTCAAGGAGCTGGCGAGTGTCATAGCCCAGCCCCTGGCACAGATCTTTGAAAACTCCTGGCGCTCTGGTGTAGTGCTCGAAGACTGGAAGAAGGCCAATGTGGTGCCGATCTTCAAGAAAGGGAGGAGAGTGGATCCGGCTAACTACAGGCCCATTAGCCTGACTTCTATCCTGGGGAAGATCTTAGAAAAGTTTATTAAGGAGGCCATCCTTGATGGACTGGCCCAGGCTAACATCCTAAGGGATAGCCAGCACGGGTTTGTTGCGGGTAGGTCTTGTTTGACCAATCTCATTTCCTTCTATGACCAGGTGACCTATCACCTGGACGAGGGAGATGAGATTGATGTCATATATCTTGACTTCAAAAAAGCTTTTGATCTGGTATCCCATGATCACCTCTTGGCCAAACTGGCCAGTTGTGGCCTTGGCTCCACCACGATCCGCTGGCTGGGAAATTGGCTCCGTGGTCGGACCCAGAGGGTTGTAATTGATGGCAGTCACTCATCATGGTGCCCTGAGACCAGTGGGGTCCCTCAAGGCTCTGTCCTGGGACCCATACTGTTCAACATCTTCATTAACGATGTGGACATTGGAGTCAGGAGTGGACTGGCCAAGTTTGCCGATGACACCAAACTTTGGGGCAAAGCATCCACGCCAGAAGATAGGCGGGTGATCCAGGCTGACCTGGACAAGCTCAGCAAATGGGTGGACGAGAACCTGATGGTGTTTAACACCGAAAAATGCAAGGTTCTCCACCTTGGGAGGAAAAACCTGCAGCATCCTTATAGGCTCGGCAGTGCTACGTTGGTTAGCACTACAGAAGAAAGAGACTTGGGGGTCATCATTGACCACAAGATGAACATGAGCCTGCAATGCGATGCTGCGGCTAGTAAAGCGACCAAAATGCTGGCGTGCATCCATAGATGCTTCTCAAGCAAATCCCGGGACGTCATTCTCCCCTTGTACTCGGCCTTGGTGAGGCCACAGGTGGAGTACTGCGTCCAGTTTTGGGCTCCACAATTCAAAAAGGATGTGGAGAAGCTTGAGAGAGTCCAGAGGAGAGCCACATGCATGATCAGAGGTCAGGAAAACAGATTTTATGATGATAGGCTGAGAGCCATGGGACTCTTTAGCCTGGAAAAGTGCAGACTCAGGGGTGATCTGATGGCCACCTATAAGTTTATCAGGGGTGACCACCAGGATCTGGGGGGAATGTTTGTTCACCAGAGCGCCCCAAGGGATGACTAGGTCGAACGGTCACAAACTCCTGCAAGACCGCTTCAGGCTCGACATAAGGAAGAATTTCTTTACTGTCCGAGTCCCCAAGGTCTGGAACAGTCTGCCAGCGGAGGTGGTTCAAGCACCTACAATGAACACCTTCAAGAGTAAATTGGATGCTTATCTTGCTGGGATCCTATGACCCCAGCTGACTTCCTGCCCTTTGGGCAGGGGGCTGGACTCGATGATCTCTCGAGGTCCTTTCAGCCCTGATGTCTATGAAATCTATAATGTAACCCAGGCAGGCATGACTTTCTTCTAAAGTCCCTTACCAGTTTGGCTCTGATATCCCTCTTGAAGACAGGTGCGCAGGACAGTTCCACATGCCACATGTGCATCTGTTTCTGCACTATGCAGGACTATGCACTACACACACTGCAGGACTGGACAGGAGGGTTGCAGCAACAGTATGTGCTTTCCTGCCACAGCAGTTTTCTGCAAGAAGTGTTCAGCACAGTTCCACCTGGCTACAGTGGTGTGGCAGTGGGGTAATGATAACACTCAATTATATTTATTGATATGCTATTAATTTATTTATGTTTATATTGCAATATTCATAACATTTATATCAGATTTTAAACTGAGGTGTTGCTAAATTCTGAGAAGTTTTGGAGAGGAGTCTTGAGTCTAAAAAATTTGAGAACCACTGGCCTAAAGTTTAGATGTAGGAATATTGAGTTGTTCCACATCCAAATCCCTTTGAACATCATGCCTTTATTCCAGAAATACTTCCCAACAATTTCAAAAGGATTTTCCCCTAGTTAAGGACTAAAAGTTCTCCATGTTTTAGTTCAGTATGAATGTCTTACACTGTTGAGTGTATGAGATAGACAAATGGTCAAATTAAGGTAAGTTTCTGAAAAAACTGACCTAGGGAAAGTGTTCTTATACCTGCAATTACCCAGCAGTAAGTGAAAGCTAAACTAGGTCGGCTAAGTTGCCATGATTTAACTTTCATTTACTTCAGGCTAATTGCAGGCTAAAAACAGTTACTATGTATCCTTTTTTCTGGAAAAAGTCCTAGCCTCTGATAACTTTTAATTTGATCTTTTGTTTGTGCTTATAGGAATTAAACCACAGGGGTTTCTACCAGTGCCCTTCATATACTGGACCAGGTTCTTTAAGGGGCTTGATTACATCTTTGTTGTCCATCTTTGAAAGTACTATATGGTGTCAATAAATACAATTTCACTGAAGACCCACTACAACAAATAAATACAAAATTAATTAAAGATAATTAAACCAATCACAAGCATGTTGGAAATGCATGTTTATCAGTTAGAAAATGAGCTGTAAGTCAAGTCTGTGGTATTTGTCTGACTACTTGAGATGACCTGGGATATTTCTAGTACATGCATTGTTAATACTATTCTGGGCATCACAAAGCTACATAGTCTTACTGTGATAATGCTTCATACCCCTGTATCTCTGCTTGAAAACATATTAGGGGAAATGTTTCTTCTTCTAACTGAACAGAGCAAGATAATATCACTCTTTATTTCAGAGAAGATAATAGTATTAGTGTGAGTTGTTATAATGCAATATTGGATGCTGATATTTATTTCTGTGAAGATGTATGTAGAGAAGAATAGGAACATAGGACTGGAAGCGGCATTCTGGCCCATAGACTCCTGTCCCCGGGATGAGCAAGCAAACAGTTGTCCAAAAGGGGGTCCCAGAAATATTTATTTTACATCCTCTCCATGTACCAAAGCACCCAAAAAGGAAAAAAAGAGGGTGACAATACTTATAATGTGTCATGTGTAAGGAATAGGGGAGATGGGCATTGCCAATGACAGAGAATGTTGTTAGATTAAAATATGCTCAGATGCTCCTAGAAAGAGGATAAAGCCCTGAGCTACAGAGGAAGCCAAAAAATCCTACGTTCTTGGAAAGACATGTATAGAATCATAGAGAGCTACATATTGTTCATGCAAATTCTACCTGTGTTCTATTAGCTCAGTCTTTTACCTGTTTATTCACTGATGAAATATGGGTGCCAGTTGCCTTGAAATTACTGGCTATAAAATTCTAATTCTTATTTTTTTTTGTGGGGGTGGACCCAACTTCAGAGGTGCCAGTGACATGCTAGTGAATAATCTTATGCCAGTCTCAAGCAGTATAAATTACAGGTTGAAGGGCCAGAAGAAGGTAAGTATTACACCACTTTAAACTCTTCTCTGAATTTGCCCTGTTATTAGTACGTGGAGGTTTGGCAAATTTTGTAAGTGCCTAAGAACCATGTAGTATACAAAATTCAAGGACTGAATAAAGCAGCAGAACTCCCATTTGATTTTTCTCTGACAACTTTACTGCCTATTGGAAAGCTTACCTATCAATAAAGAAAAGATTGGAAGGGGAAAAGAAATCCTGTTATGTAGCAGGTCTCTGGTGTATTCTCTATGGCATTTGTCTTGAGATGGAAGCCTCACTTTGTTTATACAATTTAACCTGGGTCTTGGCTCTTTTCTATAGCTTATGTTCTCCATTTTTTCAGTATGGTAAGGTACTGGAATATTTTGTGTAGTTAGTATGGCACTTTCCTGGCTGCAACAGAGGCATTCTGCTTGCCTGTGCCCAGGACAGTGATTCTCAACTCAGTGCCTTGACATCTTTTCAAAGGCACTCTGGGGTGTTGCACAATATTAGCATGATTAGGTGTGCAGACATGATTCACAAAATAAACACAGGGATTTCAAATAGAAATTCATAGTGTTAAAAACATGCTGATCTATTTTCGTCTTTTTAACAGAAGAATTGCTCTATTACTTTTTTTGTAGTAGAATAATGAGTGAAAACTAAGAGCTGGTCCATAGGCGACTAGTAGGAGGTGCACAGGGGTGCCCCCCCAGTGGGGCTGATCCCCCTCTCCCCCCCCCCCAATTCAGGAGGCACCAGTCACTCAGGAGCTGGTCTTTTCTGGGGGATGCCTCCAGTCTAACAAGGGGTGGCTTGAGTTTAAAAAGGCTGAAAATCACTGGCCCAGGGTGTTCATCATTGTTCATTCTGGTAAATGTTTTGTTTACTTTTAATCTCTTCTCCTCTTGATCAGTTACAAAGCATGGATGCCAGACCCAGTTGAAAAAGTTCATGTTCCCTGCAAGACCAATGTAAATTCACACTTCTGTAAGCAGCAACTAAGCTGGCATTTCATGTCAGGAATTTATCACGGAGAATGGGAATTTGGTTTTTGTTTTGTTTTTTACAAGGGAAATATTCCCCCAGACAAAAGGCTAGCGCCATGATTTTTCAGTTCCTACAGTCAAATGCTTGAAAGAATAACTGGGGACCTTACACCTGAAACCTTCAGCTGGATCCTTTTGTGTTCATTAACTCTTGTTGATGAGCAGAGTTGAATTCTTCAAAATGATGATTACCAGGAACACTGCCAACAAAAATCTACCCTGCTGTGCAGATGAGCCAAAATGAGCTTCAGCAGCAGCGTGGCAGTCTCTGTCCCTGAAGGATTCATGGAGACCCTGCCTGACTTCACAGAGACAAGCAAGTGGGTAAAATACACATTAGCAAAAATTCATTCC
Source organism: Crocodylus siamensis (assembly GCF_052110815.1). Lineage (NCBI taxonomy): Eukaryota > Metazoa > Chordata > Crocodylia > Crocodylidae > Crocodylus > Crocodylus siamensis. The sequence goes on along the minus strand of NC_143397.1, from coordinate 133,732,503 downwards.
TTGGGCTGGAGAGTTTTTAAGAGATTAAGAAACACTATAAAATGAAAGGGACAAGGAAAACCTCTTTAGACCCAGATAGATGGAGACACACCATGTACACAGGAGAAAAAAGGCATAAACCTAGAAAGGGATAATGCGTTCCTTTATTCTCTACAAAACAACAAGAATTCTGGCATAAATGAGGTAACTTGTCAAGCAGGTTACACTTGGTTATTCCTAGGATTCTGGAAAACCATGTCCCTGGCTCACATGGTAATGAGAAAACATATAGAAAGAACTGGCTTCGGCGATCTCTGAATAAAAATTCTGGACATGCAGTCAAATTGTCCACTTACCACAGAAAGTATTTATGGCAAAATGCATTTTTTTCCTGTCTTGCTGTGGAGAACAAGACACAGACCAATAGCTTGAAGTTGCAGCAATGTAAGTTTAGAATGAATAGCAGGAAACATTTCTTCACTGTTGGAACCTTGCGACAGTGGAAGAGACTGCCCAGGGAAGCTGTGGAATCTCCATCACCAGAGGTGTTTAAGAAGATGCTGGACAAGCATTGATCGGGGTGATATAGGAGTAGCAATGTCTATGCTCTGCTATAGGTATTTCCCATGCTTCTGCGGTTTATTGGTTGTCATGTGGGCCTGGGAAGGACTCCCACCCTCTCACCCCTTTGCTGTTATGTGGCTTAAGATGGTGTGGGGAGGAAGAGAGATGGTTTGCCTTCTTCAAAAGCACTGAGGTTTGGTTACAGCCAAGGCTGGGGATTTTGTTTGGGGCATGCTAGTGCTACTGCTGGAACTTAAACCTAAAGGTTCCTGGCTAGAGGGTCTTTCCCCTCTACTCAGGATCAGAACAGTCACCATATTTGGGGACAGCAAGGAATTTTATACCCCATGGTCAGATTTGTACCAACTGTAGGAGTTTTTGCCTTCCTCTATAGCTGGGGGCATGGCTCTTTTTCTTGGATCTATGGATTGTATTTTAATAATCCTTGTAGCAACCGGATATTAGCTGCTGTATTTCCCCCTCCTTTACCTGTGGCGGATTGGAGTATTATGTCTTGTGGCTGTGTCAGGGTTGACTTCGTATGTTTGCAAAGATATTAATTAAGTCTTGGTGAAGACGCTCCACAATCCCATCTAGTAAACATTTCCAACATCCCAGAGTTTTCTCCACCTTTCCCTACTCATCCACATTTAAAGAGGAGCAAAATAAGTTGACTTGTACAGATCAGTATGGTGCATTGGCGGGGTTGTAATGTACTTTGCTACCCCTCTAGCAAGATGACCTTGAGCCTGGCTCTTTAAATGGGTACCTGCCATTTTGGCCTCAGGAGCCAAACATGGTTGAAAATGAATGCTGGCCACATCAATCTCCAGTGTGCCATTGGCTACAGAAGCTGGCATGCCTTGACCATGTGAACCCAATGAGCCATTTAGGCACAAGTAGACAAAGAGAGGAGATAGATCAACTCTTGTAGATTTTAGGCTTGAAACTGGTCAGTAAACCCCTTAACTAATTTTGTAAATGCCTTCTGCTTTGATATTACCTCCACACTAGAACAGATTGGAAAGAGATAAAGTAATTCATACCAGAGTTTGAAAATGACTTGTAGGCAACTCCTAAAGTTAAAAAAAAACAACAAAATACTGTTTTCAAATATTGGTACTGCCATGGATAGACTGCATAACATCTGCTTTGGAAAAAAAAAAACCGGGAAAGAACATTTAAGCGCCCCTCTACATGTGGAGGTAAAAGCACAGTGGGATCTAATGCATGATCCACACAGTCGTGCCTCTTCCCATGGCAGGTGGCATGATTGTGGGATCGTGAATCAGATCCCATCATACCTTTTATTCTTTGTATTGCTAGTGCAAGGAGAGCCTGTTCTTCAGTGCACTTTGTTATGTAGTCTGCACAATATTCCTAATGTGCTTTCTGGAGTCTAAGCATGCATCTTAGGTTGACTAGAGAGGGCCAAGAGCAAAGCTTCACATCTAACTGCTTCCAGGCCCTGAGCAAATTTGGTTTTGGATCTAAGCTCTGCTGATCCTACTTTCTCCTCACTTCAGGTGGGGTAGTCCTGATTTGTGTAGAGGAAGTGTCAGGTCTTAAGGCTCAGAACCATTTCTAAATGTTTTTATTTTCCCATGGATGTGAGTGATGTATAACCAATACTATTGCACAGTACCAATGCTTAAGGAAAACACCAGCATATAGAATGAGTAAGGATGCAAATTATTTCCACTTATTTCATCATTTTATTCCCTCCCTTCCCCCTGTTATTCTAGCATCAAACTGCAACATCATTTATTTCATTGTGGGTAAAATGGAAAATAACGTCTGTTTATTGACCAGAATCTGAACATTTCTCTTTAATTGCATCCACAACATTTGTGAGCGCATCTGATTTGCATGAGCAAAATGGGTAATATGGGCTTGTTTGTCATTTCCATTGCCCCTTTATGCTATTCTGGCAATGTTAAAGTCCTTAGTGTAAATGACAATTAAGGATGTGTATATGTGGGAGTATGTATACGTGCATGTGTGTGTATGTATGTGTGCAAATACTGATTTATGCAGATAGTTTCTTGTTTTATGCATATAAATTAGATAAGATCAACAATTTTGTGGATGTAATTATGAAGGCCTGTTTCAAATTAAAACCTACATGTTCAGCTAAAGAGTGGATCATTTTGTTCTTAAGGAAAAGGTACACTTCTGAAAATTATCAGCACTTAATTTTGATTGATTCTTTATATGGTCACTAAATCTTCTTTGGCTCTTCTGTATTTCTGCTACTTCAGACTGAGGAAAATTAATTTAGAACATGTTCCTCCAGTGCTGTTAAGAAAACATTGGAACTGCCCTAGCCATTTCACAGCTAGAGGATTATGAATCAGAACAGAGATGTCTGGCACCAGTGGTAGCTGTTAATGGTTGCATTCAAAGGACTATTCAGCATGAACCACTTAAAATAGCTGATTAAAACACAAATGTGTTCCTTGTACAGGGTTGCACAATATCACAAATCTCACATGCCAGGCCGTTTAGCCACATTTTACCTTCTGGCAGCCCATTTGCTTAATGCAATGTAACTTGTAGCTTCACTGTCAATGGTGATCTATTGTTACACAATAAAAAGGATGAGATGATAAAAGTAACCTTCTAGGAATGTTATGTATCTGGTGGCTGTGCCAAGCCAAAACAAGCCCATTTGTTGTTGTGTATCAGGACACCAGGTAATTTAAGTTGAAATATGGGAAGCTTAATGAAACTCCTACAGTTGTTTCCTAACTAATTCTTGGGCTATGAGAGTAGGGTGTCTGTGTATGTTTTCGGGTGGGGGAGGGGGAACACATTTTAATTAGAGCCCCTCTCTAATTAAAATACCCACAGCATCTTGAGTATTTAGCATCTCACATTTCAAAATGGTGGTGGGGGCGCTTTAACTGAATCTTGTTCAACAAGCTTTAGTTAAAGTGCCCCATCACCATTTTGAAACACAGGAATGTTGAATACACAAGATGCTGCAACATGCTAGTCCAGCAGACTCAGTTGAGTCTGCTCCATTGTGTTCTCACTGGAACATGCCAATGCACATGTGAAAGTGCCCTGAGATTAGAACCACAATGTGTATCAATAATTCAAGGTACCGAAAGGACATTGCCCCATTTGCTGGTCAAACTAGCATATTAAATCACCTCTCTTCCAACAGTAGCAAATAGACATGGGACTGAGAATATCTTTGGAATAAGGTATCGCATTTTTGGCATGAATAAAAAAATCATCACCTTTTGCTACAAGCAGAAGTAGGAAATGAAAAGCATAGTAGTACCTCTTCTGAGAAACATCCCAGAGAACTTGATGTTGCTTTAGGAACATCCTAGTAAGGCCATGGTGAACAGACCGGGACACAGCATGGGTGAACAGGGTGGCCTCCCGAAGCCTGAAAATTGGTAATTTTTTTTCTGCTGTCTGATTTATTATCATCATTATCTCTGGTGAAGGGGGGCCCAATACTAAAAGTTTGCCAGGGGCTGCCAAGAGTCTTGGTACATCACCGATGGTGAAGGTGCAGGCTTGTGCTGCAATATTATTATTTCATAGAGTTCATTTAAAGGATTGAACTGCTACCTTTTCATTAAAGTAGATGCTATCCAGGCTGGGGTGGGAAAGCATCCAAAGAAGCATATCGTGTGTGGATGCATCAGGGGTAGGTGCCTGAGACTGGGTGCTCTCCTGACCTAAATTGGCCTGTTGGTGCCATTGCCTTTTGTCTGTCTTGCCAGCCATGACTTGTTGTTAAGTTTTAATTCATGTAACAGGAGGCAGTTCACTGTTATGACATAAATCCTGCCTGTGGGAAGATTATATCACTCTCAGTAGTCACAATTCAAATTGGAGCCTGTCCTGTCAAGGGCTGGCCAGTTTGACTGCCCTGTATGTTTAAAGCAGGGTACTGCTGGCTGGGACTTCCCCAACCCTACACTCCCTACACATCCACCCTTATCCAACAGAAACAGAAGTAACAAAAGAACAGAAGCCCTTCACTCCTCTTACCCCCATCTTCGAGTGTTGCAGCTGAGAGCCTTTACTCTCTCCCTACCTCTCTTTCCTTCCAGTCACAGCTGCTTCTCATTTCCACACTGGTGCTCCCAGCAGCCAGTCCGCCGGCTTCGCTGTCAGCTGCCACTCAGCTGCCCCTTCAGTAAGTGCCATACCCTAGGGCATCTTTGAGACTCACACCAGGCCAGCTTGGGGAGAAAACTCAGCAGCTAGCAGTCTACTCATTCCCCGCCACACTGTGGGGAGCACACTGGGCTGAGGGAGGGGCACAAAGCCTTGCTTCCCTCTGCCTCTCTGCTACAATGTGATTCTCCAATCTAATTACGTTCAGAGATGCCCCAAAAACAGGCCTGAAAGCCTTGTGTTCTGGTGTGTCATAGAATCATAGAAAACTAGGGTTGGAAGAGACCTCAGGAGGTCATCTAGTCCAACCCCTTGCTCAAAGGAGGCCCAGCTCCAAATATATTATTCCACGCAAGCTTTGTCTACCTGGGTCTTAAAAACCTCCAAGGATGGAGAGTTCACAGGCTCTCTGAGCAGCCTGTTCTAGCACTTTACTACCTTCCTTGTGAGAGTTTTTCCTAATACCTAACCTAAACTTCCCTTGCTGCAACTTGAGACCATTGCTTTGTTCTCTCATCTGCCACCACTGAGAGCAGTTCAGCTCCATCCTCTTTGGAACCACCATTCAGGTAGTTGAAGGCTGGTACTAAATCCCCACTCAGTCTTCTTGTCTCCAGATGAAATAAGCCCAGTTCCCTCAGCCTCTCCTCAGAAGTCATGCCATCTTAGTCCCCTACCCATTTTTGTTGGCCTCAGCTGGACTCTCTCCAATTGGTCCACATTCTTTCTGTAGTGGGGGCCCCAAAACTGGACACAGTACTTTAGATGTGGCCTCAACAGTGCCGAATAGAAGGGAAGAATCACTTCCCCTGATCTGCTGGCAGTGCTTCTGTTCATGCAGCTCAGCATTCTGTTGGTCTTCTTCACAACAAGGGCACACTGCTGGCTCATATTCAGCTTATTCTCCATGGTAACCCCCATGTTCTTTTATGCAGAGCTGCTTCTTAGGCAGTCAGCCCCCAGCCTGTACTGGTGCATGGGATTGTCCCATCTTAAGTACAGGACTTTGCACTTGTCATTATTGAACTTCATGAGATTTCTTTTGGCCCAGTCCTCCAACTTGTCAAGGTCTCTCTGAATCCTAGCCCTACACTGCAGTGTATCTGCTACTCCTCCCAGCTCGGTGTCATCTGCAAACTTGCTGAGGGTACGCTCCATCCAATCTTCCAGATTGCCGATGAAGACATTGAACAAAACAGGCCCCATGACCGATGTGTGGGGCACTCCACTTGATGCTGGCTTCCATATAGACATTGATCTACTGATCACTATGCACTGAGCATGACAACCCAGCCAACTTTCTATCCACTTTACAGTCCATTCAGCCAATCCATACTTTCTCAGCTTGCTTGCAAGAATGCTGTGGGAGACTGTATTAAAAGCCTTGGTAAAGTCAAGTATATTATGTCCACTAATTTCCCTGCATCCACAGATCCAGTCATCTCATTACAGAAGGCAGTCAGCTTGGTGAGGCATGACTTGCCCTTGGTGAATCCATGTTGACTGTTCCTAATCACCTTCTTCTCCTCCAAGTGATTAGAAATAGGTTCTTTGAGGATCTGCTCCATGATTTTTCTGGGGACTGAGTTGAGGGTGGCTGGTCTATAGCTCCTTGGATCCTCCTTTTCTTTGTTAAAGATGGACTCTATATTTGGCTTTTTCCAATCATCTGGGACCTCTCCCAATTGCCACAGATTTTCCAAGGTTATGGCCACTGGCTCTGCAATCGCATTGGCCCAGTCCCTCAGCACCCTCAGGTGCATTGCATCCAGCCTTATGGACCTGTACATGTCTAGCTTTTCTAAATAGTCCCTAACCTGTTCTTTTGCCACTCTTGGTTGCTCACCTCCTCCCCAAACTGTGCTGCCAGGCGCAGTGGTCTGGTAGCTGTCCTTGCCTGTGAAGACTGAGGTAAAAAGGCATTGAGTCATGTCTGACCAATTTTTTCCACATCATGTCACTAATTTGCCTCCCCCATTCAGTAAGGGTCTTGTAGTTTCCCTGATCTTCCTCTTGCTGCTGACATACTTGTAGAAACCCTTCTTGTTACCCTTCATGTCCCTTGCTAGCTGCAACTCCAATGCACTTTGGCCTTCCTGATCTAATTCCTGCATGTCTGAGCAATACTCTTATACTCCTTTTTGCATTTTCGCTCATTGAAGCTATACTTTTAACTCACTGAAGCTATACCTGCCATACTTGCTAGTGTTCCTGGGCATTAGGATGGTTTGTTCCTACACCTTCAGTAAAGTTTCTTTAAAACACAACTCCTGGACTTCTTTTACCCTCAGACTGGCCTCCCAGGGGATCCTGTCCATCAGTTCCCTGAGTGAGTCAAGTCTATTTTTTTGAAATACAGGTTCCTTACTCTGCTGCTCCCCTTCCTTCCTTTCCTCAGGATCCTGAATTCAGTCATCTCATGGTCATTGCTGCCCAAGTTGCCTTCTATTTCTACATCCCCCACCAATTATTTCCTGCTTGTAAGCAGCAAGTCAAGAAGAGCATGCAGTGTGGCTAGATTTTATTGAAACGTTTGTGTTTTTTTTCAAAAAGCTTTGCCTTTTACATTCTCTTGTTATTATTGAACTAGAGTTTCTAGATTTTTTTTTCTGGAAAAAAAATATTTCTAGCCCTTGTGGTTGCAGAGAAAAGCTTGAAAAAATGTATCTTGGATATATATTGAAAACTCAGAAATTAGCAAGCCTAGTCAGAGAACTCCTCATTTTATTATTAACCCCCTTCTACCCCCACCCCTTCCCCTCACCTGTCACCCAATATTTTGAGTCATTAGAGTCAGGCTCCTATCCTGTAGAGAGAATTCCATGAGGCTAATGCTCTACTAAAAGCATTGCCTGGTCTAAAAAATTTGTATTCTTTCATGTTTTATCTTATAATTTTCTGTATGTGTGTTATATTGTAAGTTTCAGTTTTCAGCCGCAACAGCCTTTTTGTGAACGCTGAACATCTGAAGTGCTGGGAGTGAGGTCCTGTTGCATCAGGCAACAGGAAATAAGGAAAGCAATTGTAGGGATTTTTACGCAGGAAAATAAACCTGTGGGCGCGTCTACATGAGATGCTACATCACCATAGCAATGAGTTATGGTGATGCAGCTTGTCACTACTATGACATAGCATCAACAGGCAGTAACCATGACGCCACCACTACTACACAGTAGCAATGAGCTACTTGTTGCTACTGTGCAGTAGGGTTAGAAATTACTTGTGCGCCACTGAGACTGCACAGTACCGGTGGGTACTGCACAGTCTTTTAGTACTTGCTTTAGCAACTACCGAATGACTGCACCGTACCAACTGCACAGTGGGGCGCACATGTAGATGCACTGAGTGTAAAAATCCCTACAATTGTTTTCCTTACTTCACTAGCAGAGGAGGAGAAAGTCTTACCAGGGTAGATGTAAGGGTACTGAGCATTCAAAGGACATCTGATGCATGAATTCAGAAGTTTAGTTGGGACAGGTCAAAATGACTGGCAAGTCAGCTGTTTTTTTTTCTAGATGTAACAGTTCTGTCTGCTAGGCTATATAGCAACGAATTTCAACTAGGACATTACAGCATCTTTGGGTGCCTTGAGATCCTTTTGAGGGTGCTGTAGGGTGCCACACAGTGTTAGCACTATTGGGTGTGCAAACATAATTCACAATATAAACCTAGAGATTTCACATGGGAATCCACAGTGTTAAGTTCTAACCTCTGTGGTCTTTCTGAGTTCTTTGCAACAGAGGAATTGCTCTATTATTTTTCTGTAATCAAAAACTGAGTGAGAAGGAAGAGCTGGCATTTTCCAATGGTTGTCTTGAGCTGAATGAGAGGTGCCTTGGGTGTAATCAGATTGAAAACTACTGCTCTATAGGTTTATCTCCAATTACAGAACTGCTATCACTATAGTTTTGTTGGCAGAGCCCCTAGCGGAACCACAAAATATGTCATTAGTAGAGGGGGTTTTTTTCTTTCTTTCATCGGTGTAGACCAGGAGACGGGATGTTTGCTGGCATTAGCTATGTTATCTAAGGAGTGTATGAAGATGTAGTTTTTACAGTACAATTTTGTATTGTAGACCAGACATATGTTTCCTTTGAACAAAAATCTCTATCACTTGTCTCCGTATTGTTGGACTCTGGGATCCCACTTCTGAGAAGGATTATCAGACCGATAGTCTGTGCTCACAGAGTGAACCCAGAGCCCACAGAAGGATTGGATTTAAGTTTATATAGCTTCTTTGAAGCATATCACAGTTTACATATTGATGGAAACACAAAAAGTAGTTATCTTTGGCATGGGTGCTGGAGGGGTAAGTGACAGGTATTTTAGAGCACCTTTATCTCATGTGACTTCTTTTGCTTGGATAGGGAAAAACTTAGCATTGGACTCTGCTCTCTGTAAAGGAGCTACTGATTTACCTTAGCATTAAGCATGACGTGGGTGATAGACTACTTCTGTGTTTTGTAACTTGCCATCATTAATGTAGTGAATATAGGTTTTTGTGTAGCAGTTGTCTCCTAGGGATATTTAGCTGAAGCAAAATTCCTAAAAGATAACCTAAGGAGCAAATAAGCAGTGCAGATTAATTTAATCAGTTATTATAAACAAGAGCAGTGTAGTATGTGTAGTATGCATAGTCGTACCAGGCACTTCTACTGTTGGGTTCTATACTTCGTACTTGGATTTTTTTTACACAGGAAATAGCAGAATGACTTCTAAGTAAATGGAATATGTGGGTAATGATCACGGCTTTAATACAGATGACATTGAATGAAATGACCTGAACAATAAATTTTACTGTGGAGTAGTAGATAAGCCTCTAAAGACCCTTTGTCTTTCTTACTAACTACTCTCTAACTGGGGGACTACCTCCCACTTACCAACTTCATCAGCTTCCTGAGTTAGGGAGGATTACAGCTTCTGTCACTTCAACAGTGTGCATCCTTTACCGACTGCTTCTCAGCCTTGGTCTGAGACTTTGCTGGCCACAGCATTATGGGACTCCATGCATCTGTTTCTTCCCCACTCTGGAAGATGCCTCTCTCAAGTTACCAAGTGTGTACATGCCTTGAAATAATTATCTTGATGTGTATTACACATATTTATTCCTCCAGTTCCCTTCTTTGTTGCAGTCTAATGAAAAGAATAAAATGTTAATGCTTGTAACCAACTTGGAACTATGTGGTAGTCAGTCATTCTTCGTGGTCCAGGGGTGCTTTGTTTTCAAATACAGAAGCTGTAGTCTCTATCAAAAAAGCAAAGTTGTATTCACCCTATTTAAAGTACAGGTTTAATATGACCAAGATGACTTTAAGATTGGTTCATCTGAAATTAATCTTTTCCTTTCTGTGGCAACTAAATAAAAATCAACTGTTAAATAATACATACGTAAGTAAGACCAGTTGGGACAAGCCCCTCTTAGTTACCAACTGGATTCTGCTTACATTCATAGTCGCTTCTTCTGTCAGTTCACATCTGTCACTCTTCTTGCTATGAACGGTGCAGTAAGTACACTGAGCTGTACGTTGTAAATGTGAAGCGCCGCTGAGAGCAAAATATGTTTTCCCTTGTGATGGGCAATAACATATGTCAGAATTCTGGTCAAGGCACATAATAATCTTATGGCAGAAAATTTAACAATACACGTGATTCTGTGGCCTTAGAAAATTCTGAGCAGGATGGTTAATTTGCGTTATTTTTATAATCAGGGCATTGGCAGTATAAAATGACCTAGGATCAAAAGAAAATTGCCCAGAAGCCTTCGGGGAAAAGACCGCCTCTGTAGACTACATCTATTTCAGTTTTGGATTGGCATATTAAAATGTTATATAATAGCTGGCTTTGTGTCATTCTTTATTTCGATGGTGACATACAATACAATAAATAATAGGGTAAAACATTCAAATGTCACATTAACAGCTTTCAAAGGAATATCACATGCCAGGGACCAGACTAGCCTATTTCCTTCAAATCATGCACAACTCTTTGCTTTATGGGAAATTCATTGTTTTCTGAAGGTGAGGAAGTAAAAAACATGAAGGTGCAAACAGACTGAGGTTCTTTCTCATATATTCATAGAAAAATAGGTCTGAAAGTGACTTCAGGAGATCATCTAGTCCAAGAGTGTCAAATTTACCTGGCCTCCCAATCTCTGTAGGCTCAATCCAGGCCATGGGGTTTCCTGTAGGCTAGATCTAGATGCTGTAGTGGCAGTGTAGCAAATGGTAGTAGGGGCAGGACAAGTGGCATCAGGGAGCCACAGGGTTTAATACAGCCGTCATTTACCACCTGCCACTGCCACTTGTCCCCAATGGGCTTCTGTACACCAGATATTGGTGGTGAGCCCTGCCCCTGCTCATTCTATCCTCCCCACAACCCCCAATTTCCAGCCCCTCCAGGAGCTCCATGGGCCAGATGACACAGTTCTGCAAGTTGGATCCTGTCCACAAGCCATATGTTTAATCAAGTTTAGACTCCCCCTACTCAAGGCATCCATGTCTAAAACATGCCAGACAGTGCTTTGTCTAGCACATACTTAGGTAAGGCTGCTCCATTTGGGTTTAGGGCTATGGCTGCTTGGCTCATGGAGTTGGAGTTAAGGCTAGGGTTTGAGTAGTTAGAAGTAGCGGATCTAGGGATAGGGGTAGGGTTAATAAGTACTCTAGGAATTGGGCTGCAGCTGGTAGGGGTCTGTATGTTGCTATGTGAGTGATTGTGACTGGGGCCTAGGGTTAGGATTGCAGCTAGGTTTAGGAATATAAGTGCAAGAACTGGCAAAGTTAGATTTTTGGGGTGGAACTGATACAGAACAGCAGGCTAGGGTTATGGTTGTGGATTCTAGGGATCTTCAGGCTACAATTTGAGATGGAGACTCCACTGCCTCTCTAGGTAATGTGTTCCAGTGCTTAACTATTTTCATAGTTACAAAGTTCTTATTTTATGACTCTTGCTGCAATTTATGCCCATTATGTCTTTTCCTGTCGCCAGTGGACACACAGAATAGTTAATTGCAATCCTCTTAACAACCTTTCTGGTTTTTTTGGTATATTAATGACATTCCCCACCTCAGTTCAGGGCATGAACCATGTCTTAGTAGTGAGACTGTTTCCAATTTACAAACATTCAGAATCCAAGTGACATTTGTAGCATGGCTTACAACATTAGGCCTCAGATAGGTCTGAGCTTTATGTGATTTCCTTCTCCCATCTGTCATTTTCCTTGTCGCGTGCTTAATAGATAATCGTTCTCATCCCCCTGGAGACCCTTCTGAGCCAGCTGATCCCATTGTCCCCTTCTTCATTACATACACTGCTGCATGGCTCCTTTCCCCCTCCACTTGCTTTCTTAGCTCTGGGTCTCCTTCCATCCCCAACAAAGAACTTTCAGGGGTTAATGATGTGGTTCTCAGCAAAGAAGAATTTATTTAATAGATTCTTGATTTAAGGTTATAATTGAATCCAATTAAGAATATGCAAAGGTGTTTTAATTTGCTGTTAAGTGGCTTTTTGTGGGATTAGTGCTATTGAATGAGATGAATACTGAAATCCTTGTCCATGTCTCAGGCCCAGTGGTTCAACAGTAATGTGAGCTTCCTTATATCATACTTCTATGTCAGTTTTGGCCTGGGAATACCACCTCTGAGCATGGGTTTCCACTGTTGCTCAGTCTGTTGGATATCTTTTCAACAAAGACCCCTGCTTGGTGCTAGCAGAGTTCTGAACACCTTTCTATTAGGATCTAGAATGATATCATCAGTTAAGGTAGCTCACAAGCATGCTGTTTTCAGTATTCACTCATATCTCATAAGAGTAAGTATACAGCCTGAATGATCTAAACCCAATTTAGCTGAAAGTCTTTATGTTAATCAGAAACAGGGTCATGTCCCTCAGTGTGTATTAGCAACCCTGGAAATTCGAAAGATTGTCTGAACCTTTCATTACACAGACTAATTCAGTACACCCCAAGGCAGTTCATTTGTCAAGGTTCCTGTATAAACATGACATATATGTTTTCTCTTTAAGTCAAGCCTCTGTTATAAATATTCTGTTATATACTGATTTATTGGAAAGTGAAAACAATACAATGCAGATTTATTTCATACAGCAGCTGTCATACAGACCCTACCCTAAAATACATTTTGGCGCTAAACAGTACTAGAGAATTTGGGTTATAAATTACAGCAAGCAGTTTTGTAAGGACATTCTATGGTGAAGGAATTAAAGCAGTCAGACATAAAACCAATAAAGAGACGAAAGATAAAAATTAAGACGTATAAGTCCAGGGAGAAAATATATGTTTTTCATCATGATTTGCAAAGAGATGGAGAGTGGATGGGGCAGAGACACAGAAGCCGGTTGTTCCAGATGGCATCAGAGGATGTTTAAATCAACAACAACCAGATTATGTGAGGGAACTGTAAGAAACCTAGCTCTAGAGCATGGAAAAAGAAACAAAGGAGGTGGGAGAAATAAGAGTTGTATAGTAGATTCAAGAAAGTCCATGGAGGGTTTGGAAAGGAATCAGGACAAGAGGGCAGTATTTATTTGGAACCAGCTCAAAAAGAATGTTTGATATGTAAGTGGATACCATACCAACTTGTCCAAGGTGGCAACATAGTTGCTTAGCAGACTATTCTGTGTCCAAACTTCTAGATAGCTAGTACTTATTCTTCAGTAAAGACCATGTGTACGCAGTAAATCTACTGAACCTGACATCAGCCTTCTCAGGCACCTGGTGCTGCTCTTTGCTGAATGATGGTGCCAGTTAGCTCAGTAAATTTGTAATTTAAAGATGCTCCCTAATTAAGGAGACATCACTTCATGTCTAGAGCAGTGGCTCCCAACCTCAGGTCATGACCCAAATTAGGGTCACAGGGGGTCTGCCCCTAGTTCTGCCCATCCTGCCTGCGGGGCTGTCCTGGCTCATGGTCTGCATGGCTCTCGCCGCCGCTACCCCTGTGATCCTAACCCAGTGCAGGCTCTGCTGGCACTGCTAGGCATGAGTGAGTTGGTGGGGGTCACAACCCAGATTCAGGGTAGCAGCAAAAAAAAGGTTGGAAGCCACTGGTGTAGAGTCATCTGTGTCCACCAGAATTAGTAATGCTGCGTTTTAAATCACCCGAAGTGTCCGGCAGGTGGCATATCATGGCAGAACTTTAGCATTTCAGATCCCAAGGGTCCTTTGGGAATATACAGGTAATGCTGGAAGAATAGGAAACCATCCTGACACTGGAAGTCATGTTTGGGTGAAACTGTGACCTGGTGTAGTTTTTTAGCCAAGGGGTCATTAGTGAGGGATGCCTGGATTGAAGAGAGAAGATTTCTCTGAGTGATTATTTGAATAAAGTTCTTAGGCTGGAAAACAATAGGAAGAGGTGGTAGGTCAGTGCATTTGCCTTCTGATTCTGATTTTACCCAAACAATAGGTGACCATAAAATCAAAATGGGTGGAATCAAAAGTTCAGATGCTAGGTTCCCAGATGCAAGGGAAAATTCAGAGGCAGGATCTGAGTCACAAGTCAAGTTAAGTTCAGAAATCAGAGCCAAATAGGGCCAGGAAACAAGGGAATACAGGATCAGAGGGGCAGAATCCTAATCTAGAGGCCCTGTTGGCTGACCTGCAGTCTGTTACCAATGGTGGAACTAATGGGTACTTTCCTTAGCAGCTAATCAGGAGGCTCAAATGGCTCCTTAATTGGGGTAGGGCTGCCAGTCACAGCCTCAGGCAGGTGTAGCCAACTAGATAGTCAGCCCAGATGGCCTGTTAGGATCCCCAACACCCCATCTAGGGTACAATTTGAGCTACAAGAGAGTGAATTCATTATCCAAGGTGATTCTAAGCCTCTGGACAATGGAGGCAAATGAGGAGTTTGAGTTTCACAGGGACATAGGTGAGAGTGTTTGAAGATGTTTCATTTTTATCCCTTGTAACTGTTATAGACTTTTAAAGAAAAGTCTAAATAATAGATAGCTTTTTCTGGAATGTGCTAGACTGTGGTTTCCTTTTAAAACAATGCCAAAGGAAACACGCATACACACACTTTGTTTTATTTTCGAGCTACATAAAAGAAAATGTTTTTTGTTTTTATATGCACAGAAAAAAATTTCACTAACAGTGGCCAGCCAGAATGGAGTTGATAAGATATTTCAACAAGATATATTGCCACATTTGAATATGATATAGACATATCATCTAAGTGTTACTCTGATACTCAACTGAATGTACTATTTAGAGAAAGGGACTTTGGTGAAGACTCTCTTCACTCTGATGAAAGAAGGATAACATTTAGTGGACTAAAAGAGATCAAGCAGTACCGGTTGGTCCATTAGTAATTAACAGCAGAAGTGCAAAGTGCACATTTAAAAAGTGGTTTCTGTTGTGGTACCTGTATGTGTAAGTAGTCATTAACTTATTGTGGAATGAGTGCACACATGAAGAGAAGTCCTATTTTTATCCCAATATGGCTTTCCTTATCTGTGGGCACTGGCAGATGTTCCCTTAATGGTATGATTTGGATCTGATCCCCAGTTCCAGCATTCATGCCTCTTGCCATGCCACACATGTACGGCAGGAGGCACAATTGTTGGGATCAGGGGTCAGAACCTAACAACATGTTTGCCAGTGCAGGGAACCCAGGGCCAGGGCCTGACAGCTGCAAATGCACAGGCTTCCTGTTGAGACTGATGGATCAGGGAGTCTCTTCTACAACCTGTGGTCCTAGTATGCCAGGATGCCTAAAAACTACGTGCGCAGCCCAGTTTGGCTGTATGCATAGGTTTCAGACCTTCCAATACAGGGAATCTGAGATCAGGGAGAGCTTCCCCATCTTAGGCTCCTGGCATGCCAGGACCTTTAAAACCTATGTGTGCAGCACAGAGAGGCTGTGGATGCAGCTATTAACTTGTCGTGAGAGGGGAAAGTGATCAGCTCTGTCCCCACATGACATTTCTATAGCCTCATGCCTGCAGGCTCAAATCCAGGGTTCAGGCATGGGTTTAAACTTGAGATGCAGGGAGAAGCCCACCCAACAAGTTGATTGTTTTGCTCCATACCTCTGCAGGAACTACAGAGCAAGGCACTTTAAAATGTCAGGTCACAGGGAGCTGCTAGTTTAAAGTACCTTGTCCTTCAACCCTTGCATACATGGCAAAATAGGAAAGGTTGCCAAGTGTGAAGATTACAAGGTTGCAACCTGTTTCCCCAGCGTCTTATTGGTCCCAATGCCAAACCAGGTCCCAGTGACAACAGTGAGGTGATTATCAGCATTGGCATGGGGGGATGCTATATGTTCAAATTATGATGCCTTACAAACCAGACACACAGAATTTCCGCGTCTTTTGTGGAATACCTTTGTAGCTGGTTTGCAATGTTATGGTGCCATAAATCAAATGAACATGTGGCACTGGGACTATTTATGGTGTGATTAACAGGTTATATATTACAATAAATGTTATATGCGCCAGGTACCTATGGCACATTTCCTCCTCTCCTCTAGTCTCCCCCACCCTTCAAGTTCTGATCCTGGGGTTTGCTTAGCCTGAACTGGAGGGGAAGGAGTTGCGGGGGGGGGGGGGGGGGGCACAAGATGAGGGAGAGCTTTAATTACCACCCCTCCAGCTCAGGCTGGGCAAAACCAAGCCCACCTTCCCCTCCACTCCCACTCCCCTTTCCTGCAGACTGCACAACGGGCAGGGCTGAGCTAATGCCACCCAGCCCCAGTTGCATGTCAGGATTGCAAAAGTTACCTAGGGACTCCACTTTGGAGTGCCTTCATTTAACCTTCATCTAATGAGGGATCAAACTGCCACACAATTGGCTACATTTAAAGTGTTCTGCAGCCATGCACATGTGTCACAGTATGGCTATAGCGAGCTTTCAGGGGGCTGATCGCACAACAGATGTCACTTCCATCAGTGCCCACAGTTCCCTGTGTCTTCTTTAATATCAGGCTCCATAGCAGATGATAGCAGCCAGGGGGGAGTTAAAAAGAAAACTTAGAGCCTGCAGGATCCTGCAACTTCACAACTCCAAAAAGCAATAAGAAACACAAATCAAAACAATTTCAGTGGCCCTGTCACACCCAGGTGCCTCTGTCTGCCTTTTAACTACATTAGGGAACAAAAACAGTTCACCCAAGTGCTGTCTTTTCACTAGAAGGAAACAGCATCCTTTTGCTGAGGCTCACATAGTAAATATTCATGCTCTTAGGGGCTTCTGTATCTGCAGGTCCTGGTTAGCTATGCAATCAGCCTTTTTCATTTACTTCCTTTTCTAAGAAGAAATGGTTTGCAGATTGACAGGTGAGTAATTGTGGCCTCTATCAACCTAGCACATTGTTAAGCTAGTGGCTAACAAATAGAACTGTAAAGCTATCATCCTGCCCATTGTGAACCTTTCAAAGAAAGTGGTTAGCATGATGGCTTATATTTCTTGGTGATTATCATATTCATGGGAAGATATTCAGACAATATCTGTCATCTTCAAAGGGAACAATTTATTTTAAAAATGTGGTGGTGTTTTAGAAGAAAAGTTTTTTCCCCGTTGGCATTAGCAAATGGCATCACTACATTCTCAGAGCGTTTTTTGCCCAAAGGCAAATAGATTGACTAGGCTGAGTCTTCAGCTTTTTTTTTTTAATAGCTTTTAATTGCAACAACTTTCTTTTGGCAAACCTCAGTGATAATTCCTTCTGGCAAAAATACTTAAGTTCACTGTAGGTCAGGGTTCTCAAACTAGTCTATTTTTGGGAGGCAAGGGTTTCTTATGGTGATATCTTTTATTGGACCAACTGTAGTTTGGATAATGTTAGACACATTTTCAAATGAAAGACATTATTTGTTAGGTCTCTGATCATAGGAAACAGGCACAGTATAGCTTTTGGGGGACTTCTTAGTCACCAGTGATCTCATCAATCATTCAGTGAAATCAATGGGAATCTTTGTGCTGGAGTCTAAATGTTGGCTTGGGAATCTAGTAACACTGCATGTTTCTGGTAGGCCTGTGTGAAGTGCTTCAGATTAGGATTCAGCCGATTTGGAAGACAGTGATTCTATTTGGAGATTCGATTCACTGTCCTGATTTGATTTGGCTGAATAGGAGCTGAGAGGTTGGACACCGCTTCAGAGATTTGGGCATGGACTAAACAGGCAGCTGACAAGTCGGTTGGGGTTGTGGGAGAGGGGATGGAAGGAGCATGGAAAAGGGAGGGATTGGGGCTGGAACAAGCTGCCTAGCTGGGGCAGAAGGGCATGTTACTCAGAGAGGGGAGGGCAGGCAGGAGGTGTGGGATGCAGGAGCAACAGCACTGTGAGCTGGGCCTCTGCCCTGCT
This sequence comes from Crocodylus siamensis, assembly GCF_052110815.1. Lineage (NCBI taxonomy): Eukaryota > Metazoa > Chordata > Crocodylia > Crocodylidae > Crocodylus > Crocodylus siamensis. The sequence continues at coordinate 133,714,486 of NC_143397.1, read as the reverse complement.
GCTGCTTGCCCAGGCAGGGCGGGGGCTGGGGAGCAGGATGAGGGTGCGGCAGCACTGGTAGCGGGGGTTATGCCCTGCTGCTGCTTGCCCTCTGCCTGGAGTAAGCCACAGCCACATCGTGCTCCCCCCCGCACTGGCTCGGCATCAGTGCTGGGAGTGGGGACTCTGCCCTGCCACTGCTTGCCAGCTGGTGCAGGGAGAGGGGGTGGGATGCAGTCACAGCAGGGGACGGGCAAGCAGCAGCATGTCAAAGCCCCCACTTCGAGTGGTGCTGCACCTGCATCTTGCCCCCACCCCACCCCCTTCCCTGAGTAATGAGCCTCCCCATCCCAGCTGGGCAGCTTGTCCCAGCCCCAGTCCCCACCTTCCCCAAACCCCAAGAGACTTACTAGTGGGAGGCAGCTGTGTCAGCTGCCTGTTTAGTCTATGGCCAAATTGCCAGATCTTTTTTTAATCTTTTTTCAAATCGATTTGGAGCTTTTTTTTAATTGGTTTCCCAATTTGTTTCAGATTCGGTCCCCGAATCAGGCCAAATCTCTGAATCAAATCGGCTACCAAAGCTTCTCACCGCCCTAGTTTCTAGGCCTTTGGAAAGAATTATATTTTATGGAAGAACGAAGAGAGAGACAGGGAAAAGTGGGTTCTATCTGAGAAGGGGCTCAAGGAAGAACAGTCACAGGCCTGGAGACTGGCATGCAATTGTGAGTAACAAGAGAGATCGCAAGTTTTATGTTTTGGGCAGAGTCCTGAAACTCCATGTTGCAACAACACTAACTACACTGTGGGCTCTCAGCAAATAACAAGAATGGTTGTTGGGATAAGATCTGGCTGTAGCACACCTGCAGCCTCAGGCTGCTGCCAGGCCTTGACAAGAGCTTCTGTCTGCTCTGGCAAGCTTTGCATTCACTGCTCTCCGGCTCTTCTGGGTCCTAATTCAGCTTTGCCTTTTCCTGACCCTGCTCTTGGAAATTCCCTGGAACTCAGCACTTGACTCTCTGATTCTCCTGACTTCTGACCTTAGCTTGCACCCTGGACTATCTCTCTCAGATCTCCCTCTTAGCTATCCTGGAACCTGGTCCTGCATTCCCCACTCCATTGTTTTAGACCTTGATCTGACATCCCAGAAGCCTGTACCCCCACCTAGTTGACCTTCTGGTTGCCTTTCAGGGCCTACCTGCAGGCTCTGCTGCCTACATTCTGGATGAACCCTCACAGTCTGGCAGTCTGCCTAAAAATATATATAGGCACATAAACCCATATGTACACGTCTAATTATTTGTTTATTTTATGCCATACTTAAAGTCATTATTAGAATGGAAGGGAATCTGCTGGGTGAATATGAAATGTGACTGTTGGCTCATACAGGCTGCCTCTTTACCTAAAAAAAAAAAAAAATTATTTTAGCTGGAATTTTAGTAACCGTCTGAAAATTCTTCTAAAGGCAGAGTTCACAACTTAGGAAATGACATGGTGTTTTGCATGTCTGATAGCCTAAAAGATGAACACAAAGCCAAAGAAAATCTGCAGAGAAAAGAAAGACCCTGACTTATTGGAACTCCAGCCACTAGGATTACTTAAGGAATCTTGGCATGAGAAGTAGAGAAGGCAGCCCACATCAGGCCAGATAATGCTTGGCCTTGCACTGCCATACATGGGTATCAAGACACTTTCTCCACCTTGTGCCTTAGGAGCAACCTTAGAGTGAAGATGCTTATTAATTTAAAGTGTTGCTGAGCTATCAATGCAGCATGCACACTCAGTTTAGCCCAGTTTATTCATGTAAGAAGAAGCTCTGCCATATGTATGCCCAGTGGCCAGGAACAAAGAGGAGGAGCCCAATGCAGCTGCTCTGTGATGGGGTCCACCAGGCAGTAGTAAGTTGACTCAGCCCGAATTCCATGAGGGGCTCCAAGGGAGCCCATCATATAGCACGGTCTCCCACAGGCTTGAAAAGGCACCGTCACCATTGTGCCCTCACACCTCTGTGGCAGTGTGTGCCTGTGAGGGAACTATGACTTCTTGGTGGGCTGGACAGGCCAGTGCTTCCAGTAGTTTTACCTTAGTTCAGGGTTTGTGTAACCAAACTGCAGTGTGGTGGGAGCATGCCCAAGGTAGGGCTGTGTTATGCACTCTTTTCTTTCAGGTGCCCATGCAAGGTCAGCCGTCATCTGCATTTGTTTAAAAATGAAATATAATATTCTTTCCTACTGCTTTTTTGTCTCACAAAGCGTAATTGATTCTGGCAGGTAGAATTCAAAGACTTCTCTTCTTGGCAAGGTGAATTAACCCCTACTGAGATAGACACTGCTAAGGCTAGACAGCCACAAGTACCTGAGATAGCTACTTTAAAGGTACAGGCATACCTCGTTTTATTGCGCTTCGCAGATATTGCGTTTTTTTACAAATTGAAGGTTTGTGGCAACCCTGCGTCGAGCAAGTCTTCGGCGCCATTTTTCCAACAGCATTTGCTCACTTCGTGTCTCTGTGTCACATTTTGGTAATTCTCGCAATATTTCAAACTTTTTCATTATTATTATATTTGTTATGGTGATCTGTGATCTTTTGAAAGAAGTTCTACTGTGGGTAAAATGCTATCAAACAGCATCGCATGCTACAGAAAAATCTTTCGTGAAAGGAAGAGTCAATCGATGCAGCAAACTTCATTGTTGTCTTATTTTAAGAAATTGCCACAGCCACCCCAGCCTTCAGCAACCACCACCCTGATCAGTCAGCAGCCATCAACATCAAGGCAAGACCCTCCACCAGCAAAAAGATTACGACTCGCTGAAGGCTCAGATGATGATTAGCATTTTTTAGCAATAAAGTATTTTTTTAATTAAGGTATGTACATTGTTTTTTTTAGACATAATGCTATTACACTCTTAATGGACTATAGTATAGTGGAAACATAACTTTTATATGCACTGGGAAACCAAAAAATTCGTGTGACTCGCTTTATTGCAATATTCACTTTATTGTGGTGGTCTGGAACCGAACCCGCAATATCTCCGAGGTATGCCTGTACTTTGGATAGCTGTATTAGGGTTACCATATTTCCAGTTTGAAAAATGGGGACACCTGTGGGGGGAGGGAGAAAGGGGATATAATTGTGGGAGTATAGTGATATGCCTGTGCCCTGCTGCTGCCCCTTGCTCCTGATCCACTGTACCCTGCCCCCAAGACAATGCTGGTGCCCCACATGCAACCTGCTGCCCACGCAGCATGCTCTCTCTCGCTCTCTCACTTGCTCTCCCTCTCTCATCTGCCTGCAGCTGCTGGGGCCTGCGCTCAGAGCACGTGATGTCCCAGCCTCCAGTTACCTGCCCCACTGTCCCCAACCCCAAGGAGCTCCTTGCTTGGCCAAGCCAGAAGTGCCAGGGAAAAGCAGAGTCAGAGCAAAATCCCGGACATTTGGTTGCATTTCAAAAACCCATCTGTATGGAGGACAGAGGACCAAAAAAAAGGACATGTCCAGGAAAACGCAGACATATGGTAACCGTAAATTGTACCCTGCACTGCACATGTTCTTTACTGAGTTTGCACTGTTTTTTTTCCCTATTGAATACCCATACTTTTAAAGGTTGTACCTCTAGTAGTGGATCATTTAAAGACAAATGAGGAACAAGTGAAAGATGCAACATTTCTTACAAAACATAACCCCTCCTCAAAAGCTTCATTAATAAGACACATCTTGCAAAGTCATAATGATAATAGAGGTGGCAACAGCAAGATCCTGGGTCAGTGCTTGGAGTGTAAATGTATTTCAAACACATGCTAGGGATCTTATTAGAGCTTCAAAAGCACTGTAAAGGTTTTGCCCCAGCACATTTTCATGCTCATTTAAACCCCTGGTTTATCGTTATAAAGTATAATAACTTTTCCATGTTTAATGTTTATTTCTATCCTGAGAGAGAGATAAATAAATAATACTTCCCAACCAGATTCCCTGGGAGTCAAGGCTAGGTGGTAGCAGGGTACCATTCATGTTTTCAGCTAATTGTTTTCAAAGCCTGCTCTGAAGTTCAAAAGGTGAGAGATGAGACATGGTGAGCGTCTGCATTTTACGAAGTGTTCCATTTCTTTTTTCTGTCTGAACAAAATAGATTTAATGACAGGTCTTTTGATTATCATTAGACAATTTCAACTTCTTGAATCAAATGAAAGTAAAAGGCTGAGGGCCAGATTCAGCATCAGATTTGTTGGTTCTGTCTGTGAAACAGGTGCAAGAATTAGCTTAGGCAGCCAATGAACTTTGCCTGCTATATGTGCTGAGTTCAATATCAGTGAAACTTGGGAGGAGAGGTTTTATCTCCATCCTAATCTAGGATATTAGCAATTGTTAACATTCTCTGATAACACAATAATGGCACCCAAGTCAAAGCATAGACACACATGACCATTTTAATAATGATCAAAAGCACATGCAAGGCTGCTTAGAGATGTGAACTATGTAGGTGGAGAGCTTTGTCTGGTTTTGTTTGAGTAGAGGGCTGTATTTGGGAGTGAAGGAAGCAGAATCCACTATAGAAAGGAATGCAGGGAAGGAGACGGAGACACGGCTTGACAAGAGTTGAGAAAAGGCCTAAGAGAGAGAGTTTTGGGCTAAGTGCAGACTGAAAGAAAGGGGCTTGGAGCTGTGGATGGACATTGTCTTGTTGACTGATTTCTGTTTGTTCAGTGTTAGTTCCTGCTTGTTCAGGTAAGCAGGATTCAATGAAAGATACCTGGCTCTGGGCATGTCTACACTTGCATTAAGTTTAGTACTGTAATAACAGGTACTTAATGTGCCATAATCAGTGCTACTATGCGGTAGTGCTGGTACATTTTTTATGTGATGCTAATGTGAAGTAGACTAATTCTACTGTGCATGAACACGTTAGTACAGTTTTTGCCATGATATGCTAATGCACAGTAGAATTAGTCTATTGTGCTTCCAGCATCTTGTGTAGATGAGCCCTCTGGCATCAATCTCACCCTAACGGAAACAACTTACAGGACCCAGTACTTTGGTTAACCGCTTAAGCCCAAACCACTTGGTAAAAATCCTGTGCGGTGACTAATGGAACATAGTGATTCTTAGTCCTTATTTTCATAGATTTCATAGATGTTAGGGCTGTGTGACAGGGAACCCAAACCCTGTCACGAGGAAGAAGGGGCTCCCTTATAAGGCCAGAACCTTCTGGGCATGGAGGGCTGGTGAGGAAGGGGTTAATTGCTGAACTGGGACGGCTAGCCAGCTGACTGGAAGAGGCAGAACTATAAAAACCCTGGGTGGAACAGCAGTAGGGAGGTCAGCAGCCGAAGGGGAAGCAGTCCCCCTGAGAGCTCCAAGAAGAAGCTTGGGCAGCGGCCCTTGGCAGGAAGGGGGGAAGCCATGAAAGCCCCAGCGAGGTGACCACTGCATCCACAACCAAGACTAGCCAGCAGTGCGGAGCCAAGACTCGAAGAGAGTTCATGTAAGCTGATGGTGCATTGATTAAGCATGTACAGTTATTATTATTTTTGTGTGTGATTATTAAATAAGTCTGGTGGTCTGGGAGAGGCTATTGGGGGTCGGAGAAGCCCTCATTTTCAGGACCCTTTTCAGAGTGGGTACCTGGTGCCAATGGGGGCGTGGATCCCGGTATTTGAAGGGGTATTTTAAAAAGGTCAGGGAGGCCTTGTGCACTGGAGTGTGATTGTGGTTTGTCTTGTTTTTTATTTGGACTGGCAGAGGCAGGTTTGGGTTGCGCACAGGTCTTGAACCCACAGCCCACTGGTTGTGGGTCTGGCTCCCGTACCTTGGAGAGTGCCGTGCTCTATAAGGGAGTAGGAAAAGCTACAGCCTTGGAGTCCAACCCTGTTTAGTGGGTTTGGATAAGGAGGCCAAGCCAGAGAAAACAGGGGTCAAGCCATAATAGGTGAGACCCCAACAAACCCAGAATAATAGGCAGCCTCCTGCTCAAAAAAAAAAAATTATATTCCATCAAGATGTGGCAGACGAGATTAGGGTGGGATGGAAGAATTACAAAACAGGCCCCAAGGGTGCCCCACGTGAGGTGCGGATAATCAAAAAGATGGCACCAGGGAAGGCGACCTGTCACAGGCTGGAAGGGACTTCAGAAGATCTTTGAGTCTCACTGCCTAAGGGGCAGGAAGTCAGCAGGAGTCATAGGATCCTGGCAAGATAAACATCCAAATGTCTCTTGAAGGCATTCAAAGTAGGTATTTGAACCACCTCCAGCGGCAGTCTCTTCCAAATCTTGGGAGCTCAGACAGTAAAGAAAGTCTTTCTTATGTCCAGCCTGAAATGGTCATGGAGGAGTTTGTGACCATTTGATCTTGTCTTCTCTTGGGGTGCTCTGGTGAACAGACGTTCCCCCAAATCCTGGTGAACACCTCTGATAAATTTATAGGTGGCCACCACATTTATAGATGGCCACCACCTGAGCCTGCCATTTTCCAGGCTGAAGAGTCTCATAGCTCTGAGCCTCTCATCATAAGGTCTGTTTTCCTGACCTCTGATCATGTGTGTGGCTCTCCTCCAGACTCTCTCAAGCTTCTTCACATCCTTTTTGAATTGTGGAACCCAAAACTGGATGCAGTACTCCAGCTGCGGCCTCACCGAGACTGAGTACAACAGGAGAATGACGTCCTGAGATTTGCTTGAGAAGCATCTATGGATGCAAGCCAGTGTCTTGCTTGCTTTACTAGCCGCAACATCACATTGAAGGCTCATGTTCATCTTGTGGTCAACCATAACCCCCAAGTCCCTTTCATCTGTAGTGCTAGTGAGCATAGCACTACCGAGCCTATAAGCATGATGCAGGTTTTTCCTCCCAAGATGGAGAACCTTGCATTTTTCACTGTTAAACACCATCAGGTTCTCATCCACCCACTTCCTGAGCCTGTCAAAGTCACCCTGGATCGCCCTCCTGTCCTCAGGTGTGGATGCTTTACCCCAAAGTTTGGTGTCATTGGTGAACTTGGACAGTCCGCTTCTGATGCCAGTGTCCACATTAATGAAGGTGTTGACTAATATAGGCCCAAGGACAGAGCCTTGGGAGACCCCACTGGTCACAGGGCACCATGATGATTGACTTCCGTCAGCCACCACCCTCTGGGTCCAACCATGGAGCCAATTCCCCAGCCAGCAGACCGTGGTGAAAACGAGGCCACAGTTGGCCAGTTTTGCTAAGAGGTGATAATGGGATACCAGATCGAAGGCTTTTTTAAAATCAAGATATACGACATCAATGTCTTCCCCCTTGTCCAGGTGATAGGTCACCTGGTCATAAAAGGTAATAAGATTGGTCAAGCAAGACCTACTCGTAACAAACCCATGCTGACTATCCCTCAGGATTTTGCCATCAGCCAGTCTGTAAAGAATGGTCTCTGATAATCTTTTCTAGGATCTTCCCCAGGATAGAGGTCAGGCTGATGGGCCTATAGTTTATCGGATCCACTTTCCTCCCTTTCTTAAAGATAGGCACCACATTGGCCTTCTTCCAATCTTCAGGCACTTCACAGATCTTCGAGAACTCCTGGTGCCAGGGGCTGAGCTATGATGCTAGCCAGCTCCTTGAGTACCCTGGGGTGTAAGCTGTCGGGGCCATCTGACTTGAAGGTGTCCAACCTCTCAGGGTGTTCCTTCGAGGTCAACATTGATGAAGCATAAGGAATCTCCCTCACCTGGGCCTTCCCGTCCTGTAATGGGCAGGGGTGTCCCATGGGACTGGTGAAGAACTGACACAAAGTACCCATTTATCAAGTTGGCTTTCTCCTGGGCGTTGGTTGTCAGTTGTCCCATCTGGTTTAGCAGGGGTCCAATATTGTCCTTGCTTTTCCTCCTGCTCCCCACATATCTAAAAAATGACTTTTTATTGTCCTTGATACTTGTAGTCAGTTGGAGTTCAGTTGCAGCCTTTCAACTCATGGTAAATTTGAGAAATTAGTCAATGGCATCATTTTCTGTCATGTAAGGTAAAGACGCTATATTTCTCGTGTATACTTTTTCCTGTAGAACATCTCGATTAAATTTAGTCTTGGACATGTCTGATCATATATTACTGAATATATTCTCTTTTTGAATAGAAAAATGTTGATTTTTCTGATTGAACAAATGTCTTAAAATTCTAGTCCTCAATAGACCACTGCATTTGGTTCATTTGTGTGATATAATCAAACTTGAACTCAAGGGAAAGGGCAGTACATGAACCCACAGTACTACAGTATGTTGTCTTTTTAAAAATTAATCTTGGATAAAGTTTTTCAGTTTAATTGAACATTGAAATAAGCTAAACTATTCGCATTTAGATGCCTAGACTTTGGGACTTCAATAAAAAAGACTTGACTCTTTAGAAATGCTGAGTGCCTGCATCTCTCATTGGCTTAATGAGCACATCTGTAGTAATAACACTGCACAAGTCCTCTACAAATCTGGCCTCAGCATCCATGGAATTTTGCTTGTTACAGAAAAGTGTCCTGGCAGGGGGTGGAAGATAGGTTATAAAGGAATTTAGTACAGTGAGGAATCTAAATCATTGCAGTATGTTTTATAGCAAAATTTCCTTGCAGGAGGCACAGCAATTCTGCGCAACATAACAGAGTGATTTCCAATTTTTACTCTACAGCACTGTCTCCATGCCAGATTACGTTACTTAAAAAAGGAGGCAGCCATAGTGTAATGTTAATGCTTATGACTGATGCATGATTGATTGATCCCCTAAAGGCAGTGAGAGCAAATTACCTCCTCCCCTCATTTAAGGACATTATTAGAAGACTCAATGAGTTCAAAGCTCATGAAATTATGTTAAGAGCCTGAATAAGCTTAAAGAAATCAGGATAAATTATTTTTGTGGTAATTCAAGGGCAAGATTTTACTTAATACACTGGCAGAAAAAAACCTTCAGCATGTAGCTATGTGCTATTTGTTTTTGTCACTGTCTTTTCAGTTTTGATTTACTTGCATGTGTAACAATCTCCACCTGTATCAAATTGACTGTGATCTTCAATAGCTAGGAACTAATACTGAATTTTTAATGCTGTATCTTGGTGCCTTAAATATAAAAAGTCACTTGTATCCTGTTGTCACTGAGAAAGATAAGATGACAGGCCAGAAAAGAACCACATAAGGAAAGCATCGCTTATAATAACAATATCTTTTCCTTCAGAATTTCACAGTGTAATAGGATTAACTTCAGATAGTGACTTAAATTACTACTGTTAGGGAGAAAGAAAGGAGAAATACTATATTCATTCATATACTACACCAAAAAGCTTACCAACTGAGCCTTTCAGGTTAAGCAATGTAAACACCTGCAAGGTGTATTCTCTCATCTTCATGTGTACAAAGTTGTATCTTTAACATCTGTGAACATTAATTGGAGTTGTCCTCATGAATACCTGTATGTTGTGATGAAAAATAATATCCCCTTTTATTTGCAGTGGACTACAATGGACTTTCAACATCTCTCCACCACACCATAGTGATCTAACAGTTGTAAAGATAAATCTATAAGAGCTAAAATAACACATTGCAATCACTGCCAGATTTTTTTCATGTAAATTTGCTTTTAAGAAAACTTCCCACTAGCAAAATAGCATTTGTAATTTATGTTCCATTACCTCCCTCAAACAACTATTATGCTGTGTCTTTACTGACAAAAAAGGATTGTTTTTTTATCTTAGGTTAAATAATGCACATTAGAACTCTTGCTCTAAGAACAAGCTGAAGATGGGGTCCTGTAGTTGTACAGCAAAGTAAGCCAGGTGAAGTCAACTACCTCACCTATACCTTTGATGAGATGTAGCACTGGCCTTGCCTATTTATCGCATGGTAAAAACATTAGGTGCTCTGTGTGTCCGCTTAGAACTTCACAGCAAGGTAACCAGAGCCGGCCTTAGGGAAAATATGCCCTGGGCAAACTTGCATTTTGGTGTTCCCCCATCCCCAAGTCAGTGGCATTGCTGCAGAGGCAGGTGGGCAGGGGCACAGTCAAGGAGGTGGGCATGCGGGCACCACTGCTGCTGTGCAGAAGCAAGGAGGGTTGACTGGAGTAGGCACCATGCCACCTGCACATGCCCAGCTTAGCTTCTGAGCAGTGGCTGGAGGCAGAGGGCGGGCTGGGCTGGGCACTGCTCTTCCTGCCAGTGGCAGGGATCAGCCATAGCGAGGCAGGGCAGAGTGGGTGAACAGCACTGCTGTGAGCATTGGTTGCTCACTTTGTGTGTGCGTCTGTGTTTGGTGCCTCCTTGACCAAGTTGCCCTGCGTGGTTGCCCACATTGCCCGCCCCTAAGGCTGACTCTGTAGGTCACTATTCCATGTTAGACAGCTCATTGGTAGAAAAACCACACCTTTGCATCAGTGGAGATGAGAACTAAAAGTGCTTCACTGATGCTCCCATGTTACATTTAAAGCCAGCCTCAGACAGATGTACTTTGCAATAACTTTTAATCCTCCTAATGAATTTCAGTATAAACTATTATGATACATATTGTGCATATGAGACTGGCACTGAACTAAGATCAGAAAAAAGGGGACAAAGTTATCTGAGGGATGGATGGTTCAGGGAATCAATAATGCAGTAGTAAGACAGAGAACCTTCAACCTTTCCTTTTTCAGTTATGGATTGAAGCAGCTCTGCCACTGAGGGGTGCCTGTCCTCTGAGGCCTTGTCTACTTTAATTATTCTAACAGTACAGTAACTGTTCTGGTCTAGTTATTTCAATAGAAGTTCCCAGGTGAACATTCTTACTCTGGAATAAAAGTACTGTTTTTCTAATTTAGCTTAATCCACTCTTGATTAAGCATAATCAGAAAAAGCCACAGTTATTATAGAATAAGACTTGCTAAATGGGAATTATACTGATATCAAATTTCTGAAATAATAATTATTCCAGCATAACTACTTTGGTGAACAAGCCCTCTAGTTTAGCCAACATTGCGACTACCACTGTAGTTAAATCAGCAAAGCCTTCTAGTTTGAACACACTTATATCATTACAAATGTATTTTTTATTGATTATACCACATCATTTCAAGAAATCAGCAGAAGCTATACCACTGTAAGTATGTTGGTATATGTGTATCTATAACTAGCCAGTTTTGCAAGTGTAACTATGGCAGTTTGAAGAATATGGGATATATCTGAGTTATTTTTTAGAATAAAAAATTAGGTATTCTTCTGTGTCTATGATTATTGTCATGTTAACTGTTATAGGGATAAAAAAAAATAATTTAGTATAGGGAAAGGTTATTGCCCTGGAAGAAGGCCAACAATGACTTTAAATCAATTGCTGCTCTATAATTGACAATACAGTGAACACTGCTAGAATTCTACCTTCAGCTCCTATGGTCAGATGTATTAAACCAAACTGACTGTGTTTGTGGGCTCTTGGGACTAGCAAAGGGATTTGGAAATGGAGTGGGGGGAGTGTGCCTGTGCACAAAGATTGGGAGAGATTGTGGATGTGTCCACACATGATACTACGTTGCTGTAGCAACACAGCTGTCACTGCAGTGACATGGCGCTGGCGATCATAAACCATGACACCACAGCTATGTCGCCATAGCAATGCACTCCTCCATTATAGCGCATCGCTATGACGACACAGTGCCCAAAAATAACTGCACAGTACACATGGTGCAGTAAATGGTGTTACAGCGCCATCATTTAATACTTCCTTTTGGAAGTGCTGAAAATTTGGCCTGGAGTCTTTAACTCTGCCTCCTTCTGCAGGTGAGTGCATCTCATATACATACCAAGCTGCTTCAACTCTTCCCTGTAAAATAGCAGCTGATGTACACCTACTTTTTGTACATGTCAGGAAAACCACTCTGCATTGAAAGGGCTACGGCATGGTGTGAATGACTGTGTCTATATTCATACACCCTCCAAAAGGGTTACACTGAAGAAGCCAACTGAAAATTTGGCTTGAAGTCTTTAACTTTGCTTCTTACTCATCAATTCCTAATCATGTCCTGTCTCTGCTGAAGCATCAACTTCTCTTGTTTGTGTACAAACTTCGGTGTCAGTGATGGATTTCCCTGAAACTTTTTTTTTTGGGTGGCTGGGTGCTGGCCCTGGAGGGGTAAGAAAGCAGAAAATATCTTCCTCTCCTCTGAGGTGGCTGTCGGACCAATTGGGAAGGGGCAGATGCAGGACAGCATGCTTCAGCCAGGTGTCTGGACACATCCTGTTACAGAGCGAGCTCTGAGGGTGGAGTGGCACAGAGCCATTCTGCCCTGTATGTGAGGAGTATTTGTTGTAGGCCTTTATTGCTCCCTTTGAACTCCCATGGTGACACATAAGGCCAGAGTAGAGAGATGGTGCCTGATCACACGGCAGAGGAAAAGGCACATGGGAACATTCAGGTGAACCTCAAACAAGAGGAGGTCTTCCTTTTTCACAAGGACCGAATATGAATACACTGGTTGGTTCAGTATGTGGTACCCATTTATTCATATTTGCTGCACCTTGGAAACACCATTACTGTCCTTTCCCATGCTTGCTTGGCAAGTTTTCTATAGGTCCGTGGTTTTATTAAAGTCTGATGCTGAATGCTATACAAGTAAATTCTGTGTCAAGTAGCTCTGTGTTAAAATAGATGAAAGGGGCACAGCTAATAACTGGCATGGAAAAAAGGCCACCAAGGCATCAGATTCATATTAACAAGGCTATTTCATGTATTAGCATTAATTACTGCATAACGAGGCACAAGAAGTTAATGCATTAGCTTTCACCACAGAGACCTATATTCAAGACCTGAGTCACTCATCAGTATGACCTTGGTGACTTCATCCTATTCTCCATCTGACATTTTGTCAAATTGCACCATGATTTTATAAGAGACTGACCTGTGGTGAAGGAGAGAGTGGAAAGAGCAAGATTTGGCCCTTCTGTTTTAAAGACACAGCAGCCTCACTTAGGTTTTATGCCATAAAGTTTGATATTCCTTCAGGTCTACCCATATTGTGTGTGTGTGTGCAGAGAGAGAGAGAGAGAGAGAGAGAGAGAGAATGTGTTGTTTACAGTGGCCGAAAACCTATTAAGTTGGTGCCTCTGTTGTTAGAGCAGGTATGTTCTAGCTACTGCTTTCCATAAAGAACAAATTCCATTAGGCTGGAAGGCCACTCTTCCCACTTAAGCTTATTTAGGGCTTTCCGCAGAGTGCGCACATTTAATTACTGGTACATGTGCTATAGGCAGTACTTTAATATTAAATATTAGACTACAAAACCCACTTGGAAGTGTTTTTCACATGAGTCTTTGCTATATTCTTTCTCAGGCTTTCAGCAGTAGAAATAAACCAAAGGGAGCAGGAGTGTCCATAAACAAAGAGCCCAGTTCTTTAACTGTGCCAGACCTAGGAGAATCATTAGAAATTCAGTGCAAGGAGCAGCGCAATCCCTGAGAATACACAGAACCTAAGACAGTCACGAGGAGCTTGGTGTAAGGGTCTGTGGCAGGATCAGACCTTAACACACAGATGCACTATTTTTAACTTGGGAATGTAGAAACTTTAATTTGCAGGGTGCCAGTAACACATTCACATGCCAGAACTGTGCAGCTCTCTACTTTCCTTTTATAACCTGTACGAAATGACATTTATAGCAGTGTAGAATTATGACAGGAGAAGTGGGATATGGAATATTTTTTTCTCCCTGGCTTTGATAATTGCCAGCATCACTGTCAGAGCTGGGCAGATCTTAGAACTTCTGACAATAAGAGCTGAAGAATGATATGGATTTTTTTTCTTTTGCTCTGCCATTGAAGTTCTGAATCACGGTTTCCACCCAGAGCAGATATTAAACAACTCTCTTGCCATCATAGCCCCAGCTGTAATTGTGCACTATATGTCCCTCTGTGCGTGTAGGCTTGTTTTGTAAGGAAGTGGGAAGAAGCCATTCCTGTCCTCTTTCATATAATGCCTAACTGTAAACTAACCTAAGGAAGGATAGTCCAGGGTCTAAAACTATAACACTTTGGGCATGTCTACAGATTCATTAATGCACCATAGTTATTGTGCATTAAATATAGTATTTGTATAATTGAGTACTAAATTAAGGTACAGTAGCTGGTGCTATTGCACAGTAGTACTGGCACATGCCTTTTAGTGATGCTACTATGCAAGTAGCCTAATAATATCACACAGTAGCATATTAGCAGTGTCTGTGCTGTAATGCACTACTGCACAGTATTGTTAGGTTACTGCACAGATAGCGTCTTGTGTAGTTGTGCCCTTTGGTACCTGGGAATAAAAGCAGCTTTCCTAAGGGAAGAAGTTAAATGACAACTTTCCTGAAAGGATGGGACTTTATTTTTTTCTCGTGTAAAGGAGGGGTTACTTTGCTAGGGTTAGGTATGAATTGGTGTTAACGTCAAGCCCCTTTTATTTGGTCCTCCTCCCATTCAAGTGAGTGGCAATTTTACCATTGAGACCACATATGAACAGGATCAGGCCCACTCAAGCCTAAGGTCTGTCCAGAGCCAAGGTAACTCACCTGGCTAGTGTGGTAGTCCCTTATGTAACATAGGTTACAAAGAGGGATGTAGCTAGCATCCTCTCCGGCTGTCTTTGATTCAGCCTGAATAGTCAGGTACCCACCCAGAGGTGGCTAGAGAGTGGCCATTGGTGTAAATCCAAAGTGAGACTTGAACTTGTGCCTTGGGTCTGTAGCAAACCCCATTTCCTGCCCCTCCCTCTTAGCCTTAACTTGCAGTGTGAGGCCGCTGAGGTTTTGTGCCATTGATCCACAAATTCTTCCTTCCATGGAGGAGCTGCAGAGCTTCCTGTTGCAGCTGGCAACAGGCCAATGACTGAAGTTATCACTATGAGCTTGCTACTCATCTCTTGAACCATGTCTCTGGAAGGAGGATGTGGGTAACTCTGGACCCTCTAGGGTAGTGGCTTTTCAATCTTTTTTCATTTGTGGACCTACAAATTTTGAATGGAGGTGCAGACCCTTTTGAATTATGTGAATACCTACACTTAAACTTTTGATTGATCATAGTAATCTTTTGTGGACCCCTTAGACATCGTCTGTGGGTGCCCAGGGTACTGCAGACCACAGGTGGAAAACCACTGCTCTAGTGCATCCCAATATCATCTTTGGCCTGCCCTTGCCATGAACTCTCCATACACTCCCATAACTGTACAAGAAGCTTAAGTAGAGCATAGCTTCTTGACTCCGAGCAGGGGTGTGGGCCAGATAGGTTAGATGACCTGACACCAGAGGCCCTATGAGGATCCCCATGGGAACTGTGAGGAGCCCTGCAGGATATGGTCCTGTGTGCTAGATTGGGTGCGCAGGGTAGGGCAGGATCTGATCCTGGCTTGTGGGGCCAGGGGGACGTGGCACAGAACCATGATCTTGGTGAGCAGGGACAACATGGGGCCCTGAGGCTGTGTGGGCTGGATCCTGATGCATGGGGTCCAATCCAGCCCATGGACTTATCCTGCACCATTCATTTGGTCTGCGCGGCCAAAACATTGATTGCCACTGACATTGAGTCAATGTATGTTTGCTAGTTGCATAACTAAGGTAGGGCAACCAGGACAGCAGCCCTGGGTACTGACTTTGGGGAGGGGGTGGAAAAATAACAGCTGCTGCTACAGCTGTGTGACCAAGCCAGTGACACTGGTAGCTGGAAGTCACCACTGCCCTCGTGTCTCATTGCTGCCTTTGGCACCAAGATGCTCCGTTATGCCTCTGATGTTCCCCATATGCCTTCTCCCCTGCCCTCTTCTTTTGTGTTGAACAATCCTGTTGTCAGCTGAGGAAAGGGACTGGATTATCTTCTGTAGAATTAGAGCACTGCTTTGATCTGCAGAGCAGTTTAGGACACATCAGTCCAGCTCTGGAGATCTGTTACTTTCATCTAAAAAGAAGTCAGCGTGTTTCAAAAGAAACATGATGCATGAAACACCTGAGAAAGAAAACATCCTCCCATGAAACATCTCCCTATGAACCGTGGCATTTAGCTCTTTCACACTTTAATTATTCTAGATTGACGCATGTAACAGGAGGATGCTAGAAGTTGCTCTATGAAATAAACAACCACCTCTGTAAATGCAGAAAACCAAAGTGACCTGGTTCATAAGAACTGGGGTATCCATCAGTTTAAATGGCATTTGGTATGTGATCTCTTAATTGAGATGATGTATTGTGGCACAATGTATTTCATATATTACTTTCTATTAACTTTCATGTGACCTATTTCTCTTCTTCATGACAGGTTTGTCTTTCTGAGAATCTCACAGGATAAAACAATATTTTTCATATTCTGTCTGCAAGGCTGGGATTTCCATGTGAAAGACTGCTTCACAACCAGCATTGAAAGAGAGAATGTTAATCATTTTTATTACTTCTTTTCTTCCCCATCCTATTCTCTTAACTTTCTTTCTGTTTGTATTTTTAAACCTCATTTCTTTTGAAGCCTTGCATCTCTCACAAGGGAGAGAAAGGTATTTGGTTGCTTTCCAACACCAGAACTTCTTGTTTTGGCTGATTCAGAATGGGACTAACCTACACTACTTTAATTTGGATAAATAATAGAAAGTAAGCAACATAAATAAAACAGCTATTATTTTTGCTGCTTAAGCATATAGAAGCAATCTTAAAAGTGCTCAGTATTATTCAGTCACTAAAATCACCAGCCTTCAGGAACATGAAAATAAAAATGTTTTTCCTTATAGTTGTCCTTGTATATATGACTTTGATCCCCCTGAAGGGAATGGGAAATCTCCGTGAGAAACCCTATGCAAAAATCCTACTGTTTCAGTGTTCAACTAAAGGCTACTCTGAATCTTTGTGTTCTTCTGAAAAGCTACTGGAAAAGCAACCAGAGAAATTGTCTTATTTGTTTTACTAGTAATAGCTGAAATCACTAAAGGGCCTTAGAAGACAACATAAATCAGCATGAAGGATTTTACTGAAAGATGCTTAATTCCACATGGAAAGGCCTGAAAAAAACATGGACCTATGCTTTTATCTTGCATACAGATGTTGATCTATACAGAATGTGTGATTTGTTATGTAAGGCAATTTGTACATCTGTAGCACTATTATAACTAATAATAATTTAGCAAATTGATATTTTCCTCTAGTTTTTATGGAAAAGAAGTCAATCTCCTCCCCCTCCCATAGTTGTTGCATGGTTTATGCCTCATTACCATCCATGATGGCAGTGGGATTATAGCTTGCAGATAGCTTTTTAATTTATTTTATTGAGCTTGAGTATAGCGCAAATCTAAAATTATAGGTCCTACCTGAACACTGTAATATTACAAATGATACTGGAAAATGAGGGATAATTTTTTTTTTTTCCTTAGAAAATATTAAAACTGGCAGGATGTTCCTACTGGCTGACTTCAGTTGTAAAAAAGGTCATACCTCAAATATTTGAGTATCTATTTTAAATGAAGCAAATATTTGCTTAGGCAGGATGACTTTTAAAGCTACAGGGCAAATGATTTGATGCTTTCAAAATGAAAAGGAAGATGTACACAGTAATAATACAGTATCTGTTTATACTGCTGAGATCTGAGAAAGGACAAGTGTAGAAGAGGCAAGGAGAAAATCAAATATACCAGTACATGAGCGGAATAAAGAAAGAGTTTTCTGACTGGACCAAACTCATGTAATTAATTTCCCAACTGAAAGGGTTTATTTCCTTTCACTAACATCTGCTTAAATCCTATATACTGTCTCATTCTGGGAACTTTGCATGTCATACCTTTAATAGCCAGCCTTCCTCACAAACTTGAAGTCGTGGGCAAATTGGTATTTAATAACTCACTTAAGAAAAGCTGGCTGTTTACCTTTTGTCAGGATGATTCCCAGGAGCTACCATGAAGATTAAACTGCTGTGTCAAATATCACACTGTGTGCATCCCAGCCGCCCCAGCATGCTCCTCTGGAAGGATTAATTGTATCCTTTGTAACCTTTTTATCTGCAGGCCAGGAAGTCATCAATTTTTAAATTCCCAAATTTAAGCAAAACTGAGACTGATGGAATATAATTTTCTATTTGACTATCTTTATCTTGGCCTTCATTTTCTGAAGCCCTCCCCCACCTATAACCTCACAGGCATTGAAATTTGAAAGAATATCCTTAACTTTCCCCCTCTATCATCCTTGCTCAAGTTTTCTATATCCTCACCTCTCACAGAAGCTTGCAAGAGAAAGGAATGGTGCCATCTGATTTTAAGTATGCCCAAGCTGAAGTGGCTGGAAGGACTAGTTTCTGCCCTCAGCTCCACTTGTGCACATGGGCTAGGAACAGACATTGCACATAAACCAGTTTAGATGATCGGAAACTGGTTTAAACCTGTAACAGAACAGACATTTAGTGCACATAAACCAGTTTCAAAATGGCTGAAACTAGTTTGAGATAAACCTGGTTGAATGTAGTATAAGACTTAACTGATTGAGCTCAGATCGGTTTATGCAATGTCTGTCCCAGACTGAGGTGTAGGGGTCTTCTTCTCTCACTTACTAACAAAAAAGCTCGGTGGTCAGTGCTAAAAGAGCAGCCCATCCTCTGTGTTCCCCAAGGAATAAGGTCTATTCAGAGAGGCTGCGGGTATTTTCCCTCTCCTATCTTTATTTTACTGCTGGGAAGAAATGAAAGCCTTGTTACTGGCTATATTGTCAGGGATAGCCGGGTAAGAAGGGAGGAGGTTAACAGCAAATATTTGGGGCCAAAATTCACTGTAGAACCTCAAGCTTGAGGATTTCCTGTGGATCCTTTGCTTTTTTTCTGAGGTTGCTAAATATTTTGCCTGGGGAAAAACAGGTGTCAGGATTTCTATGAGTTGAAAATTGATTAATAATATATTCCCCCTCTTCCCCCCCCTGCACCTTTCTCCAACTCTGGGCACGAGACTCAGGAGGGAACAGTCTGGGCCAAGATGAATGTTATTCATATTTTTCTGTGATAATTGGGCACTTCAGACTTAGAATGTGTGCACCATATTACCATTATCAGTCCTACTTCTCCAACATATTACATTAGCTAATCATTTTTGCCATTTTGCTGGAGAGCAATGGAATTAAAACAATTTCTTGATGGATTAGTCTCAGAATCCAAGGTGGGAAATGAACTATTAGCACACGCTCTATCTGATTTCCCCATCCCCACAGTGACATTCATTTTAATTTCCCTTTCCCATGCTATTCCCTGGTTATGCTCTTCCACCCTAGATCTTAGATAAAGGAGATTATATACAATACATTTCACAAGACCCAGGGTCTCCTACATATTTCAAGATTAGTGACTTTTCTGTCACTACCAGTTAGTTTAAATGTACTATTTAAGAAAATGTGTGCCTTGTATGAATAGCTCAGCATGTCTTTCTACTGAAGCTTAGCAGCAAAGACAAACTTTCTGCAGGATTCCACTGCAAATGTGCAAAAAATGGCTTTTCACTCTCACCTATTTTCAGGACAGGATTGTTCCTACTGTAAAATGTAGTCTTGGGTTGCGTGTAGATGAAACAGGAGTCCTAAATTGAAACAGTGGGTTTTTAAAAACACCGCTTCAATTTAGGGCAAAGTAAATCCCTGTGTTGTGTACACCTGTGTTGTGTACACACCTGCCTCTCTGGTGGCGGGGAGGGGAGGGCGAGCTGCCAGTGGGTGGAGTGGTCTCTGGGCTATGAGAGTAGGGGCTGGTGCTTCCCTCCCAGTGGCACCCACCCGCAGGCACCCGGCTCGGGCGGTCCTGTGGGGCACCACAGCCATGGAGGGAAGGACCTGTGCACCTCATGCAGGCAGGCAGGCTCCAG
Organism: Crocodylus siamensis; assembly: GCF_052110815.1. Taxonomy (NCBI): domain Eukaryota; kingdom Metazoa; phylum Chordata; order Crocodylia; family Crocodylidae; genus Crocodylus; species Crocodylus siamensis. The sequence continues at coordinate 133,694,712 of NC_143397.1, read as the reverse complement.
GGGGAAAAAAAAGATTAGGCTCGCCACTTCTTTTCTTTTTCTGGTGGAGCTTGCCTTCTAAGCTGCTGCCAGGCTACCTGCAGGGCTGCCTGTCTCTGAGCTGCACGGAGTCCGGTGCTTCGCTCCACGGCAGTAGGCAACAAACTAAAATTCCTCAGAGGTGTTTTAGTTTGCTGTGCCCCAAAGTCATTTAAGGCACATTACACTGCCAAATGTGCTAGCATTAATCCATAATACACCGCCGAGACGTGCAAACACCAGCACCATTATTTCATAGATTTCATAGACATTAGGGCTGGAAGGGGCCTTGGAAGATCGAGTCCAGCCCCCTGCCTCAGGGGTAGGAAATCAGCTAGGGTCAAAGGATCCCAGCCAGATAAGTGTCCAAACGCTTCTTAAAGGAGTCCAGAGCAAGTGCTTGCACCGCATCTGGAGGGAGTCTATTCCAGGACAATAAAGTTACAAAAGCAAAAGCATTTAACCCACTTTGAAGTGTGTACACATGCCCCTTCTTTCATCTACACACTCCCTTAATGAACATTCCAGATCTTTCCTACATGTTTTCAGAGTAAATGAAAAATAATTTGTTCTTAATTTGTCAACACAGTAGTGAGAGACAAAGGAGAAGGAATGAGAACGGAACTGATCACAGGAGCAAATTTTTCTTGCTAGTGAGCTTTTCACACTATTTGATACTTAACTGTACATTTAATATGTTCAGAGAAAGGCCAAGTAAGTTGGTACAGCAGACAGATAGTCTTCAGCCATTGCCCATCCCTGTACCTCAACCCAGTGTGACTTGGGAGATTATGGAAAACAAGAGCTACTTCTGTGGCAGGATAAAATGTCATAGAGTTTGTCAAGAATGTGGTCTCTTACCTTGAAAAAAGGGGCAAGTGGGCACATTCTTGCTGTGTGACTTTGCAGAGCCAACAGAAAGTATCTTTTGTCTCAACAGATAAATAATGTACCTTTTAATGTGTACATTTCCATTATGAATAATGCATTATAAACACAGCTAAATTCTTTTAGTCTGTTATGTGAAATGCAAACATGGGTTACATGGCCTCTCCATTCTCTTTTGAGAATTCACAGAGAGTGTTATAGAGAAAAGGATCTCTGTCTCTTGTTACATCTCTTGTTTAATGTGAATAAGAGACAATTAAGAAGGCCAGGAAAGGAAAATATAAGCTGTGATTTGTATTACAGGCAGATTGTGGCTCCAGTACATCTGAATGATGTACCCAGGGTCTGACAGAGTATGATGGGTGGATGAAAGCTAATTGGTGCGGCTCAGTACAAATATGACTGCTACTGCTTTAATGCTGGTGGAAGCAATGCTGGAGCTGGGCAAATTACGTTCACCACCTTTTTCATTTGGGTTTTCTGCCATGAGATCTGGTTGGATCCTCGGCTGCTGCTGCATATACAGGTAATGGTGGTTGCCACTACTCCTTTATAGCTGGCAGGAGTACATCAGTCATTTCGTTCAAATGCAGAGCATTTGACTGCTTTTTGGCAGACAAAGTTTTTTGGGTAAATCTGTTCTCTTTTATTAGACCAGCTAAGATAGTTGGAGAAATTCTTCTCTCCAAGCTTTTAGGTACCAACACCCTTCTTCAGGCTTAGGAAGCCTGCAGTTGTTTTGTGCTCTTCCTGGCTGGAATAGAATAGAAGCCAGTGTTCAAGAATGCCAGTCAGTGAAAATGCAAAGTGAGGCAGTTAATAGGAGAGAGACAGGTGGGAGTGGAGGGAGGGGAAATGGAAATGTAGATCTGGGGATAAGGTATTGATGGTAAATAGTAGAGAGGTTACCTAGAGGATCAGATGTTAGGCAGGTTATAATGTGCCATAAATCTAATGTCTATATTTAGTCCATGATTTTTCTGTATTCAGTAGGTTGATGAAATGAAGTTCATAGGCTTGTCTGCGAAAGGTGTCTTGTAACCCCCCTTTGAGGATTAGAACTGAGAGATTGGAAAGAGAGTGGTTGTCTTGTGAGAAATGTGACCCCCACAAGTAATTAGGTATTCTTGTCTTTGATAGATTTTCAGTGTGCATTCATTCTGGTGTGCTTGTTTGGTTTTTCCCACCTATTTTCCATCAGGGCATTTGGCGCACTGAATGAGATGCATTACATTTCTGGAGGTGCAGGTGTAAGATCCAGGAATGTTGATGGTTCTGTTGTGGAGTGCAGTTATTATGGGGGTGGTAGAGATGTGTTGGCAAGTTTATATTTCTTGTCATGGCATGGTCTGGATCCATTTGGTGTGTTTTGGGCCATAGGAAGCTTGCTTCTTGTGATGAGGTTGGTGAGGCTTAGTGCTTGTTTAAAGGCTAGGATGGGTGGTTCTGGAAAGATCTCTTTAAAAACTGGGTCTTCTAGTCTGGGTTGCAATTGTTTGAGGATTTTCTGGGAGGTTTGAGGGAAGGATGTTATGTCACTAACTAGTGGTGTGCATTTCATGGAGGTTTTCTTTCTTTACTGCAGCAATTCTTCATGTAGTATCCAGGTGGCTCTTTCAAAAGTGAGGTCTCTCTGGAGGAGTGTCCTTGTTGAGTGAAAGTCCTTTTGAGATTTGTGAGGAGATGATCATGAGTGTTCTTCTCAATGCAAATTCAGTGGTATCGGTGGGCTTGTCTATATATTGCAACTTTCTTGGTGTGTTTAGGGTGATTGCTGGTTCTGTGCAGATATGTATGCTGGTTTGTGGGTTTTTTGTATATGGTGGTTTGTATTTTACCATTCTGAATAGTGGTCATAATGTCTCAAAAGGAAGTGCTGGTGCTGGAGTATTCAAGAGATAGTCTGATGGAGGGGTAATGATTATTGAATTTCTGATGGAAATCAATCAGAGATTGCAGGTTTTCAGTCCAAATGATGATGTCATTGATATATCTTAAGTATAGCAAGGGTTTGATGGTACAGTCCTTGAGGGATTATTCTTCCAAGTGGCTCATAAAAAAGGTTGGCATGTTGTGAGGCCATTTTGGTGCCTATAGCTGTGCCCATGGTCTGGAGGAAGTGTTATTGAAAGTGAAGTTGTGTGTATGAGGATGAAGTGTATAAGTTCAATAATATCTTTAGGTCTGTACTTTGAGTTATCATCTTGTTCTTGTACATATGTAAGGCAGGCTTGAATGCCATCCTGGTGTGGGATGTTGGTCTATAAGCTGGTAACTTCCATGGTGGCTAGGAGGGTGTTGCTGGGAAGGTGGTCTATGGTTTTTAATTTTTGTAGAAAGTCTGTTGTGTCTTGGACAAAACTCACCCTTTGGGTGACAAGAGTTTTTAGGATTGATTTGATGAAACCTACTATTTCCTCAGTGAGGGTTCCATGGTTGGATATGATAGGTCTGCCAGGGTTCCCTTGTTTGTGGATTTTAGGGAGCATGTAAAAAGTCCCTGGGTTAGGTAGCGGGGCAATCGAGTTCTATAGGTTTTCTTGTACTACAGATGGAAATGATTTGATGGTAGTTTTAAGGTGAAAAGATTCATACATTCATAGACATTAGGGACTGAAAAGGACCTCACAAGATTGAGTCCAGCCACCTTGCCCTAGGCAGGAAGTCCACTGGGGTCAAATGATCCCTGCAAGATAAGCATCCAAATGCCATTTGAATGAGTCCAGAATAGATGCTTGCACCATCTCAAGGGGGAGCCTGTTCCAGACTCTAGACACTCGGATCGTAAAGAAGTTTTTCCTTATGTCCAGTCTGAATTGGCCTTCCAGAAGTGTGTGGCTGTTAGACCTTGTTATCCCTTGGGGAGCTCTGGTGAACAGCTGTTCTCCCAGGATCCTGGTGCACCCCCCCGTATGTACTTATAGACTGCCAACAAGTTCCCCCTGAGACTTTTCTTCTCCAGGCTGAATAGTCCCATGTCCCTCAGCCTCTCCTCATAAGGCTTGTTCTCTTGGCCTTTGATCATGTGGGTGGCTTTCCTCTGGACTCTCTCAAGGTTATCCACATCTCTCCTGAAGCGGGGGAGGGGGGAGGCAAAACTGGATGCAGTACTCCAGCTGTGACTTCATTAAGGCTGAATAGAGTGGGAGGGTGACGTCCTTGGTTTTGCTTGAGATGTATCGGTGGATGCATGCCAGAGTTTGATTTGCTTTGCTGGCTACAGCATCACATTGGTGGCTCATGTTCATCTTGTGGTCAGTCAAGATCCTCAAGTCTTTTTCAGTCATCATTCTAGTGAGTGTATCACTGCCAAGTCTTCAAGTATAATGCTGGTTTTTCCTTACATGGTGAAGCACCCTGGACTTCTCTATGTTAAATGCCATCGGGTTTTGGTCCACCAACCTTGTGAGCCTGTCCAGGTCAGCCTGTATCCTCGACCTGATCTCGTGTGACCGCCTTCCCTCATAGTTTACTGTCATCTGCAAACTTTGCCAGTCTGCATCTGACACCCAAATCCAGATCATTAATGAAAATGTTGAAGAGTACTGGCCTGAGTACTGAGCCCTGAGGGGCGCCACTAGTCACCTTGTGCCATGTTGATTTGCTCCCATCAAGCAGTACTCTTTGGGTTTGACCCCAGAGCCAGTTACCCGGCCACCAGACCATGAGATGGTTGAGGCTGCAGTTTTCCAGCTTAGCTATGAGGACACAATGGGAGACCAAGTCAAAGGCCTTCTTGAAATCCGAATATATGACATCAACCTTGTCTCCCTTGTCCAGGCAATGCATCACCTGATCATAGAAGGAGACGAGGTTAGTCAGGCAAGACCTTCCAGCAACAAAGCCAAGTTAGCTGGCACTCAGAAAGTTGCCTTCCATTAGCCTGCTGTTGATGGAACCCTTGATAATTTTCTCCAGGATCTTTCCAGGGATGGCTGTCAGACTGATTGATCTGTAATTCCCTGGATCTTCCTTTCTTGAAGATTGGGAGCACAGTGGCTCTTTTCCAGTTGTGAGGGCGCGGCGGCTAGGGACGGCCGTGAACCCCCTAGCGCCGCCTACCGTCACGTTAGGGTGACGTAGCACCCTCAGAACCTCGCCCGCCACGACTTTGATGGTAAGATATATAATGTGGAGGCTGCCAGTTTCCCTAATGGACGGTCTTGTTAGTCGTCCCTGTTCCAGACGGGGATTCGATAAGCATCCTGCCTTAAGGGCAATGCGTGCCTCCAAGCCTCCCCCTTAGCACGCCCCAAGCCTCGCAGCTGTTCTGGGGGACGCTTGTATGGTCCCTCGCCCCTCGGGTGCCCTCGTCTCACTCTCGGGCACCGGGGCTCCTCGCCCACCTGGCGCCTCCTTGGGTCGGGCCCTAATCTCTGGCCCGTTCCCCACGCCCTGGGCCTATCACGCTGGCGCCCAGCTACTTGCTGGCGCCTCCTGGGTCGGCTCACCAGCGCCGCTCACTACCGGCGCCCCCCCGGGGCCGGGTTCTAGCCGGCGCCTGGCTAATCGCCGGCTCTGCCCTAAGTCTGGAGCGCTCTCGCCGCCCTAGCCTCGGCGCCCTTGGGCCGGCACGCTCTCGCCGCCCTAGCCTCGGCGCCCTTGGGCCGGCACGCTCTCGCCGCCCTAGCCTCGGCGCCCTTGGGCCGGCACGCTCCCTCTGCCCGGATCTCAGCTCTATCACCGCCCTAGCCTCGGCGCCCTTGGGCCGGCACGCTCTCGCCGCCCTAGCCTTAGCTCTATTGCCGCCCTAGACTCGGCGCCTTTGGGCCGGCGCTATCACCGCCCTAATCTCGGCGCCCTTGGGTGGCTAGCTAGGCCTGGCTACGTCGCCTTGCTGGGCCTTGCCCCCGCTGGGGCCTTGCCCTCTCGGGGCTGACTCCGCGCCTCTCGTGCCCTGTCTCTGCCCCGCTCCGGGGCCTTGCCCTCTCGGGGCTGACTCCGCGCCTCTCGCGCCCTGTCTCTGCCCCGCTCCGGGGCCTTGCCCTCTCGGGGCTGACTCCGCGCCTCTCGCGCCCTGTCTCTGCCCCGCTCCGGGGCCTTGCCCTCTCGGGGCTGACTCCGCGCCTCTCGCGCCCTGTCTCTGCCCCGCTCCGGGGCTAAACACTGCCCTTATGGGCTGGGGTCTGTAACCCCGCACACTGCGCCTCCCTGACGCAATATAATGCCCAGCAGCACCGACACTAGTGCCCCTGGCACTGTGCCTCAACTGGGCACTGGGAACCCCCAAGCTGTGGGGGAGCTCCCCTGAGGCCTCCTCGCTCCCCTACAGCCTCACCCGGTCCTCCGGTATAAACTGTAACTTAATACTCAAGCCATCTGGCTATAACATAAGCAAAGGCTCCACACACCTAATAACTCCAAGCCCCACCAGGGCTCTCAATCCTACCTCCAGTCAGGGCGATCCTGTTCCCTGCATCATTGCAGCCGGTTAGCGCGATGAAGTAGCAGCCACTAACCCCGGCCACTCAGCTCAGCCGCAGAGCTCCTGCTCCTGCAGCAGCCAGAAGGGAACTGTGTCAGGCTCTGGCCTGAGCTGGTTATAAAGGCCTGGCCCTGCCCCCTTCCGGCCATGTGACCACCCGGTTGCCCCTGGCAACCAGGCACCTGAGCTGCCTGGATGATTGACAGCCCTGCCAATCACCCTCACACTCACGGGGCACCTCTGTGACTCCGTGACATACCCCCCCCCCTTAAGTTCCCAACTCATCGGGGAGGGGTTCTTCAACCTCTCCACGCTATCCCATCGTTGGGAATGTTCTCATGGGGTCACCAGCAGCATCTAGTTTGGGTGGCGGAGGTTTTAAGGCGCCCCCAACTCGCCTTTTACCCGGGGGTGCACCATGCGGGATTTCCTGGGGTTTACCCGCCACAGGTAGCCCCCCCACACTAGCAGCCCTCAGTATATTCCCTACCTCGTTCGCTGCTCTTCGGATCGCCTTCCGGGATTTCCACTCGCTGGTCCCCTTTCGGGTTTCTTCCGGCCTGATGTTTCGTTGGGTCGCTCGGCTCTTCTGTTGTACCTGGGCATCCTGGAGTGCTCCCCAAATCTCCCACTGGCACCTTTGGGCCTTTTGGGCCTCCTCCTTTCTCCAGAATTCCACCTTGCCTCGGCCTGTGTGTCTTCCTCCTGGGCCTTTATCAATTTGGACCCAGGCCACTTTCCCCACTTTACTTTCTATGAGGTGTCTAAGTGTCTTCCACGTGACTTGTCGGGGTATCCTGACCATATACAGACACGGCCTCTTCCCCGCCGCTAGGTTCCGCTTCCCTGGGTGCGCTGCGGTGCTCTTCGCGCCGCCCTGGGTTTCCTGTCCCTGCTGGGGTGGTGTAACTCCCCTGGCCCTACCTCTGGCCTGACACCCGCGCAGTTTATTACAGGAGTCCCCTTGGGCACAGAGCCTGTCTGGCCCTCTCACCAGGTCTCCTAATCGTTGCTCTAACTGAGCTAGGCCCTGCAGGTGAAGTTCTTGCCACCAGGCCCACTTTGCCTCCCAACATTCAAAGAGGTCCACCTGGGTCTCCTTATGCACAGCATCTATTCCCCTGTCAAAGGGGTCCTCATCCGGGTCCGGCCCTCCTGACTGTTCTGGGTCACTGTTCCCCCCAGACTGGTCCTGTACAATTTCTTCGGTGGCTTGGCTGCCTACCTCGGAGGACAGCTGTTGGTCACCCGGGTATGACTGTAACCCTTGCAGCCTCTCCTTCAGGGTTCGCAACTCTTGTAGCAGCTGCCCCTGCTCTGCCATCAGGGATGTTACCTTGGCCTGACTCTCCGCGAGGAGAGTTTCAAGTGCTGCTGCCTGCTCCTTAAGCTGGTTTCTTTCTGTCAGCAGATCCTGCACTCGTTCTCCTAGCTCCTCAGCCTGCTGGATCCTCTGAGCTTCTAGAGCCTGCTGGTCTTTAGCCTCCCTCAGCCACTGCATTCGTTGGCGCTGAAAGTTCTCTAATTGAGGCCTGGTTTGCCTCAAGGTCTTGATCAGGGCTTCCCTCTCCTGGAGTTCCTCCCGGACACCCCTTAGGTAGCCTTGTAGCCGCTCCTCTACAGCCTCCAATTCTTTTTGCAGGCTGTCTGAGTTCTCCCAGGTTTGCACTCCCTGTTCTACCAGGCTCTTTTTCTCGCCCTTTTCCACAAGAGCCTTCATTTTGTTATACTGCGCTTCCCACAGCTTCCTAGACTCCTCGAGTTGACTACGGTTCTGAGTGAGCTCGCCTTGGTACTGGTCTATTACCCTTTCGGCTTTCAGGCCCCTCTCCCGCCAAGTCTCCACGTCCTCCTGAAGGATTTGGATCTGCTCCTCACGAGCCTGGATCTCTCCCCGTAAGGTCTTAATCAGGTCCCTAGACACCTCTAACCTCTGCTGTACCTTTGCCGGGGTTTCGCTGGCCTCGAGGGCCTGGTCCCTCAAGCGCCCCACTTCTGCCCGCATAACGCTGAGCTGGTATTCCCGTTTTAGGCTCTTCTCCCTTTCGAGCGCTATTCCCTGCTCTACCTCCCGCGCCCTCTCCGCCTCCTCCGCTAGGAAGCGTCTGATCTCCTTGGCGACCCCGCTCCTTTTGCCCGGCGACCATTGTCGCTCCAGGGCGGCTGCTCTAGCCTCTGCACTCTCTCGCCAGATGTTGGCTACCTCGAGTTCTTGTTTGAGCTGGAGCAATTGTTCCTCCAGCTCCTCACACCTCAACCTACTCATGAGGTCTTCCTTTTGCTCTTCCAGCCCCGCTAGGGACTGGCCTTCACCTGTCCCACGTATGTGCCCTGCTTTCTCGGCACCGTACGCGGAGTAATGGGCCTCCATGCCCCAACAGTGTCCAAGCCCCTCTAGGGCCGTTACTTCCCCTGTCTTGCGTATGTGCCCAACTATCTCGGCACCATACGCTGAGTAATGGGCATCCATGCCCCCCAACAATGTCTATTGCCCTAATCGGTTGGGTTCGCTTTTCCCCGTCTGGGTTCACGAGTTTTACCCCGTGCACGGCCGGTGTTCCCGGCCAATGCACCACTTGTGAGGGCGCGGCGGCTAGGGACGGCCGTGAACCCCCTAGCGCCGCCTACCGTCACGTTAGGGTGACGTAGCACCCTCAGAACCTCGCCCGCCACGACTTTGATGGTAAGATATATAATGTGGAGGCTGCCAGTTTCCCTAATGGACGGTCTTGTTAGTCGTCCCTATTGCAGACGGGGATTCGATAAGCATCCTGCCTTAAGGGCAATGCGTACCTCCAAGCCTCCCCCTTAGCATGCCCCAAGCCTCACAGCTGTTCTGGGGGACGCTTGTATGGTCCCTCGCCCCTCGGGTGCCCTCGTCTCACTCTCGGGCACCGGGGCTCCTCGCCCACCTGGCGCCTCCTTGGGTCGGGCCCTAATCTCTGGCCCGTTCCCCACGCCCTGGGCCTATCACGCTGGCGCCCAGCTACTTGCTGGCGCCTCCTGGGTCGGCTCACCAGCGCCGCTCACTACCGGCGCCCCCCCGGGGCCGGGTTCTAGCCGGCGCCTGGCTAATCGCCGGCTCTGCCCTAAGTCTGGAGTGCTCTCGCCGCCCTAGGGCCGGCACGCTCTCGCCGCCCTAGCCTCGGCGCCCTTGGGCCGGCACGCTCTCGCCGCCCTAGCCTCGGCGCCCTTGGGCCGGCACGCTCCCTCTGCCCGGATCTCGGCTCTATCGCCGCCCTAGTCCCGGCGCCTTCGGGCCGGCACTACCGCCGCCCTAGCCTCGGCGCCCTTGGGCCGGCACGCTCTCGCCGCCCTAGCCTTAGCTCTATTGCCGCCCTAGACTCGGCGCCTTTGGGCCGGCGCTATCACCGCCCTAATCTCGGCGCCCTTGGGTGGCTAGCTAGGCCTGGCTACGTCGCCTTGCTGGGCCTTGCCCCCGCTGGGGCCTTGCCCTCTCGGGGCTGACTCCGCGCCTCTCGCGCCCTGTCTCTGCCCCGCTCCGGGGCCTTGCCCTCTCGGGGCTGACTCCGCGCCTCTCGCGCCCTGTCTCTGCCCCGCTCCGGGGCCTTGCCCTCTCGGGGCTGACTCCGCGCCTCTCGCGCCCTGTCTCTGCCCCGCTCCGGGGCCTTGCCCTCTCGGGGCTGACTCCGCGCCTCTCGCGCCCTGTCTCTGCCCCGCTCTGGGGCCTTGCCCTCTCGGGGCTGACTCCGCGCCTCTCGCGCCCTGTCTCTGCCCCGCTCCGGGGCTAAACACCGCCCTTATGGGCTGGGGTCTGTAACCCCGCACACTGCGCCTCCCTGGCGCAATATAATGCCCAGCAGCACCGACACTAGTGCCCCTGGCACTGTGCCTCAACTGGGCACTGGGAACCCCCAAGCTGTGGGGGAGCTCCCCTGAGGCCTCCTCGTTCCCCTACAGCCTCACCCGGTCCTCCGGTATAAACTGTAACTTAATACTCAAGCCATCTGGCTATAACATAAGCAAAGGCTCCACACACCTAATAACTCCAAGCCCCACCAGGGCTCTCAATCCTACCTCCAGTCAGGGCGATCCTGTTCCCTGCATCATTGCAGCCGGTTAGCGCGATGAAGTAGCAGCCACTAACCCCGGCCACTCAGCTCAGCCACAGAGCTCCTGCTCCTGCTCCTGCGGCAGCCAGAAGGGAACTGTGTCAGGCTCTGGCCTGAGCTGGTTATAAAGGCCTGGCCCTGCCCCCTTCCGGCCATGTGACCACCCGGTTGCCCCCGGCAACCAGGCACCTGAGCTGCCTGGATGATTGACAGCCCTGCCAATCACCCTCACACTCACGGGGCACCTCTGTGACTCCGTGACACCAGTCCTCTAGTACCTCTCCCAAGCACCACGAGTTCTCAAATACCTATGATGTCTGCCAGCTCCTTCAGGACTGTCAGGTACATACTGTTTGGGCCCACAGACTTGTGGATGTCAAGTCTCTCAAGGTGTTCCCTCACTTGATCTTTGTCAATTGTGGGCCCATCTCCCTCCCCCTGGATGCTTTGTATCATCCCCTTTGGATGGGTGGAAGCCCAATGCAAAGTAATTGTTTAGGAGATTCATCTTTTCCTGAGTGTCAGACATCAGCTGCCCTATTTGATTTGTTTGCCTTAGTTCTTCCTTCAACTTCCCACATATCTGAAGAAGGGTTTTTTGTTGTCCTTGATTTCCATGGCTAGCCTGAGTTCAGTGTCTGCCTTGGTTTTTCTGGTCTGCTCTCTACAGGTGCAGGCTGGTGTTGTGTGAGCCCATAGTGATGACTCCCATTTTCCATCTGATATAGGCTTCTCTTTTTAGCTTCAGGAGGTCCAAAAGTTCCCTGTTGAGTCAAGGGGGCACCCCAGCCCTGTGACTGCACTTCCTTTGGGATGCAATGGACTTTCTTTGTTCTTTAAGGACTGTGTTCTTAAGGAATAACCATTCCTCATGAGCTCCTCTTTCCATGGGGCCATGGTCTTTGAGTGCCTGGTTGCCCAGTCTCCTGGGTTTTTGAGAGTTGGCCTTCCCAAAGTTGATGATTTCTGTTTTACTGAGACACTTGTCTGCCCTGCATTGAACAGAGAAAGTGATCAGTTCATGGCCACTGTCACCAAACTTCCCCTTGACCCCTAGCTCACTCACTAGATCATCCCCTTTGGCAGAACCAGATCCAGCAGTGCCTCTCCCCTAGTTGGCCCGTAGACCTCTTGTGTTAGGTAGAGGTTATCAATGCATGTGAGGAAGCTGTGTGACCGGTCAGATTTGGCTGTGTGCTCTTTCCATGAGATGTCAAGGAGGTTGAAGTCCCCCATGACAACCAAGCATTGGGAGCATGCAGCCTCAGCCAGTACCCTATTGATTCATGGAGACACAAACATGGAACTCTAATGCTAATTGCTATTTCTAAAGTAATTCTTGAGTAGTTTCTCCAATATGAATGGTTTCCTAGTTTTTCATCTGATCTATGTCATCTAGAATGGAATTTTTCACCTGAACGATACTCCAAATCAGGGATGTGTTTTGTTCTTTTTCATAATCTAGTATTCATATCTGCTTAAACAGTTAGATAAAACATAAGACAGAATAAGTCAAAGTTCTACTGAATTTTTTCATTTAAGATGGGAACCTACTGCAATCATATTCTTACCATAAGCCCTTGGGCAGTAGAACACATTTCTACAAGCGATGCTCATGTCTACAAGAGCTGTTTACTGTGGAGTTGCCTAATCAGCTCCACAGTAAAATGAAAGCATCTATACATGTGGTCCTATTAGGCCTCAGTAAACTAATAGCTACTGCCATAGGATAGTACTGCCCAATACAATTACTATCCTATGGCAGCGTTATTTAGTGCGCTGCAATACATGTATAGATGCTGATGGGGCTGGATAGGACAGGAGAGTGCTTCAGTGTGGACACTGACTGCTGGCTAGCCCTACACTGAAGCATCTTTGTGCCCCAGCTAGCCTCTCCACAGCATGATGAGCTGAGTTGGAGCAGCCCCAGGCTGGCATGCTTACCCAGGGTTCCCCTGCCCATATGTAAATACTGTGCCCAGGAGCAATAAACTCAATCATGAACTTTAGTTTATTCAGTCAAATTAATTTCACATGTAGCCATGCCCAGCAACTACTAAATTGACACCCACAGCTGTCTACTTCTCCAGGTCTGGCAAGAGAAACTTGACTTACCATCATTTCTTGTTGACTGTGAGGGTTTTCACCTTCACATTTGTAAATTTCCTTTGAAAATCAATATATATGTGTTGTCTTCAGAGCAGTCCTACAAACTCCTGTATTTCATCCCTAATTTTCCTTTCAGATATCACTCCTTCTCATCAGCTTGCTAACTTTTTGCCAGGTGCAAGAAGCATTGCTATTCATGACCTTTATCTTCTTGATTTTATTTTGTACTTCCAGATTTTTGTACTTCAGGTATCTTAAGTATTAATCACTTCACAGTCACTTGGGCTGATCTGAACTTTTCTACTGGCTTGTTTCAAAAAGCAAAATGTATTGATTAAATATATGAAAAGCAGGCTACCATGCCACTTATTACATCACCATCTTTCTTAAATGTGCACCCTACTAGTTTCCATCTTTGCATCACTCTCTCCATGAACGCCACGTGCCCTCGGAGGCTGGGGGGGCACAACAAGCTCCTGCAGGCAGCAGCTGTGGCACTTTTGTTGGTTGGGGCACAGTGGCAGCAAGTGGGGAGTCCCCACAGGTGGCCACGGTGCTGGCAGTGGGGGGGGGGGGTAGTGGGGTGGCGAGCCCCGACCAGTGGTCAGCAACCACCGCAGATGCTGCCTGTGGTGTGGGCGTCAGCCAATGGCAATCGCAGACTGCCCACAGATGCCACTGGCAGTGTCGGCGGCACCTTTTTGCAGGGGGTACACTGACACACTTGGGGTGCACGTGTACCCCCTACGCATTGCCAATGACTCTCTCTATACAGCCACCCTTCCCTGAACTAAGTTGTCCCAGAGGGATTTATTTATCGATATCTCCTATGGAATTACCAAGTAACTGAAGTAACTTTTACTAATTAATCTCATCTCTTGTTAAACTTGTTTCTGTGTTCCCTTTCTCTTGAAATGTCTATCATTTCCTGCACTACTCATTTAAATATTGCTAGTGAGTCTTCAGATTATGAGTTTGCCCTGTGACACATTTCTAAGCAGACTATGTTGTGAAAGTAGCAATTTTAGCAATTTATCCAGTTACTGATCTTTTCCATAACTGGTTTAGGCTTTGGAAGCTACTTACAGCTAAGACTGGGATGAGTACTGTCCTGTGGTCACCTTTGGAGAAACAGACCTTCAAGTTGCTTTATAGGAAGACCAGTCAGGTTCCTCCTTGAAGACAGAAGAACCATGACAGAGGATCTCTGTTACAGCTGTAACAGAAGCCAAGTGGAAATTAAACATCACCTAGGATGGAATCCAACTGACTAATCACAAGGGGGTTACACTGGATAGAACACTTACCTTCAAAGCACATCTAGAGAAGATGAAAGGGAAAGTCAGCACCCGCAACAACATAATTCAAAAGTTGGTCACCTCAAAGTGGGGAGCAAACCTAGCTACATTATGAACCACTTCAAAATATGTATGTCCAATATGGGGATGATCAGTTCATGCCAAGAAACTAGACCTAGTTCTAAATGACAGCTGGCATGAAATAACAGGATGTCTAAAGCTAACAGCAAAGGATAGCCTATACTTACTGGCTGGCATCAGAAGAAAGGTAGTGAGCCAAAAAGAAAGTCTAAGGCATATGGAAGACCCCAGTGTCCACTCTATGGTTATACACAAGTAACTAAATGGCTTAAAGCATGAAAGAGTTTTGTGACCAGTGTTGCACTACTGTACATGTGGCTGACAGGGTATGACTGAGGGTTACAGAAGGAAAGATTACATGCAATCAGGTGCTCTAAAATGGACCTGGAACCCCAGGAGGACCTTTCCAGAGGGGCTGATCTAGACTGGCCAACAAGGCAATGCCTGAATCCCCTGCACACGCAAACTGGAAGATCAAAAACAAACACGATCATCAAATGGGGCTACTCTAACAGCACAAATATATGTGAGTGCAGTGAAGTGAAGACTGCAGCACCTACTTGTTTGCCAGCTCCTTGGTGAGCCCTGTACAAAAGCACCTCACTGCAGTGACAGAAAGAGCTATTGCTAGTGCACAATTCTGGAAAAGAACATCTAGTTTATGACAAAGACATGAGAAGAAGCGAAAGAACAGCTGTAATGAACTGGTTGGTGGAAATATATATCATTGCCATCTACTGCATAAAATGAAAACTGCTTAGCTGTGTCACAGACCGCAAAGTGCTAACAGATTTGCTTTTCTTTCAGCTCATGGGGCTGGGGCTCAGGCCTGTGCTGGAAGGTGTGTGTTCTGTTTCTACTGTTGTTGTACTTCTAAGTGCTCATGGTGCGTAGTACTTTAATATCTGCAAACACTCATATACCCATGGTCTTAGTGTTATACTAACAGTAACACACAGACAATTTCACAAGCTTTTTCTATTATTATAATGAGGCCAGGCCAGAACCCTGGACCCAGCCAATCCCAATCAAGAGATCAGGGTAAGTCATCCCCTGAACAAGCGCTACTTGCAGCAAGCCCAGAGCAAAACCCTGGTCCTAGGCGTGCTGCGTGAGGCAATCAGGGCAGTCAATCCCCTGAATCCATGGGCAACAGGTTCCACTCACTCCAGCCATTAAAAGCTTGTGTGGGCAAAGGCAAAAATTCTTGCTCCTAATCATCTGTGTGCTCTTTTCCTATTCTCCTGGCTCTGACTTCCAGTTTCTGATCCTGATGGGGTGCTTGGCAATTACTGATTCTGGTTTTTCTGTTCTTGATTCTGGATTGACCTTTGGCTTTGGTTTTTGACTTCTGGTTGATTAACTCCCAGCTTACCCTATCTCCAGTTTTGGCTTCTGCCCCTGGCATGTCATGATTTTTGGCTATGGCTTCTGAATCCAATTCTGATGCCAGACTCCTCCAGAAACCCAGCTCTTTGACACCCAGTAGTTGGGTGTCTAACCACTAGGCATGACTGCGTTTGCCCTGGCTGCTACAGTCTTCCTTCACAATGTAATTTCACCTGCTTCCAGCTCTTCCTATGCTACTCTGTGGACACATCTACATGAGACACTACGTCACCATAGTGTCAGCAGGCACTAACAGTAATGCCACAGCTACTATGCAGTAGTTCATTGCTATTGCGCAGTACGGTTGGTAACTAACCGTACCCTGTCAGGACTGTACAGTACCAACTGCATAGTTGGGGGAACATGTAGATATGACCTGTCAAACGTGTGCATTATCAAGAAGTCCTTGAAGTTGGTGTGATCTGTGTCATGTTGAAAAGTACAATGTGCTGCAGTGTTCTTACCAGCATACTCACTTCAATGACAGCACTTATTTTGACAGACTTTTCCTATGGAATGTAGTCTCAGTCATCAAAGACTATTCTTGAAATGTGTGACCATCCCATCTCTATGGATGAGATAAAATATATGCTTTAATTGGATTTGATTTTTGCAGTTATCTTGGTTTCCACTAAATGTTATTGGTAAAGCAATTATAATGCTGCCTATAAAAGTACCTAGTACCTGGGTAAATTCTAAGTGCTTGTTGATCCAACAATTTACATGATTAAAAATGGAATCTGGAGAAATTTTTCTCCAGTTCAGCCAGTTTCAATGAGGGGCAGGTCAACGGTGACTAAAAGCAATCTACTGTTCAGTCATCTCTGTTTGAATCATAGAAGTCGGGTGGGAAGGGACGTTGTAGATCTTCAAGTCCTACCCCCTGCCTGGACAGGAGAAAAAACTGGGGTCAAATGATCCCAGCTAGGTAGGCATCAAGCCTCCTCTTAAAGACCCCCAGGGTAGGAGCCAGCACCACTTCCCTTGAAACGACTTGAGAATTGAAGTCCCTTCCCTTGTGAGAAGGCATCCATTTCACAAGTGCTGTCCTTGCAGTTGGCACAAACTGACACCCTTATAAGAGTTTCCTCAGAGACAGAGAGAAAAAGAACTGAAGGTGCTTAGAGACTGAAGAGCACTCTCATCCCTCTAAATGACCTAATCTATACAGGGTGCAAGCACATTTGTACAGCAAGTGAGGGAGCTGGCGATACCTATGTTCTAACTGCAGATAAATAAAGGACTTAATTCTCAATGACTTTCATGCTAGCACTTTTCAAGAGCCCTTTAATAAATGTAAAAGCTCTCACCTGTAAATATAATACTGCAGTATAATGCAAAAGTAACTCTTGTAAACGTATGAACATTTTGAATCCTGTTTTTAAAAGATCAACAAATGGGTACATTATGGTTTGGTACTATGAACTTAAGTTACTAGAACAGCTTCTTATGCTTCATAGTAGAAATGGGTGGCATTGTTTATCTATATGGGAAAAACAAAATGCATTTGTTATACACCCCTCCACACATGCACATGTACTTACATGCATACAAACATATACACACATGTGCACATACACTCAGTATATATAAAGATATCCACTTAAAAGAAATGTACCTAAATACACATGATGAATAAATTTGATAAATACTAACCATATACATCTGATAACTATTTGATGAATAAATCCCTAAGCTATGTCCTTTTATAGCATCTAGTGAAGTGAGCTCTTGCTCATGAAAGATTATACATCTCTTTCAGTTAGTCTATAACAGGGGTGGGAAATTATTTCGGCTGGAGGGCTGCTTAATTAGTTTTGGTAAGCTGCTGAGGGCTGTATGGGTAGTCCCACTCCTTGGCAGTTGCCCTGCCCCCCGATTTGCCATATTTTGACCGGAAGTCCTACCCTCTAGCCCCTGACCTTTGCTGCCAGAAGTGTCCCCCTCCCCCCCTACTCCTTTTGGGAGGGGAGGGTCATCTTGGAACCAGAAAAAAAAACAAATCATACACTAAAAGTCAAACACCTACTATAAGGTGTACTATAACATATTTTCATTTTATTACAAAAATATTTGTCATGATTTGTGTTTGCATATTGTATCTAGAGGGGATTGCATAATAACTCAAAAATAAAGTCTTTTTCTTGTATATAGTGCAGGAAGTGTGGATGGGTTGGGGGGGTGTATGGTGGGGTGTATGGTGTGGGGGGGTCTATGGCAGGATATGGGGTGTGAGTGTGTGTGGTGAGGTGGGGGTGTGTATGATAGGGTATGGGGGTATATGGGGGAGTTGTGAGGGGGTGTGGCTGTGTGTGGGAGGCATAGGGTATGTTGGGGGCGTATATGTGGGAGGGTTGTGCGGGCAGCATGTGAGTGTGAGGGCAGGGTGTGGGGACCACATGGTGTGCAGCCCCTGTTGCTGGCTAGAGCCACAGCTGGGGGGACTCAGGGCACTTGTGCCCCATCCAGGTGCTGGCACCCAGCAGCACATAGCTCTTCTTCAGAAGCGGAGGGGAGCCCTAGTCCCTGCTTCTCTACATAGCCCTGCACCACAGGGGGTTTGGAAGGCAACCGGCTCCAGCGCGGGGCTTCCCCTGGTGCTGTGTGAGTGCAGGAGGGGCACAGGAGGAGTGCGGGTGTGCTTCACAGAGCCCCTGCGATAGAGGTGGGATGGGAAGGCTGAGCTCCTCACCCCCATATGCACTGCTGGCCAGAGCTGTTCACTGCTGGGCACCAGTGCCTGGGCTGGGGACAAGCCCTTTAAGTGCTGCTGCTTCTGAGAGTGGGGTCTTTGTGCCATATGGGGGAACGTGTGGGGGGTCCCTACACCCTCATACCCACACCCTGCATAGCTGAGCTCCGTGCTCCCCCTTGTCCCGGGATCAGGCTGCAATTGGCTGCTAGCCCTAGCCCCACGCTCTGTGGTCCCGTCCAGCTGCAGCTCCCTTGTTGCCCCTGCCCCCACCACTTCTCTATCTGCTACCTGGAGTGAGAGTAGGATGCTGGGGAAGCTGAACAGGTCCCCCAGGATGGCTACAGCAGCAGCCCTGCCTTGAAGCTGCTGATGGCTGGAGCAGGCCGCAAGAAGGTATGTTGCCAGGGGGGTGTATACATGGATGCTTCACTTCCACCCCATGGGTGGAAGGACTGGGCAGGATACAATTCATTCGTGGGTTCCTGTGGGCTGGATAAAAATGCCTGGCAGGCCAAATGTGGCTCGTGGGCCGTATTTTGCCCACTCCTGGTCTATAAGGTACATCTCTACCCTGCCAGCTGCCAGACTTCAGACTAACACAGCTGTCTCTCTCTACCTATCTGTAAATAAATCACAGGCAAGATCTATGTAGTCTAGCTCAGACTGAGATTCTAGTGTAAACTGCACTGTTCCAGCAATGAGGCAGCTGAGTCACATTCCCTCTCTGCTTCTTCATTGCTCCTGAGGGGTAGTGATAATTGGTTTGCTATATCTATGCTGTTTTGGCCTGCTGGTAGGGGACTGCAGGCTCAATCATAACATGGAGTATATTATTTCTAAGCATAGGCAGATCTAGAATTTTTACAAGTGGGGTGCAGATGGTGAGGTGCATCATCACATATGAAACAACACATATTTTTCTCCAATTAAAAAATAAACTAGAAGCTTTATTAATAGCTAGGGGCCTAAGAATAGATCACTCAGTTTAAGCTTGAAGCAAAAACTAATATAATTTTATTGGAATGAATCTGCAGGGCTATGAAACAGGAGCTTCATTACCAGAAGCAGCTAACAGACAGCAGAATTGCAGAACAAAGTATAGCTTGATTGGTGGAACATCAAGACTATTAAAAAGAAAAGAAGGTCATTAATGCCTGTGGAGTGAAGAGTTTAGAAGGGATCAGCCATGAAGTCAAGTGACTCCTTCAGCACTATTTAACTAGAAATGCTGCTGCCACTTCCAGGCAGCTGGTTTTAAATTTTGAGTGAACCAGGAATCAAAGTGGGGGAGGTGCAAGTGCACCAGTGCACCCTCTGGATCTGCCCCGGTGTTTAGATTTGCATTTGATTGTACCCTGCAATCTCAGTCAGTATTGTGTCACCTTTGTGCTGTTTGCTGTACAAACATGAAAGCAATCCCTGCCCTAAGGAGAGACCATCCAAAAACATTTGTGGTAGGCTGCACAGTTCCAGTCAAGACTTTGGTCCTGTTGTCCTGGCTTTGTCCAGGGGAAGGAAGGCTTCTTATCTCAGTCCTTCTTATGGATAATTGAGATGGAAGACAGGCCTTCCATGTTGTCACCCTTAATGCAGTGGGCTAGAGAGCTGGTTGCATCTGAAACAGAGCAGCTTTCCAACCTGGCCAATGAGGTGGGGTGAGGTGAGAGTTAAGTGACTCCACCCCACATCAGGCAGAGCAGGAGAGGGTTCACCTCAAGTCTTCCCCATCCCAGGCACATAGGTGACAGAGCAGTGAAGCAGTGAAAGGCTGAAAGTTGGGGTGGTTTTGTTTTTTTTCCAAGAAGGACTGAACAAATTCAAAGGATGGGAAGAGTACAGTTTTCTCAGCACAGGGAAAAAAAAACTTCATTGAAGGAAGTCTCAAACCCCTGAGTTCAGCATTTGCAGGCCAGTACTTGGTCCATTGGGCAGCACTATGGTCCTTTGTAGGCTAGAGCCATTTCCAGGGAACTGTGGAGGGACCAGGGCTCCAATCAGCACCACCTGAAGAGCATGACCTATGTTGGCCATCCCCTCAACTAACTCCTGTGTCCTGTGGGTACTTTGTTGTCACCTAGTATGGAGGCCCAGGGTTCAAACCTCTATTTGACTGTGTCTTTTGGAGTAGACATGAGAAGCCTATTGTCCTCCAGGTCTGTCCCTAGGAAAGGGGAGCAAGGCATCATGCCTGAAAGGTGTTCTTTCTACAAGTGATAGCACTCACCCCATTGTAGCATGTTATTGTGTCTTGGTATTCAGTTATTTTCTCAGTGAACGTTAAGTATTCATGTGAAATGACTTCCAGTTGTATTTGCTGAAAGGACTAAAGGAAGTCAATTGCACTTTTTTAATAGCTTCTGTTTTTCTACATTCAGAATGTAATGCTACTTAAGTGATGAGCAGAGAAGACAACTTAGCATATTGCTGGATTACTTATCATAGAAATATCATAGAAATATCTAAGTGCATGACAGATAACCATAGGCCAAAGATTTCTTTTAAAGTCATGCTTTACTCTTACATATAGCTTCTCATCTGAGCATTGCAAAGTGTTGAGCAGCAACAAACCCACAACATCCCTGTGAAGCAGGTAGGTATTACATGTTTCTTATATTATAGATAAGTGAATGGAGTCACAGAGGTTAAAGACAATTTATTTCCATCTTGGATGATGTAGTTATGTACCTAAACCCACAAGCAGGCATTTGAATATAGAAGTGGCTTGCTCAAGGGATTAAGTATGCACAGCCTACCCTGATGGCTGTTGGTACCTGTGAGTGTTGAATACCTATGAATACCAGAATATGAGATCACTTTCATTTAGGGGTCTCAGCCTAGTTTAAAAAAAAACACAATGGTAGGCATCCAAGTTTGAAAACTTTGGCATCTATGTCCTGAACTAAGTGTAGCGTACTGATGAGAAGAGTTCCATTTCAAAGGCCAGGTTCTCTTGCCCATTTTGATCAACAGACAGCACAGCCTGTGTTAAGTACTTTTCCCCACATGTTTTTCACCTCTTTTGGAGGATAGAGTTTTTATGGGTATCTGTATTTTTAGACATGATTCATGCTGCAGTTGACTAAGCTGGACCCTATTTGCATACAGACAACTTCTAAATTGCAACATGTTAACAAGGGTGTCTAACTAACGGAATTAAACCTATTATGGGCAAGAACTGAGCAATTAAAATGCTTTCAGTCCAAAAAGATGTTACTGTTTTCAGGGAGATTATTAATTCTTTTGGCATTCTCCATTCTTTGCATAGAATAACAGGTAGAACCATTCAAACTGAAAGACACTTGTCAAGTGTGACCATTGAACAGTGTCATTTCTATGAAGAGAAGAGCAATAAGAGCAGCAGGTTCCATATAGTTCTATGTTCAAATAGAAAGAGGTTTTCCCCTATCCAATAAAATTTATTACCCTTATATTATTATCTACTGATGTATGCTAGTTTCTAAAATATTCCTGCCTATCCAATAGAAATGTTGTGAAAAGCAACATACCTGATACTCTGCTGTAGTTTGATTGTGCTGAGATTGCATTTTAAGACTGAATGTATTTATGTTTTCCAAACCCTGAAAAATATGAGTTATCCTTGGCATACATACAGTACATGTAACAGAGTAGATGAGAAAACAGCAGGCTGTCTACCTCATTTATGTAAAAATGGAAACTCATTTAAGTTGTAAAACTCTTCTTATATAATTAATTTTGAATATGCAACTGCTGAGAGAGAAGTACATATATCATCTCTTTACTAATATCAATTTAATTTTTTCTAGTGATATTTCTGGTTCATGAAAAAATACATAACTATAACAGAATTGTTTTGGATGAACCTGAAATGAAAATTTCAGTAGTTTAGTCAAAACAACATTTTTCAATGTTTAATTTCATATTTGAACAAAATATTTGATTCAAACCATCCTGATTTATTTAGAGTTTCTTTTCTTCTTTTAAAAGTTAAATTTACTTAAATGTTGTCTCAAATTATTTCAAAACAAGTACTGAAAATGTTTTACTTAAAAATATGGGTTTTTAATTATTTTACCTAATTTTTAGAAGGCTGGGCAAAATTATATGGCAAACTTGACCTGGATTCCCAAGCAGTAGCAAAGTATTTCAATTTTGATGAATATTTCCCGGTTGCAATTAGATTTATCTGGAGAACAAGCCACCTAAGATAGTGAAGAGGCTCAGGAACTCACCCTAATCAGGTAAAGCAGGGACTTGAACCTAGCTGTTTGCCTTTGCCAAGCGTTGGACCCAGAGAGTGATAGCAGATGGAACAGAGTCAGCATGGCACATGGTGACCAGTGGCATCTGCCAGGGCTCAGTACTCAGACCAGTACTTTTTAACATATACATAAATGATCTGGTTTCAGGTGTCAGAAGCAACTGCCTAAGTTCACAAACAACACCAAATTATGGGAAAGTGCGGTCATGCTAGATGATAGGCTGGCAATTCAAGCTGACCTGGACAGGCTTGCAAGGTGGATGCATCAAAACCTGGTGACATTCTGTGGCGGGCTAGTCAGGAGTGCTCCTGCGTTGAGCCACCCACCTCACTGCACCCAACCACCCTCCAGGCTCCGAGTGCCTCCCTGGGGACGCCTAACATCTGCCCGACCCCCTTCCTGGAGCACATCCACTAGCCTGGGGGTATCACTGCCACCACCCAGGGATGGGATTGATTCTGGCTCTGTGCACCCTGGGCAATACAGGCCTAGTAGCCCTCGAGGGTACTTGATTCATTTCAAGAACCTGGGATGCTTCCCTCAGTTGGAAGCACAAGTAGTGGTCTCCCTTAGTTAGCCAAACCAAGGGGACCCCAAGGCATAATCTAGACCCACACCCAGTAAGTCTCCCATGCTAGGTACAAAGGAGAACTTTATTGGTTACAAGGGGTAGGGTTAGAATAGGGTACAGGGTAGAGCAATATCAGAGAAATCCCATAGAGCAAACTGGCATGGCTGGGTAGCTTTTGATCACACATCTGAGTTACTGCAAGCTATATATCTAGTTAGATCTCAGGTATCTTACTCACAAGTATCATGCAGAGGCAGGTGGAGATTCCCTCTGGAGGCAGGAAGTTCCTTGATCATGAGTTTTGAGAGAGAGAGCAAGTTTCAGATGGTCCAGTTCTTTCTGTTTGAGTCTTCCTCATGGCTGCTGCCCACTCCTCCTGGACAGTCCTTAATTTATATGCCCTTATGACCTCATTTACCTGGTCCAATGGAGGCAAGCACTGTTGGCCATAAGCCAACCAATTTGAAATGCATCACTAGTTGCTGGGCAGACTGGCAGTTCCTAGCTCCCCAGGGAGTCCAAGCCCCTCACCCAGGTATGTGATGCCAGTCACGTAGGCAGAGACAGCAGGTTTCTCCCCTCCCTCAGGAATGTATACAGCTCAGGTTACCTAAAGAGATAGAGTAAGGGGTGTACGCACTGCAGGGCCCATCTTAACCAGACTGTCACAGAGCAGAGTTTTTGGGGAGAAACAGAGGTGGCCTTCTGCCACACATTCAACATGGAGTAATGCAAGGTGCTCCACCTCAGGAGAAAAATCCCACATCATACTTACAGGCTTGGCAGTGCTACACTCACTAGCACCATGACTGAAAGTGACTTAGGGGTCATGACTGACAACAAAATGAACATGAGCCACCAATTTGATGCAGCAGCCAGCAAAGAAAATAAAACTCTGGCTTGCATCTACTGATGCATCTCAAGCAAAACCCAAGAAGTCATCCTCCCACTTTATTCCACCTTGGTGATGCTGCAGTTGGAGTACTGCATCCAATTCTGGGCTCCATACTTTAGAAAGGATGTGGAGAAGCTTAAGAGAGTCCAGAAGAAAACCATGTGCATAATTAGAGGTCATGAGAACAGGCCTTATGAGGAAAGGCTGAGGGGCATCGTACTCTTCAGCTTGGAGAAGCTCATGGGGAACTTGGTGCCAGCCTATAAGTGTATAAGGGGTGTGCATCAGGAACTGGAAGAATGTCTGTTCACCAGGGCACCCCAAGGGAAGACAAGGTCTAGTGCCAATGGAAGACTGTTTTAGACTGGACATAAGGAAAAAACTTCTTTACCATCCAAGTCTCCAGAGTCTGGAATAGATTTCCTACAGAAGTTGTGCACGCACATACTCTGGATACCTTTAAGAAACACTTGGATGCTTATCTTGCTCGGGTAATCTGACCCCAGCTGATTTCCTGCCCCTTGGACAGGGGTTGGACTCAATGATCTTGCAAGGTCCCTTCCAGTCCTAATGTCTATGAAATCTATGAAATCCAACTCTAGCTTTAAATGCTACATAACTAGTACTGATGAAGGTAACTTCAGAGATGTATAACCCTTAAGTCTGAAAAAAGTGTGCGAGAGAATAACCTTCTGACCTTTTTAAAAATTCAATAGACTAGAACAGTGGTTAGGGTACTGAAGTGGGAGATCCAGGTTCTAGGTTTCTCCTCACCCATTGGAGTAGGGATTGAGCCTATATCTCATACTCTGTAATAATAAGGAACCATAACCACAAGGCCAAGGCCTTTCATTACTAAGAGTACCTTCCATCTCTGCTGTTGATGTTGGCCTGCTGGGCAATCATGAGGGGAAGACATGGGACTAGACAAAGAGCTGACTTGAGAGAGTATGGCTTAGGGAAAAAGGCAGTGACCTACCAGGGAGAGGTCTGTGTGTTGTGTTCTGGCTCCAGCTTCTGTTCCCAGTGGTGCTTTTGCATTGGGTAACATGGTTAGACAGCAGTGGTATAGTAAGAAAAGAAGGTGATTAGGAACAGTCAGTATGGATTCACCGAGGGCAAGTCATGCTTGACCAATCTGATTGCCTTCTATGATGAGATGACTGGCTCTGTAGATGCAGGGAAAACAGCGGACGTGGTATACCTTGATTTTAGCAAGGCTTTTGATATGGTCTCTCACAACATTCTTGCAGGCAAGCTAAGGAAATACAGGCTGGATGAATGGACTGTAAGGTGGATAGAAAATTGGCTGGAGCACTGAGCTCAGAGGGTAGTAATCAATGGCTCTATGTCTAGTTGGCAGCTGGTATCAAGTGGAGTGCCCCAGGGGTCAGTCCTGGGGCTAGGACTTGATTCACTATCTTTATCAATGACCTGGAAGGTGGCATAGAGTACACCCTAAATAAATTTGCAGGACCTACCAGGGAGAGGTAGGATTCAGAGTGACCTGTGTGTTGTGTTCTGGCTCCAGCTTCTGTTCCCAGTGGTGCTTTTGCATTGGGTAACATGGTTAGACAGCATCCAGCCCTTGCATTGGGTAACATGGTCGGAAGGGCTAGGATTCAGAGTGACCTTGACAAATTGGAGGATTGGACCAAAAGAAATTTCATGAAGTTTAACAAGAACAAGTGCAAAGTCTTGGACATAGGATGGAACAATCCCATGCACCAGTACAGGCTGGGGGCTGACTGGCTGGGCAGCAGCTCTGCAGAAAAGGACCTGGGGGTTACAGTAGACAATAAGCTGAATATGGTTTCAACAGTATGCCATTTTTGCCAAGAAGGATAACAGCATACTGGACTGCATTGGTAGGAGTGTTGCCAGCAGGTCAAGGGAAGTGATTATTCCTCTCTATTCAGCACTGGTTTGGCCACATATGGAGTACTGTGTCCAGTTTTGGGCCCCCAACTACAGAAAGGATGTGGACAAATTGGAGAGAGTCGTGTGGAGAGCAACAAAAATGGTGAGAGGTCTGGGGCACCGACCTCTGAGGTGAAGCTGAGGGAACTGGGCTTATTTAGTCTGGAGACGAGACTAATTAGCCTAACTGAGGCACCGTCTCCGAATCCCCAATTTCTGTAATCTCCTAAGAAAAGGAGTATCTACCAGTTCTACCAGTATGTCTTCCATCTTAACATACAAAATCGATCAACACAAAAATCAATTGACACCCATCTACAAAGGGAGGGGCTAGCTGCACTTCACTCTGGAGTGGGTCTTTACTGCTCACTTTCCAATTGCCTCTTTTCTATGACTCTTTTAACAAGTCTCTGCAATTCTTTCAGGTTTCACTTTCTTCTCAGACCAATGAAGTAGCAGATCCAATTTCTGATTTGTTTCTGATGTGTAGTTTTTCTTCCAAGTCATGACAGATTTGAGTCCTTATACAGGGATCTGATTGGCTTGCACTTTTGGCAAATATGCTTTTGCACATAGCACAAAGTACATTAATTACAAACCACTGAGGCAAATTTCATCTTTCTTCAAGATTGCATGTGACTTCGGAGGGGAGGCTGAGGGAACTGGGCTTATTTAGTCTGGAGAAGACAAGACGAAGGGGGGATTTAATAGCAGCCTCAACTACCTGAAGGATGGTTACAAAGAGGATGGATCTAGACTGTTTTCAGTGGTGGCAGATAACAGAACAAGGAACAACAGTCTCAAGTTTCAGCAAGGGAAGGTTAGGTTAGATATTAGGAAAAAACTCTTACAAGGAGGGTAGTAAAACAGTGGAACAGGCTGCTTAGGGAAGCTGTGGAATCGTTATCTTTGGAGGTTTTAAAGACCTGAGTAGGCAAAGCCTTGGCTGGGATGACCTGGTTGAGGCTGGTTCTGCTTTGAGAAGGGGCTTGGACTAGATGACCTCCTGAGGTCCCTTCCAACCCTCAAGCTGTATGATTCTCTGATTCTAAGTGTTATAGCTTCTGTTTATTGGGGACAGAGGTCAGTGGCCACCTCGTACCATATAATTCACAAAACAAAATGGTTGCTTTCCAGACTACGACAGTGAATAATACTGTATACAGCATTCCCAACAATATCAGCTCATTTTTTTACATTGCGGTATTATAATATCTTCTGTATTATTCACCATCTCATCCCTTATGGTTAAATAAAAAATATAAGAACACAAAAAGTGTTATACTGGGTCAGACCAATGGTCCATCTAGCCACATAGCCTGTATCCAACACTGGCAGGAGTAGATGTAAATTAACATTTTATTTACTACTGTGACTACAGATGCACCTTGAACCAAGGCCTTCATCAATCTGTGTATAGTGTTGCTCGTGTTTTCCTTAATTTAATATACTTCATAGAGCCCTATGAAGTATTTAGTGTGCAAAGAATTTTATTTCCCTACCTGAAATATACAGTAGCTTGCAGTTATTGATACAGAACTCCATTTGCTATTGTGTTGCCTCCTACTCCACAGTACCCAGATTTGAAAAATGTGCATTTAGTTTTCATCATACATGCAGGGAAGGACACAGGGCTTCAGTGACAATTGGAAAAAAAGACCAGAAGCTAGACCAGTGATTCTCAACTAGGGTGGCACTGTGGGGTGTCGCGGGGTACCATACAATGTCAGCACTGTTAGGTGTACAAATGTGATTTGCAAGATAAACCCAGAGATTTGAGATGGTTGTGGTCTTTCTGAGTTCTTTACAACAGGAAAAAAGCTCTATTATTATTATTATGTAGCCAAAAAAAAAGTGGAAACTAAGAGATGGCATTTTCCAAGGGGTGCTGTGGGCCTACTATGCCCTGTGTCTAAAAAGGTTATGAACTGGTGACCTAGGTATTACAGCTCTCCCTCCTCCTTCAATTTAAAGTACAATTATAAACCCTATTCATTTGTTCTTCTGCAATAGGAGCAGAATTCTGTGACTGAAATATTAAAAGAGATAGAGGACCAGACACTCAGCGCATACAGCCTGGGGCTAGATGTTCAAGAAATAAGCACTCGGTATACCTACCACATTGAACTATTTGGCTAATCTGCTCTTCTGAAAAACTGATGCAACGGTGGGTTCAGAGGCCTTTCTGAAAATTCTAGCCCTGGAGCTGAAGAAACATGTTTATTTTCTTATATTCCACATAGTTAGGTAAAGAAATTTTCAGTTTTAAAAATAATGAACCTCTGCAGTAAAGTCATTTTACAGAAACTTTGTTCTGCTTTTAAAAAACCCCCACTAGTTTCAGAATATCCTACCAGTTCCTGTGTTCCACCTATGTTTCGATGCAATACCAGATATGTTGGAAAACTCCATTTTGCATATAAAAGTAGGGGGTTATCCTCACCAGAACAGATTAGTCTGGCATAAGCCACACTTACGAATTCCATATTCTTGACTGCCCTTTTCAGCAAATATGAGGTTCATGCCATCATCCCCTGCAACCCAGGAGTTCAAAAGCATGTTTTATCATTTTTAAGCATTAACATAAACCTATTAAAATGCAAACGCATCACATTAACATTAAGCAAATCACCTTCTGTAGACCCTTTAAGGCAGGCTGTGAATTATTCAGTACAGTGATAGATATAGTCAGCAAAACACAGCAAGCCTCTGATTAGCCCTAAGATATATTTTGAGAGGTCATTAAGATCAGAATATTCCTTTAAATGCATAATTTTAATGAAAAGGTAGGGGGGAAATATCAGAATGAGCCCAGTCCTAGAGTTGTTAATAGAACATAGTCAATGCCAGGCCCAGATGGAGAAGCCCTGAGGCAATAGCATCTCCCATGTAGTCCTGCTGATAGCAACAATTAGCAGAGTGGATTTTCTAATATGCAATTTCAGCATAAGTTCCCATACCTTGGTGTCAGAAACAATTTGTCAGTCATTGGGTAAATCACAAACATGGCTCCATATGGGAGCTTTCAGACATGAAATGGGAAACAAACATGCTCAGCACTGGCATATATGCAGGAGCCTCATAGAAAGCACTTTGGGATTTGGCCCAGTTGTTTCATATTTTCTGAGATAAAATGCCATCAGGGAACTCTGAGCAGACTGATAGGCACTTACTATGCAGGCCCTGCTAATCTGGATAGTAGGTGCATTCCCATTCATTTTGCCTGGATTTCAGCCACCAGTGACTCCTTGCATGAAAACTCTCATTGTAACTACAAGTGTGTTTAATCACCAATCTTCCTCACTGCATCAGACACAAGAAATGTAATCATCTTCCACTGCTAGAAGTTCTGCATGATCATGGGCACTGAAACAGTAAGTTCTCATTAGCAGACCTGTTCATCACCAATAGCACCTTCAAATGTGGCCAAGGCCAGGCCTTTGGTCTTTGCAGTGTGTTCATCACCATGGTGACGGAGTACCTTACCAAAATCAAATAATCTTGATGAACAGCCTATGCAAAGAGCTGATTTTCCACTTCCCCAGCCCCCACATAGAAGCAAAGGATAGGAGGATAGGAACAGTGGGCACATCTACATAAGTTGTGTACTGAGGGGTAGACTAATTAGCTTTGCAGTAAGTGTCTTGCATCTACATGTGTGGTCCTATTAGCCTAAACTAATCAGGAAACTAATGAACTCTGCAGCAGGATAGAACTTGTAAATACAAGTAGTGTCTTGCTGTGGAGTTCTTTACTCTGCAGCATCACATGTATAGATGCTGATGCACCTGGCTGGGGCATGAAGGTGTTTCAGTGTGATGGCTGCCTGCCAGCTAGCCCCATACTGGAGCAGGCTCGTGCCCCAGCCAGCCCTTGTGCCCCTACAACACCCCTGTAGCGAGGGAGGGATTGGGACTAGGGCTGGGACAGGGGCTGTCCAGCAGGCGGGAAGGGGGTGTAGGGAGGGGGTGGGTGTGCACCGCAATCTGGGAGGGCACGGGCAGGGGACGTGCTCCTGGATTTGTGCAGGGTGGGCAAGGCCAGTGCTGCACTGGGCTGCACTCCAGGTGGGCGGTGGAAGGTGCTGGGAGTGGGGGCTTTGATCTCCTGCCACTCACCCAGCCAAGGCAGGTGCACTGCCTTCAGACAAGCATTGCGCAGCAGCCAGAGCTGCCCTGGCCTCCCCATACCTCCCAGCCCTACCCCACCCTGGCTGGGTGAGCAGCAGCAGGGCATGGGGGATGGGGCATGTACCCCCAGATTTTCATGGCCAGGTGGGGCTGGGGCTGTACTGGGCTGCACTCTGGGTGGGTGGCAGGGGCTATGGGGAATTTTAGGGCAACTGCAGCTCTCCCATAGCCCCTGCTCCACCACCCAGCCTGCCTCAGTCTGGGGGCACACTCCCCCCATATGCAATCCAGAGATGATCCTAGCAGGGTGCGGGCCCTCAGCCTGTGTGGGGCCTGGATGCAGAATAGCCAGTGGCAGCGTGGAGTCTCGAGCACTAGGCAGGCCCTGCAGGATGGGCTGCAGCTGCTCCACCTGGCTCCATGGGGCCTCCCAAAGCATAGGGCCTGGGAGCTTGCCCCAATTCGCACCCCACCCCCAGGGATGGCCATGGAGCTGCCCACCCCCTCCCCATGCCCCCCTGCCCCAGCTGGGTAGGCCTTGCCACAGCCCCTGTCCTAGTCCCAGCCCCAATCCCTCTCGCACTGCAGGGGAGTTGATCTGTCCCCTCCCCACAGCAGACTTACCAACTGGAGGCAACTGTGTTGAGCATGGTAAAGATACCAATCCCACATTTATACCATTGTTCCTATGGGAAAATCGGTCCCAAGTTACAATGTTTTGTCTTAAGATACGGTTTTCAGGAACCAGTTGTGTCGTAAGTCTGAGGACTGCCCATTTATGGTTAAGTATATATTTGTTCAATAATTGATGAGATTGTATTGAAGCCTTACATAGTAGTGTGGAAAAGTAGAATAAGATTCTGTTCATCAATGCCATGAGTATTAGGCTAAGCCAAGTGCACGTGACTGCTTTTTGAAAAGCACTTAATAGTAGTTAAAAGTAACAAATAATGTTTTGCCTTTTGATAAGATTTGATTTGTATGTAATCGGCTAGAATCTCATTGAAATCATAATGTGTCTTTGTTATCTGAATATGGTAATACTGAAATATATGTTATGTGTAAAAAAAGAAATGAAGGGAGAGTTCAAGGTACTTTGGGGGTGTGAATCCAGGAAAACAGAGGAAAAGCCATCTACCAATGAAACCACCTGTTGTTCCATTTTCAAGGGGCTTATGTTCCTTGAAGGCTCCAGTGCCTGTTTCAGAGTAAACTTTTACAGACATTACAACTAGCCTGCTCAGCAAAATAAAAAATAAAAAAGATGTGGCAAGTAGTGTTCCCAGATGGTGGGGGAAAGCTATAAGAAATCCTCCCTTCCAGAACTGCAGTTTTCACAAGAACATAAATCCAAGCTAATTGGCGTCCTACAAGTCTGCAGAAAGCACAGTTCTGTCTAGTTCCCAGAGCCTCACTGAAACAAAGAGATTTGAAGAAAACCAATCAGAGGACATTTATTAAAAATAAGCTACATATTTAAGTATTGGGTGTAGAAATGGGGGATTTTGGCAACCTCAGCAAATCAAGATGACTTGCTTCTGGTCACTTTCCTGGTCACTTTCCTCTTCTCTCCTGAGTCTCCCCAGCTGGCACAGATGAGAATCTCTGTTGTGCTGTGGTGGTAACCAGATAGGCAGACAACTGTTTATTCTTGTGCTTTCGGGAGCAAACAATAAAAAATTGCTCTATAGACCTGTCTCTAAATCTGACTTGGAAGTTAGTAATACCATAACTGCTAACAATGAGCAAAGGATCACTGAGAAGTGTAATTGTATCTTAATATAGTGCATAAAATAGGGTAATCATTAAGGAAATTGTAGCTGTACCTTAATTCTGTGTTTAAGCTTGCTGAAGAGGTCCTGCTCATAGATGAGCTGTTGTCTTCTCTCTTTGAAGACTGAGTGGTCCCAGGTTTGTGAGTAACCAACTCTTACTCTGTCAGCTCTTAGAGCATTCTACTAGGACAGATTTTTCAAAAGAGCTCAGCACCCAACATACCATGCTGTTTTGAAAATCATGCCCTAAGAGGCATAGCAGGATCTAAGGATTTTGTGGTATATAGCTGTTGCCTTCCCTCTGAAATTTTTCTCATGGCACAAAAACCCAGTGGCATCTGTTACTGCAGATGCAAGTGCCTTACACAGAGTCACAAAACCTTTGAAAATGTAGCCCTAAAAGCCAGACTAAAACATTCTAAGATAGTTTCTAACTGTGCTCCTGAGGCAACACAGCAACATAACTAGGTTTTTATGGAATAATTTACAGAAGTCACAATGAAAACAGATGAGTTTATTAAAGCGTAATGAATCACTGAAGACATTTCAGTCTAATTAAGCCAGGCTACTCAACTTAATGATTTTGTAGTGTAAGAGATAACTATTTTGGAATTCAAAACTTTTAACACAGATCTTTTACAAATGGAGATGGTACTTCAGGGTGCTATTACCAGGGTCTGTAATAGAAAACACTTTCATTTTAAAGGCAATACCATCTTAAATCACTCTGAAAGTCATCCTGGCTCATCTTTAATGATGTTTTCCCCAAATGGTCTGATGGTGCAGTGATCAACTAAAGAAGGCAAAGGGTTTTCACAATGCCGTGTCAAGCTTATTCATAGCTTGGAACAAATGTGCAAATCCAATGAATAGCAATGAGAATACATGACAGCCCTAAGTGTTCCACTCTTAAAACTAAAGATATGTGCAGACATTACACTTGGATCAACCTAAGTAGAGTTAGGACAATCTAAATGCCAATCTGTACAGACATTTGGTAGGTTTGATCAGGCAAAAAATGGCTGGCCCAATCTAACTTAGTTCACCTGAGGAGGTGCACTAAGTTACATCAGGCACAGTTTAGTCTGATCTACCAAATGTCTGTACATATTCAGAGTACAGCCCTGGGGCTGTGGAAACTCAGTCACTCACCCCAGCCCCAGGGCTGTGCTTTTCCTAGCCCCCTACCATGAACAAACTATTTTTAGCTCCACAACCGCACTCAGCCCCTGGATAGACAACTCTCCTCTGTAGACACACCAACTCCCACCATCATAGACCTACCAGCCCCTCTGATCCTATTGACCTGGCCTGATCCTATCCACCCTTCCCCCCACCCTAACTTCTTTAGATCGCATTCCTGGCATGGTTCCCAGCACTGGTGACCGTCTGCACAAGTGGAACCTGGTCTATGACCTTGGCTTTTAGGGCTACATTTTCAAAGGTTTTGTAAGGTAACCCTACACATACCCTTTGCGAATGTAGAGACTTTTCTTTTAGTTTTTTCTGAGAATCCTTGGAGCTCAGGACAACAGAAGTGCTCCAAGCTTATTACATTAAGGTGACAGTTTTTAGACATAGTTTCTTTTATTGATGTATCCTGTTCATTTTAAATTCTAAAATATTGAAGCTAATAGCGTTCACTGATGGCCTGGCTCCTTGCTTTTTGATTCAGAGCTTATTTTTCTTGTGTCTCTCATGGGGGTAGTCCTGGATATCCCTGGATATTTGGCAGCTAAGCCATATGTGTTTAATTTTTGATTTCACTTTCTTTGCTAGCAGCTAAATATCCAGGGATATTTTGTCCTGTAAATGAAAGGCTCTTCCTCTGATTTAACTTATATCATGCAACCGACTTGGAGATTGAATCTTGCCAGATCCTTTCTTTCACCTCTGAAGTGACTAACTGCTTACTGATCTGCACGCATTGTTAGCAAATATCTCTACCTAGGTCTTCATCAGAATTTCCTCATTCGAGTTTGAGTGGTGCCAAGAGAAAAGCTTGCAACTTCCTAGTGAGATGTATTTACCTATTAGCAGAAAAGGGTGCAATTTGATGGACTGACTGAATTTGGTCATATTTGAATGAAACCAGGCCAGCTGGGATGGACACTTGTTGAAATGCTTAAACAAAGCTGGGGGAACAGAAATATTGAGTGCCTGTACATGTGACAATTTTCACTGTTTAAAGCATTCTAAAGCCTTCACTTAATACAGGTGGGCGACTTTAGAATGCTTTAAAAATGGTGTAAGGCACCTTACATTTAAAACACATACAACAAGGTTTAATTAAGGCAAACTGCAGTAGTGCATCTCAGCCCCCCTAGTTTGCCTTTATTGTATGCATGTTTAACTGGGGCTTTTCAATGTGCTAATTACTAATGGCTACCAACAGGTGTAGCTAGTTCTGGAGCTCAGTTTCAGCCTCAGGCTGCATTGTGTCACCCTTATCCCATGAGCCGCTGGGGACCTCAGTTGGCGGCTCCTCCATGGAGCTGTCACCACAGACATGTATGTGGCAAGCTTCACAGATACCCCGGTCTCCTGCCCCTTCTGCGGGCAGAGGAGACCCTGGCACACATGACCCTCGAGTGCGCCAGGCTGCAGCCCCTCCACCTCCACCTCCATAACCTCCTCTTGAGGTTTTAGTTGAATTTCACCCCCCACCTTTTTGTTTTTGGTCACCCCATCTGTAGCCCCACCAAGTCCCGGGACCTCCTGGTCAACCTCCTCCTGGCAAAGTGGGCCCTCTACATGACCAGAAAGGAGGATCTGGCCAAGAAGGTTGCTGGAGACTGTGGGGCCACTTTCCTCTCACTTGTCTGTGCATGTTTCCAGGCAGACCAGCTCCTTGGATGCCTTTGAGGACTGGTGGCTGTGGCCTGGAGGGCTCTGTTTGGTGTCCTCCTCAGGTGCACTTGTTTTCATGTTTTGACCCTTTGACCTTCACAACACTCCTATCCTGCGTTTTTCATTAGTTGTCCCAAGTATTTTGTTGTAACATTCACTCATTAGCCCCCATACAATAGGGGCTACTCATTAGCTGGGTGGGTGTTAGGGTCCATGGTATTTTTAATGTTACAAATAGACAGGCTGCATTGTGTAGCATCCAGTGCCCCCTACCTCCTACTCTACAGATCTACAGCAAGCCATGAAACTTGCACCAAGCCATGGAACGTGGATTAAGTTTTAAGGTGCAAAGTGCAAAAGTTGTATTGCCTTTGGAAATGTTTGTCCTGTATGTGTATAGGCACACATAGATCACATAAGAAATATTGATGTTCTTTGCTTGGAAATTCATGGTGTTCAGTGTTACCACTTGAAGCAGGCCTGAGAAGGTAAAACTCCTGAATCCACTCTTTTGATTCTGACTGGAGGACAAAACACAGACAAAAGAAAGGGGAGTTGTAGAGGGCTATGGCTGGAATCTCTTCTGTGCCAGGTGCCTGCCAATGCCTAATGCTTTTCAGCAGGGGGCAAAACTATTTGTATATGGCAGAGCTGTCCACTGTCTAAGCTGAACCAGCAGGGGCCATGCACTGTGCAAGATGCACTAGGCTATTGGATTGCCTGCTGTGCAGATGAACCTCCTCATACCTCTGCTGCACCATGTGCTCACCCAGGTACCCACCCCTGCCACTGCACTAGGAGCTCTCCCCACCTGCTGCACTGCATGCCCCTCCCACTGCCTCCCCACATGCCCGCACAGGCAGTCCACCCTCAGCCTTTGGCATTGCTGCACCATATGCATAGCCACCCCTTTCCCTTTTTGCCATACTGTACTCACCCTCAGCTCTCAATGCAACTTGCTGCATTACCACAGCTCCATGGGGCACAGACAGCAAGTGGCTGCTGGTGGGGTGGAAAACCTGGAGACTATGACTGCTGCTGTAGCTGGAACAATGTAGAGAACTGTGACTAGGCAGGAGCTTGAAGGCCCCAAACTTAACCTCTTGCAAGCTGCATGTGGCTTGCAGGCCACCATCTGGACAGCCCTGTTTTCAGGCCTATTGAAGATTTTGCTTTGCTTTGGCAGGTTAGGTTAGTTATGTCTGGTATTGTGTCAGGGTTGACTGTAGTTTTGCTAAGAAGGTAGAAAATGGATTTGTATGGGATGGTTTGGATAGGGTTAATCCCATCTCAGGCAGGTAGTTGAACTAGATGGCCTACAGAGGTCCTTTTAGTCCTACTTCTTTAAGATTCTATAAGGGTAAAACGTATAAACATTTGTACTCATAACTGGTATTTGCAGCTTTGGGGTTTTTTTATTTTGGTTTCACAATACGTGTTTTCAAGTTAAGCTAGAAATGTCCATGCATTACGCACATATACAGTCTGGAAATTTGACGCCCCCAGAGAAGAGTTAAATATGTGAAACTCCTAGTTCTACAGGGCTCAGCTTTGATAGCAATGCCACACACAACATTAGTAATAGCTGCCTGTGCTTTACCCCAGTTCCATTGCACAGCAAAAGCTTTGTTATCCAGCACCCATGGGGAATGGGGGGTGCCGGATAACAAAATGTGCCAGTTAACTGAGAGTCCCAAACAGGTGTCTTTGCCTGTTCAGGCTGCCAACCCCTCCCATGGGCCCCGAGTGACAGGGAGGGGGGCCCCACGCATGCTGCTATGCCCTGGGCCATGCGGGCTTGGCAGCACAGGCTGCTTTTCCCCGGGCCATGGGGGCTCGATGAACCCAGAAGTACTACAGTGGGCACTTCCTGTTGCGCTTTTACCTTACAAGCCGGCACGCCGGTTAACAGAGTATGCCAGCTTGTAAGGTGCTGGATAACACAGCCTTTACTGTACTATGTTTGCTGTATCCATATGTATCGTCACTTAATCAGTTTGTCATTTATCTGTAGAAAGATAGCATGCATCATGTTCCTTCCTTTGATATAAGGCAGAGCACAGATGCAGTCTCACACACCAGGAACAGACTGTGTGAAATCATCTACAGCAACAATAACACAGAATAAGATCTATCATGCCCCTTTGCAATATTTTGACATAATAATAACTGCTTAGCAGGCCTTCAATCACTCTCTTCCATCTGTCCTTAATGGCCACGCAAAATCAGCTTTGTCCTAACAAAAAAGAGAATCCATACGATTCTCCAAACAGCCAGTGAGAACCTTATTTGTTGCAGACCTTTTCTATAGTCGTTGGGGCTGCCTTTAAATGAACCACACTCCAGGGAATGAATATTTATTTAATTGCAGTCCATGCTATTTACATATTCTATTATGTATAAATGTAGCCCCATTATTATACTGTGTCACATGCAGAGATGCATATAGCAAAGGGGCATTATTACCATGTATTTCAAAAGCTTGTTCAGCATAGGAGAGAAATATAATGATAAGTACTTAATACAGAAATAGCCAAACCTGTCAACAGAAGGTTATAGTAGCCGCCAGCCAGAAGTGCATGGGCTGTGCTTGATTTGCATGAATATATTTTCTTAAGTTTAGCCATGCTAGATAAATTTTGCTTGTAGTAGTAGCTTCTTTGCTGGATGTGGAGAAAACTAGCGCACTGTGCTAGCTGACTGACTTTCTACCAATGGTAACTAGGAACTTTTTTCAGGTTAGGACAGCATGTGTGACACAGGTTCTTTCAGACACTCAGTAAGCATGTTTTAGTCTCATCATTTTGCATCCAGTGTTCTCATTGTTAGGCCTCCCACTAAAGAGAAGAAAGTTGTGGATGATATGGAGGATGGAACGGTGCTGATATTTTCTGGCTTATTTTCACAAACCTCTCTTCCTTGAAGCCTGTATACAATCTCTTTGCTACAAGGGTACAACTTAGGGTTGAGTTTTGCCTGATATGTGGAATATAATTCGTCCTGAGTAGTCTCCAGTTTTTCTTTGCCTGAACCATTGTCCTACATCTTACATTTACTGAATTTGTAAAGCTCTTCAGGATGGGGAACATGTTTCACTTAAAAAATCTGACCTGTCTCCAACCAATATTGGACTTCAGTGGGAGCAAGGTTTACTGCTTTATGTAGAAAGTAGCATGAAAGCTGTAGATTTACTGGTACATCAATTTCTAATGATGAACAGTGATATAAAATTGGGGATGTCAAACTAAAATTGGTTGGTAGGACATATTCCCTGCCTTCAGGGTGTCCATGTGCCACAAGCACATTTTTTGACCAAAATTTGTTATTCACTCAGCTCAGTTTACACTTTACAAGGAACCATTTTTTCAATCAATAGCAGTTTTCAGCATATCTCATCATTAAAAAAAAATTATAGCTATATATAGATTTGTTACAGACTTCTAAAAGCAATAAAAGATATCAGATTCACCCAGAGAACCTTGTCTGCCTTAAAACATGGATTTAATTTTAAAAAGTATTTGATTAAGGAAAATGAAGAAAAAGTAGGATGAATTCAAAATGAAAAAAGTCTTTCACATACACTAATATCTCATTAACTACTAGTACTGTTCCTAGATACCTGGCGCATCTTCAGTGCAACCAGCTCCTTAATGTTTGGTTCCAAGTACTGTGCTTGGGTCACTTTCAGGATGGTGTTCAAGTGCTCGTCACCAAGTCTTGGGTGTAGTTTTGACTTGGTGACGTTCATCACCGAGAAGTTTGTTTGCACACATATGAGCTTTCATGCATAGATAGTAGGGGTGTGTGAAGTGAGCAGTATTCAGTTCGGATTCAGCCCAATTCAGGGATCATTGTCCTGATTCAATCTGGCCAAATCTGAAGATTTGATTCCGATTCGGAGAATCAGCGATTTGGCCATAGACACAGCTTTATATGTTTTTTCTACGTACCTCGAGGTACCAGACACAGCTCATGAATGCTGAGGTAGTGGGGTGGATGGAGTGTCCCATGGGAGTGCGGGGGGGAGGGCGGGTCCCCCACATGCTTGGCGGCAGACCCGGAAGTGGACTGGGAATACTTCCAGTCTACTGCTGAGCACACAAGGGACCCCCCCTGCTGGCTCAGTGATCAGCCAAGGGTGGGGGGAGGGACTCTAGATGCCTCCCAGACTCAGGAGACACCAGTCACCAAGCTGGAGGGGGAAGTCCCCTGAGCGCTCAGTGGTGGACCTGGGAGTGGACCGGAAGTACTTCTGGTCCACTTCTGGGTCTGCTGCCAAGCATGCGGGGGGGGGGATCCCCCTGTGCTCCCACAGGATGCCCCATTCGCGCCAACATTTAAGTAGTCATGAGCCATGCCTGGTACCTTGAGATACGTAGAGAAAACATATAAAAGCTGTGTCTATGATTGAATCATTGAATTTCTCTGAATCGATTCAGAGAGATTAATGGGTCTCCCGATTCGATTCAGATTCAGAGATTCAGCCGCCGAATCTCCTCCAAATCAAATCAGCATCTGAAGCTCTGCACAGCTCTAATAGATAGCAATAAAATCCTCCAGACAAAGGATGCTAGATTAGTTTTTTCCCAGGTATTGGTAAAATTCATGAATCCATGATTCCTAATTTTGAGACTTTATCCTTTGGTGTAGCATTACACTGAAGATCAGTAAGTTCTATTTGCACCTCCTGAGGGCCATCTTCCACGGAAATGGAGGACAGATGCTGAAAAGTCTGCACAGCTCTTCATGGCTCTGAAAAAGTCAGCCAAAAGAACTTCGCTTGGGATTTGTGCCCGAGATTAGTCATCTAGGCCACATATTTCTCCGAGCAGTCACACCTTCAATCTCAGTGGCATTGAGCAGTGGCTTTAAGGAGTGAAGATATGATACACTGCACTGAGAGAGCCGTTTCTCTAGAAGACAGCTAGGTCCTACAACTATTTTTCATCCTGCAGTTCCACTACAGGTTTTCCTTTCTTAATCATAAATACTTCAATCTCATCACAACAGCCCTGTGACTCAGCCAGCACACTTTAGCATAATGCAGCATTCCATGTTACCTTCCTCCAAGAGCCGATTGAACTGCTGATGGTTGAAAGCCCTCACTTGGATAAAATTCACTGTTTTTACAACAACATTCATCATATGGTCCATACCCAGATTTTTGGCAGAGAACTTCCTGATGCAGAATGCAATGAAAAGTGCAGAGTGAATGGACTGGATTGAAAAATCTGAATTTTGCTTGTAAGCAGGCACATCCACATGAGATGCTGATGGTACAGTACATTAATTCTACTGCATATTAGTGCAGCACAGAAAACGGTGCTAATGAATTAGTCTACTGTGCATTAGCACCACTTATTGGGTACAGACAGAAATGTAGCTCCCAGGTATAATTCAGGACGTGTTCTGCAAAGCATTCTGAGTTCCAGTGTTACCCCAGACCAAACAGAAGTTCGCTGTTGATTCCAGAGGGGAGGGAAATCTAGCTGTAGGCTGGGAGCCTGCAGCCAGGTTCCCATAGCAATGGCCAGGGCGCTCTGCTAGTGCTCGATATTTTCAGAATAGGAGTGGGGAAAGGCAACAGAGGGAGCTTATGCCTAAGGCTCCCCAGCTGGTGCTGAAGAGTGGGGTGGGTGAATTGGAGCCCCTCTACCTTCAATATACCTGCCCCAGAGGGAGGCAGAACCCACCCCTCAAACTGAACTCCTTCCCCCTCTCCCATTCTGAAAACAGTGAAAAGCTGGAAGCTCTGCAGACACAAGTTACAAAAGATGCTACATTTTGAAAGGTCTTCACCTGATACCTCATGTAATGAGGGGTCAGATTTTTACTCAAATCGGCCATTTTTGAAGCTGTCTGCATCTATGCACTTGTATTTGGCCACCGCTGTAAACCACTTTCTGAGGCCAGATCGGGTGAAAGTTGTCACTTCCATCTGCATCCATAAAGTGTGTGCCAGTGCTCATGTGCAGTAGCGCCAATTATGGTGCATTAAGTTCAGTACCTGCGATTACAAGTACTAAACTTAATGTGTTGTAATTAGGGCATATTAATTATAGTGTAGATTTGCCCAGTTTCTCCACAAATCCCGTTTTCCTTTCCACCCTGGAATGAGCCTGATATGTTGCAGTACACACTGCCCTTTTTTAGTGCACATCTAATTTGTCCAAAGCTGCGGTCAGGCTGTTGAAAGTGTCCGCTTCTGTAATTGTATCTTACATTGGCACTAACTGCACGAATTCCTCTGTTACATTCAATCTTGATTGACATTCAGAACAAACACAGCTAGCTGTACAATGTCATTCATATCTGTGCTCCATCAATTACTGTTGAAAAAAGAAGCAAACGCCTTTGCCTTGTTCCAGAGATGACTCTGCAGATTACCAGATAAGTCACAGCTTCAGTCCACTGTTTCTGGAATAACTGGTATACGTAAAAGCTTGCCATTTCTCTGGACACACTGTCTACAGTCTTCATCATGTATTTCTTCATGGATTCTCCCTCAAAAAGGACTTTGAAGAAACAACTATTTCTTGAGAAAAGACATGGCTAGCTGTCACTGCTCCATTGCTTACGTGATGCACTTGTTTGAAGATAAATTGTTAACTTTCCAACAAGTCTAATTCACTCATTTGGTTTTCACATAGCTTCCCATAAATTTTTTATGCTTGATGCCATGGCATGACTCATAATATCTCTGAATGCCATGTTCTTTGGAAACTGCCACAGCTTGCTTACAAATCAAACACAGGTTTTCCATTTGCTTGTGAAGAGGTATGACAGCCTCCATTTCTCTTGAAACACACAGCACTCCTTGTCCACTTTCCTCTTCACAGACATGATACCCATCTTACAGCTGACACAAATGTGCAAAATGGGACACTTGTTACACTTGCTCATAACACAACAGATGACTACTAATACTGTTAGAAATGTGGGTAAGTCTTGTCAGTAACAACACTATTGTTCTATTTTCATTCATTTTATTCCAATTACTGTATTTATAGTGTTGCCACAGTCTCTCTCCCCGTCCCCTCTCTTTCTTTCAACTCTTCACTTACAACCATTGCTTGCCAACAACATCCCACTGCATTTTGCCATTTAGATACCATGCTTGGCTATTTTCTGAAAAAACAGCCACAGTGTTCCAGTACTCTTCCTTCCAGAAAGATATATTTACATTACTGCAGATGTTCTGGTAGTTTCCTTTCTGGCTGCCTTAGCAAGGGATATAGAATGGACAGAGACAGGAAGGAGTTGAGAGAGCCAGAGAGGTTGTCTGAGCTGTTATCCCAGGATTGCATCACTGAATCAATGGCAGAAAAGCAGTAGTGCATTCAGCTGCTCACTAAACCCCGATTAGAAATGTGATGAGTGTATATGCCAATCCTGGGATATTTCTGTTCTGGGACAAAACACAGGCATAATTTATCCAGGGATAAATGCAACATTTATTTCTAGCCTTAGAGTGAAGTTACAATGCATTTATTTGCTATTGACAAAAAACATAATTTCCATAAAAGTTCAGAAGAAAGTGACATCTAGAAGCCTTGCTAAATGTTTGCTTTAGCAGATAGTATACCAGCTGGAGAACTGTTCTATGTTTTCCTTTGGGGTAGCATAATTATTGGATCCCCAGTAGCTGGTTTCAGCAAGATGGCTATAGTAGGGGACCCCCTACCCCCATGACATCTTTGGCAGTCCCTTGCAGCTGAGGATGATTGTCCTCCATGATTGTCTTATTTGTGTGTCTGAAGATGGCTGATGAGGCCTATCCAGGATCGGGAGACTATTGCAACTTAGACATGTGTTTCCATGTGGGGTGGATGGCACTGGACTCTCAATTTGGTCTGCAACACAGTTTCTGCTGCTCCTGCTTTTCCGTCTCCTGTTGTTGTCATGAATTTTCAGAGTACTGAGATCTCTGCAGGAGAATCAGTCTCCATTTGGGGTGATCCTAGGTGATAGTCTCCCATGAATTGACATCAAGGTTGCATTTTTTCCAAGTTGGCCTTGAGGATGTCCCTGAAGCACTTTCTCTGTCCTCCTCTTGAGCATATGCCCTAGCTGAGCTGGGAAAATAAAAAAGACTTTCTTTGGGAGTCTGGAGATAGACATCCAAACGACATGGCTAGCTTAATAAAATTGATGTCAGATGATCATTGCCTCAATAGTCAT
This sequence comes from Crocodylus siamensis, assembly GCF_052110815.1. Lineage (NCBI taxonomy): Eukaryota > Metazoa > Chordata > Crocodylia > Crocodylidae > Crocodylus > Crocodylus siamensis. The sequence goes on along the minus strand of NC_143397.1, from coordinate 133,652,173 downwards.
GGTGTTTGCTTGCAGGAGGATGCTAATATTGATGTGTCTGTCTTCCCACTGGATTCAAAGGATCTTCCACAGGCAGTATTGATGGTATGTCTCCAACAACTTTAGATGCCTCCTGTACATTGTCCATGTCTCAGCTCCATACAGCAAGGTTGGGATCATGACTGCTTGATAAACCATGAGCATGGTTTCAGGTCTGATGTCACAATCTTTGAACATCCATCTCTTCAGGCATCCAAAGTTTCCATTTGCACATTTGAGGTAATGTTGGATTTCTTCATCAATGTCAGCCTCTTGCAAGAGACGGCTTCCGAGGTTACAGGAAATACTCAACATTCTCCAGAGTCTCATGGTGGATCTGGATTACTGGAGCAGGTGACTGTTCTTTAGGAGCTTGTTGATGGAAGACCTTAGTCTTCTGAATGTTAAAATGTTAATCCCATTTTCGTTTTTCCCTCTGTAAAGATGTTGATGATTGCCTGAAAATCTGCTTCTGAGTGAACACACACTAGAGCAGGGTAGGCAATATTTTTTGGTCAGAGTGCCAAAAACCACCATGATGCCTACCTTGGAAGGTGCCGGAGTGCTGGCATGCTAGAAAAACATGAACGCAGGGGGTACGTGGCAGGATGCCCTGCGTGTGCCCCCTGCCCCCCACCCAAAGCCCCTGCCCCCCAGCCTGGGCTCCCAGCTGACAGCAGCTACCCAGAGCCAGGGCTGGCTGCAGCCAGGAGGCTCCAAACAGCTGCGCTGGGCTCTGGAGCCCAGGCCTCAGCTCAGAGGCAGCACAGCCCCGGTCTCTCCCCCACTGCTGGTACAGAGCTGGTGACTGGGCTCCGGAGCCCGGTTCAGCTGTTTGTAGCCAGCCTGGGCCCTGGGCAGCTGCCACAAGCAGCAGGCAGGCTGCAAACAGCTGCACTGGGCTCTCTAGCTCCAGGATCAGCTCCATGCTGGCGGCAACTGCACACACACACACCTTGGGGCAGGCTCTGCTGCCAGGCTGTCTACCCTGAGGCGTATATGCAGTTGCTGCCAGCACAGAGCTGATGCTGGAGCTGTGGAGCCTGGCACAGATGTTTGCAGCGTGCCTGCTGCAGCTGCCCAGAGACCAGGCTGGCTACAAACAGCTGCGACAGGCTCCGGAGCCCAGTCACCAGATCTGTGCCACAAGTTGGGGAGAGACAGGGGTTGCGCTGCCTCAGGTCCCTCCCCCACCACCTGCTCCAATGCATGGGTGCACACGCTGGTATGGAGCTGATGCTGGGTGTCACTGCCCTGTTCCTATGAAGGGATAAGGGCAGCTGCCAATCTTCAGGGCGGCTCAGGTGCTGGTTGCTGGGGCAACTGCACTGGTCAGGTGACCAGAAGGGGGCAGGGCCGGGCCTTTATAAACAGCCCAGGCTGAAGCCTAGGAAGCAGTCCCCCTCTGGCAGCCCAAGGAGCGGAGCGGCCCAGCCCAGCCCAGCCCAGCCCAGCCTGAGCGGCTGCAGCATGGTACAGGGTGGAGAGAACCTTGACAGGGAGGCTTGGAAGGTGAGCCATGGTGGCACAGCATTTACATTCTAGCCAGGGGGTTTATTTTGAGTTATAGCCAGTTGGTTCATGGCTTTATGTTCCCTGGTTTGTTATTGTTATAACAGAGGACTGGGCAAGGCTCTAGGGGTTGGAGGAGGCCTCAGGGGAGCTCCCCAGTAGCGTGGGGGTTCCTGGTGCCCTGTAAGGGCACAGTGATCGGTGCCAGGGAAGGCACAGCTGTTTGGCGCTGGGGTGGCGTGTCATCTGGGGGGGTGTGTTGACCCCAGCCCTGGGTGGGTGATAGCCGGAGAAGCCTGAGCAGGGCAGAAGACCCAGACGGAGGGTTGGGGCCTGGCACGGCTACAGCCACCCGAGCCCCGACCATGGAAAATGCGGGAGCTGAGACCTGAGTGCACGCGAGACTGTGGGAAGCGCTAGGCGCTGGCCTGAGTGCGGGTGACTGCGGGAAGCGCGGGAGACAAGGCCCAAGTGCAGGTGAGACCGCGGGAAGCGCGAGGCACAGACTGGAGTGCGGGCGACCGCGGGACGTATGGGAGGCAGGCCCCAGTGGGGCACTGCCTGTAAGGGAGAAGCCCCGGGAGGGGGGCAAGCCCATTGAGAAGCCCCGGAAGGTGTCAAGGAGCACAGAAGTGCAGAGAGACTGGCCCCAGTGGGGCACTGCCTATGTGAGAGAAGCCCCAGGAGAGGGCGCGTACGGAGAGAAAGGCCTGGTGTGGGTGAACAGTCGAGCGGAGGCCTTCTAGAGGGCCTCTAGGGAAGGTATATTGGCAGGATAACGTCCAGAAGATCGGCGAGGCTTGGCATGCTAAAGGAGAAGTTGGAGGCACGCGTAGCCTATAAGGCTAGGGGTGCACCAGGTCACTCCTTACAGAATAGGGGACAGGACAAACAGCACCGTGTCCAAGAGGAAAAGGGCAGCCTCCCTTATATAACAGCAAGACGTGGCGGGCAAGAACGAGGGTGCTGGATCGCCTACTTGGCACAGTAGGGGGCGCTAGAGATCACAGCCGCTCCCAGGCCCCACTCTGTGACACTGGGGCTCTGGAGCCTGGCGCAGCTGTTTGGAGCCTCCTGCCTGCAGCCAGCCCTGGCTCTGAGTAGCTACTGCCAGCCAGGAGTCCAGGCTGCTCCCAGCAGGCAGCTGGGAGCCCCGCTGGGAGCAGCCTGGACTCCAGCAGCTATGCAGAGCCAGAGCTGGCTGTGGTGTGCCGAGCAAAATGGCCTTGTGTGCCATGTTCAGCATGCATGCCGAGGGTTGCCAACCCCTGCACTAGAGCATCATCGGTGTACTGAAGCTCTATGATTTGAGGTTGGGGCGGTCTTGGTTTTGGCTTGGAGCTGACTGAAATTAAACAACCTACTATCTATACAGTAGTATAGCTCCAGTCCAGCTGGAAACTTCTTGGTGGTCATATGTAGTGTTGCAGCAAGAACTATAGGGAAGAGTGTTGGATCAATGACAGCCTTGCTTAACTCCTGTTTTAACCTCAAAAGGATCTGTGATGTATCCATTACTGAAAACCACTACTTGCATACCATCACAGAGAAGGCAGAGAATGGTGACAAATTTCAGCAGGCATCCGTACTTCAGAAAGATCTTCCACAACACTTCTTGGCTGACATAGCCAAAAGCTTTCTTGAAATCAAATAAGGCCATGTAGACAGACTTAATGTTGTTTCTGGCATTTCTCCTGCAGCTGGCGAGCCATGAATGTCATGTCAGTTGTGCCTCTTGATACCCTAAATCCTCACTGAGATTCTGGGAGGAGCTCTTCAGCAAGTAGAAGGAGATGGTTCAAGAGGATTCTTACAGTGATCTTTCCTCTGGTGGACAGCAAGGCAATCTCTCCATAGTTTCCAATTTTAACTAGACTGCTTTCTTGAAGATTGTCACAATTACAGTGCCCCTGAGGTCATCTGGGATGTCCTATTCATTCCAGCTCCTCTCCCCCCTGCGTGAAGATTTCCATGAGGATTCCATCCACTCCAGATGCCTTGTCATTCTTGATCTGCTTGATAGCTTTCCTCACCTCCATCCAGGTTTGAGATCATCTCTTACTGGGTGTTGTAGGATGGAGTTGATACTCTGACAAGAGTGTTCTCATTTGAAAAGATCTTCAAAATCCTCCTTCCAACAGGCATTGATGGCTTCTCTTTCCTTGATCAGATCTCTTCCATCCTTAGGTCTCAGGCGGGTTGGTCCCCGAGTGCTTGGACTGTAGATGGCATTGAAGAAGCTGTGCATATTGTGGATGTTAGTGAGATGTTGATTCTCCTTTGCCTTGTCTTTCCACCTTTTCTTTTTCATATCACAAGTCCTCCTTTGGAGATTCAGTTTCTTTTGCTTGAAGTTGGTGTCATATTGCCAAGCACAAAAAGCCTTGTGCTTGCAAGCAATCAACTCTTGGATTTCCCAGTCGTTCTCATCAAATTTGTCTTGAAGTTTCCTGGTAGAGAATCCAAGTACCTCTTCACAGTGGCCGTGAGGGTACCTGACATGCTGCTGACATTCTCCCACTGTTGTGATTGGAGTTTACCAGTTTTGTTTTGTTTTTTTTATTGAGGCACTGATGGAAGAGGTCTCACTGGCTTGGGTCCCTAAGTTCTTCAACATAGATCTTCTGTTGGCATTGCTTCTGCTGCAGCTGTCATTTGGGAGATGGTTTGAGTGCCATAACTCAGCAGATGAGTCAGGGATCAGTCCAGCAATCATCAGCTCCTAGCATAGCTCAGGTGATGTGGATATCTTTGCAATGCTGGGCATGGATGAATACATAGCCTGTTTTGGTTTTTTGTTGTTGTTGTTTTTGTGTGTGTGTGGGTTGTTTTTGTTTTGTTTTGTTTGTTTTTTTGGGGGGGGAGGTTCTTGGGGGGGGGTTGGTTTTTTCAGTGGAACAGGGTGTTGGTGATGTCAAGCTCATGTTCCATTCATTTGGTTAAGAGGAAGGTGGCACTGGAGTTGACCTTTCCTACTCCTTCCTTCCTGATGGTTCTGTTCCAGAGGTTTGACATTCCAGAGGGAGATGGACATATTTTTCTAAGTGATTTCAATGCCAGATTCCAAAGAGACTCAAAGGGCTGGGCAGTTGGACAAGAGACAGAACAGAAGCAGGAGCTTTGCCAGGGGTCAACTCCTGACAGCATGACAATCATCATGGATTCAGGTAAGCTGTACAAGAAAGCCAGGCCAAAGGGACTGCTGTACAAGTGAATGAGTCCTGGAAATATCATTGGTGAGGGTGGTGGTAAGTAATTTAGAGCAGGCCTCAAAGAGATGCACTAGGATGCTCTTGCACATGAAAGATGATAACGATGCTAGCCTCAGTTAAGCTGGGCTTACAGTAGTACAAGACCTACTATTAATGCCTTAGCAAGTGGGAGAGAAAGTACCCACAAACTGAAGGCTCATAACAACCTAAATAACAGCTCATGGCAGGCGAGAACATGGGCCATGGGGTGGCTGGGAAAGCAAGCTGTACTGACTTCAGCAAGGGGATGATAGCATGTCTAAGGGCCACAGCCAGAGGGTTGTCACAGTGGCATCAGCTAAGCACTGTACTATAATTCCTGGTGGCAATTCATCTTGCACTGTAAAACAAGGAATGAAGTCCAAGTAAATACTTCTCTCGTGATTTGCTTCTAATGCTTGTACTTACTGAATCGGAACAAGTGTTGCCTCTTTGTACAGGCTACACAATGAAAAAGAATAGCTTAATCATGTTGCATGCCTCTCAGCAAGGCTGCTGCAATGAAACATTGGATCCATCATTCTTTCTGGGTAATGAAGGCTTAGCAGACTGCATTGGCTTAATCATTATTTATTATTATTATTATTATTATTATTATTATTATTATTATTTTACCTACACCTACTCTGGCTGTCAATCTATCAACAGACTCACAGAAACACAGAGCTGGAAGGGAACTCAGGAGAGCCTAATCCCCTTCAGAGGCAGGTTCAAGTATACCTTCTTCATCCCTGAAAGAATCATCACTGTTCCTGGAAACTTCCAAGGAAGGAACTATTAAGAACAATTTATAACAACCTTTTATATATTGAAAGATTGTTAACATGTCTTCTCTTTCTTAAACTAAAAAAAATCCACTCCAACTCTTCTTCATAGGCCATGTTTTCTAAATTTCTTATCCTTGTTTCTCTCTTCTGGCTTCTCCCCTGATTATCTACCTCAGGGTGGCCAACCCTTGACATATATGCCACAAGTGGCACATACGGTTGCTTTGTTTGGCATATGATAGATATGGCAGAGAGCAGGGAGAGCAAAACACAGATAAGGCAGAGGGGAGGAAACATTGTTGGGGAGGGAATCAAGCAGAGGAAGGGGATTAGAGAGACATGCCAACTGAAATGGTTGGCAGCCTGTGGTCTATATACATCTGTGCAATGCCTTTTAAGAGCACTCTATGTGAAGCTTCACCAGCCAAAAGTAGAATGGAATACTTACCTCCTATGTCTTTTATATTCTGTAAAACTAGTCGGGGGAGAGGGGGATCAGCAGGCACTGGGGGAGTCACTGTTCCCCCGAGCACCACCAGGAGTGACCAGGAATAATGGTCACAAGCTGGCAGAGGGTAGGTTTAGGCTAGACATCAGGAGGCGCTACTTCACAGTCAGGGCAGCTAGGTTCTGGAACCAACTTCCAAGAGGGGTGGTGCAGGCTCCTACCCTGGGGGGTTTTAAGAGGAGGTTGGATGATCATCTTGCTGGGGTCATTTGACCCCAGTATTCTTTCTTGCGATGGCAGGGGGTCGGACTAGATGATCTGCTCAGGTCCCTTCCGACCCTAGAAACTATTAAACTATTCAGTACTGATGTCAATGAATTCCAAATTGAGATTTTTTTTTTTTTTCCTCTCTTGCAATAACTCAAATTTTAGTTTGGGATTATCAGTAGTTTCCTGCCAGACTAGGAGGGTATTACAAGTGTCAACTTCAGGGGGATCTGTCCTGAACCTAGGGGGATCCACTGTTATCTATAGATACCTTTTCTGCTCTACTTCCACCTGGCTATTTATTTTTTACTTTGCATGCGTATTTGGCTTCTCCTTCCCAAGAGTACCCCTTTGCACTGGTCTTTATTGAATTCCATTTTGATTATTTCGGACCATTGCTTCAATTGAAGGGATCCTTTGACCCTAGGCGACTTCCTGCCCCTGGGGTTGGGGGCTGGACTTGATTATCTTCCAAAGTCCCTTCCAGCCCTAATGTCTATGACATTAGTCAAAATCCTTTTGAATTCTGATCCCAGCTTCCAAAGTGCTGGCAGCCCTTTCTCCTAGCTTGGTGTCATCCACAGATTTTATAAGAGTACTATTTATTTCATGTTCCAAGTGGTTAACACAAATATTGAATTGAACTAGGTTCAGGACAGATCCCCCTGAAGTTGACACTTGTAATACCCTCCTAGTCTGGCAGGAAACTACTGATAATCACCATTTTTTTAAAAAAAAAGTGGTGTTTTCAATCAGTTTTACAGCCACCCGATTAGTGATTTATATGTAGACCATATATCCTTAGTTTGGGCTGTTATGCAAACCTTACTAAAGTCAAGATGCATATATATAGCTGCTGCTTCCCTTTTACCTACTAGGCTCATTATCATTTAAAAGAAGGAAATTAAATTGGTTTGTCACGATCTGTTATCAACAAGCCTATGTTGACTGCTTTTTATTGCTTATTTATCACCTTTCTGTTTTTTATAGCTGTTTTTATCACTTCTTGGGACTTGCAAATTGATTATTTAATAATTCTTTCCAGTATCTCTCCATGGATTGGAGTTCAGCTGACTGATTTTTAATTCCTCAGTTCCTTCCTTTTCTCTTTTTAAATATAGGTACTGTGTTAGTTAGCCCTTCTCCTGTCCTCAGAGACTTCTCCTGTCCTCCATGAGTTGTCAAGGGGAATCACTAATAGTTCAGACACTACTTGTGCTACTGCCTTAAGCACTCCTTGGTGAATTTCATCAGGCTCTGTTGACTTGAAGATTTCCTCTTATCTAGGTAGACTTTAACCTTTTTATTTCTGTACTCAGACCTGCATACCTAGCTCCCTGTAAATATTGCTTTCATCGAGTATCTTGTCGCAATTACCTTTTTTGTAAAGACTGAAGAAAATGAGGTGCTGAATACCTTAACCTTCTCACATCATCTGTTGTTTGCTTTTATTAAGGACTGAACATGTACTTCTTTTTTTTTTTACTTGCTTCTCAATCTAATGAGATTGAAAAGACAACCAGAAAAATGTTCTGTATCCCTTCTTAAACTCACTTTGTACTTCTAGCCTTTCCAATTTTTATCCCTACCCATTTGTGTTATTCCTTTATACTCCTTTCCACAACAACCCAAGTCCCTAAAGCCCATGGGCTTGCCCATCTTCCTTTTGTCTCTAGGTTTCTTTAATGGACTAAAGAAACCTTTTTGCCTGCCTCCTTTTTTTTTTTATATATACCCTCATTATTCCCCAAGGTCTATTAAAAATGCAGCTGCCAAAATTACCTTCATTGCCTGCCACTAACTCCCCCTTTGCATGGTATTGGTAGCTCACTTGTCTCATTTTAACATCTTACCCTGGCTACAGCTTTGATATTGATTCTGATTATATGGCTGGCACCCCGCCCCACCACCCTATTCACTTTCTTCTCCCACTCCCATGGCTGCACATTTATCTCACAGTCTTAGTGTGACATCTCCTCCTCATTGAAATGTCTTCTCAAGATTGTCACAGTCTTGGAATAGTTAGCCTGGTCAGTTATTTCTCTTAAGTTGTCCATTATCATTTAAAAGAGATTGAAATATTAAAAAAAAAAAAAGAGAAAATGGGTGATTCCAGGGAAATGGATAAAAAGTTAGGGGTTGTTATTTTCTTTGAGACTCTAGAGTTTTTGGGCCTATGTGCTCCACAAGGTAGGGAAGCTTCAGCACCAAGTGTTGTTTGTGCTTCCTGTATAATTAATGGCAATAAAGATAATTGACAAGTTCTCTGCCTTCAGAAGCAATTCACTTTGACTATCCAGTGGTCCCCTATCTCAGGGATCTGTTGTAGACACACTCTCCCTAGTGAGCAGCAGAGGATGACTATGTATTAATAATGAATTGCAAGATGCTTGAGACTTTCATCTCCTAATTAATTGGAAAAAGCCAAAGGAAATGTAAGTAAGTAAGTGGCCCTTGTCTGAAGAGAAGATAAGATGTCAGCTTGGTACTGTTTTAATGCACTCCTTAAATAATCTTGCTTAGGCCTGCACTGCATGAGATTTCTATGGCATATGTTGTCAATGGGACACGGATATGAAGGGGTAAATGAAGCTTAGTGCCAACTCGTGAGCAGTGCTGATGAGAACTATAAATCCTCAGTAGATAACTGAATTTGCACTACTGTAATCAATGAGAGTTATGCCATCAGCTTCAACTGAGGCAGATTGAGACCCTCATTCCCCTGGGCTGGACAAGGGTCAGGAGGCTAGTGACAGAGCCCCCCACATGGTATGGACCAGTGGAATCACCCCCCCCCCCCCCCCGCCAAGCGGCAACTGCTGAATAGGGGCTTCCCCCCCACCCGCCCAAGACGGCCTGGGCCAGGTGATGGGAGTGAGATTCGGAAGCTGCCAAATATCCGAATCAGATTTGACCGAATCAATTTGGGACAGTGATTCAAACTGCTGTCCCCCAAAATTGGATGAATCCAAATCTGAAGCAAATACTAGCCACTTTGCACAGGCCTATTGCTCGGCTCTCCCCCACCTCTAGAACCAATTGGAAGATACAGTGGGAAGGGAAGACAGGGGACAGCTCAGCATATAGTAGTGGCCACTTACACCTCAGCAAGAACTTGAGTAAGGAATAGAATTGCCAATTTCACTTGTGTACCTAAGGTGGAGCAGAATCTGATCCATTTTTTTCACCTCTGGCATCTAACAAGACAAGTTACCAGAATTTGTACTTACTACCTGATCACCATTATTATTCTCTTTCATGAGAGGAAGGCAAGGGAGCACAATTTTTCTCCATCTTTATGGCATCTTTTCAAATCTTTCAGACATGTTGTCATGTCCTCCCCTTTCACCTCGCCTTTCCCAAATAAAACATACCTAGTTCCTTCAGCCTTTCTTCACAGTCCTTGATTTTTACCCCTGTTATCAGTCACTTGCCCCTGGATCCTTTCCAGTTTTTACAACATCCTTGTTAAAACCAGTATTCCGAACTAGACACAGTATTCCACCTGAGGCCTAACCAGCATTGAGTGGAGCTATACTAGTCTCCCACATCTGACATACATTACTTCTATTAATGCAACCCAAACTTCCATCTTGCTTTTTTTGTGACGGCATCACATTGCCAATTCATGTGATCCAGTTGTGCTGTAATCTGAACATAATGGTATCAAATGCATTTCAGCAGGGAAAATAAGGTACAGAGGGACTCTGGAGGACCATTAAGGCTATAGTGAAGCTTTTGTTCTTTGGTAAGAATACTGTTAAACTATAAGACCTCCTTTGAATCAAATTAAAGTTTTGTTTGTTTTTTTTCCCCCCCCTTAAATAAATGGAAATAAGAGAAATGACAACTACCTTCTGCATTCATTCCTGCTTATAAGAGTTGTTAGTATGATTTTTTTTTCCCCCCCCCTCCCCCCCCATTCACTATAGTTTCCCATTTTATTCCAATGGAAATTGTCTGCTAGGTACGTTAAGGAGGTACCTGCTGGGAATTTTTACTTCTTAAGCCCTTATTAAGAAGTAAACATCTGGACTGACCAGGCATAAGGCTATGTATACACATCTGTAGACTGGCAAAAAGAATAGTTTGTAGGGAGCTTAAAATGGAAGAATTATTCCTTAAGTCCTGCTTGCAGCATAGTTGGACATTAAGGGGCCCAATCCTGCGCAGAGACTGAACCTCTGTTGTAGACTGGTAATGCCACTGAAAGTGGAGGGTGCTCAGCACTTGGCACCTGGAGAGCTGCTATGCTATTACTCATGTTAAGTATGGCTTATTGCCTTGCAAGGAAGTTGTTTATTGATAACCCATTTAGAATAAGATTACTTGGCAAGAGTCAATAATTGAATTAATACAATGCTACGGTTATCCATTTAAGCATATGCAAGTCTGGAAATGAAGAAATTAAAAAGGTTTGTAGTAATGTTAACAAACTCACTTTGGACATGCCATTCTGAAAGTATTTCAGCATGCATCTAACTAGCATACATCATCATTGAATGTACTACTTTGAGAACCTTAACTTTTTTTCATTTCCTAATATAGAGAAGCTTCATTTCAGAAGCTTAATATTGAGCTAACATTGTTTGCATTTATTTTTCTTTTTAAAAAACAAAAACAAATGGAAGTCTGAACATAGCACTGACTATCCTGCAGCTCTCAATACTGAGGAATACTTTCAAACTTGGAAGATACCCACATTTCCTCAGCTGAAGTCTGTCCTAACAGCTTGCCAGAAATCCAAAGGCTTCTGCTAATGCATCAAATGAACAGATCAAAGCCACGTCCATTTCCAGTTTCTGCATGCAGTGTAACAAATGGGCATCCCTGGGCCAGTCAAGTCGTTGGCCTGCCCACCTACCTCAAGTAGAATTTGATAACAAGGTAGGAGGCTGCCCATTTACTTGCCTGCCAAGGGCCTATATACTGCTCTAAACCTTCCCTTTTATACTGTGTCCCAGGCCTCGCAGATGACATCCCTGCCTTTACACTGGAGCCCTCACTCGCCTGTCCTCATACCCCTTAATTCTCAGGAGCTTCACACTTAAGTCCCTTGTAGGCTTAGGGCCTCACCCCCACCCCCCAGAGCCTCACACCCAGCTCCTTCATACACCTCAGGACTTGCACTGAGCCTGGGCACTGCCTCAGGTCCCTTCACCTGACCTGGGCCCTTCCTCAGGACTAGTTGAGAGCCTGGGCCCTTGCTTGGTCTTCAGGGTGTGTTTCCCCATACCTTTCCCTTCCACAGGGTAACCTGCAAGGCAGCAGGGGAATGAGGCTTTCTGTCACTCCATACTTGCCCTTCACTGGGGAGGCACAGAGGTGGCATTTCCAGGAGACTGTCCCATCACTGACAGTCATACCACACCAACCAGCCCCAGGACCAGAATCCTCCACCTTCCCCTGTACCTCCAAGATGTTATGAGCCCTAGCTAGGTGGTGCTCTTCCTCTGCTGCTAGCAGCAAACTGCTGGCTCCATTACTCAGAGCCCTGTTCTTATGAGCAGCTGGGCCCTATTCCCAATGAGGTCATTGTGCCTGATTGGGATTGCTGCCACCGGCTTGGCTGTTTGCTCATGCCCCTTTGAGTAACAGAGCACACCCTGTGCTCTGTTACAGACTCCACACAGCTAAAATCTGGTTTTCATGGAGAGCTGACTGTTGGCCACTAGGAACCAGCCAACAGGAGAGAGTTTAAGAGGGAATGCTTTGGTGAGAAAGCAGCCCTGTTCACCCCTGTGTACTGAACTGGGGTGTTGGGTTTGTTTGGCATTTATATTTGGTGGGAGAAACTTGCATGTATGCTAGGGGCTTTTGCTATGCTGGATTTTGAAGGAGGTAGCTCAAGGATTGAAAGACTAAGGAAGGCAAAAACAATTGTAAATGGGAATGAAATACATATTCTAGTTGGGAACTTGGGTAAACTTAGTAGGAAAGAAGTGTGTGTACATCCATGCTAGGAGTCTGGGTAATAAATGGAGGAATTGGTGTGTAACACAGAACTAGACATGACTGGAGTAACAGAGATTGGGTGGAATATTAGCCATGACTTGAATGTAGATATCTAAGGATATGAACTGTTTGGGAAGGATAGAAATGAAAATAAAGGCAGTGGGGCTGCACTGTACGCTAATGAAATGGCAGAATCCAGGGAAAGAAACAAAACTAATGGCCTACATAAAACAGGGTCTGCTTCAGTTAAAATCACTCTGTCTTTTCCTGGGTATGTGGGCTCTCTCTCAGGAGAGAGCTGGACTGGGAGCACTGGACTGGCCCCAGCAGCTTTACCTGGGGTCCTGGGGGCCTCCCAGGGCTGCAGCAGTGGCAATCCTGCCATCTGAACCTGGCCAGTAGCTGGAGTGTGGCTTCAGCTGGCCAGTCTCCGATTTTGAGTGGTGCACGCTGCCCCTGTAGTCAGGGATCCAGGAGTCAAGAAAAAAAAAACCTGTTCTTGTCCCTTGCAGTGTGGAGAAGAACTGAAAGTGCAGTATGTGGTGCTGCAGACACGTCTGCAGCGCCCAAATACCACACAGCTGCGGTCATCTGGATGCGGCCCTAGAGACTGAATCAATGACAAGTTTCCTGAGTAGTACTGGTAAACAAATATATATCTGGATAATACCCTCTTAGCAAGTTTCATTTCCTTACCTCGCTATACTGAATTAACTTGACATCTCCATTCATCATGTATCTTGGTGCTACCCAGACACCATGTGCAGTTTCATAGATTGCAGTAGCTCCAAATCAGTCACAGATATATGCTGATATATATATATATATATATAAAGCTGTTAATTCATAGAGGGTGTACTACAAACTCCCCTGTTGAGTTCCACTAATCAAGATTAATGCTGCCCCATGCTATTTATGACTTCCAGTAGACATAAAGCACCTCATAGTATTATCATTGGCTGCCTATACACATGCATGGGGGGTGGGAAGGAGTTTTAACTAGAGCAGTTCCTGGATAGCCTCTCTAATTAAACAGCTCACCAGCACATGTATTAAGCCCCTTCATGTTTCAAAATGGTCTTGGGATACTTTATTTAAAGCTCATTCAATGAGGTCTGGATAAAGCGCTTCTGTAGACATTTTGAAACGTGGAAATTTAATACATGTGACGGTCAGGAGATGCTGGAGCTTTCTAGTTAGAATGTGGATCTGTTCAAATTAAAAGGTGACCAAGCATTTCTAAAGGCAGCCATTATGGTCAACTTTACCAAGTACAGGTTCATGTTGCAAGTGCACAATAAATGGCATGCACTTTACATTAGTAATGCACTATTGCACACACATAGCCAAATCCTGGTATCTTTGCTCAGATTTTAGTTAGTCAATTGGCATAAGGACCAAATAAAATAAAGTCATAAAGAACTTCAGTATTTACTTAAGAAATCCAGAGAATATGGGTGTTTAATCCCAACTGCCCCTTAACCAGCAGAGAGGGGAAGAGAGTCTGGGCTGGTCTCCCAGGCTCAAACAAAGGAGTAGGCACCTCAGGGCTGAATTGGGGTTCACATAGAAAAAATAAGCACAACTTTTGAAGCATCTGTAGGATTACCATTGTAAATTATGGAACCATTACTGCTGGGTAGGGGGCAGTAAGGGATAACCTGTACAGAAGATAAGTGAGGGATGGAGTGGGGGGGAACAATTGCCCAAGCCTGAGAACATTTGGCCCTAATATTTAGAAAAGGTGACTGGTTGGAGGACTTTTCCAATTTTACTGGTATCTGAAATGAGAAGTACTTTTTTTTAGATTAAGGTGCACTGTGAGTGGCTCTTGTATGCTTTCTTCAGAGAAAGCAGCTAGTACTAGTTATTGAAGAGAAAGTGATACCCTCTGTGTGGAACAGTGCATGCACTGGAAAGGCCTGAAGCTGGTAACTGCAAATGCTGACTCTGACAGAAAGACTGAAAGAAAAAAAGCATCTTTCTTGCTTGTGTTGTTACAGACTTCTATAGGTCCACTCCACTTCTGGCTGTTAAACTCCTTCTGGGTTCAGTGGAATTGAGGCATGAACTCATATTCCTGGAAATAAAAGGTTAGTATTAAAAAGCACTTAATTCAGCAATATATCGTCTCAAGGTAGCCCTAGAGTTTTATGGTTTCTTAGCACGATAGTGATGATGCAGTTTGCCTGAAAATAACCCTGTCTAAGGTGATCTCTGTAGCTCAGCTGGTACTCACTGTCTCATAAAAGATTTTGATTTTAATTGTCCAGGGTGACCATATTATTTTGAAGGAAATCTGGGACATGGGGATGGGGACACCACCCCCCCCAAGGAGAGGCAGGGATCCCAAAGTGCTGTGCAAGCCATGCCTGCATAAAGGAGCTGCTGGTGCTGCAGGTAAGGACTCAGCTCTAGTAAAGCTCCCAGGGCCTCTGGGCTTTGCCCAGAAAAAAAAATATGCTGCAACAGCTTGGCCTCTCCCCTGCAGCACTAGGGCAGAATGTGGGACATTCACATCAAGGCAGTTGGTGTCTCAAAAGTGCACAAGCAGGCAGAGCACAGCAGAGCAGGGCTGGTTGGGGAGGTAGTATGGGTAGCCAGTTGGGAGATCTGGAGGGACTGAGCTCAGTACAGCCCCTGCAGGCCACAGCCATCCCAGGCTGTTTGCAGCCCAGCTCGTGGGAACACATGCCCACTGCCCACAGCTGCTTGGAGCTCAGCAAGGGAGAGGGAGGAGAACTAGCAATTCTGCTTTGATTTGATTGCCCTCAAGAGACTCACCCAAGACGCAGCCATAGTGGTCTGTCCTGGCCCTGGGCTGCTGTGGAGCTGTGAGTTGCCCCTGGGATGCTGGATCTCCCCCTGGGAAGGGGCAGGTTGTCTACAGCCTGGGGCCAGCAGGGCTGGGGCTTCCATGGGATGTTCTGCATGAGGATGGGAAGGGCTAGCATGTGTGGGCTCAGGGGCATCCACCAGTCAGCTCTGATGGCAGTTCTATAGAGACACAGCCCCACCATGGGGCCAGGGAGCATGAGGGAAAGCTGAGCCTGGGCAGAGCTGGTGGGGGATCTTTAGCACCCAGGGGAGGACAGGAGCTGCAGTGCACCCAAGCTTGAGACACATATGGGTTTCACAAAAGGATTACATTTATATTATGTAAAACATGTCAGTAAAAAAGTTTGGTCATTAGTAAAAACTTTGCAGATTATCAGTTAAATCTGGCTTAGATTGGCAACACTGGCTCTTCCTCTAGTCAACTGAGCCTCTTCACCCCCAGCTTTAATTCATGAAAATTGAGATGATTCCTATATAAATACATTCTGGGGCATGGCTGGAGGGTAGGCATCTACCCAGGCTCCTGAAATCCTATCCTTGTCCATGCTGTGGTATTTTATCAGTTGTGTGCAGTGCAGTTCTGCTGAGTGTGGGGGCCTCAAGAACTATAGAGGAGGGGACAGGGCTTGTTCCTGTGATTCTAAAATGCATTGCTTTGCCCAGTCTTGCTTTAAATGACCAGAGTAATGAGGCGTCCACCATGGCTATTAAAAGACTGTTTTTCTGTTTAACAGACTGTTAGGACATCTTTCCTGATATTATCTGCCTTCAGTTTTCCTTGGCTCAGCTGCATCCCATTAATCCATTTAGAACCATTCTCCTACCTCTTCACATTATCTACATATTTATAGATTATTTTTGTAGTCCTGATAGTGGTGATTAGACAAGGAAGTTTGTTTCTTGAAAAGTGTGTGTGTGTGTAATATTAGTTTTATTTATATGCTTGTGTTTTGAAAATAAGAAATTTATCATTTTAAAACAGGGGTGGGTAAAATATGGCCTCAGGGCCAGATCCAACCCACCAAGGGATTTTATCCATCCCATGGCAAGTCCCTTGATTTTTCCGCCCCCCCCCAGCCCAGGGGCAGTCTGGGCCACATAGCCAGTCCTGTCACCCCTGGGCATTCAGCAGGGCTGGGGTGGCATAGTGCAGTGGCAGGACTTGCTTCCTGGCAGCGCCTGCAGTAGCGGTTCTTTCCAGTTTCCACTGCCAGCCTCTGGTGCTGCCACTGAACCCAGCCTCGCTCCATAGGCACACTGGCCTGTCTGCCCTGCACCTACTTCCAACAGCACCAGATGGAGTGTGTGGGTGGGGTCTCCATGGAGACCAGCCCAGGTTCTATGTGGGCAGGGCATGCTTGGCCACAGGGGTCCAGGGAGCAGCATCCAGGACCAGGGTGGATGGGCAGGGCCAGGGCTGGGATCAGGATCATGGGGCAGTGACAGTGTGGGCCCAGGGCAGAGCAACAATCCACTGCCCCCACATCCCTGAAATGGGATGGTTCCATGGGTAGGAGCACACTGTCCCCACTCTGTGATTCCTATTGCAATTGCAATTCCAGTTCCAGCCCTGGCCTTGATCCCACATGCCTGTCCCACTCCTGGATCCCACATGCCTGTCCCATTCCTGGATGCCACTCCCTGCCCATCCACAGCCCCATCCTATCCACCCAGCCAAGCATGGGGCAGAGCCACTTTGGAAGTTTTGGTGAGCTGTTGCAGGCTGGTGGGGAGAGGCAGAGCCATGATCCACTTACTTGGCATGTGACAGCTCACCAAAACTTCTTAAGTGGCCTTTGAGCCAAAAATAATTGCCCACCCCTGTTTAAAATAAGATTGACTGAAAAATGTAGCAGTGCTCCATCAGGGGCGAGACAAGAATCAGGAGCCCTCTGTAAACAAAAGGCCAGATTTATACCACATTTATGCAGGCGTTAGGTAGTATAACTCCAATGACCTCATATAATTAATTCATTGTTGCAGGTGGGAGATGAATAAAGCTCTGATCTTCACACACTTACACACATGCTTAATTTACCATTCACATCAGTCTCTATTGAGCCAGTTTCTTCCAAATGTGAACATATAGTCTGTCAACTTAACTGCTTCATAAATACTAAGCCTTCGTCTTGGATGAATGAAAGTTTCACATATTGTACAAAGATTAATTTTATAGGACAGAAGGGTGGTAATCACAGTGTAATTATTTTCTTTATTTCTTCCCTTCCCCTCCAGTATGTGCATTACATGGAAAAAAAAATAATCAGAAGCTGTCACACACTCAGATGTAGTCCTGCTTAGGCATCCAGGGATAGGGAATTCCTTCTAGGGGTAAGGAATTCTATAATATTATATTATAGAATATATCATTAACATACACACACTATATTCTGTGTATATTATATGGAGCATGGGTGGGCAAAATGTGGCCCATGGGGTGCATTCGACCCACCAGCCACTTGCATTCAGCCTGTGGTGCCCAGCAACTAATAGTACCCTGCCCAGCCCTTCTACCTAGGGGGGTGAGAGTGCCCTCATATACACACCTTCTCCAACATACCCTGTTATGCCTTACTTCCACCCTTGTGGGTGGAAGGGCCCAGCCCAGCCAGCATGCAGCTTTCAGGCAGGGCTACTCCTGCCACTGCAGCATCCACCTTCTCTGGGCACCTGGTAGGGAAGTGGTAGGGGTGGGGGCAGCAGGGCAGCTGAAGCTGGGCAGGGGTGCAGAGCAAGGGGCTGAGGCTAGTGGTAGCATGGAGTCCATGCCCAGGAGGAAATGGTAGCATGGAGCTCCGGTATGCAGGGTGCAGGTGTGAGGGAGCTTGAGTGGAGTGCTGGTGCCTGGCAATGCACAGCTCTGGCCAGCACTGCACATCATGGTGAGGAGAACAGTCTAGCCTGACCTCCTTTATTGCCAGCACTCCCCACCACGCATGTGCAACTCACACACCACTGGGAGGGAAGCTCCATGAAGTGGAGCCAGCTACCTTCCCCATCTCCTCTTGCACAGTCCTGGGAGTCTGCGGGGAAGCAGGGGCTGGGACTCCCCTCCACTTCCAGTGGAATTCTGGTACCTGTGTGGCAGGGAGCAGCATGGTCAGCTGGCTCCAGGATGTGGAGCTTTTCCCCTGGTGGCACATGACTGTGAAAGCTGCATATGCATGGCAGGGAACCCCAGCAATAGAGGCAGCCCCACCAGGCTATGTTTCTTGCAGCAAAGTGCAAAGTGCACCCCCAAGACAGCAACCAGGGGGTGGGGCTACCCATGAGGCCCTCAAAAACTCACCAAACTTCATTAAGTGGCCCTTCAGTCAAAATACTTGCCTGCCCCTGGTATGGAGGGTGTTAATATTGATTAAACAAGCAACTTACTGCTGAATTGACCTCGGCTAACAGGTTCTGAGAGCACGGAAACATTTTGCAGCATACTAGCAACTTGAGACAAAGCAGGAAGGAAATGACTGGATGACCTTCTCCCTCCTTTGTGTACAAGACACACAGGAAACTTTTGACACTTCATCAGCAGGATGACACTTCACCAGCAGTGACATACATTTACATCACAAATAGAAGTTGTTAACTCGAATGCTGTCTAAGCTGTGTGAGATAGAAGAAAACAATGACACTGACATTCATAGGTCTGGTTTGCCATGTAAAGTTTGGCCAGCTTAGCTATGACAGCTATAGATGTGCAAAGATCATATGCCTAACTGCAGCTTAGGTGGGAAATCCCCAACCTGGAAAAAACTACATTGACAGAAAAGGGCTTTTGCTGCCTTAGCTTCTGTTGTTTTTGTGGAAAACCACTCCTGTCTCCCTAAACTGTGGATCTAGTAGGCAGCCTTTATGTCATAGGTATGTTGCTGTAGCCATAATGACAGCAATCTGCAACACAGCCAAGTCTAGGTAAGGTAGTTCTCCAATGAAGTTCATTAAGACTATCTGCTGCATGTTGGAAGTTCTGGCAGAATTCCCCATAGATTAAAGTAGGGCCTGGTCTACAGGATACAGTTCTTCTGGCATAGCTATGTCAGTCAAAGGTACAATGAAGTGTGAGTCTTTAATAACACTGCTATCCTGATAGAAGCTCCTAATTCAGACAAAATGATACCAGTAAAATTACATCTTTATTGTTTATAGCAGTGGTTTTCAACCTTTTTTGGATTTGAGGTACTCTTCATAACTTTTGTGAATTGAATGGCACCCAATTTCAAAAACTAATTAATTTCAGTGCTTATCTCTTTGCAGAGCGACCAGTCAGTGGCAGTTGGGAAGTGGGCAGGCAGGATACGTCTGAGCCTTTACTTTATCTGCTCATTTCCTCACACCTGCTGGCAGCCTTCAAAGGATCACCCCAGGATGCTCCAGCACCCTATTTGAGAATCACTGATTTATAGTAGAGGTCCACCAATACATTGGACTGAAATTGGATCAGTACCAATATAAAGAAAACAGGCTGCATCAGATATTAGCCGGATGGGGCTGTGCACAGCCTCAGTGCAGCACACAGGCAGAGAGGAGCAGAACCAGCAGCATGGAGAGCTGCCTCCAGCTGTTAAGCCCAGTGAGGTGGAAAAGGAAGGGGGAGGGAAGGGGGAACATAGGGAAGTGCAGATCAACACCCCCTGCAGTAGGGTAGGGGCAGGAGCAGGAGCTGCCCAGGCAGGGCGGAGCTGTGGTTCCTGGTGGGGAGGCAGCTCCCACCACTGCTTGCACCCCAGGAGGGCATGAGGGGGTTGTGTGCACCCCCTGATCTGTATGGGGCAGGGTGGGGTAGGCAGCAGCCAGGGCCGTGCAGGGCTCTTCTTGATGGGGGCTGGGATTGGAGTGGGTGCTGGGAGGATGCTGCATCCACCCCAAATTTCACTGCCACTCTGCTGCCAGCACCACTGCTGCCAGCCACCCAGTGCTGCCTTGGCTCTTGCCAGCACATGGGTGGAGGCAGGGCACTGAGCCAGGGCTGTGCCAGGTGGCTGGCAGCAGTGGCACTGGGAGTGGAGAGGTGGCTAAATTTGGAGTGGATGCATCATCCCAGTACTGCTTCTGCCTTCTCTGAGCCCAGCCCCCCTCCAAGAAGAGCCCCATACAGCCCCAGCTGCAGCCCACCCCACCCCACCCCATGCTGATCCAGGCACACACGCCTCCCAGGGTTCAAGGAATAGCAGGAGCTGCCTCCCCACCATGAGCCATGTCTCTGCCCCCCGCCCCCCTCCAGCCTGGGAAGTGCCTGTCCCTGCCCCCTCCCTCACCACGGGGGGCGTTGATCTGCCTCCCCCCACAGCCCATCCCTCCCCCCTGCCCTTCCACCACACCCAACTTACCAGCCAGAGGCAGCCGTATCAGACATCAGATCAGTATCAGCCAATATGCCTCCTTAAATATTGGCTATTGGTATTGGCCCTAAAAATCTCTGTCGGTGCACCCCTAATTTATAGCTTTCGTCACTTGCTAAAGATAGTTCTACTACCTAAGTTTGGATCTTTGCAAATATATTTGGAGTTTGGAGCACTTTATTGGTATAAAATATTAGTATTTCTACAGTGGTAAAGCATCCTCATGTAGACATAGCCAAAGAGGAAAATCATAAAAACCTCCTGGCTTTGAGGAGTATCCTTGAGAGTTCCTCATTTCTCCTTTTTCTCAGACATATTTCATAGACATTAGGGCTGGAAGGAACCTTGGAAGATCGAGTCCAGCCCCCTGTCCCAGGGGCAGGAAGTCAGCTAGGGTCAAAGGATCCCAGCAAGATAGGTGTCCAAATATTTCTTAAAGGAGTTCAGAGTAGGTGCTTAAACCACCTCTGGCGGCAGTCTGTTCCAGACCTTGGGGGCTCGGACAGTAAATAAGTTCTTCCTTATTTCCAGCCTGAAATGGTCATGGAGGAGTTTGTGACCATTCGATCTTGTCATCCCTTGGGGCGCTCTGGTGAATAGATCTTGGTGATACGTTTTGGGTTGCTCAGTTCAACCCAGGAGCAAATATGATGGGCACAGAAGATCAACCCATATAAGTGCTCCCTCTAAGCCATGTTAAGTAACTATGGCCTCTTCTAGGGATAAATGGCAGGCTTGTGTTTCTTCTGTAGTCATTCTAATACCTGTCCTCAGCACTCAGTTCATCAGTGCTTCTTTTCTGTTACGTTTTGCAGACTGTATATGTCTGTCTTTCTCCATATACTATTATGCAGAATCAGAAATATTTTCTTTGGTTAGCGTTTTTTCCCCATTTTTTTCTTTTTCTTTTCCTTTTTTTTTTGGCCCTACTTCCTATCTGTCCTGGTGATTAAAGCATCCCTCTATGTTTTAACAAGCTGGTGAAATAAGTTTCTCCTTTTTCGAGGTTTCCAGTATGCCTGTAGTTCAGTGTAAGTATTTTCACCTGACGCTGACTAAGAAGTACAAAATGCAAGTGAGCCATGTGGCTGTACTTTTCTTTCATAATGTACTTTCGCAGGAAGTTCAGAATGTCTTTTGGATTACTGTATGAATGGCCAGCACTGTTTGGGCTGTTTTGAATATAGAAGTTTATAAATCAAGATAAAACCATCCCTTCACTGCCATAATCCTATTTACATCATCAAAAGCCTGGTGCTTTGTGGGAAAACAAATTTCTGACAAAATCTTCAAAAATAAGGAAATGGCATGAGTCTTTTGCGCATTAGGAAGGGAAGAGAAAAGACTGAAGTATGCATTTTGAATCATTTAAAAGGTTTAGGCACGTGTCATAATTTTTCCACTGCTGTTTCTATTTTTTTCCTCTGTGCACTGGAATAAAACTTCAAAGCAGTTAGTGTAATTGGTGCTGGGCTTCTGATCTGTCAATAGGCTAACAGCAAACATAATGGCTCTAATAATGGTCTGCATTTCTATAAGTGGGTTGTGATGTTTGGGGCCCAAGTCTGAGACACTGTAATGAGGCCTGATATTCAGAGATTCTTAGCTTATTGCTTACTCCCAAAATCACTAGCAACTTCAAAAACTATAGGCCACTGTGGCTGCTAAACAACAAAGAACATTGGTTGCATGTACTGTGAGGTTCAGTCCTTCTTTTAATCAAAAAATAAACAAAAATCACATTTTAAAATGTTTTTGCAGTCTAACTCAAAAAAGTAGGACAGCTTCATGGTATTTGGTTCTGTCAGGTACTATTGGGGTACTCAACATTGATTTGAAAATAGTACAAACTCAGATCATATCCAAAATTACACTTGTACAAAACCAAATGTTCACCAGTTAAACGTTTTCCTCTACTGCTTATGATTCCCCAAGTACCTGTATCCCCATTACCACAATATTCAATCATCTCGGTCTTTCCTGTTTTCCTCCTCACCATGCCCATACAAGACACCTAAATGCCACTTGCTCCATGTTATAAAAGGGGAACTGATGCCCAGAGAGATTAGGTGATTTGTCTTTGTTCACATCAGAAATCTGTGGTAGAGCGGGGACTTGGACTTAAGCATTACCAACCACTCCCACTTATAGTGTCCCATTAATTGGGCTATCCTTTCCTTTTGGGGGGCCAAAAGCCTTTCATTTACCAAGTTAAGATCATAGAAAAGTAGGCATGGATAAGACTTGCTGGGGTCATCTGGACCAGACTCCTGCTCAAAGCAGGATCATCCCTGACCAAATGAAATATCACAGAATCATAGAAGTCGGGTCGGAAGGGACCTTGTAGATCTTCAAGTCCGACCCCCTGCCTGGGCAGGAGGAAAAACTGGGCTCAAATGACTCCAGCCAGGTAGTTATCAAGCCTCTTCTTAAAGACCCCCAAGCTAGGAGCCAGCACCACTTCCCTTGGAAGTTGGTTCCAGATCCTAGCTGCCCTGACAGTGAAGTAGTTCTTACGGATGTCTAATCTAAACCTACTCTCCAACAACTTGTGGCCGCTATTCCTTATTATGCCGGGGGGCGTTAGGGGAAAAAAGGTCTCTCCCAAACCCTTCTGGTCCCCCCTAGTGAGTTTATAGACCGTCACCAGGTCCCCCCTCAGCCTTCTCTTGTGAAGGCTGAACAGGTTCAGGTCCCTCAGTCTCTCATTGCAGGGTCTGCCCTGTTGTCCCTGGATCATGTGGGTGGCCCTTCTCTGGACCCTCTCCATGTTGTCCACATCCCTCCTGAAGTGGGGCGCACAGAACTGGACACAGTACTCCAGCTGTGGCCTGACCAGTGCCACATGGAGGGGGAGGATCACCTCCTTGGCCCTACTTGAGAAGCATCAGTGGATGCACGACAAGGTCCGGTTAGCCCTGCCAACCGTGACCTCGCATTGTCGGCCCATGTTCATCTTGGAGTCAGTAATGACTCCAAGATCCCCTTCTGCCTCCGTGCTCTCAAGAAGGGAGTTTCCCATCTTATAAGTGTGCTGCTGGTTACTACTGCCCAAGTGCAGCACCCTGCACTTGCCAGTATTGAAACACATCCTGTTTTTGCTAGCCCACCCCTGCAACCTATCCAGGTCTTGCTGCAGTCTTTCCCTCCCTACTGGCATGCTCACCTCACTCCAAATTTTGGTAGCATCAGCAAATTTAAACAGGTTGCTTTTCACCCCGTCGTCCAAATCGCTGAGAAAGAAATTGTACAGCATGGGCCCCAAGACCGAGCCCTGGGGGACTCCGCTGCCCACTTCCCCCCAGGTCGAATATGACCCATCCACCACCACCCTCTGAGTGCGACCCTTCAGCCAATCTGCAATCCATCTGACTGTGTAGGCATCAGTGCCACAGTCATGGAGTTTTTTAACGAGGATGGGGAGGGAGATGGCGTCAAAGGCCTTGCTGAAGTTCAGAAAGACTTCGTCCACGGACACCTGCATCCAGTGCTTTTGTGACCTGATCATAAAAGGCAATCAGGTTGGTCTGACATGATCTGCCCCTAATGAAACCATGCTGGTTGCCCTTGAGCATCATCCCTGAAGCCAGCCCATTGCAGATGTGCTCCATGATGATCTTCTCAAAGAGTTTCCCTAGGATTGAGGTAAGCCTGACGGGCCTATAGTTGCCCGGGTCCTCCCTCCTCCCTTTTTTAAAGATGGGGACCATGCTGGCTATCTTCCAATCATCTGGCACCTGGCCTGAGCACCACGAGCGCTTGTAAAGTCGTGCCAAGGGCCCTGCAATAACCCCTGCTAGCTCCTGCAACACCCTGGGGTGGAGAGCATCTGGACCCGCTGATTTGAACACGTCCAGTGCCTTTAGAAGCTCTCTAACCTGATCCTCCCCAACCTGAGTTCTGGAGGCGTTCTCCTCAAGTCCATCTTGATTTTGATTAAAATATCTTTACTTCTTTTTAAATTTATTTTTTTCACTTCTTTTTATTTTATCCTTCAGTGACTGACTTCCTTCAATCACCCTTCCACCACCCCCATTTCCTTTCCACCTCCCATTTCATTACCCAACCCCATCCTATTAACTCTCTGCCTCCAAGCCTCATGTTCCTGCCCCCACAACCCATCTCTCAAGCAGGACAGAAGCCTGTCCTTGCTCATCAGTCTGGTAGTAGCAACTCACAGCTGTAGCTTCTAGTCCAGCCCCTCTTTGCCAGCCCTCTAGTGGCATGTCACAGCTGTGCAAGTGGGGGACAATCAGAGAAGGTTAATAGGAAGAGTGGACAATTTTTTGGGTCCATGGGCCGCATAGGGAGTTTTAGTGAGCTGTTGTGGGCTGACTGAGCACAATCCCCACCCCCACCATGCAACGACTCACCAAAACTCCCTAAGTGGCTCTGCTCTGTGCTCAGCTAGGTGGCTGGAATGGGGCTGCAGACAGGCAGGGAGCAGCATGTGGGAATGGGATGGGTAGGTGGAGCCAGGGTTAGGATTGGCAGGCAGTGACAGTGACAGTGCAGGGCCGGGGCCTGGGCAGAGCTGTGATCTGCCGCCCATGTGCCTCTGTGATGGGAGCTGGTTCTGCAGGCAGGGACATGTAGAGAGTGGATTGCAGCTCTTCCCTGGGTCCCTGGCCCTGGGAGACAGCCCCACACTATTACTGCCCAGTGATCCTGGGCGCATGGCCAGGTGGATAGGATGGGGCCATGGGCAGGCTGGGGCTGGGGCTGGGATCTTGGGGCAGTGACAACATGGGGTCGGGGCAGAGCCATGATCTCCTCCCCAGACACGCCTGTGGAACCTGCACCCATTGCAGGGACATGTGAGTAGAAGATCACAGCTCTACCCCAGCCCCATGTTGTCACTAGACCACGATCCCACCCCATGATCCTGGCCTCACCCACGTGTCCCACTCCTGAATACCCCTCCTTGCCCAGCTGCGGCCCTGCCTGTGTGGGTCCCACTCCTGGTGGTGGGTGTGGGGCAGATGGGCCCGTGTGCCCAGGCAGCGGGGTCAGGTCCAGCAGCAGCAGCTGAAAGGAACCATCGGGGCTGCCAGGAAATGAGTCCAGTTGCTGTACCACCCCAGCTCCACTGTGTACCCGGGGCAGTGGGATCAGCCACACATGCCACAGCCTGGGCTGCCCCCTGTGCCTGGGCTGGGCAGGATCAAGTGACCCACTGCAAACTAGACAAAATCCCTTGGCAGACAGGAACTGGCCAGCAGGCTGTATTTTGCACACCTCTTTTTTAGAACCTTAAGGTGCAACTGCTGCAAACTCGAGCTAGCACTGGAGCAGCTCAAAATGAGTCCTTTCTAAATCATGAAATGTGCAATAGCGGGCGCATCCACACCTACGCCTATTTTACTGTGCATTAAAGCATCACATTAAAAAACAATGCAATTACGTTGATGTGCAGTAAAATAGGCTACTATTCATTAAGCATCACTTAAAAAATGTGAACTTTGGGTAGTGTGCTTTAATGCAGCCTAATGCGCATTTCCTTAGTACCTCACACTGGAGGTACTAAATTTAACGCACATTAGGAAAAACGAATTAATGGATGTGTAGACATTAATGCCAAGTGGTAAGTGTTATTCAGCTCACTCAGTATTTGTAGGTGCTTTGAGCGGTTCTTTTAAAGTGCTTAGCTCTTGCATCCAGTCAGGGCACTACGATACAAAATGGATACAGGTGTTGTAGATGACCCAAAACAGAATAGAAAAACACAGGGTGGGGAGAAGTGCTCTTTAAATTTCCCCTTGCTTTCATTAAAAGTGAAACCATTTAAGCATAAGAAATGTCCTCACATCTTCTTGCTTTCCTGAGATTAATAAATAAAACACAGACTACACAAAAATACTTATATTTTTCAGTTTGACTTCTATTTTGTGCTATCTAGGGAGGCAGTTGCACATAGTCTGACAGGACACATTAAGTTCAATGAACGATATTTAGTTCACAGACTTTTCTCCCCCTTGAAGTAAAAGGTTTCAAAAGAGAAGGGGGGGAGGGCATGACCGAAAGAGTCTGCATGCTGTGGCAATTCCAGCAAGCAGTTTGGTATTCACAGCACTTCCCTTCCTTCACATCAAAGGGAAGAGTTTTCCTTTGTTCGAGGTAAGAGGCAGTTATCGCAGAATCTGATTTCTCCTGATGCCAGCAAATAATATTCTACTGTTGTCATGCTTAGCTGCCATACAGCTCTAGGACAAAGCAAGAATGACCCCAGGGCACTCTGCATAACGGGAAAATCCTAATCAATTTGGAAAGTTTGTTAAGTATCCAAAAATGTAGAACCACGAGATATCAGACAGTTTGTGATATTCAAACTTCCCAGTTTTGGTCTCAGACAAATGCAGAAAGTTCAGGAAAACAAACCATTCAACCACTGTCTCTTTTTGAGTCACAAAGACAGTCCAGGTTTGTCTCCTTGGCCTGAGATGTACCTTACCAGTTCCATCATTTGTCTTGGTAGGTTGAGGGTTTTGATGGGAACAGAAGGGGGGAATTTCCTCACGTGAATGAACTACCACTTTGGGCACAATGCCCATGGAAATTAATGGGTCAGGATTGGGTCCTTAATTGGTAGGAATCATAGGAAAGTAGGGCTGGAAGGGACCTCACAAGGTTATTTAGCCCAGCCCTCTGCTTAAGACAAACCATCTCAGAGTGAGCCATCCCAGTCAAGTGTCTGTCTAACCCGCTTTTGAAAGTTTCCAGGACTGGAGATTCTGCAGTATTTCTAGGTAACCTGTTCCAATGCTTGACCACTCTCACAGTCAGAAAGTTCCTCCTAATCTCCAATTGAAATTTCTGCTGGTGCAGCTTGAGTTCATTGCTCTTAGTCCTGTCTCCTACAGCCACAGAGAAAAGCCCATCTCCATCATCTCTCTGATTGCCCTTCAGGTATCTGAAGACTGTTATCAAGTCCCCTGTCACTCTTCTCTTCTCCAGACTATTGAAAAGAAGTGAAATGAAATGTGTGACGTCCCTGAAGAGGTGTGTCCCCTGATTGCTTTTCCCAGAAACCATCTTCCTTTTCATTCTGTAATGTACTCCCTTAGATTCATCAAATTCTGTCCTCAGTCATACTCACATAACCCTAGTGCTTTAGTGCTTTCCATGTGGAGAGAGGAAAAGAAAGGCTATCTTATGGCTGAAACACAACAAACTCATGACTCAGGAAATCTGAGTTTACTTACCAGGCCTCCTGTGTGATGTTGGGCAACTTACCTAACTCCTCTCTGTCTCAGTTCTCCATATTTAAAATGCAAAAAATAGCACTCCCTCATGTCAATGGGGTGATGTGGTTGCAAAAACACTGTTAGCATGGTGCTTAGATATTATAGCAATTGAGTTGTAGAAAAGCCTATACAATCTGTCACAATCAAGTCACTGTATGGCAAGATGAATGGCAGAGTTCTTGCATGTCTTGCATTTCTTAGAATGTAAGGCCAAGGATTATTCAATTCATTTAAATTTGAATTATCCCAATCTAAATTGCATTGGGAAATGTCTTTTTGCCACAGATCAAATTAATGTTCCCATGGGAACCATCTTTTAGTCTGTCTTAGTAGGCAGAGTGCTGAGTGAAAATGTTTGCTCTCAAAGTCTGCTAGAGGCTGAGGCAAGAAAATGTATTTGCGTTTTCAACCCCAGGTGGGAACTCACCTTTTGTAAGAGCATGGGATCTACAAATATGTCTTGATTTGTTTTTGGTTTGAGCTGTATGGATGATGAAATGTAATGGGAAAAAACACTGGGTATCTCTAGACAAGTCTAAGTCTAGGGCCTGAATTCAGGTGAGACAGGGTTACTTCTAGAGATTTATTTGGAATCTAAAGCCTTTAAAAATAAATAAATTTATAATTGTATCTAGTGAACTGACCTTATTGCTGTACTGGGAACTTTCTATTTTTACAATTTAATGAAATATTTTTTCTCATGTTTAACAGACTCTCCATATTTTACTTCATGAACCATTAAGATAATCAAATAATTACGATAATTGTATAGATCCACTCCCTGCCTCTGAAGAGCCAGTAAGCTGTGACAATTACCAAGTGAAGCCAGAATGGGGTGGCAAGAATAATCAGAGGGACTGTTTAGGTTGGCTGTGGAGGGAGAGGAGAGGTGTCACATACCCAACGAGTACCCCAAGCCACTAACTCTGCCCACATACCGAGACCTGAGTCCAGGTAGGCCTTCAATATATCCTCAGATTGCACCTTTATCAGAGCATATCCAGCCACCAGCCAGTTGTACAATTCAGTTGAAACTATTTTTTCTGCTCTTGATGTGCTGCTCATCCCTTTGTCCATGTCTCTCTGCCCACAATGGATTTATGCCTTCTGCTGGCATTTTGGTGGTCCAGACTAAACAATGATTTTCCGTAAATCCCTTGTATCAATGCCACTACAGCCACAACACTTCTGAAGGTGTCAACCCCACTGTAAATACAAGGAGTTCTGGGACTATACTGCTTTTTGGACCAGAAAGTAGTCCAAGCCTAAGACAAAAATGCCACCTGTGGTTCAAGATGGGTATAGTGGTTAAGTAGACTGCATGGAATATAACTGGCCTGTGGTGGAGCAGAGACATGACTGATGAAAGTTCAGCAATAAAGGGATGGATCACTGATGTAAATCAAGTCAGGATACCAGGGCATCCCAAGAAACTTGCCTGTCTCTACGAGCAGCAAAGCTGCCATCTATCCACTAGGTGGCATCAACTAATTTAATAAAGGCAATTCATAGGGACCAAGTCACAAATAGCCTTCAGATGCTGCTCTGTGATTGCAACATTCCAGGTTTACATAATGAGGCTTATGTAATGAGTCTAAGCCAGGAATTGTTTTGGTTGAATGTCTGAGCTGGAATGCCTTGAATAAAATGTTGGGTTTTTTTTCTCAGCAGCCTCTTATAGCTTGATTATTCCACCAGAGGCATTTTGAGACCAGTCCCAAGAATATGTTTGAAGCTTATTAAAAGGCTTTCTTAAAACTGGCATGTACAAGCAGTAATCAATGAAAGCTTGGCACCAGTTCACTATACCACATTGTGCTGGGCATAATATTGACGTTTACTGAACACTTAGAGTTAAGCAACAGTTCATTAAAAAAATACTTTGGAAAGGAGATTGCAGTGGAAGTAAAACACTGCACATCAAATACTCCAGCAGTTTTGATGTAAAGAAAAGCAAAAGATTTAGAGTCAGCCATGGTTAGATTGCTAAGGGACCTATGTGAAAATCCCTACATAGATAGACTTTCTTGGCTTGGATATGTATAATCTGTGATATACCCATGGGTAGGTCTAGGATTTTGAAAAGGGGGGTGCTGACTGTGTGTCATATCATCACTTTTAACACAACACATTTTTCTCCAGTTAAAGAGAAACTCTCTGCTTTACTAATATGCTAGAGGCCTAGTGCTATATTATTTGGTTTGAGATCAAAGCAAAAACCAATATAACTATTGGAACATGCACTAATTTGCTAGATTATGTATAAAGTTTAAAAAACACAAGAAACTAGACAAACAGTAGTCAAAGTAGTCAAAAGATATTGTGTCATTAGTTCTGTAGCCATTATAATTCAGATTCATAAAATCTATCCTTGAGTGCCTTGACAATGCTTCCAATAATTTATTTATACATCTGAGTTAATATTATCACGCATGAGTTAAAGTTTTTAACTAGCGCTAAAAACAGTCTGTAGGGCTGGGAAATAAAATACAGATATTAACAGGAATGGCCAACAAACAGAAAAATTGCAGAAAAAGGAATAGTTTGAATACTGGAACATTAAGACTATTAAAAGAAGAGAGGATTGTTAACACCTGTGGAGTAGGGAGAGATTAATGGGAACAAAGAAGATGACAATGAGCTATAAACTCATCTGAGTTTTTCTGCATTGCCTGAACAGAAATGTGGCTGCCCCTCCAAAGCAGGTGGTTTTAAAGTTTGGGTGGGTATCAAACACGTTAATGAAGAGTGTGGTCTTCAGATTTCTAGACTTTTGAATACTGGAAGATGTAAAGCAGGGATGTCAAACTTACCTAGGCCCTGAACCAGATTCAGACCCAGTGTTGGTAGTAGTGCAAGGTATGGTATAGGGTAGTGGTTCTCAACCTTTTTTGTACCAGTACCCAAACATCAATGGCTAGTCCCAACCCAATGCACTTCACTCCCGATCTACTGCCCTCTGTTTCTAGCCCCAGCCCCACATTGTGTGGGACAGGAGGTTAGAGGGTGGGGAAGGAGGGTGTATGTGGGCAATGGGGGGCCCCAAGCAGCCCCGAAGCAGGCTAAAACTGTGCTAGGCTGCAAGGGAAAGGCCACAGTTTCCCACGTTTTTCTCCTTTAAAAGGGAATCCATTTTTTACATTTTTTTTCACAATCCTCTCATATATTCTTGCAACCCACTTTTGGGTCACGATCCACAGGTTGAGAAACGCTGATGTAGGGGGTAACATAACTGTTGCTTGCCCCTTCTGCTCCCCGCCAACATTCCTTCTTTAACAAGGCTCTGTACCTGGGAATTTGATGGCCGACCCGACCCAGCTCACCCTGGTCCCCGCAGGAGCCCTGCAGGCCGGGTGAAGAGGCTATATCTTTGACACCCCTGATGTAAAGAAAGAAGGGCAGGGCACAGATCAGTCTCGAATAAGCCTTACATAAATACTCTTCCCCTTAGGATCCACCCTTTACCACTGTGAGATACTGGGCTAGATGGATCTGTGGTCAGGCCCTGTACAGCATCTCTTACATTCTTAATATGGCAGATTTACATGCACGGTGTGTTTGGCTATACACTTATTTCCATAAATAGACACAGTTTTCCGGAACCAGAATGATTCAGAAATGTATGAAAAACTGTGAGATGCAGTAGGTCCATGTCCTTCTCTGTCAGTGGATCCAACTCTGAAACTTGAATTCTGCTTCTCGGGATCCAGGAGCTTGGCATGTCATGAAGGTGCTGCTTACCCCTGCAGGAAGAAGTGCGGGACTGAAGGGCAAATTTTAGCTGCCATAATAGCAATTTTTGTTTGGAGAAGACTAAAAGGGGCTTCTATGAGGAGCTTCTCTCCCAGTCATAACACCAATAATCATTTGCTGAGCTAGTTGGGAAAATGTAGATTTTACAATTTGTGTAACACATGAAAAATTTTTTGCAAAAAACAATTTTTTTTTTTAGTATATTCCTCTATAAACAGGTAAAAAGGAAAAAAGCTAAAAGGAAAAGCATATGCTTTTTAAATCCTGGTGGGGAAATTCAGTTGAATTTAGAAAATTAAGAATGTTTTCACCAGCCCCAATCTCTTGGTCTTGTTTAATGTCTTTCAGGCATTAAAACCCCTTCCAAATATTATATAATTAAGCTCAATAATCATGTATATGCATAGTCTTAGATGTGGGGACTGTACTACAGAATGACAGAGAGCTTGTCTAAACTGCCAGGCACTGATCCTGGGAAAAGCAGGACTGAGTACACCCTATCCCCCTCCAATCTACTGGTGAGCTCTAGAGCCAGAGGTTTGCCTCTGAGACTTCTCCGGGACTTCTCTCCAGAACCTGCTTTTGAGCCTTTGGAGCACTTGTACACGTGACAGAGGTTTAATCCCCACAGTTTTATTCTGTGTCCCCAAAACTGAAACAGTGAGGCATAAAAAACCCCCCTGAAGACTTGAGCCATTTCAATTTTTCACACTACAGCAAGGGGCCCAATCCTTTTTTTTTTTTTTGGTGAAAGCTAGAGCCTGTTCATGGCCAGGGGGCAAGCTGCCAGCAGACTGAGTAGCCCCTGAGCTGCAGGGGGCCCTGGTCCTTCCCTCCATGGTGGCAGTGTCCCTGGAGGCTGCCCAGGTAGGCTGCTAGCGGGCTGGGTGCTGCCCCTACTCAGAGGCAGCACCTGGCCCGATCCAACTCTTCCATGACCCCAAGCTGGGACAGCACCTGACTCACTAGTAGCCTGCCCGGGCAGCCCTGGAGGGCACCACCACTGTGGAGGGAAGCACCTGGGCCCCTTGCAGCTCAGGGGCCTCTCATCCTGTCAGCAGCTTGCTCCCCAGCTATGGAAGAGGTGGGCAGGCTCCACTGAAAAAATAAAAGGACTGCGCCCCTTGCTGCTGCCTTCAGCAGGTACCTGCTGAAGGAAGAAGCAGTGAAGGGCCTAATCCTTTTTCCTTTTGTGGAGCCTACCCGCCTCTCCTGTGACTGGGGGGGGGGGTGAGCTGACAGCTGCATCATTGCAATTTGCAATATTTTAAACTAATCTACATCTGATTGCTTGTAGTATGGGGAATAAGTACGAGGAACTTGCCCTCAGAATAGCCAGTTCAGACCCAGACATAATAGGGCTTACAGAAACTTGGTGGGATTCATCCCATGACTGGGCAGTTAGCATTAGGGGCTATAGGCTTTACAGGCAGGATAGAGAAGGAAGGAAAGGTGGGGGTGTAGCGCTCTATGTCAAGACTTCTCCAGGACTTCTCTCCAGAACACATCCTCTGCCAGCAAAACGGGATCAGAGGGGCAAGCAGAAGTGCTCTGGGTCAAGATACAAGGGGGCCGTGGGGAGAGGGATCTAACGGTGGGGGTCTACTACAGACCCCCCAACCAAGGGGAGGAGCTGGACTGGGAATTTTTGGGCCAGCTTGCAGAGGCACTTAAGGCAAGGGATGTAGTTGTCATGGGAGATTTAAATTACCCGGATATCTGCTGAGAGGAACAGTCAGCCAGGTCAGACCATTCCAGGTGGTTCCTGGCCGAGATACAGGACCTCCACTTAATTCAGGAGGTGCACAGTCCCACCAGAGGAAATGCCCTGTTGGACCTGGTCCTGGCCACAGGCGACGACCTGGTAAGGGGCCTCCAGGTCCTTGACCGCCTGGGTGATAGCGATCATCGCTTGCTGGAATTCACCATCCAGCACAGGATGTCAAGGGCCTGCAGCAGGGAGGTAGCCCTAGACTTCAAGAGGGCCAACTTCAATGAGTTGAGGAGATTAGTGGGAGAGGCGCTGGGGTTCTCGAGAGCAGGGGAACTCAGTGCCCAAGATGAGTGGTCGTTCCTTAAAGAGACGATACTCAGGGCCCAAGGGGTGACCATCCCAACAAGAAGCAATGGGGACAAGAGTGCCCATAAGCCCCCCTGGCTCACCAAGGGTGTACAGGAATGCCTGATTGACAGAAAGATGGCGTACAACTGGTGGAAGTGGGGTGCTATCTCCAAAGAGAAGTATACCTCCTCTGCTTGGGCCTGTAGGGGGGGCTGTCAGAAAAACTAAGGGGGACATAGAGCTAGGACTTGCGTCCAAAATCAAAGATAACAAAAAGTCCTTTTTCAAATATATAGGGAGGATAAAGAAAGCACTGGGAAATGTGGGGCCCCTGCAAGATCCTCTGGGCAATCTGGTGGTTGCGCCAGAGGAGAAAGCAGATCTCTTTAACCAATTCTTCACCTCTGTTTTCTTGAGCAGGGACCGGGACTTCCCCACCGTGATGCAAGACGGACTCGAGGGGAATGCCTCCAGACCTCAGGTTGGGAAGGACCAGATTAGAGAGCTTCTGGAGGGGCTGGACATGTTCAAATCAGCTGGTCCAGATGCTCTCCACCCCAGGGTGTTGCGGGAGCTAGCAGGGGTTATTGCAGGGCCCTTGGCAGGGCTTTACAACCACTCGTGGTGCTCAGGCCAGGTGCCAGATGATTGGAAGCTAGCCAACATGGTCCCCATCTTTAAAAAAGGGAGGAGGGAGGACCCGGGCAACAATAGGCCCATCAGTCTTACCTCAATCCTAGGGAAACTCTTTGACAAGATCATCAAGGAGCACATCTGCGATGGGCCAGCCTCAGAGATGATGCTCAGGGGCAACCAGCATGGTTTCATTAGGGGCAGGTCATGTCAGACCAACCTGATTGCCTTTTATGATCAGGTCACAAAAGCCTTGGATGCAGGTGTCGCCATGGATGTAGTCTTTCTGGACTTCAGCAAGGCCTTTGATACCGTCTCCCACCCCGTCCTCATTAAAAAATTGGGGGACTGTGGCATTGATACCTACACAGTCAGATGGATTGCAGATTGGCTGAAGGGTTGCACTCAGAGGGTGGTGGTGGACGGGTCATATTCAACTTGGGGAGAAGTGGGCAGCGGAGTCCCCAAGGGCTCGGTCCTTGGGCCTGCGCTGTTCAATTTCTTTCTCAGCGATTTGGACGACGGGGTGAAAAGCAACCTGTTTAAATTTGCTGATGCTATCAAAATTTGGGGTGAGGTGAGCATGCTAGTAGGGAGGGAAAGACTGCAGCAAGACCTGCTGGAAGTGGTGCTGGCTCCTACCCTGGGGGTCTTTAAGAGGAGGCTTGATGCCTACCTAGCTGGGATCATTTGAGCCCAGTTTTTCCTCCTGCCCAGGCAGGGGGTCGGACTTGAAGATCTACAAGGTCCCTTCCGACCCGACTTCTATGATTCTATGATTGTAATTTAGTTTGCAATGGTGCAAAGTCATTTAAAACCCCCATAAGTCTTGCACGTGTACACTGTGATACCAATAAGCCACACAAAGTTACATTGTCATCACATGTACATGTTAGTGGCATCATGCATACAAGCACACTTGGTCTCTAGTGAATCAGAAAACAGCTTCTGTTGTCCAGAGCAACTTTGTAGGTGAACTTACAGCTCTGGAGGAAGTTGGCAGACTTGGTTGGGTGGGATGTGCTCAGCTCTGTCCTCAACAAGACCTCCTACTAACCCATTGTGGAGAAGCCCTCAGTCTTGACTGAACTGTGGCCAAACACATCATTGGCAAAGGCAGAAATAAAGCCTGGGATTCATGGCCTCCAAACTCCAGATCTATTCATTAGACAGCATGCAGGATTTTAAAAGGTTACTGCCCTTTTATCAAGTGCCAACATGAGGCAAGACAATGTGTGGTTCTATGCACTCATTCATTTTAAAATTTAGAGTAACCTACATGCTGTATTGAAGAGCACAGTAGAGAAACACGTAGGCAAAGAACAGTTTTATACTATCGTCCAGGGGTCAGGAAATGCAAGTTGCATTCCTCACTATGAATTTCCTGTGTGGCTTTGGTAGGTGGTTCATTGCAACCAACCTGCGCTCACAGGATATGTTCACTATGTTTAGAACCTGCTTTTTTTACCTTCAGTTGGCTGTCGGTGCTTTAGAACAGGAGAAGGCAACCCCTGGCACATGTGCCAGAGTGTGGCATGCAAAGGCATTTTCTTGGCATGTGCACCTCAGGGCAGATGGTGGGGGTAGGGGAGCTGTGGGCCTGATCCTTGTGGCAGTTCAACCCCATCCCCTTCCCCACCGTCCACATCATGGCATGTGTGTACCCACTGCTGGCAATGAGCCGAGCGAGGGCTCCACAGACCCCATCGCAGCTACTTGCAGCCTCCCTGCCACCTATTGCAAGCAGCCTGTGCTCTGTGGCGAGTGCAGGGCCCTGCCGAGAGCCCAGGCCAGCTGTGGCAGGCAGCCAGGAGGCTGCAAGCAGCTGTAGTAGGGTCCGCGGAGCCCTGGCCTGACTCACTGCTGGCCGCAGGTGCACGCACACCTCAGCAACACACACACGCACGCATGGATGCCAGGGAAGGGTCCAGGGCTGCGCTGCCATAACAAAAAATGGTCCCCTAATGGATCCCCTGTTGTCTGCCTCTGACATGCCAATATCGTACAAGTTGAGGTTGCAGGTGTTTTTGGTACTCTGCTCAAAAATGTTGCTGACCCCTGCTTTAGAACATAATTTTATCAGATTACTGTTGCTGTGCTTTTCTTTTTTGGGTTTGTGGCTTGAGAAGGTAGAAATACCTGCCCATGAAGAAGTGAAATCTAAGCCTTCAGATACTGGATGAAGCATGTGTTGGTCTAACTTTATCCAACATGACAATCTCAGCTGTTTGCTGCATGGACTTTGGACAGTTTTTGTGGGGTGGGGGCGAGACAAACAGTTACCATTTAAACAAACCAAAAAGTACACATTTTTGCACTTTTAACCATCATTAGAATGTTCTTTTTAACAATAAATGTACTATGGTGTGCTAAAAGGGTGCTTTGGAAGGAATGTACCTTATATTGGCATTTGGATACTATGGTGATGCATGCATTAGGGATATGTGCTCTTTCTGTTCTGGAACTCAGCCAATAGAGTATTCTTTCACTGTAGGAGGTGTCTGTTTTACTTGTATTGGCAGTAACAATTCTTAGGGTTTTTTTCCCTTTCCTAGTTTATACTGATGTGCTCTTTTCTAATCCCATTTGAGTACCTGTTTTTGATGAGATTAATGGTTCAGCATTCCTAAGACACTTGTTTAAGACGTGGAAAGAATGATATATCAGCCAGACAAATCTGTGCTCTGCTGTTTTAAAATCACCCCCTGTTGTGTGTGTGTGTGTGTGTGTGTGTGTGTGTGTGTGTGAGAGAGAGAGAGAGAGAGAGAGAGAGAGAGAATTGGCTGGAGTACACCTTAAGCTGCTAACGAGCAGCCTTACAACCTTGCCCCTGGCATTTAGTAGTTGGCATTTAAAAAGCAACTTTTATTGAGTTGCATAATTTGATTGTATTATAGTATTTTTCTATTCTAAATGCTATTGTCAAATTCTACCTAGTAAAAGCTATCTCCAGTGATAAGCATTGGCTAGCAGAATCATGTCACTATATTCATTTATTTCATGTGATTGCATCTGCAAAGGTTTTAATAGTGAACCACATTTCTGAATGTCTTTTCAGGTGCTGTCTCTGTTTTAGAAGCAAATCACTTTACAAATGTTCTCTTTTCTATTATTTCTGAATTTGGTTCCTGTTAAAATGAGGCACTGATTTGTGCTGATTAAAACCTAGCATCACATGAATAGGTAAAGTTGTGATGTCTAGTGCAGAGGCCTTTTCTACTATATGATTTGTAAGATAGGACTACCTAATAGGTGGGGCACAACTTGGAAACAGATTGTGAGACCCCCATCTCAACAGGCCCAGAACCCAGCACAAACTCCCTCAGCCAACCAGTTCCCCAACCCATATCTATTTTGATGTGCAAATGACACAATAGCTAGAAAAGCATCTTGTAACCAACATTTTGTAATATTCTGCACCTGTGGGATCTGTGGGGAAAATAATTTTTAGCCATACTGTGAATTACAGGCCAAAAGCAAGTTGATAACCTCTACCGAAGGCTAAACAGAGAACTGAGACAAGGGTATACCCACATGATAGTCATTTTCATGAGTGCTGTGTAGTGCAGGTACTCAGTTATTAGCACCAGTCCAGCAATGGCAGTACAGACTTGCACAAAATTATTCCAGCCTGTGATGACTACTCTGTAGGAAGACCTCCTTTTGGCTCACATACTGATATCAGAGCCAGAACCCTCAGGTTTACACCAGCAGGAGACCTTCTGTGATAATGTGTGATAAAGGACTCATAACCACTATGTCTGGTTACTAGATTAAAATTAGTCTACTAAATAGGTATATTTGTTTTAGTGTCTACCCTGCAGTTAGCAGGTGCAATTTTTAAGCCAGTGCTGCCACTTGAGGTTTTGAAAGCAAAGGACTGCAGCAATAAAACCTGATCCACCTGGCCACTGATTGGTTCCCAATTATTGGGAGCTTTTGACTGGCACAGTAATGAGACTGGCACATTTCTTTCTGTCACCAGGTTGTAACACCTCGTTCTCTCTGTGTGAAAGGGAGTCAACTCTCTAATCAGGTCAGTATAACTGAATTGGCTGGTCTTCCCTTCATCCAACTCTGTGTGTGGTCGGACATCCCAAAATATGTAGAGTTGTTTTGGATGCATGACTTCTACCATTCTCTGTAATGATTCAGCACCTGCCAAGGTCTTTCCGAAACGCATTGATTTAAAAACATGTC
Organism: Crocodylus siamensis; assembly: GCF_052110815.1. Taxonomy (NCBI): domain Eukaryota; kingdom Metazoa; phylum Chordata; order Crocodylia; family Crocodylidae; genus Crocodylus; species Crocodylus siamensis. The sequence continues at coordinate 133,613,889 of NC_143397.1, read as the reverse complement.
TCACTAGTTGAGGGTAAGTGTGGATACACTACCGGCTTTGCCACATGGTGATAACATGAAATACATTCAGGCACATTTGTCTCCATTGAGCCTGAGGTCATGACATGGTTGTTATGGTAAGGATACAAAACCACAGTTTTTGTTTGGATGTAAAACCACAGTAGCTATTCCTGATTTGCACCAGTGCAATGATGGGTGGACAAGAGGGCACAACCCCAGGCACTGCCTAAGGAATTGAGCTGGGGATGCCTGTCCCCATCCTTCCCCCTCTTCCTTTCCCCCCATCACCCTGCTGTAGCTTTGCCATCTCTACCACTTGAAATGGAGACAGAGCCATTGCAAAGAAGGTGCAATACTGGTTGCTGCTTCTGCTCCAGGGTGCACTACTGGCCAGTTACACCTCTGTTGAATTGTCACTGTCACATACATCACTTTTACACCGACCCCATTGACTTCAATGCATTTCCTCAGGATATTAATAGAACTAAGTTCCCAAATTGCCAGTTTATTTTCTTTAAATTAATGTACTAAAGCAGTATGGCTAGGGACAGACATTCAAAAAGTCTGAGCCTGAATTGATTCAATCTTTGCAGGTTAGTCTAACTTGGCTAGGCTGAACTGGTTTGAAACTGGACAGACATTCTTTCTGGACTAAGAAAATGCAGGCAGATGCCTGTAGCAGCTCAGGCTAGAAGCCAGGGGGTACTAGAGCAGCCCTCCATTCCCTTCTGCAGGAAGCTGAGCTGAGGGGGGCATGGCCAGGCTCTGGCAGGACTCTCTCATTAGGGAGGTCTGCCTGCATGGTCCCACCAGGCTATTCCCCTCTGGCTGCTCAAAGGGCAGGAGTGTTGCCAGCCCCCAGATCCAAGCTAGCGCTCGGGGGTGGGGGGGTGCAGTGCATGCATCTGTTGATGATATGGAGCTTTTCAATCTCCCTTTCTGCTTTGTCATACTGTCTGCAGCAAGCAGACAGGGAAGCAAACTAGGTGAGGGCTGATAGTGATAACAGTCTTTATCACCCAATTAGTAAAATAATGGCCTCTGCCCATTACTTCACACTTCTTAAACAGCTTACCCACTGACCTGTTGAATAGCTCCAAACAGCCCTAAACAGTCACTGTAAACTGCCTGCCCCAGTGAAACTGGAGAGAGACACACACCTCTTGGCATTAGCTAGCATACCACATGCCTAGAGTCCCTGGGGCTGGGGTCCCTGTTGTGGGAGATGGGAGGGAAAGAGAAAAGGAGGGAGGGAGGATTTCCTGCTTGAGCAGTGAGGTGGGGGAAGGGCAGGCAGAAGCAACACAGAACCTGCTGTGCCTGCAAGTCTGTCGGAGCACAGGAGAGGGGGCAGCTCTCCTGTGGAGCAGAGAGCTCTGCCCAGCCCAGAGAGCATGCCGAGATGCTAAGGGGACTCTGATTTCACTTAAAGCAGCAAGAAGTCTGGGACACTCATTGCATAAATGGGTTTGATCCAAATCAGTTAAGTCTGATACTACATTCAACCAGGTTTATCTGAAACTGGTTTTGGCTATTTTCAAACTGGTTTACGTGCACTGAACATCTGTTCTGTTACAGGTTTAAACCAGTTTCTGATCACTTAAACTGGTTTATAGGTAATGTCTGTCCCTAGCCCTTGAATGCAATGTAGTCAGGTAACTGAATGCGGTGTGTTTACACAGCGAGGGCTTGTGCAGTTCTCAAGTGTAAACCAAATCTAAAAGAGAGAGCAATCAGAGCTATGTGCAATTTCCATAATGTGTCGTTGTTGCAGAGCACTTAGGTGCCCTGCTTCTTTAAGAATGGAAATTGCTGGGGAAAAAGCCCTAGCAGTGAGTGGGGAGCTCCAGCTGCTGGTTACCAAGGCAACCAGAATGAGCTAGTTGGCCCACACCTGCCAGCGGTCAGCTGACCGGAAGGGGCAGGGCCTGGCTCATATATAAACCCTAGGGCTGAGGCCAGAAAGGCAGTTCTCTGCCAGCAGCCAAGGTGGGAGGAGCTTTCCCAGAGGAAGCAAAGGGGGAGAAGCCTGACTGCAGATGCAGCTTCTGGGACTATTGAGGGACAGAGCACGCCCTGTGGGGCTCGAATTATGTTATAGCCAAGAAGCTTGTGTTATAGCCCAGGGGCTTATGGTTTTTTTGCTGTTTTATAAGACCGGTGGTTTGGGTGAAGCTATTTGGGGAAGGAGGAGTCCTCATTGGGAGCCCACTGCGGCATAGGGACCCTGGCGCCAGTGAGGGCATAGCATTTTGCAGGGCACGGACCCTGGCGCCAGAGAAGGCCTGGCATTTTGCAGGGCACAGAGTCCAGGTGCCAGTGAGGCGCAGAGCAAGGCAGGGCTGTGGAGAGCCCAAGGAGGGCAAAGGGAGCCAAATTACAACAAGACCGAAACTGGACAATGTTGGGACCATCTGCAAGGCTTGAGGCGTGGTAAAGGGGCAGTTGGAGTCACACATCTAGCCCATAAGGCTGGGGCGTCCTGTGACATCTGTTTTGAAGTGGGGACTCACAAGGGGTCTGGGAACCCACAGGGTTCCCAGAGAGTCCATCAAACCGTGTCCAAGAGGACTTAAAGGCAGCCTCCCTTGTACTATAAATCCATCAAGACATGGCGGGCAAGAACTGAGGGTGCCCAGTGGGCCAAATTGGTACGGTCAAGAGGCCTTGGGTGTAATGTGACCATATTTAGGGACCCCGTCCCGTGACAGTCATGAAGACTGGTCAGAGGTGAGAGCATGGTTCATTATGGGAGACATAGCCAGATGAAGAAGACCAAATTTGGAGAAGGTTAAAGGATGATATTAAGAAGAAGAGAAGGTGAAGGTGAACAGATCCACAAAATAAGGCCTGTCCAGAACCCCAATGCAATGGAAAGTGCAAACCTGCAAATTGCAGTGGTCAAGGAGACAAACACTCACCCAGTACCTGTTCCCCCTCCTGAAAATTGGGGTAGAGGAGAAATATGATTCAGCAGCCCTATAGAGAATTCCAAAAGGAGGTGATTAGTCAGGCAATGCCTGCCTCCCCAATCTGGACCTTATTCCATCATAAGCAGAAGAGTAGTTCATCCTTGCTCATTCTACTTGTTATTATACAGCCACATTATTATGTGGGTCATATAAGCCAATTGCACATTCTCTCAGTATTTCTGGGTTCATTTTTCCAATTATGAAGCACTACATAGTAACATGACAACATTCAATTACAAAATACAGAATAGAAAAATGGTGGTAGTTCTTTCCCCCTCCCTATCTTTTATAAATTGAAAAATGTTACAGTCGAGTTTTCATCAAAAACAGGATGTTCTGAAAAAAAAAAAATCTATCTTTGGCATATTTTGCTTTCTACCCAACAGCTCTTTTTAAAATAAATTTCTTCCAGGCCAGCTATAGCAATGTCTGCATTAGATTTTTGTTTCAGTGAATGCTGTTTGACCTATTTATGCGTCATGAATAGGCTTGGCAGGATTCAATTTTTATTCATAGACATTGATAAATGGCTATTTCACCTGACACTTAGACCAACGGAGAAATATTTGTGTTGGTAACCATTGAAATTTACGCAAAGGAAATGTAAAAAAAATCTGGAACAGAGGTAAGAAGATTCAGAGCAGGGGGCATATGTGTGTACACACATGTAAACACATACACACACACGGAGTGGGGTGCCAGTAAGGCTGTGCCAGTCAGGTGGGACAGAGCTGGTAGCAGTGGAAATCTCGGTGCTGCCAGCTGCTAGGTCACTCTGCCCAGGTTGCAACTGGGGAAAGGGTCAAATTCCTGCAGAGCCTGGCCCAGCCTTTGCAGGAGTTTAGCTCCAGCCTCAATCATGGTGGGGCCAGGCTGGGCTCTGCAGAAGTTCGGCCCCTGCTGCCAATAACATAGATGCTACCTGGTGGCCTTTTACGATCAGATCACCAGATCATTAGACGCAGGGGTAGCAGTGGATATAATCTTCCTGGACTTTCGGAAGGCTTTTGACACTGTCTCTCACCCTGTTCTCATTAAGAAACTGGGGGGCTGTGGTGTAGACACCCACACAGTCAAATGGGTCACCAGCTGGCTGGAGGGCCGTACCCAGAGGGTGGTAGTGGATGGGTCCTTCTCAACCCGGAAGGATGTGGGCAGTGGGGTTCCGCAGGTCTCGGTCCTCGGGCCCGCACTGTTCAACATCTTCATCAGTGATTTGGACGAGGGGCTAAAAAGCACCCTGTTCAAATTTGCTGATGACACTAAGATGTGGGGGGACGTGGGGACATCGGAAGGATGCAACAGGCTACAATCAGACCTAGACAGGTTACAAGGGTGGGCGGACGAGAATAGGATGGGTTTCAACACAGACAAGTGCAAGGTGATGCACCTCGGGAGGAACAACCGGCACCATACCTACAGGTTGGGGAACTCCCCTTTTATCAGCACGGAGGTGGAAAGGGATCTGGGGGTCATCGTTGACTCTAAGATGACCATGGGCCAGCAGTGTGGAGAGGCAGTAAGGAAGGCCAACCGCACCTTGGCATGCATCCACAGATGCATCTTGAGCAGGTCCAAGGAGGTGATCCTCCCCCTCTATGCGGCACTGGTCAGGCCGCAGCTGGAGTATTGCGTCCAGTTCTGGGCGCCACACTTCAAGAGGGATGTGGACAGCATGGAGAGGGTCCAGAGGAGGGCCACTCGCATGATCGGGGGCAGCAGGGCAGGCCCTACGAGGACAGGCTGCGGGACCTGAACCTGTTCAGCCTCCAAAAGAGAAGGCTGAGGGGGGATCTTGTGGCCTGTTATAAACTAGTCAGGGGGGATCAGCAGGGGAAGTTGAGGAAGTCACTGTTTCCCCGAGCACCACCAGGAGTGACCAGGAATAACGGTCACAAGCTGGCAGAGGGTAGGTTTAGGCTAGACATCAGGAGGCGCTACTTCACAGTCAGGGCAGCTAGGGTCTGGAACCAGCTTCCAAGAGAAGTGGTGCTGGCGCCTACCCTGGGGGTGTTTAAGAGGAGACTGGATGAACACCTTGCTGGGGTCATTTGACCCCAGTATTCTTTCCTGCCATGGCAGGGGGTCGGACTAGATGATCTACTCAGGTCCCTTCCGACCCTAGAAACTATGAAACTATGAAACCCCCTAGAAACTATGCTGTGATGATTGAGCTGGATGGGTGCTCTGTTTCCCTCAGCAATGATCCCCTTCCTGTGCTGAGATAAACTAGAGGCTTTGGCTCTTGTAGTTAGTCCCCTTGGAAACCAGATTATTGCCTCGTAAAATAGAGTGTTCCAATTGTCCTCTAAATAGTTTTGATTATTGTGTTTAACTACATAGCAACAAAAGATGCATTATCCACTGTGTCGTGTATGACTTAGGTTTTCAGGTCCCTTTACGTGACTGAGTTTTTTGAAAAGTTCAAGCAATTGCATACACAACAGTAATATGTTTTGATAACCCCCAAAGCATGAATGGGGTATTCACTATGTTAGTGTAATTTGTGTTGTAGACCATCATTTTACAGGAATGGCTTGTCCTAAGTAATCACTATGTGGTATTATATTTCTAGTAGCAAAGACCTAAGCCAAAGCTTATTGAAGCTGGTGGAAAAAGAGCCCTTGATTTCAATGTAGTTTGGAATAGGCCTTAAGGGCTAGATTCTTAGAGCCCCATCAATGGTCTCTAGCAATCTGAACACCTATATATTTATTTTCTGACATGGCCAGAGACCATAAGAATTGCCACACATTTAATATCACTCTCTTCTAAGGAACCAGGGGTGGATCTGTGGAGGATGGGAGGTGGGGAGGAGGGACTGAAATGGTGCAGTTGCACCCCTCTTTCTTTCCTGCTCTACGCAGACTTTAAAACCAACTGCCTGGGAGGGGCAGCATCATTTCTATTATATTCAGGCCGATGGAATCAATTCACTAAATGGCTCATTACCATCCCCCTGATTCCTGCTAATCTCTCTCCATGCCACAGGCATTAATGACCCTCTGTCCTTCTTAATGGTCTTGATGTTCCACTTTTCAAACTAGCCTTTCTCCTGCAATTTTGCTCTTTTTTGTCCTGGTAATGTCTCTCTCCCATTTCATAGTCGTTCAGACTGTTTTTAATTCTAGCTAAAAACCTTAACTCAGGTATAGTAATATTAACTCAGGTGCAGAAATGACTGACAGTGAAGTATTGGAGGTACTATCAAGAAGTTCAAGTAGCCTCCATTTTGTTTTATAAATAGGAATAAACCATGTACATTTAACTATAATGACTACAGGACTAATTGCACAATCTCTTTGTATTACTCCTATATTTCACCCAGCTTGTTATGCTTTTTAAGCTTGATATATAATCTAGTGAAGCAGTGCACATTCCAAAAAGTTATATTGATTTTTGCTTTGATTTAAAACTGAATAACATGGTAGGGATCTACTGCTGTATTAGTAAAACTACTAGTTTCTCTTTAACTGGAAAAAATGTGTGGCTTCATATATGATGATGCACCACACCTGTACCTAGCATGCTCTGGCCCTGCATGCACCCCTCTTTTTCAAATCCCAGATCTGCCCGTGTAAGGGACCATCTATGTTTTTTACTGCCCATAAACACACTGTACATGCACACAGGGCGTGTCTACATGTTGGCCTATGGTGAAGTTGCAATATGCTACATTACCATACATGGGTCTACAGGTGATCAACTGGTACATCACCGTAACAGTGTGCTCCCCCATAGTAGTGAAATCTAAATGTGCACCCCACACATGCCACAGTAACCACCTATACTGCACCATAGCAGCGCCGCCGTACAGTGATATTTAGACACACCCACAGGCTGCCACTGAAGCCCTAATGTGTTAGGTGCTTTTGGACTAGCCCAATTAAGACACTTTGGTATCTAAGGTTTGGGATGTCAAAATCCCTGCAGGCTGGATGAGGGTTGTAGGGCCAATCTGTGGGCTGGATTGGACCCACAGACCAGCCCCATGTGCCATAGTCAGAGCACAGGGCCCACCCAGCACAGGTGGCTCATGCAGCATGTGCTCTGGATGTGCCCTGAACCAGCCCTGCATGCTGCATGCAGTGCACAGTGGCACCAGTTTGGGGCTTGCACACAGAGCTGGCATGGGGCATTCACTGCATAAGGTGCCCATGCCAAACCAGTCCTGTGCACTGGCTCCAGTGTGCAGGGACAGTTTGTGGGACTGATCGAGCCCCAGAGCCAGTGTGCAAGGCTGGTCCAGTGCTGTATGCAGCCAGACCCACAGCATGTCAAATCCAATACTTCTGGGCTGGATCCTGGGGTTTCATGGGTAGATCTGGCTCACAAGCTGGATCTTTCACACCCCTGCTGTAATTGATAACACACAGGGGAGCAATGTAGTTGACATCACAACCAGCAGCCTTTGACTCCACAGTCTGAATTACTAGGTAGTCATTTGAACTGGTTGGACACAGTGCAGCCTCAGGCATATGTCCAGAGTGTGGCTCAAAATCATGCCTCTAAACCCATCCTGAGGTGCCCAAGCTGCTCAGTAACTGCCCTCCACTACAGATATATAGGAAGACACAACCCTCCTCTGAAGATTTTGCAACTGAATGTCTTAGTGTTTGTGTCTCAAGCCTTTTAAAACACTGACATAAACATGCATGTTAAGCAAGTGCAACTGAATCTTTTATAGAAAGCCCTGTTGCCTTTCAGGTAAAATTCAACTGTCATCGCCATCTCCCTTAAGAGATGGCTGTTTATACTCTGGGCCTCTTATATGCCTTTTTTTTCCTTCCCCTGTTCTGAAGTAATCAAGCAGGGGAGATGCATAGAGGGTGCACGTGGGTACATGTGCACCCCCTGCGAAAAGGCGCTGCCAACACTGCCAGCAGTGCCTGCGGGTGGTCACCACTTGGCACCCCACCATCAACACTGCCAGCGGTGTCTGTGGGTGGTCCGTGATCCCTGCTGGCTGTTGCCGATGCTGCCAGCAGCACCTGTGGGTGGTTGCCAACCCCTGGTCGGCGCTTACCACCTCCCTGCCCCTCACTGCCAACAGCGTTGGCAGTGTCTGTGGGAGCTCCCACTTACCTCTGCCACGCTCCCACCACCACCGTGCCCCCGCAGCCGCTGGGGGCACGCATCATTCATGTAACCAAGTATGTGTAAAAGTGCCTAATATTCTGCATTCTCCTTCTTAGACAGAGCTTTAGGCAACATTCAGTTCATGTTGCTACAGCTGATGTAATGTGTATACAAACACCATAGTTATTGTATTTAAATTTCAGCAATATGTTATGTCTTTGTCAACAACCAGCAAACTCTGCCACATGGTTCAATATGTCTGTTTCTTCCCTCTCCATTCCCATGTTGACAGTTACCATATTTTCTCATACACAGCATTCCTCTGAATATAGTACATCTTATTTTTGAAAGGCAGAATGAAAAAAAAAAGTTCTTTCCTTGTAGTAAGTAACTGAGTAGCAGTAGCCAGGGAGCCAAGCATACTCATTGTTCTACTCCTTGTGAATCACTGCAGATTTTATTTTTGCTTTCATGGAGTAAGTGACAGAACCTGCTCTTACCATATTTCTCACACTGCTGTCTCCAGCACCTGGTTTTTGTGAAAAGGATGCATACTGTATGTGAGAAAACATGGTACTTCATCTGAAGCACTGCTGGTGTTATGCTGTCTCACCTTTCTCTGGAGTTGTGGTGTCAATAAGCATAACTGGGATGCCAGGGCAGTTTAGTGTGCACTTCAGTTACTACCTACTGGGTGTGTCTACACAAGACACTGCTGCGCAGTGCTTACTGCACGTTGATTTAGTACTTGCCTAATCAAGTAATAAATCAACACACAGTAACTGAAGTTACTGCACAGTGGCGCTGGCAAATACCTTTTAAGTGACACTACTGCACAGTAGTCTAATAATACCATGCAGTAGTGTATTAGCACTGTTGGTGCTGTGATGTGCTACTGAGCAGTATTATTTGGCTACTATGCAGTCAGCATCTCATGTAGACGCACCCACTGAAACCTAAGCAGCTTTCTCCCAGACCTTGTAGACTTGCAGAGGGAAGGAAGACAATGTAGCTTTTACTGTCTCCAGGGACACGCACAAATGACAGAAGTCTTCTTCAATTTATTTACCTCTAGTCTAAAGATTTAATTATGCGGTTCTGACTGCTGTCAGCAACAAAGCACTCAATTCCAGCTCAGAAAAGCTTTGAACTATTGACCTGCCATGCAAATTGTGCATGTAGTTCACTTGAGTATGCTTTGGTTTATACAGAGGACAATGACTTCCCATTCAGTCATCTTCACTTTAATGCCTCACCTAACTTGTCTGGAGGCTGTGAAGCCACAGCCTCAAACCTGGGGCCTCAGCCTGACACCCTACAGCTGATCAGCCAGGCTGGTCAAGGATGGCCTGAAGCCTCCAGCAGGGACTAACCCTCAGTCCACTCCCTCTCACTGGAGTGGCTAGCTGGGGTCAGCTGAGCATCCACTTCCCCCATATAAACCCCTGAGCTGAAACAGGAAGTGTCTGGGCAATAGGGCTTCACCAGATCCAAGATGGCATTGTTGGTTCTGCTAGCTTGCTCTTTGACTCTGCTCTTTGCTTGATCTGGTTTTTTGCCTCAGCTTGCTCATAGGCCCTGCTCTTGGATTGACTTCCTGGCTGAATTTATATTTAGATTCTGGTCACCGATCCTGACCCTGACTGGTACCTTGATTCCCCAAGTGGCCCAAAACCTAGCCACCTAAGTCTTGGTGTGCTGACCCGATCTTGCTGGTCCTAACCTTTCCCAGGCCAGGTGATGTGGCTACTGTGTTATAATAGGTAGCTAAACTGGACCGAAGGAACTTAGTAGGAGAAATGCTACACAGAGTGATATATATCTAGTTTGAATGGCTTGATCTTGTGGAAAGTGAGAGAGAGAGAAAAAGAGAGAGAGAGATCCCATTGTCTAAGAACCTCATGTCTTAATCAAGCCAGGACCCCAGCACAGTAGTATCTGTCTCCCCTAGAACTCCTGACAGCCAGCACCACTCCTTGATTTGTTTCAGTCCATTTCCCTTGCTTCACTCTCTCAAATCAGAGCCACCTGCAATCCACCTCCTGGGAGGAAGAATGTAGCCTATTACAATAACTCAGAAAAGCTCCTGGGACTTTTTCTCCATTAAGAAACCCAGACTATACTTCTGTAACTAATGTTCCCCACTGATTCAGGTAGCATATTTACTGCTAGCCCTCACCTGACCTCTCCTATTGAGCATTTTGGTTCTTTCTGCAGATTCGTGATGTATTTTGAGAAAGCAGAAGTTCTTCTCTGTTTGATTAAAGTTATCCACAGGGAGCACATGAGATAGCATGGTTCACATGCCAGAATATTTGAGTTCTGTCTCCACTTTTACTACTGCCATGCTGTGCAACATTGGGCAACTTTTTCCCCTCACTTCTTTATGTCCTGATTCATAAAATAGGGATAATGAGACTCAAATGCTTTTGTGAAGTGCTTCAACATTGATAGACTATATCATCATTGCTAACTAGGCTGATAAACAGGTCTATCAGGGGTCTTGGTTTTCTAATGGTCTTGCTGATCAGTACAAAAGTGACATCCCTGCTTCAGTTAACACCATCAGGCATGATTTATAACAGGAACTTCACCTTCTTTTGACTGACGGTTTACTAACAGCTACATTCCATGCTGTGTATACTTTGGAAATGTTTTCAACCATGCTGTTCAAAAGAACTAAAAATGATTTTTCAGATTTCATTTAGGATGCTGAAAAATCATGCACCAGGTTGCCATCCTGTGTGAAGGGGATCTGGCATTTCCTACCACGAAGCATGTTAATTTAGTGTGTCAAGCTCAAATCGCTTTGGCTGAGCTGATTTCAAGAACATCAAAAATGTCCACACGTTCCCCTTCAATAACTACCCCTTATTATTGGGTAATGGGCCAATATCACTATCACTTCTGCAAGAGTTGCTTTAAAAACAGCATGCAGAGAGGATGGTCAATTTCACATGATACCCATAAACCCAATAAGGCCAAACCCAATTAATTTTCTTTATCATCCTAGTCCAGTCAGGTCAATATTCAGAGCACTGAGGAAGGGTGCTATTAAATGGCTGGTACTTTGAGTCCTATATGTCAAAGCATCTTTTGCAGAGCCATAAATAAGACCATACTTTTCAGATACAGTATTTTGGTGTGCCTGCAGTTGAAACATTTTGTAGGGTCCTGCAGGTGAAATAGGAGCTGATTTGTCCCTCCCAATCCTCTGTCCTCCTGCCTGTTTGGCACATACAAATTCTCAAATGAAATAGGAACATTTCCTCCACCTAAAGTTAGAGCAATATGGAAAGGTACCACAGGACAAGAGATTGATAAATGAGATAATACAGGCTATTCCCTAAATCTCTTTGGTAGGGGGAAAACAGTACAACTTTGTATATTACAATCTTATTTCCAAAAGTTTATGCAAGGTTCTGAAATGTGATGTATAAAAACAGCGGCTGGTGGTTGTGGTCTGTGAGGGTTTCATAATGGGAAGCTTTACTCTGTCTAATTGTGCAGTTTTTTAATTGTACAAATCCACTTAAACCCCTATGGAACTTCTTGGGAAATTATCCTTGCCTGTAAATGTTCTTTCCTTCAGTCAAACACTGCTTGGTGTCATCACTTTTGGTGGCACAGAAAGCAACCCTAAGAAACTGCACACAGGTCACTCCTACTTGTGTTACCATTCTGGAAAGCAATGTTATGGGAATTCTGTTCCTGGGGAGGAAAATGCTGCAAAAATGAAAAACATGAGATCAACCATTTTCTAAGCTCTGTAGACTATTTTTGAGCTCTTTTAGGTAGAGAGTTCAAATATTGGGCCAATTCACTCGTGAATCTGTTAATTGGGAACAACACCACATAACATAGCAGATAGTCTATAGCACAGAGTGGCCACTTATACCTTAAGGAGACAAAATGGGAAAGGTCTCTTCCAAACTGAAATGTTTTGGAGTGAGGAGCATTAGAAACACCCAAAACTGTATTACATTACAGTGTACTATGCTGAGGCCACTGACAGACATTAAAGGTGTGATGGGATCTAATGCACAATCCCAACAATTGTGTTTCCTGCCATGCCAATCTAGCTACCCTGGGCAAGCTTCCAATTAATTAATATCATATTAGTTATCATGGATGTTACATTTCTGTACTCCCACATCCCCCATGAGGATGGATTAGAAGCCATAAGGAACGTTATCCCCAAAAAAGGATACTGCTTCTCTTTATATCACGTTCTCCAACTTTGTTCTCACACACAACTATTTCGGATTTGGGGACTCCCTAAACCTACAAATAAATTTCACTGCCATGGACACAGGTATGACATCCCTCCTTCCCCCAATATGCCAATATATTTATGGCAGACCTTGAAATCGACATCCTCTGCAGCTGCTCTCTCACTGCTCTCTCATGCCCCCGCTATACTTAAGGTACATTGATGACATCAGCATATGGAGGCATAGGAAGGAATCTCTAGAGAAATTCCACCAAAGATTTTAACTGCTTCCATCTCTCCATCAGAATGACTCTAGAATGCTCCTCCAAGCAAATGCATTTCCTGGACACCATTGTGAAAGTTTGCAATGGCCATATCACTACCAGGTTGTATTGGGAACCGACCAACTGCCCCAGCTACCTCCACGACACCAGCTTTCATCCTCAGCATATCACTTATCCTTACCTACAGCCAAATTCTGTGTTATACCCACGCTCTACATTACAGACATATCTGCTTGGATCCTATGAACTGGGATGCACACCTTAAGGATATGGAGTAGGGTTTCCTGCAATTACAATACAATCCCAAAACTAACCATTCATATCAAAGCCAGACTCTGACCCAGCTCTGGCTTGCTATAATACCAACCCTATGACAAGGACAACAGGAGCTCTTTGGTTGTCACCTACAACCCCCAGCTCGAATAACCACCAACACCTCCTGGAGAAGGATAACTGCTTCATAGTACCCATAGGAGACAAATCTTTCATGGCTTACAGTCAGCCCCAACCTCAAATGGTCTCTTTAGCAACAAGCTACTTAACTCCTGTTCTCAGTAAAGCACCAGACCTTGTTCCAGACTGAGTTTCCTGCTACACCATCTCATCCACAAAGGCCATATCACAAGTGGACCAAATGACAGGGATTGTAACATCTGAGGTTCATTCACCTGCACTTCTACAACATCACATATGCTATCACCTGCATACAACATCTCTCTGCTATTTACATTGGACAGCTGTTCCCTATGGCTAGGGACAGATATTACACATAAACTGGCTTAAGTGATCAGAAACTGGTTTAAACCTGTAACAGAACAGATGTTCAAGACACATAAACCAGTTTGAAAATGACTGAAATGGGTTTGAGATAAACCTGGTTGAATGTAGTACCAGACTTAACTGATTTGGGTCAAACCGGTTTATGCGATATCTGTCCCAGACCCTTGCTGGTTTAAGTTAAATCAGACTCCCCCAGCGTCCTGGCATGTTCTCCGGGTGGGGCTCTCTGCTCCACAGCAGAGTTGGCTCCTCCCCTCTGCTCCCTGGCTGGAGCTCTGGCAGAAACTGCAGGCATCTGCCTAGCTTCCCCCTGCTCCCCCCCTCCCCTCCCCATCCCCTCTGCCTTACCCAGACATCTCAGCATTAGCTAGCAGACCACGTGCTGGCTACAGTTCGTGCTGTAGCAGATGGGACAAAGGGAGAATCAACAGGTAGCTGGTAATGTCCCTCTGTTGTTTTCTTAATGGGCTGATAAACACTGAGTTAGGGGTGATAAACACTGTGTTATCAATTCCCTTTTGGGCTGGTCAGAAGTGGGGGGACCCCTCCCTAATCAGAGCATCCTGCTGGGGCCTGCCCACATCCCCCCATCAGCTCAGCACTATAGAAGGGAAGGGAGGGCTGCTCTGGTGCCCCCCAATGCCAGAAAGATAGTCAAGCCTGTGGTTCCAATGTGTTCAGGTTTTGACTTGAATCAAAAAGAGCTGTGTTCCTTCTCATAGCCATGGGTGGATCCATCTCAAATGAGACTGTTACCAGACTTAATATTAGACTTTAGGTAGTAGAACTGAATTCATAAAAGCTTGAACAAGAATAGTCCATTCTCTGAAGAGAGCATTTGTTGAACACAGCAATTTGCAGCTTCAAGAAGACAACAAAGAACAACAGAAAACTTTTGCCTAAGCTAAGCCCAGTAAGACCCAGTGACAGCACACATAACTTGGTCTAACTTAAAATGCAATATAATATACCAAAAAGACAACAGAAAGCCTTGCATAAGTCTTACATAATGCTGAGGGAAGAGCATCTCATTATAGTCAGGCATTCAGAAAGTCCTTCTGGGAAAATCCGTAGGTCTTCTTAGGCATTGGAGTGGAGATCCCACAGGCTTCGTCTCTGCTTGGGTTTTTATAGGTGAATCTGTATCTCCTTCTCCCCCTTGGGGAGACCATATCATGTTTTTTGCCTGACTGTATCATGTTTTTTCATGCACCTCATGTATAGCATGCTTCTCATGTTTAGCATGACTCTCGTGTATTCAGTGTCTTTGTCTCTTCTGAGGTATTCCAGTCTTTCACCACTTAAAGGTTTTACTTTGAAATGTAAATATAATTCTCTGCTTTCTTTGGTCAAACCAGCCCAAGGTGTCTGGGACTCTCTCCTGCTCCCTAAGGTTTATCCCCAGCATACACATGTGATGATTGTGCCAGATCTTTGCCAACAAGACATCTATTCACATTTACAGAAAAACATGTTGGAACGCTTCTAGTGAAGAGCCAGAGTGACAGATACTTGTAGTACAGAGCTTATGACTGCACACACTTCTTACAGATGTGCAGGAAAGTGGCAAAGACTTTTCTCTCCTTTATTCCAAAGGCCACCATTCCATAGAATGTCTCTAGAGGTGAACAGAATAAATTTAACTCTGTAAAGGTGTCAGTGGACGCATCTACACAAGATGTTTACTGTGCAGTAGGTCAATTAGCTGCACAGTAAACATTGCAGGTCTACACGTGAGCCCCTATTAGGCTGGAGTAAATGAATTTACTCCACAGCAGGGTAGTACTTAAAAGTACTATCACATTAGAAGTGTTTACAAGTACTAGCCTGCTAAGGAGTTTTTACTCTGCAGCAGTGCATGTGTAGATGCTGCGCCAGCTGGCTGAGGCATGAGGGTGCTTTAATGCAGGGGCTGCCTGCTGCCTAGCCCTGCACTGAAGCATCCTCATGCTTCACAGCCCCTCCATAGCACATTAGGCTGGGTTGAGCAGCCCATGGCTTGCAGGGGGCAGCTAACTGAGGCTGCTTCAACCCCGCTCAACGTGCTGTGGTCCCAGGCGCACATGCAAATGGCATGCCTGGAGCAATAAACTCCAGAACAATAAGCGCCAGAGTTTATTGCTTCACATTAACATGCACAATGAGCCCAATGTTAAGGAGAGTGCTCTCTTCTTTTTCCTAGGAGGTGCTATTTAGTTTGCTTTTCAACAATAAATTATTTCCTTAAGCCTGCAAAGAGCTTTCAGGGAATCAGTGTTAAATTCTTAAACAGGTACTTCCCAATATGCAGAGCAGCACACAGCTTGCTCCTGGAAGTCAGCAGCGAAGTTTTAAATCAGTGGTCTTCAAACTTCCTAAAGTCCCAGAACCCTTCCATGTCATTTCTTCCACTGCAGAACCACTGCTCATATCCTAAGGACTTACACAGAGCCTGTTCCATTTCAGTTTGACCTTGGAATTATGGGTAGGCTAACTTCTTCAGAATAAATAAACTATGACTTCAGATACACCCGTATGGTTTCTGAGATCCAATGTGACTGCCTTTCATCACACTGCTAAAGTACCATCCCATAAATATTCATGTACTATCTTGGAAGTCAACCTTTTTGAAAGAAATCTCTCTTAATGTGGGAGACCTGTCCTGCTTGCCCCTCACCATTCTCACACTCTATTTTATAGAGAGCAAGGTCAGAACTTCCTAGTGCCCTTTGAACATTAACTTCTATACCCATCCCCTGGAGCTGTGCATAGATGTTGTAATTTAAATCATCCTACAGAAACCAACTCTAACGGCAGCTGGCCTGAGACTGGAAGGGGTCAAGCTGCCTATGCTCTGCACTACAATATGACCTGTGTCCATAACCCATAGCCAAGGATCCAAGCTACGAGGTCAGTTTACACTTGAGTACATTTTCTAGGGAGTCATTGCCACAAATTTATAGGCTAGAATGAACATTCATTATTCTACTAATCAGTACTCTTCTGTGACAAGACTGATGATTCCTTCAACTCCCAATCTTAATTCTGCAGAAGTCAATGCTTCTATTGATGTCAATACGAATAGGAGCAGCCCTGTATTTTACTTGAAAAACAATTACTGCACAAAGAAGGCAGTTTTGCTTTTCAGTTCAGGTGCTTGGTTTCTAATGACTTAGAAGGAGGTTATATTTCATTGCACTAGGGCAGAATTTTGCCACACAATGTGGGATAAAAATGACAACATGTTGGCTTGTAAAAGCCAAAGGCAGCATGAAGCAGCCAGTGCATTCATATTAACCACCCAGCCAGAACGTACTGAATGCACTACTGAGCCTGTTTGTGAATGCACTGAGTGCTTCTAAGTTATCTGTTAATTGCTTTGACCTTTTTGTTTCCTTCCTACTCAGGAATCATGGAATTTTCTACACTAAAAATGACTTCAGGGTTGCAACATTGAGCAAACATTGACTTAACCTTTTCTGTTACTCTGTCAATATTTCCCAGCTATTCATATGCATGGCCTGTTGTGCTGGGTAAATGTGGCTAGTGCCTGAAACAGATGTCCTTCATTTGGGTTGGTAGTGATGTGCAGTACAAAGTCACAACCTCCCCTAAATGTCTTTCATAAGATCGCTTAATTTTCTCTAAGCAAAGGATGTTCCCACAATGTGTCAGACCACAACATTTTCCAGTTTAAGAGATCCTTCTCTTCTTTGTCACCACTCTCCTTATCTAATCTCTCTCTCAGTCTTAAACATTTATTATAGACCAGATCATCAGCTGCAACAACATACAACTCCTCTTTTTTCTGGTGAGTAGTAGCAGGAAACAAAGAATGTTTTACTGGACCCCATACTTGAGACTGAAATGTAATCATTGCTTGCAGGGTTTGGGTCAAATTGCAGTCTAACAGCAAGGGTAGAAACAGACATGATCTGACATTGCAGTTGTGTTGCCATAAACATTTTTGATGGCACAAATGGTGAGCAAATAGATGTCCTTATCCTTTGTCACAGCACCCCAGAGACAAATCGGTGGCATAACAAAATAATAAATAATAATAATAATAATAAATTCTTCTGCTTTATTGTGGTGGACATCTGTTGTCTCTCTGGTGGGAGACTTCAGGTAGTCTGAGCTTCCCACACCCTCCAGCTACCTCAGGCAGGTGTTCTGGGGGCTCAAGGGCCCCTTAACTACCTGGAGCACCTGCCTGGCTTTCTGCACCTACAGAGAGGCACCCAGGGCATCTCAGGGGCTAGGTACAGACATTCAAAAAGACTGAGGCAGAATTGGTCTAAGTTACACGGTTTTCTGTAAGTGGCTTAGTTTAGATTGGTGGCAAACACCAGAGACTGGGTTCCGCCATTTTTAAATCAGTCTATGTGTATGGAACTTCTGTGATGTTATGGATATTTTAGTTTTCAACTTTACATAGAGTGCCATGAGTTAGAGCACCCCCTGACCCAACAGGCATTTGCCTGTTGGATCGGGGTGGGGGGTATTGAGCCTGCCTGCCCCTTTTCCCCAGACCCTCCCCTGCTCCTCTCCCCCAGCTCTGTTGCTGTCAGCAGGAAGGGAGGGGAGAGGGAGAGTGAGTTGCTGGCTGGGGTCTGCCTGACCTGAGCTGAAGTGGGGGGTGGGGGCTGGGAGGAGGCCGTGAGGCAGGGGAGGCTCCAATCCACCTGCAGTTGAGGCCAGGCAAACCCCAGCTGGCAGCTCACTCTCCCTCCCCACTCCCTTCCTGCTGACAGCCCTGGGAATGGATCTGGGCTGCATCAGCCCAGCCCCAATCGCATCACAAATTAAAGCTAGGAAGCAAAAGTTCCCTAAGGCACTCTGAAGTAGTGTACCTTCATCTGTTCCCTTATTTGATGAGGATGAATTCGTCACACAACTGGCCACTTCAGAAGCACTCTGTAGCCATGCACAGCATGGCATGTCTGTAGAGTGCTTTCAAGAGGCCAACTGCAGAACTAACGTATCTTCTGTCTGTGCCCTATAAGCAGGTAAGTCAGGGTTCCCTGTTTATGGAGACCTGCCCCTGATCTTTAGGGGTATTTCTCCAAAGTGGGAGTTAAACCTTCATGGGTCCCAGCATGGAGACATGGGACCTGGGGAATCCCTGGTGCCCTGTGCCTCTACATTGGGATCTGCTTACCCAGACTCACCCCTGGAATCTCTGGGGGCCCATCTGGGTAAGTGGAGAAATTCAGGTTTTCCTTACTTACCCAGACTCACCCCCAGGATGTCTGGGGATGCATTGGGTAAACAGGGGAAGCCAGACAGGAGCTCTCAGGGCTTGAGGGGCCTGATCTTGTTGGGGAATTCCCAGGGTTTGCAGGACCGGGCTTCTCAAACTCTAGGAGAACATGTTGCCTCTTGTCCCACACCATCAACAGGAAGAAAAAGGGGCAGCATGTGTTTCACTGAATGAAGCAGATCAGTTATGCTGTGTTGCATTGTGACACAGCTGATCTGCTTCTTTCAGTGACAATTATTTATAGCCCAATAGTTAAATGTTGTGGAGGCACTAAAATGCTCTCATGATGGATGCTTTAGAAACCACTAAGATCAATAAATTGTTTAGGACTCAAGAATTGTAATTATGTGGTCAGTTGGTTTAACAAAAGAAGAAAATCATTTAGAAATATCAGAATAAATTTTTAATTTTTTTAATGATTGTATTTTATACCTGAAATAACAAAGTGAGGACTTTATAGTGGGTATTCAGTGTCTCTCCATTCTGCCAAGTTCTGTATTTCTGCCATATTTCCTGTGGATTTTATACTTGTTACTGTTCATAAGGGCCATCTGTAAAGCACTTGGAAGGTCTCTTGAGTTTGAAAGGTGCTATGTAAGATGAAATTCGATCCTACAATCAATGAAAATAATGGATGAGAAACTGGTAACATGTTAACTGCACTGGTGTCTTTTTTAAATATCACTTTAAATTTTAGCATAGTTCAACACTACTTAGAACATAGTTTTTTCATGGAAATTGATTGAAAAGAAATGTTCCCATTTGTAATTTTTATCTTTTCCTCCTGCATAATAAGGAATGCTGTGAAAGATTTTTGGACGAAAAATGAGATCTATGATCCCCCTTTCCGTGGCCTGTTTGCATACCTTCATTCCTGAAATTGATGTTACCTCTTTTCCTTTCTGCTGCTCCCGTCCCCTCCTTCCTCCAAAATAAAATTTCAGCGTTTTTTTTATGCCTGTATTCTGGCAGTCATGAGCCCCCTTCAGGAATAAGCCTGTACATGTGATTAAAAGGAGGGTTGGGAATCAGAAACAAATTTCTTTTTCAGAATTCTAAGTTCAGTAAGTTTGACTGGAAGGAGACAGAGGTGGAGAAAGAGTATTGCAAAGAGCTGTTTTAGTTTTGTAAAATTATCATCATCATTCTCTATGCCAAGCCCCTCCATCCCTTTCCCCCTGCCCCAGTCTCTCTGGGCCTCTATACACATGCTCTTGGGTGGGGCATAGAGGAGGCTAATTAACACATTGCATCAGGCTTGCAGCAGACTTGATTAATCCAGTCTGCTCCGGTGTATACTAATTGGCATGTGTCAGAGCAGAGCTTTGTCATGTACATAGGTAATAGGTACCCTCAGAATGAAAGTAGAGAAATTTAGTTTAATCTAATTAATTTTAGTGATGTATTCCTCCTCTTTCCCCCTTCCCCCTACACCCCTGAAAGCTAAGCTCTTTTCTTGTGTGTGCAGGGACTCTGTTTTCCTATATGATTGAATAATGCCTAGTATCTTGTAGATACTACTGCAATACAGATAATAACCACACTTTTAGTGGCATGATTCATGCCTGCCCTTAGTAGTTAAAATGAAACAAGACCTAGTGATGTAGCAGATGATAACTAGCCTCCCTTCGTAAGAAGGGGACTTATTCTACTGCTCAGCAAATCTTCTTTTGTTTTGTTATGTTCTTTATTTGATTCCTCTGCATGTCTTTAACAGACTTATGTTAAATTATATACTTCTGTGTACTAGTTCATTTTGTTTCCATGCAATTGGAGTCTCAGGTAAAATCTCTCTCGGCCAGCCCCACATTTCACCGAACATGGAAGACCCCTGAGCTGACTTTCAGAGCTAAAGGGTACTGTCAACAGCATGAGAAAACTATCTGCCTTATAGCTTTCTGAAACATCTCTGCCTCAATGTGAAATAGCTTTGTATTTTGAAGAAGGAAAGAGCAGGGTTTGAAGGAGGGAAGCCCTTCAGAAGGGGTAAAAAACCTTCAAAAATGGTGTTGTAGCTATGCAGAAAGAACTGTGTTATGTGCTGCAAAAACAAAACAAAACAACCCCCATGATCCAGTTATTTTTATTTTAAATCTTCCAGCTGTCCCTAAAAAGTTCAGTTTTTTTGCTGAAGACTAGACATTCCTGTTTGGCTTGGGTTAATGCATTTAGTCTCTATAGAAACAGCAGCAGGTCCCACATGTTACTGGGAGAAAGGTCACTTCACTTTCAAACAAAAGCTCACATCCTCTCTTCCTTCTGTTCCTGCAAAAACAAGCAAAGGAAACAAATGGCAACAGGTTGCAGTGTCTCAAGGACCTCAAAGTCCTTTCCCATTTGTGACAGCTAACAAAAGACCATGCCCTTCAATACTTGAGCCTGCTGAGCATCATGGGTGAGAAGGAAGCCTGAGCTTTTAAACACAAGTCAAATCCCATCATTTTAATGGGCAGGAACTTCAAACTGCTCTGAACTGTATGGGAACCAACAAAGATAATCAGCTGTACCATTTTCAAATGGATCTTGGTATCTTAGTCTGAGGGCTTGTACACATACAAAATTGCACATGTTTAACTGGGAGAGTGAGTTAAAAAGGATTTAATTCAACAAGTGCAAAAAAGCTGTATGGAGTCTCTTAAGCTGATATCAAAAGCCTTATGTCAATTAGGCCTAGGAACAGGTTTAAGTTAAACCACAGTAAATCAGTCTGAAACCACAACGGACATTTGTACACATGATGGGGTTTTAAAAGTTTTTTCTATGCCCCCTAAATTGAGATGGTGGGGCATAGAATAAAACCCTGAGGACTAAGCCATTTAAATTTTTCTGTCACGTTATGGCAGGGACTTGATCCTTTTTTTGTTGGAGTCGGAGCCTGCCCACAGCCAGGGGGCAAGCTACTGGTGTGCTGAGCAGCCCCTGAGCTGCGTTGGTGGCAGCATCTCCTAGGGCTGCCCAGGTGAGCTACTAGCAGGCCAGGTGCTGCCCCAGCTCAGAGGCAGCACCCAGCCCAATCCAACTCGAGCCCACCCAGGAAGCACTGACTGGTGGGCTTCCAGCGGGCAGACTCAGAGAACTGTTGGATCAAGCTGGGTGCCCCTCACCAAAAGGACTGGGCCCCTCACCACTTCTGCCTTGAGCAGGTACCTCTCCTGGAGACAGGGGGCTAGCTGACAGCTGCATCATTGCAATTTACAACATTGCATACTAAACTATATTGGATGTAGTATAGCTTGCAACGACGCAAAGTTATTTAAAATTTCCCAAAGTCTTGCACTTATACACTGTAACACCATTAAGCCACACAAAGTGACATTTTCATTTCATGTGCATGTTAATGGCGTCATGTGTACAAGCACCCAATAAGACTGTGAGCTATAAAGGGTTTTGCACTGCTGTAACTAAGTGGTAAAAGCCCTTTAACCAGTGCCACCTTTGTGCATGCATCTTCATCTTTTGTAGACCTGACAATGAACATAGGTAAGGCAAGTTTAGGGTCAAGGTGATGGGTAAAGGGGGAGGAAAGAGGATAGAGGTGAATAAAATGTTTAACGACAAATTCATCCATGAGTAAGAAAACCCATGGATAAGGAACAGGTGGCATGGATTCCCTAGATTTTCAGTGCCCTCTTCAAATGTGCAAATTGCAGTTTCATATATGAAACTTCTGTTACTGTTTAAACTATTTATGTGGGTGAGGTACACTTTACTGTCATCAGGTCTAAAGAGTTGAGGTCCTGTTGGTAAAGGGCTAGTTGGCTGTCAAAGTGAATCCACATGCCCATCCATTGTCAGGGAGTAGGGTTGTGGAGCCGTCAGCCTCCACTTGTTACATCAACACACACCCTGATGTGTTTTCCTCAGCTCTGCCTCTTCACAAGCAGCAAGAGCAGTGAGTTCGCTTGTACAACTTGTCAGCACCTAAATACTCCTCTAGAATCCCAAATAGAAGCCTGCTCTAGAGTTTCAATAGCCTACAGCAGGGGGATCAACACGCAGCATGTGTGGTACAAGTGGCACAGGCAGCCTCTGTGTGTGGCATGCAGCAGACTGGGGAGGGAACAGGAAGCTCTGTGGCAGATAGAGCAGGGAGAAGAAAGCAGAGCAGCAGTTCAGACAGGTGAAGGGGATCTGAGTGGCACATGGGGAGGACACAGCTAATTTGTGGCACACTTGCCGAAAAGGTTGTGTCCCACTGGTCAAGAGGGCCATGCACTGGCCTTCCCACAGGGAGATGGGATTGAGGGAAGAGTTCACCCTCTCAGATTGTGCCCTGCTATATACTGAATTTTCACAAGGATCTCAGAACACAGCCACATAGAATGTTTTCCTTTATTGGCTTTCAAAGACCTTGCAAACCAAATTGAATCAGAAAGGCAATGTTTTTTAAGAAGTCCAGACATAACCAAAATGTAGACAGGTGAGATTTTCCTCCAGGGTTTCTCAGAAAATATGTCTCCTTCAGGCCTGTAGCGGAATATGTGATGTAATTCCCTGGCATAGGGTAGGTGGATAATGTGCATTCTGATTCCTGCATATCAAGATTAATGACAAAATTAGTTCTGTCTGTGTGAGCCCTTTATAGAGAATTTGGGCCTTTCCTGTGTGAATGGTGGTAACTATGAACTGAGAGCAAGCCCCTGAGATGCATTATGTGCCAGGATGAATGAGCAGCAGGAAGGAGACAAGATGACTCTGGGGACCAGGGCACACAGCTCCAACTGATGCCGGTCTTCAGCTCCCATTAACTTACCTGCCATCTATCTGGATGGTGTTTATGCTAACCTTATGTTTTGTTACCCAGAGTACTCTGCAGAGGAACGTTACTGAGGCCTGTAAGCTAAATGCATCATTTCCAAATCTACTTCCTAAATGTGCCTCAGACTCCTGGGTAAATTCATATAAAAATAGTTAAAATACAGGTTTTAAAGTATTTATGTTAAGAATAGAAAGGCTTCTCTCAGCCTCCTTTGGGAGAGAACATGTTTCCTCAGAGCAAAGACAACCTTGGGAGGGAATCTGGGCTCTTTCAGTGAAGATAGCCCTGTACTATGACCCAGGGGGTCAGTGATTTCCTGTATACTCTTGGGCAAGACACTTTTCCACTCTGTGCATGTTCCCTCCACTGTCCTTTGTCTGTCTTGTCTGTTTAAATTTCAAGCCCTTCAGGAGAAAGACTATAAATCTTCCTATAACTCTGCAGAGTACCTAGCATAATGTGACCCCAGTTTCTCTTGGGAGCTCTCACTGGGGCACTGCACTGGCCCACATTGTTTACCAAAGCAAACAGGACCAGTTTCAAAAATGGACTTGAACCAGAACTGGAAAATTAACTGAGACACAGTCCAGGTGCACTGTTCCCATCGACTATAATGAGCATGTACATCTGCAGGGGCAGGTTTTGGAACCATATAGAACAAACCTGCCTTTTTCATGCAAGTGCCTCCGAATGCAGAGTAGTGGAGATGCCGTGAGCTCATTAAGCTCCCGATGTGAGGTTGCATGGGGGTGTGGTAACTGCAATAGACCAGGAGAGATAGGAGGATGTGGGTGAATGGAAGGGAAGAATGGAAGGGAAGACTTACCTTCCCAGGCTACCACTGCTACTGTAACAGCATCAGCTTGACTCAGGCGGCAACAGCCCTGTGGAGGGGCTCCCTGAGAGCTGACCCCAATGACCTATTTGCTCCCTCCTCCTGATACATACGTATTGGGCACTGGGCTGCACCTGCTCTAACAAGGAGTCCCAGGGGGTGCCTTTCTACTCTTTCCACTCTCCCTCTGGCCCCCCCAGATATGCTGCTTGGTATGGTGCTGCCCCACCTTGCCCTATGGTTAGACAGGGACAGGGCAGAGCTGCTCCTGGCAGGGCAAGGACTCTTAGGGGGTGTTCTGACACCCCCTTATAATCAGTGTCCAGGGCGGGTGCCCTGTTTATCCCAACACTGCTTTGCAAGAAGCAGCTCTTGGTAGAGCTCTCTTAAATCCACTTTGATCTTGTATCTTCCTGCACATGGTAGGGTTGCACCATTCATGTTTAGGAAGCATCAAGCTAAGCTGAAGCAGTGTTGACCCCCCCACTGTAAGCCAGTGCCCTCTAACAGCAGGGCAGAATGGTTCTAGAGGTGGGGGAGATGCTCATTCAGCCATGTCAGTGGAAATCCCATGATCCTGTGTCCTACAGAAAGGTTCCCAGCATGCAATTCAGTGAGTCCCCAGCTGCATTCACCCTTTCCCCATTTCAACAGAAAAAACCCACTTTATTGCCACTGCTATGGGTCCAGGGCCTGCAAACCTGAATGACTGCCATGAGAAAAAGGTTGTAAATGGGACAATTTGCATCTCCATATTGCCGGGTCTGTTCTCAGTGTCTTGAAAGATTGTTCTATGGGACATCATTTCTTTGCCCAAACAGTGATGAGTTTGAGGCAACTAACCCAATCCAGAGACAGACATAACCTGTTAGAAATAAGTTCCAGTTTAGTATGATTTTGTTTCCATTGGAGGAGATCTCTCTCTTCAACAAGAGGAAATAAAGATCTACTTTCCTCCACTGAAGACTTGATTGGGGGAAAAAAAACAGGCCAATGAAAATTCATTAATACCCAGTTCTGCTTGTTTTACTCAGAGTACATTGACCAAATTGTTCAGAGAGCTTGTAATAAGCGTTTAACCTTTTCCAGATTCCCTGGGGACAAACAAGCACTCAAAAATGTCAACACCTGTCTTCCCAAGGTTTCAAGATACAAGCTCAAGTGAGTGGGATATTTATAGCAAACTGTCCATATAGAAATCTTTATTAAGATGCCCTTTCATTAGAATAGAAGGAGGGGTATTTGACTACCTTCCTCTGCAAAGCAGAGAGCAATGCTGGAAGAATACTTGATCTCAACTAGAACCAAAATTGCCAATGAATTTTATTTTTAACTGAAATTAGTGCTGAAGGGAGATGGTGATGACGGAGGTAGGTTTTAGGCTGCAGTAACAAGAAGAAATGACTTAGGACACGCCACTGATGCTCCTATAACAGGGGTGGACAAAATATGGCCCATGGGCTGGATCCAGACCACCAAGAGATTCAATCTGGCCTATGGCAAGGCGCTCACTAAGCACTGCCTGGCCCAGGCATTGTGGTGGGGGGGAGGCAGCCCAGGCCATGATACATGCAGCCACTCCTGCTTCCTCCACAGGTGTTCAGTGTGGCTGGGGTGGTGTGGTAGCCAGATTCAGCTTCCTAGCAGCTGCAGCAGCGGCTCCTGGCTTCCACTGCCAGTACTGCCACCACCACCAGATGTGGCCCCACTGCCCAGGCACCCCAGGACAGAGTAGGCGGGGAGGCAGGCAAGGAGAGTCTTCATGGAGACTGGCCAGGACCCCCACAGGCAGGGTGCATGCTCAACCAGGCAAATGGCATGGAGCTGCGAGCAGAGAGTGGCACCTGGGAGCAGGATGGGCAGCTGGGGCCAAGGCCAGGATTGGGACTGCAGGCTGGTGACAGTGTGGGGCTGGGGCCTGGAGCACAGCTACAATCCACTCACAGAACTGCAGAACTGGCACCCCGACCCCTGCCGCACAAGATCAGCACCCCCCCCTACCCACAACACCTCAGCAAAACTCCCTAAGTGACCCTCCAGCCCAAATAATTTCCCACTCCTGTATAGTGACACTCCTAGAACTGTGTCTTCTGACTTGGTCTTTGCAACTGTCTCCTGTCTTTGTGCCGGCACTGTGGAAGCACACAGGAAGCATGCTGTAGTGATGTTAAGTGTCCTACAGAACCTTTACTCTTCACAGCACTGAATGAGGAACCTTGTTTCACCCCACTAGAAAGTGCTGACCCCAAAATAACTAGTTTGCCAGGCCTGGAATTTGAAATATTCTGTCTCATCAATAAAGAAAAAAAGCCAATTCAACAGCAGCACAAACATGTTTATAATGCACCTTGGCAATATGTCTCAGCTGTGTTCTGCAGAAGCTATCTCCAGAAGCAAGAGAGTATTTCCAACCTTATATAACCACTTGCCTCTGTGTTGAGGCTGCTAATAATGACACCAACCGGGACAGTGATTTTGTGATGTCGCCAGTAGTTCACTAGAGACTGGACTAAGCTCACCAATTATTTCATATAGGACAACAAAAATAAAGGTTTACCAGAACCTGTATGAATTACACTAAAAGAAAAAAAGCTAAGAAGAAGACTAGCTAAAAGCAAAGCCCAGCCATCAGAAGATGAAGCAGGGGGCTTCAGGTTAAGGAATCAGACAAAAGTTATGTTTGTCACATGATCGACTCCTTGAAAGCATTCTACAGCCGTGTCCTGACAGAAGTGCATGGTTGCAGAGCACTTTAAAAGTGCCCAATCATGGGACAAATTAACCCTCATTTAATCCAAAGTGAAGTACCTTCATTAATTTCTGTTAGTTTCTGTCTGATCAGGGCTGGGTGGATGCAGCCCAGACCCACCCCCTATGGTTTCTTTAGGATGGGAAGAGGGGAAGAGAGGGAGCTCTATCAGGAGTTTGCCCAGCCTTCGTTGGAGGGTGGGGCAGGTGGATTGGAGCCCCACACCTTGGGGAAGGCTCCAATCCACCTACCTCACCCTCCAGCTCACTCTGGGTAGACACCGGATGGAGTTGCCTCCCTTCCCTTCCCCCCACCCCATCCTGAAGACAGCACCAGAGCTGGGAGAGTGGGGCAGGGCTAGGGGAGAGACAGGTAGACAAGCAGCCTCCCTCTGCTGGAGTTCAGTTCCCCTCTGCCCCCCAAACCAGACAGCGAATGTCTGTTGGGTGCGGGAGGGGTCACTGTAACTCATAATACTTTCTGTGAGGCGCCATGAGTTACAGCGGGGAGCTGCATGTCTGTCAGTGTCCTACGTGTCTGTAATGCTTGTGTAAAAAGGCTGAAAATATAGGCCAGGCCGAGCCAAAGTCCAGGATCCAAAACCTTAGGCTGGAGGTTTTAGAAATGAATTTGATACTCATTTTGCAAATAATAACTAGCTAGTTCCAACCAGCTATCCAGTTAGAAAGATGGGTCTGAGTTGTAACTTGAACTCATATCTAAAGTAACATTGAGACACCAGTTTGCTTCCTGTCTGTGTTTTCAAACAGTTTTGAAGGAACAGATTTTGGAATAGATGAGCTTCATTTATCTAGTAGTACAAATATTACGTTAACATTGCCATCAGTTGCATGACTCCTGGATCTCTATAGGTCACTATGCTGGTAAGGTTATTTTTTACAAGTTCATATTATGAATGTTGTATCATTCACCTAATCAATGCCTGGACTCCTATAATTCTTAGCAACTAATTAAATTAATTAAAAGCAAAAGGGGTATGCATATGTTCCATTTTTAAGGTTCGTCTTGCAAGCTTAATTTTAAGTACCTGAGTAGACCCACTTAAATCAATGGACCCACTTAAATCTGATTAGAGATAAACGCCTACGTAAGAACTCTGCTGAATCTGTGTATGATTCACTGAACTGGATGTTGCAAACCATATGGAACACAATTGTGTTTAATCCTGTGCGAGTGTTGAAATAATCCTCCCCTGAAAACCTATGTGTCCCCCGCCCAAGGACTAAATCAGACTTTGCACTTCCTTAAGTGTAAGCATTGCTCCAGTGCCACCAATATCAAGTAGGAGCCAAGGGGCTGGGGCCTATTACATGTTGTCAGTTAGCAGTTCAGCAGAACTGTTCTGTTATGCTCCATAAAGTTCTATGCCAGTTCATTTGTTCCTTTGGAGCACCCCTTTTGTAGTACGCCTTTGCACAACCTCCTATTGGCAGGTCTTAGACACAAGTGAGCATTAAATGGGCTAGATCTTGTAGTCAGTTTGGGTGTATAATTTGCACAGACGTCACTGATGGACAGTCCATGCTCACAATTATAAGAAGAAACCCGAGGTACATCATGTTACCTTGTACATATGCATATCTATTATTTCTTAATCCGATCATTTGTGTCAGTTTGCAGGAGTATTCTTCACTTGACTCAATGACAAGGGATGCCTTTTATACCTGCAGATACTGCTGACTGTTTGATACAGCTGCCATATAATATTGGATCAAGGTAAGAGAGCTATTTTAGTAAAAAATAAATAAATTTAATTCAATTAGTATCACATTTTACATTTTCTTCAAGAAAGAAAAACCTCCTTTGATATTCCTGGAGGAACCTGTAATGCTGATACCATGTCAATCACCTCATTCACACATTGCTGAATTTTGAGTGCTTTTCTTGTTCAGCATTCACTTCTGGTTCCTTCAGAACTTGAGTGGTACATAATATGAATGCATATGACTAATGGCTTTGCAATCAGTATTCTAAATTCATAATATGGAATGAAATAATTGATTTGGTGTGACTGTGACATTCACTGTCAAGTGTCTGAAGGAAATGTTAGAGTGAATAGTGTCAGTATCTATAAACAATAGAATACATTTATCTAAATGTTAAAAATCTTTACAGAAAATACACAAAGTAAAATCTTCAGTCTAATGGCCTACAGAGTCTGTTCTGTAAAGTTTTTTTTAAAAGAATACTCATTCCCCATATTTTTGTCTATCTTGTCAGATAGGATAGTGGACAAGAAATTAGGCCTATACCCTCCCCAAGTGTATTTCCAATCCCCTTCCCCTGCTTGATTTGCTGCTCTGCTTTCTGCTTCCTGCCCTATCTGCCACTGTGCTGCTTGTTCCCTTTTTGATCTGCCGCGTGCCACACAGACAGGCTGCCTATGCCAGTTGTGGCATGTGTGCTGCAGGTTACCCACCCATTTTACAGTATGGACACACAGAATGCTTACACCAGCATAAACTTCCCTTACACCAATGTAGAAGTGGAGTGGACACGTAGCACATATCTTACACTAGCGTAAGCCGCTCTACTCCAGACAGACCACAGCAGGGCAGAATGGTTTTGACACTATGGATTCTGATTTGAAATCTTTCTGGGTTTATGTGAATAATGTTTGCACACCTAACATTGCGCAGCACCCCTCATCACCCTTGTAAGGCTCTCAGGGCACCCTGTTGAGAAACAAAGAGCTGTCCCAAGGTTGCCTTTGCTGAACCTATTATCTTCATTAAGGCTGTGTGAAGCTTCAGGTGCTGATTCCATTTGGAGGAGATTCGGCCCGATTCGGCAGCTGAATCTTCAAATCTGAATAGAATCAGGAGAACAATAAAAAGGTCTGAATTGATTCAAGGTCTCCAAATTGATTCAGAAAAGATTTGGAGGGATTTGGAGAGATTTGGGCAGTCCCTGCATGCCGCCACAGGGAGGTGGACCTGGACGCCATGTCGGTAGGTAGGGGGTGAGGGGGATGAGGTGGCTGGATAATGGGGGAGGGGACCATGGGGGGACCCCTACCAGGCCCCATCCCCTGCCTGCTCCCCCAGGGCCCACTGAGCAACCCCTGACCCCCATCCACTCTTCCAGCACCCCCCCCCCCATGGCTGTCTTGCCCAGCCCCATCATTGTGGCTCTTAAAAAAAACAAAAAAACCCCATTCACTGGCTGCTGCCAGGTGAGAGGACAATCCCCACTGCCGCACTGCCCCATGCTGCATGGGGGAGCTCTTCCATGAGCCCCCATCCCCGCCCGCTCTCCCAGCCCCATCAACAGCTGCCCCGCCCAGCCCCAGTGTCCCAGGTCTTTAAAAAAAAATAGACCCTCACTTACTGGCTGCTGCAGCAGCCATTGGAGCTTTTGGGGGCTTGTGGCAGAGCCCCCCCCCCAGCACGGGGCAGGATAGTCCCCCTACCTGGCAGGAGCTGGTGAGTGCAGGGCTTTGTTTTATTTATTTATTTATTTATTTATTTATTTATTTTTAAGAGCCAGGATGCTGGGGCTGGCTGGGGCAGCCATTGATGGGAGAGGGGGAGGGGGCCTGTTTGATTTGGAGATTTGGCCAATTTGGCGGTGGCCGAATCTCCAAATTGGATTTGGTCAAATTGATTGGGGACAGTGATTCAAATCACCAGATCAAATCACTGTCCCCCGAATCGGCCAAATCCAAATCTGAAGCAAATTCTAGCCGCTTCTCACAGGCCTAATCTGCATCCCTATCACCTTGTGGCAAGACACTGTAATAGCAGCATATGGTTTGCTTCTCTGGGATAAACTGGCCATCTGTCCACTCTGTGTCCCAGTATAATTTACATTGGTACAGAAGTGTAATTACCAGTACAACACCTTGGGTGGTGGTGGCACATGATGCAGGAGTAGCTGCTAGTGGGGATGTCACCTCTTTTATTTGCCATTGAAAAAAATCAGTGTTTAATTGGGTGCTCTACACATGTATTAGTGGCAGAAATAGAGTTGGCATTTCCTTCCTGCAGCAGCAACCTGCCCCACTTTCCTGCTCATCATTACACTACTGCTTTGGTATATAGACAGTCCTTGGACTTACGACACAATAGGTTCCTGAAAACCACATCTCAAGTTGAAACGTTGTAACTCGGAACCAATTTTCTTATAAGAATCAATGTTATAAATGGGAGATGGATTCCTGAACCAAGCCCTAATACCCTATTTTCACCAAAAATACCCCAGAATTTTGTACTTGATCAATTATAGATGAGTAATATAGCTACATTAATGTATTTATATTGTAAATAGTAATCATATTGATTTAGAAGGACTTCTTTGAGGTGACTGCTGGACTTTTTGAAAGGCTCTTGGTTGGACTTTTTGAAGGGTTCTTGACTGGAGTCTTCTCAGGAGTCTTGGCTGCAGGTTTTTCTGGAGTCTTGTCTGCTTTCTTAAAGAAAGTGTCCAGGGAAGTTTCGACAGATGTTCTCCAGGGAGATGAGTGATGCAGTGAACTTGTTTGCTGGCGTGGCGTCGCATCAGATCAAGCATTATAAAGTCGAAACTGGTGTTGTAAAGTTGAAACAGGGTGTCAATTTATAAACATTGTAAGTACGAAATGTTGTAACTCGAAATGTTGTAAGTCAAGGACTGCCTGTACAAGTTAATGAAAATTATGCAGATGTAAATGTGTTGTGAGTCCATCCCCTTCAGCTTTGATTGTTCAGACACTTAGATATGTGCTTAACTTTAATCATCCACGCTATCCTGGTGAGATCCATGGGGTTATTTGTGGGTTTTAAGATAAGTGCATGCTTAATTATCTACATGAGCAACGACTTAGACCCTGAGCTGTTTAATAAACTGATAACATGGGGAGAATGATAATAGAAATACTGATGTATCCTTACTTATGGCAAGACTGCACCACAACTTTTTGTGCCCTATCTAGCCTTTAGGTATATGCTGTGTCTCCTGCTGAAACCAATGGCAAAAATGCACGTGCCCCAGAAGGCAGAGTCTTTCTGTCACTCCTTCCTGCGGTTGTTTTTGAAGTTGGATGTATTTAATAATCCTTGTGCATGTGAGTCCTGGATGTGACTATGAGTATCTAGTGAAGATTAATTTCAAATTTAATCCCTCTGCTTTGCACATTGTAAAATTCCCTGGATGCATATTGTTTTTGTCCTTGTGTAATCAGATTATTTGCCGCTTCTTCTGTCAAAAATTGATTTGCTCCATAATGTGTTAAATTGGTATTATAGATAATCGTCTCATGTCTTCTGATACATTTTCCCAGTGCTACTTTCCAAGATCAAATCAGTGTCTTGATGAGAAAATGTTAAACAAAGTAATTCTCAGCAGAGCTGCTAGTTGTATGCAAATAAAGGGAGCGTCCTATGTTATAAACTGATACATCAGACACAGCTATAGAAATGCTGCTGTAGGCTGCTTAATTTCTTACTGAAGCTTTTGTAGATGTGAATTGCTCTTCAGAAAGAATTTGTTTTGTTCAATAGCTGATATCTCCTCGGCAGCACTAGGATCCCCTTAGCAGAGTCTGTCAAGCTAGGGTTGATTTTCATTGTAGCTGTTCCAATGGAAAATAAAAAAACGCATACAAAATAGACCCTGGCTTGACAGAATCTAGTAAAGAATGTAAGCACTAAGTAATGCTAATGGAAAATCAGGTGCTGGACTTGAAATTTCCTATTTCAGTAGTAACTTGGTGTCACACCTGAGAGCAATTAGACTGGTTAAAACCTCAGAGTCCAAATACATTTCAAAGGAGGATTTTAGCATGTCAGAGGACTGGGTATCTGGCAGCAAGGACTGTGGGAGCATGGATCCCATGCCCACAAACAGGGTATACCTAAGGGACAAGAACATAAGGTCCTGATGTGATGGATCCCACACAGCCAGATTAAAAGTGATCTGAGGCCCAGAAGGACCTTAGTTCAGACAAGGAGCCACACCTAAACTTGAATGTGGCAGGTGAGATAACCGGGGTGGGGAAGGGAAGGACCCAGAGATTCTGGAAGTGAGGGTGACGGGGGTCTGCGATAAGCAATGAGTCAAGCCAGGGACCTTATCATGCCAGTATAGTATAGACAGTTATTGTCACATATAATGGTAAATGAAACAGCATGAAGCCATAGCCTTGTGACAGTCTGTGCTTTGACTATTGCAAGGTATATTTAGTGTTTAGTCATAATGGGCTGGAGTGCAAGCAATGTGGATGCTTGGTAGAATTGCTTCTGAGTTTGATAACCAGTTTCTCCACAGAGCCACAGGCACTTTAATATATGCAAAAATGACTGACCTGAATTGAGAAACGTTTAGAATTGGATGACTCTGGTGGCTGGTAATAGCATACCATGTTTTTTATCTCTTGTCAGGGGCCTGATCCTGCTTCTGTTGCAGTGAAGGAAGGATTGAGTCCCAGGTCTGTGACAAATGAAAGGCACTTTCACTAAATGGCTCACTTAAATTTCATAGAGAAGTTTAGTTCCTGGGTTCAGGCTTGCTGGTAGTACGCATGAGGGCTCCATTCTGAAGCAACTCTTGTTGAGGTCCTTGGGCTTGTTGTGCTCATCCAGAGAAGTTCTTAGTGCCGAGCCCTATAATTGCAATTGGTTCCACCACAGGTCACAATTGAGGTAGGCTCCTTGGGCACTTAGATTGGCAGTTGTCTAGTCTCTAACAAGACAGAAAAGCTAGCAAATCAAATTCCAAGATATAAGGAGTTGGGGAAACTCTCTGCCATGGAATATTATTGAGGTCAAGAATTGAACAGCATTAAAAAGGGGACTGGACATGACTAGAAGCATTTCCAGATTTATCATGGTGAAAAACAGTGACAGTTCTCAAAGGTTTTAAGACTCATGCTTCAGGGTGTGAACAAGTATCTTGCTTTTAGAAATCAAGATGAGCCCAAATGTTTGGTCAAGATTATCCACCATCTCCTGAGGCATTTTCTTCTGTTTCCTGCTAGAGGCAAGATATGAACAAAGATAGGCCCACAAGTCTAAGCCATTAGAGCAATTCTTACACTGTTTTGCAACATGGCTTTCTCAATCATTTTTCATATATTCTTAAATGACTTCTCTTCTTTGTACTGACTGAACAACTTGCTTGGGTTATTTATTCTGCTGCCTTCTGCAGGAGATTTAGCTGCATTATAGGTCTTTCAGACCACCTCATTACAACAACTCATTATTATGACAACTCATTATTTTCAGGAGAGACTCTATAGTCACTTCAGCATAGGATTCACTGTAATAGGGTTTTTTTTTTTATGATTAGCACATACAGAGAGTGGCGTAGAATGCAGTAGCCAGGTTAGGAGCAGCAGCCTCTGAATATGAGCTGGGTTGGGCTCAATGACCCTTGAGGTCCTTCCCAATCCAGTCACTCTACGATTCCATCTTACAGTATCTATGATGTACCTCCATAGATTCTGCACTTGGTGTTCATGTGCCACTGTTGTCTTTTGGGGCCACACATGCAGCCTGGACACCCTTTCATGTCCCCCACCCATGGACATAAAGTGTAGAGAGGACTCAGCCATACTTCAGTTCCTCAACAATATGGAAGCCAAGTAGTATGGCATTCCATACCAACAAAGAAAGGAGGATGTGTCTTGGGACAAATGTGGAAAATATATCACAAGGAACAGAAATGGAGAGGTAAGTAAGTACTCTGTCTTCTTGGACAGCTTGTCCCCATGGGCAGTTGTCCTGGCTGGAGAGGTAGATACACAGTGGGCACATCTACACATGCAATTAATGTGACTAAATAGTAAACTAGTGAAATAGTAAACTAATTCTGATGTCACTGTCTACACATGCATTTAAATGCAGTTATTTATTGCACTGCTGGATACCACTTGTAATTAATTGTTGTCCAACAGTGCAGTAAATTAAACTATTACACCCTAATTGCCACACACATGTAGATGGTGATATTTTACTGCACACCAGACTAATTTGCTGCACAGTAAAGTGTTTCGTGTAGACACACCCAGTGAGGCATATACCTACCCACAACTCGGCAACAAGATAAAGCTCTGGCCCTGATGGAGCCAGCTGGAGTTTTGATATTGACTGCAATAGAGGGAGAATTTACTTCTAGCTCTTAAAATTTTAACTTTAAGGTCAAGATAAAATTGCTGCGGTAAAATTGCTGGGAAAATGATAAGATGGTTACAGCTGATACTGCCAGATATCGATGTTTTCCAATGTGAGGCTAGATTGTAGCCAGGTTTGTGAATAAGTAGGAGGGAGAAGGTGTTCTTATGTAAAGCACAGGTAACCAATAGGTATTGATCATAATAATGGCCTCCAGCCGTGTGAGCCTCCTTATAAGGACAGAACTAGGATAGGCAGGGGAGCCCATGCTTCTGCCTCATCTAAACCTGTTTAAGAACAAAGGAGAGCATTTATGGCGCCCTTTCCTGAAATGAGATTGCACTTTGCATTCCCTAAGAAGCCCTGAGGAAATCTGGGTTTAGTCACCCATATTTTCTCTATTCTTTGAGCATGGCTTGTGGCTGTAAATAAGAAACCACAACTTCACAATTGTATGGGTGGAAACAGCTATAAAGCATGAAGCCAGGACAACTGAACTTGTCTCTACATGCATTTTGTTATTTTCCCTTGCTCTAACAAGCTGAGCTAGAAATGAAAGAAAGAAAGAAAGAAAGACTTTGACTTCTAAGAGACGTTTATTCCAGGAAGGGTGACAAATGGTGGGCAATAGAAATTATGTACAGTTTGGTCCGAGAACCTCGGCCTCGAGGACAAGACCTGGGCTCATGGCCTGCAAGGTCTGCCCGCACACTTTAGACAAAGAAAAAACAACAAAACACAAAGAACAAAAGAAGTGTTTACATATATACATCTATACATATCTTGCCAGGCGGGATACCCAGGGGGGCCTCAGGACATCAGGGGTCAGCCCAACCAGACATAGCCCAAGTTCTCAGCTCCCTGGGTGCGCCTCTGCACCTTGAGGAGCTGGTGGTATCACAGGGCAAGGAGCAGGTGTCCCGCCTCTACTTGGCACTGTGCTCCGTCGACGGCCCAGCATTCCTCAAAGGTGGACACCGTCTGCCGGAGGACCGCATGCTCAAATTCAAGAGAGAGGCAGGCCCGCACCAGCAAGTAGAACAGCTGCAGGGCATTGTGCATTCCAGTCCCGGTGATCTGGTTTTGCCGGCTCTTCAGGGTGGCCATCTTGGCCTGGCCCTCCAGGAAGTTGGCCAGGCTGACTGTGGCCCGCTCAGCTGCCCAGTACAGGAAGGAGTAAATGTAGGTTTCCTCAGAGAAGTTCCGGCCCAGTGCCTGAAGCAATGCCCCGAGGGCGGCAAAGAGCGGCTGCAGTCGGGGGCCATCGAGGAAAGCGTGGAAAATGTCCTCTTCCAGCACCCCTGGGCAGAAGGGACAGGCCACCAAGGCCACCGAGTATAGGTGGTGCACAAAAGTGCCAGCGGCCAGGATGCCGTACACCAGTCTCCACTGGAGGTTGCCAGTCTTCTTGGTGGTGGGCGCCTTGTAGAGCATGCATCATGCTGGGGTCCCGGGCCACACCAGGCGCTGCCGCCACACAGTGTTGGGGTAGCCGGCCAGCACCTGGGTGTGCTGGGTGCATACCACCCACGCGTAGAATCCCTTCCGGGGCAGCGTGCCAAAGGGTTACCCCGTAATGCTGCTGGGGGGCACAGGGAGCCTCAGCAGTGTGTTGGGCTAGTCAGCCAGCTCACTGGCCACTGCTGGGATGACCAGCAGTGGTGGGAAGGTGTCACCTGCGGCGTCTGCGGTGGGGAGGGCCTGGTGAGCCTGGAGGTAGCCTTCCAGGGCAGTTGCTGCTTCTGTTGGGAGGATGGCCCTGACAGCATGCAGAAGCCAGCCCACGGTGCGGACGGAGCGCAGTGCCATCCAGGCAGCCAGGGCTTCGGGTGACAGCCAGCTTGACTGAGCAGGGTCCAGGAGGTGCCCCAGGTGGGTGGTGCACACCTCAATGAGAGCAGCCATGAGGCTGGCAGAGGCCAGACTCAGCACAACATGCTGCAGAGCCAGGTTCTGGACCAGGGGCTCCTGAAGCAGCTGCGGGAAATGCAGGTGCCTGGCTTGGGGGCAGAGATGGAAGGCAGCCCACCAGGCCTGCACCATGCTGCAGTAGAATGGGGGGAGGACCGCCCCATTCACCACCTGCCGCCACAGGAGGTGGCCCTCAGCATACAGGAGCCACTGGAGGGCTTGCAGGCAGTAGGCGGCCACCCTGCTGGCCAGGTCGATCAGGCCCTGACCCCCCTTAGCAGTGGTCAGGTAAAGGGCAGCTTGCAGGAGCCAGTGGCGTCCGTCCCATAGGAAGTCCACTAGGAGCTGCTGCAGTCTCTTGAGAAGCTCCGGAGGAGGGTCCAGCATGGCGCAGAGGTGCCACAGGGTCGCCGCCACCAGGTTGTTGGTGATGAGGACCCGGTCATGGTAGGAGAGGGCAGGCAAGCACCAGCGCTGCAGGTGGGTCTCCACTCCCTCCGCCAGGCCCTCCCAGTTGTGGGCTGCAAAGGCTGGCAGCCCCAGGAACACTCCCAGGGCTTTGAGGCCCTCCTGATGCCACACAAGGCTCCCCTGGCAGATCCAGAGGTGGCCTGCCAGTCCACGTCCCAAGCAGAGCATGTCACTCTTGGCCCAGTTGATGCGGGCCAATGCTGCAAGCTCGTAGGTGCGTTGGCAGTCCACCAGGGCCTGCACATCCTCCTGGCTGCCTAGGAAGACTGTCACGTCATCTGCGTATGCCGTCAGCCAGATCGGGGGGCCGGTGGTCGGGCCCAGTGCTGGTGGCAGGACTAAGCCGGTCAAGTGACGTCGCAGCACATGCAGCAGTTGTTTGATGGCCAGCGCGTACAGCATACCTGAGAGGGGGCAGCCCTGGCATATGCCATGACACACCAGGAACGGGAAGCACAGCACGCCATTCACCTTGAGCAGGCTGGAGGCGTCATGGTACAGGACCCGGAGGGCCACAATGAAAAGAGGCCCGAAGCCAAAAGCCTCAAGGGTGCCCAGCAGGTACCGGTGGTTGACACAGTCGAAGGCCTTCTCCTGGTCCAGGGAGACCAAGCCGACGTCCGGGCCAAAAAGCTCCGCGGCTGTGAGCAGGTTATGCAGCAGAAACAGGTTGCCCTGGATGGTCCTGCCCAGGACACAGTAACTCTGCTCTGGCCCGATGATGGAGGCTATGATAGTGCAGAGACGGTTCACCAGGGCCTTTGCCAAGATCTTATAGTCGGCACACAGAAGGGAGACGGGCCGCCAGTTCTTAAGGCAGCCCAGGTGAGCACTGCCCAGCGGCAGCTAGTTAGCAGGATCCCTTGAGCGAGGCTCTCGCGGAACACACAGAGGAGGCTGGGCCCAAGGAGAGGCCAGAAGGCTTTGTAAAATTCCACGCGCAGTCCATCCAGGCCTGGGGCCCTGCCTGAGGCAAGTCCCCCCACAGCAGCCTCAAGTTCAGCCAGGGAAAGTTCGCGCTCCAGGGCCTCAACCTGCGAAGCGCCAAGGTGCGGCAGGTCCTGATGCAGCTGCCAAGCAGCCTCCGGACAGATGGGGTCAGCTGTAAATAAGTCCTGATAGAAGGCAACAGCATGCCCCCGCACTTCGCTGGGTCCATGAGCAGCCGTCCCTCTGGAGTCTGGAGATGGTCCCGTGTCTTTGCCGCAACCACCATCTCTCCAGGCCGAAGAAGTCGGTCGGGGCCTCTGCCAGCTCCTGGCAGTGGGCACAAACCCGCACACCATGGGCTGTGCCCTCCGCCAGCTCCCGCAGGCATTTCTTACAGGACCGGAGGCTCTCGAGGAGCGCCATGTTGTTGCCCGCACAGAGAAGGGCTGCGTCAAGCTCCGCCATGTCCTCCTCCAGCTCCTGGGTGCGGCGGCGGATCTTGCTTGCCACCAGCTGGGAATACTGTTGGCAGAATGCCTGAATCTGGGTCTTCCCCATGTCCCACCACAGCCACCAGGAGGGATAGTCTGCTTGAGCAGCCTCCCAGCTCCTCCAGAGGTGGGAAAAGCAGTCCCAGAAGTGGGTGTCCTGGTGCAGGCTGATGTTGAGGTACCAGTAAGGGGCCCATGTGTGTGCTTTGCCAGGCAGGCTCAGCTCACAGCAGACCAGGGCGTGGTCTGAAAGGCCCGATGGGACGATGCGGCTGCTATGTAGTAATGGCAGGTGGTGCTGGGCAATGTAATGGTGGTTGAGGCGGGCCATGGCGATCTCACTGGCACTCATCTTTGCCCAGGTGTATTGGCGTGCATCGGCATGGAGGACCCGCCAGACGTCTACGAGGTCCACCGCCTCCAGCATGGTCCGCAGCTTACAGGCTGAAGGCAGGTGCAGCTCCAGCCCCGTCTGGTCTAGCAGCGCATCGACGGTGCAATTGAAATCCCCGCCCGCGAGGAGCAGGTCATCCTTCTCACTGGCGTCACGCAGGAGGTCACCCAGGGTCTTGAGGAAGGCTACCCTCTCTCCCGTCGGAGGGCGCGTAGAAGTTGACAAGGAGCAAGCTCTAGTGTGCCAAGGTGACGTGGACAGTAAACAGCCATCTGGGGACAACCTCTCGTGCCACCGCCGAGTCGTACTGCAGCTGCGGTGAGAGG
The DNA here is from genome assembly GCF_052110815.1 of Crocodylus siamensis. NCBI lineage: Eukaryota > Metazoa > Chordata > Crocodylia > Crocodylidae > Crocodylus > Crocodylus siamensis. Next base: position 133,574,342 of record NC_143397.1, on the reverse strand, counting down.
AGGGTCACCACTCCTGCACTGAGGTTGGTGCTGTGGCTCAAAAATAAGCAGCCTCTCCAGGCAGCGTGCCAGTCAGCTTGGACATACATGTCGCTGTGTGTCTCCTGGAGGTAGGTGATCACCAGCCGCTTTTGCTGCAAGCTCTCCAGGACGGCTGTCTGCTTCACCGGATCTCTGCAGCCGTTGGTGTTTAGCAAGGCAATGGTGGTAACTGCCATGAGCAGGAGAATAGAGAGGAAGGGTAGGCAGGGTACCGACGGCAGAGAAGCAGACAGAGCGGTGCAAAAACCACAGAGACGGGAAGGCCTATTCTTGCCTGACCCTATTCCGCGGACCTGCCCCGGCCCCACACCTCCCTTGCCCGGGTCACCAGCTTCTCAAGCCGGAAGGCATGTTGATGTGTGCCCGGGTCCCAGCGCATGAGCCTCACCGCATCGCTAGCACAGGGTCCGGGCACCAGTGCCGGATACTCTCCGCCACGTTCCTCTGGCCCTTGGTCTGGTCTAAGAGGTTGAGGAGGCCTCCATAGTTGGGGGCCACCAAGGGTGAGTTCTCCAGCAGGAGCTGGATGTTGCCAACTGAGAACCGGCAGGACTGTACTCTAGGAGGGCACCTCCCGGTGAGACCGGTGAAGGTGCCCTCAATGTCCAGACTCTCTGGCAGGCCCCCCTCAGCATCTGGATTGTGGACCATGTCTGGGAGATCAATCCCCATCTGCTTTGGGGGGCAAATGTCATCCCGCTCCTGGGCCCACTTGCCGCGCTCGGAGGGCAGGCAGTCCATCTTCTCCTCATTGGGCTCGGTGGGCAGGGGAGTGGGCAGGGGGGGTGGCAGGACCCTTTGCTGTCTCCTGTGCCTGATGCTGGGGAGGGAGGCACTCTCTCTCTCCCTCACTGCTCACAAGCTCCACAAGCTGGGACAGGGGAAAGGGTTGCCAGACAGCGCTGGGACAACCTCAGTCCTGGCCTGAGATGGCCTGGTTTCTGGGGGGGCAGGCAGGGTGGGGTCAGGTTCCCTGGCTACATGTTCCCCAGTGCTGTCAGAGGCAGACCCCAAAGGGGCAGGCACTCCTTTCGAAGCTCCTTTTTGCTTCTTGCTTTTTTGCTTTCTTAGGAGCAGCCGGCACCTCCCCAGAGGGGGACGGGATGGACTGCTTGAGGTTTGCCACCTCCGAATCCACCGCCTCGACTGAGGCAGGGGTGGAGGGAGGTGGAGGGGAGGTCTCGGTTGCTCCACCTGACAGGGCCCCAGCTCCTGAGACACAAGCCACCCCAGGCAGAACTGGGACAGGGAGGGACTGGGAGGAATCCCCAACCCCTCCACCAGGTGGGGCATCAGTCACCACAGGGGCAGGAGAACCCTGGGAGGACATCCCAGGCTCCCCCCTGGGTGGCATGCCAGCACCAGAGGGGTCAATGCCCCCGGATGGAGTAGGGGTGGAGGGGGGCTTGGAGGATCTCCCAACCCCGCCCTTTGATGAGGTCCCCACACCAGAGGCGGACGCGCCATCCCCCCGTGCGGGTGCAGCAGCCGGTGCCCCAGCTGACTGCCCCACTGGGCACTGGGCAGCCAGGTGGGAGCCGCTGCCGTAGGGGTGGCATGAATTCCCTCCCTGGGAGAGGTACACTACGTAGGGCCTCTCCTCCAACATGAAGGTCATGGTGAGAGGCAGTTTCTGGGTGCCACCCTTGAGGAGCATGAACGCCTGCCTCCAAAAGGACAGGACGTGCCTAAGCTTGGGGTCCCTGCTCCCTATGGTCAGCCTATGCCAGGGGCTGGTGAGGATACCATAACGCTTGAGCACCCTGGTGAGGTCTTGGTCTGGCAGGTGTGGGGGGACATTGGAAGCCACCACCTGCACTGCCAGGGTCTCCAGGGGCATAACCAGGTGGTGGACTCCCGAGATCTCCAGCCCTGCCACACACACCTCCCTCACCATGGTGGGAGAGCTCAAATATACAATGGGCACTGAGTTTACCCTGGAGGCATACCGGATACTGCGGCATCCCAGCAGGTCCGCCAGAACTCCGGCACAGTCCTCCACCCTGACGTGGAGAGGGGTGTGCACCCGCAGGTCATGGCTGAGGGGAAGGTCTGCAGAGATATCCCCGTGCCACGTTGCTCCCTGGCTTCTGGCAGCCATCCCAGGCAGGAGAGGGTTAACTCTCCCACGGGGATAGGGGGAAAAACCTCAGACTGAAGATGGGGACTGAGAGGGGGCTGAAACAGCCCCAAAATTGGCCCGGGGGGGCAGAGCAATCCTGCAGGGGCTGAGGGCAAGCCCTAAGGCAGGAGGAGATGGCAGAGACCAAGATAAGGGGCTCTGCAGGAGGGAATCAGCAGGAATCAAAGGGAGAGCACAGGTGGGGGTGGGGGAGGGGCAGAGGCAAATGTCGCTGCCAGAGCCCAGGGGAAAATGCTCGGAAAGCGCAGGAAGGGGGCAGAGAGGGGGTCCCCAAGCACAGGCGGAGGAGGTGCAATGGTTTGGGGGTGGGGTGGGGAGAGGAACGGGGGGCAAGGAATGGGGGGAGTGCGCAGAAGGGACCTGAGCTGCAGGAGCTCAGAAGGGCGTCACCTGTTGGCAGCCATCTTGAAAGAAAGAAAGAAAGACTTTGACTTTTAGAAACATTTATTTTGGGGTGGGTGACAAGTAGGGGGCAGTAAAGGCCATATACAGGTTGGCCCAAAGGTCTGGGCCTCAAAGAAAAAGCCTGGACTCATGACCTGCAAGGCATGCCTACACACTCTAGACAAAAAACAAAACAAAACAAAAGACAAAGAAATATATACAGTTCTACAGCAGCGATGCCCAGGGGGGACCTCAGGACATCAGGGGCTGGCCCTCACAGGAAAAGCCTGACGTCTCAACTCGCTGGACCCGCCCCCACACCACAAAGAAAGAAAAAGTGCCACTGTTGTTGCTTATGTTTCATTCTGTTTCATTTTGTGGATTTTTTCAAAACCATGCTACAAATGGTCGCTGCAGTAGTTCATTATATCTCATAATCAGCATTGCATTGAAGTCTTCCTGGAACTACAAAGTGAAGGCACTTGAACTGAAAAGTACTCGGGCCATGAAATAATGTTAAGCTCTGCTTTGTGCCATGTAGGATGAAAAAGGCCCTGGTTCTTTTGGGCTGAGGTTTCTCCTATGTATTTGTTTTACAAGTGGCAAGGATGCCTGTATGCCTTCTGTATACTGAATAAGAAATACTTTGGTTTTAAAATGCCTCCAGTATTCTTTCAGAATTCAAAACAGCAGGTAGCTCTGAAGAGAAGTGAACTTTATTCCCTGAGAATGAGTAGTTAGATGATTTTTATTGGTAATTCAGAGTTTAGTTCTGTTAGTAAACCCATTTATTCCCTTAAGGGTATTTGTTTTTGCATGATGTGGCTATTTTTTAACATTCAGTGGGCACATCTACATGAGATGCTTTACTGCAAAGTAGCATAGTTTACTGCTCAGTAAGCATGTGCATCTACACGTGCATATGCTTACTGCTGACTAATTGCCTCACTAATTGCAAGTGAATTTGCTACCTGCAAATGCAAGTAGCAAATTTTCTCACAGTTAATAATGGTGCGGTAGTGCTTGTGTCGTGCAAGTCTGCTCCTAATCAGCTGACCACCAGGAAGCGGGAGATTGCTCCCTGCCCCCAGGAGCTCGGCCACCAAAGCCTGGGTGGGGACTGCCCCAGTAGCAGGGAGCTCCAAGCCCCCTGTTCTGAGACCGTGATTGGGGAGCGGGGTGCTGGGAGATCCTTATCTCTCAGCCTGAGCTCCACAGTCATGGGGCTTGGGCAGGGAGACCCTTATCTCCCAGTGCCACATCCTAAAGGTAAGCGTGTGTTCTCTTCCAGGTTGGTGAACCTCCTTCGGCGGGCTTTAAACTAGGCTCGTCGGGGGAGGGGGAAGATGAGGGCGGAGGAGACAATGAACTACCAGGCCCAGCAACAGCCAGCGAGCCCAGACCAATGGTCAAAAGGGAGAAACAGGTAAGTGATGGGGGACGGGGCATTGCTGAGACTAGGGGGTCAGTGGGCACAACCGTTGGAGGCCTCAAATGCCTCTACACGAATGCTCGAAGTATGGGGAAGAAGCAGGAGGAACTCACCCTCCTCCTAGCTGTCACCAGCCCTGACATAGTAGGGATCACAGAAACGTGGTGGGACTCATCGCATGACTGGGCGGTGAGTGTCAAGGGCTATAGGCTGTACAGGAGGGACAGGATAGGAAGGAAAGGTGGAGGAGTAGCACTCTACATCAAGGAGGAATATACTTCCTCGTTAATTAGCAAGGGGGCAGAGGGGGGGCACTCTGAGGTGCTCTGGGTTAGAGTAAAAGGCAGTCCAGAGGAGAGAGACTTAACGGTGGGAGTCTACTATAGACCTCCCAACCAGGGAGAAGAGCTCGACCAGGAATTCTTAGGTCAGCTCACAGAGGCAGTGAGGGCTAAGGATGTGGTCATCATGGGGGACCTGAACTTCCCAGACATCTGCTGGGAGGAGCAGTCAGCCAAGTCTGATCGCTCACGTCTGTTCTTAGCCAGAGTGCAGGACCTCCATCTAACCCAGGAGGTGCACAGTCCCACCAGGGGAGACGCCTTGTTGGACCTGGTGCTGGCCACGGGTGATGACCTGGTGAGGGGGCTGCGGGTGATGGGCCACCTGGGAGACAGTGATCATCGCTTGCTGGAATTCACCATCCAGCGTAAGGTGGCAAAGGGCTGCAGCAAGGCAACAGCCCTAGACTTTAGGAGGGCTGACTTCAACAAGCTAAGGAGGATCGTTGGGGAAGCGCTGAGGACCCAGAGGGGAAGGGAATCAGATGTCGAAGGTGAGTGGTTGCTCCTTAAGGAGACGATCCTCCATGCCCAAAGGGAGGTAATCCCAACAAGGGTCAAAGGGAGCAGGAGGGCACATAAACCCCCATGGCTCACTAGGAGCATCCGGGAATGTCTCCTTGCTAAAAGGGAGGCATACACCCAATGGAGAGATGGGGTCATCACCAAGAAGGACTATGTTACAGTCGCCCGAGGATGTAGGGGGGCAGTCAGGAGGGCCAAGGCAGAGATGGAGATAGGACTAGCTTCCCGGATTAAGGACAATAAGAAGTCCTTCTTCAAATACATAGGGGGTAAAAAGAGGGTCCCGGGTAATGTGGGGCCCCTGCAGGACACGATGGGCAACTTAGTCATCACGCCAGATGACAAAGCTAACATATTTAACGATTTCTTTGCCTCTGTCTTCCTAAGTAGGGACCAGTTCAGCCACCTCCCTGCTGGGCCCCCCTCGGGCCCCGGGAGAGACACGCCTGGGCCAGGGGTTAGCGAGGAGTTAGTTAGGGTACTTCTGGAGAGGCTGGACGTGTTCAAGTCCGCTGGTCCGGACGATCTTCACCCTAGGGTTCTACAGGAACTGGCCGAGGTCATTGCGGGACCCCTGGCACGGCTCTATGAGCACTCGTGGTGCTCTGGCGAGGTGCCGGAGGACTGGAAGAGGGCCAATGTGGTCCCTATCTTCAAAAAGGGAAAAAAAGAGGACCCGGGAAATTACAGGCCAGTTAGTCTTACCTCAATCCCGGGTAAGCTCTTTGAAAAAATTATCCTGGCACACATCCAGGAGGGCCTTGCGGGGGAATGCATGCTCAGGGGCAACCAACATGGGTTCATCAGTGGCAGGTCTTGTCAGACCAACCTGGTGGCCTTTTACGATCAGGTCACCAAATCATTAGACACAGGGGTTGCTGTGGATGTAGTCTTTCTGGACTTCCGGAAGGCTTTCGACACTGTCTCTCACCCTGTCCTCATCAAAAAGCTGGAAGACTGTGGTGTCGATGCCCACACGGTCAAATGGGTCGCCAACTGGTTGGAGGGCCGCACCCAGAGGGTGGTAGTGGATGGGTTCTTCTTGACCTGGAAGGACGTGGGCAGTGGGGTTCCGCAGGGCTCGGTCCTCGGGCCCGCACTGTTCAACATCTTCATCAGTGACTTGGATGAGGGGGTAGAAAGCACCCTGTTCAAGTTTGCTGATGACACTAAGATGTGGGGGGATGTGGGTGCACTAGAAGGGTGCAATAGGCTACAAGCTGACCTTGACAGGTTGCAACGGTGGGCGGATGAGAATAGGATGGGGTTTAACACTGATAAGTGCAAGGTGTTGCACATGGGGAGGAAGAACCGGCACCACACTTACAGGTTGGGGAACTCCCCTCTTGCCAGCACAGAGACGGAAAAGGATCTTGGAGTCGTCATTGACTCCACGATGAACATGGGCCGGCAGTGTGGGGAGGCAGTCAAGAAGGCCAACCGTACCCTGTCATGCATCCACAGATGCATCTCGAGCAGGTCCAGGGAGGTGATCCTCCCCCTCTATGCGGCACTGGTCAGGCCGCAGCTGGAGTACTGCGTCCAGTTCTGGGCGCCACACTTCAAGAGGGACGTGGACAATATGGAAAGAGTTCAGAGGAGGGCCACTCGTATGATCAGGGGTCAGCAGGGCAGGCCTTATGAGGAGAGGCTACGGGACCTGAACCTGTTTAGCCTCCCCAAGAGAAGGTTAAGGGGGGACCTTGTGGCCTGCTACAAACTGGTCAGGGGGGATCAGCAGGTATTGGGGGAGTCCCTGTTCCCCCGTGCGCTGCCAGGAGTGACCAGGAATAATGGTCACAAGCTGGCGGAGGGTAAGTTTAGATTAGATATTAGGAGGCGCTACTTCACAGTCAGGGCGGCTAGGGCCTGGAACCGGCTTCCAGGGGAAGTGGTGCAGGCTCCTAGCCTGGGGATTTTTAAAAAGAAGTTAGATGAGCACCTTGCCGGGGTCATCTGACCCCGGTGCTCTTTCCTGCCAAGGCAGGGGGTCGGACTAGATGATCTACCTAGGTCCCTTCCAACTCTAGCTACTATGAAACTATGAAACTATCTTGCTCCACAGCCCTCCTTGCTGTTCTCTTGTAAATACGGTGTGGGTTAACTGCAGGCACCTTGTGACCTGGATCATAAGCTCTGGCCCACAGCAGCAAAAGGTTGCTACCCACTGTTATAAATTTAGAAGTCCTAGCTTAGTCTTTCTCTATGCTGAAGTCTCTCTGAACCACAATCATTCTTGTCACCCTTCCCTGTAACTTTCTTGTTCTGTGATATTCTTTTGAAGGTGAGGGGAACAGAACTGCATGCTGTATTCAAGAGTTGGCATACCCAGTAGCATAAATGGGAGACAAGGGGCAGGGCAGCCAGAACACCAGGCCTGGGTGCTGCCTTTGGGCAGGGTGCAAAACCAGCCATTACTGCAGTGGTGGCTGGCAATGGGCAGAGCAGGAGCAACGGGCAGAGCAGTAGCTCACAGCTGTCCCAGGCAAGAACTACACATCTATGATCCCTCTCAACATAGTAGGGATTTCTATGGTGGCATAATGACACTTCTGTTCTAGTTTCATTTTTTTGCGTAATAATTCCTAATGTTCTGTTTGCCTTTCTGGTGCCTGAACATGTTCTCAGAGAAGTCTCCTCAATAATTACAAGATCTTTCTTCAGTAGTAACAGTTCATCATTGTGCATGTGTGCCTTGAGTTCTTCTTTCCCACATGCATGTCATCGTGCTTATCAACATCAAACTTCAACTGCCCTTTTGTTGCCTGTTGATGTAATTGTATATGATCCTGCTGCAGTTCTTCATGATCAGCTTTGTGCTGTACCACAGAGAATAATTTAGTGTCATCCACAAACTTGATCACCTCAGTATTCACCCCCTTTCCCAATCATTTAGAAACATGTTAAATAGCACAGGCCACAGCAAAGACTTTGGGGGACCCCACCATTTACCTCCCTCCACTGTAAGAAATGACCATTTTTATCAACTCGTTTCTGGTACTTAGCCAATTACTGACGTACAAGTGGACCTTTTCTCCAATTCCATGGCAGCTGAATTTCATTAAGAGTTTTTGGTGTAGGACTTTGCCAAAGTATTTTGAAAAGTACGAATTACAAGCTTGCAAAGGGGAGGGAACTCTAACCTTCCTCCAGCAAAGCACTTAAGAAACTACTTAAGCATAAAAGTAGTCCCTTTGAAGTCCTACTCATGTGTTTAAGTGTTTTTCTTGTTTGGCACTCAAGGGTTCTGCTTCATGCAGGACTGAGCCCTTAAATTTGCTGTACTTGTGTTTCTTTATCTGAGACTACTTCACAGCACCTTGTTAGGCTAAAGTCTTTGAGATCCTGGGGCTACATAATGAAGCTATACTATTATTCCTTAAAGATATTAAAAGCTTAATAAAAATCAAATAATTCATCTAAGCCTGCTCACTTCAAGATCAGGTGAGAAGCTGCTCCCCACCCCCCGTGACATGAATAGCAATGGCCAGAACTAGAGGGCCACCTTTCTTCACCTTTGACAGGTGTTTTTATGCCTCTATTTCTGAGAAGCAGAAGCCAAGGCAGAATAGTACCTATAGACTAACTTTTTAAATATGCTTTTAATATGCAATTAATATGCTTTCATAGGTAGCAACCTATTTCATCAGATGCTAGTCTGTAAGGTGCCACCTTGCCTTACCTTCTGCCCGACTCCAGGCTAATACAGTTATAGATTCATAGATTCATAGATGCTAGGGTCGGAAGGGACCTCAATAGATCATTGAGTCCGACCCCCTGCATAAGCAGGAAAGAGTGCTGGGCCTACATTACCCCAGCTAGATACACATCCAACCTTCTCTTGAATACCCCCAGGGTAGGGGAGAGCACCACCTCCCTTGGGAGCCCGTTCCAGACCTTGGCCACTCGAACTGTGAAGAAGTTCCTCCTAATATCCAATCTAAATCTGCTCTCCTCTAGCTTGTGGCCATTATTTCTTGTAACCCCCGGGGGCGCCTTGGTGAATAAATACTCACCAATTCCCTTCTGTGCCCCCCTGACGAACTTATAGGCAGCCACCAGGTCGCGTCTCAACCTTCTCTTGCGGAGGCTGAAAAGGTCCAGTTTCTCTAATCTCTCCTCATAGGGCTTGGCCTGCAGGCCCTTAACCATACGAGTGGCCCTTCTCTGGACCCTCTCCAGGTTATCCGCATCCTTCTTGAAGTGCGGCGCCCAGAATTGCACGCAGTACTCCAGCTGCGGTCTGACCAGCGCCCGATAGAGGGGAAGTATCACCTCCTTGGACCTATTTGTCATGCATCTGCTGATGCACGATAAAGTGCCATTGGCTTTTCTGATGGTTTCGTCACACTGCCGACTCATGTTCATCTTGGAGTCCACTAGGACTCCAAGATCCCTTTCCACTTCCGTGCCACCCAGCAGGTCATTTCCTAGGCTGTAGGTGTGCTGGACATTTTTCCTCCCTAGATGCAGCACTTTGCATTTCTCCTTGTTGAACTGCATTCTGTTGTTTTCTGCCCACTTGTCTAACCTGTCCAGGTCTGCTTGCAGCTGTTCCCTGCCCTCCGGCGTGTCCACTTCGCCCCATAGCTTAGTGTCATCTGCAAACTTGGACAAAGTACATTTCACCCCCTCGTCCAAGTCGCTGATGAAGACATTAAAGAGTATCGGTCCAAGCACCGAGCCCTGCGGGACCCCACTGCCCACACCCCTCCAGGTCGAAACCGACCCATCCACCACAACTCTCTGGGTGCGACCCTCCAGCCAATTCTCCACCCACCGGACTGTGCAGTCATCCAAGTCACAGCCCCTTAACTTGTTCACCAGTATGGGGTGGGATACCGTATCAAAGGCCTTCCTGAAGTCCAAGTATATGACATCCACCCCTCCTCCTGCGTCGAGGCGTTTTGTGACCTGGTCATAAAAAGAGACTAGATTGGTCAGGCACAGTCTACCTGCCACGAACCCGTGCTGGTTTCCCCTCAGCATAATTTGTCCTGCCGGGCTCTCACAAATGTGAGCCTTGATGATTTTCTCAAAGATTTTGCCAAGGATGGAGGTGAGACTGACTGGCCTATAGTTACCCGGGTCCTCCTTCCTCCCCTTCTTGAAAATGGGAACCACATTGGCCCTTTTCCAGTCCTCCGGGACTTGACCCGTGCGCCACGAGCATTCAAATATTCCCGCCAGTGGCTCTGCAATGATGTCGGCCAGTGCCTTCAGTACCCTCGGATGGAGCTCATCCGGGCCTGCCGACTTAAAGGCATCCAGTTCTTCCAAGTGACCCTGCACCACCTCAGGGTCCACGCATGGAAGTCTGGTGCCTTGCTGCTGCCTCCCTGCACTCCCAGTGAGAGACTTGTCATGCCTCTCGCTTAGGAACACTGAGGCGAAGAACTCGTTGAGGAGTTCAGCCTTGTCCCCTCTGTCCGTCACCAATTGTTTCTGCCCATTTAGCAGGGGTCCTATTCCTCCCTGGGCCTTCCTTTTACTCCCTATATATCTAAAAAACAATTTCTTATTGTCTTTTACTTGGGTTGCCATCCTCAGCTCCATGGTAGCTTTGGCCTGTCTAACTGCCTCCCTACAAGCACGAGCAGAAGAGGTATATTCCTCTTTGGTGATCTCTCCCTGTTTCCACTTTTTATGTGCTCCCCTTTTGGCCCTTAGTCTGCCCTGGATTTCTCTGGTCAGCCAGGGAAGCCTCCTGGCCCCTTTCCCTCTTTTACCTCGCACGGGGATCGTCTCGCTTTGTGCTCGAAGGATAGCTTCCTTAAGGCACAGCCACCCTTCTTGGGCTCCCATCATTTCAAAACTACTACTCTGCAGTGCATCCTTCACTAATCGCCTGAGTTCGCTGAAATCAGCTTTCCTAAAGTCCAGCACGTTCACCCTACTGGTTAGCTTACCCACTCGACGCCTTATGTTGAATTGTACTTTTAGGTGATCACTGTCCCCCAGATGGCTACCGATCTGTAGGTCCCCTACTATGTCATCCCCCGTTGCCAATACCAGATCCAGTAAGGCATTCCCCCTAGTGGGACCATGTACCTCCTGCGTCAGGTGGAGGTCCTGTACACAGGTTAGAAACCTGCGTGAGCGGTGGGACTTTGCTGTCTGTGTCTCCCAGCAGATGTCCGGGTAGTTTAGGTCCCCCATGACCACCGCCTCTTTAGCTTTTATGGTCTCTGAGAGTTGCCTCAGGAGCCCCAAATCTATTTCTTCCCCTTGATGTGGGGGTCTGTAGCAGACCCCTACCACCAAATCCTTTTCTCCTTGCCCCCCATGTAGCCTAACCCACAGTCCTTCTACTTCCTCATCCTTTGATTCTGTCTTGATGAGGGTTGATGTATATTGCTCCTTAACATAGAGCGCAACCCCTCCCCCCCTTTTCCCCACTCTGTCCTTTCTGTACAATCTATAGCCCTCAATATGTACCGCCCAGTCATGGGATGGATCCCACCAGGTTTCCGTCAGCCCCACTAAGTCGTAGTCATTTAGTGCAACCAGGAGCGCTAGTTCATCCTGCTTGCTCCCCATGCTCCTAGCATTAGTATATAGGCACTTGAGCCCTGTGACTGGTGCTTTTGCTTTTAACTACCTCTCTGTATGATGGTCTTTTAGAGATTGTAAAGAACAAGGTGGGGGGCAGGGGGTGGGGAGTTAAGCACAGGATGCAAACTTATCCATTTCTTCTTTAGTCAAATGGCTGTGCTGTAACATGCTCTCCTGTGATTGATTTATAGATCTCAATGAGAAGTTTCATTCTGTATCTGCTGAGATCCATGGCAGCATTTTACCATTGAGTTTTACCGTTGTTACCATTACCATTTTTACCATTACCATTTTACCATTATGTGTGCTATGCTTGCAGAAGATAAGGTTCTGGATGAGACCCAACATGGCTTTGTTGTGGGCAGGTCTTGTCTTACTAATCTCATCTCCTTCTATGACCAGGTAACTTGCCACCTGGATAAGAGAGAGGAGGTCGACAGTGTATACCTAGACTTCCAAAAGGCTTTTGATCTGGTATCCCATGATGTTCTCATGGGAAAATTGGAGGATTGCAGGCTTAACTGCTCAACTGTTAGGTAGGTAGGAAGCTGGCTGTGGGGCAGGACCCAGAGAGTTCCAATGAAAGGATCTGTGTCATACTGGCAAGAAGTGGCCAGTGGTGTCTCTCAGGGGTCTGTGCTTGATACAGTACTTTTTAACATCTTTATCAATGATTTGTATTTGGGTGTGAAGAGCTCACTGGCCAAGTTCACGGACAACACCAAGTTATGGGGGAGCCTGGTCACGCTTGAAGATAAGCTGCAAATACAGGAGGACTTAGGTTGGTAAGCTGGGCAGGTCGGAACCAGATGAAGTTCAACACGGAGAAGTGTAAAGTGCTCCATCTGGGGACAAACAATCACCAACATACCTACAGGCCTGGTGGCACAAAACTGACTAGCACCACGGCTGAGGGGGCTTAGGGGTAATAACAGACCATAGTATGAACATGAGCTGTCAGTGCAATGCTGTAGCCAGCAGGGCAAACAATACTTTGGCATGCATCGACCAATGCATCTCAAGCAAAACCAAGGAAGTGATTCTTCCACTTCACTCAGCATTGGTGAGCATTGGTGAAAAAGTTTCTTTTTCATAAAGACCTCTAAATGCAAACAAATGCTACTGTATGGAAGTGTGTGTATCTGCCAGGCACAGCTTGGGCGGCTATTAATATTCAGACAAAATTAACTTAGGGGAAAATGACCTGACTCAGGTGACAGTCTACTTTGTGACTTGGAAGTGGCCATGAAAAAGTACAGCTAATGGTATACTTTTTAAAGATATTCTTTCATTCTGGCATCCTGAGCTGGTTTGAGTATCTGACTGGGTTCAGAAGGAACATAAAGAATGTCTTGTTTAAACCTTCTTCAGTATTTCCATCATCTGAAGACAGTGTTTACCTGGGCTGCCTACGAAGGGGGCTTCTAACTTCTCTAGTTGTAGGCAATAACAAAAGTTTGATTAGCTTCAGCTGAGAAGAAAGAGAAACTCCAAGAAGGCAGGAGGTATTGTGTAAACTGTGAATGCCAACAGACAAAATTAAATGAGCTGAAAGCATATGAAAGGAAAATCCAGCAGCAAAACTCAGACAACATTGATGTGATAGTTTTTGTTAAATATCTTTTTTTTGCTCCTAGCAGAAAAAAAAAATCTAAATTCACTGAGGCTAAAGTGAACCTCTAGCTCTTCAAAGGATGAAAATCACATTGATCTCTAATGCTAATGAATTTTAATATGCGGGTATTTTCACAGCTGCAACCAGCTTGGACTCCATATTTGAACTGCCTATCCAACACATGAGAGAGAAATCCCTTGAAATGTCACATGCTATTCACAGCTATATGACAGTTCCCTTTCTGCTTGACTCCTCAGGCTGTTTGGGGACCTTAATTAGAATGAATCCCCACTGATACATTGCTCTGGTTTTTTTTCTTCTTCAAGTTGAGTTCCAACAGGAAGAGTGACATGTGGCTGGCTTACATGATGTGTATGATTGCCTAGACCTCACTCATTTGGATTCCTCCTGAGTTAAGGCTAGACGAAATGGAGAAGGAGACAAGAGCTCAAATTGTCCAGTGTAAAGCATCCAAACCCTGAACCAATATATGCATATCCTATCAAGTATGTTCAGTCTACAGTGAAAATTATGTTGGTCTTTTTGACTCCTCCAACTGCCAGCTATGCATACACAAAGTAGGTCCTGAGGTGCTAAGCTGAGCCTTTCCCTTTTCCTCTATCATGAGCTGCAGAAAAGATTTTGCAGGCTAATTTGTTTTTTCATTTTCTCTTTTACATTAGTAACACCTGTACAACTCCCATGGGCCTGCTCAGGTGGGACCAAAGAGAAGAGAACAACAGTTCTGTGTTAACTGGTTCACTCCACCAGACTAGGAAAGGGACCTGGGCAACAGAAAAGGCACCTATTCGAAGCACAGCTGGCTGCAGTTACAAAGCAAGTAAGAGGTTGAGAGGCATCAGGATGGGGGAGAGAAAAGCATTAACAAAGCTCTTGATACATTTTGCAAATAGATCTCCAAACTGTCCATAAGGATCCCTTTGTCCAGGACTAAAAGTGCAGTTACCTTACAAGTGAAGCTCAGTAGCTACCTGACGAGATGGTCAGAACTATTTGGGCAACACAGGATATTGTCATAAAATGCCAATTCATTGAACCTTGAAATGTTTTGTCCAAGTAGCTTGAGTTGGACAAACCCTCCAGAAATCCAGGACGGAGGGTTCTCATGCCAGGTTGCTGTGTATGATGGTATTTCCAGGGCCTAAAGCTCTGGACAGTAAGTCACCCCAGGACTTCAGAGTCCCTTCTGTAAAACTTCAGGTGTTTGGACTGTGGCAGAAGGCCACCTCTGTTTCTCCCCAAAAACTCTGCTCTGTGACAATTTGGCCCAGCCGAGGATACGCCCCTTATCCTATCTCTTTAGGTAACCTGAGCTGGATGCATTCCTGAGGGAGGGGGAAAATCTGCTCTCTCTGCCTACATGACTGGCATCACATACCTGGGTGAGGGGCTTGGGCTCCCTGGGAAGCTAGGAACTGCCAGTCTGCCCAGCAACTAGTGATGCATTTCAAATTGGTTGGCTGACAGCCAACAGGTACTGTCTTCCATTGGACCAGGTAAATGAGGTCACAAGGGCTATATAAATTAAGGACTGCCCAGGAGGAGGGGGGCAGCAGCCATGAGGAAGACTCAGAGAGAGAGAAGAGCTGGACCATCTGAAACTTGCGCTCTCTCTCTCAAAACTCATGATCAAGGAACTTCCTGCCTCCAGAGGGAATCTCCACCTGCCTCTGGATGATACTTGTGAGTAAGCTACCTGAGATGTAACTAGATATGTAGCTTGCAGTAACTCAGAGGTGTGATCAAAGGTTACCCAGCCATGCCAGTTTGCTCTATGGGTTTTCTCTGATATTGCTCTACCCTGTACCCTATTGCAACCCTACCCCTTGTAACCAATAAATTTCTCCTTTGTACCTAGTGTGGGAGACTTATTGCATGTGGGTCTAAATTATGCCTTGGGGTCCCCTTGGTTCGGCTGACTAAAGGAGACCACTATTTGTGCCTCTGACTGAGAGAAGCACCTCCAAGTGCTTGAAGCGAGTCAAGTACCCTCGAGCGCTACTAGGCTTGTGTTTCCGAGGGTGCACAGAGCCAGAATAAAGCCCAGCCCTGGGTGGTGGCAGTTTTTACCCCATGATAGTGGGTGTGCTCCAGAAAGGGGGTCAGCCAAATGTGAGGCACCCCCAGGGAGGCACTCGGAGCCTGAAAGGTGGTCAGGTGCAGTGAGGTGGGTGGCTCAATGCAGGAGCACCCCCTACTAGCCCGCCACACGGACCTGAAAGCTTGCAAAGAAAGACATTTTTTTGCTATTATTTGGTTGATCTAATAAAAGATGTCACACCTCTGACCCAAGAGTTTTGTTTGTCTTATGTAGAACCGGCATTCAGAGCCTCAGTGTCCTAGGACAGGCTCCCAGGTCCACAGCTGCAGAGTAGCACTCCCATATGGGACTGCTCCTGGGCTGGACAAAAGGCAGTACTGTACCCATTTGGCAGGCCACTTCCCATTTGAAAAATGTTGGGGCAACATTAATTTTTCCCCCTTTTTCCTTGGCCACCACAGTGCTTTCCACAATGTATAACTGGGACATTCCATTGACAATGTGACTTAAACAGAAACAGCGAAGAGCTCTTTGGTTCTCTGCAGTCATGGGCGACTGGTGCCACCTTAGTCAGGCGGGCACATGCCCCCCCCAGCACCCAGTCAGCAAGTGAAGGGGGGGAGGTCCTTCTGATCCCGCTGACTGGGGATGAAGGGGGCAGTCCCTCAGTGCCCGATTGCTCCAGCTGATCACTACAGCCACTTCTGGAAGTGGCTGTGGCTGCTTCTGGGAGTGCAATGGTGCTTCACTCTTCATCTGGCACTTGCAGGGGTAGGGCACCAGTGCTCCCACCTACCCCTCCTACCCAGTGGCAAGTGAGGCCTGTTTAGGGGGTGCACCGGCACTCTCAGGGGGTGCACGTGCACCCCTGTGCATCCCCTACGTGTCACCACTATCTGCAATCCTCATTTTACAGTATTTCTGCAAATGGTAAATGATGTGATTTAAAGGAAGAATGCTTTAGGAGACTGTTGCTGTTTTACCCACTTAACTGCAGATAAATTGGTCCTGGCCACAGGTGATGACCTGGTGAGGGGACTGTGGGTTCTCAACCACCTGGACAATAACGATCATCACTTACTGGAATTCATTATCCAGCACAGGGTGTCAAAGGCCTGCAGCAAGGCAGTAACCCTTGACTTCAGGAGGGCCAATTTCAATGAGTTAAGGAGATAAGTAGGAGAAGCACTGAAGTCCCGGAGAGTAGGTGAGTTGGGAGTCCAAGACAAGTATTCATTCTTTAAGGAGTCGATCCTCTGAGCCCAAAGGGTGACAGTCCCAACGCAAATCAAAGGGGCTAAGAGTGCTCAGAAGCCCCTATAGCTCACTGAAAGCATTCAGGAACGTCTGAAAGTTAAAAAGAAGGAGTACATCTAGTGGAAGAGAGGGGCTATCCCCAAGGAAGATTATACCTGCATTGCTCAAGACTGTAGGGGGGCTGTTAGGAAGGCTAAGGCGGAGACGGAACTAGGACTAGCAACCAGGATGAAAGATAACAAGTAGTCCTTTTTTTAAATACATAGGGAGTAAAAAGAAGGCACTGGGTAATGTGGGACACACTTGGCAGGACACACTTGGCAATCTGGTTGCACCAGATGAAAAAGCTGACCTCTTTAACAAATTCTTTGCCTCCATATTTCTGAGCAGGGACCAGGACATTCCCTCCACTGGGATTCTGGATGGACTCAGGCTGCCAGGGCCTAGGGTCAGGGAGGACCTAGTTAGGGAATTTCTGGTGGGGCTGGACATGTTTAAATCAGCAGGTCCAGATGATCTCCACCCCAGGGTGCTGAGGGGATTGGCAGGGGTCATTGTGGGGCCCCTGGTGTGGCTTTACAAATACTCATGGTGCTCTGGCCAGGTACCAGAGAACAGAAAAATGCCCATGTGGTCCCCTTTTCAAAAAAGGGAGGAAGACCCAGGTAACTATAAGCCCATTAGTCTTACCTTGGTCCTGGGGAAGCTCTTTGAGAAAATTATCCAGGAGCACAGCTGCAAGGGGCCAGCAGGGAGATTATGCTCAGGGGCAACCAACATGGGTTCATTAGGGGCAGGTCCTGTCAGACCAACCTGGTGGCCTTTTACGATCAGGTCACAAAATCCTTGGATGCAGGTGTTGCGGTGGACGTAGTCTTTCTGGACTTTAGGAAGGCCTTTGACACCGTCTCTCACTCCATTTTCATTAAAAAACTAGGTGACTGTGGCATTGATGCCTACACAGTCAGATGGGTTGCAAATTGGCTAGAGGGCCACACCCGGACAGTGGTGGTGGATGGGTCATTTTTGACCTGGAGGGATGTGGGCTGTGGAGTCTCCAAGGGCTTGGTCCTTGGGCCTGTACTGTTCAACATCTTTATCAGTGACTTGGATGAGGGGGTGAAAAGCACCTTGTTCAAATTCACAGATGACACTAAGATATGGGGAGAGGTGGGCACGCTAGAAGGGAGGGACAGGCTACAACTAGATCTAGACAGGTTACAGTGGTGGTTGAATGAGAATAGGATGGGATTCAATACTGACAAATGCAAGGTACTGCATCCAGGAAGAAAGAAGTAGCAGCATACCTACAGGTTGGGGAACTCCCTTCTCATCAGCACAGAGGCAAAAAGGGATCTTGGAGTCGTTACTGGTTCCAAAATTAACATGGGCCGGCAATGTGAGAACATGGTCAGTAAAGCTAACCGCACGTTTTCATGCATCCACAGCTGTATCACAAGCAGGTCCAAGGAGGTGATCCTCCCCCTCTATGCAGCTTTGGTCAGGCTGCATTTGGAGTAGTGTGTCCAGTTCTGGGCACCACACTTCAGGAGGGATGTGGCCAGCATTGAGAGGGTCCAGAGGAGGCCCACTCGCATGATCAGGGGGCAGCAGGGCAGGCCCTATGAGGAAAGACTACAGGACCTGAACCTATTCAGCCTCCACAGAAGAAGGCTGAGGCTGATAGCCATGTATAAACTTACCAGGGGGGATTAGTGGGGAATGGGAGAGGCCCTGTTCCCCTGAGCACTACCTGGAGTAACTAGGAATAATGGCCACAAGTTGATTGAGAGTAGGTTCAAGCTAGACAACAGGAGGCGCTACTTCACTGTCAGGGTGGCTAGGATCTGGAACCAACTTCCAAGAGTTGGTGCTGGGGGTCTTCAAAAGGAAGCTTGATAATCACCTAGCTTGAGTCACTTGATCCCAGCATTTATTCCTGTCTATGGCAGAGGGTCAGACTTGATGATCTGCTCAGGTCCCTTCCAACTCTAACAACTATGAAACGATGAAATTTATCTCCTTGAGGGTGTCTAGCAAAATTCATGCCCCGTGTTACTGAACTTAGCAGCACAGCATTGATTCCTGCTGGGTGTGAGTGTGGATATGGGTGTGCACATGTGCAAGTGTGTTTCCCCCTACACTCAAATGTGAAGCAGCCTTACTGCGCAGCATGAACTCCAACACTTTGTACCATGGAACTCTTTTCCACATCAAGGATAGCTCAGGTGAAGTAGTAAATTAGGTGTAAATAGTGATATAAATTCCTGTCTCCCTAAAGGCATAATTAAGAAGAGGAATTAAGAAAACTGGCACGAGAAGTTAATCTGTTGTGTCTCTAATGTTGAAAGGCAATCAATCATCAAACAGCCTTTGAAAAGTGAAGCAGGTTAACTGAGGGTCTTTCAACCTGACACCTACTATGTCACCTGACTGACAACTAGAAGTCATTTACAATCTATTTTCTGTTGAGTGAATCTGCTTTCCCTCTGGAAAGCTGCGGCTTTCCCTTAGTTCAGTGCTCCTGGACCAGAAAATCATGAGAAAAAGACTATTAATATTAATATTTCAACTTTTAATGAGATAGAATTTTACAACTAGCATGCACACATTGTGACAACTTTCTCAATGGTAAAAGAAGTTCCCCCATCACGAATGGCTTCCTAATGGCTCCCCCATCAGGAATGTCCATATTTGGAAGGATGTGTCTCTACAGCAATGGCTCTCAATGTTTTTAGACTCAAGGCACCCCTCGAAAAATGCCAGCTTGTAGTTTTCACTTCTTGTGTTTTGTCTACGATGTTGCAAAGAACTCAGAAAGATCACAACAGGTCAGAATGCTTCTGAGATTGTAGATTCCTGTTTGAAATCTCTGAATTTATCTTTGAATCGTGCACAGGTGTTTGGATACCTAACAGTATTAATACTGCGCAACACACTGTGGCACCCTTTAACAGCTCTTACAGCACCCTACTTGAGAAGCGCTGCTCTACAGCTTATGATTAAGAGCCAGCTTCTGCAGTCTGAGGTCAGGTACAGACATAGACTTTTTCCAGTTCAGGTGGTCAGAAACTGGTCTAAACCTGTAGCAGAACATAAGTTCAGCACACATAGACCAGTTTAAAAATGGTGAAACCCAGTCTAAGATAGACCTGAATTGATGTAGTATTAGATTTAATCGGTTTAGGTTAGACTGGTCTATCAAACATCTGTCCCAGATCCCCTCCCAACTCAGATCACAGTCCTGCAGCATCCCAGGAGCCTTTTTTAGTCCTCGCCAGCCCCCCTTGCAGGGTGGGCAGACTAGCCTCAGCCTGTGCTCATCTGCGGTGGCTGAGTGCTGGACTGATCCTGCCTGTGGGCTGTCACAGAGCTGAGGCAACTAAGCCTCTGCTCTCCAGCCCTGTGTCCTGCCTGTCCCTTTCAGGCAAGCCATGGCTCGTGGCTGTAGCTGTCTGCTGCACCCCCCTCCCTGCCACTGCCATCAACTGACTATTGAAAGTGGGGGGCGGAGCTGGGGGGAGATTCTGTGCAGGCTCCCCCCCTTCCTGTGGCTGAAAGCAGAGGGTTGCAGGCATGTGCCAGCATCAAATCAGGGATGACCCCTGCTCGGCTGTGCTTGGCTGCCCTTAACAATCTCCAGCACTGGGAGGCATGCAAGAGCACCCTTGCCTTCTGGCCTCAGCCCATGCAGGCTTCTGCCTTCCTCCCCCCACCAACGGGCAAACATATGTTCCCTTTACTCCTGATCTAATCTATGCAGTTTAGAGAAGCCCACATAGATTGGGCTGCCTTGGGCTTTTTGAATGTTTGTATTTAGTCTGAGGCTACAGTAGACTCACATCCTTTGTGGACTGGGTGGAGCGTGGAAGATGTAATACATTGAACAATAGGCCCCACAGGCCAGTCTTGTATTGCAGTTCTAAGAGCTCTTTCCACACCTGATTGAACACCCCTCTTCTTTGATTGCCTCCTTTTCTGAAATGGACTCAAGATACAAATTCTACCAGTCTGCTCTGTCCAAGTAGAAATATTTTAATCCACAAACACATCTGACAGCACTTTATTTAATTTACTTGCAGTGCATTAGTGCCAAAGCATAAACGGCTTAATAATGAGGGAAACAAATTGATAACTAATGTTTTTGCATGATCTGCTTGGTGCATGTGTTTATGTGATAAAAGTTACTGCTGACTTACAGCCCCAAGGTTAACTGTGTAGGTGTAAGGCTGAAATGGCTCACAGAGTCAAGAGAAAACTCAAAAAAAAAAATGGATACAAGGAGATGTATTCTGGATATGAGAAGGTAAGACAGAGCTGTGTGATGAAGCAGAAACATTGCTGCACTGCTAAAATGCTCTACCTTTGCTTTTGTGGAGTATCTTTGCAGTATCTGGGCATGTCTGCATGTGCAAATGCTCCTGGGTCAGTTTACCCCAGAGTATATTATTCTGGAGTAAACCTGCCCTGGGCAGGCATCTACACATGCATGCATTTGGGAGCAGATTTCCTGCTCTTGGCAGCAGTCTGCTCCCACCCCCTCTGGCTCTGCACCAGCCCCCTGCAGCAGCCAGGGGGAGCTGGACATGCCAGTTGCACCTGCCTGCTGCCAGCAGCCATCTTTAAAAGCCAGCCCCATGTGCTGCTCCCTGGCCACCTGCTTTCATGGCCCAGAGCAGCATACAGAGTATAGTGTGAGCACACTGTGACTCTGTCACTGGACCCTTTGCCCACCATGCCATGCCTGCTCCACCCTCAGGCCCCAGGAGCAACATTCAGTGCCCTGGGCTCCTGTTGCCCCCTCTGATTGCTGTGCTGGCTTGCTGTGGTGACCACCACCTGGCCCAAGTCAGTCTCAGCTCTGTCAGGGCCCCGCCACCATGTTGCTGCTGGTCGGACCCCTTGCTGCCACCCAGACCCTGGCAGAGACAATGACAGTGTATTCCTGGATGCCATCATCAGGGCCATCCATGAGCTCCTGGGCCTCCAGCCCTGTTGCCTGTGGGCCTGCCCAGCCAGCTATGACTGGTGGCTGCATGTTGTCCAGAATACGTGGGATGATAAGCAGTGGCTAGAGTCATTCCGGATAACCCAGGCTACCTTCAAAGAGCTCCTTGACCAGCTCTGCCTGCACCTGGAGTAACAGACCACTACCATGAGGCAGCCCCTCCCCACAGACACCCAGCTGTCCATTGCCATGCTCAAGCTGGCCATGCCTCCCGAACTCTACTATGCTGGCCACCTCTTCAGCATGGGCAAGGTGACCACCAGAGAGGCCATTCTGGAAGTATGTGGCACCTTCCAGGATGTGCTGGGGCACAGCGTGCTCTGTGTGCATGACCCCCCAGAGGTGGTGGTCAGATTCCACACCTTGGGCTTCCCCCAGTGCATTGGGACCCAGGACAGGACTCACATCCCCATCACCTGACTTCCCCACACCAACTGTCCCTACTACAGCCGGTGGGGCTTTCACTCTGTTGTGTTCCAGGCCATTGTTACTGTTGCACCTTCACCAATGTGAGCACTGGCTGGGTACGCAGCATCCATGACCCTTGTATCTTCTGAAAGTCCACCCTGCCATCCCTAGTGGAGGGCAGGTGTTTTACACCAGGGGTGCCAGACCTCCAACTGGGCATTGTGGCAGTCCCACCCATTCTTATCGGGGACTCTACCTACCCACTCCTCCCCGTCTCTGCTGGAGGAGTCCAGAGTTGGGGAGCATGGTGGAATGAACTCCTGGTGGTGCAAGGGGCCCTTCCCTGGTGATGCATCGCCACATATGCCAAGCCACAGTGGAGGCTCAGGCAGGCTACCTGTGCTTGAATAGATGGCACAGCTCAAGCCAGGGTCCCAGGGTGAAAAAATGTCATCCAGCTGCTGCATAAAGGGCATGAACTTGTGGGCACCCCCTGACTGGCAGTTGTGGTCTGTGACAGTTACCCGCTGTGCCTACAAGGCCCTGACATTTATGCAGCACTGGTGTGCTGACTGGTTATGCCTGCACTCCTGCATGTGGCCTGACAGGGCCTCATCAATGTGCGTGTTGGAGCACTTACTCTGCACAAACTGGCTGAGGACTGTGGCCTCACCCCACAGGGCAGCAAGGTCCATGGTCCCCTCTTGGGACCAGTTGGGGCCCTGGGAGGCAACATGTGGCATCAGGGAGGATGTTAGTATAGCTCCCTTGATAGTTCACTGGGCTTCTGTGCAGCAGTCCTGGTGGGGCTGGGCAGATGTATGCAGTACCCAGAGCAGAGGCATGGCACAGGACAGGCAGGAATGTGGTGATGGTGTGCCAGGCACCAGCAGTGGGTTCTGGGCAGACTTCTGCAGGTGGTCTGGGGCCAACTGGGGTGGGACCTGGGGGCCAGAGGCTGGCTGCAGGTGGCCCAGGATGCTGCTGGGCCTGGCAGGTGCCTGCAGCACCTAGCACAGCATGATGGTGTGGGCCAAACATCTGCATGGCAAAGCATTTCTGGGGACCAGCATTGGGGTGTGGGCAGGCTGCTACAGTTGGCCTGGGGCCTCTGCTGGGAGATGCACTGGCCAGAGGCTGGCTGCAGGTGGCCCAGGGTCCTGCCATCCCTGCAGGCTTTTAAGGGCCTGGAGCTGAGGCAGGTAAAGAGCCACCCCTGTCCTGGGGCTGGAGAAGCTCCCAGCGAAAGGGCCCTGGAGCTAAGCTGCATGTGGCCCCCTGGTGGTAGTGCTGGCTGGGAGCAAATTTGCTCCTGGTCAGCATCTATACATGCATTACTGTGCAATAACTAATTGGGAATTAATTTTCTATTTATATTTGCAGGTAGTAAATTAACTCACGATTAGACCAAATTACTTCTCAGTAAGCATCTGCACATGTAGGCAGTGATGCTCCCTGCACAGTACTTTGGTCTACTGTGCAGTAAAGCATCTCATGTAGATATGCCTCCTGGAGTATCTGTGGAGTTTCTTATAAGAAACTGAAATATAAAACTTCATGAATAAAGACAGTCAAATTGTTCTTGGAAATAGCAGTGTAAATCCATCTAAACACAACTGGTGTTGGACTCAGGGTGCCCTGGACAGGGACACCCTCACACTGATTGACTACATAGCCTACCCAAGCCTTCCACGGCCTGACAATGGCCCCTGGCAATGGCCCTGTTTGTCTGCCTCTGAACCCAGATTCTGCCCTAATTTAATGTTACCTCTGAGGCCTGAGGTATGCTCCCTGCCCCACAAGGAAATGGGAAGAAGGTATGCTCTGTGGTGGTTAAAGCTGCAATGGAAGCAGCATGGAGCTGTCCCAAGCAGTAGACAAGCTACTGGGTTTAGCAACTGCAGAAGTTAGAAATGTTTGCCATTCCCCCTCCCCATGAAAATACAGCAGTCCAACTCTCAAAATAGTCTGGTGCCAAGGTACTGATGGTACTAGCACAATCCCATGCATTTAAAGACTTGACCAAGGAGGTGTAAGGAAATTTAAAGAGAACATAAGAGTTAATGAAAATTTCAGTTTAAACTAAATTATTTATAAAGAATAGGTTTGTAACAAAGCTAAAGAGTTGAGCTAAATATAAGCCCTAAGCCTGAAATTCCAGAAGCAAGAGTGATAGGATTTTAAGGGATGGGGAAATTTAGAACAGTTTTGAGGAATGGATATATTAAAAACAAACACACCACACACATGCATGCATGCATGCGTGTACACACACACACATACACACACACACACAGAGCGTTAAAGGGATTGTAAGTGTAAGTTTTCCCCTTTAGTTTTTTGCCTCTGTGCAAGTCGAGATTTCTTTTTAATTGACATACTGATGCACATTGAAAGACTTACTAGACAAGGCCAAGTACCTTATGTGATAGGGCTAGAATAGTTCAAAAAGACAGGTTATTTTGCACCCAGAATCTCCAATTTGAGATGTCTTTTGGCATACTATGGGATTCCATATATACAGGGCAGCACAGATTCTTTCCTGTCTGCTGCTTGAACTCCCCAGCTGCCTGTGTCTGGTCAAGGTGATGTATTGCTCTTTATAATATGTTTATTCTTCATAAAGAGGTTAGGGAGTTTTTAGCATGGTTTGGATAGGGATGATCCTGGCAGGGGGTTGGACTAGATGGCCTCTGTGGGGGGTTGGGGGTAGGTCACCCGGTTGTGAGTTCCCCAATTCCCCGAATGGACCCTGGAGAGGAGGGGGTACGCGCCGGACCACTTGTGCCGCCGTTAATCTCACCTGCCACGACTTGATGTATCAAGGGGTTCACCCAAATGGGGCGCTGACGGTCCAAAAGAAAAGGGTACTCAGACTCCAAAGTCCAGGGGTCCTGAGGGCTCCTCCTCCCCTACACCCTCGCCCGAGCCTCCGGGATACGGGACCCCGTTGGGGCTCCCTTGTTGACGTACAAGTCTGGCGGGGTACCCGCCTGCTGCCGGACCCTCCCCGGAGTCCGCCCAGCACCTAATGTCCCTGGTACCAGTGGCCCCTCCGGTCAGGATTTGTCCTGCCCTCAAAGGCCTGAGTCTCTAGACCCGGGGGGGGGCTACAAAGTCCGCCTCCCTGCCCGCGGGTCTTCTTCCGTGGCCAACTGGCCACCAGTCGCCGGAGAAGGGCCCCTCCGGCCGAGGCTCCCTTCCCGGGTTCTTCCGGCGGAACCGCCTCTGATTCCTTCGGTACCTGCGTCCCGACGGGATGCCCCGCTGCTCCCGGCTCCGCTGCGGTCAACTCCGCTGTAGCCGGCGTCCGCCGCGTGGCTCCCGGTTCCGTCGTTGTCAGCCCCGCTATCGCTGGCCCTGCTGCTCCCGGTTCGGCGCTTACCGTCTCTGCGCCTCCCGGCTTCGCTGCAGCCGGCGTCCGTTGCCTCGATCCCGGTTCCGCTGTTACCGGTACCGTCGCCGCCGGCGCCTCTGCCGCCGGCGTCCCTCATGCCACTCCCGGCTCCGCTGCTTCCAGATCTGCCGCTGCTGATTCTGCTGCCGCTGGCATTCCTCGCGCCGCGCCCGGCTCCGCTCGTCCCAGGGCCGGTTTCCGCCGGAGCCTCCGTCCTTCTCTAACCAGGGTAGGGGTGCTCCTTTTATCTGCCCGGGCAGGTCCCACACCGGCCCGGTTTACGTTCCGGGAAACTTTAAAGCCCCAGCCAGACTTCCGGGTCAAATCCCGGAAGCTGGACGGAACCCCGGGCTTTCTCGCTCGGGCCGGGCCCCCTGGGGTCCTGGCCCCCTCACAGCCTCTGAAGATTCCTTCCAGCCCTACTTCTTTATGATTCTGCTTTCTGATTTTGCTGTTACCATGTAGCTATTCTAGCCTAGGATTAAAGTTATCTGATAGGTTCTTGGAGGGCCTCTTTTTTGACGGTTTTTGTTCTCTTGTTTGTTTTTAGTGTTGCTACTTTAAGTTGTCCAGGATCCAAAATTGGAAGTTTCATCTGAGCTGGTTCCAGCTGAACCCAGTAAATTAAGACTCCTGTAAATACTTAATTAAAATAGAAGATAAAAATAATGGAATTGGCAATAGAAGTCATGAGTGGGGCTTTTAAATTTTTTTCACCCTAGGCAAAGCAGCAGAATCATCATGAGTGTAAAGGAATTGATCTGCTTAGTATGCCATCCTGGCTTTGCAATAAATTTCAAAACTCTTTGTATTGGGATTTCCTTATTGGCATATCCAGGCCATTGTGTGAAGGCAGACTCAAGCAACAATTACCAAGCACTATTGAATCCTTATCACAGACCTCAGGGCATTAGCCTGAACCTTTTCTGCCACTGTTTTGTTTTCCTGTTTGTTCATCCCATGGACGCATTAGCTGAGAAAAGATAGGAAAGTCTAATAATCTACTATATAATAACAGCTCTTCATGGACCAGGCCACAGGGTTTGTAAAAATGTTAAATTTTTTGTATTATTGTACAGCAACTCCTCCAGTAGTCCTAACATTATTACATCTTAATAGTCTTAGAATATTATGCATCAGTTATAGTTCAATCTCTAGGTACCTCTCATGGCTTTAACTACAGACCAGCCTGACATAAAAAGTGTGTCATGTAACTCAGCATCCACTGTGTTCAGCAAATGTCTTTCAGCTGGGTACAGATTATGAAACCTTTATCATTTTTCAGTTTCTTTTATGAAGCTCTGTTTCATTCATCATCTGTGGTTCTGGAACAAAAGAAGACAGAAGTGCCAGCAAGTGTCCCAGATCTGTCTGGTACCTGTGTAATAGGGCAAAAGTTTTACTCCTTGTCAGGAACGTGTGTACAGTTTGTTTTCCTAGTATGGCATTTGTGTCTATAGAACCATGATGAAAGACTTCAAAGGCTTCATTTTAGCATCAAGTGACCCATCAATGTCCTATTATATCTGCCTTTCTGGTGATTTTTTTTTTTTAATTTAGGTCACTATTGCCAATGGGCAACTCATCCGTGACTGCTAATATGAAAGACATTGGACCCTTTTTTGAAATTTCAATTTCCTCTCCCAAGCTTATAGTTAAAAGTTGGTCATTTGGGGGGCTAAATGGCCCTGCATTCTTTCGTGTCAAGAAAAGCTCCTGACAAAAAACCGTTGGTGTCACATGTAATGAAGGGGGAAAGAAGGGTTTCCACAAAATGTTTATTAAATTGCATATTGTATTCTGTTTCTTTTAATGGCAGCATTGTTATCGCTAAGTAAACTGGTGCGTAAGCAGGTTGCTGTTGCTACTCAAACTAGCCACTCCAACTTTAAAGTTCTATGAGAATTTTCAAAAGTTAGACAGCTAGGGGGACGGAGTGGATGTTGGGTTTGTTCCCATGTAGTGGATGGTGCCAGGATAGTGAGGACTAATTCAGTTACTGTTCACCCTCCTTCTTCCCATTCCAGAAGGACCAGAACCAGCCTCAGCTCATGGCCCTGAATAAACCCACCCAATTTAGACTGCTCTCAAACCTTCTCTAAATCAGAACTGACCAGAAAAGCAGCAAAGTGAATGATCTTTCTTGTGAGTTTTCCTTTGATGAGGGATATAGGCTGTAGCCATGTTGATCTAAGGGGGTAGGCAGACAAGGTTATTTGGGTAAACCTGATATCTTTTATTAGACCAACTTGACTAGTTGGAAAACTTCTTCTTTGTAAGCTTTTGGGTAAAACTACCCTTTGTCAGGCTGAGGAAGCATCAGCCTGACGAAGGGTATTTATACCCAAAAGCTTGCAAACAAGAATTTTTACAACTGTTTGAGTTGGTATAATAAAAGATATCAGGTTTACCCAAATAACTTTGTGTTCCTTTGATGATGGCACTGCTTCCTTGTGATGCCTCACAATAGCTGTC
The DNA here is from genome assembly GCF_052110815.1 of Crocodylus siamensis. Lineage (NCBI taxonomy): Eukaryota > Metazoa > Chordata > Crocodylia > Crocodylidae > Crocodylus > Crocodylus siamensis. Next base: position 133,546,698 of record NC_143397.1, on the reverse strand, counting down.
TCCAAAAAGATGGGGACATAGCATTCCTATGTTTAATTGGAAAGAAATGAGACTCTGGCTGTCTGATATAGCCATACAGTGCTCTTAAGCTTGTTTTTTTATGGCTGATCCTAGTCATATTGTTTTGAGACTTAGCTTCAGTTGGGGAATTTCAGATATAGCTTTTCTATATCTGAAGTTACTTTGGAATAACAAAATGTGTGTAATCCTATTCCAGAGTAGGAGGCTCTTCTTCCAGCTAAATCTAATCCAAATGGGTAGATAGCACTTTAAAATCTCAGGCTGTCTCAAAGCATAAATTGATATGATCCGCACAACTCCTCTGCGAGTGCTGTATTACTTTATTTTCTACATTGTAGACATGAAGAAACTGAGCCACTGGCAGATTTAGGATTTTATCTCATACCAACCACCTAGTAAATGGCTGATCCAAACATATAACCTAGGACTACTCTCCCCAAGTCTCTTGTCTAATCACTGGGTCATAGTGTCTATTGTTAAAAACCTCTAAGGGAAGCCTATGTCTTTCTTGTTCTTCCCTGTCTCCTCCTGCTGCTCATTACCACTGAGCTGGAAAAAAATGTGAATTATGCTTGAGAGCAAGAATAAACCAGCTTGTCCCTTGTGTAGCCAGCACAGTTTCCTGTTGGATAGGGTGTCACAATGCTTTTTACAAGGTTCCAGCATTGTGTCTCCCAACCACAACCTGATTGAACATTGGATTGAATGTGGCTTTTATTTCTTTGTTCTGGTTGGAAGGATACAAAGAAATCTTGTTGCTTCTACCACAATCTCTGCCAGGGCCACAGGGGATTTTATAAACAGAGGCCTTTAGTGTTTAAGTAAGCATCCACCAAAAAATAATAGGGATGACTTCAATTTCAACAGTACTGCCCACAAGCAATAAATAAATAAATAAAATTATATATATATATAAAATAAAATGATTGTTTATACCATTACTGTGTCTTTATTTGCTGAGCAGGATCCTGTGCTGAAACAATTGATATAAATGGCAAAGGAAATATAGGGCAGCACAGATAACATCAATATCAAAGTTGTGGGACTGCTGCTGCCGCCTCTTCATCTGACCATTTTTCACTTAGGTCTTTCTTTTTTTTTTTCTTTTTAAAGTCATCTGAGTTCCTTTTTATCCCAGATATTTCAAAATAACTCAACTTTGTGCAAAGTAATAGTCAGGTTCCTGCTCGGAGGCACTGAGAAGGATCATGTGAATCTTGTTCTACTATGAGAAAGTGCCAGGAGTAAGAATAATCTCCTCACTCTCTGGCTGCATTTTGAGTTGACATGAAGCACAAAAGCTGGCTAGTTTCCCTTGTGGTGCCTGTCTGGGCCAATAACCAGAAGTGGCATAGAAAGATTCTGTTTAGTTTTCTCAGCAGTATTCAGAGATGATGTGCCATAGAAAGAGGCTAATGGTTTGATAGAGGACAACTTTTTTTTCCAGAGGACTGCCAGTCTAATATTAGCTAAATTGCACTAAATGATGGACACTTTATTTAGAAAAAAGACATTAAAATGTATACAGGTTATGGACATTTCGAAGTAGCAATGTCTGAAGTGTGCTGTGAAGAGCAATAATTGGAAGCCAAGAGGCCCCCTATACACACATTGCTTGAAAATCTCTGAGAAGAGCTCTGCAGCCCAGAGCAAGTGGAAACTGAAGAATGATGCAGAACCCAACAACCAGCTTGGTTATGAAAGAGGACTGAATAGCTGAGACAAATATATGCAAGGGATAAGATGACAAAAAGAGGTGTTCTGGCCCTCCAGTTAGGGTGTGCAATACGTGGAGTTGTGTTTATGATTCCCAGAGAGCAGTGCATAGTGGACAGTGTTTGTTTTTCCCAATGTTTCCAGGCTTTGGTTCCCACATGGGGCCAGGAAGGATTTTTTTCCCCCCCTTTGACAGGTGTCAGGTTTTCAGAGCTTTTTTTTACATTCTTCAGAAGTGCTGGGTATTGGATGTAGCCAAGGTTGGGGGTTTTGACTGAAGTGTGCTGATGCTCCTGCTGGGACTTACACCCAGACATTCCTGGCTAGAGGTCCTTGCTGCTCCACTCAGGATTAGGTGGATAGTTACATTTGGTATTGGGAAGGAATTTTACCCCACAATCAGATTGGCTTAAACTGTGGGGATTTTTGCTTTCTGTAGTGGGGAATGCGATCCTATTCCTTGGATCCCTTGAATGTATTTTAACAGACTATTGTCTGTGCTTGCAGTGGGAGGGTGCTGATGGTGCCTTCCTTCCCCTGCTTTCCTTGTGGCAAGTTAGGGTGCTTTTGATGGTTTGTAGCATTGTACCTGGTACTGGCATAAGAGGATTGTTCATGCAGTTTGTTTGGAATAGGCTAGAGAGACACTTGTATAGGATGGTTTAGGTAAGGGTGATCCTGCCTTGAGCAGGAGATTGGACTAAATGACCTCCTAGACTAGGTATAGACATTCAGAAAGCCCAAGGCAGAACCAATCTAAGTTACATGGTTTTCTGTAAGCATCATAGTTTAGATCAGGAGCAAACAGAACACACATTCACTCGTTGGTTGGGGGAGCAAATCTTAGACCAGATTCCGTCATTTTTAAACTAATCTATGTGTGCTGAATTTCTGTTCTGTTACAGGTATAGACCAGTTTCCAATCATCTATACCACTAAAAGTGTAATGTCTGTACCTGGTCCTGAGGTCCCTTCCAGCCCTAGTTTTCTATGATATATGAGACATTGATTGCTTGTTCCATAGGCTTTTCTACACTATTCATCCCTGTATAAATAACCATCTCCCATATATTAATGAATTTCTCCTTACTGCTAATCCATGCAGTAAGGCATTCATGGCAGAACTGGGACAGGATCTGTACTATGTAGTTCATAGTTTAGTGGCTTAACTACCAGACTATGATGCCTCTTAAAATGAGGTAAAAAAGTATGTGATCCTCTGCATCCTGAAATGAAGAAAAAGGACTTGATTGCTTCTGACATCAGTGAGAGCAGGACCAGATGCTTCCTCCATCCCCATCCAGAACTACTTGGAGGCTTAGTTAGCTGTGTTGCCTTGCTTATTTTCTGGTTTTCGTTCACAGATAATGCTGGGCACATCTACACATGCCCCTATGGTGCTGTTGTTACTGTGCCATCATTTAATACTTCCTTTTGGAAGTACTTTTCCAAAAGAAAATACTAAATGATGGCACAGTAACAGCTTGTATTGAACCATGCACACTGCACATGGTTATTTTTAGCTGCTACAGCACTGTAGCAATGTGCTATACTGAGGGACCGTGTCACTATGGTGACGTAGCTGCAGCATCACTGTTTTTGCCCGTGGATGCTACATGTAGCATCATGTGTAGGTGTGCCCACTGAGTATTTGAAGATTGTGGAGATGAAAACAAGTTCCCCCACCCTTTCTTGCTATGGTTTTTGCTGCTGTTAAATTCTCCAGAATGTGAATTTGGACATTTCTCCTTCAGTATGTGAGGCTGTCTTTTCTTGAACAAGAAGATACTCCTACATTCATATTATATAGATTTATTGTAGGGCCTGGATGTCTGTTCTCATAAACATCCAGGGGAGAAGTCATGGAAGTTGGGGGTGAAGTCGTGAAAGGGGGGGAAGGAAAGACCTGTTGGGCAATAGAAGTAATGCAGCTCTGCTGTAGGGAACAGATCCTAACAAGCTGTCCCTGTTCTGCTGGGAGCCCTCTTTCCTCCCTGGATTTGCCTGTACACTGTGCCCAGCCCTGCAGGTGGTTTTGGTTTACTCTCACAGCAGCAATGGAGGCTGGGAACAAGAAGTTGTGGTCTCAGGCCCAGAACAGTCCTAGAGGGACTATGAATAAACAGAACTCCTACCAAAATTTCCTCTTTCCTAAAGTTTTGGCTGGTAAAAATTTTCCTCCCTGGTTCACCATCTCAGCAAAGAGAAAGTGATGTGAGGGATTTAGGGATGTGAGGGGAGATACTAAAAATGCGCTTAATTGCATCCACTACCTCAGTGCAGCACGTAGAAAATGAATGCACTTCTCCACAGAGACCCAGTGGTTAAATGTGATATAACTGAGTTCTTTGCTCAGTAGGGAAACAGAGTTCAATGCCATATTGATCAGAATTTAACTAAATGGATATGATGGAAGATAATTAAATTGGTGGCAATTTCTCAAGTGGGAGCCCTAATAAGCAGTATTTTTAAGGACCTTTAAATAACTCTGTTGGGGCTGGTCATATTTATGAACTAGAAGAGTCTTTTGCAGGTATTGCTTGGCTGTTAAAAACTCTGAAAGAACAGTTTGTTTCTGTCCAGTTGAGTAATGCCACCCTATTGGAGGTGATAAAGCACTAACCTGATCACAGATGGCAGATTCTCTTGCTCTCTAATTCCCATCTGAAAGTGTATAGGGAGCATGGCAATAAAATAGGGGGATATCTTGACACTTTGCTTTCATCTGCAACTTTTCTCTGTCCTTAGTTACATATCTCTAGTTTATCTCCTCTTCCCCTTCAAGTAAGTCACCAAATGCTATCTTCCTAAGCATATGGATTCACTCCCATGTTCCAACAGCCTCTGCCAACAATGCAGGAGCAACCATGTCTTGGTCCTCCAGTTATCCCCATCCCATCAGCAAATGCCACCCAAAATCAGTAAACCCTTTTGACCTATGAAATACCAATAACAATGCCTTATCTTCTCATGGAGCAACTGTAAAAATTAGTTCAGTGATGTTTGTGATTATACTTGCATTGGAGGGTCATAGGGAGCAGAAAGAAACCATGAGGAAATGAATGTCTACAGGGCAGGTTTGAATAGAGGGCTGTAAATAAGGCCTGAGCCCACGCATTGATCAATGAGGAGAAAATAAATTAGTGGATAGCTTCTCCTTAATGGAGCACTATTTTTGCCAGCCTTGGCTATTTTCAAGGGGCCTAAGCCAAGCTATAGAAGTGTAGCTAAAGCAGAAGTCCCCAAAGCCTATTTCTGACCATAATGTGAACCTTTGCAGGGGTGATAACTAGCTTGGTCGGCAAAGTAAAGGATTAAACAGGTAAACAAAAACAAGGTCTGAAAGGAGACAGTGAATTATACATTGAATAATTTAAATATTCTAGATCATAGCTTTAGTGATTGATGTACTCAAGTACATTAGATTCAGTTTGCTATAATAGATATATTTTTGTTAATACACTTAGATAATTTGTAAAAGCAAAACAGCCTTGTCAGAGAAGACCATAAACTAAGGTAAAGAAGAAACTGGACCGTGTTGAACAGCATTCCACAATGGGGAAGGAAAGGAGATAAAAAATCTTTCCTTTTGCTTTATTATTATTATTTTTATTATATTCAGTCCAACCCCCAAAGTTTCAGTGAAACAAAGACATTTAAATAAAACCAATCAGTAAACATTTAGAAGATGGAAGGAGGAAGTCAATGTCATCTTCTTGGACTTCCAGAAGGCCTTCGACACAGTGTCCCACCCAATTCTGGTGGGCAAGCTGAGGGACTGCGGCATTGACGAATGCACGATCACATGGGTGGCAAACTGGCTCCAGGGGCGCACCCAGAGGGTGGTGGCGGACGGGTCAAAATCGACCTGGGAGAGTGTGGACAGCGGAGTCCCCCAGGGCTCGGTCCTTGGGCCAGTGCTGTTCAACATCTTCATCAGCAACCTGTCCCTGTTCAAGTTCACTGATGACACCAAGCTGTGGGGTAAAGTGAATACACCGGCAGGCAGGGAGTGCATCCAAGCAGACCTGGATAGGTTAGAGAAGTGGGCGGATCTGAACAGGATGCGGTTCAACAAGGACAAGAGCAGGGTGCTGCACCTGGGGAGAGGGAACCAGCATTATGGTTATAGGTTAGGGGCTGACCTTCTTGGCAGCACAGAGGCAGAGAGGGATCTTGGAGTCAGGATTGACTCCAGGATGAATATGAGTCGCCAGTGCGACGAAGCAATAGGCAGAGCCAACCGCACCCTGTCCTGCATCAACAGGGGCATCACTAACAGGTCTAGAGAGGTCTTGCTCCCCTCTATGCAGCACTGGTCAGGGCGCAGCTGGAGTACTGTGTCCAGTCCTGGGCGCCGCACTTCAAGAAGGATATAGAGAACCTGGAGAGGGTCCAGAGGAGGCCACTCGTATGGTTGAGGGCCTCTGTGGCCAGCCCTATGAGGAGAGGCTGAGGGACCTGAATCTCTTCAGTCTCCGCAAGAGGAGACTGAGGGGGGATCTTGTGGCTGCCTACAACCTTATCAGGGGCCACCAGCAGGGACTTGGGGAAAGTCTGTTCACCAGGGCCCCCCTTGGAGTCACCAGGAACAATGGCCACAAGCTGAGGGAGGATAGGTTTAGGTTAGATATTAGGAAGAACTACTGTAAGGGTGGCCAGAGCTTGGAACAGGCTTCCCAGAGAGGTGGTGCTCTCACCTTCCCTGGAAATCTTCACAAGGAGACTGGATAGGCACCTGGCTGGGGTCTTATGACCCCTGCCACCCCCACTGCTCCTTCCTGCCTGTGGCAGGGGGTCGGACTAGATGATCTGTCTAGGTCCCTTCCAACTCATTGATTCTATGATTCTAGATCGTTTAAAATAACCCATCTATAAATATGGGGCATAAATAAGCTGGAGGGAAATTTGGAGGATTCAGCAAATTCAAGAAGGCCTGCTGTCAATTTATGTGCCACTGTCCTCCCACGTCTCAAATCTCCCCAGCCAGTGTAGGTGAGAATCTGTGTTGTGCTGCTGTGGGTAGCCAGATAGATTTTGAGATAAATGTTTGTTTCTGTGTTTTCAAGTGCAAGCAAATAAAAGGTTGGGCTGTGGACCTGTTTCTGTCTCTTTTATCAGTACCAACCTGCAAAGTTACCTGTAATCTGCGCAACACTGCCCATTCTGTGCACCAAATGAGTCACAGTCCTGTGGACAATATAATATTTGATTATGTAATTAAAGACTATATCATAATGCAAAGGCACAAGGGGGCCAGATTAGGGTTAGAATCATTGGAAGGGACTGTCTTGGTGAATGTAGAGCAGGAAGTCATGACCAGAAGTCATATGTTCCCATCCCCTGCACAAATGCAAAATGATACCTTTACAGCATCCCTGTCAAATGCTTAGCCACCCTCCTGTTAGGCAATTAAGTTGGTTTGTGTGTCCCCTCAGCTGGAAGGGCTGCTGGCACCCTAATAAAGCATACGTGAAATCTCAGCAAGTTTTGGACTCAATTTATTCCTTAACGGAAGAAACAAATGGGAGGGAGGAAGGAGATATGCTGACAGGTGCCTATCAAAGTGCTCTACAATTCCTCAAACAGTAAGAAATAAAACCTGCACTAGCTGGAAATAAAATGTAATAGGTCAATGCACTCAGCATGTGTTCATCCTTCTGAAAGACCAGCCTCTGCCTTTTATACAGGAGGTCTTGGACAGAGGCCACCAGAGCAAATCCTTACCAGGCCAGGTGAGGGGAAGAGTGCAGGAACACACCCAAACTTGTCAGGCTGCGAAGACCAAGCAGGGAGCAGTTATCAGGGAGATAATCAGGCAATATGTACTGTGTAGCCAGCCAGAATACTGGAATAGATAACTGGAGGGAAGAACAGCTTCTGCTGCCAAGACAGGATAAGTTACAAGGCCTGAGATCTGTGGAGTGTATAACACAGGGATGGGCAAAATATGGCCCATGGGCCAGATCCAGCCCACCAAGGAGTCTATCTGGCCTGTGAGTGCCCCTCTGAAGGAGAATTATCTCTGGCCTACAGCTGCCCCTCTGTAAGCCAGCACCTTTCTGCCCTCCATGCAGTAGGCTCTGGCTGCAGCAACTCCGGATCTGATTCCTAGGCAACCAATCCCCTCCCCAGCCCAGCCTGACCCACCTGCCTCCCAACCCCAAGGCAGGGGGCACTGGACATAGGAAGCTTTTGCCTGGAAAGTCTCGTGCCTGGCACCCCTGTGGCTATTAGCTCAGCCACCTGGCAAGAGCCAAATTGCAGTTATGGGCTGGGGACTCATATTCAGGGGAAGGGAGCCATGGGTGATCTGAGCCAGGATAGGCCCTGCTGTGCACTGCTACATACAGCTGGCATGGTGACCCAGTTGTGCACCTGGGACTCAGGCTGGCAGCCACAAGCGATCTGGGCTTGGCTGGGCCCTGGTGAGGATATGGGCAACAGCTGTGTTGTGGCCCTGCAGGAAACGCGCCCCTCTTGCCACAGCTACTGGCCCACTTGCACCTGTCCTTTGTGTGCCACTTTCACCTGATGGCGCACTTGAAGGGCAAGCCACTGGTGTTGTGCTGCCCACTCTGCGCATGACTTCCAGGCTTCCTGCTATTATTGGCACAACCATGGGCCCCACCTGGCCACCTGGCTACCTGGCCAAGTTTCCCGAGCATTTAGGTGGCAGCAACAGCAAGGACATCTATGTGACCGGTAAGGGCAGGGGCACCCTGAGACATGTTGAGGGCTCCATGTGCTTTGGCTCTGGCCGTGCTGGTGACCCCAGGGCAAGGATGCAAGAGGTGCTTGGGCAGCTTTCTGCTGCCAAGTTGGGGCAGAAGTAATTCCTTGACACTCAGGACAGCGGGTAAGCCACAATTCAGTGGGCTAGGCTGTGACGGAGAGGGAAAGACCGGGGAGGGGGAGGCCAAAAATCAAGAGAGGGACTCTGAATTTGTGTGGGAGTAGCCAGCTGAGACTGGAATGAGACTGAGGGATTGACTTTGAGCTCAGTAGAGAGGGGCCAGTTAGGACAGGAAAGCATCAATGCAAACTGGCTTGGCAGTTACAAGCCAGCACCATGTTACACTGCACCTGAAGCCTGTAGTCCTGAATAGTGGGCTCAGAGCTTATAGGTTCAGGTAGATCACAAGTGAATATGAGTTATGGAGACCCCATCCAGACAGGAGCTGAGTAACTAAGGGAGATCCCTTTCCTCTTCTGAGATGTTCCCTAGTCATCTTATTCCATCAAGTTGTAGCAGGTGAAACCACTTTTAGGGACAAGTCAGGGAAGGGATGGGGTGACTGACTGGAAGAGGTTCAGGATTTCATAGACATTTGGGCTGGAAGGGACCCTGGAGGATCATCGAGTCCAGCCCCCTGCCCCAGGGGCAGGAAGTCAGCAGGGGTCATAGGATCCCAACAAGATAAGCATCCAAATGTGTCTTGAAGGCATTCAAAGTGGGTGCTTGAACCACCTCTGGCGGCAGTCTGTTCCAGACCTTGGGGGCTCGGATAGCGAGGAAGTTCTTTCTTATGTCCAGCCTGAATTGGTCTGAATCAGTCCACACCTACACTTTGGGCAACGTACAATATACAAGAGTTAGGCTTTATTTTGAGCTATTATGCAATCACCTTTATATACACTGCTTAAGAAAATAACTCAAGACAAAAATTATTTTAATACAAAATGCAAACGTTTTACATTAATACTTGATTTTTAGTATATGATTTGTTTTTTTTAGCTATCCTTTGTTAAAATTATTTCTTCTGAAAGAATTTATGTGTGTGGCTCTCTATTTGATTGGTTCAGCGCCATTCTCAGGGAGGTCTGACAGCCCTCAAACCCTGATTAATTAGTCAAGGAGGATGGAAGCAGGTTGTTAGAGGGGTCACGACCCCTCACTACTGATAGGTCGTACCTGTGCCTGTAGGAGATGGGGATTCTGGGATCAATATGGTGGCGAGGGAGGGGGTTGGTGCCAGGTGGGTGGGTGGGCCTTATGTCATGGACCATGTGACAGGGCAGGACTTCTGGTCCCAAGACTGCAACCCCCCTCTCAGACGGAGTACTTCTAGGCTAAGGGGAGGGACTTCTGCTGGCAAAGGTCAGTGGTTAGCGGGCAGGACTTCCAGTCCCAAGATGGTGGCCAGGGGGCAGGGCACATGTCAAAGGGTGGGGCTTAGCAATATGACAAGAGGTATATCCTTGCAGTCCTCAAGCTCACTAAAACTCCTTAAATAGCCCTCCAGACAAAATAATTGCCCACCCCTTGTATAACAGGTTCATACCCGAGCGGTGGCTGTGACACCCCCTGGTGGATTTGTGACTCCTGCCCCACTCTGGCTCCCTGGAGTACCCCCTTTTTACCTTTCCTGCCATGCCTAGATGGAACTGTTATATTAGCGTTTAGGCTGGCTACCTCAGGGTCCCAAAATGAGCCCCAGTTCACCTTAGCCTTGCCCCTTGGCTACTAATTTGTGGTTATCCTGGCCCTATTAATGCCTCAGGGTACAAGAGACTTTATACATAGTATTCATGTCTTCCTTGTAGGTGGACTCCATATGCCTTGTAGGTGTTACTCTCTATCCATGCCTGCCTATGCCTTGCAGGTGTTACTCTCAATCCAAGTATCAGCCTGGATAGGCTTTAGCTCACTTGGCTCGGGCCAATGGGTTGCTCTAGGTGTGGACTCCTAAGCCTCGGCCCACTTCTTGACTTCAGGTTCTTCTCCGTTGTGCCTCACTCCCTCTCAAGGCATAGACCTTGGCCCTCTTGTTCCTTAGTCCACCCCCGTCTTGCCCTTGGGGAACAGGCTCTGGTCCTCATGGCTTCAGCCAGGCCCCGTCTTGTCCTCTCTGGGCTCAGAACCTGGAGGCTTCCCAGGCACACCTGCATGGCCTCCTATGCTCCCCTGTAGCCACAATACAGTCCTTTGGTCAAGATTAATAAGAACATAAATACAAGTAAACTGCTTCAAAAATAAAATTCTCCCAATTGCCATTGCCTCACCACAAGCCGTAAGTTCCCCTGAGTTCCTTCCACTATGGGACAGCTTGACTTCCTGCCAATTCATCTTCTACAGCCATCTCCCTCAGGAGTCCCTCTCCCTGCAGCACTCATGCAGGATCAGACTGTCCACTTGATCTCAGGCACTGATCTTATGTGCCCCACGGCCCCATCCGTTCCTGTCAAGTGGCTCTCTATCCACACACAGGGGATTTCTGCTTTGGCTTGTTGAGCAGCCTGCCCTCCTCTGCTGCAGCATAGCCCAGCTCCTTGCAATCTTTACTCCTGCCCTGCCTGGGGGCCATAGGCACCGACTTTTATTTTTGCCAGGGGAAGCCTAAGATGATGGATCTGCAGAAAGTTTTACATTTCAGGTAACAGCCCTCTTCCCAAGGGGGACTAGAGCCTTTGGGCCCCCACATACTTGAAACCTCTGCTGGGGGCTGCCCCTTGGCTGCTTATTGCAGTGCAGCTAGCCCTCACAGCAAGCTTAGCCTGCCACTCTTTCCCCTTCAAAGTAACAGGAGCCTCTGGCTCCCTGTTACAGAGTGGTTTTCTAACAGTGAAGCAGTTGTACTGAATTCAAAATCACTTTTAATTCATGGTATTTTCCCCTTTATTATGATCTAAAAATAGGCCTTTATGTGGAAAAGGTCAGAAAAAATATATCAACTTTTTCCAGCCAAAAGAACCCTACATTGTCTTTAGAAGTAAAGCATTTTCTGAGCAAAAATAGGTCCACTTGGAGAGAAAATAGGTTCCTTTTTATGTGACTGGAGGTGAATTTCACATTGATATTTTCTCAGATGTTTTCAGGTTCTTAATGTAAAATGAAGCTATTTTGTAAGGTAAAGCAGGGGGGAAAAATTACATAAAGCAATGATCCTTTTGTGCAAAAATCTGCAAAATATGGTTTGTGACTTGGTCACGCACTTGCTAATAGATTTATGCAGTTTGTCAGATGAGACTCCTAATGAGCTACCATATATCTCTTTATCTACTAACTCTGCTTCTTTCCTCTTACTCAACACCCTATGTCTTTGGCTTGGTGCCTGGCTAGGCATCTAAAGGGTGATAACATTAGAGATTTTATTACAAAAGCACAAGCTTCATCAAACAATAATGCATTTTACACAATCTCTTCTTACTTGTTTTCATGTCTGGGGAGAAGTGTCATAAAGATTTTACTTGAACTGACTATAGAATAGCAGTAGCAGCAAACAACAGACCTCACTAGTGACCAAGCCTCATACTGCAAATAAAGTGTGTGGTTCCAGCATTGTGTTTTGGCCCAATAAAAGAAAAATAAGGACAAAGTGCAAAGATCTGATTAGGATCCGGCCCTGGAATCCAACCTGCTGCATCCAAAACTCAGGAGTAAAACATAGTTCAGGCCTGACCCAACAGTCACCGAAGCCAATAGAAGTCCTTCCATCGACTTACATGGATGTTGATTCAGACATCTGTCTGCATCAGCACCTGTGTCAAGCTGAGCACCTACTACTATTAAATTCTCAAGTAGAAAATAAAATCAGTGTAGACTTGGCAAGTATTTGTTTCAACATCTGATTTGTCAGGCAGATGTGTACTGATAAGGAACAATCTATATTTGTAATATTCTTACTATCTTGTAGAGGAAAGGCATTTCCTCATATCTTGACATTTTCATTATTTGTGGGGCCTATGGGAGATCAATTGATTGCTGGCCAATTAATCAATTGATACCATGTTGAATTATCTCTTTTAACAGGCAATATAAATGATTAAGAGGTTGTTCTGGAAATCCAAATAGCTGTTATCATCTTAGTAGCAGCACTGTAACAGAAGAAATGGAATATGTTAATGTGCAAAACAATTTTCTCATTAAACTGTGTTCCCACTTTCCTCCTGAGGTCACCAGTACAATAGTGACATATCAAAACTGTGTTTTCCAAAGTACTTTTCCCAAGTTCAGTATCTGAAGATATAACTTTTGTGAGAAAGGTGATGCTAAGCCAAAACATAAGAATTTTCAAGAAACTCCCTTCTCCTCTAAACTTCAGAGAACTAATCCACCAGGTCTAGTCACTGCTAGACCATCAAATCTTTTATTGTTCTTGGGATGTATCAGTTATATTAGGTTTATGACTTGGAGAAAGATTTGGTTCTGTGGCGGGGGGAGGAGATTCCATTCTTCTTGCTCCTTATATGCATATACTTAGGTAACCCTTGTCTACTAAGGATTTGAGAGTTAACTGGGACTCTGGTTCTGCATTAGAATAGAAACAGGGGCTTCTCCAGAGCATGGTCAAAGCCTTAGCATGACTGTGCAATTACGATATAGCAGTATATAAATCATGTAAAGTCACATAATTCATCAAAGGTTATCTATATGCTTAAAACTATCCTTTCTATTTTGATTATTCATACTCTGTGCCAACAATTGGTGTCCACTACAGCAACATCCTAAATGCCTCGTAGGTCCTCATTGTCTCTGGTAGACACGGTTGTGATACAACATAGAAGAGTCTGGTTTTTCTTGTTACCTATAATCTATTCACTAAGCAATTTTGCCAAGTACAACGTGCTTCTAGCAACTTTTAGGGTGACAAAATGTGGGATTACTTTATAATTACTCCCCCACACCTGGAAAACTCATTTTACAGACAAATCTCTTTTTAAAAAAGTTTCCTTTATATTATACTGGCAAGCCTGGTAATGAAAGAAAAGGATATTTATTGTTCACTGTCTAACCCAGTAGTTCTCATCCTTTTTAGACTCAAGGTACCCCTTAGAAAATTCCAGCTCTTACTTTTCACTTGTTTTCTGACTACAGAAAAACAATAGAGCAATTCTCCTGTTGCAAAAGAACACAAAGGGTGCATCTACACATGCCATTAAGGCAACGTGATAAACTCCAGTGCAAATCACAGTGCTTTCATGGCACATGTAGATACACAGACTGCTGTGGTCCAAGGTACATGTGCAGATGCTGCTCCCAGGACTGCAGCAGTTTGAGCAGGGCTCACAGGGTGTCTGAGGGTTCAGCTCCAGGCTCTGGGAGGCAGGAATGGGCAGTGAAGGGACTGGCTGGGGCACAAGCCCTGTGGTTAGATGGCTCAATGTATGCCCGGATCAGCATTTACACATGCATTTAGGCGCAATTATTTTTGCCACCAGAAGATAGTATAGTCCCCAACAGAACTATCTTACAGCAGCAAAAATGAGTTTGCTGCAGTCTAATAGTGTTGCACATGTAGACTGTGATGCTTCACACTGCAGCAAATTAGTCTACTGCACAATTAATTGCACGTGTAGATGCACCCAAAAGATCACAACAGGGCAGAATGTCTTTAACATTATGGATTCCTATTTGACTCTCTGGGTTTATCTTGTGAATCATGTTTGCACACCTGACAGTGCTAACATTGTGTGACACCTGGTAGCACCCTTGGAAGGATCTTGACACACGAGGGTGCAACAGCACTCTGGTTGAGAATCACTGGTCTAATTCCATTAATAACATAGAACAGAGACAACTTTTGACCCTCCTGCTTGCAAACCAGCCCCTGCCATGGGTTGCACCTCTACACTTTCCCAATGATCAGCAGCTGCTGCAAAAAGGAATAAAGAAAAATCAGCAGTCAGTAAGACCTTAGAAATGCTTCCCCTGCTGCTGTTGCTGGAGGATGCTATGATTCCCTGATCTGCTGTAAACCAGATCCAGTCTCTTCAAGGGCTGGATCCAACCCCTGACTTGGAATAGTCCTTCATATGCAAGAAAAATCAAATGTGAATTTTAAAAGCAAGCTCAACTCATTCAGAACTTACTAAGAGAATAAGCCACTCTTTCATTGCTTGCTCTTTCTGCAGGTCTGATCCTGAATGTTTCGCTTATAAAATGAGTCCCAGATGCTGAATTCTTGTGCCATAAACTGGTGGAAAGTTTATGGCACCTATAACATGCTAGTCAGCAGTTTGATAGTACTTTTCAGGCAATGGGCTCAAAGTGCTGTAAGGATGTAGACTCCAATCCTGGACTCAGCAAGCAAGCAAAAGACTGCCTCTGTGGAGCTCCTTAGAAGAAGCTAAAGCATAACACAGAGATCATTATAAGCTCATTTGATGGCAGAATTGGAGACTTAAATCTTGCAACACCCTGGTGGGGCAGGGGAGGCTAATGCATTCATTTAAAAAATAGCTTGCTGAAAAGGAGAGTGGCAGTTGTCCAACATCTCTTAGGATATCAGTGATATGACCATGTCAGAGATTGAGCTGGCTCTTTAAGAGTATTGGGGCTCAGGCTCACCTGTGCTGTAGGTAGTCAGGCAACAGGAATGAGACCAGCTCATGATGGGAATGCATGGTTAACAACCAGACCCACTGAGAGATATAAAATAGAATATGAGCTAAGAGGCTTAAGAGAATAAAAGCGTGATGTGTGGTGCTCCAACCAGAGAGGCTTTCATTAACTCCTGGGCACAGAGTCTGGAGGGAGCCAGGAGCAAGTTAAGAAGGCTTGGTGGAAGATGTGTGTTGTTCTAAACTTTGCAACTGATGTCAATAAATCATACTCCCCAAAGGAGAGTGTGTTGTTGAGAAAATAACCCTCAGTGTAAAGTTTTAACTGGGAGAGAAGGGAAAAAAGCTGAGGCAACAATCTAGCTGGACTTGAGGCCAAACCAAGTGATCCTTGCTTCTGCTGTTAGTCCTTTGCTTCCTTCATTCCTTAATTTCTGCCCATTGCACAATGGTGGTTCGGAATCTTATATTTCCTATAGAAAAAGATGGTTACTGGCTCTGCTTGATTCCACCTCTCAAAGGTATTGGGATGCCTCATATATGCAAAAGTGGCACTTTTACTTCCAAGCCATGGCATAAAGGCAGAGTATTCATGCCTGTCCATCAGTTCTAATCTGACTGAAACCCTGCGGTAGCAGCAGACTCTAAGGGTGAGTTTACACATTAAAATTAGACCATGTTCAGGGCACTTAAAACTTGAATGATCACATGTTAAGGCTTATTAACAAGTGCTAAGTGCCCTTTAGATGTCTTCAAGTTACACCATTTTATGGCAAGGATTGTCTTTGAGCTGTGCAAACTAGCTTGAGTTAATTAACTTCTGGGTTTTCACCCAGATAAAGCCACCAATTTGCAGTCCTCCAGTATCCCAGAAGGCACTGCTCCCTAAATGACTACCTATCATTTAGGATTTTATGGCCCAGGACTGACAGATTGGCAACAGCTAGGTAACAGCTTGGTGGAGATGGGGTGAGTAGGGAGGGAAAAGGGGTGAAGGGGGGCAGGGGGAGTGAAAGGGAGGGGGGCATGGGAAAGGGAGGCAGGATTGGAAGAGGGAAAGGAGAGTGGGTGGTTGGGGAACTGCTGCTCCCTCTGTCCCCCTTGATCCCTGCATTGCCCCCTCCATTCCCAAATTACTTCCCTGCCACCCTAATCACTCCCTCTGCCCTCTATCAGTCTCTTCACCCCCAAATCAATGCCCTATTACTCCAATCAGCCTGAGAGTGGCAGTGGCATCTGTGCAGAGGGGTCCCCCTCCCTTCCTTCTCCTGGCATCCATGCAGACTGTGCTAATCCTGTACACCCAGATTCAGCATCCACTGGGCCTTGCAACTGAAAAGAGGGAAGAGGGGGAGGGTGGGACAGGGAGCCAGAGACTCCTGTCACTTTATGAGGATGGTGCAGTGGGCCAAACTTTCTGTGCAGGGCTGCAGCAGAGGGCAGGCTTGCCATTAAGCAAAGGGAAAGTTCCTGTGGATGGCTGAGGAGCCACCTGAGTAGAATTGGTGGTGCTTAGATGCATAAAAGACCAGTGTCTGGAGTAAGGAGGACAGTCTGGCCCTACAGCTGCAGGAAATCCTGGGAGAGGAGCTCAGGGAACAAGCTCATGGCCAAGCCACCCAAGAGAGCTAGATGGAGACAGCTAAGGGCACATAAGCTTGTGGCATAGTATTGACCCAGAGTGGGGGAAACTTTGATTTGGAAGTGGTTGCTTATATTTGTGTTATGTTTAAGTCTAACACTGGAGGACAGGATTGTGGGTATGGGGCTGAGATGGAGGCCACAGGAATGCCTGAGAGGCTCCCAGCAAGGGTCAGAGATCAAAAGGGAACTGAGCAGCACATGAGCAGCCTGGCCAGGATTGGGGAGGTGAAACCTGAGAGAGGCAATTGCAGGATGGAGGGGGTTATACTCCAGGAGGGAATGGTTCTTTCTACTTTGGGGATGCATCAGTGCAGTCCCCTTCATAAGGAACTGGGAAGCAATATCTTCCTCTTGGCTGTGAATGAACTCTCCAGCTGCACTGGTCCAACAGTGATTGTAGCATTGCTTCCTTGATCCTGCCATCTGAGTAACAGTGAAATCCAATCTGTAATGCTTGTACACTCTAGTGGCTTGCTCCATTTCAGATCTCAGATCGTGGTATGCTTCTGAACAGTCAGAAGTGAACTTTGATGCTTGGTGGGGTAGGCATACCAGCCAATTCATGAATTGTGATCTCCATTTTGAAAGATGGTTCAATAGCTTGACTTCTACAACACAGGTCTGCTCTGTGACACTTGATGTGGGAAAAAATGAATGTTTGGAGTGGCTTCAAAAGGGTTGGGCCCCTTTTGGAGTGCTGTTTAGGACCCTGTGGGAGCTGCTACACCATAATTGTTACAGCTGC
Source organism: Crocodylus siamensis (assembly GCF_052110815.1). Classification (NCBI taxonomy): domain Eukaryota; kingdom Metazoa; phylum Chordata; order Crocodylia; family Crocodylidae; genus Crocodylus; species Crocodylus siamensis. Next base: position 133,529,288 of record NC_143397.1, on the reverse strand, counting down.
CTGATCCTGTAGTTCAGGAGCTGCAGCAATGTCTATGGGTCTTGGGTAGAGAGGAGGGCCCCACTTAAGAACTTGTCATGAGCACTTCTTTGAGCAGCACTTCTTGGGACCACTATGCCTCTGGTAGTAAGCCAAGACTTGCACCCTCTTCAGAATGGATTATTCAGTCCTGGGTTCCTTTTGTGCATGGGTCTTTCACAGAGGTACCCAAGAATGAAATGTTATTTCCATAACTGACTGTCCATCCTGAGGTGCAAAGTGTACACACTTATCCTGATGGCTCTAGTAGTGAGTGTCGGCTCTGGATCCAAAGTGTACTGGACCCAACATTGAGTGCTCTGGCAGACATAGCATGAGTTGAGTTTGCAGGTTTTGCACTTGAAAACTTGCATTTGCAGATTCCAAAGAAAAAAGATTTGCACAAAGTCATATCCCAGACCAGCGTTCTGTCCTTTTAGCTGAAGAGGCCTCAGCTAGACCCATCCTTGATGGGACTCGATCAGAGGATGGGCAGGATATGAATCTGAGAGATTCTGTGAGATGTATTTATCACACAATGCCTCTTCCTGCTCTAAAACTGGTGAGCAGTGGGTTTAGTGATTGCTCTGTCTCCATTATTTTTCTCTCCCCAGGGATGTTCTTCAGTCTTGTAGAGTATACAGATAACATACTTTTCTTAAACCAAACTTGTGAAAAACGTTTAGAACAGTTGTTCTCAACCTTTTAAGACTCAAGGCACCCCCTTGTCAGATTCAAGGCACCTCTCCATAACTTTTGTGGATTGAACTGCACCCCATTTAAAAAACAAATGTGTTTATTACAGGGCTTACCTACTTGCCATGGGGCAGAAGACAACCTAGGTGGGAAAAGCCTAAGCTTGTCCTTATCTGCTTATCCTCATACCTGAAACCTAACCCTGCCTGAGCCTGCCTTTTATCTGCTTATCTCCTCATATCTTGCCCTTACACCATTGAGAATCACTGGTTTAGAATCTCTAAAGAAAGCAATGGATCAAATAGTGACAGGACATGCATGTGAGCCCGGGGACATGGCTATTCGCAAGAATCTGATTTCATGCATTTCAGTTGCCTACATACTTGCAATGGGAACCACAGTGACAAATACTTGAAGAATATGCACTTAGCAATGACACTTTTCTTTACAAAATCAGCAAAAACTGAAAAATGCATCACAAACAATGATAGCGAAAGTAATTCTGAGTAATTAAGTCCCATAAGACATCTTCTTAAAATGCAAAATGTACAGAGTAGGCATTTAAAGCACAGCTTCTTTTTGCACCCTCACTTTGCAAAGTACAAGTAATTGCAAGTGCAATTTTGGCCTTAATGGGCTTGAGATATATATTGATGGTATTCGGGTTGTTTGGATGTCCAAAATCCTGATATATGCCTATCTACCATCAAGTAGTTCTTTGTAGCCATGCGTGTTCTACTTAGTCCTCTGTGATAAGTAACTTTTTTTGACAGGAGTTATTGGGAATAAGGCAGCACAAACAGATTTTGATACTGGCTTGGTAAATTTTCATGACATCATCAGAAATTATTGTATGGGTTGCCCTACTAAGTAGTAAAAACTTCACTGCTTCCAAAGAAATTCTTCATTTGTTTCCAAAACTACTCATGACCAGTCTCAACATTCACTCAGAACTGACATTGCTTCAGTATTCTTTATTCTGGTCAGCACTAGTTTGCCGTCACAGTTATTCCTGATCTTCCAAACTTTCAAAATATGGCATCCATTTATATGCTGGCCATTTTTATGCCTTCTCCTTTATGCACACAAGTGTTAAAAGGTACAAACTCCAGCTGTGCATATAAATCAGATGGATCTGACAGTGGCCAAAACTGCAGGTTCAAATGATTACATTCACCAAGCTGTACATGTAGAAAACAGATTGTTTAGGTCCCCAAATGGATGGTCAAGCCCTCTTAGAAAATCCATTCTTTCATGCCACTGTTGCCCTCAAAGATGTTGCACGAAGGCCTAAATTACGGTCTTTTGATACAGTTTCCTACAACATTCTCTCAAGCAAACTAATGAACTATGGGTTGGATGTATGTAAGGTTGATAGGAAACTGGGTGGATTGTTGGGCTCAAAGGGTGCTTATATACAAGCAGGGAGGCTGCTCCAACATGCTGTAATTCCAGCATGTAGAGCAGACTCGATTAATTGGACTCAATTAACAGCCTTCTGTGTCTCATGTATCAGTGTCCCCGCACTTCAAAATGGGTGTGGGGGTGCTTTATCTAAAGCTCGTTCAATGATAAAGTGCCCCCACCACCATTTTGAAGTGCAAGGATGTTGACACATGAAACACACCAGGCGCTTTAATTAGAGTGGCCCACTGGGAATTACAGTGGACAATAAGCAGAACATGTGACGAAGCCTATCCTACTGGGATGCATTAGTAGAAGCACTGCCAGCATATCAAGGGGAAGTGATTATTCCCCTCTATTTGGCACTGGTGAGGCCACATCTGGAGTACTATGTTCAGTTTTGGGCCCCACATTACAAAAAGGATGTGGACAGATTGGAAAGAGTCCTGGGGGAGGCAACAAAAATAGTTAGAGAGCTAGGGAATGTGACTTACAAGTAGGGCCTGGTTTAAATCATGGGCCTAGCTCACTAATATCATGGCCAAGGGCACTATTTTTGCAGACCTTGTGGTGTGAGGAGAGGGGAGGGGAAAGGAAGGGAGGGAAGGGCTCTGCAGAAACCTGAGCAGCCACCGCCCCACCAGCTGCCACATGAACTATTAAGCGAAGCCCTCCCCTTGGCTCCAGCACAGCAGGCGGGGAGAGAGGACTGAAGGAGGAAGCAGTATAGCCTTGTCTGGGGCTCCAACCTGCTCAGGAGGATGCAGCCACAGAAGGCACTGGCTGATGGCTCTGCGGCAGAGTAAAGAATCCACCTGTCCATGTGTCTGCAGCAGGCAGGGGAGAGGTGGCTCCAGCCATGTCTGAGCTGGAGAGTGGCCCTGCAGGTGAGTGCCTGCCCACGCAAGGACCCTGCTTGGTGCCCCCCACAGTGCAGGAGCCACAGTGCTGTAGTGCCACAGCCCGTTGCAGTCCCACTCCCTCTGCGGCATGCTGTAGTCACTTCCCAGTCTGGGGACTCTGCAATGGGGTCTCTGCATCCCCACTTTGTGGCACCAGCTTCTGTACTTCCCACTGCCTCCCCAAATAACTAAGTGATTTTCATGGAAAATGTTTTGGGTGTTTTTTACCAAAAAAAAAGTGAAATCACAATTTTAAATAAGGCCCTACTTATGAGGAAAGGCTAAGGGAACTGGGCTTACTTAGTCAAGAGAAGACTGAGGGGGGATATAATAGCAGCCTTCAAGTACCTGAAGGTGGTTCCAGAGAGGATGGAGCTGGACTGTTCTTAGTGGTGGCAGATGACAGAACAAGGACCAATGGTCTCAAGTTGCAGCAAGAGAAGTTTAGGTTAGATATTAGGAAAAACTCTCTCACAAGGAGGGTAGTAAAGCACTGAAACAGGTTACATGGAGAGGTTGCGGACTCTCCATCCTTGGAGATTTTTGAAACCCAGGTACACAAAGCTTCCAGTGGGATGATCTAATTGGGGCTGGTCCTGCTCTAAGCAGGGGGTTGGACTAGATGACCTCCTGAGGTCTCTTCCAACCCTAACTTTCTAATATTTTTTTATTATTATATGGCATATGTACCAGTACAGAGCAGTAGGCCAAGTTACCACATACCTTAAATGAGAAAAAGGAGATCATGCCTTAGTCAGGGGCTCTTTTGGTTTCTTCATTTTATACTGGGCATGTTTATACATGCACAGTTACTGCGCAGTACAAGAATGTGTCTACACATGTGTGCCCATACTGCGTGTGGACAGTAACTATGGCAGTTTACACCAACTTGGCCATAAAGTGGTTGGCCTGAGTAGTTACTGCACAGTAAGGCTCGTGTAAACATCTTACTGCGCAGTAATCCTGCGTGTGCAAGCTGACTTGGAACTAACTTTAGTCTGCTGTGGTCTGCTTCACTGGTAAGCTGCTCCTCTCATGCATCAGCCTCACTTTGTGGGCTGGTGTTAAGGGGAGCAGGGCCAAGATCCCACCTTCTCTCCACTCCTTTGCCAGCGGAGTTGGCATCCGGAGCAAAATCTGGGAGAAGTAGGGTAGGGGGAGCAAGGTTGTGAGAATAGGTGAGGGGATATGCATGAGTTCTAAGAGCTGGGGTGGGGAAGGGGGTAAGTGCAGTTTCTGAGAGCAGGGGTGCTGGGAGCTGCTGGCACCACCACGCGCTGTGACTGACCCAGCTGTTCTTAAAGCAGCAGCAGCCGCCAGGGACTGTTTTAGAGTTCTTGGTGTGGGTAAGCTAGGGGACTGCTCTTGCTCCCAGGCATGAGAGCCTGCCAGGGCTGGGGGCTATTTTGGGCCCTTTCTAACTTGGCACCTAGGGCAGGTCCTCCTCTCACCCACCCCTAGTTACACTACAGTCTGCCAGCCTTCTGGCTTGGAGGTGGATAGTAGGAGGACACCATCTTTACACTCCGTGCAGTACAGGGTTTGCTCTGTGGGTGGGCCTGGAACAGCTGAGGAAAGGATGAAGAGAAGTTTCTTTCATGCTTTTGTATGTACCAAAAAGGGCAGGTCACAACCTAATCCCTGCAAGAGATGTTTCTCTTCTGTGTTTCCTTGGAAAGAATATATAAAAGACTGACATGTGGTAACTGTCATGTTTGAGCTTGAATTCCAGTTCCCTTTTGCACTTTAAGGTTTAACCAGCTCTGCGCTTTTTTTTTTTCTAAAAATACAATTCCTGCAGCCCTGCTATTCTGCAACAATTCATCAGTGTCATACAGTGCACCACAAATGCAGACATTTGTTCTTGTCATATATCTGCTGTGCCGTTTGGCCCCCTTTGAATGGTGTTCTCCAAGAGACCTGCAAGTTCATTCCTAGGTAATGATCTACAACCATGAAATAGCTTTGAGGGCCTGCTCCAACCAGGCTGCAGTTTAATTGCATAATTGTTGATCAGTGTTTTTCCAGCATATGTAGTGCTACCTAAGCTCCTTTCCCGCTAGCAGCTGAAATTAATTATCACGGCACCTGTAGGTATATTTTCTAGAAGAGATGCCACATGCTTTTCTGTAATGTAAGACTGGGACTGGCTAGTGCTATTCAGATTGATCCCATGCACAGCAGAGAGACTCGCTTGTTCGTTTGCTTTTAAGCAGGGTTGTGTTTGGCATGTAGCAGATCTCTGCAGTGGAATGGATTGCTTTAACTGGAAATTAGAAATAAGGCTTCTAAGGGTCAGAGCAATGAGATGCTGAAACATCCTTACAACCAGGCACAAAAACCAGACTAATCTCAAGATGGAGTTTTCTCAGTTGATAGCCTAGTTGCCTGTGGCAGCAGGGGGCTGGCTCAAGGACCCAGGTAGTCCTTTCAAGCCCTGCATCCATGTCATTGGTAGTCAAGGATATAATCCTGCTCTGTTTCTGACTTACAGTGTGAACTCAGACAAGTTACTCATCTCTCTAGGTGCTTCAGCTATCTCATCTTTAAGGTGTGTATAGTGCTGACATGCAAATACAGAAATATAGTGCTGATGCATTGGCACCTTTGCTTCCGATTCTCTCCTGTGGTGGTAGAAGAGCTCACTACTTAGACCATGGAGGAAAGCAAAAAGAATATCTGGAGGGGGTGGTGTTGGCAAAACTTACTGGTGGTTTTTCCTATTGCCATGTTATTGATACTTTCCAAAGAGCTGAGCAGTATTTCTAAGCATAGTAAACCTACAATTGCTTCCTGTGGCAGGCAGGCAGTGAAGGAGGATAGAAGGATTCAGCATTGATTTCCCCTTCACATTTGGAAGTGATGGTAAATAGCACAGGTAGAAACAGAAAATCTAAGCTATCAAAAAGGAAAGTTACCTGTCTTTGCTCCTATGTAACTATTATAATCTTGCAGGTACTAGCTCCTTGGTTTTACCCCATTTTTGTAAAGCTGGCCATTCCTATGGGTCTTTTGACCCATCGGATCAATGACTGTAGGTGAAATGGAATCAGCAGTCCTTTTAGACATGTTCCTTTTAATAACAACCTTGCTCTGAGACCAGATCTGCAGTGGGCCATTTTAAGAGACTTAGCCAGCTTCCAGCAGTATTATATGGCCTTTTTTTAGCTTTGGACATTTGTAGAAAGGCTTTACTGGAAAGGCAAGTAGGACCAAGGAGTATATTAGCAAGTCAATAGTATGATTAATGTACAAAAAAGTCAGACAACATCATGAAGGGGAAACTTATGTGAATTTGTTATATTGCCTTACCTTTTAAATACAAGTACTAGGTGGATCACTTATTAAGGCGTAAACTATTCCCTCTCTGAGTCGTGCCGAATACCTGTACTTGGATTATTCATTAGGCTTTCAGTATCGTAGCCCAAAATTTGACTGAACAAAGAATCCTCCATGCAAATTACCAGTACTAAAGTTGTTTTTGTACCTCATCATTACACATTTTTGACACTCAAGGTTTCTTAAACATTACCAACTTTTAAATCGACAATACCTTTTTCTTGACTCTACAAGTTACATAGTGCTCTATTAACTTTTTAGTATCCTTCAGTCTCTTACTGTTTGCTCTATCATTACCAAAAAACCAATTGACTTTACAAAATATATAACCCATTTCCTTTTCTATTTAAAGATGTAGTACTCTAAAACCTGCTCCCAAGTATCCTTGCAGCTCTCATGGCTGGCTATGGGGAAGTTTAGCACATAGAAAATAACACAGTGCATATTGTCTTGTTGTGAATTCTACTGTAGGTATAGTATACTTGAAACTGTTTAATCCTCAATGGATGTGCAAACTCTAAGCAGGCAGTAACATAATAACAACATTGTTGTCAACAGGTTATGAGAATAGCTTCTCTAGGGAAGTGTAACTCTCCTTTTGTTTGGAAGCTTTTAGAGTTCTCACTAGCTGCTGCACGTAGGCGTGCCTGTATTTCATCAGCAAAACGTACAATGAAATAAGCATTCTTTCAGGGCTTAAATCAGTAAAGATATATTAATCTCATTTGTCCCTCTGGCTATGATAAAATATTTGCATCCTAATAATGTTTCAAATAGCAAAGCACGTGTGAACATACAGGATCTTCATAAAAGTGCACAAGGACTTTAATAACTGAGGTTGCACGTATGATGGAAACAATCTGTAAACAGCACTTAAAAGCAAATTTATTAAAATTTTAGGAAAACTAGATTACACAATGCTAGACTTCAACATAACCACCATCCATCATGATACAGTGCTCAATCTGATCTTCCAGCTCCTTGAAAATGTTTCCCAATTGCTGTTGAGTTACCTCACTAATTGCATTGGTGATCCTAGCACTAAATTCCATCAAAGAACATGGTTTTGACAAGTAAACTACACTTCTAGCATGTCCCCATAAAAAGAAGTCCAAAGGCGACAGGTCAGGTGAACGAGGTGGCCAAGTAATTGGTCCACCTCTGCCTATCCACTTCTCTGGGAAAATGTCATTTAGGAACTGTTGTACATTCAGAGCCTAGTGGCACAGAGCTCCATCTTATTTAAGAATAAATTTGTTATTACTTATGAAGTCTAGCATCATGTACTCTAACTGTCCTAAAACTTTAATACATTTGGTTTTAAATGCCATTTACAGATTGTTTCTATCATACCTACAACCTAAGTTGTTAAAGTTTAAAAGTGCACAAGGACTTTATGAAGACCCTGTACATGAGACCCCACTTCTCAGTGTTAGTAAAGCTCCTTATATATTTCTGTGCCATGAACTGAGCTACATGATAAAGACCCTAAAACATTGGCAAAGTGGCATAAAGAGGCATTAAGGTGACTGAAAATCTAGTGTACTTCATGCAGAGAGGAAACAATAGAAAAAACGATCCCTCTTCTACTGTCCAAAAAGCTGGACATGTGCTATAGCTGGTGTATTTGGAACTATTTTCTTAAGTTGCCTAGCACTGCATATGCTTTATATATAGTGCCAGTGAGGCAAGTACAGTGCAAGCACTCAGCCAAGACTACTTGTATGTTTGCAGCTAGGCAAATCTGTCCGCATTGCCCCTGTATGGTGCTAGGAGAGGTTACAATGGGACACGCCATGCACACTACCTCTCCAACTAGTAGTATGGTTGGCCATGAGTGGTTCTGTGTATGGAGAGGAGATTTTATTGGTATGTGCTCTATACAGCACTGTGTCCAGATAAGGAGGCAGTGCATATGCAATGGGCATGAAACCTACCACTGAAGTACTTCCTAGCACCATACTGGGCTAGTGTAGATATGCCCATAGTGCTTTGCTGGATTGGAGCCAAAAGAATTAGCATTTTGGTGAGGTAAGCATTTTGGTGATGCTCTTTAAAAATAAATAAATCAGTGGTCTTAGCCAACTGACCTTGGAAAGGTTTGTTACTGACATAATCTTAATTGGCACAGTGGTCAGAAATCCCTGGAGAGGAGAAAATAACTGAATAGTGTGAAAGAATAAACTATTCTCTCACATTAGTAGGATTGTATTAGGAAGGGAATATTGCTGCTTGCCATGCAGTGCCTATCCTGTGGGTAAATAGTGGTATTTTTTCCATGTCCTGTACTGGGACATTAATTGGTAACTTTTCTGTAGACCTGTTGGTATAGACGCATAGATAGCACAGTTCATGGAAAACCCTGAGACCTGCTTCACCTACAGTGTGATGCACAGCATTAACCCTCAGCACTGATCCATCTGCCTTGTCCATAACATGGCTACTCTCTTCTATACATGTGTCCCTTTTCATGCAGTAGTCTCCACAAAGTCCCAAGACTTCTTCATGAGCTTCCTACTGGTGCCAGCCAGATGGCTATTCCTCATTTTTGAAGAAGAAAGCTGGCTAGAGAGTGTTTAACTACAATTATAGGTCCCTTTTATCATCTACTCATAGGGGCCTAGTGCTTCTGGGTAGCACAGTTCCCTTGACAACTGTGACCGGAGGCTGCTGTCCAGGGTTCTGTGCTCAGTGTCCAACTTCAGCTCTAGTTTTGACCCCATGACCGAGAACCTTGTCCAGATTTTTCAGTTTTTGTCACTTAATTCCTAGGTTCTACTATCCCTTCTGAGAGATGGACCTTCTCTGCTGTATTGACTCTGTCACTGTCCCAGTGTTTCAGTCTGTCTTTTATAAAAGGACCGCAAAATCAAATCCTGCCTTATAGCAATAGTTCCCACTACCAAAAGGAGTGAGTCCTAGGAGAAGGATGGTCTAATTTGACCATGAACAAACTAGTAAGGGTACTAAGCTGGGATTCTGTAGAGCTAGTTCAATTACTTGAATAAGTTACCACAAGGTAAGCTAGAGTGTGAGTATATATCACCTCAGCTACTCCATATTAACTGCCTGGTTGGAGGCTCTTAAATGTGAGGTAGCATATTCTGCTTTCCCCAAGGCTAAAATGCTCATTATGGAATAAGAGTGTGTTCATGGACATATTACAATGGAGTGGGTGATGTCCTATAAGTTCATGACCTAGCTTACTTCACACTCATAGTTGCTTGCAGAAGTGCTGTGTACGTGGGGGCCCAAGGGCCCTGGGCCCACGAAGATGACTGTGACCTGAAATGCATAAAACTTTTAACATGTCCATCACCTTGGGGACCCCTCCCTGGGCAAAAATAAAAGTTGGCATCTATGGCTGCTTATTCATGTAGCCATAGTCTGTTCCTCATCTGTAAAATGGGCCCAAGTACTTTTCTACTTCCCAGGGTTATTGGGAAGATATATAGACAGGGAGAGAAGGAAATGCTCAGATGCTGTGGTAATGAAGACTGTATAAAGAACCTTAGTTGGTTGTTATATATGAAAATTAAAGCTATAAATTATTTTCATTCATTACTTTCCAGTTTACTTGCATGTCTTTTTTTTTTTTTTTCCTGTTTCCCCATGTACATGCATCACAATATTTCTAGCTTTGTCAACTAGTGGCATTACATCAGCTGTGACTTAAAGATGCACTTCCATAAATATTAGAAGGAAGAAGCTGTTCTAGACCCATCTGATATTTAGTCTACTGTGTAAGCCAGACTTCTGATCCTAACTATAGCTTTAGGATCCCACAGGCTCAAAAATAAACAAAAAAATCCTAACAGCTTTTCCAAAGCATGTGCACCACAAAGTACTTCATATGCAGTGGGTGGGAGAGGAGGCATTGTATTTGTCTCTAGTTTTGATGGACTGCCTAGCAACACAGCAGTTGGCAATTTAGAACTTGGGGTGTCAAAAACTTCTGTGTGATCCAACTGTTTCCCTTCTAGTTCCCATTCTTTGGTCACTCTAAGGAAGACAAGAAAGACAGGAAGCCAAGGACTAAATGGTGCCTTCTGATATATTCTTGTAAACCCAGAATCTGGTATGGAATGAGAGATGACATGTCTTGCTGGACTCTTATCATCTTTGTGTTTTGGAAAAGTAATATCTTTGCTGCATAGAAAAATACAAGTCATGTGAAGTGAGGCACAATTTTGCAAAACAGCTCATTGAATTTTTAGTTACAGTAAACTTTAAGCAAAGTGGCACCTGTACTCTTAACTGCATTATGATGGGTTGACCCTTCCCACCCCTCCCTCTCTGTTGTTAGGTTGTATAGGAAATCTTTAAACTGTCATGACTAATACAGTTTTTAAAGAAAAGTGTTACTGACAGGTTATCCTGTGTAGACAGATGCAGTATTCTGTCTATTCAGATCTGAATTTTTACTGGGGGGCATAGGTTCAAAGCCTGTTGTGATCAGAACTGAGCAGCTTCTGGCTTCTAGGCAACTGCTTAACAGATTTCCATGTTACTTTTTTCTTTTGTTGCATTCAGATTTTAGCAGTGGTAGAACTAATTCCTTTCATTTGACTTCTGGAAAAGAAGTCAGCTACAGACTTTTCTCCTTTCCTCCAGAATGAAAATATTAAAATATACATGAATCTTACACAGTGATCATCACTCTACAAAGAAACAGGTTCCCAGTCCTTTCTGTTATGCTGTTCTGTTGACTGCTTGCTGGAGACAGGTTACCTGGTGGTATATTAAGAGCATCGTGGAACTCCTAGACTAAGAGAGAGGACTTCTGTTATGATGAATCTGTGTATTACTCTGCATATCTATATATTTAGAAAACTGGCTTTGAAACCTTTCATTAAAATAATCAACAAGAAGGCCACATACATGCTATAGTACAGAATCATTATTCAAAGAAAAAAATCTGATCACAGTTACATAGGTGGGATCAGTAATTACTGCATCTCCCTGAAAACAGAATGGACTCGTGAGATTTAGCTTTAAGTGTGAAAGGGTGAAATATTGGCCCTGTTCCATATGATCCATTTTTTTGTGTTCTCTTTTCAAAGGTTTGACTCTTTCCAAGTTTCACTTTGAGTTTCATGTTTGAATGAACAGAAAGTTCAGTCAGAACTATAAAATGTTGCCTATTTGGGGGTTCTAATGAAGTGAACTTAATATGGGTTCAACCTATAAGCATAAAATGCCCTCCAGTATGCCTAATAATTGTCCCCAAACTTTTCAGTGGACCACTGTGATATGTCTTATGTGACCCCCAGATTCCTGTAATGCTTTTCTCCCTACAGCTGTCGCGTGGAAGTGAGGTTAACTTAATATTGTAGAGGGATATCTTCAATGGCACAAGGGGCATTTAGGTGGCCAGCTCCCATGAACTTTCAGTAGAAGTTGGGCATTCAGCTCTTCTGTGTGCCTTTTGAGAATCTCCTCTATAGGCCCTCTGGGCACAATGGGAATTTCATAGATGAATATAGAAGTGTATTTGTGCTATAAATATGATTTCAGGATGTGTAAAATAATAAATACTCTGTATTTTTAAATGCCTCTGAGTTCTATGCTGCTTGGTTTTCTGGGGGTTGGTAATTATTGAACACCTCCTAGAGCGTAGCTAAATATTATATAGATAAATATGGAGACAAACTTCCCAACACAAATTACTAACGAGGGGGTAGATATTTTTTTTCAGCTCTCTGTAAATGACCAAAAGGGAGGAGGCACTGAAAGCCCTTTCTGCAACCCAAATGCCAGCACCTTTAGCAATTCTAACTGCTCCAATGGGAAGCTGGGAAGCTGAGGAGGCTGGGCCATTGTCCTGTTTTTTCTATTGCTATCAGCTAAGTGAACTAACCAGAGACCTAACCCAAAGTCATTTGATGTTAATGGGAGTCTTTTCTCAGACTTCATTGGGATCTGGACCAGGCCCCAGATGCTGAGGAGAGTTTGCCCATTCTTTCTTTAAAGGTAGTTCAGTCACCACATTGCTGAGCTCAGAAAAACTCTAGGGAGAACAGTGACTCCCTGCCTGGCCCACCCCCCCCCCGGAAGTGAAGTAGCTCTGAACTATCCCCCAAACAAGCCAGTGCCTATAATGACTAATGCAGCCCTGCACAAATAATGCTTATAATACAGGGGTGCTGAGAAGCAGCAAAAAGCAATGTGATTGAATGGTGGCATTTAACGCATAACTTGTACATTTTTTTTTTTCTGGAATTGAGTGTTTTTTGTAAAGATATTTTGCTACCTGGCTTGTCAGCACTTTTCTAAGGTGTTGGAAAAGCTTAGATTAATACTTCACAATTGGAAATAGTGTTTTCACACTTGTAAGTTTATTTATTTATGTATTTATTTATTTTTAAAAGCACAAAAAGCTTCTGTCCATTCCAGTAGCATAGCTAAGGGCAAGGTGAGTGCCATTCCCACTTGCACCCCAGCTGCTACCATTGCTTCAGGTGGGACCACTACCAACGGTGCGGTATTGCCCCATTACTGCTCCATTCTGGAGACGAGAATTTACAACACCCCTAATCTGGGACATGTTGACCATCCGAGTAGCAGTCCTAGGAATAGAGACCATGAACACACACGCTGACCACTTGTTCCTCCTTAACACATGCCAAAATGATGTCAGCTGGCTGCCATTAGAGTGGTACTGGATGTGCCCAATATCACTTTCATGAGCCCAGCTGACCCTGAGCTTGACAGCAGTACTGGGCACACACTACATGTGCACAAAAACTGGTACCATGGTATTTTTCTCAGCAGTTGGGATGTGGCAGGGAGTGGGGGGTAGACATTGAGCAGGAAAGTGTGTTTTCACAACAGTGCTCCTTGGCAAGGTCCAGTACTGTGTAAATACATCTCTGTGTTCCTGCTTGCCTTTGGGGTGTTAGCATTTGGTAACTGATGCTCCAATCCTGTGGTGAGCTTTATACATAAAAGCCCTTGTACACATTACAAGATCACCTCTAGAGTCAGGGGCCATCTTTAATTTTGGGTTTCATCAAATTAGTTTTGCACAGCTGCCCCAGGTCTCCACCAATGTCTAATCTTCCTGCTTTTTAGTTTGTGAAAAGCAGTTGTGATTTCTTTTTAAAGAATCCATCGGGCTTCTTTTTTCTTGCTTTTCTTTTTTTAAGCTAGAGAAGTAGGCCTTTGCCTTGAGGATATGAATAGAGAGAGAGAATAACTTCACACTGCCTAAACTACAAAAGCAAAATGAAAAATTACTTCCTCTAACATTTTCCCTCTTGTGAGCTCATCTGTAGTGATAGTTCATTTTTACTCCTCATAATTTTTCTTAAATTAAAATCAGCTTATTCTGACATCCTTCTTTCTGAAGATTTTATACTTTTCATATTTGAATAATAAACCTTTGCTTTTCTGCTCGGCACTTCATTTTCCTAAATTCTTCCTTTTATCAAACTATGTCCAAAGTGTAGTTCAGAGGATGTTCATTATTTTGATCAGATGCCCCACCCTCTCCATTTTGTTTATAAATGTAAGTGCTGAAAGTGTACCTATACTTCATGCAGTAAGGGCAAGTCTTTAATAAAAAATCTCCAGTGTCATAAAGAACTGTGGGCTTCTATACTAAGATCATCTGCATTTATCGTCACGTTCTTTTGGCTCAAAGATCCAGTGGTACTACTTATAAGAACACAAATATTGATTTTTGTCTTTGCCAAGTTACTTTTTCCCTGTTTACTTTCTCCTTATAATTGTAGTTGGAAAAAAGCAGTAACTGAAGAATAATCTCATCCAGTCCATCATGTAGACTTGTAATATGCTTTGAAACAGCTTTCACAGTTCACCAGTAACTGACTGAATTTTGGAGGTGGCTGCCATCTAATTTGTGAATCATTTTGAGTTTGCAGTGTAATATAAAGATGACTGTTTCTCCATATCCAGCCCCCATAGTAAAGAGATGCTTCTTTTCTATGTGATGTGAATAAAATTTATACAAAACCATACTGCATCAGATCTTTACTTCTGTGTCTCAGAAGTGCATACAAGTGAAAGAAGTGTTGAACCCTTCACTTCTGACCCACTAGTAGCAGATGCCCATTTAACTGATTTACTAGGAGTAACCAGAGCTGTCCAGAGTTTTCCTATTGGCCTCCCTAATGCTGTGGAAGCCCAAGGCATTACTATCAGGCTTTGCATCCTGGACAAAACCGGGAGGGGGGGGGCACAGGAATCAGTCTTACTGCCCTGGAGACCCAACCTTAGTAGTTGTTGCTGCTGCTGCTGCTTCAGCAGGAATACCCCACTCACCCATCCTTAGCTGTGCTCCTAGTGGAAGCAGACCGTTCTCAAAGAGAGGGGTTAAGGACACAGGAGGGCTTGGGGCTATAGAATTAAGCATTCTGTATCATCGGAGCCACTGTTGCAGGGGAGCAAGCCCATCCCTGCATCACTTGCATCTTGCTTCTTCACTGCGGGTCTTTCCCTGAGCAGCATTCATGAAAAAAACACATCACTAATTCTGGCCTGGTAAGTTTTTTACATTCCAAAAACTCCAATTGAATTGGTGTGGCAACCAGTACAACACATTAATTCCAAATCTCCCTTTGCACCACTTATCAGGCTCATTATTCTGTTGTACATATGAAATACTTGTGTGTTAGTTGAGATTAAGAATCTTTCATGTCAAAGAATGTGATGGACAATAGAGATGTGCCAGATATTTTTGCTTTTGTGGTCATCTGTATAGGCATCTGGCTGGAAGATATGCGCGTGTTTAAAAATTGCAATATTTTTGCTTTAAACAGAGACTGGATAGCCACAGAAGGCCTGAAATGGTCGCCACAGCAACAGCAGATTTTCAGCTAATTTTGTTATCTGGAAGAAATATGGTGTTTTAGGGAGCGTTTCCTCATGCTTAGACTACAGGTCTAACTGCAGGGGGATGTCTCCCAACTTTGCCACTAACTTGTTTTGTCAGTTTGGTGTGTCAGGTAACCCTGCTGCCTAAATTTTTGCCTTAGTAAAAACTGGATAACTCTGCATTCTCTATTCCACAAGGATGCCATGAGTTAGAACAGGGGTAGGCAACCCCCAGCACTGGTGCCAGAGTGTGGCACTTGAAGGCATTTTGCTTGACACATGCACCTCAGGGTGGATGGCGGGGAAGGGGCCAGGGCTGCACTGCCTGAACAAGGATCAGGCACCTCATGGCTCCTCTACCATCTGCCCCAGGCATGCCAACATCATACAAGTTGAGGTCACAGTTGTTTTCGGCACTCTGCCCAAAAATGTTGCTGACCCCTGAGTTAGAATATAAAACTCTTTAAGATCCTTGGGATGAGAAGTGCTACTAGCATGCAGAATAAGCAATCCTTTTTTCTGCCTCTTCACTTGCTGCTGCTGCTTCATGTTCAGTGTTGAAGAATAGAATATCCTTCCTTTGGTCCCCTCCTATCTTCTCTATTTTGCTGTCTTGAGCGTATAATGGTTCACTGTTACCACATCAGAGTCAATACCCACATGTTCTTCTATCCTCCCTCTCCCTGGGCACATCTACACATGCAGTGAATGTGTCTGAATTTTCTGTGCAGAAAATCCAGGCTCATTAATGTGCTCCTGGGCACATGCCTGTATGTGCACCCCTTTTGGGAGCAAATTGCATCTGACGGGAGCAGCCCACTCCAGGACTGCTCCTGCCCTGCTTTGCCTCTCTGCAGCAGCCAGGGGGAGCTCCAGGCTCCCCTGTGTGCCAGCCCCAGGTGGGCAGGGGGCACTGGGGCCAGTCCTGATCTCTGCCCGGTGGGGAAAGCTGTACTGGCTGCGGGAGCAGTTATCTCCCTACCATATAGAGATCAGGATGGCTGTGTGGACACTTCAGCTGCAACAACACGTGCACTACGGCACATTAGCTAATGTACCATTTATGTAGTACTTGTATATGTTGGTACTAGCAAATGGTACATTAGACTAACTTAATGGGCATTAACTCCCACACGTGTAGATGGTGACACTTTACTGTGTATTAGATTACATTAATCTAAATGCACGATAAAGAATCTTGTGTAGACATGCCCCCTGTATCCTCTTTTTCAGTTAATTTGCATTGTGGTGGAAGTAATGTAATACCATATAACCATTTGTTCTGTGTGCAAACATATCTACATCATAAACACAGTGTACTGATTTTTTAAATGGTTGTTTTATAAACTTACATTTCAAAAAATATGATCTGTTCTTTTTACAATTGCAGGTATTTTCTAGAGAGTAATCACTACACAGTGTGAAAGAGGCTATCTGATCAAAAAGTGTTTTTCATTTTGACCTAATGCTTAGGGTTATATCATGTAATGTTTGATCACTTCATCGTAAACTACATTTTCCATAATATGATACACTGTGCTATCAAGTCTTTAATTTTCTCTAATAAAACAAAAAAACAAGGAAGCTAAATGAAATAACTAATGTTCATTCTAAAAAATGATGCACTACAAAATTCAAAGGATTCCAAATAGTTCATATATCCAAAACCTGAATACCTTATAGCCTGAACAAAGACTAATACATGAAAATTTACATTTAACTAAGCATTTTTTTTTATTGTACGTATAGGCTGTATCACCCTGAGATGCACAATAGCACTGATGAGTGTCTTTTTTTTTTTTTTTCATAGATTTCATAGACATTAGGGCTGGAAGGGACCTCGGGAGATCATCGAGTCCAGCCCCCTGCCCAAAGGGCAGGAAGTCAGCTGGGGTCATAGGATCCCAGCAAGATAAGCATCCAATTTACTCTTGAAGGTGTTCAATGTAGGTGCTTGAACCACCTCCGCTGGCAGACTGTTCCAGACCTTGGGAGCTTGGACAGTAAAGAAATTCTTCCTTATGTCCAGCCTGAAACGGTCTTGCAGGAGTTTGTGACCATTCGACCTCGTCATCCCTTGGGGCACTCTGGTGAAAAAAACGTTCCCCCAGATCCTGGTGGTCACCCTTGATAAACTTATAGGTGGCCATCAGATCACCCCTGAGCCTACGCTTTTCCAGGCTAAAGAGTCCCATGGCTCTCAGCCTGTCATCGTAAGATCTGTTTTCCTGACCTCTGATCATGCGCGTGGCTCTCCTCTGGACTCTCTCAAGCTTTTCCACATCCTTTTTGAATTGTGGAGCCCAAAACTGGACGCAGTACTCCAGCTGCGGCCTCACCATGGCCGAGTACAAGGGGAGAATGACGTCCTGGGATTTGCTCAAGAAGCATCTATGGATGCAAGCCAGTGTTTTGGTCGCTTTATTAGCCGCAGCATCGCATTGGAGGCTCATGTTCATCTTGTGGTCAATGATGACCCCCAAGTCTCTTT
This sequence comes from Crocodylus siamensis, assembly GCF_052110815.1. Lineage (NCBI taxonomy): Eukaryota > Metazoa > Chordata > Crocodylia > Crocodylidae > Crocodylus > Crocodylus siamensis. The sequence goes on along the minus strand of NC_143397.1, from coordinate 133,511,600 downwards.
CTTCTGTAGTGCTAACCAACGTAGCACTGCCGAGCCTATAAGGGTGCTGCAGGTTTTTCCTCCCAAGGTGGAGAACCTTGCATTTTTCGGTGTTAAACACCATGAGGTTCTCATCTGCCCATTTGCTGAGCTTGTCCAGGTCAGCCTGGATCACCCGCCTATCTTCTGGCGTGGATGCTTTGCCCCAAAGTTTGGTGTCATCGGCGAACTTGGCCAGTCCACTCCTGACTCCAATGTCCACATGGTTAATGAAGATGTTGAACAGTATGGGTCCCAGGACAGAGCTTTGAGGGACCCCACTGGTCACAGGGCACCACGATGAGTGACTGCCATCAATCACAACCCTCTGGGTCCGACCACGGAGCCAATTTCCCAGCCAGCGGATCGTGGTGGAGCCAAGGCCACAACTGGCCAGTTTGGCCAAGAGGTGATCATGGGATACCAGATCAAAAGCTTTTTTGAAGTCAAGATATATGACATCAATCTCATCTCCCTCATCCAGGTGATAGGTCACCTGGTCATAGAAGGAAATGAGATTGGTCAAACAAGACCTACCCGCAACAAACCCATGCTGGCTATCCCTTAGAATGTTAGCCTGGGCCAGTCCCTCAAGGATGGCCTCCTTAATAAACTTTTCTAGGATCTTCCCCAGGATAGAAGTCAGGCTAATGGGCCTGTAGTTAGCCGGATCCACTCTCCTCCCTTTCTTGAAGATCGGCACCTCATTGGCCTTCTTCCAGTCTTCGGGCACTACACCAGAGCGCCAGGAGTTTTCAAAGATCCATGCCAGAGGCTGGGCTATGATGATCGCCAGCTCCTTGAGTACCCTGGGGTGCAGATTGTCAGGGCCAGCTGACTTGAAGGTATCCAGCTTCTCAAGGTGTTCCTTCACGAGGTCAGCATTTATGGAGGGTAGGGGATCCCCCTCACCCAGATTTCCCTGTCCCATAGCAGGCATGGGCATCCCATAGGACTGATGAAAGACTGACGCAAAGTACCTATTTAATAGGTTGGCTTTTTCCTGGGTGTCAGTTGCCAGTTGCCCCATCTGGTTTAGCAGGGGTCCAACGTTGCCCTTGCTTTTCCTCCGGCTCCCCACATATCTGAAAAAGGACTTTTTGTTGTCCTTGATGCTTGAAGCTAGTTGGAGTTCAGTTGCAGCCTTGGCTTTCCTGGTTTGCTCCCTGCAGGACCGGACCAGCACGGAGTAATCCTCCTTGGAGGTGAATCCCATCCTCCATCCTTTGTAGGCTTTCCTTTTAAGCCACAGGAGGTCCGCTAGGTCTCTGGAGAGCCGGGGGGCTGCTGTGCCTTCTTGCTGCCTTTCCTCCGTGTTGGAATAGATTTAGCTTGTGCACTGAGGATCGCTTCCTTGAGGAGCAACCTCTCTTCTTGAACTCCCATCACCCTGGGGTCATGGTCCCTGAGGGCCTGACCGACTAGCCTCTTGAGCTTGTCAAAGTCGGCTTTTCTGAAGTCAAGGACTTCTGTGTTGCTGACTGACTTGCCAGCTTTACGGCGGATGGTGAAGGCGATCAGCTCCTGGTCGCTGTCACCCAGCTTCCCATCGATCACTAGGTCGCCGATTAGGTCGTCCCCCATAGCCAGTACCAGGTCGAGCAGCGCTTTGCCTCTCGTTGGCCCATAGACTTCTTGAGTCAGGTAGAGGTCATCCATGCACGAGAGAAAGCTTTGTGACCGCTCGGATTTTGCTGAGTGATCTTCCCAGGAGATGTCATGGGTGACTTCAATTACCCGGACAACCAAGGTCCTGGAGCAAGTGGCCTCAGTCAGTTCCCGGGCGAACTCCTGGTCAAGCTCAGGACTTTGAGTGGGAGGTCTGTAGTAGACTCCCACCGTTGTGTCCCCTGTGCCGTATTCCCCACGAATTTTTACCCAGAGGGTCTCTAGCTGTCCATGCCAGTTGCCAACATCAGCTTGCAGGGACATGTAGCTTTCCTTCACATAGAGAGCTACACCCCCTTCCCTTTTGTCAACACGATCCCTCCTGTACAGGGTATAGCCCTCTATACACGTGGTCCAGTCATGGGTGGAGTCCCACCAGGTCTCTGTTATGCCAATGACATCGTATTTCTTTGCACTGAGCAGGAGGACGAGCTCGTCCTGCTTGTTGCCCAGGCTCCTGGCATTAGTGTACAGGCAGGCAAGTGTCCCCTTGGGGGCTCTTGCCTTGCCCACAGATTGTGCCAGGGCTGAGGCGGGGTGGGATCCCTTAAGTGCCTTGGTCCGCTGGCTTTGCAAGGGTCGTGATGTTACTGTGCAGTAGCCTAATATTACAGCACAGTAGCATCGCATTACAGTAGTCATGCAGTGCTACTGTGAAATAGTATCAGGCTACTGTACAGTCAGTGTCTCATATAGACACACACAGCCACATAACACCTTAGTGCTGTTAGTCCACCATAGTGTGTTTTTTCTCCTTGACAAGACACACATACCAAAATTACTTTTATGAATACCTGCATGACATCACCCAACATTTTTTTTTCTTGTGTAGAGTGGTAGCATAATAAGAGTTTATCACTAGGGATGCTTGCAGACATTAACCCCCTCCCTCCACAAACCTGGCCCTTTACTTTAAACTCAGTGTATTCCTGCACTGAGCCCCATGTATGCCCAGGAAAGGCAATGCATTACTTCAACCCAGTTCACCTCACATCTGTAAAGATTGGGTGTTTTAGTGGGGCTTTTTTGGTGCTTTTATCTAATAACTGATTGAATCAGCCTTAGCTGAATGCACCAAAAAGCCCAGCTGAAGTGCTTGCTCTTTATAGACATTGCAGAGTGAAATTGAAGTAATGCATCCTTGAAGGTGTTTGAAAGATGCTGATCTCAGTTACAACATTTGAGTATCACCTCAAAACTACCATTGCATAACTAAAAACAGCTGCATATATATACTGGTACAAGAAATCGGGAAGAAAAATCTATAGCAAAAAGCCCAGAAATGAAAACAGGAAAAAAAAATATTGCATAGTTGATATAACAACGTCTTTTTTATTATTATCTTATTTATTAACATGGAATTAATATTCATTTTCACATTTATTTTCCTGTGCTTATTTTAAAGGGAGAAATTTTTAAACAATGGGGAGAAGAAAAATAAAGACATTTATCTGTGATATTTTTTTCTTTCAAAATGCCCAGTGATAATTTAAATACTTTGGAGAAGATCCTTCGCTTGGTAAGAACTGACCCTGCTGAATTTCCTCTGTTGATTTCAGTAGAGCTGTGCAGGATCTAGACAACAATTAATACTGAAATACTTTGGACTTTGATAGTGCCTTTTATCTTATAGTACCAAGCATTCTTTCTAACTTAGCTTTTTGAGAGCTGGTATGGTACCACTATCACTGAGAGCTCACAAGCATTTCTAATTCAAGACAATTCTGATCAGATTCAGCTGTGGTACAAGTATGACAGATGATCAGAGCAACCTCAAACCATTCTTAGCCATTGAAAGATATATTTGAAAAGCCATTTTCAGTTGCAACATGCAGGCCTATTGCAGAGTTTAAAGTGGAAACTGGTGACAAAATACAATTGCTTCTTTCTGGGCATGATTACATGTTATTTTACCCTGAGGTGATGATTAAGTTGTTGATTTGGACTGATAGGTTAGTAAAAGGAAGGTAATAAAGAATATTTTCCCCTTAATATAATGTCATTCTTAGCCTTTCTACAGTATATCAACTAACACCTAATTCCTAACTCTGTGTGATATTTATGTGGCCATAGGTCTTAATCTCTTTTCATGTCAGATTGTTCTGTCTCTTTTCCTGACATAACTCCTAGTTACTTCTCTTTTTTAGATATTTTCTTTCTTTCCACTCCCAATTTACTGGATTGTAGCTGTCTTCCTGTGTAACATCCAAATTACTTCCCTGCTGGACACTGCAGTTTTTTCAGTTTGCTGCACAGTCTGAAGATGGATATATCCCCAAACTTTTTTTTCCCAAGTAGCTTTTTACTTCTCTTTAATCTAGTGCTTATCATTCAGGTTTTTTTGGTATCCACATTAATTTAACTCGACTCATCTATCCACATCTGCCTGACTTACACTGTATTATGAACTCCAGCGTAAGGTAGCATTAATGACTCACCTTTAATTTATGTTTGAAATGAATGTATTCAGAGAGGATGGCGCAAGGAGCTTGCTCCCACAAATCTGTATGCAGAGATTGAGTATAATCGTAATCCTTCTTGTTATAAAAGACTTCCTGCCTACAGCCCTAGGTGTTCCCAAGCAAGCAGGGCTTAGGTGGAGTGATGGCTCTATCCTATTCTTAAGATTTGACAGGTAGAATACAACACACACTGCATCCTGTTAATAAGTGAACAATACCCTCTGGTATACTTCAGTATAAAGCAGGGGCAGGCAATTTTTTCCACTGGAGGGCCACTTAACAAGTTTGGGTAAGCTTTTGAGGGCCACATGGGTAGCCCTGCCCCTTGACAGTTGCCTGCCAGAAATACGCCTTTTGGGAGGGGAGGGTTGCTGTGTTAGAACCAGAAAAAAAAACAAATCATACATTAAAAATCAAACAACTACTATAATGTATTTTAATTTTATTACAAGAAATATATCTCATGATTTGTGGTTTTGTACTGTATATTTTTGAGTTATTATGCAATCCCCTCTATGAAGTCTTACTCTTGTAAATTGTGTGTGGGGAGTGGTTGGGGGTGGGGGGTGTGGCTGTGTGTGTGAGGGGTCATAGGTTATGCTGGGGGGGGTGTATATGTAGGGCATTGTGTAGGTGTGGGTGTGTGAAGCTTATGAACAAGATGTTGAATCCACACCAGGGGTATGCAGTGGCTTATACAGATGATCTTATCTCACCCAGCTGGCCTCAACATCTGAGGAAGCTCTGAGTCATACTTCAAGACCGTAGGAAATTGGGTTTGACAGCCAACCCGAAGAAATGGCATCTAGGTCAGAAGGAGGCTAAGTATATAGGCTTTGTGGTGGGTCAAGGCTGGATTCAACCAGTGCTAGATAAGGTAGAAGTTTTATGAAAATATAGTAGAGCCAGGACCAAGAAGCAGGCCAGGTCCTTTGAGCCTAGCCAATTTACTAGCAAAGATTTATTCCTCCTTCCCTTTTTTTTTTTTTTTTGGAGATGGTGGCTCCACTCAATGATTTAATCAAAAGAGCTCAAGGGCAAGAGATAAAATGGACAGAATGTGCCAAAGGCACATTCAAAAGTGTCAAGAATGCCCTATGTGAGAAACCAGTACTGTATACCCCTGATTTCAAACAAACATTCATATTGGAGACTACTGCTTCCAGGACAGTCCTAGGAGCAGAACTAATTCAGAAGGTTAACAGAGAAAAAAGGCCAGTTGCTTATGCCAGCCATCAACTTAGGGATCATGAAACACAATGCACTACCATAGAACAAAAGTGTTTAGCTATCAAATGGGAGAGAGAACTTTTTAATATTATTTACTAGGTCAAGAATTTACACTTATAAGGAACCATGCAGCCATGCAGTGGTTGCACTCAAACAAAGTGGATAATGTCTGAATTATGCGCTGCACACTGGCCTTACAATCTTACTGTTTTAAAATTAAGTACCAGCCAGGGAAGAAAAACATTGTTGCTGATTTATTTTCTCAACAACATGAGTTGGGCTACCCCGTAGGACTGAAAACCCAAGAACCCAAACAAAGGTTGCTTGTTAAGGATCACTCCCAGATAAGTTAAACAGGAAGGGGAGCTTGTCTTAAGGGCGGGAGGGGGAAATGTAGCAGAGCAAAGGGAGCAAGGAAAGAGAATCCCCCACTCACCCCCTTTCCCTTATCTGTTGGAGGGCAAAAAGCCCTGGCAGCACCAGGATGAGCTGCATGAATGCATGGTGCGACACGGCAAACAGTGCAGCCCCAGTGCCACAGCCCAAAGGGTTCCACTGGGAAACAGGGACTACTAGTGAGAGATGTTCTGCAATTCTTAGGCCCCTAGATCAGGGGAGTGTTGGCCCCGGTTCACCTCAGGTCACTCACCTTCAAATAAGAGGAATGAGCCACAGCTGGAGGGCAAGGACCGGCACGGATAGGCTGGATGAGCCTGGGAATGATACAAAAGGGACTGCAGAAGTCATGAGGACCCCAGCTGGATACCAGAGAGGCATGCCAAAAGAGGGTAAGAGGCAGTTAAACTGCCCACATTTTCTTTATTTTGGTAACAGGTGGGCTGTGGGAGATACCCAGGGAGATACTATTCAGAGCCTTCAGCTGTCAAGATTTAACAACTGGAGCTAGAGTTGATTACAGAGGCCTATGGTGGGGGTGGAGGAGTCCCCAAGCCAGATCCCATAAGGGTCTTGCCATACAGCATATCTGGATAACCCACTTTGCCAAAGGGCTACCATTGGCAGAGCACAGCTTTTCCCCTAGGCAGAATTCTACCTAGATCTTTCATCAAGTTATGGTGGGTGAGTGCCTGGGGAAATTTGAAGTACTCTCAGTGAGGATAAGTGATGGGAGAGTTGTGCCTCGAGTTAGCATGGGTATAGTGAGGCAGGAGGTTACTGTGGGTCTGACTGGCCCTGACCCAGGCCCAGGATCAGCCAGAACCAGAGTAGCCTGCTTCCCCCCCCTGCCCTACTTTGTATGGAAATATATGATGAGGGGGCTCATCTTGGATTTCAGTGTATTCAGTATTTAAAATTAACTACACAGTTTTACTTTATTCTGGTGACAAATCTAGCATCACTTTGTCCTATGGATTGCATTATATATGGACAATTTGTTTATCTTCCATACTTTTTTCATCTCCTGCCATGAACACATTATTCTCCTCTGTCAGATGTATCACTCCACGCCGAAGCATGTACATGTATAATTAGGACCACGATAGAATAAGATGTTGATTTAAACCAGTAACTAGCCAATAGCAGTGGACCAAGTTTGATTCATTTACTATTGAACACATAGGCAACTCATAGGAGGAGTATGGGAGGGGTATGTTCCCCCCCTTGGATTGGCCACAGCCAACACCAGCTTCTGTGGGTGGCCACCACCGCTGGCTTCTGTGGGCAGTTGCCACTCACCATCTCCACCCTGCTGTAACAAGTCGTCACCGCTGGCATCTGTGGGCAGTTCCTACTCACTACTGCCAGCGTCTGCAGGCAGTCCCCGCTCACTGCCACCCCCACTGTCTGTGGCCGCTCGCTACCCTCCACTACCCTGCCACCGCTGGCATCTGCAGGAGGTCCCACTCACCACCAATGCTGCTACCTACAAGTGGTGCCCCCCATCAGTCTTGGGAGGCACCAGTTGTTCATGGCTGAACATATTAGAGCCCTTGCAATATTGTATCCATGGTAGACATATCTCTATTCTCAAGGAAGAGAAAGGGTAGTTGTGACAAACCAAAAACTGTCAAAGAGGCATAAGCCTTGAACAGACCTCCAGAGGTCAGCTGTTCTGACCCCCTGCTAAAGGCAGCAATGCTTAAACAAAAATTAGTCTGGGCTGGCTTATAAACATCGTGATGGAGATTCTGGTATTGTATAGTTTGCCAAGTTGCTTAAGCCCCAGATACTAGTAGATAGGCTTTGTACCTTTATAGCAGGAAATCTGTGTGATTCCAGCTAAGAGTTTCTATTTTAAATTGATGGCTTGACATTTTAACAAGATGCATTTAAAATACTTTTTGCTCTTAAGCTAATGTGTGCTCATTTCAATGAAGAATGAAACCTCTCTGTTACAAACAAGATGCAAAAAATCTATGTTATATTATCACCATCAGAATTTTAATCAAACACAAAACCCCACATGGCAACAGGATGTGTGTCTTTTGTTAAGCATCTCAACATTAGAGTCCTGCTTGCTGGCTAAAGCTGCTAGATATTTTGGTCATACAAATAACAACTATCAACTGGCAACTGAGAATCAAGCACTTCCTGATCTGTGCAGTGTTTGGCTTGGCATAATCCTAACAAATGCTCCAAGTTTGAAAATATCATAAAAGATTTATTTAAAAGACCATTTAAGGTTTTTGTTGTTGTGTTTTTAAATACCAATGCCTTTAATCTGTCTGATAAGTTCTGATGTCTGAAATACATAAACACAATCTCACAGCAATCTTGCTGTTACTACAATATTAAAATGATAACAGTAAGCCTCAATGGTTCCAAACTTTAATGATTTAAATACATATGGTATTGCACTAAGTAACTGCACTCATCTCAGTAATTTGAGTCATCTGGGTTTACCATTATCTTATAGTATGAAGAGTGATTCAGCAGAACTGGGACATTCTGGATATTTTTCTAACAGAAATAAACACTCAGTATATACTTGAATTTTGTGTCTGACACTGGAATGCTTTTATCCGACTTTGCAAATGGGTCTTCACAAAGGATAGTAGTCAAGAGTGCTTCAAGTGTCAAGGTTTTCAAATCTGTGCAATACTCTGCTTCTTTTTGACCAGAAAATATATAGTTCTGGTTGAGCTTGAGCTAATCCCAAAAGGGACTGCATTTTGGATTTGGAACATGCTATTGGAAAGTACATTTGGATCCTAGGAGAGATGCAGTGCTTGCTATTTTGGATTCTTTTTTTTTAAACTTGTTCAGGGAAGAAAGAGAGTCACACTTATGAAATGACAGTTTTGAAGAGGTGGTACTATCTGTGCGGGAACTGTGCCTTCAGGCTCCTCTGGCATGAGTCACTTGAAACCAGATGTTACGTCGTGAAGAGGATCTCATTTTGTCATACTGATCAATAAGAATTCAGACACTGAAGGAGACCTTGGCCTGATGCCTCTGCTCATAGTGATTTCTGAACAACACCTGGTATCAGAAGTAAAGCAAACAAAGAACATATCCCATGTGGAACAGTGGAGCCCAACCATCCGTCAATTTGTGCCCCAAGAAAGGTCACCCTTGTCCTAAGGCAAAGGCTAAAATGGGAGTCTACTAGGCTTATTGCTCTGGGAATTACAAAGCAATCAGGAGAAGCAGCAGATAGGGTGCTTACTTGCTAGTCATTGAAGGAAAAAAATAAAAAGATATAGACCTTTATTACTGTGTAGACCAAAAGGACTAAATAAGCATATGAACAAGGAATGTTTCGTATTATCTGTAAGGGGAGGAATTCTGGGAGAGATGGCTGAAACAAAATATTTTCTTACAGTTGATGCCTCCACAGGGTTCTGGTAGGTTCCCTTATTAAAGCAAATGTTTGAGCCAATTCAGCCACCTGTTTGGGAAACAGTGGGTGTGCCTACATGTTCATTAATGTGCAGTAGTTACTGTGAATTTAGTTGAGCACTTCCTTAATGAAGTACTAACTGGATGCTCAGTAATTACATTTGCTGTGCAGTAGCGCCAGTGCATGGTTTTCTTTGATGCTTACTGTGCAGTAGCCTAATGACACTGCACAGCAGGCTATTAGCATGGTTTTTGACCGGCATACTGCTGTGTGGTGTTGTTAGGCCACTGTGCAGTAATTGTCTTGTGTAGATGCACCCAGTGTTCCCTCAGACTGTGACAGGAGTTGTATTTGGCAAATGGTGCATCTCACCAGCAAATTCACTAATTTTTGATGACAGAATAAGAAGGTTTAAGCAGATCATTGGCGACGTGTAGGGGGTGCACATGCATCCCCTGAGATTGGTGCACCCCCTGATAAAAGCGCTGCTCATGCTGCCAGCAGCACCTGCAAACAGTCACCACTCCCCCCCACCGATGATACTGCTGGTGGCATCTGTGGGTGGTCACCGACCATTGATTGGTGCTTGCCACCCCTCCCCACCACTGACACCACCGCAGCTGCCTGTGGGAGCTCACTACCACGCCCCCCCGCTGCTACCACCACTGCCTGCAGGTGGTTGCCATGCCTCCCCAGGCTCCGGGGGCATGTCTCGTTCATGAAACCGATGATCTTATTAGTGAAAAAATGTAGAAGACCCTTAGAGGGATTGAAAAAGAGACCCGATTCTGTTGTTGTTGACAGCTTTAGCTGATATACTGGCTGCTGAATTGACCACTGCCTTTTGGTAACAGGGAACCCTAGCCTTGTTACCAGAAGGTAGGTTGGCCCCTTTAAGACCAAAACTTTCTGGGCACAGCATGCTGGTAAGGGGGGTGGGGTTAAAAGCTGAGCCAGGCCAGCTGGTCAGGTGACTGGAAGGGGGCAGGCCAGAACTATAAAAGCCCTGGGCTGGGCAGAGCTCCATGGAGAGGCTTAGTGAGCGGTCCAGCTGCTGGAGGAGGGGAACTACTGAGAAGTGGCAGCAACCCCAGAAGAAGGACAGTAGCAGATAGTGGGCTGCAGAAGCATGAACCCCTGAGAAATTGTAAGCTGGCATGCTGCCTCCTTTAATTATTTTTTGGTGGTGATTATAACCTGTGGAGAAGACTGTTTATATTTTTTTGGTTGATTTAAGACTGGTGGTTTCAGTGAGGCAATTGGGGAAGGAGGTGGCCTCATTGGGGTCCCATTACAGTGTGGAGACCCTGGCGCTAGAGAGGGTGTAGCATTCGGGGTGCACAGGCCCTGGCACCAGAGACTGCACACTATTGAGGGTGCACAGGCCCCAGCACCAGAGGGCACAATCTTAAAAAGGCAGGGTGTCTTTTTGTTTTTTGGATTGGGACAGTGGAGGTTCAAGGCCATTGCCCCATTTTGAACTTGTGACCCCCTGGCTGTGGGGCCTCTGGGCCAGGGAGGCTGGGCTCCAGATTGGGGCAAAAAGGAGGGCCACAAGCTCCAAGACTAAAGGGCTAGAGCCTCAGAATCTAACCCTATCTGGTGGGTTTTGACGGGGAGGCCTAGCAAGAGAAGGATGGGGGTCAAGGCCCACGGTGGCAGACAACCCCAACATACAAAATACAATAGGCAGTCTCCCGTTTACAAGAACATTGGTATAATATTTCCATCAAGACGTGGCAGACGAGTAGTACACGAGACATGAGAAACCTTAAGGGGACTCCAAGGGCACCCCACATATGTTGCAGATAATGCAAAAGATGGTGCTGGGGAGGGCGACCTGTTACAACCCCCCGGGCTTGAAATGCATTTAAGATGAGAAAAAGGAAGGGAAGTATAGTTCATGATTTGAAAGACCAGAGGTTCTAAGCCAATATGGGAGAGAAACCCCAGAACTTCTGGGCTAATATTAAATGAATAAAAAATAAATTCAATGGAAAATAAATAACACTAATAGAGAGAAGTTAAGTCAGAGCCTGAGGCCATGTTAGTTAATAACATATCTGCCCAAACAGACGGGAACAGGGGACAAAACTTCCTTTTAATGGTGAGTTGTTTAGGGAATGTTGCATCTCATCCAGCAGTTGAACCCAGCAACCTGAGAGCAATTCCACATAAACATCGAAAGGACATGGGATGCAAGTCTTAATGAAGGGCATGAGAAACTGAGGATGTTAATTTAATGAGTGCTAAGGTACTATGACAATAAGTACAAACTAGTTGCATCTGCATGTGCTATTAGCAAACAGAAATAAACTCCAGCACAATTTGTTAACAGCTCCCAGGTGTATCATATACACGTATGCCTGGGACCGCATCAGTTAGAGCTGGGGCAGAGCAGCCCAAGGCTGGCAGAGGGCCCAGGGGTCAGCCCCGGGCTCAGGATAGTGGCATCAGGTGGCAGAGGGTCTGGTTAAGGAACAATGGTGCTACAGTGCAGCGCTAGCTGGCAGGCAGCCCCCACACTGAAGCACCCTCATGCCCGAGCTAGGTTTGGTCATTGTCTACACATACATTTTGACACTAAATGACTGCTGTAGGATAGTACTTGTCCCAGACAGTACTATCCTACAGCAGAGTTAATTCATTTACTGCACCCTAATATGAGCGTATGCGCAGACAATGATGCTTTACTGTAGAGCTAATAAGTCAACAGTAAAGTGAATATGTAGATATACTCACTATGTTGTTCACTGAAACTTCTCGGAGAGTACTGATGCAGTGTTCAAAGAGATGCCACCTATCTACATGGCATTGGGTTCCCCGACTTGACAATAAATTATTTTCCAAGAACTACAATAAAATTAGAAGAATAAATAATATCACACAGCAACATTAGACATACCTGTCATTTGCTGAGATTCTTTAAATACACTTAAAATTAGCCTTAACTTTTAATCAAGTGTTTAACTTAGAACAGACATGTTCTAGCTCAGGGGTTGTCAACTGGGGGGTATGTGTACTCCTGGGGGTAGTTGGACAGGTCCTAGGGGTACATGCAGGTGGCAGGGACAGAACACTACCACCTCCCAGGAGCAGGGCTCGGGTGGGGCAAGGGCAGCGGCGCCCCTCTGCAGGCAGCCGCCACCACCACCACACACCAGCCCAGTGAGCTTCCCCACCCCATCCGGGCCCTGCTCCTGGGAGGTGGTGGTGCTCCACCCCTGCCCACCCAATGCACCATCCCTGCCTCCCTGCTCCATGTCCAGCCATGTGCTACTTGCCCCCCCCCACCCCCCCACCAGTGCTTGGTGTTTGGGTGTGTGCTACCCCTCTTTCCCCTGCTCAGCATCCAGCCACCAGGGTTACTTAGACTAAAAAAGGTTGAAAGCCCTGTTCTAGCTCTAAAAATTGAGGGCCCACACTGGCCAGGAAAAAACGATCAGAATTTTTTAAGCTATCCTTTGTTTCCATACAAGCTCAACTCAGCTCTGTTAAAATGATTGATACATTTAAAACTGAAAGATATAGACATCAGTATTTGGAATATGGATTACTTATGCCTTGTATCTTACATATTTTTGGCTTTCAAAGTACAACCACTCTGAAACCAACTGTTATTTTCAGATATTTGCATAAAAGAATACTACAATTCCATGTAGATTTTGTCATTTTGAGAAATTCTAGGCACCTTTTGAACACTTATTCTTAAATGTTTAGTTTGGGCTGTACCTTAATCTGTACACCCTCCCATTAATTTCAAAGTCTGGCTTTAAAGGAATAATTAGCAAGGTAATTATGATACCAATGCTTTTTCATCCTCAAAGACTTTCAGCATCAAAGTCTGATTCATATTAAGATTGAGGGGAGCAAAAATAGAAGAACGTAAGTTCTCTGGCCTTTTTGGAAGCATTTAATTTATTTGGCAGAGAAGTCTTTAAAAAAATTAAGTTGATTATACAAGGTTATATCATGCTTATTCCTCCCGTTTTTAGCAGGGCTTCTGTTTTTGCAAGGACAGATATCACAAACCATCTCTATTTTTGGAAATAAAAAATAATAATAACCCTGAATTAAGAACTTGCGTTATACTCAAATACATACAAAATTTAGAATATTGAACTAATTCACAGACCTTTCCCATTCTTGCAGTGCAATGAGAGCTGTAAATCTGTCTCTCCCAAGTTTTTACACGGCACTAATTTTTGACAAAAGGTGGGATCTAAATGGACAAAAGAGAACTCATTTCAGTTCTGGGACCACAAATAATCTCCCCACCCACAACTCGGTTCTCATTTCCTCCTACGTCTAATGGTTTCTAACACTTTCTGTTTCATTGTCTTTTTCCCCACTGTTTGGATTTCACATCATCATTATTTGCTGCTGAGTACTCAAACCATCCTCTTGATTCTCATTTGCAATATCCTTTGCTGCTTCTTCAAATCAATTCTTTCCAAGACTCTTTCCTGCTTCTCCCCTCTCCTTCCCCCACCCCATGGTGACCACCTGTGTCTTGTGCTTGGCTTTTTGGTTCTATCAGTATTTTGACCGTAGATTCCCAAGAAAATTAAATGTACCTGGAATTGTTTGTAAAATACTGCAAAGGTACTAACAACACGTAGATAATTTGTTTACAGAACTAAATTCAATTCCTGGTACTCCAGAGCCAGTGCTAGTTTCTTTGCTCCCTTCTGGCTGGAAGGGGTGCTCACACTGTAACCAGCAAGCAAGGGGCTGGGAGAAGCAGCAGTGGTGTGGGTGCAGGTCAGGGGCAGTCATGGGGGGGATCTTCAGGGGGCTGTAACCACCCCAAAATTTGCTGTAGCCACCCCTCCAAGCACAGCCTCCGTCCAAGCCGCCCACCTCCTCCCAGGGCCACTGCTACCCACCCTGCACAGCTGAGCTTGCCCCTCTCCCACCCACAGCCTGCAGAGGTGCAGTGATCCTGGCTTGGCCCAGCCCACAGGGCCTGTGTCCTGCCTTTGTATAGCGCAGCCCCCACAATTGTCTGTCTAGCCCACCATGAAGAGGCTGGCACCACCCCTGGTGCAGCTTCTAGCTGCATGTCTTGAGCAGGGGTGCAGGGAAAGCCTTCACACCTCTGACATGCTACCAAATCTACCCAATCTGTGTCAGCCTGGGGCCAAGTTTTTCTAGCCTGCAGGTTGAAGGTTGCTGGACCCTGGTCTGAGTTATGGGACCCAGTAGCACCAACATGTAAGAGAAGTAGCCCAGAGGGGCTGCCACTGCTCCTTCAGTCTCTTGGAACGTGGAAAACCTTATGCAATGTATAAAATAACAAAAGATTTGTCCTTAAATACAAAAGTCTTGTAATTTTTTGGATGGCTCATCATTATGCCATAATCGAAATATTTGTCTCAGTTCTGCTGTCCACTTCATTTAACTGGTTAATAGACATCCACAAATAAGCATTGGGATAGACGTTTGTAATGGAATTTTTTTCTGTGGCATCATTACCAAACGTTTGTAATAAATACACTGCATTTCAGCTCAGAACTATCTTTCTTGCTTTCATAAAGTAACTATTCCTTTCTCATTCAAGTTCACAAATCTAGTAAGAGAAAGTCAGTTTGGTAAATACAATAGGTATGGGAAGATTAATTTGTACAGAGCACTGTTGATTTCACATATAACAAATTCAGGAGTTCTGGAAAGAGTTTCATGTCATGTAACTGGGTAAATTTAAGATAAATGTTTCAGAAAATCAATTGCACTCTATTGCTCTCATGAAACCAGCAATTTTTTTCATTGATTTCATGAAACAATTAAATTCTATCCATTTGCTATAACGATTACATTGCAAGATAACTAGCCCTTTGTGTCCAGAATATATTATTCAAAGCACATATTTAAGAATAACCTTCTTATCTTTTAGGTGATAGAATCAATATTGTAGCTTCCCCATTTTTTTTTTTTTTTTTTTTTTTTTTGCTAGACATCTGTCTTCTAATACAGTGCCATACAAGAAGCCACTACTATTTAAGGTACTTGCAGGAAAGCAGAAGCAATCTGCAAAATGTTATCTGTTCCTTAACTATGGCTCTTGGCCCTTGCCTCTTGCCTGGTACCTAGCCATGACACGCTGAACTGGAGACTGTGGGCCTGGTCCTTATCTTGTACTTGGCTTTGAGACACAGCATCATATAGATGAAACCTGTGGATTGACTCTTCTACATTATCTCCTCCAAACTGGCTCCCCTGTAGACCTTATCTTCAGCAGCTCTGCTATAACAGGACACACTCTTCCACAGAAGGAAGTAGTTCCTGTAAAAAGGCATGTGATCTTTTTCCTTTTCTTTGCCTTAGTTTAAGAGATTTCTGAAAGGTTTCTTCTCAAACCTCTTTATACAAGTTGAATTTCTGTGACTGATCTTCTGGTTACTCTATACACGTGTCAAGCACAAATACAATTAACTCATAAAAATATTTTCAAAATAGAAAAACAAATCTCTCTCTGTATGTATCACTGGGTTCTTAGAATGTCTTAAAGTTAAATGAAAAGGTGGGCCTGATTTGTTTATTATCACTCTAAATTGGGAGTGTCAAATTAACTTTGGGCCCCAGGCTGGATCTGGACTGTGGGTCTCCTCATGGGCCAGATCTGGACTGGAGCATGAGGCAGTGGCCATAGTCACTTCAGTAGCAGTCACCACAGTGGTAGTAGTGGGATAAGTGGCCTCAGGCCACACAGTTATCACACAGCCCTTGCTTGTCCACCTGCTGCTAAGGGCCATGTCTATCAGTGCCACATGGCCTGCATTCTACAGTTGGTAACACCTACTGCTGGCCACACACCCCTAACTCCTGGTAGAGCCAGATCCAGCCTGCGTGCTGTACACTTGCTCTGAAGTAATTACACTGAAGTCATTACTATTACACTGACCTGAAATTAGGGGGCTGGACTCGATGATCTTCCGAGGTCCCTTCCACCCCTAATGTCTATGAAATCTATGAAAAGAATCAGGCTATTTTATTTTTAAAAGGCTGTTCACAAATGATGTTGATGACAGCTCATGATGGGTTTTTGGTTGTAGCTGTGTTGGCCTAAGGACAGAAGCAGGCAAGATTCTTTGAGTAGATGTGATATCTTTTATTAGACCAGCTAACTAGTTGGAACAAACTTCTTAGCAAGCTTTTGGGCACAATCCCCCTTCTTCAGGCATAGGGAGTCTTTGCTGTTCTGAGACTCCAAAGAATGAGAGACTCTAAAAGTGTGATGGTAGTACACAGAAGAAACTATTTTCACTTTTTTTTCCTCCTTTTCTTTTTTCTTTCTATTTTTTGGAAACTTTTTTGGCCAATGTGGAAAAGAATCCATTTGATTGTTTTCATTACTTACAATTTCTCTTGATGCATAATAGTTTATCAGAATGCCTTTGTACATTGTATTGTAATGAAAGTGTGTGAGCAGCTTGCCACTGTGTTTATTTTCAGTTTGTTTCAGTTTTTCATTTGCTAAATATTGGGGTATTTATTTCTGATATGTTGTATATTTGTTAGATAAGACTTGTAGTCACTGGGTGTGTCTACACGGGACATTTACTGCAGAGTTGACTAATTTGCTCCATAGTAAAATGTCAGCATCTATACATGTAGTGCTATTATGCTGGAGTAAATTAATTCAATTCTGCCATAGGATAGTATTGCCAAACACCAGTACTGTCCTAGAGTGGAGTTATTTACTCCCCCACGACGGGCATGTAGACACTGACCTAGATGGCTGGGGCACAAGGATACTTGAGTAAAGGGACTGCTTGCTGGCTAGCCCTGCACTGAAGCACTTTCATGCTCCACCCAGTCCCTCCACAGCTTGTTGAGTTGGGTCAGAGCAGCCCCAGGCTAGCAGGCTGACCTCCTGGGCTCCCTGCCAGTGGGGGCTGCTCTGCCCTGGCTCAAAGTGCTGCAGTCCCAGGCACATGTAAATGCTGTGCCCAGGAGCAATAAACTCCAGCACAGTTTGTACCACAGTTTATTCAGTCACCTTAATAAAATGTGTAGATGTGCTTGCTCAGTATTGTCTTCCCAAACAAACCTCATAGATAACCATATGTGGACTTGCTGCAAACAATTTAATTTGAAAAACATATGAAAAATACAGCAGAATTTAAACCAATTGGTTGTTCTTTTTTTCCTTTTTCCTTTCTGGTATTATGCTGGTACCCAGCACTAAGAATAGTCTAAATACATTTCTACTGTTTTTAATTATAGTTTTATGACAGATTCAGAAACACACATAATGACAGTAGAAATAATAAAAAAGACTTATGCTCCACTTGCTAATTGAAAGAAGCAAATCTTGATAAAATGCCTCAGCTGTTAACTAAAATGATCATGCCTTAGGAAATGACAGTCAAAAATAAAAACTGAAAAGATTAAAGTAGTATAACTTGTGAAAAATTAAAATCTTTTTCAGAATTAACATTTAACCAGAGTTCCACTGTTGCCATCTACCATAAAATTCAAGGTTCCTAGATGGTTCACAGTGTGTGGCATAAAAATTGTTTGAGATGAAAATTATTGACCTAAAAATATACTTGTGAAGGCTTATAAATAGCTATAATGTCAATAGAATACAGTTTTGTCGGAGGATAATGGAATTGTCACAAAAAGTAATATAAATGGATCTGTTTTTTCCAATTGAAATGCAGGGTGAAAATCTTTTTTTTTTTTTTTTTTGATGAGTGGTAAAAACATTTTTCTGTAGTGACAGTTAAATGATTAGTGTATCATCGTCTGAACTCTCTTGAATAGCTTCAAAAACCCTGTACTTTTCAGATACAAATGGAAAATACACCTTGTGTCAACAGGAGTCAATGTATTGTCTTGTAAATCAAGAGGAGGACAATATTTGTTGCCTCAGATCTGCTCAAATACTGAAAAGTGACCAGAAATGGCACATATCAGGTTCACACTTGCATCTCAGTAGCTGATGCACTAAATGTATGCAGTTTACAAGTAACATGAAACTATGGGCTTAGTACAGACAGTCAAAAAGCCTAAGAATTAATTGATTCAGTTTTTGTAGGTTAGTCTAAGATGTGTAGATAGAAGTGATAAGCAAGTGAACAGACATTCACTTTTGATTCCGTAAATGCAGCCTCCTGCTTGCAGTGGCCCAGACCAGAAGCTGTGGAGTGCTAAAGCAGGCTTCCCTGCTCAGCTGGAGCAGATGACTAGGGCCAAGGCAGGTGAGGTGCAAAGCATCCTGGGATACTGGGTGACTGTGAGTTAACTTGAATCTGGAGGGGATCTGGAACAGAAGTTCAATAAATGGATTTAACCTAAATCAGTTAAGTCTGATACTACATCCATCCAGGCTTATCTTAAATTGGTTTTGGCCATTTTGAAAGTGGTTTATGTGCACTGAACTTCTGTTGTTACAGATTTGAACTGGTTTCTGGTCATTTGTTCCAGTTTATGTGTAATTTCTGTGCCTAGGCAGGAAATTGTCTGTCTGAGCAAGCTCATTCTGCTCTGTTGCTACAAGGGCAGGCTTAATCCTGCTATTTTTAGATCTTTGAATGATTGAATTGGCAACTGTAAAATTATGTTTTTAAATATCATCCTGTTGTGGTGTTTTAATGTTTTGGGTTTTTTTATAGAATTAACTTTTATCAAGGGACACTGGTCTTCGTGATCATTTTGGCTGTTCTGAAGTCCTGCAAATAGAATTAAAATGTGGTTATGTAGTTACAAAAATGATGGCAAAACTTGTAACTTTCTTGTTCCATAGGTTTGTGATGAAAATATGGCATTGTTAATTGTTTTTGGGTATTAACTAATTAGAAATAAAAGTATCCTTGGTAGGCAACATCATTTTTATAAAGTACATGTATCATTAAAACAGCTTATCACTAGCTGAAGTAATCCAATCAAAATTCAGTAGAAGTCAATTACACCGCAATTAGAAAACACCATAAGCAGAGACATGCATGTAAATGAAAACCTAAAATGTTACAGAAGCCAAAAAAACCCAAAAACAGTTTAGTAGTAATTATTTGAGATGACTCATCTGCTTTTTAGTGCATGTACATCCTGTGTGCGTGAGACAAAGCCTTCTTGGCCAACAGTGCCTACTAGGCCACACCTGTGCTTTTGAAATTCTCACACTCCCCTTCCTGAGGCTATGAACTAGAGAGCAAGCCCAGTTGCAACTGAAGTCAACAGGAGCTCTATTTTAACATAAAAAGTGTTATAATAACCTAAAAAATGGGACCTACATTCATTTTGGACTGGACAAGCATTTCTGGATATATTTGACTGCCATAGATTTTGTCTTGATTCTTATTCTATAAAACCATCTTATTTCACATGAGTCTTATGAAAATAAATTCAATAATGTTTTGAAAGCACTCTGGTACTATAATGATATATTTTATTTCCAGGAGGAAATTAGTAACTACCCTCAGAGCAGGGTTTGAATAGGGTGCTGTAAAGTAAACCACACATTGAACAAAGAGGAGAAAATACAAATGTTCATTGGCTTCATGCTAAATGAAGCCTTGCCCAGTCTGCACTGAATTATACAGGGTCCTGTGGGGAAAAAAACCCATGAGATAACATCATTAAAAAGAACACAGGGGGCTAGACCCAATGATCTGGCGAGGTCCCTTCCGGTAGGGCTGTGTGAAGCTTTGGTCCCCGATTTCAATTTGGTGGAGATTCAGCCTGGTTTGATGGCCAAATCTCCAAATCCAAATCAAATGAGGACCCTTTAATCTCTCCAAATTGATTTGGAACCCTCCAATTTTGATTCGGAGCGATTCAGACAAATTTGGATGTAGATACAGCTTTAAATGTGTTTTTTTTCTACATACCTCTAGGTAGCTGGGGCTCTGAACGCTGTGATGATGGGCCAGATGCAGGATCCACAGAAGCACGGGGTGCTCCCTAGTGCACTCAGCAGCAGACCCAGAAGTGGACCAGAAGCACTTCCAGTCCACTTCTGGGCCTGCCAGGGAGCATGCAGGGGGTCTTCTCTGTGCCCCCCTGGATCGGCGGCTGGTGTCTCCTGGGTTTGAGGGGGCACCTTGGGTCCACCTGTGGCTGATCGCCAAGCTGGGGGGGTCCCCCTGCATGCTTCCTGGCAGACCCGGAAATGGACCGGAATTATTTCTGGTCCACTTCCCGTTTCACTGCCAAGCACACTGGAGAGCACCCCCACGCTGTGGGATGTTCCACGTGCCCCAGCACTGCAGCTATCACAAGCCGCACTGCTACCTCAAGGTATGTAGAAAAAAACTTTTAAAGCTGTGCCTGTGTCCATATTGCTGATTTGCTAAATCAGCATCAAATCTTCAGACTTGGATTCTGCTGAATTGAATTGGGGACAGTGATCCAAACCAACGGATCGAATTGTTCTCCCCAATTCAGGCCAAATCTACATCTAAATTGAATAGGGCCCATTTCACATGGCCTTACCTTCCAGCCCTAATGTTTATGAAATCTATGAAACACAAGATGTATATACATATGAGAGCTGAATTAAGGTTGCAAAGACACAAACAGCTCACATTTTTTGAGTGCTTGACTTGGCAATCATAGTTTCTTTTAAATAAGTAGAGGTTTTTTCTTTTCGTATGCATTATTCATATATAGCAGAAACCAGAATATTTATAAGTTTAGGTATGGAAACTAGTCAACACTAAAAACAACCAAGTTACCATTTAGCAACATCAGATGGTATAATAGAGCTTGGGTCATTGAAATGGAACATCTACCTCTTCATTAACAGAAAGCTTAGGTACAAAATGTGTCCCACTGAAAGCAGTTCCTAAAAGTTTATTTACCTTTTTATTAAACAGATGCCCACTGTTACAACATCAGTCCTATACAAAGCTTTCTCTTCTATCAGAATCTTGAAGGGTTTTTTTTCACTTTTCATCAGTGAAAAAGAGTTGAGGGGGTTTTTTGCCCCCCCCTCCGCAACCAAAATGAGGAGCTAACTGCACAGGGGAAACTGTAAAATCTATTAGAGATGAAATAAGGTCAAATGTACGAGCAAATGAACTGGAAAAAATATTTGCGCTAATCCCTTTATTAGGTATTGTTTATTATACCAGTGCATTGAAAAGACTGTACTGTTTGACTAATGAGAGTTTAAAACATAAGACAGAAAAATCTTTTGTAAAAATCGATATTTGCCGGCTTGTATGTAAAACAAGCTTGATGAGCTTAAGTTTTGGTCTTGATTTAGTACTTTCAGGCTGCGTCCTATGAAACTATGAAACTATGAAACTATGAAACTATGAGTGTGGACATCTGTTTCCCCAGAGAGAAGACACAGCAGCACACCTTGTGTAGCTGCTATTTGTCCCCGGGGCATGCCTGTGCCACACGCCCTCTGGCACATGGCAGGCTACCCCAGGTGTGTTGGCCCCAACAGTCTTATCTGGGGCTCTGGGGGCCTCAGAGCTGCAGCCACAGCAGTCCTGCCACTCTGGCTGGCCACACTTTGGTTTTGGATGGCACGCTTGGCCCCGTGTGCATTGCCACACTTTTTTCTTCTCCCAGGGTCAAAAGAACCCCTCCACTGCTACCTTGCAGTGCAGAGAACACTTGAAGGTGCAGTACATGTGCAGACCCGTCTGTGGCACCATGTACCGTACGGGCGCTCTTATCTAGACATAGCCTCAGGATGGAATGTGCAATTAATGCAACATGATAAATTCCAAAGCTGTTTGAGCCAGAGTACATTGGTCTTGGGCACATCATGTACATGTGCACCTGGAACAGCAGCAATATGCATCAGGGTGGAGCAGGCCTGCAGTCAGTGACCACATGTGCATTTCAATGCAGTAAATTACTCTGCCATAAGATAGTACTATCCTACAGTGGAGTTAATTAATTGACTACCTTATACCAGTGCACATGTAGACCTTGATGCTTTACTGTGAAGCTAATTAGTCTACTCTGCAGTAAAGTGCATATGTAGATGCAGCCCTGAGACCACATTACTTCCTTTCTTTTATTTTTTTTATGTTTAAAAAACAAAACACTTTCTAGGATATTTGATTGACTTTTTGGTAGCTCCGCAGTTCTACATTAGAATTCTGTAATGGTTTGTTTTGGTTTGTTTTCTATAATGGTTTGTTTTATAGTAAGTCATTAGTATAAATCTTTGTGAGACCCAAGCTCTGATTCTTGTCTCATAGGAATTTTCTACTGGGCTGGTTTTACTCTTTAATCGTAGAACCAGGGCCGTCCCTAGGGTGGGGGCAAATCAGGGTGACTGCCCCAGGCCCCATGCTTTGGGAGCAGAGCAGCGGTGGTGCGGAGCCAATGGCAGAGATGGCTTCTGTGGCTCCAAGGCCCATGGGATCGGAGTTGGAGCAGGGCCCTGCATGGGCTGATTTGCCCTGTGTCCCACACCCTGCTCAGGTCATAGAACATTAAGGTTGGAAGAGATCTCAAAAGTTATCTTATCCAATTCGCTGTACAGATGGAGCGTTTACTCTTCACTATCTGTTAGCCTCTTTATGAAAACCTCCACTGAAGGATTTCCCCCAAATTGTCTGGGCAGCCTGTTTCATGGTCCTACTTTTTTTCTTAAAGTTTGGAATTATATACTTGAGATTTGTTCTAAATTTGCTTTTATAACAGTTAAAAACCCACATACCTGCCTTCTGTAGCAGAGAACAATGTATCTGTGGCTACAAATAGACACCGCCAAAGGAAGCAGATCAGCTGTGGTACAGTATGTCCTGCTGCAGCTGATCCTCTTCATTGGTGAAATGCACATTGCCCATTGTCCTGCATGGGCAGGGACCAGATCCAGCAGACTAACAAGTGACATGTTCCCCCCCTACAGCCATGCCTCAAAGATTCCCCAGGGTATGTCTCTGCAAGTGGGAAAGCCAGGGCAATCTCCAGGATGCATCTCTGTAAGCAAGAAACCCCATATTTCCTTGCTTACAGAAACTCCAGAGATTCTTCGGGGTATCTCTCTGTAAATGGAGAAAGCTGGGGTTCCCTTCTTACACAGACATACTCTGGAAATTGCCACGGTTACATTTCTGTAAGAGTAAAATGTCAGGCAGGTGCTTCTGAAGCTTGAGGGCCTCAGTCCTGCACAGAAGTTCATGAGACACACAGGATGGGGCCCCTCAAGCCTTAGAAGTGCCTGCCTGTGGTGGTTGGAGAGTACAGACAGCTCCAGGCTGCCCATGTTCATGCACTGTAAAGAAAACAGACGTCTGCCACAATAAAATAGCAGAAAATATTACCACCTTTTGTTGCAGCTTCAGTTTCTTGGCATTTGTGATGTGACAAGGCATTGTGGACATACGTTTGCTTGGCCTTTGTACTGCCATATTGCTTTTTTCTGGAGGCACAAAGGCACCATCTATTTCCAGCCTTTATATTCTTTATGGCAGCCTTTCAAACATTTGAAAACTGTTCTCATAACTCTTCTTTCTCCAGACTAAACATGCTGAGTTCCTTCAGCCTTTACTCATGGCATGGTTTTCAACCCTTCTTTGTTATTCACCTTTGCATCCTCTTTTAGTGCTTTCGTTATTCTTTTTTCAAATGCAATGTCCAGAACTCCACGCCAAACTTCAGCTGAGACCTACTGAGAATCACGAGTAGCAGTCCTATCATTTCCTGTGTCTTGCATATAATATTTCTATTAAAGCAATTAAAAAAAAAGTGACAGTCAGGCCTGGAATGATTTTCTTTTAAGCTAACTCATATCCATTTTATATTAATTATATCCATTTTATTGTTGTATTAGTTAGCTTAGCTTTTGTATGACTTAGCTTGGGCCAAACCCTATTTTATAGCAGCTTAATGCTATTATATATACATATATGTAGCAAAATAAGAATGTCTTTGTAATATTTAGAATGTATGGATGAATGAGTGTGGAGTAACTGGAAAAGTATTGTGTGCTGCGTGCTATCATTTAATTACCTATGCTCGGAAAAGGCTGAAGAAGCAGCCTGTGCCGGGCAAAGAATGAAGATAAGCAGAAGAAGCAAGGTTTACAACTCTGCTGTAATCCTTCAACGGCCAAAGGTTGCAGTAACCTCCTGTTGTGACAAGGTTAAGGGATGCAAAACAGTTGCAAAACCACACCCTGTCCCAAAGGCTGAAGACTGCAGGACTCAGAGTGAAAAAAATCTGTCCCAGAACCAAATCATCCTAACACAGGAGGAAAAGAGAAAAACAACTTCAGAAAACAACTACAGACCACCCAACCAAGAACAGCTGGACCAGGAATTCTCAAGTCAGCTCGCGGAGGCAGTTAAGTCAAGGGACATGGTCATCATGGGTGACCTGAACTATCCAGACATCTGCTGGGAGGAGCAGTCAGCCAGGTCTGACTGTTCACAAAGGTTCCTAGCTGAGATACAGGTCCCCCACCTAACCCAGGAGGTGCACAGTCCCACCAGGGGAAATGCCTTGTTGGACCTGGTTCTGGCCACAGGTGATGACCTGGTGAGGGGGCTGCGGGTGCTCGACCACCTGGGCGATAGTGGTTATTCCCTACTGGAATTCACCATCCAGTGCAGGGTGTCAAAGGCTTGCAGCAAGGCAGCAGCCCTGGACTTCAGAAGGGCATATTTCAATGGGTTAAGGAAATTAGTTGGGGAGGTACTGAGGTCCCATAGGGGAAGGGAGTTGGGAGTCCAAGATGAGTGGTCATTCCTTGAGGAGACGATCCTCAAAGCCCAAAGGGTGACAGTTCCAACATGGATCTGTCCCGGGGTGGGGAACTAAACCCCAGAGTCACGGTGGGCCAGGGTGGCAATTAGACACGATAACAGGCCGGGTTCTATTGGCTATGGAGAACTGAGGCACGGGAAACGTAGCAGTTTCTTAAACAAGTTGGAAATTTATTTGACTTATGCTTAGGTGCGTAGGAGAACGATGTCTTCAGTTACAGTTTACGAACTTACAAATAACAAGAACAACAAAGGGGTCTGTTGGCCCATGAGGTTCAGTCAAAGACCTAGTCCCAGGGCTGGTCAACAGCTCATTGAGTGGATAATACGAACAACAAACTAACTGTAACGCGGTGAATGATGAAAACGAGACGTGACGCCAGTCCAATATTGGTGGATGATCGAGTAGTCGTAGAGTAATGCCGAGGTCGGGATGCCAGAATGTTGAGGTGAAGTCGTAGTGGGATGGTCCAAAATCGTAGTCAGCAATCGGTCAAATTGAATCGGGAACCAGGAGATCAAAACTGCAATAGCTCTAACCAGCACAGAGTGCCAATCTGGGGAAGGAGACCAGTAGGCCTAAGAGCCTGACTGCCAGACAGTCCCTGGAAACACCAGCCTCTGTCTCCAGTGACGCGATCTTCTCCCCCCAGAGGGAGGGGCCCTCAGACCTTTTATAGCAGCCCTATAGCCAATCAGGCTGCTTGGCTAAGAGAAATTTCTAGAGGTATTACCTCATTCCAGTCGTACACTGGGCATGCTCTGCACTAAGATCTGCATAGCAACTGAGTCTGCTCAGAGCTGAAAGTGGGTCAGGGCTGATTGACAGCTCCTGAGGTCATAGAAAGGGTAGTCCAGGCCCTGTATGGAATTTTCCACTTTCAGTCAAACTGAGTTCACGATCACGAGATGTGCATAGCGGAGACCAACTGGAGGCTACAGGAATGGTGCTTCGAGGCGGGCTTTGGCTTCCTCAGCCATGACCGGCACATCGTGATGAGAGACATGCTGGGATGGGATGGGCTCCACCTTTCCCCTAAAGGTAAGCGTGTGTTCTCTTCCAGGTTGGTGAACCTCCTTCGGCGGGCTTTAAACTAGGCTCGTCGGGGGAGGGGGAAGATGAGGGCGGAGGAGACGATGAACTACCAGGCCCAGCAACAGCCAGCGAGCCCAGACCAATGGTCAAAAGGGAGAAACAGGTAAGCGATGGGGGACGGGGCATTGCTGAGACTAGGGGGTCAGTGGGCACAACCGTTGGAGGCCTTAAAGGCCTCTACACGAATGCTCGAAGTATGGGGAAGAAGCAGGAGGAACTCGCCCTCCTCCTAGCTGTCACCAGCCCTGACATAGTAGGGATCACAGAAACGTGGTGGGACTCATCGCATGACTGGGTGGTGAGTGTCAAGGGCTATAGGCTATACAGGAAGGACAGGATAGGAAGGAAAGGTGGAGGAGTAGCACTCTACATCAAGGAGGAATATACTTCCTTGTTAATTAGCAAGGGGGTAGAGGGGGGGCACTCTGAGGTGCTCTGGGTTAGAGTAAAAGGCAGTCCAGGGGAGAGAGACTTAACGGTGGGAGTCTACTATAGACCTCCCAACCAGGGAGAAGAGCTCGACCAGGAATTCTTAGGTCAGCTCACAGAGGCAGTGAGGGCTAAGAATGTGGTCATCATGGGGGACCTGAACTTCCCAGACATCTGCTGGGAGGAGCAGTCAGCCAAGTCTGATCGCTCACGTCGGTTCTTAGCCAGAGTGCAGGACCTCCATCTAAGCCAGGAGGTGCACAGTCCCACCAGGGGAGACGCCTTGTTGGACCTGGTGCTGGCCACGGGTGATGACCTGGTGAGGGGGCTGCGGGTGATGGGCCACCTGGGAGACAGTGATCATTGCTTGCTGGAATTCACCATCCAGCGTAAGGTGGCAAAGGGCTGCAGCAAGGCAACAGCCCTAGACTTTAGGAGGGCTGACTTCAACAAGCTAAGGAGGATCGTTGGGGAAGCGCTGAGGACCCAGAGGGGAAGGGAATCAGATGTCGAAGGTGAGTGGTTGCTCCTTAAGGAGACGATCCTCTATGCCCAAAGGGAGGTAATCCCAACAAGGGTCAAAGGGAGCAGGAGGGCACATAAACCCCCATGGCTCACTAGGAGCATCCGGGAATGTCTCCTTGCTAAAAGGGAGGCATACACCCAATGGAGAGATGGGGTCATCACCAAGAAGGACTATGTTACAGTCGCCCGAGGATGTAGGGGGGCAGTCAGGAGGGCCAAGGCAGAGATGGAGATAGGACTAGCTTCCTGGATTAAGGACAATAAGAAGTCCTTCTTCAAATACATAGGGGGTAAAAAGAGGGTCCCGGGTAATGTGGGGCCCCTGCAGGACACGATGGGCAACTTAGTCATCACGCCAGATGACAAAGCTAACATATTTAACGATTTCTTTGCCTCTGTCTTCCTAAGTAGGGACCAGTTCAGCCACCTCCCTGCTGGGCCCCCCTCAGGCCCCGGGAGAGACACGCCTGGGCCAGGGGTTAGCGAGGAGTTAGTTAGGGTACTTCTGGAGAGGCTGGACGTGTTCAAGTCTGCTGGTCCGGACGATCTTCACCCTAGGGTTCTACAGGAACTGGCCGAGGTCATTGCGGGACCCCTGGCGCGGCTCTATGAGCACTCGTGGTGCTCTGGCGAGGTGCCGGAGGACTGGAAGAGGGCCAATGTGGTCCCTATCTTCAAAAAGGGAAAAAAAGAGGACCTGGGAAATTACAGGCCAGTTAGTCTTACCTCAATCCCGGGTAAGCTCTTTGAAAAAATTATCCTGGCACACATCCAGGAGGGCCTTGCAGGGGAATGCATGCTCAGGGGCAACCAACATGGGTTCATCAGTGGCAGGTCTTGTCAGACCAACCTGGTGGCCTTTTACGATCAGGTCACCAAATCATTAGACGCAGGGGTTGCTGTGGATGTAGTCTTTTTGGATTTCCGGAAGGCTTTCGACACTGTCTCTCACCCTGTCCTCATCAAAAAGCTGGGAGACTGTGGTGTCGATGCCCACACGGTCAAATGGGTCGCCAACTGGTTGGAGGGCCGCACCCAGAGGGTGGTAGTGGATGGGTTCTTCTTGACCTGGAAGGACGTGGGCAGTGGGGTTCCGCAGGGCTCGGTCCTCGGGCCCGCACTGTTCAACATCTTCATCAGTGACTTGGATGAGGGGGTAGAAAGCACCCTGTTCAAGTTTGCTGATGACACTAAGATGTGGGGGGATGTGGGTGCACTAGAAGGGTGCAATAGGCTACAAGCTGACCTTGACAGGTTGCAACGGTGGGCGGATGAGAATAGGATGGGGTTTAACACTGATAAGTGCAAGGTGTTGCACATGGGGAGGAAGAACCGGCACCACACTTACAGGTTGGGGAACTCCCCTCTTGCCAGCACGGAGACGGAAAAGGATCTTGGAGTCGTCATTGACTCCACGATGAACATGGGCCGGCAGTGTGGGGAGGCAGTCAAGAAGGCCAACCGTACCCTGTCATGCATCCACAGATGCATCTCGAGCAGGTCCAGGGAGGTGATCCTCCCCCTCTATGCGGCACTGGTCAGGCCGCAGCTGGAGTACTGCGTCCAGTTCTGGGCGCCACACTTCAAGAGGGACGTGGACAATATGGAAAGAGTTCAGAGGAGGGCCACTCATATGATCAGGGGTCAGCAGGGCAGGCCTTATGAGGAGAGGCTACGGGACCTGAACCTGTTTAGCCTCCCCAAGAGAAGGTTAAGGGGGGACCTTGTGGCCTGC
Source organism: Crocodylus siamensis (assembly GCF_052110815.1). Taxonomy (NCBI): domain Eukaryota; kingdom Metazoa; phylum Chordata; order Crocodylia; family Crocodylidae; genus Crocodylus; species Crocodylus siamensis. Next base: position 133,482,943 of record NC_143397.1, on the reverse strand, counting down.
TACAAACTGGTCAGGGGGGATCAGCAGGTATTGGGGGAGTCCCTGTTCCCCCGTGCGCTGCCAGGAGTGACCAGGAATAACGGTCACAAACTGGCGGAGGGTAAGTTTAGATTAGATATTAGGAGGCGCTACTTCACAGTCAGGGTGGCTAGGGCCTGGAACCAGCTTCCAGGGGAAGTGGTGCAGGCTCCTAGCCTGGGGATTTTTAAAAGGAAGTTAGATGAGCACCTTGCCGGGGTCATCTGACCCCGGTGCTCTTTCCTGCTAAGGCAGGGGGTCGGACTAGATGATCTACCTAGGTCCCTTCCGACTCTAGCTACTATGAAACTATGAAACTATGAGTTCATGCATTGGCAGCACCTATACTTAAAATTTTGCTTCAACAGATCAAAGGGGGCAAAAGTGCTCAAAAGCCCCCATGGCTCACCAAAGACATTCAGGAATGTCTCAAAGCTAAGCCTACATTTTTCTGAGCATGGACTGGGACATCCCCCCCACCCCACCAACGAGATTTGGGACAAACTCAGGAGAGGTGCAGCCAGGCCCAGGGTCAGGGAGGACCTACTTGGGGAACTTCTTCTGGTGGGACTAGATGTGTTCAAATCAGCAGGTCCAGATGATCTCCACCCCAGGGTGCTGAGGGAATTGGCAGGGGCCATTGCAGGACCCCTGGCACATTTATGAGCACTTGTGGTGCTCTGGTGAGGTGCCAAAGGACTGGAAAAGGGCCAATGTGGTCCCCATTTTCAAAAAAAAGGGAGGACCCAGGAAACTATAGGCCCGTTAGTCTTACCTTGGTCCTGGGGAAGCTCTTTGAGAAAATTATCCAGGAGCACATCTGTGAGGGACCAGCAGGGAGATTATGCTTGGGGGCAACCAACATGGGTTCATTAGAGGCAGGTCCTGTCAGACCAACCTGGTGGTCTTCTACGACCAGGTCACAAAATCCTTGGATGCAGGTGTCGCGGTGGATGTAGTCTTTCTGGACTTTAGGAAGGCCTTTGACACTGTCTCTCACCCCATTTTCATTAAAAAAAACTAGGTGACTGTGGCATTGATGCCTACACAGTCAGATGGATTGCAGATTGGCTGGAGGGCCATACCCAGAGAGTGATGGTAGACAGGTCGTTTTCGACCTGGAGGGATGTGGGCAGTGGGGTCCCCCAGGGCTCGGTCCACAAGCCCACACTGCTCAACATCTTCATCAGCGACTTGGACGAGGGGGTGAAAAGCACCTTGTTCAAATTCTCGGATGACACTAAGTTGTGGGGAGAAGTGGGCATGCTAGAAGAGAGGGACAGGCTACAATTAGATCTAGACAGCTTATAGAGGTGGGCGGATAAGAATAGGATGGGATTCGGTACTGACAAGTGCAGGGTACTGCACCTAGGAAGGAAGAACCAGCGGCATACCTACAGGCTGGGGAACTCCCTTCTTGTCAGCACAGAGGCAGAAAAGGATCTTGGAATCACTATTGATTCCAAGATGAACATGGGCTACCAATGTGAGGACACAGTCAGGAAGGCCAACCGCACCTTGTCATACATCCACCAATGCATCACGAGCAGGTCCAAGGAAGTGATCCTCCCCGTCTATGTGACATTGGTCTAGTCGCAGTTGGAGTAGTGTGTCCAGTTCTGGGCACTGCACTTCAGGAGGGATGTGGACAACATGGAGAGGGTCCAGAGGAGGGGCACCCACATGATCAGAGGGCAGCAGGGTAGGCCCTACAAAGAGAAGCTACGGGACCTGAACCTGTTCAGCCTCCACAAGATAAGGCTGAGGGGATCTGGTGGCCATCTATAAACTTGCCAAAAGGGACCAGCAGGCAATAGGAGAGTCCCTGTTCCCCAGAGCACTACCAGGAGTAACAAGGAAGAACCGCCATAAGTTGACTGAAAGTAGATTCAGGCTACACATCAGGAAGCGCTACTTCACAGTCAGGGTGGCTAGAATCTGGAACCAACTTCCAAGGGAAGTGGTGCTCGCTCCTACCCTAGGGGTTTTCAAAAGGAGGCTAGATGATCACCTTGCCGGGGTCATTTGACCCAGCATCCTTTCCTGCCCATGGCAGGGGTCGGACTTGATGATCTGCTTGGGTCCCTTCTGACCCTACCAACTATGAAACTTATAAAAGGTGGGCAAGAACACAGAAGCTTTAAGTCTGTTCTGCACAACAACAACAGAGCGTTGGTGTGCATCCGACAGAGGCCTGGCTCCCTCCTTGTTCTCGGCTTAGCTGGCCAATAAGCTGACTTGAGCCACTAAAGACTGGTAACATCTTGGCATCTGCAGAACTGTTTGTGTGTATATGTGTGTGAATGTGATGTTCTAATGTTTTTGTATTCTCAGTAAACACGGCGTATTGCCTTGTCCCCTGATAAAGATCCTGCTTGTTTTTAATATACTGTATGCCCTATGCATACAACAACATTATACTGCTGACACATGTTGAGACAGTTACACACCATAACCCCCATGTCCTTTTTAGCAATGCTACTTCTGAGCCACTTATCCCCCATCCTCTAGATCTATATTTAGTTTTACTGTTTTGTCTATCTGTAGCACTTCATATTGTTTTTGTTGAACTTCATTTTGTCGTCTATAGCTCGGTTCTCCAATTTATCCGGATCCCTTTGGATTTTAATCTTGTCTAAAGTGTTTGCAACAGCTCCCAGTTTTGTGATGTCTGCAAACTAGATCAGGAATAAGCTCCTTATTCCTGTATCCAAATCACTGGAAAAATGTTAAATAACCCTGGACTCAGAGCAGGCATTTGGGACTCCATCTGCAACCATTTATCGGCCTATTTATGTTTGTTCTCTGCATGCAGTTATTCAATCAATTACCTTTTATTTATTCACAACCAAGACTGACCTTTCCCCCCAAAACTAACTATGGGAAATTGGGGTGAATGTCTTAAATGGTGGAAACTAGTTCTGGACAGTTTGGTTAAAAGGAAAAAAAATGTTCTTCATTCTGCCTTCCCCAAAAAAGGTGTGTGACTTACTGTATTTGGGAAGGCTGGTATTCAAATACAGTATGTATCCATCTAATGGTACTTCTGTCTAGCCCACATTTTCCCACCGGCCTATGGAAATAGCATGTAGTACTGTTTTAAATGCTTTACTGAAATCCAAGAACATTTATGTTCACCACATGGCCTTATCTACCAAACTGGTTACCGTGGCAAAAACAGAAAACTTGATTTAACATAATTTGTTCTTTAAAAAATCCATGTTGGCTGCTAATGATCACTCCTTCACCTCCAAATGTTTAAGAATTGACAGTTTTATCATTTGTGCTAGGAACGACACAAGTATTGAAGTTTGACAGATTGGTCTATAAAGCAGGAAGACCAGAGAATTGACTTTTTAAATATTTAAAACTGTACTAGCCCTTCTCCAGCCCTCTGGGACCTTGCTGTCATCTACGAGTTAATAAATAAATAGTATTATCAATGGTTCTTAGCTTTCTTCAGTAAGTTTCTTCAGCACCCAAGAGTGAGTTTCACCAGGTCCTGCTGCCTAATATCCATGTGCCTAGTCTTCTGAAACAAGCTATACCCCTCAGTGGAATTCATCTTAATTTAAACCATTGTGATTAGAATCAAGTCTACTGCTTATGACATATTGATGAGATATGGTCACAGAAGGCTTTTAATATTTGCTTGCTTATTATGAATGTCCATTTTTTATTTTAGCAACTTAATACCTTCATTTACTTATTCTTTGTTTTTCCAAGTAGAATATTTTAGTTGCCCGGGGATATTAAAATTTATATTGTACCATGCTTAAAAATAAATGTTGGTCTGTTTAAGTTTCAACATATTGTTTCCAAAATTCCAGCAGGGTGTAGGGAAAAGAGAGAATACAAATTTGACTTAAATGATTGCACATGAGTTGTAAGAACAAATATTAAGAGAGATTTTTTATTTTTATTTTTATTTTTTTCGCCTGAAAGCTTAGATTCAGCTGTGGTAGAGCCTGAGAGTACATTTTAAAGACATAAGAATAATCAATGATGACTGTATTCTGAGAACACCAAAGAAAGTAAAATGCTCAAATTGAATCAATGACCTGGAAAATGAGCTCAAATTAAAAGGTGACATGCTGCTCAGGGTTCTTGAAGAAAGTACAGAATTAGGAGTGAAATAGATACATTTTCTGCAATGGAGTTTAAAGGAACCAAGGATGAAATAGGGTTAGCAGATTCTGCATGTTGTAACTGACTGTATGTCACAGCATCATAAACAGAGCATCTGCAATGAACAGGTCTAGGTTCAAACTGAGGATGTTGCTGAAAGGGATATACTATGCCACTTTGATAAAAGTAAGTGATATAATAAATATAGGGATCAGACAGAAACTATAAGAGTTCTGATAAAAACTTTCATGGGAAAGAATGTACTTTAATACCTGGAATGTAAATCTGGTGACTAGTCTCTTTTATACAGAACCGATGGAGTCATGTAACATGGTCTTCAATGGGAGTGAACAAAATAAGCATAGAGTTGGAGTGACTAAGGCAAATAGGAAAAGACTGCAAGTGTTTGAAAGCAAAGTGCAAAGGAAAGTATTTAATGCGGTACAAGAAAACAGATTATGGAGAAGAAGACATAATCAAGAACTCAATAAACAAAAGACCTGAACCATCCAATAGCAACAAACATTTTGACCCAATGTTTTCAAAGGTGGTAGACCTTAGTAAAAGAGAAAAGTGCTAACCAAATAGCTGCATGGAAGATCTCTAGGTAAAATAGTGTTTTGATATTCTGTTTTCACTATAGAGCAACCATTACTTTGGTTGTGATAAATCAACACTGGGGCAGAAGCAATGCTTTGTCAGTCACTGAGGCCCCCTTTACACATTACAGGTATTGCACAATTAACTGGGTAATTGTGCAACTATCTTGAGATCAGCTACATGTGCAAAGTACCTTTTATCACACCTTAAAAAGCTCCAACCAGCTATACAGTTAGACCTCAAAAATATGTACTAACTTTATAGCTGGTTGCTGACAAGCTGCAATTTGCACAGTGTAGCAGGGTCTCACCAGAAGCTGGGAGCCCACAACTGAGGGGACTCTCAGCCCCAGCAGCTGCCAACTCTGGGTCCCAGCTACACCTGGCAGCTGCTAGGACCTACAGTCATACAGCTACAGATGCTGGGTCCTGGCAGTGCACTTCTCAGTGCCAGGACCCAGCTGGGTCCCAGCAGCTGTGGGGTGCATCTGTAATCGCCCAGCCCTGGGGATGTGTGGAGCACTCCCATGGATGGAAACCATCCACCTGAGGGGGCTCCCAGCCACAGGCTTCCCCTGCACTGGCAATAAAGCATGATTAATACAGGATCCCACAATCACTCCTCCTGCCATGCACATGTAGACGTACAATCCCATTCTGCCTTTACCTGCATGTGTAGAGGGGCCCTGACATTACATTTTTTCCCAGAGAAAAGCTAATTTAGTATAGTAGGGCAATGCAAAGCAGGCAAATATACATCTTCTTTTAATAAAATGAAACAGAATAGAGATCTATGAGAATACTTAAAGAGTCTTTCATGTGAAAAGAGTGCATGTATATTTAGGTTGAATGACAGCATTTACCTCACAACACCTACTTATGTTTATGTAGATATTCATTGTACACCTCCCTTTCTGCTTCCCAGTCACAGACTACCACTGAAAGTGTGATGTGCATCTGAAATGTGACCAGTAGCCTGGTAATGATAAGAAACAGCCAGGCACAGTGTTTGGGCTCACACTTAAAGGAGTTTTACCTAAAGAAAAATTGCCAAAAGGAACTGACTCAAATCATATGAATCTAGTCAGTTTCATTAAATCACATCTAATAGTAAAGTGCATTTGTGCAGTACTAATCCTTGACTGCTGGTGGACGCCTGATCCAGAATATAGAGACAGACATAGGAGATGAAGAGGAGAGAGAGAATGGAGAGTTAAAGTAATCGTGTTGGTATTTTGGATTTCTGTGTTGCCTCTTTCTAAGAATAACTATACACATCCTTACAAATACCTTCCTAATGCGACCTTTTTAAGATAAACTGAGAGAGAGAAAAAAATAACTGAAGAAGTGTTGAGTTGGAGATAGGCAAAATGACTGGCTTAGTCAGGGATGGTCCTAACTTGCATTGGGGTCTGTATTAGAGGATCTTGTGGGGTCCCTTCCAGCCTTATTTTGCTATGCTCCTATGATCGTAAAATATAGCATGGTCAGAGACAGAAGAAAAACAATGCTGGCACAAAATCCAATGGCTACAAACTGACTATGAACTAATTTAGATTGGAAATTAGAAGAAGATCTCTAACGAGCAGAAAAATGAAGTTTTGGAATGGTCTTCTAAGTCAAATTGTGGGGGAAAGAACTTGTATCGCATTAAAACTGGCCATAGTAAGTTTATGGAAGGGACAATATGATAAGACAGGAAATTCTTGTTCAACAAGCCATATGGGCAATGTGTGGAATTGTGCACTTGTAATCCCCATACCAGCGTATAGAGATTGTCTCTTGCTGTGTGCATCAGGTAATCCTATGCTTCAGGGCTTCTGCTGATTTATCTGCAAGGGCCAGGAAGAAATTTCTTTCTTGGATTCTGGGCATTACTTTGCATTGGGATGTTGGCCACTACTGGGGGTAAAGATTTTTACTACAGTATGCTGATGCTTTTCTCAGTATGTAGAAAACTCAGAGCTTCCTGGATATAGGGTCTTTCTCTTCCATTCAAGGACTGGACGCATCTACACATTCATTAATGTGTTTTTCCTACTGCTCATTAAGTTTAGCACCTCTAATATGAGGTACTAGATGAAGGCACAGCAGCTGTGCTAATGTGCAGTAGCAAAGGCAAACTTTTTTTTGTGACACTTAATGTGACTAATTCTACTGCACATTAGCACATTAGCATAATTTTTCCTATGACACACTAATGCTCAGTAGAACAGTCCACTGTGCATTAAGGTGTCTCATGTAGACGCAACCACTAATTACCAAATTTGGGATTAGGAAGAAATGTTTTCCCCTTTGAGGTTTTGCCTTCCTCTCATGGACTTCATTCTAGGATCTTTTCAGCATGCATTAACCAGGTATTTCCTTGTCATTGCAGGGGCAGAACACTGACAATGCCTCATCTCCCCTGCTTTTATCTAATGACAAGTTTTAGGGTGAGCTTGATCATCTCAGTTTTGTGCCTTGTGTGTGAGGATTTGGAGGGGCAATCTGGAGAAATTGGGGGATTATAGCTGTCTGTGAATTCAGGAGTCTGGACTCCATGGCCAATGTCCTGTTTCATCCCAGAACAATAACTAGGAGAGCACAGATCTCGGGAGTTGTTCTGCTCATGCCTCTGGGATAATAGCCACCAAGTCAGGATTGGACAGTGAGAACAAATAATAGTGAGCATAAGGAATTAAACCTTAGATGCTCAGTAAAGCCCTGTTTAGGGCAAAGGCATAACATATTTCCCCCGAGAGAGGCATCGAGACTTAGTGCTTATCCCTATTGACAAAACATGTAGTTTATTATAGGAAAAAAGAATATTGAGTTTGACACCTATAGGGAACAAGCAGTCTAAGGGTCTTAAAAAAACAGCTGGTATGGCCATGGGTTTCAGAATGGTGCACAATGAATGGCAGAATATAAGGCAATTCCAATAGTAGCTGGACCGTGAAGCAGGATGGGATTTAGGACCTGTCAATGATGCGCAGTTCTTCAGTGACACACAATTCCTACACAAACAAAATGCTGCAGAAAACATGGTTGTCCGTGGGTTAGGCAAGGAAATTGGAGTCATCACTCAATTTCCCAAGAGATTTTGAAGACAGAAAGACTGACTGCTGTCACCATCCCAGACCCTTTGCCCTCAGGCTTTGGACCTAGAAGCAGCACTGAGATAACACTATTTGTACTAGTGAATACTTAGCACAGACCAGGACTAAATACCCAAGCTCAGCAAGCTGGATAAATCCACAACATCTGACACCATAGCACATGAAGCGCTGCTGACTCACTGGAGACCTAAAAGGAAACCTCTATTGCAATGAGCAAGTTCTAGTTGTTCCTCTCAGAAAGATCACAGAGGGTTGTAGGTGGCAGCTACATCCTGTGATGAGAAGTATCATGGAAACAGCACTGCAGGACTCAATCTTGTACTTTCGTTTGGCCCATAGGAATAAACTTGCTTGGTGGAGTTACGAACTGAAATGTATTTCCAAGCTAGTAGTATACAGATGACAGCCATAAAAAGAAATATGTGTTTTTCACAGTACTTAATTAACTGTTGCAGCTTATTGCCATAAACTATTTTTGAGGTCAGAAGTTTAGCACAATTAAAAAATATTTTGACATTAATAGACCCATTAAAAACATTTACTATTTAATTCGCTAGAATAAAAAAGGGGGACAAAACTGAATATTTCCTAGGACTGTAAGCAGACACCAACTTGTGATATGCATATGGGCAATGCCTCATGCAATATGACCCTGATAACAGAGCTATCAATAATGCAAATAACTAATAATGAATGCTATGTTTCAGGTATAACCAAGGAGGAAAGTTCCCATCTGAGTATTTTATCTCATACTTCTCAGGCACATATTTCTTGCATTGCCTTCTGAAGCATTTGATAACAACCAGTGCAAGACACAGGATACCAAGACACCACTGGTCTGATTCACTCTGGCAAATGTAATTTTCCCAGCTAACAACATTCTTTCGCTAGCAGTGGTTTTCAACCTCTTTTCATTTGTGGAACCTTAAAAATGTTGAATGACAGTGCAGACCCCTTTGGAAATTCTGAATGGAGGTGCAGACCCCTTTGAATTGTAAATGTGGATATTCACATACTTCTCAATGATCATAGCCATCTTTCGTGGCCCCTTAGTCATAGTCTATAGACCTCCCCAGCAGTTCACAGACCACAGCTTGAAAACAACTGCTTATAAGCAGGGCCTGGTTTAAATCCCATGCCCTTGCTGCTGACCAGATGGGAGGCTAAAACCATGGCATATTTAAAACTCTGGTTTTTGCCTCTCAGCTATCAGGAGTGAGCAGCAAGCGGCAATCAGCAGCAGTGGGACATGTAGGAGGAATTCCAAGATTAAAGGAGCTGCTATGCTGCAAGCTGGGCCCATGATTTAAACAAGGCCCTATCTATAGCACTTCCAGGAATGCTTGAGTTACAGAAATCACTCAAACCACAGAGATGTTGAAGTGTATATATAGGGATTCAGTTTCATATATTTCACGGAAACCACAAAATCAGGAATTGTCCACGAGATCCACAAAATTAAAAAAAACAAACCAAAAAACAACCGACTAAAATGCTGGCTCCCCAAGGAGAGCTACGTCTTCCTGGCCTCTCAGTCCCGGCCTTGCAGCCCTCTTGGGTGGAAGCTGCCAGCACCAGGGGTGATATAGCCAAGATGTGCCTGGACTCTGCCCCTGGCTGCTGATTGGCTGAAAGGGCTGCTTGTCTCATGGCCCTGCCTCTCTTTTAATCAGCAATGAGGGGTGGGGCCACGTGACAGACAGCACTCTTGGCCAATCAATGGTGAGGGGTGGGTTCACCATGGAAAGACCACAAAATTGACTCTAGGCACTGTAAGTGGCATGCAAAAATCCGTTTCTCTCTCCACAACTTAGGTAGATACTTAAGTATATATACAGAGATAGTGCAGCCGCTCTGACCCTTTTGGACAGGGCAGGATGTACATCTAACCAATTATTTAAACCCTAAACGCACACACATCCCCCAGAATTTCAAGTGCCCATCCAAGCAGCTTATTAGACAGGATGAAGAATTTTGCTTTTATGAAGCTCATGTAACTGCGTAAGGATTTATTAACCTCCTCTCAACAAAACCCCTCTTCACTTCATCAAATTATTAAATTAGTATATAGTTTGCAACCCTGATCACTCTGCATGTATTTTGTATCCTTTTCCCTCAAGGAGCAGCCTTTTTTGTTTAGACTGTAAACTGTTCAGATTTTGCTCTACATCTGTTGTTATTTTTTTTGGATCTTACCTTATATGCTGCTGTATTTATTCTTCACTTTCTCTGGTTTATACTGCTCCCTATATAGGGTAATGCAGCCAGAGGCTATATCACTTCATGCACATTTTGTGCACTTGTCAAGCACATGCTTTTAGAGAACTAGTCCATGCAGGTGTTTTTCCTCCAGCCAGATCACACTCTTTTTACAAAGCTCCTGACTCATGTATAAGCAGAAACAGCATCGCAGTGTATGGAGATTGTTATAATAATTGACCATTTCTTTTTCCAGTGTCCTTCATCTCCTTTGCTTTTCACGCTGTGCAACAAATGGATTGATTGTTTTCCTCTTATAGAATGAAATGCGCCATTAAATCTAGACAAGAAACATCAAAATATTTTTAATAGCTCACTAACGTGAGCTGCAATTAATAGACTTGAGACAGGCTTGAGACTAGCTTTGGCCTTCACCACCATCACAAATGTGTCTGGCCTGACCATGTAAGTCAGCATGGCTGCAATTAGACGCCAACCACTAAAGCTGCTTCCAACATTAGAGTGGCTGCTGGAAACCGAGCAAGGTCATGCTGACAATGGAAACTTCCCGTGCCACATAAGGACATGCTCAGATATGCCTTGCTGTTCTAACCTAGAGAAACTCTGCCAATAATTGTGCCATTTCCCTCTAGGCAGTCCTAGGCTTCTTTTAGGAAAAAGCTAATCTGCATCGGTTTATGTACACCTGAGTCATTTTTCTTGAGTAAATCCATGCATGGTCACTCTTATTTCCAGTCTGAGAAGTCTTGTTGCACTGCAACTCAATTCACTTGGCATTTCATTTTGGGCAAGCTTAGCTCACCAGCTAGCAGCAGGCTCAAACACATCGTGCTGCTTCAAAACCCCAGGGGCAGAGTGGCAATGCCTACCAAATAGCACAGCAGATTTGCGGAGAAGACCTCTCCAACAGGGAATCCAAGGTGGATGAAGCTAATTCAGGCAGCAGGCAGGGCAGAGTGGCACCTTAAGAGACTAACTGGTTGGGAGAGGTATGAGCTTTCCTAGGTGATATAATGAACCAGTTAGTCTTTGAGGCTAACGCCTATCTGAAGAACCTGAGCCTGTTTATCTCTTCACACCTCATTTATCTCCTGTGCTTCTGGCTGCCCCCTTCAAAGGATCTTGGGGCACCCCAGATTGCCCCAATCCAGGGAGTAGAGAATCACTGCCCCCAGGTGCCCCCGGGCCCTTCCTCCTGCTTGGTTTCAGACTGCCAGGGCTCAGTGCCTTTCCAAACTAGTGGCGCTCTTTTATTGCTCAGTCCGTGTGTCCACATCCATGGGGTTAATCCAGTGATAATTCTCCTTGGACACCTCTAGGCAGACACATGCTCAGTGCACGTGCCCAACCCCAAAGATGAGGCCAGCATTGCCAGGTCTTCAATGTGAAATTATTGTATTGGAAGCTCATAATTATCCTATTTGCTGAAAAACTATCGTACACTGAAATATATGCAAATAAGTCATCTTCTTATTTACTTTATCTAGCTCACTGTAACTCGTCAGTTAGTGAGTGAGAACTGGGTCTCAAAGTTTAAGCATGTCTTTATTTTGGGGCAAACAGGCATGAGAAAGTGCTGACAGCAAACCTAAAAGTCAGTAAAACAAATACAATGATTAAGATAAAATGATTAAAATGGCACTGTGTAGTGGAGGATTACATCCTTGTCTGCTTGGAGACAGAGCTACCTATGAGAATCTCTACAGTTAGCGTCCTACTGGCCAGCATCCAGTGGGATAATCTAGGCTACATGCCAACTTTATGGAAATGGGAGATTCCTCCCTAGCTTGCTCCTGTAGCCAACGGCAAGCCAAACTTGGAGGCATCCAAAACCCAGGTTTTTAGGGTTAGGCCTGCATGTATGGTGCCCACTAAAGGATTCGGAAGTGTCTGAAGCCCCAGGCAGTGGTGGAGAATGTTTGCCGGTAGTACTTGAATTTGGTTCTTGAATGACTCGCAAATTTGGAATTGACTTCCCTGATTTGACCTGGAACCCAAAAAAAATTCCTTAAAAGAACCCTCCAAAGTCAGAAGACTCCCTGAGAGTGAGCTGGGTTTTGTATATACTTCATCGATTACTCTAGTTTCTCTTCAGATGGCATAAATCTTTCACCTTCTCGGCCTCTTGTGGGCTAAGATCAACTGGGGGGCATCCGAATCCCAAGACCTCTGGGCTTGGATCTGCCAATAGATTTGGGAGCTTCTGAATACCCAGGGCAAGAGCCTGGGACAGAGGATGCTTGAGGGTTGTAGCACCGTACATGGTGTTCAGAACAATTGAGTTCTGCTGGCTCAATTGATATGAATTTGATTTGACCCAGGACACAAACTATATTAATAATAATAAAAAATGCTGCACTAGTTAACTACCTCCAAAAATTATTGTACATTTTGAAGACTTTTATTATTATTGAGTATACATCATACAAGGGTTCAGGGATGTATGTGTTGCCGTGTTGGTCTGAGACAAAAAGAGATGTGAAAATCTCAAACTCTTGGATCCAAAATGATGGCTTTTATTAGACCAACAGAGAAATTTAAAACAAAAATCAAATCAGGCACATGAGCCTGAAAGCTTAAAGAAAAAGACATTTTTTTTTTGCAATTTCTTAGTTGGTTTAATAAAAGGTGTCATTTTGGAACCAAGAGTTTTGTATTTCATACAAGGGTTGAAAGCACTGCATAAAGACAATAATCGCTGTACCCCTGGCAACACTGGAGGAAGCTCAGGGAAACCCCCCAGAGAAGCTTTGCCCGGGTAGAGCCAGCCCCCCCCCCCCCCGTGCGGCGCAGCTTCCCCGCCCCCCCACCTTGCACCGGCAGGGGGAGCCGCGGAGCAACCATGACAAACGGGCTCCCCCGACCCCGCCTCTGATTGGCGGTCGCGGCTGTCAGCAGCCGGCATCGGCGCGCCGCGATTGGCCAGCCGCTGCCGGTCGGAGACGGGACGGCGCGCGGCCGAGGCTATAAACGAGGGGAGCACAGCCGGACGCCGGCAGTAAGCAGGCGGCGGGGTGTGCGGCGGCGGTGACAGCGGCGGCGGCGCCCGGCCCCAGGCCCCAGCCATGCTGTGCTATGTGACCAGGCCGGACGCGGTGGTGATGGAGGTGGAGGTGGAGGCCAAAGCCAACGGCGAGGACTGCCTCAACCAGGTGAGCCCCCCCACCTCCCCCGCGCTTGCCCTCCATGTTGGATGCGGAGGCTGCGGCGGCCAGCCCTGCCCGCTCGCCCTGCCCCCTCCGTCCCCCCGCCCGGGTGATGCTCGCTGTGCGTGTGCATGTGGGGGCACAGGGGATCCGCCCCCCACCCCGTCACTGCCCCGCAGTTTAATGTTATTGGCTGCCCCCACCCCCACGTGCGGGGTGCGATGGGGGCAGCCTCACGCCTCCGCTACTGGGAATTGAAGGTGACTGTGAAGAGACAAAGCCCTGCCTGGGGTGGTCTAGGTGGGGATGGACCGGACCCCCTGCTCAAAGCAGAGCCAACTAGGTGAGGTGCCGTCCCGCCCTCATTTTCTGTGATGCTTTGTTGGCAGGCTGCACCAGCTCCCCAGGCAGCGGCAGGAGGCTGGGGTTGCGCTGGAGCCCAGGGCTGGTGGGCACTGTGGGAGGAAGGCTGCTCAGCGCTGTCTCTTTCTTTTGGTGCACGTGTGTCTGCGTCAGGTGTGCCGGCGGCTGGGGATCATTGAGGTGGATTACTTTGGGCTCCAGTTCACTGGCAGCAAAGGCGAGAACCTGTGGCTGAATCTGCGCAACAGGATCTCGCAGCAGATGGATGGGCTGGCGCCGTACCGCTTCAGACTGCGCGTCAAGTTCTTCGTGGAGCCGCATCTCATCCTGCAAGAGCAGACCAGGTGAGAGGAGGACAGTCTCCAGCAATGTGTGCTGCTCCTTTCTGTTTTCTTGTGACTGGATGGTGCCCCTTCACCACCTGTTTTGGGGCCTGTCCTGTCATACATCTCTTATAGGCTTTGGTTTTGCTCATGTCTGGTGATAATAGCCTCCAAATGTTTGGGAGAGTGAAAGGAAACTCTGTGGAACTCATTTTAAGTAGGTAGGTAAAAACGTAGCATAACACGAAAAGTGAAAGTAAAGATCTTGGCACATTCAAAAATAAATATGTATATCAGTTGAATGCCCGATAGTAACCTCTGGTTCAGCAGTGTTACTATAGGTCATTCTCAGCTGCTTCTACAGAAAAGCCGGAAACATTCCTCCCCCAGTGCTTAAACTTGTTGAATTCCTTCTACTCTAGTGTCATATTACAGTATTTTTCAAACAGCAATGGGCCCTCTTGCTGCAAAAGGAACAGCTGTTTTGTGTTCTCTGAAAAACATGCTAACCAAACCCAGTAACTAAACTGACATATTGAATGTTTTTCTCCAATGTGGTAGTGTTCATCTTCTGAATTCCACACACCTTTAATTTGGCATTTTATTGGTTTTAATTCATGCACTTCACTAACCCCACGAGCCCTAGCTTTTTCTCCTCTTGGACAAGCATCACTGAGCATTTTTGTATGTTTGCTAACATTTTGTTAACTTCTCTGCAAACTTTGGGGTCCACTAGGAACTGTGAACACTGGTTTCTGGAAAACAGGACAAAAGCACAATCTAATGTCATTTATCTTAATATGATATTCACTTCAAAATGATTGCCAGGAATTTCACTGCCCATTTCGACTGAAATATTCAACTAATACATTTGTCCAATACGGTCAGCAGTCTGACTTGAAAACATTACAAGTGAGTTCTCAAATAGGCCCCTTGTGAGTTATCTGTACAGCCATGATACTATCAGCACATGGGTCAGATTGTTGTAGTTTTCTGGATTAAGTGAAGTATCTTGCAGTTTTCTATAACCTACTCAGCAATTAAGTTTAAAAATAGAAATTATAGCGAAAATGACAGTTTGCGTGTAACCCAAAACGATGCAAAATATTGCTCTCACGTTTTTCTTCCTCAAGCATGTCTTTGGGAGTAAATAAGAGAAATGTCTTCCTATTTAATCTTATTGTGTGAAAAACAATAAAGTAGAGCCAAATAGTCGTTCCCTTTTTAATACTTGCAAATAGGTTACAGTAGAATTTGTGCAGTAAGTCAGAAGACATTTTCTTGAGCATCCTAAATTGGTTTCCAGATAGAGTGAATATGATGGAGTTTACATTGGTGCAGTTTACACTGGCTGGCAGGACAGTGTATGCATTTGAAGCTTTTCTAAACTCTGCCAGTAATCTTGTTTCTTGGATACTTTGAATATGTAATCGCAAAACTTGGCATGTTTGAGCAAGTATGTCTTAAGTGTGAAATTCACCTTGAGGAGCCAAGAAACAAGTATGAAGCAAGAAATAATGCAGAACATGTGCTTTGTACACAAGCCTATCTACAAAGGGGGAGAGAGAGAAAGTTGGGGCTCTTGGTTCTTGGAAGTATGAAGAAAACACAATTTTTACTTTGTTTCATAATATAACCTGATTTTTCAATACTTTTATTGCCCTGGAGGAATTTTTTGTAATGAAGAAAGTAGTGAAATTGTTGCCACAATTTACTGAAAGAATTGTGTCTCTTCTGGGCTTCTAGAGGAATGCTTTGCTTTTAGAAGCATGTCTGACTTAATTCCAACTATACTGTTGGTCCAGTAGAAGATATTGCCCAAAAAATCCTTGCCTCTTTTGTTTAGGAGAGTGCCTTTTTGCTAAAGATTGAGTACATATGAGGCTTTGCTATGGTTGGGTAGCATATTTTTTGTGCCACGGAAGACCTGGCTTTGGCACTCTTTTACGTTTCTTGGTATTTTCATTTTACAAATGCAGAAAAACCATTTGTAGGTCTCTTACAAAGAAATAGTCCAGTTTACTTAGACCCCATAACTCTTTCATGTGTAGCTTGTACAGACTTGCTTGCATTATTATGTAGTTGAAAATAGACTTAAGGAGCTATGTTTACGTTCTGGAGTTAGTTTAAACCAGTGTTGTCTGACTGGTGGCCCACACAGCCGGTGCTTTGTTAACTTGTGGCCCCCAGACTCCCACCCAGCTGCTGCTGTCTCTCTTGCTCTGTGCTGTAGCAGCAGCAGCTGTGGTTTCTAGGCTCCCTGTCCCTCCTGACTACTGCTGCATTCCCCTCCGCAGGTGGTGGGGTGGCATGGTGCAGTCCATATTGCTGGAGGAGCCAGAAGCCCAGAGTACCCTTGCAGCATGGTGCCGCAGGGGATCCTGCAGGGACCTGAAGTTGAGGTGTGGTGCTGAGATGTGGTGGGGGTATGCAGTCTGAAGTGTCTGTGGCTTGTGCTAGTGCTGCTCCTAATGGGGTAGGTGGCCTCTGGTTGCTTTGAAGTTGGATAGCTGAATTAAATTATTACTAAAGCTGATGGGTACTGTTGCAGTGAGGTAGGCTGGTTATACTATATAGCCTGTGCTAGTGGACCTCTTCAAGATGCTCACTGCATACCAAATCTGCATCTACAAGTCAGGAGCTTTCATACATGCAGATTTGTTTCTGGTTAAGGTGTATTTTCTGTGTTCATGTTTTGGATTTTATTCAGTGAATAATTCCAATATTTGCCTTGCATAGAAAATCTGGGTGTTGGCCACAAGCCAAGCAGTTACAATCTGTAACGTGTATTTACACTTTGTGGGTACCATGCCTTTTCTTAGAAGCATACACAATGGGGGGATGCAAAAAGAGGAAAGGCAGGCACCCTGAGCAATGAGCAGATGTCCTGGAGAATAGTCTTAGGACTATCTGTGCAGTTGCAGCTGACATCTTGTTTTTCATATGTACTGGCATTGCAACCATGCAGATTAACATAGGAATAGGTGATATGATAATCAGCCCCATTTAAGGTGTGTGTGTGATTATCTGCTGCTTATCAATTTTGTGTGCATCTAATGATACAGTGATTAATTAACAAGACCACTTATTCCATGTAGATAAGGACCAAGGAGTTATAATTACATGAATCATTTTCCAGGTTGCCTCTGAAGTTAGTCCATTATTCTTCACCCTTAACTCTGATGTGCAGATCAAGTTGAGTTATTTTTTTCCTTAAATAAGCTGTTCCACTTTGGGAAATGTAAAAATTCCTTTAAGTTTTACAAAGTCAGTATGACAAAGCCATGTTAATTGTAAACTACTAAAGTATTATATTTAAGATCCTGAATAACGCACAGTTGTTTTCAGGCAGTTTCTTGCATACTTTTGAAAACATTTAGAATACGACTTTCCACTTAACTAAAGGCATATGTTTATCTTTGAAAACTTAAGATACAGTTCACTGTATGTTCTGGCATTTAAATCCATTATCAAATGTTCAAATGTTTATAAAATAGTCTTCAGGGTCTCTCGTTTTTTCCTTCTTCCTTTCAAGATTCGGAGGATAATGGCTTTTGTGTTCCATATTTGGATTTTGATTTGTGGATTGACTTTTTTTTGTTTTTTTTCACTTCAGTGCATTATGATTCCAGATTTTGCTAGTTTAGATTGGCTTCTAGTGGAATAAAAATTAAAAAAATAGATTCATGTAAGATTAGATCTATTGTAATTTGTGTACTCAGCTAAATTCAGATAGGCTTTCCCTGACATGTAAGATGGGTAGGCCTGTTTAGGGAATATTTAAATATCCTGTGCTTTGAGGCTTCTACTGTGCTCTTTTCTTAGATAGGAAATGGATTCCATTTGGGAATATATATATTAGTATACATCTAATACAGAAGGAATATACAGTTCCATATGCGTGTGTGTATGCGTATATAGGGGTAGTCAAAAGCAAGTGAAAATTTCGAGCAGGCACTTTTGGAGGTGTGCCCTGAGCCTACAGAGTTTCAGAACCACTGATTTTCCAAGCTTAAGTTTTGCCATATGAGAATTTGTTACGATCTGGTATTCTGTAAAAGGAATGAAGTGGGATTTTTAGAGTGGGGAGGAGAACTAGTTTGAAGTTGTGTCCTTGAGGCTTGGCAAACTTCTGAAGTAGTTTTAGCTTTGTGCTCACAGATCAGTTCCTTATAATTTGATGAGGTGAAATTGGGTGAGTCTCTTCTACATGTTTTAGCACTATGAGACTCCAGAGGAGGATGTGAAAGTCCCCACTATTGGTTGAGTAGTAACAATGCAACTTCAGGTCATTGACTGAGAGTAACCTCTGACTAATAGCTAACTACTCACCCTGTTTAACAAATTGGTGACTGCTGCACTGGAACAGCGCCCAGTATCTGAAGAAATTCAACTCCTGATTGGTGTAGTTGTCTCGAGGCAGAAAGTTCTGCTTTTATGGTTAATAGGTTTCATTGTGAAACAAGCAGCAAAGAAATCTAGAAACATGTGTCCACCTTGGAAACAATGATCGGTGTTTGCCAGATTGTACAGAAGGGCAAATTACAGTAAATGGTAATCTAAAATAATAAAGCAGCATACCTTAAAAGCAAATGTGCTTATATACTCAAGTCCTTGAGCTAGTATCCCAAATGCATGAGGTAGCTCATAGGAATTGGAGCTATGGCAGAGGTGATATCTTTTATTAGACCAACTATATATTTGCAAAAAAGAAAAAAAAAGGCTTTATTTGCCAGCTTTTAGGCGCACACCCTTCCTGAGGCATAGGAGAATGCAAAGATTGTAAAAATGTTACAATACCCAAGGAAGGGTGAGTATGCCTGAAAGCTTGCAAATATCTAGTTGGTCTAATAAAATATATTACCTATGCTGCCACGAATTTGGATTCCTTTAGCCTGGAGACCAATACAGCTACAATCTGCATCCCTGAAGTGGCTCATAAAATTAATTCTAGAATGAAGAGAAACCATTTAGAATAAGATAGGGCAAGCTTTAACTTGACCAGGTAGGGTGAGGAAAGTAACTTGCTGCTTGTATGACTAGATTGAAAATTAAACATTCAGATACAGATCTTTGTAACTTAATATACAAGAGGCATGGGTTGTTTCAACCTTTCCCCCCCACCCTCATCCTTTGAACATTTCCTGAATCGTTATGGCTAAGACGGTGCTCCAACCCTACTGTAATTTAATACAGGCTTTCAAATTTCAAAATGTTGCAATAAAAAGGACCTCAAACTAGCTTTTATAAATGGGTTTCTTGCCTGCCTGGAAAAGCTCTATTTAAAAAAATTGGCATCAATGTACTTAATTTTTTTAAAA
Source organism: Crocodylus siamensis (assembly GCF_052110815.1). NCBI lineage: Eukaryota > Metazoa > Chordata > Crocodylia > Crocodylidae > Crocodylus > Crocodylus siamensis. Next base: position 133,463,724 of record NC_143397.1, on the reverse strand, counting down.
CAGAATTATTGTAACATGCCATGATTATTGAAGGAAAATGCATAACAAGCATCTTGGTTTGGAAGTCTGCATAGTGAATTGCTTTATTATTGCATGACCGACTTGCACTGTGGGGCGTGCTTTTTTATGGCTTTGGAGGAGATAGTGTGCTCTTTAAATACAAGGAAAGCTAACTGTTGTAACTGAGACCAGTGGGAGCTGAATGCATTTGATTGTTTATCTAAAATGAAGTTGAACATCCGTTGGTAACCTTTCACTTACTTCACTGAAAGCAATTGAAGATAAAGCTTGTGGGAATATATTTGTATGGAGTCAGGTGCAGTCTGCTTTTTTATTGGTTAAGAGAGAGAGAAGTGTGTATGTTTGTTTTCTAGAGGCGAGTCCCACTTCACTGATTTTATGCAGTGATCTTTTCAACACTATAAATTTGTGATGGAAGAAAATATATACATTATATTCTAGATTGCCTCGTATCAGGAAATGACAGATGGCATTTGCATGCTAGCTGGGGGGGAGGGGGGGTGGGGCTCTGAACTCAGAGGTTTCACATCCCTGAAGCCAGCAAGATGTTTTGTTTTTTTCCTACCAGTTTCTCTCCTTTGTGATTTCTACCAGGAATTCTGTCAGTGGAGGATGTTCAGAATGAATATTTTGACTACTATGCTACCCAACTTTCAAAGAAGCATTAGCCATCTATTGCTGCTTCCCACCCCCGCTAGAGTTTTGAGGCTCCTTTTCCTTTATGCTACACTCTCCATAGAATACTAGGAGTTTAGAATTTAAAAATAAAACCTCCAAATACAGTTGTGTTACTTCTTCAACATTTTGCCCTCTTTCCCTTACTAGAGTAAAAAGTGCCTTATGGATGTAGAAGGAGGTCAAAGTTTGGATTGAACTTCTATGTACCATAATGATTTTTTTCCTTGAAAAAAGTTTGAGAAGTTAAAAAATAGTGTATGTACAGCCAAGTTTTCTGTAGTTGGTGGTTTTTAGCCCTTTTGCAGTGTTACCAAGGTTTATTTAATAGTTTGCATCCTATCTAAATTGCACTGGGACTATCAGAAAGTATCTTCTCTGTTATGAGCAGCCGTCACTCTGGTAGCCACAGGAAAGGCAGTGAATGCAACAGCTAGGCTTGTGCCACTGATTACGATAACTTGCATATGAGAGACCATTTTCTAATGTTTTGTTTCAAAAACAAAAAGTCTGATTGTGAGCTGCATTGTCCAAGGCCATTTATGTTGCTTAATTCCTTTGAATTGTAACTAATGACATGGTGGGGCAGGGTGATGGGAGAATGAGAATCTACTGTCAGTAGACGTTTGTTACTCTTAGGCGAATTCAGGGTACTTGGACTTCAGGTATAGTACAGCTGACATGAAAATCTTACGGGATCTCAACACTCATAACGCTCCGTATAGATCAGGCCATTGCCTTGGTAAAACAGTATGCTAGTTATCAACTAGAAGCAGTGTAGTAGTAATAAAGTTTATTGGAGCTCACTAGCTTAGATGCAGTGCGATGTTGAAATAAGTGTGCTGCTTCCGGTTTATTTTGGCTGTATAAACAGTGCTAACTTAAGATGATTCAAGCAAGGATAGAGTAATACCATATTTTTCTCAGTGGATCCCATTTGTAACAGAAGTGATGGAACAGGCTGTAGCTGTGAAACTAGCAACCAAATTAACTTTTCATATGAGTCAAACTGAAGCAGTTTACCAGAAATGGAATGGAGTTGTTTCAAAACACCCAGTAGAAATCAGCTTATAGAGATTTAGGTTTTTGAATTTAGTGAACAATTACAAGAATGTCCCTCTTTCTGCTGCCTCATTTTTTTTTTTATCTTGGCTTTGAATTCATTGTTTTAAAATGTGCTCTGGCTTTGTTTCATTGGGCAAAATATCCTGGCAGTGAATGTCATGATTTGAAGAATTAAACTGTTTACCTTGGAATTCCATCTGATGGGGGGGGGTATATAAATCTAATAAATATATTCCCTTCTTTCTCTTCAGGGAATTCATGATTATAGAATTGGGCTTCTGTTTATTGGCCAGCCAAGATGCTTATATTAAAGCTTTGTGCTTAAAACTCTGAAGTGGCTTGTGTAACTTGCACAAATACTTCTTGGTAACTGATGAGCTTCATAATAAACTGTAAGTTTGTGTAGTCTAGCCAGCTACTATGCCATGCTGGAGATTACTGTGGCTCTTCCGTGTCTGGTCCTACAGTGTGCAGCAAAGTCCAAAAGTAAGGAATGGTGTATCCAGTTTAGAGGAAGGCTCAGCAGGTACCCTGTTTCCCCTCAGGCTGTCTTGGTGTGCTTCTTGAAGTGTGCTCAGGGCTGCTGTGAGGTAGTTACTCTGCCTCATTTCTAGGATTTGGCATATGCTGAATGGGGGTGAAAGAAGGAGGGGGCACAGCATGCACAGTCATAGGAAACTATGGCTCCAGGCAAGGCATGTCTAGGCTGCCTCTCCCAGAAAACTCCATAAATAACTCATTTGAGTAATGGTTAGAGCTAAGTTTGCCTAAAGAGAGGTGGACCATGGAAAAGATAGGGGGCAAGGTGTGGCTGCAGCTCCTGAGCTAGCAGGGAACCCCAGGGAAACCAGGTGCATGAAGTGGGGGAACTGCCTGGGCAGTTGCTCTCCCCAGCTGATTTGGGGATGGGGAGAGCAGTAGTGGTGTTAGGGGAGGGTAAACCTGGCAACCAGCTGGGGCCTTACACTTTATGCAAATAAAAATGAATTACACTGAATATGTGTATTATCCATATCGTATTAAGATACTTTCATTGCCGTTTCATGGATAGGGAAAAGTGAAATTGAAATCGAAAGTGTCTGACTTGCTTATAGGTCATCAGAATTAAGCCTCTAAGGGGCCCCACATGACTCTTGCCCAGGGCTCCAACAGCCCTAAGGCCACCACTGGGGAAAGCTTCAGACTTGCTGCTTCTACGCTGTGGCTGCACGGGGTACCAGGCTTGATGGGGGCAGTTTCCTCATTCTAGTGCTTGTTCTTGCCCTCTGCTCACTTCCACTCAATTTCTGGAAGAAGGAATGTGCCCATTGCTATCACTATCTTTATTTTTTTTCAGTGAATCAATTTATGAAATGGCCTGTTAGACCACTAGATCTTACCCTCATCTTTACTAGTATCTTGCAACTTTTTTTCATTTTTGGTTTTGCTTGGACGTGAACTTCAAAGCAGAAACAAACTAACCTTTTCTTTCTTAGGATGCATAGGAGTTGTTTCATAAAGTGTTCTTTTTGTTAGCTTTTATAAATAAAAAAAAAAAAATGTAATATGTAAGCAAAGTGAAGTCCCTGGCATCCTTGCTCTTCCCTCATTGGAGCAGGAGGCAGCAAGGCGAGAGACCAGCAGCTCTGGATTAATAATACCACTTACTTATGTCCTGAGCAGCTCTCTCTCTTATTTTAGTCTTCAATATTTGATTCACTAGGTGATTTTTTCACTTTAATTGCAGTGTATATGAAAATGTTCATCTGTACTACCAGTTGATAAATATTTTACTGAATACCCAACCCTGATCCTGACCCATCATCCCTAACATTAAAAGTGTAGTGAGTAAATGACTGAAGTAATGCTGGTGGTGAACGTAGTCAAGCATTGCTTAGCAAGATGCTTTTCATGCTCATGTCAAAGTTTATTAGCGTTCCAAAATACATTCTTTCAGTTTCTTAGAAATCATGTGTATAGTATAAATCTCAATATTAAGATTGAGTGTTTGTCTGCCTTGACACCTCAAACATAACAGTTTAATAAATGATTACTTCATTTAAAAACTACTGAAAGAAAATAGCTTTAGGAATATTTTGGCTATTTGGCAAACATGACTCATCTTGAACATAAAGGCCAAAGGTTAATCCTGGATTAGCAAGAAGTGACCGGTCAAACATGCTAAACCGTAAACAAAATATTTGCACTGTATTCCATTCACAAAAACCCTGTATTACTTTTACAAGTTTGCCACTGGATGCTGTCCAGTTGGATAAAATCATGTACCATCTTTAACTAGGAGGACTGTGGACGAGCAATTTGCACTGAAGAACACAGACTTCTCATATATTACTTCATAGAATTATGTGCAGTCACTTTTTTGTTAGATTCTCTTTATTTATGATAAAACATTGCAGTCTGAAGAAATCTGCAGTTTTATTTTGAAAATTACACTACCGAGGTAACTACATAAGTCTTTATATCCAATACTAAAGTATCTTGCTAGTTTAGTTTCCTCCAGTTCTCACTTGATGAACTCCATATCTAAGACTTTTCATTAAAAATGTAAGTGGTCTCAAGATCTTCAAACATGAAGCTGTTGGAGAAACTTCTTTAGTTCTGGCACTTCTTTGCATCTGTAGAATCCTTGGTGTGCTCTAAAGCTAATAAGAATTACAGGACGGCTTTAGTTTTAGCCCAGAGTTTCTCTTGTCAAATTTACCATACTCCACCTATTAAAACCTAACTCATTCTCTTGCAGGCATATGTTTTTCTTGCATATAAAGGAGGATCTTTTGGCTGGTAATCTGCAGTGTTCTTCAGAGCATGCAATTGAACTTAGTGCATTGTTGGCCCAGGTGAGGTTTGGAGATTACAACCAGAACACAGCCAAGTACAGCTATGAAGAGTTATGTGCGAAGGAGCTCACCACTGCCACCTTAGAAAGGTAAAAAGGGCTTGCTAACTGCTCAAATTGGTGTTCATAAAATATAAATCTTTGACTGCATTAAGTGAAGTATATAACTAGTATTAAATTCAGGTGTGGAGGGGAGGTAAATCAAAGCTAGTGTTAAGTTTACCCAGCCTTTGAAAGAAAATCAAAATGTAACAACGCTTTTAATTGAAGTAGTCTGATTTTTCTGTTGTAATCTATAGGTGAGCAGTCTTCTTCTTTGGAAACTGAAGTATCTGTTTGGTCCTTAATTAAAAGTAAAGATTGGATCATAGCACAACTAAATTATTATTCTAAATTAAACAATAAAGGACAGTGTTTAAAGAGGAGAGTGAAAATTATTGCTTTGTGACAGCTATGAAAAGAGAATTAATACCTCAAACACTTTGTATGGCTCGACCCTGAATGTCAAGGAGAAAATCTCAACACCATATTTTACTGCAAGACAGCGTTTTTGGGGTAAATCTAATATCTTTTATTAGACTAACTAAATAGCTGGACAGATTATTTTTTACAATTTTTTGGGCGTACACACCCTTCTTCAGGCATAGAAAGAGTCTGTTGGTGTTTGTGTTCTCTCCTGGGTGGAGTAGAAGCTTAAGCAAATATGCAAAATGCAGGTCTGTGAAAACACAAATAACTGGCAGTAGAGGTGCCTGGTACATTGGTCTGATATCAAATTGGTACTGGTATGAAGAAAATTGTCTATATCAGATATTGGTCTTATAGGGCTGATAATTTGGCCAATAAATGCCCATACTGTGCGCAGCCACAGCACAGCATGGAGCAGAGCCAGCTTCCAGTGCGGAGTGGAGCAGTGTGGAGAGCGGCTTCCAGTTGGTAAATTGGAAGGGAAGGGGGGGAGGAAGGGGCGTGGTGGGGCAAATTAATGCCCCTGCTGTGGGGGCAGAGGCAGGGGCAGGCACTGCCCAGCCAGGGTGGAGAGAGTGCAGGACAAAGGCATTCTTTGGGGTGGGGGCAGCTTTCGCCACTGCTTGCATCCCAGGAGGACAGGGAGGTGTTGCCCCAGATCTGCCCGATGTGGGGCAGACTGCAGCTGCGGGGTGGAGCCAGAGCTGGCACTGTGTGTGGCTTTTCTTCCCAGGGGCTAGACTCAGAGTAGGGTCTGGCAGTGGTGGGAGGAGGCTGCAGCCCCCGCCCCCCCAGTTTTTCTGCAGCTCCACTCCCAGTCCTGCGGCGCCACCTGGAGCAGCCCCAACTTTCCAGCACATGGGTGGAGGCGGGGTGTTCAGTTGGGGGTGCTCAGCTGGGAGCAGAGCTGCAATGAAATTTGGAGTCGCTGTGGCCTCCTCCCAGCACCGCCAGAGCCTGCTCCAAGCCCAGCCCTGGCTCCAGGCCCACCCTGCAGATCCAGAGGCACACACCCCCTGCCCTCCTGGCATGCAAGCAGCAGTGGAAGGTGCCTTCACCCCACGAGCCATGCCTCTGTCCTGCGCCCTCCCCCTGCCCCAGCTGGGTGGCGCCTGCCCCGTCCCGTCCCTCATCATGGGGGGCTTTGATTTGCCCCCCCATGCCCCATCCCTCCCCTCTCCCCTTCCTCAACACTAGACTTACCAACTGATGGCAGCTGCATCAGATCGGCATCAACCAATATGCCTCCTTAAATATCGGCTATCAGTATCGGCCCCCAAAATCTATCGGTGCACCCCTGCTTGGCAGGGAAGATCAGAGGGAATGGGAGTTAATCCATGCGAGACAGGTAGGCGGTGGGGGGGAAAGAGGGGAATGTTGACCAGTGATGAAATGTAGCTTGTAAAATGCAGAGAGATTATCTGGAGGTGTTAGATAGCAGGCAGGTTATAATGTGCCATAAATCCAATGTCTATATTTATACTTAAATGCTGAGAACTTTGCTATCTGAAAGCCTTAGCATGTGCAAATGGAATTATTGGGCTCGGATCAAGTATAGCCTTTTCTCTATAGCTGTTAACAAAGCACATACAAAACACAACTCTTTGAAATGCTTATTTTAGTTCTTTTATTCCTTATATGTATATAATTAGAAATGTTTAGTCAGCTGCAACTAAACAAACTTGGAAGCAACTCATCTAACCACATCACTTAACATTTTCTAACCTATTGCTGCAGATGGTACATATGTATGCCAGATTAGTTCACCTATACTCACTCTCCCTTCTCTCTCATCTCTATAGCATTACTGCAAAGCACAAGGAACTAGAAGGTCTGAGTCGAGCATCAGCTGAGTACCAGATTCTGCAAATTGTGTCAGCTCAGGAGAACTATGGAATAGAGTGGCACTCAGTGAGAGACAGTGAAGGGCAGAAACTTCTTATTGGTGTTGGTCCTGAAGGCATTTCCATCTGTAAAGATGATTTCAGCCCCATTAACAGGTATGTCAGTGGCAAAAACCTAGCATTTCAGCTGTTCTAAGATGCAGTGTATGCTTTATGGTTCTGTAGAAATAATTAAAACTATATTCTGGCTTGGGTCTTAAAAGAAACTGTTGGAACTCAGGGAATGGGGATTTATTCATTTTTAATGGCCAATCAGGATACTGCTGTCTGGTAAATCATTGTGGTACCAATTGTATCATTAGGATACCATTTAAAAGTTGATATATTGTACTTGTATAGTGCCAACCAAAATCAGAGATGTTGTTTTATTTTCAGATATGGTCATATCATTGCTAATAGAATGCTTGAGAGGCTGTCAAAAGTGGCTTAATTGTTAGAGGCAGAATAACCCCCTCCCCACCATCTACTCTTTTATATCTTAATTTTAGGATTGCTTATCCTGTTGTTCAAATGGCAACTCAGTCTGGGAAGAATGTGTATCTGACCATCACAAAGGAGTCTGGTAATAGTGTAGTTCTCTTATTTAAGATGGTCAGCACCAGAGCAGCAAGTGGGCTCTACAGAGCAATTACAGAGACGCATGCATTTTACAGGTTTGTATTGTTAAAATTTAATTGTCCTTCCTCCATTTTCATCATTTGAGTCAAGGCATTAAGGCTGACACCAGATTATAAACAGGCAGCACTTCATCACCCTACGTTATGATTTTAGAAATTCAGTTTGGAATTTCATCATATTTATGTAGCTGTTTCTTGCATATGTTGCACCAGAAACGGCACAAGTGATATGAAAGAAGTTCAGATGTTCTAGTAAGCTCATGAATAGATCTTGCTGCTGTGAGGTTTTGTAGGGTGAAAATACAAGATATGAAAATGAGAGAGTTTTTCCCCCATGATTACACCACAATGGCACTTCAGACAAAAACTAAATCTGGCTCTAAATCAGATGCAGTTGTTTGTAAGGCATTGCATACTTTGTGGAAAGAATTACTTTCTTATGTACACCAAGTGCTCCTTGCATTGTTCAGTTTCCTGTATTGGATGCTGTATCCATATTGGATGCATTCTGCTGGTATATAATACAAGTATATTGATAAAGTGTTCCTGATGTAGATATAGCTCAAGTCTATACAGTGCAAAGATGATACCATGCTGAGATGAGGTACACTTGCTCCCAGGGTGAAAGCAGTGTATAGCTGCATTAGGTTGGTGCTACTTTCTGGCACACTAGCTCAGCTGATTAGTACTTCCAGTTCAGGGGCTAGCATGGTTGTCTTAGCTCAGCACTGCTTTTTCATCATATAGATTTACCCTGTATACCAGCATGTTGTAAAGACCAATATAAGTGTTAATGGCTGCTATCAGACAACTGTGCCCACTTTTCTGTTTTCATTTTTGGCATTCATCAAAATCAACAAGATTGTTTACCAATGCTTGGAGAATTTCCTGAAATCTGCATACAATCAACTTGCAAGAGTTACCACATTCTAGACACAAGTGCCATGAAGCTGGGTTATAGTCTTTGTTAGCCATGTCTCTTATATTATTGTAGTGCCTCTTGTAGGGCCCATTTTGCTAGATGCCAAACAGTGCAAGAAATGTAAACACTTTATAGTACTGAAAGTGTAATGTAACATCAGTCTTCCAGTTCTTTAAAACATTTTTGGAAATAGAACCATCATATGGAATTATAGAGCATATCTATGCATTCATTAATGCACTTCAGGTAATGCACACTAAATTTAGTACTTCCATTGTGAGGTACTAGAAAAAGTCATATTAGCTTATTTTAGTGCACATTAGCTAAAGAGCATGATTTTTGTGACTCTTTAATGTGCATTAAAATAGGCTAATGTGCTTTAAAGAATGTGTACATGTACATATAGAACCTATGTATGCCATGAAGCTTTCTGACCTTGTTGGTAGTGGTACTGCTGCTTGGGTGTTTGGAACAAATTAGCGTGGGGAAGGAGTTTTCAGTATTAACTGAGTTGGCATTGATCTCATGGATTTATTTTCTTGTAGATGTGACACAGTTACAAGTGCTGTCATGATGCAGTACAGTCGAGATCTAAAGGGCCACCTAGCATCCTTGTTCCTGAATGAAAACATTAACCTTGGTAAAAAATATGTCTTTGACATTAAACGAACATCCAAAGAGGTTTACGATCATGCAAGAAGGGCTCTTTATAATGCTGGCATTGTGGATCTTGTTTCAAGAAGCGATCAGACTCCACCAAGTTCTCCTCTTAAGTCTTCAGAAAGTAGTATGAACTGTGACAGTTGTGAGGGTCTTAGCTGCCAGCAAACCAAGGCTCTTCAAGAAAAGTTGCGGAAGCTGAAGGAGTCTCTTTTATGTATGGTGTGTTGTGAAGAAGAAATAAACTCAACCTTTTGTCCCTGTGGCCACACAGTATGCTGCAAGGCCTGTGCTACCCAGTTGCAGGTAATTGATTGAAAGGTCACTTAAGTGAAATGAGAATTTCATTTTACTCTTCATTTTTTAATACTTATTAAATACATCAGGACCGGTATATTCTGTAAAAATCCCTTAGGAACAAATTTTATTTTCGTAGACCACGTTTGTTTAGTTCCATTTATATAGCTTTGGTTAATAAGAATATTTTAGAGGGGCTAAACAGGTTAGCCTTTTACTTCTGCTTAAGCTTAATGAATTTACAGAAGGGCTAAGGATGAGTTGCATAAACTTTTTGGGATACATTGTCAGTGCCATGAGTATGTAACACCACACCATTTTCCTGCATGCAAGATGCACCCCCCCCCCAAAACAAACAAACAAACAAAAACCATTTTCTGGAAATGGGAAGCTATTTTATGTGAGAAATGTGGTAACAATTGTTTTTACTGCTTCAGGTGAAACAAAGCAAAATCTGCAGTGGTCCACAGGGAGCAGAACAATGAGCTCCCTGGCTGCTGTTACTCACTAACTACAAAGATCCCTCTTAATTCACTCTGCCTTTCAAAAACAAGGTGGCATGTTATTCTGTGGTTTTGTATGCAAGAAAATTGTGTGTGTGTCATACTTTATGTAATGCACAAACATTAGAATTCTCTATGTCAGTTTTATAGTGTGAATTTTCTTCCATAGTTTTAAGATGTTTTTTTGTGTTCATACAAAACAGTCTTGCATTGAGAATAAGGTAGGTAATTCCTAATGCTTTTGTTTTTCTTCTCTCCAGTCATGTCCAGTCTGTAGGTCTCGAGTAGAGCATGTCCAGCATGTATACTTGCCAACCCACACCAGTCTCCTCAATCTGACAGTGATATGATCGCCGTGTGTGCTTTTAAACCATCATGTACTCTTACAAACTGCACTAGTCTGAACTACCATTGATTGTGACTAAGGCAATCACTCCAGCACCAGTCTGCAATCAGAAGCAAAAGTTCTACAACCCTAGTCATCAATATTCTTTTTTCAGCATGCCCTAGAAGACTTTTGGGACACCTTGTGAAAACAGAATTCTAAACAAATTCATGTCATATTAAAAGGAGGCAAAAGTACCTTTTGATGCATGAGTTTGCAATATGGTATTATAGCTATAAGCTAGATAACCCTGTAGAAATGTGGTGTAAGCATATAGATATTCCCAGCAGGGGCAATTCAGTATGTAATTTTACACTTTTATAATTTTAAGTTTTTATTTTCTTTTTTTAGTATGATCAATCCATTTATTTTTAGTAGCAAAACTAGTTTTTACGAAGTTGCAACAATTTTACTATGGTTCATAGTTTCTGCTTTTAGCACATTGTTCTAAAGTTGGGGGTTGGGGGAGTTTTAAAATTAATGTTTTTAAACTTAGGATTGCAAGGCTTTTAACACGGAGGTGCATTTAAATCAGCAGTTTAGTCAGTACTAAATAGATTTAATCCAAATCTTGATGGTATGATTTTGGAAGTTTTGCAATAGATCTTAACTATTGGGTGTTGAGGGTTAGTATGAAAAATCTTCGTTAGCAAAGGTGCCCCATTAAGGAACTGTTCTGGGACTCTACATGCATATCAAAAGGGAACAAAACTATTTCCACTTGGGATGTTATTCTTATCCTACCAAAAGATGCTTCCGGTTTGCCACAAACTGTAAATCAGTCTTAGCTGTTGTTGGCTGATTCTATTAAAACTTATCGAAACACACACCATTTTTCAAAATAAGCTATGTATAATCTTTAAGTGCTTTCCTGAGTTAACTCTTGATTGGCTTGGTTGTCTTTCATGCTAAAAAACCCATTGTTGTTCTCCACTCCCACTAGGGCATTTTGGACTATGGTCTACTAGTATATTCTCTGAGATGAAGAGGAAACTAGAGAACCATATTTGGGTGCAATACTAGCTGAATCAAAGCTAGAAAACTACACTGTCACTTTACTGAGATTTTTCTGAGTATACTTTTCATATTGCCTTAATGTAGCAGTAATGTGTGTATGCATTTGTTTCTTTGCACAGACATTTTGTCAAAATATTAAAACTCTACTTTTTTATGACACATATTAGCATATAAACCTTACTCCAAGAGGGTATTTATTTTTTCACTTTGTAAGGAAATTTTGTTTCCACATTGAAGCAAGAACTCTGTCCTATATCATAGACAACTTCTGTCTTTTTGTATTCAGGTTAATAAAGGACTTTAAAACCAACTGTCTTTTTTACAGTGTTGATGGAGACTAGTCTACTTATTAGCTTCATTATGAGAAATCATGCTATATTGGTCATGACCCTTTGTATATGCTGTTAAGTATATTGCCCATTTTTACTAAATCTATGTATTTTGGGGCCTAATCCATAATAGTATTGAGCATCTGTAAATGCTTTTCAGATCAATACAGGCAGGTAATCAAGATATCTAAAATATCCTCCCTATCCTAGAGCCAGCTATGGAGGAGGTAATGTGGTATAGCTATCCTTTTTCTAGGTAATAAGGCTCATGGTTGGTAATTTCCAGAAAAGATAATAATTTTCTCAGGAGAAATAGATATGAAATAGACTTCAATGAAGAAAAGGGTAGTATTTGACCAGCTACAAGATATTAAAAGTCTAGAACTTTAATAGTAATGAAACCTGGGCTTCATCAGTAACTGAAGCCTTTTTTTTTATACCAGTGTAGATATTTAGGATATTCTCTGGGGTATTAGTTGCCAAACCACTAATCTTCAGCTATAGTACTAATTAGCCCGGTCCACTTTGGGCCTGCACAGATTTCCCTTGATTTAAGCTGTACATGCATTCCCGGAGAACAGCACATGCATTTAATTTTCATAAAGCAAACCCACTTTACAATATAACAAAAAGGAATAGGTTACCGTGATGAGTGAGGCTGGGACCAGGCAAGGGACAAGGGGAGGGTGCTGCTCCCAGGGCTGCACAAGGCAGCAAAGCAAAGGGAACAGAGCAGCACTCACCCCAGCCATGACTGCAGCAGCCCTGGGAGCAGCCGATGCCAGCAGCTTGCAGCTGCTGGGTGCACTGTTTCACCTGTCCCCACTCACCTCTGCTCTTGGGCTGTTCAGTGCCCTGGTGGAGGCAGCTGGTATCAGCTGCTCCTGGGGCTGCTGCAGCCGGGGCTGGGGTGAGTGCTGTACCCCATGCCACCTGGGGCTCTGCTTGTTCACACTCACCCCACCTTGTGTTGGAGTCGCCCTGGGAGCAGCTGACGCTGCACCATGGCATGGCACCGCCCAGGCGCAGGGGGGATAAGCAGAGCATGGTGCAACCCCATGGCTGCAGGCACCGGCTGCTCCTGGGACTGGGGTGAGTGGGGCCATGACCCTTTCCCCTTCCCCCACAGACTTAACTGCTTGGGCAAGGGGGCATCTATGCTGATTGCATAAGAGTGAATTTACCTTGCATAGAATGAATTGTAGGTCTAAATATGCTTGTTGCATAAGTTTGAATTCATGTATGAAGAGCCTGCATAAATTGAGGGATACCTGTAATTTGCTTTAAAACTAATCTCACCTCTTTTTAAAAAAAACCTTCTACTTAAGTACTCTTTCTCAAAGTTGCTGAGAGAGATGGAGGGTCACCAGCCTCAAGGCATCCTAATGGTTATTATATTTATCTGAGAAGTTGAAAACCCCTGTTCAAATTGCTTTCGCTTGAGTCAAGTTAGTGATTTGACCAAGCTCTCATCTTTCAGAACAGTTCCCTAATCCCTATTTTATAAAGCAGGGGTTGTCAGCCAGGGGTATGTGTACCTCCAGGAGTACTTGAGAAGGCCCTAGGGGGTACATGTGAGCAGGCAGGGACAGGGTGCCACCCTATGCTGCTGCAGAGGGGCTGGCCAGACCGGGGCAGGGGAAGCTTGCACATGGCAGCTGCCACGGCTCTATGTTTGGTCACGTGACACCGCTTTCCCCCCCCCCCCCCCAAGCTCTGCTTCTGGACCATGCGCCATCCCTTCTTTCCCCCACCCCCTGTTGTGCCACCAGGGCCACACTGCTCCTTGTCTAGCTGGCCGAGGGTAAACATCCAAAAAGGTTGAAAACCCCTGTTATAAATTATGTGGCGGTACGATGCCTTCTGTTGTACCTGTTTCAATTCTGTCTGAAGTATTTTATTTGAAGTGAATGACTCCCCACCATGTTGGGGAGGGAACTTTAACTGGAAGGTGTGGGATGCTTGTTATTGCATCTGTCTTCCTCTGGATGTTTAATTTAAAAGTATTCTTTAATAACAGCCAGTTGCCTCTTTAACAATTGGTTGTTTCATTGAAATAGCTATTTTTTCTTGAATCTAGACCTAAAATGTTTTTCAGGCAGAATTATGAACTTTTTACCATTTTGCTTGTGACTGTACTTTTTTCTTGAATTTGGGAGGGGCTAACATTGGGGGGGTTGGGGTTTTTATGAGGGGGGGTTATGTATTTTTGGTTTTTTTTAATGGTATGCTGGTCTGCCCTCAGTTTTTAGAGGATGAAGCAATGCTGGGGGGCAGACAGTCTTTGGAGCTCAGTTTTGGAGACTGGGTTTCTGGTAGCCTTGGCAGGCTGCATTGCTCTTGACTTAAGTGTTAAGGGTAGAGTCCTATTAATCTGGGCTAAAGAAATGGTGCATGTTGGTAGGTGGTGCCATTTTTGTGGACTGCTTGTAAAAGGTAGTGTTTCAAGCAGATATTCCTGGACCCATTTGAAACTCCCTGCTTGAAAAGGACCAACCCACTTCTCCCATGGATCAAGAACTTTACTTTGACAGGGATTGGAGACAGAGGTAGGAAAGCAGTAAGAATTCATTTTGGTCCAACTTAAAAGGGTTATTGACCTTGCAAGAAGAAATGAGCTGTCAGTCAGAATTTCATAGTTTCAAAGTAGGTACAGTCAGAAGGGACCTGCGCAGATCAAGTCCGACCCCCTGCAATGGTAGGAAAGAGTACTGGGGTCAAACAACCCTGGCAAGGTGTTCATCCAGCCTCCTCTTAAAGACCCCCAGGGTAGGAGCCAGCACCACTTCTCTTGGAAGTTGGTTCCAGATCCTAGCTGCCCAGACAGTGAAGTAGCGCCTCCTGATGTCTGATCTGAATCTACCCTCAGCCAGCTTGTGACCGTTATTTCTTGTCACTACTGGGAGTGCTTGTGGGAACAGGGACTCCCCCAATGCCTTCTAGTCCCCTCTGACTAGTTTGTTACAAGCCACTAGATCCTCCCTCAGCCTTCTCTTGAACAGGTTCAGGTCCTGTAGCCTCTTCTCGTAGGGCCTGCCCTGCTGCCCCCTGATCATGCAAGTGGCCCTCCTCTGGACCCTCTCCATGCTGTTCACATCCCTCTTGAAGTGCGGCGCCCAGAACTGGATGCAGTACTCCAGCTGGGGCCTGACCAGTGCTGCATAGAGGGGGAGGATCACCTCCTTGGACCTGCTTGAGATGCATCTGTGGACGCATGACAAGGTGCGGTTGGCCTTCCTGACTGCATCCCTACATTGACAGCCCATGTTCATTTTGGCATCAATAATGACTCCAAGATCCTTTTCTGCTTCTGCACTGAGGAGAAGGGAGTTCCCCAGTTCTTCCTCCCCAGGTGCATCACCTTGCACTTGTCAGTGTTGAAACCCACCTTATTCTCATCTGCCCACCCCTGTAACCCGTCCAGGTCCAATTGCAACCTATTCCTCCCTTCTAGCGTGCCCCTCCACATCTTAGTGTCATCTGCAAATTTGAACAGGGTGCTTTTCCCCACCTCGTCCAAGTCGCTGATGAAGATGTTGAACAGTGCGGGCCCGAGGACCGAGCCCTGGGGGACCCCACTGCCCACATCACTCCAGGTCGAAAATGACCCATCCACCACCACTCTCTGGGTGCAGCCCTCCAGCCAGTTAGTGACCCATTTGACTGTGTGGGTGTCAACACCACAGTCCCCCAGTTTCTAAATGAGAACGGGGTGAAAGACAGTGTCAAAGGCCTTCCAAAAGACCAGGAAGACTATGTCCACTGCTACCCCTGCATCTAAGGATTTGGTGATCTGGTCATAGAAGGCCACCGGGTTGGTCTGACAGGACCTGCCTCTAATGACTCCATGTTGGTTGCCTCTAAGAATAATCTCCCCTGCTGGCCCCTCGTGGATCTGCGCCACAATAATTCTCTCAAAAAGCTTACCCAGGATTGAGGTAAGACTAACTGGCCTATAGTTCCCTGGGTCCTCCTTCCTCCCCTTTTTTGAAGATGGGAACTGTATTGGCCCCTTTCCAGTCCTCTGGCACCACACCAGAGCACCACAAGTGCTTGCAAAGACGTGCCAGGGGTCCCGCAATGACCTCAGCCAATTCCCTCAGTACTCTGGGGTGGAGCTCGTCTAGACCAGCTGATTTAAATACATCCAGTCCCTCCAGAAGTTCCCTGACTGACCTTAGACCTGGGTGCGCCTACCCTGGAGCCTATGTGGGTCCCGGTGGTGGGGGTGACCCAGTCCCTGCTCAGAAAAATGGAGGCAAAGAAATTGTTAAATAGGTTAGCTTTGTCATCTGGTGTGATGAGCAGATTTCCTAGCGTCCCTTGCAGGGGCCCCACATTACCCAGTACCTTCTTTTTACCCCCTCTGTATTTAGAAAAGGACTTGTTGTCCTTGATCAGGGAAGCTAGTCCCAGTTCCATCTCTGCCTTGGCCTTCCTGACTGCCTCCCTCCATCCCCGAGCAACTGAGGTATAGTCCTCCCTGGCGATGGCCCCTCTCTTCCATTGGGGGTCATCTAGGAGATGTTCCTGTATGCTTTTGGTGAGTCACGGAGGCTTTGCGTTCTCTTGCCCCCTTTGATCTGTGATGGGATTACCTCCCTTTGGGCTTGGAGGATGGTCTCCTTAAAGAACGACTACTCTTCTCGAACACCTGACTCCTCCCCTCTGGGGCCTCAGTACCTCCCCGACTATTCTCCTTACATCATTGAAGTCCACCTCCCTGAAGTCCAGGGCTGCTGCCTTGCTGCAGGCCTTTGCCACCTTGCGCTGGATGGTGAATCCCAGCAGGTGATGATCGCTGTCACCCAGGTGGTCGAGCACCCGCAGCCCCCTCACCAGGTTGTTGCCCGTGGCCAGGACCAGGTCCAACAAGGCGTCTCCCCTGGTGGGGCTGTGCACCTCCTGGATTAGATGGAGGTCTAATTTTGTGCATATCAAATTAAAAATGGGTCAAGTCCACAACAGTATTTAAATTACTTTTGTAGGTTATGGGGTAATGGAGTTCTCACTACTATGGTATCTGAGAAAAAACTGAAGAGGTAGTTAGCTGGTATTTTAATAAGTTGAGGTAACAAGGCCATGGAGGTGTAGCATCAGCAAAGACTGTACTGGCAAAATAGTTCTGTGCTCCTGTGCTTAAGTGTGGGTAAGATATCCATTTTTATTGCATTCCTCTTAATTTTGATTTACTAGAAATACGTGGCTCTCACAGAGAACTATTTTCATTAAAATTTTCCTGGAAAAGTCATTTGTTAAAAATTGATAATTTCAGAGTAGGCAAATTTCTAATTTTACAGCTAAGTCTTTTCTTTGAACATGGTTCATCTTTGATTGTTGGTAGCACATCTATAGAAAATGAATGGTTTATTTACCAGATACCTTTGGCTAATGTGAAAATAAAGTATGTAATAAGAAAACCAGGTTTTATGGAATTACAAGCATTTCACCTTGCCACAAAATCTCTTATTAGAAACTTGTGCATGTGTGAAAGTGACAGTACTAAACTGCTCAGCTAAAAATGAGCATTCCCCCTCCTTTTAAATTATAAATACTTCCATTTATGAAAACAATCTCACTGCCTTTCAACTTTATTAAATGCCTCCATTTAATACAATATGTTAAACAAATTAACTTTTTTGTTTTACATCTCCATTATCCTGGGAGAAGATAAATGTTTCTCTAACTGTTGTACTACACCAGTATGAAGTAAAAAATAATAAAACTTTCACCATTATCTTTCACCAGATAATCTTTCTGAAAATATCCAAAACTGTGATAACTCTTCAGACTTGGTTCTATGATATGACCATCTTATTCTGGTATAATTTTATATCTCTGTTCCAAAGGACAGCTGGAATCTATTTGTAAACTAGCATGATCATCATTATATCAAAAGGCACATGTTCAAACATGTTGACAAACCAGGCTTTAATTGAAATAAGCAAGCAAAATGGACTGCAGACTTACTGAACTGACAAGATGATCTTTGATTTCTAAAGCAAATATCTGTTGAATGTCTTTCTGGTATTTCTAATCCTAATTCAGGGAGAGGTTTCACTTTTTCAGGTAATACCTGAACTATTATATGGACAAGAAAATTTGAGAGCCTACTTTTAGAATACGCTGTAACCTGCTGACTTACTGATTTGAGAGGATTTGCTGGAGAAGAGTTTCCTGGATATATCACTTAAGTAAAAAGGCCAAGAATGGGGGGCCCTTCTATTTTGTGTTTGGTAAATGGAGTTGTGCTCAGTAGATAGCTGAAATTAGTTGCTTAGCATGAACTGAGCATTATGGGGAGCTTAAATGCCTACAGTGCTAAGCAGGAATCTTGTAAATAGCAGTGATACCTTAACTCTTGGATTTAGATGCTTGCTTTTCTTTAAATCTAGTCCCAGGATGAGAAATGGAGGTCATGGTACATGAAAACTGATTGGGTGAGTCTATACAAGATGTTTTACTGTGCAAGTAGCATAGTTTACTGCACAGTAAGCATGTATGTCTACATGTGCATACGCTTACTGCCGTGAACGACTCACTCCTCCTAAGGCTGGTGGGGCACAGCGGCAAGCAAGGACCACCGGCAGCTGGCCATGGTGACACTGTTGGCAAGGGTGGGCCAAGTGGGGACCACCCACAGGTGGCCACAGTGATATCAGCAGCAGGGAAGGCGAGCAGTGACTGCCCACAGATGCTGGCAGTGGTGTCGGCAGCTGCCAATCTCAGGGGGGGCACATTCTCCGTGTGCCTTCCCTATGCGTCGCCTATTCTTACTGAGCAGTAAATGTAGAGCTGCATAAGCCAGGGCAGAAGCAGGTAAGCAGGGTCCCTGATGAGGAAGGGCAGGACTACCACAACACCCAGCTGCAAGTCCGGCACCCCAGTGCGAAGCAGCTGCTCTGTGCCAGGGCTGGCAGGGCAGAGTTGTGAAACATGCACGTGTCATGGGCACTGCCTGTCCAGCCGGCATTCAGATTTGTGAAGGTGCCACAGTGCGTTGATGACAGTCTGGAGCACAACTAAGTGAAAGCCCCTCCAGCTATAGTAGGGGCAGTCCCTGTGGGGTGAGCTGGTGACAGGGATGTGGATTTCCCGATGCGCTGGGGGAATCCCAGGGCACGGGGGCCCACCGCTGCTGCTAGGAGGTTGTGCACATACAGCACTGCATGCCCCAGCATGTCCTGGAAGGCACCGCACATCTCCAGGATTGCCTCCCCAGCAGTGGCCTTGCCCACCCCAAAGAGATGGCCCATGTAGCAGAGGCTAGTGGGCTTGGCCAACTTGAGCAGAGTGAGGGTCAGCTGGGTGTCTGTGGGGACTGGTAGCCGCATGGTGGTGTCCTGCTGTTTCAGGTGTGGCTGGAGCTGCTCTAGGAGGTCCTGGAAGGTGGCCAGGTCATTCAGAACACTTCCAGCCTCTGCTCATCATTCCAGGTAGGCCGGATGACTTGGAGCCACCAGTCATGGCTGGCCTGGTGGGCCCAGAGGCAGCAGGGCTGAAGGCCTGTGAGGGCAGCCCTGGCAGTGGTGTCCAGCAGCCTGCCATTGGCATCACTGCTGGGGTCTGGCCAGCTAGACAGGTTCTAGGTGGCAACTGAGCAGTGGTGGCCCTGAGAGGGCATGCTACGGCCCAGTAGGTGGTCACTGCACATGAAGGAGCCAGGAGGGCCCAGATGGCTATGGGCCAACCAAAGGTCAGCACAGCAGGCCATCAGGGCCAGCGTGGTGGCCAGCAAGAGCCTGGGACACTGGTTGTTGCTGCCATGGGTAGGGGTGGGAGCAGCCATGGCACAGGGAGGCAGAGGCAGTGAGGAGAGAGCTGCTGCATGCTGCCCCTATGCTGTGCACGCTGCTCCTGGCCAGGGAGGAGAGAGCAGGGCTGGTTTCTGAAGATGGTTGCTGACTTCTGGGAGCTGCAGCCAGAGCCTCGAGCTCCCCCAATGGCAGCAGAGACCCACTGTAGGGCTACAGGAAGCAGCACCAGTTTGCTGCTAAGCAACTAATTGGCTGCCATATCCCTGCATGTGTAGATGCCTGCCAGGGAGCATTTACACACAAGTAGTTTACTTGCAAGTAAACTTATCTCAGATCAAATGCATGTGTAGACGTGCCTACTGACTAGTTAGAAGGCATGAGTTATCATTTCAATAGACACTGTGAATTATGCATTTCCATTAAAAAAAACAAACAACTTACTAATTTGAGAGTGTAAGATTTGATATTGTAGCCATGGTGGTCTAGAAATGATGCAAGAGGCAAGGGTTTATTAGGGTGATATCTTTTATTGGACCAACTGTGTAGCTAGGATAGTTAGACATTTGAATGCAAGCCATCTTCCTTAGGTTGGGGAAGAAAGCTTGTCTAACTATTCCAGGTACATAGTTGGTCCAATAAAAGTTAGCACCCTAAGAAATCCTTGCACCTCTACTGAAATATTTAGCAACTTCTGCACTGGCAACCACATCTTTTTAGAGGCTTGACACACCTTCAAGGTTAGCATAAGCTACCCGCAGAAGCTGGAAGGTAGACAAATGTTTGCTTTCCTCATGGACAGCTTTCTTTCAAACAGCTCTGCTTGGAATAAGGGATATATTTGGTAGCCATGTTGGTCTGAGAGAAAAAAAATGCAAAGCTCTAGAGCTCTTGGTTCAGAGGTGATACCTATTATTAGATCAACTAAGAAATCACAAAAAAGTATCTTTTTTCTGCAAGCTTTTGGGCGCGCACACACTTCCTCAGGCTTAGGGGAAATTAAAGATGGTTAAAAGTCCCTATACATAGAAAATAAACTTCATTTTTGCACAGAGGGAGCTGAAGGTGCAAAATTGAAGTTTATTTTCTATGTATGGGGACTTCTGACCATTTTTAATTTCCTCTAAGCCTGAGTGAGTGTGTGTGCACCCAAAAGCTTGCAGAAAAAGGGTTTTTTTTGTGATTTCTTAGTTGGTCTAATAAAAGGTATCATCTCTGAATCAAGAGCTCTAGAGTTTTGCCGTTCTCCTTAGAATAGCACACTTAACCACTAAAGAGCAGGTTTTGCTTATCCATCAAAACCTGCTCAGAGATGCTGACCATTTCAGTATATCACCTGTTTCATTTAAATAAATGCACTACACACAATCTGACAAGAGCTGAGCTCTTGTTAGGGTAGGGGAATTTTAAAACACAATGACAGGAAGTGATATACACCTCACTCTAACACATGTATCAATTTGTCTTCATAAAGACAACTGCTCTTTGTCTCCCAAGCAAAATATTTGTCTTCCTGTAGGCCCATCCCCACCCTTCCCCCAAAGTGTGTCTTTGTTTTAAATGTTGGTAGATATGGCAGTGGTACAAAAAAATCCAACAGAATATTTTGAGAAAGAATTGCGGTTTACATTACCAATCTTGTATTTAAAAAGAAGACGTAAAGTGCTTGCAAAAGTCACCTTTTTTTTGCTTTTTGTTTTTCTTTCATTCCTGATGGAATTTATTTTTATACAGCAAAGATCCTTATATAACCAAAACTAATATTTACTAATGTATGTTCTGTCCCCACTTAAATCAGCAAATAGACAAAATTTAGGCTTTATGTCGAAGCTGGTTTAATATCCAGCCAAGAAGGAAAAAGATGGCACCTTGTAGACTAACTTGTTCAGAGAGGCATGAGCTTTCATGGGCTTTTTTGTCAGATGCTATGAACGGTCTTGCAGAGGGCAAGGGATACTAAATAGAAAAGAATCAAATTATTTGAATATGAAGGAGGGAGAAAGTGTTCAAGCTATGAGGGCCAAAGGGAGACTTAGAAAGAGGGAAAAGTAGGATTTCACACACAGCCCTACGTTAAACATCTTATGAATTAGATTATCACCTGTGAAGGTTTATACAACCCTTTTTGAAGGAGGCGGTCTCTAAGGCTAAGTGTAGACTGTGTTCAAAATGGCCACCCAATCTAAGGTAAGTTGGTATGGGTGAGGGGCTAACTGGGAGGAGTTGGGGGGAATCGGGGTAAGCAGGAGTGATTGGGGAGGGGATTGGCAAGCCGGTGTGATGTACAAGGGGTTGCTGGGGTCCAGGAGGGTCTGGTAGGCCTAGGGGGGCTCATGGTGTCCATAGAGAAACTTGGGGTGACCGGGGCTTTTTTTGCCCCCCAACCTCCTCCTGGTGAACCTACATCCCTGCCACTCCCCCCACTGAGACTTACTTCTTCAGCTCTGGTAGTGGCAAATGTGGATAAATCCAGTGGCACCCAGAATAGCTTGTGGGATGGGGGTTTGGGAAGGGCTGACTGGTTCTGGGAAGAGAAGGGGGCAGAGGGGGAACGAGGGGTCAGGTAGTTAAAAATAGCCTGGTGCCAGGGGGCTGAGTAGGGAAAGCGCAGCCGCGGGGCTGGGGCAAGTGACTGGGCTTTCCCAGCCCAGGGGCTGCACATGTAATTGTACTGAAGTTCCATGCACCAGTCTAACCTAGATCAAGCAAGTCCTCCCTTGCTGAAGAATCCTCTCGAGATGAGTCCATCTGGTGCAGAGGGGGGTTCAGGTGGTCCCTTCTGGGTCTGGTCAGCGGCAGTTCTTCTGGTGGGGTCGAAGTACTGGCGGTGGCCCGTGATGCGTTCTACGTAGATGTCTCGGGACCAGTGGATGGTGTTGGACACCATGAGGCAGTGCATCAGCTTGGCGTAGCAGTGGGAGACATGGCAGGCATGCAGGACGCTCTCGTTGCTGGGGTCCCAGGCTCTGAGCATTCTCGCAATGAGCGCGTTGACCATCACGTCGTAGCCGCGGCCCCTCAGGATGTCGGCCAGCGGGAAGTACTTCTCCCACTTGTGAGCCTGGGCATCAGTGAAGGCTTGGTGCCGGTTCTTGAAGGGGTTGGTTACATCCACGATCACAACCTTCTTGGCCTCTTCATTTGTGATTACGATGTCAGGTCGCATCTGGCTCTTGCAGCCTGGGACGGTGCAGTTCACAGAGATCTCCCCTGCTACAGCCAGGATGGCCCTCACCAGGTGGTCCTGGACAGTGTTGTGGTGGAGCTGCCAGGCTCTGACGTGTGGCCTGCAGCTGCACAGCATGTGGACGAGGGTCTCTACCGCATAGCCGCACCGTTGGCATATCTCGTCCCGGTGACTGAAGTGGATGGTCCCATTCAGAGGCAGGCAACTGAGGTAGGTGCAGTGGAGGAGGCGCCTGTCCGTGAAGCATGTGAAGCTCCCGCTGGGTATGAAGTGGTTGCTGGAGTCCCACTTCGAGGTGACGTTGAAGACCTTGTCCTAGTCAGGTTTGGCCCTCAGGTTGCCGGCGTACTTGTTTCGGATGGCGTCCTTCAGGAACTGCTCCAGGAAGGTCCTTGTGCAGGGTGTCACGGTGACGTGATTGGCATGCAGGGCTGGTTGCAGGGAAACTCCCAGCTCCTGGCACTCCTACATCTACCCAGGTCCACCTCAGGCTGGGTTCTGCCAGTTTTAGGCCAGTCTGTGCGCTCAGAACTTCTGTACAGTTACAGGTTTAGATAGATTTCCAACCACTGAGACCAGGTCTATCAGTGTAAGGTCCTCACCTCAGTTGACTGAGTTAGATTAGGCAGCCACTTTAACCTGATCCAACCTCCTTGAATGTCTGCACTTAGCCAACGATGCCACCCTACCCTGCCTTTGCTATAGTTAATATAAAAGAATCCTGGTCTACTGAAAGCATCTTTTGGGATGAAACCTGCCTAATCAACGTATCAGAGAGCAACTCTCTCACAAAAGGACTCTGCATTCCTCGGGGGGGAAGAAACTTCCAGCCTCTCCATCTCCTGTGCAAAATGAAGTTTCTTTTCTACCTGTGAGCCCTTTTACAGTTTTTTAATTCTCCTTGGCCTGAAGAATTCCTTGTGTTTGGACCCAAAAGCTTGCAAAGAAAGGAATTTTTTGCTACAATTTAGTTGGTCTAATAAAAGATACAGCCTCTAACCCAAGAGTTTTGTTTGTCCTTTGGGACAAGGTACCTACATTTGGTACAGTGTGATACTCACGTGCAGGACCCTTTGAAGGCCCTTTGCCTTTGTGTGCATCCTAAAAGAGGAAGTAACTGGGGTTAGCTTACAGAAAAGGGGTTTGTCAGATGTATACAGACATTCACATGGGCCTAGAGAGTAAGCTATAATGTTAAATTTCACTGCAAGTTAAAACAGTGAAATAGTACTATAGTAACCTTATAGTAGACAATGACTAATTCTGGCCATATCAGTTTCATTCATCAGGAAAGTGTGGCAGTAACTGGAAGGGGAAAAGTAACAAGTTCCCAAAAGTGACTTTTGCCCTTCTTTAAATAGCTTGAGGCTGAAATGCTACACAAAAGAACAGAGTTGTGGATATAACCATATCTATATCTGCATTAGTAGCTAAGCCAATTGCAATGAATTTCCCTCCAGCACCTTGCGTGATAATGTTGATTGCTTCCTGGGAGCTCCTTCTCAGCTCTATGGAGGGAAGTCCCATAGCAAGAGCTGACCCATCTTCTGTGGGCAAAGAGAACTGGACGGAAAAAGCCCAATCCACAAGGGTCTGCCTACAAAGCCCAATCTGGCTGGGCAATGTTACTAGGCAGCTACAAATGCTTCACAGTCACAGATCTGATGAAGAAAGCCTTGCATCTAACTTTATTCCAACCATGCAGTTGGTCCAATAAAAGATAGTCCATCAAAAATTCCTGCCTCTCACAGTCACCAGCATCTTAAATCTACAAGACAGCAGAAACCTAGCTCTGCTTCTTATACTTAGTCCTTTATTTAAAAGGCAAGAAACACTGTTCCTCAGATGAGCATTTAGGCTTGAGAGTTGAAGTTTCCCTCCAAAGTTTGGGGGGATTTTTTCCCCCTTCTACATGTTATAACATCACCTACATAACAATTAGCTACCTTAAAGCAGTGGTCATTTATTTTAGGCTTTGTTTCTCTTTAACAAATGTTGTGTTTCCAAACAACATTCCCTTAAGAGAGCTGAGAGACTCCTTACCAGCTACCAACTGTCTGCCCAGAGGAGTTTTCCATATTGACTCCTCTGTGAAATCCTATGAAATATGAACTTTCATTTCTACCCAGGAGAACTTTTACATTCTTTTGTCCAATGCCTGATGAAGGGCGTTTGTGCCCCAAAGCTTGCAAGTAAAGACATTTTTTTGGAAAAAAAATCTTGTTGGTCTTATAAAAAATATCACCTCTGCCATGAGCCCCAATTTGCTTTTTCCCTTAAGGACACTTGTCTCAGTTTACCTTTCTTAGGGGCTCCAGCTGTTTCAATTGATTAGCAAGAAAGGCAAGAGCTTCTCATCTCTGTCAAACATGTTTGCTGCTTAAAACCATTTCACCATTTTTTTAAAAACAAGAAATTCTGCAGGGAGCACTTGGCAAAAGGCTAGTGCGTGGCACATCCAATCAGCTCTGGTTCACGAATTTCACTGTTTCCTCAGTAACGTGCACTACCTGAAATACTGACAAGGTCAGCTTTTTTTAAAGCCTGGTATACATTAAATGCCTGCAAAAGAAAATTCAGGAAGCTAAAAGCTCGGTGTGTTTTATACAAACAAGTTCCAGGATGTATGAAAATGATTGCATTTTAACTGAAACGCCAACATTTAAGCAAACTGTCAGGCAAAACAGGTATTTTGTATTTGTTTCCTTAATTCTTTTGTTAACGGCACTTCAGATTTTCCACATCATGCTTTGAAGGCCCATAAAAACACAGTATCACTGTCAGACTGTTTTCACAGCATTTCAGCCTTATTTAGTTTGTTCAGCCTTGAAAATCTCACTTCATCAGATTTAGGATAAAGGCAAGTGAACGCACATTGCTGCTCTTCCCCCCCCCAAGCATGTACACATGCACACGTGTGGACACGCACGCTCGCCATAAGTGTCAGCTCTCTTTGATAATTGTTCTCTACTGAATCCTCAGGCTATATTTGCTGACACCGCATAAATTTCATTGTGAGACTTCTCTTGGGTCAAAGGCATTAAATGAATTCAGGGAGCATGTAGTCTCAGAGAGCTTAGCGAGTGGGAATTTGAAAATTAGCCTCCACACAGCCAACATTTCCAGAGCTATTTAAAGCTTGTAGTGGTCATAGTTAAATATCAGTAAAAAATAAAGAGGCCTAATAAAAGAATATGTAGGGCAGGCTGCTACAGAGGCAAAAGCTTTTCTGCTATAAAATACGGTTTAGACTTTCAATTGTGCTTGTGTGGATGCTTGCAGACTTGAGGACAGATTTGCTGGGGGAGACTTTCTGATGCAGGGAGTCTGAGAAGCAACAGCACAATGGTGGGAGGTTGGATACTGGGAAAGGAAATGTAGGGATCGGAAAGCAAAACTGATGGGAGGCTGCACAAAGAATTGAAAGAATAGATTGGGAAAGAGCAGAATGACTCAAACTCTGGCTAGGCACATAGCATCTAAGGGGAAAGCCTTCAAATCGTTATAGGTTCAGCCTCAATTTGCTTCCGAGAATGAGCCAGTTTTCCGTGGAAATAAAAGGCTCCCTCTGACTGCACGAACCAGCTTTGGATGTCTGATTTGAAAGAGTGCGGTTATCTGGTTTCAAGTTTGTAAAGGAAAAAAAAGAAACAAAGGTTTACATGTTCCAAAGTGTGGTATTTAAAATGAAGGAAGTAACTCAGCTCCTCATGACCACGAGGCAGTTAGCCATCTCTGTCCTCAGCTAATCCCCCTCTTGGGCAATTCCCTTTTGTGGAGTACTAAAATCTTTCACAAAAGTTGTCTGAGAGCCTTAGCACCATCTTGAGGGTGCTGCAACCAGGGATAAAAGGTATATGCAAAAGCAGTAGATTAAGTCCCCTCATAAACATTAAGGAATTAAAATAACTATATAAAAAATTATAACTATGAAGATTATCCAAAAGAACAGTGATAAATATGCTTAGATTTACCAAACCGGATTTTTATTGGCAAGTATAAGATAAAAAAATACAGGAAAATAGGAACAAGAATATCCTACCTCATTCTATCTTTCTGCAGATGTAGAACAACAGTGAGGGATCATAATTAGGGATTCAATTACATTGATCAGTGGGAAGATGAAAGCATCAATTGCATATGACTACAAGGAGTTGCCATTTGTAGACTTCACTTCTTTCTTTCATCTTCCTTGATAAGGGTGCCAACTTTAGGAACATGCTGTAATTTGTACTTCTGTTTCTGAGACCAAGGACAAAACTTCCAGATTGCAAGGACCTCATTCCAAATTGCACCTCAGAATGAATTGCCTGTAGCTGGTTTTATTACATTTTTGCTCCAGTGCTTCATGAAAAATGCTTGCACAGTTATGGTCTATTTTTTCTCTTGAAAAGACTTGTGCAGCTTAGAAAATCTCTCCTAGAATGAGGTGTCAGAAGCAGAGCTGACTCTAAGCAATTCAGGATCTCTGCCTCTCAGTCAAAAGAAAATGCTGTATTAAAGGGAAAAAAGCATCTGGCTTTTAAGAACAGAGGTCAAGGACTGAATGTTTCAAGACGGAACTGCGTCTTCTCTTTATAGATAGTAATGTTACGTCAGCATGGAGGGAAAGTGCCTAGACATTATGAGCAACCTTGCATTGCTGTTTCTGTTCTGCATTCAGCAGGCTGCTGCTATGACAACTTTAATGAGCCTTCTAGAAGGCTCATAAGTTGCACCAAAATTATAGGTAATGAAAAAGTACAAGCAGACTGAAAGAGTAACAAGAGACCTGTCGCCTTTCCTGTTTCAACCTAGGGACAGCTCAACACTATAGATATAGACCTGACTGGATGAATGTTGCTTGAATTCTTTACTTGCTGAATTGCAGAATTTCAGCGAGGTGCTTGAAGTAAAAAATAATGATTTGGTATCTGCTGCCCCTTTCATATACCACTGGACTTCACAGATTACTAATTTACTTGGCACTAACTCGTAGGGCTGCAAAACTTCAGCCCCTGATTCGATTCGATGGAGATTTGGCCTGATTCAGTGGCCAAATCTCCGAATCCAAATCGAATCAGAGGACCCTTTAATCTCTCTGAATCGATTTGGAGAGATTCGGACAGAGTCAGCGATTCGGATGTAGACACAGCTTTAAATGTTTTTTCTACATACCTCTAGGTAGCAGGGGCTCTGAATGCTGCGGTGCTGGGGCAGATGCAGCGTCCCACAGAAGCGCGGGGGGGCTCCCCAGCGCACTCGGCAGCAGACCCGGAAGTGGACTAGAAGTATTTCTGGTCCACTTCCAGGATCATTGCTGAGAGCCCCCCACGCTGCTGTGGGACGCTCCATGCGCCCCAGCACTGCAGCGATCACGAGCCGCACTGCTACCTGAAGGTATGTAGAAAAAAACTTGTAAAGCTGTGCCTTGTGTCCAAATTGCTGATTCGCCAAATCAGCATCAAATCTTCAGATTTGGATTCTGCTGAATCAAATCAGGGACAGTGATCCATATCAACGGATTGAATCACTGTCCCTGATTCGGGCCAAATCCGAATCGAATAGGGCCTGTTTCACACAGCCCTACTAATTCGCCAAATGGCCATTTTCAGTGTATGCTAGGTGTACAGTATCACCACACAGTTGTGCTCCACCCAGGGCATTAGTGCAGAGTAGCACTACAGAGTAACATCAACACTGCAGCCTACTGCACATGGTCTTTACTGTATAGACAAGTCTTTGGATAGTTTAGTAGCTAGGGGTGCAGGATTTTTTATTAGGTTTCCATTTGCCTTAAGATTTTCTCTGTTGTTTGTTCAGCATCATAGCTAAACAAAAGGCTCCCGTTTTCAAACGAGGAAGTTCATGTGGGACAGCTCTATAGCAGACTTCCTATTACTTGGGGTGGGGGTTAGGGTGGCCATCATAGAGGGCAGTCTGGTTGTCCTCTGTCCTCTATTGATACAAAACCAGATGTCTTTATGTCCTCTATTTTTCTCTTGAAGAGAGGACATAAAAGTGTTGGGTTTCATATCAATAGAGGACAGAGTAACAGAAAACCGGAATGTCTTCTATGATGGCCACCCTAGTGGAGACACACACTTTGTTTGGGCACAGCCCTGGGGCGGAGAGGGGCCTGGGTGGGAAGACCTGGAAGAAGGTGAGGCTGTTGGACTCTAGGCAGGAAGGCCTGTGCCTACTCTGGGGGTTGGGCAGCCTGGAGCAGTGAACCCAGGGCAGTCTTTAGTCTGAGAGGGAACAGCCCTCTTGATCTGAGGGGAGTTTTTGGGCCTGAAACTGGCTTTAGGGGGTGTACCCACAACTTGAACCTGGGCCTACTCAAGCAGCGCTCTACACTTTGACTTGGCCTTGGCCTTGGCCTTGGCCAAAGCACTTGGATCTGGGACCACATGGGCTTGAGCGTGGGGTACCTCACACTTGGGCCTCAGCCTGTTGTGGAGGGAGGCAATTTGGTTACACGTGGAAGGAAAGGGTTAGTGGAAAAAATTGGACCTGGCCTTTGTGAGAATGGGCAGCAGCAGGTGAAGGCATCAATATTGAAAGGCAAGTGAACAAACAATGCAACTTTGTCAAGTCATAGATTCTTCACAGGGTTTTGCTTACCATCTCAAATGCCTCTTTCACTTTGGTCCAGACTTCTGAGATCGTAAACACACATGTCACAAGGCTCTCTGGATGGGGGACCTTGTCTAGTAGTCATTCCCAAACACTTTGGGAGTCTTTTGTGACCTTGAGGTTTAAAATCCATCACAGGAATTCAGAATGAAAAAGGATCTCCCTTTTGAGTTTTTTTGGTAGCTAAATAGATCAAGCAATTCTACAGCCACAAAAGCTACATGAACTTCTGTATCTCAGTGCCAAAAAGGAAAGAATCAAACACCTGGCTCCTCTTATTAGCAACTGTACCACAACCTGCTGAATTACCCAGGGAAGAAAAACGCTTCACAGAGACCCTCATCTTTTTCTATTAAATGGGACCGATACCAACCCCAAAAGATTACTTACAACCATTTTCTAGAACCACAACTAAAAGGTTTAATTGGTTTACTTTCAGTAGACTGGGCAAAATATCACCTAAGCTGAATAGGCCCTAAAAATATCAAAGCTGATCATGCAACATAGTTCTAGGCTCTTCCTTTCTTCTCATCCCTGCATTTATCCACTCCTTTTCAGGCATTAGTTTTACAGGAGCCTGTCAAAAATAAAAGGCATAATCCCTCCTTACTCTTGGAGCAACAGTGTGAATAACCCTTGTCACTACTGGGGAACCATTTTTTATTCCCTTACTTTTTAATACTCAAGCAGACAGGAGGATGGTACTATTTTAGATCTGAGAGAGCTCCTTACTTGAATCAGTTCAAGGTGAATATGGTAGCACTACACTTGATAATTCCTCTTCAGGGCTGGGTCACAGCTCTTAACTACCAGACCATACATTTCCATATTCCTATCTAACCCATACAAAGGCGATATTTATGATTTGTAGTGGGGGCATCACATATTCAGTATATGGTCCCACCTTCTGGTTTGTCCCTGAGAGTCTTTGCCAATGTGGCATTTAAGAGAAAGAAACCCCCCCCAAAGACAATGGCATTAATCTTGTTTACCCATAGCTTAGTGACTAGCATTTACTTTACCATCCTGTGATTCAGGATCAACAAAAATTATCTTCAGGGCCAACCCAAAGTTAGAATGTATAGGGACACTTAGATGCTACTGCAGCAAGCCCATACTTATCCCAAAACAGATACAATGTCATGTCAGACCATCGTTCATCTGCAGTACCATGGGAAACTCAGACGACTGTAAGACTATGTCCAAGAATGATGGACCACTGGACCTACGCAACATTACTTACAACTCAACTTCAATTACTCTTGCAGGAGGTGAAGTCTGCCTGCCTCCCAATCAAACATCACCAAATTCCTCAAATTCCTTACGAGGTCCCATTATTATTAAACTGGTAGAAAACACCAACAGAATCTGCTTGCATCAGTAATTAACGCTTACAACCAGAAAGGCAGAGCACATGTGGAGCATCAATAGACCAAGGGGCTATGGATACAAAGAGAAGCACCTGCTCATCAGCATATTAAAATTCAGATTCACTTAGAATGTACATCATGCCTTCGTTCCATTCAAGGCCAGTACAGAAAATTACAGGCAGTACAGCAGCAATGCTTTACATAAACAGGCATGAAGAAGCCAGACCTTCCCCTTTCTGGCACTGAAGTTGTTTGCCTGTGAAACTCCTGCACCTGGCACCAAATCACCCTCATAGCTCTGCAATTACTTGGATTAGAGAATACACTGACAAATTGTCTGAACAGATCTTTTTTTATTTTATGACCCCCCAGATAGTCAATAAAGGATGGTACAATCCACACAGTATTTTACAACTAAGGTCATCCAAATGTAGGCCCAGATCCATGAGCCATCTAAAAAAATATCCTTGCTCAGCAACCACCTAATTTTGGAGAAACTCACTAGGCTCCTGCTGCTCTGCTTCTGCACATTTTCCAAACTGCTCCAGCCTGAGCCACTAGACAACTCACTCCTACCTAATCCCCACTGGAATCCAAGATAAAGGCAAAGGGATGACCCTTTCCTGAGGGGGGGCCTGATGCTTTTGATGTAAACAAAACATGCCTAATGCACAATGACAGGATTGGGCCACACACCAAATGTAGCATCAATGTCTGCTTTATTTTTAAAGAACAGGTGGACAGTGTCTTCACCAGCTCTACTAACCTGTGACCTGGTGATTAGGCCACACTTTTGGCAGGTGAGAAATATGAACTTGAAGGCCCTCAAGACTGGAAAGGGCCTAGAACCTGTGTCTTCCAGTTCTTGGGTGAGCACACTAATGACAAGGATATTACCCTGCTCAGTTTTCCCAGATGGTTATGGAAGATAATTTGAGCCTGCTGACTCTGACAGGGTAAAGGCACTGCCCTGTCAGACACCTAAGGCCCAGAGAGAGGTTTCATACATATTCCAGAGGGTATTTACCTTCTCTTATTGGCTATTTCCAAGTAACCCCATATCAATACACAGGCTATTTAGTTTATACCTATCACTCCCCCAACCCTGCACAGGGAGACTAAACACCGAACTTCAGGAGTTGGAGTTCTCCACGGGGAGCCAGACATTTAAATATTAGACCTTGCAATGCTTAACTTGTAGGTGCTCAAGTTCTTCATCAGCTCTAGCCTGCTGACTTATTTGCTTGCCCTGGAGTACAGCAGAAAGGATCAACCCATCTGTTCCAGCAGCGATCAAACTCCTAGAGTCCAGATGGACACATCTGTCAGTCCTTGGACATGCAGTGCTGGCTAGCACTACAGAAAAAGAGACTTGGGGGTCATCACTGACCACAAGATGAACATGAGCCTGCAATGCGATGCTGCGGCTAGTAAAGTGACCAAAATGCTGGCTTGCATCCATAGATGCTTCTCAAGCAAATCCCGGACGTCATTCTCCCATTGTACTCAGCCTTGGTGAGGCCACAGCTGGAGTCCTGCATCCAGTTTTGGCCACAATTCAAAAAGGATGTGGAGAAGCTTGAGAGGGTCCGGAGAAGAGCCACATTCATGATCAGATGTGAGGAAAATAGACCTTACGACGACAGGCTGAGAGCCATGGGGCTCTTTAGCCTGGAAAAGCACAGGCTCAGGGGTGATCTGATGGCCACCTATAAGTTTATCAGGGGTGACCACCAGGATCTAGGGGAATGTTTGTTCACCAGAGTGCCCCAAGGGATGACGAGATCGAACGGTTATAAACTACTGCAAGACTGTTTCAAGCTGGACATAAGGAAGAATTTCTTTACTGTCCGAGCCCCCAAGGTCTGGAATAGCCTGCCATCGGAGGTGGTTTAAGCACCTACACTGAACACCTTCAAGAGCAAATTAGATACTTATCTTGCTGGGATCCTATGACCCCAGCTGACTTCCTGTCCTTTGGGCAGGGGGCTGGACTCGATGATCTTCCAAGGTCCTTTCCAGCCCTAATGTCTATGAAATCTATGAAATCAGACTGGAGGATGTTGAATGCATATCCACCAACCCTTTCAATATCAAGGATATTGAAGAATATCCAGCAAGAATCAGCAGGAATGGATTTACTAGCACGGACTTGGTCCAAATGTTACCGCTGATATTAGACATAATTTCTCAGAGACAGTGTGAAGATCCCCATCCTGATATCATGGTGTACACTTGCTAGCTCACTGCCTTGAAAAAAAAGGGGCCCACCTACAAACAAAACACCTTGAAATGAAGTTTCCACAAGATTGATTTATACTGTCCACTGGAAAAGAGCTCTGTTTGGCACAACAGTGTAATCCATTTCTTATCCAAAAAAAGATTCTTAATCCCCTGGACCATAGGCACCAAGGAGCCTATATCCCCTGGACACCCAATCCCCTCGACTATAAGTGCCCCAAACTGGGAACTTCAAGTCCTAGTCCCAGGCTGCATTCCCAGTATAATGTAGGAATCTGGGTTTTCTGTTCACTGTGGAAAACATGGGAAACAGCACCCTAGTTTTTGTATTAAGATAGATAGTAAATACATTACTGCACAGTACTGTCTCCACACCATTTTTGCCCAACACTAGTACACAGTAGTTTATCAGGGGGTGCAGGTGCACCAGCCAGGGAGTGGGATTGCCACAGCTGCTTTTTGAATGGCCACAGGGAGACACCCCCACCCCCATCGGTGAATTGGCCATGGTCACCCCCTAGTCAGTGAGATTGCCCCCCCCAGCTGTTGATTGGTCGCTGGGGGGACACTTGCCCCCCCCCCGACTAAGGTAGCACCAGTCACCCATGACAGTAGCTCATTACTACTGAGCAGTACAGTCGCCGCACAGTTAGTGCCCAGTAACACTACTATGCGGTAGCAACAAGCTGCGGCACAGTAGCTCGCTTCTACTGCACCATGCTGTCTCATTTAGACATGTTCACTAAACAGTTTTCACACTCAAAAGTGATTTGTCACTTGCTTTCATATTTATTGTAATTCATCCCTATGCTTGCACCTATCACAGATGTGTCTTGTCAGTAAGGATGATTTATTCTGAAATATATTTGTTAGAGATTTTTTTTTTTTTAAAGATGTATATGCCCAAACAGAGAAAGTAATTTGCTGGGTGGAGGGTACATTGCGTTTTAGGCACACCCAGTAGAGAACAAAGAGCTTAAAATGATTTCCTCAAGTTTTCCACACCCACACAAATGTATTTTTGGCTTCAAGCCAAGTATGGAAAGTTTCCGTTCCAGAAAAAGTAATCCAAAAAGTTATAAGTTTATGAGACAAAGAATAATAATGACAACTGTTTTGCAGTCATAACTATAATTTTCATTACTGAGCAAAGGTATAATCAAACCGATACTTCATTTAATTAATTCACCTGACAACAAATGTAATCATACTTCTCCCAATTATACCTTCTCACCTAATGTTAGGCCTTCCCTAATGATATGTTAGATTTGCCAGTGAGCATCTATCTGGATAACTCACGTATCCATTCTGCATAGCTGTAACTCAAAGTTCTAAGAACTATCAGCTCATGCTCTCCTCCTCGTATCTTTTCACTCGCTCCTCTACAGATTCATCATCTTCCTTAACTCCGTCCTTAACAACTTTGCTCCCCACTTCTGAGAGCTCTCTTTTATTAATCCTCCTGTCTCTGTCAGTGCAATTCTTTGTCCTGCACCACTATATGTTTCTGGAGCAGGTCCCATGACCAGGCAAACATTTTCCACCTTCTCCATCTGTGCTGCTATATTCCTCACCAAATACCAGCATTTTTCCTTTCTTTCATTTAATCGCAGACCTAGAAGCCCTTCATCTCCCTCCTAAGACCCTCATGCACCTTCTCCATGCATGCAGGATTGTGCCACCTTTTTCTAGAAGATGAACAAAGTCTCCTAATCCTAGGTGACAGGATCACTTTTGTGCTCTTCCACAGATAGGCCCCCCATAGCTGAGCAATCAAGATTTTGGAGGTCTTTTAAATGTGCAGCTCAGATAGGGTAACCTAGTAAGGAAGAGTGCATGCATTCCTTTGAGAGCAGAGCTGGAACCATTGCTCAAGAACAACCTGCATGACTGAAGAAGTCTTCAAATCCTAAGTACACACGCTGCAAGAGAAAACCCATGTGTAACTCATTCCTCCACAATGAATTTACATCAGTGTTGTCTCCTGAAAAGCCTCTAACAAATCAGATTTGCTAGTTGTTTATCCTGTTAATTTTTGTTTTGCAAAACAGAAGGATCCTAGCCTGCAGCTGAGTTGATTCTAGTCTTGTTTTCATTATGCACTTCCAGAAATGCAGCTGGTTCAGCAGCTTTTCTTTGATGGAGTTATTCCTGTTTATCATTTTGTATTGGCTCCCATGGCTGCTAGAAATAGGGCCAAGCCAAAAGCCCTGGTTCCTAACACTTTAAACTTTCACATGCTATACAGATAGGATCCAGATCCCAAAAGTGACACAGTGAATACCTCCATATGGGGAGTCTTCCAGTCTTCATGTAGATCTCTATCTCAGTGTTGTGGGTTGGGGCCATCACTAGTTTTGTACTTAACATGGGAAAAATGTTTCCTCTATTCCCCACTACTTTGATTCTTCTTCTGCTCCAGCTTGCACACTGAAGGAGAGTGGGGATGGCGGGGAGTGGAGTGATTCCTCCCATGCTTCTTCACACATCCCTTGAAAATGTTATGATCTCCTGAGGGAAGGGGACCTTTCCATTTGAAAAAAGTGCCCACAGGATGTGGACTGGCTTTTTTTTTGCTGCTTGCTTGTGTGTATTTTTTTCTTTGCAATCAGAAGTATTTCCTTTAAGGATCTTGCTTGGGGCTAGAATACATTATTCATGAGCCTCATTTTGGTGCGTAAGCCTTTCACACGGATATTAATTAATCTAGAGACCATAAACTTCAGCTGCTTTCTTAGCCAGGGAAAATGTGCTCCAATTACTATCATTTTTAATACTGACAGGCTCAATTCTTATTTATACTAGTTCTTTTACACCACTTTCTGTATAAAGGACCCGAAGGAAGTTGCTGTATTTATATGTAAAGGAGGCACCATTACATTTTTGAGGCCCCATTATAGTCTCAAAATGGCGCAAAGAGACCCTAGTGTAAACAAGGATCAGGCCCAGACACAGATTTACTGATTGGCATTTTCAGGCACAAAGCCAGAATAAAGGAACAAGGGTGATAAGGAACACTGGCAAAATGCAGCCCACAGAGGCTAAATGACCCAGGATGCAGCATTCCATCTTGATCTGAACAGCAAGGCTTCATAGGCAACACGAACATTGCAAAATCGGAGGGGAGGGGGCATTTAAAAGTCTACCTGAGCCTAATGACCCATCAGGCTACTATAGGTCAAGCATGCCAGTTTCTATAGCCAACAGCAAACAAGGGAATGATGCGACCAGCATCACATCCAGCCACATGTGATCCCCATAGCTTGAATAACCAGATACCCACTTACAACTGGATTGCTTGGGGGCAGCCTTCAGCAGATATGCAGATTGGGGCATGGGACTCATACCTTCTGCAATTATCCCAGGAGTCCTTAACTGCTCTGCCACTACAAATTTGTGTATGAATGTCAGTTCCTCTGATTAGGATTTGCTGATCTGAGCTCTTATAGGTTGTCCATGCAGCCACAGGTTGGGTTTCTCTTGAGAGATGGCCCTGGTCTGAAATTTAAAGAGAGATGGCCTGGTAGTGAAATTCAAAGTCTTATAGCTCTTTTTCTCTCAGCAGATTTTTGTCAGAGATGGGAGTACAGGATGAGCTGCAATCAAAGGACCAAGTCTTCTTGCCAGAGCGGAGGGGAGCACCAAGCAACAAACACAGGCTATGCAAAAGGCTCAGAATACTCTATTGCACACACTCCTGTGGTTCCATGGAAGCCACAGCATGGGTATAGTGGGGCTTAGACTACAGAGCTGGGAAAAAGTGGGCCACAGAAGGCTTTTCTCCCATCTTTCATAATATATGAATCAGCAAGCTAAGGATATAATCACCGCTGGGTGAATGCAAACTGAGCAGGGAAACAAAAATCACCAGAAAGTAGTTATCAGTGCTTACCTGTAAAACTAGAAGGACATCCCAAAATGGGTCCCATAAGGCTATGTCCTGGGCCCCATTCCATTCAATATTTTTCTTAATGGCTTAGATGATGAAATTGAGTGGACAGTTTGCAGAAGAACACAAGTCAGGGGGTGGCTGGTAACGCTGAAGAGATGGTTTGAAATCAACGAGGAAATTCAGTGAAGATGACTGTCAAGTGCTACAATTTGGAAGGAAAAATCAAATAGACAAGAATTAAATGGGGAATATCTAGCTAGGCAGTAGCATGCCAGAAATGGATCTGGGAATAATAGAGGACTGCATACTAAATATGAGTCAACAATAAGAGTCAGTTGTAAAAAGGGAAAATCATGTGCCTGGATATATTAATAGGAGTGTAGTACATAGAAAAACAGTCACTTGTGAGGCCTGGGAATTGTCTATCTTCTTGACTTCTAACTTGTGTCCCATTTTGGACCATATACTTTAAGACAGCTATAAACGAATTTATAGTTTCGTAGTTTCATAGTTTCTAGGATCGGAAGGGACCTGAGTAGATCATCTAGTCCGACCTCCTGCCATGGCAGGAAACAGCACTGGGGTCAAATGACCCCAGCAAGATGTTCATCCAACCTCCTCTTAAAGACCCCCAGGGTAGGAGCCAGCACCACCTCACTTGGAAGCTGGTTCGAGATCCTAGCCGCCCTGACCGTGAAGTAGTGCTTCCTGATATCCAGCCTAAACCTGCCCTCTGCCAGCTTGTGACCGTTACTCCTGGTCAGTCCTGGCGGTGCTCGGGGGAACAGGGACTCCCTCAATGCCTGCAGATCCCCCCGACTAGTTTATAACAGGCCACAAGATCCCCCCTCAGCCTTCTCTTTTGGAGGCTGAACAGGTTCAGGTCCCGTACCCTCTCCTCATAGGGCCTGCCCTGTTGTCCCCAGATCATACGAGTGGCCCTCCTCTGGACCCTCTCCATGCTGTCCACATCCCTCTTGAAGTGTGGCGCCCAGAACTGGACGCAGTACTCCAGCTGTGGCCTGACCAATGTCGCATAGAGGGGGAGTATCACCTCCATGTACCTGCTTGCGATGCATCTGTGGATGCATGACAAGGTACGGTTGGCCTTCCTGACTGCCTCCCCACACTGCCGGCCCATGGTCATCTTGGAGTCAATTATGACTCCCCTTCCCTCAATTATGACTCCAAGATCCTTTTCTGCCTCCGTGCTGACAAGAGGGGAGTTCCCCAACCTGTAGGTATGGTGCCGGTTGTTCCTCCCCAGGTGCATCACTTTGCACTTGTCTGTGCTGAATCCCATCCTATTCGCATCTGCCCACCCTTGTAGCCTGTCTAGGTCTGATTGAAGCCTGATGCTTCCCTCTAGTGTACCCACATCCCCCCACATCTTAGTGTCATCCACAAATTTGAACAGGGTGCTTTTAACCCCCTCGTCCAAATCACTGATGAAGATGTTGAACAGTGCGGGCCCGAGGACCAAGCCCTGGGGGACCCCACTGCCCACATCCTTCAGGGTTGAGAAGGACCCATCCACCACCACCCTCTGGGTGCGACCCTCCAGCCAGTTGGTGACCCAATTGACTGTGTGGGCGTCGACACCACAGCCCCCCAGTTTCTTAATGAGAACGGGGTGAGAGATAGTGTCGAAGGCCTTCCGGAAGTCCAGGAAGACGATGTCCACTGCTACCCCTGCATCTAATGATCTGGTGATCTGATCATAGAAGGCCACCAGGTTGGTCTGACAGGACCTGCCACTGATGAACCCATGTTGGTTGCCCCTAAGCATGCAGTCCCCAGCTGGCCCCTTGTGGATGTGTGCCAGCATAATTTTCTCAAACAGCTTGCCTAGGATCGAGGTAAGACTAACTGGCCTATAGTTTCCTGGGTCCTTCTTCCTCCCCTTTTTGAAGATGGGAACCAGGTTGGCCCTCTTCCAGTCCTCTGGGACCGCACCAGAGCACCACGAGTGCTCATAGAGCCGTGCCAGGGGTCCTGCAATGACCTCGGCCAATTCCTTGAGGACTCTAGGCTGGATATCTTCCGGGCCGGCTGACTTAAACATGTCCAGCCCCTCCAGAAGCCCTCTAACTAGTTCCACGCTAACCTTCGGCCCAGGTGTGCCTCCCCTGGGGCCCGAGGGGGGCCCAGCAGGGAGGTGGCTGTTCTGGTCCCTACTTAGGAAGACAGAGGCAAAGCGATCGTTAAACATGTTAGCTTTATCGTCTGGTGTGACGACCAAGTTTCCCAACGCGTCCTGCAAGGGCCCCACATTACCCGGGACCTTCTTTTTGCCTCCTATGTATTTAAAAAAGGACTTCTTATTGTCCTTAATCTGAGAAGCTAGTCCTAATTCCATCTTTGCCTTGGCCTTCCTAACTTCCCCCCTACAACCCCGAGCGACTGCAGAATAGTCATCCCTGGTGATGACCCCTTCTTTCCAATGGGTATAAGCCTCCTTTTTAGCAAGGAGACATTCCCAGATGCTTTTGGTGAGCCATGGAGGCTTGTGTGCTCTCCTGCTCCCTTTGATCCTCATTGGGATTACCTTCCTTTGTGCTTGGAGGATCGTCTCCTTAAGGAGCAATCACTCTCCTTGGACTTCTGGCTCCCCTCCCCTCTGGGACCTCAGTGCATCCCCAACTATCCTTCTTAGCTCATTGAAGTTTGCCCTCCTAAAGTCTAAGGCTGCTGCCTTACTGCATGCCTTTGCCACCTTGCGCTGGATGGTAAATTCCAGCAGGCGATGATCGCTGTCGCCCAGGTGGTCGAGCACCTGCAGGCCCCTCACCAGGTCATCACCCGTGGCCAGCACTAGGTCCAACAAGGCATCTCCCCTGGTGGGGCTGTGCACCTCCTGGGTTAGATGGAGGTCCTGCACTCTGTCTAAGAACCTATGTGAGTGGTCAGACCCGGCTGACTGCTCTTCCCAGCAGATGTCAGGAAAGTTCAGATCCCCCATGACTACCACATCTTTAGCCTTCTGTGAGCTGACCTAAGAATTCCTGGTCCAGCTCTTCCCCCTGGTTGGGAGGTCTGTTATAGACCCCCACCATTAAGTCTCTCTCCCCTCGACTGCCTTGTACTCTAACCCAAAGCACCTCAGAGTGCCCCTCCTCTGACACCTTGCTAATTAACGAGGATGTGTATTCCTCCTTGATATAGAGTGCCATGCCCCCACCTCTCCTTCCTGTCCTGTCCCTCCTGTACAACCTATAGCCCTTGACATTCACCGCCCAGTCATGCGTAGAGTCCCACCACGTTTCCGTGATCCCCACTATGTCTGGGCTGGTGTTAGCCATCAGGAGGGTGAGTTCCTCCTGCTTGTTTCCCATGCTACGAGCATTTGTATAGAGGCATTTGAGGCCTCCTGTGGATGTGTGTACTTCCCCCCTAGTCCCAGCATTGCCCTGGCCCCCATTGCTTACCTGTTTGCTCGTTTCACTCGTTGGGCTGGGCTGGGCTATAGTTGTGGGTGTTGTTTGGTCTGGCAGTCTGATGTTTCCTCCGCCCTCATCTTCCCCTTCCCCCAACAAGCCTAGTTTAAAGCCCGCCAGAGGAGGTCCGCCAACCTAGAAGAGAACACACACTTACCTTTAGGGGAAAGGTGGAGCCCATCCCATCCAAGCATGTCTCTCGTCGTGATGTGCCGGTCATGGCTGAGGAAGCCAAAGCCTGCCTCGTAGCACCATTCCTGTAGCCGCCAGTTGGTCTCCGCAATGCACGTTGCATGCCGTCTGCCTCATCCATTCACTGGCAGGATAGAAGAGAAAACCGCCTGTGCGCCCATCTCCCTCAGCACACGCCCCAGAGCATGGTTGTCCTCCCTCAGATGATTGGGGTGCTCCTGGCCGCATCATTAGTGCCCACATGGACTAGGACCATGGGGTAATAATCGGTGGGCCGGATTACAGTCTGAAGCATCCCTATCACGTCCTGAATCCTCGCTCCGGGTAGGCAGTAGACCTCACATGCCGAGGGGTCCCGGCGACAGATGGGGCCCTCCGTACCTCTCAGGATGGAGTCGCCAATGACGATCATGTGACGCTTCCTCCTCCTGGCCTGCTTGTCTCCTTCAGCTCGCTCAGGACGCGGTGAGTGTGGAGTTGCCTCTGCCCCAGTTTCATCCTCTCCTTCCTCCTCCTCCAGGGCTTCCAGGGCCTCGTACCTGTTCTCCAGCCAGACTGGAGGAACTGGTGCTGCCATGTTACGAGCAGCCCTGGCACGGGAGGTGACCGTCTGCCACTTAACAGTGGAGGGCACATCCTGAGGTGCATCCTCCTTGGATGTACAACCCTGCAGGGAAAGAAAATACCAGTCAATTTCCTCCTCTGCCTCACGGATTCCCCTCAGCCTGCTAACCTCCTCCTGGAGCTCCCTCACCCGCACCCCCAGGGCCCTAAGGCAGGCTCCTGCAACAGGTGTGGGGGTCCCCAGTCCCTGCCCCCCCAGGCCCTGCTGGGCAGCTCCTGCAGGCTTGAGAGAATCTAAAGAAGAGCAACATGAATTAGAAGCTTGGAAAATAATACTGCCGAGAAATGGTGAAGGACTTGGGTTTGTTTATTATCAAAGATGGAAACTTGGGGGAACGGGAAAATGATAGCAATTTTCCAAAAAGTTGTTATGAAAAGGGATGATGAACATTTTTTCTCTGTGGCTACTGAGGCAACAGCAAAAAGAAAATGGTTTAATTGACAGCTAAGATTTAGGTGTGGATGTTAAGGTGAGATTATACATTAAAGTCTGCATGTGCTAATGGTAAGGGATGTTAGGTGGTGTCAAGAGTATCATGAGCTAATGATCAGTGGCACTTTAAGGGTGAGTGCCCTCTCTACTGTGCATAGATCAGAGTATTAGTGCCTCAAGTAGGGACATGTCTGAGCCCAGGTGCCTGGGCTCACCCTGCTCTGGGGTTAAAGGGAGTAGCATGCCTGGAGATGGAGGAGCATAAAACAGCATGCCAGGAGGTAGAAAAACATGGACATGTGGCATGGGGGTTTGTAAAGGTTAGTTATTTTAAAGCAGTTTTATTTGATTGAAATTAAATAAAAGAGATAAAAAATGAAGACTCTAGACTCACTTGTTTCACTAAATTGAGAGGGATAAGAGAGGGCTGGGCCCTGGGGAGCCCTCTGCTCAAGCCCCTAGTGGAGCTGGTCCCTTTGGCTTGAAGCTGGAGGAGACCAGAATAGGCTGGAAGGCAGCTGTCCAGCAGGGGGTTGGCACAGGTTGGGAGGGGGGCGATGAGGAACCCACATATGGTTTCCTCCTGGTGGGGGTGGGGGGGCTTGGTTCTGGATCCCCAAGCCCCTAGTAACTCACCACTGGCTGCCTGCATGACAGCCAGATATTCCAGCCACTGCCCTTGCCCCTCTGGGGAAGTTGAGGGTGGCTCCTACCAGCAGGCAGCAAGAGGGCACTGAGGAGAAGCGAACGAAGGATGGTGGCTGGAGATCCCACACCCTTCCTGGCTGCCCCCTCCCCCACAAGAAAAGGGGTTTAAGCCTTGGCCATGGCCAGTGGCAGCTCTCCTCCTGCAATCTTCCTAGCTGCTGGCTCATGTTTAAAAGTTTCTTCCTGTGCAGCAGCTGGGATGCTGCAGGTGTTCATGTGAGCGGCAAGGGGTAGGCAGTGCAGGCTGCTGGGGGTGGGTGGGTCCCTGAGGAGCCCCTCCACTGTTCCCTCTTGGCCAACTTGCCATAGAGTTCAGGAAGGTGGAAAGTTTGTTCTTGGAGCAGGTGAGTGTGAAAGGCTGGGAATGGTGCCTCCTGGGATGCTGGAGGACTCCAAATTGGTTGGTTTATGTCAGTGGAATGCTCCAGAGTTCTAGCTAGTTGCCACCATCCATGATAATCCTCACCTGAAATGTCTTAACTTTAAGGGTACCTATAGATGTGCAGTGAAGCTGCTCCAGTGTGCTGTAATTACAGTGCATCAGAGCGGACTTGATTAAGTCTGCAAGAATGTGGTAGTTAATGTGGTCCAGCAGACTCCAGCATCATGTGTATCAGTGTCTCCACACTGAAAATGGCAGCAGAGGCACTTTAACTAAAGCTCATTAGACGAGCTTTAGTTAAAGTGCCCCTGACACCATTTTTCAGCATGGGGACACTGATACACATGATGCTCTGGGCAGCTCCAAGAGCCACTCTAAGTAAAGCACCCCTTTCCCTTCCTCCCCTTCCTCCTCCCAGAGCACATCTATAAACACCCTAAGACACAAAAAGGGCACATAGCCCTAGTTAACAAGCCTGAACTGCAATCTTTCACATTTTAAGCACTCCTAACAAAAGCTAATTGTAATGTGCAATCTCACCCTTAGATAAAAGTGGTGAGATTCTAGGGACATCAATGGATATAACAAATAGATTAGACAAAGATACATCTTGGTATACTTGATCCACTCTCAGTATGGGGGATAGACTAGATGAGGTATGTTCCAGCCCCATATTTTTGTGTCTTTCCTTTTTAAAAGTAAAATACTTAAAATCAAAGTATTGTTTTTCTTTTCCTGGTTTACATTTCAGATCACATGTTCAACAGTTGACTATATACCTAAACATGTTAGCTACTGCACAGGTCACTACATAAGTTTCTGGTACTTGCAGAACAGGACTGCAAAGAAAATGAAATGGATACCAAGAAATAAGTGGGATGGAAAGAATCTGTCACTCCTCATTAAAGTGATATCTTCAATAACAGATGGTCTGTTTGGGAATGCTTGCTGTTGGGAAAATTGGAACCTAAAACAAAGGGAAATGTAAGCCACAATTTAACTACTTGCATATGCTTGGTTTTTGGAACAGTTTCTCATCAGATCTAAAGTGAGACATTTATGTGCTGATCCCATATTTTTATTTACCG
This sequence comes from Crocodylus siamensis, assembly GCF_052110815.1. NCBI lineage: Eukaryota > Metazoa > Chordata > Crocodylia > Crocodylidae > Crocodylus > Crocodylus siamensis. Next base: position 133,420,099 of record NC_143397.1, on the reverse strand, counting down.
GTATTGATTTTTCCCCACACACAGTTGTGGCTACATTTGCTATGCAATCCAACATGACAGCCAAATGTACAAGGCTGCTCTACTACCTAAAAGAGAGTATACGTATAATAAAAGGATTTCTTAAGGAAAAGAAGGCTTTTGATGATGGAACATTTTAGACATAATTATAGTTTTGCAATTTTGCTATAAACAGAGCTGGTAACTTTGACTAACACTATGCTTGTCCAAGTCTTTCCAATAAAAGACCTGCTTTCAGTTAGTTATAACTCTGCTTAAGCTTTTGGATTTACAACTATGCCAGTGTCTGCATCATGCTGAAATTTTTCTAGAAAATGTTCAACTGACAAATACTTCACAGGCTATTAGTTAAGGGTTTATAGATGTGGGCTTAGATTAGGGATTGTCTCTCTCATATCCCACTAGGCTATTGGCTGTAAGTGAAACTGGTGGTGTTTTTTTTGCAAGAATAGACTGACTTGGCTTAGACACCTAACTGTTGTTTAATGACTGTGAATGCCAAGTAGGAGGAGATACATTACTGTCTTTCAGGCTGTAATACCTTCTGCTTAGTGTCTTCTATTGTGTACCTAAGGTGTGGGGGGTCCCCACCCAGCATGCTGGCTTCTATGGATCTCATGCTTAAGTACCTAACTCTCCCCATGTATTATACAGGTAGCAAAGGCAGTTGGCTTCCAGTTGATGACTGAACTAAGCAGCAAGATGCATAAACGTTAGGTACTGCAATAGCAAACTCAAGTCCCTTATTTTCATCTTAGCCCATTGTCTCTAAGCAGCCCAATATACTTGTTAATTGAATAGTGTCTTGGAGGCTTGATATCAATCTTCCGGTATCACCAAGACAAGAATATCAGCCGCTGAGGCAAATGTTGCCTTGGGAAAAACATCTCAAGAGTCCTCAAGTTGCAGCAAGGCTGGCTGAAACATCAATTATCAGTTCTGGCAATTGTTCACTCAGTAGGGAAGTCTGTGCCTCTCCCCCAAGTCTGCTTTGTCCATAGGATATATTATATGGATCTCTTTGCTTTGCCACACAATTAAAAACTGCTAAAAGGTAGGAGGGGGGAAGGGTACCATTGGGTATGCTTGAGTAGTAGACATGCTTCCCTGTGCTCCTCCAAACCATGCTTAAAATATGCAAATTAACAGTGGTAAACCTGTAGATTTACTCACACAACTGTTTTAAATTGAGGATAAGCTGAAGAGCAATTGAACAAGTTTAAAGGCACTTTAAAAGATTTTTTTTCAGTGTTCCACCTCCACACGATCTACTGAGGATCAGAGCCCTGTTCCTCCTACTGCGAACAAACTGGAGGGGGGCCTGTAAGAAGAGGGAGGTGGTATCTGGATTGATGATTTGGAAAACACAAGCCAGAGGGCTAATATATGCTTTTTGGGGTTCAGGGAAGGAATTGAGGAAGACAACTGTATAACTTGTGGACAAAAATTCATACGAACTGAACCAGAAATTCAGTGTGCACACAGGGCTGTGAGGCCCCGGACAGCAGAAAGTGACCCTCCTAGAGCAATCATAGTACAGTTCCTCAAATGCCAATAAAAAGAAATGCTAACAGGAGCTGGAAGATTGGCGGGGGGCGGGGAGAGAAGGGGGGGAAGAACAGCAGTAGAAGTTCCTGACATTAGAGCTGAGATTGTGGCTGCTGAAAGCAAACTTGTAGAAATGGGTGCAGAATGGTATACTTAGTTTGTAGGAAAAATCAACCATACCTTATACTGCAAACTGCAGCATGTGGGGAGTAGAGGATTGAGCATGACTATACTGTCTACCTGAGATTATGCCATGGGCTGTACAAACTCTATTGTTCATTTGTTTGTAGGAACCCCTGTGCATTTTAAATAGGCAAATCTACACTACAAAAACTATTTGGCTGTGGTAGGAAATACCCTCTACGTTACTGTGAGTGTGTGTGTGGGTAAGGAAGGTACAATGGGGGGGGGGTTAAGAAAAGAGTTCTTGCTTGTGATAAGACAAGTTTATTAGCATATACTTAGACTTGGCCAGATTTGAGTTCTTTGAAATCATTCTTTAATAATTTTGATGGATAATATATCAATGTTTGTTTATTTTAAGCATTTATTTTGATTTTTATAGATTTTATATTTTCAGGATTGCATGAAATTAGGGATGTTGGGGGCAGACATTTTATTAATGACAAATGTAAATACTGCAGGACTGCCTCCAACTGAGCATCAGAGCTGCCATCAGTCCCAGCTCCACTCACCTGTAGCTCCCTCCTCTATTTTGTCACCCCCTCTTCCTTTGTTCCCAATCCGCTGGGGTTGCATTTCAAACTAAAGTCGGCACTGTTCTGTAGGACTGCTTCCTGCTGTTGTCTCATACTCCATCAGCCATCATTTTTCTTATGTTCCCTTTCTATAAATTTTAATTATTAATGATGGAAATATTTTCGTTGGTGTGTGAGTGTGACGTGAAATTGGCATTTATTGTTTTTTACCAATAAAAATTAAATCCTGACAAGCCTACATATACTGTAGTGACAGTCCTCCAATGCTGATAAAGGATGCCTTTGTCATAAAACCTCCTAGAAGTGGCAGATGTGACATAAGAGATTACAAAAGCAATAAGGGTGAAATGCAAGCTCATATAGTAAAACTGGGCTGTCCAACTTCTCAGCAGCCAGAGGCCACATGCCACATGGTCACGCAGCATTGAGCTATGTATGCAACACCCCTTCCCACCACTTCTTCTGTCTCTCCCTCTCTTTGTTGCATGGAGGCAGGAATGAGAAGCTGGGAAAGGGAGGGGAAGCCCCTGAGACTCTGGCAGCAAAACAGCAAGACTGGTGGGACAAGGAAGGTGGATGGGAACCCATGGGATGGTGTTAGCTAACCCCTCATGGATGGCATGGGGCTCACAGGCCAACAGCCCTATAGTAAAGAAATGATATGGCTATTGAAAAAGTATCTCTTTAAATGTTAAAGGTAGAAATACTCCTAAAAAAAGAATGCTAAATGAGCTAAAAGAGCAAGGTGTAGATATATACATGTTACATCAGACGCATCTTTTAGAGAAAGATACTAATAAGGTTAAAGCAAAATGGATTGTTAACTATTTCTTCTCCTGTGCTACTGCAAAGGAAGGAGAAGTAATGATTGGGATTAACTAAAAGGGCAACAAAAAAACACTTGCCAAAATGCTGCACCGCTCAGAGGTTCCCCATGTCTGGCCAACAAATGAGTTCTTGATGAGCTGGTGAGGGCTTCTTGCTTATACTTTCTATAGCATATGTTCTTTGTGGTCTCCTGATTACTCAGAGTGTAATGCAGCCCACATGTATATTGAACTCATTCTCCAACGTGGCAGTGCACATTGTATGTGGGCCTTGAGCAATGTTGGAGGCACCAACAGTTTGATTTTATCAGAACCTGCCCCAGCGGCACTAGGAAAGTTGTGCTACTGCTGCTAACAAGAAGTGGTGTGGCCAGGGAATAGGGTCAGAAACATCCAGATGTCCAAGAATCCTGTGGCTTGTTCAGTGGACTCCCACGTGTGATAGATTGCAACAAGGTATGATTCATCACCCAGCATTAGAGAAGCTAATGGACACAATTCTACTCTCACTTATTTCAAGTGAGGTTTCACCAGTATAACTTTGGCTCCGTCTGTCACTTGCTGTCACCAGCAAAACACATTTTCTAACTGTAGTTTCACCCCAAAGATGCTATCAAAGGAAAAAAATTTCTGCTATCAAGTGATGGATGTGCTGTCTTGCTGGGAACAGTGAAGTCACCTTAGCTAAAATATCACTTGAAATGATACTGAAAGTACTCCATTGTGAGGCAAAGGAAAATATATCTAAAAGGATACATCCATATTCTAACAACAGCTCACCAAGTATACCACATCCGTCATGCACACAGATGGGCAAGAATACTGAGGACTCTACAATCACTGGACACTTTAAAAAATATGGTAGGTATCATTTGCAGAGGGAACTCTGGGGCTGAATGATGTAAAGTCAAATAAGTCAGCAAAGACCTTGGAATAGAAAACAGGCCTCACTTACAAGCTCCTCTCTCTCCTAGGCGCTATCCCTCCCTGGCATTCCCTGGTGTCTTCAAAAAGTCAGGTAAGTTCTACTGGGGAAAGTACCCAACATCGTGTTTTGTGCATCGGGTGCTAAACAAAAAGGCTTCTCATCAAACATTTTAGATTTGCCTGTCAACACTAGAAAAACCACATGTCATATTTCAATTCTTTTATCTTGGTGTTGATATCTAATTACTATTTACAAATTATATCAGTGTATTTATCGAGTCAGGACTCAGCCTGTGCTGGCCATTTGGAACTTGAAATTAGCACAGTAATTTTGTTTCACAAGCCACTGATTGACTTGTGAAGTTGTATACTTTGAAATAGGTCAGCCAAGCAGATGGCTTTGAAAGAAGTAAAAAAAATGTTTGTCTCTTGTTTTGTTTATTAGACTTGTTCTGACAGTGCAAATGCTCAAATCAAGTTATATGATTCAGAGTAGCTGAATGAATAGTTGAGATTATCCCTGGAATTGTCCTGAGGAGGATCTTCTGTTTCCAGTATTGCACACAGTATGTCAAGACGCCCCAGCTCATGACAGCAGCAGTAGAAATCTTCCATTGATAAGGTTTAAAATAAGAGGAAATTAGCTTTTCATCTGAGAGTCAAGGGTGGAGGAGGGGCAGTTTTTCATCACTGTGACTCAGAAACTGTAATTAAATAGACAGCGCCTGAATGCAAGATCTGTGAGAAGAACTTTCTGAATGTGCAAATGCTTCTTCAGAAAAGTGATCTCAGCTTGAAGTACCTTATGCATCTTTCTCATGTCTCTGGACACTTTAAACATTCACACGTAGGCAAGTTTTTCCTCAAAGCTTCAGTCAGAAGCATTGTCAGGTGTGTTTCAGGAAGCTGCTCAAAGTGCATGAAAGGCACAACACTGCATGTCCAAAGGAATCAGTGTTGCAACGTGGCCTGTTTTTCTCTCGCATGCTGTGCTGAGACAGCCATCAACTATGTGATAATGAAGAATGTCCCCCACAAGGGCAGTGTTTCATAGATTTCATAGACATTAGGGCTGGAAGGGACCTCGGGAGATCATCGAGTCCAGCCCCCTGCCCAAAGGGCAGGAAGTCAGCTGGGGTCATAGGATCCCAGCAAGATAAGCATCCAATTTACTCTTGAAGGTGTTCAATGTAGGTGCTTGAACCACCTCCAGTGGCAGGCTGTTCCAGACCTTGGGGGCTCGGACAGTAAAGAAATTCTTCCTTATGTCCAGCCTGAAACGGTCTTGCAGGAGTTTGTGACCGTTCAACCTCATCATCCCTTGGGGCACTCTGGTGAACAAACGTTCCCCCAAATCCTGGTGGTCACCCTTGATAAATTTATAGGTGGCCATCAGATCACCCCTGAGCCTACGCTTTTCCAGGCTAAAGAGTCCCATGGCTCTCAGCCTGTCGTTGTAAGATCTGTTTTCCTGACCTCTGATCATGCGCGTGGCTCTCCTCTGGACTCTCTCAAGCTTCTCCACATCCTTTTTGAATTGTGGAGCCCAAAACTGGACGCAGTACTCCAGCTGCGGCCTCACCAAGGCCAAGTACAAGGGGAGAATGACGTCCCGGGATTTGCTCGAGAAGCATCTATGGATGCAAGCCAGCGTTTTGGTCGCTTTACTAGCCGCAGCATTGCATTGCAGGCTCATGTTCATCTTGTGGTCAATGATGACCCCCAAGTCTCTTTCTTCTATAGTGCTAACCAACGTAGCACTGCCGAGCCTATAAGGGTTCTGCAGGTTTTTCCTCCCAAGGTGGAGAACCTTGCATTTTTCGGTGTTAAACACCATCAGGTTCTCGTCTGCCCATTTGCTGAGCTTGTCCAGGTCAGCCTGGATCACCCGCCTGTCCTCTGGCGTGGATGCTTTGCCCCAAAGTTTGGTGTCATCGGCGAACTTGGCCAGTCCACTCCTGACTCCAATGTCCACATCATTAATGAAGATGTTGAACAGTATGGGTCCCAGGACAGAGCCTTGAGGGACCCTACTGGTCACAGGGCACCACAATGAGTGACTGCCATCAATTACAACCCTCTGGGTCTGACCACGGAGCCAATTTCCCAGCCAGCGGATCGTGGTGGAGTCAAGGCCACAAGTGGCCAGTTTGGCCAAGAGGTGATCATGGGATACCAGATCAAAAGCTTTTTTGAAGTCAAGATATATGACATCAACCTCTTCTCCCTTGTCCAGGTGATAGGTCACCTGGTCATAGAAGGAAATGAGATTGGTCAAACAAGACCTACCCGCAACAAACCCGTGCTGGCTATCCCTTAGGATGTTAGCCTGGGCCAGTCCCTCAAGGATGGCCTCCTTAATAAACTTTTCTAGGATCTTCCCCAGGATAGAAGTCAGGCTAATAGGCCTGTAGTTAGCTGGATCCACTCTCCTCCCTTTTTTGAAGATCGGCACCACACTGAGTTTTCAAAGATGCGTGCCAGGGGCTGGGCTATGAAACTCGCCAGCTCCTTGAGTACCCTGGGGTGCAGACTGTCAGGGCCAGCTGACTTGAAGGTATCCAGCTTCTCAAGGTGTTCCTTCACGAGGTCAGCATTTATGGAGGGTAGGGGATCCCCCTCACCCAGATTTCCCTGTCCCATAGCAGGCATGGGCATCCCATGGGACTGATGAAAGACTGACGCAAAGTACCTATTTAATAGGTTGGCTTTTTCCTGGGTGTCAGTTGTCAGTTTCCCCATCTGGTTTAGCAGGGGTCCAACATTGCCCTTGCTTTTCCTCCGGCTCCCCACATATCTGAAAGAGGACTTTTTGTTGTCCTTGATGCTTGAAGCCAGTTGGAGTTCAGTTGCAGCCTTGGCTTTCCTGGTTTGCTCCCTGCAGGACCGGACCAGCGCGGTGTAATCCTCCTTGGAGGTGAATCCCGTCCTCCATCCTTTGTAGGCTTTTCTTTTTAGCTGCAGGAGGTCCGCTAGGTCTCTGGAGAGCCAGGGGGGCTGCTGTGCCTTCTTGCTGCCTTTCCTCCATGTTGGAATAGATTTAGCTTGTGCATTGAGGATCGTTTCCTTGAGGAGCAACCACTCTTCTTGAACTCCCATCACCCTGGGGTCATGGTCCCTGAGGGCCTGACCGACAAGCCTCTTGAGCTTGTCAAAGTCGGCTTTTCTAAAGTCAAGGACTTCTGTGTTGCTGACTGACTTGCCAGCTTTACGGCGGATGGTGAAGGTGATCAGCTCGTGGTCGCTGTCACCCAGCTTCCCATCGATCACTAGGTCGCCAATTAGGTCGTCCCCCGTAGCCAGTACCAGGTCGAGCAGCGCTTTGCCTCTCGTTGGCCCATAGACTTCTTGAGTCAGGTAGAGGTCATCCACGCACGAGAGAAAGCTTTGCAACCGCTCGGATTTTGCTGAGTGATCTTCCCAGGAGATGTCTGGGTAATTGAAGTCACCCATGACAACCAAGGTCCTGGAGCAAGCAGCCTCAGTCAGTTCCTGGGCGAACTCCTGGTCAAGCTCAGGACTTTGAGTGGGAGGTCTGTAGTAGACTCCCACCGTTGTGTCCCCTGTGCCGTATTCCCCACGAATTTTTACCCAGAGGGTCTCTAGCTGTCCATGCCAGTTGCCAACATCAGCTTGCAGGGACATGTAGGTTTCCTTCACATAGAGAGCTACACCCCCACCCCTTTTGTCAACACGATCCCTCCTGTACAGCTGGCGCACCCTCTATACCCGTGGTCCAGTCATGGGTGGAGTCCCACCAGGTCTCCGTTATCCCAATGACGTCATAATTCTTTGCACTGAGCAGGAGGACAAGCTCCTCCTGCTTGTTACCCAGGCTCCTGGCATTAGTGTACAGGCAGGCAAGTGTGCCCTTAGGGGCTCTTGCCTTGCCCACAGATTGTGCCAGGGCTGGGGCAGGGGTGGGCTCCCTTAAGTGCCTTGGTCTGCTGGCTTTGCAAGGGTCGCTCAGCAGGCCAGCAGGGGCAGTAGTCCCCCCATCCCCCAGCGGGCTTAGTTTAAAGCCCGGTGGAGCAGGTCAGCCAGCCTGGCTGAGAAGAGCCTCCTCCCCAGGGGAGAGAGGTGGAGGCCATCTCTTCCCAGCAGTTTGCTGCCTCTCTCTCCAAAGAGCAGGCTGTGGTCATGGAAGCCAAAGCCTTCCCGATGACACCAGCTCCACAGTCTTTGGTTCACTGCGTGGATCCTCCTCTCCCTCCTCAGGCCGTAGCCCGAGACTGGGAGGATTGACAAAAACACCACCTGAGCTCCCAGACCCCTAAGCCCCACTCCCAACTCCCTGTAGCACCTCATGACCTGGCTGGGGGTGCTCCGAGCTGTGTCATTGGTGCCCACATGAATAAGGAGCATGGGGTAGTGGTCTGTGGGCCGGAGGAGCTGCGGGATCCTCTCCGCAATGTCTCAGATGCGGGCCTCTGGGAAGCAGCAGACTTCCTGGGCTAAGGGGTCGGGGCGGCAGATTGCCCCCTCAGTGCCCCGCAGGATGGAGTCTCCCACAACAAACACCTTTCGCTTTGACTTGGGGAGAGCGGGGCCAGTAGCTGTGGTTGAGCCTGGGTTGCCTGCAGGAGCCGGCAACTGAGCAGGTTCTGCTGGGGCTGCAAGAGGTGCGAACCTCTTGCTAAGCTCCGGTGAGGGAGGGGCCTTGGTGCAGCGGGCCTTCGGGCCCTTGACCACCTTGGTCCATGCCTCTGACTGGGCAGAGGGGGAGGTCCCAGAGTCCTCCTTAGTCCTGGAGGGAGATGGTGCTCTACCCTGCGGCTCCCGGGTGAGAAGGGCCTGGCAGTAGGAGTCTATCTCCTGCTCACAGTCCCTGATGGCACGCAGTCTCTGGACTGTGGCCTGGAGCTCCTCCAGCTGGCGCACCACAGACCCCAGTAGGGAGCAGACCCCGCAAGGGGAGGTGGCCATGCTCCTGGGCCCCAGAGCCTGAAAAAGGGACAGGCAGCCCCCGCAGCCAAGAGCCAGGGGCTCCGTCTGCGTGGAGCCCGGAACCATGGGCTCCGTCTGGGCGGCCGTCTCTGAGGTGCCCAGTGGAGGGGCCGCAGAGCCCGAGGGGACCCTCGGGGTGCAGCGCGTGCCCATCCGTGTCATGCCTCTGGTAGGCTAGCTACGGCTGGGGCTGACTACTCTGAGGGATCACAGGCAGGGTCTTGTGCCCTCCCACGCCCTCTCCTGCGCGAACTCCACGCTAACTCGAGCGCCTGTTTACGCAGCCTGTTTGCACGGCTCTGGTTGCGGGGCTTCCTGGGGGGCTGGGCCAAGTAGGGGCCTGGGCGGGGGCTGGACCCGGCCTGGCACCAGGCAGCGGCCTCCTCCCAGGGAGCGAGGAGTTAGCCCCTTCCCACCACGAGCCTGCTTACCTCCGGCTGTGCTGGGGGTCGGCAGGGGGATCTGCGGCTGCTGAGGGGGTGTCTGGGGGGCTTCGGGGGAGCAGGGGCGCAGCGGGCTTCACCCGCGCGTCTCTCACCGCTCCAGAGCCAGTTTCATTGCTGCCTGATGCATGAATTGGACCCTATGTGCTGGTGTAACCAGGCTGCCCCCTCACCGTGGCTATCTGGACATGCTGTACACGAGGGATAGGAGAGAACTCAGAGCCTCCCTTCTAAAAGTGCACAAGCACTTCCCACATGCATGGAAGGAAGCTGACAACTAACTACCTCTGAAAAGAGGCCTCTTTTACTTAATATGGATTTAGGAGTCTAAGTTCAGACACTCAGCTTTGGAGATATCTTCCCTCACTTCAAACTCATATCTGGTAAAATCTGTCTATGTATTTTATGCAGCCATTGGCACAGTCATTAAGGTTTTTCCTTAAGTATTTCAACACCAAAATTCCCCTCTCTTCCAAGCTTACAGAAGAAATATATTGTAGATATTTTGCTTGTTTATGTGCACTTTGCATGTAAGACAGAGGGGTTGAGCAATTAAGGGAAGTCAGTTTTGGATCTTGTTTGGAAGTGGTTAACTTCATAAGCATTCTGATTTCCTGGGAGTGTGAATGCCATACATTATGTCCAGCCTCTGTGGAAGGGACTGAACTCAGCAGTTACAGGTCTGTTTCTAGGAGCGCTTGTACACGTGACGAAAATCTCCGTTAGTGTAGCTTGATAGCGTCACACTATACACGTGTGCAAGGTTTGGGTGTTGGAAATTGTCCCACATTTGTGACAAATTAAACTACATCCCAATGTAGTTTAGTTTGACATGTAGCCAATTGCTTTATTGTGGCCAAAAATCTGTCACATGTACATGGCAACTCATTGACTTGTGTGTCCTGAGCCCCCCTGCCCACCAGGTGCTACTATAATTTGCAGATACTTGCAGGTAATTTGCAGGTATTCTGTGTAATGAATGTTTTAGCACACCAGATGTAGCTGCAGAGCCCAACATGGATCCATCTTCTGCTGACTTTTTTTTTTCAGTTCATTACATAAATTAATAAGTATTTCAAAGAAATCATTTTGTGTTAGTCATCTCCACTGTCACTGTACTAACAGGTTGGGTGTGTTGGACAGGTTGAAAATTGGGGTGGCTGAACTATGCCAGGCAGCTAGGAGCACAGTATCATTCAGTAAAATTGTGTGACAAGCCGCCCATTTTTACATGAGATGCCCTCAGTGGTAAAACTATGTGGGCACTCAGCATAACACTTCAACTCCCAAACCATGAATTCAGGCCCCGGTGGCTACTGCACGTGTCAGGTCCCTGAGCCCCATTTCTTAATAAGTCCCATTATTACAGCAACAGCTAGGCATTAGAGCCCAAGAGCAAAATCTGACTCCCAGTTTTGCCAGGTCTCCAAGCCAGCATCCCCTTTTTCACATGTGATGCCTTCAGCTGCAAGAAATTGTGGATGCTCAGGAGAACACTTCAACACCTGAGCCCCAAAATTAGGCTTGGATAGCTACTGCGCATATCATGTCCCCACCCCATATGTAACAATAGGTACCATTATCACAGCCACAGCTAGGCACCAGAACCCAAGAGTAAAATCCTGCTTCTAATTTTTCGATGTCTCCCCGCACCCTCTTTTTACATGAAGCGCCCTCAGCAGTAAGAATTATGGGCGCTTAACATAACACTTCAGTGCCTGAACCCTGACTTCAGGCTTGGGTGACTATTGCGGGTGTCACATCCCTGCTCCCATATGGTTATGGACACCACAGAACACCCCTCATGGCTGCACAAGACTGATGCCACACAGATAAAGCACTCTGTACACACATTGCAAACACAGAAACTTACAAGAATAAAACTTTAATTAAAATATAAATAAATAACAAAGGCAAGACAGAGAAAAATGACTGAAACACTTCTGTATACCCACTGCCCTATCCCAAATACCCCCCCTTTGAAGTCTTCTGCTTCTTCAAAAACCAAGTTCAAGCAGAGCAGGGGCAAGCCTCTTGCACAGAGCCCAGTGAACCTCTTCAAGAAGCAATGGGTGTGCTGCAGGGGAAGAAAGAAGACATTGGGGTTTACTCCATACTCCCAAACTCCGTTTTCTCACCTCCCCTTACAGCAGATTTCCTAAGCAACATATCCCCAAGCCTTCTGTGAAAATACCTATGCATTTGGTGCAGCTAAATATCCTTCAGCAGGGGTCTATGTTGATGCATCAGCCTGTCAAGTGAGGCACAGCTGGAGGGCAACCGGGAGAAAGAGAGTGCAGTTCGACTGACATGTAGAAACATATCCTAACCAATACTTTCATGGTTTCCCCTATCACCATATCCTGAAGCCCCCTGCACAATGGAAAACTTACCACTGGCTGCACTTCTGCCTCTGACTCCTCATGTTGCTGCTGATGGTGGTGGGGACTGGGATGGGTGTGTTGAAGGTAAGTGGGGGTGAGGAGGAGCGGTGAAAGCCACACCACAGTGCACAACCACAGTGCAGAAGCATGAACACAGTGTGTGGTGGGAGCATCACCACCGCGATAATATATATGGGAGTGGTGAAAGATGTAGGGTAAAACAGGACAAGACTGAGGGGGGGAGATGGTGGTGGTGAACGGGGGAATGGCGGTCATCATGCCTCCTTTGTGGACCTGAGCTCCTTGCCTGCCTGGAATCCATGGCTGTTCGAATTAAAACCACTGTCCTGCCCTGCATTTCTCAAAGGACAATGCCCATTGAATTTAGGGGGCAGATTAACTCAAGTCCTATGAGATGTTAAATGCTCAGAGCCGAAAACAACTAACAGGGCCAGGGATGACCTCCCCTGTCCTTGTAAAGATACCTGGTCTAGCTTTGGATGTGTTAATGGGACCGATTGAGAAATAAGGTGCAGGGACCGTACACCCTCAGTACCACCCGGCCCTGAATTCGAGTTTTGGGCATCTCAGTGCTCTGCAGAGCACCTCACCTAAGTTTGGCTATGATCAAGTAGTGATTTCAACTGGGCACTAAGAAAACCAGATGGTCTTGTTTCTGCCTAGTAGAGGAAAATGTAGGCCTGAGGGTTCACTGTATGCTATGTGAGTCACTTAACTAGCTCCCTCGACAGCAGCTGAATGTTGGATAAAATGGGGGAGAGGCTTTAGGAGAGGGCTTCAAACATGAACAGTCTCCTGTAACTATTCTCTGGCTTCAGTCTGGGAAGAAGGATATGAACTATGAAAGTTTCATACTTTCTAGGGTCGGAAGGGACCCAAGCAGATCATCGAGTTCAACCCCCTGCTGTGGCAGAAAAGAGTACTGGGGTCAAACAACCCCAGCAAGGTGTACATCTAGCATCCTCTTAAAGACCCCCAGGGCAGGAGCCAGCACCACTTCCCTTGGAAGTTGGCTCCACATCCTAGCCTCCCTGACTGTGAAGTAGCGCCTCCTGATGTCTAGCCTAAATCTACCCTCTGCCAGCTTGTGACTGTTATTCCTGGTCACTCCTGGTAGTCCATGGGGGAACAGGGACTTCCCCAGTGGCTGCTGGTCCCCCATGACTAGTTTGTAACAGGCCACAAGATCCCCCCTCAGCCTTCTCTTGTAGAGGCTGAACAGGTTCAGGTCCCATGGCCTCTCCTCGTAGGGCCTGCCCTGCTGCCCCCTGATCATGCGAGTGGCCTCCTCTGGACCCTCTCCATGCTGTCCACATCCCTCTTAAAGTGCGGCGCCCAGAACTGGCTCCAGCTGCAGCCTGACCGGTGCTGCATAGAGGGGGAGGATCACCTCCTTGGACCTGCTTGAGATGCATCTGTGGATGCATGACAAGATGCGGTTTGCCTTCCTGACTGCACCCCCACACTGCCAGCCCATGTTCATCTTGGAGTCAGTGATGACTCCAAGATCCTTTTCTGCCTCTGCACTGACGAGAAGGGAGTTCCCCAGCCTGTAGTTATGGTGCCAGTTCTTCCTCCCCAGGTGCTTCGCTTTGCACTTGTCAGTATTGAATCCCAACCTGTTCTCATCTGCCCACCCCTGTAACCTGTCTAGGTCCAACAGCCTATTGCAGCCTATTCCTCCCTTCTAGCGTACCCACATCCCCCCACATCTTAGTGTCATCAGTAAATTTGAACAGGGTACTTTTCCCCCCCTCATCCAAGTCGCTGATGAAGATGTTGAACAGTGCGGGCCCGAGGACTGAGCCCTGGGGGACCCCACTGCCCACATCCCTCCAGGTCAAAAATGACCCATCCACCACCACTCTCTGGGTGCGACCCTCCAGCCAGCTGGTGACCCAATTGACTGTGTGAGTGTCATCACCACAGTCCCCCAGTTTCTTAATGAGAACGGGGTGAGAGCCAGTGTCAAAGGCCTTCTGAAAGTCCAGAAAGACTATGTCCACTGCTACCCCTGCATCTAAGGATTTGGTGACCTGGTTGTAGAAGGCCACCAGGTTGGTCTGACAGGACCTGCCGCTAACAAACCTGTGTTGGTTGCCCCTAAATATGATCTCACCTGCTGGCCCCTCATGTACATGTGCCAGAATAATTCCCTCAAAAAGCTTGCCCAGGATCGAGGTAAGACTAACTGGCCTATAATTTCCCGGGTCCTCCTTTTTCCCCTTTTTGAAGATGGGAACCACGTTGGCCCTCTTCCAGTCCTCCAGCACCACACCAGACCACCACGAGTGCTCGTAAAGCCGTGCCAGGGGTCCTGCAATGACCTCAGCCAATTCCCTCAGCACTCTGGGGTGGAGATCGTCCGACCAGCTGATTTGAATATGTCCAGCCCCTCCAGAAGTTCCCTGACTAGTTCCTCACTGACCCTTGGCTTAGGTACGCCTCCCCTGGGGCCTGAGGGGGGCCCAGAGGGGGGGCTGATCTGGTCCCTGGCTCAGGAAATGGAGGCAAAGAAATCGTTAAATAGGTTAGCTTTGTCGTCTGATGTGACAACCAAATTTCCCAGCGTGTCTTGCAGGGGCCCCACGTTACCCAGTACCTTCTTTTTTTCCCCCTATGTATTTAAAAAAGGACTTATTTTTGTCTTTAATCCAGGTAGCTAGCCCCAGTTCCATCTCCGCCTTGGCCTTCCTGACTGCCACCCTGCATCCCCAAGCAACTGCAATATAGTCCTCCCTGGTGATGGCCCCTCCCTTCCATTGAGTGTCCCTTTTAGCTAGGAGACATTCCCCGATGCTTTTGGTGAGGCATGAGGCTTCTGTTCTACTCTGGTAGCTTCTTGGCAATTGCTGAGAAATCCAGCAAAAGAACTATTTCCATTATCTAATAATAGGAGGAAGTCATGCACCAAGGCAAGTACAATCTGTGTACTATTTCCTTTTCTCATAGCTAACAGGAATCAGAAATATTTTTGCTAGCTCCTTGGCTAGCTTTCTTAGAAAAGAGAGGTCAGACATTGGGGAATGGACTGTGAGATTTGTAATATCAAACAACAGTTTCTTCAACTCTATTCAAACTATTGCATTTTTTAGATGGTGCATTTCTTCCATAAAAAATGCTGTTGGTCTTACAGTAGCAATATATTCATGACCTGATTGATCTCTTGCCTCACAAAAGAGTTTTGATTTTCTTATTTTGACTGACTACCATTTGATTTGTCCACAGGAAAAGCTACAAAAAGACCTATCTATTTTCACATGATTAGAATACAGGTTGGATACAAAACAAGGGAGTTCCACGAGAAATTTAGCCTATCACCAGCCTTGGAAAAGGATACATTTCTTGCAAGATTCACAACAGAAAAAGCTTTCATATAGAAAAAGGCACACGAGATAAAGGTTGTCAGCAAAGTGCATGTAAAGAAAAACTGTAACAGGAATAAAAGAAGGAAAAGGCAAAGGAGGAATGTACTTGATGCCAAGTCCAAGGTTCTTCCGCCTTCATGTATACGACAATCAACTCCATTATCAAAGGACTAGATGTACTTTGGAGTTTCAGAGGTGCAAAATGCTTCCACATGACTGACAGATAAATAAGAGAGCAATAGGTCAGACTGCACAGACAATTCACTCATTGTAATGGGGAAGATTGAGCCAGTCCGAATTTTAACAAAACCTTGTCAAAAACTGTCTTTTGTTGAACTATTTCAATGAAACCCCAGCAGATCTCAGGCAAATGCCCATCTTATTCCCAGCTAGCTTGCATGTCCAGTCCATCAGTACCCAAAGCAGCAGGTTTTCCAAATATCCAACTCCTCAGTAGCCCAACTCCTGAAGGTTTCCAGGATTCATGTCTCCTTTTCATGCCCCTGCAACATCTCCCTGCTTGTCCAACACATTCTGGTCCTCCTTTCTCAGCCCTCATCCCTATGGAGCAGTCAGCATTGCCACAGAGGTTTTGTTGAGTAGAGGATGCAGGAACATTACAGGGAATGCCACGGAGTCATTGGTAGTATGGGTTTGACATGGGAAGGAGTGAGGGATGGGGAGGGGAAACAGCTACCCCCTACTCTGCATGTTCTGTCTCCCACTTGTACTGCTCTGACCTTCTCTTTTCCTCTAGGAGTTTCGACAATCAGGGGAGGGGGAGACTGTCGCTTCTCTGCTCCTAGGCAGCAGAAGAAAGATGGAGTTCTAGATTTCATCCCTTGAACAGGAGAGAGGAGACATCCCTATGTTCCTTCCAGCAGCTTGGTATAGACCCTTTGGGAGGGACTGTTGGGCATCAAGGCATTTGTAGGAATGAACTATGTGACACCCTTTCAACTCTCTAACTCTGTCTCCTTATATTTTTGCTCTGTCAGCATTGAAAAGCTTCTGCAGAGAAAAAAAGTCCCTTAAAAATGATGTTTCATAGATTTCATAGACATTAGGGCTGGAAGGGACCTCGGGAGATCATCGAGTCCAGCCCCCTGCCCAATGGGCAGGAAGTCAGCTGGGGTAATAGGATCCCAACAAGATAAGCATCCAATTTACTCTTGAAGGTGTTCAATGTAGGTGCTTGAACCACCTCCAGTGGCAGGCTGTTCCAGACCTTGGGGGCTCGGACAGTAAAGAAATTCTTCCTTATGTCCAGCCTGAAACGGTCTTGCAGGAGTTTGTGACCGTTCGACCTCGTCATCCCTTGGGGCGCTCTGGTGAACAAACGTTCCCCCAGATCCTGGTGGTCACCCCTGATAAACTTATAGGTGGCCATCAGATCACCCCTGAGCCTACGCTTTTCCAGGCTAAAGAGTCCCGTGGCTCTCAGCCTGTCATCGTAAGATCTGTTTTCCTGACCTCTGATCATGCGCGTGGCTCTCCTCTGGACTCTCTCAAGCTTCTCCACATCCTTTTTGAATTGTGGAGCCCAAAACTGGACGCAGTACTCCAGCTGCGGCCTCACCAAGGCCAAGTACAAGGGGAGAATGACGTCCCGGGATTTGCTCGAGAAGCATCTATGGATGCAAGCCAGCGTTTTGGTTGCTTTACTAGCCGCAGCATCGCATTGCAGGCTCATGTTCATCTTGTGGTCAATGATGACCCCCAAGTCTCTTTCTTCTGTAGTGCTATCCAACGTAGCACTGCCGAGCCTATAAGGATGCTGCAGGTTTTTCCTCCCAAGGTGGAGAACCTTGCATTTTTCGGTGTTAAACACCATCAGGTTCTCATTTGCCCATTTGCTGAGCTTGTCCAGGTCAGCCTGGATCACCCGCCTATCTTCTGGCGTGGATGCTTTGCCCCAAAGTTTGGTGTCATCGGCGAACTTGGCCAGTCCACTCCTGACTCCAATGTCCACATCATTAATGAAGATGTTGAACAGGATGGGTCCAAGGACAGAGCCTTGAGGGACCCCACTGGTCACAGGGCACCACAATGAGTGACTGCCATCAATTACAACCCTCTGGGTCTGATCACGGAGCCAGTTTCCCAGCCAGCGGATCGTGGTGGAGTCAAGGCCACAACTGGCCAGTTTGGCCAAGAGGTGATCATGGGATACCAGATCAAAAGCTTTTTTGAAGTCAAGATATATGACATCAACCTCTTCTCCCTTGTCCAGGTGATAGGTCACCTGGTCATAGAAGGAAATGAGATTGGTCAAACAAGACCTACCCGCAACAAACCCATGCTGGCTATCCCTTAGAATGTTAGCCTGGGCCAGTCCCTCAAGGATGGCCTCCTTAATAAACTTTTCTAGGATCTTCCCCAGGATAGAGTCAGGCTAATGGGCCTGTAGTTAGCCAGATCCACTCTCCTCCCTTTCTTGAAGATCGGCACCACATTGGCCTTCTTCCAGTCTTCGGGCACTACACCAGAGCGCCAGGAGTTTTCAAAGATCCGTGCCAGGGGCTGGGCTATGAAACTCGCCAGCTCCTTGAGGACCCTGGGGTGCAGGTTGTCAGGGCCGGCTGACTTGAAGGTATCCAGCTTCTCAAGGTGTTCCTTCACGAGGTCAGCATTTATGGAGGGTAGGGGATCCCCCTCACCCAGATTTCCCTGTCCCATAGCAGGCATGGGCATCCCATGGGACTGATGAAAGACTGACGCAAAGTACCTATTTAATAGGTTGGCTTTTTCCTGGGCGTCAGTTGCCAGTTGTCCCATCTGGTTTAGCAGAGGTCCAATGTTGCCGTTGCTTTTCCTCCGGCTCCCCACATATCTGAAAAAGGACTTTTTGTTGTCCTTGATGCTTGAAGCTAGTTGGAGTTCAGTTGCAGCCTTGGCTTTCCTGGTTTGCTCCCTGCAGGACCGGACCAGTGCAGAATAATCCTCCTTGGAGGTGAATCCCGTCCTCTATCCTTTGTAGGCTTTCCTTTTTAGCTGCAGGAGGTCCGCTAGGTCCCTGGAGAGCCAGGAGGGCTGCTGTGCCTTCTTGCTGCCTTTCCTCCATGTTGGAATAGATTTAGCTTGTGCATTGAGGATCGCTTCCTTGAGAAGCAACCACTCTTCTTGAACTCCCATCTCCCTGGGGTCACGGTCCCTGAGGGCCTGACCAACAAGCCTCTTGAGCTTGTCAAAGTCGGCTTTTCTGATGTCAAGGACTTCTGTGTTGCTGACTGACTTGCCAGCTTTACGGCGGATGGTGAAGGTGATCAGCTCGTGGTCGCTGTCACCCAGCTTCCCATCGATCACTAGGTCGTTATTCATTAAACGATTGTATTATAAGTATATTTTTGGAAACCCAAGTTTTTCATCAATAGCTCTAGCCATCAAACTCTGTCTCTAAAGACACAGTGTTTGGATGATTCCTGATACTAATGGAAGTCATGGTCTAAGGCTGTGCTTCTCAATCTGTGGGCTGTGACCCAAAAGTAGGTCACAAGAATATATGAAATGGTCATGAACAAACTTTAATATGAATTAACAAACTTTTACAATGGATTCTACATTAAAGGAGAAAAACATGGGAAACAGTGGCTTTTCCCTTGTAGGCTCAGAGTTCAGCTTGCAAGGGGCTGCTTGGGGCTCCCTGTGACCCACACCTACCTCCTGCCACACACACACTGTGGGGGTTGGGGCCTGGAGATGGGAGGCAGTGGATCAGGAGTGAGGGGTACTGGGTCAGGACAGGCCATTGGTGCTGGTCCAAAAAAGTTTGAGAACCACTGGTCTGAGACAGTAGTGCTTAAACTTCTAGCTCCATGGGCCAGATCAGAGGCAGGAAGTTGGTTCATGAGCCCAATCCCATGCTTGAGGTTAGCCCACAGGCTGCACCCAGCATGGGGTCGGCACATAGGGCTGGGCTGGCCGAACCCAACCCAACCCCATGCACCTGGACCTGGCCATAGAGTGACCCCACATGCCAATGTAATATAGAATACAAAGCCACATTATCCAGCCCAGGGGGCTCCCCACAGGTCCAGAAATTTGGCATCAGGGGAGTGGCAATTAATGCTGCCACTGCTTCCCCAGTACCAAATTTCTGGACCCATGAAGAGATCCAAGGGTCAGGTGACGCACCTCCACAGGCCAGATCTAGTCCACAAGTTGCAGGTTGAGTACCACTGGTCTAAGAGAGTGCTGGCATCAGAGCATAGCCTTAAGGAGTGTAGGTTGGCAAAAGGAGGGAGGGAGCCTGATCCCCCTAACATGTTCTGCTTCAACACATGGCTCCCCAAACTGCCTCAACTCTGATGCCCCATATTCCTTACCTCTACATCATATTGCATAAGAACCTTAAAAATGTTACAAGCAGCTTATGCAGGGGCTTGTACATGAGAAGACCCCTTGAACAGATGAGCCAGCATTTTGCTTTCCTTTGATTGTACTCAGTCCCTTTGTTCAGGAAACTGTTGACCAGGTGGAATTGCATTAGTAAGCAGATGAGCTTTCATCCCTCGATTTAATTGAAAATACTTCTAGAAGATGTAGAAAAACCAAAAACCTAAACCAAAGCACCACAAATCATCAAGGATTGTATAGAATACCTAGACAGATTTTAGTGCAAGGGCAGATATCTTCAAACCTGAGAGTGGATTTTAAGGTACCTGAACTTATTGGCTCAAAGGAGCACAAAACTTCCTGCAGCATGCAGATCAAGAAAAACCAGTATGTGCAATACTTTCTATGACAGGTGTCCAGGTGAATACATGGGTGTGTCTCAAGGTCAGCTGTCACAGTGTGTTTTTATATGCCATGCAGTTACTGGGAAAACAGACTGCCTTCCAACCTGCTGACTGCAACAGAGCCCAGATGCAGGTGTTTGCATGCATTTTATTCTGTGGCTTGACCCATGTGTAGTCCTAAACTTAAGTCTGAACTATTTGTTTCTAAAAGGGGCAGGGGGTGCCATGCACTACTTCAGATCTAAGTAGGTGAGATCAGTTTGGAGATGATTGGAGGCATTGTTTGAATCCAAGTATGTACAAAACAAGTTAGAAGGACCATGCTATTTTGTAAAGAGATTGTCTCTCTTTCAAAGGAGAATTTAATCTCAGAAACTAGCTATTCAAATGGCCTTGCATCCTATTGGGTACAACGAATTTCAAGACAATTAGGTCACCAAGTGGCATTTAGAGCACTTAGTACAGTTGTTTTATCTTAAGCTGCCACTTTTCTATAATGAACAACAGTCTAATGCCCATTAAACCAGGTCACCAAATCAAAAATAGAAACTATCTAGAGGGGAGGAGGAAAAAAAACCAAAAGTACTGTTATGACCATTTACCATGCATAGGGAACAGAATGAGAAATGACTTCCACCAATTTCTGATGCCAGATCTTTGTTGTCTTGGGCTAAGTACAGAAAGTCAAAAAGCCAGAAGCTGAATCCATTCAGTCTTTGCAGGTTAGTCGAAGCTGCAGAGATTAAACTGAGAAACAACTGGACACATTTACCTTTGACTGCAGTGGCTCAGGCCAGAAGCCAGGGAGCAATACAGCACAGCCCTCTGGCACGTAGCCAACATGAGCTGTGTGTTTGCTGCTTCTTCTTGCTGCTCCCAAAGTCTCTGTGATTTGCAGTCCAGAATCAAAGAAACAGGACTCTGAAGTGTTGCTCATCATTTCACTTCCTGCTTCCAGGTGCCTCTGGGATATGTAGTCTACAGTCACAGCAAGGACTAACTTTCAGTAAGTGTAGCAGAGCAGGGCAGCTCTGTACTTGGGGGAAGGGAGGGTTAACCAGGGGACGGAGGGGTTAGCCACCCTCCCCAGCCCCAGCCCCTGGCCAGGGTTTGCCTGGGGTGGGGGCAGTCCCTGCCACTCCCCCCTACTCCTCCCCATCCCTTCTCTGCTAGAGGAGACAGCACAGCACAGCTCAGGGCTGGAAAGCATGCAGGGATGCTGGGGGACTCTGATTTAACTTAAGCCAGGAAGGGGTCTGGGACAGAAGTTTCATAAACTGGTTTGACCCAAATCAGTTAAATCTGATACTACATTTCAACCAAGTTTATCTTTAACTAGTTTCAGCCATTTTGAAACTGGTTTATGTGCACTAAACTGCTGTACTTTTACATGTTTAAACCAGTTTTTGATCGCTTAAACTGGTTTAGGTGTAACTTCTGTCCCTAGCCTTGATGGCATATTATCATGAAGTCATGTCAAAGTGAAAGAGACATGTCAAAGTGAGAGGTATACTGAGACAGATTGGAATGTAACACATGATTTGTGTAGCTGTGGGTATCAGGGACAGTGCCAGAATGCCAGATTTTAGTGAGAAACCTGCAACTAAAGCTGAGGAAAGAAAGTTATTTTTTCTTTACAGAGGAGTTTGAGGTTTCACAGTTTGGCTTCATTCCACTGTTAAATGATTCCATGGCTCCTGTGGGGAGCTGGCCCACAGCAAAAGTATCCTGAGAATAGAGGAAATATGACCTGCCCCAAACTTTATTAACAGAATGGAGATAGCCCAATGGTGTCTCATATCAGAACACATTGATCAACCTCACTCAGATGTCAGCATACCAGAAAAAATGCAATACAGAGCCACCTTAACTCTTCCCTCTTTGAGCAATGCCTAGACGACAAAGCTAACATGTTTAACGATTTCTTTGCCTCCGTCTTCCTAAGTAGGGACCAGGACAGCCACCTCCCTGCTGGGCCCCCCTCGGGCCCCGGGGGAGGCACACCTGGGCCACGGGTTAGCGAGGATTTAGTTAGGAAGCTTCTGGAGGGGTTGGATGTATTCAAGTCAGCCGGCCCGGATGATCTCCACCCTAGAGTTCTAAAGGAACTGGCCCAGGTCATTGCAAGTCCCCTGGCACGGCTTTATGAGCACTCATGGTGCTCTGGAGAGGTACCGGAGGACTGGAAGAGGGCCAACGTGGTTCCCATCTTCAAAAGAGGGAGGAGGGATGACGTGGGAAACTATAGGCCAGTTAGTCTTACCTTGATCCTAGGCAAGCTGTTCAAGAAAATTATGCTGGCACACATCCAGGAGGGGCCAGCTGGGGACTGCATGCTTAGGGGCAACCAGCATGGGTTCATCAGTGGCAGGTCCTGTCAGACCAACCTGGTGGCCTTTTACAATCAGATCACCAGATCATTAGATGCAGAGGTAGCAGTGGACATCGTCTTCCTGGACTTCCGGAAGGCTTTCGACACTGTCTCTCACCCCGTTCTCATTAAGAAACTGGAGGGCTGTGGCATAAATACCCACACAGTCAAATGGGTTGCCAACTGGCTGGAGGGCCGCACCCAGAGGGTGGTAGTGGATGGGTCCTTCTCAACCTGGAAGGACGTGGGCAGTGGGGTTCCGCAGGGCTCGGTCCTCGGGCCCGCACTGTTCAACATCTTCATCAGTGATTTGGATGGGGAGGTAAAAAGCACCCTGTTCAAATTTGCTGATGACACTAAGATGTGGGGGGACGTGGGCACACTAGAAGGAAGCAACAGGCTACAATCAGACCTAGACAGGTTACAAGGGTGGGCAGATGAGAATAGGATGGGTTTCAACACAGACAAGTGCAAGGTGATGCACCTGGGGAGGAACAACCACCACCATACCTAAAGGTTAGGGAACTCCCCTCTTGTCAGCACGGAGGCGGAAAACGATCTTGGAGTCATCATTGACTCCAAGATGAACATGGGTCAGCAGTGTGGGAAGGCAGTCAGGAAGGCCAACCGTACCTTGTCATGCATCCACAGATGCATCTCAAGCAGGTCAAAAGAGGTGATCCTCCCCCTCTATGCGGCAGTGGTCAGGCTGCAGTTGGAGTACTGCGTCCAGTTCTGGGCGCCGCACTTCAAGAGGGATGTGGACAGCATGGAGAGGGTCCAGAGGAGGCCACTCGCATGATCAGGGGACAGCAGGGCAGGCCCTATGAGAAGAGGGTACGGGACCTGAACCTGTTCAGCCTCCAAAAGAGAAGGCTGAAGGGGGATCTTGTGGCCTGTTATAAATTAGTAAGGGGGGATCAGCAGGCATTGGGGGAGTCACTGTTCCCCCGAGCACTGTCAGGAGTGACCAGGAATAACGGTCACAAGCTGGCAGAGGGCAGGTTTAGGTTAGACATCAGGAGGCGCTACTTCACAGTCAGGGCGGCTAGGGCCTGGAACCAACTTCCAAGGGATGTGGTGCAAGCTCCTACTCTGGGGGTTTTTAAGAGGAGGTTAAATGAACACCTTGCTGGGGTCATTTGGCCCCAGTACTCTTTCCTGCCATGGCAGGGGGTCGGACTTGATGATCTGCTTAGGTCCCTTCTGACCCTAGAAACTATGAAACTATAAACACAGTAGTAACACACATATTATCACATTACACTAAAAGAACAGCTTGGAAACTGGAAGGCAAAGTCTAGAAGTCTTACAGACATAGCCCTGACAGTCTGCTCCAAGAATTCCCTCTAGCATTCCACACAGCTATGCCGAAGACAGGAAATTTGGTGGACTGCATGGAGGTCAATGATGCAACTTACATCTGTGGACCAGAACACAGGGCCTTGTTACCCCTTACACTGTGAGCTGCACAAACATAGATGAGTGTCAGTGCTAGCTTGGAGTTTGGAGCAGTCACACCCTTAGTTTAGAACCCAAAATTACCGTATAAAAAGACCCACAGGGTGCATCTACATGTGCACATTTACTGCACCATAACTGAAATTACTGCACAGTATGGGCACGCGTCTACACATGCGCACCCATACTGAGCAATACATATTGTGGCTTATGCTGACTTGAGTGTAAATTTGATACCTGCCATGTGCAGGTATCAAATTCACCCCCTATTAGTTACTGCACAGTAATGTACGTGTAGACGCCTTACTGTGCAGTAACACAGTGTAGACTGATTTGGGACTAACTTTAGTCCCAAATCAGTCTACACACAGCATTAATGTATTTTAACACCTGCACGTGTAGATGCCAGCCTATTCCTACTTACTGCACAGTAACTTACTACGCAGTAAATTTAAGTCAGTGTAAATGCATGTGTAGACATGCCCACAGGTAACAAATCTCTTTAGTCAGTCTTTTTCTCTACCTATAGAATCATTGTTCCTGAATCAGTTCTACCAGCCATTACCTGCTCCAGGGAGCAGGGGGAAAGTTGTTGCAGGGGTGACCCCTGTATTATTTTTGGGTTCAGCAGAGGAGCTATAGTCAAGCTTTCAAGAACATGTTAAACTATATTAATAAATAAAGTAAGGGAGAGAGTTAGAACAGGGAGGCAACACTTGTACTGTACAATTGTTTGGAACTCTTAATTCTGACTATGGGTAGACCCAGGATTTTGTAATCCAGGATCTAGGTTGTGTGAAAGCAGCACCTGGTGCTGCAGGAGTGGGTGCACCCTATATTCCCATCTTCCCGTCTCTCACTGGGGCAGACAGATCACACTGCAGGAGTGGCACCTGGGCACTTTTTAACATCCCAGAATCAGGTGAGAATCTCACAGCCCACTCTCAGCATGCCATGCCTTCCCCTCCGTACTCAGCGGTAGGTCCCTTCCCATTCTCCCTCTCTCCTGCTTATCACTGCTGCTGTCCCTGACTAACCCAGAAGTGTGGGACCCTCCAGAGATGCTCCTACTTGCTCCAGCCAGGTGGCAGTGGTGGCAGGTGGGCTTTCCTTCCCTGCACCAACTCCTAGATTAGTGGAGAATACCCACCCACTGCGCTGTCCCTGGCTGAGCCCAGCTTCTTGCACAGCCTGGTTGGAGCTCCCTCCTGTACTGAGTCAGCTGGAGACAGCGGGCCAGTGGAAGTGGTAGATGAAGATAGGAGTATGGAAGGGGAGGGGATGTGGTGTTGATCACAGAGAAGAAGAGAGTAGTCCAGATTCTTACCCAATTCAGAGGCATCAAAAAAGTCCTTGGCAGTTGTTTACATGGCATGATCTAAAAGTGGGGTATGAGCATGCTACTACATCCCTCTGGATCCATCCCTGATACTGATGAACTGCCTTCAGCCATTCTGCCCAACATGCATGGACACATTAGTTTGCATCCCCTATAGTACCTGCCTTAATCCTTCATTTATTGGTTTTCAGAAGGGCACAAAATATGAGTGGGTAACCCTGACTCAGCCTTGATGAAGTCTGGGAGCAATTAATTTAGATTGTAGTTGATGTCTCATAAGCAGCTGTTCTGGGGGTGCATTGCAGATACCAGTAAGAAAAGAATCTCTGCCAATACTTCTGCTTTAGTTCATTAAAAGTTTTGCAACTTAGACTGTTCTTTCCATCTGCCTATTGCATAAGTAGGGTGAACCTTATGTCCCATTTTTGCCAGGACAGTCCTGTTTCAGATTATACAGTACATCCCATCAGTGTGTTCAAATGAATGCTTTTGTCCCATGTTCCCACTGTCCAGTACACCCAGCTGAGAGCAGAGTTTGGAGACAGCTGAGTGTGCTGGAGAGTGGGGGAGGCACAGACTGTTCTGTTTTGTGGCCAGGGAAATATGGTCATCCTATGCATAAGGAACTGCCAAAGCTTAAGATCACATTGTTTCTAATTATCCTCCCAGTGAGGATCATTATCGGTGTCTTATTTAGAGTCTTACGTTTGACAAAGAGAAATTGTATTTTACCAACCATTACTGTGCATGAGAGATGGACTATTTCTGGAAATGAACATAAGTGGTAACCAGGGACACAATAAAGCATTCAGCCCCTGACCTCAATAAATAGTTGCATACAGCCACACTGCCTGTGAAAGCATGTGAAAGGGACTTTAAATCTCAGAGGCACATTCACCTCCCTAAAAAAGGCTCAGCCGACCTTTTTAGGGCGGCACTCAACTGCCCTGCTCCTCACCTTGGCAGGTCCCGATCGCAGTCCCTATGCTTTGCTACAGAATACAGCCCCCATGTTGTCTTGGGCATGTGTGACAGATCCTGGTACAAGAAGTTTCTTCTACGCTCCCTCTTCACATTGCATGAGCCTCATACAACCAGACCCTAAAAGCAGTATATATGCAAAGCAGCATACCTGCCTGATTGTAAGACACTAATTAGTATCAATTAAAGGGACTCATAGACCCTCTTGCTAAAGTGCTCCCGATGAGGGAACAAAACAGGGTGAAATCCTTGCTTCTTTTAGAGTGAACCCTTTCCTCTAACCTCCCAAACACATTTCCCCACCTCTCGTCTCCTTATAAAATAGATTTTGGAAGGTTATATTAAAATACCTTCCAATTTTCTAGATCAGGACTGTTCAACTTCTGAGTGGCCAGGGCGCCACAAGCCCCATGGCCACTGGCTATATGGGGCACGTCTCCCAGGCTACATACCATGCCACACAGCACCACACCACATAGGCACTCCTCCACTGCGCTGTGCTGGCACCCCTGCTCCCTGCATGTTGTACTGCCTTTCCCACCTCATGGAGAGTGCCCCCCATCTGCACGCTCCTGATGCTCCTCCTGCACCACAAAGAGTCCCTGGATCCCCAAAGTCCTCTAGCTGAAGGCTGCCTCAACTGGGGCATGGGCAGGAAGTGGAAGCTGGAAGAGGGAGGAGGAAGTGGAAGCTCAGAGGCTGGAGTGGCGAGGGGAGCAGCAGCCTGACAGAGCCCTGGGGCCACAGCTTAATTCCCCCGTGGACAGCCCTGTCCTAGAAGAAGGCACCTTCTGTAGTGTCAGCCTCCCTCAGTTCAACTGACAGAGCTTGAACACAGTGCTTTCCTTTCAACAGCACACTACAGTAGTTTCAGCACTGCCAACACTCAGCATCATAAATCAGCAGCCAAACCCCACCAAAAAGCTATTCATTATAAATCTAGTCATTAATTATGTGTCCCTTCCACTGGCCATTAGTTTGCCTGAGGAGCACTTGGGTTATATTTTCACCCTGTTATCCACAGCCATAAGGGCAAGAGACTTAAATTGGTAATTTTTTTAAAGGAAAATGAAAGCTGAATGAAACACAGCCACAGGGCCCCAGAGGCAAAGTCTTTCAGTGAACTCCCAAGTAAAGGAAGATTTGAATGAGATCATGGCACTACCCAACACGGCAGGGACAGTTCAGGACAGCAAATGCACGAAAAAAAGTTTGCTTGCCCTATGTCTTTGTCCCCTTACTAAGTTATTAATCAGAAATGTTTTCATTTAATTAATCTCTTCTACACTTCCTTATTCCCTCCGCTCTGCAAGTAAACACTGTGCCCCAAGTCAAGGTTGGTTTGAGAAGATCTTGGTAGCACATTGCTGCCAAAAATGGCCAATTATTCATGCCCAGACTTCTGAGGACAGTTTACAGGGGGAAGTCTTCTGACTACAGACCAGCTCCTATTATAGTCCGGAGTTTATTCGTACTACAGTTGGCTAGCAAAGATTCTTTTGAAAGAATGCTTATTCTTGTGAAAAATTACACTTAAAGAGCAGGGAAGGGTTTGTTTTCCATTAAAAATATATTTGAAATGTCCACACGTTTTCATGGAAAACATGAGCACCCGTGGAAAAACAGAAAAAAAACCCCAATGCTGAGAACTATTTTATTTTCACCAATCAAAGATACAGATTCCCATTTTCACCCAAATTTTGCTTTATTTTTGCTGATGCTCCCCAATCTCTTTAAAGTCAGATTTTTCTTCCTAAAATTTTGATTTGGGTAATATTTTACTCCTTAAACAAAGAAAAAATCAATTAAATTTTGCTTGAACATGTCCCTGCTCTCTAATTCCTTCGCTGGTTCCTGCGCACTCCATTTCAGGAAGCATGCTGAGTGCAGTATCGCTGTTCCTTTACTTCACTTGCTGAGCTGGATATAATTCTGGATATAACATTGCCCACAGAAGGTGCTTAAGGTTTCGCCCTGGCCAGAAAAGCTTCCACTGTAATAATTCCATCTATTTTTCAGGATCTAAATACTCTGTATAGCCTGTTTCCTCTTGGCTGATTCCTTGGGAAGTCAGGTAGCTGAGATACTTCTGACCCAGGGAAAAGGGTAGATGTTCCATAAAAGCAGTCTAAGCGTCATTCTGTGCCCCCTTCTGCTATGGCACAAGAAGTTTTGAAAATCTTAGCATTTGAAATTTGAGGAAATATCCTGTCCCCACACCTCTCTCCTTCCATGCTTCTCACCCAGATTGCCATAGCACCCTGGCATGAATGAAACCCACAAATTCATGCCACTGCTTTTTGTTCTTGCACATGCCCCTGCATGTGAGCTTTAATGCAAGACAAAATGCCCCACTTTGGGAAAACTCCCATTTCCCTGCTCCTGATTTGCTGGAGGAGCTGGGGCAGAACTAGAGAAGAGAAGCTCTGGAAGGCAGCTCTGGGAAGACCAAGCCTCTGTTCCTGCCAGCGCATGCTCCTGTGGCATGTGCTACATTGCTTTTTTCATAGTAGTTTTTTGTTTTCACTAACAAGATTTCCCAGTATCAAATTTTTACCGTGCTGCAAATTTGCAGTGTGGGGCACGTTTTAACATGTTTAGTGTGCAGTTTGCGACGCCACAAACCGCACGTGTCTGCACATCTGGATCTGACCAGAGATTTCAAATAGGAATCCACAGTGTCAAAACCATTGTGACCTCTTGTGATCTTCCTGAATTCTTGGCAACAGAAGAATGTCTTTATTATTTTCCCATGGTCAGAAAGTGAGTGAAAGCTTAGAGCTGGGCTCTTAGGAGCGATGCTCTGAGTCTAAGGAGGGATTCCTTGAGTCTAGAACCACTGCTCTACTCAGATCAGAAGTTGTCTTCCATGTGTCCTCTAGTGCCTGGAAATCTGTCTCTGCAACAGAGCAACTGGGCATTGAAAGGAAAACGCTCTGGAGGGGAAGTACCGTCAGTGTATGAATCCCTCAGCAAGAAGGAAAGAGAAGAAATCAGCTTCTTTTCCCCCCTCTTGCCCTTATATGACAAGACATTCTTACCTCTGAGCGTTTTTAAAAATTCAGGGTCTCCTCTGCATCCCAGCTCTTTACCAGTGACTGCGTTTTTGATCTCAGCAGGGAACTTATGGGCGCTGCTATTTAACACCCTCACACAGTACCTTCTGGTGTTAGGAAGGCAGCACTATGGCTTCTCTTTGCACAGAACATAGAATTGCCAAACGCAGGCCAGGCCACTTGTAAGAAACTTGTCTGGTGATGGACTGCCAACCTTTAGCCCATCCCTGTCTGTTGTGCTACTGGCATCCCTGAAACTGAATAGATCTGATCAATCTCAAGGCTGCTGGCAGAGTAGGGATAGCCTGACTGTGCCCCCCACCTCCACCCAGTGATAGGCAAGGGGACATACACAGTGTTAGGGCTGTGGCCAGGGAAGCAGAGAGGTTATGAGAGCTTTGTCACCTGAGTTTTTACAGGTCAAACTAAGTGATGTTTGCATAGTTTTAAAATGTGATCATAGAAATCATAGAGAAGTAAGGTTGAAAGTGTCCTCCAGGGGTCAGTTAATCAGCCCCCTGACTGAGGTAGGATCATCCCTATCCAACAGATCCTATACAATCCATAATCTACTCTTCATAAAACTACTGTCAATCCTGACACAACACCAGATATAACACCATAACCTGCCACAGGTAAAGCAGGGGCACCACATCAGCTGACATCCTGCATCTGTAAAAGGTTATTAATATATGTTCAAGAGATCCCAGGTACAGAGTCATATCTGTCACAACAGAAAGCAAAAAAAGCTTACAGTCCATACCAATCTGACCATGGAATGAAATTCTTTCCTGACCCCAAATACAGTAATCAGTCTGCCACCGAGCAGAAGAGCAAGACCCTCTAGCCAGGAACCTTCAACTTTGGTCCCAATCACTTCTTTCATAGACCCCTGCCTTTTTCTGTCCACAGCCTTCTTAGTGTCTATGTCACTGGTTTCATCCCTTATGTAGTCCCTTAAACCATGGCAAAGTGCATATAATGCAATGATCCTGATTTCGTAGTTCTATGCAGCTGCTTTATAGATGTGCACGGGTGCCAGGGGGCAGGTTGCACTGCATGTCATACCCACCTGTCCCCATTCTGCACATGCCAAATCAAAGGTGCTGCTCTGGAGAGCTGTCTCCTGTTTCTGCTCATACCCTTCCTTTGTTTTTTCCAGAAGACAAGCCCTGAAGGACAAGGCTGTCTCTCATCATGGGTTTGTACCATGCTAAGAGCACTGGGGATACATTAGGATCTGCTGCTAAGCTGATAACCAAGACTGGTAATGTATCAGACCCCAAGCTAATCACATAGTATAGTAACTGGCTCCAGCTGAACAACTTTTACACACAGATCTTGGCACATCCCTACCCCCCCAGCAGCTCTGGTCTAACTGGAACATACTGGAACATGCCTTTTTGGCATCTAGTAACATCTTCAGAAGGGTACATGACACAGATGGCCTGAAACTTGCAAAATAATGGCTTAGTCCTCAGAGCTTGCCTTGGTGAACAGATTTGCTGGCACTGCTTCATCCTAGGGCTAGAGGACAGGAGCATTTAAAATCACACATTTCTTTGGCTCGGTGATACTGATCTGTTTCTCTTGTTCTCTGCCATTCAATCTTATTTTCAAATCATTTTCTCAATGGAGCACTTCACAGAGGTTGGGAATAGACTGCTAAATCCTGAAGTCTATCCATAAGCCTCATCAGTATGGGTTTATTTTCTGGCTTTGGACTCTTGTGAATGGTCCATATCTTTCCAGGATTTGGCATGAAACTTTATCTTCATAGTCACAAGATGCCCAGAGAAGCTTACTTTCTTCAGACCAATTTTATACATTTTTATATCTCCCTTTCAGGATTTACCTCTGATTCTGCTTCTACTGTGTATTTCAAACACATACCCAAATGCCTTTTATAATATTTCCGCATTCTTGGGCTTCCTGATATACCTTCCATGCAAAGGAGCTGTCAAAGAAGGATTAGTTGAATCAAATTCATGCATAATCAAAAGTGTATCTAATGTACAGCTTCCAGGTCTCTTTGTTTAGCTTTATCAGCCAAAGTCACTGGTTTATCTTCAGGTCAAAAAAAAAAATACAGCATTGTCAGGCCAATCAAACATTTTTTTCCTGCTCTACACAGTGGGTAAAGTTCCCTTTTCATCAAATGGTTTAAGTCTTCCAGGACTAGAAAGAGTCTGATTTTGCTTGATTGCTCCGTGGTTACCCTACTGGTTATACCACCAGGAGATTTGCTGTACCTGGTGGTCACATTTATGCTTTTCACTCTTGTACCTGCTTTTTTGGTTGATTACACAACTGGTTTCAACTAAAACTAAACTCCTCTTACTCCATCCAGCAGGATGCAAAGCTAGGAGTACTGATTTCAGAGCAAATGA
Organism: Crocodylus siamensis; assembly: GCF_052110815.1. NCBI lineage: Eukaryota > Metazoa > Chordata > Crocodylia > Crocodylidae > Crocodylus > Crocodylus siamensis. The sequence continues at coordinate 133,388,560 of NC_143397.1, read as the reverse complement.
CCTAGGACATGTCTCTGAGAAGTACAGCCCAGATCCAGCTTTGACTCTGAGTGGCATTTTGAAGTGCACAGTGAGTGGAGGCACCAGTCTATCTTTGCGGGCTCAGGCTTTTAAATGCAATTTGCATTTCTGATTCTGCTCCTGCATAAAGACAACTTATGGAGGAAATGACATCAGGGCCTGGTTAAATATAAACCAGGTCCTCTCCTACATTCATACTGACTGATACTGATTATGCATATTTTTAATATTAAAAAATAACTGGAGAATGGGCCACATTATTCCATGGTGAAACCTCACTGATGTTAACAGAGTTGTGTCGAAACATACGCTGTTCCAGTTTGGCCTCTGAACACTGAGCTTAGACAGAGACCAGCAGCCAGCTCACTTACAAAAATTCTGATCGTGCAATGAACATAAGAATGCATCGAGCGTAAAGATCAGACATAACACCAAAGGAATTTTCCAACCTGGCTAGATTTCATCAGGTTATGTAATGTATTAGTTCAGTTAAACTGCTGCTGAACTACAAAAGAGTATTATTGTTGTTGAAGGAAAGCTATGCTCTCACAAATCTCTTTACTGCCATGGCATCTTTAAGTTAGTATCTAAAAAAGTGTAACTTGCTAGCCTCCTTATTCATCTGCTATTCAATTTTGGCAGTTGCTATAGTTTCTCTTACATCAAGTTTAAATTGACCTAACTTATTACAAGCCATACAGGCATCCATGCCCATGGTCAGACTGCCTGATGCTTTCCACCATATGATCCTATTTTAAGTTGCTTATGTTTTTGCCACAACTTTAGCTATTTGGGCTATTACCTTTCCATGCCAGGTGTCAGCCTCAGAGTGAATATTTTGGGAGAAAATTTCTGCAAAGCTGCTTTGGCTATTGCTCAGAATCAAGCAAGAGGAAAATATTTTTTTTGCCTACACAAACACTCACACACACACGTATGCAAATATATATTTACATGTGTATATGTATTGCAAATATATGTATAAATAATATAAAATATATTATATATATAGCTTTTCCTATATGTATAGGCAAAGATAGATAGATAGATGTGTATATGTCTATATCTGGATACAGCTATAGATATATAAATTTTATGTGTATATATCTAGATTTAGATATATGATTATATACTCTTCCAACAGTCATATTGAAAAGCTCTTGGCTTCCAAGCTTTTGAGCAAGGACCTGGGATGTGGAAGCAGTAGTCTTCCTGATGTTGGCAAAGTGGCTCTTCCCATCCCAGCCTCTCTGAAAAAACATCACTTTGCACATGATCAGTCGAGACTTGTTAGAATCTACTAGTGCCAGTTAGAAACTGGAAAACCCTCATGGAAGAATTCACGTATTTAAAAAAAATAACTCTTCTAATCAGATCAGAAAGTCCAACTCTCATTTCTTCCCCCAAAAAACTATTCCAGGAAAATCAGAATGGAATTCATTAACTTGCTAAGTATAGGCATAAAGTGAATTCCCCAAGAGTATTCCAGGTAAATAGTTGGAGACTGAGTGCCCTGGGTCTCTGTCTCCTGGAGTCCCATCTCCTCCCTAGAGGGAGACAGAAAGTGGGGGTCCTCAGTTGCCCGCCAGCCTGTCCATAATTATGGCTTTTGTCCATTTTGCTGTCTCCTTGTAGTCTTTCAGATCAACAGTGGAAAGGAGCCATTCTTATTTTTCCAATGGAAAATGTAAGTATTCTATTAAAAATCAAACATTTTGATTTTATGGAAAGGACATTTTCTGTCTTGACTACCCTGACATTATTTTCCCTGGCTTTAGCAAATGCAATCCTGACCCACTCATATCCATTCCAAATGCTTCCACCAAGAACATTTTCTTTCTTACCTCATTGCTCTGACTACATCACCCATCTCCTTGCCTCTCGTCCTTGGCTCTCGCTTCTCTCTCACATCAGGCATCAGCTCTTTGTCTTCATCTTCAAGGTCCCCCATAGCTATCCCCACCATATCCACCATCTTTCATTCACTATTGAGAAGTCTCTTCCTACCTCTGAGTGGCCTCTCGTCCAGCCTCCAGCACTCACCTGTTCAATTTTGAAACAAAGCATTTTAGTACTTTCTCTACCCTGCCCCTTACACTCAGGAGATGTGAGGGATTCACAAAGCTATCTCACTTCTTCCTTCAAACCCTTCCTCAGAATTCTCTTCTGCTGTGATGCCTACAACCTGGCAAGGGTTAGACCACTGATGTATTAAAGCCACAGCCTTTCATGCAGGCCAGTACTGTCTCAATATTTCCTTGTCCTGTCCACTGGGTCTGTATCTATCTGTTGTCTCTTGTCTTAGACTGTAAACATTCAGGGGCAGAGACTGTTTTCATCATGTACAGCACCCAGTGCAACAAGGTCCATGTCCCTGTTCAGGAATCTTCAGTGCTATAATCACAATGAATAACAGAGAAATGAGCTGATCTAGAAAATGCAGAAATTGTATATATTCAGATCTATACTGGACCCTGCAGAAGTTTGACACCACTAAAACGTTTCTGATTCATCTAGCAAAAGGCTGCAACTGCCAACAAATACATAAAAAGTAGTTCCCTGAAGGGCTATGTTACTTCATAAAGGGAAACCATGTCTTACACACCCATGGAAATAATGAATAAAGCACAGATTTAAAAGAGAGAGAGATGCAACAACTTCCAGTTGCAAGTGCTCCCTCCAGGTGATATAGGAAAAAAGTGGCAGTGGACCTGTACCTTTGCACCACCAAAACTACAAACAGCACTTTAAATATTTTACAGATGCAAACTCTACCCCTTGTCACAAAACTGGATCCCATACTTTCAGCATTCATTTGTAAAAAAAAGTTGGCCCCCACTGTTGCATAAAAGCCCTTTCACAATTAGCAAAGTGTAAACTGCAGATACCCTAAAGTGTAAACTCCCTTTACTCAGGAGTATGAACTGCCTCATTTGCTTCCATGAGACCAGACAACATAAAACTTTCCCATCCCCTGCACAGCTGCCAAAACATCCAGCTCCCCCACCCAGTAACTTCCAACCTTGGACAGAAAAGCTACAGGAAAATGTGCAGACATAAACCTGTTGACATTTGGTCAAACTGCAGGAAGCTCAGTTTCATCTATGTAAGCCTGATTCTGGTTCAGGAGGGTTCATCTTCGGAGCATAAGAGAGTTTTATTCAGTAGAAGCATTTTTCAGCACTTCTGACTTTCACCTAAAGCTTTGTTGATTGTTAGCCGTGGTTTGAAAGTGTAGCCACAAGATATGAAGAATACATTTTTGTTCCCTGGGCTCAAAGGCTGAAATGATCAATGTTTGTTAGGAAGCTCATATTACTACCTACACTTCGGGATCTGCAAATGCTCGGCACCTCTGAAAATCAGGTCATGTACTCAGGAATATAAATAACAATGGTGTTGTGTGTCTAACAAGCACACACTTTTGAAAATGTTGCCTTACGTATTTTATCAAATCTACTCCTTCCTCATTGAACTAGAACTTGAGCAAATGAAATAGCCAACACTTGTACAGTGTAGTGGGAGCCTCAGATTAAGTGAACAAGTGAAACAAAATGCATTGTTAACAATTCTGACTTCTAATTGCTGCCAAGCAGTTGGCAGATGGTTGCTTTCTAATCTACTTCCAGGTTTCCTTCCTAACTGGTATCTTCTTACCACCGGTGATCCTTTAAACTGTGCTTTCCTTTGAACTACCTGTCCCTAGTATCACTGGGCCATGTATATCTAAAGAGATCAGCTAAATTCCTCTGTCCCAAGGATGTTATTCATACATGGCTGGGACAGAAGACATTGTGGAAATGCTACATTACATTAGTTACGGTTCTCCCTGGAAAGAAAGCAGCATTGCCCAGAGTGTAATCACAAGGCATGGGATTCCATAGCAAATGTAAAAGCGACCTCTGGTGGCTTCCTTCTCATAGTACCCAAACTATTTCAGAGGATTCCCAAAGAAAAACTGGGAAAATAGACTTTATGAGCTCGGAAGACACTGTTCCCCTAATATATTGTGTGCGAGAATTCATAGCAGAAAACAGACCCACTAACTACGAGAAGGTAAGAAGGCTTGAACATGTCAACATGCTGGTCTCTCTGCCCTCAGTAAGGGTGGGTTCCCGGCATCTAAGACTGAAGCCAAGAATGACTTCCGTATCTATCAGCAGATGGTGCTTGACTGACCGAGGTATCTGCATCCACTGGGAAATTTAACCATGTCATGGCGCACTGCAGCTTGGCATCTGACCTGAAGGAAGTGGGGCAGGTAGCAGCTGGCACACCCGGAGGCACAAGGACCTGCTTCCTTTTTCCGTCTTCAAGAGGATGGAGCAGAAACAAGGTCTCTGCCTCTTGTGGCATGTGGGCAAATGAGGGCTTTGTGCTAGTTCAGAGAAGAATCACTAGGGTGTGTCGCAGTTGTAACAACCTAAGCTCGTATCAGGCTGGACTGGGAAAGGACATTCAAGTCAGTCAAGGGTGGGGGCGGGGGGCCCTGAACAGCCCAATGCCTCTCATGCAGAGGGAAGAGGCAGGCCAGAGACAAATGTTGATCCCATTGCCAGCCGAAATAGAGTTACAGTCCATCTGCTTTAAATCCAAAGGGTCTATCCTAATAAGTCAATGGCATTCACAGATGTAACTGCCTTCACTGTCATGAAGCAGGGAGACTGTAGCTGCTGGCAGCTGCACATTTCAGCCTTCTGAGCTGTAGACTAGGCTAGCATAGTATAACAGGGCTGTTTGAACGGCCCCTGCTGGGCATTTGCTAGACTGCTTTTAAATCCCACATCCCCTTATCTTGCAAGGAACCATATGCTGCTTATGCCCCTTGTGGTCCATGTGCCACAGGCTGGTCTCATTTAGTCTAAGGCATTTTTCCTGACTTCAGCTATCAGCCACATACCCCAGGTGTATGCCTCATGTTTGACACTCCTCGGTGGTGACATTAGTGGCAGATTCCCCAGCCGCTTTTTGCACTTAGCCCAAAATGTTCCTCTGCAGAAGGTGTGGCCCTTTTTGCTTACTCTTTACCTCTTTGGGCATACATGATAAACAGGGACCCTGGTTTTTTGTGATAAAAAGTCACAAATTCTCTGATAGAAAATTGCAAATTCTCTGATTAAAATCCATGGTTAAAATGAAATGCCCCCCACAGCCCTTCTGGTGTCCCTCCCTCCCTCCCGCCATAGCCCCCCAGCCCTGCTTGTGCCCCTTGCCCCCCATCCACAGCCCCTGCCCCCAGGCCCTGCTGCAGGGGCCCCCCAGCTGCCAGGGCTATGTGGCCAGGGACCCAGGTCCGCAGCCTCCTGCCCCTAATGGAAGGCAGCAGCTGCTACAGCAGGCTCTTCCCCTGCTGCTGCCTGCTGCAAGCTCAAGCAGGGCCGGCTCCCAGTGGCAGCATGCACTCCTGGGTGGCAGGGGGGACCCGCATCCCCCAGATCTGTGTGGCAGTAGGGCAGATGTGCACTGACCCCGTGCATACAGAGGAAGTGTAGCCAGGGAAGCATGGAGCTTGCAGTGGCAGGCAGCTTTCGTGTGTGTCCCTGCTGTGCCCTGGCGAGCCAGTCACACGTGCTGCGTTCTGGAGAGCCTGGGGGAGGGCAGTAGGGTGGGGAGCACAGTGTTTGCGACCCAGGGTTTGCAGCTGGCCAGGCACTCCAGCCAAGAGAAGGTTTGCAGCCTGCCTGCTCCCAGCCACAGTGGTCGGCTGGCTGCAAATGCCACGCCCCCCCCACCCCAAGCTGGCTGGGGGCTGAGGGCTGAGGCAGCAGGGAGGTTTGCAGCTGGCCAGGAGCCAGCCGAGCACTCCAGCCGGGAGCAGGGAGGCTGCAAACCCTGTCCCAGCTGGAGTGCCTGGCTGGCTGCAAACCTCCCCACTCCCTCAGCCCCTAGCCAGCTTCCCCCCACAGCCCTGCCTGGTAACCCCCAAGCCCCACTTACCTCCAACAAAGAGTGAGCCTGAAGCAGCCTCCGGTAAGTGTTAGTGTCGGGCCCTGCCCTTTCCCCCTCTCTCCTGGCAGGATTGAGCGTTTCCCTGCCTCTTTTGCAAACAGCTCTTGTAGGCTGGAACTCTGCCAGCCTTCAGAGCTCTTTACAAAAGGGGGGAATCTGTGGGTTTCTCTTCTAAAAGGGAAAATCTAATAAAAATGGGAAATCCGTGGTTTTCTCTGTTTTTCCATGGGAAACAGAAAAACAGGATCCATGATGATAAGTGTAGCATTTCTCTCTTTCTGTCTGTCTCTCACACAAACACACTTTGCACAATTCCTGAACACGATTGGTCCCTACCAGTGGCATAACAAGCAGAGTTGGCACTTGAAGCAGCAGTGCGCTTGAAGCACCTTGCAGCAGACTGGGGGAGAGCACAGCTTCAGGAGGGCGGGGGAGATGGTGCATGGGTTCTGGGCGGGGGACGACGACTGCACACATAGTTCTGAAAATAGGGGTTCATGTCGGGGGGGCTTGGGGGAAATACAGCAGTCTTATCCATGCTGGGAAGTCCTAAACAGTCCCTGGCTGAGCTGCTGCTGCTGTTACCGCCTGCCCTGGCTATTGCTTTTAAAACTGGAGCAGTAACACTGGCAGCAGCAGCAGCATCCAGGGATTGCAGATTGTTCATTTTACCTCCATGAAGCAGATTGAAGTTACCCAAACATGAAGTAGGTAGCACAGCCCAGAGTGCCCAGCCCTGAAGTGGCATAACTTAGAGACACTCGGAGGGCACTTAGCATGAGTTAACAAGCTTTAGCATGTGGATACTTGCATTTTAAGTGCCCTTAGTACAGTCTAAGTATAATGTGTAATCTGTAATTTAACAATGTATGTCTTAACTGCTTAAGTCTGTTGTGGCGTTTTCTTATAAAGGGTTAAGTTCACCTGGTCCTCAGGTGAACTACTCTCCCTCTCCTCAACTTCCCAGCCTACAGAGATGACAAGGGGATCATAACACCGGGCCCTCCTTTTCCCAGGGCTCCTGCGCAGCTTCTCTTGGCCAGAGCTGATGAAGCTTGTCAAGGCAAAAATAGATGGCTCCTGCTCAGTTACTTCCTTACAGTCTCCCCTCTCATGAGCCCTCCAACCAGATAACTTCATTGCCAGATCCTTAATTCCCTGATAAGATAATTCTCCTGAATAGGAGCCAGATTCTTGTCTAGCAGGGTCCCATTTTAATGGGAATGGGAGTAACTTAAGCTTTGGCTGATTAAATGTTCATACTGGTATAACTGGCATTGCACAAGTGTGAAAATGCAGTGGACAGAAAACACATATCCCTAAACTGGAGAAACTCTGTGAAGTCAGTGAAGATTCGGGGATAAAATACTGCTAGTATAAGCTATACCAGGTAGCTCTGTTTCTCCATCCTGGAATAGCTGTTTGCTGAAGACAAGCAGGGCATTGTATGCTCCCCCGGTGCCTAAAAGACACCATAATAGCCACCTACTGTGTAAGATGCCCTAAGATAGCTGCATCTCTGTCCCTTCCGGATCCTAGGGTAATTTACAAAATCAGTGTAAATTATACTACTCTGTGTGTTCCTCTGTCCAGGGTTTTATCTGTATGATTAACCTGTGCCTTTAGCTCTTAGATTTCAACATGCAAGTAAAAAGTCAGCAGAGAAGGCAAATAAACCCTCCATCCAGAAGAGGGATTTCATAAGCTGTCCATACATAGAGGCTCCAAATCATCAGGCAGACAGTAGGGTACAGACCACAGTAGGCCTTAAGCTGTTTTAATGCTAGGTTAGTATAGAGCCACTTGTATCAAGAGTCACTTGAACTATAATTTGGCTAAGAGGAGAACAGGCAAAGGAAATCCTCAGGCAAGAGAAAACCGTGAGTTGTGAACCATTTTGAAAAGCTTGGGTAAAATGGGTGGAATGAAAACTAGGCTAAAGAAAGGTTGTGAGGTCACCTTGAGTAATAGTATTATTACTATTTTATCCACACCATAGAGTATAAAAAACAGATCCACTTCGGCGTGTTTGCTCTTCAGGTTTAAACCATAGTCCTTGCTGAATTGCCCACTTGCAAGTGTACCTAGTTAGCACTATTTAGTGGCTTAGTTTTGAAACCTAAATAAGAAGGTCCTTTCCCTAACAGAACAGCCATCTATTAGAGGCTTTTTAAGACTTTATGACTTAAAAATTTTAAAATCACCTTACTTGCACATATTCATAAGAAGATTGTCATGCTTTGAGATAAACGTGCACTTTATGAATTTTAATCATTTGTTTGATATGCCTTATCTGTACTGTTTGATCATTTATATCTTTTCTTCTTCTTCTTGTTATTGAATTTGCTATTAAAAATGTAGCTATTCTTATATTGTGAATATGTAATTTGATGGAACAGGCTCTTCAAACATTTCTTGGTTCTCAGAATCCACCTGAGGGTCAACAGGGGTTCCTGGCAGTTCCCTGTTCTGTGAGCACAGGTGAAATCACTGAGGCATTCAGATCTAGTGTCATACCTAGCCTGATTTCTGAATCTGGCTGCAGAATTTGACACCGGCTGAAAGAAAGTTAGCAAGCAGGAAGAGACAAGGTACCAATCACCAGTCCAAGTACAAGAGCTAAATCCAGAGAGCAAAGTGTGGCTGAAGACTACTTCATCCTGATCAGGTAACATCTGGAAGTGTTCCAAAGATGCACTAGACATTCTTAAACACAGGATCTATGAGTTTGTCAAGGTCACTATATAGTCAAAAATAATACCAAGATTTCTAATCAGCATATCTGGCAGTGGGACCAAAGGCAATTCAGGCAAGGTCACATTCTGAATGGTACGTAAGGTGCAGACCCTTCCATGGACCCTCAGCCATTTAGACCAGCTAAGCATCGAGCCCATAGTTGCCAGGCACATGGGTCCCACACTCTTTTACATATCTACCAATGTGTGTGAATGACAAGTTGTTCAGTGCTCTCCCAGCCAGTGGCTTTCCTGGAATGGGGTTGTACCCTGAGAGCTGCACCCAACAGAAAAGTGTTTGCTCAGGCACTGGTCTCTCCCTGTCTTCTGCATACATTTCCCCTTCACAATGAGACTAGTTTTCTTTTTATCTTTCTTTCTTTTAGTCATGGTGCAGTACAACATTTGCATAAACTAAGTGAAGCAAATAAATGATGCTAGTCTTTCCCTCACATCCCAAGCAGATAAGATTTCATGCTAAGGGTGGACCCTGAGTCAGCAAGTCTGACGCAGGGATGAATTTCTGCAAAGTTCAGGGATTATTGAGATTTGGGATTCTGGTTTGGACCTATCTCTATTAAACAAGACAACAAAATTATAGTCAGTTTTTTGTTGACCTTTAAAAATGTCATATTACAGCCCATTGAAGAAGAGGGGAGCAAGAGGAAAAGATTAAAGGACCATTATCTTTTTTCCACATTGGAAAGAGCTAGACAAAAAAAAATTAACACAGTTTCACAAAGCATTTTGAAGTTGTTTTCAATACAAAATGCTTGAATCTGACCATATGGGACCATGATGCATTATTAGCAGAAATCATCTTCTAATGACTCTAATAACGCTTTCTTTGCATGCATGCATTCTTTTCAGTGCAATTAGGTCAGCATTTCTAAACTGTTTACCAGCAAAGAATTGAGTATCTAATAAGGGTAAACTCATGACTTGTCCAAATGGCTTTTGAGCTAGGAACACAAGCCTCTTTTTATGCTTTATCAGACTAAATTTTATTCGCAATTAATCAGTTACACCTTCCCCAGTCCAAGTCAAATCCAAACCTATGATCATCATGTTACACATGTTTTGTTAAATGAAATGTCATTTTTACTTTTTCAACAAAAAGACTGTTCAAATGCTTATTTCCTGGACTACTGTGGCTACTATTCTCTATGATCTATTCATCTCTACAAAAAAGGGGAAAAAAAGAAATCTACTTTTAGATAAACAAAATGTCTAGTTGGACATTTGCATAATGCTTTCAAATATATTTGTGGTAAAATTTTAGGAGGAAAACATTGTTTTGTGAAAGAGAAATGTGTTGATATTTTTTCATCCAAAAAAAAATCATTTTACAAAAGGGTTATTTTTAAAAAATAGCATTGTCCCAGTTTAATTTGAACTGTTGGATGAGAAAACAAGAAAAGTGAGAAAGTGAGCCTTTGTCTCATTTGAGGGAGGAACGTCCCCTGACTTTTACACAGTGAACCCTGATCTACACTTGTGTCAGCAAGGCCACAGCCATGTTCCCAGTCTGTCACTTAATAGATATTACCCAATTACAGGAGCAGAAAAGTAATCAGGAATGAGGTAAGGCTAGTGGACTATTTAACAGTTCAAGCCCAGCTCAATGAGCCAGTTGCTACCCATCAATTAATTCGCCCCACCGCCAGATGGCAGTGTAGCCACATACATCATTTCAGGATCACAGTCAACTTTTTAGAGCACAGGGATGGTGCAGTCCACAGATTCCTGCCAAGCTGTTGTTCAGCGAGGCAGGGTATTACCACCTTGCAGCAGTGTGGGTGGGCAGAGAGGAGAGACAGCCAAGCCTTGAATAGAAGAGGCTCTAGAAGAAACTAGGTGCTTGTTAAAATAATGAGCTCAATATATTTAGGGCAGAAAGAACAGGAATAGTGGGGAGGTGGGTGGCTGTGGGGAGCTGGTCCCCGGGCTCCGTGTTTACCATTCGAGGCCTATGAGTGCACGTCTGGTTGTGTGGCCTTGGATGGATGCCTGTCGTAGCACATGAAATTCCCTTGTAAATAGCCAATGGGGGGGCAACTCTCTGGATATAATTTGGAGGAGATTGTTTTTTCAGCTCTGTTTATCGCAGCACTGGCTGCTGCTACAATACAGCAGGGTCAAGCAAAAGGAATGGAGGAAAGACAAGGAGCGGCTGGTTTGGCAGCTTAATGAGGCTAATTATTCTCTTTCCCACAGGGCTGAGCAGAAGGGCTCAGGAAAGCGATTTCATTTTGCCCCTTTCTGTTTGGGAACTGAATGAGCTGCTTCTTGGGTAGCCTGAAGGAGCTGATTCTTTGGTTTCCCACAGTGCTTTGCCTACAGAAGAAGTGCCTTTTGCTGTCCTAATTCAGAGGAGAGAAGAAAAGGAGATAGGGAACTCAGAAGCCTGCTAAAGCGTCCTCACACTGCTCCTTTTTACCTCCGGTTTCAGGAGCAAACACAGGCCGGCTTTCAGCTGTGCTGGAGGTGAGCTGACACAGCAGATGGGAAACAGGAGAACTGAACCAGATCCAGAGGATAAGACTGCATGCAAGAAACCCGAGGGAAATGTATGAAGAAGCCGTGGAGGGGGATAAGAATAAAGAGCCATTTGGTAGTAGAGAGTCAATTGTACACACTGAGAAAAGCCATTTCTTTATAAGGACTGAGCTAATAGAACAGCGATTAGGAGTGCCTGGAGCAAAAAGTTCACACGCTTGCTGAGAAGCTTGACAATTTAGTCTGGGGAATATGAGATGGAAGTAAATCCTCTAAGCTCTGTTGGTGCTAGGGGGAAAAAAGAATGAAAATGATCATACATTTATGTGGGGTCTTTCATCCCAATAGGTCCCAAAGCACTTCACAAACCACATACTGAAATAACTTCCATGTTCACTGAAGTATGCCCACCTGTGGCATGGAGCACATTGGCAACCCTTTTTTGGCATCACAGACCTACACTATTCTGCAGCAATTTAAGCCAGGCAAAGTGTAGACAATAACAAAAGCCTTGCCTAAAGATGATAGGGGTCAAAAACTACACAACCTGTGTTGTCTATGGTCTGTTTCCACCTGTTGACAAGACTTGATGAAATAAATCATTACTAACCCATAGGCCAGTGCGCTGACCCATACTAGGTATACTAACAATTACTTAACCTCTGGAATATGATAACCTGGCCTGCTGTCATTTGGTATAGTTCAGTGACAGTCTGTTCTGACTGACTCAGGAGTCACGTGAGCAGTCAGCATTAAACAAAGAGGCATGACAAAATACGGCTCCCACCCCAAATGAATTGTAGTGAATACTTTCCTGTTCAGAAAGTGAAAGAAATCTAGAGTACATTATATATTTTGATTGATAGATAGTGCATGGGATGCATTATGCAGGACTGCAGGAAAGCCATACCCAATGCTCACAAAGAAGAAGCTATAACATTTTCCCGTGAAGACTCACAGGTGGTAAGTGGAAGAGACACTTGTGATTCAGGCACTGTGGTGGGTATTACTGACTGTAACTGCTGGTCCCGAGGCTGGATCAGGTGAGGGCTGGGTGCAGGGCTACCCAACTAACCAGGTAAAAAACAACTGGTTACAGAAAAGGAACTAATTGAGTCTTCCAGTAAACATGGGGGAGGGAAAGCCTAGTTTCTGACATATGTGCTGTGGATATTTTAATGGAAAAATGTGAAGCTGTGGGAGAGAACAAGTGAAGTAGATACGTTGCCCTTGGGGAGAGTTGGTGGTAGCCCCCTGGGTCTAATCCATCAGGTTCACATATCTGCAGGAGTTTGTTGATAGAAAACACAACCAATTAGGATATTAGGTATGGGATAGTGTGTATAGCTGAACACTTGTTAAGTGTTTAGGTGCAAATAAGTTCAGGCAGCTTTGGAAAAATAAGAACAACATGTTCATTCACAGACACAAAATTGACTTTTCTCTCTGTATCATGGTGATTGATGAAAATACTGAATATGATTGGATTATTTTTGGGCAAGAGGTAGGAAGTATTGTATTAGGTTGCTTTCAGAGTAGCTTTGACTTTAAAAATAGGGGGGACTGTGGGTAAAAACATCAAGGAACAGTAGTGGGAACTATGCCAGCGTTAATCATAATCTGCATGTGACTAGGACAGTGACACAGCATATTATGCTATCTGAGTATGCATTACGTGACTATAAAATGCAGTAGCATTTATCTACACCCCACTGGATTTTATGCATAAACAAGGACCCAAGACAGCTTTCTTTTTTGTTTCTTGAATGCAAGATGCAAACTTATTTGTGATTTGCAAAAGCAAAACCCAGACTCCTGGCTAAGACATGCAGAAAGGTCCCATAGCAAATCTAATTATAAATTGCCTTGGTTATTAAGGGCATACACATCTCATTGTTACCTTTAGACTAATTTTGGGACATTCAAGTTTTATTTATTAATTGTAATAATTATAGATGGCATTTGGTACCGTTCTAAGATTTTCTAGTAATAATGGATTTTAAGTGAATGTTATGTCTTGCTGCTAGGTGGTGCTATTGCGAACCCAAATTAACCTTTTTTTTTAAATACAGGTAAAATGTGGATGAAAAACTAGGCACTAATAGATACGTATTTTTCAGACTCTCCAAGAAAATCTTTCCTCAGTTCATGTCTTGATTTAAATTTTTTCACACAGTGGAAAAATGTAAACTACAGAAAAGAAAATGTGCCACTTAGTGCTAGAATGCTATTTATTCTGCATAAATTATTATAAATGTACAGTATAGCCTCATTATCAGAACTCCTGTTTATAACCAACTCTGGCTTTTAACAACCCCAGCAACAGGAACCATTTTTTTCATTATTATATCCAGTAACTTGACTAATTCTATTATAACAAACACCCCTTTTTTATCGATTTTGCACCCAGTCCCATGGGGGCTTGTTATATTGCATTTAGCACTGATAGACAAGAAAATAATCAGAGTTAAAAGATGTTCTGGGCTCTTACAAAAACAACAAAAGAAGATATGTTGGATTAAATGGAAACAGGCTTTCAGTGTTTTAATGTAATTTCCTTCAGTGGATTGACCACCACCACACTACTGGGATTCAGTATAAGAGAACAATTTTCCTTCTCAGTGTACCATGAAATCTTCCATTACTGCAGCACAGACTGGGGGAGAAATCTACAACAATAAAAGATATAAAAGAGAAAGTATTCCATAGGATACAGATTAATATAAAAGCAGGCAGCATGCCATTATATGTAAATTAAAACATAAAAAATAAAACAATATTAACAGACAAATAGCAATATACCAGAAGTGAAGGCATTCAGATTTAGAGCTATTAGAGTACTGTCATTTCAGGGACTGTAACTTCAATAGCATGGCCTATAAAATTAAATACAGGCAAAAAATTCTCTCAAACCCCAACAGCTTATCTTGACTCTAATGCTGTCTTCTGCCCCACATATACATGTTCACCTGATAGCAGCACTTAGGAATTATCCAGATTGATAACAAGGCTGGGTTTAGATGTGAAATCTGCATTTAAGGCTGCTGTGTCAAACACAAATGTAGTCAATGCTCATTTGCATCAAAACCAGGTAAAAACACCAACCTCTTAGCAACATTTCTCTTGAGGAACATTTTAGGGGTGCCATGGGGTGCCACACAATATTAGCACTGTTAGGTGTGCTAACACCTACATGATTCACAAGGTAATCCCAGAGATTTCAAATAGGAATTCAAAGTGTCAACAGCATTCTGACTTCTTGTAGCCTTTCTCAGTTTTTTGCAACAGAAGAATGGCTCTACTTTTTTTTCATCATCAAAGTAGTAGTAAAAGCCAAGAGCTTGTATTTTCCAAGGGACGCCTTGAGTCTAAAAAGGTTGAGAACCAGTGTACTAGTATAAAGTGCATCTCTACTAGGGACTTGCTGGAATAACTCTAGTGGTACATCTATATTAGCAAACCCTTTCAGGTGAGCACATGGCCTAAAACAAAACAAAAGAAAAAAAGTTGTTAAAATATTTCAAAGAAAAAGAAGGTCCTTTATTCAAAGACACTGCTCCTGTTTTCCTAATACCTAGGAAACTTCACAACACACATTCTAGATATGATTATTTTGAGATTTTGGAATTCTCCGTAGTTTATTAGGGGAGCATTTCTCAGCTGTGCAACTCTCACTGGGCGTATCTACATGAGATGCTTAATGCCCATTGAACTAATTCTACTGTGCTGGCTGGCAAAAACCATGCTAATGTGCTAATGTGCAGTAAATTAATCCAGTGAGCATTAAGCATCACACAACAAGTGTTCATTTGCGCTAATGAGCAGTAGTGCCAATTATAGTGCATTAATGAATGTGTAGATATACACACTATGTCTCACTGTGCTCCTTAAAGCCTCAGGGAACCATATTATTCTGTCTTATTTCATTGGGAACCAGAAGGCAGAAGTCAACACATGGTCAACTGCGTCAACCATGCATTTCTTGTGACAATCTGGACCTGGCTGTGTTGATAAATTATGATATCCCCATTCGTCATTCAGTGCTGAGGAGTCTCCAGTGGTCTGACACAGTCAAACCTTGCGAAGATTGTCATCTTGGATATCCTGCAGTATCAGGGGAATCTCAACTCACTACTTCAGATATTAGTTTCCTCACTGAAATTAAAACCAAACTGAAAATTGATAGAAAGGAGTGCTTTTTCTGCAGTAAGTGATTAATTCATGTAGCTGCCTATCAGTGGGTGTTATTGATGCAAACAGCATTATGAGATTAAAAAAGCAGACATATAAATGAGTGTGGTGCTCAAACCAACCTCCTAAATGAAAACTTATCCAGCTGTCAGGTTGTTTGTTAAGAACAGAGCACCCAACCAACTCTTGTCTCTATAGAAGGCCAGATCAAACTACAGATTTGTGCAAACTTGCAACTTGGAGGAATTCAGCAAGGGGGTATCTGAAAATTGTGGTGCGTGCTCATCTCTACTATGAAATGAAAGGGAAGTTGCAATTAGATCGATAGAGTTCAAAATTAAAAGCATACCATGTCCACCTGCTTCAGTTAATCAGCAGCTGAAGTCAGGAAGACATTTCTTCCTGACAATATTGCACAATTTGCTCTTTACATTTATGATGCATTTCACCCTTTCTCCAAAGCATCTATTATAGGGAATTGTTAGAGGACAGGATACTAGACGAGATTAATCATCAATCTTTTCTGTATGGCAGTTCATTGGTATTCCTCCTGGTAGATTGTTCCATTATTTGCAACAATGCTCTTAAATATAAAGAAAAGAACAAAAGAGCAACCTGAAAGGAAAACACAAGACCTGGAATAATTGACTATATACTCATCTCTACCCTCGTGAGTACCTCAAAAGTATTATCTTTTTAGGGAACAAATATTGAAACTTCCCAGCCTTGCTCAATAGTTCTTCCATCTATATCACTCCAAGGCGAAGAACTAACATGATCACTGCATGCACAGAGGAGTATTGCATGGGGTGGAGAAGTGATATTATTTCTATCTACAACTTTAGTAAGACCACAAATGGAATGTTGTCCCATTCTGATATCTGTGCTTCAGAAAGGACTTTAATGAATGGGAGACAGTTTGGGAGAATAATCTCAGTTTTGGAAAAATGTGAAGCAGAAGGATCTCAGGCTATTTAGCTCTTCAGAGAGAAGATTAAGCACTGACCTGATGGCAGCCTAACTCTTAAGAAGTTATAGTGAAAATATTTGGTATCAGAGGGTTCTATAATCTAGAGGGAAAAAAAGTATAGCAAGACCTAAAGCGCATCTACATGCGCATTAATGCGCCATTGCTACTGCACATTAAGTTTAGTACCTTTGATTTACTACATAAATGTGCAGTAGCTGATGCTAATGTGCCATAGCAATTGCCCACAGTCTTTTTGTGATGTTTACTGCGCAATAGAGTAATTCTCCTGTATATCAGTGCATTAGCACAGTTTTTGCTGTGATGCACTAACATGAAGTAGAATTAACCTACTGCACATTAAGCGTCTCATGTAGACATGCATCTAATGTATGAGAATAGAAGCCAGAATCATCCAAAACAGAAATAGCAGCATTAATCCCTGGATCAGAGCACAAAGGGATAAGCTGCAGATTCTCCATCACATGAAGTCTTTAAATCAAGATTAGATGCTTCTCTAATAGGTACTGTTTCATGTTGGAAAGTGTAGGAATTACTGGGTGAGCCCTTCTGGGGGTATGTTATTAGGATTTCCATGGTTCTCTCCCCTTAACATTTCTAGATCTGATTGCCAGAGATGCTGAGCAACTCCAGATACTACTGAACTTCAGACAGAATGGTGGGTGTTCAGCCCTTTGGAAAAACTGAGCTCTGCATTTCTTCACTTGGACTTGCAAGTATGGGAGCACCTGACATGACTGCCCCATTTTGAAAATGTGGGCCCCTTGTCCTTAGCCATATTGAATCATCTGGAAGCATGGGTGGATCAAGAATTTTGAAAATGAGGGTGCAGATAGTGAGGTGCATCATCACATGTAAAACAACATACATTTTTCTCCCGTTAAAAAATAAACTAGAAGCTTTGCTAATATCTAGGGACCTAGGTTGTATTATTCAGTTTAAGACTGAAGCAAAACTAGATACAACTTCATTGGAAAGAATTAAAAAAACCCCCAAACAATCTGCTGGTCTGTGAGACAGGAGCTTCGTTAGCAGGAGCAGCTAACAGACAGCAGCATTGCAGAACAAAGGATACCTTGATTAGTGGAATATCAAGACCATTACAAAGAAGAGAGGTTTAATAACACCTGTGAAATAAAACTTTAAGGAATCAGGTATATTATAAGGAGCTATTAAGTCTAGTGAGTCCCTTAGCACTTCTCGATTAGAAATGCTGCTGCCATTGCCAGGCAGTTGGTTTGAAATTTTGGGTGGAGCAGAAAACAAGGGGGGGGGGTGCAAGGGCCCCAATGTACTTCCCCTGGATCAGCCCCTGTCTAGGAGGTATTAGCAACTGTGGCAAGTGAGCCTTGCTGAGGGTGGGGTGTTTGTTAGACCAAGTGCAGCTGATAGATAAGAGGAAAGTGCTCAAGTGGCTCTGCAGCATATCTGCTCTCTACATGGAAATAGAAGCCAGTAATGATCCTATGCTGCAGATCCTATCTCCCTACTCCCATTGAAGTCAAAGGCAAAACTATAAATTTCAGTAATTTATAGAGCTGAAAACTCTAAAAATCTGAAGGGAAGATGATACCATTTCACTTATCTAAATTAAGTTCTTGTACAACACACAATTGCATCATTATGATTAACTAGAGTGATCTCTCATACAATACAGAATTGTACCCTAGCACTGGGTCCAACTGCAGTTCATAGATTCACCAGGAAAGTACCTGGAGCACAAAATACAACAGATCCTTAGATAACATATATGAATAAAAATAAAATGATTTAAGATAAATAAATTAAATACATAAATAAAATATAAAGAAGTCAAGTTTCAGCTTTAATGAGATTCGTCATGACCAAAAATACCCTCCCTAAATTACCTTGTACTCCCCAAATTTGGACTTTATTGTACAAACCAATAACTTACAAGCTGCAATTATCTTCTTTTCTGCTCTATGACCACAGGGTTATGTCCCAATAAATACCTATCTTTGCATAAGAATCCCTACACTGTGCTCATCATCAGGTCTCGTGTCACATAGGAATGACAGATCCAGTCTGATCTTTACCTGAGCATCACCATAGCACAGGGAAGCACAAGTAGTTTTAGGTTAGCTCTTTCTCAAGACAGAAGGACTGTCTACACAGTTCAGATCTGAGATCTGGACTGGAACTTCCCAGCATTTTACAGGGTTTCAAGCACAGAAATTTGGCTTGTGTTAACCACTTTCCTAACAGAGCCAAAGTAGGCTTTGTGCATCTGGTAGAAAGATCATTCCTTTCTGTTTGCTGCAGAAGAACACTGTGTCATGACAGGTTATCCACATCTGTCTGGCACACAGGCCACCACATCTGGTGGTCATCCAGGGTCAGAAGAAGCAACCAAGGACCAAAAGGAGTATGCAGGGTCCAAGTGTAGGGGAGCCAAGAAGCTTGAAGATCCAGCTGGGGAACCAAGTCAGAGGTCCAGAGCATCAGGTGGAGCACAGGGTCAGAAGGCTAGCCAGACTGGGTATCTCGGAGATCAAACCAAAGTTGTGTTAGGGAACCAAAGGGTCAGGCCAAACTCAGGGTCCATGGGCAAGCCAGGTCAGTTAGCCAGAGAATCCATCAGAGTCAGTAGTGGTACAAGGTCAGGCTTATTACCCAGACAGTTCCTCTTCTGGTTCAGGGGTTTTTATAGGAAGAGGTAAAAGGTCATCTGACCCTGGCTGGCCACTCTGGTTACAGGTAGTGGGTTGCTACCTAGTCCCAGTTACTGAATTCTGATCATTTATATTCACCCAAATGCTCAGCTGAGGAGGTGGTAGACTGGGGTGAGTGAGTGTGCCAGGCAGGCCAAGGCCCCACATTCAAGGTTATGCCTGGATTGGGAGGGACCACCTGAGACCCAGGGTCCAGTCTCCTACCATCAGCACATAACTGAAGTTACCACATAATCAATAATATACACGTTGTGCCCTTTTACACACTGCAAGCAACAAAGCAAATTAGGATTGTTAGGAAAAACCCACAAGGCCTCAAAAACTCCGTGCACCGGAAGAGCTTTTCTGGAAGAAGAAAGGTGGAGTCACCAAGCGCCCCATCAATGCCTTGGACTTTACAAGGGGAGGGAATTTGTTAATGTAACATCTGCCTAGAGGCATCAAGGAGTAACCACCTGGAAGAGGCATCTCAGACACTTGCTCTGAAAGCACCTGCCTGGATCATGTTGGAGTGACTTTCCTGTTCAAAGGCCTTCAGAGGACACAGGCTTATTTGATGTGCCCAGGGGAGACTGGGCCAATGCCCACCAGGAACCTACAAGCCTCCCTTAGTAAGAAAGGCCACTACAGGCACATCAACTGATTCCTTGGGACAAATAATAGAGAAAATAGGGGAGTGAGGTTACAGGTTAATAACAAGGGTGGCAGTTTGCCCCAAACCTGGACCAAACAGGCTGAGGGAAAAGAGAGGAGAGAAAACTAGTAGGAGTGTTGTCAGCAGATTGAGGGAAGTGATTATTCCCCTTTATTTGGCACTGGTGAGGCCACATCTGGAGCAGTGGATACAGTTTTGAGCCCCTCACTACAGAAGGGGGTACTGTGGTGCCAGCAGAGCGGTCTTCCCCGAGAGCGACTAGGAAGCCACGGTGGTGAGCACCATCGCCACTGGCGAGGCGAAGGGATCCCAGCACGCGGGCGCACGTGCACGCCCCAGACGTGCCGCGGCAGTGCCCGCGGGTGGTCGCCCCCATGCAGCTGACACCGCAGGAGGAGGCCGGAGCCGGGCCCGTTCCCGCGCCCTGCCGCAGGCGCGTACACACGCGCGCGCGCGCCAGCTGGGCTGAGCTGAGCGGCGCCGAGAGCGCGGGCGGGCGGCGCTGCGCTCTGCTCCGGGCTAAAAACAGCCGCCTCCTAATAAAGCCACGGGGCCGGGACGCCGCTGCCGGCCCTGCGCGCCCTATAAAGCCGCTCCCCGCCGGGCGCTCGCGCTTTGGCCGCTCCCGCCCGGCGGCAGGCGATCGGCGGCAGCGAGACGCCAGGGAGGCCGCTCCGGCTCCGGCGAGATGCCCCGTGTAGACGCAGATCTCAAGCTGGACTTTAAAGATGTCCTGCTCAGACCCAAGAGAAGCAGCCTCAAAAGCCGATCAGAGGTGGGGGCGCTCGGATCAAGCATGCTTTCCCTCTTCCCTTCCCCCCTTGCTTTGATTCCATTGTTCAGCTAGAGTAACACTCCCCCCCCCCCATTTGCAGTCCAGAGGGGGAGGTAGTAGGAGCTGGCTGTGCTGCAAAGGACCCGGGTGAGGGGAGGGGGACAGGGACAAGGTGACCTTGGGGCACTGGCTGTCTGCCCCCCTGAGCCCTGGGAAGGACCTCAGCAAAGCAGGGGCACGTCCCCTCCCTTTCCGAGGGGGCTTTTCAAGGACATGCTGTGCATCCCAGCACGCAGGCCAGCAGCTGAGCCTGCCACGAGACAGGTGCAGGGCCTGTGGCAGTCCACTCTGTGGGCAGTGCTGCCTGCCTTGCTTTTTAAGCTGAGAAACGCCAGGCCGGCTCTCTTGGAGTCCCCGTGCTTGAACAAGGGGCAACAGAGCCATGCTGGGGGCCGGGGGGGGCAGCCCAGGACGGGTGGCTTATTCCTCCGTTATGTAAATCCCTGCGACATCATTAGCTCTGGCCCTCCTGATTTGCATGAGCAGAGTTAGTTGCCCAATCCCCGCAGGTTATGGAGCTCGAATGGTTCTGATTGGCCAAGGGCCGTTCTGAGTCCGGCAGGGACAGTTCATAGGAAATTAGGGTGGAAGGGGCCGGTGGAGAGGTCTAGTCCACCCCCTGTTCAAAGCAGCACCCTTTCCCAGCCAGGGCTTTGTCTAGCTGGGTCTTTCCACCCTCACTGCGTGGCTAGTTCTCAGTGGGCGCATCTACACGGTTATGAAGGCATATTAAGTTTTGTACTTGGATAACCAAATAGTACATAAATGTGCAGTAATGCATGCCACTGCACAAGTAATGGTGGCACACAGGTTTTTAGTGATGCTTACTGCATAGTAGTCTAATACGGCACAGTAGTTTACTAGCATAGATTTTGCCTAGCACACTGCTGCACAGTGTTATTAGTCTACTATTAGTAAGTATCTCATGCAGGTGTGCCAAGTGACTTGGAGCAGTAGTGAGAAGACCTACAGAGCTCTGCATCCACCTGTCCTCAGCTAAAATGGCTGCCTCTGCTTCTGACCCACTTTCCTTCACTTTTTAAATGCCATGGGATTCACGAAGTACATTGTGGTAGGTAAGGGAGGGGGAAGAAGCTTTGCTCCAGGGGTGAAGGAGGTCTAGGGAAGAGATGGTGGGAAGAATGGGGTTAAGTAGCAAGACTGGCAGAGAACATGAACAAAATTATGAACCCGTGGCCAGGACTAATGGTTGCAGAAGTCAGTCTCTGGCAGCTAATAGGAATGAGTCCAGATACCTGAGCATCACTGTGGGTATAGGACACTCCTTTTCACTTTCACTCCCACTGCAGGGATTAACCCACAAGTAAGGAAAACTTAGCCGTTTCAATAGTTCATTTAAGAAGTGTGTAGGTTTATGAAAAAAAAATCAAATGCACCAGCCTGACGAACAGTTGGAGCTCTGGTCTGCAAAGTGAAGTGGTGGTGGGCCCCTTTTTGAGGGCAGTTTATGTAGCTGTATATTACCTGTGCACGTGCCATGGAAGGAAAGGGCTGGTCAGAAGGGAAAAAGGAACTTTTGCTGGTAAGGGAAGGTTAAGGAAGGTTGTCTTAGGGGTGTATGATGGACTGGTGGAAGCATTTTGCATGAGAGAAGTGCATGTTATAAGGGCTAAATGAAAGTTGAGGAAGGTTAAGAAACTGGACACCATCACTGATGCTGTAGCAACAGGAAAAAACAGTGCCTGCCTGCATGAGCCAAATTTTAAATGGACAGTCTTAGCTCAACTTTAAAACAAGCATATAAATAGTTATGGGAAGGTAACAGAGGCTGCTACTACAAGTAGCTAATAGCTGCTGGGAGCTGGTGCTTGGAAGTTTATATCAGTAGTGCCTGGGTAGGCGGTTCAAATGTCTTACTCTGTACAGAGATGGCATTTTACCTAAAATGCAATGAGCAAGTCACCTTTGTGGTGGCCTATTTGCTTGTAAACCTGAGCTCACTTCATCAGATGATGTCACTGGCCCTTGCCTTGGCTTTACTTCCTTGGCTTTCCCTCTTTTTGCAGAGGGAACCAAATCTGAAGAAATCTGAATTTAGATTTTTGAAAAAAGGTTGCATGGGAGGGAAAGGGCAGGGGAGATGCTTTGGGCTGGGAATTGCTAGCATACCGTCAGTTGTCTATGGAAGGAAGCATAGGTTTACACACTCATTGGGAGTGACCAGAAGTATAGATAGCTTAGATGCTATAGGTGTCCTACCTGCAGTGAATCCATTTACTAGGGGCACATGAGGAAGGGTCTCACTATTCAGCATTTGGACATAATGTGGGCCTGCTTGGGGTTGGTAGTCATTTAGACCCAGCTTAGCTATGGTACTTCTGTCACTCCAACTATTTCCTTTCTGGTACAGACAACAATTGAGGGAGATGCCTTCTTTCCTCCTGGTCACTTCTGTGGAGGGGTTAAGACAATGGTATACAGGAAAAAGGTATTTCACCTTTTTCCCTTTACACTTAGCCCAGTGTGTACAGGATATAGGTATTTCACTGTTTTCCCTTTCCACATTATCTGATGTGTAAGAGGGAGAGCCCCAAACCTGCTGTCTCTTTTTAAGTGCACAGTTTGCTCTAACCAGTGGTTCTCAACCTTAAATTCAAGGCACCTGTTGCTGGACTCTGAGCACCCCTTGAAAAATGCCATTTCTTAGCTTTCATTGTATTATTGACGATGGAAAAATACTAGAGCAATCCTCTTGTTGCAAAGAACTCTGAATGACCACAGGCGGTCAGAATGCTTTGGACGCTATGGATTTTTATTGGAAATCTCTGGGTTTAAACTGTGAATTGCATGCAGGTGTTAGCACACCTAACATTGCGTGGCATTTTAAGGCACCCCTAAAAAGATCTCATTGCACCACAGGGCACTGTGGCACCTGATTGTAAATTCCTGCTTTAAACAATGCTGCCCCTTTTCTGCCTGGACCAAGGTTTAGGATTAGATAGTACTAACAGCATTATTGTATATACTCTGGGACTACTTTTTCTGAGTACTTCAGACATTATAAAATACGAGGGAGATTTGTCTAAACTTGAATATTGCTAATATTCTTGGTATGAAAGGTATTGGGCAGGTGGACACATGGTTGTTGGTACTCTCCCCAGCACAGCCAAGAACCTGCTAGGCTTTCGCAGGAAGTCACCACCAAGTTCAGGGACTTTTCTAGCTGAGTGTCTTTTAGAAAGACATGCCATTCATTCAAAATAGTTAATTTAACAAAGGCTTGCAGGCAGCATTAGGCTGAGTGTGACTCCTTCGCTTATCAGAATAACAAAACTGATTTCTCCAAAAGGAGGGTAAACAGCAGGCTTAGGACAGAATAGATTTATTTCTTTTTCTAAACCAGCTTTCCCATGGTACAAGATTCTCTGTTAATAAGCCCTGCAGGCTGAATTTCTTTCTCTGGATACACAGACCAAGAATTTCATTGACAGAGACACTGCAATTGTCCCACACAAAATGGCTGCCCTGGCAGTAGTATGCATAATCATGACCCTGAATATCCACAGTAATAGCAGCATGATGGGCACCACCTACCTGGCTATAGTAGATCATTTCAGAGATGCAATAATATGTGGATGTGAGGCTTCTTAGTAGCCTGGTCTTGTGGTTCTGACACGGGGGTCACATCTTGGCTTGCCTCTTTGTTTTCTTTGTATATGCATTCCTTTCTTCTTCAACTGCGTTTATATGGGAGTTTTTTAAACTTATAGTTGTTTAGGTTAGTGATTCTTAAACTGAGGTCTATGCAGAGCTGGCTGGTCAGGTGATGCTGTCTCTCTTTTTTGGTTCCAATTACTAAATTGCGTTAAAAGTAGCTAAAATTCGTTAAATGCTTTCCGGATGCTATTTTTCCCTGTGGGCAGTGGCTGAAATTGTCATGAGAATGTCATAGGGTGCTTAAAAGGAGAAGAAATCAATATACATGATTATAAATGGGAAGGCATGCAATCCCTCTATTCAGATGTATGCTTGCAGTTATATTGGTAAGTCCTCAAGAATAAGACCTTTTCTTTGGGTATGTCTACACATTGCCCTATGGCGATATAGCGATGTGCTACATCGCTGTGTGGCACCTATGACAATGTAGCAGTCACGTGAGTCTACACGTGTTTGACAGCTACGTCACCATAGTGGCATGCTTCCCTGTTTTAGTGTGCTGCTAGGCGACATAGCAGCAAAATCTAACCATGTGCTGCGCACACGGCGTAGTACAGGCAATTACTATTCTGTGCTTTGGTACTTCTAAAAGGAAGTACTAAAGCACAGCGCCATAGCAACATCGCTGCACAGCGACATGTAGATGTGCCATTTGTTATGTAGTTGTGCAGAATAAAGCCCTGATTTATGATCCATGACTGGCACCTACATGTTAGTGTAGTACAAATAATAATAAGCAAATCTTTCACAGTTTCAGTCCGCTGCAGTAGTAATAGTACTAAGTAATAGTAAATTATAAGAGTATAATTTAAACTAATACATTTAATTTTTTTAACCTGCACCATCCGGGTTCTCAGGGGAACACCATTAAAATAGATCTTGCGGATTTAGTTAAGTATGGATCTAACTAAGTCCAAGTTGCCAATGACTTTAGAATGGTAACAATAAATCGATGCAGAAAGCTGGGCAGGGTGGCACTTCATAGACTAACTCGGGGTGTCAAACTCATCAGGCCCTGCAGACTGGAGGAATGGAGCAGGAATTGTTTGCAAGCTGGAAGAAAGGTGCGGGGCCAGTCTGCAGGACTGATCTGGCCCAGAGACTAGCCCTGTGCACCAGACCCTGCGCACAGGACTGGTTCAGTGTGGTCACTGTCTGCAGCCTGTGTCCCGTTCCTGGCCCTGTATGCTGTTTGCAGTACATGTGCCAGATCTCACCCTGCACGCTGTATGCAGCATGTGAGGCCAGTCTGGCATGTGCTGGATGTGGTGTACATGTCCTGTCCAAGACCTGCAGACAGCACTGCAGGCTGGATGATAGAGCTCTGCAGGCCAGATCCAGCTGACAGGCCATATCTTTGACACCCTTGGACTGACTCATTCAGGGAGGCATGAGCTTTCCAAAGCTACCACCTATTTTGTCAGGTGCTATGAATGAATTTGCAGAGAGCACTGATACTAAATAGGAACAAAGGCATTGAAATGCAAAGGATAGGGAAAGGAGAGTGGGTGGGGAAGACTGGAGAGGGAGCATTGTTGAGGGAGGTGAAGGTGCGCTGCAAAAGGGATAAACAAAACAGTGAACTCACCGATGGACACAGGTTATAAAAGATAATTCAGGCAATGCAATAAGAATCAAGGGTCTCTGTTGAGATAATAAACCTGTCTGTGGATGATTTCTGTTCTGCAGTTTCATATTCAAACTGGTTTTCAAAGTTTTGTTGTAAGAATAGTTGCTCTGAGGTCAGTGATGATATGTGTGGCCAGGGAAGGCCAAGGTTTTGCCTTGGGCTTTTGGGTCTTTCTGAAATTGATGTCAAATCAGTGTCCATTCATTCTTTCACACAGGGACTGCCCTGCTTTCCAGTGTAGACAGCAGATGGCTGTTGTAAGCAGGCGATGGCATATATGACGTGGGTAGAGAAGCAGGTGACTGGATGTTATAAACCATGTTGCTTCATTCAGCGATGACGTGATCTGTGTCAGTGAGGGGGCGCAGCTAGGATCTGGGTCTATAGCAAGGCTTAGCAACTTGTTGAGAAAAGGAACAAAGTAGTTTGTTACTAGAGAGATGTTGTATGAGGTTAGGAGGGCTACCTGTAGGCTAGAACTGGCTTGTCCCCCAAGGCTGCCTTGAGATAGTTGTAATTTTACAGTTTGGAGGTCATTAACGATGTCTCCAGGGTGTTCAAGCTGTAGGTGACAAGAGGATTCTCTTGTGCTTGTCACAGTGTTAGTATTGTAGCAGGTCTGAGTTGGGGCCTAAGTCTGGCTCTATTAATTTCAATGGCTACAGTTTTGGGACTGGGGAGAGGGTAGCAGGATGGGGAGCCCTGAGGCTGCAGTGGGCAGTCCACATCTGTCCCTGCCCCATGTATAAATCTAGGAGGCACATGCGCACAAAGGTTCACAGTGGTGTCCAAAAAATGAATTTGTTGGGTGGAATATTTGAGAGCCAGTTTGGTGGAAGTGATTAGAGTCCTGGTGGAATTTCTCTAAGGTTCCTTCCAGTCATGGGAAAAGTTTATGAAAAATATAACTAAAGGTTAGCAGCCTTTAAAATTAACTTAAGTTAAAAGTTAAATATTTCTACTTTCAACTAGTTAAAAGGTAAGTTATAAAGAGAGTAACTAGTTAAAAAGTTGTTAATTTGTGAGAAATGCGTGAAACACGGTGAATTGCCTCTTGGCATCATTTTTCATTTTCAAATGCAATGAGTGGGTTTCTTTTCCATAAGCCCACAGAAGCACACTAGTTTACTCAGAACTCACCCTGCTTTACCTGAAAACAATGTTATACTTGTCATACAGTTTTCAGAATAACAGTTTACCAATATCTGTGTAATTTTAGATCCTTCTCACCCTCTCCATACGAAGTACTTTGTAAAAGTCAATGCATCATATAGGTATACCAGAATAACAGAAAAGGAGATATTCATAGTCGGGTGACAAATGGAAGCTGTTTCCGCAGAAAACCTCTGTTGTCTCGTCACAATTTTTATTGCTCAAAAGGTAACAAAAGGGTATGAAATGCATCTGAATTAGAAATAATGACTGTCTGAAAATCAAAATTAGACTGAAATGAGAAAATCAGTTTAAATGAGAAAAAGTTGCATAGAAGAAACTGTGTAAACATCCTTATTCAACTTCATAAGCTACATTTCAAAATTTACATCTGACTATTTTCCTCTTCTGTCTTGCAAAACTGAGCCCCCACTACTGAACAGTTGCTGTACATGGGCAGATGAGGGATACTTGTGTTTTAACGGATGAATAGTTTTTTCATAATAGGTGACATCTCAGAAAAGTTTCTCACAGATGAGAAGTAATGCTCAACGTCTTAGGTCCTGGGCTCTGCTGGTTCTGATCCTCGTTAAAAGTAAAAAAGTCATCATCTGCTTCACCCTTACTACTTGCTCCCGCTCCTACTGGGATCAGTGGCTCTGCTTGCTTGTGCTTGTTCTGCCTCCTGCAGCCAACTGGCTGCCCTGTTGACTTCTGCAAATGCACAGAAAATGCCAGTGTGGACTAAGGAACTCTGGGACTTGTAGTTCTCAAGAGACCATATCTCATAGGAAGGTGCACTACTCTGTCTCTCAAACAAGAAGTCATAGAGTCTCAATAAAGAAATGTCGTTCCGTGTAAGTCTTAGAGAGTGGCTGTGTCAGGAAAAACTCTGGGAAAGCTGGATTTCATTTTTTTAAACTTTTAACTTATACTTTAAAAAAAATCTTTTTTTTTTTAACTAGTTAAAGTTAAAAGTTGACAGCTGAAAAATGTAACTAGTTGAAGTTAAAAGTTAGCCAGTTTTTAACTTTTTAACTAGTTAATTAACTAGTTAATCCCCATGCCTGGTTTCTTCCCATGTGTCTGTATGATGATGTTCTCAGTGTGCAGTACCTTAGGTAAACTGGTGGCATGAGAGTGCAGATGCAGAGCAAGTTGATCTCGTGATTTATCCTGGAGATTGAAGATAAATGTTTAATGTACTACTGACGCCGACAACAACAACAGTAACAATAACCTGCTTCACAATGCAGGAAAGTTTGATTACCCCTAGTGTAAGCTTGAACCACTTTGTAAACAAAGTCAGTCAGCTATTTTTACGGTGTTTCTAGATATAGACATTCCCGGATGGTCCAGGTCTTTCAGCTGTCCCTGAGGTGAAGGCTGAAGAATGGAAAATGTAGACCTTTATAAAAGAACTTCAATATGTGATGGGATACTTAATAACCCAGTATTTTAGATGAGTTGGATTTTGCTATTCAGGAATGTTTAGGACATCAAGTCTCGTCCAGGGTTGCTGTAACATCCTGGTGTGCCTTGAGTTCCTTTCAGGGGGGTTGTGGGGTACCACGCACTGTTAGCATTATTAGCTTTGCAAACATGATTCACAAGATAAACCCGGAAGTGTCAAATAGAAATGCATAGTGTTAAATACATTCTGCCCTGCTGTGATCTTCCTGAGGTCTTTGCAACAGAAAAATTGCTCTGTTCTTTTTCTGTAGTGAAAAAACAGGCTCTGGCTTAGCAAGTCAAGTGGAACTGATCTAAATTTTGATACCACAACTTTTCAGAAAGAAGTATGTCATCACCACAATCCCTTGAGGTTGCTTCCTGTTTCAGAAGTAATGATAGCATGTTAGGCTGAATACATTGTAGAGCTGAAGGTCAGTGCACTTACAAAAAATAAACTGAGAATCCAAAAACTTTGTAGTTTATTGGCCCAGGATAACATTATTATTACTTCTGTTGTTGGACATGCACAGGGCCAGATCCCTATAATGGTGTGCCAATAGATAACCAAAAGACAATCCCTGAGTTCACAGGAACTACCTTCAAGTTGTTTTGCTGATATTTTAAATTTAGAATACAGAGTAAAATTCTTATCCTACAGAATTCGGTGGAAATTTTATCAGACTTCAGTGGAAATTTACTGTTGAGCTTAAGAGGCAACAAACTGGTGAGTGCTTACCCAGTTATGAAATAATTCAAAATCAGCTCAACCCTTCCTTCCCTATCCCTATCCTATCAGCTCCTACCCACCTATCCAATTCATTCCACCTCACTTGTTGACTTCTTTCTTACTTCATACCTCATCTCCTTTTCCCTTCTGAGCTTCCCCCTCAGAAGTCATGGAGCTTTCTCTTTCTAGCATTGCCACAAAAGAAGCAGGTTCCACTGTTTCTGCTCCATTGAAATTAGAGGGAGAATTCCTACTGTGATAGCTTGGGGGGAGACCCCATTTGTGTAAAATGCTTACAAGACTTTGTGCCCACCCTCGCAGGTAGATCTCGTGCGTTCCTTCACATTCCGCAACTCTAAGCAAAGCTATACCGGGATCCCCATTATCGTGGCGAACATGGACACTGTGGGCACGTTTGAGATGGCAGAGGTTATGACTAAAGTAAGTACTGACTCCCCTCTTTTCCTGCAAAACCTGGGTAGCCGCTTGTTTGGTAAAGGGCTATGATGCAAAAACACAGTTGCTTGTTTCTACCATAGTTGTAAAATCTAGAATGCAATAGTAAAAAAATATGGCTTTGTCTTCAGTGGGCGGAGCGGGGATGGATGGAGTATGGGTGTGTGGAGGGAGGGATGGGGGGTATGCGCGTGCGTGCAGGGAGGGGTGTGTGCATGTGCAGGCGTGAGTGCAGGCGCGTGTGTGCAGGGAGTGTGTATGCGTGTGGGCATGCGCGTGCAGGGAGTGTGTGTACGTGTGAGTGTGCACGTGCAGGGAGGGAGGGTGTGTCTGTAGAGATGGAGGAGTGTATGTGGGGAAGGAGGGGGAGGGTGTGTGGGTGTGGAGGGGAGGGAGTATGTGGGTGTGGGTGTGCGTGTGTGTGGAGGGGAGGGAGTGTGTGTGTGTGTGCGCGTGCATAGGGTGTCTCACATGCACACCCTGCCATACACATGCACGCACACTCCCCTCACACTGCTGTACATGCAGACCCCCACACCCATACAACCCAGCCATGCTTCTCCGACACAGCCCCCCACAAACCCCACACACATCCATATGCTCCCACACCCCCTACACCAGGGGTGGGTAATTATTTCAGGCAGAGGGCTGCTTACTGAGTTTTGGCAACCCATCGAGGGGCTGCAAGACAGGCAGCCAGGGTAGATAAATATTGATTTTCTAAATTTTCAAGGGGACCTGTGGGCTGGATAGAATGGCCTGGCGGAACACATCTGGCCACATTTTGCTCACCCCTGCCCTACACCTATTCATACACACACCCACACCCTCCCCCACAGCCCCCCACAAATCTATACCCACTGCCCACAACATACAGAAATAAGACTTCATTTTAAGCTATTATGCAGTCACCTCTATGTACACTTACAAACACATGTAAACTAGGACAAAAATATTTTTAATATCAAATCAATGAATGTTGTAGATGATCACTTTTTAGAATACAATTTGGTATTTTCCTGGTTCTGAGATGGCAAAAGCCCTTGCTGAAAGGAGTATTTCTGGGGGACTAGAGGAGGGACTTCTGATGGCAAAGGTCAGGGGTTAGGGGGCGGGATTTCCAGGCCCAGGGGGCAGGGCACCTTCAAGGGGTGGAGGTACCCATGTGGCCGTCAACAGCTTGCCAAAACTCGGTAAGTGGCCCTCTGCCCAAAATAATTGCCTGCCCCTGGGCTAAAGAGTCAGTGTCATAGACGTAATTTGTGGGTTGACAGAAATATTGAGGAGGGAAGGTGAATGAACTTGGACATTGCTAAAGGTTTGCTTAATGTTTTCCAGCATTCAATGTTTACTGCTATTCACAAGCATTATTCTCTAGAAGACTGGAAATTGTTTGCAGCCAATCACCCAGAATGCCTTGAGGTATACTTGTATAATGTTAATTATTACAGTTAATGACTTCTTTCTAAATGGAAGCTATACTGTGGTTTCTTGGGAAAGTGTTTTGAAGTGGCTCTTCCAGGAATAAAGATTTTTTTTTTTTTTGCTAATCTTAAATGCATTCTGCTAAGTGGCTTGTCCTGATTAAAGAGAGCATTGTTATGAAGTACACTGCAATAGTACATATTAAGATTTAGAGGGTAACATTTATATCTGCCTATAATGGAAAGGGAGATGAAGAACAGAAGGAAAAGTCTCTTACGAACATGCAGGGTCCCAGAATAGCCCTCCTGATGTGTTGACATGGGTGTGGAGGAGAGAAGGGAAGTGAGGGGCGCCTAAGGAAGAAATGATGGGGGAGAAGTCCAAGGTCCTAGGTAGGACTTCTGTTTCTAGGTGTCATGAAGGGAGAGGTCCCGTTATGAAGGGAGAGGTTACTTACTAAATGTGGATCTGAATCCTGGCTGAGATTTTCCATGTCTGCAAAGCTTAGAGGCCTCTAGGCCTGCTACTGTGGGCCACACTATAATCCTCAGTCAGAGGAAGCTTTGGGCACTGTTATTCCTACACTGTCTTCATTATTCTGCATTACATCAAACTATAAAGCTGATTTTCCACCCATCAAATTTCCAAACTTTGTTTGGGGGCCCATAGTGTTACAATCGAACACCAAAACATCCATTGTGCAGTCAGCCGCATGTTGCTGCTCATTGTTACATGGTGTATGCTTCAAAAAAAAAAAAAGATCACTGACTACTTTAAATCTTCACCATTCACATCTCTACTTCCATTCGTTTTGAATTATAATCAACAAATTGCAGTTCACGGTGCAGTAACCTGGTTAGCAACATAATTTAAAATGCTTTCTTGTTAGACTGTATTTTTAGTTGTGTAAATAAAAAGTATACAGTTCATTTTATTTATTATTACTTGTAAACAATCTAACAGCTTTTATGTAAATTTGATTACAATATACCAATACTGGATAGTATTTTATTTAATGTTTATATACAGTATTGGTGAACAGGTGATTTTATTTTATTTTATTTTTTTATTATTATTATTTATTATTATTTTTTGGAAGTTACTGATCCAAAAACTGCCCCTTTTTTACCACATGGGGTTTAGTCCCAGTTTGTGAAGCAATTCAGTGTTCCACTATTTTTGCTTTTCCTCTTGTCATTTTGCTGTGAGAATTGACTCTGTGCTACCCTAGAGGGTTACCCGGACAGGGTTACAAAAGTCATTCCTTCATGGAAATCAATACCATACTATTGTTCTTTATTGTTGGGAGACTGCACAGGGTATTTCATTACCCGTGCCTCATTTTGAAATCATTGTAATTATTATTGATGAGGGGACTGTCTGAAGGCCAGTTTACCAGTTAGTCTCAGCAGCATTTTTGTAAGCCATATTAAGCCCAGAGAAATATCTGTTATTTGAATACCTTGGGGCTTAGGCAGTGGTTAGGTAGGTAGACACAAAAAACATATTTTACGATCTGTAACCATTGAAATAGGGGCCTTAATCATTAGATGCTGATTTGCTCTGTGACCTTGGATGCCCACAGAGGGTCCGTGACCAACAGCTATGGAAGCTATTTTCTGTTGGACTGAACACATAATAAGGACAGATGAGGGAGGCATGCACATGCTTGTTCACTGTGGTAGACTAAGGAAAGATTAATGCACTGACAGACCTGAACCTTACTTTGAGGCTCCCCCAGTTTTTTGCAACACTTTTTTTCCCAGAAAGGCATAAGCAAGTGAAGGAACCTGTGTTTTTCATAATCTGGGCAACATACAGCTTTTAGCCATCACTTTGTTCCCCATAACAAAGTCCACTTATTCACTAAAGTACTTTACAATTAATTTAAGGAGAGTTTACATTTAAATGGTGCTTATACCAACACTGCTGTACTGAAGAGTCTAAATAAATTGCAGGCAACTGATTGCTTTGTCTAGTTGCAGTATTTATTTAGCTTTAGGGTGTTATATGGGAGGAATAGAAATGGATTCATGAGCTAGGTAAGTGCTTGTGACCGTCTGTAAAAGCTGCTGATCTTTTGTCTTCTCTCTGCCTCTGCAGCATGTAGCCGTGAGTTCAGGCAGTGGACAGTCTGACTTGGAGAGATTGACAAGTATCATAGAGGCCATTCCACTGATCAAATACATTTGCCTGGATGTGGCCAATGGCTATTCGGAGCACTTTGTGGAATTTGTGAAAAATGTCCGTGCCAAGTTTCCAAGTCACACCATCATGGTAGGTGGGTAGACCAGAGGTGCTGATATCATCACCAGAATATGCCAAACTGGTAGTTGTGGGCATACATTTCTACATTATCTAAGTTGTTCCTCCCTTCCCCCCAAGAATCAGATTACTTATATACTCTAATTTGTTCCAGCTGAAGGACTAACCCTAAGTTGCTGCCTTTGTGGTTGTAAAGTTATGCTTCTACACGTGAACAAAGGCTATGCTGTTTTCCTGAGCTCCAGGACACAGGAAGTAAGCCCTGTTCAATACACTCTTCATCTCAGCAGGGCTTAGCTATGAAGCCAAGTGAGGGAAGCTTAATAATACATCAACATGGTCATGACCAATCATTTTAGTAAAAAGTATTCAACATTTCCTCTGGAATTGTAGCTAGAGTCTGAGGTCATGGGCAGAATTTGGACTGAGTTTATCTCCAGCTTCCATCTTTCTTCCCACACCCACCCTGACCTCTCTTCATGTGTTGGCTCATCTTCTGTTTCCGTGTGGCTAAGCTGAGGTTCACAGAGCATTTGCCCATGATTTGTGCAGACCTGGCTGGTCGGATGCTGCTGATTTCTCCTTTGTGTTTCCAGTTGCTTAGTCACGTTAAAGTTTAGCTAAACATAGATTACATTTTTATCTGATGTTATGGGACTGGGAAAGCCAAGGCTGCAGTTGCTATAGGAATGTCATACAGTTTTGAATGGGAGGATGCTTCAATTTGAGAAATCAGGGTGTTAGCTCAGTCCTCAAAGTCCTTAGTGAGAGGGCTTTACCCATACAGTGTACTTGTCTCTCCTGACTCCACCTATGCCATGCTTTGCCTGTCTTTTATGAACTAAGGAGTAGGCATCTGTGGAGAAAACCATGCTGCATCAATGTGTACAGACTCTGCATCGCATCCTTGCAGTAAACCACACCAGTTCTGCTGTCAAGAGACCTTTTTGGCTGAGGAGGGGCTGAGTTTGTGCCTTTAAAGCAGTAAACTTATTAGAAGGAGTAGTAGATTCATACCAAGGCTATTGGCCTTTCTTCAGACCAGCTTGGAAGAAACCAGTTGCATAGGCCATTCCTTCATGTCAGACTTCTGTCACCACACAGCTGGGGAGAATGGGCATAAACATCCAATCCCCATGGGGTTAAGGTGCAGTGGAAAACAGGGCTGGAGGGGGAAGAGAGTAGGAAAGGAAGTGATTCATCTTTCTTTCCTGCTGAGAACTGCTGTGTTGTGAATGGGAGATTGTTCTGGATTGTGCCCATAGGCGCATGGGCAACCCTCACAACAG
Source organism: Crocodylus siamensis (assembly GCF_052110815.1). Classification (NCBI taxonomy): domain Eukaryota; kingdom Metazoa; phylum Chordata; order Crocodylia; family Crocodylidae; genus Crocodylus; species Crocodylus siamensis. The sequence continues at coordinate 133,353,917 of NC_143397.1, read as the reverse complement.
GTCTGGGACTACAGGCCCAGAGAAAAGGCATATTTGAGACCTCTTTACACATGCAAAACTCTCAGTGGCTTGGCCAGGATGTGCAGAGAGGGTGGACTTGGTTCTTGACATTTTGAATGAATACTTTTTAATTTCCAGCAAACAGCAAGGAAGCATCTCAACGTTATTATTATCATCACCATTCCAGGGGCATCCCCAGCTGAGATCCTTAGTATAGGGTAGTGTACAAGTACGTAAGTACAAGTACAGCCTGTCCTCTGAAACAGATGATGATCTAAATAGATGAGGAGCAGAGAAACAGAAAGATGAAATGACTTGTGGTAATACAGAAATTCTGAGAGAGAGCCAGGAAGTGAAACCAGATCTCCTGAGTCTCTGTCTCAGTGCTTCAGCACAGACATCCTGTCTCTTCAGTGTACCTGTCTTCTCACCTGTTTTCTTGCCCTCTGCAGTTTTTCTGCCTCTGTTATTTAAAGTGCTTATTGTGAGACCTAGCGCAGTAACAGCACTACCTAATGACACATGTACAATCCTGGCTTTCTATCTCCAATTGCAAGTAGCTTATCTGAGAATGGCTGCTCTCCTTACCTGCTGCACAGAGATGTATTTCTGATCCTAAATACCTGCTAATTCAGGATGATTCTAAATCTGTATATTCCTAACCACTTAATGCCTGTACAACCCTTGCAGCTTGTGTTTGAGCTACAGACAGCTCCCTTGCATCCTTAAAGAAATTACTTCATATACTGAACCAAAATGACTTGTTGAAGTTGTCCTTGCCAAGAACAGGCCTTCTAATCTAACCTTTGCAATTCATGGTAAAACATGGCCTGCTAGTGCTTGTTCTTGGACTGCTGTTGTGTCTCTGCACTATTTCTTTCAGCATTCTCTGTGCAGTTATAGACTTGAAATGAAAGCTCTAGCAGTTGAAATACTAAGTATAAAAATAAAAGAGCTTTCTCATAGCAGAAAGTGATCTTCAGGCTGCAATGCTTGTTCTCCTCAGAGTGACCCTTCATTCCACAGTCAGCTGCAGTGCAGTACAACATTGTAACCCAATCCAGGGTCTCGGGGAATATTTACTCCCATGGGTCGTACAACGGGTTCAGCTCCAAATTAGGGGAGGTATTGTGCAAGGCAACTCCTACTCACACAGCACACAGCACAGTGCTACTTAGTGGCTGTTGGCATATCTGCAGATGGAAGGATGGTTTAGTGTTTAAGAAGGCTTGGCAGTTTCATAACTAATTTGGCTTGCTTGCCTCTTATTCCTAGCTCTGACATGGGCCTTTTCATTCCTGCAATCTTAGAACATACTTATTAAGGGGTTAAGAATCATTTTTATCCCTATTTTGCAGGCAGGGAAAACAGAGGTACAGAGGTGTTATAGTTATCAAGCAATGCAAGGACAGATTTGGAAATAAAACCCAGGTCTACCAGAGCACTGGTCTGGGACCCAGTACAGTAGGCCACACATTGCCCCTCAGAAATTGAATATTGATATAGTATTTTGTTCTTCAACTGCATTAACATCAGGGTGCCAAGGCCTGCTCCTTCTAAAAACTCTGACTGGCTGCATTGGTGCAGGATCAGCTCCTCTGAGAGAAATCTAGTCCATATTCATTAGTTGACTTTTGAAAGCTATTAATAAAAGTCATTGATTTTTATTAGGCTATTTCACAATATATGTTTAGAGAAGAAAATTTTTACTGATGTTCATCCTTAATTTCCCTTGTTAAAATTTTTTCCAAAATTCCTCAGCATATTGCATTGCACTGCTCAACATAGTTCCTCTCCATCCTTGGCATTCACACCGTGGCTAGATGATATCTCCCCTTACTTGCTGACTGCATTTGGAGATTGAAGATTGAATTGTCCACAAAGGTGGAATTTCTCTTAGGATCTGCTCAGCATATGATGGCTATCAGGATAGTTGCACTGGATATGGCTGAAGTGGTTTCTGGCTGATCTTGTACACGGGGAAACTGTGGTGAGCTGACATTTGTGCTAGATTAGAAGCGAAAAACGTGAAGAGGAAGGAGGTGGTATCTTCTAGAAACCCCCTCCCAGCTTGATTAATTATAATTTGTCAGCACTCTTGTAGCGAGCTTTCAGACAGCCTGATTGTCTCCCTAAGTCCATGTGAACTAATATTTCTAGTCAGATTTTATGAGAGAGTATCAATTCTTTACTAAAACTCAGCTGTGTTACCTCTGCTGTGCTCACTACTTTTGCAGGTTATACAAAGACAAATTATTTTTATAAGCCATCTTGGAAAGATTCCAGCTTGGGTTCAGTGGGCTTTAGATCAGGTCCTATTTGCCCTGCCTCACAGATCTACTGAATGTATTCTGGCATCAAAGAGCGTCAAACTGCATACCAAGTATTACACTGCACACCTGGCAGTCCGCTTTAGGGATGCATCTTGTAAGTGCTACACTTCCGTCTGCCTCAGCAAGACCTATATAACATACAGCAAAGCAAGAAGCTTCACGACGGGAAAGAAGGAGAACTTTACTCAAAATGCTAAACCAATTCAAAATCCTCTCTTTCCTGCCAGTCTTTTATTATTGTTGTTATTATTTAAAAAAAAAAAAAATCAATATCATGCAGTTTTGAGAAAAGGTTAATGTTCCAGTTTTATACACCACAGTCTGCTGCCTACTTTATTACTGGTTTAAGTGCCTCAGCTGGTGCCTTGCCAGCCTCTCATTTTATTAAAAGGGAACTACAGCACATTGTGAAAAAGTAAATGAAGAGTTTCGAGCCAAAATCAGTAAATCACCCAGCCATCTTTGGGCAACTCCTATTGAGTTCAGCAGGGGTTTTGCTTGAATAAGGACTAAGTAAACACTGAATAAAGCTTTTAGGATTTTTCCACCTGCTCTGCCCATATTGATGCTGTCACAAACAACTGCGCAGTATTGAAGAATCCTCATTCAAAGTGAGCAAAGGGGATTACTTAATTTCACAAAGCATCATGTAAATCCCTTCGAGTGTGAACAACCCATCTGGGTGCAACTGCAAGGAATAATGCAGGGTTAATGCAGGGGTTTTGCCTTGTGGGGTATGCTTGCAGTTTCCAGGCATGCAGACACGTACATGAATTCTCATTCTGCTATAACAAACAATGTGAAGGGTTTGCCTTTTATAGGTAAATAAACACTGGCAGGATGCAGGGTTTCATCTAGTTTGGGGGGAGCGGGAGGAACATTTCTGGCCAGTATGCCACAAAGTAAGTCCTGTCCCCTCCCTAAGTGCTATTCCAGTCAATCCCCTTCCTGTTCCTGATCCTTTGCTCTACTCTCTTCTCTGTTCCTTATCCATTGCTCTCCTCTGCTCCCTGCCTTATCTGCACTGTTCTCCCTGCCAGATCTGTCATGTACCAGACAAAGTGGCTGTGCATGTCACTTGTGGCACACATGTTATCAATCAATCTAATCATATGCTATCGGGTGGTAACTGTCCTGTTGCCCCAGGTAGAATTATTGCTTACCAAAGTTAAGGACCCACCAGGGCATTCTTTGTTCTTTCCCAGAATTGGTAATTGTCAGAAATTTGAGGAAAATTAGGTCTTGAAAAACAAATCAGCAGGTTTTGGTCCTCTCTGCTTGATCATTGACTCTTAGACCAAGATTCTGAGACCAAGATCTATACATGATGGGAAATGCTGTGGTTCAGGACAGCCTGAATCATTCCAATTAAGTCTCAAGACTTAGAAATGCAGTTATTTTCAGTGTCAGTCAGCTATAAGCAGTAATATTTGCTATGGCAAAACACTGTTCGGCAATAAACCAAAGCAGGCAGAAGTGTTTACTTAACACTAGCGCTGATGAAACGGTCCTGAGATTGCTTGTGAAATGGTTGGACCACTGATCGATATATACCACTGCAGAAATAGTCACAAACTACACGACTGCTGTAGGGACAAGTGCTGTAAACAGCCATTCTGTAGGCCACACCATGCTAAAGTTAGACTTCAAATCATCTTTTAACTGTAGCCTCTTTACCTGGAGTTCTCTGTGTGCACTATACTGCATAGAAGTATGAAGCAATTTTAATTGTGCTTTACAAGAAGAGATCAAGACTGCCATGTAGGAAAGAGTCTCTGTGCAGGCATTGATTATCAAAGGGAAAAGGAAGCATTCTTTGCTTCCACTGTTCTTTACTTAGCAAATGCTTTCTTGTATAATTTGGGGGAAGGGCACCTCACTTAAAGATGGGCTTGAGCTGCAGATATCTCCCACCAAAAGCCTGAATCTTCCATGTTTCAGGTTTTGGTTCAGCCAACTATTGAACAAGAAGACAGCAACAAAATTGTAGTCTAGGCCTGGTGTAGATTCTGAATATTCCCTAAGATTCCTTTGAAACTTGGGTGTACACAATGCAACAAGCATTTTAGTGGATATTTTGGTAATATTTTAATGGAAATGCTGTTCCTTTAGAAGTGAAATTAAATGTTAAATGCTTCCTGATATTTGCCTCCTTGTATGAGAGAAGCAAAAACCTAACAGTGTTATTATTATTCTCCACCACACTTGGCTTTAAGAATTCCCACTTACATCATATTGTTTCCTCTGTCTCAGGCAGGTAATGTGGTGACAGGAGAGATGGTGGAAGAACTTATTCTTTCTGGAGCAGACATTATTAAAGTTGGTATTGGGCCTGGTAAGTCAAACCCTGGGTGAAAAGCAGAGAAAGTGGGTGAGAAAAATGCATACAGAGAAATCAGTGTTTCTATTTTTACTACAGCTACAGCCACTTACCTGCCACATTTTGAAAGGCATTCACGTTATGAGAGTGATTATATTTGACAGATTGGTGCTAGGATGCACACACTGTTCATTTCAAAGTATTATTCTGAGACCAAGATCTATACATGATGGGAAATGCTGTGGTTCAGGACAGCCTGAATCATTCCAATTAAGTCTCAAATGGATGTCATTAAGGTGTAGGCAGGCATTTCTTTTGCGTGACAAATATCATTGTGCAAATCACTAAATGCTGTATCAATAGCTGTATGGAGACTAGATTGCCACCTGACATGACTTCTCAAACTGTTTTGAGATCTGTGGGTGTAAAAAACACTAAAGAAATTCAGAGGCTGAAACATGGGAACACAGGACTGGAAGGGACCTCATGGGTCATTGAGACCAATCCCTTGTGTTCTCAGGCTCCCATGAACCAAAGGAATCTCCTAAATTGTCACTTTGAACCCTTACTCCTAACTTCAAGGAGCAGTATGTGGGACACCAAAAACACTACAATGTGCCACTAGTAGGTTGCTAAGGAGGTGTATAAATCAAAGAAATAAATAAATGGTAAAGGCTAGGAAGATGAGGGCACTACCAGTGCCTTGTCACTGCAACAGGAAGGAACATGGTTAGTTAATACATGATGCTCAAAAGATCCAAGGAAAAGGACCTTTCCACATACTACAGAAGAGGCAAAAATTCCAGTCCCCCTAATATGACCTGCGATGATCACTATGACCCTGAGTGAAAGAGCAAGAGTATCTAGCCAAGAACCTCTAGGTTTCCATTTACTACCTGGACTACTTTTCTTAATTCCTCATGGGAAGGCTACTTTTAACTCCTGTCATGAGCTGCATGAACAGATAACTAGAGCACAAGCGGTGAGCTTGCAACTGAGTCCAGGAACATAGGTCACAGGAAGGTGTGCCCAGGCTGTGAAATACCAGCAGAGATATCCAGGTATAACTGCCACAGTACAAGTGAAATGTAACAGTAACAGTGTCCACCACAAAAGATCAAACCTTGATGTTCTTACTCAGGCCAGGCCCTTCCTGATTAAAGGATAATGTAGTAATTCATTATAAAGCTGGAGACAGTGAAGGCTATTTTAAAATTATTTTTCTACCTACTTTTCATAAATCCTGTCAGTGTTTAAGTATTTTTACTTAATTGAAGGATTAGCAGAAATTGCCACTCTACTAATCTTCCTGTCTCTACTGACTGGAGCTCTAGGATTTGGATAGCTGTGTATGACCTAGACCCTTTTTGACAACTATAAAATTCTCCCTGTTGTCATGAGGAGCTGCACTGCTGGCATCCTAAATGACACCAGATTGTCAAGAAGGCAGCTTTGTGTTTGAGGCTTACTTAATTTTTAAAAAATACATATTAAAAACACTTCAGTAGAGTTGTCAGAGAGAAAATCTGGTATTAGCTGTTTTAATGATCTCTCTTTTTATTCATTAGAGGTTGTGTTTAGAGTCTCTTACCTTTTGTAGGGCTCAATTTTCTTCAGATTTTCTTACTTTATTTTTCAAATGTTGGTTGCTCATTTTCTTGTGTCCCCTGCCATTTTAATCAACCAGATGTTGCTGCTGTGGCTACCAGAGCTAGTCAAAGGTGACTTTTTCTTCTCACTGTAGAAAATGTTGTCAAAATGAAAAAAAGCTTAGCTTTTGTCTAATTTTCTATTTTTCTTATGAATTAGAATATTAAAATATTTCTGTCAAAGTATTTTGAAAATATTCTTGCAATGGCTTATGGAAGTTGTAGTCTCTTACCTCTGTTCCTATCTACAGAGTTCTCTCTCATGATGCATCACAGACCCTCCACCTTGAGAGGGCAAACAGTGCATGATGGAAGTCCCTTGCCAGGATGCATCATGGGAGATGTAGTCTAACCAGGGAGCTCCAGCTACAGAGGAGAATGTGGGGACATTAAGACACCTCCTGCGGTGCACATGCAGGTATCACAGCAACAGTTCAAGATCCAAGAGTATTTCAGTTTTTAGACATTCTGGTTTTGGATGGAAAAAACTCTAAATTTCCCATAAGCAGGCACTTTTAGGGAAAACACTAATTTAATTGAAAACCAAATTTTTCACATGGGGTAAAAGAAGGAAAAACAATCAGCAGAAAGTTTTCTACCAGGCATACTGGCTACTCTCTTTATGAGCTTCTTTTCTTTTCCTCCAGGTTCTGTATGCACTACCAGGATTAAGACAGGTGTGGGCTACCCTCAGCTGAGCGCTGTGATCGAGTGTGCAGACTCAGCCCATGGCCTGAAGGGGCATATCATTTCAGTAAGTGAGCGTGGTCCATGATAAGCCACCTGCTCTGCAAATCATGGTAGGGCTGCAGTCTCCTGCCCAGCTTCTTAGAATTAAGGGCTACCCTCTCTCCCCTTTGGTGATTGCTGCTCTGCAGCTTTTGAGATCTTCACAGGTGTAGGTGGCACCCAGCTTCCTTTGCCCTTCACTACTGACTTGACTCCTGTTTGTGCCTTTAAAGCATTCTCTAAATGGGAAATAATCACCCATAAGTTAACAGAATTAGCATTATTTTAGTATTTTTTTGAGGTGAGCAGCAGTTCCCATGGAAAGGTGATGCCTCAAAGTGGGTGAGGGAAAAAAGGTAGTTGTTTCCAGTGAGTAGGACCAGGGGAGGTCAGCACAGCTGGAGATTACTTGTGGGAATCCTGAGGTAGATTGGTAGCTGCCGCCTTGGTAGGAGTGTATTTACTGCAGGCTCAACTCAAACATTGCACCCTGCAGGGGCTCCCATCTCACCAAGATGGAATGAAGAGTGAGTGAGGTGTCACTGCAAAGCATGGTATGGCCTTTGAGCTGCTGCAAATTGAAAGAACTCTATGGTATTAATGGCTTGAGTCTGAGGAATAAGAATGCCTCCCCTTGTACTGTGGCCATGGTTAGAAGTCACATGCTAAATTTTAGGTGTATTGCAAGGTTGACTTCACTAGAAGGCTCTGATTAGCATCCCTTCTGAGGGTACTCATGCAGTACAGGAGCAAGGAGAAAGGATGATAGAAAATAAAGACAAAAGGGGTCCAAAATGTTCTGGTGGTATTTATGTAATGGACCAGGGGAACCAAGAATGCATTCAGATCAGCTCTTTCTCTCCTCATTATTTGTCCCCATGCATTCTTCTCCGTTCCCCTACTCTTCTGTGTGGGCTTGACAGCAGTAAACACGCACCAGACTAAAAACAACCCATCATTTTGTGACTTACAGAGTTCTAAAAAAGGTGCTGATGGGAACAGCGGACAAGAAAACCATATGTCTGCATTTCAGTATAAAAGGCTCGGTCATTATTAAGTAGTCTTGGGAAGCAGTAATTGTCACCACAGCAATGCTGACAAGACCTTCCTAGTTTTGCAGTCAGTAGTTTTCAACCTTTTTTCATGAGTGGACCCCTAAACAAATTTGAAAGGGGGTGTGGACTCCTTTGAATTGTAAGTGTGGGTATTCACGTTTTCTATTAACATCACTGTAGATTTTTTTTTTTTTTTAATATAGAGGAGCCATAGATCCACACTTGCAAATTCCCTGAAGTTTGGGAGCTCTTGGATCTGGTGTTTTGATTTGGGACCAGATCAAGTATTTTTCCAGGGCCTCAGCTGTAATTTTTTAATAAACTGTATGTAAATGTATTATAAATATTATAAACTACTTCACTGCTGCTCACTATCATCTTGGAAAATAAGCAAAAAACAGGAATCTGGAATCCCTCTTCCAGTCTGAGAATGTCTGTCTCCCAAATTGTTGGAAAAAATACATGGGGACTTACTTCCATGACTATGCAAAAGAGAGAGGTCCTTTTGCATCTAGATTGTTAGACACATTTAGGAGGATAACAAGAAGGGTTTAGAAGCCTGACATTTCTCTTCTCTTCCCCTTTCCCTGTTCTGATTGTACAGGCATTAAAGAACAATTAAGGTCAGAAGGATGATTGGGTCAAATGCCTCGTTCATATGCCCCAGCAGCCCCAGTTTTACTGAGACTCTGGGGTTCCATATTTAATCTCGTCTGTAAGTCAGTGGTTTTCAACCTTTTTTCATAAACGGGAAACAGCTTTTAAAGGGGATGTGGACTTCTTTGAATTGTTTTTGATTGATCATTGTCCTCTTTCATAGACTCCTGAGACATAGTCTGTGGACCCCAAGTGGTCTGCTCACCACAGGTTGAAAACCACTGCTCTGAGTCAGTAAAAATGTAACTTCTCCCTTTCCCCAAGTCCTGGTACTGCACACTCTGATCAGGACTTGAACATTCTAGCTGCATCCTGACTTTTAGGTCATTACCGATGATAAAGGATCTACAAGCTGAATTTAGCAGGCAATTTTGTTGATGACGCACTTTTTTAGCCATTTTCTAATCTTGCCTATGCTTTTGTACCACACTGGTCACTTCGGTGGTATCTGATCGAGCAGTTTGCAAAAATCCAGTAGGTGAAAAGGACAGTTTTTCCTTTGGTTCTTTCTCTCCTGTCCACAAGAAGGCAGAAAGGTTTTTACTGTATTTTAAGATATGGCAGAGCGTTGGGTTATTTTTTCATCCTGCAGGATCACTCTAACCTCCTAACTTCCCACTGAGGAAAGTTTTAAAGCCCTGGATGGGCAGCTGAAAGAGCTCTGTCTTCTACTCCGTTGCATCACCTCCTTGCTGCTAATAGTTTCATTGTCCCTCAAGGTAAATCCTGATCACAGGAAGACAAAATGGGGGATCCTTAAGGTAGCTCGGGATACCCACTGAAAGCTTTGAAAATCAGGATCTGCCGTGAGATGCTGTGTGGTGCCACTAGGTCCTGCCTGCTTGGGGGGCCATAATTTAGACACCCCCAGGGCCTGTCTAAGATAGAAGCCTCCCTGAGTTCCTCATAGCCTGCATGCTGCAGCTCACTGCTGACAAACTCTCCAAGTCAGGGCTTTAGAAGGCAGCCTTATTCATATCTGTCTACTACAGCACCTGAGCCGGGGAATCTCCTCCATCCCAAACTGGAGATTCTTTATACCACTCCAGGGCTTTTACCCAGCATAAGGGTTTGGAGTAAAGGTACACATCTCATGTCTTGTGAGACCTTGTGATTGATCCCTAGCATGCTACTGGGCCTTGGTTTAGTGACTAGAAGTTGTGGCTCACACAACCCAAGAAGCTTTGCAGATGAATTACCATATTCTGAATCACCCTCAGTTTTGTTTTGGTTTGTTTTTTTTCCAGCTAGTGTCTCTTGCTCCATGCAGTCAGGAGGGGACAAAATCCATGGACTTCCAAGTCTGCAGCTGGTAGGAAGGAGCGTAGATATAGGAAACAGTAGTTTCAGCAGTTGTTCTATTGATATTCAATATCAACAAGAAATGAAGATGAATTCCAAAATTATATACCACATTCAGAACCTATGAGCAGACACCCTTGACAGTTGCCAGGGCTGTGATACTGGCTAGTGTGTTGGCGTGTTTTCCTGCATCTACCAACAACACTTCTGCCTCGCTTTGGCTTATCCTTTATGAGTTGCTCTTCATCTGGCTTAAGCATTGGTAGAGCTGGGACTGGTGCTGTTTGCAAATGAAGTAAAGGGAATCTTACTCAAAGAATGGAATGGAAAGTAGCTGGTCGTATGACAGTGATGGGTTCCCTCTTTGAGCTATATTCAGAACAGAGTAGACTTGAGCTCATTCTTTTGAACTGTATTAGTGCAGTGCAAACTTGAGTGAACTTGTTTACGTCAGTAAAGTGAGCACATCTGACTCATGGGGCAGATATGTTGTATAAGAAGGTGCCAATTTTTACTTAGACATACTAGGCCAGATCCATTTCTAGTAATCTCTCATCAGTGGTACATCAGGGTTGAAGTAACTTTTCTGTCTGAGTTCTCTTTTTGACTCTAACACAAACTTGAAGGGATCAAAGCTCATCTTTGAAATGAATCTTTCATAATTCACTTGAAAGATGGGAGGAAACAATGTCAAAAATATATACTTTTACTGGCCCCTGCTGTTTTGTCTGAGAGCCAGCTGTCTTGTTTTTCACTTTCCCTGCTGCATTAACACGTTGGGCTTTTGAAAGTATAAAAATAAACTGCAGTAAGGAGGCTGTTCAGCAGGCAAGTTCACCCCAAGAGGCTTTTTCTTGAGAGAAACTTTGTTTCTTATAGTTCACTGCCTAGAGTGGAATGAAATGCCATAAGCTAAGGTATACCATAAGCTAATGTTTACTGATATGTTTATCGTCTCACAGTGCCCCATATATACCAGAACCGTTTGCCTGCTGGAGCCCTCCTGTAATATGTAAGAAAGATGACAGGGGAGGTCTTCACTCCCCCTCTGCTTTTACATACACCAGATTGGGTTTGATTTAAATCAAAACAATTTTAAATCTCTGGTCAGGAAGCCTTGATTTAATCATTGTTTTCTACACAAAGTACATTCTTGTTGTTTGATATGCTTTATTCATTTAACTTCTTGAAACTTTGCACTTTTAGAGAAAGGCCAGGGCTTGACTGTGTATACACAAACTTGCAGAGAAGCAATAGGGCTGAAGGGTGGGTAATCAGGTCTGTTATCTCTCATCTCCATGTACTGCTGTTAACAAGGATGTTATCTCTGAAGACAACAAACTCTCCGTATGCCTGAAGAAGGGTGTTTGTGCCTGAAAGCTTGCAGAGAACAACTTTTCCAACTATCTAGTTGTTCTAATAAAAGATATCACATCTCCCCAAAAAACTGTGTCTGCCTGTGATCTCTGGAGACACAAATCCACAGTTTGAGAACTGAAACTAAGCATCATAGTGCTCAATGGAGTCCATTAGACTGGGCACTGAGTCCCATTGGGTAGAGTGGTTTTCTTTAATCTTTACTAAACTATAAAGGAGCCTCTGGGAACCCCATAAGATTGGACCCCTAATATAGTCCATGGCCTGTTGTGACCTATTTGTAAAACTTCTAAAAAGGTTGCATGAATACATAGTCTCAAATAGTATATAATTAAAAGTTATAATCCCTACTCCATCATGATATCTTTGAGCTTTAACATATCTTAAATGAAAACTATCTTTTATAAGTTTTTTTTAAAAAGTGTTAAAAATAAAAAATATGATTAAATAAAAAATCAGATTTTTTATTTAAAAAAGTTTGATTGTTATTCACCCTGACCTCCACACAGCTCAGAGATGAAATTCAGAATTTTGCCCAAACTGCATACCATCTCTGTGTGCTAATTATATCTGTGCAATATGCATATTCTTCGCATAGTAGAATACTTAAATTTTTGTTGGTACCAGAGCTAAGGCTTGTGTACCATGTATTACTAAGGTTTACTGGCATATCTTCTTATAAGATCCAGCCTCCAGTTGCCTATAACTTTGTCAGACTTCAACCATTCTGAATAAAATTGTCTACTCCCTGAGTCTGCCTCAGGCTGAAGCTTTTTGGTTTGGGTTTTTTGTTGTTGTTGTCAAACATTTCAGTCAATCTGATTAAGGTGTATGAGACTAGGAAAAATATTTTGTTTGGTTTTGTCCTTGTTAAAAAATGATATTAACTTTATTTATAAATGTATTCATTTTTAAACTCCAGCAGACTCATACTGTGGAATAGAGGTTTGACTTTGGCAGGGAGTTGCTCTTTGTTTAAGGATGTCCTTACTATCTGCTGCCCCCCAAAAATCTGCCCAGATTTGGCTAAATTATAATTTCCATGTGGATGGAGGATGCCCTTAGCCCAGGGCTGAGGAGGATTTTCCTTATAATTCTGGAGTGCTGCAGACCACCCCAAGTCTGGATCCTGGACTGAGCCCCAGCTCTGAGAGCCGGGAGCCTGACCTCTTCTCCTGGTCCCTGATGGCCTAAAGGGTCTGTATGGTTTAATTACAGCTGGGAGGAGAACGAGACTAGGGAGAACAGACTAGGAAAAAAGAATGTGAGAGGTGGGGAGACTGGGACCTGCAGCTGAGAGAGGGAGGGGAAAACTCGGTCTGGGAGCTGGGGTAGAGAAGCCTGGGACTGGCTGGGCAAAGAGACTGGGAGCCAGGAAGGGGAATGAAGACATCTGTGGGGGGAAACTAAGAGATGAGCAAATGGGGAGGCTGAGACTGGGCGTGTCTACATGTGCACTTTAATGTGCATTAGCTTATTTTAATGTGTATTAAAGCATCGCAAAAGCCATGCTCTTTAGCTAATGCGCTTTAAAATACGCTAATGTGCATTTTTCTAGTACCTCACAGTGCAAGTTCAGGTGATCCTCGCCATTTGCAGGGGATATGTTCTCATATCCCCCGTGAATAGCAAAATCCACTGGTGGCCAGGGTTGGGGGGCATGGCTCCAGTGATGACGGTGGAAGCGCAGCAGCAGCAAGCATGGAACTCCTGAGGAGCACCTGTAAGTGTATAAAAGGCATTTAAAATGTGGGTTTGGCATTTGTGAAAAGTTGAAACCGTGAATGCCGAACCTGCAAACAGCGAGAGTTTCCTGTACTAGATTTAATACACATAGCCTAAAGCATATTAATGAATGTGTAGATGTGCCCACTGAGATTTAATGGGAGGTGAAGGGGAGGGGACACCCGTACTGTTAGGAGCAAGAGTGGATGGGGAGAACCAGGTGGGCATTAATGTGATGGAATTTCTGGTTTTTAGATTGGCTTTATTTTAAAGGAAATAACATACAAATGATGTCAGGACATCAAAAAAGTTATCCAGCCAGATACGCTTGTGTTAGGACATGCTACAGTGCCTTAATTTGGTTCCACTGTGCATATGCTTCAATTACAAAATTTGTGTACCTTTTTCACAAAGACCCCCTGTCTGATTCAGGGCACAGGATGGCATGGTGGTGGGGATGAATAAGTATTAAATAGTGAAGTCTTCTTAGGAGGAGCCTCGCTTCATTTGCTGAAGAAGTTAGAAAGTGTGCAGTGAGAGGCAAGGGAAGACAGAAAAAAAAAAAAAAAAAGGAACATTCTCATGATGAAGGCAGTTGAATGGTGCTGCTAGATGATACCTACCTGATGTGGGGCAGGACACTTAAAGGAAATGTTTCACTGGGATATCTGGGGGTGCTCTGGTGTTTTGGTACCTGACTTGAGACCCTGGGTTATGATTTAGGGAGCACCCTGAGCTGCACCTGAAGTCAGCGGAAACTGTGCTTGGACCATATAAAAGGCCATAAACTGCTAGATACTAGCAAACATCTGGTCCTAAGCATCTCAGATTGGGCATCCAAAATGGGCAAATGCATCTGACATTAATTTTTATATGGCTAAATTCCCATCTGTAAAATAGGACTAATACCACCCTTTCAACTCTCATGGATACTGTGAAATATATTCTCTCATGTTTTTGAAGTGCTCATATACTACACTTAGAACACCAAAGAAAAACTCTTGAGGAAATGTATAACTGACTCCACAGGGCAAGGTCTTAATAGTGTGAAGTAAGAGACATAACGGACAAACACGGAACAACCAGGAAAAAAGAAAATATTGCAGAGCTGCTCATTAAGTGAGTGCTGTCCACCTCTGAGACAGGGGTCCTTTGGAAAAAGTAGTCTGTGGCCATGTAACTAAAGAATGCTGTATTAGCCTACAATAGTTGGCTTAGCAGGATTTGATTTTTATCAGTAAACGTTGATAAACATCAGTATCACCTCACCCTCACAGACCAACAAAAATATTTCTGTTGTTAATAATCAACATTTATAGAAAGGGGACATAAAAATGATGGCTAATGGAGTGTGTGACACCGGGGGAGTGGTCCTATAGAACGGCTGACTGTACTTGGGACTACAACCCCCAGGAACCCCAGGGGACAGAGAACAAAGGAAGAGGAAGTGTGACAAAGTGGAGGAGGGAAGCTACGGGTAAGCAGAGCCAGGACTGATAGCAGCTCTGCTGTTCGGCTGACAGCAGTCCTACAATAGTTACATTTGTCCTGAATAAATTGTCTTTCCCCCCACAGCCCTAATTTTGTGTAATACTGAAAATTTTAATTGAAAAAAGTGAAATAAATGCTAAAAAAATAAACATTGGTATTATTCACTGAAATAAAAATTGAATTCTGCCAAGCCTTCTATTGTAATGCATATGGATCAAGGGGCTGAATTTGGGTTGTATGGGCACCCTTAATCATGGTACTTTTTATGTTTGAATGCTTGCCTTTGCAGTAATATTGTCTAATGTCTTTTGGTGTGTTATATTTTATGTTCCTCCACAGTGTATCTAGCATTATCATACCTCCCTCTGACTCAGCTTTCCTTTCTGTGAAATGAGGATTATGAATCTTACCCCCTTCCTTTCCAAGAATATGATGAATCGGTTTCATAGTATCATAGTTTGTAGGGTCGGAGGGGACCTGAGCAGATCATCTAGTCCGACCCCCTGCCACGGCAGGAAAGAGTATTGGGGTCAAATGACCCCAGCAAGATGTTCATCCAACCTCCTCTTAAAGACCCCCAGGGTAGGAGCCTGAGCCTGCACCACTTCTCTTGGAAGCTGGTTCCAGACCCTAGCCGCCCTGACTGTGAAGTAGCGCTTCCTGATATCTAACCTAAATCTACCCTCTGCCAGCTTGTGACTGTTATTCCTGGTCACTCCTGGCGGTGCTCGGGGGAACAGTGACTCCCCCAATGCCTGCTGATCCCCCCTGACTAGTTTATAACAGGCCACAAGATCCCCCCTCAGCCTTCTCTTTTGGAGGCTGAACAGGTTCAGGTCCCGCAGCCTGTCCTCATAGGGCCTGCCCTGTTGTCCCCCGATCATGCGAGTGGCCCTCCTCTGGCCCCTCTCCATGCTGTCCACATCCCTCTTGAAGTGCGGCGCCCAGAATTGGACGCAATACTCCAGCTGCGGCCTGACCAGTGCCGCATAGAGGGGGAGGATCACCTCCTTGGACCTGCTCAAGATGCATCTGTGGATGCATGCCAAGGTGCGGTTGGCCTTCCTGACTGTCTCCCCACACTGCCGGGCCATGTTCATCTTGGAGTCAATGATGACCCCCAGATCCCTTTCCGCCTCCGTGCTGACAAGAGGGGAGTTCCCCAACCTGTAGGTATGGTGCCGGTTGTTCCTCCCGAGGTGCATCACCTTGCACTTGTCTGTGTTGAAACCCATCCTATTCTCGTCCGCCCACCCTTGTAACCTGTCGAGGTCTGATTGTAGCCTGTTGCATCCTTCCAATGTACTCACGTCCCCCCACATCTTAGTGTCATCAGCAAATTTGAACAGGGTGCTTTTTACCCCCTCATCCAAATCGCTGATGAAGATGTTTCACTTAATAGAAGAGCTATGAGACTATACAGGTCATCTGCAGCTTATCAAATAAAAAAGGATTTCCAATAGTACATTCCCCTCTGCTTTTCTGTGTACAATAAACTGTTGAAAATCATATTTAAAATGTCAGTGGTACTTCTGGGGCAGAGGATGAACGGAATGTTCTGAGAGGTTTTCCCTTTTCTTATTTCTGTGATTCTGGCAGTGTATGTTTCTTCTTGAAACAGGAGTATGAGTAGCAGAATATGTAGCAGAGGAATAAGGGTTTTTTAAAAAAGGAACCATAAAGAATCTGGGACCCTGAAAAATCAGTTAACCTGTGGCATCTTAACTGTACACAGAGCTTCCTTATTTCCACTATTTCCCGTATGCCATGCTGGTTGTAACTTTTGAACCTTTTGGGCTAGTTCTTAGGAGTTTACCATTTGATTCCAAATTTGTATTCTGCAAAGTGTTTGCCCTGTGTGGTTATCCTTGAGGCCAACAGCAAATATGAGTTCTCTGCTGCTCACTGAAGTCTATGTTGTTTTCCTTTCTGTAGGATGGAGGCTGCAGCTGTCCAGGAGATGTCGCCAAAGCATTTGGTAAGTATGGTTTGTGGTCAGGTTTTGAGGAATTGAGTCATTCCTGATATAACTCCACTGCAGTCAGAGGTGTTGCCAAATCTGACAGAGGTAGCACTTAGCTGTGTTTTGTTTTTTGAATATGCCATGCACCCGGCATCAGAGTGTAAGGACCTTCCATTCTGCCTACCTGCTTACTGTTCTGAGTGGGCAAAGGAAATTGGTGGCCCTATGTGTGTCCAATAAGACTGTGATCATAAACACAGCTAGTGCCCTGGAAAAGTTGTTGGTGTGTCAGTTGCTCAGCTGAAGAGCTAGGATGTTATGTGTACCAGGACTCAGAAATCATAAAGAAGTAGGGCTGGAAGGGATTTCCAGTGGTCACATAGTCCAGCCCCCTGCCTGAGACAGGATCATCCCTATCCAAGCCATCCTCTACAAATTCATAAGCTAACCTCTTACTAAAACTGCCGTCAACCCTGAAACAACAAGATGTAACAGCCTAGCCTAACCCTGCCACAGGTAAAGCAGGGGGACCATGGCAACCAAAATCCTTCTTGTGTAAAAGGTTTAATACATGCTTAAAAGATCCCAGATGGAGAGCCATGGGCGAGTGATGCCTCCTGAGTCGGTGGGGGGGGTACTTGTCCCTCTAGCAGCCTGTCAGCAACCGGGATGGGGGGTGTTCCCCCTGCGGCCAATCCCACTGACCT
Organism: Crocodylus siamensis; assembly: GCF_052110815.1. NCBI lineage: Eukaryota > Metazoa > Chordata > Crocodylia > Crocodylidae > Crocodylus > Crocodylus siamensis. Next base: position 133,336,609 of record NC_143397.1, on the reverse strand, counting down.
GCAAGTGGCAGAAGCGTGCCGCTGGCACTTCCAGATGAGTACAGTCGGCTGTGGGGGAACCCTGGGGATCGCTTCTCTTGGCACCTTGCTCCCTGGCCGGTGCTCTCAGGGTGGGCACCAGCATGCTCACCTGCTCCCCCACCTGAGAATGCTGGCTATCGGGGGTGCACCCCCCTATGTGTCACCACTGTAGAGAGCCATGCCCCCTGCTGCAGAGGAAGGCAAAGTCCCCCACACAGTCTATACCAATCTGACCATGGGGTAAAATTCCTTCCACTCACCCCAAATATGGTAATCAGTTTGACCCTGAGCAGAGGGGCAACACCCTCTACCCACGAATTTCCAGCTTTAAGTCACAGCAGGAGCATTGGCACACCCCAGTCAAAATCCCCAGCCTCGGTTGCAGCCAACACCCTGTGCCTTTCAGAAAGGCTATAAAACAAAAACAAAAAAAACCCCTGACATAGCAGAAAGCTTGGGACGGACGGGGGAATTCCCTCCCAGCCTGGTGTGGCAACCAGCAAAACTCAGAAGCACAGGAAATACCCATAGTAGAACATGGGCATAGCTACACATGCATCATCCCTGACCAGTGGCCGTCCAACATCTTGAATACCATCAGTGTTGGAGAGTCCACAGCTTCCCTAGGCAGTCTGTTTCACTGTCTCACTGTTCTAACGGAATATTTTTTTCATGATATCCAGTCTAACTCTGCTTTGCTGCAACTTTAAGCCATTTGTCCAGGTTAATAGTAAACAGGCAGATTTTGTTCTTACATATGTGGTTTCAGTGTAGGTACTCTGGGTTTGTACTGGTGGGGCTGAGAGGGTACTTTGGCCTCAGGTGTTTTCTGTAGTTCATGAATGTTGTGCTTGCGGACCTGGTTGCCACTGGTTCACGTTGGAGCTGGGAAGTCCTGTTTTGATGGGGCTGAGTGCATTATACTGGTAGTCTGAAGAGACCTAGAAATATCCTTGAAGACCGTGGAAATGCCAGGATGCAAGAGGACTGTACAGAACCACTTTGCTCTGTCAGTGTTGTGCTGTGCAGGCTACGGCACTGCAGAGCCACATATTTCTCTCACAAGAAGCCTTTGAAGGATAGAAACCAGAGATGGGCTCATGACCACCAACTCTAACCTGCCGTACCTGAACTCTGTGTACCTGCAAGGAAGGTCAAAACCAAATCTGGCACCCAGCCTTGAAAAGGGTTGGTGTAGACCAAATATATGGAGAGATTAAAGTGGGACTTGTGATTTGGCATGCCATGGTTATAGAGCAGCCATGAGCAGCCAGGCTGGGCATGACAGCTCATTGCCACCAGTTGAACACAGTCTACTTGCCACTTACAATCCTGAGAGACGTCATAGAAGCTTTAGAATGACATGACGCATGGGCATATCCAGGAGTTTTAAAAAGGGGGTGTTGAAGCAGTGACCCTTGGGGGTGGCATTCTCCCACTCAGACTTTTCCCCTCACTGTGGTAGGCAGCCTACACCACAGAAACAGTAGCAAGGGACTTTTTTTTAAGTCTCCAAAGCCTATTAGTATTCCCTTGCCCCTGGTTTCAGCTCCCTTCCCATTACCCCCTCCCCCTCTCTACTTAAGCCCAACACTAACCTTCCTTCTGTACAGAGGGAAGAGATGGGGTGGAGTGATGGCTCTGGGAGTCATCATCAGCCTTGAGGTGGCAAGTGAAACCCTGAGAGCAAAAAGGATCCTATTTGTTGATCTTAAAACCTATTTAAATAGTCTGGCTTGCTGTTTGTCAGGCACTGGGTAAGCATTCATTTTAGTAAAGGTTCTCACAACTTCATCTTAGTAAAGGTTCTTACAAGTGGTGTATTTTCCCTTGCCTGACAAAGGGACTTCTGAATAGAAACCCAGTGCAACAACAACAAACCATTTTGCAGTCAATCAGCAGCACCTCTGATCTTTGCAGCAAAGGGACTTCTCTAGTGATGCAGATAAACGGTGAGCAGCCTCCTCTGTCTTCATGCACAAACAGCAATCACCATTGCAACCCCAAAGCAAGGCAGAAAGTAGTGGAAGGCTTTGAAAAAGTCGGGCTGCTGGGCAGGGAGACTGGAATTCCAGTCTTTCACAGCTCTGGGCAGGGATGCTAAAATCTTGCCCAGTCCTCATGGCAGTTTTGGTGTTCTCCAGCAAGGCTTGCAAAAAGGGGCTCAAGTTGGAAAATTTACATTCCTGTCATTTGCAACTATGCCCCGCTCCCTCTCTCTTGTACCCCTCCAATTGTGTTGCTATTTAACACACATGGGGATTGAGCAAGTACTAGAGTCTCAGTTCCACTGGAAATTCTGCAATTTGGAAATGTGCTTTTGTTCTGAATCAGAAAATTAGAGTTGGAAAGTACCTTAGGAGGTCCTCTAGTTCAACCACCGGCTCAAAGCAGGACAATCCCCAACTAGATCATCCCAGCCAAGGCTTTGTTGAGCCAGGCCTTAAAAATCTCCAAGGATGGAGATGCTACCACCTCCCTAGGTACCCGGTTCCAGTGCTTCACCATCCTCCTAGTGATAGTTTTTCCTAATATCCAACCTAAACCTCTCTTGCTGCAACTTGAGACCTTTGCTCCTTGTTCTGTCATCTGCCACCACTGAAAATAGTTTAGCTCCATCCTTTTTGGAACTACCCTTCGGGTAGTTAAAGGCTGCTGTCAAATTCCCCCTCGGTCTTTTCTTCTCCAGTTAAATAAAACCCAGTTCCCTCAGCCTCTCCTCATAAGTCATATGCGACAGCCCCTGAACCATTTTTGTTGTGCTCCACTGGACTCTTTCCAACTTGTCCACCTCCTTTCTATAGTGGAAGTCCCAAAGCTAGACACAGTATTCCAGATGTGGCCTCACCAGTGCAGAATACAGGGGAATAATTACTTCCCTCAATGTGCTGGCAAAATGCTTCTACAAAGGCAGCCCAGCATGCCGTTAGCCTTCTTGGCAACAAGGGCACACTGCTGACTCATATCCATCTTACTGTCTACTCTAACTTGCAGGTCCTTTTCTGCAGAGCTACTGCTTAGCCAGTCAGTCCCCAGGCTGTAGCGAATCTGAGATTGGATCCAGGGCCCTGACAAAGTTAGGATCTGACAGCCCAGGGGCTGGGGGACCCATCCCTTGTGTGGGGGACCAGAAAGTAGCACTGGTAAGCCTGAGAATTTGGAGTGCCAAAAGACTTCTGGCAGTGTCACCTTTGATTTATTTGAGGAGCCCTGTGTATGGATCATATCCAGGCTCCTGTGTAATCCTAATCCACCCATGAAAGAGATGATTAATAGCATTCTCAAGGTGGTGTTTGCTGCAAAGCTGATGCAAGGTTATACAGGGTAACCAGAACCACAACAACCAGTGACCTAGAATGACTGCACTGGAGAATGGGCATTAATCCTATTTTTGGTAGGTTAGTAATGATATCAGATTAGTTTCCAAATAGGCTTTTACATCTCACTGACATCTGAAACAACAAAACCCTAGGACAACCTGTCAGCATGCCGGAATGACAGGAGATCCTAAATGGGTACCTACTAATTGATATTGTATATGGTGCAGTGACACTAGTTTGGGATAGCAATATGGCATGAAGGGAATTGTTTTCTGTCCCTTTAATATGAACACACTGTCCCTTCCAAATGACAATAGGGCAGTGGGAACGGAGGCTATACAAGGGCAGCCAGGTCATGTGTTACTGTTTGTTGCAGCCTCGGAGGTAGACTCAGCTTTATCATAGCTATTAGAAATGAAGGCAGGGTAGATTTGCACCTGATTTAGTTAGTTTATAAGGTGCCTGCCTTCTACCTGACTCCAGGCTAACACAGCTAACTACCTATCTCTATAAGAAATTAACCCAAACAGCCACTTGTCTCACGTTCCAGATCAAAACATACCTACATTCAGGTTGGTTCCTGGAGCTCAGGTTGCTTTATGATGCAGATAGGGGGAAGCTGTCAAGCTCATGGAAGGACTTTCCGAAGTCTTAGGGACTCGTGGCTCAGTACGTTACCATATTTTCTTGCATACCCCCTACCCCACAAACTAAGACATACTTTGTTTTGGGAAGGCTGAATGACAAAAAAAAAAAAGAAGATTTTTCCAGTCATGCCTGAAAGTTGACTGCAGGGGATCCTGACCTTAGTGGTTGTATCTGTGGGAGGGTTAATGCTGTAGCTCTGATCCTGAAATGTGAATGCCAAATCCTCCCCACTTGAGGCTGGCAGGGAGTGAAACACCGCAGCCATCTTACAGCAGTGTTTCCCTGTTTCTACTACAGCATAGAAAAGTCAGGCTCCCCGCTTAAGACATGAACCTCAGTTTGGAAAGCGGGTTTCTACAAAAGAGGTGCATGTGGTATTTTAGTAGTTGTATTAGTTTGGCTCCTAACAGAGAGGGAGCCACAAAAGTCATATCCGGACTGGAACTTTACCAAAGTTTGGACATGTTCCAGTCAGGTTCATCTCCAATTTCCATGGAATAAGGGTCCACACCAGTTGCAGGAGGAAGGTAGGGCAGGATGGCACCTTGGAGACTGACTGGTTCAAAGAAGCAACAGTCTACAACATCAGATGCTAGGAACGGACAGGACACAAAAAAAAAATGGGTGCAGTCCTGGGCAGGAACTGTCCATAAGGACAGAGGGATGTTTCTACCTATAACTGAGTTATGTGTCACACAGAAGCAGCCATGCAGAACATTTTGTTTCAGGGATGGGTCACAATAGGCTCAGAAAACTGTAAGAGCTGAATCTATTTGCAGATTCAAAAACATTTGCTTCTGTTTAAAAAAAAAAAAAAAAAGCATTTCATTTTCTTGGACTGCTGCACATCCTGGTTTCAACGACGAGAAATAAAAACAGTGTCGTGGCATAGGTGTCCACACAGTCTTTCCATCCTACGTAGAAATACCAGAAAACTTCTGAGAAATCCTAGTGTGATTGATTCCCAAACACATTCAAGAACACAGCTTGGGGGCCTCAGCTTATTCCCATTGACTACAGTAAAGCCGGCCTTATGATATGCAAACCAATGAGAAATGGATGAGGTGAATAACCATCTTGATAATCATTATTTTATCATATTTGATGGTAGTCCTTCTGAATCCCAGTGGAAGTTCAGAACCCACCATACAAACAGGACAAAAAGGCAGTATCTGCCCTAGAGTTCTTGCAAATAAGTCATCTTAGCTAAAAAAGCAAACTCATTGCAAACCTTTTGGGGTTTACCCCTCATGACAGGAAATTAGTATAGGACTGGTGTGGTGAGGGGGAGGGGAACACCGCTCCAGGACTGTCATGCTTTACACTTGAAAAATCTGCTTGTGGTCTAAATAAGGGTAAGAATTCCCTCCTCCCAACCTTGCCAACATGCCTTCCAATTCATATGGAAAGGTTTTGGGGGCTGTGTTGTTATGCGTTTCTACTGTACTTAGCACAATGACATGTTAATTTGTGACAGGTCTCTTAGTCACAATGGTAACAATAATAAATAATAAACCCTGTCCTGAGGCACTCAGGGTTAACAGTCCTTTGGGTTTGCCTAGATGTTATTTTTACATCGTCTTTTACACTCCTCTCCCATGCAACCTCCTTACCTCATGTTCTCTCCTCATCCCAGGAGCTGGTGCAGATTTTGTCATGCTTGGGGGGATGTTTGCAGGCCATGATCAATGTGCTGGAGAGATCATGGAAAAAAATGGAAGGAAGGTGAAGCTGTTCTATGGGATGAGCTCGGATACAGCTATGAAGAAGCATTCAGGAGGAGTTGCTGAATACAGGTATGAGTTACACTCAGTTTGCTATGAATCCAAACCGCCAAATTCATACCTGGATTTGAACTTTTCAAATTGCCTCCCTATTACAATCTGGACCATCTTCCAGACACATTACTACACATGGACTCAACTTCCGGAGCTATGTGTTTCTACTCTCAAGTTCTGTGTAGCATGAACAGTTACTGTTCCCAGCTCTAAATCTCTGAGGCACATCCTATGTCTGTCACCTGTGCTGGGTACAGAACCATGTAGGATAGCTGAACCTTTGCCAGAACCAGCCCTACAGCCCCTCTGAGCCCTCAGTTACTTTGCTGCATTCTCCCAGCATCCTACTGCCTGTGGAGGTCTAGTGTTCAGAAGAACAACGTGTCAGGAAGAGAAAGACTACAGGCTTAGCAAAGGAACATGTTAACCACAGCTGTTGCTCTTGAAAGCACTGGAGAGTTACAGATGTTTATAAAACAACAACATCTTGAACAGACCTTTCTGGATCCACTCTCACCCATTCTGTAAATCCTGGGTTTAGCAAGTGTCTTAAGACTAGACAGCCCTATCTTCCTCATGCTGGTCATCCTTTATGTCACAGTGCTCTCGGGTCTGTGGTTTCAAGAAACAGCCCTCCCTTAAAATAATCTTTTTCTCTTGTTCATGTTTGGCAGTTGGGGGGATTTCAGGGGCTCCAGTGGGAGCCCCATCTCATTTACTTTTATGTAAAGGGTCATTCTAGGTCAATAGCTATGCCCATTTTTCCAGTAGGGAAAACTTAATATTGATGTTCTTTGATGGCACTGTCAGTTTCTTAGACCTGGGGTACTTCTACGCTACAGACTACAGTATCGTGTAGAGATACACAAGCTAGCTTTAAACAAGATGGCTCAGATAACAAGCTGCTTGGCTGCAGCAACACAAAATGGATAATCTGATCTACAGAGAAGGTTGCAGTTGGACATGAAAGTTGTGCGCCCAACTCACAGTTACTATATGAAGAAAAACGAAATGGGACTTTTGAAACAAAATGGTCTTCACAATTTAGCACAGACATACCCAGTCTGTCACAGCCCCTAACACTGCAACAAGCCAAGCTACAACCCATGATGCCAGCTTCCCAGACTTTGGTCCAGACCTGAATTTGGCTCCATCTCCACTGCAAACATTTGCTATTGCGCTTATTTCAAGATTAGAAGAGCACCATAAAAGCATACATAGCGTTGTATAAAACAAAGCTGAGACAGGGTCCCTGTCCCTAATTGTTTGCATAAACTAGCTTTGGTCTGAGTTACCCAACCTCTTCAGCAGGGGTTGTTGGGTTGCCACAACGTGCCTGTAATGATGACTGAAAAACATTTGAGGCTAGCAGTAGATAGCTCTGGGGGCAAACCCAGGCAGAGGCTTGATCTGGCACTTTTGCCCCCTGATTTGACCGAACTGCAGCAGCTGTGCTTTTGCATGGAACCACTTTGAGAGAAAGGCACCTTTAGGTTGGAGGAATCAGGCGCAGAAGAGATCTAAAGAAAAATGTGCAGCAGTGTTTGGCAGGTTTCCAACTAAGTAGCCTGTCCTCAGGGTTGGATTCTGCCCAAGAAGATAGTAATTGCTTTACAAATAAGAACATGGAAAGCATGCCATAGACAAAGGAAACAAGCTGTATAACTGTAGGTAATCTAGCTAGGAGCCCCTCCAGTTGGTATGACAGGGAGACCAAAGTGCCTGCAAGAGATTAGGCCTTTGCTTGATACCCTGAAGATAGGGCAATGCTTAGAGGAGCCCTTGAGACAAATTACAGCTCTACTTCCCTCTGCTCCTCAGCGAGGATAGAGTGCTTTGTCTGAACAGCATATAGCATACTTTCTCATTGTGCCTGCCCTCCTGTTACAGGGATCCAGCAGCCTTCTTCCTCACATCCTCTAAGGCTACTCTCAGAAGCAAGCCTCTAATCAACACATTGACTGGTATCAGGGAAGACTCAAATCCCTCTGTTTCTCCTGTACAACCACATTAGAGCCAGGCGTGGGGATCGTTACAATGAGCAGAGTTTATTTTCAGCCAACCACTGCACAGCCATGTGTTGGACAAGCTGGACCATTGCACCCGGTAGGCATCCTGCATGCCTGCTTGAGTTGTCAGTCACTCAATCAGGGCTCATCAGCCAGTCCCAAGAGCCTACTTGTTTATTTCTTTCCATGATGCTGCTTGGCATCGAGGCATCTGGAACTAACTGTCAGAGTGAAGGAGACTAGCAATTAGCTCATTGCTTAAAAATGGCAGCTGCCTGTTACTCAGAGGCACTGGCTTCCTTTCATCTAACTAGCTGTCACCAACTGGACTTCTACCCCAGTTGGTAGCTGTGTTTTAAGTCAGTGACTGGAGCGTGTAGGCAGATCTAATACATGATACCATCAAGCATCACCAGGCTTTAATGAACCACAGGACAGGTGACAGCCTCAGTTAGCCCAGTATTTTGGAGTAACTTCTGTAGCAGGCGCTGTTGAGCTCATGAAAGTTGGGGGAAAGGGCCCAAAAGCAAAGCCAGCCACAGCACCGATGCTTCAGTGGTAACGGGATCAAATTGTGCTCTGGAGTAGGAGGCTTAAAAACAGGGTGGCATCTGACTGCAAGCAACTGAAGAAGACACATTAGACAGTACATTAGACAGTGCCTCAGTGCAGGGATAAAGAGTGCTGAAGAGAGGAGCCATATATAAATATGTAAAAATGCCTCCCCCTTCCCTGCAGCTGTCAACTGTTTTTCCAGAAGTGCAAGAGTGCAAGGTATCCATAGGAGTTGTTCAAGCTGTTGGGAGGCACCTCTGAAAAAATCAGGCTGCTCATTGAACATGCCTGTGAATTCAACAAGCTAACTTTATGCCCTAAAAATGGAGTATTTTGGCTTAAGAACCTGATCCTGTGGCCAGTTTGAAATTAGATTTGAAAACAGGAGAGACAGGTAAGGCAGGGGGATTTCAGCACGAAATAAGGTCAGGAGAGTGTTTTGTACTTGCCGGGTTTACCCCATGTCATAGCTATAAAATCTGTGTCTCCAGTTTCATTATTATTTATAATATATAACCCCCCTATATCTATGTGTATATAACAGCTATATGGAATATTTATATATCAGCCATTTTGAGGTTTTATTTCTGTAATTTTAAATCGGGAATAAGGGGCAAGGATACACATTTCATACACTAACAAACACTGCAAAGCCCAAACAAAAAAGCATTGTGTTATTTTAGTAGTGTCAAAAATAGCATTGTACGGAAGAGCTGAACATATCAGGAAATACTCATGGAAACTGTTCCAGTTCTTGTACAGGAGAAAAGCTGTAAGGAGAGGGTGAGGGAGATCACAGTCATCCTTGTTGAGAGCTGTGCCCTTACAGATGGTTTGATTTTGCTAGTTGTATGGCATTTTCAAGAGTGATGGGTTGCTTAGTAATTCACAGGCGTTACTGTGAAGCACCTTGTAGCTTCTCCGAACTTTACAGGGACAGTGGGATAGAGCTCAGGACTAGATTCACAAGAGGACTTAACATGTCTTACTGCCCTTTTTTATGTTTACGTCCAGGCTTTAGATTCCTAAAACATGGCTGCTTAATCCTAGAACTGCCTACGGTTTCCACTCAAAAAATCCCCTAGATGATGTAATATATGCTTTTGGTCATGTCCAGGACCAACTGCAGGGCAGTTTGGTTTCTTGTTCATGTCTCAGCCCTGTTGCAATCTGGAATCCAGGTTTTCCTCTCTCCTCTCTGACCCTGCAAGGTCTGAACTGGCAGGCATTCTCAAAGCACTCTCGCCTGATTGAGCCCTGTGGTGCTAGCTCCTTTACCATAGATTTCCTAGATGTTAGGGCTGGAAGGGACCCTGAAGATCATCAAGTCCAGCCCCCTGCCCCAGGGGCAGGAAGTCAGCTGGGGTCAAAGGATCCCAGCAAGATAAGCATCCTGTACACCAGCAGCCTAGCGGGTAGGAGAAGACCCAGGTTCAGGTTCCTCCTTGGCCTAAGGGGATTTGAACCCACCTCTCCCACTTATTGGGCAAAGGGGAAGGCACCATCTCCTTCTCCCAATGTGTTTTGTGAGACAGGCTGTCTTGGGCACCTGACTCCTGGGAAGACTTACAGCTGTAACTCCTGAAAGAAAAGAGTTGTCCACAGTTGGGTGACTACCTTCTTTGAGGGATGAGGCTTAATTCTCATCTCTCTCCTCACCATTTCCTGCTGGCAAGCTGAGGTGGCATCTCACTCAGCATGCTAGCCTTTGTGTATCTCATTCTCAGACACCTGTCTTTCCCCACATGCTGTATAGGAACCCTGGGCACTTCACCTAGGCCTGTAGATTCCACTAGGTGACATGAGGCACCTTTTGCAATGCTCTGCATATGCTCTTTTGGGGATCACGTGCTCAGAGTCTCCTGCATCAGAATCCCAGTATTTGAGCTGAAGGAAAATCCCTGCTGGCAGTATAGGGCCCATGACTCAATGGAATATTAGTTCTACCCAGTACAGAGCAGCAGTGCGTAAATACACTAGCCAGGTCATTACACCGTATATTTAAGAGCTGCAAAGACTCTTAAGTATATAGTATTACTCATCAGCTGCAGGGAGATTCATTACAATTCCTCAGTAGATGGTGACACATTAACAGCCCCCCTTTAGTGCCACACCAAGGTTTTGACCTCCCATTTAAAGCAGCAAAAAGAAATCTAGCCAGTCTCTTATTGAAGCCCTGCCACACCAGCTACTGCTGCTATTATTAATGGTTTACAAAGGCTTTGCTAACCAAGCCTCCGAAGCAGGCATGCTCTGCCTTGCATTATCCCGCTAGGGATTTAAATAATGCCAGATTTAACATCGTGACAAATTCATGATCCTTGACCTCAGCTTGTAGTGTGAAGGGGAGGGGGCAGAAACCCACCCAAGCCCCTACCAGATGTTAGAGTACCGTATAAAAGACACTGAATCCTGCAGTCCCTGGCTGGGGTTTAACGTGCTGTGTAACAAACTGCAACTCACTCATTTTTTGAGATTTTGGATACAACCAGAGCTTCCCAACTACTGGAAAAGACTAGGTCCCATTTCCAGCAGTCACAGGCCAACCTGTGTTCTTCCATCCCTCTTTTTCAGTTGTTGATTTATGTGGCAGAGTGATCTGATTCCTAGAAGCACAATGGTCAAATGACATTCTGGATATTTCCTAATATGAGGAACTGTAATGGGAGGGGTAGAGATGCAGGAGGAAGAAGAGCACTGAAAATCACTAGAGCAGTTTCTCCCATGGCATAACCCTACTACGAACTACTGCTGTCAAGAAGGTGCACTGATCACAGTGTCCCTGTCACTGTGTATAAAGTGCATCTCCTACTTGTCTTGATGAATGGACCTGACACAAGCATATTGGCTTCAACAGAACTGCTTTGTGGTGGGATTACTCACCTGGGAAAGCCCTACTAAGGGAAAAGGAGTGCATGGTCAAGTTGGTAGAGGATCTTAATCTATATCTGTTGTATAATGATCTACATGCACCTCTGGTGTCGTATAAATAAGCAGTAAAGGCCCATGTTTTCAGCTGGTTTAAAGGACTGCAGTGGAGCTGTGCTTATTTAGACACAGATATATTTTTAAGCATCTTCTGTTGTCAGCCTAGGACCCACTGTCCTTGGGTGACGTGCCTGTTTGTATGTGGGGAAGCTTTGCTTGCATCAGGATAGGAGGAACAGGTTGCTAATGGGCTCGGGCATGGTTTGGCTGGTTGCAATAATTATTTCCTGGGTCAGCTTCGGAACAGTGCATTTCATAGAATCATCATAGTATCCTAGAGAACTAGGGCTGGAAGGGACCTTCAGTCCAAACCCTGCCTGAGGCAGGATCATCCCTATCCAAATCATCCTATACAGATCAATAATTTAAGCCGGGGTAGGCAACATTTTTTGGCTGGAGTGCTGAAAAACCCACAACGTCTACCTTGGAAGGTGCTGGAGTGCTGACATGCTGAAGTCCGGAGCAGCTGTTCGCAGCCTCCTGGCTGCAGCCGGCCCACGGAGCTCGAGCTGCTTGCAGCAGGGCTTGCACCCTCCCAGCTGCCTGGTGGGAGCAGGCTGGGTAGCTAAGAGCCTGGTTGACGGTGGTGTGCCAAGCAAAATGGCCTTGCATGCCATGCTTAGCATGTGTGCTGGGGGTTGCTGACCCCTGATCTAAGCTGTTTTTAAAACTACTGTCAACCCTGACACAACACTGTAACCCACCACAGGTAAAGTAAGGGAGCTGCCATTTGAGTACCTTAAAAAAAAACAATATGGGGACAGGCAGCATAAAAGTTCTTTTAACTTGGAAAAAATACCTTCTCCGTCACTTCCAGTGTGGAAAGCAGTAACGTGTCTCTGTTTCCAGGGCTTCGGAAGGCAAGACCGTGGAAGTGCCTTACAGAGGGGATGTGGAAAACACCATCCTGGACATCCTGGGCGGGCTGCGCTCCACGTGCACGTACGTGGGAGCTGCTAAGCTCAAAGAGCTATCCCGAAGGACAACTTTTATCCGAGTCACCCAGCAGCATAACCAGGTGTTTTCTTAGCCATGGACTGGGGGGATTGTGCAGTAGTCCTGTCACCTCTCCTTTCTCTCTTCTACCAGGTTTTTTATTACAGCTTTGCAGTGGCAAATTCCCCAGGAATTGGCTGGAGGGGAGGTGGGGCGGGGTAATTGCTGCTATAGGTAGGATTGAAGAGGAGAAGGGTGTGCCTTCAGACACAGCACCATATAGATTTTTTGGTTCAAGATGCAATAGACCCATCTTTTAAAGCCATGTCTGTTGTTTTGTTTTGTTTTACTTTAGGTTCTCCCCGCCCCTTCCCCTTTCATTTTTTCTCTGAAAATAGCTACCAAAGCCTCCATTTGCAATGGATGAGCCTGTACAGACTAGGTTTGTATTGGTCATACTGGCCACTACAACCAGTGGTACTTGTTTTAAGAACATCCTCCCAACTTTTAATGTTGACTGGCCAAGTTGGCACTGCTTCAGCTGTACAGCAGAGAGAAACTGCAGACTGAGAAGGCAGAGGGGTGCAGAGGGTCAGTTTGCATAATCAGAAATTAAAGCCATGCTTCTTGACCATTGAAGTTTGCTGTTGGGGTCCCGGCCCTTGGGGAACAAATTGGAGTGACGGCTCTGTGGACCAGGGTTGCTGCTGCATTTTCACTGTGATGTTAAAGACACTGGATCTATAGCACTGTTGGTTCATGTGCCTTTCAGGGGTTTTTTCTTTAAATCAACATCTTCAGATTTGCCTCTTCAGATGCTGGCATGTTCTAGCTTTACCCTTACCTCCAAGGGAAGCATTTAAAAATATATATAATTTAAGTGTGCCTTTTTTGTTTGACACATGCAGTCATTACATTCTTCGGGCCTGCCTCTGCAAACAAGTTATTTTAAGGTATAGAAACCTTCCCAGTAAGTGAGCCCAGGGAGCTGGCTTCTTCACAGCCTCATGCAGGACTTCGTGCAGTAACTTAAACCTACACAAATGGACCGGGACTTTGTGCCCACTTATCTACCTGTTGTGCAAGGCTTCTGTGGGTATGTCTACATCACATTGCTGATGCTCCCAGGAAGGGTTGTCCTTCCCACCTGCTGCGGCTTGTAGCATCAAACCCAGAAACATGCCAGGGAAGTAACTCTTGGACATCCCCCCAAGAGCTGCCCTAGTGACCCATTTCCTTGAGAACAGCTTCCCCACCTCATTTCCAAGTTTGATATGCATGTACAGGTGGGAGTAGCAGGCAGGCTGTGCTCAAGGGTGGCCTTCTCTTAAGCACTGCAGAGACACGGTGTAGAAGTGTCCCCTGCATCATGCTGGAGTGGCCAAATTCACTTCTTTATTACACTGCTGCCACTCTTTGAAAGGCACTGGCCTAATTAGGAGCAAAAATTGGCCCCCAGCAGAATCACAAAAGACTTAATCGCAAGAAGCCAGTAGTCTGATCCTGAGCAAAAGCAGGTGCTATGAAGGCAATAATGAATATTTTAGACTCTGGATAACACTCTAATAAACTGTAATGGTATGCTAATTAATTGATAAATCTCAATGAAAGTTCTTTTGAAGTACACATTTGCCTCCACACAAATACCACAGTAGTTCATTATGATAAATGTTATTAGAGTGGATACCAATGAATTAATAATAACCAGCCACTTATTTTAAAGTCTCACTGAGATAACAATACAAATGGAAACTGAAGTAACTTCAGAGCCTTTTCCCCCTCCTGTAAGTACCTGTGGAAAGATAGAGGCCTCCTTTGAAAAGCAAAACTGGAAAAGGAGCATAGAGGAAAACAAATGGAGTTAATCTGGCAATTCTTTATTGTTTCAAATTAAAAAAGGAGTCTGTACAAGTGAGCATACTAAGGAACACATTTCATCCACAAGCTGGACCCTGATGACTGTAATCAGGTTTTGCATAGTAGAAAAAGCATGAAAGATCTTTCCAAGGGACTGAAGGCAGGTGCTTTACAAAAATATTTTAAAGTTTGTAGGCCTGTTTTTCATTTAATTGCTCTGCTCAAGGCTGGTCAAGGGGCTTTAACATGGGGATGTTTTTCATTGACTTGAAGGTCCATTCACACTGCCAGAGTGGTGTTAAGACACTTAAGCGTGAATGATACTCAGGTCCTATAAATAAAATACCCAATATTAGTTCCCTCTGACATTTCCTTTTCTATCAGAGCTAGAGGAACCATAGAAAGGCAGATGAATGGCTTCATTACTATAAATAAAACTGCTGTAGGCCAAATGCAGTTCTCATTTGTGCAGATGTAAACCCCAGCGTAATCCTACTGAAATAAGTGACTTCACTCGGAATTGACATGGGTATAACTAAAGGCAGAACATGTTCCCCCCTTCATGCCTCATGTAAAGGTACTTGCATAATGGTAAAGCAAAACCACTGTGAGGCATAAGGATGTGTTGCATGTATATCCATATTTCCATCCTACTGCCTTCACACTCGGGAAGTGCAGCAGTCCACTAGACTCTCACTTGTTGCTGTTGCTTCTGTACTTTTTCTGGCTACCTTCATCAATGAAATATAAAAGAACTAAACAGTTTGTAATTTTTTTCAGCAATCACTCATTTAAAAAATAGCTGCTTACTATATATACATTTTAGAACAGCTTTTGCACAGCCATGCTGCACTGCCTGTGGCCTGGCTCATCTCCAGACGGGTTTCAAGTGGGAGATATGTTCCACTCACTTCAGCCTCATATTTGCAAAGGTGTAAACCAGTAGTTCTCAACCTCTTTTTTCCACAACCAGCTGCTGGGAGTGGAGTGTGGCGGTGGCCGGGGGGGTGGGGGAGCTCCCAGCACACAATGTGACTTGTCGTTTGTGTGCAGCGCCACTGGCATTGCCCCCACAACCCTCGTTTGGGTCATGACCTGGGGTTGGGAACTGCTGGTTTAAACAGAGGCTAGAGGAGAATGAAGTCCCATATTTGTTTAGAAGCCAGTTGTATCCTACAGGTTGTAGATTGCCATGGAATTAATAGAAGTCAGTGATATCACCTTGAATTTTTTTTCATGGCATACTTTACCGTCTTTTGGATGTGCGCTGGTTTCCATGGCAAGAGACATAAGCAACAGATGGCAGGCAGCCCCAAAGAGGTTAACTGGCTACGTCTTATCCTGTGATATTATACCAGTTGCCTGTCCAGTGGAAACCTTTAGTCAATCAACTGCCTTCATTTAGGGTGCCTCTCTTATGAATATATGTGCACGCACATATACACATTTCCAAGTGCAACAAAGAAATTAGCATGAGCCTCACTGCAGGACCACTTCTGTGAAGAGATAGGTCCCTTCAACCTCCCTAGTACCCAGCCCCTCCTCCCCACAACTCAAGTTAGAAGCCAGTCTTCATCGACTTAAGTGGTACTTCACCCCGCAGGATTAGACCACCCAAAAAAGGCTCTATTAGAACTGCTAACACACTCATGTACCATTCATAGAGCTACCTCACCCCAACACCTCTCCATTTCCTAGTGTCCTTCTGCAGGGAATGTCTTTGCGATGCCTTATTGCTGTGCTGCTATGCATGAATAGCTATCATTCCGCTTCCAAAAAACGAATACCTGGCACTTTGCAGGTGTCCTAAGCAGTAGCTGTCCCTTGAATTGGGCCAAAGTCCCACTTGCTTTCCTTACCCTTGCAACTCCACCAAGTTTAAAGCACCAGCACGATGTCGCAATCTGGCTCATGGACTCATCAAGGTGTAGTTAACATGGCACATTCCTATAAAAAGAAAGGTGGATTTCAAGTAATTAATATATTTGTGTTAGCAGCTTTAGTCAGCATAGAATACATTTAAAGCTGAAGCATAAGCACCTCTGCTTCTTCCATTGCAGCTGTGACAGTAGGATAGGCCAGGAAGTAGTCTGTAGGCTGCAAGGCCTACCTCAGCCCCTAGGGGTTGCATGCAGCCAATTCAAAGGATATGGTCCATCAGCATACTGAGCTACCCAGTGACCGGGCCCACAGTATCCCTAGGGCTGTGCCAGTAGGCACATCATGTTTGACATGGTTCTTGCACCAAGTGCTGGATTTAACCCACTTTGTTGTCAGGGATTATCAGCAAGGACAGCTCTAGCTTGGGAGAAGTTTTGGTGCAAGGAATATGCCTGGTCAGTCATTTCCTCAGTTCTGTCAGGGATGGGACAGGTAAGAGCATTCTCTGTCCTCCCCAAGATAAATCCTGAAACTGCAACTGGATACATTTTTATCCATGGGCACTTGCTTATGATCTCAGAACACCTGCTTAGCCTAATTCCCTTGCTTTCCCAACCATTTTGCCTTGGTCTAGCCCCATGGACTTCTGTAGTCACTCCTATCTGTTGCCAGCGTAAGTGCTTGATCGCCCTTTCCCCTTGCCAAACCAAATCCTGTGCTCTTGAAGCAAGTGGGAATTTTGCAACTCGCTTCAGAGTGCACAGGTTTTGGCCTTCCTTGTGTAGAAGGGGAAAATAAGGCCTAGGAGTAATCGTTTGCTTGCACCTCCGTACTTCTATGGCCAGCCGGCTGTGATAGGCTCTTGTTTGCCTTGTTTGGAAGTGATGTGTTTTGGGGTTTGTTTGTTTTTTGAGGTTGATTGGTTAAGTGTTTTGAATTTGTTGTGGTACCTGTCACGTGACTTTTGTGCCAGAAGTGTCCTAGTCAATACTGTCTGCTGTCAACACAGTTTAATTATGTCTCCTCTTAGACATCATTCTTTTTTGAATACATCCACACATTTAGGCCTGTCCTCTGGTTGTGACTCCACAGCGTCAACCGATACGCTGCTTACCTGGATAAAGCTGCCAAACATAAATAATTCAGAAGCCAACATTCCTTTGTGAAATGTAATGTCTGTGATAATCTTAAAAGACCACACGCACTCAGTCAAGCAGCATGAATGGACTTTAAATGTTTTCATGCCCCCTGTAGGCCATCACTGAGATGATTGTGTCAGATACCATCTTTCTCCATTTGTAGCAAAGCCATGTGTAGAATGCATTCTGTCTCAAAGAGCTTGCATGTTTAAAGTGATCATTTGTTGTATACTGGCTGTTCTGTTATGAAGTAAATCACTTTTGGTCCAGAAAGGGTTATGTGCTGTAAAGGGAATGTATAAACCTGTATGTATCATATATTATGGATAAAAGCAAACTCTATAAAAACTTATTGCTGAGGTTAAAACTTGAAGGGAGAAAAATTAAATGGATAAATTGCTGTTTCATAGGAAAACTGTCTCTCTTGCTTTCTTAACTCATAAAGACAAAGGCACAGGTTTGCAATTGGCACTGTTATTTTATTAGTACGAGTATACTGAAACAATAAACTTGTACTGGTATACAGACAATTTCTTTAAAACAATTTTGTTCAAATTTTGAATCAAACATTGTTTTATTATAATAATGAAATAATTTCTACCTAGAAAACCTGCAAGCACCATCAAAGAAAGGGACCATAAAATTCAATAAACAGACGCGAGTGTATCCTACAAATAGACACACCACCATTAGAAAATAGAATATGAATTCTTCCATTTTTTTAATATTTGTTTTAAAAAAGCTAGTGCAAGTACAATATTTTACACTGGAATTACAGAGAGTATGCACGCATATGGAAAAAAGTTCTCCTGTCACAATAAAAGCTCTTAACTATGTCTGTATGCACTTAAAACTTTCTCCTCTTTTCAATAAGGTGCAAAACATTCCCTCCCTAGCTCGTTTGTACTGGCCATGTCATCTCAATTTCTCACCAACACAAAGCTGCATTATCCCTTTTACTCAGCCTACACTAGGCACAACACTGGAAGTGTGATTTGCAGCACCCCTTGGTAGAAACACTGAACAATGAAAATCTTGAAGACTCTTAAATGGAGAATGGCTTAAGCCTACCTCTGAGAGGACTCTCCTTGAGGGCCTTTGCGAACTTGCCAGTCCGAGGTGGCTGGCTGTCAAGACCTGTGACATAGCTAGTACAAAATTATTTTCAGTAGATCACATGAACTGAAAAGGTTAGGAAATCCCCTTTATTTAAACACTGCAGAGAAAACAGTGTTCACATTAATATATTATTTTAAAATAAAAAAGACAAAGCAAAAATACATACATTAGTGAGTTTCAGCATGAGCTGACTGTCTGTGAAAAGCTATACCTGTGCTCTAAGAGATTAGTAGCTTTGCTAGGTAGCCAGTCTAAAGGCCAAATAGAAGACATGAATTCAGCCACTTGCAGCCATTCTGGGCCCATTTTTGTCCTTCCTTACTTAAATTCATTGCCTGCTGACTTCCAAGGGAGTTGCATGTGTATATACAAAAGCAAAATCACTGGGTCCTTTAGAGCAAATGCCTAAGGCCAGGCCTTCACACACTGCACACTGGCAGAGCTGTATAGCTTCCAAACCAACGGACCCACACCCACTGTATATCCATTGAAGATGTGGCCCTTAATGTTTTAGCTTGCCAACCACCAAGTAGTACAGCAATAACAGCTTCCAGGAGTCACTAAAGATGAGTGCGGACAACACTTCCAATGCACGCCTACTGCATGGGCAAGGGAAAGGGCACAGGAGATTTGACCAGTCAAAATAGAAACGAATGAATGAACAAACAAAAACTAAAATGAAATCAACCCCACAATCTTAGATGAAGCCTCCAATCAATTCTCCATGGAAGACTTAAGTCCTTTAAGATGATGATGAGAAAAAGCTACAGAAGTCTGAGAGACTGTTATTGTGGAAATACTACCTCTTGGCTGAATTCACTTCATTTCCAGACAACTGGACAATTGGGGCCATTTCTCTGAGCATTGAGAGGTCGTTTTAACATGGTGATTATTCCCACCCCCCTTTCCCTCTCCCTTCACAGGAGTTTCAGATCTGAACCTTGGGTTACCTTGGATTGGCAGCACGGGGAGGAGGGATACAAGGGTTCTGAACCTCTAAACTGTGTTTTCCCCTGCTGTGTTTAGGCTTCCAGCTATCCAAGTCATTCTTTGGACAAGGGAAAGCCCCTTTCCTCAGAAACTGCTCCTGGATTCTTTCCTTTTGGCTTGTTAATAATATTGATCTCTAAATCAAATGAGGCCATGGCTGGAACAACTAAAATTCATGTCTTTAATCTGCTCCATTAAAATGAGGTGTGTAGAGGTGTTACAAGAGGCCATGCCGCGTTAGATGGTAGAGTTTATTTCTTGGTAGGCTAGGATCCCTTGTTATGAACACTTCTTGTTCAGGATTAGGTTCTTTGGGTTCTTTTGGAACAGGAAGTGCTGCAAGTGTAGAGCATCATCCCAGAGGGAGCAAAGAAATGACAATGGCTTCAGAATCTAAATTAAGCAGGGTGCTCTAAAATATATTTTCAGCACAGGGACAACCAGTGTGAAACATTACCCCTTTCCCCAGAAGTGGGACCCATGTCACATGAACAGAAAATTAAGCACAGTTGTTCTTTAAGAGCCTTTTAAGTGATAATTCTTCCTGGCCAGAGCCAATACAAATCAGATCATCTAGACATGACAGTTTCTATATACAAAAAACACATAACTTTCAACCTTTCTCTGCTTTTGTATTTTTTTAAAATTATTATTTTTTTTTACAAACAAGGTATGAAACTCACTGTTTCAACAGAGCCATCTCTTTTTCAAACACTGAATGAATCATTCCAACATTCATTTTTCTTTTGTGCAATTTTTAAAACATTACCTGTACTCCTCAATGTGAGTGCTTCAAAAAAGTTTTTTTAAGCTTCTCAAATTAAGTTTACATCAAAAAAATATTCCCACAAGATATAGTGCTACAAGAAAAGATCCTATCAGTAAGGTAACACATCTGAAGCGAGGTCGTCTATGTAAAAGAAATTGAACTCTGGAGTAGAGGTGTACAACTTGTTTGGAATTTCCCTAACAACAGAAAACGCAACACTGTCCTTAGAAAAAAATCAACTAGACATAATAATCATGTGCTTTTAAAACTTATTTACACGCATACATATTTATATACACATGCTCACACTTTTGGGGTGTGTTTGTGTGTTTTGACAAATTCCCTATTTTAAGACTTGGGGTAAAAAAAAAAATACAGAAAGAAAACGACTGACCGCACTCTGCTGAATACCCACTTCCCATTACATTTCCCAGACTGCTGGGTAAGCCAGCAGGTTGGACTTTACTAATGTCTGATGCTGACTCTTATGATGAGGTATGGGAAGGTGAGTGGAAATTACTTTAGAAGAGTGCAGGCCACATTTTGCCGTGTTTGAGTTCACCTGATAATATATATAACAAGAATCCAGTTCCACCCAGGTAGATCTGGAGTTACTACTAAAATCAGTAGGAATTTTCAGTTTATAGCTGTATAACTAAGATCAGAATCTGGCACTAAATGATACAGACCTCATTTCTGCAAGTATCTTTTACATATAGTTAACACTGTTAAGTTTCTGAGGGGCCATCAGTGCCTTCAGTGGACCTGCTCAGAAGCCTAGCTACGCCTGTGCATATGGCATTTGCAGAACTGGGGTCTCAGTGTGCATGGCATATTCTACTAGGAATCCAGATCTGAAAGAACAACACCTTTTAAAAACAACAAATGTGGTGTTTTTAAGCTATATTAGATTTGTTCTCGAAACAGGTATTTAGCTTCTATTTTAGAAACTAAGTATTAGCAGGATTTCATTTTTTCCTTTTCCTTTTTAATATTGGCAACATGCTTAGGTTAAAAAAATATACCCCTGTGCAAAGAATGAATTTCATGATAATCAACAAGTTACGGTTCACATTGAATCTGGTGCTTTGTATTGCAATCTATGTGATACCTAAGAAGTTAATTCACAAGATGCAGGAAATCCAAACTTGTCCTTGAAATTGTACATCCCTACTCCAAAGCAGTAAAAGTGCTGCTTCTGGTCACATCAGTGTACCACACACACGCCAGCCCCATCCCTGAGTAAAAGGTGTGAAAGGTTTCTAAATGTTCCTTGACTTAGGAAAAGAAGAGTAGTGATGTCACTTCCAGGTGCTGAGAAAATGACACAATGATAGGTTTAAAAGAGACGAGAGGGTTAAAAATGGAAATAAAAAACCCCAAGACAAAACACACATTTTAAAAGAAAAAAACCCCAACAATGTACAAAATCATAAAATAGTTTAAACATTAATCCAATTTGGGATTCAACGAAAGGACTTGAGGTAAGTGACATCAAACTCCACATTCCCCTTGATGTGGCCCAGACAAACTGAAATGATGCCTAAGTTAAACACTATAAGGAACAGTCGTTTTATATATATAGATATAGATATATATATTTTTAGAAATCCCTATAAAGAGGTTCTTGTTTTTTTTTCTCTTTGCCCTGACTAATTTCTTGGTGATTGTATGTATTTTGTTGTAAACTAAACAGGTCTGGTACAAAAAATAAGAGACAAAAAATATAAAGAAAATGGTTGTCAGTTAATATTGCAAAGTGGACACTGTACAGAGGCACATGGCTAATCCTCTTACACTGGATTCACCTCAGTAGGTCTGTGCCTGCAATTGTTAATTCGCTGGGTGCGTCTACATGAGATGCTAACTGTGCAGTAGCCGAATAACACTGCGCAGTAGCGTGCCGGGGAAAACCTGTGCTAATACGCAACTGAGCAGTGGTATTAGGCTACTGCTCAATAAGTGTCGCTAAAAACCTGTGCGTCGGCACTACTGCGCGATAGCGTGTTACTGCATGTTGATTAGGTATTTGGTTAACCAAGTACTAAACTTAATGTGCAATAACTAAGGAGCATTAATTAACATGTAGACGCACTCACTGCATGCCAGATGTTGTGAGATTGACTCAAATGAGCAATCAACAGGGCAACTTGCTGGAGTAAGGATTTACTCATGTCAGTCAGGCATCGTGGGGCTGAGTCTTAAACCGACTGTTTACTGCAACAGACAACGCTCTCTCATGCCCCTAGGTTCACCAACTCTACTGACTGAAATCACCTCTCCTTTACGGTACCCACTGATCGGGGGAGTTCAGCCCTGCACTGGGAGCCAGTATCTGGTTTCTGCATCAGCTAGCAACCTGAGTCCTGCATAGACTTTGTGCGGGGTTTGTACACGTAAGTGACTTTTACCCTCCCCATCCCTCCCCCATAGCACCTCAGCTCCACATGCAGAGACAGTGAATGCATAACTAGGCATGCATTTGTGAAGTAACCATCACAGGCACAGACTGAAGAGAACACAACACTGGCAATGCTGTCGAAGGCTGCTTTTGTTCATGTAAGAGACTGCATTGTTTGCTCAGGACCGAGCTGCTGGAGTTACATGCCCCTCACATGTGCACACTCCCTCTCCCCACCCCTTAAAATACGGCTATAGCGGGGTAGGGGGAGACATCCATTAAGCCTTTTTCTGAATATTTCAAATTGTGGAGCCCAGGAACATACATTTGAGTGAATCAGTGCCATACAAGGCCCTCAATCTGTGTTTACCCCACCTGTGGACAACAATAAGGATTCTGTTCCCTGGGACAAAGGGGGCATAAGGCCCCAAATAATTGTTTCTGGGGAGGGGTGGAGAAGGAAAAATAAAAAAAACAATGAAAGAACAGAACAGGTGAGAGCAGAAGTGGATCTGAGATCTATCTAGCTACCACCACATGGGTGAGTCTAAGTTGGCACGTAAAGTATTGCACATCCTAGAAAAGCAAAAAGCATGAAAAGGGGACAACTATTTGGAAGGACCCAGTCATTTCAGAATTCCTAAGTCTGAAATACAAGCACAGGACTAATACATTCCTATTGCTCCAAATATATATTTTTTAATTTTAGTGTTAGTTGAATAGATTTCGTCAGTTTCATAGTCCCTGCTTCCTTAAATAGCCAAAAAGGTGTGTGGTTTTATTTCAGATTTTCTGAGAATGTGGTGTATTATGAAGATAGTGGTACAAAGGTGAACTCAGTTCGATAATTCTGCCCCACATCTTTCAATTCCTCTTACCTTCAAAGGTTAAAAGAGAACACAAAACAAAACAATACATTGCAAGTGCCCTGAGCAGAGTATGTGGAAGATTAAGCAAGTTCTCTGAGCAGAAATGTTGAAAACTAAGCGCTAAGTAAGCAGTATGACTGTGAGAATGAACCTGCTCAGCTATTTGGTAGCTTGCTGAGAGGTTAATAAAATTCAAGGAACTTCAATAAAAGTTTCAAGCTATCTTAAACTTACTTAAATGTTTTTGGTGCACCCCAGACAATGGTATACAAACAATTAGTTCTGGTGTGTATTAAATTTCAAGTAACAAATAAGAGAGCCAAAAGCTGGGGATTTTTCAGATTCTTGGACAAAGGCGTTGAAGTACTGTATTCCAAGGGAGCCTGAAAGCGAGATTTAGAAAAAAAAATGTTCATTTTAGGAACTGTGTTTCAAATTAGGAACCTCTATATTTTTTCTCCCTATTAGTACAGCTTAAAAAGTACTGGAAGAATACAGACTTGACAACAAAACTTGACAAAGGTGAGAATAATGTAAAGGTTTGATCATGGAAGGCCTAATTTCCAGCCCACTGGAACTGATGCAAGTCTTTCCATGCACTGCAGTGGACTTCATCTCAGACGTGAAGTATTTAATACATGCACTGCCCATTGCCTTTAACAGGAGCCCAGGGTGCACTGCACCTCTGAGCCTCCTGTCCTATCTTCATTTCAGATTTCTGGGAACAAAAAAGACTTTTATGTGTGAATCCTCCCTTCCTGTTTTGTACCAAACTCTGAAATCTAGATTGTATTTCAAATGGAAAATAAGTCATTAAAAATAACAAATAACAATAATAATAAAATAATAATAGTTACTTTAAAAAAACAAAACAAAACCTTGCTCATGTATAGAAATGTCTCTTGTGGAAAACTCTCTCGATGAAGCTGAAGAAAAATTCTCAGAGTTGCCCTGCTAGGACCTGATTCTGTGTGGCAGATATGGTAGAAAGACTGAAAATGAACTCTGAAAGGAACATAACCTTATATCATGGCCTACAGCTTAGGCAGGTTAGTAAATAATTGCTACATTTGTTTATGCTCTGTCAGCCCCTCCCATCCCCACAACATTATTAGGTTAAAAACTGCAGGAATACCACACAAATGATAAACTCAAGATGTGCAAATTGCAAGTTTCCTTAAAGTCCATCTTTTTCAAAAACACTGGACAATAATTTTTTTTTCCTCTTTCCTTTTTCCTTTCTCTTATTCTTTTATTATCTGTCAGCTCACATATGCCTTTAACTCTTTCTCAAGCATTAAAGTTTAAAAAGTGCCTCCTATTAAGTAGTCCTTTGTGGACAATGACTGTCACATACTAGTTCAATAATTCACATTCATCCCTTTGAAACCACATTAAAACTTTCAACATCTTGCTTGTGAGAAAACTCTACATAGTCGTATGTAGTTACAGTGTTGAAGAGATTTGTTTTTTTTTCCAAATAGATTAAAGTGAGATACAGTACTTATTGAGTGTTAGACCAGGATGCTCAGCAATAAAGTGTGAACAGCATTTTAAGTGCTTAAAGACATTCTATGTTCATCTTCAACATCACGTTCCTTGTGTCACACTGAAATTTGAAAAAAGTGGCACCAGTTGTCCATAGTCATGAACTAAAAACAGTACTAGAGTTAAAGACAAAGATTTGCAACCTAAATGCAAACAATTTATGTCTGTGATCTCAAAGGGGCAGTATGTGTCTACCTTGTGGAAGCAAATGTCAATGTCATAACCCAGTCGGTTTGTCTAACACTGCTCAGACACAGGAGGGACAGCTAGTCAGGAGACCCACAGAATTTTTGGCTTCCCACAATCCTCTGCTAACCCCATGAAGTAAATCTTCCAGGCTAGAAAATTCAAAGCTAGAAACTTGCCAGATGTTCTGTTCTGCACTGGCAAGTGGGAAAGAAATGTCTGCATGGCAGTCGCTCCATGAATACAAATCAGGGCAGTCAGACCCCATGGGGTGTGTGCTTGCGTGCGTGTGTGTGTGTACATGTGTGTGCATCCCCCTGCGCTCAAAGCTCTATAGTGTGTGTGTGTGTGTATATGTATGTATGTATGTATGTATGTGTGTGTGTGTGTATACAAACACACGCACTATACTGTATACTATAGAGTCGTGAGTACAGGTTGGTTTTATTGTGTAATGTGTCAAAAACTGCCTGATCCTGTTTGATAATCTGTTCTCAGCACTTGCCTTAGGTGAGGGAATCTCCTAATGACCCTGCCACAGAGCTCCAATCCCCTCCTGTGATGGCAAGGCATGGTATGCCTGCAGGGGTCTTAGTCTCTGCTACAGCTCCCTTCTCGTCACCTCACAAAAAAAGAAAAGAAAAAGAAAAAGAAAAACTTGACTAGCTGGAGCCTATTCTACACTTGGTGTTAGAAATCAGGAGCCATGACAACACATTCATTTCCACTAAGGGTGCGCGAAGCAGATACTGCCCCTTCTGCAGCTCTAGATAAAACCTAGTCACTGACAAACACTTGTGGAAAAAACATATGCACCACTCTCCTGCATAATACCAGCTGCAACTATAACAACAAGGTTATAACATAAACCTAAAATAAGATGATAACATGTAAATACTGGGTTATTTAGTCTACAGTACAGTAATCTGGATAAAAATGACAAGGGATAGCCTAATTTCCTTTCCCCAACCAGCCTTTACTTTCCTACATTAGATCGACCTTCAATGCAAATCTTAACCTCCTGAGGAATAAAAGAAGGCTTGGGAAGAGTCAATGGTGGTTCCTCTTCTGATTTCTCTAGTTTCCGTGTTTCGGGGGCCGACCACCTCCTCTTCCTCGTCGCTGTGGGCTTGCTGGGTTCTGTTTTGGTGAGCAAAGGTGCTGCAGGCAATCCTATTTTGTCCGGAAACTTCAGTTCACCATTCTCAGCTAACATCTGTGCACTTCCCTGATTAATCCCGTTTTCCTGCTCCGCATACCTGTGTCTACTTCCAGCTAGACTGTCATTCTTTGAGTGCTTCAGCAAGATACTAGCTGAATCCATGGGCTGGCCCTTTTTAATCGAGCCGTTCTTCAGATTCTTGAGAGTGAGCGATATGCAGACATCCCCAACGGAGAGTTTGGAACATGGCAAATCGAAGAGCTGGCTGGTTCTCTCAGGGCAGCAGGAGGACCAGCCTTGTCCAAATACAAAAAAAGGGTATTCTACCAAGACTTCCACGCTGACCTGTAGGAAAAGGAAAAATGAAAGGGGGAGGTGGAGGGGAAAAGAGAGAACGTGAATAGGAAAATATCCATTGTCTTGTCTTTTATATGGCAAGCATGGACTCAGCCATGTGTAAGTTAGTAGTGGATGAAGAAATGCATACATCTTTGAACTGTGAATGCCCGTAATGCCACTGCCATGAACATCAGACTTAATGTCTGTCCTTGTTAAAAAGGCATTAAGGAGTCCTCCAACAGCAGCGCATCCACAACACAAAAAACTCAGCAAGGCTTGATCTGTATCATTATCTGTCTCTTCAGTGACATACAACTAACTGGAGAGGCAACCAGGGAATTATGTAATGTGGAAGCCATTTTTTAAGACTCTTGTTGCTGCGCTTTGTTTTGCTCAGAGACACATTTCCTCTTGGTACAAACTCTGGTATTCTCCAACCAAACCACTGTGTGAAGAAAGACTCTCCTGACTAGACTACAACCTGTGAATACAAGTCTCCTGGTAGATGTGCAATTAAAGGCACTATGGGATTTGATGTGTGATCCCCACAATCATGCTTCCTGTCATGCCAGATGTGTATGGCAGGAGGTGTGACTGTGGGATTGAGCATCAGATCCCATCATGACATACTGGCAGTGCAGGGGGAGCCCGGGATCCGGCAAGGCGAGTAGCAAGCTCCCACGGCTGGGAGCCTGAATTAGCTGATTGAAGCTCCCAGCCATGGAGGTACAGTGACTCCAGCTGAGCCCTGAAGGCTGAGCCAAGAACTGCCGCTGCTCCCAGCCAACAGGGCACGTGGGAGTCAAGGGTTGCGGCTGGGAGTGGCAGCTGATCCCAGGTCCCAGCCTCAGGGGCACATTGGCCATATGCGCCCCTGGCTGGGACTGGCAATCAGCTCATTGACATTCAGCTTTGGGAACATATAAGAGTCTAGTTGCCATGCATTCTGGAGGCTAGGAACCCTGATCAGCCTGGCTGCAGATTCAATTCACAATGTGATAGGGACCAGACACAAAGTTCTACATACTTTGTGTAGCAACTTTGTGACTTATACTTTATCACACCATTAACTGCTTTAATCTGTGGCCAGATAACTATTTAAGACATGATTAACTGGTTAATCGTATCTTAAGTGCAATGTGTACCAGGGGCCCAAGAGACATGAAGCCTATTCTCAATCCTCTACCCACAACTCCTCTCTGTCCTAAATTACCACCCCATCTTTGTCCAGGGGCAGTTGGAGCTTCTGTACATACTGAGTTGCTCATAGCATAGATCCAGACTTCTTGCCAGCACAGCTGTGGTGGTAGCAGCACATGCCAGCCAGGAGCACATATTGCTTGTGTATGTATTGAGCTCTCTGGTCCTAATCCCACATACCACTTAGCATACATTTACTTTTAAACATGTACACACTAAAGTACTCATAATTTTATATCTTTTGTTGGAGCCACCACTCTCCACTGCTTCTGCAGCAGAGCCTTTGCAGAGCAGCACCAAACACCTCCACCAGGGAATGCTAATTCGTTCTCACGTCACCTGTTTTGAAGTACGCTGCGCCCACCAGCAAGCTCTGCAGGGGCAGCAACAGCACTTGTGAATGTCCCACAAGCTGTTCTACTCCTCAGCTCCCAAGCTGTCCTTGCCTCTGTGGTTCCTCTCACACCAAGGCAAGACCCTGCTCTAATTATTAAGTCAGAAAATTCACAAAGGACTTGGGAACTTGTATATTACCCTTATCAGTTCTTAAACCAAAATTTGGCTCAGTATTTTTAAACCAGATCTTTAAGATCACAGAATCATAGAAAAGTACAGCAGGAAGGGACTTCAGGAGGCCATTTAGCTCCAGGCAGTGAAAGACTCTTTATCTATCCTTTTTTTCCTTCTACTCCTTCTACTCATCCAAAGGACTGTGTTGAGGTTCAAGATGCTTAGTGTACTCCTAGAATCCCAACAGCTTTGGCTGGAAGATGGAAAGGGATGCTTTGAGTCATTGTATTGTTGCTACAAGCACTGGGTAGGTTCTCAGGCCTAGAGAATCACAATAGTTCTCTTTGGCCATATAACTACTTCTCTCACAAAAAAATATTTGCTGAGAAATAGTGGCTTCAGAAGTGACTCTGCTATTAAGTACTAGATAGTGGGTAAGATACCCAGGACAGCTGGAGGTCTTCCAGTTGCTCTCAACTTGCAGTCCAGCCTCTCACCAAGCACAGCTGGAAACAGCTCCCTCTGGATCTCCCATTTGTGCAGAGGAAACAACTTCTGTGTGAACCAAGAAGTTTTCTGTTCTCCTAGGAATGAGGACACAGCCTTCACAGCCTAGGAAGCCAGGAAATCCCATCATATTTGGTTACAATTGTAACTGCACAAATCTACAGCAGGCAAAAGGATATGGCTGCAACTTACAACTCCAATACTTCCAACTAAATAAACTTCTGAGGACATCCATAAATACTTACCATATTTACTCTCATGCCACATGCACCTTTCTCTCAAAAATACCACCCCGTCCTAAATTGGGGTGTGTCTTAAGTGGGGAAGCTGATTTTTCTTCACTGGAATAGATGCGGGGAAGAAAGGAAGCATGGAGATGCTGTGCTGTAAGATGGCTACCAGTTTCTCTCATGCAGCAAACAGGATGGGTGGAGTGTCACATTAACCCTTTCACAGGTGCTCTCAAATTGGCAACAGGTTTAGACTGAGCATGACAAATACTGTTGCCAATATCTCTCCATTAAAAAGCCAGCTCTGGAAAAATCTTTTCTTCTACATTTTGCCTTCCAAAAATGAGGTGAGTGTCTTACTGGGTTGTTGGAGGGGACAGAACATGAAAAAAAATTGGTACTATACAGAAGCATGTTCAGACAATGAGTTGTGATTTCCTAGTTGCTCTTTCTACCTACCAAAGTAACCTGTATATAAGAAATTTTATAAGAACCTGACTGCCCATACTAGGTTTTTTTGACTATTATAAACAAAGTGCCAGGGCATGAAAACTGCAAATGATCTGCTCTGACTCAGTGTGACAATACCTTCTAGAGCAACCTGCCAGAAAATAATTGCACTGGCCGTAGGGGGACAGAAGATATACCCAGCTCTCAAGCACGGATTAGGTCTATGGTATCAAGGAAGTTAGGCTAGATTTCATAGATTTCATAGACATCAGGGCTGGAAGGGACCTCAGAAGATCATTGAGTCCAGCCCCCTGCCCAAAGGGCAGGAAGTCAGCTGGGGTCATAGGATCCCAGCAAGATAAGCATCCAATTTACTCTTGAAGGTGTTCAATGTAGGTGCTTGAACCACCTCCGCTGGCAGACTGTTCCAGACCTTGGGGGCTCGGACAGAAAAGAAATTCTTCCTTATGTCCAGCCTGAAACGGTCTTGCAGGAGTTTGTGACCGTTCGACCTCGTCATCCCTTGGGGCGCTCTGGTGATGATCCTAGCATCTGCAAATGTGTGACTCATAGGCAGCCTATACCAAACATCAACATATCCCAGCGCTAGAGCCAAGATTTTTCAAAAAGAAGTGTTGGAGGTTAGACACCATATCCATATACACACCACACTTACTCGAGTTTAAAACAAACCCCTCCCACCCATTTACCAGGGGGCGGGAAAGCCCCTCGTCTTAGAATCCAGTACAAGGGTGATAGGCAGGTAGGCAGCTGCTGTGGCTTGGGCTACAGCTCCTACCTGGGGTTGGGGCTGTAGCTGCAGCTGCTGCCTGACCCCCTCTGTACCCTCTTCCCTCTATCTCCTTCCCACATGCAGCCTCTGCTGCCCCATATGCCCCTCTCCCTTGCCCCCTTCCTCTTGTTCCATGCTAGCAGGCTCCATCCACTTAAGTCACATAGCATGGCCCCAGCCCAGCCCTGTAGCACTGGCATGGCTGCTACGGGGGCCCAGCTGGGGCCATGTTTATTGCCCCAGACTAAAACATGGATGGAGATAGCTGGCACAGAGCAAGGTAAGGGCAGAGGGTAGAGGGGAAACAGAAGCAGAGGTGGAAGGCAGGGGCTGAGGCTGTAGGGGTGCAGGCGCAAGCATGTGGTAAGCTCCTTGACCTTCCCATACCACCTGCCCTGCTACTACCTGCCCCCTGCAGCAGTCAGGGGGGATGAACTGAAGATGATCCTCCAATAATTAGATTCTATACATGGAAAATTATTAACAAATTATAATTTTTCCATGTATAGAAATCTAATTACTGGGGGGTTGTCTTCAACTCAGGGTCATTTTAGATTCAGATAAATACAGTAGGCATCTAATTCAATGTCCTGATTTTTCAAAAGCGCTGCCATTAGCTGCTGGCTGTAGTGTTTATGGCCCCTATGCAGATATGTGCATCATCTGGTTGATGTTGAATCTGCTACTCAGTCTATCAGTACTCTTGGACCCTGCTATTTTTCCACCCTTCCTTTCTCTTCTCCCCTTCAATTCATACTTTTTTCTTTTCATTTTCCCTTAACATGTCCCATATGCTCTCTAAAGGGTGTTTCAATGCAACTGCACATCTCCTACCTTCTCTTTACTGGCACCCACCTGCCTCTGGCTATAAGCAATATTTGTACTACCCATTGTATCATTTTTATAGGTTCAACAGGTAAGCTATTTACTCGAAGAGTTATCCATTAAAACAGTCTTCAGCACTGTTGTGATCCTGAACCATAAAGGTGGGAGGAGGCTAACTCCTGAGATAGTGCTGCGGTTCAGTCACGACATTTGTACAAACAGGATACAGATGTCTGTAAGGCAGGGTGTGATCCTAGAAAGAAGAAAACTTGGAACTACCACTGCTTTACACATCAGACCCTAATAAAACCTAGCTGAAATCAGAGGCATACATATCAGGTTTTGCACCCTAGGTAAAACCCTGCCCTGTGGGGAGAGGCGAGGGTGTTGAACTTGGATAAAAATCCAAGGTGCAAGGGGAAGGAGAGCAGCCTACTTCTGTATCTCCTATCGGTCGGGCTCTAGTGATCATATCCTGCTAGTTTTGCTTCATGGAGCTATTAGACTGAAATCCCACAAATACTTAAAAAAAAAAA
This sequence comes from Crocodylus siamensis, assembly GCF_052110815.1. Classification (NCBI taxonomy): domain Eukaryota; kingdom Metazoa; phylum Chordata; order Crocodylia; family Crocodylidae; genus Crocodylus; species Crocodylus siamensis. Next base: position 133,305,043 of record NC_143397.1, on the reverse strand, counting down.
AGGCCACCGGGGTCACCTGGCTTTGCTGTCTTTTTTTTTTTTTAGAAGCCAAGTGACGCTGTTTGGAAGTCACATCTCTATGCCTCCACCATGTAAAAGTATGGAGCAAGAAAATAAAATGTTAGCTCCTTTCTAAGAACACCTGAGGATGCTGCTGAGCTACTTCATGTTTTATTGTTTTAAAAATCATTAGTGAAAACAGTCAAAACTTTCCAAGACAATTCCTGACTGTTTCACTTAAATTGCTGAATTGTGTTAATTCTCAGTCCAGTTCATGGAAGCAATTCAGATTGTTCACGGGAATTCAGGCCCTGGTACTGGAACACTGGTTATCCATGCTGTGAGTGCTAATTTCTATGTATTATCATTTGCATCATACAGACTGCATTTTAGACTGACATGGAAGAACATTAGATTCGAAGCTCTTTGTTACAGAGCATTTATCAAACAGTAAAGCAGGAACTAACTATAAAAGGAGTGAAGCAGTTCAGTGGTGCTCAAGCTTTCAACCCGGCAGAGCAAGTGAGTGGCCTGGGGCAGGTCCACAGGCCAAAAGAAGCCACACATGCCAGGATCAGGCCCTGCGACCTGACACTGCCCCCTCCCTGCCCCATGCACTGGGAATGGACTCCAGGGGTCTACCTGGCACCAGCCCTGCATGGCAGGACTGGGCCCTGGGGGTCTGGCACTGCCCTCTTCCAGCCCCTGACACTGGGACTGGGCCCTGGGGGCCAGTGCTAACCCCATCAGACCCTGAGCCCCAGATTTGGGCCCCAGTGGCCTGGCACCACCCATGCCCAGCCCTGTGTGCTGGGATCAGGTGGCCAATCCAGCACACCAGGCCTATGGCTGCCCACAGGTCCAGAAATTTGGAGCATGGGAGTGGTTTTGCCACTCCCCTGCTGCCAAATGTCCAGACCCATGAGAAGCCCTGCAGGCAGACAACATGATGCCTTGGGCCAAGGGCTAAGCAACCCCACATTACAATGTTCTCCTCTGGTTACGCTGTTCTAGGGGAAACCAATTTTGGGAAGGGCTGATTTCCCTTACTAGGTCACCCTTATCCTATGGGGATTTCCCCTCTGCACAGTCATTTCTCCCTGCTGGAGGCAGCAGGATACAGAGGACTGTGATCTGTGGGAAAAACAAGACAGGACATCCCTGAGAGAACTGGAAAAAGTGGGGACAGGTTATTGTGTGAAAGCACGAAGCCTAAACATAGGTAGCTTTGGCCTGCATGGTGGCCCAAGATTTGTGCAGACCCAAGATGCTGGCATTTCTGGACCTTGTCTGCTCTACCGAGGGACAATGTCTCCTCATGGCAGAACAGCTAGGAAGAAAATCTGTAGGACTCATGGAGTTTTCTGTCTACAGGGCGGAAAAATCTTGTGTAGGAAAGGCACCTGGCCTTCAGCATTTGACTAGCTTCTCCATAGATTACAACTTTTTTGTGGTGCAGAACCAGGACTCACAATGCTTTCTTATTTTGGGACCGCTTCTTTCACTGCCAATGAAACAGAAGATGTTTCTGCTTCATCCTTCCTAATATTCAGGTCACACTAGACCCTGCTTGTGCAAATCACACAAGACACTGCTTACCCGTAGATGTCTACAACCTCCTCCTCCAGCAAGCCACTATTCTTGCAGTGCTTGAGGGATACCAACTACAACTCTTTACAGAAGTGTGATCCTGCTACACTAACATGATTCACAAGGGAAGCAATTTCTGTCTACCGATCCACACTGGCTGGTTAAATTACCAAACAGGGCCTCAAGTGCTGCACTTTCAGAAGTTAACAGTACAGAGCAACACATTTAAACTAATAATACAGCTTCCCTGTCATTCACAGGAATATAAAATTACTGCCCCTCTGCCCAGAACACAATGGGGGACAGATTACACAAGAGAACAGCAGCAAGAGCTTTCTATCTGCAGCCATGAACATGAGTCTAATTCTCTCACTCTCTCTCTTTTTTCTTTTACGGTGCCAAAGATAATGTAAAGTGGAGAGCAAAACAAGAGTGCAAACAAGAGTGAAAACGACTGGTTTGGGTGTGCAGAGAAATGGATGGAAAGCTAAATTGGATGAAGCACCAGAAAATGTACTTTAAAGAACAATGCTAAACTGGCGGGGGGTGGACTGGATGACCTACCAGGACTTTTCCATCTTTAACTTCTATGATTCTATTAAAAAGCTGAGAGAGTGAACAATGTATCCACCTCTCCCTTTTTTTCTTTTTCCTTTGGCTTCATGAGCAAATGACATTGCAGCCTGTTTTTTCCAAGAAATAATCAGGAACCAAACCTCAGAAAACAAAACAACACTTTAGAAGAGTTATTTTGCTTCTACTGGTGTAAATACAGGTGATTTATTAACAAGTTCTGTTTCCTTTTTAAGACTGTCCCTGGCAGCCAAGGGAAAAGCCAGGTTATAATGATGTGTGTCCTATTACAAGAGGAACATTTAGGACTATAAATAACCGGCCAAATCAGTAGGTCTTTTCTAAGGAAAATCTCTCATTTGAATCCAAAGGGATAAGGTCTGCAGAAGACAGAGTATGGTTTGTACAATTTGGTTCAATAAGAAGAAATGATATGATTATAACAGAAAGCAGTGGAATCAGGTTTACTGAGCATGGGAAAGGACCTAGACATTTCTGACCCCCTAAGGTCATCTCCCATTGAACTGATTTTCTTTCTAGAATTCAACATCTGCAAAGAGGGGACAAAATTTTCCTGCTGCCTATTTCGTAAGTTTTGCATTAGGATTACATGAAGTTTGTACATATTCTGTAGGTGAATTCATTGCTATTACAGTTAATTCCCAGCTCCATGTTCTGCTACATATAAATCATATTAACTCCCAGAATGCCTGGGAGGAGTACATGTGCATGGTAGCTGATTATTCTATATGATATTAAAATCAGTATTCATATTTTACATATATAATTAGAACACAGAATACAGTGGGAGAGTATACATATAAATGGGGAAAAAACAATAATAAACTACAATACAGAGTGATACCTTTATTATACTTAGCCCCCATTTATATGTGTACTTCTTCCAACATATTTGGGAGATAGTATGTGTTATACATACAGGAATATCAGAATGTAAAGCTGTTCCTTTTCTACAGATGTGAGGCAAGAATAATGACTGTTTTTTCAACACTACATTAAGTCTTCTGCACCCAGTAAATTTTCTAACAAACAGAAAGACTGTACGTCTGCTAACAAGGTTAGATGCTGTTCATACTTATCCATATATTAGACTGAGGATGAAGTCATCGGAGACTTCAAACACGCTAGGATGCAATATCTCTCTAACCAGGCAAGGAGAAATCAGCAGAGCGGTTGCTACTATACAGAATACGGCTGATCTGGGAAGAGACCCAAGCTTTGGAATCTGCAGGAAACCTAAATTAAACCCACATTTTAATCATATCTCTACGTGACTCTCTCTGAATTCTGGAAGCAGCCCTTGTGGGAAACACAGCTGGTGGAGTATTTTAACTGTGATGATGTCAGCCTGATTCTGATAGGCTTCTCGATAAGGTGACACTTTGCTGGAGGAGACTGTGACTTGCAGCTTTGTTTTCACAGCCTGCAAACTCAACATGCTTTTAGCCAGAAGGTGGCACTCTACCCTTCTGCAAGGTAGCTCCTTCCCAGTGTGCAATACCACAACGCAGTGGCTGCACTGACACATCTGTGAACAAAACCCCGTACAAATGATGCCTACTAATTTGTACCTCTTCTGCTGGTGCAGAGACCCGGCGTCTGGCTGCAGAGGGAGACAAATGAGAACAAGATGGAAACTGCAGATGGAAGATTACTATTTTGCAACCTCATTATTCAAAGCATTGGGGCAAATTGTAACAACTGGTTCTGATCCAGGGATTCTTCCTCAGAGCAGGAAGCTTGACAGGAGATGAAAGGCTTTCAGACTACATAGTAATGAAACTATCGAGGAATAGGAGACTGTCAATAAAAAATGTAATGCCAAAACTCCTTTGTGGGTTTCTTAAAAGTGACAGTCAAAAATGCACGATAAGAAAACCAAATCTTGAGTGCCTTCCATGAATTACCAACAGCACCAGAGGCCCTAGTTCTCACGACTGTGTAATGGATTTGTAAATGTGAAACAACTACACACCTAATTCGCAGGCTCCGTTACCTTAAAGGTAGGAACGTAACTGTGCAATGTAAACAGCTCTGGAAGCAAGGACCTTTTCCTATTAAAACTGAAACAGGGTAATAGCTCTTATCCCACAGCAACAATGCTCTTTTGTTTTCCTTCCCAGACTTCAGCACTAAAGCCATTCAGTTTCCAGTCCCTGTCTCTTTCTCTCATGTTCTCCACTCCACTGCTTTTAAAACCAAATCCAAACGATGTGCACCAAGATGCTTTTGTTTTTAAAAAAAAACATGAATATTTCTGTGCACTAAATTGCTCTCTAATTTAGTTAATCTATCCCACACTGAACTACTCAGATACCTGAGGTAACCATTTCCAATTAACACATTCTAGGTCTAAAAGGCACCCCCACCTCACACACACACACTGGTCTGAAGGGAAGTGGAGGAGCATGGGTAGCCTTGGCATAGTGGTCATTTTTCTTGTGAAGTTTCCTTAGGACACATAATCTGCCAGCTAGGCAGTATTTAAACCACTTGTAGCTGAAACCTGAATGAAACTCTGTGTTGTTTCAGTGGTTTAAATGTGCAAATGAAACCATTCCAGGAGAGCTCCAAGTTTTCAAGCCATGGAAATTCACTGCCTCATCCCCTCCCTACCCCTCCAGGCTAGTTTTTGTTTCAGACTGAAGTATACTGCAGCATTCTGGAACAAGAATTAGTCAAAAGTAAAAATCAGCTCTCAGAGTAAAATATGCATACTGAGCATTTTAATCATCTCCACTGAGCTCATGGTTCTAATCTAGCGGATAAAGCGTGAAGGGCCTGGTACCCAATATTACCAACAGCTAGATGGGCAGTTCAGTGGATAGAGCGATGGACTGGGGGCTCTAAACTCTGTGTTCTTGAAACCAGATCTGTTTTATCCCTATGTATTTGTATGGTGCTTACTGTCTTCCTTGGGCTCAATAGTAATGTCTAGAGCAGGGAAGTCCAGCTTCTAAGACTCCGGGGGCCACATGCAGCGCAGGCTGCACCAGCTGAGCCACAGGGCTGCATGAACACCCTCTATCCCACTGCACCATGTGCCCAGGCACACACACCAGCTCCACATGGGCATGTGAGTGCAATTCCCTCCCCCTACTGCAATGCATGAGTGCAATTCCCCTTTGCTTCCCCCTACTGCAAAGTGTGCCCTTGTGGGCAACTCCCCACACAACTGCACAAAGCCCCCCACTATGCAGGTGTGATCCCTCACACACGGCCCCATTCCCCCTCCATTTCTGCGTAGCTTCATACTCACCCTCAGCTCCTCATGCGGCTTGCCGTGCTGCCACACCCCTCTGAGGGGAGCCAGGAAGCAGCAGCTGGAGAGGAGGGGAAGCCCAGAGACCCCAGCTGCTGCTGTAGCCAGAGCGAGGGGGGGATGGCAGCCAGGCAAGAGCACAGGGGCCACAATTTAACTAGTCATGGGCCACCAGCCAGACAGAATTGAGGATTACTGAAGAACTGAACCAATCTCCCTGCACCAACCCCATCAAGCAAATCACCTTAAAGTAAGTTGTTCCTAGGAAGCAAACACGTTTCTCATTCCACTTGTACCCTCTAGCGATGCCACTTATTACCTGTGCTCGATGCTCTCCAACAGCAAACTGTATCACAGCAATGCCTGGGTTATGGCTGTCTTCAATTCTCTCCACGGTGCTGGAGTCTATTTTCAGGTCACTGCTGATTTCTGCGCTCTGAATAAAGTCTTCTGTTTTTAAGTCCTCTACCTTCTTCAGCTCCCCATTAGCCAACTGAATGATCGACCCTTTCATGAAGTAAGGGGGCAGTGTCGGAGGAGCTGCTGTCGGAGAAGCAACAGACTGCACGACGGGAAGGTGGATCTGGGCCTGCACCACGGCTGCCTGGTAGGCTGGCTGGGTTGCGAGCGACTCAACGCTGTAATTCTCATTCTTAGGAATGGCGGTAGTGACAAATGTATGAGGCACTGCTGCAAACTGAGGAGATGAAGTGACTATAGCAGGTGCTACTCCTGATGATTCCACGTCTGCATTGCCAACTGGTATAAGCAGAGGCTGGGTGCCAGGGATCACCAGATGCTGTGGCAGGTTTCCAGGGTAACCAATCGCTTGCTGCTGACCACTCAGATAGCCAATTACTGGCGGCTGGGTCCCGGTATAGAAGGCCGTAGCAGGCAGTCCGACAGGGACTTGCTCAGAGGCGCTGTGGGTGGTCTGAATGACAGTATGAGGGGACAAGGTGGCGATTGTTTTCACCCCCTCATGGCCCATAGTCTGTTGTGGAGATAAAGCATAGGACCTGTGGGCTGGCTTTCCTAAATGCAAGTTTCCCTTGTCGTTGAGGGTTGAGGGAGAGGTTTCTCTGTGGGTGGCCTGCTGGACCTCCATATCTGCGGTAGGTGTGCTGCTGTTCGGTACGACCATCACAGAGGCCCGGACACTGGAGGAATCTCGTGTGCTATATTCGGCAGGACTCGGGTGAACCACCACGTGCCTGGTCTCGTAATGGTGAGGAGCTGGTTTATTGCCTGCTTTGACTAGACCCACGTCTGCAGAGGGTGAGAGGCCATACCGCCTGCTTTTCTCTAGCTCTCCGTTCAGAATTTCCTTGGCCTGCATTGCTTGCAGCCGGCTGCTCTCTGCCTTCTTGGTAGGATCCCTGGTGACAAAGTGGCCTCCAGAGTCTGTGTACTGCAGCACCACTTGGGAGGAAGGCCCAAGGGTGAGTGTGGGTGGAATCACTGTTTGGTGGGGATGCATATGGACTGGGATGGTCGGAGGAGAGACGTTTCGGACCGCGCTCTGGGGAGAGCCGGAAATGTGGACGTACTGGTTTTGTTGGGTAGGAGGAGGAGACCCTGCTGAAATCAACCCCGGTGTCCTGACGAGATGCTGCTCAACTTTGTGCCCCTGCTGGCCCAAGCTGCTCATGCTGGCCAGCAAAGTGGAATAAGCCTCCAGCTGAGAGCGTTGGGATGGAGTGGTTGCAACAGCAGTGGCAGAGGCTGCTGCGCCAGTCCCGGAATTGGCTGTCGGGGAAATCAGCTGGGAGGGGATGAACCCGGCATATGGTCCACTGTACTGGGGCCCAACGAACTGGAAAGTGGGTTGCAGGTGCGTGTACTGCACAGGGGAGACAGGTGTCCCTGATTGTGACAGTGCAGGTGAATACACCGTGGGAAGTGTTGTTGTGGCTGGAACGGACCTGGGAGCACTGGGTGGGGAATAGTCCATTCCTGTGGACAGTGATTTGTGTAAGCCCTGCTGTAAACCAATCTCCACCGAAGTCCCTCCAGGTCTGTGTCTTCCACCCATGCTGCTTTGGCTGCTGGACGTGCTGGAGAGCCATATTAAGTTATCTGCACGGTGGTTCTCGTTTGGCAGGACTAATGGCTTCACCTCGGAAGGCAGGCTGGTGGCAGGGATTTCTCGCTTTTTGGGCGGTAGGCATTCATTGCTCCTTTCTTGGTTGGATTTCATCTTTCGCCGTCCCCCCTCCACTGCTCTTGCTTCACTGTCTGGCTGGTTCAGATTTCAGTCTGATAAATGGAAAGTCACATTTGATTTCTGAAGGGGATCCAGTGACTTCATGAGGAATCATCTCCTTGTGAGCACAATCCTCCAACAGCTGCTCTGGATTCTGGAATGAGACATGAGTTGGGGGGGGGGAGGAAAGGGAAATCAAAATATCAATTCAAGAGAAAGAAAAATCTTTACAAAATTAAGAACAGACTTTCAGTGCTGCAAACACTCCTAGGATCAGATTATAGCTCTACTTTAAAAGCAGTGAAACCACCGGCTACGTCGAGTTAATACATCATAAAAATCATTAACAGATTGGGCAATCAAAACTCAAAGACCAAACTTTTCTGCAGTTAAGCGTGGTAACTTTTTTAACACCTCAAGGCTCATTGTTTCTCCTTTTCTGAAAAAGTGTTGTGTTTCCATATAATACATATGTCATTCTCCCACACACTTGCCCTCCACCTTTAAAAAAAATGGGACAATCTCATCCTAGCAGGTCCTACAACATGGGATCACTGTAGTATCTCATATGTTGCATGAACACATATGGAAAAATATTTACATTAGCAACTAGTAGCTTTCAGTAGCTCAGAAGGAAGATGCATTTCTTGTAGCCTCTTAGACCTCTGAGTGAGCAACACAAGGCTTTCATTTTGCTTTGGTCTGCACTGCAAACAGTTACCTTTTCCTCTTGTCTCCAGCCATGGCTCATTACAATGAGACACAAGTGCCCTTCATCTACTCATTTGGCAATGAACCCCAGCCAAGCCATTTATTTACAGCAACAGCATAAAGCCAAAGATGGCTCTGTGCCAGATTTTTAATGAGGTTTCTGTTACTTTTGAAGCCCTCTGCTATTGGCTGCTCATAGGAAAATGACCTGGTGGAACGCTACTCTGCAAAATAATTGGTCTCCGACATCCATATCTGTCTGTATAGGTCACGGTGTACCTGCCTATTTAAACTATACACCACCATGATGATGGCCGTAGATGTAGTGCCTACTGGATCAAATTTCCTTGTTTCTTAGCAACCAATGAACTATGAGACACAGCTGGTGTGTGTAACAAACACATTTCCACCAGTGCAGGGGCAGGGCATTTCCTAAGTCAATGAGAACAGCTCTCTAACAAGAAGCGGAATAAGCATTCCACCTTGGAGGCCACAATTCAGTCAGAAAGTCACAGGCAGGGAGCACAGCAGTACAGGTCAGATCTGAATTTGGATCTGAAGGTACCCCATGTTAAGAGGGTTTGGGGTGTTTGAGACTGGCCACTCCCACGAGACAGGGCAGAGGCAAGCGCCAAATCTGTAGGTTGCTCAGAAATCGAAAGGCTCATGCATTTATATAGGTTTGAAGCAAAGTGTCATCTCTTCTGCTGACCTACTTAGGTAGAAAGTTGCTTCTGCCATCATTAAGATAAGGGACAAGGTCTCCCTAAATCCTATCATTTCCTGATAAAAAACATAGTGCACCCAAGGTGCTACAGTCACCCACCCTGGCGATCTTCAAAAAGGGTCTTGACACCCACCTTGCTGGGAGCAGATGATCCCAGCAGTCTTTCCTGCCCAGGTGCAGGGGGGCTGGACCCAATGATCTGTGAGGTCCTTTCCAGCCCCTAACTTCTATGAAACTACGTCAGTGATTAGTCCCTTTCTTTTTTAAATAAATTCAAAGTACTCCCCCCCACCAAAGTTATGCACTCCTGTTCTTGTTTCATGACTGAAACTTTACAGAAAACGAAACTCTTCTCGCCCCCATTCAGCTACTGTTCAGCACCTGTACTGCTGCCTTTTTTAAAGATATGCAAGGGTGGGCGTTCAGAAATGTATCGCCTCACGCTACAGGACTTTGAACAACAGCAGCATTATTTTATGCATGAGAAACAGAAACAATGTGAGAGGAAGCCTCAGTGGAAAGAGATGGTGTAACAGATATTAAATGTGAATGCTGTTGATCAGTAATGACAGTTTTCTTATACAATGGAAAGTAACATTCCTTCTGTTTCCCTTCTTCCCCTCCTCAACAAATGCCTGATCAGTGATCATAATGCAAGGCATGAACAATAAGCTTGCCATATACCTCTTACATGGTGTTATGACAACATGGAAGACTGAGATTAAAACCTCAAGGCCCTCATTTAGATTTGATGTGCCTCAGAGCTGTTATAATCTTAAGGGAAAGGCCCAAAGTATTCTAATGGTGTGGGGTAATTTTTCTTTTTAAATGGGCCATTTCATGGCTGGAAAAATTAATAAATGTTAAATAAGCCACCACAGCTATTTGCATAGACCCTACAAAAACAGTTCGCTGTGCTTTCGCTTCATGACTCTATAGGAGCAGTTTACTAGTGTGAAATAAAAGTAAGCTGACAGAGGCTAGTGGACAAGTTATTTGTAGGTTCTGAAGCTGTTCTCAAATTAAAGCAGCTACAGTCATTTAACTTCTTTGCCAAGCCCCAGACAGAGTTACAGCTAAGAGAAACAAGGTGATCTAACTGGTAACAGCAAGGGACCGAAACCAAGGCCAGCTGGGTTCCCATCAAGCATGAGTATTGACACTGCCCAGCTGTATGGCTCTGGGTGAATCACTTTGGCATTTGCTGCGCTTCAAGTTTTCCCATCTGTAAAATAAGTATAAGCACTGCTGACCTCACAGTTTACTAAACCCCAGTTAATACATGAGAAATCAGTAAAGACGCAAAGCTGGTTTTGTACATAATACTAATAATGTTGGTCACAGAGGACAGAATTCTGGTTCTGTCCATAATAAAGCATAAAATTTTTCTTTAAAATAGTGATCACTTAAAAATTATTTGAAAGCCTGCTTTCAGAAGTGGCTCCCTGCACAATCCAGGCTGATGTGCTCAGTCCTACAGACTTGCCAGTGAGCCAGGGAATCCATTACTACTGCAGACTCAGTTGGACAAGGGCAGGCAGGAGACAAGAGCCCTGTTATTTGGACTGCAGCTATCACTCTTTGTAACAGTTACTCAGCCTGTCTTGGCAACAGCTAAAATTATTCTATTAGATATGACTTACAGATTTTTATTTTTAAGTTCAACTAAAAATAAAATTGCCAAGCTACATTTGCGCAGTCATCGGTAGTTAACTTTAGCTCACTGTAGTTTTGTATCCTGGGCAGCAAACCTTGGCAGAAGCTCTCCCAGACTTAGGCAGCTGCACAGAAGCACTGGGATGGAACCTGTTTTACATATTCATGGTGTTCCTCCTATTGAACTTGGATGCTTGACAGAATTGATCTGTTTGATCTCTTGTAGAGATAGGCCTTATTCCAAAGGATCTAAACATACCTAGAGGGGAATATTTGCCTTCGTATCTAAAGCTGAGATATGGCCCCCAGCTGACTCCAAACCCCAGTTCTAAATATAACCCAGCTCTGGAGAAGGGATGAATCCTTAATTTATATAATACACAAACCAGATCCCCAGATTTAGATGTTCTACAACTTTGAGGAGCTTTGGATTCAGATTCTCTGTCTCAAATCTACTAGAGGAAGAGTCAAGTGAAATTCAAGAGTTTCAGTTTGCAGGGGTTTTTTGTTCTGCTGCTACTCAAAAAGGTTTTCACCCCCTGAATTTTGGGTTTGAGTAAGCCCCAAAACTCAAAACAAAACTCCTTCAAAACAACCAAATATCAACTGCTTTCGTATTTAATTTATGCATAACAATGTATTTCTACCTATAAGGAAAAACCATAAATGAGTCTAGAGTCATTCAGGTGGGGTTGGAGCTTAGCAAACCTTTTTGATTAACATGATGTTGGGTTGGAGACAGTAATGGAATCTGAAGCCAGATGAGACATACATGGCTTTAAGGTACTGTTTATTTTTTTTTCCACAAGTGTTTCATAGAGATCACAGAGGTAACCAAAGAGTTTCCCATCATCTCTACATCAGTGGTTCCAACCTTTTTGGAATCAAGGCACCCTTCACTGGAGTCGAGGAACCCTTCCATAACTTTTGTGAATTGAGTAGTACCCAATTTCAAAAACTAATTTATATATTACAGGTCTTACTTCCTTGTGGAGGGAGCCAGGAGGTGGGAGTGGGGGACAAGCCAGGCAGGGACAAGCCTTAACACGTGCTTATCTTTTTTATCTTGAGATACCATTCAAAGGACCTCATGCCACCCTTGGTGAGTATAGGAGGAGCAAACAAGCTAATGGGCCAGGGGGAAACAAACTGCCAATTTTATTTAACTTCTCCCTGAACTATAAACGTTAGCCAAAATTTTCAAGTCTGGCTACCTGAAATTATGTTTCTAACTTATTTAGGAGATCAGCAGCTAGGTTTTCAGAACAGTGGGCAGCCACTTCTCACTGAAACAAAATCAGCCCATTGTGTCTTCAGTGTTTAGAAAGTTTTGACCTAATATTTTAAATGACAGTAACAGCAAGAAAGATGCAACCAATTCTGCTTGAAACATAAGAATTAGATCCAAAGGTCTGCCCAAAGGTAAAGCATGAGGTTCACTTATTTTTCCTTTCCTGTCACAAAATCATATTCTCATTCTGCCTACACTCTCAGGCATGGTCTACCATTTATAATTTGCATGTTTATTTTGCAAGATTAAAATAATTCTTGGCTCTGAGGTTTCCTTTTCCTTGTTTAATTGGAGAGTTTTTATGAGAATTTATAAGATCTGCAAAACAGCTGGAAATTCTGGACAATCTCTCAATCTCTGCTCCCTCCCCTGCCATGCATGTGTGCATGTGTGTATTTATGGCTCTCTGCTCTCTCCCCAGGGCGCGCGCGCGCGCGTGTGTGTGTGTGTGTTTATGGCAAGGAGGTACAGGGGACAAAGGAGATTGGGGACAGCAGCTGGACTTTGGTATCCCTGGCAAACAGAACACATGGAACATTGCTGAAGTGTCTGGGTAGCCAGTGTCCGCTGGCAGCCTGCCTACGCTCAAATTCCTGGAAAGGCTTAAGGCAGAAACATAATCGCTTGAAGGAGCCACCATCTGGGTCTGTGCTAGTCCCACATGGATTGCTCACTAGAGCTCAGAATTTGTATTTTCACAAAAAAATGCATTTCTCAAAGGCTTCTCTATCTAAATATGTTGACCAGAATGGTATTTTCATATTTATTCTTTTTCTAATGAATTTAAAGCTTATGAAAGCAGCCTGGCTGATAGCTCCAGAGGCTGCATTCCTCTTTTTATCCACAGAAGAGGTACAATAAAGGCAAAACCTGACATGACACTTTCCCCTTACCACCCTGACTACAAGCTTCATTTCAGACACAGGAGACTGATTCTCTGGGTCACAGGAGAGTCCAGACTCTGTGGACCAGATTGTTAAGAGTTTATGGATGCCTAAAGATGAAGAGAAGTATCTTGTGAGATTTTCAGCTCTCAGTGGAGTGAGGGCCCTTGGTACTTTTGAAAGTCCCACTAGGTATGCAGTCATGTAAATACCTTAACAAAACTGCCTCATGTTTATTCAGCCCAGGTCCTGCTGCTGAAACCACTAACAATGCTAGCTATTCATATGCTTTTCTAATCATTTAGGAAGTGGATGGAGCCCATAAGCTCCAGGCCACAGAACAATCACCAGGAGGGAGTGACTTTTAGTCTTCAAGCTAGGTTGCATTTGAAACCAGCCACCTACAGGTGAAAGGCTCCCAGCCCCTGAATTCTGAGGCTATATATTATTGAGTTTTTAGTATTCAGTTTTGCCACTCAGAACATGGCTGGTCGTTTCAGACACACATCAGTGTGATACAAAGTGCACTCCCTCTGGAAGTCACTATGAGCTGTCAGTCAAGGGCAGGCCTATTCAATCTAATCCACTTTAATATCCGAAGATTACAGTGGAAAGACAAACCCTTGAATCAAGTCTGGCACACCCCTGTCCTGGTATACTACATGCAGCCCTGTAAACTAAATCAGTTGTGCACCCAGGGATCTGTACCCACCAAGTGTGGAGAACACTCAGCTCCCAGGTCACAGGAGCTCAAGGCACTTAGCCTCACAACTCCCTAGTGCAGGAGCTCACAATTGGGCTTGCACAGATCAAAAGCTGGCCACATTATAGGACATTTGGCACCTGTATTTGGATCCTCAGATCTATATGCCAGCTTTCCCCAAACCCTACAGATTAACCTCTGCCTACTATATATTTATAGTGGTAACTGCTACAGATTTCATTAGCCTTGTCATGTGTCACTTAGCACTGGCCAACAATAGCTGCACAAGTTAATGGTCCAAACCTACCAATTTCCCAGTCCTCTGGCAGACTTCCCAGAAGGGCCACTTGCAGAGATCCATTAATAAGAAACATGAAAAGCTCTAATAAAATTTGAAAATCCTTTCCCATACCTAGAGGACTCCTGACCAACGCTCTATCTGTGAGCCAGACGGTCCACAGCAGCTTCAGTGCTTAGCACACCTTTGGGAATGAATGCACTGTGGCAAACGGATACAGATTTTGTGAAGTGCAAAACAATTTGTTTTCCATAAGATCAGATATCTTCTACCTCAACATAAAAAGAAACTAGACTCAGACCAGCAGATCATTGGGCATGAGAGGTCCAGCAGCTCAATGAGACCTTCATATCTTACGATGCGAGAGTGTGAGCTAATGGCAGCTGTGGGTCAGACTTGTGAGATGAAGACTGTAGAGGTATGAATCTCATCCCCAAACCCTGACCTGGCAGGGTCTCAACTCAGGCATTCACTTATTATCTCTTATTTGCATAAGTATGTAACACAAGCCGGTTGTTAGAAAACAAACAAACATAGGCCACCATAAGACAATTGCCTGCGCCAGCTCCCTAAATGCTGAATTTGTTGAGGTAAAAGTGAGCATTTTATTTTGGAAGCAGGACACATTTGTCCTGTTTACATGTTCTACTATGATGACTTCAGTGAGGTAGACTCAATTATTCTACCTGATAGATTTTGGGGAGCTGTTCAAGAATGACAGTTACTCATCGTGCTATTATTAAATTCACTGTATGTTGATTAACTTAGACAAGAATTTAATTTTCAAAAGTTTGCAGACGTTCAATGTCATCTTAGGTGGGTGTTATTTCATGGCTCTGTGCCTCTGCGCATGTGGAGAAAAACTGCTTTCTTTTCAGTCTCTCTCATAATCGTGCAATGATTTTTAGAGACAGCAAGGGAAGTGTGTGGCTCTCTAGGCATGCGACGGGCACACAGCTACACATCGACTGCCGAGTAATTGTACATTGATGGTTTCAGAGGTCAGTTCCATGAATTCTTAGCTGCCCTTTCTCTGGGTCTTTAGTCTCAGATTTCGAATGAGACAGCCATTACTCAATGTAAAAGTTCCCTTTTCTAGAATGCTTTGCAACAAGTTCAGAGCAAATCCTATCCTCAGCACCCAGGCTGAGAAAGCAAGCTGTGTCATCTGCAAAGGAATGTGTCTTCTTCCAAAGCCACGAAGTTACTCAGCAGGAAATTCTGCAGAGTAAGAGATGTCATAATGTCTCCAGGTTTGCTGCCTCCCATCCTCATTCCATTCCCCTGAAATTCCATGCATACTATGGCCAATCTTAGAGTTACAAAAAAAAATACACAGGACCTAAAAGACATGAGTTTAGCTTACAAAATATCCCCCAAATTGTTTAAAAATGCTACGTGGTCTTGCTACTTGCTTTCTGATGCCTGAGCTGTTGGGGTGCACATTCTCCCCTTACAACCATAAGGGTTAGAAACTGACTTTACCTTTTAAATGAAATTCGTGATTCCCATGTAATCACCTGGCTCCAGGAGCTGGGGCTTTAACCCCCTCCCCCAACCAAATATATAATACTCACAATGAAAATGTGAAAGTTGGAAACACTGATTACAGTGGAAGCCTTCTTGGAGCATGGAAGTATGGACTCACTGACATATTGTCATATCCTGCACCTGCCTCCTCTATCCTGTAGAGGAGGCAGGTGCAGGATATGACAATAAGGGCCTTAATACTAGATCTCTGAGCCAGAGACAATGTATATGGACATAACATCACATACATTAGGAGGCACTACTTCACAGTCAGGGCAGCTAGGAGCTGGAACCAACTTCCAAGGGAAGTGGTGCTGGCTCCTACCCTAGGGTCTTCAAAAGGAGGCTAGATAATCACCTAGCCAGGGTTGTTTGATCCCAGCATCCTTTTCTGCCCATGGCAGGGGGTTGGACTTGATGATCTGATTAGGTCCCTTCCGACCCTACCAATTAACTAACTAACTAACTATGAAACATTACCAGAGCTGTACAGCAAACAGAAATACTGATAGTGATAACAGATGAGACAAAGCTATGCAGTCAGAATCTGGATCTAGGCATTTCAGTCTGGAGTTTTACTTCAAGTGAGTTGTAAGTTATGGCTCTATAAACTAAACCTGGCAAGAAATATTTCACTGTTATATTGTACTTAAAGCAGAGCTCTTTTGTGTTTGACATTTCAAGTCTGATGGAGAATTTAAAAACTGAAATATAATGCTGAAACCCTAATTAAACTGAATGCAAACAAAACTGAGCCACCGAAAGAGTTCAGTACTCTGCTGCCTTCCAGGTCGGGTGGTCACCATTTCTACATATGCAAAGAGTATGGTGGGGCATGATCAGTTCAGAGTGGCAGCTGCTTACTTTAGCTACTCAAGACATTTAGCATATTCATATCCTGGAGAAGTCTAAATTAGGTTTCTCTTTGCGAAGTGCACAAGGGAAAAGGGACTATCTTTTAGCTGCTCTCTTCAGAAACAGTAAATATACAAATACAGAAGTAGGGACGGGCATTGAGAACTAGTGTATACCTATTCATACAATTTCAACAATGTCACCCAAATACCATGTGTTACATCAAACAATGGTATGCAATAAGGGCACACACAGAAGATGTAATAAACCAGCCTACAAGGACGGGTTTCATTATGCAGCATCACTAAACCCACAATGTTGCCAGCTAACTATGGGGCAATTGCCCCCACAGCTGCACTAGATCCATCCCACTATAAACGCAAGCAAATCTTTTAAAGTGTCCATAAGGATTCTCTTCCATTATGGAAGAGATCAGTGTTAGTAGCTGCAATGCAGTGTGGTTTGTGGCACATGCCAAATGCCTGAGCTGCTTTGATAGTTCCAACATATGTGGGGAACATGAGAGTGCTGTGTGTATAAATTTGGCTTCAGTGGGATGTTTCAATGCTCTCTCTCTCTCCTGCCCAACCCCAATCACATCTCAGGCTATAGGGAACAAAGAGGCCACATTATGTAAGGAGGAAACTGTTTAGCCCTTCTGCACCACTGCATGGTTAGACAGATGCAGTGTGTGGGTTTTTGCTTTCCTTTAAAACACCTTGGCCATTGCCAGGGTACTATGATGGACCAACTGTTTTATCTAGTACAAGAAGCCCTCCCCCTCCTACACGAATTCCCAGGAGGCATTTTGGCAGCGTATATGAGTGAACGGAGTTCATTTATAAACATGTATAATACAGAAATTCTTTTGCTGCTGTTTCTCATTTATCTAAAATGTGTCCAGCAAGAATGGGAGCTGCCTACACAATTTTCCATTGAAAATTTCAGACTATAACCGTAGAAAACACCCACTCTCTACTTATTTTAACACAATGCAGAAACTGTCATGCCTCTATGCACAAACACATTTGTACCTCTTACATATGTCATGTGTGCCTCTTTCCACGTGCAGGCCCTCCACAAACATGCTCATTGATGCCTGTGCTTTATAAACCCATGTACACGTGGCACAACAAACTTTAAAAATGTCAAGCCTGATTTTTTCAAAGACATAAACGCCCACTGCTGCAGCTGAAACCAACAGACGGTGTGGGTGTTCACCACCTCCAAAAACCAGGCCATTAGCTTGTTGCAGACTTCAACCAATGTGGGGCTGCCAATTCATACAGAAGCTCTGTGTTTCAAACACAAAATGGACTTTTATGAATCAGCTGATGTCTGGACAGCCTTGGGGTATCAAGGTAGATTTGAAATGGCATAGAGGCAAACTAAAGGCATAGTTGAGGTGGGTGCTAATTCTCCTTGTATCCTGGCATTCCCTACCCCTCTAACTTTAGGAGCAATGGGCAGTATCCAGCAATCCCGCTTTTATTGGTGTGAAAATCAAAGGTCCATCCAAGTCTAGGCAGCTCATGGGTAAGACATACTAATTTATGGAAGCAGTGGCAAACAAGGGAATGATGTGGCATCACATCCAACCACTTTTGGCTCCGTAGGCTAAAGGACCAGATACCCATAGACAGAGTAAGACTCAAACTCATAGCACCAAAATGACTAGAAGGGGCTTCTCAAAAGTACTGAATCCACTCCCCTGCATTTGAAGGCAACTGTTTATCCAAAGTGTCCTAAAAAACATCCACTCCTGCTCCCTGCAACCACAACGACAAAGCATATTATGAAACCAAAGCTCAGGAACACCCTGCACCGGGCCACAGATAAAAAGCAGACAAGACTTGGGTAGTGCCAATGTCCTGTCGTTGTACTGCCAGAGAAGTATCAGGGAACTCCTGCCTCTGGAGTAGTAGCAAAACACCTTTACCACTGGGCCCCCACATCCTTATGACATAAGTATGAATTAACTGCAAATTAAGTAATTCAGGGCTCAAGAGCACACACTAACTCAAGCCGGGACTCCAGCACAATAGGCTATTTAGGGCCTCATTAAAGCACAGGCATATTTAAGTACAGGAGTAAATCCTAGTTGGGCACTTAAATTTAAGTGAACACTTAAGTGTTTTGCTGAATTAGGGCCACTGACAATCAGATGAAGACAATTCTGCCTGGCCTGCAGGACACACAGCTGGCTTTCACTTTTGCTACAGGTGGCTGGTGTTGATGGGAGATTCCCCCACCCCCTTTCTTTTACTGAATGAATCAGTGATGTTTGGGTGTGCCCTCAGGAAACATCTCACTTGTATGCCCCCATGGCAAATGGCGTGATTACCAGAGAAGCCAGTTCTGTTCTGAGGTGTTGGTGTGTGTGTGTGCACGAAAAAAACTGTTCAGCAGGTCCTGCTTAAAAATGTATATCGTGCTTCTGCTACCCATCAGACAAAAGGATTAGCTCCCTATTCCTGACTCGTACTTCATGGGGTGCCTCCCATTTCATGGCCAGCCTTGCAGGCTGATAAAGCTGACACTGAGTCAAATTCATCACTGGCCTCACTTCACTGAGGCCACCACAGGAAGGTAAAATTGACCCCTCACTACTGTATCTGAATAGGAGATGCAAGAAACAATTACCATATTTACTTGAATGTAAGGTGACGTTTCCCACTCAATCAGCGTAGGACAAAAACCCTTTATCCGACATTTACATAGGCGAAGGACAGACATTTAAAAAGCCAGAGCCTAAACTGATTCAGTCATTGCAGGTTAATCTAACCTGCGTAGATTGAACCAATTTGCAAATAAATAGACATTCGCTTTTGACTCTGGAAATGCAGGCACAAGCCTGCAGGGGCTCAGAGCTGGGGCTAGTTATGGAGTCCAACTCAGTGCTGCCTCCTACTGTGGCAGTGAGGCCTAGGCTGGGGTAGCCCCAGAAAGCGGAGGTCAGCACCCACCACCTCCAGCCCCACACAGGGGCCATGGTTTGCAGGTGGGCTACAGCTGGAGCATAGCTACCTGCCCCCCTCCATCTCCTGGTGGCAGCGGAGCAAACTATTGCGGCAGGCAGAGGTAAAACACCTGTCACCTGCCGCCTACTCACGGAGATATCAGGTACTTGAGGTGGGCTGCTGCAAGCCACGGGTGTGGGCAGTGGAGAGTGGGGCAATGGACTTCAGCCCGGTCCAACCTTGTGGCTCAAGGGCATAGGCAGCAACTGACCCACAGGAGCCCACCCTGAGTGCCAGGTGCAGCCACAAGCAAGTGGCAGGTGACAGATGCCTCACCTCCACCAGCCACAATGGTTCACTCTGCCCCTATATATATAGTTTTCAGCTGAACACAATGTTTTATTGATATATTTACAGTTTTAAACCATTTTGGAAGCCTACCAGTGCTTCCACTCGCAATAATAAAATACATTCTAAATACTGATATATTTTGGCATTTGATTTTGGGTTTTTCATCATGGAAAAATCAGAGCTCCTGCTGAGACCACTCTGTACAACCCAGGGAATTATGTGCAGAAAAATTGAAAATTACGCATGGAAAACAAAATTATGCACAAGAAAGCTCAAAATTATGCTAAATTAATTATTTTTTTATATATTTTTTTTACAACTGAAACTAAATATAACACTTTTTGAACCTTCTTTAGAAATATATGCAGGTACTTTGTATGGTTGGACGGTGGGTGGGTGTGGGGTTTGTAGGGGGAATGTGAAGGGGTGTGAGGTGGTGCACAGCCCCCACCACTGGCAGCTCAGCAGCAGCAGGCAGTGGGCCCTTGGAGCACTCATGGACATGGCAGGCAGAGCCCCCGGTGGCATGTGCCTCTGGTCAAGTCCCTGAAGCTGCATGTGCTGGCACAGAGCCAGCCCTGCCCACTGTCATGTGTCTTCACACCAAACTGGTCTGACTCCGTGCCAGCATGTGCGGATTGTGACACTGCAGGCGGGAGCTTTGTGCCATCAGTGGGAAGTCGCCCGTGGTCGCACGGAGCTCACCCCACCTGACAGCGTGAGACTTCATGCCTCCATGTACAGCTTCCCACCCAACCCAATGGCGCACAGCTCCCAGTCCACATGCCATCAGGCAAGGCCAGCCCTCCATGTGGGACTTCCCGCAGATACCTCCTCGGTTCCTGATAGTAAGGGGAGGAGGTGTTATAGGAGGAAGAATTTGGGAGTGCAGAGGGCAAGGGGGGATGCCTGATCCTCCAAATTTAATTTTCCCTGCTGTAGTAGTGGGAGGGAGACAAATTCAAGGCAAACCTTCATTAATTAGATTCTATACTTGGAAAATTATTTAAAATGTATACATTTTCCACGTTTAGAATCTAATTATGTGGGGTTATCTTATATTTGAGCAAATACGGTAAGACAAAAAGTAATAATGGAGGTTAATGACATACTAGCAGGCTGCACAGGCGCAAGCTCTATTCGCAGTGAAATAAAACTCGAATCAATTCCAGCCCTAATTACAAGGTATGTTGGGGCAGATACTATGGTGTGGACAAATGTAACGCTTAGAACGTTCTCAATACACTTTAAATCCCTAGGGCACCTATACACGTGCATGAAGATATCCCCCTCTGTCTGTCCCTGGATTGGGACATTTTAGCTACCCCTGTTTTTCACTCTAGTGGCTGGTTTAACCTGGTAACCCAGGTGACCGTGCTGTAGAAATTTGTGAGGGGAGGAGGAGGTTGCTGTCTTGCTCAGGCAGCATTGTTGGAACACAGAAGCCCCCAGCCTTCAGAGAGAGAATCTCTGGATGAATCAGTGAGTATGCCTGGAAACTAGCTAGTAGTTTAGAACTAAGTCTATTTTAGTTACATATTAAGGGCCACCAAGCCCATATTTGTAAGACTCAATTTATTAGAACTTGCTCAAGGTATTTTTGTCTTAAATTCCTTTGTCTACTCCCTCCCCCACCTTCTCCCTGAACAATAAATGTATCGGGTAATAGCATGACTGGCTGTTTTACTCTGTGAATGCCTGTGTGGAGAGAGGGAACAGATGGGCCTTTTAGCTCCCTTTTCCTGGGCCAGCTACATTGGGATTGGCTATCTTTGGATGTTTCAAGCTGAAAGAAGCACCCAGAAGCTTTACCAGTGGGGGCAAAGCACCCCAAGGCTTGCAGGGTCCGTGTACAGGTACTCCTCACTTAACATCATCCCAGTTGTTTCATTATTACATCACTGATATATTACAGCACATACTTATTTAAATTGGCGCAATGTTCGGTTATAATGTTGTTCAGCCACTGCCTGCTAGAAGGTAACTACTGTGACATAATTGGATTTTCTTAACATCGTTTCTCTTAAAGTCATTTTTCCCCAGAACGTAATTACGACGTTAAGCGAGAAGTAGCTGTACCATTGGCTGCAGAGCCCTAACAAAGACCAGTGCCCGGGGTGGTAGCTGTGTTACTTGAGGATTGCGGGTGTGGTTCAAGAAAGAGGATGGCCGGATGGAGACACCCCAGGCAAGACTCCTGAAGCATGGTTTTGGGCCTGCCACAATGAGGTGGGTGGCTCTGCATAGTAGCACCTCCTACTGGCCCGCCATACCCTGGGTGAAGGTCCCAGACTTATTTGGGGTGGAGGAGCAGCCATGTTTTGGGGGAGAGGGGACAGAGAGTGGGCTGAGGGCTCAGTGGCCTGGTGCTTTTTGTGGTTGGGTGTTTGTTCTTATAACTAAATCCTACTCAATTGCTGGGCAGTGGTGGAGGGGAAACAGAGCCATTGCACAAAGCATTATGGTTGTCAGTTCCATGCTCCATGTAAAGTGAATTAGCTCATTAACTGCTAATTATTCCTCATTCTCTCTGCTGCACTCTTGCAGCCAGCCCTGCCTGCAGGTTCTGCTCTGCATACACATCTCTATGCAATTGCTGGCCATGCAAGGGTCTTGAACAGCTTTCTAGGGAAAGTCCTTTTAAAGCTGCAGTGTGAGGCGGAGATGGTAGGAAGTCCCAAAGAAACCAGCCCCAAAATGAAGAAGCAGAGGCCTCCAACCTCCTCTCCAGGTCTTCCCCCATCTGGGTACTTCCACAGACAGCTTAGTAGTGTGTAGGAGAGGCACGCAGGGAAAGTGAGGCATGAGCTATTGGTTGGGTGCAAAGTAGCAGTGGCAGCTCAGAAGCAAGGGGCAGGAAACACCTGGCAACCCCTCCAACATCCCCCACTCCAGTTTGCAATCAGTGACATTCTGGGAACACTTCCAGTGTCATGTCTGACTGCACCTTCACAAATAAACTCACTGTGTCAACATGGAGTGGCAGAATCTGATCTGAAAGGCACCACTGAAACAACACACCAGATGGGACTACCAGGGCAGCTTCAATTTACCAATGAAGATCTTTGGTTCTAGCAACTGAAAAAATAATAACATTCAGTTTAACATTTTTTTAAAATTGCAAAATGTTTTTGTTTTTATTTTTTAATGAAGTATATATATATTCTGCACTGAGCAAATGGACAAGAAGATCACTACATGGAAACTAAATGGATCCCTAGTCATAGAGGGTAAGCAGTGATCTTGTGTCCTTCCCAGGGTTACCACTACATCTGCCACCTGAGATCCAATAAACTAGGACAAACACCAGTAAAATGGACAGAGGGATGACAGCTACCTGCAGCAGTTTTCAATAAAAAAGCTGAGTAATTATTTGCAGCCCTCTCCTGTGGCTCATATGGAGCTGCAGAGCATTATGCAAGTCTAATGTGCTGCCGGATCTCTTAGGAACAGTCAGCAGCCAAGTCACTCCCTCCTACCATTGGCTCAGCTTCATTAACTTAATCAGGTATTCATTCATTCATTCATTCATTCAAAAAAATTACACTAACCCTGGCAGATAGCCAGTGCCATTCATGCAGAGAAGCGCTCGCACGTCAGTCACACCAACCTGAAGTAAGGAGATAGAGAGGTGGGAACCATAATGTTTTCTGCTTTTGGACAGAAATGAGTTTTGCATGCAGCTTTTGCACATGTGCTGTAGCGAGAGCCCTCGGGAAACTGCTGGGGTGGTAAGGGCTGTTGCATAAGCAGATGCAAGGCTGAGGAGACCTGGGATTGGAAAACATGCCTTTGAGTCAATTCAGCCTGCAAGCCTCAAGGCACAACTAGACCAGGTCAGCCAAACAATTTGTTAATGGGACTATTTGGAAACAATGAATGGTGGGAGGCTCAGCACACAGATTCATTTTGTTGGGAGCATTTTTCTCTTCCTTGTACACATCCCATACACCTGATACAGTTACAAGAATGGACATATAATGACAGAACTGGGGGCAAGAAAAGGAACAACACAATGAGTGTTAAAAGGATTTGGGAACAAAAGTCTCTGACCCCAGTTTGTAAACATGTCAGACTCTTTCCATAGGTCTGCAATGCTCCAGCCTCACACAGAAATCCAATTTTCTTGGATAGTCCTTATACTTCCTTTACTCATTTCTTGGACAAGTCTGCAAAGAACACCATTTTTCTCTCCCAGTGGCATCAAAATAAGCTTCCCTGTGGGCACATCTACACGAGATGCTAACTGCGCAGTAGTCTAATAATAGACTACTATTATTACATCACAGCACAAACAGTGCTAATATGCTACTGCACAGTATTATTAGGCTACTGTGCAGTATACATGTACTACACTTAACGCACAGTACCTATGGTACATTAACGAATGTGTAGACATGCCCTGTGTTCATCAGTAGGATAAAGGAAAGCTGGTCTACAAATATTCTAACATTATAAAAGCCTAAGTCTGTTTGTATGTCTGTCGGCCCATAATGCTTTATTCTCAATCTGACTGGCTGACAAACAGCCAATCAGAGCACGAACAAGCATTCTGACAGAACGCAGCCCACTGCCATGATGGTGGGAACACAGGGGACGGTGGGGGGGGGATGAGGCCAGCACAGCTGGGCTCACCTCCCCCCTGCCCTGCTCCCTGCAGGTAACGCGGGGGATGGAGGGGTGTGGGCCCTGGCCCAGTGTGGTGGGAAGGGAAGCGGACCCAGGCCTGGGCCCAATGTGGGGGGGGGGGGAAGGAGGGGAAGCGGGCCTAAATGGGGGAAAAGCCGGCCTGCCGTGGTGGGGGTGGGGAGGGGGAATAGTGGGCCCAGCCTGAGGTGGCCACTGCAGCAGCTGGGGGAGGGAAGGAGTGGGCCTCCTCCCCCCTCAGACCCAGGCCCACTCCTCCCCCTACCCCGTGTTGGCCCTGAGCCCACTCCTCCTGTCCCCACCGTGGCGGGGGGGGTGGGCTGGGGAGGAGCAGATGCACCGTGGCGGTGACGGTGGGGCCAGGGGAGGGAGTGAATCGGAGCTGGGGGAAAAGCCAGCCTGCTGCAGCCAGGGTGGGGTGGGGGGGAATGGGCCTGGTCCAGCCCACCAACACAGCAGCTGCAGGGGGAGGGGAGGGGAGGAGCGAGTCTCCTCCCCACATCGGGCCTGGGCCCACTCCTCCCACTCCCCCACATCAGCCCCAAGCCTGCTCCTCCTGTCCTCCCACTGCCACATCAGCCCAGGCCCACTGCTACTCTCTGCCCCCCACCCCACAGCAGCAGCCTGGCTTCTCCAGCTATGTCCAAGGGGTTCATGAAACATGACTGTGATACAGAAAAAGCATGTGGACACCTGCACTTACAATCCAACGGGGGCTGTGCCTCCTGTCAGAATATTTTAGAAGTCCACAAAGGACAAAAGGTTGCAAAGCACTCCCCTACTGTCTATCTGTACCGCTCTAGCCATTCCCTACTGCCTACTGCTGTCGCCTATCCCTACTGCTATTGGCTATGTTGCCATTTCCACTGCACCTATTGCTGCTGTGCTGCTAATGGCTATATCCTCCTCACCCCCCATCATTCTTGACAGGCAATTGGCTAGTTCTTAAATAAAAGCAGTGCACTGACTAGAAAACTCAAGCCCGGAAAGTCAGGTGTTACTTGCTGTCAATAATATTCTTCCAGTGAATATGGCCGGTCCCTAACAGCATAGGAGATACATAATGTTCCCTTGGACAAGACTATCCAACAGCGTAGGAAGTGTCACACACACACACACACACACACACACACGCACTCTCTCTCTCTCTCTCTCTCTCTCTCTCTCTCTCTCTCTCTCTCCAAATGATAGACTGGACCTAAGGGCCCTCACTGTTTCTCTTACCCTGAAGAATCACCCTCTTCCCTGTGAGAACTTCAATCCTTTCCTTTTCAGATAGTTTTAAAGGCTGCTATCTCTCTACTTACAGATAAGCAACCTCTTCCAAGCACAATGCTATACCAAATGATGACTTGGATGCCCAAAGGACGATTTTAAAAAATGACGAGTTATTCCAAGTCCTCAATATTTAGCTGGTCAAGGTGAAGTCTCTGGTTTTTAAAAGACACTTGACAAATGCCCATAAAAGTTGAGTCCTTTTTAAATGACAATTGGGTCAATAGGCACAGCAAACAAAAGTTGCTTCCTATGCTCACATTGTAGTCCATGGTGCATAAATGGAACAGCCTGCAGTTAATGCTTAATTTTATGGGACTTCCCTGTAGACAGACCTACTTTTCAGTGTGTGTCTGCATGCACACATGACAGTCAAGTCTCCAAAAATTGAACCACTGAGAAAGCCACATCCTAACCAGTCTGCATCCTTAGATAAGATTCATTTTTAAATATTCAAACCCTAAAACAATGTTTCTCCCCAACCCTTCTCTGCATCTCTCTCTCAACAGGGCCTTATGCTTGGGCCATGTAAGGCCATCTGCCACCCACCCACCTACCACCATTCTGCATACTGAAAAGTCTTGGTTCCCAAAAGACAACCTGACTCCATCCTCTTCTTTCCCAGATATATTAATGCTTCCTTTCTTCCTCTTGTTCAACCAGTTGCCTTACCATTCCCTGTATTAGTTGCTTCACTTTTTTTTGCATCAACTCTATATACCACTGAGATTCCATTCTTACCGATCATGCAAAAGTAGGGTTGGAAGGGACCTCACAAGGTCATCTAGTCCAGGCCCCTGCTCAAGGCAGGATCATCCCTGACTAAATAATCTTAGCCAAGTGTCAGTCTAATCTGCTCTTGAAAATGCGCAGGGGTAGAGGTTGTACAACTGCTCTAGGCTGATTGTTCCAATGCTTGACCACTCTCACAGTCAGAAAGTCTTTTTCTTAATTTCCAACCTCAATTTCATCTCCTGCAGCTTGAGGCCATTGCTTCTAGTGCTGTCCCCTACAGCTACAGAGAAGGATGTTTTCTTCCACTGCAGAAATGCTGCAGAACATACTGAGCACTTACTGGGAACAGTCTGTGAGATTAAATTTATGGCACAGAGGCAGGCTGGACAATTTTTAGAGGGGGCCATCAGAAAAAGAAGTAAAGTACAAAAATGTACTTAATATTTTATCCCAATTGATCTAAATGTTAGGCAGAGGTTCTGGCTTGGTACAGATAACTGATAAAGACATGGCTGGTGTAATTCTGGATTTTCATATGAATCATTTCCTCTCTCCCTAATAAAGAATCATTGTAAGAAAGTGAAGTTTAATGATTAAAAGTAAAAGAATGAGAATGCAATATTTTAGCATACTGAAATGAGACTTGTATGTCTAACTATGCTGCCATCTCAGAATGCATTTCTCAAAAGTGTCAAGAATATTTTCCCCTCTACATCTCTGCAAGCCCCAGTTCTGTCTGTTGCTATACTCTTGGGATTTACCTAATCCCTGAAAGAAAGAAAAAAAACCCTTGAATCTTCTTGTTAGAGAAGCAGAACCATGTCTCAAGTACTCTGAAAACCAAAAATTGTATTAGTTAGGTCTAGTGAACAGAATGCTGTATAAACATGTGGCGTATGTATGTATATGTACATACACCCACACCCACACCCACACTATTTGCATTGTATTTTATACATATACATACATGGGCAGACTAGGATTAAAAAGGGGGTGGAGATGGTATAACACATCATCACTTTTAATGCAACATGTATTTTTCTCCAGTTAAATAGAAACTAGATGCTTTACTAATATGCTATATTATTCAGTTTAATATGCTGTATAATTCAGTTTAAGATCAAAACAACAACAAATATAACTATTGGATTACGTAC
Organism: Crocodylus siamensis; assembly: GCF_052110815.1. NCBI lineage: Eukaryota > Metazoa > Chordata > Crocodylia > Crocodylidae > Crocodylus > Crocodylus siamensis. Next base: position 133,277,611 of record NC_143397.1, on the reverse strand, counting down.
TAATTTGCTAGATTGCATATAAAGCTTTAAAATTCCAAAACAAGCAGGGGGAAAAAAGTCAAAATAGTCAAAAGATATTGTGTCATTAGTCCTATGGCCATTATAGTTCCTATTCAGATCCATTAAACAAAATTAGACTTCTTGAGCACCTTGACAATGCCTCCAGTACTTCATTGTCAGTCATTTCCACACAGGAGTTAATATTATCACACATGAGTTCAGGTGCTTAGCTCTAGCTAAACACAGTCAGTAGCCTTACAAAATAAAAGAAAAATATTACCAGGAATACCTAACAAACAGCAAAATTGCAGAAGAAAGGCTAGTTTGAATAGTGGAACATTAAGACCATTAAAAAGGGGAGGGTCTTTAACACCTGTGGAGTGGAAAGAGATTACCAAGAATCAAGGAGATGACAATGAGCCATAAAATCTTTCCACTCTCTCAGCACTTCCTGAATAGAAATGTGGCTCCCCCTCCCAAATACTTGGTTTTTAAGTTTGGGTGAAGCAGGAACCAAAGGCAGGTGGAGAGGGATCTGCTCTAGTATACGTACATACATACATTATACATTTATTCTCTCAAACACCTACACACACCATACCCAGGATAACAGATGAATATACATTATTTCAATAAGCATGGGCTAAACGTCGATACAATTGTGGCTTGGGCACTTCTGTGTATCTTTTGTGCTCTGTCTCTTTGTCTAAATCCTTAGCTACTTCAAAAAAACATTGTGTATATATAAAAAGGAAACCTAAATGAGAAAAGCTTCTTCTTTCTCCAGAATTACACTGGCCTGGGATGTGGGATAGTGTTCAGTCCTAGACCAGGTGTAAATGCAAGTCTGTGCTATCTCATAACTCAGGGCTACAAAAGGGATCTGTTTGGTGTTATAAGCCCAGAAATTCTCCTTTCTAGGGATTTATTTTAGCCATAATTGATTGAGAGAGACTGAATCTCTAAATCATAATATCATTGTGTATCAGACACTACTTGATTAATTTCTAAAACAGATCTTTTTTATATCTGGCTTGGCATGGTTTGTAAGTTCTTTGGCACTCATCAATAATACGAACACTGTGAACTCATGCCAGTAAACCTGTACATCACAGTGCTTATTCTGTATTTACAAAGACTTTTGTAGGTTAGGCAACACCCACTCACACTTTTCAGGAATACTGTATTAGCCCTTTTATAGACAGAATGTTTAAACACAATAATTTGAAAATATGATTTAACAGTAACTACAGGAAGGACTTTGAAGTTCTCTCTCCAGACTGGAGCTGAGGCAAGACCTGAGGAGAAGCCCACACTACATCCAGAGTGCTATCTCAGCACCTCAGAGGATTTCAGTTTCTTGAGCAATCAGTAAAATACCTTTCATGAACACTGACCAAATCAAGAGACAGTATTTAGTAGGGGTGTGCGAAATGGGCCTTATTCAATTCAGATTCAGCACAAATCGGCGGGCAGTGATTCGATTACTTGATTTGGATCACTGGCCCAATTCAATTTGGCCAAATTCAAATCTGAAGATTTGATGCTGATTCAGAGAATCAGCGATTTGGCCATAGACACAGCTTTAAAAGTTTTTTCTACATACCTCGAGGTACCAGGCATGGCTTGTAAATGCTGAGTTGGTGGGGCGGATGGAGTGCCCCCCATGCGCTTGATGGAGGACCCTTCCCGCATCCCCCTAGCTCAGCGATCAGCCGCGGGGGGCTCCGGGTGCCCCCCACCCTGATCCAGGAGGCATCATTTGGGATCCCTCAGCCCCCGCACTCCCATGGGACGCTCCATCCACCCCAGTATCTCAGCATTCAAGAGCCGCCTGGTACCTTGAGATATGTAGAAAAAACATTTAAAGCTGTGTCTATGTGCAACTCAATGAATCTCTCTGAATCGATTTGGAGGGTTTGATTTGATTCAGGGAGCTTAAAGGGTCTCCTGATTCAATTTGGAAATTCGGCCGCCAAATGGGGCTGAATCTCTGCCAAATCGAATCAGCAACCAAAATTTCATACAGCCCTAGTATTTAGCTGTGGATTTTCAACACCTCTGCATATCTTTGCTTATTTCCTGTTTATGCATCATTTTCCCTCAAAGGGTGAGAACAAAAGCCCAGGCCCTTCTATCTCAAAACAGAACCCAAAGCAGAGTCAGCGGTCCTCTATGATAGCGTTTCTCAACCTGTGGGTCGTGGCCCAAAATTGGGTCGCAAGAATGTATGAATGGGTCGCAAGCAAACCTTAAAAATGGATTCTCCTTTCAAGGAGAAAAACGTGGGAAACGGTGGGTTTTCCCTTGCAGGCTGGCCACATGCCCCCCCACCCCACACACTGTGGGGGCTGTGGCCTGAAGGCAAGGGGCAGTGGGTTGGGAGTGAAGGGCAGTGGGTCGGGACTGGCAAACTTAAACAGGTCCTGGTACAAAACTGCTCTATGGTCCTGTCAAAGGACGTCTCCTCCCAATGGAAAATGCAAAGGGAACCAACCATAAATATGGCAATTTCTGGGGTATGTTTAAGTGCCTAGGCATATCTACATAGAAGCTTAATGCTCCATACCAACTCTGGACCAAGTTCCACAATTTAACAAATGAATATCACCACTAGATATGCGCCATATATACCTGCATTTAGTAAAGGAAGGGGGCATTTTCTTTTAGATTAGTTTTACTAATGCTCATTTGCAGCTTGCATAAATAAGACTGAGTGCCCCCTAGACTATCTGATTAGCTATTTTTTGACTTGCCTCTTCTGCCTTCTTACTCTGTTTTTCTGTGTTAGAATGCATAATGCTTTTATTTCTGTTAATCTGTTTGATTTTGTTTCTTTTTCATGTGTGGTTTTCTAGTTTGTGTAATTTCAGCAATGACTTTGGAAAATGATGCTGTTACTTTTTGTTGGTTGTTCTGCTTCTTGTGTTTACTTAGAAAAATGTTGTCATGTTTTCTTAAAGCCATAAGGTAACTTCTAGAATGGGTGGTACAGTAAATGTATATTAGTAAAAATATGGAAGAACCATTAAAACATTCACATGGGATGAATAAAACAGCTAAACCATCTTATTACAGTTGATTTAACTACTGGGGTGGAAAGATACTTTGGTTTAAGAAATACAAAAGCTAAAACTGAAATAAGCATTGAGTTCTCAGGATCCTTCTATCTAGCACTTGGGTATGGGCTAGGAGAAGCTAGAACTGACTGGAAATTTTTTGCTGAAACTTTTTTTCCCCTGAAAATGCTGATTTGTCAATACTGAAGCTCTTTGCAGAATGGATGGTGTGAACAAATTTCCTATCTGACAAAAATTTTGAAAAGAAGTTTTTTAATTGTAAAAGAAGCATATTTTTTGGCTTTTTTAAAATACATTTTTTCTAATTTTTAGTTCAAAACAACTATTTATTTTAACTATAGAATCACAGAATCATAGAAAATTAGGGCTGGAATCATCTAGTCCAAACTCCTGCTCAAATCAGAACCATCCCCAGCTATAGCATTCCAGCCAGGACTTTGTCTACCTGGGTTTCTAAAACCTCTAATGATGGAGATTCCACAACCTCTCTGGGTAACCTGTTCCAGTGCTTTCCTACCCTCCTAGTGAGAAAGTTTTTCCTGATACCTAACCTAAACTTCCCTTGCTGCAACTTGAGACCATTGCTCCTTGTTCTCCACTGAGAACAGTCTGGCTCCATCCCCTTTGAAACTACCCTTCAGGTAGTTGAAAGCTGTTATTAAATGCCCTCTGTCTTCTCTTCTCCAGACTAAATAAGCCCAGTTCCTCAAGCCTCTCCTCTGAAGTCATGTTCCCCAGCCCCTAGCCATTTTTGTTACCCTCTGCTGGACTCTGTCCAATTTGTCCACATCCTTTCTGTATTGGGAGGCCCAAAACTGGGCACAGTACTCCAGATGTGGCCTTACCAGTGTGAACAGACGGGAGGAATCACTTCCCTTGATCTGCTGGCAATGCTCCTACTAGTGCAGCCCAGTATGCCATTAACCTTCTTCACAAGGGCATACTCTTGGCTCATATTCAGCTTATTGTACAGAGCAACCCCCAGGTCCTTTTCTGCAGAGCTGCTGCTTAACCAATTGGTCCTGTCTGTACTGGTCAGTGCATGGGAAAGTTTCATCCTAAGTGCAGGACTTGGCACTTGAACTTACTGAACTTTGTAATATTTCTTTTGAACAGATCCTTCAGTTTGCCTAGGTCTCTCTGAATCCTAGCCCTACCTTCCAGTATATCTGCCACTCCAGCCAGCAAACTTGCTGAGGGTGCACTCCAGCCCATCTTCCACATAGTGGATGAACTATTGAACAAAATGCCCCAGGACTGAGCCCTCAAACCATATATACTCAAACTAATCTTTTATATAAATAGAGCAAAGATCTATCTAACTATCTAGCTAGCTATCAAAGATTGAAATCTAATTATTTCATCTTTATTGTAAGTTGCCCTGAGCATTTTTTGGGAAGGGCAGCATATAAATCAAATAAATAAACAAATTAAATATTCCAAAATTTTCAACAAAAACATTTTTGAGAGACGATCGATGACCAAGTTTAAAAAAAAAATCTACTTTTCTGAAGATTTTGATATTTCATCCCATTTCAAAACAGGATACCATTTTGGAATCCTGAAAATACTTGTGGGTCAGGAAAAGCTTTTTTCCCAATGCAGCCTGAATTCCTCCCTAGTTTTAAGATGTCTCCCAAGGTAAGGCCAAGTGTACCTACAAAGATCTGAAAGCACAGTGATATTGTTTAAGATCATGAAAAATTCATGCCCTTAAACCAACATAGCAATATCGTGAAAACACAAAATTGAATAAAAAAAACAAAAGCCCTTTTCCCTGTACAACCTATGTTAAGCGATGGGGTTTAACTAGGCACTCTTTCTGCCAGTATACAGCTGAAACTCCAGCAAAGAACTCTGTCAGGATTGTTTTATTGACAAGGAATTTGTAACATAGATTACGGACTACACAGTTTCAACCCGGCAAAACTAGATTGGTGCTGGTGAAAATGTGACCTTGCTTCACCTGTTACGCTGTTACAAAGACCCTCAGCACACTCATTTAAAGGTGTGATGGGATTGGATCTCTGATCAAAACAAACAGGTTTCCTGCCATGCCACATATGCATGGCAGGAGGTGTGATTATTCAGATTGTGGATCCAATCCCAATCTTACCCTTTCTGATTACTAGTGCAGAGGAAGACCAGAATCATGATCCTGGGGTCCCCCTGAACCAGCAGGTTGAAAGATGACTGCCTACTTAGGGCTGACAATCAGCTAATGGTCAACTTGGGTCCCACACTGCACGGGGGTATTGAAATGGTCCCTGTGTGGTCTTGGACCAATGATGAGCTGATGTTGACTCTGGTCCTGGACCAACCACTTTGGGACTGCATGGGGGCTGGTTCAAGACCTCAGTGCAGTACCAGAGCTGAGAATCAGCTGATTGTTAGTCTACCCAGACACCCCTGGGCACATTTCACAGGGCTGTCTGGGCAATCAATCAGCTGATTGTTGTCCCCAGCCCAGACAGCCCCAGGTCTTGGATTTGTGGCTCTCCAGGCCAGGGCCAACAATCAGCTGCTTGTCAAAACCCCACATCTGGCAGCTCCCAGTGCTGGGGAGATAAAGGGCTTCCCTGCCCTCTCTGCCCCTCCCTCCCTCCTGTGTCCTCTGGCCAGGGCTGACAAACAGCTGATTAAATGTAAGGTACCACACATTAAATTTAAAACACCATAGAAAGCAGCCACTAAAATATTCTACATTTTACGTGGAACATTTTGAAGGCTTGTTCCCATTTATGGCACCTTAAATTGGGTGCATGTTACACCCTTCCCAGTTTCCCATGATGAACATGTTAATTGTAGCATAAATATAATGGATAGATGGGGCTTGAAAGGATTGTAGCCTCTTGAGAATCTTTTCTTTTAAACTGGTAAAGCATGGTTATGCCGATACTGGCCATGAGATAAATGCTGGCTGTTATATAAAAGCAGCTTTAAATCATCTCCTGACCTGCCTCTTTTGTGATGGGATTTCAAAGCACAGTCATGGAAGAGAAATAGGACAGAGCATCAGAATAAGTGAATCAATGCTCTAATGCAGGATGTTACTTACTAGGGCAATCCCACATTAACAAAAGACAATCCCTTACCCTATCCAATCAGGAAAAAATGAAAAGTATTCAGGACAGCCCCAAATCCATTTGGATCTCACAGGTATAAAAGCCTGTTGTCAGAAATCTGAGAAGAGATCCTGCCATTTTACCAGCAGCATTGCCAAACTGAGACGGCTGCAAGAATGACCCGACAAAATACAAGTGCATCTCCCCAGGATCCTCTCCTTAGAGCCTTGATAGGTTAGCTGTGACAGCATCCATTCAACAGGCAAATCTAGAAATGAGAACTTAATATATAACACAGGTATACAAACCACCTGGAGATCTCTGAGGGCCAGAACAGGTATGGGGCGGCAGCAGCAGTGGTAGCAGCAGCAGTAGCCCCTTCAGCAACAGTGGGGCAAGCAGCGGTGGCCCTGACAGCTGCTTCCCATGGAAGAGCTGCACAAGTAGTGGTGGGCCAGGCAGCTGCAGGTTGACCGAGGGCTGTGCTGCACAGCCCTCACTTGCCCCGTATAGCCAAGGGCCAGGTCCACTAGGGCCATGAGACCCCGAATTCAATGGGGGGCCACACCCCCAACTTCTGGTTGCCCGCTGATAGCCCAGAGGGCTGGATGGGAAAGCTCTGTGGTTCAGATCCAGCATATGGCCTGTTTTTTTGACACCCACAGAATATACAAACAGTGTATACTAAATACATTACTGAAGTTCAGTTGCCTTCTCCAGTTACCTGCTAAGACCCAGAATCTCCTGCCTAGTGTAAGTCACACAGTGATGCATCACATGTCAGAACCTGAGCACATTAAAGGACTTGAGAGAAACTGTAGAGCACTGTAAGTGACAATACGTTTGTTTTTTGCTCTGGCTGCACTATACGCAAAAACATCCATCAAGCCTCCCTAAATGTCATGCACAGCCTACAAGGAGCTGACATAAAACTAATAGAAAGTATGCACACCATCTCCTGTATAAACCTATTCTCCAATTACCCTGGGTTAGCCCCCTCAAAAAGACGGCTTCATTTATAAAAACATTTCCAGTGAAAGATACAGACAAATGAGCAGTGGGTTCACAAACAGTAGCAGCTGCCATGTTCAACTCGCAAGGTGTTGAGCAAATCAGCTGTGGTGAGCTCCCACTCCCATCCAGATCACAAAGATGTGGGTGACATCCCTTGTTAATTAAAAGACAGAGGAACAGACTGGCAGAAAAAAACCCACATACACACTCTCTTTCAACGGACCCATCACGAAAGTTGGTTGCTGTGACAAGAAACTGGCTTTTCTCATTCCTAGGCTGTGGTCAAGGAGGGTCACTTCAATGCTGGTCTCAAATCCTCAATCTGTATAGTGTTTGTTCTGTTTCAAACAATCATGTGGGGGGTTGTCCTTTTCCTTCTCTTCTTTTACTTAGTTTGACTCTCTGGGTTTTATATGTTTATTTCTGTCTCTGCTGTAATATTTAAAATATCACTAACAGTCAGAGACAATCAGAACTAAGGCCACATACTAATTTATTTAAAATTAAAATTATTAAAAGCTGAATAGAATCATGGATGACATCCACCCGGTTTGAAATTTAGACATCACACTGACCTCATTTTTTACTAGTACTGTTTACTATGGACTGTTTGCTGAGTCTGAGACCATAAATGTGCTTGATGCCTGGCCCCCTCCTTCAAACCAATGGAATCAATATTCTCCTTAGTTTTATGGGTTGACCAGATTTGGCCTGCAGGGGCTTGTCCTCCAGTCTGAACTGAGCCAGTGTCAAAGAACAAAATAAAAACAGCCAGACAAGAAGAGAGAAATTAGTTCCAGAAGTACCTAGCAAATTCATGCAACGACAGTGTTTGATAAACAATGGAGACAAAATTTATTCCAAGCATTAAGGCAAGAAAAAGCAGTGATAAACAACAGTCTTTGCAGGTTATTGGATGGCAAGTATATGAGATTTCTTTAACTGCCATCATTTTTAATAATATATAGCTTTAATTATATTCTTAACAAGCGACTAGTTTTAAAAGACAATGGGGAAACTGGGAAACCAAACTGAATGACTTCTTCAGAAGGTAGATAATGGAATGTAGAGATTTTCATCTGGAAGTCATTGGTTTGAACCTAACCTAGGTTAGTAGTGGTTACCAATGCAAGCCTGTATCCCTGCCTCCCAGTCTAGGTGACCTATCCCAGTAGGGCTTGCACTGGTTTGAAACCACGCTGCACTTCTCTAAAGTCTAAACTCCACTTTACCCCACTGCAACTCAGTTATAATGAGGCTTGCACTAGCAGTGACACAGATACAAATATCCCCAGCATAAGCAGATCCTTAGCAGAGACCAAAGCATTTAGAGTGCACGTCTTTCTGTAACACTTACCAAAAGTTGCTGAGCTTTCAGGTACGCCCTACAATCTAGATGTAAACTGCAGGCCTACCCTAGTCTAGGAGCCATTTTGCTGAGAAGGTTATGGACTGTGTCCTGCACTGACATCCCATTAGTGTAGAACTTAGGACCTGTTTAAAACTGGGTGTAGGTTTCCAATGAGCAGACCAACTCTCTTGAGTGTGAAAGCCACAAAGTCTGCACTACCCACCTACCCTCTCATCCTGTGAAGCAGTTCCTTTTTCAAGCAAAAGCTGAGGCACAATAGCAGGGCAGGGAAGTTTGTACTGTAATTGCCCATACAGGGCTTGTTCAGTGGCTATGTAGAGACTTCATTCTATAATGTTTCATGGGCATTAAAGTCATTTAGGAAAAAGGAGCAACCCATAATTATAAATAAGTGTCCTTGCTGAAATTGAAACAACATACAAAGCACCTTGCTAATCATTTACAATTTAAGATTTTAGTGAAGGCTTTACAGAAGCAGGATTTAAAATGCATTAATTTTGAAATGTCATTTAACTCACTCATTGAGGGTGACTTTTTTTCCCCCCCTTTGCAAGTCACTTGTGGCTACCGCACTCATGGATTAATACATCGTTCTCCAGCCTTAAAAGATAAAAGCTTAACAGCCCTAACCTGCTATGCTGGCTGTATTTAAGCTACTCAGTCTACTCACGACTACTCGGTCATGATAAATACTTCCCATAAGATGTATTCTCTTCGCATTTTCTGGGAGAACTGCTGAGAGCACAAGCCAGTAACAGAGAGCTGATGATTTTAGATCAGCCTGGGAAGCCCCAAATTTTAAATAAAATACTTCTCTCTTCCTTCTGGTCTCTGAAAATCTAGTTTTCTTCAGAAATAAGGGAAGTTTTTAATCAGGAAATACATGCTTGCATATCCCTACCCAACCAAAACCACAGTGCTTGTAGCTGATTTCACTCTGTCAAACTGTACTATCTGCTCATGTCTAGTAAAAAGGAGAGACCCAGTTATAGGAATCCAGGTACTTGAAGAAGCCTATGGGGTATTGATTTTATTTTCCTTAAGCACATATGCAGATGATTATTTAGTAATGGTCTAACATATACTAGATGTTGGCAGAACAAACCGAGGGCTTACAGCCTAATTTTATTCAAGACACAATTGATAAGTGTTATAAATGGTAGGAAGAAGGATAAGGATGAAGGACACAGTTATGCAGATGGTCCAATTACCCTAAACACTGTTTTGTCTATTGTTTCCTTTGCAACTGCCATGTGAACAGTCAGGCGCTCACACAGGCAGGGAGCAGACATACCAGGCTGGGGACACTGCTCAGGTAATAGTTACTTATGAGAAACTAACTCCAGCCCCCCCCAAAAGAAAACAACCTGGTAAACCCATTCAGGGGCTCTTTTCAATCTTGTCCCTTCAACTATCTATTATCTACATGCTTTCAGGGTCCCCCTTTAATATTACCAGATTCAGCTGTTGCTTGATATACTCCTTGCCTGATAGTGTTGTGAGGCTTACGACTGCAACAACCCCTGAACAGACATACAATATTATTAATCTAGGTCTTTGCCCTGCAAAGTACCCATACCTACTAGGGGGATAGATAGTGTCCTCATCTGCAAGTGAAGACAATGGGAGCTCAGCATCCTTCATATTATACCCAGCACTTTGTAGGATCAGGGCCTTACAATGTATTTTTTCATCTTTTAACGAGGCTATACTATGCAACAGCCCTCACATGATCTCTGAAAATGAAGGGGGTGTCCTCGATTTCCATTTGGAGAAACTGAGGCAGGCACGTAAATGCCTTGCTTGCCAGAAGTGGTGATTCCCTTCCTGGAAGTCAAGGGGACCTGGGTTTCTACAGAATCTTTGAAAGTCCAGTTTTAAACAACCTGCCCAAGGCCATAGAAAAAGTCTGTTTTCGAGCCAGAATTTTAGAGCTTAAGAAATCCTGACCCTGAATCCAGCACTGAGGCCTTTGACCTTGTGTCTCCACCAAGAGGCACTAGAGGCACTGGAAGAGTAACATGTGAAAGCTCAGATATCTTCAGTGGCTAAACATACTTCTACTCAGATCTGGAGTAGGTGCCTCAGGTGCTTTCCTTTCTGTTGAGGCAACTAGGAAAAAAGTGTCCTTTGTTTGAACCTTCCTGGCCATCTGTTTTTGTCTGAACCTTCCTGGCCATCTGCTTTTCTATAAAAGGAATCTGCTTCCAAACAGGCACCCAGAATGAAATGCTCCCCTCTGATACATGTGAGACCTTCACAGACCCCTCCCTGTCAGTAAGCAGTATATGTTTTTTTCCAGCAATGAAGATCCTCCTTCTCCCTGTACAGTTATCAAATGCTGCTGCAGCAAAGTAACACATGATGGCCTGATTTCGGGCACATAACAAAGCAGCCCTCATTATGGATTGCCTTCCATAACTCGCTCCTGGCTGTGTTTTCCCATGCCTCTTGGGACTTATGAGATCATTATCTCATAAATAATGCATCCGGATGAAGCCCATTACACCTTCTCTTCCTAACTTTGCCTACCCTGCGCTTTAAAAATATTTTTGGGCTCCAGGAGATATTTCCTTTCTGATCATTGCAATTTTAAGGCAGGTTATGTTTTAGGCTTTACTTTTTCCCAATGATCCAGTAAATGCTCCATTACCTAAATATGCAAATTCAGGGAGGATTAATGCAATTTTTCTCAGTAATGGCAGAACCACACCTCAGAAAAATGCAGTAGTGAACAATGAGCTAATTAATTGCATCAAAAGTCTCGCACCTTTTTAGTCTTTGTGCAGAATTTTTCAGAAAGAACAAAATTAAATGATAAAGAGAGACAAGGAAGACACACTTGGAACATAGTCATTTGGGTATTTTTAACTGCTATTTTAAAGTAAAGAAAACTTTACTTTAATCACCGGGGTGATTTTCTCTTTAACTGATATTATGCTCCTCCCAATAAAGAATAATACTTAATCAAAATACTAACAGGTATGTTTACACAAATTTTGTTCTGTTTGTACATGATGTCTCTCTCCTCTTCCTCTTGTCTGACCATTCTATGTAAATGCTAAGCTCTTTGTAGAAGGGCTGCTTGATGTTAGTACAATGCCTCTGCTTGGTCCCTAGGTGCGAGCATGCTAACAATAATACTTTCCATGTCCTGGTCCTCTAGTAGCAGGGAAAGCCCTTACACTTCAGTGACATAACAGCTACTGTAATAATGCTGTAGCTAGCTGGCTGCGAAACACTGCCAAGCGCGGGTGTCAAAATCACCCTGTGCCCTGGGATGGATCAGGACTGGGTTCCTCATGGGCTGGATCTATGGGGCTGGTTGTTGAGGCAGTGGCTGCCAATGGTTGAGGCAGTACTGCCAGAGGAAGCGGCAGCTTCAGCAAGCAGCGAGACAAATGGCAAGTGGCCACGGGTAAATAGCAGTGGTCCAAGTAGGGCTGTGGGGCAAGGAAGGTTGTGTCAGTTCCCCTCTTCTCCCCACTCCTAGTGTCACCCATATCTAACCGGGCCCCAAATTCTGCATTAGCTCCAACCCCAGATTTCCTGGCCCACTAGGTGCACGTCAGGCCAGATGGAGCAGCTCCACAGGGAAGATTCAACTCCAGGGGTTGTGTGTTTGACACCCCTGCTGTAGAGTAAGGAAAATTGTCTTCCTGATCTCTGCAGTTTACACCTAAACTATCAAATTCCATTAGGAAAATAAGCACTTTCTTCCTGTGGTAGCTAGTCTCTCATTTTTAGGAACTATGATTGAATATGGCAGCAGAGGAGTACACTGCATGTGCAAAATTGTGCACCTATGCAGTAAAACAAGGGGATTTATTTCTATCTATCAGGTAAGACTGAAATCGTATGTGCATGGGGCACTTTTCAGGAAACTGGCTCCCTTGCACTACAATAGGTTCAACAACAATGGTAGATTTCCCTAAAACTGCCAGCACAGCCTCAAATGAAGTCTTAGCAGGTTTCTTGTTTCAAACAATATTTAAATTATTTAGTATTTAGTATTCTGGTTTCACGAAAATAGCTAATTTATACAGCTAGATGATCTTCTGAAGTGAAGCAAACATGCTTTTGCACATACACACACAACCACTTAAACGATTCCCTTTTTTAAAACTGCCTTAAGGGGGAAAAAAAACCTACAGAATTTGCCTAGGGGAACTTGCTGGAAGTTCATAGATTAATATGATAAAAATGCAAGTTGTCCTAAAATCTTGTATAAACAAATCTATAAAAGTAAATAGCAGCTCCTAGAGTATAAACAAAATGATGCTCAATTTTAATTGCAGATCTTTTCCTTATCTAGTAATGAATTTTATTCCTGAGTTCTTTGCCTGGTCCCAGGCACATTTCTAATGCAGAGCCAGTCACTGGATAGTCTTGCACATGCCCATTTGAGTTTCTAAAATGGTTTCAGCTCACTGAACTGAGTATCAAAGTTTGGGTTCACACAGGTCTTGACCCGGCAAAGCGTTTAGCATTTGCTTAACTTAAAAGCTAGGAGTAGTCCCACTGAAGTCAAGTCACTGAGATTATTTGTGAGCAGGCCACCAGTAACTCACAATGCTTTGTATAAAGCACCATGAGTTAGAGAGCCCTCCCCCCACCGCCTCAACCCAACAGACATTTTGCCTGTTGGGTTGGGAGGGCGGGGGAAGGAGAATTGAGCCTGCCTGCAAGGAAGGAGCCAGCCAAGGAGCTGTCCCTCTCCCCAGCCCTCCCCCCCCAGCTCTGGGGCTGTAAGCAGGTAGGGAAGGGGGATGAGGAAGGAGGAAGGGAACAGCAATGAGTTGCTGGCTGGGGTTTGCCCAGTCCGAGCTGAAGGGTGGGAGAGACTGGAGGAGGGGCATGAGGGGTCTGATCCACCTGCCCCTTCCCCCTTCCCTCCTGTTGGTAGCCCTGGGAGCAGGGCTGGGTTGCATCAGCCCAGGCCCAAATGTTTGATAAATTAACACTAGGGAACACAAGGCATTCTAAATAAGAGCACTTTCATCTGATAATTCATTTGATGAGGGTTAATTTTTCATGCAATCAGCCACTTTAAACGCACTCTGCAGCTATGCATGTGTGTCATGGCATGGCTGTAGAGTGCTTTCAGGGTGCCAACTGTGGGAAAAATGTAACTTCTGTTTGCGCCCCAAGTATTTAATGTTAAGCACATATGCTGAAGTGCTTTGCTGGATTGGGGCTACTGAGCTCTTCTAACCCACTGCCATTATCCTTTCTCAAGACCAGAACAGGGACAGTCAAACAAAATCCTGCTCAAGTTAAAGGAAACCACAGCCCCAATGTAATTCCCTGTGTAGAGTTTCAATGCAATCTGGAGGTGTAAATGTTTACAAGCTACCAAAACACCATAGCTGTGTTAATCCTATTGTGTACCCGATATGTGCCCACGTACATGCCTTTGGCTTCCAAGATTGACTGAATGTCTCTTTTGGGAAATCACGTTATCTCTCAGCTTAATTAATTTAATTCAAATAAACACCAAGCTCTTTCACCTGCCATTGAAGGTGGCAGACTGCTGTCTTGGCAAGAGCCTTAACAGAGCCCAAACACACTGAATGCTCAGCATTAATATGGTATCACGGTGATGTAAGTATTTCCTAGGAAACAACTAAAGGTGTGATGGATGCATATTGTAAACTTTCTGGTGATGGCATGGCAATTCTTTTTTCTTTTTTTTTTTTTTAATTAAGTGAACATATGCAACAAGTATAATCTTTATTTAGCATAACTGAACACAATGTGGTACTGCCAGCTGGGGTTTTCATAGGGGATGCAGGGCAAGGAATGATAAGCATGTTTATAACACACTGTCAGTCATAAGAGCTGCTATCTGTTTTATGGACTGGTGTTGGGTATTTTTATTTATCTGGTCATACATTCATGCTGATTTCTTAATATCTTTGCATTTTATTTGGATGGAATGTAGTTGGTGACTGAAACCTAGGAGGATTAGGTTCTATTGCTACCTCTTCTGCTGGCCACTAGCTATCTACCTCAGTCTAACTCCTAACTGCCCTGTACAAATGTTAATTAACTAATTGCCACATGCCCCTTGAAGTAAGAATCATCATTATTACCTCCATATTACAAGCTGAGAAATGCCTAGAGATCTCTGGACATAAGAAGTATTATATGTAGAAGGCATGGTAGACTTACACGTTATGGACTAACTACCTCTCTCTAAAAAAAAATAAATCATAATTGGGGTTCCCTCCACTTAAGATGGTTGTATCTCTCCTCCCTCCAAGCTGATTTGCTTCACATATTAACATAAAAGGCAAACATTTGTTTTGAAGAAGCAAGAACTATTCTCAAACAAAATAGCCATTTATAACTTAAAATAAACTACGGAACAGGACCTCAATTTAGACTTCACATTCATATGTGTAATTTATTGTCAAGATTTTAATGTTTGGTATTGACTTGACTGGAAAGAAGTCCGAGAAGAAATTCCATGTAGGGGATAGCATTAGCTTTTATCAGCTACCAGGTACCAGCGTTTAGTTTGATTAAGAACACAGTGGGCTTCTTTGCACATCATTTAGTTTCAATGCTTAATTGACTTTAATAAGGGCACTTGGTAGTGTAAAGCCCTGAAACTGAAAAATAAAGGCACATGTCTACTGCCAACTCTTATTTTCTTATAATAATAAGGATGCTTAAAGACTACTCAGTGTGAAAGCTTTTACAAATTTCTGACCTATACAGCACTTTCAGATCAATGTTGTGTTTCACATCCATTAGAAGAAAAGACTTCCTTCTGTACCTTGCCCCACCCCATGCAATGACCCTGACTCCTTTGGTTACCAGCCCTAGAATATTGTCCTGCCTGTGTTTGTTTTGTCCCTGCTCTTCTTATCTTCTACTTCTAGCCTTCTGACAGTCTGAGGAATAGTCAAAAAATGAAGAGGAATGCTTGGGAAGAGGAAAGGTAAAACCTTACAAGATGGGAGAAGTGCAAGAAATTATGTGCCTAGAATTTTGCTAGCAGAAAAGAAAATACTTTAAACTCCAGAGGTCCCCTTGAAGAGAATATATGCTTTTTGGGGTTATGAAATCCCGCACGTAGCTGGTCACTAAAACCTTATTATGTAAAACCACTGTCAAGCCAAACTCACCTCCCAAAATCTGTTAGAAAAGCATCTTTATTCTGACATTGCTTTAAGGTGTGAGGTTCCCTCAAACCTGGTGGATCCTCAAGAACAGAGATTTGTTTAGAGTGATGAAAGACCAAAGCAGCTTAGATCCAAATATCTGGATCTGAAATATTCTGAGGGTTCCTCTCACCCCAGTTTATCTTAGCTTAATGAAAAATTTTCCATGGCAACAAACATTATACCCTGCAGAAAGCAGCAAAGCATTGCTGTAACTCCAGTCACCCCAAACAACCTCGACAGGTGCTTTACTCTTCTGGAAAACACACACAGCTCAGTCACTATTAATAAAATGGAAGTGTGAACAGCATTTGCGTGTTTGTTTGCGTGGGGAGCATAAATTATGGAGTTCCCAGGTCTGCAGTCATCACCTCTTGCAGCTATGGTAAAACAAGGAAGCTTCATCTAAGCACAAAAATATCTGTACTTCGGCTAACAAAGAAGTGAAGCACAAGAGGTCGGTCAGCCGCAGCAAGATGTATGTGTGCAGTATCAGCACTCAACAAGACCAAAAGCTTAGAGCTTCCAGCGACTAATCTGAAGAGAAAATACAGATTCATCAGGCTGGCTTTAGTCTTCTTGTAGAACTAATCCTTTTACTGACAATCTCCCAAGTTTTTATGTGGAAAAGCCATGCATTTATTTATGTATTTAACTTCCTCCCCTTACTGTCAGATAAAAGACAAGGGCTGTGTATAACTTTTGATGTAGTTGAAAAGGGCAAGATGACCTCTCGCTCTAATTTTCCTTAAAGGAAAACGGGGAGGACTATGGCTAACTACTTCAACTCTAGTATCAACTTGCCTCCTTGCTACGTACATAGACAGATATTCACACAGTTAAGAACAGAGGAAGCAGTATGCCATAGAGACATTTTTTCCTCTTTGTGCACTGCCTCGGCCAGGATTTCCACAGATGTGGGCTCTATTTCACTTGCGCAAGCAAAAGAGAGCATTGAATTTGGAATGGATATGTAGCAACCAGGATACACTAGAAAGTGTAGAGCTCCAGTCGGCATCTATTCCATTCCAGTTGCATTCTCGCCCTCACAGCTGCAGCATCAGAGCATCTTCACAGCATTTCCTTATATACTGGAAAGGATAGGGAAGAGAATGGTGATGGAAACAAGGTGCTTCACATCCCAGATCTATACGATGATGTCTGGAAGGGACCTCAGGAGGTCATTTAATCCAAGCTCTAGCTCCAGGCAGGATCATCCTAGCATAAAACATGCCTTCCACGTGTTTGTCTAATCTGTTGATCCATTCTTCTCAGGTTACACAACAGAAATGCAGCCTTCATGGTGGTTGCTGTGCTCTCGTGTGCACTGTGCTTCTTCTAGATTTCTTCCCCCCTGTGTACTTTCAAGATGAAAGCCACCTTAAAAAGAGCAGGAAGGAGGCAAAGTCATGGCTGTGACCTCTTTATACTAGACAAGCCACAGAAGGAAGTGCAAGGCATTCCTTTGACAGTGGCTGTCTAAGTCAACGCAAGCGCAGCCTAGCACAGGGTATATAAGACATCAAAAGTGTTTAAAAAGTGGTGGCCCAATCAAATGAAAATGAAAGGGACTCTCATGTTCACAGCTATGTAGGAAGTAAGTTGGTAAAAAAAGCTTGCAATCTGAATGCAAGTGTGATGTGAAGATGCGGGACTACTCAGATACATGGTAACTTCCACAATGTGGACAAGCCTACCCATTACATTGTGAAACTCCTTTCACACCTACAAGCAAATCCTACCTAGAGAGTCCCCAGCATGGTCTGTCCCCATTCAGCCCTACTGTACTGCTACATTAGGGATTTTCTTCAGCCTGGAGGTGATGCTGTTTCAATCTGTCTACAGGTTCAGCACAGCACTGTTTTGCATTCAAAAGGACACATCTGCCACAACAAGCAAGACATTATTTTGAATGAAAGCTGAGATCCTGCAGAAACCAGCCGCCAAAACGCTGGTACGGCATATTGATGAATATTGATTCAATTCAATCCCTGATGCAGAGGAGGGGAATAATGCTCATGCTAGCCCTAATTTACAAGAGTGACAGTTTTTATACCATTGTCAGGATACATGATGTGTACAGAGGTTTTTTCCACTTTTCACCCATCTCCCCCATGTCACTCGTCTTTCTTCACAGAGGACCTCAGCTGAGTATACAACAGCAAAGGGGCTGCTGGTAAGTCTAAGGTGTTGGGTGATGTATGATACTGTGCAGTGTGGCTTCCCCCAATCCCTTCTGCCTCCCTTACTGTGAAAAAGCAAAAAGAAAAGAGGTCTAGAAACAGAAGACCTGCTTCCAGCCTTTTACCAATTAGCTGCTCATTAACACTATGGCAGTGCAAACACAAGCAGCTGCAGTTCTCCAAAAACACTGGAAGCCTTCTAATCCAGCTTGCTTAGGCATCCTCCCTGCTTTCATACAACTGATTAACTTAAAAACTGTTTATCATAAAGCCATTCATTTAATTTAACAATCCACAGAGGCCTTAGATAACATGCTTCATAGGTCCCCTTCTCAGGCTCATAATGATCAGCCACATCCACCACTGCCTCAAATCCCCTTATTTAACAAGCACCTCTGGACCTAAATACAATATTACACAGCCGACAAACCAGCAATTAAAGAGAAATACTTCTAGAAGGTAGAAACTCTGAGAAAATCCTCAGTGACAACTGACAGTGTCTCGTGTCAGCTAAGGACACTTGAGAAGTCAGCCTCTTCATCACTTAACATGAATAAACAGCCTAGGGGTGGGAACTAGAGAAAGTGGGAGCGGCTTCTGCCTTTCTTACCCTGGAAAGAAAAATGATTAAAGACTACGAGAAAAAAATGCCATTCTTGGTACAAGCTATTCTCTTACCCCTCTGATTTCAAAATGAAATATTAAAAGATAGAATACTATTACTAAATCTGCACATACACAGCATTTTTAATCACACAAACTCAAATGATATACAGTCATCAATTAAATCTCACAGCGCCCATGTGAAGCAGAGAGACAGCCGTATCACAGACCCAGCATTTCAAATGGCCAGTAATACTGAGTGCCTCCATTTTTGGCACCTTAATCCTGAGAGCCCTCAAGCCTATATTTCCAGAGAGACTGAGCAACTGCATCTCTGAGCAAAGTTACTGGGGGAATGAGGAAGCAAAAGGGTAAGGTTCTTTGCAGCTTTAAAAATCATAAACTAAGCACCCAAAATAACGTAGACCTTTGAAATTTTTGGTCTGCATGATGTGGCCAAGATTGCACTGAAAATCAGGGGCAAAGTGGAAAACAGAATGCAACATTCATAACACTAATGTGATGCACACTGCTTTTTGAAACCTGCTGTGTAGTACAAGGGGAGGCAGGAAGGCCTGAGAGAGCGGTGGAGGATGGCTCCCTCCCCAATAGATGCACACCGACTCTTTCAGGGATCGGCAGGGGTTGAGAAGCGATTGATCCCTGTTTGTATCCACCAGTCATTATCTTCTCTAAGGTGAGGGCATAAGCAAACCCCATCACAGAGGATTAAGTAGAAAAAGTCTGCACTGCTGCTCCAGGTCATGGACAGGGGTCCTCTCTCCTTGGCCATATGCTGATTCCCAAGTAACTTGAGCTGGACGCTGTCAAAAAGGATTTGCCCCTTGAAGAAAAATAATTTCTGATACTTTCATTTCATAATTCTTTCTTTCTAATGGCAGTAGATCTGTGGTAAGTGTAGATGAGACACAAAGGGCAGTACCAAGGAAAGGGCTGCTCTTTACTAAAAACAAGACCAACAAGAAGCTCACTTAGAATTATGGGTTGAACTATCACAGCTCACATGGCACTTAAAAAGTAGGTATGAATCATAACTCCCACACTAAACACTCATGCTTTCGTGAGGAGGGTTCAGGATCTAAAGCCAGATCCAGATCTGAGACTGATAAATGGTTCTTCTCTTCAAAATGCCCTGAACTAAAATACTGAACCCCTCACGCTCAGAACCGTGGTGCAATTGCTTGCTTCAATACTGCAGAATCATGCAAGTCCAGCTACTCCATTTACCAGTAAGCAGCTATTCAAAAGCACTGTGTTAAGTGTTCTTAAACCAGATCTAGGCAAATAGCTTTCCTAAGCAGTTTAATTGTAAATTTGTGAGAAGAATGAACTGAACACTGGGAAGGAAGTGTATCATATAATTCAAAATAGAATGAGTGTTTTAACCAACAGGAAGCCTACACTTACCACTTATGGAGTAACCTCCAATTAAACAATTAGGGAAATGAAAAAGACTTACCCAGGTAAGAAAAGGGCTGTAGGGAAGGAAAACTAGGAGAGGCCAAAAAACCCCAAAACCAAAGTCCCTCCCTCCCTGCCCCATCATACCAGAGGTCATCAATGTTTTCAGGCAGAGTGCCAAAAACACCCACAAACTCAGTTTAGATGATGCTGGTGTTGCAGCGGTGGATGGTGGAGGAGCTGCAAGGGGTCTGATCCTTATTTGGGCAGTGCAGCCCCAGCTCCTCCCCTGCCGGCCACCCCGAGGTGCACGTGCCAGGCAAAATGCCTTCACGGGCCATGCTTTGGCACCTGTGCCAGGGGTTGCCTACCTCTGCCCTATACACAACAAAGAAAGAACAACCAAAGAACAAAGATACAAAAGTAAATCTCCAGGATTAGCAGGGAGAAATACAGATTTAGGAGAGATCTATTGCATGGATACAGTTTTACATAGTCCTACATCACAACCACCTTTTAAAAGATGGCTCTTTGTTTACCTCTCTTGCTAAAGCATCACCACAGACTGTTTGACAAAATCAAACTCTTACAAAGGGCTGAAGGTCCTTGACTTCCATTGACTTTAATGGGATTTTATGGTGCTCAGCATCTTGCAGGATCTAGTTCCATGGCACTGTGCTAAAAGATCTAATAAAACACACAGGAGGAAACAAAAGTAACACAACCTGGTAGGGTTTTACTATGCAAAGCCTTTGCATGTAACGGAACTGTATCAGCTGCTACAATAATGAAAACACTGAATGCCTCTGACTGAAATCACTAGAATGATGCAGGGTTTTGAATGCTTTGAAAAGCTCGCTGTTTCCCTTAGCTGTATTATGTGTGACTACAGCAATCAAACAGACTGTTTGTTGTGCTTTTACTTTTTGCTGGAACCATGCAGTTTGTTGCTTAGGAAAGTGAAAGATTATTAGCTGCAGCAACTGTACTGTGTACAGACCTCCTATCCCAAAAGAACAACCTTAAATCATGACCTACAACCCCTTCCCTCCTCCCCTGCTAGGTATTTACTGATATCTGGGCCAAAACTGCAGGGCTGGGACCATGATATTAATTTCACTTGTGCCTTAGACCAAATTTGAATTAAACACAGTTTTAATTACATAGTTACATGCCATTTTTTTCCACAGGACCATTGCTTTATTTAGTGTACAGGTTCAGTGCTGAATAAGGCTGGGCTGTACGGTGAGGTTCAGAAGGGTATTAATTTATTCACTAAGGAGTCTGGCCGGTACGGCATAAATGAAGCAGGAATCCTGTGAACCCTAGCACAGCGTTTGCATGATGTGTGGTGATTTAGATACAGGGGGACACATCCACAATGTCACAATAAAACCGAATATTGAAGGGCTGCTACATACCTGAAGACCACTAGACAGCAGCCAGGAACCCTAAATTAATATTACAAGTAATGAAAGCTTGCATCATTGTGCAGATACCCCAAAAAAGCAGAATTAAGACTGTATAAGCAGTCTTTGCGCTGATATTTCATGAGTTCTGAGAGCTCCTTTTTGGGACCATAATGCTCTTTCATTATAATTTTCTGTTTGGAGGGAAAACAGATTTCATATGTCAGTGGAGAGGACAGAATACAGGTATTCTGGCATTTTTATTTCTTTGGGAGGAAGAGCTGCAGTGGAGATCAAGTAAGAGTATAATCTGCACAAAATAATATCACACCTCATTTCTGTTCTCTGCTCGGCACTGTCCACACTCACAGGAAGGTAATCCCTGAACCAAGAATTTACAATGTAAAGAGCCACCTCAACAGACAAATGATGCTAAGACATTCACAGCCATGGAAAGCAGGGAAGGAAGGCCTCAAGTGAAAGGGTTAGACTGCACAATAATTCAGTGAGGCAGGAAATTATCTGAGTGGTAGATGCGACTGTTGGAACAGATGCAAATGTAAAGGGAGACAGGGAAAGAGAGGACGCTGCCAGTTAGCTTCCTTTGGCCCTGAGTGTAGCTAACCCTGCCATCATGATCTGAGTGAGGACAAGGGAACAGAGCTGATTTGTGAACTAGCCTGGGGTGACGTCAGAAGTGAGTATCAGGATGGGGCCTCCTTCTCATCTGCTCTCCTGTTCATCACCACAAGACTGACAGTCTCTGCCTGAGGGCCTCAAAACGTCAACCAAAAAGGGCGCTTAGCAATCAGGATAAGTCTGGAGGTGGGGGGAAAGCTGTGCTGCATCTGTCTCTGACCCAAACTACCAGGCAGTCTCTTTCCTCACCACTCGCATCACTCCCACGTTACTGAAACAAAAGCAAGCAGCAACACTAGTCTCTTCTGTAACTGTAAAACAGAGCAGTAAAACAAGAGGCAAGGACCAGTTCAATTAGACTAAGATTTTTCGATAAAGGTTACTCAAATAAGTCACGCACTGAAACTCTACGAGTCTAACATTTCACCACTGTTATTTGGAATAATATGACACCTCAGCTTGCAGAAGGCGCCACGCTAGATACTAATAGCACACTTATTATTAGATTTTCTGCATGGTTACATAAGCCAGCAAAAAGGAGAAAATGTAAATGATTCAAGAAGATATTCTTCTTGTAGTTCTCAAGAAGTCTTTAATATTGAAAGATTGAAGAAGATCCCTCCTGGCAAAAGACAATCAATTTTTCTGCTTCATTAAAACAGTTCTTTCAGTATTTTTAAGAAAATGCTCATGGGTAAGTGAAGCAAAAAATATGTATTTTCTTTTCCAGTGTAAGCATTTTGTGTTGAATTTTGCCCTCAGATCTTCCAACCCTGTCTTCAGAAAAAGGAGATTAGAGTATGTGTGTAATGTATGGCTTTGCCTTCGTACAATTTGACCATAATTGGAACCCATTTTGCCTGTGTGACAGAGCTATGGGAGAGGGCACACACTGCAAAAAAGGGACACTGCAAGGGCAAAAACAAGAGGGTCCTACACAAACTCTGATTAATCAGTGCAGAGACAGGCAGACTTCAGCCATGTTATAGGCCCGTAAGTCAATGTCAGTCCCAGCAAGAATAACTTATATGTGTAAGCACACCTGCCATAGGTGTTCAGGAGCCTGAATGGATGTATGACCATGTACACTGGTCTTCAATTACCCTGAGTAGGTTATAAAAAGCCATCCAGGAAATGCAATTATTCCACAACTCCTAGAGGATTTTTCCCCTGAAATCAATCAATGCCACACACTCATCCCTGAAAGTGCATTCTGTATGTGAGATGGAGCTAAGCATGCTGACTCCCAGGTAGAAATTCTATACAACATGATACATTCAAACTAATCCCAGTGCTATAACCAAATTTATCCTGCATTAATAAACAGGTCTTGTAGCCATTTCAGATCATCATATACAAGACAAATCGCCTGTACCAGATGTAAAAAGGGTTTTGCTATAATTTGTGTCATCTGCCCATACCCGTCATTGACTAGGAAATTAATCCTTGTGTCATGTTATCTCATACTTCACTGCTGGGCAATGGCATGGAAACTCCACTTGTGGCTTGTACAAAGCATCTGCTCATTGCTTAGATGAGCTGCTCCTAAGATGTGGAGCTGCCTGACTGTTAGACACATGCATCTGGTAGTCACTGGGTGGGTCCACATGTATGCATTTACTGCACAGTAACCAAAATTATTGCGCAGTACAGGTGTGCACGTCTACACGTGCACACCTGTACTGTGCAGTAAATATGACAACTTACACCAATTTGAGCATAAATTTGATACCTGCATCATGCAGGTATCGAAGTTATGCTTGATTAGTTACTGCATGTGTACATGCATTACTGGGCAGTAACCCAGGGTGCCTCCTGGCTGGGGCTACCCAGCCACTAGGGGGCTGGCCTGAGCCCAGGGCTCTTGGCTGACAGCCTCTCCTGACTTCAGTTTGGGACTAAAGTTAGTCCCAAGGGCTGGCAGCCATGTGGCTGGAGGCTGGAGCTCCCCCTGGTGGCCACAAGGGCACATGGCCGGTTGCTCTGATCTGGGAATAAATTTAGTCCTGGGTTGCCTGCATGTGTAGATGCTGCCCTATTCCCACTTACTGCACAGTAAATTTAAGCCAGCGTAAATGCACATGTAGACAAGACCACTGTTCTATCACCTTTAATATGAAATATGGTCTCCTGTGTATATGTGCTGAATGACTCACCACTCCTGCATTCCAGTGGGCTGAATGGTTTCTCTAGTCTAGTGGTTCACATCCTTTTTAGGCCCAAAGCATCCCTTTGCAGGGTCAAAGCATGCTTCAGAAAATTCCAGCTCTTTGTTCTCACTCATTTTTTGACTATGGAAAAATAATACAGCAATTTCTTTGTTGCAAAGAACCCATAATGATCACAACAGGTCAGAAAGTTTTTGACACTAGGAATTCTTATTTGAAATCATTGGCTCCATCCAGACAAGTGCGGATGTGCAATATGTTGCACTGCAGACCCATCTGCGGCATCACACTGCATGCACAGGCAATCCCCGCACTACTACCTTGCAGCATGGAGGGGAGGGGGGGAAGGGTTTCTGGACCCTGGGGTAAAAAAAAAAAAAAAAAACCATGCCAAAAAAAAGTGGGGCAACGCAATGGCAGCAGTGTGCATGGCCCAAAACTGCAGCCTGGATGGCCAGAGCCACACTCCAGATGCCAACCAAGATTTCTGCCATGGCTGCAACTGTGGGAAGCCCCCAGGCCAGGTAAGGCTGTGGCCCCAGCCTCTCTTACCCCACCCAGGGTAGCCTGCTGCACGCCAGAGCACACATGGCATAGGCATTCCCCAAGGACAAGTAGCAGCAGTACGAGGTGTGCCACTGCTACTTGTCCCTGGGGAAACAAATCTCTACACTCATCTGGACACACCCATTGGGTTTATCTTGTGAATCATGTTTGTATTGAGTGGCACCCTTCTGCACCCTTGAAAGGATCTCAAGGCCTCCCCCTGGTGCCATAGCATCCTGGTTGAGAAGTAGTGCTCTAGTCCATCTAACCAGAGAGAGCATACTGAGCTTTTACATTACTGAGACAATATGACACGCTTAGCTTGTCTCTGGTATGGGTTATGCTTAAAAGACAGTTTTGCAAATGACAAAAAATACTGCAAATCACATTGGTCAAAATCAGAAAGTCACCAACATAGGAGCCTTAGGGTGCCATATCACCAACTG
The DNA here is from genome assembly GCF_052110815.1 of Crocodylus siamensis. Taxonomy (NCBI): domain Eukaryota; kingdom Metazoa; phylum Chordata; order Crocodylia; family Crocodylidae; genus Crocodylus; species Crocodylus siamensis. Next base: position 133,252,492 of record NC_143397.1, on the reverse strand, counting down.
AAGAACAAAAGATGTCACCTCCTGCCTAATCGTCAACTCAACTCTTCTGCATATAGCCTTCCCAAGGTAACATGAACAGTGACTAGCATTCAGCTGTCTCCTATAAAATGGGCCAATTCACCCCTGGTTTCTCCACTAATTTCAACTAGCTAGGTCACCCTTGTAATCTGCACTACAGTAGGAGATATAGGACAGCAAGGGGTGCTGGCAAGAGACTAAATATCTCTTGGGGGAACAGTGGTCTTTGTCCAGGGCTCCCAAGAATAAAATTCAGATCTCCTGGCTTCTGGCATGTATTTCCAGGGCCTCAAACAATCTGAAATCTACTCAAGTAGTTTAAGGTAGCGCCTCTTTTCATGTGCACATGCCAAAAATCTTCCCCTTGGTTTGTGTGTGAAGAATCCAGACTAACAACAAAGGATCCCAACTATAGCACAAGCATGCAAGGGCTAACATCTTCAGGCCTTGTGCTCCTAAAACGATATTTAGGCACAAAACAAAAAAAAGGTGGTCTGATGACATGAGCAGCTGCCACACCCAATGACTTTAAGGAGAGTTGCAGTTGCTCAGCACCTTTGAACATGAGGTTTTTAAGTTTGAAAATGTTGGTCAAGGTAGCTTAATTAGGTAATATAAGATTAATATGCAGTTTAAGGTACCACAACCCTTTTTATGCAGAAAATAATGTTTGCCTTTATTGTGAGTTTACAGATGCACAAAAAAATTCTTTGACTGACTGATATTTCCTCCATGGGCAGTATGAACCTAAGTAATTCAACACCAATGAAACTGTGTTGCTTCATAATTTCACTAAAGTCTTTTAATATAATTATATTATAAAATGCCCTATGGTATTTTATGTACTAAAAAGTGCAAAAATGATCCCTAATACCATGGATACAATTCACTATGATTTCACAGCGCAAAAGATTGAACTGAAATAAATACCTGAACAAAACTTTAGCAAAAAGAATAAATGTGCTTGCAATGAAGCAATCATGTGAAGGCTGCTTTTGAAAATATGAACCTCAGACAAGAAAGAAAAAGCTGCTCTGAGGCACACAATGTATGGCAGGTTTTTTTTATTTGTTGGTGGCTGAAGCAAAGAAAAGAATAATGTAGCAAACATTTACAACCTTGCTTGAGAAAGTCTCTAAAAATCCTGCCAGTTTTGCCCCCAAGATTAAAATATTTGGATTTGATAGGTGAGCAGGGTTATAATATAAAGCATTTACAGTCCTTGCTTGAGAGAATGTAAGTGCGTGCATGTGCATGTGTGTTCCTGTTTAAATTATATAACTGCTGATGTTAAGATTTTAATTCTTTGCCTCAGAAGAAGCAACACAATGCTGTCCTCATTTCCATTAACATACGCTGGTTCTAGCTTTTAAATTCAGTCAAATTACACAGCTGTAAAACCATTATAACAGAAGGAACGGTACAAAAATATCAATTTTAAGAATATGTTCAGACTAAAATTCTTGATACTTTTCAACGTTCTACGTTATCAATACTATGACCTCAGAATGCACAGCAATCCTGCCAGCCAAACCTATGAAAGGGAGCTTTGTGCCCTGCTACAAATCATGGCATGCAGACTTTCCAGCTACTTGATTGGCTGGTGGTGATGTTGCTCTTGGTAATATGACCAGATTGATTAGGTACAACGGAAAACAACATTTGGTAAGATAACTGAGGAGTAAAGTTCCTCCTTTATGACAACTACTACACTATGCACAAGCAAAAAATGTCAAGTTGCCAAAAAAGGAAAAGCAGTCAAATATTTTGGATACTAAAACTAATAAACACATTCATGGGTCTATTTATATAATAAGCAAAAACTCAATTTAGTCTGATCCAGCTTGAATGCAATCTGATACTCCTGGTAACCCACATATGAACTCACACACCCAGTTCATCTTTACTGCAAGTCCCCAAAAAAGCAGGCCCAGTTAGAATCATTCTTGCCCTGACGTTCTCAAGGCTACTGTTTACTCTGACTTCATTTGGTCAGCAAGCCCAAGCATGTCGGAGGTGAGTATGGAGGAGACAGCATGCACCTTGAGCCCCTCCCTGCCTCACTCCTTACATGGAATAGTGGTCAACTGGCTCTGTTACTGTTCCTGGTGGAAGTATCTCTGGATGGTGAGGAATCTACCTAGGGGAAGTGGGCAGGAAGGAAGAGGGCTAGGAAGGAGCAAGCAAGCCAGGAATATCTGGCTGAAAGACAGAATCTCTGTTCCTTCCTTGGAGTCACAGTTAGCCAAGAAAGTTAATACAGCTAGAAACAAGGATGCTCTGGGGGAAGCACCAGCTGGGGAGACCCTGGAGTGCAAATCTACTGCCAGGCTTCCAGGGACTGAGGGAAGTTACACAGCGCCAGGGCAGAACAAGACCCTTCGTAACTGGGCCCCATCGCACAAGCGTCCCCAAGGCTCTATCATATTTCAGTGGGTCAGGACCTGAAGGTGGCCTGTCTCCTGGGGATGCATCACCCTGGCCTGCTACAAGAACATAAAAGAAATTTTAGGTGGGAAAGGAAGAAAGGAAAGATTAGGGTCAAAGCTATTGACATGGACGGTATTTGTTAGCATGGCTTTCCTTAGCTGAACTCAGTACCATCCTTTCCTATGCAAACCTCACTTTTCAGCATGTAATCAGTTGCTTCTAAAACTCACTCTAGAGTCAGATAGATCAGATCAAGTTTACCCTGGGAGAGATTACACCATGTGATCCACCGTAATACACAGTTGCAGAAATCACAAAGATGCACCAGCCCACGCCCCAGAATCAATTTGCTCCTCTTTCCCCAAGACGATTAAGAATGAAAATAGCAATGATGACATTTTACTCATCTGTCAAAAAATATTACTCACCGTGGGCAGGAGACAAATATAATATAGTTATAGTGAGGCTCAGAAACACCTTATGGTTCCTGACCCTTTCTGGATAGAGTTGTATCTGCTGCCTCCCAACTCCCACACTGTTCCCTTGTGCCATGTGCAGGCACAGTTACCTCCATCTCTCCTTGCTCAGCCTCTTGACTATCTTGCATGCTGCTTCAGGCTGGGGAGGTGTCATCACTGGAAATTCACGTGCTCTCACAGCTGACACGGGTGCAAAGAAAAGAAGCTTAGGTGGGCGGCTGCTGTCTCAGCCTGCAGCCTGGTACATGGAGGCTGCTCTGATAAAGAGGGGTGGGAGGGAAGAATAGCAGATGGCTTTTGAATATGCTTCTTTGATCGGGTTGAGGTGGATTTAGGGTCAGATAGCTCTCCCTTATGCCCTATACTTTTTTTCTATGCCCTGTAGCTCTGCTTTGCACTCTCAACCTGGGAAATGTGCTTGCATGTGTGCATGCATTTGTGTGCGCATGCACGCACACACACACTGAGTCCATCTTTACTGCACATCCCCATAAGACACACACATCTCATCTTATTGCTGTTAAAAAGTTCTCAGTGTTGCTCACATACCTTTTTATTCTGAAAGCAGGCAGCCTCCAGAATTAGTATATGCACATTAGGGATAGATTGTCTATGTGTATGTGCATGTATCTGTGTATCTAATAGCTAGACAGCTGTTATACCATATATAATAAAGACGCTCAGCCTGTCCTTTTTAAATCTTTTGACTCTTAGCATTAGTAGCAGTTCTCTCCAGAAACCTCCTACTGCCCCCCATTCATTCCTCCCCTTCTCAGGTGCTTATCTCCAGCCAAGCTGAGCTGGGCTGCAGCTTCCTCCAGAGCTAAGCAAGAATGCTGTCAAAATCAGCCAGAGGGGGCTGTTAGTGTGCTGTGAGATTCAGCCTCCTCCTGGAAGGGGTGAGCCTGCCTATTGTGCCAGAGGGTTTTCTTGCTTGCGTAAATCATTTATTGAAATAAATTCCTAAAATAGTTCAGCAGGTTTTTATGCTTCTCATCTTTTCTTTTTTTTTTGCATCTAGTTATGAATCCAGGAGCGAATGGCTACATGTGTACACTGGCCTGCTATTACACAGTGTACCATATATCTGATACTACATGCAAAACACCATATGACCCTGTCTCCCACACTACACATAGAGATACTCTCCATGTGATTCACTTTGCTGAAACTAAGGGTTGTCAGGAAAGTCTCTGAGGTTCAGGATTTTTCTCACCCAATTAGTAGAGAAAGAGGGCAGGTTTCTTGGGATAATGTATTGGATGGTGACAAAAATGTTTCCATGGAGTTTTATAGCAAAACAAAATCGCTGCCCTTTATCTGATACGTGCACATTTCATACTTGCAATATGTCTAAAGTGATTTTATGACTAAATCCTGGGAAAAATGCAAAGAATGCTTGGCTAAGAACATGCTTTTCCAGTAAAAACACAACATGGCTTATTAACTGTGGCACTTGGAAGAGACTGTTCAACATAAGAAGTGCATATTTTTTCAAATTTGAGACCAGAAACAAGCTCCTGGCTATCAGTTTTCTTTGGCGTCAGGCCCCAATTTGACTAACTGTACATTAAAGGGTCTTAAGGTCTTTTACTATATGTTAGTCACCATACAAATGAAGTGCTATTCTATTAAGCATGCCTAGATATTTTCAATGGAAGTCAGGGTTAAAACCTTCTGACTTCTTCAGAACATATTCATCAGAAATAATGAAAACAAAAAGCACCATTAACTACCTTGTTAGGATTTCTGTAGTCCCTGAACAGTGACCTTGCTGTGGCAACACATTTCAAAGTCACTGCAAGAAATGTTAGTTGTGGCAGTGTCAGGGTGGGGCCAGTGCACAACCAACTGCAAGAGAAATGTTATTAGTGTTACCGTGAAAACAGATTAGGCTGTTTCCACTCTATCTTTGAATTCTGGTGGGTGTAGGGTGATGTGACTTTAAATGATGTCAGATTACCCAGCCTACATTTTTTCTTGGAAAGAAGCTCCTTCCCCCACTTCTAGCAGGAAAGCTTGTAAATACCATGCTTTAGAAATCTGAACTTAATCAGATTCTAAAATGAACTGTATACTATTCAGGGTTTCTGCCGCTGAAGAACGAGAAGGCGTGGATATCTTGAATAGCTGGATACGCTCACGTCTGTTCACTCAGTTTCACGCAACTGTGAGAACCCAAGAAAAGGGTCAGTCTCTATTTCTGGATTAATACCCTGGAAACAGGATTTCATTCCCTGGTGTGGGCAGAAATCCAAACAATTTCAGGCATATTTGTAAGCAGGTCATAATGTCACTCTTCCTCTCTCGCATTAAAATACTAACTCCTAAAAGCTCCTACCTCTAATCTGCATCTAGCAAACAGTCCTACCAGTACAAAGGGATAAGAACAAAAATCAGTCCCTCTATCTCCACCACAGACAGCCTCTGTAAAGAAAAATGCCACCGGAGACAGTTTGTCAGGAAGCAAAAGCACTTTGTTTTGTTTTGAAACAGCAATGGATTTGCACCTATTCCCTTGCCCCGCCTCTAGGATGAAAGGCTGGAGGATGCTTGGGTGGAGGGAGTGAGCCTGACCACATCAGCATAAAATCAAACCGAGTGGTGGCTATTACCTTCCCCGAAGGCTGGTGGTGAACAGCCGTCTCAAACCTACCATGTTTAATCACAGCAAGGTTCTTTTCCCCCTCCAGGACAGGTGGTGAACCCATGAGGATTACTCAGTTAACACTCGAGTCAAACACGGCAACCAAACCCCTCCCAGCCCGGGACTAAACCCACTTTGTCTTCTCAAATCAAAAGCGATTTTGCTAACCACTTTGCCACATGGTTGCATGCTGTTCAGTGCTAGCTATAATTAACTAGCCACTCATTTAGTGTGATACCAGGCAATCACATTTCACTCTAACTTATAAAATATTTCAGCCATGTCATTAATTACTTTTTTTTCTGGTTTGATTTCTTGGGTAGAGCAAACAGGTTCTCAAAGTTTTAGCTTTTATTTGATTTGTTCATTAAGTCATAAAGATAAAACTGGTTGAAATTGTTTACCAGTTTGATGACGAGAGAGGGAGAAACTGCTTCTCATCTCACCGTACATCTGGGTTAACTCCAGTGAAACTGAAAAGTCTGAAATAGCTAGCAATGAACCCTGAGTTAGCCCCAAAGAGAAAATGAACACCAAACACAACTTATTTCCACTGTTAAAGAACTCACAAAGGGCAGGATGAATTATGGAGATTGTTTCCTCACATGTGAGCACCATTTACATTACACCACCCTCCTCCACTCCTATTTATACCCTGTCAAGCAGGCTTTCAGTGATATTAATAGCTAAGTGAGGGTCACTGGATGTCAGAGCTACTGTTCGACTTAGAATTATTGTTTCACCTCAAGCAAACAGTTATTAATTTCAGAAGTTAGAGAAAAGTTTTAAAATGAAACTAAGAACTGCATTTGCCATGTCTAATAATATCTGTCTCTCTTCCGGAAGACAGAGTCTCAAACAAATGTCCCCCCACCTATTTAAAGGTTGTATTATTTCTGAAAGGATATGGAAAGGGGGGAAAAAAAACCATTTTTGCTCTTTCTGATAATATTTTTGCACTATATACTTTTTTAAATAGGAAAGAGATGTAATTAGGGCTAGAGTTCAACCTCCTACGTTTGTCCAGATTTCTCACTAACATCAATGGGAGCAGTGTATAGACTGGTGTTATGAAATAGGCCTTGATATTCAACCAAAAGAAAAAAATAACAGACAAACCCAGAGATGCTTGTAATAAATATGAACAATTAAATAAAATAAGAAAATTAAGCATAATATTATCTTTTCTGAGAAAAGTCTGGTAATTACCAGCGTTTGTGTGCAAATGTGTAAGAGAGAGACCATTTTATGGCTCACAGAAACATGGTTTTACTCATCACAAGTTTGTGTATGCTGGGGGGGATTTCCCTCTTCTGAATAATTCTACCCTTTTCGTGATCACCGTTCAAGCTTGTTAGTTACACTTCTGCCTACTTTTCCTATAACCGTTCCATGACTTCTTTATTCTCGAAGTGCAGTGACATGTCCCTGAACCTTTTGTACTCTTGTCCAGATGTTAGCTACTTGGTGCAGCTGACAAGTCCTACAGAGAACTACCAAAAGCTCTGTTAGGCACCTTTATACACTTAGCATCATCTCATCCATTTCAGTGTCTCCTTTAACCTTTACAGTTAGAACCCAGGCTTGGTGCTACGCTCTCCACAAATGTCAGGCCTGGCTTTAACTCTTCTGTTACTCACTTCCTTTGCCTCTTAAATCTACAAATAAATATATTGCTGATCCAAAGAAACTCTCAGCATTTGTTAATTTCTTTTGTTTTTACTCTTCTCCCAGTATGGCCTGTAATGGAGCACATACACCTTCTCTCTCAAGCAGCTTTCTTGCTTTATCTTCCTCTTTTTCCCCCCCCGCACTATTTTAAGTGACTTTGAGCTCAGAAGAATGTTTGCTTGACAGCTCTGGAGATGAAAACCTTTCAGGATTTAAAGAAAGAGAAAGAAAGGAAGGGGAAAGGGAAGAGCTCTGTTCCTCTATTAAAGGAGAGGGAGAGAGCTCGCTTGCTCTCTTTGTCTTCCCTACAATGAAAGCTCCCCTTCCTCTTTCAGTCTCCTTTAGTCACTGAAACGATCTGTATTTGTCCCTGAGAGACTTGTTAAACAGCATAAGGCCAACTTTTCCCATACTAACCCCACCAACAGGTCTCATCTCCAACCTGGAAGTATTGCTTCTATTGATGAAATCTTTATTCTCCCTTGCCATGCAGTTTGACACCTGTGTGGAAGCCAAACAGAAGTGAACTGAGGCAATCTGCTTGTGCAGGAAGGTGTGAAATATACTGTAAACCTCCCTACTGCTGAAAGGTACTTTGTCATTGTATATTCTTCCCAGTATGCATCTCTACACACTAACAGACACCTGAATATGGAGTCCTCAGCCACGTACCACCCAACATGAGTGGGCCATGGTATTCCACAGCATGAGCTAACCATCCCCTTGCACTCAAACAGCATTAGTGCCTGTTCCATGTGGGTCCAGTCTGCTTGAACCACAAGCAAGGAAAAACAGCTCTATGTACCCTCTTGTTCCTCAGCACCACTATGCAGGACAAGACAGGACTTAGTCCTGAAAGGGAAAAATGTTTAAAAAAACCAAACCAAACAAACAAAAGGAAAATTAGGTCCAATGCTTCCAGCTCCCCTACCTACAATGCTAAAACTCCAAATTCTCACCAGGTTCCTACATGAACATGAGAGAGAAAAGACTGTACACTGTCTGAAAAGAATAACCATAGAAAATTACTAAGAAATCTCCCAAAACAATGATACATCAGTGTCACTGTTGAAAAGTAATTACTTTTCCCAGAAAGCATCTGAGAAGCTATTTCATTAATAACAACAAAAATAAATAGAAGCCTACCAAATGTGTCAAGGGACTATTCACTCATCAAGAGACAAACATAATATAGTGTTTATTCCACTTCATTTTTAGATGGAAAACTAGTACTCCACCCCAAACTAGTACAGTATATCCCCCATCACAAAAGGTAAGACGGTTAGCAGCATAATCCCTTTCCTAAGTTCAAATGAACATACCAAAAAGTGGAAGAGGCACAAGGAAATTCAAGTAACTAAAACAGAAATTACTAATAAAGAAGCTGACAACCCAGAGATCGTACAGACCCACTGGCTTATGAATGATCTTATTGGAAGATTCTAAGGAAAGAGTTTGTGAGCAAAACATAAAGTTAAATAGCTTGAACCCAACGGAGAATTACTCATCTACAAAGCTTTCTAAGGAAACTGCTCTCAACCCTGCAGGCATCTGTAAATAGTTTAGAGCCACTGACTTTATTTGCTAAACTCCAAATTTAAACTTTTAAACCATTTTTTTCTTATTTTTAAAGTTTAAAAATATAAAGAAACTGCTACTGATTAAAATGTTTACATCAAAGACAAAATTTGCAAAATGTCCCAGTTTAACTGATGGGGTTGCCTTTTAGGGCTCTCAAGAGACTGCAGAAAATGGAGCCCTCTCTTTCAGACCTCAGTCCAAATAGGCTATATTCTGCTGGACAAATCAGAAACTAAGAGTAACAGTTTCTATCTAATTACCAGAAATATGGTGTTTGCTTCTGTCACTTTTCAATCCCTCCTGAACTCCATTTTTTGAAGTGATAATATATCTCATTATGTATTACGAAAACAATTCAACAATAACAACAGCTGCCTGAAAACTCCAGCTGGTCAGAAAATGGGGAGAAACCCCCCCCAAAATAAATCTGAAACAATCCTGTTTCTATTTTATAGGGAAGCTCAAAATGCAACTATTCTTTTTCCTTTGAAAATCACAAACATTTTTTACACCACACATGCACACATGGCCACAACTAGACCTGAGAGTTAATCCCAACCTTTCCTCCATAATGGGTTTGCAAACATAGAAACCAGAAGTACCTTGATAAACACATTCACTGCCACTTCTCACAAAGATTGCAAGTTTAAAAAAATCAGGCAATCAAAAAGCAGCTTGCTCTTAAAGGTAAAATGAACCCTCTAAAACACTATTTTCAGGCAAAAACTGCTTCCTTCATTGCCTGATTTTGCCGAAAGCACAAAACACAAGGCATCAACCTACCAGCTCAGCCAATCAGAAGGTGAGAAGTCAATAACTGCATAGCATGCAACTGTTGGTTGAGTTTGCCAACATCCTTCATGTGAATGGATTAAATACGGTTCCCATCCATCACTTAATAGATCAGAAATAAAGTCAAGTTAGCAGAACACAACCATGGGATCAATACCACCTGCAAAGGAAAGAAATGTTTGGCTAAACCTTGACATACATTTTCTTTAAACATCTTGCTTTGTCCTGATGGTTATGTGGCAGCTGGACACCATTACTGTGTGGGACAGCTTTATCCCAGAGGTTCCTGAAAAAGGAAAACAAAGCCCAGCTGTAACAATCAGCGTAGGGCTGATAATCTTTTCAAACCATGGGCCAGAACAACCTGGCTTTGGGCTAGCATGGGCTGGCTGGCTTCAGCGGTGCATCAGCAGCATGGGCAGGTTTTGTCTACTTCTGTGCTGCCACTTGTCCTGGCCCCCCATTCCAGAGGGAGCTGAATGGGAGCCGGGGGCAGCTGGAAGCTGGGTCAGCACTGTCACCACTTCTACCCCACCTCCCCTGCCAGCTGCAGTGTGGTGCAGCTGCAAGTTGTTCAGCCCTGCCTCAGCTTCCCTCTGGCTGAAAGCTGCACCCATGGAGCAGGGAGTAGGAAGAAGCAGCAGTGCTGCCGACCCCTAAATTAGTCAGTGGCCTTAGAGGAGGGCAGTATGGAGCTGCACAACTCCCCTTCCCTAGTGGGGGGATTCTTTGAACTGTAGCTCCCTTCCCTGTGCTCCTCCAAAACCCAATAAATTAAAGGGATTGATAGTTCTTGCAATAGTACAGACTCTGTTTCTCCATATGAGAGACAGTTCATGTGAGCCTTGGAGATCAAACTCTGGCCAGGAAGGGCTGGCAGAAGCAGCCATGGGAATCACCACAGCCCTGTCTACACAAGGTCTCCTGTGTAACAGAACGACCTTTACAGCATGCTTGGATTCCACTAAAAGCAGTGGGAATAAAGAAAGGATGTAACTTTTGCTGAATCAAGGCCTTGGACTTTAACCACTACTGCCAGTAGTTCAGCTGCACAGACAGCAGTCCCAGTGTGGCAATTTTTTCCTCTAAAATTCCCTAATGTGGATATCACTTGATGATAAGATTAGTCAGGGATACTCAGGACACAGGCCAGGGAGTCCCCAACCAGGGAATCTGCCAGCCTGCAGGATAATATCACATATCACCCCCTGCTTTGTCCAGAATGGCTGACCCTGGGCAGAGAGAATAAACATCAGAAATACACTCCCCGACATCTCGACCAGTGTGGTGGGGGGGAGGGATGGGGGACGGACATTCCCCTTCCATGCCCTCTTATGTTAGAAAAGAACACAGCATTAAGGATTAATTCATGGGGATGTGGCATCATGAATTTAAGTTGCTTAAAAAAGATATGCTTGTTACCAAACCTTTCTTATAATTTTCTTTTCTGTTTACTGTAGCTTTCTAGCAAATTAATGTAATGCTGTCTGGGGACAAAAGCAAATGGAAAATCTTTGAGGAATTTTGGAGACCAAGCCCCTGGTGGAAATCAGTGTTAGAACTTGAGAACGTATCGCTTGGTTAGTGCATATGTCAGGAAAGTGAATGAATAAAGCAAGCTCATTCTGCTCAGTCATTCTCACTTGTAATGGCTGTACACAGCTTGCCAACAGTTTCTCTTCAGACTCAGAGAACAACCCTGTGAATCGGTTCCAAGAGCACGATAAAAAAGTTTACCACTGTGTAGTTTTTACAGTAAGGCAACATTTTGTACACTCCATTTTTTTTTTCCAGACATGCACAAGTAGAAGCTGTTCAAAAGCAGAAATCTTAGCAATGAGGGATTTTTGAGTTTCCACAAGGAAATCCCTATTCAAATATATTCTACAATACGACTCTCCCAGAAATCCTCTTGCAATTTCCTGCCATCATAACTGTATGCAGCACCCCCTGATAATCGAGCGAGGGGGAAAAAAATACCTCTGAGGCAGTTCTCTCCAGCCCCTCTTTTATGCAGGAGCATTCTCTCCGGTACATTCCTGAGAGCTCTGTCTTGTGTTCGAACTAGTTTAAACGTCTCAAGTGACGTGTCTTCCACCCCTTCCCTAGGGAGATTATTCCACAATCTAATAGATCTCACTTGTTGGAAGTGTTTCCTGGGTTTCAGCCCACATTTTTCCTTGCTCAATTTCATCCATTATTCAAGTTCTGCCAGCAAACTTTGAGTGTGCCGGCACTCAAAGCTTCTCTGTGGCGACAGACCCCTCCTGTCTGCCAACAGAGTTACACCACCTATCCAGCACTAGGCAGAAGGCATGTGGGGATCTTCCCGTAGCTTCTGACAACTATAGTGGTCCCTTCAGCAACTGCTGCCATCCCACGGTGCACTTCCCGACCCACTAGCATAGCTGCTGCTGTGGTGATGAGTGCAACTGCCCGAAGTGCTGGGTTGTGTGCATGCTCTGGGGAAGCAGCTGCTTTCTATGCCAGACCCTGCATGGGCAGAACCAGGAGAATGTAGCCACAGCCTCCCAGTCACACCTCTTTAGACCACGCGAAACCATTCTCTCACTGTGGCTGTTTCTACTCTTCAAGTGTACTTCTGGCAGTAGGTATCGCAGAATTCTTCCCCCTCTTATTTCTTGTTTAGTTAAGTTGTACATATTTATCTTTCCTCTTCCCTCTTTCCCATTAATGACTTTTGTTGGTGCTGTCTGACTTCTGTAATGAAAGATTCACACACACGGGTGAACTTTGCTTCTCCGACAGCTCTCTGATAAAAGGCACGTACTGTGTGTAACACACACCCACACAGAAACACACCAGACATTTTCCAAATCCATTCTTTTTTTTTTTTTTTCACAGCAGAGCCTAACTTAGCTCAGACAGGAAGAAAAAATGCACTTCTTTTTTTTAACTCTCCTGATAGCTGGGGAGAAATCACATACTGTACCTTTTGCAGATAAGAAACTAACTGCCTCCAACTGTTCCCCACTGTTGTTCATTCCATCTTCAAAAAGAAATGCATTTACTGGTGCTTTCTTCTTCCAGTCCTTTAAGGAAGTTCATGTGCAAATTTCACATTCCACGAATAGCTCTCTGTTCTCAGAAAAATGTCAGCTTGTCTTTAGAACTGATTCAGTGAGCTCTTTAACTCTGTATAGGCTTGTTTCTGTCCCGCACTTCCCCTTGGCCCCTATTCCTCCTATAAAAACCTGGACAATGGGGTATGCTGCTGTTTTAATCTGGTAACTCAATTAAACATTGATCTTCTTTATCCTTAAGGAATTTTATCTCCCTGCCAGTGAGCGAGTGGCTAGGGAGAAGGACATCCCCCAGGTTAGGCTGGAAGGCAACTAGTCTGGTTCCTGTGAAAAATTCTGCCGCCTTACCTGAATGGAGATCTCACTTGACAAACAGTGGCTACATAGAGACAGAGCATACACTGGACCTTTAAGCCAGGAGTGGCCAAACTGCGGCACATGTGTCACAAATGGCCCAGTTAGCTAGCCTCTGTGCAACGCACGTAGCAGAGTGTGGAGGGAACAGGGAACGCAGGGACAGACAGGGCAGGGAGCAGAAAGGAAAGCAACTGATCAAGCAAGGGAAAGGGATCAGAGTGGCACTGGTGGATGGTGAGGGGCTTACCTTGTGGCATGCCCACCAAAAAAAGTTGGCCCCCACTGTTTTAAGGTCAGACCTACATTTCTGTGAAGAGATTCATGATCTCATTCTTTCACCCTGTTCCCACAAGGTGCACCTACATGAGATGAATTCTGCGCAGCTAATTCATTAGCTGCACAGTAACTATCATGCATCTACACATGTATCACTATTAAGCTGGAGTAGATTATTAACTCCATAGCAGGACCATACAAATAAATACAAGTATGATCCTGCTGCAGAGATTTTATTCTGCAGTAGCACACATGTAGACACTGCCCAGGCTGGCTGGGGCACAAGGGTTTTACAGTGTGGGGGCTGCCCCAGCCAGCCCTCCATAGCATGGTGAGTCGGGGGGGAACAGCCCCAGGCTGGCAGGCTGACTCCCCAGATCCCCTGCCAGCTGGGGCTACTCTGACCCAACTCAACATGCTGTGCTCTTGGGAGCACATGCAGATGAGGTGCCTGGGAGCAATAAACTCCAGAGCAATAAGCTGCAGAGTTTATTCATGTGCACTAGTAGCATGTTTAGATACACCCACAGAGTTGCACTTACTCTGGAAGTAATTTTACTGATGGGGTCAAGCACAGGCTGGGACTTAGGTTTTTTCCTGTCTCAAAAATTAAACTTATAATTCTTACTTACCTCACCAGGGGGATGTGAAGATCAATACATTAGAGACTTCAATGTGCTCATATACTAATGTGGGGCTGCAGTACCTCCCACTGTCATCTATTCCTTGCACTCTACAAGCAGCATGGAGGTGCAAGTAAATGGACAGGCAAGGTTCTTTGGGTAGATGAGATATCTTTTATTAGACCAACTAAATAGTTGGAAAAAAGTTCTTTGCAAGCTTTCAGACAGAAACACGCTTCTTCAGGCAGTTGCCCATTGCCTGAATGAGGATGTTTGTGCCCAAAAGCTTGCAAAGCACTTTTCCAACTATTTAGTTGATCTAATAAAAGATATCACATGTACCCAAAGAACATTGCCTGCCTTTGTCCTTAGACCAACACAGCTACAACCAATAACCCTGCAACAAGCAAATGGAAGCATATAAACAGCTACTGACTACTTCATCATTTATTTTATGACTGTATTACGTACATATTGTATGCAGGGTTTACTGTTTATCCTGAAGTTAAAAAAAAAAACACAAACCCAAACCTACCAAAACACCTCTTCAGATTGTTCAATTCATACCAAAAAAACACACACGCATGCAAATAACCTGAACATTATGGGAAACTCTTAAAGTCATTATGACATTATTTGTACCCTGAAGCAAGTCATAATTTGTATGCACCCTGCCAAGTGCTTTCTGTCAGACCTGAAGTAATTATTAGGAAGTATGAAAGCAGGTGTCATTTTTGGCAAGCTGTAAAGATGGCTTTATATTCTCAGTTGCAATGGGATAAAAACGATCCATAAAAAGAACGTGGCAGGCTATTACTTTACAGCCAGCGTGTGTAAAATATAATAGTTGCAGCTTGTCTCCCCCCTCCCCCTGGCATTTTAATTAAAAATTGAAGCTGCTAAAGGACAAAAAACTGAAAATATGTACAAAATCCATTCATTTTGCATAGTTTCATGACCAACTGTCAAGCCATCTGACCTTCATTTGCATGTGCTATATGCAACACATGCTAGGTTGCTTCCAGCACAGTGAAATAAATGCACGTATTTTACAAAATGTTAACTAAGTTCCTTTTGATTCCCACCTAGAAACCATCAGCTTCACAACCCAATCTCTGCTATAGTACATTAGGACAAAGGGGGCAGTGTTGTTTTTTTTTTTAATTATTATCAACTTTACTAACCAAAGCCCAAACTTTTCAAATCTTGGGTGTCTAAAATTAAATCACAAATTCATACTCACGCCTCTAAACAAACAGCTTGGCTTTCACAGGTCTCATCAATGGGAGTTTGCCAAAAAGGACACCTGGTTTTAATTAATTTAGATGGGAGTTGTGGGTACCCAGGACTTTTGCAAACCATCCCCCTTAAGCAGGGGCCTAAATATAGACAAATGTTTTAACTTTTGGTTGTAAGATTTTTAAAACGTTGCCACAGAACTTATTTTCCATTCAGATTTTGTTTAAAATTTGTTACGGTAAAAGAAGACATATTTTGACTGCATATAACAATATTTTGCATTGTAATTAGAATTGATATATTTATGATAATTAATATCATTACAGCAGTGAAAGGCATCCAAGGAAACTCTGTCTCATCAGAAGCTGCTCATCCTCTTTGGATAAACAATGAATAATCTAATTGGTGGGGGAAAAAGAGTGCATTTGTGCTAAGAGATTAGGGAAATTGGAAATATAATGGTACAGTTGTTATGCAGGTCTATCTTATCTCTCTCTCACTCATCCCCTCACACACGCACACAAACTTGACTATGCAGACCTAGGAAATATTATTTCACAATTATGAAGCTATAAACAGAAAATAAAATAATAATAACCCCCCCCCCGGCTGCCATGTTCTTTTACAAAACTTTGCTGTATTCATGTCTATACCATAACACATAAGAAACACACTCAAAACAGCAATAATGTTCCACCCCACCTGATTCACAATGCTATTCATGCCAGCTTAAGTGTTGAATATCAGGGTCCACAGGACTACAGGATAAATACTGCAGGGCGGAGAGATATGTTCCTCAGGCCAAAACAGATAAGCTAATAACAGATAAGACCCTAATAAAGGGACAGATCCAAAGTCTGTTGAAGGCAATGGAAAGACTCATGGTATAAACAGATGTTGCCAAATGAAGCAAATCAAATGTAGTGGGATGTGCCCTGGCACAGCTGATCCATTTCATTGGGGAAAACACGCATAGCCCATTGAGCATGTAGAGACACAACATGTTCCCTGCTTACAGAGATGCATCCCCAGGGAATCCCATGGCACATCCGTGTAAGAGGGGAAAGCTGGGTACACCCTCCAAGGGCTTGAAGGCTCAATCCTGCATGGGAATTCCCAAAGGCCCCTCAAGGCCTGGGAGTGCCTGTGCAGGGTAGCTGGAGCGTGTGGGCAGCTCTGGGCTGCCCACATTCTTCTACCATAAAGTAAATAGACACCCAGAGTGAAAAAGTGGCACAAATTATCACTATTTTTTGTCATGGCCACAAGGACATGTGTGATATAACAAAGGGTATTGGCATCTCGTTGATTTCGCTTTGTGCCATCATAAAAATTGTTATGGCGGCACAAAGGCAATCGCTATTCCCAGCCTCAGATGTAGGGTGCCCATTGGTCCTGTTTCATACTAGACCATCCTGTTTTTAAATCCTTTGTTCCCTGTCCATTTCTAAATAAGGACAAAAGGTCCTGTTTTTCATTTCATTGGTGGAAATACATGTTAATCATTTGTCCTTGTGATTCTATTGGCTGTGCCTAGGGGTAGGGCAGCGCAGAGTCAGGAGGAGCAGGGTTCTGAGCCAGCCAGGGAGGTAGCCTTTTGGAGGTGGGCCCACCCCTTTTTGCTGATTGGCCAAGGGGCCCAATGTCTCTGCCCCTCACTGCTGATTGACTGAGGAAGTAGTGGTCCCATCCCTCAATGCTGACTGGCTGAGGGGTCTGTTGCCCCTCCTCCCCCTTTACCAAGGGGATGTCCTGTATTCTGGGGTTGGGTCAGTGGCCACCTTACTCAGAGGACATACATAATAGTAGAGGACAGGCCAACCCCTCCCTCCATTTAGGATTTGCATGGATGTCTCAGCCTGTCCTCAGTCCCACCTGTGCTAAGAATAACCTGCAGTTGGTTTCAGAACACTAGCTGTCACCAACTGCAACATGTCAAACCTTTTCCTGATGTAAGCAGCACTGAAACAGCATCCCACGTGCAAAGTGGCTGACACTCGCTGAGGAGCAGAGTCTTTTTGTGGTTAGTGCTTCCCCTGTGTGGCCTGCATATCTCTGCTGAACTATTCAGGAGCATTCTGTGGCTATGGGTGGCACCTGATAATTCGCCCCTCAAGTTTTATTATCACTAATATTACATTGCAAACCCTTATTCGCCCACACACCAAACACCCCCATCTTCATTTCAGCTGAGTGGGGTTAGTGAATGCATAACCAAGTTCATTTGCCAATTTGCTTGCTTGCCTCATTTTAAACAAGTGTTCTAATCCTAACACCTGTTTCAATGACACATTTTAAATAGATTTTAATCTTCTCACATATGCAGAATGCCCCCCCCCCATTTAAATAATAACAGCTATGTCTTATTGCCATTCATTTAAAGTCAGGGAAGAAATGTCTGAGCCTGCTGCCAACTCTATTCCTTAGGCAGGACTGCAGCACATTCCAAGCTTCAGAAACAGTGGGAGGGAAACACGACCTCACGAAAGATCAGAAGCTGCAGTGCTTCAGTAACATACCAAACAAATTCTCCTTCCGCTCCTACTTACAGAAGGTCTTAATGTTTCTAATAGTGCTGATGACTGAAGGGGGAGCTGCTGCATACCCAGGGTGGCCATATAACCTTCCTCGCACCAAAGCATATATCATTTTCTTTCCTTCTCTGCGTAACAGTATCTCTTCCACCACCCCTCCTCCCCCCATCCATTCTTTTTCTTCTGATACTGCTAGGGATCTGCCAGAAGAGATGTTTATAAATCCACATCATGCCTCACTGGCTTAGTTTTGGAATAATGGAAGAACAGAGAAAGGTAAGGCTTTCTTCCTATTCTAGGCATCCACTCAGTAATTGGTATACGGATAGTTCCCATGTGGAAGACTTTTTACCAGGGAGAGTTAAAAAAATAAATCAAACAAAGCCTGCAAGAGATATTTCTCCTACATCAGGACATAAAGCTAGAACTCTTATTCAAGAGTGCTTTGCATGGATCTTTCAGATTTTGCAAGCACATAACCTGCAGACTGTAGCTCTACATGCAATTACTGATTGAGTCCTTTGCTCTCCATAACCACTGTAAGCAGCTCATCGACTGACTACTGTGAAACCAGCAAGAAGTCATGCAACCTTCGCTCCATTGTTCCTGTACTTCGTGTTTCTTTCTGGGCTTCCTGGCTTTAAAGTGTCACTATTTGCAACTGTCTTCAGCAGGGAATGCCAGATAGAAATCATCAAGCTGTTGTCCTAATATCACTGTGGTTTTCTTATAACCTCTGGAAGGCCAGCAAGAAGAGAGGACATGATTTTATTTTCCTTTGACGTTCCTAAACTGCAAAGCAGCTGGAAGAAGTGAATATTATACAGCCTGCTGGGTACGGGATTAAACATGACAATCAAATTCATGTCAGAGTTCGGATAAAGTTGCATATTACAGGGCTACAATACAGCCTGTACTACGGGTTTTAACTGGACTCAGAGTGTAGCCAAGTCTCTACTGCTCCACTTCCCACCTACATTATGACTTTAACAAAGCATTCCTCTTCCAACGTCTTGGTTATCATTTGGATCTGAAAATATTTGTTTTTATATGCAGCATAATCCAATACTTTACGGCGTGGGGAACCAAACCTTTTTGGCACGTGTGCCACAAATTAACTCCACACTCTCTCTGAGTGCCACTCCGATCCCTTTCCCTTACCTGATCTGCCACTCAGCTATCTGCTCCCTGACCAATCTGCAGGTATGCTTTACGCTCCCTGCCCTATCTGCAACTCTGCTGCCTGTCCCCTCCCCAGTCTGCCAGGTGCCACACACAGAAGCTGTGCCTGCTACTTGTGGCACCCATGTCACAGATTAGCCACCCATGGTCTAAGGCCTAAAAGAAAAGTCTCTGTACATAATAACTCAGTTGTTAGTGAGAAACTGTTTGACTCCCAGATACTCAGGCAAAATGCATGAGAATAAATAAATGCATACCTTCTCAGGACTGCAATCAAAAAACACTGCGTGCACACACACACACACATGCAAGCACACACAGAGAGCACAGAGAAGATGGGAAGAAACTCCAAGGCTCAGTCTACCCTCATTATCTGGAAGAGTGCATTAAAATGGTCCCAGTTCATCCAAAATGTTCCTGTAGGATTTTTTTTCCATTGAAAAATATCTGGAAACCGCATGAGGACAAATGGAAGCAATTCTACAAGTTTATGATTAACAAAGGCTGAGCGGGAGAATCTGCAGTTCATGTTTGACAGGCTCCTAACAATAGGCTAGTTTGGAGAGCACTGACATGAGGTCAGCCGCATGCAAAAAAAAAAAAAGAAAAAGAAAAGAAAAGCAGTAATCTGGAGTACAAAGTGGAACGACTGCTAAAACACGCCAACTAAAGGAAAATGATATGCAATCAGTTGTGTGAGGACAGCAATTTCTGCAGAGACAGGATGGCAAATCTCTGGGAGGAAACTTTGTTACTCATGACTGAAATACATCAAGCCAGGAATTTAAAAAGCGTAACCACTTATGCAAGTAGTAGGCCCTGGGGCTCTGCAGAAGGTAGTGAAGATAAAAGACTGAAGTAGGAGGCTGGTTAAGTTAGCCCAGTCTATGCTTTGGCCTGGCAAAAAGGAGAGGAGTTCCATAGGAGAGTCTCAAATCCTAAACCAACCCCCCCAAAACAAACAAAAAACAAACAAACAAACAAACAAACAAGAGATGAACTTTGGAAGTCTTGAACTGTGAAGATTTTAGATATTCCTGATCTGACTATGAAAAAGCAGACACAAAATAAGGAACTCTATGATCAGGAAACTCCCCAAAAAGTCTGCTCTTACAGCCTACCCCAAGGAAGAGTATGGGTAACAACACTCTACAGGAGGTTGAGCTGTGCATTTCTCAAATCCAGATACCATACAAGACTTCTCATAGTTCTCATAGTATTTATTTTGTCTACGTGGAGAGGAGCAAGCATCAGCTAAAGAAGGCAGATTGTTCTTGTTGCCTGTGTGAAGGTTAAACAGGCACACAACCACACTGTTCCCAGCACTTCTATAAATGCTGCTGCCTTGGTTTCTGGAGTTGCAGCCTCCTATCATATCTAAATTATTTAAAGCCTTGTGAATGCGCTCTGCTGTGCAATAATATATAACGTTAACTGAGTGTCCTTAACAAAAAAGGCAGCTTTGTGGGGTCTCAGTAGATGTCCGTTGACTGAGTTTTGCTACCAATGGAAACAGCAGGAACTGTGGAGTGTTTTAAAGAGATCACACAATTCACCTAGGTCCAAGACCATTTGTTTGCAACTTTTTACACAGCAAACACTGAAAGCAGCCACTTTTCAGGGCCCATCCACCAACTGAAATATTTCTGGTAATGACTCACAAAATCCCGCATGATTCTGATATCGTTTTCTTGATAACATTAGCTGCCAAAATGAAACTATATACTTGGTTCTTGAAGAAAAAAAAAAAAAGGCAAAACTCCACTAGTTATTGTTAGTAATAAGCCTGTGGAAGACAAAACTGACAGTCAGTATGCATAATTAGAACAAAGTGTATTTCTGTACACATAACCTCTCTAGACATGATTTTGAAATAAGGGCTTTGCCTCTTACCACCAATAATTTGTATTGTTGTATGCTGTTACTTACACAGATGTTCACATAATTTTTCGCATATGGGAAAGCCAAAGGAGTATTAACTTCAAGAATGATGTGACTGTCTGTGTGGGTAAGTATAATAAGGAAAAATTTTCAACATCTACCCAATGATACAGTTAAACTAGAGGCCAAATTTTGTCCTTAAATGTGCATAAAAGGCTTCTGCTGAAGTCAATGGCAGACACACGTACTGATCCAAAAACATAATGCAATTCAAATTAATAGTCTCCCTTCACCCTGCTTACAAACCTCAATTCAATTTAATTCAAACATTTTATAATAGGAATTAAGAGCCCAAAATGCATCAGCGGATCACAACATTCACTTAAAACATTAACAAAACTTGCTCTAAAAAGTGCTTGCATATTTATAGAGAAACTGAGAAAAAATGTGAACACACTTGAATTTTTTCTTTGGCAGCCTCTTCAGCTGAAAGCAGCCAAACTCTCTTCTACTTCTGTGAAGCCAGCTAGAATAGCAGTGCATGTACTAAAGCCCAGCAGAAAAACACTTAAGCAAGTGCTTAAGTTCAGTCATGTTCAGGGCAGCACCAAGGGAGGTGTTTAGTCTCAGTGGAACCTGAACTCTTGCTTAAGTACCATCCTGATTGAGCATTAAAGTCTTATTTTAGCACTCTTGGACCCTGATCAAAACCCCCTTGAAGCTGACTTTCACTCAGCCCAGTGAACTTTGAATAAAAATATGGGAGAATAACAGGCTAAGTGTCTCGTAGCAGTGTTCAGAACCCTTCACAACAACAGCCCCTGTTCTGTGTGGATGATCTTAAACTTGTACATATGGGCCAAAACCATCTCCTGCATCAACTACAAGCACCAAATGCTTGTAGTGACAACAACAATTTAAAAGGGCCGCTTTTACAATGGGAAAAAAACAACAAATTCGGCTGTAACGGATGGACTTTTATATATCCATGCCTTATTTTGTGAGAACATTCTGTACATGAAGGTCAATATCAAGAACTTCTAATTCAATCTGTTCCATTCGGTTTATTTTTACCTTAAATACAGATGTATACCTGAAAAAAAAGAAAAACTGGTAAGGGCAAAAGACAAATTTACTTGAGGGGCACTTTACATCAACACTTGAAATACATATAGGTACACTGAAGGTACGTGATTGTCTGTGTGGGTAAGTGTAATAAGGAAAAATTTTCAACATCTATCTGATGATACAGTTAAACTAGAGGCCAAATTCTGTCCTCGAATGTGCATAAAGTACACTGCAAGGGGTTCTGGAGAGTGAATTTCCATTTTCTCTTCCTGATAAAATTATCATCATAACACTCAAGTGTGTTCCCTCCTTTCTGTTCAGTTATGCAAAGCAACACATTTTGAGAGCTGTAACTGAGTTAATAAATTAAGCCAGAGTGGGATTGCACCAAAACACCTAGTTATTATATTGTATGCCATTCTAATGGCCTAATCACACAGAGATTAATATACTATCTTACTCTAAAGTACTCCACAGAACTGTAAGTGGAGTGGGGGAGGAAGAAAGAGAGGGAGGGAGAGCAAATTTAATTTGGAAATCTGAGTCGGTCACCACAGCATTACTCAACCTTTTTTTTTCTGGCAAGGCTAAAGATTTGTATAACACTTTTTTTCTACCAAATACATTTACTCTAAAAATCGATTTTCTGTGTCACTATTTATTGCTGCATGTTGCTCAGTGGTTCTGAGAAGCCGTATAGAAAATCACAATGTTACACTTGTTAAATTGACCCTGCAGGGCCATGCCACCAGTACGTGCATCATCTCAAGAGGCAAGTCTGACAAACTCATGCTGTGCATATCATCACTAAACCCATGAGAAAATGCAAATTTGGCTATATCATAGCTTATTTGCATAGTTTTTCATTGGTTTCATACAACCTTTACACAAAATGTCCATTCACTTTACCTTCCTCCAGCTTATTGCCAGTGTGAGAAGTTTATAGCTGTTATACAAGGCTGATTTAATAGTTAAAACATTAAAGGGCATAATTAAATGCATGTTGGAAATGGAACATAACCGCTCAGGTGAGGTTCTAAGCACAGGGCTGTGACTGGACTGTCAAATGTTAATGGCTAGTACTATCTAGAATTAGCTCTCTCACACATGTACACACAGCTTTTTCTATTTTTCATGTTAATCTGTGGAAGCAGAAATATTTGCTTGCAAACTCTGAAGGGCCTGAATTCAGTCACTGAGTACACATTTCTGTCACACTGATATCAAAGTGGAAGGCTGCCAGTTTAGTGTCTTGGCTGACATTCAAACATGCTGACTGCTGATCCTCTTTGGATTTTGAGATCGCAATTAAAAAAAAACAACCCTCCCTTCACAATGGTTTCTGAGAGATGCTTACAGAGCTAATTTCTCTGTCTCCTTCTGCGTACTCAGTCCCTAGGAACGAACACATACAAATAGTATTCTACTGCAAAGAAGGAGCTAGCGTGGCAGGACTGCACTTGGCTTTATAGTCAATGTTACAGTACAAGTATGATGATTTTCCTAGCCAAGGAATTTTCCCACTTGTAACCAAAGGCAGACTTTGCACAGATCAGGCACAGAAGGGAAAAGGGGAAGGCTGTTTACAATTTTATACATTACCTTTAAAAAAACAAAATTGCAGAATGTTAAGGAAATTACTATTGTGGAAGAAAGAATAGAAAGGCTATTTGCCTTAGGCCCCTGGCACGCTCTCATTTAATGGTGTTGCAGGGCTTGATCACTGATGCCAAGAATCACCCCTTCCTGCCATACCACAGATCCACAGCAGGAAGCATGATTTTTGGAATCAGGGATCAAATACTAGTTGCAGCATTACTACGTGCCAGTACAGGAGAAGGCTGGGATCATCATGCATATTCATAAAGCATAGTCATAATCCCAGGCTCTACTTGCACTGGCAAGTTATAAGACAAGTGCCAGCAAGTCCATCTGGGCTGACAATCAGCTGATTGTCAGCTGGTCCCTGGGATCCTACTAGGGACCTGAACCTGCTCCAGTGTGGTCTGGGGCTGAGGCTGACAATCATCTGACTGTCAGCCCAGGGCCCCAGACCATGCTAGATAGAGCCGGTCTGAATCCCCAGCGCAGCCTGAGGGCTGGACCTGATAATCAGCAGGTTGTCAAAACCCTATGCCCTACAGCTAAGGTTGGGCTGTCGGGTACAGTGGATCAGAAGCTCTGGGCACAACAGGAGAGCCAAAGGTCCCACTAGGGACTTTAAACCCCACCTGAAGCCTCTGATTCCCCATGGGTGCCAAATTAAAGCCCCTGGCAGGGAGCAAAGGGGAAGCTGTTTCAGCAGTGCTCTTTAAATACTGCCTCATGGCTCCCCAGCTGCCCATGCTGCACACCACAAAAAGGTGCCTGCAGCTGGGGAGTAGAGAGCTCCCACTCCCCTTTCCTTGGGTGCCCTGGGAACTTAAAAAGTGGGCATGCAGCTGAGGCTTCCATGCTTTTTAAGGGCCTGGGATGCAGTGAGCCTGAGATAAAGGGGACACTTCTTCATGTCAAGCTAATGGCATCCCTCCCCTCACCCCCAATCTCCCTTCTGGATTGGATGGGGATGCTGGGTCCAGGACCTAGTGCTGCACCCAGCCTGATCCCACTGATCAAGTAGGGTATAGCTGTGTCTTGGAGGGGGAGAAAGAGAGAGGGAGAGTATGTGTGTGTGAACTGATGTTGTGGCTTCAGCAACAATTTGGGGGCAAAAAAAAAAGTCCTAAAATGCTGAAGTGATCCACTATATTTACTCAACACAACATACAGCACCCCGTTCTGTATGATATTGGCATCAGCTGTCAAAGTGACCAAAATCTGTATGGCAAATATATACTGTATAACTATTTACCAGAACAGCACATGTGTATTTGCATGGTATTTGCATACTGTATAAACAGTGCAAATATAGGAGCAGATTCTCTCAGGTCTTCCCAGACACCTCTGAATACTTAGTGAGATCAGACCCATAGAAACTGCCACAATTCACAGGCAATCAGACTTTGGTACTGAGTGGGAATTACTTGGACGAATTATTAAAAAGATTCAATTTATGCTAATCAGTCTGAAGGAAGGGGAGTACAAAATTAACTTGACACATTTATTTAACTTTTTACAGGATTATTATTATTTAAAATTTATAATAGTGTCATGCCCAGAGGCCTCAGTCAGGATCAAGGTCTCACTGTGCTAGGCAAGGCACAAACACAAAGGGCTATAGTCTGTTTTTGCGTTTTTCTGCCTAAGGTCCCACTCCAAAGAACATGTACAAAGGCACTTGAGTTGAAATCGATACATGTGAAGAGCTGTATTAAGCTTAAGCATGTTCTTAAGTGTTTCAGGGCTGGGGTCCAAGAAATTAAAATATACTTTTGGGGGTGAAATGCAGGCCTTGGGAAAATCATCAGAAAAGGAGTCTGGATTTCACCTTGGGTATTTGTATGTCCAGTTATGGCAGGATTCAATATTGATTTCTTACAGCTTTTAAAAGATATTTGGCTATGAGTGGCAGAAGTTTCACACTTGACAGTCTTGGCCTTTATGTTTATTTCCAAGCACTTTTTCCATTATAAACTGTTAGAACTTGGTAATGAGAGAAATTTTAAATATCCAAATGTTAATTATTATTTAATCAACATTTCAATGCTACTAAATGAGAACTCATTCATAAAATCAGCATATTAATAATGTTTAATAATCAGCAGGGATCAACAGGCAGGTTCCTGATTGAAGACTACAAAACAAGGCCCTTAACAATGAAGCTCCCCAGAATTTCAAACCCACAGATGGTATGAGGCAGGCAAAGGCATGTTGTGGAGTGGAGTAAGAGCTGGGGTTGTGGAGGAAGGTATGTAAAGAAGGATGACTCCAGGGAGTCAAGGCCAGGGAAAGGCATCTCCAGAGATCTTTATCACTGCTCTAGAATGGAGGAATTGGTGTTCCCCTCTGTGTCTGCTGCTGATGGCTGGCTGACACTGGGGTGGCAGAGCCCTAACTGGTGTACTGGTTGGTTTTAAATTCAAGAGTATGCTAGGACTATATGCAGCTCATCTCATGGGCAGGTGAGGTGGTGAGAGATACTCACTCTATGTTCGTCTTCTTCCCAAAGCATGGCACCAAATAACAGGGCAACACTTTGTCCATAAAAGCATTAGAAAATTACAAGACAGAAAAATGTTGCCTTCAGAAGGCTTTTCTAGCAATTTAATAGGCTTTAGAGCTGGAAGGGACCTTGGAAGATCTTCAAGTCCAGCTCCCTGCCCCAGGGGCAGGAAGTCAGCAGGGGTCATAGGATCCCAGCAAGATAAACATCCAAATTTTGCTTGAAGGCATTCAAAGTAGGTGATTGAACTACCTCCGGCAGCAGTCTACTCCAGACCTTGGGGGCTCGGACAGTAAAGAAGTTCTTCCTTATGTTCAGCCTGAAATGGTCATGGAGGAGTTTGTGACCATCTGACCTTCTCATCCTTTGGGGCGCCCTGGTGAACAGATCCCCCAGATCCTGGTGAGTATCCCTTATAAACTTATACGCAGCCATCAGATCACCCCTGAGCCTGTGTTTTTCCAGGCTGAAGAGTCCCATAGCTCTCAGCCTCTCAGAAATTTCATTTTTGTATTTGTCTGTAGTAAAGCAAGAAAAAACAGAGTGAAGTCTAAAATTTCATTGATAAGTTGCCTTAAGCAGTTTTGGAACACTGAAACTTGAAACTGGCCCTGTATGTGCATTATCAAGAGTTATGGAGAAAAAAGCTGTGTAGTTTTTTTGTCAGGTTTTTTGGTGTTCTGCCAGGTAAAGTCAGAACCATTTAGATATTGTCGTATTTGCTTTCTAATGTAATTTTCATTAATGGTGTTCTGCTTTCCTCAGTTTCATTTTGTGTTGCTTTAGCTGTTTCAAGGTCCCTCTAAATGTGTCAGGCCTTTGTACAGACATACGCCTCCTTACAGCGCAGGATGAAACAAGAGGCAGATGAAAGTAAAAGAAACGTTCTGTATATTTTGCATATTACTTTTACCACGTATCAGCAGCCCACATCATATAGACTCCTACTATGGAAGAAACGGACATTTGAGTCACTTTTGTTTTTATCATCATACAGGAATGTATTTAACTAACATCATCTACTATCTTATAACGCTGATTTTTCACGTTCGTGCTTTATAAATAGGGTGTAGGCCCTTTTGAGTTTAGGATACTTGACTCAGCAAGGTGACACTTTTTGATAAACCTGGATCGTACTGCAACTAAGTGAGTTGTGTGATGCACAAAAATACATTGTCACCTTGCCAGGAGTCCTACAGCAGCACTTGCAAAATGGTAGTTAATGAGCTACTGTAACACAGAGGTGAAACCTGCACACACAACAGGTCCGCACTACCCAGTGCTCTGTCTGGCTTTGGTATAGTGGTGCCTCACATTTCCCAACTCTGTGGTTCTGCACTGAAGAGGATGGTGGCTGCAGAAACCAACTTAAAATTCTTAAGACCGCATTTGCTCCACGGGGATACACTTTGGCCATGTGCTGTGCAAAGCCATTGACTAAAATCTGTACAGACCTTCTTTGTTAGATTAGAAAGCATAACAAAGTACTTGATGTACGCACAGGATTTGCATTTCCCCCCTTTAAAAATGTCTCTTTTTCAAAAAATGTATCTGTATGTATACATTGATAGATTGATTAATCTTTCTCTGTAGATATAATCTTACTTTGACAATAAATCTTTACCAGGCTTTAAAAACATAACAAAACCTGCTTACTTTTAAGTCACGCTCTCATAATTTTAGCTGGCACATCATGAACAAAATGGTCTAGATCTAACCTCAAACAGTCATCTGTAGAAAAACAACATATTTTCCCATGTCATCACCACTCACACACATACTAACCACAACTATTCAGCCTGTCAATTTGCAGTTTATATTATGATAACTTTACCTAAAAGTATTCCCTGTTTCAAAAACAGCAAGTGCAAAGCCAAAGTAACATTTGCTGGACAGACGAGTGTGGCCCTGCTGGTGTCAGAGAACACGGTTTACGCAGAGCACAAAGTGGAGTAATCAGATATCTTGTTGGGGACAATGGACTGCTCAGGAACTCCTAAATATATTGGTCTGGGTTGACTTGACCTGGCAATCTAGTTGCAGTGAACCATAAACAAGAAATCCTAGCTAAACCCATGAGCTCAGTCCCTTAACTGTCAGACAGTAGAGA
The DNA here is from genome assembly GCF_052110815.1 of Crocodylus siamensis. Classification (NCBI taxonomy): domain Eukaryota; kingdom Metazoa; phylum Chordata; order Crocodylia; family Crocodylidae; genus Crocodylus; species Crocodylus siamensis. Next base: position 133,224,458 of record NC_143397.1, on the reverse strand, counting down.
CAGGAAATGCTGTAAAGGGCAGAAGTATTTTGAATTTTTATGTTAGTGAATCACTGGGTGCATCTGCACATGCATTAATGTGATTTTCCTAATGCACATTAAATTTAGTACCTTCGGGTGCCTAGACATGTTGCGTGGCTGCTCTAATGCATTATAATTACAGCATGTCAGAGCAGACTTGATAAATAGAGTCTGTGGGAGTGTGCTAGTTAGCACGCTCCAGCCAGCCTCCACGTCTCATGTATCAGCATTCCTGCACTTCAAAATGGCAGTGGGGTGCTTTAACTAATGAGCTTTAGTTAAAGTGCCCCCGTTGCCATTTTGAAGTGCAAGGATGCTGATTCATGTGACATTGTGGCGCTTTAATTAGAGCAACTCTTGGAGCCCCCCCTGAGCACATGTAAAAATACCCTCCAATGCGAGGTACTAAATTAAGGCGCATTAGGCCGTCCTAATACCCAGCAACGTCCTAATACCCATGCACCTTTTAGTAACGCTTAACATGCAGTAGCTTATTTTACTGTGCATTAGCGTAATAGCACTTTATGTGCCACTTTAATGCACAGGAAAATAGGCTATTGTGCATTAAAGCGCATATGTAGACACGTCCACTGACAGCCAATTTCAGAAGCATGCTAAAAGGCCCAAAAAGAAGCTGCTCTTTGCATTCCTCCATTAAAGCATTAAAGGGACATTGTTGTCTATTGTACACTGCACCTCAAAGTGCAGTAAAAAGCTGAGAGATAGAGAAAAAAACAGCACTTTAAAGGAGTTCCGCCAAACACACTGTCCAAGTACGCAGTCTCCAATGATTCACAAGGAACCTGGCATTATATATGCTTGTGTTACTTGCTTGATTTTAAAGAGGATAAAACCCTTTATTAACCCAGTGTTGCAGTTAAAATTCTTTGCTTAAAATTCTAGACTTTGAAAATGATACACCCACACTCTGGGCTGTATGGCTTGAACAGGAAGCCTATGGCTATGATTGTGAAAGCTTTATGTGGCAAGATTATAAAGAAATCTGAATGGTGACAGTTCCAGAAGGGGTGTAGTTGCCAGTATCAAAGATGGAAGCTGTTGCTTCGTGTGTCGTTTCACTACTGCTCTGCTTAAGGAGGACAGTGGCTCCATAGAGTACAACACTAGTTTTTAAGACATACCACGCCAGCTCTATTTTTGCAGATACAGAAGTTATTTTTCAACCCGTCAGAGTGCTGCAGTACCCAAGGATGCTGTGAGATACTGTTAGGGAGCCACAGGGTGCTGCCCACTATTAGCACAGTTAGGTGTACAAACACCTTTGTTTCACAAGTTAAACTCAGAGAGTAGAAATAGAAATCCATAGTGTCAAAAATATTCCAGTCTACTGTGGTCCTTTCCAAGTTCTCTGCAACAGAAGCATTGATCTACTTTGTCATAGTCAAAAAACAAGTGAAAGCTAAGAGCTGGCATTTTCTGAGGGGTTCCCCAAGTCTAAAAAAGTTGAGAACTACTGTCACAGAAGAGTGCATTTTTACACCACCATGTCTGCAGGGGAGATGCTGGAGGTAATATTCTTCCTCCAAGGATGACAGATGTCAAAACTGATCAGACTGCTAATGAGACTTGTTGAAGAGCTGCACTGAGCGAATGCTTTCCTCTACCTTCTTTACATTTGACGTCTGGCGAGGATAGGTGACACCAGTGGCCTGCATCTGATGCATATAAATACCAAAACATGAATCTGAGTGGGCCTCTAGCAGCAGGTTCTTTCCATGACTGTGATTCCTAGGTAGGGTCAATCTGGAGATCACAAAACTCCAAGCTGCACTCTTCTGTGTTATTCTTATATTCGAAGGAATATGCTATTTCAGGAAGAGCTATTTTGTCATACATTAACATTTCTGTATCTAGACCTAGATGAAATGTCAAAAAAACCAATAAGAGTCTACAAGTACGAAGGTATAAGTGAGCCTCCTACTGGGATGAAATTTAAAAAGGTAAGAATTTAGTCTGATGATGATTACTACTACCATTATTCTTCTTCTTATTGTTAATTATTGTTGTTGTTACACAACTCAACAAGATATTTTAGACTGTCAAATAGTTTCTTAAGGAAAAGAACAGAAGTTCTTAAGGAAAAGAACAGAAGTCCTGGAGCTGTGAACATTTGAAATTAGACAGGGCAAAACACCTTGGCAGCCACTGAAAGAACTATCCCAAGCTGCCAAGAAGCCAGTCTGCAGGACCTACATTAATAGGTCTTTTGCAGCTCTAAATCTTTCAAACAGGAGGTACAGAACCAGTTTGCTTATTCATTATAAAGTGTCACAGCAAGATAAATCCCAGACTTTTATTCATAAACTGATTAATAATCTAAGCTCATTTGACAGCTAGTCATGTTGTATATACCATAAGCACTTGAATCCAGAGATTTTCTTTTTATTGCATATGTGTACAGGGATTAACATAATGGGGCCTTGATTGGGCCTACAGGCCTTCCTGTTACAATAATAGGGTAGAAGTTAGGGGAAAAGTCTTATAAAACAGGAGGAAACATGCACATAGCCTGTATAAACAAACTCAAAGAACTGTTTACCATTAGGGCTGTGCAAAATTTCAATGGGTGTTTTGTTTTGAAGCTGTTTGGACACGTTTCAAGCTCAAAACAGCAAAAATCAAGGTGGAACAAAAGGCTTTGAAACAAGTTCGAAACGAAATGAGGGCACTTGAAATATTTCAAAAGTTTCGAAACATTTCAAGTTTTGAAGCTGGGGTTGCTGCAGCTAAGGAGAAACTAAGGCGAGGGAGGAGGAAGAGGGGGGAAGGACTGCTCTGATATTGCCATCTAGCCCCCTGTTCGATTCTCCAGCTCTCTGATTGCTTTCCCCAGCTCTTCCCAGGGGGGCGTGGGCCCCCAATCAGCATGTGGCGTTTCAGCAGACTGCCATTGAAACTACAGCAGCAGTCTGCTGAAACCCAGTGCACAGATCTGGGGGCCTGCACCCCCCAGAAAGAGCTGGGGAAAGCAATCAGAAAGCTGGGGGAATGTTCAGGTCCTTGAACGTTACCCCAGTTCCCGGGGGCACGTGCAAATCACTATCATTTTGCAAAGAATAAATTGTGCTTATTGGTCTCCAGCTGAATATAAAGTGCTCTCTCCAAATATAACCTGTCTTGACACTATCAGGGTTCATATGTCTATTGAAATTTTTAAGAGTTAAAACCATGTGCATGAGCAAATGCAAGACACAAAGTACTAGTAAAAATCAGCCTGTAACTTTCACACGTCTTTGATGGTCACTCTTACAGACCTGAAGATGATTTTCTGGTTAGTCAACTTTAAATCTCCCTATTGTATTTCAAGTACCTGTAAAAAGTAGCATCCATATGGACAACATAAACACGTGCTCTGAGTTACTAAACATGAAATAATGATTTCACATTCCCATAATTTTATTATTATTAGTGTGTTATCACATTAGTGCATAAAAGAATATAAAGCAGGAGAGCTGTGCCAGAGAGAAACAGCTCCATGGACCAAAAAGGCACAAGCTGGCACCAAACAGAACAACATAAGGCAATAAAATGCAGAAACTGGGTGGTGGGTGGTCATTATAATTGAAATTTGCCACAATACAACTGGATTTAAGGAAAATGAGGGAGCTTCCTGTACTTAACTGGAAGACACTGTGGCTAAGGGAAGATGACACAAAGTGGACGTGTCTACATGTGACACCAGCTGTGCAGTTGCAAGTGTACTGTCATTTAATACTTGCAGACACAAGCACTAAATGAGTACGCAGTAACCCAGGGTTACTGTGCATTACTGTCCCTGAACAGCTGTTTGGTAATGATAACTGCGCAGTAGCTTGTTACTACTGTGCACTAGCGTCACGTCACACTTCATGCCACGCACTGCTACTGCATGATAATAACAAGTTACGATGTAGCCTGCGTCTCGTGTAGATGTTCCTAGTCAGAAGGGAATAATGGACACAGAGTGCCTACAGGTGTTCAGGAGAACTGTTCTGACTCATGGTGTTTTACATAAAGTGCCATGAATTACTTTCCCCGACACAACAGATATTCGCCTGTTGGGTCAAGAACAAGTCTGAAGCCTACCTTCACTGACCCTGGCTAGCAGGCAAGGCCACCCCAGCAGCCTCCAAGGAAGCTGCCAAACTGCCCTTCCCCCACCCAGCTCTGGGGCTGTCAGCAGGGGAGGGAGGGGACAGCAGCCAACACAGAGCAAAGATGGGCCTGAAAACAAACAAAAATCAAAACAATTCTGAAATCTGAGGAACCTGGGATCTGGTTTTTACTGATCAAGACCAGAAAGTCAGAGCCATGCCAGCCTCGCTTTAGGAAGCGTGGCTCAATGCTTTTGGAGTTTTCAAACTCTGAAAGGAGGGCCTTTTTTTATTTCAGTGTTTTAAATGTACCTCAAATCTGAGCACTTCCAATGCTGTTTGACTCAAGTTTGACAGAAGCTAGATTTTTGTTTTTCTTTTCCACTTACATATGAAAGGGACAAAACACATCAGCCAGAAAGAAATTTAGACAAGTCTTGCCTTAAATAACAGGGAGCTTTTAAAAGCCCTTTCTCCCTAGAATCTGTTTTTAAAACAATCTACATATAAAACCACTTTACCCTGGAATGTTTCTCTCATTTATGTTGGGCATCTCATGTAGTCAAATGGCCTTCCTACTGTTGGTGTTGAGCTGGTGCATGATCAGTAACAAAAGTTAGATATTTATAAATCAGCAGAACTGCATGAACTTCATCCAAGAGTGCTGAAGGAGCTGGCCGAAGTCATTGCAGGATCTCTGGCAAAACTCTTCCAAAACTCGTGGTGCTCGGGGGAGGTCCCTGAAGACTGGGAGAGGCCCAATGTTGTGCCCATCTTCAAGAAGTGGGGGAGAGAGGACCTGGGCGACTATAGGCCAGTTAGCTTAACTTTTATTCTAGGGAAAATCCTGACAAAATTCATCAAGGAGTCAATGTGCAGTAGGCTTACAGAAGATTCTGAACGACAGCCAGCATGGCTTTGTCACAAGCAGGTCTTGTCTTACCAATCTCATCTCTGTCTACAACCAGGTAACTGGCTACCTAGTTAAGAGGGAAGAAGTCGACATTGTATACCTAGACTTCCAAAAGGCCTTTGATCTGGTATCCCATTATGTTCTCACAGGAAAATTGGAGGATTACAGCTCAGCTGTTAGATGGGTAGGAAGCTGGCTGTGGGGTAGGACCCAGAGAGTTCTTATGAATGGATCCGTGTCATCCTGGTGAGAAGTGGCCAGCGGTGTCTCTCCGGGATCTATGCTAGGTCCAGTGCTTCAACATCTTTATCCATGATTTGGATGTGGAGGTAAAGAGCTCATGTGCCAAGTTCACGGACAACACCAAGTTATGGGGGAGCATGGACGTGCTTGAAGATAGGCTGCAGATACAAACAGACCTGGACAAGCTGGCAAGTAGGGTGAATTGGAACCAGGTAAAGTTCAACATTGAGAAGCGTAAAGTGCTCCATCTAGGGATGAGCAATCCCCAACATACTTACAGGCTTGATGGTGCAAAACTGACTAGCACCGTAACTGAAAGGGGCCTGGGGGTAATAATAGACCACAGTATGAATATGAGCTGTCAGTGCAATGACGTAGCCAGCAGGGCAGACAATACTTTGGCATGCATCAACCAATGCATCTCAAGCAAAACCAAGGAAGTGATTCTTCCATTTTACTCAGCACTGGTGAGACCGCAGCTGGAGTACTGCATCCAGTTCTGCGCACTGCACTTCAACAAGGATGTGGAAAAGCTTGAGAGAGTCCAGAGAAGAGCCACTCGTATGATCAGAGACTTGCAAGGCAAGCCATACAAGGAAAAGCTGAGGAATTTAGGTCTCTTCAGTCTAAGAAAGAGAATGCTGAGAGGGGACTGAGTAGCAGCTTACCGCTACATCAGGAGAATACATCAAGGGCTCGGGGCACAACTGCTCACCAAGGCACTGTTGGGAAAAACCAGGAGTAATGGGCACAAACTCCTGGAAGACTGTTTCAGGCTTAACACTAGGAAAAACTTCTTCACAGTTAGTGTCCAGACTGTAGAATAAACTCCCTCTAGAGGTGGTGCGATCACTTACCCTGAAAATCTTCAAGAAGAGACTGGATGGTTACCTTGCTGGGGTCACCAGACCCCAGTTGTCTCTCCTGCCTAGTGCAGGGGGGCAGGACCCGAAGTTTTTGCAAGTTCCCTTCCAGACCTTACAATCTATGAATGTATGCACATGCCATGAGTTTTGCCCTTTCATGCACTGCAACTTTGTGTTTGTTTGCACAAGCAGGATTTCCTGACGCTTTAAAAGTCTTTCTTGTGTATTAAATTAAAACTCCTCAGACATAGTTTAGTTTGGCTCACTGGGAATTAAAGAGTCACATCCATGGATTCATTGCGTGCGAACACAAAGGCACTCAAATACATGTAATGTGCTTCTTTGTCCACCAGATGGCACTGCAAGGTTTTTGTGGTTCACTCCTTCTAATCGCTTTCATTTTTTAATTGCTTCCGTTATTTTTTTTCTCCTGTGCTTTGCCAGCTCCCTACTTCCACAGCTGAGTGGCAGGGCACTGGTATGGGATGGGTGGGGGGCCCCAGGCCAGGGGGGCAGTAATGGACCATCCCATTCTCCTGTACTGCCAGCCAGGAACCCAGTTGAATTCATTCAAAAACATAGTGCATCTACACACAGATCCAACGCTCCAAAATAAACAAGTTTAGATTTTATAAACCTATTTAATTTAATGAGGATTAAAACCCATAGTGTGTACAGGTGCCCAACTATTAAAGTAAGCTGAATTTTAAAACTGACTAAAAAAAAAAAGCTTCCTGGGATTTAGTGGGAGCATCTACACATGCATTTTAATGCACAGTAGGCTTTTTTACTGTGTTTTAAAGTGGCATGTAAAATAGGTTACTGTGTATTGTTAGAGCATGCACTTGCACTACTGCATATTAGGGTAGTCTAATGTGCATTAATTTACACATTGGAGGTTCCAAATTTAATGCACAGTAGAAAAAACGCATTAATGCACATGTAGATACACCTGTTTTTTAATACAAGAAATCATACAAGAAGCCAGTGGTGTAACTGCGGGATGAGGGGCTGGAGGCAAAAGGGGTAACTGCCTCAGGTGCCAACTTGAAAGGAGGTAGAAAAAGCAGCTGCTGAAACATATTCATAATTGTGAACTAGAAGTCGAAGTCATTGCTTCCACTTTGCACCAGGTGCCTGGCCATGTGCCTACACTGCTGGGAACACAGGCAAAATTCTACAATTAAATGGAAAATTCACTTCTTCCATTATTGACAGCCTAAAAAGCTAGCCTTTTCCTGCTCCTTACAGCCTCACTCACACACGCTATTTCCATAAGGTGGAAATAGGGCAGCCAACCTAGACCAAATACTACTTCTGAGAACAAAATATGTCTTTCTAGTACAGAATGCATTGTGTAAACATTTATGTAATGAATGGTTACTGCAGCACATAAGCAGAACCAGGAACTCCAAAACATAAGTCTTATTTTTATTACTACTTTATTATTTGCCATGCCAAGCTTGGGCACTTTATATTATGAAGGCTACTATCAGACATTACTTTATCAGTGTTCCACATAACTGCTTAACTGAGGCACTCCAATAAGAATGGCTAAAATGTGTGTTATGCCTTAAAACGGCAAACTACCTTTACAATTCTGAAACCAGCCATTTCATTTAACAAAGCTTTCTCCACTCTTTCAAAACACTTTCCATGGGATTAATGGCTGCAGAACATGCAGTCCAGGCTGAAATAAAGTTGAAACTGCTCGTCTTAAATGTAATTCAGGACAGCTACTAAAGCTGACATGATATCTGCAGGACCCTACATTGTACAATGTGGTACAAAATACGACCATCCATCTTTTGACAGGAGGTTTAAGTATCACACTGGGGACTTGATTCAGCAAGCACTACTGAACCCTCTATAAGTGAGAAAAGTCAGGTATTCAAGCAACTCAATGAATGACTTGCCAAAAACACCACACATTCTGGGCTTTTTTATATTTGCTTTTACATACCCAGACTTCTGATAATATACATACATATCCAGCCCATTCTTTCTTAGGAAGGTGCCAGACAGGGAAAGCAACCCAGAAACAGAAGAGGCCATTTTTAGCACTTTGCTACAGTCAGCAAGACTATATTATTTAATGTCATTTTCATTTAATAGATCAGAATAGTTTGGCTAGTACCTTAGAAAAACTGGTGGTCATAAGCTCACTTAAACCTCCTTTTAAACCATGTTTTATAGGGAAAATGTCACCAATGGGAACTCACTTGACCTATTTTACTTGATCAAAGTGGGGGCCGCATTTGGAAGTATGGGCAATTGTTCAATATCTTTCAAAAGACTGAATGCCTTCACTGTAGTTTCACCAAATTCCTAGGACTGATAGGCCATCTACTAAGCCTTTGGGCTAGGAACATAAGTTATACATAAACCAGTTTAAGTGATCAGAAACTGGTTTAAGATAAACCTGGCTGAATGTAGTATCAGACATAACTGATTTAGGTCAAACTGGTTTATTGAACTTCTGTCTCAGACCCCTTCCTGGTTCAAGTTAAATCTGAGTTCCCCCAGCATCCCAATATTTTGCAGCCCTGGGTTGTGCTATGCTGTCTGCTCCAGAGAGCAGGGCTGCCGCACACCTCTGCTCCCTGGATGAAGTAGTGAGGACTGGCTCACAGGCTGGCTCACTGTGCCCCCTCCCCCCGCCCACCAGCCAAACCCTGCTGGGGTCTGGGGTCAGGGAGGGGAGTTAAACTTCCCTTCCGCCGAGTACAGAGCTGCCCTGCCCTGCTTAAGTAGTGCTGGCTGTGACTATAGACTACAAATCCCAAAGGGACCTGGAAAAAGGAAGACGAAGTGATGAGCAAGCCTGTAGAGTCCTGCTGCTGTGATTCTGGACTGCAAATCCCAGAGACCTTGGAGGCACCAGGAAGAGGAAGTAAACCCACAGCCCATGTTGGCTACATGTCACAGGGCCATGCTCTAGCACCCTCCCTCCTGCACCCCCAAGCTTCTGGCCTGAGCCACTGCAGGCACCTGGCTGCATTCCCTGGATCAAAAGTGAACATCTGTTCATTTGCTTATTGGTTCAATCTTTGCAGCTTAGATTAACCTGCAAAGACTGAATCAATTCAGCCTCGGGCTTTGTGACTATATGTACTTAGCCCTAACGAGTGAACTTTTTCACTCAACAGAAATGGCAGAGTTGCCATTCTGCTTAAGAGCTAGGGCTGGAGCATGGTGTCTTACTGTAATCTGAGAGTAAAAATGTATTCTGATGGCTCTAGTCTCAATACGTTTGCTTCAAGCAGAACTGCAGAGCTCTCAATCCACACCACACACACTGAACTGTTCAGCCTAACAGATTTTTCTCTGTCTTTTCTTTTTTTGAGAGACGACTATCTTCTTATGATTGCCTTATATTTGTCTTTATTTGGCTGCATGATTTCCCAAGTGTCTTGGCTAGGAAATGGTGAGAGGTGGAGGAGGGTAGGGGGAGGTGGGAAGGAGACAGTACTATATAAATAAAATACATCACTATCATTGTACTCCTCCAATTCTATCTACTATTCAGACAGACAAAGTTTATTTAGAAATAGGAAAGCTTAAGGCTGACTGAGTCCAAAAGATAATGGTATGAGGATCAAAAGAAAAACCTGATCTAATGAAGACCACCTGCTTTGGTACACTGAAGAAAAGGCTGCACTGGTATGAAGTTAGACGTGGTAGCACATTCGCTCTTTGTGCACCTTCAGTTTGACAGGTCTGAGTGGTTAACAGCAACAGGATCAGAGCTTGCATCTCCTAGATCTCTATATGGTTGTCTCATTGTCCCTGGGGGTTAAACTAGAGGTACTCTAAAAGCTTACAGGAAAAAGGGTGAGAGGGGGCACGTTGAAAATGAATCTAACAGACATTTTTTTAACTCAGGAATCAGAGTGCTGGTAGTCTCAGTACCATAACATGAATTAAATTAGGAAGAGTTGCTGCTTGGCTTTAGGCCCACAGGAGGTGATTTTACTTTTAACAAAGCAACCCCAAATGTTTGATCTTAGAGCAAAACAAAGATTAACTCCTCCCCCCCCCACAAACAAACAAACAAAAAATCCCAAACCCACACAAAAGCCACTGTGTGGAGTCCTGCAACATACTCTTAGGGCTGTATGTGCACCTCTCAGATGCTCCTCCTTGTGTGTCAAACTCATTCCTGCCTCACACATTTTGTATCACCTTGTGTTTGTTTTTGTGAATTATTTACATCAGAAATGCTGAATCAAGACATTGAGGAAACCTGCTATATTTGTCAAAGAGAACAACCACACAGATCAAAGCTTAAAGCACAATTTGCCCCTGGCCTCCATTTCTGAAGTTTTCATCTTGTAAGGCTCATACATCAGTTCTGTCCACAGATTTCCATGATTTAATGAAGCCTCTGCAGTCCTTGTTTTGCTCAATCTCATTTTCAACCGCCTTTTCAGTTCCTGTGGCAGAGAGCACTAGTGAGAGCTGCCTTGAATCTACAATCTAGTAAAACAAAGAGAACTCCAAGTCAGCCCAATTTGAAGTGAAGGTTAGCCATCTAAGAAGCTAATGGATAGCTGATAAGATCCGCTTCCATCCTTATGCACAAATAAAATTAAGTGGGTCTTTTTTATTGCAATTGATTGCAGTAAACTTGATTTAGGTTGTTCTGTTATTTAAAGAGTGGCTGAGAAAATCCATTGCAGCTAAATGAAAGACTATGTCTCCTTGGGTTACACGACACTGTCTCTACTTCTGACATGTCAACAGGGAAAGGAGCCAAGAGCAATCCCAGTAACGTGCTGCTTTATCTTCTCCCCCTTGACCTCCATGCCATCAGATGCCTCTGAAACATTTATCAGTGTCTATAACTAGGAACACCAGTGCTGATTAACAACTAGGAGCATAAAACTCATTCAGAAAAAAACACAGAGCAGCAACATCATCAATTTCTCAGAGACCACTGAACATCTTTACCAATACATACAGGACAAAACCAGTGCACTTTGCAGGCTGGGACTGAGCTTGTAACAGATGTGAATGAGCATGTTATTCTCAACAGAATAGTATTTTTAGTAGAAGGGCTCATTGGTCCACATTCATTTTTAACTAGCACACCAGTGACATCCACCTCTCTTCTTGGATGCATGCCCAGCATACAAAAGTGGAAAATTCCCTTATGAAAGAGAGCTTAACTGATACTCCCTTCATGCTATCACCACCCAAACTATCAGCATTTACCAACGCGTTGCTAAGTACCACTGGCGTCATTGTGGGTCCAGGGAAACAGATTGCTAATGGTACCGTACAGAGGCCGCAGCCCTGCCAAGCTGTGAAGAAAAAAAGATGCTGAACGGTGACAAAACTGGTCCCTGAGCAGTGGGGACTCCCAAACTTAGTTCAGCTAAGCACCATGCCCAAAAGGCATCCAACGGAATAGCTCTAATGCAGTGCTGTTGTCTGCAAAGAGAAGGACTCAGCTCATGGTGGTCCATATTAGTGTATGGGGCAACTTGCTTGAATTAAGGGAAACTGATCTCTCAAACCTAAAATCTCTGCAAAGTGCATCCCTGCATCCAAAACAAGAGTAACCAGAATGCACTGTTGCGTTTCAGGAGCCACATTATTCACAGATAATGATACGACCCACCAAAGCATTATAAACAATAAAAAAAAAAAAAAAGAACTTGCCTTATCTACTTTGCTTGCTTGATCCAATGCACTATTTGGCCTGACAGGCAAATCATCCAATCAGACTGACCATGAGAAGTTGGAATGGGAGTTACAACAATAGCCAAAAAATATTCTGATTGCTCAAGCAAAAACTATCTTCAATCTGAATTAGAGTATCTTAAACTTACAACCATGCTTGGAGGACAATGAAGACAGAAACAAGAGCTTCCTGTAGGAAGAGAAGAGAACAGACCTTGTGCCCAGCTTTCTCTGCTCCGCAGGATAAGTTTTACAATGCTGACAACCAGTAGCAACATGTAGTGGCCCCAGACATCAGGTCTACCTATCAAAGACTTGGATTTTAGCCCTGGAGAAATTACAACTTCCCAGTTCTTTGGAAGCTATATAGGCTGAGAAGAAAGCAAGAAAAAGCAATGAATAACTTAACTAGAAATTACTTTAATACATGGATTGTATACTGTAACCCATGAATACAGAGGGAAAATATCCCATAATTTACAAGAACAATGTCATACCCATGGATCACGAGGTTCTGGCAACCACAGCTGCTTCAATGACAGAACCTTGTGCTGGGACGGTAGAAGCTGGCAGCACTGCATGGAAAGTATTAGGAAGCCAGCAGAAAAGCAGCTGAGATGGGGAAGAAGGCACCCGTAACATCACTGAAAGGGGGCATCACTGAGGCAGCAGCCCCAGATACTGCCTCTGGCAGGAGCAAAAATAGCCACTAACACAACTAGTGGCTGAGTGTGCTGCTTCCTGAGTAATTGCTGCCCAGGACCTGGAGGTCCCGTTATGCCTCCAAGCACAGCCACACAGTTTGAAAGAATCATAAAAAGGCAGTGAAGATCCTGGGAGATGGAGACTACAGAACATGAGCAGAAGGGTGTAGAGAGACTGTGCAGACATGAATGCAGGTGTCCAGTTCTGCTGAGTCAAATAAATGCTTGCGGTTTAGGACATTATCATGATGACTCCCTTGATGGAAACAAGGAGCCATCAATTCACAATGGCCTATCTTAGCTTTCTATACACACAGTAGCTGTGCTGGGAATTTTTTTCCAGCTTTCACTTTAAGCCAATATTTACCAGCTACAGTTCTTCCAGATGCAAAGTCTGGACTTACTGTTAAATGATTTCTATAGCACAAAAGGCAACCAAAAGCTTTCAACTTCTCCCAACCCATCGGTCTTGAGCTGTTCTCACATGTCCATCAGAAGCACCAGAGGCAAAATAAACACGAGGAAACAGAGCTTTCAGAATAAACATTTATTTGGTGAGAAATACTTCTGATTTTTGGCAGAGAAATGTCAGAAACCTGAAGCCCTATCTATAGCATGCCTATAGAATGCTATTGCTATTTAAAGGAAGCTGCAGCTGTCTGTAGCTCTTAAGCAAGAATAATGCCTGGGAATAAATTACTGCCGTTTCAAAGAGACATTTTTCAAACGACAGCAATTCTTGTTCTCTCTCCCCCCCCCCCAAACACATCATCCCTATAAATATGAAGTGGCCACATCCAGGGTAGTTATTTGAGAGCGTGGAAACATGCAGTCCCTGTCTCTTTGTTGGGAGCAGGGGATTTTTGTCTTGTACCCTGAAGTGGTTAGCACACAGATGCAAAAAGAGTTCAGTAACAAACACCTCTGACACTTGAAAGCGTGTGTCCAAACTTCTCCCCAAGGGCTGCAGTTTGCCATTGTGTGAACATATAACTGCAGCGTTTCCAACAATACTGCAATCCAACCTAAGGATCAAACCCCAGGGAAGACCTGATGCACTGAGAACAGAACTTAAAAAAAGGTCATTAGCCTGAGTTTTTCATGATCTGTTTCTACTTAAGGCTTAAACCTTCTCTTTGGGGGGCTGTAGCAGCTGCCACCAGTACACACCAGTGGAAGCCTGGGCATGCAAAGAAGGTGGTGCTTGCTCTAGGGAAAGGGTGTGCCTGGACTTCAGTGAACCTTGCCAGCTAATTCAGGAAGCAGCACTGACATCAGCTCCAGGAGGAGTTGCTCATTGACCACCCCTGCCAAAGGTGAAGGTGCCAGAAAAAACAGCTTGCAGCAAGGAGGGGCGGGGAGGAGGAGTATGAATGAAATAGGACCAGGATACAGGGAACAGTAAAAAGGAAGGAGCAGGGAAGGGAAAGTTTATGCTTCCAAAAGGAAACAGAACTGGTGCAAAACTTGGTAGTGCTAATCTTAAGATCCTTGCTCAGACTGCACTCCCACAAGGCAAACACCAAAGCTGAGCATTAAAAAGCCTGTCACAGCAAGGAACAAGGATGTTTACTAGCCTGCCATCTGCAGTTTGCTCTAAATAACTGCGACAGAGAGACCAGCTGAGGATATTTTACTTATTGACACACAGATGATTTTGGTATTTGTTTTCCAGTTCTCACAAACAGTGCCAAGGAGATCTGGCACCAGGGCAACAAATATAAAGAAATACCTTCAGCAAGGGACATGATGAGTTTATTGTTTGCTCTTGCGAGAGCATGCATGTTTCAAACCCTGTGTACAGCATTCTGAAAAGCAAAAGGGCACATTTGCAAGGCTTAGGCAAACCACATTAATTCAGCATATCTAAACCCTACTGGGAAACCATCAGCCCAGAATCTTATGCTGAAAAACACAAGCTACCACAGAAGGAGCAAACCCCCTACCTTTCTTTGTATTTATCCCTCAGAGAGAAACAACATTCCTTTTTAAGGGATCTTCATGACCGCTCCCTTTTTGTCTGTAAAAGCAGGACACAGACTTAATTTGTATAAGCAAACTGCTCTACTAGCCCAGAATTTTGTTTCATTCAAATCAAGGGAAAGGAGGGAAAGAAAAGGAGGGAGAAAAATGATACTGTTTATTAAACAAACAGTTTCTAGGTGGATACATTGTCCTGGTTTTAATTCACATGTATTTTTTTCTCTAAAATGGGACTGGTGCTGAAATGATGGATTGTAAGAAAAAGAACTACTACTGTTCATCATGAGAATGCCTAGTTGGTCGCAACACACCTTGCCATAAGCATAACCCTGTTCTGGTAGCATGCATACTAGGACAAGTGGTTAGAAGTCCTGAGGTTGAGAGTTCAAGGCTGTAGCAAAAAAATTACCTTTTTCTGCAAGCTTTCAAGCTTAGTTGGTCTAATAAAAGGTATCATCTCTCAACCAAGCATTCTAGAGTTCTGCTTTTTTGTCTCAGACCAACACGGCTACCAAATACATCCCTGAGGCTATAACAGAAGCACTCATGGTGCAGGCCCACTGGATTTGAATGAATCTGTGAATTCTGCTAAATACCTGTCACAAGGACACAAGAAAGAAAGGACCATGAGCACACATCTTTGTAACTGATGTAAAAAGGGAAAAACGATGCTCTAAAAACACCGAGGTGATGATCAGATTTCCTAAACAAGTGCCAGTCCCTGTTGCATGTGTTCTGGTCTCTGTTAGGAAAGGCAAGGGCACTTGGTTCCTTGCCTCCAGTTCTTACAGTACTGTCTGCTAAGATGAAACAGTGTGACAGGATACCCGCCCCCCCAGGTGACTTTTAAAGTACTCTCCATCCACTACTGATAATCTCCAAAAAGCTGCCGTTCCCAGATGCCTTGGCAAGACTCTTTCAAACCACAGGCCTTACCACAGCTACTCAGGTCTTTATCACCTGACCAGGTGACCCATGAAATGTATCCGAAAGGAGACTGCCTTTGGCTTCATTCAGAAGCTTAAGTTGGTACAGACTGTAATCAGACAGGGACTATACTGCACAGCTGCTACAACCTCTATCCTGATTTGTGATCAGAGGCATAACTAGGAAGTTTGCACCCTGGGCAGGGGCAGCAGCAACGGCTGCTATTGTTACATCTCCTCTAAGTTGGTGCTCTTCCCTTATTTGCCACCTTGCATTTTACCACTGTTTGTGATCATCTCCTCAGGAGAGTTCACAGGGCTAGTCTGGATCGGGAAATCCACACAGTCCTCTGGAGAATACTCCCTTTTCCATGAAATACCCCTATCATGATATTCAGTAGAGATGCCTAAGAAAAACCTACTGCTATCTTTTCCCCATAATAGGGGTCCATGTCCTAAGCGGGAAAGCTGTTTTTTTCTGCCCAGAATAAAAGCTTTGATTCCTGCTCCAAAACCAACTGCCCAGCAACAGCAGTGGCATTTATTTTTAGACAGCTGAGGGAGTCAATTGACTTAATGGCTCATTTGTTCTTCACTCCACTGGTGTCAATGATCACAAATCCTTTTTAATGTTCTGAATGTTTCACTAGTTAGCTAACCTTTCTTCCAGCAGTTTTGCCATCTGGTAGCTACTCCTAGTCTTTCTTCTCTTATTTCACAACCTTGCATGCATTTTAGTCTGTTCCTGCTCCTGCTATAATTCTGGAAAAAAAAAATTTTTCCTTTATTCTGATTTCCAAAAACAAGGTGTGCATCTGATTTCAGCGTCTTGCATGCAACTAAACATGGCATTTTTCTTTCTGACTGCCATGCTGTGCCCTAGACTCTTCATTCGCAAGTGAATCCTTAGAGCTGCAAAGGAACCTTCCAAGTGTGAAAATGGTACCTAATACAGTCACATCTATCTGAACATACAGAAAGCTTAAAGCAATAGGTCATACAGGTTGCTTTTCTTTATTAATTAGCATTATTAGGCTTCTTAGTTAAAGATATCAACACTGTGAGCTAATGTATTGTTCTGATTATAAATCTACCATTTCTTTCCTCCAAAAGAACAATAAAAAAAAGCACACTCAGTGTATGGATAGGGTTGTCCTATAATTGGGCCCCCAACAGACTCAGACTTGATTTTTGTACTGGCAAGTCTTTTTTGTATTTTGTAAATCCAATGAAAATACCAAGTCAGAATTTTTATAGTGCGGTTTTCATTTTAGTGTTTTCCAGTACGTTTAACACTTTGGGGTTCTTTCCTTGGTTATCTGATCCTCCTGAGAGATTTTAAGGGCAATAAAAGTTCCAAGCCTTCATCTACAGTTGTCAACTTCAATTCAGGAGGAAAAGATTTTCCTACAATTAAACCTGAAAAATTGAGGTCAACTTATAATCAGAACAATAAAGTATATTACTGATGCGAGAAATATATAAGCCAAGAGAGGGACAACTAAGCTCTGAGCATCTTCAAAATCTAATCTAACATCTACTTGTCTGTGGCCCTTGGGAGAGGGCTCCCACTCATTTCCTCTCTCAGTCTGACTCATGAAGCCAACAACCCAGAAAGAAGCAGCTGAGAAAAGGGAAATATATGAGCCCCAGGGAGGTGGAGGGCAAGCCCCACTGAACCAGAGGCTATAACCAGACCTCACTGTCTCATGTCAGGTTCAGAACTGCAAAGTTGGCAACAGCTAAATTATTTTGGGAGGATTATGGAGATTTTTCTTAATGGTTGTAAAACCCTGAAGCAAAATGAAGGACTGTCTGGAGAATTATTCAAGAACGTCTGCTAAGCCTCACCATGCGTCTCTCCTTTGTGGCATGAAACACTGCTCACTGACTCCAGTCCTCAGCTTTGCTTTAGAGTAGGCTGAAAATATCATTTTATGGGTACCTGGATGTAAAGGGCAAACATCCAATGGGAAATAAAGTAATTGTGCTCATTTTCCTTTATAAATTAAAAATCAAATCACTTTTCTAGTTATGTTCTTCAGCTCCACACATGCACATTTCTAACTACATCCAGCAGCCTTGATTTAAGACTGTAAACTGGACTACATCAAGAAGACAGAATGACTTCAGTATCATTATAATGTGCTACAATTATGAAGCTCAAGCATTTCCAAACCTCCTAAGAAAAACTGGACAGTCAGGAGTGAAAATAGAAGTGTGTTATGGCAGAAACCACTGGATTTGGGGTTCCATAGTAATAATTTTTGTTATTTAAACAGACACAATTTAGAGGATGTTCAAGAGGTCTTAATAAAATGAAATCTGTTTGACCACTCTGGAAGAAACTGTAGCTATCTTATTAATGTGGGTAGATGGACTCCAGAATTTTCTGAACACCAGAATTCTGAACATTTGCTCCTAGACAAGAACATGAGTTACACTCAGACCTGGCAGAGGAACATAAGAAACACAAGCCTATTGGTAGAAATATATTGCTGCATAGACTGCCCTTCACAGCCCAGGAAGCAGTTAACACAGAAAGAGAGATGCTGAACATAAAAACGTTTGTGCTGAGGAAGGGAATATTCCTTTCCTCATGGGAATATATTCATTTATTAAAGATGGCAGGACTGATACTTTAGCTGCCTTGTTACATACACAAACGTAAGCTCTCATTCACATGAATGGGCATTTGTGAGATAAGGAGAGGAAAGAATTTATACAAGAGCCACTTTTTAAAACAACATCCTTATCAAAATAACATACATACACTACTTTTGATACAAAGGATACAAAAAAGTGCCCGAAGTTGCTTTCTTCTCACTTGAAAATGAACAAAGTATTTAAATCAAATTGTGTGTCTGAGTGTGTGTACTCCTGTATCTTATACCCTGCACGAAGACCCTTCCCCCACATCATTTTTTTTTTTAAACCACACAGTCATAAGCCCCTCATAAGCAGAATTTATACATTTACCTGAGAAGCTGAGAGCAGTGTATAATTAACTGTGTTAAGCCAAATGGCATCACTCTAATGAAAAAGAAACCCAACAACATTTTTCAGGTCTCTTCCCTCTATGCCAGAAGCAGAATTTTAAAAACTGAATTAAAAACAATCTTGTCTAGAAGCAGAAACTGTAGTTGCTTCAACAGGAATTAAGGTGTCCAAAACTTCATAATAGCCAAGACCCCATTAAACACTGCAATGCAGAAATCCATACCAAAAACAGTATTGCAAAGGATAGTACTTCAGTTAATAACTCACAACATTCACTATGCTCTTCAACAGGAAGTCCCAGATTATCCTTTACCATGAAGATTTTTCAGAAGCTGTGAGGTCACTTGTAGGTTGACAGTGCCTCTTCTCTTTCAAATAAAGTAGGAAATACCTTCAAAGAAAAGAAATGAAACTAAGCAAAACAGAAGAGGAACAAAGACAAAAATATCCATACAACTGTTTTACAAATGACCAATTGATTTCTATAGCTTACTAGACCCAATGCATTTTGGCAATGGAGATTCTGGTATGGGAAGCACATCAAACACTGAACATTAATAGCTACTCTGGCTCTGAGCCTCTTATTATCAACAAGTAAAGCCTTGAGATCAGTGATTTCACAAATGGTCTGATGTTGAAGCTAATTTATAATCAAAACGGTTCTTGAATTTTGTTTTTATTTTATTACTATGATAAGACTAGATACACTATTCTGGCTTGTTGTTTGGGAAAGATTTGTATAAATAAAGCCTCAGTCCTCTGAAAAGATCCACAAGTAGATTCTTATGTCCATACTGAATCACATCACAGGGGGCTATGTCAACATCTTAGGATCCAACTGCACAGATGCTTTTGCAGGGTCAAGGCAATGATGAGAAATTACACAAATGCACAACAATTGAACTGTATATATTTGTGGTGCTGCAGTTGGATATCTAGTTTGCCAGCTGGATATCCTCCAGACCCACCTACAAAAAATAACACACAAAATATAAAGTGCTACAAAGCAGCAGCAGTTAAAGTGTATTAAAACCAAAAATATATGTAACACCTATTCCTGTACCAGTAATGAGGATTTTCCACACCTGATTTTCTTGGATAGCACTTTTTTTCTTTTTTATCACTGACCCAAGCCAGGAATATTTCTTTAGAAGCCAACTGACTAACTCTTTTGACTTACCATACCCCTGAGATACATACTTGAGGTTGAGGAACTTGCATTAGTGGGTTTGGGGAATATGAAAAACATGCAATTTTAAGTGCCAAACTTGAGTTTCACCCTCAGGTCATGCCAAATACGTTTTTTTAAATGTAAATTATGCAGCAAAAATACAAGTAGAAGATTGTAGGACAGATGTGCCTGTATTTGCTAATATTCCCTGGGGGGTCCAAACAGCCCATCACTCATCAAGACAAATTCTTAGACTTTTTTTTTTAAAATCAGGGTTTGGAAAAACCACTAGGTTACACTCAAAAACTGAACCTTGGAAAGAATACTGAAAAATAGGTTGTGTGTCCAGGTGCCCTCTTATGTTTTATCACCTCTTTCTAGTTTCATTTTCTGCCACAACATTGTTTGTTTCTCCTTGAAATAAGCCTATGAAAACAGTTTTATGTAGTTACAGGATTCATGAACCTAGATACCACAGGGCTTGGCATCCTAAAAGCACTGTAGGTAGACAGGAAGCAAAGCAGACAGTCGGACAAGATCAGCTCATGGATGAAGTACAGCTGGCAAGACAGAGGTGATACTAGTGAGCAGAGGAAAGATTCTTGAAGAGTACGGCAGTCTCTTTTGCTTGAAGATGTACACACACAATTGTGCAGTTTAGTCTCTTGGATTCCTTGCTGGTGCTAACCTCTTGCATAGTACCATCTGCAAATCACACTTTGGTCATCTCTGATTGGCACTGTGACCTCACTTGCTGATATCTACATCACACATTCAGCTGGATTGCAGCAGCATGGCCACAATGACTTCAGGTCTTAGGGAACTCCAGCTACTGCCAAATGCATGTCTCCTCAGCAGCACAGCCTTTGGTGAGTGCAACAAACTGCTCAACTCTGCACTGACTTCCCATACAATTTAGGAGCAAGATTGAGGTCTCAGTCCTTATTAAGCATTCAGCATACTACATGGCATGGACACTCCTGTGGTTAACAACTTCACTCATCTGGCACAAGGGAACTGTACAAAAATGGCAAGGGTCATCTCAGTGGGAGACCAAATTTACCTAACACAGTGCTGTCAAGCACTGATACTCAAAAGATGAACACAGACTGAGGATCTTGGAAGTCAAAATAGAAATAGCTGTACTATTCTATATGTAGAGCCATGTGAACGACAGATATTGTTGGTTCAGTAACCTAGACTGAATTTTTAAAAAATTTGGCCATCCAAAAAATGGAAGTTTTAGGGGAGGTGGAAGCAGAACATTTTTGTTTTGGGTCAGCTCTAAATGTTTTTATTCAATCCAATCAAGGAAAAAAATAATCAAAAACGCTGAAGTAATCCAAAACACTCTCTCCCTCTCTCTAGTTTTGGATTACTTCACCATTTGTGATTATTTTTATTCTTTTATAATTTTTAATGTTAGGTTAGTTTCAAAATAAAAACATCATTCCAAAATGAAAAAAAAACCCAACCCATTCTGTTGCAAAAAGCTGAAGTAAAATATTTTGATGTTCTCAAAAATGTTCCCATTTTTGCAGGCAAAAAACAATTTTTGGTGTCCCTGAAACTACATTTTTTGGCAAACAAATTATTCACCAAAAATAAAATCAAATCAAATTACCCCACCACTACCACCACTTGCATTTCTTTCCATTTACTTGTAATACAGAATGTGGACTCAAAAGAATCCTGAGATATACTTAACATTTCTACAAAAAATAAACAGCGTTAGTTCTTAATATGATATAAACATTTCTTCTTTGCCTGGACAACATGCCCCATATTAGGCAGAGCCTCAGCTGCAGATCTGAATAGCTCCAAAAGTCAGAGGGTATCCGAAACTCGTATCTGATCCAAATTTTATAAATACCTCCTTTATAAATGAACCAAATGTAAACCCCACATTTGAATAATTCCCAAGGTTGGGGGATTGGGGAATATGTATCTGATCCGGGGGGTTGGGGAATATGAATCTCTCTCATTGTACCACAGGTCTCCCATTACTGCTCAGTAGACTTTCAAATGCTGTTGGAGGTAAAGACTTCTTCCAGAGCCCCCTTGACTTCAAACTACACAGAAGCCCACTCTAATTAACCAGAGACTTTCCAATAATTTTAGTAGTTGCCCAAATTGCATCTGCCAGTCACAGACACTAATCATTGAATTGAATACTAGTCATGCAGCACTATTGCACGCAGCCTGGGATCTCTGAAACTGACTTCTGGTTTGTGCCTGTATTTGCCTCTAAATATTTTCAACCATTTTTATGCTTAAGGATAAAGGCTAAATGGTGCAAATAGTCCTGAGGGTAGGCAGGCAGAGATTGTGCCTCAGAGAGGCACAATTCCTTCAGAAACAGTAGCGTTCATCCTCTAACTGGTACAATCCATTTGCCACAGTATACCCAACGATATCATTTCTGAATGCTCTCTGGAACATATGGAAGGGCTGCAGCAGGAATGGCTGCAGGCCTGGGGAACATCATGGTAAACTCCACCACCGTCTATATTCCATAGCAACAGCCTGTGCTGCTCTTGTTCCCTCCTGTGGAATAACCTCAATGAAGAGAGTGGAGTAATTGAGGTCTGATAGTGAAACAAAACAGAGTCTAGCCCAAAGGTTGCTTGAGAACTATTATAAGGTCTGAAATGTGAGTGCCTACTCTTTCAGCATACTAAATACACAGGAAACATGGCTGGTTTCTTAATACCCATCTACACCACAAAATAAAGCAAATTAAACTAATAACCTATTACACACTGACTGTCCTCTGAAACAGCTAGAAGTGGCCCTGACTTCAACTGTGCTCTGTAACCAGGATAAAATTTTGGATGGGCCAGAATTTATCCTGGTTACAGAGCTTGGTTGCAGTCATATCGCCAGTACAAACAGGAAGACATTATGTTATCTGAAGAGGCTATAGTTATAGCTGATAGGTGATACTGTAACTGAACTACTAAATAAATCACATATAGTCTACCCTTGCCTTAAGAGGTAAAAGGAATTTTGAATGCAGCACTAACTGAGACCAGCAGACTACACCCCAAGAACGGGGGAATTACCCTTTGCTTGTGCTTGGACACTGAATTTAGACCCCTGAGGATGAATAAAAACCATGGAGCAAGCAACAAGTCAAAGATATACCACAGTTACTCGAATATAAGACGAGGTGTTTTCCTTCAATCAACATGGAGAAAAAAAACCCTTGTCTTATATTTGCATACAAGGAAACCACATTAAATACACTGCCTATCTTAGAACTGCTGCAAAAAGCAGCAGTAACAGAAACCAACAATGAAGCGGATTAAATGCAGATAACATCGAACATGTTTATAAAGTGCATGGCCCACTTGGGGCAAACATACTGATAGGAACTTTTTTTTGCATGGCCCTTAAAAAAAATGTGCAGTTGCTCCCCGCAGGAAGCAATAAGCACCAGCCCCGGAGATACTGCAATATCAAGCCAATGCTCGGAGAGGCCAGAGCTTGTTCGAGCACCCTCCCCAAAATGCTGATGCGAACCTACAAGAATAGGCCCGTGGAGCTCATCTGAAAAAATATACAGTAGTCCCCGTTGAGTGCAGTCCTCCTCAGTGCTGACTGTTTTTCAAGTCACGGTGAGCCACTATACTGCATATACTTCAACTTCCTCTTCTCTCTCACAGCTGAGCTGAGCCTGTCTTACCCAGTTCTAATGACTCCTGTTTCTTCACCAGCCTTCAGTATCTAGCAAGCATCACCAAACAGGGCCACAGTTTATCCAGAATCCCTCTGTCAGCCCCTCTCTCAGCCTATAGCATATAATTAGTGTGGCCCTGCCCTCCATGAGGTGGTAACAAAACAGGTTGCCCTATGCCTCATCTGCTTATATATTTTTGGAGGATAGCGGGGCTCATGACAAGAACACCCACTTCTACTCATGGGTGTGGGGATAATTAGCACATGGATCCTTTGTAAGGGATATCTAGAATACACACACCTGCTGAACACTGCTATAATGTGGGGTCACAATGGCTTGAAATGTTGTTGACTCTGCTGTGGCCCAGCCCAATGAACTGTATAGTAAAATCATGAGCCATTTGGCTTTGAATTAATACCATGCATATATACCAGTTTAAATTTACTGCACAGTAAATTACTGTGGAGTAAGTGAGAACAGGCCAGCATATACACATGCAGGCTTTTGAGCACATCAGCACATTTGAGTAAGTACAGTAATAGCAAAGCTGAAAATCAGTAATCACCCATTTGCAATACTTGCACTTGTTGCAAGAAAAGATCAAGTTTTACTGATCATGACCATATCATTTTATCTTCTCTTCTTGTGCATTCTGTCTCTCTTTGCTGCCCTCTGTCATGGAATTTTGTTTTTCTAATTCACAAATTGGTATACATTAATATAAAAAAATTAGGAGATGGAAACTGTCTCTGTTTAAATTGTTTTGCTATTCACTATTATCCCTCATCTAATCCTTCATCGCTTAAAAAACAGTAATTAACTTCCTCCTTGATATTAAAGAATCTTAGACAGGTTCATTCCTGTGCCATTAAGACTGGGAAAGATGAAGCTGTATCTTCCTGGAGGTATGCTATTTCAATTCCTTAACAAGCATATCATCTGTCATGTTAAGAAACCTCTTCTAAATGGTTTTCAGTCAGGCCTGGGTGATTTTACATGTGCAAAATTTATAAAAGGATAAGGGGAAAATATGAATTAGCCATCATTTACAAGGTTAATCAAAGTTTCTCTACACAAGTCATGCCCAAACTTTGCTCAACCAAAAATGTCCTGACAATCTGCCAAATGCAGAAAGTCTGCATTAAATGGATCTGATTCTTACACAAAAGCCCCTTTGCAAGTGTTCCAGCCTTAAAAGTGCCTTAAATTATATCAATACTTGGTTTAAGGATATAGCAGCGCAAAATGACCTTTATGTACGTGAGAATCAGGCTCACTTTGTATAACTTAGGCAGACTGCAGCCCTGTTCCTCCACAAGGCCCCATCTGGCACAGGAAGTTGACGGGCCAGAGCTAGACTGTCTACTTTGCCTCCTGTGCAAAGGACAGTTGTCCATGGCTTTCCCCATTGGGCACATAAACACAAAGCAGATGAAAGTTTCACATTCACTTTGCACAGGTTTCAGCAACTAAAATTGCAAGATGGTAGGCAATCAAGCCGTCAGCACCTGGAACACCCTAACGGTCCTAAAACAGCACTGCACCAAATGAATCTGATTCTTAGTTACTTTTGAAATTGTTCTGGCAGTGTAAAGGTGCCTTAAATCGAGCATTTGGGGGAGACAATAGAGTTTAGAAAGTGAAGTGATCTCTACTGACCTGCAATCTTCAGAAGCCATCTCTCTGTATTGGAAGCCAGAGCCGCTAGAGGCAGCATTCTTTGCTCCATGGGACCCTGACATCCTACTCATCTTTTACTGGTAGGAACACATGATTTAACAAAGGGTGCCTTGAGATCCTTTCAAGGGTGCCACACAATGTTAGTATTAAAAGGTGCATGAACATGATCTATAAGATAAAGGCAGAGATTTCAAACAGGAATCTGTAGCGCTAAAACATTCTGACCTGCTGTAGTCTTTCTGAGTTCTTTTCTACAAAAGAATTGCCCTATTTTTTTTTGTAGTCAAAACAAGAGAAAACTATCTATGCAAGGGTGCCTTGAGTCTAAAAGGCTGAGAACCACTGCCATAGAGAAGCTGTCAAAAAAAGTCCAGAAAACAGTCTTACTGTGAAAGGCCTGAGAATCAATTCTCCTGCAGTATTGAGCAATCTGAATTATCTGTGGTTCATTCAAGCCTTAGAGTCCAAAATGATTATATAGAGACAATACTTACTACAGGCAGGCAGACAGATCCACGTTTGTTAGGACCTTGGGACTCTTATTTTCAAGATAGTGAGGGGCTCCAGAAAAGTCATGAGAGTCACAAAATGTTGTTCATCAGTAGTTTCTGCTCCCCTATAGGGTGTGAGGCACAAAACTGATATATTCTCTCTCCTTGCAGCATTCCATCATCCTTCAAAGGATCTCAAGGCACCCCAAGGTATCATGGTACCCAAGCTGAGAATCACTTGCCCATGGTAATTTAAGCTCAGAGCCAGTAATATTGAAGATATAACCAATAAAAATAAGATCTCCAGAAGCTTCAACTTTGAGAGTAATTTTTCCTTTTGTGAAATGTATTATGTAAAAATGTGGGTGCAGCCATCAGTTGAAGCAAAGCTTATGGTACATTTGAACAGCTAGATCATACTTCTGCTTTTATTACAGATGACAACTTGTTCAAAATGTAGGTCTAAATTCAACACAGAGTGTTTTTCATAGAACTGGAATAAAGCGCTCTTACAGTGTGGATGGATCACTACAGTCCCAGTGTTTTTACTCTCAATAGTTAACACCCCAAGGACCAATTATCCAGTAATCATTCTCTTTACCAAAATGGACCAACCAACTGAAAAAAATTACACTTGCATGTCTCCCTACTTCCACAGCAGCTACATCTACATCTTTTTTTTAGTTCTGATGAAACTTGAGCTAAAGTGTGGTAAGACAAAGGCTCTATTGACTCAATTTTTTTTCTGGATTAACATGTCTATTCATTTATAACAGAGATTTCACTGAACACTAAGTAACAGGAACACTACTTGGCCATAAATCCAGAGATTACCTGTTGAAACACTAACAGCAAATACCTTTTGATGTGGGCTGCTTAATGTGGTGCAAAAGCTAGAATTGTAATTATGCATTTCCTTCCTATGAATCTAGTATTAAAATTGAAGTTCTGCTGTTGGATGTATTCTGTGTGTATGTGTGTGCATCTGTATGTTTTTTTACAGGAAATACTCTACAGCTGAGTCTGCGATTTACCCACATAGTTGCACGTAGTAAATCTGCAACAGGGGTTCTCAGCTACTTCATTCACTGTGTGCTTCGACCAAGCAAAAGGCTAAAACAATTGCCATACTTGAGACAAATGCCAACATGAGTCATATCAGTCACAGCGCAAACATGTTTGCTGTTGGATGAGTCATTATATCGCATCCTGACTTCACAAACAGCTCTATAAATAATACTAATTTCTGAAGTCATTGTATTTCTTTAATGAAATTTCAGTTGTAAAATATTACAGGCTGTGGTGCCAAGCCTGTAAAGATTATACTGACTACAGAAAACATACTTGTTTTCCTCTCTCATTATTTATCACTGACACATACTTAAGCACTAGTAGGTAGGGCCTGCTGCTTTTGGTGACTGAAGCAGTACATAAGACTTACCACTACCCAAATATTGTTGGTAAGCTATGACACAATAATCAAACCAGTGCTACAAAATTACTCATGAAAGATACTTGAAAAGACTATGGATTTCATCTATATCCATTGAACTATAACTACAATACTATGATTCTTTCTAATGTTAATTATTTTCCACAATAAAATTCAGGGAATACCAAATTTGTGTAGAATGCAAAGCAACTTTGGGACTGGCATGGTAAATGACCAAAAACTATTTCTAGGAAGAGCAGGATGGCAGCCCTGCAGTTGTGCCTAAGTGCCCTAGGCATGGATCACAACTCTGCTGTGATGGACATTATTCATACACCGAACAAAAGGATGGGGTTTGTCCAAAAAGCCAGAAACCTACATATAATGAGACTGTCTACAGTTAAATAATGTAGCATAATAATTTTCAATTATTATACTATCAGTTGCTCTCCTTCAAGAAAGCATCCTTAGGCAGGGACATAATTCAAGCACATACCACATTGCTTTCCAGAAGAGGGATGGACTTACACATGTATCTAAGTGTTTTCCTGAACTGGGGCCAAAAATAATTGGTTAAAAAATGTTCAGGATGCTTCAATAAGCAAGGAAAATTGTTTTTTTGCTTTTCCTCCTTTAGTTAAGGGTTTATTCTCATTTTGTAGTAAAGAGGATTCACGCATGTACAAATCCCCACACGTCAAGATGAAAGAACCTTGCTTGCCTTAATTGTTTTGTAGACTAACCACTCAAAAGTTCATTTCTGTTACCTTTCTCAGGCAAAATAAGAGGCCTTTTAGAAAAATTCTATTGCTAAAACAATGAAATTCTCCTGGGAATGACTTCGTTATGGAAATGAAGTGACAGCTCCTTTTATCTAGCCAAGCAGAAAGTCTGCATTTATAAAAGGCATTCTGTGCACTAAGTACAGTGAGTGGGAGGACATGAAAATGCTATTTTTAATACAGATTTCAGTATTCCTCCCATACAGCTCTCCTACATAACAACAACAATAATAATTAATAGTGCCAAAAAAAAAAAAAAAAGAACATTACGTTAAAGTTGACCGCAGCACTATACAGGAACAAATAGTTAATAGTTTTACAAGATTTAGGGACAATCCAAGACTCTATTTAAATAAACTGGAGCTTTGCCAGTGATTTCAAAGGAGCTAGCACTTGACCCTCCGATTATAAATTACCATTCAAATAAAAACACTTTACTTTATTACTGTAAATACTGTATACTGTAGTACATTATTACTGTGAATAATAATTTAAATGCTGTCTTTTATTTCCTTTCAGAATTTTACTTTATATGCCAGTGAACATGTTGTTAGCTCAGGAACTTCCAGGAGTCATTCTGTGTCTGGATGAGTGTCCACGACACTGTCTAAATGTGGAAAGGAGTAAGTCCAGAAGAAAACCTAGGGACAAATGCCTTACTACGGTACACAGACATTTGCTGCAACCAGTCTATGATCATGCAGATTACTTTAAACCACATGATTGTAGATAGGGAGTGGCAGATTGTCCACAAGTTTGCCAGTGCCAGGAGCCACAATGGGGTATAACGCAGGATGATGGGAGGAGTAGGTGGGATCGAGGGGAGGGCTACCAGGTCTAGAAGGGAGGGAGTTAGCAGGTTCATGGGGAGGGGTTGTTCATCCAGGGGTAGAGGAGGTCAAAGGACTAAAAATAACTCAGGCAGGGTCAGGAGAATAGGAAGAGTACAGCCCCAGGGCTGGGCCCTTTCCGTGCTGTGCGCTGAACACATATAGGCATTCGGTAGATCAGGCTAACCCATTCGTGATCCAAGTCAGTGCACCTCCTAAAGTGAGCTAATACAGATCAGACCCATTATTTTTTCCCTGATTTAACCTCCCCAAATGTCTGCACAGATAGGCACTTAGATCAACCTCACCCTAGTTAGGTTGATCTAAATGTCATGTCTGCACATACTTCAGTGCAATGAATGGGATCTGGGCACAGAATGCAGGCTTAGGCCTGATCCACAGCCCATGGAAGTCACCTGAAAGCCTTCTATTTACCTCACCAACCTGTGGCTCAACTCCTTCGAGATCATGAAGGTAAAGCTTTCAAAAAGCACGCACAGCATGTGCACTTCCATATAGAATACGTGGACCAAATTCTGCAATCGTGACAAGAGCACAGTGTCCAATGGCTTCAATCTGAGTTCCCATTAATTATCTGAGGGCAGAAGCTGGCCCTTATTATATTCAAGTTCCTTTCCAGCTGTGCGATTATTTGTAGCGGTAATTAGGAAAGCCTCTGAGCCTCATGCTTAATAAAAATGAAGAAGAGAAAACAGGCAATAACGAAAGGCATGAAAGTACAACCTGGAAACTGCTAAGTGTGACTGCACTTAGGACAACCCCACCACTGGAAACCCCCCTTATTTCATGCTAAATTAAGAAAGAAAAACTCTTCAACGTTCAGTAACTCTTAACACTGAAACACTTTAGAGTCTGCCACTGACTCATACTGCATATTCAGAAACACTCCCCCCCTACACACACACACACACACACACACACACACACACACACACACTTACACTGCACTTCTGCACTTTCTCCCTCCCCCCTCCAGCTGCTAGGGGTACCAAGGCTGACTCATGTGATTCCCCTTAGATTTATTTTAGTCCGCTTTGCTGGCAAGGAGCAACCGTTGTTAGCAATGGCATGAGCTAAGTCTCTAACATTCCATGAAGCAGTGCTTTTGACAAGCTGCCCCAATGAAGATTTGTACAGATATGACCCTTTTTAAAAGACTGTAACTTTAATAATTAATTTAATTGAACAGATCTCTCCTCCTCTCTGCCTTCAAAACAGGGTTTTGCTTTCCTACAAGACACACTTTCTTTCCATTAGCCTGGACTTGGCCTTTCTGTTGAGTGAAGTTTAGGCATATTGAAATATACACTCCTAACTTGAGACTTAGCCTGACTTAAGTGTGCTTCATGGGAATAGGCAATGATAACAGTTAGGAAGTATACAGGTCCAGAATAAGTTAGCTCTAGGTTCTGTTCATCAGGCTATGACAAGCAAATTTGCTGCTGGTCACTTTCTTAATTCAATGCCAGCAAATAAATGCTAATTTTGTATTGTTTAACCCTCAATAAAATTAAAGCAATAAGCGCTTATTTAGGGCTTTACATACTATATGGTCTGCACTGTATGATCCTAGGTATGACAATAAACTGCATCCAAACCGTGGCAATGTGGTAGGGCTACTCATGGCAGTGTAACTCCAATAAAATACCATAATGTTGCAACCTCCAGAGTAAGGCAAGTATAGGGTGCCTCAAAACCCTAGCTCCCACTTCCTTGTGGGTATTACTTGATTGGAAAAAGGCTAAGGGTCATCATCACCCTGACAGAAATACACCTTTGCTAAGGCATCAGGCAGTCAGCAGCAGTTCTTATGCAGCAGCCTGGTGCAGATGGCTGGACCTGATGATCTTCCAAGGTCCCTTCTGGCCTTGCAAGCTATGAATTGTCCATTCCTTTGACAGAGGCTACAAATACTGATGCACTGAATGTCTGGACTCGGCCTGGCCTTTGGATTCTGTGTCTCAATGATCTAAAGAGGGGGTGGTAGAGGTCCTGGACAATCTCTACTCCTCCATACTCTTGCCTAGGTATAGGTGTTGAAGGTTTCGGTGTGACAGTCACAGGGCTCTGTACAAATGGATTCATCAGGTACCTTATATGTATACCACGATCCAGAGGATTGACAGTTGCTTACCACATACTATAAACACCATGGAGAATGTAACTGGCCATTCAGTTCTCCACACACCTACCAAGTAAATCACGTATTATTTATTAATTCTATTATATAAATAGGGATGCACCAGAGAGAAGACTTGCCCACAGCCAGCATGCTGGCTTTAGAACACAGGCGTCCTTGTCTCCTGGTCCTGTGCTCGGTCTACTAGACCAGTGGTCTCCAAAGTGGGGTGCACAAGACAATCCACTGGGGTGCAGGAAGAAAATATTAGAACTTATATTTATATTTATATAACTATACATATATTGAGGGTGCGTGCTCAAAAACTTTTTACTGATAGGGGTGCACGATCAAAAAAGTTTGGAGACCACTGTACTAGACCATACAGATTTTCCTAAACCTTATAATTTTGTAATTCCTTTTTTTAAAATAATAAACTAGATCTTATTTTCATTCCAG
Source organism: Crocodylus siamensis (assembly GCF_052110815.1). Classification (NCBI taxonomy): domain Eukaryota; kingdom Metazoa; phylum Chordata; order Crocodylia; family Crocodylidae; genus Crocodylus; species Crocodylus siamensis. The sequence goes on along the minus strand of NC_143397.1, from coordinate 133,193,353 downwards.
TCCCTGTGCACTGCTCAACGGTGGATTATATGCAGAGCTGTATATGCAACTGATCCTCCAGTAGCTCGATAACAGGCCCTGAATTGCTCTAATTCATACTGGGGTCCGAGTAAACTGGCCCACTTGTAACCTGCTCCCAGATGTTTCATTGCTTCGTATTTCCCCCTGAGTAGCAAAGATCATATGCAGGGAGTCCAATGTCTTTAGAAAAGAACTTTTCACAACAGGTAACAAAATCATGCTGCCTACGCTACTTTCAAACTGTTGCAGCTAGAACAGCACAGGGCTCAGTACAGCTAAGCTTTTTTTAGCTCTTGCCTACACTACACTATAATCAAGTCAGGGAGCCAATTACAAAGGCAGTTATTCCCTGATTTTGTTACAACACAGTGAAAAGCTGTAGTGTAGGTGGGACATAACTGCTTGTGTTACACCATGTTCAAGCTTAAGGGTTGTCTATACTTAAAGGTTTTGCTGCCTCAGCTGCAGCAACCGCATTAAAGCAGTCAGTGTGGACACAATTATTCCACTATAAAAGTGCTTATTTTAATTGATGGTATGAACTAAGCTATTCAGCTCTAAGTCAGCTTTATAGCAGGATAACTGTGATCACAGGAGAGGTTTTGCTGTATTATTCTGTTGAAAAAAAAAAATCACACCCTTAAAAGACACTATTAGGCTGGCAACATTTTTTAAGCATAAACCAGCTCATAGCTGGCCAGCACAAAGGCTTTACAAGGTAGACAGGAGGACCTCATCCAGTAACTTTTAGCCAGGCTTTTCATTTGCTCAGAGCCAATCCATTGTAACCGGCTCCCCTGACTTGGCTATAGGGCTTGATTTCACTGCAGAATTAGCTCAAGGGAACCAAATACGAATGTATCCACTTCCGCCTAGTTCAAGTCAAAGCAACAGCCAATGGATTAGCAGCCAAGATTGCCTGATTCTCCCCCGCCCCCGCTTCCCAAACTTTAATCTGGTCCCTCAGTTAGCATGATCTTAAAGCACCACTTAATCCAAGCTAAAGATTTCTTGGTGTGTACACTTACCCCTGCACTGCGGACAGGCCTGCAGCTGTACAGTACATGGAGCTCAAGTGACTGCATGAGCAAAAAGCTGCTCATGAGGCTTCCCTCCCTGACCCTCTGTAACACTAGGGTTTCATTTTGCTTTCTGAACACAATCTGTGACTGAAATGAAGTGGCCTTCAACACTGTCTGGACAGGAACTGCTAAGATGGCTGGGGTGAAAGGCCATTTTCTCTCCCTCCTCCCACTGGCTATCAGTAGCATCACACCTCCGTCTGCAACATCCAGAAAATGACAGCTAGGTCCACCTCATTTGACTGTATTCATAATATCCATATTGCAATAGGAGTAAGAGTCTGTGCTTCGAGAAGGGATTATGTCATGCATGGGTGTGATACCCTATGCCGCTGGGCAAGGCATACAGCCATCGCCTTGTGCCTTCTCATGCCTTATTGTACAAAATCCAGACAAAGATGTAACAGAACAGCTTAACAGAGCAATGCTATGCACATCCCCAGAAAGCTTACATCCTAGAGGACTCTGTTACAATGATCCTAAAGATCTCATTCAGATGGAAATCAGAGCCTCCCCACCACAGCACATTCTTCACTTCACCCCAAAGGGCTGCCAACCAACAGAGGATATTGGCAAGATACACGGCGAAGTTGCAACAAGCCTGGTAGGATGTGGCAATGCATGGAACACATCCTCTACCAAAAGGCAACTGGCAGTCAGTCTGAAGGCAGAAGCAGAAGGGAGTGGTTTCCTAACAAAACAGGCCTTGTGAAAAGACTAAGCCTCATTCTCCTCACCGCACGCAGCATTCTTAGGCAATCGACAAACATACTCCTATGAACCTTCTTATATGGATTGTTTTAAAATAAGACAGACTCTGCAACCCTTCCTGCCCTGTTTTTCTCACCCAGCCGGGTATAATAATGTTGTTACCAAGGCAAAGCCATTCAAAAGTTTTGCCTGAGGTTTTCTAGGCCAAAGGAAGAAGCAGCTAGATGGGAAAGTTTTCAGAAGTGGGAGTTGTGCCTGCCTTGTTTCTAATTGTAGTGAAACTGTCAACTCTCTGCATTGTGTTTCAAGACTTTACACTTCAAAATCATTCCCTCTGTGCTTTGAATTGCTACACTTTTAAGCTAACTACTTCTCAAAGTGCTGTTTAAAAGCTGACATCTTCAACCACATTTCAGGCTGAGAATAAATCTAAATTTGCAGAGTCTCATCAGGTCCCTACAAAAGTGCAGCCTTTTTTATTACACTTGACAGCTGATCTCTTAAAAATGATTTGTGCAGAAATCTGGTTCAAATTACTTCATATCAAGGCATTTAAAAGAAAATGCATTTTTTGTTATAAGCCAAAAAATAATGACACTTATCTCAGATTTAAAAAAATATGCAAGCAGCTAGCAACATTGAAACAAATCAGTAATCATTTAGCCCCAGAGCAAAGAAACCTCAGCTAACTGCAATCTATGATTAATTGTATTTTATAAAGGCTTTGGATTCTCTTTGTGTCAGACAGGCGAGGCTACCGCTGTATGCCTAGAGTCAAGTTAAAAGGCCTAATTCTATCTGGGGCTGAACACCCTGGACTTCCATTTACCCGGTGGGAGTCAAGAGCACTCATCATCTCACAGAAGGTGCTCGGTGCCTCTTGGAACTGAACCGAAGAGTGAACATTAGCATAATAACAAATCTCCAGACATACCAACATGTTAGTTCTGTGGTTTTTTACAGGATACAATCCTGCAAGGTGTTGAATGCCCTCCTGCATCTTGGGAGTAGAGGATGCTGACTGCCTTGCAGACAGGCCACAGCTCTTAACAGAGGCTTTACAATTACTGGATGTCTTATTCTGTTTGCATTCAGAGGCTGAGGGAAAAAATGTTTCTATGCACCTTGAAAAATAAAAATCTTCCAGCCCATGAGAAAAATTTGGTGGAGAAAGGAGTTGGTTCCAATGAGACCACTAATATGTTGATAGGTAGTTGCTTGAAATCATAGGGAGAAAGGCACTTAATAACAAATTCAAAGCATTTTAATTTCAATTGAGTTTGACTGTAAGCAACTCTGGCCACACAGTGCCCTGCATCAGATGTCTGCACAGTGCCCAGTACAGGGTGGTCTGGATACTGTTTGGAGGACTGGATGATATAAAAACAACAACAAAAAAGCAGTAACACCAATAACAAAGCTGCCTGGGGGTTGGACAAGTTTAAAGTTCTTGAATCTGGGCTAATATATCAGGACTGACATCACAACTCAAAGGCCTGGCAACTCCCCCTTTGTTATTTCTAAATCAGCATTAGCATCTCCTAGATGAATGTCCAATTTTCTCTGTATGTGGGGCAGCCCCCTATCCTGGCTCCTGCTACAAAATTCAGCTCTAGCTTTCACAGAAAAACCCACATGGTTTGGAATCATCTTGATCTGAGTTACCATTCAGCCTTTAAAGCACTGATTCTCAACCAGGGTGCCTTGAGATATTTTCAAGGGTGCCTCAGGAAGAAAATGTCAGCACTGTTAGGTGTGCAAACATAATTCCCAAAATAAACCCAGAAATTTCAAATACGAATTGCTAGCATGAAAAACATTCTGATCCACTGTGGTTTTTCTGAGTTCTTTGTAACAAAAGAAGTGCTCTATTTTTGTGTAGGCAAAAAATGCATGAGAATTATAAGCTGGCATTTTCTTAGAGGTGCCTTGAGTTTATCAAGAGGTGCCTTGAGTTTGTCTAGGAGGATCTCAAATCACGCAGTGTCTGGAGCCACTCTGCCACACAGGCTTGGCTTCACACAGGGGACTGGCCCCTTTGCGCTGGCTTTGGGGCCAGTCTGGATTGGGCTGCACTGGAGCCAGTGCAAAGGACCACCCCAATACAATGTGTACCATGTGCTACCCCTCTGCACCACATGCAGTGTGTGCGGCTAGTCCAGCTCCGCATACTGTATGCACCAGATGCATGCCAGGGCTCTCTCTGCACACAGCACAGGGAACCAGCATGGGATGCCTGCTGCATGCAGCACCCTACTGGGGTGGTCCTGCACACAGGCTCCAGCATGTACAGACAGCCTGGAGCCCGATCTGAACCGGACTGGTCCCACCTACAACCGTTCACCAATGACACCTTCATCAAAGGAAGTCCCGCTCACTGTCCACTCTTAGATGATGGCTAAAATTATGTGATACCATGACCATGAACAGTCACAAAAAGGAGCCTGGGTTATATGGCTGATGCAACAAACTTCAGGCAGCGGTTGGCAATGTTTTTTTGATTCCACAGGAAATATGGAGATGTGGCCTTTGCTGAACATACTTCTTGTAACCCTGAGAGTTCTCCTCTGCTTTCAAGCTTAAACTTGCCCTCATCCTGAAACTTGCCTCCAGGGAGCCGTGTGACTGGAGCCTTGTGAACAGGCTGCACAAACAGATGCCCGGAGTGCAAGTTAGCACAGGAGTTCGCGCAGGAGGGCAAGCGAGAGGGCCTGAGGCCCTGCCTATGAGTGCCCCAGGGTACAGTCCCAGACGTAGCCAACCCACCAGCTGCATGACAGAGATGGACACACGCCGTACACTGAGGGTCCCCTCGGGGTCTGCGCACCTTCCCCCCGGCACCTCAGAGGTCTCCACCCAGACGAAGCCTATGGTTCCAGGCTCCACACAGATGGAGCCCCTGGCTCTCAGCTGCGGAGGCTGCCCATCGCTTTTTCAGGCTCTGGGGCCCAAGAGCATGGCCACCTCCCTTTGTGGGGTCTGCTTCCTACTGGGGTCTCTGGCGCACCAGCTGGAGGAGCTCCAGGCCGCAGTCCAGAGACTGTGTGCTATCAGGGATTGTGAGCAGGATATTGACTCCTACTGCCAGGCCCTTCTCCCCCGGGAGACAGAGGGTCAACCATGGTTGCCTTCCAGGACTGGGGAGGACTTGAGGACTTCCCATGCTGTCCAGCCCAGGGGTTGGACCAAGGTGGTCAAGGGCCCCAAGGTCCACTGCACCAAGGCCCCCCCCACCGCTGGAGTTTTGTAACAGGTACGAACCTCCTGCAGCCCCAGAAGAGCCTGCCAAGCTGCCAACTCCCACAGGCAACACAGGCTGTACTGTAGCTACTGCCTCCGCTCTCCCTAAGACAAAATGCAAAGTGTTTGTCATGGGAGACTCTATCCTGAGGGGGACTGAGGGGGCAATCTGCTGCCCCAACCCCTTAGCCTGGGAAGTCTGTTGCTTCCCAGGAGTCTGGATCCGAGACATTGCAGTGAAGATCCCTGAACTCCCCCAGCCCATTGACCACTATCCCATGCAGCCATCCATGTGGGCACCAATGATACGGCTCGGAGTACTCCCAGCTGGGTTATGAAGCACTGCAGGGATTTGGGAGAGGGGCTTAAGGGGCTGGCGGCACTGGTATCATCGGGAAGGCTTTGGACATGACCACAGACCACTCCTTGGAGAGAGAGGCAGTGAGCTGCTGGGAAGGGACGGCCTCCACGTTTCTCCGCTGGGGAGGAGGGTCTTCTCAGTCAGACTGGCTGGCCTGCTCCACCAGGCTTTAAACTCAGACCGCCAGGGGACAGGGGGACTACCGCCACTGCTGGCCCAGTGAGCGACCATTGCAAAGTCAGCAGGCCAAGGCACTTAAGGGAGTCCACCCCTGCCCCAGCCCTGGAACGAACTGTAGGTAGGGGGACTCTTGCATGTCTATACACAAATGCTAGGAGCTTGGGGAACAAACAGGAGGAACCTGTCCTCCTGCTAAATGCAAATAACCATGATGTCATTGGAATAACGGAGACCTGGTGGGACTCCACCCATGACTAAACTACAGGTATAGATGGCTACACACTGTACACGAGGGATCGAGTGGACAAAAGGGGTGGGGGTGTAGGTCTCTATGTCAAGGAAAGCTACGCATGCATACAAGCTGACACTGGCACCCACAGTGGACTTGAGACCCTCTGGGTTAAAATCCATGGGGAACACGGCACAGGGGATACTATGGTGGGAGTCTACTACAGACCCCCTACCCAGGGACAAGAAATTGACTACGAGTTTGCCAGAGAATTGGCTGAGGCCGTGCGCTCTGGGTGTATGGTTGTCATGGGAAATTTTAACTACCCAGACATCTCATGGGAGGAGCACTCAGCCAAATCCAAGTAATCACAAAGCTTTCTCTCGTGCGTGGATGACCTCTATCTGATGCAGGAAGTCTACAGGCCGACGAGAGGTAAAGCGCTGCTCGACCTGGTACTGGCAACTGGGGACGACCTAATCAGTGACCTAATGACTGAAGGGAAGCTGGGTGACACTGACCATGAGCTGATCACCTTCACCATCCGCCATAAAAGCTGGCAAGTCACTAAGTAATACAGAAGTCCTTGACTTCAGGAAAGCTGACTTTGACAAGCTAAGGAGGCTTGTCAGAAAGGCCCTAAAGGGCCACAGCCCAAAGGGGAGGGGAGTTCAGGACGAGTGGTCACTCCTCAAGAGAGCAATCCTTGATGCACAAGCTAATGCTATTCCATCTCGGAGGAAAGGCAGCAAAAGGGCACAGCAGCCCCCTTGGCTCTCCAGGGAACTAGCGGACCTCCTGTATCTTAAAAAGAAGGCCTACAAAGGATGGAGGACTGGAACCACCGCCAAGGAGGAATATTCTGCTCTGGTCTGGACCTGCAAAGAGCAAACCAAGAAAGCCAAGGCTGCGACAGAACTCCAGCTAGCTACAAATATCAAGGATAATAAAAGTCCTTTTTCAGACATGTGGGGAGCCAGGGGAAAAGCAAAGGCAACATTGGACTCCTGCTAAACCAGATGGGACAACTGACAACCAACACCCAGGAAAAAGCAAACTTGCTAAATGGGTACTTTGCGCCAGTTTTTCACCAGTCCCATGGGACGCCCCTGCCCACTGCGGGACAGGGAGGCCCGGGTGAGGGAGATTCCTTCCCCTTCATGGAAGCTGTCCTCATGAAGGAACACCTTGACAGGCTGGATACCTTCAACTCAGCAGGCCCTGATGGTTTACACCCATGGGTACTCGAAGAGCTGGCAAGCATCATAGCTCAGCCCCTGGCACTGATCTTTAAGAACTCCTGGTGCTCTGGTGAAGTGCCTGATGATTGGAAGAAGGCCAATGTGGTGCCCATCTTCAAAAAAGGGAGGAAAGTAGATCTGGCAAACTATGGGCCCATCAGCCTGACCTCTATCCTGGGGAAGGTCTTGGAAAAGATTATCAAAGAGGCCATCTTATACAGGCTAGCTGACGGCAATATCCTGAGGGATACCCAGCACAGGTTTGTTGCGGGTAGGTCTTGCTTGACCAATCTCATTTCCTTTTATGACTAGATGACCTATCACCTGGACAAGGGGGAAGAGATTGATGTCATATAACTTGGCTTTAAAAAAGCCTTTGATCTGGTATCCAATGATCACCTCTTGGGAAAATTGGCTAACTGTGGCCTTGACCTCACCACGATCCGCTGGCTGGGGAATTGGCTCTGTGGCAGGACCCAGAGGGTGGAGGTTGACAGAAGTCAACCATCGTGGTGAGCTGTGACCAGTGGCGTCCCTCAAGGCTCTGTCCTACGGCCCTTTACTTTTTATCATCTTCATCAATGATATAGACGTTAGTGTCAGAAGTGGGCTGGCCATATTCACCAACCACACCAAACTGGGGTAAAGCATCCACACCTGAGGACAGGAGGGCAATCCAGGAAGATCTTGACAGGCTCATGAAATGGGTGGATGAGAACCTGTTGTTGTTTAACGCCAAAAAATGCAAGGTTCTCCACCCTGGGAGGAAAAACCTGCAGCATCCTTATAGGTTCAGCAGTGCTATGCTGATTAGCACTACAGAGGAAAGGGACTTGGGGGTCATGATTGATCACAAGATGAACATGAGCCTTCAATGTGATGATGCAGCTAGTAAAGCAAGCAAATGCTGGCTTGCATCCATAGATGCTTCTCAAACAAAACTGGGACATCATTCTCCTGTTGTACTCAGCCTTGATGAGGCCACAGCTGGAGTACTGCATCCAGTTTTGGTCTCCACAAATCAAAAAGGATGTGGAGAAGCTTAAGAGAGTCCAAAGGAGAGCCACATGTATAATCAGAGGTCAGGATAACAGACCTTATGACGGGAGGCTGAGAGCCACAGGACTCTTCAGCCTGGAAAAAGCGCAGGCTAAGGGGCAATCTGGCGATAAGTTTATTAGAGGTGTTCACCAGGATCTGGAGGAACATCTGTTCACCAGAGAGTCCCAAAGGATGACAAAATTGAATGGTCACAAACTCCTCTGTGACTGTTTCAAGCTAGACATAAGGAAGAACTTCTTTACTGTCCGAGCCCCCAAGGTTTGGAATAGACTGCCGCCGGAGGTGATTCAAGCACCCCTTTGAATGCCTTCAAGACATGCTTGGATGTTTATCTTGCTGGGATCCTATGACTCCTGCTGACTTCCTGCTCCTGGGCAGGGGACAGGACTCAATGATCCTCTGGGGTCCATTCCAGCCCAAATATCTATGAAATGATGAAATCCTACCCTGCACTGTGGCCACCATTTTTCTAAACGAGGATGATAGGATGTGACTTCCCATCTTAATCCACCTAACAAATACCTTAGTCAGCAACAAGAGGTGTAGGTAAAGCACTTTCTATTGTATTCTCTGAGCCCCAGCCACTGCCAGAAGCAAAGGGAAAAAATCCAGAACTGAACGTGGGTGTTACAGGGAATTACGGTAGTTGTAATTACTGTTGTAATAGTTCTGTCCTATTATAGTAATAGTAATCAGTGGGCACATCTATGCAAGATGCTGACTGTACAGTTGCCAAATAATACTGCGCAGTAGCGCATCACAGCACAGATAGCGCTAATATGTTACTGCACAGTATTATTTGGCTACTGCACAGTAGCGTCACTTAAAAGACATTCGCCCTCACTACTGCGCAGTAACTGCAGCTACTGCACATTTATTTAGTATTTGCTTATACAAGTACTAAATAAATGTGCAGTAGTGTCTTGTGTAGACATGCCCAGTAAATACCTAATGCAGAGCTCAGTTGAAAGACCCTTCATTCATTTCCATGGCTGCTAGATCAGATTCTAAGGCATCATTTGCAAATCATGATAAACTACTAAGCATTGTGATTGAATCGGCACAATTTGTATTTTGTTTCTCATTTGGTTTAAGGTGAGCCTGAAGTTCTTGCTAACTCCGCATTTTCTTTTTCTGTGTCCTTTGAGTCATTCCTGCTTCCTAGCACCAAACAGCTATTACAAAAAAGAACAAGTGTAGCATGTGTTTCAGGTGGGGTAAGTGGATTGGCTGACTATCAACTCCTGATTCCTCCCTGCCATCCCAACCTCCCCAAATTGCAATAAACATAAGAATTTTATGTGGATGTAAATGTAAACCTAGACCACATTTGCTGAGAAAGCAAAGTCTTTGTACTTGCAAAACTACAGTTAACTGTATACAAAATACTTAGATTGCATGAATTCTGAGCTCCTGCATTGTGAAGCTGACCTGGGATCTGCCTGAGGGAGCCAGTCCAAATTGCACACTATGCATAATAAAACATTACAGACAGATGAGAAATAGAGATTATGCTATAATATTAGATAGGTGAGAACATGAATCACTCTTGCACTTGATAAATCCTTGCTATATTTTGACCACTAGTTTCCGAAGCTTGATTGTAATTTTTCTATTGTTGCCCTCAATTTTTGTTACCTCTCTCTGCTTCCATAAGCAGAAGTGGGAGATGATACTCTCAAAACACTATCATCCTATATTTCCAAAAGCTTCCTTGGAAGTAACTTAGGCTGCTCTCCTATTTAAAGATGTTTAGGGTTTTATCATTTTGTGAACATCTTTGAAGAGGCATAGATAGATAGATAGATAGATAGATAGATAGATAGATATCTCAGCACTCTCTTGCCAAGTTAGAACCTCCTCAAAAAACATCAGCTATAGTTCTCTGAACAACACACTTGAGGTTCTACTTAGCAGGGGAGTATATTGCACCCCAGTTTAGTATCTTCGATCTCATACATTTTATGAGTATGTGCCTCAGCAATGATCAGGGAGCCTTTTGGAAGTATTTTGTTCGTTAATTACTACCAAACCTCGTGAACATTCACTACTTCAGATCTGGTAGGTGGCAATACGCTTCAGAAACACTGTTACATAGGAGGAAATCCACGTCCTTCAACTGATGATGTAAGGAATAGTCACCCCTTTTCCCTTTTGCATCATACATTTTCACATGAGGTACATGCAAATCTCCCCAGGCAATCAATTTTACACCACTGATGCTACCACAAATGGCAAGGGTTGTGTCAAAGGTACATTCAGATAAGCAAAAGGAGTGGGCTGTAATAGTAATTGTGCTACAGTCAAAAATGAGCTAGTATCTTGCAGTCTGTGATCACTAGACAGTTTGGTTTCAAATGGCAAAAACTTCCTTAGATCAGTTCCAGGTGATGCACCCCCAGAATGGGTAACACCTGAATATGCTGTAAATTCTCCTGAAGTATAGAACTATGTGAAGTGGGCATATCCTGTAGGCCTGTGTGAAGCAGAAAATATTTCGGTGATTCAGAAGGACAGTAATTCGACTGGTGATTCAAATTACCATCCCAATTCAATTAGGCCGAATCCAAATTCAAAGATATTCAGCGCTGAATCTTATTTGGCCATAGACTATACAGGCAGGCAGTGCTGGCGGGAGCAGCTGGGGGAGCAGCCAGACGACCCCTGGCTTGAGCCGACAGCCCTGGGAGAAGCTGCAACTTGTCTGGCTGCTCCCTTGGATGCCCCCCTGCCAGGGCAAGACAGGCAGTGCTGGCAGCCCTGAGAAAAGCCACGGGGGCTGGGGGGAATGATTGGGGAATTGGGGGAATGATTGGGAGTGTAGGGGGAATGATCAGGGAGCTGGAGAATTGAACTGGAAGCTCAGATGAATGATTGGGGACTGGGAGAACAAACAGGGGCTTCCCCCCAGCTCCCAGTTCGATTTCCCAGCTCCCAGTTTGATCCCCCAGCTCCCCAATCATTCCCCCTACCCCCTATGGCTTCTTCTGAAGCTGCCAGCACTGCATGCCTCGCCCCAGCGGGGGCAGCCAGACGAGCCGTGGCTTGAGTTGGCAGCCCTGGGTGAAGTCACAGGGGCTGGGGGATCGAACCAGGAACTGGGGAATCAAACTGGGAGCTGGGGAGAAGCCCCTGTTCATTCCCCCAGCCCCTGATCATTCTCCCCATTTCCTTGTTTGATTCCCCAGCTTCCAGTTCGATCCCCCAGCTCCCAATCATTCTCCCCAGCTCCCACAGTTTCTCCTGGAGCTGCCAGCACTGCCTGCCTTGCCCCAGTGGGGGGGGCAGCCAGGGGAGCAGCTGGATGAGCTGCAGCTTCTCCCAGGGCTGCCGGCTCAAGCCAGAGCACCCCCAGCTGCTTCCACCACCACTACCTAGTGCCTGCCCATACAGTCTATGGCTGAATCTCTGAATCAATTCAGAGGCTTCCAATTCAATTCTGAGCAATAAATCGGTCACCAGATTCAATCTGGATTCGGAGATTCGGCCTCTGAATCAGGCCGAATCTCCTCCAAATGGAATCAGCTATCAAAGCTTTGCACAGCCCTAATATCCTGCTCATCAGCTTCCAACCCATTTCAAGCCTTACTTGCCTGGTTCAGTGACTATTCCCAAAAATTGTGATGAAGTCCTTTATGTTACTGTTTGCATTATGATGTTTAGTAATAACAGTCACCAACTTCATCCTCAGGACTTTAAAAGTCTTGCAAGAACTAACAACTGGTAGAATAAGAGTTAATGCCCATATGTGTGTTCAACTGCTGGGCTTTGCCAGCACAACAGGGCTGAAGTTTTGTGGATGGACCCGTTTTGTCCACAGATGAAACTGTAGTTTCAAATTAATTAGGAAAAAGCAGCATCCATTTTTGGTTGTCAAGCACTCACCCAGTTAGCACATACACATACATACTTCAGGGTTGCTCCAATCTAGGATGCTCCCTATTCTTACTACAGTTAATGTATCAATATTACAATTACAATTTGTATTGTATATATCTTACTTATTTCAGCTTTTTGACTAAATGTGGGGTTTGTGAAAATGAGAGGCTCGCAAGTACTGGCTGGAGGGAGGCATGATATGAGCCTGTACTCTGCAGACTATACACACACAGATCTCTGCTGGTACACCTTAATCCTACTGTAAAACACTTCAGTTCCCCATTCTTGAAGACATGTAGGCAGTTACTAACAATCATACTTAAATACATGATGGTTCTGTGATGTGGGCTGGGTTGACACGCATTTTTACTTGTGACCTATGATGAATTTCAAACAAGTCTCTTTCTGAAGAGTCTGGTATTCATATACAAGTGTCTTTACTAAGACATATTTCAGAAACAATTTAGAGGAAAACGATAACATTACAGAAATGTTGTTTTTCATGATTGGGTCGGTGCTATTTTCAAAGCTGGCTTCTCAGTTCTCCATGATCCTTGGAGGTAGCCTATATTTTGATTAGACAAATCTTTCCCCTTAATTAGCTAATATCCCTCACTGAGGGCCACATATTGTGCTTTCCTACATCCTGAACAATTTCAGTGGTGTCATCTAGCATGTGAGCAGAATCAGCTTTTAAGAAAATAAATTATAAATGTTAAGTTTTCAAATAATTGGTTGCATCTCTAATAAAATATTTTCTTTAATCAAGGCACTTTAAATTCCCCATTTGTTAAAGAAGCTGCCCTTGACTCTGACTTATTTCTATTTTCCATGCCAAACTTGCAAAGGGTATAGTATGAATCTAAGGTATATATCAGCCAAAGAGAACACAGCACTGTGAAATTGATACTTGTCTTTTGTCAGTACCAGTAAAGATGCATCTGCACAAAGCTATGACGACTGCCAGAATTCACAGCTATTTAGATCTTTAGCTGGTATATAGACTTATCTATCTTAATAGCTGCAGGCTTTGCTTTCAAGTGCTGATATGCCAATAACGTCACTTTCAATATGTCAAATTTAAAAGAAGCATGCATCTGTTTCTAGGAACAAATATAGTTTATGTTACTTGCTCAACTCTTTTTGAGCACAGAGGTGATCAGGCCTCTTTAGCTCCTACTGAATTTGAACCAAGTGGCCATGCCTGGTATACAAGTGCCAGTACATTTCAAAAACTGAACCAATGCTCTGGAAGACATTTTTAGGATCCCTTTGGCAAAGGTACCTTCAGCAGCAAGGTTCAGCAAGTCTTCTGCTTGTGACTTGAGAAGACATATTGAATGTCAACTAGTATGTTTATCTTCATTAAATACTGAACTTCCTTTCAAACAAAATCCAGCAGGACAGATTACTGCTTAATACTAATGGAAACTGATCAAAAGAGCTAAGATTATTTGGCTGGCTTACATTTAAACCTTTTCCTGCTTTAGTTTCCATGCAAAATACATCAAAGGAATATTCATATCAATGGAGAGCCTGTAATGTAAGCAACTACCATGAAATGAAAAAGCTGCATTTAGAACTAGGTCTTGACACAAATTTTTATGAATGCCCAAGTGAGTTAGGAACTGATTTCAGTGGGACTTTGGCTTTTTAGGCACTTTAAAAATAGGAGCTGGGTGCTCTTAAAAACATTAGTCTTTATTTACAATAGGCAGTATCTACTCAAATGTCACCCTGTTTCAACTCTAGTAAGAGTAGGAAGAGTGAAGGTGTCAAAAGACCTCATTGGTATTTCCAGCACCACAGCAGAGACCTTTTCTGAGCAAGGTTTGACACTAGTGGCTCAAGTCCCTTGCTTACCTGCCCGGGGTCCCAAGGTAGAATAATTACTTCTTCCCTATTTTTTCCTTTTGTTTGAGTGTGTCTAACAAGGGGAAAGAAAACCACAGGCCAGAACACACATATCCATTAGCATTGCTAACAATGTTTATTCAGGTTATTAAGAATTAACAAATAAACACATACCAGTGCATCCAAATGGCATTCATTCCCAAAGCAAACTGAATCCACATGAGCCTAAGAGGAGGAACCTGCCACAGTCAGATGATTTATGATCTCTTGGCAGGTTATAACTGTATTCTCCAGATTCCATGCTTTCATTTAAAAAACAATTAAGCTTCTAGCACTTCTGGGAGTGAAGATAACTTTCACTGTGTAAACCCGTATGGTGCACTCTTGCTGAGTCTGCAGCCAAGCAGGCTGAAACAACAGCATCAACAGAGGTGTGAACTTCCCCCACTTATCTTACCAGGGAGTGTTAATACATGAAACGTCATACTTATGCTTTGAAGTTACAAGTATCAAATGCAAGCCCAGTGCAAAAACAGACAGCTTCAGGCTTTGAAACCAGCAGAAACCGTGTCTTCGAAGACATTTGTAAAACCCCCTCCCTCTACCTAGGAAAAAAAAAAAAACAATAAACCTTTCCTCACAAAACCATCATTAAAAAACAGCTGTCCCCAGCTAGTTTAGTGAGCTTATGCAAAAATTTTAGCGATGCTATGTCAAGCATGTGTTTGTGTGAAGGGGCAAATCTAGAGGGGGTGCGGCAGCTCACATAAACTCTCAGCACGAGTTGGCTCCAGAGGCCACTGGGTAAACACTCCTGCTGCCACTCATCTCCTTCATCTTAGCTCTGAATTCAGTGGGTAATGTGGGGTAGATGAATGATGAACCAAAGCAGCGTTCAACCCCTTGGACTCCAGAGCTCTGTGAAAGCTGGTGAGCTCAGAGCTCACTGCTCAGGAAGAGCTCCAGCAGGAGCTCACGCTGACCAGACCGTGAGGTCAGAGCTCACTGCACGTGTGCAGCAAAGCCAAAGTGTGTGTGTGGGGGGGGGGGGGGGAAGCAAACATACCCCCCTTCCCCCACTTCTAGATATACTACTGTTTGTGTGCATCATCACCTGTATTATGACTAGCCTCCTTTATGCTAGGACACTGCACAAACAAGCATTAAAAGACAGTGCTTGCCTTAAATTTATTATCATATAAATAGGCAAGCAAAGGTAAGAAAAGTAAGTGTATGTAACTGTACAACGTGCATTCACATATTCGATTCTATTTTTATCTAGGTTTATCAGATGTATTGTTCAGTCCATGTTCAGCTTCAGTAAAACTGCAAGCTAGTAGAAAACTTCTTTTCTGGCAGCAGAATATCTACAGAAATACAATGCCTGTTTTCTAACTTTAAAAAAAAATGTGATTTTCTCTACTGTCTTGATCTTAAGACTATAGCATAGGACCAGGACTCGGACAGTTTTATTCCCAAAGAGTTTGTGTGCGAACTGGGGTAATCACTTAGGACGACATTTCCCAAAGTGTTCACTGACTTTAAGTGCCTCAGATTTTGAATTATCAACAGGAGAAAACGGAGACTTGATTTTTCCAATGTGATGAGCATTAATAGCTGTGACTGACTTCAGCTGGAGGATCTCTGGAAATTTGTGCTTTCATGTTATAAATTGATCAACCAAAAATTGACAACTCAGAATAGTGGAGACTATATTTCTTTACTACCATTTCTGTATCTCCCTTTCCCTAAATATACAGAGAGATTATAGTGCTTCACCTTACTTCTCTAGGAGGTACAAGGCTTAACTCAGTACAAAGTCACCTTGAAACAGATGTATTTTCAGATATGATTTAGAAGTAGTTATGGCCCTATTTCCTCCATGCTAATATCTGTGGTTTTACACAATCACATTTTCCTGTCTTTCTTTCTTACTCTACTGCTGCTGTGCAAAAACCTACACAAATAGGGGAACTGACTTGCCAACAGGGCACCATAAGCATACATAATTTTTTTATCAAGTTTGCAATCCCTACCCCCAATTTCTCTTCTATTACCTTTTAGCTGCAACAGGTGTTATACAAGCAACTAAAAGTTTTTTTCTCCAAAAAGAAATGTGTTTTTACACTGAAAGCATCTTTTAAATGCCTTTTAAAACGTAACTGTCTTCTTAGAACATCTTTATATCTTTGGATGGTAGGTGTTGTATATGTACAACTAATATAAAATGTATTACATATATATGCACCCACAAAAATATGTTAAAATATTAAATCTGCAACAACAACAAAATCAAGCAATGAAAAATTTAGGAGGCATTAGAAAACTCGAGCCCTTTGTGCATGTGATTCAATTTTAAATTTCATGATCATATACTATTTTTTCCACAGGAAATCGTCTCATGCAGCGTACAGGATGGATGGCACTCACTGAAGGGTCAAGCTACTCAATATTTTGTTTTATCGTCAGTCATTCTAGGCCTTGTTGACAACATGCTATTCAAATCCTGCTGAGAAGATGCAACAACTCATTGCTATGTGGGCTTTGTCTCTGGCACTCACCCATTCACAAACATTAATGAATTCATTTTAATAACAGTCCTCCAAGTTGGTTTTATACTCGTAAGACAGATGAGGAACCAAGACACAAAAACTTATGTTTAATAGTGTATCCTCAATTTCATATAGCTGGACTGAATTGTATTGGCAATCACATGGCTTATCAACAGGCATAAAATCCTTAGATTCAGTGGGTCCTTAGAGCCTGAGGTACTGATATAATTTCTAGCAGTAACAGGTCATCAGACTTTACATGAACCAGGGCTAGAAGATAGGTCTCACAGTTTCTCAGTGTCACATTTATTTGCTGACAACAGTGGCATGATGATCCTTGACTCCATTCGATCTAACAGAACGGGAGCAGGTCTAGCTATCAAAAACTTTTTGGCCCTTCTCCCTCCAGCATGTCCCCTGTTCCAATCCATCTCTTTCCACTTCCAGTTCCCATAGTTTTTTCCTGAGCCATCATCCCAATCTCTATGTGCAACTAGCCCCAGATTCCTCACCCGATTCCCTTCCCTGGCTCATTCTTTGGCCATCCAATCCAGTCTCATCATGAGACTATCTTCCAGTTTTCCTTACCTTGACTACCAGGGCCCCTTCTCCTAGTCCCAGTCTCTCCCACCCAAGCTCATCTTCCAAACTGTTATGCTGTCTACTGTCCTCCTCCCAGTATAGGTCTTGTCTACTTTATAATTCAGTTTTCTTTTTCCTCCTCCACTATGTTTGAGCATAAGCAGGGGAGAGATTACTAAAATCACTGAAGAGATGTACTTCCTCCTCTCATCTCCTGTGCCGAGTACCATATATACCCTCAACAGCCAGAAGCAGCAACCAAAGAAAATCTTGCAGCTCAGGTAAGAAATACACTCAAGGAAGATGGAATCTTTCAAGAATTCATCTACCAAACCCTAAGAAGCTGCCACAATGCATATTAAAGCAGAACATTTTTAGGTTTATAAACTATGGACAGTTTATCAAGTAGATGAAAAATCTCCTCTCCAGCAGTCTGGTAAAGACAGCTTACCAACCCAATTCCAAATCTCTGCTCCATTAAATAAAACTCTAAATCATGTTTACAAAATTCTTACAGTAATTTCATCAAGAATAAAACTATGTATTTTTTTCCTTATATTATTCTTGGAAATAATTTCAACATTTTTGCTGACACTTAAAATATATGTCAACCTGAGACAAAAACCCAATATGAAAAATTGAGCTCACAAGTTTAGTCTAGCAAATAATAAACACCGTGAATTCCTGATTATAGGAGCACTGTCAACTCCACCTATACTTGATTATTGTATTAATAGCTCATTATTTATTAATACGAGAAAATGCTTACAGGTAGTCCAACATAAAATAAGAATGATATTCACAGAAGATTCACATTTTCTACTGTTTCCTGGATTATTTCTGAGAAAAAGATATGTAAAATACAATAAAGGCTGGGTCAACTAACAGAAGTTATGAAAGTTTAATACAGAACAAAAATATCTCATTTGTTAGCAGAGATTGCTTGATTCAGATAAGTAAGAGAAAGGAAGTTTAGTGTGTGTCAAAGTAGAGGCTAATTTACAGAAATTAACAAGAAGTGTTGATTAGTTTCTATAGACACAAACATTAGTATTCATACTTGGATCAGGCAATTGGCTTTACAGTTTTATGCTTGAAGGTCAGGTCAAACTAATTGATAGTTCAACAATCAAATGTGCAACCATGGTAAGAAGGAAAATTCTGCTTTTAAAAAAATATAAACAACTATCTCAAGCTAGGGTTCAATCCATCAGCAACAAGTCAACAGAGAAAATTACTTAGAAAAAAAGATTTAGGTTCCTCTTAAAAAAATATTAAGTTTTCAACAGATGACTCAAATGTGAAAGTTTGTGGTCTCTGCACCACAGTAGTAGCATGGCAGGTTGTATTCTGAACTGCCATCTTAATGACTCAAGTATTTTTCAGTTTCAAGCATGCAAGTTGCACTATTGAACCTTTTAGACCTCCACTGGTGCTGGGCCCACAGAAGAAGAGTGGTGGGTGGTAAAACTTTTTTTCCAAAGCTTGTTGCTACCTAGCTTCCTGAGAGGACATGAAGAAGTGCTTTTTTTTCTTCCATTACTTCTGAAACAACAGCAAAAGAGCTAATTTTCAATTGCATTTATGAATAGGCCTTCTCATAGGTCACTTCAATTCCACAGGGTGGAATTCACCCTTGCATGGATAAGTCTCACAGGTGCTGCATGTGGTTCACTGCTTAAAGAAACAGAAGCACAATACTCAAATACTTAGAGAACAAAACTAGAGCACTGAGAGTCTGATTCTCCTCTCAAATGGTATAACTGCGTATGACTTCAACGGATCACACCAGTGTTATATAACCCTCAGAATGACGCCTACATACTACAGTGACAGGCATTTTAGAAATGCCAATAGTTAAGATGGATAGATAAGTAATAACGACTTTGCATCCTCTACATTGTCCTCATTTTCCTTTGTGTCTACTAGAAAAATCAGCAACACAGATCTCTAATCTTCACAATGCACTGATCTCCAGGTTAGAAAACAAAGCACAGTATGTCTCATCTGGCTAGAACAGCAGCAAGCTAATGCTGAGAAAGTCCAACTGAGTGTTGAAAAAATTAGGGCAAAAAACCCCCTAAGCATAAACCTACAATGAAATCAACTTCTGTTTACAGTTGCTTGGTGAAGAACAATCAGAAGTAGAGGACATGTTTTGATCTCTGGAAGCCCAACTTGCTAACAGCAGAATAAAGTAAAGGCAAAGCAGAAAGACAATACTGTCAGAAATACTGTATCAATTCATTTAATATTGAGCTGGTATAAACCAGGTTTTAGGCTGAGGCTGACTGAGCTGCAATGATTTCTAGCATGAAGCATCTGGCCCACTGTATTTTGAGGGTAATGGAAAAAAAAGATATAAACCTCAACTAGCCACTAACCTCCCCTAAAATACTTTAAGGCCAGGCATAGGAGTCTCAGGAACTAGACTACTCAATTCCAGAAGCAGACAAAGACTCAGAGAGTAATCAGTGCTGAGGGGAAAAAAATTAAGTGTCCATACAGTCCAGAAACCCCCCAGAATACTCTTCACTTAGCTTAGGGCTTGGAACTAGAAGCCTCATCATATAGGGAAAGGAGGGGCTCTTCCCTCTCATTTAACTGAGAATAAGTTTCGAGAAAGAAGACAACTTCCTCCTTTAAAACAGGGAATATCCTTATTAGAAGAGGACTGTTCATTAATTTTTCCTTGTAGAAAGGGTAGATTTGTATTTATAGCTTAAGTAAATCAGAGATCTATAAGCTTTTGTAAGCAGTGGCTTACTTCAAAGTATTCATCTGACATACCTGCAGCAGCATACCTAGACTCCTGGCGGCCCCAGGCTAACTTTTAGTATCAGGGCCTCCCTTTGCCAGAGATAATGATAATAATAATTTTTAAATTACCATTTTCGGGCCCCCTTTCTGTCCGGGCCTCAGGCAGCTGCCTCCTTCATCCATGCCTGTGTCTGGCCCTGTGTACTTGCTTAATGAAGTAAGCCACTGCTTACGAAAGCTTATGCATCTCTGATTTACTTAGACTATATGGTGCAAATTTACTGTGCCTTCTGCCTGATTTCAGATTAAAACAGCTAACTCCCTTTATCTTTTCCTTACCAGAGAAATTAAGGCTCAATTGTTCTGACTCAGGCTCCAGCCCAGGGAGAAATGCTCAGAGAACTGTATTCCACTAAAGGCACCTGGGGAGAAAGTGATTTGTTCACTGAGCAGACTTTTGTTTTCAAGTTTTATTTATTTGAGAGGCTTGACACCTGGTCTTAGGGGAGAACTGGATGGAATTAATTTAAAGGGCCATTTGGAAGACTTTATCCCAGAGTCAGAGCCTGTTCTAGCCCTCATTTAAGTTTTGCAAGGCCAGCTACAGTGACGCTGTAGTAGACTAAGGATAAAAGACTCATAAGAAAAAGGAATTTGGCTTAAGTGGAAACTCAATGGGCAAGTCCTGCTGCAAACTTTTATTCTAAAATTATAGACTGAAATTCATCTCAGTGCAGAAGAACAGAACAAGAACTACACGCCTACTCTCATTCTATAGTAGGGGAGCGAAATGGCAGATTATTTCTTGGTAGCCCCTGCCTACGTCGCTGTGGCTGCTTTCCGCGTAAACCCCAGGAGCAGTAGGGTCACGATAGTGTGGGACCAGGTCTTCCATTGAAAGCAGCCGAAGCGGTGTTGGCAGGGCGTGCGGCTGAGTGGGGAGCTGCTCTGGGCCTCAGGCCGGGCCGGGGCTGGGCTTTTGCAGCAGCAACAGTGTGATCCAGAGCCAGGACAGAGCTGTGATCTATTGCCTGCACGCCTCACTGGGTACAGCTGCAATCCACTGCCTGCACATCCCTGCCTGTGGTGTGCAGCAACAGATCGCAGCTCTGCCCCGGCTCCAGCCTGCGCGGTCAATGCCACAAGATCCCGGACCCCAAGCAGCTCCCCGTCCAGCTGTGTGTCCCACCAAGGGATGCTGGGAAATGGAGTCTGCCATGGGTCGGATCTGGCCTGTGGGCCAGCTCTTGCTACATTGGATCTGAGAATCCTGTGCATGGCCTTGTGTGAGAGAGCATGCACATACATGCATGTGTCTAGATGGATTAAAAATAGCTCTTACACTACAACTTTTGGGTCAATTTCTATTTCTATATAATCTAAAGCAATGGTGCTTAACCCCTAGCCCACAGTCCAGATCTGGTCCATGGTCCCATGTCATCAGCCCATGGGGCTCCCCACGGGTGCAGAAATTTGGCAGGAGAAGAATAGTGGCACCACCTCCCACTGGCAAATTTCTGGGCCCATGAGATGCTCCAGGGCTTGTGCACTGGACCAAGTCCCCAATTCCAGCGTACAGGGCCAGGCAGGGGCAGTACCAGGTCCCAATCCTGGCAAACAGGTGGCTGGGAGGGTGTGGTGCTGGGCCCTGGGGCCCAATCCAAGTGTGAGGGGTTGGGAGGGGTGGCACCAGGCCCCCAGGACTCAATTCCAGTACGTCAGCACAGGAGGGGATGGTGCCAAGCTCCTGGGGACCAGTCCCAGCATATGGGACATGAGGGAGTCCCAGGGCCTGATGCTAGCATGCAGGGCTCAGTCCAACCCATGGATCAGCCTTGCCGCAATTATCTGGCCCATGGGACCAAAAGTTTGGGCACCACCGATCTAAAGCAAAAAAAATCTCTCTTACAAAAAAACACATACCAACAGTTCAGCGGTATCTGCAGAGTTCACCCTAATGAAGTCTGAAATTTTTTATAAGTCCTAAAAGAAAAACAGAAAGAAGTCCTTGTATTTCTTTGTATATAGTACTTTCACTGGTGAGTACTAACTCACCCCAGGAGTCCCTCACCCGAAACAAAAAAAAATAAGAACTGGTGATAGGGAGATTTAAGAATGAGATATTTCAACAGTATAGTACTATACATATGTTCGCAAAATGCAAGAAATTCTTAGTCACATTATTTTTTAGTTTAAACAGAAAAGCAAAGGAAGAGATGACATATATTCTTCCAGGGAAAAGACAAGATAAAACCATATCACGCTCTCTACAACCCAGATTCACATTAACTCATAGAATCTATTCTCTCTCTATTGCCTCTCTGCACACTGAATTATCTTTCATGGCTTTCTCTATCTGGATCAAATTCATGCATATGATTAGTTTTTGGCACCATTTTTATAAAACAATTCTGTAGGGAATACATTATGATAATTTCTCTCATTTTTACCAAGATTACCCCTTTCAGTGCTAGCCAGAAGACAAATCTTTGCCAAGTTTTGCCTCTATAGGAGTTTCACTGAACCCGCTCCAGAACATTAAGCAGCTAGCTTAAAAACCTCCTGATAAAAAATTGGTAAGGCTAGGTTAGAAGTTTTATTAGTGTTTAAAACACAGGTATCAAAAGAAAAGTTAAAATAACTTTTGAGTATTAGTTTATTCAAACCCTTCAGAAAGTTGAACTCGGAGATCTTGGGGCTCATTTTCATTTTGGTGTGGGAATCACAGCAAAATGGTGATATTTCTTTTTACTCTGTGTACTTTCTTTAGAGTTTTGTATCTGGTTATCAAATGAATCTTTACAATATTTGATAGGCCTGACATGTGGAATCTGGGTAAAGTTTACTCCATTTATTTCTGTTTTAAAGTGTACCAATTAAAAGTGATACTATTAGCCAAACATTTTAACCTAGGTATCTCTAATACTGCAAAACAGCCTTCCCACATACAGAATAATCCCCTCCTCCCCACTCAAGGCTCTTCAATATGAAGTCCGATCATGTTTTATCAGTCCTTTAAATGCATGAAACATGCTAACAGAGTAAAACGCATTCTTCGAGCTGCACAACAGCCTTTTATCTTGTCACAGTCACTGAAATGATAACAGCAGCTAAAACAAGAAAGTTACAAAATTATACAGACCAACCATAAAAACAAATATCAAAATCATCAAGAACATCTGAGCACTGGTGTCCTATTATTCACTTATAAATGTTACATCTTCTGTGAGGCACTGCCATTTCATCAGTCATTCTTCCATAAATATTAACAATATAAAGACAATTTAGCTTCAAAACAAGGACATTTTATAATGAGTGCTCCCCTTAGAAGCTCTCTCATTTAATTGGTCTCAAGGTCATTGGCTTCAGTAACTTAATAAGAATTACATCATCAGTCCCACTATAGGACAATTCCATCACCAATCAATAAATGAGATCACTGCATATTATCAATCGTTTCATGGTAGAAATGAGTTGCAACTTGATAGCAGCTCATACCACAGAGAATAAAAAATCTTGTTCAAGTTAGCCTGAGTCCCAGCTCAAACTAAGCAAAATGCCTGCTATTTTTACAGCAGTACTTCAGAGCCAAGCAAGAATAGGGCCCCATTATTGTGGATGCTACACAAATGGAACACCAGAAAGTTTATGACCCCCAAGAGTTTATGTTTTAAGCAGACAAGAAAGACACAGGTCAGGGGACACACAAGAAGGGGTCAAAGTAAGCAGGAAACAGTCCATTACTTCTGTAGTTTTTTCTAGGAAAGAGCTGGGGTCATATAGTCCAGAGCAGAAGACTCAGGTAAATGTAAGCTGACATTTTCAAATTTGGATACCTTAAGTCAGGCACTACTTCACACAGGGTGGATTTGATTTAAATCAAATCAATTTAATTACAATTTAAATCACTGGTCAGGAAACCTCAATTTAATCACTGTTTATTCTTGTTTGCTATAACCTTTATTGAAGGCTACAGAAATACGCTTTGGTATAGCCAGCATACATTCTCCGTTTCTCTTTAGCTCAATGTTGGAAACTTTGATTATAACAATTCCATCTATTGTGTCACAATTTTGCTCACAAACTATCATTAGATTAGGCTATTTCTCAATATAGCTCTCAAAAAAAAGTCCACTACTGAGTTCTGTCGCCTATCTTGTGGGAGAGTTAGGATCCTCTCCTTGTGGGAGAGTTAAGATCTTCTCCTTGTGGGAGAGTTACGCTATTCAGAGCAGCTGCAAAGTGGTTGTGATGGAAAAATTTTGCAATTTCAACAACATTCTGCTCAAAATGTTTATCTTTTGTTTGACAGGCTGAGAGCCATGGGACTCTTTAGCCTGGAAAAGCACAGGCTCAGGGGTGATCTGATGGCCACCTATAAGTTTATCAAGGGTGACCACCAGGATCTGGGGGAACGTCTGTTCACCAGAGCGCTGCAAGGGATGACGAGGTCGAACGGTCACAAACTCCTGCAAGACCGTTTCAGGCTGGACATAAGGAAGAATTTCTTTACTGTCCGAGCCCCCAAGGTCTGGAACAGTCTGCCAGTGGAGGTGGTTCAAGCGCCTACATTGAACACCTTCAAGAGTAAATTGGATGCTTATCTTGCTGGGATCCTATGACCCCAGCTGACTTCCTGCCCTTTGGGCAGGGGGCTGGACTCGATGATCTCCCGAGGTCCCTTCCAGCCCTAATGTCTATGAAATCTATGAAATCTACTGCCCTTCCCTCCTTGCATTTATCTCCAGACTCCTCCTCCTTCCCCCCGGCCAATCCTCTGTTCATTTAACTTCTTGAAACTTTGCACTTTTAGAAAGAGATAAGGGCTTGACTCTGTGTACAGGTAACTTGCAGAGAGACAACAGGGCCTATGGGTAGGTAATCGGGGAAACTAAGTATCACAGAGATGGTTAATGGGCTCTTCTAGACTGAGCACTGAGTCCCAATGGGTAGAGTGGTTTTCTTTAATCTTTACTAACCTGTAGAGGAGCATCTGGAAACCTCCTAAGATTGGGCCCCCTAATATTCCATGCTCTGTTGTGACCTATTTATAAACCTTTTCTAAAAATGTTACATGAATATATTGTCTCAAATAGTACATAATTAGAAGTTATAATCCCTATTCCCTGATGATATTGTTGAGCTTTAATATATCTTAAATTAAAACTATCTTTATATAGGGTTTTTTAAAAGCATCTTAACAAAAAAAATAAAAATATGATTAAATAAAAAAAAATCTAATTTTAAATTAAAATGTCAGTTGTTTTTTATTTAAAAAACCCACTGACTTTTATCCACCCTGACTCCACATGCAGACAGCTAAATTAGCTGCTGGCTTCACAGTAAGGTGGGGCACCTGCAATGCCCATCAGTCAAATGTTGCAGGTAGCTTGCCTGCTCTGAAAAATCAGACCATGACTCCCAGATTTCACTGTTCTGACCGTAACATACATGGCTAGGAGCTGGCAGTACAATCTTGGCAGCTCAACCAGCATTTAAATGAGGCTTTTCAATGTAAATTAAAGGATATTTTTTACAAATATATCTATACTGATGAGCATAAGCTGTATCAGTTGATCAGTTCCTTTCCTTGGGCATAATTCTATTCTTAGTTATGAACAGGGAGTAGCTACTGAGTCTGATATCCTGTTCCTCCTGTAGGATATCCACTGACTTTCACATGAGGAAGAGATTCCCCTCCTACCTACCTCAGAGAAGACTTTTAACTTGAACAGTGAAAAGATGCATTATAATCATTAGGCTATGCAGAAGGGTCCACCACCCAGTCCTATATCAGGCCAACTCTTGCTAACTTCAGAATAAGGCCCATATCCTGTTTTGAGCTCTGCAGCAATCCCAAGTTTGCCCCTATGGAACTCAAGAATTACAGTCCTTATTTCTCAGAATAAATCCTTGTCTTGACAATAGTAACCTTCAAAGTCAACTTCAAAATTAAGATACCCAGGACCTGGCTCTCCTCAGTTATACCAGATTTGCCAGCATAAGTCCATGGCTTCAACAAAAGTGTTCTTGACTGACTTAAACCAGTGAAAATGTGATTATAACTAGGCCCAGAGAGCCCAATTCATCCCCCTATGCTGATATATCTTCACTCAACATAATTAAGCTGGTTTGAAACTAAAGCAAAACTCCATCCTAGAAACTTCTTACACAAAAAATATTTTCACTGACACTGTGGCAACAAACACCTTGAATAAGTAAAGCCCACAGGAACTGACTCTATTTTTGCAACATGATACTACGCTCTTTTGAAAAAGCTCACCATAAATTCTTCACAGATAACAGAAGGTTAAAATACAATCTATCGGAAAAAAACCTGTCTAACTTACTGTGCAGCTCATCCAGCAGATAAATATAAAGTTAAATAAAACGTTAAATGCTACTTCGGTTTCATGACTGCCAGCTTTTAATCACTGTCTCAGAACCCAACTGTATTCTGTGGAGGAGGAGACATGTCACCATAGCAAATTTTACCTGTGATGAAGGTAATTTATTGTGCCTGGCAGCAAAAAGCAAATTGAGATCCTCATCTAGAAGTTTGTATCTTATCACTGTTGTTTTCATTATTCTCCACTTTTTTGGAAGAGCTAAGACTAAAATAATAAATGTATGAAATTGCCACTAAAATGAATTCAGTCTAGATTTCATGAAGTTTCAGATAAAGAAAAATGGAAGGAAAGATGCCTTTGATAATAAAACAGTAAGAGGAATAAGATGATTTCTTGTGTATAAATGGGATTTCAGAGTTTTAAGTATCTTGGAATTTCACAGTTAGAAGTCTTTTTTTCTCATTGACCCAACATGTTAATCTACAAAGAGACTCTTGGTCAAACATTTACCATCTAAATGAGGGGCAGGCAATTACTTTGGGTGGAGGGCCGCTTACTGAGATTTGGTAAGCCATCAAGGGCTGCATGACAGGCAGCCTAGGGCAGATTAATATTAATTTTCTAAATTTTTTAGGGGCCCTGCAAGCCAGATAGAATGGCCTGGCAAGCCACATCTAGCCCACGGGCCACATTTTGCCCACCCCTAATCTAGATGCAGTCTTACAGGCAGATGAGAAAGAAAGAATAAAAATGGTATCAGCAAAATTGCGGGGCCAATGGAAAAGGAGGTTGGATAAAGGCCAAGCCAAAAATTAGTGACCCCCCCCAAACTGAATAAGCTCACATTACTTCATCCTTTGGTTCTTCTGCATTGCTCCAAAAGTTTTCCTAGTAACAATGAAGACAATGAGACTTTTCCCATAATTTTTTTTTCCAGAGGACAAAAAGAGCTAGTAAAGCACTCCTCACGGAAGTAAGGGTCCTAGGTAGTCATTTCACATAACCTTGAAGGGCTAAATATTTCTACTGGATTGCCACTCCTGGAATCAACAAAAGTGACTTTTCTCCCCTAGAGTTGGCTACCCTCTTCCTACACAAGCCACTTCTTCAAGCTGCAATGCAGCTCTTCCCAGCCCACCTGCAAGCATACACCTCTAGTCTGTGCCAATGAACAAGGTATCACCTACATCAGCCTGACCCACCTTTCTCTATGCAGCTCTTCCTCGTGTTCCTGCCTTCTGCATTCTCTCTCTGCTGTGCAGCTGAAAGCAAGAATGAATTTACCTTTCCGAGGCCCTATGGTCCCCACAGCTTCCATAATGCGTTTGACAAATGAAGGGAGCCTTTACAAATTTGCTTAGTAGTACTGAGTTTGAAATTATGTAGGATATCTTAATGTCGAGAATAATATGGCTGGCGGGTTTGTGAAAGCTTTCCATGTAATAATTAGTCTACTGGGAAGTACCTGTTACCAGAGATGGAACAAACCTAAGGGCAAAGCAGGCAGCATCTTGGGAATGATATTCTGAACACACAACTCAAGGCCACAGTGACTGTGAAAAGATATGTTTGGGCTGAACATATGCACGTCAATTGTAGAACTCATTCTACTCCCGTTCATATCATTTTCATACTGGTATAGAAATATATCTTTGTTGGAGCTACCTGTGGTTCACATTAGTGAAAAGAAAACTGGACTCTGTATATTTGCTGTCATTGCACTTGTCCTCAGTTTTAGTCTTGCATAGGTGACACTTACCAGTAATAGAAACTACTAAGCATGTTCAAATATAACCCATACATGTCTTTGTACAATTAACCAGGTTATATTTTGAAAGGACTTTATTTGAAATCTTTGCTTCTGTTTCCTAAAACTCAAGTTAGTAAGGACAGGCTTAATTTCATTCTTACACAGTGAACAAAAATGAGGAAAAAAAGTGATATTATCATTGCTAAAAAAGTATTCAGGAAAAAAAGACTTTGAGAGGAACAAGTGTTTCAGGCCCCCTCTGCATGTTACAAGTACTGAGCAATTAAGAGTTAATCAGAAACCAGCTACATGTGCCAAGTAGCTAGCACACAATAAAAAGCTCCAACCAGCTGTAAAGTTAGCCCTCAAAAATGTGTACTAACTTTATAGTTGGCTGTCATCAAGTTTTAACTTGCTTATGTAGCAGGGTCTCCTCTGAAGCTGAAAACCCCGTCAGCTTATGAGCTCCTTGCCCCAGGGGTGCACCATGCCCAGTGAAAAACCCCTGAGCCCTAGGGATCATGGCAGCTGCAATCCCCAGGATCCTGGAGTTTTACGCATCCCGCAAGTCATAGGGATAGCAGCAGCTGTGAACTCCAGAGTCTGGGGATTCACACACCCCTGTGTCCTAGGGATCATGACAGCCGTAATCCCCAGGGTCCAGTGGGTATGTGAAACCTCTGGACCTTTCAGATCATGGCTCCTATGATCCCTACATCTCCAGGGTATGGGAAAATTCCCAGGGCCGGAGAATCACCACAGAGGCAATCTTGCTGCCCCGGGGGAACAGAGAAACCCCTGGGCCAAAGGATCACAGGGATCCCAACATACCCCACACCTGCAGCAATCCTATGCCCCAGGGGTTTCCCGTACCTCTGGGGCAGGGAAATAGCCGCAGCTGAGTTCCTTCAGCCTCAGAGGTGTGTGGGATGCCCCCAAGGCTAGTCATCCCTCAGCTGGAGTACGTGAAGATCCCAGCTGCAAGAGCCTGTTTCTTGTGGTGCAGGGCGAACCCGATCCTGAGCCCTATCCTGGGCTCCTCCTGTACTATCAATAATGCGCAATAGGATCTAATGCATAATCCCACAGTCGATGCAATTGTGTGAATGGCACATTAGATACCATCGCATCTTTATGTGCATGTGTGGTGGGGGCCTCAGCGACAGAAACCGGATGAACTAGTTACGCTCTCTGCGAGGAGACAGGAAATGGTATAGAAAAAAAATGCAAGCGCATTTTTAAATTAAAAATACCAAAATACATGGCATTTCTGCTTTCCTTACAATTAGGCTATTTTCTGCTACTGGTTCCTCTTAAGTTCTACAGGTGGTTGTATACAAAATGGACAGTTATAGTGCACCAAAAAAAAAAAGCACATGTGGCAATTAGAGGTACTTTTTCTTCAATAAATAAGCTAGATTTATTGACTGACGTTTAACTTGTTGGAAATATTTCTGAATAAACAACATTTAAACAGCAGGAAAACAATACTTTAAAATTTCACACTAAAATTCCAAAGCAATTATTTAGATGAGCTAATATAGAAATTATTTTTTAAGTATTTGTTTTATCCTCTGCAGGTTCTGTTTCCCCTGCCTGATTGGAAAATGGATGGCAACTCAGTATAGGAAGGGGATCTATTGGTCACATCCAGTCTGCATCTATGTGCATTGCTTACAAAAACTCATCACAGCACTACAAAGTCCATAAGCCAGTACAGCAACATGCTGAGAAAGGAGCTGAAGAGATAGGTTTTCTATGTCCTGACACTAGATCCTCACATACACATTGGAAATACAAACAGGTTATCAGACCTTCAGGGTAAGGAGACATATTAAATGGAGAGGTGGATTTTACTAAGCACTTTTTAGTTATTTTTTCCTCAGTAACGTAAATGAAATAGCTGGCTACATAAATGCTGCCTGGTGCAATAATTTCCTTTCCAAGGTGTACAGAGTGGTTGGATATTATGTTGTTGCATGTTACAGAAAGCCCCAAAATAGAGATTTATTGAAATCTGTCCAAAAACAGAGTACAACATATGTATAAGCTATGCCATAAACAGAGCAACTGCAGAGAACAGAGTCCTGCCCACATTCTTTCTTTGGTACTTTATATAGGCAGTTTTCAGATAGCAGCTATGATCTTTGAACTGTGCTGCTAACACAGTGATGTTCATCTATCAAAATTTTAGGCTAGCTTTCTTCTTACTAGGTGGAGAAGTATTTGGTTTTTGTTTAATTATTGTTAGGCTCCTGATTGAAACAAACTCCAAAAACATGTTCCTATCCTCCACTGGAACACACTTCAAACTCATGACTACCCTTTGCAAAAGCAGAGGGTTTATTATGAGTAAGGCTTTGATTTGAGTTCTGATCCCACTGCAAAATTCACAAAATTATCACAGGACACTGCCACAGTGTTATGAAACAGACTGCAGCTGGCCTGTGTGAATGGTACATATCATGTTCCAGTTTTGTTACAGAACTGCACTGTGGCCCCGTAAAGGTTTGGGCTGTTATAACACACAGTCCTGGCACAGACAGTCCTGGGACAGTAGCACAGAGAATCCTTAGGGGTTCATGAGAAGCTGGAAAGGCTCCGAAGTAGCAGAGTTCCAGCAACAGCTTCAAATTCAGCAGAAATTAAGTTTTACCAGCTGCCCCTTCTGTACTGCTTTTCTCCTCGAAAAAATGCTGTCTGAGTGCATTTAGCAAGCAAAAATGTTATTTCTTTGTCACTCAGATCTGCCACAACCAGCTTCTTAGATATTGACAAGAAAGAAAAAAAAAAGACATAATCTTATGTAATGTTAGGAGAAAAAACTCAGAATTGCTTGTGATTTCAGTTCTGTGTTTTTATTACATAAACAATAAATTTGTTTTTCGTCTCAAAAGAAAACCTGACACTTCTGCCTCATCACCTCCACTGAAGTGTCTGCAAACCCTGTTTAATCATTTATTTCTGCTGAGGGTTAGAGTAAAAGGTTCTGAAATCCTGCACACACTTTCTTCCTATTTATCCTCTCTGAATGGCATGTGTTTCAGTAACTCTCTATTTAATAAAGATATAGAAGACTGAGATGATTATTAATATTGATCCATACATATATTCAAAGGAACTTCCTTAAGACTGACCCGAGGTGATCTCCCTTCCTGGACCCATGTGGTCACATGTTATCACAAATACAGCAGTTTAGAATCCTTAATTAGGGGTGAGGCTGGAGGCCCCAAGCAGATGCCCAGATGCTGTGTTGTATACTGCCACCCAATTAATCTAAACACTTGAAGAATCAAAACTAGGATTTAAGATGGATACACCACTGCTGCCCTTATATTCTTTCAGAATAAACTATAGAGTAGAGCACTGACTCATGTTTTGGAAAAATGCATTAGCAACCAAAAAGAGCTAGGACTTGCATTAAAAAAAACAAACCCCCCCCAAAAACTTTAGGTTCTTAGGAACACAGCAGATTGCCAGTAAGGACTAGTCTTCCCATTTATTAGTCTGTAATACCAAAGGAACTTATTACATATGTGATTATTGGTCCATGCAGCAAACAGGGAAATTACAATGCAATGGCATGACCACTTGTACCCTAAAACATAATATCAAACTAGCACTTCACTTGTTTAGTTTCCATGGGAAAAAGATGTGCTTTCTTAACAGGTTATAATACTCTGGGTTACTTGCCAAAGAAAGTCATCTCCTCTCCTTTGCTTTGCAGGTCTGTTCAGAACTCCCACACATCACAAATGAGTATGACTCTCAGTCACACAGTGTAACACCAATATTTGGATTTAGAAAACATAATGATCCCTCAAGTGATTTATGAAACATATCAAAGCTTAGTATCTAGACAGGTGCATTACTAACAGCTGTAGTACCTTATAAATTCAGTCCACCTACCTCATGCAGTAGATTGTATCAATGCTGAATTGAATACTTTAGCCACTAGAGGATAGGGACAGAAGTTACACATAAATTAGTATAAGTAATCAGAAACTGGTTCAAATCTGTAACACAACAGAAGTTCAGTGCACATAAATTGCTTTCAAAGTGGCCGAAACTGGTTTAAGATAAACTTGGATGAATGTAGTATCAGATTTAACTGATTTAGGTAAAATCGGTTTATTGAACTTCTGTCCTAGATCCCCTCTAGATTCAAGTTAAATCACAGTCCTCCAGGATCCCAAGATGCTTTGCACCTCCTCACCCTCCCCTCCCCACCCAGGATGGGCCAGCTAGCTTTGGCCCAAACTGTCTGCTCCAGCTGAGCAAGGAGGCATGCTCTAGCACCCCCCAGTTTCTGGCCTGGGCCACTGAAGGTATGTGGCTGCATTTCTAGAATCAAAAGTGACTGTCTGGTCATTTGCTGATAGGTTCAGTTAGTACAATTCAGACTAACCCGTGAAGACTGAATCAATTCAGCCTTGGGCTTCTTAATTGTCTGCACTTAGCCTAGCTGTTTCTATCAAGATTCAGAGCTTTTGTACTTCTTTACAGCTATGCAAGAAACATCATGTTCCAATATTTATGACTAATGACAGCTTTGGAGTTAGTCTATAAAGTTTCTACCTGGTTTAGCTCATGTAAAAAAATTAAAGATCAAAACATTTTAGAAAAAGGAATGTATAGGAATAACTACATTCCCACCGAAGACACTGTTTTCCTTTCTGTAGCAATTAGTCTTCTAGCACTTGTAACATTTATTGAACTTTTTTTTTTTTACCTGGAAATTCAGAACCTCCAAACTGTGGCTAATGAGTAATATCAGACATGGCCAGTATCTTAGTCCTAGCCTAGCTTCTATCCAGCGAGGAGTGGTTGGTTGTCTTCTGACAACACACAGGACTTAGTCCTTTGGTTGCCAGAGATGCTTGTAGGAAATCTCCTGACATATTTACCTGACCTGGGAAATGGAAAATGCCAGCTGATTAAGTGTTAATTGTCTCTGATTATTATAAAATGATAATAAGAATACTAATTAAATGTCAATGAGGAAAAGTACTGACTTAATTTAGATTAGGTTTGTCATAAACTCTGCTCAAAAGTTACTGAAAAGTTTCATTGATTTCAGTCACCTTCCCACAACCACAATCCTGCAACTGGATCAGGCAGAAGCAAACCCAAAACCCAGTGGGGGTCTCTGTTGACATCCAAATCCATTCTAGCAGATCCCACTGTTAGATCAATACCCAAATCTTAGCTGAGTTTCAGGTTTGCAAAAGGGTCTTACATCAAGGGGACAATTTCATCTGGATTGGGGTTTTATTACAAAAATGCTGCAAATCTCTATTTCAAAGGAAAAGTATATCCTTTCCGCTTTCTACTCCTCTCCATTCAGCTAGTGCTCTTTAGATCTTTTTTTTTTTTTTAAACTACAATCTGGCAATTAAAAAGAGGCCAGTAACAATTTTTGTTGTTGTTGCTGAGTTGTTTTTTTTAGCACAGTCGGAGAACATCTGGATCCCAAGTTGCCAAGAACCGGGAGACAAATTTCAGAGACATGGACACCTGTAGTATGAGCTTGAGGTTATTAATTTCCACAAATATATTCTGAATGCAGCAAGGGAAAAATGCAGAATCTGAGTCTTTCACAGGGTAAGTGATTCAAATTTCAATCAAGGAAAGATAACTATATTTAGATAGGCATAATACATTACTTTTTCTTTTGGTAAATTCAGCAGAATTAAGGGAACCAGATGGTCAAATATCTATGAAGCATTCTCAGATCTATTACACTGATGGAGAAACATTAGAAAGGAAGAAATCCTACCCACATTCAGAGTAGTCCTGTGCAGGCCACATAATAATTAATGAGATCATCATGCACAGCTGTCAAACATAAAAAGGTCCTCTGACTTGTAACAATTTATAGATGCCAGGAAATTAGAGTTTAAAAAATGTGCTGTAATGATTTTTTTTTCTGATGCCCTATTCTTTCCAACAAAGCAAAAAACAACAACAAGTGAACAAACCTAGTAAACAGTCATTTGGCAGTACAGGTGACCTTAATGGATACACCATTTAAAAAAAATACATTCTTGCCATCTGCTTTGCCCTTTAAGTGCAAGTACAAAACAAAACATAAAATCACAATTTACAATGGCATGAAATAAATAATAAATAGATCAGCATCCTCTGACGTGCACCGTAGGCTTAGTTAATTTTTCTCTCCTATGCTTTATGTCCAAATTAAAGACAAACTGTTCCCATTCTTTTACCTCTCTAGTAGAGAGACTTCCCCAAGTGATTTTTTCACTGACATAAAGGAATTCTTTTCACAAGTCTCACTATAAACAAGGCAATAGTTTAGAGCTAGGGCTTCCCCCACCCATACCTCATACCTGGTCTTATTTCAATGCCTATCATCTCAAAATGAAGAGACATGAGGAAGGATGGTCAAGTGGCTAGCAATTTAGCATGGGAGTAGTGAGCAAGGTTCTATTTCCTGCTCTGCCATATATTTCCTGAGTGTCCCTTGGCAAGTCAATTAGCCCCTCTTTCTGTCTTAGTTCTCTTTACGTGAAATGGAAATAATGACACTTCCCAACCACACACAGGTATTGGGAGACAGTCAAATCTAAAACAGAGACAAAAATAAACTTAGATGATAGAATATATACAGTCAGAAGGCAAGGCAGTTATGCACCTTTATAGACTAACTAAAGATATAAATAGAAAAAGTGCACAAGCTTTCATGAACCCAAGGGTTTCACAAAAACTCGTGCTCTCTATCTCTTTATATATATACACACATATATATTATTTACTCTAAAAAGACTAACGTGGCAAACTGCATCTCTCTGATCAATAATGTACACAGCATATAGTACTAAATTGTCTCTGGAAGGAAAATCCTATGCCATGATACAATGCCATTCCTCAGGTAGCAGTTCTCGGGGAGGGGGGAGAGGGGGGAGTTAACTACACTTTTAAAATTTGACAAAACAAATTTATGCCAAAAATTCAATTTGACATTGCTGCTTTAGACATATTTCAAATATAATAGCAGCCCTGTTCTCGCTATTTGGTTAGAGCTGTGCAAGTATTTCCAGTACAGATGCCTTTTAAAATGAGAAAGTCAATCATTAAAAAAAAAAAAAGAACCATTTCAAGATGAAACCTGATATTCCACTTCTTACTCTGCAAGCAAATGCAATCACTGCTGGCCTGAAAAGCATTTGAACTGTTGGGAATAGTATTT
Organism: Crocodylus siamensis; assembly: GCF_052110815.1. Lineage (NCBI taxonomy): Eukaryota > Metazoa > Chordata > Crocodylia > Crocodylidae > Crocodylus > Crocodylus siamensis. Next base: position 133,158,289 of record NC_143397.1, on the reverse strand, counting down.
TGTTTTATACATCCAAATGGTAATATAAACATGCTACAGTATAACAAAATAAAAAATATTTTAAGCTGTGTGCCCATGTGTTGCATTAAATACAATTCAAAGTTTCACACCATTCAGGTTCATAATAAAGAAATGAAAACAAAGTAGGTACAAAACACAAGCCTTGAAAAAACTGAACATAGATGCTGGTTTGAAAAGACCTTCCCTGTGCAGACACTCAGAAGGAAATGTTCTAACAGTACTTTCTATTTTTTTTTTCAAATTGAATATTAGAATGTTCTACAATGACACATCCCTAGAAAGTATTTACTGAAAAAGATTTTCCTCCCACTTACCCATAAACCATCCAACCCCCACAAAATCGAAGGAATTGTGCATGTCAGTCTAAGCTAATTAATTGCAGATTTTTAAGTAGCTATCCAATGACCGAATGATGTGGACCCAAAAAACTATCTTGCATACACAGTTTCTGCATCTGCTTGTTCTTATCCAAAGGCCACCCTACAAAGCCATAGCCACGTTTAAACTGCCTCTGTAGTGTGGCAAGCCCAGAAGTCCTGCCACGAAGCACATATCGCTCACTAACTCCTATACACCGAAAACTAGAATTGAGTGTAGGCAATCTGAGCATGTATCCACAGCCACTTTTAGGCTCTCTGTCTTGGGTATGCTTCTTGGCACATACCCATGGGCACATCCATTTCCAGGCTAGGGTGCATATTAGCTAGGACTGATGCCAGGACATTACTCCAGTAAAGTTCAGTCAGTGCTGAGGATATTAACTTGATATGGACAAACTCTGTCCTTTCCATGAAGAGCACTGTAAGGTACATGCAGATGTTCACTGCATCTCATCTATGATTCCATGGCTTACTTCAGGCCATTGGATTATAGATCAGGAACAGCTTGTGCATATGTTCACCAGTGCAGGGAGCTGCGCCAGGAACCCAACCTAAGTAACTCAGGGTGAGGGGAAGGGCACGTGGGATTGTGAGAGGACTAGCAGGCCCACAGGAGGAGTTGGCAGGATCAGGGAGGGGGCTGGCAGGTCTACGGAGGAAGGTTGTTCATCTCCCAAGACGTCATTCTCCCGTTGTACTCAGCCTTGGTGAGGCTGCAGCTGGACTACTGTGTCCAGTTGTGGGCTCCACAATTCAAAAAGGATGTGGAGAAGCTTGAGAGGGTCCGGAGAAGAGCCACGCACATGGTCACAGGTCAGGAAAACAGACCTTACGACGACAGGCTGAGAGCCATGGGGCTTTTTAGCCTGAAAAAGCGCAGGCTTGGGGCAATCTAATGGCCACCTATAAGTTTATCAGGGGTGTTCACCAGGATCTGGGGAAACGATTGTTCACCAGAGCACCCCAAGGGATGACGAGGTTGAACGGTTATAAACTCCTGCAAGACCGTTTCAGGTTGAACATAAGGAAGAATGTCTTCACGGTCCGAGCCCTCAAAGTCTGGAATAGCCTGCCATCGGAGGTGGTTCAAGCACCTACACTGAATGCCTTCAAGAGAAATTTGGATGCTTATCTTGCTGGGATCCTATGTCCCCAGCTGACTTCCTGCCCCTTGGGTAAGGGGCTGGACTCAATGATCTTCCGAGGTCCCTTCCAGCCCTAATGTCTATGAAATCTGGGGGTGGGGGCAAAGAGCTAAAACAGCCTGGCCAGAGTGAAGGACATAGGAAGAAAGCAGCCCAGGGGCTGGGGTGAGCAGCTGGGCTTTCCAAACCATAGGGCTGTGCTCTGAACATGTGCAGAAGTTTGGTAGACGGGGCTGACCTATTTCCGATCTAACTCAGTTCACCTCCTCGGATGAACTAAGATCAACCTAACCCTACATAGGTCAATCTAAATGTAACATCTGCACATACCCATATACAGCATATATACCTATATTAAAACAACTGCTTTGCATCTTGATTTCCATTTTAACTTTACAGCAGATGAACATGCTGGCCAGCAGATAACATACGTTCCAGGGTAGATTGGCAATTATTACAATAACTTTCACACATCAATGTGCACCATTACACTGACTTTGGCAGTCACCAACTGAACACTCTGGGTGTTGTGTCCATTAAATGAATTGAGTCACAAAAAATTATAATAGTAAAAACAAAGAAAATAAATGGTTCTTCATGGGTTGTGTCACCTTGCCCCACTGTAATGGGTCAGAGCAGGAAGAGGAGGGAGTGTGAGTCCAGAGACTCTGGTGATGGCAGCAGGAGAGCAATGGGAGGAGTGATGCCTGAACCAGGAGCCTGGAGGCTGCAGGTAAACCCACAGGGGCCACATGTGACTTGCAGGACATCAGTGGGACAGCCCTGCTTTAGAGGATAGATTTTGCATAGATTGCAAAAAATACCATGCTCAGCTTGTATAGCAGGTTCCACTGTTTCCACAGCATTGCTTCCCCCTACGTCTGCATGATCCTGGAAACAATAAAGGAAGGAAGGAAGGAAAGAAGGAAGGAAGATGGAGAGGGAAAAAAGAAAAGAATTGTAAAATCCTGTATGCCAACAGATAGGCTTAAGGGCAGATGTCAAAATTACCTGTAAATCTTTTTCCTCCCCCTCCCCCCAAATTGCACACATTTCAAATCGATTGTTTTGCTTATGGACGGAGGAGAGTAGGGAGAGGCACTTTCTTAAAATGCCTGGTACTACTGTACAGTTTTCATCTGTATACCCTGCAGCTAAATGGCACGAAACTTTGTTCAGGCACATCTCAATACTGGTTGCCCCTATAATCATTACATGAAGGTAAGCTGTTCTACCAGAACAGTTTTTCCAATGTATTACCCACAAACTACTTTTGGCATCAGATATTCTATATATATTCTGTATAGCAAATTGCAGATTTACTCAAGAACCTAGCTCAAATTACCCCTTTGAAACACAAATAAACAATTATGAAAAAAATCCTGTACTTCAGCTGTTTTTAATGACTGCATTATTCTGATTATGTCTACCTTTTCTTTCTTTCAAAAGAACCATAAAAATCACTATGTAAATATGGGTGGGCGGGCAGTGAACAAGCCCCAGGCACTGCTGGAGTGGGTGCCAGAATGGAGGGGAAGATGTGTTGCCCTCCTGTCCCTGCCACTTTCCAGCTCTAGTCCTGACAGCAAGCAGTTGGCAGCATAGAAGTGTGTTTCAGTGAGTGCAGGGCACGGTGGAGAACATAATTTTGTCAGGCAGCAGGAGGCGGTGGCAGCTGGAGCAGGCTGTTGCTGGGGGGAGAGATGGCAAACATTACCCCATTTTTTTGCCATGAAAAAGATTTTTTTTGCTTGCTTAATGTGGGCATCTCCAGCAAAAAAGAGAGTGACATCTCCCCTCAGTAACAGCAAACTTTAGCCCTGACTCTTGCACAGTGCCTGCTGTCAGAGCCTCTGAAGCCAGACAAGGTAAAGGGAGAAGAAACAGAGGGACTGCCCTGGGTGCAGTTGTAGCCAGTTATACCTCTGATAAAAATTACATTCTATATTTGGTCAACATATACTGCAACCCCTGGCATTCTTAACTTCTGTATTTTGCAGTACTTTTGTGTGTGCAATAAAAATACCAAATCAGAACTTTCTTCAATGCAGTTTTCATTTTAGTATGTTTAACACATTTAATCCTCTGGGTCCTTTCCCTGGTTCTTTGATTTTCCTATGAGAGGTGGCATATGTAATATCAATTCAAGGTCGTCATCGGTAGTTAATGACTTTATCCAGGAAAAAGGCAGGTATCTATTCACACTGAGTCCACTGGGGAGAGCAATCTACACTAGCCCAAAGCAAGGTGCGAGTTCACACCTGTGGACCCACAGCAGGACTCTTTATACTGGTGTACCAATACAACCCATTTTTTGCATCAGAGAAATTAGCTGCCTTCACCAACAGTAGTTCCTGTTCCTCAGCCAGAATTTCTTCACCTTGGTTACCAAAGCAATGGACTAACTACCCAAGTGAAGGGTACACCTGCTACCACTCCCCCCCCAAATTGCTGTAAGGCAGAAAGGAGGAAGTTAATTCCCCAAAATACTTTTTCTTACTTAGTACCCTTGCAGTTACAGCCAGTGATGGATGCCAAATGCACTGGGTAGTTCCAGCTGCATGAGACAAGTCAGCAGACACTTTCAAGGCACCAGAGTGAAAAGATCAAGATCAGACTATGATGTGCCAGTTAAAACATTCAGGCTACATCTGCATGTGCAATTAGTGCATCCAAATAAATTCTGACACAGCTTATGCTGGAGTCTATTGCTCCTGGGCAGTGTTTACACATGTGCCCAGGACTGCAGCACATTGAGCCAGGGTGGTAGAGCCCTGGCTCGTGGGGAGTCTCGGGGGGAGGTCAGCCTGCCAGCCCAGAGCTGCTCCATCCCAGCTCAATGTGCTGCAGAGGGGCTGGCTGGGGCACGAGAGTGCTACAGTGCGAGCCCTGCCAGTAGGCAGCCGCAGTACTGTAGCACTGTCATGCACCAGCCAGCCCATCACTGTCTACATAGGCACTGAAGCAGAGTAAATAATTCCTCCATAGGATAGCATTTGTGTGAGGCAGTACTATCCTACAGCAGAGTTAACTAGTTTACTCCAACACAATAGGGGCACATGTATAATCAGTGATGCTTTACTGCAGAGCTAATTAGTCAACTCCACAGTATAGTGTAAGTGTAGATCCCCCCTCATTGTGCTACTGTGACTCTATATGCTGCCTACCTACTTGAAGATATATCATGTTCAATGTGCTGAGACTTAGTTTAACCCTAACAGAAGGCAAAGGATCGCTTAAGCAGCGACTCAGACTGCCAATACAGGAGGACACCTTAACTTCTAAGTACTTTCTAAAGGGATTTTGTACTAGTGAAAGACTCTATCTTGAAAGTTCTCAATAACAGATCAGATACATGACTCAAGCAGCTGGAACATGAGCTTACCCGCGATGACCTCATGGTATGCCCTACCACCGAATTCCAGACAGTGAGAGTTTACAGTACAGCCTTCAGATCAAAGCCTGGGAGTCTTGACTGGCAAAGGTTGTACTGAGCATCAACTGAGATAGAGATTCAACTATGAAAGGTGAGAAGACTAAAAACTCAGTTTGCAATAATAACAAGGTTTCGACTATTGGAAGGAGGGTGGAAAATGCAGCTTTCATTTAAGGTTGTATGAAGCTGGAGGATTTCAACAGACTTGTTACAGCATTAGACTGGAGTAAAAGAGCATAATCTGGCCCTATACCACATTTGAATTTATGATTTGGAGTTGACAAGCTATGAATTCTGTGAGCTAAATCTTTAGATGGTGTAAATCCTATACAGCTATAGTCAGCTCAGTAGGGTTAGGAAGTTTTAGGTAAACTGAGAATCTGGCCTTATTTTCATATTTTTCTTACCATGGGATATAAAATATATGTGAATGGACTGAAGGATAGCCATGTTGCTGTACTGAACATCTTCCCCAATGCCCCCTGCCACCACCTTTCCCAGACATCCTAAAGTTTTGCATGCAAGCCTGATCCTCAAGAAGACAGCTTTTGGACTGGGATTCATTAATGCAACTCAACAGAAAGCCAATGGATATGCTTCTAGGCTGACAACTGAATGCCCATTTTTAGAAGAAAAGTTTGACATACCTAATGATACATTTCACAGATCATTAACCAAATGGAATTCATTCATTAATTCTTATCCTCAGCTTATGTATAAAATAATTGAGTAGTATTATCAATCAAAGGTATACTGAATTAGCTACATGATGACCTACTCAATTTAAAATGCTGCTTCCACTACAATTTACAAACAAACCTGTCCTATCCTATGGCAACAGATTTGTTCTCAAAATATCCTAAGTAACAGCACAAAGTCATATGAGCTGTTTATCTCCTGCAAATTGCATTCTGCAGCAATATAATTTTTTACCAAGGCATTTTGAACTCTAAACAAGCAAAGACAAATCTGAAACACATTATACTGAACAGTTCACAACAGAGACTGCAATCCCAGACTTTTATTGACATTCAAACCTGTAATATTTAACTCCCACTATTGTTCTAAATGATGAATAGACAACCTCTTCTCCACACACACACACACTCACTCACTCACTCACTCAGTGTTACATCACGTACTTTACTTCTAATAGTAAGCCCTGCAGAAAGAAATTTTATTTTTACGCTTTCACACCACCCACTCCTAATTAATGTCAATCAGTGTCTCCTACATAGTACACACTGCAAGTGCATGTGGCCTTCTCTACGCTGGGGTTTTTGGCAAAAATTTCCCACTGCTGTTAAAAACTCTGTGGATTTTAGTAGAAAGTCAACTAGAAAATGGCTGGAAATTGAAGGCTACTGAACTTCACAAAAAAGTATTGGCTTTTGATAATTACATTGGCATAAATCTCCAGTAACTCTCTATTTTTTGTCAGTTCAATTCATACACAGCATTGAACTGAAGTGCAAAGAGGCCATTCCATTGGCCTCTTTGTTTCATTGCTTGTACCTGGATGGGCTTGGGCATCTGGGAACCAGCACGGCTGACAACCCCACTGTTATTATTGTAAAGGCAGAAATGTTTGACAGACCAGATATTCAAATCCCTGAAGCACGAGCCTCCATTAAAAATGTTAATCTCTACAGCAGCAGTTCCCAAACTCTGATAGATTGTGCACCACCAATTTAAAATGATACAACCTTAAGTACCACCAGCAAATTTTTCAGTGCAACCTTAAGTACCACCAGCAAATTTTGTCATATAAAGTAATGATAACAAACCTGTTAACATGTACCACTGACAGGCTGTCTGCGTACCACTGGTGATACCCGTACGACGGATTGGGAACCACTGCTCTACAGGGAAAGAAGAAACAGTAGGGGTCTCTCCCTTTCCCTCTGAAAACAAGAGCAAAAATCTCTCCTCCAGCAGGAGGGGTCCAGTGCCCCAGCATGCACTCTCCTTGCGCCGAACAATGATAAAAGCTTGTCCTTTCCTTGGCTTCCCCAACTCCATCTGGGAATTAAGCTCTTTCTGTAGATCACACAAAGCAAACACTCACCCAGGAAGAAACAGTGACTCTGCACTTGACAGAAGCCAACTATTGGGAAAAACTGCAGGTGCTGAGTCACTTATTTCTCTTTTACCTGGGCAGAGGCTGCCTGGTTCCATTCAGCAGTAAGTGTCCTCTCAGTTAAAAAAGACATACATCTGAAGTAATTCTCTGCATTTGCCTAGAGCTGCTAGGGATTTACCAGAGTGTAACCAGAAGCAGAATCTGGTCCTAGGCTGCTACCAATCAAGGGTGTTGCTAAGGTCTTATAGGCCCTGATGCCAACAGTAATATAGTCATAAGATCAACAAAAAATGGAGCGTTGATTCTATTTTTTACTACATTGCAATCTGAAAGAAACTCTTTGAAAGCCAATCTTTTGAGAATTTACCCATTTTTATGCACTTGAGGAGAATTACAATACTCTCTAGGTGACAGAACATTCAATAGTTTGGTTTAATTATTTTGTTAGCTTTGATTAATAATTTCCTTCAGTTTGGTTTTGTGCAGATTTGTATAATTTGTTTAAATCTCTCTGGGTTATATGAAGCAGAGTTGGGAAAATAGCTGTAGAGATCTTAGGGGCAAATGTTGTACAAATAAGAAAGAGGACACATAGTAAGTTAGGAGATATGAACCATGAATTTTCAAGCATTATTAATTTCATGTTCTTGGCTGAGAAGTGTATGCTAAAATATTTCACAAATAAGAAGAGCTTTACAAGTAGCCACAGATTCTGAAAAACCTCAGCTAAGTCCTTTCTAAATATATAGTGGCAAAATAACAAATGGCAAACAGTTAATGACTAAACTCATCTTTATTAACAGCACACCTACAAGAGAAAACAGCAATTCCAGGCCTCCTCTTTATTGTAAATAAACCTTTTAAAATAATTAAAATGTACATGTAGGCAATTTATTTTTTGTTCTCTTAGGGCACATCTACACAAGATATTTACTGTGGACTTGACTCATTAGTTCCTCTGTAAATGTCTCGGCAACTACCCATGAAGGGTAATTAGGCTGGAGTAAACTGATTAACTCCACAGCAGGATAGTATGTGTAAATACAAGTTCTACCCTGATGCAGAGTTTTTTACTCCATAGTAACACGTGTAGAAGCTGACACAGTTGGCTGGGGGATGACGGTTCTGCAACGTGGGGACAGACTTGCACTGGAACACCCTCATGCCCCAGCTACCCACTCTGCAGTACGTTTTGCTGGGGGGGAGCAGCCCTCAGCTGGCAGGCTGACCCCTGGGGCAGACAGGGCTGCTCCCACCTGGCTCAATGTTCTGCAGTCCCAGGCACACATTAAAACAGCACACCCGGGAGTAATAAACTCTGGAGTTTATTACTTCGCTTTAATTGCACATGTAGACACACCCTTAATGTATACAAGGAACTCTCTATACTCTTAGAGTTGCACATGCAGCATTTAAGTTTGGGGCCATAACTGTCCAGTAACAATAGCACTTGTAAAACCTTTCATCTGGGAAACTTTACCATGCTTTACACATCTTAAATTTAGCCTCAACACCCTGTAAAGTAGATAAATGTTACTCCCACCTTAAACAGGAGAATACCGACCACAGAGGAATTCCAAGTGAGATTTTTCAAAAGCTCCTAAGGAAACAAAGACTTTTTTGGAACAAGGACTTGGTGACAAGGGTGACCTGGTGTCAGGGATGCACCTTTTGCTATTCCTGTGAGGGGGAAAAAAAAATCACTCAGATTTGGCCAAGTTAGAAGCCTTTGAAAAATCTGAGCTCACACTCAGGCTCCGTACAGACTCATTAGAGTTTGGGCAGCTAAATTCTTCACAATTTTCATCAGAACCAGGATTAGGCCTGAGTCCTCTCAGCAGCTCCAGGCAAACCAATCTCTGCATAAGTGAAGTGAAGGGGGACTGTACACAAAGGGGCCTATCTTCATTGCAACCTGTAAAGTACATTAGGCTGTTCTAAAAACAGCCTATAGTAGTAAGTAAATGGATTATACTTTTCCTTAATTGTCTATTATTTGCACTATTTATATATGAACCAAATTAAGGAGATGTAGGAAAATAATATAAGATATTTAAAAATATAGATAGTAAACTTGCTGAGGCAGCAAAGTACAGCACAGAGTTAAATCCTCCCCACAAGAGAACTACACTGAAAGAATATATTCAATACACTACCATGCCTATAGCTCAGAATATCAGCAAGTGACAAAGATCCATGTTTTGTGTTTTCTGCAGCATTTTTAAATTTTTTTTAGAAGCTGAGTTTTTGAAAAGCAGCCTTCCAATGCCAACCATAAACTTCTTCCACCAAGGTTGCATGGATTTTAATTCTACACAATGCCATGTCTTTTGCAATGGAAATTTTTTTTTTTCATTTTCCAAGAATTTGGGGCGGGGGGGAGGTGGGGGGAAGGTTTTAAACAGAAAAACAAAAATAAAAAGCCATAAAAGCTGAAAGGTCTGCCAAAACTTGATTAATAAATGAGTAGCAGCAAATGTTTTTGATTATTTACAAGTCTTACAAACTGAAAGACAATGCATCACCTTCTACAGAACAAGTTAGCATATTATGTCCCAATTAGAAATTAAGTAACTCTTAAAAAAAGAATAAACTGGATTGGTTGTTAAAATCAGATGCAGCAGTATCCACTAAAGTGTGTGAACAGATATAACAGAAGTTTCCAGAACAGGATTTGGAAAGTATCTATCTAGTTCTCTGAAGGACACAAAAATATGAACCCAACCTAGACAAACTGCATCATGTACTTTTTACCAGGAGGATGCAACACTTTTCAACCCATGGAGATATAATACTACTGTTTCTTTCTTGCTGGAAAATCAAAAGCAGGCCTCCAGGATGCACATACCCTTTGCTGGTGTGTAGTGTCTGTTTTTTCCTTAGTACTACCTCTGGAAATGAGGGACTGGAACAGCCATATTTCTTTTCATGACAGCAGCAAGATAAAAGGAATAAAATTAAAAGGTTTTGAGGCACATGGGTAAGTGCCAAATGCTCACTGAAGGAAAAGTTAGAATTTCTTGGAAAAAAGAAGAAAAGTACAGAGAAACCCATACTACAGAGATGGTGAAAAAGAATAGGTGAAACAGGTTAGTCACCCCTATGCAAACTGATCTTTCTTTTAAAAACAAGGAGCTATGGGACTGGATTCTCTCACCTGGCATATATTGGCATAATTTTGCTCAGCCAACATATGCCAGTATACACCAAGTAAAGGGTGTCGCCAATGATCTATAAAGATACTGAAGAAGAAACCAGTTCCACCATTTACAAACACAAAATTGGGGGTCGGACTCGGTCTAATTGGTCCCTTCCGACCCTAAAATCTATGAAAAAAAATCTATGAAATACCTCCGTACTATGCAGTAAAAACCATAAACTCTGAGTTCTTATCTTTAGAATACAAAATGGAGCTCACAGAAAAGTAAAGGGAGGGAGAGGAAATTGAGAAACTTCTAAACCAAAACAAAAAAAAGTTCTGTTATCCACCAAAGAAATTTTTAATTGAGCAATTTTCTGACCAGCACAATTAAAACCTGAAAGAATGGAGCTGACTAAGCAGCAATTAAAAGCCTGTTCTATGGGTCTTCAGTGGCAATGAATTAGAGGGCCAGAATTCTTGAAGGGAGCAGAAAAGTCTAGGTTTTCATTGTTTTTGTGCTAATATGACTCAGTCAGGTATGGGCCCACACACATTCACAGAGGACCCTCCCAAGGCATAAACGTGTTCATCGTGAATGAATCAAATTGTGGTACATAAAGAGTTCTATTACTTGTACACAGATTTTCATTGATTCAGAAGTTATCACCTCTGTACAATCATGTATGTCATGACTGGTGGACCATGGAGTAGAAGTGATTAATGCCTCATGATACTGAGAGACTTTAGAGCAAATGTAGGAAAAATTACCTTTTGAATGGCATGCAGCATGACCTGCAAATCTTGACAGGCTAAAAGGAATTTGAGTTCAATAGTTCAGATATTCTTCATCTCAAATATGTGATGTTCTTAACTTTGCTTGAATTATATATCTTTCCTGCTTCTTTAACAAACACTGGCTCTTTCTGCCATACTTATCCAATTAGCATAATAATAATTTGCATCAAGTGCAGGAGGGGAGGTTGAACATGTCCCATTGTATGATGTCATTTCCAGGCCAAATGTTAGGGGAAGATTCAGGCAGGATGAACTCATATGCTAGTTTATTCTGTGGGTGGGGGGTTTATGTGAAAACTCCCTCCAAACTAAGTTTAAAATCTCAGGTGCTCACACCACGGGCACATGTGGAAAGCAGTACAAAGGATGCCTACAGAGACTGACACCAAGATGGACACAGTCTTTTTCAAGCCTGCTCAACCAAACAGCCTCAGTCTAGATGGGCAAGATGGAAGTGCCATGTCATAGGTCTCATAAAATAACGAATCCTACATCTACTGGAATTTCCCACACGAATAATTTTGGGTCACGGCAGGCTGAAACACACAAAGGGAAGTGACTACCCCAACACCATCTACTGAGCTAATGGCTGAGTTTGGAATAAAATGGTGTCCCTCCCAGCCCTCAATTCCATCTTGAACTACCAGATCACCCTGCACGTTCTAAGTATTCCGACAGCACTTCAATGTGTAGTACAAAAGCAGAGAAAAACTACACATACACATACACAAACTCACTAAGTTACACTGAAGAAAAACAAAGAGAAAGAACAACTTTGCATTTTCCTTTAAAACCTCTTGAAAACACTGGTGCCATTTAAATAGGGGTGGGGGGAATTAATGCTGCATTCAGATGACAGCTTTTGGATCTCTCAAAGTAGTTGCAACTGTAATTGTATCTACAGCTTACAGCACTTCCATCATATTAGTGTTGCAGTTGCCCAAAGCCAAAATACTTTCATGTCAATTGCCATAATTTCTGATAAATGATTATTGATGGTTGTTTTTTTAACACCTTCTGATTTTCAGTTTAATAGAAAAAACACCTTCAGAACATTATCTCTTTTTACTGTGTAAAGGCATCACCAGAGGCATTTAAATGCATTGTTATTTCTTTCCCTTCAGTCCAGTTCAGTTTCTGGGCATTGAGCCCTTTCTGAAGCCAAAACACTCAGATTCAGTACACCCTATTAGGAATAACATTCTCTTTTGCAAGTCCATGGCTCTTCTGGATAATGTAATGTCACTTTATTTTTGTGGTTCACCAACCATTACTCTCTTTGATCTGGGGGGCATTAGTTTTTCATTATCATCTACTATATAGGGTATTTGCATGCAATCACTGTATATCATACAAAGTAGCTGCCAAGAAACTGGCCTGCATTACCATAATGTACCTAAGTTCAGACTTATCTTAGAGAAGGTATATTTTTACCTTTCTTACTATACTTCCTTTACAATGAACAGGGCATAGACATGAATGGTCTGTTCATTTGCATAGAAATAACATTACAGGCAGAGCTGTGATACTGAGAAACCCAAGAAATGTAGATGCTTACCAAGCTCCATCCTTCCACATCTACAAAAACAAGACTCCTATTGAGTCAGAATGGTAGGCCAATAAAATCAGTTTTCCATTTCCACTATGCCCCCTTTGGTCTCTTCCACCTGAAACGGTTCCTCACTTTTGTATTTAGATCCTACACATTAACATTCTTGCATTCCATTCAGATGCAAAGATTGTTTATCTGAACATTAACAAGAAAAACAACCCATTTAATCTGCAGTACTTCAAAGTCAAAAGTGACAAATGCCCATTCAGCCTTCAGGTTCCCATTGGTTCCCATTCTACATCAAGCATGTCCTTGTAAAACGACAGAGGGATCAAGTAGATCTTATTCACCAGCCACATAGTATTTACTTGCTTTAAAAAGACACACCAAATTCCTGTTGTTTTATCACAGTCCCAATTTAACATAATTGTGGGTGTTCATGTTGCTGTATCATAAGAAACTGTCAGACTAATAAGAAAGGCTTCAGGGTATCTTTGGCACTGCACCAAACTAACAAACAAAGCGTTAGTTACCCTTTCAGGCCAGAAGACAGGCCAAAATGGCAGCCACAGTGCTTCATGGGACAGCTTAAAAGAGCAAGAGTCCGGTTCACACTGCATTCAGTTCTGCATGGTACTGAGCCTCCTCCTTGTTCAGTGAAGTCAGAGCAAGTGAAACGTATGGGACGCTTTTTAGGATTACCTTGTACATTAAAGGATCAAGCCCTAAGCTCTTTGTGGCAGAGATTGTCACATATTTATACACTGGTAACCGTATATAAGCACTGCAGCCTTTATGTGCCATCATATGAGAAAGGATGATGATGATAATAATGGTTGTGATCAAATCACTCTTGCAGTGATAAAGTGATAAAAATACATGACAAGATACATATTAAATTAAAACATAGCAAAATAAAAACACAAACAGCTTTTAAAGTTCACCCCCCAAAAAACTAGTAGCACATGCTATAAAAAACTACATCCATTTAAGTGTTTATTTTAAAATAGCTCCAAGTATGTCCAGCGTTTGCAGAATAAAATGACTCTATATGTTAACCAGGTAACCTGTAATGCCCGTTTCTGCTCTCACTGAAATCAAATTACTTACATTTCAGCGGTAGTAGAATTGAGCTTATACTGCTGCATTCATTAACACGTCTCTATAAATGTCACACCTTTAATTTATCACTGAAAGCCATATTTTATAAATTAACAATAGAAGCATTTTGTATGTGTGGTCTTTTAGCCCCTGTTGTGATTTAGAATTCCTGAAGGTCAAATAAAACACTCTATAGAAAGGCAAAGATGGGGAAAAAAAGCTTTGCAATATGCTTTTTAAGAGGCTCTGCAGTACAAAGACAATAAAGAGCTGATTTGTTACAAGGCTTTGAGGACAACTACAAATGCTAAGGCCACCACTAAATGAATCTGCTCATGAAAGGAACAGCAACTCGCTCAATACGGTATCTACATTAGTTAACTCTTTTTGTGATTCAGGTCCAAGACTACATATTGTTCTGTTTCCTCTAGTTCATCTATTCTAGATTCCCTTTGTGACACTTTATCAATGGAAAATCGAAGGAGGGATTTCCAGCTGGGAGCCCAACAAAAAAAGAGGAGGCTTAGCCTGGTCTTCTCACTTGTGCTGTAAAAGCTATTTTACCGCAGGAAATAAAAGAGAACTGTGCAAAGAAAAAGCCATGACCTAAAATTATTTTATCATCATAATACTGAAATGCTTTCTAGCCTGCAACATGGTTCTTTTTAGACACCACAATACTTCATTCCACTGTAAGCAGAGCTTCTTGCAACTAAAGTCTTTGTATTAAAAGACCATAGCAGCTAAAATTTTAATAAGTTAAAACTGTGCCAGATACTCCACTTCCCCTTTATTCTCCTTATGATTTTGCTGGGTTTTCATGCACAGTTTTAAGTTTCTCCCTCCACTTGCACCATTGCAAAGACCATGTCATAACAAAGGAAGATACACCAAGAGCTTAAGTGGCCTAGTGAAACAGATTGCACAAAGTGCTGTCAGCGCACTGAGATCTGTCCCCAGCCACATGTTCGCAGTTAAGACAACAGGACATGTTGCCTGTTGGACTCTGCATTCTAATGGGTATTTATGTGCATAAAATGAAGTTGTAAGTTTAGAGGGCATTTGGGACTGACTGACTACTATGTGCTCTGCAAGCAGATGGTAGGCAAAGAACTGCTCCTCCCTAACCAATATGGCTGATAAAGGCACTGTGCCTTGGATAGCCCTACTGAGGAAAGCGGCTGCAGACTCTATAAAAATCAGGCTGCTATGGCCAGAATTCAAATGATGATCACTTCCGCTGACTCCTTTCTGCAAGCAGACACATGAGCAAAGCTGAAGAGAGAATGTCTGTGTTGGAGGATCAGGTACCAGTGCTCTCTGCTAGATGCACCAAGCCTTAAAAAAGATGCATCTCATATTAAATTTATGTTAGCAGACCTCACTGCAATAACCTGAGAATCCAAAGAGGTACCAGAAGGAGTAGGGAAAAGTTAACCTCTAAAGCTTGTCCCTCAGCTTTTTAAGAAATATTTAGCCTGCCAGATCATTCTGAATTTGATTTTGAAAAGGAATATTGGACCCTGGTTTCTAAGCCAGTGCCAGATACTAAACCTTGGGCACTGGTTGTTAAGCTTCTCAAATTCACTATAAATGAAAAATATAGATTAGCCACTCTCCACAACTGTTTGGAGGGGGTGAGAGGTCACCACAGGATAGGATAATGATTTTGCAAGATCTAGTAAAAGATGTCCTTATACTTCCTCGGTTTTCTCCCCACCCTGCATTTAACTTCTCTTCTTGCATCCCTAAGCCCCTCCCCACAACTTTCTCATCTCTCCTTCCCCATCCCAACACCTTTTTTAACGTTCAGACCCTGCATCTAAAGACACAGAGTACTGCTATGTTGTAGGAGTAGTTCTAGGAACACTCCAATGAAAAGAGACAGAGAGAAAAAAGGAGACATCATTAGAGGGAGTAAAGACAGATTTCTTTCCTGTTAGTTATATAGCGTTCCCTCACCCCGATTTGAAAAGTAGCATGAGACAAAAATAATTCTTAACACAGCCAAATGATTCTAAACCTCAATTTTATTTCCTGGAACACGAAGGGACTCAACACCCAATGAAAAGAGAGAGAGAGAAAAAAAGGAGACATCATTAGAGGGACTAAAGACAGAATAGCATTTCTACTACAGACACACCTGACTACAAATAAGGCTGTTAAATTAGAACGCGGCTGGGCAGAAAAATCATCCACTTGCTGCATCATATCCACACCCATACTCTTCTACAGCAGCATTAGAAGTAATAGTGAGTTTCAGATTTTTTAATACTTAAAGCTAACATAAATGGATCTGCATTGACCCTCACTAACATGTCCAGGCCTATGATCCTGACACCTTTCATCTGTTTTTATTAAATTATCTGGGAATCCCTTCTTCCTACTGTAATCACTGGGGATTTTAATGAAATACTTCATACTTTCACAGACAACTCTTGCCCCAATGTCATAAAGTTGACCCAAACTAGAATGATGCTGGATTACACATTAGAGACCTGGATAACTCCCACATCCAACAGGCAGGGGCTATTCATCCTTTTCCCTCATACATGGTCCTATTTTTCTGATCTCCAGAGACATGGTTAGTTCTGCAATTATCTCCTTCAGAGACTAACTGTTTCTTCTGATCGTGCACATACTGCTCTTCAAACAGCAATGGTTCTAGATAAGAAACAGTTATGTAGCTAAAGATTTTTAATTTATCAGCATTTCAAGATTTTGCTGAAAAAGAAATCAAACTGCTCCTGGAGAAAAATGAACCTTTGACATCTAGCAAGTTACCAGGGGAGATTCTCACGCCTGTTTAAGAGTTGGAATTATTAGTATCTATGAAAAATAGGGAACACAGTGAAAAAGCAACAGGCCCTGCCTGAGAAGTCTTTAAAGTATCTGCATTTGTCTTATACCTACAGCTCTGTATTCGTATTTGGTGCGATCCCAAACCTCGTGCAGATAGGAATTCAACAAACTTCACATACACAGACTCAGTTCACCCTAGTTTGACACAAGCAGGATTTCTGGGAATCAACTGGGTAAAAAGCTGTCAAGTTGTTGTCATGACTCCCAAGGCAAAATTCTGTGCATAGAATAACAGCTATCCTCAATATATGTGGCAAACTTATATGCATAAAACAAAGATGTTAATAAAGAACTCTATTATTTAGAAGTGCTGTGAAAACTGGACACATACCATGGATTGATTTTTTTAAAAATACTGCCTTACCACAAAGAGCTGCAGCCCTATGTGGTAGTCAGAGGGTCAGTTAGAAGACAGAGTAGAAACACACTTTATAGATTAACAAAATAAGACATATATATATAGAGAGAGCACAAGCTTTTGTGAACTCAAGCTGGTTTCCCCATCAGACTCTAAAGGCACTTCCTTGAACTTTGGTCTAACGAGAAGCTTGAAATCTTTCATGAGTCATTTCTGGAAAACACATTTCCCCTATGTTGAGAGAAGCCTTATTACTGGTTATTCACAAGCCAGAATGAAATATCATGCTATGTTCCAATGGTAGGCAAATTTCACTTATTAACAGTTATCTCAAAAGATAATGGCAAAAGGTCTAGTCATGGTCCCAAAGGAGGTTTTCTGTTGTGCCATTCACCCATGTCAAGTCTGTCACAAGCAAGTGTGGTATCTTGATATTACTGCGTCGATAAAGGATTAACCCCCAAATACATAGTTTTCTAGCAGCAAAGTCAAAAGAGGCTTTTGAAAGTGTGTGCTGGAGATATATGTTCCAGACTCAAAAAAAAAAAAAAAAAAAGAGAATTTGGACCTGTGTTCAGTTTCTCTGACCACTAACTCAAAAATGTAGGCTAATACCTAGGTACAAAAAGAGTTGGGAAACACCAAATTATTGGAAATCACCAGGTGCTATGTAGTGGGGCTGTCTTTCAATGGAATTTCTATTCACAAACTGATCTGCAATTAATTTGCATCTAGGTGCAAAAAGGCCAAGAAATATTAACCACCTATTTATTTAGACCCTGTGCTTAAAAATGATAGCGATGTGACTTGAGTCTAGGGAAAGATTAATGCTATAAAAATGAACATTCTGCCCGGACTACTCTATACACTAAATATATGCATGACTCCATATTATTTAAAAAAATACAAAGGTATTTATTAAAGTTTGCTGTGGGTCCCTGATCAATGCCCAGAGCTATCATTTGGATGGGGGGAATTAAATCTCTAACTCTATACAAAGGGAAAATTAATTTCACAGAGCTACTACTATGCTTTGATCATGTCATAGATGTGAAAGTGGTCCCAGAAAGCTCTTATAACTATTTTGGTAGAAATTTTGGCTGTGTAAGAATATATCCAATGTCACCCTCTGCCCCAGATTGTCTTGGTTTTGGGTGCCTACAGGAGTACATACATGAAGGCTTTGAGGGTATTCTAGCTAAAACATATTATTATCATCCTCACCTTCAGGCAAAAGCACCTATACAGGGCAACACAGATTTGTAAATGTGTCATTTACGAACACCATAGAAGCCATGGCCTGATACTTTTGGCAGAGTGGCACTGCACACAAGAAAAATGCTTACTAAAATACAACTGCAGTTCATTTACCCCAAGTCTACTGGAAACTCAAGAGACACTACATAAACTCCCCAGGCCCATGTATACTTTGTAAATAAAAATGAACTCCATTAGTCTAGACCTCTTTGCTAAGTATGGAAAGGGGACTTACCACTGCCCTTAAAAGAATCCTAGTGGAGGAGGATATTCTATAAGGTTAAGAGTGTCTCTGTGGACTGCAGGCTGCCCTTGATATAAATTGGACATCACAGAGATTGCTGACAGTAGAATGAAAAAAAAGAATATCCATAATGTACATGCTAGAAGGCTGCTCAGCAGTCAGGAATCTATGAAAAGAGGTGAGCACAGGATGTAAAATGGTGTTTCACTTGAAGTGCTGTAACCATGATGATCCAGGTAATATACAAGAAGCAGGATTTATTTGGTAATAGTTTTTATTGGACCAACTATATAGTTGAGAGAGATGTTATACAAGCTTTTGGGCACAAAAAGTCCTTCCTTAGGGTGCAATATTACCAAATACATTCTGCTTCTTGCATAATTATATTTTAGGACTTTACCTGATAAGCTGGGTTTAATTCTGCACCAGGGACTTTGTTTTTTCCCAGGCAGCAATCATGAAGCATGTGAAGTTACAAAATAGAAGAGTAGAGAAAGTATATTCAGATCTAAGTCAGCCACAAAAAAACATTAACTTGTCGCTGTAAAGAAATTAAACCAAAGCAATTTGTACCATGTTTCTAGATACATTTGGTCAAAACCAGTGAGATTGTGCAGAATGCCAAATCTTCATACCCCTTCTCCCAACTTTTTCTCCTCCCTTCATCTTTCTTTTCCCCATTCTCTTATTTTATGACTATAACATGGGCCTTTCATATTATCTACATAGCATTCCCTGGCCCTCCATCCTTACAAGCTGCAATACTGCACATCTGTACAGTTCTGCTCATGGGCAGATGTAGGATTTTGAAAGGGGGGGAGTGCACACCATGACTTTTAACACAACACAGTTTTATCCAGTTAAAAATAAACTATATGCTTTAATAATATGTTAGGGAAACCAGGACTATATTATTTAGTTTAAGATCAAAGCAAAAACAAATATAACTACTGGAACATACACTAGTTTGCTAGATTGTATATAAAAGTTTAAACAAAAGCGACAGCATACTAGGCAAAAAAATAGTCAAAATAATCAAATGATATTGTGTCCTATAGCCATTATATTAGTCCTGAAGCCATTCTAATTTAGTCACAAAACAAAATCTAGCTTTCTAGAGCACCTTGACAATGCCTCCAGTACTTCACTGCAAGTCATTCTACACCTAAGTTAATAACATACATGAGCTAAGATTTTTAGCTAAAGTTAAAAACAGTATGTGGGGCCATGAAGCAGAAGAAAGACACTACCAGGAATGGATAACACAAAAAAACTTGCAGATGAAATAATAGTTTGAATAGTGGAATATTAAGACAATTAAAAAGATGAGGGGGTTGTTAACACTTGTGGAGTAGAAAGAAATTAACAGGAATGAAGAAGATGACAATGAGCCATAAAGTGAATTGATTCACTCAGCACTGACTGAATACAAATATGGCTGCCCCTCTCAAGGAGTTGGTTTTTAAGTTTAGGTGGAGCAAGAAGCAAAGGGGACAGGGCAACTGCATTAGTGTACCACCCCCGATCCGCCCCTGGTTCTGCTGCATAGCCGCAAAGCATGTGGTACTGGAGACATACACAAACTGCAAGGTATTTACTTACTTGCACTTTTATCTCTTTATGAAAGTCAATATACAGTCACAAAGAAGTGGAGTCTTAGCTCATTTAGACTGAACTCCTATACCTCAGGTGCTACTATGCTGAGCTTAAATTAAAGTTTAGTAGAGCCCAAAGGTGTCACTATTACCACAAGGCTCCTGCTATGTCAGGGAACTAATGAGCTAAGAAATGTTGACAAAAACTTAACGGCAAGTCCTGCACCTTGCTGCTCAGGAAGGTAAAAAATGATCTGCTGAGAATCGGGAGGAAGATTCTTTCCCAACCTCAGCTCTGGTGATCAGTGTGACCCTAAGCATGCTAGTAAAACAAAATAGCTAAGTGCCTAAAAGAGAATTCTTGATATCACTTCAGAACATTGGCCCACCTTGTCTGACCTCCTGTCTCCAGTTACAGTCAATCTCTGATGCTTCAGAGGGGGAAGAAAACCCAAGATTACATCTAGCCAACGGTGCATCAGGAAAAATTTACCTTCCTGACCACTGCAAACAAGCAGCCCTGAAGCACGACATTCTATTATAACCATGAATGCAGAACTGAAAGTTTAACAGTCTAACAGTGTCTTTTTATTAACTACATTTTGCTTTAATCACATTAATTTTTCAAAAATGTACAGTAATCTCTGTGGCTTAAAATGATTTTGTATTCATTTTTTAATGGAGAGTACTTTTATTCATCTACTACATTATCCTTTCAAGAAAATTATCATACTTAACTATAAGTACTTAATGAGGCACTAATTAGTACTCCTATTTTTTCTCCATTTAAAACTCCTTTGAGAAATGAGGTCAAAAAAACTTTCCTTAATGCATCTCTTAGATTGAGGGACAAACTATCCAGATGTCATCTGTACCTGTCATCTATTTCCAAAGAGGTGAGAGAGGAGAGCCCCTTCCAAAACTCAAACACCGGTGCAAAAGTAAACCTCAGTTAGATATTGTTCTTTACTGAAAAGGCCACAACACAAGGACCTCAACATTGTAAGAACTTGCAAAACACTGATTTTGAAGCAGGTTGGTCTAGCAACACATCCTATCTCTTTGGCTTGTGAATGAACGTAAGTGCTTCCTTTGCCTTTCATTTAACAGTACAAATACAACATTTCCCATTCTGATAAGAGCTTTTTGTTTGAAGAATGCAGCCCAGCAGAACATTATATGAAGGGACAGACGTGCTACAGTGTATTTGTAAAACAGCTTATTCTCCGTCTATTTTCCATCAACTGCAAAAACACAATGAAAGTGCAGCTCCACCTTTCTTCTGCATAGAGGCCCTGGCAAAGTTGTGGCTTCCTGCCAGCAGCTTTACATTTTTGCTGTTTTTTTGCAAGGGGTGTGGTAGGCAAATTAAGGTTATAAACACCTCCAATAGCAGGCGAAGTCATCTAAATGCTTTTTGAAGAATTTTTACATGTTAAAAAAGCCACTCTGTCAACTGCAAGTGCCTACGAAGTTCTCAGGAAATACACAGTGTCACCCATGATCTTCATTGCTGGATTTGCTCTGCACTATTAATTAATTGCAATGACTTACAAACTGCTCTGTCAAAGGGGAAAAGGTTCCTTTTGGCACTGCCTCCCTTGCAAGTTCAAAGGATACATATATGTCTTCCAGACACATACAAGGGATCGTTTAAACTTAAAAAAGGGGGCTAGGGATGAGGTGTTGTGTTTTAGACCCATTTGTTGTGGATTTGCTGTAAAGGGGGAAAAATCACTTTAATGGCATGCTTTTGAAGAGCCAAAGTATTTGTCCCACTGGAAAGGAACAGAGTTAGAGAGAAAGATGCTGGGGCAGCAGAACCTGGAGTGTGGACTTCAATGGTTCTCTAGCATTAGAAAGAGTAACAGCTTCAGCTAAACAGCAGAAATAGAAGCAACTGGGGACACTGGTCTGAGGATGTGTAAGACTGAAACCTAAGAGGATATGGTAAGAATTAAGAAAAAAAAGCTGTCAGAAGGAGATGAATATTTGCATGTGGCAAATAAAGGAGAAAAGAAAATACTTGAATAACGGTGGCTCAATTTTACCATATGCTACTTGTACAACTATGCTATGGGGGCCATATTAATGGCTGGGAGGGACCTGGGCAGGCTTTTACCTGGATTCAGTAATATGTCAAATTCAAGAGAAAATCCACCTTTACAGTATTTTGCATATTTGTTGCACAATGGATGCCCTAAATGAAGGCCATGATAAGAGGATGCATGTAGATATGTCAGTAGATTGCTTATGAAGCAGAAAGTAGAAAACCACTGTATACCCATGCATGTTAGCCCCTTTGTGATATCACAGAGAGACCTGGTTGACCAAGGCATGTCAGAGAAAAATTGTCAGTCCTGAAAATGGAGCTGAAGCTACCTCTACCCCTCATTTCAACACCTGCCAACCAAATCCAGAGGGAATAAAAATTAAAGAAACCAGAGATGAACTGTTTTTGTGAAAGGAAACTTAGGGCTGTGGCCAACAGAACACAGGAAGGTGAACAAAGCAGCCCCTGAAACAAGAAGATATTCCTTGTGAAAATTAACTCACGGGTTGATTAAGAGTAAAACCCTAGAAAAGTGGGTTGTTCTGACCATATTTAGAACACATAAACTATGTCTGAAAAAAGGAAGCAAGTCAACTGATCACACTGTCTGCCCATCCAAACATACCCACATATCAGGTGAAGCCTGATAGCTTCATCTGCTTTGTGAAAACACAGCCACTCATTAGCTCAATGTCCTGTTAAGAGCTGAACAAGCTAGGTTATAAGGACCTGGAAACAAATCAACCACTCTCTTCTGTGTCATACGCCAAAACACAGAAAAGCGTACTTCAGAGTTATGCAAAGAAATGTCACTCAGGGCTGATCACAACATAGAAAAAGGACCCTTGGTGGCTGATGGCCAAAAGAAGTGCTCCTTTATTCTGTAAGTACTACCCAAGAAACTGGGATGTCCCAATCAGCCACACCCCTGGAGACTGTTAGCCAGAGATGCTCCCCCAGTCCTGCTCCACATCACATGTACTGTGGAAAATATTGGAACAGCCCAATGCCAACTAAGGGCATCTTCATGTATTATGGACAGCTACCAAGACCATAGGAATAAGTGGATGATGAGAGGGCATGAAGAAGCAGCTACAGCAGAAATGCATGCTTCCTGCTTTACACAACCATACCCGGTTCAGCTCTGATATCCCTCCTGAAAACAGAACAGTTCCACCTTTCCGACGCACCAGCTTCTAGGAGACACTGTGCAGGGCCGGACAAGGAAGGGCTGTCACAGCCACATCCCAATGCTCCTGCCACATCCACTTCCCAATCTGATTCAGCAGGAAACATGCAGCACAGTTCCATCTGGCCACATGGCAGCTGTGGCAGTGGAGTAAATATAATTACAATTAATAACAAATTAATTAAGAATATGGTTAAAATGCTTCTATTATAGTATTCATAATACATTTATATTCACTTATCATTGGTGTGTCTGCTGCATTTTAAGAAAAGATTTGGAGGGGGGTGCTTTGAGGATAAAAAGGTTGAGCACCACTGACCCTTGGCAATGATTATTTACTTTGTTTGCAATCCCCATTGAATCTTTTTTTTTCTTTGAATACAAACAGTAAGTATAGTTACAGACATCAAGCAAGTGGCATTGGGCAGTCGTTGATCCCAGTAATTCCAACATTTTATATAGTACACATACATGAACACCCTCCTCCACCCTCCACCCCCCACCCCGCTTCTTCTTGGAATATTGTCTGAAGAGGCACTGTCATCCAGCTGCTTTCACAGGATGATTCAAAAGCAGTTTCAGGTACAACACCTGTTCTCAAGATTGCTTGCAATTTTTTGTGGCTTTACAATCACATTTTCTGATTTGTAATGCATTTTACCTCCCCTGGCACCATAAGAGAGAACCACACAAACAAAAGAGGAAATTGACTGACTATCCAGAGAAATAATGTAACTGACTATGCACAAAGTGCTGTCAAATATGCCCATAGTAAACAAACTGAAGTAACAGATCCTTTTTCCCTCCAATCTCTTTCATTTATAGCAATTGTAGGTGTTACTGGTAAAGTAGAAATAATTTTAGACAGCATTTTTCCTACTGAGACAGCTAGCCTGTATCATTTTCATGAGGCATAAAACTTCTGCAGCTCGCTACATATGTGGCAAATACAAAGAGAAGGCTTCTTGAACCAAGTCCAGATACATAAGGCCTCAGGTAAGCTGTAAGTTAAAAACCTGGTTCACCAGCCAGTTCAGCAACACTTACACTTGAGGGATAGGACAACTCCAAATGTGACTGGTTGCCCTGTTAATATGCAGAGAAACACTGGTCAAACACTAGTCAGCGTACGGTCAAATCTTGCTGAGATTACAGTTTGCCTCTAAGACTCTATTACATGCAGCTGAGAATTCCTGCCCAGTAGAAAGGATTTAGTTCCTATCAGAGACGACCATGGCATGGTGCAGGGCCTGGGGCAAATCAGCTTGTGCAGGGCCTGGATGTGGCAAGTAGCAGGGGGTGATCAGCAGCCGGATGCAAAGCACTGTGGGGCCCCCCAAAGCACGGAGCCCAGGGCAGTTGCCCCCAATTCACCCCCCATCCCCCAACAATAGGGACGGCCCTGGTTCCCATTTGCAAAGTACTCGGTATACAGAAAAACACTATATAAATGTTACGTATTTATTGCCATTATACAAATCCCTGTGTGAACAAACAGAACTTTAGTTTATGGCACTGCCCCCATGCTTCATCAATAGGAAAATAAATTGATTCCTTTTTAAAGAATAAAGGAAAACTAAATAAAAAGTGTAAGCACCTAAGACATCCACAATATTTATGTTACTTTCGCTATCAATGCCAATGGCTGTAAATTTAGTGATGTAAAAATTGACAAATTAATTCAGATTACAAAGCAGAGAGTGTACAGAGCAGAAGGTCATTAGATACCATTAGAAATGGCATGATGTTACATGCATTTAGAAAACAGTATAACCAGCAGATTAGGTTTAAATTGCATTCCGGCATCATTCTGCTGCCTTTACAGTTGTGGATTCATTGTTGTAAAATTTTATGCCAACAGTGGGTAAAACAATAACACCAAAACATTTGATGCTAACTGAAATTTGAAACATGACAAATTCTTCTGTCATGTCTGAAAAATAAGTACATACAATCCTAGAAAAGACCTAAATTAATGCTTAAAAGGAACATACATTCTAGTTTATTTATAATTTTCCAATGTGAGAAAAAGAGTAGGAAAGGAGGAGAAAAGGTTAGTCAATTAAATAGAAAAACCAGCAAGGGAAACCCAAGAAATAAAACAAACAAACTAGCTATGAAACACTGATGTGATGAAGGTATTTGTCAGCCATTACCATTCCTACTGATGGCCAGCTGGATTCTGCTCATCTGTGGTTTTTTGATCCTCAGTTAACAATTTTCTTTTCTTTTCATCTACCTACTTAGCACCATGAAAGACCTCTCTGTAACAGGTAAATTCCTCACTATTGTCAGTAAGGCACTATAGATAAAAGCAACCTGCAAAGGAAATGAAAAATTGGAAGTGTGGCCCTCATTTCTGATTCTTTCAGATATGATGTTGGGGTTGTATAGTCCCTGCAGTATCAGAGTGGGTACTGTGTGACAAGCTTAAGGCCTAGTTAGTAGATTATCTGCTATCACTTTTCTGAACAATTTCTCAAAGCCAGCAGGGTATACTGTAATGCAAGATTCCATTAACATGCCCACAGTTAACAGACTTCTTTTCTGAAAACTGATTTCTATTCACTGACACTGTCACCTGCAGCTTATAACTTATAAAAGCACTTTGCTAATTTGTGGTAATGCCTGAGATACCCATTCTGAATTAATGAATGGCTTATTACTATACAGAAAATATTAGCCATGCAATAGGGAAAAAAGCAAACATTTTAAAATATATTTTGTTCATTTACTTGGCAATTGTATCTGGAGTGTTAATTATTTATGCTAATATGTCTAAAGTAGCAATAAATGTATTATAGTATATCTAGTAGATACAGAGGGATAAGTCCTAAGCACCAATTAAGGAAAGTGTGTCTATTCAAGGCAGCATTTAAGCATCTGCTTAAATCTGAACACCACTGTTGTCAACAATTAGGTTCATGTTTAGATTTTTCCTTAGCATTGGCAGTGCATGTTAGGGCAACTCAGCTAATACTTCTATGATGAAAAATGGAAAACAGAACTATCAAGTGTGTGGAGATGAATATAGCTGTATTGTAGCTGTTTTCATTGAGTACTGTATGTAAAATATTATTTCTCCATTGTGAAACATTCATTAGACATTCCAGCCTAGTATAATACTGATATATATATAATACTGAATATTGAAAACCCTTTTATTGTCACATGCAAAAAATCTTTAAGTATCCTGTAAGAATAAAACTGGTTCACAGCAGAACTATGTACCATTGCTCTGCAGTCCCAAACTATTGTAGGCATGCAGCTATTCTTCATACACTGTTTGCATGCAGGAATGTTATAGCAGAAGTTCAGTTATAAACTTGAACAATGTCAATGGAAGAAGTACAACAAAACTCATGCAACCCCATCATTTCTGTATACATTTTATTCACTGCTACTTCAGGCAGCTGGTTACTATGAATTCTAGCAACTGAGCAGAAGAAATGTTTTATTTGGTATTAACAATTCTAAGATGAAGCCAAGAGAAGAAAATGTGTGCCTGGTTGTGAGATTAAACAGGAATTTCTACTTACATAAAAGTTATTTTTACACATAAAATTGTCACATTTAAGATACAAAACAGAAATGTGCTATTAACCAAAAGAGGATTATAGATTTTTACTCAATATATTTTACTGAGGATGCATACAAGATAAGTCTTGTAAGATGGCTGCCACCTGAGGGAAAAATATTAAGGATCTACGTCAATATTGTGTTACTTCAGTTTTATATTCATGTAAATAATGTTGAAATCAATGCAGTTATTGAAGTAACTTCATTCCCCAGACACTTAAGTCATACCCAAGTTAACCTCTGTGCGAAGCTACCTACCATATGTATTCAGTGATCATGTTTACTGTGACCTGGCAAACCTCAAAGCAAGGGGGTTGCTGCAAACACTCTCAACAAAAGTCATGGCCCCACTGAGGTCACTGTGAATTTACAACTGACTTCAGTGACATCGGAGTACCATGTTAGTGACGAAGAGCTATACCAGCATGGCTTTGTCTAAGATATGCTATATGTGAGTAATGCACACAAAGGGTTGCTGAACTCATATTTTTAATTATTCATTCATCCCAACCTTCCCTTATTTTGCAACTGCCCCCTTTGCCTCCACTATGTTGGCTCTTCCCCATCCTCTCCCCCAGTTGCCAGCTGAATGTTCCCTGCTCCTTCCAATGCCTAACTTCCATTCCAATTTTTTCTAATTGCAGCAGCTCAGCTGTGCTCTCTCCTGGAAATGTACCCCACTCCTGCTTTCTCAAGTTCTGTGAAGCCAGATTTTTGTCAATTATGCTCGGCTGCCAGAATGAGGAGAGCATAGAACCTGAAGAGATCAGCCCAAGCACAGAGCAGGTGCCGCACAGTTGAGGAAACCAACACAATAAAAAGGAAAGAACCTCTGCCCAAGGGTGACCCTTGGCATCTCATAAATCCTGAATGGTCCAGAGAGAAGAGGAGGAAGCCTGAGACCCCATTTTAATGAAAGCCCTGGAGAAATTCTGCTGACATCACTATCATCTGTGAAAGCAAAGCTCTGATGGTTTGTCAACAGAAACTCAGGGTGGATTTTCATGCCTGTGTCTTATTTTCTTATGAGTTTATAATGCTT
Organism: Crocodylus siamensis; assembly: GCF_052110815.1. Lineage (NCBI taxonomy): Eukaryota > Metazoa > Chordata > Crocodylia > Crocodylidae > Crocodylus > Crocodylus siamensis. The sequence continues at coordinate 133,130,455 of NC_143397.1, read as the reverse complement.
CTGTCTGGAAAGTCTGTTTGTATTTAAATTCATGAAAAAGCCATTAGTACCAATAATGTGTCATCATAGAGGGCCTGGCAGCAACTGCATGGGTAATTTGAAATTTGTAATTTAAAGCAGGATTAAAATTCCTGTTTCACACTTTTTCTATTTAATTAATTCTTCAAATTTGACATCATAACTCTTCAAAAGACACTTGCATTCTCAATGTCAGTGCTACCTTTTGCCAAGGAGAAATATGAAACTTCTCATGTTCCTAACATTTTAACCTGTTTTGCCATACAAATCTTTGGATTCTCCACTTTTACAAAGTCAAAGTCCTCACAGGTTGCACACATCATGTTCACAGTCTGATGTCACCTCAGACACAGAGCGCTCTAGTAATTTGAAAATGACACATGCAGTTATTCTCCTCATCCATGTCACCCTCACTAACTTTGTCAAGATTAGCCAGCTATACTGTTTATATCCTATCCATCATGGCTGCTTATATGACTCTTATTACAGTAGTATTTGACACCTCACAAACCTTAATTCATTCATCTTCACAAAATCCCAGTTTGGTAGGGAAGTGCTATTGCCTCCAGTTTACAGATGGGAAATTAAATATGAAGCTAAATGATTTGTCCCAGGTTCAGATAAGTTTGAATCTCTCAAGTTCACTCGTAATTTCTGATATCCCTAACTAGAACTGAATCAACAGAACAGAACAGAAAAGAATTTTATATTGCTTTCCACAAAACTTCATTCGCATTGACATTTCCTAACTAGTTTTGTTCCTGGGTACAACCCTGTACCAGCTGACCCTGGATACAACCCTGAGGAGCCATGTTGAGCAAAAGAGGAGGTGAGGATATCCTCTTGTGGAGAAGAGGAAGGAAGGGAAAGACATGAAATTCCACAAGACCAGGCAGAATGAAGGTGTGAGGAGCTGAGTGCATCTTTCAGGAGGTAGGGCTTTCTTAAAGGGTAGCTAGAAATGTGTAGAGAGCGGGCACTGCCAATTACTTCAATGCCATGGTTTCAGCACATCAGATTCTACTCGCATTACAGACTGAATATAATGGGGAGAAAGGTGGTAGTATGGCGGGAAGCCTTGAATGTTTTTAAACAATTAAACTACTCCTGTTTCTACGCCTGACAATTTCCCTCACCCAAGGATCTCCAGGAGGACTGTCCTTCATACCATGCTCATAAGATTACTAAAAATGCCATCATTCCAGTTTTCTACATATGACCATCAACTTCGTTTTATTCAAAATTTTCAAGGGCGTATACGATTTACCCATATGAACATTCTCCAAAGCACTAGAGAGCTGCCTGCTACAATGCTAAAAATGGCAACAGAGTTGCAGAAGGGAAAAAAAGGAAAGAAAATTCCAAGAAATCTTTGACTCATCCATTATTATTCATTAGTTTTTTGGAGCAGAGAATGGAATGCCATCAGGCTGAAAGTGACAGGATTATTTTCTACTCTTAGTGATGTCAATTCTCTTAGAAGCTACAAGGGCTGAGGGAAAAAAAATATAGCAAAATGCTAAGAATGACTTCTAAGTTTTGTTGGTTTTGAAAAGAGAGCTAAAAAAGGTACATGAAATTTAACTCCTACATGAGCCTGTGTGTATCTGAATGCTTGAAAGTGCTGCCCAAGGCTTGTGCCACCTATAACTCAGGCTAGCTACCAAAATCTTCAGAGACATATCCAGACAGAACTCTGTGCAAGCCTCCTGTGTTATGTGATTTTTTTTTACTATATAGTAAAGGAATCACCCCAAAAGAAAACCAAGGAAACACAAATAGACTAAGCACCTAGCAACCCAATACCTTTTTAGCTTGCAGACTTCACTGTCCAATTAATGTGCGACAAGCAGAGCAGATCTATCTGCAGTATTTCTAAAGCTTTTAGAACAACATAGTATTGGTTAAGTACAACAGCAAAAATGACTTCAATAAAATTCTGAAAATAACATACTCCACTGCAGAACGCCAACACACTATTTTTAATTGTGGCTCATTAAAGATGTAATGGAAGAAGAATATGTTCACTTCCACTACAGTTCCATCAATGCAGTGAGATAATAACGCTGCTGTACCATGCAGAAAGGAATACTTATGCTTAGTAATTTAAGTAATTTAATTGAAAGGCAGAAAGCAGTGATTCATTCCTTGTTCTATCGGCAACTATCACATGTTTTTGCCCATCACAGGACCCAAGCAGGCACTGGCTGATTAATTTCAAATGTGAGTAAAATGAAGACCTGGAAAATGAAAAAAAATAAGTCAGTTGAAACACTGAATCAAAATTTTTTTCTTTATTGCAAACCAGGAGAGCTTTACAGAACAGCATGCAAATACAGGCCTCTAAGGTAATTCAAACCAAATGGGGGCTGAAACTGAAGTGATGTGGTGAGTCAGCTCTGAAAAAGGAGGAGGAAATGATAAGAGAAAGAAGTTCAAGCCTTTGTGTAACACACTGTATTTTATTTCAGACTTACCAAAAAGCAAAATAATTGTGCCTACTTTTTGGTTGTTTGACCAGCCCTCTACCTTCCAGAAATGAAAAAGCTAGAACTACAGGACAGCTGACTGGCTGTGAAATCTAGTGTCCAGGATTGTAATTTCCCTTCTATTAAATGTCATCTGCAAACCATGCCAGCTTTAATAAACAATGTGCGGTCTGGCTTCTCCTATCCTTTTCTTAAAAGTAGGGCTGAATTCCTGTTAAAAGGAAAAGGGAACTGTTTAAACTCAAATGTGGTGAATCTCTGCATGGTATGAAGATGCAGAACTTCTATCAGATTCTACTGATGCCACTGACAGATTTGGCTACACGCAGGAATGTGCGCATATCTACAGCTAGGAACACAACTATGCTTGGTCAATAGCTGGCCCTATGTTTGTGGCTTAACTATCACTGCAACAGATACTGCTTGTAAGTTAAAATGGAAGTTTTCATATTCAGGGTTCCTAATTTTTGCTTCCAACTTCCATAGGAAATTAATTTTATGAAAGTGCAACTGGAAATTACACTATCTGCTGAATTTCTGGGGTATGCTTAGATTGACATACTTGAGTAGGAATTAATACTTCAAAAAAATACTGTGTACCAAAAATACAGACCATGTTGGAATGAACATCTGTGACAGCATAAGAATGGGAACAGTGGTTAGTGCTTAATGTTGGCATGCAACCCCAAATTAAAAAAATTCCGTAGTATTCCACATTAATGGTTCATAACACTACAGTTTAAAAGTGCTACTGAAAGGACCAAACCCTTAGAAACTGTGCACTTTAAGCCTGCTCCAAAGCCCAGATAAGTCAAAAGCTGCCTTTCTGCTGACCTCACTGGTCTCTGGATCAGGCATACGCTAAGCAAATTCTACATGCAAAGAAAGCCCACAAGCAGAACTTAGAAAAATAATACAGCACATGTCCATATGTCAAAGTAAAGTGCTATGCAAAGATACCATGAGCTAGCCATGAATTTGTTTGACTCCCAGAAAGAGTACAGAATAGAACCTAAGCTAAACAACTCTGCTGAGAAGCTATGTGGCTATGCTATTTCTGATTCCAGAGGTCGTGCATGCAGGCCTAATGTAGATATCCCTTCATAGGGCTGCCCTGCATCTTGGAACACATCATAAAACCTGTTGAGCAGCCAACTTACAAACTTGCTCCAGAGGAGGAGATGAAGAAGGGTACAAACACAGCCCAACTTCCTCCCCCCACCAAAAACATGGGTTTAGGCCTTATGGACCCATGCAGACCATGAACCCTTTGGTCATGTCCTCACGTTTTGGTGGAGTTCAAGGAATCACGATGGACAGTTGAGTCCCTGCCCCCATACAGCTTTCTTCTCCTTGGCACATGAGCAGATGGCTTATGTTTGAGTTATTTATGGTCACACAGGTCCACTCAGACTTTGGGCCATGACTCCAGGGTGTTTTCAGAATAATTATTTGCATTTCCATGACCACATCTTTTCCCAACAAAGGAATGTAAATATTATTCCCATTGACATACTGTGAAACTTAAGCACACAAGTTAAGACACAAATGAAAATAAGGTTGGCAAGGTTCTTTGAGTAGAAGCGATATCTTTTATTAGACTAACTGAGTAGTTGGAAAAAAGTTCTTAGCAAGCTTTCAGGCCCAATCACCCTTCTTCAAATGTGAGTAAGGCATTTAACTCCCACTTGGGCTTTGGAAATCCTTTAGTCACCAATTTTCTGTAGCAAGTTGGTAACGGAATACAAGCCCACCTCTTCCAATTAATTGCAAGGCCCCTCCACTAAATGGGTATGGTGCTGCTATTTCAATGCTATTTTATCCTGAGATTAGTAGGAAGTTCCAAAATCCTGAATGATGGCCCAGTAACACTGCAGTCCTTACTATTATAATCTGTTCTCTCTAGGTAAGTAGTTACACTGCATATCAGCAAAAAGAAATGCATTTCACACAAATGTTCTTCCAGTTGTTTTATCACGGCATAACCTGTGCAGGCCTATGGCACAGACTAGGAGTCAGCCCACAGTGAAAAACCTTGTAATGTGCCTGCTTTTCAGCACACTAATATCATACAGTACAAAATTCTGCAATCCCATCTCATCCTTTGCAGAGTAATGTCTCTTGTACTGTTTTGTACTTTTCTTGCATCATAACAGCACTCAAGAGTCAGCAGGGTATTAAAAACTGTCTCACATCCTGTTAAGGAGTTTGTGAAACTTCCTGGTCAGAGCAAAGGGGACATAACCCTGAATAACCAAGTTAGTAGAAAAGGAAAGGGATTTTAAATCCTTGTTTTCAAATAAGCTTTTGCTTCTGTCTTTACAGTTTCTAATGTGTGCAGCTGATGACCAAGATACTTCGGTCAAAATCATTAAAGCTCACCACTTGAAAAGAATGGCTCATGCAAATGTGTTCAGCACCTCTGGAAAAATCAGGCACTTTCCCTTTCAGTACTAGGTTTGAAAAATCTGTCCTTAGGTTTTTGTTTTATATATATGTGTACACACACACACACACACACACACACACACACACACACACTCTCTCTCTCTCTCTCTCTCTCTCTCTTTCTCCCCCCAAAAGTAGGCCATTATGAGGAAGAGGCCAAATGTAACCGTCACATGTAAGTATCTGTCAGTCCATTATTGTTTTTAACACCTAATACCTATGGAAATGCCAGGGTTAAAAAGCTCCTTTCTTTTGTATAAACACATGGACATTTTTTCACATCATTATATGTTACAGATGAAAATATTACATTTATGTTGCTGGTGTAATCTACTAATCATTTATATCACTGTAGTCCCACAAGGAATTTCCCAAGTGCCATATTGTTCCTGCATATTGAATCTGAATCTCTGATGTAACAGACAGATGTGTAAAACCACATATAGTTAGTACTTCCCTAGTAAACACACAGCTACTCAAAAGGGCCTTCAAAAGCCTCGCATCCAAGGGAAGCAAAAGAGTAGGGGAAAAAAGTACGCAGACCTCTTTCTCTGCCTGCAGAAGGGGAAGCAAAGCCAAGACCTGTCCCCACCTCTGTGCTTCCAAACTCATCTGCGGGTTTAATATGCATCTGGGGCATCATGTGTTTTGGTTGTGGGGCAAGAGTTCACTTAGCATGGCTTGATATGCTCCAGACTAGATTGATTCACAGATTTTCAGGTTTCATGGAGCATTAATGCTACCCTAAACCATAGCCCTTTATGGAACTACAAATCTCTCCCCTAAGAAGGGAAGCTGGACCTGTAAAAAAACACCAGTGTGACAGCTGCTCAGCACTAGAAACATTCTTAGTAATGTGGATCAGTGCATGCTATTTTGACCACAACTGCCCTGAAGAAAACTGCTTCGGCACATTACTAACCTTGGGAAAAGAATGGCCGCTTTTTTAATAACATAGTTTTATAACCTGTCGCTCCTGCAACTTTTACAGGTTACAAGAAATGGGCCTGACCAACAAGTTTCAAATCTGACTCCTAACTTTTCCAAAGCTGCAGGTGGGCTTGGATCCAAGGTGTTAGTTCCAGTTCATATTTACTTGATACTAAAATGCCCTTTACCATAGGTCCTTTATAATGAGTAGCCTTGCAGTGAGGAAGCACGGTATTGGCATCACTCAAATTTACATCACTGGATTGAAAGCCAAGGCACATGGTTTAAAGAAAGCACTGAAAACATTACAGCTTTCACATATTTTGCCTTATGCAGTTTGTAGCCGGAGCAGACAAATGCTACTTTAACTTCAAGTTGTCTATTTTTATATGATATACTAGGAAGTGAATGTCTGGGGTCCTGCTTACAACCAAATGGTACATGCACACTGGCAGTAATACAGACTGCCTGTTTCTCCCTGAAACTAAGTCCTGTGCTGTCATGGCATTCTGTCAGCTACAACCAATAAAGGTCCCCACTCTGTCTCTCTCCCTAACATCCCTCTTTACAAAGGCTTCCACACACTTCTGTAAACAATTGAACAATTCCATTATGCATCTAGCAGCTTGTGAGCTTTTCTTCTGATTCATGACAGAGGCACCCCATTGAAAAGATCCACATACCAGGAAAATTTAAGCAAGTCTCCAGCAAATGCACATGTTATCAAAGCCTCATTGCCACTTAACACAAGTTTTTCTGGGAACTAATGCTGCTGACCTAGAAACAAAAGATACTATATTCCTTTCTTTATAAACTATAAAAAAAATCTAAGCAGTGCCATCTTTTTCTTCAGAAGCTACTCTCATCTAATGGTTTAGGACAGTGGTGCTCAACCTTTTGGGCCTGTGGACTGGATGAGTAGAGTGGCACTGGTTTGCAGCTGAATCCGCAGAGTTATCACCCTGATCCCACTTTGTCCAATCCAGTGCGCAAGGCCTTCCCCTCCAGCTCACAGTATTCCCCACAGGTCTGGAAATCTGGCAGTAAGGGAGCAGCAATTAACACTGCCAACACTCCGCCACTGCCAAATTTTCAGACCCAGGAGGAGAAGCCCAGTGAAATGGACAACATGACTCCTGGGGCCAGATGCAGAGTTTGAACACCCCAGGTTTAGGAGACCTGATGAACAAGAGCTATGCAATACATTTTACACAATACCCATTTGCTCCTCCATGTGAGGAGAGACATTCTGTGACTGCAACAGAAAGATGACCATTATTATGATGATTAAGAAAAGTGATGTGGATGCACTGAAGATATATACACCTCTGAATTTCTAATGTCACCTTTACTTTGGGCTCAAAGATAGAAACTAGATGGGGAGTGCAAAACAAAAACCACATGTTACACCACTCCAATGTCAGACTGGCATGAGTGTTTAAAAAAAAGAAAAAAGGGCATACATAAAATGGTTTTGGCCTGAAATGACTGCAAGGCCCAAGAGCCCGTTTTCCACAGGCACTAGAAAATAAGGCTTTGCATCACTGGAAAACTAAGAATAGGAGAGAACCACGGTGAACTCTGATGGCTCACACCTCAGAATGGTATTATTCCAATACATTTTCTTTAATGAGTTATGACGCTATTCTTGTCAGCTGCTGCCTGAAGAAAAGGTCATTTGAGAGAGCAGTAGTCTTCATCCCTAGAAGTGATGAAGGAACAAACCCCAGCATTCAGATGACATGAAGCAATGGTTATCAAACTTACAGGGGCAAAGACCCCTTTCTAATACCAACAACTACTTCACAACCCCACCCCACACTGGACTGATAGACCTAAGGATGCCATGACCCCACTGAAAGGACACTGAGCCCCTATTTGGGGTTGCAACCGTTAACTCAAGAAATGCAAATATAGAAAAATAATCTTCAGTAGTTTACTAAGATGTCTAAAAATGGAATAATTAACACAAATGCTTTCGAGAATACCTTTATTTTTCAAACCACGGCCTTAGTCCACCAACCAGAAAGAAAATATTTCACCCCCTGCTCTAATTATACTGATTGCAAAAGAATCATTGGCATCATTCCTCTCAAGTAAATCACAATCAGTTTTCACAGACTTCTTACAGTCTCCAGTGTTGTGAAGCAAGGAGGGAAACAAATGAGTGCAAGTCCCAGCCAAATTTGTGCAAGCAGTGTGAAAATGGGGGGAGGGGGAGGAGAGGAGGCACCTGATATGTTTTACCCCTTCTCTAAGATGAGTGTAGACCCTCTACTGTGGGATACTGAGGAGCAAGGCCAAATGAAGCCATGCTCAGAGCTGAGCAGTAACTCTGTGCAGTGTTGTGGTAAACTGAAAATCCCTAGAAATGCTAACGGTGCTCCCTGAAGAGTGAACTTCAGCTCCATGGCTTTTACTTTCCCACTGGGAATAGTTAATGCTCAAGAGATATCGGAGGCACCCTGACCACTGAGGCAGTCATGCTGCTCAAGGAAAGAGGATATCATGATAAAATTTATGAGGATGCAGGCATTCTACTGGAATGCACCAAGATCTGCAAGGGATTCCCTGGGTCTCATACTCTGCAGAATCTTGAAATCACATTCCCTCCCCCTTCTGTGCCATGATTAGCCATTTGTTCATGACAGAAGAATAAGCTAATTTATCTAGGCCAGGGATGCTCAATCACTGGCCTAGAGGCCAGAACCATCTACCAGCAGCTTGTCATCCAGCCTGAGAACCTCTCCATGGGTCCAAAAATTTAGCATCAGAGTGGCACTGCTCCCCCTACTAACAAATTTCTGGACCTGTGGGGAGCCCCAGGCCCGGTGCGCTAAGTCAGGCATGCAGGGTCCAAACCCAGCACATGGGACCCCAGAGCCCAATCCCAGCACACAGAACCAGTTCAGGGCTTGAAAGTGGCACAGGGGGCCAGCCAAGGATGCTTGGGGTCCTATCCAAGTGTGTGGGGCCGGACAGAGGCAGTACGGGGCCCAATCCAGCCTGTGGACCAGACCTGCACCACTCACCTGGCCTGCAAAGCCAACAGATTAAGCACGGTTGGTCTAGGCCTTCGCCTGCACAGGTTTCTTACAGTAATTTCTCTCTTCCAAAACACTTGCAGAGGGAAAAGAATAAATGGGCTGATGTTGATATTCAGGCTGATACAATATATATATTTTATATTTACATTTATATTTTTCAGTGGTTAGTTTTACAACCATCACACATTTCTTTCCTTGCTTGATACAGAAAAAAACCCGTAAAAGGTCAATCCACTCAAACAAGAGCAAAAATGGAAATGATGAATAATGGGAAAGGTGACGCTCTTCACAGAAATTCATAATTAGTTGTCGCTATTAAAAATATTAAATGAAAACACCATAATACAGTCTGAGTCACAGAATTACTTGTGCTGTTGCTATTCAAAAATCCAAGTGCCATTCACAGATTTAATTCAGGAACGGAGAGTTTACTGATTCTGTTACCTACACAAATTCAGAATTTCACTGGTTATGCGGTTCAACAAGCTCCAATAGTAAAGCTAACACAGAACTTACTGATCATTTTAATAAGTTTGATATTCCAGTTGACATTTTACAACATATAATTGAAAGTCACCTATTTAACACAAAAATACTCCTGGAGACTGCTGTAAAATGGGATGACTCATGCCACTACTCATGGTAAGACAATGTATAGCCATTTATTCTACTATTTTATACAACAGTTTTCTTTGGAAAAGATCATAAAATATAATTACCTGGTCCCTGAATTTGCAAATACTTAGACGTAAGCTTATCTTTAAATAGATAGGAAGTCTTATTAATTTCAATGGAACTAACCTGCAAAAAGTGAATGGGTGTAAGCATTTGCTAGGCTGGACCTCAGCTGGTTAATCTGCAAGACAAATGCACTATACTTTTGTACTGTTTTCTCAGTGTTTGCCACCAAAATTACATGTGCATGCATCTGCATGTGTGCTGTTTGTCTGAGAAAATATCAAGGTAGATTTAAAAAAGATATTATGCAACTCAAAAGTAAATAAATTAATTACAATCTAACTTGCGACAGAATCTGCAGAATCACTTACCTCAAATCATGAGAGTGTTTCAAGACGCGAACATAAGTCTCCTTTCTTCTCCTCGCATGAGATGTTGCAGAGTTTTTTTTCTGATGTCTCGCATTAAAACTCTTGCACTGTTCTCCAGGATCTTTAATAAAAATAAAACAAGAATCATTCAGAATGAAAATGTCATTTTCAGTGGTTGGTGTGTGGCCCAGGGCAAATCCCTGACCTCTCTCCAATGTATATTTATTATCTTAAACAAGTATATTAAGTACAGAGAGCAGAAGGAGCCTTGATGATGGCTCAACAGATGACACTTTTCAGTAATGTTTAGACCACTTTAAAACATTTCTTAATCACATATCTGCTATACAAGTATGATCATTTCTTTAAGAATGACCCAAGAAGTACCTCGTTCAAGAGAGCACAGAGAAGGGGAGCAATCACCTTAGATGAAAATCAGAAACATTAATTATGTTAAGTAACAGCTGTTACATTAGGTACTGATAATGTACTATTATTATTATTGTGCAACTAACACACTCCAGACTTGCCGTATTCATCTTTTTCTAATACTGATATAAGGAAAATATCAGCTTAATTAACAAACACAAACAACAATAGTTTATATATGCAGAATGGCCAAGGAAGGAAAGAGGGAGAAAGAGTAAAATGAGAGTAAGGGAAACTGAGGAGTCTCTGATACAACCCAATTCTGGTATCTTCCATTGTCATTAGAAAGGTATAAATGTTTCTGAATTTAAAACAATTTTTAAGTGTTACATCAGCATGCTAGTTCCCCATGCAGCATGTAGTAAAACAACTGGTTTCATTTACCACAGAGATGAATGTCACCCAGTATGTAAAGCCTAAACGCTAAGCTGTATCAGTAGGAAAACCATCCTTGCTACATTAAATGTGTGCTTTGAGCCAGCAAGAAGTTCACATTCCTTTTGAGACCATCCTATCACATTTGCTTCTGGACTCCAGACATGTTAGGTACAGTTTTATAAAGAATTTTAGGGCAAATAATTATCAAACCTGGGAGCCAAATTAATGCCTCACTTACACCTGTGCAACCTCCACTGAAATCAATGAGATTTTATGATGTGACCAAGGCTAAAAATTAACTTTATGTGCATTTAAGCCAAATTGTTTGCTTGCTTTTCTGTCAGTTATGTCAGACAGGCAAATCTGAATAATTTTTTCCATTGCCTTTTTAATTAAGAGGAGGAATCATTATCCACGGCTCTCTGTGGCTGTAAATACTTCAGACAATATAAAAAAAGCAGCTTTTCCAAAAGTGGTCACAGATTCGAAAACATTTTACATATCCAATTGCACTAAGAAACTGAGAAGAAAGACTGACATGCGTAAGAGGGAAAACGTCCTAGAACCCCTTACCTTGGTTCCCTTAATACCTGCTGAGATATTCCATATGGCTTTACTGCTCCTCACAGCTATTTGTATTATTTACCAAAAACCCACATCTTGGTGTACCTGTTCCTGCTGCCATTGGTTTTGTTTGCACATTTCTTACTCATGTTAGTAAGCACTTACGTGACTGATTCCACAGATTTCAATGGGACTATTCACACTCAATATGAGCAAGGCCTACATAGCCAAGCCCACCCACTTCCACTGACTTGTGGGAGCAAGAGATCCTTGAAAGCAGTGAAAAATCCAGACAAGACTTGAAGTTCAAAGCTAAGGAGGACTAGCTGCCTATGACTCACCCACCTCAAAGACATACAATGGGTATAAGTTACTGAGCACCAGCCTTTACTTTGAACTCCTGGGTTTCTGTTTTTTTCAAATTTTTCATGTTGTGAGGGTTGAATGTAAAGATCAGAAGCAAAACATGACCCTTTTAATCTTGCTTTTACTTTTGTCCTTTTTAATTTTATTTTTAAAAAAGAACTAGTGTTAAGCTTAGGGCCAGATTCTCTGCTCTGTTACAGATCCATTTTCAGGAGTTCCTAAGTGGCTTTAGATCAGAGGTTCCCAACCACAGGGCTGCGGCCAGGTACCAGGCTGTTAGAAATGGAGTATTGTTAGAAATGCACAGCTTGCATCTTGCACCCGATAAGAAAGAAACACTGTCAAGGACTTTTTTCCTTGCCCAGCCTTGCCACAGCTTTTCTTATACTAAATCGCAGACTCTCCCCCAGCTTCTCCCTAGCCTTTCTCATACAGATTACAGAAGCTGGAATTCAACTGACTGTGTCCTTGAAAGGGGGGGGGTTTAAACTCTTGGTGACCTATAGTAGTCTCTAAGCATGCTTAATTAGCTGATGCATATTTACCTCTCCGCCCTGCATACTTAAGTAGTTAATATAATATACATGCGATGTATGTAGTGATGTAACCACATGTATGCTTGTATGAAACGGAAGTGAGCTGTAAGAGTTCCTGTTTCTGCACACGTGCCCAGGAGGAAAAAGATAAATACAGCCTGCAAAATTCCTTGGTGGGTTCAGAGTAATCTGAGTTTTTGACTCTGCTCTGACCCGATTTGCAAATACACCTTTTGTGCCATCTGATGAGTGTGTGTCTGTGATTTTGGTGGCCTCCAGGGAAACGAACCGCTTTAAGCATCAAGGCCATGAAGGGTTGGCTGCTGGGTTGTAGCACAAGCCCCCCACTCAGACCCCTGTCTGTCCACCTGGATGAGCAGCTTCTGCTGCTGGCAGTGACATTCCCGGGAGGGAGGCCACCGGCTCCATGTGCCCAGTCCCACTCCCATGCCAGTCCTCAGGGAAAAAAAAGGCTGGGAACCACCGCTTTAAATGATACTTGGACTCTTAAAACAGGTCTTAAGCTGTTAAGTCACTTTTTAAATATTAACTTTAATCACTCTGTGCTACAGATCGTCAGCAGAGAACAGTACTTTCTTACTTCACAGATAGCATGATAAAGTAGGCTAGGTAAGTAAACAGGTAAGTGATGCACATCCTTGTCAAATTAATACTCTACTCCACAGAGCAGCTCGCTGAAATCAAAATGTGTAGGGTACTACACAAAAAAGTTATCAGACAATCTGTCTCCTAGAAAATCAAAGCAGCAATGCTGCTCACTGGGCTATACTTTTATAGCCCTGCTGTCTTACTTTGAGCTTTAAGCAAATGTGGGAGGCTGAAAAATTTCACTGTGGTCACAGAATGGCTTTACAGCTCCTGAAACAGGGCCCTTTGTAATATGTATTTTACTATCTAAAGTAGCATATATAAGTAGCATATATTAAATTGCTGTACACTTCACATGATCTGTTTAACTTACTGAAAAAGGAGTGACAAATCTGAGTCTGTCAATTTCAACCCCCCCCCAACTGTGATGGAAAAAATGATTTCAGATTTCTAAAAAGGGGAATCACAATCGATTTATGCAATCTCACATTTCAAAGTGTAAAGCAAAATAGTCTAAACTGGTCCTCTCGTTTTTGCCACATCATAATCTTGTGAGCCAAGTATCAAAATCAGAAAGGAGTGGCATGCCTGTAAATGTTCATGTGCTCTCACTGCAGCCACCACCTGCTCTCAGACTACACTTCTATGTGTAAATGAAATTTGTTTATGCACACTGAGCAACTTAAGTCACAGTTAATCTCCCAGTGTGAACATGTAATCATGTGAGTTGCATGCACTGATAGTCACCTGTGGGCACATCTGCTGGATTCTGCAAATATGCATTTTAGCAGATTTGCAAATACGGTTCTAAATTACTTGATTTTTCTATAAAATTTATGAGCTTGGCTCTGCTACTGAGGCAAAGCCCTGCGTTTATGAGCACTTTTCTCCCAGGATTTCCTAATGAATAGGGAGCTATTCAGGCTGTATTATCCTTTAGGCTGGTTCAAGCCTGCTCCCTCCAAGACTTCAGCTCCTCTCTCTGTTCCCCCTGTTGGAGCAATAGGTGCACCTGAAAACAAAGGGAAGGAGCAATTTGTGTTCTCTGCCTCGCCCTGTTCCATTGAGCTGGATGCACCCTGTCTGCCCAGCTCCCTAGCAGTGTCAAACAAAGAAGCAAATTTATCAAAAAGTACCTTTTTCAGTGTTATGTCTAAAACAAAGTTAGAGAATTTGGGTCTGTTTTCACACATACTGCAGTAACTCCCTGACCTTCAACCCTGCCAGGATACTTTGATATCACAAACACATCAGATATATGGTATTGCCAACCCCAGAAACTCAAAACTGATCAGTAGCTCCCTCCCTCAAATTCATGAGATACGGCTTAAATGTCAAGAGACTTTTAGGAAAAGGGGTGGGGAAGAAGCTTCATTTTTATTTTTCCCTCTAGCCTTTGAATCTTTTATGTGCACTTGGGTCATGTTTTCAAATTTGTCTCCGTTATTACAGTTTAGGAACTAATTGTCCCAAACACATATTTTAAGTCTCATAATAAAACAACTTGAGCTGGCAACTCAGAGGATCTTTCTTCTGTCTCAGTTCAGACTTACGTCTCTCTCAGGATGCTGTCTGGGCTGAACTGACCAAGCTAGTTTTCCATCCCAGTCAATTTATATTTAATTGCTTTAACATGTCTGACTGTGATCAAAACCAAAGAAAACCACAGCAATGGAAACAAAGAATCAAGAAAGAAAGAATTAAACCCCAGGACAAACTACACAGGAAGAGCTGGATTATGCCTCCCCATATGAATGCTGTGGAGGTGGGGGAGGAGAGGATATTGAGAGTCCTTCCCAGTGTTCTCATACTAGGTAGATAGCTATCCTCTTTCTCTGTGCAGTGGGGGATAAGAAGAGGTGAGCACATCTGGAACTGCCAAATTCCTTGCTAGCCCCACCACTGGGCAGGACAGAAACAGGCCATGCATGGTTCTATTCAGACATGCATCAAGATGGAGGCAGGGACAGTTTATGGCAACAAGGACCCTTCAATATACTCCCACATGGGGGTCACTTAAAAGTAGCACTGATAACAATGGAGGATGAAGAACTGTTGACACCATGCTTCCTCCCCTGGCAACTGTGGGGCCCCTCTGTTCCCTTGCCCCAGCACTGTTATGAACTCTGGCCTCCTCTGCTCTGGTGGTATACAGGGGCTTAACTGGCTTCTTCTCTGACTTCAGTGGTTTCTGTTGCCCTCCCTTGAGCCAAAGTTGATCTGCACACTTATACTCTACATCTTACATCTGCTACACTCTATTTTTATATTACTGCTTTGCAAACATAAAGACTAACACGTCATGGTTTTTTTATCACTAAAATCCTGACCTTAGTGCATGGCTTCTGTACCAGTGGCCCTAGGCCCAAGCATACTACAGTTGTGCCTTAATCCAGCAAGGGTAGCTCCTTGCTCATCATTTTAATAGGGCATAGCAAGCCAGTTCTGCACCATGTTCCTCTTTGTGCTAAGGAAGTGATTTATTTTTCAAAGGCTCTCCTCAGTTGGTGGCAGTGGACTCAAAGATGATGTGAACAAGCCTTTATTTTAGAACGCCTGCCTGTCTTTGGCAATTCCTCACAGTCAAAGATGACTGTCTTCCATGATTGTCTTATCTGTGGGTCTGAAGATGGATAAGGAGGCCAATGTGGGATCAACAGACTCTGCTGCAACGCAGGCACATGCATCTGTGTGGGGTGGGTAGCTCTGAATTCTTGATTTGGTCCATGACACACTGTTTCTGCCACTCCTACTTTTCCGTCTCCTGTTGTCATCATAAGGCTTCAAAGCACTAAGAACCTTGCAGTGGACTGTTCCTCCATTTGGAGTAGTCCTGGGTGATAATCTCCCACAAGTTGATATCAATGTTTCATTTTTTCAAGTTGGCCTTGAGGATGCCCTTGAAACGCTTTCTCTGCTCTCCTCTTGAGTGTATGCCTTGACTGAGCTTCAGGAGTCTGGAGTCAGACATCTGGATGATGTGGTCAGCCCAGCAAGGTTAATGTTGGATAATCGTCACCTCAATTCTCATGGTGTTTGCTTGCAAGAGGATACTAATATTGATGCATCTATCTTCCCACTGCATTCAAAGGATCTTCTGCAGGCAGGATTAATGGTACTTCTACAATGATTTGAGGTATCTCCTGTACCTTGTCCACATCTCAGCTCCAAACAGTAAGGTAAAAATCACAACTGCTTGATAAACCATGAGCTTGGTTTCAGATCCGATGCTGTGATCTTTGAACACATGTTTCCTCAGCATCCGAAGGCTGTACTTGCACATTTGAGGTGGTGTTGGATGAGCTCAATCATCCAACCTTGCCTGTCTAGACACTTCAGAGCATGGACATCTGAACATTGACTGGGGAAAGAGCCACTACATTGCAAATCCGAATTCTCATCATGCCAGTTTACTCTTCATGACTAGAGCTACTGCTGAACTGATTGAAGGTTCATTCCCTGAGGGGCAAGGCACAGTGAGCACCAATATGGGAACAGATGAGTTTTCATTTCCTAACCACCTATCTCAACATTCTGTCCCAGGAGATACGGTTCTTTTTTAAAACATGAATATGTAAATGTAAAATCGTTGATAATATATTTTTAAAATGTATAATCATCTGAAGTAAGCGCATGAAGATGTTAGAGAGGCTGTAAACATTTTGCCCGTTGTCATGCCACACCTAGCCAAAATCTGTGACCACAACATAGGTGGCATGGATTTGTGCTGCAATTTTGCAGCAGACAACGGTTTCCTTTAAACTGGGAGAGTGCGGGCAGAGGTGTCCATGCTCTCTACCTGCTCCAGGAAGGCACTTCCAGGGGCCCAAACCTGTGCATGCCAGAATTCCCATTCCCATCCCCAGAGCATGTGATAGTAATGGGCCACTGAGACCTCAGGAGCACCTGCCTAGGTTCCCCATTTGGATTCTCGCACATCTCTGTTTTCCAGGACATCTTCCCAGTTGCACAGACATGTGCCCAAGAAATCCACTGTCTGCAATGGGAAACCTGGGGTTCCTGTATTTGCATAGGCATGTCCCAAGTGGTGCGCCTCAGGATCTGGTCCCAGCCACTCTCAGAAGTTCTAAGGTATGTGGAATTTGTGTATGCTCTTCATACTTAAAATACAAAGGCTCTGGAAAAATTAAGATGCTTGGCTTTTGAAGCAATCAAGGCAATTTCCATAGTATATTAGTTCCAATTTTTTTTTTCTTTTGCTTCCTGCTTCACAAAAGGGTTACCCAATAAGTAAGGGTAACTTTAAATTCCAGCCGAACTATAATCTGGCTAAGTTCAATTTGATTTTGAGCTGCTTGTTTATTGAAAGATAACTGCCCAGTGAACGTTTGCCATATACTGTAGAAAAGGGGGAATTTCAACAGAAACACTGCATAGCATCTCTGTCTAGAGGGGACAGCAGAGCCCAAACCCTAAACTTTCTGTTGCTCCCAGGATTTATTAACTTCCAACCAAATGTTATCTGGGCAGCAGCACAAGTTGCAAATGAATGGCTTGCTTTCAGAGATCAGTAATGAAAATCTTAATTCAGAGAAACAAATGTCTTCCTTCATTTGGGTGGAAAGAGAATTGGTGAGGTGTAAAAATACTACTGCAGCCAAATCCACTCCCTTTTATCAAGAGGAGACAGGATATAGAAAAAAATAAGCTCTCATGTAAACCTGCTTTCTAAGCAATACTATTGAGATTTGCAATGGCGTTTGGTATTCAGTTATTCCCTCATCCACTTTCTTTTCTCCAGCATGAATTACTACCATAAGTGCACCAACATGTAACACAGCTTGGTAGTGGACTCTGTGAACTACTGACTATTGTATCCAGAAACTACAGTCTGTCATAGTTGTCAGACAGGTTCTCACACCAAGCCTATTGGGGTAACATTACATGCTTTTAGAAGATGGGTAGTAGCATGGTGCCAAATCCTAACAACGCTTCCCAGTACTTTATAGGAGCATACCTATAATATATGCTCTTTATAATATATTCTCTCTTCCTTTCTCCAAGCACAAGAAGAAAAGACCACACTATTTGGACAGGAGGTCTTTAAATGATATCTTACTATTTCATCTTAATTCACCAAGGTACTCCAATACATTCCTAACAAAAAGCAAATCAACACTGACTCTAAGGGGGTAACTAGAAATATTTAAGTCAAGCACAAACTTAAGTGCTTTGCTACACCCAGGCTGCTTTTTGTCAATCATCTAAAGTGCACTTTGCTCTGTTTAAGTCATACAAGAAGACATCCTTGGCTCTCCTAATGGAAGTTCTCCTTCAAACTTCTCCCAAATACCCTTTCTTCTTTCAAGCCTACTTACACCAATCTTCCCTTCACCTTACAAAGAAAAAGGAAGAAAAATTATGAAGCAACTGAGATATGTGTTTTATTAATATAACCACAGAACCTATTATACACCTTTCCACCCAACCTCTTATTCCATAGGGTTACATTCCCTCTCCCCAGGAGGGACAGAATATACTCTGTTAGTTGTCACATGTATTTACAACACTGCATTATTAGTAATATCTCGTTAACAACAATAACAAACAGCTTTTTGGGTAATGTGCCTGTCCCAAATTTTATAATCTTTACAACCATATTTACTTATCTTTTTAAAATGTTTTTTCTTTCTTCTTTATTATATGGAAGAGGCACACAAGCAAGGGAAATTCACTGCCTAAACAGGGGAAACGGTGAAAACAGGCTATACACCAAATTGTATGAAAAGCAGAAGATAAATAAGAAAAAAAAACAACCCACTTTCCCCTCTCTAATTCCTCCAGTAACAGTAAATCTTAAGTATCACCTGCAAAGCTAATCAGCAATTTTTTTCAAACAAAATGCAATTTTTAATTTGTGTTCCTTTAAGCCCTTTTTATATAAACTGTCTTGTAATAATTTAGTTTCAAAACTGATCCCTTCCCAAATTTCATCAAACCTTCAACTAGCCTGAGACATGGGAATGAATTTATCCCACTGTGAACACAGGGAAAGGCAAAGTGGGTATAATCCACAGTTTCTCTGCATTAACAATTGCAAGCAGTCCCCTGACATGAATGAAAAATACCTAAGGCAATTGAGAGCTTCCTATAAATACCAATCCTCTGTTTGTATGACAGTTTAAAACTAAAGTGAGGTTTAGCTTGTTTATATTACAAAGACGCTTTTTTCTGGATAGTTGATCTGTGAGATAAATTATTTTTACAAGGTTTATTTTTATGAGTGCTACTTTGTGCTGTATTTCACTGTCTGATATTTCTTAAGAACCATTGGAAATACTGAGTTCTAAAGGCCTGCATTTTTAATAACTCCATGTCTGCATGTAATTTTCCATCCACTAATAACTGCAACCACACAGAAAGCAAGGATGAGCCAGTGGTTAGGGCTCAAACATGGAACTCAGGAGTACCATGTACAACGCTCTGCTCTGCCACAGTGTTCTTGTGTGACCCTGGGCAAGACAGCCAGCCTCTCTATGACTCGCTTTCCCATCAGTAAAGTAGTAATAAGATTACTTTGCACTCAGAGAAGGATAGGATGAGGCTAGAAGTATTACAATTACTCTAATGTGCCTGGACATTACAGTGATAAAAACTATAGGAAGTACATAAGTAACCAAGGCTCAATGAGGCTCCCTTTTGAAAAAAAAAAAAAAAAAAAGAAAGCAAGCATCCAACCAACCAAAAAAGGCCACTAATATAAATAATTCTGGAGTTGAAAAAAAAGGAACCCAAATGGATCTGAAACTTTAAATGTTTTTTTGTTTCAAAACTGTAGTATTGATTCCATGAACATAAAAGCACAGTTTTACTCAGGCAGAAGTAGGTTTAGATTCACTTTCTTCTGTTGGTTTGAGGCATGGCTTTACTTTTACTTATTGTGAATTGCATTTTATGTGTGAATCATATTAGGTCTGATTTACGTGGACTGAAAGTGTAAATCTTTTCAGTGATCCATTTCTTTAGTATATTTAATTTTCTAATGTAAATTGTTATTTGTGATTCTAACATCTTTCAGCAATAGAAATTTAGACAACATTCTTCCTGTTTGAGACAGGAAAAAAGTATCTGCCACTCCATGTAGCAAAAAATAGATTAGCATTTAGTTTAGATGAAACAGGACCAAGTAGGTGTCTGGTGGGGGTTTTGGGAGATGGGGTGAATAAGGGTTTTTCCCTTACACACTGAACGTGTTTTTTTCTTAATGTGACTCATAACATGAGTTAGAACGTCAGAAATAGAGCAAGATTTATGGAAAATACATACTGTGGCTGCTTATTGTTGTGTGCAACTTTCTGTGTTGTGGCTAATACAGCCTAAAAAATTAATTCAGAATTTCTTTGTATGTGTATTATCCATCTATGCATAGGCAGTGAGCTTACTGCCTCACTGGAACATACCCTCATCTGCACAGGATTTATTCAAGCTCAACACAGCACTTCCCACAACTGCAGAATATTTCCTATACTAATGTCAGCCATCTAATATGGGTTCATTTTCCTAAAACTGACTACCACAACGTTAAAAACTCTGCAGCCCTTTTAAAAAATTCTCCAATGTACACCCAAAGTTTCTTTTCTGTAGCTACAGTAAGGGAGCAAAATACAGCAAAACCCTGGCATGGCCACCGTTCTGCAGAAAACGAAACTAAGCTTCAAATAAGCCACTTCATAATCACAGCACTCTGCAACAAAACTAAGCAGCACAAATTTCTTTCACTGATTTAAAATGGATTTAAAAAAAAAAAAAGGAAAAAAATTCCAAGCAGTGGTTTGTTGGCACAGTAATAAAATAAGGTTAACATTATCACTTTATCTCTAAATAAATGACATTGTAGTAAAAAGGATACTTGCACATGCATCCCCGTATATACAGATGCCTGCTTGAGTCATGACATGCATATTTTACACTATACTACATATACATTTAAATGCAATATACAGTAGAATCTTTCTTCCATTTGTGATTAATTTAAGGCCTTGAGCACAGATTAAAAGATTTAAAAAAACAGAAAGGACAACTATGTATGTCTGCTCTGACCTACCACATAACACAGACCATAACATTTCACCCAATTTGCCGCACTGGAGGGAAGTGTATTTCTCTAGTATTTTTTAGAAAAAGAAACTGTCATTAAAATATTGTCAGAAAGTGAACTGCTTCCCCTTCATCCAAATAACCAGATCTACATAAGTGACTGTATGCACAAGTGTTTCTTTGGGTGTGTACCTTCATTCATTAGAGAAGGACATGAAATAAAATTCCATAGCCCCTCCCCAATGTGGCTCTTAAGAATCCATCCCTTTTATTGTATTTTATATACATTATACAATTTTACATTACATTTTATATACATTCATAAACAACTTAACTAGTACATTCCATTTAGGATAAATACAGACATTCAAAAAGCCCAAGCCTGAATTGATTCCATCTTTGCAGGTTAGTCTAACCTGCGTAGATTAAACCAAGAAGCAAGTGAACAGACATTCACTTTTGATTCTGGAAATGCAGTCACATGCCTGCAATGACTCAGACTACAAGCCAGGGGCACTAGAGCGAGCCATCCCTTCCCTTCTGCAGTGGCTAGAAGGCTGGAGGGAAGCTGAGTTGGCGGGGGGGGGGCATGGCCAGGCCCTGGCATGTCTGAATATGATTGGGGGGGATTTAAATCCAAACCCTGGCCTGCAGGGACCCCAGCCAGGGTATGCCTGGAGGTGGGGGGCAGCCCTTGTCAGGTCTGATCCCGAGCGGCAAGGGGTGTGGCCAGCCTATGGCCCGGACAGTGCCTCAGGCAAAGTGGGGAGAGGTAGGGGGGATTAAATGCCCCTACTTCCTCTGTCCTACTGGCATGGGACCTCAGCTGGGGCCGGCCAGCTTCCCCTCACCACTTGAGCAGCAGGGGGGCATGGCCAGGCACTGGCCCAGTGCTGCACAGACCAACATCTGACCACACCCCCACCACTCGAGCAGCAAGCAGGGGAGAAAATCCAAAAGACCCCAGCTGGGGTCCCATGCTCGTGGGAGAGGGGAGGCAGGGGGTTTAATACCCTTCCCTCCCCTCTGCCTGAGTCTGAGATGGTGTCCAGGCTACTGCTGGCCATGCTCACTGCCGCTTCAGCAGCAAGCAGGGGGAAAAGCTGGCAGACTCTAGGTGGGGTCTCATGCCGGTGGGAGAGGTTCTGCCTGAGCCTACTGTCCCATGCTTCCATCCCCACCACTCCAACAAAGTCCAGCTCTGCCCCCACCAGGCAAGCCAGGCTGCATCCCTAGCTGGGTTTCCCACCTCCACCCCCTTGTCAGCCAGCCCGCACTATTCCAGCTCGGGAGTAGAGGGGTGGAGCCAGCCCTGCTCTGCTTTATCAGACAGCACAGTCCAGCACAGGGCTGCAAAACACGTTGGGATGCTAGGACACTGTGATTTAACTTGAACCAGAAAGGGGTCTGGGACAGAAGTTCCATAAATTGGTTTGACCTCAATTAGTTAAACCTGCTACTACATTCAACCAGATTTATCTTAAACTAGTTTCAGCCATTTTGAAACAGGTTTATGTGCACTGAACTTCTGTTCTTGTATGATTGAAGTGATCAGGTTTAAACCAGTTTCTGATCACTCCAACTGGTTTGTGTGTCATTTCTGTCCCTAGCCTTAAAATCTATACCTTCAACATATAAGTTGGTGGATCATCAGTTGCTACAAACATGAGATACAAATATGTTTAGCAGACAATGCTCTGTCTTCCTCCCTCTCACACACAAACATGCACAAACACAAGGAGAAATTTTCTCCACCTCGTTATCTCATTGAGACCTGCTCACTTTTATTCCGCAGGGGACCAGCTGGGAATCTCTTCAAACCCAGGCCACATTGTTACATGGATTATGAAAAGTCCCAACTCTGCATAAACATATGATTGTGTTTAATTTCAAAGGAAATGAGCGGAACTACTCACATCTATCTGCAAAGTTAATCATGTATATAAGCAGAATTAGAGACAGGTAGTTAGATGTTAGCCTGTAGTCAGGCTGAAGACAGGGCAGGGTGGTACCTTAGAGATTAACTTGTTCAAAAATCCATAAACAGGACTGTTAACCTAACCAGTCAGGGGAACTGCTATTAACTCCTTACCCTAACCTTCTGATAATGTTGTCTTCTTTGCTTTCCAAGCTTCCACTATTTCAAGGAACAAGAAGCCAGGACAGGAAATGATGCCACTTAGCCACAAAGTTACCTTGGAATACAAACTTCACTTCTTTTACTCCTACTGACAGTTTCAAGTACTTGAAGCATCTTTTTTCAGGACAATATAGCAGCTGCCAATTATTACTGGAACTTGGCATGGAAAAGCTCATATATATGAAAAAAATACAAGCCAACACTATATAAAAGAAGTCCCCTTTTCTGTCCTAGCACTCTGCCTTGTCTCCTGGAAATATTTAACTGCATCACTTAATTATGCTGCGTTGTTTATGTATCTTGAAAATATAAATTATACCATTAATCATTCATTATATGACAGTAAACTGAAGTAACTTCAATCACATAACTTTGCAAGCTCATACAGCACACCCAAGACAAGCAGAGCCCAGCCCTAAATGTCAGCACAGTATAAAAAACATGACTATCAAATAGTAATTTTGATAGTCAAAACTTGCCCTGCACAGCAGTCCATACTGTGAAGAATACAACATGTCCCAAGCTTGGAATCAGTGTACTTGCATCAATTAGTCACAAGTTTGCATGAAAGGGGAGAAGGACCAGAAGATGGGGACAGAAAAGAAAGGGCTGCCCCAGTATATAATCTTTAGGCTTGTATTTACCTCACCTAAAAATCACTTTCCAGCAGATGTGAACCATTCATGCTTCGGACCCAAATCTTATTTTAAAAGCCACTCTCTGTCTTTCTCTTTCACTTCCTCCACATTGTCTTTGATGTTGCCCTGTTCAACGAAGCAATGGCAGTTTAACCACAGGCCTGCCTTCCGAAATACGGGAATGTATACTCCATGCTTTTTAGAACACTATCCAACCCTTAGACTGGGATAGCTTAATATAACTAGGCCCGCAGCTGTCAGCTCTATTTCTGAATGACAATCTACCTGAGTCGGTCTTGTGGAATCTCCCTTCATGAATCACTGCCCAGCTGGTCACACTTTAATTCCCTTCAGCTTCAAATGCATGCCGCAACAAATCCAAAAACTTACAGCAATGTCATCCTCTCTATGAAAACAGCAATAAATCTCTGAGCAAAACAGAAGTAAAAGAAAAAATTCGGAAGCTATACATGCAAGATTCTTACTATCCAATGCTCCACAAGAGTTCACAGATCTACGTAACTTTCATAAATGAGTTATAAAACAATTTCATACCTAAAACAAACAATTTCCTCTGTTAACCTGCTACACTAGGCCTATTCATATGTGGAGAAATTCACTTAAGGCTGCAACTCATGCAGAAAGTCAACACAAGACATATACACCACTTAAGGCTTGTTTGGAGGATTAAAAGGTACTTTATCTTGGACAACTGCACAGGACAGAATTTCATACAAAACAATGTCCCCCATTTATGTCCTCCACAAAACCAAACTTAGACATTTCCTGAGCTTGACAGCTCCAGAGAGTGGGGTTCTACAACTCCTAGTGATGTGGAAAAGGTCCATCCTTGACCCGTAATAGGCCTGTATGGAGCAAGAGATGTGGATCCAGTGGCTAAAAACTACCGCAATACTTGCATGTGAAGAATCTGCAGGCAGCACTCCGGGACATACGCCGAAACAGGACATACTGCCTGATGGATCAGTTCTTCTAATCCCAAGGAGTTCCTGGTACAAATCCTTATAATCTTGGTTTTATATAAGAGTTGTATTTCAGTCATGCTGCCTATATATTTATGCCTTTTTATACACTGGTTTCTGGACATACTGTAATAGTTAGGGACTATCAACATTTGTTTTATAACCTCTATTTTTTCTGATCTATAATTTGACCAACTAATTTAGATTTCAGCAAAAGCCTCCCTCTGCTAGGTCTACTATTCATACCACCATTGAGGCAGGGGGTCTGTTTCTATTTTTAAAAAGATGATAAAAAGTTGTCTTTTTAACCATCCACCCAAATACCATGAAGAATTGCTGCAGTACAAAAAGAAAATCCCTCCCAAACTGCACACAATTTGTTATGACATACCATCCTTCCTTGGAACCTATACAGAAAATGCTGAAACAACTGCAACCCAGACTAGAAGACAACCTAATTCTTAAAGAGATCTTTCCAGAACCACCCATCCTAGCCTTTAAACAAGCACCGTACCTCACTAACCTCACCAAAAGAAGCAAACTCCCTATGACCCAAACCACATCAAATGGATCCAGACCATGCCAGAATAAGAAATGTAAAACCTGCCAACACATCTCCACCAGTGCCACAACTACACCCCAAACCAGAACCATCACTATTCCTGGATCTTACACCTACACCTCCAGATATGTAATATATCTCATCCAGTGCACCAAATGCCCTGATGGAAAATATGTAGGAGAAACCAGACAACTGTATACTAGAATGAACGCACACCTAAAATCCATGAAAGACAAAAATATCTATTTACCTATCGGTGTACACGTCTCACAAAACAATCACTCCCTCTTTAATCTCTCAGTTCTAATCCTTAAAGGGAATTTACAAAACACCTTTCACAGACAAGCCTACAAAATTCACTTCATAAATCTACAAGATACAAAAAAATCATGGACTTAATATAGACACTGGATTTATGACACATTATAACCAGCCTGACATCTGATTTCACCAGGTATCTGCCTGAAGCTGACCATTTACATATCTTCACACATTCCCCACCTCCCGCCACCCATCTCGACACATTGTCTTCCAAACTTCTACTCATTTACATTTTCACTTTTTGTCACCCTTTCAGCTTCTTTTCTACCTTGGAAAATTTAGAACAATGGCATAGTCTCCCAATGCCACTGAGAATATAAACCCCAAGACTGGAGTTAGGACTAAGAAGACACTGCAATTGGTTAGAGAAAGGACTGCGGGCAGGTGCATGGGAGCATGAGTCTGCGGGCCTTAAATGTGGTTTAAGGAGTCTGAAGAAAAGCTTATGCTAGATGCTGTCTATATAACATGAATATATATATATATAAACTCTTTTTTTTTCCCCAAAGAAGGGGGGTGTTTTTGCCTGAAAGCTTGCAAAGAACTTTTTTCCAACTATTTAGTCAGTCTAATAAAAGATATCACATCTACCCAAAGAACCTTGCCTAACCATCTGACTGTAATATTGCACTGTATTATTAGTCAGAACTTCTGGTGACAATATAATCTACAAAACTGAAAATTTAGTGTTTTCAACATGTCACCAGAGCCTTAGATATAAGTGCAGTCTTAGAAGGTAGGAGTATTTAATTTTTTATAATACTTTTATACCAATATAAAGCAGTCACTTCAGTTACTCAGTTTCTTAAGGTATTTGTAACTGTTTGATCTCCTACAAATACCTGTCTCTCTTTCCTCGGAGGAAAATAATGCTGATATTTATGGAGGCATTTTTTAAACAATAATCAGACTTCTGTTAAATATGTAGATTTTCAAATGTAGGCACAGTAGCCCCAACTGCAAAAATGTATCTCTTCATTCTCCACAAAACCACATAGCTGCATACTTAGAAGCAGGGCCTTATGCTACCTGAGGACATTTTTTGCTGAGGCAACTGTTCTCCATCTGCATTTGAAATCATTGCACTGCACTGTAAAATTGGGTGGGCAAAATTCTCCTCTGAGATGTAAAAGATGAAACCCACTGAAACTGGTTTAAGTGAAGGAAGAATCTGGCTTAACCCTGTAATGACTATTGTGGTAGCTACTGTGGTAACAACTAGTTCAGCGGTCCTCACCCTTTTTAGAGCCAAAGCACCTCTTGCTCAATTCAAGGCACACTTCAGAAGATGCCAGCTCTTAGTTCTGACTTGTTTTTCGATTAAAGAAAACAAATAAAACAATTACCCTATTGCAAACAACTCAGCTCAAGAAGACCACAACGGGTGAGAAAGGTTTTTGACTAATGGAGATTCCAATTGGAAATATCTCTGGATTTATCTTGTGAATAATGTTTGCACACCCACCTGTGCTAACATTGTGTTGCACCCTGGAACACCCTTGAAAGGATCTCAAGGCAACCCAGATTGCCCCAGCACCCCAATTAAGAATCACTGAGCTAGTCACAAGTTACTTTTTCACAAAGCCCAATTACCAATTTTACCAGCATCAGTAAAGCTCATAAAACTGAAATGTTATCAATACAAAAATTATTAAAAATAAATAAAAATAAGGATAAAATATACATGGGAATGGAAACGGAAAGAACTGATTAAAATTTTTTTTAAACTTTGTTTTCTTTTGTTTTTTAGAAGGAAGAGGGCAAGCTACAGAGAAGCCCCAGTGTGGTAGAAATGTAGACATTAAAGCCCAGATTCCTTGACCTCAGTGGGTCTCGAGCATATACTAAATTGCTTTGCTGAGTTGGGGCCTATTAAAGCATATTGCAACTAACCTCATCCATGTGATGAATACCCTAAGTTAAGACAAATGTTTGGCTGAAACCTGAGACGAGAGGTAGTAAAATTTACAGTTGGCTAAATGAAAATTATCAGGGAATTATCACCATTTAGAGCTTCAGGGAAAATCAGCTCTCGAAGTTTTTAAATAGTATTCTGACAGCTTCCTAGAGCTGAAGCTGCTCAAAAAGTGCCACTACATTTCAGCACTTCCTGGGGTTTTAGCTGTAGGCCAGCCTTGCAGCACAAGCAGAGATTAATCATTTTCTAATGTACGATAATAAATAATGTATCCCCCCAAAAGTACATAAATTAAAGCTGTAATTCCATCTTGGTTCTGCAATGACACCAGAAACTCTGGATGGAATTTCAGCCTGGGTATGAACAGTCAGGATATACATTATTCCTTAAATTATGTTGTTTGGAGAGTTGATAATGAACTGAGAAGTTTTAAAGGAATTACCAATTAGTAAGAACACATAATTACTACAAAAGCAAAATTATGAGACAGATACAGTTGTGCAAAATGTGTTACTGGAAACAGAAGTTCCTGAAAAGCCCTCTTGGTATATTTATAGCAAAGGAAAAAAAAAGATGTTGATTATCATCAAAAGCGTAACAGTTCATGCTGTACCACAGAGTGACACTGCCCATACTGGCAAATAATAAAAGTCAAGCTGTTTTACTACTGGGCCAATAAAGCTGCAAACATGCATATATTCCTACCAAAATGACACACAGTACATACAACTCAAAAAGTATACAAAAGGTACACAACAACAAGCAGGAAGTATCAAAAAACAAAATCATAAAAAGCCCCAAATCTGTATGCATATCTGACAAGAAATCAACTACACAAAGGAAAATGCATTATGATGAGAAGAGGATTTCGTTTCTCTCTGCTGAATAAATATTAGCATCATAATAAAACATTGTTCAAACAATCAAAGAGTTCTCAAAAATACTCCTTGGAAAAATTCCCCTTGGAAATCTGTCAAGAAGCTATGGGGAAAACTAGGATAAATTCTATGAGCATACAGGCCCTATGAACATATGTATGTTAATTAAAAAAAATACTCATGCATCTCTACAGTGCTGTACAACCCAAATACCATCATCTATCTAGAGTCTTGTAGTATTTTGCCTTGAGCAGAGCAGCCATCTCTCATGGGTTTTTTAAGTCCCAAGCTTTCAGGCAAGGCTAAAGACAGGGCCACCATGAGGCAAAATGCTCCAGCCTTCCTGTGAAATTGGTGAATGCGTCCCAGGACTAGCTGCTGTTCCCCAGGGGATAGGGAAGTATGGACAGCAGCCCACCAGGGCTTCAGCAAGATGCAGGCAGGAGTTTCCCCCAAAACCTCTCAGGAGCAACTAATGTTCTCACATGAGGGCCAGGGCAGGAAGATGGAGCGGAAAGAGCCTTGCAGCTCAGGGGGCTCCCCCAGAGTGACAAGATGACTCATTTTGGCTCCTGCCCTTACCTGCAACACCTGGACTCAGAAGGCAAAAGGGTTTCCCCAAACCTGGGAGAAGGGATAAAGAGTGCCTGCCCCATCATGTATGGGGAGAAAGAGGACTGCACTTCATAGCATGAATAGGAAAAACGGGGACAGAGGTAAAGACCAAGGCAGCAGCCCAAGATGCTGCCTTGGTATGGGACAGAAAAATAGCTGTTGGTACAGCAGTGGCTGATCATGCTGCTGCAATCAGTATAGCAGGAGCTGGCACTGCCTAGGACATCACAGAGCTACCCTGGGGCACAGAGCTGCACTATTACACTTCTGACTGTATTGCAGCCCCTCTGCCCCCCTCCCCGCCAACTTACCACACCTGGATGAAGCAGAGTGAAGAGCCCCTTGAACTGCAGGGAGGGGCAAAACAGACCTGGGGGCCAGGGAGGATGTGCCGATATGGCACTGAGAGCTTTTGTTGCAGAGCTAGTATCACCTTAAACATCTGGGTGAAAGGCAGGACAGAGTGTCACCTTATAAACTAACTTGTAGAGAGAGGTAATAACCTGTGTTACATTTGGGTAAGCTGGCACCGCAAATGTACTCTCACACAAGATTGTACAAATGTACAATCCACTGCGCCCTCCTGAGGTTTTTGAACCCTTGAGGCTAGCAATAACACGTAGGCAAGACCCTTGATCTCATTATAGCCCCACTCCATAAGGACAAGACCAGAGAAGTTGAAACAGAAATGGAAAGCTCCAATTTCAGGAGGAGGTGGCAGGGCCAGATACAGGCACAGGAGAACAAGGAGGAAGAGGGCCAAAAATGGTAATTTTAAAATTATTATCATTATCTCTGGCAAAGGGGCGGCCTGATACTAAAAGTTCACCCAGGGCTGCCAGAAGTCTAGGTACAATGCTGAAAGGAGAGGTTCCCTGGTGCAAGCTCTACAGAAAACCAATGACATTCTCTCACAAGCAACAAAAGCATGACAGGGTTAGCACTGGGAGAAGTGGGTCAAGGTGGGGCTGCAGCCCTGCAAAGATTTGTAGGAAGCACTGCAGCCTACAGAAAAGCTCTAAGAGACAGAACAGAGGACCTCCTGGGTCTGGTAGGACCCAGTGGTTCTCCCCTCTCCATCCTCTGATAACAGTCCAATGTGGCCAGCACTTGTTTGATCAGAACAATCAGAACATGCAATATGAGATCCTTTTCTTAAAGCCTCATCTCTTAGACAGTGTAAGAATCTATTTTCTTTCTTCCTTTCTCACATAAGTTTCTAGTCCTTATGGCACAGGAAAAAGCTAGAAAATGGAACATCTAAATGCTATGGCAACAACAAAAAGTCCAACAACAATAACAAACAAACAGACCTAACAAGTTACTTTTTTAACACTCATTCTGATTCTGAGGGTCTTGGATCACATGTCTGCAGTCTTTGAGGTCTGTAATAAGTCTTCTACTTTCTCTTCCCCAACTACCCAAACATCTGTTCCTTGCCTCCCACTTCTTCCTTCTACTTGCTTATTTCAGATTATGCAGTGTTCACATCTAGGCACCTTAAGTTAGGTTTCTGAATCCATATACACCTAAATAGAAAGAGTCTGACTTTCAAGGTACTGTGCTCCTGCAACTACCATTGCTTTTTTTTTTTTTTTTAAACTGTCAGGGTTCTCATCTTGTTTTAAGGTCAGCATACTTCTATGTAATGGCCTAAGTATGGATTTAAAAAAAGCCTGATTTCAGGCACTATTTTTTTTTAATCTTCAATTTTACGACTGATTGTGAAAAAGAAAAAACAAGAAAGGAACCAAGACAGAGTGCAATTAGGACAAAGAAAACACCACAACCAGAACCTAACACTTCCTGCCTCAATGATACCTACACCAGAAACACATTATCACCTCTAAATAGCAACCCTAAACCTAGTAAAGAAACTTATATAAGACATGACTCAAGAACTATAGCAATGAGTGTCAAAACATTCAGAGATATCGTACCCTCTGCTTACAACAGCAAAGGAATAAATACCAAGTAGGTACAACGGCAAACCTTGAAATGGGGAGAAAAACAAGATAGATTTCTAGCATGTGGTACAACAAGCTACCAGAAAAACCTCAGTCAAAAGCATCTCAAGGGTTCACATCTCTACAAGCAGTTCATATGAGTGAGCTTCAGAATTAGGGGCCCAGGCTAAAATCTGACACATACCTCCATCTGTCCTTTTTTCATAGGGTGGTATTGCCATGACTTAGGGGAAGAAGTGGCTGGCTAAATTTCTTAACTGGCAGGTTGCATCACTCCTGGCAAAGGGCCCCAGGGAGACTGATACAAAAATAGTAACTAAAAGGTGGCTCTGCCAGTGTCACCCCCACACAAAAGCCGTACCTTGGCCTGGTGTCCCAGTTGCCCCTCCTCCCCACATTATGCTACTAGTCAAGAAAGGACTGCACAACTCTCAGTGTTTTAAGAAACTAAACCAAAGCAGTATTCAGACAACATATTCAATATCAATTTTCAGTGAATTTACAGATTCCACCCAGTACAACTATTATTATAAATAAGTGCCGTAAACATATTTAAACAAAGTTTTGTATGGCTTTCTAGTCGAGGACCACAGCAAAATGTTGGTTCTGTACTTTAAAAAGGCAACTAAAAACACAATTTGGAATACTAGTCCTTTAATTGCTTCTCCTTCTTTACTTATTAGCACATGTACCATCAGACATTATAACTTGATTCTTTTGGGCGGTGGGAGGGGGTCAGAACTCTTAAGAAAAGTCCTATCAACAATCTCATATTCAGTGCTAGAAAACAGGGAGTTGGGGGGGGTGTCACAATTTGTGGGAGTGCCAGAGGATGGGCCAAAAGCCCCATATCCATTCCTATATTTCTGTGCTGCAAATTAGTGCCTCCCCCCACAACACAGCACTGGCCTGCGCAGCAGAAAAAATACCCCATCCTGAGTGGTACCAAGTCAGGGGCCAACCTCAGGGGGGACATGTGCCCCCCTATGCCATTCCTGCCAGTCCCCTGTGCTAGGAAATCAAACAAAGATTTTCAGCACCCTGCAATCACAAAAGGTAGAAAAGGAACAATTCCAAAGGATGAGCTTGGTGGTAAGGAATCCTGCAGAGGGATATGAACTTTGATCTTCATCCTAAGTCCAAATATGGCAGTCTATCACCTGCTCAAAAATATGAGTTCAAAGTATTCTGAGCAATAATTATAAAAATGTGGTCTGTGCAACCATGTGGCAAGCTGCAGCTATCCTAATTTCATACACCAATTATGGCAGACAGGGTTCTTTGGGTAAATCTGATATCTTTTATTAGACCAATTCAGATAATTGGAAAAATTCTACTTGCAAGCTTCAGGGTGGAGGACCTTGGAAAAAGAGGAGTGGGAAAGGACAGCATAAAAAAGTATAATTACATATCTGTTTTTTCTATAAATGTTGTGATCACTGCTTATGAACATGTTGCTTTTCAGTGCTAGTACTCTATATGGCCATGTGTGATACCCAACCTTGATTTTCAGAACCAATTTTCTCTTGAAGAATGGGGACCTGCATCATTTCCACACAGGCCCAATCCCACTTGCTTTAATGATTCTGTAATTAGCATGTTTCAGGACACCTGAGGTTGAATAAACACACGCAAATCACAAAAAGAATTTAACAAAAATGAGCTCATATTTTTAAAAAATGCTTGCATTCATAAAACTTGGCAAGAGCTGCGTGAAGAATGGCTGCCCAGCAAGGTTCAAAGTAAAAATGAAAAAGAAAATCAATTTAATTTAAAAAAACCCTGCACATTCTGTATTTTAATTTACATTTATCCAAGATGGCTGCCACTAGACAGGTAGAAGTGTCCAGCTTAGCTGGTAAGCTGTTACCAGCTTAGATGATGATCACATAATCCTGTGAGCTAAAACAAAATAAAAAGTCTAGATTTGTGAAGCTGCAGCTTTGGAAACTATATATTCCATAGTGGTCTTGTAAACTTCAGCTTCACTTGAGCTATGTTACTGGTAATGATCTACTCAAATGATACTGCTAATTACATTTATAAAATGTACACATACACAAAGCTTATAAAAGTCAGCAACAAATGTTAGGAAAACGCAGTGTACACTAAGGCAATGAATGCCATCCTGAGGTTACAAACACCAGTATCCAGCAAGCAGCCCTTTATCGTTTTACCAAAACACCAGCAGAGAAGATTAACAAGACTGGCCAGTTTCAGTATTGCTGTTTAAAAACCTACAAAACAGAAGCACAATGGGAAATCATAGTGGGGTTGCCTAGGACATCCATGAACAGAAGCAGAAACAGGCACTAGGTGTATTCTCAGGGGAAAAGGACCCAAAAAACCAGAGGCTAAAGGAACAGTGGCGTAGCAGAGACTTCTTCCCTCTGTCCTTCTTGAAGCAACCAGAAGTTTGAGGGAGAAGTACAGAAGTAGATATCTTTTGTCCCTCCTCAAAGCAGCCCACAAAGTTTTACAGTGGAGAGAAGAAACAGAAAGCTCCTTCTGTCATCCAACAGATAAAAGATGGTACTGTGAACTATTCAGATGCCTACACGCTACTAGTCAGTCCAAAATATGGAGTAACAAAACAGGATCATGAGGATAGCATGATAAAAATATATATACTAGCTCTTCTCTGATATTCAAAAGCTGGGAGGTTGCTAGAAACTGAACTTTTCAATGTCATTGTTCCTAGCACTAGGTACAGATATTCAAAAAGCCTGAGGCAGAATCAATTATGTTACATGGTTTTCTGTAAGCAGCATAGTTTAGATTAGTAGCGAAAAGAACATACATTCACCCTTTGGTTGTGGGTGGTAAATCTTAGACTGGGTACCATCACTTTTAAATCAGTCTGTGTCTGCCAAACTTCTGTTAAGGATACAGACCGGTTTCCAATCACTTATACCAATAAAAGTGTGATGTCTGTTCCTGGTGTAGATGTCTTGGATGTCATCAGTGCCCAAGTTCACCCAGAAAAATAACCATACTTAGGTACATATATATAAAATGATAGAGCTAGGAAAGACTGTCAAACTAGAATGTGGAAAGAAAAAAAAATGGATGGAGGGGAAAGGGAGGAGGGACATGTATTTAATCTTTACATATTGGAAGCTCGGGAGGTAGATGCCAAATGCTGTC
Organism: Crocodylus siamensis; assembly: GCF_052110815.1. NCBI lineage: Eukaryota > Metazoa > Chordata > Crocodylia > Crocodylidae > Crocodylus > Crocodylus siamensis. The sequence continues at coordinate 133,096,365 of NC_143397.1, read as the reverse complement.
TCAGAGCAGTCATACCCTAATGGTAAACAGACTATGAGAGATAAATTAGGAGTCTTACAGAAGCCCCAGGGCTTTCCTCCAAAGTCTTCTGGCACAGAGCTATTCTCTCTTTGATGTCCACGTGGGCTGAATCCAGAGGAAGGCAGAAACTACCTAAGTTTAACATTTTGACAAACAGGTGCCATGTCAAACTGTTTAGTCCCTGTCCCCACATGCTGATTAGGAACCAACATCATGATCTGGAACTCTTTGGTGGTAATGTAGAGGTTCCCTTTTTTCTGGCTCTCACGTAAACTGAGGACAGCTAATATGCTACAGACTTTGTGCAATCAAAATATTAAATTTTAGACATCTTATGACAGCAAAGATCAATTATTCATTGAAATGAAATAAATTTAGTCATGCAAACACCTGAATTGACCAATTAAGTTTTAAGAAAAAAGGGATGTTCTGTCTTCAGTTGCTTTAGCCCAGTTTTACTCACCCTAATATTTAACCAAGACAGACATCTGAGACTATTAAGACGCCTCAAGAGGTAGCATACAGAAAGAACAATAGAAGGCATAATGCTATGAGCAAAATACTGTGTCCTTGGAATAAGAGACAGGGCATGTTAGGATTCGCCTCTCAATTTAAAAAGTAAAATTGCATGCTTTTTTAGGAACCTGCTACTAGCCTTTGTTCTGGTTTGCCAATTCCACTTTACAAATAATAATGGATAATTTCTAACCTTGTTCTTAATTCTGTTTCTTAAATGACACCAACCCCTCCACAGGCAAACAATGCATTTGATGACTTTATGACTCAAGTTCCAATAGGCTCATTTGCAATGTTAGCTCATCGACAAGGATGATACTACCGTGGCTCATATCTAGCTTTTCATTTGCTTTTCAGCCAAAAAAACAACAAAGTTTGATTCCCAGGTTAAAACTGAGCACCAGAATGTCTGGCATGTCTGCATCTGTATCAAGGGAAGGGGCAAATACATTCAACACAAAAGGCCAGATTCTGACTATCACCAAGGTCCACCTCAACTGCTCTAGTAGCAGCAAGGAGACTAAAACAGCTGCAAAAAGGAACAACGGAAGATTCTCCCAGGTGGGGGATGCCTTGGCTGCTGTTTTAAGGTTTCAGCCACTTCTCCACTATCCATCCATGGACCCACAAGCATAAAAGGCACACCTCTGTTGAGGGAGAAGGGAAAGGGGGAGAGATTACCAAACCCGCTACGCTGCCATTATCATCATCCCCAGTTGGCAAAAGCACTGAGTGGGCGTGACTTAGAGCAACTCTGAAAATAGAGGGCTGTAAGACTGTTTCTGTCCCCCCTTCCTTAGGCAGAACAAGCCCTGCACAACTGCAACTGAGGGTTTGGATCTAGCATCGACAGGACTAGTGTTCCCAACAGCTAGAACAGAGAGAAACCGGATAAAAAGGGCCATAGGTCTGAGTTTCCCCACCTCGTGGCACAGGTTGCTCCCTTACAGGATATGTAGCAGTGGCCATGCTTGCTCTTTAAATTACAGCGCTCCATGAGACATGGGTGTGGTTTGGCACTGTTCTCAGTGCAGGCCTGTGCCTCAAAGCCCTGAGTAAAATTCATTGTTTACATGGCAAGGCAGAAAAGAACCACAGAATAGTCCCTGGGATCCACGCAATATGGAAGAAAATTTTTTTTTTCCCCACTTTCATTTGAACTTTTGTCAACATGAAAAAAATCCCCGTTCATCTTCCTCCATCATTAGTCACATTAGAATAATAAACATTCTGGCCCAGGCATTATTTACCCAGCATTCTCCCTACCCAAAAACCCATAAGCAATTATTTTCACATACTACTGGGCCAAAATCCTGCATTTGAATGCTAATCTAAATGAGTCCTCCAAGCCAGCCTGGTAAAATTGTTACTTCTGGCAGTGGGGAGGAGGAGAAGAGCAAGGGGATGAGAAGGGAAAATGTGAGAGGGACCTTTAAGATGAAACAAAAATAGACTCTCTTCATTCTGCCATGACATGGGCCCAGACATTCCCCCTGCGGGAGGAAAATGTTTCGAACTACAGTGAGAGTTTTAATAACGCTTTTTTTTTCCCCTGTGCAACTTTGCTTCCTGAAGAATGCTTATATAAAAGACATGACATTTGGCAACTGAGCAGAGCTGCTTTGTGAAAAATTTTTGGCAAGGACCCTATGTGCTGACTGCATTAACTACGTTCTTTATTTATTTAATTTAGGCAGAAATCAAAAGGAACAGCCTGCTGCATTAATGTACCATAGCACACAGATGCAATGTTAAACTCAAAAAAATTGGGGATGGAGGGATTCTTTTGGGAAATCTCATAACCCTACCAAGTTGCTGTTCTGGGGTGATTTTGCTTCAAGCATCCCAAGTTGCTATTTAATTAAGCCTCAACTCCACTATCAAGGTTAGGTATTATTACACAATTACTTTGCATTTGATTTAATTGAGCCATGCAGAGTTCAAGGCTGGACCATTTCTGAATCTACACCTGAGAAGCGAAAGCCTCCCTTCACTTCGCAGAAGGGACTGCCACATATCCTGCCCCTGAAATCCTTGTGTAAGCTGGAATCCAGCAATGCTAGAGAAGCCCACAAGATGGCATGGAGTCAGGCTATGGTCTCATCTCCGTTTATTGTACTTGCTTAAAGACTGAAACCAACATACAGGGGAGTTTGCATACGCTGCACTCTTTCAAAGGTGTATCAGTGGTTACTAGAGCATGTAATTCCAGTTCAAAATATATCTGCCACCAAAGCAGTTCCCCTTCCTCCCCCAGCCTTTTAAACCTATGACTGTGGTTCAACTAACATAATTTAGTTCTGGGTCACGCTGTACATTAGGATGGGTAAGTGACTAGAGACAAAATTTTGTCTCTACTGATGTCACTGGCAAAAGTTCAACAGACAAGAGACTTCAGCCCAGAAGTCCCTGTCTCTTGTTCTCGCACTAGAATTCACTCTCTCCTCACCAGTAACAGGATTGGTGATACACCCTTATTTGCTCTGCATTTACTACATTGTATTTTCTTTACATTTAATAGAAAGCTAAGCACGTCTCAGAAACACCGGTATTACTTCTCAAAATAATTATTAACATGTCTATTGGTAAGTGCCTAGAGACCAACAAAAATTGATATCCCACTGTGCTGGGCATTATACAAATACAGAAGAGCAGATCTCTATACCAAAAAACTTACAGTCTAAATAGACTCAGAATTATACTACTGACAGACCTGAGGTAGGGGGAAGAAGCAGAAGACATCAAGCAAAGGGGGCAGAAGTGATGGGAGCAATGATGAATAATTAAGTTTCTGTAACAATCACATTAATTAATATTTCCAGATGAAGCCATTAGCAGAAAAAGGCCTGGCCCATTCAAGCTGCTGTTAACATGTGGCTTGGTGCCACCCTCAGAAGGCTAATCTATACACGAACCACAGTGACCTGCAATAGTAACACTATCTGCGGTCTTCATTCAAAGGCTACAGATGCATTGTGATGGACCAAACTTTTCCATGGTATTGGTGCACTCAGGTGCTACACTTAAAACCTGACATGCAAGAATGAAAATGTATCATCTCTGTTTCAGGAAGGCTTTAAATGAGTTGAGCAAGCAAAAAAACCAAAACAAAACAAAACAAAAAAAACGCTTAGCCAAAAAAAGCCCTATTTATTCAAGTGAGAAATCTGCTTTCAACTTTTTCTCTTTCCTATTTTAAATATCCCCTCACCCCAGAAATACACTCCTGATTTTCATTTTTAGGCCCATTTCACTGTATATAGGGTGCTGTGTTTAACATTTCAAAAGTTTCTAAAATGAAAAAAATCTTAGCCCAGTCCTGCCATCCTTATTCAAAGCAAAATTACTTCAGCTGACACTGATGGACGCTTTACAAGACTAAAGGCTTATGGACTACTTGTCAACTGTACCCGTGGCCGATTCAGAGGGGGTGAAGTGGTGCACTTGCACCCCCCTTCATCTGTGCTGTATACAAGTTCTTGGTGCAGAATCTGGTTGGAGCCCCAGTTTTGTGCTGCTCCAGAGCCTGGGAGTGAACACTGCCACTGCTACTTGTCCCCTCCTTTCCCTTGCTGCTGAATTCATCAGGGAGGACGAAAATGAACAGCAGCAGCATTAACCCCTTGGGCTCCTGTGTCAGGCAAAAGACCCTGCCCTGCTCCCCTACTGAGCTCAGAGCTTCCTTCTTACATGGAGCTCTAGCAAAAGCCCATGTTGACTAGGCAGACCTCAGAGCTCACTGCACATGTGCAGCACGGCCAAAGCATGCATGTGGAGCACATACACTCATGCATGCATGCATGCACACACACACAGACTCTTAACCCCATTTCTGGATTCATTTCTGACTGTGCCCAAGATAAGGAGACAGAGAACCCAATAATAAGCATAAACTGTGCAGCAAATATGTCCAGCCTCTGTTGATACTGCTCTTCATAACAGGTCGGAAGGCTAGAGTTTAAACCAAGCTGGAGATCCAAACCTGCTTTCACAGAATCATAGCAAAACAGAGTTGGAAGGGACCTCAGGAAGTCATCTAGTCCAACCCCCTGCTCAAGGCAGGGGATCATCCTTGTCTACAGCTTGCACTTAAGACAATGGAAAATCTCCCAATAACTTAAATCAAAAGGGAATCAAGGCCCAAGTGACAGATTTCTATTCTGCATTATAACTGATACTGCCCCCTTATCTTCTCCAAGGAGTACATGGGCACCTCTGTACCCATTTGAGAACCCACATGCAGACAATATGCTTGAGGCTGGTACTGAACTGTGTCTCCACAGCAAGTGAGAAAAACCCCACAGTGAGTTTTCCGAAACAATTTATCTGCCAAACACAGGAAAGTTGGAAATGTTCATGATTTCCACTGAGACAAAACATAGATGAGGGCAGAATTTATCCCAGGGATTCAAGTTTCTTTCAGAACCAAAATTAGAAAAGAGTAACAGGAAAGAAAAACAAATACTGTCCACCAAGTTGATCAGAAGGTGAAGGAATCAAGCAGAATAAGCTGCTTTGGACTGCTGACCTGATAGACTCACTAGCCCCAGTTATACAATGCAGAGAACTCATGAAAGATGACACAGAATTCATGATTTTCTACAGGAGGTTTATTTGAGAAGGGGAAATGTGAAGGGGAGACAGGTCGTTTTTGGTATGTCACTTGTCAAGTGAAAAAACAACCATGAGTCACAGTAAAGGTAACTCAAAGTGTGATTTGACTGCAATGGAGAGCTGCATAGACCACACTGCATGAGTCAGCAGCACAGATAAAAAAAAAAGGGTGATAAGAAGGAGCAGATACAACTTGTCTTTATTAAAACAACAGTGCATGTTACAGACCTCCCTTCAGACTAATAAAAATGCCAGGCCAAATTCTTGTGATTTTCCCAGGAAACCTGAAATTTTCTTACTGCTTAAAAAAAGCTGTTCCACAGAGATTACAAGAGCAGCACCCAGGTGTAGAGGAACCCATACTCCACACCTAGGGGGAAAGAGGCGACACAGCCCTCAAGGCCTTGGCAAGGCCACAGAATAACCTCGGTCCTAATAACCTGCAGCTGCAGGGAGGAACTCTTGTCATTTGGAGGAGGTAGGTACACACCTGGTCTTGGCACCAGACTTGGCTGGCCACCAACTGAGATGGCACACTTCTGTCAGCCAGAACAATTTCCATGTGGAAATTCTCATGGGCACACTACAGCGTTTACTCTCTCTCCTTCTTATTGGCTTTGGCACCCCTGCCTAAAGCAGCAGCATGCACGTGACAGGCCAGGACTCAGTGGCAACACAGCTCCTGAATGATCCAGGCAGCCAAGGAGGGCAAGTGAGGCCACCCACAGTGGTATTCGGAGATCTGCAGGGATACATCCGGATGCCCCTAAAAGTTACAACTCCTGCTTCTTGTACAGTACTGTAAGCTCTAACCTGCTAAAGGAAAGAATCTTGATTACAAATGTTCAAAGTAGCTTTTTCCTCCCTTCTTGTGGGTTTTGCAGCATGAGTGTAACATTTAACCCCAGGAGCCTAAGCACCACCTCCTTGGCTAGAGGAAACCCAAAGGTCATGCCTGAGCCCACACTGTCTGCAAAACATAACTGCTGCCCTGACCACAGCAATGGCTTTCTATGGTGGCACTCTGTGCTCGCTTTCACATCACCTCCTAGACATTTCTGACCCTGGTATGAAAAGATAGCAGTAGTGGCTCTGAGGAGATGGTCAGAAGACAAAAAAAAAGCCAAAATTGCCTTTTACCTTGCTCTTTGGACTGGGTAAAGTTACACCCTGCCTAGTGGAGGTGAAATGGAAAGCAAAGTATTCTATTTTTAGAGGCAGGATCCTGCTCCAGGGGGTTCATCTAATTTCCAAAAGCTGCAGACTTCAGTAAGTAACACTAGCAAAAGATCTACAAAGGAGGATGGGGGACCTAAAGTTTACTTGCTTCAGTGTTTTTAGCACACCCAGTAGTATGATCAACGTAACAAACCTGTGCATATCTGCTTTACACACACACACACGAAATATATATATATGTGCCAACTGTTCCTACTGGCAAGAGAGAGTCTCTATATTCAAGCAAAATATATTTGTTTTTCATTTTTCTAATCCATCCTGCCAAAATAAGCACCCTGGGTGTAAGTATTTCAATGGAGTTAGAAGGTGTGTCTATTTTTCTCCTCAAACATCCGTATTTATAGATTTCAGAAGTTGGCAGGTATGCCCAGGAAGAGCAGTTGCTGAGCCTAACACTCTGCAAAGCAACAGATCTGTTATAACAGATTAACAGGCATAGAAACAAGAAAGAGAGTTGTACTTTCCTTCTTTACATATGTCCTTGTTCTTAAAATGCATTTTTATGGAGGTAATAACAGTAACGTATATCCAAAATAAAGCAGGAGTAGGAGCCCACAAGCATGTGCATTCCAAGATTAAGGGAGACTCTGCTTTTCTACAGAGATTGCGTGCATTAGCCCAGAAGGAGGGTCAGTGTGTGAGAAAAGCAGTGAAGTTAGTTTTCATTTCCTGACTGCTTTAATTTTGCCTACAGGGCTTTGCTAGCTGCTTCTTCCATTTTCTGGCCTGACAATGGAGGAACTGCTTTCTTCATCAGTTTACAGAACAGTCCTTTGAGCTGTCTTCAGCTGCTAACATCTACCCTGTCCTTCTCATCGTTAATTGGTTGCCACAGTACAGAATCAGTCAGCAACCACAAATCACTGTGCCAGCCTCCCATTTAATATCTATACAACCAAACACACTACTCAAGAGCCCTCCTAGTGACACAATTTACCCAAAAAAGCACTGCATTAATTCAATGGAATATGACTGTTCTCTCAGAATCTACCTCCCCCGTCATTAGCCTTGAAGACCCCAGTTATCCAAAAATGCTTTCCATATTCATTTTGCTCCTTTTCACACTTTTTTGTTTCCCTTTTAACTCGGGATGCCAGTGATTCATGAAAGGCCACAATTTGCATGTGGGCACAGGGGGGCACCAAGATAGTGAGTACAAGAAATCAAAGGCAGGCTCAGTTAGGTTTCCCTTGTTTTTTTCCATCCTGAGAAGGTGCTTTACTTACACGATTCCTGACATAAGGCTGTTCAGCCTCCAGCATCAAGGCTGCTAAGTAAGATACATGCAACAGCCAATGACAGACCTGTTTGGATATCTGCAAAAAAACTCTGTTTCTAAGCAGGACTCATTGGTAAGGCACTCCAAAAGTCTACTTTACAGCATAGCCAAAGGCAACTGTTCATCTAACCTCAGATCTGTGTGACATCAAACGAAATATGATATATTGTGAAGGTGGATAAGGGAAGGGCTTGAGAAGGGTTGGAGATGAAGGTGGAAGTGGCAAAGGTGTAAATGACAGAATGAGGAATCCATGTTGCGAAGTGCTAACCAGAAATGCCACAAAGAATATCAGCTGTGAATATTAATCTTTTAGTTTGTGAACTTGGATTGGGACCTGTGCCAGCAAGTAAGCACATCATAGGCATTAGTGGCTACAGGAAAGGGAGATAGGAAAAAAAAAAATCAGATGATCCTGAGCTCTATTTCATGCTCTGCTGTACTAATTTTTCCTTTCGAGTTCCATCCCATCCCTGCTGCCCTCTTTGGCTTCCAATTAGCTTTGAACAATGATTCTCAACCTTTTAAAATCCAAAGCACCCCTCCTTAGAGTCAAGGTACCTGTCAGAAAATGCTAGCTTGTAGTTTTCATTCACTTTTTGACTAAAGAAAAATAATAGAGCAATTCTTCTGTTGCAAAGATCTAAGAAAGACCACAAGAGGTCAGAATGGTTTTGACACTATGGATTTTAATTTGAAATCTCTGGGTTTATCTTGTGAATCATGTAGATGTTTCCACGCCTAAGAGCGCTGATATTGGCCAGAATCTGCCAACACTCTTAAGATCTCCTGGCACCCTGGTTGAAAGCAGGTGGCCTAGAAAAGTGACTGGAAAACAGGCAAAGGAAACAGGAGTCCAAATCATAACTGTACATGTTAAGAGAAGTAACTTGTGTGGTAGCTTTACACTTGGCTGATGGTTGCAAAGCTCTGTGAGAGGGAGGACTGTTCTATATAAATGCTGTATGGTCAAATTTGAACTGCACAATTTTGCCTGTAACTTTACCTTTTTCGTGAACATTGCTGCTGGGGATCAACAGCTAATAACCAGAGTTCTGTTTGCATTTTTATGAGCAAAGCATGAAGTATCTGCAGCATCTCAGAAAATATATATCATTTTTATTCCTAATGCCTGTAAATGGGCTTAAGTCTGATGGCTAATTACACTCTACCTGAAACTCAGAAAGCCGCAACAACCCAGGTGGGGCATATCTGGGAAAGGTCCTAACTCTCATTCTTCTGGTCCAACCATCATATATCACTCCTCGTTCCACTGGACTCAAGCCAGCATTAGACTGTTGCCTTCCAAATGTGTATATGGATAAATAGCTAGTACTTGCACACAAACATACAGTTTGTAAACATAATGTACAATGTTTTCATCAATGTAGTCTCCATTTTGTGAGGGCAAAATAAAAGACTTAACTGAGAAATAGTCCCTTAAATATGTTAATCTGTGGCACTACACTGCTTTATAAACTAGAGAAATGTAAGGGCACAGGGTATCTTGGCAGCCTCTACACTCTCAAAACCTTTTATTTCCTATATTGGAATTTGATGGGCTGCACCTCTTGATCCCGTACTGTTGAGTGAGATCCACTCCTTTCTCACCCAGGCTACAGGCACAGCAAGGCAGAGGTGGAAGCAGATCACCAGCCTGACAGAGAAATGTGGACTGGTAAGTAGCAGGTGCAGGGTAGATAAAAAAAACTGTTGATTAAAAAAAACTGTCCCTTAGTTAAATACATTTGTCCTTTTCGAAATTAAACGTATTTAAAAATAAATGTGAAAAGCTGTGGTAAGAACTAAACTGGCTAAAATCTATTGCATACATTTGAATTATTTAAAAAATATTCAAGGCAGCACATGTTTACTGCTGAAATTTTAAAAGAGGCAAACCACTGAACTGGGGGAAGTTCCTGGTTAAACACCTGGAGTCAGGGTTTACTGAAGTGCTAAACCAGAAGTGGCCTCCCTTGCAGGTGCAGAGAGTATACTGTCTTTGTTTCAATGTATTCAGCTAGTTCACTTAAATGACTAAGTCTAAGTAGAGAAACCAACTGGAAAGCTTAAAGAGCTGGAAAGCTTGTTTACAAATCTCTACATTAAAGCAGAGCTTGAGTTGTACCAGTCTTTAAAATCCTGAAGGGCCAAGTGGCCAGAAATAAACAGCACAGGTATTTCTGCCTTGGTTTAAAATAGTTTTAAATGCAAAATAAGTTTTGATAACCTTATTTTTCCCTATATGCCTAAAACACTGAAGGCAGTTTTACAGAACTAATAATAGTAATAAAAGTGGTTTTAAAATATGTTTTTGTGCATTTTAATTGAACTTCAATTCCCATCTAAATGCAGCTTGACACAACAACAAATGAAAATGAATCATTTAGTAAATAAGAAATGCATCACTGATCATTTTCTAATAAAATAAAAAATGGAAAAATAAAACAGTCAACTAAATGGGTGTTTCACTATATCATTGATTGAGTGTATTTCGATAAAATGTATCTTCCGAGTCCACAAAAAGAAGTATAAAATTATACAAAGCATTGAGAATCAATCTTTCCTTAAGAAAATAAGAAGTATGAAGGTAAAACAAGATTTCAAAGCTGATTATTTAAATCAAGATTTTCTGTTTGCTAATTTTAATACCAATTTTTTTTACTTAAATCAGCTGATACATCAGTCAATACTGATATTTCAGCAGACAGGTACCTGAATTAAAATTACAGGTCAGAATAAGTAACATATGCAATCAAAAATGCTTAGGTTTTCGCTTGGTTTTATTATTTGGCAGAATGGAATATGGGAAAAGAAAGACTTTGCAGAAACTAATGGCTTGCAAAGCATCTTCTAGATGAAAACCATACAGTGAAAACTGTATTGAGCTGACATCCAAAGGACCACCATCTGAACCAAAGGATTTAATGGACATGGTCCTTCCAAAGAAAGTCAGCAGAAACTTAATGCCTGGGAAGATACTGAGGCAGGCTCTTACAAGAAGAGATTATCTGATGAAGAATGACCAGTGGCAGACTGTCACCATTGCTAAAAAGTGTGGTTGCATTTCTTCTCTCTTCCGTTACTTGACGAACGGCAGAAAGTATGTGTGGTGCACTGCACTTGCCAAAATCCACACCGACTTAGGGAACAACAGACAACTTTGGTGTTTGTTCCTTACTTAATATATTTCTTGAGCTTAATGTAATTAGACAATAAAGAGGAACAACTCGTGTACATAGTAATGAGGTAATTAAAGCCTAGTTTGTCTCAGCTATCTCCCCAACCCCAAATAAATAAGCATACAAATGCATGAAAATCAGAGTGAAAAACAAACAACATGCCCAGATATGAATCTCTATTACCTTCTGGTGTACTGTTGACTTTATTATAGCTGTACTGTGTATTTAGCAGGTGCTGACTCTGTACAATATTTCAATAAGCATACAACCGACATCACTTCCTTTATTTCTGTTCACGAGTAATGTACTTACAGGAACAGCCTTTTGAAACGTTCCAGTAAAATCAGCTTACTCACTGAATTTTTAAAAAAGTAAAACACAACAGAAGGATAATATCATATTTTTATGCATAAATCAGCCCTCTCTGCTACCACTGATGTGTTGCAACAGCAAATTGCCCCTATCACTACACTTCCTTATTGTGTTGTTAAAACTGCCTATGCTGTATATACAGTATGATTCTTTCCTAAAAAACTTTGACGTTTTATTCTCTGATGTGAAAACAGTGCAGTTTTGATAATGATGTACTGATTAAGTAAGGACAATTGAACTTTCACATAACTAGGTAATTTTTGGTGCAACTAACAATGGGAACAGGAGGGCGCTTCCAGACAGCAGGGAATTTGGGGAAACTAAGGTGAAGCTATATGAAAACTGTAGTATACTTAACATACAATGCTATCTTCGTTGTAAGAAGCTTTAATGCTTAGCTACCACTGAGACTACCAATGCAAGGCAGTTTCAGTCATGCCTCAACATTCCTACCAGCTTGCCAGATTGTGTTCCCTAATACTATCCCACCATCCAGAAGAGCAGAGGGTGGCATCCAGCAGCCAGCAAGAAGCAAGCACTCAAGCAGCTATCACAAGCAAGTCCTGATGTAGCTCTATCAAGTCAACGGCATGTGGTAAGAGGTGGCACATGAGCCTTAAGAGGAGGTGAAAGGTGTGAGGTAGACTCAACTCCCACTCGCCTTTCCTCTATCAGCTTTGCCAAAAAGTAAAGCCCCTCAGGCACTGCTCAGACTTCTACACAAGATGAGCTGTTCCCAAGGAAAATATGTAGTCTCTCAATGCAAGATGTGCTTTCCTGAAGTGGCTGCATTTCTGTTGCATAACTCTACCAGGAATTAACTACTATATGGTATTTAGTACATTTTCAAAATGTAAACGAGAAGTTACAGCAGTCTGAGTGAGCTGCCAAGAACGTTAACACTGTGATTTTAGAAACAGAGAACACTTACTTTCTTCTTCCCCTCACCTCCCCCACACAGATTACTCCCTCAGGTAAGTTCTCGATGAATATTTTTTCTGTAGTCATCAGTAAAATATATAATAAAAATAGCACCTTTTAGTATTTTCATTTTGAATCCTCAGCAAATACTGCAACCTTCATCTTAGGATATAAAAGTGCTGCAAAAACAACCTCACCACAGCCTTGGTGGCATCTTGCAGGTGACTGAACTGAACCTCACAGAGAAAGACATTACTCCTACAGAACCAAGGGGAAAAGTAGAAAGAGAACCCAAAAGTAACAGTTCCAAGTCTTCTGCTTTCAACAGAAAAGTGCACTCTGCCTCACAAGCCCTTTGTCAGTCTGTAGAGCAGACAGCATCATTTAGAGATATAATTAAAAATATCTCTAATGAGAGAAATATTTCCAGCTGAAAAACAGGTATTTGTCTTTTTGTGTCTTCTAGGAAATGCAAAATGCTAATGCTCTATAGAAGCACAATTCATTCTAAAATATGTTTTGCATGCTCTGTATTTCCATTGTGGAAAACCCCTACAGGAACACAGCATTTGAAAAGTACCAAAAAATTAAAGCAATTTATGACCTAATTTTCATCAGTTCAATAGACCATATTCTTCACTCATGAGAAGCATCCACACATGGCAGAAGAAGACAGTGAATACCTGCCAAGAGATGTCAAGTGAAGCTACTACTGATTGCTGCATTAAAAATTAAATTAAAATGTAGGTTAATAAAAGAATTAACACAGTGTTAAAGACAATATATATGGTGAAAATGAATAATCTCATATTAAGTCTATTTACCATCTCTGCCAAGCCAAGAAACAATTTACAGGTGAAATGTCATCACCTATTAACTGATGAGTTGCCTGAGTATTATTTGATAAGCTTACTAGCCTTATTGTACTGGCTGTGGCTTTGATTCAGCAAAGCACTGGAGCACAGTGAAATTTGTAACTATTAAAACAATCTTATGCACATGCTGAAAGTTAAACATATGCTTAATGGTCCTGATGGCCTGCATCAGGGTCTGCCTGTTCAAACCTCAGCCAACTCCAAAGATGTCAATGGAACTTCACCAGGGTATAGAGGTCCATGCTAGAAGATACCAATGCAAGATCAGGAACTAAACATTACATGATTGTATATTAAGAGAGCCCTCAGCTCTTCACAGAATGCGTCTTACATTGTCTTGATCTTAGTATTCCAATCAAATCAACATTTCATGCAACTGGGAAACAAATGACCTATGCATAGAGAGAGACACACAAGGAGTAGCCCTGAGAACCAGTCCTAAGCCAGAGAGATCCAGAGGCTGTCTACTTTCTTCCTGATCATTTAAAACAGTCAAAAGCAAATTAAACAGTCAAAAGCTGCAAGCAACAAATCCTGTACCCACAAACAACCAGCCACATGCTATGTGCAGAAAAAATAGGATGTTTACTTTCCACCCAATCCCAAAATTTGCTGATTGACTGCAATCTTAATGCCTATAAGAGCTACTCATTTTCAGTACCCCGCCAAAAGGTGGGGGTTTTTTAAGTCTTCTCAATTTGCTGTTGTAAATGATCTTTAAAATATTCTGCATTAACGTTTTAAGGCCCCTGCCTTGAATTTGGATCGGCCTTTGGACTCTTGTGCTTCCTACAGTTGTATTCACTTCAAAAAGTCCTTAGGAAAGTGTCTTAGAGTCCAGCTTTCCAGATACATGTGTTTTTGTAAGGCACCCAGATTAAACTTCTTTATTTATTGCATGTCTCATAGCAATATCTGCATCAGATGTAAGCTTCCTGGTACTGCAAGGCAGATTTTCAAAGGTACTCACTCACATTTACGTTTTTGAATCTCTCCTCTTTGATAAAAATAACTACCATATTTACCTAAATCCAAGATGACCCTGAATTTTAAGATGACACTCCAATAATTAGATTCTATATATGGAAAATTTATAAATTTGTTAGAATCTAATTACTGGAGGATTGTCTTCAATTTGTCCCCACCACCACTCCAGCAGGGAAAGCGGGGGGGGGGGCGGGCAGTTGATAGGGAGACATGGTGCGGGGCAGGCAGTGGAGCAGGTGGTGGGGTAAGGAGGCAGGCAGTAAGGAGGCAAGTGGTAGGGGGCAAACAGTAAGGAGGGTAAGCAGCTTTCCCACTGCCACTCCCACACTTAGCCTTCCCTTGTGCCTGCCCCCTCCCACATCTTTCCCCCTTCACTATCCCCCACTGCTTTTGCACCCCGCCCTTAAGATTCAGGCCCCATCTCCTCTCCTGCAGCCTCTGCCCCCACATGCCCCCCGACCCTTATCCTGGCTTCAGCACCAGCCCAGGACACAGAGTATAGCCCCAGCCTAACCATTCAGCAGTGCGGCCAGCTCTACACTGCTGCTGCCAGTGCTGAAGTAAGGTTAAGCAGGGAGGGATGAGGGGGGGAGTCAGAAGCTGCAGGCAGGAGAGGAATGGGAGGAGGTGCCCAAGGCAGTGCTGGGCAGAGGTGGGGCAGGGGAGACATGGGGGGAGGGGGCCCGACATGAGAAAGGAGGCAGGTGGTACAGAGGTGGTAGGAGGACAGGCAACAGCTGTGGCTCCAGCCCCAACTTGAATCTAGTAAATACGGTAACATTTATATATAATAAGTTACAAGTTACACCGCAAGGAAGAAAGCACTCCATATTAAGATTTCCATATACAGAGGAAGTGAGGAAAGACATGCACACACACACGCGCGCGCACGCACACACACAAGCTCTTGTTTATACTATAGTTCTCCAAAATGTTAACAGGGGGAACTCAGTGCGTCATCCCACCACAGGCAGTACAGTCATGTCATGAAAGTGCAAAGTTGATTCAGTACTATCAAATGTGGGAAGATGGAGCAATACAGTGTTTATGAAGTAAAAACTACTGGTAATGCAAATCTCTACTCCCTGGGCCCTCAAGGTTTGGGACCCTTCTCTAAAAATTAGTTAAAATATAATTTATCTGGTACAGAGAACTTGTGAAAGGAGGGAAGAACACATTAACTGAAGAACACAAAAAGTATGACTTGCTGAATGAAACAGCAGGTTTCACCCACTTTCCCTATTGTAAAATTGTTCCTGAAAAATCTAGCTAGTGAGCTATTGCTTTTCTTAGCCATTCTGGTAAAAGAAAGCATAGTGAAAACAGGAAAGAGATAAAATTATATGTATTGAAGATATTTCATCTTAGGAAAGTATGTTGAGTCATCCCTACTGATTTATTTGTGTCAGATTTGCCGGTATAAGACTTGCAAAAGATTATCTGTTAGCAGCTCTTTCAGAAGGAAGTAATAGTTTTTCAAACTGTAATAAATCCATACATTTTGTATGATGCAGATATGGCACATTTGCCATCCTAGCTGCATCTCTCCACCCACAACCTTTGCACATCCTTGAACTATGATTACGATAGAATGCAGGGAGTCCCAGTAAGATCTTTTATCTCTACTGCCTTTTTCATAACAATGAAGAGAATAAATATCTTGCTAAGGTACCTGTCAACTAATTTTGTTCTTTGTTGCTTTGCTTGATTAAGCATATCTTGTGTCTAGGAATCAACAGCAAAGTAGATCATAGCTTAATATAGAGTGTTGATAATCTTCCCTTTGAATAATGCTGGTACACTCCAAATACCAGCAATGTGTATACATTTTCAAGTAGTAGAAAATAAGTTGCAGTCCATTGTGAAAGAACAACCAAATAAAAGTGTTGCAGTTCTTTTACATACCTCATACTGACATATGCAGTGCTAAATATTTCTATCAGTACATATACAAAGTCTGTACCTTCGGAGTTTGTTTCACAGAGAAAAAAAAAATCAGCCATTTGAAGATTTCTGGCTGTATACAGGTTTCCCCTCGCTTTATGTGGGTTTTGTATGTGCGAATTCTCTCTTATGCAATGACCCTTTATATACCAAAAATGTGTTATATGGGAGGTAAATTCACTCTTATGTGACCGGCATGGTGGAAGCCCACAGTCAGCTGCTTTGTGTGGTGCACTGTGGGAGTGATGCACACCAAAATATAGTCTCCTGTGTGGATCTGTGCTCCTCACTCCTTGTCTGCGACACGTTTCTGTAGGTGCCATCCCTACTATGATAGTGCCCTGTGCTTGTGTGTACTGTCTGCTGTTGGTGAGTACAAAACTGTCTTGTAAAAGTGGTAGAAATGGATCTGGGGGTCAGTACAGTCAAGGTCTTGGAACGTATCCCTATTTGTTACAATGTAAAGTGGGTTGCCTTTATGCAAATATGAGTTTTGCGCCGTTTTCCAGGAACACATGTACAGCAAAAAGCAAGGGAAACCTGTAATTACTTATTTGAAAGGGCTGCCTACAATCAACTTTTTGTCTAGCTACAATATTGTTTTACACATTATTGCAGTATACAACAAAATAAAGATCTATAAGCATTTTTCCTTCTCTTTTATATTAGCTCAATTCCTCATAACACATCTATAAAAAGATAAAAATACAGCTGGGTCTCATTAATTCACATCCTTGTTAACTCATACACAAAAAATGGTCTCTCCCTACTTGTTGTCAAGAACGCAACTGAAAATTCTCATTGCTAAGCTTCTACTGCTTTTATATAAAACATAAAATGGAACGTGTACCAGTACAAAAAACCACCACAAACAATTATCAGTGAACAGTGAACTAACCTTACCATCTAACTGATTACAATACATTCTGAGAGACAGACTTTTGCGTGTTTTTTTCTTTTTTGGTTCATTTACAATTTTAAAAACCTGAGGCATTTCCCAAAAAAAGGTAGATAGATAGATAGATAGAAAATCAAATCATGAAAAAAATAAAACATCCATTAACCAAATAAAGGCCTGACACTCCTGGAATGTTACAATGATCAATTAAATAGCATGAATTGTATAAAGGCTTACCATGTAAGGCATCTAACTGAGCATACTGAGCAATCTAACTCAAACAAATCAAGTCACTTACGGGTGTAGTATTTTCAGGAAGAGGGCCACATGAGATTCTGCAGTCATTTTTAACATGCATGCAAAACTAGCAAGTGCGTACTCAATTTAGGTAACAAATTCCTTTACAGAGCAGTAGGAAAACAATAGGTTTGGGCACTACTTTGAGTGTGGGGGGACTTGGATTTTGTTCCCTGATCATCTCGAGTAATTCTCGGCAAGTCTCTTACAATTTGATCCTCCATCCACAACTCCCCTTGACCCCAATGAGGAAGGGTCAGGCACCTGGCCTCCCTGTGCCTTAGTTCTTTCCTCACCTCTTAAAATGGGGACAACAGCAGAAACATGGATGCTGTAAGGACAAATACATTCATGATCTCAAATACTCAAGATTCCATAGAATGAATAAAGCAGAAAAGATATGCAGCACATAAATAGCTAAGATAAGCAGATAAACTCAAGTTTGCTTTACCTTTTCTGACTGGCTGTTTCAGCACAAGACTCTGATTAGAAAACAAGACTTAGTGCCAGAGTATGCAATTACTGAGTAGCTAACAGAATGGGAACTTCCTTGTAAAAACAAAAAAACAGAAACAAAAACAACAACTCAACTTCCAAACCTTCTAAATCTCAAATTCCAGAATCTGAAACTGAGCAGCAGCAACTCAACCAAATCGATGAACAGAACAATAAATAGCACACATTATTTCTATAACTTAGAACCAGAAATTTCAAGTGATAAAACCAGGAGAGTTCTTTCACAAAGAAACAGAGGATTCCAGCTGCTTCTGGGGAGCCCAGAAAACCTACACAAGGGGACTGTAGTATCCTTCTGTGCTATGGAAGACTACTCTGTGATGGCTGTTTCTGCTCAATCCAAGAGAGAAGCTGGAGTAAGGCAGGGCATGACAGTGAACCTACAATTACACTAGACAGACGCATGTACCACTCAAACCCCTAGACTGGAAGTCTAAACAACAGTTTCTTCTTACTAAAAAATGACCTTACAGTCTACAGGCAGACTGTAGAAGTAAATTTTAAAACAAAATCCATGCTTAAAGCAGGGCTACCAGGCTTTCAGGCCCTGAGATCTTTCAAACTTTAACAGCTGCTGTTTTGTAGTTATGTACTGTTATATGGTTTTATTGGACCATTTTCTTTTCCTAGCCTCATGCCTTTCCCTCCCACTTCATATCTTCCAGCCTTGAAGGTGTGCACATGGACCCCAATGGCTGTCAGTGGCACTCCTCCTGCAAGTGGGAAAAGACTCTCCCTCCCTCCACCGATTTGCATGAGAACTGAAATTGGGCCATTATCGCTAACCTTCTGGATGGCATGGACTGAAAGCACATTAATGCCTCTCCTGCACTGGCCAGAGAGGAACTGTGGCCCAGTACATTCTCAAGTCAAATTCACCCACAAATTTGCTACCCACAAATCAGAGCAACACCTCCCATATGACAGTCCATCCTCTTTTCTAGAGGCACGCTTCAATACAATGTGTGCTGGTAGGAACATAAACCTATTATTCAATCGGTGCTACAAAGGAAATATAGGCCCAGAATGCAATTTTGGCTAACTGGAACCGCCAAAGAAAAAAGCAACAGAAAAATCAGATAAACTATTGATATATCAGACACTGTTGGCTCATGGATTTGCAAGCCTAAGCTGCATACAGGGTGCCATTGCTGAAGAAAGGGTCCACGGATGCCTATGCAATACACATGCATGTCACATAAGCGTTGGGGAAGCACAGTAAGGAAAGCCAGTTCCTATACAACTGTTCTACAGTCATCCGCTGTCATTTTTCCCAGCACTGCACTGCATCCTTAGATTACCATGTAAGGGAAGGGACAGTTACCATCCCTCAGTTGTGTAGGAACCAGAGTTCTTAACTGTGCTTCCCAAAGCTTGCGTGACATACATGTGTAGTGCATAAGCATAATGAATCCATGAACCCTTTCTTTGGAAAAATCTTCTCTCTCTCTTTGGACCCAGAGATCTGTACTGTAGCCTGTTCCAGTAGCACTCTTTGAGCCCTAGTCACCATACTGAGGCTGTCTCTTATGTGGGTAAACTGGATTGGTGAATGACCTCTCTGCACTCTCTCTTCCACACAACACACTCAAATAGCTAAAAGACCAAATCTTTTGTTCTTCTCTTCTCTGCTGTTTACTTCTTGTTTCCATTTTGAGACATTTCAATCTCTTTCTAGAGAATTTTTAAGAGATTTGCTGAATTGCCAATCTGATTATTCAAGTCACCTCTATTGATGCGTCTGCCACTGTATGTTTTCATCCCAACATGCTATTATGAGTTTTCTAACGACCAAGAAGAAATGAAGATTCAGATATGAACTTTACCAAAGCTTTGGGCTTTTTGGTTCTGTTGATTTGGGCTCATCTCTAAGTTGAAGTCACAATTGTAAAACAGCTGTGTGGAGTTATGCAAGTGCAAAAGAACCCCCAAACATCTGAATATCTAAGACTTGAAACATGTTCTTTAATTATCTTTTTTCCCATGCTCAAACACCTTAAAAGGGGCAAAATGGAATTTTACCATACTTTATACGGTTGAATGAATGGATGGGATTGATGAATGGGTATGCCCCAGTACACTGATGTAATAATGTATTTCCTTTAGGACTGAGAACATACTTTAGACAATGTTAAGTGCTTTAAAAATAGCCATAACTGCAAGGTTATGCAAGGTATAAAGTACACAAAATTCACTGGGATAGTATAACTAATGAACCCTAGCACCACCAAAACACTCAAAATGTATACTGTACAATTTAATTTTGCCTCAAGAATGCAGACACATTTTACACAGGCCAATCCACCTCCAGTTGTGCAATGCATAATTTTAATGACGATTCAATGATGACAGTAAGTGTAAACCTGGCCCTTGTGATCATCTGTGTATTTGTCAGTGCAGTACAGGGCAAAGCAGTTCAATACATATTAGCACAAAGTAGAAGAGACCACATCAAGGCATGTTTGACAGGTCAGGAAATTTGACATTAGCTATTTGTAAAATACTGTTCTAGTGGAGTTAGTTACAGATCTTCCAGACTCAGTGGTGAATTCTTTGACCACTCACAAGATTTCTTTTAAGGTTTATAGCCACAGCAAGACAAAACAACACTGGAGGGTAATTAGAAAAGAAAAATAAGGTGGAGAAAGAAAAGCAAAAGAGGTAATTTCTGTGTGCGCACCAAAGCACCACCGTGCTGTCCCAACAATGCTTTTAGTTGATGGTATCCAAACAGACTGGGAAAGGGGTGGAACGGGAAAATATAAACTACACCTTCAGGAACTAATTCTATCGCCTGCTCAGGCCTTCATTACAATCTTCTCTGCATACAGGGATTTCCCTGCTGTCACATGCCTGGCTGAGCAACTCTGTTCCACTCCCCTGAACATTTCCCAGGCACGGAGGGGGCATGCAAGGCCACTGGCACTTGGAGCAGCACTGGAGTTGCACAGGCCCCCAGCCATGTCAGAATTCAGAGCTCACCTTCATCCACCCCCAACTTGGACCCCACCTGTTCTGCTGCACATCTGTCACAAGCATCAGAAAACATAAATCCTCGGTAAATTTAACTCAGAAAACAAAGCTATGGAACCTTCTCTCAGTGATGCAAAGCTTATTACGCGCAGTAAAACTAGCCGGAGTTTTGGCCAGAGTTTCTGCGCTGCTGGAGCTCTGCTATTGGCCAAGTGTCATGTGACCCTGCAAACAGCGAAACCTCACTTTACACTGCCAACACAATTGCTCCAGGAAATAAAAGGGAGGTTTAATTTGAAAAAAGGCAACCTAATACAGCAGAGGAAATGTAATCTAAAACACATGGGATGCAGCCAGCCAGCTGTTCTCAGATTATGCTCTCCAGGCCAAGATATAGGGAGACCCTGCAGGGTGACACAAAACAGCCACAGGCAAGCCTGGCTCACTGGGTGCATGAGGCTAGGTCTGTTTTGTTATTCTAGAAGATATATAGATATACAGTTTTGCAGAGAAACTACAGGCTTTTGGGCTGTATCTAAAAGCCTCGCTAAAGAATTATGCTTATATTCATTACCAGCAAGTCCCATCTTCTCTGAACTGGATGGAGTTCAGAGAAAAAGCAATAAACAGTATTTGGGGGCTGGAGGCACCATATGAAAGATAAAGAGTTAAGTACAGCTTGACTGAAGCAGGGAATACAGACAGTAATAACCAGCTACAGAACTCAAGTACCCAAAATGCAGAGGACTATTTTTTTTTTTTTAAAAGATGATCCATGGAGTTGTAGCCCGGGGTAATGGAAGATAGTCCAAAAAAAAAAGAAAACATTTTCATCAACTATTCTCTGTGCTCACAGGAAACAGAACAAGAATTGCAGTAAAGGAGGAAATTTAGGTTGGGTAACCTCAAAAAAAGTGCCAATGGCTTTGGGCAGATGAGTGCCTGAGGAGGGTAATGGAACCCTTGATGAAGGGAATGCCATCAAAAGACAGATGAGCATAATCACTCAGTGATTTTGCCAACAGTATCCACAAAGGGCATATTGGGCTCTTCAGACATGGCTGGCAACAAATCTAGGAGTAGAGCCCCAAAAGGCAGGCAAGATGAAAGACCTTCTCTGTACTGGCAACTCCTACAGCGTAGATGGTTCCAAACATATTGACTTCTATCTTTCCTTTGGATCAAACCAGAAAAGCTAAGAGGGGGATGCTGATACAGGTGCAAAGCAACATTTCCATATCAACTGCCCAGGCTATTGCAGCCACACCACATGGAAAGGATACTCTATCCTAGCTAGCAGCATGGGCACAACACGAAAGGAGGCAGTTACAGGTCATAAGCTGTCACTGGATTGGCGCAGAGGACACCACGGGTCACCTTAGACGATAGGAGGAATCACTGCATTCCACTGGTCAGCTACCACCCACCATAATGCCACCTGCCGTAATGCCAGGCAACCCCTGGACAGCTAGGTGCTGACCTGCCAAAGTCTGCCTCATTGGGTGCATGCGGTTAGGTCAAAAGCCAAAAAGCAGACGGAAACCTAGCACCTGACAAAAACAAGAAACCAAGACTTTCCAGCTTGGAAGCTGGAATGTCAGGACCGTGTCTCCTGGTTTGACAGATGGTTGACTGTACAACCGTTCACTGTACAAACTTAACACTGACGTCGCAGTGCTCCAGAAACAAAACTTATAGATGCTGGTTCTATTCCACAGGCCAATTATACCTTCTTTTGGTGAGGTAAAAGTGCTGAAGAAAATCATCTGCATGATGCCAGTTTTGCTGTAACAAATTGGTAATGCTTATAGAAACATTTGTTGGGAAGTCAGAACACATCACCTCACTTATACTTAAGATGACCATTGTTTCTGTGAACATCATCAGCACTTATGCACCAATACTCAACTCCACCCCTGAGGAGGATACATTTTATGACACTCTGCACCCAAGTTGGCAAAGGAATACCATCAAGGCAAAGGAATACCATCAACCAAGTGACTACTCCTCCTCAGAGACTTCAGTGCGAGAGTCAGCATAGACAGCAACTCATAGCTAGATTGCCTAGGACATTATGGCATCGGCAAGATGAATGAAAACGGCCAGTGACTTCTTGAATTCTGTGCTCAAAACCAACTGTGCGTTACCAATTCATATTTTGCTGGAAAAGATCACCATAAAGTGTCATGGCAACATCCATGACCAGGCCACCAGCACCAACTAGACCTTGTTATTGTTAGAAGGAAAGACCTGCCTTCAGTGCAGAAGACCTGCACATTCCATAGTACCGACTGTGATATCGACCACTCCCTGATCTTTAGCAAAGTGAAGATTACAGCCAAAAAACTACATACAGTAAAACCTAGAAGCAAGCCCAAAATATATACCACTAACACCAAGAACCAAAGGAAGTGCCAAGAGTTTGGGAAGTCACTACCAGAGAAGGCATAGGAAATTTGGGAAGATGTATAGAACTGCAATCCATGAAACAGCTAAAGCTACATTTGGGGAAAAGAGACCATTTAATAAGGACAGGTTCAAAGAAAATGCAGAAGAACCATTACCTCTCATTAACATCAAGACCACAGCCTATCTGCAACACAACAAGAAGCCAACAATAAGCACCAAAGTGAGACTTTGACATGCAAAAAACAAGGTAAAGAGAGCAACCAGACACTGCAAATCAGCTCTGTGAAGAGATACAGACAGCCTGACACAGGAAACCTGAAAGTCATGGATGATGGTCTGAAGAAATCTCTAGGCCCTACTGTCAACAAAGTTGCCCCTCTCAAATCACACAGCAGTGAAACCATTACAGATAGAAGCAAGCAGATGTCTCATTGGTTTGAACACTACTCAGAGCTATACTCACAAGAAAGGAACATCACCACTGAATCACTGGACCAAATACCAACTCTTCAGTCATGCCAGTGTTACAGCCCACTGTCAAAGAGTTAAGCAAGGCCATTGATTCATTATCACGTGGCAAGGCTCCTGGAAAAGATGGCATCCCAGCAGAAATTCTCAAGTGTAGGAAAGAAAGCCTACTACCATATCTTCATCAACTGCTAATCAAATGCTGGAAAGAGGGTGAGGTACCACAAGACATATCAGATGTAAACATCATCACTTTATATAAAAATAAAGGAGATAAGGGTGACTGCAACAACTACAGAGGTATCTCACTACTAAGAATAGCAGAAAAAGCTTTTGCAAGGGTCATCCTGCTGAACCTACAACAGCTGGTGAGTTGTGTCTACGCTGAATCTCAGTGAGGATTCAGGGCATTTGACACTGAGCAGAGCAGACCTATATGCCGTCCTAGAAAGGACAGGATCCCCACCAATCCTGTTAAGTCTTATACGCTCCATGAAAACAACTGTTCAGTTTAATGTGCCCACTTTGGACAGCTTTGAGATGAAAAGCAGAGTGAAGCAAGAATGTGTTCTTGCCCCTACACTTTTTTGAATCTTTTTCTCGGTACTCCTGAACTGCACATTTAAAGGTATAGAAGGCAGAGTGTATCTTCACACAAGATTGGATGGGAAACTCTTCAACCTGTCACAGCTCAAGACAAAGACTAAAGTTAGAAAGGTGCTTATCAGGGAGCTTCTATCTGTTGATTGATGATGCTGCCCTTACAGCCCATGACAAAGACCTACTACAAGAACTCATGGATAGCCTTTCAAGAGCCTGTCAGGCATTTGCTCTCACTTTCAGCATAAAGAAAACAGTTGTACTAGGACAGGGAGTTCCACAAGATCCATCAATCATCCTTAATGAGAACTAGGTAGAAGTAGTCCAAAACTTCAGCTACCTAGGTTCTACAATGACCAGCAACCTCTCGCTGGATGGAAAACTTAATGTTCACATCAGCAAAGCTGCCACCACCTTCAGCACACTAACTAAAAGAATGTGGAAAAACTCAAAGCTTACCATCAAGACCAAAATGCTAGTGTACAAAGCTTGCATTCTCAACCTTCTCATGTATGGGAGGGAAACATGGACAACTTATCCACATCAAAAGAAAAGGTTAAACAGCTTCCACATACTCAACGTCAAATGGCAAGATAAAGTTACTAATGCAAAGGCAAATTTCTTCAAAGGCAAATTTACCAAGTGTGACAGCCTGTAACAGGGGGCCATCCTGGGGCCGGTCAGTCATTGGCCCGCCTGCCTGTTTCCGAGCTAACTGCCTGCCTTCCTTGCCTGCCATGCCTTGATGATAATAATTAAGATGTCAATCAGGCAGGAGGCTGCCCATTTATTTGCCCTGATGCCAAGGGCATTACACACAGCTCTAACCTTCCCTTACCATGTCCCATGCCTTGCAAATGGCATCCCAGGCAGCCAAGTTCTCCTGTAACCTTCTCCCCCTCAGCTGTGATACCATCTGGGACCTTTGGCCACACAGGCCCTGGCCCCACTTTCACATGCCAATTGGACCCCATGCCCCTGGCTCTGGGCATCCCTCGCAGTGGGCCCCTGGCCCTTTTGACACTGCGGATCCTGGCCCCAGCATTGACCAGTTTGAGGGTTCATCGAGTCAGGTGAACCTCAGGCTTGCCTGCTTCTCACAACTCCACTGCCGCCTCACTGGAGTTCACTATTGTTGGAGCCTCTGCCCTCTCAATCTCTACTCTACTCTGCCGTCCTAACTCATCTCAGGTTCCCTGCCCATCAACTCAGCTCCAAGCTCCCTGCCCATTATCTACTCAGCTCCAGGGTCTCAACTGTGGGGGCTGGGGTTATAAGGTGCCCCTGCCCACCTTTCACCAGGGAGGTGATTGGACTGGCATTTCTCAGGACTACTGCACCACAGGTAGCCCCACCAGACCATCCTGCCCCAGCAGGGTGCAGTTTTCGGTCATACCCAGGACCTGAGGCCTCCTTGTTCCCCATAGCCCTGCCTACATACCTCCAAGTATGTTCCATGGTGTTGTGAGCAGCAGCTCCAGCCAGATATTATTCATTCAGCTGGCAGCAGCAGACTGTCATGTGACCCTTCATTACTCTCATACACGGGTACCTGCTACAAACTCTTAAAGGGCAGGCACCAACAGCACCCTGCCACACAGCCCTACTCAGACAGAGACGACTGCATTGGCTAGGCCATCTGAGCAGATTGGAAGATGGACATACACCCAAGGATATGCTATACAGGGAACTATTGGAGGGAACAAGAACAACAGGATGCCTCAAGCATCACTACAAAGACACATGCAAGCAAGATATAAAGCCATTTGGAACTGATCCTGGCCAATGGGAAACCTTGGCAAACGATCAGAACAAGTAGTGTCATTGTCTCCACCGGGGCACTGAAGTCCATGGCAGGAACAGCTTGAAGAGAAAAGAGTCCGTAGAAAGCAAACAGCTCCAAACCACCCAATCATGACACATACTGCTGCCACAGATCATGCAAATCTCAGATTGGACTATTCAGTCACATAAGGCACTGCAAATCAACAATATCTACCATCTCTTGCAGACAAAGGATGCCGTATATTAGAATGAACTTTCTAACACTGAAGGTACTTTCAGCACTGGAAAGGATCACCAAGAGAAGAAGTAACTTCCACTACTGAAAGTTTTTTAAATACAAGTTGGACAAACAACTTCTTGAGATAGGTTAGACATTCAAATACTGTTGATACGCAATAAGGTCGAAGGGGAGGAGTGGGAGAGAGAAAGAAGGGAAGGTGAAGGGCGAAAATGGGGCCAAGGGCACCAAAGCAATTCCCAATCATAGGGGTAAAGAATCAAAAGAATGTTAATATCTACTCGGAGCAGAAAGAACCCCCATCTTTCATGGTGTCATCCAAAAGACCTCCATATCAAATACAATGCCCTTCCTGATACTTAAAATACCTATCTTGAAAGAACAAAAGGCTCAGCTCACCTTGCCATGGCTCAGTGGGTCTAATGAAGTGGTTCTCAACCTTTTAAGACTCGCAGCACCCCTTGACAGACACAAGGCATACTTCTATAGATCCAAACTATCTCTTGGAAAAGATCTCAAGGCACCCCAGCATGCCACAGCACCCTGGTTGATAATCACTGATCTAATGTATAGTAAAGATTCCAAAACAGAAGCTTAGACTTGTATGCTCTCTCCCTCCAACCAAATATCAAGCAGAATCTCCCAAAGGCAAAGTCTATTAGATCCTAATTCTGTAAACACTTCTCTTTCACTATCCATCAGCCAACATACTTCAGTACTTCATGTCTGTTCAAGACCAGGGCAGCAGGCAGACAAAAAACTTTCTGGATTACAACCCTGATGATTGCTTTTTAAATTGCTGGTGGGGAAAAAATCCCCTACTGGTAAATGGTTTTGTTTTGAAAGAAAAATATATACCAAGCATTTAACAGGAGGAAGCTGCAGACTGAAAGCTTTAGGTATTTTTAGAAATCATAAATTTTAAAATGTGAATGGGCAAATTCTACAGGGCAAACCATTTTATTAGGCCTCCTAATAGATATACCAATTGGATGCCTGCATGGAATAACACAGAGATTACCACACAGAGGGTATTACTTTTCTGAAAATACACAAGTCACCACTGACA
This sequence comes from Crocodylus siamensis, assembly GCF_052110815.1. NCBI lineage: Eukaryota > Metazoa > Chordata > Crocodylia > Crocodylidae > Crocodylus > Crocodylus siamensis. The sequence goes on along the minus strand of NC_143397.1, from coordinate 133,069,162 downwards.
GGCTAGGCTGTAGTTTTAAACAATAATCCAAAGATTAAGGCATTTTATATACAGCGTTCATTGGAAAAGTTACGATATTTTTTGTCAATAATCCATTGACTAATATTTACCTTACATAAAATAACACACTACAGGAGTTATTTTCCACTCATGGTGAAAAGCATCTGGGGATTAGGAGTACTTCACCATTTCCATTCAAGTTTTTCTTAACTTGTTCAGATGTGTCTAGATACAGAAGAACATAGTCTTTGTACTCACGACTCTCAGCCCTTAGCCCTCTTCTGGAGTTTGGCACCTCTCAAAAACAGCAGAGGAATGATCCTTTCTTTTCAAGCACAGACACATGATGAGGGGTGATCATGTTGCTGTTTTCCACAAAAGCCCAGGGGTTACATCATTCACTCAGGGTACAAGGCACCAGGGGCTAAACTCCCTACTCTGCTTAAATGGGCTCACACCCCGCCTGGAGAGAGCCCTAACTACCAAGTCAACAGGAGGCAACATCTGTTCCTTCTTATGTAGCATGGAAGAGCGTGGATCAGAGAAAGAGGCATTCCAAGGACTTTGAAGGAGCATGTACTTCTAACCTAATGGTTAGGGCACACACCTGACCAGAGGTGAATCTCTATCCCAAGGACTGTATTTAATTTACATTGAGCATTCATTGCATTAAGCTCATAAACAGTCCCTGGAGAAGAGACAGGAGCCCAGACCTCCCCCTTCCCTGCTGACTTATCTCACCACTAGACTACAAAGTCACATTCACTACCTCCCTCTCTGTGGCTCAACAAATACTGCATGGGATGTGATTTTACAATCCCCTTCCACATACAAGGGAAATGAGCCTGGGTTTCCCACAGTCTGAATGCTCTAATCACTAGGCTACTCTGTAAAGGAAAGACACTCTTACAGACACTTTTTTAAAATAAAAGCTGTGGCTGCCACTGTATTTTCTGTGGAGCTCAATCCAGAGGTGTTGCTTTGAGCAGGTCTACCTGATCCATTTAGTTCATGGATTCAGGCAAAGTTTAGGCACAAGATGGGCACTAAGCAACTCAGCCCAGATGACCTGGACCCTTCCCAGAATGCCAGAAGCAAAATTCTGAGCACAAAGGGAACTTTATTAGTCAAAAATTGGGCACCAGCAGGGTTAGGCAAGGGTATTACGGATCACACTTTCATACTTACTTACATTTCATTAAGACCCACCCATTTACACCTCTGCAGAGTGTCTGTAGAACATAAAAGAACTTTACACGTGTTCAAGTCAATTTAAAGCATGATAATACAATAAACAAGCTTCAAGGTTATTCCAAATATAATGCGTGACAACTTTGTGGCTCGTTTATATCACTTCTTAAATTGAACATGTGGCTAGATGGAGCTGGCCCATGACAGATCCTAATTCTCTAAGTGTCAGGATCCAGCAAGGAAGAGCCCCAAGATCAGGGCTACAGCTGTCTCCTGCCCAGTCACGCTGGGGCAAAACCAGTCCCTGGACCTCAAACACTCACCTGACCCCCAGGAGGGTGTGGTGAGCCCAACATTGGGGAATACCACCCTAACCTCAGGCTTACTCCACCCTAGACCTTTCTGACACCCCCTGCACCCAAGGAGCTGGGATCAAGGAGCCTCTTCCCAATCTTAAGGTCACCATGCTTCAGAGATGTCAGAAAACCATGTGTGCAGCCCAGCCACACATCCTTTTTAAAGGTCCCAGTACAATAGACTCTGGGACTGGGGAGAGTCTCCCCAGTCCCAGGGTCCTATGCTTGAGAACCTGTGAAAACCATGTGTCACCCATTTGGATGGTACACTTTACTCATCCCCATGCACAGGGACCTGTACAAAAAATGAATGTACTTCCCAACTGGGGTTTTACCCTACCAGAATGTATTGCCCAGCTGGGGTTTTGCCCCAGCTGATTGTGGGCACTCTGCTTTCAAGCTGCTGGTAAAGGGGGAGCCTGGGATCATCAGTGCTCCCTCTGCACTGGCAACTAAAGTGTGATTGAGAATTAAACCAGGATCCTAAAACTGCACATTCTGCCAGGCACAAATGGCATGGCAGGAAGCGTAATGGTTGAGATTGTGGATCAGATCCCATCACACCTTTAAGTGACTGTCCATCAGCCACCTAACAAACTAGTGATCACATTTTCCATCTACTAAAATCTGATGAAGCAGAATGTCATCCACTGTTGCGCAATGTACTGAAGTACTTGCAGACAAAAGTATATCAGTACTATAAGAGAGTCTTTTTTAATGTACATCTAGCTCTGGTAAGCAGTTTGTGCTGAGGTGAATACAATACAGATAAGAACAATGCAAAACTGTGCTAAACCTATATTTGCATTTGAAAACTCAAACCCAACATTAAACACATCTGGAGGAAGAAGAGAAAGGGAGGCCCTGAAAGCATGCCAGGTAGTTTTGCGCCAGGTAGTCAGAATCAGAAGTACAGAAGTGAGTTCTCAGATTGGTGGTTGCGTATCTTTCCCTTCCTGCCCAGAAAAGAAATCTCTTTAATAAACCTGAATATAGCAGAACAGATACAGTCAAAACAGGGCCTCCAACCAGGGGCCTACAGATAAAGAGCCAAAATATGAGCTCTGCAGGTTTGTCCATGATAGGGTATTTTGGAAAGTAATTCCTCAGTGGTGCTACTACAAGCTTGGCTGCTACAGTATTTCATTGCATCAGCTAAAGCTCACAGTGACAGAATCACTTGTAGAACTAGCCCTGCCCATGTGAAGACACAACCTTCGATGGACTGTGCTGTTGGCAAAGTATAGCCAGATTCCCAGTTTGCACCAGGCCCCCTCATTCACTTTTTGGAATAAAGTTGTTTTTCTAGCAGTACAAAGGGGCAACAGTCCTTGGAATGCCTCAAGTGCATATGCTGCAACTGTCCCTAGCATTTGTTTATGCAATGTAGTGGCTGGCTGAAAATTCCTGGTGTTCCCTCTCCCCCTACAATACATTTGCCTAAAGTAGTAGGGGTCAACCTTTTTGGCAGGCAAGCCACACATTATCCCTGGACTCTTTCCAATTGTTACTCATATCCCCTTCCCCAGCCTGATCTTCTGCTCTGCTTTCTGCTCCTTGCCCTGTCTGCTGCTGTGCTTCCTGTCTTCTCCGAAGGCTGCTGTATGCTAGACACAGAGGTTCCCTGTGCCATTTGAGGCATGCATGCTTCAAGTTGGCCAACTCTGCACTAGAACCATTACTTGGCTAATAGTGAGTTCTGAGAGATGGAGCTTCACAGAAAGACCTGTTTAAAGAAAGGAAAAAAAGAAAAGAAAAAGGAAATGTCAGCTCCATTACACACCAAGGAACAATAACAGCTCCCTACTAAGGATAATTCAACAGCCAAAACTGACTGGCCCAGAAGATAACCTGTAACATAGCCCAAATGAGTTTGAGGCTGAAAGCAGCAAACCAGATACATCACAGATACATCCGTGCATATTACCATGCATACGTATAATTCAGATACTTGTACAAGTGAAGTTAAATCACCTGGTAACTATTTACCTGTTTGAAAGATATAGGCTTTATCAATACCAAGTGAAGGGCCAGCAAATAGACATTGTAGCGACAAACTTCTCTGGTTTGAACTCTTCCCATATAAGGGTATTCCTAAAACAGATACAAGATGTCCAATCTTGAAAGATAATTTTGTCTCAACTTTCATTGAGCATTTTCTTTTCATCATATCTGAAGAGCTTTAAAACTGTTTTGCTCTTATCTGATCAAATGCTGCTTTTCCCCTCCAGCTCTGGCATTTTTTGTGGGGAGACTTTCGGTATCAGTATTAATATTCAAATGTCAAGTTTATGACAGAATATATTTCCTGCAATATTTAAAGCACCCAGGTCAATTATTTTCAGTGAAATGTTAAGCAGTAAATTTTTGCTACCTGTTTGCATTTCCACTGGTCCTCATTGTGATAAAACAGCACTTTAGCCATCTATATACAATATTATATAGGGATGTATTGTTTTGCTTCTCTAAAAATATTCCTCAGTTTCTTTGGAATTTTTTTGTAAATGTCAGCTAAAATACATATTTAATCTTTTTTATGGCACGCTAATCATTATCATGTATCATTTGAATTTAGAATATTTACTTCACATGCAGTCTTAATTTGATAGCCATTGCTACGTAGCATAAATCATCAAAATGTTTCTTGAACATTTACAGAAACATAGTGCTTCATTCTATTAATGATACTGACATAAAAAACCCCAACCTTTCAATTTTTACATTTTTTCTGTTTCAATACTCTCTCAGGTTGATACTTTTGTAATTATCTAAACTACAGTTAGGTTACCTATCCTTGGTTATATTAGATATTTTTATCATAACATGTAGGTGTCTTAAAAGTAACATATATTAAAGCCACATAGCTGAGAACATACTATATTGCCATTCCATCCTACTAACCTGTGCAAGATGGTACAAATTGCAAATAATGAATATCTAATACTTTGTTTTAAAAGTTACACGTGAATTATTGGATATATTTTTCTCTTTATTAAATAATTACCATATCAGCAATGGGCAAAAACGTGTTGAGTTTTCCCTAACATATATTACTTGATGAAAGATTTGAATGTAGCATTTTGAATAATGCAAAAATGTTTTACTTCTGGTTTGTAGCTTGATCCTACTGTATATACAGTGCTGACACAGCACCATACTGGTCAGTAAGAAAACACCAGTCTCAACTGCTCTGTTCTGTTCCTTAAAACTGAAAGCCAAATTCAGATCTTAGTTATACTGGTATTAAATCCAAATTAACTTCACTACAGATTTAAACCAGGGTCGGAGCCTGGTCCTGAGTTGCTGACGTCAACTGGAACACCGTCAGTAATTTACTAGGAGCTGGGCCTAACACATTAAATCCACAATAGCCAGCAACTGGCAATTTATAGGAATGCTTGACTAATGCCTATCTACTTACAAACCATTTCCAATGTAACCCTGGTACTTGGGGAGGATTGTGTGTTGAAGCCTGTCAGTATTTTTCTTTAGTCAGCTGAAAAAGATTGCTTTGGAGTGTCTTCCTGCTCCTCCTGAGAACTGCAGACTGCTATACCACGGTTTATTGCACAGCAGATAGGTTATTACCCTTGGGACAGATCTGATTCAGCTCCTTTCCAGCAATATGTGTGTATACAGAGATTTTCATTTTAGGAACCCTCCCTGCCCACCCATTTTCACCCATGTAATGCATTGATGATGAAAATAATCAATTTTGGCAGTGAAACAAAGGCAATGAAGTTTAAATAATAGCTAACTAAATACTGCACACTTTAATTCATTCTGATTGTGTTTACACTACATTTGGAATTTATACATGAAGTCAGATAGAACAAGAATCCTTCTACCTATCTAGAGTGCAATCCATATACTGATATTAGTGCTCACCCAGATCTTGTAAAAAAAATACAAGAGATGACACTGCTATCATGGCCAATATTCTCCAGCAAACCAATCAACAAAACAGGTGCTGAAGTTTGATCTGTTTTGCACACATAATGGCAGCTGTGCTTATCTACAGTGTCACTGTGCTATTGGTATCTAACTCATTATTTTAAACTGTTTAAAGTACCTTAAGTATGAGAAGAGATATATAAAACAAATTCCATTCTACAATATGCAATTCAAACTACTGTTAATGAATTCACATTCACAACATACATTGCAACAGTTCCAAAAAATTCATTATGGTATACGCTAAAAATGTGTATTAAGAATAACATAGAACTTGGCTAAATCTGAACAAGTCTATCGACACAGTATCATTCTTTTCTAAGTAAGATCTCATTTTCTTTCCTGCTCATTTGGGCTTCCCCCCGCATCATATTTTTTTCCTTCCCCATACAAAGTTTTGTCTTAGACTCTTAAACTACAAGTAATTTTCTGCCCTCCTGTAAAAGCAACCTTCAGCTTAAGGGGGTAAAATATGTATGTCCTTAACAATGTTTGAAGTCCAAATTAAAGGGCTCTATGTTCCTAAGTTATGTGGCCAAGCTTGTGAGACCATGACAGAAGAGAAGTACAAAGTGCAACAAACTGTCAAATGCCAGGAAGGGTGATCAATTTAATATGTTTGGTATCACCAGCCCTTCAGATGTCATCGTTTCCTCCCCATCCCTCCATTTTGTCCAAGTTCTGCAGACCTTTCAGAGCAGAACTGAGGTAGAAAAGGATGCACAATACGCTCCAAGGTGCTTCTTATGCAGCTTCACTGTACAGCTGCAGAAGCAGGGAGAACATGACAGGATGGAGTCATGCAGAGCCAGGAAATGAGGTGAACCATGCATGCAGGGGACTTAAAGCATGTCTCCTTCTGAGGCACTCCACACCGTTCTGGGGAAATCTCCACACTGTTGGTCAGAGGCTGGTGTTCAATTCACCATTCTTCCAGCTGTGGCCTGTTTCAAATGTCTAGGGTACTGAAATGATTTTGATTTAACATTTCCATTCAGGGGAAGGTAGAATGGGTCTCAGCAGCACAGACACATGAAGTTCATATATATGGAGACACAGACAAGCACAATAACTCTCAATACTGTAACAGCCATGGGTTTTTTTAAGTCCTGGGGGCAGTACAGTCTGGCCTATTTCCACATCACATGGCACAGCTTTTTTCAATAAATTAGGGGAAAAAAATTAAAAAGCAAGAGAAAGAAAAATCTCTAAGTAAAACACCACCTGCATATCCATGCAAGGGTATGGATTCTGCTCCAGATACTTACGCACCTACCTGCACCCCACAATTCTTCATTGACTTCCCAGCATAAAACAACAGCACACTCAGTAACTGAGTACAACAAAACTGCACCAAATACTTGTGTTTCTATACCAGAATGCAACACCTCTTCTAAGCTGTTTAAATTGTATATGCATTTACCTGTACCTACAACTATAAAACACACAGGAAGATTTTAAAAATAATTCAGTTAAAGGAAAATGATGTGGTGCAATTTAGAAGCCTCGCATTGCAAACCAGAGATAAGAAGGATATAATCCAACACTACAACCTTGCCAGCAAGTTAGAGCTCCATTTTAAGGCCTCAGAAGCCCTTGGAAAGCCGTTGGCTGATTATGTCTCTGTTGAAAGGGTAAACTTGCAGACTAGTGTGCACAGCAGATTAGATGCATGACTCCCAGTATAGTTAACAGGAGTGGTAGATCTAATCCGCCCCACATGCTTTGCAAATGTACCCCCAGAGAATCTTTCTGGTATAAAGAAGCTCTAAGCATTACTGTTATGCAAAACACAGCAGAATTAATGGAGCTTTTTGCCATTCAGGGGCAATAACATCACAAATTTAACCCAAATGCAATGAACTGGCATGCACAAACTTTTCAGAGCAACAAAGATAAAAATATGAGGACAGCACCTCTGAAAAAAGGGACAATTTGGCATCAGCAATGTGTACAAGATGTCTTCATACACTTTCCTGAACACTTGCCAGTAACTGTTCAAAAAAGACCACTTAACAAGAAAACAGGTCTTCAGCACAACAAATAATAAAAAAGAGAGCAAAGCTTGTGCTATTTAAGTATCAGGAAACATTTTGCTAATCAGGCACAGATGGAAGGACAGACGCTTCTGCCAGACGCCTTGCTCAGAAACTTTGCTCTATTTTTAATTATTTGATGCACAGAGGACCTGTTTGCTGATTAAAAGGGCCCAGCCTTTATAAGGACTCCATCAATATGGAATTTAGTCATTTTTTTTAATTTAGAAGCACTAAAAGCATTTACACTTATCTCTGAGCCCCTACTACCAATATTTTTTGGAATTACATTCACATTTTCCTACTTTAACCTAGAGAAACTATCTGACTCTACAAAGGACAAGCAAAACAGACCATACAAAAACTAGTATGACATGTACCATGCAACTCAGCTGTGGAAAATATACATTTTTCTCAATTAGCTCCATCAGTTTTCATAACTTAGCTTGTTACTGGAACTGATTTCAGAGAGAAGCATCATTTTTAAATGTGAAGCTACTTTAAATACAAAATGAAGTTTTTGTAAGAAAAAAATTGTTATGATATCTAACATGAGAGACTTGGGGGTCATCATTGATCACAAGATGAACATGAGCCTGCAATGCGATGCTGCAGCTAGTAAAGCGACAAAAACCCTGGCTTACATCCATAGATGCTTCTCAAGCAAATCCCAGGATGTCACTCTCCCCTTGTACTCGGCCTTGGTGAGGCCGCAGCTGGAGTACTGCGTCCAGTTTTGGGCTCCACAATTCAAAAAGGATGTGGAGAAGCTTGAGAGAGTCCAGAGAAGAGCCACATGCATGATCAGAGGTCAGGAAAACAGACCTTATGACGACAGGCTGAGAGCCAGGGGACTCTTAGCCTGGAAAAGTGCAGGCTCAGGGGTGACCTGATGGCCACCTATAAGTTTATCAGGGGTGACCACCAGGATCTGGGGGAACGTTTGTTCACCAGAGCGCCCAAGGGATGACAAGGTCAAACGTTCATAAACTACTGTGAGACCGTTTCAGGCTGGACATAAGGAAGAATTTCTTTATTGTCCGAGCCCCCAAGGTCTGGAATAGCCTGCCATCGGAGGTGGTTCAAGCACCTACACTGAACACCTTCAAGAGCAAATTGGATGCTTATCTTGCTGGGATCCTATGACCCCAGCTGACTTCCTGCCCTTTGGGCAGGGGGCTGGACTTGATGATCTTCCAAGGTCCCTTCCAGCCCTAATGTCTATGAAATAAAATGTCCATGAATTGCCTGTTTTTTTAAAGCAAGTGTACTCAACAGTTGTATCTGTCTAAAAATGTAAAAAATAAGGAACATTTAAGATACAACTGGAAAAACAACAGCTTCCCAAATGTCTCATTTTATATATTTTGTAGATATGATGGTACTTGATGGTAACTGATTTCACTGCTTCCCTAAAGAAGTCAGTATTTTCTTCCTTCCTGAAAATACCTATCAACAGAAAACTTACACCACTTCCAATTTCAGGAGTCAGTCAATTCCCACCCCCCAAACAAGCTGATACTGTTCTTTTTGTTGAAGTTGGGGCTTTATCCTAAAACACTTCATAACTTACCCTTGAAGCACTTCACTCCCATAAGAGGGTCCCGAAGTGAAATGACTAGAAATAGAAACAAAAGAGTCTAACTGATTCCCTTCACTCAGGATGAAGTGAAAAAATTAGCCAGGCCATATGAACATCAAGCATGTGTAAATTCTTCTAGTTTTAGTAATGTAAGTTGACGTTATTAAGTCAAAGAATTATTTTCATATGATACCTTACTGTATACAGTGCAGCAATGATGCATCCTTTAACTTGTGTACTAAATGAAAGAAACAAAATGACCCCCCAAGCTATGCCCAGGTACACAGAAAATGGGTGAATTATTTTTATACCGCCAGGGTGTAATATTATGCTAGTGAATAAATGTAACTAACTTGTTAAAGCCCAAGTGACAACCCTGAAAAGCAAAATGACTGCTGAAGAGGCTCTACAGTTGGAAGCAAGAGAAGACTGGCGGGGCACATAATATTGAAAATCCAATGTTCAGCCAACGAAACTGGCACCCACAATGAAGCTTCAGAGGAGAAAAAAAGATTTTCCCAAGAGTGTGGGAGAGGGGAAGGGTGCATGGTATGAAACGCCTGTCCAGACAGATCATTTGAATTGTAGGCTCAGAACTCAAGTATGACTAAGAGGGACGGAAAAAAGATAGGTAAAACAGCACTCAAATTTACAGTGTTCCACAGAAATTATAAAGCATTTGAAATCCTTCAAGTAAGAACAGAATGCAGGAAAAAAAGGGAATTCAGAAAAACAAAGAAAGGAGTGAATGTGCTGCACAGGTAATGAACCTGGTGAGAGTAAGCAGAAGTGGGTCATGACACATGGCAGCTAGAAGTGCTGACCGAAGTGAAATTTCAGTGGAGAGGGAGGTGTGGAAAAGAATCAACTGGCCAGCAAGCAAGAATAAAGTATGGAAAAGGTAAGTGGGGAAGGGGGCAGTAGAGTGCAGTTCTGAGCAATTTGCCAAGTGAAAAAACTGGAGGGAGGATGGAAAGTATGTCCCACTGAAACACAGAAAGATAGAACAACCTTAGACTCAGAGTTTTCATTCCCTACATACCTGAAAGAAAAGCAGAGCTGCAGCTCAACTCTCCAAGCCATAAACAAGCAGCCTCTGATAGGTAAAGCTGATCTGCTAGCAACAGCTCTAATTTTAAAGGGACCAGACTACCATTGGAGACTTTAGGCCAGATTCAGCACACTTGTTACCCAAGTTTTATGCAAAGGTGATTCTCCTTATATTGTCAATGTAAGAGCGGTGGAATGGCAGAATGAATTAGCCCTCTGGTATTATTGTTAAACAAAATAAGTATGAAACTCTGGTTGCTGCAACATGGCGTACAGTGCCATGAGTTTCAGTGAGATACAATGGCTATATAAGAACTATTTAAACAGCACTTATGATAATTACTCCCAACTGGTCTAGCTAGAAAGAACGTTTAAAAATGTTACAGCTGCAAACATGGTAGAAGTGTCTCTTAATTTACATTTCTTCCATTCCTTTTGTCCAACATGATGTTCAATAAATTGGACTCCTTACAAAAGGGATATATTTGACTGTTTCTACTTAAGATAATAAAATAAACTTATTCTACCCCTATTGTTCATGCTGCAGTTTTAAGTTTCTTTATGCTTCTTTTTGACTATCTCAAATGGATACCAGATGGTAATGGACAGCAGAGTCTTGTGCAAAATGTCTTTAGGCTAGATACTGTAATTTTCTTGAATCTATGGCAGGATTAAAAGCAATGAGTGCTGAAAGTGTTTAGCACCTACCAGGATTTTAAAAGAGGTTTTTCTCTCCCTCTAACTAAAAGGCAGCCATAAAGACTATGCTCTCTCTCTCAAACTTTAAACAACCATGGAACAAAATCTGACTTTCCTACCTGACACCGTCTTCCTCCTTCAACCTCCTAGGTGCTGTAATGTCCCTGCAGGCCTACGTGCCATACATATATATGTACAGAGTCCAGAAACAGAAAGAGAGAATGTGACATTTACTGGTTTGGTTTAAGCACTACAGTTAAGTATAGGTTAATGGATAATCACAATGACCATCCTTACCTTTTTCCATGAAATGGAATATAGAACTCAAAAACACATTACGGAGACAGGACTATGAAATCAATTATCTGTCCTGTATTTAATTAATCAGCTACTGAGCTCAGAAAGTAATTTGTAAGTTCTTTTCCATGACAACACAATCAAACTAATATGGGACCAGTTCACAACAATGAGACCCCAAGAAAACTAGAAAAACCTTGCAGGCCAGCCCCCAAGGGAAAAAATGTGTGGGGGGAGGGATACAAGCCAAAAGAGGGGAGGCTTCTTACTCATATAGATCTAGGGTATTAACAGGAAAGATCTCCCCCAGATCCATGTAGAAAGCTATGTAGATAACTTCTACTACTCCACCAGCCCTCACTGATTTTGGCTTCTCAGCTCCTCCAGGAAACATGCTACTGCTGGCAGGGTGCCCCTGCAGCTGCTCAGCAGCAGACACAGAGGAAATCCAGAGGGAAGGGTACCTAGCTCCAGGAAATACTAAATTCCTCAGCAGAAAAAGGGCTTCTTTGCACTTCTTTTGAGTGTCAGCAGGACAGCAGCAGTTCTGAGAAGCTGTTATCTTGCACTGATGAGGTCTTTCTTAAATCAGATTCTTAAATCTTAAGATGGTAATACCAAAGTAATCTTTCACATTAAGTGAAAGGTCATGTTCATGATATTCACACTAGTGTTTTATTTACAGTATCTCACATGTGTAATATGAACCTGCATTTTTTTACCTGTTATTTTACCTCAATACATAATAGCATTTACTAAGAACAACACCTTATCTGACAGAAGCAAATATTGTAGGAAAAATTCCTACAGTCCTTACTCAAGATAAACTTGTTTTGAAGTAAAGAGTATTGTCCAAGTGCATAGTTTAGGATGTGGTATCTGGAAAACAGTGGAGAAAATAAAAGGCTTTGACAGTTCGTGAGACTAGGAAACAACACCGAGTCTTTTCCTCTCTATACAGGGGTCCAAGACCAATCTAAATCAGTCACCGAAAGCACCAACTCCTGAGCAGCCTTTATTAAGTCTTAATCCCATGAGCAGTGGACAAATGCCAATATCATAACCTTCATCTTTATTAGCAGTCTCCATGCAGAGAGAATGAAAGGCCCCTCACCTGGCTAAGGGATCCCTGCATATCAGGACATTTTGTTTGGGAGGGGGGAGGGCAGGGGATACTGATGGTTGTTACGCAGGTTGTCCTGCAGAGTGTGTTGTATGATTCTGCAAGGGATTTCAGCTTGCAGGGATGCCCATCCAGCACCATTTGAGACTGCAAATTTATTTAAAGAATTTAAACAGAATACTAATTCAAAGCACTAAGGAAAATAAAGAAAATGATTTTATTTTGCCTGTTTTGTTTTGTTTTTTACATATTTATACTGTATATTATTGTTCATGATTTATAGTTAAAAAACACATTTCATTATTACATAAATATTTACATATATATCGTTAAAAAAATTGTGTTCATTGGACTGTTCTTTTCGCTTTTTATAAAAGAAGAAAATATTCAAAAGAAAAAAAAGTGTCCAAAAAAGTAAAGCATTATTTTACATTTTTCTGTGCCGAAAATAAGAAATAAAATAGGATATTATTGTGGCAGAAAAATATGGATAAAATATAATTTGATCAATATTTTACTGAGATACTTCAAGCCACATCTGATCAACCTGACTAATCTTCCTTTCAAGGGATACTTTATCTGGTATAGTTTATTATCACAATTGAACTGGATTATTCTGCTTTGAATTCTATATTTTACAAAGCAAATTTGTAAAGTCATTATTCCTGGCCACATACAGACATTACACTTAGACCATCTACATGATTGGAAATCTAAATCCATAACTTTACAGAAGTTCAGCACATATAGATGGGTCTAAAAATGGCACAAGTGGTCTCAGACAGACCTGGTACAAGGTACACTCAATTCAGACCAATCTAAATTAGATCAGTGAACCAAACATCTGTAAGATTTTCACAGGAGTACCTAGGTATGTTCTAATGGGTTTTTTTTTCTTGCTAGGAGACATCATTATGAATTTCTAATAAAATCAGCAAGTCAGATGACGCAATATCATGCACCAAATACTATACCTTTTTCAATTAAAATTTAAAACTAACCAAGTCTCAGCTTCTCTGACCAGATTAACAGAAACAAAATATCCATCTATTAACAAGTATAGGACAATGCTATTCACTAAAGTAAATGCAGTAGAACCCCAATGCTGTTCTTACCAAAATCAGTCCTTAATGAAACTCCCACAGAAGTCAACATCACATGATCAAACCTAGGTGGTGAAATTTAACAGAAAGACTAATACTACGGATCGCATGTGACCCCTGACCTTAACTCACTTTGACCTTATCAGGGATCTCACATGCAGAATGAGATCAGTATATATCCCCCAGCATGTGCTGTATCCAAGCTCTGCTGAACTCATGTACCCTCCTGGAACAGTCCAATGCTGCAGTTAGCAATGAGGGTGCTTGAGAGTTATAATGCATTCCACAGCCATAAATTGGTGTTGCTGTGACCACCACAGAAGAAGACTGTAAAAGGGAATTGAAGAAACATAAAGAGACAGGTAATAATAGAGAAAGCAAAGTGATATTTTTCCTTGTCACATATTTAAGACACAATAACTCAAAATAATATTTGCTGATACATAAACTAGAAAGCATCCAATATAAAAGAGGATGATTTTTAAAAAGCATACAATTTGTTCACATATTATTTATTTATATGACAGGGTTAGAGACTTCAGGGAGGTGCAGTCGGTATTTCCTAATATGCAAGTTGTTGCAGTGGTAGTATTGCTGCTGGGTTTGTTTGTTTTTTTAATTACAAATTTTCTCAGCAAATGATTTTAATAACTTTCTTGGCTCCTACTCCATTCAGGGCACATCCCTGAAATTTAACTGCAACAACAAACAAAAAACCCTGCTTTACTGTCAGAATATACTGTACATCAGTCACTATTAAGCCTAACAGTCACAGCAAATTATTATCATGTCTTACTGTAGTTTCAGTGTTCCTAGGGCAAGGCCAAGCACCATTTAGAAAACAATGATATCCCCAGGCCAATACCTTAGTTTGTGAGGCACAAATTAAACATGGTATTCTGCTTAACAACTCATCACTGTTAAGTAACTCATCAGAACATAAAGAGGGAATTATCAAATGGGAATTGCCAAGTAACTGGTTCTCTGATGCAGATGACATACAACTATTAAAGGGAGGGGCATGCCTGTTAGTCATATGTCAGCATAGAACATACTAATCTGTAAATAAAAATGTTTTACATATGATTAAATCTATGAGTTAATAACCACCAGTGACACTTGGATACTAAACTTGAACATTTTTAATACAATAATTTGCTAATACTTTTTTATTTGCTTTCACATACACTGGATTTTCAAATTGGCCTGTTCATGGACTATCTAGAGAAGTCTATGCACACAGCACAGCATCAAAAAGGGTATGTGTTTTGGGGCATAGAAGAGAAGAAACCCATTTTCTATTATATACATTTAAAAATGCACTCCCTACTGGGGTCCTGGGATGTGACACTGACAAGTTACAGCAACACAGAGAAAATATTTGCTGGCAAAAAAAAAAAAAAACAAGCAGAAAAAACTGAAGCATTAGAGCTGTACTTTTTTGCAACCATTTTTCTTCCTACAGCTTGACCTTCGTTCAAGTAGTTAGTCACAGAAATGTTTAAATTCACAGAAATTGTAATAGGATGAGTGCTTAACAAAGAAATAACAATGTTTCTACCACTAAGATTTACCACTCTGCTCTCAACAGCTGGACAGATACTGTATTTCTGAACATCTAATAAGACAAAGAATGAAAGAAATCCGGAGTCAAATTTTAAGCTGGTTTCAAAACATTTTCTAGCTGCCTGTTTCCTAAGCAAAACTAACTCAGGCACTGGCCCAGATGCTCCTCCCTCCTCTCCCCCACAAAAAGCTTCCTACCTGCTTTCAGTGGCTAGGCTAATATGATTCTCAAACCAGGACACTCCTATGCTGCAGTCAAGTCAAATCTCTGATGTGCATGTATGAGTGCATTCATTTGAAATGCATTGAACAATTTGTACACGTGAAAGGATGGGAACAAGAGAACATTTCCTCAAAAATGTGTGCCAGGCACATATAAAGGTAGAGGTAACGTCTATTATTCCGGCCCCACAAAAATGAAAAAAATTCAGTGTCATTCTAAAACTTATTCTACCTAACACCATTTCAACGAAATATATAAAAAACAAACAAACAAACACTGATGGGTTAAAAATCATGAGTCTGCTCTTTGACTATCTAGCATCTCATGTAGTTATTTTGTATCAAATGAATCATTTTGTTCAAACAGACAAATATCTGATCCTCTTACTTTTTCCAAAATTAAATTTTAGGTATATTTAAAAACACAGTAATGTTACTAAAGAAAACAACAAGAGGTTTCATTTTTCAAAATGTTGAAGTGAAACATGCTGACTTTCTCAAATATTTTCAACCAAAACAATTGAATCAGTTCTTTACATAACAAACATTTTTACTCAATTAGTATGTATATTTTTTGGTTAAAGAAAAGCACCTCAAAACTTCACCTAATTATAATTACAAACACCAACATTTCCTTGGTCCTGCTAGTAACAGACTTTATATTGTTAAAAGTGAAATAATTTTTAAAATACAGATTGTGTGTTATTTTAATTATTATTTTTAACAAGATTTTGATAACTTTACTTCTTACAAAACCAGGCAACAAAAATCCAAGAAATTAATTTTACTTTCAGGCTCTTAATGCTGTAATATTGCTAAGTCAATCATTGCAGTTAAATATTTATGTGAAATTTTAAAATAAAGTAGCTTTGCATTTCATTTTAACATTTTACAATATATTTTTTAATTTAAATTTGTGGTTGTAAATTGACAGTGCTCTTGTAATCTTGACCCTGATTTTTATTTTTCAAAGGATCACTTTCAGTTCTTAAAATCAGGTTAAAAATATTCCAGATTCTCACATTCCATTTTAAAAAACCTTCAGAAACAACTATCTATGGGTAGGCCTACATGGCACAACACAGAGCTCTACAGAAATACCCACAGAAGTTGGCTAAGGAACATAGGGCTGGAAAGGACACAAATCCAGTCCCCTTCATTCACAGTAATCAGATTTTCAAATCCTTACACATGACTTACAAGGTGCACTATCTATGACACCCAGAATACACTGTACAATATACTATATATGAAAGCAAGGGAAATTAGGGCACCCCAGTGCTCTTCCACTGCTATGACAGGGAAGCAATAGGTTAGCACAGGAGTGGGCAAGATGTGGCCCGCGGGCTGGATGCAGCCCACCAGGCCATTCTATCTGGCCTGCGGGAACCCTAAATATTAATTTTCTAAATTTTTTATCTGCCCCTGGCTGCCTGTAATGGGGCCTTCAAAGGCTTGCCAAAACTCAGTAAGCGGCCCTCCGCCCAAAATAATTACCCACCCCTGGGTTACCAAAAGTTCCTAGAAAAAAGACCATGCCCCATGCCACAAAGGAAGACAGCCTCCCTCCTGTGCCAATCTCACAGAAATAACTCCTTCCAAACTCTAGATTTGGCAATTGGTATAATCCTGAGCAGTAGAGCAAGACTCTCTAGCCAAGAACATCTGGGGTAAGGACCGATAGGAACATCAGCACATCTCAGGCAAAATCCCACACCTTTTACTGTGGCCAACATCAAAAACAGTTCTGGCACATCAGCACTGTGTTCCACCCATCTAATTTACGCCACTGTCAGCAGGGCATACTAGCCTGGGCAAAACACCATATAAATGCACCTATACTGTTTCCTGTACTTGTGCTAGCTTGTTCAGAACTAGCTCAGGTATCTCTGCGTGGCACTACATACCCTAATTTAGAAATGGCACCTGAACCATGGCTTGAACCCCAGATTAGGTCACAAACAAACACAGGTTTAGCAGTCTCATTTTACGCCCAGCACAAAATACAACCAATTTATACGTCACAAAACCATCATACAAACTGCCACAAGACCAGCAATCTCTCAACGGGCCTAGCTAAAGCTGAAGTAAATAAGGTCAGCTGTGAGATGACAAGCAGAGCAATGTGGAGGAGACCTGCTTCTGTGATACCAGTCTGCACCATGAAGTTTTCATTTTCATTTACACTAAATTTATTCACACACTTAAATACAAAACAAGCAATTACAAAAATTAAATATGATTTGTAATTACTATCCAATTATACCTAGTTGAAATCTATCTTCATTTTCCTGCTGCTCTTAGCCCAGTCAAAAATCTCCACCACCTCCTTTTAGCCCTACCACCACTGCATGCCTTCACATATAAAAATGAAAAGGCAAAACCCAGCTGTTCTAAGTATGATCAACACTGCTTTATAAAACAGCCAGAAGGGGGCACTGATATCTTCGCCACAAAGACCAATTACATCATTGTCTTTTTATTAAAAATTATTTTAAATGGCTATACTACCACTTGCCTCTAAATGAGCCAGGAAAGAGTGTTAACTATATGTTAGAAAAGCACCACGTTTAAAACCATAGCCTATGTAAAAGTTTGACTTGTTAAGCAACAAATACCCTAGTGAATGTTGGGTATTTGTAGCAATAAGGATTGCTACAAATAGGCAGTTGCTATAGAGTCAGCTAGATGTCATAATATGATTAATAGGTATCAAATGACTTGAACAGTGGAAAAAGATGAAAAGGAACTCTTTGTTTCTCAAAATGTCCAGTCTCTCATGTAAAATTCTCTTAAAACTGTTTAAAAGAAAGCACTGAGTCACTTGCTTACATGAAAGGAAGCAATGCCAGCCCTGAACAAAAAAACCCCCAGTAACTCTCACTAGATTTTTGTTTTCTTCTGGACTAAAATTTACAGAAGTCAAAATTAAATTAACAGCAGTATTTTATTTAAATTTAACTAACCCCCATGTCCATATTGAGATAAAGCACTTAGAAAACTCACGCTGACATTAGCCTGAATTAGAATAGTAAACACTAAAGGCTCCATTCAACAAATGCTGACACACAAGAGTGTCTTTACTGCCTGAAGTCAATGGGATAACCCCCGTCAACAGGGTTACATACATACATGGTTGTACAACTAGGCCTTAAGTAAAGACTTGAGGACTGGATTTGACATATGGTGTATTAAATCAAAGATGCCCGATATTTTGTCTCTTGTACAAAGAGTCAACTAGTCTCCATGAAATGGAAGACTGCAGCTACCATCCCTAAAACAATAGTGGAGCAGGAAAGGTTTGTAGGATGCAAAGCTCCATCTTGATCTGTGGGGTCAAGGCATGTTCCAGCCACCAGCCATGGCCCTGAATGCTACATTAGGTAAGGCCTGGTCCCTTCACATGGGGCTGGCCAGGGGTGACATGGTGCCCCAGACCCTGATCCCAGCATGTGGCCTGGGTAGAAGCAGCATGGACACGGGGCCTAATCCCAGTGCACTGGGTCCAATGGAGGCAGCATGGGGCCTGATCTGTGTCACTCATCTGGCCCGTGGGGCCGAAAGATCAGGCATCTACACAGGTGACTGGGGTGGGGGGAAGAGGGTACATGTAAGCATTTTAATTAGAAGCAACTCTAATTAAAACTCTGTTGTATCAACGTGTATTCAGCATACCACATTTCAAAAAGGCAGTCGGAGCACTTTAACTAAAGTTTGTTTAATGAGCTTTAGTTAAAAAGCCCCCGCCACCATTTTGAAATATGGAATGCTGAATACATGAGATGCTGTCGCACAATGGAGTGTTCCGATAAGTCAATTAATCGATTAGTTCAATTAATTGAGTCTGTTCTAATGCATTCTAATCAAAACACATCAAAACACGTGTATGGGCACCCACTGAGTATCACTGGCGTAGCCTGTCTGCAGCTGCTGGCTGTGGTTCCCACTTGTTTCGTTAAGTTACAACTCTGGGTGCCATTGTGTTAATTCCAGTGACAGAGAGAATTCGTGTACCCAGCCAGTGCCCACCTAAATAACTTTTACCTTATTTAGTGTGATCTCACTCTGGAACAAATTAGGAATACCTGCTAAAGATGGTACAAGTTGTAATGTGATTGAAGCAGCAGGCCCTTTCCATTTTAACTACAAAAAGAACGGTACTGAAATTAAACTTGGTCTAATACCCGTTAAGGTACACAGCATGGCACAAGCTATGCAGGCACAGACAAAGCACTAATATTGTTATGGCTGTGGGTAAGAGTGAATTTCACTGGACCTAATAAAGTTATTTTTTATGCCTAATGTTTACTTACTGTTTATAGTATTGTTTTCCATGCAAGCACAAAAAATGTTAGCTACTAAAATATTCAAGGTGACTTAACAATACATTGTGGGTACTACAATCTGGGCATTCAGAAGACACTTAGAGTTGATTAATATGCTTTAATTACTTAGTTCTTCCAGTTACCAGAAAGAAGCTTTTTCTATAGTAAGCATTTCTGTAAATAAAAATAATTTTATAAAATCTGTGCTAATTCTGCAAAAATAAATTGCTTAGTTGCCACGATAATGCTAAGGTAAAAAGAATACTCCACCTGATTTCCCAAATTGACATCTGCTATCAAGTCATTTTGGGTACCTATACACATGCTCTGGGGTGTTTGTGGGGCGGGGAGGGCAGGCATTTTAATTAGAGCAGCTCTCAGGAGCCAGCCTAATTAAAATGCCCGCAGTGTCTCGTGTAATCAGCATCCTGCGTTTCAAAATGGCAGGAAGGGCACTTTAACTAAAGTTTGTTCAATAGTTTTAGTTAAGTGTCTCCACCACCATTTTGAAACAGGGGGACGCCAAATACATGAAATGCTCCAGCAAACTCAGTTAATCAAATCTGCTCCGATGCGTTCTACTCAGAATCTGTTGAAGCACGTGTAAAAGTGCCCTTTCCTTCTAAAACTGGAAGGTGATAATATATTAGTGCAACAGTGCTTTGGAATTTCATTCTCAAAAAGAATAATGCTCCGAAGAGATGTAGTAGTTACCAGTAAGCCCCCTCCATGCTGGCTGATTACTGTAAATGGTAAGAGGCATGCTTTTACATCCAACTACCTGCTTAGACTACTTCCCTTTAAAAGTACAACCCCCCATCCTGTAGCCACAATAAAATGTAAATTATGTGTTGTTAACTTCACTGTGACATACTGTATACATAAAAATTTATTCCACATCAGAGACTTTCTGATCAGCTTTTCATAATTAAAAAACGATAACAGTTTTTTTTTCTGGATTTAAATAATAAAAACCTTTTCACATCTAACTGCTCAGTTTAATGTGATATTAGTTAAAGGAAGGGCATATTTTCTTCCCGTGACCTTTGTTCATATTTTTTTTAACAGAAACACTACTGGCAATCCCAGCATTCAAAAATCATGAGTCAGACCCCAAACCATCATGATGCTGGCCTAGAAACAAAGAGAATTTAAAAAAAGATTTATTTTTATTTTCAGTCTGACTGTTGAGCTTTCATGTTTCAGGCATTTCTCTACAACCATAAAGGGTAGAAATGTACTTTAAAAAAGGAGAGGAATTAAAAAAAGGGGAAGGGAGACAACAGTTGAGTTTCTCGTTTAATCACATCACTCCAGGAGCTGGGGATTTAAGGAAAACAAGATATATTTTGAGTAATTCAATACATTCACAAGAAATGACAACACTGTTTAAGCCAGAGTAACAAAAACACAAATACCTATTTAGATATGTCACAAGTGGCTGGATACGTATGGTTTAAGGGAGAATCAGTAGGCCAGACATGGTTTTCTGGCTGAGAGAAGGTTGAAAAAGGCAAAAAAGCTGCAAGAAACAGGAACCACACATTCATACATGTATACAATTTTTTTATGGATGACGGATCACAGCAAAAATCAAAGGATGCAATTTTTTCATTCATTACATAGTCCTTTAGCAAGTGAATACATTTTGACCGAAAGTAAACCTAAAACCCACTCACCTAAAACACAGCATCCTACACGAGACACAGGAGACATGGGAAGTAATGCAATTTTTCTGACAGGGGTTTATAAAGCATTATATTCTCACCTTATTTACAATGCATTTCTCTTCAGTGAAAATGAAAATAATGATGTGTCACTGTCCAGTGGGGGTCAAAAAGAAATTCACAGCTTGTATTGCTTGCCCATCTGAGTTGGCTTGCAATGTGACTGGTGATCCAAAAGTGGAAGACATAGAAAACAAAATAAAGGAGGGAGAAACAGTTAACTACTAACCAATTTTGCATGTACTGGCCTTAAAATTGTTAGAAGATTCCTGTTAAGCAACTGCTTTTTGTAATATGCAAGTACAAACCAACTGAAAATTCATTTCCTCATCCCAGCTCCTTTATTCAGGCTGAAAGATCATGGTATTAAGTTTAGGAATCATAACTGTTTCGTGACATTTTATTTGAGGTGGGACATTACCTTAAAAAAGAACATTATAAGAACATTATCCAGATAAAAAACATACTAGATGCCTAGCTCTCATTATTAGATTTGGCAGCATTTCCCTGGAATTCTGGAGTTCAAGACATTATACTGCAAACTCCTAGATAATGCAAACAAAGATGTGCACTATCGCTGCAATTTTATTTATTCATTAAAAATTATGAAGAGCCACATTCAAATTTCTGCTGGCACTGCATATTGAACAAAATATGTTTTGTTTTTTCACTTGGAACCTCACCAAATGTTTTGTCACTCTTGAGACAATAACAGAATTTAGTCAAACCATTTCTCCTGTGCATTCTTGTGTTTGAGTTTACAAAGACATCTATGGTCACCTCTCCACGCACTTGCACCAATGCCATGCTTAACTTTAAGCAGGTAATTATGTCTAACCTTATGCAGCAGGGCATTTAATAGGATTTAAGAACATTCTTAAGTGAATTTCCATACCAAGCCCAATAACGCATCCATATATACAGATGTGCCTATGTTATCAGTGGCATAAAGATACTCATTGAGCACATGGGGCTGGGGGTTCGGGGAGGACACCACTCTGCTCACCCCACTCTTCCCTGCCCGCCACATATACTGTTTGGTGCAGCACTGCCCTGCCCAGCAAAGGCTCCCAGCTTGGGGGGATCCTGCCACCCCCTCATTGTTGGCACCCAGGGCAGGTGCCATCCTACAACCACGTATGTTATAAAACACAATGCCTCTGCACATTATAGTTATGGGAGAACATAAAATGAAGTAGTATCCTAAGAATATATACACTGATCACAAGAAGAAACTGCACCGATTTGTCCAATTATCTGTTCGAAGAGATGCTAAAATCTAAACATTTTAGACAGTAATATCAGCTGAGTCAAATCACTTTAAACTTATCCCATTTTTTTTAAGAAAAATGTATTTTTTTAGCGTTGTGAACATTACATCAGACCCCAAAATATAACATGCAGGTTCTCCACATCCAAAGATAAATAAAATATGCCTTGCTTAAAATTATGGAAAACATGAGAATATTGACTGTTCACTTCATTTTAGTTTTAAAAGCTTAAGCTATTGAATTTCTTATGTACAACCTTCCCTAGCACGCTGCACATTTCTTTCGTCTGAAAAAAACTTACCTGTGCTAAGCCTGCCACACTTCTGTTTGTCATGCTTATTATATTTGGACTTGCTAAAGCAGCAGGCCCCATTTCAATTTGTTCTCTGAACTGATTTAAGTTGTATGTACTGTACCTGAACAGTCTTCCACACAGCTAATCTCTCAAAACCAGCCGAGAGTACAGTCAGCTAAGAGCCATCCTTGGTTAGCCTTTTCTGAAAATATGTCTCAGAATGCGTTCTCTCTCATACCAAATGTGTGCAGTAAACACTTCAGACCCCATATGCAAGGTTAAGATGTTTTTGAAACCAAACTACACTTCTTGATTACATTTTCTTATTAGTAAACCACAACAAAAGCAGTGTACTATATGAAGAATGACAACACTGAGACAAGCCCCTTTTGAAGTGAAGGAGAATTTAAGCCACTGAACTTCAGTGCGAGCAGGATTAGGCCTGACTGTGTTTCACTAGTTATATTACTAACACAATTATTTTTTATATTTTAGTGTTCAAATGCTCATTTTTTTAAACTAGGATGAAACCAGGCCACTGAATAGATTACATAAAGATTTTCTTTTTCTTAGAGCAAAGGAAACTTCAGGCCTGTTATAAAATATCCTGTAAAATAAGGCCATTTTTGTCAAGCTTTTATAATGAATTCGGGGGGGGGGGGGGAGCATGACAGACTGCTTTTCAGAAGTCTCACTTATGCATACACAGCATTTTTAAACCATATTTACACTTTCCATGCTATGCGCCACATTATAAACAACTTGTCGTAAGACACAATATGTATAAAGAGCATGATGCAGTACAAAGGATTATTCTGTCAGAATTACTTTGTGTGGTTGTTTCTGTTTCTCCAGGCCCATGGTTCCTCATCTGCACTTACAGTTTCAAGCAGTCTCCTCCATACCCAGGCTGAAAGTGGCTGCACAGCTGAGGAGATGATAAAAACCCCTGCTTTATAAACAACATAGCCAAGTCAGTCGGGGCACTGAAAAGTTTGCACGTAAGTGTGAGAAACTGTTTATGAACCCCCCGATGAGCACCAAGGGCTCTGCTTGGCAGACAGACAGAAACCTGTGGGCTCAGTTACACTGCACCTGGGATTATAAACTGACAGGCACTGCCAGCTTTAAGCCAGAGACAGACAGTACTCATTACTTTCTTCAGCCCCTTGCTTCAACACCAGAACTATTAAAAAAGCTATTTTAGGTTTGGGATATCATTTAGACTCAAGCAGTTAAGAACTTGGTCCAGGAAGGTGCTGAGTCCTGAACAATTGAGAGCCCTGGCTGATTGACAGCTTTCTGGATCAAACTATTAAAGCTACAGGGCCAAGTTCATCCATAAGCATAAATGTTTGAAACACTGTTATCTTGAACAGAGATACTAACCACTTATCGCAGTGGTAAATATAGCTTCTTGGGCACAGATCTGAAGTCCTTACTCACAGAAAACTCCTATTCAAGTCCATAAGAATTTTACCTAAGAAATGTATGAAGATTTACATACACAATAGGCCAGACTCCGGGCTCCCTAATTGTGGTGTAAGTCTCAAATAGCTCAAAATAAATGGAGTTACTCTGGATACAGTCCCATGTAAAGAAGCTCATAAATCAGCCCACTGGAGTCACTTCAGTTGACACCAATTAAACAGTGAGCCAAATATAGGCTACTGATTAAAAACAGGGGTTTCTGTTTGTTTTTTTTCTCTGAAGACTGGCTTAATAGAGCGGCTCCCAAATCTGAGACTGAACATACATGTATATATAAAAACATACAAATATATTTCTCCATGAGTATGTTATGAAATGGCAGTATGCAATTTGAAGGCACTTAAAGCATACATTCACAATTAAAGCAGCATTATAAATTTCATAGCCAAAGGCCTTAATTCATATGTTATGATAAAACAAAACTGAGAAGAGTATGAAAACAGAGACAAGAGATTAATATAAACAAAATGAACCAACCTGTAATGACAAGGTCTCTGATAAAAGAGCTATTCCTCCTAACGTTTTACAATGTGGAATTGGAAATTCAATGACTAAGTAAAACACATGAAGGCCCCAATCTTGCTAAGAATTAGAACATGCTTATAACAACGTGTTCTTTGAGGTAAGTGATAATGCTGATGCCAGTTACCCATCACTTTCATTCTGCTAGTCAGAGCATGTAAAGTTAGGCACACGGTTTGGGGCCTAAACTGTTAGCCCTCAGACCTGTGATATCTTTCATGCACAATTTCAGCCTTCACATGGTTAAACACCTAGCCCACTAAAAAGATTAGACTGGGGACTAAACATTTAGATAAGCCTGAAAAAAAGTTCAGAAGGAGTAGCAAACATTTGTTGATTCACAAACAATAAACACTAGAGTAATTTCCCTGACTAGGTCAATATATTTGCATACTGTGCACAAATGTAAAAACTGCCTGATGCTGTAGCACTCGAGGAGCATCTTTCATATACTCAGTGGTCAGGAAATGATTACAATATGCTGAAACATTCTGCAAGAAGACAGAGCAGTCAGCTATGCAGGCTGCACAACATAAATACAGTACATACACCGCTTGAGGTAGCCTAGTCACAAGACAAACACACCTGAATGGACGATGAATACTGTCTGTTACCATGGTAGCCTGATCTAATTACATGACTGATCAGGGCTAGAGTAAGTGCACTGAAAATCTACACCACTGACATGTATCTACATGATGACAGAGAGATAGACAGACAAGAGCTGAAGAAAACCTATCAACCTTTGCCTTACATAAACGGCGATAATAAAGCCAGCCTTTTATGAGAATTCCTGCCTGTAAAATATTGGACCATTTTTTATTTTATTTATATGTATGTATGTTTGGGGACAATGAGACAAAACCGTAAGCTGCTCTAAGAAGACACCTTGCTGCATCTCACAAAAAAAAAAAAAAAGAAAAAGCTACGGCATATTTTTTTTCTCTCACCCTCAATTTTCTCTCCCTCATTCATAATCCTTTTTCCAGGGTATAAAACTGAACTGTCTTAATCGTCCAAAGCAACATAACTACATTAACATGCTATCTGAATTTTGCAGTAGCTGAAGGTCTGGGTTGGAAACTGAAATGAAAAGCCCTCGACTTACCTAATATATAATCAAAGTAACCGGCTATGTCAGATCACGTCTGACATGCAGCTAACCCCTGCTGCATAAAATAGATAGCAGTGATCCTTACGTTTTAAGGAGAACCTGCATGACGACATACGGATGTCTTCATGCCACCAAATATAAAAAGGCTTTGGAGAACTAAGGTCATCTGCCTCCCCCATTTCTTATTTGCTCATAAAGGGCAGGCAGAAGGGACAGTGGTTTTTTTACACTGCATTTCTGAATCGGGCGTTCATCAGGCTTCCCTTTTTAATTTTTTTTCCTGATTATATCCAGAGTCCAGCCTTGTCCAGGGGGGGCCAAAGAGTGGCTCCCCCCCACTGAAAACTTGCTGCCTGCAAGAGTCCCCATTGCCCTGCATAGGGTAAACAGAAATAAAAATAGCTCGGCCTTCTCCTTATATAATGCACTGGGAGGAGAGGGAGGTTTTCTCTCCCGTGTTTCCTCTTCAGCGACTGCTCCCCATCCCCGCTCACATCTCACCAGGCCTCACTTTGGCCTCTGTTATTATGAATAATAATAATAATAATAATAATAATGTGATGGTTATTATTCCCCCCCCATCAGCCTAATCACTTCTGGTGGGAGCTGGGACTTGACAAGGCTGGAGGGAGCTGGAGGTGGGGGGGGCTGTTATTTTGGGGGTGGTCTGCGGGGCCGCCGGCTCCCAAGGGCTGGGGAAGGCGGCAGGCCGGGCTGGGCCGGCAGGCCGGGGGGGCGCTGTGAGGGCCCCGGAGCGCCGCGCCCAGCCCCAGGCCGGGGGGGGAGCGGGGCAGCCAGGCCTGCCCTGACCCCGGCCCCACGCCAGCCGGTGCCTGCAGCCGGCCTGTGCCCGGGCCCGGGCCCGGGCCCGGAGGGGGAAGGCTGCTGCTGCCGGCCGCCTCCTGCGCCTCTCGCTTCATTCACCCCCGCCCTCATCCGCCCCTACTACGGTCCGGCTTTGCAACTCAGACCCCTCCCCCACCGGGCACCCCTCCGCCCCCCCGGCCCTCCTGCACCCCGCCTGGCACGGCATAACACAGCAAGGGGGTGCAGGGACTGCTCCCAGGGCATCACAAAGCCCTTTCACCTAGGGGTTGCTTGGCGAGGGAGGGAGCAGGAGCCCCTGGTGCAGGAGGGACAGGGTAGGAGATTCCTCCCCCCCCCCCCCTTCACGCACAGCAAGGGCGGGGGGTGCAGGGGATCACAAAGCCCCTGTGCCCACGAGCTGGGGTGTAGGGGAGGGGGCAGGAGCCTGGGTGCAGGAGGGACAGAGTAGGACCCCTTCCCCGCTAGCAAACGGGGTGCAGTGCGTGCCCCCAGCGGATCACAAAGCCCTTGTGCCCAAGAGCAAGGAAGGGAGCAGGAGCCCCGGGTGCACGAGGGACAGGGGAGAAGATCCCTCCCCCCGTGTTTTTTTTTTCCAGCTGCAGGGAAGGAGGAAGCGGGGAGGCGAAAGCAGAGGAGGAATAAAAAGCCACTTACTGTAAAGTGTCACTGGAGGAGGGGCGGAGGGAGGCAGCAGCACCCAGCCGGGCCGGGCCGGGCCGGGCCGGGCGCGGGGGTGCTGCAGCGGGGCTGGCTCCTCTGGGCTCCTTCCTTCCTTCCTTCCCCCGCGGCGGGAGTGAGTGAGTGACACGCGGGTCCCGGCTGCCCCCAGCGCCGTAGTAGATGCAGGGATGTCTGCGGTACGAGGCTGCTCCGCTCCCCGGTATGTCAGTGTGTAAGCGAAGCCAAATATGGAGCAGTTGGCTGCCTCTGCAACAGCTCAAGGATCCGACTTCATGCACAAGGCAGGGAGGGAGGGGAAGGGAGGGAGGAGGAGGAGGAGGTGGAGGCAAGGCAACACTTTGGCAGGCGGCCAAGAGAGCCACACAGATTACAGCATACGCACAGCAGAGCCGGGCCAAACCGGCCTTAACCCTTTGCAGGGCTCCTCCGGCCTCTGCTAGGCCAGCCCTGCTCGCTGGCCTTGGGTTAGGGAGGCACGGAGAAGGAAGCAGCTTGTGGGTATCTCCTAGAAATCAGAGGGAAGTGGGGCTGGAAAGGACCTCCAGAGGTCATCAGGTCTGACCGGCTGCCAGATGTGCCATCAGCCCTAGCTGAACCATCCCTACAGCCCTCATCTAAACTCTGCATAAATCTACCCCCAGCCCTGACTCAACAGATCCCTAACCCCAAACCCGCCGCAGGTGAAGCAGGGGAACCATGGCAGCCCATGTCCTGCTTCTATACAACGTTGTCAATACTTACCTGGCAGGAGAAACACCGTGTATTTGGGTCCCTGAAGACAGTTTTCCTTGAGCGCCCAGAGGATAAATGCTCTTCCGGTATGGTTTAGTGCCTGCCAAGGTGTTGGGGCTTTAAGTCCATTTTATGGAAAGGGGAGGCTCCTCCCTAGCTTGCTCCTGCAGCCATATGGCTGAGGGCAAGTGAAACTTGGAGGGGCGGGGGGCATCCACAAGTTGGATGCCTGCCAAAAGATATTGGAAACATCTGAAGCTCCTGGTGTGGGTAGAGGATGTTTGCTGGTGGTAGGGCCACTTATGGTTCTGGACTGACTCATGGATTTGGACTTGAGTTGGCTTGGAACATGAAAAATGTCTTTGTATATATCTGGTTCAATCTCCAAGGTGCTTGTCCTGTGGAGCCGGACCATCCTACTCACTCCCAACCCCAGGGGTCTCTGAGAATGGCCACGATTCCTGTGGCTAGCCAGAGGCTTCCTTGGAGAAGCCGCCTTGTCCTGGCCACCGTCCCTCCCAGACATGGTGGAGATCAGCTGGTCTCACCTTGGCTGGGATTCCTCTCCCCTGACCACCCACCCCAGGCCTGTGAGATAGGTGCCTGACACAGGGATGCCCTAAGGAAGCAGAAGCCAAAGCCTGCCTCTCTTCTCCTAGGAAATCCTGCTTAACATGCTTTGTACTGGGGCCAATCCTATTAGCAGGGTCTGTACTTTGTTTCTGCCTATGGTACTTGCTTCCTGATCAAGCTTTGATGACTTACTCATGTCCGTCATTAAACCTCAAGAAAGGCCTAGTCAGACTAGGTAAGTATGGAAAGTAATGGCTCTCTGGACACCCTAATACAGTGGAGTCCAGTCTTTTTTGGCAAGCATGCCACAAATTAGCCCCAAAACCTCCCAAAAGGGCACTCCAATCTCCTTCTTCTGATGTATCGGCTGCTCTGCTTTCCGCCCTGGGCTTCTGCCAGATCTGCTGCTCTTTCTGCTGCCTGCCCCAGCTGCTGCACTGCTTCCTGTCCTATCTGCCACTGTGCTGCCTGAGTCCTCCCCAGTGTGTCACACACAGGCTGCCCAAATTTATTCCAGGTATGTGCAAGTGTAGTACTCTGTGTCAACAGTCCACGGGTCTGTTTAGGTGTCACCGCCTTGATTATACCTGCTCTGAGGCTAAGACACTCCCAATTATTGCCTTGGGAAAAATGACTTACTTCTCCATTGTAGTTCAGCTTCCAATGGTTACCATCCTGTGTTCCCCTGGAGGTTCGGGTCTCAGCAGCTCCATTACAGAAGGTCAGGGTGACAGGAGAGTGACACCCTTGGAGGCAAGAAAGAGTCCAAGGAAATGTCCTGTCTCAGACACCTCTGGACTGGCTCCAGTTTCCTAGAAGACAACACAGAAGAGAACAAACCATTACCTTAGTAGCCAAAAAAGGGGGAGAACAAAATTGAAACTGAAGAGAGCACTGGGGAAGTGAAAGCACGTAATAAAATCAAGTGCTGTTCCTCCTGAAGCACCAAAGCCCGATGCTGGCCATGCTTGTTGTATTACCTACTAGGTCCTGGTAGGGCTTAGCAGTGGGTCCAGAAGAACCTCCTGACTGCCACAGCATCAGCAAGTGAGAGGACGCAGCACAGAGTAACCCTTGTTCTTTATGATGCACAAGCATCTTCTGAGCCAAAAGTAACCACAATGGGAACACGCACAAATGCCCTATGTATGCCATAGACATCATGACACCTGCTCTAAGGAGATGTGCTGGACATTGTAGCATAGGCACAATGCTCCATAACCCTTGGCAACACTTAGAAGAGTTTCTCATTTGAACCTAATGTACTGAATTTCCTCCAAACAGGATGACTCGTGTGGCCATTCTGTGCTGTCACTACTTGCACCAATTCACTCACACCAATGCGAGATCTCAAATGGCACTTTTTTAGTTTAGATGCCCCTCAAGTGTCAGTGAAGCATTTCTATAACTTAGAAATATATTACTCACTAAACAGCAAAAGTAAACAATTTTGTAAGCTGTCAAGGTTTTGACCTAAAGGAAACACAACAATCTAGTATAGGCTTATGATGCATTAGGTTCTTTTATTGTTGCAACGTCTAAACCTTTAGTTAAGGTCTACACAAAAGAATGACATTCTCTGCTTGCTGAGTGCTTTGGGGACAGAAACAAGCCCAGGCATTTGGAGACATGCAATTCAGCATCACAGGGTAGCCAATCTGCAGCAGCAAAGCAGACCTCAACACCATCCTCTCCCTCTTATGCAAGTTTAATGAATGTAATCAAAGAAAGGGCGAGAAGGTGAATTACTGAAAACCACATAAAAGTGCTAGTGATGATGCAACACCTTAATCTGGGTTCAGCTCGACACACACTGCATTCTCTCCCCGTCACCTTGTTACTTCTGTACTTCAGAGAGTTACCTCAGTAGAAAGGAATCTTTTCCTTTGGAGATGTTCCCCTTGCCAACAGGTGTGGCACATAAAGAGAAAGAGAAGCCACATTCATGCTGAAGCAAGCTTTGGACAGCTTTCCCCTTTGCAACAGATTAACACTGTTCATTCTTCCATTCTTTGGCTGTGAAGTTTGCCATACATTGCCATACATTGCTTTTCAAAATGTAAGCCTTATCTATAGTTCTAGACTTCACAGTTAAGAACCCCTTAAAAATGTAAAACTGAATATAAACAGATGCAGCATGGAGTTCCTGGGTTTACAAACAATTTGACTAGGGCTGACAAATGATTTAAAACATCATCACAATTAAATGCAAGATTAAAATAAATCATTGCAATTAATCGCACAGTTCAACAATAGCCAGTACCTCCTCACCACCTGGAGCCTGTGTACCCTGCGGTTGGTTCCTCCGGCGCCACCACCAACAGCGCACAGCCCCAGCCTCGACCCTGGCCCAGACTGTGCCTGCTCCAGACTCACCCCGACTGGAGGGGACCAGCCAGAACCTGTGCAAACAGCCCCATCCCTGGCCTGCCTCATGCCTGCTCCAGATTCACCTGCCCACACTGAACAGCAGCAACAGCCAGGCAGAAGCTGCTGCTCAGCATGGAGGAAAAGAAGTACCTTTCCCCCTCACAGCTGCTGAGCCCTTCTTGCTGCAGGTGCCTGAAGCCCATGCCTGGGTTGCTCTGTGGTTTCTCTGCGTTGCCACCACTGGGCAGCCCAGAGATGGCAGTGATGGCACTAGAGAGGAGCCACAGGGCAGCTGGGGTGTGGGCTCTGGGTGGCTGCAGCAAGAAGGCCCCCAGCAGTGATGGGGAGGAGGGGCCTTTTCCTCCATGCCAGCTAGCAGCTTCTGCCTGGCCACTTCTACTGCTACTGCTGCCGCTGCTCGGCATGGACAGGTGTGCCTGGAGCAGGTTTGGAGCGGGCTGGGGACAGGGATGTGCACAGGGGTCCCAGCTGGTCTGGAGCTGGTCCACTCCACTGGTCAAGATGATGTGTGCGATTAACACCATTGAAAAAATTAATGCATTAATTTGTTTTTGCATTAATCATGTAAATTAACTGTGATTAATTGACAGCCCTAAATTTGACACACAATTTTTGGAGTTGCCACAAACCCAAACTGCCCCCATATGGGCCAAAAACTCCACCTAGTTCTACTCTTAATTAATTGCCACTCCTCCAGCTTCTTCTAGCACAGAGTAAGAGGTAAATATGTGATGTCAGCACAAAACCCTTTGGCAGATCAGGAACCAAAAACATACAGACATCTTCGAATAAACAGAACAACAAACAACACAGCCTGCTTCATCTACTGGATTTTTATATTTAATTGATTACAGAAATTACTTTTAGAAAAGCTACAACAAAGGTTTTAGATTCCACAACATCCAGGAACTTTGCCTCAGAGCACAGATCCAACTTGCCATTGAAGACAAGAGGCCTGATTAATGCTGAAGAGCTGGGGCACATAACGTGACCTTTTCCAAAGAAGGGAGGCACAGGGCCCAATCTTTTTAGCCTTTGGTTAGGTAAGGTGTCCTATTGATTTAAACTGGGAGATTTGACAGAACAAGGCATGCAGGACTGAGCCCTATGAGGGGAGGAGTCATTTGTTTCAGAAAATAAGCATACACAGTAATGAGGATGAAGACCTCCTCTGGCAAAATGGAATTTCCTGCAATAAGAATAAAACTCATTTGGGCAGAAGACAGATCCATCTCTGGGGCTAGTTCAAGACAATGGAATGAACTCCCACCAGGAACTAAGAACCATTACAAACCTCACTATCTTCAACTCAGTTTGACTTTGTCTCCTCTAACATGAATCTAGAGAAATATATGCCCATGTATATGTGCATAACCTATACAATAATAAAAATTATTCCAAAACAAAACACTCTATCCCACACTATTCTTGCTTGAAGGGTAGAGGGGAGGGGGCAGGGATGGGGACAGGGGACATGATACAGATGTTAGACACATTACTTTATGCTTTGCTGGAAGGCAGTCCAGTGCTGAGTGTGGTATAATAACCAATATAGACTAGAACACATTAAATGTTTTAGTTACTACCAGTGAAATGCTGCAGCTGATATGGCTCCCTTCTGAATTAATTCATGACCAAAGGATATTAATCAATCTGACATGCAGGACGCACAATGCCCACAAGACATCCTGGGTCAACACACTCATTGTAATGTCATCTATAGTATGTGTATTACACATGTAATAATTATTATGATAAATGGGAGAATGAAAGTTACAACAAGGTTGGACTTTTTAAGTATAATTTTCAACTTTAAAACAATGCAGAATTCATTTCAGTTCCATCAGGAAAAGGTGACTATTGATTATTCAGCACATTCAGCACCTCTTTAATTTTAAAATAATAGATTATTGTAGTTCAACCTCTTAGGTCTGTCATAAAATGACATTGCTGGTCTCATTACAGCCTCTAGTGGACAGTAGTAATCCACTTCAGCAAGAGCTGTCACACAATTTGCTTCAGATGACAGGCATTGTCAAAGTGGAGGCTAGCGTGAAAGAGCATAAACATAGAAAAATTCTTACTCAGTGGCAAAGCGGATGTTTAATAAGAGCAAAGCTTTATTGGCAGTGTTTCACAGCAGGTCTTGTGTTGTGCTTCAGGTATTATTATTGACTTTCAGATAAACAGACAAATCCTACTACACATTTCCATTTCAGACAGCTTTCTAAAAACAAAATTCATCTAAAATATTTTTATAACAGAAAATATTGGTTGCCATGTTTTTGGCTTAACTAAGATGTTTTTATTCCAACTCATAATGTGCCGACTGCCCAATCCACCTCCTGCTTATTTTTATCCTGCGTGCATTCAGATAATTTTTGTTATAGCAACTTTTTTTGTTACTGCACAGACATATGCAGTTGATTTATGTTATTTTAGCAACTTTAACAAATCAGAAATCATTATTTGGATTAGAGTTGGCTAATTAAGGTAAAGTTTTCTTCCAGGAAAGCTAAAAATGTGCATCCCCTAAACAATAACATATTTAAAATAAATTATTTAATTTATTTCCCTGTTATAATTTAGCTATTGATGATTAGCTGTAGAGCTCTGATGCTTTTCAGATGGTAGAATATTTAATTGTGAGTTACTGAACCAATACTGTCTCTTTAAAGGCAAGAACATCTAATGGAAATCAACTTCTAGTGAAATGAGAACATAGCATTCATGAAGCAGGAAGTAAATGCTGGTATGTAGTACTACAATACTACCGAAAGAGAAAAATCTGTGGTCTAAATCCTGACGTCCACCACAGGCAAAACCTCACTGAAGTCAGGAGCCAGGTTAACAAGCAAATTAAAAGTTAAGGCTACAATTCTTTCTTTATCTTCTCCTACTCTGAGGGGTTGTTAAAGTCCCTGGACAGTGAGTCACTCTTTGTATCATGCATGATGGAACAGTTAGGTCCAAAAAGGTTTCCCTCTATTCTCTTGGTTTTAAAAAGAAGCTATGATATGGGTTTTTTTCTTTAAAAATAACTGCTTTGCAGGTCCTGAATTGAAGCTAGAAGAAAGTCAGATGGGAAATAAGTTGCATTTTTTTAAGCAGTGAGGGCAATCTCTCTGGACCAGTTTGGTAGATTCTCCATCCTTTAAAGTCTTCAGATTGTGAGAAGATATATTCAAGAAGAGGCTTTAGTTCTTGTTCAAGTCACTGTGGTTGATTCAGGAATTGCTGAGTGAGGTACTATGGCCAGTACTTGATGGGAGGTCACAAGAGAGGGTAACAATGATCTCTTCTGGTCTTAACAGCTATGACTGAATCTATGAAAAGTAGTGAGTACCTCCTGAGAGGGGATGGGTGTAATCAGTTTCTAGTAAAGGCAGTGTACCTGGGGAGCCTTTCAACTTCCAATTCAAATTCAGCCCTGGCTCCTGGTGCAGCCAAGCGCTGAGTCTCTTCAACCCCCTTTGAAATCAATGGGAATTGAGTTACCCATTATCTCTCAGAAGGAGCTTAGCTGTCTTCAGTGGCAATCCCTCAATATGAGGATGATGCATCTTCCAGTGAATGGGGAAGTCACTGGTGAGTCCCTCAGTGACTCAGGAGGGTGATCTGAGATCTGCATGTTCAATTGTAGATGTGGCAAATAGTCCTGGTAGGGAGGAGTGATGTCAAATAACAACTCTTTCCTTTGTCTCTCCTGTCTAAGGACTTGGCATTTGGGGGATCAATCCCTTAGTGAGCAGTGGCTTGATGTTACTTGATGGTACAACTCTGTTCTGTGACATGGTCTTATTCAGCTCTTGTTGGAAAAGTATACACCTAACACAACTTGCACTGTTGGCACCCTCAGCAAAGGCCAAGGAATTAATGGAAACTAAACTATGTTTTCATCCCTCCATAACAGAATTAAAGCATGTTGACAGGACAGAGTCGGGGGAGCCTGCACGACCTGTTCTCTAGAAAATACTTAGTTTCCAAGGTTGTCAAGCCATCACCTTGAACAAGGATTAACATTCACTTATATTTACAAATAGGATTTTTGAGAAGTGCAAGGCACTAATCACTCCCAGGGAAGTGCCAGGGCTCCTCAGCACCCATTGATTTAGAGTTCGGGGTGCGTGGGATATGTAGCACCTTGCCCTTATGTTACACCATGCCTGGCATACACACAGAGGCTTTTATCTGAAAATTGCCTTGCCTTTTTTCTGTTTCTTACAGGCGAAACAGTCTAGATGGATTATATTAGCATCTAGCACGTAAAAGCTTAGGATTGGGAAATAACTCCTTCTTTAAAGTGTTGTATTAGTACAGAATGCAGCATAGTTCCTAAAGCTTGTGACGATCTGTCTGGTAAATGCTAGACGTGTTTTGGTCATCAGAACCATTTTTTAAAAATGGACCATTTACCTTCTGAACAAATCTAGTACTTAGAAAACATGAGTTTTACCCCCAACTGGGCAAAACAGTCAGAATTTGGCTAAGAATTCCAACCCACTCATCTACTACTCCCTTCCATTAGAGGTTGAAGGGGCGGGAGGTTATTATTACTTTCATTTTTTCCCTATGTTCTGGGTGAAATTCCTAAATTGCTGTAAACTCACCTGGGTTGTAGGGAAATAAGCAGCACTGAAAAAAAGAGACAGAGAATTACAATAAGGCAATAAAACTGTAAGGAAAACAAACCCAGTCTGGAACTCTGCAAAATCTAAGGGCTTGTCTATACACGAAAGCTATTCCAGAATAAGACAGGGTGTGAGTTTAAAACAGAAATGTTATTCCAGAATAACTTTTGTGTAGACAAGTTCTGAATAGAGATTGGAACTACTCAAAACTATTACAGTACAAATAGCATCAACGTGCCCCATCTTTCCCTTTTCATTCCCTGTTGGTTAGCAAACTGGGAACCTAAGAATGGTCTCAAGGCAGGTATTGCTCCCGTGTTGTGTTAGGGATCTCATGGCTACTTCCTCTTCCCACCCTCTTATTCAGTGATATTTCCCTACCTGTACCTTTTGGGTTATCTCTGATGTGCTTCCACGCTTATCTTCATCATAGGATATTTATTTTATTCATGTATTTATTTAACTTGAAATAACACAAGGTGCCTTTCCAAGACTGTGGGCATCCTAACTTCTAATTAACATAAGCACCATTTGAGCAATAATTTTCACAGAAACTCAGCCAGGTAGCCAAACACACCTACAGAAATGCATTCACCATTATGGGAAATACAGTTTCTGTTGCCTTTCTGCCCAAATACTATCAAACAGAGGTGTCCTTTGCAGCAGGCCAAGGCTGCCACCAAATTTGGGCTCTTTCAGAGCCTCTGGAGGAAGTAAGTTCCAGAGTCTCAGAGCTCTCACATGGAAGGTCCAGCCAGCAGCCACTGCTCTTTCACAATGAGTTGGATGTAGCACTGGCACCCCTCCTGGTGGCAGCCGTGACAGTCTGGCATGGGAAAAGAAGCAGCCTCACGGTATGAAAGGGCATTTATACACGTGCTCCAGGATTCTGTGTGTGAGGGATGGAGGGGGGTGCTTTAATTAGAGTGGCTCTGAGAGCTGCTCTATTTAAAGTGCCCAGATCGTCTCATGTATCAGCGTCCCTGCACTGAAAAATGGTGGCGGGGGCACTTTAACTAAAGCTTATCAAATGACTTTTAGTTGGAGTGTTCCTACCACCATTTTTCAGTGCAGGGACTCTGATACATGTGATGGTGAGTCTGTTGGAGCACAGTAATTGCCATGTTCCAGCAGACTTGATGAATTGAGTCTGCTCCGACGTGCTATAATTACAGCACATCAGCGCAGCAGCCGCACTGCACGTGTAGAGGCACCCACAGTGTCTCATCAAGGGTCCACTGCACAATTCTTTACCCAAACCCAGCTGAGATTGTATTCAGTGCTTTAGATAAACAGTTTGGGGTTTCTGTTTACCCTCCACCCATTTTACCTCTTAAAATATTATATAGATTGAAATTGGTGTCATAGCTCATTTTCCCCACCTTCTCACAAAGGATCTCAACTTCTCTACACTGGAGTTTGAATTCTAGTCCTGACCTTTTCTGTTCCATTTTGTGGGCTTTGGCCTTGTCCCTTAATGTCCTTCCCTGCAGAACAGGAATAGTAATATTTATCTGCCTATCTCACAAAGAAGCAGTGAGACCAATATCTGCAATGTGCTATATCAGTATTATTGCTCTTCCAGTAACAGGCTCTCAACATACAACTACAGACCTTCAGCAATTTCCTCATAGTTTAACAGAAGATAGTGAGGAACAATTTCATATGTCAAGAGAGAAGCATCATATTTTTAACTTAAAACTCTAGCTTTATCTCAATTTTAATTGTGTTTATATATTGCTCAACATATATACAAACACAAACTAAGAATCTGCCCAACTCATATGCCATACCAGTCAATTTTTTATAGGAATCCAAGAGTTTTAGTTCCAATCTAGTTTTATATATCCCAAGTCATAAGATGTCTTCCCAGTTTTCAGCTTGATTTTTTTCTTTCTAAGGTCCATACTGTTTCTCCTAGGTACACTCCTTCATAGTACATTAATTTCTCCCCCTTCTTTGGCCCCTGTTCAGCACAGTACTCAAACACACTCAATTCTAAGCGTGAGAGTTGCCCCATTCTTTTTATTGTTATGAGTCATGCATTTAAAGTTAGACATGTGCTAAGGATTTTGCTGAATCAGGACCTTGGTACTTTCAATCTTCAGACATTTGTACGCTTGCATTCCAGCGTCACGTGTTTAGCCAAGCTCAGCTCAGCCTCAGCGCAGTTATTTTCTTACAGCTATTTTGTGAACACTTCCCCATTTGTCAGTATTTCTCAGTCAATAAGAGTATGCTGAGAAGAGAACACAGTTACTGCATAAAGAGGAACTGTCACCACTCTTAATTTGTGACATGATGTTTCTGCTTGCACGGCTCAAAATATGGCTTTTGGCACTGCCCTATAACTTGTAAATTTGTGTCAAGCTTGCTCTCCACCATCATGCCTGGGTCTCTTTTATCAAGATGGCCCTCCAGCTTCCTCCTTCTCACCAAATATCTATTTCAGGTTACCGTCCTCCACATGTATTAATCACACAACATCAGCTTGAACTATGTGCTATTATTTTCTGGCTACGATCCTATCGCCTCAGGGCCCCTTGCACAACGGCATATCTGAACAGTTCTGTGACCTAGCCGGCAGTGGCACATGGGGCAGTAGTCCCAGCCAGATGACCAGCAGTGGCACAGCAGTCAGGAGAGCAGTAGTAGCAGCAGTTGCTATTTTGTAGTCCCCACCCCACCCCACCCCCCCAAAGTTGGCACCTGGGGACATGAATGACACATGCCCCCCATGGCTAGGGAGGCACAGTGGTGGCAGGAATGCAACAGCAGTGGTCGGAGTGCTGCAGCGGTAAGCAGGGGAGCTCTCACAGACACCGCTGGCACTGTCAGCAGTGGTGGGGTGGGGTGGTGAGCATCAACCAGGGGTCAGCAATCACCCACAGATGCCACCAGCAACAGCGGTGGCAGCCAGCGAGGATCGCAGACCACCCGCAGACACCGCCAGCAGTGTTGGCAGTGGGGTGGTGAGTGGCAACCACCTGCGACAGTGTCAGCGGTGCCTTTTTGTAGGGGGTGCACTGCCACGCTCAGGGGGTGCATGTGCACCCATGTGCACCCCCTATGCGTCACCCCTGCCTAGGGGGCTGGTGCCCTGGTCACTCCTCCCCAGTTTTGTTATTCCACTGCCGATATATTGGTATTTCTGTACCTTCAATCCTGTTTCCAGTCTTGCCGTTTCGTATCATCTGCATGTTTCATTTACATGCTGTTCAATCCCTCTCCATATCACTAATGAAGATGCTAAATAAAGGCCTACCTGCAATCCCTGCAGTATCCAGCAAGACACCGCCTCTCTCTATAATTCCTTGCTGTTTGTCATTACCTTTCCTTTAATTACTGCCCTTCAGACAGTTTTTCCATCAATGTGACAGTTTTCTCATTCACGACAGTTAAGAGTTTTTTCAAGTATGACATCATAAAACACCCTATCTGATGCTTCTTTAATATTCAGAGATTTAAATCCCCTACATTCTCTTCATTTGTTTTTTCCAGTTCTGTAAGAACAGAAGCAATTATGTTTATGTGGCAGAATTTATTGTTTATATACCCTGATCATATATCATTCATGGTTCCTTTAAATTCTTATACCCATATGTTCCCCTGCTGAATAAGAACGTGCATAATTTAGTTGCAGAGTCTACATATATCATTGGTCTAGAGAGGGAGAACACAGATGAGCAACTGTGTACTACTGTTTGCTGTCCCAAACACACTCAGCAATACTTGTGGGAAGGATTTGCATCAATTGCACAGAAATTGCTGCATCGTTTACACCCTAGCCAGGCAACACCAAACCTGCACCACATCCTTGTCCCTCTTTGTCCACTCTGCATGAGGTATCCAGGAGTGCATTTGGTGCTTTCTACCTCAAAATGAATCAGTGCAAAGCGGATAAATTCTGCAGAGTTCCTGCAAAACTCTAATGATACAGAAGCCATGGCCTGACGTTTATAAACTATTTTGAACAGGGTACAAATCTTACGAATAGGGGAGAATCTCCTGTAATATCTGCAGTCTGGAAGCAGAACATGGAATGCAGCAATGCACAATGTAGCCAGTCCTCTAGGGAAAGTTATCCTTTTGCTCATATTATGCACAGTACCCCACATACTTATCATTTACTTTAATACTGTGGGAGATCCTGAAGGCACCAATGCGGGACTAGGGACCCAGTTTTCTAGGTACTATACAGACACATAAGGAAAAAGACAGTTTTCTGCTCAAATAGCTTATCCACTCAATTAACAGAGGTTTTGGGGTTTTTTTCCTGAAATGAACAACTTTACCATCCGTACATTTGGAGCATCATATGATATGCCCCTTTATACAGTTTCTCCTTGAAACTCAGATTTGTATTTTCTAGCCCAACTAGTTGTTGAGATACAACATGAGGTAGGAGTTAGATCTGTCCAAAGTTGAATACCAGCTGCCTTTTTTTTAAGCTGTTTCAATTTCGATCAGAATTTGGTGGTGGTGGGCGGGGGGGGGGGATCTCCTCCAGTAGGAGACCTTTGGTTATTCTTCAAAGGAATTCTGCTTTGTTATTCCTTACTTCGGGTGTGTTTTAGGATACCTCCTGCCTTCTAACGTTCCAGCAAAATGCAGTGCTTCCTTGAATTGTGTCATCTACCTTGGACTACTTAATTTCCTGTAATTTGCTTTCCAGAAACCTACTCTGCCTATACTGGTGCAGTCTGTGAACACCAGACTGAATTCAAGTAGCCTATCTATACTCAGCAGGTCTGAGATTCCTTATCATTCTCACATGGTTTGTTAGTAGAAGGATGATCCAAGATGGAATCTCTTTCAGTCAAATTCTCTACTATTTGGATTAAAAAATAAAGGGTCTTATTTCAATACTATTTTTACAATGAGTATTCCTTGTGTCTGCTATTTACTGGGAGTTAAAATTCCTTCACATGCAGCCTGTAACTCAACTACCATGAGAATTGGTCCAGTGTTTTTTTTATTCTTTTTCCTCTCTGATCTGAATCCTCTGGAGCTGGTGCTGACTCTGTCCTTTGTTTCATGGCTTTTATTCTTACACAAAAAATTTCACCCTTACCACTCTGCATTGTCAAAGCGTAGCTTGCTGGCATTATAAATAGTTTTGATATACAGCACTCCCTCCTCCAGCCTCTTTCTCTCCCCTACATATTGATTAATACCCCATCTCTATTGATATTCCTGTTACGAGAATTAGCTCACTCTCTTTCAGTAATGCCCACTAGATAATAATCTCCATCATTTAGCAACACTATTTCTGGCTTGTTTCCATGTACTTTGTATTAGTATACAGAAACTTAGCACATTAATATTCTTCATAATCTTCATCTTTTGTTTCAGGAAAAAATACCTCCTTTACTTTGTATGCTGGAAAGACGTGTCATTAATATTAATTAATTAATTTTACGTTGCTAAAGCGATTTGCTCATAGGCTGAGAATGCAAGTGCCAAGTTTCCTGCAATTTGTTACAGCTTGGTAGTAAACCCTTAAAAATAGGAATTTGAGATGCAAACAATGACAGACCTTTTAACTATGCTATAATACTTTATCTTTCAAGCGAGGATTATGTTCAGCAAGCTGATGTCTCACTCAGCATAATTCTATTGTCTTGAGAGACAGACAGATGCCTACTACTATTACTACTTTATAAGCAGGGTGTTTTATCTTGCATACTGTATGGTGTTACACAATAGAAACATATCTTAAAGTACATGGAAAACAAATACAGGCTCTTTAGATTTTCCTCCTGTCTGAAACTGGGCAGACACAACAAGTAAAGCAAACTTGAAAAGGCAAAAGACTACAAGGTCAGGATCACCACACCCAAACCTAAGTTGTTCTGTTGGATACATGGGACTGGGATCTTAGAGAACATGCATTTGAATATGTACTTTTCCTTCAATCAGCTCTCCATAACCGAAAGAAGTGTCACCTGTTACACAACAGCACAATGGAGTAACGAAAATGACTCTGCTTTAATTAAAAATATCCATGTACCTGCAGTCTGAGGTAGCACAATGCTGCAAATGTACACTACCTACTTAAATGCTTTTACTTATAATCCTAAACTATTTCTTTGCCAATGTGCTTGTGACCATTTCCACAAAACAATGACAAATGTCTTTGTCTAAAGAGTTTTAAACATAGGATGGTTGAATGTGATTTTTCAGTGTTGCTGAGCACTCAGAAGTCTAAATTAAGTCAATGGCGCTCCTCTGGTTTTATGACAGTATAAAT
The DNA here is from genome assembly GCF_052110815.1 of Crocodylus siamensis. Lineage (NCBI taxonomy): Eukaryota > Metazoa > Chordata > Crocodylia > Crocodylidae > Crocodylus > Crocodylus siamensis. The sequence continues at coordinate 133,027,149 of NC_143397.1, read as the reverse complement.
GATGGCAGTATTTGACTTTTAACCTTTGGAAAAGTAATAGATTTAACTTTTTGTACAAGATACTTGGCACCCAGTGAAATGATTGAATCATATGTATGAAACTGTATCTATGGGACTTGAACCTAGCACTTCTGGGATCTAAAACACACACTTAAATGCCATATATTGAACTCCCACATTGTGGCTATTTTTACAAATTGAGTTTACTTACTTGCATTTGTAAAACCTTTTCTCCATTTAGAAAGTATAGGCACACCAGATTTACAGCTGCTGCTTCTGATTGTGGTGTACCAACGATCCTGATGTCTTTGAGTAACAGATGGTTTTGTGTGCTGTGCTGATAATGAAAATGATATAATTTGCTACTTAACAGTAAAATAAGGAAAAGCTGCAGGAGGAGGGAAAGAACATCTTATTCACAGTTCTACAAATGGAAGACTTAAAAAGAAAACAACATACTCACTTGATCGTTATCACTGGTCTTGCAAATTCACACAAAGTAATACTTTCACAAAGTAACTCAGTCAGTCAGACTATAAAGCATTGGCCTACATAACGTTAGAATTTATAGCTTTAATCTTCTTAAGAACTGCATGGTTCTTCTTGCATGCAGGGAAAACAGATTTGATGTTTTTGCGATTAAAACTAGTGAGTTGAACTTTGCTTATTATTGGCTAGCAGTATTTGAACAGCTAATAAAGCATTCCATTAAAATCTTGGCATTTTAGTACCACAAAAGAAATAGGTTTCTCAAGATGTGAGTCCAAGTCAAAAGAACACATTTCTTGGGCGGCGGGGGAAGGGACAGGGGGATTCTGGAATCTGGATGTTAACGAAGTTCACACTGACTTAAAATAGATCAAAGGGAATGGCAGGTAGAATGGAACAATAAATGCCTGATATAATTCACACTGTGAAATTATTCCTTATTTAAATGTTATGACATTTAAAGGAATTTCTTCATGTTCCCTGAAATCTCCTACTTGTATGTGTGTGTATATGAATACGTGGGAAAAGTACATCACCCACTGTCTGCCACAGACTAACTGTGTGGTCTTAGACAAGTTACTTAGGACCTGATTTCTTTAAATGCTGAGCACCCAGAAGCTCAGTGAAATCAATGGAACCTGCAGTGGTCAGGCCTTTTGAAAACCCGGCCTTTCTCCTCTCTGTGCCTCAGTCCCACCATCTGCAAAGCAGAGATACTGCAAAGCTACTTAACAGCTGACTCTGCTGCAAGACCAGCCAGGATAGAAAGAATAGACATCATGTCCTGAAACTGTCATCAGAAGGCACTGTGCTCTGTGCTATGTTGATGGAACTAGTGTTTCCATATTCCAGGTATAACAGCTCTGTTAAAGGTGCTGTGGGGCATTCCTGAGAGTTGTAGCATGGATTTCTGAACCTATTCATGGGGGGGGGGTTCAGCCCATCTATATAAGCAAGACCAAAGCATGTTCAGGCCTGCTTTTAAATGCTTTTAAACAATCTGTCCTGGCTAACACAATCACACCTGAAGCTGATTTAGGCCTTGTCTGTACTATGGCTATAATTATGTCATGGAACCTAATTATAACCCACTTACAGCAACAGCAGAGATGGAACCTAACCTGATTCCTGTAATTGGGTTAAAACTCTAGAATGCATTTGCCTTTAACCAGGTTATGGGTTCATTGCTAGACCGAGTGCACTACAACTTTTAACTCAGTTTTAGCCATTCAGGGGAGCACAGGGCTGTGACTGGATCATCCATCTCATCTGTAGTACAAAAGGCCTACGAAGGGACAACAGGATGCCACAGTAAACGAAGCCACCGTGTTTCCTGTTTGTTATGCCACTTTCCTGGTTAGCCTTTCAGAAAGAATTACATGCAACTGTTGAGCAGCTTATGGTGCTCATAACACTAGCTGCTAACGTTGCTGGTGTGCTTTATTTCTGTGGCACTGACATACGAAGAGCTATCTAGTGTAACAGATGCTTTTTGACAGTGTGAAATAATAGCACTCAGACTTAAACTGTAAATTATAAACAATCCCTTTCTAAGTACAAAATGAATGCACAGAATAGGAAGCCTTGTCAGCCAGGATGTTAGTAAATCAAGTTGAAGACAAATTATTCACTAAAGCTGAAGTAGCTCAGATTTTATTCATTTAGTGGGACTGTCATTAGTTCTCCTATTTTTTGCCCAAATTAAGAGACATTAAAGAGTGGCATTATAAATGAAACACATTAGAATCAGTTACTTATCTCTTTTGCGCGTAAAAGCAAGTAAAAGCATTTCTTCCCTTCCCCACCTTGGTAAAAAGATGCTATATAAATACTACTAGCAATGAGTCTAGCCACAGTGAGACAGACATTTCCCAAGAGATTTCATAATTATATTTTCCCCACAGAACCACAGACAAGGCCACGAATTAAAAGTGACCTTGTTGGCCCGACAGCACAGCTGCCATGTATTTCATTACCAGCCTATCGGTTCTAATGCCAAGAGGGGGAGTTTACAAGGCAAACTGAAAGGAGTTAAAGCACAGCTCTGCACAGAATGTCCCTACTAACTGGGCTGCAAAAGGCAGTCAACACACAAGCAAATTTTTGTGACCTTTAAAAAAATAGAGATGTACTTCCTGCTTCTCCTCCTCCCCCACCCCCACAATGATACCCTTGATATCTCCTGGGTCACTGAAGGCCTTATAGGAAGATGCCTTTTGGGTTATCACAAATGCTCTGGATTAAAAGGTTTATGATATGATTTGCAGCCAGCTGGAGGTATCTTCAAGGGATCAGGAAGTACAAGGAGATTTCATAGAAGTGGGAAGAAAAATTATTCAAAAGTACAGCACCTAGCATAAGATGGTCCTGGCTCATGACCAGAGCTCCTATGCACCATATAATATGAATAACAGTAATAATATTGATTTCTGTGATAAGCACCCACCATAGAGGAGGTTAGGAGTGTGGGGAGCTGTACTTTTAAGAGATTGTCTCAAGGGTCAGCTGAATACTGGTTGTGTTTGCACCACATGGTGCTGAATTCAGCAAGCATAGCTATGTAAGGCTCCTTGGTTCTGAGTGATTTCTGAATGACATAGTGGGCTGGCTCTCACCCAACCTGTTTGTGCTTAAACAGATGCAAGGGCATGCACTGATGTATACTCATAAAATCAACTGGTAGCTAATTATTTTCTTATGTGCAGGGCTGGCACACATATTCCATGTAGCTCAGATCACAATCAGACCTTTCAAGGCCTGACACCATCCTTTTGAAGAAACGAGTACATTGGAGAAAAATGTTGGCAGCCCCCAGTGTGTGATCAGGGCAGCGGAATTTATACCACATTGGGCGGGGTTTCCATATTCACTCTGATGACAAATGCGGTCAGGATTTAACCCACACATTTGCTCATGTTTGGATCCACATTGTACTTAAGTCATTTATTGGAACAAGACCTAAGGGCCAGATCCAAAAGAGGACTCAGGATACGGGCACACAAGTTACTACAGGGCAAAGCAAGGGCATGAACAATGATTCTCAACCTTGTTAGGCTCCAGGCACTCCGCTGAAAACGTCAACCCTTTGCTGCTTGCACTTGTTTCTTGACTATAGAAAAATAATAAAGCAATTCTTTTGTTGCAAAGAAATCCAACTACAGCAGGTAAGAACAGGTTTTGACACTAGGGATTCTTATTTGAAATCTCTGTTTTATCTTGTAAATCATGCATAGGTGTTTGCACATCTAAGTGTGATAATTTTGCATGGCACCCTCAAAAGGATCTCATGGTACTCTGGAGTGCAGTGTCTCCATGGTTGAGAATCACTGCCTTAGAGTGTGTCAGCCACTCCCCAGTCACTGACTACATGCCTACTTTATGGTAAATGAGATCAGTATTTATTGGCCATTAGTATAAGCAAGGTAAGCTACCTCACATTTACTGTGGGAAAAGAGCATGCACGTGGGCAGTTACTGCTGAGCAGCTGTTGCACTGTAAGTTCACATCCTAGTTTACTTGTTCAGATGCTCATATCCTTTGGCACCTAAAGCAAGACTTGAGAGGAATTTATGTTGCAAAGTCCAAAATTGTGACCCCAAAAGTTTCTCACTCAGCTGCTGCCTAACCCTGGAGGCCGTAAACTCCACAGGCACCTCACATTTCAGCTTTCAAAGATAATTAGTAGATACATCGATCTAATATCAGATCAGCACCAATATAAAGAAAATTGATTGTATTGGAAATCTTTTTTTTTGTCTGATGTGGCCAATGATATGGCCAATAAATGCCCCGTGCATGTGCACAGCTGCAGCACAGCATGTAGGAAGCAAGGAACACAGCCCAACAGGTTGGAGAGCTGCATCCATCTAGCTGGTAAGTCTGTTGTGGTGGAAGGGGAGGGAGAGGGAAGGGGTATGGGGGGGAAGATCAAAGCCCCTGCAGTGAGGGAGGGAATGGGGTTGGAGCGGGGGCTGGGGCAAGCGCTGCCCAGCTGGGGTGGGGCACAGGACAGAGCCGCGGCTTGTCTGGAGGGAACAGGGAGGAGTGGGGGCAGCTCCACCTGCTGCATGCACCCCAAGAGGGCATGTGGGGTGTGTGTCCCCAGATCTGCATGCAGGGTGGGGCAGGGCAGGTGGGCTGAGCCCAGGGCTACGCTGGGCTCTTCCCAGAGGGGGCTGGGCCGGGCTGTGCTCGGGGCAGGCGACAACAGCACTTGGTGGGGGGGTTGGGGGACTACAGTGAATTTTGGGGTGGCCGCAGCCCCCCCCATAGCCCCCTCATAGCACCCCCACTGCCCACCCCGAGTGCAGCCTGGCCTAGCCCCCACCGGGAAAAGCCCAGCACAGCTTTGGCACCAGCCCACAGTGGCAGCCCGCTCTGTATGCACAGTGGTGGGAGCTGTCCTTCTCCCTTCCCTGTGCCCCCTGGATGAGCCACGGTTCTGTCCCACGTCCAAACCCACCCCGGCTGGGCAGCACCTAATTATACCCCAGCCCCACTCCCTTCTTCACTGCAGGGGCCTCGATCTCCCCCCACCCCCAAACCCCTTCTCTTCCCCCTCCCCTTCAACCACAACAGACTTACCAGCTGGACACTGCTCTTCAAGCTGCCCAACCACGTGTTGGAAATTAGATTGGTATTGGCCGATATGCCTCCTTCAAAATTAGCTCCCTGTATTGGCTCAAAAAATCTCTATTGATGCACCCCTAATAATTAGGTACCCCAAAATATCCTAGTTCTGATGGACTGAGCAGTTTGGCACCTATTTTCTAATTCAAATCCATATACTTATCATTCCCCTGTCTATCATCCAAAAGAACTAGTACTGCTAGGGTGCTTACTGCACATATGCTGCCCACAACAACTAGACAGGATCTCTACAAAATGTAGTTGCCAACTGCTATTTTGTTGTAAAGACAGCGCCAGCAGTGATGCCTCCATGTGTAATAGCTGAGTAGCTTGCTCACTATGCTAGGAAGTGGGAGACTTAGGTTCTACTCTTTCTTCAGCTGCAGAGGACCCAAACCCACAGCTCCCACCTCCCTAACTGCCAGTCAACCAAGGAATTCACTCTCTGGCTCAATGAGTCTTGAATTATTTTCTGCACAGTGGCAGAACTTAAACATAAGGGGTGTAGATTTGCCCTCAGCACACCCACCCACCCACCCGCCCACCCCATTGGCCTAAGGCATGAATTTCTGGGCAAGTGCTCTAAACACTAGGGTATTTTATATAAAAGGACAACATCTTCATTTAAAAACAAACAAAAAACCCAAACCAAATGACAGCACCAACTGCATTTTATAAGGGGCTTGATCCTATCAGTATGTATGCAGCATGTTGGGTGAACACCCACCATGGAAAACTTCTGTGGGAATCTGGACCAAGGAGCACCATGTTTCTGGATCTACTGTGAGTTGGGCACTCAGACTGGGTTACTGTGAGACTGGGACAGTAAGATATTTCATTGATTTCACTGATGTGAAGAGATCCATCTCATGGTGCCAAGGGAACTGTAAAGTCAGAGAGTTTGGTGCCTCCAGGGTTCAGTGGCAGTTTAGTGATGGTTATCCTGAAAATGGCTGTTGACACCTGCTGTCCATCGTGAGCCTAGTTCGAATTGCCCATTACAGAATGGGTTTGCTGGCTATGTCTTTACTACGCATACAAAATCCAATCGATAACTGTGATTAGGATGCTATGGGAAAATAGCACAATTCAGCTGATAGTATCATCTGGTTAGTATCTGGTTGCCATAGATCAGGCAACCAGGCCAAATGTCAAACGTCAGATCCTAATCCCTCTGGCCCTCCGCCAGTGCAAATCAAAGCAGAGAGGAAAGCCCCTTGGTTCGGATATCAGATAGATATTCAGTCTATCTATCAAATAGACTTGTTAGTCCCATTCTAACCTCCTTATGTTTTCTGGTATGCTAACAATCCTGGGTCAGTTTGCAGCTGACAATTTGCTCCCAAACAGGGATAGACCCGGAACAGCTAAAGGTGTGTGGAATCCAAAAAGAAAGCTGCATAAAGCCCAGGTTCTCCCCTATCCTAGGCAGCAATATTAGTTTCTCATGTTATGAACCCGAAAGTTTACCAAAAGCCAAAAGTTCAGAACCAACAATAGACTTAGTAACGACAAATCATTAAAGCTTTATTTTTCAAATACAAGGTAATCAGCACACACCAACATGTTTTCAGCATATGAATTTTACAGCAATGCACAGTGTTGTTGTGGGATGCCAGGATGAGTAAATGTGTAATACGTTGAAATCATTTGGCATTTTGCAGTGTTATATCACTCATGCTTTCTATCTAGAAATACTGGGCTCAGACCCGGAGTCCTTACTCAGATGAAATAATTACATATATCAATGGAAGTTCTGCCTCAGAGCTGCAAATAAAGCCTTTAATTTGGCTAGTGAAATCTGAGAGAGATTCCAAGACCAGTTGAGTTAGAAGCTTAGTAATCCTTAGGAAGTTTCAGTAAATGCAATTATTATGGAATGTTTAATTTAGCGAATGGTCTAGATAAATGCTTCAAAATATCATTTTAAATGATGACTTATTCTGCTGCCTTGTTATTATGCTTTGTACCCCTTGACTATGGACTAGGGATGATGATTTGAATCCTGATGTGAAGCTTACAGAAAACTACTACTAAAATTAATAGAGCATAGTTACAGAATGGTATTTTATATAGAATGATCTTCTCTGGAGGGTGAACAATGCTGCAGAAAACAGACTATGGTTGCTTCATTCCTGTGATCCAAATTTTTTTAACCAGCTAATGTCACCAGGGGGATTTGAAGTCTTTCTAATTACAGCTCAAAGCCTAGAGTAAAAAAGGAGGATGAAATTATGTTTCATATATTGATTCAGTAGTTCCTGGGATGGCCTGTTAGCTTGTTTTGTCTGTTAGGAAAAGTGAATTAATTCTCTCCCCCACTCCTGTGTTCTGAGTGGCATCTCAATTTACTTTTCCCAGTTAAGAAGGGAGAAAAAATAAAATGCTCTCTGTCACAAACAACTGCATCCTGCAATCTGGCAGAATGAGATGTAAAGAAGGCAAAGAGCTTTGGATACAGCTTCCAATGTCCTCCTAAGAAGTGAAAATTGTTTCTTTCATCTTCTCTCAGAGAGAGGATCCAGGTTATGCTCTGTACTAAATTAAAGCGTTCTGTTCAGTTCTGTACCTCTGCAGCTTTGAATACTGTTCCTGCTTCTAGGTCAAGGGCTCTCCCTGTGGCTGGGTGCCAGCTTTATCCCTGAACTCCCATAATCCCCTGAAATAAATCAACTTTCCATTGAAATCCTCTGCCAGTTCCACTTCAAGCTAAAATGCACTGCCTGTAGCATGATGCTCTTTTATATGTTTGTGGAAAAAGAAGGGAAACAATGTAGTCATTGTATATTGAATAGAGTTCCAAGTAATCCATGTTGTGTGTATTAATGGCTATCTTTGTATGTTCTACTAACTCAGTATTTCAGCATTTATTATTAGAATAAGAAAACGTCTTGGATTAGAGGAAATAATTTGATTGGTCCAAATAGGATCCTAGCCTATGTAGCTCTCTCTTGCTACAACTCTTCATATGGGTTGAAGGTCGGTGCTCCATTATCTTATTTTATAGCATGGGAAATGATCTAGTGGATGAAACTAAGCATTTGTTCCTTTTTTACCCCCCTCATGTTGATTTTTTGGTCCTTTTCAAATGAACGTGAATACATTTACACAGATTTTATGAAAGCCTAAAGGCAGTAGTGTCTTTCAAGAAACAAGGCTACTTTAATCCAAAGCTCAGCAATCTGGAAAGCAAATGGTCAGACAGCGCTGTGATCCCTGGGGAAACTTATCATTTTAGAAACAACAGAACTCCTAAATAACAAGAATAAATCATACTGCTCTTCTCCCATGGGCTCCAGTCAGAAAACAGCAGCATTCTCTTTATGAGTGCCAGTTCTAAAAAGTCCTGCTTTTCCCCAAATCTCAGGGACTTTAAATGGCCTGCCAGTTAAATCAAGACGGCTTGGTGTGAAGCTTCCAGTTTTCTGACAACCTTTATATTCTTCTGGCTTCTGCAAGGTCCTAAAGCTGATCGCATATAATCCTGAAGCGACTGTAAAATAAATACAAAAACCCAATATGATTTTACAGTTTTCCAAAGGATATTTCACTAAATAAAAAGGCTGTATTTTTGCCAGGCTACTTACTGCTCCACATAAAAATCACAACTAGATCTTTTTTTTTTCCTTTTTTTTTGGAGGGGGGGAAGAGGGGGGGAAAGGAAACCCAGCCAGATCTTGCCCTCTAAAGTTTCCGTCAGAAGCCAGGGAAGTAGCTGCTAGTTTCCCTATAACATGCGAGACTGCCAGAGCAGAGGCGTGATCCCAAGTGCCATAATCTTCTCTAAGCTGTAGCTCTGCAGCATGCCCTCGTTGGGCGCATCCAGACAAGCATGCACATGCCTCTTTCATCTCAAACCCCTTTGAAACGCTGCAAGAGGCATGTATGAGAACAAAATGCAGGGGGAAACTTAGATACCTGGATATTCAGGGGTCAAAAAATACCCCAGGGGAAAAAGTGGGGCAGGGAATAGTTCCAGAGGCAACCAGAAGCTAGGTCCTCCACACTCTGGTAGCCAGCCAGAGCATTTCTGTGGCTGACCTGTGCCCCAATACTGATGCACACTGCCTGCCCATACAGGACAAGCAGCGGTGCAGGCTGCAGAGACCTGGACCCAGCTTTGTGGCAGGTAAGTAAGGGGTTGGAGGGGCTCAGGAGGGAGGGAATAATGGGGGGAACACCTGGCCCCAGCTCCCCATTCCTTCCCCCACTACCCTTTCATTTCCCCCACCCCACATTTGTTCCCCTGTTCCTGCTTGTGCCCCCAACTCCTCGCTCACTCTCCTGCCCGGCCCCAGCTCCCCACATTCACTGGCAGTAGCAGCAGTGGTCGGGGCTGCTTAGGGCCTCATGGCACAGCCCCCCTGGATGGGGGGGCAGCAGGGCTCGGCCTCAGCTGCCTGACACCTGTGCTGTCGCATTGCATGAGTGCAGCTCAGCTCAGCAGGGCACAGCATGCTGTCTTGCAGCTCTGGGCCACTTGAGTTGAGCAGCACTGAGCCCCAGGTGACATCCACAGTACCCCAGAGCTGCCAGACAGCACACAACATCCTGCTGAGCCGTGCTGCACCCACGTGATGTGGCAGCTGCAGCGTGGGTGCCAGGCAGCCAGGGCCAAGCCCTGCTGCCCCACACTGCCCCGAGCCATGTGGGGGTGGGGGCTGTGCCATGAGGCCCAGAGAGGCCCCAACTGCTGCTCCTGCTGCTGGTAAGCTGTGGGCAGTACAGGAAGCTGGAGCCAGACAGGGGAATGATGAGGGGACAGGAGCAGAGCAGGGGAACTATCAGGAGGCTGGAGCCAACCAGGGGAATCCTTATATCATCTTCAGCCTCCTGATCACTCCCCCCTCTCATCCCCAGCCTCCTGCTTGTTCTCCTGATCGTCTCCAGCCTTGGGAGGACTGGAAACAGAGCAGGAGAAGGAGCAGGAGGCTGGAGGTGAGCCCTTGGAGACATTTCTCCAGGAGATGAGCAGGAAAATGTCTCCACCTTGTCTCCAGGGGCTCCTCTCCAGCCTCTTGCTCATTCCCTGGCTCATCTCCAGCCTTGGAAGGCTGGAGGTGAGCAGGAGAACAAGCAGGGGGCTGGAGACAAGCGGGGGCCTAGGGCTGGGCGGCAGGGGGGGCTCTGGAGCCCTGCAGGTCATGTGCTGGGGGGGCTGTGCCCTGTGGGGGCAGGGGACCCACCCCTCCTAAGCAGCCCCCCAACACAGTTCCCTAACACCTACCCACACAGTGACCTGCACTCCTCCACATCCCTCCACACCCACCCACATCCCCCTTCTCACTTCCCTCCTGAAAAACCCCAATCCCCCATCATACACCCACCATGTGATAAGGAAACCAAAAGTAAACATAAAAACATATAGATATTTATGATTTATTTTATGATGATGACAAAGACACTGGTAGGCTTCCAAATTGCTTTAACATTGTAAATATAGCAATAAAACATTCCCCATCTGATCAGTCCCTTTTTCTCTCTCTTTTGATCTAATTGTGGAAAAACGTAGATTTTGGGGTATTTTAACAAGTGAATTTGGTGTGCTTCTTCAGCAGGCCATTTGGCACTAGGGGCAGTATCCCCAGATACTAATTGCCCAGGCCCCAGAAGCTCTTGTCTATTTGTAACTTTCATACCATAGGCCCAAAGGCCCATCTGGCTAACTAGTAACCCCGTGTGGAGCTAATGAATGAGTGGTGCAACTAAATTCTTGGGACAACTAATGAAAAAAACAGAATAGGAGTGTTGTGTGGATCAAAGGGTCAAAATGTGAAAATAAGTGCACCTGATGGGGACTCCCAAGCAGAGCGCCCCCCCCCCCCGCCGCCCTGGGGCTGCACCCACCAGTCCTCAAGGGCATCCAAAGAGCCAGTGGACACTGCCCAGTGGTGCTCCACCTGGAAACATGCATGGACAAATGACAGGAAAGTAGCCCTGTAGTCCCCTGGCACCTTCCCAGCCAGAGCATCCTTCCTGGTCATGTAAAGGGCCCACTTGGCCAGGGCCAGAAGGAGGTTGACCAGGAAGTCCCAAGACATGGTGGGGCCATGGATCGAGTGCCCAAAAATAAAAAGATGGGTGTGAAGTTCAACCAGAACCTCAAGAGGAGGTTCTGGAGGTGGAGGTGGAGGGGCTGCAGCCTGGCACACTCAAGAGTCATGTGCACCAGGATCTCCCTCTGCCTGCAGAAGGGTCAGGAGATTGGGGTGTCTGTGAAGCTTGCCACGTACACGTCCATGGCAATGGCTGTATGGAGGAGCAACCAGCTTAGGTCTCCAGTGGCTCATGGGATGAGGGTAGAGTACAGACTCAGCCACTGGGGTGCCCCAGCCACACCCTCGCCAAGTAGTCCCTGCCACTTGGTGTCTGGGCAGGACGTGAGGGCAGCATGATGGATCATGGTGTGCATGAGTGTGCAGAGGTGGTGGCGATGGACGGTGGAAAAGCGGACTGGTCTGGTGTCCTCCAGCTGGCTCAGTAGGGAGCGCTGTGAGGCTGGGCAAGGCGCCGGCCCCAAGACAAACTCCAGTGAGCTGGAGGACATGGGGGTGTGGGGACCACCACCATGCAGGACCTGGTCAGCAAAAGCAAGGGTATCAGGAGATAGAACAGATTTCACCTCCTGGACCAGATGGCAGGTCGCATGTGTCGTGGGTAGACCCATATGCAAGGCCAGTACAGTGGGGTCCACCTACTCCTGCCTATCGTAGTCCAGGAGATCTCTGATATGGGTGACACCAGCCAGGATCAACCTGTCACAACCGGGGCCCCTCCAGTACCTCCAGCTGGGGGTTCCAGAGGAGGGGCTCAACGAGCAGGTTGGTGCCGTGGGCGACTGTGGCAGGGGACCTGGAGGCAGAGACCAGCCTCCAGGCCCAGAGGAGGTCCTGCTAGAACTCTGGCAGCCCTTGCAGGTCCTGCAAGGAGAAACCCCACAGGCTCAGGAGCTGCCAGTTGTATCAGAGCCCCCGGAAGTGTAGGAGGAAGGCATGCCCCAGGTGGCCCCATGTCATGCGGCTACTGACACCATACAGCAGTTGCTGCAGGGCCTGAAGGCGGAACATCAGGACCTGGAGGCATAGGCAAACCAGGCCCTGGCTGCCCTCCCACAAAGGGAGGCTCAGGACTTCTGCAGCAACCCAGTGGCATTTTGGCCAGAAAAACTCCAGCTTACATCTTTGGAGCCCTGCCAGGACCTCCGGGGACACAGGCAGGGTGTGTAAATGGTACCAGAGCATGGACAGGACCAGCTGGTTCAGCACCAGCGCTCTCCCACACAGGAAGAGACACCTCAGGGGCCCTGCCCATGCCCAGTGCTGCTCCACCACCCTTGCCTGTAGCTGGTGCCAGTTTTCTGGCAGGGAAGGGTCTCTGGGGGACAGGTAGACCCCCCAAGTATATCAGCAAGCCCACGCTCCAATGGATCCCATGGAGCACGGGTGGGAGTGAGCCAACCTGCCACCCATCACCCACCACCAGGCCAAAGCTCTTGACCCAGTTGACCTGAGCAGAGAAGACCACTGAGTACAATACCTGGCAGGCCTCCACCTGCGGCAGGCCGCCTAAGTCCTGGACGGGAAGGAGTTACATTTTCAGCATACAATGACAGGACCAGCCACACCACTGGCTCCCGGAGCACCAATTCTGCCACCTGCCTCTGCAGGAGAATGAGGAAGGGCTTCAGGGCCAAGGCATACAGGTGGCCTGTCAGCGGGCAGCCTTGACACCCCCCTCTCCTGAACAGGATGGGCTCCATCAGGGTCCAGTTGAGCTTCACCAAACACTCTGCAGCACCAGGAGAGCCTGCATGAAGTGGGGCTCGAAGCCAAAGGCCTGCAGCCTGGCTGTCAGATACCCATGACCCACTCTGTCAATTGCCTTCTCCTGGTCCAGGGATAGGAGGGCAAAAGACAGGCCCCCCCAGTGTGCTAGCTCCAGGAGGTCCCGAACCAGATACAGGTTGTCGAAGGTGGAACATCCTGGCACTGTGTACAGCTGGTCAGGATGGATCACTTCTGTCAGCATGGACCGCAGGCACAGCAAGATGGACTTCACTGACACCTTGTAATCCATGCAGAGGAGGGAAGCGGGATGCCAGTTCCTCAGGTTGTGGGGATTCCCACTCTTTGGCAGGGGCATCAGCATGGTGAGGCTGCTGTCAAAATCTCCCCAGCAGTCCAAGGCAAGCTGTACCTTGCTGGTGGACAGCTGAGTGTACTCACAGTCAAGAAATGCAAATAGCTTGCCCCTGGGGATTGCCAGGACTGAGAGGTTCGCAGGCTCCATGAAGCCTGCTGGTTCTTGGGCATCCTCCACCTGGTCCTGGGGTTCAATCCCCCAGTCCATTAAGACAGCGGACTCTGGCTGGGATTGGGAGAGCTTTGCAGCCCCTTGGGATGGGGGTGGGGTTTCCTCACAAGATGGCAGGGCAGAGCTAGAACCCAGGGTGGTCTTCATGGGATCCCTGATAAGATCGGACTGTTGGTCCGGGGATCCCACCCTGACCCCTGCTGGTGTGGGACCATTGGGCAGACTAGTAGTGGGGTCTGACAGGGAGCAGGGAGGAGGAGACCCATCAGTGCTTGTCTTGGGGTCCTGGGAGTGGGGACTTCCCCCCTCAGAACTCACCAGGGTGAGCTGCAGGACTGTCTCCCCTAGATTGTTGCAGGGGGAGGGCTCAACTGATGGACTTTCCATTGTGTCAGCTTCAGCCTTAGCTTTGACGCCCATGCTCTCGGGGATAGGCCCTGGCCAGTGGAGCGAGGGGCCTCTTTCATGGTCTCCTGCTCGGGGCTGTGCAGCAGCCACGAAGCCTCCTCCACAGGGATCACTCATTTGGTCTTTCCCAGGGGTGGGATGTCAGGTGCAGCCAGGGAGGCCCTCAGAAGCTGGGCCACTTCTTCCTCCTATGTGGTGGTCTTGGTAGGGGGACAGGAGTCCTCCATGTCAGAGGGCTCCAGCTGCATCCAGGCCTTCCATTTGGCTTTGCGCCCAGAGGGGGCCTGCACCCACTCAGTCATGGGGTGGTCCTCAGGTGGACAGGCTCCAGCAGGAGAAGGTGAGGGTTGGGGGCAGTGGGACAGGTACAGCAGGGACATGACTGTGGGGGGGGGCCGCTCCCTTTCTCCCCTTGGTTTTTGCTGCCCTCCGCAGGACCCCATCAAACTTGGCTTGGCAGCAGGGTCCCCTGAGCTCACGGGGGGCTGGATTATGTGTCTGGGGTGCCAGGGGGGCCTGAGGGAGGAGGGGTACCGGTGACAGGGGCACCCCTCTTACCCACAGATGCCCTCTCATCCTGGCCCATGGGGCACTTATGATGCAAGTGCCCCAGGGCACGGCACCAGAAGCACTGCAGGTCCCCCAGCACATAGAAAATCCTCACTGGAGCCTCCTGAAAAGGAATCACAAGGCACCCCTCAGCCTCCAGCCATGCTCCTGCCGCCAGCTGGATCATAACTTGGTGACAGAAGGAGCACACGTGGCAGAGGCTGGGGTCTTGGCAGCCCAGTGAGAGGGCCACAACCGGAGAGATAACTCTCCCCAGGGTTTGGAACTGGGGGAGTAGGACCCAATTAGGGATTGGGGAGGGACGGAGCTAAGGAACATCCTGGTCCCCAGCATTTCTAGGGGCTCAAGGGAGATGTACTCGCCTCCACCACAAGCCCCCTTTCCACTGCCTTTTTTGCAGCAGCCTCCAAGGCAAGGAAAAAGACCCCCCCCTGCCATGAAAGCAGGAGGCTGCCACAATCTTGGGGGCTCCCACTACCCGAGCCAGGGCCTGCATCCAGGTCTTAAAGTGCAGGTTCTCCCATTTGTGTAGTTGGCACTTCACCCTGTGCCTGCGGGTGAGTGCCAGAAAGGGAGCCCCACCACCAAAGCTGGAAGGGCCACGGTGGAGGGTCTAGGCCCCATGGCTTCGGGTCATTCCGCAGCTGCCTGTGCATAGTTGTGGTTCCCCCACTGGGGGGCCACATTGGTGGGGCCAGGACTAGGGACAGGGACAGGCTGAGTTGGTTTGCTGACTGGTGTAGTTTGTCTGGTCCCCTCAGATGCCAGTGGTCTAGGCTTGGGGGCAGGGTCCTTACCCTTCCCAACCCCGCTGTGGAGGAGGCTGAAGAGAAGCCCTTCCCACTGCCCTTGCCCTTGGTCCCCAGTGGTTGGGGTGGTGGCTTGGGAACCCCTCTGGGAGGAGGAGGGACCTGGGCAGGGGAGACTCCCTGGCCCTGTTGGCTCCCTGCTGGAGTCCTGCCCACCCTTGCAGTGGGGGTTGCAGGTTGCTCTATCCACGGAGAAGGTTGGTTGGACTCTGTCTCCAGGTTGGGGACTGCAGGGGCATGCATCCTTTAGAGGGCTAGGCTGGGATCTGCCCCCATAGTAGGGGTTGCAGGAAGCTCTGTGGGGGGTATTTGCCACCCAACCCCCGTGAAGGTTCCTGCCCTGCCATTGCTTTCATATGAGGGAGAGGAAAACAATAAAGAAAACCAAAATATACAGTGGGGCTAGTGAACCTAAGAGGGGCAGGATGGACTTGTGGGGAGAAACAGATGGGGGAAGGGGACTGAAGCTCACTGAGCTACAGCCCTACAGGAAAGAAAACAGTGGGCCTATGCTTGGGGTATATGGGGGAGAGGGAAACACACATACAAGAGCTGGGGAGACTCAAGCTGGCTTACTCAGCCACACAACAAATATCAGGTTAGGGGGAGTGGACCACAGGACTTACCACACAAGGGCAAAAACACACAGGGAAGACTGCTGAGGTATATGTAAAAGACAGCTGGAGCAGCAGAGGGGCTTTATTTGTTACAGATCAGTCCAGGAGCTGCTCAGACCTCCAGCCAGGCCCTCGGCAGCAGGCAGGAAAACAAAGCAGGATCAGATGAAGTGAGGCAGCTGTGGGGGAGGGCAGGAGCAATCAGTCAATTAGGGAGTAATCCAGTGCAGGTGTAGTGTTGAGTGGTGCAAGGTGGTGCAGCAGGGAATCTCCCTCTCTCCTAAGAGAGGGCAGAAGAGATGGCAGCAGCAGTGGCAGTGATGGTAGCAGCCATTCAGTTCAGCCACTCAGGGTGTGCTTCAGGTGAAAGTGGAGGTAAAGGTGGGGAGTGACCTGCAGCTGGGGTGGGCAAGGCACCTTTAGGCTCTGACAGTGATGGTGGCTGTCCCCAGGTTGTCCCCCAACCATGGCTTGGCAGCAGGCTGGAACAGGAATGCAGAAGCTGGGGTGCATTGCCCAAAAATGTGCACAGAGAAGTGAGAGGAAAGCAGCTCCACAGTCCCCAGGCACCTTTCTGGCCAAAGCCTCCTTCCTAGTCAAGTACAGGGCCCACTTGGCCAGGGCCAGGAGGAGGTTAATCAGGAGGTCCCAGGACTTGGTGGGGCTGTGGATGGGGTGACCAAAAACAAAAAGGTGGGGTTGAAATTCAACCAGAACCTCAGAAGGAGGTTCTGGAGGTGGAGGTAGTGGGGCATGCAGACACATGACCCTGACACTCAAGGGTCATGTGTGCCAGGGTCTCCTTCTCCCTCCAGAAGGGGCAGGAGACCCCAGAAGCTTCTAAGGGCAAGTAGCCCTGAGCTGCGGGCCAGGACAGGTTTTTATATTGCTGGAGCCATCACAGGTGCTGGCCCCAGGCTCTAGCTCCCCCTGGCAGCAGATCCGGGAAGAGCCAGGTAGGGTTATTTTGCCCCAAGTGGCACAATTTGGCCCACACCAAAATACACGTCTGGGCACATGCGCTGAGGCAGAAAGCCCAGGCTCAAATTTGCACTGCTTCTATTTGAGCTGCTGCAAGTGCACGTGCTTGCATGTGTGGAATCGCCCTTTGAGTCTGAAGATGTGTGATTTGGGTGTCTGGGTAATGAGAAGTAGAAGGGTAGAGCTCCTGAGAGAACTCCAGTGCAACTCTTTTCCTAGCTACAAAGGCTGGGCAACTTCTAAGGGTGTGGGTGAAGTAATGCTGATCCCCCTCTCAACACTGTGGCCTTCCCTTCTTTATATCACACAAACCATCTCTGATAGATGGTCTGGAGGGAGATACGCAAGCAGGGCATTCTTCAAGTACTCTGGGAGGAAGGAGCAATAATAATCTGAATTCCAGTTAATATTATGAATTCTATATATAATGCCAATCCTCAGGAGGGCCCTGTCACATATCATCAGGAGTGTAGCTAGGGGTGAGCCCCCTCAGGAGCCGATTTAGAAGGTGCACTAGAATGACAGCCCCTAGAGAGCTTGTGCAGCAGCGGCAGCAGGATTGGCTGCAAGTGTTTGAGTGCCCGAGGCATCAACAACAATAACAATAGCAGTACCTATGCTGGTGTGCGGGCAGCCCATGCAGCAGCAACAGTTGGCAGCAGCCTCCATACTGTGAGGGGAGACTGTGCTGTGCCAGCAGCAGCAGCCGGTGTCTTTTGAGCTTCTAGTAAGACTTCCCCCCAGCTCACGGCACCAAAATTTGCCATTAGGCCTCTGCATGTCACATATCCCACTCATAAGAAATTAAGGAACCAACAAGAGGGGTTAATTTAGGGGTTAACTGCTGCACATTTAGTGCAGCATAAAAGCATTCAGGCATGAAATTACCACAGAGTGGCCAATGCAGGGTAAAGTCACACCCTTGCGGTAATTCAGTTGTGTGCATATAGCCCCAGAGACACTTAAAAAAAAATAAAGCATGTAGGTCTGGGACCTAAACACAACAGTCTGGTGAGCATCCAGCAAGGGGAGCTTGACTGGGTCCACAACAGGAGCAAGGAAATACTGAACCCCCGCAATAAACCTTGGGCCTGTTCTGCAAGGGACTTCCCACAAATCTTGGGATATTTTACAATTAGAATGGCCACAAGCCTTACCTGCACCACTGTGGGTAGGAGTCATGGGTTGGATGACTGCTTCTCCTAGTCCTCAATAAGTTGTTGTGAAGGAAACAAATTAGAATTTATGCAGCCCTCCAGCTGTTTTATGCAGGGATTTTCTCCTCCCCAAATAGGCCATCCTGTGGGCTAATGTATACCATGTGTTATATACCTGCTCCATTCAGGTGACATCATGTTTTATCTGATTTCATGTCCAGACCTCAGATATATGAGCACACAACATGGAGCTATTATGCCACCCAGGCTCACTCAGAGCCAGGCCCAAGTTTGTTCTGACAGTGTATTAATCTTTCAGAAAATCTAGTCCAGGTTTTAAACCCGTAATGAAATAAAATCAGAATAACTACAGGCACTGTTCAGCATCCCCAGGAACAGTACCCAGCACCACAGTTTTAACCAGTACACAGCCAGTCACAAACAGAAAGGTAGAGCCCCATTCTTCCTATGACTTCATTGTGTACAAGGTTGGCCAAAGCACCCAAAATAACCATGTCGTTTAGTCTCTCTTTTTTCACATCTTGATTGTTTTAACTAGGCATATGACAATGAATGAACAAACACTACATCATCCTTCTGAGGATTCAGCTGTGGAAAAAAAGCATCCATTTAGCCACAGGGTAGTCATTATTAGATAACTTTGATTTCAGTGTACAATATATGCTCTGTTTGTTGAAATGCCTACATGCTCCCTTGGGTGACCTCACCATCATGTCTGGGTTCAGTTATCTGATGTATTCAGAATATATCTAGATTTATTTGTCTACTCTTTCAGAAATCCCCAAAGCTGGGGCTGATCTAATGGCATTTACATTGTCACCCCTGGAATTCCGTGCTTTCTTTAAATATTCCATGGGGATCAATGAGAGCCACTTCCACGTAGCAATCCCTCTGATGGTCAAGAGCTCCCGAATCCACAAAAATGCCAAAGCACACAAAGATAAAATACGGACAGGATTTTTATCGTACAAAAGAAGAAACAGTCCATGTTGCATACAAATGTTGCATGTGACGATAGTACTTGAGACTCCTGCCTGATGGATTGCCTCCCTTGTCCTGTGGCTCCTTTAGGTTTCTGTGTTCATAGTGATGGAGTCATTTTTGAGTGCAGGTCCTTATATAATGATCATATAATTAATGGTTCTGGCCCCAGTGACTTGTGCACACCAGAACTGAGTTTTTAATCTTTTGGCACAACTATTCCAGGATCCCTGCTTAAAGCCAAGTTATCAGTCCGACAGGAAACAGAGGTACCTCTACTACTTTCTAGTAACCTCCACTGGTAGCTTACACCTAGAAGGGTACTGAGGGTTTCTGGAACTGTGTCCAGCACTTGCTCAACGGTGACGTAAAGTACTTGCGCAATACAAGGGCTCTAAAAAACAGGAATCAAATAAGGAAAAAATCAGGGGTTCAAGGGTTTCTCAATAGGCTTGCCCTCTGAGTAAAGAGGAGAGTGTTGGAGGGTGGAGAGGTGTGCATGAGTGTGTGCACTAGTGTTAAAATACTGCATTAGGCATTCTCACAGCATTTGCAGACTGAGGTATAGTATATGTTTTTTTGACAAGATGTTGAGAGTCTGGTACATATTCTTGTTTTGTCCAGGTTAATTAGTACAATACCCTGTTTTCTGGACACCCCACTAGTTTTGCTTGCAGGCAAATTTCTGCCAGGCTCAGCTGACAGGACTTTATCTAGGACTATACTTTTCCATTCTATCACTCTAGTATTAAAGAGCTTCCCTGGCTTCCTATTAAACCAAGCACTGATTATACAATTCTTTTGCTTATTTAGTGCCAGATTCAATTTAAAACATTTCTGCCCAGCTTCTGTATCATGGAAGGCCACAAAAGCCCTGAATTATTTGATTTTGAAGTCTACGTGAGCTTTCATGGTTCCATGGATGCTGGTTAATATTCTCAGGGAATCTGGTCCTAATAAAGCTTTTCAAGGTCTTCCTTCACATGGATCCACTGGTTCTTCTTTCCTATCTCAAATGCAGACCACAATCCACTTCAGAGCCCTTCTGAGTTGTGCCTCCAGTTACAAGCAAGATCCTGAAGGCCTGAGTCCCTTTCATATCAGGCGTACAATCTCTGCAGAATGCCAACAGAAACATTAGAATTATAGAAATCAAAGCTCTCTCAAAAATGATCTGGTATGCTTTACATGGAAAGCCTCTCTATGAATGTAAGTGAATATTAAAAACAAAAGGAAAATTCAATAAACTATTCATTATCTATATTCCTATGACTAAGCTACACATGGAACCTTGCTTTCATCCCCCATAAAAATGTACAGATGTTCTATAGAAAACTGTATGAACAAACTTTAACCTCACGACTGCTATTATTTTGTAATAAAAGGCTTACAGCATAATGTGAGCTTTTTTTAGGCTGTAAGTTCCATGTGAGTAGCGTGTTGTTAATTTAATATTAATGCAATGCACCAGCAAGAAGTCTGCACAGAATCTAAAAGAGAGTGTTGCTGTTCTGCAGACGTGAGTTTTGTGGCCAAGAAGCACAACATTTTATTTCAGCAGCTTGCCCCCAAAAATTCACCCACCAGGACTCCATGTCCCATAGAGCCATGGATCCATACATAAACTTTGTCATACATCAGGCATGAGGGCTATGCTACAAATCCCCTATTAACGTTCCTGGGAGCTGTGTGGCCATTTCACCTCAGCCTGCAGTACAAATTTACCCCACCCTCTTAAACGTGGTTCGGTGAACTTCTTTTAGGAGGAACGTTACAGAAAATGCCCTACAGACCAAACTTCTGAATCTCTTTTGCTGAAATAACCATCAGCCAGAGGGGTATATGCAAATTCCCTTCACCGGTTTTCTGTATGTCCCAAATGTTGTGAGGATTCCCCCTACGTCAAGATGAGTTAATCTACGGATGTATAGCCAACTTCCATTTTTGTGCACACATAGCCTCACCTGCTCTTAGTGAGAAAGCCTTCTTCTGCACAGCTTCTACTGCCTAGAGTACCTTTCCTGTATTTCTCTGGGGTACCAACTGTCCATCGCACTTCAAGCTGCATCACAAAACATGTCTGCATCTCAAAACATGTCATTACAAGGTAATTTATGACTTTCTTTATTGTAATGGCTGAGCAGCTCTCAGGCATATAAAATAACAATAACAATTGCTCCTTCTCTTCTTTCCTTACCAGCCTACAGGAAAAATAGCTTAATTATAGCATGTACATATAACTTATAGAGAGGAAGACACAGGATTGAGTTTGACATCTATTCCCAAAAATGATTAAATCTAGTGGTCATTTTTGTCCCTTGCAGAAGTACATTCCCTAGTCACGTCCAGCTTCTGGGAAAGGTCCACCTCTTGGACACAGTGAAACATAGTGGTGAGAGGAGGCCATGCTTGTGGTCCTAGAGGAATATGTAAACTCACAGGCAGCTGAGGCCATTCCCTGGGAGATCTTTCAGTTTCAAAACTAAAACCTTCAATTGGATTCAGTCCAGTGAGGAGCTAGTGCAGAGAGCACTGGAGTCACATTTTTACAATGTTTATATTAAGGAGATCACCTGCTGCATTTCGGATCAATTGGAGTTTTAGTAAAATAACATAGTACTTCACGGTGATAGGTGCCATATTTTAGGGTTGGGTGGAGGCAATCCAGAAGTGGGGTCCTATGGTCTCCCTTATGACAGTGGCATGGATTTGTAGAAATTCATAGATTCGACGTTAGGGCTGGAAGGGACCTTGAAGATCAAGTCCAGCCCTCTGCCCCAGGGGCAGGAAGTCAGCTAGGGTCAAAGGACCCCAGGAAGATAAGCATTCAGACATTTCTTGAATGAGTCCAAGAGTAGGTGCCTGCACCACTTCTGGAGGGAGTCTATTCCAGGCCTTGGGGGCTCTGACAGTAAAGACATTTTTCCTTATGTCCAGCTTAAAATGGTCTTGGAGGAGTTTATGACTGTTGGTCCTTGTTATCCCTCAGGGTGCTCTGGTGAACAGACGTTCCCCCAGATCCTGGTACACACCCCTTATGTATTTATAGGCAGACACGAGGTCCCCTGTGAGCCTGTGCTTTTCCTTGCATCTGAACTAACATCAGACCACATTTCTGCCATCTGCAGTTTGACTCTCCTGCTTCTTCTGTCCCAGGTTTTTCAGTAATGATGGGCAATTGCTGTGGGTGATAGAAGGGCATAGGGCACTTCAATGCTCAGCATCAATAGCAGCAGTTAGTCATAACTTTACCTCCTTGTCTTTCTCCCTATTGTGTTATTTCACTCTGAA
Source organism: Crocodylus siamensis (assembly GCF_052110815.1). Lineage (NCBI taxonomy): Eukaryota > Metazoa > Chordata > Crocodylia > Crocodylidae > Crocodylus > Crocodylus siamensis. The sequence goes on along the minus strand of NC_143397.1, from coordinate 133,004,883 downwards.
ATGTTTCCAAATGTTATCCTTAATAAGAAAGGGGGGAAAATGTATCATGCTGTTTTGTGTGGCTGTCATTCCTTCTTTGGGACCAGCTCTTTGGATATGTTGGTTCATTGCTATTGGGGCTTTCCCAGCTGAGCAAACAGCTTGGACCTCTCAGGCTGACTAACAGTTACCAGGAGGAAAGAAAAACAAAGATTCCCTTCCATCCTGCATTGGCAGTGTTTTCTTCCCTGCCAATTCATTGTGAACATGTTTTGAAGAGAGATCCCCTGTGTACAGATATTGCTGTAGTAGTCAAGAGTTGACCACAGTACAGTCACACACTGGGTACATGCGTGTATACCGCTGCCTTCTGCAAGATGGAACTGGAATCAGCCAGTCCCGTAGTAGGGCTAGAAGCCTTACTTCTGAGTAAGTCCCTTACTGCTGCCTGGAAGTTTCAAACAGTCTTATTATGCAGTGCAGACCGCTAAGTAGCCACAAACATGTCACAATCCTACACTCACCATCTGAGTTCTGGGGATCCAAAAGGCAGCCCACTGCAAATCCTACATATACTATTAAAAAAAACAACCCCCCCCAAAAAAACCCTTTACTAGAGAGAGTATCTCATGTGCAAACTATTCTTCCATTAACATTTTTCATTAAAGCAAACACTCCTAGTTAAGACTTATGAATAACCTTGCCAGGCCAAACTGGCAGCTGGGCTACAGTATTTATTATTACATCTGTCAGATCAAAATGCTTTATTGCAGAACACCCAGAAAGCCAAAGCCTGGTCAGACAATAACAACATGGCACTTTTGACTCTAAGCCAGTTCTTTAATGAACAGGATTGGCAAATGTCAGAAGTCAAGCTCCTATTTCATGCCCAGCTCCCTTCCCCTTTGACTACCACTGATCATTTTAGTTGCTTAACAACAGGCAAAGGCAGCGCATTAGACAGGCTAGTGCCAATACTGTATGGAAAAGATAACTCTGTTTTTAAAACTGATAAAGGCCTTTGTCTCAGCTTTCCTTATTTTTAAACTATTATAGCATGGTTTCTTATACTCACCACTGTCAATCAGCTATGGAGCAACAGTCATGAGGGTGTGTACTTTGCTCAGGATAGCTATTATTCCTCTTTAATGGCTTTATCATGCTTTGTGGCAAGAGAAATTACCATCCTTCTGTTTTACTGCATGTCACAGATCTGTATTCAAGAATCACATGAAGAGGAGTGCAAAGAGAGTGGTGCGCTTGGGTTTTATAATGGAGTTCATGGAAGTCACTGGAAAATGAATAGAGGCCAGGGTGGAGAGCCATGTACAACAGATGTCTTTATAGTGGATAAAACAAACAAAAAGAAACATTCAAAGTACAAGCTGGAACCCTTGCCTACAGTAAATCTGTAAAAAAGCCCCAAGTGCTTTAGAGGGAGGCTGTTCGACACATTCAAATTCCACATGCATAAAGTAACACACATTTGCATTGCTAATTCAATAAAGGACTTTTTGACCCAAAGTAAAATAATAGTGCAAGTCTTCTGTGAGTAAAAGCCTGATAAGCAAGCTCTTTAACTCCATCTGGTAATGGACTGTAATGCCACTCCTTAGAAGTACAAATACTCTACCTTGTTACTGATGTTTATTATGTTATCTAACAGCAAGCACAAGGGTGGCCTGCTATATATTTAATATGTTAACTGGAAAATGGAAAAAGCCTCATATTTCAAACAGATATGCAATGGCATAAAATCTTTCCCAGTCCCTGGTTTCAGTGGAAACTTTCCTCTTCAGCACATTTACACTGGGGAAGTTTTGACCCACAGTTCTTTAAGCAACTGCTTTCTGTTGTACCCTTTTTGTTTCTCTTCCATCAGTATTTTGTAACACCGGAGATGATAAAGGATTCCCCTGAAGTGGAGGGAAGCTTTGGTATTTGCAAGCTCACATTTCACTATAAAGGTACAGATTTTAGTAGAGATGATCTGTGCAAGTAGAACACCACACCACCACTTAGCACCCACTGTAACTTGTAGTACTGATATCACTACTACTACTACTACTACTACTACTACTACCACCACCACTACTGCGGCTGCAGGGCTTCAGCTGACAGCTCAGCTCAGCCTGAAACCCTGCATTCATCTTTATTACTACTTCAGCTGTTTTGAAAGCAGAAAGGCATGGAGGACTTGTCCTCTGATTGGCCACAGGCTCTCTAACTTAGCAGGCTTGCACAGCAAATCAATACACTGCAGTCCAGAGCACAAAGATGAATTGTGAAGCCAAGGCACGGCAAAAAAAAAAAAAAAGGCACCCTGCATCTGGAAAGACACTGAAAAAGCCATTTTTGTCCTGACCTCCCAGACCGTGTGTGTTCGCACACCAGCTTTGTGGAACCCTTCCAAGATAATTTGTGAACTCTGGTTCACACACCATTTTCAAAGTAGGTCATACACAGTAATCTCAGCTGAGGAGAGAGACACTGTCAGTACGAGTCCCTAGAGGCTGTAAGGAGGAGGGCAGTTTCAACCAATCCGAGAGCTGGTGGAAATTAATAGCCTGAGCCATGCAACTGCACCCAGCTGCTGCAAGGTGCTTGCCTTGTTCAAACAGCTGACAGACAAGCTCTAACAAACCCAGCCTCTTTGCCATTTATAGCTGTAAAAGGACCTACTGTTCACCTGGATGCACCACCAGCGTGGCTTAAATATTAACTTGAATGAAAATACAGTGCAAGAAGAAATCTAACCTTTACTCAGCTCTGTGCACCACACAGCAGGAATCACAGCTAATTCTGAACTATGACATTTAAAGAAAAAGCATTTCCTATAGTCTTCAAATGACTGCTTCCTCCAAAGGTTCTCTTGAGTATCCCATTGGTATTTAGAGCTCTTTTAATCATCATCTTTACAAGCAAAACACAAAATCATGAGACAGAGGTTATAGAAAAAATGGGATCTGCATTGACAGAGGGACTCCCACAACACATAAAGCCTCCAGCACAAACCATTTTAATTCACCTCTTATTCTGAGTCCTGCATTTGGGCACTGGCAGGCTGAAATTTGCATCTGTGTAAAAAAGAGTCACAGGAAAATAAAAACATGAATGGTTACACACACAATTCTAGAAGTGTTAAAAATAATTATAATAAAAACTAGAGAATGCTTACTTTAAGTCAGTGTCAATTTAAGGCATTCACATATAAGCTATTTGGAACATGCTGCCTTTAAATAAAATCTGCACATCATCAATTATCTCTTAAAGCTGCAAGCCAAAAAGAATGCCTGCAGAGTTCTTTACAAAAGTTATGCAATTTTATGAAGTGGGTTAATTTTTAATCAGTTTTTATTTCACCTTGTTTCTGGTCAATGGCTACAGTACAAGAAGGAATCTAGCCTAATCTAACATGAGTGGGCATTGCTTTTGTTACTGAAATCAATACTGAGCCAATCGAGTTAGCCAAAGATGTTTGGTATCTATCAGGCCAAAGAAAGGGCTTTCTTCTGCTGGAAAAGCTGTAGATTTTCTTTTGTGGTGTGTAGAACTGAAAACCTTATGTAAATATAAATAAGCACTGGTTTCTGGATTCACTCTGCTCTCTGCAAGGTGAGTGGGGGAGGCAGCAAACTGTGGAAGAGCAATAACAGTTTCTATGTGGTGGTGTGGATGGAAGAAAGGGTGTACTGAATAACCTCCCACTTCTAAACAAGCACCATACCTGATCAATAGCTTTCCCAGGAAGCTGTGAAGCATGTTTATGCATAGTCTTATCACCTGACAGAGAATTAACTGCTTTTTATGCAAAGATTTATTTTAAAACATCTACAGAAAACTGGAAAGGGACACCACTATCGCTTCTCGGCCTCTTGAAGGCTCAGATCAAGTATATAATCCAGGGAGCAACTGATAGTTCAATGTAAAACATGATACTTTCCTGGAAAAGTCACGCTGTCTGTGCATAACTTCAAAGCACACTTAATAAAATTGAAAATGGGGGATGAAATGGCTGAATTTCTTAAATAACTCATAGCAAAGGGGAAAACAAAACACTATTTCTTTCCCCCAAGGTATAAAGAAAACCTTACCATTCTATTTTTTTCAAACCAATGCAAGTTTTATGTTAGGTGCAGCATCCATACTAGATCATCTGTGGTACAGATTTACTGAAATAAAGAGCATTTCTAGACTAAGTTTTAGTCTTTGTCATCATACTGACAGGAATCTTTTTCCAATACTAGGATCAAGCTATTTACAAAATACGTTTATTCAAAAACCATATACAAATCCAGAGAGAGAAAGAGAGGGAGAAGAAGAATCCTCTGTATTTTCCGGTATATCTGAAAGTAACCTTGTTTTAGTCTTTGAAAGGAATGAGTATGAAATTCTAAACAGGTCACAAAGTAATTAGGCACCCACCTGAAAATTAAACACACACTGAAAAGCTTAACTAACAGCATATGCTAATTCATCCCTCATTTTTTCATGGTTGGTCATTAAGATATAAGGCAAAGCTGGATCCTGTCAAACCCTACTTATCATTGGAAGTGAAATGCTCTAATCTTTCTGCTGGGTTAAAAGGAGACAGGGACTAGAACAAGGTGATACTGTGTTCAGAAAGCTGATCTGATATGGCACTGCAGCTACAACAGGGTTTGCAAGTCTGACATAACAGAATCAAGGCTGGGGAATCAGAGGTTACTTAGAACAAGATCAGATGTACAGTACTAACCAACTCTGGGACCTGACTCTAGCCTTGCGTAAGCCCACATAACTTGGTGAGGTCAGTGGAGGGACTCCTAATCTACAGCTGGAAGAGAACAGAATCAGGTTATCATTTCCTACCTTGTAATTGGTGGCTTAGACCAGAGCAGCCAAGGAGTAAAAAAAGAATTTGTCATCACATGTCCTATGTTTTTACCAGTGTCAAATAAGCTCACATAACACAATGGGACGTGCAAACTTTTGTACCAAGGATTTTTTTTTCCTTTGTAATTGTCTTCCATGTGCTATAATAATACAGGTTGCTTGTCTGCATTACATTAGTGGGCTGCAGCAGTGTCACAGATGCAGCTGAGATTATTCAGAGTGAACACGTGTGAAGTGCAAGCCACTCATCTCTTTGCCCACTTGCACTACATTTTGAAGTGAAAGCAGGCCCAGCGTGTCTCTGTGCGTGGATAAAGAGTACTCCTGGTTTCTCAGCCCTATTCACTTTTCTATCAATGAGAAATTACCTTTTGGGTATAGATTCCTACCCTAATCTGAAGCATTCTAGATTTAGGTTACGGACAAGTATTCAATAGCAATGATAAGAAGTTCTGGGAAATGTGCACCAGCATGAAAGCATGGCAAGAAATACATGTACAGGTGATCAAGCTCCTGGTATATGGAGAATGCTAGAGCATGGCAAGAGCCTGTATTGCTGGTGCTTCACCTGCTGGGGACTCCTGCACTCCTACTTGGAGGGAGGGGTATGGGAGAGGACAGCCACAATGTACCTGTTAACAGTTTCCATTGCCAAAAAAAAAGCTCATCAATTTCTATTATGTTTTGGTTTTAGAAAGTTATGAGGACACCAAAGAAAATGACCTTAGTCATGAGTTGATTCACTTTCAAATTAATGGAGGGACAAACAAAGTAGGTCAACAGCTAAGGTGCATTTTTTATTATTTACAAAGGACAGATCATGACAAAGTAAGGGAACTACCATATTTTCTACTATAAGACAAGTTAAAAAAAAGTTTATACTATATATAAGTAGGCACAAATGTTCTTCTCAAAAGTGTGTTTATGGAATATCTATGCTAAAACTTGCTTTGGTTTAAAAAAAAGGTAAAATGCATCAATTCTGGATGAACTGAGTTTATAGGTACCCATAGTAATAGGCATGCTTAGTTCAAAGTCAGTGTTTTCAAATTTTCCTCTCATTTCCATGTGCTCAGGGAGAGCAGAGTCTGACAGTAAAGTGAGGGGAGGGGCTGCAGGAAGAAGAAGTTGTGGGACAGAGGGCAAGGGGGGACACCTGCCTCCCTGCCCCCAGATTTATTTTCCCTGCTGTAGTGGGAGGGAGTGGGGGGGGGCAAATTTAAGGCAAGCCTCCAATACTTAGATTCTATACCTGAAAAATTACAACAAATTTATACGTTTTCCATATATAGAATCTAATTATTGGGGCAAGGGGGTCATCTTATATTCAGAATCATATTATATTCAAAGAAATACAATAGTTAAAAAACTGTCATATGGAAAGAGGAGTTCAGGGAAATAAGTGCAGAGAAGGCCTGGAATTTCTTTAAGTGTGTGCTCTACTCCAGCAGGACAGAGTCAAACTGTGTCACCACTTCTTTAGAAAGCCCCTGTTTGGGCCAGTGCACAGTGCCATGTACACCCACATGAACATAATGGAGGCCCTGGTTACATGATCTCTGCTTCAGTCCAGTCCAGTACAGACAAGTCCAGAGCAGGGGAAGCAGTAGAGGAGATATCCTTGGCTGTATGGTGGGTGCTGACACCATGATTCACCTACCTCATCAACCCACAAGAGGTCAGTGGTGGGGAAAGGACTTCAACACTGGATCCATTTTTTGGGGGGTAAGGGGACAGCATAAGGAATCCCCTTCATCTCAGCCATGGTGTTTAAAGTAGCCAGTCTCTGCTCCAAGCACATGCAGACTTCATGGCTAAGTTACAGCCCTCCAGTGCTCCTACATCACTTTTGCTCCAGGAGAGGTGATGAGGAGCCTCCCTTTTGCTCCTTTGAAGAACCTAGATATGAGCTAAATTATCTATGAGTTTCAGATCAGCAACCTTATTTTCTATAGTAGCTTTGGTGTCTGTAGCGTAGCAGTTATCACATTGGCTTCACAACTAATGCTGTTTCAAAACCAGGCAGAAATAGCCCCTTGCTTGGTGTCCTTTCTCCAGCCTGGCTTGTAGATAATGCCAGAGATGCTAATGCAACAGGAACAGATATTTTTAGCAGAGCAGGAAGGTCTGGGAGGTGGATTCCTTACTTTGTTCCTTGGGTAGGACAGGCTATCTTATCCACAAAGAAAGACAAGGCTGAGCAGTGCAAGCAAATGGTAATGTCTGAGCCTGACTCTGCCTCCCTGCAGCAGTGAAGTTCAGAATACCGGATGGACTTCCTGGGGCTGGAGGGATGGGAGGGGGGCAGGGTTAAGCAAGGAGCATAGCCTCCCGGGATGCTGGAGAATAGGGGCATGCCTTGTGGTGCTCTGAATAACTGCATGTGGCGTTGGAAATAACCACACTGCTGAGAAGTTGCTGTTGTAAAGCGTTAACATTTCTTCATGAAACTGCCATTCTTTTTCCTCAAAAACCAAAACAAAACAAAAAAACCCCACTTGAACTCCTGTACAGTCACTGTTTGTGGTGCTAAAGTGGCATATTTATCCCTAGAAATGCAATGTCTGTTCATGGCTTTCACATTGTTCAGATCCAGGTTTCTTATTTGATGCATTATGAAAAGGAGATGCCAACTGCTAAACTGGAACCACACACATCTCTACCGATGGACATCACTGTGACAGTTTTAGCATAGGTACTCCGTAACCATATTTCTGAGAAGCACTTTTGTGCCTACTTATATATAGTTTAAACTTTTTTTTTTTTTAAATAAAATTTAATTTCCAGGGTCAAATCAGTTCTGAATTAAGTTCAGATTTTGACTGGGCCCATTGGAGAAGCACCTTAAAACAGCCTTGAATGGCCAACTGAGGATTATCCTGGTGTCAGGGAATGTTAAGCTAGCTCTGCACACTCCCATCCACTCCCAGGGGTCTGGGACATGTTGAGAGAGGTTGCAGAGGCAGCATACAAGTGTTACCATCAGCAGGGACAGGGTAAAGGAGTTATTTCGACACCAGCCAACACTAAGGCTGAGGCTGGTTTAAAGGTGGCTGAGATCAACCTTTGTCTTCCCATCAAGCTTCAGCTGTGCCAACCATGGATTCAGCATATATATGATAACAACCCTACAGCTATTAAAGGCCTCTGGGATTTTCTGCTGTAATGCTCTGGAAAGGTGGTGTGATCTGGTCCCTTTTGCTTTCCTTTTGCCAAAGGAAAAGCAATACCTTTGTGCCAGGCCAGGTCTCCACAGTGCCAATGACAGGAACCCCAGTGTCACCTCCTAAACAGTATCTGGTCAAAATGCTGCTGGGGCTTCTAACAGGAATCAGATCTCTCCTTCCCTGTTGGTATTAGAAAACCCTAGTTGGGATGGGATGATGTCAGTCACTCCTCAATGGAGGCAGAGGGGATATACATCTAAAGAGAGAGACAGCACAGACTGTGGTCTGTTTCAGTAAAGCATGTACCTTAACATACTAAAAAGGATTTCCCATAATAACTACTACAGTGTGTTCATGTCTCTGCAGAGGTGCTGCATGCTGCTGATTGGTTTGCTGGGCTACTCAGCTACCACTGATCAGACACAGCCTGTCCCAGTAAGCCCACAGCATGAAACAAGCAGAGGCAGTATAAGATACATGCAGTAAAACTGGTCTTCATCTTTATTCTATTCACCTTTTTATGACCTCAGATCAGTGCCACTGAGCCAAATTCGTATCTAGTATGATTCTACTGAAGTCTGTGAACTCAAGCCAGCAACCAGTTGGCCTCATTTCTTTATGTTAATTATGAATGGTGGAAACAGAAACTAGCAGGTGTCTAAAACTTCAAGTCAATTGTGAGCACCTTGCTCTGCACAGAATTGTTTCCTAGATGCTAGCTGCTTCTGTTAGCTCAGTAATTCTTCTTTTAGTATTCTGTCTTCTTTTCATAAGCTTCCTTTCACAGAGGTGCTAGTTACAAATGGAAAGGAAAGGCTAAACTCTGTTCCCAGTTATGCTGGAGGTCAGGCTAGGGCATAGCCACTCCAGAGAAGTCAATAAATTTATTCTGACAACTGACAGCAGAGTATGGTTAGAAGGCTCAAAGAGGTACACTTTTGGGTATTTTCACTGATGTTTCTGATTACACCCTCTTGTTGCTACCTGGATCAGCAGTCTTAATTTGATATTAAGAGCGAAAGAGATTTAAAACACTAAATTATGTAGGCTCTAGCATACGTACAGTTTACCCCTGCAAGAAGCAGGCATAGGAATAGCAAGCTCTGACACAAAAAAGTGTTCAATGCTCCACAGGCAGGAGGGCAGCTATAATTTTACATCAAGGATGTTGTCATTGTTTGAGTGTCACACGTGCTTATACCCCAGGGTGTAATGTTGATTAATTGGTAGAAATTACATGTTAGTCCTCACGTCATTAATGAAACAGGGCTTCACTCATGCTCTCCCCTTTTGCAAATAGATTTCCCTGGCTAATGTGGTGACTTGTGTTAGCCATGAACTCCTACTGAATCTGAGCTTCCACTATGAAATAAAAGCGTATGCACTCCCAGCTGCAAGGCTGCAGAGAGAACCTTCCCAAGCACAGCCCAAATATAAGTGATGTACTACTCTCTTCCTGGGTCTGCAAAAGAAACACCTTGCTTCTGTTGCTCCTTATTCACTGCATTGCCAATCATCACAGGCAGAAAGGTGTTAAGAAGACGTGAGCCAGTTTTGTTTATTTTTACCCCATTGTTTTTGGTTTGGGGTCTGTAATACAGAGTTCTGTGCCATACCTTCATAGCTTCATGCAACAGCCACTGTCTAGCATTCCTTCCAAAACATCCTTTAATGGATATGATCCTATGAACTGGATCTGGAAGGGAATCCCCTCCTCCAACCCGTTCCAAAACACTCCCCAAAAAAAACAAACTATGGACATTTTAACAGTGGAAAGCAAGGAGACATACTGAAATTTATACTTTGCACATCAGAGGCAAACTATGTTTGCTGGCAAACATTTTAGATAACATCTTCACTTGCAATTTTCTCAGTGTCGTGGCTCACAAGTGTTTGTCCCAATTCTGAAAATATACCTCACATGATACAGGAAACTGTGCTCTGCAATTAGAAGTCAACTAGAAGTTAATGAACAAGCTGCTATTGAAATAGACTGCAAAGAATATTTCTTTAGGTTTTTTTAGGTTAAATTTAGTTGATTCAGATTGCCCTATCAGGAAGTAGCTGGGAAAGAAAAGCCATCTAGTGGACAACAATGTAATTACAGCCAGCAAGCTCTTCCATGTTCAAGACTTGCATTAAAGTTTTTTTTTTCATTTGTTTTTAAATAGTAGTTAGTAAAGAAAGGCTCTGAAGTCTTGGGTAAAGCAGTGACTCCTGAAGGACAAGTGTGTTCACAGGACTTGTAGACTTTATAAATATTGGTTTTTAAGGCTGAGAACTGCTAGTACCCTTAGTCTAGGAGTTCATAAGCATATTTCTTATAACAGGGGGTTGTCATTCCATTGGCTATGCCTTTTTAATTATCTTATCTTATCTCTAGCTGCAATAGTATGTGCCAAACAGCCTGGCATTGCCCTGGGGTTAGAAAGCTGAGCTAATATTTAAACTTTTGTCCCCTCTGATCTCGGAAAGTTAGACACAAAATAATGAGAAGAGACTTTGTGACTTTTTAAGCAAACAAAACTGAATGCAGATCTGCACTATGCTTATTTCTGAAATTCCAGGGAGACTTACAGATTCTATCAAATTTCTCTCCAGCTCACTGAGCAAAACCATCATCATCATTATCATGTATGTCTTATCTAAGGATCTCAAAGCTTTATTGGCAGGGTAGCTTTTATCATCTTAATTTTACAGGAAAAGAAACAGAGGCATGCACTGGCTAGAACAGTGCAGCACTGACTTGCAAGAAAGCCAAAAATGGAATCAGACCCTTGCACTAATCATTAGATCACACTATCAATCATATGTAATTTTCCTTGACTGGGTTCTGCAGGCACTTGCAAAGTTTTTCCTGAAGAGAAAATAAGAGGAAAACCTCAGAGCTCTGTGTATTTTTTGTTTTGCATGATAGTGCCTTAGACAAATGTGATTGGAAGACTGAAACACAGGTCAGCTGTATAAACAATGAGTCACAAGCATGCCTGTTCACCTCACTCAGCATTAAACTCTTCTCTTTGTTAACAGAAGAAATTGAGACAAAAACAACATCCAGAATAAGGTATGACATTCTTTGGCTACTGTTGCTGAAATGTCCCCTACTTGTTGCGAAAACCAGCGGAGTGACTTCAATAAACAAGAACACCCTTAGCAAAGCTAAAATGGTGTGCAGTGAGATTTTTCCCTTTCTCTTTCCCCTGCCATTGATCACAAAAGATAATTACTACTCCTCCTTTTTTTGCCAATGACTACTCAGAGAGTCTTAAAGCTCCAGACCCAGAATCTAGACTCACTCCTTCCTTCACCATCAAATAGCTGAAATGTGATGGGACCAAATTTTCTCTCTCTCTAAACAAGAGTAAAAAATTATCATTATGTGTCATCACTGTGGACCTCAGTGTTAGAGCAAGAGTGTAACAACTACAGTTGTATGGCAACATACATCAATATAGTATCATCAAGACCCAATACCATAAAGAACATATCCATACTTCTCATTATCCCATTTCAAAAAGATCAAATAAAATGTTTGATTAGAAATTGATAGAAGCCAGGGATAGCCCTATGAATGTCTTGCATTTGAAAGATTTTCTAACTTTATTTCAACAACACAATTGGTCCAATAAAAGACATCACCTTAACCAGTCTTTGCCTCTCATAATTTCTGGACCATAATTGCTATAACATCACTCTTACACTACTGGAAACACCCTTAAAATATGACTTTTGTTGAATTTTGGAACTTAGGAGTTGCCAAGTGTACTGGCCCTGTTGCACATCTAATCACTGTGGACATTTGTACACGTGACGCCATTACCATGTACATGTGATGAAAACATCACTTTGTGTGGCTTAATGGCATCACACTGAACATATGCAAGATTTTTGGGGTTTTTAAATGAGTTTACATTGTTGCAAACTAAACTACACCCCAATAGGGCTCTGGAGGAAAAAAAGGACTGAGCACCTCACCACTTCTGTCTTCAGCAGGCTCCTTCAATAGGTTCCTTCAGCATGATGCTTAGGGTCACCTAGGAACTGCCTGGCTTGCCCCTGGGGCAGTATGGGAAGGCAACAGGAGGGCAGCTGGGTTTGCTGGTGGCTGAAGAAGGTGGCAGGTGTGGAGCCCAGCTGGCTGGGCACTGACCTGAGTTCACCTGGGCTTCCAGCGCCCCGTGCACTGTCCCTCATCGCCTTCTCTGGCCACCAGTACACTCAGCTGCCCTCCTGCCACCTCCCTGCACTGCCCCAGGGGTAAGCTGGGTGTGCAGGTAGGTGGCCAGAGAAGATGGCGGGGGTTGTGCATGGGGTGCTGGAAGCCTGTCCAGGTTCAGGGAAGTGTTAGATCAGGTGCCTCCAAGCTGGGACAGCACCAGGCCAGCTAGCAGCCCACTTAGGCTTCTGAAGCCCTGTGTACCATCCCCACTGCCTTCTTCGACCACTAGCAAACCCAGCCACCCTCCTGCCACCTCCCTGCACTGCCCCAGGGGCAAGCCAGTCTGTTTCCAGGTGACCCTAGGTGTCCTGACAGCCACAGGCACCTGCTGAAGGTAGAAGCAGCAAGGAACCTGATCCTTTATTAAAAATGTTGTGGGGGGAGCCTGCCCACTCTCCTGTGGCCAGAGAGCGAGCTGCCAATAAGCCAAGCAGCCCCTGAGCTGTGGGGGGGCCCCAGTCTTTCCGTGCATGGCAGCAGCACTGTTTTTATTTAGGAGGTACATAATAAAACCCTGAGGACTAAACCCCCATCATGTGTACAAATGCTCTGTTGGCCCCCTAGCACATCCTGTAGTGATTATTTGAACAATCCATTGTCTCATTACATGAAAAACTATCATTCTTGAATTTGTCACTCTTCAGTTTCCTGATCATCTCTTTGTTTTTGCAGTGTGAGATAGTGGGGGGACAGAAACTCTTGACCTGTCTTCTCTACATTCTTCATTATCTTGTATACTTTTGCCATACCACCTCTTATTCATCTTCATTATTTTTTCAATTTTATCCATAATAACTAAGCAGGGATTTCAGGATTTGGTTCATTAGTCATTTTCTTTATATAATACAAACAGGAGTAAGAAAACAGAAAAATGGAGTAGAAAATATATTACTTAGGCTACAAGCTGTTTGGAACACTGCCGGTCTTTGGGTGACGTATATACAGTGCTTGGCTCAATAGAGTCTAGTCTGTGTTTGAAACTACCATGTATTACTGCAGTACCACTAATCAGTAAAGGACAATACTGCATCACTAGGATTCATGATATTTTTAGAAAATTATGAGATCGAACTGTGGTAGAAAAGCATCACTTTGCTCTGTTTTGAAGACTGTAACAAATGCTGTACTTTTAAAGATTTGGCATCTGTCTTTGTAAATGGGGAGGAGCCAGTTTTGAAACTCTTGAGAGGCAGAAACTTTAGTTCTTGCCAAACTCAAAGGTTTTTACTTTTGAAGTTTACTGAATCTAAAGAAACCCACAAAGCCACTTAAGAGTTACGTAGCCATGATAAATGTACGTGCTTCTGTTTTTTTAAGCACTCTCAATCATTGCAATTATTCCTTGAGACTGCTTGTTAAAAAAAAGAAAAGAAACAGACATTTTTCACAGCTACAAAACCCTAAAGCAGCTCTAGAGTTTTCTGTGAAACTTAACAAAAAATTGCCTTTCAGCTAAGAATGGTAAAAATAGATCAAAAACCAATTAGCTGGCCCACACAGCAAGAGACAGGTGTGCTTTAGATAGGATATTTATACTGTATAAAGATAATATTTTATGACTTTTACAGATTCACAAGGAGTATAGCTGTTACAGATTTTCTTTTCCAGTCATCACTACATCCACTCAAACCCTGCTACACTCAAAACCACTGCTGGGGGCCCATTAGGAATGGAACACTAGGTGCTAAGTCAGTAATTCAAATACTTTCTTGTTTGTCCCAGTTAGCAAAGACTAAATGGTGTATTGCAGTGCGAAGGTATATCAGAATTCAGTTTTACAGCATGTGGTCAAAGACTATATTGGATGCATTCAAGCTAATGAGACTGCTCCAATTTTACATCAATATAAATAATTACCGATATTTACAAATAACTTACTATATGTGTATGTGTGTGTGTTTGCGCATGCACACGTTTGACTTGTTAAAATAACAAGTTTCAGGATGTACCATAAGGACATTCTCGAACTGGGCCAAAATTGGGATGGATGTAGTTGTGGCTATATGTTGCAATATACCTAATATTACATAGAATAATGTTATATAAATTGAAGAAATGATATATAATGGAGGAAATATAAATGGTCTGTACCAGTGGTATTCAATCTTTTTGCCCTGCAGGCCAGATGGGTGGTGCCTCATCCATCTGTGGGCTGGATCTGATGGGTACGGTGGGGACCAGGGGATAGCCTGACCCTGATCCAGCCGTGCAGAGAGGAGGAGGTGTGGCCCCACCACAACCTGGCCATGGCAGGAAGGGATGTGGCTGCAGGGTGAAATGTGGCCAGGTCCTGATCTGGCTGCATGGTGGGGAGGGGATGTGGCCTGTACCCAATTTGCCTGTGGAGGTTTGGAATTTGGCAGCAGGGGAGGGGTGACAATATTAATTGCTACTACTCTACTGCCAGAAATTTTCCTGATCTGTGGGGAACCCCACAGGCTGGATGTCATGGCTGCACGGACCGAGGGTTGTGCACCCCTGGTTTATACAGAAAGTGTACTAATGAAACACTCTAAACATTTTTGGTATATATGGCAGAAAACTTACTTAGAAAGAAGTCATGATATATATATTAGCAAACTTTGTACTATGACTACTAGTAGAAAAGAACCAGGAAGCTGTATATGAGATGGGTCCCTGTTGTCTTAGGCACTGTACACTCATATATGACTGCCATAACCTGAAGAGTTTATAATTTAAATGGATAGAACAGGCAAAGGTGACAGAGGGCTGATGTGCCGTGTCAAGAGCACATAGGAGAATGATAGAGTCACAAACACAGGTCCCTGACTTGCAGTGCAGTGGCATTTCCTTTAGACAAGGGGTGGCCAAGTGATCACCCATGGATCACATGGAGCCCACAAGGGGTGAAGTTGCAATCCCTGGTCTCCTGCTTGGCAGGTTCCCCCTCCCTTCTCCCTGCTGCTTCTTACCTCCACCCCAGAGAGCAGGGCAGTGCACAGCGCTGCACAGGAATTCCAGGGTGAGTTTGGAGCTGCTCAGGAAGGGATCACACCTGTGCAGTGCAGTAGTTGGGGGGGGGGGCATCCATAAGGTGTGCTGCCCTCTTACCCATGCCTTGTATGGGTCAGCCTGTGGCTCCCAGGGGCTTAGAAGTCTGACAACCCTGCTCTAGACTATCCTGACCCTATTACCTCTAAGACTCCCTCTAGATTTCTGATGGGTTTGGCAAATAGGATGCTGACAGAGATTGATAAACTAGTTTTACAGGCTGGTGTTCACACTCAATTCTCCCACTTTACTAGCCCCAACCTCTCTCTGGAAAGTGCCAGGCCATTCCAGTTAGGCGATGCTGGTCAAACTTCACAACTACTCTAATCTAAAATTCCCTCATTCCAGTACCAACCTTTTTATATTGTGGCTATTTTAAATAGCTTCAGAGCATTGTCTCCTCCTGACTGGGAATCAGGCAATCCCATTTATTTCTGGCCTCCAAATTTAATGACGCTAACCTTGAGGTAACTAATGTCCATTCTCATCACCACTCAAATTCAAACAGCTTGTTTGATGTATCTGTTTAATACTAAAATGACTATGTTTGCTTAATAATAATTTCAGTCCCATGGAAAAAAAAGTAATACATCTCTCTCTAGGTATCTGCAAACTACCTTTAAAACAAAAGCATTCACTTTATTTTGTATGAAGGGAATGTAGAGTTAACTTTGTAGAGTCTACCTCAAATTTCATATACACAGGAAAATACAATGAACCTTTCCCATTCTCATACATAGCACATCATATAAAGAATCAGGCATTTTGTTACAACTTTCTGAAAGCTTTGGAAAAGTTTAGGAAATAATAACAAATAGCATGGCACAAATATAGAAAAGGTGCAGTAGTAATTCAATGTGCCAATGAGAGGACTTTGATAGATCCTCAGAGGGTATGTCTACCCAAGATGTTTACTGCACAGTTGACTAATTAGCTGTGCAGTAAATGTTGCACATATACACGGGAGTCCCTATTAGGCTGGAGAATATTAATTTACTTGGCAGCAGTACAGTACTTGTAAATACAAGTAAATACAAGTACTATCCTGCTGCAGAGTAAAAAACTCCACAACAGCACACGTGTAGACACTGCCTCAGCTGGCTGGGGCATGAAGGCGTTTCAGTGTGGGGGCTGCCTGCTGGCTTACCTCCACAGCACGTTGAGCCAGGGGGAGCAGCTGTTCCCCCAGCCAGCCGGGGCTGCTTCATGCCAGCTCATCATGCTGCATATGAATCAACTTGGGTGCTTGTTGCTCCAGAGTTTCTTACTCTGGGACACGCATTCAAATGGCACACCTGGGAGCAATAAACTCTGGAGCAATCAGCTCTGGAGTTTATTCATGCACATTAATTGCACATGTAGATGTGCCCTGGGTCTCCTAAATAAAGATTCTGAAGGAGACTTGAACACCATCAGCTACTGTGGATTCTAACTGAGATCTCTGGATCAAATCCCACAGTGCTTCCAAGTATACTTCAAAACCAGAGTGACAGCTATTTAAGGCTCCCCAGCCTGAAAGAGCTTATACACAAGGTTTTCCTCTAACTACCAAGAACACCAGGGCTCAGCATTCCAGCTGATTTTCCAAGCAGTGAATGACTGGCTCTCTCAAATACAGCTGCTTTCTTCATTAGAAAACTAAAAATAGTTCTGCTCCAAGCAGTCTGGTTTCCTTTTAAGCTTTCTGCCATATCCATTTGTGTGTTTCATTCAGGGTTTCAGCATGTGTACACCACTGTGATTCTATTTCAGAATGTAAGTACATTCAAGGAATGTTTCACTGCTTCTCCCATATTCACTCCAGATGTCCTGAACTGTCCAAAACTATTTCACATTAGGAGCACTCTCATTTTGGCATCTATGCTTTTCCCATCCATTGCAGCATTTTCAGGAATATTCTCAGCAAACAGCAATATGATTAAAAAAATATAAAATTATGTGAGAAGAGGGGCTGTTCTGCAAGTAGCTCATGGAATCAGATTAATTAAAGTAAAACTGCATCATGGGCTTTCACTTGTAAAAGATGCTGGAGTAAGGGCCCTAGAACCTTTTGTCCTAGTCTCACATACTTCACAGTGCAATGTCTGGACAAACTTCCTCATACTGCTGCGCTTGGGTGCTCTAACCTCTCTGGAAGGTACTTGTTTAACCTAAACGGAGAAATAAAGGTGTCTGTCTCTCCAATGATCTGGAAACCAGCTTAAAGAAACAAGTCCTGCCCACTTGCTCCCACTTCACAGGAGCCCATGCTAAAAATAAAAAATGTTATGGACTTGTTGCTGACATGAAGTTGGGCATACCTAGTGCTGCTCTCAGGAGCATGCCTGAAAGAAAGAAATCCGCATGAGCACACAATGCTCATTCAACCTGCAGCCCACACTGAGTGGGAAAAATGAGTAGGACTTGTTTTTTTGGCAAAAATCTCAGGATTGCCAAGGCACAGTATAGACATAGCTTGGGAACCTACAACATATTCAGCCCTGGGACACTTGCGCTTGCACCAAGACAGCTGAAACCAAGATTAAGGAAGGTAATGTCTTATGATGTGCACTGGGAACTAGACCAAGATCACTCAATCATTACACCTAAAGTACTGAAAAGGTACCTGTGTAAAGATTTAGCCATTATTGTTGTGGGAGGGCTTCAGGAATCAATCTATCTTGTCTGGCTCTTGTGAATATTCCCATTCAAGTTAATGGAATACTCTTTCAAACTGATACTCCATCTACTCCTGTTCTCCAAGTTACTTAGAATAACTCAATAAATTCCCATTGCTGTTAAAGGATACAGTACTGGATGAGATTGAACTTAGTGGAGAAGGCCAGTGTAAATACTAATTATGTTTTATTTTGAGGGCTTATTTGGGACTGGAGTGATGGAAAAGTCTTGAGCTGACCCTGCTCCAGAAGTAAATTCCATGCCAATTAATTAGACCAAACAGGACTGCTTGGCTTAGTGTCCCTTTCTTCCTCCAGTAAAACTATCCAGACCTTATCTTTCAGTAATTTAATAAATTGTAACACAGTAGGTCTTGCAGGAGTGAGGAAGCCAGTGTAAAAAAAAGAAATCTTAACCTAGAATTCCAGCCTGAAATATTTGGAGGTATCATCATTTAGTTTCATCACTGTGGTGCACCTCTACAACCTAGAGGTGTCACTATAGGCTCTGTCTACATGTTACATGTATAATGCAATTAACTGGTTAATTGCACAATCAATTCAGACTGGCTATGCTTGGAAAGTAATTATCATGCCATAAAAAGGTCCAACCAGCTATAAAGTTAGAGCTCAAAAATGTGCAATGACTTTGTAGCTGGTTGTTATCCAGCTTTAATTTACATGTGTTGCAGGGGGTTGGGATCCTTGCCATCTGGCAGGGCTTCCACCCATAGCCAGGGCTGGGAGTCCTGCAGCTGAGCCCCAGCAGTGCCCCAATGCAGCTGTGAGACTCTCAGTCCTGGCAACTGTGGGGCATTGCCATGGCTGCAAGTCCTGTCAGCTATGGAGCCTGCAGCTGCAGAAGCCTTTTACTGGCTGATGCAGGGGGAGCCCAGAATGGTGATCCCAGGCTTTCCCTGTATTGGCATTAAGGCATGATAGGACCTGATGCTGGATCCCACAGCCACACCTCCTGCCATACACATGGCATGGCACGAGGCATGATTGTGTGGAATGCACATCAGATCTTATCACATCTTCACCTGAATGTCTGGAGGAACACTAGAGAAACATTGTGAGAAAGCTCTTTCTTTAGTATTTCTAACTTGGATGGAGCTAAGTTATATGGGAAGCATCATGAGAAAGCTGGTACTTGAGTATTTTCAAAGCAGAGACCTTGAGATAAACATTAGGTTTCACAAACTCCAGAACCTTTACTGGAATACATGCTTACCACTCATTTTTCTGCCACTGCAGTTATTGTTGTGCAGTGAATTTAAACCAGTATAGCTTTTCTTACATGGCTAAACCTGAAACTTTTTTGTGTCAGTGAAGATAATTAGAGAGAGTAGCACTTCTTGTTTTCTGTTCTCAAGTCTCAGTGCTGTGAATTGTTAAGTGCCTCCCAAGACGCGGAGTCTGCACACATTCTGTTTATTTCTATGGGAGTCAAGCACACTCAGCACCTCACAAGAATCAGGTCAGATGTTGTTTGTGAATGTTTTTACAAAAATAAGAAAACCATTAAGGGAGGGAAAGGATTGGTACCTGGGAGAAATATTTAAAAAATATTAATAAATAGTGCAAACAGTACTTTGTTCACACATGACAACTAGTCCTAGATGTTTTCCATGGTACTAAACAATGTAGGTTTCAAATTTTATCACTTCTTAAATAGAAAATAGTAACTGACAAGACAACCAGTGCAAACAGGAAGCAAATTCATCTGGCCAAATTCTTCACTGAGCTATGCATGTGTACTCCCACAACAACCAAGAACAGAATTTGGTTCACTGTGGGGTTCCTCCCCATTCTATATGTCACATTTTGACTATGCAACGCATATTTTCTAGTTAAACAGTAAAACTGTATTAACTTCTGCTTCAGCTAACTTAGCAATACTAAATGCAAATGTTTCCTGCACCTACGAATAAAATCTCTTCATGGGGAATAGTGTTGAAGATTTGGATGAGTTAAAACAGCAGCAGCATCCATGTGGGACCAATCTTCCCTGGACAACTTTCATGGTTTGAATTCACAAATTCTTTCCAGAGGAAATATCTGTGGAACATTTCCAGTACATCCCAAAATGTTGAAGTCAGTCATTTTAGTTTACTCAGTTATTGGGAAATCCTTAATACTTCTACCTTTCTTTCAGTTTATATTTTAAGATATATGAGTTTTAGTATTTTATATTCGTGCAAGACGTAGTTATGCTAATTCAATTTGATTTATGTGTGTGATATTATTTTGAATAATTAATTACTAGTATTAGTAGGTAAACCTACTTAAGATAACACCTCCCTTCCTTATGAATGGATGCCTTATTTCAGTGTCTAACAAACAAGTGAAGGAAGTTTTACAGCCTTCTTTTAGCGTGCCATATGCGTTTAAGATGCTTTGTAGAGTACAAATCATAATTCTGGTATTTGATTACTTGACCAATGAATGCAACATTATCTGATTGCTGATGTTAAAAATTCATGAAATGCAAATCAGTGGTACTAGCCCACAGTTCAAGAGCAACCTGTTGCTTGTGAAACACTCCGGTGTGGCTCATGTGCACTGGAAATCAAAACATAAGAAGTTAGGTTAAAGGAAGAACAAAGTATGATGTGGCCTGCAAAATGCGAGGTCCTTTTGACCATAGACTGGTAAAGTTTTGACCATTGCCTTACAGAAAAGCTCAGTCCTGAAAAGGCATGAATGAGAATTGTGGGACTGCTGAATTACCAGGAGAGCTCCATGTTCAAATAAAGTAGAGTAAAAGCCAGGCACGGCACCACTAAAAGCCAGGCAGAGAACCACTATGGCGGGGGGGGGAGGGGAGGTGTGGGGGTTTGTGCTATGTACATTGCCACTGTTAAAATATCCTGAAGCACTCAGGTCCCACCTGTGCCCTCCCTTCACCTTCCATTGTTTCTACTTCTCATTCCCGTCATCCCTGTGCAAGTTCAAAGGCTTGTTTATAGATCCATGCATGTATTTAATTCTCCATTGGATGATAAATCTTTTCTGTGCCATTGCCTGGCCAGTGACAAATATTAGCATTTTGGTCCCCTCTGCTTTTCTTCTGAATGTACTCAAAACACTGCAGATGGCAAATGTAGTTTAACAACAAATGCTCCTCAAGAGATTAGGAAAGAAAAGGATAAGGGAGAAGCCATCAATTGAATGTGACATCAATATGTGACCTAAAAATTTGGAAACTTAAAAATACAACTCCCACTGTTTATTATCATGATAGACTTAGCCATGACTGACACAGAGCTGTTCTACTGACGTAACCATTTTGGGCAGGGAAAGTGATTTGTTTTTGTCCTAATATAGTTATACATCCTCTAATGAGAGTAAAGATATACCTCTACAAAATGCTTTATAGCAGTATGCCTGTACAGGATTAATTTAGACTGGTATGAGCATGCTTACACCAGTGTAAGTGTGTCAATATTAGGGTATTGTTAAAGCCTGTATGAGCCATGTGTTAATGAAAAAGTGGGTAGCACTGGCATGTAAATAGTTTCTGAGGAAGCAAATATCTAAGTAGGGCAAAAACATGATGCCTTTCTTCTAGACTACAAGGTGGAACCCTTAATTTTAATTCTTCTAAGATTACAAATAAGTAAAACCATTTAGAGTTATTGCATAAGAAGCAGCATCTCTTGCTTAGGTCACCAACTATCTACCCTTAACTGAAAGTACTCTGCAGGCCAAGATAGCTATCTACAGCAAATGTCGGTGACTTTGGTTCTCAGAAATGAGGGAAACTTAAAAAAACCCAAGATTATCTTCCATTAAGCTTGCCAGTAAATAAACACGAAAGAAAGCATATATTTAATTTCATTTTGCCTTGATAGTTGCCAATCAATCTAAGCACAGAGAAGGTATGACAAGTGTACCCAGTAAAGCCTTTCCCATTACCTCATGCTTCATCCCTTCTGTTGATAGCAACCTCATCAAACAAACAACCTCCAGCATAAACAAAATCCTTTGCTCTGGTTATTATACTAGATAAATGTACATAATAAAAATCCATCAACTTCCAGAGATAAATCCCAAATCAGTAAGTTACACGTACAAAAAAATCCTAATATAATCAAAAGCTATTCCACTGAGATGCCTACAACCCTAAACTGAACTAATTTGGCTTTTGAGTTATGGTATAGAGAGATGCCTACACACAACTACAATTCTGAGTTATCACTGTATCCATTTAATGGATTCCCTTATGGTCTGGAGCTCCAAAATTCCCAAGTTGGAGTTTTATTTTTTTACTAATTTAATCAACCAGTATTGTATGCTGCAGTTCCTTGGTTGTTAGCTACTTCAAAGCATTTGATTCTCAGACAACAGAATACTATGCATGTGTTTTAGACTAATCATAGGAAAACTATAAACTATAAACTAAACGATAAAACTAAACTAAAACTATAAAACTATATTTTCATCTCTTGGTACAGTGTATTTATTTATCTTGTAAACATCTGATTTTATTCCTCCATCATAGCTTTACTTTTTATATGGCTGTTGAAGGGGAATATTGAGACATAGCTGACTGTGTTGTTTTAACATTGCACATTATTGCCTTGCTAGCGAGCTTTATAGAGTTATTGTTGCTAATTCACTTATGGCCCAGCCCTGAAACCCTCACTAATGATCATTAGTAATGAATAATTGGTAGCAAATGCCAGCTACTCCATTGACATCAAGTTACTGAGAATGCATTTTATTTTTTCCCTAAAGCTGCTGCAAAGGGAGGACCCCATTTAATATAGTATGCTTAATAAAAGCCATGTTTGAAACAACTGCTTCAAATAATAAATTCATAATATAAAGCGGAAATTATGCATGGTTGCTGTCCAACAGGTAGCTATAAATAACATTAGCTTACAGCAGGATGCCCTCAGGTG
Organism: Crocodylus siamensis; assembly: GCF_052110815.1. Taxonomy (NCBI): domain Eukaryota; kingdom Metazoa; phylum Chordata; order Crocodylia; family Crocodylidae; genus Crocodylus; species Crocodylus siamensis. The sequence goes on along the minus strand of NC_143397.1, from coordinate 132,982,064 downwards.
TTGTCAGACTAGATTCTTATTAGAACTGAGTGTTAGAACTGATTAGATAACCTTTTTATGGCCTTGGTCCTTTGACCTTAAGAGGCAGCCCCTGAAAGGCTTGTAGCTGAGCTGAGCTAATATAATAAACAATATAACAAAAATGATAGGTCAGCCCCTTCATGTATGGCACTTCAGAGCTTGCAGGATGAGATTCAGTTTGAAACAGATGATTCATATTGTACTATAAATTTACTCAGTACTTATATCCCTAATGTATATAACCTGTAGCATACACTTCATGAGACACTCACCCAGGACTTTTGCCAGGTATACACATTTGGATAACATATAAAAACTGTGCTCCACAAAGAGGAAAGACTGGATTTGAACTTTTGTGAGGTATAAAAATGACTTATCCCATAATCTGAGCCTTTGTGAGATAACAATAGACAGTACTACTCTAGGGATTTGTATGAGCCATAAATGAAGGAATTTTCAAATGGATTATTAACAGCTTAATAGATCGACAGTCTGCAGCTGAAGGGACAGTGCTATTTTGAAGTGGTTTTAATGTCTGTAACCACAGAAAAGCAAGCCTTTTGTAAACTCATGGTAATTTTATCCATATTAGTAATTCAGGTCTCCTTTATATAAAAAGCCACCACTTTTTCACAGTTATGAACATGTTAAATTCCATAGATACAACACATTCCAGAAGTAAAATTCAGGCACCTGGTGTATAGACGACTGTAATGCACACTGAAGGATTTCTAAGTAGAGTTCAGTTCTAAACATGTGAAAAGCCCTAGTGAGTTGCTTCAATGGAAAATTACAGCAGTGGCACACAACAGTCCAATAAAAAGTTTAAAACAATAGAAATATTTCTGTATAGCAAACTGGAAACTGGAAAAGTTCTTTTAATTGTGCTTTCTTAGTACAAAGATGTTTATGTTCACCAGAACCAACTGTCCATTGTCCCTTTCAGTCATGCAATGGGCCTAGCCAATGCACATGATAAAACCAGTTAGGGCCTGTCTACACTACACATTTTACCATGTCAGGGAACCGAGTCATAACAAGCTCTTTCTGTGCCCCAGGGCAGAGGCAACAGTGGCTGGGGCAGGGACGCAGGCTGCCACCTTGGATCCCCATGGCTGGTGCTCCACTCCTACTGTCAGGGAATCTGGTTACAATATTACTGCCATTTAGGGAGGCAAATTCGAACCAGTGGTGTTTCATAACCAAGCTAAAAACCTGGATATGAGCAAACCAATCACCACCAAAGACTGAAGTCTTGCGATAACAGGGAACAACTGTAATGTAACATGGCAATATTTGTAGTGTGGACAGACCCTATTAATCAAAGTCTACTTCCCCACTGACCTTTTCACCATAGATAAACTAGCCAGAGACTAAGCAATGTCATGAGGGATTACAGAAGTTCTCTCTCCAGTTTTCCAGTCTTAAGTACAAACCAAATGGATAACACTTCTAGGGGCCAGCACTTTCTGGGGGCTCTTGGTTGAAAACATTTCTAGTTGCCCTTATAGCCTCAGCAATCTGTGACTCAATAATCCTTCCAGCAGGACAGCTGGATGAAAAGCAGCCTCCCCCAAGTCCTTCCCTGGACACCAACACATTGTCAGGCCAGCCCTATAACTTGTTGCTGCCAATCCACTGAATATATATATTGTGAATACACTGTGATCCATTGACTAAGATGTGATTCACTGAATACATTGAATCCGTTGGTTTCTCTGATGTGTAAGTCAGAATTTTATGCTACTATCATGTGTAGTGCAACAATTTATTTTATGATAAGCATTTGACATTTATATAACTAGGGAGGAGACAAAAAAAATTCCTTCAGAAATAGCTTTACAGATGAGTCTTCTCATTGTCTAACAAGCTTTTCATTGTTTTTAATTTTTACTTCTTTCCATGGTTCAGGGCACTTTGAAAAAAAAATCTATTCAGAAGTTTCCCACTCATAATTCAAGAAAGAGAGTCATGTATTATAATAGAGATAATTAGCTTTGACTGAAAATAATAAGCTTGGCACCAAATATCCCCTACTACTGCACAGAATAGCCATTTATCGTCTTGTGTACTCTCCATCACAGCTAATTACTGCAACTGTAATTACTAACCTGTTGAAAGAACAAAAGAAAATGCAACTAGCTATGCACTTAAATAAGCACATTGCTGCTTCTAATAAGACCCTGGTAGTCTCTTTTTAGAACATTTACTTAGAGTTCTGGTTGCCTCAGCATATATTTTTGCATCCTCAGAATACAAAAATGCATCCCCAAATAGCCTGGCTGCACTGGCTGGATCCTATCAAATTGGGCCAAGACCTCTTCTTAGTTACCCTGGTACAATTCTATTTATTGCAATGGAGTGACCCTTGTATAACAGAGAAGAATTTGTCCCATGCTGTATGTATGCATTGAGCAGATTTCCATATATGCTATTACTCTGCATGTGTACTTCTGTCCTGACCTGCAAAACCTTTCCATTTCTGTAATTCTGCCTCTTCTCAGTAGCAATGCTGCCAATCATGCCAAAGTATGACAGTAAAATATTCAAACAAATGCAGTCCTCTTTAAAAAAAAATGCATACTTAAGGGGGTTGAAAGATAAGCTTTATGGCCAAAGGCATCACTTATTCATTACAGCATCTATTCCTATTTCCACACTCCAGTTTGTGCTCCTGATGAAGCTTTATTTTATTTTAAGAATTAAACTTTCTGCAGAGTGTTATCCAATGGAAGCTATCTGTCACTTCCCACAAGGACCTATGTAGCAGTTACATCTATTCAGTTCACTGCACATGGCATTTCTCATGCCAAAGAGAAACCTGAAGTTTAGGAGTTGGGAGTTCTGGAGAGTTGTGGGAAGGACAGTTAATTATAAATGGACCCATTATATCCCATTCACCACAATTCCCTATGCTTTACCTATCCCTTTCCCCTTGCTTAGTTTGTGTACCCCTTGCAAGTTGCCCTAGCCCCAATGTTGGCATAATGCCTCAGGAATAAACTCTTGCCACTGTGGAAAAGAACACTCAGCACCTTCCTGAGATGATCAGTACCTGGCAGGATCTGTCCGGCAGGAACTTCTATGCTTATCCAGTCATGTCACTGAACTAATTCCATGTCACCCACATGAACACTCCCAACTAACCCATGAAGCTCAAATTTATAACAAGTAATCACCTCAAATGCATGCACAATCATTTAAAAAGTTTATTAAGAAATCACTGCATAAATGTAAACACATACCTTTGGGAAAATTACCATAGATATTCATGCCTGTTAAGGCGTTAGGGCCAGAAGACTATGCAAGGTATGTAACACCCTCTTTGCATAATTAATCAATATGCATGACATAATTTGTACACATTCTTTCCCTGATTCTCCCCCCTCAAGGATTTCTTTCTCTTCTCCCCTCTTTCTTTCTAGCTTTTCCGTCTAACTTTAGAGATACAACCTACAGTAAGTACCTCAGCATTGACAAATCTCAAGTATCCAAAAACTGCGTCAGTCTCAAAAATCATAAAATTGCCTAAATAAATAAGGATTTTTTTAAACTAGAAAGGATGACATTTTTTTATTTGTCTCCTGATTTTTCAGACTTACAGTTGTGCTTTCAGGTTTCTCCCTAGAATTATGAGGCTTAAAAAAACTTACTTAGCAAGTCCATCTCCCAGCACTAGGGCATGGTTACTTGAATGGGCAGATCCAAGACCAGGGTGAAGGAGGTAAGCCACACCCACTTCAGTAATTTATAGGTTACTGAACTTACTGCTTACTTACCCACTTCTTACAGGTCCCTTCTGGTTCTGTGTTTCTATGACTCTAACTTAGCACATGCATAGCAAAGAAAGCTTGCTGCCCATGTGCCACATAGTTCAAGGGGGTGGGACCTCATCCACATGAGCTTGTATTACATGCAGAGGCAGGGGAGATTTCATGATCACCACCACAGTGGAAGGTAGTATCAGTCCAGGTGGTTTTGCTTTACCTAGAAAATATTCCCTTCTCCCTGACCTTTAATGACTTTATGTAGTTAAGGGTGGCCTTGCACTGCAGGCAGGCCCCGCTACAAGAGTCTACTATAGTCTCCCAAAGGATCTCCACTATACACTTTATTTTGTGGCTATAGGGGATTTCTCCCTAGCTTGCTCCTTTGGCCTTTTGGCTAAAGGCAGGTGAGACTTGGGGGCATCTGAACCCCAAGACCTCTGGGGTTGGGGCTTACACGTAGGATGTTTGCCATGGATTTGGGCATATCTAGCCGCAGGCTGAAGAGCTGGGATGTAAGATACTTGCTAGTGGTAACACCACATGGACCTGAATCACTGAGCTCTGTTCAGTTGATGGGTTTTGGAACTGATTTGGCCAATTTGGCCTGAGACATGAAATTAAAAAAAAAGCTCTGGCTGAAGGTATGTGGACATACCAGTGAGGCCAGAGAGCTCACTGTGCATGCAGCACACAACCAAAGCAGGGTGCAGTCACACTGATGCACCCCCCAAATCTACCCCAGTTGTCTGTACCTATGTCATGTATAATGGAACCGGGCATAATATTTCACTAGAGACTACACCAGTGATGAGTACAGCAGGAGGGTTACTTCATGAATCTTCCACACAATAGTTCTGTTTATACATCTCAGTATAGTGTTGCCTTTTTTTTTTTTCAGAAGTATTGTTTGCAAAAGTTATTGACTTGCTTTCAGTTTGTGAGGTAAAAGAAAGATGTGGCAAAATGATAAAAGGGGCTGGGATACAAGCTATACAAAGAAATATTGAGAGAAATAGGCATGTTTAGTCTGGAGAAAAAGGAGATGAAGAGGGGGAGAGGGAGACTGCAATTTTCAAATATTTGAAAAGCAGCCACAAAGAAGAGGGAGAACAACTGTTCTCCTTTGCCACAGAGGACATAACGCAACAGGTTTACACAAGGATAGGAAAATGGTACAAGCTGCTCACTAGTTGTGGCATTGTCTCCATTGGATATTTCCAAGAAGAGGCTGGATAGGCATCTGTTTGGAATGTGTTAGGACTAGTGCAGTACGTAGCTGTGCAGGGGGCTGGACTCAAGAATCCTTCAGGTCTCTTCCAACCCTGTGGTTATATCGTTCATCAGGATTCTAACCCCTATGTCCTTCTTTGCAAACCTGTTGCTTTTCATTCCTCAAAGTGTACTTGTTCAGTCGATTATCCCCATGAGTGTTACCTTGCAATCATCCTTGTTGCATTTCATTCAGTTTATTTTAGACCATTCCTCCAATTTAGCAAGATTATTTTGAAAGGGGAAAAAAAAGACACCTTTGTTTCCTACAAAGTATGCTGTTGCAAAAAAGCTGAATGCCATCAATAAGAATGAAAACCGTTGTTTTTTTCCCAGCAAAACCTTTAAGTCATCAAAACAAAATCCTCATCTGAAAGCAATTTGTTACTATGACTTGTAATGTTTCATTAATGATTTCAGGATAGGTACTTATACCAAGATTTGAGACCAATGGCCACATACATGTTAAATAAATAACAAAAGAATCAGCAAAATTATCTCGTATGAAGCAATCCTCCAGGATGCATATTTAATCAGTGTCTAACTATAAACAGGATGCATGAGAAAATCTTTGATCTGGCATTCACTATTCTGGATGACATATCAGGCTGGGGTATCAGTATCTAACTGATTCACCCATTCTTAATTGTCCACTTAACAGTAAAATGTTCAGACAGGTATGGTGGTGTCTTACACATATTAAATATTTTAGATGATGTACAATGATGCTGCAATAAATTCTACTTATTAGAAGCAAAACAAATCGTTTAAATGGGATTGTTGAGAAATCACCAATTTTCCTGGCTCAGCAATCCAACTTTTGTTTTTAAAGTGCAACCACTGAACCAAGTTTCTTTTAATTCTTTTCCAAGTAGCACTTCAGCACTGGAGGCAGATTTCCATACCCCACAATTTGTTTTTCAAACTGGACCACAAAGAAATGCCTGCAGTAAATTACAGGCACTGCTCCACCTGGAGAATAAGCTATAGCAGTCTTAGAAGACAAAAGTCCTTCAGTATGTCTAGGATTTATTTAGTTTTACTTCATACTCTTCAGGAAGTCTGCCTTCACACACTCAAAACTAGTCGCTTTATACTGTATGAGACGCTTGGAAAAAACCCACTCAGAAAACATATCCAAAGAAAATACAGATTAGTCAAAAGTAGAGATAGGCCTGAGCCAAAACCATGAGCCCAAATATCCCCCAAACTTTGGGAATCTGGACCCAACTTTCATTTCTTTGACTAATATGAGAAAGTTGAGATCTAGAGCCAAACTTGGGGCCTGAAACTATGAAATGCTGAGTTCCCTTTAACCTCAGTGACTTGCAAGAACAGGCCTTTTGTGGTTTGTGTAATAATTTCAATTTGCAGTTGTGCTGTTTGGCCACCAGTGCCTGTGTGCTGTATTGAAATTTTCAGGAAAGGGAGTGGTTTCTGGCAGCGGACAAAGATGGAAGGCAGTTTGTTTTCTGTAATTATTGCTTTCCTTACTAATAAATGCCTCTTGTTTAAGAGGGACTTCATATATTCTGGCATTTTGGTTCCATCTGTGGTCCAAAGAAGGGGCAAAGATTACTTCGCATTAAACCTTCAAATGTGTCGAAATGCTTGAATTTTATATCACCTTGAACTTAAGGTAAGATGCTAGACACCAGATTCTGATCCTGAAAGCAAATCTCCCAAAGTCTGAATTATTTTTTTAAATTAAGATTTTATCCTCCTCTGGAGGGGACACAGGTGAAGTGTATATACAAATTTAAAATGCCAACATCAGCACTCTGAGGATTTGAGGAGAATGTTTTAATCTGGACTATACATGATTCTGACCAGTGTCTAGGTTAACTATTTTGAGCCAACAGTCTTCAAAGCAGTGGATAGTTTATATGAGCTGCAAATGTGACTTTTTTCTGATAGCTCTATTTTAGAAAATAAGCCAGAAAGGGAATTTATTCCATATACAAAGAGCTACTATGTACTTTCAGCCTGAATTAATTTCACTAAACCCCCCCATCTAATTAAAAGAATGCTAAGGTTGCAAAATTAACTTTCCTTATAAAATTTTTCTCTGCCACTTTGTGTTACTTCAGTGCAGTAATGCAACATTGAATCACAATTTAACTGTACGACTATGACATATTTATACTATTCCGTGATTTGGGTTTCTGCTTGCGTATGTATAACCTATATGGAGTAGCTGGACCTGCAAAATGATTGCTAGTGAAACTGAAGTGCTTAACAGACTTCACACATACCATGGTTTATTTACATGTCTTCAAAGAGCTGTTCTACAGTTAATACAACTTATCCAAGATCTAACTTGTTATAAGTTCAAAAGAACATGTAGAACTAAATGTTCTCAATCAATAGATCGCACCCCCAATATTACACACACTGCCTCCAGAAGAAAATAAAACCTACTTATCTGTCAATTAATGCAGATGTAGAAGTTTTTCTAACCAATGATTTCCAGAACACTGTTATTCAATATCAGAGTATGTTATTCAGATGCTAACGTCATACCAAATCCACTCTCATGTGGTTTCACAACGTGCCTCACATAAGTAACATAATGACTGTTCACATCTCTTGGTTTATATATTTTCTTGCAGCAAAACTTTCAATGTGGTCAGAGGTATCATAAAGTACTCTTGGTGAACAAGATTGCCATCTGGCCCAAAACTACTTACATCACAAAATAAAACAGCATTAACGTTAGCTTTGTGATGTTATGGCACAGTTATTATTTATTATACAAATACTCTTCCATTGTCTTTATAACCTGGGATCCTAGTCTGTGCAGTTTGGCTCTGACAATGCCAGGGTGCCACAAGCCACCAGGTTCCTAAGGGAATAAATACACCAGGGATATTAAAGGTACAGTCTGCTGGACAGATCTGGCCTGTGTATCAACATCATACAGCCTCCAGGACCACCCTTTCCCCCAGTCCCTGGGTGCTGGATGCAGTGCCCTCTCTGGCTGGTCCAGGACATGAACTACATATAGCACCCACCCCAGCTGGTCCCAGACCAGATTGGCCTGAGCAGGCACTGGATCTGGCATAGCGGGGGAGAGGGGGTATGGGGGGAATGGGGGAGTGCTCTGTGGATTCCCTTCATGCTGGATCTGGTGCTCGTTCTGGCTGATCTGGGACTGCATTACACACAGCTGGTCTTGGCTCTACACTGCATACAGTATCCACCCCGTCCAGCTGGAGGGGCAATCCAGCCCGTGGGGCCAGCCCCATATTGTTCACCCAACCTGTACACTAGTTGCAGGCCAGTCTTCTGGCCCACAGACCAGATGTTTGACATTTCTGATCTACACTAATATTTAGGGGTGGCCCCCAGGGTCACTCTCAGCTACCCTGAACCACATGACTTTCCCCTTTCTGTCTATATGTTACTTTGTAGTGGTTACTATGGCAGGGCACTTAGGGTGCCTGCCACTCCAAGAGGCCAGGCAGCCTGGAAAGCTGCTGGCAGGTGTGGGGAACAGCTAATTGAGAGTCAGCTGACCCAGAGAACTGGCAGGTGAAGCTAGGCTGGGTAGAGGGAGTCACCAGACACAGGAGAAGGGCTGGGCTTAGAGCAGATATAAGCCCAGGCCCTGAGAGAAGCTGGCAGTAATATCTGGAGCCTGCCATCTATGAAGGCTCTGTTCTGTGGGGCATGGTGTAGGGGAGGAATAGAGCCATGCAATTAGCCCATAAGGTGAACATCCCATGTACCTGGTGGTAATTTTGAGAGAACAATTTGAGAAGCCCTGGGGAAGCCTCCCTCATAACAAAATAATAACACATCAAGGCATGGTGGGTGAATGAAGATGCGATTGCTTGGCAAGTGAGGACTGCAGAGACTCCAGGGGCTTCATGGCCACCCATGGAGAAACTCCCTGCTACAGTTACATATTAGACTTCCTTTACCTTAAGCACAGCCCTTCTAGGACTTAGTCTTCCTATTACTTATCATTCCTTCCAGAAGGATGGGGAGGGAGTATGTTACAGAAGAACTGAATGACGGGTCTATTTGTTATGCAGGCATAGTGGGCCTAGGCCCACCTGGAAACTATAAGTCACCTTCAGTGGTTGGAGGGAGGCCACTAACTGTGTAACAGCTGAACCCTTGGGATAAGGAATGACAAAACAGGAACAGGAGTGAAGGTAAGATGGTAAGGTAGGTAGAGACAGAAGCGGAGAATACCAGCTAGCACCTGCTGCCCCTCAAACATATCTAAGAAGCCTGCAGATGCTGCACAGTGAAACTCTGTCCAGAGAAGAGTAAGGATGAGTGAAAAGAAAACAGCCCTATGGTCACCTGGGTTCCCTCTAGCCAGCATCTCCTTCCTGGTCTCTCAATGGAGAGCTAGATAGGCCACAAGAAGTTCAACCAGAGGGTACTGGGACTTGATGGAAGCATATAAAATACCACATTTTCTTGCATATAACATGCCCCCGAATGAAACATGCACCTTTCTCTTGGAAAGTAAAAAGCAGAAAAACATTTCCAGAGTCATGGTTGACACTGTGACAAGGAACATAACATCCACGGTTCATCCACCTACAACTTTAACAAAAAATAGTCATATAGGCTGTCACCTGCTTACAATGCCTATCTGCTATTTCCATTGGACAGACAGGGCTCTCTCTACATGTAAGAATGAATGAACACTGATCTGACATCAGCTGCAGAAACACACAAAAGCTTGTGGCAGCACAGCAGTTTCCCTGGATTCTCTATCACTGACCTGGGGCTTGCAGAACTTTAAAAAAATTAAAAACCAATTTGAACAGGAAATTGTGAAACAAGAAATTATCCACAAACTGAACTGTATTAAGTATGGTTTAAACTGGGACTATAGATTCTTATCTCATTATCTGGATTAGATTTTGTGATGCCTTTGTTCCTATCAGTTTAATGTTTGTTTGTTTGTCTGTCTCTCCCAGCACTGCCTGTCATCCCTTCCCTCTGCACCAGGCACGGCTGGTGAACTCAGACTGGTGGGGCAGCAGAATGTCCCAGGGAGTTGGGGGGAGGGGCAGTTTGCAGCTGATCATGAGCGGGGTGGGGTTTGCAGCCAGCCAGGCACTCCTGCCAGTAGCTGGGAGGCTGCAAACCCCTCCTCCCCTCCTTCCCCTCCCCCATCCCACACTGCAAACCAACCCCCATGGGATGCTCCACCACCCCACCAGTCTGAGTTTACCAGTTATGCCTGCTCTGAACCCCACCACCACTTGTCTTTTAAATTCAAAATTTGTTTCTCTCTTCCACTCTGCTTTTTGCAGGTCCTTTCACAACATCTGATAAAGTTAGCTTTAGCCCACAAAAGCTTGTGCTCTCTCTCCCTAATCTTATTTAGTTAGTCTATAAGGTTCATATCTACCCTGCCTCTTGAGAAAATTATCCCATCCCCCAGCATGGGAGCACCTCCTACATTCTGCCTCCCCCCACCCCCGTTACAAGCTATTACAATTGTGCTGGAAGGGACCAAAAGAGTTAACACTGCCTCTGTCTTTCAACATCATTTCTCAGGTCTGTTACTAACAACACTTTTACCTCTGTTATACCCAGAGGGACCCCTCCAAGTCCTTCCTCCCTTTACAACATGATATTGTTACACACTATGACTGAATTTTCCTTTTTGCCCACTAAATGCTATACAGCAGTGGTGCTCAATAGGGCTGGGAAGAGATTCAGCTGGATTCGGTGGTCAAATCTTCGAATCCAAATCAAATCAGAGGACCCTTTAATCTTTCTGAATCTAACTGGAACCCTCCAAATCAATTTGGAAAGATTCAGAGATTTGGACATAGAGACAGCTTTAAATGTTTTTTCTACATACTTCTGTCTTGCATTATGGTGGTGAAGTCCCGGTCCCTGCACACTCCAGATCTGGCCACAATCTGGGCCCACATGCAGGCCCAGCCCTGTGCACCTGTGTGAGGTAGCAGGGGCTTGTGAATGCTGCGATGCTGGGGTGCATGGAGTGTCCCACAAAAGTACGAGGGGCTCCACAGCGCACTCGGCAGAAGTGGACCAGAAACACTTCTGGTCCACTTCCGTGTACACTGGGGAGCATGCTGGGGGGACCCCTCCCCTGCATCCCCTGGCTCAGTGACTGGTGCCTCCAGGATTTAGGGGGGCACCTGGGGTCCCCCTGTGGCTGATCGCCAAGCCAGGGAGGCAAGGGGGGGATCCGTCAGTGCATTCCCTGGCAAACCTGGAAGTGATACTTCTGGTCCACTTCCAGGTTTGCCACCAAGCATGTGGAGGGCCCCTACACACTCCTGTGGGACACTTCATCCGCCCCAGCATTGCAGCAATCACGAGCCATGCCTGCTACCTCAAGGTATGTAGAAAAAACTTTTAAAGCTGTGTTGATGGCCGAATCACTGATTCCCCAAATCAGCATCAAATCTTTAGATTCGGCTGAATTGAATCAACAAATTGAATCACTGTCCCTGATTCAGACTCAATCCAAATCAAATAGGGCTCACTTTGTACACCCCTAGTGCTCAAGGTATGGCCCATGGGCTGGATCTGACCTGTGAAATCATGTTATCCAGCCCATAGGACTCTCCATGAGTCCAGAAATGATGGCAACATTAATTGTCACAGCTTTGGGAGTCAATTGCTGTAGCAATTAATGCTGCCACCCTACCTCTACTACCAAATTTCCCAGACCGATGAGGAGTCCTGCAAGTCAGAGGCAGGGTCCAGCACGCTGGATCACACAGGTGCACAGGGCTGGGCCTGCATGTGGGCCCAGATTGTGGCCAGATCTGGAGTGTGCAGGGACCGGGACTTCACCACCATAATGCAAGACAGACTCAAGGAGAATGCCTCCAGACCTCAGGCTGGGGAGGACTGGGTTAGAGAGCTTCTGGAGGTATTGGATGCTGTGGAAGAGCCCCGACCCCAGGCAGCCCTGGGACTCACCGGGCGGGACGGAGCACGCCTGGCCGGAGCCGGCAGCACGGGAACGCCGGGCGTGAGAGGCGCGGCAGAGCCGGAGCCGATGCAAAAGCCCAGGAGATAAGCCCAGCGCGCAGCCCGGTGGCACACACTTTAATTAACTCTTCCAGGTGCCGCGAGGACCCGGCGGGTTCAAAAGCGGCGCCGGTACGGTGCGTCAGGGGCCAGAAGCAGCCGGAGGAGGAGGAGCTTCCCGGTGGGGAAGCAGCAGCGAGGTGGATGGCAGGAGGAAAGCTGGCCCGAACCTTTTGGAGCAGGGTAGGCAAACTACGACGGACGAAGGGCCCTCAGGGCCACTGATCGGGTGGTGGAGGCTGGGAGCGGGGAAGCCCCCCCACCACAGCCACCACCGGTGCAGCCCTTGGCCAGAGGCAGCAGAGGCAGGCTGAACCAGGGAGGACTGTTGGTAGACAGGCCCTTGGCAGGAACGGTGGGCCCTGGCTATACCTAGGGGACCCCACCGAGACTTACCGAGTGACCCAGGGGTCACTAAGGAGGACTCGCGAGTGGCGAAGAGAGAGACCCGACCCCGGCCGGGTTGAGGGGAACCCCGTTGGGACTCACCGTGTGGAGGCTTGGGCGAGGGTGTAGGGGAGGCTGGAGCCCTCGAAGACCCCAGACCAGATGAGACCGGAGACCCGTTTCTAGACCTGTACCCGCCAAGGAACAACACTGAACCTATATCATCGAAGTCGTGGCAGGCGGACTTGGCGGGAGCAGACTGGGAATGTGAGTGATTCCAAAGTGCACAAAGGGGCGGGGCCCCTAGGCGACCACGGGTACGTGAGTTGCGCCTTACGGGTGGACCCGTGACAGACGTGTTCAAATCAGCGGGTCCAGATGCTCTACAACCCAGGGTGTTGAGGGAGCTAGCAGGGGTTATTGCAGGGCCCTTGGCATGGCTTTACGAGCCCTTGTGGTGTTCGGGCCAGGTGCCAGATGATTGGAAGATAGCCAACGTGGTCCCCATCTTTAAAAAAGGGAGGAGCGAGGACCCGGGCAACTATAGGCCCATCAGTCTTACCTCAATCCTAGGGAAACTCTTTAAGAAGATCATCAAGGAGCATATCTGTGATGGGCCGGCTTCAGGGATGATGCTCAAGGGCAACCAGCACGGTTTCATTAGGGGCAAGTCATGTCAGACCAACCTGATTGCCTTTTATGATCAGGTCACAAAAGCCTTGGATGCAGGTGTCGCCATGGATGTAGTCTTTCTGGACTTCAGCAAGGCCTTTGACACTGTCTCCCACCCCATCTTCATTAAAAAACTAGGCGACTATGGCACTGATGCCTACGCAGTCAGATGGATTGCAGATTGGCTGAAGGGTCGCACTCAGAGGGTGGTGGTGGACGGGTCATATTAGACCTGGGGAGAAGTGGGCAGCGGAGTCCCCCAGGGCTCGGTTCTTGGGCCCACGCTGTTCAATTTCTTTATCAGTGATTTGGACAATGGGGTGAAAAGCACCCTGTTTAAATTTGCTGATGATACCAAAATTTGGGGTGAGCATGCCAGTAGGGAGGGAAAGACTGCAGCAAGACCTGGATAGGTTGCAGGGGTGGGCTAACAAAAACAGGATGCGTTTCAATACTGACAAGTGCAGGGTGCTGCACTTGGGCAGTAGTAACCAGCAGCACACTTATAAGATGGGAAACTCCCTTCTTGAGAGCACGGAGGCAGAAAGGGATCATTATTGACTTCAAGATGAACATGGGCCGACAATGTGAGGTCACGACTGGCAGGGCTAACTGGACCTTGTCGTGCATCCACAGGTGCATCTCAACTAGGGCCAAGGAGGTGATCCTCCCCCTCTACGTGACACTGGTCAGGCCACAGCTGGAGTACTGTGTCCAGTTCTATGCGCCCCACTTCAGGGGGGATGTGGACAACATGGAGAGGGTCCAGAGGAGGGCCACCCACATGATCCGGGGACAACAGGGCAGAGCCTACAAATGAGAGACTGCGGGACCTGAACCTGTTCAGCCTTCACAAGAGAAGGCTGAGGGGGGACCTGGTGACCATCTATAAACTCACTAGGGGGGACCAGAAGGGTTTGGGAGAGACCTTGTTTCCCCTAGCACGCCCTGGCATGACAAGGAATAACGGCCACAAGTTGTTGGAGAGTAGGTTTAGATTAGACATCCGTAAGAACTACTTCACGGTCAGGGTGGCTAGGATCTGGAACCAACTTCCAAGGGAAGTGGTGCTGGCTTCTACCCTGGAGGTCTTTAAGAGGAGGCTTGATGCCTACCTGGCTGGAGTCATTTGAGCCCAGTTTTTCTCCTGCCCAGGCAGGGGGTCAGACTTGAAGATCTACAAGGTCCCTTCCGACCCAACTTCTGTGATTCTATGAATGAATGATATTGCTGATAAAACTGTTTAGAGTTGGACATACAATGTTCAAAGCAAATAGAATCTTACCTTCAAGTAATGCATCCATACCAGCGATGACAACAAGGGCCCATCCCCTGCACTTCTTTGCTTTCATTTGCCTTGAATGATGTTTGTTATTCCTGAACTCAGTCAATTATGGATCCACAGTTTCTTCATAGACATAACTGTTAGCGCCTCACAAAATGACCAGAACTCTTGTGTCCATCAGTTTGGACAGGAAATTTAAAGGAGACACCTACTCTTTTTGTAGTGGCTGATTATTAATCTGATTTATAAACCAAAAACATGGTCTCATCTGATTTCCATGTAAAAAAAAAAACCCCTTGCTTATATAATAATAAACCTGTAAGTTTCCACATGTTGGTACACAGAGTCTCTGTTGACTAAATGGGTTGCTGCAGCACAGAAGGGGAATTAACACCTCTCATCCCATGAGAAAGTGGTTGATGCGGGCAAATACAGAGAAACTCTGAATGTAGTTAACAAGGCTAGCTTCTGCATGAATAAATAATTTCACAATTCTACCAGTCCTTCAATCTCCTGTGCAGAAACAGCCAGGAAAACAGTTTTATACTTTCTATAAATACCAACATCATAAAGTATTTTGCACGCACACTAGTCACATATGGTTATCCCAGAATATCATCATAATCTAGGAATAAAGCTTTGTTTTTGAGAGAAAACATAACAGACTTTTTCACAGATACGCCAAATGTGCCTGGATTTATAGTAGAATCATAATAGATGTTAAAATCTGAATACATGAAGAGAACACAAAATAGGGAAGAATGTTCTCAGAAATGAAGCTAAAGACTGAGTCAGATGATATGAGTTCTGCTCCTGGCTTTGCTACACATTTTATATGCAACTTTGAGCAAGTTATTTATGATTGTAAAGACAAAAATTATTTGGAGCTGGGGAGAAGAGGAGGTACTCACTACTTTAAAAAAAGCAGACCATTTCCTTCTATAAAACTAGAAATAATTACTACCTGGTATTTATGAGCCCAAGTCTCACAAGAGACTTAGCTTCTGTCCTTCAGTGAATAACTGCCATGGTACAGTTATCACTTACCACGGGGTAATATCATTCACACAGAAATATCGAAGAGTAGTTGGCATTTGTTAAAGCCCTGCATGAGTTCACTTTGCAGTAAGTTTTTTGCATTATGTGGAAGAGGGAGAAGGACACATGACCCCTGGGCACTGATACTCCCAACCTTTTTCACTGCTTGCCCAGGGCATGGAAAATGCACCACCACATCCAAGAAACATGAACAAAGCCAACCGCAGAAACACACACTTTCAAATAGGGAAGAGGAGAACTGCACTTTGAAGGGCTCCTCAGGATGTGGGTTGTTAAGCACAACCCTGTCTGTGGACTGCCTGGTCAGACATGGTCAGGGCTGGACACACAACATGTTTACAGCAGCATAATTAACACCAAGTTTTGGGTATCAATATACAGTAAATTACACTGGGATCCAGAGCTCACAAATGGCTTGTTGTTCCAGGGTACCTGTTCACCACTAGGTGGCAGAGAAGCAAGTAGCAGCGAACACAGGATCTCATCAGACACACATTTGTGGCTGTAGTTTTTACCTCTGATTTTTTCCCAGGGAAATGCTACTCCAAGCTCCAGTTACAACTGTACAGAGGCAGATTAAAGTGCACTGTGGCCTTAGGCAAGTACAAAACTGGAGGCCCCCTCCCTCCACGGGAGCTGTGCTGCAGGGGAGAGAGGGGCCCCTTCCCCTCCTAGTGCCAGCGGGGGAGGCTGGGTGGACCCCACTGGGCTGGGGGGCCCGCCTCTACACCCTGCTCCCCACCCCCACTACAGCCCAGTGTGCACACACACAGGTGCACGCACTCTACTCTCACTCTCTGCACATAGACATAGACAGACACAAACCCACAGACAGACACAAACCCACAGACACACTCACAGACACGGACAGATCCAGACTGACCACAGACCCACACACACAGACACAGACCCATGTGCGCACACACGCGCACACACACTTTTCCCTTTTCCCCAGATGCGGCGCCACCTGGCACACCCCCCTCCCCCAGGTGCAGTGCAGCTCTCTTGGCCTGACCCCAGCCCTGCGGGCCTCTCCCCGCAGCCCCATTGGTGGAGGGGCCCTACTTCCATATCCCAGGGAAAGAAATGTGAAAGCCACAGTTTTAAACTTGGTGCCAGAGATGGGCGCTGAGTTTAAAACTGTGGCTTTTACTTCCCTGCTGATGAGGACCACAGGGCCCCGAATTGGTAGCAGCCCCTGGGCTCGTGTCCAGCTGGCCCATGCATTAATCCACCTATGCAACTGTAAGGCTGTACAGCATATTTATTTTGGTGAAAAGGCTGACTATATCAGTGGAAATATGTTATGTGGAAGGTGGGGTATTTGACAAATCTAAATAAAGTTCAGTCAATTGACCAATCAAATATTGGCCAAAAATTGTAAACAATTGCCAATAGGTCCAAATAATGCACAGAAAGAACACAAATTTTCCATTAAGAATGTGTCAAAAAACAATTTAAAAAAATCTCTGTCCAGAAAACTACAAAAAATGTAGTTTTTTTGGTAAAATTGCTAGTATCTTTGACCAGCCTAAAAACATGCAGTCAATTGACTGGTCAATTCACAATATTTGACTACTCAATTAACTGACTTGCCAACCCTAGTTATGCATCCCACTCCTGAATAACTGTGATCTAGCTGGGGCTGCCACTTTCTCTCATTTAGATGAGCCAAAATTATTGTTTCAAAACAGGATTTACCTGGTCCATGTAAACCGTGTCAGAAGCTGGACAACCTGTAACCACGAGCATTTACTTCTGTACTCTGTTTGAATCCGGGAGTGCATTGGACTTCAGCTGCATTAAGAGAAAGAGTTAGGTATTTTAAGCTGCCTCTAAACCCATAAGTGAGGAGAGGCAGGGGCAGGGTGGTTAAATGGAAGCTGCTGAACAGCAAAATTTGCGAACTGTGACCTGCTGTCGAAAGATGAAAGCTAAGTGAAATAGCTTTGCCTTGGATGTCATTAAAATGGCTTTTAAAGACATCCCATTTGAACTCTGTTATGCCGCAGCACTGTAAATAACTGCCTGAAGGGTAGTTAAGTGTATAGAATTCAAAATGGTAAGATACGGAGAAAATTTGGCCATAGAAAGAAACTATTTGTGCACCTTAGGGTAACTTACTATCACATCACATTTACACAGCATCCTTAGCCATTTTTAGACACCTAGAAGGAACCTTATTATATAAGTTAAATAAGCGGATGAAGCAGCTTAGGATCTAGCAGAACTGTGGATGTGGACATCAAGTGAATGAATCCAGCATCACTTGAAGCTGCCCAAGTTCATTGCCTATAGGGAATACAGGAATTGCCAAAACATGCTCTGTCTTTTTGAGCATGCTTCCAACAGTGAGGCCAGAACCAGAATGTATGGTATTCCCTATACTGGACTATTACTGAATAACTTACCCAGAGGATAAGTTGCTTCCCAGGTAGTTAGTGACAGACCTATATAAGGATTAGGGTTATAGCCTTTGCAAAACAATTTTTTTTCTGATCTAGTGTAACTTGAGACATTATCTTTAACCATAGAAATGTCTTTCCATGCTTGAATCCTACTGAACATTTAACCACAATGGTATCTTGGCAGCCACCTTGCAGACAAAGTGGCCAAGTGGTTAACTCAATGGTCTGCTAATCCATTGTGTTCTGCATGCATGGGTTCATATTCCATCCTTGTTGCCTATTCTCTTGACTCAGGTAGTTTAGTTAGGGATGATCCTGCTTTCAGCAAGGGGTTGGAATAGATGACTTTGTGAGGTGTCTTCCAGCCTTGCTGTCCTATGATCTTGTGACAATGAGTTCTACTTCTTTTTTAATCAACTTTAAGATATGCTACCCTTTGACTTCAGTGCTTGCCCCTGATTCTTGTATCATAGAAAAGGATTAATATCATGGTACAGCTTATTTTCTCCAAACCATTCACTAATATATGGTTAAATGTGTCAGTGTTTATCTGTACAGATGAAGCCAAACTTGCAAAGGCCCATAGTAACAGAAGATCCACTCAGAGATTGGTGCCAAGTGCTCACAACTTTGCTGCATGGTCAGCATTGTTGTATGGTAGGGGTGTAAAACACCTGGCCCCATGGACCAGATGAGGGGCCTGGGGTTGGTCTATGGGCCAGGTCTGACCCATACATTGGCCCAACATACCAAAGCCAGCATGTAGAGCTAGAGCCAGTCCAGCACAGGAAGCTCATATACGATGTGCTGGCAGCGGTCCGGGGCTTGTGCATGGAACAGACACAGGGCACACGAAGCCCAGGCCAGCACGTGCTGCATACAGAATGCAGGGCCAATTCAAGACCCATATGCCAATACAGCCTATAGGCTATATTTTTGACACCCCTGCTGTAAGAAGTGATGGCTCTTACAGGGGATGCAGGCTCATGGCTGGAGCCACCAGAGCTTGCATAACTTAACATATGCGTGCACTCTGGCAGGTCCGCTAGTTGGATGCATCCCTCATGAAAATAAGAGTTTAGACTGATTGGGGATTTTAAAATAATAGTAATAATGATAATATACTTACAGCCTTGCAGAAAATATGTGGTAGAGAGGGGGAGGGGCAAAGGGAGGGAGGGGATGGGGGGAAGCAAATCTCAAGTGACAGCCCAGAAAGCAGGAGCAAAATTCCCCACTGCTGCTGGCATTCAGTTTGGTAAACAGGTTGTATAGTACACTCTGCCGCTCCAGCACATTGCAATTCAAATGCTGCTCACATACGGAGTGTGAATGTTCTTGCTCAAATCCCATAAGGTTTTTATTTCCTTTGCTTATTGACAAAACAGTAAAAACACTATGTTGAACAATTTTGCTCCAAGAAAACAGCAGTTCGTCAGAGCAATCGAATAAGCTATCCCTCAACGGAAAACCACAATGCTATTAGGCTATGGTATGTAACGGAGAGAATTCATTATATGGATACAGACAGCAGAGCCATTTTTTTCTTTAAAAAAAGTGCTAGATCATTAACTACACAAGCACACAAATTACTTGAAAAAATCATCCAGCTTGATATATAAAACTTAAACTGAATGTTCTCATTTATCCTTTCACATGGAGATACCCAGTAAAACTAAATGGGTATGCATTTACCAACAATAAAAGGGAATATATTTTTACTCCAGTGTATGAAAATAAAGGTGGAACTCATCACAGAACATTACTGGAGCCAAAAACTTATTTGCATTCACACTAGGATCATATATACTCACAATAAGAATATGCAGAATTACATACGTAAGGGGTAGAATTTTCAGAAAATCTAAATGACATCATAGCTGAAGTTCAATTTTCCAAAATGCCTCAGGTCTCTAAATACCTCTGATATCCTATGTCCTTAGACTAACACAGCTATAACCAAAAACCCTTTGACTCCCAATGAGACTTAGAACCCTAAAGGACAACATAATTTTTGAAGAAGAAAGTCAGTTCCTAAGTCAGTGAAATGCTAGGATAAAATGTATAAAATAAAGCTGCATATTTTATGGCATAGGTAATGATTATTTTTCCTATGTAAAGACACTTTACAAGGTTTCTTTCAGGTTCCTCTGAAGGATGTGGTACAGGCCATTCCTACTGATATAACAGAAGGTATTGTATCAGACCAGTGCTATGTTCATCTTTAGCTTATTCTCTTTTGTTTTGTTTTACATTTTACTTGGTGACTATAAAGATCCTGCTACTTGAGTCTGTGTTACTGGCACATGAACAGTGAAATTTCCCCATTTCCTTTTTTCTTTTTAAGCAAAATGAGTGGAAGTATATTATAAATGGTTACCATAGCCAAATTATTTCTTAAAAATTTACACCTATGCTTACTAAACTCATCAGAAGCAGTGGTTGGGTGAAACAATTAAGAGAACATTTTACTCCATAGATATTTAGAAGTATAGATAGGCCCTTGCCCCTTCAGGTATACAAAGCTTTAGGCCACTTATGGACATTTAAAAACAAAACAAGACAAAACAAAACAAAACAATGCTTTACTTGAAACTTGGTGTGCTCCCAGTGCATGCCCAGAAAAGGCATCACGTTAGATCAGGTGCTTTAGTGGTGCTTTTTTTAGCACTTTTACCTAATAGTTGATTGAATCAGATGAAAGTGCCAAAAAGCCTCACTAAAGTGCCCAGTCTATACAGATGCTGCAGAGCTGGGTCCAATTAACGAACTGCTTCTTCCAGTAAACATGGGTTTGTTTTTTTAAAACTTCTGTAAGCAGCCTTAGTGACTATTTTGACTCCAATTCCTAATTTTAAAATCTTTTTGAAGCTTTTGTGCCAGGATAGCAATAATATTCCCATGCACAAAATACCCCAAAGCTCCTAACTGGACCAGAACTGGAATTGGTTCAGGTTTTTTCCCCCCCATGAATACTAAATTTATCAAAATTCACTATTTTAGTCATCCCAAAATAAAACTTGGTCAACCAAAATTATTCCCTAATTTGGCTTGAATTTGCCAAATAATTTTGGCTAGTTTTTTTATTTTTTCGGGACTCAGGTCACAACACTGGGGATGATAGTACCCCCCTTTTATCCAATAGCCCAGCCACAACAGTCACCTAAATCAAGCTATTTTTTCTGCTGCTCTGAACCAACATATCTCATTGTTCTAGGAGCACAACAACCTAAATTTTGTTCAATCCAAATCCATTTTTGGCCACTGAACCAAATCAATTATTCAGTGACCTACTTGGATACTGTAAGCACTATCAGAGAAATCACTCTCTGCTGCTCCACCAAAGAGGGTATATTGTTTTTTCTCATCCAAGAGATAACTGTCCTTTGGTTCACCTAGCACAACAAATTATGATTAGACTCAAGGTGGGTAAAACAGTATAGACAAATTTAAACAAGCAAGATACTTGCAACTTTAGAAATGTTTACTTCAGATAAAAACGGAGCTTCCATAGATATCATGGCATCTTCTTCACCACTGCAAAATTAACAACAAAACTGTCATTGGCGGCATTAGGGCCATGATTTCATCCACCTCTCTGTGAACTGTAACCTTGTAGTAGTGGAAAAGCTTGTGTGAACAAATGATCCTCAGAGTTATGTTCTGTGTCAGAGCTATGTCTGGACTCCCACATTCCTGGTATGGTCACCCATGGCAAACAGGCTTGAAGGGAGGTTCCAGACAAATCATAGTCCAACCTCAAGTCCTCAATGGCAGATCAGGTGGAAGAAGATGTAAGGACTTAATGGCTGCAAGATGGAAGAAGGCTGTAGCAAGATGGAGGTCTCCTGCTGTCTAGGGATTTCCCGTGCCACTGGTCCCAGGTCTCTACCTTGTCAAGAATGCATGGTTGCTGTTTCTGTGCACCAGTTTCCTCACATTAAACAAAGTCACATATAGGTTTCTACCACAGGAAACAACACGCTCCTGTAACAACCTTCAAGAGGCCTGTGGTGAATGGATCAGTGGTAAGAGACAGAACTAGTGAATCTGGCAGTCTCCAGCCACAAATCTGCATGCAGGCAGCAGTAGCCTGATGGCTGTCTTGTGCCTGGGTTGAACTAGGGGTATAATTCAGCAGCTGTTACCAGGACTGAACAATCCTATTCAGGGTCCCATATGTTCATCCTACATAAGAAAGGGGCTAGAAAAGGTATCTTAAACCTAGGCTGTCTTATTACTCCTGGCTAGATAACTGTGTCCAGTGGGATCACTCTTTCTATGGTCAAAAACTTCATAATAATGATTTTGATAATACAGAATGTTTGCACCTTGATGGCAACCAACACAGCAAACAACCAAAAATAATTGCTATCATCCCAAGAAAACTACTGAGATACATTTTCAACACTGCTACTCCAAGTGAGACAAGATGACTGGATGAGGGAAAAGGGTGGACACTACACCTTCTTCTGGAAGGAGAAACCAGCCCAGGACAGAGGTGCTCACAGCGTCAGGTTTGCCATCAAGAATCAGCTCATCTGTCAATTTATGGAGCTTTCTGTGGGTATTAATGAATGCCTTATGACCCTCTATCTTAAGCTCAATCAGCAACAATCAGTGCACCACTATCATCATGTATGCCCCAACACTTGACATTAATGATTTCATAGATTTCATAGACATTAGGACTGGAAGGGACCTTGGGAGATCATCGAGTCCAGCCCCCTGCCCAAAGGGCAGGAAGTCAGCTGGGGTCATAGGATCCCAGCAAGATAAGCATCCAATTTACTCTTGAAGGTGTTCAATGTAGGTGCTTGAACCACCTCCACTGGCAGACTGTTCCAGACCTTGGGGGCTCAGACAGTAAAGAAATTCTTTCTTATGTCCAGCCTGAAACGGTCTTGCAGGAGTTTGTGACCGTTCGACCTAGTCATCCCTTGGGGCGCTCTGGTGAACAGATGTTCCCCCAGATCCTGGTGGTCACCCCTGATAAACTTATAGGTGGCCATCAGATCACCGCTGAGCCTGCGCTTTTCCAGGCTAAAGAGTCCCATGTCTCTCAGCCTATCATGGTAAGATCTGTTTTCCTGACCTCTGATCATGCGCGTGGCTCTCCTCTGGACTCTCTCAAGCTTCTCCACATCCTTTTTGAATTGTGGAGCCCAAAACTGGATGCAGTACTCCAGCTGCGGCCTCACCAAGGCCGAGTACAAGGGGAGAATGACGTCCCGGGATTTGCTTGAGAAGCATCTATGGATGCAAGCCAACGTTTTGGTCGCTTTACTAGCTGCAGCACCGCATTGCAGGCTCATGTTCATCTTGTGGTCAATGATGACCCCCAAGTCTCTTTCTTCTGTAGTGCTATCCAATGTAGCACTGCCGAGCCTATAAGGAAGTGGCAGATTTTTCCTCCCAAGGTGTCAAAGAACAGTTTTTCTCCAAACTTGACCATATTCTGATCAATACTTGCAGGGAGGAAAAGGTCATTCTCCTTGGTGACTTCAATGCCAGAGTCAGCTGTGACCTGGAACTCTGCAATGGCACCACTGGGAAGGAAACAGTAGGGAAAGTCAATTCCAACAGCATCCCTCTCGTAAGCAAATGTGTGAAGCACAGTCTTTTCATCATGAACACCATCTTGAAACTGAGTGACAAATACAAGACTACAAGAAGACACCCTCACTCTAAACACAGGCACCTTCTTGACTACGTTATTGTTAGAACCCATGACTGAATGGCTGTCTGCATCGCATAAGCCATGTGAGGGCCTGATAACTACTAGACAGATAGGTCTTGTCAGATCCATTATGAACATCTGGCTTGTTCTGAAACATTGAAAGCAACCACAAGCAATGCAAAGGACTTTCAACACCCCTTCTCTCCAAGACCTAAAGGTCTGTAAGGATCTCCAGTGGTATCTTCATGAAAACCTCTCTACTCTTCCCACAGATGAAGGCAAGATAGAGGAACTCTGAAAGGGGTTTAGAAGTGGCATCCATACGGCCTATACTGAATCCACTGGCAATACTACTTGTCAACACCAAGACTGGTTCAATGAAAGCAACACCAAGAGCCAAGACCTCCTCAACTGGAAGACAAAGGTTCATTCTGCTTGGCAAAATGACACCTCAACTCAGCAGAAAGGGAGACATATCAATTTCTCAAAGCCAAAGTTCAAAGAAGCATCTGGGAAATCAAAAATCAGTGGTGGCAATATAAATCCAAGGAGATCCAGCTCTG
Source organism: Crocodylus siamensis (assembly GCF_052110815.1). NCBI lineage: Eukaryota > Metazoa > Chordata > Crocodylia > Crocodylidae > Crocodylus > Crocodylus siamensis. The sequence continues at coordinate 132,957,900 of NC_143397.1, read as the reverse complement.
TGCTGACAAACATGATGTGCCTAGCTTTTTCCAGGCAACAAAAGCCATCTATGGTCCAACTTCCCATGGTCCTACTTTCCTGAAATTGCAGGATGGCTCAACCCTCATCAAAGATCATGAATCTATCCAAGCTAAATGGAAAGAGCACTTTGAGGCACTTCTGAACTGTGAGTTGACTGTGATGGATACTACCACTGGGCAGATCCACATGTGCAGGCACGTGTGCTTGCAGCAGGTCAAATAGCAGCCACATACATTTGTGTCAGAGATTTGTGCCTCAGCACACATACCTGAACATGCATTTTGGTGTGAGCAAAGTGTGCCACTTAGGGAAAACTGAACCTTCCCGGCTCCTCCTGGAACTTCAGCCAGGGGGAGCTGGAGGCTGGGGCTAGCACCTGTGCTGGTCCCAGCAGTGTATAAAGGTGCCTTGGCAAGCAGCTCAGGGCTATTTGTCTTCAGGAGCTTCTGAGCTCCAGCCAGTTGGTATCTGGGGACATTAACCCCCTGTGCCAGCTGGACTGCAGCAGCAGCCCTGACCTAGAGCAGACCCTGCATCCTCTGCCCACTGCAGCAGTCTGGCAGTGGGGGCTGCTGCCTGGCTGTGACCTGCTGCTACCTGTGATAGCATCCATCCCCTTGGATCTGTGGCCCCATGGCTGCGTGACTGCCAGATCCAGACAGAGACCGCATGGTTGCCTGGGCTGTGATATGGACACTGCATCATAGCCATCTACACCTCTGGGCCAGCTGCCAGTGGGCCATGGCTGCACAGCTGGCCTTCATGCGGCACTGCTGTCACATCTTCCGGTGCCCACACTCTGCCATCTGGGCAGCTATCACCCGGAACATGTGCTCATTGTGGTGGCCCACTTTGAACTGTTGAAGCATGTCCTCCTGGCTTCAAATGGCCTTGTCTGCCCTCCTACTAGGTTCCTGGTGCCAGCCCTGGGCAGTCTCCTCTACCTGTGTCCCACCACTTGCCTCAACAGCCGTGATCCTGGTTTTCTCTGTTTAAAAATCCCAAATTCTCTGATTAGAAAACCCCAAATCCATGTTTTTCAATGATTAAAATGAAACACTATATATATATATATATATATATATATATATATCAGCTGAGCACAATGCTTTATTGATATATTTACAAAATGTTAATGCAATTTGGAAGCCTACCAGTACCTCAATCATTATAAAAATAAATTCTAAATACCTATACCTCACCTTGGGGTGAGGGAAACGGTTCCGAACTCCAGGTGGTCCCAACCCCCCCTTCCAGGAGCTCCATCAGGCCAGGCTGCCTGTGCCTCCATATGTGGCTCCCTCACTGGTGTGCTGGAAGCCCCACATAGAGGCATGGAGCTGGCCCAGCCTGATGGCGTGCAGTTTCTTCCTGCAGTGCCAGGAGTCCCATGGAGCCATTACAGTCTGGCTTGAAGGTGTGTGTCAGTGGGTCAGGCTGGCTCTGTGTAGCCACATGCAGCCCCCAAGCACTCAGCCAGGGTTGTGCCTGCCGCAGGCCATGAGTACCACAAAGCCCTCCACCTGCTGCTGTGAGCCATGCCCCTCTTGCATTTTCTCCAGGATGGTGAGGCAGCATGCTGGAGCAGAAGGGGCACACAGAAGCCACAGAGACACTCTGGCCGGCTGCCAGAGTATCTCCTTGGAAGACCCAGCCTCCAGTTGCTTCTAGGCACAATCCAAGAGCATGCCCCACACTGCCTTTTTCTGGGATTGCCTGGTATCAAATTTAGAGTCCATGCTGCATACACTTTTTTATATGCGGTGTTCTCAAACTCCTTTGAGAAACCACAACACACACGTGCATGCTTGCCATTGAATCCATTCCTCAGCACCCTGAAAGGGGATCTCTTGCCAACCCTCCTATCCTAGAAGTCTGGCATGCTACCATGGAAATCAAAAACAACAAGGCTACAGGGCTGGATCATATAAATGCTTAAATCTACAAGACTGGCAGTGAGAAGCTGGTACTGAGACTCTATAAATTTACTCTTTGAAGCTGGAACAATTAAGATAATCCATGGGGACCTGAAGGTTGCCAACATCATGACTATCTTCAAGAAAGGAGATAAGTTTGTGTATGGGATCCTAACCTGCATCCTTCTAAACCATCTTCTACTTCTTGCTGAGGAAGTTCTGCCAGAATCTGAGTGGTTTCAGACTATCCTGTGGGGCAATTGATATGATCTTTGTTGTGTTCCAGGTCCAAGAAAGGTATCAGAAACATCAGGACCTAATTGACTTTACTAAGCTCTTTGATTCCATCAATCATGAAGCCTTGTGGAAAGTACAGGCCATATTTCAATGTCCTGAAAAGTACATAAAGGTCCTGAGGCTTTTTTACAACCAGATGACTCTGACCATTCTTTGTAGCAAATGGGAGACAGACTAATTTGTTAGCTAAACTGGAGTTAAGCAAGGATGCATCATCGTGTCAGCTCTGTTCTCCATTTTTGACAGTCATCCTGATTCTCATTAAGGACCACCATCCTTTCAGAACTGAAACTGAATACCAAACATATGGAGGGTTCTTCAATTTGGGACATTTCTGCTTGAAGACCAAAGTACTCAAAACAACTACCTTTGATCTTCAGTATGCTGATGACTGCACCACCCTTGCACACACTAAGGAAAACTTCCAGACTGCTGCATCTTTTCATAGAAGCCTACTGAGCTTTGGGCCTCTCAACATCAAAAAGACTGAAGTGCTCGATCAGTCTCCCCTGGGCCATAAATATGACTCTCCTCCTCAAATTACCATTGAGGGAAAGATCTGGGAAGTAGTCCAGCACTTCCTTTACCTCAGTAGTCACCTCTCTCAAATAGTAAACACCGATGAAGAGATCCAGCACAGGATTTAGTGTGCAAGTGCCTGATTTGGGAAATTCCTTCAGCCTGTTTTTATTCATCACAGTTTCTGAAAAGACAACAATGTCCAGGTCTACAATGCAATCATCATCCCCGCTCTCTTCTATGGATGTGAAATGTAGGTGACCTACCATCAGCATCTTAAGAACCCGGAGAGGTATTACCAACTATACCTTTGGAAACTCCCCCGTATCAAATGGGAAGATCAAGGTGCAAATACAAGAATCTCTGCTGAAGCCAATGTTACCAGTGTTGAGGGGTGATCCTTAAGCACCAACTTCAGTGGACTGGACATTGTGTGTGGATGCCTGGCTCTCAACTCCCAAAACAAGTGCCTTACTCCCAGCTGGGGTAGAGCATGGTGGCAAGAAAAAATTCTACAAGGATCCATTGAAGGCATACATCAAGAAAACAGATGCCAAGATGAGAGCTGGGAGAAGCTGGCTGCCAATCAACTCGAATGGCAGTGCAACCTCAACCAAGTGGCAGCCCTTTCTGAGATAAAGCATCTTGGCTTTGAAGCAGAGAAGACTGCCAAGGAAGGAAAAGGAGAGCAATCCCAGACTACAGCCTACTCTGTTCCACAGAAAAGCCTGCAATTTCTATGGATGGATCTGTGGCTCAAGGACTGGACTCTCAAGTCACCTCAAGACCTGGAGACTGGAGCAGGGTCTGAGGCCACTGAGCAGGGGTAGATGCCTCCTTAACTTTCTTGAAGATGGACTGATCCAGCAAGTTCATCCTAGCCTCCTCCATTGCCTGCAAGCTAAGGGAGGAGAGAGATCAGGGTGTTGCTGCCATTTGAGCATAAGGCATTGTCCCAAGCCAGCACTGCTGAGCTGGGCTTCAATCTCAAGCTCCACATGGCTGGGAGTTGTCTCCCAGTCTGGGACTACTCCCTTCTGCTGCTTGGAGCTCAGTGTTTAGCCAGGCAGCAGCTGTGGCCCCCTGCTGCCAGAGCTGACCAGCAGCAAATTGCTTCCAGTCAGTGTCTACACATGCACTACATGCACAACTTGTGCCAGGCCAGTAGGGGGGCGCTCCTGCATTGAGCCACCTGCCTCACTGCGCCCAACCACCTTCCAGGCTCTGAGTGCCTCCCTGAGGGTGCCTCATGTCTGGCTGACCCACTTCCTGGAGCACACCCACTAGCCTGGGGTTAACACTGCCACCACCCAGGGATGGGTTTGATTCTGGCTCTGCGCACCCTGGGAAACACAGGCCTAGTAGCCCTCAAGGGTACTCAATTCACTTCAAGAACTTGGGATGCTTCTCTCAGCTGGAAGCACAAGTAGTGGTCTCCCTTAGTCAGCCAAACAAAGGGGACCCCAAGGCATAATCTAGACCCACACCCAATAAGTCTCCCACACTAGGTACAAAGGAGAACTTTATTGGTTACAAGGGGTAGGGTTGCAATAGGGTACAGGGTAGAGCAATATCAGAGAAATCCCATAGAGCAAACTAGCATGGCTGGGTAGCCTCTGATCACGCATCTGAGTTACTGCAGGCTACATATCTAGTTAGATCTCAGGTAGCTTACTCACAAGTATCATCCAGAGGCAGGTGGAGATTCCCTCTGGAGGCAGGAAGTTCCTTGATCATGAGTTTTGAGAGAGAGAGCAAGTTTCAGATGGTCCAGTTCTTCTCTCTCTCTGAGTCTTTCTCATGGCTGCTGCCTCCTCCTCCTGGGCAGTCCTTAACTTATATAGCCCTTGTGACCTCATTTACCTGGTCCAATGGAAGACAGTACCTGTTGGCTGCCAGCCAACCAATTTGAAATGCATCACTAGTTGCTGGGCAGACTGGCAGTTCCTAGCTCCCCAGGGAGCAAGCCTCTCACCCAGATATGTGATGCCAGTCATGTAGGCAGAGAGAGCAGGTTTTCCCCCTCCCTCAGGAATGTATCCAGCTCAGGTTACCTAAAGAGAGAGGGTAAGGGGTGTATCCTCTCCTGGGCCCATCCTAACCAAATTGTCACAGAGCAGAATTTTTGGGGAGAAACAGAGGTGGCCTTCTGCCATAAAACTAATGTGCTTTTTTCTAGTATTCGTCTCTGTCAGTACTAACAAATAGACTAATCTATACACAGTAAGTTATGTGCATGTGTAGACGGTTACGCTTTTCTGCACGTTAGATTAGTCTAATGAGCAATAATGCATCTTTTGTAGATACACCCACTAGTGCTTAACCTTTGGCCTCATGAACCAAATGAGTAGTGGAAGGCTGGTCTGCAGGGTGGATAGAGCCCTGCTCTAGGATTGGGCCCCAAGGGCACAGCACTGCCCCTGAGCACTGGGATTGGACACCTGAACCAGTGTGCAGTGTGCTCAGGGCTCCCCATGGGTCTAGATATTTGGTAGTAGAGGAGTAGTGCCACTGCTCCCTCACTGCCAAATTTCCAGACCTGTGTGCTGAATATGGCCTAAAGACTGGGGACTGAGCCTATCCAGAAGCCAATCTAACTAGCAGGTTTGATTGAGATTTTGGATGTTATAAAAATGTGAAGCTTTCTTGTAAATCACCTTTCTTGAGAAACAGCTTTCAGCCCTGAGGTCACATACTATTATATCTACATGAAATCTGTGGCAATACAGAAGGCTGTGAGGGATTATCCCCTGTAAACACCCATGTAAAAATGCAAATAGTTTAGATACAGGCATTTGTGGAAAATATTTCATTTTCTGTTCAGAATTATATGGAAGTTGTGGCAAAAAGTGAAGACTTTTCAAAAAAGAAAAGAAAAGAAAAACAAAAAAAAAAAAGGAGAAAATGTGCACCACTTACCATTCCTACTTTATGCCCCACTCACAAAGTAGTCTAGCCTGGAATGAATAACCTCTAATAAGCATTAACAATATACTCTGGTATCTCAACCTATTATGCTTTATATACACATGAAGCAGTGTCTGATCAGACTGAGATGCTATTTAGAGTACACAAAACTTCCCTGGAGGGTTTCTATTTAGAGAAGGAAGCATATTATCATAACTCTGATGCAGTGGTAAAGAAAACACAGAAACACTCAGTTGATTTCCATTGTTGAATATGAAATGTCATTCACGTGTCCTAGTTCTAATTCAAGTACAGCAGCAGTCCTCTTCCAAGACCTTAGAAACAGGCTTCCGAGAACATCAAGTAAGAAAACAGCCCTTCCTTCTAGCTTCTGCTGTTATTCAATTAAAACTTGTAAAAAGCTTCAGAGTGGAATTTATAGTGCTCTCAAAGGAGATCTCATTGAACACATCAGTGGTAATACAAGTATATATTTGAAGAGCATATGTTCTGCTTCTGATTTCCACCACACTTGACCTACACTGACAAGTCACAAAGGGCAAGATAATACAATGATACCCTAAGGCATCTATGAAAATGAAAGAAAGGGGGAGAACCCCTTAATATTTATTTCAGATTAAGATAACTTTGAGACAATTTGACAGTTGATGCCAGGTAGAAAGAGAAGTTTAATTAAAACTCTGGTAGTAAATTGTGGAGTTTACTTTCTCATCACTGTGTAGGGCAGGAGGTACCATGCTTGAGGATCCTTAAGAGTTAGGCTTTTGTTTGTCCCATTCACATCCCAATTCCATACCATTCACCAGAGTGGATTTGCAAATTTTGTTTTTTCCTGCAGGCCACGTAAAAGTGACTCCAGTAGAAATTTGCTCCTTAAAAAGGCCTCAGAACAACTGGACCAAGGATCTCAGGATTTGGCCCTAAAAGCACAGTCAACAGATGAAGTCCTAGAAGGAAGACTGTTTAGGGACAAATTCATCCGTAATGCAACTTCCGTAGAATCACTGAAGTAGAGGTGACTCTGACTCTTTGTGTGTAACAGATGTTGTATGATAGTACACCTAAGGTATTTGCCTTCTTTGTATTATTGAACAGCTATTCTAACTTTTTCCATGACAGGCTTGTGTGAGCTGGTTAAGGTTAAGAGAGCTTGGGAGAGGGAGACTCAGAAAGGTTCAGATGAACCCATTAAAGGGGCAATGTCAATGTGTTTAACTTAAAGCACGTACATTCCCGATGTAGATATTTATATTCAGTGTTAGAGTGCCCTTTGATGGTTGTTGCTTTATCCTGTAACCTACAGCAAACTTGGAAAAAGCTGTGAAAAAACAGTAGATGCTTTGGAGCTATTGCCCAATTGAAAAGTTTAAAATAATACTAATTTAAGATTGATCCAAAACATGCAGGTAAACTTGAAGCTAAACTTTCCTTTTCCAGGCTAATTACAGTTTCCCCAAACCTTTTTAACCACATATTTACCACAGAAAAAAGGCTTTTTGAAATGAAATGCTACATTTAGAAAATGTCATATCAATTGTTTCCAAAAAAATGTTTCCCTTTTATTTTTAGGTGAAATAGCATTTTATGGTGAATTGACAATTTGTTTGAAAACTTTCATCCAGATCTAGTCTAAACCTACTTTACTCCAGGATGGCATAATTCACACTAGACTTTAATAAGCTTTACCTTGTGCACTTTTCACTTCTTACCATTACTTGGTTCACCTTATGTTTCCCAAGTGTACTCCCATATCAACACATAGCGTCAGTGGAAGTTATTATGGAGTTGTACTTTGTGGCTGAAAAAATAAAAGACACATTTCTAGGATTCAGCTATCTTTCCTGACTACAAAGTTTAGAAACATACTAATTAAAATAAAACTATGATGGCATTCATTGTTCTGTCCTTAGAGTTGGAGTTCAGGCCCTCACCATTTTGTTACATTTATTTCAATGAAATAGTCTCAGTACTTAGTGCTTATAGGCGAGTTCTTTCTTCACAGATGTCTAAGCTCCTTATGAACGTGGGTAAAATATCATCAACATTTGCAATATATATTTTATTTGTTCTTTTTGTAGCAAGACAGATTGTTTTTTAAAAAGGAAGAAATGGAATCCAGAAGGCAGGGAGCCATCAAGGTCTCTACTCCTTTTAAAGGTTTTTGTCCTTTTATTTGTGACTTCCTTGAATCCAGTGAAGTATCAGTAAAAATGTTTGTCAGAGAAAGAGGACAGTATTTAAAGAAACAGAAAGAAGTCACCACTGTGCATGATGATTCCTGCAAGACACTGATTGCTTCCCAAATGCTCTGTGATACAAAGTGGGTGCAAGATGCTAGCAGTTCAGAAGAAGCGGTGCAAGTTAGTGGAGAAGACAATGCTTACATCTAATGAAATGTCAAGGATTTAGATTTATTACTGATAGCACACTAATCCATGAGGAATATATGCTTGTACAGTAAAAGACTCTTATACCTTCTCCTGCCAAGTAGTTTCTTGGTCTTTTAGGTCCTAACACATGTACAAAAAATGTTATGCATATACTTAAATAATGGTATTATGCTGAATCGGGGCCTTAGCTAGAGAAAGAACTATAATAAGATTTCCCTTTGCTTTTATTGTGTGGAACAGCAAACATTGGGAACTGCACTAATTACCATAAAGTCATAATTTCCTTAACATAAGAAATTTCACAAAGAAACATTTTGTTCCCTACAGCTCCAGTGAACTCAGCTAAGGCATATGGACTCCTTGCTTACACCTACTACAGCAGGCTGAATATTGAGGATTTATATAGTTTGGTCTATCTGGTGTAAATATGTATAAATTTATATTGTGCTAATTTATGGCATACAGTACAGAAGGCGGTGCGTGAGTTGCATTGCATTCCTTCCCACGTTTCTGCTGAAATATTCATCTCTGGGTCTTTTCTCCATGTTTTCCTTGGTCTCGCCACAGATGTTTAGGCAGCTTGTGTTAGGAGGGAATGTGTCTGAGAAGTACATTTAGGAATTTAGGTGATGAGAATACCAACTCTAGCGGGTGGCTGCAGCTTAGTAGGATTAACAGCTTTGGTGAATACTCACTAATGTCTCAGTTCTGACTTCTGATACATAGATATGCATCACAACATAGCTTGTAAAATCAGCACCACTGAGGTAACCATTCAGTGCACAGAAGTCTTCTGTCTCCAGCACTGCCAAGCCTGTGCCTGTCACAAATACCCCAATTCACATACAAAACACAAATAAACAAGCTGCTGTGCATCAGTAAGAGCTGAGTTATGAAGAGAATGGGCACCTGCGTATCAAAAAGCAGGATTCAAGACTAAAAGGTGCATTTGTATGGTTCAAGGCAGCATCATGCAGAGATACCCAACTGGGACTGGAAGCCATATACCCACATTAACATGGCAGTGTGCCCAGGCTCAGAAGTGGTGCTTCCCAGCAAAGCTAATTAGCCTGGGTGCTGTACTGCATTCACAAAGCTATATTGTTTCCAGTTCCAGAGCCAGCTCCAGAAAAGCTAGCTTTGGGACCTCTGTGGGGTGCTGCCTTACAACATGCAAGCTCTCATGCAGGCTAGCACCTTTGTAACTAACTCAGAGCCTCTGTGCTGTGTGGATATGTCCTAGGAGTCCAGTTTTTCCCCTTGTGGTGGCCCAGCACTCAAGAGTGAAATAGATTGTCCCATCTTATTTCTGTTCAAATGCAGTGGGATTTTCCCACTGGCTTCCTGAGAACTAGATCAGCATTTTGGCTAGGGCTTATCCTTTCTTCCGCAGGTGTCTCTCACAGTTTTACCAGGCCAGCCTCTGTGCATGAGGGTCTAGCAGCAACTGTGCAGCATGGGTATCAATGCACAAGGAATACCGAGAGGGATGCATATAGGCAGAGACCTTTGATCAGAAGATGGCAATTGGGGTGAGAGGCATAGGACCTACTGTTCAGTTGTTCACATAATCAGCTCAACACAACACATTCTACAGGTTTACAGTAATAGAGATGCATGTTAGCCTCGTCAACAGCATCATAAGTACCATTGAACCTGTCGATCAAAATATTTCTTCCAGCAAATGAGAAGTCCCAGGTGTAATAGGCAGACTTGGGGCCAGTGCAGTGAATAATAGTTTGTTAATCATTTGTTCAAATAAAAATATGACTTTGCTCCAAAAATGTTTGTGACCCTTTTCTTCTCCCTTTTATTTTCTAATTTAAAAAGATTTATATGAATTATATAAATTTGCCAAAGGTTGGTCTTGTGATTATGATCACAAACAAAGAAATTTGGGGTCAGTTCATGGCTCTGTCAAAGATTTCTTATGTGACTGTATGCAAGTCACTTCATCCTTCACACCTTGAAAGCTGAATTGAAAATAGTCAAAAACTGTTAATGATTTGAATAGTTTCAACAGTTATATGAAAAACATTCACATAAAGTGTTCAAATTAATTTAAATAATGGATAAATCAGAGATGGGCAATTATTTGGCTAGAGGGCTGTTTAATGAGTTCTGGTGAGCTGTCAAGGGCCATAAGGGTAGCCCTGACCCTTGACAGGTGCCCAGCCCCCTGCTTGGGACCAGAAATCCCACCTTTAACTCTGACATTTGCCACTGGAAGTCCCTTCCCCTTGCCCTGAAAGTACTCCTTTGGGGGAGGATACCATCTTGAAACCAGAGAAACCCCCAAATCATATACTTAAAAAAAATCAAATATCTATTATAACTTATTTTATTTTTATTTTAAAACACATTTTGTCCTGATGTATGTGTGTTTGTGTAGTATATTTAGAGGTGATTGCGTAATTGCTTAAAATACAATCTTACTCTTGTATATTGTGTGTGAGGATACAGGGGTGTATGTGAGGATGTGTGGTTGAGGAGTGTGTGTGTGTGGTGGGACGTGTGTGGGGGGTGTGGGTATAGTAGATGGGGTATGTAGAGGAGGGTGCGGGGGTGGGTGTGGAGGGGTGTGGGTATAGCAGGGGTGTGGGTGTGTGTGTGGGAGTGGTGAGAGGGTGTCTGTGTTTGGGGGTATGGTGGAGGTCGGGGGGTAGGAGGCTGCAAGTATGTGTGTGTGGGGCGGGGGGTCCTCAGAGTCCTCAGAGTGTGCGAGCCCCTGGATCTGCATGTGGTGGTAGTGAGCCACCAGCCCTTCCCAGCCCCATAGTGTGCAGCTCCCCATGCTCCCACCCCAGTCCCCTGCTGCAAGTGGTGGCAATGAATGTGGAGGGCCAGCCCCAGCTGGCCCTGTAACACGCAGCTCCAGCCCAAGACCCTGGCTTCACATGGCTGCAGCATCTGGGGCTACCTCCACCTGGCTCCACAGCACTCCTGCCTGAGTCCCCAGCTGCATCTTGTGGCAAGGTGCAGGGTCAGCTTCACCTGGCCCTATAGCATTCAGCTCCCATGCTCCCACCCCAGTCCCCAGCTGCAGATAGTGACAGCAAGTGGGGCCAGTCCCACCTGGCCCCATAGCGTATGGCTCTCATGCTCCCACCTCTGTCTCCTGCTGCACATGGTGGCAGCATGCAGGGCCAGCCCAACCCAGCCCCGCAGTATGCAGCTCCTGTGCCCCTGCAGCGTGCAGGGCCAGTCCAGCCCCACAGCACATGGCTTCCATACCTGGATTGCCACTTTCACAGGCAGGGAGGCTGGGAACAGCCTTGGGGCAGCCAGGCAAATGCTCTACCAGGCAGAGGCTTCTTTTCTCTAGCGCTCCCGGGCTCAGGGCAGATCAGGCCAGGCTGGGATGGAAGAGCAGTTGCTTAGCACCTCCATGGAGGTGGCTTGCAGGGGGCAGCCCAGGGCCAGGGCTTACAGAGGGTTTATGGAGGGGCCCCATGGGACAGACAGAATTGTCTGGTGGGCTGGATCAGGCCCATGGGCCATATTTTGCCTGCCCCTGGGATAAATTGTAACAAAATAAAAAAAATTATTATAGATAAGTGGCAATAGAAAAAGGATTAAATTTATCATATACATTTATCAGTGCAAATAGTTAAGCTCTGAAGAGTAACACAAGAATCTGAGGCACCTGTAGATGTCTATGAGCCAGATCCTATTCCATCTATTAAATGCCTAACTGGACTTAAGCACCTACATACAATTGATTTTATCTTGTTGGAGTACCTAAAAAACAGTTAATGCAAGAGGCAGGTTGGTCCTCCTCCTAGCTGCTGCTTTTTTTGTGACTTAGTCATAAGATTAAGATAGCACTGTGTTAGAAAATAAGCATGCTAACATTTGTTATGAACTCTGGCAGGGTGAAGTAGGAACATACTTAGGTATTTCAACATGGTATAGGATCTGCCTTACATTCCTATAAACTGGTTGATAGATTTTGATTTTGTCCATATGTGTGTCTGCTACATATAAAGTATGGGTAGGATGCTTTATTAACTTATTCTTAATTCTTCTTAGTAAAGTCAGTAAGTTAAAGAATACACTAACTTTTTCAGAACATAAATGTGTGAAACACCATGACAGAATGGAAATTAATTTTATAAAATGTGAGAGTGAACTACAGCATTTTGAGACATGTGGCATGCCTCTCAGTAAAGGAGAAGCCATGTCACACTTCTTTCCCCCACCCCTACTGAGGCATGTCATAACCTAAATGATATCTTGCAGCCAAAAAGGCACCTTATGCTGTGTGCTTCACTATAATTAACAGAGAAGAGGATGACAAAAATGCTGAAACACTAACGGTGAAATGCAAGATATAAAGATATAAAAATATATAAAATGTGTGTGTGTGTAAAAAAAAAAAACAGGTGAGGAGAAATAGTAGCAATCATCCTAATCACACATATTGGTTAAGCCACTTGGATCCTCCAAGTCTGGACCAAAAAAAAAATCCATTCCTATAATCCATCAGGGTCAAATAAAAGTTTTACATGTAAGGAAAACAGTTTCATATAGTGGCCTAACAGAAGATAGTTCAGTCTCTGCCATTTTTAATATAACCTTAACTATTTTATCTAATCCAGCACTGGAATACTGTAAGAACCTGACTGAGGAATAGCTCCCTCCTGTTTTAAGGATAAAACTTTACACATTATAGGATTAGTGATGGCGTGGGGATTTCATAGACAGCATCCAATATTTTCTCCAGATTGGCATACCTCTATCACGGTCACTCACAAATGTTAATAGAATACCATCTGTTTCCAGTGGTGGAATCTGAAGTTCTCCCTTTTCTCACCATGCAACCAGATAGAGCTTTGGGCCAGCCTGGAAAGCTATCAGGATATTGGAGAAAAAGGGATTATTTACTGGTGGAAGTCACACAAGGAGATTATCTCCATAACATGATAGCCATTTATCATAACAATTAAACCCAAGAAATATTATTTACTTTAAAAGAAATGATTTGCCACCAATGCTAAAAATAGTCATCTGCTGAAGAACTTCTGGGCAGTTGTTACCTAACTTCATTTTCCATAGTGCTTGGTGGCATACACCATCAGATTGCTAACAGCTGTGCTAGGCCATGCCAAAAACCAGATCCATGTGGCCTGCTTACTATCACACCACCAGCCCAAGTCCAACTCATGTTTGGTCACCAAGCTACCTACACACATCCTGCCCTAGCCAAAGGAAACTGTCTGGCACCTAACCTAATCCTTCTCCAGCATGCTATCTGACCATCCTCCTTCTCCAGCTCTTTAAAGGTAGATTACAAAGGTAGCACAACACACACATACATGCACATGTTGATTAATTTACAGGCAGAATGCTGTGAGAGATGCCATTTCCCTCCCGTTTGTTTTCAGAATTCATAATAGTGGGTCTGGATTCCCCTCTTTTAATGAATACGAATGAGGGTAACCCTGGAGATTCCTCCAATCTGGTGCTGGGCCCAACCAAAACTGAATACACATGAATACTTCTGAACTATGTCTGATCTGGGGTTCTGGTATCCTGTCTATTGAAAACTGGTTCCACACAGAAATCTGATTAAATAAATTTGATATCATAATATCACATGAGGGTACTCCAGTAAGTAATAGCAATTTTGAAATAAAACTATTTTGTGTGCAGTGATCAGTTACTGGACTACATAGTTGTAAATGATAGGTGCATTGAACAATGTCACCATCAGTGTTCCCAGCTACTGTGTGGTTTCCCACTTTGTCACAGACAGACAGAATGGGGGGTTATTTTGATGTTAGCTTCTGGACACACACGTGTTTGTGTGTGTGTGCACGTGTACATGTGTACACACACACTGTTTTTGTCTTAGCTTCCTCACCCCACTCACCCATTATTCTTTCAAAACCTTGTACCTTTTTAAGTAGGCTTCTTTTGCAGGGCCAGTGTTCTCCAGCAGAAGTCATCTCATGTGGGTGTAACGTTTGGTACAGACATAGGAGTAGGTACTTGCATTTCAAAACCTAGCCCTGGACTACTCTTTCTTTATAAAGACCTCCTTCTCACATTTGCCTTCATTTCTATCATAGTCAGACTTCATTTTTTTTGTCTTTTTCTCCTAGTTACTTGGCTCTTTTCACATTTCATCTCTAAGTTTTCTCTTTCCACTTTATCGACCTGAGAAAAAGGTCCAGGCTCTCACTTGCTATGCAAGAGCTAGAAAAATCCCAATTGTAAAATTATTTCAGAAAAAAAGGAAAAACTAGCAGAGGAATCCTGACAGGCTGCTGCTGCTCTTTGTGTTCTCAGCCATCTAATGGGAAGGAGGTCTTCACAAAAGTGATATGCCCCCCTTGTGGGACCCTCTGCTAACCTGCCCATATTAAAAAACCAAACCAAACCAAACAAAAAACCCCCCCAAAACCCATCACCAGACAATTTGGCATCTCTATTTGTTCTATGCTTAGAGAAGTGGGTTCTTTAGTGATCTGCTTTCTAGCCTGGCCTACTTTGTGTGCTAGTTTAAAAAAATGTACACACACACACACACGAACAAAGCCATGCTGTGTGGCCTCTCCCTCAGGTGGTAGTCTGCCTGCTGCTGAGTTAAGGGAAAAGAGGGGCTTCCTCCTCTCATTTTCTCCGCAGTGGCTCTATGTACAATGTGCTTACTGTGGCCTCTTAACACAACAAGATGACTGATTTTCAACAAATCAGTTGGGCTTCCTATCACAGGTACTTTGTATATCTTGTTTTCTCTATAGCTGTATATTTAGTAACTATCTAGTTGAATGTTACAGGCATTACCTTATGTGTAAGGATGGTTTAGTCAGACTCTGCATGCACAAAACATGAGAGAGAGAGGGAGAGCAATGAATATTTAAAGTCAGCATAATGAACAAGCACTGATGTCTATGTACATTCCTCCTTTTACCTTCCTGATTTGAAACGTAGCAGAATGACAACTGCACTGTCAAGGGTGGTCTGCTCAGGGAACAGTTTTTTCATGCAGCTCTGTCACTCAGGGACATGGCCATCCATAGCAGCTTGTCTGAGGAGCACACTGCATAAATATATGCGCCTCACCTTCTGAACTCCTCACAACTAAGAATTAACTGAATTTACTATTGCAGCCCTCTCTAGAAGAAAGCAGAAAAATATTTCCTAAAGGTGAAAAAGGACATGTAGAGGTACAGTAACAGGCTCATGGTCATATGGCAGCTCAGTGGCAGAGCCAACAAGAGAAATCAGACTTCTCAGCTCCCATTCCAGTGTTTCCTATCCACTGGATTACACTTTTCAAATAAGATGACCATGCTGTGGCTGAAGTGGTATAATTTGTTTTAACTTTCCTAACACTGAACTGTCCTTTAATCTGACTGGCTGACACAAATTTTATCTGGCATAATTAAAAGATTTGCCAGCACATCTACTATATACAAATGAACATAAGAGATGGATAACATTAAACTTACTAGCAGATAAAATTATGAACTTCAGTCACTGGGAAGGATGAGAACTTAACCACAGGATGTCTGGCAATTAGCTTCCGCAGCAGCCTACAGAAGCAATATGTACAAATTACAAGGTAATCTCCGCAATTTGAAGCCATTTAGGATCCTTCTCATCATATACTGGGATCAATTTAAATCTTAAAGGTGCTTTAATCTTTCCTTTCTTACTCAAAGATAAGTACCTTTTCACTTTCCAATGAAATACAACTCCCCTGCCCTTACTATTTCATTTCT
This sequence comes from Crocodylus siamensis, assembly GCF_052110815.1. Classification (NCBI taxonomy): domain Eukaryota; kingdom Metazoa; phylum Chordata; order Crocodylia; family Crocodylidae; genus Crocodylus; species Crocodylus siamensis. Next base: position 132,942,095 of record NC_143397.1, on the reverse strand, counting down.
GTTTTAGTTAAATTGTTCAACTACAGTGAACTCCGTAGGTTTATATCTGCAAAGAATGAGAAACTAGACACTCACAGCCATAAGAAATGTTGCCCCAAAAGGCAAGAAGCTGCAAAATCACATTCACAAAGGAGGAAACTGAAATTTCCAACAACTCAGAAACAGGTATGTCAGAGCAAAGGTTTTAATTGCAGGTAGGTATCTGTCAACTTTCATTCATTTCTAGGAAACAACTTTTGGAAAGGCTTCCTGCCAGCAACACTCACTACAGCTATTTATAGTGCAACATAGGCAGAGTTTGGCAAACTTTGTAAAGTTCATTAGAACCACAGCAAACTTCCCATTGATTTGACTCCTCCTGTACTTTACAGAGCACTTAGCTACAATTGCCAATGAACCACTTCAGATATGTAATACTTTAAAACGTGACTAAAGAAATTTAGTCTTGTGGAGAGCTTGATTAGAAGTAACTGAATTTAATTACACAGCTGTTTCCCCTTCTTCTCCCTACATTTTGACAAAAAACACCAAACAAAAACACAAAGATTAACCAAAGGAAACCCTCAAATCATCATTTTGAACCCTCACCTGCAACTACAAAGCTGAAACACCAAGAATATCTTATAATGTGCAACAGGCAAAAAGTATGGGAGATAATGGTGCTGTTAATGCTCTGTCAGAAGTCCCAATTTACCATATTTACTCAAATACAAGACAAGGTCCACCCCCTGCCCCATACAATCAGCATGGGGGAAAAAAGCTCCTAGGCTTACCTTTGCATACAAGGAAACTTCATTAAATATAATGTCTATCATTAAACTGCTGCCAAAAGTAGCACATTCTCAGTATTGGAAACCAACTAAGAAGTTGATTAAATGCAGGCAACACTGGGCATGACTAAAACACATGGCGCACACTGGGTAAACATACTGATGGGAACCTAACACATTTTTTTTGGTGGAAATTTCACGCCTTGGGCTAAATCAGTTCTAAATTCTGTTGACTGAACAGAACTCAATCATTTCAGTCTGTGTGGTGCTATATATGTGGCATAAATATTCTCTCCCCCAGACTCTTCAGCCTGGTGCTTCAGATACACGCAAATCCATGGCAGACATCCTATGGACAAACTTCAAACTTAGAGGCTTGGAGTTCAGATACCACCTACTCTCACTTGCCTGCTTGAAACTATGGTAGTACATATGGTAGTGTCAATTGAATGCAGTCCCCCTCAGCACTGACTCTTCATTTTAAGTCATAGCGTGCCACTACACTAAATACATTTTTACCTCCTTTTCACTCCCAGAGCTGAATTATACATTTATTTCCCATTTCCAATGATCCCTGTTTCTTCACTAGCCTTAAATGTCTGGCAAACATCACCACTGGGACCCCAAATAATTCATCCAGAATCCCTCTGTTGCCACCTCTCTCAGCCCATTGCATATAACTAGTGTGGTCCTGCCCTCCATGAGGTAGAGCTGAATCAGGGTGCCCTGCACTGCATCTGCCTATATATTTCTGGGGGATACCAGGATTCATGACAAGAACACCCAGTTCCAGTCATTAGTTAGCAGCTAATTAGCACATGGATCCTTTGTGAAAATTATGTGGAGTATACACAGGACACATCTACATGTGTGCTTTAATGTGCAGCAGCCTATTTTACTGTGCATTAAAGCATCACATTAAAAACTGCAATTATGCTAATGTGCAGTAAAATAGGCTACTGCACATTAAGCGTCACTTAAAAAATATGCAGTTTCAGTACCGAGTATTAGGGCAGTCTAATACTATATGCAAATTACTAATAGCTATGTTTAATTTCAAGGTCATTGTTTTCAAATTTGCTCCTCACTTCCACGTGCTCAAGGAGAGTGGGCTCTGACAGTATGTACAGGAGGAAAGGGATGCAGAGGGAAGAAGCTGGTGGAAGCAGAAGACAAGGGGTCTATCTGACTCCTCAGGTTTATTTTCCCTATTGCAGCAGTGGGAGGGGGACAAATTCAAGGGAAACCTCCTATGATTAAATTTTATACTTGAAAAATTATGAGTGTATACATTTTTCATATATAATATCTAATTATTGGAGGGCCATCTTATATTTGAGTAAATATGGTACATACTCTCAGCATATGAGAGTTTCAATTATCTTTTTAAAACAGATAGTTAAGCAGGGAGCTGCTGGACAAAAGAACTGAAAACAAAAAGAAAGACCCGATGTTTACAATATTTTAAAAAATCTCATCCTATTCAGGGACATGGCTCATGGTTTTTGAATACTTATGGTAGGCAAAACTGCCATGCAATATTGACAGAACTGCAGATGTTCTGTCTAGAGACCCCTCATCTCATCCAAGTTTCCTCAAATGAGAAAGAAAAACTGTCAGAGGAGCATTCTTCTCCATAAGGGGTCAGTATTCCAAGAGGCCTCACAAGATGTGATGCAGCATCTCTCTTTACCCTACCCATTGGGAAGGGTTGGGGCATGATAATTTCATATTTAACTATTTGATTATAATACTTGATAAGAATTCAATTTAACCTTGGGTTAATTATCCCCTGGTTTTGTGGTGAGGAATAGGCCTATGCAAAGTGGCTAGTATTCGCTTTGGATTCAGTCGATTTGTGGGACAGTGTTTCGATTTAGTGATTTGAATCAGTGGTGAAGCATAGGGGTGTACGGGGTGCTCATACACCCCCTGAGACTGCCGGTGCACCCCCTGACTGGTCACACTTGCCACTTAGGCAATGGGCAGGGGGCAGGTTGGAGCACTGATGCCCCCTTCCCCCCACCTCCTGCAAGCGCCGGACAATCACTTCAATAGCTGTAGTCACTTCTGGGAGTGGCTGCGGCCATTTCTGGGAGCCGCTGTAGCAATCCACTGACTCCCCCCCTTCTCCAGTTGGCAGTATCGCTCATGGGGGAGCCCCCCACCCAGTTGGCAGGACTGGTTGCAGTCTAAGGTGGCACCAGTTGCCCATGATTTGAATCACTGTCCCGAATCGATTCGGCTGAATCTCCAAATCACACAGGCCCCATCCCCTGCCCACTCTCCCAGTCCCAGCAATGGCTGCCCTGCCTACCCCAGCTTCTGACCCTTAAAAAAAAAAAAAAAAAAAAAAAAAGCCCAGACTGCATGGGGGGCTCTGCGGGGTTTGTTTGTTTTTTTCTTAAAGGGCCAGAGCTGGGGTGGGCAGGGCAGACATGGGGGGACTGGGAGAGCAGGTGGGGGTTGTGGGGCTTGTGGCAGAGACCCTACACAGTGTGGGGAAGCAGGGATCACCCCCCTGCCCAGCAGCAGCTGGTGAGTGGGGGCTTTTTTTTAAAGAACCGGTAGCTGGGAGCGGGGCAGCCATGGGGGTGCTGGGGGAATGGGAGGGCATCAGGGGGGCTGGGGGAGCAGGCAGGGGATGGGGCATGGCGGGTGTTCCCCCATGGTCACCCCTCCTCCTCCAACCTCGCCTTCCCCACCCCCTATTTACCAGCTTGGAATCTCGGTCCAGCTCCGTGCTGCAGTGGCAGGGACTGCCTGAATCATCAAAGCTTTCTGAATCTTTTCCAAATTGATTTAGAGACCTTCAGATTGATTTGGACCTTTTAACTGGTCCCCTGATTCAATTCAGATTCAGAGATTCAGCTACCGAATTGGGCCAAATCTCCTTGGAATAGAATTAGCATCCAAAGCTTCGCACAACCCTAGTGAGAAACAATTTCTAGTTTTATTTTTCTTTCCTAATATATTGTTTCTTCAGATGTATGGCCAAGACATCTAGAAGGTGGAAGAAGTGCTTACATACCAAACAAATAGAAGAGACATTGTTTTCCTTTAATATAAGTTTTAGATCAATCACAGTTTCTTCCAGGTATACATCAATAGACCCACTGTGGGACAGGATGTTAGTAGAAGGAAAAGAATGACCCCAGAAGACTGCTTTCCTCAGTGTTGGACCACTACACTTTGTCATTTTGTCACACTGGTGTTTGAAATAGATATTAAAATCTGTGAGGGATTTTAGTACTTAAGAAAATAGTAGCCGAGAGTATCTACCACTGCTGACTAGAATTCACACGATGGGGCACTTGCTTTACTGAATCCTATAAGGGGTCTTGGATCAAACAGTTTTACCTCTGAAGTAAATCTACAGTTGAATTTGAGATTGAAAAGCGGAAGAAAATGAGTGTACTAATTATCTACCCTCCATGCTATTTTCAGTGGTTTTAGCTCCGGAAATTCTGGTTCCTTTGCATAAAAAATTAATTCTGGAAGTAAAATGTTACAGTGCAAATAGTCAATGAGCCAAATAAAAGCTCCCATGGTTAAGCTAAGGTTAGATATCTGTCATTTTTAAGCCTATTGCATACCAATGATTTTAGGGAGGAGAAAAGCTGGAGATTGTCTAGAAAAAAACAGAGAGGCCTGTTTAGGATCTTTTGGAAACACGTCACTTGCTAAACACTTGTTTTGGTGTATGCTATATGGTAAAACCTGATTAAATTGTGCTATCTTTGTATATTTAGTATTTGGTCAGAATTTTCATTGGTAATGAGGAGGGTGACTGAAGACAGTTGGAGGTTATACGAAGGGTTGATTTTGTGTCATGAACACAAAATGGTTGTGGCTCTTCACATATACTAACGTCTTCAACTCCTGAAAAATAAGTTATTTAAATGGTTACAAACCACACAAAAAGAATCAAATTTCAATAAGAGTGTTTGCGGGGGAGGAAGAGTTGGTCTGTTTCTGCAAAAATAAAGTCATGGGCCTATCCCACTTCCAACAAAAAATATTTGAGGATTTACCAATAATTCAGTTTTATTAAGCATGGTATAATATAAACATTTTCCTCACAGCTGAGGTACAAACAGATTACACACATTTTCCATGTGTGGTTTTCTTGTGTGCACTAGGAATGTTTTCAGTAAAACAAAGAAAAAACCCATTTCCTGTATGAATCACAGCTTTGTTGTTAAAAAGAATTACTCCTTATTTAATGGCTTACAAGATTATCAAATTAATATGCATATTTAGTAAGGGGTAACCAACTAAATCAACAGAGGCTAGCTGGAAGAAGAAAACACACTCAGAGGACAAATAATGCCATGGAGACATCTCAGCTGAAGGAGTTTGATATAAACTAGCATAAGGCAGAAAGGGGGTGGGGGGAGGATGGGAAATGGAAGTCCATTCAAAATAATGCCACTTGGCTGAACAGACTGATGTGACAGGAAGAAGATGGTCGATTTCATATTTCCATCAATATCAGACGGTGATATACTTCACTGCCCAGTGGGGTAACCACAACGTTGAAATAAGAATGCAACAAGAACTGTCTTGCTTAGAACCAATGATAAAAAGATTAAAAAAACCCAAAACCACAAACCCCCCAAAAAAGCAAAATAGGGACATGCCTGGAGTAAACTATTGTTACTCGCCCCTGCTCTCCCTAAGACCAAATGCAAAGTGTTGGTCGTGAGAGACTCCATCCTGAGGGGGACTGCAGGGGCAATCTGCTGCCCCAACCCCTTAGCCCGAGAAGTTTGCTGCTTCCCAGGAGCCTGCATCCAAGACATTGAGGAGAAGATCCCAAAGCTCCTACAGCCCACTGACCACTATCCCATGCTCCTCATCCATGTGGGCACCAATGACACAGCTCAGAGTGCTGCCAGCCAGGTCATGAGATACTTCAGGGATTTGGGTGCGGGGCTAAAAGGTCTGGGGGCACAGGTAGTGTTTTCTTCAATCCTCCCAGTCTTGGGCTATGGGCTGAGGAGGGAGAGGAGGATCCAGGTGGTCAACCAAAGACTGCGCTGCTGGTGTCATCGGGAAGGCTTTGGCTTCCATGAACACAGTCCGCTCTTTGGAGAGAGAGGCAGTGAGCTGCTGGGAAGGGATGGCCTCCACCTCTCTCTGTTGGGGAGGAGGCTCTTCTCAGCCAGACTGGCTGACCTGCTTCACCGGGCTTTAAACTAAGCCTGCCAGGGGATGGGGGGACTACCGCCACTGCTGGCCCACTGAGCAGCCCTTGCAAAGTCAGCAGGCCAAGGCACTTAAGGGATCCCACCCCAGCACCAGCTCTGGAACAAAATGTAGGCAGGGCAAGGGCCCCCAAGGGGACACTTGCGTGCCTATACACAAATGCCAGGTGCCTGGGGAATAAACAGGAGGAACTTGTTCTCCTGCTAAATGCAAATAACTATGATGTCATTGGGATAACAGAGACCTGGGGGAACTCCACCCATGACTATGGGTATAGACGGCTATACACTGTACAGGAGGGATCGAGTGGACAAAAGGGGCAGGGATCTAGCTCTCTATGTCAAGGAAAGCTATGCTTCCCTGCAAGCTGGCACCCATGATGGACGACTTGAGACCCTCTCAGTTAAAATCTGTGGGGAACACAGTACAGGGGGTACTATGGTAGTGGCTACTACAGACCCCCTATCCAGGTCAAGACCTTGACAAGGGGTTCACCAGAGAATTGGCTAAGGCCACACGATCCCAGTGTATGGTTGTCATGGGAGACTTTAACTACCCAGACATCACATGGGAGGAGCGGTCGCAAAGCTTTCTCTCATGCGTGGATGACCTCTATCAGACGCACGAAGTCTATGGGCCGACAAGAGGTAAAGTGCTGCTTGACCTTGTACTGGCAACCGGGGATGACCTAATCAGTGACCTAACGATCAAAGGGAAGCTGGGTGATAGTGACCATGAGCTGATCACCTTCACCATCTGCTGCAAAGCTAGCAAGTCAGTCAGTAACACAGAAGTCTTGTTGACTTCAGGAAAGCTGACTTTGACAAGTTAAGGAGGCTTGTCAGAGAGGCCCTCAAAGGCCACAACCCAATGGTGAGGGGAGTTCAGGACAAGTGGTTGCTCCTCGAGGGAGCAATCCTGAATGAGCAAGCAAAGTCCATCCCGTCTTGAAGGAAAAGCAGCAAAAGGGCACAGCAGCCCCCTTGGCTCTCCAGGGAACTGGCGGACCTCCTGCGCCTTAAAAGGAAGACCTACAAAGGATGGAGGACTGGAACCGCCACCAAGGAGGAATACTCTGCTCTGGCCAAGGCTGTGATGGAACTCCAGCTAGCTACAAATATCAAGGAAAATAAAAAGTCCTTTTTTAGATATATGGGGAGCCGGAGGAAAAGTAAGGGAAACGTTGGACCCCAGCTAAACCAGATGGGGCAACTGACAACTGACGCCCAGGAAAAAGCAAACTTGCTAAATGGGTACGTTGCATCAGTTGTTCACTAGTCCCATGGGACGGCCCTGCCCACTGCGGGACAGGGAGGCCCAAGTGAGGGAGATTCCTTCCATCGAAGCTGACCTCGTGAAGCTGACTTGAAGGTATCCACCTTGACAAGCTGGATACCTTCAAGTCAGCCAGCCCTGATGGCTTACACCCAAGGGTACTCAGGGAGCTGGTGAGCATCATAGCTCAGCCCCTGGCACGGCTCTTTGAGAGCTCTTGGTGCTCTGGTGAAGTGCCCGATGATTGGAAGAGGGCCAATGTCATGCCTATCTTCAAGAAAGGGAGGAAAGTAGATCTGGCTAACTACAGGCCCATCAGCCTGACCTCTATCCTGGGGAAGGTCCTGGAAAAGATTATCAAAGAGGCCATCCTTAGCAGACTAGCTGAAGGTAATATCCTGAGGGACACCCAGCATGGGTTTGTCGTGGGTAGGTCGTGCCTGACCAATCTCATTTCCTTTTATGACCAAGTGACTTATCACCTGTGTAGCAGGGCACAAAGGTGCCTGCTACTTGGAGAGCCAAGATAACCACTCAGGTGCAGGTTGCCAGGGCAACCAAAGGGAGCTAAGGACTCCCTTTGTTTGGACCCGCCTGGTCAGCTGGCCAGAAGGGGCAGGGCCTGGCTCCTATATAAATCACAGGCCAGAGACCAGGAGGCAGTTCCCTGCTGGCAACCAAAGGGGTAGGAACTCTGCCGGAGCAAGAGAAGAGAAGAGGCCAAAATGCAGGAGCAGCTGGTACGGTGAAGGATGGAGCACCCTTGGGGGTGGCTCGAGTGATGTTGTAGCCGATGGGCAGAAATTTATGTTATAGCCTAGGGGCTTGAGTTTTGTGTTTACTCTTTATGACTGGTGGCTTGGGAGGGAAAGGAGGAGGCCTCATACGGGACCCACGGCAGTGTGGAGATCCCAGCCCCAGAGAAGAGGGCAGCGAGAAGCCCCAGAGAAGGGGGCCGTGATTCTATGAGCGCCCAGAGAAGCGCGGTTGTGAGACAAGGGCTGCAGAGAGCCCAAGCGCCCAGTGAGGCACAGTGCAAGACACAGGCTGCAGAGAGCTCGAGCGTCAAAGAGAGTATAAGACTGAGCAACGTCCGGTACATTAGTGAGGCTTGGGGCATGGTAAATGGGTGGTTGGAGCCAGGCATAGACCATAAGGCTGGGGTATGCTGGAACACTCATTAGCGGAACAGGGCTAATGTACAGGGGGAAAACCGTGTCCAGGGAGACGAAGAGGCAGCCTCCCTATCATATACATTTAAGATCAAAGATGTGACGGGCAAGAATGAAGGGTGCTTAGTAGACAAACTGGACACGGTAAGGGGCACCAGGGGAGAGCACGGTAACCCTAGGACTCCGCTCCTGTTACAACCTGGACAAGGGGGAAGAGATCTCCGTTGTATATCTTGACTTTAAAAAAAGCCTTTGATCTGGTATCCCATGATCACCTCTTGGCTAAACTGGCCAACTGTGACCTTGACCTCACCACGATCCTCTAGCTGGGGAATTGGCTCCACGGTAGGACCCAGAGAATGGTGGTCAATGGGAGCCAATCTTCTTAGTCCGCTGTGACCAGTGGGGTCCCTCAAGGCTCTGTCCTAGGGCCTATACTATTTAACATCTTCATCAATGATGTGGACATTGGTGTCAGAAACAGACTAGTCAAGTTTGCCGATGACACCAAACTCTGGGGTAAAGCATCCACACCTGAGGACAGGAGGGTGATCCAGGCAGATCTTGACGGGCTCAGGAAATGGTCAGACAAGAACCTGAAGGTGTTCAACACCGAAAAATGCAAGGTTCTCCACCTTGGGAGGAAAAACCTGCAGCATGCTTATCAGCTCGACAGTGCGACACTGGTTAGCACTACAGATGAAAGGGACTTGGGGGGTCATGACTGACCACAAGATGCACGTGAGCCTTCAGTGTGATGCTGCGGCTAGTAAAGTGAGCAAAATGCTGGCTTGCATCCATAGATGCTTCTCAAGCAAATCCCGGGATATCATTCTCCCCTTGTATTTGGCCTTGGTGAGGCCGCAGCTGGAGTACTGCGTCCAGTTTTGGGCTCCGCAATTCAAAAAGGATGTGGAGAAGCTTGAAAGGGTGCAGAGGAGAGCCATGCGCATGACCAGAGGTCAGGAAAACAGACCTTATGATGAGAGGCTGAGAGCCACGGGGCTCTTCAGACTGGAAAAGCACAGGCTTAGGGGTGATCTGGTGGCCATCTGTAAATTTATCAGGAGTACTCATCAGGATCTGGGGGAATGTCTGTTCACCAGAGTGCCGAGGGACAACAAGATCGAACTGTCATAAACTCCACCATGACTGATTCAGGCTGGACATAAGAAAGAACTTCTTCACTGTCCAAACCCCCAAGTTTTGGAACAGACTGCCGCCGGAGGTGGTTCAAGCACCCACTTTGAATGCCTTCAAGACACATTTGGATACTTATCCCGTAGGTAAGTCGGGGGGGGAGGGGATTGAGGCCCCCATAGGCAGGGAGGGAGGGAGGGAGGGAGTTGGGCAGGGCTGGAGCCGGGATGCTGCCCAGCCAGGTAGTGCATAGGGCTTGGGGCCCAGGACTGCAATTTGTGGCCACAGGGCCCTGGCAGGGAGCAGGACAGGGCTGTGAGTGGCTTGTCTGGGGGTCAGGAGGTGGGGTTCACTCCCTGGTACTGTGCACACTCTAGGGGTATAGGGGAAACCCCTGACATGGGGTGGGGGTGGGGGCTGCCCACTGTGGGCTCAGGCTTCCTGCCCTGTTCCCACAACCCAGTGGATGCAACCCAGGTTGTGCCCCTTGCTCCTGCTGTTGCACATGCAGGGGATGCGTTGCCAGGGCAGTGTGGAGCTTGCGGCAGTAATGAATTTCCCTGCATGGCCCTGCTGTGTCCTGCAGCACTGGGTTGCACTTGCTAGGCTTTGGAGGCCCTGGGGGAGGAAAGCAGGGCAGGGAGCCTGAGCCCACAGTGGGCAGTCCATGCCTGCCCCTGCCTTCTGCACAGATCTAGGGGGCATGGGTCCCCCGTGCCTCCCCAGGAGCACATGCAGTGGTGGGGAGCTGGCCCTATACCCACCTGAGCTTGCAGCTGGCAGGCAACAGCCAGCAGAGGGGTGGGGGAAGAGATGGACTCAGTGCTGTGCTCTGCTGCAGCAGCCACTGCCTCCTATGGTGGGGAGGGGGCTGCAGACCTGGGTCCCTGACCTGTGGCTCTGGCAGGTGGGGGCTCACTCAGCTGGGGGATGGCAGGGAGTTGTGAGTGAGGGGTGTAGAAGGTGGGGGGATATGAGGGGCACCAGAGGGGCTGTAGGAGGGTGGGGGAGTGAGGGACCTGAACCTGCATCCTGGTGAGCAAAGGGAGCAGAGGGAGCTCTGATTTTCCATAATAAAAAACCCAAAATCAAATACTTAAATTTACAGATATTTAGAATTGATTTTATTATAGTGATTGAGGCACTGGTAGGCTTCCAAATTGCTTTAAAATTGTAAATATATATAAAAAATTGTGTTCAACTAATACCTGCTTTTCATTTTAATCACAGATTTGGGGGGATTTATCAGAGAATCTGTGATTCTGTATCAGGGAAAACCAGGATCCCTGCTTATTACAGTGACATCATGTCCTGTCAGCAACATAGAATAATAGAAAATCAGGGCTGTAAAGGCCTTCAGGAGGTCATCTACCATAGTCCAACCTGCCACTCAACCATCCCTGTCTAAACCAGAGCTGCCTGACCTTTTTGATTTGCAGGCTGGATGACTGGTGAAGGATGGGTCTGTGGGCCATATCGACTGCATGGGCCCAATCTGATACACATGTGGCTGGGACCCATTCTACCATGTGCTGGATCAGGTCCCAGTCCCACATGCCATATAGTGGCCATGTCCCCATGCAGAATAAGGCCCACTGCCTTGCCTCCTCACTCTGCATGAGGGGAATTGGGCCCTGTGAAGGGAGGCACCTCTGTCCTCTTAGCATCCACAGCCTGGAGCCTTCAACTGATTGATGGTGCCTTCAAGTGTTATTTGAAAGAATCAAAAAGGACTAACTCCCAAAACATACTTGGGGATTGTACCCACTTTTCAGATAAGATAGATTTGGTAACAGCACTGGAAGTGGTAGACCTGGGTCCAATTCCTCCTTCCTCAGCCTGCAGGAATTCAAACCTATACCTCCCACAGAAATGTTTTCCTTATCAAGTTGTAAGCTATTCTCAGTAGGGACACTCTCTACCCCTTCCCACTGTGGCTATACCATTGGCAGGCAGGTAATCAAGATTAAGAGGACCAGGAAGAAAAAGTACATGTTGGAATATGAGCACATATGCCCAGTGGTTGCTATGCTTGCTTGGTTGGAGAAAGAGTTGAGTCCTGCTTCTGATAAAGATCAGGAATAATATTGGGAGCCCTGGGACCCAGGGCTTTTCACTTTCAGATAAAGTGCTCCCAGCACTGGAATAGTTATGCTTCACCTTGGCTAGGGTCAGACATTCAAAAAGCCTGAGCCTGAATTGATTCAATCTTTGCAGGTTAGTCTAACCTGACTAGGCTAAACCTGTGTGTAACTGTACAGACATCCACTCTGGACTGAAGAAATGCAGGCACATGCTTGCAGTGGCTCAGGCTAGAAGCAGCCCTCCCTTCCCTTCTGTCACGGGGCGGGGACCCAGGAGCGGCCGTGATCTCTCCTAGCGCCCCCCACTGTGCCAAGTGGGTGTTCATGCACCGTTGTTCTTGCCCGCCACCTCTTTGATGACAAAAGTATTAAGGGAGGCTGCCTTTTGCCCCCTTGGACACGGTACCCCTGCCGTCTTCCAGCCTGCGCCCCATCTATGGATGATCCTGTGCACTCCCACCACAGGGGCTATGCCTGGCTCCTACTACCGTTAATACCATGCCCCAAGCCTCTCAGATGTCCCGGACATTGTCTAGTCGATTTCTATCTGTGCCCTTGTGGAGCCTCTATTCCTGTGCGCCCTCCGTGCTTGCAACTGGGCTCAGGTGGCTGTAGCCTTACCTGGCCCCAAATCCCCTCCTTGGGCCTTAATACAAGCCCCTTCTGGGGTTTCTCGTCTGTACCCCTCTGGGGTTTCTCACCCTTGGGCTCAGGTGGCCATAGTTGTGCCTGGCCCCCTGAATCCCCTCCTTGGGTCTTAAAGCATTTGCGGCTCAGGCAGTTCAGCTTTGCCTGGCCCTCGATCCACTGTGCCCCTTTTGCAGGGCTGGGGTCAATGCCCCCTCAATACTGTGCCCTTGCTGGCACCAGGGTCCCCACACCGCCGTGGAGCCCCTCTGAGGCCTCCTTCAACCCCTAATAGCCTCACCCGGTCCTCTGGTGTAACAACAAAGCAAAACCATAAGCCAATCGTCTACAACTCAAACTAAGCCTCATGGCTAAACATAAGCCTTTATGCCACCTGTCTAATCTTCGTTTAAATCCCTACCAGGGCTTTCTTCTCCCAGTATCCTTGAGCCAAATCTGTTCAGGCCATCAAGCTGCTTTAGGCTGCGCTCTCCAGCAGAGCTCCTTCTCCCTTAGATGTTAGCGGAGAACTGCCTGCTTGGCCTCAGCCTAGGCTGTTTATATAGGCCAGGCCCTGCCCCCTTCTGGTCATCTGACCAAACTGCGGTTGCCCCGGCAACCGGCACCTGTATCTCTTTCTAGGAGCAGGCACTTAAGTGCCCTGCGACACACCTCTCCCCTTAAGTTCATAACCCACTAGGAGCAGGGCACAGAGGTGTCCTGCGACATCTTCCACAATTCTGATCTGAGGGCCCTGGAAAGATTTAGGGAGAGGTCCCCCCTACCCAGCCATCATGGAGTTACACAGAATTTATCAACCCATCAGCAAAACAAATGCCTCTCTCATTGGTCCAAGCTCTTCTTAAACAACTTTTTCCAAGGAAGGAGTGGAGGGACCTGTTGATTAGCACGAGCTGATCTGTTGATTAGCTCCAAAAAGCCCTAAGCGGACAGTCTGCTTTTGCCCTGTCCCCCATAGCATGGACCATAGCCAGCATGTGGTCTGCTAGCTAATACTGAGAGGTGTCTGTGTAAGGCAGAGGGGACCAGGGAATCCCTGCTTGAGCAGGGAGTGGTGAAGGGATTGGGCTGGCGTGGAGTAGGAGGAAGCCAGGCAGGCCCTGCTGTACCTGCGGTCTCTGCCAGAGCTTCAGCCAGGGAGCAGAGGGGAGAGGCCAGACCTGCTGGGCTGGAGCAGAGAGCAGAGTCCTGTCCAGAGTTGCAAAACAACTGGGATGCTGGGGGATTTAACTTAAACCAGGAAGTGGTTTGGGACAGTCATTGCATAAACGGGTTTGACCCAAATCAGTTAAGTCTGATACTACATTCAATCAGGTTTCTCTCAAACCGGTTTTGGCCATTTTCAAGCTGGTTTATGTGTCCTGAAAATTTGTTCTGTTACAGGTTTAAACTAGTTTCTGATCACTTAAACCGGTTTATGTGTAATGTCTGTCCCTAGCCCTTGTGTTCTCTTTCTGTACGGTGGTCCATTTTTCTGCACAATGGCCCTCACCATGAATAACTTACAGCCTGGGTGTTAATGAAGATGTGGATTTGAACCCCCTTAGGGTGAGAGGGGAATTAAACCCAGTTCTCCCACATAAGGAGAGCAGCCCAACCCTGCTTATGCAGATTAGACTTGTTCACAGCATGCCTACTCCACAGGGACAGACTGAACATTTAAGCACTATTCTGCCTAGTTTGGGGATCACAGTGGGGCTCAAAAAGGAACTAAAGCACCCAGCTGCTTAGGTTGCAACAGAACTGAATGCACTTAGTGAACTTTCAGGTCAAGATGGAAAGCGCTTAATGTGTTCAGGTGCTGCTTAGTGAGAGAGAGACAAGGGGAGAGAGAGGTTTTTACCCATTTGTCTTTCTCTGCTTCAGATGCAGAATACCATAGTCACATGGGGAAGGGAGAGACAAGTAATAGAAAATGTAATATTAATACTTATTTAATGGGATTTTAACTCTGCCTCAGAAGTACAAAGACAGACACCTTCTACTTCCTGTGCATGGGAATGCAAAAGCATTCAAATTAACCATCAAAGGACTAGCTGAATAGTGTTCTCTGTGAACTTGAGGGAAATATATCGTCAATTCATCAAAACAAAAACAATAAATTAAAATCTTGGATTGCATGAGTAACAGAGTTAAACAAAAGGTGCTTCATTTTGCCTGAAGACCACAAAATATCACACAAACTGTAAAGTAGCATGTGTTTATTTTATACTTGATCAAAAAAGAATCATCACAGAGCCATGATACAGAACAGTGTCAAATATTTCAGCATTTTATAACCAATGTTTTGGGATTCTTCAGGCCTTGGGCCACTGAGCATATGGGAGCCCAGATGGGTTCTAGCTATCCTTCTTATTTCTCTGGTTCCTGCTGGCGGTATCAACTTTTCCATGTCTAATGTCATGGCTAATACCTGTAGCGACTCTGAGGCCTGTAAAAGAGTCATGGGGTTTTTTTCCTACATTTTTTTCTGTCTGTGATCTGCAGTGTGGCTGGTTTTCAGTTAACCACTGCATAAGAAAGAATGATGCAAGCATAAAATATTGCTTTAGGAGTTGCTGCAACTCTTTCACAGGTAAAATTCCCATTCGTGTTGGCAGAGAGAAAGAGAGAGAGAGAGAGAGGCCCTTAGTAGGTGTGCCCTTCTGTATACAGAATTCTTATGGTCTGAAGTGATCATCATTCAATTCTAGTCAAGTAAAAAAGGCTTAAAATACCATATTTTCTCACATACACCATGCCCCTGAATAAATATGCACCCTATTTTTGAAAGGCAGAATGAATAAAGAAAGATTTTCCCTTGGGAGCCTCTATCAGAGTTAGAGGGAGGGCGGGAGGGAAGGGGAGGGGAGAGAAAGTGTCCACAGCCAGCAGCTTGGGAGCTTTACATGCAGCATTTGCAGCATTTTTTGCGGGGGGGAGGTTGTTTTGTTTTGTTGTTGCTTCCCTTTTGCAGAAGCTTAAGTGGCAGAAAATGCTGCTACTATATTTCTTCAGTTATATGTGCACCCAAATTTTCTGCAAAAAATATGGTCTGGGCAATATAGTGTTATAAAGGAGAGTTAGTGCTGATGACACACAGGTTTGATACCTTGGGGATTTCTGTTTTTACATTTTAAATGAAAGAATGCTAGATCTTTAAAGTACAAATAATTGTTGGAATCTGGTGGACATTCAGCAGGAATAAAAAAAAAATCACACAATTTTCCTCCTTTAAAATAGCTAAAAAAATTTCTGTTCTGATAATGACAACTCTGGGCCAAACGCTGTTCACCATTGCTGAGACACGCAAACCCATGGTGTATGTGAGGAGTTAGAATACCTCACTGGTAACAGAAGGCAGCCTTCAACATCTACCCGGATTGAAATGCACGTAGAGAGCTACTAATTCTGTTTACACAGTTACCTCCATATCAGGTAACACTCCATGTTTATGAGGGCTGTTGATGACAGCACATACTGTACTTTTGCACAGCTCAACATTTGTATTTGGCAATTTTATAGAGTTAAGAGTACTCAGCAAAAAAAAAAAAAGCAAGTTATACCATCGCCTTGGTTGGCACACAAGTCTTAATAAGGTTGTTAATAAATTACCAGGCAAGTTGTAGCATAATACTCCAGTTATACTATTTTCCAGTTATGCTTTTTTGACAAGACATTTTTCAGATTAACAATCATATTTAAGGGGGAAAAAACTGAAGTTTTCCTTACTAACAATTTTGAATATTAAAGCAAAGAAATGTAAATGCCTAAATTTACTTTTATGCTCTCTTTGCTTTAGTTTGTGTCATCCACCCCTTTTGGACAATGAGTGCAGATTTGTCCATTTTACTTTTGTTCCCAGCTGCTTTCCTACTATCACAGCAAGCTAACCCTTTGCATGCAAATGCTAGAAAGGACTGAATTAACCTTCCCAAAAAACCCAAATACACAAAACCTGCCTTAATTTTTCTCTGTAAGTATTATGTCAGAACATTTCTTGAAAACAGTCCTATTTATGTTTAGGTTTCTTAAAAACACAAATAGAGTGTATAACAATCTTAAATTTGGGGCCTAAACTAACTGGCAAAACCCAGCTTTTCAATAAATCACAGCTCTTCAAATCACTACTTAAACCTTGCTTTACACAGTTGGTGCTGTTTTGTTCCTTAAAGTGAAGGGGTCTTTTTTTTCCAGTCATTTGGAACTCTGCTGGGAAACATTCTCATCCTGGCCAGCCCCTAGTGTAATAAAACAACATTAATCCCACTGACAGGCAGCCCTCTGCAGTGGCCAAGATGAGGACCAGATATGCCTTTGTAATGACAAAGCCTTGTAGCAGGGTATTCCCATGGGGACCAAGGCAAAGCCTGATGTCAGTCTCATGAAAACCTGCACACCACCCCACTGGCCTGCATTTTCAGGGGAATTTCTACCAATATCAACATCTCAGTCCCCTTTCCCCAGGGATTCATGAATTGTTCAAACACAATTTATAGTCCAACATCAAACCAGCTGTAACTGAGGAGCCTCCTAAGACTTCTGACTCAGAGAGCTGCTGCTGCTACAGCCTACACAGTAGGTATACATTGCCAGATCTTACACTTAGCTGGTGTGACAAGGGCTTCCCCACCCCATCATGATCTCCTGAAGAAGACTCTTCTCCTTAGGTGAACTGACTGATGACTTTTTTATGGGCTGGGAGACAGCTGATCAGTCCCAAACAGCAGTTATGCTTTAAGCAATTTCAGCTCTCTGTAGTTTCTAGAGTAGAACATATTTTCAGAAGGCTTTGGCTGATACAATGAGCATTAATTAATTATTTGTTAACTCTTCCCTATTCCAGTCCCCAAGCAGGAATGAATTTATAGTTAAGGCATTAGACTGGGCTTATGGAAACCAGGAGTCAAGATTCCCCCCCCACAAAATCCTGCAGTGATCTTGGCAACTCAATTTCTCTTATGTTGCACATTTTTATCTGGCAAGTAGGAACAGTAGGTCTTTTGTCTATTTCCATTGGAAGCTCCCTGGGGCAAGGACGGCAAGTATTAGGACAGCACATGGCCAAGTGGGACCATACGCTGGTCTGGAATCTTAAATAACTAGAGCTAATTAACACTACTTGTATGGGTGGCTTATTTTTAAAACCTAAAACACTGAAGATGGTGATAATTCTGTAATGGATTCATATTTCTTTCTACAGCTTCTAGTATGCAGTTTACCCTGGGTAGTCATAGTTTGCATTGGCACCATTCCAAAGATCAACATGATTCCTTTCTAATAATAACCATGAATAATCTTAGGTGTCACATTTTTAGCTGCTACTTTAATTGATCAGCCTGATGCAGATTTTTGGAAACTTTATCTTGGCAGCGTGAGTCCAAGCACAAGCAGAAGATCTGGAATAAATGTAGCGTCTTTTCTTAAAATGTGGTATTGAAGGATAGTAAATGTTAGTTGTATGTGTGCATGGACAAAAAGACAGAGGGGAATCAACATTGATATCAGTGAAGGAATGACAAGAGCTAAATTCTGTCAGCATTCTTGCTAAACGGTGCCAACAAAAACCCTGAAAGGTCTAGAAACTCAACTTCAATGAGCCCACTTGTCAAGTAAAGGCAGAACACGGGGGGGTGGGGTTTACAAAATTTAGCCCTAGATGTTTTGCAGAATCAAGATTGTATTCAACTGTCTTACAAATGAAACTTTTTAAGCCAATTCCACTGGTGTTGTGATGAATCCTGTACTTTTCCACTTTGAAATCACTTCAGTATGAAGGCACCAATTTCTGTTTTCTTTCTCAGATGCCTCTTGCCAGTCTGAATTGGAGTTCCTCGCTTTAGCCAAGTCAGCATTGAGATGTGGCTAGCAAGCTTTATCACAAACTTTCTCCTGAAGTCAGATTACACAGTAACAAGGAAATATTGGCACTCTGGTGCAGTAAACAGTTCTCCCATGTCCAGGATATAACACCAGGACAGATAATAATAAACAAACCACTTCAACGGGGGATGTGAAAAATGATCCATGACATATCTGTAGTGAAGCAAATGTCATCCTCGGAAAAGACTTGTCTGACTGCCTACAGGATAGCACACAAAGCGTCTGGCTTGAAATTGCAGCCCACTATTAATACAGTGCACTAAACATACTGGTGACTGATTAATTCTACACAGTGGTTCTCCTCCTACTGAGCATTCTTTTGAGCTATCAGCAACGCAATGAATCAAGCAGCCTGTCATAAACCCCATTACGGCCTTTCTGAAGGCCGGTCTCTGAATACTCAAAATGGAAAATGGATATACTCCACCCCCCTGCCCAATAGTCCCTGTTCTTTAGTGTAAACATTGGGTTGTGCTATTGCGTCCGACAACTCAATTACAACATGCAACTGCACTGAGATCTGTGGGATTACTACTCCCATTTTTAAAGTCTATGTTCAGTCCTTATGCGGGCATTCACTTTTGCCAGTTCCCTTGATGTTATCACTTATTTCATAGTATTTTGTGTTTGTCTTAACTCTCAACTCCTGAAGTCAAAATTACATGGGAATCTCAGCCTTTTTTTTTAAGGTTTAAAGTTTTTGTTTAAAGTTTCTCTGCAACAGCAAGGGCAGAAAAAAATGTAAACCCAAGGGGCTCCAACCCTGCCCCCCCAGCCCCCTCTAGACTTCACATAAAAGAAGCTCCAAGTAAATTATTTTTTTGACCATCTTGTGATTTTCAAAGCAATCTCATTATTTGTTGGTGACTGAATCATGATTTGACAACACTGAGAGTGTCTACACATGCATTTATTGCACAGTAAGTGGTTTTTATGCTGATGTCTACATGTGCTGGCTTTATAGCCCAGTAACACTGTGTGTAGACTGACTTGGGAGTAAAGTTAGTCCACACACACAGGGTTACTGCACAGTAAGGCATCTACATGTACCTTGCTGCACAGTAACTATTTGGGTGTAATTTTGCTACCTGTATCAAGTCGTCATCACTCACCATAATTAACATGCAGTATGGGTGCACATGTGTGGACACATGCCCAGGCTGTCCAGTAATTTTTGGCTACTGCACAGTAACCTAAATGACTGCGCTGTTAATGTGTACATGTAGATGTGACCACTGAGTACTGTTTCACTGAAGATGTCTAAGGATACAATTTAAAGGTTGCTGGGGGTACATGAATTTGCTTTGCATCTTTCTGTCAAAGTTATTTATCATTATTTGATTTTCCTAAATTCCAAACTATAATAGGGTTTCTGTTCTCTCTTTGTGGTTTTAATTCACTAAAACTGACTTAGCAGCACTTTGGAGGGAAAAAGTATATATTTTTTGATAACTTTACATATAAGAATTTTAATAAATTTTGTGAAAAACCATGAGTCTTACATAAGACTGACAGAAATATACATACCTTTGCAAGTAAAAGCCCTTCAAAAAGTTATATTATAGAAATCTGTCAGTCCTTTGAGAAACAGCAAGTCCTTAAGAATCATTTAAAAGTCATTTCAGCAACTCTGGTTCTGTTTGTTTGAATTTACCTCATTAAAATTTGGACATTGTCATATTAGAATAAAAGTCTGTTCCAAAAGAAAACTAAAACTAGTCAAGAACAAGGCCATCATAGAAGCCGATCTTCTCAGAAAAAGGTTAATATTTTTGGTCAACATATCCTATAGTGATGAAACTCCCCTGGATTTACACTGGCAACAGTGAGAACAGATGTAGGGCATTTGAATGTATTGCTTCAGCTATACTGAAGAACTTCTTTTTCAAAAGAGAATTAGTGATTTTGGGTGTCTAATCTAAGGGCCTTGTTACACATTACACTGTGAGCTGCACAAATGTTGATCAGCTTAGTGGTGGCTTGCAATCATGCCTTCAGCTTGGGCAGCGCAACTGTGACAAGTGGCCACATCTTAACGGAAAAGAAGCTGGGTTATTCAAATTAAGAGATAATCCTGCCCTGTAGTGGTGTAATTTTGAGCTGCATAAGGAGTGCTTTAAAGCACTTAAAGGTGTAACATGCAGACACTCCAGGGATAAAGAGCTCCAGGATTTGCTCCAAATTAACATGTAACAATGGCTTAATTCCAAACACCTAGGAACTACCATATTTTCACAGGAACAGTGCTTGGTTTTGCTGGGAAGTCAGGCCTCTTTCATGGTGTTTCAAGTAAGACATCTAAAAAATCAAGTTACCCAAAACCAAGAAAGAGATCATTTTAAAATCAAAGCAGAGTTATTTTACAAACAGCATCACTTTGCTTAAATCTCAGGAGAGGTGTTACCATATGCATTTATCAGATAGAAAAATCAGAATGCAGAGAGATAAATTAATTTACCCAAAACTCTGTAAGGAGTCAGGGACAGAGGCAAGGCAAGTTCAAGAAGTCCTAAAGAGGTGACTGTAGCTTCTGTAGCTTCAAACTAGGAGGGAGTGTAGCCACAGCAGCAGAAAGCTCTGCAGGGGCTAACAAAACAAGCATTTGCCTAGTTTCATGTGTGAGTTTTGTAGCTTGCTTGCTGAGCCCCATGCTACTTTGGCAATACAGCAAAGACTAAAAAAGCCTGAGGTAGAATCAATCTAAGTTATGTGTTTTTCTGTAAGTGGCATACTTTAGATTCGTAGCAAACAGAACATATATTTGCCCTTGGAAGGGGGAAGGCAGCAAATCTTAGATTGGGTTCTGCCATTTTTAAACCTGTGCGCATTGAACTTCTGTTCTACTGCGGGTATGAGTCGGTTTTGTGTGCTGAATATCTGTTCTGTTATGGGATAGACTGGTTTCCAATCACTTATACTGGTAAAAGTGTAATGTCTTGTACTTGGCTTAAGGACCCCTCTTGACAGTCATGTAAAGGCTGCAGCAGGAGGGGGCAGGGCCCTTCCTGGGGGCAGCAGCCCCTGTCACACTGTCAGGGAGGGCAAGCCCCTTCCCAGTGAGGGACTAAGTTGCAGGCTTGGGCTGCAAGCCCCCACAGCACTGGCAACCCTCCACAACAGCTCTGCCAGCCCTGCAGTGCAGCCCTGCCGGGAAGCTGTGACAGGCTCCTGCCCATTGGGCACTCACTGCTTGTCACTCCAGCTGTTGGGTGGGGGCAGGCCTGGCCCCCACCACTCATTTTGTTATCAGGCAAGCCACTGAGGAGGCTTATTCAGCCACTGGCCCTGAGACTCGCACTCCTGGAGGGGTTACTTTGCAGCCCCAGGGCTCCCAGCCAGTGGATGCCCCACCTCTGTTATTCCCTTGCGAGCTTCAGCTGCGGCCAGGCTGGGGAGACCCCCGCTCCAATGCCAGCAGCCAGCGGCTGAATAAGCCTCCTGTTGCCGGGATGGAGCCAGCTCTGAGCACAGAGCAACGGCTGCCATGCCAGGCAGACCCTGATGCTGTGCAAGTGACTGAATAAGCCACTTCCTGCTGGGAGGGGACTTGCCCCAAACACACAGGTCACTAACACTGTAGTGGGGTCAGCCCAACCCAGCCCAGCCGCTGCCGCTGCTCTGTGCTCTGGGCCAGCAGTAGCCAGGCTGGGCATAAACTAGTTTGAGCCAAATCAGTTAAGTCTGATACTACATTCAACCAAGTTTCTCTCAAACTGGTTTCAGCCATTTTCAAACTGGTTTATGTACACTGAGTGTCTGTTCTGTTACAGGTTTAAACCAGTTTCTGATCACTTAAACTGGTTTGTGTACAATGCCTGGCCCTGGCCATTAAGAACAGGAGTTAAATAAAAATGTCATTTCTTCTTGCCAATTCAGGATTTTTCCTTACATTTCTCACTGTTTTGACCAGTTAGAAGATCAATGTTATACTGCATGCTCTGTGCACCCTAGAAAACTAATCCACACAGACTGGATTTCAACAGCAGTAACAACTTTCTAAATTGCTGCTTAGCTCAATTTCAGCCCTTTTTCTGCAACTGTTTGTTCCCCTCAAGATAAAACTTCCCCTCCTTGGTCACTAAATCATGTGAATGGTTACTATAGCTATGATATAACAGCAGACATAGAGCTGTATTGGGAAATTAGTTCTCTCCTCCTTTTCCCAGACATTCCTATGAAAAATTATACCCTTTATTTATCCTTGCTTGAATCTTTTTTAAAAAAGATAAAGGTAGCAAGAGTTGAAAAAGAGGTCCCCAGATAAAAAATAAAGCAAAAAAATAATTATTTCTAAACAGTGCCTAGCTACTTCAGGCGACGAGGGTACAGGGATAACCCCACCATATAAAGCTCATTTGATGTAGCATGTAAGGTACAATGGGATAATTTGTTTCCCCTAGAAAAAAGCTATAAAGACAAGATCCCTTGGAGCAGGGTGCAAGGAAAGGATGGAGAATCTACATCCTCACAAGACTCCCCAGCCACATTATCTCCTCTTGATTAATTATGTAGCCTGAAATCCTAGCCTAATCTGCTTGAGAACAAATAATCTCATTCCCTTAATGAATCATTATAGGGCACACACATAGGTGTACACACGCACACAAGCAACAGGCTGTTTGTAGCTGCCATGCAACCATCTTATCTGTGTCCCATAACACAGACCAGTATTCTTCGTACCAATAGTGAAACACCCTGTGATTGTATTTGTCCTTTCGTCAGAACAAAGAACGATGCACACGAATGCACTGTGCTAGAAGGCAGAAGCTGCATAAAATGAAAGTGGTAGATCTACACAGAGAAAATACCAGTAGATTCCCAATTCACAGAAATGCCAGAATATCAAATTCTCTAATGTACCAGACAGTGCTAATGAAGGGAGCCCAAAGATTACAAACCTCCTACTCCTCTAGCTGAATGACTTTCCAAGGAAGCAGACCTGCTCAGCAAACAACTACGTCCATCATGTGCACTTCTGTAACACTTGCCTGCACATGGTATATGGGACCCAAGCACTCAGTGGTGAATTACACATGGGGAAAGTTAGCTATGAACCTCCAAGAGGTATCACCAGGTCTTGTTGACCACAAGCCAGCTCCCTGTCCCAGCATGGGTATATGCTGCAGACTGGGTAGATCCTAGCAGCTGTCTCCTCTGTCAGCCACTTAAGTCTGAAGTTACCAGTTAAATACCTCTGCAGATACTCAGAAGGGATTTGGAAATACATTTAGATCCCTTCACATCCATTAAAAAGTAACTAGGGTACATGCTTGACTGTAAGATTTTTTTCTGTGGGCAATCTTTTTGGCCATGGCTCTCCTGGCACATGTATCTAAACCAAGATTAAAGACCAGGGGAAGGAAGGACTATTAGAAAAATGAATAAATAAAATTTAAAAGCACACACAATAGAACTCTGCTTTGCAGAAAACCATTGACAGAGGTCCCTTTTAAAATCAGGCTCATCTGGACTATCCAGGAACACAAATAAAGTCACGCAGTCAACAAGGATTAATTCAGGCTAATATGGAGTGCAGTACTTGGGAACAATAAGAAAAGACACCACACAGTCCATTGCAGGCCTATTTTTACATGCTATGAAAGCAGTTTCAACAAACCTCCCTTAGAACATTATGACACAGGGATTTGACAGACTGGCACCTTCAGACTTGTATGGTAGATTACATTGCATGGTATGCTAGGATATTCCAAAAAAGCCATAAAAACATTTTGGAGCAGAGCAATGTAAAAAAGGTTTCAGCATAGGATCAGGTTTTTGTTAAATACATCCAAAGCAATCCCTGTTCTTGGGTGATGTTCAACTTGTCCTGGAGAAAGCAAGGTCATCACAGCCCTTTATATCCAACATCCATATCACTTCCAGGCGACTTCAGTGAATTTGCCACATCATGACAGTATTACTCTTACAGTTTCAACAATGCATCTCAAAGTTATTCTGTGAGACACAGATAGCAGCCACAGCCATACATTCATACATTTGGATCTGTGGCAACAGAGAGAGGCCCTCTATGCATGGGCTGAAATACACTCTGCTGAACCCTATAAGCCAATGCTCACTCCTACTCCATGACAACATTGACCTTCTATTAGGGTAACCACCACCCAACTCTAATTGGGCAGGACAATCCTAAAATATCCTAAAATCAACAATCCTAAAATCAAGTCCCAGTCCCAGGCTGAATGACTCTGGGGTAGCATTTGTCCTGGATTCCCCTTGACAAACAGCTATGGTCTTAGTAACATGTGCAGGGATCTGGGTTTTCCATTCACTGTGGAAAAACACAGATTTTCTCCTCTGAAGGAGAAAAACTCAGGAAAAAGTTGTCACGGAGTCACAGAGGGGCTCCGTGATTGTGAGGGTGATTGGCAGGGCTGCCAATCACCCAGGCAGCCCAGGTGCCTGGTTGCCAGGGGCAACCAGGTGGTCACATGACCGGAAGGGGGCAGGGCCAGGCCTTTATAACCAGCTCAGGCCAGAGCCTGAGACACAGTTCCCTTCTGGCTGCTGCAGGAGCAGGAGCTCTGTGGCTGAGCTGAGCGGCCTGGGTTAGTGGCTGCTATTTCATCGCGCTAACCGGCTGCAATGATGCAGGGAACAGCATCGCCCTGACTGGAGGTAGGATTGCGGGCCCTGGTGGGGCTTGGAGTTATTAGGCGTGGGGAGCCTTTGCTTATGTTATAGCCAGATGGCTTGAGTATTAAGTTACAGTTATCCGGAGGACCGGGGAGGCTGTAGGGGAGCGAGGAGGCCTCAGGGGAGCTCCCCGACAGCTTGGGGGTTCCCAGTGCCCAGTTGAGGCACAGTGCCAGGGGCACTAGTGTCGGTGCGGCTGGGCATTATATTGCGCCAGGGAGGTGCAGTGTGCGGGGTTATAGACCCCAGCCCATAAGGGCGGTGTTTAGCCCCGGAGCGGGGCAGGGACAGGGCGCCGGGGGCGCGGAGTCAGCCCCGAGAGGGCAAGGCCCCGGAGCGGGGCAGGGACAGGGCGCCGGGGGCGCGGAGTCAGCCCCGAGAGGGCAAGGCCCCGGAGCGGGGCAGGGACAGGGCGCCGGGGGCGCGGAGTCAGCCCCGAGAGGGCAAGGCCCCGGAGCGGGGCAGGGACAGGGCGCCGGGGGCGCGGAGTCAGCCCTGAGAGGGCAAGGCCCGAGAGCGGGGCAGAGACAGGGCGCGGGGCGCGTGGCGTGTCGGCCCCGGAGGGGGGAAGCCCAAAGGGGCAACGCGCAGGGAGCGCGGTAGCGGCCCCTGAGGGGCAAGGCCCCAGAGAGGGGCCGAATAGCCAGGCCTAGCTAGCCACCCGAGGGCGCCGAGACTAGGGCGGCGATAGCGCCGGCCCAAGGGCGCCGAGGCTAGGGCGGCGATAGAGCTAAGGCTAGCGCGCCAGGCGAGAGAGAGCCGGCCCGAGAGCGCCGAGACTAGGGCGGCGAGAGAGAGCCGGCCCGAGAGCGCCGAGACTAGGGCGGCGAGAGAGAGCCGGCCCGAGAGCGCCGAGACTAGGGCGGCGAGAGAGAGCCGGCCCGAGAGCGCCGAGACTAGGGCGGCGAGAGAGCCGAGATCCGGGCAGAGTGAGCGAGCCGGCCCGAAGGCGCCGAGGCTAGGGCGGCGAGAGCGTGCCGGCCCAAGGGCGCCGAGGCTAGGGCGGCGAGAGTGCTCCAGACTCAGACCGAGCCGGCGATTAGCCAGGCGCCGGCTAGAACCTGGCCCAGGGGGGGCCGGTAGTGAGCGGCGCTGGTGGAGCCGACACAGGAGGCGCCAGCAAGTGGCTGGGCGCCAGCGTGATAGGCCCAGGGCGTGGGGAACGGGCCAGAGATTGGGGCCCGACCCAAGGAGGCGCCAGGTGGGCGAAGAGCCCCGGTGCCCGAGAGTGAGAACAAGGGCACCCGAGGGGCGAGGGACCATACAAGCGTCCCCCGGAATAGCTGCGAGGCTTGGGGCGTGCTAAGGGGGAGGCTTGGAGGCACGCATTGCCCTTAAGGCAGGACGCTTATCAAATACCCGCCTGGAATAGGGACGAACAACTAGACCATCCATTAGGGAAACTGGCAGCCTCCACATTATATATCTTACCATCAAAGTCGTGGCGGGCGAGGTTCTGAGGGTGCTACGTCACCCTAAAGTGACGGTAGGCGGCGCTAGGGGGTTCACGGCCGCCCCTAGTCGCCGCTCCCTCACAAAAGTATTTCCCCTTGTACACTGGCAGAGTTTCAGCCTGGAAAGGGCTGCTTGGGGCTGAAGAGAGTGGGACGCGGGGGGCATCACATGTGCACATACATGTACATGACCAGCAATACAGCCCCAGGCAGCGGTGGAGAGCAGCTCCCCCAGCTGCCTGCAGGTAAGTCTATGGAGGCTGGAGGCATGGGGGTGCTGCCCAGCCAGGGTACTGCATGAGGCCCAGGGCTGCTGTGGGAAAGCGCAGTCATGGGGCCCAGCTGGGAGAGCGAGATGGAGCCACAGGGAGCTCATCCACAGAGGCGGCAGGGGGCTGACTCCCCATTGCTGTGTGCACTCCCATACAAGGGGTTGTATAGGGGCACATGCCCCCTCTTCTCCCCCCCCCGATATTTGTGTGCAGTGGGGGAGGATGCAGGCTGCCCACTGTGAAGCTCAAGGTTCTCCACCCTGCTGCCCTCCCCCTGGGCCCTCTGCAGCCTAGCAGGAGGGACCTGGTGTGGGAGAGCAGAACAAAGTGAGGAGGCTTGGAGCTGCTGCTGCCGGGAGCCCCATGTTAGCCACATCTGCTGCCATTCCTGCTGTTGGTGGGTGGGCATGGGGTGTCTTGCTATAGCAGTGTGGCTGGTGCAGGGCTCCCAGCAGTGTCATGCCTCTCCTTTGGGTCCTACCTGCTGGGCCGTACAGGCCCCAGGTGGAGGGCAGCACTGCAGGGAGCCCCAAGCCCTGCAGTGGGTAGCCCACATCTTCCCCCACCCCCCAGGCTTTGCTCAGCTCTGCTCTGGCCATGCTGCCCACATGGGGTGGGGGAAAAGGGGAGGCAGGCAGGTAGGAGGACACATGTCTCCATGCTTACCCTACCTTCTAGCATGGAGAAAGTCCAACTGCTTAATTCTACTCTTCCATTAGTTTCATAGTTGGTAGGGCCAGAAGGGACCTGAGCAGTTCATCAAGTCTGACCCCCTGCCATGGGCAGGAAAGAGTGTTGGGGTCAAACGACCCCAGCTAGGTGATTATCTAGCCTCCTTTTGCAGACCTCCATGGTAGAAGCAAGCACCGTTTCCCTTGGAAACTGGCTCCAGATCCTAGCCACCCTGACTGAAGTAGCTAGCTGGCATTGGAAGCTTATTGATCATCATTATATTAAGTTAGTACCCAGTCCCGGAGCTGAATCATCTGTGGTTAGAGCAACAATTAAGTATATTATTACATAACTATGAGTATACTTAAGTGTAGGAAATGCAAGCATAGATGAACAAAACAGGGGGTCTTTCAACTCTGTGGTTCTTAGTCCTTTTCATACAAAGTCCTATGCTATATGAGGAAACTCTAGGACACAGGTTGGTAAACTTGTCCCAATGGCAATTTGAAGTAATGCAGTTTAAGATTTCCCATGTCACCGAACACTGACAAATGCTGCCACAGGCCAGATCACACCTGGGCAGGCCAGATCATGTCCTTTTGTCAGCCAGATCTGGCACACAGGCCATAGGTTGCTGACACCTATTCTATGGTTTCTTCCATTCTTCCAATATTATGAAGCTCCACTTCAAGAATCCCACAGATCCAGTCTATACACATCCTCTTCCTTCACAATTCACATTCAGCCTCGCACCACAAGCTCTGCCGGGGCTCAGCCAGAACACCTTCTTTTGGCTGAATACTCTTCAGTGAGCAACTACAACAACTGTTCAAAATGTGTAGCTACTTTTATGTGATCAGTCTGTATGCATGTTTCTATTTGCATTTTTGCCCTTCATTTTTTTTTTTTGCATTTGGTAAACACTGGCAAAGTAAATGTTAACATGTCACATGTCTCTCTCTCTCTCTCTCTCCCCCCCACACCACCTTGAAAGTGATTGACAGTTCTTAAGTGCTGTGAGTTTTTTTTTTTTTTTTTTTTTTTAACTGTTATGACTGACGGCTTTTAAGCAGAGAACAGTTTGTGTAACTTTGAAGCGTTAGCTGTCTGCATGAATAATATGAAATATTGGATTTTTCTTATATCTATCTCTTGGTGTTTCCTCCTCTGCTGACAGCAGCTCTAAAATCTCAATTGTTGAAAAAAGAAGGAAGTCTACTTTCTCTGGCTCTGCACAGTACCAAAGCTTCCAAACTGACAAAAGGACAAGAATACCAGTGCTTACACTCTGAGGACTTGTATTTCAAAGCATTACAGTGTTGAACAGGTTTCTGTTCTGTTCAGGACTGGCTATAGAACGATGCTAAATAGAAATTTGTTGTATAAAGTTAATGCTGTGAAAGAAACTGTCAGACACTGTCAACAATTCTAAGAAGGATTATTTTCATTCCCATCAAGGTGATTTGTGCAATTAAAGAAAGAGATTTAAGTAATACCTGCCATGCCACTTAGGCTACAGTCGCAGTCAACTTGTTGTGTCTGAAACCATTTTCTCCTGAGGCAAAGTGAAATTGTTCAGATGTTCATGTCTGCTGTCATGGGACAAACCCTAAGAAGGTTTTCAGGATAATAAGTGCTAACAATTTGTCCTGGGACATTGTGAAATGTGTTTAAATGTTTGTCCTGGGATTGCATCATTGAATCAATGCCAGAAAAGTGGTAGTGTGTACAAACTGGAAATGTGGTGTGTGTACAAACCAATCCCAGAACTTTTGTAGTCTGAGACTTTTGTAAGTCTGAGACTTTTGTAGTCTGAGACTACAACTGGGCCTGGGACAAATGCACCATCTGTTCCTAGCTTCACAGCTAAATCTATCAGCCTGCCCCCCAGTCATCAGACCCTTTCTACATTTACACAACTCATAGATTGTAAGGGGTTGGAAGGGACCTTACAGATCATCAGGTTGACCCCCCTGCACTAGGCAGGAAAACAACTGGGGTCAGGTGACCCCAGCGAGGTGACTGTCCAGTCTCCTCTTAAAACCTCCAGGGTAATTGACTGCACCATCTCTGGAGGCAGTTTATTCCACAGTCTTGACACCCTGACTGAGAAGGAGTTTTTCCTGGTATTAAGCCTGAAGCGGCCTTCCAGGAGTTTATTCCATTGGTCTTGATCTTCCCCAGGGGTGCTCTAATGAACAGTTGTTCACCAAGCTCCTGATGCACTCCTCTGATATAGAGGTAAGTTGCCACCAAGTCCCCTCTCAACCTTCTCTTCTTTAGGCTGAAGAGGCCCAGGTCCTTCAGCCTCTCCCCGTATGGCTATGAAATGTTGTCCATACTTACTAAGCATGAGGTGTGCCCATTCTGCTTTCCAAACACAGCAGACAACTCAGCCTTTGCCCCAAGATCTTTGCAATTCAGGTCAAACACAAAAGAGCTGGAAACAGCTGATGGGAGTGCCAGTCTGAAGCAAAGAAGACTCTAGCCATGACCATTTGCTGAAAGGCTCACCAGAAGAAGTTGGTTCTGAAGGAACACGGGGAAGATAGCTGCACAGGCCAGCAGTCCTGAAACACATGGAAATATTAGCAGTTATAAATATCTTTGTACTGAAAGGCACTGACTTAGTATGTATATCATGCAGTCTCTCTAGAACTTTTTATGAGTTAACACCTTGACCCGAGTCAGAAAATACTGGCAATGTAAACACCTAATATGCTGTTCCTTTACCCTATGTCAGTCTCACACACTTCCTCAGGAAGTGATGGAGAACTCCAGAGCTCTCCCAGAACAAGGTCTTTGGTTCCTCAAAAATTTCTCTTTGCTGGATTGAACCAAAGGAAAGAGCCTTTGGAATCATACCAATGAGCTCAACTGCCATTTGTGGCTATTGGGGTCCATGGACTCTGTGATACCATTGGAGAGGGATCCTGGGATCACACATCATCCTTTAAATGGCATCTCCCAAAGATTCACAAACCAAGTAACCTTGGCAGACCCATCATATCCAACAGCACTATACCTTGTCAAGTACCCACACTGAAGAGCTATCAGGATTTCATAGATTTCACAGACATTAGGGCAGGAAGGGACCTTGGAAGATTGTCGCGTCCAACCCCCTGCCCCAGGGGCAGGAAGTCAGCTGGGGTCATAGGTTCCCAGCAAGATAAACATTCAAATGTCTCTTGAGGGCATTCAGAGTAGGTACTTGAGCCACCTCCGGCTGCAGCCTGTTCCAAACTTTGGGGGGTCGGACAGTAAAATTTTTCCTTATGTCCAACCTGAAACGGTCATGGAGGAGTTTGTGACCATTCGACTGTGTCATCTCTTGGGGTGCTCTGGTGAACAGACATTCCCCCAGATCCTGGTGAGTACCCTGATAAACTTATAGGAGGCCACCAGATCACCCCTGAAGGCCACCCTGCCTGCTCCTGCTGGCATTGCATGCCAGCCCAGGGGCAGGCACATGGAGGGGGAACATGCCCCTTGACCACTGTCATTGCTCTGCACTCCCTGGTGAAAGCAGCCCCTGCATATCCCAGCTGGAGCAGACAGGAGCTCCTCTCACACCCAGGAGAGCACCTGGCAGCCATAGGCAGGAGAGGGAGGGAAATGGGAGTGGACAAAGAGGGGAGGGGAAGTTGGAGATGTGCCTCTGAGCATGGAAGGCACAGGGAAGAGGGGAGAAGGCTTACCTTTCTTGGGACTTAAGTCTTCGGCTGCCTGTCCCAGTGTGTGGGAACCAGGGGGAGGAAGCTGGAAGCGGGGGATGCAGCCACTCGTACAGCACCAGGTACTGCAACTTCACTCACTTTGTAAAATCCTGGATCCATTTCTGGGCACAGCTGTCTGCCTGAATCACTTACAGAAACATGAAACTACCATATACTCCGCAAATCATCCACTTCATCCTCACCTGCAACATCTTCACTTCCAGCAACCAACACTTCCTCCAAGCCACAGACAGGCACAGCTATGGGCACAAAGATGGCTCCTCAGTAGGCCAGCCTCTTCATGAGCCACCTGGAGGATTTTTTACAAAACTGCCCCACCAAACCTACACTTTACCACATTAGATACATTATATGTTCATCATCTAGACTGAATACCTGGGAAGGAAGCAGAGGGAGTTTGGTCGCCGTTTCTTTCAGTCAGCACTGGAGGGAGGGGGCGGATTGAAGCCTAAACTTGAAAAGAATCAGACCTTGAGAGAAATATTCCCTGACTCCCTTCCCCCAACCCTGCTTCCCTTCCCTGACCCCTGTCCTCCTAACAACCTCCTATGCTCACCTAACTTTCCAAAATCAAACTCCCAACTGATCAAGAGATACCAAATGGGATGCAACCCTGCTTTAACAATAAATGCAAAACCTGTCAACTCATATCTAATGCCACAACAATCAACGCCCCCTCCCCGCCCAAGAAACCATCAATCCACAGATCCTACATGTCTCTCCCAGAGTATGTTATATCTCATCCCATGCACCAAATGCCTCCATGGAAACTATGTGGACAAAACTAGAGAAAAACTACATACCAGAACGAATGATTGCAGCACGCAAAAGTGAATAGAGCATTTTTCACAGAACTGCTGCTCCATTTCTGACTTTACAGTCCCTGTGCTCAAGAGATATTTACAAAACACTTTCAAAAGATGGGCCTGGGACAAAACTTCATCAGTCTATTGCAGTGTGGTTTTCAACCATTTTTCATTTGCAGACCACTACAAATTTTCAAATGGAAGTGCAGACTCCTTTGGAAATTATGAATGGCAGTGCAGAATTGTATGTGTGGATATTCACATACTTTTGATTGATCATGGTAATCTTTCATGGACCCTTTAGACATAGTCTGCAGACCCCCAGAGGTCCACGTACTAGACACTGAAAATCACTGATCTATTTAGACACTGTGATCCAGGGACTTTACACTTTTATTATAATCTATTCTACTTGATCCCTGCTAATGTCTCAGCACCCCACATGTGATAATGACCTTTCTGAATGTTCTTGTTCTACCAGCTTATGCTTTTTACTATATTTCTCCTGTCTGTTAGCTATCTGATAATCTCTTTTTTTATCCTGATTTATTTATATATGGAATTTTACATAGACTTTAATTTATCTGCTCGTTAACCCAAGCTGTCTCTGCTTCTTTCTCAGACTTAAAGAAGGGTACTCGGTACCCAAAAGCTTGTCTATATCTCTCCCAACTATACAGTTGGTCCAATAAAAGATATCACCACACAGAAATCCTTGCCTCTTGCAACATTATAGAGCCATCATTGAGTACTCCCCTAGAACAAATAGAAACAGTCTTTGTGAATTCACCTGAAGATAACAGAGCAGGGGCGAGCAATTATTTCAGGCGGAGGGCCACTTAATGAGTTTTGGCAAGCCATCGAGGGCTGCATGACAGGCAGCCAAGGGCAGATAAATATTAATTTTCTAAATTTTTCAGGGGCCCTGCAGGCTGGATAGAATGGCCTGGAGGGCCCCATCCAGCCTGTGGGCCAAATTTTGCCCACCCCTGTCACAGAGGATACCTCCTTGCTAGACAGGGCTCTTTGTTTAGTTTCTTCTTAGAGGAACTGACAGCTAGCCTATCAGGAGATAATTTCTGTTCATTTTCTTGTGTATAATGTAAGATTTTTTTATATTAGACATTTCCTTGCTCATCTGCAGAATTTCAGCCAGCTCAGTTTTTTTTTGTCTAAGGTATATAATGGAAGATCATTTATTAACTTTATACCATAATCTATCCTAGATAATAACACAATTTCCTCTCCTTTCAACCTATTATTTTTCTTAACTTTAATTTAGTTGTACAGGCATTTCCTTGTTCCAGAGGATAGACAATAATCAGGTTAGGTTGCTATCTTTATGACACTGACCTTACCACACTCTTCATTTCTCCTCTTGCTCCTCTTCCTGCCTACATACATAACTTGTCCTGAATTATCTTCTCATTCACTTTCAACTTACTCAACAGCCCCCAAAAAGGGAAAATGGACAGAGATATATCATTTTACCTTGGAAATTGTCAGTGTGAAAAATAAACAAACCACTGCTCTCTAAAGCTCAGCAAATTACTTTAATTTTAGGTATAGGGCATGCTTGTTTATTTTCTTTCGATAAAGAAGAAATATCATCAAGAAGATTGTTCCCTGAAGAAAATCAAAACACTCTGGAATGTTAGTTTTATTTTCTTCAAAAGAAAATAAATGAACTCACTTAATCCCTCCAAGGGTAATAATTTTTCCAAGTTTTGGAGGTCAGCAGTTTATTTATGTTGTATTTGGGACTACAGACATTTTTAAAAGGCATGGTGGTTTACTTGTTGGCTCACACAACCTTTTCTAATGACTTATTTGAATGTGCATAGCAATGTTGCTGCTATCTTGCTACAGTTTTCGTTGGATAGGGGTTACTTTTTAAAGCTATTTGACTACTTAGGGATGCAAATTACACCAAAAACAGAGGTAGATGATGCTCTACACAGCTCTGGGTTGCTTTCCAGGTTTTCAAGGGCTCCTTCTACCTCATCATCCTTCCAAAATGGCAGTGATGGAAAGAAGAAGGGTGCAAAGTGTTTTTAAAGTGAAAGCTTTTCAAAGGTTAGCCAAGTTTGAAACTGCTCATAAGTTACTTGAATTCAGGATATTTTCACACTGTTAAGTTCTTTCCTCCCCCTGCAACCATTCTTATTAAGCAGTAGCAGATAATATTTCTTTTCAGATTGAGAAAGTTATTTAGTGGCTAGGAACTTGGATTAGATTTGCACAGCAACTATTGCTAATGTACGAACATGAACATACATATCTAACTAACTTTCTTTGAAAATTAACCAAAGAACATACAAGGTCTTGTTTGGAAGTCATTATACAAACTGGATACAGCCAAACCCAGCTGGACCAGAGTTTTCTCTGACTTCACCCTCTCCATTCATGAAAGCATTATTACAAAATGTAATGATGGACTTATAAGTGGAACATAAGATGTTCTTCCCTGGCACTGCTGCAACATATACGTGTATACATCTTGAAGAAATGGTGGGAAATGCATTACATGAAAAAGAGAGAAGGATAGTTTTCTATTTAAGAAATGCAGTAGTCAAACTGCAATCAAAGAGACGACAGGGTCAGTAACAGAAACTTGGCCCTTCAGCTCACACTGAAGGAGCACGATAAACTTGTAGCAAAATCTTTCAGCATGTCTTCTAGCATACAATAGAATAAAGAATATATGAACATGAAGCACTGGGGTCTATACCTCTTTTGCACTACCACTGAACATTGTGGACTCAGGTTGTTGGTGCCAGGTGAGAGAAATGTCCCTATGACACAAAAAATGGACCATGGTGAACTGTAATCTTGCATGGCAGCTACATACTGGCTGTGGCTATTAATTAGATGAGGTTTATTAGTTGATTGTATTTTCACTGTGTCAACTCATTTTTACTCTTCCAGCTGTTTTTTGTGCAGTGCAGTGATGAACACTGATCAAGCTGGGTTTCTGTCCAGTTGTAAAAGTATATGCACAAGGGCCAGCTGACAGCAGTTCCTGTACTATTTTTTGGTAATTCTGTGAAATAGCTGGGTTAGGTAAGGAGCCATGTCCTCCTTTGCCTTTGCAAGAAATAGGGTGGTGAGACTGAAATAAGCGGGCCTGATCTTAACTGTTCAGAGAGTGCAGGATTGCACTCACTATGTCTGCAGTGACTCAGAGGTGCTGCATTGCATAACAGAGGTGGTGTTATGTTTTCATGAATGTGTGGATTTGTTTTTAAAGGTGTAGTAGAGATTGCAGAAAAGTAATTTTAAGTAGATAGGATATGAACCAGAGAGTGAAATGGAGGTCTCTCAGAGCCAGCTTTTCATTATGGAGACAGGAACATGATATTATTTCACAATTTTCTTCTTTATATTCAGGATTTAGAAGGTGAACTTTAAAAACATATGTTCTCTTATTTCCCCAAATTCTTTTCCTCTCATCTGATTTCAATTTTATATTTCCTAGCTATATCATACTGTATCTGTGATAAGTGTAGGAATTTGTCATCTTTGGGGAGAGTTTGGGTTGGTGAGGTGTAATATTACCCAACTGGCCATCAGCTCTTGAGGGAGTCCTTCCAGGACCATCGTCCTGTGGTGATACCTCCCCAGGGTCTTTGGAATGGGGCTCTCTCAAGTATGAGAAAAGTTAGTGGGGCTTGACAGCTCTGTGTATTGTGTAAAATTAAACCTGTGTAAACTCAGTTCAGGGATGAATACAGGCAAATAAAATATCCTCAGGGCCAGCATGTTTCTTTCAATAAGTCTCCATCAGTTGCTAAGGCAGTGAAGAACGTGCCTTCTAGAAAATATCTTGGGGAGTCCCTGAGGCCCCCATTGACATCAATAAGGCAGAGTTCACATATTTCTGAGCTATAGTGTTTAAGTGGTTTACAAATTCACACAGACATTGCTGCATTAGTCTGTACCTCATTCATCTATATAGCCGTTCAAACTTTTTTTTAAATTAGAAGTTGAGATACTAGAACTGAATTCTGTAGCAAGAGACAAATACTGCAGAATAAGTTTGCAGCCACAAAATATTTAAGGCCATAAATATGGGAAAAAAAACAGCTTGAGTGGAAATAAAAACACAGGAAAAACATAAGTATTTGGGGAGTGGGGGATAGTAAATTCTCTTTCATTTTGCTTGGCGGAGAAGCAAAGCCTTTGGGAAAGAACAGGTATAATAGGGTAGAATAGAAGGAAGAGACCCTGCCATGAAGGCTTCATAAAAAGAGGGTCAAACACCCTCCCAGACCATGGCTTTACTGCTGGGAAATCTGAGAAGAGTTTGACTCAAATAAATTTGGTGAATTAGCTAACAAGGATGGTCTCCAAAGAGCTGACTTTTGAGTAGGAACATGGAAGGAAGAAATATTAGTTGAAAAAACCTTCTTGTGATGAACAGACTCTGATTACATTGGTTTGGAAACCAGGTTACCAGGTTTTCTGAGCACTGGTAAAAACTGTCAGAGCAGGTAGCTCTTTTTTTAACTGGAACCCTCAAAAATCTCAATTGCACCAATCATCTGAGTTTTAAGATGCTCTGAGGTATCCTGTTCCTCCTACCCTCAACTGCCATTTACTTGTCCCACCTCACAGAGCTGTCACTAGTCCACAGTATTCCAGCATCCCTTACAAAAACCTGATAAACCTTTCTATACACAGTACTTTCTTGACAGTCACAGAGCTTCTAAAGCATTCGGTATGCTGAGGGAGGATTTACAAAACAAACAAACACACTAGTTATCTGGTTTCTACTGACATTTCAAAACAGTGTTGGTGACAAAAATGTAACAGTTCCTAAATGACAGAAACAAAGCCATACTGGCTAAGTGCAGACAGTCAAAAAGCCCGAGGATGAATCAATTCATCCTTTGCAGGTTAGTCTAAACTGCAAAGATTAAATAAGTGGACACGCATTTACCTTTGATTCAGAAAATGCAGCCACATGCCTGCACTGGCTTAGGACAGAAGCTAGGGGGTGCTAGAGCACAGCTCTCTGGCACTTCCTCTTCCTGCTGCCTGGGAGGTCTCTAGGATTTGCAGTTCAGCAGCAGGACTCTGCAGTGTTGCTCATCACTTCCTTTTCCTGCTTCCAGGTGCCTCTGGGATTTGTAGTCCACAGTCACAGCCAGCAGTAACTTTCAGTAAGTTTAGGAGGGCTGCTCTGTCCTCCAGGGGGTGGGGTGGGGGGAGTGGTTTAATTCCCTTCCTTGGCCCCAGACCCCAGCCAGGGTTTCCGTGGTGGGGAAGTCCCTGCCTCTCCCCCCACCCCCACAACTCTTCTCTGCTGGGACAGCCAGCACAGCCCATCCCAGGGCTGCAAAGCATGCTGGGGCACTGTGATTTAACTTGAACCAGGAAGGGGGCTGGGGCAGAAGTTCCATAAACTGGTTTGACCCAAATCAGTTAAGTCTGAAACTACATTCAGCCAGGTTTATCTTAAACCAGCTTCAGCCATTTTGAAACTGGTTTATGTGCACTGAACTTCTGTTCTATTATAGGTTTAAACCAGTTTCT
This sequence comes from Crocodylus siamensis, assembly GCF_052110815.1. Taxonomy (NCBI): domain Eukaryota; kingdom Metazoa; phylum Chordata; order Crocodylia; family Crocodylidae; genus Crocodylus; species Crocodylus siamensis. The sequence continues at coordinate 132,904,800 of NC_143397.1, read as the reverse complement.
GATGACTTAAACCGGTTTATGTGTAATGTCTGTCCCCAGCCACTGAGGGAACTTTTTTGAATGTCAATTCATTGCACTTCAGATTTGGCAAAAGGGCTATTCTTTTGTTTTTGTTTGTAACTGTTCTTAAATTCCCATTTGGTGTTTCCATATTCAAGGCCTCATGCATGACTGCGGAGCTTTTTCAGTGGAATTCACCCTCTAAGACAGAACTTTGTTTCAGATTCTCAGTTTCAAATTTAAAAGTCAATTAGAGTTCTCACACCTACAGTAGAGAAGATAAATGGAGAATGCAAACTGAGGACAAATTGATGCTGTAATGGCTCCATGACTTTACAGGCTGTTTTAGACTGTAACGCTGCGATATGCAAAGTACTCTTGTTCCTAACTGCCATTACATTATGTCATGGCTGTTGAATTTGATTTTTCTGAAGTGACTTGGAATTTGCCATCTTTGCTCCTGCATTTTGCTGCAACCTGATGCCCAATAACTTGTTTTCTTTCTCCCTGGTCTGCTAGAACCTATCTGCAGCTTTGATCTCCAGTTTCCCCAGCACGTGCATGTTGGTGGAGGCATTACTAAGTTACAGTGCACTCATTTCCAGGGTCATCCTATACAGACAAACAGCAGATGCATGGAAGAATTAGCATTGGAGACTGGTTTGTACTCAGGCATAGGAAAAGGACCCAGAAGCATAAGTTAGCTGGTGGGATAACAACATGGGAGCCAGCCAGGCCCTCAGAATAAAATAGGTGGCTTACCAAACCTGACTTCCCTAATTGCTGGGTACACAGGCAGTAGGACATTCTGAAAGGGACTGTGAAACATGGAATTCTTCCCTTTCAAAGGGCCAGGGCACAGAGCAGGTATTTGTGTCCAGTGTCCAGTGAAGTGAAATATTAGACCCAAATGGGTTTGGGGCCAGAGGGTTGCCTGATAAACACCCAATTCCTACAGTGACTGAAGCTCTTCTCTCTCCCATGAAGGAAGCTGGCCCTTGAGGACCAGGCACTCCCAGGTAGGAGTCTCTATGAGACAACTGGAAGAGAACTCCTAGGACTAGGAAGACTGGCAAAGAAGTCTTTGGGTCAGGGGCCAGAAAGCTGCTGGGTCCATGCTGAACTATTTGGGGTTTCTTAAGGATTGTTGATTCAACCAATAAACTGTGCCCTCAGAAAAGGGCTCAAGCAGACTGCGGGCACGATGCTCCCAGGCTGCAGAGACAAGCTAGCCGCCTACAGGCCACCTGGACAACATTATTGCAGCTACACCATGTGGAAGCAGGCTGTCTGAAAAACCCAGCAACACATTCATCACTGAGAATATTCAGTCAAATATAATCACCAGCAGATTTTAGGTCAATGGTATTTTAACCACAGTTGTGTGTGGGTTTGTTAGGGGAGGTTGGGAGGAGATGAGAGCGGAAGGAAAATGTGCATCTCGCAGTGGAATTTTGGTCCCCTTGTACTGTGGCATAAAGGGGTTTCTCTCTTCAGACCTCATACCGCTTTTGCATCTTGGGAATGATCAAAGATGGGCTAGCTCCCTAAATACAAATGTCACCTTAACAAAATGCATCTTTATTATGGTAAGGCAAATCTCAGTTACCAGTCTATAACAATGTGGTTTGCAGAACTGTGATAAGGGACATATTGTTGGTCCTAGGGAGGAGTGCATTTTAGTCAAAGAGAAGATGCTGGCCAATTTGCGCAACAGAATGTTTTTTAAACGACCACAGTGCGTTGGCGATTTGGCTCAACACAAAGTGCACTGATAATACAGTGTTTTCCACTATCTAAGAGAGGCTTGAACAAATGCTTTGATACCTCCTGCTGGTTGTAGCTGATAAAAATGAGAGCAAAGGCTGGTCAGTACTTTTCCTGTTATTGTCTTAAGAGCAAACAGCCGAGAATGGGAAAGTATTTTAGGGTTACTGTCCTAAAGCTTCACATATGTTAGCATAGAAAATTTGAGACATGCTTGATTAACAACTGAAAATTAACTGGGGGGAGAAGTGGGGGTTGAATCTTCAAAGCCTATGTGAGGTGTGAAAGCTACATACAAGATTCAAAGAAAGCAGCAGCTATAAAATTGATTATAATATGAAAATTGCATGGGAAGTCCTACAGTCTTCTAGTTAAAAAGACACACTAGAAATTAGAAGTCTTGAATTCTAATTTGTTAGAACTGAAGCATGAGCAGTCTGGTCTAGGCACCTGAAGCACAGATGCAGTCCAGGTTGGTTTCCCAGGAGCTGGGGTACAAAGGAGTCTGGTACTAGAACAGGAACCAGGAGCCATAGCTGAAGTCAAGATAGACTGGGGTCAAAAGCTGGGGAGCCAGGGTAAACCAAGGATTAACTAGGATCAGAAGCCAAAACCAGAGTTGGAGACTGAAGCAGTATCAAGAGCAGACAACCAAAATCAGGAGGTGCCAAAGGGCCTAACAGTATTAGAAACTAGAGTAGGAGCCAGGAGTCAAAGCCAGAGAACCAGCAAGGAAGTGCACAGAGGGCCAGGAAAAAGAACTTTCATCACTGCCCAGACACGAATACTGTGGGCTGAGTCTGGCTTTTAAAGGCTGGAACAAGTGAGGCTTGTTGCCTGTAGCTTTAGGGGATTGGGTGCCCTGTTCAGTCCAGCTGGGACCAGGGCACTTCTCTGACCTTGCTGTAGGTGACACTTGTTCAAGGGATGAATTGACCTGATCTTCCGATAGGAACCATCTGGGTCCACAGTTCTGATCCAGCCTCAGTACATAATCTCACCCTGACACATACTGGCGAGTCACTTAGTCTCTTCCTGCTCACCTCTTTCAACAAATAAGGAAAAAGGATAGACAATACCCGTGGTTATGGGTCTACCTAAATTGTGGGGGGTCTTAACAATTTTCAGTTTGATCATGGTGTAAAGTTCTAATTCTGCAGTCATGTCATGGCAGCCCCACCCCTCAGCGCTGACTGGCAGAGGGGCCCGACCCCTCAGTGCTGACTGGCAGAGAGGTCCTGGCATGGGGAGGAGAGATGAGGGGGCAGCCACTATCTTGTCTGAGGCCCTTCGTGCCACTCCATCAGCCGGCGCTTTGCCTCCTGGCAGTGAGAGCTGCTGGCTCCTACTGGGGAACCAGCATTTTATTTTTCTTACAGTTTTTTTTTTTAATTTGTTGATTTCACAGACTTCATGGGTGACCCTGGATTCTGCAAACTCCATGAAACCACAAATTAAGTAGATCCTTACTTATGGTATTGGCTCTGCCACCTAGACTGGGTTTTAAGCCTTTGATTCATTAATATTTTTGATAGTCTCGGAGATCCAGGAGTAGAAGATGTTACAGAAAGATTAGCTATACTATAACAGAAGTGTCTGCATAAAACTTCAGAGTCCTCATGCTGCACAGCAGCCATGCAGAATTTCAGTAACAGGAAAGCCAGATCTTCCCAGAGCACTAGCAGAGTTCAAAGAACATTTTATCCACTAAAAGTATAGGGCCTAGGACCTTCAGCTTAGCAGCTCTGGTTTTATCATGTAGAGACATTACTATACATGGATGCATGATAGTTCACTACAACTTTCTTTAAACATTTTTTTTAAAATTAGTAGATATTTTCAATAAAAAACAAATTATTTCATTTCAGCTCCTCCCTTCCAAGCCATATAGGGTCCAGTAACCTATTTGATCATTAAAAACAATTTTTTCCACAAGGAAAAGATATACAGAATAAGGAGCGCTAAACTATGAAATTGTTCAAACACTCAGACGTATCTGGGCACAACTAGAATCTCAGGCAGAACAGACACAGCTACACTGAGAAATGTGTTTTTAAGCAGATGCTTAGGATAAGCAAAATACTTACAGAAACCAAGATGAACATGGGCTGCCAATGTGGGGACGTGGTCAGTAGGGCCAACCACACCTTGTCATGCATCCATAGATGCATCATGAACAGGTCCAAGGAGGTGATCCTCCCCCTCTATGTGGCACTGGTCAGGCCGCAGCTGGAGTACTGCGTCCAGTTCTGGGCGCCGCACTTCAAGAGGGATGTGGACTGCATGGAGAGGGTCTAGAGGAGGGCCACTCGCATGATCAGGGGGCAGCAGGGCAGGCCCTATGAGGACAGGCTGCGGGACCTGAACCTATTCAGCCTCCAGAAGAGGAGGCTGAGGGGGGATCTAGTGGCCTGTTACAAACTAGTCAGAGGGGACCAGGAGGCATTGGGGGAGTCCCTGTTCCCCCGAGCACTACCAGGAGTGACTAGAAATAGTGGTCACAAGCTGACAGAGGTTAGATTCAGACTAGACATCAGGAAGCGCTACGTCACTGTCAGGGCGGCTAGGATCTGGAACCAACTTCCAAGTGAAGTGGTGCTGGCTCCTATCCTGGGGCTCTTCAAAAGAAGGCTGGATAATCACTTTGCCGGGGTCATTTGACCTCAGCATCCTTTCCTGCCCATGGCAGGGGGTCCGACTTGACGATCTGTTCAGGTCCCTTCCAACCCTACCAGCTATGAAACAACACTGCAGCTGAACCAAGCAAAGACTAGCAACAGCAATATTTAGCTATGTCCCTAAGAGCTTGGCCTACTTTGTATACAAAATAATGCTAATAAGAGAGTACCTCAGTTACCACAATAAAACACAGCAATGGAAAATGCCTAAGTTCTGGTCTCCTGAAGCAGGATAAACAGGCTCGTTTCCCCACAGTGCACAAAAGTGAGAACCTATAAGCAAAACATTGGTGTCAGGGACTGACGCCAACTATTTTGTCTGTCAGATGTTTATAAGCCACCAGGATTTTACTATCTGTGAAAAAGACTGGAGTACCGAGGCCATGAGATACACAAAATTTTTTCTGGAATAAGCAAGTGTGTGGATATGACTCCGAGTTTCTAAGGCGGAAGAAGTATGAAAATTCCACAGATGTGGGGACTTTTGATACTGCTCCAGTTGAAACAAACTTGCAACAAATCCTGTGGAGAGTTTCATTCAACAGGATGAGCTAACCAAGAAAACAGTCACTTCTGGCTAGTTCCATCAAAATTAGCAGCAGCTGTGAACTCTGTAAACAGTTCTGTTTTCTGGTTGTCAAAGAGCTGCTAAAGCAGATGTGAAACTCATCAAAAATAGGTCACAGGAATACAGAACATGAAAGGGAATGCATCAATATCAGAGGGATCTGAAAATGAGTAATGCTGGAATATCTCAGCAGTGTTTGTAAGAGCAAAAGGTATCTCACAGAACTGCATCTGACATTAGACTGACTTCATGTGATTCATACAATAAGACTTTCTGTGTACTGCACACTCTGCATGACTATGGGTGTGGTGCTTTTTGGAAATGAAGTATCAACATTTAAGAAAAAGGTACTGTTTGCCTTTCCTGTTCTTATATTCAGTTTTTCTGGAGGGGCTTTCATTCTTGACTCTCTTCTGAAATGACGTAGCTATCCCAGCCTGAGACAAAGCACTGAACTGGCTGTGAACTTTGCCATGGTTTATTTTGCCTCCGCCACTACAAACAGAGTAGAAGTTAATTCTGTTTGATAGGCAGTCCTCCAATGACAGCCATTCGTAAATGAACTGGAATCACAGCCAGCATTTCTTTAAAAATGTTTTGATCCATGGAACCTAATCCCAGTAGAGTTATTTTAGTCTGAGACTTATTTGGATCTATTTCTGTAACTCTTGCAGGCTTCAAAATAGTTGAACTCCTCTGTCAACAGATTCTGAACTAAGTAAGATTTAGTCTTAAAGGTCACCTAAAACGGGAAATAAAGAATTTGCGTCCTCCTTTGCACTTTCTAATGCATAAAGGTTTGTTGAGTAGAGTTTTGTTTTACTTGCTTACTGTTTATATCACCAGTCCTGCTTGGACCCACAACAGGATTCAAACCCTGGACTGACAATACTAGAACAGCTGCTGCATGCATGGCACAAGTGGCACAGCCAGCTGCGCATGGCATGTGGCAGACCAAGGCAGCGGTGGCAGATAGGACAGGGAGCAGAAAGCAGAGCAATAGATTGAGCAGAGAGCACAGGGCAGGAAGCAGAAAGCAGAGGAGCGGACTGGGCAGGGGAGGGGGACTAGAGTAGCACTCAGAAAAGGTGCGGGGTTAATTTGTGGCATGTCTGCCAAAAAGGTTGGTCCATCTCTTGTCTCTAAGAGTGAGCCTGTAGTCTACAGCTATTCTTAAAGGATCAAAGGCCAAATCCTCAGAGTCAGGTATCAAAATATCCTTGATGATCTGGCTCTAAGACACATAACTTGAAGCAGAAGCAAACAAAATTTTAAGACTTATTTCTTCACCTTGTGGAGAAAATAAAGGCATAGATCCAACCCTCAGAAACCCTTTAGAGGGCACATGTAACTGGGAACTGCTGTTAAGGTCATGGATACTCCTATATGGAGTCCCTGCTTTTACCTAAGATTACATAGATTCGGGGGGGGGCGGGGATTGTAGGTGATTAAAACTGATGAGATAACTATTAAAATAAAGATATTCTAAATTACTGTGTTTCAAGGCTTTCCTTTTTAAGCCAGCAGGGGTGACTTTTTTTTTGTTCTAAACATTAACTTTAGATATCTTTATTTCTCATAGCCACAGGAATAATCTTAGTAGAACGGATAAACTGAGCTGCTGCATGGGTTTTTTTCAACACTAACTTCCATAAAAAAAAGAAAAAGTAGGGGAAGAAGAAGAGATTGTGTCTCTGTGAAATCACAAAAGTACTGCTTGTTCCTTTTGGAAAAAATCAGGGTTTGTACTTGCACTGGGCTCCTTGGCTATGATTGCCCCTCCCTCATTGTTATATAGCACATTGTGTATGCTGGACTCCTGTTCTTTGCCTTAGCAATCACTGTTCCATTTCAGTGTTGAAGGTAGATTACAAAGGGTTATGGGAGGAGAAAAATTTGCTTTGAACTAAGTATGAATTTGTTAATTGTTTGGGGGTAGTTTTAGGTGGTAGCTTTGGTCCCAGTTCAAAGATAATGTGTTATTGCCAGTATCAGAACAGTGCTTTTGTCTCAATATAAACACAGGCAAATTAATGGTCATTAATGGTTCAGCTGAAATATCTTTCCACAGCAACTGGCTTGCAGTATAAAGAGAAATCTCTGCAGGTTGGTAGTTTTGGGCTGAATAAAAGAGCCCCTACCTTCAAAACCAAAACCAATAGATGACATAGCATATAGACAGGACAAATAAACCCAGCAGGAAGTTTGCCCAAATAGTGCCTGAAACACTCAACTCATTAAGTAAAAAAAACACAATATTGCATTTGGGAAAAAATGGGTAATTTTTAATGAAAATAATAGATTCTTTGTGAGTGAATTTATTTGAAGATTCTCTTTGAAATAATTCAAAGTGATTTTTCTGTTATAAATGAAAATGCGTGTACTGCTTATCACGCTGAATTTTATTTAAAAAAAAGAGAACTATATTGAAAATAGTATCTATCTTAATACTATACCATGTCTTATATTAATACAATTGATGAGGTTAATACCTGTGCTAAGTCTCTGAACATGCTCAAGGTAGATTACTAATTTCCATAAACTTGAGCAGACTGAGCTTTATAATAAGAATGGAATAGAGCTAATTGGAAAAGTAGGAGGAGAGGGAGATGTACACAAAAAATTTCAGCTTTTCAATGGAATCTAAAAACAAACCCAACAACTTTCAGTGGAAAAAAAATTTACTCTGAAGGTCAGGTATAGACATTACACTTTTGCCAGTATAAGTGATCAGGAAACTGGTTTATACTCGTAACAGACCAGAAGTTTGACACACAAAACTGGTCTATACCCATAACAGAACAGAAGTTTGATGCAATTAGATTGGTTTAAAAATGGCAGAACCCAGTTCCACCCCCATCCCCATCGCACCAAAGGGCAAATGTGTGTTCTGTTTGCTACCGGACTAAACCGCACCGCTTAGAGAAAACTGTGTAACTTGGATTGATTCCACCTTGGGCTTTTTGAATGTCTGTACCTAGCCTACATGTTGCCTTCGCACTTTGTGGAAACTATAATTCAGGTAGCTTTTTGCTCATGTTGTCCTCTACTGGCTGAACTATATATGCCATCTACTTGATTCCAGACTAACAACGATTAACCACGTCTTTCTGGGCTATGTTTCTCTTAAACCCTACAGCCTCTCTTGTTCTTGGCTGCTATGGTGCATTTTGGGAACTCTAATTTGACTAGGTAGCTCACTCTACAGGGGAACAGGGATATAAGGCATTACATTTATATTCCAGAATTTTATTTATTTGATTTACAGGTGTTCGTTCTCTTCTGAGAAGTCAAAAACTTGTCACAGAAAGTAGATGCCCTTTGCAAAGCACTTTTCTTTAGACAAAAATTCAATGGTTTTGACTGAAAAATAATTTGGATGGAAAATTTTTGAGTAGCATAGCATTGGTGACATGTAGGGGGTGCACGTGGGTGCACATGCATCCCCTGAGGGTTGCGGCGCACCCCCTACAAAAAGGTGCCACCAACACTGCTAGTGGTGACTACAGACGGTCGCCACTCACCATCCCCACCCCCTCTCACTACCAGCGGCATCTGCAGGTGGTCACTGATGGCCGGTTGGCGCTTGCCACCCTGCCACTGACAGCGCTAAGGCTGGCTGCAGGAGCTCCACACTTACCACTGCCACACTCCCACCACCGCCAGCGCCATCACTGCCTGCTGGAGCTCACAGTACCCCCGCTGCCGCCAAGGGCATGCAGCATTCATGCACCCTAGTATTGAATGCAAACAAAATTGCTGAACCTTCTCACCAGACAATCCGCCTCCTCAGTGCTGATGGAGTACTACTTTGTGTCACACACTGTTCCACCTGAAAATAGAACAATTCTTTCCTCCAATTTTACTGGCATTGCAAAAATAGCTAATATATAGACCGGACCAGTTTAGGCAATTTTTTTTCTTTCTATGTTTTTGTAAACTAAGAAGCTGTTGAAAAAGCACTTAAAGTGAAATCCTGGGCAGGCTGATTTCAATGGAAAAATTCCCATTGATATCAGAGACCTAGATTTTTCACCTAAAGAGTAAACTATGATAGCTCTAAATGGTAGACCTAGCAGCCTTGCAAATCTATGACTTACATAAGGCAAAGACTTTCTGAGAAGAGAGAAAATAAAAAGAATTGGACAGAGTGAGGATAAATTTGAGAGGTACTGTTATCCCAGAACTAATAACTTATATGAAGAACTGCTCCAAAACCTAAGGGGTTGGGGGCAGGAATACAATGGAAATGTCAGTAAACTAAAAGGCATGTTCCATTCCAGGATGTTTTGTAATAGTCTGTTTTTCATTTGCCAACTTTTTAACGTATTTTCTTTCTTGCTTTTTTTTTTGCAACATTCGTTTTCAGTTCAGAAAAAAAATCCACAGTGAAACTTTGCTGCCCGCTCAGAAGTTAGAACCCAGTGCTGTAATCAGTTACTCACATTCTTAACTCTGTGCACGAGTAATACTACTGACTCCAAAGAGATCACACCTATCTGCAATGAGCTGCAAAATTTGGCCTTGTACAGGCACAATATAAAAAAGCAGATAACATAACACGCATTCTGCAATCAAACCTCCCCTCCCCGCAATTTAAAGCTTTTGCCAAAAAAAATAAAAAATAGGATTTTTTCTTCACAATATGTCTTCATAAAATTTCTGTAAAAATGGGAAAAGATAGTCCATTTACATTTTTTATATTGCAATATTGCCAGCCAACAATTCTCATGAGGGATATTAATATGTGGTTTCCCATCCTATAAACAGCATTTCATGGAGCTACATACATACCTAAATGGTTCTGCTGTTAAAGTTAAGCACATGGGAAACTGTTTGCAAAATCAAGATCTGAATGCTTAAAACTCAAATATGTTGACTCTGGAGGACTGTGCAATTTTTACATGACCTGGTACAGACTGGAAGATTGTTATGCTGTTATTGGGGGACTGCTGACAATGACAGAATGAGCAGCTAGTTAATCTGTTAGTAAGTTCAGAAATGAAGGGTAGGAATGAAATTAAGTGGAAGTGGCAATCAAAATAGACATGAAATGTTTTTTCAAGCTAGTGAATAACATGCATGCGTACCAAATGCAGATGAGAACAAGTCAAAAATATATCTGGTATAATATGTTACTATGTATCAAAACTCTATCAAGACAAGCAGTTAATATGAAAGTTATTTGCTGTAACAGCCACCAAATACATACCAAGAGCAAGGACAGCATACTTGGAGAATTCTTAGATGTCGTTTAAGGTCTGTGATACCTAGAAAAAGCATATCATGTTGAGATTACATGAGCACCTCCTGAGATCCATCCACCAAGAATTCCCTTTGCCTACAAGCAGAGTTTTCCACCCTTTTTGCATGTTGATGAAACCCTTTTTCAAACCTCACAAATTAATGTATTTCCCTACATTTGTGATACAATAGTGGTGCTCAACCTACAGCCCACAGGTCAGATCTAGCCCCCCAGTGTGACTGGATATGGCCTGCAGCACAAGGGACCAGTAACAAGTAGCTCAGCCCAGCATGCCTGCTCCCATCCTGGGTGGTGTAATGGCTTATACTGAGATCAGATCGCAAGCACTCGGGCACTGCTCTCAAAGGTTGAGCTTCACTGTGATAAAGTGGCAGTGATAACAATGATAACCCAGAAAAAAAAAATCACCCAGTTGTTAGGGTGCTAGCCTGGAACTTTAGAAACAATTCTCAGCTTTGCCACAGACTTCCCGTTTAAATGTAGGCAGGTCACTTAGTTTCTCTCTGCCTCAGTTCCTGGGAATTATCACATTCCCTTATCTCACATTGAAGGTATATGGTGCTTTGATGCTTCAGTAGCAAAGAATGGAGGAGTATCTAAACTGATAGAACCCCAATGAGTTTATAATTGCCTTGTGCATGCAGTTCAAGAGAATTTGACCCTGAAGAAAAAAGGAAGTAGTCTTTTCCCTTTTACACTGTAACAGCAGTGCCAGAGACTTATGATCCCCCTGTCTTTTCTAATTTCCCTCCCTCAGTCTCCTAAAACATAACCCAATGGTTGAGCAACATTGTTCAGGGAGACGATGTAAAAGCTGAGGTTTATATTCCAAGACAATTGGGAGCTACTGAAATGGTAAACCAACAGAGTACCTCCCTGTCTTCTCACAGACCCAGAGAATCCGGAATCCGTGGCATTTAGAGGCCCTCTCCTGTCCCTCCTATTACAGTCCCCCGGAGGCATGACTCCTTTAAGAAACATGCTTTCAGTAGCAATGAAGATAGTGCAGCCAAAAATTTCAGAGTGGCCCTCTGTGAATAGGTAAAGGCATGGAAGAAATAAAGGATGGAAACAACAGGTTTTAGAGCAAATAGTCCTAGGACTAAGAACTCTAGGGATTAGTAACACAAGGGAGAGACCACCTCCTAAACCCACCAGCCTTGTCTGAGCACTTAAAGTTGTAGCAAAGCGCCAGGGCCTGGGAAAGAAGGGAGCAGGGAGAAGTGGTACCACAAACAAATAATAGACCACAAAAAAATCTGAACTGTACTGAACTGTATTTTGTAATCTTTCCCTTCCCCTCTCCCTCCATTTGTTTTGTTGTCTTCATCCTCTTTTTTAGATTGTAAACTGGCAGCAAGAACTGCGTCTTTCATTTGAGATTGAGCATGGAAGATTCCAGTGGAAAATAAGAAGTTTCCACAAAGTGATGAGAGGCTGTATGAAGCCACTTTGCCAGTTTTAACTACAGCATTTGCTAAAGTAAGGCCATGTGCAGATGTTTGCAGGAACCAGTCTATACAGCTTTCTTTAAGCTGTATGATCATAGATGGGGTTCCGCTTTTGCAGGGCTAGAGACAGACATTATACATAAACTGATTTAAATGATCAGAAACTGGTTTAAACCTGTAACAGAACAGATGTTCAGTGCACATAAACCAGTTGGAAAATGACTGAAACCGGTTTGAGATAAACCTGGTTAAATGTAGTATCAGACTTAACTCATTTTGCACAAACCGGTGTATGTAATGTCTGTCCCAGACCCCTTGCTGGTTTAAGATAAACCAGACTCCCCCAGCATCCCAGCATGCTCTCTGGGCTGGGCAGGGCTCTCTGCTCCACAGCAGAGCTGGCCCCTCCCCTCTGCTCCTTGGCTGCAGCTCCAGCAGAGACTTCAGTCTGCTCCCCTCCCTCCCCTTCACCGCTCTCTGCTAAGCAGGAATTCCCTCCTCTCTGCTTTGCTGAGAGGTATCTGTATATTAGCTAGCAGACTACATGCTGGCTACAGTCCATTCTGTGGCAGCCGGGCCAAGGCAGGATCAACAGGTAGTTGGTAATGTCCCTCTGTTGTTTTTTTAGTGGGGTGATAAACACTGAGTTAGGGTGATAAACACCTTTATCAATTCCCTGCTGAGTTAATCAGAGTATCCTGCCAAGGCCTGGCTATGCCTCCCCTCAGCTCACTGCTCTAGCGTCCCCCAGCTTTTAGCCTGAGACTATACAGATATGTGCCTGCATTTCTGGAATGAAAAGAGAATGTCTATCCACCTCCAAATTGGTTCAAGCTCAATTCAGGCTCAGGCTTCTTGAATATCTGTCCCTGGCCCTGATGTTTGCTAGTGCTGGGAGCTGCACTGGGAACCCAGTCTAAGTAAGTTGTGGTGGGTGGAATTGGGGGGAGGAGGTCCACAGGAGGGAGGCATCCATCCAGAGGTGATGGGGGGTGAGGGGATAAAAATAGCCAAGTCAGAGTGGCAGGACTAAGAAAAGCACAGCCTCTGGGCCTACACTCCAAACATTTACAGATATTCAGTATATTTGGCTAACCTGTTCCTGATCTAACCTAGTTCACCTCCTCAGGTGAACTAAGTTTGATTGGGCTGGCCATTTTTTGTCTGTTTCTCCCCAAACTTCTGTTTGGATTGGAACTTAGATCAACTTTACTAGGCATAGGTTAATCTAAGTGTAAAGTCTGCATGTCCCCTAAATTACTGAGGACCAGAGAAAGGTGTCAGGTTGATTGCAAGACCATGAAGTTTCATTTGGTTGTTCTGAAGAGAAGACGAAAAAAGTAAGATTTTTAGGCCCCAGATAAAATTAAAGAAGGAATGTACTATATTGTGCTATGGGCCACTTCATGCTAAGCAGGAGGGATAAAGATACAAAAGGCTTTACTCTAAACCCATCAGTACAGGGTTTGGAAGCTTAGCAGAGAAAAAGTCAAATACAATTCTAGAAGACACAAATAAAAACATCAAACAGATATTAGATAAAAGGATATTCTAGCTCTATACAGTGTAAGACTAGCAAGCCTCCTTTGAAGTCTGAAGTAAAGTTTGGATAATCTCATTATAAAGATGCCCCTTCAAATGCTGTATATGCCTCCTGGAATGGGCCTTATTTCTACTCTATAACCTAAAAAAAAATGCAAATAGTAGTAGTGGTAGTAACAGTACAAAAAGGACTTTTCACCATACAAGGACCCATGAATCTGGGATATACTCCAGTTTTTCTGCAAAGCAATCTACATGTATGAAGAGTCATAGCCCTAAGTGGAGATCCAATATAGATAACATGGATTCACATGCACGTATCATTCGGCAGACATAAAGGCCTAGCTAACAGTCATATGGGCACAGACTACACTGGCTGGGATGTGGACATCCACTCATACCTCTAAAGGCAACAGTGTTGAGGAAAAAGAAGGTGTACTGATTATACATTGAAAATTGGCCCACTGAACTGAGCTCTATAAAAATTATATAGAAATGTCTTAATCAGCCCAATTGCTGTAGGGAGAAGTAGAGGGTATTACCTACTCAACTCCCACTGATTAGTACCATGGGCCAGTCTAAGATTTTGAAAAGGAGGGTGCAGATGGTGTAGTGCATGATCGCACAGAATCACACAATCATAGAATAGTAGGCCTGGAAGAGACCTGTAAGATCATCAAGTCCAGTCCCCTGCCATGGGCAAGAGGTAGTTGAGCTCAAATGAGCTGAATTAAGTGCTTGTCCAGCCTCTTCTTGAACACCTCCAGCGATGGTGAATGCACCACCTCTGTTGGGAGTGTGTTACAGATTCTAGATACCCTTACGGAAAAGAAATTTTTCCTTATGTCCAGCCTAATTTTTTCCTCAACTAGCTTGTGCCTATTGGACCTCCCAGGAGGTGCCTTTCTGAGGAGTTGCTCCCCTAGATCTTGGTGTTCACCCCTGACATACTTGTAAGTGGCTATCAAGTCACCTCTCAGCCTTCTCTTACTCAGACTGAACAAACCCAGGTCCTGGAGTCTCTCCTCATACGGTCTATCCTCCAGGCCCCTGATCATATGGGTGGCCCTTCTCTGTACCCTTTTGAGCTTATCCACATCCTTCTTGAAGCATGGTGCCAAGAACTGGACACAGTACTCCAGTTGTGGCCTCACCAATACCGAATAGAAGGGGAGGAGCACCTCTCTGGGTCTGTTGGCAACACATCGACTGATGCATGCCGGAGTTCTATTTGACCTGCTGGTGACTTCATCACACTGATGGCTCATATCCATCCTCTGGTCAATTGTCACCCCCAGGTCCCTTTCAGATGCAGTGTCAGCCAGTGGATCACCACTCATCATATAGTTATGATGAAAGTTCTTCCTATTCAGATGAAGGACCTGGCACCTGTGCCTACTGAACCTCATCTGATTGCATTGAGCCCACAGGACCATCTTGTCAATGTCATTCTGGACTCTTACCCTGTCCTCAGATGTGTCTGCATTTCCCCACAGCTTGGTGTCATCTGCAAACTTAACCATTTTGCTTTCCACTCCCTCATCCAAGTCATTGATAAAGATGTTAAAGAGCATGGGGCCAAACAACAATCCTGCAAGGACACCATTTGAAACGGCCCTCCTGGGTGAGGCTATCCCATCTGTTACAACTCACTGGGATCAGCCTTGAGCCAGTTGCCAACCCACCTCACTGCAGACTAGTTTAGTCCTGTACCCTTCAACTTAACTGAGAGAATCCCATGGGACACAGGATCAAAGGCCTTGCTGAAGTCTACATAGATGATGTCAATCACATGTCCCATATCCAGTTGGTTAGTTACCTGGGCATAGAAGGACACCAGGTTTGTTAGATATGACCTCCCCTCGACAAACCCATGCTGGTTGTTTCTTAATACCCTGCCAGTTACGAGCTTGTAGCTGATGGCCTCCTTGACAATTTTTTCAAAGATTTTTCCCAGAACTAAAGTCAGACTGACAAGTCTATAGTTGGCAGGGTTGTCCCTCTTACCTTTCTTAAAAATGGGTACCATGTTAGCTCTCGTTCAGTCATTTCGGACCACTCCTGAGTTCCACGACTCTTTGAACAGCCTTGCTAGAAGCACTGCTATGAGGTCGGCCAGTCCTTTCAGGACTCTTGGATGCAGGTTGTCAGGCCTGGCAGACTTGAAAACGTCCAAATGTTCTAAAAGTACTTTCACCTGTTTGTGACTGATTTTATGTGGATTGCTGAATTCCTCATATTCTCTGGGCCTCTGGACAGATGATGATCCCATCTGATTTAAAAAATACTGATGTAAAATAAGTATTTAGGAGCTCTGCCTTGTTACAGGGATCAACTGTGGGCTGCCCCTTTGTATTCAGTAGGGGTCTGACAGTGGAGCTTGATTTTTTCTTGCTCCCTATGTACCTATAGAAGGACTTTTTGTTGTCTTTTAATTCAGTTGCCAGCTTGATATCTATGTATGCCTTGGCTTTCCTTATCTCATATCTGCAGATGCTGACCGTATGTATATAGTCCTCTCTGGATACTGCACTGTTTTTCCATTTCATGTATGCTTCTTTTTTCTTTTTGAGAAGTTCTCTAATGTTTCTGTTGAGCCAAGTGGATTTCTTGGCCCCTTTCCCTCGTTTTGACCGCGTGGGGATGGCTTCTTTTTGAGCAGTGAGAATTGCCTCCTTAAGGAAGGATCACCGTTCCTGAACTTCCAAATTGTCCAGTCACTGGTTGCAAATGACCTTTCTAAGTAGCTTCCTGAGTTTACCAAAGTTTGCCCTTCTGAAGTCAAGGACTTCTGTTCTACTGGCAGAATTCCCAGCCTTGGTGGTGGTGAATCTGATCAAACTGTGATCATTGTCTCCCAGAGAACCTCCAATCTTCAGGTCGTCTACCATGTCTTCCCCTTTGGTCAGCACCAAGTCCAGCGTGGCTTTACCTCTAGTCGGTCCCTCCACAGCCTGTGTCAAGAATAGGTCAAGTGTGGCTGCCAAGAACTTGGTTGATCTACTGGAGCTGGCTAATTGGTCTTCCCAACAGATGTCAGAGTAGCTGAAATCACCCATGACTATCAAGTCTTAAGTGCTGGCTGCCTTGGCCAGTCCCTTGGAGAATGCCTGGTTGCTTTCCTCTTCTTGGTAGGGAGGCCTATAATGAACTCCCGTCATCAGGTCCCCTTCTCCTGACCCCCCTTGTATCTTGGCCCAGAGGGTGTCAAGGGGCCTTTCCACCAGGTCTCTGTCAGCCCAATGAGGTCAAATTCCTCGTCTGCCAGGACAGCCAGTTCATCCTGTTTATTGCCCATGCTTTGGGCGTTCCCATAAAGATGGCTGAGTTCACCTCTAGTCTTCTCAGATTTTCTGTCCCTCTGTAATTGTCTCAGGGCATTGGTACTCATCCACTTCTATGCACCACACTTTAACAAGGATGTGGAAAAGCTTGAGAGAGTCCAGAGAGGAGCCACCCGTATGATCAGGACTTGCAGGACTTGAGGGACCTGGGACTCTTCAATCTGAAAAAGAGAAGGCTGAGAGGAGACTTGGTAGCAGCTTACTGCTACATTAGGAGAGTAAATCAAGGACTTGATGAACAACTATTCACCAGAGCACCCTTGGGGAAAACCAGGAATAATGGCCACAAACTCCTGGAAGACCATTTCAGACTCAACATTAGGAAAATCTTCTTCACAGCTAGTGTGTCCAGACTGTGGAATAAGCTCCCTCCATAGGTGGTGCAATCGCCTACCCTGGAAATCTTCAAAAGGAGACTGGATGGTCACCACACTGGGGTCACTTGGCCCCAGCTGTCTTTCCTGCCTGGTGCTGGGGCTGGACCCGATGATTTTCGGAGGTCCCTTCCAGCCTTATAATCTAGAAATCCAGATGCCCCCTACTTGAATATCTTCCCCGGGTCATCTCAGCCAGAGGATTTATGCCTAGTAGTGGAATCTAACCCCACTCCCCCCACCTTGCCTAGTTTAAAGCCCTCCTCAGCAAGTCAGTGATTCTGATAGAGAAGAGCTTCTTCCCTCAGCTAGTGAGGTGGATACCATCTCTTGCATGCAGGCTATTGCCATTGAACTGCATACCAAGGTCAAGGGCTCCAAAACCAACATGGTGACACCACCTACGAAGCCTTTGGTTAACTTCTTTGATGTGTTCCTTCCTCCAGTGACTGTGCCCTCTAACTAGGAGCATTCAGGAGAAGACCACTTGCACTCCTAGTTCTTTGAGCTTTGCCCCCAGGGTCTTGTAGTCACTCATGATTCTCCTGGGGTTGTTTCTCGCTGTGATATTGTTACCCACATGGACAAGGAGTATGGGGTAGTGGTTCGAAAGGTGGACCAGCTTTGGGATCCTTTCCATTACATCTTGGATCCTGGTTCCTGGAAGGCAGCAGACCTCTCGAGCAAACGGGTCTGGATGACAGATGGCACCTTCTGTTCCTTGCAGCATGGAGTCTCCCACAACCATCACCCGTCATTGCTTCTTCAGTGGTGATGGTTGTTCCTGTCTTGTCCTTGAACATGGATGCTTCATCTGTCAATGGTGTGAGGGCTGCGTAGTTGTTGTATAGGGTTATTGGTGGAGCAACAGCTGATGCACATCGTGGCTTTGGGCCTGATGTGACCAGTCTCCACTCTCTATCATTAGGGGCATCTTGCTGAAGCTCATTCTTCGTTCTGGTGTCTGTGGCATCCTTCTCCAGGTGCAGGGCCCGGCAGTAAGCATTGATGTCCTCCTTGTGGTCCCTGGTAGCTTGCAGTCTGCTCACCTCCTTCTGGAGCTCCCTCACCTGGCCCTCCAGAGTCTCCACCAGTGAGCACATCCCACAACTGGGATTGCCTGTGCCCCAGGTCCCAGCCTTCAGCAGATATGCCAGGCAGCCTCTGCAGCCTGGAGTCAAGGACTCTGTCTGTGTGGAAACTGGGACAATGGACCCCATCTGGCTAGAGACCTCCAAGGTACTGGGGGGGGGAGGTCTGTCCAGATCAGGAAGCCTCAGGGTGCAGTGTGTGCCCATCACCATATTGCTGGGTGGGCCCTGTTCACTTGGCTCCTCCCAGCTCTGTGGTAGGGGTGAGCGTGGGGTCTGCCAAAAGGGTCCACTGGTGTCTTCAGCAGTCAGGGGTGAGACGGGCTTGCACCCGTGCATCTCCGCCAGAGAGCTGTCCCAACTGCTGTCCCAACATATAATACAACACACACTTTTCTCTTTTTAAAAAGAAAATATATGCTTTACTAATATGCCAGGGGCCTAGGGCTATATTATTTTGTTCAAAACTGAAGCAAAAACAAATTAAATTTTGCTGGAATGTGCATTAATTTCCTATTAGGTATTAAGAAATGCAACAAAATAGTAAAAAAAACTATCAAAAGATGCTGTTTCATTAGTCCTGTAGTCATTAGAGTTGAATGTCTTTTTTCAGATTCAGAAAACAAAATCTAGCCTCTTGTGAATCTTGGCAGTGCATCCAGTGCTTCACTGAAAGTTATTTCCACCCCTGAGTTAATGTACAACTGAGTTCATGTTTGTTTTTAACTCTAGTTAAAGTCTGTAACACTGTTAATAGGACTAGCATTACCAAGAGCAGGTAACAGACACCAAAATTGTAAATTGCCAAAGAAATTATAGCTTGATTAGTGGAACATCAAGATCATTAAAAAGAAGAGAGAGCCATTAATACCTGCAGCACGAAGAAGAAGGCATCAGGTACATTATAAAGAGCCATGAAGTCAGTTGACTCCTTCACTGCTGTCTGAATAGAAATATTGCTAGCATTGCCACTTGGTTGGTTTTAAACTTCAGATGGTCATACCCCATTTTGACTAAATCAAAGATTCAGGGGTCAAAGGCTGGGTGCAGTAGTGCAGTCACACCCCTCCTCTTACTAACTCAAAGGAGAGGTGTGACTGCACTACTGCACCCAGCCCTGGATCTCCCCCAATGACTCCAACCTCAGGAACCATCTCCAATGTTCCTTTGTGCTTCAGTCTTTTGAGAGAGATTTAATGCATCACAGAAGAGGGGACAATGAAGCAGGTGGTGTATCTTGCTTCCCAGATGGCCTATGGGAACATCATAGGAAATGAAATGGGTTTGCCTGAGTCCACAGGGAACACTTAGTAAAGGAGGTCTCCTCTCCCTCTGAGACCTAGGCAGACCTGCCCAGAGTAGGGAAAGAAGGAGAAGGAGACACTGAAAACCAGCACTCGGTTATCAGCTTTCCCCAGCCTAGGTATTACTTTAACTTCCACAAGCTAGCTGAGGTTTCAAAAAACTGTCTGCCCCCCTGTGACTTGCCACAGCACAGTAACACTCCAGTCTCTCTCTTGTTTCCAGCAGTCCCTGTTCTTGTACTGTACAAGGAATGGTGTCAGATAGAACACTACTCTGTTCACTAGGATTTGTCCGTGCAATAGAATTCCCTAGTGGGCAACTTAATGGATTCAGTTTCACCCATGTAAAGGATACAGAACTGGGCAGGAAATCTAGTGCAAAGCATGAATGGAGTTTTTTGAAGGAATAAACATACCAGGTGCTCAGACTTGACACCATAGTTTAAGATGCCTTGGCAAATCACACCACTGAAATCTGCACACTAGGTGTGCTCGCAACAGAAGAGAATCCCAAAGCAGTACACAGCTTCCATTTTTAATTCCAAACTATGCTTAAAATATTAGGAGAAATGTTTTAAAACCAAAGCAAGGTAGTATGATTTTCTTTTTAATGGTAGTGAGCCTTTCTCATGTCTCAAACGTTTGATGGCACACTGAATTCAGATTCAGCACAATTTTACTATGATATGGGCTGGATAGAGGATGATTGGAGGGGTGCTGCATTTTAGTTCTGGACATCTAAACTCTAGTAGTCTCTACCCTCCATTCAAAGTGTTATTGGTAAAAATGATGCCTCTATGGTATTAGTTAAGCAGCTGCAGCTGGCATACAAAAAGGCTGTAATTCTAAGAGATGCCCCTATCAATCTAAATATGGGATGCAGGGATTCAGCACCTTTCAGGATCAGACCCAATCACAGCAAAATTTACTCTAGCTGGATTTTTACCTTTAAAACTTTTAGACATAACAATCCTCCTCCTACACTGTTCCTCCCAGAAGAAAGTGATGCATAGGTAGTCAAGGGCTACAGCTGCTTTATTCCATGCTTGAAATCTTCTGAGGAATACTGTGTTCAGTTATGGGTATCACACTTTAAGACAGATGAAGGCTAACTGGATAGAGTCCAAAGAAGAGCAACAAGAAGATAAGAAGCTTGGAAAACATGACCAAAAGATAGGTGGAAAGAATTGTGTTTGTTTAGTCTAGGAAAGATAAAAGCCAAGCGGGGACACAATTATGGTCTTCCAGTATGGAAGAGATTGTTATAAGGAGGACTCTTCTATTTTTATCACTTTGGAGCAGGACAGGTAATTATTGGCTTAATTTCAGCAAATAAGGATTAGATTAGATAGTAGAACAAACCACAAGGATAGTAAAGCACTAGAACAAACTACCAAAGCCAATTGCAAAACCTCCTTTATTAGAGATTTTGAGCAGGTTAAATAATCATCTGTGTGAGAAGGTCTGGATATATTTGACCTTGCCTTAGAACAAGGGGGTAGACTAAATGATCTTTTGATGTCCCTTCCAGCCCTGGATTTCTATGGAATTTAAGATCTT
This sequence comes from Crocodylus siamensis, assembly GCF_052110815.1. Taxonomy (NCBI): domain Eukaryota; kingdom Metazoa; phylum Chordata; order Crocodylia; family Crocodylidae; genus Crocodylus; species Crocodylus siamensis. Next base: position 132,883,855 of record NC_143397.1, on the reverse strand, counting down.
GGACAGACATGGGACAAGCGACTGTTACACAAATCTTCCTTTCCTTCTGCCAAGCCGGCTCTCTCACCACGGGCATTTCAGACACATCATTGGGCAATACTTTCAATAGGCAAACATCACAAAATATAACCTTGCTCCAAATAGAAATATCTGCATTGATGAATGCAGTAATTTTCCTTAGTACATTGTGCAATTATGCTTTAAAGCTACATAGTTCAGTCTTGAGGAAGGACCTTATCTAGCCAAACAAGCATTAAGCTTTTTCTATCACTTTGATAAAGAGACAATCAGTGTCAGAAGAAATGCCATGCCAATTAATTGTTAGAGAACTTCCAGTACTTTTGAACCATTGTTCCAAGGCAGGAGAGGTTGGGGAAGACAGGGACATGCGTTGCTGTAAGCTAAACTGCATATTATGTCCAGTTCTCTGGGTACTTTGGACACTGTATAGGAGCCAAGTTAGCTAACATGCCAAATCCATTAAAAAAAATAATTACCTTCCACTGAAATTAATCACAGTAAAAATCTTTCACTTTAAATTGAAAATATCTGCCAGATGCCATTTCTGTGATCCCATATTATTATGCAACTTAAAACAAACAGGTTTTCAAAACAAAGATTCACTAAAGATGTTGGGGGAAACATTATGCTTATGTATTTTTTCACAAGAAACTGGAAGAGTACTGCTCTCCTAACAGGATAAAAGAAATCTAGGGGAATAGGTACTGTTTTCACTATAGGCAAAGAGCTCCATCTGCTGGCAGAGGTACAGAGTGATTTGCAACAAAATAAATAGCAAAAAAAGGGCTTGTAGTACAGTATTTCATTCCCAGGAAGGTTGCGTACACCTTCTGGCAAGCTCACCTGAACTTGGTTTATATATATATATATATATGAGGCAGCATTTACCTAGTCTGAAAAAGCATGTTAGGCCACAGTCTGATTCATACATAAACCTGCTTCATCCATCAGGCCATAGTCCGATGCATACATAAACCTGCTTCCCAGTTCCCAGAGATCCTCGTTTTCTGGCTATATTTCTAAATTTGGGCTTTTGTTAGGCCATAAAAGTCTGGTCCGGGCCAGACGGTGTCCCATGGAGGTCCCACTCACCATTTCTTTCCCCTTCTGCCCCAATACCTAATAAGACAACTGCTACGTGGTCAGTCACTACTTCTTGGCACAACACAGCAAATATCTGCATTCAGCAGTAGTAAGTGCTCTTCCTGTTTTCACCTTCTGGGACTCTCAGACACAGTTGAGCTCTGCTATCCTAGGGACTATGGGACTTAAGACTGTAGAGGTTCTAGAGCTGTGGTTCCCAACACAGTGCCCGCAGGCACCAAGGCACCCCCTGAGGTTTATTCAGGTGCCTGTGCACATTTTCATGATCAGTAAAAATCATTATTCCAAGAAAAATGCTGTCATATCAGTGCTCACTGCTTTTTCTTTTAAATTTTAATGTGCCCTTGGGCACATAAATGTTGGGAACGCCTGTTCCAGAGCAAGTGACATTTTTCACGTGATCGGGCCCCTGAAAGTGCTCTGCACCCATGACTTCACACACATGCATGGCTGCAGAGCACTTTTAATCATGTGAAAAATTAACCCTGATAAAATGAAGTATTAGATTAAAGTGCTCTAAAGCAAGTGCCTTAGGGAATTTGCATTCCCTCCAGGGTTAATTTTTTGTGTGGGGACAGGGCTGAGCTGGTACTCACACCAGCAACACCATCCCAGCCCCTATTAGCAAGGGAGGGAGGGGAAAAGGGAGGGAGCAGTCAACACAGAGCTGCTGGCTGCTTTTAAATGGCCAGAACTGGGGGGAGGGGGTGGAATGGAGCCCCTTTGCCTTGCAGGCCTGGCCTGGCTCCCCCCAGTATTCCAGCTGGGGTAGGTGGGGGGGGGGCACAAAGTAAGGGGGCTCTGTTCAATGCCACCCCTCCCCCCCAATTTATGGCCATTCAGAAGCAGCTGGCAGTTCAATGCTGGCTGCTTCCTCCCCTTCCCCTTCCCTCCCATGCTGACAGCCCCAGAGCTGGGGGCAGGGGTAGTGCTGGGGGGCCTCCTTGGAAGCTGCTGGAGTGACTCCACCTGCTGGGCAGGGCTGGTGCAGGCAGACTCTAGGTTCCCAGCACACTGCCCCCCCGCAACCCATGTGATGAAGGGTCAGGGGAGGTCTCTAACTCATGGTGCTTTATGTATAGTACCATGAATTAGAACAGGGCCCTGAATGTCTGTAGGCATCCCTAATGGCATTCTTAATCTTGCCATGTCTCATATGGAAGAGTTGTATAGCATTAAATAGGTACCAATCCCCTACATGCTGCATCCAGTTGCAAAGGCACTGGCTTGGGAATTAGCAGACTGTGTGATGTTGAGCAGGTCACTTCAGCTCCTCATGCCTCTTTTCCTCTATTGTCTTGTCTCTTTCAGTTGTAAATTTTTCAAGGTACAAATGGTCTGTTGTTAGGTCTTTGCACAGTGCCTAGCATAAAAAAGCCCTGATTTCAAGCCAAACCCACACAGTAAGCTGGCAGTAAGTGCTCTGAGTATGCCATGCTGCTCCATACAGGCTGCTTCCCAAGCAGGAAGCAGTTGCCATGTCTGCACATTGCTTTTGGTGGACTAGTTACAAGGCCAGTTAAACCACCCTCAAGCTTCTTTGCCAAATTATGACCCCGCGTAGGTGCTACTCCCTTACTTTGGGTTTAGGAAGCAGCCTGCCCAGAGCAGCACAGCACGACTGGGGGCACCACTGCTGGGCACGGCATGTTAACTGGGTAGACCTGGCTTTAGTTGCAACCTCTGGATGCTACTGTAATAGAACCAAAGAGGGCCTTTCCAAGTTATTCTAAAAACCTACCAGTTCCTATAGAGAAAGAGGTCCTTACTTCTTCTGGTGATCTCGTGCACAATAGTGCAACCCAAGATCTTAAGCCTTAACAAATAAAAGTGAGAGCCTTTTGTTGTCCTCTGTCCTGTAATGTAGTTCTCATGAGTTGGATTGAAGGTACTGACTTCCCCTACATTAGAACCTCCAGGTGAGACAGCAAGATTTGTCATCCGCTGACAACCCTGGCATTTTCCCTCTGAAAATACACCAAAGTGTATTCACGACCTCCTCCAGGGCAAGACACAATATTATTGGGTTTCTTTCTTGATGTCACTGATTACAGGCTTCAGCTGTTTGCTTGTTTATGCTTTTGGGGAGGATGTGGGGAAGATCAGTGCTTTAATATTGTTTCCCTTGACACATTTCCTTATTGCCTTGTAATTTTTGTTACAGGTCCTGCACTCTGCCAGGAGTGGAGGGAGCCCTGCCCCCTGCTTCTCCACAAAGTCCAGTGAGGGGCTTCCCTGTGTGAGTGCAGAGCTGTAGGCATGGCACAGAGCCACAACAGAGGTAGCCAGCACTGCACTGGGGGTGAGGAGGACACCCCAATGCAGCCTGCCCAGTCTCTTCTATCCCTGAGGCTCCACGGGGCTCCCTCCACTCCCAGGAGAGTGCAGGACCTGTACAGTGGGGAATGGGGGAAGCAGCTGGCTCCACTGTGGGGCTGGAGCTGCAGGCTCAGGAAGCAGAGCCATGGGGAGAAGGCAGGCTCCACTCCCTCCCCCTGTGCGGTGCCAGCCGGAGCCACACCTGTGCTGGGCATGAGCACCCTGACTTCCCTGCCTGAGGCAAGGTAGCAGGGGCTGCATGCCATGGGGGGAGTGTGTGGGGGTCCCTACACCCCCCAATCTCCCTCACACCCCACATACTCACACATTGCACAGCTGAGCTCCGCACTCCTCTGGGGGAAGAAGGAGGGGGAAGAGTTCCCCCCAGCATGGAACAGAGCCTCCCCCTGGCCTGGGGTGGGGGAGGAAGAGTGAGGGGGAAGATTCCCACTCTGGGGCTGGGCAGCATCCCATAGAGCCCTCCCTCCCCACCCTGCAGCGATGGGGGAGAAGCAGGGGGAAAAGTCCCCCTCTGAGGGCAGGCAGCCTCACAGAGCCCCCCTCCCACAGAGGAGGGAGAGGAGCCCCCTAGCACCGAACCCCCCCCCAGCCCCACATGATGGAGGAGAAGGAAGAGGAGGAAGAGTTCCCCTCTGGGGCTGGGCATCCCTGTGTGCCTGGATTGCTCCCAGCTGTCAGGGAGCTGCAGGGGTGGGCCTGCCTGGACCTGGCCATGCCCCACCTCCTCAGCTTAGCTTCCCTGTGGAAGGGAGGGCTGCTTTAGCGTCCCCAGGCTTCTGGCTAAAGTCACTGCAGGCATGTGCTGAATGTCTATCCACTTGCAAATCAGTTTACTCTGCAAGTTAGACTAACCTGCAAAGACTGCATCAATTGAGGCTCAGACTTTTTTAATGTCTGTCCGTGGCCAGAATGCCCACAAGGAATTCTGGGAAAGAGTGCACTTAAGCAATGGGTGTATCTATTGCAATGGAGGATCAGTCCCACTGCTGGGAACCTAAGGTGGCAGGGCAGTGAGTAGGGGTGGATCAAGAGGACGTGCAGTGGTGCAGAGGCTTTCACTGCTGCTGCTCCCAGATGATCTGGTTGCAGGTGGAGCTGTTCCTGCCCACCTCCAGCTACAGGCTGCAGCTCATTGGAGTGCCAGGCTTGGTTGGGAACAATGGCAGTGGGAGGCATATTCCTCCTCTTAGTGCCTGCTGCCTGAGCTCCTTTCCCCCGCAGGTGTCCTTTGCTAGCTGGAAGTAGGCTCTGAAAGAGGAATCTGTGTGCCGCTGCTGCTGTTCCCAGCTGAGCCTGGCTCTGTGTAGCTGCTCCCTGCAGCCCTCTGGTTGGAGTGGATGGAGCAGGAGCAGCTCCAAACCCCATGCCCTGGTCAGCCAGGGAAGTAGCAGTAGTGTTCATGGGAGCAGGTGCCCCCTTCTTGCACTGGTTCCCTGTCCATTTCTCTGGTGTCCCCTGCCAGGCTGGGGGCTCCAGCTATGCCTTGACTTGCCCCTATCCCCCAATGGTCAGAGGGCAGGCATGACACACCCACTTTATTAAATCCCTGATTAACCCTTTCTTGGAAAACTAACAGGGATTCTGCCACGTGCCACAGAAGCCAAGGAAAGAGCTGCAGCTATTTAGATTGAGAAGCTTAGAACAAATTGCCCCAGCAAGTGAGGCCTAAACACAGCAGGCTGATCAGTGTCCAGCAGGGGGCAGTTCTATCAGCTCTGATTATAAGATGAAATCTAAGACAGTGGTTCTCAGCATTTTTAGATTCCAGGCAACCCTCAGAAAATGCTAGATCTTAGCTTTCACCCATTTTCTGGCTACCGAAAAAATAGAACAATTCTTCTTTGCAAAGAAAACAGAAAGACCACAACAGTAGGCATGTGCGAAACCGCTAGTATTTGCTTCACATTTGGATTTGGCTGATTCGGGGGACAGTGAGTCAATTCGGTGATTTGAATCACTGTCCCAATTCACTTCGGCCGAATCTAATTCGGAGATTCTGAATCACCCAGGCCCATCCCCCAGTCTGGCAATGGCTGCCCCACCCACCTGAGCTCCTGCCACTTAGACAAAAAAAGTCCTGACGCAGTGGGTGCTGACGGGCAGGGGGACGATCCCCACTGCCCCCCCACTGCCCCATGCTCTGCACAAGTCCCCCCCCAAGGCTACTCCGTCCGCCCCAGGTCCGGCCCTTTAAGGAAAAAAAAGGAGAAACCCCCTGTACTCACCATTTCTGCCAGCAGGGGGGGAATCCCTGGTTCCCCCCCACTGCCCCACACCATGTGGGGTCTCTGCATGAGCCTCCTGAAGCCCCTATTTACCAGCTCTGAGTCTGGCTGCAACTCCCTGCTGCAGCAGGCGGGGTCTGTCCGAATCATCAAAGCTCTCTGTGGGCATTCTGGCTAGGGAGAGCTTTGAATCAATTCAGACCTTTTAATGGGTCCCCTGATTCAATTCAGATTCGGAGATTTGGCCACTGAATTGGGCCGAATCTCCTCCGCATCGAATCACCACCCAAAGCTTTGCACAGTCCTCCTGGGACTTCTCGAAGTACCCCCAGGGGTACGCACATTCCTAGTTGACAACCCCTGATCTAAGATAATACTTTCATTGACAGCTTCCCCCTACCACCCCTTATACATGATGGAAGACTACTACAGAAGTTGGCTTGCCTGCATTCTTATAAAGTTTTATACTGAGTTCTGCCTTATGTTCCTTTTGCTGAGGAGATGTAGAGGGGTACCAGCATGTCTGTTCAATCTAACATGGTTCTCCTCTCTTATTATTTCCACTATATTAGTTATGCAGCCCGAATCCCTTACCAAAAATATGCTTACTGGCAGCAACTAAAATCTTTGCCTCCCTCTAGTACCTGTCTCTGCAAACCTTCCACAACAAAATAAAGGAGAGCTATAGCCTTTTCTCTCCTCACCAGAACTGAAGCAAGTGGGAGTTGTTACAAAAATGGGTGTTTTACATGCATTTTTAAAAAGTATTAGTTCTACATGCTGTCTTGTAGACCTGTTCCTCAAAATGTTGAAAACATAAGATTATCTAGGATAAAATGAACAACATAGATTATTGTACTTTCTTCCCATGGAAAAAAAAGACCTACCAGGGATGAACAGGCAGCCAAAAAAATTATTTGATTTTTTTTTTGTAGTTTGAGAACTCTTAGTTGATAGAAGATACAAGACCAGCTCCTGTGCTGCCTTGCAATTGAATAACTCCCAGCCCTTTTAGAGCAGAGTTTGCTCCAAAGTATATTAATGGTATCAGGTGAAGCTCAGTGGGTGATGTTCTAGGATGCTATAAAAGGATTTTGGTGATGTAATGGAAGTTAATTATTCATTTATGTATGAATTGGTTTATGAATATTTATGCATGCATGTCTGAATATGAAATACAGCCAGATTTATATAATACTATTCCAGTACACAGTGCTTCAGGAGAGGTGTAAACAGATAAGCAAGATCCAAATGCTGACTTCATTTAAAATTTATACACATCTTCTAGGCAGATTTTCCACATTCATTTAAGGATGATGTTGTGAAAAACAGAGGGTTTTTTTTAGAGTAAAGTGCACATTTTATCATTTTAGTTACTATTTTAATCTAATCCATGTTCAGACTCAATATTACAAGGTGTCTCATTCAGCTGCAGAATGGAACTTTTTGTCCTTCAGCCGCAGGCATATGGCTATTTCTGAATTATATACTAGAGGAATTTGTATGCCGGGGCTGGGACAGAGGCAAGAGCCTGGGTGATAAACCAGGTTATTTCTTACACTGTAGAATGTGTTTGCCATTGTTTTCCTACTCTGGACTTCTGAGGTAATTTGTGGATCTGACCATTTTAATAATATGAATTGTCACCAGTTCAGTTACAAGACATTTATGGTGAAACGGAGGTCAGAGAAGTTACGATATTTTATCACAAGCAAAAGCTGGTTTGCAATGAGAAAGATCCTAGGGTCATGTCCAAATTACACAGAACCTGCAAGTCTTTGTATCCATCAGACTCACCATAATTTCAACTACCACAAGCCTTCAGAGCTACCTTTTTATACCAGGATCGTAACATTTCTTCATACCACAAATGCTCTTTTTATTTTCTGACAGTTCAAAACAATGACATCCAAACTTAAGCTCCACCTTGCCCTTCAAAACAAGATTTATTCTTGCTGGAGACCAAAGGCAGAAGGTGGGATAGACTTGCACCTTACAGACTAACTAAATCAGACATTCATAAGCTTCTGTAAGAAGCAGCTTATTGCATCAGATGCTATTTGGAGACAGAACGCTGGCCTTTCATCTTGTTCAGGAAAAACGGATAACTAATCTTTGCAGAACAGAACCAGTTCCTGGAGTGGAGTCATACAATCAATATACATAGTTCAATTAGGAGCCTAAAAAGTCTCCACAAGAATAACCCTGGCAGTAGGGAGCCAACACAATAATCTTCCTCTTTCAGGTACAAGAAATATCATAAGCCTTCAGCATGGAGTTGGACGCTCTTTGGAACGGGAAAAGCAACCACACGCTAAAAACAGATTACATATCCTGTCTGGGGCCAGCACCTAAGGGGCAACAAAACAGCACAACAATACAAGCCTCTACAGTATGTCACCATTTACCAACTGGGGAGCATGTATCAGACAGTCAATTTTCTCTCGTTTGGGCCCAATCTTGGAGAGCTGATGACTAGGCTGATGCAGTTACATAGCAGCAATTGCTCCGCAAGTCCCAGATGGGGCCACCTTAATATTGACTATATTTAATGTGTGCGTGTGTGTGTTCAAGGACATGTATATGTACGTACGTACACCCCCCGCCCCGACCCAGTTAAGTCGTGGTGAGACGAAACAATTTCTGCAGGCATATGGCTGCAGCATAAAGAGCAAATTTCAGGGACATTTCCTGGATGTGGTCCACTGGCTCCACCCCTTGACACTGATTTGCGGAGAGGCCCTAGTGGGGGAGAAGGGATGAGGGGGTGGCTACCCTTCATGCCACCCCTTCAGCTGGTGCCCTCCCCCTGGGTAGGCTGTGAGACTGGGTGGCAGCAGCGATGACCACTAACTTCCACTGGGGAGCCAGCATTTTATTTTTATTAAGTTTTTTTAATGTTGATTTCACGGACAATCCCAGATTTTGTGGTTTCTGTGAAATTGCACATTTTGTAGTGTATTTAAACAAGGTATATGAGTGTTGGCATTTTGTTAGGAATGAATGAAATGCCAAGCCAGTCAGTTATAAACTTCCTTCCCTGAGATTAGCTGGAACCTCTGAAAAGTCCAACTCTGAAGGAAGCTGTACAAAAAACCCTGATTCCTCCCTTCCCCCAGCTTTCAGACTGTAAGTCATCTGCGGAGCAGCATTAATCACTCCAAAGCCTCGCGTTAGTAACTGAAAGAGAAAAATGTCTAACACCACTTGTATTAGATATTAAATTAGCTTAAAAGAATGATTCCTTTTGTAACCAATATGATTAAGCTGATTCTGAGAGGCACAAACAAGGATGTGTATGATCTGTTTTCTACAAATAGAATCGCCATCTTTTAAAAAAATAAACCGGCTGTTGCAACTAGATAGCAGAGAGAACATAGGAAACTGAAGGGAGCAGAGTTGCTTGCTGTATAAATCTGAGCAACATCCTTGTATTTCTGTCGGGAAGTTTGTCAGGATTATTTTTTGATGAGAGGCTATACCATAATATTGAACATGAGCTCTGAAGAGTTAGAAGGGGTATAATGTGCTTTCTAAGACAAGGCCTCCCAAACTGGATGTTAACAGCATATCTGTAGGAAGTATTTTCCACTTATATAGGGGGAGGGGACTATAATTAAACCGACTCCAAGCAATGAAAGTACCTGTAGCATGTTATGTATTAAATTAAAGGTTGCAGTAAGTTTCCATGAAGGGCAAGGAGAGCTCTCTTTTTAGGAGAGAAATTATATGCTGAGTTATTTTGAGAGCAAAGAACATAAGACAGACATTACAACCAAAAAGCTTAGAAAATCCTTGCAAAAGGAGCTGAACACATATAACTCTATACAGTGTAGAAATCTGGTGGCAAAGAAGGTGGAAAATCGTTGATAGTTGAAGGTCAGAAGTTGCTTTTCATTCTTTATACTTCTGATGCTCCCATTTAGAAACTGTTCTTGAACTCCTAAAAATATTCCTTGTTTTTCTCTCTCTTTCTTAGTGCTCCTAAGTACATGTCAGAGGCACATCAATTCAGGAATACACACCTGTTTGAAATACTGCTTAAGAAGCTGTCATCATAAATCATATTATTCTTTAACGGGCTCTTCTTACATCTGGTACTGAAAAGGCTCCACATTTGTTTAATTTACTCCAAGGAAAAATTTATCCAGTATAACTACACTGGTTTATACATTTAGCAGTGTTAAGATTCCATGGTAACAAGCATGGCATCCATGATCCTGAAAAAACTTCTTTCTTCTTTGATGGCTACCTAGCCTGCAGGTTTAGGAACAACCCTGAACACTAAGGACAGCTTATTTATAAAGCATCTGGAGGCCTGTCATAGGTTAGGTCCCAGATCTCCATGCCTGAACTTGAGCCACATTTATTTCTAAAAATGACCAGTTAAAGTATAAGAGCACATTTACATGTGCTCCAGCGGGGCAGGCAGAACTTTAATTAGGGCAGTGCCACCACATCTCCTGTAACAGCATCCCCGTGTTTAAAAACGGTGGTGGGGGTGCTTGAACTAAAGCCCATTCAACAAGCTTTAGTTCAAGTGCCCCTGCCACCATTTTTAAGTGTGGGGGACGTTGATACATGAGATTCAGGAGGCTGCTGGAGTGCAGTAATTACCATGTTCCAGCAGACTCAATTAATCAAATCTGCCTCCATGCTCATGTATAGGACGACCAGAGCTTCCCACATAATGACTGCATATTGGCATTGTGCTAGACCTTGTGCAGATACAGAACAAAAGTACCTTTCCCAAAAACAATGCTTTTGACATACCGGAATTGTTTTTAGTAAGATCACAGAAGTCTATACTTTTTGAGGATATAATTACTAGCTGCCTTGAAAAATAGTTTTAATTTTACTTTACTTTTATAGTTTTGTTTCTAAAGAAAGATGAACTTTCCTTTGCAGATAACTGTTAAATCATATCTCATTTGCAACTAAATGATTTCTCTACAATAATTTTGGTACTTCTTTTTCCTAGCCAGAATACTATGTTGTAGCGCAGTGCTGGGCAAAATACAGTTCATGGGCTGCATCCAGCCCACAGAGGGTCTTTGTCCTTCAGTTCCGCCTGATGCAGGCATTGTCCGGCCATGGCACATCCTGCTGCCCCTGGGCATGCAGCAGAGCTGGGGCAGCTCTGAGGCTGGACTGCCTTTCTAGGCCCAGATCTCCATGCTCCTTCCAGCTGCCACTGCTGCTGGCCCCAGCCCTGCAGTACTGGTGGGGACCCGGGCTGCACAACCCTGACCTGGCCTGCCTTGTACCTGGTCTGGACTCATCCACCCAAGCTCATCAGCAACAGCAGCAGGGGTAGCTGGGCAGAAACTGTTGTTCAGCACAGGGAAAAGCGGCCCCTTCCCCTTGCCGCTCCTGGGCCCTTCCTGCTGTAGCTGTCTGGAGCCCTTGCCCGGGCTGCCCTACGACTGCTCTGCACTGCCACCACTGACCTACTGGGCAGCCTGGTGTGGGGTCAGGGCAGCTGCAGCAGGAAGGATCTGGAGGCAGCAAGGGGAATGGGCTGTTTTTCCCCCATGTTGAGCGACAGTTTCTGCTCAGCTGTTGCTGCCACTGTTGCTGAGCCTGGGTGGTGAGTCCAAAGCAGGCACGGGGCTGGCTGGGTCGGGGCTGAGCAGTGCAGGTCCCCACTGGTACCACAGGGCTGGGGCCAGCAGTGGTGGCAGCCAGAAGGAGTTGCTGCTACCTGGGCTGCCTAGAAAGGCAGTCTAGCCACAGAGCCATCCCAGCCCTGCTGTGTGCCGGGGGAGAGGAAGCAGGATGTGCCACGGGTGGGCAGTGTGGAGCAGACACAGGGCTAGCTGGGGTTGGGGCTGTGTGCACGGGTTCTGGCTGACCCGCTCCCACTGGGGTGAGTCCAGAGCGAGTGTGGGGTGGGATAGGGGCTGTGTTGTTGGCGGTGGCAGAAGTGCTGCAGGGTGCGTGGCCTTCAGGCTGTTGCCAGGAGGGGGCAGGAGCTCAGCCTTATATGCTGTTTCTACATCCCTCCCCCAGCGCACTGTGATTGGAAGGAAATTCAGGGAAAGATGACAGTCACTGGTCAGCTACAGATGTCGATATCAGAGCAGTCTCCCCACCCCAGTTTCTATTTCCCCGCAAGCAAGACCACCTTTCAAATTGCCAAATCTTTTCTGAATCGATTCGGATGCTTTTAATTGATTCAGAGCTTTTTATGGGTCTCCCGATTTGATTTGGATTCAATGATTTGGCTGCCGAATCGGGCCAAATCTTCTCTGAATCAAATCAGCGACTGAAGCTTTGCACACCCCTAGTGGTCATGTGTGCTAGATTAGGCACACAGGGTGGTGCGGGTCCCAAGCCCTGAACACAGGGCCAGGTGGAGCCAGTGCCTGGCCTAAGGGCACAGTCCCAGTGCACAGGGCTCAAACATGGCCTCGGGGCCTGATCCCAGTGTGCAGGGCCCAATCTTGATACACCAGGATGGGTGGCAACAGCATGGTGACCCAGGGCCTGATCCCAGCACTCAAGAGATGGTGCAGGGCCCCTGGGCTCAATACTGGCATGTGGGGCTGGGTGGAAGCAGTGTGGGTCTAAGTCCTGGAGTGTGGGGCTCAATCTGACTTGCAGACTGGCCCCATGCCACTCTCTGGTCCATGGGGCCAGAAGATTGAGGACAATAGGATTAAGTCTGTAGGGCTCTGCTGGGAAATCACCTTGGCTCAGCATAGTTTACATTATGTACCAGAAGACCATGAACATTTTGAAATGCATAGATATATTAATAATCTCTACAGAGTATGGCACTCTATCTCCATAGTGCCCAGCACAGACAGATGGAGCCTCTAGGCATTATTATTATATCATTTTACTGCAGTTAGTACCCAAAATTCCTAAACGCCTTGTTACATATTAATTTTGGGTGGCTCATGGAGCTCTTAATCCCTGGATTGCCCACACTGTGACCGTTGGGCTAGAGGAGGTGGAGGGAGCACCCTCTTCGGAACAGCGTCACGGTGGAAGAGTGGTGCTATCCCCCTAGGTCCGGAGCAGATGTAAGGTAATCAGGTCCCCGCCCTGGTTCTCGCCCGCCACGACTTGTTGTAAGGTTCAGTGGGACGGCTCCTGATTCTCCGTAGCCCGGGATCCCCGACGGTCACGTTGCGGGGCTCCGCCACCCCTTAACACCCCGGCCTTACGCCCCCTTGGATTTCCTGTGGGCGAGACCCCGGCCCTCGCCCGGGGTTTCCCGGTGATGCTCCTCACCGGGTCCCTTGCCCGGGGTAGAAACCTAGCCGGCTGGCATCCCCGCTTTCGACCTGGGTCCTCCTGGGGGTCCTCCCTTCCGGATTCTGGTCCGCTGGTGTCCGGCGTCGGTCCAGGCGCTTACGGTGCCTCGTCGGTGCCCTCCCAGGCCCCTGCACCGGCTCCCGATCTGTAAACTCCGGGCGCAGGCGGGACCGCAGTCCCAGTACTCCCCGTCGCTGGAACCCTCGTCGTCCGGGCCAACCCGCCACTCCCCGCTCCGGGTTCGGGGTCCAGCTGCCGCCGCTGTCCTTCCCCACAATGGGGTAAGTAGCCCCTCCCTGTCGGGGTCCGCGCTCCCGCCTGGTGCGGGTCCCCTTGCCGTCTCCCCTTCTGGAGCCCCTGTCTCCGCGGCAGGGAGTCCCCCCTCCAGACTCCCGCCGCGTCTGTCCCGGCCGGCTGTTTTTATTGCCGGCTCCCGGCCACCGGCACGGGCACCGGCTTCCGGCATAAACAAGCGGCGGATGTCCCGCTCGGGCTCCGCCACCTCCGCGGGCGAGCCCCGCCCCGTCTCCCCGGGACACACACATTAACACCTGAAACTAGTTTTAAGCACACTTTGGGCAGCTTAAAAATTACACTACTCCACGGCAAGTTTACCTCTGATCTGTTTTACACAGCCCATGTTCCATTAATATGTGGCCACTCGCCACAGATGAGCTGCCCAAGTTGCAGTCCTCCAACCTCCCAGGATGCAGTGTCCCCTCCCCCATCCTCCTGTTCTGTGTGGACAAACTGTCCACCATCAGTGGACTCTATTAACCAGGGTGCAGTTCTGACACCAAGTCAACTCTCCCTCCCACCCCTGAGTGTGTGACCTTCCCGTCCCCAGGGGTGCAACCCCATACAAACAGCTTGCGGAGTACATGACAGCTAGTCAAAGGGTCCAGGAGTGGGGAATAGTGGGCTGGGGGGCAACAAGGTAGGAGGCCAGTTTGGGGCTTCCTTCCCAGGGCAGGGGCAGTACCTACCCCAACAGTACCTTCCTTTTACCACTCTCGCCTCCTAGCTAGCCTGGGAAGCATGGCAAGTATCCCCCACACCTAAACCCCATTTTATTAAAACATGCGACCTTCTTTAATTTACTTTTTTATTTCTTTTAAAATTCTTCTTATTTTATCCTTCATTGGCTGGCTTCCTTCATTTCACTACCCATCCCCCACCTTCAGTTTCTTTCCACCTCCCATTTTATTACCCACCCCTATCCCATTAACTTTCTGCCTCCCAGCTTCATGTTATGCCCACTCTCTCTCTCCCCCCCAGTACACCATCTTGCACACACTCACACCTAGGGTGGGGATAAGAGCCTGTCCTGGCTCACCAGCCCTGTAGTGGCAACTCACAGCTGTAGTTTCTAGTCAGGCTCCCTGCTCACCAGCCCTCTAGTAGCAAGTCACAGCTGTGCAGATATGGGATAGTCAAAATATTTTAGCTTTAAGGCATAACTGTTCCAAACTCAAGGTAGCACTATGATCAACTTTTGAGCAGCTCAAAGTCCAACGTGTAACAAGACCCTAAGAAAATGAATGGCTTTGGTTTTTTCCAGCTGGAATTGCTAAAATGAAATCTTGCAATACGGTATTTTTGCAGTTTCACTGAGGGCTCCCAAAGGAGGTTTTGGAAGAGTCTTGCAAGGCTGAGTTTTTGAATTCACATTTTGCTTGGGCACCAAGAATGGGACGATGGCACTTTTTTTTTCCTGCTGTTGGCAGCTGTTCTGTCAATTTCTCTTTGCAAATGACACTTGGGTTTTTCAAGAGTACTGGGGAAGAGCCATGTGAGTGAGACAGAACAGTCTGTTACTGTTGCAAATGCAAAAGCAAAATGCAAACATGCAGTCATAATATGGGAAGCTCTGGTCTCTTGTATTTTAATTGCTCACTCTTAAAACAAATGTGGCTGAAGTTCAGGGATGTTATTTTGTGCTCTCTGTTTCCTACTGTGGCTTTTTGTCCCTGCCCAGCCTGAATAATACTTTACATAAAAAGAGTTATGTGCCTGAGCTGTGATCCAGTCAAGATTCATACATAAAATTAGGTGGGGTACTTGACAGAGGAAGGCATTGCTGAATGGACATCCATAAATGAGATCAATAGTAAATTAATCTCTTCCCATTAAGAAGCGAAAGCCAGCAAACAGGTCAGGCAGGGAATACTGTAGAAAATGGGTGGGACTACCTGCCATTCATATCTTCTCTTTAACATAATGTCATTAGGGAGTGATAGAGACCAAACCTGGATGGCAGTGAACCCCTCAGTCCTTTGAATTGGGGCCTGGCAGTTCCACTATGAGGCTAGCCAAAGTGTTAGCTGAGCCAGGGCCATGGGTAGTTACTACAAGTGTTGTGGCACTTGACACCATGAACTAGAGGTCTGGAAGGAAAACAGAGCATAATTAAGTTAAAATTAAAACAGGTTACATATCCCCCTGGGATGATGGGGAAAAAAGAATCACAAAGTGGTACTTCTAAGTTTAAAGACATATATGACTCAAGTCTTCCCCTTCTAAAAAAAGCACATAAAGGAAGAAAAAGTGCACTAAAATTGGAAAGAAAATGTTTGAGTCTATAAAAACAAAAATGCAATACTTATTTAGTAAATTTATTTCAATTAAATCTATTTTCCCTTAAAAGTAAGCCTATATATAACTTGTGCTAAGGCTGAAACCTACTGTAAACTGTTAATTTAAATTAAATAAAAACATCAGCAGCAAATGTGATGCTTAATGCTTATTTAAAGAAAGCTGCATCTCAGGAGACAGCACCCATTTGCCCTTGTTTCTCCTCACCCTGCATCAGCAGGAGTCAAAAAGAAGTTCCCCTTTTGTTCCAAATCCCCTGTCTCCACACAGAGGGGCCACCCTGGAGTGGTGGGGGAAGGCCACAGGCAAAGGGGGGCACATTGTAAGGGTGAGGTTACCCAAAACATTGGGAAGATGCTTGCTCTGGATGGCTAGTCCTTCTCCTTTGTTAAGCATCCACAGTTCAGGCAGCTCATGGTGCTCATGATGTCATCCCCATCCTAAAGGTAGTGCCTGTATGTACCACCTTTAGCAAGACGGCAGTGCCCTTCTTGTATGAGGTACACAGGGAGTACTTGAGGGAGGAGCTGCGGAAGGCAGGACTGCAGGTAGCTTTACACTTCACCTCAGACATCTGGAGCAGCTGGGGTGAAGATCATGCCTACTTCTCCCTCACAGGGCACTGGTGTGATGAGTCAGGGTGTCGGTGGGCTCTCCTTCAAGTGGAGGTGGTGGATGAGTCCCACACAGCAAGGGAGATCACGGTGGCAAGGGAACCACATGGTGTAGGGGTGGCTTGTTGGGCAGGGTGAGCTCACCCGCAGATTCATGGTCACCAACAGTGAGGCCAATATGGTCAAGGCAATACGTGATGCCAACTTTGTTGGCATCCTCTGTGTAGCACACAAGTTCCACCTGTTAGTTTGGGATGCCTTGGAGGGGGGCAGGGCTCCCAGTGATATTGCCATCACTACCAGCCAGCAAATTTCAAAATGCAGGAAGGTGGCCAGATACTTCCACCAGAGCATCAAGGGGGGCAAGATGCTGTGAGAGAAACAGGCAGAGCTGAACATCCCACAGCACAAAATCATGCAGGATGTGGAGACTTGGTGGGACTCCTCATACCTGATGCTTGAGAGGCCAGTGGGGCAACAAAAGGCCAACCATGAGATGGCCTTGCTTGGAGAGTTTGGGATCAGTGGCCCCCTTAACAAAACTTAGTGGGATACCATCTCCCAGATCTTGATGGCCCTAAGCCATTCCTCGAGCCCACCGAGAGCCTCAGCACTGGAGATGCCCTCCTTAGCCAGGAGATCCCTATAGTGAAGGAGCTTGAGAATCAAATGGAGAAGTTCCAGGGGATCAATGTTCCTTGCTGGAGCAAGCTGCTTTCACCAGAGGTGCAGGCACAGGTGAAGTCGCTGAAGGAGAGCATCAAAAAACGGCTGGATCCATTGTGGTCCAGTACAGTTCACATGCTGGCGGGCATACACGACCCAAGGGTGAAGGGGAGCATCTGCAGCAGCAAAACCCTTGATCACTGGGTGGAGTTTCTGGTGAACAAGGCTCAGGAGGCAGAAGGGCAGAGGTGAGGGAATGTGGAAGTGGGGGATCCACTGTCCCGTGCCAGCAAACCAAGCACCAGCCAATCTCCTTCACCACAGCTGCTACTAATGTGGGCCAAGGGCATGGTTTCAAGGGTGGGGTCCAGAGGCACCAGACCCCACCATCCAGCAGGTAGTGCAGAGGCCTCAGTGGCTACCTATCTCTCCGAGGATGTGGAGCCACTGCAATGTGACCCCTTGGCCTACTGGACTACCTGAAGCCAGATGTGGCAGGATCTGGCCATGGTTGCTCAGGAACACCTATCCTGTCCACCAATCAGTGTTCCAAGTGAGAGGGTGTTCAGCATTGCTGGGGATGTTGTGACACCGCACCACACCTCTTTGAATCCTGGTTTGGTGGAGCAGCTGGTGTTCCTAAAAGTGAACCTCCTGCTGCTGGGGCTCCTCAATCTCCACCTGCAGACAGAGTGAGTGCCACCCTCCTCACTCCATACCTATTTCCTTTCTTTAGTTTCTTTCATAATCATTTAATGCCCCACTCTCAGAGCTGGAGGTGGCAGTTTAGTTTTTCACCAGCCAGCAGGGGAAGAACATCTTCCGTGTCAGGATGAACTTGGAGGTATAGGCTGGGACTATAAGGAGAAGGCCCCAGGACCTGGGCATGACCTAAAACTGTACTGTAGGGAGGCCTGGTGGGACTGCCAGTGGCGCGGCAGCCCCAGGAAATGCCAGGACCATGAAAGGAGGGTAGGATATGCCTGAAAACCTCCAGCCACCACACGCATGCCCATTCCTGGCTAGGGAAAGCCCAAACCTGTAAGATCTTTGAGAGGCCGGAGGCTTACTGGTTGCAGTCAGTTTTCCATCAAGAACAAGAGGCTTGGGATTCCAACTGTCCTGAAGGTGGAGCCAGGGCTTAAGGGGAAGTCAAGGTCCCAGAGAGGGAACCACAGCTGGAGGGGGTGATGGATGCAATCTGTGAAGCATGGGCTGCAGTGTAGGGAAGGTACGGAGCTGCAGAATGGATGCCATCCCTAGACATCAGGGGCCTAAATGGGCAGCCTCCAGAAGGGTAACATCTGAATCAGTTTTCCATCAAGGCGTGGCAGGTGAAAGAGGGGTGGGTGGTTGGCCCAGAAACAGGTGGGCAGGCTGAGAACTAACCAGTACCGGGAAGGCCCCCTGTTACAGGCTACCAACCCTGCTGCATTCATCCCCCTCTGCCTTAACACACACAAGGCAGACAAGGTTCTTTGGGTCAATCTGATATCTTTTATTAGACCAACTGAATAGTTGGAGAAATATATCAAATACTGGCTGCTCTGCATAGGCCCACCCTCTCTGACAGCAGGGCTCCCCATGGGTCTGGAAATTTGGCAACAGGTGAATGGTGTCACCACTCCCCAGCTGCCAATTTTTCAGGCCCATGGGAAGGCCTGTGGGCTGGATGACCTGGTGCTGGGAATTAGATATGGCCTGCAGCTGGGCATTGAGCACCCCAACTTACTTCAATATCAAGAATTGTCAGTACTGTATTTCCTGATCCATCCTCATCAGATTGGACAAGGAATTTGTGAATACGAAGTAAAAGGCTGCATTGTCCTGTATTTTTTTGTGCAGTGCTTTCATGTGTTCTGTTAAAAATAACTACTACCTTCTACTCCAGAAAAGACTGCTTTTTGATTACTAGTGATTTCAATACTACGTGAATATATGTGCATGTTCTGTACACACTGGGAACATCTACATGAGATGCTAAATCAGCAGATTAATTCTACTGTGCATTAGCACATCATGGTGAAAGGCATACTACTGCACTAGTATACAGCATAATTAGTCTACTGTGCAATAGTGTCACTTGAAAGGCATATGCTAGCACTACTGCACAGTAGTTCTGGTTACTGTGCATTTAGTAGGTACCTGTTATTAGAGGTACTAAACTTAATGTGTAGTAACCACAGCGCATTAATGCAGGTGGATATGTGCCTACAGAGTACAGAAGTGACTTGGAATGATGTCCACATTACATTGAATGACCTGGAAATATTTCACCAGCACCCATGGGCAGGAAGCCATCATGAAGCATGAATCCATATTAAACATTGTTTGTCCCCTTTAACATCTGTACAGTTGCTTTTAATGCCTCTTTTGGGCATCTCTCTCTTTTGTGGGTTCCACAATAGCTTACCCAACAGCAAGTTGCTGACAAGTTGTACGTTCTCATATAAAACATTTTGAAAATACGGGAACATTTGCAAACACTGGAAAACATTTTATTACGTGAACCACTGTTTTATATATATATTAAGAATGTATAGGTCTCTTGCTTTCCCTCGTGTGGTGATGAATTTTAATCCCTGGGCAAGATTAATTAAAAAAGAAAAGACTTAATTTTTCTCTCAGAAGAGATTTACTTTGGTGTATTTCCCTGATGTAAGTCTGTCTTCCCCCAATTACATGAGTGGATAGTTAGAATCAGAATTTGTATATATATATTGATCTTGCCCAGGAATTGAAATTCATTACCACACAGAGGGAAAGCAAGAGACCTATACATTCTTAAATCCAACTCAGACCCTATTTTTGCAGGTTTAACTAATACATGTGCTTTGTAAAGACTTCCTGAACACAGATGAATTTGGTTCTTATGAAGAAATATGTTTATCATACTGTGATACTACTAGAAGCCAACCAAGTCAGCACCATATTGCAGCAGTCACTGCACAAAAGTAAAAGAAAATGATGATCTGGACCCTAAAACAAGTCAAGACTTGTGGATGAAGCAAGTTATTGCAGATGGGGAGCAAGGGAAATAACAGAAATATGAAGATATGCAGTTATTAACCATGTCAATACATTAGATCAGTGATGCTCAACCATTTTCCCTAGTGAGTTAGATAGGGCAGTGCCCTATTCGTTCATGGGTTGGGACCCCACCAGTGGTCCTGATCTGGCACTACAGCAGGTATGATGGGCACTATCTTGCCATGCAGAGGGGGGTGGGGTGCAACCCAGCTTCCAGCTAGCTCTACAGGGTGTAAGGGGCATGGCTTGGCCCATGGTGGGGGAGGGGGCATAGCCCACCCCCAAACTGGATGCACAGAGGGGGCAAGGGGCATGGTTTGGCCCTGAACCAGATGCTGGGGGGTGGAGGGTGTGGCCCAGCTACAACTGGCAGTGTGGGGCTTGGGGTTAGGTAATTTGGTGAGGGAAGAATGACCACATCCCTGCTGCCAAATTTCCTGCCCCATGGGGTGCCCCACCGGCCAGATGTAATGTCTCTGCAGGCTGCATTTGGCCTGCGGGCAGGCAGTTGAGCACTCCTGCATTAAATCATCCAGAGACAGGAAGAAGAGGATGTCAGCCACGAATTGAAAGAACAAGGGGGAAGTACCCACCAGATAAGACACTCAAGGGGCGCATCTACACGAGACCTTTACTGAGGAGCTGCCTAATTAGCTCCACAGTAAACATCTCTGTATTTACACGTGCTCCCCTATTAGGACACACAAAACTAATAAATTCTAAAACAGGCTAGTACTTATAAATACAAGCACTGGCCTGCTCTGGAGCTTTTTCATGTGCAGCAGTGCTGGGGCGGTCTGCCAGCTAATCTGGCACTGAAGCACCCTCGTGCCCCAGCCAGCCACTCTGCAGCACACTGAGCCCAGCTGGAGCAGCTCTGGGCTGCCACCAGCCAGGTTCAATGTGCTGCGCACAAATAAACTCCAGAGCAATATACTCTGGAGATTTTTTCTCTTGGGCACACATTCAAATGGCATGCCCAGGAGCAAAAAACTTTAGAGCAATAAGCTCTGGAGGTTATTTGTGATTATTAATTGCACGTGTAGATGTGCCCAAAGAGTGATCATGAAAGGCAGAAACTGGCCTTTGCAGGCTGCAAATTAGGAGAAGGATTCCATGCATCAGAGCAATGAAGTTTTGGAATAACCTTCCAACAGAAGTAGTTGGGCAAATACTTAATGCCTGGACAGACAATGCACTTACACAGGTATAATTGACCCTTATGCTGATTTTAAAAGGTGTATAGAGATAATATACCCTAGTGCAGGGGGTAACTTTGCCCAGTCCACAGCAAAATTGCCTTGCAAAGAATCAGAGGCATAACTCCACTGGTATAAGTTACACTGGTGGAAGTGTCGTTTGTCAGTAGCTTATCCTGTGGAAGGTTTTCTCAAAACAAACAGGCATCATCTGCTCCCACTGCCACACCTCTGTCTGCTCTCAATCCTGGTACCTCTGATGTAAACTATAATGGTATAAACATGTCATCTGTCTAAGCCACTTAAAAGTAGCTAAGTTAGAGCCTGATAAATTTATTAAAGGCATTATTTACCATCTGCCACCTACAATTGCCCTTTCCAGTCTGATGTTCCTCTGGCTCTCCTAGGATCAGTTAACTGCTCAGAATCATGTGTATGGCTCTTTCTCACTCCACCAGTAAAAGGTAAATATCAGTTACAGAAAACAATTATTATGCTACTGCTGTTGCATTCAAAGAGACTAAGAGAGCTCAATGTTGTGCATTTTGCCTGTTCAAATTCAAGAATTTAGTATTTTGAACAGCATTTTAGTGCAGAACCTTCAAAATTCCCTTTTTTTAATTGCAGCTTTGCAATTGTTCACTGCAAAGATCTCATCCCAGTAACTGTGAGGTTTCTTATTTTTGAGTTTCATACATAAAAGAAAGCAACAAAATGCAGACTGTGACAAGGCCATCCATAGAAAATGGCTACATGAAGTGAAGTGTTCCATCTGGGCAAAACAGATTGCGAGACACAAGAGGTGATACTGCCTCTCTTCTCAGAACTGGTTAGGTTTCATCTAGAGTACTGTGTGAAGTTTTGTGCTTCACATTGTAAAAAGGATGTGGAGAAGTTAGAGAGGGTCCAGAGGTGGGTGACAAAGATAATAAAGGGCTTGGAAAGCAAGTCATACAAGGAGAGGTTGAAGGAGCTAGGCATATTCAGCTTGCGAAAGAGGCACCTAAGAGAGGACATGATGACAGTCTTCAAATACTTGAAAGGCTGCCACAATGAAGATGGAGAACCCCTTTTCTTTCTTGCTGCGGAGAATAGGATACAGACCAATGGCTTGAAATTGCATCACAGTAGGTTTAGATTGCATTGCAAAAAAACCCAACTTCTTCACTGTTAGAACAGTAAGGCAGTGGAATAGACTGCCTAAGGAAGTTGTGGACTCTGTCACTGGAGATGTTCAAGAGGCTGGACGGCTACTGGTTGGGGATGATGTAGGCATAGCTATGTCTATGTTCTACTGTGGGTATTTTTCATGCTTCTGGGCTTTGCTGGTTGCCACATTGGGTTGGAAAGGTACCCCTCCCTCTCTTTCTGTTAAGGTTTTGGGGGGAGGTTTAAGCCTTCTTCAGAGGCACTGGGTATTGGCTTAAGCCAAGGCTGAGGATTTTGACTGGGGTGTGCCAATGCTTCTGGTAGGATTTAAAACCAGAGTTTCTGGCTAGAGAGTCTTGTCCCTTTGTTCAGGGTCAGACAGATCACCGTACTTGGAATCAAGGAATTTTACTCCATGGTCAGGCTGGTATGGATTGTGGGGGGTTTTGCCTTCCTCTATAGTGGGGGGGGGGAGTTGGGGGACACAGCCCTCCCCATGGGATCTCTTGAGCATATATTAACCATCTTTTACACAATCAGGATGTTGGCTGCTCTGGTCCCTTTGCTTTACCTGTGGCAGGTTAGGGTATCATGTCTTGTGTTGTGTCATGGTTGACAGTAGTTTTACTAAGAGGTTAGATTATGGATTTGTATAGGATGGTTTAGATCCAGCCTTAGGTAGTGGGCTGGACTATGTAACTTCTGGATGTCCCTTCTAGCCCTACTTCTCTATGATTTCTATGAAATATCCACAAGATTTGAGAAAGTTTAGATATGGATTCTGGGGCTGGGTGGGGGATGGGGCCCGGCAGAACAGCCATGGGGGTTTCTCCCACAGTTCCCCCACCCAGGGAGAGGCAGGTACAGCCAGAGGAGCTGTGGGAGAACCTCCAGCCCCCACTGGCTGTGCCTGCCTTTCCCTGGCTGATCCAAATCTCCAAATCAGTGTTGAAACTCTGAAACAGATTCAGCCAAATTGAAACAGAACAGTGATCCGAAACACTGAAATGAATCATTGTCCTCCAAAATGGCCGAATCCAAAATGAAACATAGCCATTTCGCACAGCCCTATCAGTCAGTGCTACTGGGGAAAGCTGATCTGGGTGCAGACAAAGAAGACTGAATTAACTTCATGAGGTTCTAATGAGTCCAAAAGGCACAGCAAACATGGCCTATCCTCTCTGATCTGGTCAAGTTTTTAAGAAACATTTGGATGTTTATCTTGCTGGGATCCTTTGACCCTGGCTGACTTCCTGCCCCTGGCCAGGGGCCTGGACTCAATGATCTTCTGAGGTCCCTTCCAACCCAAATGTCTATGAAATCTATGAAAGTCTGTGAAGCCAAGCTGAGCACAAGGGTGGCAGCAGGGACACAGGTAGCTTTAGACCAGGGGTGTCCAACCTTTTTGAATGTGGAGCCGGATCATGAACTTTATCCATGTGAGCTGGCGAGCCATATTCAAAGACCTCACAGGAAACAGTGAAATTCAGCAGGTGAAATTCTGTGGCCTGTGTTACACTGACATCAGACTGGATGAGACAGAATCTTACAAGGGTGCCACAGAACTTCCCGTCGCTTCCACCTTTAATGGGGTCCTTTCGAGTTATAAGAACAAAACTTCTTATGGATGCACAGGAGGAGCCGGGTGAGGGCCGTGATGCTGCAGCCCGCATGTGCCGGGCTGTACAGGTGGACCATCCCTGGGCCAGGGATCCAGGCCACCCAAGCCCCCTGCCCCAGGCCCTGCCATGCCTTGCAAGCCCGCCTAGCAGCTCCCAGCCTGGAGCCAGCAAAAAAAAAAAAAAGGGGGGGGGGGGGGTTCCTCTGCCAGGGAGGGAGGAGGTGGTGGGGGAAGTGGAGGCGGCGCAGCGAGCCTGGGCCGGCGCCATGTGCTTGCATGAGGACCTGTGAGCCGGGCACAGGACAGCACCCAGGCATCCCCTGGCTACAACTTCTCCGCCCACCACCAGGAAGATGAACCACGCAGGTAAGCGTGGAGTGGGGCAGGTGCAGGGGCCTTGGGATGATGCCTCCTTCTCCCCAGCCAAAGCCCCGAGGGGCAGAGTCAGGTGCAAGCAGCAATTTAGCGTGGGGGAAGTTGACTGGGGAGGGTCTGGGGGGTTTCGTCCCCACTCCCATCGGCCCACATGTGCCCAACCATGCTCTGCTCGCAGCCTGCAGTGCTGGCCAGTGCAAGCTCTGCCTGGGACCACCCTGCGCCACACCCATGACCCGCGCTTTCACTGCCAGCTACTCCTCTTTCCACATGCACCGCGCCAGCAATGTCAAGCTGACACGGTGCGTGTGGGAACCTTGTCCCTTCCCCAGCCCTTCAGCAGTCACTAGGAAGCTGCTGAGGGGCTGGGGGAGGGACAAGGGGTGGGAACGAAAGTAAACAGTGTTTACTTTTGTTTCCCATTGCAGCACCATGGGCCGCAGAAATTGGCTTGGCCCATGGGCCCTATGTTGGACAAGCCTGCTTTAGACCATATTTGAATTCACACAGTCCAGGGACCAAACCAACCTATAAAATTTGTGAGAGAGGGTTGTTCTCAGTGTTTTTTAAAAAACTAGATCAGTGATTCTCAACTAGGGTGCTATGGCACCCTGGTGTGACATGAAATCCTCTTAAGGGTATCATATGGTGACATGCAATATTAGCACTGTTAGGTGTGTAAAAACCTGAACTTGATTCACAAAATAAACCCAAAGATTTCAAATAGGAATCCATAGGGTTGAAGATATTTTGATCTGTTATGATTCTTCTTCCACCTCTGCAACAGTGAAAATGCTCTATCATAGACACTGACTTTTCTTTTTACTGGGGGTGGGGGGATGGAGGGCTAAAATGATGGACATGTGCCCCCCACCCCCAGCTCCCCAGTATGTGGGGGACACAGTGGGTGTGTGGGGAAGGGGTGTGCGGCACAGGCAATGCATGGGGGGCAGGGGGACAGCACAAGCAATGTGGGGGGGGGCACGTGCCCCCTGAGATTCCTGCACCCACAGGGGGCTGCATCCAGGTCAGATCAGCTCTGGGCAGAAATTGCCTCCACAGCCCAGCAGGCAGAACCCAGAGTGGGAGGCAGCCATGACCACTAAAATGAGATACACCCTGCCTGCCCAGCAGCAGCTGGGGGCACAACTCCACATGGCTACCACTGCTGCTGCTGAGCCTCACCTTGGCAGGCTATGGTCCCACCCACTGGGCCATGGACGCAGCACCTGCCCGATGCTGGTCCAGCCCCGCTGTGGACACAGAAATCTCAGGGGGCATGTGCCCCCCCTGCCACATCACTTTGACCCCCCTGCCCCTCTCTGCTGTGTCACCTGTACTTCTCCCCCAGATGTCACTTGTATCCCCTCCCCCCACCCTCTTAAACTTACCTGGAGGGAGGTGCAGAAGCTGCTCTTCACCACTGCTTGGCTGCCACGTGCATGTACACACGCATGAACATGTAGTAACCTCTGCCTCCGACTGCCCTCCCTGCTGCCCCCCAGCCCTAATCAGCCCCTTACAGGCTAGAACTCTGCCAGCCTGCAAGTGGTAACCTGTGATTTCCCACATTTTTCTCCTTTCCTCAGGTTTGGACCCCAACAGCCGTCTTCCTGAGAGGGGCCAGGGCTCTCAGGCCCCCACATACTTGGTGCCTATGTGCTCTATTATTTTTCTGTAGTCAAAAAAACAAGTGAAAGCTAAGAGCTGGCATTTTCCAAGGAGAGGCTTGAGTCAAAAAAGGTTGAGAATCACTAGGTTATATAAACACTTGTCTAGGACTGTGTCTTGAGCAGGGAGTTCTATTAGATAGTCTCCTGAGGTCCCTTCCAGCCCTACTATGCCAGGGCTAGAGCTATACTTACAATCAGCTACCAAAAGCCCCTCCTCAGAATCCTGTCACATGGCAATTACATGAGATGGATGAGCAGCCAAGCTCACCTTTCAAAACAGCACCATGCACATACAGTTATTTTTAAGGGTGCACTGATAAAGATTTTTTGGGCCAATACCAATGGCCGATTATTAATGAGCCATATTGGCTGATACTGATCTGATTGCTGATATACAGCCTAGCAGCTTGGAGATCAGTGTCCACCTGGTAAGTCTGTTGGAGGGAAAGGGCAGGGGGAGGGAATAGGTGTGGGGGAGCAAAGTGAGGCCCCCACAGTGAAGGAAGAAGTGGGGCTGGGGCAGGAGCAGGGGCAGGCAGATCAGCACTTATCACTCTTGATTGTTAGGCATTTTGTTTTTCAAATGATTATGCATGTGGGGCAAGGGTGGGCTGCTGCTGCAGGCGGGGCTAGGGGCGGCACTGGGCTATTGGGCACTGGAGGGGGTGGCCTGGGGATGCACTTGGACTGGGAGGTGGCAGAGCTGGGAGTGGGAGCTATGGGGGGAGGCTACAGTGAACTCTGGGTGGCTGTAGCCCCTCTGCATAGCCTCCTTCCCAGCACTACCACCAAGTGCCCCAAGCGCAGACCTGGCCCAGCCTCCTCACTGGGAAGAGCTCGGTGCTGTCCCTGGCCCCAGCCTGAAGTGGGCAGCCCACCTTCACCCTGCACACAGATTCCATGTTTTCCCCAGACGTGTGCACAGTGGTGGAAGCCGCCCCCCTCCTCCCAACATCCCCTGGACAAGCCACCGGCTCTGTCCCATGCACCGCCCTAACCCAGCTATGCAGCGCCTGCCCCAGCTCCTGCCCCTGTGACAGTATCAGCCACAGCAGCCAAAAAAAGCTGATTGCTGATAATGTCTGTTTTCCTTTTATCAGTGATGATACGATATGGACCAATGTATCAGTGCACCACTAGTTATTTTAATATAATGACAGAAAAACAGTCAAATTCTACCCCAACAAGTAAACAATACAGTAGCTCAAAATCTCTCTCAACTAAGTAGTTGGCTCAATAGAAGACATCACCCCCTTTCCTCCTCCCCCCCATAATAACAAATCCTGGCCTCTCACAATGTAGTAGGTAGATTTTTTAGAAATGACAATTAAAAAAAAACTTGCTTGCATGCATAGGAAAGAGACTGAAGGTCCTTGAAAGCCCAGTGGCCTAT
The DNA here is from genome assembly GCF_052110815.1 of Crocodylus siamensis. Taxonomy (NCBI): domain Eukaryota; kingdom Metazoa; phylum Chordata; order Crocodylia; family Crocodylidae; genus Crocodylus; species Crocodylus siamensis. The sequence continues at coordinate 132,856,584 of NC_143397.1, read as the reverse complement.
AACAGTGTTTCTCAACTTGTGGTACGTGTACCCCTTGGGGGTATGCAAGACATGGGCAGGGGATAAGCGGGTCCTGCATTTTGGTCTTTGTCTGCTCAGGCCAGAAGTTCCAGCTGTTGCCCCTCCTGCTGTGTCCGGTGCGCTGGGGCTTTCACTCCCCAGTGTCAGTGTGCCAGGGGATAGGGAAGGGAGGCCCCACGCAGGCTGCTTTGCCCCGGGCTGTAGTGGAAAAAGTGGGACTTGGCTCATGGCAGCAAAACTGGCAGTGCCACGGTGGGACTTCCAGTTTCGCTTTTGCCGCATCAATCGACAGGGGGTACGTAAGGTACCAAAGGTTGAGAACCACTGGCCTTTAAGACTAAGGTAATTAGGACACACCAGTTTCTGTAGCTAATGGTAAACAAGGGAGTGATGTAGTGACTCCACATCTTGAAAGACCAGGTACTCTTTTGCAGCTGAGTTGACACTAGGGAAGTAGCTATGTGCATAAAGGGGAGGCTCCAACTCATGCCTCTAGAAGCTAGTGAGATGAATTAACTACTTTGTCAAAGGGTGGCCCAAAAAGGAAGAAGTTGAGCATGTTCTAAAATATTCTTATCTGCTTATCCATTCTCTCTCAAAGCCCTTGGAACTCTTTCAAATACTATAAGGGTTAGGCAAACTGAAGCAACATCATGTGCTTAATTACTGCTAACTAACACAGCTTGAGTTTTGAAGGCTGACTACTTCAGCTGAACTATTCACAGTCAATCAGTCCATAGATATATTATTATAGAATATATTCTCTCCCTGTCCCTCTCATGCATGCGTGTGCCCATGCATACAAGCACACATACCACAGCATTCATTTAAAAACCTGAATGAGAAATATGTTCAGATCCATCATGATATACATGTGAACAGAAAGAAACTAAATACTGCAAGTTAATAATGTGCTGCAAATGTTCTTGGCTCTGCTTGTGATCTATTGCATGCATTGCAAGTCTTATCACATTAATATATGAAAAATGCCAGACATCCTTGGATTCAAATTTCTATATAAGGCTCTGGTTCAGCAAGGCACATATTTACCTTGACTTCAAAAGGCTTTAGGATGTGTGCAAGTGTTTTGCTGAATAAAGATGGACTTAACTATAAGCTTAAATGTTTTTGAAGTACTTAAGAAAACTTAAGTGCTTTGCCAAGATGGGTCTATGCACAAAAAGTTACTTTTATTTATTAGGTTTGTTTCAATTTAATAATTGAACCTAAATTTGTGACAAAAATTACCAAATAAGGTTTCTTCAGTGTTATATTTTTATCAATGTTATGCTGAAAACACAATGTGATAATAGCATCAGAGCCAGCCTTGGGGAAAGCAGTGCCCTGGGTGAATTTGTATTTTGGCCTGCTCCCCCTCCCCCACTGCCCCCCAAGTCAGCAGTGCTGTTGCAAGCAGAGGCAGGTGGACAGGGGCACACAGCTCAGCAGGGAGGCAGAGTGGGTATGGTGCTCCAGGCAGGTGTGTGGGCAGGCACCACTGGTACTGTGTAGGTGCAAGGTGGGTGGACTGGTGCAGCTGATACCCCACCCACATGTGTCCAGCCCAGATCCTGCTAAGAACCAGCTAGAGGCAGACGGCGGGCTGGGCACCACTTCTCCTTGGGGCAGGGATCAGCTGGGGTGGAAGCACTACTATGAATGCAGGCTGTTCACACATGTATGTCTGTGTGAGCACGCATATGTCTGCATGTCTTGCCCCGCTGACCACAGCACCCTGGGTGGTCAGTCACCCACCCATAAGGCTGACCCTGAGTAACATTATGTGATAGCATAATGTCATATAATTATGTGATATGCTATGTCATATAATGCTATTATGTTATCTGAAATACACTTGCTCTTCACAGCTTTTTAGTGTTAAGAGGAAGATGTCTAAAACACCTCAGCTCCTCAACACTGATCCATGCAAAGCAGCAAAGAAAGTGGTAACTAGCTAACTCTCTGCTACCACTTCTTACAAACATTGCTTAAGCAGAAAAACAGAGAGAGAAATAACTAGCAGAGTTTAAACAGCTTCATTTATAATTCTGGAGGCAGAAATTCCTCTCTCCCCACATGGTTCTGCCTTGGCTCTTAATCTGCTTTTCACTGGTTTCCAGCTACCTGCCCCAAGAACATTTAGCAGTACAACTAGCCAGGCCAAGTTGTTATGCCAGAGTCACACACTGAAGGCTGAGAGCTGTAGCACAGACTGATTTGATACCATTCTCCTCACTAGGAATGAGTCTAAAATAAATGATGTACAGGCAGGGTCACTTCATCTGCCCTAGCAGAGTGGCCACTGCTGGGTTATAGAAGCACAGCAACTCTGTGCCAGGAGTTTCTAGGAGTAGGCGTGAAGAATGATGACTCCTTCAATTGAAGCTACAGGGAAATTCTGCAGGCAGAAATGTAATTACCTGAGTGGGAATTCTGGCAGAAAACTCAACCCCCTTTCTCTCCTTAAATAGACACAAACGCTTTGCAGTCACCATGGAGAGATTACATACAGAACTGGGATCAAGCACAGCACTGGTATGCAACACATACACACAGCAGCCAGTGCCAGCTGTAAAATTGTTCACAGCTACACTGACAGCAGTCTGCAGCTATCCAGTTTTCCTGAAGGCTTTTCAAATAGCAACCTTTGAGCCACATCCCTGGTCTTCTGGTAGGGAGTATTTAGGCCACATTGTCCAGAATGCAAGGGCTTCACTGTAAGTAACCTCTACAAAGCCTACTCTGCATGTAGAGGAGGAAGAGTAAAAAGGGTCTCAGGGGTTTATGGGGCTCAGAGCCCCTCAGTAAATGGAGGATGGAGATTAAGGTCCTGTGCTTCCTTACCTGCACCTCAAATACCCTCTGGGAAAGGAAAGATCTTTTTGGTTAGGGACAGACATTACACATAAGCCAGTTTAAGTGATCAGAAACTGGTTTAAACCTATAACAGAACAGACATTCAGTGCACATAAACCAGTTTGAAAATGGCTGCAGCAGGTTTGAGATAAACCTGGTGGAAGATAAACCTGTAGTATTAGACTTAAGTGATTTGGGTCAAACTGGTTTATGCAATATCTGCCCCAGACCTCTTGCTGGTTTAACTTAAACTAGAGTCCCCTAGCATCCCAGATGCTTTGCAGCCCTGGGCTGTGCTGTCTGTTCCAGAGCAGGGCTGGCTCCTCCCCTCTGCTCCCTAGCTGGAGTTCCTGCAGAGACTTCAGGCACAGCAGCACCTACCTGACTTCCCCCTGCCACTCACTGCTCAATCCAGGATTCCTCCCCTCCCCTGGCATAGACCATAACCAGCATGCGGTATGCTAGCTAATGCCGAGAGGTGTCTGTGTAAGGCAGACAGGACAAAGGCAGACAAGACAGTGTCCGCTTAGGGCTTTTTGGAGCTAATCAACAGTAATGATTAGCTGGTAATGTCCCTCTGCTCCTGCCTTGGGTAAAGGTGTTTAAGAAGACCTTGAACTAATAAGAGAAGCTTTTGTTTTCTTGATGGGGTACTAGATGTTGTGTCATCAACTCTCTGCTGGCTTCCTTGCCGGGCAGGAGCAGTGAAGGTGAGGAGAACTCCTCCCTAATCAGAGCACCCTACTGGGGCCTGGCCATGCCCCCCCCCCCCGCTCAGCACTATAGAAGCAAAGGGAGGGCTCCTCTAGTGCCCCCTGACTTCCAGCCTGAGCCACTGCAGGCATATGCCTGCATTTTCTCAGTCCAGAGGGAATGTCTGTACACTTGCAAACTGGTTCAGCCTACCCAGGTTAGGCTAACCTGCAAAGATTGAATCAATTCAGGGTCAGGCTTTTTGAATGTCTGTCCCTAGCCATGAATATCCCTGAACTAAGCCATCTGGTTGAAAATTTTTGTGCCTGGTATCAGCTTCAAATTGATTATCATAGTTACTTTTTGAAGAACAAAAAAAATTGGACAGAACAGCTCAGTCATGTCCAAAAATGAAACTAAGGAAAAATATATTTTTGGCTATATTAAAGTACCATGATGATCTTTCCTTTGAAAAGCTCAGGTAATTTCATGCTTTATTCAGAAAAGGACTTGAAATCTGGTAGACAGCCAAGGGACATCTTCTGCCATCCCTGTGAAAAGCCACCCAAATGTGGCCTAGTTATGAGTTTTCAATAAATTGTTATTCACACAGGATCAATAGGGATTTTGATTTTGGCCAGTAAATTCTCCAGAGTTCAAGTGGTAGACTTCCCCCACAGTTACAGGTCCAGGCAGGTTTATCTCTCCTATGCTGTCACTGATCCCTTCTACTGGGCCCAGGCATCATGGAAATGAAAATGGCAGTTTGAATGTAGAAGAAAACTGAACTGGCAGGGAGAGCAGATTAGAATACAGGTGTCAAAGATATAGTCCACAGGCCAGACCTAGTCCATGGACCCACCTCACCAAGCCCACAGGGTTCCTAGAGGAGCCAGAGCCCATCATCAAATTTTCAGTTATCAGTTTTCATCTGGGGGAGAGGGGAAGGAGGGGCAGGAACTTGGTGCTAACCCCCATGCCACCACTGGATCTGGAACTGGCTAGTGGAGGAGACTTGTGGGCTCGATCTGGCCTGGGTGAGTTTGAAAACTCCTGGATTAAGCCAAAGAGCCTAGTGTGGAGCACTGACAACTGGGATTGGGTACCAGGGAAGGAAGAGGGAAAACTATGGCTGGAGTGAGGAGGAAGGCTGAAATTGGCTGGGTCCTTCCTTTTTTCACATCCTTGTGACAAGGTATTTAGCAGAATTTTCAGATTCACTGGAATCTGATAGGGCTATACCATGAGCACCTCTGCTATGTCCTTAACCTTGTGACCCCTGGGCTGTCAACCATGCACCTTAGGACCTGTAACACCCCACTGGCTGGGTAAAGAGACAGGAACCCAGGGCGGAAGGAGAGAAAGACTGGATGAGGAGTCTAGAAGGAGAATGGGGCTGTCCAGGCAAGCAGAGTAGGACTGAGGACTAGTGGGATAGTAGAGATCACCCTGAGACCAACAAGTTACAGGGCCACAACTGGAACAAGGAGCCAAGGGAATGGGCACTGAAGCTGGATGAGAAGCCCAGGAATGGATACTGGGACTTGAAGATGGTGAAAAGGGGGACCCTGCTGGGGAAATAGAGGTCAAGGTGGAAAAAAAAAGATGAGATGGAAAGGGAATTGGTCTTGGTTGGAGGAATAGATTAAACAAGGAGCAACCACTAAAGAACTAGGGATGGTGGGACAAGGATACTGGTACTGTGTGTGGGAGAAAGATTAAGTCAGGAAGTACAAAGAGCAGACTCACTTGCTGGGTGAGCCTGGGACAAGGATCCTGAGGTGGAGAAGTAATAGGATTGGGGCAGGAAAGGTTGAAAGCCTGCTTGGGGGAAATGGGCAGAAGAGCCTGTGCCCACAGCACACGCTCCCCTCTGAAGCCTAGAAAAGAATCCACCCCAAGTCTCCCCAGCTTTCAACTGTCAAATACCTGGAAACTCCTCTGGCAAAGTGCATGTCTCATTCCCCCCCGGTACTGGTCTACAACCTTTTATTGCAATTAACTACTCCATTAGCTCAAGTGGCAGAGATCTGTGTGGTTGAGAGAGAGCTTTCAACCTTGCTGATGCACACCAGGGATGTCAGTACAATGCCATGTGATGGATTTTGTTTCTTGGTTTAAAACTGCACAGTCATCTTTAACTCTACTTGAGTGCTTGACTGCAAGATTAATAGTGTTTTTATACTGTGGCTGTGTGTATGCATGTATATAGCATCCAACTGATTTAAAGTTAATTACTTGCTAAATTAAAAATGGATTCAATAAAATCTAGGCATAAATTGAGGTTGTATGCCTTTGGCCACAAATTAATTAAACCACATGGCAATTGCACCCTTAGCTAAAGCAGTACAACTCTGTAGACAGGGCCTAAAAGATTTGTGTTGGGAGGGTCAGATTACTCCACAGTGGGATGAAAGTGCAGGTAGAATCCCTTGTATCCTCACCATCTTCCTGGCTTTTGGTTCAGCTGGGACATTTCCTTTCCTAATGTTCTTCCCTTCTCATTCCACTGACATACATTTTTTCCCCCAAATTAAAATGAGAGTACTGCAGGCAGCCATCTCATTCTGGGACTGCAGAACTACCCCACAGATGCTTGTAGACCGAGGAATTAGACCCCTCAGGAGATACGAAGTGCTTCATTGGCAAGGATTCTGGCCTGATCATGTGTCGTTACATCCAGACAGTCCCCACAGGCAAAAGAAGGGCTAACCATTTTGCCCATTGACTAAAATGGGAATAACACATGCTTAGTGCCTCTGAAAATCCAGCCCTTTTGTCTTGTTTCTACAACTGGAAGGTTGCAAATATGGCTGCAAGGACTTCAGGGACTGACATTTCTTTCCCACCATCAGTGTCAAATTTGCCAATCCTTTTTTTTTTTCAATTATGTGTTTCAGTTTTATTTTGTTAATAATAAACAGCAGACTCCAACTACCCTGAAGGTTTTCTCTATTTGTATAGATGTAGTTAGTGGGGAAAGCATCAAAGATGGCAGCAGAGACCATGTAGCATAGTTCTTGGGTTTTATAGGATCAATAACACTTATTGCGAGTTGTATACTACTTTTTGTACCACCCCTCAACATAATAATTAAGTTTTGGAAATTCAGGAGTGCAAGATCCAATAAAGGTCATACACCTTTGAGATATCCTGACTGCTAGTAGCTTCTCTCAGCCATTTCACAGAACAACTTTGAAAATGTAGGGATAGTTGGAAGGCAGGGATAATGTATATTTAAAATTCCTTCTACACAAGAACCACTTGCCAAGTATTTAAACAGCAGCTTTGGATTTTGCAGCAATTTTGTGTTGCTGTTCCCCGCCATGTAAATCCCACGTGACTCAATTTGGTCTTGTAAAAACAGGGAGAGAAAAAAAAAGGGATGGATTTAAAAAGAAAAAAAATTATGATCCCTTTCCCCTCTAAATACAGGTCTCTCCTTTTCAACTGCTGTACTTCACAGAATACTGATCTGTGGATTCCTTTTCTTAAACGGAAGCTATTGAGTATACTTTATTCTTAAGGAAATCTTTCTCCTTCCTTACTTCTTGATGAGCCCACTGAACATGTTTGGGCCCAGATCCAGCAAAAACACACTCATGCTTAACTGAACACACTGATCTATTCTAGATCTTTCCAGAAGCTTTAGGAAATGTAGGATCAAATCTTGTAAAAGCAGGCTGTAGAGCTCCTCATAAAATCTCTCTCATATTAGCTTATGCACATAAGTAAGTCATTTTGTGAGAAAAGGTCTAAGTATATACATATTGCCAAGAACTGGAAAGGGTTCCCCTGAAACAATTTAAGAAATAAAGGGCTTGTCTACCCGTGCATTTACGCTGGCTTAAAGTTACTGCGCAGTAAGTCAGAGTAGGCCGGCATCTACATTTGCAGGCGTTAAAGTGCATTAACACTGAGTGTGGACTGACTTAGGACTAATGTTAGTCTCAAGTCAGTCCATGCACAGTGCTACTGTGCAGTAAGGCATCTACATGTGCATTATGGCACAGTAACTAATTGGATACTTGTATCATGCATGATGCAGGTATCAAATTTATGCCCAAGTCAGTGTAAGTAGACATATTTACTAAGCAGTGTGAGCATGCATGTGTAGACATGCACCTATACTACTCAGTAATTTCATTTACTGTGCAGTAAATGCAATATGTAGACATGCCCACTGTGTTGCAATTTTCGTGTGTTAATTTGTTTCATCCTGTATCATGGTACACACAATTTCTTTTCAATTGTCATTTGTCTCACTTTCTCTTTCATACGTCACTGTCAAGCACAACAAATACAAAAATGCACAAACATGCGATTTATAAAGCTTCCCTGACTTCCAATTATATTATAACCTGTGATGTGATGCTTGTGTTTAATCAGCTCTCTCTTTCTTGACATTTAATTTCTCTTTTTAAAAATCACTTTATGTTTGTTCATACAGTTATAATGACTGGCTTCTTTCCAAGATTATGTAAATAATTGTTTATGGAACTGTAAAAGAAAAAAAATCATGATACTGCATCATTGTGATTGTTTAATCACAAAAGCAAACAAGCTAGACCTGCTTCATACTATAAGTCAAACTAATTAATGCATAAATAACATTGCAATCATAGGGCATTATGATCACATACATGCTGTAAACACCTGGTGTAAAACTTGAAAAAAAAAATTGGAATGCAGATTTAGTGCATTAAATCCAGAACTGTCACAAAAAAGTCAAGTCACCAATAGCTATATAGTGAGAACAAAATTTAGCATCTGAAGACTAAGAACTTCTTCAAATGTGAATGCATCTCAAGCCCCTCTGGATTCCCAGCTGAAAGCTATTAGCGATTAGAGTTTGCAGTCACTCTGTCTTTCAGCTCCATGTTCATCCTCAAAAGAGGCACAAACACAGGGGTAGGCAAAATGCGTCCTGCGGGCAGCATGAGGCCCACCAATCCATTCCATCTGGCCCGCGGGACCTCAACAAAATTTAGAAAATTAATATTTATCTGTCCCTGGCTGCCTGTCATGTGGCCCTCAATGGCTTGCCAAAACTCAGTAAGTGGCCCTCCACACAAACTAATTGCCTGCCCCTGCACTAACACACCTGACTGAGGCCAAAACCATAGATATTTGTCATGTAAGCATCCATACAGGTGTCCTTAAGCAAAGTACCCCCATAATTTCAGTGCTGGCCAGGATATTCTTGTGCATGAAACAGAATAAAGACAACTGACCTTTTTTCATTGTTGATACAGATACCCAGAGAGAAAGGTGGTGGTAGGGACGGGGCCACACTGGCTCACAATACAAGATTGAAATAGTCACATATACACACCCTAAAACAAATTGTGGATGCTTGATGTGATGTCCACAAGACACTAAGTGGAGAAAAATAAAATTAATCTATGTCAGCCAATTATCAATTCCCTAATTTACAAACAAAAGATTAGATTCTTACAACATAGTTTTATGAAGGTATGGCCTGTTATCACTTTTATTATTTCACTGACAGTATTGTCTGTCTCTCCCTACTATTTCTCTGTTATCTTTTATAGCGGAAGCTCTTTGAAGCAGGAACCAGATTCTGTTTTAGGTTTGGAAACTCACCAAACCCTATGGGAATTAACCAAAGCAAAGCAATAAGTATTCTTCTCTGGTATTTCTGCTGTATGTTTGAAAGCTCTCTTCTTCTCTGGACTAGTTTTCTTCTAACCATAAAGTTAGCTACAGTACAATCCTTTGGATCCCATGGTGGGGTGTGGGGCAGGGGGAATAAATTTTTGTAATCTTTGTCATTTATAGAGATGATACAGATTTCTGGGTCATGGGAAGAACAGAAGTAGTTAAATGCAAATATTTCTTCCTGCAAATAGCCTGGGGACATTCCTGCATCCCATGCCCTGGAGCTACAGAAGCAAGTTACACTCAGGTGAGGTCACCTGAAGCATTCCAAGCCCTGGGACCTTTTGTGGCAGTATTTATTGTAGCAACAGGACCTGGCAACTGCCAGAGTCCCTGGTGACTGCTTGGCCAAGCTCCTAAGGAAGATTTTAGAGTAGAGCTACCTCCTGGAGCTTCGGGCAAGCAAGAGGAGTAGACTGGTTGCAGTCTCATCATGGGCTGCAGCACTTCCAACACGGTTAATGAAGTGCAGCCATCAAACAAGGAGTTGCAGAGTGGCCAGGAAGCCAAGACCCAGGTAACAGGTTTCCTGAGCAGACAACAACAAAGCATAGCAAAAGATGTTTGTACAGGCAGAAAGATGGGCTTCCTTTGTGCAGCTCTTAACACAGGGTAGGGCTTAAAAATCACCTAGACTTGTAAGCCTTATACGCTGTTGTATGGGTTATTTATAAGCAATGCTTTTTATAGAGAATGGAAGGGGGGGGGTTGTTTTAAGATAAATGGTCTTCCTCACTCCCTTTACTAAGTGGGCCAGAGCTCCTCAAACTGTATGTTTAACATGAAAGATGAATTAACGTGTAGGTTATTGTGGGGTTCTCTCTTTTTATTCAAGAGTTTGGTTTTTGATCTTACCTCTCGGGTAGGCCAACTTGAGCACTTCTGCATTTTAAATCCGACTCTCGCCCGCCATGTCTGATCTAATTTGATGTTATCAGTTGGGAGGTGTTACTAACACAGAATGACTCCAGCACTATATATAGAAATGTTTTCTTTTTCGATTGTTATCTTGCTTCCAGCTCTTCCGGACAAACTCCAGACTCTTTACTACCAAGAAAATCCAAATTTTTTATGTGGTCCATCAATTCACTTTACTGTAAAACAAAATTTTTTTTTTAATGGTTTTATTTATCAATTTTCCAGGACACTTTGTCGCATTTATTTAATGTAAAACAACATGCATAAAATTAGGTAAAAGTCAACTATTTGAACTGTTTATAGTTTTCTTTTTTTAAATGACAAAGAAACTTCCTTCAGTCTTCTGCTTCTTTTTTCCTCTTTTCTTTTTTTCTTTTGGCTCCCAGAGCACAATTGGTCCAAATCCAGATCCCAAATGAGACCAGAGAGACAAAATAGAAAAAAAAAATTAACTTGACCTTAATTAACACGGGTGGGAATCCACCGTTGTTCTTTTTTCTTTGTTTTTCTCGCAGTTTCTGCTGCTCCTCTTCTAGACGAGTTGACTGTTCTCGCTTCTTCAGGGGCTCCTGGTTTTCCCTTCCAGCTGAGTCCCTCTCTTTCAGCTAGATCTGACTCTCAGGACTCCTCCATCCCAGTCTCCACACCACGGCTCCTCTCCTTTCCAACCTCCATTCACTCGTATCTTTTCAGCGTGCCGTGCCCTCACCGCACCACTGCCTCCCAACTTCAAAGAGCAGCTGCTGCAGAAGCGCCTCTTTCCCAGCGCAGTCTTGGTCCCCGTTTCCCCCATCTCCTTTTCCTCCTTACACATCCTCCCCTGTCAGATGCCGTTAGGCGCCTTTATTTTTTCCAGCCCCTCACGGTGGTCATCTCCAGTGGTGTCAGTCTTCATCGAGGAGCTTTTGTTTGAGCGACAATGGGAGAGAAAGTCAGCCACCACATTGGCACAACCCAGTCTAAATTCAATATCAAAATGAAAGGATTGTAAGGTGAGGGCCCAGTGGGTTATCTGTGCCTTATCTGTCTGAGTGTTTTTTAGCCATTTCAACGGGGCATGATCCATTATTAAAGTGAATTTGCGTCCTAAGAGGTAGTAGCAAAAGTATTCCACCCCCCATTTAATGGCCAAGCACTCTCACTCAGTTGTGGCGTACCATTCTTGGGGTTGTAGTTTCCTACTGGCATAGGCAATAGGATGCTCCACTCCATTCATCTCTCGTGTTAATACTGCGCCCACAGCTTTGTTGGATGCAACTGTCTGTAGGACAAAAGGACAGTTGAAATCTGGAGTGTAAAGCACCACTTCCTTACACAAGGCCTGTTGCGTTTGCCTGAAAGCTTCTACATGTTCCTTGCTCCACCTGAGTGGCCCGTTACCTCTTCCCTTTAGTAAGTCCATCAATGGGGCGGTGACTTCAGCAAAATGCGGAATGAACCGGTGGTAGTAACTGGCTAATCCTACGAAGGCCCTCATTTGTTTCCACATTTGGGGTGGCGTATAGTCTCGGATTGCCTTTACCTTGTCTGTTAGAGGACTAATACACCCCTGACCTACCAGGAAACCTAAATACTTAGTCTCGGCTTTCCCTAGTGCGCATTTTCTGGGATTCGCCATCAGACCAGTTAAGCGTAACTCGTGCAGGACTGCAGGGAGGGCTTCTAAATGCTGCTCCCAGTCATCACTATAAATAATGATATCGCCTATATATGCTGCCGCTTATTATTGGTGTGGGGCTAGGGCCCAATCATTGGAACATTGCTGCAGCTCCATGTAAACCGAATGGTATGCGTTTAAATTCATACAGCCCCCATGGTTTCCCAAAAGCCGTTTTGGCTTGACCTTCTCTTCGTATGGGTATTTGCCAATATCCTTTAGTCAAATCCAGTGTTGATATGAATTTTGCCTGTCCAACTCTCTCTAATAATTCACTAGTTTGTGGCACTGGAAAAGCATCAAACTTTGAAATCGCATTCAATTTTCTGAAGTCTATGCATAGCCGCAGAGTACCATCTTGTTTGGGTACTATTACAAGGGGGCTCCTCCACAGACTATAGGATTCTGTTATTACTCCCTGAGACAGCATCTTATCTATCTCCATCTTGACAACCTCGTATCGGTGATATGGAATTCTCCTCCATTTTTCCCATACCACTCATCCCTCAGGAGTAACTATGTTGTGACTTATTCCCTTCACAGAACCAGGATTCTCACTGAACACATCTTTGAACTCCTGTATGAGGAGTGTTAATTGTTCTTTTTGTTCGGTATTCAATTGGTCTCCAAATTTTACCCCTTTATTTGTTTCGCTTTCACTCTGTAAACTAATGGATTTTTGCCCTAAATGAGGCGGCTCCCTGAGCATGGTCACCAATAGTCCTTCTGGTTCATTCCATGGTTTCACCAAATTAACATGAAAAAATGCTTTTCCCTCTTAGAGCCCAGACGTAGTATCTCATAGTCAACAGGGCCAACCTGTCTAGTTAGTTTGAACATCCCTTGCCAACATGTAAAAAATTTACTTGTAGCACTAGGTAGAAGAACCAAAACTTTTTGCCCTTCATGTAATTCCTTTTCTGGAGTACCTTTATCATAGTAAGTTTTTTGTTTCTCTTGTGCTTGTTTAAGATGATCTCTGGCTACCCCTCCAACCCCTTGTAACCATCTCCTTATTTCTCAGACATATTCTGTTGGTTGTGTCTCTTGGGATCCCCCATTCTCCCAGCCTTCTCACACCATATCCATCAGGCTCCTTAGCTGATGTCCATAAACTGGTTCAAATGAGAAAACCCTAAGGATGATTGTGGTTATGGTTAGGCAGGTAGGTTATGTTAACAAGTCATTTATGACCTCAAGCATGGCACATGTACATGCATACATTATGGTGCATAACTGCACACATCTGTTTTGAGTGGTGAGGAGGCATTGCAGGATTCAACAGTGGACTGGCCACTATACCCATTCTGATTAGCTACTTGCTGTCATATTTCACTGGGCCTCATGCACATGTCCCACATAAAGGAGTTCTGAGTTACCTTTGTGCAACTGTCTTTGGGGGATTTATGTTCCAGCACTGAAATAAAAAAGGAAGGAAGTTGCAAAGATTTCCTGTGCTATCATCCCTGGGTTAGAAAAGGGGCACATGCACAGAAAAGTGGAACTACAGCACATGTTGGGGGAAAAAGTGTTCAGTTCCAATCGTAGCCATGTAACCAGTCTTGTCAGTGTGAGGGGCAGCATCATGGTTTAGCTTGTCAGAAGCAAGCACATCTGCTTGAAATAAAGTTGAGAACACAGTCATTGCACTCTATATCATTAAACCAGTGATGGTCAGTATTTTTGGCAGGTTTCCAACAGGCTAATCCTCCCCCACCCCCCAGAGGCATACCTGATAGACATTGCACTCAGACACCAAAATAAAGGCATGGGGCTTGAGCTACCAGCTTTGCAGCCACGTGGAGCAAAGCAGGAGCAGGACACTTCTGCAAGTGGAGATGTCACCATTGAAAGCCAGGTTAACCCAACCCTGGCCACGTGACTGCTGCAGGCTGTTTGGTGAGCAAGGATCTGAAGCTCTGAATTCAACAGGGACTGCAGGGCCAGGGAAGGGTCTTGGAGGTAACAGCTGACACCTCCTCTCACAGCAGAGTCCTGCCCCACTCTGCTTCATGGATCCCTACCCTACCTCTGTTCTCGTGCCTCCCTTTACTGAGTGCCCAGGACTTGCCTACCACACACACAGAGCAGCTGTCCCTGTGCACCCTGGATTAGACACCCCCATATGCCTCATGGAGGCTACAACTACAAACATAAAACACATGTTTATCATTATCACAACTTCCAACCCGTTTCCCAGCAATTACAACATTTATTTAGAGTTGTTTCAAGACCTCAGATTTTCATCTAATTTGGTAACAGACATATCCAGGGTTAAAAAGGTCATTGCTTCCATTCTCATAGTGGCTCTTAAGGAAGGATTTTTATCTCCCTAACCAACAATTTGTGACAGAACATAACTAACTGTCAGGTCATCACTGGAGCAGCAGCAGATGTAGCTGTAACTTTGCTCTGCTCCGCTCTAAACCTGCCAATTTTATGGGGCTATTTTAGACACAAACGCAGCTAATTTCCACGAGGGCCTCTCTTGCTTGCTCATTTATTCATTTATTATTTATTTATGTTTCAGGCTAAGAATGACATGCCTCCGAAAGCAGCTGCTTCCATCTTTCAGAAAGGACAAGGTGGGTCAAAGGGCACCTCACACAGTAGAGCAACACTCAGAGATGGACTTGGTAGAGGACAGTTACCTGGAGAAGTTCCCAAAAAGGCCAGCATCTCTTAGTTAAAGAAATAATGGGCAGACAGCAAGTAGCTAAACAGAGCTCATACCAATTGAGAAGCAAGGAGATCAGAAAAACTCCACTTCAGAGTTTCTTTGCTGCAAAAAACTGTTAAACTGTAGCATTTAGACACCTTAAGTGTTTACAGTACTAAGCCCTTAATCACTAGTTCAAATCTAGGCCAAGTTAGTTGCAGCTTAAATTAATTCTTATCTGATGACTTATTCTCTCTCCTTCCCCCGCCACATCATGACTCAGTTCTCACTATCACAATGGGCAATAATTTTCACTCCTCTTGGGAGACTTCTCCATTGTGCTTCAGAAAGCAACCTCAACTTTATTCCTAACAAAAATCCCTCCCAGTAACAGTTGGGAGACGTAAGCAAGGCAGCATGAAACTCACTTCACCTTTTTAGGTCCTGTTCTGTGGTTAAGTTGAGAGGGGTCTGCAAATAAGGTCTGTCCAACAATTTTCACCCGCATTAAATCCATGCTATAAAAGTCAGGTTTCTCAACCTTTTTCTTACTGGGACCCAATTGGAAAGATCCATGGCCTGTCCCGACCCACACCCCCCAGTCCTGTTGGGGCCTGACTCCCAGTCCCCTGCCCTCCTGGGCCTTGCTAGTGTTCCTCATTCCTGATCTGCAGTCCCCTGCCCCCTACAGACACCCCCAGCCCCACGTAGGCAGGAGTGCAGTGGCTGCAGTGGATCCTTATGCGGGTGGCAGTGGAGCAAGTCCGGCCCTGGCATGCGCTGGAGGGAGGAGGAGTGGTCTGTGGTACCTCCCCCTGGTCTGGGCTGGGGCTGCTGTGCTGCGCCATGCCGGGCAGCCTGGACATGGCCCCTCACACACTGAGCAGCGTCTCCTGACCGCCCCACCCCCACGAGCACAGGCACCAGCCCCAGTGCTACCACACTGGCCACACAGCTCTCCCCGACCCCCTTTCCCCACTGGAAGGGGCAGGTGTCTTCCCACTGCCCCTCTGCCCTGCTGCAGCTTGGGACCCTTTAAAATATTCATGCAAGCCACTTTTGGGTCACAACCCATAGGTTGAGAAATGCTGCTATAAGCAAGCAAAAAATTAAGGAATAAAGTAGCAGTTAGAAGCAACAAAGGGTGAATCATCAACTGGCAAAAACTGTATACTCCAAGGCAATGTAGCAATGACCAGATTGTATTAATGTAAACAGGGTCAAAACTTTGACCCTTTTCTAAGTTTAATTTTAGTAGTAGTACGAGTCTATACTAAACATACTGGTAAATATTAACAAAACTTATTTACTTAGTACAACCTCTATTTTCCTAATTACTGTGAACATTTTGAATTTCAAACAAACTTAGTAAAACTGAAATCCAGTGTGATTTTGTTTGATTCATCCTAAACAAGAGAAACAAACACAGGAGTTTGCTATTCTTTAAAAATGACTTAAAGTCCATTGCCATGAGTTGATGTCTCATTCATTAGAATAAGGAACCTGTGTTACTTTGGGGAAGAGAGACTGAACATTTGAATGGATTGTGCTGCAGTTTTACATGTGCATGAATACACATGCACAGGTAGATGTAGGATTCTGAAGAGGGAGGTGCAGATGGTGTGGCACGTTATCACATATAACATGACACATTTTTCTCCAGTTAAAGAGAAACTAGATGCTTTACTAATATGCTAGGGACCAAACACTACATTTTTCATCTTAAGATCAAAGCAAAAACAAATATAACTTTATTGGAACGTGCACTGATTTGCTAGACTATGTTGAAAGTGAAAAAGAACAACTAGGCAAAAATAAGTCAAGATACTACATTGTGGACATGTCTACACAAGACATTTACTGAGGAGGCGCCTAATTAGCTCCACTATAAATGTCTCAGTGTCTACACATGCAGCCCTATTACACCACAGTAAACCAATAAACTTTACAGTAGGTCAGTACTTGCAAATACAAGTACCATCCTGCTGCATAGTTTTTCATGCGTGGCAATGGAGATGTAGATGCTGACCCGGCTGGCTGGGGCATGAGAGGGCTTCAGTGAAGGGCTGCCTGCCAGTTAGCCCTGCACCGGAGCATACTTGTGCCCCAGCCAGGACCTCTACAGCATGCTGAGCTGGGCAGGAGCAGCCCCAAGCCGGCAGGCTGACACCCAGAGCTCCCTGCCAGCCAGGACTGCACCTGCCCAGCTCAATATGTTGCAGTCCCAGTTGCACATGTAAACTCTGATATGTGCTGGAGTTTATTACTTTGAATTAATTGCATGTATAGATAAACACTGTTAGCCTTATAGTCGTTATAGTTCAATGTATGTCTCTTATACAGATTCATAACACAAAATTTAGTCTTCCTGAGCATCTTGATAGTGACTCCAATACTTCATTGTCAGTCATTCTACATCTGAGTTAATATTACCACACCTGAGTTAAAGTTTTTAGCTAGAGCTAAAAAGAGTCTGCAGGGCTGTGAAATAGAAGAGAGATGTTACATGGAATGGCTAACAGACAGCAAAATTGCATAGGAAAGAACCTACAATAATGGACCATTTGAACAGTGGAGCATCAAAAGCATTAAAAAGGAGAGGGGGTTGTTGGAGTAGAGAAAAATTAGCAGGAATCAGGGAGATGATATTGAGACATGAAGTCAGAATTACTTGAATAAAAAGCACCGCTGCCTCTCTCAGGAAGTTGGTTTTAATGTTGGGTAGAGCAGGTATCAAAAGGAATTACAGCTGTACCACTGCATGCTCCTCCTCCTCCTCCATTCCCATCTTGGATGCCCCGCACACATGATGTTAAGACTAAAAATTTCAAGACAAATGGGGTATACAATAGTCCCCGCTCTTAAAGAAAACTTTTTAGCCTTAGTTATAAATTCTTAGATCCTCAGATACTGTATAAATGCACAGTACACAGACTCCAAAAAAGGCAAAAGTTTTAGAAAATATGCATTGCAGGCCTAAAAACTTGTAGTTTGTGATAAACATTGCCAAAAATTGTTTAGCTTCCCTATTTGTTCTTCTAATCCTTTTGTGTTGAAATCAAATAATAAAGATAGTTTACTACTTTACTAGTCAATTAAAGTTCTGGTTAAAGCACTGAGTTAGGTATGTGACAAAAAATTTCTAGGGCCTGTGGCTCTACTCCATCACTTAGAGGGTTTTTTTCTTTTCTTCTTTCTCTTTGTCTTTTCACATGTCTGTCAACCTGGTTACCTAGGCAACCAGGTTGTTGCATATGTGCCCTGGCTCAGGTAAGAGGGGGTGGATCTAGCTTCTCCATTGTTCTGAGTTCTGACCACACAACATGGGAGCTGGGCTTAAGCCAATGTCACTCCAATAGCTAATGCTGATGATTTTCAAATTGATTGCTCAGCATCAAATAATACCTGTTCCTGACTGGGTCCAGGTGATAAGGTTAGTAAGGCTATTTAAGAGGGTTCCTCAATGTTGGCGGGGGGAGGGGGGGAAAGCAGACCTCTTCTGGACACAGAATCAAGCCATGTACCTCCAGAATCCTCTGGATGTTGCTGTGAGTAACTTATCTGAATTGTAGGCAGTAACTTAAATCTAAGTGCTCTAAACACGTAGTAAAAGGGCAAATGAGCCCCTTATACTGTTTTGCTCAAGGCTGTTTTCTTTCAAAATTCTTTTTCATGTGTATTCCTTCCCTGTGCCTTCCCTCTCCAAGCAATAAGGCTATCTATTATAGCAAGCCTGGCAGTAAATGTTTGAGAGATATTGGGCAAGCCTTTTTGCTCCCTTTGCTCAGCTGACTAAGGGAGGCTACTTTCCATGCTTCAGGCTATAAGAAGCACCCAGATATATCCTTATGGGGGAAAGCAACCTCTAGGTCTACAGGGCCTATGTACCCTGAATGGCACAGAGCCCTAATAGAGACCAGAGCTCTGGTAGTGGCAGTGGTTACCCCAGGCTTGTGGGTGTGCTCCAGGAAGAGGGGTGGCTAGAAGTTGGTGGCCCTGGGGAGGCATCTGAAGGTTGGTTTTGGTTCAGCACAGTAAGGTGCGTGGCTTGGCACCACAGCACCCGCTGCTGGCCCACCAGAAGGTATTCTGAAGACTCCCCAATATGATTATAATTTGTAATTTTTTTTCTTGACATAATTACAATATTTTGACAGGGTATATTAAAATTAGCATTAAATATCATGCAGGACACATTATTCCTTTTTGTATGAAGTAGCAAAATGTGATCCACAATCCAAAGAAATCCATGTTCTCTTTTCCAGTAAGATCAAAGCATATAATTGCACATTTACAAGACTGAATATGCTCTCATACACCCCCCCCCCCCACAATACTTACTGAAAAATCAGGCCCAAGATAAGCTAATAAAATAGAATAATAGAAAAGTAGGCTGAAAGGGACCTCAGGAAGTCATGAAGTCTAGTTCCCTGCACAAGGCAAGGCCATCCCCATCTAAACTATTCTATACAAGTGTTGCCTAACTTAGAGAAACTGTTTGAACAACCTAATTGCACAGCTAGGAGGCACAAAACACCAAGAACAAGCTAACTTGCCAGTGGTAAAGCAGGGAACAAGGGCACTGTCAACATACTGCTGCTGCTCTCATAGAATATCTCATAGGCAGTAAAGAAAAAGAGGATTACAAATAATAATAATAATGGTTCCTTTAAAATTACAATTCGAAAGGACCTTAACAGGAAGTTAGGAAATCTAACTTTTTGGCTGAAAAATATTACTATGCTCCTATTACATATTTTGGAATTATCTAAGACCCCCTCCACACATTACAGGTATTGTGCAATTAACAACATCTCTTCCACTACTTTAAACTAAAGGAAATTAATAAAAGAAAAATAGCTCTGAATTAGAAATATGAAACATTTAGTTGAAAAAAATGTCATAAAACAAATTATTCTAAACCTGAAAAACAAACAATTTTTCCTCCATTTTTCAGTTGAACCAATACAAACTCATAAAACACAAAATGCACGTGTTGCCAAAAAAATAAATAAGTGTTTCAGACAAAAACCAAACGAACTCAACAAAACACACACAAGCCAACTTGGACAAAAAAAAATTACCACAAAAAAAAATTCTCGGGCAAATCTCAAGCACAGACATATTCTCTAATACAAATATGGTTTACAAATATGGAAAAGAACACCCCCTGGGACTTTTGGGTGACAGCTGTAGATGGTCGCTTAAGTCATCTTTGGGGCTGTGTGTTTTCAATTTTTGAAAAAATGAAGTGTACATGCTATGATAGACTTTTTTTTAAAACTACAAAATGCATTAATGGTGCTTTCACTTCCACTCTTGAAAGAACAGCAGATCTCACATAACTGCAATTTTGATCAAGTCGAAGTAGCTTCACAGAAAAGCCCCAATTTTTCTCATGTAGGTTAGGCAAATGATACAACTGAAATCAAGGGTTGCAGAATCTGATGCATCTTGGCAACAAGGTGATTTCTTGTTTATTGTTCATCTCTAATGTCTGGAAGCTGTAGAGTAACTCAGAGGGGTTATCAGAATAATTTTTTCATTCTTAATTGCTGTTTACACACACACACACACACACACACACACACACACACACACACACACACAGAGTGTAGAAAATACATGTAATCATACCCAAGTGTAGGAATGTTATTTAAAAAAAATGAGAGGTTATGAAAGGTTTTTTGTTTTATTTATATAGTGCAATGAAACTCTTGGTTAATGAAGAATCTAATTGCACATAGGATTGACAAGTGCTCTCAGTCAGGCTATCTTGAATCAAAGGCTCACCAAGGCCATAGATCAACAATGCACTTAAATGTCTACATATGCTTAAAATGTTTTTCTAAAAGGTGCTCCTGGGGGTTCAGCTGACCACAGCGTGGAATTCATCCCTGTACAGGAAGCCAACACAAAGTCAATGCACCGTTTTAGGCCACTTAGAAGTATAATATTCAGTTTAAACAATGCATGATGAGGCTTTGCTGAGATACTCTGCATTGGGCAACCTCAATAACACAAACAAACAGAGGACTGTAAGGGACATCAAAGTTAAATTGACCACTTGATCTGAATGCTGTGTGAGTAATCATCTTAACCATTTTCTCTTTAAAGACATCACATTACTTAGCAGTGGATTTATCAATAAACAAATGCACTTACTGGAACGGAAAAGGCAGGAGTCATCAGAAATTCTTGAGGAGCTTAAAATGCAGGGAATCATCAAGGGCCAAAGCACACCTTTTGGAAATCAAGAAGCACCTGATAACAAGGTAAGTGCACTGAGTGTTGAATCTGTGCATACACATACTAGCTTGTTGCAATTACTGTGCCTCAAGGATAAACACTTTGCAGGACAGGCACTTCCTGCCTGAGGAACAAGAGGTTAGACAACAGATAAACAAATATCTTTGTAGTGCATTTAATGCAAAAGAAAAAAGAAGCTGCTCACAAGTTTCATTTCTTTTAGGTGGTCCTCAATGACCAAAGCTGATTGCTCATTGCTAAAACAGCTACTGTTATCCACTGTGTATATCTATGTCTATCACTCCCACCCACTCTTCCCTCACACTTTTTGTTTTAAAAAAATTATATGCACAAATATTGCAGAAGTAAATGTACAGCTCCTACTTTCAGTCTTGCAGAATTTGGAGTTTACAATTCCAGTTAATCAAGACACTTACGAATTGGAGATGACCAAGTAGCTAAGATTCCCATCTGCATCCTTACCTAAAAAAATGTTTAAAAAAAATAAATTAATCTTTATGAGGCCAGTATTTAAACAAAAAATGGTGTCACTAGTTTAGAAATTAGAGAAAAATGAAACTAGAAGTTACTGAATTTAGCTGTATTAAGTATGTTTGGTGGGGTGTTTTGGTACCTGCAGAGTTGTTTTTTTGCTGTCTCACACAGTTCTAAGGACTAGAGGACTCCCAGAGACAAGGCTCCTGAATATCCAAACATAAGGGTTAAGTACAAACAGTCAAAAAGCCCGAGAATGAATCAATTCAGTCTTTGCAGGTTAGTCTAAATTGCAGAGATTAAACTGAAAGAGAAGTGAACACACATTTACCTTTGAGTCAGGCAATGCAGCCACATTCCTGCAGTGTTTTAAGCCAGGAGCAGGGGGTGCTAGAGCCTGGCTCTCTGGCATGTAGCATAGGCTGCTTGCTCACTTCCTCTTCCTGTTGCCCCTGAGGTCTCTGGGATTTGCAGTCCAGAAGCATAATAACAGCACTCAGGGTTGCTCATCCTGCTTCCTCCTCTTCCTGCTTCCAGGTTCTTCTGGGATTTGTTGTCCACAGTCACAGCCAGCAGTAAGTTTGAGCATTTTTAAGGAAAAGCTAAAATAAATGCCTGTGATGGTTAAGCATCTAATCATCATTTTGTGTATGCATGTTATCTCTACAGAAAGAGACTCCCTAGTAAATCGGGAGGTAATCAGAAGAAATTCTTATTTCCTCACTCCTTCCTCCCCCCTTCCCCATACTAAGTCATTCTCTATACTGTGAAGTCAAAGTTATGGTCCACAGAGCCCTATTAGCTGGTGTGCAATGCTGTCTGTGGGGGTCTTAGACTGGATCCACACTCTCCATATGGCACACTACTCATCCACATGTGCGGGGCCTAATAAGTTTAACACCCTTCCTCTATACCATTTGCAGGACTTGACTATGTGATTTTTTTTCTGGGACTGAGGTCTGATTTGCAGAGATATTTGTAAACTGTGTCTAGGGGCTGGGAACTAGATATGCAGACTTCCACCTCTAGGGCCCTTGTTTGTCATCAGTGCGAGAAGCAAGGATTTTTTTTTAGGGTGATATATTTTGTTGGACTAACAGTGTAACTGGGATAATGTTAAACAAGCTTTCAAATGCAAGGTATTCTTCATCACTCTTACACTACCTTTGTCATTGGTGTGATAGAAACTTAGTATTGGTAGGGACCTACGGAATTCATGGTAGAAATAGAGTGCATGGAGGCCCCTTTAATTTTGCATGTTCCCTTGTGTGCATCTCGCCCCTTCTGCTGATTAGCGGAGAACCCTACCACTCCCTCCTGAGCAGCAGGAAAGCTAAAACCATGGTTTAAACATGGCGTTGTTTTTGTACCTCCCACCAGCCAGCACCAAACAGCAGGGCCATCTGGGCCCCTTTAGCCTATCAGTGGCAGGAGGCAAAAATGCTGCCATCTTTAAAACCACAGTTTTTGCCTCCCTGCTGATCAGGAGTGAGCCGCAAGCAGGGCCCCTCCATCAATCAGCAGGGACAGGAGGGGAGGGTGCGGGGGAACCTCAAAGATTAAAGGAGCTACAGTGCACCCCACTTCTGCCATGAATTTGGTAGGTCCCTAATCATTGGACATCTGTCAGAGAAGTGGGTTACCAGTCTCCATCCAGTTTCCCCCATTACAAAATAACCTATTACTACTGCAACAGTGAAGTCACAGATGGGGCATACACAGGAGATCAAACCATCCTCTCATTCCAGAGAAAGGAACCTATGGAAGCAGTTTGATGCTAACCGTCAGAGCAGGGTGTGGTGGCAAAACTGCCTATTGTGTGGGTCAACACTTCCATCTCCAGTGTCATACCACTGGCATAATAGAGGCACCAGGAATGGATCCAGATGGAGTGCCATGATGCAGCTGTACCACCCTTGCCCTTTCCCTGGATCCACTACAGAAAGGCATTATGCTCAGCTGACCATGTCTGCTGGACTGGACTGCTGATTCGGACAGAGAAAAACCCTGCATTAAATGATTATAAAGTTAAAACAAGCTTTCATGAACCTCTTATTTCTGGGCTTGAGTGTGCAGGCATGCTTGCACATGATGTGCCCATGGGACCACTCTATTCAGCGAGTGCTCACCCATACGAGAATTGCACAGCTGGGTCCATTTATTACAGGCTACTCCTTCCAGCATCTTACGTGAAAGCACTACCACTTAACATCCATACAAAAAAGAGGCAGGAAATCTTTCTCGACTTCTACTGTACCCCTATTTCAGCTCATTCCAGTCATATCTAACCCACCAGATACTGTGCTCTAATTGTTGATGTGTTTCAACAGAGAGAAGCCCTACTAAGAAAACCACCAGCCAGGCTGGAAAAGCTTGATATCAAAAGAAAAGAAGTGAATGATCTGACCCTGGAGGACATTCAGAATTCTGCTGAAGAGAAAGAAAAGGTAATTTAATTCAGCGGCATCATTCTTGCCTATGGCTTTTCCTCCTAAAAACACCTCCTGCTTAAAAAATAGCCTAGATATCAGATGTCTGTAACAGGTGTTAGCAAAATATAGCCAAGAATGTCACAGGAGTGAGCACTACACTCAGCAGTATGTCTGGAGGACTGAGCTGTTAATTTGTATATACTGAAAACCAGCAGGCTCCTAGGACAAAGCGGGAAGGGGGCGGGACACAGAAAGAGTTCAAGAGAAAGAATTGTAGAATAGTATCTTTCCATGTTCTGTAGCAAGACATACTGTTCACAGCTGCTGCATTTATATTTTATTTCCTTTGAGCAAGCTGGCTAGATTTCACATCACTTGGAGTGAAGTTTGAATTATATGGAAATGGAAAGACGGAATCAACTATTAAAATGTGTGTTCAAATGCAGTTTATGCCTGCTTCCCTCACTCACTACAAAGCAATGTTTTCATTTTTTCAGACTGCAGAACAACTGAACCAAAGACTACAGAGTAAGACATTTTCTCCAGCAACTGCTCACCAAAATGTAGCTCAGCTAAATGAATCCTGTTATTTAACTGCAGAAGGTGGAAAAGGGACTGACACTAGTCAGCTTTTATCATTAGATCCAGAGGAGGAAAAATCTGCAGTTGAAACTGTAAATGGCAATTTTGAAGACTTTGCTGTTGTAGAGTCAGATACAACTTATAACTGTTCAATTGAAGCATTCTAAAAAAGAAAAAAAATGTTTCTTTCAAACACATTCAGCTCATGAAGCAGAGGACTGAGGATTGCTTAATGAAAAGATGGGGGGGGGACCCCCCAGCAGAAACAAAACAAAACAAAAAACACATTTCTTCAGTTTTATGTGGTGGGATAGCTGCACTGTTTCCTTTTAACCGCATAAACCAAACCTTCCTTTGGTACATAGGTATGGCATTTCCTTAATTTCTGCCATGAAGAGAAGACAAACATTACAGGAGCTGCTTAAAGCCAACCTGCTACAAGGCCCTGCTTCTTTCTCAATCTCCCCACTCTTGATTGAGACAGCTGGCCACCTTAACAGTTAGCACCTCAGTTTAGCATGCAGAGTCAGTATCCCCATCCTTATTCTAAGATCAAACACTAATCATAGTTTAGTATTAGCCAAGACCAGCAATCTAGGTCCTGCCACATGCCCTGTACTAAAGCCTCGCACTGAAGAACCTGATGTGGGGTAGGGCAGGCTGCTGCTCTCAGTGATGATGATGATGAAATGATACTTGCTGTAGGTACTTACTTACTTAGCAGGAAGGCTACCTGCAAGGACTTCAGTGAGAAGTTGGTGGCTTGGCAAACAGATGTGAAAGGGAGTCCACACATTAGGGCAATATGGAAACATGGAGGAAGTAACCAGAAACTAAAGGACAAAGGTTACGGCTAAGAGAGCTCTAGGTTAGTCCAATTGAATGGGAGAAAAGGCCAGACTAAGTTAGGCCCCTGGTAAGCAAGATGTTTGAATTTGAGGTCCAGGATGTGGGGAAGGTGGGTATGGTCCAGAAAAGGGATTTGGATGGTAAGCATACCACAGCTTGAAGCAGAGAAGATGATTTGGGGGCAGAACCCTGCCCAGACTGGAGGGAAGCAGTGTGAGTGTGAAGAACATCAGAAAGAAGCTTCTTGGGTTTAGGGATAGTTAGGGCGCAGATAAGTAATCTAGCTGCTGCCATGAGAAGGAGAGAGGAACATTGTTCCATTTGTGTTGCATCTGGTAGTGGAGGGAGGCTTGTTACTCGCCTGAAGAAGTAGTATTGCTCAATTCAAGAAATCCACAAATGTGAATCAGACCCCAAAACACATGAAACTTTTGTATGGCTGTGTGTGGGGTGGGGGGGAAGCAGAGAAACTGTATTTTAATTTGAGGGCTGTATTTTGATTTTTTTGAATTCATCCTGCCTATGCACAGTGGTGGCATTTGTGTGGAAGATAGTTAGTGTTACCAGCTTTCCTAAATTTACGGAGATGTGATTTCTGGTCCTTTAATTTGTTGAGCAGGGAAGCAATGTGACTCCCAAACTCCAGATCAATTCTGTTCTCTCAGCCTTGCATCAATCCTGACCACCCACACATTGGTACCTATGTGGCCTTCATCAGTTCAACCTATTCTCTCTTCTCTTCTCTTTTGAGTTGCTGAAGGAAGAAGGAAAAACTTTCCCTGCTTCACAAGCAGTCTGACTGCCTGATGCTGTCAGTACTCAAAGTGGGCAAGTGAGGCAGGAAGCCAATTAAAGGGGATTTTCCCACCAGACCCACCCCAGCCCAAATCCTTTCATGAAATTGTAAGACCTGGCACCACTATGAAAGAGTTGAAGATTGCCTCTATGTTGTCTGCATGGAGTGCCAGGATGGTGAGAGTTTCAAACAAAGGACAACAGTAGCAAACCTGGGGGACTTTGGAAGAATGAAGAGCTCATCTTACATCCTATTCATCCTCGCTGACAGGATGCCATCCAATTGCAGGGGGAAAGGGGTGGGAGAACAGGTGTGGGCAAAATATGGCCCCCCAGGCTATATCTGGCTTGCTAATTAAACCTATCCAGAGTCTGAAGGGGGAGGGCCGTGCCCTGTGCCACTCTGCTCTGCTGCAGCTGGGCAGGGCTGGGATGTACAGCACTCAGACTCCTCCATGTCCCGTATCAATCCCACCACGACCTGGCTTCCTGTTGGCACTCTGGCCGCACAGTCCTGACTGCAGCTGCAGGAAGCTGGGCCCCCTTTGGACAAGGTGTAGTTCAGCATCCTACCTGCCCACCACAATGAGCTGCTGCTGTGCCACTAGTCCATGCCAGCCATGGGGGATGGGAGGAAGGGGCAGCACAGAACTTGGCCTTGGGCAGCCACCCCCAACTTTCCCACTGTGACGTGGCAGCAGTAGTGGTTCATTGCAGTGGACAGACAAGCACAGCAGCTACTCAGTGCGCTGTATTGTATACTGTCCCATGTGGGCCCAGTTGCTGGTGGCTGTGGTACTCAGGGGGATAGAGTCTGTCCACTACCCATGCCATCCCACCTACAGCAGAGCAGTACCATGGGGCATGGCCATCCCTCATCAGCTCCCAGCAGTGAGCCAGATAGGATCAACTGCCTTCCCCCCCCACCTCCCACCCCTCAACAGCTGACCAAGACTCCTTAAGTGGCCCTCCAGCCCAAATAATTTCCTACCCCTAGTGTAGAAAGAATCAGAAGGAGGAGGTTGGATAGAGACATGCATTGCTAAGGTGGAGAGACAGAGATTTGAGCATCACAGCAAAATAACAACTGACTTGGTTTCAGTGGATAAACTTCACAAAAATCAAATGTGCCTTTGAAAGAATGCTGGGTTTTTATATAGCAAGGTGCCAGTTTTTACCCCCTCCCCTCCTTTTAACTATCAGATAAGGCTTTACATTTGCTGGGTCTATATAAAACTCGTGAATTGTTAGACTGACATTTGTCAATCTAATATGAACTCAAAAGTCATTCTAAAATAAAGTGAACACTCTCTATTACTAGAACTATAGCATTTTAAATCTTTTTTGTTAATTATATAAGTGATTAATCAAAAACTGATTGAAGCCCCATGGAATTCAGTCTGTATTTTTTTCATTGCCAGCAGTAGAGGTTGGCTTGGGGCTTTGATGTATAACAGCAATTATTAAGTAAAGGAAAAAGAAACATTTGAGGGTTAAGAGTAAATGATTATGTATCACTCACACCTACCTCCTTCCTAACTTCTGCAGTGCTTAGTGTAGATAATGGTATATCATTTTGGAAGATTCACCCATCAACCTGTTCTGCACATATTTCTTTATATCAGAGGTTCCTTTGAAATTCAGCAGTTCTCAGGCAACTGCTATTAGATGCCAAAAATTAGTCAAAACTGCATGATTTCATAGTTTCTAGGGTCGGTAGGGACCTGAACAGATCATCAAGTCCAACCCTCTGCTCTGGGCAGGAACAAGTGCTGGGATCATAATACCCCAGCCAGATATCTATCCAACTTCCTCTTGAAGACCCCCAAGGTAGGGGAGAGCATCACCGCCCTTAGGAGCCTATTCCAGAGCTTGGCAGCCCTAACCATAAAGTAATGCCTCCCAATATCAAGCCTAAACCTGCTCTCAATCAATTGGTGGCTGTTATTCCTTGTTATCCCAGGTGGTGCCTGGGGGAACAGTGCCTCACCTACTTTCTGCTGGTCCACCCTGGTGAGTTTATAGACAGCCACCAGATCACCTCTGAGTCTTCTCTTGTGGAGGCTAAATAGATTTAGGCCCTTTAGTTTATCCTCGTGGGGCCTGGCTTGCTGCCCCCTGGCCATGCGAGTGGCCCTCCTCTGGACCCTCTCAAGGTTAGCCACATCCCTCCTGAAGTGCGGCGCCCAGAACTGGACACAATACTCCAACTGTGGCCTGACCAATGTTGCATAGAGGGGAAGGATCACCTCCCTGGACCTGCTTGTGATGCATCTGTAGATGCCCAACAAGGTGCAGTTAGCCTTACTGACAGCTTCCTCGCACTGGTGGCTCATGTTCATCCTGGAGTCAACAATGACTCCAAGATCCCTTTCAGCCATTGTGTTGTTGAGAAAGGTGTTCCCCAGCCTGTAGGTGTGTTGCAGGTTCCTTCTCCCTAGATGCAGCACCTTGCACTTGTCTGCATGACACGGACCAGATCTTTAGTTAAGTAGTGCTCCATGTTTTCAAGCAAAATTTGTCCCCAGACTTATGTCTTCAGTTCTGTTGAACTTGCTGTCTTCGTGCCTGATTTGTAGGTGACAGAAATGAAAACCAAGCAAAGCATGGCTGAAAAGAGGGTCTTAAATCTTGCACATATGCGATACTTGATACATCTGTTTCAGCATTCATCAAATATACAAACCTGAAAGTGAGAATGGACTGGAAGCAATTCAGTTTCTCTACAAGTCATTCCTTTCTTTCACCTCTTTGTTCACCTGTTTAGCATGATGATTTAACAGGAAGAGGAATAAAGATATATTCCTTGGTTCTGCTTCAAAATGATTGTATTTCTTGCTCACTCTTAGTGTGCAGGACAGTCTGAGTATCGCCCCCATTGCTATGTTATCTGAGTTCCTCCCAAGTTCTTAAAATAGGGTTATGTTGAAAGGTGCTACTGATTGCCAGCAAGGAAGTCTTGCATCCAAAGATGATGACAGAGCTCCTTAATGCCAATGGATGTGCAATGTACTCTCCCAGACCTACTACAATGGGCACTCAGGTCCCTTTGTGTAGTGAAAACAGGTATAGACAATGGGAACTCATCACAAGCCTGCCTGAAAAAAGTAACCCCTGTGGACCAAGCAGTTTCCCTCTTTGCAAACATAGGGATCAGGTTAATCATGTGTGTCTGTTTACAATGGATTAAATTGAGAAAAGGAGTTGTGCATGTGACTGTGAGGGGAAACACAGAGACAGGGCTTCTTGAGCCCGCAATATACCTGAGTGGTAGGCATGTGGGCTTCTAAGCAAAATTGTTTCCTCCTGCTTGGTTTGTACAGTCTTCAGAGCAGCAGGACATTATATGTTTTCTTTATAAATAAACAAAATTATACTAGGAACGTATCAGACTTGCATCCTCCTCCTCCCAATGGCATCACTCTGCAATGACCTAAATCCTGGTTGAACTCTTAGATGAAGGGGCAACAGTAAGAGATCTCTATTCTCTCACTCTTCCTTATGAGTGGGAGAGAAGTCTTCTAGTAGGTATCTCCACCATGCATCTTGTACCCTGTCTCATTACCAGTACTTCTAAGCTTTAAAATGACTCACGGATTAAGTGATTGGAGTGTCCATTGCCACAGAGACTAATACACGTCACAATTCAGCAGTAAGTATGAACTAGTCCTGCAGCTTAGGACAAGGGCAGAGTTTGCATAGCACCTACTTCTCTATTAGCTGCTGCTTCTTAGGGCCATGGAAATGACACCAGGAAGGTAGTGCTCATGATGCAGTACTGTAGTAACTCTGCAAGAAGGGCATGGGTATCCCTTTCATAGGCACTCTTGCCTACTCCCTCTATCTGTGAGCTGGAAGAGAAATGCAGGGTCCATGAAAACAAACTGAGTACCTTCATCCTCTCACTCCAAAGCATTTGTGAAATTAATAGAGGGAGAGATCTCTTTAGCTCAGCAGCTATTTGTCTTTCTCCCAGAGTACTTCATAAGCATGGACTTATTTTCCCTGCAACAGTTAGCCCATGTTACTTCATTCAAGCCAGCCTCACTTTAGTGCTAACACTGTGAAAAAAACTCAAATGGGCAAGTGATGGGCTTAGCAGTATGAAGAGACTGGGTTAGCACCCAGTGAGCTGAGTTAGCTTGAGCGTATAGCTGCATCTCAACCTCATTAATGGTTGAGAAGCTCAAGTGTCAGCAGCTCTCACACTTCACCTTTGACCCTGGCAGGCCCTCAACTTAAGTTTCAACCACTGCTAGAGATCCATATAGACAGGAATTGGATCAGGACCAACATTGATGTTACACTTCATACTAGCACTGCAGTGAACGAAAAGCCTTAAATTAGGAAAAGGAAAACTTCTATACTCCTCCTCCTACTTCTCACCTCCCTAGGGCTTCTCCATAGGGCTTCCTGGAAAAAAATAAAGTTTTCAGCTTTTAGAGTGGGGAGGAGAAAGTGCAGAGAGCAGCTCAGCCTAGCCTAAGGGAAACATACTGGCCTGTTTTCTCCAAGTGCTACCATAACTTTTCCTCCTGGGGCAGAGGCATACCTCTCATGCTACCCTTCACATCATGCCCATTCTTCTGAGGACCAGTTTGATTGGTGCAGAGCCATTTTACACAGGACTGTAGGTGTTCATGTACTCTGTACCCCACCTAGCCATGCCTACCTTCCTCCTATTTTGCTTTGATCCAGTCTCTCTGCTTTTCCTTTCCTCAGATGCATCTCTCTAATTCTGGCCTATCTTCACAACCTTCATTGCTTCATGCAGTATTCACAGGATTCATGAAGAGCCTTTAGCAAGGTTTTTGATATGGTCTCCCACAGCATTCTTACAAGCAAGTTAAGGAAGTATGGGCTGGATTAATGAACCGTAAGGTGGATAAAGCTGGCTGAATTGTCAGACTCAACCAGAAGAGATCATCAATGGCTCGATGTCTGGTTGGCAGGTATCAAATGGAATGCCCCAGGGATCAGTCCTGGGGCTGGTTTTGTTCAATATCTTCATTAACAGTCTGAAGATGGCATTGATTGCACCCTCAGCAAGTCTGTGGATGACACCAAGCTGGGGGAAGTAGTAGATATTGTGGAGAGAAGGGCTAGGATTTAGAGTGACCGAGACAAATTGGAGGATTGGGCCAAAAGAAATCTCATGAGGTTCAACATGGACAAGTGCAAAGTCCTGCCCTTAGGACCAAAGAATCCCATATACCACTACAGACTTAGGACTACCTTACTAAGCAGCAGCTCTGCAGATAAGGACCTGGGGGTTACAGTGGAAAATAAGTTGTATATGAGCCAACAGTGTGCCCTTGTTGTCAAGAAGACTAACAGCATACTGGGCTGCATTAGGAGGAGTGTTGTCAGCAGATCGAGGGAAGTAATTATTCCCCTGTATTCAGCACTGGTGAGGCAACATCTGGAGTACTGTGTCCAGTTTTGGGCCCTTCACTACAGAAAGGATGTAGACAAATTGGAGAGAGTCCATCCAGCAAAGGGCAACAAAAATGGTTTGGGGGATGGGGCACACAATTTGTGAGGGGAGGCTGAGGAAACTGGGCTTATTTGGTCTGCAGAAGAGAAGACCGAGGGGAGGTGGGGGTTGATAGAAGCCTTTAAACTACCTGAAAGATGGTTCCAAAGAGGATGGAGCTAAACTGTTCTCAGTGGTGGCAGATGACAGAACAAGGAGCAGTGATCTCAAGTTGCAGCAAGGAAAGTTTAGGTTGGATATTAGGAAAAACTGTCTCACTAGGAGTGTGGTGAAGCACTGGAATGGGTTATCCAGAGAGGTGGTAGAATCTCCATCCTTGGAGGTCTTTAAGGCCCAGCTTGACAAAGCCCTAGCTAGAATGATCTAGTTAGGGATAGTCCTTCTCCAAGTAGGGGGTTGGACTAAATGACCTCCTGAGATCACTTCCAACCCTAATTTTCTATGATTCTATGATCTTAAGAGGTAAAATATATGGTAGATCATGCAGCGTGCTGTATTACACTACTCCAAGAAAGCCACAGTGTTCTCTCCTTTTCTTTCTTCAGTGAACGAGGTACACTAAAGATCACAGTGCACTATAAGCAGCTAGGACTGCACAGGCTTTAGTGGCCAAAAGTAATTTACCTTTCCCTCTCCAGCAGGTGTCAGTCTGTTCCAATGAATATTTTTCTGGGTAATTTAGCAAACACATTTAGAAAATACTAGGGTCTATTTGGTGTCATAAAAATCCTTTTTTGTTAATATTAATCAAAATTAGAGACCAAATCATGGGAAAACACCACATGACATCAGTTAGTGCTACAAAAGTTTAATAGTTTTTGCACTGGGCATTGCAATGCATTTTGCATCTTCTTCCTCTGTGCAAATAATTCCTATCCAGAATAGGAATCGTTTCCCTGCACAGGTTTGTTTCTGGTATTTCAGAGATGCTTGTGGGATTAACTTCTGTTCTACTGTAACCAACTCCCTAGCTGAGGACTGTATTTAGTTGGAGAACAGGGAGCATTAGCAGCTCTAGGACAGTGACAAGAGGGGACAGAAAATAACACCTGTAGAGATAAGCATTAAGCACAAATGACCCAAATTCTGTTACAAAAGAAGAAAGATTCTCTGTTTTGGGGGTGGGATCTGCACAAGGTTGAGCTTTTCTGACCTTTCCTTTTTCTCTGACACAGTCAGCCTCTCAGGTAGCAAAGACAGT
Organism: Crocodylus siamensis; assembly: GCF_052110815.1. Classification (NCBI taxonomy): domain Eukaryota; kingdom Metazoa; phylum Chordata; order Crocodylia; family Crocodylidae; genus Crocodylus; species Crocodylus siamensis. Next base: position 132,823,998 of record NC_143397.1, on the reverse strand, counting down.
ATAGTTGTACCATTGCCCACATGTTATTTATTTACTACTTAGTTTTCATTTTTATTGTGCATTTCTAAACAGGAGGGAAGAATATTGCTAAACTTTATTAGGAAAATAAAGCCCATATGCACACATCGAGTGTGTGCCCACAGCTTTTTCAAACACAGTCTCCAAAGATCCTTAGCTAAAGAAACACATGGCCATTTTTTTTCCTCCCTGATACCTGAAAAAGGCAATAGAGCTTACAGAATGCTGAAAGAAAGGTTAAAATTAAAGTAAAATTGGAGTCATACTATTGAATTGTACCGTTTTTCCAACAAAGGACAACAACAAAAGCCATTTTCTACTCTTCACCCCTTTTTTTTCTTTTTTTAAGAAAGATAGCTATTAAATGAGAATGTTTGATTTGATGGTAAAGTGAATAGTTCAAAAGAGTGAACAACAGCAACTTTCCAGGGACAAATACTGCTGTCATTGGGAATTTGCATCAGTGTAAGTATAGCAATGATTCTTAACTTTTTTAGACTCAAGGGAACCCTAATACCAACTCTTAGTTTAGAACAATTCTTCTGTTGCAAAAGAAAGACCAAAACAGGTAAGAATGTTTTCAGCACTGTAGGTCCCTATTTAAAATCTGTGGATTTATCCTGTGAATCATGTGTTTGTACACTTAACAGTACACTCCATAACACCTTTACAATAATTTTGCAGTACCACAGGATACCCAGCAGCCTGGTTGAGAATCACTGCTCTCCAGCAAGAACATGGCTCTCAGTAGCGTATGTCTGTGGGATTTACACTGGTGTTTTGGAGAGCAGAATTGGGTTCCCATTGTTAGAAATGTTCAGCCCAATACCTCTGGTTGGTTGGGAAGTTCATTCCTTAGCAGTTAATACTTGTAGTTCTCTTACATGACTGGAGTCATTCTATTTACACTCATATCCCACCTCTTCTGCAAATTGTGTGGGTGCCTGATTTTGTACCTTTCTCGCACCTTTCTCACATCTGTTCCTAGGCAGATAAGGTTCTTTGGGTAAATCTGGTATCTTTTGTTAGACCAACTCAAATAGTTGAAAAACTTCTTCTTTGCAAGCTTTTGGGTACAATTACCCTTCGTCAGGCAAAGGAAGCATCTGCAGATGGTCTGTGCTCTTCCTTGATGGAGTAGTAAAGCAGCCAGAGGCCAGTACCTAAGCAAGAAAGCCAGTCAGTTAAAATGTAAATTGGATTGGTCAATAGGTGAGAGACAAGTGGGCATAGGCGGGAGAAGTGGGGGCTAACGGGGCTTAGCCCCCCCCCCCCCCGCCAATGCAGGGCAGTGGTAGGGCTGCAAGGCAAGGTAAGGTTGCAGGCTTCCAGCAGCTGCAGCAGGGATAGGGAGGGAGTGGGGCTGGGGGAGGGGCAGGCACTGCACAGGTTGGGCAGGACAGGGCACAGGACTGAGCTGTGAGCAACTCATCTAGGGAGGGCAGCTCCTGCTGCTATGTATATCCCAGGGGGCATGTGCCCTCAGATCTGCATGGGGCAGTGCTGGGTGCTACTGAGGGCTGGGGCCTGGGCTGTACCAGGCTCTTCCCAGGTGGGACAGGGCAGGGCTGTGCTCGGAGTAGGCGGTGGCAGTGCTGGAAGGGGAGGTATGGGGGGGGGGGGGGGGGCTGCAGCCACCCCAAAATTTGATGTAGCTCCACCAGCCCCCCCTCTCAGCGCCACTGCTGCCCACCCTGCGTGCAGCCTGGCGCAACCCCCACAGGAAAGAGCCCAGCTCAGCTGGAACTCTGCCAGTATGCAAGGAAAAACCCACCGTTTCCTGCGTTTTTCTCCTTAAAATGAGAAAATCCAGGTTTTACTGCATTTTTCTGTGACGAATGGAAAACCCAGAACCCTGATGTTGAAATACAGATACTGTTCTTCTAATATCTCATTAGTGGGAGGTAAAAATAAATCTTCTAACCTAAGCGCTTCACTTGAGCACTGCAGTTCTGCCAATTCATGCAAGACCAGATAATCAGGGCACTATTGTACCACATAATGCTGGATATTGCACATATTCACAGAGTTCAAGGATAGAAGGGAACATCAGATCTCTTAGTTTGATCTCCCATATGTAACCCAGGTGGTACTCCAAGAGGTACCCCCTCTCCAGTTGAAGGGATCAAAGCAGGTGCACAAGCGCTGTGGGAGGTGTAGGGACTCTCCTCCCCCTATAGAGCAGAGCTAGACCACCAATGGGGACTTAACCATATACCTTTTAATGAGAGAACAGTACTGGGAACATAACCAGTATAAATCAAGGGGTATAGGGGATACTACAATGCCCCGAAGGGGCAGGATTCAACAAAGGTTAGACACTTAAAATCCTAGACGTATTCATCCAGTTGACAGAAGACAGGGTGAACAAAACATAAAACACAAACAGCAGAACAAAAAATACTGGTTGGTGAAATATAAAAGGCACAAAATACAAAATGTCAGATAACAAGGAATATAGGGCCTAGGTACCTGGAGGGGGAGAGAGGGGAAAAACACAACGACCCCTTCCCACTGCAACAAAGATTTCTCCCTGTTACTTTACTCACCCCAGCTATGACTTGAGCTTAAATCTCCCGCATTGTAGGCAGACACTGTATTACATAACCAGTGCTGATACTATAGCAAACTGCTAGTGGTCTTGACCTTCCTGGAGCCCCAGCATCACATCAAGCTGCCTGGCCTCTTATTGGAAGAGCTGGAAGCAGAGCTGGGAACTTCTCAGGTTGCTGCTCAGATCCTTGCAGGAGCTGGGGAGCCTCTCCTGCTGGCTGCACCCTCTCATAGGGGATCCCCCAGCGGGGAGCCTGTCCTGCCGGCTGCACGCCGCGGTGCTGAGGGTCCAACTGCTGCCTGCAGGTCCAATGCCTTCAGGCTCTTCTGGGGCAACTGCTCCCACCCCACTGGCCCAGCTCTTTGCCAGCTCCTTGAGACTCCTTCCTTGCAGTCCCTGCTGGTCTCTCCTGAGTCAACTGCCTGCCCCTTTTATCCCCCTCCAGGTGACCCAAGGGGCCAATCAGGGGACATGGAGGGTGAGTCTCTGGGGCCTGATTGGTGAGGAAAGGGAATCCCAAGTCCTCCAATCATCTTTTACCCTTTCAAAACTCCTGGGCTAAGTCCCTACCGGCTAGCCTGTCACATAAATTTCATCCAGTTGCTCCTATATTGGCAGAGCAGTTTAGAGGTCTCGCTGTGGATCCCCCAGGTTAGCCCATCTCTGAATAAGTACTTGGTCACTTATAATGAGAGAGACAAAGGCAGCAGGTTGTGATGCTAGCCGCATGATTCCCTTATGTGCATATCTAAGCACGCTGGCCTGCCTCAGCCACTTTGGTCCTTGACCTTTTAACTTCTGTATTGAACATAAGGCCAATAGAACAGAAGTATCTTAAATTAAAAATCTGAACTGGGAGCCTTACATCAATGTGGGTGTTTGCGTTAATTTTACATTTTAAAACAAACTTGGCTGCTTCTCAAGTGTAGCTGGAAACATTTGTTTCCCTTTGAAGAGCCAGTGCTGTTTCTCCTTTAGGCAGCACTTCAAAGAGAAACCAACTCTTTTCCCAACGTGGGTCAGCAAACTTAGAGGGAGGCTTTTGATGCTTTTATATGTAGCTACTGAGGAAAGCCCAATTGATTGAAGATCCCTAGGCCTTAACTCAAAAGACCAAGTTTTGGGTGGGGGAAAAGAGGCAGTGAAAGAAGAATGGGGTTGGTGAGGGAGTTTTAAACATTTCTAGAAGAGAAAGGTACCCATCGCACCCCAAAAATGATACTTAAAAAATATTCTTTTTTCCTTCTTAAAACTATTTAATATGAAAAGATGCAGCTTTTACCAAAAATCAACTACAGTATTAATGTGTGCTAGGGATTTAATTTAATTCACTGATTTCCCTTGCCTTTCCTTTAGGTTGGATTGGCGCCAGCATAAGGAAATCTTGTCAAGGACACCCACATAGCTCTTCTGCAAATACTTTTATGTGCTGTCCAGTCAAAGCCCTTCTTTGCCACCCTTCTGTGTAACCAGCATTTGGTTTATTGCAGCATCAAACTCATCTGGGGAGGGTCACTAAGCTGGTTTGTGGGCTGGACCAGAACTGACCTCCTGTGTAGTGCCTGCAGTGCTGGGTCCAGCCTGTATATTGCATGCAACCTGAACTGCCCCCAGGGTTTTCTGTGCATGTGAGGCCAGCACAGGGTATACACTGCTCATGGGGCATGGGCTGGACCTGGTGCTGCAGGAAGCACAGGGGTTAGTCTAGGGCACAGCGCACAACCTGCACTCCATGCCCCTTGTGCCATGTGCTGCACTGGGCCCAGCCCATATATCACAGGCAGCTCATACCCTGGGGCTGGTATATGCTGCATACAGTGTGCAGGACTGGACTGGCTATGTACCCTTCATGCAGCACAGGGGTTCAGTGTGGGGTGCATACCGCATGTGGCATCCTGCTGCACTGGCTCTCATATGACCTGATCCAGATCAGCTCCACAGCCAGGGTACAGGGCCAGTCCAATGGCAAGCTACATGCAGTGCATACCTCAAAGTGACCGCCTGTGCTATGTACAAGGCACCAGGTCCAGCCCTTGTACCACATGCAGTGTGTAGGGCTAAGGTTGAGGCTGGGACTGGGGCCAGCACATGGGGTTGGTCTAGCAACCCATGGGCCAGTTCATATGGCTTCACAGGCCAGATCCAGCCCATGGACCGTATGTTTGACACCCTTGGCTTATTGCCCAACAGAACCATGGTGCAAACTCTATTAGAGATTGTAATTTTTTTTAATGAACAGTTATCTTGGGGAAGGGAGAAGGAAAGGACAGTGAAGTTTATATAACCTACAGCAAGCACATTAGTGCATCCCCTTGAACACACTTAATCACGATGAATAGTTGATTATCTAGCTGGTACTCTTGCCCAAGGTTGCATTTTAAAGCAATTTTTGCTTGTGTGGAATTGTTTTTATATAAACAATGGAGCAGGTTTACTTTTTACCCAAGCCAAGCAATATTTTCTCTTAATGCTTCTGGTTTTTAATGGATGATTTTAAATCTTTTTAATGGCTGAACATTTGTTGTAGAAGCAAATTCCATTCTTCCACTCCATCAGCTTTAGAGAAAATGGTGTTATGCAAAGGAGAATAGATTAATCTAAGTAATTCATTAAATGCAACAAAATTAATTTAAATATTTCGTTTCAGAAGTAAGCTAGTAAAATAATTTCATTCTAGAGCATCGCAATATGTTTATCCTACGAGGTCCCAGGTATTTGCTGAAGTGTCTGCTTCCCTTATGTTGGATACTGCTTGCTCCCTGGAAGATATTAAAGCCATATGAAGGCTCAAGAAGACAAATGATTGGGGTGGAGTCTCTTAGGGAAGTGAGTTTAGGTCATTTTTTAACTTGGCTACGGTTGACTGTCCAGCTCTGGATCCGTGTACAGGATAGTGAGGTGCCGTGTCTCCACTAGGAACTTCTGCCAGAAGAGTAATTTCCTTTGGGGATGGGGGGTGGGGTTTTTAATGATGTTTCTATATCACAGAAAGCCCTAGTGCTGACACAGTTATATTAACAAAAACGGCTTTTGTGGACACAGCTTACCTTGTTCAGGGGACCAGTGCCAGCTCTACTAGCTCAAGTACTGTTTGGGTGGCATAACCTGTGCCTGCACATAGAGAGTTTGCCAAGATAGGTATACACTAGAGTACCAACATCAGTTCCAGCAGGCCCTTCCTAATGTAACAAAGGCCTTTGTCTAATATTTTGCATTTCTGATTAAATCTCGTTCCATTTACCTTGTGTCCCATGTTTATTTGAAAGGACTTTTAGACACTAAAAACCCCCTTCCAAAGTTGTACTCTCATCCTAGTCTTGCAGCTGGGACACTACGACACTGGGTCCAAAAGAGCTAAAAATGGGAACAGCAGTTTGAGCTAAAGAGCCAAGTGTGTCAAGCAGGGGCTTCAACAGACTCATTTCCTCTTCGAATGGGAATAGAGAGGGAGCAACACTCACTCGCCAGTGAGTTACGCTGGCTGAAAACCAGTTTCTTCTCCTGGTCCATTTTTATGATTTCTCACCTTCCATCCCAGAGACTCGTGCTTCTGGCTATGGAGAGTGACCAAAAAGACATACTTGTCCCACAAAGAGACTTTTACCCCTTATACCTCAACGTCCCTTTTAACAGTCCCTGAAAACACTAACTCTCTTCAACGATTATTTAACCCTTCTCTGGAAGTGCTTATTTCACCAGTCAACTGACAGGTAAAAGGAGACTACTGAGAGATGTATTGGCCAACACCTCACTAGCAGGTATGCCTGCAGATGAGAAGTGTTTTCTGCCCCATTAACTATGACAGGGCATATCCATGCCCACCTTGGCATGTTAAGGAAAAGGAAAAAAAAGAATTATCATGTAGTCTGCTTAATGTAGCACTAGGTGGAGCAGTGGGCAAATGTCTGTACTCTTGCACAGTTCCTAATGAATTATTACTGTCCTCAGATAGCACTGCTGGAGTCTGGGCCAGAAAAACTGAACCCTAGGTCTGTCCTTTTTCAGTGACCCCTTCTATGGCTCTGAGCTGGGCTTATTAAAAGTTATATGAAAGCTTTATATGAAGGCCCTACTTTTTCTTTTTTGTATATTCATCAGATGCTTAGACGCACTGTTGGTGGACTTAACAAAGAGCTTAAAATCCACTATAGCAATTAAATTGCCTCAGACCTCGGTTAACCTAGTACTTCTTCAGTGAATAAATTCATATTTAACCAAAATTAATTATGCTGTACCCTGTCTGGCAGAAATATTGTGCCTTTAAACTAACAGCCTCCCTGATATTTGAAGATTTCTAATGTGAAGGTTAACCCAGTATTGCCAACTCTTGACAGTTTAGCATGTGCCTGGAAAAAATTATATTTTCCTAAGTGCACACATTTCATAGAGACGTGATTACGTGAGACTCTTGGCAGCCCCTTTTTTTCATAAAAAAGTTAATTTGTAGATTTTGTGCTTGGAGAAAAAAGGCATGAAAAAGTGACTCTCCAGTAACCTAAAGCCAGAAGGCTAAGGAAAAGAAAAAAAATGTTTTCTCAGCTAATTTTGTGATTTTGGAGGGATCTTATGATATTTGAAACCTTAGAATTACCAGTACTGCTAATTCAATTTTCTTTGTTAAAGAGAGAATACTCTTAGCTCTGTTCCTGACAAAACAGCCTTGAAAATGTCAAGTGACAGGTAGGAAGCAGGGGCTCAGTTTATCACTTACCTCTGCCAATCTTCACTATCCCACACCAGTTATTATTGGAGCCATCCTGGTTACAGGTATGAAGGCCTGCTGTAGACTAGGACTTGAGGTATGAGGCCAGTATGTGTTAACATACTTGTTAACTAACATGCTTTAAGAAATTTCTCTAGACAAGGCATGCTGCCCTCGACATATGCTAAACTGTTAAGCTAAAAAGCAGCTGATATAATGGTACTGCTCCTTCTTACAAAGTACTTAATTGATAGCAAGGGCACATGGCTTTTGTTGGACATTCTGTAAAGTGTTGCAAGGGCCATTCTTCCTCTGCTCTTATATCACGCCTGCCTCATCTTAACGAAGGTGGCTCCACGAGACATGTGAAGGCAAGACCAGAACAAAATGTTTAGTTTACATAAATTTACATGATGTTTTGAAAGATATGGTAGAAGCAAGGCAAAAGAGCTACTTTGTTCCTACTGCTGTACAGGGTATGCACAGGATTGTGTGCATTATACAAATGAACTAATTATACTAAAAAAAGACCCTGACTCCATGTAACTGATACCTCATACAAGTGGCAATCACCCTACAAGACTTTGCATTCCAGTTCCTGCTCTGTTAAAGCCGTGTCTAAATTAGGATGTAAGGTGTGAGACCAATACATCTTAATACATGCTAACACATTTTAGACATTTAGGAGAGGCTGGAGATGCTGCTCTTGATGGCTAGAGACATAAATTACACATAAACCAATGTAAGTGGTCAGAAACCACTTCAAATCTGTAACAAAACAGAAGTTCACTGGAAAAAGACCACTTCAGTGCACAAAGACCGCTTCCAAATTGGCTGAAACTTGCTTAAGATAAACCTGGTTGGATGTAGTATCAGACTTAACAGATTTAGGTTAATTGGTTTCTGGAACTTCTGTCCCAGATCCCCTCTAGATTCAAATTCAGAGTCCCCCAGCACCGCAGAAAGGTACCTCTCCACAACCCCTCCACCTCACAGGGAGAGCATGCTAGCCTTGGCCCAATTGTCTGCTTCAGCAGATCAGGGAGCTGTGCTCTAGTGCCCCCTGGCTTCTGGTCTGGCCCACTGCAGGTATTTGGCTGCATTTTCAGAATCAAAAGTGAGCGAGTGCCTGTTCACTCGCTTATTGGTTTAGTATATGCATCTTAGACTAACTTGCAAAGATTAAATTGATTCAGCCTCAGGCTTTTTGACTGGCTGTACTAAGCCAATGTGTGCTAAGCTGCCTGAGTTAGAGCCTAGGGGGAAGCTTTAAGGATATACTATTTAGTACACATTAGTTAACATGCATGATATCACACTTTAAATCCTAGTCTAGAAAAAGTACACAAGAGCTGGCTGAGCCCACAGCACACCCAGCCCTCTGTATAACAAGACAGGTGTCCTGGATAAAGAGAAAAGAAGATTTATCAACATCCATGTTGTATTCTTGACCAGCAGCTAGTCTGGTTATGTTATGTTAGCTTGGGGATGTGAAAAATCACACCCCATATCCACTTGTCTTCTTATAATATGTAATGTAATTACAGTAATTGGCTAATACATGCAGTACTGCTCTCCACTTGACAAAATCAAAACTTTCTGGGTGTTTATTGTGATCCCTGTCCTGTTATTAGCAAAAGAGGATGCTTTGCTCAAACAGCAGGGAATTGTGGGAAAATGGAGTATTTGAAGATTTTTTTTTTAATGTTCTTTGCTATGGGACAATAAAACAGTTGTTGATTTAATTGATTCGAAGTGCTGAAAGTTGTGATTCTTGGGAATTTAAGTTGAAGAAGCTCTGTGTAGTTCAAATTAGTCTATGTGCATTCTGGACAGCATGTTGGTCTGTTGAATGTTTTGAGGGGCTTATTTTCTATCAGTGCTGGATAAGAGTGTTTTTGGGTTTCTTTGTTTTTTCTTTTAGAGGGAAGGAGCAGTGGGAAGGCTTCCGAATTGTTAATATTGCCTAGCCACCAGTTCCCGGAACTTTCTTTAACATCTAAAACCTTTTTCTGGCAATCAGCTGTGTTCTAACAATAGGGGCCCTGAGAGCTGTGGTAGATCTCATTAATCTTTTGAGAAACATCTTAATTCTGTGGGTTAATTTTCTTCTTTTACCATCTAAGGAATATTGGCAGACAGCAACGATTTTCCTCTGTTAGACCTTGAAACGATTCTTCATGCTTTTGTCACATAATTAAAATTAGATTATTGCAACTCTCTGCTGGCAGGCCTCAGAGTCTTGCAAATAGTCCAGCTGGCCCATGGGTTTGTAGTAAAAAGGATGCTCTTGGAAAATCCTTTCCTATGTTTCTCTTCTCTCCTCTATGCTATAATCACTGCAGTCGCTGCTGCCAACGAAATGTATTTGCTTGTTGCTTTCTAAGGGCAGTGAGCACAGTGAGAGGTCTGCATGCTGCATGCCAAAGTTTGTTCTAAGCTTTGCTTAAAGGAGTTGGCACTCAAGAGCTTTTAATAATTGTGCTCCTTGTTGGCCAGTTCCACTTCTGCTGAAAGAGAGAGTGGACCAAAAGGAAGGCTCTCTCAGATATGAGTTTAAGAGGACCACATGCTTGCCTCAGTGTTTCCAGGATTTGTTTTCATTGCTTGGGCACTGAAGTTTACTGGAAATTGAGTAGCTACTACTCCCCTCCTATGAGGAAATGTAGTTTTGATTCCCCTCAATCCCCACCCCCCAAAAAAAAAGGAAAAAAGAAAAAAAAGAACAGTATTTTGTGCTAAATCTGGGCATCCTGAATCCAATACGTTATTGTTCCTGCCTGATACTTTCACTTTTGTATGGCAAATCATTGCTCCCAAATTCACAGCTAGGCAGTTTAGGAATGTGAAGCATGTATGCATCATTAGCGCTTTATCCACAGAACCCCAAACCGCTTGGCTGGTGAGAGATTTATTGGATGTGACTATGTGAATTATCAATGGAAAATTCTCAATAGATAGGTTAACCTGGAGCTAACATGAGGAAAAACCAAATTATCATGTAGGAACAATAGAGTTTTAAAGTTAGGGAATAATAATAGTACTTGGACATGATCACCCCTTTCTGTGTTCACATACCTACAGATGGACTGCAGGATTATCTGTCTGCATGATAAGTATATTTTGATCTTTATAAGATATGATCCAGGATGCTATGTCTAGTGGGGAAGCATTTATCTTGCAAGGAAGAATAAAGAGAAGCCAGGATGCGCAAACAGAAGAGAAAGCTGTTCGTGTAGGTTACTATCATGGGCACTGTCATCTTCCCTGGGCCAGAAATGTATTTGTTAAAATACAGGTATTTGGTACTCCTGGACAGCCAGTAACAGGTAGAGCTATGGATCAAATAATTGTAACAAATAATTGCATTTGTAATAAATAATTACATTTGTTAATGATCTTCATTGTAACAAATAATTACATTTGTTAATGATCTTCATTGCAACAACTAACTCCTTTTGTCCAATCACTGTACTGTATGCACTTTGCTACTTGGGTGATCTAGCACTAGCTCTCAATCATGTGGGCATTACCTGTCAAAGATTTACAAATCCTAAAGCCAGATTTTTAGAATTGCTAAGCATCCATGACCCCAGCTAAAGCTGGTGGGGGCTGCAATTCTAAAAATGAGGAGCTTGGTGACTGAGTAGCTTGTATAGGCTGTGGACTCTTACACTTAGAAGGTTTTTCCTGTTCCTGTAGCAGTGCAGTTTGTGTTTGTTGGCAACCACAAATGATCACAAACCCCAGGTCTTATTTTCCTGTACTGTTGGGCCTCTTAGCACACAAGTGTTACCAGGTGTGAGCAAGTGTAAAATGCCATTGCTAATGCAGGGAACAGGCTTCCTACTGCAAAGGTGGCATTTGCAGTGCTATGCCGGCTTCCCAAAGCAAACATCTTAACTTGGCACCTATCTCACAGCATTGCTGGCACGCCACCTTGGAACAGGCATAATGCCAGCCTCAAAGGGAGGCATAAGTATATGAGCCAAAATACTATGTATTAGTGTCTGATGAATATGCAGAGGGCAGGTTTCCCAAACTGAAATGTCAAAGCAGCTGCCGATCCTGTTATGTTTCTACGGCAAAGAAAGCATGTTACCACAAACTTTGCTTTGAAAGCTAGATGAAGACTGAATGGACACTGAAGCCATAAACATGTCTGCCTCCCCACACCTCAGAAATATTAGAGCCTTCTGACAATTTCATCCTTCCACAACTCCATTTGCTTTCAAGCAGCACAAGTTCAGTACTTCCTAGGTTGGTCATCAAAACACAAATACCAATGTAGCAAATGAGATGCTGTTTTCCCCATTGCACAAGGCAAGCTGGAGCACAGCCGTTCTCAGTGTTTTTATATTAAGATAGAGTTTCAGCGTACAGCCCAGGAAACCACATCATCTGGCCCATGGCATTTCTGGAGGGGCTGGGAATTCACAGCAGTGATAGGTTAACCCCTGAGACTTTCTGAGCTGACACAGCAGCTCAAGGAGCCGCAGGAGTAAATGCTGCCATCACTTACTCCATTGCTGATGTATGGAGCCCCATTAGAGTCTTGTTTTAGGAGCTTTGGGGCAAGCTGTGGTAGTATTAGCTCCTGCACTTCCCTGAACCAACACAAGGACTCAGGCAGTCTCAGGGGTTTAAGTTGCTCAACCAATTGGTAACAGCAAGTCCCAAACCAGCCTGCAAGGAGCTCTGGAGTCTGAATCCAATCTGGGGTGCCAAACAAATTTGACATCCCTGTATTAAGTAACTGTTCTCAAAACATAGGGTCTCATGCTTTAGGTTGTCTCTTTCTGTACTAGATTTTCTCCGAATGTAAAAAAAAAAAACCATTTCCATACCCAAGTCTTGTGGGTTTGCATTGCGAAAAAAGAAATGCTTTTTGTTGAATTTAGATAGGATTGTATAATGCTGCTGCTTCTTTATAAAAACCCAAAGGAAGTAAGTTAATTTTAACTGATTTTGACCATACTTACTCCAGCTTTACATGGGTGTGCTTTGTTAACATCAGTTGATTTAGCTACTACAGTAAAACAGAAGAAATCTGGATCCACTAGGAAGTTAACACATAAAGCCAATGTAATAACATGAAAACCCCAAAGTGATATACTAGTGATAATAATCTGCTGGGCTAAACAAAAAGAGGTGGATACTTTATAACTGCAGGAAGAAAAACTACCCTGTTGGCTCTTTTGCATATATTTTTTAAATAGGACAGCTGGGCACTGACTCAACCAATGCCTCACATCCCTTCCATAGAAAAGTCTGCCCATACCTTGCATACTCCAGTTTTCATTCACCAACAAGTATTTAATGATAATCCATGCATTTTAACTCTATCAGAGCCCAAAATGCAACCTCTAGCCTAACCTAAAATAGATGTGGCAAGAACATTTAACATGGCCTACATTCCTGTCAACAAGTGATAATCAAATTTCCTTGCAGTGCTAAGGCTGACCAAAAGACTTCTTTTAAAGAAAACTATCAGGTTTCCCTATCATGCTGAATAACAAAGACATACCAAGTTTTTATCTGGAGCTAATGAGTAGAAAAGAAAAAGTATATTTAAAAGGATGTACACGATTAGGAGGGGAATGGAGGGCATAAGGAATGTTTCTCCCCAAAAATGTTTTACATCAAAAGTTAATGTAACTGAAAGATCAAACAGAGAAACTATTTCTCTTTTTCTGGTTATTTATTTGTATAGTAGTTCCACTGTTTTCCCATGTACAGCAACATGGCTTCTCCCTTTGCTTCTGAAAATCAAACAGCAACTGGGGAGAGAAAAACAGACCATATGACTGAAACCCCCCCCAGCAAAACAGCATTGCGGGAGGATGTGGATTGGTATACAAACTGCAAGTAGTTTTAATTCCTTGTTGTCATGAACGATATCAAATTGACAGCCTCCCTAGGGAAGTGACAACAAGCTGTCAAAGAGAGTTGTCAGATAGAGAAGCTTTGTTTGGAAGGAAATGCCTCAGAGTCAGGAAATAAAGTAGCAGTTTTTGCAGGTGAACAGAAGAAAGAGGGAGAAAGAAGATAGGGAGGAACAGAAGTTATCTCAGTAATCTTCCTCCCTAGTTCCTGCTTAGAGACATTTGTCAGAATAAAATAGCATGTTCCAGCAATACGGACAAACAGATTTGCACGATGGTTGGTTAAAATTATCAGTGTCTCACTACTAACTTGTGATCCAGATGAAGCGCAGTATTAAAAATATCCAAAAGAGCATGGGATCTTCTATTCCTGAAGAGAGGGAAAGGGTACGCTGACATAACACTTTCCAACAGCTGTCACAACAGTGTGCACACAGCCATTTTGGAATTGATGGACAACTGCCTCTTGCACACGGACTGCTGGGGCATCAGCTTCCCAGGAGCACAAGTTTCCAGCTCCAGCGCAGGCTACTGTGCACAGGCTATCAAAGGCAAAACCTTCTTTGACTCTGAATCCTTGCATGCGGGACCTGACAAACATGTCCTTTTCTGAGTTTTGCCAAGGCAGAAGCCTGTCTATTCTTATCTTATTTTAGTTGTCATACCTTTATTTTCTAAGCTGTTGCAGAGATGTGAACAAAAATCAAATGCAGGAGGTCACTTTGTTGAACTAAGCAAATTATTAAGAGACTTAAGAGTCCTGAACTTCTGCAAAAATGGCATCAAGAACAAATGCATCTAGTTGTCATGGCAACATATATCGAGATTTAAATATACCCGGCAAAATCTGCAGGCTCTTACTATTTGCTCAGGCAAATTTTCTCTGACTTCACTGAAACCTTGCTTGAGCGAGGACTAAATAAAACCTGATACAGATCTCAGGATCTGGCTCCACAAAACCTAAGAGATCCCAAGTAAATGTTGATGTCCGGAGGCCAGATTGCTCTCATTCACAGAAAGGCATTGCTGTGGTAGAAAAAAACCATGAGGTTCCCTGTAGGGTTCTTCATACAGCATGCTGGCAGGGAAAGGAGGGCGAGATGTTACTCCTACGCAAGGAGAGAATTGAAGGAAGAGGGTTCCACCTCCCTGGCACTCCCTCAAATTGAGGGACCACTGCCGAGACTCAAGTCCATCTGGATGAAGACCTGGATCCTCTCCATTAGCTCTGTGGCCCCCGTCCCTGGTGGCACAATTTCAAGGAAGAGATTCTATAACTGCTTCCCCACATTGCTGCTGTAGCAGGGTGTGAAAGGAAGTGGGAAGTCACACAGCTCAGATTTCGCCATGGAAGGTGTAATGCAGCCTCAAGAACTATAAACACTTCTGTGGATTCCCAGTGAGGATAGGGATGGGGATGATGAATGACCCCTCTCCCACACAGTTTCTTCTCTCTCATGGATCCCAAGACTCATATTTTCATAGTTTCTAGGGTCAGAAGGGACCTGAGTAGATAATCTAGTCCAACCCCCTGCCATGGCAGGAAAGAGTACTGGGGTCAAACCACCCCAGCAAGGTGTACATCCAGCCTCCTCTTAAAGACCCCCAGGGTAGGAGCCTGCACCACTTCTCTTGGAAGTTGGTTCCAGATCCTAGCCGCCTCCTGATATCTAACCTAAACCTACCCTCTGCCAGTTTGTGACCGTTATTCCTGGTCACTCCTGGTAGCGCTTGGGGGAACAGGGACTCCCCCAGTGCCTGCTGGTCCCCTCTGACTAGTTTGTAACAGGCCACTAGATCCCCCCTCAGCCTTCTCTTGTGGTGGCTGAACAGGTTCAGGTCCTGTAGCCTCTCCTCGTAGGGCCTGCCCTGCTGACCCCTCATCATGCGAGTGGCCCTCCTCTGGACCCTCTCCATGTTGTCCACATCCCTCCTAAAGTGCGGCGCCCAGAACTGGACGCAGTACTCCAGCTGTGGCCTGATCAGTGCCGCATACAGGGGGAGGATCACCTCCTTGGACCTGCTCAAGATGCATCTGTGGATTCATGACAAGGTGCGGTTTGCCTTCCTGACTACATCCCCACACTGCCGGCCCATGTTCATCTTGGCATCAGTGATGACTCCAAGATCCTTTTCTGCCTCTGTACTGACGAGAAGGGAGTTCCCCAGCATGTAGTTATGGTGCCGGTTCTTCCTCCCCAGGTGCATCACTTCGTACTTGTCAGTGTTGAATCCCATCTTATTCTCATCCGCCCACCCCTGTAACCTGTCCACCCCCGTAACCTGTAACCTATTGAAGCCTGTTGCTTCCTTCTAGTGTGCCCACATCCCCCCACATCATAGTGCCATCAGCAAATTTGAACAGGGTGTTTTTTACTCCCTCGTCCAAGTCACTGATGAAGATGTTGAACAGTGCGGGCCCGAGGACCGAGCCCTGGGGGATTGAGGGACCACTGCCGAGACTCAAGTCCATCTGGATGGAGACCCGGATCCTCTGCCAACATCCCTCCAGGTCGAAAATGACCCATCCACTACCACTCTCTGGGTGCGGTCCTCCAGCCAGTTAGTGACCCATTTGACAATGTAGGTGTCGACACCACAATCCCCTAGTTTTTTAATGAGAATGGGGTGAGAGACAGCGTCGAAGGCCTTCCGAAAGTCCAGGAAGACTATGGCCACTGCTACCCCTGCATCTAAGGATTTTGTGACATGGTCATAGAAGGCCACCAGGTTGGTCTGACAGGACCCGCCGCTAATGAACCCGTGTGGTTCGCCCTGAAGCATAATCTCCCCTGCTGGTCCCTTGTGGATATGTGCCAGAATAATTTTCTCAAAAAGCTTGCCCAAGATCGAGGTAAGACTAACTGGCCTATAGTTTCCCAGGTCCTCTTTCCTCCCTTTTTTGAAGATGGGAACCACGTTGGCCCTCTTCCAGTCCTCTGGCACCACACCAGAGCAGCATGAGTGCTCGTAAAGCCGTGTCAGGGGTCCTGCAATGATCTCAGCCAATTCCCTCAGTACTCTGGGGTGGAGATCATCTGACCAGCCAACTTGAATATGTCCAGTCCCTCCAGAAGTTCCCTGACTAGTTCCTCACTAACCTTTGGCCTAGGTGCACCTCCCCTGGGCCCTGAGGGAGGCCTAGCGGGGGGTGACTGTTCCGGTCCGTGCTTAGGAAAATGGAGGCAAAGAAATCATTAAAGATGTTGGCTTTGTCGTCTGGTGTGACAACCAAATTTCCTAACCTGTCCTGCAGAGGCCCCACATTACCCGGAACCTTCTTTTTACCCCCTATGTATTTAAAGAAGGACTTCTTGTTGTCCTTGATATGGGAAGCCAGTCCCAGTTCCATCTCCACCTTGGCCTTCCTGACTTCCCCCCTGCAGCCCCAAGCAACTGCAGTATAGTCCTCCCTGGTGATGGCCCCTCCCTTCCATTGGGTGTACGCCTCCCTTTTTGCTAGGAGACATTCCCGGATGCTTTTGGTGAGCCATGGGGGCTTATGTGCTCTCCTGCTCCCTTTGATCTGTGTTGGGATTACCTCCCTTTGGGCTTGGAGGATCATCTCCTTAAGGAGCGACCACTCTCCTTGGACACCTGGCTCCCCTCTCCTCTGGGAGCTCAGTGCTTCCCCGACTGTTCTCCTTACCTCATTGAAGTCCGTCCTCCTGCAGTGCAGGGGTGCTGCCTTGCTGTAGGCCTTTGCCACCTTGCGCTGGATGGTGAGACTCCTTGAGTCAGGTTTTCCAGAAATCTAGGAAAATTTAAGAGAAGGTTGCGACTGCTGTATGTTCATGGACAAGATCCACACTTCCGTTTTTTTCATTTTTATATTGGGTGATTAATTATCTTGCCTTTTTCCCCACTGAGAGCATGCTATACAAAACACTGTAGCAAAGGGGTTTTTTAACCAAAAACTAAACACTTTTGAAAGCAGGTACCTGGATTCCCTCTTCCAGATGATGACAGTCTTACTGAAAAACCCCTTCCAAAGCAGATGGTTAGGAAAGATTTTCTAAGTTTTCAAGTCCAGCAGAAGGTGCAGTCTGGAAAAATATGGAAGAGGAAGAACAAAGCATTACATGTGCCAAATTGGTAATACAAAATAAATTAATACAAAATGTTGTTTCTAAGGAAATGATATTGTTAGTAATAGGAACTTACTCCTGGCAAAAGTGATTTTCACTATGCTGTGAAAATCTGTCTGTTCATCAGCTAAAGAAGAATTCATGCCAAGAATGTTTATCTAAATCTATCCCAACCATACAGTTGGTCCAATAAAAGATATAATCCACAAAAATCCTTCACCTCCATAGATGCTTACATGACCTGTGAATCATGAAGATGTGTACATTTTAGATCTATCTTCAGCAGGCTTGGAAAAACTTCTTGAAAAATGCTATATGCCTCTCTTCAGAGGTGCAGTATTCTGCCACTGTACGCCAAGAATGGAGAATGTGGGGGCCAGATACTAATCCTAGAAGAACTTGAGACAAGTAATAAAAACAGTGGAAGTATGAGAAGGCACCTAAGTCTGAATATACCCCAATTTCCACAGCAAATGTACTGCTATGGCTATAGCAAAACAACCTGACCACTCCTGGGAAGCTACAAGTTATATGTTGGGGATTATAGGCTCAAGCAATACATACCCCTTTTCGTCCTGCTACACAGCTTAGGCCCAAATACCACAAGACATTATGTGGCCTGATTCCAAGAACTGTAAATGTAGGATCCCACTCTAAGCAACGTGTAGACTTCTAGCAAGTGGGGAGAAAGGGAGCAAAAGAGAGAGAATTATAAAGAACAAAGGAAAAAGCTGTGGAAATGAGAATAGAAGTGAAACAAAAGAAGACAGGTAAGAGAAATAGTGAAAAAAATTAGATTTGTGTGCAGGGATGGATCTAGGGGATAGGGGTGAGGGTTCAGTCACAACCCTTTTAGGGCAGTGAGCTAATCTACAAGAGGGGCTCTGCTATCAAGAAACTTGCTCTATTGCTCCTTTTTAAGTCACTGTGAGCTATGCTATTAACTTCAAGGCAAGAAGGCCAGGTTTTTAGGCCCTTATGATATTGAGGGTTGGGTGAAAAAGGAAGGGTTAACTGTTTTCATTGTTACAACCTTTTACCATGAAGGGAAACAAAATGCATTGGCCCAAATTGTGTATCAGACAATATCCTACATGTGATGATTACAGACAGCTAATTAGAGGGCTGCATTCTTGTATTGTTTTTTGCATCTGAAAGTCAAAGCACAGCCTTGGTTATGAAAAACAATGAATTTGTATATCTTTTTCATACACAATAATGCATGGATCATCTTACTTTAGAGCACATCATTAGTAATCAAGAGGATTCTGGAATTGACAATCCAATGTACCAGATGTACTACTGAAGCCACAAAATATTGACTTGTGGCTTCAGTATGCTGGCTTCTATTGTGTGCTTGGTGGTAGGAGTTAAACTGAATCAAGCCTTCTGTTATTGGCTGCCAACATATTATTTTGTTGGCTTTCCTTGCTGTTGGCTTAACTGTTTTAAAGGCTTGTGCACACTACAGCTGATGACAGTTCTGACGGTGTAAATTCTTTTCAGAATGGAAATGTTCACTTCTTTTCTTGGGCTCTGTGCCTGCAAACCATGTGAATACCTTTATGCATGTCAGCAGTCCCAAAGAGGTCAATGGGATTATTCAAATGTTCAAAGTCATGCACTTTGAGCACCTTGCTGAATAAGGGCCCTCATCTGTACACAAAGAGCTACACATCCAAAGACTTCACTGCAACTTCACTTTGCTTCATTTATTTTTGGCCCTATAGGGACTTATTTATAAATATTTGAATTAATGAAATACAATCTGTAAAACAGAAAGAGGAATCATCTTAGTGCAGTAGCTATGGCAACAAATATTTCCTGAATGTATTTTGCTTCTAATCAGCAACAGCCCTCATTCCAAACAATGGCCAAAGGTTTTTGGCTTTTTTTGTTTGGTTTTGTTTTGGCTTTGTTTTTAATGGTTTCCTGAACTATCTAAAGAAGAGATGCTGAAAGTTGAGCTACTTGGCCAAACAAGGGTCTCTCTTAAGAATGCTTGACCAAAAAATTATAATAAACTCATTACAGTTTTTTTTGTAACTGGTTACTCGATTCTCCCCCCACATGCTACTGCAAAGTTAGAATTTTGTGAGCCTGATTCTGTTTGCAGTTACACCATTGTAATTGCACAAGGTCTGATCCTGCCATCAGTTTTCAAGCAGCCCTCCCTGCACTGAGACCAACTAAAAGACCTGTTTAAGAACTATGACACAATACGCACAATTGTTTTCAATGGTTATTCTGATTTTATATTGTTGTAGGTTCAAGGCATGATTAGAAAATAAAAGATGGCATTTTCCAGGCTCCCTCCACAAAACATGCTCCCACCTGCATCAGTCACCAAATGCAGCACCATTCATGGGACACTGTGAAAATATTCAAGCTCTGATAGTGCAGGCTCCACTGAATTTGAGTGTGATGCCTCTTAGGTGTGGTTTCAGTAGAGCCATAGGCTCTGAGGATCTCTTTAACTTGTTTGGTGGGGCAGAAATGATCAACTGGATCTGCATAACCATTGGTAGAGCTCTTATGTACCACTGGGTTCTGCTAGGCATCTTTCTTTTCCTGTCAAGCAGTTTTTTAAAAAAACACCACAGTGATGGTGTCTCCCAGACCCAGGCTCATTCATAGTGACCATAGCGACATAGGTACTTTCATAGTGGACGCAGGTACTTTTAGTAGAATATGCAGGTCTGTAGTTCCCCTTATTTTCTGACATGAAATCATGTCTACACTGAGCATGTCTACATGCGCATTAATATACTGTAGTTACTGAGTATTAAGTTTAGTACCTGTAAAAACAGGTGTTAACGCAATGTGCAGGCTAACACCTTTTTTGTAATGCTAATGCACAGTAGACTAATTCTACTGTGCATTAAAGTAGCTTTTGTTGTGATGCGCTAATGCTCAGTAGAATTAGTCTACAGTACATTTAGTGTTTCGTGTAGATGCGCCCACTGAGGTCAGAATTTTTATGGTTTCCCTTTGCAACCACAGCAGCCAAAGACTTAACTTTGTTTTTATTTATTTTTTAATAAGATTCTGGAACACAGAACAGAGGCCCTTCTAAGTTAAAGGGGAATCAGATTCTATATACTTGCCAGCATGTCAAAGAGTGTTTCAGGTACACAAGAAATGCAAGGATCAGAGCAAAAACTGCAAACTCACTGCCTGTAATTTAAAGGTAATAAAACTGTTTCTTTCTATTGCTAGGGGGGGAAAATAGCCAGAAAAGACACTGACATGGAAATGAAGCATTTAGAAATGTAGCTCAGTAATAAAGTAGTGGAGGTAACATTACTACCCTTTTCCTCATCTCCAGCTTCCAAGCTCCTTGTGACATAAATTACCTTTTTGGAATATCAGAGACAGCAAAAGAAACTAATGACCTTGCACCTACATTGGCACCAGACGTAGCAGCAAATTCACTGAGGCTATTTTTGAGTGCTCATAACTAGGAGCAGCTCAGATTTGGGAGGCAGCAGGGTTAGTCAAAACTAGCTTGGGTTTCTCATTTTGTTTTAACAGGAAAAAATAAATTAATCTAGAAAAGAATTTGTTACAGATTTCTTCATGGTATTTCACGATCACATCACCTTCTCACCCAGTAAAACCTTTAGGGAAGGTTAGGGGAGAATGAAAACTCTGAATCCTTTATATTAACAAATATTTGCAAGAGTTAATTAAAATAGAGACTATTGGTGACTGGAAGACCATGCAGTAAGTGTCTTTGTAACATTCAATCCTGATGAGGAATCCTACCACATAGACCTATTTCCAAATGTACGTGTTATTTAAAAATATGTAAAGATTATCAAATGCAAAGAGGTTCTTTTCAGAGAATAGGAAGGTCAATGATGAACCAGATCAGCAAGTTTTTTGAACAGATCCACACATAAATCCATTTTTGTGCTGTTTTACTGATCATATGGATGTTAATTCTTCTAAGCCAACATGTGGTTAATAGTATAGAAACTGACAACTTTCTAGGAGCTGCTTCCAAACACCAGTAAACTTTACTCATAAGCAGCAAGTAGATTTTAGGGACTTTGTCCCTCGGCCTCATCCCAAGGGTGTTGATTAGCTCACATTAACTATGAAACTCTTAGCTGTGCACAGAAAAGATATGATTCTACGGTAAGAGAAAGTATACAGCCTTTGCAGGGTGGGTCTCAGAAACTGGTGATGGAGAAGACTTAAGACCCTTTAATATATTCTCTTGCCATTGCAGTATTACTGTGTTTTCTCACATATAGCATGTATCTTTTTCCAAAAACCAGTTCCTGGAAATTCAAGTGCACTTTATATGTAAGAAATATTGTAAGAGCAGTTTCTGTCTTATAGGTAGGGATCTCCATAAATTGTGCCAGAAGTGCCCCCCTCCAGTGACTCCTTTAATGTTTTTCATTTTGCCACTTGCCGCCCCCACCCCCCAACCCTGATGCCCTGCCAGCTGGGCCATTTGCTGCAGATTACTGGGAAAGCAAAAACCACAGCATGTTTAAAACCTCCACCAATCGAGCAGGAGGGGAGGGGGAGTGGACAAGCAGCAAAAGGAAAAACTTTAAAGGGTCTGTTGTAGCGGGGACTTCTGGCACAATTTACGGAGATCCCTACTTAGAGGCCAAAAATGAAAGTAAAATTTGCATGGGGCTCTCAGGGAGCAGAACATTGAGCAGGCTTGGCTCCCTAACTGCTGCTGCTCAGTTACTTACTACAACAAGCAAAGATCTTTTTTCCTTCATTCTGCCTTTCAAAAACAAATGTGCATTTTTGCAGAATGTTGTATCTGAGAAAATACAGTATTTCTGGCCTAGCCTACATTGTACCTTCAAATATTTTGTGCAGTCTAATTTTGAATGTCTCAAATGGTATTCTTAAATTGGCGTATTATTGCATCGCCTACTAAATCTCACGCTAAGAATGTGTTCCCTAATATTTAGCAGTAGTAATATCACAGGCATACCTAGAAGTCCCAACTAAGAATTACATAGGCATTATAAGAGACTGTCCTCCACTTCTGAAAACATCTATGCAGATGGTTAGCTTTAAGTACGTGAGGAATCTCACTGCTTTCAGGGGGTTTTTTCATCTACTTACGGTTAAGTATTTGGCAGGAACAGGGTCTAAATGAATTGCCAAGGTTATATTTCTCAGGACCCCAATCAACACAGCCACACAACCAACCTCCCTATCATCTAACTTTTCCTCTACTTAAGTAGAAGCAGTAAGATGTAGTTCTTGTGCCCACTGCGTTATATACCTCCTTAAAAATTATCTTCCTAGTGCTTCACATATATCTCTAAATTAAATTGAAAAGCAAATTCAGTTCAACTCTAGCACATTTTTTCTCAACATTAACAAAACCCAATTAACAGACTTGAGAATTAAACAAGAACAAATGTTCCCTTCCTTTCAAAGGTTTAACATTCATGAAGATACCATTAATAAGTGAACACTGTCTGGTGTTCTGTTTCTTTTGTTTAGTTTATTGGTGCTGAGAAACCTTCTTGCTGATTTATTTATGCTTGTATCTTATTTCTGTATTCAATTTCAAAGATGAAGTAAAGACAAATAAATAGCCAGACAACAGTTAACAGACTAAAGCTACCAATCTTCTACCTAGTGGGGGTGGGGAAAACAACAAAAAATGTGTATGAATACAAACTTTTCTTACTTTTCCAGTTTGGTTCTATTCAATATAGCCTACCTCCAGCATGGGCTGTATAGTACTCCATGTATGATGAGTTCTAGGGGGCTTTAAACAAACTACTGTTCTAGGGCACTAGGATTCCAATTTATTATGTTAATTAGAATTAATAACATTGTTAAATGAGTTCCATCCTTCATGATTCCTGCTGTGCCTTGCTATGATGCTATACAGTTTAGACTATTAGCTCAGTAGGCCAGGGACATTTTGTGGCATGTACGAAGCTGAGCACTTTATGCTATATCAACTAATAATCTTTAATCTGACTGAGTTACGCTGATGGAGTCCATTTTTCTTGGAACAGAAAAATCTCTCTCAGAATGAAACCCAACTTGGTAATCACAAAGGGAAAGCCAATAGCTATCAGGGCCTTTTTTGAAAAGCTACCTCTTGTCATACAGCTGTAGCATCCTGGCAAAGATCATCCAAAATAGAGAAGAAAGAGGCATTGAAGCATGGCAAGTTGTGTGCTTCTTTCTGGATAAGCACATACCGCGGATGCACAATAAACCTTCAGACTGAAGGCCATCAATCAGGAAAACAGTGGGTCCATCTACATGTGAAATTAGTGCAGTGCAATAAACTCTAGCACAGTTCACACCAGAATTTATTGCTTCCAAGAGCAGAGTTTACATATGCACCTAGGACCATAGCACATTAAGCCAGAGTAGAGCAACACCAACTGGCAGGGGGTTCAAGGGGTCAGCCTACCAGCCTGGAGTTGCTCCATCCCAGTTCAGTGTGCTGCAAAGGGGCTAGCTGAGGCATGAGGGTGGCAGGCAGGCAGCCCTGCACCGTAGCACCTTTGTGCCCCAGCCAGCCTTGGTCACTGTCTACACGTGTGTTGCAGTAGAGTAAATAACTCTGCTGTAGAATAGTACTTGTGTTGGCAGTACTATTTTATGGTGGAGTTAATTAGTTTACTCCAGCCTATTAGCACTGCATGTGTAGACAGTGATGCTTTACTGCAGAGCTAATTAGGCAACTCAGCAGTATCTCATATAGATGTTCCCAGTATTATTTTAATTCAATATTATAAGGCCATAAGATTTTTAAAAGGAAAAAATTATGTGGCCTTTCCAAGCCAGAACAATAAAGAATCTGAGAATGTTGATGATACTGACCTTTCATCAAACTCATCACTGTGTTCTAGACACACTCATGGGGTATAAACTCATCTGAGCTTGCACACCAGGCTAGGGTCTTGCCACAATCCGGTTCTGAGCTTCTCTCTAGGCTGTGGCACAAGCTAGTAGTGATTCAGTAGGTGTTGTTTCTGAAGAGAGAGCACCATGTTGCTGAAGATAAATGTACTGCAGAGTTCCTACAAAAAACTAGAACTCTTGGTTCCAAAATTATACCTTTTATTATACCAGCTGGAAAATAGCAAGAAAATTGTAGAGTTCCTGACATTTAGGATGAGAGCATGAAGAAGTGCCTATTGATGTTTTCCCCAAGAATAAGAAAGTTAACCTTAATGCCCTGACCAAATTCTAATTCTGAGCATTTTACCTACAAATAAATACAAATAAAAATCAGTTGAAGTTATTTTTCTCTACCCTCCTTTAAAAGATGTATTACCATATTTTCTCACACATGTACCATTCACCCAAAAGCTAGCCACTGGAAATTGGAGTGTGCATTATACGTGAGAAATACAGTAAAAGAAAGCCCTGCCACTGACTGGCTCACACCAGAAGTAAAATCTGCAGTGATCCACAAGGAGCAGAACAACGAGCAGGCTCTGTTCCCTAACTGCTGCCACTCAGTTACTTAGTGCAAAGGAAGACCTCTTTTCTTCACTCTGCTTTTCAAAAACAAGTTAAGTATTACATTCCAGGCATGTTGTATGCAAGAAAATATAGTATATTCACTCATGTGGATGTGGCAATACTGAGGTGGTAAACAAGAGACTGAAAAGCTATTCAGGATCCTTCTGAAACGAAGACACCACGTTACTATTACTATTTTTGTGCAACCTTTATATGTTTTTTGTTGTAACCTAGGAAAAGGTGGTTTTAACAGTAGTTTCACTTGAATCAACAAGTATCTACAAAGTAAATAGGAAATGACTAGGCTTAGACTGAAAATATCTGAGTGCCAACATACTTTGAAACAGAAAATGTGAGTGAACACGTAAACAATTTGTTGCAACATCACCTCTATTATGATCTCCTTACTACTTACTCCTATCTCACAACTCCCCACCTCATTATGGGCTAAACTGCAATGAGTCTAGCCCTTATTATGGGCTAGGCTACAGTCAGCCTAAAGGATGGGGTAGCACATAGCGGTGGTGATCCATGAGCTGACGCATGGTCAAAATTCCCTCCTCCAGCCTCCCTCCACATCAGGCAAGAGGCAGTATCAGTCACTTAGCATGCACTGACCAGTATGCTTAGGCCAAGGTTGGGAGGAGACAGAGCCAGGGCTTCATTTATTTCGTATCCTGTATGGGAAGAGATATAACAGGTCTGTGGACATAGTTTCCCTTGTTCACACTGGGACGCACCAGACACTTCCTATGCAGCAGCTCACAGGACCACAGTAACTGTAGGACAAGGGCAAATTCTGTCCCTTATTTGCACAGCCTGGCAAGCTGAGTGACAGTTCAGTGGCCTGTAAACTCCATTTATTACAGCAGCTTAGTACAAAAATACAAGTTTTGACTCCTCCTGTTAACAAATAAACCAAAACCCAGCATTCAGTTCAATTCAGGAAGTGAGAGTATGGCATCCCTTGGCTGTAAAGTAGAGCTTGTCAAATTCCTAAGGTCAATGTGGAAGCGAGTTCTCTGGAGGCTGTTCAGCCTGGATTAAATAACAGGATGCAAGAGTGTGAAAGTCAATTTCTGAATCCAATGGTGTGGTGGTGGTGGTGGTATTCATGTGTCAGGCATCTAATGGCTCACAGAGGAGATTCCCCAGTAGTGAACCATTAGCATGACCACTACCTGATCCTCTGCATGTGTTAACAAGTTTTTCCCTGCATGAGCGTTTACCCTACATATGCATTTACCTTCTGATTTCACACCTAAAATGCCTGCTTTGCTTTAAGTCAGGATGCACCCTACTACTAGGCTTCAGTGCATTTCTGGTTGCTAGCCTTCAGGTGTTGTCTTGATACGTGGCCAGATCCTGAGCCAATATAAATTGGCATGATTTCATGTAATTCATCAGCACTATGCCAGGTTTTGTTCACTGAGAATTTTGCCCACAACACTTTTCCTCACCGCTTCCACAATTTGCTGTACAGCCATGAAGTGAGTTGCGTGGGTAGTGTGGTCTATGGGGAACTGACACAGCAGGCAGCTCTGAGCATTTATGGCCCTATCAAGTACCAAAATAGGAGTAAGCACAAACAGTCCTCTGGATAGGTGTGGGAGTGGGACAGAGAGAGTTATGTTTTTACCTTCAGCCATCCAGCTACAGTGCTAGCAAATGACTGTTCTGGATCTGCCTTGATGAGAACAGGTAGGTCAGTGTGTACTGAGACGGGCCTCAGATTCTGCTTTTCCCACTCCAGCTAGCATCTCAGTGGGTTTGCAAATCCACAGGTGTCTGAGGCTGCTCATGCCTCCACGTTGCTTGATTTCTCTTTTAAGGGTTGAACATTTCCCTACCGCCCGACATGTCTTGTGGGGGGGAACGTGTGGGAGCTCTGAATTTCTGCCCAGATCAGCATGTGCTCTGATCCCTTGCTCAGTTTCACCAGCCTGGGACAGCTTAGTCCTCACTTTATGTTCTTGCTTGCATATATTGTCTCACTTAACATGTCCCCTGTTGTTTGGCTGATGCATCTCCTTTCACCTTTTCCTGCAGGCCAGTCCACATGTTCCCTTACCCCAGCTTACTCCAATTACACTCATTACTTCTGTTCTGAGCCCCACTACATGCATATCTTACATCTCAGCTATACCTATTACCTCATAATTTCCTGTATGGCTTACACCCCTCGTTTCACAAGCTTTGACTCTTGCTTACTGAGGGACTGGAACCTTTTAAACCTATTTCTGCAGTCCCTACTGAGGCAAAATTCCCATTAGACTGCCAAACTGGGCTGTCAATCGATGTTTAGAGGAACATGGGATCACAATGGTCACATAACTCTAAGGCTTGTTGAAGGAAAAATCTGGTTAATCATTGCCTGAATGTCACATGGATATGCACTATGAAAAATAACAAGATAAACAGATATCAGGGGAAAATATATTCTACAGTGAAGTCTGAAAAGACAGAGTAATAATCTTCTAAGAGAAGTAGTAAAAGTTTTTTTAACAACAGAAATTACAACAGGAACTGGCCATGCCCCCAAGAATATGCTACAGATAACAATTGTACATTGGTCAGGAACTGGAAATTAAATAATGATGGTTCTACATCTGCCACACAGCGGTAAATATAACAACGCAAGTGTACTTTACAGACACCTTTTTAGCCTACCAGAGAATTTAAGATTCCATATCATGCAGTCAGATTATCTCTCATTTATGCATATGGAACAGCACATTGGTTAGATATTTTGTTCTTTTTTTAACGGGACTGTTGTTCAGAAATGCAGTGATTACAAGACAAAGCAGAGTCTCACATTATGAGATGAGTGCTTTCACAGCTTAAGGCCTTATGGAACTTCAGCAGAAATAGATATTCCAGTAACCAAAATGATATTTTTTACTTGACAGACAAAAGAGGAAATATTTAATGTTTAATTTTCAGCCCTGTATAAAATGGAGATCTTTAAGCAACAAGTATTTTATCAATTGTGTTCCTTTTTCAAACATCAGAAATATCTACTAATTTAACACTGTGAGCAAATATTGAAAGAAAGCCCTGGCAAGAATGACTGGTGTGCAATATAATCAAGGGGGTCTTTGTTTTTTTTTCCAGCAGGCTAATGAATGCATACATGATGTCCACTGGGTCTCTGACATGACAGGCATATGGTGTTTATAAATAAATAAAAAGCCTGACAATGCAGTTACTTTGATACCACTGAATTCAGTAGCTAGTAGCATTTGGTTAACTGGTGAGCTGTCTACTCCTAGTTATCCTGACAGCAAGAATAAAATAAAATGTCTTGGTAAAAACAATTACTTTCAAGTGATAGCTTTTAGGGTTTTTTCTGTTAACTCATGTTAGTAGGATCCCAAAAGAAATATTAGGAATCTTTCTATTTTATATCTTCAGGTGCATGTTTATCAATTATTTAAAATTATAGTAGGAGGGAGTTAAGAGCCATAGAGATGTGCTTTTAATATTAAGGGCTCAGAAACATCAGCAGAAACTAAGGATCAGATCCAAAAGAAGACATAGATTTATGAAATGGGACTTAAATGCCCAAATGCCACACAGGTCCAGAATTGGGATCCTGAACCCCCTGTCCACCTGCCACCAAACCCTTGAGGCGCTTATACTCTAGAAATGCCATAATTTTTTTTTTATTTAAAGATCCCCAGGTTCCTAAATTTCTTCTTAGGCACATGCCCAGAAGCACCTTGGCTCAGCATTTAACTTATGCCTATGCCCAATCAGATCCGAAAACTAAGCATTCCTCTGCTTAGCTTTGCTAGACACTCTCAGGCGTGTGTTGGGCTCTATACAATATCCAGTGGTGGGCCCCCATCTTGGGGTTAGGGAACTCATCAATGATATGGGTAAGTGAGGTTCATGTCTCTCTGCCTGAGGGGACTGGAAACCCATCTCTCCCACACAAGTACCCTAACCATCAATCTGCAAGGTCATTATCAGTATTCACAATTAGACAGTTGTGTTTAAACTTCAGGTGTGCCTTTTAACAGTGACAGTTTTGAAAATGAAAGATACAGATGCCTGTGGGGAAAAGAATGATAAAATCATGGACTTTAATCAAAAGGCTTGATAGCAAAAGTGAGGCTATAACTACACTGTGGGAAAGCCAACAAAATGTATCAAATGGAGTCCAGATTTTAAGACTCACGAGGTTCAATTCTGACCTGAGACATAGTCAGACATTCCCTGCAATTCGGTGCAGAGGAAAAGTGCTTTTGGTGAATGTGGAGCAGAGCTTGCAAATGTACGTCCTGCTAAAGAAAATTCTAAAGTCAGGTGAGATTTCTAAAGGAAATAGCATCACTGGAAATCTCTGGCTTAATCATCTAGGGAGAGTATTTTTGCTAGTATACCAAAGGAACTGGCTTCAGAACTGCAAAAGAAGCCCATTATGGCAGATACAAAAAATTAAGGTACACTTACATGAGGAACCACTCAATGAAATTTAATAGCATGTATCATACAGGAGAACAAACTGGATAAATAGGCCTTTGGGCCTTGAAATCTATTAATATTCTGTCATTAAGCAGACTTCTCCACAGAAATAAAAACTAAAGATTTAGTTTCAGAAGAAGGAGAAACAGCAAAATTAACTGGCTGAAGTCTCTATGCCACATGCAGGCGATTACTAGATTATACACTGCAGCCATAATGCATACAAGCACTACTCAGTATTAAAACAATGGAAAAAAATATGTCTGTGCTTCTCAGAATGTAATACAAAGACAGCCCCTTCTAAAAAAGCTGCACATTTGGTCCTTTAAAGTAACCAGGGGACCAAATTTTAGCATTTCATGTTTGTAAGTAGTTTGTCTGAGGGTTTTTTGATATTTGATATTTTGTTTTTGTTTTTTTTTGTTTTCATTAACACCTTTGCACCCCAATGTGAATTCATAAATAATTTAGCATACATAAACTTTCAGCTGTTGTGGATAAAAAAGACAATCTACACCATGACAACTACCTGTCAAAGGTACAGATCTTTCTATTTGAAGCTGGGATGCAATGTATTGGCCTGATCTGCTCACTGGTAAGAAAAAGTTAGAATTCAATACCCAAGTGAAGAGAGACAACAGAAGTGTACTGTCTTGGCAAAGACCAAAAAAGAGCAAACAAATAAGTAAGATGTCTCAGCGGGAAATGACTGTCTCTCAAAAAGGAGGGAACAGTACTAGAAGTTAGAACAGCACAGGAAAGAGCCCAGTTGATTTATAAGTATATGTATTTAAATTTATTAATAATATAGCTCTCTTATCTTTCTAGAGGTATAAAAGTAACAGATGCATTTAGCAAATGTTAGAAAGTAAAATAGTGACAAAGTTCAAACTCTCTTTAACCATTACCTAGTCAGGATTAACACAGACCAAAACCCTCTCCCCACCCCCAAATCCACGTACACCTTTTGTGATATGGGCATGAAAGAGAACCTGTTTTCCCACAGCAGGTTTATGTCTTAATTGTTGTGAATGGTTAGGGTGTGCAGGTCAGTCATTTCTGATCAGAGATGGATGGAAAACTAAGTTATACCTTAAAAAAAAAAAAGACACAAGCAAATGAGCTTTTCAACTGTAAATTCACTGGCTCAACAACAAGAGAAAAATGCTTACTGTAAAGAGGACAGTCTTTGTGAAGCTGTATCTGATTCAGATCTTTCCTCATCACAACTCAGAATAATTCTCCCTAATAGGGTTACTTGTTCCAGGACAAAACTTCTCCACTAAAACTAACTGTGATCTATTAAAAGAGAAATGCAAGCAAGTGTGGAATCCAGGAGGAAGCTCTCTGGGAAATATGCAACTCCACTGTTTTTCCCCCTTGGAAAGCTTTTTTTTTTTTTTTAAATAAACTATGATGCTATGGAACATATACATAAGCAGATATTTTCTCCAACTCCTGTTACACAACTGTATCAACCAACCTTTTACTGTGACTGTACTTTGTAAATTCACTTAACAGTTTTGATATAGTTTGTTCCCTGGTTAAGCCTAGACCATGGTGTTTTTCTCTCTGCTTGGTATTTGGACTTGGAGGAGGAAGCAAATGCTTACACATGTGCTGGACTCTGTGAACAAGTAGCCACACTGATAACAATTTACATCTTTGTTATGACTTTAATGGAATTAAACTCACATGCTTAAAGCTAAAGGTGTGCATGAATACTTGCAGGATTGGGGCACTAGTTACAAAATTAGGCATGTTAGCTGCAGTTACGTACTATATGTATTCTTTACCCTCGTGTGCGTTATGTCTTGACTATTACAGCTCCCCAATGAGTGGGAGGGATGTGAACAGTTATGGGCTTTCTGTAGTTTTGGTTAGGAGGTTTGATTGTTTATTTTTTCCCAGCAAAAGTCCTAGATGTGGAATCCTTTTTCTCATAGGACTAGTAAAAACTTTTTTAGTGAAAGGACTTTTTCCCATGTCAGCTGCATTTACAGTAGTAGAACTTGCCAGTAAACCTGGTACTAATTTGAATAGCTTGCTACAGTGTCAGCTGGGAGAAAAAGACCACATATAACAAGTTTACTTGACACACAGAAATGTGATCAGGTTCATAAAGAAGAGGCAACAAGATTCTCTACTGCTCTTGTCTAGGGTGTGCCTAATGTGGTCTCTAAGGCCCCAATCCAATCAAGATTTATGTATGTATTTGTGTACTTAACTTTCTGTACAGAGAGCATGCCCATGACAGGTTCAGTCACCAGTCAGAAACTGTTGCCAAAAAGCTTCATGAGCAGGATTCAAGATGTGGGTATCCCTCAAGGAACACTCTTGTGTTCTCATATTGAAATATTTTGTAATATATTTAGAGACCCAGCTCCTGGAATCCATGACTAAATGAGAATCTCTGCTTTCCATTGAAAAAGCGTTCTAGGCCCTCATGGTTACAGAAAAATTTTTTTAAAAACATGACCCAAGTGTCCCCTAAAGGCTCAAAAGACAAAGAAAGCATCAAAAACAGATTTTTTTTTGTTCTGATCAGAATCTGACTTTTAGGCAAATGTAATGATTTGGGGAGGAAGGGCTGACTCATAATTTTTTAGCATATAGTGTCTATAATGTTATACATAAACCATTTTTAAAAGCTAATATGTTTCTTATAAATTCATATAGAAACACCAAAAATATGGGAAGAAAAGTAAAATACTAAAAACAAGGAAGGGGTAGTGCTTCTCAGTGCAGCATTTCCCTCTGTGTGCTCATACAATTCATGTGTATCAAAGATGAGGGGAGGAAACCTTTCAATCTTCAGTATTGTACACTAGGGGGCACTGCCTTAACAGTCTATTAATTAAGTCCCACATAACTAGGTGGTATAAGTGGTCTGATTTTCAAAGGCACTATGCCCTCTGAAAATTGCAGTTGATCAATCTTTCATCCTGAATCTTAAATTATTTGCTATGGTGGACTTGTTTTGCAATATCATCTATATCTTTATTTATATTTATAGGGGACAGGGCTAAGAGCGATGGCACAACCTATAGCAGAGGAAATGTAGGTTGAAGATTAGAAAGAACTTGTTTATGAGATTGGTTAAACCTTGGAACAGGTTACCTAGAAAAAATGTGGAATCTCCATCCCTAAAAAGTTTCGAGACCAGTTTAGACAGACACTTAACCAAGATGGTTTAGTTAGGGTTGGTCCTGCCGTGAGCAGGGAGCTGAAGTAGAACACCTCATGAGGTCCTTTCCAGCCTTTAAAGGACCAACTTTCTTATGATCCTATGATCTGTACTTGTATAAATGCTGACATCTACAACAGTAAAGAACAATAGGCACTGTTGTAATATTTCTTATATTAAATGGTAACTACTTCTAGTAACATTAATCTTAATTTATAATCCTGAAAAAAATAATGCTTAAACTGTATTTTTAGGAGTACTTATCAGCTGAAAGTTTGTTTTCTTTGTACTATGTAGTACCTTCCATTATTTTAATCTATGTATGGCATAGCTCCCCTGAAGTCAAAATCTACCATTGCCCCCCCCGCGACCCCAAACACCTTGATATCTGAGTGCTACAAATGGGACTGGCAAAGGAAATGACTTGACCAATAAAATGTTGGTTGAGATACAGAGCTCAATTGTACAAAGTGCTGCACACCTTGATCCTGATCCAGTATAATGCTAAAACAGGAAAATAATCCTGATTAAACTGCCCACGTCTATAAAGTTAACTATGATCCTAAATGTTTCAAGCATCAGGGACCAAAACAATGATGAAAATGTCTGAAGAAAGCAAACTATTCATGTATCAGTAACCAGTATTTGCTGCAAACTACAGTTTCCAGTCACATTCAAGATTTTTCTTGAAAAGACCAACTTTGATAATATCATGTTACAAATTACTCCTGCATCAAATCATTATGTCTTCAGATTAGTAGACACTCCAATCCTCCCAGGGGATCTTTATGCACAGATTCCTCCTGTGTAAAGATACATTGAAATCAATGGAACATGACAACAGATATAAGAATCTTGATTTGCAAAGCACTTTGGGCCAGATCACTATCAATTATTAGACAGAAATCCTCATTACCTTCAATAAGAAGTGTTGATTTAAAGAAAAAAAAAAAGCAAGGTAGTATGATAAGTCACTATGATTGAAAAATGCCTTCAGCAGCTTTGGCTTGCAAAGCATGGAGGAAAGAAATCAGCATATCCAAAAGTCTAAACAACTCAAAATGTACAATTTGAAAAGTTTGGGTATGAATCACAAGCATCATATTATTTCCCAATTCATAAAAGAACCATAAGAGGGGAAAAAAGATAGGTACCTAAAGCCAATACCTGAAAAGCTGCTGAAAATGACTTTTTGCTGAAAATGTGCTTCTGGTGGGAAGAACTTGTACCAAATATTTAAGTTCAGCCCAAAAGTAATATTATGCCCAAATTGTTAGTGCATAATTATGTAGACACCCCATTTTGACTACAGAAATGGTACTATGAGTGGTGCTTCTGACACTGAAGTATTTTTTCCATACTTTTCAATGAATTTTCACATTTCAGTTCTATGTTATTTCTATGTATTTATCTATCCTGTGTTTTCCTTCGTAAAAACCATTTTTATTTCAAACTCAAATTCAAACAACCTAGAGTAACTTTGTGCATGTTATTCATAAGGATGGCTGGAAGGTCCCAAACCTGCCCTTAAGTTACCATAGGTACTGTATGTAGTCATGATAAAAGCAACACCTTAGGGACAACTGGCTGCTTTAATGGAAAAATTCTTGACTGCTGGGAATCAGGAAATAGATGGTTTGTAAGCAGGTGTTTTTTTTGCAGACTGGCTAAATGTTGTGCACCTGATTACTGAAAAGAGGTAGTTAGCTGTGTTAGTCTTAGATTAGGCAGAAGGCAAGGTGGTAACTAGTTCAGAGAGGCCTGACCTTTGTAGGTGACCATCTACTTAGCATCTGACAAAGTAGCCTGTTTCTTATGAAAGCTTAGGGTTTGCTGAACCAGTTACACTAAAAAGTGTCAGTCTGCTCTGCCTGATTACTGGAGAGAGATTTTAAACAACAAGTAGTCTACAGAGTCTTTCCTGGAGAGAACCACATTGTGTAACAGTGTATTAGAAAGTTTGGGAGTGGAATTAGCCCACAGGGACTTTTTTGCCAAGTGCCGTACAGAATGAAAGCTGACAAATCTGTACTTCATGGCAGTGGTTCTCAAGCTCTGCAGACTCAAGGCACCTGTCAGAAAATGCCAGCTTTTAGCTTTTTTTCAGTTTTTTTGACTACAGAAAAATGATACAGCCGTTCTTCTGCTGCAAAGAACTCAGAAAGCCTGTGATGGGTCAGCTTTGACACTATAGATTCCCATTTGAAATCTCAGGTTTATCTTGTGACTTGTGCATTGGTGCTTGCACACCTAACACTGCCAATCACATGTGTCACCCTTAATAGGACCTTACAACACCCTGGCTGAGAATCACTGCTTTATAGGTAGATGGCAAACTTCACTCTTCAAGGACTGGCAGGCATTCCTGGCAAGGAAAGTGAGATAAATTAATGTAATAGTCCCCCTCACATGCCGAGGCAGCTTCTAAGGAGAAAAAGCAGCAGCCCAGGAAGTACAGGAAGGCTAATAGCTATTAGCAGGGGTATGAGGGGCAGTGGTTTTGAAGCTCTGCAGGCTCAAGGCACCCCTCAAAAAATGCCAGCTTAGCTTTCGCTCAGTTTTTTTACTACAGAAAAGCAATAGAACTGTTCTTCTGTGACAAAAAACTTAGACCATGGCAAGTCAGGCCGGTTTTGGTACTAGGGGTTCCCATTTGAAATCTCTGGGATTTCTCCTGTGAACTGTGCTGGTGTTGGCACACCTACCCATGCCGCATTCCCGTCTGAGAACACGGTTGAGAATCCCTGCTGCCTGGGCAGGTGGCACACTTTATTCAGTCTTTAAGGACCTGCTGGCACTCTTGGCGAGGAAAGTGAGGGTGACAAACCCCCCACCCCTTACACACTGAGAGGCAACTTCTGCTCCTATGGAGGAGCGGAAGAAGTCCAGGAGGCCCAGGAGCAGGGCAAGCTAGTAGCCGGGACCTCCAGAGGTCACCTCATCCTGAGGCAGGACTAGCCCTATGCCAACCATCATGTAAACCAGTTTCTCAGCCTTTTTTGTACCAGGACCCAACCCAGTGCCCCTCACTCAATGGCCAGTCCCAACCCAGTGCCCCTCACTCCCAACCCACTTCCCCCACCCCTGCAGTATATGGGCCAGGGGGTGGGGGGGTGGGCAGTACCGTACCTAGATTCCTGGCGGCCCTGGGCAAACTTAGTATTGGGCCCCCTTCACCAGAGACGATAATAATAATCATTATTTTCACCATTTTTGGGGCCCCCTTTTCTGTCTGGGCCCTGAACAGCCGCCTGGTTTGCCCATGCCTGTGTCTGGCCTGGTGTGTAGGGCATGAATGCCACATGCTGCTGGTGGCTGGGGGGACACAGCGAGCTCTCGCAGGCAGTGGCGCTGTTGGTGGTGGGAGCGTGGCGGCGGCAAGCGGGGAGCTCCCACAGGCGGCTGTGGCACTGTCGACAGCTGGGGGGTAAGGGTGGCAAGCGCTGACCAGTGGTTGTTGACCACCCGCAGACGCCACCAGCAGTGATTGCGGACTGCCCACAGACGCCCCTGGCGGTGTCAGTGGTGAGGGGCAACCACCCACAGGCACTGCTGGCCGCGTAGGCAGCGCCTTTTCCTCAGGGGGTGCATGTGCACCAGCTACGCATCACCAATGGTGTAGGGCATGGCGGGGGCACGCAGCCTGGGGCCTCTGCCAGCCCGCAAGAGGAAAGCCACAGCTTCCCCCCTTCTTTTCTCTTTTAGAGGAGAATCCCTTTTGTAAAGTTTGTTGCTCCGCGTTGGCAGCGCATCGCCCGCCCTTTCGTATACCCTTGCCACCCACGGGCGCGGACGAAGACCCTGAGCGGCGGTCGGCTCCCAGCCTGCGGGTCTGAGGGCGGCGGCGAGGGGCGGGGAGGCGCTGCGGGACGCTGCCAGCCCGGCCCGGCGGCCCTCTGCAGGGGAAGCGGCGCAGGCCGGGGCTCGGCAGTGGACCCCCCCGTCCAGCTGTTGGCAGCTGCGCCCGGGTCCCCTCCAATGGCCCGAGCGGGGCCCGCCCCGTCCCCGCCCCCGCCCCTGAGCCGGCAGCTGCCCGGCCCGCCGGCTTCTTTTTTAGGGAGGGGAAAGCCCTGTAGCGGCGAGAGGCAGTGAGGAGGTGCTCGCCCGAGGGAGCTGCTCCGGAGTGACTCCCCCCGCGTGTGAACACCTCCCCCGTCCTTCCTTCCCTCCCTCCCTCCCTCCCCGGGCGCGGGCTGCCGGCGGGCCCCACCATGCACACGACGCAGAAGGACACCACCTACACCAAGATCTTCGTGGGCGGGCTGCCCTACCACACCACGGACGCCAGCCTGCGCAAGTACTTCGAGGTCTTCGGCGAGATCGAGGAAGCCGTGGTCATCACGGACCGGCAGACGGGCAAGTCCCGCGGATACGGATTTGTGAGTCCCGCCCGGGCTGGGGCGGGGGGAAGCGGGCGGCTCTGCCCGCGTCCGCCTGGGGTAGGGCTGGGGGCACTGCCGGGGATCGCGTCCGCCGTGTGCGGGGGGGTCCCCAGGGATCACTCCTGCTGGGGGCGGGGTGCATTGGCAGGGATCGGGCCCGCCGCGTGCAGGGGGGACTTCCAAAGATCACTCCTGCTGGGGGCTGCATGGGTAGGGATCGGGCCGGCTGTGTGCAGGGGGAGGGATTTCCAGGGATCACTCCTGTTGAGGGGTACAATGTCAGGGATTGGGCCCGCTGTGTGCAGAGGGAACTTGCAGGGATCACTCCTGGGGGTGCAGTGGCAGGGATTTGGCCCACTGTGTGCAAGGGGGGTGGGATTTCAAGGGATCACTCCGGCCGGGGGGGGGGGGGCGGGTTAGATCTGGCCTGTGTGGGGTTGGGAGAGTTTGGCCCACTGTGTGTAAGGGGAGCAGTTTTGCAGGGAATACTCCTGCTGGGGGCTGCATTGGCAGGGATCTGGCCCACTGTGTGTAAGGGGGGCAGATTTCAAGGGATCACTCCTGCTGGTGGGTAGATTGTCAGGGTTTGGCCCACTATATGTAAAGGGGGCAGGTTTGCAGGGATCACTCCTGCTGGGGGGGAGCATTGGCAGGGATCTGGCCCACTGTGTGTGTAAGGTGGGGGATTTCAAGGGATCACTCCCACTGGGGGGTAGATTGTAAGGGTCTGACCCACTGTAAGGGGGGGCAGGTTTCCAGGGATCACTTGCTGGTGGGGTGGATTGGCAGGGATCTGGCCTGCCTGGGGTTGGGAGGGTGAGGGGAGTCATGGATTGCTCCTGCTGGGGGCAGGGAGTGTTCTTGAGGGGGTGGATTACCAGAGATCAGTCCCATGTGGGGTGGTGGATTTCCAGGGGCCACCCTTGCTGGGAGCATGGCTGGCAGGGTAGATTTCCAGGGATCAGTCTCAGGTCAGGCCATGGGGGAGTGGGTGGTGTTGGGTTGTCAGGGATCACCTTTTGCTGGGGGGCATGGAGGGTGGGTGGGGCGTGGATTGCCCCTGCCAGGAGCATGACTGGGGGGTGGATTTCTAGGGATCAGTCCCAGGTAGTTCCCCAGGGGGTTGTATTGCCAGGGATCACCCCTGCTGGGGGCATAGAGGGTGTATGGGGAGTGGGTGGGGGGTGGATTTCCAGGGATGGGCCCTGTGTGGGGCTGGGAGGGTGGCACACCAAGTATCCAACATGAGAGTTCATCCTGGTGCAGACGCCGGCAAGTTGCTGGCAGTGGGTGCTTGCTGGCCAGTGTGCTGTGCACTGATAAAGCCCCAAGTTTGTCCTATCTGAGGTAGCACAGGGGCTGCCTCTCCTGCGCTGCCTCAGATCCCTGCCTGATTCTCAGCTGAAAAACCAGCTGAGAAACAACACATAAGAACCACCCCATTACTGGTGGCTGCTGGCCCAGGAGGGAGTGGGGAGCAAAGGGGAACTGAGGCTCCCAGTGGGGGGGGGGGCACCTTGTTTCCATGGCACAGGGAGCTTCCAGGCTGGGGTTGAACTTGTCCAGGCCTCAAGCCTTTTAGCTTGCTGGTTTCCAACCCTGTTAGACTCAAGGCCCCCTCAGAAAATGCTTGCTTTTAGTTTCCACTTGTTTCTTGACTGGGGGAAAAATAAGAGAGCAGTTTTTCTATGAGGAAGAGTTCTGTTATACTTAGAGTTTTTAATGCATCAGGTTTCTGTTTGAATTTGGGAGTCATCCTTGTGTACATAACAGTCCTAATGTTGCATGCACCCTTGAAGGGATCTTGTGGCGCTCCAGGGTGCCACAGCACCCTGGCAGAGAATTGCTGCATTAGTAGGTTTGCTTTTGCTTTCCTGCATTCCCTCCCCGCTCCCTAGAGGCACCCACGGTTTATCCAGAGTGTGTGAGCTAAGCCATTCATTTTGTAGCAAAAAGAGTTGCTAAGTGAAGTGAGGTTTCAGCTTTCTCTCTGTGGGGGAGCAGGCTGCTTCAGAAGGGACAGGGTGTGTGGTACTTTTTACTAGAGATCATGGTTTAATTCCTAGCCTTGTATATTGTTAAGGTCACCATGGCTGACAGAGCTGCTGCTGAGAGGGCTTGCAAAGATCCCAATCCTATCATTGATGGCAGGAAGGCCAATGTGAACCTGGCATACCTGGGAGCCAAGCCGAGGATAATGCAACCAGGTGAGAAAAGACATGTGCTTGCTCATGTGTTCTGTCTCTCTCACCCTCCTATCTCTTTCCTCTTGGTGCACAATTTCTGAAGAGAATTAAAAACAAACCAGCATGAACTCTACCCCAGGGAAAGCACCCCAGATCTCCACCGTTTCCATTACTGAATATTTTAATATGCCATGTAATAAATAACTCTTTGGCAATTCTGTATGAATGCTCACATAAAGTGGGCATGTATGCCGTGCATAAAGAGAAATATGTGCATCTCCTTTGAGGAATTTTTCCAGTACAGACTTCTCTTTGGGTCGGACCTTTGTGATAAATGGAACGACAGTCAACATTATAGTATTACTGAGGGGAAAGATTAGGTCTAGGTAGGAGGCATATCTTGGTAAGTGCAGTTTTACACAAACAGTATCTCAATGTGGGCTTCTAAAACAGAGGGGCTGCATTGTACAGAATGGGTTTTGCTCCAGAAGTTAGATATTGGTTTGTCCACATTCCTTTCAATACCACTGCTTTACCGCAAGATAAAGGAGAAGTCTATAGTGACATGTTCATATCCTGATGGAAGGAGCTGACTCTGAACCCTGAATACTTGTTAACGTGTTTGCTTGTGTGACCAAGACCCCACCAGTGTGAGGGAGGAGTTCACATAATGAATAATGATACGGCCAATGGTCTATAAATAGTTCATCACAAGAAGAAAGTCAGTTTATATTGCAGTATGGGTTAAATTCTACCTTCATATTGGCATATAAATTGGCTCCCACTGCAGTTCACAGAAACTGCACATACGCACCAATGGTTAAAAATTAGCAGATGGTCTTCTGAATGGAATTCTGAAGCTATAGGTAGAGACTGGCATTAACTGCTAGAAAACATGGTCTAATGCACAGTGATGCAGTGGAGGTTTCCTAGCTGTCTTTACATAAACTGTCCTTTGGTAAATTTCAAGATTACAAACATCCAGGTTAGACAGTAAAACAAGAGGCTCTGTTTCACACATCTTTACTACTGCTTGTTAGTTGAGCTTGTTGTTGTGTTCATAGTTTAAACAAGCAGCTGAAAGAACCCTTGTTTGTGATGTGTTTTTGTTTGGTAGGTTTTGCCTTTGGTGTTCAGCAGCTTCATCCAGCTCTCATACAGAGACCTTTTGGGTAAGTCTGTTAACAGGTCTTTAAAGAATGGGGAAAAAAAGTATAATCTTTTACTCGCGTGTAGTATTGCCGCTGAATTTGATAATGGTACTGTTGAAATTTTCGAGACTTAAAAATATGTGCCCTGTAAATTTATGCTCACTTTGCAAGTGATGCTCCGAGTAGTATAGCTGAGTCAAGTTGTATAAGAAATATGCTGTTCTCCCACCCAAGCAAACAAGTACCATATAGTCCTATGATTTTTTTTTTTTTTATTCTTTAAAAAAAGAAAAAAAAGAAGGTATGACTTATGCAAGATCACTGTGCCCCCTCCCATTTATTTATTTATTTTTTTCAGCTTGACTCAATGTTATTTATCTCTTTCTAATCTGACAGGGATCGTTTACAGTTAAGATAACTGATCAGAAGGATATGATGATAAGAGGTGGAATAGTTCTGTTTGGAATTAAACTCTGTAACCAGTAGACTCAAACCCAAACAAGCTAAAATGGTGATTAACGATGCATGTATGTTTTTTATTTTTTGTTTTATTTTTGTTTTGTTTTTTAATAGTCGATAGACCTCCGTGTGCTTTATTTTATTTATTTCATTATTACAGTAATGAAGTGGTGTTGATAGCTAAACTGTGTGCTTTTATTTAATTGAAAGAGCTGTAGTGGAAGTTTTTTGGGGGTCTCTTTAATTTTGTTTTTGTTGTTGAGGAGTGGTGACTTTGACTTTGCCATGGGGAGCAAAGGGATTTTTTTTACTTGCTTTCAAGCTGTAGCCTGTGACTTTTTTTTTTTTTTTTTTTTTTAACCATATTTTGTAGTGAGTGCTAAATTGTGTGATTTCTTGATATTTATTTATTATTTTTGTTTTTTGTTTTGTTTTGTTTTAAAGAAAATCAGCGTATTGCTTGCATGTTCATTTTTCTTGGTTTTGTCTCTTGGGAGGGTTTTGGAAGGGTGTGGAGCTCTCTTATTAACAATGTGTGTCCACTTGGGCTTTCTAATTTGAGACTTTAATTTCTACATCTGACAATATTTAGTGCCTTCCTTTAAAAAGAAAATTCCCCTATTCCTAAGTAGTTCTAACTCTTACTTTTTAAAAACAAAATTAGGAGGTAAAGTCCCCTTGAATTTTCTGTAGACTACTACTTCTGTACTTCATACTGACTGGGAGATTTGTTGCAAAATAATGCATTTTGCTAATTGATGAGTAGGCTAACAACATAAGGAGAATGCATCACAAAATGTACTCTGTTAATTTTTTGACAAGTCTAGTTTTAAGATACTGTAGCATGGTATGGTGAAATGGCAGTAGCTACTCCATAGTGGCCACTCTATCACCTGTCCTAAAAACTTATTCAAAAGGAAGAGGGTCTTCTAGAAAGGTTGCATATAGCACCTCCTATCATAGTGGATTGTGTGTTGGTACTTTTTTCTTTTTCCTAGGGAGTTTGATGTATATCAGAAAACTAGTTTTGGAAATGTATATTTAATTCATTGGCTTATAAAATTTCTTTCCCCGCCCCCCTTCCTCATAATTTCTATTGTTGGCCTTGTTGCAAGGAATTATCTATTAGTGTTCTGAAGAGTCAGTGAGAAATTATGAAGCATAGCTGATAGGTTTACTATGCACAATAATGTAGGCAAGGAAGGGCTACCTAGAACCATTAAAATATAGTTACAAAGAGATGCCAGGGGAATGCTGAGGGAGCAGCGGGAAACCAGAAAGTACTTATCTAGCACAGAAGAAAAGGA
Organism: Crocodylus siamensis; assembly: GCF_052110815.1. Taxonomy (NCBI): domain Eukaryota; kingdom Metazoa; phylum Chordata; order Crocodylia; family Crocodylidae; genus Crocodylus; species Crocodylus siamensis. The sequence continues at coordinate 132,782,121 of NC_143397.1, read as the reverse complement.
GGCACTATATGCTACTTGAAGAACCTTTGTAAATTAAGGATACTTTCTGTCTCTCTTCACACGGCCCTAGCCTTTGTCCCAAGACAACCTATATTTTAAAATGTTGCTCATTGGTTTGGGGATATTTCTTCAAGTTGTGGTTCCAATGTAGTATAGTATTAGTCTTGAAGAGAGATTTTTTTTGCGCACACAGGTGTGCATGCTTGTCAGAATATGGTGGTAGTGTGTTTTTTGGTTTGTTTTGTTTTTTTTAAATCTGTGTTCCTACCAGCTTTTCTAATGCACATAATTTTAATTTTACTCTTAATCCCACCTCCTATTGAAAACATCCACTTCTAATAGTTTCCCAGTAAACTGCTGTTTTGATTTCTGTATATGTGAATGGAGGAAACTAAGATTGAGGAGAGAAGTATAAATACAGTAAGGAGATAATGAATTATGATAACATGAGGTGATGGTGAAAAGGCTGTGTTGTTTGACTGATCATCTATAGACATTTAAATGTTTGGCTATTTTTAACTGGGTAAACTTTTTTTCTGTAAAGAGTAATGTTTTGAATGTTAGCTGGACAACACTGAAAGATAGTTTAAGTTCTTTTTCTATGAATACTGAACGAGTGTACTTTAGTATGCTATGTAAAAGTAAGTAATGTGGACATTCATGGCAGTGCTGTGAATGAAATGGAAAAGAATGCTAATCAACATGCTAAAAATGTGTGAATTGGTGAAAATCCAGTGTGGTCAGAAATGCTCTGTCATGGTTCTAGCTTTTAGCAAAGACTCTGAAAATAAATGGATTACAGTACCTCAGTCTTAATGGGAAGGTGTACTTGAATTCTGAGCATTATACTTACTATAGATGAGACCAACAAGCTAGACAAATTTCAGTTCCTAAACCACATAACTGAGTTACTTTTCTCATTCTGATGTTGATGTTGACTCGCTCACCAAGTAATACTTTCTGACTTCTACTTTACTGTGAGTGGGAGGTTGAAAGTGGAGTCTGATCGGGGTTGGTGACTGATCCCGCTATGATCTGTGAAAATTTAGTTTATATTATTAGAATGCCAGTTGCTGCTGTTGAGCTGATTGGGTTTTTTTTGTAAGACTTTTCTTTCCACTAAGGTTGGTCCTTTTTTCTTTTTTGCATATGCAATATTCAGGCTACACTGGTGAGAAATTTAAAGGCATGTAGGGAAAGATAGAGGTAAGATATATTTGTAGCTCTTTACCAGAGATCTGTTCCCCATTTGTCCAAATCCTGATTCCAAAGTAACTGGAAAACTAATGCTCCTTCAATGGAGCAGAAAGATGACAAACCAGCTACCAATGGGTTAGCTGATATTACCAATTTGATAAATAATCTGTCTGGGCTGCATGATTATAAATGCTGGAGGGAAAAGTCCTGTCCTGACTTTGATTAGAAGACTTGTATAATATTAAATTGCTGAAGCAAGAAAAGGGAACACTGAGACTGTGCACTGCCTTCTGAACTGTTAGACACAAACTTTAAAGCAAGCATATTTCGGCACTGCAGGATTTTGTGTATGTGTAACCCTACTTATGTTATTAGAAGGCTTACTACTTAATCTTGAATAAAATACTAGTTAATAATAATTTTAAAAACATGATGCAGTGCAAGATCCAGAAAGAATACATTTTCTTCAGAGTCTAATAATGATTCTGTTGTAGCAGTCGTATTATCATTGTTCTATGCATTAATAATGAATTACTATATAATTGTAAGATATAGAAAGACAAGACTGTGTTATCTTTGTTTCATTTCAGTTGTCTGCATAACACTTAAAACAACATGGCTAGCAGTTTAATGTTGCTCAGCCAGTTACCGTGGCAGTCAGTTTTACCAAGCTGCTAACTTTGTTTTAAAAAAACAATAAAAAAATGCTTTCTCCTTGCAGTTTAGAATAAGGAAAGTCCAGAGCAAGACCAATTGTCACATCAAGTTGTACGCTCCAAAATTATCCTTGGTGCCAAACTAAACATTGCCTTTTTTCCATCAGTGAACTTGTATATTCCACAATGGAAAAACAATAAATGAAAAGCAGTGAAGCTAGTTGAGACTATGTATGTTTCAAATAATTCCCTGCCCACAGAAATCCGGTCATCTTGGGTATAAAAACCCTGATGATTAAAGGTGCCCCAGCATAATGGGAAACTGCTCTTTAACCTTTTGGCCTCACAGAGTATAAAAGGGGTTAATGTTTCAATATGATTGAGATCTATCTACCACAAAGGCAAGCACGCATAGAAGATTACTTTGGCCTTATAAAGTCATTTTACTCTGCTTGAAAACCTTGTCGCATGACAGACAATCAAAAATAGCTCTGTTGCAGCTTATGCCGTCAATCACCATGTGTGAAATGGCATGATGGTAAGGATCTTCCACGGGGTTCACGTATAATGTGGACTAAGAAGTTGTAAAGAGATAAGGTTTCATAATTCACCACCTGTTAGCTAAGTTTCTTGGTTTAAAGAGAACAAGTCACAAAGTTTTAAGTGGAAGCACATGCATCTTTGTCTAGTATTTAACAAGGATTTAAAGTATACATACAAAAGTCCCAATAACCCAGGGGATCCTTTGTAATGCCATCTTCTATTGGTACAGAGAAATCTCAAAATTTTAGTCTACCTTTCTATGCCCTTCCTGTTTGAAGTAGCCATGGTAGTTGTATGTAAAACTGACTCTTACATGGATACTAAGTTGACTGTCACTATCACAAAGTTTAGGAGAAGCCTTGAGGGAAGACTCCAAAGTAATAAAGCAGGCAAATTGTCACGTAACTTAGAATAAGACATGAATTCAATCTTTCTTTTCCTATTTAAGACCAATTCCAACACTATAAAAGAATTATATTCACACTCATGTCAGTATCTAATACAAGCTATTTGTGTGCAGTGTTTATTCTGTTTGAGTGGAGGGCTAAGATAATACTGTAATTGCCGATGCGTCAGCTTTAAAGTATGCAGCAAGTGTATCTTTTTTCCCCCCTCAATGTATAAATTTTAAGCTGCTTTTTTAAGAATCCAGTTTTCTCACTGCTTCTACTTCCCCCCCCCCCCCCCGTCTGTGTCAAACTTTTTACCGATCTCCTCTCAGACAATGAAAAATAAATTATCTCCATTGCACTGTTGGGTTTCTACAATCACAGTGTTTAAGTTACAAACACAGCAGAAGAGGGTACTTAATAGTTCACTTCTTCTCTTTAATTAAAAAACCAAAATAGGAAAAACCAGCTTTACAGTTAGTGCATGTGTGGGGGGGAAAGGGTGGGGGGAATAAAATTTGTATTCTGGAAATAATTTAACTGACAATGTCCTGTCTACCTCATAACAGTTAGCATTAATGTTTTAAAATAAAACTAGAAGCTCTTTTTTTTTTTTTTTCTTTAAACTTTTTCCTCTTACAGAATGTAGTGTTGCGTGATGTTCCATCTATGGTTACAATGCAAATATTGTGCTAAAAGTTTGGAGCTGTATTTAGACTCAGCTGGAAAGGGAAGTTTCTGACTTGTGTGCAGAGTATATGGCCTTGATCCTGCATTTGGAGCTGCATGAGCAGACCTTTGTAGCTATGTTGAGCCCTGCTGACTGTGCATGAATGAATGTACACATCAGTCCAGATGCAAGATGGAGGCTTAGATGCGTCATTAAAAATGGCGCTATTATTTCTGTTCAAAACAATGTATTTACTATTAGAAGATAGCATGGAAGGATTAGAGTAATCTGTATGTAGATTTGTGTGATGTGACGGGGTTACTACAGACATCAAAACCAATCCAGTCAAAGGCTAGTTTACAAACTAAGGAGGCAAATTCTCTGATTTGGTCAAGGTAAGGGTGGAAGGGAAGTGTGTGTGTATTGACTTGTTCGAAACAGTTATTTCATGAGTCATAAACCTGTTTTTTGCTTTTGTTAAGCACCAGATCCATTCAGACTTAATCCTACCCCATCTCCCAAAAAACTCTGTGCTATGTCTTGCATAGAAATAAACAAGCTGGCACAAAACAGGACATCAGTGGCCTGATAATCAAACAGGTTTGAACATCGTGTCCTTATGACCTTTACAAAAGTGTGATGCACATGTACTTAGGAATCACTGTTACAAGTTTTAATAGCATCTATGTAGCTTCCCTTCAATGGCCTTTTGTGACAGAGTGAGCTGCACTATAGTTCGTTTGGAAAGTGTGATTCTTGCTGTGTTTACCACACTTGTGAACTTCATTTAAACTCCTTTGTCGCCTGTGATTTTATTTATTTATTTTTTTTAATTTTTTTTTTTTTTAATAAGGATGACTGAGGTTGCAGAGAAATTAATGTGTGCTGAGTCTGCATAGCAATCTAAGTAGGGTTGCCATGATACAAAAAAACTTCTGAGGGCGGGGGGAAATGTATAAATCTATTTATTTGTTTGTTTGTTTGTTTGTTTATTTTAAAGTTTAGCTATAATGAAATATACTAATTGTCTATTTGTTTGGTCTGAATTAGGGTAATAAAAATCACTTGAATGTGATTTAATTATTTTTTCCCCTTTTCTTTTCTTTCTTTCTTTTTTTCTTAATGTTAATACTTTAGTCTTACAGCTGGGATGCATCAAACTTTCCTTTGTTAAAACTGCTTAAGCTGCCATCACAGATGCTGGCCCTTCTAAAATGAAAGTGTTTTATGTTGCTTGATGCTGTGGTGTTTTAATTAAAGCCAGCTGAAGCACTGTGCTTTGGAGCAATGCATCTCTTTTGGGCTACTGAGATGATACATGGGTCTATTTGAGCTAGTTATTGTGGCAACCCTATGCACATAACAACAACTAAAATTGAGTTTGTTTTAGTTCTGAATACGGAAGGAGCATTTGGAGGTGACCTGATATATGAATTCTAACTTTGTCTTCCATCTTTCAACAGGATACCTGCTCATTATGTCTATCCACAGGCTTTTGTGCAGCCAGGAGTTGTAATTCCACATGTCCAACCCACAGCCGCTGCTGCCTCCACCACACCTTATATTGATTACACTGGAGCTGCATATGCCCAGTATTCAGCAGCAGCAGCAGCTGCTGCCGCCTATGACCAGTACCCATATGCAGCATCCCCGGCTGCTGCAGGATATGTCACCGCTGGGGGTTATGGCTATGCAGTCCAGCAACCAATCACTGCTGCAGCACCTGGGACAGCTGCTGCAGCAGCTGCAGCCTTTGGCCAGTACCAGCCACAACAGCTGCAAACAGACCGCATGCAATAGCAGATGGACTTTTGAAGAAAGTTTTCTTTCTTTCTTTTCCAGCCTTCCAATACACATAGTTAATAAGAGACTATTAACAATAAGAAGCTTTAAGAAAAGCAATGTTACTGCAATGTTAAAGAGTTTATTATTATTATTCCACTGTCTCCATACAGTATGCATCCAATTCATGTTGTTATAGGAAGGGAGTAGGGTAGGGTGTATCAGTTTCAGTATCAGTCCAGAAAAAACTGAAAACGTACTGTACTGTTCTGAAAAGATGGCAAGAGTAGCAATGGGACTTCGTGGGGGGGAGGGGTTGGGGGAAGGGGGAATAAAATAAAAGGAAATGTGTATTTTTTACAGTATCAGGGAAGCAAACTGCCTTTTACAAGTGAGAAAATGGTATTTAGAAAAAGTAGAACAAGAGGAAAAAATAGCGAGCAAAATGTAGCCTTTATATGAAGTTTAACTTAAAAAAGAAAGTTTAAAGCACTGATTGTCCTTTCTTGCTTTTGTGGCCTACAGAGCCAGTTTTAGTGAGAGAGTATTTTCTTACCATTTCATGAATGGGCATCGAACAATCTGAGGAACATGGCCTGCTGGTAAAATGGCGGACAGGCACCAAAGTTATTTTCTTATTTGTCCTCTGGATGAGTGGAACTGTGGAGCAAGTGATGTGAAATTAATGGGTGCAACAGCTGTAGAGACAATCAATAACACAGACAGTTCTGGAAAGAACACATCACTTGTGCTCGTTTGATGAGCTTGTCACATTCTAATCCCTCTCCCCATCCTGTTTCACTTTTGGGAAACTTTAATTGCTGGTGTCAGCTATTCTGATTCTGAAATAGGATCAGCCATTTACTGCAACAGCCTTCTCTTTCTATTTATTGCATCTATTCATGACTTGTGAATAAAGGCAGGAAGAAGCTTGATGAATTTAAACCTTTAAGAACTGTTTTAAGGGAATTTCTCTTTTTTTGAAAATTTGTACAATTTTAGTATATTTCAGAATAATATTTAAAATATTTATTAGCAAACCTACAGTACATGACACAACTTTCGTTACTGAGATACAGTTCTTCAAGGGTAAATGGTATGTGATTTATACTGTGCCTTAATTGTAATGCTATTTAAGAAAATATTTATTTTGAAAGTTTTACTATGCTGCACTCTAAAGAAAGCAACTTTAGATGTGACACTGTAAAATTATGTATTCATCTCATGGCATAAATTATTTAGTAGTTTAGATGTAGCATATTAAATATTAACCTAATCAACTAAGGACATTGACTCAGATTTATTTAAATTCAGTATGTGCACTGTATGAGGGTACTCTTAAATTAACACCTTTTAGATTTTTACATTAAAATATTGCGAATTCATCCTTTTCCCTCTTAAGTAGTTTTTTTTTTCTTAGACCTCTCAAATACATTAGTACAGTTCTTTTCACTCATCTTTACATAGACTGACTATATTTTATTCTTTGCTAGAAAATGCTGCTTTACATTGTCCTGTGAAACTGCAATACTTGCAATTTTTATTCTTGATCTAAATGGAATTTAATATTTTACACTGTATTGGATTTTTTTATACTTGAACAATTTCATACAAGGGAAGACAGGATAGCATTTTTATGGACTTGATCCAATGTCACTGGATTTATTTTAAGTATTCTGAATACTAGCCAGTGTTATATAATGTAGACAAGACTCTCCTGTGCATATTATTTATTCAGTATGTATATTGCTTTATAACATTTCAGATCTCCTAATCTATTCACTTGTATTAAATATAATAAAAATATTGTTTCATCAAGTCTACTTATTTTTGCTCAAACAGTGATGGATTTCTTATAACTAATCAGACACCGTAGCTCATTTGCAAAATGCTTGAATTGTGGGGAAAGCCATGATGCATGCTATAATTTCAAAGCTAAGGACTGAGTAGTGTGTTAAATAGAGCAAGTCGTGCAATACAGAGAACTCTTAGCCTGTAAAGTTGTTATTAAGCACTTTAGTGTGAGGAGGGGACCCTTTTGTATGCGGCTTTTGGAGGGAAATTGCTGAGAAATGATGAAACAAAACAGACTTATTTAAATAGGAGTTCAGTGATGAGAGTGGGTGTCCTTGGACTCTTATCAGCTCAAGATCAGCTGAAGTTGCTACCAGCCAGAGTTGGTTTTGGCTATCTGACAAGTAAAAGGCCCTTGTGTTAAATGACTGGTAGTTGCTGCCTATTCTTGGTAGACCAGCTCTTAGGGCTGTGTGATGCTTTGGTAGCTGATTTGATTCGGCGGCCAAATCTCCAAATCTGAATTGAATCGGGAGATGCATTAAAAGCTGTGAATTGACTCAAGCCTCTGAATCAATTAGGCACCAATTCAGAGCTTCAGCCATGGACTAAACAGGCAGCAGTCCTTGAGGACGCTGGGCACAGCTGCCTCTAGCTGGTAAATGTTAGGGGAGGTGGGGGGCAGATCAATGCCCCACAGTGAGGGAGGGATCAGGGCTGGGACAAGTTGCCCAGCTGGGGTGGGGAGGCATGGGATGCGGGGAGCAGGGGCTCCCACCACCATGCCTGCTCCCATACAGTGGGATCTGCACTGGGCAGGCTGGGCCAGGCTGTGCTCTGGGAAGCTAGCCTCTGCTGCCAGGCAGCAGTCCACAGGGTAGGTAGAGCTAGGGCTGCGCTCCATGTGGCTGGCCCCAGCCATAGAGCCAGGGCTGTGCTCCAGGCTGCCCGCCCCATGAAGTGTAGTGGAGCAGGGGCTGTGGTGGGGCTGCAGCCACCCTAAAATTCCCCATAGGCCCTGCTACAGAGCCACTCTAGTCCAGGTGCATGTGCCCGCCCCCCAGGACCTGCAGCTGCTCACCCAGTCGGGGCAAACCTGTGGCTTGTCTGGGAGGCATAGGGAGCCTGAGCGATTGGTGGGAGGGCATTGCCCCCATTCCCAGTGCCTTCTGCCACCTATCTAGAGCACAGCCTGGCCCAACCTGCCCTCTGCAGAGCTGGAGACACACCTGCTCCCCTGCCCTCCCAGACCAGTGGTGCGCAGTGATGGAAGTCCCCCTCCCCCGATTCAGCAGCTTGCCCCAGCTCTAATCCTTCCCTCACTATGGGGGTGTTGATCTGCCCCCTGTGTCCTTTCCCTCCCTGCCTCTGCCCACCACAACTGACTTACCAGCTGGAGACAGCTGTGTCCAACGTCCTTGCAGGCAGTGCCCTGTTTAGACTATGGCCGAATCTCTGAATCAATGCTGTATCTTCAAATCTGAATTGGCCAGATTAAATTGGGACAGTGATTCGAATCACCAAATCAAACTGCTGCCCCTCCGAATTGGCCGAAGCTGAATCTGAATCGAATACTTGCCACTTCGCACAGGCCTACTATCCATGTCCTGAAAATTGTTTCTGCTACAGATGGTACTAGCATAGCAACTTGAACACTGAGGCTGACCATCTCTTCCTTCTAGAAGTGGTCTCTTTTGATCTTTGAGTTGGGTCAGGTGGCATGGGGAAGCTCCCTGGCAGCATCTGGCACATTCATTCTGTTTGTGTACAACTCGTTCTGGTGCAGAACAACATGCACTTTTTAGAGCCTTGTTTTGTCAGGACAAGTGGCATTTAAGTGATGCACAGTTCTTGTACTGGCTCCCAGCTCCAGTGAATTTAGAGCTGTTTACCAGGACAGATACAATTATTGCAAGCATTGCATTCCATTATTTAAAAAAACAGAACAGAATAATGAAATGCTCATCACCCATTCGTGGCAGGAAAGTGTTGCTGAATTATTAACTGTGGTTTCATTTGAGGTTCATGGGCACAGGGGAAGAAAAAAATGTCCTTTGCTTTTTCTGTGGGATGTATATCCTGCCAGCAGAAGAATGAGTAGGAAACTTCTCATTTAACCTCTGTTTTCTCTCCCTTACGTGAGTTAAGCCTATGGGGTGGGGGGAGAGCCTTACTGAGAGCCTAAGTTGACATGTGGCATCAGTTAGGATTAGAACCATCAGTTCCTCCCAGAAAGGAAAATGAAGATACTAGATAACTTTCTTGAGCAGGACAGAACAATAATCCTGTGCTTTACTGGGTCTATTCCTTGGGCTATTATGAAATAAGTGTATCTGTAAGGCAGGGTTGCATAGTCAGAGCCCCACCTCTGTCCTTCTCTTTCCTTCCACTGCTCTTGAAGTGATGTGAGCCCTTGGAAGTACAATGAGACAACACTCACCACTCCAGGGACTTCTGGGCATTAGGTGATTGCTTAGGTTATGTGAGGGTGGAGTTTAAATATCATTGCTCCATATGCTTGTAAAAGTAAACTGCATACTGGCCCTACACAGCTTAAATCACCTCATCAAAAATGCAAACATTAGCATGTCAATAGCAAAGTTAAACCATTCAAAGTACCTCTCCTTCTTAAATACATAGTTTAATATATAGTTATAATTTTAAATAGATATTTGATAACCCTTAATATCTATTCAATATGACTAATTAATGTTGTTAAGGCACACGCATTGGTATATAAAGGATTTTTTCTAACTGTGCATCTAAACAGTGCATAAACATGTATTTTAATTAAGGGTTTTTCAGTGTATAAGTATGGGTAACAAGAAGTTGTGTGCAGCACAAATCTGGAGCCTTACTTTTCCACCAATCCTGTCAGTGATTTTTACACTGAAAGATCTTTCCTTGAGAGCAGACAAAATTTAAAAATTGCAAAGCTTTGATGTACTATATCAATGTCTAAACATTGCTAGGAATGGAAGCTTACACTTCTCTTCCCAGGAGTTGCATACAATTCAGAACAACTTGATTATAAAACTCTACAATTAGAAGAGATGCATTTTCTCCTGCATAAAACACGTATCATAGTTTATGGAAATAGTTTCCTGATAATTTTGAATGGTCTCTGAAATGTTGAAGTTCAACTTTTTCTTTCAGTTTTGTATACAGGTATAAAGGCTTTCTAAGCAGAAAGAACATAGTTTTGTTTTAGAGTTTAGTAAGAGAGGAACAGGTTTGTGTTTTATTGCAAGTTTAGGGAAATTTCAACCTCTGGGCAAAGTCTAAGGAAGATGCAGCTGTAGCTTGCAGGGGATTTTTAAAAAAAATAAAGCAATAAGAAAGTGAATGCTGGTCATTTTGATGCAAACTGAGTTGCCATTTTAAATAGTGTTACTGTGGATGGGAAATAATGGGGAAGATGGGATAGTAAAAATGGGAGGAAATAATTGTTGTTCATGTACATTAAATTAGAATGAATATTGTGCAATATATAATAATTTGATAGTTTGAATAGCAACACGGTTATATTACGAAATAGGAGCTTGAAAAGTTTGCATTCAGCTGTATCACTGAAAACATGAGGAGGACTATATATAGGTGGGAATTTGGTTTTCAGTCATGGCAGTGAAACTACCATGATCTTCTGCAAGTACTAGTAGGAGGCTCGCTTTTAAATCAATATCTCAGTTGGGAATAAGGAATCCAAGGTGCTTTATTGGTACAAACCACTTTAAGTAGAACTAGGAATCTGGTAGTAAGCAGCTAGCCTGATTTTTTTTTAAAGGTGTCTGTTTGTGTTTTTAGATAAATGTGAGGTAAACTGAAATGCTTACATATTATGTTTCTTTTTTTCAAGGCTCAGTCTGAAGCCGAGAGGAGCTAGTGTCAAATGGTAAGAAAAACAAAAATGAATGGAGCCTTATTCCTATTCTGTTTGAATATCACCTTTTTTCTGCAGTAGGAACTCAATTCTGGAATTTTTTTTCTTTTTTCCTTTGTTCTCTAGATCATGTTCTCCAGGAAAATGGATGGAGCTAGGCCAGATTATGACAGAGTTGAATCCGATCCTCTGTTTTTCTTTCTTTTTTCCTGTGGAGTGAAGAACAAAGCTGAATTCCCCCTGCAGAATATCAAAGTGAAAGGTAAAGAAATCTGAATAAATTGCCAAGATGATGGCTATGTTCAATGTTACCCAACTAGTTCAGCCCTCTGTGGTTTTACCTTAGAACTGTAAGGATTTTTCCCCCCATTTCTCTTTGTAAATGTGGGTACCCATAAGATATGTTGCTTTTCTTTGCAGCACAGTGCGAAATGAGCCCTGCAGCTGGTCATTTCGTTCCCCTTCAGAATGAACGAAACAGTTTTTCAAAATAAGAAAAATCCTGATCCTTTTCTCCGAAGCTAAACACAACCTTGTGAAGTCTGGAAAACCTTCATAACAATGCCTTCCCCATCCTCCCTTTCCTATGTTCCATGCAGAGCTGGTGCCAGACAAGACAAATTTGCAATAAAACTTTACACTGAGGTAGGTGTTTAACTTTAAAGCGATTTTATTAACACTATTTTTGTTCATAGTCCTTATAACTGCAGAATCAAGAGGGCATTGATTAGTCTTCATAACATGTCTGTAAAACGGGTAGAAAAGTTTCATCTCTGTTTTGCAGAAAAGGAGCTGAGCCAGACAGAACTGGTCAGTGATAGATAGTTTTTTTCTCCTCCCATGAAAAATCAAGACTTAAATTTTTATCCCTAATCAGGATGGAAAGCTGACATTTCAAATTTTTTTCAAAAAAATGTGTTCTAGGTTGTTTTGAAAGGTTTTGTTTCTATTTCACCTGGGTTTTTTTAAATCTGTAGAATTTCATAGCCAATGTTTCAGAACAAGAAGTTGTCATTCAGAAAAAGGACAAAATAGGAAGTTTGGACTTTTTTGAAAAGCCTGTTTCCCAAGATTTGTGAAACTGAAATTTGCCACTCAAAACTGTAAAAAGAGGCATTTTGTAAAGAAGCATTTTTTAGCAAATGTTGTGACCAGCTCTAAAAGCAGGGAAATTCAGTGACTTGCTTGAGGCAACATAGAGGCATGATGGCAGCTGGGCACCTGGGGTGGTTCTGGCAGCCCCCCCACCTTTTTTTTTTTCCCTCCTCTTTCCCCTTCCTCCCCACCCCGATGTCAGCACCCAGGACTGCTGCCCTGCTTGCCCCACCATAGGCATGGTATTGAGGGAACAGGTAAAAGACACAGGGACCTAAATGAAGATTCACAACTCCCTGGTCACTTGCTCAAACTGTTAGAATATACTTCTCTTGAAATGGTGATTAGTAACATTTCCAAATAGATATAGAAAGTGCTGAAAGTTTGGAGCCAAAGTTTGTTCTAACATGTTTTCAAACCCAGTTATGAAAACTCAGGATGTTTGGATAATTTGAATAAAATTCAAATAAGGATGAAATTACAGGGGACACAGGACAAGCTTAACTGAACTGAAACTCTGGCCCTTTCAAAAGTTTAGAATCATAGAAAATGAGGGTTGGAAGGGACCTCAGGAGGTCACATCTAGTCCAACCCCTGCTCAAAGCAGGACCAGCCCCAACTAAATCATCCCAGCCAAGGCTTTGTCTAGTCAGGTTTTGAAAACCCCCAAGGATGAAGCTTCCACCACCCCTCTGGGTAACCTGTTCCAGTGTTTTACTACCCCCCTGGTGAGAACATTCTTCCTAATATCTAACCTAAACTTCCCTTGCTCCTTGTTCTGTCATCTGCCACCACTGAGAACAGTCTAGCTCCATCTGCTGTTGAACCCCATTTCAGGTAGTTGAATCCTGCTATTAAGTCCTGTCTACACTAAATAAGCCCAGTTCCCTTAGTCTTCCCTCAGAAGTCATGTCCCCCAGCCCCCTCACCATTTTTGTTGCTGCTGGACTCTCTCCAATTTGTCCATCCTTTCTGTAGTGGGGGACCTAAACCTGGACACACTACTCCAGATGTGGCCTCAACAGTGCTGAATAGAGGGGAGTAATCACTTCCCTTGACCTAATGGCAACACATCTATTGACACAGTTCAGTATGCCTTTAACCTTCTTAGCAACAACAGCACACTGCTGGCTCATATTCAGCTTATTGTCCACTGTAACCTCCAGGTCCTTTTCAGCAGAGCTGCTGCCCAGCCAGTTAGCCTTCAGCCTGTGCAGGTTTCATAGATTCATAGATGCTAGGGTCGGAAGGGACCTCAACAGATCATCGAGTCCGACCCCCTGCATAAGCAGGAAAGAGTGCTGGGCCTACGTTACCCCAGCTAGATACTCATCCAGCCTTCGCTTGAAGACCCCCAGGGTAGGGGAGAGCACCACCTCCCTTGGGAGCCCGTTCCAGACCTTGGCCACTCGAACTGTGAAGAAGTTCCTCCTAATATCCAATCTAAATCTGCTCTCTTCTAGCTTGTGGCCATTATTTCTTGTAACCCCCGGGGGGGCCTTGGTGAATAAATACTCACCAATTCCCTTCTGTGCCCCCCTGATGAACTTATAGGCAGCCACCAGGTCGCCTCTCAACCTTCTCTTGCGGAGGCTGAAAAGGTCCAGTTTCTCTAGTCTCTCCTCGTAGGGCTTGGCCTGCAGGCCCTTAACCATACGAGTGGCCCTTCTCTGGACCCTCTCCAGATTATCCGCATCCTTCGTGAAGTGCGGCGCCCAGAATTGCACGCAGTACTCCAGCTGTGGTCTGACCAGCGCCCGATAGAGGGGAAGTATCACCTCCTTGGACCTATTTGTCATGCATCTGCTGATGCACGATAAAGTGCCATTGGCTTTTCTGATGGTTTCGTCACACTGCCGACTCATGTTCATCTTGGAGTCCACTAGGACTCCAAGATCACTTTCCACTTCCGTGCCACCCAGCAGGTCATTTCCTAGGCTGTAGGTGTGCTGGACATTTTTCCTCCCTAGATGCAGCACTTTGCATTTCTCCTTGTTGAACTGCATTCTGTTGTTTTCTGCCCACTTGTCTAATCTGCCCAGGTCTGCTTGCAGCTGCTCCCTGCCCTCCGGCGTGTCCACTTCGCCCCATAGCTTAGTGTCATCTGCAAACTTGGACAGAGTACATTTCACTCCCTCATCCAAGTCGCTGATGAAGACATTAAAGAGTATCGGTCCAAGGACCGAGCCCTGCGGGACCCCACTGCCCACACCCTTCCAGGTCGAAACCGCCCCATCCACCACGACTCTCTGGGTGCGACCCTCCAGCCAATTCTCCACCCACCAGACTGTGCAGTCATCCAAGTCACAGCCCCTTAACTTGTTCACCAGTATGGGGTGCATGGGATTGTTCTGTCCTAAGTGCAGGACTTTGCACTTGTCCTTGTTGAACCTCATGAGATTTCTTTTGGCCCAATCCTACAATTTGTCTAGGTAACTTGGAATCATGAACACCATGTGACCCCAGAGGCAGGGTGGGGCACAGTGAGCTCCCACACGTGGTGGTAGTGCTGTCGGCGGTGGGAGCGTGGCAGTAGCAAGTGATGAACTCCCGGAGGTGGCTGTGGCGCCGTCAGTGGCGGGAGATGAGGGGTGGCAAACACCAACCAGTGGTCAGCAACCACCCACAGGTGCCACTGGCAGTGTCAGCAGCGAGAGGGTGGTGAGCGGCAACTACCTGCAGGCGCTGCCAGCAATGTCAACAGCACCCTTTTGCAGGGGGTGCACCACCAAGCTCAGGGGGTGCGTGTGCACCCCCTACATGTCGTCAGTGCTAGCCCTTTCTCTAGCATATCTACTGCTACCTCCAGTTTGGTGTCATCTGCAAACTTGCTGAGGGTGCCCTCTATGCCATCGTCCAGGCAATTGATTAAAACATTGAACAAAACCGACCCCAGGACAAACCCCTGAGGCACTCCACTTGATACTGGCTGCCAACTAGACATGGAGACATTGATTACTACTCTCCGAGCCTGATGCTTCAGCCAGTTTTCTATCCACCTTACAGTCCATTCATTCAGCCCATACTTCCTTAGCTTGCCTGAGAGAATACAGTGAGAGACCGTATCAGAAGCCTTGCAAAAGTCAAAGTATATCATGTCCACTGGTCTCCCTGCATCCACAGTCACC
Source organism: Crocodylus siamensis (assembly GCF_052110815.1). NCBI lineage: Eukaryota > Metazoa > Chordata > Crocodylia > Crocodylidae > Crocodylus > Crocodylus siamensis. The sequence continues at coordinate 132,766,987 of NC_143397.1, read as the reverse complement.
TCATCACAGAAGGCCATCAGGTTGGTCAGGCATGACTTGCCCCTGGTGAATCCATGCCGATGGATTCTAATCACCTTTTTCTCCTCCAAGTGCTTAGAAATGGATTCCTTGAGGATCTGCTCCATGATTTTTCCAGGGACTGAGGTGAGGCTGACTGGTCTGTAGTTCCCTGGATCCTCCTTTTTCCCTTTTTCAAATATGGGCACCATGTTTGCCCTTTTCCAGTCATCCAGGACCTCTCCTGATCACCATGAATTTTCAGAAATGGCTTGCAATGATGGTCATAATTTAGTGAATATTGCCCTAAACATAACCAAATGCATCTGTTGATCACATAACCTATGTGGCACACTCTCAGCCTAATAAATTAATCCTAGAAGATTCTGAGAGTATTTAGTGTGCTAATGCCACAGGTGATGCCCATACTTCTTTCTTCATACAATAAAACAGTGAAGTGACAATTTGTAGCAGTAGGTATGTTTTCATGCTCATGGTCTCTCACTCTCTCTCTGTCAGATTTGAATCCTGCCCTACACAAAATGCTCATAGCAGCAAAAACAATTATGGAAGGAACAATGAAGGGTGAGCCACCATTTGAACCACTAGTCAAGGAAAAATAAAATCCTTGTAAAAATGTATGTATTTGTACACTGTAGTTTGCAAATCTATGTATTGTTCTGTCTATTTTTTATCTGTTGGGGCTTTTCCCATTGTTGGATTACTTCATAATGAATGAAAAATAGATATATTTGATGAAATTCACGTTAAGTAATATGACTGCAATAATGCTATAAACTGCTAGAAATGCAAAAAGGTTCAGCTGTAAAAATATAGGTAATTTACAAGGATCTCTAGCCTTTGCTGCCCTTTAAATGTCACCAGATCCGCTTAAACTACTGCATCTTAGAGCTGGCTTTCCTGTGACCTTAGCAAGAACAGCAATTTTCCTTTCTAGTATAACAACACTGGAGAACTTGCCAGGAAAAATTAAAATCTGAACCGAAACTTAGGGATCTGTAACAGAGTGCTACATAAGGTCCCTGACACATGTTATACTTCAGATGTGATTAACTGGTTAATCGTATCTTAAGTAGTGGTTGATCAAGTAGTGACCTGGCCACACATTCATTAAATTAATGCCATGATAAAACTAGGAATAAGTGACAAAGTTATTCCACAAAATACATGTAATAGTTTCATAGTTTCTAGGGTCGGAAGGGACCTGAGTAGATCATCTAGTCCGACCCCCTGCCATGGCAGGAAATAGTACTGGAGTCAAACAACCCCAGCAAGGTGTTCATCCAACCTCCTCTTAAAGACCCCCAGGGTAGGAGCCTGCACCACTTCTCTTGGAAGTTGGTTCCAGATCCTAGCTGCCCTGACTGTGAAGTAGCGCCTCCTGATGTCTAGCTTAAATCTACCCTCTGCCAGCTTGTGACCGTTATTCCTGGTCACTCTTGGTAGTGCTCGGGGGAACAGGGACTTCCCCAGGGCCTGCTGGTCCCCTCTAACTAGTTTGTAAATGGCCACTAGATCCCCCCTCAGCCTTGTCTTGTGGAGGCTGAATAGGTTCAGGTCCCTTAGCCTCTCCTCATAGGGCCTGCCCTGCTGCCCCCGATCATGTGAGTGGCCCTCCTCTGGACGCTCTCCATGCTGTCCACATCCCTCTTGAAGTGCGGCGCCCAGAACTGGACACAGTACTCCATCTGTGGCCTGACCAGTGCCGCATAGAGGGGGAGGATCACCTCCTTGGACCTGCTTGCGATGCATCTATGGATGCATGACAAGGTGTGGTTGGCCTTCCTGACTGCATCCCCACACTGCCGATCCATGTTCATCTTGGCATCAGTGATGACTCCAAGATCCTTTTCCGCCTCTGTACTGATGAGAAGGGAGTTCCCCAGCCTGTAGGTATGCTGCCGGTTCTTCCTCCCCACGTGCATCACTTTGCACTTGTCTGTGTTGAATCCCATCCCTGTAACTTGTCTAGGTCCGATTGCAACCTATTCCTCCCTTCTAGTGTGCCCACATCCCCCCACATCTTAGTGTCATCAGCAAATTTGAACAGGGTGCTTTTTACCCCCTCGTCCAAGTCACTGATGAAGATGTTGAACAGTGCGGGCCCAAGGACCGAGCCCTGGGGAACCCCACTGCCCACATCCCTCCAAGTCAAAAATGACCCATCCGCTACCACTCTCTGGGTGCGGCCCTCCAGCCAGTTGGCGACCCAATTGACTGTGTGGGTGTCGACACCACAGTCCCCCAGTTTCTTAATGAGAACGGGGTGAGAGACAATGTCAAAGGCCTTCTGAAAGTCCAAGAAGACTACGTCCACTGCTACCCCTGCATCTAAGGATTTGGTGATCTGATCATAAAAGGCCACCAGGTTGGTCTGACAGGACCCGCCGCTAATGAACCCGTGTCGTTTGCCCTGAAGCATAATCTCCCCTGCTTGTCCCTTGTGGATATGCGCCAGAATAATTTTCTCAAAAAGCTTGCCCAGGATTGAGGTAAGACTAACTGGCCTATAGTTTCCTGGGTCCTCCTTCCTCCCCTTTTTGAAGATGGGAAGCATATTGGCCCTCTTCCAGTCCTCTGGCACCACAACAGAGCACCATGAGTGCTTGTAAAGCCGTGCCAGGGGTCCTGCAATGATCTCAGCTAATTACCTCAGTACTCTAGGGTGGAGATCGTCCAGACCAGCCAACTTGAATACATCCAGTCCCTCCAGAAGTTCCCTAACTAGTTCCTCACTAACCCTTGGCCTAGGTGCACCTCCCCTGGGCCCTGAGGGAGGCTCAGCAGAGGGGGTGACTGTTCCGGTCCGTGCTTAGGAAAATGGAGGCAAAGAATTGTTAGATATGTTGGCTTTGTTGTCTGGTGTGACGACCAAATTTCCTAACGTGTCCTGCAGAGGCCCCACATTACCCGGAACCTTTTTACCCCCTATGTATTTAAAAAAGGACTTCTTGTTGTCCTTGATCCGGGTAGCTAGTCCCAGTTCCATCTCCGCCTTGGCCTTCCTGACTGCCCCCCTGCAGCCCCAAGCAACTGCAGTATAGTCCTCCCTGGTGATGGCCCCTCCCTTCCACTGGGTGTACGCCTCCTTTTAGGTAGGAGACATTCCCGGATGCTTTTGGTGAGCCATGGGGGCTTATGTGCTCTCCTGCTCCCTTTGATCCGTGTTGGGATTACCTCCCTTTGGGCTTGGAGGATTGTCTCCTTAAGTAGCGACCACTGTCCTGGACACCTGGCTCCCCCCGCTCTTGGAGCTCAGTGCTTCCCCGACTATTCTCCTTAGCTCATTGAAATCTAGGGCTGTTGCCTTGCTGCAGGCCTTTGCCACCTTGCACTGGATGGTGAATTCCAGCAGGCAATGATCGCTGTCACCCAGGTGGTCGAGCACCAGCAGCCCCCTCACCGAGTCATCTCCCATGGCCAGCACCAGGTCCAACAAGGCGTCTCCCCTGGCGGGGCTGTGCACCTCCTGGGTTAGTTGGAGGTCCTGCATTCTGGCTAGGAACCTACGTAAGAGGTCAGACCTGGCTGACTGCTCTTCCCAACAGATGTCAGGAAAGTTCAGGTCCCCCACGACAACCACATCCTTTGACTTCACTACCTCCATGAGCTGACCTAAGAATTCCTGGTCGAGCTCTTCCCCTGTGGTTGGTTCTTACATCTTAACTGAACCATGTGGCCAGTGCTCCCAGTCCCAGAGCACACTCCCCTGTGCTCCATGCTCCAGAAGCTGGGAACACTGATCAGCTGATCAGGACTCCCAGCCGGGACAGTGCATGGTACCCGCTGCAGGCCTATCAGTGCTTGGAGCTTCCAGCCACGGAGCAGCATCAGGTGCTCTTGCAGCTGGGAGCTTCGTCAGCTGTGATGTGGTAGGAAGCATGATTTTTGCGATTGTGCATTAGATCCCTTCGTGCCTTCTTTTTAACACCTGTCAATGACCTCAAACAGAATTTCCAGTTGTTTATCAATTAAAAATCAATTGACTTATTCCAGCTTGATAACTCTCACAGACAAAATAATAGACTAGTGTAAAGGGGAATGCAGGAGATAGTAATGAGATATGGGACCCAGACTGAGTCAAATCACTCCATAAACCTCTGTCACAGGTACAGGTGGGAGATTTCAAATTACAAAATAAGTTTGATTTTCATAAAACAGACATCATCTCATACAAAAACCCTAGTGCTTGGCTCATCAACCCCATTATTCATTTGATCCATTCTCTACAAGACAGCTGCAATAGTGTCTAGTTGCTGCACTGTGTAGTAGATCAGGAAGGTCCAAAAGTGAGCTCAACAGTGGGCAAACCAGCAGCTGATCAGCACTTCTGTCATGCTCAGCACAGACTGACCCTGAGAGGCTTTGCTGCTGTTGGGATTTTTTTGAGCTTGCATTGCATCAGTTACAATGTGGAATTGCATTGTGTTAATTGTCTATGGGTTTTGTTTGTGATTTTTATTGTTCTGCTCTGCTGCTCATTGCAATGTGAAGCAAAGGAAAAGAGTGGTAGAGACTTGTAGTTTTAATACTGAAGCTTCCACTTCTGCTACTACTGATGACCTGTGGCGTGTGGTTTGCTGCACATACACCTGGTGTATTCTCAGTATACAAAAATTTGCCAGTGGTGAAATATATAAGGTTATAAAACCAAGCCTCATGAGATGTGGCAGAAGCCCCATCAGGCAGGATTTTTGTAAACAAGCTGGATGAAACATTACAAGAAAGAGTTGCAGAAAATGATCTGGAATGGACAAAGGGTTACTCACTTGGCTTTGCTGTTGCCCAGATTCTCTCCCCTTGGAAGCCTGAATCAGTCTAAGAGTCACCAGCAATACTCGATATCAGAGGATCTCAAACTGTGGTCTGTGTGTTAATTTCTTCTCCTCTTCCAATTAGCTTGTTGGAGTGTAAGCCTGTAAGCCTTCTACACAAAATCATAAAAACTTACTATGGATAGGAGCTACAAAAAGTAGCTATCATGCTATTCTAAAAGAAAGATGCTTTACTATAACAACTGATGTGCTGAAAATGACAGATGGGAGCTGGTCAGGAAATGAGAGATGAACCCCAGGAAGCTGTAAAAGGGCTGGGTATAAAACTGAATATTGGTCTCCAAGGACTCAATTGGCCTTTGGAGAAGGTATCTAGGAACATGACATCACCACTAGAAGTGTGAAGAAGCACATTGGGTAACCAGAGGATGGACCAGCAGAGAAAAAGAGGTGTCTCAGGGCTTTTCTGTACTGTGGCAGTGATCAGTCCTGGAGAAAGTAGGACTGAGTACCTCCTACTTACCTGAGTCAGCTGCCTTGAGCCAGAATTTTGCCCACAAGCCTACTCCAGCTTCAACCCTAGTGTATGCTTTCAAGCCCTCGGGCCAAAGGTGTAGCAAGCAGCTTGAGTGCCCAGAGCAGGGAGAGGGAATGTGTGTGGAGGTATGCTGACCACTGTAGACTTGTGGGAGAGGGGTGCCACCACTGCTGCCATAGCAGCATCACCTCCACTCAGGTGGCAGCAGCTCTGTGGCTTGGCTCCCTGGGAGCTGACCGTGGTGTCCCATTCACTCCCTTCCCCCCCCCCCCACTCCTTCCTGATGCATACATCTTGGGAGCAGGGCTGTGCCTGCTCTGACCAAAGCTCCCTGGGAAGGGTGGCAGGAGTACCATTCCATTAATTTCCCCTTCCCCTACCCCCCGAGATGCACTACCTGCTGTGGCACTGCCCATGCTGTGGCAAAGACTCCCAGGGGTGATTCTGGAGACCCCACTTAGTAAGTGCCTGAGGCTGGTGCCCCACTTGCCCTGTCTCTGGTTTGAGAGAAGCCATGGGGAATGAATCAGGAGCAGCCTCCTAGGCAAACTTCCAGCTCTGGAGTGGATCAGCAAACTTTGGAGGACAGGGTATGCTCAGCCCTCTCCGCCACAAGACCCACTGCCAATCTGGTCTAGACATGTTCTTAGAAGAGGGGGGTTTCTTTGTGAAAACAAAGAGAGAAGGTTAGATTGATTTCAAGACAAGAAAGGAGAGCACGGACAGAGGGATAATTAACCTACTGACTCATTTCATATTGTTAATAAAATGTGACCATCCACTAGTACTTTAAAAGCTTTGAAATTCTGTTTTTTGGGGGAGTCTTTTGTTTTTCTACAGCTGTTTTTTTTTTTTATCATTTTGGCACATTTCTCATCACACACAGAGCCACTTAACTCCCAGACACGCTCTCCAACAGACTCCTGGCGTCTTTCAGCTGCTCTTTGGCGATCTCTTTTAAATCTCCCAGCTGCCTCTCTTACCCCTCATAGCATTTCTTGCCTACTCCATCTGCATATATTTTTTTTATCTCTTTCAGCTGTCACATTTGACCTGCCACACATTTTTCATTTTTTTTCTTGCAGAATATGACATTTTAAAATGTTATTGTGGGTTAATTTTTAATGATGACAGTTTTCCAAAATCTGAAAATTTTCTTGCCATATAAAAATCTACTAATTGGCGTTTCACCCAAGCCTCTTTAGAGTTGTCACAAATCAGCCTCTGAGGTCTTATAGCTTAGAAACAAAGCTGGGGAGCTGAGTGAGAACAAGCAAGCTCATGGTGCTAAATTTTCAAAGGCATGACTACACAGCCTTTCTCTTTGCATTAGAATGATTGTATCTTAACTCCTGATGGACCTCATATATCATTTCTCTGTTTCACAATGTACTATCTAGAATCTTGTTTTTAGGGTATGTAAATACCACAATGTGGAAAGAAATTCCATATTACAATTCTAGTAGGCAATCAAGTTCATGAGTCTTCTCTTATATGTCCAATGCAATCACTGTGACTGACACACCAAGATCCTACTTCTTAAATTGTTATTTTGGGTACAGAGCCCTCAACTTCCTTGGCCAGGAAAGAATCCATCCATGCAAATGCAGATTCAACTAAATAAGGATCCTCCCTTATGCAGTTGTATTCTATGCACAGATTTACTGGTAGTCCTCATACATTCTTTTGTATTTTAAGAAACAAGTAAAATGTTCAAAACCCAGTAGAACCTAGATACTTTTTACATTTTTACCCCAAATCTTTGTGATTACAGAAAACATTTGTTTCTTGAATTACTCTTTATATTAACAGCAGAAGTATATTTCCAATGCCAGTTCTACAAAATTTACTATGACCATCTTCCACAATTTTGGCTGGAGACCTCTAGCAATATTTATGAATTTGGGGCTGTGCAGGAGAGGCATGAAAATTTAGCTAGGCCTCTAAAAAAAAGTCCCTGGGAAAAATGCAGTGTGGATAAAGCATCCCTGAAAGATTGTAAAGATTGAATTTTTGCCTCGCTCTCTATAACTGCACTATTTCATTCTAACACAACTATTTTATCCTGGATAAATTTGGACCACCTTGATCCCCCCCACGCCAGCTAGAGAGTACTGGATGACTGATCTCCCCCAGGAACAGTGCTGTTCACGTTACGTGAGCAAGGAGATCCATTGCCCAGTGCTTAAAGTGCAATGGGTCACAGACTCAGAAAATCATTTTCTAAAGAGCAAGCCAGGCCACTGAGTGGCATGTGTTTTCATACAATCTACCCCCCTCATCCCCCACCCTCATTCAGAGGCAGGGTAGAACTCACCCCACCTCTCATTCTCACAGGAGGGGAGATAAGAAGAGGGACCAGGAAGTGTCCCCGCATTCCTGTCTTTTCTCTTGTCCCTGGTATGAGGGACAAGATAGATCCTTTCCTACCCACCCCTTTGCTTTCCCTCTCTGCAACACTGGGCCTGGGGAGGGTCTAAAGGATCTCTAGAGTTTCCCCCTCCTGCCAAGAAAGTGCACCCTGTTGTACTTGCACCTCTAGCCCTGGGAAAGGGAAATGAAAATCACAAGCAGAAGCAAAGATGAAACTGTGGGGTCAAAGTGCTATGATCTCAGCACAGAAGTGAATGTAGAATTGATGGGGGGCAGGGGGGATTGTGAGTGAGGCTTAATTTTTGGGCAGAAGGCAGGGAGAGATCAGGAGAGAGTAATAAATTCTCACTTTTTCAAGATCACTTAAGTACTGTAGAGACCTACCACAGATTTTAATGACCTGACCCAGAGCCAGTGAAATCAATGGAAAGTCTCCCATTACTTTCCCTGGGCTTTGTATCAGGTCTTAAGGCCCAGTTTAGACTAAGTGTGCTATTTGGATGTGCCAGCTAACATGTTGATCAATGTGTTTTCCAATTCTGCTTAGTGCAGATGAAGGCAGGGTGGCTAATTACAACATCACAAGCAACACTGGGGTTTTTGCAATGCATGTGATCATCCCTTGAGCTAAATACCAGAATCCACATGTCGTTCCCCAGATCAGGTTTTCAAGACCCAGCTTTACTCCAAAATTCTTCTCTGACAACAATCTGAGAAAAGTTGGTGTTTGGGCTTTAGCTCGAGGGCCTGTAGCAGAGTTAAACTGTATTGCTAAATAAATAGTTCAGCTGCCACATAGTGTAGGATAGCATGCAGCTTTCTACATAACTCTCAAGAACTATCAATAATCCATGGCCATGTGAAGAACCCTATTAATAAGAAATGTTGTTATTTGGAAAAGACTAAGCTAGGGATGGCCTAGTTCCAAAGAAACCAAATACGTTCACTGTGACACAGCACTCTGAACTTTCCACATTAGATCACCAGATATCTTTGACAGTGAGAAATGGGAGCGTGACTGTGTGTTCAACATAGTCAGTGCAGCTACCCGGAGTCATTTTGGTTATCCAGGGGCACACCAATTGAAATAACAGGAACAGGACAAAATTCATATTTGGGAACATAGGGTATTTGTGTGTCCCCTTATAACAGAAACAGAGCTCTCCCTTTGGGTACTGGATTTTACTGGACCAGACTTCAGTCTATTGGATAAACACTGAGAAGCTTTAAACGTTCTTAATCCAATGCAGCACTTGTAGTTAATGGAGATTCTTATTTTTAGCCTCATCCACCTTACTAAAAGCTGGACTGCCTTTCTGAAGCTCTGCTTTATTTTATTTAATACAGCCAGTGTTTGTCTTTTAACTTAAGAACTATCAGCTAAAAATAGGTTGCACAGATTTTCAGTAAAAAAACACAACTATCCTGTAGATTGGGAATTTATTGTTAAGCAACATCATTATTTTGTTAAGTTTCAGAATAATAATTATCAGTTTGAAAGATATGTATATGGAACAGTATTTAATAGAGCTGGCTGATTTTTTTTTAAAGAGTCTATAATAAAATGTTAAATTATCCCTTTTTCACAAGAATCCTGTGCATCAAAAAATATAAAAATATAAGCTATAAAACTATATGAAACCTACCCTTAAAATATACAAATGCATTGTTTTACTTAGGTATATATATTAATACAACAATATGTGTATATTTGTTGTATATATGGATTTAATAATCTCACATCGATTAATTTATAAGTGTTATGTGTTCCATTATGTATATAAAACATCTTTTCCATGCACAATAATTCCTATTACCTTTAACAATATTGAGAGTTTAATATAGAGCTTTATTCTATGCATATAATCAAATCCCATATTATACAGTATATACACAACAGTTTCAGTGTGATCTCTCATTCACTATTAAATGAATATGTTTGTGTATGGATAAATAAAGAAACTCTGAAATGTAGGGGATGAAATCACCAGGTAACTCCTACAGGGCATTGTAACATGAAACAACGTTATCTGACTAGTGGAATAGATTTTTGAGGTTTCAAAATTAACTATGCTATGTCCGCCATCTTAAGGGCAGTGCAAACAAAAATAAGTAGTATGATTGGTAATTTGAAAAATGTTACTATTTTAAGGGTTAATTTTGTTATGAACATTACTGTATAGTGTCAAACAATATTAGGGACTCATTCTTTAATAAAGTATTTTCTTTTGTTGGTAAAAAAAAAAAATCAAGCAGGAAGTCGCCAGAAACTAGTTATTTTGGCAGAGATGATTATTTCAGTTCACTTATAGGCCGCAAGGTTGCGAGAAAGTTTTAATATCTGCTTATTCTGTATCTCAGACTTTCAAAACCCTGAAACTGGAAAAGCATAATGAAAAGCCAACTTACCTTGAAATATTGCAACACTACAATAACATTAATTTAAATATGGCGTTGTGTATTTTTGCCCTCAAAGCCCTCACCTTTTTTGGGCTTGTGACTTACCAAAGATGTTTTGTCTAGGGATACCACCCATGGAGACAACCAAATGTTTGCTACTAAACACACACACAGCGTGGGTACTGGCTAATCACAGTTTATCCCTTATGATACTTGTCCAGATAACCAACAGCACTGCCAGAGTCAAATATGCCCCTCTGTCCTTCTAACAGTGCCAAAGGACAGGACTCCCACAAACTCAGATCTGTCACCCTTCTGAAACAGATGGAACTTAAAAGGAAATTGAATTAATATCATAAATCAGACAGTGAAAGATCTGATTTAAATCTGTCCCCCTGCTTTTTCCCCACTAACCTTGACAGGAATAATTTATCTGTGTGTCTACCAGATTAACATATATTACAAATATGCAGCCTTGATCATAAAGAGGTTGTTATATCACCTAGGAAAGATGTAAATGTGGATACATTTGTGCTAATCTGAGTCAGAATGTAACTACAAGAGTCCATAGTTATCTGCAACAATAGTTATCTCTTGGACACTCAAGATACTGCACTGTTTAGGAAGACCATCAGAAAGCTCAACAGAATACTACACAGCTCCTTATGCCTTATGTGTTATTAGAAACACAGTCTGAAATAATTAGGGATTTAAAGGAAAATGACGACACTGTATGTGAAGACATCCAAAAAAAAAAAAAAGAGTAAACAAGACATGGACACGGCCAAATGAAACGGCAGTGGAAAATATTGTACCTTCAGTAGATATGTCAGGAGCTCATTTCTCTCTCTAGCAGCATCTCTTAATGCCTAAACCAAAGAGTCACCAGCTTGTCACAGTTCTCTTGCAGCTGCTGGACTACTGTCCATCTTCCAAATGAGATAAACTGGAAAGGAGGAAACAAATTTGCAAGGCATACTTCATACAAATAACTTCTACTTGTATGCAAACATGAAGCCATTACCTTCAGGAATCAAAGGACTTCTAGAAATGTAGTAAAATCCTTACTGTCCATGTTTTGCTTAGCTTCTTCATTTAACTGTATTTACTATATTAATATGGTGAGCCTTGTTTGTTAAATGATTATGTGGTCACATAAATTGCTTTGTGATTGCTCTCTTTCTGAATGTATTGCATGACTCGGCTCAAGAATCAAAGCACACTGAGATCATACATTTTTAAACAAGAAAGCTAACAAATGAATTGGCAATTTGCTATTGCTAGTTAATCACTGACAATGTGATCATCCCTATATAATGCATGGGATACAGACAGACTTCTCCATAAAGAATTTACAGTCTACATCCACATGCTGACTCCTTGTTTTGCCCATTTGTTTTTCTAAATTACAGAATAGTTCTGACTGGAACACAGTGCCACAGGACATAAATAATGCAGTGTAAGAAGGCACAGACTCACAAGGGAGTGAGCAATAGAGATATAATAAAAGCCCTGGTATAGGTAGGTGTGTCTTACCATTTTCACATAGGTGACCCTTTAATGGGAGTACCCCTCACAGTGAAAGTGCAAATACCTATCAACAGTGATAAGTGAATAGCATGTAGACCCATGTGTTTTGAGACGTTGACAAGGACTATTTGATAATGTAGGGAAGACTGTTGGGGAGGAAAATTTCCAAAGCTTACAACCCCCTGCACCCAACTCCAGTGACCCCTTAGTCACCACAAAAGAAACACTGAAAGAGATCACAGATATGTCAGACCATGGTTTATTTACTTCCTGGTTAGATGTAGTGTCTTACAACCTTATGTGTTGCCCAAAGAATGGGCTGGAAAAGGGTAGGATTACTTTTCCTCATGCAACTATTTCTAATATGTTTTGGGCAACAAAATGTGTCCTCAGTCATCAAAGAAGATGAACTACACATACTTGTAGTTCATGTTTAGATAGTGAAGCCCCTTCCAGTACTTACTAATAATGCATTGTGCTAGGGGAAACTGAAAATACGAATATTAGTTTTAAAATGGTCTTGGATTTCTTGTTCTCAATACTCAATGACAGTGATAATGAAAACATACTCCAACTGCTGCATGTGTGGATACACCTTGATGATCCTTTTTATTCCTAATTTTGCCTTGAACCTTCAAGCCTAAATTGAAGCCACAGTTGAAGATCATGTCTATGGGCACAATACACTAAGGGAGAAGTAGGAAAGAAAAGTACAGTGCTAGGGTTGTGCAATGGTTTGATTAATACAAGTTGGGATAGATGCATTGTGATCACCTCCATACTGTTACCTACAATTTATTTTTATAGGTACACATACAAGCCCATAAGAATCATAACTTACAATGGAGAAATTACATACATGCAACAGTGCCTAGTGGAAATCATACAGGGAACCTTAACTTAAGGAGTTTCCTAAGAGTTGAGTGGTTTCTCAACAGAAATGCTACAATAGTTTTAAAGTTTAATGTTATTGTTTAATATCTTCCCCCTACATGCTTTAAAAGGTCAGTAGGAAAGAACCGAGGAAGAAATTAAAAAGAAATCCCAAATTATTAGGCTACCACAATTTTATGAAAATAAAATGAAATAGGCAACCAGCAGGAATATACCACTCCCAGCCCTCTGACAACTGAATATGGCTTTCTTATATGTCCTATAGCAGAATGATGGAGTGACCATGGCTCCATTTACCTCTGGGGGAAAAAGAAGGACCCCCACTGTGAAATGTAGTAGATGTCATCTGAAAATTTGGTGAGAAAATCCATAATGTGCTACCACAGGACTTTTTAAAATTACTGTTGTTTTGGGGGGCTTCCATGGTGGCACAACACCAGATAACAAAAAAGGAGTGGTTTGAAAAATTGCACACATTTTCATGATATAAATTAAAGTGTAAAGTATTTGCAGTATGAACCTTCCTACTTCAAAGTGACATGCTAACAAAAACACAGGTTTTCAGCTGGTGTGAGCCAGTGGAGATGCTGACTTCAGTGCAGCTATAATAACTTACAGCAACTGAGGATAACAAGCAACAATGTCCTTATAGATATCAGTATGTTAATAGTGCATGCATACTAGGATAGTAGTAATATTATGTTAGTTACTACATTACTATGTAACATTATTATATGAGTGTATCCAAAGCACAATACAGATATTGTCTTTAGACTGCAAACTCTTTGGAGCAAAATTAAACTCAATGAAATATCAGTATAGTGTGGTAAGAAAGGAAAAGGTTTATAAAAACAGGATCATGTTGTTATTCAGGTTCTGGATATTCTGAGTTTTATTTTTATTATTTCATGTTGACAAGTTCCAAGAATTTGAAAGATGACAAGAAAATATACCTGTAAGGACTATCTTCCAAATGAATGACCAATTAACACCAGAAAATGTCACACCATTTTCAGTACATTTATACTGGTTGTGACTGGTTTAGATTTTGCATTGGAAAGTCTAGGTGCCATAAAAAATAGGAAAACCCTTGCAAAATAATTTCTCCCTTGCCAGAAAGTTCACCTTCTGATTCCAGATTAATTTAAATGATTATAAGGCTGTTTTAAATTTCAGGCTCTAAGCGGATGGAACAAGATTATAGAGATGAAACTGTAAGAGAGGCTGAGACAGAAGAGCCTTTTGAAGGAGTCTGAAGAATTATAAATGAAATTATGAGGAAATTCCAAAAGTTAGAGGACGCATTTTAAGCATTTTCAATGTCAAAGCTATATCCAGCACAAAAAGATCACTCTGATTTAGTATGAAATTTTTCTTCTACACACACACATTGTGCCTGGAACCACAAAAGGAACAGATTGGTTAAGCTTCTTCATAGATCAGTAGGGAAGGCCAAAAAGCATTAGTCTACTTGGACAAACAGTAGATTTGGCAGGTCTGTGTGTGGCAGGCTGACCTTTCCTCAGAAAAGAGCAGCATGCTATGGAGTCAGGTTCTTCGACCTTCCAAGGATTCCCCAGGTCCAAAGACTGTGGATATTTAAGGCTGGATTATCATCAGGGCACAAAGGAATAGAAATTACTAAGTGTTTTTTAAATCCCCAAAAACTTTTTAAAATGGCCGGAATGAAATCAATGGTGTCAGTCCACTTCCTAGTATAGAGGCTTCTGCACATCATACCCCTACACCAAATCAAAAGAAATACTACTGTAACGACTGCAAAAATTTCAACAAAGGGACAAAGGACAGCACGGGTATGAGAACTACACTTTATGGGCTAGGTCAAGTAACACAAGGAAACTTGATTTGCTGCTCCCTGACTTGTATCTGTTCTGTGATTAAGTACAGGATTTTAGCTTCCATGGCTATCAGTCTGGCTCCTTTCACCGCAATGAATGCACTCTAAAAGAAAAACTTTCAGTGGAAGACAATGAACCCACTACATTCTTGTGAGTTCCACTCCCATCTTTGTGTCCTACAAAACTGCTTGTTTAACATGTCCTTAAGATTAGTTTTCTATTAATTTTTTTAGCTGTTGATGGGAATGTGATTATAACTCACTGGGCGTGACTACACAAGATGTTTACTGTGCAGTTGACTAATTAACTGCACAGTAAATGCCAGGGTCCACATATGCACCCCTATTAGGGTACCCAAAATGAATAAACCTCATAGCAGGGTTTATTAGTTTATTAAATTGCTGCAGAGTTTTTTCATGTGCAACAGCGCCCGTGTAGATGTTGCTTCAGTGCCGGGGCTGCCTGTTAGCTAGTCCCATGCACCCTCATACCCCAGCCAACCCTTCTGCAGCACATTCAGCCTGGTTGGAGCAGCCCCAGATTTGCAGGCTGATCCCCAAGGGCCGCTGCCAGCCAGGGCTGCTGTGACCTTGTTCAATGTGCTGTGGTCCAGGTGCATGTGTAAACCACACATCTGGGAGCCTCCTAGGAGCAATAAATTGCAGAGCAATAAACTTTGCAGCTTATTGCTGTGCATAAATGGCAACTGTAGATGTGCCCACTATAACCCATATTAAGGTGGTTTGCTAGCAATCAAATACAGCCTGGCATGCTGAGACATTTTAGTAGTATAATGATACTCTAGAAATTTGATCTGAACCTGAGGGAGTTAATCACTAATGTTAAACTAAACCCTAAATGAGATACGTAAAGCATTTCAGTTTTTTAGCGTGTAGCTCAGAAGTTGAGTGATCAAAAAAGTTGTTTAAACAAGCATTTAAATAGAAAAAGGGACGTGTCATTTTGCGACATGGAGCAACTCCAGCAGGACTAGTGTTTCAGATGGTGTAAGCTTACATAACGTTATCCACGTCAATGGAACTGTGCTGTCTTGGAATGAGTATGTCCTCATGCAATACTTGGGATGAAAATATTAAATAAAACATTATCTTCTCCAAAAGACAACATTCCCTACACATACACAACATTCTTATGGAGAGTTAAAAGAAACAGCAAAGTAAACTTCCATTGTTTAAAAAGAAAAATACACAGGCATCAAAACAATCAACAAAGGAAAGAATTCCAGAGGCAACAAACAACAAACAGTATTACAGCAGCACCTATCGGCACCAACAGGACACCATTGGGCTGTATACAAAAGACCATTAGAGACAAGCCCCACTGCATATGGCATTATTCATTGGTATATATCTCATTCCACTACAATCACATCCCTGCATTATTCTGAAGTCCATGAAAGTTGCCCAGAAGTGACTGAACACAGAAGCAACCCCAAGGATTCAGTCTGGGTAAAAGCTACTGCAGCTACATAGAAATTTAGCAATCATGAATTTAGAATTCAGTAATTCAGCTGGGAGAATGTGGATGATGAAATCCACAACCTGTGAACAAGGCAGTTGAGCAACACACGTATATATAACAGCTGCTACTGTTTTGAGTCTACAGGCCTAGACTCAGGGTGTCTGAGGGCAAACAGCATTCTCCAAAACCGCAGCTGACTCACTTGTGCAGGGGTTGAGGAATATGAAGCCCAACTATGCTTCTTCTGGCTTTGGCACAGACTTCCTATGGGAAGACTTAATCCCTCCATGCTGAGTTCCCTGTCTGCAAAGGAGGATAACAGTCCCTGCTTCCTCACATTCTTGGCTGGTCTTATCTATTTGGATCATCAGTTCTTTTAGTATCAAGACTGTCTTACCCTGTGTGCGTGTAACAATCTCATTGGGAGCCACTAAAGGTGCAGTGATACCTGAGCTACACCTGTATGTGCAAGCTCAGAATCAGAAGCAGTATAGTTGCATTAGGACAGCACTGTGGCTGAGCTAATAAGCCTCGCTTCTCTGCAGAGCTAAACTAACATGGCACTTCTGCTTCTGCTTCTGGTTCCAGAACTAGTACGTGCAGAACTAGCTTGGCTCTCTCTGGACAACTCCCTCTTGCTCTGTGTAGAGTCTAACACACAAGCCAAAATATTCACAGGTAGGTAAGAAAAGCCCTGCGTGGCACTGTGTAGCTATACTCTGGATGTCACCGAAATCTAGGTACTGCCCATTTTACACATTTATGTAGTCCATCACCTTAGTGTCTCAGCACTTTGTATTGTACAGATACGGAAGCAAGGCACAACACATGACATGGCATGGCCCAAGGTCACACAGGAAGCCTGCGGCAAAGCAGGGAAATGAACTCAGGTCCCGCAAGTCTGAGGGCAACACCGTAATTACTGGATCGTCCTTCCTCATCAAATAATAAAAGTGACAACTCCTCTTTCTTTATGCTTTATCATTTCTGCCTCCAGCTACCTCAAAGAGCAAAAGCCCCACACTGTGCCGAGTTATGGCTGATCAAACAATGCCTTCTTCACAATTTTCCCCCCACAAAAATATCTGCCCATTTCCATCAAATTTATGATTTTTGAATAGCAGTATTTTGTGTCTGTATGTACCACACAGGCCACTATGCTATAATATTAACATTCTTATTTGACCAGACATCCAATCCAACCCCTGTTAGTAGGTATAAGTAAATGTAGAGATTTTTACTAATTTCAATAGGCACACAACTGAGAGCTAAAGCTGCACTGCATTTCCATTCAGACCCTATATTCCTAAACACTCACAGCAGCAAATCTTGAGCCAATGGAAGCAGGACTTCAATGTTTGGCCTTTCAATTTCTAAAAATAACCTGGGCCCAGATTCACTAGGATGTTCAGGTGCCTACCTTTTATTTAGGCACCTATGTCACACTGAAATTTTCTTCAATGCAAGCTAGGTACCCAAATACCTATAAGGCTTTGGACCCAGCTACTGGTTGTCACCTGGATAATTAATATTAGTAAGTAAATAATTTGACCATTCTTTTTTTAAGATTATACAAAGTCAGTTGTTTTTCTGCTATGATTTTTTTTGGCATTCAGCCAATAAGAAATCAGCAATAGGTAAATTTGAATGTAAGCCTAGTTTGTTAATTCTGAATACTGTTACCCCTTGAAAAATATGCAGCCATAAGTCATGTTGAGAGCAATAACTAATCATTAATAACTGACATCAGCAATGACAGCAACAGAAGGAATGTAATGGTAAATACTGGAATAATTAGTAAGAGCAAAGAAATATTAGCTTTTCCAGCTATCCTTTTGTTACTGAAATAAGGAAAGTGACCAAGCTTATGCAAAAGGAATACAACAGTTCAGTTGGGAAGCTGAATTATATAAGAAAGGGTTAAAGTACTACCTGGAACTACATAAAATATCATATACTCGGACAGACTTGCTTACTGAGACAGAAGAAAAGATTTAATGTACAGATCCTTCAGAGGAAAGTTGTGTACGTTGAATACACCACCTCCAACTTAAAAGCATACTAGCCTTGGTGAACAATCTTAAGCTGTGATGCATAATTTAGAAAACAAAAGGTTGTGTGTGTTCCTGGCTGCTGTTGATACTGTAAATCTATACATCTACCTCCAGCATTAACATATTTTAACATCAAGACTCTTTTTTCTTTTCTTTTCCCAAATGGCATTTCAGTCTGCCTCTTTCTTAGCCCCTATTTATTTTTGTTTCATTGTATGCTACATGCAAACAGCCTCAGCATTTCAAATTGTGATCTGTACGTACCTTGGGTATAGATGCACTGTGACCCATATTTTAAATGTGACTACTCCATTCTGCGATATGGCCCATGGGCCTAATCACTTGCAGTGTTGGTGACTGCCCAGAAACGCTGCAGAAGACTGCTCTGGTCAAGCAGGAAAATCTGATAGCAAGAGAGCTGATTACAAAAATGGAAAAACAGGTTCTGCTACTTACTAATTAAGTGAAGCGGTTAGCTAGGAGAGGTGGAGATTACAGGTTTGGACAACTCAGATAAAATAAGGCTTGTAGACAGATGTTATGTTAGTAGCACTAACATAAGTGGGCATAAAGACTTGCACCAGGCTTGTAATGCTACTAAAAGGGCAAAGTGATACAGAAAAGTTCCTGTTTGAAACAAGACTTCTCTGTAGCTCTATGTTATGTAATGCAATGTGCATAACACGTAGCATTACAGAGATCTATTCCCTCCCCCATCATACCAGGGTGCTGCTTTCCCTATCTCCCATCCCCAGGGACTCTTTGATAGCTCACCATGGTCTACTTGAGTCTGACAGCTTGCCCAGTGATTGAGCTCTGTGACGGACTCCCCTGGGAACAGGGGGAGCAAAGAAACAGACCCTTATCACCCCCTTCCTGGAGAGCATGCCTTTGTGACATTCCAGCTAGGGGCCTGTGAACTTATGGACGTCCCTCATAGTGCTATGTTTTAGTAGATTTACAAGGTGCTGTAGCACTTGCAGCACTATAAATTCATCTGTCCACAGCCTTAATCTTTAATTTTTCTAAATGTTGCAGAACCAACATATGTCTTTACTACAAATTAGGCTAAATAAATTTCCACAAGCTGTCTTCAAGAAGTTATCTGAATTTTCTAGTTATCTCCCTTCACTGTTTTATAAACGTCCATGAGATATAAGGTTTTGCCATGCAATATAAGGTTTTGAAACAACTCTGAAATATAAGATGCAATTGTGAGCCTCTTCTGCATAGGTAAAGTATACTTAGCTGGATCCCCTTCCAACAAAGACTTGGAGAAACACCAGTTCAACAGCCGGGGAATGGGCCCAAAGGACCTCCTGCAGGTGAGACTGACAGCTTCCAATTGAACCTCAGTGGATGCAATGAAAAGGCTGCATCTCTGATCTCTTCTGGGGATTTACTAAGCATTAGTAAGTACACTGAAAGAATAAGAATGTGTTGAGCCCATGTGCCACAGTTTCATGGCTGCAATATTGCCTTATTAAAATATTTAGATTTTTACCAAAAAATATTTAGAACCTGGGAAGAAAAGATAAAAAAAGATATAGTTGTATATACAAACATTATTGTGTATTTATACTGTGCTCATTCTGGCATTCAAGCCTTTAGAAATTAATATAGGTTTTCCCTCTCTCAAATACTGTTAGCTAGCAAAGTCCAGGACTAACCATGTCTCCCTCAAATGCATAAAACAGATGACTTTTCATAGGATGTGGAGAGCCAGATTCTAACCTTAGTTATGCTAATCAAGATCTGTGAGTAGAAAGCACTCTCAGTTCACTGGTAACATGAAGTCAGAATTGAGCCTGAAGGTCTAATTTGTACCAATCCTTTTTTAAAAAATATTTTAATATTCATAGCAACTTGATTCCGAATCAACTTTAGAATTTTGCTTTGTTAATTTATTTTCTCCCTAAAAGATATTAGAATGGTATGCCTGATGGAGAATTAGTAGAAAACTTCAAAGATGAACTATCCAGCAGAGCAAACAATTCTCTTTCCAAGGGAATTGACAGCCCCTCATGGTACACTACTTACACAGCTGGTGTAAATACAAGGGAGGGGAAAACATTAATTAGATAGAGGCATGGTTGGGAAAGAGAAAAAGATTTCAAACTTTGCTACATAAACCTTCTTTTATGCCAGCAGAGCAGGATTTAGGGAAAATGGTGTCCTGGGCAAACTTGTGTTTTGGCCTCTGCCCCACCCCACCCCACCCCAAGGATCACTCCAGCTTTGCCTGGGTCATTATGTCCCCTATCCTCCCCCTACCACTTCTCACAGCCCAGTTGGGCAGTGGCGATGCCATGCTCCCCCTGCTGCTTCCTGCCCCCATGACCCAGAGATGGAGACAGGTGACCTGTAGCCTGAGCTGCAGATAGATGCGCCTGAAAAGGAAACAATGTGGGGGGGTCCCAGGGCTGCAGGGCATGTGTGGTTGCCACTGTTGCCCCCTGTTGCTGCAGCTCTGGGTAGCAATGGCACAGGTAGCCCAAGGTGGGCAAGGCAGGAGCTGCTGGCAACACACCCCAGCCCTAACCTGCTACACCTACCAGCACCAGCACCAGCACCAGCCTCCTGGCCACTGCCTCATGGTGAGCGGGAGCTGAAGCCAGGCAAGGTAGGGTGGACTTGACAGCTGTACCCAGAGCCCCACTCCTCAGCCTAGGTGGGTGGCCAGGTAAAGGAGATGGGGGTGCTGCACTAACAAGTGGGGTGGCTGGCCTGGAGCCTAGAGCATGGCTCATTTCTCTGTCTGGGCTGAGCAAATGAGCAACATTGCTGCCCCCACCCATAGCACTGCTGTAAGGATTTGGTCGGTGCAGGGGCTTCCAGCTTCATGGCTGGTTCCTTTCCAACCACTAGCCCATGCCAAGCTCCTTCTGAGCAGCAGCTGGGGGCAGGGCATGGGGGTAGAGATCAGCCAGGGTGGCATCTCCCTGCCCATGGCACCCTCAGCGAACCCCCACGTCATCTACTTATTTTTTTTCACTTGTCCTTTATAATACAAAGTAGAGAACAGTAGATTTCAAAGGACAGACTGCATCTTAACTGAACAACTGTCTTGACTTTAGCAAGGTATTTATGGCATGTTAATTGTCCTTTAATTTGATTTTATCTTTGGAAATGAGGATAGTTAGCCACACAAGTCATGAGTGCTACACAGACCGCAGTTTGAGAAACACTAACTTGATTTACAGGATGTTAAAACACTTACAGCAGTACAATGCCATTTTTAAAGTAAGAGCAGTGTAACTCAGCACTGAAAAACTGCTAAGCATACATTCAATTTCTATTTTAAAATGTCTTCAGAGGTAGCAAGTCCTGCAAAGAGTCATCACTGGTAAATACATTCATTTAGATTGGCTAAATTGCATATTAATATAATTAATGTACTGTACCTTGGCATCTGTATCTGCTGTCTCAGGAAAGGAGGATATTGAGACAGATATTCTCTGTCACCTAGATGTGATATTTCAAGGTGTTCATTGAAAGATACCAGTGAAGGAATGTGGAGTAAACTCACACAAAGACAGAAAAAAAAGACAGATCAGTCCAACACCTTTCACAAAAACAAAATCCTAAATAAAAAGATTGAGATGGACATTCAGACAGCTGGAGCAGCAGCGGGGTGTTTCTTCATTACTTTGCACTGGAATTAGTCACTGAGTGATAGCTATTTGTGGCTAGCTTGTGACCTAGCATACAAGCCTACGCGAGGTAAGCAAAACTAGGTGATTCTCCTTCAGCTTGCACGCATAAGGGTCTCTAGGCACCATGTGTCCACCTACTTTTAATCCAGGTAGAGCAAGAGGATGAGGAAGGACAAGGAATGGGTGGAACCCTGGTACAAGATCGTGGTGTGAATTGCTATTGCCAAGAAGCAAGGAGGAAAGTAATTCTGCCTGAAAAGGCATCTCTACCATAATATATCCAAAGGCTATTGTTGGGCTGAACTATAGCTCACATATTATTTTTTTTGCTGCAGATGCCCGTGTCAAGCACCCCAAAAAACTCTTATATTTGACAGCAAAAAAATAGGGTAACGTCCCATGGCAGCAGCAAACACCAGCCATTGCCACTCCACATGACTTTTCCCAGGGTGCCCTTCGTTCACTGACACATGTCCACCTGCTTTTGCTTGCTGCTGGGGCTGGAGGCAGAAAGTATAGAGGGAACAGGGGATGAGAGAGTGAGGCACATCCCATCCTGGCATCCCTCACCCCTCAGTTTGTCTGCCCATCCTTACGCTACAGCAGTCACATAAACAAGTTGGAGTGTCTTGCAGTTCTATCACAAATTTTATCACAAATGTTTTATCCCAGTTTCACGAGTTTCTTTCTCCTGGAGTCAGGTGATTATATTAAAATCTCAGCTTCCACTTAAAAATAATCATAATAGTAGTAGTAGCAGCTTCTACTCCTTTGGACTGCAGCGTGCACCCTCAGGCCTCAGAAATGGCCTGAGGAATAAAAGGGGGGGCGTACAACCGGTGAAAGGGAGGAGCTATCACCAAGGAGGAGTACTCCTCCTCGGCCCGCAAGTGTAGGAGGGCTATTAGGAAGGCCAAAGCAGAGATGGAGCTCAGGCTAGTGTCCAGGATTAAGGACAACAAAAAGTCCTTTTTCAAGTACATTGGGAGCAAGAAGAAGGCACCAGACAATGTAGGGCCCCTGCAAGATGCAAACAGTAATCTTGTGGCTACGCCAGACAAGAAAGCTGATATTTTTAACAGTTTCTTTGCCTCTGCTTTCTTGAACAGGGACCGGGACATCCCACCTACCAGAAGTAGGGACAATTTCGGGGATAGGTCTGTCAGGCCTTCAGTCAGCACAGATGAAGTTAGGGATCTTCTGGAAGGGCTAGACATTTTTAAATCTGCAGGTCCAGATGCCCTTCACCCAAGGGTGTTGAAGGAGCTGGCAGGGGTCATCGTGCAGCCCTTGGCCTGGCTATATGATCATTCATGGTCATCTGGCCAGGTGCCACGGGATTGGAAACTGGCTAACGTGGTCCCAATTTTCAAGAAAGGGAGGAGGGAGGACCCAGGTAACTATAGGCCTGTAAGCCTCACCTCGGTGCTCGGGAAGATCTTGGAGAGAATCATCAAGGAGCACAGCTGCGGGGGGCCAGCAGGGGAGATCATGCTCAGGGGCAACCAGCATGGGTTCATCAAAGGCAGGTTCTGCCTGACTAACCTGATTGCCTTTTATGACCAACTTACTAAATCCTTGGATGATCGTGTCACTGTGCACGTAGTCTTTCTAGACTTTACGAAGGCCTTTGACACTGTCTCTCACCCCATCCTCATCAATAAATTAAGCGACTGTGGCATTGATGCCTACACAGTTGGATGGGTAAAAAATTGGCTGATGGGGCGCACCCAGAGAGTAGTGGTGGATGGGTTGTACTCAACCTGGCGAGATGTGGGCAGTGGGGTCCCCCAGGGCTTGGTCCTTGGGCCTGCACTGTTTAACATCTTCATCAGAGACTTGAACAAGGGGGTGGAAAGCACTCTGTCCAAGTTTGCTGATGACACTAAGATGTGGGGAGAGGTGGACACACTTGAAGGGATAGAGAGGCTGCAAATAGATTTAGACAAACTACAAAAGTGGGCAGACGAGAATAGGATGTGGTTTAAAGTAGACAAATGCAGGGTGCTGCACCTTGGGAGAAGGAATCCGCAGCATACGTACAGGCTGGGGAGTTCCCCTTTTGAAAGCACAGAGGTGGAAAGGGATCTTGGGAGTCATTATTGACTCCAACATGAACATGAACCGCCAATGCCAGACCACAGTCAGCAAAGCCAACCATACCTTGTCTTGCATCCAAAGGTGCATCTCAATCCGGTCCAGAGAGGTGATCCTTCCCCTCTATGTGACTTTGCTCAGGCTGCAGTTGGAGTACTGCGTCCAGTACCGGGCACCGCACTTCAAGAGGGATGTGGCCAGCCTGGAGAGGGTTCAGAGGAGGGCCACCTGCTTGGTGAGAGGGCAGCAGGACGGCCCTATGAGGAGAGACTGAGGGACCTGAACCTGTTCAGCCTTAGCAAGAAGAGGCTGAGGGGGGACCTGGTGGCTGCCTACAAACTCATCAGAGGAGATCATCAGCAAGTAGGTAGAGCCCTTTTCTCCCCAGCACCACCTGGGGTGAGGAGGAACAATGGTAATAAGCTGATGGAGAATAGATTTAGATTAGAGATCAGAAGGCAATTGTTTACAGTTAGGGTGGCCAAAAACTGGAACCAGCTTCCCAGGGCAGTAGTCTTCACCCCTACCTTGGGCAAATTCAAGAGGATGATCACCTGTCTGCGGTCTTGTGAACCCAGCATTTATTCCTGCCTGTGGCAGGGGGTCAGGCTAGATGATCTGTTCAGGTCCGTCCTGACCCTAGCTACTATGAAACTATGAAACCAGATAGCCAAGAAAACAATCTCATATATATTATCTTTTAAAACAGCTTTCTTAATGGTTGAGGCCTCACTTATGGTTTTCTTTAGTGCCTGTGGATGGCAGGAATTTGAATGGTGCTGGACAGCTTAGTGAACAATGCCCAAAGAAGAACAGAGTTCAGGAAGTAAATGAGTAAAGTGGTTGTAACAGTGTTGTAATGGTGATGCCAGCAGAAGTTGGTAAGCCACTTCTTTACCCTCTGGTGGTAATAAACCCATGTGGTTATTTTTTCCTTCCAGATCATGATTCTGAGAATTGTGCCTGCTTGTGCAATAAGCAGGCCATGAAGCTGCCTTGTGATGGCAGCACCACATAGCTGGGGCAAGAAGAAAAATGGCAGAATATAGCACTAAACAGGATGGCAGAGTCTTCATGCCTGAACCATATACAAGGCTCAAGTATTCCTGGAGCTTTTGGATGAGATATGAATGAGCCACAAGGGTAAATCAATAGGTAAGTCAATATGTAAATCAAAAAGAAGAAGAGGGGTGAGATTTTTGGGTGCTGTTTCTGAAAGGCTGAAAAACACTAAATTCTCATGTGCTCCTTGGGTATGGTTGGATTACAAATCCCAGGTAATGGCATGGTTAACAGCACAGACACCTAACTGGTTGTAACTACTCAGATACTTAATAATTCACATCTGGGGCAGCTATGGTGGCCGACAATGCCATACTGAAACTAGGTGTAAAGCAGAAACAGTGCAATCAAGCTACTAAACTAGATGCAGTACCTCACTTTGTTCTCTTGCAGTACAACTTCAGTGTAGTGAGAATCTTTTAAACAACTCATATGGGAACCCAGAAGTGTAGAAAGATTAATATGGACCAGTGGTGATGCGTAAAGGGTGCCCGGAGGTGTACTTGCACCCCCAAGAGTGCTGGTGCACCCCCTAACAGACAGTATTCCTCGTTTAGATGAAGGGCAGGGGGGGCAGGTGGGAGTGCTGTTGCCCCTCCTGAAAGCACCAGCTGGGGAGTGGGGGCACCAGGAGATGTGCCACTGGCACTTCCAGGAGCGCCCCGGCACTTCTAGTCATGCTGTTGGCATTTTCCGGTCAGCGTGATTGGCCACAGGGGGGACTCCCCACCCTGGTCATTGACTGGCCACTGGGGAGGGGGCACATGTCCCCCCCCAGCCCTGGAGGCACCAGTCGCCCATGATATGTATTCAAATAGAGGATGCCGAGGATTCCTCAAGTACTGAGGATTCTTCGTTGCAAAAAAAAATTAACACCTCATTATGCTAAAGGCTAGGGACAGAAGTTACACATAAACTGGTTTAAGTGATCAGAAACAGGTTTAAACCTGTAATGGAACAAAGTTCAGTGCATTTAAACTGCTTTAAAAATGGCCGAATGCGGTTTAAGATAAACCTGTTTGAATGTAGTATCGGACTTAACTGATTTAAGCCAAACCGGTTTATGGAACTTCTGTCCCAGTTCTCTTCCTGGTTCAAGTTAACTCACAGTCCCTCAGTATCCCAAGATACTTTGCAGCCCTGGGCTGTGCTGTCTGCTCCAGAAAAGCAGGGTCTACCCCACCCCTCTGTTCCCTAGCCAGAGCACTAGCACTCCTCTGGCTGGCTGAGGAGAGGGATGGAGGGGAACCCACCCCTCTGGCCCAGCACCAGCCCCCCAGCCTGGTGTTTCTTGGCATGGGGGGGAGGGGGAGGCAGAAGGGGAGAGGGGCAAGTGGGGCTTGTCTCTATCATGGGAACCCAGAGCCAGGAACAGAGCTGGAGTCCCCCAGCCACACACCCCTTCTCAGTCTCTGGGCTAGAGACTGAGTGGGGCATGGCTGGGGACTGCAGACACTCTCTTGATCCTGACTTAAGGGGGTTGAGCCAAGACCCTGTGAGGGCTTTCCTCGCCTCCTCTCAGCCAGCTCTGAGACAGAGGAGGGGACATGGCTGTGGGACTCCAGTCCTGCTCCCAGCTCTGGGTGGGCAAAGGAAGGCCCCCAGTCAGACTTCCCCTCACCACCTGCCCTCCCCCCGCTCCCCACACCAGGTGGGGGTCTGGTGCCAGGCCGTAGGGGTGGGTTTCCCCCCAACCTGTTTCTCAGCCCACCCAGAGGCTGAAGTGGGGAGTGGGGCAGGGGGAATTACACAGCTCCCAGCTCTCTGCAGTGGCCAACAGGCTAGGAAGTGGGCTTTGGCACCTCCAGCTACTGGTATGGGCCACTGCAGGGGTTCAGCTGCCTTTCCTGTTTGAAAAGTGAATGTCAGTTCATTGTTTCAATCTATGTAGTTTAGAGAAACCTGAAAAGATTAAACTGATTCAGCCTTGGGCTTTTTTGACTATCTGTACTTAGCCTAACAGTTTATAGTTCCTTTGGGGCTATTGTCTCATCTAGTCTGGTTACAGATTTAAGGCAGTAGTGCATCTAAAAAGTGGTCTGGAGCAGTATTCACTTCCACTTTTCTAGGTACTGAACCTTTAAATCTAAAGTTCTCTGTTGAGCAGTGATTCTGTAATTCTCATTCAAATATTGCAGGTAACACTAGGCTTACTCTTATGAAAACGTAACTCCTTTGGTTTTGCTGTACCTGCTCCTCAAGTAATCCTGACTCAATGGTTTTTGGGTTTTTTGTTTGTTTGTTTTTTGGGGGAGGTTAGGGGTGGGGTTTGTCTGGTGTTTTTTTTGTAAGGTAGGATTATCAGCAGCAGAATAAGTACCATAACTTGTACGAATAAATGAAAAACCATCCTTTGGTTACAAGGAATGAATCATTTGAGATCAAGCACATTTAGAGCCTCAGCCTACATGTTCACAAGTAGCTTTAACTACAATGAAAGCATCACTGAACATAATGGAACAATTAAGATGTGTAAAGTTACTGACCTGCATACATATTTGCAACATCAGGGTCTGAGATTACCCTTTTTCATTAGGGTGTTGATTCAGGAAAGCTCCTTAGCAGATGCTGAACTACAGCAGACACTGCTGTTCCACAAACCGCTTGTACACAAATAGGCAGCTGAAGTGCTCTGCTCAATAGCAATGTGATTACAATCCTGCTTGAAGTTAAGCAGGCTTATTATTTAACATTATATGTAGCTGCAGCTAAAAAGCACGCAGGCCACGACCCAGTTGTACAAGCCACTATATAAGTATGTGTTAAATAAAAGCCTCTGCCCCGCAGAGCTTACAATACAAAAGACAAAAAAAGTAAACAAGACAATTAAGCAGTGTTACTATGTCCTACATGAAAACAGAGGTAATCTGAATCTGTTCTAACCTTTTGTTGGTGGTTAACAGGAAGGATTACACATTCTGCCCTTATTTATAACTTGTTTGTTCCTATTTCCACTTTTTTGCAATATCTCTTTCCTTCCTTGCACATCTTGCTATCTGATATGTGCAAGATGTCTACAAAATACTTTTCAAAGAGCCTTTTAATTAATTAATTGTATCAGGTTTCCATTGGGCAGTAGACTATGCTGCAGGCATTATAAGTGAAAGGTATCATGATATGTCCTGAGTGCTGTGTAAATCTTATAGCTATGAGTAGCAATTTACAATTATTCCAGTTTTAAAGTATGTTGCCTTGAAATCAATATTCTCTGTCAGGCCAGGCCTGTCTTGGTCTGTTATCTGGTGCCATGTAACCCAGTACAGCCTGTATTATGGTCAGGTTGTTGGCAAGTAAACCAACACCCCCTCTTGCACTTGCCTGGGTGAGGAGAGTGTGTGGACACCCAGCAGGACTGAAAACAAGAACTGTCAAAGGACAGACGAGCTCCCTGCAAGCCAATGGCCATCCATATCTGGAGAGGCTATGGGTGCCGCCAGGTCATTTTGCCTGAAGAATCATCAGTGATGCAAAGTAACTCAGCTAACCTTACTGGAGTGGCGGAGGGTTGTTACAGCATCTAAGGTGCCCAATAATTGCAGCAGCCTTGGGACTGAGTTGACTTGACTTGACATCAATATTATATTATATTAATACTAGCCAATTGCCCATCGGGGTGGGGGACAGAGTGCAACCGCCCACCAGCTCGTGCCACTGCCATCTCCCAGAAGGGGGCTGGGGTGGGGAAAGCTTGCCTTGCTCACCCCCCTGCTCCAGCCGCTCCAGCCCAACTACCATGGCAGCACTCCACTGTACCACTGCCTCCTGTCCAGAACTTTCTCAGAGCACTCTATTGGTTGTTTCAGACAACCAATCAGAGTGCAAATAAAGCATTATGGACAGACAGACTAAGGCTTTTATAATATTAGAATAGATTATTACTACTGCTACAAAAAACAAATGATCTTTTGTCTGCAATGCTTCAACAAAATACCCTTGATAAAATCAAGATACATAATAATCCTATTTGTTTCCAAATTAAGATATGGTTTATGCCACTGGTAATGTTTTACCAAAGCTATTATTCCGCTGTATGACCAACAAGTTTATTCCTAGTCCACCATTGTAAATATTGAGAAGTGGATTCTTAACTTTTTCTGAGTTTTCTTTTATGTAGAAATGGTTATGCAGATTAGAAATGTCCTGGTGCAGCTTTTAATAGGATATAATGCTGTCATTTTATAGCGACTGAGATATATTATCCCTACAGCAGCCTCTATTGAACATTTTGGGATCACTGTATAAATACAGAACTGGCTGCTTCTATGAAAGGGAATAAAATCAGCAAGCCCTTTTTGTGGCAGCACTGTGTGCCAAAATCAAAAGGTAAAATTAAAACAATTATAGAAAGTGATATTAAATGTGATCCAGTAAAGTCGAACACACTAGGGCTGTGCAAAATTTCACTGTCAGTTTCATTTTGACACTGTTTTGACTTGTTTTGAGCTCAAAACAGCGAAATCAAAACAAAACAGCTTCGAAACGAAACGAAGCAAGTCGAAACGTTTTGAAAATTTCAAAACATTTTGAGTTTTGAAGCTCAAGCTGGGCTTGCCTGCAGGGAAACAGAAACTAAAGTTAGGAGAGGGAGGGGGAAGAGGGGGGAAGGGTGGAAAGGACTGCTCTCGTCATTGATTGTGTAGCTGGCCAGTGACTGTCACCCGTCCCTGAGGTCTCTTCCAATCCCAGTGCTGCCTTTTATGCAGTTTTTCCATCCCTCCCAGTGCTCTAGGGGAGGGATGGAAAAACTGCATAAAAGGCAGCATTGTTTGAACTGCCTGCTTTCTGCCTTGGTGTCAGTTAGTGAGCTGTGTCTTCCAGTTTTCCCTGTCAGCAGCTAGGGGTGCAGGGCCCCAGAACCCAGACTCCCCCTGCACCTATCTCCTTGACAGCTGGCAGTCTTCATGGCCACAGCAGGGTCTAGCAGGCCTGCAGCTTTCACCCTGCTGCGCCTTAACACACACACACAGTGTCACCTGTCATGAGTTTTGCTTGTCCTCAGCTTGAGGTACAGTTTCCCCAAAACCCCTGCACCTATCTCCTTGAAAGCTGGCAGACTTTATGGGCAGTTTTGACCCTGCTGTGGCTTAACGCATACATGTGACATGAGTTTTGCTTTCAAGATTTGAGGTTCAGTTTCCCTGAATCCCCTATACCTATCTCCTTGACCCGTGGCCGGCATCATGCCCATAGAAGGGGCTACCATTCCTGCAAGTTTCATCTAAATCAGGCCAGAAATGACAATGTTTTAGGCTGTTTCAGGCTTCCCCATTATAGCCTATAGGCGAAACGTTGAAACAGCGAAACTGTTTCGACAAAATGAAGCGGAACAGTGGTTTCAAGTCAAAACGAAATTTGAAACCAAATGGTGTTCTGTCGAAATGTCGAAACACAAGTCAAAACAGAACAGTGCCATACACACCACACTTCATATAGAATTAAAGTGTAATAAGACAATCTCTAGCAAAAACCCTACTGCTGCAGTTTTTACTCAGGTAAAATTCCTGCTCATTTCAATGGGATTTTAAGACAGGCCCTTCATAAATTTATAAACGGTATTGAGTGGATCCTGGAAAGCTGTTGGGTGCCTATTCAGCAAAAGAAAAAGAAAACAGTTAAACTCACACTTAAAATGAAAAGTGATTATTGTTTATTATTGGCATCTGTGGGATTAGTCTCCCACAGAAAGCTAAACTCATGCATAAATGCTTTGCTGGATCATGGACAGAGTACTCAGCCTTTTAAACCTGACCCTGTGATCCTTTCTTACACAAGTAAGACTTCATTTGAAGGCAGTGTCATGTGGTGTCATATCACATCTATTGTGAACCAAATACAGTTTAATGCATTCTGATCATTTTTCCGGATGTGCTGAAACTGTAATGAGTCATCTGCTTAATTCCTGGTATTTTATAAACTTCTAATAAGCTACACAGACCTAATTTTTTCAGGTCTTTATTTCTCTTTAGGAGGCTCATAACATCTCTTTGTGAAACTTTTTTTTTTTCTTTTAGTGTTTTTCTAATTATATAGTCACAGAAGGAGATGTGGCTTTTTCTCTAAGAAATATTTGTATATGTTCAGAATCTTTGTTTTCGATCTCTTGATTGCTATTGAGTTTTCCTCTATACTTTGAAATCATTTACAATAACATCAAACTCTTTTTTTCCTTTTTATTAAATTTACCGCTTTATTTCCTTTGCTTAGTTTCAGATCTTGTTGTTACCAATGGAAGTGATGAAAGTGATGAAAGTTATTTGTTTGATTCGTTTTATTGATTGTCACAGTTCCTCTTTAATGTGTTTGAAATCAGGCTAAATGAAGGTCTTGAAGGCATGCAGCAGAGAACAATCTACAATATTTATAGACCACCTGCCATCTTGGTATCTACCTGGACAACGTTGCACTGCCAAGATTGTCCTGTTAGAGCTTTTCCATCTCTCATCTCTAAAAGCCTATAATATCAATAAATGATACTGATAACCATTGTGCTTAGTTGGATGCGCTCTACCCATAACAGGTGATTAAAAAACACTTTTGATGTTTAACTGAATTCCATTTTTGTCTCAAACTAACTTTCTATCATTTTGAAGGAAGAAATGTTTACATATATTTTAGTATCTTGAACCCTCTGTTTAGTACATTGGCAATCCATTAATGGTAGACTTTTTTTCTCCTTCCTCAACAGGATATAAAAGAAGGTTAAAAATGGATCTTTTAGAGTTAATTACAAGAAATCCCTTTAATCTTTCTGGGCTCCTCCGCCCCATGTTATCTTTCTTTCATTTCTACTTTTCACTGCAGTCCTGTGTCTATGTTTTGGTTGATATTATTTGCAATTTGTCTTTCACCTCACACGTTATTGTTTCCCTCTGAAGGGATGTTTGGACACATTGAATTAAATGGGAGTAATTCTGTTGACTTCAGTGGGAGTTTGAGAGAGGCCAAGGAGCCACAATAATATTCTTAACCATATACAGAGATTTGTAACCATCTCATTGACTTCCTGGTGATAATGGAACCGTTCATTGTCCAGCAAGATGAATTTGGTTTTCCAGACTTTTTTTATTTCTACAGTCAGCTTTTATATTCTCTCTCATATGTTTTTATAGCTCCCCTTATCAACCTCTACAGCTCTGCTGAATTACTGAATTGATTAGATAGTACTGTCCTGATTAATAATATGTAAATTTCCTCAGTCACAGTGAACTCTTATATAATTAGAACAAATATTTATATTTCATATTAACCTTGGGGTGTAGAAAAATCAACAGACATTTTAGATACAGGCTTCTTTACATACATCTGTATATATAGTATGGAAAGCTGCCACAATTGCCAACTGTGTGCTTGACTATAAAGATGAATGTAATATTTTTATTAGTCATTTTTTTCCTTTTGAAAATAAGCCACTTTTCTAAACACACAAGTAGTACTTAAAAAGACATCCCATTTTCTCCCATCCCTAAATTGAACTGTATGTGTTTAATCCATGAGACCTTGGTTACAGAAGATGACAGGATTACAACTAATTTGGGACACTGGTCAAGAGTGCTGTGTAATGGCAATAGCAAGCCTGCACATTTAGTTGCTACCTTACAGCAAATAATGAAATACATTCACCCCTTTACATAAGGGCTTGTCAGCTGCACACATGGCGGTGCTTGAACCATCCAGGGAGAGTTTAAAGCAGTAGCCCACCCCACCCCCACACGTGGATGCAGTTGCTGTTAAAAACATCCTTATGCTGTCCTAGCTTATTTCAGTCCATAAAATAAGATAGACCAATAGAGACCAACTTTTTTGGCAAACATGCCACAATTTGGCCCCCCACCCTGCCTGAGTGCCAATTCCATCCCCTTCCCCTGCCAGATTGGCTGCTCTATTCCCTGCCCTGTACCCCTTCCTAATCTGCTGCTCTGCTTTTTGCTCTCTTGCTCTGTGCTCACTGCCTGTTTTGCTCCTTTGTTCTTCTGATTGCATCCTATCTGGTGTTATGTTGCCTTTCACCTCCCTGGTCTGCCATGAGCCAAACACAAAGGTTGCCCATGTCACTTGTGGCAGGTTAGCCACTCCTGAGCTAAATCATCTGCACAATGGCTTTATGGCAAAAGAAAAATTAACTTCCCCCCACCAATACTAATGTAACTTGTCCAATGCAGACCAAACCTAACTCCACTGCTTTGACTGCTGGACTGAGTCTAGCCCTCTATCTTGTATTTGGAGGGCAGCTGTACTGTGCAAGTGTACCTTGCTACAGAAAGGGCAGGTAGCTGTGAGCAACTATAGAGGAGCCCCTCTTCCCCTACCTGATTTTTTTTTTTAATGTCAGGTGTGTTTTTTTGTTTTTTTTAAGCCTTTCTTGGAGGGTGCTGGGATTTAAAGCCAGCAGTTGCTAGCTAGAGGGTATTGCCCCTCTGCTCAGGGTCAGACTGATTTTTATAGTTGGGGTCAGGAAGGAATTTCCTCAGGGTCAGATTGGTAGGGACTGTGGGGGAGTTTCTGCCTTCCTCTGTATCAGGGGGCATGGCCCTGTACCTGGGATCTCTTGAGTGATGTATTACAACCTTTTCCAGCAGGAGCATGTTGACTGCCGTGGTCCCCCTGCTTTACCTGTATAGGGTGTTGTGTTGTGTTGTGTTGTGCCAGGGTGAACGGTAGTTTTAGGAAGACTGTAGGTTATGGGTCGCATAGGATGGTTTGACTAGGTCCGATCGTGCCTCAGGCCAGAGGTTGGGCTAGATCAGTGGTTCCCAATCTGTGGCACATGTACCACCAGTGGTACATAGACAACCTGTGGTACCTGTTAACAGATTTATTAGGTTTTTTTAATTTAAATTTTCCGTATTCCAAGCCAAATTAGCCAAAACAAATTCCAAATCCGACTCAGTCCAGAACCGTAAGTGGCCATGCTACCAGCAAACATCCTCCACCCCCATGTGGAGCTTCAGATGTTTCCAACTCCTTTGGCAGATATCTACTTGCAGGCCCAAGCCTGGAGGCTGGGGTTTGGATGCCCCCAAGTTTTTCTTTTAAAGAAATGTTTCATGTTCCAAACCAAATCAAGTCCAAATCCATGAGTCAGTCCAGAACCGTAAGTGGCCCTACAACTGGCAAACATCCTCCATCCCCACCAGCGGCTTCAGATATTTCCAAGGTCTTTTGGCAGGTCACCCTACGTGCTGGCCCAAGCCTGGAGGCTTGGGGTTCGGATGCCCCTGAGTTTTGCATGCCCTTAGCCCTAAGGCCCTTGGAGCAAGCAAGAGAGAAGACTCCCATTTCCATAAAGTGAGCTTAGAGTCGCTGCACCTTGGTGGGCACTGAACCACACCAGAAGAGCAGTTGTCCTGTGATGCAGTTCAGGAAGACTGCCTTCTTGGACACAGATGCCTGGTATTTCCCCTGCCACGTTAAGAAGCGGCTACGCTTGTCCTGAGCCTTCAAGAGGCTGAGCAAGGTAGGGAAGTTAATTCCTTTATATGACACAGATGTGCTGGTGGTACCTCAGGCTGCCTCATTCTCTAGTGGCGGAGCGCAATCTGTAAGAGTGTGGGAGCCGCTGGACTAGGTGACCCCTGGAAGTCCCCTCCAGCCCCACTTCTCCATGATTTCTGATATCTCCCTCCCAAACCCTTGCTCCTCCCAAGCCTGCTGGCTTTGGGGAGCAGGGAAGGGGGGAAGGATAAGCCCTGCCTGCCTTCCCCCCCCCAGCTCCAAGCCCCTTGGCAGGCTGCACTAGCCTCGCCTTCCCCTGTCACACACCGCGCGGCGAGGCATCGCCCTGCTCTCCCGTCTGCCTCTCCATTGTCACACTCCACCCCTTCCTGCTGCCGGTCTCCATCTCTCCCCTCCTGGACCTGTCTTTATTTGGAGCTGCTGGAAGCGGCCGGGCATCGCCGTGTCCCTGGGGGAGCCTGGAAAGGGAGTGACAGCGGCTCGCCCGGAGCAGGAGCAGGAGGAGGAGGAGGAGGAAGGGAAGGAGGGAGCAGGCGGGGGAGGAGGAGGAGGAGGCGCGGGGCGGGCGGGCTGGCAGGGGAAGCCGCTGCCCAGCCACGGACCGTCGGAGCGAGAGCGGCTGCCGGGTGCCCTCACAGGTAAGGCGGGGCGGGGCGGGGCGGGGCACCCCGGGGTGCAGGGGCGCTGCCCCCGGCCGCTGCTCGCCCCTGCCTCGGGCGAGGAAGGCGGCGCGAGCCCGGCCGGCTCGGGGCAGAGGCTGCACGGATCTGGGTCATCCCTCCCCCTCCCCCTGCTGCCTGCTGTGTTGGGGGATGGGGCCTGGCCTGCTGCTGAGGCCCGGCTCTCGCACGGCCTGTGCCGCAGCTGGAGGCAGCCCTGCCCCCGCAGGGTCCCGTCCCCGCCCCGCCCTGCCCGGCAATCCCCTGGGGAGAGGGGAGGCTGGGGTGCTGGGTAGGTTGGTTTGGGGTCTCCCCCTTGCTTCCCCATCACCACCTTTCCCCCCTGGCAGCTGGTGTTTCTAAAAGCTTAGCAGGCACATCTCTGGGTGCATTGGTTTGGCTTCCCCCCACCCACTTCCCCATCACCACCTCCCCCTCCTAGCATCCCCCGTTTCTGAAAGCTTAGCAGGCACATCTCTGGGTGTGTTGGTTTGGGGTCCTCTCCCCTGCTTCCCCATCACCATTGCTCCCTCTGTCAGCCCATGTTTCTAAGAGCTTAGCAGGCACACCTCCGGGCTGGTGGCTGGCTCCCATTGTGAGGTGATGCTGCACTGATTAGGATATCGGCAAGGGTTGTCTTCTTTCCTTCAGCCACTATTAACATCTGGTGGCCACCAGGCTGGGCCGAGGCAACTCCTACAGCCAGGAGCCTGCAGGGGAGGTGACAGGGGATTGAGGTTGGTGGTTAGCTGATAGATGCAGCTGTGTCAGAAGCCAGGTGTTAAAAACAGATGTAAAAAAAAGAAGGAAGGGCACATAA
Organism: Crocodylus siamensis; assembly: GCF_052110815.1. NCBI lineage: Eukaryota > Metazoa > Chordata > Crocodylia > Crocodylidae > Crocodylus > Crocodylus siamensis. The sequence goes on along the minus strand of NC_143397.1, from coordinate 132,731,317 downwards.
CAGAGAGAGGGCACTGCTTGCAGGGGTGTCGCAAAGCCAGGGGAAAGTATTTTTAGAGGGCAGAAGGGGAAGAGAATCGAGAAACACGAAGCTCCGGTGTCGCACATGGAAATAGATTTGACATTTTAAAGGAATACTCCCACAGAGATTCACGTGGCACAATAGCCAAGGAACGTTTGCATGGAAAGAAAATAACACAGCTTTGGCTTTGACAAGTGTGAATCCACATTCTCTCTCTGTCGTAGAGGGCTTATATCAAGATTGGCTCCCATTTCATCACAGTCGCTACACATACATACATTTTAAACAAAGAAACCTGAAAAATATGACTCCCTTTAGTTCCATGATATCCATATGCCTTACTAATGCAGTGTAGGCCCTATTTATGGAAAAAAATATCCTGATCTTGGAACAAAGGTATTAAGGTAATCAGTTTTTATATAATGGTGAAAACTCAGTTAAAAAAAATGCTGCAGGGCATCAGACAAAAGTGGCATTGATTCATCGGGTACCATGCTTCACTGTTCTATGAAATCATCATCAGGAAAGCATTCATATTTCAGAGTGAGTGAGGAATTTTAAGAAGCATATTGTAAATAGGGTGATTGGATAAAAATCTCATAAAAATGCACTGCTATATAAAAGCTGTATTTATTGCGCAAGTAACTGATAGGTTGGCAAAATGAATACTTTTTACATATTACTTTTTATACAACCACACTATAGCAGGGTTTTTTCATTGCTTACGGCCTATAGAACAGTAACTTTCCCAGTAAACTTAAAAAAAAAGGGTGTCCCAAAATGTAGTACACTACAGGGTTGTTAAATAAAAACTTGAATGGGAGGAAAGGAAGGGGAATCTTTCAGCAGCTTGTATGTGTACAGGAAAGAAAGCTGTGTAAAACAATATGACAATTTAGATCTTGACTATAACAAAATGTTACATGGTCCTCAGAATTTTTCTATGATTCATCAGCCCTCTCCCCCTCAAGTAAATACTGCTCAGATTTAGAAGGTGGCCAGGCACGACTCCAAGTGTAATGAATAAAAGATGTTTTCTCAATTAAATAAAATTGAAAAAGGATGTGCATTATTTACTATTACATGAGGGGTAATATATCATCCCATTTGCTCATCCTTTACAAGATTATGGCTTTTAGTTCAATAAAAATAAATATCACTAAGAATATTCATTCATTTTGAGTGACCTTGGTATACTAAGATCTTATATTAATTTTAGTAAAAATTGTTTATTGATCTGTGCTCATCTGATCTCCTAATCCAAATGCATATCTTCATAATAACCTCTGCTTACAAGAATAAAGTGAACATCCAATCATAACCCAAACTAAGATGGAAAAGGAACACTAAAAGTAGTGATAGGCTAAGCCCACAAAAGCCCACAACAATAGCCGTGTCCAATGACTTAGCAGACATGACACCCTAGCCAATGTTGTAATGCCAGCAAGGCCTTGTAGTGTAGACTGAGCCGCAGAGTTTTTCTGTTAACATAGCTGTAACACCTCTGAATATGAAAGATCAAGTCAAATAAAGCCTAGCTACATCTGGAGGAGGTGGGTTGCTGACATAACTGAGTTAGTTAGGGACATGACTTTTTTTTCATACTCCTAGTCAACATAGCTATAATAGCATAGACCAGGGGTCGGCAGTGTTTTCAGGCAGAGTGACAAAAACACTGGGAACCTGGACTTGTAAGATGTTGGCATGCCAGGTTTGGGTGGCAGGGGAGCTGAGAAGGGCCCAATTCTTGTAGCAGAGCAGCCTGAGCCAGTTCTTCACCACCCATCCTAAGGCACACACATGGCAAGCAAAATACTTTTGCACGCCACACTCAGATATGCATGGTGGGCATTGCCTACCCCTGGCATAGACCCTGGCTTCACCTTTGCTTGCATCAGTGCCTCCTGTCTCCAGTGTAGCTTGACATGCTAACTTGCAATGGCACTTGGAAAACTCCGAACTCCAGCATCTTGATTCAGAGCAGGTTCCATTGTTGGTTAGTATGCATGCAGGAAAGTGACTTACTCTTGCAAGATACTGAGCCAGTTCTAGTTAGTAGTTTTCAACATGTCATGGGCTCACCCTCTTGTGGGGGTGGAATGGTGGGGGTGGGAATGGTTATTTGTCATAAACATAAGAACTTTTAAGGGTCTGGGTCTATGAACTAGTTAAGACAAATAATCAGCCAAGTACATACAGAGCGTGTGTACACGTTTATTAACGCACGTAGTTACCAAGGTTAACTAAGTACTAAATTAATGTGCAATAACTTGTGCTGCTGCACAGTAGTGCCAGTGCATGGGTTTTTAGTGATACTTATTCCACAGTAGCCAAATACTACTGCGCAGTAGCATATTAGCAGTTTTTGCCTGGCATGCTACTGCGCAGTGTTATTAGGCAACTATGCAGTAAGCATCTCATGTAGATGTACCCACACTCTTTTTCCCTCCTCCCCAAGAAAGCAAGTTCTGGTCCTGTTATAGTTCTATTCTGTTAGATTTTTGTACCGTGGTTCTATTAATGCAATTATATATTTATCCATTGCTTTTCTAAAGCAAGACAGTGATTCAACAGATTTCACATGTAACCACTAATACTTACAGAAAAAGAAATATTTAATCATATAAAGATTTTATTCCTACTAGAGCAGCCATTTTGGGAAAAGAATAACTGAACAGGTAATCAAGATAAACAAGACTTAAGATTAATCTCCGTTGCAGATTTTCTGGCCAACATCTATTTCTAATTAAAACACTTTGAGTAAAATCTTAGCCAAATCTCCTTTCTGGCTGGCAGCAAAACCCTCCCTTCTTTTGCTGGATCAAATAAACTTTCTGCCACTGTCAGGCAACTGGCAAATCACATGTAAACACTCCCACACCTTCTGCTGGCTGTATCCAGCTGCTCGGCAGCTGGTGCCTTCCCAGGGTGCATTGTGCACACTGACAGTATAGCTGCTCTATGGAGCCATGTGGAACTGCCAGAAACACATAGATGGGTCCAGGTAGAAATGTCACACTCAGAAATTTTGGCAAAAATGCACAGAAAAGACCCAGATCAGGATGACCAATAGTATCCAACAACTATGATCATACTACCTCTCAGCTCTTATAAGACTGGATTGAGTTGTAATTAACGTTAAGACCTCCAACTAAGAACCAGAACTAAGAAGCAATAAGTAGTGTTGGTGAGTTAACAGGTGGTACTCTCAGCTGAGCCAGTACTGAACTTCTACCCTAGCATAGTGTTTGAAGGATTGTGCTATCAGCTGTGTTGTGCTTGAATTGTGGTATGAACTAAGGGCCTGATTTACAGGGAGTGGGTAACTATCACAGTATTTTTTGTAAATTCATGCTTGAATGTGAAATTTGTAAGGTGGGTACCAGCCTTTTTGCCAGGCACACTGTAAGCCTTGCATTTTCTTTAAGGGCTGTTTTGATTCCCTCCTCTGACTTGATCTCCTGCTCTGCTTTGTGCTCCCTGTGCTGTCCCCCCATCTGATCTGCTACTCTGCATTTTGCTCCCTGTCCTATCTGCCACTGTGCTGCCTGTCCGTCCCTGAGCTGTCACACACACAGGCTGCCCTTACCGCTTGTGGCACGTGGCACAGGTTGGCTACCTCTGATGTAGTTTATACTTCCAGTGGTTCTCTGTGCACCTCTATTATTACAAGTGCTAGTCAGTAAAACTGCCCTAGCCATATTTTTACAGAAATGAAACAAGTCTTGTCACTTTGATCCAGATGCTATTATTTCACCTTAATTTGCAGAAAACTCCCACCTTATTCAAAGTCAGGATAATAAGGGCAAGGCATATAGGAGCACTGTACTGGTTCATGCTATCATACACAAAACCTTCCCTTCCTTTCTTCTCAGGAGTATGTTCCTTTCCCCACCTTCCCATTCTCCCCTCCACTTTTCACTGTCCTTAACTGAGTTGGGGCAGGGGAGAAGGGGGGAGTCCAGAGATGCTCTTGCCCCTGCTCCACCTGGGCTGCATATGAATCCAGGCTTAGCTAGAGACTACAGTGGATGCAGAGAGTGGGTTCACTTCCTGCACACATGCTGCTGGGCTGGCAGGGAACACCTGAAGGGACTGGGCAGGGAGGAGGGACCTACCTGCTGCTGCCCCTGGCTGAGTCTAGCTCTGTGCACAGCCTGGCTGGAGCAGGCAGAAGCAGCTGTGGAACTCTGCCCCCTCACCCTCCTGCCCACTAGGCAGCCTGAGACAGCAATAGCAGTGGGTGAGAGAGGGTGGTAGGGAAGGGGGAGGATATGCTGCTGTACATAGAGAAGAAGGGAGAGGGACATTGTTATTTGCTTCAGCAACTCAAAAAAGTCCCCAGATGCTTCTCCTAACAGTAGGATCAACTGGGGGGAAGGGGGTGCTTCAGCACTTCTGCACCCAGCTCTGGATCCACCCCTAGCTCTGTCTTATTACATGTGGTTGCTTCACTTGAGTAACACCAATGTCTATGACCTCAGGCAGAATATTTTTCCAAGTTTAGCAAGGATGTTTGCTTATATACAGTAATTGGACTTGTGGCATGTAATTAAGTGGCTTGCAAGGCTTGTGGAATGTTTGATTACATGAAAAGCACTATGCTAACACCCGGCAAATGAGGTGCCTAGGAACTGTGTATCTACTGATGGGAGAGGTACTTAAAATCTTACACTTCATTGGTCACAAAGAGAAGAAAATAAAACATGACAAAAGCAGGTGATAGAACTCTGAGCACGGTGACATAAAACGCAGCATGAGAGATTAGAAGGAAACTGGGTTGCCTTGGTTATTTAAGTCAATCATGCTTATGCAGACTGATAAGCAACAGTAGTTTCTTATTTTATTACTCTTACATAAGAACTTGTCTTCCTGATCAGAATCAATAACATATTAACAATTATTCAACTATAGATAGGAATGATTTTTGAGATTTCACATATATGCAATTGGGAAATTAAGGTATATATTAACAGCAACTGACACATGTACACACAAATAAACACTGCACCACTAAAATATTTCAAGGAGCTCAGCACACTGAGCATAGATTTTTCTGAGACACTGCCTGACATGCATTATTGCTTGCTTCTTAAATAGGAGGCAAATTTGGGATACGATAAATAAGTATAAGATACACTTGCAGCCTTACCCTCCATTTTGCCAGGATGTATGCCTTTTTTTCCAAATGAAAGAGCTCACAGTATTTTTAAAATGCCCCATTCCTCACCCAATGTTTATTTTTGTAAGCTTAAGTCTGTTAGAAAAAGGAAAAAAGAACAAACAAAAGGAAAATCCCAAAGCACATGCAGTAACTTGGTTTGCAGGGCTAAATTTGGTTACCAACTTGACTAAGCTAAGAAAAGAAACAGCTTGAATTTAAACAGAAGGAGAAAGAGAATAAGAAGTCCAGCAATTCCACAGAGGTTTCTGGCCACATAGCATCCCCAAAGAGCAAATTTCATGGGGGAAGGGGGAAAAAAAGCCTTTTTGGACATTGTTTTAGTATGTCATTCATGATATGAATATTAGTATTTCAATAAAAATGTAGTATTTTATTGAAAAGGGCACATTTTCATTAGTAGCACATAAGTTTTTATAGCATATCTTTTCATCAATGTAGAAACCAATGCACCTTTATTAGCTGTACTATAGAAGAACCAGTCAAAATAAGTAAGTTAACAGTTTGTTAGTTGCAAATTTTGACCAAAGGAGTGGGGGAGGGTGGAATGGTACAAACCCATGCACATTTTGCTTTTTCCATATTAGCAAATAAGCTTGCCAAAGTTTTGACAAGAAGAATTAAATTTCTATAAAAGTATAAGAGTATTTTAAATATAGCACAATTTTCTATTAATTTCTTCTCTATAGGCAAGAGCAGCTTTCTAATAGAACCTGCAGCAAGGAGGAAAAGCCCACCAAAGGCTTGGTTTGAATACAAATTCTAGATAAGGCTTTATTGCAGAAGTCCTGATATAATGCAGATTGACATCAATACCCTAAATCTTTTTGAGGTGATAAACCTAAACAGTTTCAGCTGCACTTAATTAGCAGCAGCTAGTAATGCTTCTTAGACTGACTTTGCTTTCCAGCTGGGAATTAACTCTTAGGGCCAGAGACCATTGGCTAGCCAAAGAGGGCTTTATTCTGTTAGCATAAGTAGTATGGTGAGCATCAGCAATTTTGCATTTCTCAGTAAGGAATGCTGGAAGACCTGTAACAATATGAAGGTGGTTGCAGTCCAACCATATTGCGAAGTAATTGCTTCATTGTACTTCCAGCTCACCACATTGGCTGCGTTTTCATGGCAATTAATAAGTCATTGGGTGTTTTTCCAATTTGAGAAGACTTTCAGGAACATGTAACAATGTTTCCCCTGCCATTAAAATGTGCCATATATAAATATATTAATTGTTTGATGAAACCGGTTGTCCTGAAATAGGTTGCTGTATGCTACCGGCAATCTCTAATAAAGCCAGTTGCAAATGTGAGATGCTATCTTTCTCCAATTCTGGAGGTACTTTTTTGTATATTTTGTAGCTCAGTAACATTGGAGCCTCTGAGAAAGAAAGTGGAAATGTATGGGCTACTATATAATTTGAGGACTGTAACTGAGATTTTTAATAAGCAGTGCAAGGGAATAATGGCTAGATCTCATAAAGCATATAGGTGTCTCATTGGTGTCCTGGCTGCCAAGTGGAGTCCAGAACCCCTGAGCTAGGTGAGTAGGCTCTATCTAGCAGTGCCTCAGAAGGGTGATTTAACATACTCTGAATGGGGAGCTGCTTAGTGCTAGCTGAAAGCAAGTGCTAAGCACAGCAGTTTGAAAGCCTGCGTCTCTCAGGAGCTTTGACATCCAATTTTGGGTTGCAGGAAGGGACCTCCATCCACTCCGAATGCAGAGCCTGAGATCCTCTTCTGAAGGAAAGCTCCTATAATCTTTCTTTTAAAGAACTGAGCAGAAATCTGCCTCTTTAATAACATGATGAGTGGTTGGTTGGAGACTGAATGGGGCTTATTCTGTTGAAGCTGGTCAAGTTACAACAGTTACAAACTAGCCTGTTACAAACTAGTCAGAGGGGACCAGCAGGCATTGGGGGAGTCCCTGCTCCCCTGTGCACTACCAGGAGTGCCTAGAAATAGCGGTCACAAGCTGGCAGAGGGTAGATTCAGACTAAACATCAGGAGACGCTACTTCACTGTCAGGGCGGCTAGGATCTGGAACCAACTTCCAAGGGAAGTGGTGCTGGCTCCTACCCTGGGGGTCTTTAAGACAAGGCTAGACAATCACCTTGCTGGGGTCGTTTGACGCCAATACTCTTTTCCGCCATGGCGGGGTGTCGGACTTGATGATCTGCTCAGGTCCCTTCTGACCCTACAAACTATGAAACTATGAAGTTATGTGGTGGGCGGAAGGCAACAGAAAGCCTGGCTCTTGCCCATGGTTAGGACAGTCCTCTGGTTACAAGGGAGACGAGGGTCTGGCCTCTGCTCTCAGGCTGCCTGTGTTAAACAATGCTAAATATTGCATTAAAAAAACAGAAATACTCCTGGGAGTAGAACCCAGGTCTCTTCTATACTGGCTGTGTGCTTGACTCATTAAGCTACAGTCAAGCTCATCCTGTGTTGTCTCCTTCTAACTCCAGGAGTCTTGTGGTTCTTTTTATATGGTGGCACAGCTTCAATAGGAAGCATGGAGAGTTTCTCTCACCTTTCCACCTCCAGTCTCCTCTCTCTCCTGGAGAAACCTATAATCCAGTGGTTAGGGCACTTCTGGGAAGCAGGAGATGTTGGCCTGGACCCTGTCAGGCAGAGAAGAGTGAAATCAGTTGTGAACCTGGGCAAGTGTTCTAACTACTAGGCTATTATGTGATAGCTTTGGCACCACCATGCTCTCCTATCTTGGCTGTTTTAAAAGAAAAGCAGTAGCAACTGTAACATTTGTGAAGGGCCCAGTCTCGCAAGTATGTTCAGAACATGCCCACCAGATTGAACCCAGGTAGTGCTCGGCCTAGTTTCTGGATCTCAGTAGGGCTGAGGCAAGAATTGGGACCCCAGCTGTTCATACCAGGGGAATTCTGGCCACAGGCACAAGCAGAACTTCAGGCACCAAAGGAACTTACAGGCCTGTAGGGAAGTCTTTCCAATTTGGGCAGCTGCTGAGCGGTGTTTTATGGACTACAGTTGTGGACTTAGGTACTGAAGGTCTGCTCTAGGCACCCAAGTCCTTTTTTTAAATCTGGCTCCAAGTTCTTCATCTTCCCAATCATGATTTATTAGGTTGCACAGGTGTAACAAGAGGGCAGAACTTGGCTTGTCATATCTCAAGTGATGAGGCTATATAAGAAAGGTGTGGCTTGATTTTTCAGGTCTCAGTTTGGTTTTTGAAGGGCTGGGAGCTAGGTAAAAAACATTTGCTTTTATTCTAGTAAGTGATAAGGCAATGAGAGAACACAAAGAACAAGACACCTTATATTACTTTTTTATAGTTGTTTTCCAAAGTAGACTTACATTTTAGGAAATACCATCTGTGCTATGTCCAAAACCAAAACCTTTGCTCTTCATGTTCATTAGCTTATATATCATTCATTTTCCCTGTGGCCTCGCTGCAACTTTTTTCTACCTAAAATGAAGCAAGAAGGTTCTCTTCCTAAGTTGTGCAGAATGATGGCAGAAGCAGCACCATGTAGGTTGCCATTTCTGCATTCACTAATATGAGAGCTTCGTTAGATGAAGGATAGCAGGAAAATTTCCTTTGCAAACCTGTTTTATTTTCCTGGGTTATTGCCAACTTATACTTACAGGTACGTGTCAGGTTTGGGAGAACTCCTCCTAGGTCTGCCCACAAAATAAGTTCCACCCATTTCCCAGAGGCTGAGCCAAACTACTTGACTTTAAGTTCCATTTTTACTGGGTCTCTCTCAAGGCCACCCACTTGTGACACCAAAAGGAAACATAACTCATAGTAAATTGCCCAGATCTGTGGTCTTATAGAATTAGCGAAGTTTTGATACTAAAATTATTGTTGGTGAGTATCCGAGTTGACTTTACCATTGAATACCTTTCCAAGCCATTGTTCCAGGCTGTTTGCCCAGGCAGGTAAATGATGTCTTCATTGAAAGAGTTGTGTGTTGTTGTTTTTTTACCTTTGGTATAGGCCAGGGGCGAGCAATTATTTTGGGCGGAGGGCTGCTTACCCAGTTTTGGCAGGCTGTTGAGAGCCACATGGGTAGCCCTGCTCCTTGACAGGTGCCCCGCCCCCGGTCACCTTGGGACCAGTGTCCCAATGTCGTGGGACCAGTGTCCCAGGGCCAGCTCCGGTGGTGCCCAGAGTGGGTAAAGGCTGGCAGGGGTCTGTGGAGCTGGGCTGCACTGCACCAGCAGGGAGAGTGGGGAGCTGGCCCGGCTCCATAGAGCCCCTGCTGGCTGGGACCTGCTGGCACTGGGCCCGGGACACTGGTGCGGGCCCCATGCTCCCACTGGCTCCTGCACCTGCTCACTCCTAGTGGCCCCAGCCACACAGTACAGGCTGGGGACAGTGCACATCCCCAACCCCCTGCTCGCCAGCAGGGAAGAAGCTGGTGCTGAGTGTGAGGGAAAAGCGGCCCCTCACCCACCCCATTGCCAGTGCTCCCTGCTGCAGCCGCTCGCAGCCCATGCGGGGCTGTCCTGAGCAGGAACAGGAAGCCCCATTCGGGCTGCAAGCAGCTACAGTGTGGGGTGCCAGGCATGAGGCTTTTCCCCGCACTCAGCACCAGCATGTTGCCTGGCCCCACTGCCAGCCTGGGCCCCATGTTGGTTCCGGGCTCACCCATTGGGGCTGCACATGGCAACAGCAGCTGCAGCCCCTCCATTTGCCGCTCCAGGGAGTGTTGGCTGCTGCTGCCCACCCAGAGCTTGAGCTCTGGGCAGTGCACAGGCAGTAGTACCCGGTACAGCAAGTGGGGGGACCGCAGCTGCTGTTGCCATGCGCAGCCCCAGTGGGCGAGCCTGGAGCCACGCAGGGCCCAGGCTGGCTGCAGGACTGGGTTACAAGGTGGTGCTGAATGTGTGGGGGCAAGCGGCCCTGTGCTGCAGCCACTTGCAGCCTGCCTGGAGCTGCCTGTGCCTGTTCTGGACAGCCCTGCGTGGGCTGCAAGTGGCTGCAACAGGCAGCGCTGCCCACGGGGTGGGTGAGGGGCCACTTTCCTCCACACTGGGAAGGAGCAGGGAAGGAGCTCGGAGAAAAGCTGAGCGTGGGGGTGAAAAGTGGCCCCTCGTCTGCCCTGTCACCGGTGCTCCCTGCTGTAGCCGCTCACAGCCCACGCGGGGCTGTCCGGAGCAGGCACAGGCAATCCCCTATGGGCTGCAAGCGGTTGTAACATGGGGCGCTGGCCATGGGGTGGGCGAGGGGCTGCTTTTCACCCCACAACACTCTCAGCTTTTCTCTGGGCTACTCTTCCCCATGCTCCTTCCCTGTCCAGCATCCTTCCCTACCCACCCTGCCCTTACCTGAGTTTCTGGTTGGGGTAGCCACGTGGTCCCAGGCCAGAAGCCCCTCCTAGGGCTTTCAGCTGAGGGGGTGGGGCCGGGCAGGCCCTGCTGTTACAGGAGCCTGCTGGGCTTCCCCTGGGTCCTACTGCCATTTTTGATGGGTGTCTCTGGTGGTTTATGGGATAAAGAAAGATCCCACACAATTTACTGATTTGTTTGATGCACCTGGCTGGGGGAGTATTTGGCTGATTGCATGATTTCACAATGATTTTACACTTAATTCATACAACACAATTTTATTTTAAAATTCCTTGCTACACACATAACACTGCTTAGTTTTAAGAAATCCTTCCCAAACAATACTATAAGAATTAGTATTACAAAAACAACTACAAGTAGAAGTTAAATTGGAATCACTACTATTATTTCTCATGGTATACTTACAATCCTAGAATTCCTAGAAACCAAATCCCCAGATATACTTTTATTCTTTAGTTATGGTTTTAGGGTTGGTCTCAGCAGTGATAGGAACAAATCCCCTTAACTTTGGTCCCACTCAGGCGCTCCTAGGCTTCAGTGCGAATGGGAGTTCTTGTTCACGGAGAGGGTGGTTCAGGTGATCAGTCTGATCCGGCCTACACTTTTGATTCTTCCTTCGGTGTTCTGCAAGTGAGGTTACCTCCAAATTGGGACTGTAGGTTACAGTTTTTATTGGATGATTTGCCATCTTGGGCCCCTCCTACCCAAACCTGTCACTACTCCCAAATTTGGGCCCGGATCTTTTAACAGATTTCTGCTGGGTGGTCAGTTTGTATTCTTGCTTTTTGGAGATTTTTCACAACATCGCTGTGACCTCTAGTGCCAACCCCTTTTCAAAAGCCCCTAGGTTTCAATCTCTTGAAATGTTTGCCCAAGGGTCGCTTTTAGGTTAACTTTGTTAAAGACCTCTAGAGATAAAATTCAAAAACCAAGACATTCAGCACATTCGCAGCAAGGCCTCTAAAGATAAAATTCAGAATCAAGACATTCACCATATAGGCAGAAACAAGCAATGATCCTAGATAAAAAGGTGAACCTTGCCTTTTTTCTAAATTGGCTAATGGGTATTTATTACAAGCATTCAAACTATTACATTCAACATGACAACAGAAACCAAGGGCAGATGAATATTAATTTTCTAAATTTTTTAAGGGCCCCGCAGGCCGGATAGAATGGCCTCGTGGGCTGGATGCGGCCTGCAGGCCATATTTTGCTCACCACTGGTATAGGCTGATGTAACAATTGTATTTATATCAAAAGATATTGATACAAGCTATTACAATACAAACATTAGAGCATTATGCAGCCATAACAATATGACTGTAGCAAAAACACTGCAACTTTAATTCTGTTTCACTGGGGGTCAAATTTAGGATCAAATGCAGGATCATGCATATGTAGCAGTTAGTTCACAAGAACTGATGCACACTCCCAAGCAGCAGCTTCCTCCCCCCCCCCCCCCGCTTTTAAAGTATTTAAAAGATGTGTTTGCCTGTAACTTGAGAGACCTTCTTAATGGAAGGCCCTAGTGAGACAAGGTGCTCAACTGTTTACCTGGGTGCTGCTGAACACAATCACTTTGGGGAGAAGGGGGGGACATAGTGTAGAACCTGACTGGCTGCATCAGTGTAAAACCTCCAAAGATCCACTGTGGCTATAGGATATCAGTTTGACTGTTCAATGTGCAAGCTAGGATGACAGCATAAAAATACAAAACTTTGAATACAGGTACAAGCAATATACAATTGGTAGCTACTGAGAGATGCTGGTAAGGATGCGCATAAGTAAAATTTGTGCATCCTGGTTTTCGATCTGTTGTAGAGCAGCATACATTGTTGTGCTGGTGTCCGGTGGTGTTTTCATTTCAGTAGAGGATTCTTGTATTTTGCGTTTGTAAAATAGTCTGGGACGTCGCAGGCATAATAGATGATGAAATCAATGTATATGGACTATTGCGTTATTCAACTGAATTTCTTACTAAATGATTGATTATTCCTAGATAATTAGTGACAAATCAAGATTCAGACACAGTTCAACAGCACAAATAACTGTTGTGGGAAAAGTATATGTTATGCATATATGCACATATATATGGATATTGATGCAAATATCATGGTGATGAGTGAACTATAAATACCCTGAAAAATAGATTTATTCATACTGAACCTAATGAGTGCACACTTCATGGCAGCTGCATTTCTCATTTAAAAAACCCTGAAATCCTGACAGTCCTGTCGCATGTAGCAGAAACACTTCTTAATTCTGTGTAATGTGGCTAGACTCAGTAAAGACAGACTGCTGGTGTCCTGATGCTAGTGTCCTGATGCTGATGGCAGCTTTGAAGAGAACCACATACAATTTGATAACTCATGCAAAGAAAAATTAAAGCTCAGAAAGGGTCTTCATCCCATGAAATGATCCCACTTGCACAAAATGTTCACTTCCCATTTGGTCATTCAGTTCTGTGAGGGTCTGACTCACTGCCCAGCTCACCTTACAGGAGGTACTGAGCACCTAGCAGGAGTAGACGCTATAAGTTAGCTATAATTTTGTGCATATATTCATTGAAAATTTGACTTTAGAAAGTGGGTGCTTTACAAAACTTGCCATCAAATAATGGTGGATCAAAAGTGTACTGGAAACCAATGGGAGAGCTGGAGTACTGGCTTAGGCAGAAGGTGGTCCTCATTACAATGTGAGTCATAGATTTCATAGGCATAAGGGCTGGAAGGGACCTCAGAAGATCATCGAGTCCAGCCCCCTGTCTGAGGGTCAGGAGTCAGCTGGGGTCATAGGATCCCAGCAAGATAAGCATCCAAATTTTTCTTGAAGGCATTCAATGTAGGTGCTTGAACCACCTCCGTGGCAGGCTATTCCAGTCCTTGGGGGCTTGGACAGTGAGGAAATTCTTCCTTATGTCCAGCCTGAAACGGTCTTGCAAGAGTTTATAACTGTTTGACCTCGTCATCCCTTGGGGCGCTCTGGTGAACAATCATTCCCCCAGATCCTGGTGAACACCCCTGATAAACTTATAGGTGGCCATCAGATCACCCCTGAGCCTGCACTTTTCCAGGCTAAAGAGTCCCATGGCTCTCAGCCTGTTGTCGTAAGGTCTGTTTTCCTCACATCTGATCATGAATGTGGCTCTTCTCTGGACCCTCTCAAGCTTCTCCACATCCGTTTTGAATTGTGGAGCCCAAAACTGGACACAGTACTCCAGCTGCGGCCTCACCAAGGCTGAGTGCAACGGGAGAATGACGTCCCAGGATTTGCTTGAGAAGCATCTATGGATGGAAACCAGCGTTTTGCTTGCTTTACTAGCTGCAGCATCACACTGAAGGCTCATTTTCATCTTGTGGTCAATCATGACCCCCAAGTCTTTTTCTTCTGTAGTGCTAACCAGCGTAGCACTGCTGAGCCTGTAACGATGCTGCAGGTTTTTCCTCCCAAGGTGGAGAACCTTGCAGTTCTCAGTGTTAAACACCATCAGGTTCTCATCTGCTCATTTCCTGAGCATGTCAAGATCTGTCTGGATCACCCTCCTGTCCTTAGCTGTGGATGCTTTGCCCCAGAGTTTGGTGTCATCGGCGAACTTGGCCAGTCTGCTTCTGACACTAATGTCCACATCATTAATGAAGATGTTGAACAATATAGGTCCAAGGACAGAGCCTTGGGGAACCCCATTGGTCACAGGGCACCACAACTATTGACTTCCATCAATCACCACCCTCTGGGTCTGACCACAGAGCCAGTTCCCCAGCCAACGGATCGTAGTGGACCTGAGGCCAAAGTTGGCCAGTTTTGCCAAGAGGTGATCATGGGATACCAGATCGAAGGCTTTTTTGAAGTCAAGATATATGATGTCAAGCTCCTCTCCCTTGTCTAGGTGATAAGTCACCTGGTTGTAAAAGGAAATAAGATTGGTCAAGCAAGACCTACCCACAACAAACCCATGCTACCTATTCCTCAGGATGTTGCCATAGGCCAGGCTGTTAAGAATGGCCTCTTTAATAATCTTTTCTAAGACCTTCCTCGGGATAGAGGTCAGGTTGATGGGCCTGTAGTTTGCCGGATCCACTTTCCTCCCTTTCTTTAAGATAGGCACCACATTGGCCTTCTTCCAGTCTTCAGGCACTTCACCAGAGTACCAGGAGTTCTCGAAGATCTGTGCCAGGGGCTGGGCTATGATGCTAGCCAGCTCCCCGAGTACCCTGGGGTGTAAATTGTCAGGGCCAGCTGACTTGAAGGTGTCCAGCCTCTCAAGGTGTTCCTTCATGAGGTCAGCATTGATGGAGGGCAGGGAATCCCCCCACCCAGGCCTCCCTGTCCCGTAGTGGGCAGGGGCGTCCCATGGGACTGATGAAAGACTGATGCAAAGTACCCATTAAATAGGTTGGTTTTTTCCTGGGTGTCGGTTGTCAGTTGTCCCATCTGGGGAACATTAGTTCACCAGAGTGCCCCAAGGGATGACGCGGTTGAACGGTCATAAACTACTGTGAGACCGTTTCAGGCTGGACATAAGGAAGAATTTCTTTACTGTCCAAGCCCCCAAGGTCTGGAATAGCCTGCCAGCGGAGGTGGTTCAAGCACCTACATTGAACACCTTCAAGAGCAAATTGGATGCTTATCTTGCTGGGCTCCTATGACCCCAGCTGACTTCCTGCCCTTTGGGCGGGGGTCTGGACTCGATGATTTTCTGAAGTTCCTTCCAGCCCTAATGTCTATGAAATCTATGAATCTGGTTCAGTAGGGGTCCAGTGTTGCCCTTGCTTTTCCTCTGGTTCCCCACATATCTGAAAAAGGACTTTTGTTGTCCTTGATATTTGTAGCTAGCTGGAGTTCCGTCACAGCCTTGGCTTTCCTGGTTTGCTCTTTGCAGGTCCAGACAAGAGCAGAGTATTCCTCCTTGGCGGTGGTTCCAGTCCTCCATCCTTTGTAGGCCTTCCTTTTAAGATACAGGAGGTCCGCTAGTTTCCTGGAGATCCAAGGGGGCTGCTGTGCCCTTTTGCTGCCTTTCCTCCGAGATGGAATAGCATTAGCTTGTGCATCGAGGATTGCTCCCTTGAGGAGCAACCACTCTTCCTGAACTTCCATCCCCTTGGTGTCGTGGTCCCTTAGGGCTTCTCTGACAAGCCTCCTGAGCTTGTCTGAGTCAGCTTTCCTGAAGTCAAGGACTTGTGTATTGCTGACTGGCTTGCCAGCTTTACGGCAGATGGTGAAGGTGATCAGCTCATAGTTGCTGTCCCCAATCTTCCCTTCGATCATTAGGTCACCGACTAGGTCGTCCCTGGTTGCCAGTACCAGGTCGAGCAGTTCTTTTCTTCTCGTTGGTCCGTAGACTTCTTGAGTCAGGTAGAGATCATCCACACACGAGAGGAAGCTTTGTGACTTCTCGGATTTAGCTGAGCGCTCTTCCCACGAGATGTCTGGGTAGTTGAAATCTCCCATGACAACCATGGACCTGGAGCATGCAGCTTCAGCCAGTTCCCTGGCAAACTCGTAGTCAATTTCTTGTCCCTGGGTAGGGGGTCTGTAGTAGACTCCCACCATAGTATCCTCTGTGCTGTGTTCCCCATGAATTTTAACCCAGAGGGTCTCAAGTCCACTGTGGGTGCCAATGTCAGCTTGCATGGATGCGTAGCTTTCCTTGACATAGACAGCTACACCCCCGCCCCTTTTGTCTACTCTATCCCTCCTGTATAGGATATAGCCATTTATACCCATGGTCCAGTCATGGGTAGAGTCCCAACAGGTCTCCATTATCCCTATGACAGTGTAATTATTTGTGTTAAGCAGGAGAACAAGTTCTTCCTGTTTATTCCCCAAGCTGGCATTTGTGTACAGGCAGGCAAGTGTCTCCTTGGGGGCCCTTGCCTGGCCTACTGGTTGTTCCAGGGCTGGGGTCCCTTAAGCGCCTTGGCCTGCTGGCTTTGCAAGGGTTGCTCACTGGGCCAGCAGTGGCGGTAATCCCCCTGTGCCCCAGCGAGCTTAGTTTAAAGCCCGGTGGAGCAGGTCAGTCAGCCTGGCTGAGAAGAGCCTCCTCCCCAGCAGGGAGAAGAGGAGGCCATTTCTTCCCAGCACCTCGCTGCCTCTCTCACCAAAGAGTGGACTGTGGTCATGGAAGCCAAAACCTTCCCGATGACACCAGCGCTGCAGTCTTTGGTTCACTACCTGGATCCTCCACTCCCTCCTCAGGCCATAGCCCGAGCCTGGGAGGATTGAAGAAAACACCACCTGTGCCCCCAGACCATTTAGCCCTGCTCCCAAATCCCTGTAGCATCTCGTGACGCAGCTGGGAGTGCTCTGAGCCGTGTCATTAGTGCCCACATGGATGAGGAGCATGGGATAGTGGTCTGTGGGCTGGAGGAAGTTAGGGATCTTCTCCACAATGTCTCAGATGCAGGCTCCTGGGAAGCAACAGACTTCCCAGGCTAAGGGATCAGGGTGGCAGATTGCCCCCTCGGTCCCCCTCAGGATGGAGTCTCCCATGACAAACACTTTGTGTTTTGTCTTGGGGAGAGCGGGGGCGGTAGCTACAGTAGTGTCCATGTTGTCTGTGGGAGCTGGCAGCTTGGCAGGCTCTGCTGAGGCTGCAAGAGGTTCGTACCTGTTGCAAAGCTGCAGTGGTGGGGGGGCCTTGGTGCGGCAGGCCTTGGGGCCCTTGACCACCTTGGTCTAACCCCTGGGCTGGACAGCATGGGAGGTCCCCGAGTCCTCCCTTGTCCTGAAGGGAGACTGTGGTCTACCCTCCATCTCCTGGGGGAGAAGGGCCTGGCAGTAGGAGTCAATCTCCTGCTCACAGTTCCTGATGGCACGCAGTCTCTGGACTGTGGCCTGGAGCTCCTCCAGCTGGCGCGCCGCAGACCCCACAGGCCCCAGAGCCTGAAAAAGCGACAGGCAGCCCCTGCAGCCGAGAGCCAGGGGCTCCGTCCACATGGAGCCCGGAACCATGGGCCCCGCCTGGGTGGAGGCCTCTGAGGCGCCGGTGTGGGGGGCCGCAGACCGTGAGGGGACTCTCGCGGTATGGCATGTGCCCATCTGCATCATGCCACTGATGGGCCGGCTGCGGCTGGGGATGCCTACCCTGGGGGGCTCACAGGCAAGGCCTTGGGCCCTGCTGCTCGCCCTCCCGTGCGAACTCCTGTGCTAACTCACATGCCGGGCAGACAAGTGTGCCTGTTTGTGCAGGCTCTGGTCACACGGCTCCCTGGGGGGATGGGCGAAGTAGGGGCCGGGGCAGGGCGAGACCCCCCTCGGCTCCAACTTAGCCACTTCCCTGTGGCTAGGCTGGGGCTAGTCCCTCCCACCAGGGGCCCCACTTCCCTCCGACTGCTGCTGGGCGTTGGCGGGGGTGCTCCGCGGCAGCTGGGGGTCACTGAGGGGCTTTGGGGGACTGGGGCGCAGCGGGCTTGCACCTGCGCATCTCATGCTGTTCCCGGAGCCTGGCTGGGTTTTTTTTTCCCCAAACTGAGTCAGCCCAAACTCAGTTTAGGAGCTTTTATAGCTGAAGTTGGTAGTGGGTTTTTTTACTCTGTCAGATTTGATACAACATGGAGTGAAGAGAATCTGCAATTTCTTTGTATTTTATTTAAGAAAAGGTTATTAATACAAAATTTCAAAAAATCCTGCACATTTCGGAAGCTCTCCTGATACTATTTTACCCCATAATCAAAAGATGTGTTTATATTAAACAATAAACACATATTTTTGAACTACTAATGGATATTCAAATCACTTTTGCAAAGAAGAACAATGGAGATTTCTAATATGAGCAAACTTGAATGTCCAGTCTGCACTTAGCACAACATGCACTTTGGTTATAGTTCAGACTTACTCCTTCCCTGATCTATGTCTTTATTTTTAATGTAAATAAAGACAAAACACACTTTAGTTAACCCTTTCTCTTGAGAACGGTTGGCTCTAATGTTTCTCCTTGTGGAATCTTCCATCTCTTCATATAGTTCACATGTAAAACCCCCTTAGACTATTATGTAGGGAAGACTAAGCTGAACAGACTCATCTTTTCTGAGTCAGCAAAACTGTTCTGCACCTTGGCGCAGGATTCTAACAGCTAATATGCTGTTATTTAATTTAAATTTAAAGGATAATAATGATAGTAGCTTCTTTTCATATTGCTTTACCTTCTAATGATAGCATTTTAGGCGCTCCCTGCAGTTAAATGGGACTTCTGAGAACCACAGTTCTGTTTGTGTTGGTTGCTAATGCAGTTTGTTGGAATCTAGTGTTACTATTGGCATCTGTAAGGATTATCACTTTTAGCAGTGACATTTTATTAGGTAGTAACATGTGCATACCTTGTGTGTCACTTAGCAGAGTGAAAAGTTCACAACGTTAAATGACAAATGTGTGCATGGAAGCTGTTAATTAAATAATGTTTGTGGAAAAGTGGATACCAGGCTTTTATATTCAGTGATGCATTTTGTTAACTGTGTACTTTATTAAAGAAAAGAAAAACACATAAACTGATGAAAAGTCAGACTTTGAAGAAGTAAAGCAGAGACCTTCTTGGCTGCTTAATTATTAATGCAGAGTCTTCAGTAAGATGACTGGAACAGAATCATACTGCAAAGTATAAAAGCATTAGGAGGATCTAAGAAAGTGCCATGTCAAAATCCGGAGAGAGAGGGTACACATTCAAAGCTTAGCTTTCAGTCTAGTCTCAACTGGATCTGTATTTAGTATCTGTAAATAGAAGGCACAACCTTATGCCAACATTTATCTGTATTTAAATTGGGCATCTCATGCTCCAATTTGTAGGTGCCATCAGGCTGTCCAGGTAACCAAAATTGCACTGGCATGCATTTTTTCTTTCCATTTATTTGCAGGATTAAAAATAGAAGCCATTTCTGAATATTTGACCCTTAAAATGTAGTCTTCAGTTTTTGGGGATATGAGAGGGAACTGTTTACAATGTTGTCAGAAGTTGTCAAATTCTAAAATTTGGTGAAAGTTAAAACCATAAAAGATGGCAGAGTGATGATAGTGGTAAATTCCTGTGCCGTCATTGAAATAACTAACAAAGTTTCCATCTCTGATTTAGTGTTTCAGAATGGCAGAGACTCATGTGTTGATGGAGAGGCTGGAAAAAGCTGTTACTCGACTGGAATCGCTGTTTTCAGATTCACACAGGTCTGCAGAAGTGGAGTATGAAGCTGTCAATGGAGTCAATGGAGGTATGTCTTGTTCTTTTATACATTTTTTGGGAGTGCTGGATACAGAGCTTGTTAGAGCAGCACGTATTATGTTCAGTGAGAGAGAACAAGTCCTTATGGAGCTGTGAGTTAACAAAGATCAGTTTCTTTGAAGACGTCTGGAAAATTTACCAGGATAATCATAATCATAAATTAGTATCCTAGACCAGGGGTGTCACAATTCCTTGGTCCCCCAGGCCAGACCTAAACTGCAGGGCTGCTTGCAAGCTGGATCTGGACCCACTCAGGTGGTGGGGTGAGTAGTGGTGATATTAACCACTGTGACTGAAGGCTTGTTACAAAGGAGATGGAGCCAGATGGTTCTCAGTGGTGGCAGATGACAGAACAAGGAGCAGTGGTCTCAAGTTGCAGCAAGGGAAATATTAGAAATACAGGTTAGATATTAGGAAAAACTTTCTCACGAGGAGGGTAGTAAAGCAAGGGAACAGGCTATCCAGAGAGATTGTGGAATATCCATCCTTAGAGGTTTTTAAGTCACAGTTAGACAAAACCTTGGCTGGGATGATATAGTTGGGGACAGTCCTGCTTTGAGTGGGGGTTGGGTTAGATTATCTCCTGAGGTCCCTTTCAACCCTAATTTTCTATGATTCTACCACTTCCCAATCTGAAACAATTAGTGCACCTGTCACTTGCCCCTCCACTGCCAACAGGCATCCCCAACAAGGCTCCATACACAGGAGTTTGGTTGTAGGGCCACCTCTTCTCACTCTGCCTGCAAGTTCCTGGTCCCTTCAGGAGTCCTGTGGGCCACATGATATGATTCTGCATGTTGGATCTGGCCTGTGAACCTTATCTTTGAAATCCCTACCCTAAATATAATCCTTATTTCAAAGCTTCCCTGCTCTTTCCATATTACTGTTGATATTATTGTAGAGGGTTCATGCATTGCAAATGTCTGATAGCTCTAACTAGCAGAGGTAATGAGCATTCCTGAAAAGCCAGAATACAAATTTTGCTGAATAAATTGGCAATTCAGAAATGTAGAGTCCCCCCAGCTTCCTTGATTTCACTGCATAGTCATTGCATTTAATTGCCTGATCAGTTAAATCTTATCTGCGCTCATTCATAATCATTTTGTTGCGAAGTGCTGCCATTTCAGTTTTGGTTTTAATGCATATTGTCTTTTGTGCTCCACCCACAGAAGTGCATCTACAAAGCGCAACTCGTAAGAACAGAGAAATAAAGCTAGTATCAGAACCTACTTACATGTGTTCCCCACACCACAGGGCCAAACCATACTTAGTCATACTCTGCATATCTGAATTTAGAATTTTACTTGTTTCTGAATGTATATGTTAAACTAAACTGCCTGAGTATGTGGTCAGGCAAGAACATTCAACCCACACACAAACTGAAATAAAAATTACTACTAAATATTGTATATTTACAAAACATACCCTAATCCTGGAATGGAAAGGATAGTACAATTTCCAATGATATTTCTCATTTTGGCCCATTGCTTTGTAAATGGTAGCTTGAGCACAGCTATGTATCCCTATGCTATTATGTTTCTGGGTAGGTTTTCTTTCCAATTTTAAGCAGTTTTAATGGCTTACTGATTATATCA
This sequence comes from Crocodylus siamensis, assembly GCF_052110815.1. Classification (NCBI taxonomy): domain Eukaryota; kingdom Metazoa; phylum Chordata; order Crocodylia; family Crocodylidae; genus Crocodylus; species Crocodylus siamensis. The sequence continues at coordinate 132,709,984 of NC_143397.1, read as the reverse complement.
TTGTTACAAGAAGGCTCTTTCCCTCTCCTGCCTCACTTAGAACAGGAGCTCATTACCAGGTTGCTGTTATTAAAATTACTACCAGATTTATTTGATTGTAAGATGAGGTTTTTTCCTCCTTTTAACGTGGGAAAGAAAACCCTTTTACCTATCTCCCCTCCCCATGCAGCTTCTGCTCCCTTGCCTCCCTCTCCTTTCCTCACTTTACTCCTTGCTGGCAGGCTGCATCCACACTGCAGCCTTGGACACCAAGCACACCAAGTCCCATCCCAGCAGCAGTGCACAGCCTGCACAGCTACTCCAGGAGCTGACCTGTGGCAATGCTCAGTGCCCCTTGCCAGAATGGGGATGGAGGCTGCTGGCCAAATGTAAGGCGGGGTGTGGGAAGCAGAGACTGAGGAGGAAGAGGGGGAAGGGGAATGGGGGCCCAAGGCTGTGAGGGGGCAGGCAGGAGGCAGAGGTGGCAGGGGGGAGGACACAAGCAGGGGGCAAGCTGTTTGATCTCCCCACACCACCTACCCCCCTACTGCCTGCCTCCCTGCAATGGTGGGAAGGATGAATTAAAAATGACCATCCAATAATTAGATTGTATACACGGGGAATTATAACAAATTTATAAATTTTCCATACATAGAACCTAATGATTGGTGGGTCATCTTAAATTCAAGGTCATCTTAGAATCAAGTAAATTTGGTATTTAGTTATATTTCCTGCTCTTGAAATTCCCTGAGGGTTTAGGCAGAAATAGAAATTTGTTGCTCTCTTCCATATTACTGATTCAAAGAATTTATAAATTACTTGCTTTATAACGTGTAAGGGACTCATTCTAGTCTCACTTGTATCTTTCTAATTTATACTGTTAGCATGCAGGGCAAAATAGTGAGGAGAGAATAGTACCCATTTTATTTCTGAAGATTATAGTGGCAGGATTGAAGACAAATCAAAGAGTTGTTAAATTACAGCAAGGGCCCAAGAAACATTAGGTCACGGGTTCTCAAACTTTTGTTTCCAAAGGGACAATCCTGGGTGGCAAGCCACATGAAAAGGGGTTGTTGGCCACACTTGGCCTGCAGGTCACACTTTGGGACCCGCTGCTCTAGTTTATATTCTCATAAGTCAGCAGAACTGATTCTTAAAAATAGGCCTAGCTATGTTCTGTTTTTGTGTGTTGTTAGTGCAGCTGGTGGATTCTGTTTGAGGCTGCGCTGCAGAGGAAAGGCTAAAACAAGTGTCTTTGAGGCTGGGACAGATTTGACGAACACTGAACTGGCTTTGGAAAACATTTCCTTCCCCACCATTGAAAACTTTGTATCGTAAGACATACAAAGGCCTTGTGCATTAACATTTTAAATGGATGAAAGCGCCAAAATTCCTTAGCATATAAGGTGAAAAAAGAAAGTAACATAAGGAGAACAAGACAAATTTGACATCCCCTCAAGCAGCCTAACTACAATATGTTTTGTACAGGCAGTTCTGAATTCTGATGGCTTAAGCCTGTAGTTTTTGTCAAAGGGCCAAAATGCTGCTACTGCTAAACGAGCCTTCATGGTTATGAATCTGGGATCTCCAGTCACCCAGGTTCACAAAGGCCATGGATGGCTTAAATTAACACATGCTGGATCAGGGCCATCGAGAGGTATGAGGACATGTCAAGGAGGACCGGAAATCCTCCTGGAAAAGATTATCTCTCTGCCTTAGTTGATATGTAAAGCCATGCATAAAATCAATTGGATATAAAAAAGTAGCTCTTATATCTGGATTTTCCAATTGTCCAGATGATTCAAGTCAGCCTTAGAAGACAGTGTAGTATACTCTTTAGTGTAACTGGCATTCCTACTTCTGTGGTGTACTTAGGTATATATACTAATCAAGATGAGTAATTTAGTGGCACTGTCCTTTTTTGCCAAATGACTGAATGAAATTTTATCATTATTAGAATTTACAGTTTGGCCAACAAAGATGAGAAAACAAGAAAACACTGAGCTTCAAAGTTTAAACTGATAAGAAAGTAACTAACCATTCCCGTCCTATCATAGAATTGCACTATTGCTAAAGGAAAGCCCCATGGCTTGCTGTTTATTAACATCTACCAACCAAAGCTCCAGGAATGGGTAGGGTGACTAGACATAGCAGCTGTTCATTACGGATTATAGTTTCATAGTTTCATAGTAGGTAGGTTTGGAAGGGACCTCCCTCAGCAGATCATCAAGTCCAACCCCCTGCAATAGCAGGAAAGGATGCTGGGGTCAAACAACCCCAGCAAGATGATTGTCTAGCCTCCTTTTGAAGACTCCCAGGGTAGGAGCAAGCACCGCTTCCCTTGGAAGTTGGTTCCAGCTCCTAGCCACCCTGATTGTGAATCTACTCTCAGTCAACTTATGGCGGTTATTCCTTGTTACTCCCGGTAGTGCTTGGGGGAACAGGGACTCTCTCATTGCTTGCTGGTCTTCCTTGGTCAGTTTATAGGCGGCCACCAGATCCCCTCTCAGCCTTCTCTTGTGAATGCTGAACAGGTTCAGGTCCCATAGCCTCTTCTTGTAGGGCCTGCCTTGCTGCCCCTTGATAATGTGAGTGGCCCTCCTCTGGACCCTCTCCATGTTGTCCACATCTTTCTTGAAGTGCGGCACCCAGAACTGGATGCAGTACTCCAGCTGCGGCCTGACTAGTGCTGCATAGAGGGGGAGTATCGCCTCCTTGGACCTACTCGAGATGCATCTGTGGATGCATGACAAGGTACGTACGGTTGGCCTTCCTGACCGCGTCCCCACACTGTCGGCCCATGTTCATCTTGGAATCAATAATGACTCCAAGATCCTTTTCTGCCTCTGCACTGATGAGAAGGGAGTTCCCCAGCCTGTAGGTATGCCGCTGGTTCTTCTTCCCCAGGTGCAGCACCTTGTGCTTGTCAGTTTTGAATCCCATCCTGTTCTCATCTGCCCACCTCTATAACCTGTCCAGATCTAGTTGCAGCCTGTCCCTCTCCTCCAGTGTGCCCACTTCTCCCCACATTTTAGTATCATCTGCGAAATTGAACAAGGTGCTTTTCACCCCCTTGTCCAAGTTGCTGATGAAGATGTTGAACAGTGCAGACCTGAGGACTGAGCCCTGGGGGACCCCACTGCCCACATCTTTTTACATGGATTTCTTGTTGTCATTGATCGAGGTCACTAGTCCCAGTTCCATCTCCACCTAAGCCTTCCTAACAGCCCCCCTAAAGATAAAGATTATTTTTATAAAGATGTCGTTTATTTTATGTACATTAATATCACTTCCTTAATGAAAAAGATCTAAATCATGTTTATTATGCAAGTAGTGGAGAGTGTTTATTTTTGGAACCAGTTATCTTAGTACAGAAGAGGCTAGCCACATACAGTATACAGTTAACATCTTCACACTGCTTGCTTGATTCTGCTTGCCACTTTATTGTATCTGTTGTTCTGGAAATTCCCATTATTTGTTCATTTTCACTGATTTTACAAATTAGTGGGGACAGAAATATATTAAATTTAATCATTTCCCCCTTATATCTGCAGTATCTTTCCCTTAGACTGCAAAGGACAGTGCTGTAAGTTACAACCTTTTATGAACCAGCTGTAATGAAATGCTGTCTCTCATAGGTGTAGCACCATATGTTGAAGCCTTTGATAGACTGTTGAATGGGAGTGTGGCCGAATTTCTCAGGAATAGCAGAACTCTAGAAGGTGATGTGAAGACACATGTGAGTATATCTACGTATTTTCACTCATCCAGTGTAACTGTAGCTGTCTCAAAATACCTTTGGGTCTTCTCTACCTGCTTTAATTGTACAGGAGGGGAATCTTTGCAGTTGTTTTACCTTTCCAGTAGCATGGCAACAATGCTTGAAGGCCTCAGTCAAATGTAGCTACAGAGCACTAGTAGTATGGGCTTCATGAACACGTAGGATGATGAAGTCTGTCCTTCAGAAGACTTAAGGCCCTTCTGCTGCTGAAACTCATGGAGACTCTAAACAGTGAACAATGTAAATAGTCCATTCTGGCATTGAGTTGAGCACACGTGTACACTTTAGCCTAATTAAAGACAACTTTTGATAAGTAGGAGATCATCAGAAAGGTAAGAGGAAACAAAATCATGGAGTTACACAGAGCATTAATTTGCACAATTTGGTTTAAAATAATTTATAGGGTTTTTTAATTATTTTTGAAAATTTGTATCCTTGCATATTTTTATTTTTATAACTCATGACCTATCTTATTTGAAATTTATTCAATTCAAGCTAGTTGTCATCTATTTCTCTCTCTCTTGTACTCCTGTTTTTTCTTCCTCCTCCTTTTTTTCTTTCTTGCAATAAATCTTGCAATGAGGAATTTTTTATAAAGTTGAAGTCAGTTCAGAGTAAATGAAGCCACTCTGTAGAGCGATACTTCTATACTATCTTGCCTGTAGGATGCTTTTGTTTAATCTTACCTTTTTTAACATTATTTTTTTGAGGTAGAGGGGCAAAGGGTAAATCCATCTGAAAATATCTGATGACAGTGTATCAGTCCTGGCAGTGCCATAAAGCTATGTGCAGATAGGAGGCTCATCTCCCAGAATTAGTAAAGTGCTTTCCACTAAATGGGATTTGGATTGAAGGAGTCTCAGGATTTTCACACATCTCAATAAGTCTATGTGATCTTGCCTTTTCCCCATATGCATTAATTAATCACAGCTGCTGTTCCATATTCCTAAACCCTGCAGACAGAAATGCGTGCACTTAGGCTGCAAAGACAGGGTGCATGTTTTATCTGCTTGTGTGTCCGAGTGTATCACATCTAAAATGCACTAAGACAGTCTGCTCAAGGAATAGGAGTTCCGAGGCTGTGCTTTCAGCTGTGTTTCCTATATAATTTTAGACATAATAGTCCAAAAGGTAAGATGTTCTCAGTCAGAGACAGAGAAAATTAGAGGGAACCAGGAGGTCAGAGAAATTCAGAGTCTGAGTATTTTTAAGAAATACTGTAGGGCCTTTCTCTTTGGAAAAACCTTTCCACCATAATGACAACACTTACAACACAATGTTTGGCTCTACCCTTAAACCTCTGCCTGCCAAAGAAAAGTACGTGTATGGAGGGAATCGATAATCTGGAAAATAATCAAAAACAAAAACCTGTTCCCTTACAGGCTTGGTCATGAAAAGGGAGGAATGTTGGTGAGTGATTTTACATGGAAGGCACTCGAAGCTGTGGTGATGCACAGCAATATAAAACTTGACTAAGTTAAATGGCTTTAGGACATGGGAACAGTTTACTACAAGGTGGGTCAACTGCACATCAGCTGGTATATGGTGACTGCCTGTGTGCCCACAGCGAGTGAAAACTAAATCACAGTACTGTAATCCTCCATGAAAGGAAGCTTCTTCAGCATTGCTTAAAAATGGTCAGATGTAGTATTGCATCAGACCAAAAAAATGAACATACAAAAAAATCCAGCAGTTTTGTGAACTAAATCCCTTCTACAGAACTGCAAATCTAGTCATTGGGTTCAGCTGAACGATTAAGTCTATCCTATTCTGGTTACCATTTGACATAGACAATTTGGTCAGTTGAAAGAATACTTAAATGTAAATGGATTTAATTTCCCTGAGTGCTAGCATTGTATGGATGCCACTGTAATAAATAATAAATAAATAAAAAGTAATAATGGCTATTTCTTCAGAAGCAAAGGGTGATACATTAGCAAGTTTCCATTGTGTAAAGAAATTAGTGATTACATTTACTCCCTATTAAGTTATTCTGAAATTTTAGAATCTGAATTTACAACATGCCACACAGGCCATGGTTGCCTTATGCTTCTACTTAGTGCTGCAATAACATCTGTGCTTTACCTTAACAAGTAGAACAAGGGGTGTTTTTCTTCTGGGTGTCTTATAGACCATGTGTCCTAAGCATTATGCCTGCAGCTGCTGTCTCTTTCACATAATGAGCTGAAGCGAAGGTTGTATTTTGTTTCAAAAAACACCTGTTGCCTGGAAAACCTCACATACCTGATTGATCAGAATGGTAATATGAGAGAGTAGGGCCTTTATAGTACACTAAATAAATAAGGGATTTAACTCAAGGCTTTTCATGTTGGTTGCTGTAAGAATTGTGCGGTTTGTGTTCCTGATGAAAAGAAGAGTGCAGCCACAGCTAATGCCTGCTGCAGTGTGTTGTTTCTTAGCTTGCTGCATGCTAAGTAGTCTATTGAAAGGAAGCAAAATGAAAGAGAAATGATAGCTAGCTTCAGCAAGCTCTGCTAAACGCAACAACACAGTGGATTTTTTTAAAGGTTAGTCTGTTAAAGAAGAGTTCTGCATATACCTAGTCCAAATAATAAAGGAGTTTCTGATTCAGATTATAGCATATCCACTTCTGAATCACTGTAGTCCACTGAATTAAAATTTTTAACTACATTGAAAGATGAGAGAGAGGGGCTAAGATTTGTGTGTTGCTAGTTTAAAACATACACTTTTAAACACTGAAGGCTAGATCTTCTGTCCTGTTTTGTTGCTGTGGTAATGCAGATGGGCCACAAGCTGGTTGAACTGGCTATTTGAATATTACTGTAGCACAGGAGACTCTGTAAGTAGTGCAGAGACTACAGAGCAGGTTGTATACATCCCGATACAGAGGTCCTGAGAGTATGTGTACATCATGAGGCCAGTAGAGGAGTGTGAGCAGAGCACTTCTGCTGTGCCTGATTGGCACAAGAGACAGTGGGCAAGCAATTTGTGCCCCTGTTCAGTATCTGTAAAATGGGGATGCCAGCATTCCCTCAGTTTGTCTATGCAGATTTTAACTGTTTGGAGTATGGACTGTCTTTTACAAGGTATATGTACCATGCTTAGCACAAAGCAAATTCAATTGTAGGCTCTTGAGCTTCTTAATTAAAATGAAGGAAGGAGAGTTTCCTAATTTCTTCCAAGTAGTAACTACTAAAAACACAATAGATAATAAAATGTGTGTCTTGAGTAGACCTTGGTTATTAAACTATGTGAAACTCCCTATAGACGAATTATCTTATATTTTATAGGGTGTATATAGAAGAGACAGTGGACTTTCATAGCCATGAATTTTCAACAGTACTTTCTGGGATGTGCCAAAAACACAGCTACAATTTATATTGCCTAATTTAACAACAGACTGTCAAACTTGTTATATGGCTGATTCCTCATTTATAATGTAATGTGCTTACAGGGTGACAAAATGCAGAAATGTCCTCTTATGTTGATCCTGCTGTGCCAGAGGCTTTGTGGTTTCAGGCTCTATATTAAAAGTTTGAGTCAGGGCTCAAAGCACTGCAGTGGGTGATGTAAATGGGTCCAATGAGAAATGCATCGGGCTGTCTGCATTTCCATTGTGAAGTATTTCTGCTGGTTGAAAGTAAGCATTGTACTAGGTAGTTTTCAGGATAGTGGAAAAAAAGAATAAAAGAAAAAAAAAACACACACAACTTAATCTAGTGCTCCTCCCTTCATGTGTGTGCATATACCCATGAATATTTTGTACACTGTAAAAATGTTTTTCAAAATAAGAGAGCAAATGCCAAAACTATTTTTAATGCCACATTAAGGGGATGGGATGGAAATCTCAGGGTTAAAAAAAAAAATTCTCATGGTTAAAGTTGCTTTAATAATCCTAACTCAGCTACATTGCACGTTTCATACTGGTGCCATGAAATGCAAATGCAGTAAAACACTATCTTCACGAATTTCCTTATTTATGATAAATGTAGACTGACTCCCCTCTGAAGTCACTGGGGATTTATTTATTGATTCCAGTGGGAATTTATTTGGGTTCTTTGTTTCTTACCATTGATGTTGGGATATTATGAAGTATTTTACTCCTTATTTTCTTCCTCTCGCTCTCTCTTTTCCAGCTTCCCGTGCTTTTTAAAAGAAAATAAAACACAAGTCTCGGTATCACTTAAAATCTGAGAAAATAGATGTCTGTGGGCACGTCTACATGAGATGCTGACTGTACAGTGGCTGAATAATACTGCGCAGTAGCACGTCGCAGCACAGACAGTGCTAATATGCTCTTGTGCAGTTCTATTAGGCTACTGTGCAGTAACGTCACTTAAAAAATGTTTGCTGGCGCTACTGCACAGTAACTCCAGTTACTGCACATTTATTTAGTACTTGTATAAGCAAGTACTAAATAAATGCTCAGTAACCAGAGTTACTGTGGAGTAGCTTCAGCAAACATCTTTTATGTGACAAATACTAAATAAATGTACAGTAACCACTGCTCAGTAGTATCTTCTGTAGACATGCCTTGTGTGTACTGGGCATTTAGCTGAGTATTGTTGACCCCAGAAATGTGCACCTCTATACTAAGGGGTGAAAAACTTGGTAGGATGCTTCAGTGGATATTTTCTAATAAAAACTGAAAACCAGAAACAGTTAAACCTGTCAACAGCTCCATACAACCTGTTTCTAGGGCTTTTGTAGCTATGTAGTTGTAGAATAACTGGGGCTACATACAGAGTTCTAGAACAGTGTTTCTCAACCTTTTAAGTAGCAAGTACCCCCTAACTTCTGAAAATTTGAACAAGTACCCTGACACTCAATTTTCCAGGGGATTTTATATTTACAAACTAATGTGTCCCATACATTGGAAGAAGGGCTGTGTATATAAGGGCGTGATATGACAGAAGTTTGATCTGGTGTGGGTAGGGTTGCACAACTCAGGTATGTACCTGGGCTAGAGGTGATGTTGGCCAAAACTAGGAGGGATGAACCCCTAGCACGGCACACCAAATTATTACTGGGGAATTTAATTTTTTTAATTGCACCAAATTTTTTGCCTTAGTTTTGAGAGGATGAAGGGGCAAGAGAGAGAGAGGAAAAGAGGGCAAGAGAGACAGTGTTGGGGTACCTGCGTACCCCCTGCCTGTGTCTTGCGTACCCCCAGGGGTACACGTACCACAGATTGAAAAACTATGTTCTAGAATATGAGTGTCCATGTATAGGACCAATTTAGGGTGCAGAAAAATCCTACTAGGCTCTGACTCTGTACATCCAATTCACACTTTCTAAACATGTGAACAGCCACACTGAAGCCTGTCGGAAGCAGCAAAATTAAAACTATGCATAAACATGAGCAGGATTTGTACTTTAGATTGTAAACCTTACCACGCAGAGGTCATGTCTGTTTCTCTATTGATAACATAAGAAAGGATGCTGACAAATGCTTTGCATATCTCAGTGCAAAGCTGTGAGCTTGGGACAGAATAACTGCATGCCCAAATACAGATTGGGGAATGACTGGCTAGGCTGCAGTACTGTAGAGAACGATCTGGGAGTTACAGAAGACTGTAAGCTGAATATAAGCCAACAGTGTACTCTTGTTGCAAAAGAGGCCAACGTTATACTGGTTTGTATTAACAGGAGTGTCATTTGCAAATCATGGAATGTGATTCTTTTACTCCATTCAGCACTGGTGAGTCCTCGCTTGGAGTACTATGTCTATTTTTGGGCCTCACACTTCAAAAAGGATGTGGACAGATTGGAGAGACTCCAGTAAATAGCAACAAAAATTAATAGAGGCGTGAAAAGTATGACTTATGAGGAAGGGCTGAAAAAGCTAGGGTTATTATGTAGCCTGGAGAACAGAAGGTAGAGGTGGGGATTTGTTAACAGCCTTTAAATTCCTGGAGGATGATTTATGGAGAGGATAGAGATAGGAGCAATGGCGTCAAGCTGCAGCAAAAGAAATTCAGGTTGGAAATTAAGAGGAACTTTCTGCCCATGAGGGTGGTCAAAAACTTAAACAGACGACCTAGAGAAGTAGTGGAATCTCCGTCCCTGGAAATTTTCAAGAGCAGTTTGGACAGACACTTGGATGAGATGCTTCAGTCAGGGATGATCCTGCCTTGAACAAGGCACTTGACTAGATGACCTTGGAGGTCCCTTCCAGCCCTAGTTTCCTATTATCCCCAAAAGCATATTGATAAATTAGAAAAAGTTCAGCAAAGATCTATAAGAATAAGATCTGGAAAGGTGCTTTACAGTGAGAGACTAAAGAAGCTCAATTTTAGTTTGTCCAAGAGAAAGCTAAGAGAACTCGGTCAGTTTTGAAGAAGACTTCTAAAGGGCTCTTTAATGTGTTGGACAAAGATGAAACAAGATTCAGTGACTGGAACTTGAATTTGACAAATTCAGTTTAGAAATAGATGACACATTTTTGGTGGTCAGGGTAATTAACTACTGCCACAATTTATTCAAGGATGTGGTGTATTTTTGGCTCCTAGAAGCTTCTAATTGAGCATGAAATATGCTGTAACTCAACCAGAAATTGTGGGCTTGATGCAAAAACCACCTGATGAAACTGTATGGACCTTGATAAGTCTTGAGGATCATAATCATCTCTTTTAACCTTGAAAAATCTGAGTCGTGGTTAAGACCACCTCTGGGCATTAGCACAGTGCAAACAATAAGGAACAATAGCAGTAGCAATAACTATAATACTCCAGTCTGGATTAACTCTTTGCTAAATTCAGACTTTCTTAGCTGTATTAAGAATAAAAGGCATTGATAGAAGAGAAGACAATGGTAATGTTACTGACCTCAAAAATAAGTGACTGTGAAATGAGCTCGAGTTTAGCACAAGCTTTCATGCAGACCACAAGTAAACTGTGGGATAGGAGAGTGAAGTTATTGCTGAGGTTTTTCTACAGCCTTCACTGGGGAGGTGAGATCTTCACCCTACTTTAGTCCCTTCACAAAGGGTAAAATGGCTGTGGGATAAAGTCCTCAAGTTGCCAAGGGAGGAGCCCAGTGCAGAAGGCAGTCGCAAGACTGGGAAGTCTTCACTGTGGCTGCCATGTTAATTGGGTATGTGTGGACACCTTGAGTTAGCTTTAAACTAACTAGCTCTGGTCATGCTAGCAGCATTGCCATGGCAGCACAAAGCTTGGGAAGAGCTAACGGAGTATATTTACCCAGCTTCTTGGGTGGATTTTGCAGCCTGCACTAAGCTGCATCCATCCTACACTAAGCTGCATGGCTTGTAGTACTCAGGTGAACTCAGGTATCTGCAACTTAAGATTGCTGTAAAGAATACAAGCTACAGCATGGGAGGTTTAGAGAAGGGGAGGGAAGTACGTCATAATGGTGCCCTGGTGATCTGCAGCCCGTAAGGGAGTGCTGAGAATCTCCCATGACTCTTCAACTATGAACCTCTTCTGCCCAAAAGTTTGGGTAGGTGTAAAAGTATGTGAAAGCCAGGTTAGCTGCTACTCCTACTGGGCTGCACAGTCTATGCTTCTTATGGAGCGTTGGTCAGAAAAATAAAGCTGCCCTGTTCCAGCCAAAAACCTGAGAGAAAATGCCAAAGGTAACCTCACCCGCTCTTCCCGGCAGAGGGAACCCCTCTGAATCTTGTCCTTTCCAGCTCCTTGCACCAACACTAGGTGGTAACTCTGTGTGGTATTAATGGCTTTCACAATGAAGGAGGGCATGTTATAATTTTTCATTTTAGAGCTATTGCCCAACTCTTCATGCTGTGCATAATACAACTTCTCATGCTCAGCTTTTCTTCTGGTAACAAGTGGTATGTGTGTGTGTGTGCATGATTGGAGTCATTTGTTGTTACGGGCTATGAGCAAACCTTTTAATTAATTTTTAGTCTTGTTCTCTCCAAGAGCCACGTGTCTGCACAATCCTTTCCCCTCCCTTGCCTCTCTGTATTTTTAGTTGTTGGCTGCAACTGTTTGTGTGTGAAGAAATGCTTGGTTTGGAAACGGAGAGGTTTGTGTGTTGTAGTCAGCAGAAATGCTAACAATGAGCTCAGAATCTGGCTGTTCCATCAGTTTCTAATAAAAAGGAGTTTAGTGAATAATGAGCATTATCAAACCATAAGAAAGAGCAACGTACTGTTTGAATGTTGTTTTAAATAATCTGGGAGGGGTGCAGGGTGTCATGGGAAGAGTGGTGTTGTAAATGCATATTGTGTACTCTTTCCTGAATGCTGGAGACTGATCAAGGTAGAATAATCCTATTATTGCCACTGTTAGCATATAGAATCTATCAACTAAGCTGCATCATTTTATAGTTAATTTGTTCTTGGTAAAGAGAGGCCAATACAATTTTTGCTTGTTTGTTTTACAAATTTTAATGTCATGTTTTACCCCCAAACCAGGGCTCTGAAGTAAGTAGCTGCAACTGAAAACTTTCTATAGTTTCCTATTTAAAGAATGACATTAGTTCAGAATTTGCCCTCAGTCCCATAACTGTGGCCCTGGAATCATTCCACTGGAAGTCAGCAGAGTGATTTTTTGGATGTATATTAGCAGGTAATTGGGCATGCTTGCATGTTCATTAACGCGCTTTAGGTAATGCACATTGAATCTAGTCCCTCCACTGTAGAGGTACAAGTAAAAGGTACATTACTATTTCAATGCTCATTAGCTAAAGAGCACTTTTGGGGACACTTCAGTGCGCAATAAAATAGGCTAACGTGCCTTCAAGCACACATGTAGATGTGCCTACTGACCGGTGAATTTGGACTTCTGCATTTTTTCTGAAAAGGAACAGTGTAACAGGCTCTGAGGGTAGACATGCAAAAGAGATGCTCATTAAGTTCCTGTCTGTTCTGTTACTGGTTTATACCAGTTTCTGATCACTTTGACTGGTTTATGTGTAATGTTTGTCCCTAGCCATTTCAGCTTGAATTTAGGGCCTGAGATTCTTCCGAAGTGGCATACTTGGAAGCCAAATACTCAAATGCTAACACACTTACTTCCATGAGTAGTAGGGGTGTGTGAAGCGGGCTGTATTCGATTTGGATTTGGATTCGGCCCAGTTCGGGGGACAGTGATTCGATTCGCTGATCACTGTCCTGATTCAATTTGTCTGAATCCAAATCTGAAGATTCGATTATGGTTCGGAGAACCAGTGATTTGGCCATAGACACAGCTTTATATGTTTCCTCTACATACCTTGAGGTACCAGGTGCGGCTTGTGAATGCTGAGATGGTGGAGTGGATGGAGCATCCCACAAAAGCTTGGCGGTGGACCCAGAAGTGGACCAGAAGTATTTCCGGTCCATTTCTGGGTTTGCCACCGAGTGTGTGGGGGACCCCCCCCCGTGCCCCTCTGGCTCAGAAATTGGCCACGGGGGGAATCTGGGTGCCCCCCCCAGACCCAGGAGGCACCAATCGCTGAGCCGGGGTGGGTGGTTCGCTCCCGTGCCCTCCACAGCGGACCCAGAAGTGGACTGGGAAGTTCTTCTGGTCCACTCTAGGTCCAATGCCAAGCACACTGGGGACCCCCCCATGCTCCCATGGGATGCTCCATCCACCCCACCATCTCAGCGTTCACAAGCTGCCTGGTACTTTGAGGTATGTAAAAAAAAATATATAAAACTGTGTCTATGTCCGAATTGTTGAATCTCTCCAAATTGAATCGGAGGCTTCCTGATTTGATTCATATTCAGAGATTCAGCTGCTGAATCCGGCCACATCTCCTTCAAATGAAATCAGCGACCAAAGCTTCACACAGCCCTAATTAGTAGTGTCATTGATTCTAGCAGAGTTAGGGTGGATTCTAAGGGTCTGCTAATTTGAAGGTCCATGGTCCCTATTCATTTTGCAGGATAATACACCTAGCCCTCTCCAGCTGAAGAATGCCACATAGATATTGTGCTAAGTACAGACAGTCAAAAAGTGTGATGCTGAATTGATTCAATCTTTTCAGGTTAGTCTACCTATGTAGATTGAACTCATAAGCAAGTGAACAGACATTCACTGTTGATTCTGGAAATGCAGACACATCCCTGCAGTGGCCCAGTCCAGAAGCCAGGGACACTAGAGCACACCTCCCTGCTCATCTAGAGCAGACAACTTGGGCCAAGGCTAGCATGTCCATGCTGCAAGTGGGGGTTGGGGGCTTGCAGGGGAGGTGCAAAGCATCCTGGGATGCTCGGTGATGGTGAGTGAACTTGAATCTGGAGGGGATTAAGGACAGAAGTTTAATAAACTAATTTAACCTAAATCAGTTAAGTCCGATACTACATCCATCCAGGTTTATCTTAAATTGGTTTCAGCTGTTTTGAAAGAGGTTTATACACACTGAACTTCCATTGTGTTACAGATTTGAATTGGTTTCCAATCACTTTACTGTGTCCCTAGCCCATGAGGGAAAGCTCCATGGGTTTATAGGCCTTTGCCTGGGTAACTTTGCAGCACAGGACAATCATGTCTCAAAAGAAAATGTAGAATTCTGCATTCAGGTTTTCAAGAATGAGGTGAGCCTGATTTAAAGTTGCCTTTTCCAGCCTCTTTTAAGTCTTGAAGCAGCTTGTATCCTGGGTGAAATTTTCTTAACTATTTAAATTTCATGTGTTCAATGCATGCATGTGGTTCTTAATGCAAGCATGCAATTCCTGCTAGAGATAGAATTTGAGTCCCAGTGTGGTTCAGTACTAGAAACATTAAAATGTTGGTGGAAAATAAGAAAGCATAAGCATGCAGTATCTTCTGCTGTTAAGCTGTTGAAGTGGCCGTGATTCCCTTTTCCACTGTCATGCCAGTCACAACTGCCTCCAGTAAGAAGAGACACACATGACCTTTCTGAAGACAACTTTCTTCACCACTCTGCAGATGTATTTGCAGGCTGTGATGCATTTGTTCCTCCATCTCTTTCTAACCCTAGGACTAAATCCAAACAAATCACATCTGTGCCATGTTTACTCCCCATAACCTTTGACCTGGGGTGCCAAGGTTATTCCTGTAAAGTAGTTTTGTTAAATATTTTTCCACTTAGAAAATCACATGCTTTCTAGGTGGTTACTGTTTTATAGGATTAGCTTTTCACCTTAGGAATTTTTGGGTTCAAACTGAAGGCAGATCATAAATGAAAGCAGCTTTGGCTGTTATCCAAATTACAAAGCTCGTATCACTTGCTGTGATAGACCATCTTGAGCTATGGGAGGCTCACAGTTAGAGTGCCAGAACAGTATGGCTTAGGAGTAGAGTGCTGTCTTGGACTGTGCAGAGAAACTCTGCTGGATACTCATGAACTGATTGACTGAGGCAGTGTTGCTGTTAAGCATAAATTGCTGCCCTGTGCAGGCTGCATCCTAAACCTAAAGTAGCATGCAGTCCTTTGGGCTGGAGAGTGACAGTGCCAATTACCCATCTCCTAATTTAATTAGCTGCCTGTGGCACCATTTGGATGCAGTGGCACTGCTTCCAGTGTTGGGTGCAGCGATGCGGATGTCTGAAGGTGCTGCTGTCAGGGGCAATATATTTTCCATGTAGACCTGGAAATTATGCTTGCTGTAGCCATCTGGTGTTCTTTTTTTATGACAATCTCTAATTATACCTTGCAGAGTGCAGAATTTTGGGCTCTAAAATTCTGAAGGTAAGGACATTATTTAATATGTTACTAGCCAAAGAATGGACACACTTTCTCTGTCTCTCTCTATCAGATTATATATTATATATATATAGTCCTGTGTGTCACATCTGCTGGTGGTGTGACTTGCCATAGCTTCGCTGACTTCCATTCAGCTTAAGCAGGGGTGTCAAATTCCCCCTGAGCTCCAGGGTGGATCCAGAACTTGGCACTCTTCTTGGGCCACATCTGTGGGGCCAGGGATGGCAGCAGAGGTCCAAGGGCAGCGGGGGTGGGGGAGGGTGTCTGGTGGCTCCAGGGCAAGCAAAGACAGCCTTTGTTTCCCCACTGCCCTGGTGATGGCCATGTTGGCCAGGTCCCAGGAGCCCAATTGTGACAGGCCCAGCTCCTGGCCCAATCTCTTCCCAACTTCCAGTAGCCTGGCAGGTCAGGTGGAACACCAATATAGCCCGTGGGCTGTATAATTCACACCCAGGAGCTAAAACAATTTACACAAGCTGAGGGTTTGAGCCCATGCACTCTAGGACCCCAGTACTGCCCCCAGCTTCTGTTTCAGGCAGCATGTAGTAGGTGTGAAACTTAAGTTCTTTGGCTTCTTAAAACAAATTCGAGGAAGAAGGGTATTTTAAAAAGCCCTTCACTCTGTAAATGAGTTGTGTTTCATGTATTGTCTGGACTGGTCATTTTCATGTTAAATTCTGCTTGAGCTGCTTCAGAATTTTCAGTTGCTGGAGTACTGTAGACTTTTTTAAGGATAACTGACAGCTTCATTATAGAAGTTGCGAGGAGTTGAAGTGGAGAGAGTTGCAGATTTTGACTACCATGCAGGGACTTTGAAGCAGTGTGGACTCGGGAAGATTAGAGGTGTAATACTGGGTTTTAGGTCCCAGCAAAATGTTGAGGCTTTGGGCTCTAACTTTCTCATTCTCCATGGTGGGCAGAGGCAAGAGCTGTTAAAAATTTCTTTGAAGGATTTGCACTCTAATTCCTCACCCCAGAGATGCTTGACAATAAGTAAGTGTTCCACTGTTGCTTTAGGCTAGTATTCAGCCTTTCCTTCAATGCTGATGGACAAACAGAATAACCAAATGTTCTTGCTACTATAATTAATAATGAAATAGTAATGCTGATGTTCATTTGGATTCGAGTTAATATTCCACTGAGTTAATTTAAAATAGTTCACATCTCAAAGGTACAACATTTGAAACAGTTGATGGATTTTCAAGGGAACTTCACTATGAGGGAAACAAGGAACAGGTATGTTTCTGTAACTTATGACTAGCTCCTGTTCCTACCTATAATGTGTATTTCAAATAAATAAGGAAGGTGACAGACAGGCAAGCAGGGCTTTACTATAGGCAGTTTTCATTTGTGGGCCACATCCACACAAGGGCATTATTGATAAAGTTCCTCATCACTAATGATGATGCTGATACCTACAACTCCGTCAGTACTCATGTGTCCACCATCACTACCAGCTGGTGGGAAATTTTAACCAAAATACCAAAATAGCCACCGCTGGGGATACTACCCCACCCTTTCATAAACCAGTAATTTTCAACCAGGATACCATGACACCCTGAGGTGCCTTAAGATCCTTTCAGGGGTGCCACAGAGTGCCAAATAATGCTAGTATCATGAAGTGTGCAAATGTGTTTCACAAAATAAACCCATAGATTTCAAATAGGAATACATGGTATTAAAACATTCTGACCTGTTGTGGTCTTTCTGAGTTCTTTGCAACAGAAGAATTATTCTTATTATTTTTCTGTAATAAAAAAAAGAGTGAAAAGTAGGAGCTGGCATTTTCCGAGGGTCTATCAAGAGATGCCTTGAGTCTCTCCAGTGGTGCTTTGAATCTGTTGAGGGGTACCTCAAGTGTTAAAAGTTTGAGAACCACTGCCATAAACAAGCACGACTAAATACAGCTGATTGGCGGTAGGCCAAGTATCTGATGGAAAATACACAGGCAAATATCTGGGGTGAAACTTGTCTCCATTCAAATCAGTAGGAAAACACCCAGTTCATTCCCCACCTAGTGACGTGAATCAGTGGAAGACGGCAGTTCTGTTTGCTCTTTCTTCTCCCTGGTCCATTGTGGTTAGAAACGGAGTGTTTAGAGAACTCCTAATTCTTTAGCATTTGCTTATTTAAACCCCCCCCTCAAAACAATTATTTAGCAGTACAATATAAATATTGTCTCTACAGCTGCACTGAATAGTTTTCATGTCCATCATTAATCAAAGCTCCATTCTTTCTCCATGTCTTACTTGTGCTGTTGAAGCATCATCAATTCAAACTTTTCAAAAAGGAGACACGTCATACGCAAAGGGACTTTTGAAAGCAGAAAGCATCCAAGAGGCAAAACCACAGTCTCTTGCTGGGGATGGCTTGCTTGTTTAAAGGAAAGAATGGGTTATGAGCTCATGGTAATACCATGGTCATCAGTCTGTCAGTGTGGTCTTTTGCTATAATGTGAATAATTTGTCTTCAGTGGCATCTCGTTAAGCCAGTATTAATTCAGTTAGGTGATGTCAGGCCCTGGTCATATATTTTGCAGGTTTCTAGGTATTTATGTTGCCCTGTTGCCATAGTGGCTAAACCCCTCGCCTGTTTAAATGTGTTCATCTTTACCAGGCCCTTCACAGGGAGGGTGCTTATATTCCTGTTTTGCAGGTGGGAAATCAAGGTGCAGGGAGACTAAGGGCCAGATATAGAACAAGCAAATATGTCCCCTAAAGTGCAACTGAGGTGGAATTTAGGCATCTAAATAACAAGAGAATGACTGAAAAATCTCTGTATAACTGCTCAGATGTCTGAGTGTCCGTAAACACCAGTGTTTTCAAGGCTTGTTTGGGTTTCACAAATCAGACGTCTTCATACTGAAGTCCCCCGAGAAGCTGGATTCAGTCAGTATGACAGTGGAGCACAGCTGACAGTGGAGCACAGCTGACAGTGGAGCAGGGCAGGCCCAGCCATTTTCATATAAAAACACAGCTGGAGGACAAGGTGGGTGGTGCCTGCCAAACTTTGACAGTACACTGGTGGTCCATGCACTTGCCCATGAAGTGAGAGTCCAGCCTGCAAGGGTTCCAGCTGCATCTGCCACCTTCCAGGAGAGTGCTCTGACCAGCCTGTTAGGGGGTGAGTGGCTCTATTCTTCCCTCCTGTTTAAACTGGGTCACTGAGCAGAAAGAAATGCGAGTTTCATCAGGCCAGAAAGAGAGCAAGCAAGGACTCTAGCTCAGTAGGGAGGGCTTTGACCTAAGAGGGGAGAGCTCTGGGTGATGGCCTGTGTTCCTAACATTTTATACATTTTGTCCAATGACTCTTCAATGCAGAATGCATAACTTCAGACAGGAACCCAATGCAGGGCATATAAGAGAGAGGTATCTGGGTCATGCTGGAAAATTAGTCTCTCACTTCCTAACTTGAAAAAGACTTGGGTTATAATCAGCTTCTTTTAGCTGAGTTGGGGTTTTTTGTGTGTTTATTTATGGAATTTGCTTCCTTTCTGTGGCTAGTGGAACGCTATACTGACCAAAAGTGTCCATATTAAATGAAGTGTTTGTATTAAATGTACAAACAGAATTTACACTGCTTCAAATATCAAAGCCCCAGATTCCTGGGGCAACAGATGGACTTAGAACAGAAGCAGACAGTTATTTTGGGTGGAGGGCCGCTTACTGAGTTTTGGAAAGCTGTCGAGGGCCGGATGGGTAGCTCCAGCCCTTGACAGGTGCCCTGCCTCCAGTAACCATTTTGTGACTGGAAGCCCTGCCCCCTAACCCCTGACCTTTGCCATCAAAAGTCCCTCCCCTTGCCCCCAGAAATACTCCTTTCAGCAAGGGGTTTTGCCATCTCAGAACCAGAAAAATACCAAATTATATTCTAAAAACTGAAATCTACAACATTCACTTATTTGATTTAAAAAAATATTTTTGTCCTAGTTTACATGTGTTTGTGTAGTGTACGCAGAAGTGATTGCACAATAGCTTAAAATGAAGGCTTACTCCTGTATATTGTGGGGGTGGTGAGGGGAATGGGAATAGATTTGTGGGGGAGCAGTTGGTGTGTGGTATGTGGGGTGTGGAGGAGGGTGTGGGTGTGAGTGTGGGGTGAGGGAGCATGTGGGTGTGTGTGTGGATATGTGGGGTGTGGGGTTTGTGGGGAGCTGTGTGTGGGGGAGGATGTGAGAAGGGGCGTGGGTGTTGGTGTCTGCGCGTGTATGATGGGATGTGTGTATAGGACTCACCCTGTGAACCCACACACACACACACACACACACACACACACACACACACACACTCTCTCTCTCTTTCCCTCCCTCACTGCGCATACACATAAGCACGCATACGCACGTGCACACACAGTCTCTCCCCCTTCCCCTCACCCCCTACACACACAGCGTCTCCCCCTCCCTCATTGCATGGACCCCCCCCCCCCCCCCCACTCCTGGCCGTGGTATACTGGCACGGCCCTGTGCTCCTATGGTCCAGCCATGCAGCCACGTAGTGCTGGAGCAGCCCAAAAGCTGTGGCAGGCAGGTTGGGGGGCTGAGGGTGGGAGCGGTTGGGGGGGGGGGCTGGCCAGGCTGGCTTTATTGCTGGCTTTTGCCAGCTACCCCTGGGTCCTACTGTCCCTGGGTCCTGTCATCTTTGAGAGGCAGCCAGGAGCAGATAAAAATATATTTTCTAAATTTTTTAGGAGCCCCGCAGGCCAGATAGAATGGCCTGGCAGGCCAGATTCAGCCCATGGGCCGTATTTTGCCCACTCCTGACTTAGAACATCCTAGGCCAGGTTTGCACTAGAGAACAGATGCATTCGAACAGAACTGGTTTAAGTGTAAATGGTCTGGTATTTCCTTTTCAATTCACATTCTGAACAAATGTGGTATCCTCCCCAACTACCTTTCCTGTAGTCTGTGACAATTCCTAGCGTAGTGAATTGTGGGAAATATTTAAAAAGTTAAAGGTGTATTGTGAGAGTGTGGGCTGAGCCCTTGTCATTAGGGCAGCAGTGTCTCTCTGTGTTGGCTCTAACAGTTTGTTTTGAAAAAGTCTTTAAGCTGACTAAAAGGAAATTTAATCCAAATGGTCTTGGAACTTCTGTACACCATTTGAAACGTGTATGTGTAGATATGAGGCATTTTACAAGCCTGCTGGAAGGAGAGTGGGGCTGACAGTTCTTTGAAGCAGTAAAACCCTCTGAAATAGACCAGGCCTAAAAAAACAGGGACTTTGCTGGATCAAGAAGAGATGTGAATTCCTGAGCCAAAGGCCTTCCTCAGAGAGCATTGCCACCAGCCGCTGCAAAAATGTAAATACCCTCCAGTCCAGATGTTGTAGACATATGTATTGATGAAAGCCTGAACTGCAGCCTAAATTTTATCCAGCATGAGCCCACTTATATGGAATCGTAGGTGCGCCTCCAATAGCATTTAAAAATACAACACAGCATATAGTTCTGCTTATGGGTTCATTTATTTCATCTCTAAGTCAGCTGTTTTGGTTGGAGCTGACAAGCATGTGAGCTAAGAAAGAGTACACGTGTTGCTTTTCATAGTGCCTTCTGAAAGTTCTGGCGAAAACCAGGGTGCAAGCCTTTATAGCTGTAAGAGCTGTCTCTATGCTGTTTTATTCTGTTGTATTTGCATCAGATTTTCAAATCTGCTCACAGCCCAGCAGTTCCCATTGGCACTAAATAGGAACTGATCTCACTTTATAATCCAACCACTTTTTCAGATATCTATATGGGAGCTCTTGCAAGCTGAGTTCTTTTGTTGTTCTAGTCTATGTGCATGTGTCTGAGCAGCTGTCTCCCCAGGACTCGGCTGACAGGATTCTGTACTAATTTCTGCACACCAGCAAACTAGATTGCACAGTTATGAGACCTGTCATTGGTAATTATCACTAGGATTGTGCTGAACAGCAGCTCCTTCTCTCATTGTAGGTTATGGAAGAACTAAAGACTTCAACAGGAAAGACTTGGGGTTTTGTAAGGCTACTTGTAGCCATTTTCCTCTTCAAAACACTGTGTAGTCACTAACCCATGCAACCCACCAAAAGTAGGTGCTTAATAGGGGTGTGCAAAATGGGCCCTATTTGATTTGGATTCGGCCCAAATCGGGGACAGTGATTTGATTCGTTGGTTTAGATCACTGTCCCTGATTTGATTCAGCCAAATCTGAAGATTCAGTGTGATTTGGACATAAACACAGCTTTAAATGTTTTTTCTACATACCCTGAGTTACCAGTGTGGCTCATGAACACTGCAATGCTGGGGCGGATGGAGCGTCCCACAGGAGCACAGGGGGGCCCCCAGCGTGCTCAGTGGTGAAGCCAGAAGTGGACTGGAAGTACTTCCAGTTCATTCCAGGTCTGCCAGGGAGTGCACAGTGTGGCTCCCCTGCACCCACATGACTTGGTGATCAGCTGTGGGGGGACCCTGGGTGTCCCCCAGACTCAGGAGGCACCAGTCACTGAACCAGGGAGGAGGGGGAGGGTGTGGGGGGGGCTCTGGCGCATTCCCCAGCGGGAGTGCTTCTGGTCCACTTCTAGGTCTGCTGCCAAGCGTGCTGGGAACAGCCCCCCATGCTTCTATGGGACACTCCATGCGCCCCAGTATCACAGCATTCATAAACCACCTGGTACCTTTAGGATGTAGAAAAAACATTTAAAGCTGTGTCTATGTCCAAATTGCCGAATCTTTCCAAATCTCTCTGAATTGATTTGGAGGGTTCTGATTTGATTCGGAGAGATTAAAGGGTCCTCTGATTCGATTCATGTTAAGAGATTCGGCCACTGAATTGGGCTGAATCTCCATCAGATCAAATCAGGGACCGAAGCTTCATACAGCCGTAGTGCTTAGTAACAATGTACTCTCATTTCTGTTTGACTGATGGGAAAACTGAGGCAGAAGAGTTGGCTGCCCAAAGACCCACATCAGAACTGGAGTTAGAATACAGGGGAATATAGGGTACAGGTTAGAATAAAGGAGCATTCAGGCCCATACACTTTCTGTCAATTGTACTGCCCCATCTCTTGTAATGGAATATTTATTTAATTTTTGAAGCAACATAGAGAAAATTGCTAGGAAGGGGAAGTGTTTTGAGGAACTTGATTCCCCTGTAACATTCCTTAGTTAAAGGTATAAACCCTGTTGATTGTGAAATCTATGTGCACAGACATGAAGAAGCTAAAAGTTTCTGGAGGCCAACTGTCTATTGTTCCAAAACATGCCTATTTCACCCTGCAGAGAGTTGTAAGTTTATAGCCCATTCTGTTAACGCAAATCTAACAATGGTTACTCATACATTTGTGACCTGCAGACTCGTATTATTTCTGAAGAAAGCTTAAAAAAAAGTAGCAAAGCTTGATCCAAAATGTCACAGCCTGTGTGCTCAACAACGCAAATTGTTGGGGACCCATCACCCCAGGCTCAGTGCAGTGTGATTGCCTCGCACTGTATATGGAATCTTATTCAAGACCAGTTCCTTGTAAGCTGAGCATTCTCTGTTTTTGATAAAAAAGTAGTAGGTAGCCATGAGAAGCGTAAAATAGAAACTCGAAGACTAGGAGGCAAATAAAAAGGGAGCTGACTGAGAATACAAGGCCATTAGTGTAACAAGAATGATCTGTGTTTCTGTGAAGCAATATGTAGAATGACAGCAGCACGCTTCCAGAGGCCTATTTTTCAATGTTATTAGAGGAAGACAGAATCAGATAACAGTGACAGGAGAAGGTCTTCATGAGAAGATACTGCATTAAATGCTGCATTAAATGCAAGAGCTATGCTAGTGCAACCTATTGCTTGAGATTTAAATGCTCAGGCCAAGAATTTGAGCTTTATAATTAACACAGCAGTCTGTAGTCTCTGGGGCTGAAGGCATCCTTGGCATACAGTAATTCCACTGAAATCAGCAGCATTACAGCGCAGACTTAAATTGGCTCAGAGAGTATCTGGCATTGCTAGATATAGTGTTAAAGTTAACTTTCATGCACAGTGTGGCTGACTTACTGTTGCTATAACCTTGACATTCTGTACTTACATGTGTTTAAAATCTCAAGCCAGAATTATATTTCCATTAGTTGGTACATTTAATTTTTTGGTCTATTTTTAGAAAGGGCTGGGGGAGAAACCTGAACAATAAAGGAAAAACAACGTATTGGTCTGTACATTCTTATTTAAATGTACAATTATGAAGTTAATCTAATAGTTTTCATGTTTCTGATTTAGGTCTGTGTAGAATTTATTAACTCTTTTATGTCTGCATTGAATCTCCCTGTCAGTAGTTAGTTTGCATCCTTCTAGTTAGTGCAAATTTTTGATGTTATGTGTTAAAACATACAAAACTTCTTTCTGCAAGAGGCTGAGCACATCCTGGAAGGAGCTGAACTTCTGCACCTCTGTTGTCTTCCAAGGAAGTGGAGGATACTCAGGCTGGGAACAGACATTCAGAAAGCCCAAGCCTGAATTGATTAAATCTTTGCAGGTTAGTCTAACCTGCAGAGATAGAACTGATTTGCAAGTGGATAGACATTCACTTTTGATTCAGGAAATTCAGGCACATGCCTGCAGTGGCTCAGGCTAGAAGCTGGGGGGTGCTAGAGTGATCCCTCCCTTTCTACAGTGCTAAGCTGGGTGGGGCGCTGCATGACCAGGCCCCAGAAGGACACTATGATTAAACCCCCACCCTGGCCTGGACAGTCCCTAGGCACTTTGTACCTGAAGGGGGAGGGGGAAACAACTCTTGCCAGGCTTTTTCCCGCTCACTGCTCAAGGGGCAGGGAGTGTTGGCCCCCAGCTAGCACTCTGAGGCAAATGGGGGGAAGGGAGGATTGCTTGTGTGCAGTGCATGCATCTGTTGATGATACTGAGCTTTCTAATCTCCCTCTCCTTGCTTCTTCATATTGTCTGCATCAAACTGACAGCACTCACAGGCTCCATGTGTTGCAAACCAGATCATTTCTCACACCTGTCTCTGTCCCCTGTGGAACACTGACAGATTGCAGCCTTTGAAACAAGCAAGCCAGCAGGAAGTTTATCAGAACACAAAGAAAACAAAAGCCTCTCTCTCATTATTTCAAGCTCTTCTTAACCAGCTTTTTCCAAGGCATTTGTAAGGACGAACGGGGGGACATTACCAGCTGACCTGTTGATTAGTTCCAGAAAGCCCTAAACGAGCACTGTTCTGTTTGCCTTTCTTCCAGTGAAATTGGAGACACATACATACGCAGGCATCTCTCAGCATTAGCTAGCATGGGGTGGCATGGCCAAATGCCAGCTAGGGTCTATGCCACTGGGGTCCCTGCTGTGGGAAAGGTGGGATCCTTGCTTGACCAAGGGGAGGGTGGGGCAGGGGGAAGCTAGGAAGACACTGCTGTGCATGCAGTCTCCACCCCCTTCTCAGCCAGCTGGAGCTCTGGCTGGGGGGAGATGGGCAGGTTCAGCCCTGCTCTCTGGAGCGGACAGCCCAGCCCAGCCCAGGGTTGAAAAGCATGCTGGTATGTTGGGGGACTCTGATTAAACTTAAAGTAGGAAAGGGTCTGGGACAGAAGTTCCATAAATCAGTTTGACCCAAATCAAGTTAAGTCTGAAATTACATTCAACTAGGTTTATCTTAAACCAGTTTCAGTCATTTTGAAACTCGTTTATGTGCAATGAACTTATGTTCTGTTACAGGTTTAAACCAGTTTCTGATCACTTATATTGGTTTATGTATAACTTCTGGCCCTGGCCTCGGTACTCTAAGACATTGGGCTTAGAGAAGAACCTTAAGTTTCTTTGAAGGGTTGTGATGTAGCCTTTCTATAAATACTTCGCCAAATGGAACTCGTATGCAAGTCTGGTCAGTATATTTTGTAATCTGAAGAAGGGAAAATCCTATCAGTCTTATAGTTACAAATTGTTTGTAGACAAATCAGTGTTTCTCAACTGGGGTGCTACAGCACTCCAGGGTACTATGACACCTTGGGGTCCTGGGAGAACCTTTTTTAGGGTGTCTTTCAATATTAATACTGTGAAGTTTGCAAACACTTGTATATGTTTCCCAAGGTAAGCCTAGATTAGAATCCATAGTGTCAAAAATATGTTAACCTGTTGTGGTCTTTCTCAGATCTTTACAATAGAAAAATTGCTCTATTGTTTTTCCAGAGTCAAAAAAGAGTGAAGATTGGCATTTTCAGGGTGTGCCTTAAGTTTAACAAGGTTGAGAACCACTGAGATGCACTGAACCATTGGTCTATTTTCACTAGTCTGTACTGGTACAGTGATTTGGACTGTCATAGAAAGAAAGAATTATGCCATCATGCTTGACTTTGAGTCACCTACAATAAATATAAATTGAAGTTTGCATGGGGAAGAGAGAAGACATAAGAAATAATGTTTAGCAATATTATGTTAATTTTACTGTTGAAATATTTTCCCTCCAAGATCAAGTTTTAATACTTTCTTCCTCTTCCTCTTACAGGCAGAAATGGTACGTGCTGCTTTCCAAGCACAGAGATCCTTCCTGTTGTTAGCATCTCAGTATCAAGAGCCTCAAGAGGTAAGAAAATCTATTTAATTTTCGTAAGAGGTGACATACTACAACATCTTGCTGCATGTATGTAGAAAAAAATCTTTGTTCATCACTCTGTATTTAGAGGAAATGTGCAATGGTCTGTTGTGAATACTTTATCGGCATGAATTTGTGGTGGGCTTAGTATGCACTAGTGGCAAAACTACAGCTGGCTTTTATGCAGCTCGTGAGTGCAGATATAGCCGAACTATGATTTATGCTGTATGTGTCAGACATATGATACATTTTACAAATATTGTTGAGCCTGTCTACACACTGAGTTATTCAGGAATAGCTGTTTCTGAATGACTCCATCTGTGGACACTTTAAATCTGGAAGAAAAGTGCCTTCTGAATTGATTTAATCCTTCTTGGAAGATTAAACTAAACCAGAAAAAAGACATATTTGTTCCAGAACAAGTTTTCCCACATGGAGTTGTTCTAGAGTAGCTGTTCCACTTTAAAGTTATACACCACTTTATTCTGGAATAATTTTCATGTGTAGAAAAGACCTTTGATTTTTTAAAACCTTTACAGTAAAAGCTCTGTTATCCAGCATCCCCCAGTAATGCACAGCCCCACACAGCCTGTTATGCCCCCAGGCAGTGGGGCTCAGCAGAGCAGGCTGCACTTCCAGTTTTACTTCATCTTACAAGCTGGCGTGCTGGTTAACAGAGCATGCCAGCTTGTAAGATGCCTGTTAACAGAACTTTTACTGTATTAGGAGTACTTTTTGCAACCCCTACCATCCCCAGCTATAAAATGCAGTGTGTAAATTCTCTCAAATTCTACTGGAATTGGGAAAAGTTCTCTCAAATTCTACTGGAAATTGGGAAAAGTCATACAAAATGTTAATGTTAACAAAAACAGGTTTTCCAAACTAGAAGTATCATAATATTAAAGGGAACTTGGGACTTTCTGGGACTGGAAGTAAGAGCTGTCTCTCTCCTGGGAAAACTAAAAATCTCTTCTGTTCCATGGAACAAACCTCTTGTATGTGGTTCTAGAGGGATACAAGATATTTTATGTATTGAAAAGTTAACATTGCCCACAGACTGGCTGTTCCTCTGTCTGAGGTCTTGGTTAGACTAATTTTAGGAGAAAAATACTACAGTTTGGGTGTGTCTACATGTTCATTAATGCGCTTTTGTTACTGTGCATTAAATTTAGTACCTCTAACGTGAGGTACTAAATAAATGTGCATTAGGCTGCCCTAATGTACAGTGGTGAAAATGCATGCTTTTTTAGTGATGCTTAATGCACAGTAGCCTTTTTTTACTGCATGTTAGTGTATTAGCGTGGTTTTTGATATGACACTTTTTAATGTGCGGTAAAATAGGCTACTGTGCATTAAAGCACATGTGTAGATGCACCCGTTGAAGAGAAGAAGGAGGAAATGTTTCCTTGTCAGGTTGCTGGGGTTTTTTTGTGTTTTTTTTTTTAATGGCCACTAGCTGAGTATGTCATCACATATTAGGAGGATGAGCATGGAGCAGACCTGCAGTTGCTGTGGAAGTCCTTTTGCAGCCTCTGTAAAACATGAGGCTTGGGCTAGTAGTGCTATACATTGCCCAGATGCAATGACTATGTACCCAACCCTCCCATGAGGCCGTCCTCAAAATGTCTTTCATGTGGCATGCAGGGAGTGAGAGTCCATGTGTACAGTATGTCCTGGGCCTGTGATTTTGACTCCTTGTTTCAGTTTCTTAATCCATAACTCACCAGATTAAATAATCCCTCCATAAAACTCCCAGCTGCTGGGTTGCTTTATTGGGACTACTGTCACTGATGTTGATGTAGATACAAATAAAAAAAGATATTCTAAGTAGCAATGGCATGGTCACTTATGGGAACACAAGGCTAAGCCCTGACACAGACTCCAAGACAGACTTCTTATTTACACGGACCTGAGCAAGGAATGGCTAGTGTCTGACTTTGGTTTCCATCTGCCCTTTGTCCTAGAGGGCAAAACTGGGTTGTTATTTACTCCCTGAGAACATGCAGACTCCCTAGCAGAGTAGGTCCTCGTGCAATCGTTTGTGGTGCTGATGCATGTAATTGTAGCCAGCCCTGCACAAAGCTTTTCACAATCACAGGTAAATCACCCCTTTTCAATACACAGTTGTATTCTTTGGCCCAGAACCCCATTGTATTCTTATGTATTGTTGTTAAATTCCCAGCACCTGTAACAGTAAAAAAGCTGATTATCTGGGAGTGCCTTTGCTTGTCTGGTTAGATGCTGAGATGTCAGGATGATTCTCTTGGTGCTTGGCAAGTAAGAACTGTGGTGGCTTGTCCCTGCTTTTATCTGTCACGCCTTTTTGACCAATCACGTTGCTGTATCCACAATGTGAGCCCTCATGGTCAAATCTGCCAACAGCTGCATTCAGCTGTTTAAGTTTAGGAATAAAAATCTATCTACAGGGGGCAGTACTGGATATGGGAATTGGGAAGCCAAACAAAGGTCTGATGTGTTCTCTGGCATGGCATTTGTGCTGAATTAGCTCCCCCAAGGTCAGCTTTACCTCGCTACTATTGCATAGATGTGGTGGCATCTGAACCTTAGAAACAGGTTGAATGGTTGGGTCCATGGGCAGATCCAGGATTGTGGCATGGGCCCCTCAGATTTGTGGTGTCTGCACAGTTGAGCTCATTGTGGCACCTACACAGCTTGAGCTCAGCTGAAAGGGGCATGGTGTGGTTGCACCCCCCCTTGCCCTGATCTTCGATGATTATGAGTTGTCTGAGCTTGCCACCACATCAGTGTAGCTCCTGCGAGAGTCCTGCACATCATGAACTCGTGAAAGGGGATGTGGCCATGCTGTTGTGCCCCCCTGGGTTTGCCCCGGTCAGGTCTGTTGGGGGACTGCTGAGCTCTTTTATCTGTGTCCTGTTGTTGCAATAGAATAATAAACTATTCTAGTAATATAACAGCCTTTGTACAAGCCTGGGTTAATTAGCACTCAGAAGGTTCTTCAGATCTGACAAACAAGACTGATACAAATAGTAAAGGAGAATTTATAACTGGGATAGTCAATTGATGAAGGGAAATGTAATTTGTCTCTAGGCATAGCCATTATACATAAACCGGTTTAAGTGATCAGAAACTGGTTTAAACCTGTAACAGAACAGATATTCAGTGCACATAAACCAGTTTGAAAGTGGCTGAAACTGGTTTGAGATAAACCTTATTGAACGTAGTACCAGACTTAACTGATTTGGGTCAAACCGGTTTATGCATTGTCTGTCCCAGGCCCCTTCCTGGTTTAAGATAAACCAGACACCCCCAGCATCTGGCATGCTCTCTGGGCTGGGCAGGGCTCTCTGCTCCACAGTAGGGCAGGCCCCTCCCCTTGACTCCCTGGCCAGAGCTCTGGCAGAGACCGCAGACACAGCAGGGTCTGCCTGGCTTCCCCTTGCCCTACCCCCCACCTCGCTGCTTGCTGGACAAGCAGGGATCCCCCTCTCCCTCCATCCTATCTCCCACAGCATGGACCCTAGCCCCGTGGACCCTATGCATGTGCTATGCTAGCTAATGCCGAAAGGTGTCTGTGTGTGAATCTCTCCAATTTCACTGGGGTAGGCAGACAGAACAGTGACTGCTTAGGGCTGTTTGGAGCTATCAACAGGTCAGATGGTAAGCTGTGTAAGAAGAGTGTGAATTAATGGAGAGAGGCTGTTGTTTTGCTGATGAGGTGATAAACACTGTTATCATCTCCCTGCTGGCTTGTTCACTTGTCAGTTTGCTGCACAGAGTATAAAGCAGCAAGGAGGGAGATTGAAAAGCTCCATATCATCAACAGATGCATGCACTGCAACCCCCTCCTTTCCTCAGAGTGCTAGCAGGAGGCTGGGGTGTGGCAACACTCCCGCCCCTTGAGTAGTGAGTGGTGAAAAGCCTGGGATGCTGCAAGCAGACCTCCCTAATCAGAGGTCATGCTGTGGGCTGGCCATGGCCCCCACTCAGCTCAGTTCTGTGCAAGGGAAGGGAGGGCTGCTCTACCGCTCTCAAGCTTCTAACCTGAGCCACTGCAGGCATGTGTCTGAATTTCCTCAGTCCAGAGGGGATGTCTGTCCAGTTACAAACCGGCTCAGCCTAGCCAGGTTAGACTAATCTGCAAAGACTCAATCAATTCAGGCTCAGGCTTTTTGAATGTGTGTCCCTAGCCCAGAGGTTTTATTGTGGTCAGCACAGGTGCAGAGTGTTTCACTGGAAAAGTAATGCTAGCAGTGAGAAACAGGATGCATGCTGCCCTAAAGAATTTATTCCTGCTCCATGCAGAATAGTGCTGTGCTGCTGGCAACATTTTTCTGCCTTGTTGTAGCAGAAGAGCCCAAGAAGTCTAAAAAAAGACTGGCTTATAACCAAAAAAAAAAAAAAAAAAAGCTCTGCGGGTTCTTTTTATTTGCCGACTGGTTTCTGAGCCTTTTAAGTTAGGTTTTCAGGCTTTTTCCTGGTAACTGTGAGTACCACAACCTTTTGTTTAAAAAATGAAGAAAATTCAGGTT
Source organism: Crocodylus siamensis (assembly GCF_052110815.1). Taxonomy (NCBI): domain Eukaryota; kingdom Metazoa; phylum Chordata; order Crocodylia; family Crocodylidae; genus Crocodylus; species Crocodylus siamensis. The sequence continues at coordinate 132,679,554 of NC_143397.1, read as the reverse complement.
TGCATGTAATTATCCATTTCAGGAGCAGTAACTTTAAGAAAACCACCAGCAATTAAAAAAATTTGCAATCAAGGCTCAGAGTTGGCAATACAAGGGCTAGTCTTAGTTGCACTTTTGCTGGCATGTCCCAGTCTTGTGTATCTTGCTTTATATACACATACGGGTTAAAAAGAAATACACACACTTACGTTGTTCATTCTTAGTGTTTCATACACAGTTATTTGCAAAGATTTATACTCAGCTATACAATGGGCAGACCTGAAAACTGCTGAAGGCTGCTATTTTACATATTTTGATTCAGCTTGAATACTGTTTTCCAATAAGAAGTGTAGTTTCATGTACCATACTTGTTTCTTTCATATCTGCATATCTGTGATGGGGGAGAAAAAAAACCTTGTGTTTCTAAAGCCACAGGTTTGCAAATTACTTTCTGCACCACATCTGAAAACTGGTAAGCATTGCATAGCCCAGGAGAGAAAAGGAATCAGGATCCCCTGTGACTATATCAGTGTGATGTCATCTCATTCTGCTTGTATTTATAGCCTAAAGCTAGGAGTCAATGTGGAATCCAAACAGGAAAGCTAATCATTAGTGTATCAGAATGCACAGAACAGAGGAAAGCAAATGAAGATGACAGCATCTCTGTAAATGCAAGAGAACAGAGAGTAATTCTGTCATTCAGCTGTCTAGACTGTTTGCTTTGGTAATGTAAAGCTGTGAATGAGCCAATGAATTGCCATTATGGCATAGTAGCTTTGTAGATATTCAGACAGCGGCCTGGAGACCGAGGGGATTTACTGAGTTCCTGTCATGTTGAGATGTTGCACATGGTGCCATTTCCAAAAAAAAAAAGAGGAAAAACCCTAAAAAAAATAAATTAATTCAGTTCTTTTTGCTTAAAAATTTAGTGAAGGGGGCACGAAAATGAAAAGATGGCTATTGTGATATAAAAGGGGGCTTACTGGTCAATAGATGGAGAAAGATATGTATAGAGGCAGGGATTTTCCTCCTCTTTTATTTAGGCAAATATTGATGTTGATATGCATTTAATTTATTCAGCATCTGAGGTCACTGAGACACTAGCAAATGTCCTAATAGTTAAGCTTGTTTAACTTTAGATTTGTTCAGATTTGTTTCTTGTTAATAGCCTCTACATGTTTTCCTCTTGGAATTTGTGGTGCAGAGCCTTTATCATCTGTATATATGAAAATAGTAGGAGCAGAGAAGGTAATTCCAGCTGGCATACCAGTCCGGCATCAACTGCAATAAATTACTTAGCAGAGTGCATGCTCTGTTACTTTTTATGGTCATGTTCTATATTTGTGTGTGCAGTGGAAAAGATCACATGACAAAACTATCATTTGATATTAGTGTTTGTGTGTCCCAGCTAATGGCTGCTGGATGCAGACTCATTCTTCAAAGATGTGATTTTTTAGTTCATCCACTTATTAGAAATAATTTTCTGACGCCACAGTTTAAATGTTAAATCTGTTAGAACTGACTGCCATAAATTATTTACATGTGGAGGGTGAAAAGGGGAAGGAGAGAGGGGGAGAGTTAGAAGTAACTGTTTTCTCTTCTTGCGGAAATTATTTTAAAAGCATTTTGAGAGCTCCTGTTTATATGCTTTCTGAACCATTCAAAAGATAATTGTATATTCTTAACCAATAAACATCATAATAAATTTTGATCTGAATTTCCAATTTCCACATATGTTAATCCAAATATAATTCTGGAACAAACACATTATGTTTTTGTTCTGTACTCACTTTAAAATTATTAATTACCCTGAGGAACTTTATTTGTTTAACAACACTTTATGATCCCTTGCCAAATTGTATCAAATAAATAAATAGTGTTCAGGGTCATAGCAGAAAATATTCTGTGCACAATGAATTATATGCCACCTCTTACTTTAAAAGTTCAGTATGTTTTAAAACCCGCAATATCATTTTGAGCGTCATTTTATGCATTAAAAGTTATGCTACAGCATTTTTGATGTAATTCCCATCTTCCTACAAACTAAAGAGGTAGCATCCTTGCAAATAAACACAACTATCAATGCAAAAAAACCTTGTGGTAAGAGATACTCTCAACCAGATTTAAATGACAGGTGCAGTTAAGACTATAAAAGGTGTTAGAATATAATTTCAGGCACACGCCAAAAAAGTGCTGATTGAATTCATATGGCTGCCAATGCCCAGCTGGTCTGATTATTAACATTCTGGAGACGAACATTCCAGTCAAATACCTTCCTTTAGTGCTCAGACTCTCTATGTAATTCAGGGCAGAGGGATTGGGCTCATGGAGAAAAAAAACAAATCATAATAAATTATATTCAGACACTCACAACAAACTGATGGCTTTATAATTAAAACTGTAGGAACCAAACCTGAAGATTTCAAAGGGGTCACTTCCATTAAAGTCAATGGGAATTTGCCCAAGTGGAGGATTTTACTCGGTCTCCAAACTGGTCCGTAGACATGAAGAGGAAGCTTTTCAGCCATCCAGTAGCTGTCAGTGCGCAGTTTCTCTCTGTAACTTGGATTTTTTCTCCATTTATTTTATAAATGACTACAGTGACAGGGCCTTCTCCATTTCCCTTGGAAGACTACTCCCCAAGCCAACAGGATCTTGGTCCTACTTAAGATTTTACTTTTGCTTATTATTATCCATTTCCATTGTGCTACTAATAATGCCATTGTGAGCCACCATTACCTATTTACTGTAGATAAGGAAATTGTTGACCTGTTTAGTGATTGCTCATCAACACTAAATAATGTGGGCCAAATTCTGCTATAATGTTACTCATTTATTGATGTCACTGGGGCTGTGCCTCTGCAGCTAGGAATAGAAGTTGATCCTCAAGTGTCTTTAAAAACCCCCATGCAACGGTTAAGATATAATGTGTGTGTAGACAAAAGTGGATGAAATAATACTAGAGATTGTATGTTACATAAAATAATATACTAGTGTATTATGAATGGGAGTTGAGAGCCTTGAACCCCAAACAGGAGGTATGCAACTCCTTGCAACATTAGGTACTTTTTTTTGTCCTGTTTTTTGAATTCCTTCTTAGTTGTTGGCATACTTCTGGTGTCACTAAGCGTAAAACTCTGTGCTGTATGTGGTCTCAGCAAGATCACATGGAGATTGACCCCTGATAGCACGTCATGTTCAGCTCCTGAGTATTATACCCTTGTATAGGCAGCCCCTGTAGTTCATACGTAAGGACCTACCAAAATTGCAATTTTATGGTTTTTGTGAAATCCACATAAGTGGGCAATGCCCGTGAAATCTGTGGAATCCATGGGGGGGGGAAAAAACTTATTGAAAATAAAATGCTGGCTCTCCATCCTCAGGGCCTGCCAGGGTGGGGAAGGGGTGAGGGTAGATGTGCCTGTCCATAGGGCTGCCAGCACAATGACTGCCTCCTTGGCCACTGATTGGCTGGGCTGTATGACAGGCAGCCCTCACAGCCAATCAGTGGTAAGGGTCAGGGCCACCCGGGCCCCTCAGCTGATCAGAAGCATGGGGGGCCTGCTGTACTCTGTCCACAAAATGGCTGCTGAGCCCTGCGTTCTGCCCACAAAATCGGTGGGGAGCTGCCCCAAATTCGGTAAGTCCCTATTCATGAGCTCCTTATTGGTTAGCATTGCAAACTTGTATCCAATCTGATGCCAACTATTCTCCCAAATTTTGTTTTATTTTGTTGCAAGGCATTGCTGCTTTCCAGACACGTAGCTATTGTTATGTATTTCCCATAACTTCCTCTGATGTACTTGATTACATTTTACCGGCTGCACATACATGGTATTTTCTGCAGGTAACTAACCACCATGGACACTATTGCTGATGTGTGCAAAACCTCCCATGTTGGGTGAGGGTGGGGAGGATTTGTGCACACACAGCTTAAAAGTCTGATGCATTTAAGATCCAGCTCTGCACTGGGAGCATTGCATGTAGCTGTGGGAAGACATGCTGGTCTAGAGCAGTGTTTCTCAACCTGGTTGGTTGCTGTTTAGGATATCCAGGCAGTGGCTGAATGCTATTTTGCCGTTCAAGAAAAGTGCTACTTATTACATCTTGGAGATCATTAATAAAGATAGAGAATACTAATCTGTTCTCACCTTCGTGGAGTTCTGCCCCATCTGAAATGCTCCCGTTTATTATAGCCCTTTCTCTCCAGTACTTCAGCCAGTTTTCAGTCCCTGCAGTCATGCTTTTATTCATGCACTAATACCAGAGAAGCTTCCATTAAGCCATTCTGATGCAATGGTAAGATTCCCCTGTCTACTAGAACCCATGTTTTTTGGGGGGTTTTGTTCCACCCCAAAATTAAATTGGCTCATATTCTTGAGTGCTACAGTAGGGTGGGGATGTGGCAGTGTGGTTGTACTCCCCTTCTATGATCCACATGCAAATGAGCTCATCAGCTGGTCTGCATGGACTCTTGCCTTGCTTTGCATGGCTCCAGAGCCTTAGGGTGGGTGTCACGATCATTTCCCCCATTCTCCTACCCCTGAATGTGGCATGGGGAAGAGGAATGGCTCTGGGAAGTGCATTCAGCAAGTGAAAGTAATGGCTCTGGAAAGAGCCTGCACTGATCAGCTGTCTCCCTACATGGACAGAGCTCGGGCAGCTGACCAGCTGAGGGCTCAGTGCATTCATTGCATTGGCATCACATGGCCAAAGGAGGAGTAGCTGCAGCCCCCATCCTCCTCTCCTAGATCCGCCCATGCATCCTTGGTAGTTGTATTTGCACACACATGCAGGCACAAACACACACATGCACACATAAGCAAACACTTAAAGCCATACTTAACTCTCTCAGTGTCTTGAGTTGTTGTAGGGAGAGCTGGCTGAAAAGCAGGGTTTCTGGTTTTTGAGAAATGGGGAGGTTTTGTCTTGAAATTTTGATTCCAGCCTGAATTGGACTGAAACGGCAGCAACAAACAAACTGAAACTTTCTACAAACACCCATTTCATCGAGCAGCCCTGGGGCCTGGGACTTGCACCTTCCAACATCCCTGAGCCCTGCCTTAGATTCAGCTGAGGCATAGCAAACTCAGGATGTTTTCAACAAAGCATTCTGGGCATGTCAACCTGCCTGGCAAAATTTTGCGGAGGCATAACGGGACAGCTTTGCACCCTGTGCCTGTGTTGGTTATTTTTGTGCCTCCCTCCTCCCCCACCAAAATGGTGCCCAGGGCTGTTGTCCTGATTACTGCCTTCCATTACACTACTGAAATTCTGTTATATGAATTGCCGTCTACCACAGAAACAGAGCCTGTGATAACCTATAGTAGCCACTGGTCTGAAGCAAATCAAAAGCTTCATTTGGGGAACTTTTGACTCTTGAGTATGGAGTATTTCCTGTTTTGTCCAGGGCACGAAAACAGCTGGTTGGCCCTTCCTGGCCTGTCTGCCCCTTTGTTGGATGTACTGTAGATTTTCCTAGCTAAAGTATAGTAGGGGGGATGCACTGTGCTGTAACATTCAATTCTAATTATAAAAATAGTCAGACTAACTCCAGCCTACAGGATAAATCTGTTCAGCCTGGTTCTCTGTTTATACCATCCACATTTATCCTGTTCCTCTCCAATTTGTCTCCTAAATTGTAATGCCTAAAATTAAAATGGCCAACTCGTCGGTGTTTAAAGCAGAGCAATTGCTTCTGTCACTAGCATTCCTTATGAATTTGGGGCTTTGTATGGTTTTTAAGGAAAATATATGTTAAATGTTGTTTAAGTCATTGCTGAATAACGTGTAGCTAGTAATAGGCCACCAACTTGGTAAAACCTGCAATTTTTCCTGAGATTTGTCTCAGAATGGTAAGGTCCAGATACTGCACTATGAAGGTCAGTGGGGACTATACCATTAAATTCAGCAAAAAAAGCACTAAATGCAGTTGTATTTGAATAAGCTTTTGTTTGGAGGACTGTTGGAGTCAGGATGGGAGGTTCTTCTGGAACTGCATCTACACATACTCAGTATCCGAACCTACTTCCTTCCTGGTGCATGAGGGCAACAGATGCTGTTTTGGCCCCAGAGGCTGCAGTAGCGGATGCAGAAGAGATTCAGTTCCATCCCCTTCAGACTAAAACCTCAAATGGCACACAAGGCCCTTTTGTGCAAGAATGGGGGGAATTTCACCTCATGGAGAGGAGCTGTCCAAAAAGATCCGTTTGGCAGCTGCTTTTGAAAGCTGGAAATATTTTGCTAGGAAAAAAAAAGAAAACTGTAATTCTACTGGAGACAGAGATCCCTCCCCCTCCCTTGGCTGCTGTCTCTTGGAGGTTTAAGTGAGTTTAGTGATTTACTTTGGTTTTATTTTGATTCATTTCTGAAAGTAATTTCTCAGCTTGATGTGAGCACTCCTGCAAATCAGATTATTAATAAGATTAAGTAGAATAATTATTCTATCACACTGATTGCCCTGTTGAGATTACCAAAGTATACAAAAGACGAAACAATCCAAACTAACCAAATAAATAAATTTTATTTAAAAAATCCTTTTTGAATGTTGCCCGTAAAAGGAATTCAGGCATTGGAAAGTATGGAGAAAATCACAGTTGATGGACCCAAACTATCTTACTTCTGCCCCTGGTGCCAGAAACTCTGAGATAATCTTACCTATCCATAACACTTTTCATCTTGCTGATGATCACAATAGCTATCCTATCTTATTCCTACACGTGCATTGATTGCATTTATTTATTTAGCAACTGCAAATCTGTGAAGGCAAGCAATAGCCTCTTCATTAGCTGAGTTCAAAGTTATTAATCCACTTCTTAGTTTGTGGAGGGGACACTCCTCAGTGATGTGCAGCATTGTTTGTATCTTTCCATAAGTGCAGGATGGGTTAGCATTGAGGCCCCAGTGGTGAAGGTTGGCTGCGCAGGGGCCTTGGCCTGTCCTAAACCTGTTTAGCAGGGACCAGTTTCACCATGATAGTTCAAAGCCAGCAGGTTGACAAGTGGGGTCTGTCACAAGGAACTTGTTTGTGACTTCCCATGATCCCCATTGATTGCATTAATTCACTTACACTTTACTCCTTGATGGAGGTGTGGGAAACTATATTTTGGAATCTGTGATGGGGAAGATCCCAGTTACTACTTGCAAAGATAGCAATTTCCCTAGTGTGTGAAATGAACTCCACAGTCACAGGTAAAAATATAGTGTAAGCATGATGGACTTTATGTAACTGCATGAAAAAAAGATAGCAGAGCTATGGTTTGTGGAGACACCGTGGAACTGAGTGAACTCAGCATTGCCAACATCATGCATAAAATGACAATTGTTAAGCCCCACAAGCACTATGAACTCAGCCTAAAAAAACTGCAATTTAGAAAGCAATGCATGTTGGGTTCTTTTTATTTGTCTTCTGGATTGAGCTTTTAGTATCCATGTTTTCTGACTTTTCAGCACAACTGATTACCCAGCTCCAGATGGTAGAGCTTTAAGATAACTACAAAATATGGTGAATGTGCAATAAAATTGCACAGATTGATGACACTGCCTCAGGATTTCACCTGAACTCCCATTCTCAGGCCCTGCTCCTCTAAATGAATGCAGCCCTGGATCTTTCCTATGGGTAAAGTTACATGTTTGCAGACAAATGAGGATGCGTAAGGAGATAACAGTGCTCATGGATGCGCAGTGTAATTTTGTATGACTGGGTGTCAAGGGTTAAACAGTTCCCTGAAGCCAGCATCCAAACTCTTTGTATGTTATGACTGTTTTAGAAAGTTTTTGGCTAGCCAATTCAAAAGCATTATTGCTCCCATTTAACCTTGCAATGTAGACTTAAGCAGGAGCAATATAGCATTGCATTTAGGGGCTATTTATTAGTATCTGTAGAAAGAGTCCTGTTTGGCATTAATAATTATAAAAGCAAAGGTTAAAGTGTAGAGACAAGGTAAGAATTAAATTTAGTATTTTAAAGTTGTATAACTGATTCATTTTAATAATTCCAGAAAAAAGATAGTTTAATAGGACCGCATCAAGTATTTATACAAAGATTCTTAAATTACTTTTAAACAACTGTGCCTTGTGTTAAATGACAAGAAACTTTATGTAGCACATGCCAAAGGCATGTTGAAGACTTTTCCAACCAGACTGTTCTGATTCATCTCTTTGAACTGTTTTTTGTTGCAGATACAGTATAGACATTCACTTTAATAACTACCAGCTGTTTTAATATCCATTGCAATAAAGAGATCATTCTTTAGGATCCTCAGCACAAACAGATCCATATTCCTTCTACTGTAGAGTCAAACATGCCAGGATTGCTGGCAGAATTGACTAGCATTCTCCCGCCCCATTTAAGCGGACGTATTATCATTTGTCCATCAGTATCTTTCAGTTGGTTTAATCCAGGGGTGAGTAGTTATTTAGGCTGGAGGGCCACTTGGGGTGTTTCGATGAGGTGTTAGGGGCCAGGTCAGCACTCCCTACCCCACCCACAACAGCTCACCAAAACTCCCTGAGTGGTGGATCACTAGACTGGTCTGGAGGCACTGGATAAAATGGGGCTGTGGGCAGGCAGGGAGCAGTGTCCAGGATTGCAAAGTGGTAACAGTGTGGGCTGGGGTTGGGGCCCAAGCCTGGGGCAGAGTCACAATCTGCTCCCAGCATAGTTTAGCAGTGTCACTGCCCCCCCAATCTCAGCCCTGGTCTCATCCAGCCCTCCTGTTCCTGAACACTGCTACCCATCCACCCTCAGCCCCAATCCCATCCTCCTGGCTGAGCACACCCTACCTGCAGGGCTCCCAAGCTGGTCTCCACAAATATCTTTTATTTCCTTAAAAAAAGACACCAAATAATTTTGATGGATAACCAAGTCATTTTGCATTCTGAAGAAGTTTCTGGGTTATCCTATGAAAAACCATACCAGTCCCAGTAACATCAAGATATGTGATCACTTCATGTTCAGGGTCTCAAGAAGCACATGTTGAAGTTGACAGGGATCTATGTGGCAGTGCACATTAGTCTGTGCTGTTCTGATGAGATGAAGGTGTGTTGCATGCTCTGCATTTAAAGAATACCTTAACTGCCCCGCCTCAACTTGATGGCACTGCAGACAGAGTCCTGAGTGTTTGTCAAGGTTACAGCAGTAGCCATGGTTTGCCAAAGTAACAGTAGTTCTCTGTTTTGCTGCAGAATGAGGTGCCAATGCTTCTCAAACCAATATCAGACAAGATTCAGGAAATCCAGAACTTCAGAGAGAGAAACCGAGGAAGCAAAATGTTCAATCACCTCTCCGCTGTCAGTGAAAGCATACCAGCCCTTGGCTGGATAGCAGCGGTGAGTTACTCACAGTAAAGTTGAGCATCTTTAAACACACATCTTAATACTGTAGTACCTCCTAAACAAATAATACTGGCAATATCGTGTAACTCTGCCTTCCTATCCCTTTATCTCTACAGTCAGCTGGTGGAGGTTTGTGACTAATGTTTTACATCTTCTCTTCTTTCATTTTTTCCTGCTATCCTTGGGTGATGTTCCTGCTCTCTTAGTCTCCTAAACCAGGCCCTTATGTCAAGGAGATGAACGATGCCGCTACCTTTTATACTAACAGGGTGTTAAAGGACTACAAAAACAGGTATGTTGCTGAATGTGAATGTCCTCACTGTTTTGAGGACAGCTTAGAACTAGCTGTATTGCGAGGGTAGAGAAGACCCACCACAAAAAATGTTATGGAAATTGAAAAGCACTCAGTGCACTTTGATATTACTAATTTGATTAACATGGCTCTAATTTCAGTATCCCATTCCCTCCCTATTGCCTTTAGGTACCGTGGTGTATTGCACTGTAAATTAGCACTCACAGTGCTGGTCTTAGACTTCTACAACTTTGTGCTGGCATTTGGGCCAAGTGTATGCAAGCGTGCGTGTATGCATGTGCACACACACACGCACACTGCCAGCCACAGCACTACTCTGACTTGCATTCTGGAAGGACTGAATTCCCTAACTGTCTTGATGTTTTCTAATTGAAAATTTACCTTTTGTCTCTACCACCTGGTTCCTGTACCTGGCTGTGCAGCCAAAGCCTAGCTGCCCCAGATTGACAGCGTGCCCTGTTCACTTCTGCACAGGTCATCTTGAAGGCCTTGACCCTAAAGATCCTGTGTAACTACAATAGCAGCCATGGAGCAGATTCATATGCATTCATATGCATGCAAGAGAGAGGCTGGCTACAGCACCCCTGCAGAGAATCTTTGCCCAAATACCGTTGATTTCGCCTTTGCAAAGGGGTCTGGTTTTGGCCCCGAGTACTGCATTATCATTCCAGTATCACCCGTCATATCATTATGGGCAGATCAGGCTTTTTTCTTGTCCATCATCTGACAGGGTAAATTAGGCTCATGTAAACCCAGTTCTATCAGGTGTGAGCCTTGGTATCTGTCTAGGTCAGAGGTTCCCAAAATTTTTCTTATTGTATACCCCCTTTCAGATTTACCAGCTGCCTGCATAGCCCTACCACCGTACCTTTCATATTTTAACTCCTTAATGCCAGTGATTATGATAATGAAAATTAAATCTGCCATTACACATTTTTTCCTGCTTACCCCCAAGAGATGTCCTGCATACCCCCAGGGGTACATGTACCTCAGTTTGGAAACCCCTGGTCTAGGTGATACTTGCACACAGCTCAGCAGAGATCAAACAGCATATAGATCACCTAATCACTTCCCCTGGGCAAAATCAGTGCATGGATATGAGTTTTGGCAAAGCTTTTAAAATTATAATTCTGAATGCTTGTTGGAGACCATAGGTACTTAGTTTGGGTAATTCTTCTTTTCTCTCTTTTCTTTTTGCTCAATTTGTCAAGCTAAAATGTTTCTTTGTACATTTGACCTGCTTGCAGTTCCCACTGGATTGATGGAAGGCTTTTCACTCATTGCAGTGGGCTTTGGACCAGGCCTTTAGGCCCAAGTCTTCAGAGGTCCCTAGCTACTACCTTTGCTGGGAATTAACCAGCTAAAAACCTTTGAGTGTCAGGGTCTCTCAGCCATTACTTTTCACTGGATTTTTACCATGAAGGGCTTGAGCCCACAATCAGTTACTTCCAGGCATTTTCTTAGTCCCATTTTCTGTCCCATTACAGCCAATGGCAAGTACGTGGAATTTTGGAAAGTTAGGCCACTTACTTTAGTGCCTAAGGGCATCTATATATGTGCTGGATGCCTGCTCCAATGCAATTAATCAAGTCTGTTGGAGTGTGGTAATTAGCATGCTCCAGCAGCCTCCACATCCTGTGTATTCGGTGTCTCTGTGCTTTAAAATGGTGGTAGGGTGCTTTAACTAAAGCTCGTCAAACAAGCTTTAGTTAGAGTGCCCCCACTGCCATTTTGAAGTGTGGGATGCTGAATACATGTGACGCTGTGGGCACTTTAATTAACTTCTAATTAAAGCACCCTTCCTCACGCCGGAGCTGTTTTAATTAAAGTGCCCCCCCCCCGCACATGTAAAGACACCCTAAATAAATGATTTAGGAGCCTCAGTTTAGGCTCCTGTTTTCAAAAAGCTTGGTTTGCACATATTTGAGTTTAACAAACTTTAAACATGACATCAGCCTGTCTACCCCAAACATTTATGAAATTTTCGCTTCCTGGCTTGTTCTCCATTATGAGAAGTTGTGTATATACATTGTGTTGTTTAAGAGTTTTCATGGTCCCTATTAAAAGTTCTGGGAGGGAGGCAGGTTTCAGAAAGCGCACCGGTTTGAGGGCTGTAAGGAATTGACAGCTGTATTTGAAGTCAAGAGCCAGCACAAAATATCATAGCCAAGTGTGGATATCTGGTGCAAGGCTTCATTTGGCTTTATTGACTTTGAGCCTGGTGAGAAAAAATGATGTGTTTGCAGGAAGTCTGTCTTAGTGCCCTATTATGCTCTGATCTTTCCCTCATTAAAGACATTAGAACTCCTCAATCTGCCAGGCCTCAGTGTTTGCTGTGCTGCTTGCTTGAGAGCAGTCTTCTGACTTAATTGTATGTGGCCAGTGACAGACACAATCCGTAGTGTACTTGAAGCATTGGGGAACAAGGCTCTGTGGGCAAACACAAACATTCACACACACAATTATTTCCTGTCTTTACAGTGATTCACGTCATGTTGATTGGGTGAAGTCATACCTGAACATTTGGTCTGAGCTCCAAGCTTACATTAAAGAGCATCATACCACAGGTCTCAGCTGGAGTAAAACCGTAAGTGCTTTTTCCTTTTTTGCTGCTGGAACAGTAAAATATCACTAACAGATTTTCCTTGTGGCAGGTGCAGAAAATCCAGACAGCATCTCTGGAAGAGAAAGGGCAAAAATAAGAAATTCATTTCTGTATTTAAAACTGTGATAAAGCAAGGAAACAAGTAACATCAGTCGCTGATCCTCTGTGCAAAGCTGGGAATGGGTTGTTGTTAGACAGCCTTTCAATCTGGTATTAGCAAAGACTAAGTGCACAGATAAAATGACCGTGGTGAGTGCAATGGTTGCAAGCCAGCAGATGCACATGAGGCTTGGTTCACACTGGCTTCAGGCCTTTCCTTTTTTTTAAGTCAGGGTGCTCAGCCCCTGGCTTGGAAGCCAGATCTGGCCTACAGAGCCATGCCATCTGGCCCTCAGGGATCCCCACAGGACTGAAAATTTGGGGGAGCAGCAGCAACAACTGCCACTTCCCTGCTGCCAAATTTACAGACCCATGGGGGGGCTCCACCAGCCAGGTAGCATGCTAGGTTACCATGCAGATGTGGCCTGGGGCCTAATCTAGACACACAGGGGCGCCAGGGAGGTGGCGTGGGCCCAGATCCAGAGGTGGGCTAGGTGGAGACGGCATGGGACCTGATTCTGGCACATGGGGCCCATCCAGCCCTATGCCACTCATTCAGCCCACAGCACCAAAAGGTTGAGCACCCCTGTTTTAGCTGCATTGTTAGACTGTCTGTCCCTTCCTCCCTTTTATTTTAAGCCCCTCCCTTTCCTTTGCCATGGCTTGAGCATCATGATCTAAGAGACACAGAGAGGATAAGCCTTCCCTAGAAATATTGTGCTGTACAGAAATTAAAGACTAAGTGGGGCTGGCTGTGTTCCCACACAACTGCGCTTCTCCCAGACAGAGCAGGTCATAGTAGCAACTCGCTGTTTTTAGCCAACAGCTAACTGACATTCTTTGCACTTTCAGCTGAGAACAGGTATGAAAAGCTGAAACAGGTGTGAAAGATGGATGGAAAGATGCTTCAGGCCAGTTATGCTCGAGAGATGGAGAAATTCTGTAGATCAATTCTAGACTTAGTCCTCAACAGCAGTGGAGGAAAAGAAGAGAGGGCAGGTTCTCTGGGCTCCACTGTTAGGTGATATAAAGAGTGAGCACCATTAAGATTAAAAAGGGAGGATAAAGTAGGAAGAGATTGACAGAGAGTGAAATAGAAGTTGGAGCGATGGCAGAAAAAGACTTAGGAGAAAGAGGAATGCTTAATAATAAGAAAGAGAAACACAAAGGACACATACATACATATACAATTCTAATATAATAAAGGGCTTAGTCCATCTGTCTGTCTGTCCATAACACTTGTGGACCACTCTGATTGGTTGTCTGTAAACAACCAATGAGAGTGCTCCACAGAGACAGACAGGAGGCGGCGGTGACAGAGCACTGCCATGATGTAGGGGATGGAGCGGGGGGGTGGAGAAGGGGGGAGGCCAGCCGCGCTGACCTCAGCCTCACCCCCTGGCCCTGCTCCTTGGAGCCAGCGGTGGGAGATGGAGGGGATGGCAGGGCAAGCTTACCCCCACCTCCTGGGGGGCAGTGGTGATGTGGGGTGGTAGCTCCACCCCAGTGGAGTAGGCCAAGTGGATGCGGAGTGGAGGAGAGGGAGAGGGAGGGAGGTGCAGGGTGGGACACAGAGCAGTGGCAGCGCGGGGTGGTGGGTGGCAGCGCCCCGTCCCTGCCCCGCTCCCCCGTCATTCTTGACAGGCAATTCTCTAGTAGTCTATAAATATACAGGACATTAAATTGCATGCTGTGAGTACATATATTACTATGTATGTACATATGCACAGTGTATGTAAGCTTTTGGTGTGTTTCTTTTGTGAAGCAGGACTACACGAGATACTCTCCTAGCAATCTATCAACTTTTTTTCTTTTAGAGACCTTTAAACTTTAAGATTAATGTACACTGTGTGACACACACGCAAGGATTTTGAACCATGTTCTACATTTAATTGCAAGAGTATAACTTTGGAGTTATAAAATTAACTTATTTTTCTTACCTATTTAGTGGAATTCCTGAGGTGACTCATAATATATTAAGCCTTAAAAATTGCATTAGCAGTTTTTAGCTTTTGGAGGTTCCTAGGTTTTAAAAATTGGTAACATTGGTCATAGATTTTTTTTCCGTGTAGACAAAAAAGGGAGATTTAATATGGGTGTTAATTTAAATAACATAATTAAACGTTCACACCAAACCAGTTTTTCAGTCCAGAGATGTAGAAGGGCTAAAATAGAAGTTTTAACTTCAGATATGGAGACATTACCTCATCTTCCTGAAATAAATGCTCCATATATGGAGATGATTTCTGTGATAAAATATATTAATCTCTAATGATTGCCACCTTGCCTGCTTTCTACCCACTAAGTAATCTCCTTTGAGACTTATTCTAATATTACAAACTCATTGCTGCCACATTACCTCTGTCAGGTAGTTAGGAATAATCATAAAGATCATGATTTGACTCTCATGGTAGTGAATGGGAGTTAAAGTGGCTCAGAGAAAGGAACTTAGAGAGAGTCATGCTTCACATGTGTCCTGAGATGTATGCATTCACTGTCCACACCTTGCAGACAAGCAGCATGAAACTTAGGATAGGTCTAGGAAAGTATAGACATACCTAGCCCCTTTGGGTAGTTTAGCCACGACAATGTGGAGCTGCAAAACGCACTCAAGAAGCTGGGTTAACACTGGAGTGGTTAGTCCATGCTGAGCTCCAGGCTGCTACAGCTAGACTTCTGGCAGTTTTTGAGCCAGTTGCTAGAAAGTGCCTGTAGTGTAGACAGACCCGTATTTCTATGTAGTGACAACAGCTATGGCTGGTGTTTAACTTTACGAATGACCAGGGATGGACTTTGCAGTCTTTCCAAGGCACTGGGCAAGATCTTAAAGCAGCAGTTGGCAGTGTTTTGGGGTGGTGGGCTGTTTTAATAGAGGTTAGCTTTGAGCAGGGGCCTCTTCCAACCTGCCTACAATGTCACTTCTGAAGTCAGTGCTCCTCCCCTGCAATGCCATCACCCAGGCAGCTGTGCAGGCAAAGCTCCTTGCTACAGAAACACTGTTAAAGTCCCTTCATTTTGTTAAAACACCACAGAAGCCCCTGGCTCCACAGGCCAGATCTGGCTCACAAGCTGTAGGTTGCCAACTCCTACATCTCTGAGGTGCAAATTCAAAGGTGAAACTATCATTTGCATTTGCTTTTTATCTTGAGCAAAGTTAAAGGTAAAACTTGTGGAGGATCTGAGAAATCAGCCATCTTTATGTAAGTGCCTTTTTCTAGCAAAGATTTAAAGCGTTAAACTTGACTCTCTGCATTTAGCACAAAATTACACCCTTTCTATGTCCTATTTTATTTTAATCCACTTAGTGGGTGTGCAAAGAATTAAGTTTTGAAATGATTATAAGACGAGACAAAAAGAACTGTATTACTCTGTTAGCAGAAAGAGGCTTAGAATATGGGCCAATTTTTGTGTCTGCTGTTATATAAAAGAAACACTTTTAATTTTACATAATAGAACTTTACAATTTAAAAAATAACATTATAAGACAAAGCTATGTCATTGGCATTTTGTCAAATAGGAGCCATCGTCAACTCTGTGGGTATCTGCAGTCTTTGCCAAAACAGTAGCTACTACAGAATTCATTTGACTGATCTTAAGAGAACAACTCAATCACCACCAGAGTCTCTCTATTTCCTCTGTTTAATTGTTAATCAGAGTGCTGTAATATAAACACAGGCAGATGTACATAACATAAATTATCCACAGAGAGTGTTTAATCCATCACTAGTAGAAACCATTTACTACATCTGATGCAGTGCCATTTTTACTCAGTTCAGGCATATGCTTGTACTTGAAATGAATTTCTGAGAATATCATTTGTTAATGAGACTCAGAAATTTAATTCCAGACAAGTTTTTATATTGATGCAATATATAAATTGTGACATGCTGTTATGTCAATGAGGCAAACAAATCAGAAGTTAATATATCAGCACACACCTTTGCTGTTTAGATATTTTTATTAAGATTGGCAAAAGGCACTCTCAATATATCCATTAGTCTTAGAAATGGTAATTTGATTTTTACTGATTTTGCAGCATTTTCTCTCTGAATGTCTCTGTATGCTCTTAGAAGTGATACCCCAAAGGCTAGGTACTGACAGTCAAAAAACCCGAGGCTGAATCAATTCAGTCTTTGCAGGTTAGTCTAAGATGCACAAATTAAACTGAAACAGAAGTGAACAGACAGTTACCTTTGATTCAGGAAATGCAGCCACATGCCTGCAGTGGCTCAAGCCAGAAGCCGGGGGAAGCACTACAGCATGGCTTGCTGGCTGTGTGTTCATTTTGTCTTCTTGCTGCCCCTGAGGTCTCTGGGATTTGCAGTCCAGAATTACAGCAGCAGGACTGTGCAGGGTTGCTCATCATCACTTCCACTTCCTGCTTCCAGGTGCCTCTGGGACTTGTAATCCACAGTTTGAGTGGGGGAAGCAGTGTTGAACCCCCCTCCCTGGTTCCAGTTTAATGGGGTGGGAGGGTGGGGGCAGTCCCCACCTATAGCCTGGGCTGCATCCCCAGCTGGGCTGACTTCCCCCAGCCCCTTGTCAGCCAGCCCTCACTGCTCCAGTTGGGAAGCAGAGGGGCAGACAGCCCAGCCCAGCCTAGAGCTAGAAAGCATGCTGGGATGCCATGGTACTCTGATTTAACTTGAACCAGGAAGGGATCTGGGACAGAAGTTTCATAAACCGGTTTGACCCAAATCAGTTAAGTCTGATACTACATTCAACCACGTTTATCTTGAACCACTTTTAGCCATTTTGAAACTGGTTTATGTGCAGTGAGCTTCTGTTCTATTCAGTTTCTGATCACTGAAAATGGTTTATGTGTAACTTCTGTCCATATCCAAAGAGTCTGGTCACAAGTAAAGTAATTGTCGCAAAGATACAGCATGCAGAAAGGAACTTTTGACCAGCTTAGGCCATGATCCTGCAAACATTTATGCTTCCACCTTACTTTACTTTCATTTGTTCTCCTGGTGCGGTCGGCAAAATACAGGATCTGTTCCTCTGGCCTTTTAGTCGATGAGGATTTGGCGTTGTTTTTTGTGGACCCAGGATCAGATCTGTACTGCACAAAGCAGAGCATGTGCATACATGTTTGCAGGATATGGGTTCTAGGTAGGTCCAAAGGGATATTCTAAGTTAAACTGCTAATTGTAGCAGGCTGTGTCATTCTCATATGTGGTACTTTGGCTTGGGATTGACAAAGATGAATGTAAAAGAACGTGTTTATGCAGAAATGCTATTGTATACACAAGGGATTCTTGGCCAGTTTGAATGTATAGGTATAAATGCATGTTATGCTAGTAATTTTTCCTGTGAATATTACAGAACACCTGCAAAAGTAGACAAGCTAATCCTAGAGATATACACAGGCATATCTATGTATAATAATATTATATATTATATCTAGGTGTGTGGGAATGTGTATACACACACCCCTATGTATTATATATATAATATATAAAAATCTCTAGTTTACTTTTACTTTTATATTTACATATATCAATATATGTAATATGTATGAAAACCCCATGTGTGGGGATTTTGAGGAGTTGCAAGGAATCTTGGATAAACTTTAGCAACTACCAATTTCAGCCAATTCATAATTAGCTTGGAAAACATACAAAATCAAAGAGATAAGGGGTTGTGTCAGACTAAATCCAAATATTAGGGCATTTCATTCAGTATGCCTGTCTCTGGCACCAGTCATTTGCATCTGCAACACAGGCAGACACAAGCAATAGCTTATGAGGATACAGGATAAGGGCGTTAATGTAAAGCATGACAGAATGAAAATGCAAGCAAGCAGTTAGCTTTCATAATATTATTTATGTTTCTGCTGGTGTAATTTGAAAGGTTCTGATAATGGGACCTATTCTGTCCCCCTTACTCACATTGGTCCTGATTCTGTCCATCTATTGAGTAGTACCTTATCCCTTGAATATTCCCATGGAAACACATATCACTGCTTGAGAAGTATAGTGCTATTCAGTGTATGTAGTGTTGACGCTATGTAACTACTGCTTTTAAAAAATATAATGAAAAGGATTAGTATTAAATCTTGGCTGTGTGCTTACTGAAAAAAATATGGGATGGTTACAATGAAGCGTGTCTACACAAATATATGGGTGTTTAGCAGGAAAGCTGTTCCATCCACTAGAATATAATTTAAAATACTATTCTATATATTTTTTCATGACGTGGAGGCAGAACTCTTAACATTACCAATACTGCGCATGTCCAACTAAAAAGAATGCTCTTGTCCTTATGATCCAAAAGCATTCACCCTGCAATCACTTAGCTAAAAAGCTTTCTAGGGTTCAGCAAATTGATTAGAAGGTGTGAGTTTTCAGAAATTATCTGAAAGATCAGTTAGTTGTCAGGTTTTCTTATTATATTTTTTGACTTTCAAGTGTGCAGCTGTAATAGTAACCTATTTCTTCTTTTACTTGTCACAGATTAAATGCAAGAGCCTCTTTTTGTTTAAAGAGAGTGATCCTCTTGAACTATGGATCTCTGCCGTGTCTGTCTGTGTGTCTGTCTGTGTAGAAGAGGACTCAACAGCTGTAATATAAACCAGCAGGAATGTCTCGTAAAAGTTTGTTTGCAAAAGGCTTGTATGAATGGGCTGGGGGAAGATTGACATTCTTGCTCTTATTTATACAGGTTAACTTTATGACATGAAAACAGTTGACAGTAAGGAAAGCTTGCTTATGTCCTGTATATCAAATAAGCTTGCTTATGTCCTGTATATCAAATAAGTGCTATGAAAGAAACAGTACTTGAGGATTATGAGCCAAAGCATTCATCTCTGTCATGTGTGAAGTACAGAGATATTTTTTTTCAATAGTAGTGTATTTATCCAAATCCAAGATGACTTTGAATTTAATATGATGCTCCAGTAATTAGATTCTACATAAAAAATGTATACATTTCTGAGTATCTTTTTTGGTATTTATGGATGAGCTTCAGTGGTCCTGTTAGACAAATTACTCAGCAATAAAATATCAGCATTCAGCTTCAGACTGATGTAGATGGTCCAGGCACAGCAGAATGTCTTTGATGGGGTGATTGAATGCTGTTATTACTCAGTGGTGATATAAGCATGAACTTCAATTCTGAACAGAAGATAAATGCCACTGGTGTGTTAAAAAGGGGCTTCTGGGCTTAAGGGCCAAACTGATACATAATCCTGCCAAGAATCAGAATAAGAGGGGTTTTTTTTTGTTTTTCTAATTCACAAAGGCTGTGGATCCTGCACGTCAGCTGTTTCATCTTGTAAATTGCATATCACTGGGCAGCATGAATACTTGCAGACAGGTGGCCTGAAATGTTCCAGTTCATAGGGCTGTACTCCTAAGCTACTTTTACAGAAGAAACACCTTAACAAAAGATCTGTGTGTCCATGTCATAGTCCACCTGTTCCCAAAGGCTGATACTTGATATTTTGAGCTCCATGATCCTCATCTTTTTGTGTCCACGTGTATGAAAAGAACAGTATAGAGCACTGTAATCATTTTAGGTGTGTAACTAAGATTATAAAAAGGGTGGCGCATTGTTCTATAGGAGAATGTAACCCCCCCACCTTCCATCCCCAATTGGGATTTTTATTCAACTTCTGCCTTAATAAGCAAACTTTTTTCAAGGGTGGGGGGCGCATCTGCCATAACCACCTGTCTCTTCATCTACAGTTAAACAGATGGCCCTGTTTTCACATATGTTAATCAAATGTAGCCATGTATAACTTAATATAGCCATTTATAATTAATTGTATATGGCATTTAGAAATTTAATTTCACCCATTGCTTTCTTCAGTAAAAGAAATTGGTAAAACTGTAAGAGCTGTGTTCCCATTTAAATGCCCCATAACCATCTCCCACTTCATAAGTACTCTCATCCTCCCATCTTCCCTATAGTTGTAAATAGAATACCTTATACAAAAAACCTTGAAATATAGATACATGTCTGTGCCTTCCTCTGTGCTTGCATGGTGCCTACCACAGATGATCTCACTTGGTTAGAGCACTCGAACATCACCTTCATAACAATATTCTGTGGTTCTTTACATCTGAATTCTGACCAGCTGCCATAGGGAACAAATGGTCCTGGAGCATGATTAGGACTGCCAGCACATGAGCTTTGGGAAGTGGCAACAAGAATGGTCCAGGAGATTGTAAATCCATGTTGGACATAAAGAAACTCTCTCTATGGTGGGATCGTAGATCATTGGTTCTCAGCTTTTTTCATACTGGGACCCATTTGCAAAGATCAGTGGCTTGTCCTGACCCACACCCTGTTGGCCCTGTTGGTGCCCAACCCACAGGGCCCCTTTCCCCCCACCCCAGTGCCACAGTTTCAGCTCCTGGCCATTCAGCCACCTTCCCTCAGTGTCGGCAGGCACCTGCCCACCCACCCCAGCACACACACACACATGCATGCACATGCTGCCTCCCCATCCCTGATAGTCCAAGCCCTGGCCCTCCAACCCCTGCTCCCTATACACTTACCTTCATCCAGTGCTGGGGCTGTTCCCACGACCCTGTCTGGCTGGCCCTTTGCAGGGTAGAATGCTGCCAGCCTGCAAGAGGACACCCACACTTTTGCGCATTTTTCGTGAAACCCATACTTTTTGCACTTGCTAGCAACCCTTCGAAATATTCTTGCAACCCACTTTTGGGTCATGACCCAGAGGTTGAGAAACGCTGTCCCTAATGACTTAAGTCTAAAGCTATAACCAACATCTTGAATTGTATTTAGCAAGTGGCACACAGATGAAATACTGATGTTGTGTGTCCATAGCATCCTACATGTGCAGCTGAAGCTTATAGATGTTAACCCCCACCCCCACAAAAAAAAGAAAAAAGAAAGGAAGTTGTTATAATCAGGACATAAACTACAAGAAATAAAGGACCACATTTGTCTCTGGTATCATTCCAGTGAAGTCAAAGAAGTTACAGTGAAGATGAATTTGGCCCTTTGTGCCTATTGCTGTTGTATACCAAATGCTGAAGTTCTCTGGCGTGTTGCACTGCTTAAATTATTCACCAAGATCTACACAGAACAGCTACTTCAGAAAAACAACTTTGGGTCCAGACATCCCTCTAGATTTGCACACAACACATAAAGTTAGTTCATACCCTCCCCCCCACCCGGATACAGTGTAGGGGTGTCAGCTGCCTCTATATAACTTTCTATTCTTTCCCCTGCGGCCAGGCCAGGAGGGTGATATCCCCCTTTGAATGAGCTCCCCTAGGGAGGTATAAGCTGCAGGAGCCTTGTAAGCATGTGAGAATGCCGAGTCAGTATATAAGATGTAAGGGGCCAGGTTCTGTTCTACCTATTGGGCGCCTGAGTTGACTTCTGTGCAGTTCTATTCCACCATGTTCAAGTCTTAAAAATCCATTAACACATTTAGTTTTTTAACATGCTGCCATCTTAACTTTACAATTCAGTCACAAGAAAAAATCAAGCAGGAGGAGGAGCAATTTGCATTTTTCATTAACTGTTTTTCTGGGACTCAGTCAGGATGGAAGAAAATCACACCCAGGTGCCCGAGTCCACTTATGCACCTAGTCATGGAATAGAATCTGGCCCAAGGTCTTTTGCTGTTGGTCCTGTTCCCCTGACAGAAAACTGCCAAAGAAATTCCAGGGCAAGAAAATGTGGAGGTTTTCTGTCCCTTACCAGGCTGTTAAAGCTATGTAAAGGCAAGTTCTAGACCAGTGATTCTTAACTCAGATGCTGAATCACCTTTGGGTGTTGCTAGATCACAGGTGACTGTTGGGGGGGGTACAGAGGGGCACATGCCCCCCCTGAGTTTGACCCCCAACTCAGCACCACTCAGGACGGGGCAGCTTTTTTGCTGTGCGGGCTGGTGGTGTGTTGCAGGGAGGCACTAAGCCGCAGCACAGAAGTATAGGAGTGAATGTGGGGCTTTTGGCCCTCTCCCAGGCCCGCCCCCAAATTGTACCCGCCAAGAGGCATCAGTCACCCCATGCCAGAGTCTTTGAAGGGTGCCCGGACGTGTGAGAAAATAAGTAAATAAGTTCCGCCTCAAGCTTGTTCCCCCACTCCCACTGCCTGGCACCTTCTGCAAGGATGTAAGCACTGTAACATATCAATTATGTTTTGAAATTGTATGTACAGTGTTCAGAAAAGTTTTGGAGGAGTGCCTGAAATCCAAAAAGCTTGAGACCCTTTGGACTTTTCCAGACCTTGCATTGTTCACAGGACATTACGCAAGCACCTTGTTCAATTATGAAGTTTCTCGAAGGCGAGATTTAAATCATGTCAGTATTGCTTTTACTGTCTGATGAAGAGAGGTTAGCTTTGAAGTGAATGAGACAGGAGTATATTGAAAGGAAGCACGTGTTTATATAAAATTGTCATTTTAACTAATTGATTTCCCTCACATTTTTTTAAAAACAAGGAAAGCACTTGTAAGTGGTGAAAACTGACCACCCAAAGATGTTAATGAGAACAAGCATCCATGAGTACAACTTGAGTTGATGTATATAAACCACAGCACGGAGGGGAGCAGCTGTTACCACGGCAAACAGCTGAAATAAACCTAGAAGAAAGGGGGCTTGCAGATAACAGTTCTTGCTAGTCAAATGGCTTTTAAATACTCTTTGTGTGAAGATACATTGTTGTTAACATCTGCTCAAAGTTAATCTACAAGAGTTGTTTGCAAATAGCAAAGCTTTTAAGCACCTGCTGCCTTAGAAAAGATGAACTTTTGTGCGTATATAATGTGCTGTTTTTCCTATTCCCAAAGGGTCATGCGTGTACCACCCTATACAAGCACAAAAAAGGACTTTGTGAAGAGAACTTAGGGGAAATTGGATAGTTATAGAATTCCACCTCCCCCTCCAACTCCCATTTTGGTGATATCACTCCCATAATAAACCCCCTCTATGGCTAATATTTCATCTCCTATAGGAACAGCTCCCCCATGCTAATACCTGCATAGGTCTTCTTAAATATAAGCATGACTGACAGGCCCTGACCCTTTCAAAGCTGCCTGCTTGGTGGCAATACAGCACCAGTATGCCAGGTATGCCAGTGTGCCAGGTATGCAAGGGATGAGACCTTTCTTGAACATTGTCAGCTTGCATGCCCCCATCTCTTTGCTCACAAACATCCAGGATTTCTAAGGCGTGGAGGGCCTTGTATGAGCCCTTTTTCTTGGTGTGAACTTTATCTACTAGGAGAGTTTGCTTCATATCAGTTGGTCAAGTAAAATATTTTTTTTAAAAAGAGTTTACGGTGTTTTAAAAAGTTTACGTTTTTTTTTTAAAGAGTTTACGGTCTCTTTGCCACCTAATTTAAATGGGCCTGCTTTATTTCTTCCCATTCTTTCCCTACTGCGATTTTACTGCATTTGGTGTACACTCCTTATCCCTCCGGGGTCTGAGATGTGCTTGCATAATGGAGCAAACTCAGCCCTGAGCTAATTATCAGCAAACCCAGTGCCTGAGATTTGTTGCTGTTGTCCTAATGGCCTGAATTATAACTGGAACTAGCTGGAATAACACTAACATGAAATTAGATTTCAAGAATCTAAAAGACAGGAGTAAGTTCTGCTCTTGAGTTTCATGGCTGTGAAGGAGGAGAGAATCTGGGTTGGCAGGATAAAAGTTTACCACAGAGGTTTACTGTAAATTTTGTGTCCTTGATCTGGCATATTCTTGGCTCCACTTTCCCAGGCTACCTAAACATGTGCTAGTTAAGAGAAGAGAAACTGCAACAGATTTGCCCTTTTGATCCCTGATCATTGAGCACTGCAGCCAATTCTAGACAAGTAGTGGAAGTGCAGGTTTTTTGTCACCTCTATTGTCTGCTTGTACTGCTGAATAGGAAGAATACAAAGCTGCACTGGTTTTAAATGGTTAGCTTTCTGACCCTTTACTTACTGCAAGAAACGTAATATACAGTATGTAAGAATATCCTAGAGTAAAAAAGCTAAAAAGAACATTTCAGATGTATTGTTGGATAGACAAATATATAGTAGTATTAGCATAATTTGGGCAGTTAATGCAACATTTTCTGCTTCTGACAGAATTGTCACTGTGCTCTCCTGTGCTATAGAGCCTGATCCAAAACCTATTGAACTTAATAAAAGGATTCCTGTAGACTCCAATGGATTCTGGACCAGGTCTGTTATTGGATAGAAAAGCAGTCCAGCAGCATGGAGAAATGTTGAAGAAAAAATGGTCATTTGCAGATGATATCCGCTGGGTGTGTATAAGGCTGCAGTATATGTGCTTAGTGTAGGTAGGGCAACCATGGAAGTGAAATGGATCTCTTAACTCAATGTTTTAGGCTACTGTGTTGTCCAGAGCAGACTTTATTTGCAATGGCTACTGTCTGAGGCTGTGGACTGTAATACAGCTTTGGTGTGGACTCAGCCTCACAGAGACATAGGACAGAAGGTACAGATCTCCTGAATCATCGAGTCCAGTCACCTGGCATTACAATCAACAACACGATGCAATTCCAATCATGAATGTATCCAAGTCCGTTGCTCACTTACACTTACTTGAAGGTTATTCAAGAATCTCCCTGCTTACACGATTAGAAACTTTCTTCCTATTCCTAGCCAAAATGTATTCGTGGACAGTTTATACAATTTACCCTTTTGCCAATGTTGTCCACTAGCTGAAATAGTGCCTCTTGCTCCCTGGTGTTTGGTACACAGACAAAGTTATTGAATAGAGCCATATCTCCTTCTCATTTGGCATTCTACTAGATGAAACAAGGTGAGCACTCTTGGTCTCTGTTCATGAGAGTTAGGACTCTCCTGTCCATTCCCCTGATCTTCCTAGCAGCCCTTTTCTGTACCTGTTCCAAGTTTGAATTAATTTCTTTGAACATGGGTAATCAGATTGCAGTATTCCAGATGAGGATCACCATGCCTTAGACAATGGCATTAATATTTCTCTGTCTGCTGGAAATACCTCACCTGTTACATCATAGAATTGCATCTGCGTTTTTCGCATTGGTGGTTCATAGTCATCCTGTTATCAGCTAAGATCTTGTTTCCTCTGCTGTCATTTCCGACTGATGAGCTCCCAGCTTATAGCAGTAATTCTTGTTAGTCTTCTGCTTGGTACTGCTGAGTTTCATGCTGTTCCTGTTATTTTAGTCATCAAGTTTATCGAGTTCTTCTTCTTAACTAATAATTCCCATGTCCAAACAACAGTTTAATGTGTACAACAGTGATGTACATCTGGAATTAGTTCTGTTGCGTACGTGCATGCTGCTTGGCTCTAGAGGGCATTGTTCTCACTGACATGCACAATGTTGGAACTGAAATCTATGGTTACATTCACTCCAAAGGCATCAGCAACACTGTCAGAAAGCAGGAATCGTATCCAGAAGAGAGCTCTGATCCCTGTAGAGATGATTGTGTCCTACTCAGTTGATACTGACCCAAGTGTCAGTCTCTCTATACATATAGATGGTATTCCACAGATGTTGACAGTACAATTTTAATATCTGTATGAAAACATCTTCCCATATGCTAAGCAGAAAAACATGCTATGGATGCTAACAGTCTCTCAACTCAAATATGTAACACCATTATGAGTATATACTCTGTTCCCACATGCCATAGGCAAAGATACAACTTTAACCAGTGCGGTTTTATGGCTTCGTTTTTTAATGTTACCCCAGGGAGGGTCGGGGTATGAAACTAGAATATGATCACGTGATGACCAGGCCTGTATTTTTTTACAGCAAGAAAAAACGCTGTATTCCCCCTGATCAATGTTACTGGGGGATGAAAGGGTCGTATTTTTTTACAGTGCCGTGAGCTCTTTTTAAAAATTATTCAATACGACTTTCATTTTTTTTGACAAAAGCATGAAGAAAATGGGATATTCAGTCACTTGTTCTTTTTATGTTAATGGAGTACAGGAATATATAGCACCTTAAAGGGTTAAATACCCTCTAAATCTAACAAAGAATACTAACTTTTTAACTTTTCAGTATCAGCATAACATGCATGTCTAGTTGGACATAACTTTTTAAAAAAGGAATCCAGTTACGTCAGCTCAGACTGTGTAAATTTATCTTATTTTTTCATGTATTTGTTTGTCTAGTGAATATATAGATAAATACACTCATAATGACTGTATCCCTAACCATACTGATAAGAGCCAATCTCATCTATCACAGACGGTCCTTAAAATTTTACAGTAGTCTTTGCCCTGCTCCATAGAGTGCTGCCCAGAGGAATGATTCTTGGAGTCAGAGTGACACTCAGTGGCAAGACCAAACAAACAAATCACAGTTCTTTAGATTCTTTCTGTGGTCCCCACTGGTCATACGGATTAGAAATCTTAAATCTTAGTTAGAACCTTACCAAAACAACTTATTTGATAATGTAGTGCATAGACAGTATAATCCAGACAGCTGTTGCTATAGAAACACTTGTAATTTTAGAAGTATTAAAAACAGCCAAATTGTAATTTCTGAGGTGCAGTATTGAATTTCACCAGCTGGAGTTAACATAATTTTTCACCATGTTGTAATTTATATATTTGCAAGATAGATGCAAGCTCCAAACAATGTTCATAGACGGTTTAGCGGTGCCTGGATGGCTGTTGTATGTTGTGTGCATGTAAAAACAAAATCGGTATCTGTCTGGATTCTGCTAAATGTACAGCATTCTGTTTTATTTTATCTGAGTATTTGGGGAAAGAAAACACTTTTTCTCTTATATATGAGAGAGAATAATTGTTCATTGATTGGTTCCAGAAGTCTTCCTGAGTCTATTGCTGGTCAAAATCTAAGTCCAAGAATGGAAAGAAATGACGAAGTGTTCCCTAAAACTCTATTTTGAAAATAATTTCCATCTCTTCCTTACAGGGACCAGTTGCATCAACAATGTCTATGCGATCCATTCTAACAAGTGGACAGTGTGTCTCACTGCCTCCGCCTCCACCACCACCACCAGGACCTCCTCCTCTCTTTGACACAGAAAGCCCCAAGGATGAAGCAACTGCATCTCGCTCAGCCTTATTTGCCCAGCTTAACCAGGGAGAGACAATTACCAGAGGTCAGAGGAAAATAATTCATTCTGTCACTGTTTGGCCAACTGAGAGAGCTACCGCTACATGTACTTAACCAAATTCTGTCTGTGGTCACACCTAGAGATTGCCAGGTCAGCATTTTTGAGCTCAGAATACTAAATTTGATGATTAAATTCAGGTTGAGGTACCCAAATAAATAGCTTAATTTTCAGCGGAACTCTGTACCTGTAACTCCCATAGAAATAAGTAGGACCTGAAGGTACTCAGCACTTTTGAAATTCAGGGCTCAGTATGAATTTAGGCACCATATTACAGGCATCAAAAATAGCCCTGTAGAATTGGAAGTGGAACACAAGTGGAAAGATTATCTAAATTCTCCATAAGTCCCAAAATTTTACTTAAGCAGCCCTGTAAGTGTCATGTAAATGTATAAAGGTAAAATAGGATTCAAGTCTTAAGTATCATGGGCCAAGCCAGCACTTGGATTGGAGACCACCTTGAAACTATGGCACTGTAAATACAAGACAAGGACTTATGGCTGAATGCTTGGCAAATATTAGTCCATAGAAACCAAATGAATGATAAGGCTTCATTCAGCCCATCATTGCTGCTGAGCTGATGAATGGGAGTGAAAGGAAAGGATTATGAACACTCAAGTTTGTGATTCTTGTTCATGCTGACTTCAGTGGCAGTGTCCAGATGTAACATAAACCAGAATTTGCCCACTCTGCAAATTCACACACAGTGTGTTGATTTGTACTGAAATGTTATTGTGTTAGATAAAGAGGTGCCTATTACTATACCAGTCTGTAACGTTGTCAGTACATGTAGGTACAGCTTTTAAGCTTTTTCCAATAAGACTAGACAATCTTATTTAGAATATGTGACTTTGAGTTGAAATACATGCAATGAAATAAGACTTTTAGCACAAGGTCTTATGGGGAGGGGTTGCAATACAAGATATGGGTAAAAGAGATGATTTAATTGTCACAGATGAAACTATAAAATGAAGTGGCACAGTACATGGTTCATTGCAGCTATAACAAGTATTTAGATCTGTGTGTGGATAGATGCCAGTAGGTATTGCTGAGTTGCTTTGTGACAGGCCATCTACAGTAAAATAACTTTAGTTAAAACTTTTTTAAAGGTATGAGGGCAAATAGTTACCTTTATGGGTAAATACTTAAAGTAAAAGTGTAGGGAAATTTTTAATACCGCTATAACCAAACTAATTAAAATATTCTCTTCCCTGTTTACACATCAACCTTCTTAGGAGCTTAGCACTGGAAAAGAGATTTTTTTTCACTTGAGTGCCTCTAATTCTTTAGGGCTCCGACATGTCTCTGATGACCAGAAGACTCACAAGAATCCTAGTCTACGTGTCCAGGGTCCACCAGTGCGTTCTCCTACAAAAAGTCATACGCCAAGCCCCACTTCTCCCAAGACGCCTCCTCAGCAGAGCCATTCACCTGTGTTAGAACTAGAAGGAAAAAAATGGAGAGTGGTAAGTTCAGGTCATGTCTATCAGGCATCTTACACACATACAATGACCACTTGCACAGGCAACATCCTCAGAGGGATGGCAATCTCAGTGCTGTTCCTAGGACAGGGTGGTTCTGCGCTGCCCTGTCTGGCCACAGATTAGCCTCTCTATTAGCAGATGGGAATATGCTGCTTAAGTACTTATATTTTAAGTATCACCATCCCATATTTAATTAGTTAAAACAGAGAAAATATTTGTTCTCCATCTTCTTACGCAGCCTGTAGAAGAAATAGTTTGATTGATTTAAAGATGTTGGTGTTGGTTTTTGTAGGGACATGCAAATAAGTTATTCAGGGAAAATTATGTGGCTGCTTGGCTGTGCTGGTTATAAGAAGGAAAAGACAAAATGTAGTTTAGATAGTTGTAAGTTTGCATTGGAATATCATGAGCTCTTGTTTCCATGGATCGCAGTTCACATGAAATTATAGACAGTGTTTGCATTAACTTGCCTATGCTAGTTTAAAAACACTTAGAAACTGCTGGTGTAATCAGAGACTTTTTATTGAAGTAGGATGTCCCTGAGCCCTTGGTACATTACAAATGAAAGGAGACGTATTCATGTTCTAATCATTGTTGTGTACGGTGCTGCCCACACCTAACACCAATGCATTATGTAATAGTATGGCAAAAAATTGTTCTTTCTGAAGGAGCCTACTTATTCTAAAATTGAGTGGTAACCAAGCAACCGCACTGGTGTAACTTTAAATAGTTGTATGTATAAATACCTAATTCCAAAACAAACAGGCTTTTTGACCTGATCTGTACTAAGTTCTCCAAAATGCAGAACTCCACAGCACTAAGCCCTCTGCACACCTGCCACTCAAGGTCTCCTCATGGGCACCATCAGTTAGTTTCAGTCAGCCTTCAGTGAAGACAGAGCGGACCCTCAGCAAGTTTGCAGATGACACCAAGCTAGGGGGATTAGTAGATATCCTGTAGGGTAAGGCTAGGATTCAGAGAGACCTCAACAAATTGGAGGATTAGACTGAAAGAAATCTCATGAGGTTCATTAAGGACGAGTGCAAAGTTCTACACTTAGGACAAAACAATCCCATGCACCAGTACAGGCTGGGGGCCGACTGCCTGGGCAGCAGCTCTTCAGAAAAGGACCTGGGGGTTACAGAAGACAGAAAGCCAACAGTGAACCAACAGTGTGCCTTTGCTGGGAAGAAGGTTAACAGCATACTAGGCTGCATTAGTAGGAGTGTTGCCAGCAGATTGAGGAAAGTGATTCTTACTCTCTATTTGGCACTGGTGAGGCCACATCTGGAGTACTATGTACAGTCTTGGACCTCCAACTACAGAAAGGATTCAGACAAATTGGGGAGAGTCCAGTGGAGGGCCACAAAAATGGTTAGGGGGCAGGGATACATGACTCCTCAGGAGAGGCTGAAGGAACTGAGTTTATTTAGTTTGGAAAGAAGAGAAGACTGAGAAGGCATTTAATAGCAGCCTTCAACTAGCTGAAGCAGGGTTCCAAAGAGGATGGAGCCAGACTGTTTTCAGTGGTGGCAGATGACAGAACAAGGAACAGTGGTCTCAAGTTGCAGCAAGGGAAGTTTAGGTTAGATATTAGGAAAATCTGTCTCACTGGGAGGCTAGTAAGTACTGGAACAGGTTGCTCAGAGAGGTGGTGGGATTTTCTTCCTTGGAGGTTTTTAAGACCTAGATAGATAAAGCCTTGGCTGGGATGTTTTTGTTGTGGATGGTCCTGCCTGGAGCAGGAGGTTGGACTAGATGACCTCTTGAAGTCCCTTCCAACCCTCATTGTCTGTGACTCTATGATTCTAGGATATTTCTCTTTGAATTGAAAGTGCAGTCATTGGAAGATGAGTCATGTTAAAATCTGCTGTCTTACTGATGCTTTAAGACAATAATCAATTAAACAAACGTATGCATTTTTTTAAAAAAAAACAGGAATACCAAGAGGATAAGAATGACCTTGTCATTACTGACACTGAACTCAAGCAAGTGGCATACATTTTTAAGTGCAACAAATCTACACTACAGATAAAAGGAAAAATAAATTCCATTACAGTTGGTAAGTGGACAGTGTCATCTGAAATCATTCTGTTAAAACTGGCATGTGCAAGTAAACTTTATGCATTCAAATAATTCTGCTTAATAGAACTACTTACATGCTTAAAGTTATTCACATATCTAACTTTTTGCAGGAATGAGTATAAATGCTGTAATGTAAGATGATTTTTTGTTTGTTTTAAAGAAGCAGTTTTTATTTTCCTTCATTTGTTTGTTTTTTCTTCAGACAACTGCAAAAAGTTTGGCCTTGTGTTTGACAATGTCGTGGGCATTGTGGAAGTGATCAATTCCAGAGATATTCAGATTCAGGTAAATATCCATTTGGAAAACAAAGATTAAAAAAAAGAAGAAAATAACATTCAGTTATTAGAGGTTATTTATGCTATCTAGAGTATACCATATGCTATTGAAATTACCTTAAGATTCATGACATCCTTCCAACTTGCCTAGAAAAGGGTTGCGAGTGACTTTTGCTTGTGGGTGTGTGTAAACATGCTGGGAGGCTGCTCCAGAGTGCTGTAATTATAGCGCATTGGAGCCAATTTGATTAATAGAGTCTGCTGGAGTGTGCTAACTAGCCTCCAGCCAGTGTCCACATCTAATGTATCAGTGTCCCTGTGCTTTAAAATGGTGGCACAGGCACTTTACCTAAAGCTTATTCAGTTAATTTCAGGTTAGATAGAGTGGCTCTCGTGTAGATGTGGTCAGTAAGTATTCCAGCATTTTTGCTGGTATGACAGAAGGAGAAATGCATTATTTCCCACCTTGAAGCCAATCTTTAGGCAAACATTCCCCACTGATAGTAATTGATTCTTCTACTTAAAATGATACAACCCATTGATTGACATTAAAATCAACCTAGATGCAATGGTCTAATTGCAAAGATGAGACAAGAGACTGTATGTGACCATGGACACTTGGGTTGTTTATACACATGCTCCAGGGTTTAATAAAAGCAGCTCACAGATAGCCACTCTAATTAAAATGCTGCAGCGTCATGTGCATTTCAAAATGGCTATGGGGTGCTTTAACTAAAGCGCCCCCAAGGTTTTAGTTAAAGCACCCCTGCTGCCATTTTGAATATTGAATAATGGGATGCTGAACACATGAGACATTGCAGCATGCTGGAGTGTCCTAATTAGAACACACCAGCAGACTTGACTAATCGAGAGTCAGAGCCGACTTGATTAATCAAGTCTGCTCTGATGCATTGTAATTAGATGTATAGGCACCCTTGATTATGTTCATTTCTCAGTGGTGGCAAATGATAGAAGAAGGACCAGTGGTCTCAAATTTCAGCAAGGGAAGTTTAGTTAGATATTATTCATTAGATATTCTCTTCTCACTAGAAAGGTAGTAAAGCAGTGGAACAGGCTACCCAGAGAGGTTGTGGACTCTCCATCCTTGGAGGTTTTTAGGACCTGGCTAGACAAAGCCTTAGCTGGGATGATCTAGTAGGGCTGGTCCTGCTTTGAGCAGAGATTGGACTAAATGTGACCTCCTGAGGTCCCTTCCAACCCTCACTTCCTATGCTTCTGTGATCATCATTGTAGTAGGAGACTGATGCTGAAAATGAAGTCTTAACAGGAATGAAAAGGGGACACTTTTTAAAATTGTTATGTACGTGCTTAGCATAGGGTTCACATGTGGCAAAGCAGTTAAGACTCCTTGCTACACCTCTAGAGGCATGAGTTCAAGCTTTCTTCTACACTTAGGCTAAGGGCTGCTCTCAGCTGACCTAGCTGCAAATGGGTACTGGTAATTCAGATTGGAAAGTCAAAGATAGCTGGATGCAACGATGGGCCATTAGGCACTGGATGACCTCTGTACTTATCAGTGATCACACACTGTTTTTGTGTTATGACTTTGAATTACCTCTTCCGGGCTGATCTGTTGACCAGACTATATCACTATCTCTACTTTCAGCTATGAAGGGGTGGGAAGAGGAGTAGGAATATTGACAAGTGGTGACTCAGGCAGCCTGTCCTGTAGAGATATTGAGTTCTGTGGGATTGTAAACGAGAGCAGGTTTGTTTTCCCATCTCCCTTCAAGAAGGCCTGTGCACTTGCTTTCAGAGGGATATAAAGAAGTGCCTTTATCATTTTAATGAGAGTTGATTTCAGTATACATTTAGAGCTGCAATGTGGCTGGAGAGAAAACCCCTTTCCTAAGACCTTGGAGACCCCTCCAGCCTGCAGCAAGAAACTTTTGGAGTGGTTCTCTAGCTCAGGAGTATTTGCCATCACTGGAAGTAAGGAAGTCTGGATCTCAGTGAGGAACCTTGCAGTTGCACATATGCATCACTAGGACTGTACGTGGATTCTGTCACATTTTTCCCCTTTGGTAAAGACAATTAGGGTTGGGGATTTTAATCTGTGTGTATGTTTAAGTTAATATTTGGTATTTTAGAACTTTGGGGTCTGGAGGAAAAAACTGAATATAGTTGCAAATCTTAGCACAATGGCTTCTCACCCAGGGTGCCACAGCACCCTCTGGTGCCTTGAGATCCTTTCAAAGGTGCCATGGGGAGCTGCACAATATCAATACTGTTAGGTGTGCAGGCATGATTCACAGGATAAACCCAGAGATCTCAAATAGGAATTCATGGTAGTAAACCCATTCTGCCCTGCTGTGGTCTTCCTTTGTTCGTTGCAGCAGAAGAAGTGCTCTGTTATGTTTCTGTAGTCAAAAGAGGAGTGAAAATTAAGGGTGCCTTTATATATGCTCTGGGCTTGAAGTGGCGGTGCTTTAATTAGAGTGGCTCCAAGAGCTGCTCTAATTTAAGCACCCACAGCACCACATGTATTCAGTGTCCCACACTTTAAAATGGCAACAGGGATGCTTTAACTAAAGCTTGTTTGACAAGCTTTAAGTAAAGCACCCCCGCCACCATTTTGAAGCATGGAGATGCTGAATACACGTGACCTGGAGGCTGCTGGAGTGTGCTAATTAGCATGCATCAGAGCAGATATCTGGCACGTGTATAGGTGGCCTAGGAGCTAGCATTTTCTGAGTTATGCCTTGACTCAAGTCTAACAAGGTTGAGAACCACTGACATAGCAGCTTTCTACTAGCATATTAAAGGGACGGAATAAATATATTTAAGCTCCCAAATACAAATATTAGACAGACAGCTGATATGCATCTGATATGAGTGAACAATGATAGCCCTGGCAGGTGGAGAAGGTTTGTTTTTTTGTTATTTTACTAGTAGTATTAATAATCTGGATTGGGTATTAGATATATTTTTCCCCCTCAGGTGATGGGAAAAGTGCCAACTATTTCTATTAATAAGACAGAAGGCTGCCACATATACCTCAGCGAAGAATCCTTAGACTGTGAGATTGTGAGTGCCAAGTCCTCTGAAATGAACATCCTTATCCCCCAAGATGGTGACTATGTAAGTGGGATATTTTTAAAGACTGTCACAGTTCTTCCCCCATTTGTAGTCTTTGTAGTTTATTGGCCTTTTATACTTTCCAGCAACAGGTGCCAGATTTTTTAAATAGTGAACTTTAAATACAGCCTCTTCAAATACACAGAAATATAGCCTCCTTTATACACCAGTAGTTTCAGCCATGAGTCATCAAGGGATATCTTTTTCCAGGCTGAAAGGTAACTCCTTACATTAAAAAAGCCTTTTTGTCCTCCTATATCAATTGAGTTTTTATCCTAAATGAAATAGGTATCTACAACAGCCACAAACTCCTGGAAGATAGTTTCAGGCTGAACATTAGGAAATGTATTTAGTGTACAAACACAATACAGTACATTATAACATATATGCATGAAAGCCATTCAAATATAAGATGTACATTGCCTGAAGGGCTCCTACTTGTGTCTGCTAAGGCTCTTCTACTACAGTCAGGTCTGCAGTATCACAGCATTTTCTTTTGCTGCTAGCATTATTCACTACACACAATAGAAATTGGTTGTATTGTTGAACTGCATTGTTGCACCCACCCTCCCCCTCAAGTGGTCAGATTTAAAATTGTGAGTGCAAGTGTTAACCAAGCATTTTTCATGATTTTACAACTTTTTTGTACTGAAATTTCCTTCAGTGGATTTTTTATGTATGTATTTTTGTTTTTGTAAAGGAGGAGAAAGAACAATAGAAAGAAACAGGGCACCATGTTCAAATATTTAAAAAATGAAAGCATATTTTGGAAGCCCAATTTCAGATGCCATAAAGTGTCTAATTTCCAGAGAATGGGTATTTAACATTTTCTGAAATTCAGAACCCTTTAATGAATGTGTTTTAGGATGACCATCCAGTTACTTCAGAAAAGGAAGCCTACTGAAATACTCTTAATAAAGTCTGTAAGAAGGAACTTTTTCCTCCCCACTTTAGAAGTGGCATATAGTTTTCACCATACAAGATGTGCTAGGATTGAGGCAAGGGTTCCAGCAGTGTCCCTGCATGCCTTGACAGATACACACTGAACAAGCAGAGGGAGGTTTCCTGTCAAGTCCTGCTTTATTGACGTTGCTTTGCAGGGGATATTATAGCCTTTGGAATGCCTCACTTTTAAAGTAATAGCACTGTTGTGTTTTTATGGGCACTGTGGCCTGTCAAGGAAAAATTGCTGAACAGTTAGCCAGAGATTAGGGATTAAACCTTCCACAAATCCTGGGGATTGGCCATGGGATTTGCTTTTCAGAACATCATCTTCCTCTTTAAAATTCTTATTAGCTTTGTCACTAAATATTCAAATGTAAATTTTTTTTACTGCATTCCCACTGAGTTAGCTTGACTGGCAGTTTATCAAATCTAGAATATTTTCTGAAACAAGATTCATTTGCCTAGCTGTTCCAAATAATGGGAGAGGGGCACTGTAACAAGCCAGTGCATTAACAAAGCCATATGAACTATGGTAATAATGTGTCTGTTCTCTTTGTGGCACTGAAATGGCTTCCTGGGGTAATGAAGAAGGCCTCTCCATAATCCAAGCATGGCTGAGTTATAAATGCCTTATGAATCATGTTGCACTAATAGTATTCCATCAGTTTGCATAAGATGTCCGGTGTTTATCTAACTGTCATTGTTGATTCTGCCCTTTACCAGAAAGAATTTCCTGTTCCTGAACAGTTCAAGACAGCATGGGATGGCTCCAAGTTGGTCACTGAACCTGCAGAGATTATGTGTTAACTTCCTAATGCCATACAGCACCCGCTGGCCATGATCACAGACTAAGGTCAGCTTAGCAGCATAAAGAACTAGAAGTAGCAGTACAGCATGCTTGCTGTAGTAGATCTTCAAGCAGCAGATCCTTATGTTAAAAACAATAAACATGTCCAGCACGCTTTTCATAGGTATTCTGATATTTTCAGTTTCTACACAGTTTGCCTTCATGTATAGTTTTGATTCGATCTCATGTCATGCAAATGTAAGGGATTAAAATACAAAATACTCCATTCAAATCATTGGCTTGTACACAGCATACAATAAGCCAAAATTCTGCATGGTACAGTCTGTTACAATCATGTTCCAGTGCATTCCTTTTTATGTTTCTGCTAGTCAAAAGTAATATTTAAAGCAGTAAGATTTTTATTTTTACCTTTAAATGACTCATGTCTGATGTGATGAACATGTACCCCTAGAAAGTGTGTGGTTCTTGTAGCTCTGTCCTAAGCATCATGGTTTTTATTTCAAAACAGCAAAAAGTACCTCTCTCAGCAATACATTTTGCTAGTGGAAAATAAAGGCAGAATATTTTAATCAAACGTTTTTCTAATATGTCTGTGTAGAATATCCCTCAAATTTCAACCAGCCAAGTTTTTATTTCACTCTACACAGACTAATTGTTTTGTTTTGCTAATTGTAGATTTATAATCCTTTCTAGAAGATGTTACTTAAGCTAAAGCCTTTCGGGACATCATTTAGAAGTTCTTCACTCCTCTGATTTCTGTTGTCTCCTCTATTTGTGGTTCATTCTCTTGCTATATTCTCTGGTGGTTTTTTCCCCCTTAACACATACATAATCTCACATCCAGCTCTGATGACTGAGGGGGTTATTTTGTGATTTGGGGCACATGCCATCTGTCAGATGCCTTAGAACTGGTTTTCTTACTAATTGTATTTCATTTAAGTATTATATAGTAGGTCATATTTGTTGGGGATAAAGTTTTGCTTCTTCCCCCACTTGCAAAACTTGCATATTAATCTTCACATGTGTCCATGAAGTAAAGCCATAGATTTATTCCGTATTAATTCTGAATCAAAATTAAAGGGATAATTTCTTAGTTTAACTCCTTGATTCTACTTTGTAGTCCTTACTGTATATGCTTTTATAACACTAAGGTGGAGTGTTGTATACATTTGTACAATTTCAGCACATAGTACTAACAATCAGCTCATGTTTTTGATCACTTGTAATACTTTGTAACAGTGAAATCATGGTTATATGCTTGCAAAGCTAGTTACAGGATACACATTGTGCCTAATGCGCCTTTCAAAGTACATAACTCCTTTAGGTTTTTTTAAATATCTTTGATTGTATTATCTATACAGTACTACAACTAATTGCTCATACAATAAGGTTTTGCTATCTGATGTTTTATCTATATGTATAATGTGGTGGCTTTAGTACATACCATTTTTCAACAGTAAACCTATTCTGAAATTAAAAAAAAAAAAAAAAAAAGGAAACTGTACGTGTTTAAAAACAGTGATTTGTTCAGAGTGTACTTCCTCAAAGTGTTTACCTTCTATGGGTTTCTATTTCCTTAAATGCCATTTGAGAAAGTTGGAAGGAGCAGAGGCAGCTCTACCTGCTGTTGACTGAGACTCTTTTGTACCATATCCCACCTCACTTCTCCCAGAGAATAGTGTGTGTATTCTGTCGTGGGACAACAGACAAACTTATAATTTAATACATACAGCCTTAGCAGAAACCTCTGCTTTCTGTAATTCATGGTTTAACCTCCTCATTTTTTAGTGCACCTAGACAAACCCAATGGCACGTATACTGAAATGATCATGGTCCAGTGGGAGTCAGCAGGCACGTCTACACATGCAGTTAATTCGAAGCAATAAACTCTGGTGCAGTTCACACCAGAGTGTATTGCTCCCAGGTGCTACATTGGAACATGTGCCTGGGTCTCCAGTGTGTTGAGCTGGATTGGAGCAGCCTTGGCTGGTAGAGGGCCCAGGGGCTTAGCCTGCCAGCCTGAAGTTGTTCTGACCCAGCTCAGTGTGCTGCAGAAGAGCTGGCTGGGGCATGAGGCTGCTCCAGTGCAGGACTAGCCAGCAGGCAGCCCTTGCACTGAAGCACTTTGTGCCCCAGCCAGCCCCATCCGTGTCTATATGTGGGTTGAGGCACATGATCTCCACCACAGGATAGTATTTGTGTTTACAAGTACCACCCTACGGTAGAGTTTATTAGTTTACTACACCTAATAGGGTTGCACATGCAGACATGGAGACTTCACTGTGGAGCTAATTGGTCAGCTCTGCAGTAAACATTTTGTGTAGATGCACACAGTGAGAATTGATTTCTTTTCTCAGCCTTGCTACTGACTGACCAAAGGCAGGTTTCTTGAGGAGGGGGGAGGTCTGACAGCACAGTCATGCCCCCTACCTTCAGCTGTGTGGTACATGTACCAAAATGTAAGAAGGGCTTCTGCAAGATCCCTGCATGTGCCATGAGTTCTGAGCTCATCAGCAGCCTGACCAATGCAGGCTCTGGCTGGAGCTCTGGCTTTCATACAGCTCTGGACCCATGGGGGTGAGCGCTGCTGCTACCACTCATTCCCTCTTTTTCCTTACTCCTGAATTCAATGAGGGAGTACAGGAAGAAGGGAGGGTGAACAGTGATGGTGCTCACCTCTTGGACTCTACAGTCAGTGCAAAAGCAGCGGCTCCAACTGGAGCCCATGCCAATCAGTTGGTGAGCCCAGAGAGCTCATGGCCTGTGCAGAGTTTAGGTAGGAGCTACACTGACATGCCAGTGACTTCAGAGCTCACTGCACATGTGCTGCACTGCCAAAGGAGGTGGGACCACCCCTCTTTGCTGCGATCCTGGATCTGTCTGTGCCACTGACTCGCTGTATGAATGTGTGTGTGTTGCTGTGGGTCTTATTTTCAGAGATGTACAGCAGGGAGTGATCCACTAGCAGAATAAACTGGATAACTGGCATGGCAGAACAGCTTTATTTACCTTCAGGGCACAATAATAATTTCTGCAATGAACTAATTACATATTGGAGCATTCTGAATCTGAACAGTACGGATTCTCTTTTTATCTAGCATCCAATATTAAGATTATAAATATCATTCCTCAGCAGCACAATACCAACTAAACCTTTGAATTCCTGACCCAAAACAAGGTGTGAATGCTAAACAATCAGCAAAAAGCAGAGATGCATCCTTAATTTATTACTCAGTCAAGTCATATGCCTAAGAGGAGCTAGTAGTATCAGCTCTCACCTCAAATAGGATCATAGGAAATAATGAGGTGCAAGGGAGCTTGATGCATCCAGACAAGTGCAGTTATGCAGTATGTGGCACCACAGACATGTTTGCAACACCACATACTGCATGTTCAGTTGGTCTCTGCACTGCAAGTGAGCAACGTGGAGGGTTTTTTTTGACCCCTGGATATCCAGTAGTCAAAAAAAACCTATGGAGAAAAAAAAAATAGACCAGCACATGCACGGGCAGCACGTGCTGCTCAAAAAGTGTAGCTGGGCCACCCAGAGCCACGCTGCAGCTGCCAGCCAAGCCCTGCATGGCAGAATCGCCACTGCTGCAACCACAGGAGGACCCCAGGTAAGGCTGCTGGGGCCAGCCCAGTGCTGGCCACAGCCTCCCTTACCACCTGTGTGGGGTAACTTGCTGTGTGCCAGAGTATGCGTGGCATGGGTGTTCCCCAGGGACAACTAGTGGCAGTGCAAGGTGTGCCACTGTTAGCTGTCCCTGGGAAACCAAATGTCCATGCCATGTGTGGACATGGCCTACAAGGTCATAAATTCAGCCCCCTGCTCAAGATAGAGTCATCCCTGACTTAAACCATCCTTGTCAAGTGTCTGTCTAACCTACTTTTGAAAATTTCTAGGGACAGAGGTGATTACTCTTTGAAGAGATGTATACTTGTACAACTCTTCTCCTACATGTTTATAGAGAGTATTTACCCCTCTGGTGCAGCTTTCTGTGGCTGTATTATGTTCCTGCAAATATTCCATAAATACTGTGGAAATGACACAGAAGAAATGATCTCCTTAGATGCTGATATCAGACATGAGTTCCTTTAATACGTTTTTAAAAAACGGTTGTTAAACTTCCTTGACATCAGTCCTCAAGTAGGTTGGACTGCCCTTTCACCTATGACGACAACTCATTTTTAACATATTTTAAAAACAGCTTCTAACTTCTCTTTACATAATCTCTATGTTGTTGCCTCCGGAGAATAATCCTGTCATGAAAATCATGTGGGTAAATGTCTACATGTTTGAGTGTTCTGCAAAATAATGATCTGATAATACTAAAGCAGTCTGCTGCCTTGGTCTTCGTTTAATGCTGCCTCCAGGTTTGATACCACAGCTAGTAGATTGTGATTTCAGATGAGACATAAGCAAATGAACTCTGTGCAGCCATAATGTGCTATGACTTGTTTTTTATTATCCAGTACTGCCTCACTAGTTTTCTTCCTGATTCCAGCTTACCTACTCCCAGTAACACCCCTATTTTGCTTATCAAGATTATTCCCTGTTCTGATAGCCACATCATGCTACTTAGAATCCACTTCAGTGAATACTGCAATTGGGGAGTACATAATGAAGGCATTACCTTCATTTGCCAAACTTGCCATCACTTTTTATTAGCAAACAAACATATAGGGTGCATCTACACAAGACACCTTACTGCACATTAGACTCATCTAATGCACAGTAAACCATCACTGTCTACACATGTGCAGGACTTACTGCACATTAAATTAGTCTAATACACCATTTCCTAGTACCAACACATACAGGTACTAGACATGTGCTGTAGCACATGTGTAGACACAGATTGGGAGCAATTTGTTCCTGGTCAGCCCAGGCAGCAGGGGCCTGCTGCTGCCTGGCTAAGCACCATTGTGAGGGGAACTGTGTTGGCTGCAGGGGCAGCTGTGTCTTCACCCTGTCCACATGGCAGGGAGATAGCTGCCATATGGACATGGGCAGCTGGCACAACTGTCCTGGCCACATGGGAACCAGGACCCATCCCAATCCCCATATAGCAGGAAGACAGCTGCCCCTGCAGCCGGCACAGCTCTCCCTGCCCCACAGAGATTGGGACTGGCTCCCGTGTCCCCTGCCAGCCCTCTGGGCTGACACCCAGGGGAGCTTGGAGCTCCTCCTGGCTCTTACAGGGGGCAGAGCAAGGCAGAATCAGCCCTGGACAGGCCTGTTCCTGTCAGGAGCAATTTGCTCCTGACAGTTGTACATGTAGACATACACCTGGGAGCACGTTAATGAGCCTGCTATTTTCTGCATAGAATAGTCAGGCCCATTAATGTGCATGCACAGAAAAAGTCAGGCACGTTAACTGCACGTGTAGATGTGCCCACTGATACTGACAAGAAAAATGAGAAGGGCAGTACAATTCAAATGGGTATATTCCATGATAGTACTATTAAAATAGCTGCAACATTAAATGAACATCAGACTTAGCTGAATGTGCGATTCTTCATCAACAATGTGATAATTTTCATCCCCCCCATAAGGTGTGCACCTGTTTAAATAATAGTTTGTAAAATGACCCAGTTTGTAGAAAGCAACACAGTAAAGATTCTGCTGCTTAATGCTGTGGCAGGAACATCCTGGATGGATCCTAGATGAAGTTCAGCTCTTTTGCAAATACTGGACCTTTTCTTCCCCACTGTTGTGCACCTTGGGTAGGGTTTGACAAGGGTAGGTTCCCTAGATCGAAAGCCAACATCAGTTTTGGCATTGGTTTTAATGTGAGCAGGCCATCATACATGAAAGGGTTTAGAAATAATCCCTAGCTCTAGATAAGCTCCAACCTTACATAATATCTGAACCAAACCGTATACAGACTGATTACAGGAAATATCCCTGTGGCAGGACTGTCCCTAAGGGTGCCGTGACCTCCCCTAGCACCCTTGCCCCACTGTGCCAAGTCTGGGTCCTGAATGCACCCTCTATCTCGCCCGCCACATCTTTGATCTTATTATTATCAATGGGAGGCTGCCTTCTTGCCCCCTTGGCATGGGGCCGGTCTTGCTTTACCATGATTCCAGGGCCACTCCCTATGCCGGCCCTCGCCAGCCTGTCTCTGTGACCGCCCTAAGCAGCCCGCTCTCTCTCTTCGGGCTTCCTAGTAGACTCGCCCTTCTCTCCAGGGCTTTCCACTGGGCTTGCCCCCTTCACAGGCAGTGCCCCACTGGGCCTGCCCAATGTCCAATATACGCACCCTCTCCCGGGGCCTGCCCAATGTCCAATATACGCACCCTCTCCCGGGGCCTGCCCAATGTCCAATATACGCACCCTCTCCCGGGGCCTTCTACGCCCAACTCGGGCTTCCTAAGGTTGGGGCTCAGGCGGC
Organism: Crocodylus siamensis; assembly: GCF_052110815.1. Lineage (NCBI taxonomy): Eukaryota > Metazoa > Chordata > Crocodylia > Crocodylidae > Crocodylus > Crocodylus siamensis. The sequence goes on along the minus strand of NC_143397.1, from coordinate 132,637,049 downwards.
CTTAGCCTCACCTGGCCCCCCAGGCCCACCTTCTTGGGCCTATGCCCCACTGGGGCTCGTCTCTATATTGCCCCTGCGGGGCTGGGGTCAAGATACCCCACTAGCAGCACCCTCTGTGGTGCTAGGAACTCCCCCTCTACCGGGGAGCTCCCTTGAGGCCTCCTCCACCCCTACAGCCTCACCCAGTCCTCCGGTGTAATAATCACTAAACAGAACCACAAGCTACACGGCTGTAACATAACAATAAGCCTACCAGCTAGAACGTACACTCCTATCAGGGTTCTCTCCCCCGCCCCCAGTCTCACCATGTAGACTCTCAGTCAGACGGCCGTGCCGTGCCGTGCCGTGCCGTGCCGTGCCGTGCCGTGCCGTGCCGTGCCGTGTTCTGCTCCACAGCAGAGACTGTTGCTCTTCCAGCTACCAGAGGGGAATTGGCTCTGGCCTTAGCCTTCTCTATTTATAAAGGCCAGGCCCTGCCCCCGGTGGTCAGCTGACCCAATTAGTAGCCATAGCAACTGGCACCTGCTGCCCTAATGAATGGCAGCTAAACCCATTTACTACTATTCGGTAGCAGGCAACCTAGTGCCCTGCTACACACCATTATCTAGTAGCAGGCACCCTGGTGTCCTGCTACAATCCCTGAAGGAAAAAATACAAGGAGTAAATTAAATAATAATTCTTTAGCTGTTGTTTAAAAAAAAAGATGGAATAGCCACTGTTTGGTTTCATATTATCTTAAAACAGAGGGTCTGTAAACACCTCCATTTAATCAGTTATACTATTAGAAATATAGCAAAATATAATTGGAAGTGTTGAGGTATTAACCCTATATATCCAGCAGGTGGCAGAAAGCTATGCACACAATTTCAAACTTTGTTATTAACAAGAGAATACATAAGAGCTATATGTTTACAAAACCAATTGATTTCCTATTTAAAAGTACAACTGCATTCCTCTTTGCCTTGATAGAAGAATTGTGTTCCAATTTGCAATCCATTGCATCTGTATAAAACCACTGATGGATTAGTTCAAAGCCTATGACATAGTACAGATGTAACTGAGGGTCTCAGCTGGCATTAAGGTTTCTTTTTACTGGTAACAATCACATGAAAAATTAAACTGACTGAAAGCCAGTAAGTTTGAATGGCTGGTAGAATACAAACCTGTTTTTTTATTTTCAGTAGAACTCAATATATAGAAACCTGTTGAATATAATGAATTAGGAGTTTAATTGTAGCACTTTTATAGTTCTTTTCTAAAGATGTCTTCTTTTATGAGTAAATAGTCATTTTAAAATACTGTTTTTCTGGAGTTCTTAAAACCCCCCATCAATGCAATTGTAGAAGTCATTCACCAGTGGGACATTTCTTTCCTCTTCTGTAAGACTTTCTAGTCTCTCATTTAAAAGATTATTTCAGCTATTTCATGTTATGTAGTTTTCTTCTGTCCAGTACTCTATTCTCCCTTTGCCTGTCACCTTCCCTTCTCTTTTCTGTTCTCCTCCTGTATTTTTCTCCATCATGCCAGTCTGTACAGTGTAAGAAATACTTAGTTCATTTACCTAAACCCATTGTTCTCAACCAGGATGCTGTGGCTTCCTGTGGTGCCCTAAGATCTTTTCAAGGGTGTTGCAGTGTGCTGCGCAATGCTAGCACTGTTAGGTATGCAAATATGATTCACACAATAAACCCAGAGGCTGGATCCAGACTTACAGGCATGTGTAGTTTGTAGACACAAACTGCATGACTTGCACATTAATCAGTGCTCAGCACTGCTAATTTGGAGTGCTGGAGCAAAATTTGCTACTGGGATTTCCTGGCAGCAAAAAAAAAAAAAAAAACTGGAAAAAAAGCAGAGCAAACCAGGCCAAAGTGGTGAGCACTGGAACAAACACAGACATGGGGAATAGGCAGCCCAGAGTGGCCTGCTCTTCCATCTCTGCATACTGCGGAGCCCTCATGCTGAGGCACCTCGTGCCCCAGCCAGCCGCTCCTTGGTTGCCTGGGGCACAGGGTGCAGACTAAGTAGGTCAGTTTAAAAATGTCTATAGTTGCACCAGCTCAAGGTTTGTATGTTTGTTCTAAAAGAAAGAGAGAGAATACTGTTATGGGCATGATTCTCGAGTTATGAACACCATCATTTGGCAATGAAGGGAAGCTGTGGCTTCTGTTACCATTATCAGCTCTGCTAAAGGGGGTGTTCAGAGGAAAACCTAAGTATTGCAGTACCTATCTGTAATCATTTACTCCCCATCCGGCTGGGTGCAGTGCACCTCAAGATGGGGAAGCAGGCAGCTCTGAGCTGGCTGCTCCCCTATCTCTACGTGCCCCAGTGTGGCGGCATGTGGAGATGGGAGCAGCCAGCCAAAGGCTGCCTGCTCCCCCATCTCAAGGTACACTGAACCCAGCCAGATGGGGCGTGAATGACTGGCTGGGGTGCAAGGTGCCTCAGCATGGGCATTCTGCAGTGGAGCCCCTGTGTTGAGGCATGTGGAGATGGGAGCAGCCAGCCCAGGGCTACCTGCTCCCCTATCTTGAGGCACCCCACACCCTAGCCAGCCAGGGAGTGGCTGACTGGGGCACAAGGTGCCTCGATGTGGGGGCTTCACAGTCTTCAGCTGCCTGCTCCCCAATCTCTATGTGCTGCTCCCCAGCTGGCCAAGGCACAGGGTACCTCAGTGCAGGGGATGGCTAGCCCCTGCTTAGGCATTTTGTGCCCCAGCATGTGGCCCCCCCCTCCCGCCCCTGCAGCACATGGAGCAGTGGAACAAGGTATCCTGCTGCAAAATACATGGGCAGGGGCATGCACTGGGGCACAAAGTCATGGCACAAATTTGTACTGCTACTATATGTGCTGCTGCAAAGGCACACCCCTGCTTGTGTGACCCCAGCCATAGATTTCAAATAGGGATCCAGTGTAAAAACATTCTGACCTGTTGTGGTCTTTTTGAGTTTTTTACAACAGAAAGATTGCTCTTAGTATTTTTTGGTAGTTAAAAAAATGAGTGAAAACTAAGGTGGCATTTTTGATGGGTGCTTAAAGGCTAATGAGGGGTGCCTTGAGGCTAAAGCTGTTGAGAACCACTGATCTAAACACATCTTGAACTTTAAAGCGGACTATATTTGAAAATGTACATCAGCACAGCTAAATCCATTTTAAATTGATGTATTTATACAAGAGCCAGCTCTTAATTTAGATACACTTAATCTGATTTACCCTGATGGGGCTGGCAGCAATCCAGCTGCAATATAAATGTGTTTCAGTCTGTCTGCCTTAGGGATGTGCAGACTAAGTAGGTGAGTTTAAAAATGTCTATAGTTGCACCAGCTCAAGGTTTGTATGATTGTTCTAAAAGAGATTTCATAGATTTCATAGACATTTGGGCTGGAAGGGACCCCAGGATCATTGAGTCCAGCTCCCTGCCCCAGGGGCAGGAAGTCAGCAGGGATCATAGGATCCCAGCAAGATAAACATCCAAATGTGTCTTGAAGGCGTTCATTGTAGGTGCTTGAACCACCTCCAGCGGCAGTCTGTTCCAAACCTTGGGGGCTCGGACAGTGAAGAAGTTCTTCCTTATGTCCCGCCTGAATTGGTCACAGCTGAGTTTGTGATCGATCTTGTTCCCCTAAATCCTGATGAGCACCCCTGATAAACTTATAGGTGGCCACCAGATCACCCTTGAGCTTGCGCTTTTCCAGGCTGAAGAGCCTCATGGCTCTCAGCCTCTCATCATAAGGCCTGTTTTCCTGACCTCTGATCATGCACATGGCTCTCCTCTGCACCCTCTCAGGCTTCTCCACATCCTTTTTGAATTGTGGAGCCCAAAACCGGATGCAATACTCCAGCTGTGGCCTCACCAAGGCTGAGTACAATGGCAGACAATGTCCCAGGATTTGCTTGAGAAGCATCTATAGATGCAAGCCAGCATTTTGCTCGCTTTACTAGCCGCAGCATCACACTGAAGTCTCATGTTCATCTTGCGGTTAATCAAGACCCCCAAGTCCCCTTCATCTGTAGTGCTAACCAGCATAGCACTACTGAGCCTATAAGCATGGTGCAGGTTTTTCCTCCCCAGGTGGAGAGCCTTGCAGTTTTCGGTGTTAAACACCATCAGGTTCTTGTCCACCCATTTCATGAGCCTGTCAAGATCTGCCTGGATCACCCTCCTGTCCTCAGGTGTAGATGCTTTACCCCCAAGATAGGCACGGCATTGGCCTTCTTCAGCTCTGCTAAAGGGGGTGTTCAGAGGAAAACCTAAGTATTGCAGTACCTGTCTGTAATCACTAGATCTATCTATCTGCACATCATGAGACTAATAGAACTGTATCACACAACTTGTGGTCTGGTTATAGTGCTCAGAAGCCACCCAGAGTTTGGTGTCATTGGCAAACTTGGCCAGTCCACTTCTGACACCAATGTCCACATCACTGATAAAGATGTTAAATTGTATAGGCCCTAGGACAGAGCCTTGTGGGACCCCACTGGTCAAAGCGCATCAAGATGATTGGTTCCCATCAACCACCACCCTCTGGGTCCTACCACAGAGCCAGTTCCCCAGCCAGAGGATCGTGGTGAGGTCAAGGCCACAATTGGCCAGTTTAGCCAAGAGGTGATCATGGGATACCAGATCAAAGACTTTTTTAAAGTCACGATATACAACGTCGATCTCTTCCCCCTTGTCCAGGAGACATGTCACCTGGTCATAAAAGGAAATGAGATTGCTCAAGCAAGACCTACCCGCAACAAACCCATGCTGGTATCCCTCAGGATATTGCCTTCAGCTAGTCTGTTAAGGATGGCCTCTTTGATAATCTTTTCCAAGACCTTCCCCAGGATAGAGGTCAGGCTGATGGGCCTGAAGTTAGCCAGATCTACTTTCCTCCCTTCCTTGAAGATAGGCACGACATTGGCCTTCTTCCATAGTTTCATAGTTTCATAGTAGCTAGAGTCGGAAGGGACCTAGGTAGATCATCTAGTCCGACCCCCTGCCTTGGCAGGAAAGAGCACCGGGGTCAGATGACCCCGGCAAGGTGCTCATCTAACTTCCTTTTAAAAATCCCCAGGCTAGGAGCCTGCACCACCTCCCCTGGAAGCTGGTTCCAGGCCCTAGCCGCCCTGACTGTGAAGTAGCGCCTCCTAATATCCAATCTAAACTTACCCTCCGCCAGCTTGTGACCGTTATTCCTGGTCACTCCTGGCAGCGCACGGGGGAACAGGGACTCCCCCAATACCTGCTGATCCCCCCTGACCAGTTTGTAGCAGGCCACAAGGTCCCCCCTTAACCTTCTCTTGTGGAGGCTAAACAGGTTCAGGTCCCGTAGCCTCTCCTCATAAGGCCTGCCCTGCTGACCCTTGATCATACGAGTGGCCCTCCTCTGAACTCTTTCCATATCGTCCACGTCCCTCTTGAAGTGTGGCGCCCAGAACTGGACGCAGTACTCCAGCTGCGGCCTGACCAGTGCCGCATAGAGGGGGAGTGCCAATCATCGGGCACTTCATCAGACCGCCATGAGCTCTCAAAGATCTGTGCCGGGGCTGAGCTATGATGCTCATCAGCTCCCTGAGTACCCTTGGGTGTAACCCATCAGGTCCGGCTGACTTGAAGATATCCAACCTGTCAAGGTATTCCTTCACAAGGTCAGCTTCAATGCATGCTAAGGAATCTCCCTCACCTGGGCCTCCCTGACCCATAGTGGGCAGGGCTGTCCCATGGGACTGGCGAAAAACTGATGCAAAGTACCCATTTAGCAAGTTCGCTTTTTCCTGGGCATCAGTTGTCAGTTGCCCCATCTGGTTTAGTAGGGGTCCAGTGTTGCCCTTGCTTTTCCCCCGGTTCCCCGCATATCTAAAAAAGGACTTTTTATTGTCCTTGATATTTGTAGCTAGCTGGATTTCCGTCGCAGCCTTGGCTTTCCTGGTTTGCTCTCTGCAGGTCCAGACCAGAGCAGAGTATTCCTCTTTGGTGGCAGTTCCAGTCCTCCATCCTTTGTAGGTCTTCCTTTTAAGACGCAGGAGGTCCGCCAGTTCCCTCGAGAGCCAAGGGGGCTGCTGTGCCCTTTTGCTGCCTTTCCTCTGAGAAGGAATAGACTTTGCTTGCGCATCCAGGATTGCTCCCTTGAGGAGCAACCACTCATCCTGAACTCCCCTGTCCATTGGGTTGTGGCCTTTTAGGGCCTCTCTCACAAGCCTCCTTAGCTTGTCAAAGTCAGCTTTCCTGAAGTCAAGAACTTCTGTATTACTGACTGATTTGCTAGCTTTACAGCAGATGGTGAAGGTGATCAGCTCATGGTCACTGTCACCCAGCTTCCCTTCGATCGTTAGGTCACTGATTAGGTCGTCCCTGGTTGCCAGTATGAGGTCAAGCAGCACTTTACCTCTTGTCAGCCCATAGACTTCCTGCGTCATATAGAGGTCCACACACAAGAGAAAGCTTTGCAACCACTTGGATTTGGCTGAGTGCTCCTCCCACGAGCTGTCTGGGTAGTTAAAGTCTCCCATGACAACCATACACCGGGAGTGTGCGGCCTCAGCCAATTCCCTGGTGAACTCTTGGTCAAGGTCTTGACCCTGGGTAAGGGGTCTGTAGTTGACCCCCACCATAGTTTCCCTTGTGCCGTGTTCCCCATGGATTTTAAACCAGAGGGTCTTAAGTAGCCCATCATGGGTGCCAATGTCAGCTTGCAGGGACGTGTAGTTTTCCCTGACATAGAGCTACGCCCCCACCCCTTTTGTCCACTTGATCCCTCCTGTACAGTGTATAGCCATCTATACCCATAGTCCAGTCATGGGTGGAGTCCCACCAGGTCTCCGTTATCCCAATGACATCATAATTATTTGTATTTAGCAGGAGAACAAGTTCCTCCTGTTTATTCCCCAGGATCCTGGCATTTGTGTTTAGGCATGCAAGTGTCCCCTTGGGGGCCCTTGCTCTGCCTACATTTTGTTCCATGGCTGGGGCTAGGGTGGGATCCCTTATGTGCCTTGGTCTGCTGGCTTTGCAAGGGCTGCTCAGTGGGCCAGCAGTGGCAGTAGTCCCCACAGAGAGAGAGAGAGAGAGAGAGAGAATTCCATTATGGACATGGTTCGTGAGTTATGGGCACCATAATTTGGCAATGAAGGGAAGCTGTGGTTTTGTCTTCTGATACCATTATCAGCTCTGCTAAAGGGGGTGTTCAGAGGAAAACCTAAGTATTGCAGTACCTGTCTGTAATCACTAGAACTATCTATCTGCACATCATGAGACTAATGGAACTGTATCACACAACTTGTGGTCTGGTTATATTGCTCAGAAGCCACCTAGCCTAAAGATACTTTTGGACTGCTGAGTTGGAAGTTGCCTTAAAACTCTCAGTTCAGTTTCTTAAACTTGAAAGTTTTGCCCAGAGGTAAAAAAGGAGACAGGAAAAGAAACAGAGACAGAAAGTGAAGGAAAAAGGTACTTGGCTATAGCTACCAAAATGACCAATGAGTTAGAAACAACTAGGGGAAACAGCAAAGTCGCAGTTTTAAGCTAACACCTTCCCTTTGTGCCCTGATATATATTTCAATATGTAGCCTCTAGTTTATTTTAACTCCTTTCTTATTTGAAAACTCACAATTACAAGCCTAATTTTGTTTTCAGAACAGAAGGCGATTTGCAAGGAACCAGAGGTCACTATCTGCAGCTGAAAGCACACGTGTGAGAGCAAGAACAAAAACGGAAAATTAAATTTATCCAGTTACATGAACTTAGAAATGTAGACAGCAAGTGGCAGCAAAAATAGTGACAACTTTATTGACAGGGCACGTTAAGACTAATATAGCAGTGATCTTGGCCAAATTTACAAGCGAGTTTAAGGGAATCTGCAGATGTTTAGTGTAAACTACAACCTGTTATACCAGTTTAAATTTGAGTTTGAATTCAGAATGTCATTTCACCTTAGTAAGAGTTTCAGACAAAAGATTCACTTGATCTTAACTTTATAATGTTACGTGCCATACTGCTGAAATCAATACTACACCAGAGTGGAGTTGATTTAAATCAAATCAATTTGAATCATGATTTAAATCACTGGTCAGGAAGCCTTGGTTTAATCATAGTTTTCTACAAAAAGTGCATTCTTGTTGAGAAAGGTAAGGGCTTGACTGTGTGTACACAAACTTGCAGAGAGACGAGAGGGATGATGGGAATCAGGTCTATTATCTCTCATCTCCATGTACTGCTGTTAACAAGGATGCTAATATCTCTGGACACAACAAACTCTCCCTATGCCTGAAGAAAGGTGTTTGTGCCCAAAAGCTTGCAAAGAACAATTTCTCTAACTATTTAGTTGGCCTAATAAAAGATATCACATCTCCCCAAAGAACCTTGTCTGCCTGTGATCTCTGGAGACAAAAATCCAGTTTGAGAACTGAAACTAAGCATCACTAAGTTTAATGGGATCTTCTAGACTGAGCACTGAGTCCCATTGGGTAGATGGTTTTCTTTAATCTTTACTAATCTATTGAGGAGCATCTGGAACCCCATAAGATTGGGCCCCTAATACAGTCCATGGCCTATTGTGACCTATTTATAACACTTCTAAAAAGGTTACATGAATATATTGTCTCAAATACTATATATTTAGAAGTTATAATCCCTACTCCATGGTGATATCTTTGAGCTTTAACATATATTGAATTAAAACTATATAAATTTATTTTATAAAAAAGCATCTTAACAAAAAATAAAAATGCGATTAAATAAAAAAATCTGATTTTAAAAAATCTGATTTTTTTTTCAAATGATTGATATTTATCCACCCTGTGTTACATGAGCATAACATTGAACAGCTTTTGGGACTGTCATGTACAAGAGTATGGGAAGTGACAGGAACAATAAAAGTTGCTTACCAAAGGACCAACCCCCAAAGCCTCTCTTTTTTATTAGAAAGGGACACATTTTAATAAAGAAATAAAACTGAGGGTGTTTGGGATTGAAGGATTTGATTACGTGTGTTCCACCTGGATGTTAACATTCCCCTTGCATCCAACATAAAATCTTTCTGTATGTGGTATCTGCAATATGATGAAGGCAGCCCATGTAGTCATTTGAGAACTTGTTTAAAGGAACATGGGGCATGAACTTGTGTCTCTCAGAAACACTTTACACTAAAGCATTTGCTAAAGACAGAATGTCCCGAAATACACCTATTTTCAATAGGAAACATTTCTGCAACACTCTACTGTGCTAGTGGCTCTAACCAGCATTTGTGGCATTATTTTGTCCTCTCAGATGCTTTACAGCAGAACTCCTGAGGTCATTTCTCTGTTAGCAGCTGAACTTGTGCTCTTGGCACCAAGATAACACTACAAAATTGCATCCTGAGCATGATACTGTGAGATTGTCCCCCAGGCATGACACTATAGGATTGTGCCTTGAGCATACCACTACCCCTTGAATGTGATACTATGGAATTATGCCTTGAGTGTGACAGGATGAGAGTACCATCACCTCTGCTGGCAGAAGATCCTTTGAATCCAGAGGGAAGATTGGCAAGCCAACATTAGCATCCTCTCGCAAGCAAACACCATGAGCACTGAGGCAATGATCATCTGGTATCATCTTTGCTGGGCCTGCCACATCACCAGACTGGAGAATCCCGAAGTGGGTCTTATTCTCCCAGCTCTGTCCAGGGGTACACTCCAGAGGAGGGCAGAGAAAGCACCTAGAGGATGTCCTCAAGGCCAATTTGAAAAAAACGTAACATTGACATCGTGGTGGGAGACCATTGCCCAGGGCCGCCACAAATGGAGGACTCTGCTGAATCTCAGTACTTTGAAACTTCGCAACAACATGAGTCAGAACGCAGCACCACCCGCCCCCGTGGAAACGTGTGCCCGAGGCACAGCGGACTCTTGTCAGTCTTGGATAGGCCTCGCCTCAGCAGCAATTTCAGGATACACATATAAGGCTGTCATCCTGGACTGCAAGGGATTGCTGAGTGTGGCAGAATTACCCCACGCGTGGTGTTAGGGGATTACCACTGAGCATGGCTTTGTGGTGCTCAGGGATTACCCCAAGTGTGACACTGCGGGATTACCCCCTGGCCCTGGGGTTGTTACGGTATTACCCCTGAGAGTAGACAGGCACCCCCTGAGCCACCGCGGGGTGGAAGCTGCCGCCCGCCCATATCTGGTAACCCCCTTTTTTTTTTTTTTTTTTTTACAAAAATGGAAGACTCTAGATTTTATTCTCAAAAAAAATTTAGATCCTTGATGGATACAGCATCACTCTGATTCTGTGACCAATGGCCTTGGCTGGAAGGTTGGAGCGGAACTTGGCACGAACCATGCCGCTGTTTCCATGGGCACGGGTCACCTTCCCCCAGATGACTCGTGTTCTGTTGGGCTTGCCACCAGGAGTTACGGTGTTGTTTTTAGCTTTGTACACATACGCGCATCTTTTGCCCAAGTAGAATTCAGTCTCCTGGCGGGCGTAAACACCTTCAATTTTTAGAAGGGCTGTGTGCTCCCTCTGGTTTCGAAGGCCTATCTGGTAACCCCGGTCCGGTAGCTATGACAGCAGCCCTGGAGGAAGGACGTCACCGTGCCACGAGCCGAGCTGCGCAACACCAATCATTCTGGCAACGGAAGCCCCGCCCCCCGCGGCCCAGCTCCTCCCTGTCACTCCTCAGGCTCCATCCAGCCTCCGGCTGGCGTGACGACGATACCATCTCCTGGGGGGGCGGACGAGAGCCTCTCGCGCTGGAGCGGTGTTGCCCCCCCCACCTCCTCACTCACTTGGTCGCTCCCGCTCTTACCCCCTCCCACCTGGCAGGTGGGTGAGGCGGAGCGAGGTTGTCGGGTCGTGCATGCGCAGTGGAGGAGGGGCGTGTGGCGCGAGCAGACCGGGGCCATGGCAGAGCCGGAGCCCGCGGCTGCGGCCGCGGCCGGGGTCAAGGAGGGGGAAGGCGGCGCGGGGGGCAGCCCGGGAACGGGCCCGCCAGCCCCGCCCCCGAGCGCGGCGGAGTACGCGCGGCGCGTGCACCAGTGGCTGTGGGACTCGTACTGCGGCTACGTGAGCTGGCACAGCGGCCTGCCCGCCCTCATGGCCGCCGCCGCCGCCGCGGGCACCGGGCCCTGCAGCGCGGGCCCCGCCGCAGCCGCCGCCGCCGCCTACTACAGCCCCTTCTACGTGCTACCCGCACCCGGCCCGGCGCGCCTCACCCCGCTGCCCCGGCCTGGCCCCGCCGCCCCGCCCCGCGCCAGCAGCGCCCCGCGCGACAGCGCCCGCCCGGCAGGTGAGCCGCGGTTCGGGTGGGGGGACGAACTGCCCCATGCGCACTTCTTTTGTCAGCCCCCAGCCTGGCAGATCAAAATGAGGGGGCCCTTGGGGCAGGCCCCAGAAAGCTGAGCGGCCCTTCGCACTGGAGCAGGGATTGTCCGCCCTCCCTCACGCTACCCTGAGGTCCACCCCGGGGTGCCGTGCGCTGTCAGCGCCACACACGCATGATTCACAAGACGGACCTGGAGATTTCTGCCAGGCGTCCCCGGTGTTGGCATTGTTCTGCCCTGCAGCACCGGAATGGCTGTTTTTTTGTAGCCAGAAAAAGGCAAGTTGGCATCTTCTGAGGGGGCCCTGAATCTTTGCAGGGCTCATTTTGAGTCTTGGACGGGTGACAGCCGCTGTTCTAGAGTGACCCCCCACGCTACAGATCAGTAACTTCTCTTTGGACCTACATGGCAGGTCAAGGGGAGGAGACCAGCGAAAATGAGTGAAATCTGATTGCTTCCAGGTTTTACTTTTTTCCCCCAGTTGTGAGCTTTGAACAGATGTTCCAGCTCATATCCTGGAGTGGGTGTTGCAGGCAGCGTGGTGCTCTGGGGTTCTAGGGCCACGCTGCATGCAGTCCCGCACCTGGTCAGCTCCAGGGCCATGCTGCAGAGCTCCAGAGTTGCTGAAGCAGAGGCATGCCACGCACAGTACCCACTCCAGATCCAGAATGCGGGGCTGGTCTGTGGGTCCTGCCTGGCCTGTGGACTGGCCCCATGACACACCTGGTGTAGACACTAAAATTAAGGCAGTAGCAGTTCCATGGTATAGCGTAGATGAGTGAACCTTAATGTTTTTAGAATTGGGCACAAGTTATTTGGAGGCACTTGTCCACAACTTTTTGAATGTGGAAGCATCTCCAGTTGAGAACCACTGAACTGTTGCAATCTACTTCATGTGTTTTGTATGGGCAGTGCTTAGAAGAGGCATAGAGGGACCATGAAAAAACCTTCCTGTGTTGAAAGGGGGAGGTGGACATTGAAGAGTTAAGACTCTTATTTTTTATCTTTTATTTTTCTGAAAACCACTATAGTGATCTTTGACCAGTTTAAAAAAAAATCCATATTAAATCTGGAATAATGTCTGTAGCAATGCCTGTTTAGACAGTGAGCTAATTGTATCTGTTTAGAGAGTTTATGCAGTTATTCTAATGTTTCAGTGACAGAAGGAGATTTATACAGAAATCAGTTACGTTGCATGGCTCCTCTAGACTGAAAGCTGCTACCTCAGCAGTGAGAATACTCTGTGTACAGGCAGTCCGGGAAAGCTGCAGTACATGCATTAGAGGTCTCTGCTCAGCCTGAAGTGTGCAGGATACCTGGCTTGTGCTACAGCCTGTCCTGGTCCAACTCTGCATGGCATCTCCTGGAAACAGAGGCATTTTGGGCAGGTGGAATTGTCCTGTCTTTGTTTCCCGGAGGAGCATTCAGGGGACAGACTGGGAAGGGCTGTAGCGCAAACCTTCTCTCCTTCCCACTTTAAGCTGATCAGAGAGCCCCCCAGTGCAGGCAGGATTGCTTGCAGGTACTGCAGCAGCTTGGAACACTGTCATGGCACCCTTAAGGGGGCCTTGGGCCACCTGAGTTGAGAACTACTGCCATAGACTAAGTGGAGACACTGATAAGTCTCAGGTGAATTCTCCCTGTCTCTTGTGATGCAATGTCTTGCTCCTTATTTAGTTGTAAGTCTCTGTAGAATCAAATTGGAGTGTAATTTTATTGTGACTGTAGTCACAATAATACTTTAGTTTGTTTCCTGCTGAATAAATAGCCTCACTTGGGAACTTTATGATTTGTAACTAATGGCTATGCACAGCCAAGCTGGGATCAGGAAACTTAGCTGGGTTGTTCTGGCTCTCTTCACCATTAGATAAACTGTCTATGATGGGAATTTTATTGACAGCTTTGGTACTACATAAATGGGAATTGAATCCATTTTGGTCTTCTGCAGTGCTAATGAAAACTTTTAAGTGAGATAGGAGGAAGATGCAAAGAAGGGGATATGTTAATAAGAAGGTGCTCTTATCCATTCACTCTCCTGTCACAAACTAGCCTTTTTGAAAGAAAGAACAGACCAAAAAAAAAAAAAAAGACTGAGCACCTGAGGCTTCAAGGAACTCCTTCAGCGTACCACATATTTACAGCAGCGTTTGTGCAGCTTTTTTTCTGTAAATGAGGTTACCATGGTGAAATGTTTTTGGGGGGGTGGGGTGCTAGGTAGAGGATAGTAAATGCCATCCTTGGCTCCTTCAGAACAGACAGACACTCGTGTATATAACCATTGCAAACAGTGGACTGATATCTTAAGTCAGGGGTGTGTGTGTCCTTAATTAGAATTCAATTAGGAGGATGTTCATTAGTTTCAGGGAAGTTACTCTGTATATGCTACTGGCAAAATATATACCATCTAGGATTTTTCTAAGGGTGCACCAATAGAGATTTTTTGGGCTGATACCAATGGCTTTTTAAGGAGCTGTATCAGCCAATACAATCCAATTGCTAATATGCAGCCTGGCAGCTTGAAGAGAAGCATCCAGCTGCTAAGTCTGTGGTGGGGGGAGAGCAGATCGAGGCCCCCATAGTGAGGGAAGGACTGGGGCTGGGGCAGCTGCTGCCCAGCCGGGTTGGAGGACAGGATGAAGCTGCAAGCAGCTCATCTAGGGGGTGTGGAGAAGGGGACGGCTCCCACCACTGTGTGCACCCCAGGAGGGCATGGGGGGGAGGGGGTTGCGTGTGCCCCCAGATCTGTGCAGGGGGCAAGGGCAGGCTTGGGCCAGGGCAGCACTGGGCTTTTCCCAGCAGGGGGTTGGGGTGGGCTGTGGTTGGGGTAGGCAGTGGCAGCACGGAGAGCGGGGCTACAGGGTGAGGGCTGCAGCCACCCCAGAATTTGCTATGGCTCCCCTCTGTGCTGCTGCCTGCTCTGAGCACAGCCTGGCCCAGGCCCCCCACTGGGAAGAGCCCAACCCCAGCCTGCTTGCCCCACGCACACAGCTGGCAGAACACGCCCCCCACGCACCCCTTCCCCCACACAGCAGACTTACCAGTTGGATGCTGCTGGGCTGTGCTCTTTGCTGTCTGCATGTTGCTGTGGCTGCGCGTATGCACAGGGGCATTTATTGGTGACATTGGCCACATCAGCCAAAAAAAGCCAACTGCTGATACTGTCAATTTTCCTTATATTGGTGCTAATCCAATATGGGACTGCTGTATCAGTCTCTAGATTGTTCTCTATAGCACTTTTTTTTTCTGGGGAACTGTTCAAAAGAATTTTTTTTAAATCTTATTTTTGTTAGTAACATTATCAGAATTTATTTAAAAGCAGTTTAACAGTTATTTTATCTTTCTTTATTGAATTCCCACCATTCTAAACTGAAGGGGCAACAAGTTTTACCCCTAATCGAAGTATCCAGATTTAAAGAAAAAAAGCTGAAGGAAATCATCCTGTACCAAAATAATTGTAAACTATAGAATGAAAAAATGGATAGGTGTAGATGTGTCCTAGGCATGTTACAAAGAAGTGACCTTTTAACATGAAAAACTGAAATATGATAAGACTCAAAACAATAAGGAAGAATGAGCATCAGCAAAGACCTATAACTCAGTTAAAACATGAGTTTGTAGTTGGTTCAACTAACTTTTCTAATTTGAATGTAATTCTGATCAGAATTGTGAAGAGTATTTTAAGTTAAGGAGGTGCTTGAATGAAAGAGATGGGCTTGGTAGATCAGAACAAGGATTTTAAAATGTTTCTTAAATATTGAATACCCTTTTAATGTGTTTCTTGTAAATTCGTTTGCAGTGTACAGAATGTTTAAATTGTAAACTTTGCTTTGTTGAAATAAAAGTTTGCATAATCTCAGTTTATTTTTATTACAGGTCAGGAGTTCATTATTCCATCCTTGGCGCACAGGTTTATAGCAGAGATGGTGGATTTCTTTATTCTGTTCTTTATAAAAGCAACCATTGTCTTAAGTATTATGCACCTCAGTGGAATAAAGTAAGTTATCAATTTAAGGCATTTATTATATAAAGCATTGTCACTTTTCTGACATTTGGAAGCATATTTTACATTTTAGAGCAGCTAACGATTGACCTTTATACCAGTTCTTCCTTTCTAAATGTTAGGATGACTTGTGGAACATGCTTAAGAATTGTTATGTAGCTCCTTTCATGGGTTAACAGGGTTTTTCTTTTCAAAATATAGCTACATACTGTAGGTGTTCCAAACATTATTTTGTCTGCCTAAAAATAATTTTGTTTGATCAAACAATTTTTATCGTGGCAAGGACAACTTATTTTAGAAAGTTAATTTGAATAGGAGAGAATGAGTAGTGGGAAGAAACCATTTGAAACTAGTTTTATGGCTCCTCTTCAAAAAGATATTGCCAAGGCTTTCCAGAAATCCTGAGTCTACCTTTTGAGGGGGGCAAGGGGAGAGAATAGAAACCTTTAAAACTTGAACTAGAATTTCTTTCTCTCTGTCAGTTGTGCTCTACAAATACCAGAACTTTTAAGGGTTGCATGCATTGCATATGCTTCAACAAGAAGATCAAACAATATTTATTTAAAATAAGTCTGAAGGACTGTGACTAGGTGTGGTAATGCAGGACAAATATGGAACCTACCAAACTTGACTGGTCCCTTCCTTATTGGTTAGTACAACTTGAACTTAAATGTTATATGCAATTATATGCTGTCTGTATAAATGTTTAAAAATATGACTCATTGACTAGTAGTCTTACGCTTCCATCTTCACTGATCATGAGTTAGATTTATTTGAGACTTGATTAGAAAATACCAACAAAATATAGTATGCATAAGCTGTATTCCACTCAGAGATCTTTCATTTTAAATGTTTATTCCCATACACTGTTTAAGCCCAGAGGCTTTTGTTCTCTTTTCTTCAGAACCTCTTGGTTCTGTGATTGAAGATGTCTGCCAACCTTTCAATTAATGGAGCTTAGATCTTTGAAACCTTTAAATTTTGAAGCTGTGTAACCCTACCTTATTCTACTTCTGTCTGTGACTTGAGGAGGTCTACATTGCCCTGGTGTAGCACCATGGAACAAACACAAGGCTCAGCTTCTGTAGGCATGATAGGCACTATCTCAGCTTATTAGTGTGTTATCGCGTGCATGCCAAGGCTGCTATGCTGTTGCAACCCTGGGGTAAGAGATAGCAGGACAAACTAAGGCCTGTCTCACTTCTCTGCCACCATGGTGTCATACTGGAGTGGTGTGAGATTTTTTTCAGCAGAGGCCAATGCACCAGCTACAGAATTGTGCTTTAGAGGCTGTCTTGAGTTCACATTTTTGCCAAAACAGCCTAAGAAAAAATGTGTTGGTAGTTCTCATGTTGGAATAGTCCAAAAATGCATGGCAAATGTTGATGTTTCCATTGACATTTTATTACTGAGCACTTCAGCAGAAATGTCCAACTAAAGTTCCTGGTCCAGAGTTCTATCATCTATCTACCAGCTGCCAAAACTTCCAGCCATACTTATGAAAATTTGTATCAGTTATTTAGCATGTAAAGTGATAGATTGGCCTGTGGTATTCTTTTCCTCATTCATCCCTGTAGAGTTGGCCTCTTGAGGGAGAGGGGCAAGGAGAGTATGTGTTATGGATAATCTAAGGGAATCATTATTTTTTAATGATCTTATGCCTTTTTTGAGGGGAGGGAAGTTGCTTACCATGTATAACAATCTTCAAAAAGAGTTGCCTGTTTTCAAATCAAATGATAAGTTGAGGAACTTTCCTGAAAATTCATGTCCTGGGTGTTTTGTGTTTTCTAAGGGAGCATATGCCCCATCTGCCACTACCACCAGTAGTGCCTCAGCTCTAATTGCAGAGCCCTGATGTTAAATACAGGGGTGTGTGGGCAAGTCATGGTGAATGCCCGAAGGCAGCCCTTGAAAAACAAGTAAATGTTATGTAACTTCTCTCTGGAAGGTCTCTGTGTAATCCTGCGTGGGGTGGATTAGTAAACCAGTACTATGTCAGGATGAGGGTGTGTAAAAGATGGTTAGATAAATATGGATTGCTACGCTGCTTCTGTGCTTGGGCATTGGTCCATATGTTGTATCCCAGCATGCGTGCCTAGTGAAAGCAGGCTCTAAACTCCAAAGTTGTGCTTCATAGCCGGGAGAGCCAGCTTAAGAAATGAATGTTACTGTGCTGTAATGCCTCTTAGGGAATGGATATTTGAATCGAGAAGAGCTGGTTTCCTACAATGTGTGAAATACTGCTACACCTTATTCATTAAATGTTAATGATGTGTTGTCCCTAGCCTCTCTTCATGTGTGCTTCAGTTGACCTACTGGATTTTCAAAAAGGTTTGGTCTTCCTATGTAAAAATATTTCTTATGTGTAGGTTATGGAGATGAGTTTGCTTTGGGTGGGCATGTGGAAGGAAATATTCCACAGGTAGAAATCTGAGAGCAAGATCATAGCCACACAGCCAGGAGCCTGGGGCATGGGGGCAGTGGTAGTTGCCCTTGTCATCCTGCCATAGGTACACTGCTATCTGAGAGCACCTCACACATTTGCCAAGATGGGGCATTATGATGACTTTGCCTTTGCAGACCACGGTATTGGCATCTGGAGAGCAGTACATGTTCACTCTCCTAACAAATATAATTGCCATGTAGAAAAAGCTGTTTTTGTTAACAAATTTTAAGGCTTGCACCAGAAGCTTGTAAGTAGGGATTTGCAAATTGTTTTGGGGATGCTGTACTTACCATGGTATATTTAACATGTCTTGCTGTAGGATGAGAGAGGATGGGCTGGTCCTTAATCTAACTGAGCAAATACTGATAAACATAGACTCTGAAGGAAGCTTAAGCTAAGCCCTGCAATTTAAGATGCAGAACTGTGGGGACTCTACCTTACTGTGCAGGGTGCTGGGAAATGACCGTTCCTGTTTTCAGTAACATTTTAGATGGACCTTTTCTTTTTTTGGACTTTCAGAAGATGTCACCCTTATGATGGAAATAGTCCAAGGTTGCCCTTTATACAGAAAAGTAGCATCTCTGCTTGGGAGGCTGAATCCTTACTTGCTGACAAAGACATTAGCTAAAATGGTTTCCTGGGTAAATTGTGGGAGATGAAGATACTTGGAGCAGTTAGGCTCATATTACTGCTCACAGTTCTGCTCTGAATGCCCAGAAGTGGGAGGCTGGGTGTGTAGAAAATTTTGTTTCTAATAAATCTGAACACTTCTGAAGTTTTGTGCAGTACACTTAATTTTTGCTATTTGGATGCAGAGAGGTTCAAAAACCTCCCTTTTGAGTGTAAAGGTACTGGGCTCCAGAGGAGCATGGCAGTTAAGTGCCAAGCAGTCTGAAGTCCAGGTGGGGCAGAATGTAAAGGAAAAGGATAGTCTTTCTTCTGCTTGTGCTTCTCTTGTAGGAAGGTGCACTTGTTTTTGTATCCTGATGAGCATCTGCTAAGACTCACAGCCACTGCAGAGGTGTTGGCACCAGAGGTTAGTGCCAAATGACTAGATGCCAGCCAGAGTTGTTTTTGCATTGTTGCCAAAGCTACTGAGGTCTTAGTAGGCAAGACTGGCTTGGTCTTCCAAGCTGCTTTTGATTTAGGTGCCACTGGTGCTACTGGGTAAGGGATTTGCTCCCAGTTTAATGTTAATGAAATTGCAGTCTTGGATAAATAATACTGAGCCTGGAATGGTAATACATGTTTTGGATTTTGTCTCAGAGGACCTTAGACTAGTCTCTGTGCTGTTTGAGAATCAGGCTTTAGGCACCAAGAAACAGATGAGGCTGGAACATCCAAGCATCCCCCTTTTAATGGAAAGACAGCCATGCTTGCCTGACCTGTGTAGTGCCTCCAGTTTGACTGGTCAGGAGTTCCACGTGGTCCTGGCAGAGTGTCAGTGGTTCCTGGGACAAAGTGAAGTTACATATGCTAAACCAGCTGTGCTGCTTGAGAGTACCTAATTCCAAGGAAAGCTAGAACACAGGAAGAATCCAGCCTGAAGTATGTGCTCTCCCTGGTACCAGAAAAGGTGAGGTGATGGTGGTGATAGGGAGAGGGGTGGGCTCCTATCAGGTTATGCAGGGATGTTTCCTCTTGCACAAATCCTATGTGCATCTCCCACCAGAGATGTTAAGGCAGTTTTGCAGAAGGCCTCAAATAGAGGAGATGAGCTAGGGAGGATAATATTACACTGTGTAGCAAATCTGCAAGTCTGCTTAATAATGGTTGATTGACTCTGTTTTTTTGTTGAGGATCCAGAAAATGAAACCCTTAAAGTACCAAGTGATGAGAGAGCATTCCAGTTATGCATACGGAATTTACAAACTTAGCAATAATATGATAAGAGTGGAATAGCTTTCTTATTAAAGGAGTCTTGTTTTATACAGGGACATCTCCAAGTTTGCTATGCATTATATAATAGAAGAAATAGATGAAGACACATCCATGGAAGACTTGCAAAAAATGATGATAGTGGCTCTTATCTACAGGATGTTAGTCTGCTTCTATGAGGTAAATAGTATTAGCATTAACTCTAATTAAGATTGTCAACTGGATGTTTGTCAGAAATGTGCAACTACCAGATGCATCAAATTATTGAGTTACCTGATCTTATTAAGTATGTGCTCTAATGCTACCAGTGGTTGGAGGCTTTGCCTGATAAAGTAAAATTACTGCATAAACTTACTACATGTAAAGCAAAGTCCTTTTTTCTGTATTAAGATTGCTTAAAACATAGTGCTTCTGTGCCATTCTGATTGCTTTTCTTTGTGAAGGACATATGCTTGCTGGAGAATCAACAGTATTTGACTGCAGAATTAAAATAAGTGACTTCTCTTGTAGATTATCTGTATTTGGGGAGCAGGTGGGGCAACCCCAGGCAAATTTCTGCTTGGACTGCGAGTTGTGACATGTGATACATCTGTACTTATTGCACCAAGTCGCGTGTTAGTGATTCCATCCTCTAATGTCAGCATAACAACGTAAGTAGTCTTAACTTTTGTCACTAGCAAATTATTGCTAAAATCTTCTAATTTGAGTGAAAGACTTATCATTATTCCAAATGACCTAGTATTGGTTCTGTTGGGCAAGATCCTATTGTCCATTGTAATTCTGTGATGCAGGAATCAGTTAAAGGGTTTGCTCCAGCTTTAAATGATACAGTACTTGATTTCCAAATCCCGTTGAATATAATTTGTGTCTGGCAAAACTGCTTTTCTGTATAGACTAGTAAACTTAAAATAAGCTTTTTCTCTTATCATTCCAGGTCTACAATAAGAGCATTGATCAAGAACTTTTCTATTGCTTCATTTTTTCCAGCTTTTATTACTCTACTATTTTTTCAGCATAACAGAACAGCCTATGATATTGTGGCAGGAACTATTGTGGTAAAAAGGAATGGAGTCAGATGATACCAAGAAAAAAACAGATTTCCACACACTTTGAACTCCTTTAAAAAATACCCCTAAAATAAATGACATTGCCCAAGTATCTGGGGATAGAGAGTTAAACAAAATGCATCACTTCAGTATGGTGCCAGCAACTACTTTGAGAGTGTTTTTTCTTTTCCATGAATGCCAAAGAAGTTAAAATCTGGAAGTATTGTTTTAAATGTAGAAGTATTAACATTAGTTTAGCAGGAAAGACAAAGACTGTTTCTGTCAGAACATAAAGTGGTTGCCTAAAATTTTGCCATTTCAAAAGAAATGCTGATTTTTCTGCCATAAAAAGTTAGAGAACTAAGTTGGAGAATGCACCTGTTTGGTGGTAACATCTGCATAAGTCACATAACAGAAAATATCCCCTTTAGGGGATCACAGTATTTCTGTGCAAGGAGGCAGCAGAAGTACAGTAAATCAGGTTCCCTTGAATTTCTGAAGTGTGTGTGGGGGAGCCAGGTATTAATCATTTCCCTGAAAGTGTTGCAATAAATTACTTTACTCCAGGACCTGTATTCCGTTACCACTTTTAAAATGTTTTACCTAAACATGTATTGTGGCAAGGTTTTGCATGATTAAGTCTTAAGCATTAAGTCATTTACTTTGTGTCAGACCTAATGAAGAGGTGAAGTAGTAGCTGCTTTTTCTGTGGGAAGGGCAAGTTACACTGTGGTATTTAGTGAATTAGATGTATGTAAATAACTTCAGAGTTGTAACAGGAACAGTACAGATCATGGTAACAAGCTGACTTGTTTTTTCCTTTTGATGTGGGGGGGAGTCTGTCAAGTTTTTGCATACAAGACCATATAAAGCAATTGAAGGAGTTTGTATTCAGCATGCAGAAAATATTAACCAGATAGTGTTATGGTTTTAACTTCACAGAAGTTAAAAATTGAGTATTTACTGTTATATTCTAAAATTCTACCTAACTATTCAGTGCTATATTCAAAATAACTTCTAGACAACCTCTGAATAAAGAAAGCTAGTTATTTTGCATTAGACTGCTACACAGATTTGATAATGTCTGTTTATTCTTCCAGTGTGTAACAGTGGCTGGGAAACAGCTTACAAACACTGTGTCAGCATTCTCTAGGTTAACATGTCTGATTAGGAGTAAATACTGTTCTGAGGTTATAGCAGTTACTCTTGCTGTCCACTATTATGTTGGAAAGTATGAGGATTAAGATGCCTCTTTTAAAACATAGTGAATTAATCAAAAGCTAAAAAGATTAAGTTTAGCTTCTGTCACACTTTCTTGCATAATAGCACAGTATTTTATTTGGAATGACCTTCATTAGGGTAAGTACCAACATGCTTCTTAAAACTGATATACGTTGACATTCTACTTACAGCTGTATCTAATCTTTTTTGGTTACCAGTTGCAAACAAATCTCTCTCTGAAGTGGAAGTTTATTTATTTGCCTGAGTGGGTTTTTAAAGTGTGAAATTGTTGCTGCTTGTCAACTTTGTCTATATAAATAATTGTAAAGTATTGCCTAGTCTTCATAGACAGACAAATAAAAGCTACCCTTTTTGCTAGTCACTACTCAAGTATGAGCTTCCAGGAAGTGGTTGTTTTTATAAATGCTGTGGAATTCTATCAAGTGTATTCTCTGTTCCTTGTCACAGCTTCTTCCAGTTGTACTAAGACAAAAACTAAGGCACTACTGTTTGTTAGAGGTTGTTGTTTTCCTCCAGTTAAGAGGGTGTCTACCTCCCTTTATTGACGCAGGTTTTGTTGCGCATCTCGTTGCCTGTAAAAGCAGTTTAATAGAGGGCTCACCGCATGTCAAAATAGTTCTGAACTATATCAGTTCAGAGGTTAAGCATAACTTAACTAGAACCATCACAGTGGCACCTGCAAGGGCTTTGTCACAGTAAAGTGAACCTCTGCCAAAGAAGTTACAGTTGAAGTAAAATAATTGGGTAATAATAAAATAAATAAAACCAGCGGGCCTTTGTCTCTTTGGGCAACCAAAAAATTGAGTTGAGTCAGTGGTGGTTCTAGGTGGCTTAAAAAAAGAAGAGTACTGAAGGAAACTGCAGGGCTAAGTATTCCATAAACTCTACAGAATAGCTTTTTTTTTCCTTTTAATTTTTATTCATCAGAGCACGTTATATTACTTACCATGTTCAAAGAACCACCTGCATCAACCACTTATTCTAAAGATTGTCTGTATGAAACTTTTTCCCCAAAGGTGATTTGAGTGGTCCAGTTTCTTCTGCATGAAAAGAAATGTCACTTATTTTAATGCACAGAATTAATTCATGCAGATGCAAAAGTCAAGAATAAGAGTAAAGAAAAACATGTCAGTCTGGTACTCAAGCTCTGAATGTGCATTACATATTGGACAGACACCGCCAATTGCTTTAGAGCTTAGTGCACTTCTGCTGCTGCTGCTTGTTCTTGTATTTAAATATAACTTCATTAAGGAATTAAAAACCAAATCTCAAATGATGTAATGCAACCTCTTCCAAAGTGGGTTTATCTGATAATCCATTTCCCTTGCTTTTTTCATGCTATACTTCCTGTGTTTATACCTCACAAGACTTTTTCCAGCCTATCAACTGCTTTGGCAGTATAGAGGGTACATTATAGAGAGAAACAAAGTGAAGTATCTGTTGTTGCCAGAGGATTCTGCTACTGAATGTTAATCTCTCATGCATGGTCACTTAGTAGGAAGTACTAGCCCCTCAGGGAGGGTATGAGCCTGTGGAAAAAAAAATTAGAGATTAGCAATTCTCTTAACCTGATTTGTTGCCATATAGAATCTCACTTGCAAATGCTTAGGTAGAAGAACATGTGTATTGTTTTCTGTCTTAAATCACTTAATATTGAGAATCAGGATGAATCTATGCTGGTGATCATAGTTTCTAGGGTCAGAAGGGACCTGAACAGATCATCAAGTCTGACCCCCTGCCCTGGGCAGGGACAAGTGCTGGGATCATAATACCCCAGCCGGATATCTATCCAACCTCCTCTTGAAGACCCCCAAGGTAGGGGAGAGTACCATTGCCCTTAGGAGCCTTTTCCAGAGCCTGGCAGCCCTAACTGTAAGGTAACGCCTCCGGATATCAAGCCTAAACCTGCTCTCAATTGGTGGCTGCTATTCTTTGTTATCCCAGGTGCTGCCTAGGGGAACAGAGCCTCACATAATTTTCCACTGATCACCCCTGGTGTGTTTATAGATGGCCACCAGATCCCTCCGTCTTCTCTTGTGGAAGCTGAATAGATTCAGGCCCTTCAGTCTATCCTTGTAGGGCCTGGCCTGCTGACCCTCTCAAGGTTAGCAGCCAGAACTGGATGCAGTACTCCATGTGGCACTGGTCAGGCCACAGTTGAAGGGGAAGGATCACCTCCCTGGACCTGCTTGCCATGCATCTTGTGATGCAACAACAAGGTGCAGTTAGCCTTACAGACAGCTTCCTTGCATTGGCAGCTCACGTCCATCTTAAAGTCAACAATGACTCCAAGATCCCTTTCATTCACTGTGCTGTTAAAAAGGGTGTTCCCCAGCTTATAGGTATGTTGCAGGTTCCTTCTCCCTAGATGCAGCACCTTGCACTTGTCTGCCTTGAATTCCATCTTAATATCATCCGCCCACCTCTGTAACCTGTCTAGATCTAATTGGATTTCATCCCTCCCCTCCAGTGTATCCACCTCACCTCACACTTGTATCATCAGCAAACTTGGACAGCATACTTTCCAGACCCACTTCCAAGTCACTGATAAAGATGTTGAATAGCACAGGCCTGAGGACTGAGCCCTGGGGAACTCCACTGCCCACATCAGTTCTCTACAGATCACTGGCAAGAATTCTGCCATGTAGCTGCTGTATGTTATAGCTCTGAACACCTAAACTTTTTTTGTTGGTTTATAGCTCCAAGCAGCACTTGTAATGCTTATACTTGTATTTGATTTAATTATCAAGTTATGTACATGTTTAAGTGTATGCAGGTATGTAGGCAAGCAGCTAACAGCCCCTTTGGACTGATACGTTTGGGTACGATTCTCATGGTTATGGGGAAATCATTAAGTAGCAGGGCGCATATTTATTTTTACTAACTCAACATTTCTGTTAAAAGCAGAAATGCTGCAGAAGAGGTATGTCCTCCAGATAACATGCAAGTGTGCAGCTTGCATACATTGGTTCCACTGTGTGACTTTAGGTTAGTTAAAACTACCACAACCAATATTTCATAATTTTTATTGATGGCATTTATCCCATGGTTTAAACATGTTAATTATACTGTAATAAACATGGCTTTAATATTAAACTTTTCCTTATTATCCAAAGTCACCACAGTCCATTTCAGTAAATATAAAAATATATACTTAATACTTTGTACAATACTGGTTTTTGGTCCAAACAAAAATGGATCAGAAAAGCCAATAAACTCACTTTAAGAATTCCCAATTTTAAAGATTTTCTAAATGGATTTAGGCAACTTTGAATAATGGAATTTACATAATAAAATCTGAGACAATACTAAACAAAAATTGCCATAACACACAAAATTAAAATTTCAAGTTCACAGATTTGTTATGCCAAAAAAGTACATAGAGAAACAAAATTGTATTTACACATGTTCCATAATAAAATAACAAAAAGGCGAGACAGGTGATAAAGGGCTGTAAGAATGAAAGAATAGAAATAGCGTATAATTATTAAATGGAGAACTACAGGTCTAACAAGTCCTTAGCATGGACCATCCTTTAAATCAGTCTTCCTCTATCAGAAAATTTTAGTGCACAATACACCCAACTCACTCACTTCACACATACACCAGCACAAACTCAGCATAGAAATCATTCATTATCAACATTCTCTACTCTATACAGAATCCCTCACTGATATAATTACAATTTTGAGGCGTCAGTAAACGCAGATGAGCGCACATAGTGGTGCAGATGAAGAGGTATTATACAAAGCCATTCGCTGTGCAGGCTATATTCATGTCTATAGCCAGACCATGCCAAGTCAGTGAATAAAGAAACTGCTGGATTCTAAAATAGTTTTGCTTGAGAACCTCCCTGTCGCCAACTCTACTTATTACCAAAAAACTAAATAGGGGGAAAAGACAGCAGAGTTTTAAATTTCTGTAGGCAGATCTGACTTCAGCTGAACCCAGCATGAGGTACAATCCCAACAATTGAACAATGCAGGGCATCAGCTGTTGTGAAAGTTGCTGTCTGTAACAATCATTGACAATTATTTTCTACGTCTAACCGCAGTCTTTATCTTCCGACCAGAAACTGAAGATCCCGAAGCAGAGAAAACATTTTTCCCATTACTCCTGTTAAAAAAAGTTAGAAGTAATCAAACTCTAGCACGATGTAGCTGCGAGGTTCAGTTCAGTCCAGTCATTTCCTGCAATAATATGTATTCAGATAGGTATCTGAACACTGGACCAAACTAAGATATATTGCCAGAGAAGGGTTCCCAGAAACAAAAAAGAATAACCACATTCGCTGTATTAAGCAGATCACATAGAACATGGTTGATAAGCAACAAATCTCTCAAGTATGTGCTATGTGCGAACATGAATATAGCCTTTGAGTCACATATCAGTCCTGCATTATTCTGAACTTGCCTGTTCAGCATTTTCTGAAAATACAGCCACTTGAGAGAAGTGGGAGGTCAGGCATCCAAAAATCACTTTAAAATGTAGGCTGAAGTACATAGGTATGTACAGCATGTTCAGCAGAATTCCTAATGTTCACATAAAAGCCGTTTTGTGAGTTAAAAGCTGCTGAAGCCCAACACTGGTTCATTAACAACTATGACATTTTGATTAGTATCCACACAATCAAGCCCCTCCCTACCTTTAGTCTGTTTTAAAAATAGTCTTACCCCACTGTAAAAGTTGGAGGCTGGTTAAATGAAAATCCTGAAGAGCCAGAGGGTTGGGCTGGTGCTGCTGGTGCGTTGGGATTTGCACCAAAGGTAAATACTCCCGGGTTGCTATTTCCGAAGTTGAAATTAGTAGGATTACTTCCAAACTGGAATATCGAACCTAAAAACAATCAAAAGTCTCCATTTAGCTCCTCCGGTATGAAAAAAAATGCTACTTTGCCATTGTAACATACCAGTTTAGAATCAGACGATGTGCTTCACAGAGCAGTGACAGTAAAAATGGTATTCCAAAAGACCTACTTTAAATAAACACGTGTGTGTGTGCGCTCGTTCTCTCTAGTGCGGCAGTTTCCTAAGCTAAGAGTTACTGCAGCATTGCTGTTGTGTAGAAGGAATGGCCTTGTCAGCAGGTTTAGCAATACAGTAACTGACAGCACTTCCCAAAAGAGAAACTGAGGGCTTACACTTGAATACACTATACCTGGTCTCAGTCATTATGAACTTCATCTAGTCCTGCACCATTAATCTATACCCACAGAGGTTTCTGAAGTAGGAATTCTGTTCAAGGGTTATTTGCTGTCATAGACTAAATTGCTCCGAGTTCCTCCCCAAGTAAGGACCACAGCCAGGCTTTTGTTAACCAAGCATTGGGACTTCAAATCAACACGAATGAAGACCAGAATGCTGGTGCTCGTTCTAAACCTTTTACTGCACTTAACTTAAACCCCTCAAGTTAATAGCCACAATTTTATTGGTGTTTAAATTCACGCTCTTACCCATTTAACAGCACTTCTGAGGCTCCTTAGGCACCAAAAGTACTTAACATTTTGGTGGGGGTTTTTTTTCCATTTTAAATTTTATATAAAAAAAATACAAAGATTCAGCAATGGGCATTCTGTCTAAAGCTACCTGTATGTTACTCTCAGCTCTTTTTAAAATTTGCCTAGTTTTCAAGCTCATAGTGTCCTTCTAAATAGAATGTTTTCGTTATTAATTAGACTTCACCCTCCCTCCTCATATGTATCACTGCAGCACATGGATACGCCTCTCTGCAAAGTTTGGATTTGCATTTGAACACTCCCTTAACAGAATTTGCAGTCATTGGGTCAGTGCAGAAGAACAAGAGAAATGTGCTAAACAAAACTTTTGTACTGTTCCTGTCCAACATAAATAGAATACAAACAATAATACAAAGATGATGAAAAAATTAAAAAGAGTCCAAATTAATATATTTACAGCATTAAAAGGTAAGAAAATTGGAGTTCTCCCTTAAATACCCTTCAAAAACTGTTCACTGTTAAACTTCCTAGCTATAAATAAAATCTGAAATGACAAACTTAAGTGATAGAGCTGTGGTATTTAAGCACTCATGTACCATCAGTATCATCAGTTTTGTAAAATGTATAGTCCTGAAGGCTCTGAGGCTCATTATGTTTGTACTACACCCAACACAGTGGAGTCATCACCTGGTTGGCATTTAAGCACTCTCTTTTTTTTTTTTTTTTAATTGCACAGACAAGGAAAAATCAGAAAACTCTGGTCTTCAAAATGCCTCCAGATCCAAGGTGGTATAATGGATGAGTGATTAACTTAGTATCTTTCTATGTATAACCAGACTTAACTGATTATTACTGAGAAATGTCACTTATTTTTCTGGGTGATATTTATTATCTATATAAAATTCCTGTGTTCACCCCTCATTTAAAATGAGGCTTTCTGTATTACAGGGAAGAAGGGTTTTTTTGGTTTTTTGGTTTTTTTTACCTTCAATGACAAATGTGCATAATTTTCTGACTATTACTTAGGCTTCCATAATCAAACAAAAAAATGAAGAAGGCAGCAGAGGATCCTGATGCATACCAAGACTTATTTAGATGGTATGGACTGAGAAATTAATTACAGTGTGGTAAATAAAGTGAGGATGTGTCAGAGTTTAACTCGGTGGTTCTCAACTGGGGTGCCACAAGACTTGCAGGGATGCCACACTGTGGGTGGTGTCACCACGACTAGGTAGTCACCACAACCGCACAGTGCACCTCCTGCAGAGCTGCACTAGGAAGCAGCTGCAGCATAAGTATGGACTCCAGCCTGCATCATGGTCACTTGATAAGCCTAAAACAGGCAGAAGCATGCACCCTTACTGCAGTCCTTCATCATCCAGCCCTGCACAGGGGACAGGCACACCTCTGTTCGGGGAGGAACTGTAGGGTAGGGCAGCAATAGGAGCATGTGCTCCTGCTGTAGCTGCTTTCCAACTGGACTCTGCACAATGTGCATGGGAGGGGAGATCTCCATCCGGCTGCGACAGCAGCACCTAGCTTGTGTACCACTGAAATACACTGAGTCAGCACAACAGTTGTCCTCAGCTGAAGTGCTGCCAAATTCAAGAGAGCTATGGAGGGGTGCCTTCAGTCTAAAAAGATTAAGAACCACTGGTTTAACTGATTCCACAGTAAGTGCCTTTGTTTGTGCATTCCTATCCTCAAGTGGGAGTTAACCTAGGGCAGCTTACCCTGGAAAGAAACAGGGCTGTTACCACGGTTTAGCTTTACAATGGAATAGGAGCAGGCAGATGAAACCATTATCACTAAAGGATGCACTAGCTGCTCACAGCAGTGTAACAGTTTGCCCATCCAGTCTCTTAGACCAGTGGTTCTCAACCTTTTTTGTACCAGGACCCATTTGTAAACATTGATCGCCAGTCCAGAACCAGTATCCCTCATGACCCACTGCCCCCCAGCCCTCCCAGTGTGTGCAGTATAGGAGGCTCCAAGCAGCCCTTTGCAGGCTGAAACTCTGTCAGCCTGCAAGGGAAAAGCCACCAGTTTTCCACATTTTTTTTTCCTTTAAAGGAGAATCCATTTTTAAAGTTTGTTCACAATCATTTCATATATTCTTGTAACCCATGGGTTAAGAAATGCTGTCTTAAACCATAATATCCAATGTGTAAGTGTTCGCAAAACTCAGAAATAACTAGCTTGTGGTTTAAATTTAACTTTGGTTATAACACTAACATTCTTGAAAGAGAATAAGCTACTTAATGATATGTAGGGACCTACCAAATCCATGGTGGGAGCAGAGTGTGCGGCAGCTCCTTTAATCTTGCATGTTCCCCCCATGTGAACCTTGCAAGCAAAGCCCCTCCACTAGTCAGCAGGGTGGGAGTGCAGGGGGAACCTGCAAGATTAAAGCAGCCGCAGTGCATTCCACTCCCGCCATGAATTCAGTAGGTCTTTAATGATGTGCCAGCCGCATTATTACATCTTAATGAATTTTTATGCCGTTTCTGCCCAAAACAAAGACAGATTACTCAATAAATCTGTTAGTGGATGCACTTTGTGAAAGGAAACTAAACATTTAAGAAGGGAAAAAGGGGTTTATCTGAAAGCTGGTTGCATACCCCATGCAGCCTTCTCTACTGAATGCTGAAAGGAGAGCTTGTTTCTTGAAACATCTCTATGATTTCGACAAGCAGAGGGCAGACATTCTGTACTCACCAGAATTGGGTGTACCAGAGCCAAAGCCAGGCTGTTGATTTGCTTGCTGTCCAAATGCAGGAGCTTGACTACTGCTTGATCCAGACCCAAAGGCTGGAGCGGCAGGCTGAGAGCCAGCTGAAAATAAAGCGGTTGATGATAAGGATCCAAAGGTTGGAGCATTTGGCTGGCTGGAGCCTTGACTCTGACCAAATGCTGGTGTCTGGCTGACACCAAATGCTGGACCAGCAGCAGGTGCTGAAGACCCAGAGCCAAATACAAATGAAGAGGTGGAACCTAGAAAAAGCAAAGCAGAACAGAAATTTGAGTACAATAGTGAACGTCACAGGGACAAACCTGCTTGAGAGAAACAAGGAAGCTTTTGTATTTGGAGCCTAACATTATCACAGTTGTTAAATGAATGGCACATTTATTCTCAAAAGAAATCTGAGGTGGCTTAGATACACCCTTCAGCAGAGTGCATGAACAGAAAATGTTAGCTCCCCCACAGGAGATAAGTGAAGTACATACTATTGTATATGGTAAGTGACAATGAAAGCCACATTAGAAACAACTGCCTCTCAGAACATTCACTTTCAACCTGAACAGCTGCACAGCACTCAGGTCAAGTCAGTCCCAAGGCCTCTGTGAAAGCTGGGGAGCCTTAGATGCTGTTGCATCATTGGTGATTCTTCAGGCAAAGTGCCCTGATAGCACGATCTCCTCTCCAGGTACGGATGGTCGTTGGCTCACAGGGAGCTTATCTGCAAGGTCTTGTTTTTAGTTCTGCTGGATGTCCAGGCAAGCCCAGGTGTGGGTGCTGGTTTAGCTGCTGGCAACCCAATCATAGAACAGGCTGTACTGGTTTACATGGCACTGGATAGCAGACCAAGAGAGGCCTGGCCTGCAGAACGCTACATGCATCATATACATTCACACCACAGTCACATGCCCAGAACCAGCTGATCTCGATTTCAAATTCGTTTTACTTTCACATTCTACAAGCAAATACCATCAATGGGAACCTGATTTGCACGTAAGAATTCCTTACAACTCTGGTTGGCACAATTCGGTTTTTCATCAGTAAATTTCACCACGTTCAAACTCACAAAAAATATTTCCATCGTTACCAAGTAAAATTTATAGAAAGAGAAAGGAAGAACAGGCTGCTGCTGCAGTGTCCAGGCAGGCTCTTGCTGAACAGCAGCTAGAGGTGGAGGAGAGGGGCCAAGGGTGGCCACTGTATCTCTGCATATGTCCCCACCCCAGCCTGATGTTTCCTTGCTGGGGAGGTACAGAGCAGGAAAGGGTGGGCAGCAACCACTATGGGACAGAAGGAAAGTGGGTGCTGAGCTCAGTGGTGCTGTGCACAGGGGCAAGGAAATGAAAAATTGAAATAAATGCTTAAAAATAAAAATAGATTTTAGCTGTTGAAATTATAAAAAGTAAATAAATAAAAATCAAATTCTGCCAAGCCTACTTATACCTTGGAAAGAGTACAGCTTCTTTGTACCATTATTTTTGTCAGATTTCTTGATGTGTGGTTCTCCTTGCAGTTCTAAAATGGGAACAGGGCTCAAGTTTGTCACCTAAATGATTCCACACCAAATGTGCTTGCTGAGTTGTCCCCTCCCCATGGACTGCCAGTCCTGTATGCTCAACCTGAAAATTGGAGGAGTCCAACAACCAGATTCCTCCTATTTGCAGCTATTACTTACCAGTAGCTGAAGTTCTACAAGTCAGACCTGCTCTTAGTTGCACCTGGGCAACCCCTACTGACTGGCTAAAGACTGCAGTTCAGTCAAACAATTGTGCCCCTTTCTAGTTCCCCTTATCTTGGCTCTGTAGGTATACAGAAGTAAAATGCAATGGAAACACAGGACCAGCATAAGCAGATGTGACAATGAAAGGGAACACACTTGCTGAGTAAGAAGGTACCACCTTCCTCGTTTTAACATCACGCAGCAGTCACAACATATTATGAACTACTGTCTTGTAACCTAGAATGTCCCAGCACTTAAGTTTACGAGGAAAAGAGTGTTCCGCTGCATTCTGGATTTTTAAATTTGGAAGGTAAGTTGCTTATATTATAATGACTCCTAATGTCATTTCTCTCTCAATCAAATTTTTCAAGCCTGACTGACTGAAGTAACAAACTGGGAAGGAAGATATAATTCAGAATTAGGACTTAAACTTTTATTGCAATTTTTAAAAGCATGAAAGTCTTCAGATGGTAATTCCAGGTCCACCTTCTGAACTATTGCTTCAGGTAGAGAAGGGTTCTTTAATTCAGCTCCTTAGAGGCAAGACTATCAGATAAATTTAAATCCTCTCTCTTAGCAAGGAACTGTAGCAAACTAAATCATTGACTAAGTTTAATTCTGCATTTGCAGAATCAGATCCCTGCACAGTTTAATAGTGCAAATGCTGAAGGTACAAGGCAAAGCTGCTCAGTACATATGCAAGTTCAAGCTGGATTCCCACCCAAATAAGATGACACATTTAAGATAAGACCAGGATTGGACTTCAGTCTTCAAACTGCATTGAATGAGTGGGATACACAAATGGAGCCACTAGCCATAACTCATCAATTCAGGAGGAAAAAAAAATCTCTTCTTAAGGGGAGGCCACAAGAAGGGCAGCAGCAACACTGGTATGTTGCGTTTGGAGCTAGTGTGCAAATTATGCACCCATGAAAAAGGCCGCACTGTGGTCAGGAAGACTTGTACTTTTAAGGAAATCTTCCCAACCCTTGGCATGTTTATGCAGGAAAGGGTGAAAGGTGGCAAACAAAGGAACCATTCCTCAGAGAACAGGAGCACTGTACAGCAGATCCAAAACAGCTGAGGTAGCAAACTGAGAAAGGGCTCTGCAACACTGATGTGGCAACAAAACAGCAGGCCTGTGTCTGTGTAGTGAAGGGCCTTACCCTCTTCCAAGAGTTTTTGGTTTGCCCCTTCATGTTTAAAATGCTTTGAAAAGTTAGGTTTGGTTTTCAAAAACTGGCCCTGGTAGAACAGTATTCATCAACAACTGCATCTAGCTGCATTTAAACTGTTTTGGATTTAAATGCCATTGCTGAACAACAAGAAAGATTTCTACGCCTTCCTGCCTTCTGACACCACCACGGTAGAAATCCTGCCTTATCCACACATCTAAGAGCAACTCACAAAGACACTCTCATGGACCCAGAGGAACAGACTTCCACCTTCAGCTTCCTCTGTGCAAAAATGAAGTTTATTTCCTACCTATGGGGACTTTTTACCATCTTTAATTTTCCCTGAGCCTGAGGAAGGGCATGTGTGCCTGAAAGTTTGCAGAAAAAGGTAATTTTTTTGCGGTTTCTTAGTTGGTCTAATAAAAGGTCTCTCTGAACCAAAAGAGTTCTAGAGTTTTGCAGTTCTTCTTTGCATCTAGCTTCTGTCTTATCCTGTAAGTAGAAGTATAGCTATGGGAACTAAAAGCTACAAATGGGGACTGTGTTGTTTAATACAAGGCACCCATATTCTGTTCTCCTTTTCCACTCTATTTGTGACTTTTCCCTCTGACACCTGTAACAAGACAGCCCCAGTAAATAATATTTATATTCACACATTTGTTAACAGCAATAATGCAAAGCATTGCATGCACTCATGCCAGGTATTTTGTTTGCACGTTCTCCACAGTAAAACACTGATGGATATATACATTTTCTTGGTCCTATATGTACTGGCAGTAGCAAAACTCAGATCATTTTAAATGTACCTGTAGAGCTTGATGTAGTTGTGGCTCCAAAAGCGAAACCAGGGTTTGCCGTATTGTTACTGCTAGCTCCTGAACCAAAGACAAATGGAGCAACAGCTGCCCCTGTGCTGGATGTTGCTGGTTTGTTTTCTTGAGAGAACCCAAATGACTGCGATGCAGTAGACTCTGCAGAACTGCCAAAAGCAGAGTTGCTCACAGTGTTGCTGGCTTGTCCAAACACAAAGGGAGTGGGAACCGGTGGTGGATTCGAGGCAGAGGTGGAGCTTCCGAACACACCAGTGCCGTTTGCTGAAGTGCTTGGTACAGCTGTGCTGGAGGAACCAGAACTTAAGAAACTGAAAGTTGGCTTTGCTGCTCCTTGATCTGGGGAGAGGAAGCAATTAAAGCTACTTCAAGAACAGCAGGCAATTTTCAAGAGCATGATAACAGTATATACACTGCGCCATCTGAAAACGAGCACCATGCTGAATGACAGCTGATTATCAAGGCTCCTGCAGCACTTATGCAAACCAAAAGGGGCACACCAACTGATCTTTCTTTCCCAGGAAGGACACAGATGCAGGGGTGGAAGGGAGCTGTGAAGGAGAGGAAAGAGACTCCAGACTGAGTCTAGTTGTGGCTTTTGAAGATCAAAAGGATTACTTATGAACATCTGAACTAGTATAACATATGCACAAGTACTTTGCTCTCTCTTGGAACAGCTGGCCAACACGCACTTCAGGCATTAATAGTGCAAAAACCCCAAAAGCCTTCTGGTTAAGCTAAATAGATCCTACTTTGCAAGACAAAAACTGATTCAGATATATTATTCCTTCCAAAAAATACCATTTCTTGCTCTGAGAAAGTCTTGCTCTTTCAACCACAAGTCAGACAAAACTCACAAAACTGGGAGCCTGCAGCTAAAAATGTCTACTTTTGCAGAACTGAAGGTACCCCTGCCCTGCCTGTCCTCAGACTGTGAGATTTTGAATAAGTTTATTAATTAGCATCTGAGAAGTTTGGAAAATAGTTCAAAATTAGAGGTGCGCCACCACATTGGTCCGATATCAGATTGGTACCAACATAAAAGAAAACTGGCTGTATTGGATATTGGCCTGATGGGACAGCACAGCTGCAGCGCAGCACTCAGGCAGAGAGAAGCAGAGCCAGAAACATGGAGAGCTGCCTCCAACTGGGTAAGTCTGGTGTGGTGGAAGGGGAGGAGGGAGGGAAGGGGAGGAGGCAGATCAAGACCCTCTGTGGTGAGGGAGGAGGCAGGGGCAGGCCCTGCAGAGCCACAGCTTCCGCTGTTGCTTGCACCCTGGGAGGGCATGGGGAGCACGTGTGCCCCCTGGATCTGCACAGGGCTCTTCTCGCAGGGGCTGGGCTCAGAGCGGGTGCTGGCAGTGCTGGGAAGATGCTGCATCCACCCCAAATTTTGCTGCTGCTCCGCTCCCAGCGCCACCAGCTGCCCGGTGCAGCCCTGACTTGATGTCCTGCCTCTACCCATATGCCAGGAAGAGACGGGGCTGTGCCAGAGAGCTGGCAGCCAAGACGCTGGGCGTGGAGCGGCAGCAAAATTTGGGGTGGATGCAGCATCCCCCCCAGTGCCTGCTCCAAGCCCAGCCCCTGCCAAGAAGAGCACTGTGCACCTCTGGCTGCAGCCCACCCGGCCCTGTGCAGATCCATGAGCACACGCCCCACCCCCATGCAAACTGCAGCAGGAACCACCTCCCCCCTCCATGAGTCGTGGCTCCAGTCCCCACCCCACCCTTGCCTAGGAGGAGCCTTTCCCTGCCCCCTCCCTAACCCGAAGGGGTGTTGACTGGCCCTTCCACCCCCATGCCCCTTCCCTCGCATCACACCAGACTTACCAGCTGGAGGCAGATGCATCAGAAATTGGATCGGTACCCACTGATATGCCTCCTTAAATATCGGCTACTGGGACGGCCCCCAAAATTGGTGCACCCCTGTTCAAAATGATCTGGTAGAAGTACCCATATGTGTGTATTTAATTAAAAGTGTGTATTTAGATTCTGCTAAAAAAAACCCAAACAAACTCAAGTCTATATTCTCCTAAATCTTCTTTACTTAAAGAACACTAAATTGTGAATTTACAGTGTGGATACAAGGCCACTTTTCAGAAGCAGTTTCTCATCGGGTTAAAACCTGTCCCTTAAGCTATATGCATTCAGTCTCAATTCCTCTAATTTCCGTTTTTCTAATATTTAGGCCTTTGTTTCATCTACCCCATGCTTAAGGAACAGAGACTGTACCACTGTGAAGATCACTTGGAATCACAGAAAATTAGTGTTGGAAGGGACCTCAGGAGGTCCCTTAAAAATGTAACTAAATTTTAGTTGAATTCTTAGTTTAGCCAGCTTAACTACAATTTAACTAAAACTTAACTAAATTTTCTTTTTGCTCTCTTGCCTCAGATCTTTACAACTAGAACACTACAGAATGGACAAATTGTTCTTTGCAAGCTTGCGGGCACAGACATCCTTCTCTTGAGGCAAAGGGAGAGTCTTCTGGTGTTTGTTGTGTGTTCTCCTGGATGGGACAGAAGCCAATATGCAAAACGCAGGTCTATGAAAATGCAAATGCAGGGCAGTGAGGACTAGAGGTCATGGGAGACGATAGGTGTGAGACAGGTAGGTATCGTCTCCCCATTGCCTCTGTGAAAATGCAAATACATGGCAGTGAGGATCAGACCTACATTTTGCATCTTGGCTTCTATCCCATCCAGGAGAACACAAAACACAAGCAGACTCTCCTTATGCCTGAAGAAAGATATTTGTGTCCAAAAGCTTACGAAAAATAATTTTTCCAACTATTTAGTTGGTCTAATAGAAGTTAGCACATTTACCCAAACAACCTTGTCTGCCTATGTCCTTAGACCAACACCCCCCTCCCACCCTCACAGAATGGCCAGGACTCCTTGCAGATACTAGCGCACTGGAAATGAAAACAGCTCTGTAAACACTTACCATGGCATTCCAGTTACAGAACTCTGAAAAAACATAACTATCCATATACTGTTTGTTCACTAACAACCCTGCCATAGAGATTCAAAACAGCACTATTCTGTGCAAGAGCCTAATTAAAAACCATTTTTTTCTGTTTGGGGCTACTGACAGAATTCTTTGCTAGAATCCAAGAAAAAAGTGGGTTTTGAAAATGCTGGCAAATAAAAGGTAACCACTGAAACCTTTGTTAGTGCTGTCACAAAGTTTCCATATTCTTCTTCAATCTCTCAGTAGATGGCCTTACCCACTACCGACTACTGCACAACACTAAGGCCTAGTCAACATATAAATCTTACACTATTTACTGCATTGAGGGGTAGAAATTACAGTGACAGTCTGCAGAACTTGAATGCAATTTACAGCTTATTCTTCCCTCTCCTCTCCCTTTATGCAAATAATTAATTAAACCAGGATTGATGCAATGCAACTTTTGTGTTTGACAAGGCCTAAAAGAATGTTTATTATGACCAAGAAATACTGCACACTGTTTTAAAACAACAGGGTCCAACTCCATCGAAATCTAGAGAGGAATGGTAATATAATTCATCTACCCTCCCAAGACCTAGAACAGTAAATGCCCCCTAATGGGACAAATACAGCTTTCAAAGCTCCAACACACAAAACCAGTCAGAAATATTAAATTTGGCTGCACAGACTTATAAAATGTGTTACCTCACAGACTTGAGCAAACAACTAAAGAGAATGTCATCTTACCTGCAGTATTGGCTTGTGCCCCAAATGCAAATGTTGGCTTTGTTTGTTCAGTTTCCTTCTCTGCTGGTTTTGCCAAACTAAAACTGAAAGTGGGTTTCGCTGTACTCTCTTCTTTGGTTTGCTCAGACTTTCCAAACGAAAACATGGGTTGTGTCTTGGTTTCCTCATTCTCCACTTTCTTCCCAAACACTAATGAAGTAGCAGTGGAGGTGACAGAGTCCGGCTTCTCTTCTGTCCTTCCCAAAACAAACTGTGAGGCAGGTGCAGGTACAGGCACAGACTCCACATTGCCAAAAGAGAAGCCTCCCTTTGTAGAAGGAGTCTCATCTTTTTTCTCATCCGATTTCTTAAATGCAAAGGGAGTTGTTGCAATATCTTTGTCTTCCTTGGTGCCAAAACCAAAGCCACTTGCTCCAGTTTTATTCTCAGCTGGAGCTAAGGAGGCAGTGGAACTTGTGCCGAAACTGAAACCTCCTAAGGTAGGTTCGTCCTTCTTTTCCTGCTGTCCCAGGGTTGACGTTCCAAACTGACAAACTGAAGTAGATGGATTGCTTGTACCCGAGGGAAGTCCAAAGGTAAAATTACTGTTGTTACTCTTACTGTCTTTTTTACTCTCCTCTGATTTAGAGTCTGAAGAAGAGACTCCAAATGTGAAGTCCCCTGAAGTTTTAGGAAACTTAAACCCCCCTGTTACAATGCTTGAGGATCCCACTTCTGATGTAATGCCGAACTTGAAACCCCCTTGCTCTCCAAGCTTAAAACCTCCTGTGCTTCCTAACGTCTGCAAAGACTCTGAGGACGACGTCTGAATACCAAATGTAAATGATGGGTCAGGAACACCTGAGGACACAGCTGCATTATCAAAACCTGCAGAAAGGAAGAATATCTTGTATTCATAATGCAAAGCACATGCGAGTCCTCATCTACAACCAGTTCTATAACCTTCAACTATGTTAACTGGATCCAGTTATCTCACTAGAATTGTCTTCTTGTTTGTCCATGGTCAGCTATTTAGAATTCAAAGCCCTTTCTGGGGGTGGCAATCCTCTACCGCCAAGCAAGATCAGAGAAGTTATTTAGCAGTTCTCCATTTTTGTATATACTCCACATGACCAGTTTTGTGTTACTGT
The DNA here is from genome assembly GCF_052110815.1 of Crocodylus siamensis. Taxonomy (NCBI): domain Eukaryota; kingdom Metazoa; phylum Chordata; order Crocodylia; family Crocodylidae; genus Crocodylus; species Crocodylus siamensis. The sequence continues at coordinate 132,598,394 of NC_143397.1, read as the reverse complement.
ATACTGTAAGAACAAGATTATATTCCTTCCTCCCCAGATAAGTGATATTCACTTAGACACAAAGGCACCGTTTTGAGCCCTAACACAAGGTGCCTTTGTTTTAAATAAAACTCATGCCCACACTCAATTCGGGATAGCCTGTAGATGTTTACAAGAGTTACCTTGTTTCAATAATTTTTCTAGACAGGATTCAAGCAAATTTAATCAGGAGAAAAAAAAAACAAAAAGTGTGACTACTTTACTTCATCAAGTATTACCTTTGAGCTCAGCTTTGGTGCCTGGTTTTGCACTCTCACAAGCTACACACTTTGTGGCCTCTGCTTTGTTTTGTACCAAGCAGATTTCACAGTCCCAGCTTCCTTCCGGCTTCTTGAATTTGTCTAATCCCATAAATCCTCCAGAAGGAACAAAGAACGAGGAAGTACTGCTACTGGTCACATGCACTGAACCCCCTAGGAGGCAAAGGAAGGTGTTAAAAGCCTGCTTACAGTCATAAGGTGTCCAATCTTACGGGGAACCTCTTAGATTTACAGGTCCTAACATATGCTATAGCTTTCAACGAGAGAAAAGAGGCCAGTTATCTCTGCTGCCTCAGGAAAGTGAAGCAGGGGTAGAATTGAAGCCATGTGGCAGTCAACTGCATAACGTGTCATATGCTGCATGTAAATAATTGGATCACCCTGATCATACCACACACAGAAGGACCCAGTTGGGGCCATAACACTATGTTTATAATGAACTCAAGGCTCTGCAAGTAGGAGTGGTTATTTTCAGCAGTCAACAAGTGAAAACAGGCATATCTGTAGGTGGTTTCTAGTTATGTGTTTACTGAAAGGGACACCCCTACCCCGCCTTGAAATCCTCCCTTACCCTTTGGGAGTCAAGCAGCCTTTCATGAGGGCTGGGCATTACTTAGACAGAAAAAGAGCCTGGAAGGGATTTGCCATGGAGTATGCATGCCACCAATTAGCTCTGTACCCTGCCTGAGTGCCACTCTGATCCCATTCCCCAGCCAGATCACTGCTCTGGCTTCTGTCCCACCCTCTGTTCTCTGCCTGATCTCCCACCATGCCTTCTGCTTCTTCCCTATCTGTTGCTGTGCTGCCTGTCCCCTCCCTGATCTGCTGTGTGCTAAACACAGCCAGTGTCGCAACACTCCTGGTGTAATGATACTCTAGTTCACTGAGGAGACGACACTGGCACTTCTGAAAATAGGCACTTTTAATTTTTCTTTTTTTTAAAGAAGACTAATTGGAAGTACAGTTCAAGAGAGCAATTGAGCAGGAAGAGATCAGCGGGTCTCCAAAATTGGAAAAAGCCTCTAAGCCCCAACTTATGAAAGTTTCCATTTTGGGACTGGAAGAGAACCACTAATGTAAAAACTCCTCCTGGGAAATTAAAGTACATTTTCCTAGAGATCAATTTATAAAATTAATAGTAGTTTTACCCAAGCTGTCATCTGGGTTGAAAGATGAGTGTACAGAAGAACATCCTTTGGGACAGAGCTACCAAATTCCATGCAAGAAGGAAAAGCAAAACTCCTAGACCTGTGACGGGAACTGCCTGCAAACAGATGCTCTAGAGTAAAAACATTCCTTTTCCAAGCCTCAAACAAGTGCAGCACTACAAACACATGCTTCCCACACAAATGTACTAACGTTCCTCATGGAGGAACCTGCCAGTAAAGTACTGGGCATTCTCGCATCAATTTACAGTCAGCAGCCACAGTCATCCTCATCTAACACAACTCCAAAGTCACAGTTAAATGCATCTAAATGCCTACCTCTCCTCCCCCCAGTATTCCATGGGGATAAGAAAGTGACAGTACAGATCAGTAGTTTTCAACCTTTTTTCATATATGGACCCCTACATTTTAAATGGCAGTGGAGACCCCTATGGAAGTTCTGAATGGAAGTGCAGACCCCTTTGAATTTTAAGTGTGGTTATTCACATACTTCTGATTGATCAGAATCATATTCTGTGGGCCCCTTAGTCTGTGGACTCCCAGGGGTTTGCAGACCACAGGTTGAAAACCACTAGTATAGATATACGGTTTTAGTGGACACAGAGTTGACAGCTGTCTGGACAAAAAGATTAGCTAGTAACAATGAAGAAATAATTGACAGAAGCTGAAAGGAGAGATAAAATTAAAGCCCCATGACTTACCTGGCTTCTCAGACTGACAGGCTACGCATTTGCTGTCCTCTGCCTTATTTGACACAAGGCACACTGTACAGTCCCAAGAACCCTTCGGCTTTTTGAATTTGTCTCCAAACCCCAAAGTGACTGTTGTTTCAGTGCAGCTAGAAGAGGAAGTCACTGCTACTGCATTTTCTATGACTACTGGTAATGTCATAACAGGCATGACTCCTGTTCCAGGCTTTGGTGTCTCACAGGCCACACATTTGGTAGCATCAGGTTTATTTTGGACTAAACATGTATCACAATCCCATGTTCCTGCTGCTGGTTTAAATTTGTCTCCGAAGCCCAGTGTCCCTGTTGCAGATACAGCTGACTTAACAGTGTTGTTTAGAGGTGAAGTTCCAGTCTGTTTAGTAGTATCTACTGCTGACACTGTTTCAGCTGGACAAGTTATACATTTGTCATCTGCAGTCTTGTTTTGTAGAAGACACGTATTGCATGCGTCAGACTGCCAATATAATGAAGTCAGTTTAGAAGTCTCTTTAGCTCCTGAAGCACCTGCAGAAATAACATTTATTGCAGGCCTTGTATAAACCACTGTGCTTGTTGTAACTGGTTGCTCAGCTGCAGGAGAGTGGGTTTTTGGAGAAGTAAATCCTAGAAAAGAACAAACCAGAAACAAGGCCTGAACGTTCATGAAATAAAGTCTTAATGCTCACTTACATGTAACCAAGCTTATAAATGAAAAGCAGATGTTAAATTAAACCTATAGTACACCAGGGGGTTACAGTTATGTACATTATGAAAGGCTCTGTCAGTGACAGCTCCATAGTATCCTGTGTAAAGGGGTAAAACGCCAAGGTTTCGCTGTAACAAAATGACTACCCCAGCTTAATCTGACACAGAACCTTAGTTAAAAGGAAATACTGCGTACAGAAGCTTTTGCTGCCAGGAAATAGTTGTGAACAAAGTGCAGGAGTTATCTCTTATCAGCGCTTCCTCCCATGTGAAAACCACACACTTTAATTTTAAGAAGTTATATCCAATTAGACCACATTTCTCAAGCTGTTTATACTGTCACTGATGATGTATATTTACTTTAGCAGCTGTATAGCAGTTTGTACCTTGTACAGCCATCCACATGCTATTCTTACCAGGGCAGTTGAACATTAAGCAGTAGACGTACACTGGTCAGAACAATTAACCCTCTAGCATTCCATAATTGCCCCTAAAAATGTACTACCGTAAGCCAACTCCTTATTTTAAAAATTGCCAGCTCACATACAGAAAGAAGCTGTTTGCCTTAGTCCATAAAAAATACAGGTAAAGCTTGAAATTAAGGGGTATATTGTTTAAACTGAAATTTCCCAACAATGTGGCTTGTTCGAATGCCTGCCTGCCTCAGACTCTCATAAACACAAAAAGGGATAATTCCATGCGATTAATTTTGGAGATTGTCCCTTAAGCTGAACAGGCAAATTATTTTATTCGCTTGCATGCAGCTCATTCCTGTACACAAAAATGCTATCCTCTTGACTAGAGTAAGGTTAGGAATTTTATGATCAAATGTTTTATTCATCAATAAATGTCAGTTCATCAAAACCTTACATGAGAAAAGGTAAATTTTGACAAATCTCCTGTTTTGAAAAATAAAACCATCTTTTTCTACCACTGAAATAAAAAAAGTTTTGAAAAACATGGAATGCTAAATAAGCCCAAATGCTTTGAAACTAACATGCGTTTATCAAGTCAGGGGGTTTTTTGGTTCTTAAAAATTATTAAGGTTTTGACTTGTTTCTATTATGAAATCTAAACCATTTTCCCAGGATAGGAAAACAATTTCCTGACAACCCTACTGTTAATACACTGCTACTTAACTGAAATGGAATACTGACTATTCACTTTGACAAACCCTTTTTTGGTCCTCAGTTCTACTAGCGTCCCACTACACAAGAAAAGTCTCTAGTTTGGCATAAAGGGACACACAACAGAAAGAGTAGATTTATATTGCAGTCCGTCCCTACATTTATCTGTGCAGCTAATGCAAACCCTTAGACTGCAGTGAAAGCCAGTCAATATTTAAAAGAGTATACATTTTCAAGTTAAATTAGCAAAACTTAAATCTTAGATTAATTATTTAAGTGCCCATATACAAGAGGCTGAATCCAAATACATGTTTTTCTACAAGGTCTATTTAAACTGAATACATTGTCTCACCAGGGCCTTTCAAAACATCCAGCACACTCCCCTCTTTCAAGACTTTTGCAGGCTTGAAGGGGCCATCATAGTCATCATTTCCTTTCTTCTTATTGCTGGTGCTATTTAAAGGGGTGGTACCTTAAAAAAACAACAACAAAAACCAAACAAACTTTCATGGAGTAACATGTTGAATATACTGAAGACAAAAAATCATATTTGCTGAAACCAAAGATCTCAAAGATACCCAGACCTCTCAAAGGTACAGATGTGGTCTTTCTACTTTCTAATATCTGCTTCTAAAATGTTATGTTCACAAAAAGATAGAAATGTGTGTTACCGTAAGCATCACAGAGGTATAATCAACATTTTATTTAGTTTCAAAATTGCTTTTTAACTTCAAGCAAATTCCCCATTTTAAACTCAACTGTCAAAATAAAATTCATACCGAGACAGCTATGAAGAAAGCTATAGATGCATAGATGTTAGGGTCGGAAGGGACCTCAGTAGGTCATCAAGTCCAAACCCCTGTCCAAGGCAGGAAAGAGCTAGGTGCTTGTCCATATTAATTCATTATATTAAATACAATTTCTTGTAGAATAGGTTTTTTTTCCCCCCTCACCAGGTTGCGTATAGAAAAAAGCTATCTAAAAATATATATTTAAATGTTTGGGTTTTTTGGACACACATGATTTTGTTTCAAAAAACAAACAAAAACAAAAAACTTCCCATAGGAAAATATTTTGTTGAGTTTCAAATTTCCATTAAAAAATGAAATTTGAACTGAGATTGGTTCAATATAAAATCAGAGTATTTCAATTTGTTGAAATAAACCCAAACATTTTGTTTCGAGTTGGTTCAACATCATCCTCAGGTGTCCTGTTGCCTCATGTTCCTATTCCCTGTTTTCCATAAGGAACAGACTCTTCCTTCCATGAATCAGTCACATTACGTTGGGCTGCATGGAACATGAAAATTTTATTTTGGCCAAAGGACTGACAGGAGAATGGGAACATAGGATGTCCAAGCTACAAGCCAACGTAGGCACCATTACAAGGGGATGGCATTGAAATATTTTCAACTACCCTGAAATAAACCATTTGGAGAGGTTACACAATATTGAATTTTGATTCAAAATACTGCAAGATAACTTCTTGCCATTTCTGAATCAACTATTTTCACAACTTTTTGCTCTAACTAAATTATTGATATTTCCACCTAATTTTTCTTCCCAATTGGAATTGAAGACAAAGTGCTGCTGAAGTACGCAGTTCACGGAATCATAGAAAATTTGGGTTAGAAAGGTCCTCACAAGGACAGCTAGTCCAACCCCCCGCTCAAAGAGGGCCATCCCCAACTACATTATCCCAACCAAAGCTTTGTCTAGCCAGGTGTTAAAAACTTCCACGGATGGAGATTCTACAACCTAAGTAGCCTGTTCCAGTGCTTAACTACCCTCCTCCTGAGAGAGTTCCTTCCAATATCTAACCTAAACTTCCCTTGCTGCAACTTGAGACCATTGCTCCTTGTCTTCTTATCCGCCACCACTGAGACCAGACTAGCTCCATCCTCTTTGGAACCACACTTCAGGTAGTTGAAGGCTGCTATCAAATCCAATTATTTATTATATTAAATACAATTTCTTGTAGGATGGATTTTGTTTCACCCAGCCCTTGTTATGTGCAATGGCAGTATCACCCATTTTTGCATTAGAAAGAAAATGTATTACTGAAAACAAAATCACTTGGGGCTACAACTGAGCAGGAATGGGAAAGGATGGTCAGAGGAAGCAAAGCAAAACTGCCTTTCAAGCCCTCAAATTTATCAGAACAATCTGTCATACTACCACTGCATGAGAAGTGAGGCTTTCTGTGCAGATTGTCCATAAACGCTTCTATGGACTGATCTAATAAAGTGCATCCTGAATTCTTCTAATCTACTCACTTTTAAAGAAATGCTACATGATTTAATTTAATCAAGTTACTATTTTTGCTTTGGTACTACCAGACAGAAACTGCATTTGCCTAAATTCCAGCATGACAGTTCCAATAGCTTATAAGTTAAATAAATTATAAGTACCCAATGATAATTCAAAGGGTGGGATCACCTGAACCTAAGCTGCAGTGCCCTGAAGGGCATTTTGAGCCTGAAAGCATGTCTAACTAAGCTTCTCTCCCAACTATAAATAGTTGGTCCATCTTGCACATCAGGGTCCCAAGGGCAGCTGTGACGCACCCCCACCCCCCAAATGGGTAGCTCCCTGACCGTGCTTTGCTCTGCCCCTAAGGTGCCTTCCCTTCTCACCCACCACACCTTGATGGAATACTAGTTAGGGGGATCAGCGGGCATTGGGGGAGTCACTTCCCCCGTGCACTGCCAGGAGTGACCAGGAATAATGGTCACAAGCTGGCAGAGGGCAGGTTGAGGCTAGATATCAGGAAGCACTACTTCACAGTCAGGGTGGCTAGGATCTGGAACCAACTTCCATGAGAGGTGGTCCTGGCTCCTACCCTGGGGGTTTTTAAGAGGAGGTTGGATGAACATCTTGCTGGGGTTGTATGACCCCAGTATTGTTTCCTGCCATGGCGGGGGTGTCGGACTAGATGATCTACTCAGGTCCCTTCCGACCCTAGAAACTATGAAACTATTATGATTATCATAATGATAATCATCATCATTATTATCATCATCATTAGGGAGGCTGCCTACAGGCCCTTGCATGGGCCCCAGTCTAGATGAATCCCCCCACTGAGGTTCCCTAGCACCTTACTAGCCTCTACTGCACTGCTCCCAGGCCCCTCACTGGGCCTCTCTAGACCGGGGCACCTACAGGCTTAAGGGTTAATTGCATGGCTCCATTCCTCCCCTATACCATGTCCTACATGGCCGTTCTGTACTGTTGTTCTCCTGTTGGGGCTTTGGCCTCCTTGGCTTCTGCCCCTTTATTCTAGATATGCCTTCTAGCTCAGGCCCACTGTATTGGACCTGGCTTTAAGGCATTCTCTCTGGTTTGGCCTTTCTGGGAACTGGGCCCCTCTTTGCTGGGCCCCAGGCCCATCTGGCTGCACCCTCCTCGGACACCGGACCCGTCTGGCTCTGTGGCTTCACACTCTGCCCTTCTCTGGGCTCAACAGTCATTTGAGCCTTAAGCCTGCACCTGGCAGGGCTCAAGGCAAATACATGCCACTACAGTCCTAACCCCAACACTAAGCTCCTGGGCTGTAACAAGCATAATGGGGAAGCAGCCCTCTCTCGAAGAGGGGAAACCTTCCCTTGCTCCTTGTGCTGGAATACCTCCCAGCCCTGGGCTCCTTATGAGCTCCCTGAGCCTCACTGTTCCCACAGGCAGCATAGCACTCCGTCTAGTGTCCCCAGGTAGCTCTCCTCGGCAGAAGCTCCTACCCAGCGGCTTGCAGGAGTAAACTAGCTTCCCAACTCAAATGTATATACTCCTAGGCCTCTCCATCCCTCCGGTCAGCCAACTATCCCGGGCTGCCTGCAGATGCCTGCTAATTGCCTCATTGCTCCGTGGCCACTGAACTGCAGCTGCTGCACCTTGCCTGGCCTGCACTGCTCCCTCGCTGGGCTACTTCATTCTTAAGAGGAACAGAGCCCCAGTCCGATACAAGATATTACTAAACAACTCCTGTTTGTGGCACAAACATGAAGTTCCAATAAACAAAGTTTAGAACAAGTTCCTAAGCGATCTGAGTAGTTATCCCAGGAACACATGTACATCTGCTAAGATTCAGAAGGGAAATGTGTCAATAGTAAGACTTTCCTGTACTAAATCACTACACAGGAAATGTTTTGTAAGTCTATAGTGTGCAAGTACTATGTACTCTGCCACGCTTGGATCTCTAGGTGGCAGCAGTGGCTAGGAACACCTTTCACAGACTCCATCTGATGAGAAGGCTGTGACCCTTTCTTTCAAATTCACATTTGGCCACCATCATCCCTGCCTTTGTAACCCCAAGATTTGAGTGCTGCAACATGCTCGATGCAGGGCTGCCCTTGAAAACCATCAGGAAGTTGTAGCTGATACAAAACATAGTGGCCTGTCTTCTGATGGGGGTGGGCATATAACTCAAGTGCTTCAGAGTTTGCATGAGCTCCCATTACCTTTCCAGGCACAATTCAGGGTGCTGTTTTTGACCTGTAAGGCCCTAAACAAAATGGGCCTTATATACCTAAGGGACTACCTTCTCCTCATGCATCACTGCAACCAACGGCAGCCTTCTATAAGCACTAGTACCATCAGTACGTCATGTCTGTTTGGCAAAACGCATAGAAGGGTGTTCCCAGCAGTTGCTCTTCAGGCTTGGAACGCCCCCTGCAAAGCCCTATTAGAGTCTGGGCCTATACATTTTTTGGAAGTGCTGCAAAACAGTCCTATTTGGGCAAGTGTTTAGCATAGAAAGCTAAGCTGAGGGGCTCTCTTTATACCTTGCTATTCTAGTTCCCTATTGAAGTTGCTTTGTTCTCTTGTCACTCCTGCTTTCTAAGTTATTCTGTCCTTTTCTTATAAGCTGGCCATAACTTTGGTTAGGAAGGGTGGTACAGAAATCAAATAAGCAAGCAAGAAGACCTGAATTTGAAAGACATGATCTTAAGCAAACAACTGTACTTTTAAATATAATTAGTGAGAGTCACAATTAAGTAGTTTTAGGCCTCTAAATCTGTTTTACAACTACATTTTCCCCATCTTTTAAAATCATGCTGCTTTGTGAAACAAGATGGAAAGTGAACAAATGAGAAAATAACATCAAGGGTAGAAAGTAAAAACTTGAAGGAATTTTTTCGTAATATTTCATTACAGTAATTAGACACTCTTGTACTAGTAAAACATAAAACTTCCAAGCACTGCAAAGTTGAAGTTTAAAGTTTCCCTTTAACCTACCCTTTTAGTATTAGTATATGAATCAAACCTTGCTCTACTATATGGAAGCTTCCGCAGTATTTGCAAGTATAATACTTCAGTGACATTTTCCAAGAAGCATACTACAATAAGACAATTTTAGCTATGTAGTTAAAAACGTATCTGTACATCAAAATGAAGGCTTTAGTTGGGAATTACTACTATGTTTACCTGAATCCAAGTTGATTTCAAATTTATGAAGAGCCTCCCATTAGATTCCATGCACAGAAAACTTATAAACGTTACAATTCTGCACGTACAGAACGCAATTATTGGAGGGTTGTTTTAAATTTGTCCCTCCCCAACACTGCAGCAGGGCAAATATTGGTGGAGGAAGTAGGTAGCACACGAGTCACGGCTTCCTCCTCTGCCTACATGCCCTAGTCCCTGCCCCCTCATCACTTGCCCTCCCTGCCACCACCTCTGCCCCACTCTAGCCCCACTTGTACTTGAATGCAAGATAAGGTGAAAGACTGGAAGGGGAGCAGAATGCTCTAGAAATTCATCCAGATCCAACATCTGGTTGAAAGGATATCCATTTTCATACACCAACAAAACAGATCTAAAGCCAAAGAATTTTTTTGGGAGCTGATGTGCTAAATTTTTAGTTACCTGGGCTAAACAGATGTGGCACTGGACTATCACTGGATCCAGAAGGCTCTGCTGATTTCACAACAGGAACACTAAATGTAAACCCAATCTGAAGAAGGAGGAAGAGATACTTTTTAAATTCCCAATGGAAGAAACTTTTATTTGATTTAACATACAAAGACAAGCCTGAAATCCAAGTTTCAACTTGCTGGCATACAACATGAATACAAAAACTTATGTTCACTTTGCCATTACTGCCACTTGTTCTGAAATATTTTACAAAAATGACAGGAAGAGCTTTGAAAAGAACTGAGCTTCTCTATGCATTGTTACTTACAGACAACGGAGGTAGCACTTCTGCCTCAGTAGATTTTACAATTGGAGATGAAAATCTGAACACAGGGCTGCTAGCATTACTTGCTGGCGGCACCTAAGTTTTTAAAAGAATCAAGACTGAATTTAAAAGAAAAATGCTGGAACAAAAAGTAACTATTGAAAGTTAGAAAACAAAATTCTGCAGTGAATTTAGAAAATTTGATTTTGAAATGTACCCAACTACAAAGAATTAAATTTGAGAGAATTTAAGTAATCGCTGGGTGAATATTCTCCAGATGTTGTAATTACCTCTAAAGCCAAGTATTATAAACCCAGGAAATTCTAATTTAAGATAATGGTTAAGTCAAGTCTAAGTACAATTAAAGATATGCAAATATAATAAAAGATACCTAAACAAAATTTTAACCAAGCAGCTGCTCCTGGCACCTCCATTAGAAATGGAAATCTGTGTTTCTTTAAACTGTAGACAAATATGAGAATGACTTGATGCATTTTTCATGTTTACTTTATTGTAGTGATAAACCAAGTATGGTGATGACAATTCCTGCCTATTAGTACTTCTATCACTTTATGCTACTTCTAAATTGTGAAGTACCTCAGCTTACTGTTACCATAACAAAATTACCAGGAACTTTACAGCTGCCTTGTCCACTAACTATCTCCACCTAAAACTCTGTGAAACTAGATTAAAAATCATCCTATAACCTCATTCTAAATCAGAATGTGATGGTCTTAATTCACTTAGACATAAATTAATATAATTCATTGCAAAGATGCTCAAAAAATATTTGATTTGTAGCAAGGTAAACATGTTAATCCTGTACAGTATTATGGAGATATGCTGTCCAAAAAGTTACCTTGTTAATCACTGGTTGTGTCGGAGTGATTGATGATGATGAGACAGTAGTAGTAGTAGCAGCAAGGGAACCAAAGCTGAACTGAGGCAATGACATAGTACTGATGGGTAAAGATATTTTTGGAAGTACTGGCTCCTCCACCTCCTGAAATTATACATTTATATGGTTATTCTTTTCTTTCTACAATACATCTGTTCTTATTTCTATACAAAATTATAAGTACCAAAACCAAATGTAAAACAATGCCATTTGAGTGATTAAAAAATTATCCAATTGCCTATTGAAGTCCACTAGAGCATATTTTTTGCTGGCCCTTCTCATAGCTACGCCAATCGTCTGCAGAGTAAGGATTTGCTTGAACCTGCTAACCCACCTTTCCTCATTAATTCTCAAGGACACACACACACAAGTAATACAAAGTAATAAACAAGGAGAGAAAATTGGATTTTTTTTTTGTAATTAATGTTACTGATTAAAATTTGGAAAAAGGATGCTTCTGCTTACTGATCTCCAGGGATCCAGGTTTTCTGTTCATTATGGAAAAACATGGATTTTCTCCTTTAACAGAGAAAAATGTGGATTTTTACCTTTAAAGGAGAAAAGCACAGGCAATCATGGGTTTCCCTTTGCAGGCTGGCCAAGTTCCAGCATGCAAGGGGCTGTACGGACAAGAGGAGGGTGACTGGAGACAGGGAGCACCATGTGCATATGCACACATACATGCACGTAGAAGCCAGGCAGCGGTGGAGACCAGCTCCCTCCAGGTAAACCTACTGGGGGCAGGGAGAAGGGATAAGAGAGGCACACAGGCCACACAACAGTGGGGCAGGAAGTGCACGTACACCCTCAAGATTTCTACACCACAGCAGGGCACCAGACTGCAACTGGGCTGCACCCAGTTCTGGATAGGAGCCACCATTGCAGACACTGCTGCCAAAGTGAGGCGCCCCCTGCCCACGAAGCAGCAGTGAGGGGTACCAACTCCGTGCTGCCACCACTACAGCTTCCGCACCTCACCATGGTGGCACAGCATTCCATCGTGCACTGGGTCCCACCCACAGAAAAATACAGATTTTTTTTTTTTAAATCAGAGAACTTGCAAGGGTCATCAGAGCTTTTATGATTTTTAAACAAAAAACCAGGACCCCCGCTAATCTTCCTACTACTTCCGTAAAAAATAGGAGGTCTTGCAACACGTGCTAAGAGGTTCTGTTGCAAAACTATAAAATTTGAAGTCTGATATTTTTAAGGTGATATTTAAAAGGTGTGTGGGGGGGAGATGCAACTTTTTTTTTTTTTTTTTTTCAAATACACACCAGCCAATCAGGCCTGGTGAAGCAAAATTTAGGGACACAGGAAGATCCCTTAGGATAAACTGCAAGAAACCCTACAAAACAATTAAGTAAAAAATGCTGAAGCTACAGAAACCTAAGCAAAATATATTTATTATTGTTTATTGGAATTAGCTGCTGAAACTACACTGACTATTCTAAAGACTTACTGTACTGACAACTGATAGTAAAGCCCTTTGCTATGGGTAGAAGCCATTAAGTGTAAGTAAATTAAGGCATAACTTTTTTGCCCTCTCCCAATGCCTACTTTTATTTATGTGCTAATCAAAATTAAGGGGGGAAAAAAAAAAAAATCGATGGGCCTCACATTCAGTTAGATCTTTTATTTATGCTACAGCAATATTCTGCAAGATCTCCTGTATTTATGTTGGTTTTCTTTCAATCAGTAGAACCAACAGAATAGTCTAAGAACTCATAACACTATACATAAGAAAACAATTGAATAAGGAGCCCATACTTTGGAAGGCACATATTTGTCACCAACCCTCCTCACAAATATGATCTTCTCTGTCCATGCACATCACTTATGGTTTGTTTGGGATTTTTTTTTTTAATTTTTTTTTTAATGTTTTCAATTAAGAAGGGAACTTGGTAAACACTACAGCAGGGGTTAGCAAAAACACTCACAACCTTGACCTGTAAGATGTCATCTGCCCCTGGCAAGTCAACAAGGGAGTTGCAAGAGGCCCAAATCCTTGTTGTGGCAGTGCAGCCCCTAGCCCTTTCCCTACCATCTACCCTGAGACTTGCATGCCAAGGAAAGTGCCTTTATGTGCCACACTGGTAACTTTGCCTGGGTTTGCCTACCCTCCCCCCCAAAAGCAGTGATTCTCAACCAGAGTGCTTTAGTATGATTCACAAGATAAATGACTTTTCCTTCCCCCTCTCTTCCCCCTCCCTTCCCTGCTTTTCCTTTTGTCTTGCTTATCTCTAACTATTTACATTTTCACTGACATCCTTCCACACTTTTAGCTTCCATCATTCCTTGGAGTCTCAGACCAGCAGAGATTCCCTATGCCTGACAAAGGGTGACTGCACCCAAAAGCTTGCTAAGAACTGTTTTCCAGCTACTGAGTTAGTCTAATCATGTACCCAAAGAACCTTGCCTGAGATTTCAAATAGGAACCCAGTGTCAAACACTTTGACCTGTTGTGGTCTTTTGAGGTTTTCTGCAACAAAATTGCTCTAATACTTATTTAACTCTGACTGTAGAAAAAGGTCAGTGAAAGCTAAGACCCACCACTTTCCAAGGGGTGCTTTGAATCTAAAAAGGCTGAGAACTACTACACTGGAAATCTGTGAATAATACCCAGGGTAGAAGCAGCTATAGCCTTTGTGCCACCAAAAACATCATTATGGTAACATGAAGGCCAAGCAAAAAGAGACATCCTGTTCCCTTCTCATGCCACAGATGGTATCAATTTGTGCCACTATTTCAGGAGATGTAGTACGTTAAGTTTACAGCAGGATAGAGCTGTCCATGCTCTTACCACCTGCCTGGGGTAGGTGATCCCAGGGGTTGAATAAGGATGTGAAACGTTAAACAGTTAATCATTTAATTGATAAGCAAAGTGATAACTGGTTAGCTTACCAGTTATCCTTTAGCTTGGGGCAGGCACAATCTGGCAGGGAAGGTGGGGTAGGAAGCCTCATGGTGCCCCAGCAGGAATTGGAAGGCAGCAAGGCAGGCAGGAGGGAGGAGTGAGAAGGGGAAGGGGAAGGGGCAGGGGCAAGGGGGACTAGTACTCATAGCCTAAGAGGGAAAGAGCCAGTGGCTGAAATATTAATCAATTAAGCAATTAGCTGCTTGTTCACAGGTGCTCCCTCCCTCCCTCAGCACAGGTGGTCTGTGTTGTCTGGCTGGGCTTGCCTCTTTCCCCCACAAGCCCCAGGAGCACCTCTCTGGCTTGCCCCACTTAAAGGGACATGCCCCAGAGAATCTCCCAGGAACATCTCTGTCAGCAGAGAACACACTGCCTGTAGTTCCACAGGATCAGGCCTCTGTATGATGTGGAAAAACTGGCAACGTCTTTTGCCCAATGAAGCAGATCAGCTGTGGAGGGACACATCTGTTTATACCCTTAAAGACAAACTCATTTAATACTTTGACCTAGAGTGCCGTCATATTTTATTCCATTTTCACATCTTGGTTTGTTCCATACAGCATTACACCATATAGAAGGATATTATTATTAATTTAAAGAATACTTAATTTGCTTACTGGTAGTTATTGCCCATGTCAAATCTTTGCAACTACTATACATACAAACCTGAAAACTCTACTTTCCCAGCTTTCTTGTATGAGGACTTATTCATTCCACTGTTAATAAAGTAGCTTTACAAGTCATAATCCCCAAATATGTCCAAAATTTCCAAAAGTAGTCTATATTTTTGGGGTGTGAGAACTGATACACTAACTTGAGAAATATAGGCCTCCTATTCAGAAGCAAGGATCACCTGCAACTTCTACTAAATTCAGCTCAATGGGACAGTGGAGTAACTAAGCACTTGTGAAAATAGCCCCCCCCCAATCAAACTGTGCTCCCAAAATGAAGGTGCACAGAGAGGGTTTTAACCATTCCAGCCTATGTAGTTCAAAAAGCTAACTGTTTTGTAACCATTAATTCTATCTGGAGCCTCTAATGAGCCAAGTATACATATATTTGTGATGCAGTAGCACAACTGGAGTAAATTCACCAACCTGTTCTTGTCCAGGTTTCAATATATAGTGTAGGCCTCTTTCTCTTCTCATTTTGCCGCCACCGCCGCCTCCTCCTCCTGAAGACAGTCCATTAGAGGCAGGACTACTGAATTTGGGGTATGTAGAATTGCTGGCACAGAGATAAACAATGTATGAGCAGAGCAAGCTTTTTATTACCTACTTGCATCAAGCTCTGCTATTTACTGGATCTGTTCCCCTTGCAGAGAAAAATGTCCTATGCTAACGAACAAAGTGAAACGCAAAGCTCTGTGCAAGTTGTCTGATGCTGTTCAACTAGATTTCCCAAGGAATAAGAATTCTTCTAAAACACAAACAGTTACAAAAAAAGTTGAAAATAAGTTAAGTTAAGCAGACTGTCCCCATGCTCAACACAAACTTAAGTCTGAGCCAAAAGACAGAAAACAGGAGAATTAAGTAACTATTTTCCTACATCCCTAATGGGACCTTCAATACAGCCACTCAAGTTGGTCTTTACTTCAGCAGTGAACCTTTGGTGATGGAAAAGAGGAAGGTCCTATGTGCTAACACCATCAAACAAAGCCTTCGTGAAAGAGAAAGGGATTCAAGGAGGTCCGGATGACTGTCCACAGCTCAAGGCAGAAACTCCAGCTTGCGCAGCTTAACAGAAGCCTTAGAAGCTGTTACTTCTTTCACAGGGCTTTCCGCTGAACAAAGGCAGCATTTGCTGGTCTGCATTCCAGAGTTCTTTTCATTACACTGACTGATAAACCCCTTATACAAATCAGCACTTTTCCTTTTTCTGCCAAAAGCTTGGGCAGAACAGCAAAAAGAAAGACTTCCTAACTCAAGTGTAAAAGAGAAAAGCCAGCAGACAAAATGAATGAAGTAGGGAATGTGATTAAGCAAAACCCTCATCAGAGAAAGAAGAAGTGGGTACAACACCCAAATACCCAACGAACAGACTTATATATAGAAGCTCCTCTCCTGGCCAAACACATGACTGTTGAAACAGAAGCTTTCACATATACTTAAATCTAGGCACTAGGTCAAGTTCCCCATGAGACTGAAGGCATGGCATAGGCTTATGCTTCTGAGATACTCTAGTATAATACAGCAGAGCCCAACCCAGATTTCTGAAGAAAGAAGGTATGCACCTCCATGCAAAATATGTAGCCCCCCTTTTTTTTTTTTTTTATATACACCTATGAATTGTTTATGCAGAATCACACTTCTATCCCTCTGGGAAAGAGTGAAATCTAGAAGTTCTTATCTAGAGTTAAGAGCTAGGAAATTTGTGGTGGGCCAACCAAACAAGAGATTTACCAGTTGCAGTGGATTAAATCCAAGAACCACAGTCCAGAAACTACAAAGTTTTGTGTACCCTGCTTTAGAAAGCACCATCTGTATTACCAATTCAATTTCATCTTCATTTCCTGGAATTTCCCTTAAGGAGGTCCTTTGCAAAAGAAAGGAATCAGAGAAAGCAGAGAGCCAAGGCAAACTCAGAGTAACATTGTGCAGGCAGTCCTCAGATTTACGACACAACGGTTCCTGAAAACCGCATCTTAAGTCAAAATGTTGCAACTCGAAACCAATTTTCTCATAAGAAACAATGTTATAAATGGGGGATTGGTTCCAGAAGCAAGGCCTGACACCCTATTTTCACTAGAAATACCCCAGAATTTTGTACTCGATCAATTATAGATGAGTAATATAGCTACTTTAATGTATTTATATTGTAAATAGCAATCATATTGATTTGGAAGGACTTCTTTGTGGTGACTTTGCCGGAATTTTGAAAGGCTCTTGGTTGGACTTTTTGAAGGGTTGTTGGCTGGAGTCTCCTCAGGAGTCCTGGCTGCAGGTTTTTCTGGAGTCTTGTCTGCTTTCTTAAAGAAAGTGTCCAAGGAAGTTTGGACAGATGTTCTTTAGGAGATAAGCAATGCAACAAACTTGTTCACTGGCGTAGTGTTGCATTGGATCAAGCGTTGTTGAGTTGAAACTGATGTCATAAAGCTGAAGTAGGGTGTCAATTTATAAACACTGTAAGTGCAAAATGTTGTAGCTCGAAATGTTGTAATTCAAGGACTGCCTGTATTTAATGATGGCTACACTAACATGCTATGGTAAAACCTTAGAAAGATCTCAAAACCCTTTTTCAGGAGAGGCTGTTGTGGACCCAATAACTCTACATGAAAATGTTGTAAGCATGAAGCTTTTGCTTTTCAAGATGAACTGGCCAGATGATACTCATGGTCACATCAGACTGTACAAGCGCCTTCAGTCTACAAAAACAAAGCTGCAATTTGTCCAGTATGCAGACAGGCAGAAAAGTATCACCTAAAGAGGTTTGTGTTTTGTCTGAGAAGTCATGTCCTTTTCCACAGAAAACACAGCTAAAAAAATGATACGACTTACATGCAGAAAAATGTCTTGCAAAGATGTACCATCTTATACCATAAGCATCATGCCTACAAGCAACTAATGTAGCATCTGGCTGTTGAGTTTATACATTCTTCAGTATCATAAAAGAGGAGAAGGTGAGGCACTGCAGGACAAGTTAAATGACCGTCTATTGCACTGGGGTTTTAATTTTAAGTTCTGGGAAGTAGAGTGTTACCCTGGGTTATGTTAGACCAAGGTTTTAGGTCTCAGCCAATTAGGAAAAATGGGGCTGTAATCTACAGAACATTAAGATGAATGAGGAAAAATAATTCAATTGTGAAATGGTTTATTTCTGCATCCTCTAATCCTGTTAAAAATATGTATGGACAGAATTGCTAAAACAGTTCTGGTAATTCCTGAAATCTTGTTTAGCCAGCTAGAAAACTGTACAAGGGAAAAGAACTGAGCTTCAGAAGCCACAGAGCCCCCTCTGCAGGAGTGACATTGTATTCATTTTCTTCCCTGTTTTATTTGCTGGTAAGAACACGTATCTAGTCCAAAAGGTTTGCTGATATATAGTTTTATTTTTATATCCTCCTTCCGTTTCTCTTATTTCCTATTTATATGCATAGCTTGTATCAAAACATTAGATATTTCCCACCTCATTCCCAGGTTACAAATCTTAAAAAAAACAAACAAAACCCATCGTCCATCCTGTTGTAGGAACAAGAACTATTTGTTATACTCTGTTCAAAAGCCTGAACGTGTAGATTACATTTAATAAATCACAAAGGTATGCATCACCACTCCATCCTAATACATGGTTTAGGATAACTCTAGATTTGACATACCTTTCAGGTGGTTCTGTTCGCAGTTCTATAGCTAGATTTTTCTCCCTCATTCCCTGCAAATATAAGATAATAAAATTTGAGATTTTAGTTAATTGCAAATATGGAGAAATTATTTTAAAAACAAAGCTAAATTGCTCTGTTGGAAATCTTATGTTAATCCTGCTTCTTTTATTTGTAGCAGTCACTATAATAACTAGAATTCCACGTCACTGTATCCATTTAGACGCAGAAGTTAATTCACTAGTATATTAACTTCAATTAAAGTAGAATAAATTAACAGCCATCTATTCCTTTTGCGTATTAAACTTAGGACAGAGTAAATTCTTCATATTAAACAAATTTTACTACCTTGGCCTGTACCCCAAACCTAATAAGTACTAATTATGACAAACACCTGACTGCAAATTATATAATAAATTATATTGACCTAAAACTGTGATGACTTACCACACAGGCAATTCAAGAACTAGTACTTATTGACAATCATCTGTGCCAGACTCACAGTGAAACTTTTTAATTAAGAACCATGCCATTTTAAGCATTCCACTTACCAAAGGAAAAAAAACACAACTGCTATCACTCTTAACTGAATTTTCTTTCAGTGCAAAAGACAGATTGTGCACGCTAAACTAACAGATTCATAGATGTTAGCACCACAAGGGAACAGTGTGATTATCTTGTCTAGTGGGGGCCAACCCTTCTGGCAAGCATACCACCAATTAAGCTTCGTATTCTCCCTGAGTGCTACTCCAATGCCCTTCCCCTGCCTAACCTGCTCCTCTGCTTTGTCCTGTCTATTGTAGTACTTGCTTGCCACCTCCCAATCTACAGTGTGCCACACAAAAGAGGCTGCCTATGCCATTTGTGGTACATATTGTGCAGGTTGGCCACTCCTGACCTAGTCTAACCTCCTACAAAAAATATCTTGTAGAATTTCACTAAATTCTAAATCAAGCTCATAATTTAGAGTTATAGTATTTGTCTCTTAAAGAAAAATGTCCATCTTGATTCAAGATGGAATGACAGAACATCTCTCACATACTTAAGTAAGCTTTTATCCTTATTTCTAATCTGAATGGTCTAGCTTCACCGTCTAGGCTTTGGACCTTGAATGCCTTTGTCTGCCAGATTATAAAAACTCTTTATCAAAAATATTCCCACCATGCACGTACTTATGGACTAAACAAGTCACCCCTTAACCTTCTCTTGGATAATCTAAATAGATTGAGCTTCTTAAAATTGCCCACTGTAAGTTTTCCAAATTTCAAATCATTCTTTTGTACCCAAGTTTTCTAATTTTGAAACAGACATCAACTCACCAATCCCCTATAAAAATATCAGTAATACCACATATATTATTCCTATAGGAGGAAGAGGTAGAGAGTAAAGATAAGCTAATTATGGTTCCAAACTTAAAAACAAACACAAAAACATTTTGCCTTAGTTTTTAGTAAGAAGGAAGGTAAACATGGCAACAAAGACAGGATGGTCAACAGAAATAGCAACAACTAAATCTACCCTAACCCAAAGTGGAAATGATATTCAAATATCTTATTGTAAACAAATCCTGAAGATTTAAATCATGGATGGGATTATCCAAAGTGGAAGTACAAATCTCATGCAAGAACTTTGGCAAATGAGGGGACACTGCAAAAGCTTATTCCTGAGTCCATGATGAAACACACCAACACCGAATTACCTTGTAGAAACTCACAAATGAAATCACCTGGGATGTACAATTTAAATGGGGATAGCTCAAATGCAGATTTAATATACAAATAATCCAAACTGTGCTGGATCATTTTATCAGCAGAAATTTCTAGCCAGGCTGTCAGAGAAGTACTCATAAATAGGCCTGAACATCACTACACAATTATTTTATTATTTCAGCTCAAAAACAGTCCAAGCCAACAGTATATTATTACACTGTGTATACAACCTACCAACCACATACTGTTTCATAAATACAGTGCAATACAAACAAATTGAAATGTTCTTTGCACAAAGATTGCTACTGTCCTAAGTATTACCTTGCATTCTCTATACAGTGTAGGTATAACATACTATGATAATATTTATAGACATTCCAATGGTAAGCTGTGCAAATATGAACCAGAAAGCATACTTACTTTGTGCTTTATGTCTACTCTCTGTCGAGCTTTGCCTGACTCAGCAGTAGGAGTCAGAGATGGTTTAAAATACTGGGACCGGCTCATTGACAAAGAAACGGTCTTCGGTGTTACAAGTTTCTGGACCGGTGGGAGTTGGGATTCCACCTTTAGGACCAGGATTAATCAACACAGTTAATTTGGTTTTGAAGGTAGGAAGTGTTTTTATTTTAAAAGTGCTTTTATTTAAAAAACATGAATTAAATTAGTTACCTATTCCTAACCCAATCACTACATTCAGTGAAAATGCTTAATGTGCTAGAAAGGTATTCAACTTGCGCGGGAAAGTTAAGAAAGTCAAGAAGGGTAGTCTAGACATGCCTAAACCTAACACACCCAGATTCCTCAACTAATTTTACTCTGTTAGGGGCACCATAATTCACTTAAATCATCATAGTATTTTCTTGTACTACACACATACGGTTAGATTTATACTCTGTATAAACCAGAAACAGATTTCTACATTAAAATGCTTACAGATAGGTAGTCAAACTTCTGATGTTGATTATTCCAACAAGTTCAACACCAGAAAGCTACAACAACATTATAGTTAAGCAAGCCCCCAAACTCCTTGAATACATTTGAAAATTTTACCCAATTTAATTCTCAAGCAGCATTCCAAAAAAAAGAATACTCTCAAGTCAACTATAACCCAAAATGTCTATTTCACACAGAGCACTCTTTTACAGAACAGAAACAGCTAAGGATAGATTCATTTATTTTCCATTTTAAAATATTTTAATGGGAAGTATTTGTTTAAAAAAAAAAATCAGTATCTGCTGCACAATATTTGAAGTTTATACACAGCTGTACTAAAGTATTAAACAGACTTCCCCGATTTGTTTAAACTGACAAAAATGATGGATAAAACAAAAATAGTGAAAGCAAGCTGAATTTGATAGAAATGCTTACCTTGCACTAATCTCATCTAAAGTTTTGTTATTAATATGGAGTAAAGAAGTGGTCTAGAATGATTTAAAAGTCGATCCTACTGATTTTTTTCCATTTAATGCAAGCCATTTCCAAGACTAACTACTTAAGAGAAAAGCATGGTTTTTGAGTTCTTTTAAAAACTGCATGTTTATGTAAAACTTTGTATAGTTTTACTAGCCCGTTGTGAACTTTTCAATGCATTTTTAAATATACATTACTCAAACACTAAAATGAAAACTAGTTTATGGTTGTAGAGCACTAATGTCACTGGCCTATACTGAAGGATACTGGAATTAAAAATGTATCACCCTACTGATCTCACTATAACAGTTTTACTTAAGTGCACAAGTGTTCTGTAAGCAGTCTACTCTAACACCACAAAAACCCTCTTTTCTTGGGCAACTATTACTACTGTCAAGGACTTTCTATTTCTTGCCAAACATTTAAACTTTATGAATAGACAATTCTTCCCTTTTCACATAGAAACAGCTGTGTACTACATTTGTTTAGCTTCACATCCCCAGGATCTCCGTTACATAACTGACAAATGTTTTCTAATGCCTCATCACAGGTGCAGTTCTACAATTTAAGCTGAGAGCACTTGCTGTTTTGTTTGCAGTCTGTTTACATGACACTTTACATTTACAAAAGGACATCCTACACTTTGTGGCGTTCTTATACCTTCTTTTCAGTATATACTAAAGATTGAGATTTTTCAGGTAAATTTTCAAATGCAGTAATACTTTCAACAAAGGGAGCAATACAAAGAACACACTCTACTCCCCATGTAAGCCTCATGCAATGGAACACCATGGAAGGAAGGCAATCTTTTCATTCTTAGACTAGCTTCTTGGTAAAGCACTGTTGGACTAAACTTGAGGGTATTTGGATTCATTTGCTCCATATACGAGTCCAATGTTAAAAAGTATCTAAAAATCTTGAAAAAAATCTCTATTAACATCTTTCATTTCTTGACTACAGCATTATCAGTAGTTTAGACTGGCTTGTTTAGGCAACACATTTTATCATTCATTTAAATATGCAAGTCTGGCAGAGCCATTTTCACCATTTTTTTAATGGCATTTCCTCAATTTGGCTGTACAAGGTCTCTCTAAACACAACTGCCTAGCATAGCCACAGCTTACTTACCTCCAAGTGGCAGAAAGGGGTAGAGTTTAAGTCCAAGTTCCATATATGCTTCCCTGAGTAAGCATTTACAAAACACAAGACACAAAGAGCTAACCTACCTGGCTAATGCCCCCGAAGTGGAGTGGACAGTCTCCACAACCCTCCCAACTAATACATGGAGACATACTTGAAAACTGAACACACACCTAAACAAGTCACACAGCATTACCAATTTGTACCCTACTGCCAATTATCCCCCTAGATCTCCAAAGTAACAAAAACATTTAAATTTAAATCAGGGGTACGCATATCCCTGGGGGTACTTGGGAAGCCCCCAGGGGGTAACATGGCAGTGGCATAGAGAAGCAGGGGGCATGTCTGGTTTTCCCACAAGCACTTCTGGTTTCACTGGTGTGCACGGCGGAACCACCCCTGTCAGTTCACCAACCAAGAAAGATTGAAAATCCGCTATTTAAATTAGCTATCTGCTGTTATGGGATGACAGTAATTCTTACCCGTTTTCTTTTTGAATGGAAGCCAGTAATATCCAGCACACTCCTGTCCATAGGCTGAGAAAAAAAAGAAAGCAAGCAGAAACATTTAAAAAGAAAACTGGTCTACAGGTTTCTATGTAACAAAACAGAGAAAACAGTTCAGAGATCAACTTACAGAAGAGTGTGGAGAAGAAACAGAGGATGGAATCCTTTTAGCATCCTGTTGAATAAACATTACAATAAAGTTACACTATGAAAAGTATGAAAACCTTGTTTAAAGCTTATCTGATACAAATGTGCTTAGAGGGTTCCATGTGCTCATGAAACAACGTAGAATGGAGTAATAAAAGCCATTTACCGCTAAAGGACTTGACATCTTCTCCAAAGACTGCAAGATGCGCCGTGCCGTGGAACTTGTCACTCCATAGGACTGCACATTTGCTTGCTTTGCTTTCATTTGTCTTCTTACCGGCATCTGAAAAAGTTAGCATTGCACACTTAACTGCACTGGATTTAACACTCATGTCTTGTGTTAGATCCCATTATTCTAGGACAGACAGGGGGAGGAGGGCAGGGGAATTACTACTGACAACCAAAACCTAGAGACCTACTGAAGTAAATGGGAACCTATTTACTTTCCAGTAAGAATTGAATCATATTCTCCACATGCCTGAAAGACAGGTGCAGGACAAATATGAAGAATCTAAAATTCATATAAATTTTAGTCAATATTTAAGAAAGCTGTGAAGACAATAACATATCTTTTTTAAAGTAGGGTAGAAAAAAGAATGTAAAGTTGAGACTGATATTACACAGAGATTATAAACGTTAAGTGGGTAAGCAACATCAGATTTACATGGTAGTATGTAAATGAAGCATCTTAACCAGATTACATCATCCTCAGGAATTCCAGTTTTCACTTTTTCATTAATTTATTCTCACAGCCTATACTTTGGCAATGACAGTACCATACAACTTGTTTAAGAGGACAGATACGAAATTGTAAAGGGGTAAAAATAAAGTAAAATTAGCAAACAGTAATCAGTTATGCTAAATGAGCAACAGGAAGCCTAAAATAACATTCCATTAACTTACCTAAATATTAATTTATTATTTGTCTTGCATCGCCACTATGTAACCACAAACTAATTTTACCACATTGCTGGTATGCCCAGGCAGGAAGCAAAGCAGAATAAGTAAATGATACTGGGTGTAATCCTCATTACATTTTATTAGCACTACAAGAAGTAGGATTTACTTTAAAGGAAGCAGGACTTTCTTTTCCTAGAACCACTGAATTTTAGTTTTGACTTAAGTTTTTTAAAAATATAATCAATAGAGGTAAGGAAAAAACAGAAGTATTAGGGTTTGTTTGTTTTTGGGTTTGTTTTAAAATGAGGTTTCAGACCAAACAGCACCAACATGTTTCAAATGTTTCAGAGAATAAGGAGCTCCTAGGATCCTGCATTTGTTTAATGAAACTTACCTCCTGCTCCATTTATTTCACAACTAACAGCTAAAGAATATCAGTTTCACTAGGTAGCTGCAGGGGCCCCCAGTGTTCCCCTGCTCTGGAACAGAATTGACAGGTAGACTCTGTCTAGGGACCACAGATCCTGCACTTCCATGACCTGGTAAAAGTGCATCAAGCCCAAGATGTTCTGAATGAAACAATAAGAGTTCTACGAACAGGCATTTTTTTTCAGCCAGTCCTACCAATCAATCCCTATTGGCTGTTTTCAACATTAATTAGGTTAGATTTTGTTATCTATTTCGTGGGGTGGATAACATTGCTTTGATAGTGCCATGCACAGCTAGTCAAGTTAAGTACGTTGAAATGGATTTTGCTTTTTGGTGTCTATCTTAATATAGGTTTCTCTCGTTTTATGCTGTACACGTGTCCCTGGAAAACAGCGCATAACTTGAATTCACATAAAGGGAACACACTTTACTATATAACAAATAGGGATATGCTCCAAGGCCTTGAATGTACTGACCCCCAGGCCCATTTGTAGCACTTTTACAAGACAGTTTTGGTACTCACCAACAGCAGACAATACACACAAGCACAAGGCATTCTCACAGTGGGATTGCAACTACAGAAACACATTTCACAGATGAGCGAGGAGCACAGATCCACAGGAGACTATGTTTTGGTGCACATCACTCCCACAATGCACTGCACAAAGCAGCCGACTGTGGGCTTCCACCACACCAATCGCATCAGAGTGAATGTACGTAGCATATAACCTACATACAACCTACACCCTTTAGCATATAATGAATTTTTGGTATACAAAGGGTCATTGGATAAGACTGAATTTGCACATACAGGACCCGTATAAAGCAAAGGAAACATGTATTGCATTTAACATTGTACCTTAATCTCTGCTGGAGTGGAGTGCAAAGAAAAGGATCAGCACAGATGCGTTTTTTGTAAGTATACCACTAAATACACCTCTAAATAAAAAATTAAAAAATAACCAGGAGCAGCAGTTTTTGTTACAGTTAAGGATGCTTAGTTATTTTTGCATATGTATACGCTGTGTGCAAGCACAAAGTTTATGAATGTAAAACTTTATGCAACTGTAACTATAGCAGGTTGACAGCCCTAATTTATGTACCACAGCTTAGATGCTCCTTTACAAACAAGAAGATGCATTTTGCAATAATTCACTGATCACTCTCATACCACATCACATACTTGAATGGGGATGGCTAACCTGTGGCACAAGTATTACATTTCAGTTGCTCTTTACTGCCCACCTCGCTCCAGTTTCTCTTACCTGATAAGGAGTAATTCGTGCTTTAGACTGCCTGGCGGCTGCAGCTGCCCCACCATAAGTGGTTTTTCCAGGATAAAATGGAGAATCCCCAAGCTGGCTTGTCTTAAGGACAGAAGTGTTACCAAATGACTGAAGAAAGACACATTGAGAAAGTCAGCAAAATGGATAAAAATAACACAATTAAAAAAAAAAATAAAAAACCCCACCAAATCCCACAACATCGTGCTGTACTTACAGGGGAGAGAGCTCCAAAAGCTGATAAGTTGAATGCAGGTTTTTTAGAGCTGGTAGGTGTATGTTGTGAGAGGGAATGAGATCGTTCTGCTTCTGCGGACCAGAGAGGTGGTACAGTATTTTTTGAAACTGCTATATCTGACAAAAAGATGTATGGTATGCATAAATACCTTGAGTGGGTTAGGGCCTTAGTTGCATTATAAAAGTTATAAATTTAAAGCAAAGTTGATGTACACAGAAAACTAAATATAAATTTGCATTAAAGAAACACATAATAAAATGCCACATTCGGTCCCAAGTCATTCAACACCTAGTTTCAGAGTTCTCTGAACAGATTAATCTTACAATATTCTGTTAACAATCTGCATCAGAAAGCGCAAAGTCTCACATAATTCATGAACCCAGGTCCTAGTCATGTAAATCAATACAGAACCATCCTTTGTATTGGAAATTATAAGCACTAAACAAAGCTCAGACTGATGGTTTTACTAGGAAACTCTTTCAGAAGGACAGAAATTATAGTAACACTTGCATTACTAATGGCATACAAAATTCTCATAAGCAGATTAATCACTTGAGTTCAACCCAGGGTAGAACTGGTGGGTCTTAAATCTGGTTCTTCTGCAGTTAATGTTCTTATTTAAATTTCTAACAAACTGTCCACTCCACTGAAAGCCACAAGCATTTTCTTGTTTGTCCTGAGCCTGCTAATAAAAAGCAGAAGTATACAGACAACTACTGTGGACTCCAAGGACAGCCTCCCCCTTAAAATAAGGGGGAGGCATGGTAAACAGAAACCTGCTTCCACAGTCTGTGGAAGCCTGCGCTACTGTTGTCTGTTCTATCTGGCAATTATTCTGTAGTGAAAGGGCTTAAGTTTCCAAAAGTCTTAGTCAATAAGATGTTAAACAAAAACGTCAAGATAACATTTGCCCTAGTGAATTTTATATTCAAGAAAGATGACAGGCTTGATAGAACTGAGAACTGAAATCCTCCATCTGCAAAAGATAAAGCATAAACAGTAGAAGCTTGCCTACTAGCTACCCTAAGAGCAGTAACCCAGCCCATGTGCAAACCAAATATTCGAAAGTCCACAGCAAACAAGCTTTATGCTGTGGACAGATGTAACATTTCAAATGTGTCAAAAAAGAGAACGTGTAGAAATAAAACACCTGATAAAAACGCTCCAAAGCATGACGGAAAATGTGCCTAGAGGAAGCAGGTACTAATTTTGTGCTATTTCGTTCTGGAACAAGTGTATATGGTGTCTGTTCTCTGGCATCCCACAATGCTGCATTCCTGCCTCATCTCCCCAAAGCAGCTAGGAATCTGACCTTGTGGTAGAGGTGATATCTTTTATTAGAACAAATAGATTTTTGCAAAAAAAGCTTTAATTGCAAGCTCTTTTGGGTACAAATACTCTTCTTCAGGCATAAGAGAAAAGATTATAAAAATTTCTTACAGGTAGAAATGAAAGTTCATATTTCATAGGAGAGTTAAAGGTGTGGTAAAATCTCCTGTTTGACACAGCTTGATTTATGCAGGTTAGGCTCAGAAAAAAATTGAAACAGTCTGTTTACTTCAACATTGTTTGTTTGGTGGCAAGCAGGATGTAGTCATATTTTCTTCTGGTTATGACGTTTCATATTTCACAGAAGAGAAAAAGGATGGAATGCTAAAGTAACTAGGAGCACTCACTGAGTGTCCACTATATGCTCTTCCTGCACTTTGTTGCAGAGGCAAGGTAGGAGCAGAGCTACAGGCTGGATGGACTTGCTATCCACACCCCCCACCCCAGCTGCAGAACACTGAGGGCCAGCCCAAAGATTCTGAAGTGCTCCAGTGGTGGGATGTGCCAGGAGTCTGTCTATGGCTGAAAAACTCCATTTTTTAAGATGTTTCAAACCCTGTTACCCAATAAAATATTTCAAATATTACATCTGTCTGCACCCTTAGTAGCTACTCTCCAACCTTTGAACTGAATATAACCTAAACAATAAGCTTTACTTTCCATTTATGACAGTATCTTTTAGTATATCTATAAAAAAGTTACAACATGATACTTAATTTTACATTTTGGTATCTAACTCTTGCATATCAGAAGCTTATACCCAAGTAACAGACAAATTTCTGTTTTCCAAGGTGACAGATCAAACATGTAAAAAATGCAATGCATCTGTTATGAACAGAATTGGGCAAACGAATGATCCCAGTAAAATAAATGCTACCTTTATCAGATGCCCTAGAAGAGAAACCACTGGTAGTTGAGATGTTATCATCATCATGCTGAGAGGTAGAATCTTTTATTTCTTTTACTAAGGAGAGTCCAGAACTGCCAATGCCAAGAGCAGAGGATGTGGAAGGTTGACAGTGTGGTGCTGGGGAATCCAACATGGTGCAATTCAGATGACTTCGATGAAGAGAGGGCCTTGTTAACACATCTGAGAAGTTTAATGCAGATCTACTTGTGGATGGTTCTAGAATAAGATAATACAATTAGCAGGTAAGGAGTGTGTGGGAGCATAAGTCAAAAGCTGTTTTCTATCAACACTCTTTTTCTACTGCCAAGTTTCATGTACAAAAATAGAGATAAGCCAATTTTAACTTCTTCCTCACCCATATAGGGTTTCACTTAACTGTCTGTTAGCAGAACAACAACATGCAAGTACTTAAGTTAGTGCAACATTAAATATGAAATTGTTAAACTACAAAGAAGTCAGGAAATTCAGCATCAAAGGTTTAAATTCTAACCTACCTCAAGCTCAAAGGCCCCATTATAGAATAGTTATCATACAAAGCCTACATCAATTTATAAAGCATGATGTGTTTTTCTGTGCTTCTAAAATGACATTGAAAGTGATGAGATGTAACAATATACAATTTAATTTCTAGACTAAGAACAAATATTAATTACCATTTAAAACATAGGCATAATAGCATAGGCTTTTTTTTCCCCCCCCTAATTCTTTCATATCAGCTTCTCATACTGATGAAAAATTTCTGTCTCTGCTGTGAAATGCTGTTGAGATTTTGCCATACAGAGGATGCAGCCTTCTAAGTTTATGGGAAATGGACAAAATGCACAACTCCTCATCTCCAGATCTTGCATTAAATTGGGGGGGGGGGGGGGGGCGGCAGAAATCACCTTGCTCACTTTTTAAGCAAAAATTACAGCCATGTTACAGCTATTTAATGGACTAGGGAAAACTGATCAGTCTCTATCCCTAAAGGACAACCTAGAGAACACCAGAAGGAAAACCTTTTCAAATGTTGGGGGGGAAAAAAAAATTAAACAACTGTATTATATTTCATCAAACCTTTCTTTCCAATTTCCTTTAAAAATGTAATAAATCCAGAAGGCTAAAATCTATGAATTTTAGTATTCATAAAATCTCTGAAGTCTAAATGTATTAATCTTATTCAACTAGCTGTAGTCTTCCACATACCTTCCAAAATAATTCTGGTAGACTCAGGAGTGACTCTTCCATCAATCACAGTGGTGTCTTCCTCTGTATAATCATGATGGTAGCTTAATGGATTCTCACCCTGGTTTCTAGGTTCACTTGTATCTACATGCTCCTCTTCGCTTTTATTGAAGTACTTTTGTAACCACCCTGGTACAATGTTCTTCACCGACTCCGTCACTCTACTAATGATTCCCTGCTTGAAAGAGAAAATATTTGAGGTTAACTATGTGCATAAACTCAAAATATATTTTGATGTGCAACATTCCTGACTCATGAAATGTCTCACAGAAAACCTATTGAAAAAAAGAAAAGGACAAAGGAATCTGATTCCACTTTGGAAATAAATATTACTTACAACAAGGACAAATATGATGACTATTCATCTGACTCACTGATTTATTACTTTGCATTAGAGTACCTACACTTCCCTCACTTAATTCTCAAAACTCTAATATTCAGGTGACAGTTCACAAAGGGATTGTCTAATATATGCTGTTATTCAGTAACAACTGTTCATGCACAACTGCAATTATGGGCACTTATTCCATGGAAAGAGAGACTTCCCATGGTGTCGCTGGTAAACAATTCCATGGATTGCAAGTACTTAGTCAACAACTATCTACAGAGATAGCTTACTTGCTATAATCACAAACATCAAAATCGTATGCTTGGAGCATTTTTCAACATCGTTCTGTTGTCTCACAACCTGTCAAATACTACTGGTGACCCCTTACATGTATACCATGATCCAGAAGGATCAATGGTTGCCTACTACTACCTGCAACTTGTAGAGGGGGCCTTACTAATGTTAACTGATTTTTTTTACCACTGGTCAGAGATTTCTTGGAAAGCTGAAGACAGACTGCACAGACAACAGATGTAATCACAATCTTTCATCATTTTCAAAATTGGGACTGTCAAACAACCAAAATACTGCTCATCCACCTAAATCAAATTTCCCTCAGTGGCATATTTGTTCTTTAAGAATCTTCAAATCCTACTTTTCCATACTTTCAAAAATGGATACAAGCCCATTCTAACAAATTCCATCCTGCCAATTAACAATTCTTAGCAATGTTTATGTTTTACTTTAGAATACCTGTGTTTTTGTAAATTTGTTCCCTGCCTTTCCTTCAAATGTTGGCATGTCTAAATGTAACTTTAGACATGTTAGGCAATCACTTGTAATACTGAATAATATCTTTCGCATTTACTACAGTTAAAATGAAAATTAAATTCAGTAGTTTGAAAACTGAAAAATAAAGCAACTAAACAGATATATGTAAAACCATACTATGAGAGCTGCATGATCCCTCTAAAAACTTTAGAATTCCATCCATCTCAATTCCTGTATTCCTCTCCAGTCCATTCTGCCCACTAGCCATGCTCTCATCTCAAAACTTCCATCCCTTCCTTTCAGGCACCAGAAGAAATTGAAGTATGTGCCTTATTTTGAGCATAATGAGCAAAGCTGCAGCCTTCCTACCTTCCCTCTCAGGCTATCAGTAAAACATGGGACCAGGACAATAGTAAGCCCAGCTCCAGCCCTTGGTCCCAGCTGGGTTGCAACTATGCTTGCCCCAAGTGCTGCCAAACTGCAAGTGAATCCAGGTGAAGGGAACTGCAAGTGAAGACAGCTGCAGCCCCCAATCCTGACTAGCCTGCAACCCTGCCCACTGTGGGCACACAGTTCCGATCCCACATTCCTTGACAGCTATGCACATATACACATGAAACTGAGCTCTGCTCCCCTAAGACTACACTCATAATGACTGTCCACCCTGTTCTCTTCCTCCCCTCCCCTAAGTAAGGAGGGAGGGAGAGCACAGCACTATGGGAGGCTGGGGAACAGATTGAGACCCCCCCTCCCCAAATACACACACACCCTCTCACAGTGCTATGGTGTACTGCACAGATGTTACATGTAGCACTACAACAGTGCTACAGGAACTTTCATCCAGGAACTTTTCTGTAGTGCTTCCAACATGCTGTAATTCTACAGGGGATGTGTATGCCTGTCCCCTCAACTAAGCACTATAATGCCTGTTCATGGCCTCAGCTATAGCTTAAGTTGGACAGGAATGACACCCTAGCCCCCACTGAAGGGGGTAGAAAAGGAGTTAAGATTACTCTACTTTGATGCTGTATATAGATAAAAAGCAAAAGATCATCACAAACACACTAAACTGGATATGACATAAACAGGATACAAAACTAAGATAGCACTTTGCATCTTGTCCCAGACAAGCAACAAACTTCAGCCTCCCTACAGGGACAGCTGATTAAATCATCAAAGAAGTAAAATACAATTCATAACACAAACAGCCCAGCTGACCATTTATTCCCTTTTTTAATCAAGACAAATGTAATCTGGTATGCAATTAGAAAGCACTTTAAAACACTTGGGGCATGGCAGCCTATCACTCATGCACAGCTGATGTAGTAGAACCAAAACCAGAACTAGCACGTTTCCATTTGGTATTTTGTTTGTTTTTAAATCCCTAAAATTATTTATTTCATCCATACCAATCAGACTTGTACCAAGACATTACGGAGAATATTCATTAACACTCTAAAGCAAACAAAACTCAACCATACATGTACTGTGAAAGATTTTAATATTGTGCTAGAAATAGTCAAATGAGTCAGCTGAAAATCCAACCTCAAGTTCTCCTATGAGGTCTGAGGCATTTCAAATATCTTTGTTTTATCCTAATGGAACAAAGCAGCACTGAGGGTCCTATCAGGGAATCCTCTGCTATCATGGTCCAAGTGGAAGTGGAAGTCAACTGAAGCAGTAGGTTTCAGAGATTATGTAGTTCAAGCAGCCATATAGACAGTTCCACAGTGAGAAGAAAGTAACAAAGTGGAAGAAACCTTTCCTCCATAAAAAATGTATCTTGACAAAAATCACCTGGGAAGTTTCAAAATTTATTTAGTTTTGAGAACCAGAACGAAAGCCAGATTTACAACAGATGGCTGGTCTCCCTGTAGTTCTGGCTGAAGTGAGTCTTTCCACAATTATCTAGTAAATATTGGTAGTTAGATACAGAAGGTTGCATATATGAACTAATCACTTCCCAGTTTACATGGAAACAGCTGAAAAAGCCTGCATCTACGCTACAAAAGCTCCAAGTGGACAAGGAGCTTTACTGCTTTAACTCATTTCATCCATAGGGGGGAGTTTTACTGTTCAAATACAATGCAGTTTTACAGGTATAGCTGCAGCTACCAGTTCTTTGCTGAAATACTATATCAATATTCCTAATCAGTAATCATTCCTCATGGGGACATGGCCAAGGTTTGGCTGTCTAGGTGCATCTTTGTTAGATGGTTTACTATATAGGATTCTTATTAGGTCTAATGCTACATTTCTCCCACACCCACACAGAAAATGGTTTTGACCTGGCCTTGGCGATACTTTAAGTTCATGCTAGCTAACTCAGCAGGAACATGGGTCAGAACCTGGGCTGTTTTCACTTAGGGTGGACAATGCCCACTCTGCAAATGGGGATGCAGGAAAAAAAAAAAAAGAAAAAAGAGTGTTTATAGTTCTTGTCACAAGTCCCCTCTGACAGACAGACAAGTTCTCCCACAAGTGAAAAGAGTGGAAAAGGGTACTAAAAAAAAGTCTCATTACAAAGAACAACAGGACATGCCCTTAACACAATCCATAGGAAAATAGAAACACTGAGGATGCAGTAACACTATTACAGCTTTGATATGGGAAGGCTCACTCCCAAACAAGGCTAGCACTCAAGTGCAGATATCAATCATTGTTGTTAACTATGCAGTGTGGACAGCCCCAAAAATCAACAGCTTCCAAATGAGCTGGTTACACAAGTATAATGCTGTGCCAATTAATTTTATAATTAAGTAAAGATGTAATAACTTAAATAACAACTTTATTTTCCCAGTATAAACAAAGTCATGTTAGAAAAATGTGTCATGACAGATAACAAATTTTTCAATCAGTAGCAGTGAAAGTCCACTACTGAAACTGAGCAATTGTATCAATTTGTTCTTGAAAGCTTCAGCTGTACATCTGATCAAAGTGAAGATACTTTTGCCTGCATTAGAGCATCTGCAAAACCTCTCTCAAAAGGGGTTTCTGATGGGCAGCCTGAGTAAGGCAGATTCTTTCCATTCTACAGCCAATTCAAATCCATTCCGTTACCAAATGCTGTTGGATATTTTTTTTTTTTGAGAGAATATTGTTCCTATTCGGGCAGAACTATCTACATTTTTAAAGGACATGCAGGAACAACCATCATATCTCTTATGATTGTTTTAGAGAGAGTCAGAGTAATTTACTGAGGTTTTGCATATCACGGAATACTGGAAAAGTATTAGGCCACAACCTGGACTATGAAGGCCATGTCCTTCTTAGCTAGTGAGTAGGAACTCTATCTGTTATTTCTGTCCTTAGAAAAATCAGTATTAGTCAAGATCTGGGCTCGTGGTAGAGGTGATATCTTTTATTAGACCAACAAGATTTCTGCAAAAAAAAATTCTTTATTTTGCAAAAATCTTGCTGGTCTAATAAAAAAACATCACCTCTACCATGACCCCAGATTGCTTTTTCCTCTAGACCAATACAACTACAACTTGGATATTAGACAAGATGACATTTTACCTACTACAGCTAGACAGAACAGTATTGCCTATGTTTTCAGATTCTGATCTTGTTGCGATTATTCATCTCTTCAAGACACTGACTACTGCAATCCACCCAGTATGGAATAACATCTTAAATCAGATCAGAAGCTGGAAACAGCATAGAAGGAAGCCATTTACGTGGTAAGCAGGACATCACCCTATACTATACACGACACTGTACTCCAGATGTACAATGTTTTTGAATGTGGGGCTGAATCACAAACTTTTTATCACCCAGTGGGCCGGCGAGCCATATTCAAAGACCTCACAGAAAGCGGTATCACATCAGGAAGTGATATCACGTGACCTTTGACACCAATGAAGTTGCAGGAAGGGACAATGAAATGGGCCTGGAAATGTGGTTTAAAATCCAAAATAAGAAAAATATAAAAGCAACAATGAAATAATACCAAACACTTGACTAAAATAAACACTGTTGCACAATGAAAGAAGCATAATGCAAGTTGACAGATAAAATGTGGAAAAGTTATCAGCCAAAGTAGAAACTAATCAAAGGTGGAGGGATGTGTCTTGGCGGGAGACACCTGCACGGCGCCTTGCAGCCTCCGTCACTCACTGCCTTGCAAGGGGCAGGTGGGAGGGGAGGGAGGAGGGGCTCATCAGTGCATCCGAGAGGCTGCAAGAGAGACTTGCAGCTCAGCTGGGCACAGCTGCAGCCGGGCATGGAGTGAAGCGGGTCAGGGACAGCTGCTGCCACACATAGGAGCCCCAGTCCGGGCTCCTCATCTTCCCAGCTACAGCCTCCCTGGGATGTGCAGGAAAGGCGCCCTCCGCTCCACCGCTGCCCATCTTGCTGCCCCAGTGGCTGCATGTACCTGCACCGCCTCCCGTCCCTAGCAGCACATGAGAAGCA
This sequence comes from Crocodylus siamensis, assembly GCF_052110815.1. Classification (NCBI taxonomy): domain Eukaryota; kingdom Metazoa; phylum Chordata; order Crocodylia; family Crocodylidae; genus Crocodylus; species Crocodylus siamensis. The sequence continues at coordinate 132,563,340 of NC_143397.1, read as the reverse complement.
GCCCCCTCAGGACTCGGGGCCTTGCACATGGGCAGCCAGACCCGAAGAGCCACAGTGCCGGGGGGGGGGGGGGGGGGGGGGGGGGGCAGCACAGAGCCTGGGCACAGGCTCGTGTCAGGGTGGGGAGGCGGGAGCACAGACACTCCCAGACGTGCAGCCTCCCTGCCAGCAACTGGTGTGTCCCAGGCCCGTGAGCAGAGCCGCTCCTCCGCCACCTGGCGGCAAAGTTCTCACATGAAGGCTCTGTCCTGCGCCTGCCCCGAGCCTGTGGCACCGGCTGGAGCTGTCCAGGCAGGCACTGGCTCCTTGGGGCGGGCAGGCAGGGCCGCTCAGCAGCTGCAGCCAGGGAGGGGTCCAGCCCCGCAAGGGACCTAGCCAGGCCAGACCACTGTATGGGATTTCTCTCACCAGGTCTGTCAACGGCTACACACAGCAAACATTTCACTATAGGAAAGTGTAAGGAGGTGCTGGAGCAGCACTTAAGAAACATACAGTAACTGTGTAGCCTAAGGATGCAAACCCTGAACTCCAGTTCTATCACTAGCTCCATCAATAGTCTGCTAAGTGACTTCAGGCAAATCCATTCACCCCTGTGCCTCAGGTTCCCCCATCTGTAAAATAAAGACAATACTGTCAAATGCTTTGAAAAATACTGATGAGGAACACCACATAGGAGGCAGGCATTATCATTATTGCTTAGCCATACAAGAACTTGTCTCTTTCTATGTATATAAGAAAACAGCAGGAAATTAACTGATAAAAATTTTTTAGCACTTAGTTAAGGTTGCCTGAAGGTTCCTCCTGCCCTTCCAGACCACTGAGTTCATTGTCACTCAAACACATAAACCAAGAAACAAAGCATTATATAACATACCAATGCAACTTTAACTCGGGCCTTCTTTGAAAAAAAGTCCAATGTACCCATTAATGCATGTACATACACTTCTCCCTTGAAGGCACAGTGTACAACATTCAAGACACCAATTCTAACAAAGTGTAACACTGTCTTGTTGATAATGTAAAACTTAGGTTTAGGTCAGCAGTGCTCAATCCTTTGACCTTGCAAACCAGATGAGCAACCTGGGGCCTATTTGAATTGGGTCCTGAAGCTGCCCCCTGCACCAAAGGGAACTGGATCCCAGGGGCCAGAAGCCATGCCCTTGTGTCCCCTGCAGGCCAGAGGATTAGGTCCCAGCAGCTTAGAGCCAACTCCTTGCAGCCCCTGTATGTCAGGATTGGGTCACAGAGGCCTGGCACTGCTCCCTCCCAGCCCTACGTGCTGAGATAAGGCACCAGATCAAATGTGCAGGGCCTGAGGCTCTCCATGGGTTCAGAGATTTGGCAGCTGGACAGCAGTACCACTGGTCCTCCACCACCAGAGGGGAATGGATAGAAATTTAGGAGGCTGATACAGATAGCCTATTTTTAAGGAGGCATATTGACCGATACCCATCCAATTCCCGATGCACAGCCCGGCAGCTTGAAGAGCTGCATGCAGCTGGTAAGTCTATTGTGGTGGAAGGGAATTGGGGAGGGATCAAAGCCCCAGCTTGTCTGGGGGGCGTGGGGAAGAGGGGGCAGCTCCCGCTGCTGCATGCTCCCCAGGAGGGCATGGGAGGTGGGGCGCATGCTCCATGATCTCCGTGCGGGGCAAGGGTGGGGTGGGCTGCAGGTTGGGGCTGAGATGGCAACGGGCTCTTTCCAGTAGGGGCTGGGCCAGGCAACTATGGGGTGTGTGGGGGGGAAGGGCTGTAGCCACCCCAAAGTTTGCCATAGCCCCCCTGACACCTGCCTCAAGCACAGCCCCAGCCCACCCCCCCACATTAGCCCTGGCCCCAGCCCTCAGCGGCAGCCCACCCCAACGTATCAGTGCAGTGCTATCCACCACCGAATTTCTGGCTTTGTGGGGAGCCCCACAGGACAAATCACATGGCACCACAGGCTGGATCTGGCCCACAGGTTGGAGGCTGAGTATCCCTGGCTTAAGTGATCTATACTAAATAGAAGCTACCTACACCTGTTTCACACAAACAGAGCCTACTCCTCAGAAAACAACCCTTTAATCTCCTTTTAAAAATCTATTAAAAACTCTCACCCTCAGGATTTAATCTAGGTTCTACTTTCACTTACCCATCATTAAACCCACAGACCATTCTCAAATCCTACCTCCCTGTTGACAATCTGCAGTCCTACTGACAATCCTTGTTCATTGCTGTTGACAAGCTACAGAATTTAGAACTGAAATGAGACAGAGGAGCTTTCTTCATAGATTTCATAGACATTAGGGCTGGAAGGGACCTCGGGAGATCATCGAGTCCAGCCCCCTGCCCCAGGAAGTCAGCTGGGGTCATAGGATCCCAGAAAGATAAGCATCCAATTTACTCTTGAAGGTGTTCAATGTAGGTTCTTGAACCACCTCCGCTGGCAGACTGTTCCAGACCTTGGGGGCTCGGACAGTAAAGAAATTCTTCCTTATGTCCAGCCTGAAACGGTCTTGCAGGAGTTTGTGACCGTTCGACCTCGTCATCCCTTGGGGCGCTCTGGTGAACAGACGTTCCCCCAGATCCTGGTGGTCACCCCTGATAAACTTACAGGTGGCCATCAGATCACCCCTGAGCCTGCGCTTTTCCAGGCTAAAGAGTCCCATGGTTCTCAGCCTGTCATCGTAAGATCTGTTTTCCTGACCTCTGATCAAGCGCGTGGCTCTCCTCTGGACTCTCTCAAGCTTCTCCACATCCTTTTTGAATTGTGGAGCCCAAAACTGGACGCAGTACTCGAGCTGCGGCCTCACCAAGGCCGAGTACAAGGGGAGAATGACGTCCCGGGATTTGCTCGAGAAGCATCTATGGATGCACGCCAGCATTTTGGTCGCTTTACTAGCCGCAGCATCGCATTGGAGGCTTATGTTCATCTTGTGGTCAATGATGACCCCCAAGTCTTTTTCTTCTGTAGTGCTAACCAACGTAGCACTGCCGAGCCTATAAGGGTGCTGCAGGTTTGTCCTCCCAAGGTGGAGAACCTTGCATTTTTCGGTGTTAAACACCATGAGGTTCTCGTCTGCCCATTTGCTGAGCTTGTCCAGGTCAGCCTGGATCACCCGCCTATCTTCTGGTGTGGATGCTTCGCCCCAAAGTTTAGTGTCTTCTACCTATATATACTTCTTTGATCACACTGTGTCCAGCAACTCCATCAGAGAGCTTCAAATCTAGCCCTGCATGCAGAGAAATGGCAGTACTACAGGTGTTGGCTGGTTAAACCTTTCAGACATACCCTTAAGTTTTGAAAGGGTTGCTCTGTACATAGAAGGATGCAGATCTGAAGTTCAGTTAGGGTTCTACTTAGCACAATGACCTGATTAATGGCCATTACCAATATAAAGTAACTGTTGCAATGAGTTGTTTTAAAAATATGCATACTTCAAAAAGAATTAAAAAACAGAGAAAAGCATGAATATAAAAGTCATGAGTGTTTGATTATAATCTTGCTTCAATTTCCAAGCTGTTAAAAAAAATCTACCTTGATAAGCTTACTTCCTGCATCTGAAAACAACCTATAAGTGACAGTCTCTCAATTCATATAGACCTTTCACATAGCAACAGGAAGAAACGTTTATAAAAATTAAGAAAATGTGATTCTGAAACCACAAGAATAGGCAGGAAAACTCAAAACAAATGTACTACCTGAAACTACTTTCTGCTTTTTAATATCTTTTTTAAAATACTGATTTATTTCAGGCTGAAAGGATTAAGAAACTTCAGCTACAGAACAAGTCTACCTTATAAAATGACTAAAAGACCACACATGAGGTTCATATAACAGCTTCAAATGTTCAGCAGCGCACATTAAAGCAGACAGTAATGGGAAATTAGCCATCAATAAGCATCTTTTAACAGAGTGTAAGTTTTCATATCTAGCCCAGTTCTCATGGGTTTCTCTTCTTCCTGTCACACAGTTTACCTTCTTAAAATGCATGAATCATCAGCATAATCAAAATGAAAACTGACAAACTGCTGAAGCTAAGTAACCAAAGTGATGTGGGAGTAGGGCAGAACTGCACATTTGCTTTTATTTTGTAAATTACTGATATTGAATCAGAAGTTTACTGGAACTTAGTTTGCTCTGAACAGCGTGTTACTGGCATGCCACCAATTACATAATCTTTTGGAAAGGACTTCATTTAGGGCAACTGGAACACTTCCCACAATTTGTTTTGTAGAATCTTGAAGGAAAGATTGTTTCTACATTCCCACATATTTTCCTTTCATTCTTTAAAATGAAATCTGATAATAATTTAAAAAAAAAATCTAGCTACTTTAAAGGTAACATCTCAAAGACAGCAAAGCCCTATTGTGCATTTTAATATTGCCTGGAAATCTACAAAGTTCAGTTAGCCTATAATTACCTATTTCATCATAATGCAAGAAGCCAGCATTACACTCTGTTGGAGACATTGTGCCTACCCCCAACCGGTCCCAAAGAATTCAAACTCCAATAAATTCAATCCTGTTTCCAACCTCACTCCTCTAATACTGAATGATTCTGTTCACTGTTTTAATAATCCTGATCAACAATGGTTTGTCCTCCCAAGGTGGAGAACAATGGGTGTTACATCAGAGCACATGCTGCGTTCAGATAGCAATCAACCAACTCCAAAAAGGGAAAGAAAAACTTTAGTATGAAAATACTCCTGTGTACACATGTGCCTCCTCAAGTTTCACTGAAGGTGTTACACTAAATCAGAAAGGAAAAGTTAGTTCTTGTTCAGCCTGAGAACAGAACCTGGGGATTCAGTTAATTACATATTTTATTTGTAAGATTACTAGATGTACATTCTGTAAATACTTCTAAATTTCTGTACTATATTGATGGACACCCAGCTCTAAATGGTTTGCTTTTTATAAATAAAGCTTGTTTCAGGTCAAAAGCACAACAGCAGGCAAAACAATGCATAATATTAGGATGGCATAGTAGGGCATAACTCTCTGAACAAGTACTTTTATCCAAGTATACACAGTATTTACTCAAATCCCAAAGAGCATGGAAGGAAAGAAGCTTTGTCTTGGATTCAAGTATGGCTGGGGATAGGTGCCAGCTCAGCTCTGGGTTTGACCCCTAACTATGGGCTGAAGTCACAGCTGAGTTGTTGACACCCCCTCCACCCCCCTGAGCTGGAATGGTTCATTTGGCAAGGGATAGATAGCCCCCATGGCTAGAAGCACATTGGAGAGGCTGCAAGGTTGAAGGAAGGGGGTCCTACAGCCTGCCTCCCTTGTGCCTGTGCTTGCTTTCCCCACTCCCTGCTCCCTCTTACAGCCTGGTGCCCCACCAGTGGGTCCCCCCCACCCCAGTTGCTTTCTCCCCCTTTACTTTCTGCTCTAGCTCCAGTCCCTCCAGCCTTGACCTGGCCCAACCAGGAGCTGCTACCACCTCTCCCTGGCTAGGCTGGGTTGTGCTGCACCAGGGCCACCACTGCTGCTGACTGCCTCAGAGGAACAGAGCTGCAGCAAAAGGCAAAGGGTGGGAGGAGGGCAGGGAGTGTGGGGAAGTAGGTACTAGGGGAGGGACCAGCAATTATTTCGGGTGGAGGGCCGCTTGATGAGTTTTGGCAAGCTGTCAAGGGCCGCATGGGTAGGAGGAGGCTCCAACTCCGCTTCTGCTGGCCAGTGCCAACTCAGTCAGGCTTGCCCTGCCCCCAGCAGCACCTGGGAAGCTGGCTTCAGCCGCATGCTGCTCCAGATGGGACATATCGGGCCAGGTCTGCACCAGCCAGGAAATGTGGCATGCTGCTGAAGTTGGCTTCCCACGTGCTGCTGGGGATGGGGCGAGCCCAGCCAGGCCTGCACCAGCCAGCAAAACAGCGGTGGAGCCACGTGCCGCTCAGGACTGACCAGCGTAGATAGGGGGAAAATGCAGCTGAGCCCCTGCCGCTCCAGCTGGGCTCATCCTGTCCCAAGCAGCACACAGCTCTGCCACCACCTCTCCTCCCTGGTGATGACTGGGCTGGAGCTGTGGCCCAGCTGCTGCTTCCCCTCCCCAGTGCTGGCCCAGCCCAACCCTGCATGGCTGGCACGGCACAGCACGGCACGGCACAGGGAAAGCCAGTCCAGCAGTCACTTTCCTGGGCTTACCTGCAGGGCAGGGCTCTTTCCAGTCCCATGCAGCAAAGAAGAACCCGGCCCATACACTGTTTCCCCTCACCGGCACCACAGGTTCTGGCCCAGCCTCCACCCCCTCTCAAGCTGCAAATGTGGCCTGAGCCAGGGGCAGAGCAACACCAGCTGGGTCAGGTTGTGGTCAGGGCTGGTTGCCTCACAACCAGAACCCAAGGAAACACCCTGAGGTCCTGCAGCCAGCAGCTGGTGCCACTAGAGCCTTTTAGAGAGGCAGCCACCATCACATGGTTTTGAAGGGACTCCGCAGGCTGGAGAGAAGTGCTTGGTGGGCCGCATCCGGCCCACAGGCCATATTTTGCCCACCCCTGTACTAGGGGAACAGGCACAGGGGACAAGGGTCAGGGTTCTGGCCCTCACCCTCCAGCTGCTGTTTTCCCCACCACAAGAGTGGGAGGGGAGCAAATTTAAGATGACTTTCCACTAATCAGATACTGTATGTGGAAAATTATAATACATTATACATTTTCCATGTACAGAATCTATTGGGGTAGAGTTAACAGCATTTTCCACAACTGCCTGATGCCTTAAGACACGTGTTAACAGGCACATAATATTTTGCTAAATCTGCTCATTTTAACATACCTATATTTCATTTAGAATACTCTGGGTGCATAAGGTGTCCAATTCAAAATAACGTTACTTATGCTCAAATACCAATATGAAAGTGGTCATATATCTAGAGTATCTGAAATAGAGATCTCCAAAAAACATGCCACCTCTTCCTACCCCTTTCCCATTAACCTGTAGGAAAATTAGTTTATTTAGGAGACTAAATTGACATAATTTCTCACCTTCACTTGCCACTGTTGTAGCAAAACCAGTGGGAACACTAGTTAAACCAATCATCATTTTGATTACTACATCATCCAACTCTGCTCAGACTGTTATAATCACTTTCAACACTTTAGCTTTATCTATACTAGAAAAACTACTATTAATTGTTATCAGAAGTTGAGCTAGTGCTAAGCATGGTTGTAAGTGTCCACAAGGACAAGCCACATTCAGAATTATTCCTGAAACAATGGCTAAGAACTGCTCAGCATCATTTGCCACTATTAGAAGCACCCATACTGTTGGTATCATTATATAATGTATCCTGCTTCACTAGTGAAATCCTCCTCATTACAAATATTCACTCTTGCCACTCTGGAGTAGTGTAGCAGCTCATTAAGCACAATTTGGTGTTAAATACAAAGGACTAGAGGAGGATTGCAGGATTACTTAGAATCACCTGCTTTGTATCAACAAGGGTGGAGCTAGCTTCTTAAATATCAAACACAATAAAAAAAGATATATACAACATTTTCAAAGAAACTTTTTTGTATCGTCAGAGTTTTAATTAACTCAGAAAAATCATACTAATTAGCCTTGGTAATTTTAGTAGGCTAAATTTTTTTTAAAAGATGGTCAAGTCATCTTACATACATGCACATGTTTAAAATACCTGTGCGGCGGTAAATATAACAGTGTTTACATGGGATTGTTGATGTTTAGTCATCAAGCATATGATTTACCAGGATTTGTTCAAGATGCATACTACTCAAGAATCAGTGCTATCATGTCTTTTTATCACAAATTGAGCTGATAATAGGATGTGCTATTGGGATTCCAAAAATGTAATGTACCAGTCCCATTAGATATTAAACCTGTTATCTTATTCACAATAGCCTTTCCTGTGACATCATTTCTGAGCTAGATTTAAATAGGAAAAAAAAAATTACCATTAGAAAAATCAAGACACTCCAAAAGATCCAAAAAGACCAATGTTTGAGATCTGGTATACACACAGCCCTAACCAAGAACTAAGGATAGTAGGAAAAGCTAAATAAAATTAATTTTTAAAAAGTAACTCTAAATTAGATGGTAAGGCTATCTAAATTTTAACAGGGCTCAAGGAAGCCCTGCCAACACTCATGTATACTGCAGTAGTTTTGTCAAAAAAAATTAGAAACCACAATTAACCCACAACACTGGAAGCTGCAGATAATTTAACCTTGCTGCACATTCACTCTGCTCAGCTTGATGCATGCAAGCAGTACTGCATGAACCATTTGCTTGAGGAAGGCTAAATGTACTGGTTAACATGCACCAAATCCCTCTGAAAACTGCATAACATCAGAGACAAAACAAACTAATACTGTAATAATGGTACTATAATAATGCCTAATTCAAGCAGCTAGTGTAGGAGAGCAAACCAGTCTGCTCCAGCTCTTAGTGTAATTTCCATCAGTGTATTAAACCAGTAAGTACGACCTCAATCCTGGTCTCAGAAAACAAGACAAAAAGAAATATCTAACAGAGTTAAGATTATAAATGCAACATGTGTAAACTATAAAACAGGAAAGTTATTATCATTAATAGGGAAGATAAAACTTCTTGTGTATTTATATTTGTAAATTGAGGACAGCATAAACAGTTTTAATTTTATTTTACATTGGGCGAGTATCCTGAAACACTGTATACTGTATGGATTCAGGACCTTGTACTCCAGGACACAGGCCGTTTGTTTCCTAAACGTTCAGCCTAGACTGCAATTATTTCACTGAAGACACTACTGGAAGGCACAGAGGATTTGTCTACATTGGAAAAAAGTCCTCTGTTAGTTTAATAACGTCTATTAAAAAAACTAGTGAAACTTAGCAAAACAGAAACACTTAAAATTGTTTGACCCTTATCAAATTAAGATGAAATGATTTGAGTAAGAGTTAAATCAGATTATGTACATCTCCATTAGGGATTCACACCAAGTTAACAAGATTGACTTAAAACTGATCTATTTAAACCAATAAAACTTTTAAATGTAGACCAATCTCAAATGCCATGTTGATGCCACAATAAAAATGTTCCAATAAAAGTGGCCAAGTAGAGCATATCACCCGTCTACACACTCCATTATATAAAGGACAGCATTTTAATGACAATAGCTACTAAATAGTTAGCATAAATCAATTTGAAGGAGATTGATTTAAAACAACACCACACAGATAATGCCTTCCAATCAGTTATAAAAAGCAGTTAATATATTTCCCCCCCACAAAGAAACAGAAAAACTGCAGGAAGTTCAAAATACATTTAACCCAACTATTTTAAAAATGTATGCCAATTATATTGGTTCTCTCTCAATATATTTATAAACCAAAAAAAGCAAACTAAATTTCTGTATTTTAAAGCACTAAGAATAGTACTTATAATAAACAGAAAAAAAGTCATAAGAACCAAGACATTAGAATGAGCTATTTACTTAGAAAGCCTGCTTAGAAAAACTGGGACTGTTTTTAAGGACAGAGCAAGAAACTAACACTTTTAAACACCTTTTATTTCAACAGAAGGCTTCAACCATGAATCTTAATCAGCTTCCAGGCAGAATCTGCATGACTCAGGGGACTAATAATGGCAGACAGAGGCTCTCTCTTCTAGGTCACTGGTTCAAATCCAGCCCAGACTGACAGCAAGCAGTTCAGTGCCTGAAGGAAACTAGTCCTAGTTTTAACTCTTACTCCTCTGAACACACTAAAACTATAAATGCCTTTTCTTTTAAGATTTTAACATGCATCGATTATCAGGGCTTAAAATACAGTATTTTTCCTAATAAAAACAAGGCCCAATACATTTGTGAGTCAGCACTTAGCTCAGAAAATAATCAGAGGTAAATACCTTGGGTGCAGCTTTTAGGCCAAGTACAGACATTCAAAAAGCTCAAGCATGAACTGATTCAATCTTTGCAGGTTAGTCTAACCTGTGTAGACTGGACTAAGAAACCAGTGAACAGACATTTACTTTTAATTCTGGAAATGCAGTCACATGCCTGCAATGACTCAGGCTAAAAGCCAGGAGCACTAGAGAGAGCCCTCCCTTCCCTTCTGCAGTGGCCAGAAGGCTGGAGGGAAGCTGAGCTAAGGGAGGGCGGGGGAGCCTGGGCAGGCCACAGCAAGCCACGGAGCACGAGTGGGGAGGGGTTTAAATCCCACACCCTAGCCTGCAAGGTCCCCAGCTGGGGTATCCAGGATTCAACCCTTCCTCCACCTTCACCTCAGGCAACCAGCCCAGAGTCAATATCTGGCCAAACCCCCATCACTCAAACAGCAAGGGGGGGGTGGGGAGAGAAGAGCCTGGGCCCCCTTAATCCCCCCATGCAACCAGCATCTAGCCACACCCCCCATACTGCTTGAGTGGGGGGAGCCTGGGAGGGACTGCCCCCCAGGCAAACTCTGCTGTGGTCTGGGGCCTCCCCTACTCAGTCTGTGAGCTCAGGCAGGGGGCAGGGGCCTGGCAGTGGCTGCCCTCCTCCCCTGCCACAGGAAGACAGGGCTGTCCCCAGTTGGGTTTCCCACCTCACCCCCCTGTCAGCCAGCCCTCTCTGCTCTGGCTAGGGAGCAGAAGGGGTGGGCCAACCCTGCTCTCTACAGCAGACAGCACAGCCCAGGCAAGGGCTGCAAAGCATCCTGGGATGCTGGGTGCCTGCAATTTAAATAAAACCAGGAAGGAGTCTGGGACAGAAGTTTCATAAATCAGTTTGATCTAAATCAGCTAACTCTGATAGGGCTTAGCTGATTCAACCTACATTCAGCCAGGTTTATCTTGAACCAGTTTCGACCACTTGGAAACTGGTTGATGTGTACTAAACTTCTGTTCTGTTACAGGTCTAAACCAGTTTCTGATCACTTAAATTAGTTTGTGTGTAACTTGTGTCCGGACAAACGAAATAGCTTGGACAGAGTTAGACAAGCTTTTGAATGCCTGACATTCTTCTCCAGGTCTCAAAAACTCTTTTTTAGGTCATCAGAAGAATGCTTTACATTCAAACGCCTGTTTAAGTCTAGCATAACTATGCAGTTGGTCCAGTAAAAGATATCACTAGAGGTACACCGATATATTGGACCATATCAGTTTGGCATGATAAAAGGAAAATTGACATCATTGGCAGTCTGTTTTTTTGGGCCAGTATATCCGATAACATAACTGATAAATGCCGTGTGCATGTGCAGAGCTGCAGCATACACGCGGCTAGGAATGTAGCCTGACAGCTTGGAGAGCAGCATCCTGTTGGTAAGTCTGTGGAGTTGGGGGGAATGGGCATGGGGAAGGCAGACTGAGGCCCCCATAGTAAGGAAAGGAATGGGGCAGGTGCTGCCTAGCCAGAATCAAGTAGGGCATGGGATGGAGCCATGGGCAGCTTGTCTGGGGAGCGCAGGGGGGGACGCAGCTCCCACCATTGCACACACCCCAGGGGGAGGGGCTTGGGGGGCACGTGACCTCCGAATTTGTGTGTGGAGCGAGTGTAGGCTGCCTGCTGCAGGCTTGGGGCCAGCGGCTCCAGTGGCCTCTTCCCAGCAGGTGCTGGGCTGGGACTGAGCCTGGGGTGGGAGGCAGCAACACTTGTGGGCACAGAGGGGCTACAGGGTAGGCTACTGCCACCCCAAAATTCACTGTAGCTCCCCCTCCCAGTGCCACTGGTGCTGCCCTGCCCCACCCCGAGAACAGCTCTGGCCCAGCCCCTGCCAGGAAGAGGCAGGCACCGGCCCCCACCCAGCACACAAATCCAGGGGGGCCCATCCCTCGTTCCCACCCCCTCATGCCCTGCCTGCCCAAGTTGGGCAGCACCTGCCCCTGACCCATTCCCTCCTTCACCATGGGGGTCTCCATCTGCCCCCTCCATCCCCATTCCCCTCCCCTCCCACAGACCTACTGGCCAGACACTGATCTCCAAGCTGCTGGGCTGCATACTGGCTATGGGATGAGTACTGGCCGATATGGCTGATTAGTTATTGGCCAAAAAAATCTTCAATCGGTGCACCCCTCGATATCATCCAAAAAAATCCCTGCCTCTTGCATAATTCCTGAACCATCATGGCTATAACATCACTAACACTTCATTTTAACTAAATAAGCTAAGCAACTACAGGCTGAACTACAGAAAACCAACGATGACCCCATTCTTGAAAATATTAGTATTCCCTCCCCTGTTTAGAAAGAATTTTCACAGCACAACAATCTTGAGACACTAAGAATTTTACCTCTTACAAACTCATTACTTTTCTTCCCTTTCCCTCACTGGTCATTGAGTTTAATGACGCTCATGCTTAACTGGATGCAATTTCCTGGTATTTTTTGTGTTGTTGCTTGTTTTTAAAAAAAGACAGTATTGGGGGATCATGGTGGCATGTTTTATGAACAATTTATAGACTAAATATACATGCTGGTGCTCAAAAGACAATAATACAGCAAACAAATAGAGTTAACTGTAGTTTTTTGATTTTTGCAGCAGCATTTTTAAGTAGCGGAAATAATTAAACGAGAAGTAAAGGCTGGAGAATATAGAAGAATTATGCCTCGTCTACATAGGATAGTTATACTGCTGTATCTTTTAAAGCCTAAAAACTCAAGAAAGTTGTCCCAGTTATACCGCTTTTATTATATCAGTACAGTTAAGGCCTTCAGACCACCTTGCCAGTAAGAGCACTGATTTTCATTTTAGCTTAAACCTCTTCCAAAATGAAGAAAGCTGAATTAAAAAAACCCAACCCTGTTCCAGAGGCAATATTGATACAGCTCTTGCATCAGAATAAGCCTGCCCACATGCAGGAGCTGCATCAATATTGTTAAACCTAACTGTTCATATTCACAGCTTAGTTTATAGCACTGTATCTTTAGCATGTTCAATCTTCAGCAAGTGAAAGGGAGGTAGGGATTTTCCATACAACAGCTGAGGTACAGTAACTATTTATGCAGTTACCTACTCTGTCCTCTCCCACTCCAGTAAGTGAAAGCTGACTTGCAGCAGCTTACCCTTAAATTCAACTGGGGTTAGAGCTGTCCCAGTTTAGCTTTCACTTACTATATAGTAATTACAGACAGTTATCATGTGCCATTTACTCTGCAATAAGTCCCTGTTCATTTTTAGTTAACTCCAGTTTAACTGTTTGTCCACACTTTGCTATCTTATTCTGGGTTAAGAGTTTTATCTTAACCCTGTTCCCAATCAATGCAAGTCAAACTGGATAAAACCACATGTATGCACACCTCCTCTAAAACCAAAATAAAAGCATAGGATGCACCTGTTTAACAAAGCCGGTTTAAATAACAGCTTCAGTTAAATCAATGCAACTTTCTCATGCAGATAAGCCATAAGGGTTCAGACAATGCAATGCAGTTGAATTTTAGAAGAAACAGAAAGAAAGAAAAAAAATCACAGCAGGTGATAGAGAAGACTAAGAGATGTTTGAGAGCAGTGAGTGATTATTTCTGTAAAAGACATACGTTGTCCAATCCTGCATGGCTCTGCTTTGAAGAACGATCAAATGAGGGGACAAACTAAGGAATTATGCCAGAGTTCTGTTCTAATGAGTCAGATTTCAGAACTTCGTTAGTAAGTTTCTGAGACGCACTGCTTTAAAGTACTCAGTGCAATTTATTTGTATAGCAGTAGAGGTCTATAATGTTTCACAAAATATAGTACCATCCAGGAAAGTCCGAACTTTTCCATAGGACACATAGTAATAGAAAGTTCATAGTGGGAACCACTTCCTCCTCCATCATGACCGTGCAATATTTCCATTCCATAATTTGTAGTTGCCCAATCTTCATGCAACAAATACACCAGCTGCTTACAAAGTAACACTAATTTATTTACTGTAGTTGTCCTTTTGCATGATGTAGCATCTGAAAACATGGTGGTCTACAAACAAGTTTTGAAAATATAATATCGCTAAAATAGCTTAAATGTATTCCTTCTCTGTGGGAAGTTCACAATTTAAATTGATACATTTGTTATAATAGTGTAAAGTGCTACATCAGGATATGTTACTTCCCTTCTTCAGAAAAAGCTCTCTCGGTAAAGGAAGTTATTCTTTCATAAGGAGTAGGTTAGAATATTTACCCATACAGACAACTATGATTCTACAACCTTCTCAACATGTATTCTGGAAGTTTATATTAATACACATTCCCTGGCTATTAACAGTGATGAGCCCTTCTACAAACTTTTCATAAAACTATGCTAAGCTACATCTAAGCTGAACTGGAACATATGAAACATTAGTGAACGTGCCTGGACCCAATCCGTATTGGCATTTCAAGCAATGCTGACACCACTGCTAACCTACTTACAGAAGAAAAGAGAATAATTTTAAGTCCTAATAGATTCTAGTAAACAGATACAGATGATGCCAGAGATAAAACCTAAGATGTAGTGATCTTATAGCTCTGTACTTAAAAGATGGGCAGATAAGCCTTTAGCACATATTCTATGAGCTTTTAAAACTAATTAGTAGTTAATGAGGCCAACTAGCTATTGAACTTAAGCAAACAGTTGGACATGCGTGACTATTCAAACTAATGTAATTCTTTGATAGTTATATCAGTATAGTTATGCTGACAAAATTTTGTACGTAGGTATTCCTCTAATGAATGTTATATTTAAACTAAGAGATACCTACTTCACGTCAACATTACATTGAGGACCATAACATTCTGCAAATTATGCCTACTCACGGGATATCAACAGCAAGCAATCAGAAGGTGCCTCTCAGAGAAAAGAATAAAAGTTACCCTGATCTAAATCATAATGCTCACCTTCCCCAACTCACAATATTCAAAAACTACTGTACTCAAAAGCAGAACAAACTGGAAATCAGAAATAAAAAACATTTTAAAAAGTCAAGTGAAAAATTGATTAATTTAGAAGTTACAACATACTGTTTGAGTCCTAATCCTACACCTGCTCTGCTGGGGCAGACTCCTCCACTGTGCCTCACTGACTTTAAGAGGAAGCTAACTACCCAGAGATGCTTGAATCATAAGGACCAGAAGACTTCCAGATAACTTTTCTACTGTAATTCTCCTTCTGGAATACCACAGTAATACCAACACAAATCCCAAGAGTAAAGAAGTGGCAGGGGTGTAGCTTATCTGGTTGTAAGCAGAAGTGTGAATCATATTACTTTGGCACACTGGCCCATCTCTATAATGATAGGTTGATACAGACACACACACACACGGAATTTGCAATGGTACAACTACACAGTGCAAAAAGGAAACTTTGACTATCAATGCCACAGCCTTAAGATTACAACCACTAATCTGAACCTTAAAACAAAATGTACCAGGTTACAGTGCCACGCTTAGAAAGACTTGCCAGTGTGAAAGCTTAAACACAGGAAAAAACAGAATCACTTTTTTACGTATAAGAATTTTTGCTCTACCTCTTCTTGTCTTAGGATGACTGTTCAAACTAGCTTGCATGTTATGGCCTCCATACTAAGAACAGTTTTCCAAGGTAACCCAGTATAAAGCAAATGGCACAACATCAATGCCAGGAATATGAAAACCTGCAAAGACAGTAATATGGGGTAGGCAACCTTTTCTGGCTGAAGGCTGGAATAACCCGGCCAGGTCAGAGACAGATGGTCAGACAGGCACTAAGATCCGCCCAGGTCCACTGCTGGGTTTGTCCCTGAGGCAGCATGGACAGCAACAGCCATCCAAGCCCTCTACCACTGAATGCTGTCAAAGCCCCATGTATGCAGGCCAGATCCAATGGTTCCATGGGCCAGATTCAGCCTGTGGGCCCACTAATGTAAAACAAGACCTAATTCCACAACCAAATACATGTTATTTTAATAACTCAAGCAATTTCACTGAAGTAAATGCAGTAGAAACTATGACAGCTAGCTCAAATAACAGGATTTGAAGTCTGCTGCTGCAACAACTAACTTTTTGGCTCCTAAAGAGGAATCCAGAACACAAATGTAGGTGCTTAGGCTCTTTATACAATGGAGTGGGAAAGACACCTCAGAACAGAATCCAAAGCTGCCAACACAAGCAGCAGGGAGATGTTAAAGGTCCCTACCCTCATGATGAACTTACCTAGAACTAGCCTAGTACTATTTCATCACAGAATCATACCAGGATTACTTTTTTTTTTTTTTAAATGAAGTCAGCAAGAAAGTTAATGGTAATGCCACCCCCTTCCTAAAGGAAGGCTAATTGTTAACACCACTTGCCCAGGTAAGAAAACACAGCTCAATTCTCTCTTCTGCCTGCATGTATTCACATCCACATTTCACTGCTGTGTTCAAAGCCATACCACTATGTAAAAAAAGAACACAAGGTATCATATGGCCAGAAAGTGTGCAAAGGGGAACCAAGTGCAAAGCCCAGCAATTAAGAAACCCAATGGAGAGTTAAACGTGGATTCTAGTCCCTGCTCCAAGCTCTACTTAATATATTAGGTCAATACCCTTAACCACTGGGTAAGTCATCCTTCTCTCTCTAGCTCAACTAATTCTGGATTCCTCTCTGCACAGTGGCCCAGCTTCAACAGGAGTGGAGACCATACGCTCTAGAATAGACAGGGCAATTATTTGGGCCCTGAGGACCACACAGGGAGTTTTGATGAGCTATTGTGGGCAGGGTCAGCATCTGTTCCTCCACCATCAACTCATCAAAACTCCCTATGAGGCTCTGGCCAGGCAGGGAGCAGTGTTTGGCAGCCAGGTGCACAGAACTGTGGGGAGGGCATAAGCATGAGAAGCAAAGTGGGGGGAGGCAGGAGGTGCATGCAGCAGATCTCCCTTAGGGGATGTGGCTTCAACTGCCCCTGCAGTGCTCTGTATGGGGCTCAACCCTGCCCATGACAGGCCATACCATGCTCCTCTCCACACCTGCCAGCCCAGCCTTGGTCATGGCCCCAGCGATCATGCAGCTTCTGGTAGGACTGCTCCCAGTGTGGCTGTAGCTGGCCAGGTGTTATTCTGCTTCCCTCACCCCCCGCCAGATCTGCCTGGCTAAAGCTTCCTCCCACCTGCCCCGAGCAGGAGGAACAACTGCTGCTGGAGGCAAGGGGAGCAGAGCAGTAAGTACCCTGCAGGCTGCAGCCATACTGGGAATAGCCCTGTTGGGCCCAGGCGAGCTTCAGCCAGTTGCCTCCAACTCCAGCTTCTGGCCAATTTCCACCTACTCTGCTCTGCCCGCAGGTGACAGCTCATCGAACCAGGTGGGGGAAGCAGGTGAAAGTTAGCCAGGAGCTGGAGGCAGAGCCCTGCACTCTGGGGCAGAAGCACCCCCTGCCCAAAGTGTTGCAGCATGGGTGAAAGGAGCCACAGCTGGGGGCTAGACCAGAGCAGCCCTATTGGCCTGGGCCCTGGCCAGCACCCACAGCTTCTGGTGGGGCTATTCCCAGTGCAATGGTAGCCAATCGGGTGCTTCTCTGCTCCCCTCGATTTCAGCAGCAGCTCAGACCTCCAGCTCCTACTGTGCCACTCCAAGGCGGGCAAGCAGGTGGGGAGGCGGAAGCTTCAGCCGGGCAGCTCCAGCTGGAGATGAGAAGAGCAGAGCAGCACTGAGAACACCCCCATTGGAAGCTGTGTGCCCAGACACAAGTTGGGACCCAGGCACGTGCGGGTGGAGCCTGGCCCCATGTGGAGCACTACAGGGGCAGCCATAGGCTGGATCCAGTCAACTGATAGCCTGGATCTGGCCCATGAGCCATATTTTGCCCACCCCACTCTAGAATATCATGCTCTGTAAGACAGGAGATATGGGTCTAAATCATCTCAGACAGAAGAGGAAACCGACTGAGGCCCCATATTCTGAGCAAGTGCAAAATCATTAAGCTTTCACACAACAGAGCCAACAACTCCTTGATCATTATACAGACCCGAGACATCCCACTGCTCAAACCCCTTCCTCCAGCTACCTCTAAAGCTGCCAATGTATCCTACAGGTCAGAGGTAGCCAACTTTTTGCAGCTGCAGGCCAGAACGACCCAACCCTGGCTGGGAGACAGGTGGGCTGCCAAAGCCTCACATCCTGCTATATGAGGTCTGATTCCACTGGTAAATGCTGAGTATGCTTGAAGAATGTCTACTGGACCAAATCCCTCTAAAGACTTAGCTGGATCAATGCCTACTTTTTAGATCCTGATTGAGGAATACGTCTGAACTGGGTTTCAACAAGACTGAGTAGGTTAGCACCAAGGTGCTTCTGGGTACATGCAGAAATAGAAATTTCAGGCAAAAAAAAGGAGAAGGAATTTTAAGGTTACAGACTGCAGCATGTATTGAGGAGATGCCTCAAGGGACAGGTCTGATTCAGGAGGTTTTAGGATTGCAATTTTTTTGACCTGAGTGCCTAAATTTTTTCAAAGGTCATTAAAAAAAAACTAATCTAAAGGCCAACAATTTAAACTTTATTGAGGCCCTCTTGCAAGATACATTTTCCAAAAGGAGGCTGTCCCTAGTGGGATCTACTCTGACTGGACATCAGCCCTGTCATGGCTACAAGCAGAAAACTGGACTGTACATGTAGGCATGCATGCAGATTAGCAAACTACCACACAACAAGGACACAGGACTCACTGTTTTGCTGCTGTTCAAATCTTCTAACTTAATAAATTATGGAGGGCCACAGGGATCACACTGGAAGACTGCATGTTTTGGGCCCTAGTCTAGACTATTACCACACATCTGGAAAATTTAAGCCTACTACTTAAAATTAGCTGCCCAGAAATAAATATTGCAGAATGTTCTGCAAGTTTACAAGCTCAACCTGGAAAAGTGCTTTTTGAAATATCCAACAAAACATGCACAATTTAATAAACCAACGAGACAATGGAATTTAAAATTATTACAATAAGGAAAAGAAACTTTCCTCAGATATTTTACCCTATCTTAGCTTAAATTTGATTGGTATATTTTGGCTTCAGTATCTATCTTTACAGCTTTATCAGTCATTCTTTAACTAGGTCTCATCATCATGCACATTACCTGATTTTTCAGTTCTGCTTCACCTTTTACAAAAGTATGTCAATACTTGATCTGAAAGAGTAGCAACTTACTTTCAACAGTTAGATGTCTGTTATTAGGCCACACCAGAATTTCCGAGACGAACGCACATATCATGCTGTATAAAACAATCTTGTGCTTAAGGCTGTACACAAATTATAACTCCATGTTAATTATTTTGAAAGGAAATATGACATTATATATATGTCTGTGTGTATCTGCGTCTGAGCATATATCAACATCTATCTGGATCAGGGGGTTTTAAACTTCTTAGACTCGAGACACCCCATGATAAACTAAGGCACTCCTTGGAAAACGTCATCTCTTAGCTTTCACTCATTTTTGACTGGAAAATTAACGGAGCAACTCTTTGGTTGCAAGGAACTCAGAAAGACCACAACAGGTCAGAATGGTTTTGATTCTGTGGATTATATGAAGTCTCTAGGTGTACTTTGTGAATCATGGCTGCATACCTAGCATTTCCAACACTGCATGGCACCCTGCAGCACCCTAGAAAGGATCTCAAGGCACCCCAGGATACCATGGCACCCTCGGTGAAGGTACACCTCCCACAACCTGTATCTACACACATACACGCAAATCCTCATTTATACAGTCTTCTAGCTCAAGTTACTAATTAAAAAAAGCAGTGACTTAGACTGTCGCCTTCAAACACATCCCCTAAATGTTCCTGAAGTGATGCTCGCAAAGTACACAGGGGAACGGACCCTTAAGCAAGCTGCCACAAGCACATCTCAAACAGATGGCAAGCTGAGACATTAACAGAGCAGACCCTTCCCTCCTGCCTGCCTCCAGCAGCTTGGGCTAGGCACCCAAGACAGCTCCCTGAGGGAAGAGTAGCAATTTGTTAACCAAAACTCATTCTCTCTTTACCCAGGAAGGCAAGGCAAAGAAGGGGGAGGCAGGAGAACAGCTTACGAAGCAAGATTTCCTGCTTCCCCCCTCGTATTCTATCACACCCAGGACGTTCCAGGCAAAAGCCATGTGCAGGGGACCACTCTTGAAAAACTTCAGAGGAATGAGGCAGGGAAGGTGACTGTGATGCAGGAGCCCTCAGTGGAAGCACCTGGGGGGAGGCTTTCCAAGCTGGACTGAGATGGACAGAAACAAAGGTTCAAAGCAGCAAAAATCTGAAACATCAATGGAATGAAGTAAAAAAAAAAAAAAAATCAGGGAAAAAAAAAGTAAAGTAATCAGGAAAAAATATACTGCCCCCCACAAAGGCACACGCAACTGCAACCCCCCCATATCCTCCTACCACGGGCAGGGCTGGAAAGCCCCTCTGGCCCAACCACCCAGCCACATCCATCCCTTCAGTTCTTCCCACAACTGGGACCCCCCACCATGGAACACCCCCCCTCCGGCTCAACCGGGGCTGCGGGCGGGAAGGGGTTAATCCCTGATTTTTTTTCCCCCCGGGGTGTAACGCCCGCCAACGGCCGCGCCCGCCACGCGGCCCCGCCCGGCGCGGAGGCTCCCACGTGGGGCCGAGGCCGCGCCCGCCCTCAGGCCCCTCACCTGCTTGCCCCGCGGGTAGGGCGTGGAGGCGCCCAGGTGGTAGCGCCGCGTCCGGATCTTGCCGCCGCCGCCGCCACTGCCCGAAGCCATGATGAGCCCCGGGCCCTTCCCCGGGTCCCGCGCGCCGCCCCTCCCCCCGCGGCCCGGCCGCTCCCCGGCCCCGCCTCTCTGTGCCGTCACGGGCTCTGTGGAGTGGCGCCCCAGCACCCGCGCGGCTCGTCTCGCGGCCTCCCAGGCCTCACGCGCCGCCGGCTCCGTCCCGCCCGCCCGCGCCGCGGCCGAGTCCGCACACCCTTCCCCCCCCCACCCTCCCCCGTCCGGCCCAGCAGCCAACCACGCGAGCGCCCGCCCGGGCAGCGGATCGTCACTACCCCGCGCCCTACCCCTTGCGTCATCCCACTGGGCGCCTTACCCGGCAGCCCTCGCGCTCCGCCCCGAGGCCTCCTGGGAAGGGTAGTTCCTGCGCGAGTGGGGGGGGCGGCAGAACAGAGCAGAGCGGAAAGAGGGAGGGAGGGAAGGAAGGAAGGTGGCAGCGCCAGATCAAGGCTGTGGCGTAGCCCCGCCCTCAAGCCCCCAACTCCGTGATTCACTGGGCTTAATTACCGTAATGATCGCCTTTCTGGCGCAAGTTCAACCCTTGCACAATATACCCCTAGTAGATGGATAATACTAAAAGCAGTCAAAATGGGCGATCATTCTCCGGGCAGCTCATTAGTGCAGCACATGCCAAAAAACCCCCAAGTCACTCACAAGACGGTCTTAACCAAATTCCGGATTTGCTATCAGCACTTTCTCCTAAAAGCTTGGCTTGAATTGAAGAGATGCTTCAACGTGGATGCCGCAGTTCTCACTCACTAGAGGGTTACAGGGAGCAATAGAAAGTAAATGAGGCTGATTCACATAATTATTTGCATACGGTTTTTTCAGTGTCCAATCGTTTTGCAGAAAATATAGTAATTTCAGTAATTTAATATTTCAGACCTAGCAACACTGCCTCAGAGGAGCCTCACAGAGTCATAGAGAAGTGGGGCTGGAAGCAGCCTCCAGAGGTCTAGTCAACTCCCTGCCTGAAGCAGGATCAGCCCTTGACAGACCAACCCCTATGAAAGACCAGGGTTTGAATTACACTTTGACTCTGGGGGGACAGTCTGCAACAAAAAGTTGGGTTGCCCATCACAATGCCTAATAAAATCCCCTAAAATCTACCCTGGAGATCTTCAAAAGAACACCAGATGCACACCTTGCTGGGGTTATTTGACCTCAGCAGTCTTTCCTGCCCGGAGCAGGAGTGCTGGACCCAATGATCTCATAAGATCCCTTCCAGCCTAAACTTCTGTGAATCTGTAAAATTTTGACACCCCCTCCCAGTTATGATTTTCAAATCTTACAGGAGGGCTCTCAGCTCTTAAGAGGGGACTCGACCTCCCTCCACCCCCAGCTCCCCTGTAATTCAAACCCTTCAAAAGACTTGCCCTCAACCCTGACATAACATGAACCTCACACCTGCAACCTGCTGCAAGACAGTGGAGTTCTTCAGCATGAGGGAAACAAAAGGCTCTATATATGTTTATACCCTTTATAAAGAGAGCTTTTGTTTCTCTCATGCTGAGAAACTCCCCTGGCCTGCAGCAGGTTCAGGTGTTAGGTCTGCGTTGTGTCAGGGTAGAGAGTAGTCATTATATATATGTATAAAATTTTAAACCAGGGGTGATGGTAGTCTTACTTACACACACACACACTTTAAAGACAACCTGAAAAGCTCTTTCCTGGGCCTGATTTCTGCATTGGGCAACAGCAATGGGTGGACCTAGGATTCTGAAAAGGGGAGGTGTAGATGATACGGTGCATCATCACAACACACAGTTTTGTCCAGAGAAAAAGCAGCTAGAAGCTCTTTTGATAGATAGTAGCCTAAAGCTCTAGTATTCAAGTTAAGACTGAAGCCAAAAAATTAAAAGAGCAAAAACACATTACTGGTACAGGTGTACCAGTGCACTCCTCCCCCCCCCGACTGGCATGCACTAACCTTAGGTTACACATGCAGAGAGGCCTTAGCAGATTTCTCTCACTCCTTTTGTTTTCCCCATCCCCAACTTGTTTGTGGATGGTAAGGGGCCTCAGGGACAATTCCAGGGGAAAGCAGCACCAAGGATAGTGGTGATTTGATTGCTCAGATCAGAGGCTGGTGGGTTTTGTTTTTTTAAATGAAAGACTGAGTTCAAGCAGAAACTATAGTTGAAAGTTCTCCCTCCAGCTTTTTTTTTTTTTTTTTTTTTTTGCAAGAAAACTAGAAGTTTTTCCTAAAACCTCCCTTTAGTATACCAAGAAGGCTAGTATTCGCTTCAGATTTGGCAGATTCAGGGGGCAGCAATTCCATTTGGTGATCTGAATCACTGTCCTGAATCAATTTGGCTGGTGCCAAATCAGCCAAATCTCTGAATCACACAGGCCCCATTCTCCACCCGCTCTCAGTGGCTGCCCCACCCAGCCCCTGGCTCTTTGGGGAAAAAAAAAGCCTGGCACCCACCAGGTGCTGCCAGGCAGGGGTCAATCTCTACTGGCCCATGCTCCATTTGCGGGGAGGGGAGCCCTCTGTTGTGAGCCCCCACTCCCACCGCTGGCCACTCTCCTAGTCCCTCCACAGCTGCCCTGCCTGCCACAGTTCCTGGCCCTTTAAAAGACAACCAACCAATCAACTCACCCTGCTTTCCTGTCAGGGGGCAATCCCTGCTGCCCCCCCTCACTGTGTGGGGCTCTTCCACAAGCCCCCATTAGTGGTGAAGCCACTGCAGGAGCCAGTGAGTCCAGGGTAGGTTGTTTAGAGGGCTGGAAGCTTGGGTGGGCAGGGGTTAGGGGTTTGTTGCAGACAGAGTTCCGCATGCAGCTTGGGGTAGTGGGGAGAGCTTTGAATTGATTTGGACCTTTTAATTGGTCCCGATTCAAAATTTGGATTCAGAGATTTGGGCACTGAAAAGAGAAAAAAAAAAGTTGCGCCGAATCTAAATCACTACCCAAAGTGTTGCACAGCCCTATTACGGAGCAGCATAGCGCTTCACTGTTTCCGAGTAAAGAAAAGTAATGTTTCAAGCTTGGATGCATAAACTCCACAGGTCAGGCACAGGGAGAGATTCTGTCTGGGTGTTAAGGATACACAGCAGCAAGGGAGGAGGTAGTGGTGAGGGAAGGGAAAAAAAAAAAAAAAAAAAAAAAAGTGGATTAGCTCTTGGTATGTGCAGCCTTATTCTGAAGTGAGTGCCTTTTTCCAAATTTAGAGTAAGTTGGGAAAAAGTACTCCCATATCAGACTAAGTGTCCATACCGGGAGTTATTCTACAATAGCTATTGCTCTTACACACTACTTATTCCAGAATGTCTGCACAGGAAGTTATTCCTTAAGGTGACAAACAAGGGTCAAAGACTGAAGACAATGGAATGAGGTAGATTTATACCAGCTGAAGATCTAACCCAGGATTTTTGTCCATGTACATCAAGAAGTGCAAGAAGACACGCAAATTTTCTTCCAGCTAAGATCTTAGCTACCCTTAGAGAAAAAAGCTCAAGTACCCATTTACTCTTTTCATCCAGTTCCCTTTCCCACTGTAGGAAATGTTTGTTTAAAAATATAGTATAACTGCTATTTTCTTTGGGCAAAAAAATCTGAAATTGAAAGATGAAATGCGTAACAAGGAGAGAAGCCACCAACAGTTGATGGGTACAGGTAGCACCTGATAGTACAAAACAAAAGTTAATTATTCTAATATAATTTTACTAAAATACCCTTGACAAGCTAAAATAGACTTCCAATGGGTAAAAAGTGAAACCAAGTAGACAGTTGGTGCAGGATTGTTAAAAAAAAAAAAAACACCACACAAAAAAAAAAAAAAAAAGGCCCACTTAAGAGATGTGGAGTCTGTAAGGCATTAACCACAGCTCAAGACAGATAGGTTTGGGATCAGCATTGGAACAGATGCAAATTTATGCAGTCACAGCTGGTACACTCCACAGAAACAATGGACATACCCCTGGGGTCATTTGAAAGCAGCTCTCCAATCCCTTTCTATCATGCATCAGTGATAGGGCTGGAACAACATCCTCAAGCAGGGAGGCACAAAGCAAAAAGACAGAAATAAAAGGAAGTTTCTTGTCAATAACCAGAAAAGCAATAAGCAGTAGGGGAGCAGACTGGGGGGGGGGGGGGGGGGGGGGGGAAAAGGGGAAGGTGGAAATAAGGCAAGTCTAGGACACAAGTATTGGGTTCCTGTGGCAAATCCTTACTTGCAGCTTGTACTGTTAATTGATCTTATCCATTTTGAAGCAGTTCTGAGAGTGAATGCTGTAGACTCCTGCTGCTTAAAAATAGCGGGAGGGAAATGTGAACCCCTTCTAGGATTATGCAATCAGCTTGTTTGCTTGCTATTGCAAGGTCCACAAAATATAAATCCCAAAACCTACATTAAGTTACCATAACAGCTGTCCCCAGTTAGAGAAGTAAAAGTTTTAGAGCTTTGATTGACATGAATAAAATCAAAAGCCACACTGATCTTTAAACCCTTTCAAGAACTGACTCAGTAAATCAGATGCAGGAACTAGTTTTTTTCCTTTTTCTTAAAGTCTGGATCAATGAATATTGTAGTATCCAGCAACCAGGATAAATGACAGAGAAGCTGGCGGGAGGGGGGAAAACCACCCTCCTGCCACAAAGATAAGGTTTCAAGGACTTTGAAGGATAATACATTAAATAGATTTCAACTGCCAAGCTCCAATTAGTTGTTCTATGTACCCCAAGTGTAAAGCTACTTTGTTTTAAATGTAGTGCAGCAAGCTTCTATACAACTGCTCTTTCAGAAAGTCACCATCAGCAGTTTGCAAGACAAATCACAAGAACAAGTGCTCCATGTTCAACTGAGAGCTCCAGAGACAGAAAGGTACAACCTCCACGTCAAAAGGCATTTGTTACCAATGGAAACAGAGTTTGCACAGTATATTCACATTTATTTCCTTGACATGAAACCTAGCATCCACAAGCTCCAGTCATTCAATAGAAGAAGCTACCCCAGAACGGAAGGCAGATTATTATGGAATTAAAACTACCATTTGGATTTTGTAAAGCCAGAAGACAGCAGGTACTCCACACAAGTGAATGAGTGCAATTGTACTGGCAGGTTTGCAGAAACAAGATTTTATTTACACAAGCAAGTCTATCCTTTAGACCCTAATTAACTCTTTACATTTCTAGAATATTTACATGATTTCAAGATGCTTCATAGAGTATGGCGGTGAACAAAAGTTACAAAGGCTGTCCAAAGCATAGCAAAAAACAAAACAAACAGAAAATACAACCTATCATTGTGCTTTAAAAACTTATGGTCTAAAGTAAAACATAGAAGAAATGTAGTTTTAGCACCTCGGTCATAACGATCATGCTATATAAAGACACTTAGAAAGCAAAAGGGATTTCACAGGTGACATCCAGAGGTTGCCAGTGACAATTCATGAGTGCATCGTACAGTTCTTCACTTCTTTCCATAAATTGTTTGTTCATTTCATCAACATCCAGGAAAAGCTGTGGATCTGCAAAAGTTAGCCTGGTAAGTGGTCATACATGTTGGCTCCAATTTAAAAAACAAACAAAAAGAAAACAACTTAATGCATCACACATCTAGTCATAGTCATGAAACACTGAAACGTTTGAACCAGTTTGTTTGCCAAATACCTAAAACATAACTAGGAATCTACTTAAGCACCTGGAGGGGAAGTTAAAATATAGTGGACTATTTTTGGCACCCAACCTTTTTATTAGTTTTTTCATGGTAAGCCTCCTGTCCCCACCCCCTTGTTGCTGATTGGTTGAGGGATACCCCACCCCACCAATTGGCAGAAAGACACACGGCTGCACAAAAGGCAGCTGTAGGCCAAATCAGCAGAAGTGGTCCCAAGGGACACTTCAGGGCAGAGTACTTTGTGCATAAACTCAAAAAATAAACTTGTATAACCCTACTAGCAAAGTGATCTTCACTTTGTGAATTCATTGGGGGGGGGGGCTCTTAATTTTATAAAAAGTCTCTTGATCTATTCATTTATAAATGGTTAGAAAATGTTGCCTCAGATTTAAACAAGTCAGGCAGCATCAAAAACCTGTGTAAACAAGGTCTCCTACTTTGAGTTCTTACATTGTGCCAATGTCCTAAACTTTCTTCATAGTGAACTAGCACTACTCTGGTTTAAGAACTTGAAGATGCCAAAGGACATTAGAACCAAATTCAGTTGATAAGTAGAACAGCATTAGCATTACCTTCGGTTATCAGATCATCATTGATTTCAGCCACTGCTGCAGGCTCCTAATACAACAAACAAAAGCATATTCAGGTTAGAGACAAAGCTTTTCCACTTCTAGAGAGAAACTATGCTCTTCAGAGAAATTTCATATATATTTAAAAAAAAAAAAGGACTCAATGTGTTCATGAACAAGACTGAAAGGAGGACATCAGTATTTTAAAGAGTTCTTGTCTCAACATCTAAATCTATTACCTTCTTAAAAAAAACCAGACATTTCAGAAGAAGTCATCTGATTAATAAGACAAAATAAAAGCAATTAAAGTAGGGGTATTATGGAACTGAATGATGAAGATAAAAATATACGCATATATAGCTATCAGAACCAAGATGCAACACACATGGTAAACATTTAAAAAACCCCAGGAGGCTTACAGTACTTGAGAAAGAGTAGCAGACTCAAAATCTAGGTCCAACTTTAAGCATGACTTCAACTTTAAGACTTCAGAGAGAAAACTGGGTCCAAGTCTGCTTGGTTTAAACTACATAATAACTAACTCCTTCATTTTGGTAAGTTCTCTTCGAGATGCAAGTTCAGTAAATATCAATACCTCAAATTGAGCTGGAGTCATAACTTGGTCACTCATAGCAGTGTCTGCAACATGATGCATGTTGTCATAGGAGGAATAGCTATAGTTGTAGTCAGGGTAAGGATCATAACCCCATTGCGAGTAGTAGTTTTGATAGTCCTGGTAATAATCGTTGTAGTTATAAGACTGGTACCGCTGGAATTCTGCTTTCAGTCTAAAACATTAAGAGAGAAAATTGAGACAAGCTGGCTGCAAAACTGATTTTAGGCAGTTCGTTTCTGCATATCAAGTTTTGAAGACGAACATTTCATTGAAAAAAACTGAGCACAAGACAAGACAGCACAGTACTTCGTATTTATACACAAGCAAATGCTCTCACCTCTGCCAATACCAATAACTTTCCTGGATTAAATCCAAACCCATAGCACTTATTTCCAACAAAGCAAATTTTAGGGTCAAAATAAGTACAGCTTTTGCAGCCAAATCTTTTTGTGCTCTGCTAAAGACTGGCTGATTAGTACTTACTGAATATGCAAGCACAGCTGCTTCACCCACTCTCTCAATTAGTCCTTTATTTCACTTGGCTAATTGCTAAATATTCTTATTCCAGTAGTAAATACACATCCCCCATAGTTTTAAGGAGTAGATGACACTGCCCACAATTTTTAAGAGAGGGAAATTCCAATTTCTCTGTACCACAGAACCACAAAACTAAAAGTTCCCTTCCACTTAAAAAAACAAAAAACAAACTGTACAGACAAGACTGGTTAGGAGTCCAGCAGCTGGACTCCATACTCCTTGTGACATTATACTCAACTCGTAGCAAGCATTATGAGAATGGAAAGATTTCTTTTGAAGCAGCTTCAGCCTCAGCCCTTTAAAAATGGCAGAAAAAGTGCACATGATCTTTCGAGTAAGATGTGAGGCAATAATTTTTAGTTAATTGGACACTGTATTAATATACACTAGACCAATTTTTCCCCCTCAACCTTTTAGACTCAACACACCCCTCCATTAACTATTTCACAAACTAATTTATTACAGTATAGAGGAGCCAGACTGGGAGGAGGGTGTCTGTGTGCGTGCGTGTGTTGGGGGGGGCACGGTGGAAGATGTCACAAGCCTGCCTTTATCTGTTATCTCCTCATACTTCCTGTGGCACCCTTCAGAAAGGATCTCAAGTGTACCCAAGAGTGCCCCAGCACCCTGATTGAGAACCACTGCTCTAAAAAGCCAGTGGACTTGAGTGCATAATTGCTGGGGGTGGAGAGGAGATAAAACAGGTAACTATATTTAGGCCCGAATTCCACAGCCAACTGCAAAAGGTTATGTATCCCACTCACACTTGCGGGATCCAGTTTGCCTTTATGGGTCTCTGCATAGGTAAAGACAAGCTTATTGCCAAAATCAGGCCCTAAATCTAGCAAGCGCAAGTGGTTTCCCAAAGTAAAAAGCAGAAGTTTCTAGGTCAAGCCAACATTTGAAATCGTTCACAAGACAGATGCATCTGAGAGAGAGTGAGATCCTCCAAAATTTAAGACCCTGAAGTCAACAACACCATCACTGAAACGAGATAGCAATTCATATTTCTAAGGATCAACACAAATACAAAAATCACATTATTGCTTTAAGATTTTTACAATAAGTGAAAAGAAACAGAAGCCAAGTTATTATTGCTCATATTTTATACAAGACAAAAAGAGTCAATTTTACCAAATAAAAGGGGCAGGTGGGCAGAATGGGCACAGACATGTCCAGAGCAGACTGGAAATGACCACTCTGAATGATCCTGTTTGGGGTGTAGGAGAAAATACACAAAAGCTTTAAAACCTGCATGAACATTTGTGTTCATAAGCCAAAGTTAAAAAAAAAAAAACAAAAAACAAAAACCTAACTCTTGCCAGACTAGTTTAGATCTTTCTACCCCGCACCCTCTCCCCACAGAAAGGGGAAGCAGTAGTATTTCTAAGGTCTGATGAAAGGGATTGTTTAAGTGTATTCCATACTAATATTAAAACAGGAATGGAAAGCAAAAAAAAAAAATAAAATAAAAAAATCTTAGGATAAACAAAAGAAATAAAGATCATGTCTCCCCCCACCCCTGTAGTTGACTTCACAGCATAGTAACTTGATATTCAAAGAATCCTACACCCACTTGCTCATAGAACACGACGGCTGCTTCAAAAGTGTTTTATTAGTTGTTCCTTCAATTCAAACTTTTAACATAAAAAAAAAAAAAAGTGAGTACCAAACTTCTTTGGAGGGTCCCATTTCTGCCTCCAAAACTCCAGATTAAAAGGGGACTGTGCCAGAAGCTAGAAATTTTTTTTGTACTCAGTATATTGGTTTGTTTTTACCTTTTACACCATTATGTTTTTTCTGATTTTTCCTCCATTTCACACTGCTGTAAAAATAAAATGTGCTAAATTTCATCAGAAAACACTTCTCTTTTTTGCTACTATGAGCAACCCCAATGAAAAAAGATGTACTAATCTGAACAATCTTACTGACATCAGATATACACTTACCTAAATACTTATGAAAAATTTGACTCCACACCCTCACTAAGGCTCAGAATTACCAAAATGCAGATTAAGAATGAGTGGTATCATACACCACACAAAAACAACAAACCAAAAACCGAACTAGACCCAGTGTCATACTGTCATGAAAGGTGAAAAGACAATCTTTGCAGTAATAGGCACTGATAAAGTAGAGCTATGAATATCTAATGGCATCTTTCATTCCTGTACGAATACAAGATCAATTCATTACCTTTTAGAAATTCCTATACTCAGTCGGATTCGTTTTCCCCCTAGACCTGCTGCATTTTGGCAGTCTTGCAGAGCTCTCATCTGATCACCTTGTTCACCAAACCTGACAAAGGCATATCCTCTGCAAATTCCAAAACAAAGATTTTAGTAATTCATCAGCCACAATATACTACAGCTGATTAGCTGAACATTTTCCTTGCAGGACAAATGCTCTTATTTAAAGACTGTAGTCATTCTAGTTTTAGGTTACGTATTTGTCCACCACCCTTGTGTTTTGACATGTATTATACATACTGTCTGTACACACTTTGTCAGAACAGACTTCTATCAGAAGTGACTATGATTACAGATGGATTAAACGAAAGTTTATGCTGGTTTTCAACTAAAGAATGAATTGCTCCGATTCATTCTTTATCTAGTCAAATTCCATGTATATGCATGGCAAAAGATTTGCTATGTTCTTAACTAGTGTGAACCAGGACTTCAATTTACAGTATTTAAAAAGAGGGAAGAGACAAGTTCACTCTCTCAGTAGCTTGTATTTCTTGTCAAATGAAGTATATGGGCTGAACAGGGGAATGGGGGCATAAGACTAAGGTCACTGGGTGACAAGTCAAGTCAAGTCAGAACTTCCTTTAGATCATATCTGCTCCTAGTTGAAGTTTGTGGATCTCAATCTCCTCCTCATTTTTGAGGTCTCATGTTCATCTTCTGTTGTAAAATGTGGGTAATACTTGGTCATCAGCACTAGAGCTTACTATACAATAGGGCAGCTGCCATGCATTGAACAGAAGAGTACCAACTACAATGCAGAGCCATCCTCCCTTTTTTAAAAATATGCCTATAGTAGAGTCAGAATCTACCCGTATACAAATGTCAAATCCAGACAGAATTGAAATAGCAATAGAAAGTAATGCTAGAAGATCTTTATATTAGGATTCTAATTTGTCTGCCTTCTACCAACTATTGAAAAAACAAATGCAGAAATGACATATATAAAAGTTTTAGAGCTTTTAAAACAGTCAACATCACTTCTATCAGCATTCTGATTCTGTATAGATATTACCTGGAGTATCCCAACAGATCTGTGGCTATTTTGCAGTCAATGCATGAAGGGTACCTCTTCAGAAAATAGTCATACAGCTGGAAGTCATCCACTTCAGGAGTTAGCTCTCCTACAAATATTGAATAATCTGGTCTAAAAAGAAAAACAATTAAATTTTTGCAGACTTCATTAGCAACAGAAAAATCAAAACAACATTAGACAATAACCATTTTCTCTAGCATGACACATTACATGACACTCAGTGTAGTACACTGAAATAATCTTAAAAACAATGCATCAAGTCTCTTCAACTTTAATTTTAAGTTTTGCTATACATGTCAGTACCAGGAAATAAGGCAAGTCATAAAAACCCCAGTAACAAATAGATCCATAAACCATTTGTACTTCAAAGTGCCATATAAATAGCTATCCAACCCAGTTAGTTTCCACAGAACACATGTTGTTACCTGCTTCTCAGCAAAAATAGAAGAAAATTGTAATGAAGTCTTGTTGCAAAGAGTTATTACTCTTACATAATATCCAGAATAAATATTTGGCACTCACATCCTCCATTAAGGATCACAAAGTACTCCAATCACTAGTTTTAATTTAGATTGGTTGTTATGGACAAAAGCCAATTCTGCCTATTTCACAATGTTTTACCTGCCAGGACTACTGACATATTCAACTCTAGCAGACTTAGATTTCTTTTTCTTCCGCTTCTTCTGGGGTCCTCTCCACCAACTATAGGCCGGTAGACACTCGCTCTTGTGTTTTCCCATAAGGTCCTGTTGGGGGGGGGAAAAAAAAAAAGCAGCTTCATAGTAGTTAGTCTCATTTAAATTCCTCCCTCCCACTCCCCATCACCACAGGTGATTTCCCCATATTCACCTTGCCCTTGAAAGAAGCCTGGGGTCCCATTTCTCCCTCCGCCTCCCATGAGGGAAAGCAGCCTCTGAAAACGCCTGGCAAAAATAACAGAGCCAAAGGATTGTATGAACAGCCATATTCCCCTGACTTGTCAAGCTGGCTAAAGGATTGACAGCTTCTTCTTGGAATTAAAAAAAGTTGCAGTTAGCCCTTAGGTGCTAGCCAGTCCTGCTGATCATTTTAAGGACTGGATTGCAACTAAGTAATCTTTGGGACTTGCTAGGAGACTCTGTAGAAGAATTTTTCTGGTGAAGGAGATTGATCCAAATCATCACTTTCATCTAGAGTGAGCCTCAATTGGCCCTGCCTTCCCTCACCTTGGAACTCTTCACCTCCGCTGTAAGGTGCCTCTCCTCACTATTAGTTGTCAGGCACTCTCCCAAGCCAGGAACCAAGAGTGTGTGCGTGTGAGAGAGGAAGTAATAGATAGAATGCAAGGGGAAAGCAGACCAGGAACAGACACTAGCTTGGAGCCAAAGGGAACTCAGACCCAGATGCACAGGTCAGGAAGAAACAGGAAGGACTGCCTCACTCAAAGAGAAGGAAGAGGAGGAGGTGGGATGACAACTAGGAAGAGGAGGGAGACAACAGCCAAATTAAAGGTCACATCCCTCACCTCAATAAGAATGAGGGTTCTTGTCTTTGGGGCTCAAGTACAGCTGGTATTTCTCAATAAATTCCACTTCAGTAGGCATTAATAATCTGCCTCCAGTGCATCTCATTTGTGGAGCATTACAATCAAGCCCTTCCAGAAGAACTCACAAGTAATAGGGATGAAAAAGCTTTGTGCCACGTCCCTCAACCTGTTTCAGTTATCAAGATCAGGTTTCCAGAGCAGAGGTGAGCAATCAGTTAGCAGATTACCTGAAGCACTCAGAGAAACCCATTCAGACAAACTATTTTAGTTTTACATTTGCCAGGGATTCTGGGATGGCTCTGTATCCCTCTTCAGCACCGAGAACCTGTGAACCTGGACTTGTTCTCACCAAATGATCTTACCTGGTTCGCCAGGGTTCAAAAAGTTGTCTTCACAAAAGGTGAAGTTGTCTCGACAAAAGGTAAGCTGGTGTGCTGTCTCACAACTGGTTCTGATCCTCTATTTAAAGTAAGAAAAAGAGAAGGGGAAGAAGTTTCTATGAAAATAAACTAATCTTGAACTAAAATACTTGTTGCTACACAGCTGTGAACTTGTTCCATTGCCTTGGATCCGATTCAAGAGATTTAACTCGGGGAAAATTTAGAAAGATTCCATGTTCAGACTCATCTTTGCAGAAGTCTCACCTCAATATGCTTATGGTTGTGCAGTTACTGAACCCTTGCAGATCATATTATGACACTGACATGAACATGATGTAAAATAGCCACACTTTTTATTTACCAAGAACACTAGTTATCTTTGTTTCTTTCTTCATCCTATTTGGGGTGTTGGGAAATTTGTCTATAGTCTCCAACTGCCTTATTGCTTTACACAGCACCTCCTCATCTCGCATCCAATTGCAATTTCTCTTCCTGAGGTGAGAAGGGCAAGATCCTTCATTTAACATTTAAGAAATAATATTTTTTCCCTGCAGTGAAGCCAGTACAGAACTAGATATGTTTTGGATATTTCCAGTTCTTTTTGGGGGCAAAATTAAAAGCTGCTTTAGCTGCTGGTATACGTAACCCATCAATAAAATAAAGTGTTAAGGGGTAAATTGAGTAGAAATGCTCAATAGGGCAAAAGAAACTAAAGCAGAGAAGTTCCTGCCCTTCTACACCTCTAGCTACTTCTTCCTTGTGGGAAACCA
Organism: Crocodylus siamensis; assembly: GCF_052110815.1. Lineage (NCBI taxonomy): Eukaryota > Metazoa > Chordata > Crocodylia > Crocodylidae > Crocodylus > Crocodylus siamensis. The sequence continues at coordinate 132,529,448 of NC_143397.1, read as the reverse complement.
CAGGATCTATGCTGTTCAACATTCACAAGTAAGCTTGAAAAAGGAGTAGATCCCAAGATGGCAAAGTATCCAGATGGTAGAAAAGTTACAGCTAGTCAAATACAAAGTTGAATGTGATGATTTAGAGCAGCGGTCTCTAAACTTTTTTGATTGCGTAACCCTATCAGTTAAAAAAAAAAAAAAAATCTGAGCATGCACCCTCAATATACATACATTTATATTCGCACACCCTTATCAGTAAAAACTGAGCATGCATCCCCAATATAAGTATATTTCTATTTCTATAAGTTCTAATATTTTCTTCCTGCACCCCAATGGATTGTCTTGCACACCCCACTTCGGAGACCACTGAATTAGAGAGTTATCATAAAACTGAGTAGGCAAAGTGGTAGATCAAGCACATGGGGGAGTGCCATTACCTCCCAAATGAGCCATTATCGTTCAGGAAGCATCTTTGAGTCACTGAGGGTCCTTCTTTTTGTTTGAATCCCTTCCCTAATTATTTAAAAATATATTTGCCTGTTTGAATTTTGCATATTGTACCAATATTAAAAAAAACACAAAAACACAACAAGAAACTCTGATCATGCTATTAAAGTCTACAGTGTGTCCACATCCTGAATACCATGTGGAGATCTGCTCAAAAACAATATAGTAATGTTAAAAATATTACAAAGATGAGGGGTATGAAATGGATTTTATCAGAGAAGAATCTAAAATGGGTGCAATTCTTCAGGCTGGAAGAGAAACTTAGGATTTTATAGATCTTGCTCATTCCGAGTGGTATGGAAATGAAAGTGAACAGGGAACAATTATTTGCCGTGTCTCAGAATACAAGAACTAGGCTACCCAATGAAATTGTCAGGAGGCACATTTAAAAGCAAGAAACATTACTTTTGTACAATACATAATTAAACATGTTGAACTCTTTCCCATCAGACATTCTAGAAGCCAATGGCATAAAACAGAATTAAAGGATGGACAAGAAACGTTTCAAAAGGCTTTGTCCATCAGGGACTATGAAACATTAGCAGTCAGGCACATAACCTCAGGTTCTGGACATCCCTACATCTCTCTGATGTTAACTGGGAAGGTAGAACTCTTTCCCCCCCCCCCACATGCCTGATTTCTGATATTCTCTCTGAAACAACTACTACTTACCACTGCCAGAGACAAGACACTGTGCTAGGTAGACCTCTGGCATGACCCAATATGTCAGTATGTATATTCTTATGTTCCTCCTCCTGTCACTGAAGCATGCAATTTCCACACTCCTTGTGACATGCAACTTAAACCACTATGTAGAATTTCTGAAATTTTGGTTTCTCTATTGTGCACTACATCAGCAAACAAAAGTACTTGACTTTGTACAGCTAGTTGTACCCTTCCTCACTCAACTCTCACCTGTTCGTTTCAGTTTCTAAAAGAAGATTAGAAACGAGTTATTCATTTGGTAATTTATTTTCTGTTATCCAACTAGTAAAACACTGGGAGGATAAGAGCAAGTCATTGCAAATACCATTTTCCCCCTACAGTGCTCCCTATTGCTCTACTGCAAGTGATTTTTTTGTTCAATGTTCTCCCTCCTGTAATAAATACCCAGTTGATTAAATTTAAATCCTTGCATAGTTCCACATAAGAAAGATTGTAACATGTTATTCTGAAGTGGATTCAGAAAGCAAAATACATAGTACAACAGTGGCCTCAGTCTTGGAAGGAACTATTAATCACCAAAAACAAAAAAAATTCTATACAGCATTATAGATGGAATTATTCGTTAATATTTCTCTAAAAGTGGGCTAAGTTAAACAGGACAAAAGTATCTTTACATCAGAATATGATCATTCAGAGTTTTCCAGGAGTATCTACTTCATTCCAAATTCATACCCCTCCTTCATTCCATGCCCTCCCCTCATTCAAGTTACTTTTATAACAACAGGCAAGTCTTTAAACAATAGTAAGTTTATGAAGAAGGTTAGCAGTTCATTGGGATTCCTCAAATAAATTCACATACGTAGATGTTGATCCTGAAAAAATCATTACAAGTTTGAAGTCAGGGCAATACATCAGTCCATATACTATCCCATAGAAGCAATTAATTTTTAACAATGAGATCCATGAGAGTACTCTGCCAATTACCGGAGATCCTGGTTTTCTTAACTCCAAATCCACACTCATATACATATATAGTGGATTTGGGATGAAGAAAGCCAGGATATATATATTAGTGGCATTTCATTTTAATCGTGGAAGTGTCCATTTGGAATTAATTTTTAGATTTAAAAAAAAAAAAAAAAGTAGGTTTTGTTTTTATTTTTTAAATCCCTGCGATTACTCAGAGTTAAGGGGAATTAGTAACTAATGCATAGATTTAAAAAAAATTATGCTTTATAAGGTTAATTCTGGTACCAATTTTGCCATTTAGTGGGAAGCTGTCAAGATTTCCACTTAATTCATTATAAAATTTTATTTCTTTGACTTTAAGGCAAAGGTTCTCAATCTTTTCAAAATCAAATTACCCCTTCTTAGATTCAGGCCTCCCACCCAAAATGCCAGCTTAGTTTTCCATTCCTTTTCTTCAATTATTGAAGAATACAGCAATCTGTTGCAAAGAATTTAGGAAGACACAGCAGGTTAGAATGTTTTTAACATTATGGATTCCTGTGTGAAGTCTCTTGGTTTATCTTGTGAATTAGCGCAGCAATACACAGCACCTTGAAAGGATCAAAGCACCCTGGTTGAGAATCATTGCTTTAAGGCTTCTCTCATTTACATACTACTATCCATTTTTGGACTTACCACTATGTGCGCATTCAACGCAAGATGCTGCACAATAAAAATGAGTTTGACTGCAGAAAAATTGCAAGTATCAGAATAAAGGGGTGCAGTGAGGTCTTGTTTGAAGTGATCACAGGCTTCTAGACTACAGCAGTTCAGGTACTTCTATCCTCTGAGCTTGACTCTTGTCACTGGATCTGTTCACTACAATTCAAACGCATTTTCAAAAGTTAGAATGTTGCCTAATAAAAGCCCCCTTCATCGCTGCAGAAACCATTTACCACTTGGTGGTTAAAACTTCAATCTTCAGAAAGATCCAGGACGAGAACTTCAAGCCTTTGTGCAGCCACAGCAAAGCCGAGCACAGCTCAGAACCCCGCTACACGTTTTGAATTCACTGGTGAACTGTGCAGTACATGTGGGCCAGTCACATGTACAAAGCCATCGTGGCACAATTCATCGGTGAACCACGCAATAAATGGAGACCAGCCAAATTTGCCAAGTCAGCAACAGGAACTTGGGTTGCCGCTACACACATGCATGGGCACACACTGTGCGCCCGTAGGGGATGCCTGTGGTGCACATTTTGTAGGGGCGGGGGCGGCAGCCGCCGTTAGGGGGATGGGGGCGGGGGCGCGTGTGTAGGCCTGTGTATGACGCACACACTTCAGAGGCGAACCGCGCAATAAACGCGGCCCGGCCGCACGCAGAAAACCCGCCGACAGCGCCTCAGGCGCCTGCCCGGCCTCGCACGCGGCCCAGGCGAGCAGCGCCATGCGGGCGGGCCGAGTCACGGGTTCAGGCCCGGAAGCTGGCGGCGCCCGCGCGGCTAGGCCGCGAGCACGCCTGCAGCTGGGCCCGCACCGCGGCACCGAGTCCAGGGCAGGACCAGGCCCCCCCCCCGCACCGCTCGGGGCCGGCTGGAATCCTAAGGGTGGCGGTTGCCCGGGGGGGGGGGGCATTCCACCCCTCCCCCCCAACGGCGATCGACCTTTTGGGAGATGGATTCCCCTCCCCCCCTCCTCACGGGCCGGGGCCCAACCGCCTTCCCCCGCGCGAGGGGCGGTAGCAGGGCAGTAGCGCGCGCCGCTGCCCTCCCCGGCCCGCACCCCCGGCCCGCTCCCAGCACTAACGTCCTGCGTCCGCCGCGTCGCAGTCGAAGAGCAGTGAGGATTCTGCTTCCGCCCCCGCCCAGGACCTCGCGCCCGGACTGTCCCGCCCACGCCTGTCACCCCACCCAAATCGAGCGAGAAAAGCACCTCCCCTCCCTCCTCCGTCGGGGAAGGGGTGGAGCAGTTCTTCGTACGAGGCGACGGGGGAAGGGGGGAGCTCCCCGGCTCAGGCAGCGCGGCGGGCAGCCCCTGCGACGGGGCGGGCGGAAGGACCCCACGAGGCCAATGGAGCTGGTGAGCGGCTGCTACGAGCAGGTTCTGTTCGGCTTCGCGGTGCGGCCGGCAGAGGTAAGGCGGGGGGGCGATTCCATAGTGGAAGTGGGGCGGGGGGCAAGGGGAGCTGACGTTCTATTTCGAGGGTGAGCAACGGCCACTGGCTATGACGTAACCCTCCCGCGTTCTTCTTTTCTCGCCTCGCCCCGCCCCGCGACAGCGCTGGAGCCTGCCTGCTCACTTACCTGGCTGGGAGGCGCCTGGCGCTGTGCTTGCCGAGCGGCCATTTAAAGCCCAGGCAGTGCTGGCCCCTCCCACCCCCGCGTTTTGTCGGCCCGCTCAGTGATTTCACTGCAGGAGGAGTTTGTGTAGGCCTCTGATCAGCCTTACGTACTTTGCGCAGCTGACTGGTGCCTTGCGCCGGAAATACAGGGGGCGGCCCACGTGCAAAACCACTGTCACTGGGGGATCGCGCCGTGCGTTTAGGGCGGCGGCCCGTGCAACTGGGTCACTGGGGAGTCACGCAGCCAACGTGCAAGAGGGTTCTCATGCGGTTCGCTGGGGGACCGCGCAGCACGTTTCGAGCGGCCATGTGCGCAAAGGAATTAGCGCGCCACAAAAGGACCGCCCGGCTATAAAGCGAGGGAAGTAGCTACGGAGTTAATGCTTGGAAAGGTGTAAGTGCGCTAGAGCCAGACCCTGTGCAGCTGTCATTTGGGCGTGTAGCAGGGCCCATAGACCTACAGGGCTGCAGATCCAGAGTCTGCTGTCTGAGATCAGTGACCTGCCTATGTTCACTGCAGCCTCTTCCTGCCCCCCACTCCTCATCAGGATGCAGATGTGGCGTCTCGGGCAGTTCTGATTGATCCAGGTTAAAATCGGGACAAAAGGCCTAAAACCAGAGAACCGAATTGTTTTGCTTTTTATTTAAATTTTCTGTATTCCAAGCCAAATTGGCCAAAACAAATTCCAAATCCGTGAGTCGGTCCAGAACCACAAGTAGCCCTGCTACCGGCAAACATCCTCTACCCCCATCTTGGGCTTCAGATGTTTCCAGAACTTTTGGTGGCATCCTACTTGCAGGCCCGAGCTTGGAGGCTTGGGGTTTGGATGCCCCTGTGTTTTGCTTGCCCTCAGCCATAAGGCCCCAGGAGGAAGCTAGGGATGAATCTCCCCTTTCCATAAAGTGGGTATAAGGCCAAGACCTTCCTGCTCCAAAGCTAAGTGGGAGGTTTACTATACATTACCTTGGCAGGTACAGTACTATACCCGTGCCAGGAGAGCAGTCTTCCCCAGGTGCGACTAGGAAGACCACTTTAGTGATCACAGTGTTTCCCTTGCCAAGCAAGCATAAGACTATGTTTTATCTGAGCCCACGCAACCAGTTTAATCCAGGGCCATTTGTCCCAGGTTTTGATTAAACAGGCCAGGATAACTGCTTATACCAGTTATCAAGCTCCACCCTGCAGGCCAGATCTAGCCTGCAGCACTGTCATTCTGCCCATGGGGCTCTTCACAGGTCTGGAAATTTGGTGGCATCACCACTCCCCTACTGCCAAGTCTTCAGACCCAGGGGAAGTCCCAGGCCCTGTAGGTCTATGGGCCCTGCTACACGCCCAAATGACAGCTGCACAGAGTCTGGCTCTAGCGCACTTACACCTTTCCAAGCATTAACTCCGTAGCTACTTCCCTCGCTTTATAGCTGGGCGGTCCTTGTGTACTGTATCCCAGTCCCAGAGCACAAGGCCAGGCAGGGGCAGCACCAGGTTCCCAGGACCCAATCCCAGCACTTGGAGGTGGGATTACACAGTGCCAGGGCCCCAGGACACAATCCTAGTGGGAGAGGGCAGTACAGGGCACTTGTTTCCAATCTGTCCCACAGATCAGCCCCATGCCACTCTTCTGGCCTCTGGGGCCAAAAAAATTGAACACTACACAGGCAGCTTTAATGAAAATTACCCTGAATTAGCTTTGATTCTATTCCCTTCTACCTTACGTTCAGGTATTTCACATGTACTTGAAGTGGAACAAGGAGCTTGTAGGGTTCCAGGGTAGAAGGCTTTGTCCTGGGATAAACTGATCATCTGTTTCTAGCCAAGAAGAGTCACACAGCCCTTTACACTATAGCTTGTTCCTGGAATGCATGCCAGTGTGTTTAGGGGTGTAAGTTGTAGCTGTGTTGATCTAAGGCCATAGGCAAGCAGAGTTCTTTGGGTAAATCCAGTGTCTTTTATTAGACCAACTCAGATCTCTCTCAAGTACAAAAAGTGGGGCAATGGAGTTGTAACCAAGTAAGAGAAATGTGTTAGTCCTACATCCTCCCCCTCTATGCGGCACTGGTCAGGCCGCAGCTGGAGTACTGCGTCCAGTTCTGGGCGCCACACTTCAAGAGGGACGTGGACAATATGGAAAGAGTTCAGAGGAGGGCCACTCGTATGATCAGGGGTCAGCAGGGCAGGCCTTATGAGGATAGGCTACGGGACCTGAACCTGTTTAGCCTCCACAAGAGAAGGTTAAGGGGGGACCTTGTGGCCTGCTACAAACTGGTCAGGGGGGATCAGCAAGTATTGGGGGAGTCCCTGTTCCCCCGTGCGCTGCCAGGAGTGACCAGGAATAACGGTCACAAACTGGCGGAGGGTAAGTTTAGATTAGATATTAGGAGGCGCTACTTCACAGTCAGGGCGGCTAGGGCCTGGAACCAGCTTCCAGGGGAAGTGGTGCAGGCTCCTAGCCTGGGGATTTTTAAAAGGAAGTTAGATGAGCATCTTGCCGGGGTCATCTGACCCCGGTGCTCTTTCCTGCTAAGGCAGGGGGTCGGACTAGATGATCTACCTAGGTCCCTTCCGACTCTAGCTACTATGAAACTATGAAACTATGAAACATCTCTCTTTCCCACCCACCAGTGGAGGGGCAGAGAGACCCAAGCTGTGAACATGGGTCATACGAGGTCCCCAGAGAATTGTCTGGATTCTCCAGCAAGTGGGGGCCATACATGATCAGATTTATTATTGTAGATTTATATTGTGACTTATCCAAAAGGCTTGGTGGGAAAGATGAGACTAAGTTTGGGTTTCCATAACAGTACGTATTTGACTGTCTTTTCCAAAGGCCCTATATGGTCTTTTCAGGATAATACCAACCTATCTCTGTCGTCATGCATGAGAAATTCTGGGAACTAACAACCTTGTTAGACTCAAGTCACCCCTCAAAAAATGCCCACTCTTAGCTTTCACTCACTTCCTGACCACAGGAAGATAATAGAGCTGTTCTTCTGTTGTAAAGAGCTCAGAGCACAACAGGTCTGGATGGTTTTCACACTATGGATTCTGATTTGAAATCTCCTGAGTTTATGTTGTGAATCACATAGTTTCATAGTTTGTAGGGTCGGAAGGGACCTGAGCAGATCGTCTAGTCCGACCCCCTGCCATGGCAGCAAAGAATACTGGGGTCAAATGACCCCAGCAAGATGTTCATCTAACCTCCTCTTAAACACCCCCAGGGTAGGAGCCAGCACCACTTCTCGTGGAAGTTGGTTCCAGACCCTAGCCGCCCTGACCGTGAAGTAGCGCCTCCTGATATCTAACCTAAACCTACCTTCTGCCAGCTTGTGACCATTATTACTGGTCACTCCTGGCAGTGCTCATGGGAACAGTGACTCCCCCAATGCCTGCTGATCCCCCCCAACTAGTTTATAACAGGCCACGAGATCCCCCTCAGCCTTCTCTTGTGGAGGCTGAACAGGTTCAGGTCCCATAGCCTCTCCTCATAGGGCCTGCCCTGCTGTCCCCTGATCATGTGAGTGGCCCTCCTGTGGACCCTCTCGACGCTGTCCACATCCCTTTTGAAGTGTGGCGCCCAGAACTGGACGCAATACTCCAACTGCGGCCTGACCAGTGCCGCATAGAGGAGGAGGATCACCTCTTTGGATCTGCTCGAGATGCATCTGTGGATGCGTGACAAGGTGCGGCTGGCCTTCCTAACTGCCTCCAGTACTGCTGGCCCATGTTCATCTTGGAGTCAATGATGACTCCAAGATCCTTTTCCGCCTCCGTGATGACAAGAGGGGAGTTCCCTAACCTGTAAGTATGGTGCCAGTTGTTCCTCCCGAGGTGCATCGCCTTGCACTTGTCTGTGTTGAAACCCATCCTATTCTCGTCCGCCCACCCTTGTAACCTGTCTAGATCTGATTGTAGCCTGTTGCATCCTTCCAGTGTACCCGCGTCCCCCCACATCTTAGTGTCATCAGCAAATTTGAACAGGGTGCTTTTTACCCCCTCATCCAAATCACTGATGAAGATGTTGAACAGTGTGGGCCTGAGGACCGAGCCCTGCGGAACCCCACTGCCCACGTCCTTCCAGGTTGAGAAGGACCCATCCACTACCACCCTCTGGGTGCGGCCCTCCAGCCAGTTGGCGATCCATTTGACTGTGTGGGTGTCTACACCACAGCCCCCCAGTTTCTTAATGAGAACGGGGTGAGAGACAGTGTCAAAAGCCTTCCAGAAGTCCAGGAAGACTATATCCACTGCTACCCCTGCGTCTAATGATCTGGTGATCTGATCGTAAAAGGCCACCAGGGTGGTCTGACAGGACCTGCCACTGATGAACCCATGCTGGTTGCCCCTAAGCATGCAGTCCCGTGCTGGCCCCTCCTGGATGTGTGCCAGCATAATTTTCTCAAACAGCTTGCCTAGGATTGAGGTAAGACTAACTGGCCTATAGTTTCCCGGGTCCTCCTTCCTGCCTTTTTTGAAGATGGGAACCACATTGGCCCTCTTCCAGTCCTCCAGTACCTCACCAGAGCACCACGAGTGCTCGTAAAGCCGTGCCAGGGGACTTGCAATGACCTGGGCCAGTTCCTTTAGAACTCTAGGGTGGAGATCATCCGGACCGGGTGACTTGAATACGTCCAACCCCTCCAGAAGCTCCCTAACTAAATCCTCGCTAACTTGTTTGCACACCTAACAGCGCTAATATTATGTGGCACCCTTAAAAAGTTCTCGCAGCACCTCACTGTGTCGTGGCACTCTAGTTGAGATTCACTGGTCTAACCACTAGTATTATACTTTCTGCAACTTGTGATACTGTAAGTAGTAGGAAACGTGGAGTGTCACTTCAGTCACTTATAACTATTTTGTATAATTGGCAAAACATTCATAATTGTTTTGTTGTACTGTAAATGTGAGTCTTCAGATAGGTGCTGTTACCAGTGGGTTAACCGCAGACAGCTAGAGCACATTACTTTGTGTGTGCTTCAGAAAACAAGCTTGTTTATTTTGTATTTAATTTTCAGAACTGGACAGCTGTTCCTGACTTTACCCATCATGCCCACACTGCCTCATTATCAGCAGTTGCTGTGAATAACAGATATGTAGTTACTGGTAGTAGGGATGAGACAATCCAAATCTATGACATGAAAAAGAAGACAGAGTATGGGGCATTGCTGCAACATAATGGTAAGGAAATTTATCTTACAGGTATTAATGACAAATTCCTCATCACCAGTAAGCTATGTACCAAAGCACTGTCAATTTTAATAGGTTTTTACCAGAGAAAAATGCGAATGAAACCAAAGTGTGCGTAGATAAGTAAATGAGACTTACCTGAGAGAATGAGGGTTCAGATAGAATTCAGAGGGAAATGCTGCTCCTTTGCTTCAGAGGAAAACAATAGAAAGACAACAGTTATTTTAATATTGTGATAAAACTAACTTACAGAAAGAAGAATGTAATAAATCAACTAGTATTATTCTAATGAGTAGAACAAATGCCTGGCTGGCCTGTTTGGATGCTAGGGGTAAGCTGTTCTTCACAGCTATTTATATATTACTGTATACTTTATGTCTTTCATTATTCTTGCCAACACTGAGTGCTGTGTACTTGCAATCTTATATCTCCTAGGTACAACCAACAAGAATTGTATGAAGATATACATGCATTACTGGTGTCATCCAAAAATTAAGTCAACCTCAAGTCATTCTTTTCTTGCACTTCAAAATATAATGTTATATGTGGTGCTCTTAGATGCTTTGAAGTTTATAATTGAAATACCGAGGGTTATGAAGCTAACATTTTCAGTCTGTACCTGGCTATTCAAAGTGTACTGTTGCTAATCTTGATCTGCAGGCACAGTGACTTGTCTGGAGTTCTATGGTAATGTACACTTATTGAGTGGAGCTGAAGATGGACTAATTTATATTTGGAACACAAAGAAATGGGAATGTCTTAAATCCATTAAAGCACATAAGTGAGTGTTTTGAATTTGCTTATTTGCATTAATTTTATATTATACATATACACAGACACAGACACAGAAAACATGGCTAATTTCTTATTGTTGTATTGACTTTCATTAGGGGGCATGTGACATCCCTGTCTATTCACCCTTCTGGAAAATTAGCTTTGTCAGTAGGAACAGACAAAACATTAAGGTAAGTCAGAACTACTTGACCCTGTTAGTTCAATTTACATCAAAGGTGTAAAACTCATCCAGATTTGTGGGCTGGACGAAGGGCACAGGGCCAGTCTCTGGGCTGAATCAAGCCTTCAGACCAGCCCCGCATGCCAGACATAGCCCACACCTCTGATCCAGTGGCACACTGGATCTGACACAGAACCCGACTGTGGCCCTGATCCAGTCAGGCCCTGGATCCAGCATGCAGGGCTGGTCCAGCCTTGTGCCATGTACAGCTCTAACTGAAAGGTTCTGTGTGCTGTATGCTGCACACAGGATTGGTTCTAGCACATGCTGCATTGCAGTAGGCATCGCTGTGGGCTGGATGATATGGGTTTGTGGGTCAGATCTGGCTGTCAGGCCAGCTCTTTAACATCCCTGGTTTATGTCTTGTTCTGTAAGCAAAAACTATATATTGTGTTTTACATAAGTACGTTTACATAAGTCACATTCTTAGTCTAAACAAATGCGTAGGCATCAATTTGAAGAGGAAATCACTGGAAAAGAGTAGCTTTTAAAATAAGCGATGCAAATTTAACTGTACAGAAACAAAAATGTCTAGTGTTTAAATCTTCTTGATCATATGATATAGTATAATGGAGTCCACTCAAAAGCTCCTCTTCAGTGCCAGGAGTTGGTAACATACTTTAATTTATCTTAGCTATTTTTAAGTTTCATCATTCAAATTGTTTGTGTTGTTTCACAGAACATGGAATCTTGTAGAAGGACGATCTGCCTTTATTAAAAACCTGAAACAAAGTAAGTATCAATATGGATTTACATTCTAGTAGAATTAGAGTCTTAGCAAATGATATACATTGGGTAACCTGTGACTTAGAAATGACTGATTTTTAAATTATTCACTCTGACTTGACTAATTCACTCTGTTCCATTTTTAATAAAGATTTGTAACTGTATCTGCAATATTGAAATTCTGCTGTTAGCAGGCTGTAATGATGCTAAAATAAAAATCTCATTAACTGCTAGAAAGGTTCCTTGCCAGGCAATTTTAATTTAATTCTTTAACTATTATAACACTTCAGATTACCCAAACAGAATTTTTTTTTAGGAAAGCAATTTGATTTTTACTATTCATTCTATTTTATATTTTATTACTTGTTTCGAGCTTTTCTCTCAGTTTGTACACAAGAACTTGTTAGCTTATTTTCAAAGGATTTTCATTTCAGGTATTGTTAACCACATGGATTGCAAACATTGTAGAAGAAAATTTGCTTATTTACAAATATAATTTACTAGAAATTTTGTTAATTTTGTAATTTTTTTTTTTTTAACAAGACCTAAATACTTAGACCTGGCAGTCTCCCTTTTAAAAATCTATTTGGTTACTACTGGAATAAATCCAATTTAATATCAGAGTCTGATAAGCTTTCTTCTTCCAGCTAGGCATATAGGTTTCATTCCTGTAAAGGCTTAATAATATGCTTATACTTGCTACCAAATATACCATTGAAATCCAAAGGTAAAATCAAAGCACTTGCATAGGTGTTTGCAGGACCGAGTCATATGAAGAGTGTGTTAAAGAGTATGGTGAGGATGTCTAACATGAAATTGTGGAGAGACTGGTTATTAATACTATTGAAGTATTTAATTTTTTTTTACTCGTAATTATTTAGATGCGCACATAATCAAATGGTCCCCCAGTGGAGAGAAGTATGTGGTGGTGATATCTAATAAAATGGATGTCTACAAACTTGACACTGCATCTATCATTGGTACCATCTCAGCTGAAAAGAGAATTTCCTCAGTTCGATTTATAACAGTAAGTACAAAAAGGGAGGTGTTGGGAAGCTAACTTGTTTAAACATTTCTTCAGTGATTTTAAGTGAATGTATTTCTTCCTACCCTTTTTAAGGATTCTGTTCTCGCTATTGCTGGAGATGATGAAGTTGTAAGGTTGTACAACTGTGAATCCCAAAAGTGCCTTTGTGAATTTAAAGCTCATGAAAACAGGTATTTGTCCTCTTGTATTCCTTTAAAAGTCGTGGCACTACTTATACTAGCCCGTTTAATGGCAATGTTCTGCACATCAGCTGTAGAAGTTTATTTTTAAGAAAGAAAAGAGTATTGAATGGTTTCAATGTACTGAGTTGCAGATTCGGTTTGCATACTTCTGTATTCTCACTATGAATATGGATGTGCACACACTTTCATATGAATTGCAGAGACATGGTTTTGTGCAATTAATATTAATAGCTCAGTATTGGATATATGATAAACTTGGAAGAAATTCTTTTCCCCACAGCCGGTAATTAACTTGTGGAACTTACTGCCGCAAGATGTTGTAGAGGCTGATAATCTTAACCAAGTTCCAAAAAGGATTTGGGCAAATTCATGGAGGACAGGTTCATTAGTAAGTGCTAAACATGATAATAAAGAGTGCAGCTAGGCCTCTGAATGCTGGAAGCTGAAGCTACAAGGGACTAGTACCTAACTTTAGCAGTGGGGAGGGGACATGAATCCAGGATGCTGTCTAAGCAGGGGTGCTGGAACAGGAGTGGAGAAGTGTGTGTGTACACACATGCCTGCAGCCAAGGGGATTAATCCTGCTGCTGAACTAGGTGTTTTGTATTGTTCAGAATGGTCGCCAGTAATACTCTGGATCCCTCCTGCCTGCACCCCAGGGATGCTGGGCCACTTCCTATCACTCACTGTTAACCAGGCAGATCCTGGAGCCCCATTGCCAGACATGGCTCTGCTGCCCAGAGTGTAGAAAATACTGGTTACACCTCTTCAGGGGACAGATCAGCCTGGCTAGGTCCTGTATGTATACTGTACTCTTACTCCTAGCATCTGTGCTGTGCCGCTGTGAAATACAGGAGGTTAGTGGACTAGCTGAAACTGTGGCTTGACCTAGTATGGCATTTTTTGTGCTCTTGAGAATTTGAATTAATTTATTCATCTAACTCTTGTAATGAAAGAAGCTCAACCCTTTCCTGATAACGCCTTACAGAGTTGGAGGGAAGCAAAGAGAAAAAGTGCTAGGGAATCACTTAATTTTTTTTATTCTAGTACAGTTTTTTTTTACCCATACAATTTATATGCCAGTGTTTATACACAGAAGCGTCAGCTTGCACCTGTTTTCTAAACAGTGCTACATTTCTCAGGATTTTTATCCAGAGTTACAACAAATTACATCTTCTTTAATTTTTCCTTTGGAGTACATGTCAAATAGTTTTTACTAGTGATAAAAAATGGAGGTTCTGTGGTCAGTGAACCCCTGGCACCAGGCCTCAGAGTGGGTCTAGTTAAGGACTGCATTTTTTGATTCTCTCATCTGGCACAATAGTCTTAGTCTAGGCTATAGATCTGCTGCTGCTTTAACTATGGTGTCTGTGTTATAATAGTTTCATAGTTTGTAGGGTCGGAAGGGACCTGAGCAGATCATCTAGTCCGACCCCCTGCCATGGCAGGAAAGAGTACTGGGGTCAAACGACCCCAGCAAGATGTTCATCTAACCTCCTCTTAAACACCCCCAGGGTAGGAGCCAGCACCACTTCTCTTGGAAGCTGGTTCCAGACCCTAGCTGCCCTGACTGTGAAGTAGCGCCTCCTGATATCTAACCTAAACCTACCCTCTGCCAGCTTGTGACCGTTATTCCTGGTCACTCCTGGCGGTGCTCGGGGGAACAGGGACTTCCCCAGTGCCTGCTGATCCCCCCTGACTAGTTTATAACAGGCCACAAGATCCCCCCTCAGCCTTCTCTTTTGGAGGCTGAACAGGTTCAGGTCCCGCAGCCTGTCCTCATAGGGCCTGCCCTGTTGTCCCCTGATCATACGAGTGGCCCTCCTCTGGACCCTCTCCATGCTGTCCACATCCCTCACTTCACAAGTGCCCCTGCCCTGGTCACCATCTTAGGACTGGAAGTCCTGCCCCTGACCGATGACCTTTGCCACCATAAGTCCCTCCCCTTGCCCCCAGAAGTACTCTTTTTCAGAAGGGGGTTTGCCATCTTGGAACTGGAAAAAAAAACAAATTATATACTAAAAATCAAAATTGACAATAATGTATTTTAATTTTATTTTAAAAAATATTTTGTCCTGATTTGTGGGCATTTGTGTTGTGTGTATATAGAGGTGATTGCATAATAGCTCAAAATGAAGTCTTACTCTTATATATTGTGGAGGGTGAGAGGTATGGAGCCTGCGTGCCCTGCAGTGCCTCCCCACCACCACCAACAGCATGCAGCCCCAGCCCACCCTGTGCCTACTTCATACTGCTTGGGTGTGGCACATCCTGCCACCCCCTCGGCCACAGCGGAGCTGGGGCAGCTCCTTCAGACTGCTGCCGCCGCCACTAGCTCCAGCCCTGCAGTACCAATAGGGACCTGCGCATGTGGCCATGACCCAGCGTGGTCCGCGCCTGCTCTGGACTCATCCATGCAGGCTCAGCAGTGACAGCAGAGGTGGCTGCTGGGCAGAAACTTGCTTGGCACAGAGGAGAAGTGGCCCCTCACCCTCACCGTTGCTGGACAGTTCTTGGTGCAGCTGCCCAGAGCTTGTGCTGCGCTGAGCTGCCTTGCAGCTCTACTGCCATCACCACCACCTCTGGGCTGCCCAGCGTAGCAGCGGTAACAGTGAAGTGCAGCTGCAGGGCAGCCTGGTGCGGTATAGGCTCCAGGTGGCTGCACCAAGAACTGCCCAGCAACAGCAAGGGGGAGAGGCTGCTTTTCCCTCATGCTAAGCAACAGTTTCTGTCCAGTAGCTGTTTCTGCTGCCGCTGCTGAGCCTGGATGGGTGAGTCTAGAGTAGGTGTTGAGTATGCTGGGTTGGGGCTGTGCACGTGGGTCCCCACCAGTACCACTGGGCCGGGGCCAGCAGCGGCAGCAGCCAGAAGGAGTTGCTGCTGCCTAGAAAGGCAGTCTATCTGTGGAGCCACCCTAGCCCCAATGTGTGCCCAGGAGGCAGCAGGACATGCCGTAGCTGGGCGACACCTGAACCAGGCTGGACCAAGGACCAACCACAGGCTGGATAAAGCCCTTCTGTGGGCTGGATCTGGCCTGCGGGCTGTATTTTGCCCACCCCTATATTACTGTATGGCCAGGCAACAACTAAAGACATTTTTAACTGGTTAATCATCTCTTGAGTGTAATGTGTGCCAGGGGCCTAAATGTGGTAGCTCTGCCAGAAAAAAACTCTGTAACATAAGCAAGGCTTCATCTCATTTTGTCGTTAAATAAAAGCCTGTGGCTCTTCTGGTTGAGGAGAAAATCTTTATAAAGTGAAAGTAATAGAATCTATAAAAAGTGAAACAATATAGGAATACCTGCATGCATCTACAAAAAGTGGAAACCATAGCTCTGATAGGTATGAACTGCCTTGTTTTTCCAAATGGTATTAATTCAAATGCCCAATTGTTATGATTTAAATATTTACCTTACTGAATATTTCTCCAATGATTAGAGTATATAAAAATGTGGAATGAGTTGTGTTTGAAACAGAGATTGCCAAATAGGGTGGAGGCAGGGATGGAAAATATTACAGTGGAAGAGCATGTTACTTTCTTAAAACATCACTTGGCTTCAGTCTTGCTGCTGTTTGTATCAGGGACAAAGCTCCCGTTAACTTCAAGTGAGAACTAGATAGGATTTTTATGGACCAAAACAAAAAAGCATCAAAATCTAGTTGCATTAGTGTGTTTTCCCTGGTCTTCCCTGCAAAGTAGTATGAATCTTGTTTTATACCAGATGTTAAACAATAAAAATGAAAAAAAACCCATGAATACAACACAGAATGGATTTTATGGATTAGATGTGAAAGTGTGACAGCAGCTATAACTTAGTTTTGATTATAGGTTCCATTTATGGGGAATACAACAAGACATTTTAATTCCCATTTTAAATCCCATTGCTGAGTGGAGCCAGCAAAACAAAAAAAGTCTGTGTAACATGTCATGATGCACCAGTTTTGGAAGTCATTTTAAGATTTTAAGATTGTATTTTTTTAATTTGACAGTTTATACAGGGGATCTGCCTTTTACTAAATCTAAAGGGTCATTCATTAAATGTTGTTACCTGTTTATAGCTTACCCCTATGACTAAATAGACGGTCATATAAGATAACACAGTTGACCTCAATACCAGACAATACCAGGGGAGTCATGTATATTCTGTATTACCCTTAAAATACAGGTCTGGTATTCTGTCCTAATAGGTGCCAATTCACAAAGGCATATGCTGAAGTTCTTTTGATATCAGTCGCTTCTCGGCCTCTTGATGGCTCAGATCAAGTGTAGTAATAGTATAGTAGTAATCTCCTGTAACCTAGTTGCATTCCCTTCCTCACCCCCAACCCTCTATTGTTAGTCCCTCGCTTGGGCAATCTGCATTTCCCTATTGGCTATGTCATCTTTTTTTTTGGATTCCCAATCCTAAACATTTACTAATAAAAACCAATCTGAACCTAAGCATTTAAGTGCTTTTCTAAATAAGGGTCCTAACATTCTTCAGTACAAATTTTAGCAAAGGTAAATATTACTTTTTGAAACACAAGAGATGAAACAATTTACCCCCTACATGTATAGCTGCACCGTACACACCTAAATAAAGGTATCCACATACAACATCCATTGTATGCAATTTATTTTTTCAGTTTTGCCTTTTTTTTTTTTCAGTTTCTATCACTTCTTACGTTTGTCCTTATTGGCTTCAAGTTGTCATTGTAATAAGCAAATAATCATTTCATTTTGTTCTAGAATTAAAGATATATACAGCTTTGAAAGAGAAGGGCAACAGGTTATGGTTACTGCATCCAGTGATGGATATATTAAAATGTGGAGTCTCGATCTCAATAAGGTAAGCAGATTAACAACTTGTGGAAAAACTTCAGATAATAAATTTCCAGAATTTTAGATATTAGAATGTGTGTATAGGTTAATGCTAAAGAACAGCAGAAATTTATTTGTAATCTTGACATGGATAACTTTTGTACTATGTTCAGCAGCACTCTTTTATACATATGGATCTTTCAGCTAATTGTTTCTTTATTGCAGTGATTCTCAACTAAGATGTCATGGTACTCTGGGATTCCTTGAGATCCTTTCAGGGGTGCCACACACTGCTACCTACCCCTGTTATGTTTGCAAGCATGATTTACAAGATAAGCCCGTAGATTTCAAATAGAAATTCATAGTTGTGGTCTTTCTGAGTTCTTTGCAACAGAAAATATCTGTATTATTTTCTGTAGTCAAAAAAAACCAAAAAACCTAGAGCCATCATTTTCTGAGGGTGCTGTGAGTCCGTCCAGGGTTGCCTTGAGTCAAGAAAGGTTGAGAATTACTGCTTATTGTAACTTCTTAAATTTTTGGTAATGATAAAACATCTGGTAAAATTATCTAGATCAGTGGTTTTCAACTGGGTCTGTGGGCTACATCTAAGGAGACTGTGAAAGATTACTGTGATCAGTCAAAAGAATGTGAATACCCACACTTACAAAGGGCTCCACACCTCCATCTTACATTTTTAGAGGTCCACAAATGGGAAAAGGTTGAAAACCATGGATTTAGATCTCACTCCCCATCTTCTGGGTTTTGTTCTCTGATTATTAACTGACAAAGCTCACAGCTTTCTTGTCAGTTTAATGTCTGCTTGCACAACACTTCCCTCTTTGCCAATAAAAGAATGAGTGTATTTACACTCAAAAATAAGGGTCCTAACGTTCTTCTATATACATTTTAGCAAAGGTAAATACTATTTACCTGGTGATGGAACCCATTCTGTTTGCTGGCAGTATAATGGTGCATCTCCAGGCGCTAGGGGCTTCTGCTGCCATTTGGAAAACATCAGAAGGTATGCATAGGCAAGCCCGCACCAGCCTATTGCTGTGGTCCCTTCAGCAGCTGATGCCTTCTGAGGATATACTTTGCCCTGGCTGGCACTGCCACTGAGAGGAGCCAGCAAGCACCAATGAATGCTCGGTTGGCAGACAGCAGCCATCGTAGAATTTCTAGTGATGAAAAATAGCTCAATATAGACAAGGCTTTATATGCATTAATAATTGCTATCAACCTCAGCAATGCTGGTGACTAAACTTCACCCAAAACATAAAGAGTTTGTGTGTGTGTGTGTGTGTGTGTGTGTGTACACACACTTCATGCAAGAAAAAATGTTGCTTTGATTTGAAAAATTCAAAAAGCACTGAGCCTTTCCATATCATCCTGAACACTTTTCTGGCATTTTCAAACTTTTATTATTGACATAGCAAGCAAATTCTCTGCTTGAAAATGTCTTGCATTTTTCCATGAAGTATAAGGTGAACAGTTTTAGCAGTGCTAGCTTGTCAAAGCTAATGACTTTTCAATACAGATGAAGAACCGTAGCCAGTGATTCACACAGTTAATTCTCAATGTGGCTTGAGTTGTTGCTGTTCCCTGTTCATCCTCAGGACATATTGGCCATGTATACATATGTGCTTTACTGCCGAGTAGACTAATTAGCTGCAGAGTAAAGCATCATCATCTACACATGAGATTGTAGTAGGCTGCAGTAAGTTAATTTATGCCACACTAAAACAGTACTCTCTAGGACAGTACTATCTTATGTTAGGGTAATTTACTGTGATTAAATGCACATATAGCCACTGACCAACAGCATAAATTGCACCCAGTCAGCCCAACCAGCTGGGGGCTAGACTTTTGCCTGCTGCTTAGTCACACAGCTCCACATTTCAGCATCCTTGTGCCCCAGCCAGTCCCACCACCACCCAGAGCCTGGGGCTGAGCAGCCCTGGCATAAACTGCTCTGTCTCCACTCAAATTGCTGCTGTCCTGGGCACATGTAACTGCTGCACCTGGGAGTAGTTTACTCTAGCTCAAACTGCTCTGGAGTTTATTGTTTCAGATTAATTGCATGTGTAGATACATCCATTATGCTGTAATGATGTATGCTGGAATATTTGCCTAGACTTTCCTAGGATGCAGAATAACTTGCGTTTAGGACATACGAAAGATGTGGATACAGCAATGCATTTATAATGGTAGAAAGCTGTTGAGGGAACACCAAGAAAGCAGGCTACAATTAACCAGTTACTGCATTAGTAGAAAAATTAGTTCACTTGAATTAGCTTGACACTGCTAAGAAGTCCCATTAAAATGAAGGTTAACCATTTGGAGCTCTATTATCTAACTTTGAAGTTTCTACACTACAACAACTAGCTCAGCTAACAGTGCTTCAGTAACATTAAATTACCTGAGTTGAGTTAATATTAATGAAAAGCACATTTTGCTTGTCGAGGCTTGTCCCTAAAGGAACTCTCTCCTTGACAGTTTACAAAACCAAAGGTAAAAGTTGAGTTGTGAGCAGGATGTTGTACAAGTTATGGGCTTACTTCTTACATGTGTAGGCCCTTAGCTTCCTGTGATATCAGTGGGAATTAGGCATATAAAATACCTTTTAAAAAAAGTAATCTAAGCCTATGTTAAGCTATATTGGAATAAGTCTGAATGAATCTATTTTTTTTTCTCAGATCCAGGATGCTCCATCTTTACTGTGTGAAGTCAATACTAAAGCGAGGCTTACATGTCTGGCAGTATGGTTGGACAGAGCTTCAGAAATTAAAGAAAACTGTGACAAAGCTGAAACCTCATCCTGTGGTAACTGAAATTATTCTATTCATAACCCTATTTATTTTTCACTGGTGAGGAAGTAGAGCATACTGGAGAGAGTAAATTAGATTATTCTCTTTCTTTTGCAAGAGTTAACAGAATTTGTTTACCAAATTCCAATCAGTTGTGACTTTAAAGCAATTGAAAGGAGCAAACATTGGCCTGCAGTATGTTTATCACTATGATGATGCAGTGGGCACAAAAGAGCTTTGTGTGCTTGTCAGATCCTAGGTTGGCAGCTAGAGAAAAAGCCTTGCTTGTAAACTGAGTAGAGTTGACAGAGACCATTAAATAACTCCTATAGTGGCATTTGCAGAAATCACCTTTCAAAACAGAAGTAGACATTTAAACATAATTCTTTAAAGTATTTCTATCTTAGACTATAACACCTTTTTAGGGTACAACAACATCCTTACAGACTTAATTACTGAAATATTCCAAGCTGAGCAACATATTAGTTCTCTATATCCTACTGTAATCATTTTAAACTAAGAATCATTAGAGTGACATTTATGTAAAGTAAAATGCTCAGGCTCTGAGGATACTGCTCTTAACTGGAGGGATGCTAAGGATGGCTGTCTATTAGGTCACAAGCTTGTCAGTTGTGTGCATATCTTACATGCAGACAGACCTTTTATAGCTAAGCATTGGCCTAGTGTAGAAAATATGGACCAGTATATTTTCATTCTGCTCTCATGTGTGATCATCTGTTTAAATACATTAGTTTGCTCTTCAAAAGTATGAACACTACATGAAAAATGAGCATTTGGCCCACTCCTCATCTCCCCCAAAAATTGAAGACTGTATTTCCTTGCATACCATGTGCCCCCAGGTAGGACATTCATCTTGTTCTAGAAAGGCAGAATGAAGAGAAAAAGATGTTTCCAGAATCTTACGTGCCACAGCATGGGCTTACCATGACTGGTTACTAGCCACATGCAACAGGAACTTGTCACTTACCTTCTCCTTGCAGCTCCACACCTAAAAGTTTATTTACCCCTGTTATGGGCACTGCTGAATTGGCACGGCCAAAAATTGCTGGCACTAAGGCAGTGGCTCTAACAGAGTTAAACCTTTAGCTGTGGAACTGCAAGGAAAGGATGAATGATTCCTGAGGAGTGAACGCTATCCTTCCTACATATGGCTGGGAAGGGACCACAACCTCAGCAGCCATTCCAGGATTCCCATGCATCCTTCCCAGTATGCAATCAGCTTCCTTACCTAAAACTCACCTTTTTGTAAAAACTACGTGTCCAAAATTGGGGTCCATGTGTGGTATGCAAGTAAATACAGTATGTAGCTCATGCAGTTTCGGTTTATGTCAAAATGGGGTGATGTAAATATGCACATTGTGCTAACAGACACAATGTAGATTCAATATGTTGACTGTACAAATAAACCTATATGAATACTTTTCTGTTTGTTTTAGCAAATGAAGATGAGCAGCCACTGATTACCAGGAAAAGGAAAGTTTGTTGGTCTGATACTTCTGATAAATCAACAAAAGTAGAAAAGCATGTGACGCCCAAGAAACAAAAATTGGGAGGTGCACAACAAAAGAAGAAAAAAAATCTGCAGAGCTGAACATAAGTGTATATTTCCCACTCACATAATAAGCTGATATTAGTAAATTTGTTACCACTCTTTTTCTTTTTATACCTCTTACTTCTGCTAATGATATTTTTCCTTCCCAAGGTATAAAACTCTCTTTGTTTTCAGAAGTGGTGATTTTTTTTTTTCTTTTGAACTGGTAAATACTGAACTGTTTTGGAAGATGGTGGAACAGATGGTACCAACTTCTCTTGAACCCTATCATGGTGAAATGAATACATAATGTAGAATATTTCATTTATATTTTCATATATACCAAATATAACATAAATTATCTCTTTGAATGGGTCTTAACATTCAGTTGAAAACTACAAGGATTTCTGTAGCTCTGGATTGGTATGTTTTCTCTTTAACTGTGAAACCAAAACCCTGTTTAAATGAAATATATATTAAAAATACCTGCAATTGACTGTTTTCACACCCACGAGAAAACAATAGATTTTTCTTACTCAATGTATTTTCTGCCTTCATTGCCAGTTAGTTTTAGGCAATCCTACTATGCTATCCTTTACATCTGAAAACTCTGACTGCTTCATACATCAGGGGAAAGCCCTTCATACATCAGTGGAAAGAAACTTGAGATAGTACACCTATGTTTAGTAGTGAGTCTGTTGTTTACTGAGAGTAACTACTATATTGGTCACTCTTGGGACTCAGGTAGAAGAAGGCCTGTTTTGTGTGTCCCAGTCACGCTTAGGAGGGAATAAGCACTGAGCTGTTCACATTGAATTGCACACTGCCATTTAATTGAAAAAGCAGTGGCAAGCTAGTTTTAAGCAGCCATGTGGATAAAAGTTTAATTCTTTGATAGTTTTAGCACCACTCTGGGGATATATTTTATCTTGGTGCACAAGCCTTTGACAACAAAATATCAGTGCGAAACACTTCCTTCTCAAAACACATTCCTTCTGCCATAATTGGTGTTGGGAGAGGGTGCTGTTCTAATTCATGCTGCTATGAATATTATTAAGGGTTGAAAATGCTTTGTATACAGGCTTTCTGGTAAATGGTAGACAACAATTGAAAACAGTGCTAATCACGAATATGTTAAATGTAGAGGTCTGATACAAACTGAGTTAGTGATTATAGTACTATTTATTAGACATGAGTCCAGGAATCGATTTATCATCAGCATCTGGATTTTCCTGTGAGTTTGTCAGTGGGGTTTGAAACTGGCATTTCTGCTTAAGCCCATTTTCAGTTTTCTCCTCTAACTAGAGGGGTATATACATTATTTTCTGCTAACAGCAGCCTCAACATTGTGAATGTTACTGTGATACAATGTCCATAAGATTGGCCTTCAGCCATGCTGGCAGCTATCCTAGGTCAGTCTTATTACTAAGTTATAACTGTCTCAGAAATATTTTTCATATTTGCTTTAGGTTGAAGCCCAATATTATTGAGTTGTGTATGCACCATGTTCCTTTTTGGGTATTTTTAGCGTGTGACGTGGTAATGACAAACTTGGGCCCTGAGGAACACACAAAAGTTGTCCTTTTTTTAAGATGGCAAACATTTTAGCTGACACGTGCCTTGTAGGGTAAACTAATAGAAAGTTTCTGTGGACATCTGTATTTATTAGATAAGGTCTAGGTTAGCTCCATAGTAAAATATTTGTTGGTATCACGCTTCGCAAATCCAGCAGACTGGCTTCTGATAACACAGACACTCTCCGAAAGATCAAAAACTCTTGACAAAATGGCCTTAAGGGAAAATTGCAGTCATGGCCGCTGGGCTTGGTTTGTAGCTTAGCTACTGCAGTCTTCCTTAAAGGAAAATGTTCATCTAACCAAAAAGACATTCTGCTCCACGTTCTTTGATGTGGAACCAGGCTGCTCTTTCTTGCAGGCAGAGGGAAAGGGGCAGACTATTGTGAAGAATTTGTCCTCATAAAGAGGATGAAGATCAATTTCTGCACTGTCAGCAGGTCTTCATGTTAGGTGGGGCCCTGGGCTGTGTGGATGTGAGATAAGGGGAAGGCTCTGGGCTTGTGCTCTAGCTGTCCTCTGAGGCAGTTCTATCACCATGTCACAGCCGTCATAGACCTGCCCTCCTAGGAGTGAGCTATCCTAGGACGCATCCTGCAAGATGAGACTTGTTAAGGAGGAGAGCTCAAAGCAGATAAAAGAAGGAACCCTGACTGTAGAAGAGAAACAATGTGCATCAAACTATATACGCAGTAGTTTGAAATGAACAAGAAAGACTTGGTTGGCCCTCTGAGCTTCCATTTCTGGGAATGTGTCATTTGCAGCAAGAGCCAGGAAGTCCATTTCAGCCCGAAACAGCTGAACTTAAAGGAACCACCCTGCACCCCGCTGACCTTGGAAGGGGGGCTCTCCCCTCATCTGCACAGGCACCCACGCTTTTACACCCACCCTCTTGGCTTGTGCTACCCAGCCCAACACTGGTGTTACGTTTAAGCGTCTGAATCCGCAGGGGTGTGCACCTAAAACTCCCAAGCAGTGGATGTGGGTGGGATCGGCTGCAGAAACAATGGGGGATAGTTTCAGAAAGAGGACGGGGGGGCGGGGTGGAGAGGGGGAAAGGGAATGCCCCGCAGCCCTGCCGGTGCTCAGCCCCCTGCCCCTCCCATCCCGCCGGGGGTGGGGACCCCGCGGCTCTGCTCCGGCCCCCTGGCCCCGCCCGGGGGCGGGCTCGGGCCGGCCGCAGGCGCCGCGACGGCAGGTCAGTGCGGGCCGGGGCCGGGCTGCTCCGTGATCCCCGCGCCGCGCCGCGCGCCTGGGGCTGGGGCAGGTCGCTGAGCGGGGCGACACCGGGAGGTGGGCTCTAGATCTGGATTGGGTCGGGTCGGGAGTGGGGAGTAAGGGAGTCGGGCTCTAGAACTGGGTCTGAATCCGGATCTGGAGAGGAGAGGGATGTGGGCTGTAGATCTGGATTGGGTCGGGTCGGGTCGGGAGTGGGGAGTAAGGGAGTCGGGCTCTAGAACTGGGTCTGAATCCGGATCTGGAGAGGAGAGGGATGTGGGCTCTAGATCTGGATTGTATGGGATTGGGTCCAGATCTGGATGCAGGTCTGGGTCTGGGTCTGGACTGGGGGAGTAAGGGAGATGGGGTCTAGATCTGGGTCTGAAATTGCAATGGGGTCATGGGGGTAAGAGGGAGGTGGGGTCTAGATCTGAATTGGATTGGATCAGGTCTGGGTCTGGATCCGGATCAAGATCTGGGTCTGGGGCTGACTCCATCCAACCCAACCTCTGCCTTGGCCAAAACTCCTGGGCTGGAGCGACCACAGAGCCATCAGAGGTGGCCACATTTCACACTGTCATCAGGGCTGGGGTTTAGTGGGGAACCAGCCCCAGGGGCTTCTGTTGAGTCTGGCTGCCTTAGAGCAGAGATTCTTCTCCAGGGCTGCCTCGGGATCCTTTCAGGCAAGGTTAGCCCTGGGAGGTGCACTGCCAGGATGAGCGGGATAAACGCGGAGGGGATCTATGGTGTCAAAGCCATTCTGCCGTGCTGAGGCCTTTCTGAGTTCTTTGCAGCAGATGAATGACTCTGTTCTTTTTGTGCAGTGAAAAAATTCAGTGAGAACTAAGAGCCTGCACTTTTGGGGGGAGGGGGGGCTTGAATTAACACCTAAAAGGGTTGAGAACCACTGCCTTAGACACTGCCCCTCCCTCAGCACATCAGTGCTTTCTAGTGCTTTAGACCTAACTTTCCTCTAACCTTTTAAAAATCCTTCCTAAGGTTTTAGGCTTTACCGTGTTGGATCCAGCCCAGGGCTGTTTCTGCTTTGGTGAGATCATGGATCGGCTTTTATGGGATTATGGGATTTATTGGGATTTTATGTTTGTGAGGTTCATTTGTTCCTGCTTTGCCAATGTTTGGTTGTGGGTGGATTGGAAGAGAAGTATAAGGAAGCTCATGTTGCAACTTCCCATTATATGAAAAAAGAAGCGTCAGGGATCATAGAATCATAGAAGTCAGGTCGGAAGGGACCTTGTAGATCTTCAAGTCCGACCCCCTGCCTGAGCAGGAGAAAAACTGGGCTCAAATAACTCCAGCCAGGTAGGCATCAAGCCTCTTCTTAAAGACCCCCAGGGTAGGAGCCAGCACCACTTCCCTTGGAAGTTAGTTCCAGATCCTAGCCACCCTGACCATGAAGTAGTTCTTACAGATGTCTAATCTAAACCAACTCTCCAACAACTTGTGGCCGTTATTCCTTGTTATGCCAAGGGGCACTAGGGGAAACAAAGTCTCTCCCAAACCCTTCTGGTCCCTACTAGTGAGTTTATAGCTGGTCACCAGGTCCCCCCTCAGCCTTCTCTTGTGAAGGCTGAACAGGTTCAGGTCCTGCAGTGTCTCATTGTAGGGTCTGCCCTGTTGTCCCCGGATCATGCGGGTGGCCCTCCTCTGGACCCTCTCCATGTTGTCCACATCCCTCCTGAAGTGGGGCGCACAGAACTGGACGCAGTACTCCAGCTGTGGCCTGACCTGTTTTGCGTAGAGGGGGAGGATCACCTGCTTGGCCCTATTTGAGATGCACCTGTGGATGCACGACAAGGTCCAGTTAGCCCTGCCAACCGTGACCTCGCATTGTCGGCCCATGTTCATCTTGGAGTCAATAATGACTCCAAGATCCCTTTCTGCCTCCATGCTCTCAAGAAGGGAGTTTCCCATCTTATAAGTGTGCTGCTGGTTACTACTGCCCAAGTGCAGCACCCTGCACTTGTTGGTATTGAAACGCATCCTGTTTTTGCTAACCCACCCCTGTAACCTATCCAGGTCTTGCTGCAGTCTTTCTCTCCCTACTAACTTGTGATTTCATCTACAAGTTTAATTCATTGGTTCCTTCATAAGCGATAAAGTCCATTGTAAAAGAAAACTGGATGGGTGGAGAAGGAGAGGAAATTAAAACAGTAAATAAGTGTTGATGTTCTCTTTGTATTCCAGAATGGCTTGGGACTGGATTGGTTTTGGCTATGCAGCGCTGGTTGCATCAGGAGGAATAACTGGTTATATTAAAGCAGGTATGGTATTGGTAAACCCTTACATTTTCTGATACATAATTGCTTAAAATGTTAATGAATGATATCTCATATGTAAAAGTAAAGGAGAGAGTACAGCAATTTTCTGTACAGCAATTATCTCTAACTTTGTGCTGTTGTTAAGTTTGACAGTTAGTGCTGTATGCTGATAACTCTCTGTAGTTTTGGGTGTGGGGGGCGCTGTTTTATTTGACTTCCAGTTTTTGAATGATAAATTCCCTATCAGGCACCTACTCCTTACCAACATTTGGCTTTATGCTTTTTTATTCTTCGGGTGACTCCATGTAAGCTTGCTTCAGAGAGGCTTTAGTGCTGCTGTCTTGAACATCAATGACCTATACAATTGTATATTACCCAATAATATATAAGACAAAATCTTCAATGCTTTTTTCCTTAAGACAGTAATTATTTTTATTATTCATAAATCATACTAGCTCCATCTTACACACTACACTTAGTTCTCTTACCACTTCAGAAAATGGTACGTTTAAGCTGGTGACTACTGCTGCTCAGAGAGCTGATTTTTCAAGGGTAACTTTTCTGTAGGAAGTCCGACCTGCATTATGTTTGCGCTAGCTCTGAATTACTCTGCCGTGTTGCTTTGCTAGACATGACTGAACGTGGTGGGGCTTGGAACTGTATTCTCTCATTTGTTGTTCCATTTCCTGTTTGCTTTCTTAGTTTATCTCCTTCATGCAGATAAGTAAATCTTCAGTTTGAAAGTGCTTGTAGGGAGGCCCTTGATTCATCTTGAAATCCTCATGAGTTCTTTAGGACAGGTTGATGTTTAATGTGGTCTTGAGATATATGCTGTTCCCTGAAGAGCTCTTCCCACACAATTGGAATCGGCAGGAATTGTGCCCATAAATGTGATTAAATTGGCACTTAGGAGAGTTTACTAGTGTGTTTTCTGCTGACTTTCTTCATCCTTTGCACTGTGAGTGGAGATGTGTGGTGAGGAGGGCATTGCAAAATAATAAGTATTATTATCCTCTCATCACTGCTGACACAACTGAGACAGAGTTGCCCAAGGTCATGTGTCAAGTCAGTAGCAGAGTCAGGAATAGCACCCACATGTTCTGACTCCCAGTCCTAAGCTTTTTGAAAGGAATAGTAAAAGTGAATAAGGTAACTCAGAGAAAAAAGGAGACTGTTATGTCCCTGCCAATAAGTAAGACTAGCCTGTGACAGTAAGAATATTAGATAAGCATGCTAGAAATGGAAGAATGGTAGCTAAGTGCATGGCTCTGTCCTTGGGTATAATTTACTTGACTCTTCTGTATCATCATCTGTATTTTAAATGTACAGCTGAAGATACTGAACCAGTCAGGTCATAGAATCCACAGACCATTCCAATATCCCAGCAAAAAGGAGATGCCTATTTTCCACTCAATTTGGCAATAGTAAGGCCTCACCTGAAGTGCTGTGTTTTGGCCCCACACTTCAAAAAAGATGTGGCCAGATTGGAAAGAGTCCAATAGAAAGTGACAAAAATGATTAGAGTCCTAGGAAGCATGATTTATATGGAAAGGTTAAAAGAATGGTGATTATTTAGTCTTGAGAAAAGAAGACTGGAGAGGAAGTTAATTAGTTTTAAAGTACCTGAAGGCCAAAAATAATGATAGATTATTCTCTGTGGCTGCAGGAGACAGGGCAAGAAATAACTGTCTTAAACTAGAACAAGGGAAATTTAGGTTGGATATTAGGAGAAACTTTTTAATTTGTAAGAGTGGTGAAGCATTAAAACAGATTACTTAGAGAAGCTGTAAAATTTGCATTCTTGGAAAGTCTTAAGAGCAGTATAGACAAACACTTGTCTGGCAAGGCTGAGACAGGGATGGTCCTGCCTTGAGCTGGGAGTTGGATTGGATGATCCTGAGTGCCCTTCCAGCCTGATTTATCTATGATTCTATATCTCAGTCCCCACACCTCACCCCCTCAGTACACATATCCAGCATCAACCCTGCCCATTATTTCCCTTGTCTATCCCTCCTGCCAGATTGGAACCAGTTTGTAGCTGAGCTATTGATACTTTTCCCAATGGAGCTTTCAGAGTCTGTTAATCCTGCTAAGTATCTACCTCTACAACCAAATATATGCCAAGTCAAGTGAGCTAGTGTCACATAAAAGGGCCCCCATTGAGCTGGCACTGATAATAAAATACCTAGTCAGAGTTACAGACCAGGCCAGAGCATGTGGGTGGTGAAGGGCACAAGCAGAATTGACACTGATTTGGTTTCCTATAGCGCTAATTGCTTATCATCCTGGTAAACTTGGAGAGCTGATGTTTGCCAACTGCTCTGGCAATTTCCAGTCTAAAGGTGACCTGCAAATAGAAAAGACAAAGTACTGCCCCAGCCGCAACAGGTGCTGAATGTAGCCTTTGCCTGGCTCCTGGAGACATTCTGCACTTACCATAGGTGGAGGCATTTTGTCAGTCCCATGTACACAGCAGTCATTTGTAAATCCCTGAGGACAAGACTGGAAACAGCAGCCTGCCTCCACCTCCTTTGACAATCAGGGGCTGTCCTTTTCACTAAAGACTTGATCCAAAGTCCCAATAATCCCTTGCCAACATCTCCAGTGGGCTCTGAATCAGGTCTTGTGTGTGTTTAACCTTTTATAATTTATTTTTATCATCAATGCCTCAGAGCCCTTCTCTACTAAGCCATTCCATTGTCTAACTGCTCTTGCTGTCTAGTTTAGTGTAAATTTCTTTTTTTTTTGAGTCTCAAGCCACTACTGTTTGATTAATCCCCATCTTTTATGGTACTGCCTCTCTAGGAAGTATGGGAACATTGAACTGGAAAAACCCCCCAAATCTCCTTTATTTATCATGGGTCTCAACTTTGATCCCTTTACTTTTCTAGTTTTACATTGTATTGTTAAGGCAACCAATGCTTTATTTGCACGTTAAAAGACAGTAATATTGTCTGCAGGATTATTTAAGCATGGTGCCGTGTTAGGTATGAATAATGGCTATGTTTGTAAAATTCAGGCTCACTTAAGATCCTTTGATTTAACCAGAATGTCAAAGATGTGGCTTGCAGGCCAGATATGGCCTATGGAACCATTTCACCTGGACCACAGGGTTCCTAATGGGGCCAGGGGATGAGGTGATGAACTGGGGCTTGGCTGCATTAAGCCTGGTGCTGCAGCTACCAGGTCCAGATTCAGTCCAGGGCCCCAGGTGAGTGTTGAAATCCCTGATCTAAGCTGTAGTCTGACTCAGAAGAGTGAATAATGATTTTTTTGTTTGACTGCTTTATGAACCATATTCATGTCTGCTCTTCTAATAATGCCGTTTGTTTTATTCAAGGTAGTGTCCCATCACTAGCTGCTGGTCTTCTCTTTGGCAGTTTAGCTGGACTAGGCGCTTACCAGCTATCTCAGGATCCAAAGAATGTGTGGCTTTCCCTGGGTAAGTCTCGATTTAAATATATATGCAAAACATAGACTAATGTTTTATTAGATTTAAAACATCTATTATATGGTGCAGCAGTAGCTGCAACACAATCAGAATATGTTACAAAGTTCAGTTTTAGCAGGAGCTTCAGATCTTTTAGTAAAAAAAGGGGCAGATTTCTTGACTTTTCTGCCTGTTATGTGATAGAAATAGGTTTCATATTGTAATCAGTGCTGTTAATTATAGCTCTTTTTCTGCTAGCTCTGAATTAATGTCCCTCACATGTCCCCTCACCTGCTAACCTGGGTTCTTTTTATCTTTTACTTAGTTGCATCTGGAACATTGACTGCAGTTATGGGAATGAGATTTTTGAACTCTGGAAAATTCATTCCTGCAGGATTAATTGCTGGTGCCAGGTACTACACATGATGCTGTTTCTGATCCTACCCCATCTGCTTGACTCAATCTTCTTTAATTAAATTGAGACTACATTTTCTAAGAGTCTAAATGAACAAGAAAATAGGAAGGTTTAATTTTGGTTTAAACAAATTATTTCAGTTTGCTACTTTCTGGAAGAAAGTACATACATTTGTTTTGTGTTTTTATTTTATTTCTTTAATTCAGTAAATTCACTATATTTTCCTTTAAACAGTCTGTTAATGGTTGGGAGACTTGGTCTGAAGATGATGGAAAAACCAAACGATGAATAACTTTGCATATGATGTGACCTGATATGTGTATAGAAAGTGTGAAAGCGCAGCTGCCTGAAGATGCTACACAAAATGAACAGAGAATATGAACCCATTTCTAATATCAAATAATAATGTGATTTTTTAATTACTCTTTTTTTGTACTAAGAAAATTGATTGGAGGGATTTTTTATATACAAAATGTCATTTATATCGAGTCAGTCAATAATCTCTATTGCATGCTAAGAAACTGAGTTAGTGTTAATTTAATTTTGCTAATACTTTTTGCAATGTAACCCTCCCACTTTGTTTGTCACTCAGAAAATGTATTGCAACATTTTAGAAGGAAGGGAAACTTGGAGCCAATGTAATCATAAAGAAAATACCCACATTAGGCCAGAAGGAGTACTTGCCCAAATACAACGCAGTCCACATATATGTCTTCTTTCATAAAGAGTACCCAGAGCATGGATAAGAATGTGTCTGTATAACACAGATAAATATTTTTCTTCAAATTTTATTGCAAAAGTATGTTAAGCAAAGTGACATTTAAGGAGACTGATTTTATTATTATTATTTTTGTACTAGGAAAAACTGAGGATTAGTGTTGCAAAACTCTTTCTGATTGGGTAATGTTGTGTCTGTTTTGTTTGGCTTCTTCTTGTGTCTTTCCAATGCATAGTTATCCACATGCAGTCCTCGATCACATGTAAAAGACTCACCTCTTTAAGCGGAGGAGGAGATGGAATGGAGTATGTGTACTCTGTTAACACTGCATTAAAGCCTCAGTAAGAGGAAGCCTCTATAGTAGATTATTTAAATAAGCTGTGCTTCGGTTCATGAACCATTGAAATGAGTCTAAAATATAGTCATTTGAATATTCATTTCTAATTAGAATTTAAATTGTATAGATCTGGTTTTAAAGGCATAATTGGGATTAGAATCTACAGGCATTTATAGCATCTCCTCATGTAACAGATAAATATTCTGCCCATGCTAGGAAATCTTAGTAAAGTAGCATTGGACAATAACACTACTGCTACTAATGGTCTCGCATGCTGGTGAAGGGGGCAGGCTGTCAATGATCAGCTGGCAGCTGCTGAAAAATAGCAGCTTCCAAGGACAGCTCCCCTGTCCTGCAGGGCTGGCAGGGAGAATTGCTGTCCTCATCCCTTCCGAACCCCCAGGCATTCTCCCCACTCCTTGCACAATCCTGGACCCATGCAAGAGGTGGGGGAAGTTGTCCTGGGTTTCCTGGGGCTGATTCAAGCTGTGAGGAAATGCCTTCTCTTTTTGGACAGTCCCAGGCAGACCTAGAAGGGGTTGGGAAGCAACACAGCCACTGCTTGGACCATCATGGGGTTCTCTGGGTGGTTCAAGTGGCAGGAAGTCTTGCTGTCCTTTTATCAGGGAGCCTTAGTGCTGTTTGAAGGGTAGAAATCAGTGCTAAGGCTTGAACATTTTTGGCACTGTTGAAGCACCTGGCAGCATGGTCTCTGCGGAGCTCCTTGACAGCTTGCCATTTGGTAGGCTATTGGGGTGAGCAGAGGACTATGGGACAGTGGATTTCTTGTGCCCCCAAAATAGTGTACATTCATTATAGGTGGCACCAAAAAACTTTCTGGGAAATGTGTTGGTGGGAAGGCTTGACTTTTTTTTGCAGAAGAGCTGGTTTTCTTTGGAAAAAACTCTTTTAACACTTGTACACTAGCTTTTTGTGCCAGGAAAAAGTCCTTTTTCCTGGCACAGGTAAAACGCCTGTCCCTGACCCTGGGTTACTGCCCTATCAATTTAAACCTTTGCTTCTGTCTACTTGTACAATTGATGCCATGTTGGCTCTGCAGGATCATGTCTAAGGGGAAAAAAAGAACCTATTTCAAATACGTAAATTGTTGTTATAAAGAAGAAACGTTTATAAATTATTTTCCATGGCCATTGGGGATATCTGGTTCAATGCTGTCCCTGTATAGCATCCACTACTGCCATTGATTGAGACCAAGATACAGGGATAGATGGACCATTGGTCTGACTCAATTTGGTACTTACGTTTTTATGCTCTGGAACAGATTACCTACGGTGGCTGAGTTGCCTGCATCACTGGAAATTTTGACAAGCAAGCCGAACAAACATCTCTCAGGCATGGTTTAGATATAATGAACCTGTCTGGATGTGGGGGAGGAGGGACTGGCTGATGTCTAGAGGTTTCTTCCAGCCCTGTCATTTGAGGATTCCAATGGAAAAAGGAAAGGAGTATATAAGGAAAAACAATCATAAATTGAAGATTCATTAGAATTTTCTATAACATTTTTATTAGTAATATGCTAGAACTGTATAGACTAGTATGACCTTTGGTCATATTCTACAGTGATATTTAACTACTATTCAGGTTTTTTTTATATCGAAACACTTTTGGGGAGGCAGTTGTGTTTCTCTTAGGCCCCTGGCAGACATTCAGTTACGGGCGCAATGGGTTCTGATCTGCGATCCCAACAATTGCGCGTTCTGCAATGTTACACATGCATGGCAGGAAGTGTAACTGGGATTGGGGATCAGATCCTAATTGCACTATATTGCCAGTGCAGTAGGATCCTGGGATCACGATCCTGGGCAAGTAGCAAGCCAGTCAGCTGATCAAGGCTCCCAGCCTCTGGAACACATCAGAATCAAGGGCCCCAATGTGTCCTCAGGGTGGGGAGCCCCAATCAGCTGACTGCTGCTCCCAGCCTCAGAGATGCATCAAAGCCAAGGCTTTGGTAGGTCCCCTAGGCTGGGAGAAGCACTCAGCTGATCAGTGGTCCCAGCCTTGAGAGCCATTGGAGTCAAAGGCTCCAATGCGCTCCTCAGGCTGAGCGCCCCGATTGGCAGATCAGTTGATCAGCCTGGACACACATTCAGTTTAAGTCACATCCAGTTGAAGTCATAACTACCCACAGTTACTACATATATTTTATGTAATAAGGATGGCTGCTTACAGATGTAAAAAAAACCCCCTCATTCTTTAGTTTAAACTTGGCACAACCCTGCACCAAGCCCAGTGCATGCCTAGAAGAGGCATTGCGTTAGCTGGACATGGCTTACCCAATGTCTGTATAGATTGGGTGCTTCAGCAGAGCTTTTTTGGCACTTTTATGTAATAGCTTATTGAATCGTTTATTAGATACAAGTGCCAAAAAAAAGCCCTGCTGAAGTGTACAATTTATACAAATGCTACAAAGTCTGCTTCTTCTGGTAAAGCACCCTTTTTCTTCATGTCTGTCAGCAGCCTTTTTTGTGGCTTAGTCCCTGTTTTAGCATGACATTAATTGCATGAATGTGTGGGTGGGGTACTACTTAAGACAGGAGTGGGCAAAATATGGCCTGCAGGCTGGATCTGGCCCACTAAATTGTATCTGGCCCGTGGGCAGGCAGCTGCCAACTCATGGGATACAGCGGCTGCATGGTGCCAGGCAGGCACATGGGGCTGTTTCTGCTGCATTGGGTGGGTGGGCAGGACTGCTTCTGCCCAGAGCTGACATGTCAGCATTAGGTGACCTTGGCAGATGCCCTAGCATCAGCTATGGACATAACCAGCAGGCTCTGGGTTAGGGTGGGGAATGGGGCATGCTACAGCTGCAGGCAGGTTCCCAAGAGGGTGTGGAGGGAAAGAAAGAGAGGTAGCTCTTGTAAAGTCACCAAAAGTTGGCTTCCAGCCAAAATAATTGCCCACCTCTGATTTAAGACATGATTAATTAGTTAACATCTGCCAAGGGCTTGATTGAAACAAGCCTTAATAAATTACACAACCACCCAATTTTGATAAAGTGAGGTCCAGAACAGTAACTCATATTTTATGCACACTAATCAAATGTACACATAATACTTTCCTTTTTTTAAATAATACTCAAAGCAGACAGTAACAACTGTATTCCTTTCAAGGACTATATAAAGAATGGACTTCACAATCACTGCACTGAAGCTTTCACATTACGCTGTTCTGTGTTGAATGCAGGTTCTAACAGTGCAAGCCAGAGTGACATTTTCAGTTTACTGGTTGCTGCAAGAGCCTTTGAGCAGCCCATTAAAAACTTCCTCTCAGGAGAAGGAAATAGTCTGTTGAAAGAGAAATCTATAGCTCTCAGGCCAAATTGCGTAGCTGTGCAAGTTCCGTTAGTATCAGGTCTCTAAAAGCTGCTTACTTTTATTTTCTATTGCATTCACTTTTTGCAAGGCTTCAAATTAAATACTGCATTACACACTTAAATCCTTTATTGGATTTGGTGCAGTACCTCCAGCAGTATGGTACTCATTCTGACCATGCTAAAGCACAGATGTAACACTGATCTGACTACAAGGCTACATATTGAATTTATGAATAACCCCTACATTTTCCTAAAATTGCAATAAATTAAACCTTCTTTAACTCTTAGCAGAAATAATACCAGCTGTCACCTGGGCTTTGAAAGAAGACTGCTGAGAAGGAGAAGAAAAACCTTATAACTGGAAAAAAAACCTTGCCTAAAATGAAATGGGAAATGGTTAAAAGATAATGCCTAGGGCCTGCCCTACATTATTTTTTGCTCCAAGAATATAACACGAGTCTTTATTTTTAATGCAGAACTTCCTCCACGCTATCAGTCTGCTAGAGGCTCTGAAAGTTCAATTTGCCATGGCCCAGTTCTGTCATTCATTGGGCCATGAGCTGTCATCTCCAGCTGAGGGTCAATGCATGCTGAATAAATATGGCCTGAAGTAATAAGCAGATACCATTTTGCTGTGCTGTAATTTCCTAGCTGGCTGGCATTATTCATTCCCTCAGATGGAATAATTTCATCACCTGGAAAAATGAGCAGGAAAAGCTTAAGGTAGTTATTTCATAAATAATCTATTCCTAAATAATTTACAGAATAAATAATATTCCCTAAATATAGAATCCTTGTGCCACCGAACTCCCTAGAGATGTTGTAAAATGCCACTATAAGAACTGACACCAGGAGAAGGGATGACATCTCCACCCCTTCACCCAGAGCTGGAGTAGCATAGGCAAGGGTGCCATACCTCAGGTCTTCCAGGTATAAAAATAAGGTAACTTTACTATACTGACCACATGGAGGTGCCAGGAGACTTATTTCCTTCACATTTTTAAAGCACTTATAGATCCTTTCCAGCAACATGCTGTATAAATGTACACTGTTACCAGCATCTTAGTTTTTGACATGAGGAAAAGGCATAAGAACCTGGGTTTGATCATCCCCCTGGGACTGGACTGTGGATGATCTTCCTCTGGGATTGGATTCTGGATGGTCATTTCTAGAAATGGACCTCACTGTTTGCTCTTAGGGTGGATTAGGGTATTGTCAGCCAAACCTATGGCACCATTCTTCCCTGCCCTGGGCCATGATGATAAGTCCTTACAGTGGTAGAACTGTGAGTAGGGTCAGACATGTTACGAGAAGGGCTGGGTTGATGTGTAGCCTGAAAGTTACCATAGGAGATGCTATGCAATGAAGAGTCCTTGCAGAGGAAAAGGCTTAAATAGAAGAGGCCTTTCCCTCAAATTAAACAGCTTTAGCAACATGACATGCTTAGAATGAAAAAGCCCTCCACAGCGGGGTGGTAACCCCTGCTAAGGCCACAAAGCCTGCCAAGTTTCAAGGAGATAGGTGCAAGGTTTTTGTGGAAACTGTACCTCAAGCTGCGGACAAGCAAAATTTGTGATAAGGGTGACATTGTGTGTGTGTTAAGGTGCAGCAGGGCGAAAGCTGCAGGCCTGCTAGACCCTGCTGTGGCCATGAAGACAGCCAGCTGTCAAGGAGATCAGTGCAGGGGGAGTCTGGGTTCTGGGGCCCTGCACCCCTAGCTGCTGACAGGCAAAACTGGAAGACACAGCTCACTAACTGACACCAAGGCAGAAAGCAGGCAGTTGAAACAATGCTGCCTTTTATGCAGTTTTTCCATCCCTCCCCTAGAGCGCTGGGATTGGAAGAGACCTCAGGGATGGGTGACAGTCACTGGCCAGCTGCACAGTCACTGGCCTTAATTTCTATGAATATCTGAATTGGTAAAAATGACACCCTAATCAAGGCATCATATATTACATACAGTTTAGTTTTGGTGGATGTTTATGAGACAGAAGAAACGCTCATATTGACCTGCTGCTAATCTGCCCATCCTTTCACCTTGGTTTTTCCTTCAGAAACTCACATTTATAGGTAATAAAATTGAATTACAACCATAATTAAAACTAAACAGTAACAGCTCCATATGCATATTCTGCATCGTCCTCCCAATAGTACAGGTATTACATTAAGCTCTGGACTATATATTTTTCTTTTTGCAGTTTTCTGAAGTGTGAGGGTCTCTTGACAGCTTTGATTAGTTCCAATACTTTATGCATCTGGGTTTTTACAGATGTCTTCTATATACCTTTGTGCACTTTCCATTCTGCAATTATGCCCATTATTTTGGATCAGCTTAAACAACAGAGGGCGCTAGAACTGCAGGAATGTTACACTGGGATAAAGCAAAGTATTTGTTAAAGAAATGCTAGATGGCAACAAAGAGAATTCTGTCAATACTTCCCATTGCCATGGTACAACATTGACTTAGGAGGCTGGTGCCTACACCCTTCAATCCTCATTCACCATTCATGCTTACTGCTGTTAGCAAGCTAACAAGAATCATATTCAGAATGAAAAATTAAACAGAAGCTTGGCCCTTCTTTCCTATCTGCCCTGCACAAAACTCCTTTCTGGCTCTGTAGTTGGAGATCAGTTTATTCCCTGTTGATATGCACAGGAACCACGGTAATAACAGTAAGTATCTAAACTGATTTATCAATTCAAGGGGCCTCCTGAGCTTAACAACTCATCTGACTAGGATGGTTAAGGCTCACCAGTTTCTGCAGGTACTGGGCCACAAGGGAGTGATGTGGCCAGCATCACATCTGGCTGCCTTTAACTCCCCAGCGTAAATGACTAGGTGCCCATTTACAGATGGGTCAGCTGGGGACAATATTTTCATATAGTCCAGAACAAAACTTGAACTCACACCTACAGAGCTGTAGTGAGACACCGTAATTGGTCTGACACTATGCTTGCAACCTGGCTTATACCTGGAGGTAATATTGATGTGCAAGTGCCTGTCAAGTTGGATTGGTTTGTACCAGAAGTGGAAAGGAATTATAAATAGTGGCTACTCTGAAGTAAGGTTATTGGTTATTTTATTTTTTAAGCCATCTGAACAATGTAGTCAATTATTTCAGTGTCTAAAGAAGGAGATGTTGGATACATTTCTTCTGAAGTGATGTTTCTTAATCAGGGAAACGATCAGCTAACAGTAGGAAATAGCTAGATTCAACTACCTGCTCCCACACAAAACAAAAGCATCTTGGGTGTTAGGGTTATCAGACCTGCTGAAATAACTAGTCCCCCTCTCAAGCCCCCCATTCAGTCTGAATATAACTTTCTCTGGGGGTTGGGCCAAGTATTATTTCATTAGTATTCACAACCACATCCAAGAGGGATGAAAAAACACACAAAGGGAAGAGGAAGATGAAGAGCAGGGGAAGAAAGTAAATGCTTCTAAACTCTAAAGTAAAATATCTCCAGAGGCTCTCCCTCCTCCACCCTCACTTTCTACAGAGAAACTGCCACAGGTCATGCACTGCGTGACCTGCTAAGGGATTAAAAGTGGCTCCAAAATAATCACACAAGTCTGGTTCAGAGCTGTAACATTTGCTATTGAATAGTTAATCGAATGGAGTCCCAGTCCTTGATCAGGTCCTGTGGATGCTAGTAAATTGCACACAAAAATACAGATAATAATACCCAGATTTACAAGTTACTTTATACAGGGAGGGAAATTCCCCAAACTGGCTAAGCAAAGAGAGATAATGATCTATATAAATACTTTTGCTTGCTTCTCACAGCACAGAAAAGCAAGAGGAAGATTTTTCTGACTGCAAGTAAGAGGTCAGAAACAGTGGTGAGGAAGCAAAATGCATAAACTTTCCCTGAAGGCATTTTGCTGTCACCTCACTCCCTTCACAGAACTGCTACTAAAATTACCTTTCTGGCCTATCAGTCTGATTGCCGTCACACTGAAGCTTAATATCCTTGCTCTCTGGGCACTGTGTCACTGCTCTCTTCCCTCTTGTCCATCCTAAAGCAGATCCTTAGCTGGTGTAAATTGTCAATGAAGCTATGATGATTCACTTGAGGTGAGGATTTGTCCCCATATCTTCTACTGCAACAACTTCTAACCCTCAGCTCAGCCAGTAATACAGCCACATTACCCTGTTCCTCTGTTTCTTCCACAAATGCCTCTTTGCCTCTTTTGACTTGTCTACCCTTTTTCCAGTCATCTCGCTCCTGAATGTTCATTTCTTCTTTGATAATCATGGTAAATAAGTTGAGAATATTCACTTACATCCATCCTTACTTCTATATAGAAATGCTTGCATGGACCCTTCTGACAGGCCTATCCTAAGTGTCATGCCAAGGTATTTCTGTTACTCTCCATTTTGCCTCAGCCCAGTCCAGTCTTCTTCATAACTCTCACATGCTGTATTACTGAAATGCAGGCCCCAGCAAACGTCACCAAAGTCTCTGGGCCTTTAAAAACGTAGGCCTTCAGGCTTAGTCTTTAAGCCTACATGGATCACCTACAGGAATGGGACCTTAAACTCAAAATTCTTCAGGGCTCTGTTTTCTGCCAGCACCTGCCATGCTTCATAGTGGCAAAATAAATACCAGTAGCATTTTAGAGGTGCACAAAGAGAACAAATTGCTCTTGAGCCTGCTTCTGGGGAGTCTTGACAATTACAGATCCATCGTCAACAACTGTCCAAGCCAGTGGACCCAGGATGAGCTGGGGGTGTTAAGGCAGGTGTCTGGGAGAACAAGGTGGAAGGAGTAGCAGAGTATACAGTGCTGTGCAGATCCTCATCTTAGGTAGTGTTGCCTAACTGGCTAAGTGGCATGTTTTAGATCAGGCTGCTCTAAACTGCTCTACAGCCAGGGTTGCAAATCAGTGAATAGAAAATGGCAACCTGACAGTTTCCCTCCCCATTCTTTCATGACAAATACTGATGCAAAAAGGATACTCAGAGATTTTCATGAAAGAAAATGAGGATGATGCCAGAATAGCCAAGATCCTGGTGATCAGGACACCCAGTTTGGTTATAAAAGACCCACCTTTACAGACCTGCCCTGTTATTTTCCCATATTGCAGGTGAGTGCTCAATAAGGCATGATGAGTAGGGTCCTTCTCAGTCTCAACTGTCAAAGCTGTTAAACAAATAATTAAATACCCATTAAAACATGGACTTGAGCCTGACTCTCTCACATGAGTCCCTTACCACTGGGCTACATAGTCACTTTCAGATTCTGGGAACAGTTACACAAAAAGGCATGGCTACATCAGGACTAATTGGGTAAAACATCAATAGTGACTCAGTAACCTACAGCTGCAAATTGAAAGACCCAGGGTGAAGTCCCTAACTACAGATCAGGCAGAACAGGGATTGTATGTAGGTCTCCCACATCCTGTCTGAGTATCCTGGCCACTAAGGGGGTTGGGATCTCTCTCATTTGGAATAGAAATGCTTTTGTGGATCAGAAAAAAATATTTCTTGATCAAATTCAGAACTTTTTTCCCCCAAAAAATGTTTATACTCCTATTAAAAGTTTCACTTTCAATGGATCAGCATTTTTCCAGTGGAAAACTATATCACTGAAATTTCCTGCCCAGCTTGAGTCATGATATCCCCACACATTTGCAGCCACATGGACACATGTACACACTGACAGGCATGTACTTGCATGCACAGACATGCACTGCACTCTCTCCTATGTTATTCTTTTCTTCTTTCTCAGTGGCTGCTGCCACTCACTAGTGTTTTTCCACTGCACTCAAAGGCCTCCAATAAAGCACATGCTGTAAAACACCTCATTTTAAAAGCTCACAGACCTGATGTGAGTCTGTGACAGAGCCAACAGTGATGTGCCATTATCCCTATGTTGCTGCGATGTTAACCATCAGGTTGGTAAATTCTTAACACAGAAAAAGAGAGATGTGTTAAAGAGAGACCGACAGGAGCCATGGATTTTGTCAAATGTTTTTTTTATTTATAGAATGCATCCCACTGGGCTTCCTACAGGGCAAGAGCATTAATCATATATCTGCATTAAATGAGAAGCTCAGGACAGATACCGCATTGTGTCTCCTCTACAGAGCCAGCAGTCTCTAGTGAGTATAACTGAAAGGTTGAAGGTAAAGTTCTAAGGGGGTGAAAATACTTAAAATGTGCTGACCCCTCTCCATGAGGATGGGAAGGATACCAAAAAAGGGGGAGAGGGTGGTGAAAGGCATCCATTGATAGATGTCATATTTCTATTGAGAAAGAAGGTAGAGAGTGAAAGGGTTAACCATATAAACAAGTTGGTTAAGTGAGATCTAATTAATGCTAATCTCTCCCTTTCTTTTCCCTGCCCCAAGACTACAGGCACAGGGGAGAGAGGGAATTTGGAGGAAGGAGGGTAAGAGAGGTCAGCCTAGTATTAATTGTGTCTTGTTTAGCAGGGCCATTTCAACTGACCTCATTCAAAGCTTTAATTGCTATCTTGATTTAAAGCCCAAGATGGTAATACTGTGAAGTCCTGCATATTGGTCTTTGATGCACTTTTTTCAGGAGTGCATAGTAGTTTCTTGCTCTTTATCAAACGTGTGTCTCTTAAGTAGCCAGAAATTGAAATTCAGGTGCAGAGAGACTGAATCTTGTTATCTGTACAGCTGGTCAGGTACAGTCTCTCTACTTCTACTAAAATGGTGCTAGTGGGGAGATGGGACAGAAGACTAAGGAGGGTAAATAGAAATCAAGGTAAAAAACCTGGAAGAAAACAGTCTTAAAAACACTTTCTCCCTTGGGCTTCTGGGGACTTGGACTGTATTCTGAGAATTGATTGTCCTCTGAATAAAGGTATCTTTAAGCTTGTTCCAAAGTTATTCTTTTTCACAGGAATGTATTCTTCCTTTCGCAGAAGAATTCTTATGAGTGATGTCCTTGTTTCAGGGTGATTCTTCTTTACAGATGTAACTCCTTGACTTCTTGTGGTTCTTCCCTCTATCCTTTCCTGTGTTGGCTGCTTTAGACCATGTTAAAAGTCTGCTCCTTAATCTACTGCAAAAAAGTGTCTGTTGCAGGTTTTTGTTTTTTGGGTTTCTTTTACATACTTGAAGTTGAGGTCAATCCTAGGTAGAGAGTATAACTACCTGAACTGGCTCTGTCAGAATAAAACCTTCCTGGGCCTTGTCTGTATTAGGGTTTGACAGAATGATGGAACATGTATTTGCAGTGAAGACCTTGCTTATTTGGTTGCTGAGCACTTACTTTCTGGAGTAGTCCTGTTGAAGCCAAGTAGCATGACTAAGTTGTTTGTTTGTCTGGTTTTTTTTTTGTTTGGGTTTGTTTTGTTTTGTTTTGTTTTTACCTTGAGTAAGGATGTAAATAAGTGCTGAATTTAACCAAGTCTTGATTGTCCCAGACTTTAACCAGCTCAAAACGGGAGTGGTGCAGTCATTTTGTATAGGTAGCTCCTCCACATGGTGGTCAGTATATGGCCAGGAAGTCTGCTCTAGCCAGACAGCTTTTTAGAAAATGGCTTGTGATTAACCTTTCAGGTACCCCACATCCCAGGAAAAAATAATAGTACACTTCATACTTCGGTGGGACTTGAAGAGGGACAGTGGTCTTATGGGTTGTTGGGGCAAACACTTTCTTCCAGGACAAATCTGATGTCTTCTTACAGCTTAAGAGATCAGTAACTTGGACACCATTTTTTATTTTTAATGCGCTTTCATTTTATGTCTTGTCTCTGTTTTAGTTTGCTCATATATATAATATGAGCATAAAAAAATTATTTTTATATATATATAAAAATTAGGAGTGTCTTTGTATTATTCTGGTGGGTTTTTTGGTCTGTCTTCCCACTGAGTTTCTCTCAGAATCTTTTGAATCGAGAGTGGCGGGTCTCTTTTAGAAAAATTTCTTTGGATGCTAATGTCACTTAAGATTTTGGTTTCCTCCTGACACATCTATAGTAGCCAAAGCTGGAGCAGAGATGCAGTTATGCTGGGGAAAAAAATGTTTTTGCTGGTATAGTCTATTGTACTCACCAAACTGGTATAAAAGTTACCCTGACAAAAACACTTTTCGTATGAGGTGTGCCTTCAGTAGGATGGCTTTCTGGTATAACTACGACAATAAATATTTTCTACCATACATGAGACATTAATAGATTTAGAAGCTCCATTGACAAAGTTCACATACTATTAAAATGAAAATGGCTTATGGCTGCTGGCAGTTGAGCCTGTAATTGCCTGAAGACCATCACAGTCCGCACATGCTATGAAGAAACGCATTCTTCAAGCTTAATGGGTGGAGCTAATAGTTGGACAACTGGAAACATTTGAAATTGCTCAGGCCTTGCCTTAGATTACCTTGTTAGATCTGCTGCCTAAAGAAGTTGAGTAAGGGGGGTTCCTGGCTGCAAAGACAAGAAGCATGTGTTTGGCTCTGGCTGCTGTCATGTAAGGGGCAGACCAACCAAGGAAAAAGGCCAATAGCAAATTAAAAATAGTAGTGAGCACAACCCTGAGCAGAAGCTGAAAAATGGAGCTTCTTGTAGGGCATGGAACTTTGTGGTGTGATAGACTTGCAAATTTCTGAGCAATGAAACTACCAGTCACTTCTACAATGTTCAGGGACGTGGAACTTTGTTTATGTACAAAGAATGAAATGGGATTATCCTAAGAAATGCCTGATCCTTATAATTAATTTCTCCTTCAAATGGAAACAATTATACAAGCACAGTAATACTATGATTTTTATATGTGGGTGGTATAGCATTCATTTCCAGCAATGAATATTAAAAAGATGAGGGGGGAGAGGAGGATTTTGAAAGGAGTGGAGCTATGGAGAATTATTCCTATATAGGTCATAAACTGCTACTATATTCAAAGAAAGGTTTTAATCGCATTGTACAAGGCGCTGCCAAGACCTCATCTGTAACTATAATTCTGGTCACCTATGCTGAAAGAGGAGCAGGAAGGGATACTAAATTAGGGAGATCAGGGGACTAGAGACCCTTTTGCATGAAAGGAGACTCAAAAAGCTTGCTTCTGTACTCCAATGAAATGAGGAAAAGATAGGCTTGCTCTTTCTCTTTAATATCACCTGATATTCAAGCTAAAAGACAATGTTGCCATATGAATAAATCGATAGAAACTAACCATAAATGAATTTTAGACTGGACATTTAGGAGACTCCAACTGTCAAAGAAGTGAGACTGTGGAACACTTTCCTAGTAGGAGGAATAAGGGTAAGAAACTAAATCCTGTTGAGAATAAGATTCTATGAGGTAGTTGCTTATAATAATGGGACTAGACTCGGAAGGTCCCTTCCAGATCTGTGCCCTATGTATCCATGAGAATAAAGCATTAACCTCTAACGTAGATTTTTTGACCCTGAACCAACAGAGTGGTATCAAACTTCCTAGGTCTTGCGCATGGTGGGGTCGGGGGGCAACAATGATGACTTTCTATCTTATGTCTATTACTGCACGATAGTTAATCCTAGAGAATAAAGTGAGAATTAGGAATTTGAGGATTATCAGGATTTTAAAAAGGGGATGCCTGTTTGAAAAATGAATTGTTATCATAAAGTGGCTTTCAA
Source organism: Crocodylus siamensis (assembly GCF_052110815.1). Classification (NCBI taxonomy): domain Eukaryota; kingdom Metazoa; phylum Chordata; order Crocodylia; family Crocodylidae; genus Crocodylus; species Crocodylus siamensis. The sequence goes on along the minus strand of NC_143397.1, from coordinate 132,484,792 downwards.
ATGTACTAAGCATATCATAGCTTCCTAAATCCGTAGACAAAGCTTTCAAATTTGGGTGCCTAAAGTTAGGCTCCTGAATGGATGTGTAGCTTGTTAGCTCAAGCCAATTCCTAGCTAATTCTTAAGAAAGGTTGAGCACCTGCAGCTAACATAGTTTACCTGAAGTCTTAATTTCCCCTCTCACCTTGGAGGGCCCCATTCCCACAGGAATCTAAGTGACAGAGAAGAGGTATGTTGGTTGTAGCTGTGTTGGTCTAAGGCAGGGGTGGGCAAAATACGGCCGATGGGCTGAATGTGGCCCACCAGGCCATTCTATCTGGCTAACAGGGCCCCTAAAAATTTAGAAAATATATATTTACCTGCTCCTGGCTGCCAGTCAAAGATGACAGGAGCCAGGAGCAGTGTGACCTAGGGGGAGCTGGCAGAAGCCAGCAACAAGGCCAGCCCAGCCCCACCCCCAACCTGAAGTCTCTGCCTGCTGCAGCTTTTGGACTGCTCCAGCACCACGTGGGTGCATGGCTGGACTGTGGGAGCATGGGGCCATGCCAGTACCCCACGGTCAGGCGTGGAAGGGAGTGTGTGTTTGGGGGGGAGGAAGGGAGAGGCTGTGTGTGTATGTATGTTCACGGGGCGAGTCCCACACACACACTCCACCATATACATGCAGACACCCACACCCCCCTCACACAGACCCCCACACCCCACATACCCATACACACACCCACATACTCCTTCACCCCATACTTACCCCCACACCCATACCCTTGTCCACACCCCACATACCCACACACTAACTGCCCCCCACAAACCTATCCCCATGCCCCTCCCCCACAATATACAGGAGTAAGACTTCATTTAAGCTATTGTGCAATCACCTCTGAATACACTACACAAATGCATGTAAACCAGGACAAAAATATATTTTTTTAAAATCAAATTAATGAATGTAGATCTTTAAGAATATAATTTGGTATTTTTTCTGGTTCTGAGATGGCAAACCCCCTTGCTCAAAGGGGTATTTCCAGGAGCAAGGGGAGGGACTTCTGGTGGCAAAGATAAGAGGCTAGAGGATGGGACTTCCGGCCCCAAGATGATGACCAGGGGGCAGGACACCTGTTGAGAGGTGGGCCTACCAATGCAGCCCTCGACAGCTTGCCAGAACTCAGTAAGTGGCCCTCCGCCCAAAATAATTGCCCACCCCTGGTCTAAGGATATGGGTAGACAAGGTTCTTTGGGTCAATCTGATATCTTTTATGAGACCAACTCAAATAGTTGGAAAAATTTCTTCTTTTCAAGCTTTTGGGTAGAAGAGGCATCCATATGTGAAAAATCCAATCAGTGTTTATGGTGAGCTTTCATGGGGTTGTCATTAAAAAGGGCTTCAGAACAGCTTCTCAGCAGTTGTAAACAGGTGTGGCACTACCAATGCTAGTGAACTCTGCTGATTTACATGGACTAGTGTCTAGATGTTTATTATCCTCCTCCCTTAGTGATTTGAATTATATCTGTTTCCTTTAAATGGAAAGATTTACAAGCAAGAGCGTCAGAGAGAGTGGCTTTCTGTAAATCTAGACTATGCTATCTGAGGCTTAAAGAACAGTTCCAGGATCTGGGTACTGGGTATTTCTTCATCAAGGATGACCTTAGGTGAATTAATTTTTGTGTTACTGTCTCCTGAGGTTACTATGAAATCTGTTGAAAATGAGGAAGTGGAGAAGAGCCTGAAGCACTTTTAATCACCAGGTGAACCTTGATTCTGTCTGGATATTTCCATGAAGTAGTGCAGTCGAACTTCCTGTTATTTCCCTTTTGTTTGAGCTCAGCCTGGAGAATACAGCTCAGTAAGATTCTTATTTTATTAGTGGTTTGATCAATGTATATCTTCTAAGACAATGAATCAGAGTTATTTCAGTTACAGAAATGTATTCCTAGCTGCAGCTCATTCTCTGTGAGGGAGAGTGAGGTCTCAAAAAAGAGTGAACATCCTGGAGATGGGTCTACACCAGTCTTGGTCCTAATGTAGGGGTTGATCAGCTTCAGGAGTAGCTTTGAAGTATGTTGCTTGTGTGCATCCTCTGGCGACCAGCATGCCAGCTGAGCCTGAGACTAGCCAGAGTGCTGTAGCACTTCATTTAATAACTTCTCCAACTCCCTGATGTGAGGGCCACAGGATGGGTGAAATAGGAGATAATTATATTTGCGGTCTGCCAGCTGTGTAGACTTCCCCTTGTCAGGGTTATTCCCAGCTGGGGAGATCTGCTAGCTTTCCTGCCCTGTGCATAGCTGATGTTGCAAAGGGTTTGGAACAAAGAGGATAATGCAAACTCTGTGCTTCACATCCTCCTGATCTTGTTCACAACTGAGGGGGACAAAAAATTATCTCGAATTAAAATGTGAAGAAAACAATACACTAATTTTAGCATCATAATATAAATAAGCAGAGTCTGCATATTCAGGAAACTTGCATTGTAATGTCAGCTAGATCTTATCCTTTTAGTGTATTATTGTTCTTCATCAATACCCAGTGACCTGAAGAGAAACAACGGGCTGCACATTGTGCTAGGTGCTGTACAAACAGAGCAAGTCACTGCCTCAAAGAGGTTTCTGTCTAAACAAGTAAGGCAAAGAGTGGGAGAAAGGAGTCTTAATTTTTCCTGGAGCCAACCTAAGCCAGGAAGCAGGGATGCTCAAGCAATCTCTGGGGAGGCTGTGGAACTGCCCCTCTCCCCTGCCCTGTGCCCCCACCAGCTCTGGGGCTGTCAGTGGGGGAGGTGTGGGGGGGAGCTACCAGCTGCCATATGGCCAGAGCTGGAGGGGTGGGGGGAACAGGGCTCTCTTGCCTTGTGCCCCTGCCCCAGATACCTCAGCTGTGGCACTTGGGGTAGCCAGGTCGGGCCCCTGAGATGAGAGGGTTCCATTTCCCACCCCACTTCCTTTCCCCCAGCTCTGGCCATTCAGCAGCCTAGAGCTCTGTGCTGGCTACTTCCAGCTTGGATAGAAGTGACATGTTTTTGTTACCCTACATTTAAGTAACTTATTCTACTGTTGGATAGTACCTGTGTCTAATGGGACTATCCAATGGTGCTGTAAATTAGTCTACACTGGCCCAAATGCCGTGTATGTGTAGACAGTGATGCTTTAATGTGCAGTAAATAGTCTACTGCACAGTAAAACACACATGTAGACGTGCCCATTCCCTTCTTGGCCTGCCTTATCCTTTCATATCTGTCCAACCTACTCATCGTCTGTCTGCCACAGTTTTGCACCTGTCCTGTAGGTATCCACCTTAGGACCCTGGAGGAACGGTGCAGGGGCTCCTGGAGGAGGTTAGCAGGCTGAGGGGAATCCGTGAGGCAGAGGAGGAAATTGATAGGTATTTTCTTTCTCTGCAGGGTGGTACGACTGAGGAGAGGGCAGACCGGGATGAGCCCTCCACTGCTGAGTGGCAGACGGTCTCCCGTGCCAGGGCTATTAACCATGTTGCGGCACCAGTTCCTCCTGTCCATCTGGAGAACAGGTATGAGGCCCTGGCAGCCCTGGAGGAGGAGGGAGCAGTGGAAGATACCAGGGAGGAGACTCTGCGCACACAATGTCCTGTGCGGGCGGTGGGAGTCAAGAGGCCTAAGAGGAGGAAGCGTCGCGTCATCGTGATTGGTGACTCCATCCTGAGAGGTACGGAGGGCCCCACCTGTCGCCAGGATCCCTCAGCACGTGAGGTCTACTGCCTGCCCGGAGCGAAGATTCAGGATGTGAAGGGGATGCACCAGTCCATCATCCAGCCCACCGATTATTACCCCATGGTACTTGTCCATGTGGGTACTAACGATGCGGCCAGGAGAGCCCCTGATCGCCTGATGGAGGACTACCATGCTCTGGGAGGTGTGCTGAGGGAGATGGGCGCACAGGCGGTCTTCTCTTCCATCCTGCCAGTGAGCGGTCTAGGCAGACGCCACGAGATGTGCATAGCGGAGACCAACTAGAGGCTTCAGGAATGTGCTTCGAGGCAGGCTTTGGCTTCCTCAGCCATGACCAGCACATTGTGATGAGAGACATGCTGGGATGGGATGGGCTCCACCTTTCCCCTAAAGGTAAGCGTGTGTTCTCTTCCAGGTTGGTGAACCTCCTTCGGCGGGCTTTAAACTAGGCTCGTCGGGGGAGGGGGAAGATGAGGGCGGAGGAGACAATGAACTACCAGGCCCAGCAACAGCCAGCGAGCCCAGACCAATGGTCAAAAGGGAGAAACAGATAAGTGATGGGGGACGGGGCATTGCTGAGACTAGGGGGTCAGTGGGCACAACCGTTGGAGGCCTCAAATGCCTCTACACGAATGCTCGAAGTATGGGGAAGAAGCAGGAGGAACTTGCCCTCCTCCTAGCTGTCACCAGCCCTGACATAGTGGGGATCACAGAAACGTGGTGGGACTCATCGCATGACTGGGCGGTGAGTGTCAAGGGCTATAGGCTATACAGGAGGGACAGGACAGGAAGGAAAGGTGGAGGAGTAGCACTCTACATCAAGGAGGAATATACTTCCTCGTCAATTAGCAAGGAGGTAGAGGGGGGGCACTCTGAGGTGCTCTGGGTTAGAGTAAAAGGCAGTCCAGGGGATAGAGACTTAACGGTGGGAGTCTACTATAGACCCCCCAACCAGGGAGAAGAGCTCGACCAGGAATTCTTAGGTCAGCTCACAGACGCAGTGAGGGCTAAGGATGTGGTCATCATGGGGGACCTGAACTTCCCAGACATCTGCTGGGAAGAGCAGTCAGCCAAGTCTGATCGCTCACGTTGGTTCTTAGCCAGAGTGCAGGACCTCCATCTAACCCAGGAGGTGCACAGCCCCACCAGGGGAGATGCCTTGTTGGACCTGGTGCTGGCCACGGGTGATGACCTGGTGAGGGGGCTGCGGATGATGGGCCACCTGGGAGACAGTGATCATCGCTTGCTGGAATTCACCATCCAGCGTAAGGTGGCAAAGGGCTGCAGCAAGGCAACAGCCCTAGACTTTAGGAGGGCTGACTTCAACAAGCTAAGGAGGATCGTTGGGGAAGCGCTGAGGACCCAGAGGGGAAGGGAGCCAGATGTCCAAGGTGAGTGGTTGCTCCTTAAGGAGACGATCCTCCATGCCCAAAGTGAGGTAATCCCAACAAGGGTCAAAGGGAGCAGGAGGGCACATAAACCCCCATGGCTCACTAGGAGCATCCGGGAATGTCTCCTTGCTAAAACGGAGGCATACACCCAATGGAGGGATGGGGTCATCACCAAGAAGGACTATGTTACAGTCGCCCGAGGATGTAGGGGGGCAGTCAGGAAGGCCAAGGCAGAGATGGAGATAGGACTAGCTTCCCGGATTAAGGACAATAAGAAGTCCTTCTTCAAATACATAGGGGGTAAAAAGAGGGTCCCGGGTAATGTGGGGCCCCTGCAGGACACGATGGGCAACTTAGTCGTCATGCCAGATGACAAAGCTAACATATTTAACGATTTCTTTGCCTCTGTCTTCCTAAGTAGGGACCAGTTCAGCCACCTCCCTGCTGGGCCCCCCTCGGGCCCCGGGAGAGACACGCCTGGGCCAGGGGTTAGCGAGGAGTTAGTTAGGGTACTTCTGGAGAGGCTGGACGTGTTCAAGTCCGCTGGTCCGGACGATCTTCACCCTAGGGTTCTACAGGAACTGGCCGAGGTCATTGCGGGACCCCTGGTGCGGCTCTATGAGCACTCGTGGTGCTCTGGTGAGGTGCCGGAGGACTGGAAGAGGGCCAATGTGGTCCCTATCTTCAAAAAGGGAAAAAAAGAGGACCCGGGAAATTACAGGCCAGTTAGTCTTACCTCAATCCCGGGTAAGCTCTTTCAAAAAATTATCCTGGCACATATCCAGGAGGGCCTTGCGGGGGAATGCATGCTCAGGGGCAACCAACATGGGTTCATCAGTGGCAGGTCTTGTCAGACCAACCTGGTGGCCTTTTACGATCAGGTCACCAAATCATTAGACGCAGGGGTTGCTGTGGATGTAGTCTTTCTGGACTTCCGGAAGGCTTTCGACACTGTCTCTCGGCAGTGAGATGGAAAAGGATCTTGGAGTCGTCATTGACTCCACGATGAACATGGGCCGGCAGTGTGGGGAGGCAGTCAAGAAGGCCAACCATACCCTGTCATGCATCCACAGATGCATCTCGAGCAGGTCCAGGGAGGTGATCCTCCCGCTCTATGCGGCACTGGTCAGGCCGCAGCTGGAGTACTGCATCCAGTTCTGGGCGCCACACTTCAAGAGGGACGTGGACGATATGGAAAGAGTCCAGAGGAGGGCCACTCGTATGATCAGGGGTCAGCAGGGCAAGCCTTATGAGGAGAGGCTACAGGACCTGAACCTGTTTAGCTTCCACAAGAGAAGGTTAAGGGGGGACCTTGTGGCCTGCTACAAACTGGTCAGGGGGGATCAGCGGGTATTGGGGGAGTCCCTGTTCCCCCGTGCGCTCCCAGGAGTGACCAGGAATAACGGTCACAAGCTGGCGGAGGGTAGGTTTAGATTAGATATTAGGAGGCGCTACTTCACAGTCAGGGTGGCTAGGGCCTGGAACCGGCTTCCAGGGGAAGTGGTGCAGGCTCCTAGCCTGGGGATTTTTAAAAGGAAATTAGATGAGCACCTTGCCGGGGTCATCTGACCCCGGTGCTCTTTCCTGCCAAGGCAGGGGGTCGGACTAGATGATCTTCCTAGGTCCCTTCCGACTCTAGCTACTATGAAACTATCTCTCCTAAAGTGCTTTGTAAGCAACAGATGAAAACATACATGACCCTCATTTTGCAGACAGTGCAGTATGTGTGTAAACTGACAGGTGTCACTGCTGGCCTCTGCACTTCAGTTGCCTTTTGCAGCCCAGAGACCCTACTTCTGAGGCTCTGATCCTTTCCCCCCTCTGTGAAAAGGTGCCCTGGAAGGGGAGGTCATATATTCCACCCTGTCCCCTGCTTACAACTAGTTCTCCCTGTAGCTTTTCCTGGCAAACGTTTGGTTGCATGGCACATAACATAATATAGGTAGTAATATACCCAAGCTATATGATGTCCTCCCTTTGGCACATCAGCGACATCTTACCCAGTGGTGTCATTTTACTTGTATCAGGGAAGCAGTAATTCTGTGACAATCAGGTGGTCTTTCATGCAACATTAATTTTGGAAACTCTTGGGAAAGCCCATGGGAGTTGGGTACCGCTTAGATGCTTTTTGCAAATATCACTGGATGCCTATCTGCATTTTTATAGGCATCTACATACCTTTGTAAGCCTGGCCCCTCATCCATTTCTTTGCTGTACATGTATATTCACCTGACTGAGGATTTTTTCCTTGATGTGTTTGCAATTCATTTGTATCAACTGAATTGTTCTGATATGTAAAAATAACCTTTTGGGCCACAGTAATTTTGCAACCAAAAGATACAATTCTGAAGAAGGTTTATAATGGGAATGCCAACCCTGCATAGTTACTCATCTTCAAAGCTGGTTTTTTTTATAAACTGAAAACGCAGTGCATAAATATCGATATGCTGTCTGCCTAGATGAATGAGTTTTAGGTAACGAACCTAAATCCAACTTTTTTGTCAGAATCAGAAAATGATATGATGGGCTGAGTATTGTGGGATGGAGGTAACAGGCAATTGAGGAACAAACATAAAGGTGGGGGAGGGAAAAAGGTTGTGGTTGAGTCACATGGGGAATGAATAATACATGCCAATAAGCTTGTTTTTGCTAGATTTTAGCACTGTGAGATTTTTTTTTTTCCTTTTATAGGGAATTCATAAGCTACCATACCACTGTTGACCTATTGAAGTTACCCACATGTAATGGAGGGTAGAATTTAGCCCAGGGAATGTAGAGATTGAATCTATAAAAGGTTATTGTACTTTTTCCTTATCCCTATCTCCAACTTCTTATTTGCTGGATAGGCCTTCCCAGTCCTAAAGAAGCATGAACATACCTGCTCGTAAACACCCCCCCCCCGAGTTTCTCATTTTCAAACACTTTTTTGTATGTATGTAAGATTACTTAAGTAATTAGTTCACTGACTTCAGTGGGACTTCTCACATGAATAAGATGACTCACGTGCATAATGGTAGTAGGACAGGACAGGAGTGCTGCTGAATACTGGTAACGAGCTGCTTTCAGTCAGGAAGCTGAAGCACGTGCTCCAGAGTAGCTTACTTGAGAGTCAACTTTCCGTAAGCCAAGCTGCTCTGTGGCTTCAAAACCAACCACTGTGTAACTAATCCAACAGTAAATGCGAAACCCTGTTTCAAAGTCAACATGTGACCTGCTATAGCACTAATTCCTGTGTTCTCCACTTGCTACTAATCATCCATCTTTTTTATATATTCTTTCAATTTGTACACTGTACCTAATGGCTAACTTCTAGGCATGATGCATGCTTAAAGCACACACACAGACTAGTCAAACCCACATTGGGATACAGGACACAAAACATGACCTACCCTAGCTAAAAATAAAAAAAAAGTCCAGCCAAGTTACCACCTCTCTTCTAAATGCACCTGCTCAGATGAACCTGCTAGTGTGCCTCAGATTAGAAAGTTGGTTCTGTTTAAATGGTGGAGGCGGCTCATGCCTATAGCATAAACTATGTGAATCTGTAAGCCTGAGCATGCCTATGGATCTCAGTGGTTGGGGTTCCTAATGTAGAATAGCCAACATCCTTGGCCTGATGTCTAACCCAAGCAGCTGGACGCATGGGCAGAACCAGGAGGATTGTTTCTCTCTGTCACTGAGGTTGTTTAATTCCTTCTACCTTTCCTAACTGGAACAAAACTAGCAGCAACTCTGCTGTAGGGGGGAATCTTCTGGCCTTGCTTCAAACTTCTCCTGGTCTCCCCCTAGTAGAGCAGCATGAAGAATTCATGTGAGGGCTGGGAAGTGCATGAGGTGTATCAGGATGGGATCATTGCAGTGGAGGAGTGGGCTGGAATTGCTATCAAAGAGAGAGGCATTATGGTGATAACTAGGACAACAGCCAACAAAGGCTCCCTGCAGCCACACAAGCATGTTGAATTGCAACTGGAAATGAATAGGAAGCTAATTAGCATTAGTCATTACTATTTAAACACTTACACTTTGCTCTTTTCTAGTGCTCCCTGGCATGGTTTACAAGCAGCAGGACAACTTTAAGGTGCTTTACCAGCAGTACTGAATTAACTGTGTCAGCAGCCCTGTGAGGCAGGGATCTATTTTGCAGAGACGGGGAGAGGCTAGTGACTTGCCCAGTAGACCATCTCTGTGTATGTGTTGCATTCTCTAGGCTGGTCTGCGTGGTTTTTCAGCTAAACTCATGTGGTTGCTGGGGTCCATCTGCCATTTCCTCACAACAAGCGCACAGCTCTTGCGTAGGGTGCCGGCACACTTCCTATGCAGCCTGAAAGCATTTCCTTCATGTGTCCATGAGGGCAAACTGAACCCTTTAAAAGATTTCTTGCTTTAAAGAGTTTCCTAATATTTTCTTTTCTCCCAGCAAGGGACTTGTATATGAAATTTTGAAAGGGAAGCAGGTGGTGGAGGGTGGGGAAAAAATGTGAGAGAAAATCCATGGGCAGGAATGACAGGGAGAAGCACTTAGGCTGGGGACAAATGTTACATTAATCCCAGGACCAGTTGTCTGTGTTTGACCCAGAACAGAAAAATCCTGGGATTGACTTGTACACACATTGCCCTGCCAACTGAGGTTTACCGAGCGCTGAATGTACTGCCACTTTCCTGCCATTGATTTCATTATGCAATACTGGGATATTACAAAGTGCATCTGGTTGTCTTGGGACAAACTGTTAGAATTTTCTATCCTGTGCGCTTGAGTTTGTCCTGGGACAAGACATGAATGTCTGAATGGTTGATTGGCACTTTGTCCTGAGAGAAAATGGCTTCCCTGGGACAAATGCAATATCTGTTTGCAGCCTTGTTGTCTCTCTGTATCTGGCCCTGAAGGTTGTCTTCACTTCTGCATTGACTCATGCTTTCACTGAGGTGGTACACTAACCACTTACCATCCACACACACAATGATGTTATCCAAGTTTCAACCTGACCTGCCTATAGGTGTGAGTTAGAAACTAGATTCTGCCTTCATGTAGGCCAGCTACCCACCTCATGCACAAGGCAAAATCACTTCATACAGTTAGTCCTCTAATGTCTTCCTATTATCCTCCTCCTCCCTGTACCCAGAAAGAGGGGCACACGATTCATAGAGAAAAATATCACTGAGAAGTTTGGTTTTCAAAGATGCAGCAGGGATTCTCAACAACTAGGATGCCACGGCTCCCTGGATGGCTATGAGAGCCCTTAAGGATGTTGCAGGGTGCCATGCAATATTAGCACTGTTAGGTACGCAAACATCTACATGATTCACAAGATGAACCCAGAGATTTCAAACGGGAATCCATAGTGACAAAAACTTTTTGACTTGCTGAGTTCTTTGCAAATGAAGAATGTCTCTATTATTTTTCCATAGTCAAAAAAAAAAAAACCTGAAAGCCAAGAGCTAGCATTTTTTTGAAAGGTATCTTGAGTCTAATGAGGGGTTGCCTTGAGTCTAACAAGGTAGAGAATCACCAATCTATGGGATATGTCTCCTGAAAGTCCAAAACACACACCATGAAGACACTCTAACACATGACTTTTCAGTGGGGCTGCTCATGCATGGGCTGGGTTTAACCCACTGCTCAGGCCTGGGCAGTGATTTCCCAAGACATGCACTGAAAACAGAAAATGCCTGACTAAGATAAAAGGTGTAACATCCTGGCAAAAACATGAACTTAGTAGCCTAGGCTGAGACTCGTACCTGGCTGGGGCACAGGGGGAATTCTCAGGGAAAATTAAGAGAAATTGGAGTTGAAGCTGCTTGAATTACAGAGGGAAGCACAGATCTAGGCATGTATTGGTTTGTGCTACCACTTCATCCTGCTTGTATTTTTCCCCTAAGGTGTTAATAATACCTATATACACACAAGGATCTACCATATGTTTTAAGCAAACAAATCTCTAAGGAGAATAACAAAATATATTTATGCAAGAGATTAAGTCAGTTTCTCAAGCAAATCTCTCAACTACACTCAAAAAAAAAAAAGTTATGTAATTTTTGCAAACCTCCTGAGGAATTATCCTGGTCTCCAGCTGAATATTGTACACTGATACACAAAATACTTTGTATGACTCTTTCTCATACTAGTGACCCACCACTACTTAGAGGGTATATCAGAAATACCGGTATTAAATGTGTGAAAAACTTAGACCAGGAACAGACAAAGGAAATTTTAGAGGACAAGTGAAGGATGCTGCTGAAAACTTTGGATATTGATTTCTGATGCAGCATGTTTTGATCTCTTCAGTTAAAGAGCTTCACTTGCATTAGCATTGCTGGATTGAGCCCTTCAGGTTTTTTATGCCTTTCTTTGGAAATGTCTTTTCCCATTTCTCCCATTTCTTCCTGAAAACTTTAATTTCTCAGAGCTTTCCTTGCTCCACAGCTTCAACAATGCAGGGATTCCACCATTTACCCAGGTAACTAACATTTATTCGACATTTCCTGAAATACCAGGTTGCCTTGCAACAGCTGTTTATTCTTATTCATTTACCTTTTTCACAGAAAAATAAAAACTAGTAATGTAACTACTTTTCTCTTCAAGTAGAAAGTAACAGAGCCATCAGCTTTCGATCAGTGTAGAAATCACATACTTTTTGGCAAGAGAAAGCCAATTATTGCTGGCTGACCCTTATCCTAGAGATCACTTATTCCACATTAGCATAGATAGAAGGATGATGCTTGCAGCATGGGGCCTTTGGGCAAGATCATAAATAGCAGGGAGAGGGAATAAGAAGATTAGCAGGGGGTTGTAAGAGATGCTTAAGGACTCGAACAGGCCTAGGGTGAAGTGTATATGTGTGTGTGTGTGTGTACACACTAAATAAATCCCAAAATGAGCCACTGATCCCATAAATGTTAGGCTGTGGACCTATTATCTCATGAGTAAACACTTGACCACTTTTGTCCTAGATAGATAGATAGATATAAGAATTGGACTGAAAATTGAAGAATGTGACTTACTCCCAGTGCTGGTGCTGAATGACTTTGGACAAATCACTTCCCCTCTTGTGCCTCAGTTTCCCTCAATGTAAAAAAGATAATAATGGCACTAGTGTTTTTTGTAAACACCTTTTTTTTAGACACCTATGGATAAAAAGAGCTAGGTATTATTTGATGCCATGCACTGTCTTTTTTTTTTTTTTTTTTAAGAAAGCTTTTAGCAGAACGAGTCTGATGTGCCTGTTAGCACATTGCTACAGTACTGGTAAATATAGACATTAATAAAGCACAGCACAGTTCCCACTAGCTTGATGGAGGAGAGGCTTTGGTGAAGCTGCTACATCTGAAGTTTTGGGTATGGTAATGTGCAGCCTGATTGCCATTCAAGCAGTCATTCATTAATTCCAAGGGAAGAACTGTTTTCCAGCTTCCTAAAGTAGGAACACTGGTGCCAGCATTGTCATGGTAATTTTGTTCTCTTATACTTCATGGCACAGGGGCACCTGGAAGGTGGTTTTGCTGTGTGCTTATGGTAGATGCTCACTTCTGCTGGAAACCATTGTTAGGTGGTGCCCAAGAATGTAGCTTAGCTCCTGGTAAAGCCCTTATTGTCTCTGTTAGCTTTGCTTTTTATACAACTGCACAAAAATGTGAGGAAACCACATGGACACAGCTGTGTCAGTTGAATACATGTAAATATAAAGGCCCAGCTGCTTGTGTGTGCTGCTGCTTTGGACAAGTCCCTCTGGCTTGTGCAATAGAAGAGAGGGGCCACGGATAGACAAAACAATGATGAATTAAAAGGTATGTGTGAGCGGGAGGAAACTTACTGCATGTGTCTACATGAGATGCTTTGCTGTATGGTAGACTAATCTACTGTGTAGTAAAGCATCACCATCTACACATGCGCACATTTACTGTGCAGTAAATTAGTCTACTGTGCAGTTAGTTTACTACCTGTATTTATAGGTAGTAAACTACCTATATCTACATGCGTAGATGCTGGCTGGGAGCAAATTTGCTCCCAGTCAGCCCCTACACTAGGGAACCACAGGGATAGGGAACTCCCCTGATCTTGGCACTACTCAGCTCCCAGATCCTCCTAGAAGGTGGAAGCTGAGCAGCATCAGGAGATGCTTGTCCCAGTGCTGCTTAGCTCCCAGCTCTTCACAAACAATGCTGGATTAAGATTTATTGGAGCCCTGGATAAACAGAAAATTGGAGGGCCCTGCTATACCCCATTATAAACATGAATGTATCAAAAACCATTAATAAATAGACCTATTAAATATTTTCATAGTGCACTAATAAATAAAGCATAACATGCCATGTCAGAATTAACTACTCAATTTTGCCACGCACAAAACTGAATAAAACAACTGCCTTAGGAAAATGACTCGGATGCATGGGATCTCCATAAATATATAATAACATGAAAGGAAATACATTTTAGTTTAGTGGTCATATAGATTCTTGTTTGACTATTTTTTAAAAATACACATTTTACATGGTACGTACACTACAGTAAACTACTACAAGAAAAATACAGGCCATACTTATAGCCTTGAGTATGAGTCTAAGAATACCAATTATTGCAGTTAAAATAAAGCAGTAGGCTAACACAATACATCTCAGTGGGGTTTTTTTCTCTTTTCTGAAACGTTAAGCATGTGCTCAACTTCATATACTGTAATGCTCTCTTTCCTGTACCCATTACACGTTTTAATACTACCATCACATAATTATGTAATCAAATTGTATAGATATATTGATATAGACATACATATATATACACACACATAATGTCTCCTCTCTCTCTCTCTACCTGTATATCTCTCTCTCTCTCTCTCTCGATATCTATATAGATGTGCACACACACAATCTTTCTCTCATATATGTATATCTAGACAGACAGATCTGTATCTAATCAGCCCCTGCGAGACCTCGCATTTCCCCACATGAGCTGTCCTTGCTTGGGAGAGCTGCAGGCCCATCTCTAATGGCAGCCTTACTTGGGGTCAAGAACTGCAAGAAGCATCCAGGGGCAGTGGGATTCCTCTTCTCTATGCCCCAAAGTAGCCCTTGGCAGAGGGACTAAAGCAGTACGCACTGCGCACGACAGCATTTGGCATGGCTTGAAGGTCGCAGCCCCCCAACACACACATGCATTTTGCATCTGTTGCAAGCGGCATGGCAGCCTATCCCAAGTGGCCTTTCTGCCCTGTGAGCTGACCCTGGGGAGGGAAAAAGGGCAGGATCAGGCTCCGTTCAGTGGTAGCAGCAGGAGGAAATATTCTTTGGGGGAGCTAAGAGCTGTTGTGAGGCTGGTGTGTGCCAATGGCGGAGAACTGTGCAGCAGGGGCTCTGGGTGCAGCGCTGCAGCAGCAGCGCATGGTGGTGGCACCAAGTGACACTGGGTAGAGTGGGACAGTGGCTACTGTTGCCCTGTTGCCGCACAATTAGTTTGCAGAGGCTAAGCCCTGTTAGTCCCAGCCTCCCGCTGTCTATGCCTTTCAGGCAAAGGGACAGGAGAGAGACAGACTGGCTGGGCAGCAAGCAGCAGGGGTGACGGGGATCCTCACTGCGGCCTCATCCCGCCTGTCCCCATACAGTGGTCAGACGAGTTCCTAGCCACTGCCTCCCTGTGGCTCTTGTGTTTAACATGTGATGGTGCTTTGTAAGACTTTACCTTGCGGGCTGGGGAGTGTGGCAGGCCCCTGCCCCAGCCTCTGCCCCCAGGGGGCCCCTGATTAGCAGAGGCCCCTGGGCCCAGGCCCAGGCCCAGGCCTTATGGGCCTGTGCATTAATCCTCCCCTGCACATGGGAGTTGGGAGCCAAGCAGCGCTGGGACTCGGGAGCTCCCTGCTTCCCCACCCAGCCCAGAGCTGGCCAGGAACTGTCCTGATTCTGGGGCAGGTCCCAGCTGACTCTAGGCTGAGTGGATATTTCCCCATGCAGCACAGGGATATTTCCCCAAAGCTGCACAGGGAAATCCTCATGCAGCCTGGAGCTGGCTGGGACTTGCCCCAGAAATGGGGCAGCTCCCAGCTAGCCCCAGGCTACATGGAGAAATCCTCGTGCAGCCCAGAGTTGGCTGGGACCTGCCCCAGAATGGAACAATTCCCAACCAGCCCTGGGTTGTGTGGGGAAATCATTGTGGAGCCCAAAGCTGGCTGGGACGTGTCCCAGAAATGGGACAGTTCCCAGCCAGCCCTGGACTACATGGGGAATCCTCCACCCAGCTCAGAGCTGGCTGGGACCTGCCTCAGAATGGGACAAGTCCCAACCACCCCAAACTGTGTGGGGAAGCCCCGATGGGCACAAGGCTTGTCCCCATGTGCACAGGACAGGACAGCTCTGTAGCAGCAGCTGTCTCCCAGCCCTGTGCACATCAGGACCCCTCCCAATATGTACAGGGCCAGGAAACAGCTACCGCTGCAGTTGGCAGAGCTGTCCTTGTCCTGTGCACATGGAGACCAGCCCTATGCTCCCTGACAGCCCCTGGACTAGCACCTAGGGGGAGCCTGGGTGGGAGCAAATCTACTCCCAAGAGGGAGTATGTGTAGACATGCTTTCAGCTTTTACTGAGCAGTAAGCCTACTTTGAATTAATAGCACGTGTAGATACACCCACTATATATCATCTGATCCACAGCACCTGTTTCATATGTCCACTCCTATCCTGTACTAAGTAAGTGCTGAACTGGGCCAGTTTATGCATGAATGAAAACTGCCATATCACTGAGGTTTAGTTTTTCACTTACTGTAGGATAGAGTAGACACAGGAAACAGTTACAGCAACTTAGTTTGACACACTGTAAGTTCCCCTCACCTTTTAACTCTGCATAATTTTTGTTCCTACCTAGAAAGGCAGAAGGCACTTTATAGACAAACTAAACCAGGGAGGCACAACATAAGCTTTTATAAGCAACAGCTTCATGAGATGCTGTTTATGGAAGCTTATGCTATGCATCTCTGATTTAGTTAGCCTAGGAGCAGGCAATTATTTTGGGCGGAGGGCTGCTGAGTTTTGGCAAGCCATCGAGGACCGCATGACAGGCAGCCAGGGGCAGATAAATATTCATTTTCTAAATTTTTAGGGGTCTCGCAGGCTGGATAGAATGGCCTGGTGGGCCGCACTTTGCCCACCCATGAGTAAGCCTATAACAAAAGGTGCAAATCTGTCCTGCCTTCTGACTAACTTCAGACTAACATGGCTAGCTACCTGACAGGATTGCCAACTATCTATACATTTACAAACAGTTAGTAAAAAAACAGGCTAAAAATGGCTGTCCATGAATAAATTTGAACCATCTGTAAACAAAACAAAACAAAACAAAACAAACAAAAAAACCTTCACAAAACTGCTGATCTTCTTGATTGAAGCTCCTTCTCAGAAATAAGCTGGATTAGCTAGAGCTTGACTGAAGCACACATAGAGCCCAGCAGCATTGCCTGATGTCCAAGCAGGAGCATAGTACCCTGCAGGAAGCCTTCTCTCAGGGCTTTGTAGACCTCTCCTCCCTTGAGCCATGTGCTGCTGCATTTGGTCCTGTAATACTACTGGGATGCAGACAGGCATCTTTGGAAGTCTATTGTAGAACAGGGGAGCAGGGCCAGTGAGGTTAAGGCTGAGGGGTGGGATGGGGAGTTGGTGTCATCAGCAGCATCAGGGTGTGGGTATGAGTAGAGGAGCCATGGGGTAGGAGAAACAGTGTAAAACTATTGTTACAGTCAAGTAGTGTTGCCAACCCAAGAAATACTTTTTTACTGGAACATTTTTACTGACAACCAAACTTTTTTTAACTTTTTAACTATGCTTTGCATTAAATCCCTAAACTTGAATTCAGCCTTTCTAACCGGGATCTGGAAGCAAGACAGGGCCTGGCAGAAAAGTTACATTTACATTATTTAAAAGATTCTATTATTATAAAAGCCTAAGTCTGTCTGTCCGTAACACTATTCAGACTCTGATTGGCTGTTGGAAACAGCCAATTAGAGTGCCCCAAGTGTGGGGGAGCACCGCCATGATTCCAAAGCCATGCTGAGGACTGGACAGAGGGTGGGGGAGCTCCTACCCCAATCCCTGCAAGTGGCACAGAGTTGAGCCGAGGCCACCCTGCTCCCTGCAAGCGGTGCGGAGGACTGGACAGGGGGTGGGGGAAACAGGGCCAGCAGCGCCTTGGGCCCTCTCCCTGCCATCATTTTTGATAGGCAATTGGCTAGTATATCAGTAAAAACCTTCATCAGTAAAAAGCTGGTTGTCAGTAAAAAGTTTGCAGATTGTCAGTGAAAAAAAATAGGTTGAAAACCCTGCTACTTGTTTCATACTCAGAAAGACCACTAAAAGGCTTGCAGATTATTTAAAAATTATACCCAATTTTTACACATGACATTCATTAGGATGATTATGTTGCCACAACTTGTTTATCATGTTAGAGAAAACTAGCATGGCTTGCAAGCCATCCCTCAGGGGTCTGTTAGCTTAAAGGAGCCTCAGCTGTTGTAAAGGAGCAGAAAACAGCTTCTTTTACTTTAAAATGAAGCTAACTTTTTATAGAGGCCTTCTGTAGTATCTCCAGCTCATTTTCCAATTCTCATTGTGCAGGTGTTCAAAGGAAGTTCCATAGGAGTGGTTGCCTCAGAGACAAAAGGAGGAAAATGGCTTTGGAACAGCAAGGCATTGACACCCGGATATATACTCTATTGAGTAACTTTGTTTTTGTGAGGTGCTGCAAAATATGTTTGGAGGGAGGATTTGACTTCAGTACTATGGTGAATTGTGTGGAAAAACCTTCAGTGATTTTATGTGAAAAGAAATCAGTAATTTTTTAAGGCTTTTTTTTTTTAATGACATAGCTGCGAGAGCTCCAAAAGTGAATTTTGGAAATCAGGCAAGAGGTCCAAAACTATGAGCTTTCTGTCTCCAAAATATCCCAAAGCAAACAAAAACTAAACTGTTCAATCAAGTAACTGTTTTTTCCTTGCCATGATTCTACTCCCTATAGGGATCTCCTGTGAATGTCTGATTGTAGGGTTGGTTCAGATTTTATTAAAACTATCCATGTCTTATTTGATAATTCCAGAGAAAGTCTTCATTGTCTCTTTCCCTGGGTCACAAATACAAGCTTAGCCCTTTCACTTTCCTTCTCCTGCTTCTATATCTTCCTGAGGCTGATGCAATTCAAAGGAGAGCATCCATAAGCCAAATTTATCATGGTTGTGGTGCCTTCTCTTTGCTTCCAAATTACTGTCACCTCAGTCAGCCCTCTCTGACACTGATACTCCCTTCTCACTCCCAGCTCCCATTTCTAAAGCTCTTCAGATCGCAATAGTAGAAAAAATGATTCACTCTTTGTTCTCACTGTGCACTACCTTCTTAGTGCTCCTAGAGGAGACCAAGATACATCCTGAAGAAAGGGCTGATAAATATTGTTCTATAAACTCCCATGAGGTAGGTGTCCTGTTAAACACAAGACTGTGACAATTTGGTGATAATGACACCCTGAGAATTTAAATGGAAGTTCCTGAAAATGTTTTCAGATCCAGTCAAAAAACTAGTGGGAAGAAGTATTGTTCCTCACATCACGTTTATTGTACACATGCACCTGACCCAGGATTAATTGCCTTTGAGACAAACCTGTGGCTGGTTAATGCTATGTTTGCTGAATAAGGAAATAAAATGCCTTTAAAGTTCCTTGAATTGACATTCATCCTAAACTGAAAGATGTCTGTGGGAGGGAAGAAGGCAATGAGGAAGACTAAGTATTCTTAAATATGTGGGTTTTGCCCTGTACCGTAAATTGCAGGGGCTGATCTAGTTGGGGCTGGTCCTGCTTTTAGCAGGGTTGGACTGGATGACCTTCTGAGGTCCCTTCCAACCCTCATTTACTATGATTCCATGACTGTCCATTCTGCCCTTGTTTACAGTCACGAGTACACAGAGGCACACATATGCAATAGGTGTTCTCTTGTGGGTTTACTCATTGTCTGTGAATAAGCTGAACAGCACTCTCCTACACATATTGATCAATGATCAGTCATTAGAATTCATCCTGACTGGTTAATGTTCTGAACAATTCAGTAGCCTTAAATGATTAAAACTTAATGACTATGCATACTGTATAGCTCCTTGAGGCCTTCCTCCCCCATTGAGAAGGCATTTCTATGTTAAGATATTACTAACTCCAGTACATGCCAGAATTTTCCAAATCTCCTACCTAGAGGGACTGTGTTTCAAAAACTCTCAGCTTAAACCAGCTATTCACAATGCAGCGATGACAGCATTAAACATTTATAGGCACAGATGCTGAAAAGATTAGTATTGAAGAGTCTGGTTACAACTGCTGCACACATTACATTTTTGTTTTATGCTGGAGATCCCTGCATCAATCTAATGAAGAATATAAACTTCAGAAAGTACTGATGCTGCTGCATGGAATTGGGGGGAGTAGGAGGAAAGCTGCTGGCCCATGCACGTAGTCTTACAATGAAGCAAATTGCAATGAAGTGAAGCAATCTCAGAGTTGGCAAACTCCTTTCAAGTTGTTCAAAACCCAGTCATTCTCCTTTCTCTGAGATTATGTAGACACTCAGATTATTTCTGTGTTGTGTCAGGTCAATAAACACAGCATAAAGACTGAAAGCATTCTCCTGAAACAGCCGGCTCACTCTCCACGGGATAGGAGTGCAGACATTTAAGTGTTTTAGTTTACACATTTCACAAGCAGTCTCTCAATTGCATGTCCTATCTCTTTTGCCATAGTTAGGTTGGTAGCCCTGTCCAGCAGTGCCTGATTTGCGCTCCAGGAAACCCCTTTGATTACAGAGTGGCTAAGTCAGGATCAAACTAATAATTAATTCCCTCCAGTAAAGGGCAATGGTATGTCCAGGTTAACACCTTTGGGATATGGACGATGAGGCATTATAAATCATTTACTAACCCCAGTAGAATTAGAACAATTACAACCAATAAATTATAAAAGTGAAATTTCACTCAAGGAAACATTGTGAAGTACTGGTATAAACTAGCTATGTATCGGTGAGCCTTGAGGAGGAGGCATGAGCTTTTCCTCAGTGGTGATAGGGGATACTTTGGAAACATTTCTTCATACATGTTTCTTAGTGTTTCTTATTTGCATAGACAGGAAAACTGCCCTTTGCCAGGTGAAATGAGGCTATGGAATTGATTTAGATGATGCCCCAGACACTGGACTGGGGCTCAGAAGACCTGGGTTCTGTGTCTGGATCTTGTATTGCTCTACTGAGTGTGATTGGATGGTCACTGGGCTACATTCACAAGAAAGAGGTGGGTGCTTACCTCCAGCCCACTGATAAAACCCTGCTTACCTTATGCCAGCATAAACTTCCTTGGCACTTAAATTTTCCCTGGTAAAGTCCTGGAGGTACTATGTTTCTGCTGTTCTCCATGACAATAACCACCAAAATCCTGAGAGTGCCAAGCTGCTTAGCATTTCTCTCAAACCTAGACACCAGCAGTATTCATAAAATAGGTGTTCCTCTGCTTATCTCCAGCTGACTAGGGAGCTACAAACTGCCTTAAGCCATCCTGATGCCACCTTACAAAGCCCAGGACCATGGTTAAGAAACAAGCCTCACAACTTACTCCCATGCCCTGTGCACCCAAGCAGTATACAGGAAGTCCTTGACTTACAATGTTTTGAGTTACATTTTGCACTTACAACATTTATAAATTGACACCCTGTTTCAACTTTACAATGCCAGTTTCAACTTACAATGCTTGATCTGATGCAATGCCATGCCAGCCAACAAGTTCGCTGCATCACTCATCTCCTGAAGAACATCTGTCCAAACTTCCTTGGACACTTTCTTTAAGAAACCAGATAAGTCTCCAGAAAAACCTTCAGTCAAGTCTTCTGAGAAGACTCCAGCCAACAACCCTTCAAAAAGTCCAACCAAGAGCCTTTCAAAAAGTCCAACAAAGTCACCACAAAGAAGTCCTTCCAAATCAATATGATTGCTATTTACAATATAAATACACTAATGTAGCTATATTACTCATCTATAATTGATCGAGTACAAAATTCTGGGGTGTTTTTGGTGTAAAAAGGGTATTGGGCCTTGGTTCAGGAGCCAACCCCCCATTTATAACATTGTTTCTTATGAGAAAATTGGTTCCGAGTTACAATGCTTTGACTTAAGATACGGGTTTTCAGGAACCAATTTTATGTAGTAAGTCTGAGGACTGCCTGTAGATATGTTAGAGGGGCATTGCTCTCAGACTTTCCTGTCTGTCCTCCTATGTCTACTGGGTGGCCCCAGAGTACTGTTGAGTGTTCACTCAGTACCCCTTCTGGCTGTCCTCATTGCTTAACTGCTGGGCTTGGTTACGTACAAGACAGGAGTAAGTGTCTGGGCAGGGCTGTTTCTTAGTGACCACACTGGGTTTAGTAATATAGGAGTGGAGCAACAGCCCAAGGCCTAGCCACTGTATTATGGCTTCTCAGATCCTGCACAGTTGGAGGTTGTGCATGGAGCCTCCATGGGACGTTATATTTAATCCTGATCCTATCCTGTCCCACCACTACCCTTTCTGCTTCTACCTCTATCAGTTTGAGTCTCACTTATTCTCTGGTCTGATCATTATACATATGCAAACGAAATCTGACCCTGCCAGTATCTGCAAATGGAAATTATTTTCTGCCCAGTCCTGCTCACACTTTATTTTTCTCACTTCTACTGCCTTGTTGGCAGATCCCAACAATATCCCAGTTCCGTTGCAGGGCTTTGGTTATGAAGATGGAGGAAGCTGGGATCTATTATTGTTCATGAGGAGAAAGGTGGATTAGTCAGAGACTATGATAAAGATCTGGGTGTCAGGGGCTAAAGAGGGAACATCCATAATGAAGTGGATTTGGGTTTAGTTCAGGGAAGGACCTTGCTTAAGGTTCAGATTGGTCCTTACTTTTCTGAACCAGTTTGCTCAGTTCTTTCCTTCCTTCTAGGCTTTGAAATCAAAGCATTAGTTGTGCCGTGTCAAATTCTGCATTAAACCGAACAGTGTAAAGCCACTGTAAATTCACTGAAGTCAGTGGAGTGATTACAAAATGATGCCATGTACCTGACATCAGAATCTGCTGTCAAGTTAGTAATTAGATCTCTCAGAAAGAGGAAGGAATCAGACTCCTGAGTGCTTCCAAGGTGCAAACCACCACTTTCCACTGTGAAGCTGCTGTGCAAGGTTATTGAACTCTGTAATCCCAGCTGTTACTTCTGATTTATTCCAAGACTGGTTATAATTGACTCTGTACTTTTGTAAAAAAGGGTAAAGCATGGTAACAGCCCTCAGCACCCAGATCAAATACTACTGCATGATGCACTGCTTGGGGTACAAAGGGAAACAGAAGACAACAATCATTGCAAAAACCCATTATCCATCAGCTAACTGCACTGTAACTCTGACATGTGGCAGAACTACCTCCAGGCAATTTTATTTGCCTTAAGAAGAATAGTTTCAGAACTGTAAGTGATTCGATGAGTTTTATATAGCTCTATAACAGAGAGCATGCTGGACTTATGTCTCCATTAGACTGTTTTGAAACTATGCTAAAAGCACAACTGTGGGAAAAGATCTAATTTTTTTCATTAATTCTCAAAAGGAATAGTAATAAGCTAATTCCAGGCCATTTCATTCCCCAAATGAAGGGTCAGGCCGTTTTTACACTTAGACATGAAACAATAAAAAAAATCTGTGCAAAAGTGGGTCTTTGTTGAACCAAATGTCACATTCCGAAATGTAAAACACAGAGATTTGATTAACCACGTCTACTTTGATATATCGTCTTTTTTCTATAGGAAATTAGACCAGATAAATATACTGGACACCTCGCATTTCAAGATTTATGTAATTTCATTGTGAATACTTCACACATCTTTCTAATCCAGATTTAGTTCTGGCATGGGGTTTTATTTCCACCACTACTCAAATCCCGACTAACACATTACTGTATACTATTTCCTTGTGGCGTCGCAACATGTCAAAACTTGAAGCTGAGCGTGGATGTTTTAATCTGATTTTTTAAAATTAGTTTGACTAATCACTATTATGATTAAAAGGAGTGTAGCTTTCTATTGGTATAACCAGGGTTTTAGAGAACAGAAACAGTACGGTATTTCTATTTCACATAAACATATACCTACATGTTCCCACTGCTTGCTTTACTTTCTCACAGTTCCCTCTTTCCTCCTGCTTCATATTAGAACAATGCTATATATTTTTCAGTGTCCCATATACAGTATGTGGGATACAGCCCAATATGTACAGTATTATTATATTCATGAATCCACACTGTCCTTAATAAAGCTGCCCTACTTTCTTTGTTGCTATGATTTACTAACATGAGAAGTGCTGGGTACAAATACAGAAGCCTTATTAATATTCAGAAAAAAATCCTATATTACTAAGTACTTCTTGCTCATCCAATTTTGGTCACTTGCCCTAGATTAAAAGAGGCTGTGTGTCTTTATTCTCCTGAAAAGCTTGAATGCAACTGGAACATTAGAACGCTCAATTAAATTTATGGTGATCAAAGGCCCTGTTGCAAGCCTTACTCCTTGAGCTGTCCTTCTGATGTCAGTGACAGACTTCTAAATGGATTACTTTTGAGTGTCATGATTGTATGATCAGTTCCTCAAGTAATAATGGATCCCTATTACTGTAACTACCTATCAATAGATGGACAGTATGGTCAATTGAATCAGCTAACCAGGAAAATTATCCTCTTAAATAAAATGGTTATTTAAGGTATCCTCATTTTGAAGGGGAGATTTAGGGTGTGATAGGTAAGATGAGATGCAATGTAAATGTAAAGTGTTTCAGCTACAACGCAGTAACAGCTCATACACATGCTCTTGCCTTACTTTCATGGAGAGGTAACTCACCTCATATTTACTGTAAGTTAAACTTGAACACAGATAGTTATTCCATGGTAACCAATTGCCATAAGTTCAGATCCTAGCTTACCCTGCAGTTACTTGTTTATGTGCCTATATCCCCCCGCCCCAATCTTTCCAATAGGACTTAAGTGCAACTGATGCCTGGATGTCTCCTTAAGTTTGCTGAAATGTGCAGGTTGCTTCAGATAGTGCAAACTCAGATTCCAGTGCACTTGGAATATCAGCAGTCTTAACTATTTTCAGCTTTCATCAAAACAGATAAAGGGAAGGAAGTTTTAGCATGAAATGTAATTATAGTATACTCTGAATGATAGCTCATTTTGTCAGGTCTGTAACACTTTAGTGAAGAATACGTAGTGGTTAGTACAGTCTTCCCAAACAGAAGAGGTCAGCTTTGAAAAGTCCGGAAAACTTTACCTTTGACTATTAAAATTGAAAGACTTAAAACAAAAATCTAATCAACTTTTCATTATATCCACTCCCTTTAAAAAAAAACAAACCAACCCTTAATTTCCCTAATTTATCTAAACTAAAGTGGGTCTAAACTTTAGTTGATAGTTGATTCTACTTTCTGGTTCTTGCGCTCTTGTGCAAGAACTAAGAAAATGTTCTTGCACAAAAAATCTCCATGTTAAACACAACAACCATAGTTTTTCTTTAGGCTAAATTTGGCAAACCCTCCAAAGATTTTTTACAATGCCTAAATTTAGTTCCTAAATGACGCTGTGATTTTCTAATGATCCAACATGTAGAACAGTTTTGAAATTTTCTCATATGGTGCTTTTAATAAAATAAGATATTTTTATATGTCGGTAGTACCTGTTCATAGAAATATTATGCAAGATATTCTAAATATATGTACATTTAACTTGGAAGCATGTTGGGACAAACCAAATGGGCTTGGTAGCATTTACATAATAACAATAATTAAAGTTACACATATATAGCTGTGGTGCCCTCAGTTGGTGCTGTGAGCATCTTCCCACTTCCTGGGCCAGGCCCTGACTCGTCTGCCATGACTTGATGGAACTGTAACTGAAAGGAGGGGTTCAGTGGTGTCCTTGCCTCTCCCTCGGACATGGTAATACTCACTGGCTTGTCGCAGTTGATCCTGGGGCTGTGCCTCCCCTACACCCTGTCCACTCACCAAACATAAGGGCCATCGTGCCGCTGCGCCAACTCCTGGCTCCAGCCTCTTATATCCTGCTTCTGGGTCTCAACCTCATCGGCCTCCGCTTGAAGTGCAGGCTTGTGGTTGCAGCCTGCCTTTCACTCCTAAACTTTGGCCCTGCTCTGTCCCTGCACCAGGCCTGTGTCTGTGGTGCCCACTGCAGACTCGAGATTGACTGTGCCCAGCCCAGGCCGTAGGGTTGGTGACTGACTCCAAGACCCTTCCCATGGAGCTTGGAATTGGGAAGCCTTGTCTGGCTCCCTACTACTGCCCTCGCTCATTCCCAGTGAGGCAGCATCATGGGGGGGCGAGGGAGTCTGCTCTGCCAGGTAGCACCCCAGCAAGCTCAGCATCTTGCTTTCTACCTGCCCCCTGCACCTGGCTTCTGCCAGGGTTTTTAAATCTTTCATGGTGGTGGTCACAGCTGATGTCATCAGCCAGCCACCACCCAGCTTGATTGATAGCCACTTGAAATGCTGGTGCAGCGCTGGTGTGTGAGGTTTCCGCCCTGTCCTGGTCTGCCACCAGGGTAAGTTTCCTGCGGTGCTGGGGTCCCTGGGCCTTCTTCCGGGAGTGTTGGGGTCTGTCCCTGGCGCTTCCGGCCCCTGAGGGCATTCCCCCGCTTCTACAATAACATTTATATGAAGGATCTGAAAGTGGTTTGCAAATATTAACTCCTGTGAATTAAGTAAAGAGTGAAATATTCATTTCAATATAAAATCTGGAACTAGAGGCCAGTTCTGGAAGTCACTGAGCTTCTCAACACTTTTCAAGAAATGCTCTCCATCTTGCAAGACTGAGCCCTAAGTGTTTCCTGTATGTTATCATTTGATTTGAAAACAGAGCCCCGTCCACTGCTCTACCCATGAGACGGTACTCCCCTTCCAATAAAGAAGCCACTACCTTAATGAGTTGTTTTCTGAATAATAAGGAATTAGTTTCCGCCTGGACTTTAACAAAGGATTCTTTTACTCCATTCTAAAAGCAATAGTTCAACCACTTGAGATAAAGGAGAACCTCAATGGAGCAGTTGCTTGGAACAGCAACAGATGTATTATATTGGGCAGAATTCATCCGTGATGAAAATACATTTACTTCAAGGGCATCTCCCAGTAGGAAATGTAATAAATAAATAATGTACAGTTGTAAATATAATAAGGAAACAATACGGACAACATTTAGACTTGATGACTTCAGATTTCAGAAGAGTTTAATCCACTTGTCCAGAATCTAGACAAGCCCCAGCAATTATATTTTTATTAGTCTCCTTCATACAAACTATGTTGAAAATGGCTTGACAGAGTTAGATAATACATTTGCAGAGTTGGACAGCTTAGCAAATACACACCACTGTTTGAAAACCTCTGGGAATCACAGCCGTGCAGAGGTGTACAAAGATCTGAAAGGAAAACACTCAAATGTGTGTTTGCTTTGGGATACTACTAATAAAGTAACATACTGGTTATTGCTGTAGACCTGACTAAACTGGCTGGTGTAACAAGAAATGTTTTTCCACTCCCTTATTTTTTTGCATAAAGGATAAGAAGAAAGATTTTTTGTTTGTTTGTTTTTAGACCTCTAAAATACATTAGGTGTCTATCTAGTGCTCTGGGTGCCTATGCAATAAATAAAAAAAATTGAAATGATAATATTTTAAAAAAATCATATAAACAATCTAAAGGATTCCTATAAGTGCATTTACCTCAGTTCACTCCCTTTTCAATACTTGGAGAAGACAGAGGCTTTTCAGTGTGCTTGGCAAGTTAACAAAGCTCATAAACCACGGTGAAGAGTAAATTCCTAAACCTAGAAAGTAAGCAGCATAAATACTAGTATGTTAAAAAACAACCACATCAAAATTTCAGCATTAGAACACTGTCAGGCAGCTTCATAGATGAAGACAGCTGAAATGAGAGAATCATGTTCTAGGTTCATCTCTTCCATGAAATCAGACACTCCTGGGATTAGCATCCACTTAGCTAGCCTATGCAGCCTGCATACATGCTGCAATGGGTAAAAAATGAAATTGGTGCCTCATCTTTTCGAATCACTAACTCAAGTAAACAGCAACAGCTCCTCCCATTGTGAAATGTTACTTGTTCTTGCTACTTCAGAGGCCTGGCTTACTCAAGGTAGCTGTGGGCGCATCTACACATCACCCTATGGCAACGTAGCGATGCGCTAAATCACCAGAGCACCATACTCCCTGTGTATGGTGCGTCGTTACAGTGAAACTTACCTGTGCGCCATGCACATGGTGTTGTAACAGCCCACACTGCACCATGCCTCCAAAAGTACTAAAGCATGGTGCCATAGCAATATTGCTGTTCGGTGATGTGTAGATGTGTCCTGTATGTAACATATCTTGCAAGTTTGCTTTATTATTATGCATGTGCCTCATAACTGCTGTAAGGGTTCCTGCACCTTCCCTTAATGTATCTTCTCCTGGTCACTAGGATTCTTTACTAGAGGGACTCCTAATCTGACCTGGTATGTAACTTTCCCTGTATCCCAAAAATAGATTTCCACCCCATTTAATTATATTTAATATCCTATTTACTAGGGAATGCTTCAGAACTCTTAAATCAATATTATTTGTTTGAATTCTTCAAAGTGACTAATAATCTTATAATTCCACACCATGTTCTTCCTAAAGAAACTTCTTAGCCACAGTGCAAGCAGTGTACGTAGTATGACCTATTAATACAAATAAACACTGTTAGAGCAGTTTACATGCGCATGACACTTTATAAACTTGTGGCATAATTGTCTAGACTAGGGAGTAGGGCCAAAGGTAGTTTTCAATATTCAGGGCTTCTGTAATATTGATTCACTATTGTTCCAGATGAGCAAGTTGTGAGTAGTTTTCAACTCAGTGAGACTGTTCATTTTGGGCAGCTGTTTAAGTGTCACCTGAACTGGCCCCTATATAAGCTTATGCAAATCATCTAGGCCCAACATTTTATAGTATCCAGTAATTTTGAGTACCTCAGTTTTTTGGTGCCCAGCTAAAGACAAACACCTAAAAACTGAAGCCCCAGTTGAGAAAGTTGCACTCAGTTTCACCTTTGTAAAGTGTTGTGAGATCCATGGATGAAACATCATTCTGTGTGCAGACAGAAGAACAGCTCCCTCTTGTAACTCATGGAGCTATGCAGAAAGTGCCATGAGTTACAATGATTGCCAGACCCCCTGGGGGGTTGGAGAATCTAGCTGCTGTTTAGAGCTGCTGGGAGCCTGCAGCTTCTCCCTCCTAACAATGCCCCTCCCCCTTTACAATCTAGGTGCTATTTTCAGGATGGGAGTGGGGAAAGGGAGTGGAGGGAGCTCATTCTGGGCATTCTGCAGTCAGTGCTGGAGGTGGAGCAGGTGGATTGGTGTCCTGTACCCCCACCTTGGAGGGGCTCCAATCTATGCACCTCACCTTCCAGTACTGGCTGAAAACCCCCCAGACCAAACTCCCCCCTCTCCCTTTCCCTCCTCCCATTCTGAAAACAGTACCAGGACTGGGAGGTGGCACAGAGACAAGTTACTGAATCATCTGCATGAGGGTTCAGATTTTTGCAGGATCAGGCTCTTTTAAAGTATTCTGCAGCGATGCTCTTGTGTTTGGTCATGCTGTAGAATGCTTTCAGGGGCCAGATCAGGCAAAAATTGTCACTGTCTGCAACTTCTTGTCAGTCCTCAGGCTTAAATGAACATGTAAATGACTACACAAATTTTCTGCTAGTGACTTGGGAAGTCAAATTCACAGCTGTCTTGCAATAACTCATATATGCTTAAGGTTAAATATATATCTTCTCAAAAATGGCTTCAGCCAATGGAAATACAGGTTTTCCCCACTTTATGTGGGTTCTGTATGTGCAAATTTGCTCTTATGCGATGACCGTTTTTATACTAAAAATGTGTTATATGCAAGATAAATTAACTATTATGCAATTGGCGTGGTGGAAGCCTGCAGTCAGCTGCTTTGTGTGGTACACTGTAAGTATACACACACCCCTCCCCTCAGCAGGTAAGTCTGTGGGTGAGGGGGAAGGGGCTTGGGGGGTGGGAAATCAAGGCCCCACAGTGAGGGAGGGAGCAGGGCACAGGCAGGGGGAGTGGCTGCAGTGAGTGGTGCCCCAGCCGGGCTGGGTGCCAGGACTATCGGAGTCCAGGAGGCTTGCCCAGGGACGGAGGGGGCCTTCCCCCCACCCCGGTGCCAGTGCCATACATGAGGGGCAGCATGATAACAGCACAGTTGTGAAACTCCTGGGCCAAGGACAGCCCCACACCTGGCTCCTCCACAGTGCCAGCCCTTGCAGCCTGGCCTGGTCCGGCCCTGTCAGTGCAGTGCCCCAGGAGCTGTGAGCCATGAAGCCGCCCGGCAGCAGCACATGCAGTCACCGCCACTCAGGGCAGCTCGTGCTGGTGGCCACTGACCCCTGGTCAGCACTTGTCACCCCCCACTCCCTGGCACCACCAGTGCTGGTGGCATCTGCAGGAGCTCCCTGCTTACCACCACTGGGCTCCTGCTGCTGCTAGTGCTGCCATGCCACACCAGCTGCTGGGGTTGCGTGTCGTTTATGAATGCATGTACAGCATACATTTTGGGAAACTTGTAGGTATGCTCCAAACTTGTATTGAACAAGCTCAAGGAAGAAGAACAAGCTCAAAGAAGATTGTAGTACTGGGAAAAATGTCCTTAAACTCTGAGACATTTTATAGCTATGCATGACTCAGTAACATCTGAGTGGGAGAACTAGACAGGTTTGAATCACCACTTGCTTTATCTTTGAATCACTCTTATCTTCATGTAAAACAATTGCAATTCCTGTTTCATGCTTTCACAGAAGTTATATATTGTTCAGCTTTTCTCACTATTGTTCTGACTGGTTTATTAAAAAGGTGGAGTGTTGGAGTTATAGGCTCTGACAGTATCATTGTCATACAATAGACTGAAGATGAACTGATATTTCTTTCTCTCGTTCTTTTTTTTTTTGAGAACAGAATGAAGCAAGAGAAATTACTTACAATCCAAAATCATTAAGGATCTAACCCAAATCTTTCCATGGACTTCAGTGAGGTTTAGCTAGAAGCCTCACAAAATATTTATAAAGGGACCATAATTTACAAGTGAACACATCTGAAAGGTGAATGGAAGACTCCGACCTGCCAAGTGGTAACTTTTACAGGCAATAGCTGATTATTTAGGTAATAAGTACTGTTCTTATATGCAAGTGTCACTTGAGAGCCTTATATACAAAATGCTGACTGAATCTAATGCATTCAGTAGAATCTCTGAAAACAGGAGTTTAAAAAAAACCCGAGAAGGATTTAATATTTTATATCTCCTTACAGAAAGTCCTATACACTTTAATAGGGATTAAACCAGAGTGGGGTCTGTAGAAATCACTGCAACATATACAGACTTGAACAGCAAGCCTGCTCCTTTCAATTATTTTTTCAAACCATGTTATAGAATTTTGTAACAGTGATCAAATTCTACAGGAAATTTTCCATAAAGCTTGCAATTTAACTAATTCTACTTCACGTTCTACAATATAATGACTTTGCAATAATAATCTATAAAAGGTATATAGGCTACAGCATAATATTTTATCAACTACCTGTAAGTTGCCTTGAATAAAAGTACAAATTCAGAAATATACAAATTCAGCCCCACACTCATAGGTGGGCTTTTCCGTAGACTAAGTGCAACCTTACATTTTCAGGCTATCAACTTTTATTTTAGACTAGTCAAAGCAGCAAGAAGGGGCAAGAAGAAAGTCTGTTTTAGAGAACACACGTTTTCTCTATGTGTTCTCTTAGACCCCTGCTACATATTATGTATATTATGCAATTAACTAGTTAATTACTGAACAAATTGAGACTGGTCACATATGCAAAATAATTATAAAATTAGCTGGTTAATCATACAAGAAATTTAAACCAACCTCACATGCAAAGTAATAATCACATGATAAAAATGAGCCAAGGGGCACAACTACATGTTGCCCTATGGCAGCGTAGTAATCATGCAGGTCTACACATGATTGCCAGCTATGTTGCTGTAGCAGCATGCTCCCTGTTTATAGTGTGTCACTATGGTGATGTAGCTGCAAAATGCACCATGCACACAGCTCAGTAATTGCCCATACTGCACCATACTTTAGTACTTCCAAAAGTACTCCCAAAAGAAAGTACTAAAGCATGGTGCCATAGCAACAGCACATACAGCAACGTGTAGATGCACCCAGCCAGCTATAAAGTTAGTGCCTGACAATGTGTAACAACTCTATAGCTTAAACTTGAGTGTGTAGCAGGGCCCTTAGATTATGTGGAGATGTTGTAGAATCTCTATCCTTGAAAGTTTTTAAGAGCAGGTTAGATAAACACTTGGCTGAGATAGTTCAGACGGGGTGATCCTGCCCTGAGCATAGGTTCAGAGTAAGTGGTCCAGACCCAAGGTCACTTCCAATTTTTCTATGATACCTATGGTGGTTAATAAAATGTTTAATTTCAGTGTGGCTCAGTTGCAGACAAGAGTAATGCTGTAGCAAGTCTGGCTATGTTCAAGTGACTCCTGCCGCACCCCAGCAACCAAGAGTACCTTTCCTTTTCTAACCTTCCTGCCATGCCTTGTTGGAATTTATAATATTGTGGGAGGTTGCTCCAGGGTCCCACAGTGTCTATCTTGTGCTGTGTCTTGTTGCCCTCAGGCTATAAATCACCTTAGGGGCAATAATCATGGCCTCCACCCTTCCCCGTAGCCATACCCAAGCCTTGCAGGTGTCACTCAATATTGATTCAGAGCCCTCTGGCTCCTAATGCAGCATTTGGCCCTTCAGGCCTCAAACATTTGTCTGGGCTTTGACTTTCTGGCCTTGGCCCTCGTATTCCGGCTGTGCCCCTCAGCTAAGGTCCATTACCCTGGACCTCAGCCTCTGGTCTCACCCTCTCGAGTTCCAGTCTCTGATTTCACCCTCTTGGGTTTTGGGGTCCCGCACTCCAGCCTTCTGATCTTGCCCTTTCAGGCCCTGTGATACTCAGCCAGAATGTTCTCAGCCTGCCCAGCTGCCCTGGGGATATCTGATCCAGGCCAGGCTTCAAGTTGGGTGCCCCTCAGTTGCCTCTGTAGATGCAACCCAGTCCTCTGGTGTAAAACTTAAAACATAACACAAATATAAGCAAACTGCTTCCCAAACTAAACTTCACTCCCACTCTGGGTCAGCACCCCACCACAAGCCATGCTTCCCCTTTAGCTGCTCTGTCTTAACTTCCCTGAGTAGCTGAGGCATTCATGAACTGTTTCCTGAAGCCCCTCTCCCCCAAGATTTCCTTCCTCTGCAACATGCAAGGCCAGACTGCCTGCTTTGCCTCCAGTCCAGGACTTATATGTCTCTAAGTCCCACCCCTTCCGGTCATGTGGTTCCTTAGCCATACACAGAGGTTTCCCTTTGCTTAATGGTCTGCTTGTGCTCCTTTGTTGCAGCCCCACACAGCAGTCTCTGAGACTCATTTAATGACAGGAGCCTCTAGCCAGTTCTGTAGCAAGGGTGGGGGGAACTGGGAGGACTGACCCAGGCGCCAAGAGGTGCTACCCTTCTGGTGTGGGGCACAGGACTGAGCTGCAAGTGGCTTGTTTGGAGGGGAGGAGAGGGCTGGGGGAGGGTAGCTCTGGCTGCTGTTTGGCTCCTAGGCAAGAATGGGGGGGGCATGTCCCTCCCCTCCCCCCAATCTCTGCATGGGGTGAGGGTGGGCTGCTACTGCAGGCTTTGCCCTGGGTGCCAAACCTCATTGCTACAGCACTGCCTCTAGCTCCCTTTCACAAACAGTACAAAATGGCTGCCCTCTGCAGATTTCTTAGAAACATAAAGATGCAATACACAGAATACAAGGACATTGTCGTTCCCAAGTTACAGCTAACGCACTCACCCTCCACTGTACATGACTGAACCATCCCTGCTTTCACACATAAAAACCTTGAGTTAAGCCAAGGGCTAGCTGGCAGAGCTAGGCATTTGGGTTAAGTGGATTCTGTTTACTTTCACTAGTAACCCATGCACTTTGCAGAGTGCATGCAAGTTAAATCACCTGAGGGCTGACAGTCCTTCAGTGCTTTCCCACAATATCCCCTCTGTCCACAGGACAGACAAGGCTGGGATGGCACCTTGGCCTGACATGACATCTCTCATAATTCATTGGAGAACTGTCATAAGGTGGCTCACCTTCCTGTAGCACAAAGCAACATGGGAAGTGTTCCCAGAAGTCCTACCAACATACATGCAAGAGTGCAGCACCACTGAGGATGCAGTAACTTAGGTCTGGCTTTGTGATGTGGTAGCTCAGACTGAAGACAGGCTAACTCAGGTGTCCAGTCCCAAATGCCCCTCACCTGAGTTAACAATGCAGTAAGTACATACCTGAAAGGTGAATTTGTTGATAACGTTAACAAAATTATCTAATTTTAGCAAACGTTTAGCTAATGTTAGCAAAATTATAGATGTTAAAAAATCAAGCAAAGAACCCATAAACTCATGGAATGAACAGGATATGTGCCAGCTTCACCTCTTAGTCATTCGGGACCTATTCCCTACTGCTTATTATAAAAACTTCAAACCACAGGCCCTGTATGCATCTTTGTCTGTAAAGGGCCTAGTGAACTTTTGGACCAAAGAAATAAAAAGCATAATAAATACATAGAAGTTCAGCCTTTGCTTCCATTTAGTCTTCAACTGTTTATTCCTATGATTTAGCTACATTCTTGGGTTTTATTGTTATACACAGCCAAGGAGAGTTTGACAAGGAAAGCAATTTCCAAATGAATCATTCTGGGAACATATAGTCTATAAATAGTTTTGAGAGTCTGACTGATGTCCCGATACAACCTTGACATTTTCAGGTAGGGTAATGCTGCTGTGGTTATTTGACAAATGGACCTGGATCATGTTTCATTTGTCAGGAGCCCAAGAGTATCCATCTCAGTTACTTCAGCGGTACAGAGTGCACAGCAAGCAAAACTTGTAAAACTTATGTTGATCCTCTGGGATTGTATTACTCTTGCAGGAAATAAGTCTTTGCCCCAAGATGGTGGCAAGAAAAATAAAATTTCCTTGCATCATGTGAGAAATGCCTCTTATTCTGAACTTAATTGTCATATATTGGTGAGTTATGTTTGCAGAAATGTCTGTGCCATGTCTCCAAGGTTCTAGTGTATGAAAAGGCTTTTTTTCTCCCCAGCTATATTGCAGTGCAGTACATCTATTCAGGAAGAAATGAATGAAGCCACAAGAATTATACCATTCAAAAATTAATAATATAAATAATAAAAATGATTTATTATTATCATTTATCTGGGTTTCATTATATGTGGGTTGGCAGAGAAGAGAACAGATAGAAAAACAGGATTATAATGTCTTAAATCTTTGCCCTTCCCCTTTACGTAGGATCAGAAAGCTTCATGGTCCTGAATGTTTTCCCTCAGAAATGATGTGACACCATTGTAACTACCCTGCCCTCACTGGAGTTGCTGTGGATTTGCACCCATGTAAGTCAGCACAGAATGTGGCTTGGATTTTTTTCCCTCATATTTTCTTCCTCTGTGGCAGAAGGAAGAGGTTTGTCCTATAAAAATGGCAGATTTGTAAGATCTGTACTGATCTTGGGGAATCAACAGAAGTCAAGGCCATTTTGTACCTCTCTTTACACTGGATCTTAGCTCTCCCAGGTTGCCTTCCATAATATGCAATGTGTGAGCAACTCAAAATGGGTACAGGGAAGTTACAGGGAATTTTAATAAAGGAACTTATGGAGCCTCTGATGTGCTTGTACATAACTACTCCTTTCACCTCAGCTTTCATGATTCTTCTCATGCAGATCATTTTCAACAATAAAAGCAAGGCAGCATCAAATGTGTATAGGGCACATGTATTCTGGGATGAAAAGGGGCATGTCAAAGACCTACTGCCAGGGGACCTACTGCTACTTATTTTGGTAGAGCCACTTATCAAGCGGCATTCAGAGCATGGTGGGCTCCATCACTGACTTCCCAACAGCCTTGTGGAGTCAATAGGGGTCTCTTGACAGATAGCAGTTGCTCCCTTCTTTTCAGCTGTATTTCAGTGCAGATCCCCTTCTTTACAGAGGGATCCCTGTGGCGTCAGGAATAAGGAGAGACCGTTCACCCAGCTGCACGGCTCTGCTGGGCTCTACTGTCCTGCTCCTATAGAGACAGAAGAGACTGTGGCGCTTGCAGAAAGATGTGAAAAAGCCCATGCTGAAATACCAAAGGACATTTGTAAAGAACTTTTTAGATAGACTAAGTTGATGCAGTTTCATTCTCTTCGAGGCCAAAACGGCAGTTCACTTCTTATTTTGCATTTTACTGTTATACCAAAGATTTTTTTGGGGGGGGGGGGGGGGGAATATCTATCTATCTATCTCATTATATATATACAGCATCCTGGATAAGCATTTTTACACAGACCTTAAAACTCATTTAAAATGTGTGCATCTGTTACAATGGTCACCCACATGCATCTGTACACCGGCACTCCCATCCATAACTCAATCTCTTAGTTTTCACCTTGCGGTTGGGGTTTACATTGTCCACTTATTCCCCATCTCTGTTGTTGTCACTTTTGCTCTCACTGTTGTTCCTGCTGCTGCTGACGCTGCTGTTGTTGTTGCTGTTTCGCGGTCCGGTTGTGTCACTGTCGTCTTCATTATCGCTGACCACTCTGCCTCTCAAAGTGTCTTTACTGTCATACCAAATATTTGATAGGACACCAAGCCTCATTGTCTCAGGGGATGTTTAAAGTGGGAGCCATTAACATTGGCCAAGCCCCATCATCACTACTGCGTTCGATCCGGGGATAGCAGAGCAAGTGAGGTGGCACGACAGGCGCAGAACACTGCAGATGCGTCCCTGAACACCAGCCTGCCAAATCCTCTGTGCAAAGGGAGCTGTTTAAAAAATTCTGCCTTTTAAGGCAGGCCAGAGAAAAGGAGTGCGGACTGTCCAGACTTGGCAAGCCTGCTCCCCTGGGTAGGGCAAGCTGCCCGCCCACCCACTGAGGCTGGGGAAGCGGTAAAGTCAGAGGGAGGGCTCCTGACCTGCCCCAAGGGAGAGGGAGGACAGGCAGTAGTGGAAAAGCGAGGGATGGAGGGGAGAGGCAGCCTAATGACTTGCACTGCAGGTACAAGACCAGGCCTGCCTTCTCTTCCCCCTTCAATAGTGGGGACACTCTTGTGGAGCTGCCGGGCACTTGGTGTGGCAAAAAAGCTGGCAGCCACCTCCCTCCCCCTCCCCCTCCCCCTGGCGGCTAATAATAATGACACACTGAGCTCTAAAGAGGGCGTTGCAGGAAAACCCACTAGGTGACAGCGTGAAAAGAGGGAAGAAAAAAATAATAATAACCCCCCCCCGCCCTCCCCTCAAGCAACCACTCCTCCTTTCTCCCATGGCCGAGGCAGATTAAGGTCCAGGGGCTGTGGCGGCCTCCTCCTCGTCCCCCCGCAACCTGTTGGGGGGGCTCGTCTCGCGTGGGGAGGCACAGAAGAGGCTCGTGCATGGAGGGGAGGCGCGGGGGCGCAGCAGGGGCTGCCGCTGGGCTGCGGAGCCGGGGGGCGGCGGCTGCCCGGCTTCCCCGCTCCCGGGCGGCGGCGGCGCGGGGCCGGGACTGAGCGCGCCGGGCGGGGGAAGGGCGGCGGCGGCGGCGGGCGGCGAGAGCCATGCTGCCCGGCGTGGGGGTGTTCGGCACCAGCCTGACGGCGCGGGTCATCATCCCGCTGCTGAAGGACGAGGGCTTCGCTGTGAAGGCGCTGTGGGGCCGCAGCCCCGAGGAGGCGGAGGAACTGGCCAAGGAGATGAGCGTGCCTTTCTACACCAGCCGCATCGACGAGGTGCTGCTGCACCAGGACGTGGACCTGGTGTGCATCAACCTGCCCCCGCCGCTCACCCGCCAGGTCGCCGTCAAGACCCTGGGTGAGTGAGGGCGGACGGGGGGCAGACAATAGCCCGGCCCTGGCGGGGAGGGCGCGTGTCTGAGCCCGTGCGGGGGGGCTGCATCCCGCTGCAGGGATGGGAGCGGGGTGCTGACATGTGGAGGGGGGCATTTTCCTGCAGTCCCGCTGGGTGCAGGCGGGAGGGCTCCCCCCTCTCCGGGCTGTGGTATCCAAGAGGGCGGGGTTGTAGGAGGTGGTTGCCCCCCCACTTCTGGTTTTGGAAAGTGGTCATGGATTCATAGCTGGTAGGGGATGGAAGGGACCTTACAAGGCCATCGGGCCAACCCCCCGGCACTTGGGCAGGAAAGGGGAGCTGCTGGCTTCTGGTTTGTCTTCATCCGCAGGAGGGTGGGAGCTGGCTCCCCTCCCTGGGCTTCAGGATTTCATTCCTGGGCTCTGAAGGCCTGGCCCTGGGGAGCAGAAAAGGAGAAAAGAAAATCCACCCTGTTTCATGTGAGCAGGGAGAAAGACGAGCATCTTTTGTGGGGGGGTCTTTTCTGGATGGGGAGTTTTCCTGGGTGCCCGAAGCTGGGTTACGGGAACTGTTCATCATTCACTGATTCACTTTTTGTATGGAGTATGTATATGCAGGATCTTGCATGCACCCACATACAAACTTGAACCCACACACATGCATGTACACACACATACCCAGCCACACACGCATACGCATGCAGCCCCCCCCACTGTCTTTCTCTCCCCCCACCCTTAATGAGGGCACAAGTGTTACCAGATGCAAACCAGGAAACCAAGCAGGAAACTGTGGCCATAAAGGAAATAGTTTCATAGGAGGTGCAAGGAAAGATCATATGGAAAGAAAAGACAAAGCACATGCCTCTGGAAAAAAAAATTACAAATAAGAATGGGAGGCACATGTTTCTAAAATAAATTATTTGGATTTAAATATACTTTGATATGTAAAAACCATAGGCCACATTTTGCTTTCATTCACATTAGCTAATGTCTGGACTTTCTCCATTCACTTCATGACCGCCCTTGTAGACAACTTTCTTCTGTTGGGACTGACTTTGGTGGAATACGTCCCGTATTTGCACCAGTGTAACAGAGTTTTGAATTTAGTCCAAGAAATGTAATAGGAGAAATGTAAATTGGGGAAAATGCAGTGAGTCATCTTTGTAACTGACAAACCTATGTTTAGGTTAACGAATCAAATAGTGGCTACTTGGTATCAGACTGCAGTTATGTGGGCCGATTGCTACCACTATGTTCAATGTTTTAAGTATATAGGATATGCTTTACAATATAGGATATGCTTTACTAAATTGTCACTAGCAAGGTCCCAGCATTTTCATTCTTTTAAGAAGTACATATATGAGTCTCCCTCTGGCATAGAACAGGCATTTATAGTGCTTTGAACAGTGTCATCATCTTTACATATAAGTGGTTGGATAAGAGAGCTTGGTCATTTGTTGTAGTAAGCCTTTGGCTTTTTCTCAAGATAACATGTTTGTGCTAGAAGACTGTATTGCCTGCCAGATTTATAGTGTGTACATGCATGTGTTAATGGTTTCCATTGTAGATAGCAGTGTCCTGTAGAATAAAAATTACCAAAATTACCAAATTACCAATTACCAAAAGACAGTGTTAAGTTTCATAGGCCTCAAATTTGACCCCATAAAAAATTGCTGTAATTGGACCATGGGATTCCTGGAGATTCTTAAACATTTTGCTGTTTCTCTCTGTTGTATCACTGCTCTTATACTTGCCTCTGGCCTACATCTTGCAGAATGCCATTGGGCAAAACAGGACTCCAGGGCTGTTTCAGAGATTCTGACCCTAAGAAACCAAAAAGGAAAACATCAGGTGCTGTTTCTGAAGGTCATAGAAAACACCATGTTTTGTTGTTCACCTGTCTGTACAGCAGTCATTAGCTATCAAGCAGTTCCCAATGTTGTACTGAAGCTACTGATGATGCTGGCAAACCAGCAGAACGGGTTTGGCAAAATAAATTGAGGCTAAAAATTAAAAAAGGAAATGATATTTTCTCCTTGACAGGCCCTCTTCCTGTTCCCTTGTGTTTATGGTAATATTGTCTTTTCCTATTGACCATTTTGTACAT
Source organism: Crocodylus siamensis (assembly GCF_052110815.1). Classification (NCBI taxonomy): domain Eukaryota; kingdom Metazoa; phylum Chordata; order Crocodylia; family Crocodylidae; genus Crocodylus; species Crocodylus siamensis. The sequence goes on along the minus strand of NC_143397.1, from coordinate 132,445,550 downwards.
TATTTTAACATTGCAGCTCCAGTGAAATATGTCAGGAAGAAAAATTAGAAATTTTAGAATAGAAATTAGAATACCATAATAGAGGTAGTTAGCCATGTTAGTGTCAAGTCAGGAACAAGGCATGGCGGGACGGCACCTTATAGACTAACTCGTTGAGAAAGGTATGATCTTTCATAGACTACAGCCTACTTCGAAACATCTGATGAAATAGGCTGTAGCCTGCAAAAGCTGATGCCTCTTTGAATGAGTTAGTCTATAAGGTGCCCCCTTACCCTGCCTTCTATATAATAATAAAATTCAGCCCAACATATAATGTACCATGTGCAACATGTGATGTACATATTAAGAACATTATTTACAAGAGTAGCTGCTCATCTCTCAACACACATTCGTTTTAAAGAGATCTCTTTGAATGTGATTTGGTTTTGAACTCAGACATCAGTCTAGTCCTGCAATGCAAAAGTAAAAATACTAGTGAATTACATGCAGAACAACACAATAGGCTAGAGAGGAATGATTTTGTTTGAAGCATTGAATTATCTGTTTTGGAGGGGAGGCTGGACCCAGAATGATGGGATGGATTCAAACATCTTTCTCTGAGCAGGGGAGTGCAGTTTGTGGTGTAGCATGGTGTAGCTTGATGAAAGTATCACACAGATTCACAGACCTGAAAAGCCTTCAGTGGCTTTGATAAAGAAGGCAGAGCAGGGCAAAGAAAAGAAAAGAAAAGAGAGAGAGAAAGTGAGTGTATCTGACCTCTTCTTTACTTTTCCCTTTGCTTGTTTCTCTCTTAATCTTCACCATTAGCTTCAAGAAACATTTTTATGACAAGTTAGTCAGTGACAGCCAGCGTTACCCAGGGATTTAACTTGTTAGAATTAGGTTGTCCTGGTTATGGCAGAAAGGGTGGAGGGGAACGCTTTAGTTCTTTAGTGTTTTTCCATATAGAACTCCATTCTGGTCTAGTCTTCTAGTGGAACAGGTTTGTGACAAGACTTCTTTACCAGCAGTCTGCCTTTCTTTTCCCCATTGTATGTTTAGAAAGATTTTGTCATAAAATTTGGACCTTTCACCTGCAAGAGTAGATTGTTTTGTTTTGTTTTCATTATGAAATGTTTTGTTATTAAACATTGAAAGCTTGTGGAGCCAGTTGGTTGGGAATAATTCACTGTCATTTTTTAAATGTATCCACAATGTGAATTTGCAACAGTTTGCCCATTGTTGATCTATTCCTGATTCATATCCCAGGCATGTGGAAAATGCACAGATGTTCTTACAGTGGTGTTGTCTAACCTGGATTAGCCAATTCTCTGTCTTCGAAAGTGCTTCTACTGTTCCGACTGGCAGATGGAACTGCTCCTGGACCTAGACTTATGCTAGACAAATAAAGGACGACCCCAGGCCTGGGGGTTTCAAGCCATTCCTGTCTGGCAGTGACCAAAAGTTATTGCAAATCCAGGGCTGTTCTGACACCTTTGTAAAATTAGCTGATGATACTAGTCTGATTTTCTTGTGGGAGTATTCAGATCCATGAGTTTGGTTGCCATGTTTGAAAAGGGGATAATGAAGTCTCTCATCCTTTGTCTATCCTGACTATTTAGATCAGGGGTTGGCAACATACGGCCTGTGGGCTGGATCTGGCATGTCCTCTGGAGCCACTGGATACAGTCTGGGGAGCTGGAGGACTTTGCTGGTGCCCATGCCTGTACCTGAACTCGACCTGGGCAGCATGGAGTTGTGCTGGGACTCTGGTCTGACATGGGTGGTTTCAGTGGTGCATCAGCAGTGAGGGGCGCCGCTGCTGCTTCTCCCAGTGCTTGCTGTTGAGGTGTGGCATGGATGCATCTTCCAGCCAGTGGGGAGCTGCATAGGGGCTGGGCAGCTTCTATCTGTGCCTGTACTGCAGCTGGTAGGGGGAGGGGAAGTGGGGAGAAGCAGTGGCACCATGGATCTGTTTGCTGATACCTGGTCCTGGTACAGCTCCCTACTGGCCAGAAGTGCTGCAGTAAGGGATCAGGGGCTGTGAGAAGCAGTGGCAGTGCCCACACACCTCTGAGATGCCTGGCCTAAGCACTGGAAACCCTGCTGCTGACATGCTGCCAAAGCCATCTGGCTTGTGTTGGAGTGTAGTCGGGTCATTCTGGCTCATGGCTTGTAAAAGGTTGCTGGCTCCTGATTTAGATGGTAAGCTTTCTTCTCATCTTTCACTGTGTTTGATCACTAGACACTAACATAATGTATATAACAAAAATAATATCACAATCAGCTTTTTCCTGGGTGGCCTGAGGAGATCAAAGACTGAATGGCAGTATGGGCCTGGGGGCCTTGTTCTGGTGTTTAATATGACTCTGGAAGGAAGATGGCCCAACAGTAAAGGTGCTAGTCTGGAAACTGGTGGAAGGCTCAGTTTCAAGTCCCCGCCCTTCTACTGGCGTCCTGGATAACTTTGAGTAAGCCGCTTAGTGTCACTCTGTGGGACACATGGGTGAAGTGTGTTCATCCCAGGTTCCACCAGGCTGCTTGTAATCAGCATTTACTCTAAGATGGTGGATGCCAGCGTTACAATGGTACGATAAATATGAAAGGAATTCATACAATTGTGTTCTTTTTCAGTGGACTGGAGAGTGTGAGGAACTTGTCCCAACTGGTTTTTGCATTCTTTTTTCCATGAGCTGGAAGAGTCTGCTCTTCCACCACCCACCTATGATAGTGCTAAGAATGCAGGCTGGGCTTAACACTGGGGATCAAGCCAGGGCAAGAAGCATGAGGCATGTCTAAGTGCAAAGACAAAGTGTCACTGCAGTTCTCGTTAGCACTCAGTTCTGGCAGAGCTGCTGTATGTACTGACATCCTTCTGACTCTCAGAATTGTCAATGTTGACAATGCAAATTCCCCTGTTTCATTAAATACAATATCTTTTTGTCAAATTCAGTCACCAAGTTGAGAAGACAGTTGGGGTCATTTCTCTGTCTGTGTTGAAGTTCACCTCCTGTGTGGTTGCCATTTAATGATCCCTGCCAGAGATGACTTATCCCTGGGGCTCATATAAATACTTCTGCATGCATCATGTGTCAGATATTTTCAAAATACATCTCTGGGGATGTTACCTTCTGCTGCCCTCTCAAGGCCTTTGCTTCTTTCCTCCTTTCAGATTATGGAGATTAAACACACTACTATGCTCTGAATATTCACCTTCATTTTTTAGGCATAAAGGCTAAACATTATTAACATTATTATTTATTTGACATTTATGTTTCAGTAGCCTTTAAAGGTCAACTATATCAGGAGCCTATTCTGTTAGATACTGTACAAACATATAGGAAATGACAATTTAGAGAGCTTATTTCCTTCAAGTGGCACTTAAGTCTCTTTGCGACTGGGACTTCTTTTGTGTTTGGCAGCAGTTATGAGAGACCATTTTTATTTAGATAGGCAAAAGAAAGATTCGGTTCCACAGTTCTTCCCTCTTCTTCTCTTTGAGCATAGGTACCTTTGAGGCATAGGACAAAGCTTATGGCATAGGAAAGAACATTTTCTGAGAACCCCTTAATAAATATTGGTAGCATATCACCAGATCCACCCCATAAGTAGGAGCAACAATGCCATGAAGTGATTCAAGCATCTAATGTAATCCATAATTGATGTCTGCCTTCCATTGCACCTATGCCATCCCATTAAAGAGGCTGCATTGATGGAAGTGGGTAGAATTTGGTCCATAGTATGTAAAGTGGTTTGGGTTCCTTTGGGATGAGAGGTTCTATTAAGGTATAATATTATCATGATTATTTATTATTAATAACAACATAATATCTGTCCTGTTATATCAAGTCTAAATTTGGCCCAGCAGCAAGGACATGTAATACTCTTGTGCTTGGAAAGCAGATGACCTTGCAGAATATTAAGCCTGAGTCATGACAGTCCTATTACAAGTAAAACAGTTAGACACAGAATAGTCTGTTTGTAATTAGCATTGTCAGGAATGATTGTGGTACCTGTTTAGTGGGGGCCATCTGTTAGGAAACCAGCGCAAACAATACACTGGCAATCAGCAGTAAACTCCCAATACCAACTGAACAAAGAAGGTGTATTACAGAATAACGTAACTAACTCAGTCCAGTCCTGCAGCTCTTTTCAGTTCCATCATTATCCATAGAAGCTGCCTATTGTAACAATTGACCTGTAATACTGTTGAAGGTGCAGCTTTGCTTAGGGAAATACCGTGTGATTCATATACAATACCAGCCAGTAGCTACAGTCATGAGTTAAGAACAACAATAACCTTATTCTGAACTGTAGTGGCCACCTTCACATACCCATTGTAATACCACTTTATCTCATTTCTAAAACTCTTTAAGTATTTTCTTTCATGTTTCTGAGCTGTTGCTTTAGGGTGCTCAAGTGATACAGATAAAGGACAATAGGTTTTACTGGCATAACTCTGTAGATAAAGTACTTGTGCTCTGCCTCTGTAATTGTGGAGTTTTGGAAGAACCCTCTGTTGCAGTGTGGCTAAGAAGAAACATGTAGATGAGTGGAACAAAAGAAAAATGTTTTCCAAGATTTGCAGTGTCTGCTGTTCCCACTTTTAGTTGTCGGTGTTGATACTGCTTGCACTCCCATGATTGGGATTGGGAGGTCTTAAAGGGGATAGATTTCAGGCATTGTTGGTGGCCATTCACTGAGGTGACTGTCCAGTCTCCTTTTGAAGATTTCCAGGGTAGGTGATTGCACCATCTCTGGAGGGAGTTTATTCCACAGTCTGGACACCCTAGCTGTGAAGAAGTTTTTCAGAGTGTTAAGCCTGAAATGGTCTTCCAGGAGTTTGTGGGCATTACTCCTGGTTTTCCCCAAGGGTGTCCTGGTGAACAGTTGTTTGCCAAGCCCTTGATGTATTCCCCTGATATAGTGGTAAGCTGCTACCAAGTCCCCTCTCAGCCTTCTTTTTTAGGCTGAAGAGACCCAAGTCCCTCAGCTTTTCCTCATATGGCTTGCCTTGCAAGTCTCTCAAGCTTCTCCATGCCCTTATAGTTTCATAGTTTCATAGCTGGTAGGGTCGGAAGGGACCTGAGCAGATCATGAAGTCCGACCCCCTGCCATGGCAGGAAAGAGTACTGGGGTCAAACGACCCCAGCAAGGTGTTCATTCAGCCTCCTCTTAAAGACCCCCAGGGTAGGAGCCAGCACCACTTCTCTCGGAAGTTGGTTCCAGATCCTAGCCGCCCTGACAGTGAAGCAGTGCCTAGTCTGAATCTACCCTCTGCCAGCTTGTGACCATTATTTCTAGTTACGCCTGGTAGTGCTCAGGAGAACAGGGACTCCTCCAATGCCTTCTGGTCCCCTCTGACTAGTTTGTAACAGGCCACTAGATCCCCCCTCAGCCTTCTCTTGTGGAGGCTGAACAAGTTCAGGTCCCGCAGCCTCTCCTTGTAGGGCCTGCCCTGCTGGCCCCTGATCATGCAAGTGGCCCTCCTGTGGATCCTCTCCATGCTGTCCACATCCCTCCTGAAGTGCGGTGCTCAGAACTGGATGTAGTACTCCAACTGTGGCCTGACCAGTGTCACATAGAGGGGGAGAATCACCTCCTTGGACCTGCTTGAGATGCATCTGTGGATGCATGACAAGGTGTGGTCGGCCTTCCTGACTGCATCCTCACACTGCCGGCCTATGGTCATCTTGGCATCAATAGTGATTCCGAGATCCTTTTCTGCCTCTGCACTGATGAGAAGGGAGTTCCCCAACCTGTAGGTATGCTGCTGGTTCTTCCTCCCCAGGTGCATCACTTTGTACTTGTCAGTGTTGAAACCCATCCTGTTCTCATCTGCCCACCCCTGTAACCTGTCTAGGTCTGATTGCAGCCTATTCCTCCCATCTAGCATGCCCACATCCCCCCAAATCTTAGTGTCATCAGCAAATTTGAACAGGTTGAACTCTTGTTGAAGTGTGGCACCCAGAACTGGATTCAGTACTCCAGCTGCGGTCTCACCAATGCTGAGTAAAGTGGAAGACTCGCTTCCTTGGTTTTGCTTGAGATGCACTGGTTGATGCATGCCAGAGTATTGTTTGCCCTGCTGGCTACAGCATTGCACTGATGGCTAATGTTCATACTATGGTCTATTATTACCCCTAGGTCCCTTTCAGTTGTGGTGCTAGTCAATTTGGTGCCACTAAGCCTGTAAGTATGTTGGGGATTGTTTGTCCCCAGGTGGAGCACTTTACATTTCTCAATGTTGAACTTCATCTGGTTCTGATGCACCCAACTTGCCAGCCTGTTGAGGTCCTCCTATATCTGCAGCCTATTTTCAAGCATGACCATGCTTCCCCATAACTTGGTTTCATCCGCAAACTTGGCCAGTGAGCTCTTCACCCCCACATCTAAATTATTGATAAAGATGTTGAAAAGCACTGGACCAGGCACAGACCTCTGAGGGACCCCACTGGCCACTTCTTGTCAGGATGACAGAGTTCAGATGACACAGACACAGGTCCTGCCCCACAGCCAGTTTTTCACCCACCTGTTTTTCAAGCAGTTAAGCCTGCAATCCTCCAGTTTTCCTGTGAGAACATCATGGGATCAGATCAAAGGTCTTTGGGAAGTCTAGTAATACAGTGTTGCTCTTATCCAGGTGGTGAGTTACCTGGTTGTAGAAGAAGATGAGATTTGGTAACACAAAACCTGCCCACGATGAAGCCATGCTGGCTGTTGTTCAGAATCCTGCCTTCTGTAAACGTATTGCACATAGACTCCTTGATGAATTTTTCCAGGATTTTCCCTGGCCTATAGTTGCCCAGGTCCTTTCTCTTCCCCTTCTTGAAGATGGGCACAGCATTGCCCCTCTTCCAATCTTCAGGGACCTCCCCCGAGTACCATGAGTTTTGGAAGAGTTTTCCCAGAGGTCCCACAATGACTTCAGCCAGCTCCTTCAGCACTCTTGGGTGAAGTTCACCCAATCCTGCTGACTTATAAATGTCCTACTTTTCTAACTGATCATGCACCAGCTTAATGTCAACAGTAGGAAGGCGGTCATTCCCACCATGCCCTTTCTGAACCTTATCTAGTACGAGTTTCCTCTTAGTCTGGTGAAAGACCGAAGCAAAATAGTCATTCAGGAATTCACTTTTTGTCTGAGTGTTGGTAACCAGCTGTCCTGAGTTGTTGAGCAATGACCGCACGCTTCCATTTGTTTTCCTCCTCTTCCCTACATACCTAAAGAAGTACTTCTTATTGTCCTTGATTTATGTTGCTAGTTTAAATTCAGTCACCACCTTAGCCTTTCTAATCTGCTCCCTACAAGTGTGGGCCATTGTTATATAGCTCTCCTTGGGGATTGTCCCAAGCTTCCATTGTTTGTATGCCTCTTTCTTCTTTTTCAAGAGGACCATGATATCTCTATTAAGCTGCGAGGGCTTACCAGCCCTTTTGCTACCTTTCCTCCACATGGGAATGGACTTCTCTTGTGCTTCAAGGATTGTGTCCTTAAGAAACGACCACTCTTCACACACTACTTTCACTTTTATCCCTGGTCCTGCAGTGCTTTCCCTAGTATTGCCCTGAGCCTGTTAAAATTTGCTTTTTTGAAGTTCAAAAGTTCAACCCTGCTAGCTGATTTGCCTGCCTTGCGATGGACAGTGAACATGATGGTTTCGATGGTTTCAGTTTACTGCAGAGATGTGGCGTGGAAAATTTTCCACTGCTTTATTTTTCTGTGGGAAATTTTCCATTTCTAAAAATTCATTGTTTCATAAAATTCAATAGTAGCAATGAATGGATGCCAATACAATATTAGGCAAGGTTGGCAGTTTCAAGGTTGTAATTAATGTTTTTCAGGTGATTATCCTTAGGAAGTGTGTTAGAGAGTACATACATGTTTTATTGATTTGTAAACAGGAGGGTAAATACATTCACAATAATCCAAACCAAAAATTAAGTTATGAATTCACCTAATTGGCTGTGCAGGTAAAATCAAAACCAAAGCATGGCATATCAAACACAGTTCTTTGGCTGTGTTAAAATGAGTGTGTCAACAGTTTTTAGTGCCTTCATTTTTTTTCCTTAAATTTAAACAAACAATGTAAGGGAGGGACATGCTATTGTGTATTGTCTTTACAGATTTACAAGTATTCCAATAAAAATAATTTCTTTCCACATAAAGCTTTGAATTTGTTTGAATATAACATTAAGTGTGCTGTATTTAATTTTTTTCCTAATCAAATATTTCGTAGATTCATACATGTTAGGGTCAGAAGGGACCTCAATAGATCATCGAGTCCAACCCCCTGCATAGACAGGAAAGACTGCTGGGTTCAGACGACCCCAGCCAGATGCTTATCTAACCTCCTCTTGAAGACCCCTAGGGTAGGGGAGAGCAGCACCTCCCTTGGGAGTCCATTCCAGATTTTGGCCACTGTAACTGTGAAGAAGTTTTTCCTAATGTCCAGTCTAAATCTGTTCTCTGCTAGCTTATGGCCATTATTTCTCGTAACCCCCAGGGGCACCTTGGTGAGTAGAGCCTCACCAATTGCCTTCTGTGCCCCCATGATGAATGTATAGGCACCCACAAGGTTGCCTCTCAACTTCCTCTTGCAGAGGCGGAAGAGGTCCAGGTGCCCTAGCCTCTCCTCGTAGGGCTTGGCCTGCAAGCCCTTAACCATACGAGTGGCCCTTCTCTGGACCTCTCCAGGTTATCCACATCCCTCTTAAAGTTTGGCGCCCAACACTGGATGCAATACTCCAACTGTGGTCTGACCAGTGCCGCATAGAGGGGAAGTATCACCTCCTTGGTTCTGTTTGTCATGCATCTGCTGATGCATGATAAAGTGCAGTTAGCTTTAGTTCAAATACATGTGGCTATTGGGACATAAAATTAACATGGGGGTATGTTTTTAGTTTTGTTTACCAAATACAAGTCAAACATGCTAAATCAGATCACGCTCTAATTAGGGCATTCAATTCAAAATTTTCTGGAACACCACATCTCTGGTTTAGTATATGGTAATACCCCATATACACCAGGGATTTACATCCATTTAGCTACAGTGGTGGCTGAGGACTGATACATGGAATCGGGGTAAATCCCCAGTATCGATAAGACTGGCTTCTCTTTTCCTGGAACACTTTAGCTAGATCTAGCTTCTCTATACAGCCAAGACCATTTAGTATCAGTGTTTGCCACAGTACTATCCAGGATATGCATAAAAAGTGCTCTGTCTTTCTTCAAGCTGAAGAGATCACTAACGCAGAAACATTTTTCCCACTTCTCCTGTATTATTTATAATAGTGAATAGTAGCTCTTACAGGTCAGCAAGAAGAAAAAGTGTTTCATTGTGATAAACACTGTAGGCATATGTAACAAAAAGCCAGCCCTTACTCCAGAGACCTCCCAGACTAAGGGCTTACTTAAACACAGAAATTGTAGTAGTTAAATCAGTGGCGTGGTATGTAAGCAGATACTAAGTAGATATTAAGTGGGGTCAGCTGCCTGTTGACTGAAAGTTTCATGTATTAAATGAGGAAATTAAGCTAAACTCCAGGGTTATTATTCTTGCATATTTCACTAGTATTAAAATCACTTAGATGACTTAAATAAATAATGAATCTTAAGGCGCAGCCATGTTACTAACTGAGATCAGTGCAGAGCATTTAAACCAAGAAAGCTATTCCACGCCTTTCATACTTTACCCAAAATAGGATCATACTCCAAAATGAAATATCATCCAAGTACAGCTGGCTTTTTCTTTCCACCTGCATATACATAGTTCTGGCTAACTAATACTGAATCTTTAATCAATATAATCAGGCCTGCTCATATGGCCCTTCATGACTGAAGGATCTGGTCTGTGTGTGGTTGTAGAGCAATGAAAGTTTCTTGTTGTGGCACCAGGGATACGAGTCCAAGTCTCTCTTTCTGGCTTGGTGCTGAAGGCTACCCTCAGCTGACCTTGATGGAAATAAATACCTGGTATTTTGAAAATACATGTCTAAACCATGCTGGCCTGATGAGCCTATTGGCTTGGGCAGATGTTTGACAGAAGTATTTGAATGCTTTGCCACCTCTAATACAATCTATCATCAAATACCCCTTATTATAAGGAGGTTCTGTTATCTCAGTTTTACAGATGAGGAACTGGGGCACAGAAAGACTAAATACCTTGTCTACAGTCATGGTGCAAGTTTGTTGTGGAACAGAGAATTGAACTCTGTGGTGGAACAGGGCTCCCAAGTCCTAAAGTGAACGCACGACCAGTGGACAGTCCTTCCTCTCTTGAGTTCAGTTCCACAGATACAGTTTGACTGACATCAGTGACCTTTTTCTCTGTGTGAGCTATATTTTAGTAAAATGAAAAGAAAAAATGACTCAATATCATATAAACCATATTCTTTCCTATCCTGCACTGCTGCCTCATGTCATCTTTTCCTATGCAATGCTTTACTTAGGCCCAGTCTCATAAACCACATAGGTAAGAACAGAGTGCTAACCAGAGAATATATATGACCCTATAGCCCCTTCCCTGAGGAGTCTGCAAACTAAGTAAATGAATGTGACTAGTGACTGCTAGTGACTGCTAATGATATAAGAATAAACATAATAATGGCTTAACACTGGGAATAAAATTCTTCTTTCTCATATGCTACTGCACCAGCATATAACTGCTGGGTAAAACTTGATGGTGTAGCTCCGTAGCAACACATACAGCTTTAATGGAGTGCTTCTGAAAATAGGGCGGCTATTTAGCTTTAAAACTTTTGTTTTCATGCCTTATATCAGCAACAAGCACCCCTGTCTTGGCACGTCCTTACAACGAATGCTTGGCAGCCCTCAGCTCCACTATATGCTCATTAGTTGCCAGGAAATGCCTGAAAGAGTGGTCATTATTGTATTAAATAAAGTCTCTGGAATATTAGGCCCCACGTACATAATAAGATGCCTTTGTATAAAGAGACTTTCAAACCCACATGCTTGCAATGGCTTCAAATAAAAGCAGATACAAATATAACACTTATCCTGACTGTGTCACAGTGATTTAAAATGTAGAAATAATTAAAAGAATACATATCCTCATAAGTGTGTGTATGTGTAGTATATGTGTGTACCGATATATATATATATATATATATATATATATATATATGCCTATGAATATGTACGTGTGTGCACGCACATGTATGAAAATTAAGGTGAAAAGTGTTTATGATATCTAATTTAAAAACCCTGGAAGATCCTTTCCTCCTCTACCAGCCATCTTTTTTCACTTCTTCACTATATAAAAAAACAAAAAAATAATTTTATAGTTTTATACAGTGGCAAGGCAAATATGTTAAAGAACATCTGGAAAGTTCTAATTTGATGAGGCAGAATGGCATGTTAAAATACATACCCACAGTGTATGGCTGTGAAAGATGAATTTTAAGGGCAGATTATGATCTCATATACCATGCTGTAAAAATAGAATAGTTCTACTGAATTAATGGAGATGCTTCAGATTTACATCACCATGACTGAGATCAGACTATGGCTTGGCCTATAAACAGCACGGTGCAGGCAGCAGGATTTCATAGCAGAGCAAAATCACTGGAATGAAGAAACATATCCCTTTAGAAAATGATTGCTGGGGTCTCTGAGCTTGAGTCTGCAAATCTTTGCTTCAGTAGACTCATCAAAATTGAGTAACCTGATTTCTCCACTGTAATGTGCAAAATGGTTGTTATACTTGATTGTCAGTTTAAGTGACAGCTTACTAGCACATAGCCTTTGCACCAATTTAAGTAAAATCAATTCTGTCTAATCTTCACAACCAAGTAATTTGGATGCAGTTATGCCGGTATAACATGTTAAGTCAGGGTAAAAATAAAATGAGATGGGAGATATTTGGAGCAGAGGTGTTTTAGAATACTAGCAACTTTTGATATAAAAGCATATGAAAGCTGTTCAGCCAGTTAACAGGACAGAATGTGCAAAAATCCTTTATAACTACAGTAGTTACTTTGTGTGAAGCTGTGTTACTTCATATTGGGACAGGCATTTTGCAATGAGTTTGAGATGTCATGATAGGGGAACAAAAGATCCTGGGCATTATAGTAAAGCAATACCTGTTGAATAGGATTAGCAGGTAAAGAAAATATATAATTTGATCCAAATGCATGAGAAGTTAACATGAATATTGTGTAGCTGATTAATGAGCACAACTCATCATTAAACTCAGTGGGCACATCTGCACAAGACACGATAACACTGTAGCAAGGTGTTATGGTGCTGTGGCGGCTGTTGGCAAAAACTGTGACACTGCCGCTACATCATCATAGCAATGTGCTCCCTCGCTATAGTGTATTGCTGCGGCAATATAGTAGCCAAAAATAACTGCACAGCTAGCATGGCACAGTACGGGCTGTTACTGTAATGCCTTTTAGTACTTCCAAAAGGAAGTACTAAATGACGGTGTAGTAACAACATTGCCATAGCGACACGTGTAGTCATGCCTAGTGGGGAATTCTGTTTAAAAATCAGTGTCATATATACAATTACTAAAACCTCACTAAACAAGCATATTCTTAAGCATTTTATCATTGTTGCCACAGAGGACTCTGTCCTACTCTGAACTATTGTTAATTTAATTGGCAGCAGAAAACTGGATGGACGTCCAGCACGTTTCTGTATGAGTGGTACCTTGCCAGAGTCAGACTTAGCTCATCTGTAGCAAACCTTTCCTTGTGTCAGGGATCTGAAATATAGGACTACTTTGTAAGGTTCCTGGTGCCTCTGTGGGGTTAGGAAGGGAAAAACCTCACTTGTTGTGCACCTCAGAAATGAAAAAACCTTGTTTGCCTATCCAGCCTTGTTTACAGCGCATGTATATGGCCCCACTGGATGGAGGTTTGCATAGAGGTGTAGTACTCGGCCTCTTGAAGGCTCAGATCAAGTGAAAACATTTACTCTTTTATCTAGCTTGTAGGCTGTATGCAGAGATTTATTTAGGCCTGTGATTATAGGGCTATCTCTTTCAAAACTTTTGGACCCAAAATTAATTGTGGCTGGTGAGCAGCACTGTATTTCATGATTGAAGTTACAGATTTGTTTACACATGGCAAGCAGTCTCTCTCAGAGGTGATGGGCACAGTTGTTTTGACCTCCGTTTTCTCTGCCATAGTCCAGATATATACATTTATTTGCCATAGGTGGAAATCAGTCAGGGTATACTGGGATGGTCTTTGGGATGGGATCCTTAAAAACCATTCCTGATCACTCATTATGGTTATTAAGAATGTCACTTTATAAGTGAGAGAAGAGGGCCTGTCTTTCCAACCTTGGCCCGAATGTTCTCTCCTCACAGTGTTACATATTGTTACCTTTTTTCCCAGAACTGGATTAATGTCTGTGGTGGTGTATACTGGTATCTCTCAGTACTGAAGATGCTGATCACTAATGCCTAACTGGTGTAAATCAGCATTGTCCCCTTAAAAATAATAAGTGAAGGAAGATAGGCCACGTTATGCTTGCTGAAGGAGGAGGATATTGAAAAGGTAAAAAAAAAAAAGTGGAAGAACCCCTTGAGGGCTTTTTAAAGTGTTGTGTCCTTGAGCTCAGGAAGGAAGAAAAAAAAGTAAAATTTAGAGTTGTGGCTGTGAGCTATGGCTATACTTCAGGATTACATCTGCCATTCAATATTCCGTAGATGATTATTGCATGTAATCATCAATCTGGTATTTGCACCTTTCTAATAGATATTGCAAAAACAACATGAAGTCAGTTTGCTGCCAGGAAGGATGGCTGAGCAGCTGGAAGATTTGTGTGTTTATTTTTAATAAAGTATGAAGTTTCTGTGCTTTTCAGAGCATGATTTGGGCCTTTGCATGCTGGGAAAGCTTTTTTTTTGTCTTGCATTTGCAAAAGAGGTGATGTGTCCAGGCTGACTTGAGCAGCTGGTATGTTGGAAGACAAACAGTGCAAAACATGTGTATAATGTTGGTTGTAGATACCACCTTGAGGGAACGCTTCAGCCAACACAAGCAAGTTCAGATCTGCCGCTGCTGTAAGAACTGCTCCGGACATTACAAGATGCTTAGAATCAGCTCATGTCAATTTTCAGGCATCTCGTGTGTGTTGCTCAGTTCTTTGCTGACGGTGGGCAGTAGAACCATACAGTATGGTGAAGAGGGACCAGAGAAGTCAGAAGGCTGATAACTGCGAAGCTAATGGCCATTTACAGTCACACCATTGTACTTCGTAGTAACTGACACAAAATGAAACTGTGAGAAACCCTTCACCCCTTATAAATTACCACACATACTCAGGTTTCTTTTGTGAATATGTGTTTTGTGCATTTAGCCAGTTTGGTAAGCAGGCAGAAGGGTTTCTAGATCTAAACCATTTAAAGGAATATTGAAGTATGATACTGAAAAATACTCTCAATGCTGAATCAAATTGCAATGGAGGTATCATTTCAGTGGTCTTTTAAAGTGTCTTCAGTATAATCTGATGGATCTTTAATTAGCCTCACTTATCAATACACCTCTTTAGTTGGTGATGATCTTGTGAGGTCCCTTCCAGCCCCTAACATCTATGAATCTATGAATCCCTTTACTCATGTTCATGTGGTTACTCACGCATGGCATTCACTTGAAGGCTATGGCATATAAAGGATTCAAATATGGCTTTAATTAACCAAATAGGAGGTTCCATTACGGTAATCTGCTGATATAGTGTACAGGCCATACACAATATGCTATTGGAAAGCGAGAATTTCTGAAGTTGTATAGTACATTGGAAAATGTTAGAAAATGCTTTAGAAATAGCAGAATGTACTTTACAAGGGTGGTGAAAGCAGACTGCTTTTGCATATATTTAGAAGGTCTTTGTATTTTCAGAGTCCTTCTAATCTAAATAGGCAACCTAGATACCCTATTTGGAAGTAGCAGACATTCACATTACAGTTATGGCGCCAATGAAAGAGTGACAGACACACGCACACACGCACTGAAAAAACTCCCTATTTGTTCTCCATAGTATAAGCTAAATTACTTGTGGGTCAAGGAGGTGACCTCAGGCTGGAAGTTCTGAGCATATCATATATATTATGTCTTTATTGTGATTGGTTATTATATGCATATACAAGTGGATCTTGTGCCACTTATAGAGCTGAAGGAACTAAGTCTACTTAGTTTCTATAAATGGGAGCGTTCATGTGGGGAATTAATACACTTTAAGCTGTCTGAGTTTCCCACGTGTATGTAGTTCATTTACCTTAACTTTCCCCATATATACAAATCTTTCCATGGAGAGATCTCCCATTCTTCCCATCTGCAATAAAGGAACAAAACCATTGCCTCTTTGTCACTTAAATTCACTCAAAGAACACTGTATACCTATCAGACTACACTAGCTTTTCCCATCAAAACTAATACCTTGGTTTGTCTTCTCTCCCAGCAGACATCCCTGGTCCTCTCCCCATTGCACCTACATAGCAGTAATCCTAAGAAGTCCTACTTGGTGCATGAAAACTTAGCAGAGTAGTATAAATAACTCTATTATTTGTAGTGAGATAATATCAGTACTTCCAGTCATTTACCAAGAGTCCATTGTAATAGATGATGTAGAAACACAGGACAGAAAGGGAGTCTGTGCCTCAAAGATTTTATCTGTGATGCTGGGGCCTGCCCACCATGGGCCAGAAGTATTCAGAGTACAGTTCTAAATTTACATGCCCTTTTATGACAGAACAAGATGACATTTAAAGAGCATGTGACTGAGCTCTAATGGTGTTCAGAGATGCATGTAAATATTGTCCAGCCTTTGTTCTCCTCTCACCTGTTGTCTAGTATTGTTAGGCTTACCTGCTGTAGTAAAATATCTTGGGGCCTGAAGTTAGTATTAGGGAAATTAAAGTTGACGATAATGTTACTATCTTCATTTGCTTGCCCCAAATTGGGGCTTAACAATTCCTATAGCATCTCAAATAATGTGAAAACACATGCAGTGAAAAAGTATAAAAGGAGTGGCAGAGAAACAGCTTCATACTCCTGTTTGGAAAACATAGTACATTAAACTTTGGTTCAGAGATTAAACAAAAACATCCCCAAATATTCCAAAACTTGTGAATAAAGATGATGAGGGACTTGATTAACATGCACAATAGTTTATGGTGTTAATGAAAATACTGCAGATAAGAACATGCCTTTCATTTCATTTTATTAAATGCTGCTTAAGAAATTTGAAGTAAAATATATGTGATTGTTTTGAGCTGTTGAACTTAAATGAAAATATATTTTATTTCTGCTGAAACATTTGACACTACTGGGATAAGCAGTTTGTAAATGACTCCTGAAGGTGCAAAACAGTGGAGGTTCAGGGCTAACAGCAGCAGATCCAGGAACAGGGCAAGGAGGTGCAGCCCCCCCTACTTTGGTTGTGCCGTACATATGCAGTCAGCCCTGAGCTCACTCTCTGGTCACCACAGCTCTGAGCAGTGACCAGCTGATCATGGCAGGGGCTGGCCAGAACCCCTGTGTTCATGTGGCTCTAAAACCCAAGGTGTGAACATGGCTGCTGCTGTTCACCTTTCCCCATGCTTTCTCTCTCTACTGAATCTAGCCTGAAGGAAAAAAAGGGGATGAGCAGCGGGGGGCAGCACTGACCCCCAGGTTCCAGAGCAGTGGAAAAGCAGGAGCTCTGGCCAGAACCTGTGCAGATAGCTCACACAGACAAAGGGAGGGGTGCAACTGCACCACCCCACCATATCTGTAGGTTCTTACAGATCCTCACTTCAAAGGGGTTTTGTTTATTTACACTTCCTGGGGGTGTAGCCCATTATGTCAGGGGTGAATAAACCAGGAACCAGAGCAATGTGGAGCAATCTGTGATGTAACTGTAGCTTTCCTAGAGGAAATTAATATTTCTAGGCTTGTGCTAAAATGTCCCAGAGGAGAAAGGATTAATGACCAAACTCTGCAACTCCAATAAACTGTTTCTTGCGGGTGTTCTCTTCTCCTATGTATATGTTTGTTGATTGCCAGAGACGTGGAGTAGGTGAAGCAGCGGTCAGGAACCTGCAGGGAGCTGGTTCCTCAATCCCATAGAGCTTTGTTAGCTCCATGAAGTTTTTTCCCCTTTCCATTCTTCTTCATAGATCCTGAGAGCCTCAGGACAAAGGCAGGAAAAGTAGCTTTTGCTGCTTGCTGTGATTCTGTGCATGTGAATTACAGAGCATCCAGTAGGAATGAATGGCGTCCAAGGCAGCATAATTTTTCCTGTGATTACTGCAGTAGGTCTGATACAGCTTGCAGTGGGGGCATTAGCGTTTCTTTTCCTGTACTTGGTTTATGGTTTTGTCTCTGTGGATGTTCTGGGGAATAAGGAAAAAATCCTACATGGATATGAGGAAGCTTTCCAGGATTGCTGTTTAATCTTCCCTTCTCTTTCATATACAGCATTATTCTCAGTGAGGAGGTCTGAGGGTCCCCTCCACACAGACCAACTTACTTTTTCTTCTCAGCTATTCCTGTTAGCTTAATTTTAACCCAATACAGCATGCACCCTCATGCCCTGATCTGGGATTCTTTAGGCACTATGAACAGGGGGTGCGTCTACACGAGATGCTTACTGTGCAGTAGCCTAATAACACTGCACAGTAGCGTGCCAGTCAAAAACCATGCTAATTTGCTATTGCCCAGTGTTGTTAGGCTACTGCATAGTAAGCGTCACAAAAAAAGGGCGCTGGTGCTCTGTGCAGTAACTGTAGCTGCTGTGCATTTACCTAGTACTTCATTAAGCAAGTAGTAAATGCTCAGTAATTACTGCACATTAATGAATGTGTAGATGTTCCCAGGGAGAGTGTAAGGCCCGTGCAAAGCTTAGAAAGTTAAAAAGGAGTTTAAAGGGAACTAAAGGTGAATTTTACCCACTGAAATCATTTTAGAAAAACTGCAGCATGTCTGCTTTAAGGGCCAATCCTGAAAGGTGCTAAGCACCTGCAAATGCCACTGACTTTACTGAAAAAATTGGGTGTTCTACACGCTTTAGAATTTGGCCAAGTGGGGTTTTTATGTGAGTAAGAAGTATCTAATAACCTTAGCCTTTCATCCTAGGAGAAATAAAGGCTAAGTTTAAAGACAGAAGGTCCCTTCTTCGCCTTTTGGCTCAGATCAAGTGTAATGGGGGACAGCTGAACTCCCAGGCCTGTGGGCCTAGGACTTACACATAAGATACTGGTCTGGTAGAAAATATAGCCCATGGATACTTATAGACATGGTTATTGAGCTTTGCTCATTTGAATTTGGAATTTAATTGGCTGTTGGATTTGGGCTGAGATAGGAAGGATCTATATCTAAAGACTAAAGGAACCTTCTAATTTTCTGTTGGAAAAATACATCTGTTTGAAGTTGCTTTCTTCCAAAGCAGTTATCGTTTTATCAAAAATATCTGAGGAGACTGTTCTTCATTGCTGTAGCACAATACAGAATGCTGGACCCATGCACTTGTATTTTTGGCACTTCTGTAACTTACAAATGTCTGTTTAGATTTTTTTATTTGTTTGTTTTTAAGCAAGTGCTTTTGTTTTTCTTAATGCAGAGCTCGCTTCCTGGATAAGTCCCTGTTGCCAAATTTCTTCTGCAGAGCAGATTTGTATAGTTGAACTGTGTGCACTGTATGAAAATGGGATAATCAAGTAGAGTTTGTAATGGAAATATGTGTTGAAACATAGCTGTGCTATTGGTACCCACACAATTTGTACTGCAGCAGTCCTTAGACAAAACAGAATTGAAAGTATAGATCTTTGTGTGTTGGTGTCTGATTTTTTCATACTTTCATTAGAATGAATTTGGCTTGTTACATTTAGTTGGAAGAGAGGTGGAGAAAGACAAGTATAAGGAGTATGGCGTAATTTTACCAAAGTGTGACAGTCTTTGCCGCTTATCTTAGAAAACACAAATTTACACGAAGGTTGAAAACATTAGATGCTTGCTGACTGATTTGGAAAGGAGGATGCATTTGGGTGAAACGATAAGAGAGGAGGGGCTGTTCTCAGTGCTTAAGTAGGACACACCTTGGTTGTTAGAACGGAAAAATAAATTAGCAAAGAAAGTTTGAAAGGGAACCGCTGATAATGACAAGTTTGGCTGACAGGAAACAAGCTGAATGAAGATTAGCAGGGAAGGGAGACTGTAAAAGTGTGGGTGAGGCCAGTTTTAAGCAATACTTTGTGTTGTAGCTCGATTTGCTGCAAATGGAGGGGAGGAGGGACTGCTGTTCCTGTGAAGCCATGGACTGGACCAGTGGTTCCTAAACTGTGGTCCACAGACCCCTGATGTTCTTTGAGGCCTTGGTGAGGGCTGTGCAGCCTGTACTCACTTTTCCATCTCCAGTTTTCAATTAGAAGTTGCATGAGAAATGTTAAGGGTGGATAGTGTGCTGTTGGTCCCAAAGAGTTTGGGATCACTGAGTTAGATTGTCCCTTTGTGTAAGGGGGTGGCATGCAGTTATGGTAGCTCAGAAAGAGTTACAGCTTCTCGCTTTCTCCAGAGGGATTAATCTGCTATAGCCAACTATGAAGTGTTGCATACTGCCCACTTTCTATTGGCTCAGTGTGGGGTGAGTTAGAGGTGAGCAGAATGGGGCTTCCTTCCTCTTTCCCTGCTAAAAGCAGCTGAAGAGGGGAGAGCACCCTCTTGTACCCTGTTTTACGTGGATGGTGGGATACGAACTCAGCCTCCTGCTTCAGTGGGACTCAGCTCTGCTGGCTGAGCGTGGGAGAGTTGGTCCAAAGTTAACTCTTGCCTTCTGCCTTTCTCCATCCCCCCATCTCTTTATGCATGGGGAACAGTAGCCTTAGGACGTTGTTGCACATTACACTTAGGGCGTATTTTATTAAGACCTTAGTAAGCATCACTGTAAGTTGGAACATTTGAGCTGGCATGTGGTAATGCTTGTAATGCTTCCCCTCATCTAAATCAGTGGCTTTCAAATGATGTTCCGCAGAAGGCGGTGGTTCTTTAAAAGGTCATTGGGGTTCCCCAAAGAGACTGGGAACCCATTCCCAGGCTGGGTTGCCTGGCTCTGCATTGGTCTTTAGGATAGGGGTGAGGGTTCTGTGGCAGAAAAAAAAAGTCATATTAAAGAGCTCTGTGACTTTAGGAAGTTTGTAAATCACTGATCTAAATAAAGCACATCCTAAGTGCTGGAGCTGTGAAGACAACTGTGTGCTGCAGTGTATTGTGGGTTGTCCACAAAATCTGCAAAATCAACAAAAAAACCTTAATGCCAGCTCCCAGTGGGAACCAGTGGTGCTTGCCGCTGGGAGGGGAAGGCACCAGCTGGTGGGGTGCATGAAGGGCAGGAGACAAGATGGCAGCTGCCCCATCATCCTTCCTCCTCCTGCTGGAGCCTCTTCACCAATCAGCACCACGGGGCAGGGCCACGCAAAGGACAGCCAGCAGTCAAGATGATGGCCGCCCCCTTGTCCCCACCCAGGGTCTCTCCACCGGTCAGCACCAAGGGGCAGAGCTGCTGTGAAATGGCTGCGGCATTAGAACTTTACAGCATGATCAACCCACAAAAACTGGTAAATCCCCCTGCAATTTAGGGAGACCCCTACATATTATTTCTGGGAAGCATTCAGATGTTAGTTCAACAAGTGTTAGGTAATGATTGGGAGATACTCCTTGTTGGCAAAAGCCCATACTTTGGTACGTTGTGATGGCACTTAGCATGTCTTTTACTGCTTGAATGCTCAGATGCTAATATTTTAAGTGCTGTTAACATGTCTTAAGTGTAATATGTGACAGGGCTCTTACAGAACCTGATCTCCCTCATGTGCCTGCCTGAAGTTGGTGTGCAGGGTGACTATATACATATGACATGATCTTACTCCCCCATGCAGCCCTTTTTGGACCCACCATGCTTGGGACCCTGTAACAAGTTGGGTGTCCCAGGGCCAGTCTGAATGTTGGCCTGGCCACTTGTCTCAGGGTAAACCACCCACCAGTCTCTCCTGCCATGCCTTTGATGAAACTAAGATAAAGTTGATAACAAGGTGGGAGGCTGCTCATTTACATGCCCTGATGCCAAGGGACTATACACAGCTTCTGACCTCCCCTTATACTGTGACCCAGGCCTCGCAGATGGCATCCATGGCCTAACACCCAGCCTCAACTTACATGACCTAACATTTGGCCTGTAATCCAGTGACCTCACACTGGGATTCACACTTGCTTTGTCTTCGGGGTGTGCTCCTAGTCTTTCCCCTCTATGGGGTAACCCACAAGGCAGTGGGGGATGAGGCTTTCTGATGCCCCATACTCGCCCTTCACTGGGGAGGCACAGGTGTGGCATTTCCTGGAGACTGTCCCACCACACCATTCAGCCCCAGCAGAGTATAGTTTTAGGTCATGCCCCAGGAACCAGGAACCTCCAGCCATCCCCATGGTTCCTGTTCTGTACTCTCAAATTGTTCTGAGCAGCAGCTTCAGCTGGGCAATGTTCCCTCTCCGGCTGTCTGCAGCAGACTGCTGGCTCCACTGCTTGGAGTCCTGTTCTTATAATAGACAGCTGGGCCTCGTTCCCAATCAGGCAATTGTGTCTGATTGGGAGTGCAGCCACCTGCAAGCTGCTCCTCTGCTTGCTCACGCCCCTGTGAGTAACAGAACACAACTTGTGCTCTGTTACACACCCAAACAAATAACAGCATGTTCCAGGGGAAGGCATGGGCATTCTTTGCATCTGGGCTAACCTGAAGTTCCATAGCATCAAGAACTACTGCTGGGGCTATTAGGAACTACTTACATATTTCTTCCATTGAGACACGGTTACCTGCGAAGTGTACAGGGCTTACTGGGACTCTGAGCTTGGCACATGCTCTAGGGTTAGCTGTTTGTTCTCTAACGGCTCAGTACTAATAAGGATCTCAAACACGATCAGAGTAAGGATTTAGTTTCACTCCCTTTGGAAATTCCCTCTGTTAGCCTAAAAAATAAAACATCTGTTGGAGGCCTCCATTGAGAGAGTCACTGATTGGCCATTTCTATGGCTGACAAACAGGCCCCGGTGGATTTATCCCCTTTCCAGCCCTCACTCTCATCCAGAGTAGGTGGAGAATGCCTTAAGGGGACTTGCAGTAGAGCAGGATTTTGTTCACTAACACTAACTTCACTTGGTTTTTAATGGAAACAAGCTTCACAGTTTGAGTTGCATATGGAAGAATTTTGGGGAAACATAGAGTAATCCTTCTTGCACCACTGGCTACACACTCAATTACTTATTACAGGGCATAACGATCAGTGGTTCTGCTCAAAAAAAAGGTCATGTCGATTCCAAAATTCCCATTGAAGAAGTTGTTAAAGTAAAATGGTGCTGAGATTCTGAGGGCAGGTAGGGAGAAAAAGACTGGACCAGCAGACAAGATAGCAACTTCCATCTGAAGTTAGTCAGAACTACAATCTATTTAAATAAGGCAGTAAATATCTGCTGCTGCAGCAATAAATTATGAGGTGTTCAGTAAAAGGCTTATGGCATCTCTGCAGATTGTTTGCCAAGCATTTGTTCCGCACAGTTGTTTCTGTGAGGCTGGAGATGCAATGTTTCAATTAAGTTTCTCTGCATGTTCTTATAAATACACATGCCATGTTTCCTCAGAGTTGGTGGTTGACGTGCAAAGGAGACTGGTCTGGGAGGCATCATCTAGTCAGGATGCAGGATGTGGTTAGGAGTAGATGAAGGATCACCATGATTTTGAGGCTGTCTAGGATAAGATCTTCCTCCCAGACTCTGAGGAAGTCTTCCTACTCAAGCCCTTGATGTTCCTCACTACAGTCAGTTATGTGTTACACCATTTCCTGCTGCGCTGTTTCACTGCTGTGACCAGGCTCCTGGCTGTGAGAGCTCAACCACAAATACCCAGTGATCCTGTATTAAAAAGCACAGTGTGTGACTACATCTAAAAAATATCTTGCCTGTTTTCTAGCAGTGGTGCACCAACAGTTGTATTACCAGTGCTGTAGGCTCTGTGGTAGGTACATATGAGTTTCTTTTACCATTAGAACTGGGATTATTAGAACTAGATTTATTTAGTCTGCAGAAGAGAAGATTGAGAGGGGGAGATTTGATAACAATTTTCAATTCTCTGACAGGCAGTTTTAAAGAGGTTGGAAATAGACTTTTTGTGCTATAGGAGACAGGATTAGGAGCAATGGTCTCAAACCACAGCAGAGGAAATTTAGGTTGAAGATTAGGAAGAACTTTGTGACTATGAAGGTGGTTAAGCATTGGGACAGGCTACCTAGTGAAGTTGTGGACTCTCTGTCCCTGGAAAGTTTTCAAGAGCAGGTTGGACAGACACTTTACTGCAATGGTTTAGTTAGGGATGATCGTGCCTTGAGCAGGGGCCTGAATTAAATGACCTTGTGAGGTCCCCTTCATCCCTATTGTCCTATGACCCTACTATCTCAGAACCTGGTTAGATGGCAGAAATAAAAACACTGTTAAGTAGCTGTGCAGTCTGGCCCATTGTTGAGAACTGGGTAGGAAACTTCCAAGTGCAGACAAAGCTTAGCTCTAGGCAAAGGTTGTGAAAGTAGCTTGTGTATGTCAGCACAAAGGGGATATAATTGGTCAGTAGCAGTAAGGTTGGGCTTTAATGCTCAGCAATAGAACTACTATTGTACAGCCACTTTATGATAGGGGTGTAGGACGATAGACCCTACCCAACTCTGAAGGGCAGTTTTTTCGTGCTGAACCATAGGGAGGGGGAGCAGGAGGGAAGAGGGAAGGAGGGAAGCTAGCCATGCAGATATGACAAATATTTACCACTAAACCTGTCAAATGAACAACTGAGTGAGTGAATGAATAAGTAAATAAAGGCATGTTAGGAAAATAATTTATGGATGAGCTCTCTAACAGATCAATTGAAAAATACACTCACCTGCCAATTGGTCAAGATATGGTTAAGGGCAATTTGTTGCTGCTTCCCTCTAACAAAGCCCTTGCATACAAGTTTATGAATTGAGGGCTGGAACAGAAGACCACGTGAACCCTCACTAGGGCTTGTTTAACTTGACTAAATGAACAACTAATCTCTTCCTAGTTTGACTATTTCTGTAGCTAGCATGACCTCATATGGCCAAACTGTGCTTATATTATTTTGGCTTCTTTCTGTGTTTTTTCTCATGAGAAACACTTTGGATTAGATAAAATGTACAAGGAGGAGCTAACATGACATTTCAAGGTCTGTACAGCTACTGCACTGGGTTCCTAATATTATATCCCCTGAGGTTAAACCTCCCGGGCTTAATGCCAGCAATTTTTTTCTTGGTAATATTTCATCACCTCACCTCTCACAATCCTGTCTCAGTATTTTTTTCTCTTATGTGCTTACTCATTTCATGTTTCTCATTCTGAACAGCACAGACTGGTTAAGCTTCCTCTAATACCTAGTATTTATCTCCTAGATGGCAATAGTGAGTATCACATGCAACTTCAACTCTTCCTGATTCATCCCTTGTAGGTTATTTAAACCTGATGCACGTACAGCAGTAGTATCAGGAATAACTCTACTTAAAGCAATGCAGTAATATCTTTGTGAAACTGGTGTGAGTGGAGAATCCTGTCTGCTCTTGGGAGGCATAATTCATGCCTTGGTCTGGAAGTGTTGAAGCTTAGGAATGCACAGAGAGTTACCAAGATGGGTTTGTGATATAGACTACTGTATACCAAAGAGGCCAGCAAGAAAATCATTTGTATTTAGAAACCACAAGCTGGACTGCACCTGGACCTAAGAGCTGCATGAAGAGTAAAGACATTCATGAAAAGATTGATTTTTATACCCCTGGGTACAAGCACACACACATGCATTCCCTTTGTCTCTCATACACACACATTCTGTCTCTTCCTTACACACTTTCTCTACCTTGTTGCTTTGGGAAGTATCTGTAGGTCTGAGTGGAGGGTAAACATGGGAGCTGATCCAATTGATTTCTCCCTGTAGCTGCTGTGGCTCAGGAGTTGGTACAGAAAGTCATTCAGATTCAGTAATGACTTACTATTTTTGCAACACAATGACTAATGGATACCAAAGGTTTTTTGAAAAAGAGAATGCCTGGAGATCTGGCCACAATGATATCCCCGGTCACCCAGCCACTACCCATGCTTTTGCAATACTTCATCCTTGCAGCCTCCGTCTTTTGCCATATGGAAAATGAAATAGTGTTAATATTCATTAGAAGCTGTCCATCTCAGCCACCTGCTGTGTGCTTCTGAATCATAACCCTGTAAAAAATATACCTGTCATGGCAGGAGCTCAAGGAATCCAATTAACAGTCTTATGGAGTCAGAGTATGAGATGTTTCAGTTCAGCTAGCTGTAGCCCAGTGGTTACTGGAGCAGGTGAGCAAGAGACTGTTCTTGTTCAACCTGACAGTGATGCTGTAAATGGGTTAGAGTGTCTGTGATGAGCTCAGCATAGAGTGCTGCTTCTTCTGGAAGTGCTTGCTTACAAGAAAACTGAGGAGACATAGCAACATGGATCTACGGAAGGGATTTTAGGTGACCGAATGGGAGAAGAACTGTTAACTGTGCCAGTGTTCTCTTCCCACAAACTCCTAAAATATGCTGACTGTCCCTCCAGCCCCCTCTCTCAGTGTTTTGTACCTGTTGATAATGCTTTGACAATAAAGAAATAGATACTTCCCTTTTTTTCTGTCTCTATTTTCTTATCGCCTAAGCATTGTACATAGTGGGCTAAGAGGATAACAGAGGTCTATTCACTAATATCCTACAGCATAATCCAGCTAAATGACCTCTAAACACATTGACCAGCACACAGATCAGATTAACTTTGCCATTTTAATGTATTCTGTCTCAGCTTGTTTAGTGTTATTTATTTAGTAGCAGAACTTTTGCAGGCATAGATGTGTTGTGGTAACTCCTATCCTGGAGTGGTTCTGCTCGTGTACAATTTGTAGATCACTGTAAAAAATAAGAGCATTTACAAAATTGACATAAACAGAGTGAACTGGAAATATCTTTGTGTTTGCATTATGACTGTATTGGCCTGGTCATGTTACTTCATAGGCACAAGATACCACTGACTTAGCATGGCTATAGCTATTCATATTTGGGCTTGTTTTCACACACAAAATTATAAATATTGTCCTTCTCATGGATTCTGTTAAGCTTTAAGTACTCTGTAGCACTGTGTGATGACAAACATATTAGGTCATCCTGGCTGTCCCTTGCCAGTGCAGGCTTTTCCTCCCACAATGCATTTTCTAAACCAAGCTAGTTTTAAAGATCCTAAATGATGGAGCTCCTTTCGCTAGTACCAGGTGATCAAAGAATGACAATGAGCTATTTTCAACAGAGATGCGGAAGTATTAGTACCATTGTGAATTGTACACTGGAATACCATACAATTCTGGTCACCCACATTCAAGAAAGGTGAACTCAAGCTAGAACAGGTTTAGAAAAGGCTTACTAGGTTGATCAGGGGAATGGAGAGCCTTTCATGTGAGAGGAGATTATAGAAGCTTGGCTTGTATGAGCTTGAACAAAAGCTGAGAAGGGGACATGGCTACTGACTGCTCGCCTTCTCATGACGGTGGGTTGCCAGGAGCACAAAGCTCCAGTGCTCCAGACGGCACTGGCCACACTAGGTTTCTGGACAAAGTTCAGGGTGCCAGTTTAGATCTGTAAGGTCCTAAAGGGTCTGGGCTCTGCGTACTTGAGGGACTGTCTTCTCCCTTATGCCCTATCGCAATCTCTAAGGTTATCTGGGAGCAACATCCTACAAGTACCATTGGTATGCCAAGTCCATTTAGTGAAAATGCATGGGAGGCTATTCTTGGCAGCTGCTCCTCAGCTCTGAACCTCCCTCTCTCGAGGCTCAGC
Organism: Crocodylus siamensis; assembly: GCF_052110815.1. Lineage (NCBI taxonomy): Eukaryota > Metazoa > Chordata > Crocodylia > Crocodylidae > Crocodylus > Crocodylus siamensis. Next base: position 132,418,687 of record NC_143397.1, on the reverse strand, counting down.
AGAGCCCAGGCCTGGACATCTTTCAAAAGCACTTGAAGAACTTCCTAGTTGGGCAGGCATTTACCAAACAAAATTAGGATGAGATGTTGAATAGGTGATTGGGGGGGAGGGAGGAAGGAATGTGTCTGCTTTATCTTGATGTTCTAGTTTCTTTTAAATTGTTTGGTGTTCCTGTCACTCTCCTGTTTCTAATTTATTCTGTTTTCTTATTGTAAGCCTCCCTGAGCCTTTGTTGGGAAGGGTGGCAAAAAAATTAAATAAACAAACAAACAAACAAACAAATATTCCCAGAAGTATCTACTAGGAAGGGAGAGGAGCTATTTTAGCTAAAAGATAAACCTGGCACAGGAACCAAGGGTTGTAACCTGGCCATGGATAAACTGAAGCTGGAAATGAGAAGGAAGTTCATAACTGGTAAAGCAGTGAGACTCTTGAACAGTCTAACAGAAGGAGTAGTGGGACAGAACCAAACAAAACAAAGCTAAATTAATTAGGTTGAGGCTATGGAGGAGATTATAATGATCAGGTTGTCTGCAGTAGCAGGTGCCTGGACTCAGTGCTGCAAGCCTGTGTTCCTATACCAGACTATATTTTTGTTTCCTGATTTCATCCCCACCTCTGTTTGTTATACTCCAAGGATCCCAATTAATTAACTTTCATCCCTGCCATTTCTAGCCACTTACAGGTAGCTATTTTCCATTTTTATTTGTCTGCTCTTCTCCATTGAATGTGTCAGCGCAGCCTGCCATTATTTCAGTCTTATTCTTGGAGTCCTATCACATGCCACACCTCTCAGAACCTGTCTGGACTTTACTCAGATGGCAGTACCACTGTGGCCAGTGGGACAGGTAGTCTAAAGTCACACAATCTTCAGCTGGAAATTGCATCAAATTCACAGCCCTTAGTGTGGAGTACAGCAAGGGCCAGCAATATCTGGCCTGTGGGCCAAAGCTGATGTGAGGAGCCACTGGATCCAGCCAGTATTGCTGCAGAGCTTTGCCTGTGCCTATATCCATGCTGGGGCTGAATAGTGAGGAGCTTTTCTGAGTTTGAAGAGTTGTAAGCTGTACCTTCTTTGCTGCTGCTTCTCCCACCCCATTGTTCCTTCCCTCCCTGTCTTCCTCCCCAAAGCTGCTGTGCAAGTGCAGCTTCTAGCTGCTGGGGAGCTGCATTGGGCTAGGCTGGATGGGAGGTAGAGGGCAGGGATGGGGACCAGCTCCCCATCTCTCTTCCAGGTGGAATCTGTACTTGTATTGCAGCTGGGGACCTGGGGGGCTTGGAGAAGCAGTGACAATGCAGAGTCAGCTCCCAGCTAGAAGGGAGCTCTGCTTGGGTGTGGAGAACTGGAAGCTGCTTCTATGCTACTACTGCTCTTCCCCATTTCTGCCCCCCAGCCTGGCCCTAGCACAACTGCCCACTGGCTGGAAGCTGTACTGGAGTGTGGAGGCTTGGGATAAAAAGCAAGGATGCAGGTGCAGGTGCAGGTCCCAGATGTGAGGCTCCAGCAGGGCTTAGGGAAAGCCCCTCTCTCACTGATGATGCTCCGTGGAATCCACTGGGTCCACATCAGACCAGAGTCGAGTTGTTCCTGCCCAGGCCTTGAAAAAGATGCCAGCCACTGGAGTAAAGAATGGCATGTTAAAGCTTTCCATGCTTTCTGGGGATGTAGTCATAATCCATTTGCTCTACCCTTTCTAGTGTAATACTCAAGGACTTTGTCTTCAATGTGGTATCTGAGTTGTGAAGTTCTTGCCATCACTGTTAGGAAAATATAGGCAGTTACTCTTTAGAACACATGAAAACATCACAATATGTTACCTCAAGATGTGCATTATTGGAATGATTAAATTACTCAGGATTATGTTTATATACTATACTGCATTAAGCAAGTCTGCAGGATGCAAAGGGAGTCTATTATGACCACTGATCATGGTCCTGTTTGGTAGGTGGACAGTAACCATGATTTTAAGCCCTTTAATAAATGGCACATTCTGTTGTTTTTCCAAGTCTGGCAATAACTGTTGTCACTCAAGTGGGTGATGCTCTATCAGCATCTGAAAACTGAGGGAAGAAGCTGCTGATCAGATGAAGCCAGTTTAAAATTAGCATGCATTTTAAAGAAACGTTTGTTCTGTCTCCAGGATGGGAGCTGAAAATCTGCAGTGTGAAGACAGAAGAGACTCACAGGGGAATAGTAGGCTTTTTGTAAAACTCATTCAAATATGAGGCACACACACAGGGCCTACAGTAGGCTGTGTTTTGAGAGACATATATATTCAATCATCTCATGGGCCATTAGGGACGGACATGATGTTTGCATATAAAAGTCTTATTAATGAACACTGATATAATGTTATGGAAATGGAGCTGCACTATGAGGAAATGCATTAAGTGCATGTGAAACATTCATATACCATTACAAATTTAATATGGATATGGTCAATGAAAGAGCACCATATCATAGATTATATAGTTGGTAATGCTCACATGGGCTAGAGACAAAATTACAGATAAACAGGTATAAGTGATGATCAGAAACTGGTTCAATTCTGCAACACAACAGAAGTTCAGTGCACATGAACTGCTTTCAAAATGGCCAAAATTCATTTAAGATAAACCTGGATGGATGTAGTATCAGACTTAACTGATTTAGGTTAAATCAGCTTATTGAACTTCTGTCCCAGATCTCCTCCAGATTCAGGTTAACTCACAGTTCCCCAGCATCCCATGCTGCTTTGCACCTCTTCTGCAAGCTCCCTTCGCAGGGTGGTCAGGGTAGCCTTGGCCCAAGATGTCCGCTCCAGCTAATCAGGGAGGCATTTTTTAGTGTCCCCAGGCTTTTGGCCTGAGCCACTGCAGGTGTGTGGCTGCATTTCTGGAATCAAAAGTGAATATCTTCATTTGGTTATTAGTCCAATCTATGTAGCGTAGACTAACCTCTGAAGACTGAATCAATTCATCTTTGGGCTTTTTGACTGTTTGTACTTTGCCATGATGTTCTATATTGATTTGTTATGGTGCTACTAACTACTGAAATTCTTGAAGAGTTACTGAGCATCGCAGTGTCCAAGCCTGCGTGAAGTGAGTTAGTTGTCTCAGTTAATTTCCTAGGAGAAAGGCGCCCACACTTCTTAACTCCAGTGTCACACTTGGCACTAATGAGCAATCCTGTTAGCTCAGCAGGAAGGTTGAGGATTACATAGTTTCATAGTTTCATAGTAGCTAGAGTCGGAAGGGACCTAGGTAGATCATCTAGTCCGACCCCCTGCCTTAGCAGGAAAGAGCACCGGGGTCAGATGACCCCGGCAAGGTGCTCATCTAACTTCCTTTTAAAAATCCCCAGGCTAGGAGCCTGCACCACTTCCCCTGGAAGCTGGTTCCAGGCCCTAGCCACCCTGACTGTGAAGTAGCGCCTCCTAATATCTAATCTAAACTTACCCTCCGCCAGTTTGTGACCGTTATTCCTGGTCACTCCTGGCAGTGCACGGGGGAACAGGGACTCTCCCAATACCTGCTGATCCCCCCTGACCAGTTTGTAGCAGGCCACAAGGTCCCCCCTTAGCCTTCTCTTGTGGAGGCTAAACAGGTTCAGGTCCCGTAGCCTATCCTCATAAGGCCTGCCCTGCTGACCCCTGATCATACGAGTGGCCCTCCTCTGAACTCTTTCCATATTGTCCACGTCCCTCTTGAAGTGTGGCGCCCAGAACTGGACGCAGTACTCCAGCTGCGGCCTGACCAGTGCCGCATAGAGGGGGAGGATCACCTCCCTGGACCTGCTCGAGATGCATCTGTGGATGCATGATAGGGTACGATTGGCCTTCTTGACTGCCTCCCCACACTGCCGGCCCATGTTCATCGTGGAGTCAATGACGACTCCAAGATCCTTTTCCGCCTCCGTGCTGGCAAGAGGAGAGTTCCCCAACCTGTAAGTGTGGTGCCGGTTCTTCCTCCCCATGTGCAACACCTTGCACTTATCAGTGTTAAACCCCATCCTATTCTCATCCGCCCACCGTTGCAACCTGTCAAGGTCAGCTTGTAGCCTATTGCACCCTTCTAGTGCACCCACATCCCCCCACATCTTAGTGTCATCAGCAAACTTGAACAGGGTGCTTTCTACCCCCTCATCCAAGTCACTGATGAAGATGTTGAACAGTGCAGGCCCGAGGACCGAGCCCTGCGGAACCCCACTGCCCACATCCTTCCAGGTCGAGAAGAACCCATCCACTACCACCCTCTGGGTGCGGCCCTCCAACCAGTTGGCGACCCATTTGACCGTGTGGGCATCGACACCACAGTCTCTCAGCTTTTTGATGAGGACAGGGTGAGAGACAGTGTCGAAAGCCTTCCGGAAGTCCAAAAAGACTACATCCACAGCAACCCCTGCGTCTAATGATTTGGTGACCTGATCGTAAAAGGCCACCAGGTTGGTCTGACAAGACCTGCCACTGATGAACATGAACATGGAGGCTGAAGCTCTCTCACCCCAAGAGGGTTGGTCCCTTTAGGATTAGAGCAATGCCAAGAGAAGCTGTACTACTGTGTGCCGTATCTATTATGTTGACAGTAGAAGACTTTAGTCTCCAGGGCTGTCTCTTTTGCACTTTCACCAGCCCCCACTTCACTGAAGAATAAAATGCGATTGTTATGTTATGAGATCCATATGTAATACATGAAGAATAGATGGCACAGTTAAGCCCATCTGGTTTACACAGGAACTCATCTATAATTCATAACTTTCATAAATATGTCACTGTTGCTGCACTCTCCTATCCACCACCCAGATTCTACTTCCCTGGGTTAGTCAGGTCTCACAACTTCTGAAATCAGACATTGAGTTGTGTGGCAGATGGTGGTAAAATCAGAGGAGTTTTATGACAAAAACTAATGTTCATTTCAGAAAAGTATTCCTTCTAATTGAAACCATATCTTGACTTCTTCTTTAACCCAACTTTAAGTCTGGGGCCTGCTTATTAGCCAGAAATCATTAATATTCTTAGTTGAGCAGAACTGATTCCAGCTTCAGATCAGCTTCAAGCTTCGGTCATTGGTGATTAGAATAATTTCCCTGCTTCCTCCCATGAAGCATTTTCAATCCAGGGATTTCTTAACTTTTGCAGATTGAAGTTGTTAGAGCTTAGGTATTGTTTCTAGGCTTTAATTTATGGTTTAATTGCCATACAGTAGATCAGGGGGTGTCAACCAGGGATACTTGAGAAGGCCCTAGGGGGTATGCATGGGTAGGTGAGGACAGAGAGCTGCCATGCACCATCCCATGTAGGCACCGCCTGTCTGGCCAGATGCAGGGGGTGGGGGAAGGTTGCATGTGACAGCTGCCGCTGCTCTGCATTCAGCCGCGCGTCACCTCCTCCTCTCCCTTCCCCACCCCGCTTGGCATTGAGCCATACGCCACCCTCCCCGCCCTGCCCCGCCCTCTCGAGGTTCAGCTGCTTGCCAACCTCCCTCCCACCCCACTCTGCGTGCAGCTGCCAGGAGTACACCGCTCCGCATTTGGTCAGTGGAGGTACACTGACCCAAAAAGGTTGAAAACCTTGCACTAGATAAGTTGTCTTTAGACTGTACCATACACATGTGTTTCTTAGCATGTGTTAATTGTCAACATATTTAATTATGTAAGGAATAGAAATTTGCAACACAGCATTCAAGAGCAAGGCTTTCAGTAGCTAGTATGTTTCCTACCCCCTGATCCACAAGTTTATAACCAGGGCTGGCATAACCAGCCGGGCAAAGTGAAGGTGGTAGCAAAAATGGCATGCACACACCTCACATATGCTCATTGAGGGGCCATGTTGGGACTGTAGGGATGTGCAAAAACAAGTAGGGCAGCTTCAGCATTGCTGAGACGCTGCTCCGTGGCTCTGCCTGGTGCCCGCCCTCGCCAGGTCCCAGGTATGTTACAAGGGAGGGTGACAAAATAAGGCCTAAGGTAGCAGACATTCTTATGCTACTCCTGTTTGTGGCCTAGAAAGCTTGGCTTGGCTGGGCTGCACTTGGTGGCAGGGGGCATGATACTTCAATTTGAGGGTTTTCTGTAGGTGTTCTCTTACACTGGCTCCATTAGGCCAAAAGTGGGGTTTTGGAAGCTATGAATCACCTGGGCCTTGCGATACTTGAGTCACATTCTCATATCTTTCCCATGCCGAGGGATTTCTGTTGGAATTACAATGGTATAAAAGTGATGACAATAAGATTTAGCCGTTTTTACATTCAAGGTTTTTTCTGGGTATCTTGTTACATGAAGGGTGCTACAAAGTATATGCTGGCCTCTATGATTCATTATTTGTTATTTATTATTCTTATTTCCAGGTCACAGATACACAATTTTTGCAGCGAATACAGCAAATAGGTACAGGATGTACATAAGCAAAGTCCCAGACGAGTGTATTCAGTAAGGGAAAATTAATGTTGGATTGTAGAAAGGTACTGCAGCCCACTGAAGCATGGGTGTTAAAGGGTCCTCTCTGGGCCTAGAACAGAGCTCTTACAGCTTTCTGCCAGAGTGCTTTGTCTCTAACTGAAATTCTTGTAGATCGTGTTTTCAAAAGTGGAAAGCAAGAATTCAGTATTTCGTGGGTCAGCCAAGAGGGTAACCATCACAGTAGCAGAAATCATTGTATGAGTAACAGGTGTGCAACAAAACAGATTCCTTAATTTTGTCTGTATCCTCTTGCTTTGGGGGTGGGGAGAAGCTGCCTTGCATGTATTCAAGAAATGCAAACAAAAGTGACACAATATACCCTGACACAGGAAAAATACAGTCATAATACATTTCTCAAAGTTCCCAGAGCCTAGACTCAGATGTTCAAATCAGCCTGTGAAAGTGGTTTCCTGGTTCCTTGTTCCTTTGAGGTGCAGACAGAAGTGACAATTTTTGCTTGATCTGGCCCCTAAGAAGAGCTCTATGGACATGCAGCCACTCCAAATTGCAGCTTAATGCCCCATCCCCTAGGACCCAACAGGGAACTTTTGTTGGGTCTGAGTGATTGCTGTAACTCATAGCACTTCCTGCAAAGTGCTGTGAGTTACAGCAGGGAGTTGCACTTCTGTCTGTACCTTTGGTGTCTCTCTTTATCCTTGTCTGTTGCTTTTTTCTGATAACTTGTGTACTGGCACATCATGCTCCATCTTTTATACCTTATCTTCAGCTTTGTAGCAGAGAGGTTTGTGGCCGGATCAAGTGGAGCAACACTGCTGCATCTCAGTTAAATCCCATCTTTTACCCTAGTTCCTAGGGCTTGATTCTAACATAAAAACAAAACAGAGGACATCCCCACCTACTTTTTCTTTGTGCCTGCTCAGTTTGCCTTGGTGTCACAACTCCAACAGAGTGTTTGTCTGACTTATACTCTGACTTTTCCGCTCAGCTTTGCTTTTATTACCGAAGATGTCTACAGCTTTAACAGAGAGACAGCCTTGTAACGCTCCCTGTGCTTGGAGTTTATAATGAGCTCCTTTTTCTTCAGTGGCAGCATTTTACCCTTAAACAGCCCAGAGAAAGTAGTTATCTGGTTCAGCCACTTCTGTTTTGAGGAGGAAACCTCCTCTTTCCCCAGGCCTGAATATACTGTGGGTATTATCTAAAGAGTAATAAACAAACACACTAGGCTTAGGCTGAAACAGGGTGAAAACTGGAAGAGCTGTTGGGCTGTAAATTACTAAACATAATGGCTCACAGGACAGTAATTTAGTGTGGGATGAAGCCAAAGCCCATTGAAGTTAATGGGAGTTTTCCATTGACCTCAGAGTTTTGCACGAGGCCTCTTGTTAGACACGGGTGAGATTTTCAAAAGGACTCAACGTTGGCCTAACTCTGCTATTGACAGTAACTTCAGTTAAAGTAGGGATAAACCAGTGCTAAGCTTTCATGACAGCCTCTGGAACTTGATAGCTTCCAAGCAGTAATTAGCATTAAAAGGGAAAAACAATTGAAAATTCCCAAGTCAGGGAAATTTGTACTAAGATGCAGGTCTTAGCCCCTTCAGAATCTACAGTTTTCTTTCAACCTTTTCAAGTCAGCCTGAGAATCTCAATGTTAAAACCCTTTCCATATGACTGATATAAGTTCTTTCTAAACCTGTGGGAAATTACAAGAAATAAAGGCAAGTCCAACCACAGATCACTGACCAAAGCCTTTTCAGTTGGAGCTGGCAGTCCCTCAGAAAAAAAAAACATAATTATAGTCCATCGAAGTATGCCTTAATTTGATGCCAAAAGCAGCCATCAAAGAGGCAAGGCAACACTATAATGCTGCTACAAAGGAATAATAAGAGTGAGTTTTGTGTTTAGCTACATGAAAGGTAACCACAGTGGGAGTTCTTGTGTAGATAAAGGAGCCAGATTCACTTAGGTACCTAAGTGTGAGTCTGTTCTACCATGGTCAAGTCCCTGGAAATGCACTAATGCGTGTACTTCTGTAACACTATCATCTAACCCTTCAAGGTGACTCACAAAAAAGCAGTGAGGAAGACCCATCTACTTTTGCATTAGCTGTTTTTCAGGGACTTGAGCAGGGTGAAATAGGACCACACTCAGGTGCCTAAATCCTTTTACACACCTATGACATGGAATAGAATTTGGCCTAAGGGTACAGGGGCCTAAGGGTTCAACATGTTTACAACCATCTCAGTTCTAACCTTGTGGCTCCTATAAGAGCACAGATCAGAAGAGGTAAAAATGCTCCATTCTGTTCTGAGCTTCTGCTGTAAGGAGGAAAATAATTCAGTCAAATAAATAGTTAAAGAGCAAGTTTTCCTGGACATAAAAGGAGCACAAAAGTTGGTGGCCTTTCCAGCTGAGGTTATCTGGACAGACAAGCCTTTCCCCTCATGTCTTCAAAGCTGTTGATTTAAGGAAAGCGAATGATTGTGGGTTAAGGATAAGGAGTATGTACTTTTGGAAACAATGGGCTTGACAGGCCACAAAACATGACCTAATTTTCAGAAATATATTTGCCTCAGAGCATATGGTCTCAGTTTGGAATGGGAAAAGTACATTTACCATGAGATGGTAGACATTGACCTTTTGTTCTGATATAAAACCTCTGCCCCCCGCTTGGGATATCTTTGCATTGCATCATATTAGAAAGCATGCCAAGTAACATATTTTATTTAACTGATGTGATGGTAAGATATAAAACCTGCCGTAGACAAGGAAACATGTTTAAGAATTTGCTAATTAGTTTCTGTTCAGTACTGTCTCCTAGGGTTTACTTTGTACGGCTTGCATGTGTTAAAACTAGAACTTTTGCCTTGTCTACACTAGGTTTAAACATGATCTGTCTAATGTGTTTGAGTACACCTTTAATCCCCAGTGTAACCACAGCCACTAAGGGTAAAATCTAGTTTTATTTCCTGTTAGTTAAAAATAAAATGTGTTAGGCCTTGTCTTGCCTTCAATAAAAAGTGCGGTGTTAACATGTGTAATCTATTGTGCTAATTAACATGTTTTAAAAGTCAAGCATGGAAAAGATGTGTATGCTTTAACCCATGATTAATCAGTTGAATGAAAGTCTAGATCTCCCCTCTTCTCTGCAATTATTGGAAGTCTACATTGTTTAGCCCAGTGGTGCCCAACCTTTTGGCCACGCAGGTTGGATGGGCAGTGCCCACTGGATCTGACTGTGGGGGCAGGACAGGGAGAAAGGACATCGCTGCAGTGTCACATGTATTAAGCCCCCACGTTTTAAAATGGCCACAGGGTGCTTTGTTCACTTCATTGATCGAAGTTTAAAGCATCGTGTGACCATTTTGAAATATGCAAGAACTTAATACACATGACACTGCAGTGTTTTAATTAGAGCAGATTCCCAGGAAGCACTCTAATTAAAACGTCCCCCCGCAACCACCGCTGAGCACTTATATAGGCAGCCATGAGCCTGTCAACAGTATTTTGCAAAACCAGCTGCCTTGTCAATGGCCATGTTCTTAACATTTGCACATACTTTCTCCTCTTGAGACAAGTTCCACGCCTATTTCCTCTCATGGACAGACAGCTGTGTTACTGTTTCCTTTCATACAGGGTCATTGCAGTTCACACACTGCAGTCATAAAATACTACTTTGTAAATCTGAGCCAGATTCATAACCCCTGTTTAGGTGGAAGTCTCTGTTGCTGGGAGCAGGGAGCTCTAGATGCGTACTCCTACTAGTGCATTTTGTTTTTTGTGGTTGTAGCCTGTCTTCAGCTTTTGCACAAGATTCTCATTGCCTATAATAAAAATTCTGTAAATAAAACAAACATAGGAACTGATATCATTTATGTTGCTGCTGTGCTCTGGCACTGTCAAAGTGTCATCAAATTGTGGTGCACATAACCTCCTTTGAACCTGTTTTGAATTCTCTGAGCAAAGTAAAGGGATCTTGGTGTAAAGAGAATCAGGTTATCAGCTGTGGAGGGCAGGTGTACTTATATCTGACACAGTGGGTGCATCTACATGGGACACTAAATGCACCATAGAGTAATTCCACTGTGCATTAGCACATCACAGCAAAAGTTGTGTTACTGTGCTAATGCACAGTCAAATTAGTCTACTGCTCATTAGCGTCACTAAAAGACCATTCGCTGGCACTACTGCACAGTTGCGCCAGTTACCACACATTGAGTACTTGTTACTACACATACTAAACTTAATGTGTAGTAGTAACAGCACATTAATGCACATGTAGATGTGCCCAGTATGTTCTTACTTATAAGCAGAGATCCTGGTTTTCTCTATTTAAAAAGAGTAAATTCTCTGGTTTAAAAAAATTCCAAATTCCGCCATTAAAAAAACCCCAAATCCGCAATTTTTCTGCGATTAAAATGAAACCCTACTATATATATATATATATATAGGTATCAGTTGAACACAATGTTCTGTTGATATATTTAGTTTTAAAGCAATTTGGAAGTCTACCAGCAGCTCGATCATTATAATAAAATAAATTCTAAATACCTGATATTCTGGTGCCCTGCCATTGCCACTCACACCCAAGCCACAGCTCCCCCAGCCCTCCTAGTGCCTGTCTCCCAACCCATATCCCCTTGGCTCTGCTGATGCTCCTCACTCCTGACCCACAGGCCCCTGGGCCCTGCCGGTGCCCCTCACTCCCCAACTCACAGCCACCTTTACCCCTGCTGATGCACCCTCACTCACAACCTGTTGCCCCCCACACCCACCCCCCAGCCCTGCTGGAGGGGCCCCCAGCTACCAAGGCTATGGAGCCAGGAATCCAAGGCTCACAGTCTCTGGCCCTGCCTTCCCCCACTCCCCAGCAGCTCCCAAGCCCTGGCTATTGCCTGTGGGAGGTAACTGCTGCTCCACAGCCTGGCTCCCCCTCCCCAGTATGCAGCACAGCTGGAGCAGAGTCCATGGTGGGGGCAGATGCAGGCTGCCTGCTGTGGGTTTGGGGCTCCCTGCCCTCCCCTGGGAGCCTCTGTGGTTCAGCAGGTGAGTGCTGGGCATGCAATGGGTGCCTCACCATGGCAGTGCCGGGCTCCTGGCAGTGGCACTGAGTCTCTGTCCTGCTCTGCTTTATTGTGCCAGGTCCTGCCCGCTCTGCTACAGAGATCCCTGGGGGAAGGGCAGCAAGGCGGGAGGGGGGCTGAGCCTGCAGCAGGCAGCCTACATCCACCCCCACCTGGCGCACAGATCTGGGGGCATGTGCCCCCCCCCATTCTTTCTCTTCGGAGTGCGCATAGTGGCAGGGAACTAGCTCCCCACCACCACCTGACGAGCTGGCTGCAGCTCCACCACACTTCCTGTTTGGTCCCTGCAGCCGCACATTTATGCCCAGGCCCCACGTACGGCCCTGGCTGGGCAGCGCCAGCAGCCCCACCCAACTCCCTCCCTCCTTCCTGCACTTAGGGACTCAATTCCTCCCTCTGCACCCCACAGACCTACCTGTGGGGAGCTGCGGAAACTGCTTTCCATGCTGCCTGGCTGCCGTGTGTGTGTATATGTGTGTGTGTGCGCGCGTGTGCGTGTGCCTATGCATGTGGCGACTGCTGTCTGATCACCCTTTTTCTGCTCCCCAGAGCCCCTTGCAGGCTGGAACTCTATTAGCCTGCAAGAGCAAACCAGTTGTTTCCTGAGTCTTTTCGCTTTTAAAGGAGAAAATCCACAGTTTTCTGCTGCAAACAGAAAGCCCAGATCCCTGTTTATAAGATACTATACCCGGGAAGCAGTTAGCATTTGGTAGAGTTGTGAGTTAAACTCTGGGTTTGCAGCTTGTGAAAGTGAAACCCTTTGGGTGGAGTTTTGCAACTGCTTACCTCCTACCCTCTAGGACAGTTACAAAAGATCCAGACAGATGGAGGCCTCGTTTTTTTTCAGAGCAACTCTACCTTTGTTGCTCTTTTCTCCATCTTCTTAGCTCAAATGAAACACATAAGCAAAGAAGCATTAGCACAGCTGTGAATTTGAAGCTGTGACCTTTCTCACATGCTAATGAATTGCAGCAGAGAAGTGCTCCTCACTTCATGATTAAACACAGGGATTAGATGATTAATGTAAATGTAGGCAGGGTGTACTTTATACAGATGTCTGAGAGATCTTGTGGTGGGAGAGAAGGTTTGAGAGGGTGTTTATGTCATGGGGTTGTGGGTGGGAGAGTGTTATACTTCACCGGAGACAACAGTTCAGGCTAATATTAAATAGCCTTTTCTGTTGCTATAATGTGTTTTATGATGTCCTAAAAGTATGTATATTTATAATTTCTTTTTACACACAGATTTAGAAGTATTTAATGGAAGCAGTGGAAAATGCACAGAACCACACACAAATCCATATGCATCCCACACCAAATACTTTCCTCTTCTGAACTGGGGAACAAAGGGTGCCTGTGCACAAGCCAAGAGGCTGCTTGGATGTGCTGTAATTACAGTGCATCAGAGCAGACTCTATTAATCAAGTCTGCTCCAGCCAGCCTCCATAGCTCATGTATCACTGCACTTGTGTACTTCAAAATGGCAGTGGGGGATCTCTAAATAAAGCTCGTTTGACAGCCTTTAGATAAAGTGCCCCCACTGCCATTTTGAAGTGTGGGGATGCTGATACATGAGATGCTCTGGGCGCTTTAATTAGAGCGGCTCTTGGAGCTGCTCTAATTAAAGTTGTCCTCCCACCCCCACCCCGAGCATGTGTAGAAACATCCAGAAAAGCTTGGAATGAAAGTGGGTTTAAATCCAGGTGCTTTATTTGATATGAACCTTGATAGGATGCACTGCAGCACTGTCAGTCTCCAACAGGCTTTCTCTTCTGCAGCTTTGTTTTACATTCTGGTCAATGAACCATAATAGAGTCCTTTCCATGTAGCTGGTATTGCACAGGAAACAAGGTTACTGAGAGCTTACAGACAGACTGTGGTTTTGAGCAGACACTGCAGTAAAATTCCCTTCTGACCCTTTCTGTCATTCAGGCTTCTGCCAATTCCACTGAGTCACCTAGGAGCCTGGATTAAAAACATTTCATGCAGTCAGAACCAGTGAATCTGTGCGTGGTTTACTGCAGTAGGTCTGGAAAAGCAAAGGATGGCTTTAGTGGCTGGCTAGGCTTATGGAATATCTACAGCCACCTTGTTCTTGAGGTCTGTCTGCCACGCAGATTCAACTGAACTGGGACCTTGCTATCCACTAGCAGCGCAAGTTTAAAACCAGTGACTCTGGGCATTTGTACATATGGTTGCACTGCAACACCACGGTGTATACATTTGTGTAAACGGCAAAATGCGCATCGGTGCTGAGAAAATGGTGGTGGCACGTTTTTGAACTAAAACACATTGAAGGTGTTTTAGTTCAAAAGTGCTTCGCCGCCACTTTCTCAGCACTGACACGCATTTCTCTGTTTATACAAATGCATGTGATGCAGCGCCAGGCTCATCAGTTAACATGCGGAGATCGAGTGCATTGGAGCAGGCAAATGTATACGTATAAATGCCCTCCTCCTAGTCTACACTGCACTGGGGAGGTATGGATGTAGCATGACTCTAGGTAGCATGCTCTAGTATTGCTAGCAATAAAGTAATTTTGGCACAGGCTGTAAAAGTCACTTGAGACCCTGGGTATTTACTCGGGCTAGAGCTGATGCTGCTGTGACTGCACTGCTGTTGGTAGAAGATTAAAGCTAGGTTGGGGTCTGTTCACATGAGCTGTCCACACAACTGTTTTTATTTTTTAACTGAAAAAGTTATACTGGCAAAAGCCATAATGTACATGCAGTTATACTGGTATAAAAATGATTTTTAATAATAGACAGCCTCCCTGTGCAGGCAGGGGAAGAAGCTACATCGGTATAAAGCACCTCTAGTACAGACACCAGTATAACTACATTTACAGTAGATGAATAGATGCAGTTAAAGCAGTAAAATATTTCTGTATAGACAAGACCTTGATATTGACTCCTAAAACTAGACTATCATGGTTTCCTATTGTTTGTGTCATGTAAAGATACCTAATTAAATTAATAGAGGACTATTTTATTTCAAAATAAGAGTTTTCACTCTGTGGCTTACATCAAAATAACTATTTATTTATGTTGGTGTAAGCTTGTGTATTGAACATTTCTCAGATTGGTCTCTAGCTCAAGGATAAATATCAGGAATTATTTAAATAGATGCAAAATTTTCAACATGTGTATTAACATATACATGACACTGTAAGCAACAATAAAAAGATGATTACTTGTGTGAATTTTTCCTATAAGTTGGTGAGCTCCCTCCCAAGAGATGAATGTCAGTTCAAAATGCTGTGTATGTGGTTTGTAAGGCACACACGGTGATGGGGGATATGTGTATTTGATGTGAATGTTGTATAGTTACACTTGGGTCCATGGCAAGTAAAGAAAAAGGTGGCAGCTTAGTGACCTGTAGGCAGTGTGTTTTGAGTAGATGCTGTTCAAGGATTTGTGGTAATTTAAATAATTTAATATCTCCTATATTATCATGCGTTATTTGTTTTCCCATAACACCCAGCAGTGCTGGTCATGGACTGGGACTCTCTTTTTCTGGGCCCTATGTAAATCCAGAACAAAATGATATTTGCTTCTCTAGAGGGTTTCTATTCTTAGTATAAAACAAGATACTACTGTTGGATATAGAGAGTAAAGGGAATACAGGAGAAATAATGAGACAATATTGATCCATATGATAAGAAGTGCCCTCAGCATAACAGAAGCCCAATCTCTGTCAATTTCTTAAGCATGCCAGAAAAAGGAGGCTTCTGAAAGATGGATATGAATGAGGATAAACAGATAGGGAAGGAAAGCTTAAAGTGAGCTCCTTACATATGTGAGAGAGGGCATGGGAGAAAGCCCATGTGAAAATTTAACAGGTGATGGAAGTTGGCTTCGTGGCTTGGTCAGAGGCAGGAATCAGCCCCTCTGTAACGCATGTGATATGAGAGGCTGGATGGGACTAGGCCATGAAGGACCTTACAAGTGAAAACAAATAGGTTATATCATGGGCCAGCAACCTTTTTTAAGCCATAGGTCAGAACAACCTGGCTTAGGTCTGATGCTGGTTGGGTGGCTTCAGTGGCATGTCAGTGGTGGGTCAGAACAACCTGGCTTAGGTCTGATGCTGGCTGGGTGGCTTCAGTGGCATGTCAGTGGTGGGGGCTTTCTCTGTACTCCCACCAAATCCATGCAGCTGGGAGCTGTGCTGGTACAACTGGGACCCTGCAGCTGGAAGCTGCATCAATGCTACTACTGCTTCTCCTTGTCCCCATCCCTATCTCCATCTGCTCTACCCAGCCCAGCCCTTGTAGTCATGCAGTCACAGAGGATGGCACTGTCCCCTTCCCCTCTCCCCCTTTTTCCCTTACCAAGCTTGTATGGGTTTACAGAACTTCCATGTGGATGGCCATGTGTTCCTATTAATCTCCCACAGTTTACACGGATCCAATAGGCCCATGGTACTTGTGAGTTGGCCCCAGGCTATTTCCTGTGCTGAAGGCAAATGTTACCTCTTTGATGGGGTAGAAACATTAGTGAAGCAAATGGTGCAGAGATCTGCCCGCTGCATCCTCTCATAGGTTTTCCATCAATATTTGGTCAGGTAAGCCCACACATAAAGGGAGCCATTAGGAAATATACAACTGAGTCATCCATAAAATCTTCAGGATTATATGAAGGTTTTTATTACCTAGTACGCTTCTCAGTCAAATATGAAATGATCTGCCTTGTCTCATGTACAAGCATTTAATCCTGTGCAACAAAGACACAAAATCCTACCATTCTGACTCAGTAACATTTTACACCTTTTTAATCCATATACTGCTGTACAGGCAGTTATTGTATTTAGTGGAACCCATTTATTAAAGACACATATGGAATAAGACACATATATAGCAACAAAGAACTAAATTCAGAGGGCAGTCCACAGGACTCTACCAGATTTCTGTAACTTGTATTTTCTTCAAGACTCTTCAGTGCTCCTGAACTCACCTCTGAATTTATCTTAATTTTGCAAGGATGGAATAAGCTCTGTTGGACATGTTAATACTAAGGTATTTTAATGCCAATTTACCTTATTATTGGCTTTAAGTGACATGCTTATGAGCTACAGCATTATTCAGTTTCAAATAATTGGCACTTAGAGGCATAACATTCTCATTCTCTCTCTTTCTCCCTGTCTAATAACTTTGTACTGCCATCTCTTACTGTAGTAGCTGAATACCCTCCACATCAAATAGATCAGTCACAGTGATATCCCTAGTGGGCTTCACAGAGTGGCTCTTCTGCTTTTTCGGAGAATGGAAAGATCTACATGGGGTGGATTATATTTTTAACAGCAGAGGGTAAAGGAGGTGGTTGATTTTTATGAATGTCTTTCTGGTTATGGTAGGAAAACATTATTAAAAAGGAAAGTTTTTGCAGTGCTTCTGAAAGGTGCTCTGAATTCATCTGATGTCCTGGAAATGTCTTCCATGGCTAGAACTTCTCTCACTTTCTAAATGTTAAAGAAATGACTTCTAAACACCTGATCAACACAACCAAATTTTGATCGTTTCAGTAGCAACAGAAAATGGCTTTTTGAGAGACTGTTTATTGATCCATAGAACAAGAATGATCACAAAAGGCAATAATCACTAAAATCAAATTCTACTTTGTACTGAATGTCCTTGCTCACTAATGGTACAGTCATCTTTATCCATTTCCTGTGTATTTTTATCACTGATGCATTGGTAGCAGAAGGGATTTTGATAGGAAGGTGCTTCTTATAAATAAGTCAGACTTGTCAAGTCACCGTAGGAGAAGTGACTGTAACAATGAATGTTGCAAAGGACTCATGTTTCATGTTTATTTATGTATGTTTTGTGTCCATTTCTTAATAGGAAAGATTTTAGGTTTGTGTACTAGGAGAGTCTGAGTCACAGGAAACAAGTGTATCACAGCAATATGTCTGATGCAATGATTTATCTATATAGGGTAAAATCCATTTTCTCATAGGCACCTTCAGTGTAGGTTTTGGCACACCGAAAAATTAGGCAACTGCTCTCTTGACTATCCATTGTACAGCTTCAAAAAAAGGAGTAGATGCCTAGGGGTATTTGATGTCCAATATGTAGTTTGGTTGCTTGCATGGGTGAATCCTGCGTGAGTTTTGACTCAAGTGCCTAAATTCTGCCTGAGGTATGTTTAAGATGCCTAATTTACTAATCTGAATCTGGCTCTTAAGTCTCAGTTTATGTTCCCTAGCTTGGCTTGATGATGCAATTGCAGCTTGCATTTAGTTGAACCTCTGGTCACATTTCTTGCAGAATACAGCAGTGGCATCACATTTTATCCCAAGATACTGAGTCACATTAGGTTTAGCAATATAAATATAATTCTCCAAATAGCAGCTTTACTTCATCAGCATGTGTTCCAGCCCAGGGATAAATGCTTCCTCATTCCAGTTATGCTATCACTTTTCCAGACCCCTCTCTTTAAAACACAACATAGTTAAAGAAAATATCACTGTGTATGTGAATAGAAGACTTGAGCCCATTCAGATCTGCCAAATCAGTAAAAATGTTTTTTCTAGTGCAAAAATGGAAATAGTTTAAAATATGAAAATGATGATTTAAATTTGATATAAATACTCAACAATAAGTCTTGTGGTTAAAGCACAGGAAGGGAAGTTGATCAGTCTGGTGAATTATGTTTTGACCTCAGACTGCTTGATTATAAACCTACCTTGCAGTGTTTTATATTGCTGCCCATCACTGAAGTGTTAAAGCACTTCATAGCGATAGCAAAATCCACAGTGAACTTTTTGGAGTCTTTTCATGAGAGTCTTCTCATGAGGTGCCATGAGAAGCTTCATGGCAGCTTCTTCTTAGGGGGTCAGAACTCTGCCTTTGAGACAGGTTTTTTGGGGTGGGTGGCTGGAAATTAAAGTTGGGGTTCAATCTCATCTCAGGTTTTGGATGTTCAGGTTGAGGCTGAGGCACTTTGGTTTGTGTTTGAACAAGTGCTTAGTATGTGCAGCTCCCACTGATCATTATTAGAGCTTCAGTGGCTCCTTCAACACCCATGAAGAAATACAAACTCAGAGTATCTTATGTTGACGGTCAATAGGGAAAGCGCCTGAGATCAGTGATTATTTTTTGAAAACATTGATTTTCATAGATTTCATAGACATTAGGGCTGGAAGGGACCTCGGGAGATCATCGAGTCCAGCCCCCTGCCCAAAGGGCAGGAAGTCAGCTGGGGTCATAGGATCCCAGCAAGATAAGCATCCAATTTACTCTTGAAGGTGTTCAATGTAGGTGCTTGAACCACCTCCGCCGGCAGACTGTTCCAGACCTTGGGGGCTCGGACAGTAAAGAAATTCTTCCTTATGTCCAGCCTGAAACGGTCTTGCAGGAGTTTGTGACCATTCGACCTCGTCATCCCTTGGGGCGCTCTGGTGAACAAACATTCCCCCAGATTCTGGTGGTCACCCCTAATAAACTTATAGGTGGCCATCAGATCACCCTTGAGCCTACGCTTTTCCAGGCTAAAGAGTCCCATGGAATAGCTCAGTTTTTCCAATCTTACCAAAAAAAGAAAAAAAAAGAAAAGAAAAGGAAAGTGAGAAAACTTCCCTATGTTGCAAAGTGTTGGGAAGCCCAATTCATTAATAATCATAGAACGTTTGGGAGTGTCAGGTGGAAGGCACTGGATAAATACAGCAGGGTTAATTGATACTATAATATGCACATCCACTGCCTTGGGTACTGTGCAGAAATAAAAGTCTGTATCATTTATGAAGTTAAAAGCCTTAGATCACTGGTCACAAAAAAAAGCTGGCTAATAGCTGGCCTGAATTACTAATCCTTCCATGTGCTTTAACTGTACAAACTAGACATTTTTTCCTTAAAATATCCCACTTCAGCTAACTAGTACAACCTTATATTTTGAAACTATTCTAGTTCTCTTATTTTGAAACTAAGGTCCATCTTAGAAGCCAGTCAGCTACCTTTTCACTGGTGAAATAGTATATTTTAAAAGAAAAGTTTCTCTTATGGCTCTGGTATCTATTCTGAGCATTTCCAAATATGTAAAACATTGGAGTAACGTTCCATTAGTTTCCAGAAAAAACACTATTATGGCTGTTTGCCAAAGAGCCAAGTGAGTTAATAGCCCAGAGTAGTCCTTCCAAAACCAAAGCTGCTTGTGCTGTGTGTAGTCTGCAAGTAGTCCATATTGTCCAGGTAAGTTTTCCGTAGTTGGTATTCACATTTCATTGTGCCTCATGCACTTTTTAAGGGTTTTTAAGTCAAAGCCTGATAAGGGTGCTATGAGGTCTTGAGAGTTGGCACTGGTTCATTGGCCCCAAAAGCTTGAGACTCACTAGTCGAGTGATAACAGAAGAACTTCTCAGTCTAACTGGCACTACCCATACCAAGAGCACCATAGGTCATTCAGCTCTTCTGATCTAACCCACCTCCATCCACCAAGCAACACAGAAGGCCTGAGAAGCATGTTTTTCAGCAATGAAAGGACAATGAAATTGTAATAAAGAGTCTCTGTTTTGAACAGAAAATCATTACCAGATTATACTAATTAGTGTGCTCATTTGCATGCCAATACCCAGAATGCTATTCCACCTCATTGCTGTTTCACAAAAATACTGGTGCTTGGAAATGTGGAAAACATGGAAGGGTGGGGTAGGTTGTGAGCTGGTGGTGAGCATGCTCATTTCTATGCTCTGTGTATGCAGCAGGCGAGGCTGGACTGGGTGTGTGTGTTGTGTGCAGACTGTGGGGCCAGTCTGGGTTGCACCTTACATCCAGTGCTGGCCCTGGACTGGTTCTGCATGCTGAGTCTGGGACTGGCCTGGATTGGGCTCGCAGATCAGCTTGGCATACTGGATCTTGTGCTCAAGACCAGTACAGCATGGGATGTGCATGTGCTGGATCCAGTCCTGTGCATTGCATGCAGTGTGTACCCCAGACCAGCCCTACATGACATTAGCAGCACTGTATGCAGCTCAGGGCTGGGTTCAGCACATACTGCAAGTGGCGTGTCGGGCGAGTTGTTGGGCCCAAACCAACCAGAGTACCTGCCCTGTACCCCTGCTCTGGCCCAGGGGGCCAGATGAGTTTGATACCCCTGGTTTAAGACAACAAGCCTCCATTGGAATAAAAGCTCTGGCTCAGGTCAGCAGAATCTTTGTTTGCTGTCCATCTTTTTCTCTCCTTCAAATTTGTTGTACATCCCTTCTTCTTGCTAGTGGAAATTTACACTGTCCATTTTTTTTTTTGCCTAGGATACAATAAAAGAATAGAGCAGAATTTGGCAGATTTGAGCTGAATTGTAATAAGTAGCTTCTGTGTTCCTCTGTAACATTTAGTTGTTTCTTTGCATCACCTAAACAAATCACAGTTCCTTTTTAATACTTTGGATGGTGAAGGTTAGTGTGATCTCAGCATTGTCATATGTGAATGTAGTGCTTTTTATAATTGTGATGAGTCATCACAATCAACTATTTATCAGTATACAACCCTGCTATGGTAATTTACATCACCTGAGGATTTGGCCCTGCATCTCTTGAATTCTATCTTTCATGTCACAGCTTCTCATGTAACCATTTAAAGGCCAGCTTCTGGTATTGGTACTCAAGAAGAATGGTACCTCACTGTGCATAATATTCTACTTTCTTTAATGGGGTTCTTTGAACAATGAGAAGAATAGCCATAGAACCAAATTCTGCCAACCCCAATCACTTCAAATAGCACTTTAGTCTTTCACTGGCCCTGATGGGCCAAATCAAGCACTCCTTACTCACTTTGGTGACGAGTTACCAGTCATCAGTTACCTGAAGGGGCAGACAAGCTGGTTGTTGAAGTCAGTGGGATACTTGAGCAAGCAACTGCTTCTCAGTCAGATTAATGAATCCACAGACTGACTTATGGAAATCAGTAGGACTGTTCATGGAGTAAAGTGCAACTCAGTGTGAGCAAGGGTAGTAGGATTTGGTCTGCATTTGCTAGAAATAAAAAAAACCTACTAGAGCAGGGTCTCAGCTCTGATCAGCCACTGACACTGAAGACCATAGAATCATAGGTCTGGAAGAATAGGGCTGGAAAGGACTTCAGGAGTTAACATAGTCCAAGTAGCTGCCCTGTCTAGATCATGCTAGACCAGGGGTGCTGAAACTCTGGCTCATGGGCCAAATGCAGCCCATGGAGCCATAGGTATCCAGCCCACAGGGCTCCCCATGGATCAGGAAATTTGACAGCAGGGGAACAGTGGCAATAAATACAGCCACCCTCCCCCACTGCCAAGTTCCCAAACCCAAAGCCCTGCACAGCATGTTGGGGCCAGGTCACACCCACTCCCCATGGCCCCATGGCCGGATGAGGACAGGCCATGGTCCTCCCCCCAGGCTGGATGCGTCTGGGCTAGGCCCCTGCCCCTGCTCCCCATGAGGCTGGGTTAGGGCTGGGCCATGCCCTCTTTGCCCCAAGGGGCCAAGTCAAGTCACCTTCATGCCTCTCTGCAGAGCTGAGTCAAGCCCCTTCCCCCCCCCAGTGGAGCTGGGTTGGATCTAGGCCATGTCCCCTTTCCCCCCTGGGTCTGACTATGCCCGTGCCCCTGTGGGGCCTGTTTGGGACTGGGCCACACCCCATCGTTCCTCAGTGCCAGGCCAGGCTGGATCTGGGATGCCCCCTGACCCCTCCACATGGCCAGATGGGGTGTGGCTGCCCTATCAGGACCATCAGCCAGATCTGGCTTATGGACAGATGGTCTGGGCACTGCCCATCTGGCCCTGGAGAGGGAAAGGTTGAGTACTACTGTGCTAGAGAAATGTTCTCCCATCTGAATATTTTTAGTTCTTTCATACTCTTCATATGTCATGTTTTCCAAGCCTCTCATCTGTTGTGTTTCTTTTTTCTGAACTCTTTCCAATTTGTCCACATCTTTATTGAAGTGTAATGCCCAAAACTTGTCTGAAACAGGCATCACCAACACTGAATGTAGTGGAAGAATCTTGCACATGACACTCTTGTTAATTCTACTAGTATGTTATTAGTTTATATTGCAAGAGTATTACACTATTGAATCATATTCAGCTTTTGGTCCAAAATCTCCTCCCAGGTTCTTTTCTGCAGGCCTGCAGTCTAGCCAGTCACTTCACATTTTGTTTTTGTACATTAGATTGTTCCACCCTAAATGCAGCACTAATGTGCTCATCCTTACTGAATTTGATCCAGTTTATTTCAGATGGTTTTCCCAATATTACAAAGTCATTTTGAATCCTAGTCCTATCCTCCAGAGTATCTGCTACCCTACTCATCTTGGCGTCATCCACAGATTCATTAGGTCTGTGCTCAGTGTACCCTATTTCAGTAGGACTTCCATGTGGATTGCTTATATCACTGTGAACACCAGCATCTGGTCACATTTTTTTATGTTACAGTAGGTCAGTTTTTCAGAGAATTTTCAGTCTCTCAGATTTCATACCATGAAGCAATTTTGGCAAGAAAAAGAGCTGTACTGTATTTTGCAGACAAAATATTAGAGCTAAAAATTGTCACAATACTCAACAAGCCACTGTTTGTATTGGGGAAACAATTTACATTTCTCCTGGCAAAATGCAAATATAATGCTTCAATCACATTTTGGGAAGAGAGGGACAATGCACTTGGGTACCAGGTGGTGATTTATGCATAGATTAGGGGCCTGATTTTTCCCATAAATTCTCCTGGTGTAAATTAGAAGTATAATTAATTAAAGTCAGAAGAGTTGAACAATCAATATGAAACTGATAAGAGTGAGAATATCTCTAACTATCTGACCCTGGATAAGCTTTCCGGCATAATATGTCTTTGCTCCATTTCTGCACATCATATTTTTGAGTTGAAGTGAATTCAAAAACATCTTGTGCCTGCTGCAACCAAGGGAAGGGAAATGAACAACTGATGTGGAGTCTGCAAACGGTTAACTGTTGAAAGCAGCAGTATCCTTAACAGTGGCTTTAAGGTATATCCTGCAAGTCAGCTTCCTCTTAATTTCATGGGACATTAAAAGGATGTGTTACAATGTCTGTATATATTGCCACTGGCTCAGGTGCTTTCACACAATCCTGTGTCCTCAGTGGATTTTAGAAATGCATCATATTGATTCAGAGATGGTAGGAACTGAAGTGGCCGCAGGTGCCATACTGCAGCTCTTAGCCATGTGAGTGGTCTAAGGCCTTGTCTCCACCACCGAGTTTTGTTCCCCTGTGAGTGTGTCCACATCCACAACCCTGCTGCGATGTCACAACTCTCCTTTCTGCTGACAGGATTGCCCTACCTTAGCTTAATAGGAGCAAGGCTTCCGCCACAAATCTGGCAGCTGACACAGGTCAAGTGCAGATGCTGTTATATTTCCAGTTTTTTGCAGCGGTCCCTTCAGCTGCAATGAAAAGGCTGCAAACTATCTTAACCACAGAGCTCAGGACTATGCTTTCACATATTTTCCCAAAGATGTTTAAAAGGAAACAACTTTGGAAACACTCTCAGGAGTGATTTCTCTTGAGGTTCTGTTCTGTGTTTTCACTTCCTGAAGGCTTGCTGGTATTCGTGGTTACCTAAGATGCCCCTGGCAGAAGAAAGGAAAATATTCTATTCTTTGTCAGAGTGAGGCTGTGAATCCCAGAACCAACAGTGGCCAAAGTGAGTATTTCATACCCCAAAATGAGTTGAGTGTCTCCTTAACTTTACAGGGAATGGAAAACAAGAACAAGAGCTTCCAGGAGTTGGAAACAATTCTGAGCCTCTTGTGAGTTGCCAGGCACTGCTTTTCTGCTATGGCTAATGGGAGAAGTTAATGTTACTTCAATTGAACACCCACATCTGTGGTTAGTTATTCCCACTATCTCTTATCATTAGGGACTCTTTATTCCATTTCACTTCTTGTGACCTGCCTCTGACCCAGGTAACGCAATAAGTGAATGGTTGGGAGAAACTTGAAGCTTCCATCGATGTTAGTACTTCTGATCTGTCTCCAAAGCTGTTTCTGTGGTTTCTTGGCACTCTTTTATTCTATCTTGTTAAGCTAAATCAGGCGGTGTGTTCTCATTTTGGTATACACCATTCCTCTTTGGTATGTAGTTTCTCTGTTACTAAGACTTCACTTGTGGAAGGAAGCTGAATCTGGTGGGAAGTCGGGGAACATAAAGATCTGACTCATTTTTTCTCCCTGTTCCATTTGATGTTTACCTATTTTTTGATGTTTACCAGCACATGGACTGGTGGAAAGTCGAAGCATATGATGTGTTTAGCCCTGGATTAGGCTAGCCTTTATAAAGCGCTTTGTACTTAGGTAGGATATATTTTTTTACTTTCTTAGTGTGCTAAGGAGCAGGGACATTGTTTGTCTTTACTAGAGACCAAACCATATTCAAAACAGCAGTGATCTAAACAAGTCTGTTATTTATTGTTTGCATTTATGTAATACCTACAGGTTCTGTTCAAGATCAAGGCCCTGATGTGCTGTACAAACATATTATAAAACACACTTTTTATCCCAGATCTTTTGCAACTAGCTGGGTATGAAGAAGGACTAGGAGAAAGTCATTAGTGAAGTTGATAAAATGTAGGGGCAAAACATGCACTCTATATTGGGTGGGAGGAACATTGGACAATGCTAGGAAAAAAACAGAGGAAATGCTTTCTAGCCTTTCAGCTGTTCCAGTACTGTATCCTATCATTAGGATGCCCCAACAGGCTACATATTAGAAATAAGCTATAAACCAGGGGAGCTCTAAATAATGTCTCAACAAAAATCAATTTAATTAGTATATGCAAGACAGAGATTCAGAACAGCTTTCTGAACAGGCTCAGTAGAGCACAGCACACATCCAGCTGGAGGGAATTCTACAAACAAGCAACAGAACAAAACAGTTCCTGAGTCCCTTCCTCCATGTGGCTTTTGGGTAAAGTCTTTTGTGTAAACAAAAGGAACCAAGCCAGAAGTGTCTGGACAGACAGAGGCTTCCTGCTGAGATGTAAATCACTTTTGATTGTGTCTGGGTGATATATTCTGGGAACAGAAACCGGGTGACTTGAGAAGATGTAAAATGGGAATTGTGACAGTGTGTCTAGTGAACAGGCAGCAACTCTCCTTGCACTGAAAGGACACAATGAATTGAAGGAGAAACATCTATAATGCCTTGTGTTATTAAAGGGACATAGTACACTTGGAAACTAGTCAACAAAGAAACAAGAAGTGAAAAACAATTTTATGTACCTTCTTTCAGACTCCCTCATTTTTTTAGTTTTACAATAGTTATATTTTATGAATTACTATAGTTACTCGCACCTTTCCTCCAAAATTAGCTTACTTCCAAAACTGGGACATGTGTTTTAAGTAGGAAGCTGACTTTCTACCTGGAATAAGAAGTATCCTGCATTGATTCCTGCTCTACCAGGCAGCAGTAGTGATATTTCTATTCAGGCGGCTGAGGGAGTCAGTTGACTTCATGGCTCATTGTTCTTCACTCCACAGGTATCAATGACTATCAGCACTGGTTTCTGGTCCCCAGCTGTAGCTTGTCTGTCCTGTATTGAAGAGAGGCACCTGGGTTGACACCAAGTGACTTCTCCCCTGAGGTTTTCCAGCCACATCTTAGTGTTTCCAAATAGGGCTTTCCCTTTCCAGGGGTTCTGTTTTCCAGTGGGAACCTTAAGGGGGCCAGCCAGAGTGTCTCTGTGTTCTCCTGGGGTTTTCTGTAACACAGGCTTTCCCTGCTGGGATGCTTCTCCCCTTCACTTGAGAGTGCTCTGCAGGTAAGGGTTTAGTTCTCTCCTTGCTCCCAGACGTGTCTAAGGGCTTCTTCTGTTTGCTGCCTCTGAGTAGGCTCTGCAGTTGCCCTGTTTCAACTGCTTCTGTGTCCTGCCTCTTTACTGTTGGGGTTGTTTGACTTCCAGATGCTAAAGGGAAGACAGTGAGCGTAGATTTTTCTTCTCCCACTCTCCTTACTCTTCTACACTAACACTTCAACATTTCATTTATTCATGCCACGTGTCAGTGGAGATGGCAGAAGGAGTAGCTATGCACAATGCTGCCTCCTTTTGGAGTTACCTGTTTGGGCCAAGAAAGGAATATGTTCCAGGATCAAAGTGCCTTACCATCTGTGCACAATATAGTCTATTTGTTCTCTGGGTGTTGTTTGCACACACAGCACCAGTTTGACTGTCCCCTGGCGTACTGGATTTGGTAGGTGATTTTCTGAAAGCATTTGAAACCAGACCTCCTGCCAAGATCAGCTGTGAAGTTCTACCCTTTTGACCTCTACTCCAAGAATCATCCCTGCTTAATTGTAAATTATAAATAATTGAGTATAGTGAGCAAGATCTCTTCAGTGTCATAGTGAAAAACTGGGGTAGCATAAAGTGTGAAAGGCATGGCATTCCTTGCAAGCATTCCTGACCCTTTCTTTGCAAATACATCAATATTTAGTTTGAATTTCAAATTTTCCATCAAGGCAACATGAAAACTTTATTTTAGCAGTTATTTGTCAATTAAGGCCTTTCATTTGGTCTTTCATTTAAGATTCCCAGCCCTTTTAAAAAGATGCTGGAACACATTTTCCCGCGTAAACACTGACCAATTCCACACCTTTCTTCACTTAATTTTATTTGTTGTTCTTCATTTCATTAGACATCATAATCCACCCAAAATAATACAGTGACTTTAATGTTTGGGTACCCAAACCGTAGGTGGCTTGACTGCCTTCCAGAAATAACATTTCATCCACGACCATCATAAAAAGTGCTACCAAGTGTTCTAACTTTATTGACAGACTCATGCTCCAACAGCCTTTTTTTTTTTTTTTTTTTTTTTTTTTTAAATCTCAAGTGAGGTAATAGGAGCAATGGATTAATGCTCTAGAATTTCACTTCGGCTGTGGGCTCGCATCTCATTTGAGTTGAAAAGAAATCATTGGGTGATATCAATCTCATCCTTTTGTGAGACATTTGTCCGTGATGCCATCTGCCCTTTTCAACTGAGTCACATTTCCTGTGCTAGGGACCAGCTCCTCAGCTGGTGTAAATTGTCAGCTTAAACCACCAAAACAGGACTGTAGATCAGGAAGGGGGTGGTGTTAGGCAGGGATGGGGTCATGGAAGCAGTACCTTTCTGCTGCACTGTTTTTGGCTTCAGAAAGCTCTGCTTGTGGTTCATTTTCATAAGCGAGGTACTGAAAATCCCACTGCCTCAGCATCTGACCCAGCCTATGGTTTCCTTTTGGTACACTGCTGATCAGGAATGGTAAGTCACACCATTACTTGTTTTGCATGCTTGGACTCTTTTAGCAGCCTCCCACAGCCACTTGGTAAACTAAACACCTCTTCCTGTGCCTCAGAAGTCTGTTTGCTATCTCCACAGTGCAAAGTAAAAGATGTGTCACTATTTAGGGTTGGCTAAACTTGAGGCAGCTAACTGTAGTTGAAATAGCAGGAAAGGCATGGTAACTTGGGTTAGTGGATTGATTTCAACCCCAAGGTCCTCTTACAGGCTTGACTTTGAGCTGTCAGCCCAAGTTATCGCCCATATTTCCTTGTCTTCACTGTTATTTTAACTTTAAGGACAAATCTGTTTTGTAGCATAGACATACTGCAGTTGAGTTTTTCTTTGCACATGTCCTACACAAATACACTGTACTGGTCCAGGTTTTAACGTATCTGGAAAAGAGAAGGTTGTTTGGTAGCCAGCTCATTAGCCTGGGTAAGAGATGTAGGTTCAAACCTAGGTTCAGTTCTCTTCTCTGCTGTAAACTTCCTGTGAGCATGCTCAAGGCCCACAGCCTGCATTGTTTTTTTCCCACTCATAAAAGGAGTCGATAGTACCCCTCACCTTGCAGGGTCTCATGAAGATTCTGAAATACTCAGTTAATGCAGTAACAGGGCCCATTAAGTACCCTGAATAGTTAGGAAGGAATGCAACATTGCCCAGAGCAAATGGAGATGGCACCAATGACTGTGGCTTTGAACACCTTGGCTAGGGGCAGAAGTTGCACATAAACAGGCTTAAGTGATCAGAAACTGGTTTCAGCTTGTAACAATAAAATTTCAGTGCACATAACCCAACTTCAAAATGGCTGACACTCGTTTAAGAGAAACCTGGTTGAATATAGACTTAACTGATTTAGGTTAAACCGGTTTATGAAACTTCTGTCTTAGACCCCTTCCTGGTTCAGGTTAATCAGAGTTCCCTAGCATCTCAGCATTTTGCAGCCCTGGGCTGGGCTGGGTTGGGCTGTGTTGTCTGCTCCAGAAAGCAGGACTAGCCCTGTCCCTCTGCTCCCTAGCTAGAGCAGTGAGGGCTGGCTTGCTCACTGCCTTCCCCCTACCCCCAGGTAAACCCCAGCTGGGGTTTGGGGTCAGGTACAAGGGTTAAACTTCTCTTCCCCTGAGTATGGAGCTGCCCTGCCCTGCCCTGCTTACTTAGTGCTGGCTGCAGCTGTGGACTACAAATCCCAGAGGCATCTGGAAGCAGGAAGAAGTAGTGATAAACAACCCTGCAGAGTCCTACTGCTGTGATTGTGGACTGCAAAGCCAAGAGACCTTGGAGGCAGCAGGAAGAGGAAGTGAACACACAGCTCATGCTGGTTATGTGCCAGGGAGCTGTGCTCTAGTACCCCCCAGCTTCTGGTCTGAGCCACTGTAGGCATGTGACTGCCTTTCCTGAATCAGAAGTGAATGTCTGTTCATTTGTTTATTGGTTCAATCTATGCAACTTAGACTAACCTGCAAAGACTAAATCAGTTCAGCCTCAGGCTTTTTGTCTTTACTTAGCTCTTGCCTTTCTTGGGGTGGGGAGAGGGAAGAGGAAAAGGAACCTTTGTCCTTCCTTTTTCCCATGAATGCAGGCTTATGAAACCTGCCTCCTGGAAGCATAAACAGATTTTGCAGCAATGTTTGCTTTATTTTCAGCTTCACTGTAGTTGCAGTTGTGTCCATAGGAAACATGACACAGGAGCTTTTCAGGCACCTGCAAGTAGCACTGCAGAAAGAGCCATCTGAGTCCTGTGATACTACCATGTGACTGGGTCAGACTGGATTTCAATAGGATTGGTAAAGTTAACTGGCAAAGTCATTTAGGTTGCAGCTGGGTGGTATAAACAAAACACTCACGCTGCAGCCTGACAGGACTACAGCCTTGCCAGAGATTTAGAAGCCCCTGCCTGCCATAAATCACTGCAACCTTCTTGTTTGGCCAGGTGGAAACTAAATTGAAGTGATGGTCTCCTTCTTGGGCTCTTAATTCTAAAATAGGGACCACCAGAGACTACATAAGGGTCTCTGTGGCCCTGGAGAGATGCAGGGAGTTTTTTAAATTATTTGATTTGATCATCTACGTATGTATACTATATTATCATAATATCGCTCCTAGATCAATTTTTCTGCATTCAGTTTCAAATATATTCCAGGAATTGAGTTTAATGCATTCCTTTTATATATTTACTTACTATTCTTTCCCTCAACTTATTTGAATACTGTCTTTGTGGATCAAGGCTAAATGATAGCATGCATTTGCCACCTGATTCCCTTAACAGCTGATTTAAGCTCCTGATGTACTTGGGTGTCCTGCTGGACAACCCTGTTTGACCTATCTGGATTAGTTAGGAGGTTGATCCTCTTTTTTGTTTTTCAGTAGGTTTCATGAGAACCCCTAAGGGGATCTCCTCTTAGACTACTTGTCTGGGACTTGTTTTCTGGCTTTGTTTCTGTCTCCCTGGAATAGAATAATTTTGTGTTTTATATTTAAGGCTATCCCTGGTATTAAGTTGTCTGTGTAAAGAACCCTACAGGCAGAAGCAACATATGTCACTATTCTGCTGCCAGGCTGTGGGTGCATCAACACTTGCAATTAATGCTAAGCAGTAAACTCTGGAGCTTATTCCTCCTGGAGTTTATTGCTCCCAGGTGCACCATTTGAATCCCAGGGGATTTCAGGGCCCCTGGGGGTCAGCTTGCCAGCCCAGGGCTGTTCCTGCCCAGCTTAGTGTGCTGCAGGGGTGCGGGAGCTGGCTGCAGCATGATGGTACTTCAGTGCAGGGCTAGCTGGTAGGCAGCTGCCCCTCGTGCAACAGCCAGCCAGGGCAGCCTCTACATGTGTGCTGCTGCATAGTAAAAAACTTTTCAGCAAAATAGTACTTGTAAATACTGCTGTGGAGTTAATTAACTACTCCAGTCTAATAGGGGTGTATGTATAGTCATGCAGTGTTTCCTGTGGAGTTAATTGGTCTACCCCACAGTAACATCTCATGTAGATGTGCCCTGTTGGGATCTAAATAGTCCTTCTGGGAGGCTATGGGAAATCTTTTTTTCTTGTGGGAAAGTGTAGTCGAAGTTGTTGTGCCCAGATATCAGAGACTGTCTGGACACATCCATGGGTAAGTGGGTGAATGGGTTGCATAGACAGACTGATAAGCACCAGTTTGTTTCTGGTCCTGAATGCTGCTGTAAATACTGTCCTCCTGCATTGGTACTTAGAGCCTTGGAGCTGCTCAGGCCAGAAGATACAAAGGTGAAGGTATGCTGCCAGACTGATTTAGCAATACGGGCAGACCTGGAAGGAATGTTCAGGCACTACAGAGGTGACTGTAGGGCTTAGAGTGCCCACTGCCTGACAACCTAAGAAATCCACCAAGAAATTGCACTGCAACCTGCTTTTCAATGACAGATAAGCCTGACTTTTTTAGCCAGTAATAGCTAATTGTTCTTTCCCAATCACCACCTTCTTGGCTTCCTGGAATAAGGTCACCGGAACCAGGTACTAGAATTATTCACTCTTCCAGAGCATGTCTGCAACTCTTATTCAAGCTCCCTACATTTCAACCATGTTTGAAGCTCTAATTCAACCTCCCTGTATTTCAGTGGTTTTGTCTGGGCAGATGCTCTCATTTTGCTTTTGTTTTAGTAGGAATGTGCATGGGTTTTTTGCTCAATCCTGCTTTAGTTTTGTCATACACTGCTTCCCCTGGGGCCACAGGTGAACCACCGGTGTTTGAGCCTTAGTGAGACGTGATTGTCTAATGAGGGAGTCAGCTTACCTTATCACTTGCTTGAGTGAGTAAATGATCTAGAAAACTTAAGGTAAATAGCTTACAATTTTGAGGAATAGGTCTGCTTTTAAAAAATTGTTATATAACTAGGCAACATAACTATGATAACAGTGAAAGGCAAAGCAGTTAGAGGCTTGGAGAAAGGAAAGCGGGGGGCGGAGGGTTCCTGGGTTCTATTTTTGCCTGGGCCTCTGGCTTGCTCTGCAACCATTGAAGGCCAGACTTCAAAACTGGGGGCATCTATACATGTGCTGAGAGGCTGCTTCAATGCGCTATAATTACAGTGTGTTAGAGCAGACTCAATTAATTGAATCTGCTGGCCTGTGGGAATTACAGCGCTCCAGCAGACTCCAATATCCCATGTATCAGTGTCCCCATGCTGAAAAATGGTGGCGGGGGCACTTTAACTAATGCTCAGTTGACAAGCTTTAGTTAAAGTACCCCCACTACTACTTTTCAGTGTGGGGATGCTGATACACATGACACTCCAGGCACTTTAATTAGAGCGGCTCTCATCTTTCTGCTATAAAGGGGGGAAAAATGTCAAAGTGTGAGAAAATGCCTTGGTTTGAATCAACTGAATAGCTCTGCTTGAGTTATTTTGATTGGTTAGTTTAGATTTTGGCTGTTTGTAAATGGGTATTTTTTCCACACTTTTTTAAAGGAAAAGCTACTTTGAACTAGAAAGCCAGAACTTGTAATTTTGAAAAAGCTAGAGTTATTGGAAAGTATGGACTACTTCAAAATTTTTCTTTTTTCTTTTAAGTCATTTGTTTAAAAAATATTTTGGAAAAGACTGAAAAATTTAGAAAAAATTGACATTTTTATGGAAAAATATTTACTCAAAAACAATACCTGACCAACTGGGGTGGATGCTGAAATCTTCAGGTCTGCTTGTATATTCATACAGTGCCTTGCAATTCAGAGCCCAGAACCTAACTAGTTTAGCTGAGCAGTACTGTGATGCATAGAATCATAGTAATCATAAAGAGGGTGCCCTCACTTTTTTTTTGTATTGCTGTGTATAGAGGGAACTCCCTGTGTTTAAAAAAAAAAAACAAAGACAAACAAAACAAAACAAAAAAAATCCTTCCTCTTTCAATTTTGCTGTTCCATAGAAAATCACCTATTAGGCTATAAAAATGTTATTTCCAAATGGTGCAGTGAGTGCAAACTGCCTATTATTTATCCAACAACAAGCTTGAAATAGCCACACTTGACCTGTTGTCAAGACTTGACTACTCTCATTCATTCTGATGGGTTTCCAGCAGTGCATCTCTACCACAGATAGCATATTCAGGATGGAGGCGTATGCTCCCTTACAGGGTCTTATTATGCTTGTCTTACATCAGCTGCCTATAACATGTAAGGTAGCTTTTATGCTGATGCTGTTGTTTTTCAGACCGTTTGAAGTCTCTGGGGGTCTGATATGGCAAAGTTTGTTTCCCCGACACCATGCACTTCTGAAGGATCCCACCATTGTCTTCTAGATGAGCAGGTAGTCTGGGCCTTTGTTCTGATAAGTCTCAGGGTTTAAGACTTATTCACTGTTCTGACCATCTTCTGTTTTTTGAATAACTTTCTGATCTCATTATCCTCATGCTCAGGAGAAAGTTACAAAAACACTGGGAGAAGGCAAGCCTAGGAACAAAAATTCATAAGCTGTTAATATTAAATATATGAATATACTACATTAATATTATTACATTAAATGTATGATATACTATGATACACACAGACATACAATGGAATATTTTATTATGTAGTAATACTGTCTGTCACTCAAAGGTCATTGACTAGGAGAGGGGGGCTTATTAACACTAATTCCCTGCCCTAGTGTCTCCTTCCATTCTATCATATAGGATCAATTGTTCTGATGCACAACTAATTTTTGAGGCTGCTGGGGACCAGCATGCCACTTCTGGTTGAATTACAGTAACTAGACCCAGAATTCAGCCTCTATTGCTATGTTTGGTTGCATTTATTATTTAGTTTCCTACACAGCAGTGTATGAAGAGATGAGCGTTTTTGCAAAGGGACCTAGGGAATTATTATTAAATGTCATTGATTTTGTTTGACATAATTTGGACTCTTTAAAAATCCTTCTTTAAATATTTACTGGCACTTTTTCCTTTTCGAATGGAGGGCAGTACCTTGCATTGGCCAACAGCGTACATTCTTATGCCAGGCTGTGAAGAGTGCCATTTGTCTGTTTCCATCTCCCCAGACACAGCCCCACAATTTGTCCAAGCTGTATCCAGATTTCCTGTGCAGCTTTGTGGCCCAGACTCCTGCAGTTCAAAATTGTTCACTAATTTTTTTCCCCCAACACTCTCCTTGCATGCTTTGGGGAATTAGGAGTCACTCTTGTATTGTGCCAGTGGATCTTGCAGGTCTCTAGGTTGGTCCAGGTTCTTATTTCCTGCTCACAATATATTGCCCTGGCTCCCCTGTGCCTTGCTGCACCTTGTGTTATCATTATCATCTGTGTCATGTGGGTGTAAAACTCTATACAAGCACTATGGCTGCATTTTATACTTTCTCCTCTCAGATGCCGATGCTTACCCCTGGTGTGGGGAATCAGACCTTTTTTGCTAGGCTGTACATTATTGCATCCTGGGCACCCTGGTAGTGTTCTTTACCTTTTGAAGTATGTTATACATCTAGTGGTAAAGGCACATTATATAAAAACTGGAGCCTTGTAACCATGAGCTGCTCTGAGGTACCCTTGAAGGTGCCTATTTTAGTGATAATCTCTGGGAGTGTTTACACATTCATTAATGTACTTTTGCTAATGTGTATTACATTTAGTATCTCTGGTGTGAGGTACTAGAAAAAGGCACATTAGCTTATTTTAATGTTCATTAGTGAAAGTGCACGGGTTTTTTGTGGCACTTTAATATGCATTAAAATGGCTAATGAGTATTAAAGTGCATATGTAGAGGTGTCTTCTGGGTCCTAAGAGAAATATGGAAGGTCACATCTTTAAATTTCCTGGATGGTCAAGCAGGTTTGCAAGCTATGTGCTTTTAAAAATAAAATAGTGTTCTTTTGAACAGTTATTTGCAGGCAGTGGAGAAAGAGAGCCTTCTTCCTTTACCCAGGCATTGTTCTGATAGTATCTGCTCTCCATGTCTTCAGTTGAGGCTTTAACTGGCAAAATCATGAAATCCTTAAAGAGTAAAGACTGACTAGAACTCAGGCCATGCCTCAATAACAGTAACATATGTAGCATCCTTTATTCAGAGGTTTCCCAAATACTTGGTAAATGCATAAAAAAACTACTCCCCAAACAACTACACAGGTACCATAGGGATTGCTTCACTCTACTGTCAAGTACAACAGCTGTAAAAGAAAGTAAGATAAGTTCAAATGAAGAGTATCCAGTTGAAACTACAGGGGGAATTTAGTAAGCAGAATCTTTCCTGCTTGGTGCAGGGGGCTGGAACCGATGAGATTCCAAGGTTTCTTCCAGCCTTACAATCCTTGAATCTAGGAAGCTAGTTACTTCAGTTGGAATTGGATTGCTACCCCCAGGGCTAACACGTTACAGCCTTTTGATATAGTTTTACATTTCGTCTGATAAGGAGCTTTCCGGTGAGAAAGCGTTTTGCAGGCTTACACCGGGCTGAAATGTTGGGTGAGAAATGACCCATGGGACAAAGTGGTATGTGCTGAATTATCAACATAATTTCCTTCAGTGCTGAGGTGTGTGCTGAGGCCTCTGCCCTGGTACTCTCCCTGCTTTGGTGCCATACGAGGAGAAACAGCTGCAGGCTTCACTTCCACTGTCCAAGGCATTGTCTGGGAAGAATTTCACTGCATTTCCCAGGCAGACTTCTTTCTACACCCATATATTTGTAACCAAATAAACTGGTCCATAGAGGATTCAACTAGCCTTTCCACGAATAGATCAAAATCAGATGTGACCACAAGTCACCCTTTTGTGGGCAGATTTTCATAGATTTCATAGACATCAGGGCTGGAAGGGACCTCGGGAGATCGAGTCCAGCCCCCTGCCCAAAGGGCAGGAAGTCAGCTGGGGTCATAGGATCCCAGCAAGATAAGCATCCAATTTACTCTTGAAGGTGTTCAATGTAGGTGCTTGAACCACCTCCGCCGGCAGGCTGTTCCAGACCTTGGGGGCTCGGACAGTAAAGAAATTCTTCCTTATGTCCAGCCTGAAACGGTCTTGCAGGAGTTTGTGACTGTTTGACCTTGTCATCCCTTGGGGCGCTCTGGTGAACAAACGTTCCCCCAGATCCTGGTGGCCACCCCTGATAAACTTATAGATAAACTATCAGATCACCCCTGAGCCTGTGCTTTTCCAGGCTAAAGAGTCCCATGTCTCTCAGCCTATCATCATAAGATCTGTTTTCCTGACCTCTGATCATGCGCGTGGCTCTCCTCTGGACTCTCTCAAGCTTCTCCACATCCTTTTTGAATTGTGGAGCCCAAAACTGGACGCAGTACTCGAGCTGCGGCCTCACCAAGGCCGAGTACAAGGGGAGAATGACGTGCCGGGATTTGCTCAAGAAGCATCTATGGATGCACGCCAGCATTTTGGTCGCTTTACTAGCCGCAGCATCGCATTGGAGGCTTATGTTCATCTTGTGGTCAATGATGACCTCCAAGCCTCTTTCTTCTGTAGTGCTATCCAACGTAGCACTGCCGAGCCTATAAGGATGCTGCAGGTTTTTCCACCTAAGGTGGAGAACCTTGCATTTTTCGGTGTTAAACACCATCAGGTTCTCATCCGCCCATTTGCTGAGCTTGTCCAGGTCAGCCTGGATCACCCGCCTATCTTCTGGCGTGGATGCTTTGCCCCAAAGTTTGGTGTCATCGGCGAACTTGGCCAGTCCACTCCTGACTCCAATGTCCACATCATTAGTGAAAATGTTGAACAGTATGGGTCCAAGAACAGAGCCTTGAGGGACCCCACTGGTCACAGGACACTACGATGAGTGACTGCCATCAATTACAACCCTCTGGGTCCGACCACGGAGCCAATTTCCCAGCCAGCAGATTGTGGTGGAGCCAAGGCCACAACTGGCCAGTTTGGCCAAGAGGTGATCGTGGGATACCAGATCAAAAGCTTTTTTGAAGTCAAGATATATGACATCAATCTCTTCTCCCTCGTCCAGGTGGTAGGTCACCTGGTCGTAGAAGGAAATGAGATTGGTCAAACAAGACCTACCTGCAACAAACCCGTGCTGACTATCCCTTAGGATGTTAGCCTGGGCCAGTCCCTCAAGGATGGCCTCCTTAATAAACTTTTCTAAGATCTTCCCCAGGATAGAAGTCAGGCTAATGGGCCTGTAGTTAGCCGGATCCACTCTCCTCCCTTTCTTGAAGATTGGCACCACATTGGCCTTCTTCCAGTCTTCGGACACTATACCAGAGCGCCAGGAGTTTTCAAAGATCCATGCCAGGGGCTGGGCTATGATGCTCGCCAGCTCCTTGAGTACCCTGGGGTGCAGATTGTCAGGGCCGGCTGACTTGAAGGTATCCAGCTTCTCAAGATGTTCCTTCACGAGGTCAGCATTTATGGAGGGTAGGGGATCCCCATCACCCAGATCTCCCTGTCCCATAGCAGGCATGGGCGTCCCATGGGACTGATGAAAGACTGACGCGAAGTACTTATTTAATAGGTTGGCTTTTTCCTGGGTGTCAGTTGTCAGTTGCCCCATCTGGTTTAGCAGAGGTCCAATGTTGCACTTGCTTTTCCTCTGGCTCCCCACATATCTGAAAAAGGACTTTTTGTTGTCCTTGATGCTTGAAGCTAGTTGGAGTTCAGTTGCAACTGAACAACCTATTCATAGGTGCAACTTCTGGAAACTGTATGAGACAAATGGGACAAGTACTGCCTAGAGAATTAGCTGTGGGTGATGTTGTGCAGAAAATTAAATTAAGCACAATGACACAATTGGAGCGGGGTCTTGCTCTAGGAAAGAGGTGGTTAACCTTTCCCTGACTCAGCCGCCCAGAGGTCATTCTGATTGTGTTGCACTGAAGTGACTTGCTTCTGAGCATTAGTGAAAGTATCAGATAAGTTACTGTGGCTATTTGTGCAAATAAGTAGCTATGAACTAGTTAAAGTCTTCTCTGCCCTTCACCATTTCAGCTATATGCTCCTATTAAAATGTTTAACAGAGAGCAAAAGAATTTCACTGTAGACAGGCCTTAATTTTTCTTATTTCTTTGGATAAAGTGACAGAATACATCATAGAGGTCCCTGAGGGGCAGTAGATTTATGGTTGAGAAGACTTGGTGAAACCAACTCAGTAAGAAATAATCTAGTCATTCAGAGGGCAACTCAAAGAAGCAGGAATTCCATCAAGTTTGGCTGGATATGGTGCTCCTGTTCCCTACTTTGTACTAAAAGCAATGTAGAAATTCATGTATTTTAGGGTTACCATCCTTCTAGTTCTAAAAACAAGGACACCTGTTAGGTGTGGGGGGTGGGGGGTTTGCCCAGCACTCCTGACCCACAGCCTCCACCCCATTCATGCTTCTCATTCCAAAGCCATAACCCCACCCCAAGCTTTGCCAGTGCCCATCACTCCCAACTTGCAGCCCCCCTGCTCCCCCCCAGCCCTGCCAAAGGCCAGAATGTGGCAGCTGTGGCTTGTATGGGCGGTGGCAGAATGAGTCTGAGTCTGGCTCTGGCACGGGCTGGAGAGAGGAGGAGAGGAGGCCTGTAGCTCCCTGCCCCCCGGGGCTGGGGCTGCTGTGCTGTGCCAGGTAGCCTGGCTACAGCTTCCCCTGCCCCCACACATGGACAGTCCTCAAGCCCTGGCCTTCCAACCCCTGCTTCCCATAGATGTACCTCACCCTGCCTAGCTGTATGCTGGCCACATGCATGTGGTGCCCCTGCCTGGAAGACTGCCAGCCTGCAAGTTGAAACCTATGGTTTCCTCCTTTAAAGAGGAAAATATATGCTTTTCTGCAGCAAATGGAAAACCTGGATCCTTGGTAAACATGTATGTGCTAGAGCAAGCTGGGAAATATAGTTCTACCGGCGAAATCCCTGACATTTGTTTACATTTCAAAAAAACACCTGGATGGAGATTGGAGGACCCAAAAAGAGGACATGTCTGGAAAACCTGGACAGATGGTAACCCTAACGTATTTGGAGTGCCTGATTCTAAAGCTCTATCAATACTTTACAGTGAACCAAGGTGACTGGCACCTGGGTCTGAGCACTCAGGTTAGCATGGCTGTGAATGTTTCCACAGCAAAGCTTTGCAGGCATTATTGTTTTCATTGTTCCTGTGCTCGGTTGTCTGTGAAAGCTGCATGTCATGTGGTTTTTAGTGCTGAGATACTCTAGGATTCTGTCTTGCTAATTATATCAATGGCAAGAGAACTTGTCTGCTGTTCAGGGAGGACTGTGGGAAGACACTAAGTGATTTTTTTTTCCCTATGTAAAATGGGTGGATTTCAGCTCAAGCAGAGCAGGGGCACTAACCAGTGCCTGAGCCAGGTAAACAATCCTGGGCTTAAAACACCTTGAAACTTGAGTTAAAGTTGGGGTGCTAAAGTTAAGACCAGCTGTATAGTTGTTTCCTGAGAGGCAAAGAGCCTTCGAACTGCTACGTGGGGCTTCAAAGGGAGTTGTGGATACTCAACACCTGTAAGGACTGGGCCTGTAAGACAGGATTTTGTGAGGTGTTGAATACCCCCCACCCCCCGAGTTGCACAGCAGGCTCAGCACCCACTTCTGCTCTTGCTCCTGGGCCTGAGAAGACTTGGGAGTGTAGAACAGAATTCCTCCTCTGCAGCTTCACCGGTTGGCAGTGTGCATGATGCAAACTCAGACACACTGGTGAAGATGCTCTAGTTTTTTTTTTTCTGTAGCTACTCTCAAGACTTTGGTCTTCAGTGTGCTTGAGAGCAGTTTAGGGTGGCCATCAAAAAAGGACAGTCTGGTTGTCCTCTGTTGATACAAAACCAGATGCCTTTATGTCCTCTGTTTTTTTTCTCGAGAGAAAAATAGAGGACATAAAGGCGTCCAGTTTTGTACCAATAGATGACAGAGTAGCAGGAAACTGAAATGTCCTCTGTGATGGCCACTCTAGAGCAGTGGCTGAGAGTGACTAGAGTATCTTCACTGATGTTTTGGGGTTTGGTGCAGACATGGGAGAGTGAGGTATCTCCTCGGGGCAGTCCTGGTTGGGATGTGCTGCTTTTGTGATGTATGTGGGCATGGCCTTCATGGGAGCATGAGGGAGGTGGATTGAAAGCCATGTATACAAGTTGCTTATGTCTGGCACATTTAGGTCAGCTTCACATGTCCTTCCAAAAAGGAGGCCTTTCATTGTTTAACTCCTGCCAAAGAAACACAAATTAAGTGAATAAAGATCAGTAACTTACAATCATTGCAGGGTGGCAACTAAAGGCTTATTCATTATGTGGCACATGAGGGCAGTCATTAATCAAAATCTGCATGTAGACCACTTGTTCCCTTTTGGGGGTGGACTGATTTCACCCTGGCAATTTCACCTATGTGATGGTTGGATGTGTCCCAATCTGTGCTCAGTTTTGAGTGGGGATGCATTCAAATACTATTCTTTTCATTATGGGTATAGGTCTCACTTGTCTGTGTTTCCTGTTGCTAGGGCTGCTTACTTTCTTCTGTGCTTTGTGAGAAGCATCTGTTATGGATTTGGTTAACTAAAACACTCCTTTCCTTTCAGCAGCTATCTTTCTCTTGTGGAGTGCCTTCACCTGTTTACAGGACTGGTGCAGTTATTTCACAAGTCCAGCTGGTCTGGTGTTAAGCAGACAGCCTCCTTCTTTTCTGTCTTCCCAGAAATAGACATTCCCTGCCATACCCTTAAATTTTATCAAGTGACTGATCCAATTAAGCAGGGAAGCAGATGTGGAATGAATGAACACATGCTGTGGTTGATATTTAGGACTGGCTGTGTTCAGTACTTGTTGTCCTTTTAGGATTATTTGCATGGCAAGCAAAACTTTTCAGTAATGAATACACAAGGAGAATATTTGCTTTCCATTAGTGAAGGGAGGTACTTTATTCTTTTCTGAAGTAGAAG
Organism: Crocodylus siamensis; assembly: GCF_052110815.1. Lineage (NCBI taxonomy): Eukaryota > Metazoa > Chordata > Crocodylia > Crocodylidae > Crocodylus > Crocodylus siamensis. Next base: position 132,378,103 of record NC_143397.1, on the reverse strand, counting down.
CAGAAGAGAAAGCAATTAGCTGGGGCTGGCATGCCCTTGAGTCAGCAGAATATTATGACCAGATGACCTGATGTTTCTGTTTTACTGTTTCTCATTTTGGAAGGGATGTAGATGGATTATCCAAAACAACAGCAAAGCCCCAAATCAAAACCATTAGAAAATCAAAATAATCTGCAAACACTTGCAGTTGGAGGTCAGTTTTGTTGAGAACAAACACCATACTTTTTTCCAAAGGGTAGCCCAACTGGATGCAATTCAGAGGGAGCTGAACTCTCCAGCTTTTTGGAAAGCCAGCTTAATTTTAAGTTCACAGGGTCATATTAATCCCTGATATAATTGCATTGGCACCACTGCAGGAATTAGATTAGTCATTTTATGTTTACTTCTTTGCTAGTTTGTTTTATTTTTAACTACCTTATCTTAATTAAAAAAAAAAAAAGATATTCCCCCCTCCAAGAAAATTACACCCACAGATGTAATGGTACTCAATATTAGGGCTTGTGTGGACTCAGGACATGGCAACCGGTGTAACTAGATCCAGTTAAGATATAGCAGTGTAAAGCCCCAGTAAAGCAGACACCAGACCCTCCCCCTGGGAATTCACCAAGTAAGCAGTGTCTTGGAAGCTTTCCCTGCCACACCCTAAATCAGGCAGGCAGTTTGATAGAGGAATTAAGTTTCCCAGGGCTGGCAGCCTTCAGTGTGGTTGTCACAGGTATTAGTGTGCCATGAATAGAGGCATTTCATTTATGGCTGCCCATCGGTAATTAATACTTCCCTACAAATCAGCTGCAGGGGGAGTTTCCAGTCATCTCACAGGGTCATCCTTATCAGTCTTCCAGATTCAGGGATGACTGAACTGAGGCATCTAAGGCTAGTTAATATAACCACTGCAGCTTGAGGAGGTGTCAGCTGAAGAAGTAGTAGTGTGATGACTGTGTACATGACTCACTATGCCAAACTGCAATAAAAATCCTCCACTACATTTCCCGAAATGCTCCTCCTCCCCATCCTTCACCCATAGTCTTATGCTGACCAGAGAAGTGCATCTGCATGAAGGGTTGAATTGGTATAGCTACATTGCACCCCTGCATTCCCCCAGCAAGAACAGGGCCCCAGAGACAAATGCCAGCTGGAGTTACCACAGAAGATGTATTTAAGAGACCAAGGTATTACATTGGATTACCCGAAATTGGCTTAATAAACATTAAAACCATTCAGCATGCAGCTTGGTAGGCAGGAACAGTCCATGTCTGAAATCCCCCAGGATCCAATAGTCTGGCAGCTCCTTTTGCTTTGAGCTTTTGAGACATGAGCTGCTGGCTGAAATCTCTTCTCCCCTAAGTCTCACGACAGCTTGGTAGCCTCTCTGTTCAGATTACTAGGTCAGGCTTCTTCCAGAGCACAAGTACAAATCTAGTAATGTCAGATAACATTCAGGGCATAAATATCTTGGCAGAGGTTGCAGCAAGTACTCAGGCTGTACTGGCCATACTATACAAGTTGTTTTGTTGTGACAAGCGATAACTACTGTATAGGATTGGACTGTTGGTCCATTCTAAAATTAGTTTGGATGGGAGCCAGGGCCTAAATACAGATGATTTTCCTAAGAAATAATAACGAAAAAGGTAGAAGGCACTTGTTTCTTTGTTCATGTTCCTCCTCCCATCATTTGAGTCATTCCGCTGGCTTCCTCCGAGCTGTGAATTGGATTCAAATTCATCCATGGTCTTACATTCCTTAGCCCCTACCTTGACTTCCTCTCTCTGTGCCCCCACCTGCCTTGCCCTTTTTGCTTGTAATATAAACCATAATATTTTCTTGTTCAGAATAAAATTCATTTTTGCCCAGGTGTATTGTCATAAGCATGGAATTTGGGGGTGCTTTCAGGAAAGGAATTTAGCACATGCGTCATAAGAGGACCCGTTAGTCCCAGGGATTATCCTGCCTTTTTTTTTTTTTAGTGCAGGTAGCAGTGTCTGCTCATATAGCAGTCCTGGCAGAAAAGCAGAAATGTATATGTTGCAGGGGCTTTGGCACCATGTGGTAGATTAGTGGGAGGTAGTGATTGCTTCTGGTGACATATAATTGAAAACTTTAATGTATATGACAGTTTATGGAAAGCATGCTGGAGGCCCCTCTCTATGGAAGATGAAATTGCTCCTGCATAGGAGGGCTGTGGCAAGGCAAGCTTCCAATGCACTGCTCTGTGCCTCAGCTCTGCGGCAAGATAGTTCACTTTCCATAGCACATTCATTCCTTAACCTCTGCTGAAACTGCCCTAAGAGGGCTAATTAGTGCCGACAGTAGCAGCCAATCTTGTGAGGGGGACACCCCTCCTCCAGGGAGTGGAGTGAGGCCAGACTTCTTTTCAAGAAGTCACTAGATGGCTATCAAATGTAACAAGTCACTCAGTCCCTACTGGCCTGCCCCAGAGTCTTTGTGGTCCACACTGTAGAGGCAAAAAGTATCTTCATGTCCCTGGAGTTATACAGTTCCCTGTCATGCCTCTTGCTGATCTAAGCTTAACTAATTAGAAAGAATAAGTGGTTCCTTTTGGCATCTCTTTCTTAATACAATGAGTCGCAGGGGTGAACTTTTGCCCACTACAAGCTTCTCAATTATCAATTGGTCTGTCCTGCCTTTGTTACTGCATTGGTTTCCCATTAGTTGATGCAAATATTAACTCTACTTGATCATGGCAGTAGTTTTGCAAAAATGTTTTTGCACTGTTGCTTGTGCTTTGAAAATTTATGAAATTTGTCTGTGTCAGACCTACCTGCAAAGCACAACACAGGGCTTACACAGCAGAGCTTAAAGTGAAAAAGAGATGCATCATGCTGACTTTAAGCTCAACATGATAGGAGGTTTTAAAGCCTCATCTCTTGAAGTGGGTAGTATTTCCTTTTGGAAGTACTAAAGCATGGCGCAATATGGGTGGTTACTGTGTGCCATGTGTGTGGTGCACAGTTAGATTTTGCTGCTACGTCGTTGTAGTGCCATGCTATAACCAGGGAATGCACCACAACGGTTATGTAGCTGGCAATCGGGTGTAGACCTGCATGATTGTTACATCACTGTAGTGTGCCATATGGTGACATAGCATGTCGCTATGTTGCCATAGGGCAACGTGTAGATGCACCCACTATGCTTCAGAGGTGTTCCTATCAGCCTACTTTAGGATGAACTTTACAGCAGAGAGAGCAAATCAGTGCTGTAGCAACAAAGTTTAGTGCCTGGGGCAAAGTTTGCAGCAGCAGCCCACCCTTACCTTGCACACAGATCCAGGGGGCACACGCCTCCCATGCTTGGCTGGGAGTCCATGGAGCAGCAGGAGCTGGCCTTCCCCTTTCCCCATTCTCCCCCAAATAAGCCACTCGCAGCTCTGTCCCATGCCCTGCCCCAGCTTTCCACAATCCAACTTTTCTACCACTAAACTTTCTGCTGTGAGGGTCTGGCTCCCTAGTGAGTTTAGATAGGGTTTGATAGGAAGGAGCGTAGCTAGGGTTGAACCTAGCTGCAGTCTTGCCAAAAGTGCTACTTCACCCCTACCTGTGAAGGATATAAAAGGGATATAAAAATGGCAGCTCTTTATCTTTAAAAAATGTCAGAGAAAATCTTTGTCCTTATTTCAAGGGAAAAACATGCACTTTATTGGGATGGAGTAACCTGCTTTTAGTAGCATGACCGTTACAGTCACTTCAATACCTGATGCAGCTGGTATTGGGAAGATGAGAACCAGTGCTTTGGAATTATTGCTGCTGCAATTAATTACCTGGAACCAGCATGGCCTCCTTTCTGAAGTCCATTATGTTTGGTTCTTGGTGCTGTGAACCTGTCATTTTGCTTCTGTATAGTATTAATAGAAGCAGGCAACTAGCATGACAGAATGGTGTAATATAAAATGCACTCTTTTCATGGGGAAGCATACAATAGAGCATTCCCCTGTACTCATTTATAAGTAGTAATCCTATATTTTCCTAGCATCACATATTTTAACAAGGGGGGTTCTGTTAAGACAGCATAGATATACTATAATCTGCAAGGACTGTTTTGCAGCCTTCCAAATCCTAGGCATTGAAAGATTATGAAACTGCCTGAAAAATCATGAAGTGCATTTTTAAAAAAAAAAATAGTTTGGGGTTTTGTTTTTTTTTTAATGTGCTTTTTGTGCTTCACATTTTGAACTGAGAGGGGAGTTTGGAAACTTTTTTAGATTGGAAATTGAGATTTTTCACTCCACTGAACTGACTGTGGCAGACTGGGCTTTAGGAAATCCGAATATCCTGCGACTCAGCCATGATAAAATTGTGAAATTTTGCAATACTGCATCTGATACCTCCTGAAATGGAAAGGTCATTGGACTGGAATAGATTAGATTTACTTGTTGCCAACAGACTGTGTGAACTTGGGCAAGACATTTAACCTCTTGGTACCTATATGGGTGCAGAAATACCCAACTTAGCTCTGAATGAGCTAGCTAAGGTACTGGAATCAGTATGGCTATTGCAATGTATCTCTGTGCCCAAGCTTTGTCAGCTTTATTGAAAAGCAAGGCAGACTCCTCTAGACTATGGTAAACCAGATATGCTGTTTCTGGTACCCAAACTAGCTGCATTGTGCTGTGTATGCATACCCTTGCCTTCATTGTCTTTCCAATGAGTACTTTGTGAAGTACTTTGAAATCTATGAATGAACAGCAAGTGCCTCTTGAATGCTTATAATACTGTCAGGGTGTAGGTTGTAGCCATGTTGATCTAAGGATGTAGGCAGACAAGTTTCTTTGGGTAAATCTGGGATCTTTTATTTTTCCAAATATTTGAGTTGGTTTAAATAATCTTGTCTGCCAAAATTAAGTGACAAGTCATCTGAATAAACATTTGACCATAAACAATATTGTCAAATGTTTATTCAGGTGACTTGCCACTTGATTTTGTTTATGTAACAACACCAACTTGAGAAGAGTTAGAGAAAGATTACTCCTGAATTCCTGTAATAGGTGCAAATCCAAGCTCTCTGTTGGTGTGAGTAGATCATATCATGCTCAAAAAACATCCTAGAGAGGCTGCTGTGACACATCCTAGGAAGGCTCTTGGAAGAGTGGTGAATTAGCCCTTTGTAAAATGACAGTGTGGGTCTCTTATAAAGCTTCCAGTTGGAGTGGTTAGCATGTTCCTTTATCCACAGAGACACCAGAGGTTGAATTCTAGTGCTGGAGTCATGAGCTAGGCTCCTTCTATCCACCTCTATATGTTTACACTTGGTTTTGTACATCCAGGCTGAAATTGGGTGGATTGTTTATTCCATAAATCTAATGAATAGTAGGCCTTGTCTATACACAACTGATATTTTTCTAATGAATGTATAGTAGTATAGTATGTATAGCACTAGTAGTTTAGTGTATGCAGCTGTGCTGACATGAGTGCCTTATAAAGTATACCACCAGAACTTATTCCCTTTCCTGCACACAAATAATATATACTATTTTAGTTCACCTTTACACCAGCAAAACTGAGGGTGTTATATTACTTTAACTGCATCAGTATAGATAAATAGGTAAAATTTGCTTGTGGACAACGTTTAAGAAATGAAGTATCCTTGGCTGGTTTAAGTTTGTGTTTGTTAAGGCATCTTTTTCATTACTAGAACTTTGGAATACATTAAGCAATTTTAAAGTGAAGGTCATATTGTTATGAAGTAATTTTATATACTGTACAAGGAGACTATAGAACTACAATCTGAAGTTGCAGCTTACATTGGAATCACTGCCATTTGACATATGCACTATCAGTATCAAATGCATTGGTTGCAAGCTTATTGTATATGGCAGGTATAGTTATTTCATAATCTTCTTTTAACAGTTATTATTATTATTATTACTTGCATAAAATAAGTCAATTCTAGCTTAAATCTAATTTTCTGAAGCCAACATCTTTTTGCTTTTAGTTGTCATGAAGAGCTAATCATGGAAGCTGGTGCTCTCTCAAAGTCCAGCAGTTCAGATAAATATTGCAATTAACCTAATCAATTGTATTTACTTTTCTAAGTTTCTTTTTAACATCCAAACCATGGGATTCCTCAGGACAGTGCGTTAAAATGTTGGGCGGATAGATAGGTGTCCAATGAAAAGATCAATGTAAGTTAATGTGTCAGTAGATCCAACTGTGAAAGCTATCTTTGCTGACAGTGAAAATTGTGTTTCTGAATTGCTCTGAATCATTTTTACTCCATAGGGATTTCAGGTGGGATATAGAATGTGTTTGGTGAACAAATACCACTGATTTAGATGCATGGGCTATGATTAAATTGGAAAACCTATCTAGGCCTGGTCTACATAGGAAGTTAAACCAAAGTAACTAAAAGTGTGACTTCAAAGAGCTCTAGAATGCATTCAGCTCCTCTGTGGAGGCTGACATTCAGAAATAGTGACCTTTGTTTACTTTGGAAGATTGCATTTTATGGTGGATAAGTTGACAATGTACAAGTCGAGCCCATATTTCCATACAAAGAAGTTAGGATTTTTGTAGATCCAGTGTATAAGTTGACCCTGCCTCACGGAGAGAACAGCAGGAGGGTGGCTGGGTGTGGTGGTGGTGGGGATGGTGTTCGAGGTGCTGGAAGCCCGGGTGGGCTCCTGGGAGAGGTGGGTTGCTGACACCTGCCTAACAACCCATGCTGCCCATAGAGCAAACCAGCCCCTTCCCAGGTGGCACCAAGTGTCCTGCCAGCCACAGGAGCCTGCTGAAGGCAGAAGTGGTGAGGGGTGAGTCCTGCTTTTGGTGGAGCCTGCCTGCCCTCCCTGCAGCTGGTGGGTGGGCTGCCAGTGGGCCGGGTGCTGCCTGAGCTTCCAGGGGCCTGATCCAACTTTTCCAGAGCCTGCCAGCATGCCCCCTCCCTATGTGGCAGGGCACTGCATGTGGTCCAGGTAGTGTTGCTCACAGGGGATGATGTATCAGTTGAAGTGGAAATTTAAAGGTAAATATTTTGGCTTTCAACCTTGACTTATACACTGTGAAATACGGTAAATCGCTTTGAAATGAGGTATCTGTCTCCCTCCCTCCCTCAACATGGTAGGAAGTGTTAGGGAAAACCTTAGGATTGCAATACATTTTAAATGGAGATAATAATTACCAACTTCACAAGGGCATTATTTGGTTAATGGATTCAATTCACTTTTGCATGCCACAGGCTTTACAGAGTGCATGGCCTACCCCACAGGGCCACTTGTAACAGAGCTGAGTCTCACTGAGCTTCCCACTGCCTTCAGGATTCTACCTGAGGTATGTGAAGAATGATCCCTCCATCTTGGGGTGACCTAAGAGAATACCACAAGGAGGAGACTACCATTTTCTAGTGGCAGAAAGTTTTCTTGTATGTGATGCAGCAAGACATCTACATTGGTTGCTCTGGTAAGGGCGGCAGGGCAGACCGGCAGTGTTCACGAAAGGAGGCTTTTTTGGAGCAGGGATTGTCATTTTGTTCTTCGTACGTAACACAATAGGGCCCAGCCCGTGACCAGGGCTTCTAGGTGATGCTGCAACACAAATAGGTGTAATTGTATTATAATATATTATTACATTAGTTTAGATAACAATGATGATAATAACTAATTGTTATTATGAAGTGGTAGTTGTTGTTGTTCTTACTATTACATGAGTCAGATCATCCAGAAGTAGTAGGAACAGGTTGTTTGGGAAATGTATTGATCCCAGCCTGTTGTTTTTTGAACATACAGAAAGCAGCATTGTCCAACCTCTGAGCAGCTGGGGCTTAGTGCCATGAGGGTTCCCAGGATGCACACCCACACAAACTGCATGCTACAAGGGCTGCAAACGTATGCGGGCCCCTCAGGACCCACTCTCCCTGCCTTCTTCTGTGGTGCTGCCTTGCCCCAGGAGACCCTGTCTGCCACAGCAGCAAGAGCAATGCTGGGAAGTGGTGGCTGGAAGGGAGCCCACGAGCTGAATATTAACTTCTTGCAGGCTGCCAGTTAGACATCCCTGATGTGGGAGAAATCAATGCTGAGTTTCAACTTGGAACTAAAGGTACATAGAGACAGATCTAAAAAAACATTTTTAAGAACCTCATTCTTACCTAGGCACCTGCACTCCCACTGAACACGAACAAATGAAAAAAAATCAGTGAACACAGACTAAGACACTATTGCTCTTTACTGGGTGCATCTACATGAGCTGCTTTACTGCACATATGACTAACCTAATGCACAGTAAAGCATCACTGTCTATGTGTGTGCAGCAATTACTGTGCAGTAGGTTCATTTAAAGTGCCATTTGCTAGCAGTGACAGATACAGGTACTGGAAAACAGTGCTTTAAACTAATGCACCGAAGTGCATGTGTAGATGCTGACTGGGAGCAAATTGCTTCCAGTCAGCCCAGGCAGAAGGGGGCCACAATGGCTGTCTGGCTAAGCCCCAAGCTGTGGGGGTGGCTCCCTTGCACCCTGGGGAGGCAGGTGGGACATCTCCCACTGCCTCCTGGAGCCCAGGCCTAACCCTCATGCTCCCTGCCAGCTCAGGATTGGCACCCAGGGGAGCCTGGAGCTCCCCCTGACTGTTTCAGGGGGACAGCGCAGGGCAGGAGCAGTCCTGGATTAGACTGCTCCTGTTGGGCTCAGTTTGCTCCCAGTGGGGGCACACTTGCAGATGCACACCTTTTAATGTGCCTGAATTTTCTGCACAGAAGATTCAGGTGCATTAATTGCACATGTAGATGTGCCCACAGTCTGGTTTATTTATGCCTTGTAGCTCACACAATTAGCCAGTTTGAGCATGAATGACATTCAAGAAAGCCTTTCAGAAAGAACCACAAACTGAGTGCAGGTAGTGAGGGCTGAGATCCACAGATTGAACCTCAGGCACTCTTTCTGTCTGAGTCAGCTGCTTGAGCTGAAGTGGAGACCTTGGCACTCATGTAAATTGTGCTGCCTGGGGAATAATGAATCAAGCATCAGTCTTTCTTATGGATCCAGAGTTGAAGCAAGGCAATGTGATGCAAGTGTCTCGTGTTTAGAGGTGCTGATTTATTGTGTCCATTGTTGCTAGTTTTCAGAATGGGTTTATGGCTGTTGTTTAACAGCACTCAGCTCTCCCTGATAAGAATAAAACGATAACACAAAGAATGCCTTAACTTTTTGGGTCTTGGGTTTTTTTTGTCTAGAATGGGGATTAAAAAAATTACCCAAAAGAGAGCAATAATATCATAAGGACATTAATTTGAACTAAAAAGCTAATCCAGTTTTTTATGGAACAATGCCTTTAAACCATGGATTACTTGTACAAGAGTCTAGAGGCATAACATGGCAGCTCCGTGTCCTGGACACAGCTGGTAGTGTGTCCAGTCACCAGCTGTGGCAGAGGCTATTTTTGAGCCTCCCCCCAAAGATGGCACCTAGGGCTGCTGCCTTAGTTCCTCCCCTCTTCTCCCTCAGTTACTATCATGGCAGGTTTGGGGCCACTTGGGAACAAAGGTGCCAGCCAGGGTGGGGAAGAGCAAGCAGAATCCAGGGACATGTTGGGTCAGGAAGCCAGGAGGTCAATTCAATAGAGGGGGCTAAGAGTGAACCAAGTTGGGAAGCCAGGAGGTCAGGCAAGACATAGAGCTGGAGAAAAAGCCAGGTCAAGAAGCCAGGAGATAGGGCAGAGAAATCTCAGGTCAGGTGGAGCCCTGTTGCCGAGATACTACTTTTTCTTAGTCAGGAGCTTATATCGGGGAGGTGGAGAGTAGGCTGACCATGAGTGGTTTGGGACAGCGAATGGCCCAGTGCTAGGCCTTGATGGAGGCTCTAGGCCAACTTTGCTCAGTCTGGGTGGTCAGTTGCAGGGTGACAAACCAGGATGAGTAGCTGTTCTGTCCAGCCCTAAGTTCAAGCCCATGGCCTGACAATGACATTACTATAAGAGGCAAGGGGTTTCTTGTTGTGTTTTTTTTTTTTTTTTTTGTGATGTCTTTTATTAGACCAGCTGTATAGCTGGGAGAGGTATTTGATGAGCTTTTGGGCACACACTGTTCTTCAGGTCTACTCTCTCCATGGCCTGGGAGACAGGGAATATAGCTAAACAAATAGTGAAATAATCAGGGACATGGTCCCTGATAACTGGGACTTTCTGGACTACAGGAGTCGTACTCTACATCATACAATCCAAACTCAACAAGAAATAGATGGGTAGTTCTTTAAGTTGCTCCACTGACCACTTTGTGTTATGTTAGCACTTGCCAACACGTAGAAATTCACTGGCTGTTGTTGAGAGAGAACACTGAAGACCAAATTCTCCAGCATCTTCCACCACTGCTCCCATTGCGTATGTGGGTTGAACAGGATGCAAGCAAATATTGGTAACTGTGCTTGAAGAACCAGATCTGGAGAGGTTTGATAGATTTCATAGACATTAGGGCTGGAAGGGACCTCAGAAGATCATCGAGTCCAGCCCTCCGCCCAAAGGGCAGGAAGTCAGCTGGGGTCATAGGATCCCAGAAAGATAAGCATCCAATTTATTCTTGAAGGTGTTCAATGTAGGTGCTTGAACCATCTCCAGTGGCAGGCTGTTCCAGACCTTGGAGGCTTGGACAGTAAAGAAATTCTTCCTTATGTCCAGCCTGAAATGGTCTTGTAGTAGTTGATGACCGTTCAACCTGGTCATCCCTTGGGGCGCTCTGGTGAACAAATGTTCCACCAGATCCTGGTGGTCACCCTTGATAAACTTATAGGTGGCCATCAGATCACCCCTGAGCCTGTGCTTTTCCAGGCTAAAGAGCCCCATGGTTCTCAGCCTGTCATCATAAGGTCTGTTTTCCTGACCTCTGTTCACGCACGTGGCTCTTCTCTGGACTCTCTCAAGCTTCTCCACATCCTTTTTTGAATTGTGGAGCCCAAAACTGGACGCAGTACTCCAGCTGCGGCCCCACCAAAGCTGAGTACAAGGGGAGAATGACGTCCTGGGATTTGCTTGAGAAGCATCTATGGATGCAAGCCAGCGTTTTGGTTGCTTTACTAGCTGCAGCATCGCATTGCAGGCTCATGTTCATTTTGTGGTCAATGATAACCCCCAAGTCTTTCTTCCGTAGTGCTAGCCAGCGTAGCACTACTGAACCTATAAGGAGGCTGCAGATTTTTCCACCCAAGGTGGAGAACCTTGCATTTTTCAGTGTCAAACACTGTCAGGTTCTTGTCCACCCATTTGCTGAGCCTGTCCAGGTCAGTCTGGATCACCTGCCTGTCTTCTGGTGTGGATGCTTTGCCCCAAAGTTTAGTGTCATTGGCAAACTTGGCCACTTGGCTTCTGACTCCAATGTCCACATAATTAATGAAGATGTTGAACAATATGGGTCCAAGAACAGAGGCTTGGGGGATCCCACGGATCACAGGGCACCATGGTGATTGACTTCCATCAGTTACCACCCTCTGGGTCTGACCATGGATCCAATTTCCGAGCTAGCTGATCGTAGTGGACCCAAGGCCACAATTGGCCACTTTCGCCAAGAGGTGATCATGGGATACCAGATCGAAGGCTTTTTTGAAGTCAAGATATATGACATCAATCTCTTCTCCCTTGTCCAGGTGATAAGTCAGCTGGCAGTAAAAGGAAATGAGATTGGTCAAGCAAGACCTACCCGCAAAAAACCCGCGCTGACTATCCTTTAGGATGTTGGCATCGGCCAGTCCATTAAGGATGGCCTCTGTAATAAACTTTTGTAAGATCTTCCCCAAGATAGAAGTCAGGCTAATGGGCCTGTAGTTAGCCGAATCCACTTTCCTCCCTTTCTTGAAGATGGGCACCACATTGGCCTTCTTCCAGTCTTCAGGCACTACACCAGAGTGCCAGGAGTTTTCAAAGATCCAGGTGTCGAGCAGCTCCATGACTTTCTATAGCACAGTCTTTCTTTGACACTGAGGTGGACTAGATAAGCAAAAGACTTGTTTCTACAAGAAAACTATACTGGTTTGATTAAATTGATTTAGAACCTCATTTACTTAAAGGAAAGCAAAGATTTTGAATGGACACTTATTTGCACTTAAGGGCATCCCAGTGAAGGGATTGTACCAATTTAATTAAATTGGATAACCAATTTAGTTAATTTGGTATGCTTTTCTTTTTCAGGCCAGGCTTAACTAGTCATTTTTATCTCCAAATCCTGTGTGCTTCATTCTTTTCCTGCCTTGCAGCTTATGCAGTTAATATAAGATCCAGTCAGCAGGTTCCCTCTGGGGACCCGTGTGTCTGTCTGAGTCCCTCCTTGGGGTAGAAGGGTGGGCTGGAGGTAGTGCTGGTGGTGGTGGGGGCCTTGCTTGAGCTCCCTCTGAAGCTGCTGCTTGTGCCATCTTCCCTCCCCAGCCTGCCTACAGCCACATCCCATATGGGGAGGTTTAGTGAGCTGTTGCAGGGGAGCATGTGGGGGGCCTGCAACAGCTCCCCAAAACTGCCTGCAGGCCCAAATAATTGCCCACCCTTGGTCTAAACCATCGAAGCAAACAAAAAACTTACATGGACTTGAATGGAGGGGAATACAGTTCAGCAGACTGACTTTTGTTCACATAATCTCGTTGATATCAGATTTTGTGGTAATGGTACATTAAAAACAGGCAGGCAGATTATAGGGCCTGATGGGGAATCCTGTGCTTGTTGGGTAGAGTCAGAAGCCTGATCTAAACAGTCTGTTTCATTTCCATCCCTTTTTTTGGACTCCTGATTTTTCAGTTCTCTCTCTCTCCTATAATCCTCCTAAAACAAAAAGCCCCAAACCTTGCAAGCTTCTAATGGCGCTGAAGCTAATGCTCATTGATTTGGTTAACAGAGGAGGACTTCTAAAACAATAAGCATGAAATGAATGAGAGAATATTCTCTTCCCTAAGATTTATTTTACTGTCTGGCTTGTATCCAGTGCTTCCATAATTCAAGATCATTCCTGAAAACTGGCTTCTGCTACTAAACACAGTAATACAGGCTGACTGAGTCTGGGCTCTTTAATCAGTCTAATTTAAAAAAATAATTGATTTCAAATTTAATAGTTGTGTAAGATGGCACCACCTTTATGTGCGACATGTGTGGCCAGGTACATCTCTGTGTGTGTGTGTGTGTGTGTGTATATATATATATATATGTATGTATGTATATGTATATATTTCCTTTTCAGTAAAACAAGTCCTCAGCTTGATACACAATGAGGATTCCAATTTTCAAACAGGAGCAGTTAAATTAGGATATCCAGGTAGGTAGGTACAGGTAGATATTTTGATGGATACTTAAGTGCTTCAAACAAGTATTTTGGAACCTAAGTGTGGATCTGCGAACTTGTCTTTGGCACTCAGATTAGGAAATTATATCACACATGTGTCCTCTTCAGATGCATCCATTTTGGGCATGTGGGACAGATATACATTTAACAGAGTGCATACTCTAAACTGCAAAGGTCAGGAAAGGAAGTGTAATTCATCTGCTTGAAATGACAGAGGAAATTAAGGTGAGGTAAAACATTTGGGATGGGGCCTGAATATTAGCGGTAACAGGCCCCACCAGTTTAAAAAAAAAAAAAAAAATGCCAAAGGATCTGTGCTTTGTCATTTTTTGAGAGGCTTCAGATCCTCAACCCCAGTTTCCTTTTCCAATTTAGTTTAAAAAAAAAAAAAAAAGCGGGGGGGCTATCCCATCCTTTTTCCCTTGTAAAGAAAGGTATTCTCAAATGAAACCAGATCAAGGATTTACAAAACCAAAGGATGCCTGTACACAAACGTGGAGGTTGTTACTCCAATGCACTGTAATTCCACCGTGTTGGAGCAGACTCAATTAATCGAGTCTGCTGGAGCGTGGTAATTTCTGCACTCCATTAGCCTCCTGCGTCTCATTTATCAGCATCCCTGTACTTCAGATAAGGTGATGGGGTCACTTTTTAACTCTCAGAGCTGCTCTAATTAAAGCACTGTGACCCCACCCCTAGAGCACATGTAAAAGTGCCCAAAGTGCCACAGCCACTGTAATTTGTTGCTAACAGAATAAGTAGACTTCATATCTCATCATCAACATGTAACAAGGATAATGATAAAGCTGCAGTACCTCACTCAGACTGTAGCATAGAAGGTGTATTTTAACCCCTCAGCCTAACAAAAAAATTGTGTGTGTAGAATGTAGGATTTGCTGCATTGAGTGCTCATGTGTGTGATCCAGATGGTGACCTGGCACTGCAGCTTGCAACTCCTTTTAAATGGGGGCCTAGATCTCCTGTCACTCTTCCGACAAGATATAATTTCCTGCAATTTGCAGGGCTGCATAAATCCTGCACAAATCTATCAAAGAAATAGCTGCATTAATTACTCTTAAGCAGCCATCTGATATTTCTTTTTTGTAAGGGGCAAGATTCTCATTTAGTGCTAGATTACGATGTGCTTGTTTTGGGGGAGGATGGAACAGCTAGGAGAGAGTAACACAAAGGGAATTGACTGAATAGCCCTGAATTTAGCCCACTCACATTTGCATGAATAGTTCTGGGTAGGAAAGGGAAGCCTAAGAAAATTCAACTGCATCAGTTTGATGCATGAAGCGGTTCGTTTCTCTGGAGGCCACAAAAATCACAGACACACACTCATTAGATGGCACAAGGTGTATTTGCAAATAGGATCAGAGCAGAGTCAAAAACTCAGATTACTCCGAACCAACAAAGGAATTTTGCAGGCAGTATTTATCTTCTCCCTCCCGGGCACGTATGCAGAAACAGGAACTCTTACAGCTCACTTCCGTTTCATACAAGCATACTTGTGCTTACATCACTACGTACATCGCATGTATAATATAATTAACTACTTAAGTATGCAGGGTGGAGAGCTAAACATGCATCAGCTAATTAAGCATGCTCAGAAACTACAGCAGGTCGCCAAGAGTTCAAACCCCCCCCCCTTTTCAAGGACAGAGTCAGTTGAATTCCAGCTTCTGTAATCTGCATGAGAGAGGCTAGGGAGAAGCTGGGGGAGAGTCTGCGATTTAGCATAAGAAAAGCTGTGGCAAGGCTGGGAAAGGAAAAAAGTCCTTGGCAGTGTTTCTTTCTTATCGGGTGCAAGATGCAAGCTGTGCATTTCTAACAATATTCCCCCCTCAAGATGCTTTCTGCTCCCCATTTTCATTTAGGCAGATCAAGATAATTATGAGGAATTTTTCTGAGTACCATGACTTTTGCTACAGTCTGCGCTTTGAGGGGGACTGCTGCAACTTGCATCCCTTCAACTGTGGTGGTTATCAATCTAGTGACAGTACTCTCCTAATGCCACTTGAGAAAGATCCCAGCTGCGGTTCTCATCCCATTCTTGACCAGTACTCTTAACATCCGCCTTATCACTTACCAACCATTTTGGGGCCAAAGGAAAAGCCCTCCAAGGCCACTGTTCTCCGGCCTCTCGGAGTCCCCCACAGGCCCAGCAGTTGGTGAGACTGAAGGTACCTGCAATTCTTTCCATCATGTCAACATACAAATTTGTCCCTGGGGGAGCAATTGAGGGAAGCGGGGATATAGGCTGGCGGCTAGGGCTGCTCAATCCTGCTTCTCTTACTGCATAGATAACAACAAGGCATATTAAGATTCCCACCATATTCTCCCTTTCTTGAGATCAAATACAGCGTAAACTTTTTCTTTTTACTTTCTTGTCTAATTTTCTGAACTTTGATTAAGCCGTCTCAGGCGCACTTGGAGATCACCAGTAGGTTCACAGCTCTACTTGCTGGCTTCTTGTTCCGAGGATGACTCAGCTTCCGGAGTGAGTTCGTCCTGGGAGTTGGTGTCCTCTGATGCTCGTGGATTTCGCTTCACATGGGTATAGTGTATCCAACGATCATGGCCAGCAATCTTTATAGCGGTGTGGGTTGTTAGAAGTACCTGGAAAGGGCCACTCCACCTCTCAGTCAAAGGTTCCTTTTTCCACCGCTGCACCAAGACCCAGTCTCCCGGGCAGAAGTCATGTACCGGTACGTCTAAAGGCAGACGCTGAAAGGAGGCTGCATACCTGTGAAGAGAAGACAAGACAGACTGCAAAGCAATAACGTACATATGAAGCTCACTATTACCTAATTCAAAAGTTACATTTTCTCGCATCCCAGGGGGTAAGACTCGAGGGGGCTTGCCAAACATAATTTCATATGGGGTTAATTTAATGCCCTGTCGGGGAGTGTTTCGAATGCAAGTAAGAGCTAGCGGCAATGCTTGAGGCCACTTCAGTACAGATTTTGGTGAGTAGAGTCTTTAAGGTCCTATTCATGGGTTCCACTTGTCCTGAACTCTGTGGTCTCCATGGTGTGTGTAGTTTCCAAGTGATCTTGAGAGCTTGTGCGACTTCTTGAACTACCTTTCCCACAAAGTCTTGTCCTTGATTCGACTTGATGGATTCGGGCAGAGAATACCAGGGAATGATCTCCTGCAACAAATACTTCACTACTGTAGCCGCAGTGGCAGTCCTGGTGGGCCATGCCTCGACCCAACCAGAGAGCTGGTCTACCATGACAAGTAAAAACCCATGATGTCCGGACCGTGGGAGCTCGGCAAAATCAATCTGCCATGCTTCTCCAGGGTACGCTGCCCAGGGTCTACCTCCCATTGGCACAGGGGGTTCCCTTCGAGGGTTTACTTTCTGGCATGTGATGCACCTGGTAGCAATACGCTGAGCTTCTACATATAGCCCTGGGGCTACTGCTTGGCGGATCACTAGATCACCCATAGCCAAGCCTCCCATATGGGTTCTTGCATGAAGCTGATGCAGCACTTCCCGAAGCAATGGCCTGGGTATCATGACCTTTCCTCCTGGTACTATCCACCACCCCTGGGAGTTCTTTTCTGCACAAGTCTTCTGTGCAAATTTATCTTCAGAGGAATACTGCGGGACTAAATCCCGGACGTATGGCCATATGGCATGGGACAAGGCCTGCCTGGATACTTCCTCTGCTTCTCCACCAATAAATGCGGCTTCCTTTGCTGCCGCATCAGCCTTTGCGTTTCCAAGCTTATGCTTTTCCTCAGCAGCCTTCCCATGGGCCCGCACATGAATGACTGCTACCTCTTTAGGCTGGTGGAGTGCCTCTAGTAGCTTGATAATCTGAGGGCCGTTAGCAATTTTATTCCCAGAAGCCGTAATGAAACCCCTTTCTTTCCACAATAGTCCGTGCGCAAGGACCATAGAAAAAGCATAGCGAGAATCAGTGTATACATTAACCCGCTGGCCTGTCCCCAGCTGTAATGCTCGGGTGAGCGCAGTGAGTTCCGCGGCCTGTGCCGACCATGAGCTCGGCAATGACTCCCTGCATACTACCTTATCCAAGGTTACTACTGCACATCCTGTTCGTCTTTTTCCATCGATGACAGAGCTGGAGCCGTCTACGAAGTATTCAGCATCTGGGTCTTCAATTGGGTCCTCGGCAAGATCAGGCCGCACCTGTGTGGTTTGATTCAGGACCTCAAGGCAGTCATGCGTCGGTTTCCCTGGCTCCGGCAGCAAGGTTGCAGGGTTCAAGGCTGTAGTATGTTTGAAAGTAAGTCCTGGATTAGAGAGCAAAAATATTTCATACCGTGATTGTCTGGAGGGGTTGAGAAACTTTCCTCCCTCAGTCCCTAGAATCTGGGGAACTCCATGTGGGGTGTGTATTTCCATATCTGCACCCATGACTATCTTCTGGGCTTCTTCAACAACCACTGCTGTGGCTGCCACAGCCCGAAGACAGGCTGGCCACCCGAGTGCAACTGGATCTAGAACCTTTGAGTAATATCCCACGGGTCTCCAGGTTGGGCCTGATGGCTGTGTCAGCACCCCTGATGCGACCCCCTCGATTCTCATGAACATACAGTCGATATGGCTTTTTACTATTTGGGATGGCCAGGGCAGGGGACTGGGTTAATGCTGCCTTAAGCAGATCAAAGGCATGCTGCATTTCTTTATTCCATTTCCATTCAGTGAGACTCTCCTTAGTCAGGGAGTCATAGAGTGGTCTAGCCTTCCCACCATAATCTGGTATCCATAGTTGACAGAACCCAGCTAGCCCTAGGAATGCCCGCAGCTCCTTGGGTGACTTAGGTGAGGTTAGACCTTGGATTGCCTATATGCAATCTGCACTCGGGGCTCTGACTCCTTTTGAGAGCTTATATCCCAAAAATGTAACTTGAGGCTGACATATTTGGGCTTTCTCTCTAGAGACTTTATATCCTTTTTCCCCTAGAGTGTTTAACAGTGATCTGGTGGCTTCCTCGCAGAGTTGCAAGTTTGGGCTTGCAACTAGCAGGTCATCCACATACTGGAGGAGAGTCACTGCGGGGTGTGATCCCTTCCACTCTTCCAAGTCCTTCTGAAGGGCAAGTCCGAAAATATGGGGGGCTGCTATGAATCCTTGTGGAAGAACTGTCCACATAAGTTGGACTTTATGGAAAGTATCTGGATCCTCCCATTCAAAAGCAAACAATTTTTGACTCTCTCGGTGAAGGGGAATGGAGAAGAAAGCATCTTTCAAATCTAGCACTGAAAATATTTCAGCTTCCCCCGGTACTTGTGTCAAAATCGTGTGTGGGTTCGGGACTACAGGATGGTCTGAAAGGACCTTCTTATTTACTGCTCGCAGGTCTTGGACCAGTCTGTATGAGATCCCATCTGCCTTCGGCACTCCAAGAATGGGGGTATTATATGGTGAGGACCCTTCCACTAGCCATCCGCACCTCTTGTATTTCTCTATTAACGGCTTGAGTCCAGCTCTGGCTGCTTGGCTGAGTGGATACTGCTTTAGCTGAACGGGCCCCTCCCCATCCTTGAGTATGATCCTTACCGGGGAGACCGACTTAGCTCGTGCAGGGGTTCCATCCGCCCATACCGAAGGGTCTACTCCAGTCACGTGATCCTCAGAACTTACTACAGGGCGTCGGTCCTCCAGGAGAGCCATCTGATAGTTCGAGCTCTGCTTGACAGGTAGCTGGACCACCATCTGGTCGTCTCTGAAAAAGATCTCAGCTTGCAATTTTGTGAGTAAGTCCCGCCCAAGTAGTGCAGCCGGGCAACTTGGAGAATATACAAAGGAGTGCTCAAGCAAATGGTCCCCCACTTTGGTGAGAAGTGGCTTACAAACAGGGAGTCAGGATTGCGTTCCCTCAATCCCTTCCACAAGAACATGCTGTTCACTAGTTCCTGCACGGGGGTGGTTTTTCTGGAATCATTGAAAATGTAGCCCCAGTATCCACCAAGGCTTCGAAGTTTTTTGCCACCAACCCTAATGGTTACCATGGGATCTTCTCGGGCTCCAACCGGAAGAGTAGTGGTCTTAGATCCCCGTCCCCTTCATTCTGTGTCCTCACCCTTTTCCTCTGCCCGCATGAGGTGACCTCTTGGTTCGCCCTCTCTCTTCTCCTTTAACTTTGGGCATTCCCTCTTCCAGTGTCCTTTCTCCCTGCAGTAAGCACAAACGTCTGCTCCCACTCTTTCTCCTTTCCCTTTCTGCATCCCAGCCTTTCCAGGGTTACCTCCAGTTATAGCAGCTGCCAGTGCTGCCATCTGTCGCTGAGCCTTTTTATCCTCCTTGCGCTCCTGCATATGCTCACGATTCCCATATACCTTATATGCAATTTCCACCAGCTCTGAAATCGGTTTCCCAGCACCTCCCTCAGTTTTCTGTAACTTCTTACGAATATCAGCAGCGGATTGACCAATAAACATAAGATTTACCATGCGTTGATTATCTGGGGCTTCTGGATCTAGGTCCGAAAACCTGCGGAACGCCTCATACAGCCTCCCGAGGAAAGCTGAGGGATCCTCTTCTCTTCCCTGTCTCACTTCATACAATTTAGACAGATTAGTAACCCGAGGCACTGCCTTCCCCATTGCTTCCACTATAATCCCCAGATACTGTGCACTCAGCTCTCTTCCTTCTGTGGTATGAGTATCCCATCTCGGTTCCTCAACAGGGCAGGTATCACGCAAGGTACGAGCAGCAGCTCCCTCTGCTTCTACCCTGGCTGCTGCAAAGCACTCTGCCGTCCCCAACACTAATTTCCTCTCCTCCGGGGTCAGGAGGGTTTGGAGCATCATCTGGACATCAGCCCAGGTGGGTCGATGGGTTTGCCCAATAGATTGAAACAGGTCCCTCATCTTTTCAGGGTCTTCACAAAAAGAGGGGCTCTGATTCTTCCAGTTAAATAAATCTGAAGTACTAAATGGGGTGTAGACAAAAGTTGCATTGCCCCCCTCTCCGATAACCTCTCGCATCGGGCAATTCAGCACCGGCTGTGATTCTACAGTCTTGCGCAAATAATAGCCCTTATTCCCTGATTCAGATGGGGCACTTGGCTGAGGCTCATGCTCTGAATCATTAGGTATGCTTTGATACGCCGGTGATGGTTTCCCTGAGGGAGGGAGCGGTGGTGCAGAGGGACTGGATCCCGAGGAGGTGTCTGATTCATCCTCGCTACCTGACAGGGTGACCGGAGAGCGAGTCCAATACTCAGCCAATTCAGAATTCCCCCCCTCATTAGACTCGGGGAGTACAGGTGGTCCTTCTCGAGTCTTTCCTTTAACAACCATCACATGAGACTTTACTAAGCATTTCTTAATCCAAGGTGGCTGATTTTGAACCACCCACAACCAACAATCGATATAAGGAAATTGATTCCAATATCTGTTCTGCATAACTATTTCATGGATAGCTATCACTTCTTTTACTACAAAGGATCCTTTCAGGGTCCAGTGGACCCCAAATGTTGGCCACTCGAGTTGACAAAACTTAATTAAATCACCCTTTTTCATCTTCACTCCATAATCTGCCTGCTTTGCAAATTTACTGAAGTTTTGTAATATATAACTTAAAGGCGTATCCGAGTTTTCTACACGGGAGTGACCTGCACCCATATTAATGCCCACAAAAGTGCACCCACCACACACCAAATACCAAAAGATCCTAGTTACAGACGGTTCGCAACAAAAACCAGGCCGAAAATCCCCTGGTAAATCGAACACGTTTTTGTTCCCGGATCCAGACCAAATTGGGCAAGGAAATTCTTATACTCACTCAGATACCCCAGAGATCTCGATCAGAATGCCAGAATGTGTGTCTGGCGTCCTCAGAAACCAAAAATTTTGCACAGGAGCCTTTAATCTCTCGGGTACCCCGACTCACGTCTCAAACCCCCTGGGCGAGCCCAAAAAGGTGGCTCGGTGCGCACTCCCCTTGGTGGCAGAGACGATCTTGTCACTGGGCCCCGAGGTGATCCAGAGACGTCCCATCTGGGGTGTCAGATTGACGCATAAAGCGGTTCGTTTCTCTGGAGGCCACAAAAATCACAGACACACACTCATTAGATGGCACAAAAGGTGTATTTGCAAATAGGGTGAGAGCAGAGTCAAGAACTCAGATTACTCCGAACCAACAAAGGAATTTTGCAGGCAGTATTTATCTTCTTCCTCCTGGGCACGTGTGCAGAAACAGGAACTCTTACAGCTCACTTCCATTTCATACAAGCATACATGTGGTTATATCACTACATACATCGCATGTATAGTATAATTAACTACTTAAGTATGCAGGGTGGAGAGCTAAATATGCACCAGCTAATTAAGCATGCTCAGAAACTACAGCAGGTCACCAAGAGTTCAAACCCCCCCCCTTTTCAAGGACAGAGTCAGTTGAATTCCAGCTTCTGTAATCTGCATGAGAAAGGCTAGGGAGAAGCTGGGGGAGAGTCTGCGATTTAGCATAAGAAAAGCTGTGGCAAGGCTGGGAAAGGAAAAAAGTCCTTGGCAGTGTTTCTTTCTTATCGTGTGCAAGATGCAAGCTGTGCATTTCTAACAATATTCCATTTCTAACAAGTTCCTAATCCTCCCAAATCCTTTGCAACAGCTGAGCATTTAGTTGTTGCCAGCTAACAAAAACATATTTAAAGGAAGTTAATTGTACCAAAGTAGATTGGAGACTGACCACAGACTTCCACATGATTTCATGAGTAGGGTAAAGCATGATAACTATGCTTAAGTCTATGGTATGTGGACTTAGCTGATGGACTGCATTGTACAGTGCAGAGCAGTTTGGCAGGAATGGGAACAGATGATGGGGAGGGCTGAAATCTTTGGGAACATGCAGACATTCACTGCGTCTCCTCTACTATCACATGGCTTACTTTTAAGTGGGACTGTGGTAGGAGGGGTCTGCAGGGCAGGGTGTTTGTTTGGGGGTGAAGGAGTCTAGGGGCCTATAAATAGCTCAGGCAGGTTTAGGAAAAGTGCAGTCCCAGGACTGAGTCAAGTACCTGGGTTTTCCCAATCCTGGGGCTGTGCTACAAACATGTAGATATTCAGTAGATTGGGTTAACCCATTCCTGATTGAACTTAGTTCACCTCCTCAGGAAAACACAAGCAAAACCACCTAGCAAGTGCACAGGAAGGTTAAATGTGAGCATTTGTCGAATGTCTGAGCTGAAAGACTCTCCAACTGTGATCCCTGGACCGCAGGCTAGTGGCCTGCCTCTAGACAACATTGGCTCTTTCTCCACATTTCCAGTAGTTAAGCCAGGGGTTCTGAACCTATTTTTAACTCTAGGCAACCCCTGCAAACATTTTCAAAATGTAGGAATACCCCATTAAAAAAAATAATTTAGTTATGTTATGCATATTGCAATATACACAATTCTGCTATGAATTATGTTATCAGTTGATTAGGACATTATAATTATACTAGCAATTGCCCGTCAAGGATGACTGGGGTGTGTGGGGGGTCCCGCTGTGTTACGGACAGACGGATTAAGCCATGAGCAACTGGTGTCACCTGCGTCAGGGGGGTCCTTTCCCTCCCCAGTGGTTAGTCAGCGACCGGGAGGAGTTGTCCCCCTGTGGCCAATCTCATTGACCAGGAAGCGCATGTGGCGCTCCCAAAAGTGCCAGTAGTGCTTCACTTGGTGCCCCCACTCCCTGGCTGGTGCTTGCAGGGGGGGCACTGGCACTCCTGCCTGCCCCACCTGCACGTCACCTAAGTGGGAAGCACTGCCTGTCAGCGTTCTCAGGGGGTGCACATACACCCCCTACGTGTCTCCACTGGACTAAACCCTTTATTATATAAGAATGATACTCATCACATTGTTGTCGCTGCCTCCACCCAGTGGAACTGCACTGTACATCTCCAGCAGGACGAGATCAGGAAGTGACTGTGGCAGGATCATGAACTCTTGCCACAGCTCTTCCTGGTTCGATCCTCCATGGTGTCTCCTGGAAACAGGTGTGTGTAGTGCAGGTGGAATTGTCCCACATGCCTCGTTTTTTGGCATGCAGCTGTTGACAAGCAGCTGCAGCAGAAAGACAAACCTGCTGTGTCTGCTGTAGTTCTTCCCAGTTTGGCTCCAGTGGGCCTCCTGAAAATGGAGTAGTGCATTGTAGTTTTACCTGGTGGCAGTGGCATCTATCTCCAGGCTGCCATTGCCCTGGGGTGAAACTGCCTCCTGACAACCAAGGTGTGCATAGCATCTTGGAGCCAAACCAGAAAGGGCTGCAGCAGAAATAGTGTGACTACTTGCATAATGTAATGTGGGCTGGCGTGTCTTTCTGGTGCAGATACTTGTCTGTTTGGCTCTGATGTACCTCCCAAAACCTGAGGTGTGTGGGACCATATCACTGCAGTACCAGCAGTGGTGCTGGTGTTGCGGCACCCCTGGCAGGTTCTTGTGGCACCTTACTTGAGAACCACAGAGTTAAGCTATAAGTATCTGTATATTCCTTTCAGTAAAACAACTTCTCAGCTTGATACACAGTGGGGATTCCAATTTAAGCTATAATAAGACCAGTTAAAATATATTGAACGCTTCATTAATTGTGCTTTCTCACGTAAACATTTGGTTGAGTTGTTAAAGGGATGTTAGTGATGGTGAATGAGAAGGGAGGTGACCATGAACTGGTGTCTGGCTTAAGCTATGGTCCATGTTCTGAAGACTCTATTTTTGGCATTGTACATGGGTAATAAGGAAACAGTAACATTCAGTTGTCTGATCTGATCCTGAGCTTACTGAAACCAGTGAGAAAATGTTCCTTGATTTCCCTGGTGTGGAGTCAGACTTCAGGTCTGTGCCTAGGCTTTACATGTACAAATCCAAGCCTGGAATGTAAAATAATTTGACATTCCACAAGTAAAAAAGCAAACAACACAAGTGAACACCTGGAAATGACTCCATAAAAACACACATGGGAGTTATTAGGAAAGTGGTCCTCAAGGCAACAGATTTTCAAAATGACACAGGTAAAAAGGCTTTGTGAAGGAGGGATAATCTGTGTTTGTACAGACTAGTTGTTCTGCTTTTTTTAGAGTACTAAGCACAAGTGGTATCCTGGTCTATGATGAGGGTTCCTAAGTATTAGGGAAACAAATGTAGCCACCAGCAGAGCAATACAGTTTGTACATATGCTGTGCCTATCACAACAAAGCCCTGAACCCTAATAAGGACACTTAAGCATCATGTCTTGAGTTGGTTGCCAGAAGAGCCTACCCCTATGGGGTCTTAACATCTTTACCTTTCAGGAACACCCAGTGTTCTCTCTTTGTTTCTCTTTTCTTGACTTGAGCTCTGCAAACCTATGCCAGTTGAATACTTTGAAATTAGCCTGTTGTATCTCTGTTTTCTTGACTCTGTGTGTTTCTATTGAAGGATAAAATTGGATAGCTTCTTGCAGCTCTAACACTGCATGTGTAAGTTGTGTAAGTCTTAAGAGCTGGGTGGCACTTAAGCTGATAAGTGAGATTTGAGTTGTGTCCTGTGAGCCATTAGGGCATCTTTACACATTCTCCAGGGTGTGGGTGCAAGGGGGGGCATCTTAATTACAGCAACTGTCAGAAGTTGCTGTAATTAAAACATACGTAGTGTCCTGTGTATTAAGCATCCCATGCTTCAAACTGGCAGCGGAGACACTTTAACTAAAGCTAGCCAGTGGGCGGGGGAGGCAGGAGCAGCAGTGCCCCTCCTGTAGATGTGTTTAAACAAGCTGTTCATTTTTGTTAACATGCCAATAAAACTGTTGTTAGGCAGTGGCAGAGCCAGAACTCCTTGAAATCACTTTACACTCTTGAACCTCAGACGCTGTTCCTAAAGGGGTCTGATTTGCCACTGTGATACTCCAGCCTTGTGCCTGCCTCAGTCCAGAGATATCAGAGGAGCTACATCCAAGTAAAACTGGAATCACACCAGGATAAATCAGGCCCAAGTATGAGTGAATGAATGGAAAACTTGTACTTGGGGCAAAACATCCTGTTCTGACATACGGATATTTAGCAAAGTCTCTTTCAGCACTTGTGAGTTGTACTTTCTCTAAATTGACTTCCAAATAAATAAAAATATATTAATTTGTTTTGTTATTCTAATTGAGAGAAAGAGACTGGGGGTTGCCATGGTATATTTTCTTGGTCCTAATAGATTTTGTATTTAGCCAAGGGTACCGTCATGATCAATGCTGCCTTTGCTGTATGTTCTTCGGCCAGATTCATCCTCTTGTGAGGAGGTGTGTTAAGCAAAATATCCTCAAAGAAATGCAGTGTTGCCCTGAATTTTCCCATTGCAGCTAAAATGAACTGATTCTTCAAGAGGTAGAATTCCATAGATAAGCACCATTATTATCATAATTCTTACCACATACTGTATATATTACATGGAGTTCATGTGATATAAGCAAGTGTTGTGTTTTTTTTTTTAAATGCTTGTTTTTCAGCTGTACTTCTTTTCATAAGGCATCTGACATTTCCATGCCCAGACTTGTCTTCTATTTGTTCCTCCAAAGTGCTGCTGGAGACATCCATTTTCATATTAATTTAGACCAATCTCAGAGCAATGCAGACTCTTCACACCAGTATTCAATAAGAGATTTATGCATCTCCAAATTTAATACATTCAGAAATAAATACAAGCCCTGCTTTCTAATCTGGCTGAATAATTTTTTAGAATGAAAATAAATGTTGAGTAGTGGTTTTTTATACAGGCAGACATACACTGCCACCACCACCATTTTTTCCTTTGATTTGCTCTCTTTATCTTTGCTTGCCAGGCTTTTGAGTGGAAAAATCCATCTCTGAAAAGTCTTTTCATCCTTTTCCATTGCTGTTTTTACATTGAAGAAAGTGTCTGAATTTAATTGAAGTGTTAGCTCTACACACTGGGGTGTTGAGCTTGAAGAAGACATGCTTCTAGGAAAGTCCCCTGGAAACCATGGGTACTGGTGATGAGTACAATGAGTTTGTGCAGCTCCTGCTGTGGGCATGTCTTCCCTGGGCTATATTTTTCCAGTTGCCTTCTGTCCCCTCCCCAGTGTCTTTAGCCTCCCCATCCATGTTACCTTTCTCCTCTGCCTTTCTCTTGCTCCTTTACCTGGCATTCTCCCATCATTTTCCCTTTCCCCTTTTTGTGCCTCAGTTTGCTCCAAACATTAACAAAATAATCAGGTCAACAGAAGATCATGGCACTAACATCATTTCCATGCTGCTCAGACATTTTCTCCCCCCACTTCTGCCCATTCAACACTAGTTTGTCATCTCTGGTCTTGCGTTCAGGGACTGTGTTTGTACAGTGCCAAGCAACAATGGGGTCTTCATGTTGGATAGGCTCTCCGGGCAGTACCATAATATATGGACAGAAATCTGGGGAGCAGGAAGGGTGGCAGTGGTATCAAAGAGCCCTATTGCCCTCAGAGCAGGCAGTCCCTTTGGTTCTTCAGGATCACAGCTTCCCTTTCCCCTCATGCAGACCCAGACAATAGGCATGGGTGAATTGGGTGGCCACCTGGGGGGCAGACAGAAAGGGGGCCCAAAAATTGTATTTTTTTCTGTTGTCCAATTATTATCTCTGGTGAAGGGGGATCCAATACTAAAAGTTTGCCCGGGGCTGCCAGGAGTCTAGGTATGGTACTGCCTTCATGGTAATGCTATATGTATTGTGGTTGCTGGTCTCTGCTCCAACAGTCAGAGTTTCTGAATGAACCCAGAAACTATTTCACTCCCCAGCTACTGTTATTTAGCTCTGTATGGTCTAGTGTCATTCTCCTGAAGACCAGACATGCAAAATAGCCCTGCCTACGCTGCCTAGAGGCCTCCTGAGGCCCAGACAGACAAACCCCATTACGGTGCTACTAGTCCCTGTTACATTTTTGGTCCCTGGTGCTCCTTTCTAATGAGTACAGTGTTCCTCAAATCCTTATGGCAGTATACTGGAGAGTCAGCCAAATAGCAAAAGGATTTTCGTGCTTGATAGCAATGCTTGGAGACCTTGGCACTGAGCAGTAAGATTATTGGATGATAAAGGTCTGTGGGCCAAAGTATCTTCAGTGTCACCAGTGCATCCACTGAAGAAAAGGCACTGAAGTCAGTGACTTTTGCACCAGTGCAACAGAAAGGCGGCATACCCAGTGTTTTACGTCTGATCGGTTTAAGAAATGACACCAGAGAATCGTGACTTATGATGCCAGAAATTTACATTTTGTGATGCCTGAGATATTCTGGGTTATGCCTGTATGATTATGACTGTGCCCCTAAGAGACTGATAAGACTATCTCCCAAAGCTATCCTAAATCATGCTGCCACTTCTAATTTATTTAAAATGTTGAACTACTGCTTTCAAGCTCTGTATTTGCATATGACTGCAGAGTTGTCAGTTCTGAATTTGTGCGCCTGCCTTTCTTTCTGGCACACCTGTGCCAGATGCATGTTGTAAGCCAAAAATGGTTCATCTGGCTTTGTATAAATCAGATTCTGACTGTAAACTTCAAAGAAAAAGCAATTCTAGGACTGAGTATGATGCATACATAGGTTTGTTTGTTGTTTTTTTTCCCCATAAATCTGAACTACAGTTATCAGTTCAATCCAAATACAGCTGTAATTGCCTGTGCTTCCCCTTGATTTTCTTCTAAGCAACTACATCAAAAAGAAAGGGGAACTTTATGTACCTGTTTTGTTTGCAGTCTTCCCAAGATTCTAATGAATACATCTGAATAGTTGAGAGGATTTTTGAGATGGCCTGTTCATAACCAACAATGACCCATAGTCAACTGGAGTAGAAGGGTATGGATTGAATGGCTTTGAGGTTTTCACCTCTATTGCTATCTTTCTATTATTATGCTGATTCGCAAATAAAGATAGCCTTTCTACTAAATTTGGTACATCTTTACACTAATCAGGAGGCTGCACTATATCCATGCAGATTTCCATAAGTAATTATGAATCTCAGTATACATTTATTTAGATTCTTAATTTTTAACATATTCATTATCATAGGAAATGGTAAATGAAGTACTTCTTATATTGTAGATAATGTTTTAACTTACGATTTTGAGTTAAAGTGCATTTGAATGGAAATTGGAATTTAATTTAAAATGAAAAAAAAAACTTTTTTAAGGAGTGATATAAAACAACCTCAAAAGCACTGGATACAAGCAAGTTCAATATTGGAAACTGATTTACTAAATAAAACTGTAGTTAGTGAATGGATGGATTCTTTCTGGTGCCCATGGCCAGAATTTCAAGAGTATACATATGCCTAGTGGAATTTGCAGCCATTACAAAATAGGTTAGGTGCCTAACTCCTGGTGAAATCATTGGGAGTTAGGAGCCTGCCTATGCTGTTTAGGCACTTCAGAAATCCCAGCAGGTACATCTCTTCATCTTTTAAGTGCCTACATACCTTTGCAATTTGGCCCCATGTCCTACAAGGTTTTGTAATAGGAAGTCTCATCCTGTTCTGATTTTTCTACGTTGATTGGGAAAAAGAAACCAAGCTTTTCTGTTCTTTCAGTTCCCAGTCAGACACTTAGTGGTTCTACATTATATGTGACATACTTATAAAGCTTAAATGGATCTAAAGCTGTTTCTTCTTGATTCTTGTCATTTAAAAAAAAATGTTCCTTAATTCATAAAAATGTGAGGAAGGTGTATTGTTGCAATGTATCTGGCTTTGATGAAGACTGTCATAATTTCAAATCTAATCGTACACTAATTCCTTTTTAAAAGGAAACATATTTATAATAAAAGTATCTAATAAAAAAAATTGTGGTCTTCTGTTCACCCTGGCCTGTATATGCAGCCTTTGTTTGGAATCCCACTCTCTGCTGAAATGTTCAAATTAACCCTTAAACATCTAAATTGGCCTTACATTTCCAAAAATATTTTTCCCCACTAATTTAGCTCATTGCCCCACATCTTAGCATGAAACCTCCCCTGAGCAATGGTGATAAGTAAGTCCTGACTAATGAAACTTTTGCAATTTAAATTAAGAATTGATTATATGCCTAGATTGCAAATGAAGCCCTTTTTGATTTCCTCATGAACTGGAGGAGGAGAAAATATTTTATTATAGCTTCACATCCTGGGTTGAATGGATACAAGTTGAGCTGTACTCCAGCTGGACTTTGGATATTCATTTTGTTTTCAGGAAAAACGGGGTTGTTAACATATCCAAAGCAATCGGAGCGAATGGTGAAATAAAGCTGGCATTGTCGATTTTTCAGAATTGAATAAATTAGAAAGTAAGTACTTTAGGATCGTGGCACATTGGCTGAGTCATAAAACTGGGAATTTTCTGTTAATTAAGACATTTTGCAAGATGGTGTCGGGACAAAGGGACTTGGTAGGTAGCAGGTAACCAAGGAGGCAAGTGTTTTCTGTAGCATTACCAGGCTGTCATAAAATATTACTAAGGTCTTCAAAATTATGGGATGGTGTAAAAAAAAATCAAATGTTAAATAATTATACATTTTATGTGATAGTTTAGGGTTTTTTGGCTACAATATGGACTAATTTTGGAACCTCCAGGTCAGTTATTCTTAACCAGGGTCCTGTGACACCGTGGGGTGGTGTAAGACCTTTTTAAGGCTGCCATATGCTATTAGCACTGTTAGGTGTACAAATACCTGCACATGATTCACAAGCTAGATCCAGAGATTTCATACAGGAAACCATGGCGTCAAGAACATTTTGACTTGTTGTGGTCACTCTGAGTTTTGCAAGAGAAGTGCTCTATTTTTATTTATTTATTTTTTACTATGGAAAAAGAAGTGAAAGCTAAGAACTGCCATTTTTGAGAGGTGCCTGGAGTATAAAAAGGTTGAAAACTACTGTCTTAGGTTAATGTTGCTCAGAGCAGCTATGAGAATTAGAAACTTCCTTTTCTCTAAAATGAAAGCTGAAATTCATACATAATCATGTGGATCCAGGAGCTGGAGATTTAAGAAAAACACCAAATATTAGGAGCCTTGTAATAAAACTGGGAGAGCATGTTAATGAATGAAGGTCTTGTAAGAGAGATGTAGCCATGATGATCTAGAAACTGTGTGAGAGGCAAGGATTTCTTAGAGTGATATCTTTTTTATTGGACCAACTGCATAGTTGGCATAAAGTTAAACAAGCTTTTGAATGTAAGACATTCTTCCTCAAATCACTTGCTGTGCCTAACTTTGTATAATCAGAGACCTGGGGAAGACTGTCTTGCACACAAAAGCTTGTCTAACTTCATCCCAACTATACAGTAGGTCCAGTAAAAGATACCACCTTAAGAAGTCCTTGCCTCTTGCAAATGAAGGTTTGGCAGAAGGGCCAGCAGAGCACCTTACAGCACTTGTTGCATGTGATGTCCTAGCATGGTTCCCTTGTTCCTCAGTTGACAAGACACAGGAGCACTGCAGAAGCCACTGTCCTTGAAAAATCAAACAATTCATAACTGAAACAACCCCATTCTGCCCTCCAGTGCTTCATTGATTTCTGGGCCAGTTTCCAGTCTTACGTACAAGGCTGTATCTCCAAAGTGACACCAGTGGCATATCTGTGTAACTCGGGGGCAGGCAATTATTTTGGGCTGCTTAACAAGTTTTGGTGAGCTGTAGAGGGCCGCGTGGGTAGTTCTGCCCCTTCAGAATCAGAAAAAACCCAAATCATACAGTAAAAGGCAAACACCTACTATAACATATTTTAATTTTATTACAAAAATATTTTTGTCATGATTTGTTTGTGTTTGGTATATAGAGGTGACTGCAAAATAACTCAGAAATAAATAATTAGTTTTGTGTGTGGGGATGTGGCTGTGAGAGGGGGCATAAGGTATGTTGGGTTGTGAATATGTGGGGCAGCTGTGGGGGCAGGGTGTGGGTATGACGGAGGTTGGGGGGGCTGTGGGGACCCCCCCCCCATTCCCTCCATGGCACAGTAGCAGGTAAGGGCAGTCAGGGCAGAGGCACTGCACATTGTAGCGAGGGGCACAACCTCTGGTGGGCAGTCTGTATCGCCGGCGCTCCCTGCCACTCGCGCGGCAGGGAGGGGAGCCCCACGCGGTGGAGCCGGTTGCCTTCCCCGCCAGGGCTGCGCGGCATGGGAGGCAAGCCCCAAGCGCTTTCCCCTGCGGAGTGGGGAAGGCAGCCAGCTCCAGCGCCCGAGGCTTCTCTCCGGTGCTGCGCAACCCCGTCAGGGAAGGCAACCGGCTCCACCGTGTGAAGCTCCCCTCCCTGCCGCGCGAGTGGCAGGGAGCGCGGGCGACACAGGGCCCGCTCAAGGCCTGCGCCCCTCACCGCGATGTGCAGCACTGGCTGGAACCGTGCCCTGTCGGGTGCTGTGCCTTTAGTGCCCCACTTGCTGCTGCTGCTGCTGCCGCCGCCTGCCGGGGCTGTGCGCCATGGGGGGAGTGTGTCCCTACACCTCCCTACTCTCCCTCACACCCACACGCTGCCCCTCGTCCCCCAGCCCCAGCTCCAGCCCCGCAGTCTGCACTCCCTCCCAGCTGCACCCCACCCCCGCTGCTTCCCTACCCGCTGCCGGGAGCAAGTGGGAGAGGAGGGAAGTGGGGCAGGTCCCTGGGGGCTGCAGCAGCAGCAGCCCTGCACAGAAGCTGCACTCTGGCAGGCCAGGCCCTTCCACCCATGAGGGTGGGAGCCAGGCAATAGGATACATTTTGGGGGCTGCTTGTACATGTGTGTGGAAGGGCTGGGTCGGGGCTGGGGCACAATTTGTTGGGGGTGCCCCATGGGCCAGGTGAAAGTGCTTGGTGGGCTGGATCTGGCTGTATTTTGCCCATCGCTGGTGTAACTCCTAACAGAAATGGGCTTTCTGTGGAGCAACTCTTTTAAGCTCTGCTATTTCCTCTGAGAGGGTGAGCAGCATCGATCAAAGGAAGAATCTCAGTGGGGTGAATGTCTGAAGGAAAGAGGATAGAAATGGGGATGAGTGCTCTGAGGAATGAAAGCATCCATCTAATGGACAATGGCTTGGTAAATGAATCCCTGATCTGTAGCAGTAGGTCTGCAGCAAATGATACAGCAGGAAGGTTACCTGTTGGAGGAATATAGGTCAAGTAAATGAATACATGATGTCAAACAAATCCTGCACGGGGATTACACAGGAAAGTACTTAGAAAAGTGGAGGCTTCAGTTTAGTAGCTAGGCAATCTGTAAGAATAGGAATGAAAATAAAGAGAAGCCCATGACTATAGAAAAAGGATCCAGAATAACAACAAGAGTAATGACGGGGAGAGTAAATATGTGCTAGTTTGTTAGGGGCCATATAAAAGGCGAATGAGAGCAGGAGTGCCTGCATGTGTGTGTGTTTGGTATTTTTTTTTGACCTTCATGACCCTTAGGGTTTGTCTGCTTTGTTCCTGGTGCTTTTAAAGAGAGACGTTCTGGACCCTACCCACTCCTGTTCACACAAGCTAGCCTTGAACCGCAGCTGTACAATGGCTTCAGGGGCAACCTCTGCAGCTGCTCTTGAGCCCTCCAGCATACCTGAGGGCAGCCATGGGGATCCATTCCCTGAGCACTTCACAATCGCATTTCTGGGTTTGGTGTGTGCAAGCAAGGATGCAAGTGTGGCATGTCGCTCTTCAGGAACTCCAGGGATGGAGGGTGGGCATGCTCTTAGTCTTGCTGGGATGGCTTCCCAACTGCGACCATGCTTCTGTGCTGACACCCCTACTGCCAATTCCAGTTGTTTCAGTGTGTGACAGACAGATGCTGAAAAGGACGCAGATAAATATTGCTTATAAAAGGGCCAGATTATGACTCCTTTCTCCCCTGGAAGCAGTTAGTTTCTCATAAATTTGTCCCCAATGTGATCCCAAGTGTGTTTCTGTATATATATGCCCTCCTCTGACCACATCATAAACATTTCAGATTTCATCTTCACAGCATGCCTAGTAAGGGAAGCAAGGATCCTGACAAGGAGCTGAGTCACACACAGATGATGTCATTTACCCAAGTTCATTTAACTTTTTACTGATTAATAATAGAGCTAGGGAAGTGACCTTAGATCCCTTCAGTCTGAAACCTGTATCTCAGCCAAAAAGCCAGCCTCCTCCTTCACAGCCTTTTGTTTGGAGGAAGTAAGGAAATATTGTATGCTGTCATGTGCAGGGCCAAATAGGTGAAAGGAGCATTGCACACTTGCTGCTGCTCATCAGGGATAAAAGTCAGGCTATTATAAATGGAATTAAGACCTAAAGAACTGGCAGTTCCTTTCAAGCCACGTGAAAAGCCCAGATACAGCCATGTATACACTGCTGCAGGTCTTTTTTATCTGGTGACAGATGCCTCTTGTAACTAATGCTTAAATGGCAATGTTACAAAGTGATTTACACTGCTGTCACTTTGAACTACTTCTGCACGTTAGCAGTTATTGTAGGTACTTTCATGTAACTTTGCTTTACTGTCACTGCATTTATTTATGTACAGAATGAAAGCATTCATCAAGGAGGCGTCAATAATACAACCATTATTAGCTGACATTGCATTCAGTATGCCTAGCTAGCCTGTTAACGCAGGACTGTCATGAAACTTCAATAAACAAGGTGCACATACAGGAAATTCCATAGGGGGTGGATTGTCAAGACTGGAAATTTTACCTCTTCTTAGAAAAATCATGGGGTTCCCATGACATTGCAGATGTGCTGCTAACATTTTGATCTGGGGGTTCCTCAAACATTTCCCACTCCAACCAGAATAACATGTAACATTCTGTGGGTAAAATATTTTCTCCATCATCCAAATAATCCACCTACCCAATGCTTTCCATCCTCCCTCATAATCCTGCACACATTTTGGATAGTGAGGACAGGCATGATACCACTGAAAAGAAAACCATAGGATTGTCAGTGTCCTACTCGAGACATGTGATTGTCTCCAACAACAGCTGCTGAAAGCATGTGTGGGTAAAGGCTTCATCTCTCATTTTTATACCTCTTTTCAAGTGGGAATGAATTCTGAAAAGTAAAAGGGGCATGTTTCCATGGCTCAGGAAGGGGATGCATCCATCTTGGGAACAAACTGAAGTGGGGAGGGGAAGGGGTTGCACATTTGGAACCACTGTTTAGATGCTTCCAAAAACATTTTTCTTCCTTCTTGGGTATTTTTCATTGGCTGTGCCCAGTATATGCAGCCCTGAACTGCCCTAAGTTTGCTCACTCTTTATTCTTTCTTCTTTTTTAACTATTTTTCAGGTATTGGGAAAAATGTTATCTGTGACCGAACAGCAACCCCCCTAGATGCCTTCAGGATGATGTCTGCTGCCCATTATTACCCCAAGCTTATGAGCATCATGGGGAATGTCCTACGCTTCTTGCCTGCTTTTGTGAAGATGAAGCAGCTGATTCAGGAGGGCTATGTGGGGGAGCTCCTGGTGTGTGAAGTTCAGGTTCACAGTGGGAGCCTGCTGGGCAAAAAGTATAATTGGAGCTGTGATGACCTGATGGGGGGTGGGGGCTTGCACTCAGTTGGCACCTACATCATTGACCTCTTGACCTTCCTCACTAGCCAGAAGGCTGTGAAAGTCCATGGGTTGCTCAAGACCTTTGTGAAACAGACGGACCACATCAAAGGCATACGTCAGATCACCAGTGATGACTTCTGTACGTTTCAAATGGTTTTGGAAGGTGGGGTGTGCTGCACTGTGACTCTGAACTTCAATGTCCCAGGGGAGTTCAAACAGGATATTATTGTGGTAGGTTCAGCTGGACGACTGATTGTAATAGGCACTGATCTGTATGGGCAGAGCAACAGTTCTCCTCAAAGGGAGCTCCTTCTAAAGGACTCCACACCCGTCAGCAACTCCTTGTTGCCTGAGAAGGCCTTCAGTGACATCCCATCTCCATACCTTCGAGGCACTATTAAGATGGTGCAAGCTGTCCGGCAGGCATTTGAGGACCAAGATGACAGAAGAACCTGGGATGGAAGGCCCCTTACCATGGCTGCCACCTTTGATGACTGTCTGTATGCCTTGTGTGTAGTGGACACCATCAAAAAGTCAAACCAGCTCGGGGAATGGCAGAACATTTCAATCATGACAGAGGAGCCGGAGCTGAGCCCTGCATACCTCATCAGTGAAGCCATGCGTAGGAGCAGAATGTCTCTGTACTGCTAGCTGGACTTCAGCTCTTAGCACAGAATGGAAATTGCACAGTTCTTAAAGAAAAGTCAGACAGGGCAAGTGTTTGGGCATGGAAAGGGTCGACATTTTGGGAGAAGGAAACGTGTTTAGATCAACTAAACTAATTGGTGCCTAGATGCTACAGTGATGGAAGCAGTGAAAATGCCTGATATAGATAAAAATGAGTTGTGTAAGAGCTAATCTAAATAACTTGTGGTGTCTATTTAGTAGCAGTATTAACTGGCTGGATAAAATGATATCATGAACTCAGTCTCCTACTTGGAGGTGCTGTGCTTAAACCCAATTGTGTTTACTGTGAAAGATCAGGAAGGTCCTTCTTGATGTTTTTTTTCCCCTCTCGTGCTAGGGCCTGTGAAGGTGCTCTCATGTCAGAAAGTTTCTGATGGTATCTGATGTGAATAGTTCGTACTATGCCAACTGACAACAACACCCCGTACTATTACCTTACTAACCAATGCATAGAATAATAAGGCTTCGTGTGACAGTGTCACGTGTCCCAGACAAATTTGGCAGCTCCTGTTTCATAGCTTATTCTAAGAGCCTGCGGGGTATTTTTTTTTTTTTTTAGCATAATTAAATAGGGAAAATTGTGGCTTTTATAAACAAATCAATCTTCAACAGCAACTCCTGTGTGTGTCTGTGTGTGTGTAGGAGGGCATTCTACAAGCTCCTGCTGAGCTTCAATATTAGCTATACAAATTTGCTTATAAAGAAGGACTGAGCAAAACCTTTGTAAACAAAACTCCAGGCTGCATGATACTCTGCTGATAGTGGGTTTTGTTGCACGATCAAAGCTCAGGCCAGTTTTATCAAGGTTTACACAATTTTCAGCATGCCTGGCATTGATTTGTGAGTGAATTTGTCTTGCATTATGGCTTGAGGTTGTAAATGTACGAAACGAAGTGGGTTGCCACCCAAACCCAGGTGAGGTATGACAGAAGGTGGTTTTAACTTTTGTATTCTTTTAAGCCTAAGTGAACCCCGACTCTACAAGGAAAATATTTGCACCAACCTGCAGACTTCCAGGTCCAGACAGGAAGAGTGTGAACTAAAAATCACTAGGAATGAGAGAAATACTGGGAGCATCTACACTTTGCAATTAATGTGGCACAATAAATTCTGGTGCATATAGTACTGGAGTTTATTGCTCCTGGGTGCTATGCTTACACATGTGATCGGGCCCACAGAACATTGAGTGGGTTGGAGCAGCTCTGGCTGGCAGGGAGACCAAGGGATCAGCCGGGGGCTGCTCTGACATGGCTCAATGTACTGCGGAGGGGCTGGCTTGAACACCAGGGTGCTTCAGTGAAGGGCTAGCTGGCAGGCAGCCCCTGCACTGAAGCACTCTTGTGGCCCAGCCAGCCCTGTCAGCATCTACATGTGCACTGCTGCAGAGTAAAGAACACTGCTGCAGAATAGTACTTGCAGCAGAGTTAATTAGTTTACTGCAGCCTAATAGGGTTGCATGTGTAGATGCTGAGACTTTGCTGCAGAACTACTTGGGCAGCTCCATAATAAACATCTCATGTAGACACACCCACTGATTTTTAGAGAAAAAAACCCAACAAAATCAGAAAATCTTCTTTACCTGCTAATCAATAGCTAGCTACAGGTACTGTACTGATTTCCCTTCCTATCATCATTGACAGGATGGACAAATTGTTTCTAGTCTCTTTGGCCTCTGGATATATCCATGTTGTCTCTGACGATGCCTGGAAGGTGAAATGTCAACCGCCCCCTCCCCCCCCCCCCCCCAACAAAACAAAACAAAACAAATCCTTGTTGGGCATGAGCTAGCACAGCTCCCAGGCTCTCCTTTTATAGACATATTTTTACAGTGGTAGCTGTACTGTATTTTCTTTTGCCATTACTATGCACAGAGTGGGAGTTAGTGGGCAAGACATTTTTTCACAGCAGCCCTCCCTAGTATGATCAGGTACAGTATACATATTCCCTTCTTTTTTAATGTTTTAAACTCTGATTTGGCCAAGAATTTGCCCAAGTGAATGTGACTTGCTCTAGGGAATTGAATAGGAATATTTATATGCGTAAAACTGTTTGCATGCTTAAGCTTACAGCACAGGTCCAGAGATATGAACAATCTTATGGCAAAATGTAATGCCAGAAAGAATAGGAAGCAGAGTAATTTGTGAGTGTCCCACATGCTAGCTATATTTGTGTTAATAGGGACTGAGAGAGAAATCTGACCCAGGTCAACATATCAATCAATGCTAGGGTTATAAAATTCATGACAATTTAGATGTTTAAGGTTTACAGTTCTGTTCATTTCAGGGGCAGTTGTATAGGTATTCTACAGCTGTCCCCTATCTGGTTTGCATTCCACTGCTGGCTGTCAGAGTCCAGGTGCAGTGCTGAATTCAATGAACTGGAAGATAAATGAAAAGGGTTTGGTGCATATTTAATTTGGAAAAAATAAAACCCTGTAAATATACATGTGTATGTATGTGCATGTGTGAACCTTCCTGAATTATTTGCCGAGATTTATAAACTGTGTGAATGATGGAGAGATATTGTCATGTCATTTGTTTAAATAATATTGAAAATGAGTCAAATGAACTATTTGATCAAGATTGTTTGACCATTTCTAGGAATGAAACCTGATATTGACTGCTTCTGGCTGGCCCCTGGGCAAATTTGCAGGGCTTCTCTTGCTGGGGGTTCCAGGAAAGTTTGGAATTTTTCCCCTATTGTTTAAAACAATCCCTTTAAAAACAATTGAAAAAACCCAGCAATAATGCAAACAGGAAATAACCAAGACAATCATCATTGCATACGTAACTATTTTTTATTAAGTCCTTGCCAGAAAGCATACTCAAAAAAAATGCTGAAATAGAACAATTAAAACTGCTTCTCTCTTAGCAGAAGAATATTTACCAGAGCCAATCAAGAGAAAGAAATCTGTTGTTTTTTTCAATACAGCAAGGTGCAATCTCCTTGCCATTGACAATGGCCAGTAGGAGTCCTGAATGTACGCTAAGCGAGTGATAGAATTATTGAAGGCAGGGAATTGGGTATGAGAGAAACCATGCCTGATATAAGTAAACCTGGTAGTAAATTGTATAGAGGATCTGAGTTCATATGTTTCTGAGTTTCTTATGATTTACTATTTGTAATAGGGTTGAACTTGAAAAGCCTCACTCTTGGCGTTGGCCCTGATTGCAGTAGGCTCTGCAGAAAGTGTTTTAAAACAAATAATGTTTTTCGCTCCTTTATTTTATTGTTTGTTCAGCTCTGCACTATTGTGGTTTTGGTCAGAAGCAGAAATGCTGGAATCCTGGGCCCCAGTGGTGTGGGTAGAATCCTGTGGCTGTTCATAGTTGTGTGGAAGATGCTAAGACAGCTTTTCTGTCCCAGAGCTGAAGCATCATCCTCCCTTCCCATCCACTTATGGATTCAGATACTGTAGTTTGGCAGAGCTTAAATCCTAACTGAGATGGCAGGTAGTAATGGCTTACTGTAAGGATTGGAGGACTGCATTTGCACTTTCCTGAGTGTAAGATCAGATGACACATTGCTATTCAGTCAAGGTTTTGATAGCTTTAGGCATAAAGATGCTAAGCTGTCATCTACTTCACATCTAAAAGAGCTTGGAATAGATTTATACTATAGCTATACTATGTCAGTAAAATTGGGATTTACTCTATAGTACAAGGGATGTTTGGATCCATTCTGTGCACCTTCAAGCACTCATCCCTGAGCAACACTGAGCTAGATGCTACATCTGGCCGCTGAAGTTCATGTCAGGTTAACGGATTGGGCTAACAGTTCATTAAAAAAACATATACTTTGTTGAATTCAAAAGTGGTACATGACCAGGGAGTATGCACTTGGAATTGCACTTTTCTTTCTCCATTGCCACAAGACTTGAGACTAATGCTGCTAGAATAAACAAAGGTGTAGTAGCCAGATCCAGGCTACTGCTGAATTTGCAGTAGCCCTAGAAGCAACTTTGTGCATTTGCTGAATCAAAGATATTTCTGTTTCCTAGAGCTGCTGTTGATGAGACTCTTTCTTTTGCCATTCATTCCTTATGTACATATAATATTAAAATTTGTGCTCTGATGCCAAAGATGCAGACAGCCAAAGGAGTGCTTGTTCAGAGGCAGATTATACCCTACTGCTCTACAAGTGCTTTATCAAACAGCCGTAGAACAGAAAGACTGCCACTGATTTTCACCAGGCATTGGATAGGGTTATAGGTGAAAAGAGAGGTGGACTGAGGGCAAGCTTTCACCATGTCCCTGAGGAGTAGCAGGACACAATTACAGTCCTTTTCACCCTAGGAGGTAAAAGATGCTGTAAAGGAGATGAAGATAAGGTATGTCCTTGCCTTGTACTTATATGCACTAGCTCGCCATGCACGGGGAGTATGTTTCAACTCCTGAAGATGCCTAGTTAAGTCCTTGAGTTATGGCATTTTCCTTATCTCATCATATCATGCACAGGGCTGGATTAGTAGTGTTCAGGCTAGGTAGTTAGAAAATACCAACATAAAGACAGTACATTCCTACTTATATGGCAGAGGGTCAGTGCATTTATATACTCGCTCAGATGCAGGATGAATTTCTCTAGAACTCATCCACAGCTTTGTATGAAAGCTGGAGAAATCCCCATTCAGCTCACATGGGCAACCAGAAGTACTTTGCACGTTGTCCCAAATGTTTCCTGCTTTTGTGAAGCTCTTGAATTACAGTGACTGGAGAAGAGAAGGGGCATCACAGAAATGCAGGAGGGAGGGAGGGAGGGAGGAACACGGCTCTGTTGTACATTGTTCTAGCATATAAACAATTCAATCCTGACATTGTCCTGTTTGTTTTTATGCCCCCATAAATGCGGCAGACATTTTTCAAACTAAAAGACTCAATTGAACAAAAAATTGGTGTTGCTAAGCTGATTTTTTTTGTTTGTTTGTTTTTGTTTCACAGAACAAGGCAAACTTAGTATCTCCACAGTGTCTTTTTGGGGGGTGGGACGGGTCCATAAATGACTGCTGACAGCATATCTTGTCACTGAAAGTTTTTAAACCCTGGTCTTCTACCTGCTCCCCTAAGGTAAATAAAACAAGTGGAGCCTGTTCACTGTTCATTTCCATATTTATAAGGGTTTTAAAGCATCCAGCAGATATTAGGCTTTGTCAAGCTATTTGACACATTGGTTTAATGCTCTTACTTTCTTGATGAGCAAGTATGTCTTCAAGTACCTGAAAAGCTGAACTTTGAACAGTTTGATCTCTAACGATGCTTTCTGGCTATTTATGACAAGCTGTGAAATGGCAGGCTTATCCAGAAACAGGTGTTTTTCTGTTGTTAACATTGGAAGCAAAATTTGTTAATATTGCAGCTGAAGTATGACCAAGAAATCATCTACCATCCTGTCCGTTTTAAAAATGTATCTTCTTTCTGGGAATGTCTTGACCTGTGGGGTATATTCATTTGGATAACAATAACTTCTTGTAAAAATATTTTCTTCTCTGACTTCCATCCTTCATGAGAAGGAATTTTAAGTAACTAGGACTGTAGATAGGATTGCATTTATGAACCTATATTGTAACATCATTACTGCTGCTCTGATGCCAAGCATTTGAAATGTCAGGCATACAAATAGATTATTATATCCATTTCGAGACCTGAAAAATAAAGGAGAAAAACTGGTTCAGATCCACAAATAGAAACATTTTAGCGACTTTTTGGTTAGACTGTAAAAAAATAAAAAAAATAAAAAAAAAATTGGATCAATCCAAAATATTTTATTTACCTGAAATGAAATGCTTTGTTCTTGCATTTGGATTTTTTAAATATTATTTTAAATATACGTCAATTTTTAACCTCTAAAAATAGCCTCAAAATTTAAAATAAAATTGAAATAAGGCATTTTTAAAGGAAGCAATTCACTTCAAAAGTGTCAAAATTAAATGGTTTCAACATTATAGAAATCTTTGTCCTATTATTGTTCAAAACTATTCACCAGATTTAGCCCAAATGTGTGGCT
Source organism: Crocodylus siamensis (assembly GCF_052110815.1). Taxonomy (NCBI): domain Eukaryota; kingdom Metazoa; phylum Chordata; order Crocodylia; family Crocodylidae; genus Crocodylus; species Crocodylus siamensis. The sequence goes on along the minus strand of NC_143397.1, from coordinate 132,336,709 downwards.
AGTTTTGGTGTCCTCTTTCCAACTCCTTTTTGGCAAATTTGCTGTTTGAGCAGTTTTATTTGAAACATAAAACCAGGACAACTCTGCCAACGTGACTGAACGATCCTTGCCCTTTAAAAAGGATGTCACCTTTACATCCAAATTGATGTCATTGCTTAATTAACATGTTAATTTAACTGGGCCAGACTCAGTGCAGCTGTAAGGGGTGAAATGCTATTACTTTCATTTTTTAGAGTTTCAGTTTGCTTGTTTCAATTGTATCTTGCCATTGATTTAACTAGGGAACTCTGGTTTCTTGCATGCATTTGGTGGAAAGACATGAGTGTCTCTCCTTGTCGATGTGGTGCCAGCTGCCATCCTTAAAGGCCCTTACAGATGCTTACCAAGTCTATCATTTGGCTATCTATTACTTCTCAGCAGTCATGTAACTAGAAAGGGTGAGCAGAGCACATGCTCTGGGTGCCAACTTAGATAAGGCAGCAGTATTATGGCCCCTGGGGAGCCTGTACCACAACAGCAGCTGTCGGGGCACATGGCACCCTCTCCCCTCCTTCTCTGCCCCACAGATCTGTGCCTCAGGTGCAAAAAAATAGTGGTTACTCTTCTGCTTTGTCCTCTCTGCCATCTCCTTACCCATCAGTCAAACACTTCTGTGGACTTTCTGTCTCATTCCATATCAAGCAATTAAAGCAGGGTTTGTGAAAAAAGGCATCCTTTTGCTTTTGCATCAGGTTTGTTCCCTCTCCATGTTATGTATAGTAGCTGAGGAGCCTAGTCACTGATTTGAAGCTAATCTCAAAGCAAATAAATTAAAGAATAATACCTTCCCAGCTGTTCTAGTAGATTACATACCCAATTCCCAGCCAGGGCAGACAGAAGCTCCCTGCTGTGCTTGGTGCAGGAATGATGCCCATTGCTTCTCTCTCTACTGTTTTTTGTTTGTTTGTTTTTAAATCTTGAAAGCAAATGTATGTTCAGTTTGTTGCTGTATAAATGTTAACTGTATATTTATTGTGTTTTTTCAAATACAGATATATATCAATGCAATTTGTATAAAAATGTCAATGCATGGACATATGTACAGTAGATATTTTAAAGAGTTATTTATCAAGAAAAAGTAAGTGTTGTAAAGTAAACAGAGTCTATATTTTATATCTAATGTAGATAGCAAAAAAATACCTTTTAAATTATATAGTAGGACAATTTTGGGGAATGTTATGGATGTTGAAGAAATGAACAAGGGCCGGTTCTGTCGTTTTCACAGCCACTGTATTTCTTAAGAAAGCTGCCTGCTGTGCCTCTCAGCTGCAACAATCTGTCTGTCTCTTCTCTGGAAAGATGATGTGCATTGTTACTTTTACACTGCTCGGGGGATGTAGTTAGTTTTGTTCAGCCAACTGGTATGTGCTGCTTAAAACATGGTTTCCTGCTGTTCTACATATTTGCATTGATGGAATAAAAGGATCTTAAATGGCAAATAAAGGCATAAAAGGATGTGATTCCAGCTGTCGGCCATCTTTTCCTGTTTGTGTTTTGTGCAGTGTAATAGCTATCAGTTCTTTCCGCCTTCTGGTCTGACTGTGAATTTTGACATCTCTCTGAGTAGAATACATAAGGTTTGTGTTTGCATGGGTGATTGGGCAGGGAATGTAGGGGAGAGAGACTTTAATATTAAACTGTTAGTAGGTTTAACTGGCAAGTTTTGAGCTGAGGTCTGCAGGAATATTCAACCTGGAGAGATTTCTGTAACAGGAGAAACTTTATTCTGTTTAAGAAGAGAAAAAGCACATTGCCTATATTGAGCACTGGAAATTTGCAAGGCAGTAGGGCTTGCCTTTTGTGTTTTCTTTCATTCATTCATTCATTCTATTTATATGATATTGCCTTTCCTATTTTACAGAAAGGCATACCAAAAAGATGATTAAAGAGTCAGACTTGTCACATTTCCCAGCCACTAATAAAGCACATCGATTCCAATACACTTTAAATCCATCAAAGTATAGAAACTCGTCACATGTAAAACTATCACTATGCATGCTCACATGCCTTTCATTCTATTCTGAAGGGCTGTGAACTGCATACAAAATATAAACTCCATGTTTCTGTATTTAGTACTCACTTCCCTCATCACAATAATGCAGTCCATTAAGGGAGGCTAGAGTGGGACACAATATAATTTCATGTTTTGAAGGTGTTAACATCTGCTGGCACAGGGTGCTGACTTGTTTATAGCTCAACATATTGGCTAAAATATATTTTTAAAGACCTCTTCCTTCTAGCCTAGACAGGATCAAAATGCCAGGATGTATGGAATTAGTCCCCATATCTTTTGGACATTATATGCTTCCAAGTTTGGTCTTCCCACATAAGTAAATGTATAATTAATTACTGTATTCAGCCAGCTTTCCACAATTCTATCTCCAACTATTTAACCACTGCAGTATCATCAGGGTGAAATTTACTTCTCCATCAACTTCATTTCAACTCCATACCTACTTCTATTTCCAGGGTAAAAAACATCATCAACTCTTGTACAACAGCACCCTTGGGTCCATTAGTATGAAAACCAGGTGCCAGAGATAGAATGGGATTAATAGTACGTAGTTACAGTAGAGAATATATCATTTATACAGGTGAGAATAAATAGAACAGTCAACCTAAATATTTCATACTGATGAGCATACAAAGGCTGAATTGAACATTTTAAAACCTGGGTTGATAGAGTTAGATACCTAACAATTGATTTGGGTATTCAAATGATTTGCTTATCAGAAATGTGGGTTGTGAGGAATTCTCTGATATTTTTCCATACTTTTTAAAAATCAGGTGAATCTAAAGTTTTCATTAATATTTTATATAAGTTTACCTGTGTCCATGTTTGTTAATGTCCATGTAATAAAATGGCCGTAGAATCAGGAGCCATAATTACTAAATTTAAATACTATGATAAATAAACTTCATCTTTCTTCTTTCTAACTAAGAATTTTTGTTATTTTACAACAAAGTGCTGCTGTACCAAAGAGAGGATGCACTTATGCTCTTCACTGCTGATTCCTGCTGCCCTTTGTGTTTGGTACTGAAGTTCGCTGAAATATTGCTATGCTATCAATATATACAAATTTCACTGGAGACATATCTGGTACACAGGGCAGCCCTTCTTTGCTCCATATACTAACTAATGCAGACCCCATGGTTACCTAACATTTGTATAATGTCTTCCATTCAAGGAGGTCTTTATACTTAATTTCTATTGAGTTTGCTTAATTTGTAATTAATTTAGCTTTGCAAATCTTTCTGAGACAGTTAAGTAATAGTGCCAAATATCCCATTTCATAAATGACCTTATTGAGATGAATAGCTAGAGCAGTTTGTTGAAGGTCACAGGATAATTCTACTAGAATTAGAAAAAAAACCTAGATCTTCTGCCTGCCACTCATATATTTTATTCATTAAACTAGAGAAGCCTATATAGTAATTGTAAAAATACAGTGAAAGAAAACAGTAAGCAGCTCTTAAGCAAAGTGGAGTGAATGAAGAAAACTTGAATGGAAACCTCTTAATTTACATATGAAAGAATATGAGCATTAGTGAACACTGCCTAAGATATTGAAAGCATAGTTCTTCTGATTGTTGGTGTACCATAATCCATGCTATAGAAATGTTGTGCATGGGGACTCTTTCAAAAAACCTTTCAAGGTCTGCTGCAGTCAGTTTTAATAACTCTGGCTTTGCAGTTAATCACATCTTGCAGACTGCAAAAATTCTAATTTCATATTTGGACAATGATGGGACCTTTGAATGTATCTGACTTCATAATTCATGCTTTTCACTCGAGGTGGACTTGAGCTAAAAATTCAGATCCCAATTTCAAAGAGAATGGTGAGCTATTTGGAAATGAGATTTTTGCTATGGATCTAGTTTTAGTTCAATAAATCTCATCTGGCTTACGTTTCGTCCATCGTTATCTCTTAATTACAAGTTGTATTATTTTAATGCCGCTTTTTTTTTGGCTTGACAATTGTCCACAGGGGGTCCCTGGATGCCCCTTCAAACCCAGGATGCACCAGTGCTTCTGATCCACTTCCGGGTCTGCAGCCAAGGGTGCTAGAGACCCTCCCCCCCCCCCCCTTGCTCCCGTGGGCTGCTCCATCTGCCCCAGCGTCTCAGCGTTCACAAGCTGCCTGGTACCTTGAGGTATGTAAAAATATAAAGCTGTCATATCTGAATTGTTGAATCTTTCTGAACCTCTCCGAATCAAATTGGAGGCTTCTGATTCAATTTGTAGATTTTAAGGGGTCTCCTGATTCAATTTGGATTCAGAGATTTGGCTGCTGAATTGGTTTGAATCGAATTGGCAACCAAAGCCTCGCTTAGCTTTACTGTCCATGTACCTTACTTTTAGTAAGTACTCAGCTAAGTTTTAGTTGTCTCTGAAGTGAGCTCAAATAGCCTCCTAAGCCAGAAAGGGAAGATAATTTGCTTCTTAGCTCCTATTGCAGGTATTGTACATTTATTTTCATTAGGATGAGGACTCAGTCACGTGATTCAAATGTATTTTTGAAGTATAACCTGTGCATTACAACATCCTGCTCTTCTGCATACACTAGAAACACAGCAGCTGGCAGTTTCCTTGTTCAGAAATCATCAAACCTGCCGATAGGTGGATCTAGAATTTTGTAAAGGGGGGTGCAGATGGTGAGATGTCATCACATATAAAACACCTTTTTCTCCCGTTAAAAATAAGCCAGAAGTCTTACTAATATGCAAGACACCTACGGCTCAGCCAATTTAAGATTGAAGCAAAAGCAAATATAACTTCATTGGAATGAGTTAAAAATAATCTGCTTTGAAATAGGAGCTTTTTTACCAGAAGCTAACAGACAATCAAATTGCAAAACAAAGGGTAACTTGTTTGGTGGAACAGTAAGACTATTAAAAATGAGGGTTGTTAACACTTGTGAAATGAAGAAGAGTTTAGAAGGGATCAAGTGGCAAGAAATAATGGTGACAGCAGTGGCAGGGCTGGCCCACAATGTTTTGGGGTCCCTGATCTATTGAAAAATCAGAATTGCGGTTATTTGCGGTATAAACTCACTGAAATAAAATAGTTGGGGCTGGGCTGCATGCATGTGGGCTGTGCTGTCGGGGGTGCAGGGTGGGGGCACCATGTGCTGGGGACGCTTGGGTTTTCTCCCCAGAGGCAGGGCTGGGGCCAGGGCAGGAGTGGGGCTGGGAACGGGCTCCTTGCCTGCACCAAGCCCTTTAAACATGGTGCGGGCAGCAGAAGGTGAGTAGGGCATGGTCCCTTGGCTGTGGGGCCCTCTGCAGCCGCAGGTTCTGTAGGATAGGACAGGATGGGCCGGCCCTGGGCGGTGGTCTGCCTCTGAAAAATTTGCCAACCCCTGCCCTAGGCCTTTGTGTTTGCAACAGGGTCTGGTGGCAAGTGGTGTCTTCCTGGAGAGGTAGCCTTGTACCAAAGGCTGTTCCCAGTGACTCGGCTCTCAATGAGCACTTGGTCATTCAGGGTGGAGTGTCAAAGTTAGCTGGATATGATGCTAGTCGCATCAGTTCATTATGTGCAATCGGCTATAGAAACTGAGGTGCTTTTAATCATGCTTACTAGTTTGAAGGGCCACTAGGTTGGGTTGGAACTTTAACCTTGTGCTTGCAACCAGGGAAATCCCTGTTAATCTTTCTGAGTTAAATCTGGTGTGACATTGTCTCCTGTCATTACCACCATTGTCTGCAGCTGGGTTTATTACTTAAAAGAACCTTATTGCTCTTTTCTGCCAAGCCTGGAAGATAATCCTTGGCACCCTTGATACATTTCGCAGACCTGTGATTTAGATCTGAAATCTACCTGATAGCATCCAGTAGCAACATAAAAACAATAATTCTAGTCTCCTACTGTCTACTTCCCCCCACTCTATCTCTTAAATCTAATCTAATTCTAATTCATTATCATTAATATAATGCAATTAGTCATAACTAATCCATTTCTAATATGCTGTGGTAGGTGAACACTAACAAATTACTGCTGTCTGCACAGTCTGTGTTTACCAGTTGAATTGCATCTGTTTAGAAAAGTGCTAACAGTGCTTATAGGTGATGGTTATCAGTACAGTACAATACAATACAATCCTTTATATAACTTTGTCCATTTATTTAACAATACTGTGTTTCTAAGCTAATCTTGTTAAATTGGTGCAAAAGTTTGTTGTTGATCCATGATCATTTAAAGGAATAATTAAGTTGGAAGACCTCCAGCTCAGTTACCAAAACACAGAATTTTAATAAAATGCATAAGAAAAATATTTTTCCCTGCATCCTAAAGAGTATTCTGCTCAGTTTGGTTAATATTTCTGCTTAAAAATCTTCACAGAATCGTCTACTGATTTCCCACTGCCACCATATCAATGGCAGCCAGGAATTATCCAGAAAGCCAGGGTAATTTTATACATCTCCTGGGCATGTCAGGTTGTGACTTTCATAGCTCAATATTATGTTGAAAAGCAACAACCAGAAGGTTAGAATCTGCAGCACTGTTAATGACCAACAGAAATGCAGATCTAAAACAAAAGATTATCCTAGAAAATATGGAACAGAAAAGAAGAATAAATTATATCTCAAAATGGCCAATAATCTGCTCTTCCAGTTAATTGCTTTGTTCCTTGGTCAAGCTCCAAAAGCATGACAGATATGTTAGACCAATTAAATCATTAGGTCTCAATCCTGGAAGTATATCTGCTTGCAAAAACCTCAGAGCCCCTCTGAGATCAATCAGACTCTGCATGGGTGCACTGTCCATATTGGTGGCCATTGTTTAGGCTTCATAATTTAAAAATTTCCACCCTTCCCATCCAGGACTGTGAACCTTGCTTCTACAATGTTCCCACTGTATATCGGCCTTAGAAAGGAGAACGCTGAGGACATTTATGAATCCAGCACATTGTGTTCCACCAGGGTTGTCAAGCTGGCTCTCTATTGTCATTTCATGGAGCTTTCTATTGCTTGTTTATACACACCTGCTTCCCTGATTAAACCTACATCCACTTAGAAACAAATTTGCTTACTCTGCTGCTGGGCTGAAATGAAAGGCTAAACTCTTTTTTTCTTGCAAAACAGTTTTATTGTGTTTGTAATGCTTTAACCTGTTGTTTTTATCTGTCTCTCACTTCAACAAAGCATTTAGTCTGAATATTTATAACTACAACATTTACATTCTTTTTGCAGGTATAATGTAAACAGTAGATTGAGTCTGTTGTGGCTAAGGATGTTGCCAGGAAATGGGGCCAAGTTTTCCCAGCTCTGTTCAGGCATACAATGAAAAGCTACATGAATATGCAGCCCCCTCCTCCCACCTGTCAGTCTTAAAAATCTCCACTCTTCTAAAGAAAACAGGTGACATGGAAAGCCTGAGCTGTCACTGGTAACTATTTATCCATTTCCCCCATTTTATTTATAGTGTATTACCCATCTATTGTCATAATCATATGATCACAATAAGGTGAAAGGGAGGGTTTAGTACTAGGCTATTTTTGCATATTGCTTCCTATGTATTATGAGGCTGAAGGTCAAGTGTCTGCAAACTGGCCACAAATGCACCTATAGCTGATTCAGATTAAAATGAGCCCAGATACAAATCACATTGGGTGTGGGTCTGACTTCTTTAATATGTTACGATGTCATAGGTATTATAATGCTATGGAGATATAAGCACCAATTCTGTGTACAATGAAGATTACTCCCCTGTATCACCTTTTCACACAGCTTTCCACTGCTCAATCTTCTTTGGATAATTTAACCACACTACAATGCATTTTTGTTGCTTCAAATAATCTTTTGTAATCCCATTGATACAATAATGATACAAGAGGGACAGGAAGACAAAATGCTTTCAAAGAGGCGTAACTCTTAAGAGGACAGACTGCAGCTGCCATTAAATTGTTTTGCTTTAATAGCAAAGACATTACTTTTCATAAGGAACAAGGGACACAATGTGGTTCATATTTTTCAATAAAATATTTAATAACACTAATCTGATTTCATTCTCATCTTGCTTTGAATATCAATGGGCAATTCACTGGAGCAACATAAACATGGCATAATAAAAAACAAATGCATTTGTATGCAAAGTAACAGTTGAGAACCAAGAGATACAGTATGCCAACAAGCAACTAATTGCTTTGGTAATGCTGAGACACAGATAGCAACTCCCTTATTTCTGTTATGTCCCCTTTCCTGTTGTCTTTGCTGCACATTAAACTATGATTGTTTAACAGATGTCTAACAACATATTAGTAATAACAGTATCTTCTTAATAATATAGTGTAATATATTTTTTCACTGTCTTATAAAGACATCTTTGCTTAGAAGGGTGAACCACAAAGTCACCAGAAGTTCATGTAAGGGACAGTTAGGGTCTTATGTCACTGGGACTTCCTTGAGAACACAGATGGTTAGCAATGTTAGTCTGAAAACAGGCAAAAGGTAGGGCAGGGTGGCACTTTAGAGGCTGGTTCAGTCATGAGTTTTTGTAGCTCTACTGAGCATCTGTCGAAGTAGATTGTTGCCTATGAAAAGTCATGCTTCTCTAAACCAGATAGTCTTTAAGGCCATGTCCAGATGCATGTGGATGTTTGTTTCCCTGGGGACAAGTAGCAGCAGCACACCTTGTGCCACTGCTGCTTGTACCCAAGGAATACCCATGCCATGTGTGCTCTGGCATGCAGCAGGTTACTACCCCCCAGTGGTTTAGGGAAGGCTGGGGCCAGCAACTGTGTTGGCCCCAGCAGCCTTACCTAGAGTCCTCAGGTAGCTGCAGTTATGGCACGTCTGCAGCTGGGAGCCTGGCCAGCAGCTGGAGTGTGGCTCCCGTCGGTCAGGCTCTGATTTTGGGCAATGTGCACTGACTACATGTGCCATCCCACTTTTTTTCGCATTTTTTTTTTTTACCTTGGGATCTCCTGGGGTCAAAAAACACCCCCATCCTGCAAGGCAGCAGTGCAGGAAATGCTTGCATGTGCAGTGTGTGGCACCGCAGACGGGTCTGTGGCAGCACATGTTGCGGGTCTGCAATCATCTAAACGTGGCCTCAGGTGCCACCATGACTTAATTTCTGTCTGGGAGCTCCATGAACTACTAAAGACCGGAACCAACTCCTATTGGAGTCCATAGGATTCCTTCTTTGACTTAAATGGGGGGTTGATTAAAATCTGAGCTGGCAGTGTACCTCCTACTAAAGCGAGTTAGGATCAAAGTTTTGAAACACATTTATACTAGATCCTAGCTTACAAGAACCTGAGAAGTTATGGACAAAATTCTCAGTCTCATTCCAATGTGTGCTGAATTCATAGTCGCAAGAGGTGATTTTAAAAATCTTCTAGACCACTTTGATATTCAGTGGTATAGGAAGAAATATGTATGTTGGCTGGAAGTAGAATTTTTTATATGATCTTATATATTACAAGTTTTTCTATTAGAGATGACAATGTTTCATATTCTAGTAATTACTGTGCCAGTGACATGTATTGCCACACCATGATGCATTTATTTTTTTACAATAATCTAGTTGGCTTAATAAAAGATATCACCTCTACCATGAGTTCTGATTCCTTTTGCCCCTAGACCAATAAGGCTACTAACTGGATACCTAACACATGGAAGATACAGAATTTTAGCTGATTTTAAAAATGAAATCTTCATAATTTTACAAGGAGAAAGCTAATTTTACTACCTGAAACCTGAGACCCTGCTCCTACCTTTGTTCGAAGTAATTTGCATCATCACAGAGCCCAGAGATACCTCACCACATAAAAAATTCCTGCCCAGAAGAACATTCCATGCTTTTACTCTTCTGTGAAATATGAAACATCAGAACTAGATGACTACATCCTGCTTGCCACCAAATAACTTGGAGGTAAACAACTATTCCAACTTTTCTTTGAGCCTCCACCTGCATAAAATGAACCATTCCAAACAGGAGATTTTACCACCTTCAGCTCTCCTGTGAAGTATGAACTTTCATTTCTACCTAGGAGAACTTTTACAATCTTTTCTCTAATCCCTGAAGAAGGGTGCTCGTGCCTGAAAGCTTGCAATTAAAGAAATTTTAGAGCAATTCTGGACCAATACAGCTACAGCCTGGATACCTGACATGATAAATTTATGCATTCTGTTTCATTTATGTTTTTAAATAGTTTAATTAAATGTTTTTTTTCCTAAAGGTGGAGCAGATGGTGAGGAACTTGAACTGTCTAAGGCTGCTGAAAAACATTAAGTTAAAGGCATGATGGGATCTGATCTATAATCTGAACAATCACACCTCCTGCCAAGCTACACGTGCCTGGCAGAGTGCATTGCTCGGGATTAAGGATCACACCCCAATCATGTCCTACTTCCCAGTGCAGATGGAGCTTGGGATCCCTCTGCACCAGCAAAGGTGCCCAACAGTCAGCTGGTTCTGGGGATCCACCAGGATGGTTGGAACCCCTGGAGCTGGCCAACAATCAGCTGATTGTTGGCTAGATTGGGAGAGCACCAGGGCTCAAGTCACTCACACTATGGGCACTACCAGAGGACAATCACATTACCATTGGCTGGCAGAGATTGCACCCAGGTTCAAGCCCCAGTGTGGTCCCAATCTTCCTGATAATCAAACCAGGGTGCCATGGCACCTTGGGATGCCTGGAGATTCTTTCAAGAGTGTTGCAAGTTGCCACACCATGTCAGCACGGTTAGGTCTGCAAACATGATTCAGAAGATAAACCCAGATATTTCAAATAGGAATTAAAAACTTTCTGACCTGTTGTGGTCTTTCTGACTTCTTTGCAACAGAATAATTGCTCTATCATTTTTCTGTAGTCAAAAAAAGAGTGAAAACCAAGAGCTGGCATTTTCCAAAGGTGTCTTGAGTCTAGGTAAGTTGGGGACCACTGGCCTATAGCTAACAGATGTATTTATGTACTGCCTCAAGTAAGGTCGTCACTGAGGACTATTATTAATATATTTAAAACTGTTTTCAAACACAATTATGACATACTTTGTGTCTATACCTAACAGGGTGGCAAAACACACTGTCACTGATTCAGGAACTTTGCTAGGAGGTGGGCTATAGTTTCTTATGTTTTTAAGGCATGGATTTATAAGCTGCATTTTTACATCTTAAACCAGGGGTCTCAATTTAGATTAGAGCCTGTAGATGTTGTCATACCAATAATAATGCATAATTGTAACAGTGTATAATTCCATAGCAGAGTTTCTGCTAGCATAATTATTTTAAAAATCCTATATGAGCTTTACACTGAAACTGTACTAAAATTTAATTGTACTAGCTGCATACTTTAGCATACTGTTTTATCTGGTACAAGTCTATGCTAAGTACAGTAGAACCCTGTTTTATGCATATTCAACTTGCCTGAGTCTCATGTTTACATGAATTAATATCAACACCTTAGCATAAAAATACACCCCGAGATGCATGTCATTCGTGTATATATGTGAGATGCGCAGACTGAGTCAAATGGAGTTATGCACAGCTTGGGTTCCCAAGCAGGATTCAGGATTCAGCCTCAGTGTCACCACTGTGTTCAAGATGAGTGCTTCTAATACCGATTCTACTAGTGCTTCCACCTCTACAAGGAAAAGAAAAGCTATAACTTTGGAAGAAAATCTTGAAGTTGTGAAGAGATACAAAAGAGGCAAGAAGACAAAGGAAATTAGGTGTGCTACAGGGCTCAGTGAGTCAACTCTCCATACAATCAGGGATAATGTGGAGAAAATTAAGGAGTCCTGTAAGAGTGCTACACATTTATCTACTGCCTGCATTTTGTTAACAAGATGAGCCATCATGGAGAAAATGGAACGCATGTTGACAACATGGATTTTGCACAAGAATCAAGAACACGTGCTGCTTTTGACCCAGGCGATTCAAGCAAAGGAACACAGCATTTATGAAGTGTTAAAGCGTGATGATCCTGAAGCCAAGCCATTTAATGCAGGTGCATTAATGATGGTTTGATATGTTTAAAGCACGCCATAGATTTCATAATCTCAGACTGACGGGCGAAGCAGCAGCTGCTGATAAAAGTGCTGCAGATAAATTGCCTTCAATTCTACAGGCTGCCATTGAGGAAGGGAGCTATGATCCGAGGCAAGTTTTCAGCTTGGATGAAACCAGACTCTTCTGGAAACGGATGCCAAGTAGCACGTTCATCTCAGTCGAGGAGAGAACTGCCCCAGGGTTCAAGGCTGCGAAGGATTGGTCTGTGGCTCGGAGTGAATGCAGCCGGCAACTTCAAGCTACAACTGTTGATGGTTTGCCACGCCAAAAACCCTTCGGCACTTAAGGGTTATACAAAGGGGTACCTGCCTGTCTATTGGAGAGCCAGCTGGAAAGGATGGGTTACCAGATCAGTTTGAAGATTATTTTTCCAGTCTGCTGCATTTGGAATTGAGGGGAAATCTGCCTTTCAAAATTCTACTGCTTCTTGATAATGCTCCAGGACACCCCCTGGTTGAATTGGTTGAAAAAGGTTGTATTTGGTGTCTTTGATGTGATAAATGTGAGGTCCAAGGAACACAACCCCTCACTTTTCTATTATTTCCTATGGGAGAATTCACCTCAAGTTGTGTGAATTCACAATACACGAGGTTTCTCAGGAACGCAATATACGCGTAAGTCGGGGTTCTACTGTGTCGATAAGGCCTGAAGTAACAGTATGATGAAGACTGGAAAGCAAGAGTTACAGCAGCAGCTCCCTGGATCTTGTGATAATGATAAGCTCACAAAACAGTATCCTTAAACCACTCCATCCCTAGCCAAGAGCCATCTCTTGATTGCTTTGTTTGGGGGGGGGAGAAAGAGCACAAAGATAGTATCAGTCTGCCACCTGCTGCTGTACAGAATAACTGCAGTAAACTTTCTTAATGGAAAATAGGCCCCTGCACTACACAAAACTAAAATTGTTTTTTAAACTGAATTGTTGCTGAACTGTGTTATAATATGATTTTTTCTTGTCAGTTCATACATGTAAAACAATATTGGTCAAGTGTTAAAAAGGGATGTTCTATTTTTTCTAAAAATAGGCCAGGTTTTCAGAGCCTAAAAGAAGTCTTGGCATGGCTAGGTCAGGAGCTTTTTGATACTTGATGTTCTTTCTAAAGACTTAATTGCTAAGGTACCAGGTGAGAATCTCTGTTTTCATTAAGTGCTGGTAAGTTTGTAGTTGTGTAGGTATTGTGGTTGTGTAGATAAACTTGACCATGTAAGCTCCATAAAGACTCAACACCAAAAAGGCAGATAAAAAGGCTCGGGAGTGTTTTGTTTCAGTGTCTCATGATTTTGAGACTGACTCTTAATTTGTGAATGTTTTGTTTCACAATATGCACAATATTGAAGTGGTAACCATTACATCTATATTAAGGGATGAAAACTTAAGTCTAGGTTTCCCTCCAATGTGGGGAAAACCCACTTGCTTTCACAGAGATTTCTCTAAATCAGTGATTCTCAACCAGGGTGCCATGGCACCCCAGTACCTTGAGATCCTTTCAAGAACACTGCGGGTTGCAACACACTGGGTGTGTCTATGCATACGATTAGTGGGACAGAATAAACTTTGGTGCAGTTTTGTGCAGGAGTCTGCTGCTCCCAGGCGCAGTGTCTTCACATGTGCCTGGGGCCGCAGCAGTTAGAACCGGGGTAGATCAGCCCCAGGTTGGCAGGGAGTTTGGGGGGGCAGCCCTGGGCTCTGGGTGGTGGTATAGAAGGGGCTGGCTGGGGCACAAGGTTGCTAAAGTGTGGGGGTGGGCAGTGGGCAGCACCTTGTGCCCCAGCCAGCCCTGGTTACCATCTACATAAGCATTTTAGCAGTTAATTACTCTGCCATAACTTACAGCAGAGTTAATTAATCTACCGTGCCCTAATACCAGCATCCATGTAGACAATACTCTACTGTAGAGCTAATTAGTCAACTGCAGTAAAGTGCCTGTGTAGGTATACCCACTGTTACAGGTTTGCAAACATGATTCACAAAATAAACCCAATAGAAATCTATAGCTGTGGTCTGAATAGAAAAATGGCTCTATTACTTTTCTGTAGTTAAAAAGGAGTGGAAAGTGAAGAGCTGGCATTTTCCAAGGGGTGCCTCAAGCCTAAAAAGCTTGAGTACCACTGCTCTAAATGCAGCCAGTGTCTCTGCCAGGGTCTGACTTCCAGGACCTTGCCTGATCCTCTGGGCATCTGTGGGAAAGTAGGGAAGTTCATTGAATATCTTGCTCAATTCTGTTTTCTCTTAGAAGTTCCCCAGGCAGGGAACTGCTGCTGAGAGTAAAGCCCAGGGGTCAATCAGTACAGCCAATGCAGCCTTGTTTCTGGGGTCAAGGAGGAGGACAGTGCTGGAGAGGTTATGCTGGGTTTTTGGGTTGGGGAGGGAGGCAGTGACACACAACCCCCCTGCCTGCTCCAGGCTATCCCAGTACTGCTGGTTGAAAAATTGGGAGTGGGTGGGAAACAAACCTGAGGAAAGCTGCGGGGAGACTGAGGGACTGTTTTTCACTGGATGTTGTGGCTGGGGTTGATTTGGGTGTTTATGTGTTGCTCTCTGTCGCCACCTCAGAGGTGGTGGGACTCAGGTATGTATATGCGTGTCACTGTGTGCGTGTGTGTGTGCCAGCGTTTATGTGAGAGGCATAGTGTGTGTGTGTGAGCCATAGCGAGCCAGTGAGAGCCATAATGTGTGTGTATGTATGTGAGCAAGCCGGCGTGTGCATGTAAGTCACAGGATGTGTGTGTAAGCCACAGTGGGTGTGTGTATAAATCAGTGTGAGACTGTGTGTGTGTGTGTGTGTGTGAACCAGCGTGTGCATATAAGCCATGTCAATATGCGTGAGCCTTTGTGTGTGTGAGCCACAGTGTGTGAGTATAAGCCATGTCAATGTGTGAGCCACACATGTATGAGCGAGCCATAGTGTGCATGTCAGCCACAGCAGGACTGTATGAGCCAGTGTGTGTGTATAAATCAATGTGTGAGCCACATTGTGTGCATGTGAGCCACCGAATATGTGTATGTAAGCCACAGTAGGTGTGCATGAGGCTGTGTGTGTGTATAAATCACAGTGCGTGAGGCAGCATGTGAGCCTGTGTGTGTGTGTGTGTGTGTGTGTAAGCCATGTCAATATGTGAGCCACAGTGAGTGATAGCCACACATGTACATATGTGTATATGTGTGTGAGCAAGCCAGTGTGTACATGTGAGCCACAGGATGTGTGTGTGTGTAAGCCCCAGTGGGTGTGCGTGAAACAGTTTCTGTGTATAAATTAGTGTGAGCCAGAGCATGAAAGCCATGTCAATGTGTGAGCCACAGTGTATAAACCACAGTGTGAGCCACATGTGTGTGTGGGTGCTTGCGTGTGAGAGCAAGCCATAGTGTGCATGTGAGTCATAGGATGTGTGCGCAAGCCAGTGGGTGTGTGCATGTATAAATCATAGTGTGAGGCAGTGTGTGTGAGCCACAGGATGTGCACGTAAGCTGTGTCAATGTGTATGTGTGTGTCACAGTGCTCATGAGCCACAGCATGCATGTGTATACCGGCACATGTAAATCAGTGTGTGAGCCACAGCAGGTGTGTCAGGATGTGTGGATGCTTGTGAGCACCACTGTGACCCTGCAGACAGAGGGGCATCTACCTGCTCCTACCTCCGGGGGCGGCCTGTGAGTCTGTATGTGTGTGGCTGCAGGGAGGTTGCTCTGGTGCTGTGGCCAAGTGGGCTCCTCCTTCTGGCAGGGCAGCACAGCACAGCACAGCACAGAACAGCGCCTGCAGCCATTGCTGCTCTCCGCCCCACCCAAGCCCACTCCATCCGGCCACTGCCGCCCAGGGACCCAGCATGGAGGGGCTGCCACCACCCAGCTCTGCCTATGTGTGTATTTGTGTCTCTCTCTGCTCGCCCCCACCCTTGTTGTTCCCTTTCAGCCCCTATAGGATCCTCTAGATCCACACACACACACACTCCAACCTCTTCAGCATCCCTGGCCCCAGATCTGCAGTCTTCTGTCCTCCCCCATCTGGCAGAGCCACCCACCCTGAAGCCTCACCCCTTCCTGCATCAGGTGTCTCTGCTGGGGGCCAGAACCCCCTTTCCTCCCTGCATGGGGTGTGAGGGGGGTGGGGTGGACTGAGGGTGTTCCTGTGGCATCTGATGGACAAGGAGGTGGAAGCTGGTGTGTGTGTCAGTTCCACCACGTCCCTCCCCCTAGTGGCTTTTCCTCAGTCAGTGGGAACAGAAGAAATCTGGTGAAATCAACTCACATTTCCAAGCATGCTAAAGC
Source organism: Crocodylus siamensis (assembly GCF_052110815.1). Lineage (NCBI taxonomy): Eukaryota > Metazoa > Chordata > Crocodylia > Crocodylidae > Crocodylus > Crocodylus siamensis. The sequence goes on along the minus strand of NC_143397.1, from coordinate 132,320,381 downwards.
ACGGGAACATGTTACCCAGAGCAGTTGTGGAATCTCCATCATCAGAGGTTTTAAAGACCTGGTTAGACAAAGCCTTGGCTGAGATGATCTAATTGGGACTGGTCCTGCTTTGAGCAGGGGGTTGGATTAGTTAGCATCCTGAGTTCCCTTCCAACCTGAATTTTCTATGATGCTAGGAAATGCAAGCTAAGCTTATGGGCTGAGGCAGTAAAAATGTCAGCAGCTGGGTCAGTAGTGGTCTTGATGCACGAATGGAAAACTAAAAACTCTCCAGTGTGTGACTGTGGTCACCCAAAACATGGAACATATAATGACTCAATGACCAATCCACAAATATGAAGGGGGCATCACAGCAATATATTCTGCTGCTCCTGATGCAATTGTCTGGCTCAACCACCTAAATGTAAAATTACAGTTGCTGCTCTGTATCTTCATCAGACATACAAAAGAAGTAGCAGTTGGAGATGGCTAATCCAAAAGGGGCAGTTGCCCCCAAAGCAGAAGCAGTCTTACTCCTTGGTTGGGAAGGGATGTCAGAGCAAGTACAAGCAAGCAGACTTTGCATCACTGGTCCAAGATTGTTTGCCAGCTCACTAGGAAGTGCTGGAGGTATCCATTCAGCACTAGCATCTTTGGGGTTTTTGGTTTTTTGTACTTGGTATCTAGTGTTGGGGGAGGGGCCATCCAGTAAGGCCAGAGCCCATACCTTTGTGGAGTCCAATCCAAATGTGCTGTTGGGAAAGCAGCCCAGGGACACGTTTATCCACGATTTCCAGTGGATTGCACTCTCTCATCTGCCATGACTTGATGGAATGCTTAACTATATGGGAGCTGGAATACACAGACAGACTTTGTCCTGGTGTCCTGCTCCTAGGGTCTTCTCGGGGCTCCTCCTTCCCCTCACACCCCTGCCCGTACCACACCAAAACAATGCACTGGTGGTGGACTGTATCAAATGGTCTGGGGTCCAGGCTGATGATTGAGCCAAATTGTCCATGTTCAAATAGGTCAGGATTGTCCAAACCAGCTCTGTTCTGTATGTCCCAGCTCAGCCTATTAGTCTGAATGTCCAGGACCTGTCCTGACTCCATGTCTTTCCAGTCAACCGTAGATGGCTGGTGACCGGTAGCCATGATCCCCTGCTCACTGAAACATAATTATGGGGAAGAAAGAAATATAGACAGTCCTTGACTTATGTTTCGCACTTACAACTTCTATAAATTGACACCATTTCAGCTTTACAACGCTTGATCTGATGTGATGCCATGCCACTGAGCAAGTTCAAGACTCCAGAAAAACCTGCAGCCAAGACTCCTGAGAAGAGTCAAGAAGCCAAGAGCCCTTCAAAAAGTTCAGCAAAGTCACCTCAAAGAAGTCCTTCCAAACCAATATGATTGCTATTTACAGTATAAATACATTAATGTAGGTATATTATGAATCTATAATTGATTGAGTACAAGTTTCTTGGTTATTTTTGGTGAAAACAGGGTATTGGGCCTTGGTTCAGGAATCAATCCCCCATTTATAACATTGCTTCCTATGGGAAAAATCGGTTTTGAGTTGCAATGTTTCAACTTAAAGACATGGTTTTCAGGAACCAATTGCATCGTAAGTCCAAAGACTGCCTGTAACAACACCCCCGCCCCCCCCCAACAGTTTCTGCCCATCTCCTGCCAGGGATAACACTTTGGAGTCCTTTGGCTCCCCTTTTAATGGGTCTGTGGGTTGGGGCCACCCTTAAGACAGCAATGCGAGTCCTCACACCTCTCTCACTAGTACGGGAGAGGAAAGTATAAGCAGAAAACAAACAGAAAAACCGCTGGAGGCCACCTGCGGCATTATTGCCTGGCTCCAACTGGACCCCAGTCCTCCCTACACCAGGTCTTACTCCTGTGGCCTGTGCATCTTCTCTGTCTGGAGAAACCTTCTGGCAGGGTGTGAGGAAAAGAAAAACAACAAATAGACAAACATGGAAGATATCAAATTTTAGCTGCTTTCTGAAATGAAAGCTTCCATAATTTTACAAGGAAGCAAAATTAACTACTTGAAACCTGACACCCTGCTTCTGCCTTTGTTCAAGGTAATTTGCATTTTCCCAGAGCAGGGAGAGACCTCTCCACAACAGCAACTCCTGCCCAGTAGATCATGGCATCTTCCTGCTCTTCTGTGAAATATCAAACATGAGGACCAAGGGGAAACAGGCTTCTACTTTGCACCCACCACCAGACAACTTTAAGGTAAAAAAGTAAAAAAAAAGAAAAAGAGACTGTTCCAACTTTTCTGATCTGCACCAAATGAGCTGTTGCAAAGTTAGGTATCGAGGTAAAGCAAATTTTTGGGGCAAACATCTAGTTGGTCTAGTAGAAGACATCACCCCTCCCACAAGCTTTGATTCCTCTGCCAAACAGACATTACCGCACCTGCCAGCTCTCCTGTGCAATATGAATTTACTTTCACCTGGGAGAACCTTGCCAACCTTTGCACACCCCCAGCCCCAAGGAAAGGTGCTGGTGCCAAAAATGCAAAGAAAGGCATGTTTTTTCCCCAATAGCTGCTTTTTGTGTGTGTGTGTGTGCAAACAGCTAGCCAGCCTAATAAAAGTGATTGCCTCTACCACCAGCTCTGATCTCTGATACCGGAACCAATACTGTACCAATTCCGCCCCGCCCTGCCCTGCCGCAGCTACTCCTCCCTGCCTGCCAGGAACCTGGCGCTTCCCGTGCCGACGGAACCCGGAAGTGCCCCTAACTTCCGGTCCGCTAGTGCCGCCCTCCGCCTCTTGCCGGGAACATCTAGTTCCTCCAGTGCGGAGGGAGTATCGCCGTGACGTCATGGGGCGTGACGGTCCTCTGCGGCGGCCACCCGGGGTAAGTCTTTCTTGCGAGGAGAGGGGTGCTTGGGTGTACGTGGCAGGGGCGGGACAGGCGGCAAAGAGGGCAAGAAGCAGCAAGTAGAGCGGCAGATCCGGTAGAAAGCAAAGCAGCAGATTGAAGGCATCGGAACTCGTGGCAGAGGTGATATCTGTTATGAGACCAATTAGGTATTTGCAAAATAATTTAAAAAACTTTTTTTTTGCAAATGCCTGGTTGGTCTCCCAAAAGAGATCACTTCTGCCACGAGTTCTGGTTCCTTTTACCTCTAGACCAGATACCTGAGAAGCAGCTTGGGCAGAGGAAGGGGATAGGAGTAACACTTCCTATGGGGGAGCCTGGGGCTCATTTTATGCCAGTCCAATGCTATCAGTGGGGGCCAAAATTTGAACTTCCTTTTCAAGGCAGAATCCTCTGTCTTGTCGCTGTCCAAGTCCTGCTACAAGTACAGGGTTTTTACCGAGCCCTTGTGTGACTTTAATAACTTGAGATGTCATTTACAGTTTGCTTCTCTTGTGTGTACAAGTGAAAGCCTAATGTGTTCAGTTTTAACACAACACAGCTCAAAAGTGTAGACATCAACATAACCGCCATCTTTCGTGAAACAGCGTGCAATTCAGTTGTCCAGCTTGTCGAAAACATTTTCCAGTTGAAATGGAAACACTTGCCGAGTGATTTCATGAGTTAAATTTGTGATCCTTACCCTATGCAAAGCTTACACTATGCTCAAACAATGTAATGAATTATGCTTAAGCTATGCATAGGATAAGGATCACAAATGCAATTCATGAAATCAGCAACTGGAAAATGTTTTCTATGAGTTGGACAATTGCATTATTTAATAATACAAATTTACTGCTATTCCTGAATTGCCTTTCAGGAGATTTAATGATATGGTTAAAAAACCTTCCTTTTAAGAACAAAAATGCTTTTATCTTCCATAAAGACAGCTTGAGTTAAGATAGGATTTAATGCAGGAACCTATCTAATGGATAAAGTAACTTTTCACTAATCAATGACAGCATATAACATTTGCTGGTTGCTTGATAAGAAAATGAAGTAGTCCCATAGTTTCATAGTTTCTAGGGTTGGAAGGGACCTGAGCAGATCATCAAGTCTGACCCACTGCCATGGCAGGAAAGAGTACTGGGGTCAAACAACCTCAGCAAGATGTACATCTAGCCTCCATGTTTATTTTGGGGGAGGAGGGTGTCATGATTCTTAAGTAAAATGAAGCTATTGTGATAATTTATAGTTTCATAGTTGGTAGAGTTGGAAAGGACCTGAGCAGATCATCAAGTCCGACCCCCTGCCATGGCAGAAAAGGATGAGTGTCCTCCTTTTGAAGACCCCCAGGGTAGGAGCCAGCACCACTTTTCTTGGAAGTTGGTTCCAGATCCTAGCTGCCCTGACTGTGGAGTAGTGCCTCCTGATGTCTAGCTTGAATAGCACTCTTCTTTTTCGAATTGTCATGCCTTTTTTTATCCAGGTTTCCCATTTTTTAGCATTCTGTCATTCTAGGTTTAGTTTTATCTTTGAATGCTGCTCCAGTTAAAGTGTCACTGCCAGCTGTGATGATTTGGCACTTGTTTGTTAGCTAAATAATGGTAAATCCAAACAGTTTGGGACCTCCTTTGTTTTATGGCATCCTTCATTCCTGATTGGACTCTGGGGCACAAGTTAATAATAAATATACTGAAGGCCTGATCCTGAAATGTCTGAGCTGTGAAGAGTCCCAAATATTTGTGGGAACAGTTTGGTATTGGGCATTAAGAGGGATATCTCATCAATAGTACAAACAGTTTTTATCTGATTTTAAATCTATGCTTTGGTCAAACACAGTAAGCTCTGAACAAGTCCTTTACTGATCTTAGTCCTGCTTTTGGGTACTCAGCTGGCTCTGATTCTGCAAAGACCTGCACATGCACCTTAAGCCAGCAGTGGAATTGTTTGTGTTTCAAGTAAAGTTAAATGTGTCAAAGAAATGAAAGAGCATAGCGGTGGCTGGAATTCTACTCTGATAGCTGCTGCTGACCGTGGTAGATGGAGTATGCTTCTCTATGCCCTCCTGGCATGGAGAAGATTAACATGTTTTTAACTTTTGCAAGGGCCCTTCTGTATACTTGTGAATGTTTTGTTTCTCATCCTGCTTAAGTACCACATGGAGCAGCTTAATGTAATTGGACTGGCTCGGTATGTGTGCCATTCATTCATGTCCTATTCAGCAACACGCCATCTCTTAATGTTTTTTTTTATGTTTGTGGGCTAATGATGAGGATTGTCTTTCCTGCTCCAGGTTTAGTATTTTGCAAACTAATTAGCTGAGTAAAAAATTGAGTTTAGTTGTGGTACAAATTATCAATGTGTCCACTGTGCGCTATATAGGCTGTTTGTTTATTTATTCATTCATCTAAAGGCAGGTTTAACCTATTTTTTTCAGTCTGGAATAACAGGGGCAAGGTTTTGGTTGATGCAGTACATCAGAGCAACGTGAATATCTTACTAAAATATGCACTAGACTTGAACAACCTCCATTCATCCACCTGTTGCTCTTTCAGAGCTTAGTGCAACTGTGATTGGCTTGGCCTCATTCTGGTCTTTTCAGCTCTTATTATATAGTGGGATGGCAAGCTTGACAGTTTTGTTTATCTGGGTGGCAGTTTAGCTTGTCCAGGTTTCCTAGTAGCCATATTTCTTTCAAACTGTGCACTATAATTCTTTTTCTTAAATTGGTTTTGTTTTCTAAAGCAATGTAAGTTGTCACAAAATAAAAATATCCAGCTTATTCTCCCTTACATCTGACTCTGTTGGACACTACATAGTCCAGGGGTACTCAACATTTTGGCCTCATGGGCCATATAAGTGATGTGGGGCCAGGCCACAGCACTGCACCCTTCTACTCCCTTCCCCATACACTAAGATTGGGTCCTGGGAGATTGCCATCAGCCCCTTACCATCCCTTGTGTTCTGGGATTGGGTTGGGGGGCCTGGCACCACCCTCTCCTGCCCTTTGCATGCTGGGATTGGGGCCCTGGGGTTTGGTACCACCCTCCTCTCATCTACCATGCTGGGCTCCAATGCCCTGTCCAGCATGTGTAGCCTAGGGGTCCCCATGGTTTCAAAAATTTGCCAGCAGGTGAACAGTGTCACTGCTCCCCCATTGCCAAATTTCCAGACCCTGTGGGCTGGAGGTTGAGCAGTCCTGACCTAGTCCAAATGCTTTGTTTCTGCAGTGGCACATACCCAAATATGCCGAATAACATCCTGGATGTCTTATAAATTCAAGTAGGTTTTTTTTTGTGGCAAAGGCATTTATTTTCATTACGGACAAAGGCATTTAATTTCCATTGATTTTTTCAAAGGAAGTGCACTCTAAAGCAATAAGAACACATTGTTAGATGTAAACTGTTAAACATTTTCCATTTTTTTCCCCTCCAGAATGAATCATGGCTGAAGACTCTCAGAGAAATTTCCGTTCGGTCTATTATGAAAAAGTGGGGTTCCGTGGAGTTGAAGAGAAAAAATCATTAGAAATTTTGCTGAAAGATGACCGATTGGGTAAAGTGATCTGACTCTTGTACTTTGGGTATAAATTTTGTAAAAAATGAGTATCTTCACTGAAGTCAATGGTAGATGTTGTGTTCAACATCTCTGATTTTTCCAGGCAATTTTTCATCAATCTCCATATCATTTACCATGGAGCTTGCAGAATCTAGAGTTGTGTCTAGATATTACCAAGATAGTGGTTCTCAAACTACCATGTACAATACATACCTTTTCCTAAAAATCAGCTGCTGGGAATTGGGATGTGCATTATAATCAAGGAAATACTTATATAGCAGTTTTTGTGGCTTAAGAGTCTGCCAGATGGACGTGAAAGCCTGGCTAAAAACAGACATCATTTTTTGTTGCGGTATCAGCTGTTGCGGCATCACGGCTGGTCCATTTTGTTGGGTGAGAAAGTCGTTGCCTGTCATTCTGAAGGGTCTGGATCTTGCCGCTTTCAGAGTTTCAAGGGCCTAATCCTGCAGGACAGTTGCAAATGGGCTTACTCTGGGGCATGGTAGTGCAATACCTGTGCCCGGGAGATCTCTTGATGGGGGATTCCCAGGATGTGCCTCTGCAAGCAGGCAACCTGGGCAGGATACTGTATGTCCTGGGAATACCCCTGCAAAGGCATTCCTGGTGTGTGCAGGATTGGGCCACTGAAGCCCCGGGAGCTCCTGCCTGGGATGGCTTCTACTATAAAGCCAAACAGATGTCCATAATGGGCATGGAGGTCTGTTTGCTTGTTTTTTGGGCTTCCATAAATTTGTTGCAGCTTCTATTTTCAGCCCGAAAGTGCACGTACTGCAGCTGGTTATGGATACTTTCTCTTTCCTCCCCTAACGGCTATCAAGGAAGGATCTGTTCTTATTAATTTTGCCTTTCAAAAACAATGTATTTTATTCAGGGGTGTGCCAGAAAAAAACAGTACATCGTTTATGGACCACTGCTTGGCTGTGACGTCATAGTAAGTAGTCTGTAGCTGGTCCTGGATTGTATCAGGCCCTGTGTACCCTGATAACATTTTCAGCTGAAAGCTGGTGACAGTAATACATGTTGGGTCTATGAGACAGTTTGAGAGTTTGACTTAAAAAAAACAAAACGTTTTGCAACTATTGCACTGGAGGATATTTTAACTTGGATAGTACTGGTTGGTTACTAAAGGTGCATCTGAGAGACTTTAAAAAACAGTTGCTATTTTACTTTAGAACCTCTTGTTTATTTCTTTTTTTCTTCTCTCGTTCTTTGTGCCCAAGAAGCCAAAAGTGGTTTTTTTATGAAGGTCATTTTTTCTTGAGAATTTATTGTTTCCTTCTCCTAATTTGTTCTCTTCTCAAAATTACAATGCATTGTGATACGATGATGATTATTTCTGTTCATCCTATATGTGTGCTAAGCCTGTAACAGAACAGAAAGATTACTGTGTTTTTTACACCAAAAAGCTTCTTTGTAATTAGTTTTAAGGCAAAGAGAGATTTTTTTTTTTTTTTTTTTTTTTTAACTTCAGGCCTAAAATGTCACAATCTTTTCTTGTTGAGATCTAGTAGATTTATAGTTTCATTATAACTCAAACTAAGAAGTTTTCAAGGAACTGTAATAGCAATTTTTGTAGCACTTCCAACTGTTCTTAACTGCAGCTCAGTAATTTGTAAGAATATTGTGTTGTCCTTTGTAAGTGCGATTTGCAGACAGCTATCAGCACCTAAAGAATTGTCCTTTTCCTGTGAATCAATGCCCTAGAGTTCTTGGTGTAAATTACTGAGTCCTGATTGCCTTTGGTGTAAATTTGAAAATTTAGAAAGAGTTTTGAAATATGTTAGCTTTTTTTCTTTACAGATATTGAGAAGCTTTGCACATTTAGTCAAAGATTTCCTCTTCCGTCCATGTATCGTATCCTGGTGTGGAAGGTACTTTTAGGTATGGCATATTAAAGACTACAGTCATATGTATACTAGTTGGAATATGCCTGTGGTGTATTTGTTGATTGTTAGGGGCATAGCAGTATATTGGTATACTGTCTTTAATAACTACTGCTACCAATTGTTGGTCTACTTTTGTATACAGTTAAGTTCCACATATCCAACACTTAATGTGCTTGGATGAGCTGTTGATTACTTAAGTATTTTATGCATGCATTTTGGAAAATTTCATACATACAGATTTGCAAAAATAAAATGAACTCCTCTGTTATTGTAATGAACATGATATAATTAGTGTGTGTATATTTGAATGTGCAACAGAAATAGCTGCCATCTGGGAAAGTTTTCAGTTTTATTCTTTTTAAAAAAGATGCTGTAGTTGTATAATCAGAAGTGTAAAAAAGCTGTAAAAAAGTGAAGCTTTATAATCAAAACTGATTTAAGAAGATGGTGGTTAGTGTTGAACTGGCTATTTAATAGAATCTCGCCAGAGTGAGAGACTTCCTTTTAAAGTTTCATGATGAGATTTGGCTCTGATTTTGCTTCTTGTGATGGGTGGCATTTGTCATTGAAGGGAAGAATAAAATAAGGTATGTCCAGAAACTGTAAATCCACTGAATTCTACTTTCCTTGTAGTTAGAGAGTCAGATGACTAATTGAAAAAGTAATAATGGCCTTTTGGAACCACTTCTTGAGTTTCCCAGATTTATAAAAGCATGAACTAATGTAATGGGGGATGTAGGACCCAAGAATCATGATAATTTGTAGTACATGAATGGTATCACTGGAATGCTTTTAAAATATTCATTGCCTTTAAAGGAATACTGCCAGTTCAGACATAAAAATAATCCTTACCTAAGTCTCTAATAATGCTCTACATAATTAAAGATTATAGTTTTTTTTAAAAAAAGTATGATTTGAAGGAGATGATAGTATGCTCTTTCATTTCTTGAACAGGAAAAGTAGAGTTGTAAATATCATTGCTTCATCTATTCAGTTTTACATCCTCATTTATAGGCATTGACACTTGGTTGTGGGTTGCAAATAATGTAACAAGAATGTTTAAAGTCCATGTAAAAGTCAAACCACTTTTAATAGATTTAAAAATAAATAAATGATTTAAAACATTCATGAATGTGTATAAACATTTAACTTAGGTTTTGTAAACACATTTTTGGTGCAAGATCCTAACTCTTGTTTCTGAACTTCCTAAATGTTTCTCTTTAGTAAATTGATTATACATAATGAAAGCCCAAATAACAGCAGGGCTAAGCTTTGGAAAATAAAGAATACTTAAACCCAGTTTCTTAATGTAGTGGAGATTAATCCTTTAATAATATAATGTTAACAACCAGTTTGGTAGATCTTTGACTCAAAAAGAGAACTTTGTGGAGAAGGTTCTGTACAAAGTTGTAATGTAGTTTTGAATCAACAGCATTTATTGACTGCCTTAAGACACGGTGATTTGTGAACTTTGACGCAATTAAATGTTTATTAGGTTGGTTCTTTCTATGTTCCTTTGTATGCTGTGTCATAACAAAGTCTGATTCTGAAAGCACAGAGAATGTGAGAAACATGTTTACCAATGACGTTTTAGGATCTCAGTCTGGAAACTTAAAACATGTTCATTCAAAATAAGTTCACAACCCAGAATAGGGGAAGGCACCAGTCTGTCATTCAGTGTTTACTTTGAGGCGTAAGACATAGTTGCATACAAAGAAAATTGCCTATAATATATCCTTGAGGATTTTTCTTTTATCTTATTGTCAACATTCATGAGAAAAATGGGTGTTTACAAGACATCTGTGGTTTGGTGATTTGAACAACAGCTCTGTTTATTGCTGAAGGGAAATATTATGTCTCCTGTAAACAATTTTAATATGGCTTTCAGTTAATTCAATCTAAAATTAAATTTGAAATGTAACAAGCCTGATGCCTTCCCTGGGTATATGGTATGCTGAATATGCCCTTCTTGAGTCAAGTATGACCCATCGTAGCTAAGTGGAGTGTAGGTTGTGATAAAATGATTTATAGACTTCCTTGCATTATTTGACTGTCCTGGCTAGGGTCAGTGTCCTAATTTTCTGGATTTAACATACTGGTCTTAGCAGCACATACTTGCTTAATTATGATATTACACTATTTTTGATTCAAATTGAAAGTCAAGGTCTAGCTCTTAGAGTACAGTTAGGTTTATACTAGCTGTTTGAAGGTAAATCTCTTTTTCTTGCTTTTGAAACTCAACCCCAGCAATTTCCTGGGTTAACGCTTGGGAACATTGTACTCCTTTAAAGGAGTGATGAAAGCAGCAGGTAACCTGACTTAAAGCTGATATTAAAGAATGTCTCTTTCTGATTTGACTATAAAAGGACTATATCTGCTCTCCTAGTGCTACAAAAGTGCTATGTCACTTTTGGCATCTTGAGAATCTTCCTTCTCTTGAAGTCAGAGACAGGTTTGCTATACACTTACTAAATGGTGTTAAGTAAGGTGCAGTCATTAAGGGGAAAGAAAGGTCTGAATAGACAGACCACTAGGGCAGTGGTGCTCAATCTTTTGGCTCTGGACCAGATGAGTAGGGGCCATCTTGGGGCGAGATGGGGATGTCTGCAGGCCAGATCAGGGCTGGGTCTCGGCACCATCCCCTCCTAGCCCCTGTGCACCAAGTTTGGGTCCAGGCGTGTCACACTGCCCCCTCTAGCCCCTGTCCCTCCCATGTGCTGTGATTGGGTCCTGGGTGGCTGACACTACCTCTTTCTGCTCCTCAACATGCTGGGATTAGTCCCAGGGGGCTGGCACTGTCCCCTGCTTGCCCCCATCATGCCAGGATTGGGTCCTGGGGAGCTGGCACTGCTTACTCCTGCCCCCCTTGCACTGAGATTGGGGCCTGGGACCCATACATGCTGGGACCAGGTGCCGGGCCCAGTGCACAGAGCCTGGGGCTCCCCGTGGGTCTGGAGATTTGCCAGCAGGGCAGCGGTGCTCTCTTACCACTAAATTTCTGGATCTGTGGGAAGCCCCATGGACTGGATGACACTGCTGTGGGCCAGAGGTTGAGCACCCCTGCACTAGGGGAGTTGTACATCAAGCATCAGTTGCAGATGTCATAAATAGCTATTATTTGGGGGAGATGGGTGAATACAATTGATCCAATGTAGTATTGTGGTGCGATTAACTGTAGCCTTACAAACTGGTTTGGCTGTAACCATATTGAATCAACCTCTGCTATTGAAATTTTCTTGAACCATTGATTCAGAAGAGGGTTAATCTCGGGGGTAAGTTTGTAGAAAAGAGGGGTAAGTCTGTAGAAAAGGCTTCAGTATGGACTTGAGAGTAAATTGAAGAATAAGAAAGGTAAGTGTAGCATGTTTGCATTACTTGCATGTGCACATGTAGCCCTGGTAATCTAAGAGGAACTGGAATTTGGAAAAGGAATTAGTTCTGGTTTTGTACCTCTTCTCTCAAATATATAGCAGGGCAAAGTTTTTGTTTGTAGGTTGATCATGCTTTTGGTAAAATGTTTGTATAGGAAATGCTCTAGTCTAAAATGAGACCTCACTCCTGTTTTTCTGTGGAGCTGTAAATGCCTTTTGCAGTACAGAATACAATATTTACAAAGTAATCAGATACAGATTTTTTTAATATATTCACTTTTTTGATCAATATAAAGGGAAAGTTAAGTACAAATACACATGCAAATAATGCAGTATTAACAAAGGTACAGATAAATATAAACCAGTGGCAATAAAAAGATTAGTTAAATGAGGTAACAATAAGGTAAATCAAAATAAGCAATAATTTCCCCGTCTTCCAAACATGGGGACCTCTTATTTATTCATTGACCACTAGTAACTTGATGGGCAAAATATGTTCCACCCTCCTGTAAGGGGACTTAAAAGCAAAGATCATGCTTCTGTAGTCAGTCATCTTTTGATAAGTATATTCCTCTTTGCTTGTCCTGTGTATTTTCACTTTATAGTTTTGTATTTTGTCCCCCTAAACCAACCAACTACAGAGCCAGGTTCTAAATTCTTTGTAGGCTAAACATTAGTATGAATGGAACTAAGTTTAGTCTTTTGAGAAGGGGATTCTCTGTTCTGATTTCTTCTTTTTATCTCTTTTAGGGATTCTTCCTCCTCATCATGAATCTCACGTCCTGGTGATGATGTACCGGAAGGAGCAATATACGGATGTGTATCATGCCCTCCAAGTAATTCGCTTCATTAGTGATTCTACCCCACAGGTGGAAGTTTTCCTTCGCATGCATCAACTAGAAGCAGGAAAGTTGCCTCGAAATCCAGCATTTCCTCTGGTCAGTTGCTTCCTTTGGCCTCTTTTACAGTAAAAGGAACCCTTGAACTGAAGCCATGAAAACAAATCATAGCATGGAAGATGCGCCCTGATAAATAAATTAAAATGAATATAGAACAGGAGAATATGGATGTTACATACCGGGGCTTAATGAAACTGTGCATTAGTTCATCTTTGTCAAATTCTTGTTTAAGTTTTTATGCCTTAAAATCTTTTCTGTATGCTTTTTTTTCTCCTCTGGGCTAATAGCCTTTTATATTTGCTCTTCCTTCTCCCTCCTCCTGGCATTTACTTTCTATCTACAGAACATTAGTAACAATAATGACATAAGAACCTATTTGCTCCAGTAAGATCAAATGTCCTCTGTCATAGATCAGAGGCAATAAAAGCAGTGTCCTAAAATAATTTGTTTTTTAATCCAGAATGAAGGTTAGCAATCTGGCAGTTTTGTTAATTTGAGCTGTTTGTTGGATTTTATTCAAGCACACAAGTCTGGTGCATTAACTGCATTGCAGTCACCGCAGCGATGGTAATCCAGTCATATCTACAGTTTGGTGACATGAAAGCGTGCTATTTAATTGAAAAGAGAAGAGTACATGTTTCATGTCCATGTGCCTAAAGGGGAGTGCTTGACCATTAATGTTGGAAGTCCTGCTGTCTCTAAACAGAATTCTGGGTTGGAAAGAGTGACGGGTGTCTGCGTAACTGGTCTCAATAACTGCTGATGATAAGTATATTGATATTAAAATCAACTCTGGTTTGTGAGATAGTAGTCTTCAAATATTACATGTATTTGTTGTAGGAAATTGCATACGTGGGATGTAAACCTAATAATAATAGTATCATTTTCCATGTACACTAGTTCATTTCCCAGTTCATCCATTCTGTTTCCTGTTTCTTTTACCTTCCGGTTCCTAAGAGCCTTACTGTTTCCTAAGAGAAATACGTTGGAGGTTAATGTTATTATGGAAAACTTAGTTGTTGTTCTGCCCCCCTGGTAGAGTGGCATGTTGTAGAAGGGGGAGAGACATCTGTACTTATACACTTTGGGTGTGGCTATTGAACCCAGCATATTCCCTGAAGGAAAACTCTGTAGATTTAGTGATGTTAATGTGGTAACCAACACCTTGTTTCTTCATCCTGTGCAAGTATGGCTTCTAGAGGAGTTGTGCAGTCATTGCCTCTCTGAACCCAAGCAACACTCATTCTCCTGATGGAGTTCACAGTGGAAAATGCATATTGGTGTAAATGCTAACCAGGTCAAGATTAAATCCTGGGGGTATTTACCCTTGAGGTTTGCCAGGGAGTTATGCTTCATAGAATATCATTTCCCCTGTTGTACCTTTTCTCAATCCAGTCAATTCTTTCAAACTTGTGTAGCTGAAAATTTAATGCTTGTGCTGAAGAGCCCCTGTGGAGTCAGTGGGAGGAAAAACATGATGTTGGGATGGTTAACCTTTTTTTCTAACAAACTGGACCATTTTAGTGAGTTTCTCTGGTTTATGCCTTTTTGTGTCTAAAAGCAGAGGGTATGATGTATAGAATAGGTCTATGCTGTAGTCCTTGTTATGTCCACAGTATAATGTAGAAATACAGCACTTATTTTAAGCTAGCAGCTGAGGTATTTAGCCTAGTTTGCAGGAAGGTTTTGTGTCCTGGGCTGGAAGTCTTATTACAGCTACATTGCTGCTGGCACCTGAACTAACTAGTTTAAATGTGTAGGTCTGTATGTGCTATCTTTCAGTCAAACCAGTGACTGTCATATAGGTGTATCTGGAGTGATGGTGGCAGGATAGTGTACCGTTTAGGGAAAGGAATGGTATGTGAATCTAGTGTAAAAGTTGTACTTCAGGAAGAAAGTGTCTTGACTCCTGGAAGGTAAGTTTGCTTGCACCCAGGCAATTAGATAAAAGGTCATTTTTCTCTTTTTTTAAAACCAAATCATTCTTTACACATGAGCATATGGTGTTCTATAAACTGTCAAGGAGTGTTGTGTGTGAATGGAAAAAAAAAAAGGCTTCTGCTTTTTCATGGGAGGTTGCAGATCATTAATACTGACTGATTTGAGACTACCAAGAACACTTGCACTTCTCTTACACAGCAAAATTAGAGAGCTTTAGTTCTATTTCACAATAACTATTAGAATAGAATTCAGGTTTTCTAATCCAAACTTTGATTAATGCTTTTGACTGAAAGTACAAACAATCCACTTTCATGCATTTGGTTTTTACAGGTAATACAAAGATGCAGTTTTTGCCAAGTTTTGTAATTATGGATGTCAGCACATCCATAACCCACGTTCTATTTACATATGTGTCTCCTGGTTTATTTATCCAAGCAACTGGGTAAAAGACTATAACAGTAATTCAAATTGGACAGTCTCTAACAATTTTGTAGATAGTAATTTTTCTGCTCTTCTTTTCTAGGAAGCAGAAGATGAAGTGTTTCTTGCTATTGCGAAAGCCATGGAGGAAATGGTGGAGGATCCTATTGACTGCTATTGGCTTGTCAATTGTTTTGTGAATCAGTTACATAACAAGTACAAAGATTCATTGCAACAATTGGTAAGAAAAGTGGTTTGTGAAAAGAGGGATTACACAGAGCGAATGGAGATGTAGCAGTAGTATCCAGACGCTAGCACAAGGGTCTATGAGTTAATAGATCTGGATTTTGTTCTTGTACTAGCTACTTTGGTACTAGAGCTCTCTAGTTGTGCTGTATACATTTCCTTCTAACACCCAAATTATATGACATTTGAAACTACTCTTGTTCCCTGAAACAGATGATTTGCTTATTTTTTTTTAGTGTTTAGACATTTAAATTTGAAACAGAGAAATGCATAGGTTCAAGCACAGGCCAAGATGATTGATCACAGTGTATCATGAACAGTGATGCTTTAATGTTTGTCCCTAAGCTTAATTGCAAATCCTTACACCAGTGGTTACCCTGAAAACATTTTTGATTTTAAGCAGTAGATGCTGTTTTTTTACTGTGATACATTGTAGGTTGTTTGTTAGGGTGTTTTATGGCTGTGGTGTATGAGGATGTGGATGCTGCTTTGGACACGTTATTGGTCTAACGGTTGTCTGCAAGAGCCAGGCGATTGGATTCAGTGCCTCAGGAGGCCCCTTCCAGTCCTCTATTCCAATTTAAAAAAGCTGTCACAATCCTAATGCCATTTTGACAATTTTCTGATACTTTTTAGATCACTTGTAGACCTGCTTAAATGGCTGTCTCTCTGCTGCCTATATCCTCTTCAGCTGATAATCAGATAACAAGTTCTGAGGTTGCCACATAACAGGAGTTGGGTGTTTTATTCTTTAGGAAAATAGTAACTTTTAAATCTTACTCTAATAAAAAGACAAGTAGATCATGAATTTTATTGTCAGTGAACACTTACAAGTTCTTGTAACCATATAGTTCTGAAAAGATTTCTGTTTTAAAAAAAGCCTCTTGATAAAATTGGCTTTCGTTTTAAGTTTGCTAGCACTCACAAGAAAAAAAAATGCATATCTGTATTTTTCCCCTAATTTTTCAAATGTCATGACAGGATAAAAAACCTGTTCTTAACCCAAGTCTACTGATATTAACACATAGTGGAGGGTCTGATCTGCAGTTTTGAAGTTGGTGAGTATCGATGCAGATTCTAAATACAGATACATATTGCTGTTATCTTATAAAACATAGAAAGCAGGTTTACAAAGATATTTCTCTGTCACCAGAGTTAATGAAGTCAACTGTATCACTTGCTGTAACTCTTTAAAATGGTGTCTATGCCCCCCAAAGAAATGGTGCTTTGGCATTGTTCTCATTAGTAAAAGAAGTTGCATTCCTCTGTTCCAGGTTTTCTGTAATGGTTTTTCATTCCACCACATACCTGGATTGAAGAATACAGACAAAAGCAATCCTTCCCCTTCCCACTCCTTTTAGTAAATGAAGAAATTAGCAATTTTTTCAGCTGTGTTGTAATGTATAGTGTAGGTTTTGAATTTGTGAAAGTATGTATTGGGATAAATTGGAATATAAATAGATGATAATTGTTTAAATTGTCATCTTTTTTCTGTGCTGTTCTGTTGGCCATTTTAAAACACTCTAAAGGGTTTTTTTTAGCAATAAAATGGTACCTAAGTTTTAATAAATTGCAAAGGGATTTACTTTGAGAATTGATTTTTTTCCTGTGTTTGTTTTGTTTTGTTTTCTTGATGTACAAAAAGGGAACTAGGTTTGAGACTGACTAAACTTATTTTTACCTATGATGATGGCAGCAATTAGGGCAGTTTTAATTCTCTGCATCACCTGAAGCTTTCTTACTCATTCCTGTGGAAGGGAATGCTACATTGGTTAGGTATCCCTGTAGAGGTTGTTGCTTCTGCAAGCTGGGAGGGAGTTATTTAGCAAAATATTCCCTTAGTAAGTCACAAAGTTCAACCATGCTTAAATTTTGTAAAATTAACATTGCAATTTTATTATCTAACAACACTGATTGTTAGCATTTACTTCCTGTATGTAGGTTCAACTCTGGCTTATGCTTCATATATTTAAAACTACTTTCTCTCTTCCTTCTACAGCCAAAAGTTCTTGAACAGTATTTGAACCTTGAAGACAGCAGACTCCTGATGCATCTGAAGACGTGCTCCACAATGAGCAGGCTTCCCTATAATCTTTGGTTTAAGAAGTGTTTTGCAGGCTGTTTACCAGAATCCAGTTTACAGAGGCAAGTACTTTCTCTGTGTTTACAACTGTTGGAGATTTCAATTTGTATAGAAGTGAGGCCAATGGAGTACCTTAAAGAAGGTGTTTTTGAGAAAAAAATATTTTTCTTCACTGCAGTAAGATTTTAATGTTAATTGTGAGTTTGGTATTCTTACTTGTTTACGTGGAACTCAGTCCATTTTAGGAAAAGGAATAAGGCTATATTTTTAAATGTTGTTTGTTGTAAAGAAAGGGTAGCTCTTTAGAGAAAAATACCTGAAACTTTGAAGTGCAAGGCTGCTCAAGTCCTGTCATGTCAAGATCAGTTAGTTTAGGCTGTATACATTTCTGTACTGGCTAGGGAGAATCTTTGAATAAAAAGAGGAAGAGCTTCTTGTAAAGCCAAAGAAGGAAACCTACCATATATACCTGAATTTAAGACATCTTTCAATTTAATACAGTACCCCAATAATTAGAGTCAATACATAGAAATGTTATAAATCTGTTGTAATTTTCCATGTATAGAATCTAAGTATTGGAGGGTCATCTTAAATTCATCCCCCACGCTGCTGCAGTGAGGCAGGCAGTGGGGGAGCCAAGTGGTCTGACCCCCACCCTTTGTCTTCTGTTTTCTGTCCTCCCCACCACTTCACCCCACTGCAGTGCCTGCCACTTGCCCCCATGTGCCTGCATAATTTGCAGCCCTTTTGTTTCTGTGTCTGTATTATTATTAGTTGTCTGCTCACAATTTATTTTTCATTTTTAGGAACACCGAGGCAAAGCAAGCATTGAGCAACTTTTCTTTCTTTTTGTCTTGTGTTAGTAGCTCATTGCTTTTCAGCAGTAGACCCATGGCTTCCCTGCCTTTCATTTCTGGCGGATATCTTCAACATTTCTTGCTGGTTGTAACTCATTTTTCATCTTTCTTTTCCTGATTTTTGTCCTAATATGTTCATGTTACTGTGTTTTATTCTTCAATAATGACATGCCCTTTCTGGTAGTGAAAGTGTAGTGGCCCTGCTTTCCTATTCCTTTGCCTTCCTTGCATTAAAATAATGAATTCTGACTTATTGTCACAGTCTCCCTGTGTTCTGACCATCTTCACATTCTCCTATCAGTCTGTCTCTCTTGGTCAGAACATCTAGTTATTCCCTCTTTCTGAAACGGAACATTATATTTCTACTCACAGTAAGACTAGCAACAGACATTGCATTGATCCAGCTGTGCCTGGATTTTTCACAGAACAAAAAAGTAATGAATTGGTTTGTATGCACATTGCCCTTCCAGTTAGTTTGGTGAGCAGCTGCTTTTCTGCCATTGATTCAATTATGCAGTCCCAGGATAACCATTCAGATGCATTTGTGATGTGTCAGGACACAATGTTAGCACGTCTTATCCCTTGAACTGTCCTGGGACAATAGATGTGGTTTCTCCCAGGACAAATGCAACGTCTGTTTATAGGTAAAGAACTTACTGGATATGTTATGCTTTGTCATATTTTTCTTCCGGCAGTTATCAGGGAAGTTAAAATCCCTCATTATTATTAGCTTATTCCGTTTTAAATATTCATGTTACCTGTTTCGAGACTGTCTCTGTTTCCTAATTTGGGTGGACTTTAATACACTCATGCACAAATCTAGAATTTTCAAGAGGGTGGGTGGCAGAAGATGGTGAGTTGCATCATCACTTATAAAACAACACACATTTTTCTCCAGTTAAAAATAAACTAGAAGCTTTACTAATATGCTAGGGGCCTAGGGCTGTATTATTAAGTTTAAGACTGAAGGAAAAATAAATATAACGTCATTGGAATGAGTCAAAACAGTCTGCAGGGCTGTGAAATAGGAGCTTCATGACCAGGAGCAGCTAACAGACAGTGGAATTACAGGACGAGGGATAGGCTGATGCGTGGAACCTCAAGACCATTAAAAACAAGGGGGTCGTTCATACCTGTGGAATGAAGAGTCCAGAAAGGATCAGGGAGAAGGTGGGGAGCCAGGAAGTCAAGCAACTCCATCAGCACTGTCTGACTAGAAATGCTGTTGCCACAGCCAGGCAGTTAGTTTTAAACTTTGGCTGCACCAGGAATCAAAGAGGGGTGCGAGTGTACCAGTGGACCCTCCTCCCCCGCCCCAGTCCACCTCTGAATATACTCCTACCACAACATCATTGAACTTCTCCCTCCTTCCCCCCTTTATCATGACACAGATATACATATCTGCTGCTCTCATTCTCTTGGACCTTCAGCAAGTGCACACAATCTTGACATATGGTGCAAGGATGCGTTTCCCCCCCATACCTGTTATTTCAGAACAAGCTATATTAGTATTAGTATAGTTAGTATTTCAGTGTTGGGATTTACTCCACCAAGTCACTGTAATGCTAAGTAAGTAGTAATTTTCTTTACTTATCTTATCAGAACCAAACATTTTCGTGTTTTGAAAAAAAATGTGTGTGCACGTTTCTGTGTGTTTTTTAATTTTCTTTTCATAGAAAACTTCAAAATACAGTGACTTTTCACTTCAGTTGGGAATGCAAACAGATTTTAATGTGTTGCAGTGTCTTATAGAACAGAAATTCCATTTTCCAGCTTACCGTACTGAAAGCATTAGAAACGTCCAGTTGTCAGATCAGGTACGTTTAGTCATTCAGTTGGAATCATATCGGCCAAAAAATTAGCTAATTACAGGTGACTTGTAATGGTTGCACTTGAATGTTTGGGAGGTTCATTTTGGATTAGAATTTAGAAGCCTAAATGCCGTGTCTGTAATGTATCCACGTGACAGTGTTTCAGTCTCTGAGATCTGCAAAAGGGCGTTGGGACTTTCACAAGGACAGGATTTTCCATGCAGGCTTTCTTATTCACACTGTTCAAGTGGGACGTGATGTGAACACAGACTTTTCCCATGACACTTTGGACTAGCCGTAGTCAACCATCTTATGGGAGACAGTAAAAAAACCCAAAATAACCCATCCTGTGACTGGCTTTCTTTCAGAGCTGTCTGCATACAGCTATTTGACCTGCAGGTGGTTAACCCCTGGTCACTGCTCCCTCAGTTGCTCCCACTATTGCTTTGGCCAGTATCTTAAGGTTCTTGCTCCCACTTCTGCTGTTAGTAGCTTCTCTTTCATGCAGTAGACCTGGTTTCCGTCCCCTGGCCTACCTCTTACCCCCATCCTGGGTACAGGGTGGCATAGCTCTCAGTCCTTGGGGAGCCTGCTGCCACTGCAGTAGGGAGTCTGAGGGGCCCATCCGGCATACAACTTCCAGCAGCCCAAAAGCTGGACAGTCCTGCCTTACTTAAGAGCCCTTGTTTGGGGGAGATACCACCGTACAACAAATGCTTACAGTTGTATTCACTGCTATTCAATACAGTTTCTCTGATTGTTGTGCAGAATTTATCCAGAAGCTATCAGTAACAATTAGATGGAGAAAATAGAGAGAGAAGGCGGTAAAGTATGCAGATTATGATTTATTCTCTCTCCATTCAGTTGAGTGTTTTTTGTTTTCAGTAAGTTATTTAAAGACTTCATTTTCTAGCACCCTCTTCTCTTACTCCTGGCATAGGTACATTTTGTGTGCCAGTTCAAATAAATTGTTATGGATACCTGATTTAGTTAATTTTTTTCACATCTTGTGTAGAAAATCTTTCTTAGGATTTATGTCAAATCTCCATTAGGAATAACCTGCCAGTATAGCTATGCAGCATAGTTGTGCAGTTTTGCTGTTATAAAACCCTGGTGTAGCGTGCAGGACCACTGATCTCTACACACTTCATCACTTTCCTGATATAATTAGCACCAGCAGGAGTCCATAGCTTAGACTTAGGCTACAAGTACCATTCTAATGATTAAGCTGAAGTTTGGAGGGTAATGAGGGAACACTTGAATTATGCTAACTCCCCGAAAATTCTGTCTAGATAAGGGTCTGGGCACTGATTCAGCAAATCTCTTAAATGTGCACTTAATTTGCAGCAGAATATTTCAGCATGTGCTTAATTAAGTGCTTTTCTGGGCCAAGAGCCTTAATCAGGACAGCCATTTTAATTGGGATGAAAGGGTAAAAACAGATGTTGCCAGACATGTCCCACCACAGCTCATCCACCTCACTGAGTGAAATACATGTTGCCTGTTGTCTTGTATCAGGCAGAGCAATGTATTCTCCCATTAGTGACAAGTAGGGGGTACATGTGGGTGCATGTACACCCCCTGAGCTTGGCAGTGCACCCTCTGCAAAAAGTGCCTTCAATGCTGCTGCCAACACTTGCGGGTGGTCGCCACTTGCTACCGCCCCTCCCCTGTGTCGACACCACCACTGGCAGTGTCTGTGGGCAGTCTCTGATTGCTGCTGGCCGCCACTGTTGCTGCCGGTGACATCTGTGGGTGCTTGCCAAGCCTCCCCCCCACCCCCCGCCACTAGCACCACTGTGGCCACCTGCGGGAGCTCACCACTCACCGTTGCCATGCTCCTGCCACCGACACTGCCACCACCACCTGCAGGAACTCGCTGTGGCCCCCCCCAACCTCTGGGGGCACATGGTGTTCGTGTATTCTCCTTGCCTAGGGATTCCCCATGTCTGTTGCTACTCATACCTGCTTGCTGGGAGGTGAATGCTGGTGCAGAAGTGTGGGGCAGCATGGCACCTGGGGAATTCCAGGCATCCACGCTAGGACCTGCACCAGGTGCCATGCTGATCCATGCTTCACCTGGAAGTGTGCATCCTGGCGTGAAGGTGTGGGGCCCTGGAATGTCTTTATGTCCTGCACTGTTTTGTGCCTCCTTGCTGTGACTTGTACCTCTGTATGAAGCATGGGTTGGTATGGGACTTAGCACAAGTTGCAGCATGGAGGCACAGGTTGCTGGGGATTACCCAGGTCCTGTGCCTCCCTTCTGGGACTTGTGTAGACTTTCCCCACTTACAGAAATGCCCCTGGAGGTCCAGGGGCAGGTCTCTGTAAGTAGGGAACCCTAACTTATTCTGGTTAGGTGCCCCGAGATTACCTGGGTTGTGTCTCTATAAGCAGGGAAAGCCAGGCAGGTGTTCCCAGGGTTGGAGGGGCCCAATCCTGCATGGGATTTCCTGTGGGGTACTGGTTCAGGCCACTTGAACTCTCAAAGCACTGTCCCTAGTCAGCTGGAGAGTGTGGGCAGCACTGAGCCACTCACTCTCTCCTGATGCAGTGAAAACAGATGTCTGTATCAATAAAGCAGCACACTTTTACACTACCTTTTGTCATCACGGCCACTGATATGGTGCAACAAAGGGTAGGGATGTCCTTTTTCTTGCCATTTATGGCACTGTAAACATTTTTATGGCAGTATTGTGAGAGAGCCCCGGCCCCAGGCAGCCCTGGGTGCAGTGAGGCTGGCCCGACCACACCAGGAAAGTGTCGGCAGAGCCGGGGCATGGGGTGTGACAGCGGCGGTGCAGCCGGAGGGGGGGCCAGATCGCCTACCAGTCGCTGAGTGGGTTCGGCTCGGGAGGCGAGCCCCCCGCAGTGCCTCGAGGCCCGAGGCTTAATTACCTTCCCCAGGTGTGCGACGGTGCTGGCGGGCACAAAAGCAGCACTGGCGCAGAGAAGCGGTGGACCGGAAGAGCCGGGGGAGGAGCGGATCCCCGGCGGAAGTTTGGAGCGGCGGAGGGCTGCCGACCCGCGCCTGACAAGAGTGTTCTGGGCCAAGGGTAAGGCCCTGCAGGGGCAAGACACGAGGGGCAAAAGGCCCCGAAGGCAATTGGAAAGATTGTAAAGGCTGGGGGGGGAAGCTCCCCGCCCCAGCTCACGGCTGTGTGGCCGGTAGCCGGAGGAGCCAGGCTGTGGGCCCCGGCCGCAGGGCACTGGACAGGAGGCGGAGCCCAAGCGGGAACAGGGTGCGCCGGTCACGGGCGGTGAACCCCAAAAAGGGGGGCAAAGGCCTCCCGAAGGAGGCGAACGGGACTTGAAGGGACCCAGAGTCAGCCACCCGTCCGGGAGCTGACGGAGCGGCTCGCAGGTATTAACTTTGTGTTTGATTTCGAGGAGTTGTCCCTCACCCCATCAGAGGGGAGGAGAAGTGGGCAACCCGGACTTGTGTATGGAAGCCCGGGCGAGGGTGTAGGGGAGGGAGGAGCCCTCAAGGACCTTGGACGGGACACGACGGGTGGTCCCGCTTCCGGACGTGCACGTGCCAGCGTAACTCACTGAACCGAGGAACATCGAAGTCGTGGCAGACGGACCTGGCATGAGCACACCCGGAGCAGGGGCCGCATCCAGAGATTAAAGGGGACAATCATCCGTGGATGCCCGAACCAGCGTTGTCGCTGTCGGACGCGTGGACATTTTGGTGCATTGGCCGGGAAGCGACGATGGCCTCCTAGGCACATGTTGCCCCTGCAATGGAGCACCAGGCGGCTGGACAGATCGGGGACCCGATGCACCAGCTAGTGAGTGTAGTAGTGCAGCTGCTTCAACAATGACAGCAACAGGCCGTCAGGCAGACGACCCTGCAGGAACACTGGGTGCAGCAACAAATGGGGATGACCCGGGGCGGCGCAGAGTGGCGCATGCCAAAGATGACGCCAGAGGATGACCCAGAGGCATTCCTTGAAATCTTCGAGAGAGCAGCCATAGCGGCAGGAATCGACAAGGCGAAATGGGCCGGTCAGCTTGGCGTCCTGCTGATTGGGCAGGGCCATGTCAAGGAGCGACGCTGTGGACTATGAGAAGGTAAAAGGGGAGATCCTCCGCAGACTAGATATTACACCAGAGAGGCACAGGCAGGCCTTTAGAGAGAAGAAGCCAGCGGAGGTAAGGACTCCCCGTGTCTTATGGCAGACTTTAGCGGACTTACTGGGCAAATGGCTCAGGCCCGAGAGTACCTCCAAGGAACAGATAAAAGATCTGATCCTGATGGAGCAGTTTATCAATGACCTGGAGGGGGAGACCCGAAATTGGGTACGGTGCCACTGCCCCACCTCCTCTTGGGAGGCCCTACAGTGGGCTGAGCAATTTGACGCCGCCCAGGGAGAGCAGCGCCAGGTGAGCGGCACAAAAAGGGCAGAGCCTACAAATGGGTGGGCTGTTGACAGTAAGAGGGGCAAGAAAGGGGGAGTACAAGGTCCCGCCTGTTTTACCTGCGGGAGGAAGGGGCATTTCGCGAGAAGCTGCCCACAGGGAATGCGAGGGGGCTCCCTTAGGGATAAATACCACCAGGATGATCACCAGGCCTCCGAAGGGGTGCCGGAGGCGGAAGCAATGGACTGTGGGGTGGGCAGCCATCACCTGGCCCAAGGTACAAGCGTGGGTGGAAGGGGTCCCCGTTCAGGCCATGGTAGACACCGGGTGTACCCAGTCCCTGGTTAGGCCCTCGCTTATTAGGTGGGAACAGGCCCCCCAGTGCGAGGGCATCAACCTAGTGTGCCTCCATAAGGAGCGAAGCTACATTGAGCGGCGGGTGCTGACCGTCCGAATAGGGGAGACCCAACGCAGGATCCCAGTGGGGCTAAGGGAAGGCATCTTGTACCCCACGATCCTGGGCCGTGATTGGCCCGAGATCTTCGACATCCTTGCATGTGGGAGAAGGGGCCAGCGCGACGGTGGAGGCCTGGCGGGGGAAGAAGGTCGGGAAGCTGACACTTTGCAGATGGGGGAGCTGACCCAGTCGGAGCCGTTCCGGCAGGAACAGGAGACAGACCCCGAACTGCGCGCCTCCTGGGAGCTAGATGCTCGGGAAGACACCCCCCAGGTAAGCCCCACGGGCGGCACTAAAGGCACCCCGCGAATAGAAATAAGGAACGGACTGCTTTATAGGGTGAAGCAGGGAAGGCGACAGGGAGAAGAGATAGCGCAGTTAATAATCCCACGTACTTTCCGGGATCAGCTATTATGGCTGGCCCACAAACACCCCCTTGGAGGACACCTGGGGAGGGATAAAACGGAGGCACGGCTGACTTGCTGGTGTTTCTGGCCCCATCTCTACGAAGATGTGGATAAGTATTGTCGCTCGTGCCACACCTGCCAAAAGGTTAACCCGAACAGGCCAGGGAGGGCCCCGCTGCAGCCCAGGCCAGTGGTACGGGAGGCTTTCTCTCGGGTGGCGCTTGATGTAGTGGGCCCACTCCCGAAGAGCGTAGGTGGGCACCAGTACATTTTGGTGTTAATAGATTACACCACCCGGTTCCCCGAGGCTTTCCTTCTGAGGGTGGTGACTGCCGCTAAAGTGGCTGATTCGTTGATGCAGTGGGTCGCTATGTTTGGGATTCTGTGGGAAATAGTGACGGACAAGGGGTCCAACTTTGTCTGCAGTCCTAAAGGCTTTTTGTAAAGTACTTCAGATTAAGCACCTGCGGACTACTGTACATCATCCACAGACCAATGGGTTGGTGGAGCGGTTTAATGGGACCCTAAAGGGGTTGTTGAGGTGGTGCACCAGGAGGAGCCCCGCAAGTGAAGCCTAATGATTCCACCCTTACTATTCGCAGTGAGGGACGCCCCTCAGGCCTCTTTAGGTTTCTCCCCCTTCGAGTTAACATTTGGGCATCAACCCCGTAGTTTGTTAGATGTTAAACGGGAAGAATGGGAGGCCAGGCCCGAGCATGGGGGAGGAATGAGGGGATACGTGCAAGAAATGCGAGACCGGCTGCAAGCAGCCCAGGAGATCGCATTGGGTAATTTAGAACAGGCCCAGGCGCGCCAGAAGGAGCGCTACGATAGCAGGGCGCACCCCTGGGAGTTAAGGATAGGGCAGAAAGTGCTACTGATATTACCAGACGCCGCTAGTAAGTTCTCAACACAGTGGCAAGGCCCCTTCTCGGTCGTCGGGAAGATGGGGCCAGTTGATTACGAGATCCTGCGCCCTGGGGCCAAATGGGAACGCCAGATATTTCATGTTAATCTGCTTAAAGAGTGGCACGAACCGGAGGGGCTCCTGATCTCACCAGGGCTAGGGCCAGGGGAGGTACCCATAGGGGTGCACCTCAGTCCGTCCCAGCGACGGCAGATGACGGGGCTAGTCCACGAGTTCCAAGACGTCTTCACGGAGCGTCCCGGAAGGGCGCGTGGCATGAAGCACGAGATTATTACTAAGGAGGGGCGAATAGTGAGGGAGCGGTGGCAACGCATCCCATACCATACGCGCCCGTTAGTCGAGAAGGAAATCAAGATGATGTTAGAGCAGGGGATCATAACCCCTTCCCGGAGCCCATGGCGTAATCCAATAGTGCCGGTAGAAAAACCAGACGGGAGCCTGCGACTGTGCATAGATTTCCGAAGATTGAATGAATTGACACAGTTTGACGCATTCCCGATGCCACATATAAGCGAGCTAGTGGAGGGCATCGGTCTGGCCAAATACATCTCGACCCTTGATTTGTCGAAGGAATATTGGCAAATCCTGCTCTGGGAGGAGGACCAGTGCAAAACGGCATTTGGGACGCCGTGGGGCCTCTTTGAATTCAAGCGTATGCCCTTTGGGCTTAACGGAGCCGCCGCTACCTTCCAGAGGCTAATGGATTGGGTCTTGGCGCCCCACCAAAGGTATGCAGCGGCCTATATTGACGACATTATTATATACACGGACACCTGGGAGCAACATTTGCGGGCCCTGCGAGCTGTCCTACTAGAACTGAGACAAGTCGGGCTGATGGCCAACCCAAAAAAATGTGCCCTAGGTAAACGCGAAACCAAATACCTAGGTTTCCTAGTAGGGCAAGGCTGTGTTCGGCCATTGACAGACAAGGTGGCGACCATCAGAGGCTACAAAGTGCCGACCATGAAGAAACAAATGAGAGCGTTCTTGGGGTTGGCGAGCTACTACCAGCGTTTTATTCCTCATTTCATGGAGATCGCGGCACCTCTGGTAGAAACCACCAAAGGCCAGCGGTCAGGAGTGATTGAATGGACTCAACAACGACGAGAGGCCTTTGCAGAGGCCTGCGTACCCCCAACTTTGCTATCCTGTTCACTTTACAGACCGATGCGTCAGCAACCGCTCTGGGGGCGGTCCTTTCACAAGAAGCAGATGGGGTGGAGCGACCCGTTGCCTACGCCAGTCGGAAACTAAACGACCCGGAGACCAGGTACTCCACTATAGAACGGGAGTGTTTGGCGATAAAGTGGGGGGTGGAGTATTTCCGATATTACCTGCTAGGCTGCGAGTTCAAATTGATTACAGATCACGTGCCCCTGAGGTGGCTGCATACCGCTAAGACTGACAATGCACGCATTATGCTTTGGGCTCTAGCCCTCCAACCGTACCGCTTCTCGGTGACCTACAGACCAGGCAGGACAAATATGGTGGCGGACTTTTTATCCCGATGCAAAGGAGAAATGGAGAGAGAAGGTCAGGAACCGGGATATGAGAAAGGAGAAGTAGGAAGAACGCCTAACGGCATCTTGAGGGATGGGGTGTGTGAGAGAGCCCCGGAAACAAAGGTGTTTCCTAATGAGAATCCCAAATCTAGCTGGTGGGTCTTGTCCCCTTGGGTGGGTTTTGTAAAGGAGGTGGCTACACATGCATAATGGTTGCAGGATTTTGTTTTCGTTTTAGTTGCATGTCAGTGAAATGGACTTGTAGGCGCAGATCAAGCAAAAAACATAACGGTTGTGTTGCGAAATCGACAGCTGCGGAGACCCTCTTGAGACAGAGATGAACGAGGTCTTATTGGGTGCACTGGGAGGGGTATGCCAGGGAAATTTCATAATCGGTGGCGGAGAAGCACGTCAAGGCTGGCCAAGCCTGGGCGGGGAGGAAGAATTCCTCCTCGATGCACTGAGGAGCACTGTTTCTGCTGAGCAGAAGCTCGCACGTAGGTTTTATAGGCCAAATGACGTCACTCGCACCATGGGTATTGATTGGTCAATTCTTTGCACCCGCCTTTGGCGCACATGGGAAAATGAGAGGAGGAAAAAAAAAGGGGGGTCTCCGAGGATGGGGTCAACTTGCAGATTTGTGCAGATGGCACAGTTTTGTAGGTTTGTGCTGACAGCACAGTTTTGCATAAGACAAGGATCACTAAGTGAGGCCTCCTATGGCTAAAAGTTACACCTGTAGATTTTCAAATGCATTAACAGCCTCTCCCCACCCAAAGATGATATCTTAAGAAAAATGTGCTTTTTATTTCAGTGGAATTGAGTGGGACTGTTACTATAGTTCATTGAAATGTCTATGATCATTTTTCCATTAGTTGGGTTATAAATATTTTTTAACAGTTTTCTAAAGCTAAAATTCATGAAAGCAAATGTGATCATGGGTGACTTGTTTTTGAAAAGTCAGAGTAGGATATAAAAATGAAACCAATGATTAAAGCATGTATAAAAGCTACTATGATATAAAATATTTAACCATGTAGTTGAGTAATTTAAAGAAAAGGCATTGTGATTGTATCTGCTTAAAACTTTCTGTCACTGCCAGTTATAATGCAGCTCCTTTTGCGGTATTTTATGTGGTTTTGACAACTGCTACACTATTTATGACAGTGCCATACACTAGCTTTCCTACTGTGTTACTGCTTGCTGGAGCTACTGCTATAGTAATAATCACTGACAATTTTAAAGTATGACCTCAGAAGATGTAGCCAGTTAGTGCTAGCTGTGTTTCCACTTAATAAACCTCTTCTTTGGTGTCTTGAACAGGAGACAAGGTAACTGGTTGTCTATTCTCACATGAACATTTACATAGCTAAAAAAATTGTTTAGGAATTAGGTTAAATACACTATGGAAAAAACTTCTACTATTACTTTCTGTAATGAATGTAGACTCTTTACAAAATTGTCTAAACCTGTGGGGAAACCATTATTTGGTTTGAAAAAATATATATTAGGGAATTGGGGATAGCTACATTAAAGACCTATTTTTGTAGAATAGGAAATAATTGCTCTTTCATTTTAGTTCTTGCATAAACTGATAGAATCCAGCAACAACATAAGATTCTAGAGGAGCAACTTGTCGTGGGATATTTAAACACCAATAGAGGCAATAATGGTTTTTGTTTGGGTTATTAATTTTGTTGCTCTTGTTTGGATTATGTTGATGTTATATAATATAGTAACAGTAAACTTACAGTTTATCTGCAAAGGGGAAAGCACTGGGCTTGTGTCTTTTCCTGATTTATGATTTCTAAAGTAGGCCTGAGGGTTTTACTTGCTTTTTAATAAAAAATGTAGTTCTAGTTTGTTTTTGATGACTGAAAAACTTATGCAAATGATGATACCAGAGAAGCTATGAAAGTATAGGTTTCATCAACGGTGCAGAAGAAGGGATTTTTTGGTAGTTTATCATTTAAAAATGTTAATACCTGTTTAGTTGCAATAGGTAATCCATGTTTGCAAGAAGAGAAGCCTTTGGCTGTGTACATAGGTACAAATGATCTAGGAGAATTCTCCTGGGTTTATTTTCCTGGTAGAAAAATTTACCCAGAGATGCCTGAATAGATATTTGAATGCTGAACCCCTGAACAACAGAGAGCTTGCAGTGCTGATGCTGCACAGCCAGGGGGACCCTGTGCAATCTGGGATGCTGGAGGACTGTGCTGTGGCTTCTTCTGGAAGAGAATGTATACAACATTCTTTTCCTAGGAGAAGCTCTTGGAAGTGATTTAACCTTGGTTGTTCCCAGGATGTTTTTCTCCTGGCGTGACCATTTTTGATCTTGGACAAAAATTCTAAACCTTTGTATACTTGTAGTTTCTCCTGGGAAACTTCGTTAGAAAGATAATGCCAGCCCTTGATCTACAACAGTTTAAAATAAATAAGCTGTGAGACCCTCTCTAATGGTACTTAAAGGAAAAATGGATTTAATATTACCAATTCTTCTAAGGCAGAAAACAAAGCTATGTCTTGTAACCCTTTTTTTAGGGTACCCTTATACATTGTGAAGAAGGAAAAAAACCTCTTTAGGTTGCATTTTAATTGTGTTTGTCTTGGATATTCACAGAGATCATGAAGGATAAACAGTATATGATTCTGTGACCTCCAGAGGAGGTCAATTTCCTCCTCTTTTTTGTTCTAAAAGATTCTTTTAGAGTAAGCACCACAGACACAACAATAACACAGGTAACCTCTCAGGGTCTTTGTGACAGGTCGTAAGGCAAGAGATTTAAAAATAATGCAGATGAACAGGACTGTCATCAGAAGGCTGGTTTCTCTCTGGCATTGGATAATGGGTGAGCTGAGCTTTAGGGCTAGTCTCAAATCCAGAATCTTTTGATTCAGGTTTGAGAGAGAGCTACTGGCTGAATGAAGTTCATTAGCATTTGAAGGTAGTTTTTCAAATTTGTTATATGGTTTTATGTTCACAGGATTCATGTAGCAAGACTACTTGCAGCCCTTGGGAATTTACCCTTCAGGTTCCAGTTTAAAGTCATCATTAGTCCCTGCAGTCTGTTAGGGTCTGCTAATGACCGTGGACAGGTCATTTCTTCATTTGTATCAAGAAATACATTCATTTAGCATGGCAAAAAGCAAACATAGCAATTCAGGTAGTTCTTCATGGAAAAATACATGGTGGGTCCATGATGAAATAGTAGCTCTTTCCAACAGTAACTTTTCAGCACTGCTTCAATTTCTAGCACCACCTAGTAATGCCTTTGCACATACACCACAGGGCATGGTATGGTCCTCCAGTATCCCAGAAGGCTTTGCTCCTATCTCCCCCATGTACCTCCAGCCACCCTCCCTCTTTTCCCCCCCGGTCCTCCTGTGTGCACATGCACACACGTACAGCTCGAGGGAGTTTGTCTATCGTGCAAAAACTTGACTGCCCCAGGTAGGAGGAGTCAGGTTCACAAGTCACCATGCAGATTTGTTTTCCAGGTCTGTCTTTCTTTGTGGACAGGATAAAATCCTTCCTGTCCAAAAACCCTAATACGAATCCAACTGCCAAATTCTCGTGCTATGCCAAAAACCTCTGTCCTGTTGTGTCAGCATCTTTGGCATTACCTACAAGTCAAGAGGAAGGGTGCAGAACAGGAAATTGTAGGTGGTGGAACTTGTGTCTGGGTACTTCAGGAAGGTGAGCTTTTTTGCTTCTACAAGCTATAAATCATGGTTGGGGTGAAGGGGAGACTTTTCAGCTTCTTCCCAGAAGCAGAGGGAGCATCAGAGCCCCACCTGAGGTGGTGCTACAGGTGGCACAGCCAGGAGATGCAAGGGTGTTGCATGGTGATCAGCTGCTGTAATTTGGAAAGGTCTTGTTTGGGGTAAGGGACAGTCCACAGGGCCCCCTTCCTGAAGTGGAGCCTGCGTCAGAACCTCCCTCCTGTTGCTGACCTCCCAGGGGTAGGCCTTGACTCTGTGCGGGCAGGAGTACAGCATGCACTGAACCTGCCAGCACTGCTGAAATGGCAGCCATGGGGCATGTAGTGGAAACTGAACACATGTCCTGTAGCTCTGTACTCCCAAGTGTGGCAGGGTGGGAGGGGAGGGGATGGGATCCCTGGACTGCCAGCCAATAGTCATTTTCCTCTGCATTCAGCTGTCCTGCACAGATGGAGGCCTCTGCAAAGCATCATGGGATTGCTTCATGTCAGCCCCCTGGCTGTAGAGTGCCTGTGGTGTACATGCTCTTGTCATGCTCTGTACTGCTCCATACAACCAGGACTTGAGTGTCTGGATGTGCATTTCATGCTAGCTTTGTGGTGCTGCAAATCCCCCTGAAATTCTTACCATTTCAAAGGAATGTCTGTTCATAGTTGATGTGAAGGGGAGAGAGAGATGGCAGTGTTGGAAGCTGTTACCTGTCCTTATCTTCATGTAAGCTCTGCAGCACCCATCCTGTGCTGTTTGCCCTTATTCCATTCTGTGTAGATATCCAAAAGTCAGGCACTTCTTACCTTTTAAATTTTATAGTTAGTATTAGTAAATCATCAGACAGACACTGCATGTATAATTCAGCACATTTCTATATCCTTGAATGGAAAAAAAGAGATTAATAAATGTAGATGTCTTTACCGAATAAAAAGAATTACTGTTGAAGTGTGTATCGTAAGCAGGGAAGCTGACTTTCTATCCAGAACAGAAGCATGGAGACACTGTCAGATGGCTTCTGCTGCTGCTTTTCTTGCTTCCTTACCATACAAGAAGGGAGGGGGAGGTCCAGTTTTGAGTAGATGCTACCATTTTAATTATTTCACAGATGAATTGGAGCATGGACAGAGCTTAATCTTCAACTCACTCACTCTTCCTTTCCTGCTCAGCCAAAAGCAGCTTTTGCCTGAGCAGGAAAGTGAGGGTGACTGAATTGAAGGTTAGGCTCTGCCCCTGCTCTACGTGGTCATAACTGGAAATCTTTTTTCTTCACTCTGCTTTCCTCGAAACAAAATGTGTGTGGTATGTGAGAAAATAGGGTAAAATCAGAATAGCATTGTTTGGTGACCCCTTGTTACTTTATTTCTCCAGGGTTTGGGATAAAGTTATTAGTGGATCCTGCAAGATTCTTGTTTTTGTTGCTGTGGAGATTTTATTAACCTTCAGAATGAAGATCATGGCCCTAAACAATGCAGAAAAAATCACCAAGTTTCTGGAAAATGTAAGTACACCTTGGATTTTATCAGCACTGTAAAATATTGTTTGCAAGTGAAAACTTATCATTTACCCCATTTCATTGTGAACTCTGGAATGATAGTATCCCCCACTGCTCTGAGGACTAGCCATGCTGTCAAGATGCATTGAGTTAAGATTGACTGACTTTTTTTCCTAAGTCAGACCCAGCAAATTCAAATGTTTTTGTATATTACCACTAAATAAATATGTATACACTTACGTTTTACATGATAAAACAAAACAAAAAAGTGGCCATCCTAATAGCTTTAGCAGTCACCCAAATGTTAGCGTCTTCTTTTAGAATTTTTTCAGAAAGGAATCCATGAATCTGGGGGAAAGTATCCAGTCTTTGGGTTTTGGAAATAAATATGCAAGGGTTTACTTCAGTGGGGCAGACTGAAGTCACACCTCCACAGAATCCACAGAAGTTGTTGTGAGGAGATCTACTCTACGGTAGTTCCCCTTATTGTCCCACTGGTGGCATTCCCATCTGAGCCAAGGTGTCCATGGATGTCTAAATATGTACTGGAAATTGCTAGTCTATCTGTGTACTTCTGTATTAGTTTATGACATACCTATCAAGCTAAGATTTGTTATTTCTCACTACTGAATCCTGTTCTATTTGAGGGGCCAAAGGGATCCCTGTGGATATACAGGTGCACCCTCAAAATGGATTAGGATCTTTTGCAAATTCCCAGGAAGGCCAGCTGATTATACAAGCAAGCTGGTAGGCTGTCTGAAGGGAATTTGTGCTTTTCTGAGTCTCATTTGTCATACATGTTTTGTTTTTGTGGAAGATTGACAACCAGGTGAGAATCTGGAGTGAACAGAATGAAACAGAGGTCTTGAGTAATTGGAGAGACTGGGGTTTTTGTTTTTAGCATTTTTAACTTCAGCTGGGGCTTTCAAGATTTTACTTAGTCAAATTTAAATTAGTCAATCAATTAATCCCCCTTCCCCTGCCCTGATCTCTTCTAGATTCCACAAGACAACACGGATGCGATTGTGAGCAAAGCTATTGATTTGTGGCACAAACATTGTGGAAACCCAGCGCATTTGGTGTGAGAACTTGCTGAAGTATCTGCAGATTGGGAAAAGATGCCTTTTGAAGGTATTTTCTTTCAAAGTATGTAGTATGTACAGATACCAATTTTCTGTTTTCATTTATCATTCACGATAAATATTCCAATAAAATAACTTGAAAAATTAGTTCACAGTGTGGTGCTTGATGTGTAAATATTTTTCAATAAAAATAGATTTAATGAAGTGTTCTGGTGGGCTGTGATAATATCCAGAGTGTTTCTTGGTGAATCAATTTCAGTGTTCATATTGGATAGTGTCACAACATCATTCTCAGGAAGTAATTTGTGGCACAGCCTTGAACAGATTAGCATGAGCAGGTATACTAAAACATGATGGAAAAACACTTTTGAATACTTTCTTGTATTTGAGGCCAAAGTAGTTTGTACTTGACCGTATATATGTGACCGAGCAATTTTCCTTTGATAGTACTCCAGGCTTTAATCTTTAGGGCAGGTTATGAAAAGGAAAGTTGTCTTTTGAGACTTTTAGCAGCCTAAGGAACTTACTAGGCTTCCTAATGCCACTTTTTTACAGTGAAACATTTATTGAACACAATTTCCATTTACATGCAAGGAAAAACTCATGTAAGACTAGCCTGACACACTAATATTTACTGGCTTCAGACTGTGTACTGGTATGAAATTAAATACTATGGAAGTGCTTTGGAACAGTTGAACATACAGAGAAATGCAAGTGGCTTTCAAAGACTATGGTTAATGGCTATATAACCTTGAACATGACTTTACTAGCAGTAGCAGCACTGTGCTACTTGCCAAAAGTGGTTTCTCTGAGTTATTGGATAGAAATTCTGAAATGCAGAGATAAAAGCGCCCAAAAAATCCCCACTAAAGTGCTTGCTCTATGCAGATGTTGGGAGTACTGAGTCCAGTTAACACACTGCCACTTCTGGGTATGCACTGGTCTCGGTGCAGGAGCTCACTGAGTTTAAAATAAAGTGCTGTTTGTTTGCTTGGTTTTTTTTTTTTCCCCCATTTCTGCAAGGAGCCTTTGTAACAGCAGCATGAGGAGACTAGAGGATATCGTGGTAATCCTGATTGAAATGCTTCATCACAGTTAGATGTATTTTTTACTACTCTCTTCCTAGCCATCAAAGCTATCTTTTATCTTTTTGGACTTGATCCTGAATAGTGGGAAGCACCTCCTAGCCCCTCTACTCAGTGGAAATTGAAAATGGTATGCATTTCCCAAGAGGAGGCATTTTGCCTGCTCATTGCATATCTATGTGCGCAAATGATAAACAGACCTTTTCTGCTTCTAACAGTAGTCATGCTAACGACAATAAATCTTATTGGGTGAAGAAACTCGGGAGATAAATTTATAAATTTGAAGTTAAGAACAAAACTGTACTGGATTATGGATGTTTGTCTTTAGTACGTGAAAAATAGCTTTGGTCGCCTACAAAAAAAACTGTCTGATTTAAATTAAAAATAACACTTGTACAGCGGCAGACAGCTAATCTACACCTCTTGAAAATTCCTAATTTGGAAACACTTAAAATCATTTTTTTTTTCCTGACATGTTTTACTTTCTAGCTTTTATAAGTAACCCTTAAGATTACTCTAACTGAACAAGAGAAGGGAGGTAGGGAAGTGGAGCATCACAAGCAGGTCTAGGGAAGTGATAATTCCCCTTTATGCGGCATTCGTGAGGCCACAGATGGAGTACTGTGTCCAGTTTTGGGCGCAACACTTCAAGAGGGATGTGGATAACCTTGAGAGGGTTCGGAGAAGGACTGCTTATATGGTTGAGGCCCCTGTGAAGACAGACTGAGGGATCTGAATCTCTTCAGCCTCTGCAAGAGAAGGCTCAGATGTGATCTTGTGGCTGCCTACAGGCTGGAGTATTGCGTCCAGTTTTGGGCTCCACAATTCAAAAAGGATGTGGAGAAGCTTGAGAGAGTCCAGAGAAGAGCGACGTGCATGATCAGAGGTCAGGAAAACAGACCTTATGACGACAGGCTGAGAGCCATGGGACTCTTTAGCCTGGAAAAACGCAGGCTCAGGGGTGATCTGATGGCCACCTATAAGTTTATCAGGGGTGACCACCAGTAGCTGGGTGAATATTTGTTCACCAGAGCGCCCCAAGGGATGACGAGGTCGAACGGTCATAAACTACTGCAAGACAGTTTCAGGCTGGACATAAGGAAGAATTTCTTTACTGTCCGAGCCCCCAAGGTCTGGAGCAGCCTGCCATCGGAGGTGGGTCAGGCACCTACACTGAACACCTTCAAGAGCAAATTGGATGCTTATCTTGCTGGGATCCTATGACTCCAGCTGACTTCCTGCCCTTTGGAAGGGGGCTGGACTCGATCTTGGGAGGTCCCTTCCAGCCCAAATGTCTATGGAATCTATGAAGTTCATCAGGGGGACCAGCAGAGAATAGGGGACACTGTTTGCCAGGGCGCCCCTTGAGGTTACCAGAAATAGTGGCCACAAATGGAAGGAGAGCAGATTTAGATTGGGCATAAGGAAGAAATTATTCACAGTAAGGGTCACCAAAATATAGAATGGGCTCCCAAAGGAGGTGGTGCTCTCCCCTACCCTGGAGATGTTTAAGAGGAGATTAGACAGGCATCTGGCTGGGGTTACCTAACCCACCCAGTGCTCTCCTGCCTGGAGCAGGGAGTCAGACCGGATGATCTACCAGATCCCTTCTGACTCTAGAAATCTATGAATCTATGAAAACAAGGCAGCTACCACTTCTCCATTGTGCAGCTGGCACTTCATGCAATCCATTTCACTGTTTCCCTTTATAGTCATTTCATAGATTTCATAGACATCAGGGCTGGAAGGGACCTCGGGAGATCATCGAGTCCAGCCCTAAAATGTTTTATGTAGGTGTTTTACATAGCACCAAAGGAAGAAAATTAGTGGAATAGAAAATGTGACTTATAAAACCCTCATGTATTGACAAAGGAGTCTCAGGAACCAGAGCAGTACCTGACACATTACATTCATTCTTTTTTTCTTTTAAAAAGGTGATTACATCCCTCTCTTGTACCTCTTCATTTTTCTTTTTAAATATTCGTACCTGTAAATGTTGGAAGGTAAAAGACTGTAGAGTCAAGGTTCTAGCTTGGTTTTTGATCTTGTAAAAAGGTTTGGGCCTTACTTGCACTGTCGCTTGCAGTACATGAGAGGCAGAACGAACAGAAAAAGAGTTTTCTAGTTGTGGCTGAACACTGACTGCATGGGATCCTGACTGAAGTTTAACACTGTAGCTCTGACCATGAAGGATGAACTCCATCCCTTCCCTCCTTAAGGCTGGCAGAGGGGGAAGCATGGCAGCCATCTTAGAGCAGTATCTCCCTGCTTCTATTCCAGTGAAGAAAAATCAGCTTCCCCACTTAAGACATGCTCTCCAATTTTGGAGGGCTGATTTTTGCAAACATGTGAGTAAATGTAGTGAAGTGCTTCTGGCTCCCAAGGAGAGTGAAGTCCCCTTTTAGCCTCTGTGAGAAAAGACCTTCGCTTCTTATTTTGCAATCTTTTGTGTGTAGATCTTAGAAAAACACGATAGGAGGCTTCAGACATTTCATCTGAGGTCATGGAAAATATGACACTGATCACAATCCTATGCACACGTCACACCTTTGTTTAAAAAATCTAGCTCTAACATTTTCTTCCTCCTGTGGCTTACATAACACTAAACCTTTATATCAAAATTTGACTCCAATGACACTTGCATGTTTCTCAAAGGCAAAACAACTTGTGGAGAGCTTGTGGAAGTCTTAATGTAAGTGTACCTTATTCATTTAAAAGAAAAATGTAATGTTAGGCATGTTTGAGAAATTCCTTTTAGGTGGGATCTCTTCTCTTCAGTGAAAGGAAAAAAAACAAACCAGTCCAGTGGAGTAACAAATGGACTGTGGGGGAAGCTTTTCACCTCTGCTGTATATTGCCGATTCATAACCAGTGCAGGTTTGTAGCAATTGAAAACCGTTACCTTTACAGTTGATGCATCTTTGCAGTCACAGTCACTAAGAGCCAGAAACCTTTTTACCAGCAACATTTCCCTGGCAACATTTTACACACCATGTATTCAGATGACATGCCCTGTAATAGCAACAACCACTTAATAGCAACATAGTTCTGAAGTACCAGCATACTGCTACTATAAGTGTAGACTGTAATGCTTATTTGGTTTGTGTGAAGCATATTTGGTCTCATTTCAGTTTTCATGGGGAAACTGACCCTATATAAAATCAATTAATGAATGAAGAGGAGTCCAGCAATGAACTGCCTTGGACCAGGGGTCCTAATGCCTTCAGCCTTGTGGGCTGTATGAGCATCCCTGAGATGGTCTATTGGGCAGACCAGGCCTGACCCCCTGTGGAGTAGCCATGGTCCCTGCTTTGGCCCCAGAGGGCTATGTGCACAGCAAGCCCTGAGACCCACTAGTCTAGCATGTGGCACAGGGGGCTGGTAGGGGTGTGTACTCTGTGCAGTACCCTGCTGGCCAGCCAGTGTGCTGTGCGTTGGGCAGAACACTGCATGTAGTGTGTGCCCCATGTTGGTGCTCTGTATCGTGTGCTGGACATGTGACTGGCCCAGCCCTACACACTGGGCAGCATATGTCGGCCCTAGGGCTTGCTGTGTATACAGCCTCCTGGTGCTGGCATGGGGCATACAGTGCTGGTAGTGTGTAGGCTGCACCTGGTGCTGCTTACAGCCTGGGGTCTGGGGTGGGGGCTGCATGTGGTGCCCAGGACTGACCCCCTGTCCTGCAAGCACACTGTATGTAGCATGCTGATGCAGCATGGGGTTGGTCCAGCTATCTACAGGCTGGATCAAATAACTCCATGGACCAAGGTTGGCCCTCAGACCATATGTTTGACACCCTTGCCTAAGATACTCTGAGCTTCTCTTGGCTGCTAACAGATAAAGTCACGAGGAGATGTATTTACAATTGGATAATAGGTTATTTCAAACTGTTTTGCCTGACATGCATATGAGAAGGGCTTTGAACCCAGTGTAGACAGGAAAATCATATTTAAATTTGGATTACCTGATTGTGCTTAACTCAAGATGAGGCCTAGGGTTAAACATACTTGTCAACACTAGGTGGAAAGCCCAACTTGGCCTGGTAGTGCAGCACTGATGTGCCCAAACTAGTTTTAAATTAGCCAGGTCCAATCTAGTAGCAGTCTAGATGCTTGACGCAGGTGGCAAAATGTGCCTGGAAAACAGATTAAAGTATTCTGTGCTGTGTGCTGTGATGCTGTGGCTAGACTGCTCCTGGTACCTAACAACAGGGGATGGATCCATGGGGCCATGGTGGTGCAGTTGCATCTCATTTTGATTCCTCCTCCCAGTAGTGTAAGTAAGGGCAGGTGCCTGAGACATTAGCCTTTGGTGCTTGGTATAGGTAGGTCTCAGGGTGGAGGCAGGGGGACTCAAGGCTCTGGTCAATTCCTCACCTATCATCTCCCCTCATGGGAGATGCTGCTGTTGCTGTGAGGGGAGGTATGGAGGGCTTTGGCCAGCAACCCTCCCCTGGCTCTGCAGCTACCACTGAACTTAAAAACTTTGGATCTTCATTTGCAATGGTTGCAGAGCTAGGGGAGGGTTAACTTTCTAGTTAACTGTAGCAACATCCTGCTCTGCCCCTCTCTCCCCATGTTTCCATTCCAATGCCCCAAGGTACAAACCATG
Organism: Crocodylus siamensis; assembly: GCF_052110815.1. Taxonomy (NCBI): domain Eukaryota; kingdom Metazoa; phylum Chordata; order Crocodylia; family Crocodylidae; genus Crocodylus; species Crocodylus siamensis. Next base: position 132,280,769 of record NC_143397.1, on the reverse strand, counting down.
TCAGGTACAAATCTGTTGCCCAGGGTGCAAATTCTACCTACCCTATTGCCAGCTCCCCAATTTTAAACATCCTAGATCTGGTGCCCAGCTAGTCTAAAACTTGCCGGTGTGCTTTATGTCCATACCATAGAGCAACTGCCACTGTGACTACAGCATAGATCTATCCAAATGCTGTCTTTACTTGAATCCAAGATGAGTTTTTTTCCCCCTCTCTGATCAACTTGGGGGAAATATCCTTGCCTTAGGGTGCGTCTACATGTGTATTTAAGCATGACTAAATGTATGTGCACTAAGAAATTTTTGGCAAGTGTCTACACGTGCAAGGATTTAGGACTAAAGTTAGTCCCAAGTCCCTGCAGCCCTGCCATGTTGTCCCTAGTGGCTGGGCAGACCAGCACTAAAGTTAGTGCTGAGTCATGCCTACAAGTGCATTAATGTGCTTTAATTAATGTCACATTAATTTGATACCTGCATTTTTAGGTATCAAATTTAGGCATGATTAGCTTAATTTCACCATTTTAATATGCATTAAGGGCATGCACGTGTAGACACATGCCTGTTACACACATTAAATTAGGCTAATGTGCATTAACACATCGTATGTAGGTGCACCATTTGAGTCGAGCAGTGCCCTGGGGCAGGCAGCAGCTCAGCTCCAGCTTGGCCCTGGACCCAAGGCTAAAGCTGGAGCTGATTTTCTGCCTGTCCTGGGCTTGGGGTGACTTGTACAGCAAGGGAGGAGGTATATGGCAAGGGGAGTGCAGGTGTGGGATGGCATGCAGGGGATACCTGCTGCATGTGGCTTGGCTTAGGTTGGGGTCTGGCCTTTCACTCTCTGTTGCTGCTTTCCTCGCCATAGTGGTAGAAGGATGAATTTAAGAGGATGCTCTAATACTCGAATACTCCAAAAGGACAATAAGAAGTCTTTAGGTATGTAGGCAGTAGAAAGGAAACAAATGGAAGTGTGGGACCCTGCTTAACACCTTGGGACAGCTGGTAACCAACATTCAGAAAAAAACTGAACTCCTGAATACCCACTTTGCTTTAGTATTTCACCGGAGCGTGGGGAAAGTCAAACTAGGTAAAGCTCATAGGGGGCATGCTGGGACTGACAGCCTCCCCACTGTGGATGCTGAGCGGGTGCAATACCAACTAGAAAAGCTAGATGTTTATCAGTCAGCGGGACCAGATGGACTCCATTTGAGAGTGCTGAAGGAGCTGGCTGAGGTCATTGTGGGACCCCTGGCAAAACTCTTTCAGAATTTGTGGTGCACAGGTGAAATCCCTGAGGATTGGAAGAGGGCCAGCATTGTGCCCATCTTTAAGAAGGGGAGGAGGGAGGACCATTAAAAAAATCTGTGATACGGTTGCGGAAGGTCAGATTCTGAATGACAGCCAGCATGGCTTTGTTGCAGGTAGGTCTTGTTTTACTAATCTTATCACTTTCTACAACCAGGTCTCTCGCCACTTGGACGAGGTAGATGTTGTATACCTAGATTTCCAAAAGGCTTTTGATCTAGTATCCCACGATATCCTTGTGGGAAAACTGGAAGATTGTGGGCTCAGCTGCTCGATTGTTCAGTGAGTGGGAAACTGGCTACAAGGTAGGACCCAGAGAGTTCTCATGAATGGATCCGTGTTGTCTTGGTGAGAAGTGGCCAGTGGTATCCCTCAGGGGTCCATGCTTGGACCGGTGCTTTTCAACATCTTTATCAATGATTTGGATAGGGGAGTGAAAAGCTCATTGGCCAAGTTCATCGTTGACACCAAGTTATGGGGCAGTGTGGCCACACCAGAAGATCAGTCGCTGATACAGGCAGACCTGGACAAGCTAGAGTTGGGCGGACTGGAACCAGATGAAGTTTAACACTTCCAAGTGTATGGTGCTCCACGTGGGGACAAATAACCCTCAACATGCATACAGGCTTAGAGGTGACAGCATGACTTGCACCACAACTGAAAGGGACCTAGGGGTAATGACTGACCACCGCATGAACATGAGCTGTCAGTGCGATGGAGTGGCCAGCAGGGCAAATGTTGACATTTATCAACTGATGCATCTTGTGTAAACAGAAGTGATACTCTCGCTGTACTTGGCACTGGTGAGACTGAACTTGGAGTAGTGCGTCCAGTTCTGGGTGCTGCACTTCAATAAGGACGTGAAAAAACTTGAGAGGGTCCAGAAAAGAGCCACCTATATGATCAGGGACTTGCAAGGCAAGCCATACAACGAGAGGCTGAGGGACCTGGGCCTCTTTAGCCTAAAGAAGAGAAGATTGAGAGGGGACTTGATAACAGCTTACTGCTATATCAGAGGAGTGCATCAGGAGCTCAATGAAAAACTGTTCACTAGGGCACCCCTGGGGAAGACCAGGACCAATGGATATAAACTCCTGGAAAGCTGCTTCAGGCTTAATACCAGGAAAAACTCCTTCACAGTCAGGGTGTCCAGACTGTGGAATAAACCCCCTCTAGAGGTGGTGCAGTTACTTAACCTGGAGGTGTTTAAGAGGAGACTGGACAGTCACCTTGCTGGGGTCACATAATCCCAGTTGTCTTCCTGCCTAGAGTGACGGGGCTGGACCCGATGACCTGTGAGGTCCCTCCCAGCCCCTAACGATCTAGGAATCTATGAATTAAGTTCTATACATGAAAAATTAAAAAAAAAATATAATTTTCCATGTATATACTCTAATTGTCTTAAAGTCCAAGTCATCTTGGATTTATGTAAATACAGTAGTTATAAAACATTTTTGGCATGTGGCCTGTTTTTCTAGTCTAGACATGAATTGGAGCACACTAATGGGAAAGGATGCATGTGTTCTGTGGGTAACTAGCAATAAATCCCCCTGTATTTAAATGAAAAAAAAAGTTAAATAAGAAAAAGCCCCAGTACATTGTGAGAGATTATCCAATTAAACTATTTTCCTCTAATTTGTTCAGCTCATTCATCTAGAAGTGTATTGTGTATTCATTATTCAGGATTTGGACTGCAGTTTACTTTATGATTAAAAAACACTGAAAATGTGTTTAGTGAATTTGGTCCTGAGAGGGAATCAATAACTTGTATGCTGGGAAGAGAGGCTTATCTAATCTTGTTTCATCAGAAATGCCAATTAGGCCATATTGCTTTCAGACTTGAAGGCGAATGTTCTTTAAATCGCTACTTAACTGAAGGCACAAAACAAAGTCTTTTTCTAGCAATGTCTAACAACAGGCAGGTCCTAGTGACTGCTGTGACAAGAGATGCATGCGGCTCTGAACTTTTCACATGAACAATGGTAATTTATATAAACATTTTATAAGTCCTAGATGAATCCTCATAGGCTGTCCAGAATGCATTCAAGTGTCACCGTTTAAATGTCAGCTGAAAGTTCATCAGCTGAAAGTTCATTTGTTCAGTTGCATGTACAAAGCAGCAGCAGAAATATTTTGTTTAACTATATGCATTATTTATTCAGGGGCAAGTTCATTAGTTAGTTAATCTGCCTCCATGTGAAGCAGGAACAATTTCTGTTGGAAAATAAATAGTTGATTAGCTCTAGCGTCCTTCCATCATTATCTGGTTAGTGACTTGAATATATGTTTTACTGCATTTATTTTAGAGCTGGAGCCATTTCCAAAATCTGGCCTTGGGGATTGTACTCAGTCTATTATAAAGTTTGTGGACAGATGAAAACTTTTCCCCAAAACTGGGAAGCATGAATCAGGTCTGCATCAACTGTGGCCCAGTGGCTCTATAAAAACATTCATTTTAAAATCTGCATATGTAAAACTCTGACTGAAGTTGCTAGATGAGTATGACTCTGGGGGAAGAATTGGTTCAAAGGACCTGTTTTATTACTCTTATACTGAGGTAATGGAATGATTTTGATGAAGGCAGTGGAATTATGTCTGGTGTACTGGCCGGGCCCCATCTAGCAGGAATGTTTTTTTTGAAAAAAGCAGCACAACTAATCTAGTTTAAAATACCAAGGAAGTTATGGTTTGTGTGTGTCAGACTATGGCTTTATACCCGTGGTCTTAGCTTGTGGCACACTCATCCTCAGCAGAGCACTAGAGTGGACGCAGGTGGCCAGTACCCTCCAGCTGGGCCCAGCCACATGCCCACTCCCTGCCACTGGAGTGGGCTCATCCCTTCCAATATATAAACCCCTGACCCAGAAAAGGAAGTGTCTGGGGAACAAGGGTCAACCCTGTTCCTAGGCTGCTACACCCTTGGCTTGTGCTGCTACTGGCTTCCCGACAGACTCTCGGGATACCTGACCTGGTTTGCCCATACACCCTGAGTTTGGCCTGACCCTTTGGATACCCGACCCAAATCTGGTTTGATTTTGCGGATGCCTGACCCAGCTAGCTTCTTGACCGCCTGTTCTGTGACCTTCTGGATCTCTGACTCAGTTCCTTGGATGGATTGTCCGGCTTCTGGCTTCCCTTGGCACACTCCCCTTGGACCTCAGCTGCTTTTTCTGACTCTGAGGTAAGCCCCAGACCTGGTTGCCTACGACCTGGCATGGCAGTTTTGGTTTGTTTTTTTTCAAAATGGAACATGCTTTGGAGGTATTAGACGTGTCATAAGTCAACTGTTAGGTTAAGCATTTCATTTCAGGACTAAAAGCTATGTTTTTCACACCTGAATGGGCGCATTTCATCATGCCGGCTTTCTGAAGCTCAGAAGTAGCTTGGAAAAGTGTTTTCTTTTTAAAATTTAGTTTTGGCTAGGGTCAGAAGTTACACATAAGCCGGTTTAAGTGATCAGAAACTGGTTTAAACCTGTAACAGAACAGAAGTTCAGTATACATACAGCAGTTTCAAAATGGTCAAAGCTACCTTAAGATAAACTTTGTTGAATGTAGTATGAGATGTAACTGATTTAGGTCAAATGAGTTTATGGAACTGCTGTCCCAGACCTGGTCCTGGTTCAAGTTAAATCACAGTCCCCCAGTATCCCAGGATGCTTTGCAGCTCTGGGCTTGGCTGTGCAGTCTGCTTGAACAGAGCAGGGCTGGGCCCTCCCCTCTGCTCTCGAGCCAGAGCAGTGAGGGCTGGCTGATTAGGGGGTGGAGGGTGGGAAACCTGGCTGGAGATGCAGCCCGGCTTGCCTGGCATGGACAAAGTAGCCCCTGCCAGACTCTTCCTAGCTGGAGTGGACAGGGTGGGGGCATGGGACAGCAGGCTCAGGCTAAGGGTAGGGAGGGGAATTAAACCCCCCTGCCTCCCCTCTCTCACCCCCACGGGACCCCAGCCAGGAGCTGCTGGCTTTTCCTGCCTGCTTGCTGCTCCGGTGGAAAGGAGCATGGCCAGGCCATCTGGTTTAAACCCCCCCCATCCTGGCCTGCAGGGACCCCAGCCAGGGTGTGTCTGGAGGGGGAAGGGGGAAGCAGCCCTTGCCAGGTTTGTTCTCGAATGGTGGGGGCGTGGGCAGCCAGTAGCTGAAGCAGCCTCCCTCCACCGCCTCTCCCCCACCTTCCCTTTTTGCCTGAAGTGCTTCCTGGGCCACTGGCTGGCCATGCCCTCCACCGCTTGAGCAGCTGGTGGGCGGGGGAGCCAGCAAACCCTAGTTGAGGACTTGAGCTGGTGGGAGAAGGGAGGAGGAGGGTTAACCTCCCTCCCTCCCCACTCCATTTGCCTGAGGCGCTGCCTGGGTCACCATCTGGCCATGCCCCTTGCTGCTTGGGGACAAACCTGGCAAGGGCTGCTTCTCCCCTCCCCATCCAGGCAGACCCGTGCTGGGGTCTCTGTAGACCAGGGTGGGGGGTTAAACCCCTTTCCAATCATACTCAGTGGCCTGCCAGGGCCTGACCACACTCTCCCACCAACTCAGCTTCCCTCCAGCCTTCTGGCCAGTGCCTAAGGGAAGGGAGGGCTCGTTCTAGCATCCCTTGGCTTCTAGCCTGAGTCATTGCAGGCATGTGGCTGCATTGCCTCAATCAAAAGTGAATGTCTGTTCATTTGCTTCTTGGTTCAACCTATGCAGCTTAGATTAACTTGCAAAGAGTGAATCATTCAGGCTTGGGCTTTTTGAATGTCTGTATTTAGCCTTGGTTTCTCACTTCTCTTTTCTTCCCCTTGAGATGCCTTTATTCCTTGGCCACTTTTGTCTTGCAGTAACTATTTTAATTCCTCACATCTCTAAGGAGCTATGCCTATAGTTCACCACTGTGGTTACTCACCTATCTCAGCTCTTCTTTGCTTCCAGTGCTGCTGGCAGCCTCAGCAACATGCTACCAGGGCTCAGGACAATAAAGGGGCATGTTGGGGTTTTGGTGATCATGGGGTGGCAGGATGTGTGAGGAGAATGAGAAAGAGCAGGGCTTGAGCTGAATGGCAATGTGGTGGCAGAGCAGGGGGATCTGTGGTAATGTCTAGGCATCTTGAGAAACAAATGATAGTTGGGGACGGACATGTGGAGAGGGGTGGAGGTGTGGTGTCAAGAAGCAGAGGGAGATCACTGGCAAAGAACCAAGTGACCATTTCAGTCCCCTTGCACAACCACATTGTTCACCTCTGAAAGAAGGGGCTTCTAGCACAGGCTTGCCACTCCCTGAGCAAGCTGCTATCATTTAACATGGTGGGACGTTCATCTGTTCAACCAGCTGTACCTAACAGGCCACCGGAACAAACATGTTGGCAGTGCTTGCCACTGACTGGGGTCTGGGTAGTCTAGTTTGACAGTCAGACCCATAGTCTGCTAGCCAAAATGCCAGTCTTGTTGTCAAGAGCCAGAACTAGATGCCAATTAAAAAGTGAGTCAACATTCAATCCAAGATAGAGACCAGAAGATGCATGGAGTAATCTCTTGCTGCCCCCTGGGAGACCTTTAAATAACTGGGCTGTTTCCTGTGGGAAGTGGGTAGATCAGTTATATATCAAAAATATGGTAGCCAATCAAGTGACAGGTGTCCCAGCTGCCTGCGGAGGGTTTAGATTGAGAGTGTGGTCAGGGGTAGAAAGCTAAGAAAGATTTATTGACTTAGCAAAAACACAACTACGCGTAGTAACAAGACAAATGATGACAGACGAAAGCAATTCGTGTCGGCAGCTTATCGGCAGTCCTGATGCACAGCAACTTCTCTTTCCACAAAGCTCAGTGAGGTCTGGTGTTCCCAAGCAACGCTGTCTGAGGGGTGCCGGGAAGGACCCTGGAATGCAGTTCTTGGGCTCCTTGAGGTCCACGGGCCCACTGATCCAGGCAACAGCTAACTAATTTTTTCACAGAGCTGCATCTTCCTTCTGAATAGTTTCCAGAGATTTCAGCTAATTTATAGCTTCTGAAGGACCCTGATAATGTATGACCGCTTAGATTCCTTTTTCTTCAACTGTCCATAGACTGACCAATAGCAATACAAGCCTTGCATTCCTTTGATAAGGTAATTTTACCGGCGCCACAGGGCCTTACTACTTCTAGGCTTTGCTAAATTTACTAGTCCTTACTTTATACAAGGCCTCACTACATCTTAAAATATAATTAGGCTTTTAGCAACAACTTATAGCTTAATATCTAAACAAATACAGAAAAACACTTGGCCTAATTATACATTGTTTGTGAGATAAGCATGGGTAGAAGGCAGGTGGTTGGAAGGGTGTTAAAGAGCATGAATGGCTACTACTACAGCTCTGTGCCTGATCTGGAGATCCATCTAGGCTTTGAGAGTCTTCTGATAGATACATATTTGTGGCAGGAGAAGGGGTTGTTCTGACATAGTTGCAAGCATTCTTGTCTACTGTAAGTGACATCGTGTTAAAAATGCTTATAAAATCACTTTGGGTAGTTAAGATGTATATATGTTTACCTTTACCTAGTTTAATTACATTGAGGCTTTGAAATGAGTGCCTACCAATTTTGTATCCGAGTAGTAAGAAGAAAAGTTAGTTGCACCCAGTGGTACCAGATGTGAATTTGGCATACCATGCCAAAGGGGGTTAACTGTGCTATTGCATTTTTCTATCAGCTCTCTGTGAATTTATGAAGAGCATGGTAAGCTATCAGATAATAATATTTATAAGCATTTTTTTCTTCCAGAGAAGCTTGAAACAGAAATCCTTATTTACATTATTTCTCCGCCATTGCCTGTGTATTGTTGCTCCAGGCATGTTTCTGAGTGGAGTGCAGCTAGAATTCTTTTTCTTTTTACTAGGACAATAAAAGCAGCATCAACACATTCCATTTTAGAGGAAAATACATAAAACAAATGACAAACAAATAAAATAGTCACAATTTGGCCCAGTTCTCCTGAAAAGCAGGCATGTCCAGAGCTGAAACTAAGTACCATTATCTAATTCTCACTTTGCCAACTCCCAGTTTATGACCAGCATTTGCAATGTGTGAAAAAGACCCCAGATGATAAAGATAATGTCAAGCACAGGGGAAAGCTTAACAGGTTGAGATAGCAGGAGATGGGGTTGGTTGGGAAGCAGCTCAGTTCTTGAAGGTGGAACTGAAATGACAAATAAAGCCAATGGACAAGATTCAATAAGTCTGAACTCAGTGTGTTTAAGTGATAGAACTACAGATTTTTTGTGACTGGGAGGTGATTTTGGTAAAATGTGTGACCTGTCTTGGAGTCACGTGTAGCAGAGAGGGATAGTTGGTAATAACAGGATCTACAAAAAGACTTAGGTGCTGCAGTGCTCTGTGCTTGGGTGCTCTCTCAGCTTGTGTTGCACTTGCCTCGACTAATTAACATCTTCATTGTTGCCAACAGTCCCTTGATACCAGGATGACATTCTTCCAGATGATATGGAAGTTATCAGTGAGTCCAGAGACAACTGAAGAGACCAATCCAAGATCTGCATGTTTCACATGGCATACAGTTGCAGAAGGAAGGAGTGGATCCTGGTGATGTTGGGTCACAGAGCTTTCCTCTTATCGTTCTGGCCTATTTGCCTCCATGGTGAGGTGAGTTTGCTCAAAATGGTTGATGCTTTGTCATACTTCACAGTGCCATTGGGGAAGATTCAGTCCTTGAGTCTTCCAGGTATTGATATTCATATCACATTTCTTCTAATTGACCTTCACTTTGCCTGGAGTAATTAATGAGTCATTGGGCTAAAGAGATGAAGGAGGAGCCATCATCTCCTACCCTTTTTTGCTAGTGGTGAATGTGTTTAGTGAGAAGCCATTTGCCCCAGTTCTCCCATGTCTCTGGCAGGTGAGCTAACCAGTGAGCCAACTAACTCCATCTGGCAGCTGGATTCTGAGGGACCAGACCAGCTTGGGTTTGGTGAATAATGTTATCATACCCCGTTTTCCTTTAAAGCACAAGTGATCCTATTAGCTCCTACCATCCTGTTAGAGTTCCGTGGTTGGAGCAGTTACCCAGGATGGAGACGATTTCTTTCTGGTTGATGGGACACGTGTACTTCTTACCTCCTAGAAATGTTCTTTAATTACTAGACAGTTCTGGGGGAGGAGAGGGTCATGCATGCCCACACTCTCCTGTTGAAGCCATTGTACTTTGCACGTGAGAGATAGAGAGAGACAGTATGCACACATGACATGTGAGTTTGGATCTGGGGACATTTATGTGAAATGGGGTAGCTTTGCTTCTAATCCATGTTCCACAAACACTTTCAATATTTTGTCAATGACTGTTTATTGTAAAATGTCACCTTGGGCCACTGCCAGCTCTTTGTTTATAGGTACTCCCTTTAAATGGAGCATCTCAAAGATTAACTACCCCAGGATTAGCCAGGATCTGGTGGCCGAGTGGTTGAGGGATTCTTGCTGTGGCTCCAGAAACACAAGTTCATGCCCTGCTTGGGACTCAAGCCAAAGACTTCCTCACAGTCAGTCCAGCTGGAAATAAGTGCCTGGCCATTTAGCATGGGTACTCAAAAGTAGCTTGAAGTAATTATTCCCTTTGCCGTTGGTTAAGAAACCTGTGCACCTGAAGCACATCAGCCCAACAGGCTGGGAAGCTTTGGATTACTTTTGACTGGTTTTGCCTAATGTTAGCCCTTTGTTACCTCTTGTGAAGGTGAGAAAATACTAAAGAGTTTCCGGCATCAGTTAGAATCCATAAGCTGAACACAGACAGATGCTACCTCGCATTCTGCCAGGCAGATGGCACTGGCCTGCTTCTCAAGGAGCTCCCGGCAGTAATTACATGCCCTGCTGAGACAGAGCACCTGCTATCATTTCACACAGTCAGCAAAGCAATCCCAGTGATCATACAAACATGATATACTAGCTATCATTCCTCCCCTGGGAAGGGCACAGTGGGGCAGAGTTTATGAGCCTCTCCTCCCCACTTGTTCCTGTCTGATAAATTGGGGCCATGAGCTTGCATTTAGAGCTGTTGGATCCAGTCCTGGCACTTTGTCATCTTAACTCTCTGGTGTTAACACTGGTTCCTCATTCTCTGATAATACATCAGAAGGAAGATTGCCCTCCCCTGCCCTTTTTCTCGTTGTAGCTTACAGCGTCCTGGCTCATGTCCAAATTGACACTGGCAACAGTTAAGACCAATGGGGCTCCTCTTAGGGATTTTTTTTTTTAACTCACTGATGCCCCATCTCCACCACATAGGTAGGTGGTGCCACCTGGGCCTGGATCAAGGTGTAGACAAGACCTGTAGTCTTTCCAAGCAAGTAGAAGTTTCCCCTTTGTGTTGTACCCTGGACCTCAGTTCTTGTTTCTTAATATGATGTGCAAGGCTGTAATAAGATTCAGGATTGTGTGTGTGTGCGCGCATGTGTGCTGGGCGGGGGTTGTGCTTCCTTCTCCCAGGTTTAATGCTGTCTTTTACACTTGAAAATGCATAAAGACACCAGAGATGGAATAAGCTGAAGCTTGACTTTGTATGTCACCTCAGTGAGCTTGTGCCTCCCAAGGCAGGGGAGTTGTGGGTTCTAGCAGGGATGGATCAGTTGTGGGGGTGGGGTGGGGAGATTGTGTACTTGCACCCCCCTTTGATTCCTAGGCCACCCAAATTTAAAAACAACTGCCTGGCAATAGTAGCAGCATTTCTAGCCAGGTAGCGGTGAGTGGGTCAATTGACTTCATGGCTCATTGCAATTGACCTGATCTCTTTTAGATGCTTCATGCCACAGGTGTTAATAACCCCCTCTCCTTCTTGGTGGTCTTGATGTTTCACTAATCAAGCTCTATGGTCCACGGTCTGTTAGCTGCTCCTGGTCATGAAGCTCCTATTTCACAGCTCTGCAGATTGTTTTTGATTCATTCTGGTGGAGTTATAATTTGTTTCTTGCTTTGATCTTAAACTAACACAGCCCTAGGCTGCTAGCATATTAGTAAAGCATCTAGTTTATTTTTAACAGGAGAAAAATGTATGTTGTTTTATATGCAATGATGCACCTCACCATTTGCACCGCCGCTCCGCCTTTCAAAATGCTAGATTTGCCTACGGGTTCTGGTCCTGCACGTCCTTATGAACCATTGGGAAAGAGGAGAAGATAAAGAAAAGGAGCAGATACTTATTTAAAACTAGCAAACCTGGGCCAATGCTTGATGAATAAGATGTTGTGTGTATACCAAGCTTGTGAGGCAAGCAGGAGTGTCAAGTGGTTACTGGAAATAGTAACTTGTAGGTCATTAAACAGAGAGTAGCTGTTGTTGCTGGGGCAACCTAAGTGGAACATCTCTTTCACCTTGTTTGATCTTAATAAATAAATAAAAACAGTGACATAATTATTACCATGTACGGTCTTCTTCAGGAATAGAAGTGAGGAAGAGCAAATTTGGAGCTGGGTAGTATATGGGACGGGTTGAAATACATGGATATTGCAGTCCAACATGAGTACCTGAACATAACTGCTTTCACCAACTAGGGCTGAGTGGTCATCTGTGCTTACTAGGAACCTGGTGTGAAATGAGTCAGTGATTTCAGCCCACTTCCTGACAGACAGGCATTCAAAGCACAGATTACCTTGGCCTGAATGGACATGCCTGTAATACAACTGTTACATCTCTGTACAGACTGGTAAGGCAAGGCTGGCTAGTATGTCCTGGAGAATTGTTCTTGTGCACTTCATCTTGTTTTGCTTTATGGCTATATAGACACTTGCAATATGCTGGCAACTTTTGCAATCACTATAGCAATTGCAGAAAAATGAAGAAAGAGAAATTGAAGCCATGGGGCTTGGAGGAGCGTGACATGGCATCATGCTAAATTGCAGTGAGCCAGTGCTGTTCATGGCTCTTCTGATTGCACCTTCTTCACAAGTTGTTTTGCTGCTATCCATCAAACTGCTGTGCTTTTCAGATTGCCATGAGGGGAGTCTATAGCAGACCTGACTTAAAATGAAAACATGACATTCACTTGTTGACTAGATTCTTCTACAGAACTTATTGATATTTTAGACAGGTGTCCTGTTCACTTGTTGAACTCTTTCATAGATCCTTGACTAGCCTCACAGCTGGTATAATTGACGTTGTTCCGTTAAAATCCACACTGCCATACCACTACACATCAGCCGCTACACATCAACTGATGATCTGACCCCAGTTACTGAATTTATTCTCCATTCTGGTAATTCTGTGAAGCGCACCCAACAGCCCTCCCTTCCCTGCTCTCCTCAAATACATTCCTTTTTTTTGAAATATTGGGTAAAGAGCGTGACAGAGAGAATAACACAATACATGAGCGCAGGCATGGTTTTTAAAATTTTTTTTTTTTAAGAAACTGCATACAGGGACAAACAATAATTTAAATAGCATGCAGTTTCAGTATGTACAAAACCTAGGACATAGAGATCCAGTTTAATTTTTTTTCTAGTTATTTACATGTTTTCATACAGCCATAATCTGTTAAATTACAATACTGGAAGAGCACATGATTGACAGTCACCACATTCACTCCTATACAAAGACGAGCTATGTACATACACTTGGATATCAACTGGAAAATGCAACTGGCTCTGAAGTAATTGAGATGCATGGAAAAGCAGTTAATGTGCCCTTCACTTAATTTTTGTATTATCAGTCATCCTAAAGTGGAGCTGGGTGAGCACCTGAGGAAAAATGGTCATTTGCACCCAATTTTTCTGATTTCTGTGGCCCAAATTTTCACCGTTTTCTTCCGTGAATGTTTGTACGAAGTGGTTTTACTGGCAGGAATATTAAGAAGCCTCTCATTTATATGTGAATATGAGTATTTTTTTAATCCAGATGAAAGTATTTTCTGATCACATTGGAAGTGCTGTTTATACCATTTCAACCATTCAGTCTGCACCCACAATGTGTGATCCATGCGGTCAGTGAAGGAAGAACAGCTGATGAGATGGTAAAGTGCATACAAGTAAAGTTAACCCAAATCTTATTCGTATAAGGGGTTTATTTGAAAAGTTTTAAATATAAATTAGTACAAATTGAAGTCTATTATTATTAGTCACTATTTCGCCCCTCCCCTGGGAAATGCCCCCAGTGTGTGTTGGCACTGTACGGGTGCAAGAGAGGCCATGGGCTCCACCCCAGAGTGTACACTCTAAAGCTTGCTCAAATAGAAAACACGTATACAGGAAGAAGGGCTATAGCTGTGAAATACATTGTTATTTATGAATCCTCCACCCAGGTCTAGCCTCAACTGTTTTTGCAAGGCTGGGGAGGAAGAGATGTCACCTTTGCTTTACCTTAGAAGTTTGTGTTGTGTTCTCAAAACATTTAGTGAGAAGTGTTACAGTTATTTTTACTATCACTCAATGCTCTCGCTTCTTTCTGGAGCTGAAGTTACATTGCAACTTAGAAACATTAAGAAGAGTGGGTTAGGATTCACTAGGTTATTACTGACAATTTTTCTTTTTCAACATTAGCATTTTTTTCCTCTTCTGCATACTTAGTGATCAGTAATGCAGTGAAGCAAGTTTTGTTCTTACCAACTTGCATTTATTTCTTTTTCAAGCAAGATACATTGCTCTTATTTTTTGATAGCCTTCTGTTGCAAATGAAGCTCACTGCTGATAACTGACTATTCCAAAGGGAAGGCATCTGCTCTTTCCTTACCTCCACCTGGACTATGTTAGGAAAAGTGTACACACCTCTCTTTTCCAAAAAAAAAGAATACCAAGTACTGCATGCACCACTGCAGTGGACTTGACTGCAGCATAGTGTCTGATAGGGAACATGTTCACAGTTTGGTGAAAAAACCCCTGTCATTTTGCTCTGAAGTGCCCATTAATGTCATTGGGTGCTATACATGCAAAATAAGGGTGCAGTCTAGTCTTTTGTCATCAGTGACCTTTAACGCCTGTGAAATACCCAAAACATTATTAACGGTAAAAATACCAGCTCAGTAGCATAGATTACTCCATGATAAAGTGTTGGGCACTTACTTAGGCTGGATTCTTCAGTAATATTTTGTACTCCACTATGCTGGTATTTGTACTTCTACAGCAGGGGTGCTCAACTTCTGGCCCATTGGGCTCCCCACAAATTGAATACAATGAATACTGCCACCCCTCCCCACTGCCAGATTCCCCAGCCCTTGGCGGATCAGAGCTGGGGCACCCTCCACCCTGCCACCACTGCACAACCCAGTTGGGGTTGTGCCACATCCTATTTCAAGTACATGGCTGGATCAGGGCTAGGCCATGCCCCTTTCCCCATCAGAGCAGTCTGTGGTGCCCCTCCACCCGCCATGGGACCACGTTGGGGCTAGGCGAAGCCCCCTTTACTGCATGACTGGGTCAGGGCCCCCCACCCCCACCTGGATGGGGCCCTGCTGCACTTGCCTTGGGCACTGGATCAGGAGGACCATGAGCTGGATCCAGCCTACCCATCTGGCCCACCAAGGAAACAGGTTGAACAACACTGCTGTAGTGAAACATTAGCAGGTCCACTGACTACTATTTCAGATTAGCACGCTCATCTGCTTGGATGTCAATACTACCACAAACAAACTCTTTCTACTGTTACCCACAGCTGGGTCTAACACACCCTACACGGCTGTGAAGCAGGGCCAGCCCAGTCAGGATAGGTTCCCACTGGGGTTGGTACCTTGGGACACCAAGGGTAAAGTGCAGTGCTAGAGCGGCATTTCCTGCATCTGGTTGTGCAGTGTGAGTTACTTAGCATAGACAGATCTTCACAGCAAATACTGCTCAATGCTTTTTTTTTTTTTTGGTGCCCTTTTGTCTTTAACAGAAAATCTGCCCTTTTTCTAGTTCCTCCCACAGTCATACTAGTTCTGGTGACTGTGATTTTTTTTGTTGCACCTCAACCCATCCTGCAGGACTGACCCTCTTCAGTAACATAGCAGAGAAGCTGGAGCAGGGATCTTTGGCCCTACAGCTATTTGATAGTAATGCATTATATATGCTCAAATGCCAAGACCTTGGCTTTTCTTCTTTTTGAAGCCACAGCACCTCCTTGCTCT
This sequence comes from Crocodylus siamensis, assembly GCF_052110815.1. Taxonomy (NCBI): domain Eukaryota; kingdom Metazoa; phylum Chordata; order Crocodylia; family Crocodylidae; genus Crocodylus; species Crocodylus siamensis. The sequence goes on along the minus strand of NC_143397.1, from coordinate 132,265,434 downwards.
GTGTGTGTGTGTGTGTGTGTGTGTGTGTGTGTGTGTGTGTGTGTGTGTGTGTGTGTGTGTGTGTGTGCGCGCAAATTAAGATATGCCTTCCAATGCCTGAACTAAAACAGCATGTAGCAAGCAATATATGCCAGGGTGAGAACTTCTCTACTGTTTCTGCACGGTGCTGATAACATTTCACGTTGTGTTCCTGCTACTAGTGAACTCGTGTCTGAGGAAATGCATTGTAGGTCCAGGAACTTTAACTGGCATGGTCCTGTAATTGAGGCTGTAATCAGTAGTCAATAGCAGACCATAGTTCCAAGGACAGTAACACTGCCTCAGACAGAGAGAAACCATCTCTATTTTGGTGGTAGTGGGGTTATTTTCTTTTGACCCACAGACATATCCTATGCACATGATCAGGGCATAGGGATCACTGTAGGTATTTACATACTATCAGGAAAACACTAGGCAGAACATGGTAATCTGTGCATGATTTAACTCCAAAGACCTATTACCACAAATCAAAAAGACAACTTAGTTCTTCAGCTTCTGTAGTAAAAAGTAAAAAGTTGTAGGCCTCCACCATACTCTAGCATGTATTATTCTCCGAATAATTATGTGTTCACCCTGGTGCTCCCACACAAGAACAAAATGCTTTCACATTTCCCATATAGAACCCAACCCTGGGATATAACTGATTGCCCTCAAGTCCTTCTGAAATCAAGATCCCTCAGTCTATTTCACTTACATCAGCTTTAAGATTAATGTAGATCCACTGAGCCAGGGAGTTACTCCTGATTTAGACCAGCAATAAGTCTTAGCAGAGATGAGACTAGAGCCAGGGTGACTACACCGGCTTGGTGACAGCTCCTATCTGGAAGAGAAATCTCCACCTGATTCTAATAGTCAGAAATCAAACTGAGGTGGCAGGAGGGACCTGCAGTTACAAAGCAACCCAGAGAAGTGAGAAAATGAGGGCTCGTATAACACATAGAGAGAGAAAACTCTCTTACAAAAGACACTGTGGTCATAGAAAACTTTGGCGTCTCTACAAATCTTTAAATGCAAAAGACAAATTATAAAATAAAAATGATACTATCCAGAACCCTGTTGCCTATGTGGATATTACCACAGTGCTTTGGACCACCTACACAGCACAGCATAATGTTTTCTTATACGAGATCACATACAACGTTGTATGTAGCTTGCTATGGTTATACTCTGTAAGGGCTTGATTCTGCAGGGTGCTGAACAATCTGGTCCCCATCTTACAAAGCATGTGAGTACTGTCACCTGCAAAGTGACTAATGATGCTCTTAGCGAAAGCTAAGTATGTGTTTAAGTACATTGCCTGAGTAGAGCAATAGCGCTCAGCCCCTTGCACAACTGAACCCTAGTTGGACCCTTTACCAGTTAAACATGCCAATGGAGGAAAGAGATAGATACATATTGTTTTTTGCTGAACAGCTTGGGGCTAGATATGGCAGCCAGTTCTGACCACCCACAACAATACAATGGAATCAACCTGAGAGGTTATTTTCAGTAAGATTTAAGTTCACACCCTTAATACCCACACTGTCTTTGAACAATCTCCCACATGCAGAGAGACAGCATATATCCCAAAAGGAACTTCTTGGAATTCAATCTTGGACCCAATTCATCACGGACTTGCACCTGCTGTCGTTGATACTTGTGCAAAGTGGATGTAAAACACAGCCTGACTGGGTTGTGTTCTACATCCTCTTTACAATCATGAGGCACGGGCATAGGCTACTACACACGGTACAAGGCAGGGAGGGAGTGAAGCCCCTTATGTTTGCTGACAATGTCCTCTTTTTAAATGTATGGATTCAGTGTTATATTTAGAAAACTACATTTTGAAATACAAAAAGATGGAGTGAAACCAGCCTTCCATGAAGAATCCTGCTCTGGTTGAAGCACGCTTTTTTCTTGGGAAGCAAAACAGTGATGGTCAGGCAGCCACACACTTTTCCAGGGAACATGAATTTCTTTGTACTCAGAAACTGTTCAAGATGGGCCGATCCTTACAGTAGTTCTCCCTCATCCTTCTTTTAAGGTGCTCACAAATAGAAAGGAATGTTTGGTTTAAGTGCTTTAATGCTTGGGGTGCAGGCCTGTTGGAGACTTCACCCAGGAGAGTCATTCCCAGAAGAACACCAAGTGCTTCAGGGGTCTTTGTAGTTGGGTGACAAATGCTTGCAAGGATAAGGGGTGACTGAAGACAGAATGGATGCACTATCAGCTGGGCTTGGACAAATATGGTGAATCCACATGCCAGGAAGTCTTTAAACATAGGTGCCAGATCTTGGCATGACTCCCACCAGGGGTATTTTCTCTTATTGAGGGATGTGCCAGCAGGTCTGATGAAGGAGCAGTACCCATCACATGTAAATACAATTTTCATTTTTTTCCCCCTATTTTTATTTTTTTTTTAAAAAAGGCAGTTTGGAAGATTTACATTGTATGTAACAGGGAAGTGAATAATACCAGCACTTATGGTTCCTTTTAATTATGTTTTTAAGACGGCATAGTAGTCAGGAAGAATTGAACTGCTACGGTCTATGAAACCTAAAAGAAAAAGGGTGAATGAAAACAATGCAATATTCTGCAACAGAAATATTCTTACCTGCATATTAATAATAAAGGCATCATTATCTAACACTTAGAGCAAGGCACTGGAAACCAACATCTCTGGTTTTCTGTGCAAAGTTAGTCCTCAATCTACCCATCTAAAAATGGGCCTAAACAACAGGAATAGCAAACTCAGTGCTGTTACAAGTTTTTAAGGACCTAATACAAAGCCTATGGAAGTCAGTGACAAAGTCTGGATTAAACCTTTAGGATACGTCTCCATGGAAGTTATTTTACCATTGCACTTTAAATTTTCACCCTGTCTGATTCCAGAGTACTTTATTTGTTTGGACAAACCCTTAGATTTTCAAGTAAAAAGAATTCATATAAATCTTTCAGTTTAAAGAGACATTTGGTGTTAAATTCACAGCTCTCCTGCAGGCACTGTATCATAACCAGAAGGATTTTGTCCCCAGGTTGTGCAGACTCGGGGGGGGGCAGTGTTTAGGTTTGATTTTTTACTGTCATGAACTAATTTATCTGTACGATTCACATGTTTGATCCAGTACATATGTCAATGCCTTAACAACAAGAATAGCTCATTACCCTGCTAATTATTTTATAATGGCTAGTTAGCTGAGTTTATTTAGGAGAATTACTGATTCTGCTAAGTGTGTGCCCTGTGAGTAAATATTGCATACACATTCTTGGCAGTACTGCTGTCAGAACTGACACTGACCTGGGACTTCATGGTTCAAAAGCAGCTGCTCACCTCTTGCAAACATTCAAACACTAGGTTGCTGCTACATGGCTACTCCGTTGCCCCCACCATTTTTTATTCCCAATGATCAGTTCAGCAGGACTGAATGAAATCTTTCCACTCATTCGGTTTCTATGGTCTAGTATTCACTGGCAATTCTTTGGTTTGTATTAGCAGCATGTGGGATTCCAAGAGCACCTTTTACTGAACTAATAGCCAGGCACAGGACTGCTTAGCTTCCTAGACGAGACGCATTCTATCATGTCATGTAAGTATTCAGACTATTATATAACTTTAAATACAGCAATCTATGAAGAAGTTATTTGAATTAGCTAGGGTAGGGGTGGCCAGTTGCGGCATGTGTGCCACAAGTAGCATGGACCATGAATGATTGGTGCCTCCTGTGACTGGGGGCCACCATGGTGGCGAGTGGGGACCGGGGACTGGCTGCAGCCACTGTCTACACTGTTGGCAGCAGTGAGCAGGGACTGTCTGCAGCCGCTGCCAGGCACATTGGTAGCGGGGGGTGAGGGGGAGGGTGGTCACTGCCCACAGAAGCTGCCAGTGGCTTTGGCAGCAGACAATCTTAAGGGGTGCACATGCCCCCCTGTGCTCCCCCTACACATTGCCTATGGCAGGGACAGCCTGTGTGTGTAGTATGCAGCAGACTAAGGAGGGGATAGGCAGCACAGAAGCAGATAGGGCAGGGAGCAAAAAGCAGAACAGCCAATTGGAGAAGGGGATCAGAGTGGCACTCAGGGAGGGTGTGGGACTAATTTGTGGCATATCTGCCAAAAAGTCTTGCCTCCCACTAAGCTAGTGGATTATTCCTGAAAATGAGCAGAAGCCCAATGTATTAAAAGAAATTACTTCAGCTTTTAATTTTCATAAATACAGATCTACAGGTGGCGAATTAATTCAGCTGTAATATTTTCAGCATCACTCTTAAAGTTATTAACTAAATTTTGTATGAGTACTTCTGGCAGTCTTCCCTAAGTGTACAAATACTAGAGCCACTCTGGTTTTGTCAAGACTTCCCTTTTAACATGAATACCTACAGTTGTTTCAATCTATAAAAGAATAAAAGTGAACTAGGTGTAGGACTTTACTAACTGCAGAGAGCCCAATTTTCAGAGGTGCTGAGCACTTACAGCTCCCACTAACTTCACCTGGCATTGCAGGGGGTTAGCAGCTCTTAAAATAAGCCCCGGAATAGAAACAGCAAGGAGAGGGGCTGGGAAACTTCTTGATCCATCAAAGTGCCTAGAATATGGGCTTCTAGAAATGAGACGTTAGCTCAGGCTCCTAACTTATTCAGTCATCAGCTTTTCTGCCTAGATCAGCATTAATTGATATCCTTGTAGGTAGTTATAATGCTGAACTTGATCCTCTGCCACTGAATTGCCTGTGAAAAGACCTGGAACTCAGGGATTAATAAATGGAATAACCTGAGTATTCAACAGTACATGATTTGTGTTCCCATTGCAGAGTAACAGCATCTTGACATGCATTAGCTCTGCAAAAGGAAGATTGCTATAATTCCCTGGCTTTTCTTTTCCTTTCAGACACAAACTGTTTATTTTCGATACTGGAACAAGTGAAATGCAAAGAAAAGGGATCCTGAATGAGCAAAAATAAGGAAAGAAGAAAAGAAAAGAAAATAGATTAAATGAGGTTAGGAACTGGCACAAAACTGTATACAAACATGCAATACTGAAGTGTGTGCGTGTGCACTCATGGTTTGATTCTGGCTGTTGTCTGCATGTGGCTATGAGTTCAGTATGTGCTTAGGAAATGAGCTAGTATGTTTTGCAAATCAACAGTATTCCTTCGTTTACTTAAAAAAAAAATCTCTCAAGCCTACCTTGTTAGATGCTTACCTTGTTAGATGCCGACTTAATTCATGAACTTCCATTTCAGTGCTTTTAAATTCATTGAGCTCTTTCCGAATGGCTGCCTGCAAATGATGAAGAAAGCCATAAATACACAAATGGAAGATCAAGACAAACTGCTTTGAGTACAGAGTGAACTTATTTCTTAATGAGTGAAGAGGCCGTAAATACTGTTTTCAGTGAGAGAGGAGAAAAAGGCTGTTTAAAATATTGAAAAAGAAAGATGAATATGATCTAAACCCCATAGAGGAAAGCAATATCTCAGCTGAAGGCACCTGTCTGAATCGTGAGACACAGCGTCTTGTTCTGGTTTCTTCTGCAAATACCCTTAAACAGGTGCAAGCATATATGTTGGAACAGCAACAGAAAGCAAGCTGAGACCAACTAATCTCATGCTACAGCTGAGTGACTTCTAAGCTTCGACTCTACAGAAGCCAAAAGGAGAAAGTATTAGAGTGCCTTTATTGACAGTGCCCTGCTCCCTGCTCCCATTAATTCAACCTCTAAGACAGAGAGCAAGATCATTTAGTCCTACAGAGCTGATGCTGTAGCAGGACACACAACAACATCTATAAAGTCATGGAAATGGCAGGTCCTAGATAAATCAGAACTTTATAAATGATAACTGAATACACTGAAAGCAGACAGGAAGCCAGTGTAGGGTACCAAGTGTGAATGCTAAAGGCTCTCATAGGCCTGTGAAAGGCCGATGGTCATGTTCTGTCATGGCAGAAAATTTGGAGAGATCTGCAATGACAGTCCTAAATAAAGCATATCCAGCTGTCCGGTGAAAAAGAGCAAAAGGCATGTGTAACCACAATACAGGATAATATTTTTTCAGAAGTGTAGGATCCATAAGATTAAGGTATTTAGATACTTAACTCATAAATACCTTTGGGAAATTTAGAGCCTAAATTTCACTGAGGTAATAATGAGACTCCCAGCTTGAATGGCCCCATTATTTATTTGAAATAACTGTTTTATGCATAATCAGAACTCTTAGCAAGAGATGGTGCTAATTAAGCCCCCCGATACATGTTACACTTCAGATGCGATTAACTGGTTAATCATGTCTTAAGAAGCGACCTGGCCACACATTCAATAAATTAATGGTGTGACAAAACAAACAAAAAGCCACAAAGTGATTACACACAATATGTGTAATAACTTGTCAGCTGGTTCCTATCCTGCATTTAACTGAATGTGTGGCCAATGCCCAGCCATGGAGCACATGGGAGCCATTCAAGACTCTTGTGCACTCTGTCAGCGGGGAGTGTCCCTCAACTGATCAGGGCTCTCAGCCGTGAGCACATCATGATTCCCATGGCTGGGAGCCCCAGTCAGATGATCATGGGAGCGTACCTTGCACTTCCCCAGCTGGGAGCTCCAATCAGCTGACTGGTGTTCCTAGGTGGGGGAGTGCAGGAAGCTACTTGCTAGTGCAAGGCACATGTATGGAATAGCAGAATGTGTGATTGTTGGGATCCTGCATCAGATCCCATTGTGCCTCTACTTAAATATCTGTCAGGGGCCTATGAGCCAAAACCAGCATCAAATCCCAACAGCTGGATGTGCTGGAAAGAATTTCCCTCAGCTCACTTGAGTGGGTCAAAGATCAGCCCTGACTGAAGAGTATGTTGAGTCTCCAAGCAGCAAATCTGCTGATGTCAGAGCCCAGGATCTGTTCTAGAAGCTATTATCTTTGAACGTCTGGCTTGTTAGGTTATTGGTTATCAGTTGATGCTGCTAATTTTGTACATGGTTATAAAAACTTTTAGTCATGGCAGCCCCACTATCACTTATTTAGGGATATCTCAATGGGTTTACCGCTCTAACAGTACAGAGACCAGTACAACAGAGACCCTGTGCCAGAATGATTTATCCAAGTGCAAATTGCTTTCATCTAGACAAGCCCTAAGTGATACGCTTTGTGAACATGAACACAGGTCTGGGCCCTCTGTGCTTTTTACATATAGCTTTGTTGTTTTATTTACTTTGAAAATAACTGGCAGGCCTTGCCTCATCTGTCACTGGAGAGGGTGATGTCTATGCAGCAACCCAAGAGCCTACCTTCAGCCAACCAATTTGCTGCTTAAGTGACTGTGAAGGGGGCCACACAGGCAGCTGACTCCCACAAGGTCTGAGATCTATTATCCCACACATGTCTTGATCTATTGTTAAGATTTAAGATGCCCTTTTTATTCTTCAAGCAGTTAAAGTTGGTATAGTTGAAGTGAGACTGAACACAATTCCTTATACCCAGAACAGAGAGCAAGATAAAGTGACAAACAGAAAATCCATTACAAAAATGTATTTTTGCAATAAATCTCCTCTGCATTAGCTAGTGAAGATGGAGGTATTGGATCACAGTTTTGAAGGGGAATCATCTTTTACAGGGGACTTGCAGCCCTGTCAGGCATTTTGAGAGCTGGCTTGAATTTGCTTTGCTGTCTGTTTTAGGAGCGGAAATGGGAGAAAAGCAGGAACTGTGAGTGTCAGAAATTATGGCACTGACCACAAGACCAGACTCTCATAAGGAAAAATAGGCTTGTGCTCTTTCTTTGCTTCCTTATACATACAGATGGACTAAGAACTGGAAATGTCAAGTCTTTGTTAGAGGTCTCACTCAGAGAACCCAAGAGCTCAGTAATATGGACTGATATTTACATAAATCAAAGTTGAAATAGGGTGCAAGTTACTTTTTCCCACTATTTGCTGCCTTTCCATGCCATCCTAAACACTGGTACTTAGCACTTTCATACTACTTTCCAGTAAAAGAAAGAGTAAGAGAGATTCTTAGGTTACTGAATACTGTCTCTTGGCATCACAAGTATCCAGCTCATATAATCAAATCTTTTAATTCCAGTCATAGATACATAAATGCTTTGCAAAGCTGAACAGCCATTCATTTCTGCCATAGATAAAATAGAAAAAAAAAATACTGTAAAATACAAATTGGTTCCTAAGGGGTGCTTTTCACAGGACACTCATAATGGCAAAAGCTGGAGTGTAAATTGTAACATATATGCTGTGTACAGATGTTCATTTCTACTAGTAACACATTTTTACTGATAGCAAAATAGCTTTGGATCTGGAATATGTACATATGTTCCAGCCCCATGACTAGAGAGTTTCATAGGCGAGCTCTCCAGTCAGGGGGATTAGAGGGTGGGAAAAAGCCAGTTCTCTTCCGCAGGAATCTTCTTCAACATCTGTACAGCTCTCTGTGCCAAGAAAGGCTTTTGGAATAAGTGTGACCTGTGGCCTAACTCGACTGGTACCACTGGCAAAACTTTCCCTCAGCGACATAGTGCATGCATCCTACATGTGCCATTAAGGCAATGTGATAAACTACAGCACAGTTCAGGACCGCAGCAGTTTGAGCTGGGGTAGGGCAGCCCTGGAGAGGCTGACTGGAGCATGAGGGTAATAAACTGCAGGGCTAGGTGGTGGTCAGCTGCCTGCACATTAGCACTGTCATGCCCCAGCCAGCCCCTGTTACTGTCTACACGTGCAGTTCAGTGTCTGTAATTACTCTGCTGTAGGATAGTACTATCGCCAACAGTACTATCCTACGATGGAGTTAATTAATTTACTGTGCCCTAATACCAGCGCACTTATAGACAGTGATGATTTACTGTGGAGCTAATTAGTCAACTTCAGTAAAACACATGTGTAGATGCACCCAGGAAATCAAGATCACAGTAAATCAGAGGCAGTGCTGGAGTTAGAAGCTACAACTCCCCCTCCTGTTCCCTAGCCACTGCTTGTTTGTAATAGTCCAGGGTTGACCCAGCCCCATAGTAAAAAAATAAATCAGGTCCTGATTTCCACATTCATTGATGCCTTATAAACTTAAAGGGCTTGAAAGTGCACAAAATACTTATGAGATGCATAGTCTCATCATCCTCAGAGCTGTGAGAAAAGCTTAACATTTTTCTGTCCCTTTTGTGGAGACTGTCATCTTGTCTGCCTGAGAAATGGCAGAGCATGTTTACAAAACAGTAACAGACATGGTACTATATATGCAAGATAAAAAAAAAATAAGATGGACAGAGTATGAACAAAGCTCACCTCTTTCCCCTTGCACTATTAATCTTTAGTCTATGAATTACTTGTGCCAGAACATTAACCCTTTTGCTGCTAGCCCCTATTAGACTCCATGGTGCAGTGACATTCACAAGAGAGTGCCCTTTTTGCTATGTACCTGGGGCATACAACAGCAATTAAGTGGTTAAAAAACTATGTGGAGAGTGGTAGAGATATCCTGTCTGAAGCATGATACATCTATCCATTTTGTCTTCCAACAACGATACTGGATGATATCTTCAACTGTACCATTGGCTTTCACTGAACACACTGAATTTTCATGTACCCATTACAATTTTGTACTGTAGGATAAATTGTGTGACTGCAATTCAGGTGAGTACTTCAGAAGTACTGGTTCATTAATACTGTCCCCCAATATTACATGGAAAATTGTGGATAGGAACCACTCATTTGTAAACTGGCAGAACAGGGCAAAAAAATAAATACAAGGGCAACTAACATGGTCTCTTCTTCTAAGATTTTAAATGAGTGTAATGCAACTGACTCCAGTGGAGCTGGTCCTGGTGACTGACATCCAATGTTCATAACTAGAAAACATAATAAATTAAGATAAGCAGGAAAGACAAAAACATGGATGCCTTTGGAAGGCAATGGAGTTGAGTCAGTCCCGTGAGTGCTGTGGTTCCACATCATATCACACCAGCACCGTGGAACCAGTAACCCATTCAGGGGTCTTCTACTTCCCTCCACCTGCAGCTCACTTTACTTACTTTGTCAGCAGCTGTGAGCCGCGTCCAGGGTTTGTCTGCCCTTCTGTCATAGTCCTGAGCGTCTGCCACTTCCACGTAGTCACTAAAGCGGATGAGGATTTTCCTTTCACGTAATTCTTCAACTGTAGGCCTTTGACTCAGCTGCAGGTGTTAGGAGAGGAATGGCACCAGAAGTCATTTTTTTCAACTCAACATTATTTGTTGGCTTATCTTATGGGCAGAAATGTTATAATGATATCAGGTCCCAAAAGAACTGTTCCCAGCATCATTGGCTTTTATTAGCCTCTGCATTCATGAAGCAGATGACAAGCCACTGTTTTGTCTTCCTTCCAACAGACAGGAGCGCCCCCACTTTGTGGGCTGCACTGTGGGCTGCACTGCAGCTATGTTATGCTGCATCATTGTAAAGTAGTAGGTGTAAGGGCAATCCTGTAGTGGCCTAAAGCCGATATGTCATTTCCCCTTGCTGCTGAGGTAGGGGCTGTGGCTCTGTTGATAGCTGGATGCTGACGGCACCCAGTAGAAGTTTAGAGCTGGCACCAGAAACTGGTAGGGCTGTGCAAAGCTTCAGTCCCTGATTTGATTAGATGGAGATTCGGCCTGATTCAGTGGCTGAACCTCTGAATCTGAATCGAATCAGAAGACCCTCTCATCTCTCTGAATCAAATCGGAACCCTCTGAATTGATTCAGAGAAATTCAGAAAGATTCGGCGATTCAGATCTAGACACAGCTTTAAATGTTTTTTCTATGTATGTCAAGGTACCAGGTGGCTCATGAATGCAGTGATGGTGGGGTGGATGGAGCATCCCACAGGAGCGCATGGGGGTGGGGGGGTTCCCAGTACGCTAGGCAGCAGACCCGGAAGCACTTCTGGTCCACTTCTGGGTCCTCCGGGGAGCACGCTGGGGACCCCTGGCTCCCCGGCTCAGCAACTGGTGCCTCCTGAGTCTGGGGGGGCACCTGGGGTTCCCCCGCAACTGATCACCAAGCCGTGGGGGTGTGTGTGGGGGGGCCCCAGCGCACTCAGTGGCGGACCTGGAAGTGGACTGGAAGCACTTCCGGTCCACTTCCAGGTTTGCCACCAAGCATGTGGGGGGGCCCCCCCGTGCTCTTGTGGGATGCTCCAGCCACCCCAGCATTCATAGGCCATGTCTGTCTGGTACCTCAAGATATGTAGAAAAAACTTTTAAAGCTGTGTCTGTAGTCGAATAGCTGATTCTCCAAATCAGCATCAAATCTTTAGATTCAGATGAGGCAGAATTGAATTGGGTACAGTTATCTGAATCAAGTAATTGAATCACTGACCCTGATTCAGGCAGACTCCAAATTTAAATTGAATATGGCCCATTTTGCACACCCCAAGAAACTGGCCCAGTGCACAGCCAGCACAATTAGTCTCTAAAGGTGCCAACTTGTTCTGCCTGTTGCCTGACTTCAGATTAGCAGAACTAACTACTACACGTGCACTGTTGCTAACTACTACAGTCCATATCATATCAGCATTGATAAAAGGAAAATTGACATTATTGGCAATAGGCTTTTTTAGCTGATGTGGCTGATAATGTCACTGATAAATCCTGCGAGCATGTGCAGCCAGCTTAGCAGCTTGGAGGACCAGTGTCCAGCTGGTAAGTCTGCTGGGGGTGGAAGGCGCAGGAGGGGCAGATCAAGGCCCCCATCGTGAGGGAGAGAGTGGGGGCTGAGGCAGGGGCAGGGGCTGCGCAGCCAGGGCAGGGTGTGGGACAGAGCTGCAAGTGACTTGTCTGGGGGTGTGGGGGGATTGGGGGGAGGCTCCCACCACTGTGTGCACCCTGGGGGAGCCATGGGGGGCATATGCCCCTGTGTGAGGGTGGGCTGGGGCTGGAGGGTGGCATTGGGCTCTTCCTGGTGTGGGGTTGGGTTAGGGCATTGGGTTAGGGTTGGGGGGGTTGGCTCAGGGCAGGTGGTGGCTGCACTCGGAGGGGCGGGGCTATGGGGAGCTCTAGCCCACCCCATAGCCCCCCTCCCAGCACTGCCACCTCCTGCCCCACCCCCACATGCCCCAAGCGCAGCCCTGGCCCAGCCCGCCTGCTGGAAAGAGCCTGGCACTGCCCCCAGTCCCACCCACTAGCGGCAGCCCATCCTCACCGTGCACACAGGCCTTCCCTTGGGGGTGCACAAAATGGCAGAAGCTCTCTGCCCTCCCTGTGGCCCACAGATGAGTCACTCATGGCTCTGTGCTATGCCCCACCCTGGCTGGGCAGCCCGTGCCCCAGCCCCACTCCCTCCCTTACTGTGGGGGCCTCAATCTGCACCCCCCCATGCCCCTTCTCTCCCCCAACCCCTTCCCCTCCCAACAGAGTTACCAGCTGGATGCCATTCTCCACACTGCCAGGCTGCGTATTGGCAATCAGATCAGTATCAGCCAATATGGCTCATTAATAATCGGCCATTGGTATCGGCCTAAAAAATCTTTATCAGTGCACCCCTACTGACTACTTCTCTTTACTGCTTGGTATGATTTAGTCTTAGGGCTGAGATGCAAGCACATTACAAAAGTAGATAAGAATAGAATAGGATAATAACAAATTATAGCATGTTTGGTCTACAATCATAGCTATTTTTACATTGTAGATGAGGCCTCTCTCTGTTTTACAGCTTACCTCAAATGCAATCCTGAATTAAGCATTACTTATTGTGCCAGATAAAACAAAAGATAAACAAAGGCCAGTGGGTTTGTTAACATCAGTGCATTGCTACTTGAGCACTTCTGCAGCAGTTTAATATGAGTATCTCGCTTGTAAATGTTTATCTAAGGACAGAACACACGAAGAGGGAAAAAAACTCCCAGGCAACCCTACATTTAAATAATATCAAGACTGGCCCCGAAAGCCTGGAAATTCAAAGATAAGGTAGGCACTTCATCCTTAACTTGGGCCAACCTGCCTTTTTCCCTCACAACAGCTGAATTGCAGAGGAGGCAACAGCATTATCTCAGCTTTTGTCAGTGTGTGCCAGAACCTAGCTGTCATTTAAAACTAGAATGGAGGATTTTTCTACCTAATGCCCTCCTTATAGAATATCTGATGACACATAATCACTACATGAAAGATTATAAACCACAGTTGTTTTTAAAGGGAATACACAAGAAACAGTGAAGACAATTCTCACAGATTTTAACTGATAAATTACTGCACTCTTTTTCATGGAGGAGTTTTTTTTAACAGTAATTTATTTTCTTTCATAGCTTGTGCCCAATTTTTACATCTAACCTAGTTTAGCATTGGTGTGGTATTGCCAAAGTAAGCAATGTGCTTATTTTGCCAGAGAGGGTGTCACACTTGACAGTGCCTTTTGATGCCTCGTGCCATGCCATGCCAAGTTGGCGGGTGGGTCGTGCCTTCCACATGCCATATCAGGAGACACAATGCCTTGGACCATTTAATTTGCATTGAGAGTTAATTTAGCTGAAGGTAGATAGCTCAAAATTGCAACAGAGAATTCATCTTCTCTGCCCCCTACAGGATATATAAAGAGTAAAAGCAGATTGAAGCCTAATTGCAAGTTTAAAATATTAACAGCTGCATTATCCAAGGAGGCTCTTTTCAGATAGAATTTGTCTGCGTGCCAACCCATACACTGAATTTTGTGCATAGTCTGTGCACACAAATATTAGCATTTACATGTCTGAAACCCAGTAGTAGCCATTTTGCCAATGCAAGTGTGTTTTGTGAAGATGGATTCTTTAATACATGTATTAGGTGACAGTGCACGGAGACTGTACATGCAAAGTTTTAAGAGCACAAACAATGATACATGCTGAAATTAGGGAGCTATATTGCACATACATAATAAATAAATACCCTATTCTTATAATAGTATACATCGTGTGGACCTCAAGGCTCTTGACAAAGGAGGTCAATACCCTTATCCTTATTTTGAAAATGGGGAAACTGAGGTATAGATGTATGGAATTAGTTTCTCAAGATCACCCAGCATACCAGCACAAGAGCCAGGAGTAGAAGTCAGGCGTCCTCAGTCCCAGTTTGGATGCTCTGCCCACTAAAAGACAGACTGGTGGGCTGCAAGTATATGCCATGAAACTAATTTTATCATAAAAAATATATTTACATAGCCACTACACATATTAAATGTGCTAACAATAAATCTAACGATAATAAAAAATGACCATAAAGAAAATTTATGATTTAGACTTCTATCAATACATCCAGGGTATGTATTTACACTGTTAACAAAGACATGCTAACAACTGGTTTTGATTCTACAATGAAGTCCAATTATTATCCCCACATTACATCTTCTTAGGGCTCAGTCCTATAGCAGGCTGAGTGAGCACTCTCATCTTCCACAGGGTTGGATTTTTCAAGGTGCAGCAAACCTTCAACTCCATTTCACTTCAGCAGGATTTAGGATACTCAGCACTTCGCAGGACAAGATTTTTAAGCAGCACCAGGGTATTTATCACTTCAGTATTTGTTCATGGTAAGAATATTCAGGTCATCTGAGACCTTTCTTGAAGCTTAATTTTGTTCCTTGTAAGCTCCAGAAACTTGGATCAAAAAGAACAACTTAGTGGATAACTAGTGAAGATGACCTCTGCATTTCATAATGGATAGGCATCATGATAAATGCAATGAAATCTGTCTGAAACTTATGCTCAAGAACGTGAGTGACTGGTGCCTCCTGAATCTGGGGGGGACCTGCAGAAGCCACTGATGGCAGCTGCCCCGTCAGGGGGAGCACCAGCCCTACCAACACCAACAGCCCCATCGGGGGGAGGGAGGGGGCACATGCATCCCTGTGTACCCCCTACCAGTCGCCTATGCTCAAGGACCCGCCAAAACTGGCTCCTTAATGGAGGAGAAGGTATAGACTTACTGAATGAAATCCTGGCTTTGTAAGAGTTTTAACATAGACTTGATTGAAACTTGCTTTCACCTAGGGAAACTTTGGGATAGTGTTTTAGGAAAAGAAGTACCTGGAGAAAGCTGGTGGCTTCTAGAACTAGTTATGATCTAAATATCTGGAATGAGTCACAACATCCAACACAAACTGCGGATGGAAGGACTCTTAGCTGCCCTCATTAATGATACAGGGACATATATATATTTTTTCCTTCTTCTACATATAGACATAGGGATGCTTATTTCAGCATGCACACATATGAACATAAACATTGGAGAGGGTACTTCTTTGAGTTGGATACTGAAATCCAGCAGAAAGCAGGAGTAACGTCACTGAAATGAATGGAGTTGCAGCAGTAAGCAGGATCAGCTTTCTGTATGTATTAGTCAGGTTTCTCTGTGTGCTCAGAACTGCGGGGATATGAAAGCGGCTCACTTTAAACTCTGATACTAAGCCATTTATCTTTTACCTGATACTTGCAAATTAAGATAAAACAAATTTCTGTCTCTTCAACTTGCAAAATGAACTAAAGCAAAACTCTGCCATCCCAAGACCTGACAAACTAAGGCTCTGCCAGTCCACTCATGGGAAGTAACCAGATCTTAAATGTTTCATGTGCCCTGCTGGATTCCTACCCTGACAGCAACCAATATGTCACTGCATCCCTTTCACTCTATTGGCATCTTTGTCACGTTAGCACATTAAAATTTAGTGGCTGTTATTTATTAGAGGATTCAAGGTCCAAAATCAAAATTCAATTAGTAGCACACACACAAAACGGTTGCTCTTTTTGTGATAAAACCCAGGACTGTGTAGACCTAGCACAAGGACAGGGTATAATGCAAATTGCTCGATGTCCTTTTTTCTTGCTGAGACTAACAATGCAATTTATCTAAATTAGCAAACCATTCTGTTTTCTTGCCTAAGCTGTTTTACCTCCCCCACCCCACCAGCTGCTAACACTTTTCTCAAAGGATAGTTATTACAAACACCCTGGGCTGACCCAAGATGGGAGAGGTCAGTGAAGGAAATGATTGAACAGCAAGATACTTCCCAGCCAGGTGCCAGCATACTCTTTACTGAGCACACAGTTCAGCTCTACGGGGGCAGGCATTTAATGGTAAATGGTAGCTAAGATTTCATGGAGCTCATGGGTGGCCTTTCAGATACAGCCACAGATCATCACTTTTGTTGTTGTTAGTGCTGCTGTAAGCTTTTAGTTCTGGGCCTGAAAAGATGTTTAGCTCCAGAGTAATAGACAGGGTGCCCAGGAACTTGGAGTGCTGAGCTATCGTGGGAAGAAATAAATGGGAAAGAATGGTCTTATACCTTACCCTCTCCCAAGAATGGTCTTACACATTGTAGCTTGGCCCATTACCTGGAGTACAATTCTATCCCTGTATTGAAAGCTGTCTTGGAGTACTTTCTCTCACACTACCCAGGCTGGTTCAGTAAAATTCATGCCTGATAAAAAACTTGAGGTATTTGCTTGAGGTATTCCCTTCTACATGAAGGTTGCTTTTCTTGAATGTGAAATCTTTGAAATGACATTTGCACAGTCACCCTCTTGGGATGTGCCAATGGCACAGCTTGAACCAGAGAACTTAATAGTTGCATTGCTTACTGGGGCAGGCCTATGTTCACTTATTGCTCCCTTCAAAGGTCTTAATGATCAGAAGCTGGGGCTGAGAAGGGAGGCCTGGCATACAAACTACTTGAATTCCTTCTAATGCCTCCCCTGGTCCAAAGCTGAAATAAAAAACCTGAGGAAGAGGGGAAGGGGTAGATGTGCATACATGTATGGTGGTAGTGGAGTGTGACTCTGAAGAACTCTGGTTACATATGATAAAACTTAATTACTTCTTTGAGTAGTCTCCACACATTCACACTCTTGGCAATCTGTCGGGCAGTATTCATTCATACAGAGTGCTGAAAGAAGAGTCCTGGTTAAACAAGGCATTACCACACTGTGGACTTGCCTCCCCTTAGATCTTTAAAAAGCAGCTGCCACCACTAGTGAAACTGGAGTTGGAGGGCTCCATAGGGATGACAAGGAAGCAGCTAATACAGGTTGTCTCATTTTTTAAAGACTGTCTGCCTAGGTATTTATTGTCATCTCTAGTAAGCCATCTAGAATTGGTAAGGTAATCTTACCCATTATAATATGATGTTGTACCACGATGTCACTTGCAGTGACAAAATGTCGGCACAGAGATTATTAAGGGTACTTCAATGTATGAAGTGGGACTGTTCCACTGACTTCAGGGTGACCCTGCAAAAACCAGGATGCACATTATAATTTGCGTAGTTTGACGCTCTACAGCGAAGAGACTTCAGAATGGGCTGTACAGATCTGCCTTTCCTCGCTGCTGGTGGACATACAGAGCTATTTGAATAGAATGCTGCACGCATTTCTTCACCTTGAATTTACCCTCTGTATGCAGGTGCAGGTGCATACATCAAAAGCCATGATAACCAGGCAGGTCTAGTGGGATGATTATTTGAAAAGATCAGTTAGACTCTTCCCTAAATTCAGGTTTAGCTCCCTTTGCTAATAAGACTTGAATAGGGATGGGCAGAAGAAACCTGCCACTCTGCTCAAGATGCTGAGACATATTTGGGCCATGCTCAGAAAGGTGATAGCAAGGGACCAACTGCAATCTTTGTGAAATTCACCAGGTACCTGGCATTTCTAATCATTAGTTATCTACTCTCAGAATTTATTCCCTTCCTCTCATGATTTCTGAGCTTTTGTTATTTACAGGGACACAGTCTGTTTGCAGATGATAAAATTCATTATTAGTGAAGCACTGTGTTATTATCCACAATTACAAGCTGTTACTAGAACTATTATTTAAAGACATGAGAATAGATAAGACACCTCTCTATTTAGGGCCCAATTCCATACATCCATATGCAAAAATCTCCCAAAGAATTTCAGAGAAATTTCTATGTTGGGCTCACCAGAGCACATTGTGATTTGTTTGGAAGCCAAGAGGAATGAAACATCAATTGTGATATGGACATGAAGAGAAACTAATGCAATGCTATCAGGTTCAGACATAACTATTGTCCTCCTCACAAGCACAAAAAAGAAAGGGAAGAAAGTGAACAGAAAAAAATTATGAGTGAGCACATGTGCATGTGCATGTGCGTGCATGCGTATGATGCTTGCTCATCAAATAACTGAAATTTTCAGGATCATCAATACTGCTGAAATTATATAGTGGATTTTAGTCCTTGTGGCTGAGATTTTCACCTTCAGTGCAAACAGCAGCACTGCTTGCTTAAGTTTTCAAAGGAAGATAGGAGATAAAAAACCATAGTGACAGTAAAAGTTGGTTTAGGAAATCCAGGTACCTTTGGCAATAACTTGTGTCTGCACAACGTTGCTTTTATTTATCAAATAACACACTTGGGTTGGGTTTCTGCACATTTGCAACAAAAATTAAAGGACTGCAACGTGGTATTGCCAGTTTTACTGAAGTCTACACCCAGCTCCTTCTTAAAGGGTGCATCTACACGTGCAATTAATGTGAAGCAATAGACTCCAAAGCAGTGTGAGCTGGAGTAAGCTACTCCAGTAGTATAGCATAATGCTGACTCATGTGCCCAGGGTAGCAGCAATTGGATCGGGGGGAGCAGGCCCACATTGGCAGAGAATATGGGGGAGATCAGCCCTGAGCTCTGGGTGGCAGTGTTGGGTGGTGGAGGGACTGGCTGGGGCTTGAGGGTGCTGAAAATGCAGAGCCATGTGGATAAGTAGCAGGCAGAAGTCTGGCCCTGGCTGACTGGGAACAATTTAAGCCTGCAGTCAGCATCTACATGTGTGTTTAATCATAGTAAATTGTCCCAGTGTAAGATAGTACTGTCCCTGACAGTATTCTCTTACACCAATGTAAATGAGTTGACTGTGGCCTCGTGCCATTGCACGTGCAGATGGTGACACTTTACTCCACAGCTAATTAGTCGACTGCAGTAAAGTGAATGTGTGGATGCAGTCACAGTGTGTCGTATGAACTAGTTCTTTTTTCAAACATTAGAATCGGGGGATGGGCTGAATCTTGTAGTCAGGAATTTCTGTCCTTTAAAAAACAGAAATTATAGCTCAGTGGATGAGATCCTAAACTAGGGTAAACTAAAATGGTGTAGCCTATTATTTTCAAGGATGAGAGAAACCAAGCTAGAACTAAGCCTCTCAAAATTTTCCTATTTACACTTCTTATAACTATGCACTAGAATTTTTGATACTTATAAAATTGCTTGGATAGGAGAATTATTTTTATATAATTATAAAATGACAGCAAATATTTATAGGGAAAAAGAAAAAAAATAACTAACGTGCCCACCACAGGAGATACAAGCTTGCAATCCACATACAGACCAACAAGAAGAAACCACCTAAAAAAACCGGTATGGGTGCTCAGTTACCAATACAATTTTATGACAGAATTGCCAAAATGGACTATGTAAAAATAATAGAACAAATCCTCCATTCATATAATGACATGAAGTCAGTAGATCTGTGGGCATCTACCCCAGTTGAGTACCTATATTTCTAAAATGATTGAGTAAAAGAGTAGAAGAATATGTCCTGCCATGAGAGGCTTCATCTCTGTCCTATAAAGCTATTTTCCAGTGCTTTATTTCTGTTTGGTTTAAACATTTCAAACAACAGGTTTTCTTCCATTAAAAGTTTGTTCCTCAGTCTAACTAATGTTGACTGGGATTTTCAAAAGCAATCAGCATTGCCTTAACTCTGCTCCCACTGAAATCAATGGGAACTATTAGCTTCCCTGGGAACTGAGTTAAACCAATGCTAAGCCTATCTGTCCTTTACTTCTCAGACAGCCTCTAAATTATCTTTTGCTTGTTTTCACATATTTCCAGTGGACCCCAAAACTGTTCCTTGCTTTCTCTTTTGATTTACACATTACAACAGGGACAATTGCTTTAAAGTTCTTGTTTATAAAGGATGCTCTGGAAAATGAAAAGGCAAAGACTAATTTTCATAGATTTCATAGACATTAGGGCTGGAAGGAACCTCGGAAGATCATCGAGTCCAGCCCCCCACCCAAAGGGCAGGAAGTCAGCTGGGGTCATAGGATCTCAGCAAGATAAGCATCCAATTTACTCTTGAAGGTGTTCAGTGTAGGTGCCTGACCCACCTCCGATGGCAGGCTGTTCCAGACCTTGGGGGCTTGGACAGTAAAGAAATTCTTCCTTATGTCCAGCCTGAAACGGTCTTGTAGTAGTTTATAACCGTTCGACCTCGTCATTCCTTGGGCTGCTCTGGTGAACAAATGTTCCCCCAGGTACTGGAGGTCACACCGATAAACTTATAGGTGGCCCCTGGTGGTCACCCCTGATAAACTTATTTAGTAGGTAGAAAGTTACAGGTAATGCCAGAGCTGTATAGAAGTTGTTTCTCACCTTACGTGTTAATCTTCTCTTTATCTCCCGTTTCTCCTCCTGCTCCTCTTGCTCATTCCGAGCTAGAAAAGATTTACAAGGTTCTCAGTTGGAGTAATCAAGCATCCACAGTGTGCAACCAATACACCTTTCCAGCAGTACAGGCCAAGTCCATCCAGTAACTGAACTTCCCTAGCCCCTTGTTCACAATAATTTCATTTCCTGGTGTCTCACTTTCTAGCACCACCAGAAGGGGAATGTTTAGAAACCATTGTCTCAATGCCAAAAGTCCAGAGGCCTTGGAGTGAGCAGAGATGATACTGCTAGTCTCTGAGGGGTGCAGGCTCAGTAGCATAATTGAGAGGGCGTAACTGGGGCACCAGTTCTGGGCACCATCTGTGTGAAGGGGCACAAAATAGCCGTGGTGGCAATGGTGGCTGTTTGCATTGCTGTGATTGGCACCATGGCAGCCAGCACTGCCCTACCTCTGTATAGGTTGAGAGGGTACCAGCACAAGAAAAAGGCAAATATATTTTTCCTTGGACACAGAATTTGCTGACAGCTCTTCACTAGAAAGAATGGAAAGGAAGCCATTTGGTAACATCCCAAGCATGGCACACAGATGAGCTTGCTGTGGTCTGAATTACTGACTAGCAGAGCAGTTAGAGGTTCCTGTTGAAATGAGTCTTTGTAGCATAGCAAAGAAGCACCACAGCCCATAATAAATGGCATTGTGTTTCAAAACTTAAAATGAAAAAGAGGCCACACAGGGTAGGTTCTGACCAAGACAAGCCTAGACCTTAAAGAGTTAACTATCTAACACCACCTTCTCTGTTAAAGCTTCACAGCATCATAGATCCCTCAACTTAAGGTAGGCTTGTGGTAAAATTTTCAACAGCAGATCAGTCCCATTTTCTAAAGTCCCTTAGGAATTTAACCCAATAGGACTTAGGGTCTTAAGTGCTTATATCACTTCTGAAAATGTATTTGGGAGGCCCCATTTACATTCTGTTGACTCTGCAGACATCGTGCCTTCCTGTATGCTTCTGCTGGCTCTCTACGGCTCTGCTCAACAGCTGTGCTGCTGGGCACAAAGTATGCTCTGGGAAGGCACCAGCAGCTGAATGGACTATGGTAGCCAGCTAAGGGCATGGGACCATCTGCACCTCTTCAGCTGGCTGCTGGGCTGGGGACAAGCCTAACTTTATGTGGAATAACTCTGCCAATGGAAAGACGGCTTCTGTTGTCACAGTAGCGTCCAACGCGGATACCCTCAATGTTCTGCTGGCAAAACTGGACTTCCGGTGGCCAAACTTTGGAGTTGTAGGCTACAGCTGAGCCATTTAGGGATTTTCTTCATTTCAGACCCCATTTGAGAATACCTTAAGACTTGCCCATAACTTCAGTCCCATCTGTGTGTAAAACTCCTAAGTAGAATGTCCTGTTGCCTTTAACTCAAGTTGCCTCACTCAGGGTGGGTACAGAATAGCAGCATCAGCACGTTTGCTCTGTATAGTCAAGTGATGTTTTACATGGTGGCTGTTCTTATTTGTACTGGGCTAGTGAGTACCTATAACTCTGCAGTGAAGATGCACCCTTTCTAGACACAACTGAAATATGAAGGTGGTAATTAGTTAATAACTGATATTAATAAATATACGACACAAAGAGATGCTTGTCCCTGGGCTGCTGCTGGTACACTCTGAGGCTGAGCAGCTTCAATAACTTGTGACATAACAACAGCACTTCACACATACAGTATAAGTATATACAATGGCTTTCATCCGAAGACCTCAACACTTCGCAAAGGCGGGGAAATATCATCCCACAACCTCCCTCCCTTTACATATAGGAAAGCTAAGATCTGTCTTCCACAGGGTTCTGGTACCGATTTAACAGAATTGGTGCAGGAACCAAAGTAGTTAAAAATCCATGCAGCGTTCTACCCTAGGCATTCCTAAATCAGTTTAGACTACCTAGCTTTCAGTTACTATTTCAGCTTAAGACACTCCAATTGACTGAAGGATGTCCACATTCAATGATCACACTGATTCAAACCAGCACAGTTTAAATGGTACTTAAATTGTGCACCAACAAGATCTGCAGCACAGAAAGGCTTTTTGACTTGCCAAGTCCCCTGATGCATTTTCCAGACTACTAGAGGTGAAATAGCCATTGACAATGGCAAATAATTACGTTCAATGATTTCATTGTAACAAGTGTCTCAATTTCTCCTGCTTTTTGTTTTTACTAAGGTTTAGAAACAGCAGGGCAGGGTAAAACTTTCACCAAGTGAAAGTTACAATAGTGAAAGTTAGGATTTGGCAATCTGTCCTCATGGCTAAAACTAAGTCATCTAGATCTTCAGTGGCTACAGAACTGTTGGTTCTTTTGTAAATGCTCAGGAGATTTTTTCTTCCTCTCTAGACAAATGATTCTCATAATGTGGCCTCCTGGGCTGCATTATCCTTTCAAGTGTGCCCTGGGGTGCCACTCAATGTTAGTACTGGTAGGTGTGCAAAAATGATTCACAACATAAACCCCAACATTTCAAGTAGGAAGTCATAGTGTCAAAAACATGCTAACCTGTTGTGGCCTCCCTGAGCCCTTTTGCAATAGAATAATTGCTCTGTTACTTTTATGTAGTCAAAAAAGAGTAAAAACTAAGAGCTGGCACTTCCCAAGGGGTGCCTTGAGTCAAATGAGGGGTGTCTTTAGTTTAAAAAGGCTGAAAAGCACTGCTCTATACCGTATTCATGAGGGCTGGAATTTTGTGGCCTGACTTACGTGCCGATGTGAAATTTCAATTGGAATAATGCCAGACTTAACAGACCTGCTCTAACTGCCTTTTTACAGGAAACTTATGCTCTTGGAAAGTGCCACACTGGTAACCGTAGAAGCAGAAGTACTTCATCACAGATACAGCACTCAGTCACTTTGACTGAAAACTAGCATAACTGGTATGGAAGGACCATCTGTCTGGGTAAGGAACAGATCAGGCTTTGTGCTTTTCCAGGGCAGGAACTCAGCATGCTGCAGTTTCATCATCTGAGATGTTGCATGACTTTGACTCCTATTTAAATCAGCAAATGTGAAGGTTATGGTGTGCCACAGAGGAGCTACTCAGCATCTTTCAGGGTCAGTCCCTCAGTCCTCAGATTCTCTGCTAAGGAAATCATCATTTACTAGTGTCATTTGTGGCCAGTGGGGTCTTGTGTTATGGATACACAAGCCCTGGGAATCCAATCCCAATCTCAATTATTCCAGCATAGTGGGGCTAGGAAATGAGCAGGTTATAAGTATGTAATTAAAGAAGGCATGTGCAAATGCAGCTTACTTCATTTTATCAGTACATTTGTCATAAGATTGTCACAGTACCAGACATGTCATACGCATCAGCGAAACTTCAGCTCTAACCACAGAAGAAAATGTACTTACTCAGCTTGGGGAAAACCCCTCATGTTTACTTGTGCTGTCAACTGGCCTTTTAAAGCAGTGTGATCTACTTGGATACAGACCTCTAAACTTAATGTGCTTCATTGTTCTATATGAATCTGTGCTTCCAGGTTGTTATATACTCATTTAAATTCTGTCACTAAACTTTTAAGGAAAAGCATATGAAAATCACATTATATTGCTTATTTTGTTTTTGTTCATATTTTATTCTTTTTGTGATTTTTTGTTACATAATATTTTACTTATATGCTCATCACTCTGATGCTTACGCAATTCTTTATAAACACCATTATTATGTCATATAATCTTACATATTACATTAAATGATATTTTTTCCTGTAGTTAGGATTTTTTTCATTTAGCAAGACAGGCCATTCTAGGGTAGATCTGTATTCAAAACCCTAACTAGTATGAGATTTTTATTTAGGTAACAAAACAATTCTAGATTTCAAGCAAAAATTTCAAATGCATCTAGATAGCTTA
Organism: Crocodylus siamensis; assembly: GCF_052110815.1. NCBI lineage: Eukaryota > Metazoa > Chordata > Crocodylia > Crocodylidae > Crocodylus > Crocodylus siamensis. The sequence goes on along the minus strand of NC_143397.1, from coordinate 132,241,128 downwards.
GGATCCTAAATTGTATATTCAACAATATCTAAGTGACTTAGGAAACTAAGTCACAATTTAATTCAATAGGCACTTTAGAAAATTTTACTTTTACAAGTCCATTAAAGTACCCAGCACTGCATTTTAAGGGCACTTTGAGTGGCTCAGACATTGCTGCCAAAGCTGCATTGAGCTCCGAGTACCACTGCCAGCATCAGCATGGTATTTACTGGCCATGCTCCAGCGGCAGGTGGTGCACGATACATGTTGGTTTATGCTGAATGAGAATTCTGGGATAAAAATATGAGTTCCCTGGAGAATGAACTTCTGTTTTGCTTCCTTCCTCCATCTTACTCTGTTCACCTAACTCTACAAACAGAATCACACCTGTTCTGGATACCTTGCCTACTTTCCCAGGCACTCAAAGGCTAAATTCCTCTACCTGACTGATACAGGAATCCAGAGTAAATGGTAAAGAGATGACATGTTCAGAAGTTGACTCCAGTTGAGCGGCTTTGCTATCAGCCCCAGATTTGCTTGATCTGGCACTGCTATCTAATCTAATTTTATTTATTTATATATTCATATCCACATAACTGTTGGTCTCCTTATGTGCCATACTCGCATACTCACTGTAAACTACCCAGTAGTTTATTCTCCAGCTATTCTGCTGACACATCTTAGATATCTGATTGTTAGGTACTCAGTCAATTTATTTTACTCATTTCTTGAGACCTCACCACACACTGCATGCTCCTAGTACTCTCTGTGACAAAGGAATTTAACATGCAAAACATATGTACTTTATGCTTACTCTTGTGATCCTGCCTAACCCCCCCCCAAGTAATTTCTGCACATTATTTTAGAACACTTTTAAAAATATGTATTCCTAAACAGGATGCATCACTACAGTTTCGTTAAATTTCCCTTTGTTCTCTACACTTACATTAGTCACATTTCGATAAAGCATTTAGCTAAACAGTGTTAACCTTCTTGCCTAGGAACAGAAATTACACATACACAGGTATAAACGATCAGAAACTGGTTGTAATCTGTAACACAACAGAAGTTCAGTGCACATAAACCGCTTTCAAAATGGCTGAAACCAGTTTAAGATAAACTTGGATAGATGTAATATCAGACTTAACTGATTTAGGTTGAATTGATTTATTGAACTTCTGTCCCAGATCTGCTCCAGCTTCAAGTTAACTTACAGTCCCCCAGAATCCCAGGGTACTTTGCATTGCACCTTCCCTGCAAACCCCCCACCCCTTGTAGGTGGATGTGGCCCAAGCTGTCTACTCCAGCTAAGCAGGGAGGCATGGTCTAGTGTCATCCCCCCTGTCCTTTGCCTTTTGGCCTGGGCCACTGCAGGTATATGGCTGCATTTCCAGAATCAACAATCAATGTCTGTTTACTTGCTTATCAGTTCAATATATGCAACTTAGACTAACCTGTAAAAATCGAATTGATTCAGCCTTGGGCTTTTTGACTGTCTGTGCTTAGCCCTTATGTTCAGAACCAATTTGGTTCAATTAAAAAAATCATAGTTTTCAGTGTCCAATTCATTTGTGAGATTAATTGTTCATTCTGGACTCGATACTGCTCACCCCCCCCCCCCCAAAAAAATTAAAAAATCGATGGCCAAATTTCTGTTGTCTGGAATGGGAAAAGGCTCTCTGGGTACTATTTTGTAGCTTTCAAACAACATTAAATACTTAAAAGATGATTCATCTACCAATGGGCTTTGTATGCTTAAAGGAACAATACAGATTAGAATTTAGAAAAAAATCAGCTAAATCCTGAAGCCCTTAAGATTTCAAAGGGAGACTTGTCTGTGAGTGTACAAAATAAGGACTTTGGATGATAAGCCCAAATTGGATTTGACCTTGCTGAATATGATTTTCACAGACATTTCCACTCAGACCAGTTCTAAAAATAGATATTATTGCTTATTTGCAATACACCTACAGTATATCTTATAGCTTATAGCATAACAATGAAAAAACACATAATAACCTTGCTGCAGATGAAACTTTAATAGTATAATTACTTACGTTTCAAAATGTTCCTCTGTTCCAATTCTTCAGCAGTTGGTCTCTGGCTCAGTCGTCTGCGAAAAAAGTCCAGGATCAGTTTTTGGACCATATCACATCATCCTCTGTTCAATGAATTCATGAGTCACTTTGTAGCAAAGCAGGTTGAGAGCAAGGTAGTGACATTGTAGCATTATATATGCAGTATGTCTGCACTGTGTGTGATAATGCAGAGTACTTTACTTTTGCAGTTTCCTCAGGAAAACCAGAATGTATTGTGTCATGTTAAGCATGACCCTCTCACGGCCACCCAAGTCAAATCTGCTGAAAGTCAGGCTATGCAGATGCCTTCACTTCATTTCCTTCCTCCTATGCCAGTTTCCTGACTTTCACAAGTATGACAAGTACAGATTTACAGACAAGTACCTCCTCACTGACCTCCCGCTTGCTATGCAAACCTCCTCACTGAACCCAACTTGTCCAGAATCTGGACACAAAGGCAGCCTATAGAAACAATGAGGACTGGTTAGACTGTGAAGACTGCAGAACAACAGCAGCTCTTCTTCTTTTCCTCCACCCTAATTTCCCCCCTTAATAGCATTATTGCATTTTATAATGACAAATTAACATAAATTGAAACCCTTGCTAGTCAACCTGGACATAATACAGTTGCAAGAAACAAAATCCAATTACAAGGGGATGGACTGAGATCAGAATAAATCAGAATACCTGGCATATAAAGCTAGAGACAGTAGCACAAAGGGCATTAGAAAAACAAAGAAAACAAGATGACATCAAAACTGTTTAGCAGGCTCCTTCTCTCATCAAAGTCAATGGGAGTTTTGTCATTAATTTCAATTGGATCAGTGACAGACCTTTCATCATCATCATCATTCAAAAATGGTTGCTCAGAGCTGTTCTGAACACTGGGCTTGATTCTATGCCGCATACCATCCACTCACAATACATTCATTTACAAAAAGGAAGTTGATGATTCCTATCAAAATAATTGGGAACTGTGACTGCCTGGGACATTCCAGGATCAGGGCTATTGCCTAGAAAAGTTTAAGAAATGATTTGGGGCTTGCCCAGAGGGGAAGTGCAAAGGGTTCTTTAAGCAGTCTTCATACAAATCTGTGATCCTGTGCCAGTGCAATCAAAGTCAAGTCAAAGGCCTACCTAAGCCTAATGGTCCATTGGGGTTTTGTGCACAATGCACACCAGCTTCTGTAGCCAGTGGCAGACAAGTATCATATTCAGCTCCTATTGACACCCTAGGTCAAATGACCAGATACCCATTTATAGCTGCATTGCCTGGACATAACCTTTGGCATAAGCCCAGAATGAGGCAATCTGGAAACATAGCAGGACACCTTAACTACTCAGGCCCAGGAGTACATTAGAGCAGCTTGAGGCCTGTTCCAATTTGTTTTGGCTGCCTGTGGGCTAAGAAGTCATCACAGAAGCTGAGATAGAAGGAACCTCCACTAGCCACCCCTGCTGTGCCAGAAGTATGGAGAGAGAAATGTCAAGGGTGCCACAATGTCTGTACACATTTGCTGGGGTGAAAATCCTATGGTCAGATGCAGTGTCCATAAAGCCAGAGTAACACTGGGGCACCAAAAAGTAACCCTCAGATAGCAGATACTTAGGACCATTAGTTTTGTCTATTTGCCACAAGAGACTGGACAATTCATTGGAAGAGGTGATGAAAAGGAGAGAAATGCATTCTTAATTCAGAATGACTTAAGGTTTGTAAAATAATCAATGAATGGAAAGTGCTTATTCAAGTCCCACTATTTTTTAATGTTCCTGAGACAGGATAGCTGTCACAAACAGTAGTATAACTAGGCTGGGATGACAGGGGCAACTGCCCTGGGTGCTGATGCAGATGAGAGGGTGAAAATATCAGCTTTTGCCACAGCTGAAGTTGTTGCTACCCCTGGGTGCAGCAGCTACCGTGGGCATCCTGCCACATTCTTATATTACTGGTCATAAATGGGGTAATCACCTGAATATTATGAAGTAATTAAAACTTTCATTTCTAGTGGTGTGTAGGAATCTGAGAGAAAACCATCATACAGTTCACCTCTGTCCTGTGTAGCTCTAGTGATTGAATTATATGTTTTTCATCACAATAAAGCAAAAACAGAAAGCCATCTGACATTATGGAAAAGATGTTCCTGTAAAGATCCTCCCCTTCTGTACCAAAAGAAAATGATTTAAAGAGACCAACTGGCACATCCATAGTTTTCAGACATGAAAATAAGTTAACAGAGGACATTTTTCAAATATAGTGCCAAAGACTGAATTTCCTAGTAGATACTCAGGTTTTTCCTAGTAAAAATTTGTCCATATGAGGGGATTTACATTGAAGAAAGGTTCTTTGATGTAGCTACTTCATATTAATTATCAGAGGGTGCATCTAAATGTGCAATTAATGCAAAGCAATAAACTCCAGTACTTATTGCCCCAGAGTTTATTGCTCCCAGGTGTGCTTTTTGCAGGTGCACCTGGAACTGCAGCACACTGAGTTAGGTGGAAGCAGCCCCAGCTGGCAGGGGGCCCTGGGGAACAATTTGCCAGCCTGGGGGCCAGCCTGCCACCCTGGGGCTACTCCCTTCTGGCTCAATGTGCTGTGTAGCTGCCTGGGGCAAGAAGGTACTCCCATGCCTGGTTAGAGGGGAGGCAGCCCCCTGCACTGATGCACCCTTATGTCCCAGTCAGCCACAACAGCATCTACATGTGTGATGCTGCCTGCTGCAGAGTTTATTACTTTACTCCAGCCTAATAGCTGTGCACATGTAGACACCGAGACATATACTGTTGGGTTAATCAGTCAACTTTGCAGTAAATGTCTTGTGTAGACGTGCCCAGGAAGTAGCTTTGGGAAAACAAACAGCCAACATGTACTTCACTACAAGTGAGTGCTGCCACACAAGGTGGGGATTACCTCTGAAGTATGCACTGAGCATTATAAGCAAATATCTGACACTTCTTTGGCGCAGGCACACTACCTTATAGCAGTGGTCTCCAAACTTTTTTGATCGCACACCCCGATCAGTAAAAAATTTTTGAGCATGCACCCCCAATATATGTATATTTATTTATAAATTTTATACATGTACTACTGTAATAATATATTATGTACATTATAAAATAGAAATTAAAAAAGGATGAGATAAAGATGAATAAACAATATTTTTAAAATATATATATTTTTAATTTTATTCATTAATGGTACAAAAAACCTTTTTGCTCTCACTAAAAAAAATATTATTTAGTTTTTACCTTGTAATGTGGCTGACGAAGAGCTCGTACTAGGAGTAGGAGAAGTGTCAGCTCTGCCATTTTCTTGCTGTTTGCTTGTGCTCGCATTATTAGTATTATCTTCAATCCACGGTTTCTTTGCTGGAATCTTTTTAAGCCACTTGTCCATTTTGTGAGGGTTAGTTTAGTTAAAACTAGACAATATAATTCATAAATCCACTTAACTGGGCACACATAAACTGCAATACGTTGCAATATGCTGAAAGTGAACGAATGCTTCTTCCCTCAGGATACCTTGCATACTGTACGTGACACGTGACAGTCCGACATATGGACTGAGTGAGGGCACCAGTGTCAATCTGTATATTAAATATTAGTAAAGCTTAATTTCTTTCCTATTTTTTTAGATAAAAAATAATTAAAAATACAAGTTCTAATATTTTCTTCGCGCACCCCAATGGATCGTCTTGCACAGCCCCTGGGGTACATGCACCCCACTTTGGAGACCACTGCCTTATAGGATTGTATCCATAGAGCATGGTGGTTTATCTGTTGGAAGCAAGCTAGATATTACCATGTTCTACTTCTCCCTGTCAAACTTTATGGATCCCATGATTCCTCTCTCACTGCCTCTTTTCAGATAACAGGAACCATTTTTGATATTTTAACAACCTGGAGTTAAATTTGATATAATTTAACAAAAATATGACTTTGTAGACCTAAAAGTGTAACTCATACAACCAGAGTGAGAGCAAACACAGAAAATTTGGAACATTGGGAACAGTACAAATGGAGAGATTTATCTTGAAAGCTGGAGAGAGGAAAGGCTCACAGCCTTTCTAACCAGCCTTTCCACTTTGGGGCTCCTTGGGAAGCTTGGGGGTTTCGTTAATATGGCTACAATGCGGTGTTTGTGTCAGAGAGGCTGAAGGAGCCATTTACTTTCTCAGGTTGGAAGAGGTTGAAGCAGGGGGTTTCTTAGGCAAATGCCGACTCCAAATAGGTTGACTACTCCAGTTGCTCTGGAAGTAGGGCTGGTGAACCTTCTGGCTGACCACACACTGCAGGAAGATTTTGGGAGAGGACATAAGAGGTAAATGGTGGCTCTGACGGAGTATGTTCCCCAACAATGCTTGTCTGTACATTGTCTCCAAGAGCTGCTGTTGCTGCCGTATCTCTGGGTCCACTGGTCTGCTCTGTCACAGTGAGGCTCTCTAGCTGTTTTCTGTCAGCTCTCAGGCCCAATCTAACTTTTCCACCAGTTTGCTCAACCCACAGTGCCTTGTTCCTTTGTCATGTGTTCCTCTTCTTTTTCCTATCTCTTTTTCTTTTCTTGCCTCAGAGATGCCCTCCATGTCTGATCTACCCTTTTGTGTTTCTCAGAGGTCTTTCAGTGCTTTCTGAACATCTCTCCTTCAGTTGTCTTTTTAACTCTCATGTTCACCAGGTGCTGGGTGGTGGTTAATGCCAATTTCTTTGAGAATGCTGTAGGTATGGAACATGTGAGACAAGAAAAATAAGAAGTTTTTGTTCATTGCTTAGTTTCCCCGGTAACAAAAACAATATTTTTCTTCACCCTTTCAAAAGATTCTTCCCATTCTTGGGAAATTCTCTTGTTTTTTGGGATCACAATGCATGGAAGTAGAAGGCAGTGTAGATTTGTACCTTACAGACTAAGCAAAGTGTGTGTGTGTCCATGTGGCAGAAGGCCACCTCTGTTTCTCCCCAAAAACTCTCCTGTGACAATTTGGTTAGGATGGGCCCAGCAGAGGATACACCCCTTATCCTATCTCTTTAGGTAACCTGAGCTGGATGCATTCCTGGGGGAGGGGGGAAACCTGCTTCCTCTGCCTACCTGACTGGTGTCACATGCCCGGCTGAGGGGCTTGGACTCCCTGGGGAGCTAGGAACTGCCAGTCTGCCCAGCAACTAGTGATGCATTTCAAATTGGTTGGCTGACAGCCAACAGGTGTTGGCCTCCATTGGACCAGGTAAATGAGGTCATAAGGGCTATATAAGTTAAGGACTCCCCAGGAGGAGGGGGCAGCAGCCATGAGGAAGACTCAGAGAGAGAGAAGAGCTGGACCATCTGAAACTTGCTCTCTTTCTCAGAACTCACGATCAAGGAACTTCCTGCCTCCAGAGGGAATCTCCGCCTGCCTCTGGATGATACTTGTGAGTAAGCTACCTGAGTCTAACTAGATATATAGCATGCAGTAACTCAGATGCATGATCAAAGGCTACCTAGCCATGCCAGTTTGCTCTATGGGATTTCTCTGATACTGCTGTGCCCTGTATCCTATTCCAACCCTACCCCTTGTAACCAATAAAGTTCTCCTTTGTACCTAGTATGGGTGACTTATTATGACTATAGCTTTTGTGGGCTGAAACTCGCTTCATAGAGGCTCCCCCTCAGGGATTGTGTACCAGACTGCTGCTATATTTAATTTAATGTTAGGGAGGCTAGAGTGGGTCTCGATTATGACTTGGGGTCCCTTTGGTTTGGCTGACCACTACTTGTGCTTCTGACTGAGGGAAGCATCCCAAGTTCTTGAAGAGAATCAAGTACCCTTGAGGGCTACTGGGCCTGTGTTTCCCAGGGTGTGCAGAGCCAGAATCAAGCCCATCCCTGGGTGGTGGCAGTGTTACCCCCAGGCTAGCAGGTGTGCTCCAGGAAGGAGGTCGGCCAGACGTAAGGCGCCCCCAGGGAGGCACACAGAGCCTAGAAGCTGGTTGGGTGCAGTGAGCTGGGTGGCTCAATGCATGAGCACCCCCTACTGGCCTGTCACAGTGCATATATGTGTGCGTGTGTGTGTGTGTGTAGCACAAGCTTTTGTGGGCTGAAACTCGCTTCATAGAGGCTCCCCCTCAGGGATTGTGTACCAGACTGCTGCTATATTTAATTTAATGTTAGGGAGGCTAAATAGGGCCTTCAAGGGGCTAGTAGCCATGAGGCCAGGTATCTTATTAAACAGAATAATAAGGGCAGGGCAGGCACAGGGGAGGGAGTTGTGGTGAAGCCAGGATAATGATGAACTGTATTTCTGCAGATTGTCCTAATGTTGAAGCATGTGCCCCGATGCAAGTGATGAAAGGCAAACAAATAAATGGCTTATTTGTGAAGGCCAAGGGGAATCCAATAAAGTGAGCATTGCTGTCATTTACTAGAATGCTACCCACTAACATTTTTCCTGGCTGGAAAGATAGAGCAAATAGGTAGCTACCTATTTAAACTAGGAAAGCAGCAGTCCCACTTCGCAATGTTAGAGCCTTCCTAAAGCACTCTCTGTATCTAAAACTCTGTTTCATCTCCCTTGCAGACTTATTCTAAGTTTGCTGTGCCATTAATACTGTTCTGCAGTGAGATTCAGACATTTAAGGGGGGCAAGAAAGGGTTGTACCTTAATTTATGCTTTCCATTGTGTTGTCTGTGCCTGCTTTTTATGTTCCTACAGTGTAAAAATGGTGCTGATAAAAAGGATTTACCATTAAAAAAGCTTAGGATTTACATTTGTATAAAAATTCCTTGTTACAATATTTCTGAAAAACACCTTAATGAGGTTTTTACTTAAAAGAAAATGACTCGTAGGATTTGTATTAATGACAAACTTGCAAACAAATTGATTTTCTGAATTAGTTTCCTGCATGATCAAAACAAAGCATGCATTTTGTTACTGAACTATACCAAGAGCTGGGGGCTGTTAACACATTTCTACAGCAGGCTATTCTTTTTTTAATATGCTTCCTTTGGGAGATGGCATGCTGGGTGAATGAAGGCTCTGGGGGCCAGTGTCAGGATAGGAGGTAAGCCAGATAAGAAGCCAGCAGCTACTGGGTCGTAATATTAAGTATGCAGTCGGGGGGGGGGGGGGGGGGAGTCATAAATTGGCATGCACAAGATGGTGGGGGAAAGTACTAGGAAACAGAGGGGGGCATTTATGCTGACTGCAGTCATCATCTTTTTACCATGGCATGGGGTTGTAACCCACAGGGATCGCAAACACAACTAAAAAAGGTACTTGCTGACATCACTTAATATGGTGGTGTCCAGCATCAGGAATATAAACAACTGCCAGTTGGATATCTCAGCACACAAGACATGCCAGTTATAATAAAGGTAAATGCAGTGATGCTTACCACTCTCCTTTGCAGTGCTGCTGGCTGGCAGAGTGTTCTCAGGAATGGAAGGCTGGCTGGAAATTGGGATGGGGACTTCAGGTTGATTTGTGTGGGGTCTTGACTGTCCTTCCATGAAATGAAAGGCTCCTGTCTATCTGGTGTATCCTCTTGGGAAGAAGTAATCGATCCTACTCTTCTTGGTGTCCTCTGTTCACTTGGTTGTGTCCAAGAAAATGCAGGTTCCTACTGGTGTCTTATACTAAAATCCTGCCTAGCTCTTCAGAACAGAGGTAGGTGGGTGAAGTGCTGTTGGACAGTGTTTTTGTCTTTAAGACTTTCAAAAGTCACCATTCAGTTCTGGAGCTTTATGCGGCACTGCATAGTGTCCTCCTCATAGCCCCATGAGGCAGTTGGCTTGGCAGTGCCTCAAAATGTAGGTTCTTCACCAGGACTCAAGGACTTTGTGCATCTTTGATGCCTCCCAGAAAACAAGAAAGCCCAGAACCTCAGGACAGGTCCATGTTGAAGTATGACAACTAGACTTGGAACAGGACTTCGTGGAAAAATGTATTAAGTGCTTGCTATGGACACTGACTTAGAGTGTGTGACAACAAAGAGAGAGAACCTGCCTGTGTGCCAGCATTTAAACAGAAAGCTGACATCTGGTTACCCATGGGTGCCTATACATGAGCTGGGAGGCTGCTCTGACATGCTGTAATACCAATCCACCAGAAGAGGCTTAATTAATCAAGTCTGCTGGAGCGTGGTAATTTACTACACTCCAGCCAGCCTCCACATCTCGTTTATCCACGTCCCCATGCTTCAAAATGGCAGTGGGGGTGCTTTAACTAAAGCTTGTTGGACAAGCTTTAGATAAAATGCCTCCACTGCCAGTTTAGATGAGATGCTCTGGGCACTTCAATTAGACCAAGACCTCTTGGAGCTGCTCCTATAAAAGTGCCACTCCCTCCCCCTCCACTCCCAGAGCACATGTAAAAATGCCCCGTGATTCCCGAGAAGTTGAAGCATTGTTAAAAAAAAATGACCATGTGGGGCAGGGTGCAAAGCTGCATGGGAAAGTGCCTGGAGGACCACTGGATAAATTGGAGCAGAGATGCACTAGTGCATACGATTATGATGTAACTTGTGTCAATATAAAATGACTCAGGAGTAAAAGCTCCTTAGCAATACATCTGTTATATTGATGCAATTAGTTTTCATATAGTAAGACAAGACCTAGGGAAACAGGTAACACTGATTTAAGCACTTCAGCAGTTGTCCTTAATAAAAATGTTCCCTCTCAGTCAGCTGACATTAAAGCCAGAAGAGCTACCTTAATTTACACCAGCTTTATTTCCTGACAGGACACTGAGAAAATTCTAAAATGAGCCCAAAGCACTATGTGAGCTGTTCTGTAGCTTAGCTGACTTTACCCTAAAATGGTAACTAAAATAAAGTTGGTAAAGCATTGTCTTCCAAGAGCTTTTTTCTGTCCAATGAGATGTACAGGGGATTAGAAAAGAGATAGGGAAGGGAAGAACAATGAGCTCTCGGGTTCCCATGCACAAGCCGAAGTCAAGAAAGAATCACCTTTTCTTCTCATGACACCGCATCTAGCTAAGTGCATTTGTGTGGCTTGGCAGTTCAGTTATTGACCAAGTGGCACACCAAACTTGAGGGTCTGACTTTTCCTGCTGAGAATCAGTCATTTCCAATCAGGATACTATACTATACTATACTATACTATACTATATGGTATCATTATAATTAGGCTTGGTAGAATTCAATTTTTGTGTTTTGATAATTTCAATGTTTAAGTATTTATTTTTATTTATTTTTATTGATTTAAATGAAATTAACAACATAAAAATCTTCCACCCCTGGGATGGCAAAAAACAAACAAACCCCCAAGAAAACACCAAAACTTTTATCCTTTCTAACTGGAGTCTTTCTCTCCAAGTACCAGTCTCACCAGCTGGCTGCTTCATCTCTTTTTACAGTATCTCTCTAGTTTTTTTGCAGTTGAGTTGTCTCACTCAGGAATCAGGAACTGCCTGCTGCTGCTTTGCATGCTTTCCTCCACAGGTGCTGCTTCTGGTCTGGCTCAAATAATCTCTCCTCTCCCCTGTGCCTCCCCCACAACCTCTGAGGTTTGGGTTGGGGTTTAAGTAGCCTGTTCTCTCCGTCCAACCCACTTTCTGGCACCTGTGACATATGCTTTTATTGCTATGAATCTGTTTGTGTGTCAGCACTTGTAAATTCAATCCTTTCCCTATTCATAAATTTTTAAATGTTGGGTTTCACCATTACTTACCCAGAGTACTGCCTGTCCTCTCAAGTTCTCAACTTGTTCAAACACACACTAACAAATCATTCCTTCTAAGATTTCTCTGGCTGGTATGCAGTTATTGCTGTGCTATATTTCTGTCTCTATAAATTAACAAAGCAGAGGATTGAAGATTTTTTGTGGTATCTTTTATCAGACCAACTGCATAGCTGGGAGAACTGCTCGGCAAAATTTTGGGCAACAAGTGCCCTTTCTCAGGACATTATTGATCATATCATACATTTCCTGGACTATCCCAGGTAAAACAACCATCTCCAAAGCAAAGGAGTAATTTTTAAAATGACGACAAAGCATCATAGGAAAGTAGGGCTGGAAGGAACCTCACAGCCCCCCTGGCAGGCATTCAGCCATGGGGTCACAGGTCCAAGGGGATGGATGGATAGTGGATGGATAGTGTGACAGATTTCAGCAAGTCACAGCTAGGCAGCAGCCCCCACTGCCAGGCTGCTGCAGTGGGTAGAAGGTGCAGGGACCACTCCAGGTTAGGGCTGTGTCAGCAGTCATGAGGGGTAGTGTCCCCAGGTACCGGCTGGCTGGGCAAGTAGCTCTGAGCTGCTTACCAGGGCAGGTTTTCATATTGCTGGGGCCAGCACAGGTCCTGGCTCCAGTCTCTAGATCCTCCTGGATCCTTGGCAGGGTCAGTTTGCCCCAAGTGGCACAACTTGCCCCACAACAAAATGCATGTTCAGATACGTGCACTGTGGCAAAAATCACCAGCACAAATTTGTGCCACCTTACTTGAGCTGCTGCAAGCACATGTGCATGTATGTGTGAATGCGCCTAATGGAGTTATTCTGAATTTATACCAAATCAGTTAGAACTGAATTTGACCCATAGTCTTTTTTCCTGCTTGCATTTTTACATTAAGGAGATCTGTATGGCAACAGGATTCTTTTTTCCTCAGGGAAAGTTCTGCCTTACCTACAGGTTGTATAGCTGCATTTAATTACATATGAGCTGAATTTGGCCCATGAAGTCATAATCCTCTCTTTGTTGCATCATAACCATATCCACAGCAAACAAATGTAATGTTGCAAAGAGGATTACTACTTTGAATGAGGAATTAGCAGCAGGAATTGATAATCTCCAAATAAAAAAGGTCCTATATCCAGAAAAAACCCGTTAATTTATTAAAAACAAAACAAGCACACAAAAAGCACTTTGCAGAGGGAGATATAAAACATCACACATTGAACAGGTAGTGTTTTAAACAGAATTTTCCCTTCCATTAGCTCTCTATATTTTCCTTGAATTTTCTTAAGCTCAGTCTAATGCCCATTGACATTTTTTCTATCAATGGTACTTCAGTAGCCTACACCTCATATATGTACAACCTCCTGGCACCCTCTTCCCCCCATCTTTGCCAACTGCATTGAGGCAATGTGGTAAAGACATGAAAAACTACCAAAATAAAAGCCTGCTTTATTATCTCAATCCAAGTGCAGTCATTGCTGGGGGACTGCTAATCTTTTCATAAGGAACATTTCCTAATAAGAATTGATGTTAAGCAAGAAGGGGAGAAGGAACAAAGAGAACAAGCCCAGCTCCTGGCTGAACTAGTAAAAAGAGTCATTATCTCTTGATACTGCAGGACATCTCACCCCTCGCAGCTCACTGGGACTCTGCTGGCAAATTATACTCCCAAGCAGGACATTTCAAATGGCAATGCTAGTAAAAATTGCAAATTGTTTTTTATTTGCTCTCTAAAATAATGATGCACTGAGCAAATAACTGTCTTTTGAGCTTTTCATTAGAGTGAACAGCTTATTTGGCTGATACGCAGAGTCTGAATGGAGTTGTTATTACAAATTGTTCTGTATGCAAGAGCTAGAAAGTATCTGTGGACGTGTTTGCAGTTGCCCACCATTTCATGTTACATATGGGAGTCCTAGATTTTCTGCTATGATTCTACTGGCATGGTAATCTGACCGTCATGCACAGAGTTGCCAGAAATGAAATATCAATCCCTGCAATTTGATTCTCCTGCTACAAGGCAGTGCTCTAATGTCTGCTATGTGGATAGTTCTGTGTGGCAGAGGGGTTCCACTAGTTGCTCAGTTCCAGGGACCTGGCTGCACATTGGCCTGGGGGAGGTAGCAAACAAAATGACCACAGCACAGACCAAACCCAAAAATACACCATACAACTGACAATTGAAGCCCATGGCAGACCTAGCAGGAGGTCAGTGGGCTGGCAGAGATGGATGCCAGTACTACTTTTATGCTTGACATTATCTATTATTGCAAGGTTTGAAACTTTACAGGCACCGCCATTCACCAAAGGAATAAAAAATAAAAAATCCCCTGCCCCTTCCTCATCTCAGCACACAAAGATCACAGGCATGGGTGGATCTAGGATTTTGAAAAAGGGGGTGCAGATGATGTGGCACATTATCACATATAATACACCACACATTTTCCTTCAGTTAAGGAGAAACTAGAAAATATACTAGTATGCTACAGAACTAGCACTATATTAGTCAAGTTATGATCAAAGCAAAAACAGATATAACTATTGGAATGTGCATCAATTTGCTAGATTATATATAAATTTAAAAAGCCCAGCAAACTGGCAAAAAATAGTCAAAATAGTCAAAAGATAGTGTGTCATTAGTCCTATAGTCATTATAATTAAGCATATGCCTCTTATTTGGAGTCATAACACAACAGCTATCCTTTTTGTGCATCTTGACAGTGCCTCCAATACTTCACTGTCAGCCACTGTAACACTTGAGTTAAGGTTTTGGCTAACAGACAGCTAAATGGCTAACAGAGCTAAACTGCAGAAGAAAGGATAATTTGAATAGTGGAACCTTAAAAAGGATCATTAAAGGCCATTAACACCTATGGAGTAGACAGAGATTAGCAGGAATAAAGGAGATAACAATGAGCCATAAAGTCAGTTGACTCTGTCAGCAATGCCTAAATAGAAATGTTGCTGTTCCTCTCAGGCTGTTGCTTTTAAAGTTTGGGTGGAACAAGAATCCAAGGGGAGGGTATATGTTCCACTGCACCTTCCCTGGATCTGCCCCTGGGCATAGGCATAGATTGACTTTGCCGCAATGCAAGGCAGGAGTTAGTTTTATTTATATCAGAATATAAGCAAGCAGAATGTGTGACACACTCAAACATCTCTTCTTAGACTTTCTGGATTTGTTTGGTAGCAAAATCTGGAGTATTTAATTGGAACATTATTTAGCCATCCAGAGAGTTAAGGATTGTGTGTGTGTGGGGGGGGGGGAGGGGGGGGGAGAGAAGGGACAAAGTGGGAAGAACGAGAGAGTGAGAGAGCATGTGCACGAAAATTCAACAAAACAATCAATCACACTAAACACAGGGATGGCATTTTTGGCTGGCGGCTTATACTCAAGTTATTTAGTTATTTTCAGGGCCTATGTTATAATGATATGATTAGTTTCTTAAAATATTTTTTCTTAATAAAAAGTACAGTACTAAGACCTATATACTGTTGGGCTAAAAAATTCATTCATGAAATATGTGTTTCCATGTATTAGTAATACCACCACCAGGTTTTCCCACAGTATATTTTAACATTAGCATTAGATATTTTAATATTTAATGCCAATAACAATGGGCAAAGATGGGAAGAAAGGACAAGAAAAGCAAAGTGGGGGATACAGGGCTGACACAACATGAGATAATGTCGCCTGATCAATAGATCCTCGTTGGTTTCTTTTGCTCTCTTTCCCTGACTTTCTGTATCCATCTGCCATCTCTTATACTTAGACTGGAAATTCTATAGGATGGGACCAGCTTCTTGCTTTGTGTTTGTACAGCACCTAGCACAATGGCATGCTGGACCAGGTCCATGACTGAGTCTCATAGGCGCTTTCAAAATTACAAATATGTTGGAAGGAAGAGACAGGAGAAAGGGAAAAGAATTCAGTAGTGGCTCCCAGGGCTTACTGAGACCTGGCCAGAACCTTTCATTGGTGCAGAGAAAATGATGTCTGCATGTGACATTAAATGATGTAATACAGCCCTCATTTAAACAAACAAAACAGTGTAAAAATGCTGATCTAAAATCTGAATTAATAGATTTTAAAAAACCCCTTTTCTAATAGAGAATCCCTTTTTGCTTTTGAGTTAACCCTTTGACTATTATACCTCTAATACATAGCTTATTTATCCCAAGGCTCTGACAGCCACCCAATTTCCTTGGCCCGGGAAGCTGAATAGGATTACCCCTGGAGCCAGTTCATGCTACACCTTCAAAAGCTGGAGAAATCATTGATGAACAATGCCTAACTCTGCTAACACCCTACCCTTTGTAGGCCCAATGGGCAAGAAAATCCAGAATCTTTCCACATATTATGATCACCAGCACCTTAATTAAGAAAGTATGCAGGATAATTACTTAAAACAACAGTGTACTACTACCCTCCAATCCATAACCATGCCATATTAGACTAGGATCTCCTCCTTGTGGGGTTGATATTTAATCAAGATAGCTATAAACAGGGAGACACAAGCAGAAAGTGTCTAGCTGCATTAGAAAAAGGAAATGTTGAAGATCTGGCTGGCAGATTAAAGAATATGGGCCTTTTTTGGATCATTGATCCAATCCTAATACAAAAGTACCTGCTCTTGGAGGCAACATAACATCCTGAATGCTTACACCTACAGTTTATAATTCATCACATCATTTCCTACTAATGTAGTATATTAAAAGTCTCCATTATGAGGCCAATTGTTACAGCAGGTATTATAACTGTGGATTTAAAGTGCACTTAACATAAGGACAAACTTAAGTTTATAAAGCCTAATTTCCAGGGTAATCATGGACTCATGAGCAGTTCCTGTGGCTAGGTACAGACATCCAGTTTCAACTGGGAGAACTGTTGTTCTTTTGGCAGAAACCAATATATAGACCAGAGATTTTCAACATTTTTCAGATCCAGGGCACCCCTTGGAAAACGCCAGCTTTTAATTTTTACTCATTTTTTAACTAGAGGTAAATAATGGAACAATTCTTCTGTTGGAAAGAACTCAGAAATTCCACAAGGAATTTAAAAGCTGATGGCTGGGAGTGAGGCTCTGCGAAAGTCTTTTTGACCTGGCTTCTGTCTCCTGTCTCGCTGCCCAGCCATGTGGACAGGGAAGTGATTTACAAGACAATGGCTGAGACTGGGGTTCAGGGATCCAAGCCTTGTTCCCACTTGCTGGCTTTTAAATTGCCACCTCATTGCAGAGGAGAGCCGGGAGCTGGCTTGGGAAGACTTCCTCTGAGCTCTGCTCCTGGCTTTTAAATTGTTGACCTACTGCTCAGCTGGGTGGTGAGGTGGCAAAGGGAAGATAGCAGGTTTGTGGAGCTGGGTTGGCGAAAGCCATCATAAGCCCATATATCCCAACCCTGGCAGTTTTTAAATCACCACGTCTGCCACTCAGTTGATTGATGGGGGCACATGGGGAAGCCGAAGGGGCTGAGAACTGGGCATGTGGAGGCCTCTCCCAGGCCGGCTACCTGCTCTTGCCAGCTTTCCCATGCTGCCCAGCTGATTTGGACATGTGTTGAGTGAGGCAGACTGCTGGTCAAGGGCAGCCAGGGTTGGGAGCCTTGCCAATGCAGCAAAAGACCCACACCTTGCCCCACACTGCTCCGGGTCAGCCAGCAGCAGCACCAAAGAGTCAGGCTGCCATGGTCCTGCTACAGTGGCTCCTGGACTCTTGCTGCAGTGGCTGAACACCCCGTTCCCCACCTCCCCCAGAGCAGGGCAAGGAGAGGGGGCTATTCTCTTCACCAGGAGACAGCGTGAGAGAACCAAGAGGGTTCCCACCGTGGGAGAATGCCCTCCCCCCTGTCAAGTACATGCCAGAATGCCTGCCCTGCTGTCAAAAGCTTGTCTGTTAAGCTCTCCAGCCATGGGGCTGGAGGAGCATCTGTGTAGTCCAGTTTATTTTTCTACTGGAAGAAATTTCTTTCAGTTGAAATTAATGTCTGTATGCAACCCATGTGCCAGCTTGCTAAGCACCTGATCCTTGTTAGTTCACTTTAATTTGTTTGTTTTTCCATATCTTTAGATGTGGTCTAATGCTTATTCTTTTCACCACATGCTATAGCATGTTTCTACTAATTAACTTAGTAATAATGATTTATAATTTCCCAAATCAAGATCTTTAGCTTAAGAAGCATATTTTAATCTCTAGATATGTTTTAAGCTGTTCACACATATTCTAGTATACTGAGATGCTAGCATGCCCCTTAGCTATGTATTCCTAGAAAATGAATAGTTTTGATTATTCTGTGTGTATGCAAATGAAACACATTTTTATTTACCTCAGACTGACTCCCATGGCAGCTTGTGTCTTTCAAAAAGAATATGTAATATTGCAAACCTTTTATCACTTTTTAACATAGAGAGCAGTTTTCTTGAAACCGATGCAGACCTCCCAAAGACATTTGATTTCGTTAAATATGTAATGTAAAGGCCCAAGTGATCTTTAAATTTTTACATATAGCAATCCGCATGTGAAATTATCAGGCTGATCTGCAAACAGTGACAGTTGTGCACAGAAACCAGATTGTTATGTGGTGTCTAGCAAAGCAACTTGCTTTTACAAATGTAGCAGCTATGCCCAGGGGTGAGGCGTAGGGGGTGCACGCAGGTGCACATGCATCCCCTACAAAAAGGCACCGCCAACACTGTCGGCAGTGCCTGTGGGCAGTCGCCACTTGCCACCCAGGTGCTGACACCACTGGCAGCGTCTGCGGGCAGTCAGTGATCCCTGCTGGCTGCTGCTGCCAGTGATCACCAACCCCTGGTCGGCATTTGCCACCCCCTCTCCCCGCCACCAACAGTGCAGGCGGCATTTGCGGGAGCTCCCACTTATCGCCGCCACACTCCCACCACTGCCGTGCCCCCCAGCCACCAGGAGCACATGTTGTTCATGGCTATGCCCATAAATGTGCTCAGGTACATTCAAAAGGTGGCTTGAGGTAGAATGAAAATCGGCCTTATGTCTGACTGCTTTATGGGAGTCTTCTGTCTTAATCTACTGTTCATCAATTGTCAAATAGGCCAGACTACAGTGAACAAAAAGAGAATCCATAGTGACAAAGGGAGGTTAAATGCCTTGCCCAAGAAGCAGTTTCTCCATTTTACAGTCAACAACTGATAAAATGAAATGTATTCCTGTCAGTCTGCTTCCCTTAACTATTTGGGCTGCTATCTGATTTGTTTCCTTCACAGAGTTTACAAGGTCATCCAACCTGAACAACTATTATTGTTGTGATTAACTTCCTACAATCAGCAGACTCAAAATGTGAAGACTGATGATCAGATTTATCAAGGTGGAAATGTATGAGCTGGTTCCCAGTGGAGCATTAAGTAGCAAAAGAAAAAACAAACTATTTTCTTCTTTTAGAGTTTGCACATTAACATTTTAAACAGCTTTCCTTGTTTTAGCTCCCAACTATTTCACAATTTTTAATATTAAAATATGTCCTTTTTTTTAGCCAAAATAGAAAACTGTCTGGATTCTATGTGGTTATCCTATTTTTGGAGTTATATAAATTCTATTTTTATTATTGACAAAGGTTGTTTTATAATTTCTATCTCACTCATACATTATATAGATATTATAATAAAAATGTGTGTGTGTGTATATATAAATAATATTATATAAAATATAAAGAGGTATATATATTATTTCTTATATGTAGTCTACTATGTAAGGCCCTATCGAGTCTTATATATATAAGAATTATAGCTATATATGTATATGATTATACATAGTATAAGAACTATTAATTTATGCACACATGATTTTATATATATAAGAATTATTTAACCCAACAGTGAAATGCAGCTGTTCAGCAAATACACCAAAGCCATGTGACAATTTAAGCTAGGAAATGAAAGCTACTATATTCCACTGAATTTAAAGAAGGAAGTAAAGCCAAAATTCATTATTTTTTCTTGTGTTAACAATCTGATCTAGAGATTAATGGGCAAATATGGAGGATCATAGGGTGGGGATGAGGGGATTGTGGAATTTGCAATCCAGTTACATAAACTGATTTGGATTCCATGGGGAAAGGACTGGAGAAACACACACCAGAATGGATATGTAGAGTGACAGCAGATAGCAAGGGTCTGGGTGGTTACAGGATTAATAGAGATGTTCACTGATTAATAGCACCTCTATCTGAAATACAGATCTTTAAAGTAATGTAAAGTAAATCACTTTCCATTTACCGAGTGACCACATGGATACTTCCTGGGAGATTTCTGTCTACTTTCAATTTGCATCTGTCTATAATTCAGGTAAGAGCATCAGCAGACACCTCTCTTCATTCAAAATAACAAAAATAAACAATTTTGGCATATTTAGAAGCTGGAGATCCAATGGTAGCTATTTCCTTTTGGGCAGAATGCAGTCATCTTATATGTATCTACTACATGGAGGCACAATTCTTCTCTCACATACAGGGCACAACATCCGTTGGACCAGAGTAGGCAGGGGCAGATCCAGGGGGAATGTACTGGTACAGTTTCACCTTACCTTTGATTCCTGCTTCACCCAAAGTTTAAAACCAACTGCTTGGCAGTGGCAGCAGTGTTTCTAGTCAGGCAGTGCTGAGGGAGTCAATTGACTAGATGGCTCATAATAATCTACCTGATCCCTACTAAACTCTTCATGCCACAGGTATTAATGACCCTCTCTTTTTTTAATGGTCTTGAAGTTCCACCAATCAAGCTATTCTTTGTTCTGCAATTCTGCTATGGTAATGAAGTACCTAATTTGTGAAATAGGTGCTTCATTACAGAAACAAATATAACTTTATTGGAATGAGTTAAAACAAGCCCTGCAGACAGTTTTAACTCATTTCAATAAAGTTATAGTTGTTTTTGCTGCAATACAGCCCTAAGCCTCTGAAATATTAGTAAAGCTACCACAGTAGTTTATTTTTAACTGGCAAAAAATGGGTGTTGTTTCAATTGTGATGAACCACACCATCTGCATCCCTGTTTTCAGAATTAGATCCTCCTGTGGAGGCAGGTACCTAAGAAACCCCATTTGGGGCATATTGGCTTCTTTATTCTTTTAAAAAAGTCTGGTCCTAAGTGCATTGCTCAAGGTCTCACACAGTCTGTGGAAGATTCAGGAACTTAATGCAGATTTCTCCATAGCTCAGCATTTTAACTACAAGGCTGTCCCTTTCAGTGGGACAAGACTGATTGCTCAACTGCAATTTGCAATCTTCAGGGCTCTCTCTTACCACCTCCTCTGGGATGACAGGGCAATTTACATAAATAGCCCTGGGGTCCTCTGAAACATAGGGCTTTCTTCATTCAATTGAACTAGGAAAAAAGAATGTCGTTCAACTTAGACACTATCATCATTAAAACCAGGCCCAGTTTATTTTTGCCACACAAAAATCAAACATCTCTTTCTGCTGGACCTCTGTCTTCTTCCCTTCTAAGCCAGGATTTGCATGAGCTTGTGGCCACAATCTTATTTTCTGTGTGACATATCTACACAGTTCAACATGTGAAGAGACAGTCTGTAACACTGTTGCCATTGTGAAGGAGCTGTGGCTTTGGGCTCTCTTTCCTTCTGTTAATCAGAGCTAATGACACAAGTTACAACTGCAGACCAAAGAATTAGAAGATCTTTGAGTAAAGCCTAATTTTACTGTCTGTCCATTTCTTCCTGAACCAGGACTATCCAATTGCTGGTTTGCAGGCCATGTCCAGCCCCTGAGGGGTTAATCTGAAATCCCCAGGCCTGGATGCCTCTCCCCCATTCACAGGCAACTAGCGGGGGGGGCTCAGAGGGCATTCTTCCCCCCCAGATCAACCCCCAACTCAGCATCACTCAGGACGGGGCAGGTTTTTTGCTGTGTGGGCTGGTGGTGTGTTGTGGGGGGAGCACTAAGCCATGGCACAGAAGTATAGGAGTGGATATGGGGCTTTTGGCCCACCCACAAATTGTGCCCCCCCAGACTCAGGAGGCACCAGTCACCCCTGTCCCCATTGCTCTCCTACTAGTGCCTTTGGAGTCTCCTCTGGCTCTCCATCCCTCCTCCAGCTTCCACTTTGTGTCTCTGTGCCTGGGGGTAAGGCAAGGTGCGGCAGCTAACTGGGTTGAGGTTGGGGGAAGACCACGCAGTGCAGAGCAGCATAGCATGGTGCAGTGGAGAGGGGTGGGAAGGGGAGAGGGCATGTGGCACAGTGCACAGCACCAGGGCATGGGCACATAGTATGGTGTGGCATGCTGCCCGAGCAGCATATGGCTAAGAAGCAGGTGGCCAGAGGCCTGAAACCCTTAACAGTAGCATAACTAGGGAAGGGTGAGTTAGGAGGAGTACTGGAATAGTGCCCCAACTCTTGCAAAATTTTCATGGTGGCAGTATACCCATGCCAACACTCCCAAACAGTCCCTGGCTACTTCTGCTTTAACAGCAATGGCTGAGGAAGGCAGAGCAGGCAGTGGCAGCAGCAGTAGCTCAGTGAGGGACTGGTCAGGATCTTGGCATGGGTTAGTCAGCAATGCCTATCACTCTCCCTTCCCTCCCACACCCTGCTCTTGGAACTGGGTGTCCTCCCTGCTCTTGAAGCCTATTCCCCTCCTTCCCCCTGCCAGGATTGTTCTGGGTACCAACTCTGTTACACCACTGGCCCCCAGTTGCTCATATACTGGACAGCCCTGTCCTAAATGTTTCTAGGACAGAGAGAGAATAAAAATATGCTTGAGAAATAGGTACAGAGCAGTCACTCAGTTTTGACTGTCAGGGAACATCTTGAAGCCAGTCTGTGCTTGAACAAAGCCTCAGTCTCAAGGGGACTGTAATGCCGTTTAAATAATAAATCACTTTAAAAAAGCTGCCTCTCCTCACAGCAACGTTTTTTTGTAAATAAAAATGATGCCTTTACACTCTTTGCTTCCCTCAGGCCTTTTAAAGAACCTTTGTGCATTTTAAAACATTGAACAATACCTTGCTTGTTGGTAAAGGCAGGCAGTGCAGTGTAACTACAATTACTGTGTCACTGAATAATGTGTGTGCTGTCACAGTGGTGACTCAGAGTGAGATTTAGCATTTCTTCAACATGGCAACATGTGACTTAGTGCCCAAGTTCAGATTTAGAGCTGCTGATGTGAGAAACAGCAATTGGGAGGCAACAGAGAGCAATGTGGGCATGGGTAGTTTCATAGTTGATAGTTTCATAGTTGGTAGGGTCAGAAGGGACCCGAGCAGGTCATCGAGCTGACCCCCTGCCATGGGCAGGAAAGGATGCTGGGGTCAAAAGACCCCAGCTAGATGATTGTCTAGCCTCCTTTTGAAGACCCCCAGGGTAGGAGCCAGCACCACTTCACTTGGAAGTTGGTTCCAGATCCTAGCCGCCCTGACAGTGAAGTAGCGCTCCCTGATGTGTAGCCTGAATCTACTCTCAGTCAACTTATGGCCATTATTCCTTGTTACTCCTGGTAGTGTTTGGGACTCTCCCATTGGCTACTGGTCTCCCTTGGCAAGTTTATAGACGGACACCAGTTCCCCTCGCCGCCTTCTTTTATGGAGACTGAACAGGTTCAGGTCCCATAGCCTGTCCTGCTGCCCCCTGATCATATGAGTGGCCCTCCTCTGGACCCTCTCCCTGCTGTCCACATCCCTTCTGAAGTGCGGCACCCAGAACTGCAAGCAGTACTCCAACAGTGGCCTGACCAATGCTGCATAGAGGGAGAGGATCACCTCCCTGGACCATCTGTGGATGCATGACAAGGTACGGTTGGTCTTCCTGACTGCATCCCCATATTGGTGGCCTATGTTCATCTTGGAATCAATAATGACTCCAAGATCCTTTTCTGCCTCTGCACTGATGAGAAGGGAATTCCCCAGCCTGTAGGTATGCTGCTGGTTCTTCCTCCCCAGGTGCAGCACCTTGCACTTGACAGTGTTGAAACCCATCCCGTTCTCATCCGCCCACCTCTGTAACTTGTCCAGATCTAATTGTAGCCTGTCCCTCTCTTCTAGTGTAAGGGAGCTCACTTCTCCCTACATCTTAGTGTCATCCGCAAACTTGAACAAGGTGCTTTTCACCCCCATGTCTAAGTTGCTGATGAAGATATTGAACAGTGCAGGCCTGAGGACCGAGCCCTGAGGAACCCCACTGTCCACATCCCTCCAGGTCGAAAATGACTCGTCCACCACCACTCTCTGGGTGCGGCCCTCCAGCCAATTTGCCACCCATCTGACTGTGTAGGTGTTGACGCCACAGTCACCTAATTTTTTAATGAGAATGGGGTGAGAGACAGTGTCAAAGGCCTTCCTAAAGTCCAGAAAGACTACATCCACTGCGACACCTGCATCCAAGGATTTTGTGACCTGGTCATAGATCAGTTGTGCTGTCCTGCAAAGGGAAGTGGCAGATACAGGCCCTGTTCCATCTGTCAGCAGCTTGGTATGGAGTACAGGGGGCACAGTGGTGCTGAAAGTGCCAGCACACTATTCACTGCATGGTGACTTCAACAATGGCTAGTCTATTTTGAAAGCATAAATGATGCCATGGTGTAACCATACTTAAATATTTAACATTTTATATAAAAAATTATTTTTTTGGACAGCCCTCTTACTAACACAACCAAGGACCTGCCTCTGTCTATCACATCACTCTCTATCAGGTCTGCCAAGCTGAAAAATGCATCTGACTTACATAACCTGATTGCCTTTTATTGACTTATATTTCAGAGAGAAGCAAAATCCCGTTTTGCAGATATGTCAAATTTATCTGAAAGTTATTTGACTATCCAAACATCCAGGGCCCTGGCTGTTATGCAAATGTTGCAGATTTACTGGGCTTTAACATTGAAGACAATTCTGTGAGATTTCTGGTCAAAATCATGCCTGAGCTGATGCCATAACTTCTCTTTGTCTTTCTCCAATTTGTCAAGTTCCCCCTCCTACTATCTCCATTTTATTCCATCTTCCTTTTTTTCCCTAGCTCACCCTTTGTCATAGGTGTGAGCACTCTCCCTCCTTGTCATACACATGTACATAAAAATACACAGGAAACAGGACTTGATTTGAACAAGCTCAGAAACTCCCACTGTGGTTATATGATGTTTCAAGATTATATGGTGAACTTTTATTTCATAGATATTCACCAAAACCTATTGATCTCCCAATTCCTTGGTTTCTAGACAATATTTTCAGCCCAGTTGTGGCAGACACAGCTTATATAGGATGAGTGGGCACAGGCGATTAACTTCATCTCCAAAACAATAGGCGACAATAACCATCTGTCAAGTCTGCCATTCAACAGAGATTTGTCTTTTAGCACCACATAGCTAAATCAGAAATAAGCCAGTGATTTTTTAAATCATCTGAGATTGTATTATGCTACATACACATATGTAGCATAATACACACGTACACGTGTGTGTATATATACATTTTGCCTCAATCTGTTTTCAGATATCATGTCATTTGTCTTTTGGCACGGACAATATATTATCTCTATTGCCTCAAATCAGATTTTCCAGTGCTCCGTAATGTATTATGGAGGGAATACATCTAAAGCTAGAGAACAACATTTAATGCAGAACATCCTGCTATATGTGGCCTGTACGTTTTTGACCATGGGGCAATGCATATACAACAGCTTATTTATAACTCAACCGATTATCTAGTTGCCTCTTCCTCAAATAGAAGAGGACAGCAGGTATATGACAAGCTTATGTGTGCATATTAGAAAGAGACTCTCTTGTTGGCCATCTGATTAGCTGCTGCTTTTTAATTCCTAAGTCTGTGGATGGAGCTAGGACGGAATCATGGCTCCCAGTTCCATCTTTGGTAGGCTTCAAAGGGTGCACTGAGCGCAGTGATGCTCAGACATAACTCTGACAATGGCATGTGGGTGGCAGGAGCACATCCCATGCTACAAAAGTGGCTGTTCCAACAAGCTTGCCTACAGGAAGACAATGGGACAATCTTCTGGAATATGCTTCTGAGGGCAGCATTTGTTTACTCCACACAATGTACTTGTAGCCCATGGTTATGACGTGACTTTGTTCTGATACGGGGAGGAGGACATTGTGACAGGTGCAGTGCTGCTTTATAATAAAGTTATGACTGCTGAGAACACTGAACATTATGAACATTGTATGTGACCTAGTAAGTGAAGGGAAATTACTGTGTGTTAGGTTATTAGATTTTCCTGTATGGATATATTGATTTAGCAGTGAAGAGGGGCACTAGGAAGAGCAAACAGGAAAGCAACACACAAGATCTGGGTGAGGACACTAGCACATTACATACTTAAAAAAACAACTGATAAAGCCATTAGCTTCAAGAATCCTGTCTGGTCTCTAATAAAGTATCAACCCTTATTTTGAAAGCACGGAGCTCAAAAGACCACGAGAGAGTCTAAAAGCTCAACTCAAGGGTTATGTGTTAGGTTAGCAATTGTCTAGGGAGACAGGCTGGCTCAGGTTGGGAGCATCTTTGCTGAGGGAATCTAAAGACATTGAGAGCCTTCCTGGTTTCAAAGAACAGCCAGCCTCTGGGAAAGAAAGTGAGAATGGTATGGTTTCTTATTTTTAAAGCAAGTTTTTTTTTTCTGGATTCTTTTGTTCTAAATTACAAAAAAGACTTGGCTCACTGAGGGCTGTTTGGTCTCTACTACCACCATTGCTCCCTGAGGAAATGGCACTACTGAATTTTAGCTTAAATCAGACCTAATGAGATAATCATGAGTACTACCAGGAAGGCTGCCCTCTGACACCCAGACTGAGCACAGGAGACTCATGATTCCACCTTGAGCCGGGTGATGGCAGTAACCTGAGATCTACAGCAAGATGGCACTCTGAGAAATCAAGATTGGTCAGAGGTGCAGATTGCTTGGTAACTGAAGGCTGTAAGGTCCTTTCTGCATAGCTATGGATGTGAGTAGACACAAAATACAAAGGACGAGAAGTCTGTGAACAGCTGAGCATGAGAAATAAAGATGATTCCAAACATACGTGTTGAAAACCAGGCACGTATTAAAGAAATGCTGTTTATGTCAGATCTTCAGCTGTTGTAAACCAGTGTAGTTCCACCATTATCTATAGTCCACCTTTATAGACTATAATGTTTTTGGCAATTGAGGATTTAGCATATGGCCCCTACCCCAATCTCAAATTTGATTACATGCTGTATTTTATTTCACTGCTAATGAAGTTTTACTGCTAGGTATCATATCCCAAAACAGTTCATTCTGGGTTGGCTAAAGGGAGGATTCCCTTTAATCATGTACTGACATTACTGCATCTGAACAGTTGGGAAGTAGTATGTGGTCCATCCAGTAACTGAAATGTCTACATTTTCTTCTTGCCTTTGCCATGTTCCTTTTTCAATCTTTAGCAAGCGGTTTTACTGTTCAGAGGCTTAGCTTCCTGATTTTTAATATGGTGATAGTGGCATTTACTCACACATGTACAGCACTATAAATGTACTAAGTGTTATTATTATTATAGACCACACAAGTCCTAGTTTTATACTGGGCTAAGGTAGTATTCAAGGAGTATGCCTAATGGGACAAATTGTGTTGTAGGTTGTTTTCTGTGCATCCCTACTTACTGCTCTAAGGCTACTGAGGTATAAGCCAGGCCAGAATTGGTTCCACAAGTCCAGTGGGAAAACGGCTAATTGGTTAAGTTTGCTCTGGTGCCTGAGTACCAGTTGGCAAATGCAATAATAGAGTCATAACCATTTCTGAGAATGATTTGAGATTTAAAGGTTCCCAGCAATACTTAAATAGGATATGAGCAAATGGTTCAGAGCCAAATTCATTCCTAGTTCAATTCCAATAAAGCCAGTAGAATTACAGTAGGGATGATTTTGATTCCATTCAATATGTCAGAGGCCGGTTTCTCAATACGTCTAACCATAAGCTCCTTTTTAAAGTAACCTACTCTTTTTTAGAGTTAAATTTGGACCTGCCAAATGCTGCAGCTAATGAGCATTTCTTAACTAAAATATTGTGCAGAGTGTGTGTAAATGCTGCGGTATACAAACAAGACTTTTAGTGAAAATTAAGAGATCCAGTCCATTGCTGTCAAGGGTAACTATTTGCTTAACATTTTATTCTGTATTTTATGTTTCTTCTGCAAATAATTTATGTGATTTAATTGGCTGGTTATTTTTAAATCTTTAGGGACCACTGCCAGAGTGGTACACATTTTTCAGAAATGTTATTGAAGTTGCCAGCTGCAATTTATATTCTGTATCTCTGCTCTTCCCTAAGGAGTATAAATGTTGTATTCCTTTAATTTTGCTTGAGAGTTGCAGTATTATGTTCCAATTTCAGAGTGATGGAAAAAGATGGCTGCAGAAATGAAATGTAACCATCATTCTGATCAGGAAATCAATTTAATATTGTGAGAATTATTTTTGAAGCCATGGAAGTGGTACCTTTTTGTACATCTAACTTAAGAAATTCCCTTCCATGTCAATAAACTACCCATCTCCCTAGCTGGACTCATACTCTGATATAGCATATTTTAGTATAAGTCACATTTCTAGGCTGTTACTGGTAGGATCTTTGACCTTCTACATTGTTTTGAAACATTTGTGGTGTTTTGTATCAGGAACCTGGCTACTGAAGACAAGATTCAAGCATCAAATCTGAGACTGTGAAGGAGCACAGAATACAAAGGGAGTGTACTGGAGAGCCCTACTATACTATGATTCTATGAAGGCTCCAGCTGTTGCCAGCATTGGTTTTCTGAGTTATACAAGTCAAACCATAGAAACATATTGCTTCCCTACGGGCAACAAATTGGAAAGGTGCTGGTTAAGATATTAATCATCTGGATAGGGGAATAAATTGTGGGTTGACATTATTTTCAAACTATATAGCTAGTTTATTGATGGTCTCGAGTTAATGGACTACTGCAGTCAAAACAGATTTTACAATGCATATAGAGTGGGTGGGGGAATCATAAGATAAATTATTAGATAAATCAATGGTGCCGCTTCATTTAGAGTACTACATGCAGGATTGTTCACTTCATCTCCAGAAGGAAATTGAGAATTAGAGACAAGGTTCAGAGAAGGATAACAATGATTAGGGACCTGAAAAAACTCTCATAGAGAGAGATGGAGAAGATCCTGTTTTCTGCAGAAAGGAGATGAATAAGAGAAGACATGTATATAAAATAATGAATAATGTAGGGAAGGTAGTTTGGAAGTTTCTACTCTCTGTGATTCATAATACTAGAACCAGACATAATAAATAGGTGCATTGTACAAAACACATGGTAGCAAATTCTAAGATGATAAAAGATTTTACTGATCAGAGTCTACTTCCTCATCACCATTTCGGATTCTGACTTACTATTATCTTGGAGTGCTGCTAACATGTTTATTAGCCGTGCCAACTGCTGATAAGATAAAAGCATGAGATTTAATACACAATGCACAGATAACGGCAGCCTGAGAGAGCACTTGAGCTTCTTACACTTTTTTTCCAGGTGTGCTAGTATTCTGAATTAAACTGACTGGATTAATTAAACATGAAGGATTCTTGTCAGTGACTGCCTCTTACCAGCAGCCCAAATCTAACACAGTAAGAAATGGACCAGCCAGTGAGAATTAAAAAGGCCACAGACATGAAAGTGTCTGCAAAGTGAGACACTCCATCCCAACCTAATCCCCAAAGCCATGTTGTGAAAGACATAATAAATGTTCCTGATCAGGAGAACACTTAACTGCTTAAAGGTAACTCAGGAAGAAGGGTTACGTGTCAGTCCTTCGGCAGTATCAATGATTTTGCAAGACAGTACAGACCCTCCCTTTCCCTGCAAAATGCCCTGAGACCGTTCTTTTCAATAGTGGGTAATCCAGAAGAATGAAATAGAGCCATGTATGGGGAATTATACAGAAGCACAGGTAAAATCTACAGCCTTTAGTCTTTTCTCAGACTGTGGGCTGACTTTTCATGTATAAAACGCTGTAAGCAGACTGACCCCAAATCTTCATAGAGCAAAGATGGAAGCTGTATCTTGTACTGTCTTCCACCCCTTTTCCCCCAGAAAATATTAGAAAAATGTTTGCCTCTTACCTTGTTAGCTTTGTTCCAATCTGCTGCCTCAGTTCAAGTCTCTCCTCATCAGTCTGCATTGGGAGGATGTTCTTCTCCTCCAGTTCTCTTTTGGAGGGCCTGTTACTAAGTTTGATTGCTAAGGAATCCTTCCTGCAGACTTTCATTGCCAGAGAACCTATGGAGGGAAAGACAGACCTTAACAAAGGAGACATCACCATCTTATACACTAGCATAAAGATAAATAATCAGGAAAAGAAGAGCATAAAAACATAAATTAGGCCTTCAGGTACATAAGTGTGCATCTGCTTTAGTGGTATCACTGTTTGGGCCAATGGGCTACAGAGGTTAAGATACAGATAAGACTCAAGTCTGGCCTCTTTAACTCCTCCCAAGTCATCATGAATAGGTTGTGCCAAACTAAGAGTACCTGAGACTGAGGCAATGAAGAGACATCACATTTGTCCCAGAAGAAATAATTTTGTCCCAGAAAAAAGTGCAGACATTCAGATGTCCACATCCATTGTCCCCAGGATAAACCCTACAAAGGTTTGTGGGTTAAGAAGTGTTGACAGTTTGTCCTAAGACATCACAGAGTATGTCTGAATGGTTTTCCTGGGATTACGTTATTGGATTATTTCCTGGGATTATGACACAAAAGCTGCCATGCATTCAGCTAGCTGCTAAACCCTGATTTGAAGAGTGATGCAAGTACATGTCAATCCTGAAACTTCTGTCTTCCAGGACAAACAGACACAATTGGCCCTTGGACAAATGCAATATATGTTCTTAGTTTGAAAGTCTCATAGACAGTCATGTACAGTCATGGGCTGGATTCTGCTAGGAGAAAATAGGGTGATTCTGTTTTGTACTTGTAAATATGCACGCAGTTATTAGTTGTTTTAAAATTATCTTTTTCTGAAAGACTTTGTACTACTGAAAATAAAAATGATTCATTTGAAAAAAGACTATTATAGTAAATATCACTGCCTGCAGGTTCTAGAACAGAAGAATCAGGGCAGCTGAAACCCTGGATGAACCTGTAGGGTGAGAAGTGGTACATGAAATTAATTAAACATGAAGGATTGTTGTCAGTACTTCTGGTCCACTTCTGGGTCCACCGGGGAGTGTGCTGGGCCTCCCCCCTGCCATGTCCCCCCATCTCAGTGATCAGACATGGGGGGACCCTGGATACCCCCCCAGACCCAGAAGGCACCAATTGCTGAGCTAGGGGGTGTGGGGCAAATTCAGAAAAGTGCAGAAGTGCTGCTGGTTTCTAACTCCAATAGCAAGTGTCAAATTTAACTCATGTTATCATTAGTGGGTCTGATTCTCCATGACTTTCTAGACTTCAGCAAGGCCTTTGATACCGTCTCCCACCCCATCCTCATTAAAAAACTAGGCGACTGTGGCATTGATGCCTACACAGTCAGATGGATTGCAGATTGGCTGAAGGATCGCACTCAGAGGGTGGTGGTGGACGGGTCATATTCGACCTGGGGGGAAGTGGGCAGCGGAGTCCCCCAGGACTCGGTCCTGGGGCCTGCGCTGTTCAATTTCTTCATCAGCGATTTGGACGACGGGGTGAATTGCAACCTGTTTAAATTCGCTGATGATACTAAAATTTGGGGTGAGCACGCTAGCAGGGAGGGAAAGACTGCAACAAGACCTGGATAGGTTACAGGAGTGGGCTGACATAAACAGGATGCGTTTCAATACTGACAAGTGCAAGGTGCTGCACTTAGGCAGTAGAAACCAGCAGCACACTTATAGAATGGGAAACTCCCTTCCTGAGAGCACGGGGGCGGAAAGGGATCTTGGAGTCATTATTGACTCCAAGATGAACATGGGGCGACAATGCGAGGTCACGGTTGGCAGGGCTAACTGGACCTTGTCGTGCATCCACAGGTGCATCTCAGGTAGAGGCAGGGAGGTGATCCTCCCTCTCTGTGTGACGCTGGTCAGGCCACAGCTGGAGTACTGCATCCAGTTCTGTGTGCCCCACTTCAGGAGGGATGTGGACAACATTGAAAGGGTCCAGAGGAGGGCCACCCGCATGATCCGGGGACTACACGGCAGACCCTACAATGAAAGACTGCGGGACCTGAACCTGTTCAGCCTTCACAAGAGAAGGCTGAGGGGGGACCTGGTGACTGTCTATAAACTCACTAGAGGGGACCAGAAGGGTTTAGGGGAGACACTGTTTCCCCTAGCGCCCCCCGGCATGACAAGGAACAATGGACACAAGTTATTAGAGAGTAGATTTAGATTAGACATCCGCAAGAACTACTTCACAGTTAGGGCAGCTAGGAGCTGGAACCAACTTCCAAGGGAAGTGGTGGTGGCTCCTACCCTGGGGATCTTTAAGAAGAGGCTTAACGACTACCTGGCTGAACTCATCTGAGTCCAGTCTTTTCTCCCACCCAGGTGGTGGGGTCGGATTTGAAGATCTGCAAGGTTCCTTCCGACCCTACTTCTATGATTCTATGACCTTGCACCACCTGGGACAAGTGCAGGAGCAAAATGATACCCAATAAAGGAACAGTGTTTTACGTACACCATGCTGATATTAATATTTGCACCAAGTGCAGGGCAGTGGTGAATCAGGTCCCTATTGTAAGCAGGAATTTCACTCTGGGAGCGTCTACACATTCATTAACGCACCTCAGTTACTGCACTTGCCTAATGAAGTACTAAATGCACAGTAACTAGTTACTGCTCAGTAGCACCAGCGCATGGTTATTTTGTGACACTTACTACGCATTAACCAAATCACAGTGTGCAGTGGCTATTAGCATGGTTTTTGACTGGCACACCACTGTGCAGTGCTATTAGGCTAATGCGCAGTAAGCATCTCATGTAGACACACTCTCTGTGTGATAGCTTAGGCTTTTGTAATCTCTTTCTGAACTTCTGTATGTTGGTGTAAGTCAGGAATAACTCCACAGGTGTCACTGGGATCACACTGGGTATAACACTGGAAAAGAACCTCAAATCAGGCTTCTGCTTTTGAAGTCAGTGCTTTAAATAATTAAAAACAAATATGAACACAGCGCACAAAGGCTAAATGCAGCCCACCTTGTTAAATCTCTATTCTTAATGAGTCCAGGAAGTCAAGTAAATAGTCATAACAGAACTGTGTACCTGTATTATTGTGATCTCAGTGCACATGCTTCTCCTACATGTATGATCCATGCCAGACAACATAGCAATGTTACTCAGATTTAAAATAGCCCCGTATATAATTAGCTATAATTTCAGAGCCAAAATCTAAGTCCTTCCTTATTTTTATTCAATTCTTACTTTGACAAAAATCCCAGAGCTAAATCCTGAAGTCTTTGCTCAGGCAAATACACACTGACTTGAATAAGAGCTTACCTAAGGGTATGGCTGTCTGAACACTTTACTGCAGGGTAAGCTAGGCTGTGAATTTAGGTTTGTGTTATGGATACTGTAGTAATTGCCCATACAAATTCTCTTTCCCTGCAAGAAATTTGAAGGTAGCTGATTCCACTTGCATGACACTTATCGGATGTACTCTGGCCCTAACTGGCTGCATTTACACGTGCACTTAACTGTGGAGTAGACTACTGACTGCAAAGTAAAGCATCATTATCTACATGTGCAACACTATTAGGCAACAGTAAACTAATTTACACAGCCATAAGATAGTACTTGCAGAGTAATTAACTGCAATTAAACATACCTGTAGATGCTGACTATGGGCATAAACTGTACCCAGTCAGCCCAGCAAGCAGGGGCCCTGACTCTTGCCTGCTGCCTAGCCACACAGCTATACATTTTCAGCATCCTCATGCCCCAGGGAGCCCTGCCATCACCATCCTGGGCCTGGGGATGACCTTCTACCCTGGCTCAAATCACTGCTGTCCCAGGTGCACAGTAGAAACTGTGTCTGAGAATAGTTTACTTTGGCTCAAACTGCTCCAGAGTTTATTGCTTAGAATTAATTGCACGTGTAGATGCACCCACTGGCCGCATCTATATAAGACTCTGACTGAGCAGTAGCCCAAGACTACTGCACAGTAGTGTAGCATGGCAGAAACCATGACATGATGCTACTGCACAGTAGTTTCAAGCTACTGCTCAGTCAGTGTGACAAAAAAGCGGTTCATCAGCACTACCATGCAGTAATGCAGGTTACTGCACATTTAGTACTTGCTTAAGCAAGTACTAAATGACTGCATAGTAACAACTGCACAGTCAATATCTTGCGTAGATGTGGCCACAGACAGCTAAGTTAAACCTAAGTAAGAGTTGGGATTTGGTCCTGATGCCTTTAGGTTGTATTTGTGAAACTGCTCAATGCTGGTTGATTTCTGATCCTATAGGCTGTGTTTGTAAAATTGCTCAGTGTTGGTTTATGTCTGATTCTGCTAAACTGACTAGAAAAAATCCTTTTGATTTCAAAGGGAGAACAAATCTGAGTGCTTCTGAAAAAAAACAGCTCTTTGAAAGAAGTCATATTTGGGGATTTCTTTACTTGACAATACCCTCATTAAAAATATAGGTAAATATTCTGACATTACTTAATAAGTATAGAAAGGCAGATTCTTTCAAAAGTGTCAAATGTATACTGCTATTACTTTAAAAAAGATCAGTGGAGTTCAACACCGGGCTCATAAGAATAAATCCATAGCACCTATTTTTTTGTGGGTTGAAAATTAATTTAAAAAAATAAAAGAAAGAAAAATGATCATTACTTGTAAATAATGAACTGTCATCATCTTCATCCTCCTCCTCTTCCTCTTCCTCTCTTGTATAAAGGCAGGAAGAATCTTCGTAGTCAGATTCATGAGGCACATTTTCTTTATTGTCATCGCATTCGATCACAACAGTTGGCACTTGTCTCATGTCTGAAAGGCCGCCAGGTCCTGTTTTCATGACACTGTCACCAGAGTGTAAACCAGAGCTAATGGAAAAGAACAAGAAAAAACAAATGAAGGAACTAGAATTAGCTGCATAGTTAGGGCTGCTTTTCTCTGAAGTCAGGGGTGTATAACTGCAGGCATTTTTTGAGAAAAGAAGGAAGGAGAGAAACATTTTAGTTATCAACAAGAAATCCAATGGACTAAAATATGATAAACAGAAGAAATTAAGTTGGGAAATTAAAGGATGATTCAAATTTAAAACCTTAGATAACCAGGGCTGAGAGGCAAAGGACCTATATTTAAACACAATTTGAAGATATAATGGAAATCTTCCCACCAGCTCCTTGTGATGATTAAGCCTCCAGTGGGTCTTTCAGCCTCCTGCTGGCACTGAGACAGTGTGGAGGAGGATGGTAGCTGATTCAGATACAGAAAAGATAAAAGTCAGGCAGAGGAAAGGGAAAGAGTAGTTCTGGATAAAATACATGCAGGGGCTGGAGGGCAGAGAACAAATTATCTCGACCGGCTGGGGCAGGAAATAGAGGTGACAAATCAAGGGGAGCCTCAACTGGAGCTGCGGTGAGAGTGATTAAAGAAGGACTGGTTGGGTGGAGAGGCAGGAACTAATGGGACCAGGAAACTGAGGCTGGGAAGCCACGGAGGTGGGATGCCAGGACTGAGAACCAGTGAGAAAAATGGAGGCTGTGGAAGAAATTTGGTTGGAGGTACGCACACTAAGCTCAGGCAAGGAGCTGGGGTCATGGGGTGACTGGGAGCTGGGGTCATGGGGTGACTGGGGCTGGCTGAAGAAACATACTGGGATTAAGAACCAGTGCATGAGGGAACCCAAGTTTCTTAAGTCTCACCATTTCTCTGACATAGGGAAATAATGGCCAAGCCCATTGGCAAATGGTGTGACATTCTTTCTCTGTGGCCTGGCCCACACTGTGGCCTGGCCCACACTAAAGCTGCTGTCATTTCTTCCATTAGCTCAAGTGCAGAGGTCTGTGTGGTAGATCAGAAGGTTCCAACCTGGCTGATGAACCACAGAGAGTATCAGTAAAATGCCACATGAAGAAATTTGGAGCCCCCTCTCAGGTTACTTAAAATACCTGGGAAATTACACACATCTACATGCCCGCCACACCACTCCACACAATTAAAATAATATTTTTAAGGTTGCAAAGTGAAGTGCCAAAAGATAAGGAAGTTGAATGCTGCTCTGGAGAACTGATTTTGCTTCTGTCTCCATCACAGAATTCCTCTGTAATGCTAATCAAGTAACTTAAATTAAACTTTTCACAGATGTTTTACTTAATTTTGCATGCCTGATTTTGTGGGGTCCCAACTTAATACTCTGGGGTCTGACTTGAAGAAACTTTGAACATGAATGGCTGAAACAGTAGTCAATGGGACCTGTGCACTGAATGCATGAAGTGCTACAGGAAGCTAAGTACTGTGGAAAATAAATTAAGTTCTAGGTGTCTCAAATTGGGCACCCAAAATTCATATATACTTTAAACATAATATGTGTGTACTACTGCTTTATCTGCAAAATGAAGAGGTGACCTCTTCATCTACCTTCTTCCCCCTTCACTACAGAGAAATTAATTAATAGTGGTGAAACACTCACACTAGGGTGATACACATGAATACTATGGTGATGAAACCATGAGGAAATTAATAATACTGTCTTCAGATCAGTGTAGTAAAATAAGAATAAAAGCCTCATATTGAACAATGAAGATAAAACAAAATATAGAATAGTTGTGCATACAGTGATCACTTTTCCTTCTGTGCACTGAAGCAGGGGTCCTGTAAAAAAATAGTATACAATAATGGAACTTCAGACCGCCTCATAATGCATATGTGCAGTAGGACTGAATTATAGTTGCACAGGTGGCCTCATATCTGACATTTCTTGACTTTGAAACTTCAATAAAGATCTTTTAAATGCAGTTTTTGTGTGCATACATTACTTATGAAAAAGACAGACAGACAGACATTAAAGCCCTGGGAAATATCTAGAATTCTCTATCAACCAAGGCAAGATTAAGAAAGCCATTCCAAGCTTGCCGAATAATTTGAACTAACAGATGGTTCTATACTCCTCCCATCCCTGCCCCCTCCCTTTTATTTTATTTTATTTTTTGCATTTTGCATCTTCTGTCTTGGGCTCAGGTAAGCTGAAACAGAATGTACATTTTGAGGGGGTTTTTTCTTCACTTTATCTGGGATACAATGGAACAAAAGATGAATGGGGATAACTGCATTCATCCCCATTCAACCACATGCATCTGAAACTACTGGCTTTCAGATGCATACAGTGAAGGTCATGTTTAGTTGGAGACTATCAGCAAGGAGGTCTACAGGAATGAAAAAAAGAGGTGCAAATGCACACTGGTACTGTCAGTCTATACATTCATGTGGGAGCCTCATGGGTCATTCTCTGTTTTGGGAGCAATTCTAAGTTAGATTTACAGAAATAATGAGTCACTTGTGACATCCCCAAAAGCCAGGCACAGGGGAGAAATGTATTTATTTTATTTATTTGCATTACCCTCTAACCATTTAGTCATATTTCTGCTGGAAAATCGTATCTTAGGCTGTGATTTCATTGCTTCCTACACTATAACAGGTACAGATGTGTATTACTAGTATTTAGCTTTTTCACGCTTAGATCTTAATGCAACTCTATAAAGAAAGCCAAGTGTCGACAAAGACTTTTTTTTAAAGATGGGGAAATTCAGACACCACTGGAGCCCACTCCAGCAGCAGGCAGCTCCCAGAAGCAGGGAACAATTTCACAGCCCCCACCAGGAGACAGCTGTCTCCTAGCCCTGTGCTCCCTGCCAGCCCCAAATAGGTGCATGTGTAGACATCTGCCCAGGGTGGGTTTACTTTTGAGTAAATTACTCTGGAGTAAATCCATCCAGCATCATTTGCACATGTAGACGCACCCACTGTGATGTTTGGCAGCAGAACTATAGTGCTACCCAGCACATCCACAGGTGGCAGATAGTGGAATGACCTTCAGGGAAGGTTAGCTGTGAAAGCAGCAGAATTTACTCTGATGAATAAGCAGTTGTAGACCAAGCAGCTGCAGCACCCCCAGGATGTGGTGGGGACAGCAGATGGCAATATTCTTTCTCCTGAAAAGTCACATATAACCTCTAATGGTGCTGTGACATGGTCAGTACAGGTTACCACTATAATAAGCCTGTCTAGCCCCCAGCCATGGATCTACAAGTCCTCAATGGTGGAGCAGCTAGAAGAGGATGTTAGAATCCCAACAGCTGTGAAAGTGGATGAAGACTGTAGCAGAGGGAAATCTCCAATTGTTTTGGCCTCCTTGTCATTGGATCAGGGCCTTGTTCTGTCAAAAACCATGTGGAAGATGATAAGCAGTAGCTTCTCTATGATAAAAGAAATCACACACAGGCGCCTTCCATGAAAATGGATTTAGCACAGCTTTCACCAGCTTTCAAGCCCTTTGGCAACCAACTAGTGATGACAGGAGCAGGTTTGTGAGGCCTGGAAACTCTCAGTCATGAACTGGCATGTAGGTGGCAGTAACAAGAAGGTCATTTAGCACTTGGATTGGCAGGGGTGTGATTCTGTAGCTGTGAGTGAGCAACACTTTTTAGGATCTGCCCCTCTCACTCTACATGGGGAGGGGGCTAGAAAAGGTGGCTTAAGCATAGTCTGCCTACCCACTCTTTTCCTGACTGGATAACTGCATCCAGTGGGATCATCTTTACTGTGGTCAAAATCAACAAAGGTATACAATTGTTTTTGGGACCTGGACCATCAGGACCCTCCCGGGCAATCCTAATAGTGAGTGCCACACTGTAATCATGGTTTGACAACTCAGGTGACACAATGTTGACATCACTGCACTAAGTGGGACCCAGTGACCAGGAGACAGGCTGCTCAAAGAACAAGGAGGTGGTTATACCCTCTTGTGGAAGGATAAACAGGAATGAGAACTCTGATTTCAGGGAGCCGGCTTTGCCATTAAGAATGAACTCATAAACCAATTCAAAGAATTTCCTATTGGAGTTAATGAGTGCCTCATGACTCTTCATCTTAAATTGGCAGGGAGACAATGTGCCACTGTTATCAATGCAAAAGACCCAACTCTTGATGCTGCCGATGAAACCAAGGAGAAATTCCATGCCAACCTGGATTAAGTCCTCTCTGATGTTCCAGAGGAAGACAGACTTATTCTGCTCTGTGATATCAATGCTAGAATTAGAAGAGACTCAAATCTCTGGAACAGAACCATCAGCAACGAAGGAGTAGGAAAGATCAGCTCCAAAGGCATCCTCCTCTTGACCAAATGCATGGAACACAGACTCACCATCACCAACACCCTGCTCCTCCAGAAAAACAGGAACAAGACATTATGGCAACACCCACGATTTAAGCACTGGCACTTGATTGACTGTGTCATTGTTTGCGCCTGGGATTGCTAAGATATCCATATCACTCAAGCTATTGAGTCTACAGGAGCTGATGTTTGCTGGACTGATCATGAACTTATCTGCTTAGTTATGTCACTCAAACTGGCTCCCAAATTGTGGCTGTAGCAGAAGCAATGTCAAGGGAAGGTCAACATTGAAGGACTCAAAAAACCAATGAAGTGAGACCTCTTCCACGAAGGCCTGAACAAAAAATTGAAGAATTCCTATCAACAACAATAGGAGAATGCCAGCAGTGCTTGGGGTACCTTCAAGTCCACAGTCACCTTTGTCTGCAAAGAGACACTTGGATTCACAACCAGGAAACATCAAGACTGGTTTGATGAGAATGGCTAGGAGATCCAAGAGTTGACTGACTGTAAGCACAAGGTCTTGTGCTCAGTGAAATGACATCAATTCCAAGGAAAAGAAACTGAATCACCAACAAATCAAAGCAGAGATCCAAAGAGGACCCATGATATGAAGAACACGGGGGGGAAGACTAGGTGAGAGAGATTCAACATCAAGGAGATTCAACATCTCACTGACATCCATGATATACATGGTTTTATTAGTGCCACCAGAGATGATCTTGGAATCCCTCCAACACTTGACAAGATACAAAAAGCAAAAAACAGATGAAGAATGACAAAATATCTGGAGCACATGGAATTCTTGCCAAACTCTTCAAGACAGAAGCTTACATCACAGCTTTGTTCTCTCATCTTAAGGACCGTAGGGATGCCATGATCATGACAATCTTCATGAAAGGAGAAGGGTCCATCTGTGGAAATTACAAAGATCACCTTGCTGTCCACCACAGGAAAGAGTGTGACATAAGATTTGAAATCAAGCTCACAGTTTATCAAGCAGTCATTATCTCTACCTTACTGTATGAAGTTGAGCAGTAGTGATGTGTAGGGGGTGCACAGGGGTGCATGTGCTCCCCATAAGAATGCTGGTGCACCCCCTGACAGCTAGCATTCCCTGCTTAGGCGACGGGGGGTGGGGAGGGTAGGCAGAAGCACTCGTGCGCCCCAAGAGCACTGTCTGGGTAATGGGGGCACCAGGAGAAGCGCCACTGGCACTTCTGGGTGTGCCGCTGGCACTTCCGGGTCAGTGTGATTGGCCATGAGGGGACCTCACTAGTTGCTGACTGGCTGCTGGGGGGATAAGTGCCCCCCTTGACTCAGGAGGCACCAGTTGCCCATAGAGCTGAGATTTGGAAAACATTCAGGAGATACCTCAAGTTGCTGGAGAAGTACCATCCATGCTGCCTATAGGAGATCCTTTGAATCTAGTGGGAAGACAAACGCACCAACATTAGCGTCTTCTTGTAAGCAAACACCACAAGCACCAAGTCAATGAGCATTCAACACCAACTTTTTTAGGCCAGCCATGTCATCCGGATCTCTGCCTCCAAACTCCGAAAGCAAGCTTTATTCTTTCAGCTCAGTTAAGGTATACGCTCAAGAGGAAAGCAGAGAAAGCACTTCAAGGATGTCCTCAAGGCCAAATTGAAAAAATGAAACACTGAAATCAACTCACAGGAGACTATCTCTGAGGACCCTGCCAAATGGAGGAAGAGTTTGCTACAGGGATCTCAGTACTTTGAAACCCACAATGACAACAGGAGATGGAAAAGTTAGAAACAGTGTGTCATGGATCAAATCAGGAATGCAGAGCCATCCACTCTGCATGGAAACATGTGCCTGAGTTGCAATAGAACCTGTTAATCCTAGATTGGCCTTCTAAGCCATTTGCAGACCCACAGATAACACAATCATGGAAGACATTCATCCTCAACTGAAAGGGATTGCCACTGATGATGATGATGACTGTGATGTCAATGGTTATTCTTCACTTCCTGTCCTAACCTTCATTGTATTGTTGATATGGACTGTGTTAAGCAGTTACCACATTTCACCCCAGAAATGACTGCATTTCAGAGTAGTTGGTGAAGGTGGTGAAGTGACTTTTGCAGCTACATTGTTATTCTATAAAGTGCTTAGAAATTTTAGGGCATTTAAGGGCTGATAGTGAATGCTGCCACATTTCTACTATTATGTCTAGCTTCATGAGAGATCTTCTTGTTAACTGGTTTAGTATTATAGCTTAACAAACCAAGGTATGTTTTCATGGGCTGAACCTCTTAGAGAGAACTCAGGTTGCCTAGAGATATCTGTTTTGCACCCTACAATATTAAATATTTATGAAAAATTAGGTTGTGAATTTCTGTATTAGATTTCAATGATTTTTACATAAATCTATTTTTATCTCAGAAGTGATTTTGGGATACATCAACTGAGTTCTTTTAATGAAGAATTAAAAACTTTTAATTAATTTTTAATTGATTGATAAGTTTTAATAATTTAAATTCAATTACCTTTTCTCTTTTAAAAATGCCTGTTTCCCCCTTATCTATTTTCCTGCATAACCTTTCAATGGGAGCTACAGGAAATCCAGAAGATGTAGATTTAATCTCTTAGAGATAATAATGCCCAGCATAATGCTGTTAGATATAAAAAAAGAAAAGACAGTGAACACTAGGCAGCAAAATCATTCAGCTGAGTTTAAAAAAAGCATGCACACAGGCAGTACAAGGTCACTAAATCTGTTTTGGAAGGACCAATGAAAGGGCAGAAGGGCAGATCAGGGTTCCACTAATTTTAATCATTCACATTTCAGACAGGACTGCCAACCATAGTGCTAATTGTGATAGAGTGTTTTGGGGAGATGGATTATTCATTCCTGTGAAAATAACAAGACCAACAATTTAGGCTGACAATTAGTGATCAGGCAGTAATAGTTCTCCAGCACTATCTTACTGGGGCTTGATTTGAACTAGTGACCTAGTTCAATGGAAGGCTCCTTTTCCCATTATTGTATCCCTCAGTCACCCAGCCTCCCAACAACAGCACTTTCTATTTTAAGCTTGACTTTTTTCTGATATTCTATGCGCTGCTTGATTAAAACTGTTCTTCTCTACACTAGTCTGATTCTTCAAGTCATCTGACTGGGTGTTGTGAAACTGTGGAGTATCTGCAGTATTGCAGATAAGTATATGAAAGACAGTCAAGGTCATAAAACAACTCCAAAGTGTGTAGATTTCCTTTTTGCTTTCAGAATATATGCATTGGCATGTGGCTTATTACACAACAGTTTTCAAAGGTTGTGGGACTGACAGTAGTATGTATTAAACAAATTATTAAATGTTCAAATAACCCATTTTAAAGCAATTTGAGGATCTTGCTGTGTTGCTTGTCACACATCAAAACCACAGATAAGCAGGCTCGTTTTAGAATTTAACTCAACACATAAATGTGAAGAATTCTGAGTTAACTATCATTATAAGCACCTTTGGTTACTCTGTAGTACCCTCTTAATAAAATCAGAAGTGCAAAGAAGTTGTACTGCTGTGACTAACTATGGTGCTATTGAGAAGAGATTTATGTGAGAAGTCTGAATTTAGATTATTGTCATGCTGGTAATCATTTACTCAAGGAGGAAAGGTGAAATCATTCCTCTAAAATCTAGTGAGATGAAACCTACAAGAAGTGGATAGTGTGTTTCTTGAAGAGGGTAAAAGATGGCTACAGAGATATTTGGAGAACTTGATATTTATTCTTGTCCCTTCTTGCAGTAGGCAAACAAGGAACTGGAGTTTGCCAAACCATTTTGGCTAGGTTCACTGATACCTCACACTGGGTGTGTCTACACATTCATTAATGTGCAGTAGTTACTGCACATTTAATTTAGTACTTGCTTAATGAAGTTCTAACTAAACGTGCAGAAACTAGAGTTACTGCACAGTAGCTCTG
The DNA here is from genome assembly GCF_052110815.1 of Crocodylus siamensis. Taxonomy (NCBI): domain Eukaryota; kingdom Metazoa; phylum Chordata; order Crocodylia; family Crocodylidae; genus Crocodylus; species Crocodylus siamensis. Next base: position 132,198,158 of record NC_143397.1, on the reverse strand, counting down.
GCGAATGCCTTTTTAGGGATGCTACTGTGCAGTAGTGTATTAGAATCACCCATGCTGTGACACACTACTGCACAGTGTTATTAGGCTACTGTGCATAAAGCATCTCATGTAGATGCACCCACTGATTGGTAAAGCGACACCATTAAGCCTTAAGTGCTAGTCTGTAAAACAGCTCTTTAACTTCCTCCAGGGAAATTTACACAGGTTGGGCTACACAAATGCCCCTCTAAGCATACTTCTGAAATGCCACTGGTGGAACAGCCTGGTTTGGTGAAGGGGAAAAGGGATTCATTGCACAACTCACCCAGTCCTGGATTTGTATTTGGACAATCCTTTTGGTCTGGGGAGAGCTTTGTCAAATGGCCCAGAAGAATTTGGACCAGTGAAGTAGAAAAGTATGACTCAATAACAGAACCTACTCCTGATAGCTGGGATAGACTAAGGACTATAGATTCCTTTTGGCCACACTGGGAAGGCTGGATAGAAGCTCTGCAGCTATTAGGCAGGAACCAAGATGCCTGAGGACGTATATTTGAAGCCAAGCCTGCTCTTTACATGAATCTCTGGACCTCGAGGGTGGCTATGCAAACAGTTGAACCATGCTCCAAATCAGAATCAGATGAAAACTCCAGCTAGCCAATCTCTTTAGGTGGTGCCATTGAAGTTGGTTCCTGAGTTGGGCCTGAGAACCATAGCTTAGGCTTGATTCAGTGGTGTGTCCATGGAAAGAATTTTGGACAAGTCAGCAGGGAACAGCAGTATAGAGTCCATGTGAAGAGGGAGTCACTGGTAGCTGGCCAAAAAGTTACATGGAGCTCTCTCAGTGAGAGTGGAGGTATGCACTGGAACAGCAGAATTGCTCTTTGTGATACCATGAAGTCTTGGATTATGTGGAGTAAGGCAGTTAGAATTACTGTCTTCCTTGTGTAGCCCTGGGATAGGGATCTCACCCAGGATCCAGTCTTGGAAATACAACCCAGTGAAGATCTCCTTGGAGCTGTAGAGATGGAAAGTCTTGCTAAAAAATTGGTCCTGAGAGATGACTAGTACCTGACTGATTCCTAATGGAGGTGGATTCCATGAACTTATTCACGAGGAAGCGCTGAACTCTAGTTTTGCACCCTTCTCAGCTCAGGACACATGACCAGTATAAGGAGGATTTTGCAAGAATATGGGTTTCTCTGAGGCACTATAAGTATTTAGAGTACACACTGGAGGCAGGCATGGGAGTGTCAGAAGATAGGCAGAGTTTAAATACCAGTGACTGGGGAGATGCCACATAGTTTAAGATGTACGTTCTCTCAAATTAAGGAAGAAAGGAGACAGAAGTAGAAAAAAAGGAAAAGAAAAAGAAGTGGCAGAGGACATGACAATCTCCAGATTAGGGAGTTTTGTGGACAAATAAAATTAAGGGGAAGGGTGGCACCCGAGGCCAACCCTGGGCCACAACCCTAAGAAAAAGGCAGAAAGAAAAATTTAAAAACGGATTTCCTTTTTATTAAAGGCACAAGGAAGCAAACACATGCACAAATATGTTGAAAGGCACAAACGCCCTGAAAGGAGGGCTTTAAAGAAACTACTAGGTTGTAAAGAGCACAAGCCAATAAGTGCTTCCTTTTGAACTAAAGCAATTAAAAGAACTAGAGAACAGGAAGAAAGCATCATCCTTTATCTCCTCTGTGCATACTGGAAGGCATGCATATGATCTGTTACTCAAAGGCGCATGATTACCACAAGAAGTTCTACCAAACTATCAGACAAATCAAAATTGGTTGCTTGAACTAAAATCCAGAAATGATTCACATTACTGTGGATTTCTTTATGTAGTACTCGAGTATGGGAGAGAAAAAATAGCTATAAATATTAAAATTTTCTATTCTTGGGTCCTGTAAAATTTAGACCAAAGAAAGCAATTTTTTGACAAGTGTCATAGAAAATAAATGTTTTTTGTCCAAGATACACTTGATAATGTTTACAGGACTATTGGTAGCAATCTCTAATACATTTTAGTTTATAAAATTATAGTCTGAAGCAACTGGATATCCCAAAGGAACTCATCACAGAAACTCTGGTTCAAATATAGTCAAGGGTAATGGTCACTGGAAGCTGATAGCTGTTCAGTAGTCTGTTATCAAAGAAGTTGCAGCCTGAATCCAGTTGCTAGTTTACAAGAGTACACAGGTGATTGACACTAATTGGCAGCTACATCAGACAACCTGGCTGGAAATTAGAGTAGCCTCACCCCCAAAGGAATTGCCTTCAAGTCAGGGTTAAGAAACACTGGAGGAGAGCAGAAACTGTTTTGTAAGGCTTGTCTTTACTGCTTTTGCAGCATCTCCTCTGGGTTTGATTCTGTAGGCTTTACTTCCATAAAATTCCTATTGAAGTCAGCAGGACCAAGCCCTCTGCAGACTCTGGTATCCTAGACCACCAAACTGACACTTTTCTACAAAAGTGCACTCCAAGAAGCGCAAACGGAATTCAGTCAGGATTTTTCTTGATAGATACCTTGTGGTATGTGGGATTCAAAGATGTGTTCTCAACTTCCAAGTCTTTCACTGAAAACCAGAGCTGCAATTTATACTGGTTGGATACAAATCTTCAACAAAGATAAATAGTTGAAAGAAAAAGTTTTTATAGCAGTCATTTCTTCAGGTTCTATCCCTAATGTTTTAAAGGCTGACAGTTTATAAGAGATAATGTGAAGCCAGAAAAGCAGCATTAGTAAATCATATAGTAAGTCATTGACAGTTATTTTGCACTAAAAGGTGAGAGAGTTCTAGGGTGAAGTATTCTGATAGCTAATATATATGGCAAGAAAACCTTGGGATCCCAGTTTTAAAAAGTTAGTGACATGACTCAGAAGAAAAGGTTAGAAGGAATGGGATTATTTAGTTTGGAGAAGAGAGGTGAGACTGAGGTGGGATTTGATAATAATCTTCAATTGCCTGAAGGGGAGTTATGAAAAAGATGATAACAGACTATGCTCTTTGGCTGCAGGAATCAGGACAAGAAATAGTAGCTTGAAATGGCAGAAAGGGACATTTAAGTTGAATATTAGGAAGAACTTTCTCACAATAAGGCTGGTTAAGCATTGGAACAGATTACCTAGATAGGCTGTAGAATCTGCAGCCTTGGATGTTTTAAAGAACAGGTTAGACCATGTGTGCTCAACCCCTGGCCTGCTGGCCAAAACCAGCCCATGAAACTATGACATGTGGCTTGTGGGGCTCCCCATGGATTGGGAAATTTGGTGGTGGTGAAGCAATGGCAATTAATATAGCCACCCTCCCCAGTTGCCAAACTCCCAAGCCCTGCACAGCCAGATGGCCAGGCTGCCTCCCCATCTCCCTCTGCTGTGGAATCAGGCCCCTGTGTTCCCTGAATCAGGCCCACCAGCCAGATACAGCTGCAGATGTGCAGGCACCACCCAGTCAGCCTGCAGGGCAAGAGTTTTTGAGTACCACTGGGTTAGACAAACAGTTGCCTAGAATTGTTTAGATAGGGATGATCTTGCTTTGAGCAGGGGGCTGGACTAGAAGACCTCCTGAGGTCCCTTCCAACCTTACTTTTCTATAATTCTTTTATATATTATTTTCTAGAAGTCTGTTATTCTGAATTAGCCCTCAGTTTAAATTGTGACACATTGCTATCCCTTGGTAGGAAAACTGCTATCTACCTCAGATTCTATAACTTTTACTAGACCAGAAGTGAGTGCAGATCCTTAACAAGACTCAGGATTAAATGTAATTTTATACAATACTTAGCACTTATATAAAGGTTTTGGTTTTCACTGTTTTAAGAATACTAGCTTAGTAATGCTCACAAAATCCTTGTGGTGCAAGTTAGTGCAATCACCCCCCTTTTGTAAAAGGGAAACGGGGGCAGATACATTAGTTAACCTGATCACTGTTACACAGCATAGTGCAACATAGTGTCTGGTTCCCATTCCCATACTCACCTAAAGTTTAAGATTCTCTGACAAGCTTCTAACTGTTTGGCAAGTCACTTCCTCCTTAATTTCACATATTGGGCTTTAAATGTATTTAGACTATTAAGACTCTAAAGATATGGTCATTTAAAGCAAAAAACCTGTGTTGCTAAATGGAGAAGATTCTTTATTTTTTCCTTGTTCTTGTCCAAAACATGGGGGGTAGTGACAGGAGCAGTTATGGGGGTTGAAAAGAAAAGAATACTGGACAATTTGAAGAGAAAAGTACAGGTGGGTGGTAGGATAAAGCCAATTCAACAGGAGATACCAGAGCAGAGGAAATCCCATTCTACTCAGGATCCAAGAAGCTAGAGAGAAAAGAAAGATTTACCTGCCTTAACAATACATTGATTGAATATGGATGGTTGTGGTTCACTTTGGGGTCACCAACATCATCCTTGCTTGTAAAAATTCCACAGTATTTTTTCACCATAGCTGACTCCATCTGACAACACAACTATTCCAGTATTTGGGGCAGTTAGTCTAGACAAGTGGTGCTCAACAATTTTAGTTAGCGGGCTGGATGGGCAGTGCCCAGTCCATCCACGGGCTGGATTCAGCTCAGGGTTCCAATATGGTGCTTAGGGCTGTCAGAGCAGGACCTCATCCAGCCATGTGGGAAGGGGAGCAGCCCAGTCCTGTCAGGGCCTTTGGCCAGTCAGGCCCTGCCAGGATAAGCTCTTGAGCTTCCACACCTGACCTTGATCCCTGGCTAATGTGACTGCCTCCGTTCCCTGTGTGCATTGGCTGCTGAGAGCACCACTCAGTCCTTTTAAGCATATCTGCAGCTTCAGGGTGTAGGCACACTTTGACAACAGCCTCAGATTGCTCTGGCAAGCCTCAAGTTCGCTGCTTTCTCTGGTTCTCCTGGCTCCTGACTTGGTTTTCTCTGCCTCTGCTCTTGCATCTTCCCTGGAACTTGGCACCAGTTCCCTGGTCCTCTTGGCTCATGACTCAGCTTCAGCTTTCCTTGACCCTGCTCTTGGATTTTCCCTGGAACTCTGTGCCTCGCTATCTGATTTCTTGGCTTCTGACCTTGGCTTGCACCCCAGCCTATGTCTCTTGGATCTCTACTCTGCTGATCCAAACTGATGCCTCACTAGCCTGCATCCCTACTCAGCTGACCTCCTTTAGAGGCCTATCTGCAGGCCTGACTGCTGACATCCTGGCTGGACCCTCACAAATCCTATGGAGAGAAGGGCTTGACCCAGCCCCAATCTGGCCCCATGGAAGGGGGGGGAAGGGGCATGGCCCAGCCCTGATACAGATGTGGGGGGGCAAAGGGGTTGAGGGGGTGTGGCTCGACCCCAACCTGTTGCTCAGGGCTTGAGGTCTGAGAATTTGGCAGCATGGGACGGTGGAGGTATTAATTGCCACAGCTCTCCCACTGTCAAATTTTCTGACCTGGGGGCCAGGTACCATGGCTCTATGGGCTGCATTTGGCCCATGGGCCAGAGGTTGAGCACCTCTGGTCTCAAATACTCTAATATTCTCTTTTCTTCCTCTCGCTTTTTTTTTTTAGATCAGGACCAGAATCAGCAAAAGTGATTGCTACCTAGTGATGTTAACATTTCCTAGTTAGTGTTGCAGCATAATGCCAGGAATTTCATTTCCTCCTCAGACGATGACGTGGGTGCCGTGATCCAACAGTGTACTATGCTGAAAGCCATAGAAAAGCTTAGGACCCAATTTGAGACCCTGCATGTGTAATGAACATGACTGTTAAATTATATATAGAAGAAATATCTAAAACACATGCATTTACAAAACTTGCAAGATATTCAAACTGAAATGTCCTATAACAAATACCTCAACATGACTTCCTTTGGGTTTAAACATGCTTTTATACAATTAGATAAGTATTACTGTCAAAAATATGAAGAAAATATATCACTTGGTGAAACTAATCCCCTCTCTAATCAAATACATCTATTCTGGAAAGCTACAGTAATCTACTTGAAGTTATTAACGAATTTACTGAAAACAGAGTGACTCTCAGAAAATTAAGTTAAGAATGTAACAGAATGTGTCATATTTGTAAATGTGTGGTCCACATACATTAAGAAAACAGTGACTGCTTTTCCAGAGTAATAAGGCATCAGTTCTTTCATCTTCTAAGTACTGCAAATATTACTGATTTGTTTTGACAGGACTGAAATCATCAGTGAAGTTCAAGGAAAATAGTTACTCAATTAAAAACAAGCAAAGTTGTATTATGTATCTTATTAAGAACTGGTATTCATTTCCATTTAAAATGTGAAAACATATCGATGCCACCATTTTTCTTACTCTATTCTGTGAAGGAGGACTCATGCTTCATACTGAGAATTCACTCTTTGCTTACTCATTTTTAACAAAGTTGCCCAGTTCCAGCTGCTAATGAATAGTTAAAACAAACAAAAACTATATAATTTTCTTCCTAGTAGGTAAACTGACCTATAGACACAGGAATGATGGTAGTTTAGAGACCTGAGTGTCCATTACAGTGGGGTAACAGATACCAAAATGAAGTCATCAGTGAGAAATTTCATTAGCTCTGAAGAATGAAATACAATTTGTATGACTTGCTAGCCAGACTATTTAATTAGCACCTTGACTTGTCCTGAGCTGCTTTTCCCCAGAGGTAACTCCAGGAGACACAAGAGTCCTTTACTGGCAATTCCCTGTGGCCAGGAGTATGTACATTAGATCATATCTGAGGATGATGCAGCTGATTCTACCATGTGGCCCTGGCCAGCTAGGCTAACAAAGTGAAGGCAACAGGACTGTGCCATCAGCATTTTTCTAACCTTTCTATGGCACATGTCTAAAGTGTGTTATCTCCTATCAGGGTGCAAATTAAGGGGGAGCTCAGGGATGGAGGGGGGGGGGGGGCTGAGCCCTCCATAGGAGACAAGAGCCCCGCCTGTAAGATTTGAAAATCATAACCTGGGGGAATCTTTGATTGGATTGCTCCTTTACTTAGGTGGACTTGCTAATCAATGAACTGGTTTAATTTTTTTTGCAGACTTCCCCAAAAGTCAAAGTGTAATTCGAATACTGCCTCCTATCCCACGGCTAGAACCTCTTACCTGTGGCAATAGGAACTCCTCTGTATAAGTCAGACAATTTTATACTAGCTGAAGATTGATTCCCTTACTCTGGAGAAATGTCTGGCTGCCCATTTAAAGCAGCTATAAAGGTCCCAATACCTATTTAAAATTGCACAGGTTTGGTTTTCTGGAAAATGTCCTTTTTTCATATCCCCAAATTAGTTATTCATTCAGCATTCATATATTCTAATTTATGCCAGGAACTCATCTGGTACTAGCAGAGGTCACAGGATGCAGCCTTAAGCTACCCCTCTGCAGTCCCTCTTGAATTGCTCTGAGTATTCCTATCTAGACTTTTGGGTTGATTGCTTCCTTTGAACTGGAAGCATTTCCCAAAGATTTTCTGCAGTTGTATGTAGACTCCCTCACAAAAGGGAATTCTGCCTGTTGTAATGTCCACAACTGCATCTACCTTCTTGGAAAGGTCTCACAAGGCTCTAGGAAATCCAAAGGTCCTGCTACCCAGAAGATACCTTGAAGCTTCAGTGCAACCCAACTGCTTGTTCCTTCCAGTGCTAGCTAGTTCATACTAGTTGATATTTTCAAGGGAAAGGTCTACACCAGCTGCTCCCAACTTTTTTTTTGGTTGTGGTCTTACTTAGATACCAATAATTTAATGGAGCCCATAAAGTGGTAACTGTTCATGTGCCTGCAACTAAGAGGTACCGGTGCGGATTTACCATGCCTCAGCTGCTCCAGGGTAACTATTCCTATTCTAACCCCATAGTAAAAACTTAACTCTGAAATAATTTATCCATGAATGAAACAGGGATAATGTGCCCAGTTTCACTTTCATTTACCTCAGGGTAAATAGTGGCACAGGGCCAGTTACCAATAAGCAGCTGGAGTATGGTAAGAAGGTTAACTGTGGGTACATGGTATAATTGCCCCATTTAGGAGACTTTGGGGATCTGTAGGGGTCATGACTGCACTCATAAATTCTGTGACCCTTGGTTTGGGAACTGCTGGATTAGACTGTTATATTTCTTAAATGAAAACTGAGAATTTCCATATGGGGCCTAAATATCCAGTTAACAAGGAGCTGTCATTAACATCGTCTTACCTACAGGTAGGATATCAATTGAAACCTGGTTACGTTACTTTAGCTTGCCCCTCCACATAAGCAAGGTTTAAAGCAATGGCAGTGTCTACACACAAAGCTGCACTTATTTAGTTAGTTAAATCAGATTATTTTCATGGCTCAAATAAGATTAGTGATAGGCATTTGTATACATGCTTGTGTCACAGTGCCAGGTGCTTTTAAAAGCGCTCGGTGCTGCAGCACATGCAGCTGTATAAGCAGCAAAATGCTTGTCAGCACCGAGAAAATGACAGCAGTGCATTTGTTAAATAAAACACAGTGGAGGTGTTTTAGTTCAAAAGTGCGCTGCCACCATTTTCTGTGCACCGATTCACATTTTGCCACTTATACAACTGCATCCAAAGCAGCGCAGTGCGTGTCAGCTCGTGTGCGGAGCAGACTAGATTAACTGAGTCTGCTCCGACCTGCTGGATCACCAGTGTGTTGCAGGATGAAAAGGTATGTGTTAGGCCTGTGCGAAATGGCTAGTATTCGCTTTGGATTCGGATTCGGCCAGTTCAAGGGGGACAGTGATTTGATTCAGTGATTCGAATCACTGTTCCGATTTGATCTGGCCGAATCCTCCGCCTGCTCTCCCAGCCTGGCAATGGCTGCCCTGCCTACCCCAGCTCCTGGCTCTTGTAAAAAAAAAGCCCCAGTGCTCACCGGGTGCTGCCGGGCAGGGGGTGATCCCTGCTGTCCCGTGTCACGTGGGGAGCTCTGCATGAGCCCCCAAAGCTCTGAGGCCTGGGTGGGGGCGGAGGGGGGGCAGCTATGAGGGTGCTGGGGGAGCAGGAGGGTCAAGGGGGCTGGCAGGGGTCCCCCCATGGTCCTCTCCCGCCTGTCCCAGCACCCTCTCCCCTGCCCCTAGTACTTATAAGCTCGGAGTGGCTGCAGCTCCATGCTGTAGCCACCTGGGACTGCCTGAATCATCAAAGCTCTCCACATCTCTTCCAAAGATGTGGAAAGCTTTGAATTGATTTGGACCTTTACCTTGGTCTCCTGATTCGATTCAGATTTGGAGACCCAGCCACTGATTCGGGCCAAATCTCCTTTGAATCGAATCATCACCCAAAGCTTTGCACAGCCCTAGTATGTGTACAAATGACCATAGTCTACGCCGTGAAACTAAGTTACAACTATGCATAGAGGAAGATGGACTTCCTAACTTGAAAATGTTTTTAACTGCAACATTATGATGCGTGATATGGAAAAAGTAACACTTAATATCTTTGGGGCAGTAATATTTGAGGGGCAAATCATTAAGCAAGTTAGGATTTCCTCTGTTAGACTGAATTATTTAGCCTCTTGTCTATAAAAAAAATGATCTGATCCTGCTAGAACAACCTGGTTACAACCTTGCTCCTGCTCTTAAATATAAAATGTTATCTTTTGGCTACCTCATTTATTCTGAGACTCATTCAATTTCAGCCTGCAAATGAAAATACATTTTCTTAAACTTGCTGATCTTGCAGTCTGGGAGGACACCTTAAATTTGATACAATCTGTTTTACTTACCTTGACTATCTGGACCGACATCCAACTATATCCACAAAGGATGATTATAAAAAAGAGCCTCAAATTAGATTAAATGCTTGCAATTAAATATATAATTATCTTCCAAATGTGAATATACAACAAGAAGGTACAATGGAAAATTGTATTTTCTTTGTAGAACGTAAATTGCAACCGCTATTAAAAAGCAGTGGCAAATATGTGTATGTAGGTGTGGGTAAAGAGATATGCACAGAAGCTTCCTATGTACCTAAGGCATTTAATTTTATTTTTAGATGTATTTTAGTCACTCTGTACGGTAAAAATAACGAAAATATTACTTCAAAAAGTATGTGGCTAACTTGAGCCTTTATAAGTTCCTTCTAGCTTATCGGTGCTATGCAGATACTTTCATGGTACAGCGTATTTGGTCTTTATTGTTCTTTTCTAAATGTTATAGTTCTGTCCTTTTTTCCCTTTCTTTCCTGTAACCAGAGTTTTATTTCTAAGACCTTGTGTGTTATATTATTGTAAAACAGGAAAATCCAAAGAGATTTTAATGTCCTGGCACCATGACCTAGTGATTAGAGCAGGGAGCTATAGTCATAGGTGGATCTACAATTTTGAAAAGTGGGGTGCAGATGGTGAGGTGCATTATCACACATAAAACAGCCGATATTTTTCTCCAGTTAAAAATATACTAGAAGCTTTACTAGTATGCTGTGGGGCCAAGGGCTGTATTATTCCGTTTTAAGACTGAAGGAAAAATAAATATAACTTGATTGAAATTAAGTCAAAAACACTCTGCAGGGCTGTGGAATAGGAGCTTTGCTGAGCAGCTGGAACTGCAGAACAAAAGATAGCTTGATTCATGGAACCTCAAGGCCATTAGAAAGAGGAAAGGGTTGGTAACACCTGTGGATGAAGAGGTCTAGAAGGGATCAGAGAGACATGAAGTGAAGTGACTCCCTCAGCACTGCCTGACTAGAAATGCTGCTGCCATTGCCAATGTTTTTAAATTTTGGGTGGACCAGGAATCAAAGGGGGGTGCAAGTGCATAAGTGCACTCCTCCTATGGACCTACTCCAGCCTATAGTTCAAGTGACTGAGGTTTTAATCCTGACTCTGCCACTAACTTACTGCATAATCTTGGGCAAGTCAGTTAATTACTCAGGGTCTCAATTTCCCTATCCACAAGTGATTCGTAAAAGGTTTGGGATCCTTGAATATAAAGCCCTCCCTAAGGGCATGACAGGGCATCATGTTTGGATGCTGCAAAGAAACTATGTAAATCACTGTTTTTAAAAATCTCCCATTACCTTTCTAGCCTCTGCATGGTCATGGCCAGTGTCTTGTTCAATTCCTCTATCATCCGGCATCCGGAAGGGTGAATGGGTAATGAGCTGGATCCAGAAGGCAGGTGCTGGCTGTGGCTGCCATACTGAAGCTGGTGCTGGTGGGCTGCTAACTGGGATGGCAGTACAGTGTGATGGTGCTGAGCCAAGGGCTGCTGGGAGCTCTTCTGTGTGGAATAAGCTGCGAGAGAGAGGTCTGGCCCCCCTAAAGGCATGCATATCATGACTTTCTTTGGAGGTAGCGGAGGCGACAGTTTAACTGGCATACAAGGCAGTTTCACAGGCGCGCCAGGATCTAGAACATAAGGATGAGAGGCACAGCGGTAAATTTCTGTGGAATTAGAAAGAAGACCACATTATCTCTTTGGTAGTCAGGTTACCAGTAATGACAATAGACAAGTTTCATTGGATGTATCCCTTTCCTGGCATTGACAGACGATATTTTATCACATAATACAACTGTTTTCAGAAGGAATGTTCTCACTTTGCCACATTTTTGAGCCCCCTGAAAACAGTTCAGGGCAGTGCTTGCCTGTATGGTATGTTATGTTGCACTTAATTTAACAACAAGATTTATGTGCTGCTGTTCACTTTCAAAACACTTTCTCCCAAAAAAGCCCTGCAAGTTGAGCATTTCCCATGTAACAGATGCATAAAACTAAAGCAGAGTGATTGGGTGCACAGACTCACAACATGAATCGCTGCCATCACAGCTTGGATTAAAACTACATGATTCCTACTTCTCTTGCCTGACGACTGCAGATAAAACCGTTCGAATTTTTGCAGAGCATTTGGTTAAGGAAACATTCATCAAAGAAAAATGGCATAAATGATAAAGGGAGATAATCTAGTAAAGCAGCAGAAATGACTGATTCGTCTATAGAACATCTGTTAAACATATCTGTTTTTTAGGATTCCTGAAAACTCACGATATTTTCAGGAATCTTTCAGGGAAAGGTTTTTGCTTGGTTCTGTGGGGACTGAATAACATTTTAGAGGTGCATGTAATAGAGATGATTATAAGCAAACAAAATTTCAGTGCACTGGCTGGCTGCACTCAGCTGTAAGAAAGAGACTTTGAGACTTTGACTGTTTTATGAAATAGTTTTAAAAGGTAGCAGAGAAACAAGGGTGTCAAAAACAGGAAGGTCAAGGAGAACTAGTCACCAAAGGTTATGAGGACAAAGGAAGACAGAGTATACACTAAGTACTGAGGTCATGCCATACGGCTATTTGAGGTTGAGGTCATGCCATAGGGGTGAAAGTTTCTTTAGTAGAAGACAGGCCCGAATAAATCACAGACACTCAAGTCCTGCAAAGGAGTTCTGACAACATGACATTTGTGCAGTTTGGCCTCTATTCCTGAAATTCCTGCACCTTGCTACAACTCGAGAAAGAGATTAAAGTGCCAGCCACTTGCTTTGACTTGACAAAGCTCAGCAGGCAAGATGATGCAGCCCAGGTTTCAAAGGCCATTGCACGTTCATGAACTGCAGCACATTTTTTAAAAGCCCTTCTCCAAATAATACATGTTATTACTAGCTATTCACAGGAGCTTTTTGCTTTCTGTATCTATAACTGCTTGGCTGGATATTTATTTGTCTGAACCACTGTGCAGTGACTAGAGAGAGGACAGAGGGATTGATGCTGGGGCCCCTCTCCTGTAATAGCAAACTGAACAGAGACACTCAGCTGGAAGAGGAAAGTGAACAGAGACAAAATTCAGGGTTTTTTTTCACCATTACTGCTTCCGTTTGACTAGCACCTCCAGGTCTCACTGTGCTGGGCTCTGTGCACACACAACAGAGACAGTGCCCTCCCCAGAACACTTTTAATTCCATATTTTCTCATGTACAACACACCCAAAAATAAGACACGTGCTTTGATTTTGGAAAGGAGAATATAGGGAAAAAATATTTTTCCAGAGTCATGGCTGACTATGTGACACAACTTAAGTCCTCCTGGGAGTGCAGAGTATCCACGCAGATTGTCTCCTGAGATGCCACACTTCCTAGAGAGATGATTCTAGGAGGATGCTATCTCACATAAAGTTAGGTCCCCAGATCCTTGCGGGGGCAGTAGCAAGGCCATTAGTTCTTTACTTTAAGTAGTTCTTGATGCAAGTTCCTGTAAATAAAATGTTGTTTCCACATCACATGCCTCATCCAGAAACTACCAGTTCTCTTGCTGTTTCAAGCACAATCTACAGTGCTCAGCCAATAGCTATGGCTGTGAGAAGGTTAACTTAGGACTCTGCATCTTGGTAGCTGTGTGGCATGCTTAGTGGCTCCAGGCTTAGTCTTTTCCAGCGAAGAAAACATCTAGCTTCCCTGTTTCACACATGCACCCAAATTTTGGGGAAAGATTTTGGGAGAAAAGGTGCATGCTGTATGTGAGTAAATGAATAAATTAGATATGGGTGTGAAATGAAAGAGTCACAGAAAAAGGTTAGTGGCAGAGCCAGGAACAGAACCAAAGTCTTTTGACTGGCAAGCTAGTGTTGTATCTACCAGACCACACTGCCTTCTCTCAAAACAACACTTTCATTTACTTGTATCCAGTGCTGAATGTGGCCCTGGAAATGGCCAGCAAATGCAGCGCCACCTCTGTCTCTTCCTGTATGGACTGACTGTCTTCAAAATGCAGGCTGTCTTCTACACATTGCAAAAACAAATTTTCATTTTTTCTGCTCAAATACAGAAGAGGCTGAACTGTAACATTTTTGATGCACACACAACGTACACTCTAGCTGTGTACATTTTATATTCGTACTCTGCACAAAAGAACACTTTGTCTTTAACATATTGTCAAAGGAATGACAAAGTGTTAATTGACTGGGGCTGGACTCGATGATCTCCCGAGGTCCCTTCCAGCCCTGATGTCTATGAAATCTATGAATAAAACCCAGAGAATTAGGCTTCTGTGAGAGCTGTAGTAGCAAAACATGCTAAATATATTAGTGCTTCAGGCTAATGGAAATGGGTCTGGGCTGCAAAACTCAGCTCCACATCCATGCTTCCCTTAATTTCTGGAATATTTAGATTTGAGGTGTCCAGTTTGGCTTCATCTCTGGTATGGTTCAATGCAGAGCTGGAATTCTGCAAGGCAGTGTTACCACAATCCTGGACCATGATCGGATCATGATGCCAAGGAATCATCCTCACTGTGAGGTTCAAAGTGATCCCATCCCACAGGAGCTGCACATTCCTTCTTCTGACTGAATTAAAATTTGAAGCACCAATTGAGTTTGCTACCTCCTATTCTTAAGTATTAAAAGAGCTGGTTGTAAATTGGGAGTAATCTGTCAAAGCATTTTGGGCATAGAATAAATAGAAACACTTCAATTTTTCCTTTACGTTAAAAGGGAAAGGTTTGTTTCCTTTCTGAATGTAAGTGGTCTGCTTTTAGATTCACAGACAAAACACTAGTTATGGGCAAGTCCATGGGAACTACAAAGTGAAATACAAAAATGTAAATGGAGTGCATAAAACATACATTAAACTAATAACATTTAATTTAATTGTTTGAAACCTTGTTTATCACATAGGTAAGATGTTTGTTTTCTGTTTAACTATATAGGGCTAAAGGCTAGGTAGAGTTGTACCTTAAATATTAACTAAATTAGACAATTAGACATGCATAAGCTTTCATAAGCAACAGCTTACTTTGTTAGATGCCGTTGGGATAATATGTCAGCATACCTTCATGGAAAATGGTAATAGAGACACTCCAATTTAAACAGAAAAATGTACTACCTCAGGCAAAAAATTTCTTCCTTGCCCTTTACCATTAGGACAATTTTCCTTGTCTATTAAAAAAAAATTACTGAAAGGAGAAACATCACAGCACAAGGAGAGTTTGACTCATTCACTCAGATAAGTCTGTCTTCAAGGATATTGGTAATGGATTAAAAGGAGTCAATGGGCCTCACCCTGAAAGTTTTACTCAGTTCAATGAAGATTTTGAATGAGTAGAAAATTCAGGATTTGACCAAATTCATGGGCTAATTTCTATTTCCAATTACACTAGCAGAAACTCTATTGTCTTCAATGGAGCTTATCCAGTGTTAATGAGAAGAGAATTTGACTTTGTTTGTAAGAGACTGGGACAAACACAGTCTATGGCTTTTTTTAAAGCCACAATATTTTCCAACATAATATACGTGTCGTGCATGAAGACATGAACAGTCTCCACCAAGGACTATCCATCGTATGTATACATGTGTAGGCAAATCAAAGGCAGGTGACAGAACAAACAGGAAATCAGTGCTACAAGTCCTCCCAGTGGAACATTACCACAATCTTAAATTTTTGCACAAAGTACTGACATGACAGGAGAGCAGCACAGAACAGGTTTGTAAGTCTGATTTATCTTTTCTAGCTGAAGTTCCTTATAGTAAGTGTTATATATCATAGACCCAATTATGCTAGAGGCTGAGTCCCTCAAATCCCTCTGAATCTAGTGGGAATCAAGACCACCCAGCAATTTGCCCTGCCCATGCAAAAATTAGCGCAAAATATATTAGAAAATTAAAGCTTGCCACTGTTTATGGCAATAGCCAGAGGGATGAGAAGCTCTTTCAGTGCTTGGGCCAGGGTGCAAAATGCTGCTCCTTGTGCCCCATTTCCTTCCCCTTTCCCCCACAGGGTGAGGGTTGCACTTCCCATGGCAAAGCCTGGGGGATGGGGTGTCATTCAACCCCGCTCCCACTTTGGATGTTGCATCTGCCTGGCTATGCCTGCTCAGCTTTGTGCCTGCTGCAGGAAAGACTCCTGGGGGGAGTCTAATTTCGCGGTGGGGGTGGCACCCCTCTTGCCCCATCCTAGTGACACTGCTGGATGATAGCTATGCAAAAATACAGCAGATGATGAGACATGCCACATCAGATGAACGGCATTGACTGATGTGTCAAAGGAGGGCAACTCCTCTTTCTTCCTCATAATGCCCTTTGCCAAGTGTGACATGAAGTGAATGGGAGAAAACTCCCCTCATGACACATACTGTGACCAAGAATTATATTTTATTTCCTTTCTTGTAGACAGTTCCTCTTTAGCTCTGGTTCCAGTATTTACCCTTGTGAGGTTTTGCAGAGGTGAATTCTATGCTTTGCCTGTATGCAGAAAGTCTGTTGCCTGTGCACTTTGCCCGTTGCCAAGGGGTAGGGCGCTTATATGAGAGCCAGAAAACCAGAGTTTTATTCTTGACATCCATTGTGTTGATTCAGGCAAGCTGTTTTATCACTCTCTGACTTCCCTCCTAGATTGGCAAGTTGTTTTATTGCTCTCTGACTTCCCTCCCAGATCCTCAAAGAGGCCCTGACTCAAGTCAATTGGCATCATTCCACTGACTTCAGTAGAATTTGGATCAGGTCCACACTAAAGGGTCAAATTATACTCGCATCTATGTACAAGCATCTTCTGTCGACTGTAATGGGAGCTGCATGTTTCTCTCAGGTGAAAATTGAACTCTAAACCCTGCACACAGTATGGAGTAGGACTTGGACAACCTTTGTAGACAGTGGGAATGCCATGAAGTCCTACTCTGTGCGGTGTCCCTAATTAATCTCAGACCAGGTTTTAAAGTTAGGGCCAAAGGGTTCTGCTGCTTCCTTAACTACTGAAACTCTTGCTCTTCACATAACAGGTGTTGTAGGAAGCAATTACATTCAGAAGTCATAGAAGCAACTACATTCCCATGGGCACTCTACACACTGGGGGAAAAGACTTTTCCATTTTGTTCTTGTTCCACTGCACCTTCCCAAACTCAGAACCCAGGTGTTCATACTATGCAATATGAGAATTTACTCCAAAACCAAATAACTAGTTTGGAGTACTGGAGGAGAAAAAAGCACCTTATGTGACAGATCAAAGAGCCTACAGGCAGTGCAATGGACTAATCAACTAAGGAGCTATATGTGTAAATGCTGGGTTAAAAAATTATTCAGCCAGTGGAGATTATCTGTCAGGTAAATTTGTAGTTGTAAATACTTTTGTAAAGTTGTAACTAACAATCAACCATGTTTTGATAAAACAGCAAAATGTCTTATATTCATTGTTCTGGAATGCAATCCTGGCAGGCCCACATTATCAGTAGTTATTTTTATGGACTTATAACACCTCCTTCCCCATTAAATGTTCACCTCTAATCGGGATCAGTTGTGCTATATTTGAATTATCACTGTTGTTCAGCTGGCTGGTAGTCTGACTCATACTGTATGTAGACATAACTAGATTGCATGTTCTTAGAATGAAGAACGTGACACACGTCCTCCTCCCAACAGCTGACTGAGGAAGCAAGACAATGGAATGACCTTGAACACATTTTAAAAGCTCCAAAATGGTTGTTGAATTCCGGGGCCAGATTCTGATCCAAGGTAAAACAAAAGGAGTAATTCCATTGACACTGAATTTACTCAGATGTTGCTGAAATCATCATCTGGCCCCAAAGGAGGTCTCCTGGATTTTGCAGAGAATTTCAAGCTTGCTACTGAGAAGTAATCAATTACTTAACTGTGGTATTCTGTGCTCCTGGGAGTGTTATCTTTCATATAAGACAAAGCTGGTGCCTTGGCAATTTGTGTCATTAAACAGCTCATGGCAATTTGGGATATTAACCTCAGTATCCTAGCAAATACAGTGTCAGATAGTTATTTAAAATCTATAATTTAGACTAAATATTGGATTTTGCACTCCCTGTCCTAAGTGATTCAGCTGAGCACCCTCCTTCTGTTCCAGAGAAAGTTTAGAGTAGATAAAAATATATACATGAAATTTGGTTTATTATTAATTTTTATGCTTGACAGTTGCCGAAAGGATTAATGTAAGATAATAGGCCAATGGGAAGCATAGTGAACAGTTAAGAGCCACATACCACTCCTTGGGTTGTCTGCTTTGTACTGTGTAGCTATGGGCTATGATTAGGGGGGTAAAAGGTATTTTTGGTTTTTGTGTGTATAGGGGTAGGCACCGTGTTAACTGACAGCAGGATGAATGACTTGCATGTCAAACAGACAGTGATAATGCTGAAGAATGCTCTCAAATCATGTTGGAAGGGATGATTCTTGCCCCCTACCTCTGTGTAATTCACACTAGATGCCCACAGGCAAATGTCTTTGGTCTGTCTTCATTCAGATGATGTGCGCTAGGCCAAAAAGTCCTAAGTGAAGAGTTCTAAGTTACATGAAGTTTTACAAGAGATCACATTTACAGGAACCATTGTATCTCTGCATCATTTGAAACATTTCTGCATTCTTTCCTCTGTTGGCCCTGCCTGTGGTGATTTTGTTTTCAGGTACGCTTGTGTCTAAAAATTACATTTTTTTAAAAACATAAAAGCTCAGAGGCATTTCTGCCACCTCAATGTCAATGATATATCTGAAATGAAACTCATCCCAAGATGACATTTCATCTCATAGCTTCCTACACAGATTTAAAAGACCATTAACCACTGTCACTCTGAATTAATCATGCTTGGGGTGTCCGAATTTGTCCTTTACTTCCCTCACAAAATCATCAGTAGAAAAACAAACGTTGAAAATGCAGTGAAAACCTGAAAGTCTTCATTTGGTCTTCATCCTAATATTACTAATTCTCTCAAAGACAAACCAAGGATGTCTCCAGAGTGATTAGCAAAAGAATAGTGTTAATTTAGCTTCCTCATGGTGAATGTAATTCATTAGCATTAATTGCTCATCTTCAAAGACTATACAAGACCAATATAATCCCTAAAGAAGACCATTAAGGTCCAAAGAAATTGATGTTCCCAGATTTCACAGTAAGAGGAACTCTGAAGAACAGAACAGACTTACAGGCCTGAAATGTTTTTATTTATAAGGGCTGGTATGAATGAAGCTTTCAGTTCCACCGTGGGCCAACTATCAGTTAAATGAGGATCCTGTAAATAACTCTGAAATTGTATCTCCTTTCCACAGTGAAGTGTGTGTGGAAAAGATTGCCTTGTTCAGTCATCCGGTCTTTAAAGTAGATAAAAATATTGAGAGCATAGAGCTTCCCCACCTTTGCTGGAAGACCACCTCTTTAACAAACTGCTAAGTCCCTGAAGTACTTAAGGTAGGTTGCATTCTGTACATAAAGTTTCAGCTATAAAATACATACTGGCAGACATACTCATCCTTTGATTTTTCTGCTAACTTAAAAAGCAAGGTGTGCACTCTTGCTCTCTCTCTCATTCTCTTTTTCCACACTTTTGTACAATGTATAGTTAGTATAAGACAGGGGTATACAACTCACTTGGCCCTGCAGGCTGGATGAGTGGTGCAGGGTCAGTTCATGGGCCAGATGAGTTGGACCTCCAGACCTGCTTCTCTCCCTGCCCTCACATGCCAGATCCAGCCATACATATGGTGCTTGCTCCAGCTGTTAAGGGACTATGCCTCATGCAATGCCCATGCAGGGCCAGTCCAGAATGCACACCGCATGCAGTGTCCACTCCAGCTGGTACAAGACTCATGTGATGCATGCCCTGGAGCAGCTGGGGGGCTAGCTGGAGAAGGTGCCAGGAGTGATATACAACACAGATTGGCTGAGGAAGGTGGCATGTATCCTAGACTGGCCGGGGTGGGTGCTATGTATAATGCATGTACTGGGCCTGGCATATAGGGCCAGTCTACTGCACGATCCCTGAGGTATGTGGGTTAGCTCTGGACCCTAGGGCAGCACTGGAGGCTGGATGATGGGGCTATGCAGGCCATATCTTTGACACCCCGCGTATAAGATATTTTCGTTTATGTTCCTTTCTTATGACTTGATTTGAGAGCAATAATTCACCATTTCAATAGGGGTAGACAAAATTCCAGGAGTTAACAGGAAGCAAATTTAAGCCTTCTATTATGAGGCCTAAAGAAAATAAATGAGAATGGTGCCTCCTTTTTGTAGCTTGGGAGACCATTCCTTTAGTTTTCAGTTTTACGCATAATTTATCAGTATGTATGAATTGTGGCAGGCAATAAGGGTAGAGAAATCCCATGCAAGAGTAAACTAGATGAAACAAAACAAAACACATTTGCCACCTAAATGAACACACAAAGATATGTTACAAAACCAGTGGGTGATCTTTCTTCTTAGTAGTCAAAACAAAACATAATGAACTAATAAGAAAATGAGTACTACCTAGCATTCATAAAAACCACCTATGGGAGGCAAGGACTTGTCACGGGATAGTGAAGACTCTGACCTGCTTAATAACAGGTAGGGAGTTGTATCTGGATAGTTTAGAACCCAGATGTTCCCAATAATCTATCTTGTGCCTCTATGAAAACAGTCATAATTGTACACATACATCTCAAAAGGTATAGCCATACATCTAGGAATACCTATACCTTTTCTTATCTTTATATGTATAACTTTAATATTTCTTTACTGCAATGGTTTGGTGGTAGATGGGCAGAACTGATTGGTCTTACAGTACTAACTGTTCTCCTTGGGCATGTCTACACATTCATTAAAGAAGTGGTTACTGCGCATTTAATTTAGTACTGGTATAATCAAGTACTAAATAAATCTGCACTAACTGGAGTTACTGTGTAATACCACTGGTAAACACCTTTTTAATGGCACTACTGCACAGTAGCCTAATAATATGATGCAGCAGCGCATTAGCACTGCCCATGCTGTGACGTGCTACTATGCAGTATTATTAGGCTACTGCACAGTTAGCATCTCATGTAGACGTGCCCCGTTTTCCATAAGTTCCTACAGGTGCTTTTAATTCCAAGAGAGAGCCCAAACACCTGTAGAATAAATGAAAACAAGGGAAAGGATCCTGAATAGCCTGCCTCCTTGACAAGCTGCAAAACAGCAAGAGAGAATGCTACGGTATCTTTAGGGAGTAGAGCAGACAGTCACAGGAACTGGAGCTGCTAGTACCCAACAAAACCAAAAGGAGGGATATGTCTAAGCAGTGGAGACGTGGGTATCATAAGCAAGAAAGATGAGGGGCAGAGGAAGATGGAGCACAATATTTTGTGTAGGGATCTGGAAAAGAAGGGGACCTAGAAAAGGACAGCAAGTGCAGGGGAACATGTGCAGGGTCAACCAGGGAGAACAGGCACATGGAAGAGGGAAATATAATGAAGAGCAAGGGGAGAGAGCAGAACTCATTTATTTCAAAAGAAGAAAGACTGCTTATCCTGTAAAATGCAATTAAACACATAGAAGTACCTTCTTCACATTATTTTTCTAAATAGTTACTGCAAGTATTTTGCTTATGGATGAGTAGGACTGTGGCCATTTGATTAGGAGGAAAGGTGGCCTACAAGACTTCAGACAGGAGGAGAGGTGTCTTTGAAATATTCTCTGTGTAAGAGGCAAGGATTTGTCAGGGTGATATCTTTTACTGGACCAACTGTAGAATTAAACAAGCTTTTGAATGCAAGACATTCTTCACCCACACTTTGAAGAAATCTGAGAATCCCCACCCTGATGAATTTGTTCAAGGATGACACACAGGAAATACTAATGCACATACAAACATCTATAGAGAAGCTTCTTCACAAACATCTTCACAACATCTGCACAAAAAAAAAAGACACTATGAATCTTGATATTGGGCAGTTGCTTTCTTTAACAGAGGAAGTGGCACAGAGTGTTCACAACACCTACTTACCAGTTAAGTGATTGGCAATCCTGGCAATGGGTTTAGGAGGCAGGGCAGGGGGCTGTTTGAGCAGGGACAACTGTTTCATTGGGGTGTCCTCATGGTCTCCAAGGAAAGCAGCAGATTTTTTGGGGGGAAGTAGCAGGACTGGTTTAGCTGAAGGATCTTGGGACAGGAGGACTCCAGACTCATTGGAAGTGGGGCTCTCTTCAGACACTGGAGGACACAACCACATCATAGACGCAACAATATTACAAGCAAAGCGGAAGCAGAAAACAGCAATAGTAAAACAAGAAAAGCAACACAGTGATGCAGATTAAAAACATGACCAGTAGTTTTCACTCAAACATCATAAAACACAGAAAGAGAGATGGAGAAAAAGAAGAAGAGAAAGACGGAGAAAGAGAGAGAGAGATGTACACAACAGGCCAAACCATCCATTAACACCAGAAGAGCTCCTGTTGCTTACACCAGGGTTGAATTTAGTCCTACATCTTTAGCACAATCAAGAACTTCGAAGTCTCAAATTCTAGCCTCTCCAGAGAGGTAAAACTGCAGCTGTTCAGATTAATATAAGTAGTTGGCCTATAAGATTATCCTCCCACACCTATAACATCATGTCCATTATGTTTTCAATAGAGCACACAGTTGTACAGGATCATAGATGTGCAATTATACCAGTCATTTGCTCCTTCTCATTTTCAATCTTTGGAGCAATGTTTATGATCACTGTATATCTTGTGTCTTGAAATTACTTTGCAAAAGTGGTAGAGCTGAAAAGCAAGAAAGTTGGGCTGTGAGGCCCCAATCCACCCTCTGCCCCTCCAGCTCAGGCCAGGGTAAGCCCAGCTGGCAGTTCAGTGCTTTTCACTTCCCCCTCCCTCCCTGTTGGCAGCCTGGGAGCTGGGGGCGGGGGGGGGGGGCGGGCAGAATGACAGGGCTAGGGAGGGGGGCAGTTCAGCAGTGTCCCTGGAGGCTGCTGCAGCACCCCTGTCTGTTTGCCAGGAAGGCTGGTGCAGGCAGACTCAATCCCCCCATACCCAACAGGCGAATGTCTGTGGGTCAGCAGTAGTGGGGGGAAGCAGGGAGCGTGCTCTAACTCATGGCGCTTTATGTAAAACACCGTGACTTAGAGCAGGGCCTGAACTTCTGTCTGAGCCCTCCTGCCTTATTGTAGCTTCTTTGCTGAACCAGAGCCCCTTCAGCACTGGGGATGCTTTTAGCCTACTATTATTTGAATGCTCTTGTGATTCTACTTGCTTCTTTTTCTAGCACTCTGCCTCTCAAAATAGCAGATACAGAGATACTTATTATGCTGTTTCTATTGTACAGTTTAATCGAATAGCTTTTCTTTGGCAGGTGCAAGACAAAACTGTAGCTTCTAACTTCTTCATGTCACTGGTAAGCATTAGCAACTTGAATATCATGGCTCTAATCACATCTAGCCAAATTATGGATTCATTTACACTGGTGAGAATCAGCAAAAATTCTGAAAAAAGGCAGTAGATTTGCTCTAGATTCAACCAAGCAACATTAGAAGACTTATTTTGCACCTTGATATATTCCATTTTAACTACCACAAGGTCAGCAGAGGTAGAAAACCAAACCAGAACACTAAGGCAGTTCCTGTTTCATTTGGCTTCCTAGGCTGAAGTTTTAAAAAGATCTCTAGCAAGGGCCTCCTTAAAGTTGTCTTACTTTTAAATCCGCAAAATTAGAACTTGCTTGCATAACATTTCTTGCTTTGATTGGGAGAAGGTACAGTCTTCAGCATGCGAACCAAGGATGGGTGGACTAAGTCTAATAAATAAAAGCTGAAATTATCTTGGTCCAAAATTTAAAACTACCATTTAAATGTTCAGATGAATAATAACTAACAATAATATGGTTGCTCTACCCCCCATTTTTACATTCCTTTGCATCTCCAGGACCAGAAAAATAGAATATTGTAGAAAATTAAAAGGGTAGGTCTGCTCAGAACAGAAACAAGAAGCAATCAAAATCACTTGAGAAAACCTGTGGTCCCTTGTGACATATTTAGGGGGCTTGGAGGTTTGCATGGTCACCCAGACTTCTCAATGTTACTTCCTACACAAATTAAAACTCAAACCCTTTTAAAGGAAATCCAATCCTAACTTGAATGCGATCACTCAATCATCCATAATAGTTTTTAACATTTTGGCCACAAGATAAATGCCCTTTTTCTACCTCAGTGATTGGTGTGAGGGTTCCACAGATCTGGTGACCATTTGGTATTACCCACCATTTTTTGATCAGTTAAATTAGTTAATGAAGCATAACATTCATGTCTGACACATAAATGTATGCAAACTTGCCTTACTTTTGCTCTTATTACGCAATCTTCTTTGCAAAGAGCAAATGCAATACAATAGCATCAGAAATACATTAAATCTATACAATTTCTACATTTGCACTGCATAAGCTATAATTTTAGTTTGCATACTGATTTCTGCATTTTACTCACTCATAGTACATTTAAGAAAGATGGGAACCCCACTCTGCATCCAGAGTACAGACAAGACCAAATTATGAAGCTTGGATCCAAACTTTTTCTAGGTTCTGAAGTATTTGGGTCCTGGATTCTGGTTCTGGCTTATAGTTACTCCTGTATACACGCCTGCGTATTAGACATCAAACCTGTATGCACCCCTGCGTGTTAGACATCAAACAACACCCCTGTGTATTAGACATCAAAAGTCAAAAACAGAAAAGCAACATAATTCATTTTTAAACAGCCAAAAGCCCCTAAAAAAGAAGAATCTCCATATCTTTAAATGAAAACTGAAGTGTTACCTGTCCCATCCATAATCTCTGTGGTTGGGAGCACCTCATATGTACAGGGTTCCCCAGATGCTGAGCCTGATTCCAATTCTGCTAGGGATGATAGTGAAGCTTGGCTGGACCCCATAGCTTGTCCAGAGCCTAGAGCCTGCCCATTCTCCAAAGCTCCTTCTTCATTTGGTATGGAAAGTTCTCCATCTGGTTTTGTTTGGAAGAAAGCACAATGATATCAGAATGTGGATAAGTAAAATATTGCAAGAATTTAAATAGAATAATGTCTCTAGTTGTTTGGTATTAGGTTATTCCTGGCCCAAGAACCTGAATTGAGACCACAGATTTGGACAGAAAATACAGTGAAAGCATTCATTTAGGTGTGACCAAACAGATTTCTAGAAGTCTGCTTACTGTGCCTCACATTTTTTCTTGATTTTCCCTTTCCACATAATCATATTATTTATATCACAGTAGTACAACTTGAAAACATTGGTGATGAAACAAGACAGAGGCATAGCAAGCAAACTGAGCACAGGGGAATTATTTTGTTTGCTCCACTTAGCTTCCTGCCCCCAGATACACTACATGATGCAGAGCTGTGCTGTCTGGCTTCTGTGTCTGAACAGTGGCAGCACAGGGCTTCTGCCTTACTGTAAAGGATTGGGGGGATGGGGGAGGAAGAGAGAGGAGGCCTGTCAGAATCCCTACCACCGGGAGTCTTTGAAGAAGAAACCCTGTACTACTCATACCGGGCCACAGGACCTGGGTAATGCAAGGTTGCAATGTCTCGTCACAACAAGATGACATGCTGTGTTACAATCTGATGGTCTTTCACTTGCTTCAAGAGTAGACTTGAGAGCACCCCACAAAAAAATTCTAGGTCACAAAAGAACCCCCTGGAAAATTTTGATGATCCTTGGACAAAAGACCAAATTTGACTGAGTCCTACCGCCCCTTTATATCGCCACAAAACTTGCATTGCAGTCCTGCCAAACTTATAAAGTAGATGTGGAGAATATGCTTTAACTAAATCTATGGAGCTTTTACATTATTTTGTTCCTTTGAACTAGTTTTTATGCCATAGGAGACATAAATAGCATCACAGGTTTGCCCCTATTTCACACACCACTAAAGCCATTAAAGCTCCCAGCATGACTGAGAGTTTAAATAAAGTAAGGGGCCAACTCTCATAGGCAGCTGCTATAAGGACTTACTATTGGCATGTAACAAATTCCCATTAGAAAGTTCATCCGTGAAATTCTTAAAACCTCTCATTTATCTGAATCAGTTTCTATATCAGCAACTGATCTCTTCTTCCCACCAAAAACTGTAGGGGCTCAAAATAGGTAGGAACGGGAAAGAGTTGGTCTCATTTTCACTGACCACGTTTACGCATTCATTAATACACAGTACTTACTGCACATTTAATTTAGTACTTGTTTAATGAAGTACTTTTTAGTGATGTTACTGCACAGAAGCCTAATAATACTGTGCAGTAGTATATTAGCACTGTCCGTGCTGTGACACACTCCTGCATAGTGTTATTAGGTTACTGCACATTAAGCATCTTGTGTAGACAACATGCCCACTGTTGTCTACATCTGTGGTTTTCCTGTGCAAGTCTCATGATATATACATTAGCATTTTCTTAAACAGCCCAGGTGCTGGAAATGATTACATAAAAATAGTTACTGTATTTTAAGAAAGGCAAATTTATGTAAATGTGGGTAAAAAGCTTGACAATATAACCAGAAAGTGACTTGTAAGTTCAGAAAAGAGAAGGCAGAGAAAAACAACCTACTATTTCTTATGTATTTAAATCTTGCGATTTTTTTAACATTGGGGGTTGACAACACTTTTCAGTGCACCAAACAGAAATGTATATTACTAAAGGAGAAGGCTCACCTATCACAAAAATGCATTCCAATCTCACAATGTGCTTGGTTTTTAAAACAATTATTGAGAGATGGAAAATATAAGACAATCAGTTCAACCATAAGACATTGATAATATGCTTAATTGCTGTGCAGCTAAAAGTATGTTTGCAAGTTTAAGGTTCAGTACTTGAAGATGGTTTTCAGGTATCTTGGATGTATTAGGCTCAATAAGGTCTTGACTTTGTTTTGCAGCAGGAATTTTGGAGGGCCTGAGAAGTGATATACAGATATTATAATAGGCTGAAGCCTAAACTATGCTCAGCTGAGTTGGAAAATTGAGGTAATAGTAATGAAAGCTAGTGGTTTTAGCCGACTGCTAATTTTATGGCCCTATTTTGATCTTACTTGCCCTGATATTAAAAGGCTGTAATTCTATTGCCTTCAGCAGGGTTAATCTTACTCTCAAAGAGTATGAGATCACAGTCAGGGTTGGACAGCTAGAAAATATAACTACAACTTCTATAACTAGAGGGCTAGGAACAGAGATTCAAAAAGCCTGAGCCTGAATTGATTCAATGTTTGCAGGTTACTTTAAGCTGGCTAGGCTACATCCATTTTGTAACTGGACAGACACCCCAGAAATGCAGGCACATGCCTGCAGTGACTCAGGCTAAAAATGGAGAGCTGCTAGAGCTCTCTACAGCATGGAGCTGAGGGGGGGCATGGTCAGGCTCTGGCAGGATGCTGTGATTAGCCCAGCAGGGAATTAATAGCAGTGTTTATCACCCAATTACGAAAACATCAGAAGGAAATTACTAGCTACTTATTGATTCTGCCTGTTGATTCAGGATGGACCCCAGTCAGCATGTGGTCTGCTAGCTAATACATAGACACCTCCTCAGCAAGGTGGAGGAGAGGAGGGAATTCCTGCTTAACAGGGAGTGGTGAGGACAGGAGAGAAGCAGCCCACAGTCTTTGGAGCTCTAGCCAGGGAGCAGAAGGGAGGCAATCCTGCTGTGGAGCAGAGAGCCCTGCCCAGCCCAGAGAGCATGCTGGGATGCTGGAGGTGTCTGGTTTATCTTAAACCAGAAAGGGGTCTGGGACAGATGTTGCATAAAGCAGGCTGAGCCAAATCAGTTAAGTCTGATACTACATTCAACCATGTTTATCTCAACCTGGTTTCGGCCATTTTCAAACTGGTTTACGTGTACTGAACCTCTGTTCTGCTACAGGTTTAAGCCAGTTTCTGATCATGTAAACCAGTTTATGTATAATGTCTATCTCTAGCCGAGATGCTGGCAAACCTCATAGCTTTTCCTTTCAGTGTGTTTTGGGGGCAGTATTGGCCTGCCTGTGAGAGAGGGAAGTATGGGCTTGGGAGGGACAGTAAGAAAATATGGAGAGGATACTCGGTCTGAGGCGGGTTGAAGAGTTGGGCAGGGATGGGAGGGAATTTGGGGAGAGGGAAAGGAATATTATTTTCTTTTATGGAGATAGGGAACATGGAGTTAGGAAGCAAGAGTAGATGGCTGGGAAAGGGGGGAAGCTCTCATTGGTCAGAGGCAGAGGAGTAGGAAGGGATGGGGTAAAGGTGGCTTGTTTTTGAATTGGGGGGCATGTTTTGGTCTCTCTCTCATATTTTAAGATTTTATTCTGTTTCTATAATTCTCATTGTCTTTTGTCATACTCTGCTGCAAGCCTTTTTCAGGCAGGGCAGTATATAAATTTATTACATAAATACATACATAAATAAAATTGAAAAATGGTATTTTGATGACTACTACTATCTCTTTTCAACCTAAGTAGTTAGTACATGAGACCCTCACCATTTGCCGGGGATACATTCTCAAGATCCCCACAAATGGCGAAATCTGCGAATACTGATAATAGGTTTGGAGACAGTAATTATGATAACTAGTGACAGTAATTGTGCTAACTGATTGCTAATCAGCTGATCACTAATCTCCCTCTAATTTCTTGAACTCATTCCCTCAGTCCTTGCTCTCTGTCTCATAATCAGCAGGGGTGGTGGCCAAAGGACTTGGGGGGTTGACAGAGGACGGTTTGCAAAGGAACATCATGATGGGAAGCTGTTCAGCCTTTTTCTGTAGGTCCTTATACATTTCTTGGTAAGGCATCATTGCAGCTTCAATTTCCCTCTTAACCTTCAGGCTCTGTTCCATAGAGGGATCATATTCAAACATTTTGTCAGTGAGTTGTTTGCTATAT
This sequence comes from Crocodylus siamensis, assembly GCF_052110815.1. Lineage (NCBI taxonomy): Eukaryota > Metazoa > Chordata > Crocodylia > Crocodylidae > Crocodylus > Crocodylus siamensis. Next base: position 132,169,629 of record NC_143397.1, on the reverse strand, counting down.
CTGAAGAACTCAGCTAGTGTCCCTAAATTGAAATTAGGTCTTTCTGTCTCTTCATTTTAATTTTCATCATCTTCATCTTCACTATTTGTCATGAGTTTTGTTAGGTCCTCATCAGTCAGTTCCTTGGCATGCGAGTCCATCAGTTCTTCAACCTCTGATTCCTCCATATCCTCAAAACCCTGCCCTCCAACTTCACGGGCCATTCTCACAATCCTTTTGAACTCCTCACTGACAGATGAGAGACCAGTGAAGTCATTGACTGCTTCCTTCCACAACTCCCTCCAGCAGGTGTTGACGGTTGATGGCTTTATTTCATCAATCAACTCCTTTATGTTAGTGATACAGTTAGCAATGTTGTAGTCCTTCCAGCACTTCCTAACATCAAATGTTTGATCACTTTTCAATGCATTATGAATTTGACCGAAGGTGCGCCTGGTGTAATAAACTTTGAAAGTAGCAATCACACCCTGGTCAAGAGGCTGGATGAGGGAAGTTGTGTTTGGCAGTAGGAAGACCACTTCCACGTCAGTGTGGGCAAATTGCAGACTTTGTGGGTGACCTGGAGCATTGTCCAAGATAAGTAGAACTTTGAAGGGCAGCCTTTTGGAGTCTAGGTATTTTTCTACCTCTTGGATGAAAGAGTTGTGGAACCAGTCCAAAAACAAATTGTCAAAGATTAAAGTCTTTGATTTCAGATGCCAATGGCAAAAAGGTCAGATGACAAAAGGTCAGAAGCTAACACAACAAACTCTGTGGTTGTAATTTATGCCTCTGTATTAACAGTGCTGCATATTCTGCATTTGCAGACACACCCTAAAAACAGCTGGAATTAAACCTCAAGGCCTAATTTCTTTGCTTATACTTTTTTTTTCAGCCACCACTTCATTTAAAAAAAGTTCTCTCTCTCAGCTTTTCCCCAGGGTAACATGGCCAGCCTTGGCTGTATCTGGTGCTTCCTTTCTGCCTTTTCTGTCTCCTTCCTTATTTTTTCTCTCTCTCTTTCATGGACACTCAGACCTCAATATAAGTCAGCAAAAACCTTTTGCTCACATCTGCCTTGTTTTAAATAATGACATGTGTCTGGACTAAAAGTGGAGGGCACTACTGTTTCAGCTACTTTGTTTATTAGAGGAACCTCATTTCCTTTCAGTTATCATAAATGAAAGGTACAGGACATATGCAACTCATAAGAGTGTTCCTGGATTTAAACCAGTGCAAATTCTGACCATACCCAGTAATGGGCAACATTCTAAAAACTATGGAAAAAAGCTAAACCTGAGGTAGTGAGCACCCCAAAATCCTGTTGATTTCATGCACTCACTTCTCAGCAGGTATACAGAATTCTGTACAAAGGACACATTATCTGGATTACATTATTTTTGGTGGCATGGTAGGACACATAATAATTCTCTTTGTTGGTGGCAAGATTTTTGATTTCAGCACAAATGTAATCTTTATTTACACTTTAACATCTAATATTAGCTCACTGTTACTTGGACTTTCCTAAAATCTTCAGACATATAAAAGTTGAACAATATATTCCCCAGAGCTTGGCCTTATTCAGAAAGGAGAGCAACACAACTACTTGCTAGTTAACAGCAGGGAAAGCAAGCAAAGGTTTAAACACAATGGTCATTTGTAGAGAAGAATTTCCCAGAATGAATTAATCCTGGCTAAGAGACGTGCTTGATAGTCACACGTAAAACTCATTTAAAAAAAAGCATTTTAAAAGCTGTTCTGGTTAAATGAAATACAAGTGAAATCAATGTAAGTTAGAACTTAGTAATACTGGATGCAGACAGAAGTGCAGCTGCCTGCTGTAACTGAGAATGTTTTGCAGGAAGCATTGAGTTGCAACGATCCCTGGGACCAAACAGAAGTTCATTGTTGGCTTCAGGGGGAGGGGAATCCAACTGCTGGCTGCAGTTTATTTCCCCTAGCAATGGCCCCTCCTCCTTGTGAGGCTGCAAAGTTTCAGAACAGGAGCGGGGAAAGGGAGTTTGTTCTAGGGGTTCTCGAGGCACTGTTGAAGAGTGGGGTGGTTGAACTGGAGCCTCCCTGAGAGGCTCCTTTTGCTCCCTTTCCTTCCTCCCATTCTGAAAACAGCTCAAGGCTGGCAAGTAGCACAGACACAAGTTACAGAAGATGCTCTGGTTTGAAAAGTCTTTGCCTGACCTGTCAGGCAATGAGGGTTCAGATTTTCACCCAACTGACCATTTTTGAAGCTGTCTGCAGTTGTGCACTTGTGTTTGGTCATGGCTATAGACTGCTTTCTGTGGCCAGATCAGGCAAAAATTGTTGCTTCAATTACAAACTACAAATGGTTAGCCCTGAAGAATACAAATATCAAGTTGGAGCTGTTAATTTTGGCGTAATGCTAATACATAAACTTTTTTCCTCATATTTGTGAATCTTTTGCAGTGTTTTGCATGGAGCATGCTAGAGAATATTTTCCAATATTGCCTGAGATTTTGGAAATGCACATTGAAGATAAATCCATACCAGATGAATGGAAATAGAAAGAACTTGCATTTCTGCTACCAGAGAACATGAAGGCCCCAGCTGGTTAATCAGGACGCAAAGCACACCTAATAGCCATTAAAGTAATTGAAGAGTATTTGAAACTACATAATGCAGAAAGTGCTACACTGACACTTCGATTCATCTTATAGTGCAAAATTTATAGCATGAGGGTGAAAGCCAACCTATTCAGGAGTGATACTGGAAAATGTAGCCCTTCCTCTATATGGCTTGTCCTCCTGAACTGAGTGACAAAGCCCATCATCTCCACATTAAGCACTTTAAAAAAATAACAGCTTCTGCTGAGCTGTCCATTTTGTGTCTTCTTGATTTATATAGAAATTTCTTTTGTTGTTCCTTCTTGCAGAACTCACTACCAGTCTCTCTAGACTCTAAGCACCTCACGGCAGGGCCCATTTTTAATGGTAGGAAAATACACACCATGTTGCTATCACAACAGATAATTAAATCATCCCCTCCTCTCTAAGGTAAACTGTCAGGACATGTATTTCATTGTCTCTGGGAAGGAAGGAGTGCTAAAAGTAGGGAACACTCATGTTTGTATCAGTATCATGATTCTTGTGGGTTAGAGGAGGAGTTAACAGAATTCCCGTGGGAGCCTTTGGGGGCTTGTTCTTCCATGGGATTGATTTCTAGCCCTGGGAGTGACCTTGGCACTGTGACTGGTGTATGTATTTAATTCCTGAAATAAGCAGTACTAAAGATTTCCCCTGCTACCACAACTTCATTTGTGGCAATCTGGAATTTTGGGAATCCTATAAAAACCCAGCTCACAGCATCTGGAACTGGGGGCAGAATTGGAGACAGGATATAAGTAAGATGTCCTCACATCTCTTCCTGTCCCGAAGACTGGAAGAAGGCCAATGTGGTGCCTATCTTCAAGAAAGGGAAGAAAGTGGATCCAGCTAACTATAGGCCCATTAGCCTAACTTCTATCTTGGGGAAGATCTTAGAAATGTTTATTAAAGAGGCCATCCTTAATGGACTGGCCGAGGCCAACAGCCTAAGGGATAGCCAGCACGGGTTTGTTGTGGGTAGGTCTTGCTTGACCAATCTCATTTCCTTCTATGACCAGGTGACCTATCACCTGGACAAGGGAGATGAGATTGATGTCATTTATCTTGAGTTCAAAAAAGCCTTCGATCTGGTATCCCACGATCACCTCTTGGTGAAACTAGCCAACTGTGGCCTTGGGTCCACCATGATCTGCTGGCTGGGAAATTGGCTCCGAGGTCGGACCCAGAGGGTTGTAATTGATGGCAGTCACTCATCATGGTGCCCTGTGACCAGTGGGGTCCCTCAAGGCTCTGTCCTTGGACCCATATTGTTCCACATCTTCATTAATGATGTGGACATTGGAGTCAGGAGCGGACTGGTCAAGTTTGCTGATGAAACCAAACTTTGGGGCAAAGCATCCATGCCAGATGAAAGGCGGGTGATCCAGGCTGACCTGGACAAGCTCAGCAAATGGGCGGACGAGAACCTGATGGTGTTTAACACTGAAAAAGGCAAGGTTCTCCACCTTGGGAAGAAAAACCTGCAGCATCCTTATAGGTTCAGCAGTGCTGGGCTGGCTAGCACTATGGAAGAAAGAGACTTGGGGGTCATCATTGACCACAAGATGAACATGAGCCTCCAATGCGATGCTGCAGCTAGTAAAGCAACCAAAATGCTGGCTTGCATCCATAGATGCTTCTCAAGCAAATCTCGGGATGTCATTCTCCCCTTGTACTTGGCCTTGGTGAGGCCGCAGCTGGAGTACTGCATCCAGTTTTGGGCTCTGCAATTCAAAAAGGATGTGGAGAAGCTTGAGAGAGTCTAGAGAAGAGCCACGTGCATGATCAGAGGTCAGGAAAACAGACCTTATAACGACAGGCTGAGAACCAGGGGGCTCTTAGCCTGGAAAAGTGCAGGCTCAGGGGTGACCTGATGGCCACCTATAAGTTTATCGGGGTGTTCACCAGGATCTGGGGGAATGTTTGTTCACCAGAGCACCCCAAGGGATGACGAGGTCGAATGGTTATAAAATCCTGTGAGACCATTTCAGACTGGACATGAGGAAGAATTTCTTTACTGTCCGAGCCCCCAAGGTCTGGAACAGTCTGCCATCGGAGGTGGTTCAAGCACCTACTCTGAACACCTTTAAGAGTAAACTGGATGCTTATCTTGCTGGGATCCTATGACCCCAGCTGACTTCCTGCCCTTTGGGCAGGGGGCTGGACTCAATGATCTTCTGAGGTCCTTTCCAGCCCTAATGTCTATGAAATCTATGAAAGGGCATTGGGGATACACAGGGCACAATGTGGTTGACCTTATTGTGTTAGCCAAACTCTCTAACTGATCCCATTGCCTCTCTCCTTGAAGCACCAGTGAGACTCTTCACTTTTACACCCTCCCCACAAAACATCTCATCAAAACCTAATACTTTTCTCCTAGACTTCCAGCAGGTTTCATTCACTGCAGTGTTTGTGAGTCAAACCTCAGGCAATTTGGGGGCTGTGACCTGGAATTTGATCTTTTGTCTATTTTTTGGTTACAGTCAGTGGGAAGGCCAAATCCTGTTTCACCCTTAAGGAACATAAGTGGCACTTGTGTAACTGCTTATGTGCAATTTTTTGGCACTCTCACAATTTTATCTTGTATTTCCACTTCCGTAGTTGTGTTTGCCCTGCGCTTTCCTCATGCTCAGAAGACTGCAGTTTGTTCATATCTGCTTTGAGATGGATTAGAATTTCCTGGGAGCATGCAGTTGAAGAAAAACTATGACCAGAAACTGGGTGGAGGCCGGGAAAGACCTTTAGGCACAAGACACCCTACAACAGGGCTCATCAACATACAAGCTGCTGGCTGAACCTGCCTTGCAGAGCTTGGGGGCTTCAGTGGTGTATTGGTGGCAGGGGGCTTTGGAAGGATTCTGGTGGCAAGGGACTTTGTCTACATGTGCACCAGGGCCTGGCAGCAAGAAGCTGCTGCCATGCCACAGCCAAGACGCAGGGAGAAGCAGCATCAGGGAAAAGGAGCAGTGATGACCGGCTCCAAAACATTGCTGAGAATGACAGGATGCCACAGGTAAAAAAAAAGGGATACAAGAGCGCTGTCCATGCCCTGCCAGTGCAGTGACAGAGAAGTAATTCATTAAAAAATATTAAAAGGATCTTAGAAAGAGAACCATGCCGTAGTTACTACACAGGATGGCCAAACTCCCCAAAGTTTTTGCTAATTTGACCTAGGGGGAAAAATGCCTTCCTGACCCCAAATCTAGTGATTGGTATGATCCTGTGTGGAAGAGTATCCAGGAACACTGGCTTTCTCAGGAAAGACTGTTTTCAGGACAGTGACTGTTTTATTTGTATTTCCAAGCCAGACATTCACATACTCTGATATTTTCGATGCTTATCTTAACATTAGCAAACAAAATTTGGAAATGTGGTCATAACTGGAGACAATGGGTCAGATTCATACTTGTTAACATAAATGAAGTTGGGAAATTTCTGCTTCTTACAACAGCTTGTGACCCTGAAGCAATTTACTTAAGAAATGGGAAGTGTAATAGGTTTAATTTTAACTAAACATTATGAGAGCGATCTATGAAGCTCCCGAGGAGACATCTTGCTCTGTTGGTGGATCTAGGATTTAGAAAAGTGGGCTACAGTAGGTGTGGCAGATCATCGCATACCTCGTTTCATTGCACTTCGCTTTATTGCGCTTCGCAGATATTGCCTTTTTTTTTTACAAATTGAAGGTTTGTGGCAACCCTGCTTCAAGCAAGTCTATCGGTGCCATTTTTCCATCGGCGCCATTTTTCCAACAGCAATTGCTCACTTCGTGTCTCTGTCACATTTTGGTAATTCTCGCAATATTTCAAACTTTTTCATTATTATTATATTTGTTATGGTGATCTGTGATCTTTGATGTTACTATTGTAATTGTTTTGGGGCGCCACGAACCGCGCCCATGTAAGACGGCGAACTTAATCGATAAATGTTGTGTGTGTTCTGACTGCTCCACCGACTGGCCATTCCCCTGTCTCTCTCCCTCTCCTCAGGCCTCCCTATTCCCTGAGACACAACAATATTGAAATTAGGCCAATTAATAACTCTACAATGGCCTCTAAGTGTTCAAGTGAAAGGAAGAGTCGCATGTCTCTCACTTTAAATCAAAAGCTAGAAATTATTAAGCTTAGTGAGGAAGGCATGTTGAAAGCCGAGACAGGCCGAAAGCTAGGCCTCTTGCGTCAAACAGTTAGCCAAGTTGTGAATGCAAAGGAAAAGTTCTTGAAGGAAATTAAAAGTGCTACTCCAGTGAACACATGAATGATAAGAAAGCGAAACAGTCTTATTGCTGATATGGAGAAAGTTTTAGTGGTCTGGATACAAGATCAAACCAGCCACAACTGGTTCCCTTAAGCCAAAGCCTAATCCAGACCAAGGCCCTAACTCTCTTCAATTCTATGAAGGCTGAGAGAGGTGAGGAAGCTGCAGAAGAAAAGTTTGAAGCTAGCAGAGGTTGGTTCATGAGGTTTAAGGAAAGAAGCCGTCTCCATAACATAAAAGTACAAGGTGAAGCAGCAAGTGCTGATGTAGAAGCTGCAGCAAGTTATCCAGAAGATCTAGCTAAGATAATTGATCAAGGTGGCTACACTAAACAACAGATTTTCAATGTAGACGAAACAGCCTTATATTGGAAGAAGATGCCATCTAGGACTTTCATAGCTAGAGAGGAGGAGTCAATGTCTGGCTTCAAAGCTTCAAAGGACAGGCTGACTCTCTTGTTAGGGGCTAATGCAGCTGGTAACTTTAAGTTGAAGCCAATGCTCATTTACCATTCCGAAAATCCTAGGGCCCTTAAGAATTATGCTAAATCTACTTTGCCTGTGCTCTATAAATGGATGACAGCACATCTGTTTACAACATGGTTTACTGAATATTTTAAGCCCGCTGTTGAGACCTACTGCTCAGAAAAAAAGATTCCTTTCAAAATATTACTGCTCATTGACAACGTACCTGGTCACCCAAGAGCTCTGATGGAGATGTACAACAAGATTAATGTTGTTTTCATGCCTGCTAACATGACATCCATTCTGCAGCCCATGGCTCAAGGAGAAATTTTGACTTTCAAGTCTTATTATTTAAGAAATACATTTCATAAGGCTATTGCTGCCATAGATAGTGATTCCTCTGATGGATCTGGGCAAAGTAAATTGAAAACCTTCTGGAAAGGATTCACCATTCTAGATGCCATTCAGAACATTCATGCTTCATGGGAGGAGGTCAAAATATCAACATTAACAGGACTTTGGAAGAAGTTGATTCCAACCCTCATGGATGACTTTGAGGGGTTCAAGACTTCAGTGGAGGAAGTAACTGCAGATGTGGTGGAAATAGCAAGAGAACTAGAATTAGAAGTGGAGCCTGAAGATGTGACTGAATTGCTGCAATCTCATGATAAAACTTTAACGGATGAGGAGTTGCTTCTTATGGATAAGCAAAGAAAGTAGTTTCTTGAGATGGAATCTACTCCTGGTGAAGATGCTGTGAACATTGTTGAAATGACAACAAAGGATTTAAAATATTACATAAACTGAGTTGATGAAGCAGCAGCAGGGTTTGAGAGGATTGACTCAAATTTTGAAAGCAGTTCTACTGTGGGTAAAATGCTATCAAACAGCATTGCATGCTACAGAGAAATCTTTCGTGAAAGGAAGAGTCAATCGATGCAGCAAACTCCATTGTTGTCTTATTTTAAGAAATTGCCACAGCCACCCCAGCCTTCAGCAACCACCACCCTGATCAGTCAGCAGCCATCAACATCGAGGCAAGACCCTCCACCAGCAAAAAGATTATGACTCGCTTATTGCGGTGGTCTGGAACCAAACCCGCAATATCTCCGAGGTATGCCTGTATAAAACAGCACATATTTTTCTCCAGTTAAAGAGAAACTAGATGTTTACTAATATGCTAGGGGGCAAACACTAACTTATTCACTTTAAGATCAAAGCAAAAAGAAATATAACTACTAATTTGCTAGATTATATATGAAGTTTTAAAAAAACACTACAAACTAGGCAAAAAATAGTCAAAATAGTCAAAAGATACTATATCATTAGTTCTGTCGTCATTATAGTTAAATGTATACCTCTTATTCAGATTCATAAAACAATCTCTGGTCTTCTTGTATGTTTTGACAGTGCCTTCTATACTTCATTGTCAGTAATTTCTACATTTGAGTTCATATTAACACACTTGAGTTAAGGTTCTTAGCTAGAGCTAAAAACAGTTTGCAGGGCTGTGAAATAGAAGAGAGACATTACCAGGAACGGCTAAGAGGCAGCAAAAGTTGCAGAAAAGGGAATAGTTTGACTAGTGGAACATTGGGATCATTAAAAAGGATAGAGAGTTATTAACACCTGTGGAGTAGAGAGAGATTAGCTGGAATTAGGCAATTGACAATGAGTCAAGAAGTCAATTGACTCTCTAAGCACTGCCTGAATAGAAATGTCACTGCCCCTCCCATGCAGTTGGTTTTCAAGTTTAGGTGGAGCAGGAATCAAAGAGAAGTGCAAAAGCACCACTGCACTCCCTTCTAGATCAACTCCTGTCCTGCCCTGAGCTGACTACTCCACAGCCAATACAACTACTTCTCTGTAAGACAGTTTGATCCTGGGACTCTCAGAAACTGCTTTCTACTTCATTTTTACATACTTTATATAAAAAAGTGAAAAGTGGGTATGAAATTGTATCTTGGGGGAATTCTATTTAGTAGCATTTTTACAACGCACTACAAATTGTAAGGCAGTGTAGAAACAGGCCTGAGAAATAGCGGTATCTCTGTGTAGCTGTAGACATAACAATCATTTGAAGATGGGCAATGAAAAAAGAAGGGTGGGCTACTCTAAATATTGCGGTACTTTCTAAATTATGGTTAAAACCTATGCTTTAAAACTCATACTATCATGTGGCACAGACCATTTAGAGCACCCGGCACCTAATCAAATAATTTTTTAATGTGCTCTTTTTAAAAATGATACAGTATTTGGAAGCCCTCTCTTGTACCTTCATAGACTGAAATCACAAGACCTTAGAAGCTGAAGATGGCAAAGATCTATTAAGTCATTAGTCTCCTCCTTGCCACTACATGGTCATTCCCTGCAGTTTATCCTTCACTGATTTTATTTTTAATAGTTTAAGCAATGGGGTTCATTGTTGTGATGAAAAAATGCTGAGTTTTATTAAAACACATTGGCTAGATCAGGGGTTATCAACTGAGGGTACGTGGGGGGTACTTGGGAAGCCCCCCAGGAGGGTACGTGGAAGTGGAGCAGAGAAGCAGGAACACTTTTGGTTTTGCCAAAAGTGGCACTTCTGTGTTTGCTGCTGGCGCTTCTGGTTTCGCTGCAGTTCCCCCCTCCCCCTCTCAACTGGGGTGCCATCCAGCCCATGGGACTACCAATGGGTCCACAAAATTGGTGGCAGGAGAGCAATGACATTGTTTTCCCAGCACCACATTTCTGGACTCACGAGCAGCCCAGGCCTTGCACACTGGATTAGGTACCTGACTCCAGTGCACAGGGGATATCTAGGCCCTAGGGGCCAATCACAGAGCACGGGGGCAGGCGGAAGTGGTGCCTGGACTCTGGGGACCAACCCCGATGGGAGGGGGCAGCACTGGGCCCCTGGCACATGGGGTTGGGAGAGGGCAGTGCCAGACTGCCAGAACCTAATCCTGGTGCACTGGGGACGGAAGGATGGGGGGGAGGGGGAAGGCCTGCTACCTGGCACATGGGGATCAATCTGGCCTGTGGACCAGCTCCATCCCACTCATCTGGTCCTTGGGCCCAAAAGGGCTACTGCAGGAAATTAATGAGGGCTGAAGAAAGCAGGATGGGGCAATGTCACCTGAGAGTGCTGTGTAGCAAAGGCCAATGACAGTCAACACTCTAATCCTGTTTTTAATTCATCCAGAACAATATTAAAGAAGAGACCAAAGCATGTTGTGTTCCCAGCAGTTCAGACACTCAGCTCTGTGCATCTATGCTGGATTGCTTTGCTAAGTATGGATTTTTAAAGGAAAATTACTTCCTAACTCATCAGTTCTATTGACTGCAGGCTGTTGTTCTGCTTTCAACTTGTCTTATAAAGGGGAGTTATGGACAGTTGGTTTTAGGTTCCAATTTACTGTCTCCACAAGATACCTCTTTTGGGAGGAAGTTGCTACAATCATTACAAAGAAATGATCTTCTATGCGTACTGCTCATAGTATCCACATTCTTTTTTTGACTGTCTTTCATGTAGGACTGGGAAAAAGGATGTACAACAGGGAAAAATAAACACCAGTAATTCTGTACATTGTCATTTCCTCTTCTCCCATCCTACAGCCCATCCTTGTTTCAAGGAAGGATGCTAATCCTAATAGTCAGGCTTTGTTTGTTTGTTTGTTCTTTAGCCAGAGACAGGAAGGGAGGCTGGATGAGGAATTCTAATTTTCATGTCCTTGCTTCCTGGCAGGCAGAGTTTTGCAAAGTCAAATGTAACCGTCTACCTTTTAGGATGGAAGAAGAGGACTGTGCAACCTGGTTATAAATGCCATCTTTGTGGTTTATGACACGAAAAGCAAAAAACGAATACAAAGGAAGAATAACCTTTTCACATTTTGTTTTGGGGTGAGGACCTGTGGGTATCTTTTAATCTCCTTCATGTAGAGATACACCAAACTGCAAGCCAGAGCATTATTACACAATGGGAGCAATTATTCAGCATAGTACAAGCAGATCTAGCTTGTTGCCCTTCTGATCTTTGAGTATCAAAGCTTTTTGTTTTCTGCCTTGTGTTTCCAGGAGGCCTGCTTTTAAAACTTTGACCTCTGGGACTATTCTGACACAGCATCATGAAAGGCCAAGTTCATTCTTCACACAACTAGACACTCTACTGATTTCCTCTCATCTTCACTAACAAAGCTGACAGCAGAGACTGACCTTGAAATCTGTGTCAAACTTCTGGGCAAGTTCTTGGTTACCTGAAGGACATTTTTGTCAGTCTTTTTCATTTGGCTAAATACTTGTTTTATTAAAAAACCGTGGTGGTCCTGTTTGATTCCTGTTTCTTTAAGTAGAAATTAACAAAAACTCTTCCATTTCCATTTTTTCCCAAAGATATTAGGAATGATGAAGGCTTTTTGTCTAAAAAATGTTGTTATTGGCAGGCTTGAGCAGAAAGTTGTTTTTATTTAAAGTCATTACTAGAACTGGATAAAATTATCTTCTTTGTACATTTAAAAATGTTGATTGTTAATTCCCTGACCTTCTAATGACACACAGAAAAAATATCAACACATACAACTAAAGAGAAATTACTCACATAGGTTATGGTTTTTAAAAGGATATATTATTTTAAAAACCTTATCAGTTGTCACAAATGCTGTTGTAAACTGATACAAGTCTGCCAAAATCAGCCTACATTTTTGAAGAAATTGGTCCACTACATTATCATGGTGACACAAGTTGAAATTTTGCAACATTGGGACACAAACTTCCAAGTCCAGTATCAGCACTGAATGTTTCAAATTTGGGTAACTTGTAGGTGAAACAATCTGTTGCAAAATTCTCCCACGTGGGACATTTTTCCCTTCTCCCCTACTCCAAATGCCTCTCCCCAGACAAAATGAAAGCTTCACTGTGAGGTGTGGGTGCTTGCCTCTTCTGAAACAGAAATCAGACTACTTTCATTGAAGTGTCTAAATCCCAGGCTAGTTTCCACTGAGGCAGGTATGAAGTCTTCACTGATTTCAGTGGAAACTGAAGAAAGCTAATCACACATCATTTGAACACTCTGTTTCTGTTTCTCCAACCATGTCTTTTTTACAAATCTAAGAGGTGTTGGTTATGGCTTCTTTTTGCAGTTGTGTCAAAACTCTTAACACAATGTTTTGCATTAAGCCATTCTAAAGCTATAACTATGGGTACGGGCAAAAGTTTTTTACATCCAGGGTGTGTCAACATGTGCCCCTGACTGCACAGTTGGTATGGCACAGTCATTTAGTACTTGCTTTAGTTTGCACAGTACCCACTGGTACTACGCAGTCCCAGTGGTGCACAGGTTGTTTCTGACCCTACATTGCCATAGCAACAAGCTACGGTGACGTAGTAGCAGTGTCACTGTTGGTGCCCACTGATGCTATGGTGATGTAGCATCTCATGTAGATGTGCCCTCTGTCTATAATCATGCAGCTTACTTTAAGCCATTTGATCATAGTTTGGGATGGACATATGCAGATGTTTGCTAGTGCTATGAGCTGAGCCAGGGACCTGGTATAAGTAATGTGGGGTGAGAGATGGGCAGGTGGGATCGGAGTGGGGGCTAGTAGGTCTGCGGGGGAAAGGGGAGGTTGGTGGGTCCAGGGGAGTTGCCTGTCCAGGGGTGGGTGTCAGGGAGCTAAAAATAACTTGGTCAGGGTATAGGAGGGTAGGAAGAGTGTAACTCCAAGGCTGGGGTAAGCACCTAGGGCTGCATTCCAAATGTGTACAGACATTCGATAGATCAAAATAATCCAGGGGTGGGCAAGTATTTGGGCCTGTGAGCTACATATGGAGTTCTGGTGAGCTGTCAAGGGCTGGGTCAGCCTTGTTGACCCAGCCAGGGGCCTTCAGACTTGGGTTTGACATTTATGCTTAACTCAAGCTATATGCTTAGCTTGAATTGTGGTTGAGACATGCACCCAGTGAAAGGAGCAGATGGAAAAATACTGTCCCTGACTTAAAACAACTTGGGAACTTAGCTAACTAAATTGAATAAATATAGCCTGGGGAAAAGAGGAACAGTCAGAGCAAGACCTACCTGCACCTAAGAATGAAAAAAATCACTTCAGAATAGAAAATTCCAGTTAAAGGTAACTATACCTGGCAAACAGATGAAAGATTAAGAGGAAGGCGTAATCTAATTTTATATATTAGAAAATGAAAGCTATATGGTATATAAAGAGAGGTGAGAGAGCGTACCCTTCCCAACACTCCTGGAGGAAGCCTGAAGAGATCCTGTCATTGTTCCAAGATCCTGCATCAACATCAGACGTGGAAGCCAGAAGCCCCCAGACAAGAACTCAGTCCGACCAACCAGTGAAGTTGTGTTCATGATATTATAGGTTGGTGAGCATTTGCTTTGACTAGCTACAGTTCTAAATTTTAACTGCTTATTACTGCTTCAATTCTTATTAGAGCTGTATATATTAGGGTTCAAGAAACTTGCTTTTAGTTTAGGACAACCATTTCTTAGTGTCCTTGCTTGGTATAAGACACATTATAGCATCAGGGGAAGCAACAGCCCCCATCCCCAGGTCTCCCATCATGCAACAGCTCACTAAAACTCCCTAAGCAGCCCCCTCCCGTCCACCTGGCCACACTTGCTGCTTGCGTAGGTCCTGGCCAGTCTCCATGGGGAACCTGGGATCATGGGGCAGTGACAGCACAGGGCCAGAGCCCAGGGCAGAGCTGCGGTCCATCCCCTGCATGCCTTTGCCTGCAGAACCAGTGCCTATCACAGAGGCATGTGGGCAGCAGATCACAGCTCTGCGCTGTGCTCAGCTGGGATAGGGCTGGAACCTGGGGGAGCAGAATCTGGGAGTGGGATGGGTGGGTAGGTGGGACCAGGATTGGGTGGGGCCCAGCTCTGCACTGTCACTGCCCTGTGATCCCAGCCCCCAGCCCTGCCTGCCTGCCCATCCTGCTCCCGGATGCTGCACCCCAGATTTTATCCCTGGCCCCATCCCAGCTGCGTGTGGACCAGTGCTGTGATTTGCTGCCCACACATCCTTGTGACAGGCACTGATTCTGTAGGCAGGGGCATACAGGGAGCAGACTGCAGTTCTGCCTCAGGCCCCAGCCCCGTGCTGTCACTGCCCCAATCTTGGGGTCTCCATGTGAACTGGCTGGGACCCATGCAGGCAGGGTGCATGGCCAGGTGGATGGGCTGGGGCTGTGGATGGGTGGGGAGCTGCATCTGGGGCAGCGGCCAGCCAGGATCTTGGCGTGGTTACAGTGTGGGGCCAGGGCTGGGGCAGAGCTGCAATCCACTCCCTGCGCAAACCTTCCCGTGAAACCCACACCTGTTGCAGGGGTGTGCAGGGAGCAGATCGCAGTCTGCCTCAGTCCCGTGCTGTCACTGCCGCATGATCCCATGTCATAATCCCAGCCTCACCCACCTGTCCCGCTCCTGAACACTGCTACCTGCTCACCCATAGCCCCATTCCATCTGCCCAGTCATGTGCCCTGCCCACACATCCAGCCCCCAGCAGTGGGTGCAGGACAGATGGGCCAGAGTGATTGGGTAGCAGGGCTGGATTCAGTGGTGCTGAAAGGAGCTGATGCTATCGGGGCTGCCAGGAAGCGAGTCTGACCAGAGCGCCACTCTAACCCTACTGCGTGCCTGGGAGTGGTGGGACTGGCTACATGCTCCATGGCACAAGCTGCCCCTTCTGCCTGGGCTGGGCGGGACCGAAGGACCTGCCATGGAGCAGACAAAATCCCTTCGTGGGCTGGATCCAGCCCGTGGGTCATATTTTGCCCACCCTGGGCTAATCTGTTCCCAGACTAAGTCAGTTTACCCAGCTCTGCTCATGCTAGCTCCAGATCCAGGCTAAGGACAGAAGCTGTATTTATCTCTGGACACAGTATGCCCGTATTTGTTTTGGAATAAAAATGTCCCAGTGTTGGTATGTACACACCTTGCCCTTCCAATCAAAGTTTAGTGAGTGGCTGAATGTACTGTCATTTTTCTGCAATTGATTCAATGAAGCATGTGGTAGGCCAGAAGAGGGCACCCCTGAGCTAAGTCCCCTGCCTCATTGCACCCAGCCAAAAACCAAGCCTCGGATGCTGTCTCAGGGGTGCCAACTTCTGGCCAACCCCTTTCCTGGAGCACATCTGCAAGCCTGGGGTAGTGCTGCCACCACCTGGACTCAGGTCTTTGTTTGGGCCCTGTGCCACTCGGGATACACAGGCCCTATAGACCTAGGGGTTGCTTAAGCTCAGCAGGATTTATCTAAGTGCTTCTTATGGCCTGAAGCATGGAACGTAGTCAAATGAGTGAAGGGAGCAAGGAGGCCTGCCCAATCCCTCCCTTGTATCACAAGGCGGTTATATCGGATAGCTTTATTGGATAGAGAGGGTAGGCATGGGGAGGGGTACAAGTCAGAGAAGTAGCAAAAGAAAATCCCAGGGAAAACAGAAAGAGCTTGGTAGCCTTTTGCTATGTTTCTAGTTCACTTCATCCTACATTACTAGCTAAAATTCAGGTAAGTTACTCACAAGTGTCATCCAGAGGCTGAGTTTCCTCTGGAGGCAGGCACTGTGTGAGTGCGTTCCAAGATGTTTCTCCTCCCTCTCCCAAGATGGAGGGACCCTTAAATAACTACCTATAAGTTTATCAGGGGTGACCACCAGGATCTGGAGGAATGTTTGTTCACCAGAGCGCCCCAAGGGATGACTAGGTCGAATGGTCACAAACTCCTGCAAGACCATTTCAGGCTGGACATAAGGAAGAATTTCTTTACTGTTCGAGCCCCCAAGGTCTGGAACAGTCTGCCGGCGGAGGTGGTTCAAGCACCTACATTGAACACCTTCAAGAGTAAATTGGATGCTTATCTTGCTGGGATCCTATGACCCCAGCTGACTTCCTGCCCTTTGGGCAGGGGCTGGACTCGATGATCTCCCGAGGTCCCTTCCAGCCCTAATGTCTATGAAATCTATGAAACTTATCTGACCTCATCCTTTGGACCCAACCACAAACCAGTATTTTCAGACCATGGCTGATGCTGGTTGGTTAGTTTAAAAAACGTCAGCACCCTTAGGTGAGAGTTCAGAGTTACATAGGAGAGATGCAAGTGCATTCAGCACCCAGTTTGTAACCAGAGTAGGGGGTTTTAGTCTGTAGCCCTATATCTATGAGCTAGGCAGGCAGAGAGATTTATTCTTCCACAATGCAATCCCAGGATAACTGTTCAGCTATATTTTGCAATGCCCCAGGATAACCTGTTAGTATATCTTGTCCTATGAATCCTTTTAGGATTTATCCCAGGACAACAGACATGGGCATCTGAATGATTGCACTTGGTCTCAGGCAGGGTTCGAATTACATTCTGACTCTTGTGGGGGTCTGCAGTGGTGGCACCTGGAAGAAGTCACTGCCACTGTCTGAAGTGTGGAGCAGTGGGTCAGAGCGGCTTTCGTCTCTTATGGGGGAGCTCTTGTTTCTTATTGGGGAGGGCTCAGCCCCCCCGAGCTCCCCTGTAATTTGAACCTTGTTCCCTGGATAAAATGGTTTGTCCCAGGAAAAATGTAATGCTTGTTTGTAGACATAGAACCAGTACAGCGTGCTAGCATAGTCCTATGCCCGGGCTAGTAAGCTGTACTTCTGCAGAACTAACTTAGCCCTGGTACAGTGCTGTGTTAATGTGGCTGCTGCTTCTGGTTTTAGAGCTAGAACATGCAGCGCTATCCTGTGTATCTCTGCACAGTGATGCCTTGCTCCACAGAGACATGCCATTAAACCTAAATTTAGCAAAACATTTAAGCAAATACTGAAGTCTCATTGAAGTGAAAGTAAAGTACATGGCACATCATAACCTTTGTGCATTCACAGGGGACATGATGGAATAAACTGAAGCTGAATTTAGAATGCAGTAGATGGCATATTTTTGTTACCCTGTTAAGCTGGAATGACATAAAAGAATGGTGTTATCACTGAGAGCAAATAATAGTCATGACAAAACCCCCCCCCATGGTATCCAAGACAGAAAACCATAAATGTTATAGATCTTCAACTCTTACATGGGGACCGGCAGTGCCCTCCAGAAACCAAGGAAAACAAAGCAATTTAACTGATTCCCTTTCCCTTAATAGTTAATCCCTCATTGCCTTCATCAGAATAATGGTATGAAGAGCAGAAATGTGGCTTCAGTCAGGAAGTCTTATTCTCTAAAGAATAACTATTAGGCTCCTGCTTCAACTACTGTATGCTTTTGTTTAATTTTACCTACTAGATAATTGTAAACAGTTACTTAGACAATATGGCAGATTTAAGTAAAATATAAACAGAAATCTGAAGGTCTGATTCTGAATTCACTTATATCCCTATTATTCAGGAATTAACACCCTTGAATTTACTGGTGTTCAAGCAATGCAGGAACAAGCCATAAGACTTTGCAAATTGCCAACTTGGTGCCATGCACACAAGCATTTCTTACCTTTATCAAAGATTTCCTTCAGAACGCCTCGTTTTATAAGCTCTTCCCTGCTTTGCCTCATTGATATCTTTCTTTCCAACGCTACAACAAAAAGACAGAGGTAGATATAATTACAAAAATAAAGGTAATTTTAAAAGACTGTGTGCCCTTTATAGTTTTTATTTACTGTATACTGTTTGCCCCACTGAAATCCATGGTAAAACTCTCATTTGTATCTGAAAGGAAGGACCATTATAACTCCATAGATTTCTACTGGCTGTCATGACATGGCTGTTGATACGTGTTGATCCAGAAAGACCTCTATATACACTCCTATACTCCTTCTGCTTTCCTAAAGACAAATAGCATTAATACGCTTCTAAATAGCAACTGAATAGCATTAAACTGTGGAGCCTTCCTATGCCAGACAAGACCAGACAGTATGATAAGCTTGGTCCTTGGCTCCTCCAGGGCCTGGACCTGTACCTTTGAAGTCAATGGGAGTTGTCACTAACTTCAGTGAGAAAAGAACAGGCTCTTACAGCACAGTATAGGACACATTTGTTTGTACAGGCATTTCCTCAACAGAGGAAGTGATATTTAGGCTGGTATAATACCTTCTTCCTAAGGATGACTTCCCCAGAAAAGTTGACATGTGGACCACCATTCATAAGAGGACATCAATGTTGTGTCCAGGCCTCAAACGGAAATAAATCTGTGAGACTCCATTTAAAGTCAAGGAAGATTCACTGATTAACACCAGTCAAGGAGCTTGCCCAAAACTAAATAATTATTGTATTTGGTGCCTGGAGACCACAGGCACAGGAGATGAATAGAATTCTAGTGGTTGATTAGTTTAGCACTAATTAAGACAATGTCCAATTAACCAAAACATCACAAAGTAAATATATTCAGGTATGCACTAGAAAGAGAATGAGCAAGGGGCACAGCAAGTGATATGCAGGGGATGTTGAGACTATGTACGCTCTGCAAAAAACAAGGCTCAGCTTGCCAAAAAAGAGGGACTGTCAAGGGCAAATTACTTATGCCATATGCTCCCCTGTCAGATGCAGCACACAGCAAATGAGCAAGGAGGAATGAACTTCAGGATGCCCAAAGCAGATTTAAAATGAACAAGGCTCTAAAATGCTCCCCCACTCCCCACCCTGGCATTTCCTCTGTAAACATGACTATATAGCCCTTTGTGATATTGTCATAGTATCTGGTAGCTGTGTATGAGGGTTATTTCTGAAGAATAGGATAAATAAAATGGTCTAGGATGGTTTAATCATGGAGTATCCTGCCTTGAGCAGTGGGCTGAACTATATGACCTCTTGAAGTCCCTTCTAGCCCTGCTTTTCTATGATTCTGATGTGATGGGCTAGCTGGCAGTGACCTAGCCCAGGGGTTTTGAAAGGGCAAAAGATGATTGGAGGACTTGGGATTCCCTTTCCGCACCCATCAGGCCCCAGAGACCCCCCCCCGTGTCCTGATTAGCCCCTTGGGTCACCTGGAGGGGGATAAAAGGGGAAGCGTGGGCTGACTTGGGGGAGAGACCAGCGAGGGACAAGGAAGGAGCTTCACAGAGCCGGCAGGAGCTGAGCCAGCAGGGCAGAAGCAGTGCCCCGGAAGAGCCTGAAAGAGCAGGACCTGCAGGCAGCAGTGGGACCCTCAGCAGTGCAGCGTGTGGCCAGCAGGAGAGGCTCCCCGCTGGGCTCCAGGATCCCCTACGAGAGGCTGCAGCCAGCAGGAGAGGCTCCCCCCCTGCCTCCAGGAAGGATCTGAGCAGTGACCTGAGGGGTTCCCAGCTCTGCTTCCAGCTCCTCCAATCAGAAGCCAGGCAGCTTGATGTGAGGCTGGGGCTCTGGGAAGATCAAGATCCCTAGCAGACTAGAGCAGTACCACCAGTGGTGGCTGTGTGGCAGTGTTCCTGCTTACCACATGGAAGATCTGGGTTCAAATCCCAGCTGAGGTGGCTGGCTTGGGGTGAGCAAAATAACAAGAAGTAAATCTTCTTGCAGTGGAAAGGGGCAATTGTGTTCCCCTCTCCAGGTACCAAGGCCCTATATTTCCTTGACATTTTGTGTGTTTTTTATATTTCACCAACCCATATTGTTTGTTCTGCTGTTTGTGTTTTATATTTTGTTAACCCTGTTTTTTGTCAATGACTGTAAGTGTCTAACCTTTGTTGAATCTTGCCCCCTTGGGGCATTGTCGTGTCCACTATACCCTCTGATTTATGCCTCTTATGTTCCCAGTATTAAAAGGTATATGGTTAAGTCCCCATTGGTGGTCTGGCTCTGCTCTATAGGGGGAGGAGAGTCCCTACACCTCCCACAGCACTTGTGCACCTGCTTTGATCCCTTCATTTGGAGAGGGGGTACCTCTTGGAGTACCGCCCAGGTTACACTAAGTTCACTGTGTACTTGGAGGACTAGCGAGGTTTATATTGACATACATCTTGTTGAATTTATTTGCTATTACATATGGGTAGTTTGGTGTTTTGTTTTGAGGTAGTGAAGTGCTGTGCTCTAGGGCCTATGATAATCCTGCTTATAGAAAAGGTAATATGTCCCTTAGGAAAGAAATGTTGTTCTGTCCTTTTAAAATAAATATTAGCTTAAAAATAAAGCTAAAGAAATCAGCCCTCCTGTGTAGTCAATGCTCTACCAAAAGCTATACAACCATTAAAAATATAAACACACACTTAAATATCCTTAAATGATAAAATACCAGCATGATCGTTAGGGCTTGTGTGAAATTTTTCTGGCTGTTTCATTTCGATGCTGTTTCAACTTGTTTCTAGCTCAAAACAGTGAAATCAAAATGAAATGAAATGAAAGGCTTCAAAACAGCCTCAAAACGAAACAAGGGCAGTTGAAATGTTTCAAAAGTTTCGAAGCTGGGCTTGCTTGCAGGGAAACAGAAAGTAAGGAGAGGGAGGGGGAAGAGGGGGAAAGGACTGCTGTCATATTGACTGTGTAGCTGGCCAGTGACTGTGATCCTTCCCGGAGGTCCCTTCCAATCCCAGTGCTCTGTGGGAGGGATGGAAAAGCAGCATTGTTTGAAGTGAGCTGCTTTCTGCCTTGGGGTCAGTTACTGAGCTGTGAGCAGCTCAGCAGCGTCAGACAACAAAGGCCATCATTTCCTACTTCCTAGCATGTTTCTAGCAAGTGGGATTCATCAATACTTTTTGCTTTCTATACCCTTTTATTTAATTATTATATTAATTCATTCCTTTCAATTTATTCCTCCCCCAAAATCCTCTTTTTGTTTCCACAGATGGAGATATGTATCATGAAAGTATCTCCATACTGGGCTGTAGGAAGTTGGCTTCTGGTGATAAGGTTAGCAAGGTTCAGTGCTTGTTTGAATTTATAAACCACTTTTCGCAGCCAGGCCTATGAACTGCACTTCATCAACCTCCTAGGTACAGAAACTCATGGACTCATTATAGACAGTGGAATTCTGACATATTACAACCTGCCAAACACCTGACTCCCCAGGTACCTCTCCACTTTTACCTGCACTGCTACCTTCCCCCCAACCCCAGCCTGCCCCTCACTCCTTGATGCCTCCATTTCCATTTTCACTGACTGGCTTTCTTGCCTGCATTGCATGCCAGCCTCTGGCTTCTTTACTATTCCTTCCATCCAGGAACACACACACACACACCCCCTCTGCAGGTGCTTCCTCAGCCTGACAAAGGGTTTTTCAACCTGAAAGCTTGTTAAGATATATTTCTCCAAGTATTCAGTTGGTCTACTAAAAGATACCAGATTGACCAAAAGAACCCTGTCTGCCAGTGCCATGTCCTTAGACCAACATCCTTAGCACCTGTCCCCGGTCAGCTGACCGGAAGGAGGCAGGGCCCTGGGCACATCTAAGCCCCAGGGCTGATGTTGGCAGGAAGAGTTCTCTGGCAGCTGCTGGAGAAGAAGCTCCTGCAGGAACGAAAAGAAAGGCTCTAGTCTGTCACAGTTTGGCTGCCTGAGATGTTAGTGCTACTGTGCTGCAGTGCTTATGTGTTGTTATTTAAAGTGGTGGACTGGACTGAGGCTGTAGGGGAGAAGGATGCCTCATTGGGGCACACTATCGTGTTGTGTACAGGCCCCAGCGCCAGTGAAGGCATGCCTTAACACATACACAAAATCATACACGTTGCAAGTTTTGGTTGTCAGCAGCTTGAAGTGCAGTTTCCCAGAAACCCCTATACCTATCTCCTTGAAACTCGACAGACTTTGTGGCCTAAGCAGGGGCCACGATCCCAGAAATTTGCATTTGCATCAGGCAAGAAATGACAAAGTTACAGGAAGTTTTGTGATTCCCCATTACAGCCTATGGGCGAAACAGCAAAACAGTTTTGATGAAACAAAACGGAACAGTGCTTTGAAATGAAACAAAATATCAAAATGAAACACCGTCCTTATGAAATGGTGAAATGGAAGTCAAAACGAAATGGTGCTGTTTCGCACAGCCCTAACGACCATATCATCTTGAACATACTTAGCTGACCTTCAGTGTCATTAGCCCTTAATAGCAAGCCAAAACCAGAAACAAATTTACACTGTTTTTTTTCAAAGCTTTTCATAAAAAGTCTAAACAGTTTTGTAAATGACAAAAAAAATGCCATTTTCTTTCTTTCAACTGAAAATTAAACATTTCATTTCATTCTTGAGTTATTTAACTTTTGGGTTTTTTAAAAAAAAAGGCCAAAAATTTGTGTCTATATGTTGAAATAGAACCTTTTTGGCATTACTGAAATTAAACACTCAATTTAGTAAAATATCAAAATTAGACAATTTTGAGTATTTTATTCTGTCCTCCCAGCATTTGGGGTGAAAAAAATCCACCAGATTAGGCTTGGAATCACAAATAGCTTCAGTTTCTCCAAATCTACATTTTTCAACATTTACTGACTTTTAAGGAAAAAATGATCTAGTAAAGATTGTGTTAATTTCATGAAGTGAAGTCAGTATTTCTGAAAGGTGGATATGGCAGTCATTATGGATTAGTTATATCTTGCTCACTAGCAAGACAGGAAGTACTGAAAAACCACAGACTCATCTAATAACTATTTTTAGGTCTAAATTATGTAGAACTTTCCGGGGTCACTTTGGATGATCATCTGTGCAGAAAGCTCTAACACAGCTCTACCTGTGACAGCTACCTTACCAGAAGATTAAAAAAAAAATTCTGTTCAAAGCTTGAGCTAAAATGAGAACTTTTCTCTTTAAAAAATTCTTCCTGTGTCTGCTTATAATGATTTGATTGCTACAAGGGAAGCATCTCCCTTGGTGAACCAGTGATAAAGAAAGGACTGGCTGGGCTGTTCATTTAAGGACAACACTGAATAACAGCAGTAGTTGATAGTACTAAAACTTACGTTTTTATTTCTTAGGACTCTTCTCGCCAAACATATCCAGTATATTTATGTGCACATGTTGTGATTCAGCTGTTGAACTGAGGTTAAACAATCACAGTGGCCTATCTGGAAGTCTGCATGTAAAACTCACAAAGTATTAGCATGAAACGTGAACTGAATACACAGCTCTGTCTTATTGTGACAAGGATTGCAACTTCTTTTGCCAACGATTTTTTCCCAAAGAAGTTGGTGCCATAAACTTGTTTCACTAAGCACTCAGAAAGGACTCATCCAACAAAAGGAACAAAAAAAATCGTTGAATTAACCTTCAGTTCAGGAAAACTTGTAGATTCATGGGTGCAGAAAATAAATATGATTAAATTTAACTAAAAATGTAGTTCTTCCATTGAGATTTTCATTAGTGATATGTTTAATTAGACTGTTTTGTCCTTTTGTTCTTTTTCCAGGAGGAGAGGAATTTATGTCAACCTCTATCTATGGGAACTAGTTAAGTTTAAAAACTGCTAATTTAACAAATGAATAGTTTTAAAATAAACCATTTCAGTTGGTGGAGTTTACTCTGTGAATGCTGCAGTTAGGCCAGCAGTACAGTTCAGACAAGCTCATAAGAATTTCTTGTTCCTTCGTCCTAGAGCAGGGGTGCTCAACCCCCGGCCTGTGGGTCAGACGCAGCCCATGGCCCTGTGTCATCTGGCCCATGGGGCTCCCTATGGGATTGGAAATTTGACAGTGGGAGAGTGGTGACAGTGCTTCCCCACAGCCTAATTGTCGGACTCATGGGGCCCTGTGTGCTAGATCAGGGCACCTGATTCCAGTGCGCGGAGCTGCAGGGGTGGTGCTAGGTCCAATGACAATCCCAATGTTCACAGGGCTCAAGAGGCAGTGGAGGCAGGCCCCAGGACCCAACCCTGTGTGCTGGGACAGGAGGGGCAGTGCTAGGCTCCCAAGGACCAATCTCAGCAGGAGCAGGCTGTGCTAGGTCCCTATGGTCTGCTCCCAGAGCACAGGGCAGGGAAGGCATGGTTCCCAGCCCTAGAGCCCAGTCCTGGCCTACGGCACTTGATCTGTGGTGCTTGGTCTGTGAACTGACCCTGTCCACTCATCTGGCCTATGAGGCCAAAAGGTTGAGAATTGTTGTTCTTGAAGCATACTGCTGTTATGCCTTTGTTCCCTGAATAAAACTCTGGTGCTCTGTAAAGTCAGGCTAGGTACAAACATTCAAAAAGCCTGAAGTGGAATCGATCTAAGTTACATGGTTTTCTGTAAGCAGTGGCATAGCTTAGATCAGTAGTGAACAGAACACACATTCACACTTTGGCGGGGGGCAAATCTTAGACTTGGTTCTGCCATTTTTAAAGCAGTCTATGTGCATCAAACTTCTGTTCTTTTATGGGTATAGACTGGTTTTGTGTGCCACACTTCCATTCTGTTATGGGTATAGACCAGTTTCTAACCACATATACTGGTAAAAGTGTAATGTTTATGCCTGACCTCTGTGATCACAGACTGCCCCTTCAGTTGAGAAGGTGAAGCATGAGGCCTATGTGTGCAAGTGCATATGCTGCTCTGTTAAACAGCCAGAGACATTTATGCAGTGAGGACATGTCAGCTTATCATTATCTCTCCTACCCACCCTTCAGACACCAAGCTTGTCACCTTTGCAGGAAGTGAGAGCTTCCCCAACATGTCCAAAAGAAGATCCCACCCTTTACAGAATATGATGTACTGCTGCTGCTTCTTATACCACTCGAAAGACCAAACAAACTAGTTCAACTCTTTCCTCCCCACCTGACATTCACATCTAATAAGCTATTCGACCTACTTAAATGTGTCCTAAGCTTGCTGTTAGACTGTACCTCTGGTCTCTCTCTCAAAAAACACCGGGGTCCTTATAGCATGAACATGTCCTTTTAAAGGCCACTAATTTTCATTGGTATTATGGTCAATTAAAATTGTTACAACAACAGAGCTCCTGGCAAAAAATTTCCATTTTGTAATCTATGTCTGGAATTAATATTCATTTTGCTTTTCAATTATTCCAGAGCTGGAGTCATTTCACAAAGTAAATACCAGAGAATCTGTCTCCATGGTGTAAAGATATACAGCTTACTGATTCCTTTCATGGGAGTATCATGTGACATTTACATAGATCCTCCTTTATAATTCTAATTCTAATTCTAATTTTCACCCAGACAGAGAGGTAACTGGTAACTCATCTGATTTCAGAGCTACCATCTCTATATTTTAAGGACAGGCAAGAATACTTTTTTGCTGCTCTTTCTTGTTAACTTTCTAACTACTCAGTAAAGGCAAGTTAAACTGATTGATGTCACTGATTGATGATAATACAAGTATGGAACAAGGTGAAAAACGTAAAAATCAACCATACAAACAAACGATTAAAACCTTTCTTCACAAAGATTTGGGACTAGCAGTGAATTTCATCTTTAGTGAATTTCACTTCTTTCTTTAATACATGTGAACAGCATCTTCCAGATCAATGCTCTCCACAATTTGGTTTTCATTAGAAATTAAATTTAGAGCCATCCTCCTCAACTGCAACTGAACTGCTGTCAAACACAAGAAGTCTTAAGTGAGTTTTGAAAACCTGCATTCTTCACCTCAGGCAGGTATACAAGGTTAACAGAATCCTGAGTCTGGGAAAAAGCACAAAAGTTAATTTTTGCATAAAAACTCTAATGTTGCTTTGGGTGCATTCCAAATGTCAGCACCCTACTAAGAGCTTGATGTTCAATGCAGAGATCCAGGGCATGCATATCCCTTCACCAGGGTGCTTATTTTTCAATACTTTCTTTAAAAAGTGCACTGCTATTGCAATTTTTTGAAGAGCTTCTTTAGTGTTTGGGAGATTATAGCGGGTTCTCACTAAACTTTCATTGTGCCTGGGCAGCCTTGCTCCATAGGACACATCTTCAATATTGAGCAAGCAAACGTACAGTCAACAAAGGGTTAACTCATAGCAATGGTCCTTCTTCGGACCCAGAGAGAGGATTCTGCCTTTTTTGCACCACTCTCCTCCCTCAGCTCCACTTCCTGGGAGCTTTTAACTTCCTCCAGGCCAGGCACTGACTGCTGGCAGCTTGCCCATGGCTGAGCAGGCAGACTGTCACTTTTAACCGCCCGCAGCTGCGCTCTCACTCCTAAGCCTTGCAACCAGCTGCAGGGATGTCACATGAAATACTTGTGGTGCTCTGCAAGTTGTAAAACCATTTTTTCAAGAGACTCTGTGGAAGTATCCAAAGCATAAGAGAAACCAATTGATTTTATTGTTCTTTTCTGGATTCATTAACAGTTCATTTCTGGCTTTAATTAAGTGTTCTATTTTTGGTTCTTGTTCTCTTCTTTCAGACATACTGGAACTATCAGAAGAAATTAAATCTTTGTTTCTTAGATGGCTATTTTCAGAAGCAGGAATGCAGGTATTTTAGTTGGAAAAACCTTCACAAGAAAATTCCAATGTAGCCATTAAATGGGAAAACAGTTGATCCCAGAAATCTTAAAAGTGCTTGACATTGCTTTCCATTGATGATTTCTCCTTTGACTTTTCTTTTTTAGCTTGATATTCAGCTTCAGACAGATGCTACCATTTTCACAAAAGATTGTCACTTTTACTTTTGGTTTCAACCACAATGTTTTACACCATGGGTTGACAACCTTTAATTAATGACAGGCTGCAGCTTCTAACACATCCAGTACCACAGGCCATCCTTCCCTCTGGCTACTTCAGTTGTCCTGGCAGAGGGCTGCTCTCTTGTCTGCTGACAAGCACGGGGAATGAGAATTTGAAGTGGCTAATATAGCCACTACAGTGACCAGAAATTGTAACAAGGGTGAGAAACAGCCCTTTGGACAGAGCTAGAGCAGCTGGAGGAGGCTGGTGAGCCATGAGTAAAATGTGGAACAAAGAATGAGCATCAGATTGGATCATGGCCTAGATCTACTCTCTTTGCTCTAATCTAATCTCAATAAATTGTTGACTGCTGATTTATACTGTCACTGGTAGAAACCATTTGAGCTGAGGATGCTTGTACATAAATACAAGCTAATCTAGGAGCTTCTAACAATAAAGTATAAATGGATGGATCTAGGTAGAAAGTATCACCTTTCACCTGCTGTTGTTCAACAGAAAATCCACAGCATTGCCAATTTTCTAATTAAAAGAAAACAAAAACCACTCTGCTGGTGAATGATAGATGCTCCACCTTTGCAAATGTGGGGGGTTTTGGGGGTTGGGGTCTTTTTTTTGTTTGTTTGGTGCCTTTTCTAACTTTGTACTTGATAAGGCAGTTGCCTATTTTTCCAAGCCTTGAAAGGGTCCCAGTTTCATGGAAGTAATTAGAAGAGAAAACTATTCTGGTTTCCCTTTTACAAAAGGCTCAACTAATTTTTGGCTTGTTTCAGTGACATCTATGAGTTTTTTTCTTTGAGTCTGGGGTTTGAATCTACTTGAAAGTCAAAGTGCAGTACAGCCAAAATAGGTGAATATTGCCTTGTTTAGATCTGAAAATATACACTGAGTTTTGTCTGGTTACAAATTAAACCTATGATTCTCTCTCCAAACTTAGGGGAAGGGAAGAGTGTTTCAAAGACTTATGAATCTTTGGGCAAAACTGAACCAAGTTTAAAATTTCATACAAAAGTTTTTGGCTGACTAGTCTCATCCGTGGATTTAGGGCAATACCACTTTTTACAAGATATGATTCACACACATCACTGTTTAAAAATATCATCTCTGTGTGTGACACACATTAACTATGAAATGTGATATCATTATTTTTATGTGGGGCCCGTAAAGGAGAAAATTCTTACAAATCTTTATCAAAGGTTGTGTTGCCACAATTCAGTACCGTAAAATATGAATAAATCATTGAGAAATGTGTATGGGAACATACAAAATGTGTTTTTAATTTGTTGGACCTATAGAAATGGCAAAATTGTGCCAAATCAGGGGTCATTTACCTGAGAGTAGAAAAGATTAATTCCCTGCACCACAGAAATAAGTGAAATTCTGTGGTCTGTATTATACAACAGAGACAAACTTATAAGATATATCTTAACATAACTTGTATTCATACCTTTGAGAGCATAGGGTTAAGCCTTATAGCCAGGGTTGCCAACCCAAGAAAATATTTTTTTTTTTACTGCAGACTACAATATTTTACTGACAACATAACTTTTTGACTGACTTACATTTTACATAATGTAAATGTAAACCTTTTGCCAAGACTTGGATAGCAGTAACAAAGGCCAGGTTCAAATTTAGAAGTTTAACACTGCTTCCTAAATCTGGCTTGAGCCTCCACCCAGAAACCTGGGAAAATCAATTTTAACTGGGTATTCCACTGTGAACAAACTCCCCCACTCACAAGCAAATGTTAACTAAAACAGGGTTTATTAAAGGGGGAAAGAGATAAGTATACAACTTTAGACAAAACCATAGCTATTAAATTCACCATCCAGCACAAGGTGGCAAAGGCCTGCAGTAAGGCAGCAGCCCTATATTTCAGGAGGGCAAACTTCAATGAACTAAGGAGGATAGTTGGGGAAGCGCTGAGGTCCCGGGGGGGAGGGGAGCCAGGTGTCCAAGGAGAGTGGTCGCTTCTTAAGGAGACGATCCTCCAAGCCCAAAAGAAGGTAATCCCAACGAGGATCAAAGGGAGCAGGAGGGCACACAAGCCTCCATGGCTCACCAAGAGCATCTGGGAATGTCTCCTTGCTAAAAGGGTGGCGTACACCCAAAGGAAAGAAGGGGACATCACCAGGGACAACTATACTGCAGTCGCTCAAGGATGCAGGGGGACAGTCAGGAAGGCCAAGGCTGAGATGGAATTAGGGCTAGTTTCCCAGATTAAGGACAATAAGAAGTCCTTCTTTAAATACATAGGGGGTAGAAAGAAGGTTCTGGGTAATGTGGGGCCCCTGAAGGACACGTTGGGAAATTTGGTCATCACACCAGATGACAAAGCTAACATGTTTAACGATTTCTTTGCCTCCATCTTCCTAAGTAGAGACCAGAACTGTCACCTCCCTGCTGGGCCCCCCTCGGGCCCCAGGGGAGGCACACCTGGGCCAAGGTTAGTGAGGAACTAGTTAGGGAACTTCTGGAGGGGCTGGACGTGTTTAAGTCAGCCGGCCCGGAAGATATCCACCCTAGAGTTCTAAAGGAATTGGCTAAGGTCATTGCAGGACCCCTGGCACGGCTTTATGAGCACTCGTGGTGCTCTGGTGTGGTGCCAGAGGACTGGAAGAGGGCCAACCTGGTTCCCATCTTCAAAAACGGGAAGAAGGAGGACCCGGGAAATTATAGGCCAGTAGTCTTACCTCAATCCTAGGCAAGCTGTTTGAGAAAATTATTCTGGCACACATCCAAAAGGGGCCAGCTGGGGACTGCATGCTTAGGGGCAACCAACATGGGTTCATCAGTGGCAGGTCCTGTCAGACCAACCTGGTGGCCTTTTAAGATCAGATCACCAAATCACTAGATGCAGGGGTAGCAGTGGACATAGTCTTCCTGGACTTCCGGAAGGCTTTCGACACTGTCTCTCACCCCGTTTTCATTAAGAAACTGGAGGACTGTGGTGTCGACACCCACACAGTCAATTGGGTCACCAACTGGCTGGAGGGCTGCACCCAGAGGGTGGTAGTGGATGAGTCCTTCTCAACCCGGAAGGACGTGGGCAGTGGGGTCCCCCAGGGCTCGGTCCTCGGGCCCGCACTGTTCAACATCTTCATCAGTGACTTGGACGAGGGGGTGAAAAGCACCCTGTTCAAATTTGCTGATGACACTAAGATGTGGGGGGATGTGGGCACGCTAGAAGGAAGCAACAGACTACAATCGGACCTAGACAGGTTACAAGGGTGGGCAGACGAGAATAGGATGGGATTCAACACAGACAAGTGCAAAGTGATGCACCTGGGGAGGAACAACCAGCACCATACCTACAGGTTGGGGAACTCCCCTCTTGTCAGCACAGAGGCGGAAAAGGATCTTGGAGTCATCATTGACTCCAAGATGAACATGGGCCAGCAGTGTGGGGAGGCAGTCAGGAAGGCCAACTGTACCTTGTCATGCATCCACAGATGCATCTTGAGCAGGTCCAAGGAGGTGATATTCCCCCTCTATGAGGCACTGGTCAGGCCGCAGTTGGAGTACTGGTCCAGTAGTGGCATGGACCTTCTTTCCACTACCTCTCCCTCTTCTGCCTCCCTTCTCTGTCCTGCCCAAAGCCACATAGCCCTTCCTACCTTCAAGATAAGAAGCTGACCAGCCATTACAGACAAGTGATGGCCCAGACATGCAGTGGCAGCATGTGGCTGGGGACGGTGACTATGGAAGCTCCCATGGGCCACAAAGCCCTGACAATGAGCTCTCTACAGTGCATCCAGCTGCAGGGTGGCATGGCTCTGTTCTGTCTGTCTAGCATTCAAATGACAGATTTTTAATCAAGCTCACCATTTCTTAGATTTTTTTATGGATGGCTTCATTCCTTCTTCCCCCCCCAGGTGCCAGATTTCACAAACTTGCACTTTTTTATTTATTTATTTTTACAGACTGTAAATTTCTGGACAGTTGGCAACCCTGATATATCCTACTTTGATTAACTACAGGGTAAAATATCAATTTCCCTGGTCGGTAGGATGAACTGTATCTATTCTTTACTTGGATTTTGGCACAAGAAATGAACACTGACTAATATAAAAAATGCAGATCTACATAGAGTACCATCAAGCATAAATTAACCCCTCAGAGGAAAGGATCTGCAAAAAAATGCAAAATCAAATCCCTTAACACAGAATTACAGGAGCTAATCAAAATGTTGCAGACTACTTTAAGCAGAGGAAATCATGACAAAGTAATAGGATTTAAAAAGTATTGCTTGCAACCAAGAATTCCATAAAGACACCCAAATAAAATAAAATTTGAACATCTCTATCAAACGTAATTAGCAGAAGGAACTGAACTGAAGAAATCAGAAATCCCATCCAAAACCAGATGGAGTGTCAATCTCTCATACAGAAGGAGAGAAATTTTGAGACACACTGGTAAAACGCAACATAATGGATTTCACAGACTGAATAATACAGGAAGTCTGACAAAAGATAAATAAACAAAGACAAGAAATAAAACAGGAAATCTCAGGCAAAAAACAGAAAGACTAAGAACAAAATCAAAGATACTGTAACTCTGAATGAATGCAAGACCCTCGCCATCCTAAAGAAAAACATCATTATCCCCATTTTTTCACAACTGATAGATAGGAAGGTATAAACCCCACTAAGTAGGTACAATTATAATTCTAAATCTGGCCTACACAACAATTTGGCTGACTGGCCAAATAAAACCCATGAATAGATTTCTCCAAAGGATAGAAGTTGCCCTGTTAACCCAAGATTAAGGTCTGGCCTTAGTCTCTGCTTGTGCAAATAACACAGTAGGGAATACAGGACAGAATCAAGTTCACTTGAAGAAATCTGCAGATATACCAGGTGCCTATCCGAGCTGTTCTGTTAGGGTCCAGGAAGAGCTAAAAAAGTCCCAACAGGTATGATGCAACTGAGAAGTGGGGCCAGGACTCCTGGAAGATGTTCTGACCTAGCAAATCTTTCTCTGAACAGACTACTATGAAGTCATGGGTACAAAAGAATATTGCTTCTCCTGGCTGAGCCCCCAGAAAGAGAATGGTATAAATAGTGCCTTTGATATGGTTCAGCTGCCCCACTGATACTGGGATGGGGACATGGTTTGTCTCCTTCTGTACCAGCAGGAGTGACTCAGACATTAACAGTAACATATCACTGAGATTAGATGCCACCCCACCCCGTGCATAAAAACCATCATTTTTCAACTGTTCTGCACAATTTATTTTTAGCATTTTCAGAAATAATGTACAGGATCTGAGGAATAACATCAGAAATCTGACTGAGACTTTGGACCTAAAAGAACATGGCTTCCAGAATAATCCATCCCAGGATTTATAGTAGATCTAAGTCATGCTGGGTGAAGAAACAGGGAATATAGTTAGTGGTATTTTATAACACCCATGCAAGACAGATATGATAGATAAAGCTGATCAGTACTTAAAAACTGTGTCTGTGGTTCAAATCAAGAAACAAAATAAGTTGGTATATTTAATCTTAGGGTTTGTCTGCATTGCAACAGGAGGCTTGATTGTATCACATCCACAGTCACTTTAATTTAATTTCATTTTGATACTCATAGCATGGATTTCAGTGTGAGTTGCCATGCTGCCAAGACTTAACTGCTGTCAGAACCCAAGGCAGTTAGATAAAGATAGCTTGGATCCACCTAAATGTGCTACCATCACATCTCTGACTGCAGTGTATACACATCAAGAACTGTGCAGCCTTTATGCCATGTACATATTAGAAGACTCCCACAATTTTTCAGATAGAACATAGCAAAACATAAAATAATGGTTCCACATAAAATGTGGTCCCATAGCATAGCAAAATGCCAATCTCAAAGAAATACAGCAAAAATATTGAAATTGTAGTTTCAACTTGTCAAACCTCTCCAGCCATGCAGCACCACTGAAGTTGTCTGAAGACTACGTAAAAGAAAAAAGAATGTGATCCAGGGAATCATCATCTAGAGATCAGTCTTTCAGTCCAGATAACTGTGTATCTTTTTATCTACTCAACTTCCTTTAAACATCTTGCAGTGCCAGGCAAGGAGGCTTTAAAAGAAACACAACTACTGCTGGAAGAACATAGTGAATAGCCTGAGGAGACATTAATCCTTATATACTGCACTGTATTATAAGCCAGAGCCTCTTTCACTATAATGTACTATTCTTACAGCAAGAGTACAATATGCAAACAGATGGCTCACAAACAGGGATCAGCAGTGTATGTAATTACAGAAATACATATGCAACATTTTGATACAAATAGTGCAACTAATCTCAATCAAACCAAAATCAAGTCATATCATGTCAATGACATCGCCAGAAAGAAAAAAAAAGTCCATGATTTCTGGCAGCTCAACAGAATCCACTCCAAAATAGAATTTACACATAAAATGTGAACAGCCAGCCAAGCTGCCACTTTTGGATGTGCTCACCATCAGACAACACAGCCAGATGGCAAAATACGCACCACAATTTACAGATACAAGTCTAACAGATTTCAGTAGACTAGATTCACCAGCATAAACTCCTACACTGAAAAGCAGCAAAGAGTATTAATCTAGCCCTGCCTTGCAGTTTATGGGATTGACCTGTTAGTTTTCTTGTCAGATAAGAAGATAACAGAGAACAGGGTTATGGGGGAGAGGCAAAAGCATGAATAAAGGAGAGAGAGATGGATAGCTTGGACAGATAAGGTCAGGGAAAGACAAGTGATCTATGATTTATCCCAACCTGGACAGGTCCAAGCCTACACCTCATCCATTGTCCAGCCATACTCACAGGCATATATAAAATCTGCTTTGGCGTATGTCTCTGTGGCCACTCTTGAGCTTAGTTTTCGCTGAAAGCAGCCACGGGGCAAAGGCTCAGGGCAGCCTCACTGGCATATTGCCATGCATGCCAACAGGTGCAGGTAGATGAGGTTGTGATCAGGTCTGGCTTGAGCGGGATACACTACTGCTGCAGCATAGACAAGAACCCACCAGCCAATTGGGATAGTTTGGCCTCTCATGCTGCCGGTGAGGAAGATACCTGTGTTACAGGAAAAGGTGAATTTGCAATGACTAAGGACTACAAACATTTGCACCCTACCCTTGACCTGCAAATTAGACTGCTATGTTCTTGAACTTTACCAAAAGCTAGGGTAACAGAGGCAAGCTCTATTTCTCTAATGAAAGCTTATCTTGACTATAGTGTGGAAAGGTTAATTTGGTGGATTCTTCTTGTCCAGAACTGTCCAACTTCTGAGCAGTCAGGGGCCACACACTAGGTAGGCTGCACTAGCTGAGGCCACCAGCTATATACTGCACTACATGGGTGCTCCTCCCCACACACTGCACTGCATGGGTGCTCCCCTCTGCCCCACTGCATTGCATGGCCTCCCTCACTCTCATTGTACCACTCCCTGTGGGCATCTTGGACTGAACTCACAGTGCCCTACACTATACCTTGCCATCTTGCCCATCCCCACTTAGATGGAGGCAAAAAGAGGAAGGTGAAGGAAGAGGAAGAGCTCAGAGCTCTGAGCTGCTACTGCAGCCAGAATGGTGGGAGGAGAGGCAGCCAGGTGGGAACTCAGGGGCCTCATGGTAACCCCTTGTAGGCTGCCAGCAGGACACCAGTTGGATAGGCCTGTTCTAATGTACCAGAGAAGGACTTGCACTGGCTGTCAAACCTCTGCATCGTAGGGAAAAAACATACCCAAAAGGACATTGTTAAACCCAAGGTTCTGCTATACTTGTGCCTACTCTCCTGACACTTGCTGAAATGATAACTGGTTTGGGAAAAAAGCTGTTCCAGTCCTTGGCTAGAATAGTTAATGCGACAAAAGCCTTCTCAGGTACAGAGACAAGCAGATGGATGGTCATAGATGTTTGTCCACACACGCATCTGTTAAAATAGACAGTTCAACAAACTTAGCACTCAGGAATGCCCTAAAGGATAGGTCTTCCAAAAATCCCACAGAATTGATTTAGCAGCATATAATCCTGCTTTCGAGTGTTTCGTGACAAACCCTGGGAAATTTTACCTACAGCACGATTCCTATATTTCCACATAGAAACATCAAAAGATTAATTGCTAAGCGTGAATAAACTCAAAACCACTTATGAAAATGAACTGGCATCATCCCTCAAATGTAGACATTACAAAGAGCCAAGTGGGGAGTTGTTCATTTAATGCTTGATTGAATGATTCAATACCAGACCAGAGAGAGAGAAAAAAAGTATCTTCCAAAATACAGGAGTATTCTGGTTCACTACTGTCACACCATCTAGCAATTAGCTCAGACAGTATATGTCAACGCTAGCTTGTAACATGGCAAAAACTGGTTGGCATAGATAAACACCACGTCAAGGGGTAACTGTCACGTTGTTACCTTCTGTCACCAAATATACTGGCTTTGTTTGAACCAGTAGCTGATAAAGAAAGGATGTAGTAAAGTTGAGGATAAAAGCAAATGCCTGCAGAATGTCAGTGTATTTAATTGATTTGGGATCTTTTTCTGTATTTTTGCTTTCTTGGTAGCAAAGGTAAATTTTCCCAGCTTCCAAAGTGGTGCTGCCTTTTGGAGTTTACAAGACTACATTGGGTCAGATTGTAATTTGGGTCACACTAGGATAAAGCCAGAGTAACTCAACTAGAATTTGGCCATATAGCACTAAGGACCGTTCCATTCCTCGGAGTGGGATGTTTATTTTTAAAAGCAAAAGAAGATAATCTGAGATCTGATTTTCCTCTCATGCAGGTATAACTCATGTAAAAATTGGGTCCTGTAAAGTTAGTATTACTTACTATTTCAGATACTGAACTTATTAATTATGACAAGATGGATTGGAAGATATTGGAGGGAAATTAGAGAATAAGCTATCTGACCAGAAGCTAGAGATACCGACCTATGAAGAAAAATAAGAACTGTAAAGATGACTGACAGACAGAAATAGAGGACATTGAAGGAAAAGGGGTTGATAACAGCATGGAAATATTTGTAAACACTAACAAGTAATACTAATAATACTAACTGTAGTCATGATTTACATTATATGTTACACTGAACATTGCATAATTTACACATGGCATAATTTAACTGTAGATAATATACAGAATAATTCTAGCATAATTACTGCCTGAGACCTGAGAGCCCCAAATGTAATGACATCTCGACTGTTTCAAGTCTTAACAGTATACTATTTAAATACTGGGCTTTATGGTTTTGGGTACTGGTAGCTAACCTTTTTGGCAGGCATGCCAAAAAGTAGCTCTGTACCCTCCTTGTGTCACTCTGATCCCTTCCCCCTGCCCAGTCTTCTGCTATGCTTTCTGTTTCCTGTACTGTGCTCCCTGATTGATCTGCTGACCTGCTTCCTACCATCTGCTGCTATATTGTCTGCCCCCTTCCCAATCTGCTGTGTGCCACAAAGAGAGGCTGCTTGTGCCACTTCTGGCAAATGTGCCACAGATTGGCCTGGCCACCCCCAATTTAGGAAATGAGATGTAGGCTCGTCATTTAAATTGTACAATTTAATTTGTGACATTTTAACAAACAAAGGGACTTTATTTCCTGGCATACATGATTTACCAGGGCTTTATTTCTATGATCAGATGATTTATGCTAAGTAATACAAAGTGTTATATATATTTGTATCCAAAATTACAAAATGGGTGCAACTTCTGTACCGTGACTTGCATTAGTTGTCAAATAGCACATCACATTGCCAGCTGTTGTGTCATCCTCACTTAGAAGTCTTTTCATCATGAGCTCTGTAAACTTAAGGGTTTTTCATTCATTGATTTAGAGAAAGTTCAACTTCCTCTAGATGTAGGAGATATAATGACATGCCATGTTTCATGTTAGGCATCTCCTAATTATGAGCAGTTTTACTGATGTTTTATGAAAGGAGAGCAATACTGAAAGCACCGAAGAAATGAAAAATTGGAATCTGAAAGTTTGGCCAGTTCAGGACACTGTTACCTGTTTCCTATTACAGAAAAGGAACCCCAGCCATTCTCTAGATACTGGCTGATATTTCACAGTAAAAACTAAAGAGGTTTTGAAGCATTCACTCATGTAGAATTATTAGTTTACTGAAAGTGGACAAGTATTTGAAACTGTTTTCCTATAAATTGTTTTAAAAATTGTGTTGCTTGCTCACTATTAACTGATATATCCACAATTGTCTCTCGGTGGCTTCAAATGTACATATACACATGGTAACATTTATTTATTTATTTATTTAAGGGACAACACCAATCGGAGCCTGATTTTCAAGTTTCCATATTCTGTAATACCCCAAATAAATTGCCTTTTTAAATGTGAGCTGAGAGTCAGGCCTACAACTCTCTCCATGGAGTCTGTATTTGCATGAATCATGGCCTTTTTCTCTTTAATCCAAACTTAATAGGGGAGCTCGACACTTTAAAGTATCTTTAATGAGATACCCCAAAGTCTCCCCCTCCCAATGATTGGTCATTTCTGAAAATATGGTCTATTTTTTCCTTCCAAGGTCATAAAATGAATCATATATCTCTCTTTCAGACAGTTCAGTTTTAATACCCAGTACTTCAAGAACCTCTGGTAACTCCTGATTTTCTATCTCACCTTTCTCTCATGAAATGGATTTGTTTTTAATACAGCAAATGTTTCCTTTCCCACTTGTGTTTTCATGCCACTATATTTATTAACATTTGCATGCAAATACCAATAAAGCACCTGAACAAAATAAATCCAGTTTTATTTTGCAGTCAGTCACCAAACATCAAAGGACATTTGATTGTGACCTAAACAGCAGTAAAAACAAGAATATTGAGGTATTTTATATATTCTCCAATAATAATAAGATATAAAATATTAATCTGCTAAATCAATATATATTTTATATCTTATTATTATTGGAGAATATATAAATATTGAGGTATTTTATATATTCTCCAATAATCTTCTCCTCATTTGTCTTGGGTTCAAATGAGGAGAAGAAGAAAGATCTAGTGAAGTAACAAAGAAACCTTAAATGGGAAAATGCATTGAGACTATTTTATTCCCTATTCCAACATTTGCTTTATTTTAATCATAAGATTTGAATGAAGAAACCTTTAAGAGTTCAACTGTTTACACTGCATATCAGCTATCTAATGCCAATCTATTTGTGACATTACAATTAATTGCTGTGAAGATGGTTGCAAAACTGTAGATGATTACAGTTTCAAAAGAGAAATAAGCAGCAGGAAAAGATGAAGTTTATGATCTGGGACTAATATAAGAATCCAATAACTGTGATTTTTGAATTTACTATAGTGCAGAACAGGTTGACAGAATGCTGAAGCATTTTAGATATCAGAAAAACCCACATTTTGAAGAAATAAGACATTTAGGAGGATGTGATAGGAGCATTACCTTCCTTCTGTTCTTATTCTTCCTTATTATTATAGCCATATTAGCAATGAATCTTATGATGGATCTAATATTTTAGATTAAAATTATCCAGACCTTTAAAAAATCCAGCTATGCTATTAACCTTTATAAAGATCTTACATTTCTTTGGGCGTATCTACATGAGATTCGTAATTGCAAGGTTTGCAAATGCAAATAGCAAATTTACTCACAAGTAGTCACTGCCCAGTAATGCATGTGTAGATGCCTGTCTGGGAGCAAATGTGCTCCCAGTCAGCTGGCCACCAGGGGATGGGAGATTGCTCCCTAACCTGGAGAGCTGCCTGCTGCCTGGGTGGGCTCTGCCACTGAAGCCTGGGCAGGGACTATGGCCCCCTGCCCTGGCAGAAGAGAGTGCCAAGCCCCCTGCTCTGAGATTGTGATTGCAGAACGGGGAGTGAGAAATCCTTATCTCCCATCCCCCGCTTTGCCATTGGGACTGGGGAACAGGGTCTGGGAGATCCTTATTTTCCAGCAGCATGTCTGTGACAGTGGGACTGGTGCAGGGAGATCCTTATCTCTTAGTGCCAGCTCTGCTGTCATGGACCCAGGGCTGGGAGAGCCTTATCAAGCAGCTGGGCAGGGAACAAGCTCCCAAGCCTGTTCCCCACCCAGCTCCATGCTCATGGAACTGAGCAAGGAACAGGTTCTCCAGCCTCTGCCCTGAGATTGCAGAGCGGGGGCTGGGAACTGTCCTGGTCAAGGGCGAATCCCAGCCCTGCGCCTTGACTGGGTGAATAAGATGCAGGGCTTGGAAAGAGCTGCAAAGGTGGGGCAGGACCCAGCCCCCTGCCCCAATGTCCCAGTGGGGCAACAAATAGTGGCTGGGCTGCACCAGGGACTTGCTGCTAGCTACCTTTCCAAGTCCCCACTCACTACCCTTCCTCTCCCCTCCCCCTCACTGCTGAAGCTGCCGGTGACATCTGCAGGTGGTTTCAGATAGCCATTCGGTGCACCACGACCGCCTGCAGACAGTCCCCACTTGCCACCGCCACACCCCTGCTGCTGACACTGTCACCACCACTTGTCGGTGGCCGTCATGCCCACCCAGCCTCAGGAGGCACGACGTGAACATGTGCCTTCTGGCAGCTAAATGAAAGAGAAACAGGTGTTCAAGTAACTGCATAAGGAGTGGCTAGAATTTTCTTGCTGACATAGTTCTTTGAAAGGCAAGTCTCAAACTGTGTCTTTCACTAGAGACTAATGAATCTCATCTGATGAAGGAAGGACAAAGTAGACAAAATAAAACTTCTAGTGGAGAAATTGTAACAGAACTCCTTAGCATTATTTAGCATTTTGCTTTAGGGCTCATTGGCACTCAGTTTAATGCACCTCTCTGGCTAGATACAGACATTCAAAAAGCCCTAGGCAGAATCTAAGTTACTCAGTTTTCTGTAAGTGGCATAGCTTAGCTTGGTAGCAAACAGAACACACATTCGCCCTTAGACTGGGTTCCACCATGTTTAAACCAGTTTGTGTGCACCATATTTCTGCTCTGTTACAGGTATAGACTGGTTTGTTGTGCTGAACTTCTGTTCAGTTATGGGTATAGACCAGTTTCTGATCATTTATATCGGTAAGAGTGTAATGCCTGTTCCATGAACGGCATGTGCCCCCGGTGGCTGTGGAGGGGCACGGCTGTGCTGGTGGCGGTGGGAATGCGGCAGTGGGAGCCCAGTGGCAGTGGGAAGGGGCTTCTGCAGATGCTGCCGGCGGGGGTGGTGGTGGTGGTAAACGAGCGCCAACCATGGGTTGGCGACCACCTGCAGGCACTGCTGGCAGTGTCAGTGGTGGCCGGGGTCAGAGGCACCTTTTTGCAGAGGGTGCACCACCATGTGCAGGGGGTGCATGTGCACCCATGTGCACCCCATACACAGCGCCTGTGGCCTGTACCTTGCCTCAGACTGTAACAAGAACTGCTTAAGAGATTGCATGTAATGATTCTACATTAACACTGCTTGAATGGTATTTTCAAGGTGACAGTATTATAAAATTGTTATTTTCCTTATATCATTAGTATAAAGCAAGTAAGTCTTCACATAAAAACTGAACCCCTTAATTATGATTTTCAGAGGAAAACTGAGCTAAAGGCCCAAGATCTCTAAGGCACCTAGATGGGACTTAGCCAGAGTTTGGCCACCTAAATCATGAAGAGCAACCTTAATTTATCCTGCTCAGTACCAAAAAATGTGTCATTTACTGAATTCATTAGGTACCTACCTTTTGGCTGGAAATACCCTGAGATGACAAGACTTAGGTTGCTGCACATGCTCTGAAGCAATCCCGGCCACTCACCTAATTACCTTAGTCCTGTCTAAGCTCTGCTGTGATCTGGGAAGTGTATAAACTCTGTCAAATCCCCCAGTTCCTAGAAGTGATGAGGACAGGCCATGCTGACAGCCCCTTTTCAGCTGAAGAGGAGAAGAAGGAAGGGAGATAGCCTATGTTCTGAGTGGTAAGGCAGAACCCAGTGGGACCCATTTTTGGACACAGCCCAAATTCACTAATTTGTCATCAGACTTTTCACACTGCTCAACAATGAAGTACATCTTCCACATTAATTATCACAAATCTTAATAAAAAAAAAACTTACTAAACCATGGCTACATGTAAGATAAGAATTCAGCAATAGGGAAATCATGCAGTGAATTAAACCTTGTAACAAGGAAATCATGACTCCATGAAAAGGTCCTCCGGATCATCTTTGACAGATGTATAGTGTGATTGATCAGTATAGTGTTTAGTCTTAGCTGTGCCAACTAGTTGAAGATTACCGTAGATGCACTGGAGCGTTCTTCACAATTCTATCAGTTAAGTCACTACTGAAATTAAATACTGTTATGACTCCAAGATCTGTTCTCCCAAACTCTGTGTGCAAGGGGTAGGTATGCACAATTCTCACTGAGTCAAACTGAACTTTCTTAAATTTCTTTCTCCTGAAGCAGATGGACCTATTTCACTGAGCTGTGTCAGAGATGGGACCCTTTCAAGGGACTTGGTCCCACAAACACTTATTCATATGTGTAACTTCATTTAAGGAAGTGGTTCCCTTGACTTGAACATTACCACTCATTCCAATAAAAGTAATCCCAGACTAAGTCTTTGCAGAACTGCATTCTAAGTCTGGAAGTTCAGGTAATCACCCCCAGAACTGATGATTTATGTGTGAACTGGTTAGGGCTAAAAAAATGGATGCAGAAGTCTCAAAAGAATCACATCAACTCATCCAATTCTGGAGCTGTTCACGTCCAGCCTAAGGTGGAATCAGAAAGTACAGAGAAATTCAAAACAGAAAACAGAAGATTAAATGTTATCTGAAGTAAGCCAGTACTCAAAAGGAAAAAGAAAAAAAAGAATTTAGTTTGAGTTTTGAAGGAAGTTTCTGGTGGGCTTCCATTTTACTCTAAATGGCATGTCTACTGGCTACTGCTCCTGTTACTGATGGACAAATACATATGATGAGACTGTCTCTCAGTCCTGGACTCCTTAGTTGGACAACTCTCCCATTCACTTAATTTGGAGTTTTCAAACTGGCGATCAAAATTTCCTGGACTGAACAAATACAATTAACTCAAGTTTTAAAGTCCCTATAATACAACTACAATCTTCCAGGTATGCTTTCAGAATCTGATCTTAAAAGTCTTTTGTGCCAGTAAGCTCCCTCTGAAGCATGTTAAAAGTGATTAGGCTATTACAGGATCAGACCCTTTGAAAATCTCTCATACTCTTTGGAAAGGGATTTATCATTCAGATTGTACCAAAAGGGCACATCTACATGAGATATTTACTGTGTAGTTGACTAATTAGCTGCACAGTAAACATCTTGGTGTCTACATGTGCACTCGTATTAGGCTACAGTAAACTAATTTACTCCACAGCAGGAGTAAATTTACAAGGACTTATTTACAAGTATTGGTCAGGTATTTACAAGTACTAACTGAAGCACTTATATCCCAGCCAGCCTCTCTGCAACACACTGAGCTGGGGGGAGCAGCCCTGGGCTGGCAGACTGACCCCCAGGGCCTCCTGCCAGCCAGGATTGCTCTGCCCCAGCATAATGTGCTGTGATCCTGGGAACACATACAGATGTGTGTTTGGCAGCAATAAACTCCAGAGCAATAAGCAAGAATTCTTGCCTCATATTTCCTGGGGCATCACAGCAACATCACCTTGATGCTACCATATATTATAAGTTCCAGAGTTAATTGCTGCACATTAATAGCCACATGTACCCAAAGAGTAGAAAAGATTGTATGCAATTATCAGGTATTTTCCTGTTTTGCTACAGTTTAATAGCACATGAATGGCTGAGGACAACAGTTGCAGATGTAAATACAATAGGTTTTTAGGTTTTGTTAGGTCTCAAATATAGAAGCTTAGCCAAGCAGCTCTGAGAAGCTAATGAATTTGGAGAGCATTTCCAGAGTGCTTTGTGGCATCCAACAGCATTTACAAAGTTATGTAAATTGACACAAATGATAGGAAAACATGATTATCCATGAAGGCATGAAATAGAATAGGACAGAATGAAAATCAATTGAAGACGAAAAACTAAAGTCTAAGGGGGAAAATAACTAGCAAATTTAGAACATATGGTTTTACCTGGGACATAAATGACAAGTTAGGCATTTTGAGGGCCAGAGATCAATGTTTCCCAAATATTACACAGAGGGTGCGTCTACACATGCCTATTTAAGGTGCTTTAGCTTGATTTAAGGTGCATTACAGGTGCACATCTACATGTGTGTGCCCTTAATGTACCTTAAAAATGGTGATTTTAGGCTATTTGTGCCTACATTTGATATCTGCAAAAGCAGGTATCAAATTTAGGCTCGAATAGCTAAAGCACATTAATGTACATATAGACACGTTAAGGCACAATCACAATGTGTATGGACTGACTTGGGAGTAACTTTAGTTCCATGTCAGTCCATGCACATGGTGTTCATATGCTTTAACGCATGCATGTGTAGACATAAGCCTAAATAGCCTTAATGCACATTAAGCTAACGTGCATTAAATTTAGATGGGCCTAAATGCACATGTAGACATGCCCAGAGGACATGTGAATGCTGTGTAATGCTTAAGAAGTGCAACCCTAAAAGATTTCAAATTTCCCTAGCACAATGTTGAATATTTTGGAGAGCAATGGGCCTTCTTTTTTCACTTTTATACACTGAGGAGGAGTTAGACAGGTGTGAGTGCCCATCATAATGTAGGGAAGTGCAATGAGGCATATGTACAACAGGATTCAAGGCTCAGCAAGCATGGGAAATGGCCTCATTAAATGATTCTGCACAAATATAAAATCATAATTATTTTATTATGTACGTATTTATTCAATGGAAGGATATAAATGAGCCAGATGGCCTCCTTCCATCCCAAAATGTCATAGAATGTTCTGAATCTTCAGGAGTAAAAATAAATCAACAAAAACAATATCCAATTTAGAGATCTAATTACCGCAATTACAAAGCCAAATTCTGCTCTTAGTTACAGTGATTTACAGCTAAAGAAAAATTTCACTGAATTCAACTGAAATATTGTGCATTCACACTGATGCACAGAGAGGAATTTGGCAATTTTTAACATATTAGTCTAATTTATAAATAATTAAAGGCTACTAAATTACATTGATGTGTCCTTTTTTGCTAAACAAAAAGTGCCTGGCAGTTAATGGAGGTGATTTCCTTTATCTCAAATATCAGAAAAGTCAAGTGTACTCTTCTACAGTGTTCTTGGTATAGTTCTTAAGAGAATCAGATGACTGGTTCTGTGACCTGCAAAAACTTCACAGAAGTGAATGCGATTCAATTTTTAAACAGAAATTGACCTTACTCCAAAGTGTCAATTAGTTGTCTAAGTTCAACAAGTGCGAACAAGTATAAAGTTTTTTCAACAGCCTAATTAAAAATTGCTTTCCTTTTCTGTTCCTCATGTTTCTCTATTTTTTGTCACGATAAAAATAAAAATATTCCAGCACAGATAAGACCTAAATTTCTTATATAAGAAAACATGCACATAGCACAAATGTATGAATACACGTATAAAGAAAACACTCTCCAACTTTTAAGTCTTTGGTGCAAATCAAAGGGTAAAAAAGTTAAAATCCTTTTTTACTTCCTCTCCTAAAACCTACCCCACAGCTTATTTTTTAACACAGAGCATGTCTCACAGCCAAAAAGAAAATCTACAGTACGTTCTTTATCAAACATTCTTTATCTGGTGATAGTTTTAAATGTGCTGCATGCACCGCCTTCTACACTAGCATGGCATATTATAGGAAGGCAAGAATTCATGTGGATGATATCTTTCATTGGACTAACTACATGGTTAGGATAGACATAGGAAAACTTTCTGATATCACAGTGCTCTTTCTCAGGTCTCTCAGGCCTCATTGAGAGGCTGAGGTACTGTGATACCCAAAAGCTTCCCTGTTTGTATCTCAATTATGTAGTTGGTCCAATAAAAGGTATTACCTACAAGAATTCTGGCCTCACATATTTCCTGGGGCATCACAGCAACCTCACCTTAATGCTATCATATAATAAGAAGGGCAGTCACAATTAAATA
This sequence comes from Crocodylus siamensis, assembly GCF_052110815.1. NCBI lineage: Eukaryota > Metazoa > Chordata > Crocodylia > Crocodylidae > Crocodylus > Crocodylus siamensis. The sequence continues at coordinate 132,124,823 of NC_143397.1, read as the reverse complement.
AATGGTAGCTAGATCCTTTTGGTGATCAAAGAGCATACAAAGAAAGAAAGAAAATCATCTGTCACATTACCATTGCTTTTGGTGCTAAATCTTTTAAATCAGATGGATTATAATGAATTATGAATCTACACAAACATATTGCCTGCCCACTACTGGAATGCATCCACTGCTGGGGTGGAATACAGTAATTATATTGTGCTAGCAACTATACATAGAGAATGCAAAACTGAACTTAATTTGAAATGGCACAAAGACAGGAGCTGGAATTTGGTTGAGATTCAAGAGTTAATACCTTAGGCTCTTGTGAAAATGTCAGCATGTCTTCAGTGATGGCAAGGCTGCTTATGATAAGGGTTTTAGAAGGTCTTTGGAGGGTGGGGGAGGGAGTTGGCTTCACCCAAAGCATAGTCTTTGGCAGCTTGACTCCCTCTATGACTGGACTGGGGCATTATATGAGTACTTAGAGAAGCATGTGTACTATTCAATCATCAATACCATACCCTAATCCTACAGTTCCCTGGTTTTCCCTGGAAGAACAAATCATGGAGTTTTTTACCCTTTTTCTACAAAGGCGAAGAATACAACCTTCATTGTATAGTGATAGCAAAACCAGAAACTCTTATAGTGAACTGTGGAAACATGTTCCTCACAGATATATGCAATTATATCAGAGGTGGGCAATTATTTTGGGTGGAGGGCCACTTACAGACTTTTGGCAAGCCATCGGGGGCCACATGACAGGCAGCCAGGGGCAGATAAATATTAATTTTCTAAATTTTTTAGGGGCCCCGCGAGCCAGATAGAATGGGCTGGTGGGCCACATCCAGCCTGCAGGTCGCATTTTGCCCACCCCTGAATTAGATGCATGTGATTCTATTTCCTAGGTCACAATTTCCTGGCACTTGGTAGTGACAAAAGTCCTTCAGTAAAAACAAAGCATTTCAGTTCCAAGGTGAGGACATTCCAGCCACGCTCTCTCAGGTACAGAGAATTGAGCACCCGTGCTCTCTGGGAGATTCTTCTATCCCCCCACATGTGGGGAAATGAAGGTGAGATGGACCATGAGAGAAGTCAGGCAGAGCTTCCTGGACTATATTGATCCATCAGACAAATCCCTGTCTTTAATACAGCATGCAACAGCAGTGAAGGCTACTGAAGCTCCAAGCCTGAACATTAGTGGTTGCCCAGTAGACTCCACTGCCAGGCTTGATGGGGAGGGTTCCTCCTCCTTTGAGCCAAATGTTTTGACTCACAGTTACAAAAAGCTGAGAAATTGGCCCTCAGTAAACACACTCATAAGAGCCAAATTGTATGTTGGCTCTTGCAGGTGCTAGGAAATCTTTCTATTGAAGTCCAAGAGCTTGAGAAGATAGTAAACAGAGCAGACACATGATAAGGGGAAAAATACTAGTGATGGCTTTAATATTTTATGAGCCCTCCAATATATAGAGCTAAACAAAGATTTTCATGGGGAAATGGAAGAATTTAGTTTTTTAGGAGAAATCATGAATATATGTGTATTTGCCTTTTGTGGAATATGCTAATTACACCATGCTTGCAATTGGAACTGCTTGGTGATGTAGAAGTCTGCCTTTTCTTTTAACAGTAAGTATGAAGGGAGAAGAGAAATAACTTAACTTTTCAAAAACTCAGCCCCTCCCTTCACCCCACATTTTCTTCAAGACAGTTTAGCTGGCAGTAAGATTTTTGTTTTGCATTGCCAGAGCACTTCTGTATACCCTAACACTTGTATGTAGTTGGAAGCATATCCCATTAGTATTATTAATTACAATTAACAAACGTTACTACCGAACACTTCTGTAGTGCTTTTCATCAGCAACTTTCAAAGCATTTCATTTGGGTGAATACATATTAATTTCTCTATTTTTTGAAAGTGGAAAGTAAGGCAAAAAGAAATGTGAAGAACCTGTCCAAGGTCATACAATATTAGTTACAAAGGCAGGAATGCAGCCCAGGTATCCTTATTTATGCTTCCATGATCTCTTCTCAAAATCATAATGCCTCTCTTGATGGGTATTATGCACATGCACAAGTGCTATGAATCCTTAGTGATCGCAGTTTACAAACAAGTTTTTCTCAGAATGCAGAAGCCCTATATTTTTTTATAAGCGTATCTGAAACCATGAGGAGTAATTTATTCAGTATTGCTACAATAAATTATCTCATCTGAATTTTATAATTCAAATACATCCATTAAAATACATACAGCCTTGGGAACTTCTAACATGCTGCTGCTGTGGAGTTACCCTCGGTCAAACTCTAATTCTCATCTAAAATAAAGTGCAGCAGCATTCATGTAACTGTTGCTGATATAATTTTATCAAGAATAATGACCAGACTGCATATTCTTACTACTTTAAGCTTGCTGTACTTTAGCCTTTTCAGAAAACTTATGATTCATATTTTTTCCCCCTCATTTTTCCCACTCCTGCAACTCATTTTGGGCTCTACTATTTCTTTAGACTTTCATGTGTTCCTCATTCCTACCAGAAATAAAGGAAATAGCTGCATTAGAAGCAAGGGTATTATTCTGACAGGATATACTATGGCTTAGCTAAACTCAATCTATGCTTTTAAAATGTTTTTCTTTTGTTAAGAATTGCATACCCTTTTACTTGTGTCTAAGATCTTGCATTTTTGAAATTAAGAAATGGATATGAAGTCTCACTTTTCTACTTTTTTCTACTTCATTATTCATATTTGGTTTTACGTCCACTTAACGTTAAGCATGTCATAAAATACTTTCCTCAATCTGGGCTAGAGTCATGAGGCCCATTCCAGTTTTCCCCTATATTTTTAAGCAGTGTTGCTGGACAAATAATAAAATACAATACAACTCTTTTTTCCTGCGTTGTGGGTATCATGTATAATAAAGAAGGAATAATTTGCACACTTCTACAGATGCTTTCCTCTAAGAACCTCAGAGGGCTTAGGCAGACAAGGTTCTTTGGGTGAATCTGATATCTTTTATTAGACCAACTAAATAGTTGGAGAATAATATTTAAGCAAGCTTTTGGGTTCAAAAACCCTTCATCAGGCTAAGGGCTTGTACATTAGTGAAATGAACTTCTCAATGTCCTGCCAAGTATGTATTATCTTCACTAGAAAACTGAAGAGAGACTTGGAGTTACTAACATGGCAAAGTACAACAGGAGCTGGAACAGAAATTAGCTCTTCAGTGCTCCTGCTTTGTGACTGAACTACTAGAAAATGTTTCCTCTTTATAGGATGTGAATGGGTAAAGTCATTTTCAAATCTAGCAGGGATGCTATGAAAACTTTGCAACACTGTTTTCTGACCTTTTCCCAAAGTTATGGACTGCCATGATCTATGAAGTGAAAGGTTAAGTCTGAGAATTAGATTTACATCTTTTCTGATGTGCCTAGCTGATTCCCTCTTTTTCTTCCTTCCCACTTTCTCCCGGCCTCCCTTTTGTAATACTGGTAGACCTCCATTGGTAGTTTTTTCTAAATATTTAACGTTCTCTATGTGAAGAACTGATTATATTGCTTTAGCACTAGTATCTCTGTTAATTTAGTCATACAACCCACTGTCTTAATATATTTACTTTTAAATGGTGTGGCAGCAGGTCCAGAAGTTTAAAAAAAAATCCTAGTTCCATGCAAAATTTGAAGGTATCAAGATCTTCATTTCATAGAATCCATTTTTATTTGTTGCAGAATTTGTTTTCAGTGACCCAAGCTGCCAAAATAAATTTTAAAATATTTCAAATTCCATTTTAAAATATAGAAATAAAATGCACAGAAGTTATATAAAATAGCCAGGTTCCCACATAAAAAAATTGTAGAAAATAAAACATTTGATTAGTCTACAAAGTCAGAATCAAACTTTTAAAAGGAAAATACTTCAAAGGGCTGATGAAACTATCTGTTAAAAGTGAAAGAAAACTGATTTTAGAATATTGTAATAAATATCCTTGTAATTAGAAATATTAACCTTTCTCATGGAAATAAATACAGCCATGATTACTGTCAAGTATGTTTGTAATAAGAGATTCAGTTAGCATGAATCTCACTTATATAAGGCTTGAGATAGACTATTGTGAGTACATAAGCTGATTGCTTTTCCTGGAGAGCTATTCACCTTTGTTTAATTCTTGAATTTTAAATAGCACATTATATAGTTCAGTTTATACGATGTTGCACACGTCTATATGTAAAACTGCTTCATACTAAACTTTCCTATAGCATGAGTCAGCCTTTTTAGACTCAAGGAACCCCTCATTAGGTTCAAGGAACCCCCAGAAAATTCCAGTTCTTAGTTTTCACTCATTTTTTGACTATGGAAAAAATAATAAAGCAGTTCTGTTTCAAAGATCTCAGAAAGAGACAACAGATCAGAATGGTTTTAACATGGGGGATTCTTATGTGAAATTGCATGGTTTATTGTGTGAATCATGTTTGCACAACTAACATTGCTAACATTGCGTGGCATCCCATGGTGCCACTGGAAGGATCTCGAGGCAACCTGGCTGAGAATCACTGGTACAAGTTCAACGAATAGACACAGTTCCTTATTTTATTATTATTCTTCATTATTTCTATGAATATTTTAATAAAATATTTTGATATGTCATTGATTCTACATTAAAATAAGTATATTTGTATATGACACTTTTCCAGGGACATTTTAAAACTGAGGTCAACGTTACAGGGCCAAATTCAGTGGTCCTTCAACAGAGCAAAACTCCCAATAGCTTCAAATATACATGGGGAAAGTGTTACCAATCATCTTAACTATATTTTTCTCATCATTAGGAAAGCTGAGTAGTGTCAAAAATTAGTTGGATGGGCCAGCTCAGAACCAGAGCACAACCCATGAAGAAAAACTGAGTTCAGTTCTCAGTGACCTAACTTGCAATTTTGTTATTTCTGTGCCCTATAATAAAAATCATACATTTACATTACTACCTCTCAACCACAAAGAATCTTAAATTACTTTACTGACATGATGCCACCTCTAGAGTGAAACAAGGCAGTTAAAATGTTTCTACCAATATAACCATTCAGATCAGAGAGTCAAGAAAGTTACTGTTTCCAGCTGAAACACAGGAATACAGGCAAGCAGAAGTTACTTAGAATTCCAGCTAGAACACTCCCCAACATCCTCCTAAAATATCTTTGGGATATTTATTGGTTGAGTGATTGGTTGAGAAACACAGATCCTTCAGTACTTTAATACTTTTGGGTTTCCCTTTCAGTCCAGCTGAGGTCAGCTCAGGATCAAAGCCATATGGGAAGGATGATGAAGAGGAATGGAGTCCTTGAATATTCCTTATGCTTCTATAATCTTATGGTTGGTGAGGGCCAGCTAGGTACCTGACTTAACTGATAAAGCCTAAAGGTTGTTCTGACTTTTGCCAAGGTGTCCACTGGCCTCACAGCCAGGGTTCACTGGGACACAGGGCTATCCAGTCACATCCCTCTATACTATATATAAAGAATATATAGTATAGTCTCTGTATACTAGGGGCATGAAAGGAATTCAACAGGAGTCACCAGGGCAGCTGAAGGCCATGCTTGATTTTTATGGGCAAGAACAGTACAAAGCAGAGTGGAGTTATGGGCTTGGCAGTAACTATACATTTACAAGTTCTTACTTCATGGTAAATGAAATCTAAACTATGCTAGCCTACCATTCAATGCAAGAGGGGTAAGTTATCATGCTTTAGCATTCACTTACCATAGGGGGCACACACATCGGCAGTTACTGTGGAGTGGCTGACACAGGAAGTTCGTGTCCCCTTCCGGTTTGCTGCCATGTGTTGCCTCAGTTACATCCTTACAAAGGGCAACACCAGTTACTGAACCCCCTGTGCAGCTACACAACTTTCCAAGGTATTTTGCTTATTCAGTAAATAATATATTGCAATTTGTGGAAAAGTACATTGGCCAATACCACATTGCTCACACTTTTTTTCTCTGATGTTAATACAAGAAAGTTGTATTGTTCTCTCTCCTCTACTTCAAGAATCCACCACATAAAGAAATGGAAACTTTTTGGTCACCATGTTCTTGAGAATCAGAGAAAATATGGAAAATAGTGCAAAATGAATTATAAAGATGCCAATTAAATTCACTAGTCCAGTGTTACTATGTGGTGTGTGCTTTGAGCCTAATTCAGGAAAGCAGGTAACATTAAGACCCCATGAGAAACTGCAACCCTTGCTGGAGTCCCTTCTGCTATATAAACTAATTTATTACTGAGTTAACTTAATACCTGAGCCACTGCTCTATTTCAGTTTGACATAGGCTGAGTTTGTGATTGGTGATCTTGGCACTTTGGATTGATGGATTATAGACTGATGACCTACTGGACACTTGTCTAGGCTCACTTCTTTTCAAGGCTTTTCTACTACATTTGAGGAGAAGTGGGCTAGATACAGTTTAAAGGACAGGGAAAGGAGAAGGAAAAGTTTAGTTGGATGGGGTGAAAAATCTCTGTTATGGTTATTTTAAGATTCCTTTTTGTGACCCTTCCTTTGCTAGCTTTGATTCCCAGAACTGCATGTGACAGTGATGTAAAAGATACATAAAAATACAGAGGCAGATTGCTTTTTTTCTTTATAGTTTGTTTTGCAATATTAAATACAATTATAAAGCATCCTCCAAATTAAATGTTAAAGAGACCTAATGCACCATCTCTTACTTCTAGCAATGAAGGGCTTAATCTAATTAAAGCATGAGCTGAATGTGACTGCTGGTTCTAATCATCAGCAGTTGTCTTGTGAGGTTATGCAATCCTAACTGAAGATAATTTTAGACAATGGAAAAGATTCAATTTTAATAGAAAAATATATACAACATCCTTTTGTATCTATTGAAAAAGATTTTTAAAGCTTTATTTTCAGCTAATAGTTTTCAGTTTACAAACTGTATGCAAGTAATATTCCTTCTGTGAGAGAAGTGTTCAGCTCATTTTATTTCATTTTAATATTTGCAACTGTAATATAGTCACTATTTGCTTTTTTAGATCCAAGGCCATCATCTAAATTTGGGCTCTACCAAAAACACAAACTATGTTGTTTTCAGGAGTCACCAGTAATTCTGGGTTCCTTGGTTCTGCTGCTCAGTCATGAAACACCTTAAATGTCCAGAGAAAGCCAAATATCTATTCAACGATAACCAGGTTCTTTTAAGATAGGCTTACATTAGGTACCAAAACCAGAGGTGTCCAAATCACTAGTCAGACCTTCAGATGAAGTTGTTTTCACTGTAATTCTGGGGAGAGCAAGGGGTGCATAAAAGAAAGAAGACCATCCTGGTGATTCAGATTGCTGCTAGTGTTTTAAAGCCTTGTATAGGTTGTTTCAGGTCCCTACTCACTGACAGCACATACCACATTTTGGGAGAACATATAAAGAATTATTGTGACAGCAACAAGAGGTGCCAATGCCTGCAAGATTACATTTAGAGTACATACAAAGACCTGACCCTTTCCTACAATGGTGTCACCCTGTCCTGCCTTCTGACTACAATAGTGTAAAGCAGGGTTCTCCAGCTGGCAGCCCATGGGCCTAATCCAGTTCCCAAGGGCACCTGCAGCCCCTGGGCTTCTGGTCTGGACACCACTCCCCTCATTACTCTCCTAGTGCTGCCTGAGTCTTGGTGCTCCCCCTCCCTCCTCCTGCTTCTGGCCCCTGTCCTTGTGCATGGGGCAGGGAGATTGACCCATAGGGCCGATGGCCAGTGGTCTCAGGGGAGGCCTGGGCCAGTGGTCTCGGGGGGGGCCTGGTGCCCTGCATGGTGTAGCATGATGGTGTGTATGTGTCTGGTCTGCAGCCACTCAGAAACTGGGTAGCCCTGGTGAAGATCAAAACTAATTCCACCACCTTTATAAACATTTTGCAACAGCAGCAACAGGTCTGCTGTTTCCCTTTCTGCATGCAGATTTTTAAATCACCAAAGGAAATAAATCTATAAAGAAAAAGGTATAGTTAATTCACTCAACTGATTGTTAATATTATTTTGTGCATAACCTAGGGTAAAAAAATTAAGAGTTACTGACTGATAAAATGGAAAGTGTTGTATGTCCACAAAATTGTTATCTTACAGTCACAATACTCTTCCACAGCTGGAAGCCAGAAAAATACTGCATAACAGGAGTACAACTAGTTTAGTCACATTTCCTAATCTCTAAATTTAATTCATTTGGAGTTTTATCATATTCTTACAAACCCACGCTTCTGGGCATTCATGATTCAGCTGTGAGACTCACCAGTCTGGAACATGCCTCAGGCATACAGAGGCCTAACCCAGTCTCATGCCTAGTTAAATGCCTGATTTTGTTGTTGGTTTAATGCTTTCATCAGAATTGGAGGCAGAGGGTGACTTAGTGAAAAAAAAAAAGCCTAAAGAACAACAACCACCCAGGAAAAAAAATGTTGTCTAGCAGCACAGCTGAAGAAAAAGAAAAAGAACTAGGAAGTTCTGAAAGGTCTCAGGACTAATGAAAAAGTGTAGGAGGAAGTATAAAGAGAAGGAAACCAGGAGTAAGAGCCAAAAGGGGAAATTCTGGTCTGTAGTAGTGCGAGAATGTGTACTTATCTCTCTTACTGGTATGCCTACACTGAACATGCTGTTCTGCTCTGTCATTTGATGAGAAGGGCAAGTTTCTGTGGAGGCTTCATAGTTTATTTTAAACCTTATTAGATGGATGGAATCAGAATCAGACTTTCACAAGTAATAACACCAATTTCTGCTATTCTTAGTCGTACAATACTTTTATACTTTATATTAAACAAAGTGTGCAAACTTGCTGAGTGGTGGGCTTCCCAAAGAAATGAGAAAAGAAACAATGGTGGGATGCCACTTGTGAAGGTGACAAATTCTAAGTAGTGCCCTGGGTAAGTAAAGCCTGACATTAGCATGGCAAGTTCCTGAAGAAAACCGTGCAGGAATTTAACCCATATAACCACTTTGTCTGCTAGTGTAGAACACATGCAAAACCGTAAGTGTAATGGTAATAGTGTAAAACACATATGAAACAGATGCATAAACTAAAGCATTTCAATATTTTCATTTTTAAATTGATCATACACTTTTCCACAGGCTTTCTTCCAGAGACTTTCTACCTGACATCACAGTACTCTCATACCAGCAGTTTATAAAAGTGGCTTTACTTCTTCAAAGGGAGCTTCAGATAATATTAACTGCAGTTCCTTCATGTGAACATTCTTTAAAAAGCAACAATTTCCCCCCACTTCCATAGCACTTAGTCTTTCTTTAAACAATCTTTGACAATCATGTGTTGTCTACCTCATAATGGAGGCCAAATGGTGAGTGACTGGCTAACATCTAAGTCTTAAGAAATACTGTAATAAGGTGCTAGTCTACAAGAGAATGTCTGAATTTAAAATGCCAGGTCTGTTTTGTGCAGAGTGTAGCCAGTGGGGGGTTTCACATTACAATAATCTTTCATGACTACTGGAGGGCTGCTATTTCTGGCAGAATATCTTGTCCCACTTGTTCCACTGCTTGAGAATCATGGAAAACCTGGACTCCTGATGATAAGATTTAGCTGACTTACAAAAACTGTCTAGCTTTTATTATGTTCTATTTTTAAGAGAGACTTTAGGCTACTAACCATGCAGTCTGTCTATTTTCCCTTTCTTTTCTGTTCATTCTTCATGAGATAAAGTACAGAATATGGCCATACTAAAGAACTAGGACCAGAACTTTTTTTTTTTATATTGGTGCAACTCTAGAGAGAGAGAGTGTGTGTGTGTGTGTGTGTGTGTGTGTGTGTGTGTATGAGCCCATGAGTGTGTCCCCCCTCCCCCTGCATTCCTGCTTCAGCAGCCTGGAGCCTGCACCTGGGCTGCCCTGAGGCTCCTTTTTACTGCTAGCGCTGCTCCACTGGATGGCCCATTGGCAAGAGTGATGGCAGCAGAGAGGAACCTGGGCGTAGGCTCCAAAACCACATGTACAATTAACGTGTTAAAAAAAATTAACGTGTTAATTTGTTCATGCGTTAATTGCACAAGTTAACGATGATGAATTGACAGCCCAAATGTTTTGACATATTTTTTTCCCCTCGGTAGATCTCTATTTTAATTAGTTTCCATATGGGAATAAACAGGAATAACTATTTGTTCAATGGATGTGTCTTTCATGTTATTTAATTCTGGTTGACTATGGACAGTTTCCTTATTAGAATGAATAATTCCAGTAAGGAGAACCCAGAGGCCTTAACCAGAGTTGCTGGATGATCACATTTGTCAGTCATTTGATTACAGCCTTTTATAGAGGCTCAGCTAGATGTAACAAATGAGATTTGTCTCTGCAATGATTCTTTTGTTAAGGGAGGCAGGTGCATGTGTTCCGTTCTGCAGCATCTCACACCTGGGGACCTGTCTCTCTAGTGTACAATAACAAAGTCATTTCCTTTTTTCACAGTGGCAGTGAACATCTTGGAAAGCACTGCCCAAAAAGAGTTCTAATACACTCTTTTGGACAATATGAAGCTTTTCCTTGGAGAAACTCAAGAATGCACTCCATTCAAAAGCTTGCCTATCTCCACCTTGCAGGTGGTTCAATCAGAGACATCACCCACTAAAATCTTTGCTTTTTGAATTGCTACACATTTTCGTGGCTCACAGCACCTGAATTCTGGATCTGTCAGCAAAATATAGGGCTATGTGGTGTGAATTTGCTTTTTGGACATCAATGTAGTATTAAGTTTCCACTGCAATACCCCCCTGCCCCCACCATGCCACTTGTGGTATGCCTGCAGTATGTTGGCCATGCCTGAATACAGTAACCACCAGAAGAATACTGGCTTAACTTTCTGCGCTTCCCTAGACAAACGAATGCCAGACTGCTGAGTTTTCTGATTGCAAACAAAAGTTCTATCAAGAATGTTACTAAAATCGTTGCCCTTAGTATGAATGACAATACAGAGGAAAAATGGAAGCAAATCCAAAAGCAAATTGCTTCCAGCTTTGTAAATAACCTTACTGCTGCACCCCAAATTTCCAAAGCAAATAGGATGTTCACTGGTATCATAATAAATGAAATACTTCACACTCACGAAAACAAAGGTACTTTCTACAGGATGAAAATGTTCCACTGTCTCTTGTTTGAATCCTGTTCAGCTTCAAAAATCAATGTATTGATTTGAAGTTTCCAAATTCTTCGATGGGTTAATAACAGGAAGAAGATGTTCTATAGTACCTTTCAATCTAGGCTGATTACATGAGTGGGTCTAGCATTTTGAAAAGGGAGGTGCATCTTCTCGTATAACACCACATATTTTTCTCCAGTTAAAGTGAAGCTTTACTAATGTGCTGGTGGCCAGCACTATATGCTTCATTTTAAGATCAAAGCAAAAGCTTTGACTTTTGGAATGTTCACTAATTTGCTAGAACACATATTACGTTTAAAAAAAACACCACAAACTAGGCAAAAAAGTCAGAATAGTCAAAAGATATTGTATCATTAGTCCTGTAGTCATTATAATTAAATATATGTCTCTTATTCAGATCTGTAAAAGAGAATCTAGTTTTCTTGAGTGTCTTGACAGTGTCTCCCATACTTCACTGTCAGTCATTTATATACCCCTTAGTTCAGGTTTCTAGCTAAAGCCAAAAGCAGTTTTCAGGGCTGTGAAATAGAAGATAAACATTACCAAGAATGGCTAATAGACAGCAAAATAGCAGAAGAATGAATAGTTTGAACAGTGGAACTATTAAAAATAAGAGAGGGTTGTTAACACCTGTGGAGTGGAAAGAGATTAGAAAGAATCAGGAAGATGATAATGAGCCATGAAGTCAATCGACTCCATCAGCACTGCCTGAACAAAAATGCTGCTACCCCTCTCAGGCACTTAGTTTTAAACTTTGAGTGGAGCAGGCATCAAAGGGGGTGAGGTTGCAAAAGCACCACTGCAGTCCCCCTGAATCTAGTTCTAACTAGTTATTTTGCGGATTCATAAGGTATTTTTGTCAGAAAAAATACTTTTTGTCTTACTGGAAAAAAAGGAAACTTGAAACAATTAGTATATTTTTACTCTCTGCATTCATCTTCTTAATTTCCTTGTAAGACACCAACAAAGGGGTAGGAAAAATTACTGCATGGTTAGTCTTCTAAAATTTATAATCTACTGCAATAGATATCCCCAAAAAACAAAACCAAAACCAAACCTAGAATGCATGTTTTCAAATTCCCAATTATACCATGAGTGTTTCTTCAGCAGCAGGTAAGGAAGAGAAGCTGAGTTCTATTATATGATCAAATTCAGTAAAACATATAATGTCATTATATGGCTTACCTTTAATTGATTTCAGCAGGATTTAAGCATGGACTTACACTAAACACATTTGAGTGATTGCTAAATCGTGAAGCAGTCATATTGCTTACAGAACAGTGTACACATAGGCTTCAGGCTCTTTTCAGTGCTGCTTCTGGAGGGAAGTAACTGGCATTTAGATGATGAAATGTTTCTCTTATAAATAGTTCTTTGATCTTTCTGTCTGTCTCAGGAAAACAAAAGCTTTACATTTCTTCCAACACAAGAATGAGTGGGAGAACCAGCTGCAGTGGTTCAACAAAATAACTACTGCTGATATTGCACGGATATATAGCTTATAAACATGTGGCCCATGCATGGTTACCATGGGCATAGACAGAAGTTACGTTTGTTGTGTGATTGCCCCCATGAAAGCGATCTACAGCCATGCTGTGACACACGTATATGACTGCAGAGTGGTTTTAAAGTGGCTGATTGCAGAAAAAAATAGTTCTCATCAAATGAGGTATCAGATAAAGGCGCTCTAGTTTAGAGCGCCTGAGGGAACTTGCTACCTAAGGTTAACTTGTCACTTGATTGAGGCTGTCAGCAGGAAGTTAGAGGAAAGTGATCAGCAGTGGGCTGCCATTTGGGGTCTGCCCAGCCTGATTTGGAGGGGAGTTAGGTGGATTGGAGACCCCCTGCCTCACAGCACCCCTCCCCCCCCGGCTCCACCTTCAGTTCAAGCCAGGAAAATCCCAGACAGCAGCTTGCTTCTGCTTGCTTCCCCCTTAGAGCCCAGAGCTGGAAGGGGGGCAGGTGGGGCTGAGGAGAGGGGCGGCTCCTTGACTGGCTGCTCCGCTCTTCCCCCACCCCTCAACCCAATAGGCAAACATCTGTCAGGTTGGGGGCGGGGGGCCTCTAACTCATGGAGATTTATGTCAAATGTCATGAGTTAGAGTAAGGGCCTGCATGTCTGTCAGCAGCCCAAGTGGCAGCTGGGCTCTTGCAGCTGCCTCTCTCCCTTCTATGCAGAATGTGTCCATTCTAACTAGCAGAAGATGTTAGACAAATTCAGACCAGAAATACAGTGCAAATTTTGAAGAGCAATAACAATTAACTATTGCACCAGCAAGCTAAGAGCTGAAATTGATTCTCCAATGCTAGAAATCTTTAAATTAAGTTTGGAGGTTTTTCTTATAAATATGCTCTAACTCAACTATAGCTATTAGAATTGAAGCAGAATTAATTCAGGGAAATCATATGCTCAATTTTATGGATGGCAGGGGTGTCAAAGATAAAGCCTGTGGGCCATATTTGACCCATGGAGCCACATCACTTGGCCTCCAGTGCTGGTCCTACATGGGACCAGTCCAGGATCCTCCCACAAGTTGGCTCCAGTGCTGGTGGTACCCACTCTGGATGGTTTGCTGCACAACATGCCTGCCAGGCATTACCATTAGCCAGGACATGAGCTGCACCTGGTGCCTGTTCTGGCTGGTACAGGGCAGGCACTGATTGTAGTGCAGGTCCTGGAGCAGACATTACGTACAGTGCAGCCCAAACAAGCTAGAGTAGGCTCCAGATTCAGCAAGTAGTGGGTAGGGGTTTTGTGGGTCCCTGAAATGCGAGATCCGAAGCTTTCTCCAGCAGGTCTAGGATATATACTATATATGGTGTCTGCCCCATATTGACTGAAGTGGGTGCTGTGTGTGGCTGGCATCCTGGATCAACCAGCATGAGTGCCACTGTGACACAGTCCAAGACCAACTGGAGCAAGCACCATAGGTACTGGTTCCAGAATACATATATAGGCCCCCAACGACCTTAGCAACCCAGTGTAAGTAGTCACACTGATCAATGACAGAATGCCTTCATAGTGTCCCACATACTATTTTTGCTGTTGTTTATCTATATTGTAGCAGTACTCGAAGGCCCTACCAAGACTGGAGCTCCATGGTGCTAGGCACTGTATGAAACTTTCTCTTCCCTGCAAATTTGATATACAGAAGGGAAAGAAAGGCATGAAGTGGAAATGAATTTCCTGTCATATAGCAGTACCACGAACAGAGAATAAGCTCTCCATTTATTCCTAAACCCTATTCATTAGAGCGTTAGCTTTGAGGCTGTGGAAAATGTAGGAATATAAAATTCTCATGAGTTCCAACTAAAAGCTAAACTCTTACCATAATTTAACAGCTGCATGACTGTGAGAAATACCTTTTGAACAGAGAGCAAACAGCTTTAATAAAGATTGTAAAATGTTTGGCAAGAACAGTAGATATCTGACTCAGGCCTCAAGATACTACGATAATACAAAGAACAAATGACAACAAAACAACTTTTCTATCAGACTTTATATCTATTCTAATTTGAAAAAAAGCACAACCTTGAGTTGTTTCTAGTTACCAGGTCTACATTTTTCTAGCTAATCTACCCTTGGACTTGCAATCAAAAATATCATCAGTATGGCCACAATCTACTCTGGTTTACAATGCAACGTCTTTATGGTAAGAAAGAGAATGGTTTATCTTTCTACATCTCTCTAACTGATCAACTCCATTCCTTCCCTGGAAACTCATATAAAGTAATTAATAACTGACTTAGAATGTGAAGACACATTTGTTTATGAAATGAAATCAACAACAAGGAAATCCGTAAAGAACAGAACTTAAACAAGAAGACTATGGTCAAGATTATTCTCTGTGGTCACAGAAGACCGAACTAAAATCAATGGCTTCAGACTGCAGCAAAGGAAATTTTTAGGGTTGGATATTAGGAAAAACCTTCTTCCTATAAGGATGGTTAAGCATTTGAATGGGCGACTCTGAGAATCTTCATCTCTGGAAAGTTATAACAGGAGTTTAAACAGTCAATGACTGAGATGGTGTAGTCAGGGATGGCCCTGCTTAAAGCAGGGGGTTTGACTGCATGATCTACTGAGGTCCCTTTCAGCCATACTATTCTGTGATTCTAAGGGCACATCTACACATGCTATTAACATGGAGCAATAAACACTGGCACAAATGTTTATTGCTCCTGTGCACCATGTTTACACATGTGCCTGGGACTGCAGCATGTTGAGCTGGGTTGAAGCAGCCCTGGCTGGCAGGGCACCTGAGGGGTAAGCCTGCCAGCATGGGGCTGCGCCGACCCAGCTCAATGTGCTGAGGAGGGGCTGGCTGGGGCATGAGGGTGTTACAGTGCAGGGCTAGCCAGCAGGCAGCCTCATGCCCCAGCAAGCCATGTCAGAATCTACATGTGCGTTAGTGCACATTAAAGAATGCCGCTGTAGGTTAGTACTAGGGCTAATTAGGCAACTCCACAGTAAGCGTCTTGTGGAGATGTGCACTAAGAACCCTATTATATGTCAGTTACGTCTTTCATACAGCAAGCTGTAGACCTGTGATATCACATAATGCTAAAATAAAGCCCATTTTATCTGAAAATAGGAATACAAAAGCCTTCAATTTGAACCATAGTGTCTTAAAAGACATTGGGAAAACAAATATGCATAGCTTCGACTTTATGCATGTAATCATGGTGTATTATACATTTAAATTTAAACTTGTTTGTAAGAGCTTGCTGGATGAGGGACTTAAGTTTTGTAGATACTTGCCTGTTTAGGGTTTCCATCATTTTAGCTAATTGGGATAAAAGTTCTACAGAAGGCTTTTCCCCATATACATTATATCATGGTCTCAGAAGAAAACTTGTTTCTAACTATTATTTTGTCTTTTGAGCTCATGTACATTGATGTATTAATCAAAGCCAAATAAAAATATGCAGTTAATATTTTATTCAATAAATTAATCTCTCCTTTTGCTCACTGAACATCCATGAGCAGACTGCAATTCCCTAGAGTTTGTTATTTGAACTTAACACATTTTGAAGGGCCCTCTTCCCAGTCTGCAGGCAAATCAAGATCAGTTCCCTGCGAGTGAACTGTGAACACTTGATATTTTGAGTGGCTTTGGTGAGCTATAATTGGTTCTGCTAGTCACATGGTGTTGTGTCTGTTCCTTGATTGGATGCAGAGTCTGTAAAAGCCACTGGGGTTTTCCATCTGCCTAGGAGAAGCAGTAAACATGCAGGAGCAACACATTTAAAATGGCTGGAAATGTTTCTCTCTTCTGAAGCACAAGCTATAGCCAAGGAATCCTACTATAAAAATTAAGCTAAGACAAGAATTATTTGAGAGCAGTGTTTAGATTTAATTTTCTCCTTCATGATCTTAGTTATGAAGGGTGAGGGTCAGATCTTTGGCTTATCTAACTGCCTCTGTGCTAAGGCTCGAGTGAAAGCTTTGGTAGTTCTGCCTCTTCATGCCATGTTAAGCATTTTTCTCCCTATATACTATTCTACTTCTGATCACAACTCCTTCAGCCAGCACAAAAAGCACATTTTATGCTTGAGCAATCATGTAAATGAAATTTGATTGTACAAATATTAATGGAAAGAAATTTCTAAGAAATAGGTGCACAACTTAAGCAAATTAATTTTTAATTTTTGTGGTGCTTTCCAAGATTAGTATGTATTAGAGCTGGGTAAGCTGAATTTTAGTGGAAGACTCCTGTATTAGGGCTTTTCCATGAGGAAAATAACTAATATGATTAAAGAATGGGAGACCTAGGACAGAGCCTGCCTTTCATTCTTTCTTCATATTAAAGACACAAATGAGTAGTACAAGAGAGACAGAAATGGTAAATGCAGCAAACAGTTAGTTCGCTGCTCCAGCCTCCTAAGAGAAATCGAACTGGTGATAGCTGAGTGTCATGATTTCTTGAATTCTTTTATGCCACAAGTATATAATGTCACAGATGGGCACGTTCAGCAATGTTTCTAATGGATCCCCACAGAGTCTAGCCATCTGTGCTGAGAAACTAATAAAGTGGAGGGAGCAGCTTTTGGGGACATAGCTTTACAGCAATATATATATACTCTGGAGAACTTGTTTTCTTTAATTTTACTTGACTTCAACTAGATTTACAATAGTTCAACAAAATGATTACTGTTGACACTCCCTGGCTACATAGATGACAACATATTTTGATATCACCAGTAACGTCATTTTGCTGACTGCTGATATGCTTATCAAAAATATAAAAAAATATTAGAAGCTAACTCTTGCTTTGTGAGACCAAGGCCAGTGTTGTTTGTGGAGTAAAGTGAAGCACATCTGAGAAAAGGTAATTGTGACAGACCTTGACAGGAAAGGATGACAAGGGAGAGATGCCTTACATTGCAATCTGTATGGTCATTTCATCGAAATCCTGATACTAAACAATACCTTTACTGCAGAATACAAGTTAAATATGTAATGTCAATAACATTGTAGGCTTTTTCTCCTTCAGCTTGCAATAGTACTATAATGCAAATGGTTCCAGACTTTCTTCTCTCATTAATGAGCTGTCTTGCCAGTGAGTGGCAGGCAGCTAATAAAGAATTCCGTGCAGTCTTATCCATCCATCTTTTTCAAGTATTCAGGCTCTGTTTTTTGTATTAATAATGTATAATACAATGTCAAGGAAGTTTCTGTGCCATGTATAGCACCAAAATAGTTTTACAATCCTTTGATTACACAGGATTAAATGTCATTCCTTTACACAGAGACATTCCTCCAACTTAGTTCTGTGTATATCCCAAGCTCTTCAAATGGTCCTTTTTTTATTTAACTCTTGTTTAAGCCATATCTGCTACTTTGCAACATTTACTAAACCCCCAAAAATACGGTAGTATTAATTACATAAAACTATTAAACAGAGAACAGATTAATATCTGTCCATATACTCCATGCTGTAGATGCTCTGTACTTCATATCAAATCAATGAATGTGTTTGGTCTGTGCAAAGTCCCACCAGACATCACCGGGAGAGTACAGGATGGAGACAAATTCCCTATGATCCACACTAATGTTCTACAGGGAGAAACAATATCTGGATGCATTGCTCTTCAAATGCAAAAAAATCTTAGTTCCAACAGGGAGTTTCACTTGAAAACTAACAGCAGTATGGGATCAGCCTCCAGGACCTCCAGTAGTTGTTACTACATTTAACTTTACTTCTAGTGTATGGAAAATTCTGTAAGGCTGATGCATTTGGCTTTCAGTTCCATCAGTATCCAAAATAAGCTCTCTTTACATAATACTCGTATCATTTTTATTATATACACTTACAATTACTTCCAAAAGTGTGACTGAAGGAACAAGTGTTACAAATTATGGTCCAGGACTACTAGCTTCTGCATCTGCAGATTAGCCTTTATCTAAAAAATATTGTTCAGTGGATAATGCTCATTTTCTGAAATTTACAAGCATTTGTTTCTGTTTGGAACAATCCACCTGGTTCATTATGAGCTACATGCTTAAAAAGAGCAATAAGGATTACAATTTCCTATGCAAAATCAATATTAACCTGATTATACAGTCAAGGAAAATGAGTGAAGAAGTTTGTAACACAGGCTGAATTGGGTCTCTCCAAGAACAAGCAAAGCAGGTATAACCAAAGACACCAGGAGATACTTGGTTCTGTTTGTTTTTCCCACCAAGATGTTCCTTTCAAATGACAGAATATAACAATAGGAGCTATTCTGGCCAAATTCTTTAAAAGTCCATGACTAAAAGCAAGCTCTCAAATTTCACTCTTAGAAGTCTGTGGCCTAATTTTCAGATGTACTGAGCACACAGAAGATTTTACTGAAAAAATAAGTTACTTACCAGTAACTGGAGTTTTTCTAAGATGTGTTGTCCATAAGTACAGTGTCAGTGTAGGGCGTATGTTATAAACAGCACTAGAAAATATTATTTGGGGAGGCTGGGCGGTGTCGAGCGTCCCCGCCTGACCCCACTCCTCTCTCCCACTGGCGGTGGAGCCACTGTTGCCGGCCAAGTTTGGGGGGGATAAGCCCCATTCGCCCCAGCCTTCTGCTTCCTATGGCATGCATGCATCACAAAATTTAAGCTTGGGAGATTTTTGCCCTAGCTGAGCTTATGTATCCACAAGGTATGCCATGCTCTGTGCTGAGGGGGATAAACAAAAGTACATACTTCCCACTCCTCAGTTTCTCTCAACCAGTCTTAATTTGCATGAAATACTGAGGAAAAGAGAAAAGAGGACAGCATGGGGATGTACATATAGATGATATCTTGAAGAACTCCTGTTACTAATAACTTCTCTTTTTCCTTTGGATGACTGTCTGTGGACACATTCTCATTGCGCAGGACTCCAAACCAGTGTCCACATACCTGGAAAGGGACCCTCCTAGGTGGACAGTGTTAAAACGTAACATAACATACCATAATGCATGGTGATACCATTATAACCTTGGATCTCTTGGCTAAGGAAACAAGTGGCTACAGAGACTTTCAGATTAAGGTTTAATGTAGTGTAGGTAGAAGGACAAAGCTCTTTCCATATTGAGTATGTATAAGTAAAAGCTCAGCAGTGAGAAGTGGGATTTCAGGAAGAATGCTAAAAAGTCTGCTGATAGCTAGGATATGCTGGATACACTATTAAAATGACCGAAAAAAGCTATTATAACAGCAAACAGTAAAAATGTGTAGAGACGAGCTTATGCTGACTTTCAGTCTCAACTCAAGCAAATTTTGATTAAAAGAAAAATCACATGTGAATTTTAAATCTGAATTTTACATCTGACCTATTATTTAGAATAGAAACTGAAAAATAACTTCTCCCACTGCAACTGCCAAGTAAACGTTAGATAAGCAGGATTTAACTATCCATGATGGAAATTAGCCAAGTTTTGGACTAACCTGTGTTAATGGCAACTACTGTTTTACAACTTATTGAAGGCTACAACAGATATCTTTTAGTAATAAAAATTTATGCTGCTATAGATATGGGGGAGGACTTTTTTCCCCTGGATACCTGCATGTCAGAGCAACTGGTATTGGAGAATTCAGGCTTAAGTGGGTATACTTATACAACAGATCTTCCATGAGAAGGGTGACATGTTTTTATGTAGTGCTTTTCAGAAGTGGGCCATTATATCCGGAAGTTATAAATTCTATTTTAATTGCTGGCTGTCAAAGAAGATTCCATGCAACATACTGGTCTTGAGGTATGGACATTCTGTTTTGTTCATTTCAAATGAATAAAACATGAGTTTTGTTGCAATTTTTAGGTGGTGGTATTTCTTTCATTCAGGATTAAATTCTGTGCTCATCTGTGCCCAAGCACCACCACTGACTTCAAAAGAGAAGCAGAGATATACCTGGAGGCAAATTTTTCTACCATAATAGTATTAAATACTATGGAGTAAAGTGAGAAGGTGAGAAATATAAAATCCTTGTCAAACAAATGTTTATAAGCTTACAAAATGCTCTAATACCACCACAATGATAATGACAGCATTTTCAGGTAATCTCATAGGGGAAGATCTCCAAGAACTCTAGAAGCCTTTAGAAAAAACAAGAGGTCTAATCATTTTTGTATTTAACTTCAAGTATAAACAAATAGTATAAATGCACCATAAAAACTAAAAAGTTCTGCCTTTTGGGAGTTGACATTTTCAAACATCAAGGCCGACATTTTCAAAAATGCCAGAATTAGCAGCCACTTCTGAACACGTGACTGCCTTTGTTCTCTGCTCAAAAGACATTGGGTGGTTTGTTAAATCTAACCCATTTCTCTCCTCGATATCATCAGTAAATATTCCGGATAGGTTGAAAAATCAATATATCAGCACTGCTTTAAGTTGGCATGTTACTAAAAACTATGTTACTATGCAGTAGCTAAAATGAGAGCTGTAAACACTGAGGTTTAAAATATTCTGAGCTGCACTGAAGCAGGTTTGTCAGTGGACACTCCTCAGAAAATCATAGTTCAGTATGAATTTCTTTTCTGCATTTGTAAGTGGTTGATTTTAACAGTACTGTAAATATAGTATTGCCTTGTTCTTTACACTGAATTTTTACCATGTCTCTTTTATAGAAAAAGATGTGCCCTCAGACAACTTAATGTTACAAAGCTGCTTCCAGTGAAATCTGTGTGAAATGTGCTAATTTCACTTCAGAAGTTTCAAGCTATTTTTCCAGACCTAGTTTGTGTGGCTTTACATCCCTTGAATTTAGAATAATGCTTTGGGTTCATTCAAAACTCGACATGAATCTGGCAAGTTTAATTAAGCTGCCAGTATTGTTTATGGATCCCATTCAGTTTCACTTAAAACTGAATGTGGAAGTAGTGAGCATCTGCAAATGCTTCACTATGAAATAAAGAAAGGACTGGGCAGGTTTTAATTCTAGATGGAGAGACAGAGCATTGCAAATTTCAGCAGATATTTTTCAAGGTGGCCTAGCTCCTTGGACACTGGGAAACCCAGTTCCCATTAATTACATTAATTACAGAGGAATTACATATCTGTTATACTTAGGAAGCTTTTTAGAATCTCTGCATATATACACCTGGTCAGAGCTGGAGAGAGTGAAAAGTCCACTTGTGGTTGACACGTGAAATAAGAGCCAGATGGCATTATGCAGTTTCTTTTCACGACCTGTATGCTATACTGTCAGTCACTGCATATCTATTTATTATTATTATTTGTGTTACCATCATACCTAGGAACCCTAACACCATCACATCTTACCCATTATGGTCTTTTCACTCTTTGTTATTGATCAATGATCAATTAAGAAGTCAATAATTTCTGACATCTATTTTCCAAGGTTGGTGAAACTGAAATGGAAATAATTATGGATGTGCTGCACTACCCCTATTTACTGTGCATAGGAAACCAATTCAAATGCATAAGATTCATTGTAAAATTAATATAAAATGTTTATGTTTATGTAACTGATTAAAGCTAAATTTGTTTTATGAATAGGAACTGGAATGACATTTAAATGACAGCGTGAAACAAGTAAAACTAAAAATATCAATACTAATAATTAAAACCCACAGCACCTCATGCCGTTCAACTCATTTCAGCTTACTGGGCCATGCAATATCAATATATACATTTTTTTTGCCCTTGAGCATGCTGCTCTTGATGGCTCTCTCCCTACATTGAGGAATTAAATGTTTCTTGAGGAAACATTTAACTTTTTAGAGTAATCAGTCATTCATATTAATCCGTGTATACCATGTCACCCAATTTTAACTTAATGCCCTGCAATGTAAACATTTTCATTAGATTTTTAAAATAAAAAATGTTATATACATTTTCACGGTATTTATATCAATATATTTTAGATTGGTTCTAACTCTGTTTCTCTTCATACTCTCCACATCTTCCCTGAGAACAGGGTTAGCTTTTGTGAGGAAGCATAGGGTTAGCGTCATATGTTGTATTTACCAGAACTGATGTCCAAAGAAACACCTACCTAGGGGGAAAGAGACTGAAGATAATGCATAGTTTGATTGAAGGAGATGAAAAAACTATGGAAGTTATGTACAGCTCTGAGTCATGATCTAAATTATACTTTTCTTTAAAGCAATGCAACTGACTTGTTGGTCCAACTGACTTGTTCCAGGAAGAACTGCTAGGAAGAGATGGGATCTACCTGACAAAGAGAGGGAAGAACATCTTCACAGACAGACCCGCTAACCTAGTGAGGAGGGCTTAAAACTAGGTTCACCAGGGGATGGAGACCAAAGTCTTGAGGTAAGTGGGGAAGTGGGTGACCTGGAGGAAACAAACAGGAGGAGACAATAGAGGAGGCCTTATCATTCTTCCTAAGAAATCAGCTAATTACCTCAGCTGCCTGTACATGACTGCACAGAGCCTGGGAAACAAGCAGGAAGAATTGAAATTCCTTGTACAGTGATGGCACTATGAAGTGACTGGAATAACAGAGCCTTGGTGGGAGCTTGCATGACTGGAGCACTGTCATGCATAGATAGAAACTGTTCAGGAAGGACAGGCAGAGAAGAAGAGGAGGAGGAGTTACACTTTATGTGAAAGACATGTATAATTACTCGGAGATTCAGAATGAAACTGGAGACAAGTCTGTTGAAAGTCTCTGGGTTAGGGTCAGAGGGGAGAGCAACAATTAATGTCATGGTGGGGGTCTGCTATGAACTACTAAACAAGGAGGATGAGGCTTTCTTCAAACAGTTAATGGAAGCTTCCCGATCACAAGTCCTGGTTCTCATGCTCATGCAGGACTTCAAATCACCCTGACATCTGTTGGGAGAGCAAAAGAGCAGTGCACAGGCAATCCAGAATGTTTTTGGAGATTGTTGGGGATAACTTCCTGGTGTAAGTGTTGGAGAGGCCAACTAGGGGTCATACTCTTCTTGAGCTGTTGCTCACAAACAGGAATGAATTGGTGAGGAATGTAGAAGTGGATGGAAACTTGGGCAGCAGAGACGATGAGATGAATGAGTTCAGGATCCTGAGGAAAGGAAGGAGGGAGAGCAACAGAGTCTGGACCCTGGACTTCAGAAAAGCAGACTTGACATTCCCAGACTTTCCTCACTCAGGGAACTGATGAGCAGGATCCCGTGGGAGGCCAGTCTGTGGGGGAGAGGAGTCCAACTTGGCTTAGCAGGGAATTCTTCAGTCAGCTAAAACACAAAAAGGAATCTTACAAGAAGTGCAAACTTGGACAAGTGACTAGGGAGGAGTACAAGAGTATTGCTCAGTCATACGTAGATGAAATCAGAAAGGCCAAAGAGCAACAGAAGTTGCAGCTAGCCAGGGACATGAAGGGTAACAAGAAGGGTTTCTACAAGTATGTTAGCAACAAGAGGAAGGTCAGGGAAAATGTGGGTCCCTTACTGAATGGGAGAGGCAACCTAGTGACAAATGAGGAGGAAAAGGTACTCAATGTTTTTTTTTACCTCAGGGCATGTACACAAGGGCAGCCAGCCTGTCAGGAGGTACTCTAACTCATGGTACTTTGCAAAAAAACGCTGCCAAGATGCTTGCACAGGAGGCAGGGGGACGGGAGCACCCCCTGCCTTGTGGATCTGGCCCAGCTCCCCACAAGACCCCAGCAAGCGTAACTGGGAGAGGGCACACATGGCAGGCAGGGCTCCCTTTCCCTCATCACCCTCATTTCCCTGCTGCACAGGGAGGTGGACTCTGTCTCCTCTCTGTGACAGCCCTGGGCACAAGGCAGAAAGCTGCATAGGATGCAGGCAGAATTGCCCAAAATTAATCCTCGCAGGGAATCTGTACACAAGTTCCCTAAGGTGCTTGGCTTTAGAAAGCCCCTTTCTGATACTTCATCAGATGATGATTCAATTTTCACACAATTGGCCATTTTAAAACATGATCAGCTGGCAGACTACTGCACCTCGCAGCACAGATTAGGGAGGACATAGCAGATGAGAGGTGAAAGTACAGGTTAAGAACTATTTAGAAAATCTGGACATGCTCAAGTCCTTGAGGCTGGATGCAATGCACCTGAGGCTGCTGAGGCAGTTGGCTGATGTGATTGCAGAGCCATTGGCCATTATTTTTGAAAACTCATGGTAATTGGGAGCAGTAGCAGTCTTAGATGATTGGAAAAGGGCAAATATAGTGCCCACCTTTAAGAAAGGGAAAAAGGAGGATCCAGGGAACTACAGACCAGTCAGCCATACCTTAGTCCCTGGAAAAATTATGGAGCAGGTCCTTAAGGAATTCATTTCTAAGCACTTGGAGGAAAGAAGGTGATTAGGAACAGTCAGCATGGATTCATCACAGGCAAGATATGCCTAACCAACCTGACTGCCTTCTATGATGAGATGACTGGCTTTGTGGATACAGGGAGAGCAGTGGACATGATATACCTTGACTTTAGCAAGGCTTTTGATATAATTTCTCACAACATTGTTGCAAGCAAGCCAAGGAAATACAGGTTGGATGAAGGGCCTGTAAGGTAGACAGAAAGCTGGCTGGATCATTGGGGTCAAAGGGAGTAATCAATGGCTTGATGTCTAGTTGGCAGCTGGTATCAGGCGGAGTACTCCAGGGGTTGGTCCTGGGGCCTGTCTTGGTCAATATCTTCATCAATGACCTGGAAGATGGTATGGAGTATACCCTCTGCAATTTTGCAAATGACACCAGCTGGGGGGAGTAGTAGATATGCTGGAGGGTAGGGAAAGGATTTAGAGCAACCTAGACAAATTAGAGGACTGGACCGAAAGAAATCTCATGAAGTTCAGTAAGAACAAGTGCAAAGTCTTGCACTTAAGACAGAATAGTCCCATGCACAGAATAGGCTAAGCACTGACTGACTAAGCAGCTTTGCAAAAAAGGACCTGGCAGTCACAGTGAACAATAAGCTGAATATGAACCAACAATTGTGCCCTTGTTGCAAAGAAGGCCAACAGTACACTGGCCTGCCTTAGTAGGAGCGTTCTCAACAAATCGAGGAAAATGATTCTTCCCTACTATTTGGCATGGTGAGGCCCCATCTGGAATATCATGTCCACTTTTGGGCCCCCCACTATAGAAAAGGAGAAATTGGAGAGAGTCCAGTGGAAAGCAATGAAAATGGTCGAGGGCCTCAGGAACATGACTTATGAGGAGAGACTGAGGGAACCGGGCTTATTTAGTTTGGAGAGGAGAAGACTGAGAGGGCATTTAATAGCAGCCTTCAACTACCTGAGGGTTCCAAAGAAGATGGAGCTAGACTGGTCTTAGTGTCAGCAGATGACAGAACAAGGAGCAAGGGTCTCAAGCTGCAGTTAGGGAAGTTTAGGTTAGATATTAAGAAAAAACTTCCTCACTAGGAAGGCAGTACAGCACTTGAACAGGTTACCCAGAGAGGTTGTAGAATCTCTATCCTTAGTGGTTTTTAAGATCTGGGTAGACAAATCCTTGGCTAGGATGATATAGTTGGGGGTTGTCCTGATCTGAGCAGGGGGTTGGACAAGATGATCTCCTGAAGTCCCTGCCAACCCCAATTTTCTATGATTCTATGCAGTACTGCAAGCCTAATTTGGTCTGAGCTATTTGAAATGGGAGCGTAGACCAAAGAAGGAGTTGGCCTTATGTAGGCAAATATCTTGGCGAAGCACAAAAATGTTGGGCTTTTTTTTTTCTGTTTCAAGTTACCCAGATGGCATCACAGTATTAATTTAAAGAAAGAACATGCACATAACTGAAAACTTTCCTGTTAATCATACTCTAAATATAAATCCACTACCTTTCATGTGTTTTTTATAATTTTTCTTGACAGTTCTGGTAACTCTCTACTGTTAAAAAACACAGGATTTTGCTTCCTCCCACCTCATCTCTCTAGGTGAGGTTCTGTGCTGTATTTCCTTGAGGCAGCATATAAAACTAAATAGCTCAGGCATAGGAGGGAGCTAATATGGGTTTAAACTAACTTTGTGTCCTCCTGACCCCAGGAGACTTTTCCAAGTTACGGAAGTCTTCTTGGCTGCCATATGGACTGTGAGGCTAATTCATAATCTCTCCAGTGCTACATTCTGTGCCCCTTTCCTCTCTGAGCCAGTGTGCTCCCATCATGCCTATGTCAGGGCTTATAAGCAAATTCTCAGAAGATAACCTGGGCTGTTCCTATACTGTGGAAATCCTGCTTGGCAATGTCATTTTAGCGACCCTTTACTTCAAAAGGGTCTGAAAAAAGAGTGGGGAATCTCAGTCCTAACCTCTGAGATATATTTTAGTGCACTTGTTCTCATAGTGGGTGCATCTACATGTGCAATTAATGCACCTGAATTTACTGTGAAGTAAAACTGCTCCTGGGTGCACATTTACATGTGTGCCTGGATCAGGAGCAAACTGAGCTCAACAGGAGCAGACTATAGTCTGGGGCTGCTCCTACCCTACTCTTCCTTCCTGCTGCAGCCAGGGGGAACTCCAGGCTCCCCCTCCTCCAGGCTCAAGATGGACTCGCAGAAGGTGTGGGGTTCAGTCCCAAGCTTTGGTGGGGAGGGGAGGATGGCACTAGGGAGAGCTGTCCACAGCTCCAGGGCCAGCTGCCAGCTGCCAGCTACATGGAATTCAGGATCACAGCCTGGCTCGGTGGCACTGGCTGGGGGTGATGCTCCATGCCTGAGCAGCCACAGCTCCCTGATCCCTCCCCTCTCTTTGTGTGCAGGTAGTGGAGCCCAGGATAAACTTGCTGGATCAGTCCATCATTAAGAAAGATAAGGAGACATCCACTCACTTGGTGGCCTCAGACTTAGCTCCAGTTTCTGGGGCTGGCTTTTGGTGAGCTCTGTCCTCTGAACCTCAGGGCCACTCTGCCTCCCAAGGCATTCAGTTGGAGGGGGAACAGCAATGAGTTGGCTCCTGCCCAGTGCTGGGGGGAAGCACGAGCTGACCAGCCCTGGGACTGGGGGGGGGGGCACATCTCCTGGCGGTTTGGCTTCTGCCTCCCCTCAATCCTGGGCAGGAGGTGGGCCCTGGGCTGAGAGATCCTAGCTCATCGCTGCTGAGTGCCTTGAGAGGCAGAGTGACCCTGAGACATACAGGATGGAGCTCACCAAGATCCGACTCCAGAAACTGGAGCAGGGTCCAAGGCTGCTGAGTGGTCGGATGCCTCCTTACCTTTCTTGATGATGGACTGATACAGCAAGTTAATCTCAGGCTCCTCCACCACCTGCAAGCAAAGTGAGGGGAGAGATGAGGGTGTTGCTGCCACTTAGTGGCTGGGGTGATGCCCCAGTCAGCGTCTACACATGTGCTTTGTGGTGCTGGGAGCTGCCCCCAGAGCTGGGGACAGCTCCCTGCCACCCTCTGGAGCTCGGGGCTAAGCCAGGCAGCTGTTGTGGCCCCCTGCTGCCTGGGCTGATCAGGAACAATTTGCTCCCAGTCAGCGTCTGCACATGTGCTTTGGTGCAGTAGTTTAAAGTGTCATTTTCTAGTACCTATATCTATGGCTACTAACAAACGGTGCTTTAAATTGATCTACTGCGTAGTAATTGCTGCACATGCATAAACAGTGATGCTTTACTGCACATTAGATTAGTCTAATGTGCAGTAAAGTATCTCATGTAGACAGTGGCAACGTGTATGGGGTGCAGGGGGGTGCACATGCCCCACCTGACAGTGGTAGTGCACCCCCTGTCAGGCCGTGCTTCTCACTTAGGCAATGAGGGGTGGGGACAGTCAGAAGTCTATGTGAAAGTGATATCACAGTTTCATCAAGAATAGATTGTGTCATTGATGTCATTGACATCAAACTGACTTCTCTGCACTGAAATGTTATTTTCATATTATATAGAGAACATAGAAAATTAAATGCAAAGTTTGTTAGAGATTTGCCATGCATATAGTCAACAATGATGGGGCAAGTAACAGAGAAAAATATGCAGCAGCTTGAGTTTCGATGCACATGATGTCCCCCTGAAAGGTTCAGAAAAACCAGGATAATTGATGTGCCATTATAGCAGACTGATTCAGCCTGTTAACACCCTGTAAACAGATGAAAGTCAGTGCACCCACAACAAGTCTGAATTTGGTCCAATTTTTGAAATTCTACTCAGATGCTGAAAAAATGTTTTTCCAACCTAATTCAATAAAGGTTTTGTTTGGCTTTTAACATTCCTGAACAATAACACAATCACTGTAACTTGGTGCTAATACAGAGGCTTACTCACTGTGGTTCACAGAGTACTGACTGCTTGTCCTCAGAGAGCTGGCTGGTCCCAGGATGCTAATGCTGTTCCATGTTTCCAGCTGTTAAGTTTCATTAAGAGACAGCTAAAACTGCCAGAACACTTCCTCATGTTACTCCCCTTTCTATGCAGTTGCTGGAGTTGCCTCAGAAATGTTATATGATCATGAATGGGAGAGAAATGTCCTCTGAGACAATCTTTTTCACTAAGGGGAATTAGTCACTCTAAAAGAGTTTAAAGAATTATTGTGCTAGTCATGGAAGCCAGAAACTATAAGGAATAGCCCAGAGGATTAAGTGACTAGTGTATATTCATAATCCACGGACAAGAAAACAAATCTTAAACAAGTGGTGAAATAAAAAAAAAACCTGGAAAAAATCCTTCATTTTGGTATTCTAAAGTTCTCTCAGAGCTCTATGTGCTCTTTTTAAAATGTGAGTTTTAACTTGGAAGTATCCCTTTAATAGATTATTATTATTAACAGTGTGGCTTTTCTGATATTTTAAAACTAAGACCATCAGTTCTTTTGTACTTTTTGTACAGGAACAAATCTGGCTCTACTGAAGCCAACAAGATTTTGTCTCTGGAGATTTGCCAAAGAAAGAATATTTTTTTCCCCAGGTCCCAATTCAAAGATGCATCCCCTGTTCAAGGCAGCACTGAAGCACTTGCATAAATCCCAGGGAAGTCAATAGGACTTAAGCATATGCTAAACTGCTCTTCCAAGGAAGAATAGCAGAAAGCAGGTGCTGAACTGCACTCCTGTGACCTCAATGACTACATCTTACTGACAAGCAAAACCTTTCATTATATGAGATTACTGTTATATTCAGGTTTATATGAACTCATCTGACAATCAGAGCAGATTTCACACCCCAAACAGGAGACTTAAGAAGAAGAAAATATATTTGTATAGTATATCAAAGAGAAATTCTCACTTGTCTCTTTGCACACTTTTCTCTCTATTCTTTAATCAAGAAGCTGACAGAATCTGTAGACACTTTGGTACGTGCCAGTTGATAAGCAGACCAAATAATTCACAGTTTAGAGTTGCAACAAAGTAAGTTCACTTAATGTGGTACTTGAATCCACTGTTTTAACAAGAGAATGGACACAAAGGGTGCATCTACACATCACTGTATGGTGACATTGCTATGGCACTGTGGAAGTATTAAAGCACGGTGTAGCGTGGGCAGTTACTGTGCCGTGTGTGTGGTGCATGGTTAGATTTTGCCACTATGTTCCTGTAGCGGCATGCTATACCAAGTGAGCGTGCCGCTATGGTGATGTAGCTGGCAATCATGTGTAGACCTGTGTGATCGCTATGTCACTATAGTGCACCATATGGTGATATAGCAGGTCACTATGTTGGCATTGGGTGTGTAGACATGCCCAATGAATCTTAATGGCTGGGTTACAACAAAATACCCATTAGGAAGTTACACACTACACTTTAGTAACTGGTTGTCTAGAAGTACTTGAACTTTGCAACTGAAACCAGACAGAACAAAGTCACATTTTTCACCTGTGTCAAGTTGTTTGGTCCTGGTATCTCATACAGTCTCTGCATGTAAAACAAGTCAGTTCATGCCTGGCAAAGAACAAATATTTTCCAAGTAACATATTCCTTTTTGTTTATGTCTTTGAAGAGAATAATGGCCTCTTCTGGACTGGAAAGTCACATGATCACTCAGATAATCACAGTTTGGTCCTGTGCTGAGTGGTAACAGATTTTGCAGTGGGTCAGTTTCCCACTGTAAGAGAAGTTAGTCACACAAATGGTGTTTTTTCATAGTCTGTTTTCATTCATAAAATATATATGAAACATGTTTTTTCTGAACAGAGTAAAACAGGAACAGAACAATGCTAAAACAATTCAATTTGCAGACAGATACTTGTCTTAGATGTAGCCAGAAAATAGCTCCTTCTCTCTCTGGCCTTTGGTATTTCTTTCCTAGCTCCAGTATGCTGCCTCTTCCTGTGTCCCACCCTGCATATTCACTAGAAAATTTATTAGCTCATTGTTCTTAATAGTGTGGTGGTACTGCATGTTCCAGTGTCCAGCTCCTCTGTGGCACAAAAAACATCTTCAGATAGGTTCAGTTATATCTGGTGTTAATTGGAGCTGGTTTGAATTCCCGCCTAGATAAGAGTGTGCTCAATGCACACAATAGAAAAGTACACACTCTACACAATACCCTTCGGCTAGGGACAGACATTACACCTGAACTGGTATAAGTGATCAGAAACTGGTTTAAACCTGTAACAGAACAGAAGTTCAATGCACACAGATTGGTTTAAAATGACCGAAACTGATTTATGATAGACCTGGATGGATGCAGTATCAGACTTAACTGATTTAGGTTCAACTGGTTTATCAAACTTCTGTCCCAGATCTCCTCGTGACACAAGTTAGGTCTCAGTCGCCCTGCATCCCAGGATGCCCTGCAGCCCCTGCTAGCTCCCCCCTGTAGGTTGGGAAGGCTAGCTTACATCCCGGCTTACCTAACCCAGTCCAGCTGCATGGCCACGCACCCGGCTGTCACAGACCTGGGGTAGCCTCCCCAGCACCACTAGCAGGGGCAGAGGGTGAGTGAGAGGGGAGGAATGGACCACTGTCCTGGCCCCAGGTCCCCCCAGCTGGAGTCTGCACAGTGGGGACGTGGGGGGAAGCCCCTGCATGGCTCCTCTCTGCTGCAAATGCCCCAGCCCTGCCCCCTCACCAGCCCCCACTGGTGAGGGATGAGGCTGGGGGCCAGGGGGTAGAGCCACACTGAGGGGGTGAAAACCCACCACCTGGTGGTGGTGGGGGGGGCTTTTTCCCTACCTCCTGTGCAGATTCTGGCTGGGGGGTCTATCCCCCACCCCCACATGGCTGATAGGCAGGGGATTGGTGAGGGGATTGTGATGGGGCAGGGCTGAGGTGTTTGCAGCCCAGTGGGGCCTTCTGTGGGGGAGAAAGCTCCTTCCTTGGTGGCTTTCTCCCCACGCACTGTGCAGACTCCAGCTGGGGGAGCCAGAGCAGGAGTTCATTCCTCCACTCCCATGCCCCCACACCCCAGCTGACACAGGGCAGCCTGGCAAGGGCCTGGACCTGGGGCATTTGCAGCCTGGCAGAGCTGGGAGGTGTGCCCAAGCACCCCACTTTGGCAGTGCAGACATCTTCCTGGCTTGGCCAACTCCTAAGTAAACATATATTCTGTTTGATACCAGTCTAATCTATGTAGCTTAGAGAAATCTGTGCAGATTGAACTGATTCTACCCTGGGCATTTTAACTGCCTGTACTTAGCCTTAATGTCCATGTGTGGTTGGCAACTCTTTCTGTGGAGAGCTCTAGATTAAGCACACACATCAAATAATTCACAAGACACATTTCTGTCCCATTTTGCTCTAACAAGGGTTGAAAGAGATCTGCTCTTCTAGAGTTCTTACTGAATATTACTCAGTGCAAACCTCTGAACTCCCCCTCTGCTTTTCTACTGAACTATAGTGTGGTATTAGAAGCAAATATTCCATTAGGACAGGAAAAAAGCACATCACATTTAATTTGATTTTGAACTTTTATACAATAACCAGAGTGTGTTTTTTCTATTCTCAGTGCAGATCCTTATGCTCACCATGTCCACAAATGCAGGGAAACTAGGACAATGTAAATCATACAGTCCCTCATGATATAATATAAACTTCCTTCCTCCAGAAAGGGATCAGTGTATAAACGTCATTCACGTTAGTGAACACTTACTTCCAAGAATAGTCTCAAACCATACTGTATTTCCTGGATGAACACATGCTAGCAAGGTAATAAATATGCACTCACAAAATTACTCCCTCCTACAAAGCACACGATTTTAAAAAAGAAATGTTCTGCAGATCTTGCTAAGGTATGACTCCCATTTCCTCAATGATTGTTTTGATGGATTTGGGACTGAGTACAGAGATCATGGCTGTGCTCTAAATTTTTAGGACCAGTGAGAGGGTGCAGTAAATTGTACAGCACCAGAAGATGATGAAGAAGTTAGAGACCATTCCCAGCTACAGCCCAGTTTTCTCAAGCATCTGGATTTAGTTCTAAGTGTTGTTGCACAGTCCTTAGGGAGATGTAGAGAAAGCCTGACTAGTGGCAGTAGTGTTATGTTTACCTGAAGTTCAAAATGTCTTTATACTTCTCCCTCAGAGGAATTCTGCTGACTTCATTTCAATGAATACAATGAGCTATGAATGAATTATCAACAAACTAATGAACCCAAATATGATGACAAAAAATTGTGAATTACTTTTACTAAGTAATGTATGTGGGGACTCAGTTTCCACCCACCTTCCCCCAGTCCAAGTGTGGCACAACTTCTGCTTGTTGAGCAAAGGAACCTGGTGTGGGCTTTGATAACAGCATTTCTACACGGGAGTCACAAGCATGCTTATTCAAGTCTGAGCCATAGTAATAAGAGATTTGCTTTCTCAATGTCAGTTGCATAGATATAACTTCACACTAACTTCAACAACACAACTGAAGTTTATCCAGGGTTACATCCTTCCAAATGAAACTGGAATATGGACCGCTAAGGGGAATTCTGACTGGTAGATGAAGTGACTTTTTCAGGCTATGGGTACTTTATTTGTATCTGGATCCTAGAACCACTAAAACCACAAAATACTCAGAGACAACTACTCATTCCTAAAGGAAATAGGCAGTAAAGACACTCTGAGTTGGAAACACCAAAGATAAACATCTAGTCTCTCAGGGACTGAAAGTATCCCTTTTATAAAAGGATAAGATACAGGCTTGAGAGAGTTTTCTGCAGTCATTTTCACTTTTTCTCTGGATGGAAAACTGCAATGATTTTTTGTGAGTATATCCAAGACATGCAATGCATTTTTTTAACACTATGGATCTGCCCATCATGGGAGTATATAGTTATGGTTTTTCTGGGTAAAGACTCTATTTGTACAGTGTCTAGAGAAAAATCACATAATTCTAGTTAAGATTAGGGATGTTGCAATGCACTATCTTATGTGTGAACATTTAATCTAGCAAAATCTCCAGAAGGGACAAGGACTGTACTAAATATGCCATTCCTGGCTTAGAGGGTTTAAGAGCTCCTTCTTACACTAATTACTTTCAGTCACCAGAAAAAAAATATAGCAAAAGCTTTGAGGGATTAAGCGGGCACAGCATTAGGTTTATCCCTCTGTAAAAGTAATCCTCTCATTTACCAAATCTTTCAATTATCAGATCATCATCAGAAAAAAAACATCTGCATATCAGAAAGATTTTTTTTAATAAACAGTGGAGGGAGTTCAACTGACTCATGAACATCAACATCAAACATACTATTTATGCAGATATAACCAAGCTTCCTCTGAAAGAGCTAGCTCAGGTATTGGGCATAGTATAGTTCCGTTAGCATGGCACAGTGCCCAAGCTAATTGGCTCTTTTTAATTAGCTAGCTCAGGTATTTCTGCACAGCTCTGAATCATGCTTTATAAACAATTTCCATAATGACCTTAGCATTTTTGGCACTGTTCATCCCAAAATAAGCCATCCACATGAAGTATTCAAAACTGTTAATTTTCAGGATAACTGAGATAAAGTTCCATAAATAAATGACTTTTTAACTGAAGTCTTTGGTGTTCTGGGATCAAATACTACATGATCAATAAGAAATGCAAAACTGTAGAACTCTTGGTTCACAGATGATACCTTTTATTAGATCAACTAAGAAATCACAAAAAAACCCTTTTTTTTTTTGCGATTTCTTAGTTGGTTTAATAAAAGGTATCATCTCTGAACCAAGAGTTCTACAGTTTTGCATTTCTTTTTGTCTCAGATCAACATGGCTGCCAAATACATCCCTGAAACATGATCAAGAAAGAATTTTAGTGGAATCTAGAACATAAGAACTGAATTAACTTTATAGACTTCATAGATTTCATAGACATCAGGGCTGGAAGGGACGTCGGGAGATCATCGAGTCCAGCCCCTGCCCAAAGGGCACAAAGTCAGCTGGGGTCATAGGATCCCAGCAAGATAAGCATCCAATTTACTCTTGAAGGTGTTCAATGTAGGTGCTTGAACCACCTCCGCTGGCAGGCTGTTCCAGACCTTGGGGGCTTGGACAGTAAAGAAATTCTTCCTTATGTCCAGCCTGAAACGGTCTTGCAGAAGTTTGTGACCATTCAACCTAGTCATCTCTTGGGGCCCTCTGGTGAACAAACGTTCCCCCAGATCCTGGTGGTCACCCTTGATAAACTTATAGGTGGCCATCAGATCACCCCTGAGCCTGTGCTTTTCCAGGCTAAAGAGTCCCATGTCTCTCAGCCTATCATCGTAAGATCTGTTTTCCTGACCCCTGATCATGTGCGTGGCTCTTCTCTGGACTCTCTCGAACTTCTCCACATCCTTTTTGAATTGTGGAGCCCAAAACTGGACACAGTACTCCAGCTGTGGCCTCACCAAGGCCGAGTACAAGGTGAAAATGACGTCCCGGGATTTGCTCGAGAAGCATCTATGGATGCAAGCCAGCGTTTTGGTCGCTTTATTAGCCGCAGCATCGCATTGCAGGCTCATGTTCATCTTGTGGTCAATGATGACCCCCAAGTCTCTTTCTTCTGTAGTGCTATCCAACGTAGCACTGCCGAGCCTATAAGGATGCTGCAGGTTTTTCCTCCCAAGGTGGAGAACCTTGCATTTTTCGGTGTTAAACACCATCAGGTTCTCATCCGCCCATTTGCTGGGCTTGTCCAGGTCAGCCTGGATCACCCGCCTATCTTCTGGCGTGGATGCTTTGCCCCAAAGTTTGGTGTCATCGGCGAACTTGGCCAGTCCACTCCTGACTCCAATGTCCACATCATTAATGAAGATGTTGAACAGTATGGGTCCAAGGACAGAGCCTTGAGGGACCCCACTGGTCACAGGGCACCATGATGAGTGACTGCCATCAATCACAACCCTCTGGGTCCGACCACGAAGCCAATTTCCCAGCCAGCGGATCGTGGTTGAGCCAAGGCCGCAACTGGCCAGTTTGGCCAAGAGGTGATCATGGGATACCAGATCAAAAGCTTTTTTGAAGTCAAGATATATGACATCAATCTCTTCTCCCTTGTCCAGGTGATAGGTCACCCAGTCATAGAAGGAAATGAGATTGGTCAAACAAGACCTACCTGCAACAAACCCGTGCTGGCTATCCCTTAGAATGTTAGCCTGGGCCAGTCCATCAAGGATGGCCTCCATTATAAACTTTTCTAAGATCTTCCCCAGGATAGAAGTCAGGCTAATGGGCCTGTAGTTAGCTGGATCCACTCTCCTCCCTTTCTTGAAGATCGGCACCACACTGGCCTTCTTCCAGTCTTCAGGCACTACAGCAGAGCGCCAGGAGTTTTCAAAGATCCGTGCCAGCCAGAGTGCCAGGAGTTTTCAAAGATCCGTGCCAGTTATGTTTTTCAGTTTACGGGATTGGAGAACAGATACTTAAAAACTTTGAAAAAAAAAATCCCAGGTTATCATGTTAAAGATTAAATAATGGTCTGTTCCTAAGAAGTACCAGCAGTGGTGTAACTAAAGGTGTTGACAGATGTGCAGCTCCCCACTGCAACTCATGGTGCTTCACAGGAAGTGCCATGAGGTACAGCAATCCCCCTGACCCAACAGACATTCTCTGTTGGGTCTGGAGGTCTGGGGGATTAAGCTCCAGTTTGCAGCCAGCTACATGCCTTCAGCCTCTGTCCCTTAGCCCTCCCGTCCCAGCTCCTATGTTGCCTCCAGGATGGGAGTTCAGTCAGTTGGTCTAGGGAAGGGGGTCAGCAACCCCCGGCACATGCAGCCTGCCCCAAGGTGCTCGTGCAGTTGCTGCCAGCATGGAGCTGATGCGGGAGCTGTGCAGCCCAGCAGAGCTGTTTGCATTTTGCCCTCTGCTTGCTGCTGCTGCCCAGAGCCCAGGCTGGCTACAAACAGCTGTGCCAGGCTCTGGAACCTTGCCATCACTTCTGTGCCAGGAGCAGGGGAGAGACCAGAGCTGTGCTGCCTCAGGCCCCTCCCCTCCACCCCCTCTGATGCGCAGGTGCACATGCTGGTATGGAGCTGATACTGGAGCCCAGCACAGCTGTTTGGAGCCTCCCGACTGCAGCTGGCCCTAGCTCTGGGGAGCTGCTTGCCAGCTGGGAGTCTGGGCTGCTCCCAGCAGGCTCCTGGGATGCTGCAAGCCCTGCTGGGAATGGCCTGGGCTCCAGCAGCTACCCAAGTTGGCTAAGGGTTAGAACAAAATCCACCCATCTGATTTTAGACTGGGATGTCAATAATTGAATGTAGATAATAGGTAGAAATGGTTAGCAAGTACACTATAGGTAGGCATCCATTTAATTGGAATCATTTTACAACTCCCATCCTCATGCCCAGATTCATGGAACCCTGGTACTCAAACATGCAACAAACCAGGGTACGGTTGCTATGTCTATCAACATGCCTGTTGCCCGGGAGACAGTACTGACCAAAAGAGTAGTGCAAAAGCTTACTAATGAAGTAGCAATAAAAGGTCAGGAAACAAATGTAATTCTTCCAGAAATAATCTTCTATTATTCTCTTCTTATTAATGTGTCTGACAAGGCAACAATTTCCAAATGGTTTGTCAATGGAGATTATTTCTGGAAAGATTACATTTGTTTCCTGACCTTTTATTGCTACTGCATTAGTAAGCAATTGCACTACTCTTTTGGTCAGAACTGTCTCCCAGGCAACAGGCATGTTAATATTAAATAGTGCCTAGTGTGAGATGCAGGGAAGTAATTTCCATCCACTGAGGAAAACAGCCTGCAAAAATAGGCTGCTGGGAATAAATCATGAAGATTTTTTTAAATATATAAAGTGATATCTTCATGCATGGCTTAACTTCACGAAAACCATTAAAATGTAACAAAAAATTAAAATATACAAATTTTAGGGAAAATTCTATTAGCATGAATCACTTTTAGGAAAAATGTACATCTTCCTCATTGATTTTTAACCTGCTTGTAGCACAAATTCTCATTTGGCATGGGACTGTGGAAGAAGTGCCATGTTTCAGTCACACTTCATACAAAGCTTGGTTCAAGCCCCTTGGCAGTCTAATGACTGTCTTCCCAGGGTTTGGATCAGGCCCATAAAGAACAGCGATCATGTTGGGTAGACCTTTTCTTTTTAAAAATGAAATCTCAATATGCCATAGGCTCCAAATATGTGGGGGCCCAAGGGCCCTGGCCCAGCTCAGAAAGAGGGCTGCTCGGGCTAAAACCTAAGGAAAATTATGTAATATTTCTATATTATTTTATGTTGTAAAAGATGGATTCAGTTATTTTGAGTGTGCTGGATGTAAGGTGATATGCTTAGGAATGACTACGAAAGCCCTGAGCTATTACCAGAGATCTAGGTTTTCCGTTCAGTGTGGAAAAGCCATGCATGAAGAACTGTGGGTTTCCTCTTGCAGGCTGGCAGAGTTTCAGCACAGGCAATGCATTGGCATGGCTGAAGGGAGCAGAAGGAATGCACTGAGAGGGCAAGGGGGGCATTTGATGTATTGGGAGTGTGGGGAAGCACAGGCAGCGTGGCAGAGAGGGTCAGGGGGCCCAGATGATGTGGTTGGGGGGCACATACCCCTCAAGATTTCTGGGTCCATAGGGCTTCAACTGGGCTGGACCAACTCTGGGCAGGAGCTGCATCCAGGGCCCAGCTGGTGGCACTTGGTGTGGGAGGGAGTGCTGCATCTCCATGGCCACAAAGGCAAGGTGTGGCAGCAGTCTCGAGTTGTGCCCCCACTGCTGCTGGGTGGGCAGGGGGTGCCTCACCTTGGTGGCCATGACTGAGGAGGTGGTTCCTGCCCAGAGTTTGTCCAGTCTGGTTGCACCCCACATCCCACTATGGGAGCAGAAATCTTGGGGAGCATGTCCCTTCCCACCCCCCCATTGCACCACCTGCACCCTCTCCTGCCACCCCATGCATCACCTGTGCCCACACCCCCCTCTCCCCACACACTGGGGAGGCTGGGGGCAGAGGGCACATGTCCATCATCATAGCCCCCATCCCAGCAAAAATAAAAGTTAGCACCTATGCTATATACAATTGTAAATAAAGACCAATTCCAGGTAATATCAGTATTTTAAAATGTCTAAGGACACATCTGCAGCCTGACAAGATTTTTGGTTCTGAATCAGAACACAGGACTTGATTCTGCAAGTTACTGAACTTACCTCAAGTCTCACTAATTTCAGTTGGAGTTAGGGGTACTTAGTATGTCACCAGATTGGTATCATAGCTGGCAAGAGAGTTCACAGGATCTTCAGGAGCTCACTTGAAGTGTCAGCTTCTGATATGCAGCACTGCATTGCTAAAATCCTGAACCCATGAGAAGGGTAGCATTAAATCAGTTTCAGCAGGATCAGAATCAGGTCTACTGTGAGGTATTTCCAGGATACACACATGATATGTTTCTGCTTTTTTACAATGATTCTTATCTTTCCACTTGCAGCTGTCAGCCGTGCACTATTAAATGAGGAATTAACAAGACCAAGGGACTCCTGCAAAATGTAGGAAGAATGTAGCAGATTTGTGTGTGCAGACTCAAACAGTGGCTACTGGGAAATGTGAAGTCTTAAGGAACATTTTTTTTTAATTGGCAAATATTGCCAGTGGTAAAACTGAAAGAGTGAGTCCATTTCATCTGAATGAAAAGTTGAACTTACAGCATGGAAAAACTTTCTTAGCCATCAGGTATTTTATGATTTTCAGAGACAGTGGGTACATCTACACATGCAATTACGATGACATGATAAACTCCAGTGCACCAGAGTCAGCTGCTCCTGGGTGCAGTGTCTGCATGTGCTCCTGGGATTACAGCAGCTAGAGCTGGAGTGCAGCAGCCCTGGGCTGGCAGGGGGCTGGGAAGTCAGCTCTGGACTCCAGGTGGTGGCATCAGGCAGTGGAGGGGCTGGCTGGGGCATGAGGATGCTAAAGTGTGGGGCTGGGTGGCAGGCAGCCCCAGTGCTTTTGCACCCTCATGCCCCAGCCAGCCCCGTCACCATTTACACATACATTTCAGCACATGCAATTACTCTGCGGTAAGACAGTTGTAGTAAGTGCTTGTCCTGGGGTGGTCACAACGACCCCTGCTTAGCCCTTACTGACCTGGCTCTCCTTGGGACCCTCTCCCTGTCACTCGCCTGCCATGCCTTGATGTTATTAATTTCTGATGAAAGGGAGGCTGGCCTAGGGCTTTCCAAGCCTGGTTTTATCTTAGGACCACAGGTTGCTTTAACGGCTAGTTTCATGGACTCCATCTTCCCCAATATGCACTCCCATTCCTTGCAGGTGATCTGCTAATATATGCCCTTCATGAGCTATGAGCTCCCTGCCCCAATTCTCATGCCTCCTGGGCTCCAGACTTCTGGGCTCTCTAGCCTTGCTGGGATGGCTGAGGGGGCGCTATCTCTTTTATGGGCTTGTGTCCTTTGGCCCTACTCTCTGCCCTCTGGCAAGTCCCAGCCACTGGACCTCGGTACCCCCTGGGTACTAGACCCTCCTGGTCCCTTCCAGGCACTGGTTCTTTTCCCAAGTACCTAGTCCTTCTTGGGCTCAAGCTCTCTGTCTGTGGGCCTCAGGCCTATCTCTTCTTCTGGTCCCACTCCCTCTCTTTGGGCCAGGTGAGACTTCCATAACTCCCCTCCAGTCCCTTCCACAACCACTAAGTTTTTCATTACCAGCCCTTTTTTTACCTGCCTCTGTCCCCAGGTCGATCTGTTCCAAGACCTGCCTTGCCATGCAGGTGCTGCTCTATTCACTATCTGGCCTTTGGGCAGCCTGGCCCTCCTATCTCTGCCATGCCTCTCCAAGCTAGAGGATCACCTGCTCTCATTCCCAGGCCAATATGTTCCTAGGCTTGGCTTGTTCCTTGCCTCAGTGCTGCTTTCTCCAGCTCAGTAGTTACTTCAGAAGTCTTGCTGCAACCCTGCTGCCTGGAGGTCCTCTCCCAATGCTCCCAGGGCTAGACTACCTGCCCAGCTCAGGCCCTGGGGTTGCATGCCTCATGCCTGGGCCCCTCCTGGTCTATTCACTCCAGAACCAGCCCCTCTGACCACATGTGCAGGCTGCGTCTCACTGCTTCTCACTCTTTCCTCTGAGTGACAGGTGTGCACCAAGCGCCCCATTATAATAGTACTAACCCTGGCAGTACTATCCTTCTGTGGAGTTAATTAATTTACTGTGCCTTAATACCAGTGCACATGCAGACAGTGACACTTTATTGCAGAGCTAATAACTCAACTCTGCAGTAAATTGCACATGTAGATACAGCCACAGAGTACTAAAAGACAAAGTGGCACAGCATAATGAGCCATATTAAAACCTGAAATCAAAAGACAAACTAAAGTCCCAGTTCTGAAAGGCTCTATATAGGCAGATACAATGGTAAAACCAGCCTCACTGCACTGTTGTCTTCTAACCCAGTAAGGTATATTTGTTACTCAGCTCCAGAAGTAGTCAATAAAGGTTAGCTGTCATTGATCTGCTTTGCAATTACTTTTTTTCTAAAAATGTAGAGACAAAGATTGAGTGAACTTACTGTAATGAAAAAAACATCTCATGGATAGTAGACAACTGAAATACATTTCACAACAGGTAGTCTTCAAATCAATGTAAACCATTACCAATCTTCTCTTTGATTATGCTCACTACTCTGTATATACATATACATACACCATGTTAAGGACCCAATTCATTTCTCTACAAACTTTCATTGGGTTCAGTACTGCATGTCCCAAAGGAGCAAAAATTGTAGTTCAGGCCCTGGAAAAACTAACTTAAGATTATTATGTTTGGCTGGTTTATATGTGTATTTTTTCTAAGATAACATATTTTTTCTAAGAAAACAAATCCCCCTTTTCCTTTTTCCTGGCTCCTAAACCTTTACGGTGAACTTGTTTTACATTTTAAAGCTTTTCTCTGTAATCACAAAGGCTGGCACTCTAAAAAAAACCCCCTACTAAATATTAACAGAGTCAATAAAATCACAAAAGTCAGCAAAACTGTAATTTAGCTCCACAATAGCTGTAAGAGCAGCTGTATTATCATCTGACTTCTGTGGGAGCAGGACTGGGACTCAAATTATTG
Source organism: Crocodylus siamensis (assembly GCF_052110815.1). NCBI lineage: Eukaryota > Metazoa > Chordata > Crocodylia > Crocodylidae > Crocodylus > Crocodylus siamensis. The sequence continues at coordinate 132,082,881 of NC_143397.1, read as the reverse complement.
GATTCTATTCCAAAATCTGATTCTACTACTTCTGTCTCCATCTCCTGCTTTAATAACTATGTTAAACTCATTCTTTCTATCCCCCAAATGCAGTCTTGGAATAACAATGTGCAGTTCTCATCAAAGTTAGTCCTTAAAATCTACCTCTAATTTTCAGTTAAAAGCTATATATTTAATGGAGATCAGTTCAATTGCATTCAGAATTAAAGTGGCAGTAATTTAAGGAATTAAGATAAAACAACTGAGTTTATGAAGTGAATAAGAGTGTCCACACTCTTCACAACTAGGGATGGACATTCAAAAAGCCTGAGCCTGAATTGATTCAATCTTTTCAGGTTAGTGTAACCTGGTGAGGCTAAACCTATTTGTAACCACACAGACATCCCCTATGGACTAAAAAAATGCAGGCACATGCCTGCAATGGCTCAGACTAGAAGCTGGGGGGCACTTGAGCAGCCCTGCCTTCCCTTCTATAGTGGTAAAATGAGGGGCCTGTGGGCAGGATGCTCTGAGTAGCCCAGCAGGAAATAGATAACAGTGTTTATCACCCCTAACTCAGTGTTTATCACCCCATTAAGTAAACAACAGATGGACTAGCTACCTGTTGATTCTACCTTTGTTCTGGCTGCCACAGCACTGACCCTAGCCAGCATGTCATCTGATAGCTAGTACATAGACACCTCTCACCAAGGCAGAGGGGGAGAGGAGAAGTCTTGCTTCGTAGGGAGTGATGAGGGGGTGGGAAGGGAGCCAGAGCTCCAGACAGGGAACAGAGGGGAGAGGCCAGCCCTGTTGTGGAGCAGAGAGCCCTGCCCAGTCCAGATTGCATGCCAGGATGCTGGGGAAGTCTGGTTTATCTTAAGCCAGCCAGGGATCTGGGACGGACATTACATATACTGGTTTCACCCAAATCAGTTAAGTCTGATACTACATTCAGCCAGGTTTATCTCAAACCAGTTTCAGCCATTTTCAGACTGGTTTATGTGCACTGAACATCTGTTCTGTTACAGGTTTAAAACAGTTTCTGATAATTTAAACTGGTTTATGTGTAATATCTGTCCCTAGCCCATATGGTTTAACTAACTCACTTTAATGTCACAGCTTTAGTTCATTTAGGTGAACTTCTCTGAGTGTTCCTCTGTAGAATAAGCTTCTTAGAAAGAGAAACATTGTTGTACATCAGGCAATACTTGATTTTAACTCACGGTCAGTTTTATACCTTAGTTAACAGAGTAATTCCTAGTCACTTTCTGGTCACAATTTATGCCTCAAAACAACCATCTATTCAGATAAGTTTGCAATTCTCCATCCAACAGTCCTCAAATGAACCAATGAAGCTAGTTGTTATTAGTACTTGTATTTACAGGTCATTACCAATGGGATCCTGATTCACACTGACAGTATGCTATTCATTTGATATATGTCTTTTTAGCATGATTCAGAGATAACCAAATATAGGGCAATCTCTAAAATCATTACAACAACCCATAAAACTAGAGTAATTGAACGATGTGCTTACATTAGTGCAATAATCAGTAGCCCAATCAAAATATAGGTCAGATATGAAGCAGGTCACTGCTGGAACAGCACTCATTCAGTGTACTTCCATTCTGGCCTGAGGGATTCCTGCTTCATTTATCCTGCTGTAGGAAATACAGATTGAGAGTATGATACTGAAATAGAAATAAAACCCCTTCAACATCAATTTTCAGTGAACACATCCAACAATTTTCCTGTATGAAGGTTATACTACAGTGCCATTTGAAAGGTGTAGTAGGTTTTATACTTTATTGCTCTAGAATTCAAAGGGTCAAGTTCATCTCTGGTATAACTGCAATAAATCCAATGGCGGTACACTGGGGATTTATGTCTCTTGCAGCAGAAGTACTCAAATTCTGTACAACAAAGGACTGAAGTTTGCCAAAATCTGAGACACACAAATGCATATATATAGATACACAAATTCATACAATTTTAATACCTGTTTCTATTATACTTGTTTCTAGTATTTTTTCTTTGCTAGAATAGTAGAAATCAAACTGTATGATTTTTGCCAGGAATGAAGACCTGTAACCAGTCAGTATTGCCCTCTGGGCATGTCTACACATGCAATTAATGCAACTGAATATACTCTGGCTCAATCTAAGCTGGAGTAAACTAATTCCAACATCACTGTCTACACATGCACTTAAGAGCAGTTATTTACTGCACTGCCTGATACCACTTGTATCTGACAGGACTATCCAGCAGCACAGTAAATTAGTCTACTGTGCCCTAACTGTCATGCATGTGTAGACAGTGACACTTTAATTTGCAGCAAATTACTCTGTTGTGCAGTAAAGCATCTTATACAGATGTGCCCAGCATGTAAGAATAGGAAGAGTTGCCCATGGTCACCCTCTTGCAGGAGTCTCTTGGCTACATCTGGCTCTTGGGCTACATTTGGATGCCCTGTACCCTGTTCTTCTGTCTCCTGGCCTTAAAACAGGTTGGTTGGTCCCATCTATAATGATATCTTTATCCACTTCTATAAAAAGGTAGAAAAACAGTGAGAACATGAAGGAAAGACACTAGTTTAGGAAACAGGGTTATTAGCTTCCACACTTCAAGGGGAATCTAAAAATAAAATTAAACTCTATAGAAGCCAGCCTTTAAGTAGCTGTCTGTTGTCATGGGGGTTGTCTATACTTATGTTACTGTGATAGTAGCTGAGGCTGCAGACCACTTTTTCAGATCAGACAGGATCAGCTTTTTCAGAAGTTAATATCCTCAAAACCAAAGATTTTATTATTTCTAATTTTGTTGGTAAAATGCTTCTCCAAATATCTCTAACTTGTGGTGTTCCAGCCCTCATAAAAGGTAAAGGAGTATGGTATTAACAGTGCATTTCACTGCATTTATTTTTTTAAGCATTGGAACACACTGTAAATTCTCTAATAGATTAATTGTATTATGACGTTATTTTTGCAAGAATACATTAATGCAGAATTATGCTGCGGTACTATAGTTTGGGGTGGTTTCATATAATCTTCACAGCAGCTGGAAGAGTAATTAGCATAAAAACCAAACAGCCTTATTAAACATTCCTTTCCTGTAAGATGGGACATATTTAAGGGCCCTTTTCACAAATGTTCCATTAAAGCATGTGTAATGCTGGCAAAGGGATGAATATAGCCTCAAAAAGCCTTTTCAGTCTAGCTAAGCTTAAAGACTAGAAATATGTCATGTACCAGATTTCAAGAATACACAAAGATTCTGCTATACAGTGGAATAAACATCCATTTTCTTCAGAAACTCCCATTTAGCAAAGCATGTGTAAAAATAGACAAATGCTTACAATTGCCTTCTGAGTAAGAAGCATAGCTGCATCTTCTGAATATAATTTAGTACTTCTGAGATTTTAGTCCATTTAAAATACCAAATCTAAAAATAATGCATAATTTGTAATTCCAGCAACACAGACATAAGAGATTGAAAAGATCCAACTTCTGCTCAGTCTTGCCAAGCAATTTTTCAGTACATTTTTGGATGCTACTCTGTTTGCATGGCTGAAAGTGACCCTTGTGAAACCTATGGTCCAACCCAGTTAAAGAAATGAGAGCTCTCCAGCCTGTCCTTGTTCACTCTACTGAAAGACAATGGATCAAGTTTTCAGAAACAGCCATTAGAGTTAGGTGCCAAATTAAATCTAAATTCACAAATAATTTTGGTTCAACCAAAACTGCCCTTTTGTTTCTGAATTTGCTTTTTGGTAAAAAAAAAAGAAAAAAGAAAGAAAGAAAGGCTATCTCTATGCAGTATCTTTGAAAATCAGTTCTACTGCTATGCATCTACAAGCAGAGGCCACTTCAGGAAATCTGGGCTAAGATTTTCAATCAGTTTTTAAAGCCTCAGTCCTGGATTAGCTGAAAGACAGCCTTAGTGGGCATGTCTACATGTTCATTAATGTGCTTTAGGTAATGCACATTAGGCACAGAAAAAGGCACATTAGCCTATTTTAATGTGCATTAGCTAAAAAGCACGTTTTTGTGACACTTTACAGTACACAAGTAGATGTGCCCAGGTTGTCTATATTTTAATTCTACACATTTGACTCCTGCACTCCAGAGAGATACAGCCGCAGAATCATGGCTTATATTGTCCAACTATCACCCAGTGTCAAACAGGTTAGGAGTTTTATATAGACTCTTTAAAATCTTTAGAAAACTTTGGAAATCCAGTATGTCAGAGCAGATTCAATTAATTCAGTGTGCTGGAGCACAGAAATTGATGTGCTTTGGCAGCCTTCCATGTCACATGTACCAGTGTCCCTGTACATACTTACAGTGAAAAAATGGTGGTGGAACACTTCGAAATAAAACACGTTCGTTGAGCTTTAGTTCAAAGTGCCCTGCCGCCATTTTTTCAGTATGGGGGCATGCAGGGACACCGATACACATGATGCATGGGTGCTTTTAATTAGGAAAGCTCACTAATTAAAACACCTCGTGCCGCATCCCAGAGCACATGTAAAAATGTCCTTTATGCCTAGACCAGTGCTTTCGAACCTCTTCCTCAGCATGACCCCATTTATGACTCCATTGCTTCAGCATGGCCTCTCACTCCCTCCAAGTGCCCCTCACTCCTCACCCACACCTGCCTGCCCCCCCAGCCCTGCCAGAGGGTGCCCCCAGATGCCAGGGCTATGGCATCAAATGCCCCCAGACATCTTAGGTGCCCTAAGAGGGCATTTTTCAAAGGGTTCCTTGAGGCTAACAAGGGGTATCTTGAGCCTAATGAGGTTGAGAATCACTGAGATAAAAGGAACGGCCCCATCAAGAGATGCAGTCTTGCCATTTAGAAGTTTTATTATGCTCCCATAGCTATTTCTGTCAATATTATTAGGTTGCTCATTGCTTCCAAGGGTCCTCAATCCCTTATGGTAATTAAGGGAAAAAAAGGAGCTCTAGATAAGAAACTGTCTTTTAAAACATTAATTGTATCATAAATGAAAATGTGATTGAATTTAATTAAATTTAATAACTGTCTAGTATGCTTTTACTAATAGATGCTTATGGTGTAGTCTGGTTGTATTGTTGAGTTAAGAGCCTGCCATGGAGTGTCTATTAAAATTCACTACTGCTAAGGGATTTATAACTCTGCCATTGGAAAAAAATGCTCTGAGAACAACTGCATTTTTGACTAATCCTTTCCATACATTGTTTTGAAAATCCCCTTAAACTACTCATATATCTAGAGATGCTGCTAGGCCAATTCCAGACTGAAACCATTGATCTGGATCCAAAGTTTGGAACAAGATGACATTTATGCTTACAATACAAGATAATCATAAAATGTGTGCCCTTTTATACTCAGTCTATGATGTCCATCAGATAGGTCATATGTAAGAAAGAACCCTAGTTTGTGTCAACATGGCCAAGCTACCTTTAAAAGCTGCCTGTGGCAGCACATAACTGACAGCAGGTTGCAAAACTCAGTCAAGAAATGGGACACATTGGGTAAACACTCCACTGTTTTCTTTAGCCTGTGCTGACCAATGTGTGAACATGTCTACCCAGCTAGCCCTAGCTGCAGGAGTTAGTTGGAAGCTAGCCTGCATGAAGAGCTATGTGATTCTCACAGAAACTGTGCTACTACAGGTACTGCACTACAATAACAACCGATACACAACATGAAGGACAGGCCATTTTTTTCTGCAAAAAATCATGTCATCTTGATACGAAAACTTCTCAGCTGTCAAGCCAAAAAATAACACAGTCACTCAAGGTAACAGCCACTTATTCCAGTTCACTTGTCTTTGCCTACCTGACCAGACATCAGTTATAAAGCCAGAGTTGAAGAGTAGATTTAGCCTCTAACCATGCAAAAATGTACTTGCATTCCTAAAAGAATTTCCACTTAAGTAAGAGACTTTTGTTGTACAAGTATGGACCAGTAGGATCAAGGGACAAATTCTTGTCTACACTACAAGTTTTGCATTGTAAACAACCCCGAGAACTTGCCAACCCAAGAACTTTTTTAATGATAATCTGCAAACTTCTTATAGACAATGAAAAATGTTTACTGACATAATGTTGCATAAATGTAATGCAAATGACTGCTCTCTCTCTCACATACACACACAGTGAATCCATGAAGGGATTTGGCTCTCTTCCCCAGACGGGATGTATTGGAGGGGTCCCCAAGGAGGCTGGTGTGAAAGGAACCCAGCAGTCCTGCTGGCTGGCTTTGTGCCTTTCCAGCAGTTGTAGTCTACACAGCCCCTGCACCTTGGACTTCCCTGGAGCATCTGTGATGTGTGTGGACCAGGGGAAGAAGCCATATCTCTCTGGGGTGCAGGCAGCTCTTGTCTGCCACAAGGCAAGCTAGTGCCTGAGTCCAGCTCCAGACAGAGCCCTGATGGGGGTAGCTGAGGCTTGGGGTGCCCTGCAGGAGGTTCATGTAATGGGGCTAGGTTTGAGTGAGGGCCAAGACTCACTACTTTGAGGGCAACCCTACCCTGCAGCACCCTGATCTCCCCACCACAGTTTGGGTTCCAGGGTCTGTTCTCTGTCCCTGCAGCATCACTTCTCCTGGACTATGCTGGTGGGCTTTTTGTGTCCAGTCCCCAGGGCACCTCAGTCCTCCCCCCAGCCAGCTCTGTGCTACTTGCGCCAAACCCAGGGGACTCAGGGGGGACATGTGCTCCAAAATCTGGACAAAAGGGAAGAGGGATCTTGAGTACAGGATGGGGACATTCTGTACCAGGGGCAGGCAATTATTGTGGGCAGAGGGCCGCTTACTGAGTTTTGGCAAGCCATCGTGGGCTGTATGACAAGCAGCCAGGGGCAGATAAATATTAATTTTCCCGATTTTTTAGGGGCCCCACAGGCCGGACAGAATGGCCTGGCGGGCTGCATCCGGCATCCAGGCTGCATTTTGCCCACCCCTGCTCTATGCCATGCCCCACGTGTTCAGATGTGCTTTCTGCAAGGCAGACTTTCCCTTGCCTGCCCCCTCCCACTAAGAGCAAGCAAGAAAGAAGCTTGACTCCATGCGTGCAATTTCCAAGCGTTTCTGCTTTCTAAAGGCCCTGCTGGGCAGCAGCAGGGTTTCCATGTGTCCATAAATTTTATGGATATCAAAATATTTTTATAGACTTTCTGTACCAGTGTTTTTAACCCCTTCTTTTACAGATTAGCTGTAAATTTACAGAAGGTTGGCAACCTTGGTTCTATTCCAAATCTCTGCTGGCACTTAAAAGTTGCAAGCTTCACAGTGTTGTGTGTCTGATTCTACCATCATAAAGAGGTCGGCAGTGAGAATTCTTGTTTTGCCAATCCAAGATCAAGATCTGCAGAAACATGTCCAGTCACATATTATCAATCTCTGTGTGGGCTGCAGGGAAGAGGTCTCTGGATATATAACAGAGAAGAGATCAAGAGCAAATACAGATACAAACTCCCTAGGCTGACAAGTGTTTACCTCTAGGGTTTTGGCTCAACCTTATTTCCAGTATACACATATGGTTTTGTTTCCTGCTTTTCAATACAATTTTAAAAAATACTCTAAGACTCAGAATCTGAAAAGGGTATGCAGAAAAGAGATCTTCATACATTACAGATGGGCTGCTGGTCACTCCAGCCCACTGGAATAAAGAATTTAAAAGTATTTAATTTGCATTAAAGCAAAATGTCATCTGCTTTTTTCACTTTCACTTTTATTCTTCCTTGTTCATAAAAACTTTTTTAGAAGTTTGAAAATAATTGCATTCTTCACTGAGTTTGTCCTTTTATTTAACCGGCTGCATGTATACCCTGCATGTTGGCTTCTGTCCTGTGAGAAACAAGACTTTATTTGGGTTACTTCACTGTGATGAACTTTACTAATAGAGGAAGTTGTGTACTTAGCAATGGCAAGTTTTGCTTGATGACAAGCAGCAGGGAGACTTCACGAATTGTTCCATCAGCCTTTAAAACATCACAAAAATAAACAAACAAACAAACCAGCAACAAAAAGTTAAGCATCTTTCAGAAGCTGGGTGACATTTCCAACAAGTCTATTATAACAGTAAATTCAACCATAATTTGGGATTATATAATTTGCTAATGAATATCTATTTCCTTTTTAACTCATTGAGCCCACCATTGAAGAACAGCCAAAGGATGCTTATTACCTGCTGATGTATGTTTGAATTTTTCACTCTTCTTCTTCCTCCATTTCCAGGGTTTGAAAATCCTTCCTAGAGTGGCAAATTTGCTTCTTCTCCTGATTGGAGGTGTGTGGGTTCCTGGTACTAGAGAGTCTGAACGCATTGCAGCCAGTCTTTCCACTTCCTCAGCTATTTTTCACCCAGAAAAAAAAGAGGAAGAAAAATTGAATGTTTTAATAATAACTTCTTGTAGAACCACACAGACAGTCAAACAGAAGAAAAATATATGACAGAGGTTTCAGTTTTCTGTCTCTATATATTAGCAAAATGATAAAGCTTAACACATCACTCCTGAGTAGTTGTATGTGCATTGGGTAGTCCATCAAACAGCTGCTGTTGATGAAGAATCCTGAAAGAGATTTTACCCAGGGGGATTACAGAAGTACTAGGTATTTTGTAGTGGTGCTTTCATACGGCGTTTGATGCTCATGGAGGAGGGGAAGAAAGTGATGGAAAAATACTGTAAGAGAAATATTGCAGTTCTTCACCAGGAAAGACAGATTATTTAGGTGACTATTTTGTGAGTACTAAGAACTGAAAAACCCTTAGCTACTATTATTTTTTCAGCTAACCACAATCAATATAAGAAAAGCATACAGATGTGACTACTTGTGTTGGTAGAGGACTGGTTTCTCTAATCACAGAGCTCCCTCCAAGCTTATCTTCCTTCCCACTTATTCTCCTTTCCTGCCATGGCTCTCTTGCACCCCTGGAACACTGGAATTCAGCAGAGCTCCACAATATTTGAATTTTTCAGTATAAAGATTGTGACACCTAACCAACCTCTAAGTATCAAAACAAAGTTGGTGACAATTGTAACCCTACTTGGAAATTCAAAGTTAGAGAAGTTTTAGAATAGACTTGTAGTCCCTGTTTTGCTAGCTGCTATTCAGTCAATATCCAAAAAAATAAGCCTTTAAATCTCACCTGCTTCATACACATGCAAGTAGAACATTGCCCGCTGCTCATGCAATGATATTCTGTTGCTTATATAAAAAAGATTAATAGGACTTGCAAAATCTGGAGATATTTTTCATGCACTACTAGCTGTTGGTATGATGTCCTGTTAATGGGCAAAGCTTGCACTGGCATTTTTGATCAGTAATAACTTGGGACAAATTATCAGTATTTTGCTAAAATGAGAGATGGAACTGAACCACAAAGATCAGATGTAAACTTTGCCAAAGTACAAGTAGGGGTAGATTCAGGCTTGTTGTAAATAACAGATTTACCCATTGCAGGGTAAATTGTAATCAAGTGGCCTATCTGCAAAAACCCCCCCAAAACAAAACCAAAACCAAAAAACAAAAACACCACCAACAAAAACAACCAACCACGGGAAAAGAGATCACTGTTTCCCAACCTCCCTGCTATTTTTCTGTGTGGTTACTTCCTGCTACATCTCTCCAAGGTTATATGGTACCTCTGTGAAAAGACCAGAGCTAGGCCTTTCCTTTATGGTAGTAGGGTCTGTTGTATACAATGCAGGCACCAGGCAAAATCCTAGGTTGCTATCTCTCAGTTTGTAAGTAGTGGTATAAAGACACAAGAAACAGCAGGTTTATTAAGTACCAAACTACGATCCAGGTTCCCCAGTCCGGCAGAGTTTGTTCAGCCTATGGTGGGTAGGAAAGAACCTGTTTTTGCATCTCCATGATACCCCCATTATTCCAGAATCAGCCAGAGACCAATTCTGCCTCAACTGCAATTTAAGGGTGGCTCAATCTGCTTTCTCCCTCTCCACCCACTAGCTCCCACTCCCAGTCTTTTTGCAGAACAAGTGCAGGTCTTCCATTAATCCCCATGCCAAATCCACTCTGTCTCCCTGCCATCTCCAGGTCATAGTCTCTGGGTTCCTCCCCTAGCTAATCCCAAGGCTGCCTTCCCAGCAACTTATCCCAGCCTTTTCCTACGTCTCCTTTCCTGCCTTCCACTCTTCTCCCTAGTCTAGCCCTTGTCTCTCTGCATATATCAAGCTGTTTCCTTTTCCAACCTACTAGCATGTCAGAATGGGTAGGTCACTAACAGCACAGGAGAGACAGTCCCTACACTCTTTTCCTGTATCTGGTAGTATTGTACAATGGTCCCAAAAAGCTCTGGGCAGCATCTGAAGGGAAAGTTCTGCTCATATGTGCAGCTCTAGGCTAGACTGTACGCAGTTCCTTGATAGGAACAGTACAGACATAAACCAGTCAGCGTGTCCCTGCTGTGACAGAATGAAGCCTGATCAGAGTTGACAGAAGATTCAGAAATTCGTGATTCTAATAAGTCTAAACTGAGCACCTGCAAAAGGAGAATTTTCAGAGGTTTTTAACTTCCCAAATTGGATCCATTTCTAATGGGAATAGCAAAAGGCATGTATCCCTGACACCAGAACAACTGCCCTGCCAAATTTTCAAACCTTGCTCCAAAGCACATGGGTACTAGAGCTTCTCATTGAAATAATCGTAAGGTTTTTAATTGTAAGAAGGCAACATAACACATTTTCTTGTAAGATTACATTCTCAGAAACTGCTGACCTTGTTTTTGCTTACAGCTTTCCAAAGAAAAAACAATTCAGCTAGAGACAAATAGCCAGCATGGAAAGTTTCAACTCAAACAGTTAAAATTTGCCAAAAGTTATAAAAAACTGAAAACAGGATCTTATAAATGAAAAACGTCAGGCAACCTTAAGAATAGGTAATGCTACCATAACTATATTATATGGGCAGAGACTACCCACTTGTGCCAGCATAGATATTTTGAAGATGTGGGTGGGTGGGTGGGTGGATGTTTTTCTATTCTCAACATGCAGAACAACTTTCCTTTTAGCTGCAAACACATGCTTTTCTGTTTTTCTCCCTTGATTAATTGAAACAATCTTGAAAAACATACACCCAGAGGCATTTTAAATTACAGGAAAAATAACTTACAGACTTGAACTAGCTTTTCAAGTCCCCAAAATAGTTTGAAAGGTTCACATGACTTTGAACATGGTAATGTTCTCCCATTTCTAATCCATTTGTAACTCTGCTCTACATTTCTAAAAGCTTTATTTGGGCCACCAAATCATGGATATTTAATCAGTTTAGTTTACAACCAGTTGTTAATTTTTTTAAAATCTCAGCAAGCATAAAAATAGTCTATGTGTTTAAATCTGCTCCTCATTACACCACTGTGTGATTATAACAAAAGCTTAAGTGGGCAAAAATTGTACTTGGAAGACTCACTGCACTTTGCTGAAGAAGCAGAAAAACAGAAGAGCAAAGTAATCTACCTCAGTCCTTAGGGAGAGGGAAAGACATTTATGAGAATGCTTGCTTTGTGGTAAAGGGAGGGAAAGAAAGGTAACCAGGTCAAAGCTTTCATTCATAAGAAGGTACACAGGACTGGGTGCCGAGAGAAATACTCACACAGAGAGGCCACTGTGATGTATGGATTGCTGAATCAAGGCTAGATATTGTTTGCTTGTGCTAAACAAGTTGGTGAGAGTAAAAAATAGAAGAAACCAGAAGACTTTGTATCCCCTGTGACTTCGTTCAAGGATGACAAGCTCTGAAGAACATGATTTTTAGACCACATCACTCTCCATTCAGGAAACAGTGAATCAAAAGACACTTCCCTTTCCCCCCAACTTTGCCTTTCACCCGTGCTTTTAAAATGCATACAGCTAAGGCACATCTAAAGAAGCATGTCCTGAGACATTTCAATGCTGCATTTTTGGGGGCTGCTATTAGAAAAGCTAGGCTCATTTTTAGTCATTGCTCTCTTGACTGGAGACTATGTAGAGCAGGGATTGTCAACCTATGGCCCATGGGCTGAATCAGGCCCATGTATTTATTAGATCTGGCTCACTGATGTGGGACTTTGAAAACATTCAGCTGCTTTAGCTATGGGGACAAGTACCAACTATGGGCATTCTTCCTGTGCCCCCAAGAAAGGAGGTGGCCAGATCCTAGCACTTGCCTTCCTCTGACTGGTGTGGGTCATTCTGGCTTGGAGCTGGAAAAGTTTATCTACTCCTTGTGTAGTGTATAAAAGCAGTTCACTGAACCAACCTTACGCAAGTCAGGCCAAGTAGGAAAGCTCACAGAAAATACATATCTTTCTGATAAACAAAGTTGGAAACAAAAACACATCACTTCCATATGTCTTTCTGCCCTCCCAGCTTCCTCAGTGAGCTGTTATTACTGCTAAAAAAGTACATGGTAGTCTCTCTTTATAAGGAAGCTTTTGCTGTGGCGACTACTAGATCTGGATCCAGCTGAAGCGATCTTCCTTATTAACCCCTCGCACCCTGATATACAGCCCTTCTCACAGAGGGGATGTTTTCCCTGCTGCAAGGATACTTCTTTCACTGCCATACCTTAAGGATCTGTATTACGAAGGCAGGTCTATCACTGAAGTCAAAGGGAATTTACCTAAAGTAAAGATGGGGTTCACCAAGGGCAAGAAATGGTGTCAAAACTCTTTCCTTATTCTGACTGGCTTCCTCTGAATTTCAGTATTTCGTCTCACGGGCCATTTGTAGACATGCTCACTGTTTTCTAAACCATGTCAACTGATTCACATCATACAGTTCAAATCAAATTTCAATTTGAATTAAGAGTTAGTAAACCTGTCATTGATAGTTATGGAGGTTTTCGTGCATTTCCGCACTTCTGTTCACCACTCACAATCAGGGCCACAAAACTGCACTCACTTGCTACACCTGGTGGTGAGCATGAGCAACAGGAAGCCCTAGATATCTGCTATATATACCTGTTAATTAATACAGTTTAAATTGCCTGGTTTGGGCCGCTTTAGTCCGCATTAATTCTAATCCTCATTCAATGAGGATCAGTGAATTTGAAGTGGGCCTAATGTTAGTTCAGACTACAGACATCCACGTGTATATAGTGATTAAACCTAGAAAAACATAACATCTATAAACGGCCATGAAGGACTGTGTTCCCGGAGTCCTGCGCTGTATTCTATCAGCTGGAAGGGGACAAAGGTGATCTTTTCCTTCATCCTTTCCAAACAAACATAATTTGGAGATAATATAAATCACCCCCCTTTCGCTTTCTCTCTTTTCCCACCCCCTGCTCCCCTCTCTTTAAAGGACTTCCCTCCTATTTCAGGAGAAACACTTCCAATGAACTACTAACTCAAACCATAAACATAAAAATCACAAGGTAGGAATGAATTGCAGTAGTGTGCTTAGTCCTAATAAAACAACAAGAATTGATAGCTGTAAAGGAATAAAAGCCATATTTCTGTACTCCTGCATTACTGTAATCTCTTTTGCCTCAGCTGGCCCCATTCCCTTTGCCTTTTCAGTTCCTAATGATTATTGACTGGCTGTGGGCTGAGACACCCACTGCTGACAGCAGGCTCTGTAGGCTGCTTTCACACCCTTGCTGTTCCCAAAGAAGGTGGTGCTTTGCCGACTATAAACTAACTGAGACCTGCATATTTATTGCTTTAGAAGAGAAAAACAGGTCAGTGTTTACCAGTTGCTACCTCGATACTGGCCAACTGCTATGTGTGCATGTGTGGTGGGACCTTTTAGTCACAGTATTAAAATATTGTTCATTCATTGACATCACAAATTGAAGATGTTTTTACTAATAATATATGGCACTTGCTTGCTCTGTGCCCCTTTTCTTCTTGGAATGCTGCCATGAGAACAGAGACACTGATTGGACTGAACAACGCCTGAGCTTGACAACATCTGGTAGAAAAGCTGTTCCTCGGGGTTCCTAAGAAGACATGCAACTGTGGCAGGTGGGTAATCCATATCCCTCCACCGCCTTCCTCACCACTGATGCCTTGGAATAGTAACAGTGATGCTAAATACAACAGCATTTCACAGGCAGTCGGGTGATAACAAACAACATGCAAAGTTTGATCATGAGTATCAAGATATTTGTAGCTTTTCATACAGATTCACATCAAAAGATTAGATGAGACTCAGTTTTCATTAAAAAATATTAAGTTTCTTGGCTCATGGTTACTCATAAAAGCTTGGGGGAAAAATGTCACAGTATACCACAAGGATTAAAAACTAGTAGGCAATAAAAAGAACCACAGGTTTATTATGGTTTCCTTAGCTTTGCTTGCTTTACTTTTTTTTTTGGCCATGAGTCACAATCTTTTAATTTTGGGGGTTGGCAGTACAGTACAGATGTACCACATGTGGTACACAGTTGGACTCAGCAGCAGTGTCAGGGCAGAGCCATTTTCAAAGCAGCTCCTTATACGACTGTTAAACGTGCAGGCCAGGGGGAAACAAGACCAACAACCTTGCACTTTGTTCTGAGTTTTCTGCCTCTTTCAGTGAAAGCTTCTGATTACTTATTGGCCTCACCTCTCTGAAAAATTGAGATAATGTAGTGACCTGTATGACAAGTATGCAGAATTATATCATAAGCGAATGGATTGAAGCAGAGGTGCTCAACTCCTGGGTCCCGCAGACCAGATCTGGCCCACAGTGCCACGTGAACCTGCCCGCTTGGCTCCACACACGTGGTAAGGGAACAGTGGCACTGTTCCTCTCCTGCCAAATTTTTGGACCTCTGGGGAGCCCTGTGCCCTGTGTGCTGGATTGGGTGCCTGATCCCAGCATGCAGGGCTGGCTGAGAACGTGCCAGAATTGAGGCATGCCAGGGCCCAATTCTAGTGTGCAGGGGCAGGCGACAGGGGGAAATGGTGCTATGCCTAGGGCCCAGTCCTGGCACACTGGGTTTGATCTGGCCCACAGACCATCCCCATGTCACTCATCTGGCCCTCGGGGCCAAAAGCGTGAGCACTATTGGATTGAAGTCCTCTATCAGATCATCTGCCCCAACCCTAATGAATCGAATAGCATATTACTCTTCAGGCATCCCACCTGAGTTTTTTCTAACTGTGTTGATAAACCCTGTTATTGATAAATATTCAGTTATCTTATTAGGTGGCTTATTTTCATTGCCTCGTAGGAAAGCTAGACTTTAAATTCTCCAGGGAAGTGACCACAGACCAAATTCTGCTTTCTGTTACATATCTGTGTAAATCTCAGGTAATTGTATTGAAGTTTTTAAAATCCATTTGACCATTTACACCTCTTTATTTACCTGCAGTGGTCTAAACTGAGTTGGCGCCATATTTACAGACTACATCTAACTCCACTTCGTTCTTCAGTTCAGCTTTCAGCCATGCCCTGCTGCAGCTCCTTCTCACAAGACTTCTCTTGAACTGTCCAGCTGCTAGGTTCCAAATGTTAAAGTAGACACAAACTCCTGAAAACTAACAGCTCCATACATCACCAGAGCTGGAGTTTTGGTTGAATTGCACCCATTTTTACATCTCCTAGCATTACAATACATGTTAGAAGTTCTTAGTGTTGAAACCTTTTTTTTTATCTAAACTGGATCATCTATAGTATTAGACCCTTGCTTTCCTCGAATAGGAGACCTTGGCTATGATTTTATTAACACCTAATAAGTTTATAGTGTTATCTCCTATAATTACTTGTGTTTCAGGAATTAAACTCCATCAATGCTCACTCTATTATTTTAATTGACCATTTGAACTTTCCTTGACTTTTCAGTGTCTGTTTTAAAATGGAAGGGCCAACATTCTCTGCAAAATTCCAAATGCAATTTTTCCAAGGTGGGATTATTGTCTCTTAACGAGTAGGAAATCCCAGTGCACATATGCCACTGAATTGGCTGCGTGTATAAAGTTTGTGCGTCATTTGAAGGTCGTCAGCATAACTTTTCTGTATTCTAGGCAGCGCTTTACGTTGTATCTTTATCCAGAATCTCATTTACATTTTCCCATCTCAATATACCTGTCAGACCACTCTGCAATTCTGATTTCTCCTAGGTGTTATGCTTTCATCTTAGTTTGATGGCAGCTGCAAGTTTAATCAACATGAAGAACAAAAGCATTCGTCCTGAATGAATGTAGTTGAAAAATACAGGTTTAAATCTGACCCCTGAAGGACCTCACTTTATATCTTGCTCAGTTTTTGAGGCAAATTGTTAATAATTAATTGCTGATTGCAGTCCGTCAGCCAGTTTTTTTTAAGCTCTACAAACTATGCTGTAGTGTTTTAATTCATGTAAAATCATTTTAAACACTAAGGGGTGTGTGTCTGTGTGTTTATGAAGAACTAAAAATCTTTACTTGTATAGCATATCAGTCATAGTTATATTACCTGTTTCCAGGGCTGGCCTTAAGGGTCAAGGGAGTGCCACGCACACACAGCAATGCCCAACCCCACCAAGTCAGTAGTGCTGTTGCAGGCAGAGGCAGATGGGCAGGGGTGAAGAGGGGGAGCCACCCACACTGTCAAGCTCGCTCCCTGCCTCCAGCTGCTGCTCAGGAGGACCCAGGTCAGGCAGTGTGGGTGGCTCTACCTCCCCAGCGGACTGCACCCTGCGCCCTTGCCCACCTGCCTCAGCCTGCAGCAGTGCCACTGGTGGGAGGAGGGGCACCAAAATGCAAGTCTGTCCAGGGCACCATTTTCCCTAAAGCCAGCTCTGCCTGTTTCCCAGCTCTAGAGAAAAGACGGATGATTGGCTAATATGAGACATGCTCTTCCTCTCAAGTGTACAGTCTCATAGGAAAGATCATAGGAAAGTAGGGCTGGGAGGGATCATATGAGATCTTCTTGTCTAGCCCCCTACTCAAGGCAGGATTATCCCTGACTAAATTATCCCAGCCAAATGTCTCTCCGTAGGACAAATCCAATAAGAGATTAAAGTACCTGACAGCTGTATACTGTATACCATAAACCGTAATTTTTACTGGAATCCAAACCCTAGTGGCAGGCATCTAGAATCTAGACATGGAAACAGGTAGGTACGTCAAAATGAGTTCCACAAAAGCCATCATATGGAGTAGAGAATTAGGTCCAAATCTTGCCTTTCTAATTTGAGATGGTTCTGAAGCACAATTTAAATATATGACACTTGCTAGAAACTTTTGGTCAATTACAAGTTATAGCTGATCCCTTTCCTCCCTCTGAAGTTCCAGGAAGTAGAATTATCTAATAATATTTTAATAAATGACCTTTATAAAAATCACAAACTGGATGAGATTGTAATGTCTACCAAAAGTGGTATTTGACACTGATATGACTTTTGAAACCTTTTGGGAACAGGAAAGGACCCTATAAGTAGCCTTTTTCCTATCTATGTAGAAGAGTACAGCTTTGCCACTGGAGTTTCTATCACTATATGGGCCAGCAGAAAAGGACAACTATTTCAAGAGCTAAAAAAACTCAAGTCATTCCATTTTAATCTATACTTTGTTTCTTTTAAGAACTACAAACTACTATTTCTGTTCTTTAAAGAAACTGATAGGAAGCTGGCCAAGAGGAAAAGAGTAATTAGACCAAATGGTACATTTTTAATGAGCTTGAATGCAAGTAAAAATGTAACCAAAAATCTGTAAATCTGTCTCAGTGACACTGAAGAAGCCAGTTTGTAGCTATCAATCCACATCCACAAACTTAAAGGGAAAGGCTAAGTATTTGCATTTAGGGAAAAGTTAGGCACTTATATGATTTAACTCTCATTAAAGTCAAAAGTGAATGCTTCTATTGATTAAATTTAAAGTTGGATCAGATCCTTGATTCATGTAAGTGTCTTGAATTTGAGGGATGATGACAACCCAGGGATGTAGTCCCTGATTTTTGATCAAGTGTTCCCATATATTCTTACATGATTTCCACTGTCATGTTTTCATTTTTTTGCTATTAACTTCCAGGTTACCTCATGGTTATTGCACTCTGGTGTTTTGCTCTTAAGATTTAGAGGAGAGTCTATCTTTTTAATTCATTCTGGCTCCTGTGTGGGCAACAGAGAAATATCCTCTTCCTGCCTTCAAAAATAGATGGAGCCAATCAGTCAAACAAATTGACGTATCCATTTAGGAAACATAAAAGTTAAAGACAAGATCTATACTCGTAGCCTCAAGTTCATGAATAATTCCAAGTCCAGCAATGTAAAATAGCCTAATAAACAAGGCCATTCAGATCAGACTTAGAAAAAAAAAATACTACAGAGAACCTAAAAAACACCACAGATGAAAGTTAACAAAATACTGTACACATATCAATTCTTATGTGGACAGGCTCAATGGCTATAATACAAAAGAAGTGGGTGTTATCCTGGCTCCACTGAGTCAGTGCCAAATTCTCATTGATTTCAATGGAGAAGCAATTTTACCTTGCATATCTGGAGACTGGATTAATGACCCTAGGAGTCAGGGACTTTTGCATACGTTTTTTTCTTCAGTTTCACCTACTTGTACACAATGGCAGGATATGGCTCCTATATTCTTTTGGCATCTGCCAGAAAGACCCTGACAGATTTGTGCAGCAACCATTGAATAAGAGAATAACACTCTCACCTCTAGGGCTAGGGACAGAAGTCACACACAAACCAGTTAGGGTGCGTGTAGATGAAACAGGGGCCCTAAATTGAAGCGGTGGGTTTTTAAAAACACTGCTTCAATTTAGGGCAAAGTAAACTCCTGTGTCATGCACACCTGCCTCTTACTTGCCTCTCTGGAGACGGGGGAGGGGAGGGCAAGTTGCTGGCAGGAGGAGCAGTCCCTGGGCTGCGAGGGGGAGGGGGTTGGTGCTTCCCTTTGTGGCAGTGGCAGTCCCCCCCAGGCAGCACCCACCTGCAGACACTTGTCTTAGGTGGTCCTGGGGGGCACTGCAGCTGCAGAGAGGAGGACTGGGTCCCACGCAGCTCATGCAGGCAGGTAGGCTTCGTGGGGGTGGAGTGGGGTGGGGTGGAGGGGGAGATCAAACTCATCACTCTTTTTTTTCCCCTTCAGTGGAGTCTGCTTTCCCAGGCTGCTGCCAGGCTGCCTGCACAGCCCCTGAGCTTTGCTCCACGGCTATAGGGCGGCAAACTAAAACTGCTCGGAGGTGTTTTAGTTTGCTGCACCCCAAAGTCATTTAAGGCACATTACGCTACCGAATGTGCTACAGTGGTTGGAATTAATACACAATATGTCACCAACACGGGCAAACACCAACATCATTAAAGCAGCACAAAAGCATTTACCCCACTTTAAAGCATCGTGCACACATACCCCTCGTTTCGTCTACATACACACTTAATGATCAGAAACGGGTTTAAACCTGTAACAGAAAAGAAGTTCAGTGCATATAAACCAGTTTCAAAATGGCTGAAACTGATTTAAGATAACCCTGGTTGGATGTAGTATCAAATTCAACTGATTTAGTTCAAACTGGTTTATGAAACTTCTGCTCCAGACCCCTTCCTGGTTCAATTTCAATCAGAGTCCCCCAGCATCCCAGCATGCTTTGCAGCCTTGGGCTGGGCTATGCTGTCTGCTCCAGATAGCAGGCCTGGCCCGACTCCTCTGCTCCCTAGCATGGGCTCACTGGCCCTCCCAGGAAAACCCCAGCTCGGATCTGGGGCCAGGAAACAGGGTATAAACTCACCTTCCCCCAAATACAGAGATGCCCTGCCCTGCTGGCTTAGTGCTGGCTGTCACTGTGGACTACAAATCTCAGAGGCACCTGAAAGCACGAAGAGGAAGTAACGAGCAACCCTGCAGAGTCCTGCTGCTCTGATTCTGGACTACAGTTTATAGTTCTTCAAGTTATAGTTTTTCAGAGAAAGAACTATTCTTCTTCAAACTTTTATGAATTCAATGCTACTACCTTCCCCTGCCCAGACAGAGCATGGACTGGGGCCTGACCATGCCTCCCTCTGCAGGGAGGGAGGGAAAGTCTTGGAGGACTTCTGTCTTCCCTCCCCTTTGGTAGTGGCTGGCAGGCATGCTCTAGCACCCCCTGGCTTCTGGCTTGAGCCACTTCAGGCATGTGGCTGCATTTCCTAAATCAAAAGTGAATGTGTGTTCATTTACTTATCAGTACAATCTCTGCAGCTTAGACTAACTTGCAAAGATTGAAGCAATTCAGCCTCAGGCTTTTTGACTGTCTGTACTTAGCTTAGGGTTGATTCCTTCCAGCTCAAGGTTGCAGCATGCTGACAGAGCATGATAGGATATCTGTCTGTCCTGTCGCGAGAGGACTTCCATGCCCAGCACTGTTAATGACACTTTTCCTCAGCACTTAAACCTCACATACAGAAAAATACATCAGGAGGGGAAGTACTATAGACACTATAGTCTTCTTAAGCTAATGCTTTCTTTTGTATTTATGGTGAAATGGCCCTCAACGGCTGTTTGAGAAAGAAACCAATGACCTGCTCTAAAGCTTTAATACAAACAGAGCGTTCTGGCAGTACACCCACATTGGGGTGTGCCTATACAGAGCCACTTGCCCGTGAAATTGACCATTTCATTTTGCAATATCAAGCGGGTAACAGCAATAGGTGTTTGCAGTAGACTTTATTTCAGTACAGTGAGAAGATAAAAACCCAAACAAAAAGAAACAGTTATCCTTCTTTATCTGAAAACTGTTGGGCACTTGGTACCCAACAGCAGGCCTGTGCAAAGAATGTCTATATACACAAGAGCTGGTGAAACCTGGTTTCTAATAGCCACACACAATGTGCTTCCCAAAGTTCTCCTTTTGCACAGAGATATAGAGATGCTGTTGCTATCAGCAAAAAATTCCTTGGTATCACATGGAAGAGAACTGCACTCAGTTTTATGGCGAATTCACAACATTTTTGCAATATTCTACGAATTTCATGGACAATTTTTCATCAGGGCCAGGGAACTGTGGCAACTGGTGGCTTACAAAAAGGTCTAACTAAATTAGAATCTGTATGAAAGAATTTTAGTTTTAAAAAATTCTGCTTACTCAGAAGGCACAAGGATGATCTACTTCATATTTGTAAATTGGATCTGAAATACAGCATTTGGATCAAGATTTCAAACTTTCCAATATGTGTAAAGGTGCTTCAAACCAGTGGTTTCATGTTGGCCCAGGAAAAATCCATGAACCTAGATTGTGTTTCAGATGATAGTATTCACCCCCTCTACCTGTGGCAATTGAAAGGCTATTTTTGGTGTTTTGAGTATTATGCCTGGTAGTTGTGCATGAGGGCTATTCCTGAGTTTTCTAGAATGGTTTAGGTGAGGATGATCCTGCTTTGATCCCCTGACTGGATTAACGACCTCCTGGGGTCCCTTCCAACCCTACCTTTCCATGATCCTGTGTGCACTAAGGCCATAGCAAGTCCATTCCAATTACAAACAGACATAAATTCACAACATAAAAACAACCATAGCACAAAAATGCTAAATTTAATGAATAGCGATAGTAAGTAAAGAACTGCATGCCTAGCTAGTCAACTGAATTTTGAGGAACAGCTCTCCTACCTCAAGTTAGCTGATGTTTAATATAATTACCACCCACCCACCCACAATATGGACCTGCATTTCTTATTATTTCTGTCACATATGGACCCAATGCCCATGAAAGACTTTGAGGAAAGGGTGGGGAGGGGAATTTTTTTAGTGGCAGAGTGGAGTGTTAAATGAATGGCTGTATCTATCTCTGCTAAAAAAAGGGGCCTTACTGTGAGCTGAACTTTCCACTCTGGAAACCTATGACAAAGTATGGGAAGCATAAATTGGAAATGGCAGGTTTTTCATGCTTTCTTTAATGTTTAAAGATTTGCATGGAAGGTGTACATATCATGGCCAGGAGGCATAGAAAGCCAGGACTGGTCCAAGGGTAATTGGTGTCTTAGGTGAACTGTGTACCTTGGCGCCCAAAAGGTAAGAGTCGTGATTCTAGTGATCTTTCCGCTGAGATCTTTTCAGAGGTCTTTCTCCCTTTACCAAACCAAAGGTCTTAGACCAAGGTGGAGCCATAGCCAGCCAGGGCTGTTATTTAGAATGATGTTCCTATTTTGTTCTGCATATAATTTTGGTGCCCTAGGTAATCGCCTAGTTTGCCTAATGGTTGGACCGGCCCTGTAAAAAGCTTATTACATGTTAGTATCACTGGGCACATCTACACATGTGCCAGACTATGCAGTTGTTACTGCACAGCCATTTAGTAATTGCTTAAGAACGTACTAAATGACTGCACAGTAACTGACATTACTGTGCTGTCCAGACACTGCACGGGTCGTTTCCCATGCTGTTGCACAATAGCAACAAGGAATGGTGATACAGCTTATTGCTACAGTGACATAGCATCTCATGTAGATGTGCCAACTGATACATATTTGGAATCAAACTACAAAGACAAAACTGTTCTTATCTAGATGCAATTTTCAAAAGATGGGAGAAGCAAATGATGCCTGAGCCCTCTTGCTGGCACAGGGCAGCACTGCTTAGAGAGGCCTTTTCAGGGTGAAGGGAAAGAGAGCGAGTGTCCTGGAGTAAACTGAAGTTAGACTGCATAAAAGAACCCCCCAGTGAGCACCTGGTAACACCAGCATGTCCAGGAATGAGGCGAGGTGGGTGCAGCCCCTGTACTTTGGCTGTGTCATGCATGCAAAGTCAGCTTTGAGCTCATGCCTGGTTGTCAGTATGGGCATTGTTGAAGCTCAATATGAACAGCAAGCTCTGAACTCATTAGCTGATGGGGATCTGGCCGGAGCCTCTATTTTTACATGTTTTTGAAGCATAGGGGGTGAAAGCTGCTGCTGTTTGCTCTTCCCCTCTCCCTCCCTCCTTAATCAGTTCAGCAGCAGGGGAAAGGGGGGGGGATGAGTGGTGGTGGCAGCACTCAGCCCTTGAGCTCTGGTGCTGCATAAGAAGAGGAGCTCTGCCCAAATCCTGTGTCTAGAGCTCATATGCAACACAGCCAAAATGGGGTAACTGCACCACTGCACTCCTTCTAGTGCAGTCCAGCTACAGTGACATTTAGCACTCATGGCCATAAGACAGCAGACTACATTACCCTAGGGCCAGTCAATATTGATGTGACCTGTGGTTAGCACTTTTTTCTTTTGCTGAACAGAGTAAGTGCACCATTCTGGGTGTGTCTACATGAGATGCTTTCCTGTGCTGTAGACTAATCTACCACACAGTAAAGCATCACCATGTAGCTGTGCGGAGCAGCTACCGTGCAGTAAATTAGTCTACTGCATAGTTAGCTAGTACTGTAAATCAAGGCACTAAACTAACTGCACAACAGAGCTCATGTAAATGCTGACCAGGAGCAAATTTGCTCTCTGTCAGCCACAGCAGCAGGGGGTCTGGTCCGGGGCTGCTCTTCTCCTGGCTCTCCCAAGGAGCTGATCAGCATGGGGGCCAGGTTCCACTGACGATGCATAGGGTGTGCACCTGGGTGCACGTGCACCCCCTGAGATTGGTGGTGCACTCCTTGAGAGAAGTGCCGGCGATGCTGCTGGCAGCACCAGTGGATGGTCATCACTCACCATGCTCCCTTCCTCCCACCGCCACCAAGACTGCAGGCGGTATGTGCCGGTGGTCGCTGATCGCCGCTGCCAATACTGCTGGCAGCATCTGCGGGTGGTTGCTGACCACTGGTTGGTGCTTGGCAGCCCCATCTTCTGCCCCCACCACTGTGGCTGCCTGCGAGAGCTCCCCAGTTACTGCCACCACAGCCCTGCCACTGCCTGCGGGCAGTCACTGTGCCCCCCGCAGCCTCCACGGCCACATGTCATTCATGCCAAGTCCCTCTGTGCCTGTCCCCCGCAGTGCTGTAGGGCTCCCGGCTCCCCACGGGAGTCAAGAGCTGAGCAGCTCCAGGATTGGGGAGCAGTTGCTTCCCTGCTCAGCTAGATG
Source organism: Crocodylus siamensis (assembly GCF_052110815.1). Taxonomy (NCBI): domain Eukaryota; kingdom Metazoa; phylum Chordata; order Crocodylia; family Crocodylidae; genus Crocodylus; species Crocodylus siamensis. The sequence continues at coordinate 132,059,012 of NC_143397.1, read as the reverse complement.
GGGCACCTGCCAGAGAGTCCCCAGCTCAGTTGGGAAGTCCCCATTCAGCCAGGGGCTGGGTAGGAACTGTCCTGTAGGATCCCCCAGCAGGATAACTCCTGCCCAGCCCCCGGCTGAGTGGGGAACCTCACTGCCAGCTGCTGCACAGGCCAATCAGGGGAGGGATCTGGAAAACAGCTATGGGGGAGAGGACACTGTTCCAGCCCAGGGGTATGAGGCTTGGAAACAGCTGCTTCCCTCTGCTCCTTGGGAAGGGACCCTGTGTCCCTTGCCATCTTGGGGCTGGCATCCAGAGGAAACTAGAGCTCCCCCTGGTTGCCACATGACAGGAGAGCCAGGCAGGAGTATGTTTGCTCTGAACTGCTCCTGTTGGGAGCAAATTTGCTCCCAACCATTCTACATGTAGATAAGCTCTCGTGGAAAGCTTACTGCACCATAATTTACTATACAGTAAGCTTTCTGTGCATTAATTGCATGTGTAGATGCACCCAACAAGGAGAATATCTGTTCAGCTGCTGCAATGGCTACACTTGAAGGGAGAAAGAAGAAAGGATTCTTCTGACTTTTGGGACATATACTGCCCACCAGATGCATGTGTGCACTTGCACAGCACAGCATAGCACACGCACAACACTCAGCCTCGTGATTCTGCACAGAACCTTTGCAGCGTTAAGTAGTTTGCAGTGCAATGCTAGAAAAATAACAAGGTATAAACTTGGTAGAGCAACAAAAATCCTCTTTCTATTGATTTAAATTTCAGCGGTTTCAAAAGAAACAGGGTTTATAATGAACCTTGTTTCTTATGAATTTCTTCCTCATAAAAAAAAAATGAAGCAAAGGTGACAAAGTCTCCATGCTGGATATTAAATTACACCCTTCACTTGTGCTATATCAGACACTTACTTCAATACGACTAATTTCAGAGCAGCTGTACCTCAATGGATGTGTAGGCGACTTTGTCAACGAGCTCTTAGGGAATGCTTATGACACGGATCACTGACATTATGGATCATAAATGCTCCAGAGCAGCTTTTTAATGCATGGACTGTGGACACAATAGACTGTAACAGAATTTCCAGAGCCGCTTTATCTTGTTGATACATACTCAGGGGCTCTATAATATGGAGGTTATTGATGATGAAGGCTCCAAAGCACTGAGGTCAGCTTAGTGACATTTTAATCTGTTGATTCTTAATTCTTCAATAGAAAGACTATAGTATTTTCACATCACAATCTACACACCCCCTTTCTGTAATGCTCATTGTAAAATAATACCAAGTTCAATAATTGACTGGACTCAAGAAAGCCTGTTTTCTAAAGGCTTGATTTAAGCTGTGTTGCAATAACTGACCATTTGTGCTACAAATCCTTTTTAAAACTTAAATAGTTTTAAAATATCTTTCCTGTGGTCCTTTAGACAATCAACTTCCCCCATGATGCAAAGTGAAATAGAAATAATTCCCAACTGCTAAAATCTCCTATGATAAAATAAATAATTGGATGCATTAAACATTTTTATTCTCCATATACGAAGTGCACAAATCCATTAGATTAATGGCCTGAAAAATATCAAGCAAAAGATGACTAAGAGCAAAATCCTGCTCGTAAGTGGTGTAGCTGAGTGTAAGAGAGAAAAATGCAGTGGCATCCCTTGACTGATGGCTCTAGTACCATCACCCCAGTAAAAGGCATAATAGTTTTGGGAAGGCTGGGAAGAAGAGGAGACCATATAGAGTAGCATCTCCAAAACGTCCTTGGTAAAGTGTGCAAAGAACCCTGTGTCACATGTGCTGAGGGAGTGGGAGGTTGGTGTATCCCATTAGCTGTTGATCACAACTCCTCAGCCTACAGTCAGCCAATAGACATGGTAGGTGGTCCCTGTTGTAATAATTTGAGTGGTGTATTAGAATGGTGCTCTGATGCTATACTAGTGCACTGGATGGTGCCTGGCACCCTCTGTGCCCTGCTACATTCACATAAGAGGGGACTGAATGGTTGCATCTACATGAGATGCTCACTGTGTGGTAGCCCATGACTACTGTCCAGTAGTGTCACATGGTAACAACCATGATGCGACACTGCTGCGCAGTAGTATTAGGCTACTCCACAGCAGTGTCACAAAAAGACATTCATTGGTTATTTAGTACTTTTTTATACACATACTAAATGACTGGGTGGTAATGACTGGGCAGTCAGCATCTTGTGTAGATGCGGCCAATTTGGATTTACATTCCTTTTATATCACAGGGGTGCTAAAAAGGGAACTCAAATGACAGTTTACTGCATAAGGGATCATTTAAATATCATTTTAATTTGCAAAATAACTTGTTTTTGAGAAGTTCTTTCATATGTTAAATGTCACCTCAGTGTTTCTGTAAACCCAGTGACAGGCAGAAAAGACAACATTCCTTTTAGATTTGTCAGAAAACAGCTATCAGGGCTTACATTCCAGCAACCTACCACAAACCTAGGTAATAGAACATTGCATGCAATTTACCAAGAAAATAACTGGTCTTAATTCAGCAGGGATCGCCATATCTAAGTATATGCATCCCCAGTAAGGGGCATTACTATTAGAACTGGTGGGAATATTTTCAACTAAATGAAATTTCAGCAAAATATGATACTTTGTTGAAGCTGAAACATTTTGTGGGGAGAGTTTCAAACACATCCCTGCCAAAATATACAAACACCCCCTCCCCCAAACTTTTTTAGGTTTTGGGCTCAGTGTGAACACGAGTAGATGAATGAAAACAAGAGAGAACCTAGCCTGGTGGTCAGGGCACTGGGTGGCTGGTGCTGAACCAGCTGGTCCTGTCCATGCTCTGGCATCACTTATACACCCTGCCTGTGCCCCCTGAGGTCCTGGCAGGACTCCAGAGATGGGTGCTGGAGTTTTTCTGGCTGGGATGGCACCGGGTTGCTGCACAGGTCCTGAGCCTCCCCTTGCGGGAGGGCGGCCAGGGCCTGGTCTGCCCATGCAACCAGGTCCTAGGGTTCTGCCTTCAGGCCCTGCAGAGACTGCTATATGTTATTTTTAGCCATGCAGCATGGGGCCACTTGGGGTGCAGTTTCCTCTATCACTTCCAGGGGCTCCAATACGACTGGTAGCTCCTCAGCCTGAGGGGATTCTCCCTGCAGGACCTGCAAGGGCGGCCAGATTTTTACCAGGACCTTCTCCGGCCCTGGAGGCCGATCTCCACCTCCAGGTCCCCTGCAACAGTCACCCAGGGCACTGACCTGCTCATTGAGCTCCTCCTCTAGAACCCTCAGCTGGAGGCGCCGATGGCAGAGGCACCCTGGTTGCGACAGGGGTTGATCCTGGCTGGTGTCACCCATATTGGAGACCTCCTGGACTACGATAGGTGGGAGTGGGTGGATCCCGCTGTGCTGGCCTGGCACATGGATCTACCTATGATACATGCAACCTGCTGTCTGGTCCAGGAGGTGAAATCTGCCCTACCTCCTGACACCCTTGCCTTTGTTGACCAGGTTTAGCGTGGTGGTGGCCCCTGCTCCCCCCACATCCTCCAGCCCATCAGAGTTTGTCATGGGGCCAGTGCCTTGCCCAGCTTCATGACACTTCCTGCTCTACCATCTGAGCTGGCTGGAGGACACCAGGCTGGTCCACTTTTCTACTGTCCATCGCCGCAACCTCTACGTGCTCATGTGCTGCACTGTCCATCATGCCTCCCTTGCGTCCTGCCCAGACACCAAGTGGTGGGACCTGCTCAGGGAGGCATGGCTGGGGCACCCCAGCGGCTGAGTCTGTACTCCACCCTCATCCCACGAGCCACTGGGGGCCTCAGCATGGAGCTGTCGCCACAGGTGTGTATGTGGCGAGCTTTGTGGACACCCCAGTCTCCTTCCCCTTCTACGGGCAGGGGAGACCCTGGCGCACATAACCCTTGAGTGCGCCAGGCTGCAGCCCCTCCACCTCCACCTCCAGAACCTCCTCTTGAGGTTCTGGTTGAATTTCACCCCCCACCTTTTTGTCTTTGGTCACCCCATCCATGGCCCCAACAAGTCCCAGGACCTCCTGGTCAACCTCCTCCTGGCCCTGGCCAAGTGGGCCCCGTACTTGACCAGGAGGGACGCTCTGGCTGGGAAGGTGCCTGGAGACTGCAGGGCTGCTTTTCTCTCCCTTGTCCATGCACATTTCCAGGCAGAGCACCAGTGGACAGTGTCCACCAGCTCCTTGGATGCCTTTGAGGACCACTGGGTGCAGCCTGGGGGCCTGTGCTTGGTGTCCCCCTCCGGTGAACTTCTTTTCACATTTTCAACCTATAACCCCTACATCACTCCTATCCTTTTATTCCTTAGTTGTTCCACAAAAAAAAAAGTTGTATCTTTCAAACTTTGGCCCCACACAGTAGTGGGGGCTATTGGTAACTAGGTGGGCCTGAAGGCCCACGATCTCTAGAAGATACAAACAGACAGGGCACTGGGCTGGGAGGCATGATGTCATGGGTCAATGCAAGGCATCAGTGGTTTGGTTCAAATTCCTGACTTGACTGAATCAGAGTGATTTGGGATGAATAATTAGTCTGCAGCATACAGAGGAGAGATGTCAGGCAGGGTCTTTTGCACCACAGATGAGCGCCCTAGTTCTCAGGATATAAAATGAAGGTGGATACAAACACACATGCCCTCTCCTGGTCACTTTGTAGCCAGTTCTGTTTTTGTGAAGACACTGGAAAGCTTTCATGTTTGTTCCAATGTGCAATGTAAACAATGTCATCTTAACAATTTCCATGAAACACACCTGTTGCCCTGTCATTATTGTTGGTAGTACTGTGTTAATACCTGCATATGCTTGGTGCTAGAGTAACAGAGCTTGCACAGCACACTGCACACTCATGAGTCTTCGACTATCACTTATAGTGTGTTGTGGGGAGAAGACAGATAGGTTGAATTGCTTTCCATCAGCTAGATGGGCAGAACTTCAAATTTATCAGTTATCAACAAACAAAAACATTACAAAAGATGGAGCCTTAGACATACTCCATTCTCATCCTACTCTTCACCCCCAGCCCACTAGTGATCTGGTAAAAATCAAAATGTTTTCATCTACCAAGCAGATGGAGGTGGCTTGAAAACTAGGCTTCTTCAATACTGAATTTCCTGTGTCATTTCCCTTAAATCGGTGACTCTCAGCACCCTGGGGTGACTTAAATCAGTGCTGGAGCACCCTGGGGTGACTTGAGATTCTGTCAAGGATGCCATGGGATGCTGCACATTTTTAGCCTGTTAGGTACGCAAACGTGATTCACAAGATACATTTCGTGCTTTTAAATGGGAAATTTATGGTGTTAAAATATTCTGACCTGTTGTGGTCTGAGTTATCTGCAACAGAAGAAATGTTCTATTATTTTTTTGTAGTCAAAAAAGAGAGGGAAAACTAAGAGCTGGAGTTTTTGAAGGGGTGCTTTGAGTCTATCAAGGGATGCCTCAACTCTAAAAAGGTAGAGAAACGCTGCCTTAAATTTTGCCCATGACACAGTCAGTCCCCATTATTTTAAATCGGTCTCTGGCTTGTGGGTTAATCCTCCAGTTAGCAGATGGTTGAAAAGGGCTAGTCTAGTAGCTTTTATCAATAAGAAACTAATTTTTATTTTGCTTAACTTCATCCAGTTACCCCTGAAAACCCTGCAGACTATTAGCAAAATATCACCCTATACATGCATACTGTGTTCCTGAAATTATGTTTTGACTAATTACTTGGTTGGATAAAATGACCACAATGTAAAGCCAAGGTATTTTATACTGTATGATGCAAACAAGGCACTCTTACAACATAAAAAAATAGGCACCTGTCTATTATGAATCACTGCAATAGAGTAAAAAATAAAATGGTATCAATGCAAACATTCAAACAGAAGTTTGCCTCTTTCTCTGAGGAAGCAGAAGCATGCCAAAGCACTAAATGTCCAACATAATGATCAGGTTTACAATGCCAGTCAAGTAGGTGCTCAAACTTGTACCCTGAAGCATTTTTTCTTTCAGGATACTGAGTATGTGCACGAGCAGCTTCTGAGCACAGGCAAAAAGTATCATGTCATTCTGCCCGAATGTAGAAAAAAAAAATGATGTAAATAATGCACAAGGTTAAAAGAAATAAACTATAAATGAAAGTGGATAAGGAAGGAAAGGAAACAAATTATTTGAGGATAGGAATAGATCTGCTTTCCTGATGCCTTTCCTACTTTCCCTATCTATCTCATCTGTACTTCCTTAGCTCAAGTTTGCACCAACACATTATTATTAATAAAGTATTCCTCTTTTATTTATTTATTTTAAATAACCCACTCATGTTTTCCATTAAAGTATCTCAAGTTTTGCTTTAAATACAAAACCACCAGCCAAGCAAAACATTCCTTTGGAAAGGTTGGATCAAAAAAGCCCAAATAGGCTAAGAGACAATACCTAGAAAAGACAAAAAAGAGAGACAGAAACTGACCACATATGATAAACAGATGCAAAACTTGGATAGATAGAAAAAATAAGAGCAGGCCCTAAGGCCAGAAGTAAAGAAAATATCCGAGAAGAAAGGAAGCTATTGTTCAGACTAATGACTATGTAGTCTGATGCACCTGCCTCAGAGTGTCCAGCTTTGGAAGGAGGATGGTGTAGTAATATGTGATGTGAACAATTTTGGAATTACTTATCCATGTGGAAAAATTCTTCCTAAACTGTATCAAGTTTGTGTTTCAGTATTGCTCTAACACATGAGAATTCACCAGACAGTCTTTATAGAAATCCATTAAATCTAGCTGTAGACAAGTACATTATTGAAGCTAACATCAAATCCCTTTAAAGTTTTTGGTAAGAATTTTCATGGGTGTCATCTTTTAATGGACAAGCAGTATAGTTAGGAAGGATGCAGACATATTTTTGGGTACCAGGTACCCTTCCTATGGTTACAACATCATCCTAACACTAGCATATTTAAAGTTTTGTCCTTAATGAGACCTGAGGAAGGGTACCAGGTACCCAGAAGCTTGTCTATATCCCTCTTAGCTATACAGTTGGTTCAAAAAATAAATACACCACAAAAATCCTTGCCTATCATATATTTCTGGGATCATCATGGCTACAATATCATCCCAGCACTAGCACATTTTAAGGATATGTGCTCCCTACCACTGCTAAAGCCACTTACTCTGCTGCTGGGTCTGGATCCAGCCCATGAGGAGCCCTGCAGGCCAGATCCAGCCCATGGGTTAAATGACTCTGATACCCCCGATTTTGATCAGTCAGCCCTGGATTCCTTCTATTTCTGTTATAGCTGTGTTGTTCCAGTGTTCCCCACTGGAAATGATAAACACACTGCTGGAGATGACAAGAACCAGTGAGTTATAGAACAATATCTATTGCTTTCATAACTTTTTTTTGCCTTTCCAATGGCCAGCTCCAAGCACTGACATTTTAAATGAGAATGCTCAGAGCACTGCCCATATCTTTTCTTTAACAGGCTTACCTAGCACAATATTTTAAACTAGATCCACAAAATGGGGGAGCAGGGTGGCAGGTTCTCTCAAAAGATGGTGTCTTCTTAGAAGGCAGCAGAGTCCATGGGGAGAAGCCAAAGTAGAATAATTTCATCTGGCTACTCCTCAGAAGGATGCTTTGAAATGGGAAGCCAATACCATACTGTTAGGTCTTTTCCCTAACAAAGCCCTCTCTAACAAGTCTCTCCTCTGCCTTTCTCCACTTGTTTTGCCATTTTGCTGAGTGTGGATAGTAGCTCCAAAGTTTATGATTTTAAAACTGAAAACAATTACACTAACTGTGCACTGCTCTGTATGGCTCATAAGGCCTGTTGCCCTTTTTCTCGAAGGGTACTCGTACCGTTCCCTAGAGAATACAGGCATTATGCAGTCCAGTGCACTGGGAGAACTGGAAAGTTGATCTTTGGACCTAGCCTGAGGAAGCCTGGATTGCATGCTATGTTATCTAATTTCCCCAGGAGGAGCTCCCCACTTACAATCTGCATTTGTCTCCAAGGCCTGAGTCAATAATATGAATTCTACGTTTAACTAACACACAGCAGCATCCAAATGATGTCCAATCATTTTCTAGGGCTCTTTAATAAACCCAGTACTCCCCAGGGTGATGTTCAGTACAACCTTGCCAGAAAACATCTCATTGTCATCCTCGACTTGGAAATATTTGCAATTGTATACAACCATTTTATTTGGGGTTAGAGATTTCTGCCATAGGCAGTTTAAAAAACTATGAATTATTCATTACAGTGCTGTATAAATGTAGTTAACCACTTGCCCCAGGCACAGCTATTAATGCTGGGGCAAAGAGGTTCCTTTTGCCTTATTTTGAGACCTAAAGGTTGAAGACATGTTTTTTTCCCTTCCTCTCTTCTTTTATTACCGACTTGCCAACTGAAACATTCCGGCGTTTAAGGAAAGAGTCACATGAATCACCAGTTTACTACCACAGTATTTAAATATGTGACACAGAGATACTTCTGTCACACAGTCTTGCTTGAACTTTCCCTCTGTAGCAACATGAAAGGGCCAGACACAGCTGCAGTCCCCTGCACTCCATCCCCACATGGACTATTTAGCTGTTACTCCCTGAAGCACAAGACATTTTGAAGGGGTATGGAGGGAAAAGGAGGGATAAGTCCCTGGGCTGTCTTTGAGCTTCAGCCAAAGGTGATGGCCATATCACACGAGAGCACTCTATGCTAGGGGTGTTCCAAGAGCTCCCTTCAAGGCATTACCACCCCATGTGAATACCCTGCCTCCCACCAGTAGCGCAGGGCTGTTTGTGAAGTGCACAGTCTGGCCCACGGCCATTTATAACATATAACTAACACAGAGTAGCATCCAAGTGAAGACACAGAAGGCAGACAGTCATTTTCATAAATGCTAGCAAGTCAAGATAAACAACAAAGTGTCTTCTTTTCACTAAGATATTACGTGTGTAATTTACCATTTAGTAACAATGCACCTTTTCCTTAGCCAAGGCTAAGCATCAGCCCGATTCTGTGAAGTACTAAGGGTCTCCACCTCCTCCTTCAGTAAACAAGTTGGGGGTACTGTGTACCTCACAGCATCTAATCTTTTATATGAACTGTCCTTGGTTACTAGACATCTGCAACTTTCTCTGGCCAGCAGCCATATTCACAAAAAACCTACAAATGTTAGAGACTTAAACCTACAAAAATAACCTAAGTTTAGTTTATAACCCATGCTGTCATGAAGACAGATTTCATTCCACAATTCATGCCAGTAACCTCAGTGCTAATTTTTTGGGTAACTCCTCCACAGAAACTAAAGCCACACGTTGTATAATTTTGTTGTCTGTTAAAACACCAGATACGGTTTAACGTTTCTCTAACTACACAGGATTGTGCATGCAATCTTCTATTTTTCTATTTAGTAAAGGCCAATGTTTTTCTCCAAATCATAGTTTAGAATTTTTTTTTAAAATGGCTGCAATGACTTCTAGTTGCCTACTGCACTCATTTTAATGACAGGAAAGAAAAAACTTTTACAGCTCAAAGCAATAGGAGAATTAGTGATGAAAAACATATTTATAAATGGCCACTGCTGGGTTCATGACTTGTCTAGAAGATAACTATGTGATTTAATAATTACTTTTGTGGGTAACAAAAATAATCACCTTGGAAGCAATCTCCTAAGTAATAACAAAGTACATTCTTTTCAAAGTTCCCATTTGAAAAAAAGAACCAGCATTCATTTCTAGGAGGGACTGAAATAATGTGTTTCTAATTGTGAAACACATATCTTTAAGCTGTCTAAAGAAGATTATAAAAATAAAAACAGGTGCTGTATTCCTTACTAATTGCAGCTGTGTATACTGTAGTCCTTCATGCATTTATAAGATAGATGACCAAATATCATTATATGCTAAATATTGAACTATGTAGACAAGTGGCAAAAAAGCTAGATAGAAACTATGCTTGACATTTTAAAAGGTGCTATTTACTGATAGCATTATTTTATTTCTACTTCACTAGTCTCCAGAGACTGAGTAAAACTTGGGTTCTGTTGTTCTAGATACCATATATACTCATGGTAAGAGACAGCTTTTTTAAAGGAGTTTATTGTCTAGAGTGATTCTTAACCAGGACGCCGTGGCACCCTGAAGTGCCTTGAGTTCCTCTTACAAGGGTGCTGCAGGGTGCCACACATTGTTAGCATTGTCAGGTGTGTAAACATGATTCACAAGCTAAATCCACAGCTTTCAAAGAGGAATCCAAAGGGTTAAACACATGCTGACATGTTGCAGTCTTTCTGAGTCTTCTGCAACAGAATAACTGCTCTGTTATTTTTCCACACTCAAAAAACATGGGAAAGCTCAGAACTTGCATTTTCTGAGGGGTGCCTTGAATCTAAAAAGCTTGGGAACCACCGGTATCAGAAGTTTACTGTCATCCTTGTTTTGTGAGACTGCTGCTGATGACTGCCTAAATAAACAAAGCAGACAAATGATGGAAGAATGGAACTATTACTCTACCCAATTTACAGATGGAAAACTGAGGTACAGAGTGATCAAGTGACCTCACAGTAGCACACATTTAGCAAGGTAGGGAATTAAAACCAGATCTCTCGAGTTCTAGTACAGCGCTTTAACCACATAGCTAGCCTCTTTATCCTCCCTCCCATAGTACAAGTTCAGACAACTCCATGTACCCAAGTTTTTCCTTCAAAACAAACAAACAGAAACCCCCCCACACTGGTCAAATGTCTGGAGTAGAATTCAGTGCTACTATGTCTCATTCATTCTAAAATCCCCCCCGCCCCTTTTTTCTACCTGGCTCATTTCTGGCAGCCTCCAAAACCTGTGGTAGTTTCCAATGTCTTAAAAAAGAGCTAGAGATGGCCCTGAGCCATGTACTTCAGAATTAGGCCCAAAGTTTCCCACCAGTATGAGGAGATTTGGATTCAGTGTTAAGGACATATGCGCCCATAAATAAAAGCACCACCACCATCAACACCACCACAAAGTCCAAACAGTTTCCTTTGATCATAGATGTCTGCCTCCCCAACTACCGCTCAGCTGTCTCTGAGCACAACAAGAACACAGTCTAACAAGGCTCATATTGCCAGGACCACCATCAGCCACCACTAAAATCAGTCTACAAGTCCTCAGCATCAGCATGATCTCACTGGAAGTCCTCAGCATCAGCATGACCCAGGAGATGTTCAACACCTCAGAGTACCTAGAGCCTCTGGGTCTGCTATAATCCTGTTTCCACTCCACTGATTTAGGTCTGACTGAGGCCACCTTTCTTCTGGCTAAATTTGGACACGTCCTTATTGTCTTTGATGCTTCTGACACTTCCATTAGTATTCTTTCTCTGTTCTTTCTTGTCACAGGATTTCTACAGCTCACTTCTCTCCTAATTTTTTTGGATTTTCAACACCACTTTCATAGTCTCCTTGTCTTTTCTTCTTTAGAGCCCCATTCAGCATTCTAATCTCCTTTCTCTCTTCTCTTCACTCAATTCCAGGGTGACCGTATCTGCCATCATGGCTTCAGTTATGATCCCTATATTGGTGACTACCTTTCCACACTCGATCACTCCTGGTCTCCACCTCCTTCACTATTTCCATTCTTCTTTTTGCTACCCATGCTAGCAGTCTTGGTGCTTCATACTCCTCTTTTAACATTTTAATCCTCTAAGTAAAATGTATAATTTAGAGCCATGCTCTTCTCAATCCTAAACATCTCTCAGCTTGCACCTTCATTACTGAATCATTCTTCTCTTTGGGCTTCTTTCTTCCCACTTTCCATCTCATCAGCCCACCAAAAATGCTACAGCAAAAATCATCTTCCTTTTTCTTGGTCTTTACCAGACCTAACGTCCTCTACAAGTTCCTTCACAAATTTCGTACTTCCTGCACTAAGTACAAACTATACACCCTGACCTCCAAGACCCTGTACAACTTGGTTCCTGCTTACCACTTCTACTTACATTCCCAACAGCTGCCTTCTCATGACTCAAGCCTCCTGTACACCCTGTTTAGGTCTTCTTCATGTTATAAATTATACTTTGTTTTGAATATTAAGTTCCCTAATCTATTTCTATCAATTTAGTATCATAACAAGAGTGACTATAATAGGTTCCTAATTATAGGAGTCTAAAATTCATTAATATGACGTAGGAAAGGATTATAACCATGCAACTCCACTGACTAGGGCTAAATCCTTGTCTCGGTATACAGTCCAGATAAATAGACATCATGCAGGTGAATTACCCATGGTATTAGAAAGGACTGAATTCCCCATCCATTTCAAGACAGGGTACAGAGCACCCATACCGTCCTTTTTGGGGCATTGAACCAACCTGCAGTGACACCTATAACCTCTGCATAGGTTTTGGCTAGTGGGCCTGCATAGTCACTAGCTCCATATCTGAATCTTTCAGCAAATCATTCTTTCACAGTTCACTCTGGAAGTTGATGCACAGCTATCCTTCACAGTAAGCAAGTACTACATAGACCCCTTCACGTGCTCACCATGCAATGAAATTGTGCTGATTTTGCACTTTTGAGGGTCTCACATGGCATTCCCACACCATGAGATATTTTGATAAGTTCAGTTTATTATGAAGCCTATTCCCTATACCCAAATGGGTAGAACTGATGCTAATCAGGGAAATAAAGGCATTCTTTAGTGACAAATAATTTATCAGAGTCTGTCCAGTGAATAGGCTCAGGGAACTAGACTTATTTAGTCTAGAGAAGAAGAGACTGAGAAGAGACTTAATAGCAGCCTTCAAGTACCTCAAGGGGGGTTCAAAAGAGGATAGAGCTAGACTGTTCTCAGTGATGGCAGATGACAGAATCAGGAGCAATGGTCTCAAGTTGCAGCAAGGGCAGTTTAGGTTAGATATTAGGAAGAATTTTATCACCAGGAGTGTAGTAAAATATTGGAACAGGTTAACCCAGACAGGTGGTAGAAGCTCCATCCTTGGGGGTTTTCAAAACCCTGCTGGACAAAGCGTTGGCTGGGATGATCTAGTTGGGGCTGGTCCTGCTTTGAGCAGGGGGTTGGACTAGATGACCTCCCGAGGTCTCTGTCAAACCTAACTTTCTATGAAACAGAGCCCCATTACTTTCAAGTATAAGAAGCTCATAGCACTTCATGCTTATCTTGGTAGCAGAGAAAGGGTTAAACATTATAACTAAACTCTATCCTTTTAAAATCATTATAATCAAAAAGGATTGAAATGAGATGAAATGAAATACCATTCCACTGTATCACAAAGTGAAATCAGAATTATGAGATGTCCCAAAGGTTCATCAGCAGGAAACCCACATATCTCGTGCTTTTGCATTTCGGGTTTTACTAGGTTATTTCATATCAAACAGGATATCATTACCAGTCTGCATCCCACTGACAATTAGGGACTAAACAATCTAACATAAAAAGGAAGCAGATTACTGTAATATGCATCTGTGAGTCTACTAAAGGGTACATGCAACTGAGATTACACACTCGCACTAGAAGGAACCACAGCTCTGTTCTCCTCTTACTGTGCTTGTATTTAGAAATACAAGGCTGAGAAAATTAGTGAAGGTTGCTGATGCAATCCATTTGCAGATCAATTCAATGAAACTGGCAAGGTGTATTTTTTAAAAAGTGGCTTAGTCTTTTCTTATGGATAAATGAATCATGCTAATATTGTCAAGTACTTGCTACTGCCTTGCAAACCTCTTGGATTAAATTTCTATGGGGCTTGTTGTCACCACTCATCCAGAACAGGAAAAACAGAAACATTAAAAAAATTAGAGCATGGGCCAAACTCTTCTCTATTGTATTGGAATAATCCAAAGGAGAGTTTTACCCACAGTGATTTCCAGGGCTATTTGCATATCCTACACAAAAACAATTACATTCAGCTTCTCTTGCAGTTAAATCAAAGAAAACTATAATTACACTAGCAGGACTCTAATTTTGAATAGACATTAGCAAAGCCATAGTTCCTTCATTAAATCGCAAACCTATGGCTGACAAAGGACTGCCAGACCCCAAATACTATTTAGCTCCTCTGCAAAGAACAAACTAAATGGGCTTCTGTTCATTCCTGAATCTACCTCAATGTTAAAAGCTAGGAAAATAAAGTGGAACCATCGACAAAGCGAACAGCTTAGAGAATTACAGCATTTTCATATTCACATTTACAACCCAAAACCTTTCCCTGACCTTCAAGAAATAAGCCCTGCCTACTGTATCAGTTTCAGCTACAGCAAACTCAAGAGACTTCAAATCTAAAGTAAAATGTAAAAACACGAAAACAAAACACTAACTAATAACACTGAGTAGAGATGTAGGGGAACATCTGTGAGGATGTTTCTGCTTGGATGGTTTTATGCCTCTTCTAGTTCTTAGCATATCCTAACTGCTGACTCTGGCAAAATCCAAACAATTTGTCATTGCTTTGTTTAAACATTGATGTTACAAAACATAAAAAGCATATACTTACCTGTAGAAACACCTGTGATTATAGAGTCACTCTCTCTGAATACCCTTTTGGAGGTTTTGCTCAATCCCAATCACAGGGAGAGGTAGGGATAGCAGTTGTCTGATGAAGGACACTGTATTAATTCCAATAAAAACACAAGCCCCCCAGTGCTTTTGGAGCTGACAGCATGGCGAAATATCACACTAGATTGATTCCACGTAAACCAGTCTTCCAAATACTGATAATTAAGTCAGGCAAACTACTGCAGCACAGCCAAGGAAAAAAAAAGTTCATGTACCCAGGCAGAAATACTGATCTTAAATTCACAGGAATGCTAATGAAACCAATCGATACACAAGCAATTTCTATAGCAACTAAAGAGAGTTGTCTCCTTAACCATTAACACGAGGTTTCTATGACAAATTAAGGCAACCGTCCTCTTGGTTCGTCTCTGGTCAACATGCTGAATGTACATACAGTCCATTCATTCCGTCCCTGTTTCTCCGCAATCCGTTAAGTAGAGAGCGAAGCATCAAGCATCTGACAGTAGTGCACACATGTACACACATTAAATACAAGCAAACATACTCCTGTCTCTCTCTCACACCCACAAGATCACATCACTCACCGTCACGGGCTTCCTCCCCACGACTGCAGTTGCTGCATATGTGTTTGATTTCCTTGCCTATGTGACAGTGTATCACAAAAGATACATTGCTGTTAGTAGCGGGCTCCTTCAGTGGCTTCATCCTCACTAGATAGAAGGCTTTCTTTTTAGGTTTCTCCCCACTCATGTCTGGAACAGAGCCCTCCCTGCAGCCCGAAGAAGAAAAAGAAAGCATCCCAGGCTGCCTAATGTGTGTGCAATCCGCCATCCGTTCCCTCTCGCTTTGGCATTTGTCTGCCACACACACACACACAACAAGGATTAGGAGGGAGGGCTGGGGGAGAGAGCGAGAGCAGGGAAGCACTGCCTGAGCCTTGGTGACCTCTGCAACCCGGCTGCCTTAGCCAATCCAAATGGTCTTGGCTGGAGTGTGCTCCCAGCTTGTCACTCTTCTGTCCATACCTGTGATGCTTCTCACTTCTCAACCACAGATTCTCAACATGTTCATCAGCAAAACGGCCGTTAATTATTTTCAGCTACCTTGCTTACTACATGTATCCCATGAGTGCACAGACCTCCCTCCATCCCCATCTCCTCCTTTCTCTATCTCACCCCCCTCCCCTTCCCCTCACCTCCTGCTCTGACAAGCAGTTGTGAGAATTATCACACAGAGCATCAGCAATGTTGGAAGCCTTTGGTGTGGTACATACACGGACAGCCAACGTTGTGTTCCTGCTGCAGGACGAGCTGCAGTTCTCTAGTCCACTGAACAACACTGTTGCCTCTGTGCTCAGGCAGCACAGCAACCTCTTTCACTGAAATTAATATTTTACACACCAAAAGAGAATCATCCAGCATGTTGACATAGGGCTGGCTTTCCCTCTACCATTCCTCTGAGGAATCCAAGCTATCTGACAACTGGAGGTCTCTGCACTTTGTGCACCCATTGCAGCCAATTTTGCTCTGTCCTTTTTTTTTTTTCTTTTTAAACACTCCTTTCATTTTTGCTTTTCCACCCTCTGTTTGGCTCTTTTAAAAGACAGAGGAAGCATCTGTCCTGTGGCTCACAATGACAGCCATTGAGAGTGGCTGGCAGTGACTAGTGACAACAATGCAGGCTTCTCCAGAATGGAATCCTTCTTCCTAAACTAATCATGGCTCATCCAGGAGGACAGCAGAAACTTTGAGTCTGTTCAGACTTCCAATCTCAGGAGAAATACCCTCTCATTTTCTTCTTTCTCCCTAACTAAAAGGACAGCTGCTCTGAAGAACAATACAGTACCATTTCTGCACACTTATGGTCAGTTGTTTTCAAAGGCTATCATGAAGCCCATGGCTTGCAGGTGAATTTTATGTAATGTCCTGTGTTTCATTTATCCCATGATAACTGTCTATCCCTTTTGGAGAGTCTACACTACCCCTCCTCACCTTAGCAAACACACCAAGCAGCTTTAAACTATCATATCTGCTGAAACAGCACTTTGAAGAAGTGCCATAGCTCTGTAGCAGGCAGGGCATGGAGAGAGGCCTGCCTCACTGAATGGCAGAACCACAGCTGTTCTGCAGTGTTTTGAGAAATTAGCAGAGCCCAAGGGTAACAGCAATTCCATTACGGTGCAAACCCATAGTACCCCTGAGAAAACTTGGTACATTTTCACTTGCAAGTACTATGTACTTTGGATGCAAACAAATCCTGAAGACTTGTGCCAGTACAAAGATGCACTGGAATGGTGGGGAAGTGAAAGGGACTTGTACCCCATAGGGTTTGGGTAAGAAGTATAGAAGAGCAGCAGGAGAGGTGAGAAAAATCAAAATCAACCACTGATGTTATGACAATATGGGCACTGTTTCTTTAAATCTTCAGCAAGATAAAAGCTACACACATTCTAGGTGGCTGCACTACAGTGCAGCTGAGATGCCGAGTAAGGACATATTTTTAATCAAATTCCTGGTTCAGCTTTAGTAGAAAGTGACACATTTGTCACGTGACAGAAGACACATTCCAACTCAATCATGGGCCCAAAGAGACTGTCCTGATGCCTTTTCATTATTTATTTATTTACTTAATCCACCTTTATACAGAGCATTCATTGAAAGCTCTGCCCAAGTAAGGATAGAACACAAACTTCAGGGGCCAGTCCTAGGATTTATAGTATTTGGCATCTTTTCCAAAAAAATGGAATATGACAAAAGAGCTGACCTACATGTAGTGCATCATTCTAATGCAGGCTTGACTTCTCATCTTCACTTCTAGGAGCAGAAACCTATCACTTACAGCAGTAAATGCAATGCTTCAGTTTTCTTGGCATTACCAACAACCGGATTAGTTACTGTTAGATCATACTGAAATAGCTTCCAGTAGAATTATGCCATTTACTCAGGCATGTGCGTACATCGCCCATGTGCATGTTTGCCTTGAACAGGAAACAGTCACATCAGGTCAAATTGCATTACTAGCAACAAAGAGTTTGATCCTGAACCTATTGCTCCTTCAAAATTCCCAAAAGTTTAGAATGTACAAGAAATGCAAGATCAGAATCTCAAGCACAAGCAGATGTGGTAATATGTCTGCATCACATATTGAAGGGTGAATGTGTTAAAAAGCTATGCTTTGACATTTGAGATCATTCAAAGAGAATAGGTGTTAAATTACAAATCTGAAAAGGAAAAGCTGAAAATTGGTTGTTCCTTTCCATGACAGTCAAAACCAGAATGCACATGGTTCTAGATTTTCTCTTATATCCTTTGTCTTAACTAAACCTCACTGACTCCTAACTTTACTAACTCCCAAAGGAATAAAACATGGGAATAATTCAAAAAGTAATTATATAAAAAGAAAAAAGTGGCCATAAGCTACTTTGTGAACTTTTCTACAGCTCAGTGTTGCATATAATTGGAGTTTTGCATTGCTATATTATAGAAATAAATGGGATGAAAACTAACTCCAGATGTGACCTTACTCAAGGTTTCATAATGGGGTTTCAGACCTAGTATTCCAGTCTGGTTTCAACTCCTTATTCAAAATACCTGGTCCCAAGGCCCCAGCTATGGAGTGTTGGGAACAGACAAATTCATGGTTCATTGGGAGCTATTAAATAAAATCCTTTGACATTCCTAAACTAATGACTGCAGATCTCAGAGGTGTGGTAGGTCATTCTGGACATACCCTGTTTCTATACTCTTCCTCTAAAGCATCTAATACTTGCCACTACCATATACAGAATACTGGATTAGATGAACCATTGGTTTGATCAATTATGTCACTTATGTTCTTATGCTGTATAAGGCCTGCCTTACAGAGGAGACAGAATGCATCTTCCAAAGATGCAAAATACTAAAGCCTATGGGTTGGGACAAAGGGGCTTATTGGTGAAAGAACTGCTCTGGGACTCTGTGGAATCTGGGTTAATTCCTTGTTCCACCACAGACTTCCTGTATGATCTTTGGCAAATCACTAGAAATTTCTTGGTGCCTCAGATCCCTGTCTATGCAGTGAGGATGATACTATTTCCTTGTGCTACAAGAATAAATTCACTGAAGTCCAGGAAATGCTCTTTGAGTACAGGGATGGAGGCCAAAAGACATGTAGGGATGTACAAGTAATGGATTTTTGATTCAGCAGCTGAACCAGGTTTGGGGGTGGGGTTCAGGGAAAGACTCCCCACTTTGGATTTGGGAAGGCCCAAAATGTTTTAACCAACCAGAAATGAAACATTCCCCCTCTCCAATTGTTTTTTAAGCTATAAACTATTTGCTAAATTTGACCCAAACTGATCATTTGAGGCTTCCCAGAACTGCATTTTTCAATGAATGTATTCTTAACTGAGGAATTTTTGCTAACATTTCTATGACCGGTAGTAGAGGCTGAACCTGGTCTTTAACCCCATTGCACCAAGATTCTGAATACTGCAGGTATTCCCACACATGAGCTAAGTGTAGACAGTCAAAAAGCTTGAGGCTGAATCCATTCAATCTTTACAAGCTAGTTTAAGCTGCATAGATTGAACTGATAAGCAAGTAAACAGACATTCACTTCAGATTCCGGAAATGCAGCCACATGCCTGAAGTGGTCCAGGCCAGAAGTAGGGGGTGGAGAGGGTGGGGGCACTAGCTTGGGCAAAGGCTAGCCTGATCCCCTGCAAGGGGCAGTTTGCAGGGGAGGTGCAAAGCATCCTGGGATGCTAGGGGACTATGAGTTAACTTGAATCTGGAGGAGATCTGGGACAGAAGTTTAATAAACTGATTTAACCAAAATCAGTGAAGTCTGATACTACATCCATCCAGGTTAATCTGAAAGCAGTTTATGTGCAATGAATGTCTGTTGTGTTACATATTTGAACCAGTTTCTGATCACTTATACTGGTTTATGTGTAATCTCTGTCCCTAGCCATCATGGCTAGACCTCTCCAGTGGCTTTCCCTACCCCTGAACTCTTTGCAGTACTGTTGAAAGAGCCACGCCAGAACACTGCTTCACAGCATGTAGGAAATGAAGAGGTCTGCTCCACTGGACTACAGAATCACAGCTGTTCTGCTATATTTGGGGAAACTTGGGAGCTAACTAGATGGCCCAATGGGTAATAGGAATTCCATTTAGATGCAAACCCAAATTACCGCTGAGAAAATTTGGTGCATTTTCACTTGCAGGTGCTATGTACTTTGGATGCAAACATGTCGGGAAGCCATCTGCCAATGTGTCTCTTGTAACATGCACTTCACTATAACAAGCAAATTGCCTTCATTCCCAAGAGCCGCCTTATAGAGAGTCTGAATTTGCCACAGCTCGTAAGACAAAAATATGCTTAATTATGATCTGTGTAATTATGGTGAAAGCTGGCACTGTTAATCAGTTCCAGCACAAATAATGTAAGATGAACAAACTGCAGTATTCCTACAGGAAATAACTTGCTTTGTCTTATTTTTAAAGATAGGTCAAAAGCACTGTAATAAACCTTTCTGTTCACTGTTTCAATATGTGGCTGCAAATCCTAGTGTGCCAGAAACTGGCACAGGAAGCAAGGGGAAGTTCCTACTTTTATATAGAAAATGATAGGGGTTAGGGTCATAACCTTGGGTTCCTAGATAATGACCCATGCTTTCAGGCAGGGGACTTGCTGGGGTGGGATGGGCTTCACCTCTCTCCTAAAGGCAAGCGTGTCTTCTCTTTCAGGTTGGCTGATCTCGTACGGTGAGCTTTAAACTAGCCTCGCTGGGGGAGGGGGCCACAGGAAGACGAGGAGACACCACCCGAGCAAGACAGGTGACAAAAGCAAGGAGTGCCCAGGTAAGAAACAGGGTTCCAGACTCCCAAATCAGGGGGGTGGCACATGCAGGTAGGCAAGGCGTTAAATGCCTATATACCAGTGCTCGTAGTATGGGGAACAAACAGGAGGAACTCACCCTCAGAATATCTAGTTCAAACCCAGACATAATATGGCTTACAGAAACATGGTGGGATTCATCCCATGACTGGGAAGTTAGCATTAGGGGCTGTAGGCTTTACAGGCGGGATAGAGAAGGAAGGAAAGGTGGGGGTGTGACGCTCTATGTCAAGGAGCAATACACATCCTCTGCCAGCAGAATGAGGTCAGAGGAGGGGCAAACTGAAGTGCTCTAGGTCAAGATACAAGGGGGCCATGAGGAGAGGGATTTAATGGTGGGGGTCTACTACAGACCCCCCCCCAACCAAGGGGAGGAGCTGGACTGGGAATTTTCGGGCCAGCTTGCAGAGGCACTTAAGGCAAGGGATGTAGCTCTTATGGGTGATTTAAATTACTCGGACATCTGCTGGGAGGAACAGTCAGCCAGTTCAGACCGTTCCAGGTGGTTTCTGGCCGAGATACAGGACCTCCACTTAATTCAGGAGGTGCACAGTCCCACCAGAGGAAATGCCCTGTTGGACCTGGTCCTGGCCACAGGTGACGACCTGGTAAGGGGCCTCCAGATTCTTGACCACCTGGGTGATAGCAAACATCCAGCACAGGGTGTCAAGGGCCTGCAGCAAGGCAGTAGCCCTAGACTTCAAGAGGGCCAACTTCAACGAGAGGCGCTGGGGTTCTCGAGAGCAGGAGAACTCAGTGCCCAAGATGAGTGGTCGTTCCTTAAGGAGATGACACTCAGGGCCCAAGGGGTGACCGTCCCAACAAGAAGTAAGGGGGGCAAGAGTGCCTGAAAGCCCCCCGGCTCACCAAGGGTGTCCGGGAATGCCTGATTGCCAAAAAGGTGGTGTACACCTGGTGAAAGGGGCCTGCTATCTCCAAAGAGGATCCTCTGCTTGGGCCTGTATGCGGGCTGTCAGGAAAGCTAAGGGGGACACAGAGCTAGGACTAGCATCCAAGATCAAAGATAATAAGAAGTCCTTTTTCAAATATATAAGGAGAATAAAGAAAGCACCGGGAAACGTGGGGCCCCTGCAAGATACTCTGGGCAATCTGGTGGTTGCTCCAGAGGAGAAGGCAGACCTCTTTAACCAATGCTTCGCCTCCGTTTTCTTGTGCAGGGACCGGGACTTCCCCACTGTGATGCAAGACGGACTCGAGGGGAATGCTTCTAGACCTCAGGTTGGGGAGGATCAGGTTAGAGAGCTTCTGGAGGAGCTGGACGTGCTCAAATCAGCGGGTCCAGATGCTCTCCACTCCAGGGTGTTGAGGGAGCTAGCAGAGGTTATTGCAGGGCCCCTGGCATGGCTTTAAGAGCTCTTGTGGTGCTCGGGCCAGGTGCCAGATGATTGGAAGATAGCCAACGTGGTCCCCATCGTTAAAAAAGGGAGGAGGGAGGACCCGGGCAAATATAGGCCTGTCAGTCTCATCTCAATCCTAGGAAAACTCTTTGAGAAGATCATCAAGGAGCACATCTGCAATGGGCCAGCTTCAGGAATGATGCTCAAGGGCAACCAGCACGGTTTCATTAGGGGCAGGTCATGTCAGACCAACCTGATTGCCTTTTATGATCAGGTCACAAAAGCACTTGATGCAGATGTCGCCGTTGACGTAGTCTTTCTGGACTTCAGCAAGGCCTTTGTCACCATCTCCCACCCCATCCTCATTAAAAAAAACTAGGCGACTGTGGCATTGATGCCTACACAGTCAGATGGACTGCAGATTGGCTGAAGGGTCGTACACAGAGGGTGGTGGTGGACGGGTCATATTCAACCTGGGAAAAAGTGGGCAGCAGAGTCCCCCAGGGCTCGGTCCTTGGGATCACGCTGCTCAATTTCTTTATCAGTGATTTGGATGACGGGGTGAAAAGCAACCTGTTTAAATACACTGATGATACCAAAATTTGGGGTGAGGTGAGCATGCTAGTAGGGAGGGAAAGACTGCAGCAAGACCTGGATAGGTTACAGGGGTGGGCTAACAAAAACAGGATGAGTTTCAATACTGACAAGTGCAGGGTGCTGCACTTGGGCAGTAGTAACCAGCAGCACACTTATAGGATGGGAAACTCCCTTCTTGAGAGCACGGAGGCAGAAAGGGATCTTGGACTCATTATTGACTCCAAGATGAACATGGGCCAACAATGCGAGGTCACCGTTGGAAGGGCTAACTGGACCTTGTCATGCATCCACAGGTGCATCTCAAGTAGGGCTAAGGAGGTGATCCTCCCCCTCTATGTGACACTGGTCAGGCCACAGCTGGAGTGCTGTGTCCAGTTCTGTGCGCCCCACTTCAGGAGGGATGTCGATAACATTGAGAGGGTCCAGAGGAGGGCCACTCGCATGATCCGGGGACAACAGGGCAGACCCTAGAATGAGAGACTGCGGGACCTGAACCTGTTCAGCCTTCACAAGAGAAGGCTGAGGGGGGACCTGGTGACCATCTATAAACTCACTGGGGGGGACCAGAAGGGTTTGGGAGAAACCTTGTTTCCCCTAGCACCCCCTGGCATAACAAGGAATAACGGCCACAAGTTGTTGGAGAGTAGGTTTAGATTAGACATCCGTAAGAACTACTTCACAGTCAGGGCGGCTAGGATCTGGAACCAACTTCCAAGGGAAGTGGTGCTGGCTCCTACCCTGGGGGTCTTTAAGAGGAGGCTTGATGCCTACCTGGCTGGAGTCATTTGAGCCCAGTTTTTCTCCTGCCCAGGCAGGGGGTCAGACTTGAAGATCTACAAGGTCCCTTCTAACCCGACTTCTATGATTCTATGATTTTATAAGCCAACAGGCCAAAGACAGGGAACAGGTAAAGACACATGAACACTGTTGTAACAAACTCAGCACCTTTATTTCCGCCCCACACACACCTCTGGAGGTGTCCCCAAAGAAGCCTTTAGTTCCTAGCATGCTCTAGCAGCAGCATGCAGCTGCCTCCAAATCTGAGTCCAGCCTCCTTAGTCCACAGTCCTGGCTGACCAAGCCAGTGAAGTCTCCAGCTCCACTGTGTGCTCCTCTGTGTAGGGCGACCAGGCTCCATGTGTATGCTGCTCTCTCTTACCTTCACTCTAGCCCAACTTTCCTCTTTCTTTGTCATTTGCCCCCACAACCCCTGAAGGTAGTCCAAATTAACTGTAAGCACAGCTCTGCAGACTGTCCGCTGGTTCCTTCTACTGCAGGGACAGGCAAAATATGGCCCGCGAGCCAGATAAGGCCTGCCAAGCACTTTCATCTGGCCTGCGGCACCCCCTAACCAACTGCACCCCACCCAGCCCTTCTGCTCACAAGGGTGAGAGCAAGGCACCCACATGTACACACAGCCCCAAGCATACGCTATTGCCTCACTCCCACCTTCCTGGGCACAAGAGCCCTGGCCCACCAGCATGCAGCTTTTGTGCACGACTGCTGCTGCCACTGCTGCCGCCCCAGGGGACCTGCTCCACTTCCCTGGTCTCCTGTTGGCTCCGGTAGCAGGTAGGGAAGCAGCAGGTGCAGGGCTTGTGGGTGTGAGGGAGGGTGGGAGGTGTGGGGAGGCACCCCCAAACTCCCCCCCCCCATGGTGCGCAGCCCCACCACGTGGTGGCAGCAGCAGCAGCAGCCGCAGCCGCCAGGGCGCTCAGAATGCAGTTGCCTGGCAGAGCACGGCTCCTGCCAGCACTGTACACTGCAGCAAGGAGAGCCACCTACGCTGGGCTGGTGCTCCTTGCCACTCGCATGCAGCCCCTGTGCTCACACAGCATTGGAGGGAAGCCTTATGTGCTGGAGCTGAATGCTTTCCCTGCCGAGCCTATGTAGCACAGGACAGAAGCCCCACACCCTGGAGCTGGCTGCTTTACCCCGCCTCCCCAAATGGTAGGTGCCTGGGGCTTCCTCCCTTACAGTGTAGCCCCAGCGGGGTAGGCAGCTGGCTCTATAGTCTGAGGCTTCTCTCCTGTGTTGCGTAGCCCTGGCAGGGAAGGCAGCCGGCTCCAGCATGTGGGGCTTCCCTCCCTGCTGTGTGAGTGCAGGGGCTGTGTGCAAGTGGTGGGGAGTGCCAGCAATACAGATTGCAGGGGGGAGGCTGTGTCCCTTGCTGTGATATGCAGCGCTGGCCAGATATGTGCCTCACCAGGCACCTGCGCCCTGCGCAGCCCACCTGCTGCTGCATACCCCCCCACCCTCTCTCACACCCACACCCTGTCCCCACATATATACAACCCCCCAACATACCCTGTGCACCTCCACACACATCCTCATCCCCTTACAAACCATGCCCCACATCCTATGACACATGCACACTCCCCCACACCCACCACACACACACAAAAACACCCACTACACACATATACAAACCCACTGTGTACACACATCACATACACCCCCCCACAATATAGAAACCTAAGAATTTAGTTTCGAGTTATTGTGCAATCACCTCTATATACCATACACAAACACAAATCATGACAAAATATTTTTTGTAATAAAATTAAAATATGTTCTAGTAGGTGTTTGACTTTTATTTTATGATTTGGTTTTTTTCTGGTTCTAAGATGGCAACCCCCCGCCCCGCCAAAGGAGTATTTCCAAGGGCCAAGGGGCTGGACTGCCAGTGGCACAGGTCAGGTCTTAGGGGTGGGACTTCACCCCAAGACGGCAACAAGGGGGTGAGGCAACTCGCAAGGGGCGGGACTACCCATGGAGTCCTCAGTAGCTCACCAAAAGTTGTTAAGCGGCCCTTCACCCAAAATAATCACCTGTCCCTGTTTTACTGTTACACACATTCAATTCACATTGCATTACTCCTCCCTTTTGACTGGTTGAGCTCTCGCATCCAAATGAAGTTACACTGTGTCATCCCTAAGCCACCTGGGAGGGCTCTGCACTCACTGTGCTCTACCTGGGGATTCAGGGATGTGGTAAGTTTTGGGTATACCATGTTGTACCCAGCCTTGACCCATAGCATTTGGCCTACCCCAAGTATTTGTTCATCCTCACAACTGGATGGTGAGTACAAGATCTTTCTTTGCTACCTGTCTTCTACGTACTGCTCTAGGCTGCCCCAGCTTGAGGTCATTAAGGGTTGCTGGAAGACAATATTTTTCCTACTACTCATGCAGATAAACAGGTACCAGGAATAGCAGGAAGGCTTCTCACCTATATCACCACTGCAGCAACAGAGGAATACAGAGAAGGTCTTGTAGCACTAAAGTTTTGATCCCTCCAGCAGTTCTCATTAACAGACTGAGCCCATCTCAGCGACTACAAGTTAAAATGTTAGTGATCCTAAAACATTATAGCCTTATTGTTCATAGCTTTATGGCCTTAAATTGTATATTAAACATGTGACCTCTTTGTTTAATGTTTATTTTTGGACTCCCTTGGTGTTTGACAAGATTTCCATTTTCCTTTTGGCTGTTTCTTGCCTTAGTACTGTGAAAACTGCATATGTAAAATCAAATGCAAGCTGTGTGTGATGGTTTTATCTTGGTACATGTGCTACAAGGTACTAGGAGATCGACTAAAATCCCCTGATCAACACTTTCTAAATAAGGGGAAAAAATATACAAAAATGTTTGTGATAATGAATGAATGAGCCACCTGTAGCCCATCCCTTTCAATACCACCCTATACTCCACACACTCTGACAAAGCCAGGATGGCCACAAGGCATATTTGACAGCCAAAGGTAGTCAAAGGAATAAGTTGCAGAGTGGACTGTCCTTCCACTTGTCTATGGTAAAACTACAAGGCTGCTACAATGTGTTCTGCATTTCACAGCACTAAGCACTACAAATCTTTGTCCATGATTGGGGCTTGGAGCCATTGCCACAATTCAAAAAGTAATAATAATCATTCTTTCCATGTTTAAAACATTTGTGTTTTTTACTTAAACCTCTAACCCAAGAGTGATAAAGTGAGGGAGGAAGAGTGCAGTCAGTAATTCCAGGTTGGGCAGGACTCCACTTTGCACACTGCAAGATCTTCTTTGATTTCTGTAGCTACAGTTTCATCCTTGTACAACAATCAGAGCTGCTCCACATAGCTATGAGCTTGTGAGGGTCAGATGACTGTACTTGCTGCAGTAATACACGAAGAGAAGGAAGCAGAATGGAATCACTCGTCTTGGCCTTCCCACGTTTCTTACGTTTTGTTGAAAGACCCTGCAGATCCACTTGTGCCTCTTGCTGGAATCTCAATGCCTCTGGCACATGCTATATTGCTATACAACAGCTCCTTCACTTAGGAGAAGCCATGCTTTATTTTTTATAAGAAACCATATGGTGTCACAAAACCTAACTGAAAAGGTTACTCATGAAAAGCACAGGCTTGGAAACACCTGTTTGCTGTTCTGGGATTAAATGCAGGTGGTAAAAAGCACTTTGGGAGAGGCGGGAGGGAAGCCGAGGGGGAGGGGGCGGGGCGGAAGGAAAGAAAGTGTGTAACCTCCTATTTCTCATCCCAAAGAACAGTGGGAAGGCTGCTGATTTGCCATCTCAAGCCTTAATGCCATGCACAAAAACTAAATGGTATATGGAACTCCTAGAGGGGCTCGGATGGGGTCCACTGCCAAATTCCTGGTTACAGAACCATTCTGGGGACATGTGGCAACAGTGGCAGGGGGCAGGAGGGGGATGACCAATGGCTAAAACAGGACAATGCAAGTTCGACTTGCCCAAAGGCGAGCTCATGAAATGAACCAGCACAGATGGGGGATACAAAACAGTGCAGGGAGTCTAATAGTGGAGCCAGACAATGTTCTGAATAATAGGAAAGAATTATATAGTTGGTACTAAGTGTCACATTCAGACCTTACTGAAGTCAGTAGCAAAACTCCCACTGGCTTAACTAGAGCCAGCATGTCTACCACAAAGACTGATTAATTTTTTTGGAGTTCCCCAGAAATAACTCCAAAGAAGTTTAGGGAATTATATGAGTCTAAAACCAGGGAGAAAACAAGTTTGAGTCCTACGTGGTTTTATTTGCTTTGCAATGTACAAATGTTTTGAAGCTATGCCGAGAAAATACAAAGGCAATGGTGACTTCTAGACTTGCAAACATGTGGCAGCTTCCTAGCTAATTATGTCCTGCTTGAACCTGAAAGAACAGAACCTGTGATACGTGTCACAGACTTTTCAGAAACCTCTTCTTGCTCATAAATAAATACATAATTAGCTCTGTACCTCTTGCATCCCTCACACCAGAAACAGGGTATACAGTTATGAGAGCAGAAAATGTAAGAACGCAGTGAGGTATCCGTCTGCATTTATAATTCTTTACAAGGTTACCCGCCTCCACAGAATACTAAAAAGCACCCTGTGAGGGTGGAAGGCAGTGTTTCTGTAAGTGTGTGCAGAAAAGCCTCGGGGAAAAGACTAACTTATTCTTGTTTCAAATGCTCCTAGCTGTGGAACTGAAAGGCAGAGTCCAGACGTGTATCTTGAAAAATGGGAGAGATAAGGACAAGTACTTTGCAAACCCTGTAAAAGATGCATGAAGGACCCACTTCATATATTAGCAGTTCTGTCCCCCCCCGCAATTTCCTGCTAGGAAATAAATATTAATGGCAGAGGTCTAACTGCCCAGCTCTTCACCCTGGGTGGTAGTAGCACATATGGCAACAGCAGCAGGCCTGAGATTGTGAAGGGAAATACCACCTCCTTTTCTTTGCTGCTTACGTGTGTGTCAAGTGGCTATCTTTGGTGGCAAAAAAAAAAATGACATCTCCTCCTGTACCAGTCAAATCTCCAGCCAGCTCCTATTCTGTTCTCTGCTGCTGGGAAAGTGCAGGATATGGGAAGGGTAGGGGGAGATATGGCAGATGGGAAAGCAAGGCAGTCCCCTAGCTCTGTTCAGGTGCTTCCCCCTGCTGGCCCCACAGGCAGTGTGTGGGGCTTGTAACGGATTAGCATTGGCAAAACCTATGGGTACGTACAGACATTTGGGGAGGTTAGGGGAAGACAGGATCAATAATGGCTACCCTATCTAAGGAAATTTCAGATGGGGCACTTAGCAGGGGGAGGAGGAGGTTGAGGGATCAAGGGGGCAAGCAGGGTATGCAGGGGGCCATGGGTGGGCAAGTGGAGTATGGGGGAGTGGGATGTGTGTGGGGATCCCACCACATTTACCTCCATGGTGCACAGCCCCTGCCATCAGCAGTGGCAGCAGGACGTGGGTTCTTAGGGTGCTCATGGCCTCTGCCAGTGTGTGGCTCTGGCCAGTCCTGGCACCTGCACATGGCAGCAGGAAGCAGGGCCAGGCCAGCCCAGCTTTATAGCATAGGGTACCCCGCAGCTCACGTGTAGCTCCCAGGACCCAGCCAGAGCCCTGTGTGATGGAGCCAGTGGCCTTCCCCACTCCCTGCCAGCACATGCAGCTCCTGGGTCTCCACTGGGAAGCAGGGAGTGGGGCTGAGTCAGATTGGCTCCATTGTGCAGGGCACCCCGCCACTTCTGGTGGAGTCCCAGGTGCTACACACAGAGGCAGGGAGTGGGGAAGTCCACTGGTTCACTGTGTGGAACTTCCCTTTAGGGGTGTGCGAGTCCCAAGAGCTGCACATGAGCCGTAGGGAGCCCTGCACAAGGGAACTGGGCCAGCCCAGGCTCTGCACTCCTGCTGCCCTCCTGGGCATGGGCTCTGTGCTCCCACCAGCCCCATACACTATGCCCCACCCAGCAGCAGCTTCCCTCCACCCACCCTTGATTCCCTACCTGCTACTCCGACATGAGGAGAAGCCTCTGGAGGCCAGGGCAGCTGAACAGTTCCCTGGGCACCTGCAACAGCAGCAGCAGCAGCAGCAGCCCCACCTGGAATCTGCACGTTGGTTGGGCCAGGGCCCTCCCACATATGATGATGGGAGCACAATGCACTGCCCCAGTGGGAACAGGTGGGGCTCAGCCCTTGCAGAGTGTGGCAGGGCAGCCACAGGCTGGGCCAGCTACAATTAATTGGTGCAGGCCAGATGAAATCACCTGGCAGGCCAGATCTGGTCCGCAGGCCATAGTTTGCTCACCCCTGAGTTGGCCAAACACTTGGCTGTAATGGTTTAATCAGGGATGATCCTGCATCGAGAAGGGGACTAAACTAGATGGCATTGTGAGGTTTCTTCCAGCCCTACTTTCTTTAGATCCTACGACCTCATTATCCTTTCACCTCAGCTGTAGTGGGCAGCATTTGTGCAAATATGGTCAATGTCTAAAAAAGACCACAATTCTTAGTGTCTCAATTTTTAAGATACTCAACCACCTTAAACAAGCTTGGTGTTCACAGGGTGGGCATGTACTTTCTGAAAATCAACCCCCTTTAAGTTGTTGCAAGCTGTGCTCTTAAAAATGGAGGCAACCAAGATTGGTCACTTCTACTCTTTCTCTCTGGCAATTCAAGTTTGCACTGTATACTGCAAACCAGTTTGATTGACCTGCTTTTAGGAAGGACCTAGTCTTTTGGCTTCCTTTGCAATGTGTGGGAAAAGATTTAAGAAAATAGGCAACAATCAGATCTCAGTCACAGTGCAGTTCTACTAAAGGCAGCTTGCATCAGCACACCTTGGAGAAAATCTGACCTAAAAGAAATTCAGTTCCAGAAATATCGACTAATGACTTGTTGAAAAATATCCACAATTCTAACACCCCCTGCTGCTAATCTTTAGGTTTATTGCTACTTTACCAAACAAAATAGCATGGAAGGATCAGCCTGCAGATCTCTTTGATTAAATCATATATCTAAAGTAAACAAGAATAAGATTTGTGCTTGCTGGATAAAGTAAAAGAATGAATGCAGAGCAATTAAATGAATAGCTATTATCTGAAAAGCTTGCTAATGACTAGTGAGATCATCAGCCTATACTGAACATGTTACAGAAGTAGTGTAATAGGATGGACCAGAATTTGGGAGGGGCTGTTTAGGGGCTCATAACTCAATTGCTAGTAGTTTAAAATAGTTTACTAGAAGATTAGGAATACTTAATTGCATTAGGCACTCCCATTAAAGAGGTTCTCTCTCAAAACAAGCGGTAGAAAGTTTAGAAAAATATGTAATTTGGAGTTAATCCAGTTCAAATGAGTTTGAGCTAGCTCAGCCTACCTTCAGACTGAGCAGCCTACTTTGGCCTAAGGCTCCTGAAAGGTTGCTGACAACCTTTCCCCAAAAAAACAATGCATTTCTGAGGCAACTTGAGGACTGAGAAAATCATAAAATACAAAGGATTTGGGGGAAAATATCCAGTCAGCAGGCATGTGTGCATGTGCAGTTAATGTGCATGAATACACTCCAGAGCTTTTTTGCTCCTGGGTGTGCTGTTTGAATGTACACCTGGGAGCAAATAACTCTGAAGCAATTAGCTCCGGAGTTTATTTGTGCACAGCACATGGAACCTGATGGGAGCAGCCCAGGCTGGCAGGGGATGCAGGGGGTCAGCCTGACAGCCCAGGGCTGCTCCTACCAGGCTCCACGTGCTGCAGAAGGGCTGGCTGGGGCACAAGGGTGCTTCAGCGTGGGGCTAGCCAGCAGGCAGTCCTGCCACTGAAGCACCCTCATGCTCCAGCCAGGTGCTTCACAGCAAGTGGAGCCTAGTCAGAGCAGCCCTGGGCCAGCCTGTCAGCCAGCCAGGGCTGCTCCAGCCAATGTACAGCTAGGGGGGCTGGTTGAGGCATGAGGGTGTTTCAGCACAGGGGCTGCTCATGCCACAGCCAGCCACTCCACAGCACATGGAGCTCGGTTGGAGCAGCAAGTCCAGGGCTGCTCCAATAGGGCTCAACATGCTGCAGAGTTGCTGGGTGGGGCAGGAGGGTGCCTCAGCATGGAGGCTGCCTGCTGGCTAGCCTTGCACTGAAGGACCCTTGTGCCCAAGCCAACCTCATACTGTCTACATTTGCATTTAAATGCAGTAATTTACTATACTATTGGATAGCACTTGTGTCTGATGGGACTAACAGCACAGTAAATTAGTCTACAATAGCTTAATTACCATACATGTAAATAGTGACTGCACAGTAAAGTGTATGCATAAATGTGCCCAGAAAATCTAGAACGAACAAGGATAGAAAAGCCCCAAAGGTGCTGAGGCAGGGAGGAGGGAAAGTTTGGGAATTCTACTAGAAATGTGCAAGATGAAGGTAAAGTGAGCTAATATATTTTGATTTGAGGAGAAAAGAGGGAAGAAAGAAGGGAATCTGAAGAGAAAGGAAGCATTTAATAAAGATAGAGAGAAGGAGAAAGAAAATCTAAAGCATCTGAAAAGCTGTGACCACACATTCAAACTGTCAGGGCTTATCTGAACTGGCTGACCTTCCCCAACCTTCTGAAGTTTCCCCATCACTGAAAAGTGCCTTGCAATTATGCATGAACAGTATGAAAATCCAGAATAGCAGGGCTACTGCAGAAAGATTAAGGTACATTGGTGAAGCTGTAGGTGGAAGCTTTCACAGCATCTGCCCACCTTGTGTCTGCCTGTAGCACACACTGTCAATCTCTCACTTTAATGAGCATGAAAATTCTCCCCAATAATTTTTCTTTTAAGCACAAACATCCCTAGGAATAGCATGCAGATTCTATACATAGCACCTGCTTAGCTCATAGTGCAAAGCACTGAAATGAAGCAAGAAGCTTTTGACAATATAATTAATGTCTTTCTGGGTCTGTTCTCCTGCAACACAAACAGTAGCTCCTGTGAACAGTACAGAAATTACATGAGGAGCCCTTCCCCCCCTCCCAAAGGAATCCTTGCTTTCTTCTTACCATCCCCCTTTTATTGTAGTCTACTTATTTTTCAGTGTCAGACTTCCAGCGTCTTAGCAGCTGCTCACGTTTCTACTGAGGATTGGTACAGAGCATAAAGCATGCAGGGGAAGTCTTGTTTTGCGTCAGTCTGATGTCATCATTCCCTTACTGCCCCAGAGTTTGACAAAACCCGGCAAGTCTCAATAACACCAACAGACAATTCATGTGCCATCGGTAGATCTCACTGACATTAGGAGTACTAAATATTGTTTGAATTTTTGAAGCTCTGAAGAGCAATCAACAAAAGAAGCCAGAATAAGTTAATGGATCTGAAGAAATAGCTGCATAATCAGTTTCTGCTGAAATCCTGACACATCTTTTTAAGGGAAATTTGCCTAGCATTTTAACATCTGTCCTTTGGACAATTATAAAATGTCTGAAGACCCACACTTAGCATTTAGCAAATTAAATGTTTCTGAAAAGGATCTTGCACACAGGAAGAAAATGCTAACATGTACCAGGCTTAGTGCTTAAGTGTTTGCATAATTCACTACCCTATATTTCATAGATTCATAGACATTAGGGCTGGAAGGGACCTCGGAAGATCATCGAGTCCAGCCCTCTGCCCAAAGGGCAGGAAGTCAGCTGGGGTCATAGGATCCCAGCAAGATAAGCATCCAATTTGCTCTTGAAGGTGTTCAATGTAGGTGCTTGAACCACCTCCGCTGGCAGACTGTTCCAGACCTTGGGGGCTCGGACAATAAAGAAATTCTTCCTTATGTCCAGCCTGAAACGGTCTTGCAGGAGTTTGTGACCGTTTGACCTCGTCATCCCTTGGGGCACTCTGGTGAACAAAAGTTCCCCCAGATCCTGGTGGTCACCCCTGATAAACTTATAGGTGGCCATCAGATTGCCCCTGAGCCTGTGCTTTTCCAGGCTAAAAAGTCCCATGGCTCTCAGCCTGTCGTCGTAAGGTCTGTTTTTCTGACCTCTGATCACACGCGTGGCTCTCCTCTGGACTCTTTCAAGCTTCTCCACATCCTTTTTGAATTGTGGAGCCCAAAACTGGACGCAGTACTCCAGCTGCGGCCTCACCAAGGCCAAGTACAAGGGGAGAATGACATCCCAGGATTTGCTCGAGAAGCATCTACGGATGCAAGCCAGCGTTTTGGTCACTTTACTAGCCGCAGCATCGCATTGCAGGCTCATGTTCATCTTGTGGTCAATGATGACCCCCAAGTCTCTTTCTTCTGTAGTGCTATCCAACATAGCACTGCCAAACCTATAAGGATGCTGCAGGTTTTTCCTCCCAAGGTGGAGAACCTTGCATTTTTTGGTGTTAAACACCATCAGGTTCTCGTCCGCCCATTTGCTGAGCCTGTCCAGGTCAGCCTGGATCGCCCTCCTGTCTTCAGGTGTGGATGCTTTGCCCCAAAGTTTGGTGTCATCGGCGAACTTGGCCAGTCCACTTCTGACTCCAATATCCACATCATTAATGAAGATATTGAACATTGTTTGAAACACTCTTTGAAATCTTTAGCTTTAATATCTGCAAAATTATTAGTGTAGGAGAGAATTACAGTTACTCATAGCATTTGTTGTTTGAGTAACAACAATTTGTTGTTTATCTCTGGAGGTTTTAATGAGGAATTTCTTCATGGAAAAAATCAAGTGCTTCTCTTGCCTGATACAGCAGTGAAGTCACAGTACCTGCTTGTGTGATCACAGTTATATGGTCAGCTTAAACCATTAACAGTTTTGTGCAATGATCAAAGGGAGAGTGTGGCTTTTTGCATTTTAAGTAAAGGCTTTTTTTGTGTAGAAGATGCTGTTTTGGTTCTTTTTTTTACACAAGTGAAAGTTCAAAGATAGTGTGCATCACTTGGGAGAGCAGTTTATCAACATCACCTTAATGAGCAACCTAATGGGCAACAACAACTACATGTGCAATTAAGTTGAAGCAATAAACTCTGGCACTTATTGCTCCGCAGTTTATTGCTTCCCAGGCATCAAACTTACACTTGTGCCTTGGTGCATACCACATTAAGACAGGTTTGGCGCAACCCCAGCTGGCAGGGCATCCCAGGGTTCACCCTGCCAGCCAAGGGCTGCTGCAACCTGGCTCAGCGTCCTGTGAAGGGACTGGCTGGGGCATGAAGGTGCTCTGGTGTGTGGCTAGCCAGAAGGCAGCCCCCTCACTGAAGCATCCTCATGCCCCAGCCAGCCCGTCCAGAGTCTACAGAAGTATTGCTGTGGAGTAAAAAACTCCACAGCAGGATACTACTTGTAAATAATTAGTTTACTCCTGCTGAATAGCACTGCATGTGCAGACGTGAGCTGTTTACTGAGGAGCTAATCAACTCAGCAGTAAACATCTCATGTAGACGCATCCCATCCAACTCAGATACCACTATAGTCCAATGCTAAAGGAAGTTAAAGACTTAAGAAAAATATTTATGATTTCACTGAAAGTTCAAACAGAAGATGAAACTAAGACAAAGTCTAAGCGGAAAGTCTTCAGTAAACTATATATTTTGAACTTGACTAGCAAGAGAGCAGAACATTTCTAGCATGTTGTTTTTTTATTATGGCTGTCTGTTATTTGTATTACAGTAAAGACAACATTCCCCAACAGAGGCTAGAACTGCAGTGTGCAACAATGACAGGTTTTTAAACTTAATGATCTTGTCTTTCCAATGTTCTCTTTCTAGTCTCCTTTGAGATTAAAATGTGCAGACTTAAGGACCAAAGAACCTGTTCTTGCAAGGTCCTAAGTGCACCCCAATTTCAACAGCAGTCAGAGTCACTTACTGTATAAGATTTATAACATTTTGATTGGCTATGAAATTTACAGTACCAGGCAAAACCCCAGCCATTTCCTTACATCAATGTGAATAATAACTTATATTACTTAAGGGCTGGAAGCAGTTGGATTTTTGTGCAATGATCAAGGGGTGAATGTGGTCTTCAGTATTCAAAGTAAATTTTTTTTTGTTTATTTTTCTTTTTTCACAGGGTAAGAGTTCAGCTGCTATCTCCAGTTACTCATCATTGAAGACAGCAGTCTATCAACCTCATCTAGATTCAACTCATACAGTGGTGCATCCCAACATTTAGTCAGTTAAGGACCAAGTTACAGCTTCCCTAGAATAGTGTACTACCAGGGGAAGAAGAGGCAGGAGGCAGTGTCTGAGGAAGTGAAGTCAAAATGTGGAGTTTGCTGTGATCTTTTTGGGTAAAGGGGCAATGCATGCTAGCATTCATCTCTCTAGGAGAGACAAGGATGGGCAAAGCATAAGCCCCATGCCTATGTCTCTTTGCATGGGAGGTACATTTTGCCCTTTCCCCCACCAAATCCCGTGCTCCAGACACAGTTGACTCCCCACAGTGACTGAAGCACTGACCGTACCTCTCCGCGGTCCTGGAGACTTTGAGATACCCTGAATTTCTATGTTGTTCTCCACTCTGTCATTGTTCCAGTTTCTCCAGGACTGCCAAGCTGACTCTGTTACCTCTAAAGAGATCGCCCCACCAGGCTGCGTTGTGTCATGATGCAGGAAGGGCTGGGGAGCAGACTGACTCTGGCACAAAATGGGGCTGACACGGTTACCGGAAGGAAACCCAGCAGAGGCCTTCCCCGTTTGACAGCAGCATAGGAACATAAGGCAGCTCTTGGAGGGGCTTCTGATGGGAGGAGGAGCCATCCTGCCTTGACGTGGCAGGACAGGCGGGTGTTTTTGGAGGGTGTATGCGGGGCCGTGGCTACGTGGCTCAACTGTCACAGTCTAGAATGCTGGATCTAGGGGTCGGGGTCTAGGAGGGCCCGGCTAGATGCAGCGTAGGGCAGCTCAGCCAACTAGGCTTCAAAATGGAGGTAGAGAACAGGGTTGGGGGAACGATGGGTCCCCTGCACCCAAGGAGAGCCAGAAAAAAAGAGAAGAAAGATAAAACAGGTGGAAGGGCAGGAAATGGTTATCATCAAGCTGTTATGAATGGTTGGCCTGATGCTTAGATAGGAAGTTAACAACAAAGGGATACAAGATGAATGGTTGATGAGGCTTTGTAAAAATCCAGGGAGATTTTCACTTCTATCCCAGCACAGTGAATCCAGTTCAAGTCAATACTCACTAAAAGGTGATGCTACCTGATGACTTGCAGCAATTTATGTGAAACTACTTTGGTGGTCTTGGCCTGGTTTTGCATGAGAAGGGTGGGGAAAGGACTCCTCATAAATACTTATTTGCATTGCTTCAATGTCTGCAGCCATCCACTGCAGCGCATTCCTTTTCACATGAAAGAGAAATGATCTGTCCAACTTACACAGGATGGTTATAGTTGACCTAGAATTTGAAGCATTTCTCAAATTCTTGTCCAGTGCCTGAACAACAAGACCACTTCTCTTGTTTGTGTGTTTGGAAAGTGCCTGGTGCACTTCTAACAGTTTATATAAAACACAATATATTGAAGCTGGGCTTATGCGACTCTTTACTAATAACAACAGTGCTCCTCTTCAACTCTTGCCAGGTTCCCTGGTGAGGAGGAGAATGGGTGTTAGCAGCTGAGGTTTGATACAGCCAACCATGGTAGGAGCAGGTAAACTAGAACCTTAAGGCAGCCAGCAGGAAATAGTCTGCTCTAAACGACAACGGCTCTGTAGCCAGCTCATCTGTCCTGTACCAAACATATCTTGATGCAAAAGAAAATGTGGTAAATCCCTAGATGGAGGTCTGTGCCCCAACTACAGACCTGTAACTGTGGTTATGACAGTATTTTCAATGTATCACCATGTCCAGGTCACACCTGTTTTTTTGCTCTTCCTTCTGTAATCGGTTACCAGATAATTACATGGGGACCCTATAAGTAAGCAAACAAAGAAAGAATCTTAACTCCCTTAGTATTTCTTTGAATACTAAGAGGAGTACAAGAACAGAGTTCTCCCACTGTGGGGAGAAAAGGTAGGTTTACTGTGGAAGATTATTTGAAGGAACTGAATAGATGAGAAAGAAGGAGGACAGGAGGAAGGCAGGAGCAAAGACTGGAAGAGACACATGGAAGAGAATAAGGAAAACTTGGGCTGTGCAGTACACATGGGCTGTGTTTAAATAAGAGAAATTGTATTAATGTAAGGAATGCTCTTCCACCATTGCAATCACCTAACATAGACATTTTGCTTTGATACAAAATACAGATTATGGTGATGGTTAATCTGGTTAATCCATTTCCAGAGTTAACACACACCAGTGTAAAATCTAGTTTTGGGTTTATGCAGTAAGTAGTATATTAGGGTTTTGCAAGTATATGACCATGTCAATGCAGTTACACCAGTGCAAGTTTCTCTAGTGCAGTTTCTCTTGTGCAGTCAGGACCTTCTTTTTGTTTAGTGATGTTAAATTATGAAGTGAAGTTTAGAATTCAATCTCTTTCCCATTTCAAGTACACATGATACTTTAGTCCATGTGTAGTCGAAACAACAAGCATGTGTGCATGACACTTTAAAGCTGGCTAAATGCTGTTGCACCACTCTAATGGTGTCAGTGTTTGCATATTGCGCATTAATTACAGCCGCTGCAGCAAATTCGGCAGCATAATGCACCTTAAATGACTTGGGGCGCAGCAAACAAACTTCTCCGAGGAGTTTTAGTTTCCTGTCCTACTAGCTGTGGAGCAAAGCACCGGGCTCTGTGCAGCTCAGGCGCTCTGCAAGAAGCCCTACAGGCAATGTGGCAGCAGCCTAGGAAGACAGGCTCCACCCAAGAGAGGAAAAAAAAGTGGTGAGCCTGATCTTTATTTTCCACCCCCAGAGCCTGCCTGCCTGAGCTGCATGGTGGCCTGGTGTTTCCCTCTGCAGCTGTGGTGCCCTCCAGGACCTCCTGAGCCCGGTGCCTGCGGGCAGGTGCTGCGTGTCGGGGGGCGAGGCTGCTGCTGCCATGGAGGGAAGCACCAGCCCCCGCTACAGCTCAGGGATTGCTCTGCCTGCTGGCAGCTCATCCTCCCCTCCCCACTGCCAGAGAGGCAGGTACGTTGGGTGTGTTCATGACATGGGGGTTTAAAGGGCCCTATATTGAAGCAGTGTTTTTAAAAACCCACCGCTTTGATTTAGGGCCCCCGTTTCATCTACACATGCCCTTAGAGTACAGACTTCTATTCCACATTTAAATGCTCCTGCTCCAGGTTTGAGCCATTTTGTTTGATGGAGAGAACCTGCAGGCTACTTCTGCATCACATTTCTAAGGAATCAATCTGATGTATCCTAATCATAAGGGAGATGATTTAGCTATCCGTTTTTTAAAAGAAGGTCCTTTAAACAGATTACTCCTCATGACAATTTTTGATAATACAAGTGTTATGAAGATATGACTTTAGGGAACAATGGATTTTGAATGATTTGCTAGAAAGGGGGAAAAATCATTATCTAAGACTTGGTATTTGGATGCTTAAAATACCTTTACGAGTTTAATCTTCAAAATGTTTGCTGCACATCATTGTGCTCACAACGTGAAATACATTGATATTCAAACCAAACATCCTGAAACAAACCCTACCAGAAGCATTAACTATGCTCCAGTGAGTATGCTGGCGCACTTTAATATTCCAGGTCAATGGAGCTTATTCTGAGCAAAACATCTGGAGCATTGTAAATCTAATATTTTTTTAACCTGTGCTTTAGTTTTTACCACACTTTTTTATGATCCTTTTTAATTACAAAAGCTAAACTAATTATATTTTACAAAAGTAGCTGTGGTATTTGTTCCTGGACTAACTGAGCTATTTGTTTTCAGCTTTTTCCTTTTTTCCCCCATTCACCTGCTTTAGCTTCTCAGGACTCAACACTGAAATCCTAACCCAGGCCACTTTCCCTCTGCTTTCATGGACTTTGTCTGAATTTGTGCTACAGGACTGTGGTCTCAGTTAGTGAGGTTTGAAATTAATGTATAGCCTACCCTGATTTTTTTTCTGATAGATACAACTTCAGGTGATTTAATATTGCACATTAAGCATTTAATATACAAAATATAAGGTCAGATTCAGAGCTGTTATAAGAAGATGCAACTTCATTTAAAATGTGTCCCTTTGCCTTTTTAAATAGGCTCATTGACACTGGAGGAGGAATGGAGCTTTGAACTAAAACTAAGTAATGAACAAATATCTATTCAAGTAAACTTGTTTGAATTAGTCAGAGTAGTTCACAGAGTGATCTGACTGGGATCTTAACCCTTTCTTATAGAATTTCAACATTTTCCACTTTTGGTCATGGCAAAGTATAAGCATTTTAGGGTCATCTAGATCCAAGAGTTTAGAAGAATACGAAGCCAAATCATTCACAAAAAGAAAACCAGATATATTCCATATCTCAAAAATTACTGTAATGTCTCCAGGTCTTTCTTACACAAGATCCTAGCCAGACTTACTTCTCTTAGTAATTTTTGCAATATATACACTAGAGAATGTTCCCAGCATGGTCTTCTCTGAAAGGAACAGGACTCTACTACAAGCTGGTTCTCCTGTTATCTGAGTTTTGCCTTGTCCTAAGATAAAAAAATAACTGCTTATGCAAGTCAATGCTCAGTTTCCTGTAAATAGAATTAAACTCACAACATGTTCACCTAGATGCAAATACATACAAGCATTATTGTACAGTTGCTCTGTATTGCTTAAAAAAAAAGTGTGTATGTAAACTATAAATGCAGTGGCATAACTGCAATTTTCAAATAAACCAAGTTACAATCCAATTAGCCAAGTTCAGTTTAACCTGCATGAAGGGAAAGCTAGATTTCAAAAGAATAAATTACCTTATGAATGCCTTTCATTCAACATTCTTTCCTGCCATGGCAGGGGGTCGGACTTGATGATCTGCTCAGGTCCCTTCTGACCTTACCAACTATGAAACATTTTTGCTGTTACAAATATTTTAAGATTGGAGGATCAAGGACCAGTAGACCATACAACAGGCTGATATGTTGGGATGAATGCAACAAACACTGATCTATAATGCAATGGAAATTCTTTAATATTTAGACCTTGAAAAGGAACAAGGGAAGGATAAAAATAAATTACTGTATTAGTTTGATTTTTTTAAAGTTGAGAACTTAATGCAGAGGATCAATAAGTTACTGGTAATAATAAAAATTAGTCGAAACATGATGTTATTTAAACAGAACAGGAGTTCTGGATAGGCAAATATCAAGAGTCTTTGTAGGACCAGAGTAAAGTCAGAATGCAACAGAAACGCCATGCTTCTGTTAGGTGTGCAGGAAACCCTCAAAGCCTCCCATGCACTCCATAGCACTTATATGCCTTCATACAGAGCTTCCTTCATCTGAACATGCAGATGGAGTGTAGCAGCACATATCCATTGGGTAAAAGCACAGCGCAGGTCCATGCAAACTAAGCTCTGCAGAGGGAGAAGTAATAGACCACTGATGGGATTTCCAATGACTTCCAAGAGGGATAAGCAGAACTATCAGCTAGGGGAGATGGATGACATTTATATCACCAGCAGTGTGCTGCTGTAACTCTGGAACAAGCAACAAAAACAACTGAACAAAACACTTCAGAGTCCCAGATGCTTACCACAAAGAGCGTACACACTCACATGGCCTCCTGTTAAGTACCTCCCATGCACATGCCTGTCTCCTCTCACTTTATGTTCCTGTCCTTTAAAAATCTGTGATAAGAGGAGGCTGGGCTGATAAGGGTGGAGTGGGGCTCGTGGAGCACTTTTTTTCCTTCTGTAAACACTGAACCTGCTGTTAGGTACTTCTGACTATTGCCACTACCTGCCATTAGTTGGCAGGGATCTCTGGAAGAGTAGCACCTCACAGACTCCTAATGAGAGTTCTGTCCTGAAAACTCTGCCCATCAGATAGCCCTCTCCTGGGTGCGCAGGAGTGTGTTTAATTCAGATTGCAATAGTGTAATTATGTGGGTGGAAAGGCTAGGATGGGGGTAGCTATCTTGGTCACCACCTGTGGAGAGGGAGAGGGGGTTAAAAAATAGCCAAGAACACAGTGGCAGTTAATTATGCCACTGAGATTGGCACCACAGCAGCTGGCACTGCCCCAGGCATTGCATGGCTACTGGGAGCATGGAGCTGTCCAGCTACACCTGTCAGATTGTGTGCTCATTTCCAGACATAGCCTGGTATTTGCTTTAATTTGGACATCCAACTCTAGGAAAAAACCAGGATGGATTTTAATAAAACAAGGCAATATATTAGCAGTTACAGGAACTTGGCAAATGAACGTAGGTTTTGTAGGTTGCTATCTCAATCTGTAAGTAATAATTTCTATGAGAATTTGAAAATCATTTAATTCTTCACACATGAAAACAAGCTGTGTGTATAAGCAGAATCCCATTATCAAACTTCTAAAATAAAAGGATTTTTTCTGAAGGTAAGATGCACATTTTCCCCTTAAACAGAAAGAAAAAAAATGTATTGCAGTTATTTTTTAAAATATATAAAGGCTAGTAATTTTTTCAGATATAGAGCCAGAGGGCCAAATTCATTATTGGAGTAAGCAAGTGCATCCACACTATTTATGTTCCTATTTAGGGCATGTACAGGCATTCAGGGAGCCTATACATGAGCAGTGAGGCTGCTCTAGTGTGCTGTAATAACAGTGCACCAGAGCAGACTCAATTAATCGAGCCTGCTGGAGCATGTAATTACTGCTCTCCAGCAGCCTCCAGTGTCTTGTGTATAAGCATCCCTGCACTTCAAAATGGTGGCAGGGTGCTTTAGCTAAAGCTTGTTCAGTGAGCTTTAGTTAAAGAGCCTCCACTGCCATTTTGAAGTGCAGGGACGCTGATACATGAGAAGCTCCAGGCACTTTAATTAGAGCGGCTCTTGGAACCACTCTAATTAAAGCATCCCCTCCCCGAGCACATGAATAAACACCCTTACTTTCTTCTAGAAAAGTTGCTTCTTTCCCCTGAGAAACCACTAGTATACAAATGCTCAGGATTTTTCTCCAGAGCAAAAGTGGCAATCAGGGAGAAAAATAACTTGGGAACAACCAGGGTTAAATAGCTCCTGGGAGAATGTCTGTACACATTCTCTTTTGAGAGAAGCCACAACATAGTCCTCCAGCATCCCAGGGTACTTTGCTCCTGCCCACCCCCAGGAAGACAGTGTGCCACTTGCTGGACTCTACTACTTCATCCAAGCAGGGAGCAGAACACAGTCCTTTCACGATCCCCACATCATGTTGCAGGGAGATGTAAGCTCATCCTGAGCAGTCTGGATCAACCAATCAGGGGTGCCCTGGGTACTACTGCATCTGTCTCCAGATGGACTAAGAGAGCCTGTAGAGCACACAGATGTATGCTCAAGGCCCCCTGGCTGTGCAGTGTCACCACTGCAAGCTCTGCTCTTCAGGGATTTCACATCTGAATATCTGTTATGGTATCTCCAGGTAAGTTTTTCTACCAGGAAAACAAATCCAGAAGAATTCTTCCAGAACATTTGAGCATGTGTATGCAGCCATAATCTGATCATCCCAGAAGTAAACAGAGTTGCATCCTTGTAAAACTTCGAGGGACTTTGTCCATAAATTTATCTCACATACACCAAAATGGTGCTTGCTGTGCTTACTAACACTAGGTAGAACCTCACTTGGAAGTATATAGTGTTATTTTTTGTATTTTAATAGGACTTACAGAAAGGATAGCAGAATGGGTGCCCAGCAAGTTAAGGTTTTCACATGCTAATGATTTTCATTGATGGCTGTGTCATGTCATTCTTATGTTATACACTGCATTATTCCATGGCAGTACCCTGTGAATTCAGTGGAAATATTTGTGAGGAAAGCCACATCTTCAATGGAAGCAAGGATGCCAGAATCTGGTTCTTAAGGTTTTCTTAGAAGATACAGACTTGCACTTCTTCAATGATGCTTTAATAAGTAAAATATGCAAACAGCAAGTGTGCAAGCCATTTATGATTACAGATTAAGCTGCAGAGATAAATGCAAGGCCACTGGAAATCTATTATTAGTAATAATTGTATTTCATGAACCCCAGGAGGTCTCAGTCTCTAGGCATAGTAAAAGCACATGGTAAGAGATAGTGATTGCTTCCCTCCAATGAATCCAGCCAGCTCTGCTTAGATAAGGTGTGGAAGGTGGGGAACACCATGTCTCAGTATTCTCCCAGTTTACTCTGGAAGAGATGCGGTGAGGGATGGCAAGGAGAGAAGAGCTCCAGAGAAGACCATTCTCAGGACCCTACCTGAGCCTCAATGGTGTGTGGATCGGTGCATGGCACTCAGGCTCTGTGAGCTGCTCAAGGTGGCTTGAGCCTGTGAACCCGGCAAGTAACTGGGTGGGCGGTGCGTGGATTGGCACACAGACAGCCAGTTCTGGGAGCAGCACGAGGCTGCTTGGGCCCCACATGGTGTGCAGGATGGCACAGGGAGGGTTGACGTTGAGAGCAGCTCAAGGCTGTTCAAGTTAGCCCAGGCTCTAGGCCGAATAACTGAAGCCCCACAGTGTGGCTCAGCATTAAACTAAAAGAGCCCCAGTACCTGGAGCAGGGCTCAGGAAAGTGCAGGATCCCCAGCATGAGGCCAGGGAATCAGAGCCAGTAAGGGCTTGGCTCTGGTAGGCACTAGGGGCACCAGGCCATTAAGAGGAGCCAGAGGCACCACTGGAGAGAGGCCCTTGCAGGACTAGCCACCAGGGAATGAGTCTTGGCTGCTTCAGAGTGGGAGCAGGAGTGGGAGTTGCTGGGGAAGTGGGTCCCACAGGGGGAGGTGGGCTTGGGACAGGCGGGTCTGCAGCCTCCAACCTCCTCCATTGTGGGACGGGGCATGCCCACATCCTGGGGCCCTAAAGGGGATGGGCTCCACAGAACACCTTGTGGGGTGTTGAGTGCACCCCCTTATTTTATGATTGATGATTGCTTCGTACTGTAGATGTTAAGGGGGGTTGTATGGGTTTACCTGTCTTCATTACCTATATATGTTTACTGCCTATTATTGGAATATTGCATTATTACCTCAACTTACCTGGTTTTATCTAAGTTGATACTTACGTGTGCTTATTGTGTTGATGCCTTGACTTACCTGTTCCAGAGTGTTAATGTTCATTCTGTGTGGGGGGGAGGGGGAGGAGGTGGTGTTAATTATTGCCTATGCTGTGAATCACCCGGTTTCTGTTTTGCAGTCCCTCAAAGTGGTGCAATGTGTTGAGTACAGGTTATTGTATATGGTGTGACATACTAATTTTACTGTAACTATTTAATGTCTCTTATTCATATTTATTTTTATGTAGCAATACATTTGTATATAGTTAAGCGCTATGTCTCAGCCTGGCTCTATAGGGAAGAGAGGGAACTGCTCCTAGGTAGTAGGCCCCTCTCACAGCACTCTTGCCTGACCACCCCATCCGTTCCACTTGTGGACAGGACATGCCCCTGGGTGTACCCAGGCTACACACCTGAAGAAGCATACATAGCAAAACTGTTCTCAGCACCTAAGACAGTTCTGTAGATGATGATTCCACTGACATAAGCTTCTATTCTCTTGCACAGATCTATGTTTTTCACAGAC
This sequence comes from Crocodylus siamensis, assembly GCF_052110815.1. Taxonomy (NCBI): domain Eukaryota; kingdom Metazoa; phylum Chordata; order Crocodylia; family Crocodylidae; genus Crocodylus; species Crocodylus siamensis. The sequence continues at coordinate 132,014,328 of NC_143397.1, read as the reverse complement.
TTAATGTAGTCCATTTGAAAATGAATACAATATGTGCCTAGCATATCCCTAGGAAGCAGAGTTACTGAGGTATGAAATGTTTTACTCTCATTTCTTCACCCCAGGACTGACTTTCAGTGGCCTCTGCCATTCTGGAAAACTGAAAGATAGCAACCCAGAAATGAAAGCTCAAAGAAAAAGAAATATGTATTTCTTAATGTTAAAAGAAAGAAATCTATTAATTTTCAAATGCATGAGTGGCAGTCAGATCCTCAGAGCTTTCAAGTAAGGTGGATTTAGCAATTTATGTAAATAATCAATGAGTTAAAGATACTTTCTGCTAGATTTAACAGTGGAAGACTTAACAATCCCAAACTACAGAGCAGTGTCTTCTGTGACACATAAGGTGAATGTCCCTCAGTGCAGTATTTCTGGATTTGTGTATTACTTTCACAACTATTTTAAGTGTTTTAGGAACCCAATATTCTTAATGGTGCATATTATGCAATGTTTCTACCCTACCTTCTGGGGGCAAAAACAGAGCTAAACTAGGATGACAATATCTTTCTTCCCTGAAGTAGGATATAAGCCGTGCCCCCAAGTTAATAGTCAAGTAGCTCTGAAAACATATTTCCAACTTATGTTGACATAACAAGGGAGAATGACTTTAACCAACAGCACTTCTGCTATAAATGGCACAGTGCAAGGTGGCCTTAACCTGCCTTGGTGTTCCTATATATAGCTGCTTTTAGCTCCTGGTTTCATTATTGCAAATATTCATTTTTTAAAACTTAAAATGTTTAAAATTTCTCTTAAACGTTGGGATATTAGAAGTTTGGGTTGCACTCTATTCAGGTATAAAGCCAGAACCAGCGACTATAGATTTAGATCCCATTTTTTTAAATAAAAAATATGTGGTCTTCTCCTTAGGTATCTAGCATTTTAGAAAGTTAATATGAAGTTAATTGAATACCTCATGATTTTTAACATGTTCATCCTTACAACATATGAACCTCTAAGGTAAGAAAATACCCATTTTTACAGACAGGAAACTGAGAGACAGCTAGACTCAAGGCTTGTCTTCAGTCAAAAGTCAACTTGGGTATTTGTCCCTAACCAACACCCCTTCATATGGGAAAAAACCCCCCAACACTTTCTGGGTGATCCGCATGTGAAATTAATTTGACAAAGTTCATATTGCACCAGAGTTAATAGCTCCTGGGCGGCACATTTACACGTGCACCTGGGACCACAGCACATTGTGCCAGGTCAGAGCAGCTCCAGCTGGCAGAGGGCCCAGGGGATCAGCCTGCTAGCCTGGGGGCTGCTCTGCCCTGGCTCAATGTGCTGCGGAGGGGCTGGTTGGGACATGAGTGTGCTCCAGTGCCGGGCTAGCCAGCAAGGAAGCCCCCACATTGAAGCACCCTCATGGCCCAGAAACTACATAAGCATTTACGTGTGTATTCCTGTGCATTAAAAAAATTCTGGTGTAGGACAGTACTTGTGTTTACAAGTACTAAGCTATGGCAGAGTTAGTTTTCTGCAAGCAAAAGGGCTGTATGTGTAGATGCTGAGACTTTACTGCAGAGCTAATTTGGCTGCTTCTCAATAAACGTCTTGTGCAGATGTGCCCTATGTGATGGAGAATGTTTTAACTTGAGTTGCTTGGCTCAAGAGGCAATCCTGTCTAAAAATTGAGTTACAACAACTCTTCAGCTCTTAACACAGTAATCCTGTGGTGTGGATGGAAGCTGGAATCACAGAAGTGCCATAGTATATTAGCTGAAAAAGGCAGACAAGCTGTCTTCCAATTCATGGAAAAAATAACCTGTAGAGTAGCTTTGCTTGCTGCAATGCTAAAAACCCTGGGATCTGTTCCCTACAAGTCTTAGCACTGTACACAAATGAGAGCAGAGCTAGTGCTGACACAACTTAAGTGGCTAGATCAATAGGAATAACTGAAGCATAATTAAGTTAACTTTTGAGTAAAGATACACCCTATTTGATTCCCCAAAGGGCATACAAAAAACTTAAAGCTAAAGCCTTCCTCTCCATCTTAGTTCAGTTTATTTGCCTCTTAATACTACTACCAGCTTTTTTGAAGACTTGTTACTACATTTTCTTGGCATTAACAAATATTTGGCAACAAAAAAACCCTGTAAGATAAGGAAGCATGAAGAGATGCAGCTAAGCTTTTTTTTTTCATACACATGTAATAACAAGTTTTATCTAGCCCTGCTACCTGTGATATTGTCCAGAAACAAAATGAACCCTAAGTATATACAGTACAGTCTATTCAAAGAATCATAGAACAGTGAGGCTGGAAGGGACTTCAGAAGTCATCTAAACCAATCCCCTGTTCAGGGCAGGATCATCCCTGTCTAAACCATCCTAGACAAAAGATTGTCTAACTCGGTGTACAACTCATCTAGCCTCAATGGCTGGATAAGTGGCACAGGGTTGGTATGTGGACTGAATCTAGAGTACAGTGCCATTTCACAGGCCAGATCCAGAGTGAGAGGCCGCATCATTTAGCCATGTGGTGGGAATTTGGTGGTGACAGAATTAACTGCTGGGGCTCATGGAGCTTTGGTATCCCATTGCTAAATGTGTAGCCCCACAGACCAGATGGTACAGGTCTGTGCTTCTGTTTTGTACCCTGGTGCTCCCCAAGGTCTGACAATTGTGTGGCAGGCAGCATTAATTAATGCAGCAATTACAGCTGCCATTGTTTGCCATGTAGCCAAATTTCCAGGCCTGTGGGGAGCCCTGCAGACCAGGCAAAACAGCTCCACAGGCTCTGTCTGTCCACATCTTAACCTGCTCTTAAAAATCTTCTAAGGATGAAGATTCCACAATCACTCTACATGTTCAAATGCTTACCTATCCTCATAGTAAAAATATCCAACCTAAATTTCCCTGGCTCCATGTCTTGTCCTGTACAGCCACAGAGAATAATCTATCACCATCCTCTGCCTTTTTGAAGACTATTATCAACCCCTCAGTACTCTGGACTAAATAATCCCAGTTATACCAACTTTTCCTTATACATCAAGGTTTTCTAGACTTCTCAATGTTTTTGTTGCTCTGTATTGGACTCTTTCTAACAGATCTCACCAGTGCTGAATACAGTGAAGGATCTTTCCCTTTACTTTAGTCCCCCACTCTTGTGTAGAGAATGAAAACTGATGTCAGAGCCAACCACAAATTCTGGTGGTTCATTATGATTTTTTCCAGCATTCTTAAGTCTATATTTATACACACCCAGAATGTATATTCTTATTTAAGTAATGGGAGCAGACTTTTAGAGCTTGATCAAATACTTGCTTAAGCCAATGAAAATGCACCTACTAGTTTCAAGAGCCATTGAATGAGACCCTTAATCCTTTTTCTCTTGGCAGCTAGAGGTTTTGCTACAATATGCAGAAGTGTATTTAACACAGCAGCGGGTAATTATTTTGGGCAGAGGACCGCTTACTGAGTTTTGGCAGGCTGTCAAGGGCTGCATGGGTAGCCCCGCCCCTTGGTAGGTGCCTCGCTCCCTGGCCATCATCTTGTGACTGGAAGTTCCTCCCCCTAGCCCCTGACCTTTGCCACCAAAAGTCCTTCCATTTGACCCCAGAAATACTCCTTTCAGCAAGGGGTTTTGCCATTTTGGAACCAGAAAAATACCAAATTATATTCTAAAAAGTGAACATCTAAAGCATTCATTAACTTGATTTCAAAACTATTTTTGTCCTGGTTTACATGTGTTTGTGTAGTGTACATAGAGGTGATTGCACAATAGCTTAAAATGAAGTCTTCCTCTTGTATGTTGTGCGGGGCCAGGTATAGGTTTGTGGGGGGCTGTGGATGTGTGGGTATGTGGGGCATGGGGAGGGTGCTGGTGTTTGTGGGTGTGGATGGGTGTGGGTGTGGGGTGAGGGAGCACGTGGGTGTGTGTGTGGATATGTGGGGTGTGGGTGGGTATGGGCTTTGTGGGGGCTGTGTGTGGTGAGAGCATAACTGGGATGTGTGAGGGGGTGTGGGTGTGGGGGTTTGCATGTATGGCAGTGCGAGGGGTGTGTGGGTGCATGTGTATGGTGGGGTTTGCATATGGGACTCACCTTATGAACACACATATGCATGCACGCACACACGGGCACATGCTCCCATGGTCTGGTGATGCAGCCAGGAGCCACGTGGTGTTGGAGCAGTGTGGGGGCAGGAAGGCAGGGAAATGGCTGGGGGTGGAGCAGGGTTGGGCTGCTGCATCCTGCTAACACCTCCCCAGGGTCCTACTGCCCCTGGTTCCTGTCATCTTTGACAGGCAGCCAGGAGCAGATAAATATTTTCTAAAATTTTTATGGCCTGGTGGGTTGAATCCAGCCTGCAGGCTGTATTTTGCCCATCCCTGGTCTAACTGGATCTCCTTCAGTACCATCAGCATTACAGCTAGAAAAAAAACTGTATTTCTTTTTAATATGAAGCAAGCATCAATGCAAATGAATTCCCTATGTATTTGGAGTGAACTCTGGATTCTCTTTTTGAGACTGACAGGGGGTAGGAGAGTCACAGGGACAATATGTTCACTCTCTAAGCATTGGAAAATGCATTTTTTGGGTAATCTAAAATGGGTAGCTGTAAAGTGATACTACAGTATCAGAAGAAGATGCAGCTATTTTTCAGTCTCAGAAAAACTACAAATACCCCACGGTGACTTCTGAAATGGAATGGCAACAGAATAGGAAACAAAGTCAAAGGATTATTTCCTTTCTCTCCCATAATCCTAACCTGACTGACCAATGGTATGCTACAACCTTCTGCTCCATGCCTGACTGCATATGATGAAAGGACACCTGGATCAACTTACCTACGTCCCTCTCCAGCTTATACCCTATAGATGCAGCCATTCTCGTTAGATCTCTGCTACCCATCAGTATCAAGCTCAGTGCAGAATGGAATCTCCCATTCTCAAGGGCTACTACCATTCCACTTTGCAACATGAGCTATAATTAGGTATCATTTCCAGTGAGTTGGCAATTATTATATACAGATGCTGTGAGCACAGCAAAGGCACAGCCCCTGTGTTCTCATGTAAACTGGAACACCCACACAACATAGAAAGATAGTGTGATAAGCAGACACATGCTTTTTGTTTGCTGATGACACAACTTGCCTATACGTAAGTCTTTTTTGTTTTTTTCTTTAAGGAGAGGAAAATGAGTCGCATGCAAACTTTTAGTTTGAACTGGACAAGGTTTCTCATTTCGCTATCACATTTAATCTCTGAGGTTTTGACATGCTGAAAGTTACTCTTTATTAGAGCACATAATTGGATAGACACTTCAAAATAATTTCACTTTCCTAATGGAATGTCACTAGGTTGTGATTTATCTCCCTGTCCCTTGAGGTCTGAAAGAATTTAAAATAACAAGGCAATGAAGAAAATGTTAAGGCTTAAATTCCCATGTGACCAGCAATTCTGGGCGCACAGTTTTAGTTACCTTAAAGATTTAAGGTTCATTCCTGAAAATGATGTCCTTTTAAGGTGCCTCAAGCTAAGCACCCCAAAATCCCTGTAATGTTAGGCATAAAACAGAACCAAACATTCCAATTTAGTCATTAAAAATATTTTTCAGTTGAATTGTGCAAGTTTGAATCATATTAGTAACGTCAGAATGACGCCTTTCATTCAGCTGAGCATGCTTCTGGACACATGGACCAACAAGAAGCAGAAGTAACATGCGGCATAGAGTGGTTGTATCAATGCTCAGTCTCTTTTCTAATAACAGTAACTTCTAAGCAGGAGAGCTTAGTTACAGAGAAGACTGTAACCAGGCCAGTGTAACAGCATTCTCCGCTAGAAAACAGCAACATTGTTTAAGAAACATTCAAAAGCATCTGAATGATATTTCTGCCCATAAAAATGCCTCCATCCCTATCTGACTACCTCCAGCTCAATACAATGCTATGCTTCTTTCCCAAAAGGAACCTGTTCAGAAATTCATCTTATTTGTAAAGTAGCCACGTCTGATCTACAAACTCAGTTACATAATTACCCAAATAGAAATTAAAGATTTTGGTTTCCGGGCACAAAAAGGATCTTGGCTTGAAAAATAAAACCAAATATTTTGCTTGATGTCATTACTGCATCAATAAGACCTCTTTCAGCTGAAGTCAGGGCCTGAATTCACTAAACGTAAAAAAATCAAATCAAATCCAAAAGCTATTCTTTTGACTCCCAGATATAACATATGTATAGTTAGATAGAGATCAATATTTATTGTGTCTCTTTGCCTCTGTTATGGAGTTTACAGTCTTATAAAAGTTTACTTGCTAGCTTATGGAATTGGTAAATAGATTATGATGCCTTGCATTTCTCAATTGGTGATTCAAATACAGTAGTGCCGAGTGGAGCGACCCAAAGTTGTTACTTTTGAATCAGTGTTTGCTCTCCTGTAGCATATGAAATTCTCATCTCAGTCCAATTCTTAGCAGGCATCTGTGAGCATTACTAATCTGCATGTTTAGCCAAAAGTTGAGACTCCTCTTATAATTCTAGCCTGCAGGCTCAGATGTAGTTTGTTTTGGTTTTAGTCTTTGGTTCAACGTCTCTCACAATGGTGCCATGCCTTGATATGATACTTCTAAAAGCTATTCCTGTATCTTTTAATAAGTAAAAGATAACAATGGTTATTTCAGTAGATAAGTTATAAGACAAAAAACCCCACAATTCTACAGATAACTTTATTTCTGTGTGAAAAACAAAGAGAGGCCACGATTGAGATTTCAAACATGTATTCCCCATCTACATTAGCCCTATATTGATAGCAATATTGATGTTCTCATTTAACGCCTTCAGCTCTCATTTTAAGGCTGGGATGTCTCCACTGAGAGATATGTATTACTCATCTGCATTGGGTCTGTGCTGAGCCTTTAGACAAGAGATATAAAATAGTGAGGCAACTATATTGTATGGATACCTCCAGTTAAAACAAACCCTGAGGAAGGAAGGCTCCTGTTTCTTTAACTTTTATGCTACTGAAAATAGTTGTTTGTCTTTTGTCTATCTTCATAATCTTCTACTCTATGCTTTGGACACTGAATGAAATATTTAAATGTATTATTAGGATTCTCTCAATCATCAGTTTTCCCTGACTACATATCTTGCTATGGGTGGAGATAAGATTTTGAAAAGGGAGGTGCAACCCTATGCCTCTTTTGCTGACAGGGAAGGAGAACAGCACACCAGGGGGAGACTGAGCTCCTCGCCAAGCAGACCCCTAGGCTCAGCCAATCCAAGGTGCTCCACAGGAGAGGAGTCAATGGGTGAGGAAGCAGGGAGCAGCCCCTTTCCTGCCCCATGGTGGGAATTTGGGGAGCCTCTCCATGTCCCTGGCCCCATGTGGCCCTGCTGCCCGCTTTACCCTGATCCTGTTCTTGTGGGCTTTCACATCCTGGGCAGAGAGGGGTGGGGGAGAATATTATGGTGACCACCAGAGAATGGCAGGTGGGGGTGATGGCATTACCAGGCCTGGTTGGGCTTCCTGCACTCCTGTTGTCACTGCTGTGGTGCAGAAGTGGGCTCCAGATGCTGTAGCTGGGGGAAGACTAGTAAGCCAGGGAAGGGGGTAAGCAGGGCATGAGCCTGATGGCCCCCTCGCAAGCTCACACTACAGTGGCTGCTACAGCCAAGGGGCAGCCCATCTCCCAGCTACTGCAGTCAGAGCCTCTATCTGCACCCATGCCCCCTCCATAGGAGCTGGAGTGCAAGGAGCCCAAAATATTGTAGGTAACACTGCCACTACCACGGCTGTTTTCCAACAGTTGGCATGATGGGTGACTGGTGCCTTTTGAGTCGGGGGGGCATCAGTGGCCAATTGCCAACCAGAGGAGGGGTCTCACAGCAGCTGATCGCTGACCAAGGTGTGTGGGGAGGGTCCCCCAGTGGCCAACTGCTGACCCCGGAAGCACCAGAGGCCAAACCAAAAGTGCCACCGGTGCTTTGCTCAATGCCCCCATTCCCCGGCTTGTGAGGGCCAATTTTGGGGGGTGGCCATGCCCCCCCCCTTGCCCTCCCCTACGCATCACCTATGGCTGGCATAATATTTCTCCCTACTGCCACCCCACTCTACCCAGGGTCTGCTAAGCCTCTGCCCTAACCCCACCCACTGCTGCTACTACTATTGCCACAGCAGAGCTGATGAGAGCACAAAGCCAACTCTTTCCTTTCCTCCCTGCCCCAACAGCCTTTATTAGGACCTGGGCTCCTCTTCCCTACCCCTGGTGCAGGAATCAAAAGGGGGTGGGGGTACAACCACACCCCCCCTGGATCCACCCCTATATCATGGCAAAGAGTGATCAGCAAGACTAATTAAAACATCTTTCCCTGTCTCATTTGCTTGTCCAGAAGGTGCTTATCAGAGGCCAAAAGATCAGCAAGAAATGACTATTTTTCCATAATGATTTAACAAAACGTTAGTAAAGAAGGGCTGAATATAACATACTAGCAAAAAGCCCAGCAGCTTCAATCAGCAATATTCAACCAGTTAAACTGGAAAGAAATCTCATTGTCATGACATAACAGTCATTTATAATAAAGCAGGAATTAAAAACACTGCAGCCCGACTAATCTGCAGACATTTCTGTTAACAGGAACTGTGTTCTACAAGTCCGTAAAGTTTTAGTTCACTGCACTGCATGAAGAAAAAGGTGGAAAAGGCAGAAGGAGGGCACAAAGTCATCCCTGCTGTAATTCCACCGATTCTAATGATAGAGCTAAACCAGGAATGAATTTGGCCCTAACCCTACTGCTATGATGATATCAAGTGCATGTTCTCCCCCTCTGGGTATCACTTCCAACTCCCAGTGGGAAACTGCGGATGATTATTTTTTAAAAGTGCTTTGCATTAGAGTTGTATATAAATTATTCAACTGGAAAACAAAAGCTGTATGCTTAAGTAATTTTGGAATAAAGCAGGAATTGAAAACACTCACCCAGACTTCAACTCCTGTTGTTGCAGACAACATATAAGGCGGTTAAAAAAAACCAAGCAAACCCCAAAACCTCAAAACATTACATGCCGTGAAATGAAGAGTGTTTCTGAAAGTACAATACCACCACAAGAATGCCAGGCAATGGGGAGTTCAGCAAAATTTCTCTGAAGATTATGCAAAGATTTTATTCAGTTCCTATCCAGGTATCTTTTGCCAGCATGCTCAAAATTTCATAGCTTGAAACTTTCACATCTCAAAGTTTTTCAACCATTGTTGAGTTTCACCCACTTTCAAACTGAAACTTCAGAATTTTGTAAGATTTCGATCTACTATGAAGTGGTCCAGATTTACTTAAAAGTGAGCTCAATATGCTGGGGAAAAATGATGGGAAAAACTATTTTGCCTATATTAGAGCTTTGTTGAAGAACATGGATTCTAGAATTAGAAAAGAACTTGAGCCATTTGAGAGTGAAGCTCCATTGTGTTCTGGCATGCTGTGAATTCAGGCCAGCTATATGCGTTCTTGAATTTATAGTCTATTATTCTGCTAAACCTAGAAGCAGGACAAAAACTAATTTAAAAATAATGCTCTTTTTACCTAGCCTAGACCTTTGCTTATAGCTCCCATTCTTTAAAATTCCACCTGTCCGTAAAGAATTTTTTTTCACTCTGTAAGAAGAAATCTATTATAAAAACACATTAAAAAAGTTACCCTCTTTATGCAGGACAGAAAGATAGTAAAGGCCCTAAGTGCTGTTGCAAGCATTTTTTTTCCCTTTAGAAACAGTAGCTTAAACGTGGAGAAAAAAAGTAGAATGGAAGCAAAAAAAGCTCTATACATTTCTTAAAGCAGAGAAAACAGTGTTGGATCTTCCCATTTCATGAATGGTTAACAAGCCTAAGCTGAGTTCTGAATTGTAAGGAAATAAGAAAACCAACATGTTTCACACAGCTTCAGGATTAACTGTGAACATTTTGCATAGTGCTGCTGTAGCAACACTGCATAGAGTGTACAGCAAGGTTTCTCAGGAGGCAGGCATGCTACTAAGCCAGCCAAATTCATAACTAAAGTATTAGCCTCAATTTTCATTCCTTTATGATGTTTATTCACTGCTTCTGGTTTCATCAAGTGATTAATGTTACTTAAATGTAGTCCTTTGTAATTTGTTTAGGTTAATATTAAAACACAAGCTTTCAAATAATCTTCTAAATCATTCTAATGAGCTTAGTGATAAAGTAGAATGGCATCTTTAAGGTTTTATGGGCACAGCCCTAAGTAACATAACTAGGAGGTTCATTGAGAGTGGAATCTGGACTCTATGAAGACCCATTATGGTCTCCTACTGCAGGTCAGGCCAAAGTTTTAATCTATCGATCAGTCAATTTATTTAGATCATAATATGTCCTTTGGAACCATTATTATTTATTCAATCAATGTATAAAAGACTGTTTTGAATTATTCATAGTTTATTACATCCAATCTCCTCAGATAAATTCTGATTTGATAAATTCTAATTTTAGAACTTGCAGATTATGTATCCAATGAAGCATGATGGCTTGTTCATCCTAGGGATGGAGGTCACACATAAACCAGTTTAAATAATCAGAAACTTGCTTAAATCTGTAACAGAACAGAAGTTCAGTGTACATAAACAAGTACATAAACCAGTTTCAGTACCAGTACATATAGAGAAGTTCAGTACATAAACCAATTTCAAAATGGCTGAAACTGGCTTAAAATAAACCTGGCTGAATGTAGTACCAGACTTAACTGATTTGGGTCAAACTGGTTTATGGAACTTCTATCCCAGACCCCTTCCTAGTTCAAGTTTAATCACAGTCCCCCAGCATCCCAGCATGCTTTGGAGCCCTGGGCTGGGCTGGGCTGTGCTGTGCTATCTGGTACAGCAGGGAAAGGTTGTTGGGGGGAGGCAGGGAATGCCCCCCCAGGAAAACCGCAGCTGTGGTCTAAAGCCAGGAATGGGGGTTAAACCCCACTTCTCCTGAATACAGAACCACCCTGTTCTGCTAAAAACTTACTGCTGGCTTTGACTGTGGACTATAAAGCCCAGAGGCACCTGGAAGCAGGAAGAGGAAGTGATGAGCAACCTGGTATAGTCCTGCTGCTGTAATTCTGGACTGCAAATCCCAGAGGCCTTGGGGGAAGCAGGAAGAGGAAGCACACACACAGTCCATGGTGGCTACATTCCAGACAGCCATGCTTTAGCACCTCCCAGCTGCAGGTATGTGGCTGCACATCCTGAATCAAAAGTGAATGTCTGTCCAGTTGTTTCTCAGTTTAAGCTCTGCAGCTTAACTAACTTACAAAGACTAAATCAATTCAGCCTCAGGCTTTTTGACAGTCTCTACTTAGCCTCAGAAATACTGGTTATCTAATCCAGGAGTGTCAAAATAATATAGCTCCATGGGCTGGTTGAGGGGCAGAATAGGTTTATGGGCTGGATCGGGCCCACAGACCAGCCCCATGTGCCAGATCCAGCATGCAGGGCTGGTCTGGTGTGGGTGTTACAAGGCCTGGACCAGCCCTGCTTGCAGTGCATGCACTGGCTCCGGCCCTGTGTACCATATGCTGTACATGCTGGCTGCAGCTAAACACAGAGCACATTGATTGGGGCTGGTTCAGGGCATATACTACACAGTGTCCGGGGTTAGTTTGGGGCACATGCTGCATGTGAAGCCAATGCAGATTGGCTCTGCCCACTGGATCTGGCACATGTGGCCAGTCTGTAGGCCTGATCCAGACCAGCTCCAGATCCAGAATGCAGGGCCAGTCTGGCATGGATGCTGCATATAGTGCATGCCTCAGACTGGCTCTGTATGCTCTGTGTAGCATGTGCCAGCCCCCCATGCTGTGTGTAGCTTGTGTGAGATGGGCTCTGCATGCCACATGTAATGCATGGGGCTGGGTCCAGTGCATGGTGTACACTGGTCTGTATCTCACATGCAGTACTGTGGGCCAGATGATAGGGCTCAGTGGGCCAAATCCAACCCATGGGCCGTATGTTTTACATCTCTGATCTAATCTGTGGTTTGGCTGACTACCACTTATGAAAATCAATGGATCTGTACTATCTGCTCCTATTTGACCAGATTCTCTACTGAAGTCAACAGATGATAACAAGCATGAATTAGACAAAATGTGCCTACCTTGGGACATTATGCTGCAGGGAGATTTAGTTTACTGGCTTTGTACAAAGAAGAAGATGAGTGATTATGCTTTATTGGCTATAGCCCACTGAGTGGTTAAGGGAACTACCAGTACCAACTACTACAGAAATCCTTCTTTATTCTGAGCAGTTGAGGTTTGCACTTTTGAAGCTGAAGGACTTGGGAGTTTGTAATCCTAGTAGCCAAATCATGAGAGATATAGATATAGATGTATACATATAGATATAGATCTATCTATATTTTTATATCATAAAGGGCTTAAGGTCTCCCTGTCTGTCTGTAACACTCTTGGAGCACTTTGGTTAGTGAAACAACCAATCAGAGTACGGAGCACCGCCATGATAGCAGGGACATAGGGGACAGAGCATGGGGGTGAGGCCAGCAGTGGCTCAGGCTAGAAGCCAGGGGGCACCAGAACAGCCCTCGCTTTTCTTCCATAGTGCTGAGCTAAGAGGGGGCATGGCCAGGACCTATCAGGATGCTCTGATTAAGGAGGGCACCCAGCAGGGAGTTGATAACACAGTGTTTATCACCCCTAACTCAGTGTTTATCATCGCATTAAAAAAACAAAAGTCTTGCCCCCTCTCCCCCTGCTCTGCCCCGCCTTCATGATGGTGCACTGCTGCCTTCAAGGAGCAGTGCGGGGGGTGAGGGGGTGGGAAGGGGGTGAGGCCAGTGGCACTGGAGGCGGTGGCTGGCAGAGGGGGACAGTGGCGCAGACTTCCCCCCCCCCACCCCTGGAAAGCTATGGCAGCATGGGGTGGTGTGTGGCAGCACTCTGTCCCCACCTGCCCCCCCCACTGTCATTTTTGATGGACAATTGGCTAGTCCGTGTGTGTATATATATAATCCTGCTCTGCCCCTCCAGGAGTTGTTGGGAGGTAAGGAGGCCCCACTGGGTATGATTTAAGGGTGGCAGAACCTGACCTATTCTAGCTGCATCTGTTGTTTCTGTTGCACAGGAGACACATGTACATGTTTCAAACAACAGATCTGACAGAGCATGCATATGTTTCAAATATTCAGCTACAACTTTTTTATTGCAAGTATCTCCAATAACTACAGACTGAAAGAACAAGTGATTCAGTAAACAATGCAAATACATACAAACTTCCAAACGTATAGTAGGATATGTAACATGACTTTTCAAGAAGGCCAACATTCATTCATAGCACCTTTTATTCAGTGATCTCAAAATGTTAATTTACAGATTTACATACTACTGTATATATAGTTTATGGATTATATCACCTACTGCTGAAAAGCTGCCTTTCCTAACATGAAAGATTTCCACACAACAGCACTAGAGAATAACAATAGGGTTAGGTATAGACATTACACATAAATTAGTTTAAGTGATCAGAAACTGGTTTAAATCTGTAACAGAACATATGTTCAAGGCACATAAACCAGTTTCAAAATGGCTGAAATCAGTTTGAGTTAAACCTGTTGAATGCAGTATCAGACTTAACTGATTTGGGTCAAAGCAGTTTAGTCAATGCATGTCCCAGACCCTTTCCTGATTTAACTTAAATCAGAGTTGCCCAGCATCCTGGCATACTCTCTGGGTTGGGTGGGGCTCTCTGCTCTAGAGAGCTGGGCTGGCCCCTCCTCTCTGCTCCTTGGCTGCAGCTCTGGCAGAGACTGCAGGTACAGCAGGGTCTGCCTGGTTTCCTTCTGCTCTTCACCCCCCACCCCCACCTCCCACTCCATGCTGAAGCAGGGATTCCCCGCTTCCCTCTGCCTTATATAGACATCGCTCAGCATTAGCTAGCAGACCATATGCTAGCTACAGTCCCTGCTGTGGGAGACAGACAGAACAAAGGCAGATGGCACAGTGTTGTCTTAGGGCTTTTTGGAGCTAATCAACAGGCAGCTGGTAACATACCTCCATTCCTTCCTTGGCAAACATTGTTAAAGAAGAGCTTGAACAAGTGAGAGAAGCTTTTGTTTTCTTAATTTGCTGATAAACACTGAGTTAGGGGTGATAAACACTGTGTTATCAACTCCCTTCTGGGTGCCCTCCTTAATCCTGCTGGGTTCTGGCCTTGCCCCCTCTCAGTTCAGCACTATGGAAGGGGAGTGCTGTTATAGTGCCCCCTGGCTTCTAGCCTGAACTACTGCAGGCATGTGCCTGCATTTCTGAAATGAAAAGGGAACGTCTATTCACCTCCAAATCAGTTCAAACTTTGTAGGTTAGATTAACCTGCAAAGATTGAATAAATTCAGGCTCAGGCTTTTTGAATGTCTGTTCCTAGCCTAGCTGGTTGAAACCGCAGTAGGAAATGTATGTAAGGAGAAAGTAAATATCCAAGCTAAGGTATAGTTAGATTATGGCAAAGGAGGGGGTTAAAAACTTTGTGTTTGATTTAAGGCAAGTTATGCTATACATTTACTATTGGCCTGGCATGGTGAGGGATGTCTGTAGTCCAACCCTTATTATTATTTTTTATCTATAGTGTGAATGGGGTAATATCACAATAGAACTGTACTACATCCTAAATTATTCATAGCCCTTCATCATGGCCAAGGCTGTCATACAGATCAATAGTCCTGTTGTCCTGTGCAACTTGTCAACAAACCTCCACTAGCCATGTGTTCTGGCACAGTCTGACTTGGACCATAGATAAACTCACATTTTTGTGCCTTGGTTTTCCCACATCAAAAGTAGGCATATGAATGCTTGCCTTACAGGGGTATTAGGAGGACAAATAATGCACTCAGTGCTAGGATTCAGGAGGCTACAGTTTCTAAAAATAGCATTTACAGAGTTGTTACTTTATGCCGTAACCAATGTTTGTTTTTACACTTTTTCTTTTTAATCTTGAATCTTCTTCTCCCTTTCCTTCCTCTTCTAGCCTGAAGTTGCTCTATTCCACAAAACCACAGTACTGAATAAAAATGAAATCAAAGTTTAAACTCCCATTTCAATATGGATTCTTTAAGGGCAAGCCTTTTCCCCAGCCTCTGATTTTGGGCTTCAGTATAGGTGTTATAACACAGTCCCTGCAAGCAATTATAGACTTCCTTCTCTTGGAGTATATTTCTTTCACATGGCAGCAACTGGATCCAAATGCAGGGCAGTAGAAGATCATATTCCCCCTTCCCTCAAGTTTTTCTAGCTCTCTCTCTCATTTTCCAGAGAGACTGCTCAAGTCAGTCTGCACTTAACCACTGCAGTCTCCTCTATAACTTTCTAGGGTTCCTCAAACAATCATGAGTGCTGCAATGACACTACCTCTGTTGCAGTAGGATTTGCAAGTTAATCCCCTACACTGCCAATCCCAGATGCCTCACTAATTTTCTGAACAGCTAACAATCTCCTCTCATGCACACATGGTGGCTTTTGGGCACAGGCAGCTGCAGTCATCAACTATGACTGACCAATACAGACAGAAGGACTTTGAAGACCATGCTGTGTTTATATAAATTATCAGTACTTTGAAAAAGGAAGATATGCAGGAAAAAACATATGCTTTATGAGCTTGCCTACCTGATAGAAATCACAAAGCAGCTTTCACACTCTCTCTGCAACAGCTGCGCTTTCTAAATCTGAGCAACAGTCTCCTTAAGTGTTGCGGTATGAAAATACACACACACAGCACTACACACACCCACCCAGCCTCACAGTGCCAGACAGCCCCTTCTTCTGATTCAGCCAGTTGAAAACAAGTTACAATTCACTGATTCAACTTGCATAGAAAAGGAAGATCAAGAGGTCAGAACAATCAATCCAATTAACAGCTCTGGGAACAGCATCACGGCATTTTTAAGATAAAAAATTACATTCAGTTTCTACCCCTCATCCTCCTGCCCCTCATATATTACCTATAAATACATCTTTAGTGGACCCTGGCACAGTTTACAGATGTGCCAGATATGCTCTCTTTCCCCCTCTCCCTCCTTCTGTTTTACAGTCACAGAAAAAGTAATAATGGCTTTAAGCTCTCATACTATAAGGAATGTGGTTGCTGCTTACCTCCACAGGCAACAGTTCCTAGCTTCTGGCTGAGGTTTCCAAGGAACCAGTCATTTTGTTCAGCATTAGATGCAACCAGTTTCGGGGACAGAGTATATTGTTGAAGGAAAGAGAAACCAACCCAGAGGTCCAGCTAGTCCCACCTGTTCTCTATCCCATCAAATCACTAAGCTGTGAACCATAAATCAAATCTCCATGTGGCTGTTACAGCAGTAGCTGATTTCAAATGAAGTGACAAAATCCTATGTCCTATATGTCTATAATTTTAATTTTAAACACTATTTGTTGAGCTTTTTAACATGCAGTTTATTTCCTTCTGCAGGGAATTACTCAGACAGCCAGTCACATGACTCGGCAGCACAATTATATAATTCAAACTGTGCTAAGGTTATTCAGGGTTTTCAATCTTGAAATCACACAGCTAAGGAGGGAAACAAACAAACACACAACCCCCGCTCCCCCAGAGGAAGTGCATACTCTCTCTCTCTGACCAGAAGTCCGTATCTGCAGCCTGCATCTTTTAATGAGTGCTGTTCCAAACCAACTCTAGGAGGATGCCACATTATTTTAATACCCAACCTGAGTTAGAAAGGCATCAAGTAGTACATGGAGTCCTAAAAGAGCACTTACAGTTCTTTTAGAGGAAAGGTCTCAACAGTACAAGACAGTTGATTGAATCAATTTCCTGGGGAGAGGGGGCGGGAATTCTTGTACCTACAGTATGGAAAGAAACCCCAGTAGCAAAGTCCATATTCAGATCCAGTTCAGTACCTCTCCAGTTTCCCACTGTTTCAACGGGTTGGTGGTAAATGGATTTAGAGAGATGGGCTCCTTGAGAGTGTCAGACTTGGATCCACACCCCAAAGAAAGTGCTTTTAAAGTGCTTTTAATATTTTAATTCAACATATAAATATCTGAGAATCCATCTTCATAAATAAATTAAATGCACAATAAAAACGTTTTCATGGAAAACTTGTGTCAGGACATTCAGACAAAAACTGTCATACGTACAGCATGGTGATGTACTGTAACATAGAACGGCGTACAGGCACAAATATCAGAATATCTTTTGACTTTTCTAGAGATGGTCCCAAACTGTGGATTTTGTGTCTGGTTTCAGCTTCAAATTAGAATCACCCCCAAATTCAGGAGTACTTGGATTCGTTGTTTTGATTTACCTTTTTATAGCAGTGGAGCTCTGCTACCAAGATACAGATCTGAACTTCCGCAGGGCAGGGTAGGAGTGTTAGAGCTGAGCAAGTTGAGGTTTAGATGCAATTCATGTTGTCCCAACCACAGGCCTGGGATCCAGGTGAATACTATCACCTCCCCTCTTTCATTGATGATATCAATATGGTTTGGCTACTCCTTTTGTTTCCACATTTCACTGTTTGATGTCTTGTTTATTTAACCTATTTGATTACTGTATATTTGTTGTCAAATGCTTTTAACTAATTGATTATAATTTAATTTTCCCTTGGACTTACTTATTAATTGATTGCCTTTGATCCATTTGAGCTCTTTAATGGATTGTCTTATTTATTACCTGAATCTAAAGGTGACCCTAAATTTAAGACGACCCCCACAATTAGATTCTATATATGGAAAATGTATGACATTGTTATAATTTTCCAGATATATAATATAATTATTAGAAGGTAGTCTTAAATTCACCCCCTTCCCCTATGATAGCAAGGAAATCAGTGGCTGGGGGTTCAAGTGGACCCAATAACCCTCTATCTACCCAATGGCAAAAACTTAAGAAATCAACATCAGCATGAAACCCAAAAATGCTATGCAGGAAAAGAAGTTGTTTCAGAGATTAGATAAAATCCGTTAGGACCCTGGCCTCTAGTATGGATTTTCCTTGGGTTGGCTATTACAGATGATGTATGCAATAGGGCATTCTCAGGGTGGGTGGACGGATGGATTTTTTACCTACTTTCCAAAAATGTAAATAACTATCTAAAGGGCAGTGCAGTAAGGAATTAGGCAATGTGTTTTCAGACAAGTTTGTACAGTGCTCAGCAGACTGCCAACACTATGGAAATGAAAATAAATCAGCATCAACATGATTGACTAAAATTTAAAAAACAAAACAGGATTTTTGACCATTAAACACCATCACTGAGCAGATTTCTGGATTGTAAGATCTGTTAAACAAGATGCTTAACTTACTGTTAAGCATATTTGGTCTTCCTGCACTGAACTGCCCAATAGTACAGTACTAGAAGTCTTCAAATCTACTCAGGCCCTGTGGCTGGCTACAACTAGGACTGGATTCTAACACAGATTAAAATTGCCTATGCATTAGCAGACGCAACCTAAAAAATTAAAAAAACACATGGAATATCACCAAAACACCCCCTTTTTTCTCTCACATTTCCTGGACCATCATGGCTACAACAGGAATCTGATCCTACCAGAAAATATTGTGTAACTCAAGATTAAATCACAAGGTTGGTCAAATCCTGTGTCACACAGAGATAGTTAGCCATGTTACTATTAGTCAGACACCCTGCCCTAACTTCTGCCTTTATCACATATAGAGGAATTGAACATCTGAGCAACTTTCACCCTCTAACTCCACTGGCTTCACTGAATTCAGTGCACTTGTTTCTTCTCGGTGCCTGTTCTTTCTTTAGGATGGGGGCGAATAGGAAAAGTAAGACTCCCTCCATCCCATCATAAACATGGGAGATAAAAGTCTGATCAATGCAGAAAGTGGGTAAAACCCCTGACGATCAGTTATAATTTGTAAACTATGAGAAATGTAGAGAAAAATATTTTTCCTTAATTTCACTGACAATAAGTACTTTTTTAAATTTGACATCTCAGTGAAATAACCCAATTAAAATGTTGCTCTGTCTTCCTTTCCTTTACAAAATCCAACACAAAGCCTGCTTCTAAAAACCCTAGAAATAGTAAGTCAAATTTATTCCTGGGGGGAATCTAATGACACAAACAGAATAATTGAAAGATTGAATTTGTTCCAACACCACAAAATAAAGAAGCAGTTCAGGAGGTGGCTTAATGGTAGGGGCTAAGATTTCAGAATTGTGGGCCTAAGATCATCACACAAAATGGCAATGGAGCATGCAGTATGCAATCTTCCAGTGCTGCTTCTGGCACTGCATACATAATTTATTCCCTGAGCCCAGATAATAATCTGTTTTGGATACACATATTTTTAAAAAATTGCCCCTGAGCAAATAGATTCCCAAGATGTTCTTGTTCTCCCGACATACTTCACAACACACAGATGGGCCACTGTACTCTTTTAGGTCCTGGAAACTGCATGATGAAAACATCACTTCAGACTTGTAAAGCCTTTTCTAGCTTCCAGAACTTTCAATAAACAGTAATTCATTAATCTTCACAACCCTCCTCTGAAGTAGGAAGGCGCTATTATTCCCACTAGCCAGGTAAGCAAGCTGAGGTGGAATGATTAAGTTTCTTAGCCAAAACCCCAGGGAAAGACAAGAGTTACCATTATAATTGTGATTAGAGCTCACATGCACTTCAGTCTACATCTGGGATTATTATTAACTGTTACTTCTTCAGGGCAAGCCCCTCTCATTCTTTGTTTGCACAGCACTGGTCCAAGGAGCCTTGCATTGGTTATTTGTCTTTCAGTATTCTCCCATGTTAACCAGCCAATTAGTCAAGGAT
The DNA here is from genome assembly GCF_052110815.1 of Crocodylus siamensis. Taxonomy (NCBI): domain Eukaryota; kingdom Metazoa; phylum Chordata; order Crocodylia; family Crocodylidae; genus Crocodylus; species Crocodylus siamensis. The sequence goes on along the minus strand of NC_143397.1, from coordinate 131,994,530 downwards.
GAGACTCAATATGACATGGGATGAAGCCAATGAACGTGAACTTGTTCAGGCCTGGAATTAATTTGGCCCACAAGTTGTGCACATAGATCAGTGGTTTTCAAATTTCTTAAAGACACAGAACCTTTTCATATCAGTTCTGTTGCTGCAGAACCCCCGCCTCTGTCTTCACGGGTCATGTGAACTGACGTGGAGCCAGGTGACTTCACCCAGCAATGGTGGTGCTCTGCCTTCTGGCCCGCTTGGCCATTACCTGCAGTCTCTTTGTGGAGCCCCTGAGGACCTGTCGTGAAACTCCAGGGTTCCACAAAACACAATTGGAAAACCACTGACATGGATGTAAGAACAGCGAACTCCAACATGTGCGTTTCATCACATCAAATGGTAGGGATCTGCCTGCATCATGAGCCTCCAGGTGCACTGCAGTTAATGTAGTTCTTTTGTATGGTGTAAGGGGAGAGAGGGAGGACTTGAGGAAGGAAGGTAGGTAGTGACCACCTTACACATGATGTAGGGCTGCCATTTGGGTTTGTAGGCACAGAGGCCTGTTGGGAGAAAAAGCTGCTTGACTTATTGTGAAGGATCCATTAACCTCTGCAGTCAGCATGGAAGGGTGAAAGCCATGGTAGGGGTACAGAAAGATCCTATTCCTTTTTTCCAGTGAGACTGTCCAGGTCCAGACTATTTAATCCGGTTAACTGCTGGGGACCTGATTCAATTCTTGGTGGGATCATTATCATAGCCTAGTAATTTCAATGCATAAGTTACTTTATCTGTGCGAAAAATCTCTGGGATGCTTAACTAAAGCTCTTTGTCTCATTAAAAAGTTACAGGAAATCTGCCTAGCACTAATAGAAAATCTAAAGTAGCCTGTTTCCTTATTTCATGTAAGGCCTGTGATATTATATGTGAAACATACATGGTCAAATCCTTTTTTGCTGTATTCCTATGAATAGTCTAACTGAAGTCTGGAATCGGGCAAAGGCATAAATTGTTCAGGGCCTGACCTCTTGTGGGGTCAAAGCGAACAGTTAAAAACAGCAAAAATCAAACAATCTGTGGTCTGTCTACCAAGGCTAAACCAATATCTGACTTGAAATTGATTTTGGATCCAGAGGTCACTGGAAGCATAGTGGTTTAGCATCAATGGTTTCTGCAAACTAGCTGAAAAAGAGAAACATCTCAAATCCTTTTTAAGTAATTCCTCACTGTCTCAGCTGTAGGGACCTTTTGTTTTATAAGCAACAGAAAAGGGATTTTCTGTAAGGAAGCACAGGGTAATTACCCACTTCCTGTGGGTGCATCCAGATGAGCACGGTTATACAGTATGTGGTGCTGCAAACATGTCTGCAGCACCACATACTGCACAGTCAGGTGTTCTCCGTGCTGCCAGGGTGTGCTGCCTGTGCATGTGCTGCTCTACTTTTTTTTCTGTGGGTTTTTCTGTGGAAAAAAAAAATGAGGCAGCACACACCAAGGCAGTGCACACCACTGAAAACCAGAGCCAGGTAGCCTGGAGCCACACTGCAGCTGCCAGCCAGGCTCTGCCTGGCAGGATCACCACTGCTGCAGTCCCAGGAGGCCTCCAAAACTCCAGGTAAGGCTGCTGGGGTCAGCACAGTGCTGGTCCCAGCCTTCCCTATCATCCCCATGGTAACTTGCCGCACACCAATGGGCATTCCCCAGGGCTTCTAGTAGGGATTTGATGCAAGGTGTACCACTGCTATATGTCTCCGGAGACCCAAACGTCCACACTCATCTGAATGTGGCCTGTGGGGGCAGCAGAAAAATGTGCTCTTCCATTCGATAAAACAGTTTAGTACCAAACCCTTGATCCTTTCTGCAAGACTGGAGGTGAGCAGATATGGAGATGGACAGATTGGGAGACGGGAGAATCTCAGAGGAGAAGATAAACCAGAATTAAAAGTGTATGCATGTTTTAAAAATGTCCTGTATTTGAAGGCAGTGAAGTTAAAAGTGGAATTGATGGTGGGACGAAGCAGCTCAGAGAGACACTGGTAATAATGATAGCTAGAGTTTTTAATAATACAGCTCAGAATTAGAAGTTCAGAAAAGAGTAACTTGGAACAGGAAGAGGGAATAGCTGCTGAAATTAGGAAAAAATATAATGTACCACAATGGGCTAAAATAATTTCTGATATAACTCCATGGAAGTTCATGTGCCAGGCAATGATGTGACAGGCAAAACATGAGAAGACAAAGGAACTGCATATGATATATGTAACATGGCAGGGCATATCTCATTATCTTAGGAAACAAGCCCATCTACAAGGGCTTAGAAAACTGTAGAGTTGACTTACGTTTCAGTTCAGGAAAGCACTGAAATGTGCTTTTAAATCCAGCCGTATGCAGGACAGAACTTAAATATGTGATTAAACTGTAAACATCACGACTAGGGACAGAAATTACACAAACTGGTATAAGTGATTGGAAACCAGTTCAAATCTGTAACACTAGAGGAGTTCAGTGCACATAAACTGCTTTCAAAATGGCCGAAACCGGTTTAAGATAAACCTGGATGGATGTAGTATCAGACTTAACTGATTTAGGTTAAATTGGTTTATTGAACTTCTGTTCCAGATCCCCTCCAAATTCAAGGTAACTCACAGTCCTCCAGCATCCCAGCATGCTTTGCACCTTCCTTGCAAACCCCTCCTCACACGGTGGGTGGGCTAGCTTTGGCCAACCTGTGTGGTCCATCTGAGTAGGGAAGTATGCTCTAGTGCCCCCTGGCCTTTGTCCTGAGCCACTGCAGGCCTCTGGCCTGAGCCACTGCATTTCTGGAATCAAAGGCAAGAAGAGCCTGTTCACTTGCTTATTGGTTCTATCTATGCACCTTAAACTAACCTTGAAAGATTAAATCAATTTAGCCTCAGGCTTTTTGACTGTCTGTACCTAGCCCATGTCTTCAATGAGAGTGAAATGTGTACTAGATGCAAAGCATGTTCTTATATGCTGTCTTAATCAGAGGTGGTTTAGTGAATCACCGTCTTGGAGAGGTGCCGCAAACTTGTGAACATCAATCAAGTCAGCTTTTCACTGAACAGGATGCTAGGGAAAGGGAGCTCTCCCATTTGAATGCAAAAATAAGCGCTCAAAGAAAGGTAACAGATTATCAAGTAGAAGGGGTCATTGTGATCATCCAGTCTGACCTTCTGTATAAGAAAGTGAGGTGGCAGACTACACATTAACAAGCATTCCACTAAGAAGTGGCCTCCTCCAAACAGCTCATTGCATCTAGAATGCTAAACTTCCCAGGGACATGCAGATTTCTAGTCAGAAATATTTCTGCAAGCATCTTCATATGCCTTCAGTGTAAAGCCCTGAAAACTGACTCCTCCTTCCAATCCCAAAATATGATAGTCATTCATGGGAGGGTAATGTGTGTTGGCAATTGATACCCATAAAAGGGTTAATTTGGAACACCAGCTCTCAGAAGTATCCTACCTTTGGAGTATGTTCAGCTAATGAAAACTTGTCCAAATGTTGCAGTGCTTTCAATTGGCATGTCATTAGCTGAATTTGCTGTCACAAGCAATAGCCTTGAACTGGAGGTCTGGCTCCAGACTAAATTTACAGAAGTTTGGATTTGAATAAAGATCTAATTTCAGGGCCTGGGTCCATTCCTAGTTATACACCAATATCCTGCCAAGGAAAGATATGTGGGTGAAGTTGTGGAATAAGGCAATATGTTTCTATTCCATCCTACTCAGATGGGTTGTATTTAGTGCAAGAAAATCAACCCCTTAAAACATTTTCACCAAAGACTCTTATAGATGCTGATAGACACTTAATTCTTCATATTGAGCGCATCAAAAGGGACCCCAGATAAACAGCTCTCCCATTAATAGCCTGTGACCATTACATACAGGGCAAAGCATTATTATAAGAAAAGAAGCCCTCTGCACAGTATGGGCATGGAACATAAGAGAGAATGACAAATAGAAGCAATTACACAGCCTGATAATAGTAAACCCATAGACAACATCAGAAAGATGATGAACCAGAGTTCACCAAGTTCTGAAATGAAAACCAAATTTTTGGGTATTCATAACTGAGCTCCAAATCTGGTTCTGAATATTGGAGTTTTAGGACTTCTCTTATACCTTTTCAAAGAAATGCCTTTACTCCCTGTTCTAGTGCAGCCCCCAACCATCTACACATTTTAAGAGAAAACCCATTTGCACACCTTAGAAACTAACATTCAGGAGAACTCATGGAAGTCTCTCTCCAGCAAATACAGAGCCCTGACTCATACTAAAGAGTTCAATCAAGCATAATGCAAGATAAGTGAAGCAATTGGCACTGGGATAACAACATCCTTCACAAAGGAAGCTATTCTCTCAACACCTCCCTTCTATTTGTGAACCTCTTCAAGGGCACTTCTCTGGAGGCAGTGCAATTCTTGGGAACCCCATTGAACTAATAGAAGCTGAGGTGTCTTTTATTGTGCTCTGCCCTATTTTCATTCAGAATCAAATTCTTTGCTCTGTAGCCCTTTGAGACAGCATGTGCCATCTTTTAAGCTACATGAACCATTGTGCAACATTGTCTAAAGCAATCCAATCTACCTTATCTACTTTCTGCACTTGTACAGAATACAATCCACAGTCCAACTCTGTGGCGCTTTTGAAGTACTCTGGTGAAAGCTTTTATTGCTCCAATTCCAGTGGACCTCTGATCCTCACATTAACGATCATCTCCTGAAATGCATAGCGCTTTGAAAAATGTTGAAACCTGCTAGTTTATCAGATGCACTATGTCCATAATTCTGCCTAGATATAGAACATGCCCTTCATTTTCATAAAACTCCAGAAATCAGTACTCTTTCACCCCTGCTTATAAATACAAAGTGGAGACTGCCCCCAATTAAAATGTTTTCTCTTTTGAATTGCAGCATTTAAAAAAATAATATTAAAACGTGCAAAAATAAAATATCATGTACATACAGTAAACCATCCAGTTAAAATACAGCTACAAAAATGATTTCTTAAAACTCACAAAAATAAGGACTATAGACATGAACAAGGCCTGAGCTGTCAATACCAAGAGAGAAAAACACTCTTCCACTGCAACTTTTAACATCATGTCATATTCAAGGAGTGAATCAAAAGTATTACAGGGAAGAAAAAAAAGCAAGTAAACCAGTCAACCCATCAAAGGAAAAAAACAGTCAAACCGAAAGAAGACTGTGCAGCTAAAAATGCATCTATATTTTTTATCTGTACTGGGAAGAAATAGGCAATGGCTGTTTTGTTCCCCACAGGTTTCTTGCATATGCATATAGTTGTGAAGCTGAGGCCAGGAGCTCCGTGCTGCCAGGGCAGGGGGGACATTTTTCCTGCTCAGGCTCTGGTGATGGAGCATGCCCCGAGCAGCAGGCAGTTCTCAGGGGCAGGGAGTAATCTTTCAGGCCCTGGTTTGCAATTGCAGAACTGGAGCTGGGAGCTCCCTGCTGCTGGGGATGAGGGACATTGTCCCCACCTAGACTCTGGTGATGGAGGCTGCTTGGCAGCAGGCAGCTCCCAGGGGCAAAGAGATTGGGAGCAAATTTACTCCTGATTGGCCGTCTACATGTGCCTTACTGCACAGTAATTACTTGGCAGGTAATTTGCTACTTGCATTTTCAGGTAGCAAATTAAATGCCAAATAGAGCAAATTACTGTTCAGGAAGGATCTTTACAAGTAGATGGTGATGCTTACTACACAGTACTTTGCTCTACTATGCAGTATAGCATCTTTTGTAGACATGCCCAATGCAAAGCAAATTCCTTTAACTAGTTTATAATGTCCTAAAGTTATGTGGTGTACTGAAAATCACAACTAAAGTAATGCTTATCTGATGCAATTAGCAATTAAAAAAAAAAAAAGAGCCAACGGGTATCTCTGTACCTGGCTGTGAACTTCCTCTTAGATGCTGTAAATATTATCACAGTAATCCATGGTTTCTGCTATGTTTAGAGCAAATACAATATTTGTGACATGCATAATGAGCATGTTACTTCACATGGCCTGCATATAGTTTTATGCAAAAAGCTGTCTGTCAAAATGAAAGCAAGTAAAAACTGCAGGCAACAAACCTCTCATTTTTACACAATTGGTTTATACTCTTCTGACTTCATTCTGTTAAGTAGATCTTATCTCAGTAAACTAATGACTTCTTAATCTCTTTCAAATGACATTAAATAGCTTTGATCAATTTAAAGGGGATGAGGGGGAACAACCATGTTTCAGTGTTGTTTTCTGATTAGATGTGGAGGAAAATAGGACCATAACCACAGCCTTCTTAACCTTCCACACAAAAGAAGTTATTTTCAGCAAAGAAAACCAGGTTCAGGCCAGATTCTTTGGCATGTTAATATACCTGTAAGTTTTTCTGTTTGTGTAAAGCTGCTTAAAAACTGCACCATCTGACTATGTGCAGGGTGGGAGGGCTTTTCCCAATACACATGTTATGGACTGTAGTGTCCCTGGTGAGTGGGTCAGATCCACTGCGCTCTCTTCTTCTGAACCTTTTTAGAAGGTCCAAGAAATCTTGCACCGGATGGGGTTTTATGGCTTCTCTGGGAAGTTTCCCTTCAATTGCAAGAGATTGGCTTTAACCCAAAAACATGAGATTTTGTAGCTTTGTACAAATGCAGTTGCTGCCTTGAAGAGCTTACAGTCAAAATAGAAAACCCCCCCCCAGAAATCAGAGCAGAGAGGTGATGCGATTTGCACCAGGTCTCATGGTTCATTTATGGCAGAGTCCAGAACAGTCCACACTTCTTGGCTTGCATCTAGTGCCCTTTCAGCTAGACCATGGTGCCCTAAAAAGTAACAGGTATAAAGGTCTGACATTTAAAAGCCCTTCTTGGTCTGGAATCAGGATACACAGCTCTCAAACTGTATACAGCTTTTACATCTAGCCCTGGGAGGCTCTGGGCCATCAGATATGAAAACTACTGCAGTTTGATGCATGGAAAAGCTATTATGGATCATTTTAGATACTTCTAAAATGTTATTAGTTATCATCTTTCCCTGCCTCTGTCGACAGAGGAAAAACATAAAATGGGATAGCTAATTGTTTTTAAAGGCTATCTAAAACATTTCTAAAACAGGTTTTCTATAAAATATTTGTGCAATACTGATGATGTGCCATGATAGCAATGTTTTACCACCATTTTTTTAGGATCACTTGCTTATATCACATGTTGCTTCTTGAGTTCTGCAACCAGCCTAAATTCACAACCATAAAGCCTTTATAATAAAACTAATAGGAAATTCTCCCCTGGAATTATTCCCACCTGAGCATGCTGATTCATTGAGATCACAGCATTCTTTGACAAAAAAGGAATCGGATTTCTGCTAGAAAACTATCTTGTTACCTGCCAGCGAGCCTGCTTGGCTCCTTGACAGCCTGTCTCATGAAATGGTGGAGATTTGACAGCCTGGAGCCCTAGGAGTGATGATTTCCAAACTCCCAGGTTTACAGAGCCTAGACCTCAAGGCCTCCCATGGTCTTTTGCTCCCTGGCACGTAAACTGCTGCAGAGTTAAAGACCTTGGGGCTTTCTCTTTTTCAGAGAATCGTGAAGTTTTCTGGCTTTCATTCCAAGTCGAAACAAAACCAAAGATTCATAGAGTAGAAACAGACATCATCTTTTGTCACCTTTGTGCCACCATAACATTTTTTACAGTGGTACAAAGGCCAAGCAAACAAATGCCCAACATTTGTGGCTACAGCAAAGGTGATACGGATTTGTGCCACTATTGAGCTGTGGACATGTGTTTGCTTTAAGGTGCAAGAGCCTGGGCTATCTGGAGCTGCCTACACTCTCCAGCTACCTGGACAGGTACTCCAAGTGCTTGAAGGGTCTGATTCCGCACACCCCAGGAATTCCTATGAGTGACTGGGCCCCTTAAGCTCCAGAAGGACATGCCCAAGTTTCCCTTCTTACAGATAGGTGCCTTGGGAAATCTTGGGGGTGCATATCTGTAAGGGGGGAAAGCCGAAGGCTGGTAGCAGTCCCAAAACTTGAGGGGCTGAGTCCTGTGCGGGAATTCTTGAGGCACTCAAGAACAGGCCTCTCAAGCCTCACGAGAACAAATCATCCATTCATTGTGCTACAGCATCAACAGGCAGAACAATGGGCAAAATGTTTCGCTCAGTGAGGTAGATTAGGTGTGCCAAGATACATTCTGGCATAGCTGATATGCTTCATTTGACAATGTTTATTTCTAGCTCCAGAGTTGGAAGGTACCTGATGGATCAACCTCCTGCATGAATGCCTGATTTGCTACTCTTCAACCATACCAAACAGATGCCTATCCACCCTCATTTAGAAGATATCCAGTGAAGAAGATTCCACCAGCTTACCTAGGCTGAGTTCCCCAGGGAAGCCTGAAGTACTGAAATCCTCCATAAAAATGTGTATTACCTATCTCCACATGGTTGTCTTGATAACCTTTCAAAATGTATTCAGAGAGGGAGAAGTGACCAGTTCCAGTAATCTTCATTCATATCAAGCAATTTCTGGTCCTTGTGAACAGGTATTTGCAGGTGCAAGATTTCAAGATGAGTAGAACTCTATGATTTCAAGGTCTTGTTTTGGGAACTACCTTCAAATATAGATAACAGCACAGCTTTCCTTTTGAGGGTGAGATCCAACCAGTCTATGTGAGGGAGAAGTTACCTGATTGGAGGAGAATCCCCCCCAAGTACAGATACTGTGGAAAAGAGCCATAAGGTTCCCTAATTAGGACCTCTTCACAAGACTTGGCACTAGGGATGGGGCAAAGGTCAGGAGGGGCATTTGTGGTCCTAGCACATGGGCTATAGCAGCAGATAGTGCTAGGGAGATTCCAGGGAATTTGACATCAAGTAAGCTTTGGGCACTGTCTGATATATACTGTGGACCAACCCAGCCCCCAAAGGGTTGCCAGTATGCCAAGGATCATAAAACGCCCTTCTTCCTTGACTACAAGATTTGCACTGCGTCTTTTAGAGGTATATTATGTCACCTTTACTTGTTTTGATGTTTTCTGTATTCTTTTTTGACTTTACATATAATTTGATTTCTGTTTCTCACATTATGCCTGTTTTATTCAAAGATAGAAATAACATGTTCTGGCCTTATGTATGCATTAAAATTCCAAATAATTCTTTGTTAAGTTAACTTTATTGTACATTATATCATAGTTATTGAAAACTACTGTTGTGCCTATGCCTCTTCTACCTCTGGGTTTTATCAATAAAAGGTATTTTATGAGGCGGTGGGGAGTTGGCTGTCTTCATGCGAATCTAGGTGTACAGAAGTACTCCAAGCACATTTTACAACACTCTAATTTAGAGCACTTTTTTATAGCACTATAAAGTTACAGTTCTCTTAAACATGATAGAAGTGCAGTGTTTGGTTGTGGGGCCTCTGAGTCTCCCTGCAGTTTCCAAGCTAGGAAGCAGGGGGCACTGCACAACCTCCTGGGGCTTCTCCACTGGTCAGAAATTTGACCAGTGTACAGAAGTAATTTAAAGTGTAGTAGGTTGCTAAAGTGCTGTAAAATACAGTGCTTCAATTTTAATGCCACATTTAATGAGGTTTAATGTAAAAGCCCTGTACTTATTTTTAAAGTGCTGTCAAGCTGTGAACTTCTGTTAAGTAATGGCAATAAAGCGCTTTAAATGGTAAAAGAAATCAACTTCTGTATGTACCCGTAAGTCTGAATTAGTGTTGGCAGTAGAGAGGAGTGAATTTGTGTGTTGTCATAATGTACAAGTAGGTTTGCTTATGTATAGTTTGGCAACTACTGAGCAATGAAAGCATGGCAAGAAGGGCGGATTCAGAGTAAGGAAACAAAACTATAAATAACTTCCCCTCAGCTCTGCTTTGTGCCTGGCCTAGCAATCCAGGCAGAATGTAAATTGAAACCAGACTTGGTCATTTCTTCACCTGCTTTTCACAGGGCAGGTTTGGTATGGGCACTACATGCACCATGCTGGTCTCAGCCCCATATTTGACATGTGGCCATGGCACATGGCATGCAAAGCCATTCCAGAGCTTGCTTTATACACAGTGTGCAGGGCCAGTCTGGAGGGTGTGCTTCATGTGGCACCCACACTAGACTGGCCCTGGTACATGTAGGCAGGTCTATGGGCTCAATTTAGACCAATCCTAGCCTTGCTTATACTCTGCATGCAGCACTGGCTCCAGCACCCACATGCAGGGTGCAACATTCAATTGGACTGCATCCAGTTCAGGAGGTTGATCTGCAGTACACTGCATCTGGCGTGTGGGGCTGGTCTATAGGCCCAATGCAGCACATGTTCCAAAATCGCTCCATATGCTGCATTCAATATGTGCTGGCTCCAGCCCTGCCACCATGTGCAGCCCACAACAGATGGGCAATGGGGTCCACATGAAGCATGTGGTCCTGGAACCAGTGCATGCTGCATGCAGCGTGCCAGCCTCAGATCCTCAGGTAGGACATGTGCCAGAGCCAGCATGCTGCAAGTGTAGCCTATGTTCCAGACTGACCCTGTGTACTGTGCTGTGTGTACTGAAAGCCCTAGATTAGCCCAGTAAGGCCAGTCTAGGCCACATCTTTGACACCCCTTCTGTGAGACATTGAAACACCCACTCCTCTTATGGACCACTGGTACATTTCTTGAGTTAGATGACAATATTGACCACTTTTCTATGGCAAGTCATGGTAACTAGATTTTGCTATCCTTCCTCCTATTGAATGATTAGCTTCAATGAGTGAGGGCAGCAGAATCTGGACCTTTCTAATTGATTTACTGGTATTGTTCCCCTTGATTTACTGGTATCATTCCCCTTGCAAGCAGTGTGAGTTCCTGATTTTTCAGGTACTGACTGGTACATAAAATCTCTCAGATTCTCAACCAGTGTAAATTGATGCTATTCCACTGGCATCAGCCATATCATTTTGCCATAGTAAAAAGATCTGGCCTGCTTATTTCAGTTTTTTGGAATGTATTCAAGATCAGTGCTTTTTGGCATTTGAACAAAGCATGCAATTTATCAAGAAATGTTTTCATATGCATCCAAATGCTTCCTTGCTATACCTGCTTTGTGGATATGGAAGGAAAGGAAGGAGATTGTGTTCTTGATGCTTTTCTGAGCCTGAATGTTGCTTTGCTCAGTGGTCTGAGTGGGAATGGGCAGAGGCACCAGGTTGGAAAGTTATAGAACTGAAGTTGTGACTGCAATTGGAGGAGAAGTTAGGTAGGAAGAGAAGGGCCTCTCAGTGTTTGGGATGGGGTGGAGGTCTGAGAAGGCAGGGTTTGAGGAAGATAAGGGGCTTAGAGAGACTGAGTCAGGGAGTTAGTAGTGCAGGTTTCATGCTACCCTGGTAAATCGCCATCTTCTATAGTCATAATATTGTTGTGTTTGGCTCTTACCACAATGGGCCCATATACTTCCCTTGGTCTGAAAAGGCAGTAGCACTGGTTGTTTTCCTGGCCTCTCTGGCATGCCTCCTAAGCCCTGGATACCCCTTCACAGAAAGCAGGCCTTAAGGCCCTGTTGCCATAGACTACTATACTCAGTGCTAATTTCCGGGCTCTCCACTCATTAAACACAGCCTTTCTAACATCTTCAACCTTCTGGGTACTTCTCCAGGACAAACAACAGCTGAAACAGACAGGGACGCTGGCCTTGGAACGGTTCTGAACAGAAATCATTCTTTGCTTTATTTAACACAAAAATGTAGACATCTAGACAAAATAATGAATTCCCACCTGCATTTCTCTACCTCAATTTTCTTACTGTTCTTGTGAATTTGTTGGACTTAGGTCAGAGTCTTCTATGGAATCTTCAGTTTCCTCTTGCCTCATCTGGACCCTCAACTAAACTAGCACCTTCCTTGTTCAAATTTTCCATGTTTCTGTAAATCCCCCTTCATCTTTCCTGTTCTGTGGAATTTAAGAACCAGCTTTGAGAACTGATATAAGAACTTCATCTCTTTGTTCTGCTCCTGGAGATACTCCACTGCTCTACACATCATCGCTACAGACAAACTTAGCGAAACTGGTTTCCCCAGACTTTGGTTATCCATAGTCTTCATCTGTTCCTGTTTGAATGGGAGCCATCAGATTAATTTCCCTGGTCTGGGAGATACGTGAGGCAACCCTGGCAGCTTTTGGTGGACTCCTCATATATTGAGAAAGTGGAAGTGACAGTAAGTTCATGACCTTGACCAGAATTCATAAGTTTTACAAAAACAAATTCTCTAAATCATCATAAGAGACATGGTGGAATTGGTTTTGTATGCATATATGGTAGGAAGGAGAGGAAAAAAAAAGATGTGGGAACGTCAGAGCTAAATTGAAAGGAAGGACATGAGGAACAACTAAAAACAGCTAAGGAGTGACAGATGGTTAAATACTGTCTTCTCTTATCCTGCCCTTGACTGTGCAATAGAGTTCACTCACAGCTTTTCATTTGGATAGGAGAGAAAAGGGTACAAGAAGAGAGTACCTCTTTCTCTTCTTACTAATTTCCCTGATCACCAAACAAATTTTTCCCAGTGACATCCCAAAACACAATGTCCCAGTTTAACTGCTTGGAAAAATATTGTTGACCTATAACAGAGGCAGCTTGCTACCAGCAGCCCCTGACATTTGTCAGTTAGCTTATTTAGTCAAATATATTTGAGAAAGACTGTCGAGAGATTTCCTATTGCAAACACAAGCTCCAAAAACTGCACTCCATAATTCATAGAAAGAGTTTGGTCATTAGTGCATTTAAGCCAGATTCAGCCTGAGTAATTTAAAAAAGTGCTCAGAACAGATCCTCCCTTAGCAGAATATTCCTACCACCCCAACCACTATGGCATTTCCCCAAAGAAGGATGAGAATTGCTATCTCCTTTTGCATACAGAAAGACATATTTCTACATAATTTTGTATAAGGTATTTTTGATACAGTTTATATCTGGTTTCCCAATTAAAGGCCTGATTCACTGCAGCCAGCAAAACATCTCATGTTAAACTTCACTGGGGGGGTGGGGTCTAAACAATCAAACTAAATTAAAAGGGAAGACAGAAGCATGATCTCATGCAGTGGTTCTCAACCTTTTCTATACCAGGACCCATTTGTAAACATCAGTGGCCAGCTCTGATGCAGTACCATGCTGGTCTCAGCCCCATATTTGACATGTGGCCACAGATGCATCTCAGGCAGGTCCAACAAGGTGGATGCATGACAAGGTGCGGTTGGCCTTCCTGACTGCATCCCCACACTGCTGGCCCATGTTCATCTTAGCATCAATGATGACTCCAAGATCCTTTTCTGCCTCTGCACTGACAAGAAGGGAGTTCCCCAGCCTGTAGGTATGGTGCTGGTTCTTCTTCCCCAGGTGCATCACCTTGTACTTGTCAGTGTTGAAACCCATCCTGTTCTCATCCGCCCACCCCTGTAACCTCTCTAGGTCTGATTCCAGCCTGTTTCTTCCTTCCAGTGTGTCCGCATCCCCCCACATCTTAGTGTCATCAGAAAATTTGAACAGTGTTCTTTATATCCCCCCATCCAAGTCACTGAAGGAGATGTTGAACAGTGCGGGCCCGAGGACCGAGCCCTGCGGAACCCCACTGCTCACGTCCCTCCAGGTCGAAAATGACCCATCCACCACCACTCTCTGGGTGCAGCCTTCCAGCCAGTTAGTGACCCATTTGACAATGTAGGTGTTGACACCACAGTCCCCCAGTTTTTTTAATGAGAATGGGGTGAGACACAGTGTCAAAGGCCTTCCTAAAGTCCAGAAAGACTACATCCACTGCTACCCCTGCATCTAAGGATTTTGTAACCTAGTCATAGAAGGCCACCAGGTTGGTCTGACAGGACCTGCCTCTAATGAACCCGTGTTGGTTGCCCCTAAGCATAATCTCCCCTGCTGGCCCCTCGTGGACATGTGCCAGAATAATTCTCCCAAAAAGCTTTCCCAGGATCGAGGTAAGACTAACTGGCCTATAGTTCCCTGGGTCCTCCTTCCTCCCCTTTTTGAAGATGGGAACTATGTTGGCCCTCTTCCAGTCCTCTGGCACCACATCAGAGCACCATGAGTGCTTGTAAAGCCGTGCCAGGGGTCCTGCAATGACCTCAGCTAATTCCCTCAGTACTCTGGGGTGGAGATAGTCCGGACCAGCTGATTTAAATACATCCAGTCCCTCCAGAAGTTCCCTGACAAGATCCTCAATGAGCCTTAGTCTGAGTGTGCCTGCCCTGGGGCCTGAGGGGGGCCCAGTGGTGGGGCTGATCCAGTCCCTGCTCAGGAAAATGGAGGCAAAGAAGTTAAATAGGTTAGCTTTGTTGTCTGGTGTGATGACTAGATTTCCTAGTGTGTCTTGCAGGGGCCTTTGAACACCTTCAAGACACATTTGGATGCTTATCTTGCTGGGATCCTACGACACCTGCTGACTTCATGCCCCTGGGGTGGAGGGCTGCACTTGATGATCCTTCAGGGTTCCTGCCAGCCCAAATGTCTATGAATCTATGAATCTATGTAACTTTATTCCTACTTCCTTTGGAATCAGTATAACTACTTGTTAAGCACTTGCATTATGTAGTTATAAACTTGAGGCCTATACTTCTGAGGCTAGAAATATATTCTGTAAGTAATAACTGAAGATCTTAAGTAGTCTAATTTAGGATTTTTGGTTAGCTTCTTTCTTTTGTTATGAACTGGACAGCTGTCTCTTTTTTTTGTTTAAATCACTTCTACAAACATAAAACTGTGGGTAGATGATCTATGTATGTTATTACATGTTACACTCAGTAATAAGTCTGTCAGAGACCTGAGATTGTAATCTCAGAGAAGAATGTTCCTTAACAGATGCTTCCCTCTAGCAGATGGCATAGTACTATGAGCTCTGCTATTCAAAAAAAAATAAAATAAAAAGGGTTGCTTTGTAAAACTCTGGCAGATTCACAGAAAATTTATAAATGGTTGTCTAGTGGAGCCAACTATAAGAGACATTACACTGAGAATTATCTTCCCTGAGGATCTCCACCACTTCAAGAGTCAGAAATATGCAGTAGGATAACTAAAGGTGGGAAAGTGGCATGGGTGGATCCAGTGAGGAGTGCAGTAGTAGAGTTGCTCCCCTCTCCTCCCCCTGCCTTTGATTCCTGCTTCACCCAATGTTTAAAACAAACTGCCTGGCCATGGCAGCAGCATTTCTATTGAGGCAGCACTGGTGAAGTCACTTGACTTCATGACTCATTATAATCTACCTGATTCCTTCTAAACTTTATTCGACAGGTGTTACCAACCTGCTCTCCTCTTCTTAATAGTCTTAATAGTCCATTAATCAAGTTATTGGTTCTTTTGCAATTGTGGTGTTTGTTAGCAATTCACAGCTATTTCACAGCCCTTCAGACTATTTTTAATTCTAACTAAAAACATTAACTCAAGTGTGAACATAACTTTCTGTGAAACATTGGATTCATTCTCAGGGGCTAGGGACAGAAATTATACATGAACCAGTATAAGTGATCGGAAACCAGTTCAAATCTGTAACACAAGAGAAGTTCAGTACACTGAAGCTGCTTTCAAAATGGCCGAAACTGGTTTAAGATAAACCTAGATGGATGTAGTATCAGATTTAACTGATTTAGGATAAATTGGTTTATTGAACTTTTATCCCTGATCCACTCCAGATTCAAGTTAACTCTCAGTCCTCCAGCTTCCCACGATGCTTTGTACCTCCCCTACAAGCCCCACCCCCCATAGGGTGGGTGAGCTAGCCTTGGCCCAAATTGTCTGCTCCAGCTAAGCAGGGAGCTGTGCTCCAGCACACTGGTCCCTATCCCCCTCCAGTTTCTGCCCTGCATCACTGTAGGCATGTGGCTGCATTTCTGGAATCAAAAGTGAATGTCTGTTTGCTTGCTTATCGGTTCGATCTATGCAGCTTAGATTAAACCATGAAGACTGAATCAATTCAGCCTCAGGTTTTTTGACTTTCAGGACTTAGCCAGGGTGCTCAGGAAGGCTAGATTTTGTTTTATGAACTGAAAGATTTCATAGATTTCATAGACATTAGGACTGGAAGGGACCTCGGCAGATCACCGAGTCCAGCCCCCTGCCCCAGGGGCAGGAAGTCAGCAGGGGTCATAGGATCCCAGCAAGATAAAAATCCAACTTTCTCTTGAAGGCATTCAAAGTAGGTGCTTGAACCACCTCTGGATGTACATTTTCAAGAGATGTACATTTCATTCTAATGACTGCAAGGCTAAAGAAACAACATCTTTTGAATATTTTGCCTAGTTTGTAGTGTTTTTGAATACAAATGTATGATATAGCAAATGACTGCATGTTCAATAAAGTTACCTTTGTTTTCGCTTCAATCTTAAACTGAACAATATAGCTCTAGGCTCCTAGTATTATTAGTAAAGCTTCCATTTTCTTTTTCACCAATAGAAAAACATGCATGTTTTTAAACCACTCTAATTGTTTGTTTTTTGATTTTTGCTACCTTGGGATTGAAAATGCAGTTGCAGTCTTTTAATAAGACCCAGCAGCAGGTCCCAGACCTCCTTGCTGGTCCAAATGCAAATGGCAAGAAAATAAAAATAAAGCAGAGGTAGCAGAGAATGAAGATGAACCACTGAATCCTAACTTAGAGGAGTGGGTTAGGAGATGGGAGTAGCTCCTGGAGCTGTTCTAAAAATAGATGTCATTTGAAAGGAAATCATTAATGAATTTTTAATAGACTATTTGCACACACACAGCTTTTGTGAATGGCTTTGGTAGAGGGAATACAGTGCCCCTAGTCTTCTTCTTCACCTCTGATTTTTGCCTCTTTACATTAAAAATCTTTTTTAGCTGTGATTAGGGGATGTGGGGGAAGAAGCAACTGTTGAAAGGAAAGGTGCATGAGCCTATCATGAACTGTCCTTTGGGAAAGCTTCTTCTTATTTTCCATCTATTAGTTGCTGTCTTAGACTCTGAAGTAGGAGGGTTTACATCCCTTCTAAAAATATAACCAGTCTAAAATAACTGGGGAGATTCACATTAACCACATCATTGTGTACTCTTTTTTTTTTTTGTAAATCCTACTGTTACCTAGCTAGGTGTTACCTTTTTATTTTTATTATTTAATATTTATGTTATGGGAGCACTAAGGATCCTCTATCTCTTTTTATTTGTTTGTTTTTCTTGTATAACTGGGAAAATATCATTTAAAACTACAGAAATGGAATGATAGTATACATTGTCAGAGCTGGGATACAACTTTGGGTTTTGTAATGTCTTTTGCCACCAGGTGTCAGCACTACATAAACTACTGGAAGCTAGCAGAGTTATAAGAGCCTGTCTTAAAACACTTAGAATCAGCTAATACCTATCTAGATTTAACGTTTCATCTCCAACATATGCAAAATCCAGGCTAGGAGTAGGCTGGAAATGAATCTCTCTTGATTCATCCTGGATAGCATCAAGATTTAGAAGTTGTTGATTTTCAGTTGCATTTGATTTCAAAACTCAAAGGAACAAATTCAAACCTGGTGTGAGCACATACATGTCTACCAAAATCGACATGCCTTCTCCCCATTTATATCCACATTTATATCCAAATCACATTTGAATTCGGCACAAGGGGAACAAAACTAGGTAAGGTTCATACAAGTTAGAAATTGCTGAGCTTCATACCACTTACAAATTGATTACCAAGTTTCACTCAGCTCTGCTCAGTCATCCTTTTTGCTGCCCTACACCAGAAGGAAAAATATTCTCTCACTCCTTCTGTCTAGAAGTAGAAACTAAACACTTGCTGCCACCTTGTGTAATTTCTTTATTTCTAAACTATCAGCAGAACTCGGGGTGGGCAAGAAGGGACTTCAGAATTGTTCCCCACCCCCACAGACACACTACAGCTATTTTTAAAAGTTTTTTCCAGAGTCTCTGCTATTGCTGCTGTCCTATGTTTTGCCTGTGGCTGTGCTGGCGGCAGCAGCACTGCAGCTGGGCACTGTTTTGGAGTTCCCAGCATCGCTAAGACTCCTGCACTCCCCATCTCCTCCTCTCAGAACTGTGCCCCCTTCCCCACTCTGTTCTCATGCAAGGTTTGTGCAGGGCACACACCCTGCTTGTTATGCCTCTGCTCCAAATAGCTTGTCTCAAGTGATCACTAAGCCATTTCTGGGGTCAATGAAACAAACAGCTGAGGATCTGGACAGCATTTACAGTTCCTTAAGAAGCGTAAAGGCACTACAAACAGTGAACAGACCAATGATGCACAGTACTATAACACTACAAGCTGGCCTGAACTGTATAAAACATGACCCTGGATGAAACAGGGAGAGTACTGTAGCACTTCGCAGTGAGGTGCTTCAGGTTCCTCTTGTTCTCTTTGTAAGTCAAGCTAAATAAAAACAAACAACAATTCTAAAGAAAACATTTTACATATTCTCTTTCTCCCTCCTTTCCTTCCTGTGCCCTTCATTTTCTGTTTCTGTGGCCCTTATGACAGCTGACTGGAATCTTCCGTGTCTTTCTCCGGTATGTCTTGTATGGGGATTCCTCTCTGGCTTCGCTGTTATTCTTAGGGATGAACAGCTTGATTATGGGAACAACTTCAGATCGGTTCATCAAGTGGCCTTGCCTTCCACATCTTTGATGATGATTGCTTCCAGATTGGAAGGATGATGTTTTGGTTCCGTCTTCCCTTAGTGTTCCCCCTTGGTTGTTCTTGCTGCTCCGCCTTTGTGGGGCTCCAACCTCCCCTACACCCCGCCTAATACCAACCTTGATGTTGTCACTTGCATTGTTGAGGCTGATGTCCTGTGCCAGCTTTGATGCTTGGGTTCCTGGAATATGATAGCTGCCGGGTGTGAAAAGATATTGTTATCCCGAGCACTTCCTCCGGCCTTCCTCCTTCCCAATTACGTGTTGTCTGGCTTCAGGACTGGTCTGTCCCCCAGTGCATCGCCTCTGCCCTAGGTTTGGTACTTGCCATCCATCCGACTTGCCTATGTCCTGACTCTGCCAAGTTCTGCCGGGTTCCAGTCTCTGCTGCCAGCTTACTTGGTCCACGTCAGCTGTGTGGACCACTTCTCAGGCCCCTTCTGGTTCTGCGTAGTCATGGAGACCCCTTCTTGGGGTATCCACCAGATCCCCCGCTGGGACTGTTTATGTTCTGTGGCCCCTCTGGGTTGGCTGGGGATGCCATTTTTGGTTCCTCCCACTTGTTTTCCATTGGGCTTTTTATCCTGAATCCAGAGGTCTGGCTGCCCAATTGGTCCCAGCATGCTGTTATAAAATGTGCCCACACTGATGGGGCTGCCGATCCTGACTCTCTCTGACTCAGACAGTTTTTTTCCTTTTTGAATTTTCCTGAGGTAGCTCCACCCACTGCAGTTTCACTTTTGCTGCTTTGATCTCCCTGCACAGCATCCCACCACCTCTGCTCCATCTCAGGTAAGTCTTTTCCACACTGATAAATAAGGTAACTTTAACAGTAGAACTTTTTCCCCTTAAAGTGACATGAGGACCACTGCAAAAGCCACAAAATAGTAGGGCTGTGTGAAGCTATGGACCCTGATTTTATCTGGTGGAGATTCGGCCCAATTTGGTGGCTGAATCTCCAAATCTGAATTGAATCAGAGGACCCTTTAATCTCTCCAAATCAAACTGGAACCCTCCAAATCAATTCAGAAAGATTTGGTGATTTGGACATAGACACAGCTTTAAATGTTTTTTCTACGTACCTCTAGGTAAGAGGAAGGTCATGAATGCTGTGGTGCTGGGGCAAATGGAGTGTCCCACAGAAGCATGGGGGGCTCCCCTGTGTGCTCAGCAGCAGATCTGAAAGTGGATCAGAAGCACCTCTGGTCTAGTTTTGGGTCTGCCGGAGAGCACGTTGGGTGGTCCCCTTGTGCCCCCTCCTCCCCCGGCTCAGTGACTGGTGCCTCCTGGGTCTGGGGGAGCACCCAGGGTACCCCGTGGTGATTGCTGAGCTGGGGGCGGGACCGGGGGGGTTCACCACTGAACACCCTGTGCTCCTGTGCGACGCTTCATCTGCCCCAGCATCACAGTGTTCATGTGCTGTGCCTGGTACCTCAAGGTATGTAGAAACAACATTTAAAGCTGTGCCTATGTCTGAATTGCTGGTTATCCGAATCAGCATTGAATCTTCAGATTTGGATTCGGCTGAATCAAATTGGGGCCAGTGATCTGAATCAACAAATCGATCACTGTCTCCGATTCGGGTTGAATCCAAATCAAATACTGCCCGTTTTCCACACTCCTACAAAACAGCATATTGTGAAAACAGAAAGCATGCCTTCCCACCCTTGAGTGGAGAGATAGCTGCTAGTTTACTGAAGGCATTAGCTTCTCCACATGGAAATGCTTTGAAAATTTGTGCTCCTAGGCCTTATGCTCTAGTTCAGTGATTCACAACCAGGATGCCACACACCCTGGAGTTCCTTGAAATTCTTTCAAGGGGGCCATAGGCAGCCAGACAACATTAGTACTGTTAAATTTAGAAACATAATCCACCAGATTAAACCCATTTCTTGTATTACTACTTGTATTTTCTTGTATTATCAAACCCAGAGATTTCAAATAGAAATGTATAGTTGTGGTTTTTCTGAGTTCTTTGCAACAAAAAACATGCTCTATTATTTTTCTGTAGTCCAAAAAGAGAGTAAAAACTAAGAGCTGGCATTTTTGAGGGCTGCCTCAAGTTTATTCAGGGGTGCCCCAAGTGTAAAAAAGCTGAGAACCACTGCCATAGTTGTTCATGCTCCTGTGGATGGCTTGTTTGCCACTTCTTCTTAAAAAAAGCAAAACATAGGATGGCAGCAGTGGGAAAGACTCCAGAAAGGAAAGGTATATTATACTTTCTACTCAAAAATCTGGCCCTTTCTAATTACTATTCCACCCAACGGCCCACAAAGGAAGTGTTACTGTATTTATATCTATTTCACATATAAATAAAAAGAATATCTAAACAGATGTCACCAAATGAAGTGGATCAGCTATGGTGGGATTTGTCCTGCCACAGCAGATCCTCAATGGGCAGGAGATTGATCCTGCAAGACAATGGGCAACGTGTGCCTCAGAGAGTCCCTGGGATGTGTCTCTGTCAATGCAGAAAACAAGGGTTTTCTGCTTTCAGAGACATGTCCTGGAGATAACCCATGGCATGTTTCTGTAAGAGGGGAAAGCTGGGAAGGCACTCCTGTGGTTTGATGGGTCCAATCGTGTGTGAGAATTCCCAGGGCACACAGGATGGTGCCTCTCAAGCCCTGGGAGCACCTGCCCAGGGAGGGTGGAGAGCATGAGCAGCTCTGGGCTGACAGTGGTCTCCTGCCATAAACCTAATAGATGTCTGCTGCAATAAAGAGGAAGAAATTATTACCATCTTTGTCGTGACCACAAATTTTGGGCACTGGTGGTAGGACAAGAGGCATGGATGTCTATTTGCTTGGCCTTTGTGCCACCATAAACATTTTTATGGCACTACAAAAACTATCTGTTTCCAACCAGAGATTGTAGGCAACTTGCCCACAGACTCACTAGACGTTAATGGCAGAGTCAAGAGTTGAACCCAAGACTCCTTCCTTACCCCAAATTCAGTGGTTGGAAGATAGGGAATCATTTCCCCATGCCATTTTTCTCAACCAATAGAGCTAGCATGCCTACTTAGTTTACTCCACTGCAGGGTTCAAATTACACTTTGACTCTGGGGGTTGGAGGCATTGGCGGCAGCAGTGGAGAGAAGCTGCAGGGCAGACCTAGTGTAGGCTCCAGGCGGCTGCTGCAAAAAGTACCCGGCAGTGACCAAATGGAAGGGCCACTTTTCCCTTGTGCTAAACAGCAGTTTCTGCCCAGCTGCCGAGGGGCTCTCATCTCTAATGAGGTCTCATCTCAGCCCCCTCCCCCGAGCCTTCCTGTAATTCGAATTGTGCTCCACTGGCTCCACTGTAGTTATTCCTGATGAACAC
This sequence comes from Crocodylus siamensis, assembly GCF_052110815.1. NCBI lineage: Eukaryota > Metazoa > Chordata > Crocodylia > Crocodylidae > Crocodylus > Crocodylus siamensis. The sequence goes on along the minus strand of NC_143397.1, from coordinate 131,972,564 downwards.
CAATATGAGTGATAATGCCGTGGATAGATGTTAAATAGATCTAACCAAACCCTATTGATCTGATGAGTTCAAAAACAGGATCCAAATCTGAGACAAAATGAAAAGAACCAATTCTTTGAAGAAATATGTTCAAGTGCAAAATTGTGATTATAGTATGCATTTGGGCCTATTACTTTCATGTTCTTTTATCCACTTAAAATTTAACTGCAGTTGCAAATTTTCAGTGAATTGAAAAAATCCTCAGTGTCCTCCTGTACTTACTACATCATACAGATTTCTGAGATATGTCTTCAAAAACAACCCCCCCCCAAACCAAAACAAAAACAAAAAAGAAAGGAAGAGGAGGATTTTTTTTTGCAGAGGCACCACTCTGTAACTTCTGATGCTTTAATTTTCTATATCAATGTGAGTAATACTTAATATTTCTCTCATTCATTTACATAACAATGAAGGTAATTTCTAAAAACTGGGAAAACATGATACATAAAGGCTAATTTAAACCACTGGGAAAAACTACTATACTAATTGATTTAAATGAGAGTTAGGTACCTACCTTGATTAAGTACTTTATGATCTGTATTTTTAGGAGTCCATATACTTTGAAAATCTGCCCATGAGAATCCATAAACAAGTTGAGCTATTACTGAATGCTCAAAGAGATATACATGGGCTTTATTACTATAAAAATAATGAAATCCTTTATCCTAACTAATAACCCACCCTTTAATCTACTAATTATTCCAACTCTACACTATACACAATGTTTTATATTCTGATATTTCTAAGTCACGTCCATGTTCAATTAATATAATTATACAAACAAGCCAAAACTTGATGATCCTTGCATATAATTATAGATTCTGCAACTCAGCATAAGCAAATAAACGAAGCCATACTTATTATGACAACACATTTTCTAATAATCAGGATCTGCAAGCTTAATTGCAGTTAAGGGTAGCTGGCACTATTCTACAATTAATAACAAAACTGTTATTTCAGGATAATTAACCACCATGTGGGCTTGGAAGCTCATTTTAGAATAATCTTTATGTAAATTATGGGGCAGGTGATTTAGGAATTCTGAGAGAGATGTAGGCTAAATTACACAAGGTCTTTTTTCATTCTGAAACCAGGTTTATGATTTTATTGTGAGTCCAGAAAAGCTAAAAAATTCAATAACATGGCTACTTACAGATTATGCGCTAACATAAGCACTTCAATCAGTATTTTCTCCCTTTCATTCACATGATTTACCAAACTAGGAGAAAGGTCCCTTCGACATTAGTAAGAGTGCTGCTAGTAGACTGAGAAAAGTAATTATTCCACTCTATTCTGCACTGGTGAGGCCACATCTGGAGTACTGTGTCCAGTTTTGGGCCCTCCACTACAGAAAGGTTGTGGACAAGTTGGGGAGAGTCCAGTCGAGGGCAATGAAAATGGTGAGGGGGCTGGGACATATGACTTAGGAGGAGAGGCTGGGGGAACTGGGCTTATTTAGTCTGGAAAAGAGAAGACAGGGAGGAGGGGTGACTTAATAACAGCTTTCAGTTACCTGGAGGGTGGTTACAAAGAGGATGGTCTCAGTGGTGGCAGATGACAGAACAAGGAACAAGGGTCTCAAGTTGCAGCAAGGGAAGTTTAGGTTAGATATTAGGACAAAGTCTCTCACTTGGAGGGTAGTAAAACACCGGAACCGGCTACCCAGAGAGGTTGTGGAATTTCCATACTTAGAAGTTTTTAAGATCTGGCTAGACAAAGCCTTGGCTGGGGTGATATAGCTGCAGATGACCCTCCTTTGATGGACTAGATGACCTCCTGAGGTCCCCTCCACCTTAATTTTCTGTGATTCTATGAGTTCTAATACCATGCCTGATCTTGTAATGAAAAAACCTAAACTGAATATTGTATTGGAAAGAAATTCAACTGACTCTTTTAAGGGAGCCAGAATTATCTAAAATTCATGGTAAAATAGGATTGCAATAGTATAGGGAATCAAGAACTGTGTATAATTATACATACAGAACAGGTATTCAGGTGCTTCAGTACTAGGTACCAATGAAAGGCAGCTAGATGGAAAAACAAACAGAATAGTATAAGTGGATAAATCCAAGCACAATATAAAGTGTTAAGAACGGTCTGTAATATTAGGATTTCACTGTAAAAATTATGTCTTGCAATTATAGAAAGATTTATACTAATAATTTTGGGAAAGAAAAATATTTAAAATGCATTACTGTGTCTTGCAAGTCAAATGTCAAACTGAATTTTTCATGGCTGGGGAAACATCTGGGAAAATATTCAGAATAGAAAGGTTTATCAAGCTTGTCTAGAGTGTTGAGATTGGCTCAATTCCAATATAGTAAGTTCTTTCAACATTAAAACTTTTTTCCCTAGCAGTTATTTCTGCACCTACTTAAGTTAATGCTAGTGTTTCCACTGACTTGAATTGTACAGGATCAGGGCCCACGGAAAGGATAAATTGATTTAATTACAACTGATTTTCTGCATAGTTAAAGCTAAAAAGCTAATTGAGCCTTTCTCTTTCTACATCATCAAGTTTTCTGTTGGAACAGAATTCCTTTTAATTTCTGTGCATATTCCCAGAATTACTGATTAATGTGTGCTACTACAAGAACAGGTTTAATTTCCTTAATCCCTATAGAAATTTGATTCGTATTCACTCTAAAACAGCTATCAGAACAATATGGCTATTGGCAAATTCATTTTAAAGATGCAAATTAGATAATTCCATGGAACTTAGGTTCTAGGTCTCCAGGATATATTTAAGTTTTAGCTAATATTTTCTACATTTTTGAAAAGTATTTTAAGGGCAATTTCATAACCCACCAATGATGCACAGATACTTTGAGATGGTTTTGGAAACTCCTGGAACAATAAGAACCTGCTTCTGCTGTTATATGTGCTTACAGTGCTCAGTGGTTTCAAAGCTGTTTAGCTGTGTGTGGCGGGAGTGGAGAAAGCAGGAACTGTGCACAGTGGGAGTCTGAACTTCAAGTTCAGTTCCTTAGGAGACAGCCCAACACCTTAAGGATCATAGCTAAAGTTAGCAGCATTCTAGATACATTAAAAAAAGAACATAAAACATGTCATACCGGGTCAGACTTGATGTTGCTGACGTGGTGCAGCTCCTCCCCTCCCCCCTCATTTCACTGTGTTCCTTCCTTGCCTCGCCCCTCCCTTCCTCATTTGCATGCCAGCCCCACCCTGTGCTGGTCCCCGCCAGTTGTGTGGGCTGGAGCAGGTCACAGTGCCGAGGGCGGGTGGGCACAGGGGGCGCGGATGCTGGCGCGGAGGGATACTGAGGCCAGGCCCGCAAGAGATGCTGCTGCCGCTGCTGCTGTGGCTGTCAGGGTGGGAAGCCGGCGCTGCTCCCACCTCCCCACCTCCCTCTGTGCCCACAGACAATGTGCTGGGGGTGGTAAGTCATGGGCCCTGGGGAAGGCAGGACCCCTGCCGCTTGGGCTTGGGCTGCCCCAGGGGAGAGGGAGCAGGGGGGTGTCCCTGCACATTCCACACCCCCTGTAGAGTCCCCACACGTCCCCCTGGCTGCTGAGCCCAGGTGTGCAGGTGTGGGAGCATCCTTGAGGCTGCCCAGGTGGCAGGGAGGACACAGTGGGGTCAGGTGGCACCCTTTGACCCCTGTGTCCCCAGGCTGCGGCTGAACTGGACAGGCTGCGCGAGCGCCCACTACTGCCGGCCCGCTGGGTGATAAAAAGTTCATGATCCGGCACCACATTCAAAAAGGTTGGACACCCCTGATCTAGAGTGATCTACCCCTATTCATTACCATCTCTGGCATCCACTATTATTGGTCTAGATGTGCCAGCTGTTCCATTCACCAGCTATTAATGCACTTTTTTACATAACAAGATGGTTGGATTTTTAGAGTTTTCTTCATGGGTGTGAGATCCTTTGAAAATGTCATTAAGTGATCACAAAAAGTTGGGCAATCTGACTTTTGGAGTTGTAAACCTATTCTTCCAAGAACAATTCATACAGAACCCCTCGTAATGCTCTACACAGATCAAATCTGCTCTGCCTGAGGAAGGAGTTCACAACTAATGAAGGCTTCCGTTTCATTAGTCTTAGTCCATTTTAGAGAGAGATTAATGCAGACATCAATTATCCTGTCATCAGATCCCATTGAGTTTTGTACTGGGAAAGCATTATGATATTCATATGACACTACCAAGATTTCAGGCTGAAAATATTCAAAGAGACAAACAAACAAAAGTGAAAAAAGTAAAGAGCCATAAAAGTATTTCTGAAGAAAAATGTAAAACCTTCATGAGACATGCAATAAAACATGGAGTTAGATATTTGACCTAACTCTATTCCCTGGTAGGTATACAGGAAATAGTTTAGCACACTATTTTTTCCCACAGTTCCCCTTTCTGACCCAGTGGATAGTGCAGTGCAACTGTTCAATAATTTTCTCCTAATTGTTCAATGTGTGATTCAAGGTTTTATGTTTATATGTTATCCACATCCCATCCTAAATATGAAATTATTAATTTCTTCATGTGATTTCATAGCATTGACTACCATAATTTTTTAAAATTTGCTTTCACAACACCTCTGTTTAATCAGAGGATTGTAGTATTCCTATTTTGTAGAGGAGGAGCTGAGACTCAAAGGTAAAACAAATCCATTTATTTTAGGTGCCTGAACTGAAATACCAAGGACTGCATCTTTCAGTATACCAGGCTTCATATTGTAGACGTTCAAAGAACAGCTTGCCAGCTTTCAGATACAGCTATGAGTGCTCAGCATTTCTGCACATCAGACCTTAAAGTATCAAGCTGTGGACTAGCAAATGAGGAACATGCCACTGGTAAGCACTTCTGAAAAATCTGGTCTAACTTGAGTTGCCTGGCACCACAGAGGAACGCTGTAGCAGGAGCAGGGCAGCATTCAACTGTGGTAACCCTGCAATCATTCTTTCTCTTCTGTAAATCCCCTGCCCCATTCACCCTCTCCCCAACTCCAATTTCCACAACAAATGAAATGGAGGTTCCCCAGTCCCACACAAGAGCCTCTCTTATTAGAGAACCCTAGATTCATCCTTAGAGAAGGTCCATCCTTACATTAAATGAAGCATGAGTATTGTGGAAAATATAGCTTACAATCCTGTAATTAACACACTAACATAATACATATGCAGCAGGTGGCTAAATTAAGGCTGCACAGGCAATTTTAATTAGCCAGTTCCCTGAATTTTGGCATGCTTGACTGCACAAATTTTTCTAAGATTCTTTTAATACCATTTCTTGTGCTTGATAAAACTATAAAACTAGAAAGTGCATCATATACATCATATTAACATCATCTGAGACAAGTTAGGACATTCAGTTTCACTATATAGATAGGGGTCTACCTAAATCACAGGTTGATTATGGTATAAAGTTCTAATTCCCTAGTCAATTCATGGTGGCCCTGCCTCTAGGTACTGATTGGCAGAGAGGCCCTGCCCGTCAATGCTGTTTGGCAGAGAGGCCCCAGAGGGGAGGAGAGATGAGGTGGCAGCTGCCATCTTGTCTGCTGCCCTTTGTGCTGCACCGCCAGCCGGCATCTTCCTCACCTGGCAGCGAGGACTGCTGGCTCCTATTGCATTTTATTTTTATTAAGGGTTTTTTTTGTTAATTTTACAGATTTCATGGATAATCCCAGATTTCACAGTTTCCATGAAATCCATGAGAGCACAAATAAAGTAGGTCCTCTGCCACCTGAATTAATGGAATATCTCATACCAGTAATAGGTTGTGAACTTCTAGAGGGACCAGCCCCAGGGAAGAATGAGACACACACTTTGCCTGTGGGTTTTACAGTTCTTCGAGGAATCTCAAATTCCATTCCAAGCAATAGAATGGAGTGGACGGAGCTGTGATGTAGCAGGCACAGCCTCTTCTACTCATTTCCTCTAAGACAACTCCTTCTGTCCTGCCCTTCACTTCTATACATGTTCCAGTCTAGTCTCCTCCTGTTGACTTCCTGCCCTAGTCCCATTCTCTTGGTGTACCCACTCCCAGTCCCAGCTCCCTGTGCTTCTCATCCCAGGCTACCAGGCTCCTTATCCTGAAGCAGATTGTCTGGCAAGCTGATGAGTAGCTTAGAGCAGTGGTCTCCAATCCATTGAGAGGCGGGACGAAAATATTAGAACTTCTTTTTATATTTATTTTTTATCTAAAAAAAAAAAGAAAGAAATTAAGCTTTACTAATATTTAATATATGGATTGACACTGGTGCCCTCACTTGGTCCATGTGTCAGACAGTCATGAGTCATGTACGGTATGTGAGTAGTACATGTATATAATTTATAAATAAATAAATATACATATTTTAGGGGTGCGTGCTCAAAATTTTTTTTACTGATAGGGGTGCATGATCAAAAAAGTTTGGAGACCACTGGCTTAGAGCTTGGGAATCTTTGTAGCTCTAACTGCTGTTGTCCTAAATTCCCAGGCTCATTCATTTTGCTTCTGTGCAGTAGGGCTGTCAGGCCTACCATTACCCAAGTCATAAATAGGCTTGCAGAGTGTGACAGAAGTCCCGGATGAAAGTCAGGGCTATCAGCTTCTCTGGGGTCTTACAGAATAAAGCCACTGGTGGGATGACAAAGGCCAAGGAGCCAGGGTTAGAGCATCCATTATCAGGGGAACATAGGACTGGAAGTGATCTCCTTCCTATCAAAGGCAAACTAAGCTGCCACCTTAAATGCAGTGTAGCAGCATTAAAAATAGTCCCACCTCAAGGAATAGGAAGGGCTGCACTGTAGAAGGACAGAGTACTAAGAGACAGAGTTTGTCCCAGTAGGCACACCATTTGCTCTAAGGGAGAGTGAAGCTGTTTTGGAGGTAGCTGTCTTGGAAGTGGGAGGAGTGATGTAACCTGGCAGGGTTTGAATAAGATACCTTAGCAAGAGCCCGGGAAGAGTCCTGGCCTGGGACTGGCTGAGAGGCTTGGTTAAAAGAGGGGAGCAGTTTTCCTAGTGAGGAGAACAAAGGAGAGAGAGAGGGGGTGAGAGACAGGCTGAAGACCAGGAAAAGGATCGCCCCCATGGCCATCTCTCCCGAGAGCCCCTGGCAGAGCCCCGCAGAAGCAGCAATGAGAGGCTGCAAAGAGAGTGCTATAGTGTGTCCATTCTCCCTCCCTTCCCTTCTGAGCCCTGCCTGGGCAGGACAAGAGAGAAGCTGCCTGGGAAGACCATCATGCAAGTCCCTGTGGAGCTGGGTGAGTACAGGAGGGGACGGGGACACAGGGCCAGGGGGAGACTGCTTGAGACTGGCCTGGTTTTTCCCCTGTGATTGAGAAGGCACAAGAGAAGGGCAGGCTCAGGGTGCTGGAGGGAGCCCTGGGCTAGGGGGGCAGGAACTGCTCCAGCCGCCAGAAGCCCCAGGGGAGACAGGGCCCAGGGAGGGGCTGCATTTGCTGGGTGCTGTGAGGTTGTGCTGGGCAGGGGAAACTGTTTCAACCTGTAGCCCAGGGAAGGGGTTTTGGCAGGAATCAGTTCTTTTGCAGGGACTGCAGGGGAGGAGCCACCACTTGCTGTAGTGATACCCCTGGAATTTGGAGAGGGATGCCAGCAGCAAGGACCACCCACAGATCCCGTGCAGGGGCACAGGTGCAGTCCTGCTCCCTGTGACACCCAGCCAGGGGCTGTGCACACAGGGTCCTCAGTACACAGTGTAGAAGTTATAGACTGTGTAAATGAGTTCTTGATGGTTTATTAGTTGGAGTATCAATGTATTTATTATTTATTGGTTCCTTATTTATCATGGGTAATTTGTATACCTTCCCCTAGTGTAATGTGTATCCAAGAAGCATTAACCCTTAAGCCACCATCACCAGGTCCTGCGGTATAATATTTGGTCTATTGGATTGGTTATATGTTAACTTGTAAATAATTATATCCTATAAATAGTTTTATAACAGTCTGCAAAGTTGTTTGATTGTAAGGGAAGGCTCTCCACTCTGGGACCCTGCAGCAGCTGCCCAGGGAGCTGGGCAGGGCCAGTGGCTACTGGGTACCCTAGGGTCCCACAATTCAGTTAAGGGTGTGGGTAGTGTCGTGCCCAGGGTTACAGTACTAAAGTTGCTTATCCCCACTACTCATTTTGGAAGGCTGTCCTAGAACAGAGGTGGGCAAAATACAGCCTGCAGGCTGGATCTGGCCTACCGGGCTATTCTATCTGGCCCGCAGAGCCCGTAAAAAATGTATTAAATTAATGTTTATTTGCCCTGGCTCCCTGTCAAAGCTGGTTGGAGCCGGGGGCAATAGGACCTAGAGGGAGGCCTCAGCAGGCTTGCAGGCTTGAGCAGCCCAGCCTTGCCCACCTCCAACCAGTTTCCTTCTTTCCTGCCCTCACTCTGCTCCAGCACCAGGTGGCTGTAGCTCCTGGCTGCATCCCCAGACTGCGGAGCATGGGACTGCGCTGGTAAGGGTGTGTATGAGTGCGCACATGTGTCAACAGGCACACGGGCAGAGTATGTGCATGTCTGCAGGCACGAGGCAGGGTGTGTGTGTGCGTGTTCATAAGGTGAGTGCCACATGCACACCCCTCCATACACGTGCACGTATGCCTCCCCTTGCACTGCCATACACAAACCCCAGCCACTCTCCCTCCATACCCACCCACACCCCACATACCCACAGCCCCCACAAAATACAAGAGTAAGACTTCATTTTAAGCTATTGTGCAGTCACCTCTGCGTACACAGACACATGTAAATCAGGAAAAAATATTTTTTGAAATCAAATTAATCAATGTTGGAGATGATCACTTTTTAGAATATAATTTGGTATTTTTCTGGTTCTGAGATGGCAAAAACCCTTCCTGAAAGGAGTTTCATAGTTTCATAGTTTCTAGGGTCGGAAGGGACCTGAGCAGATCATCTAGTCCGACCCCCTGCCATGGCAGGAAAGAATACTGGGGTCAAACGACCCCAGCAAGATGTTCATCTAACCTCCTCTTAAACACCCCCAGGGTAGGAGCCAGCACTGCTTCTCTTGGAAGTTGGTTCCAGACCCTAGCCGCCCTGACCGTGAAGTAGCGCCTCCTGATATCTAACCTAAACCTACCCTCTGCCAGCTTGTGACCGTTATTCCTAGTCACTCCTGGCGGTGCTCGGGGGAACAGTGGCTCCCCCAATGCCTGCTGATCCCCCCTGACTAGTTTATAACAGGTCACAAGATCCCCCCTCAGTCTTCTCTTTTGGAGGCTGAACAGGTTCAGGTCCCATAGCCTCTCCTCATAGGGCCTGCCCTGTTGTCTCCTGATCATATGAGTGGCCCTCCTCTGGACCCTCTCCATGCTGTTGACATCCCTCTTGAAGTGTGGCGCCCAGAATTGGACGCAGTACTCCAACTGCGGCCTGACCAGTGCCGCATAGAGGGGGAGGATCACCTCTTTGGACCTGCTCGAGATGCATCTGTGGATGCATGACAAGGTACGGTTGGCCTTCCTAACTGCCTCTCCACACTGCCGGCCCATGTTCATCTTGGAGTCAATGATGACCCCAAGATCCTTTTCCACCTCCATGCTGACAAGAGGGGAGTTCCCCAACCTGTAGGTATGATGCTGGTTAAAATGGTGAGTATTTCTGGGGACAAGGGAAGGGGCTTCTGGTAGCAGGGTCAGGGGTTAGGGGGTGGGATTTCTGGTCACAGGATGGCGACTAGGGGGCAGGGCACCTGTCAAGGGGTGGGACTACCCATGCAGCCTTTGACAGCTTGCCAAAACTCGGTAAGCGGCCCTCCGCTCAAAAAAATTGCCCACCCTCATTCTAGAACCTCTCCTTGGATGGTTAGGATCCTCCCTATTTCCAGTCTAATTGTATTCACGGTCAGTTAAACCCATTTAGTCTTTTTTCTCCCCTGGTTCTGAACAGCTCATAAGTTGTATCATTTCCGAGGCAGAGATCCCAAAGGCTTCCCTAGGCTCAGACTTGCAGTCTGAGCCAGCTCTCCAGGCAGACCATCTCAGATCTGGGCCTCCATTCCCTTTCATGGTGAATTTTGAAATGTTGGGGTTTTGTTTCAATGCCAAACAAAAATAAATATCAAAACAACAGAATCCTCCATAAAACAGATAGCTATTGTCCTGTACAGCGCTACTCCCTGCCTCATGGCCCAGCCTACCTTTGCCTTCCATACTGGCTTGCTGTCTGAGCTCTGATCTACATCCCCATTCCCAGACGTCCTTATATCAAGCCCCAGTCTCCTCACCTAGCCAATTCCAGTTTCCCACAACCTCACATAGCATCTTGTACAATCTCTTCCTTCCATCTCTGCATGAACACTTTCTTTCAATGTACCTTCCCACACTCCCTATTTTTTACAATGGACAAAGCAAAGTACTTTTCCCCTAGCCTCCTTCTTACACATGGCTTACTAGTTTTGAAAAGAAATAAAAATTAGCCAGAGGCTGACACACAACCCATACATTTTCACTGAAAATGGTTTAGGTTTGGCAAAGTTGTAAGCAGCTGCAAACAGTCTTGAAAGTGGAAGTGTCAGTCTTACTACCAGGTAAGGGGGAGTGGAGTAGTCCTACCTACAATATGGGGTTGAAATGACACCACTGAGGTCCATGGGAGCTTTGGCAGTAACTTTAACAGAAACAAGTCTGGACCCTTCTTTTTGAGAAACAGACTGTGCATTTTTGTGCAGTAAAAAGAAAACAGCTACTTTTCTTCAGATACTTCTATCACTCCCATTCATTATATTGACATGAGTTAGGTAGTAGATGCCCAACTGCTAATTCTGCATGTACAAATAATGGCACATACTCAATACATCTGGGCACAACCCTTAACCAGGTTAAGGGGTTTTTTGTTTTTTTTTTGTGGAAAATGTGGCCCTTAGAGATATCTATGATATCATTACAGTTCTCCATCCTGAAGCTCAATCAGTGTAAGAAGATTCCTGCGACTGCACAAAACCTTTAGAACCTATATGGGATCTAAGTAAATATGAGGTCTGCTTGAAGGGCTGAGGACACAGGTTGTAGATGCACAGTAGTCTATTTTCTGATGTATTGCCAAAGTCATCTCCTGTATTTTCAAAGTTCAATTAAAATACTTCAGTACTCATTATACTTTTTCTTACAAGTATTACGTATTATATGGTTGCTTGTCACACTACATACTGCTTGACCTGCCCCACTCATTCAGACTGGACAACTATTTTCCTACAATACTTTATTTTGTATAAAGTCTAATTCTGACATGGAAGTAAAATAGAAAAGTAATAAATGAAAAACAGAAATATAAAATTACTATCTTTCCTTTTTCGAGGGGGGGTGGGTGGGAAGAAGAAAGAGAAGAAGAGATAGAGAAATTAGTTTATATGCACATGATGCAACTCCCAGAGAAATTTCTGGATGAAATTCAGTAGTCTGTATGGATCTTAGAAGTCCAAGGGATGGAACTGGAAAGGTATACCAGGAAGTGATACAAGACAATATATTTTACACAAGATGAACAACTGAGGTAGAAAGTAACTAGTCCTTCTGAATAGCACTCTTTATATAAGCAGGCTCTCCAAATATAACAGCTCTACCATCTGTTCTATTCAGATCCCATCCACCTTCTTTAAATATACCAGCTCAGATAAATTAGTATAACACTGTTTAATATGGACATAGTTGTTTGTATAGGAGGTGCTTCACATTCCTCTCAGAAATGACTGTACCAAAGGAAATTTATTATACTGGTTCAATCTACCTTCACACCAAAACAAATGAGTCTAGCCCTATATAATTATTTTAGTAATTAAAAAAAAAATCACATTCCAAACTGGTATACTTACACTGATACAAAAAACTTTGTTAATTAGTCCTTCAGTAAAAGAGGCATTAGAAATGCCAAAGACAGGAAGATGTTCAAATTCACATACATTGTGATATTTAGGATGACCACAAGATGGAGATAGAGTTTAAAAATTAAAATAAAACAGGTCTGAGTGGTGAGATGTATTAACGCTCAGTCACTGTTACTGTGATCTAACTGATTTTAGATGTTATCACCAGCACATGGAATTTATTAGTTTCTTGGTCTCTGCTCAGCAGTCTGGGATGCAATCATCACAAAGTAAATACCGTACTGGCTCGTCACAGTGGGATTTCCTATTTGGTGGAATAAAGAGCTGCAATGCTGTATCAAAAGGAGGCTTTGATTGTAGTCTTGAGTTCGGGGCTAACCCAGGATAACAAGTTATGGTTAGTAAAGTATCTCCCATTGAGGTCTGGGGGACAATTACTTTTGAAACAGTTAATTGGTTGGTAGATGAGAAAAGGAAAAATCTAATTTTCATTCCAAAAATATTGAAATATATGCACTTTAAATATTACGCTAGTCTAAGAATACAGTAATTAGTTAAGTTACTAGCCATGGAAACAATGTTTAATACAGCAAACAACAATATTCCTGAGTATAACCCTAGAGAGCTTTGAAAATTGATCAAATTTGCAATACCTACACAAGATAGCTAAAGCATTAAATTATAGCATGTTGCCCGCTCTTTAGTAATTGCCCATGCTCATAGCTTTGCCTTGCTATATAGCCTACCCATTTTCATTGAAGGGCAAGCTACCTCACACTTACCATGGGGTAAGAGCTTGCAAAAACAACTTACTTGTTGTAAATGTATAACCTAGCTAAATCAGTGGTACCTTGTTCAAGTACCCTTACCCTTGAATAGAGATTTTAAAAACCTTTATAAACATTAAATAACGAAGCCTCCTAATATCTCCCAGAGATTCTAACACTCATTTAACAGATGGGAAAGTAAAGTACGGATTAAGTGTTTTGCCCAGGACACGCTGGGCTCGTCTACATGTGCACCCCACTGAGCAGTTGGTACTGTGCAGTCATTTAGTACATGCTTTAGCTTAAGCAAGTACTAAGTGACTGCACGGTACTGCGCAGTCTGGGTGGCATATATATCATTTCTGACCCTACTGCACAATTGTGGCAGCATCACAGTTAGTGCCCACTGACATTACGTTACTGCGACATAGCATCTCATGTAAACTTAGAAAGTCTAACCCACAGATACTGGGGACAGATAGAGTTGCAACAATACCTCAGGACAAGAGTGTCAAACATATGGCCCAGGGGCTGGATCCAGCCTGTGGAACCATTCTAGCTAGACTGCTGGTGGTCTGGAAGGCTGCTGGAATTTGGGGCCAGTGAGGCGTAGCCTGCTGCAGAATTTGGGATCTCTGGAGCATGACAGATATGGCCATCAGTGGCAAGGAGCAAATGATACAGCCCTTCTTGCCCTACAGCCACCCAATCCCCAATCCACACTGGTGCTTGTTCCTGGTCCCACACTGCCACCCAATCCCTGACTTGCCCTGCCACCTTAACATGGACCCATGTCACTGATCCTGGACCCACTGCAGTTGCTGCTGGCTTGAGGGCGAGTCTGACATTCCTGTCTAGGTTACCATATATTAGGTATATGGATTGACACAATTCTTAGTTCTAATTAATGGTAACCCAGTAACATTTATTAATATCTTAAGCATTATAAAAATTATAATGTACCTTGGGATTTTTGAATTTCTTCCTCATCTTGGATGAGGCCAAGTGGAATACTAATCAGAGAAGGTTTCTTTTTTATTATTACTATTTCCTGTCATCACTAAGGCCCAACCTGAAAGTTAATGGGCAAGCAGATTTCTTTCTTGATGGATGATAGAGAAGATACTATATTTGATTAATGTCAGAAACTGGGAACCCAATTCTCTATGGCTAGGAGCAGACATTCAAAAAGCCCAAGCCTAAATTGATTCACTCTTTGCAGGTTAGTCCAAGTTGTGCAGTTTGAACTGATTAATAATTGGACAGACATGCTTCTTTCAACCGCGAAATGCAGGCACATGCCTACAGTGGCTCAAGCCAGAAGTTGTGGGATGCTAGAGCTTGACTGCCAGCCACTGCCAAAGGGGAGGGAAGAGAGCTCTCACCCTCCCTGCTGGAGTAGAGGGGGCATGGTCAGGCACCAGCGGGGGGCTAGCAGACACAGGGGATGCCAGCATAGGGGAAAAGTCCTTTCTCTGAAGCAAGGAATTAAACACAGCAATTTGCAAACCATATAACAGGGAACTACCAAAAATCTTTGCCTAAGTGAAGATACAGCCCAGTAAAACACAGCATACACAGCTTAGCCTAATTTAAAATATAAACCAGAAAGATGAGAGTTAGTTTTACTGATCCTGAGGGCAGAGTGTCTCCTTATAGCTGGGCATTCAGAAAGGCTTTGTTTACATGTTCTGCTTTATAATGTAATGTAGCTCTGTGCATTCTTTGGTGAAGCTGCCTGCAGCTTCCCTTTATATCTCCAGCGTGTGTGATCACTGATGATTGTCTGGTCTCTGTCACAACTTCCAACCTCTCAGTCTGGTCCTGCAAGTCAGCTTTGGTCTCACAGATGCAGGGCTTGGATTTGCACACCTCTCTCCTCCACTCTGGGACACACAGACAAGACAAGCCATGGAGGTACAGCTAGGGCTGGCAAATAGCAGCTGCAGTCCCAGGGTTTGCCAATGGAGGAAGGGGCATTTAGCAGGGCACTAGGGTACCTGTTACTGGCATTGGTAATAGGGCTTGACTGCCAATCAGCAGGGCAGCACAGCTGAAGGTTGCTTAAGCGACAGATTGGGTCAGCTGACTGAAAGGGGGCAGGGCCTGGCTTTTATAAAAAGCCAGGCCAAGGCCTGAGTCAGTTCCCTTCTGGCAACCTAAGAAGCAGCAGCTCTGCTGCAGGGCAGGGCAGTTACCATCTAGCAGCCTGAGGAGCAAGAGCTTGGCTGCCGAGCCAAGTAGAACAGCCAGACCATCTGCCTGATGATGCGAGTAGAAAGAACCCCTGGCAAGGAGGTATTGCAAGAGGGCCAGGGTGGTGTCGGATTTATGTTATAGCCACAAGGCTCATTCTGGGGTTACAGCCGGGTGGCTTAGAGTTGTGTTAGAGCCAGGAGGCTTATGTGGATGTTGTAGCCGATTGGCTTATGGCTTATGTTTGTGTTGCACTAGAGGACCGGGTGAGGCTATTAGGGGATGGAGGAGGCCTCATTAGGAGCTGCCCAGGAAGGTGGGGGTGCTCCTGGTGTTGGAGGGAGTGCTGCATTTTGGGATGTCCTGACCCCAGCCCAGTGGGGTGATTATTGGGACAGGCTCAGGGGAGATCCCCAAATAGCATGGGGGTTTCCTGGGGGCCCTGAGAAGGCACAGAGATTGGTGCCCAGGAGCGTGAGAAGAGCGGAACTAGCCCGAGGGCAGGCAAGGGAAGCGTGAGAGGCGTGAGCAAGGCCCAGTGTGGGTGAGAATGTGAGGCATGGGCCCCAAAAGGGGGGGAAGCCTACTAGGAAGCCCCAGAGAGGGGCGAGGGTCAGCGTAAAAGCCCAAGGCAGGGCAAGCATGCGATTAAGAGCCCGGAGAGGGCAGGGCGCCCGGGAAAGGGCAGGGCACATGGGAGAGGGCCCAGAAAGGGCAGGGTGCGTGGGACAAGTGAGCACCGGAGAGAGGCGCGGCATTTTGGGGGTTGTGGCCCCAGCCCTGTGTGGGGTGGTATGTAGCCCAGTGAGACGTGCGACCCAGGAGGAGGGTCAGGGGGCCAGGCATGGCTACGGGCCACCTGAGACCTAGCGTGAGAAGCGCAAGGCAAGGCCCCAGAGCGGGCGACCGAGCATGAGAAGCGCAAGGCAAGGCCATTGAGAGGCCCGGGAAAGGCGAATGCACGGGCAGAGAGCCTGGTGAGGCACCGGATCGGCATAAAGTCCCGGAGAAGGGCAAGCATGCGGTTGAAAGGTCCCAGAGAGGGGAGGGCGCACAAGTAAAGCATGGAGAGGGGGCAGACATGTGGATTGTGGCCAGGAAGGGCGGGCGCACGATTAGAAGCCCAGAGAAGGGCGGGTGCATGAATAGAGGCCCTGGAGAAGGGGCACGTATATTGGGGAGGCCCCAGAGAGGGGGTGCATATATGGGAGAGGCCCAGGAGAGGGTGTGCATGGAGAGAAGCCCTGGAGAAGGCATGTAGCGATAGAAGGCCCTGGACAGGGTGAGCGTGAACTGATTGAGCCCAGAGAGAGTGAATACTCGGGCAGGGACCTTTTGTGGGGAAGACCTCCAGGGAAAGTATAGTGGCAAGACAACGTCTGGAAGAACTGCAAGGCTTGAGGCGTGCTAAAGGGGAGGTCGGCAGCACGCGTAGCCCATAAGGCTGGGGTGCACCAGATCACTGCATAGAGTAGGGCCAGTGCGAGAGCACCGTGTCCAAGGGGAAAGAAGGCAGCCTCCCATATAAAACCAAGACATGGCGGGTGAGAAGGAGGGTGCGTTTGAGACCCAACTTGGTACAGTAGGGGCGCCAGGGGAGATCATGGCTGCTCCTGTGCCCTGCCCTGTGACAAGGTGGGGGGGGGGGGGAGAGGGGACAGAGGGAGAAATTTGCTTCAGGGGCCACCAGCATTTGGCCATACCCTGCCCCTGCCCTGGCTAGAGAGCAGAGGGGAGGGGCCAGCCCTGCTGTGGAGCAGAGAGCCCTGCCCAGCCCAAGAGCATGCTGGGATGCTGGTTTATCTTAAAACAGCAAGGGGTCTAGGACAGAACTCACTTTGGTCAAACCAGCTTATGTAATAAGTCTGATAATACATTCAACCAGGTTTATCTCAAACCAGTTTCAGCCATTTTCAAACTGGCTTATGTGCCCTGAACATCTGTTCTGTTACAGGTTTAAACCAGTTTCTGATCACTTAAACTGGTTTATGTGTAATGTCTGTCCGTAGCCCATGTCACTGTACTTCTACAGTATACAAACCTAAAAAATAAAGCTGGAAAGGCCTAAAGAGGGAACAATCTATATGAAAATAAATAAATAATTATTTCTTTGTTTCCCGCTCTCCATGAGATGATTTAGATGCATGGTGACCAGCAAAAAAAAAGGATGATAACTTCTGTGGAATAGCAGTGGTTAATTTGTGCATTTAATCTGGTTCAGAGTCAAATTATACATTAAACAAATAAATAGTTTTAATTAGGACAAGTCATAAATAGCAGGTGGTAGAAGCTTTAAAATATATTATCAGGTGACCTCAATATGGAAAATTATTGGCAATCCAATAATCCAAACCATTAAGATTTAAGATGTCTCCAGGTAGAATGTAAAAACTGCTCACTATCTTGGCACACAAGAACCTTAAAAACTCAGGAAGCTTCTGCTCCTAACAACAGTCATGTCCATTGTGAAAATACTGGTCCTAGTTGGTTATTTATAGCTAAAGAAACCTATTAAGTGTTTGCATCTGAAATATGGGTAATGACAAAGGTTAAGGGACATCAACCCACATTTAAAAATAACTACTTTGATTAACATGCTGTAATCAGCCATCACTCATAGAAAAGTATGTATAGTTACTGTATTTCTGTCTCTTGGGCAAGGGAAATATGTAAACACACACTGATTTAAATCTTCCAGGCTCAATGCTTTCAAGTAGGAGATGGGTAAACTCCAAAATGCCTGGGTGGATTGAGCATCCACTAATTTGGGCACTGTTTCCCAATTACCAGAACCTCTGTAATGCAAAAACCCCTCTCTCATGAGATTCCCAATACTCTATTTCCTCTGCTCAAAATACTGAGATAAAGCAAGCAATTATGAAAATAAAATAATGCTAAAAAATTCTGTTCAAGTCTTGAGCAAAGGTCTAGGTCAGTTTTCTTTTCTCCAAATCAATTTATCCATGTATTTTGCTGGGTTATGAAGAAGTTCAGACTTGGTGATTTTTATACTTGCTTCAGAATTTCTATTCTATCATCTTTCTCTTTCAAAGCACTGCATTTTATGGTCAGGTGGGAAGCAAATAAAAATGGGATGGATGGAAACTGGAATGGAAGAATCATGTCATTCAGCCATGAAAGCTGGTTGAATGAACTTCAGCTGCTCACAACTTTGCCAAACTTAAACCATTTTCTGTGAATTTGGGACATATCGATTGGAAAAAAACAATGAGTTTGGCTTGCATATAATTAATTTAAATGATCAGAGTCTGCTTGCAGGGATTCATTTCCCTGCTCCTTTAGGGCCAGGAAGTTAAGGCTCCTACTCCTATTGAAATCAGTGGAATTTTTTACTCATTAAAAAGCAACTGGACTGGGCCCTTAATGAACTTGGTGGTATAACCATAAAGATACCAGTGTCCATTCCTGTGAAGTGTTGCATAGCAACTGAGTAGGTGAGGAAGTCACTATCTGGTTAAAGTTGAGCAAGTCAAGTCAGTTCTGAGGCTGCTGCAACCATTGGGGCATCAGAGATGCTATAATAACCCTTTTAGGTTAGTTGAGTTGCTTTGCATCATTGGTGATTCTTCGGGCAGAGTGACCTGGCAATACACATATCCTCTCCAGGCATGGATAGCTGTTGGCTTGCAAGGAGCTCATTTGCCCTTTGAAAGGTCTTGTTTTAGATCCTGCTGGGTATCTACATACCCTTCTCACCCAGGCTAGCCCAGGTGGGGGTGCTGATTTAGTCACTGACAAACCAACCATGAAACAGGCTCTACTGCCTTATATGGTACCAGATAACAGACCAAGAGAGGCCCAGCCTGACAAGCTGGGCAAGCAGCTACAAATTTGTCAAAGCATTAACTTTATCAAAGACAGTGGGGAGAAAAAGTGCAAAAAAAAGTTCTGGTGTGATTAAAAAAAAGTTCTGCAGATATGGGTGTATTTATGCATATAAGGGTTTAGGAAAATGCACAATGGTAAGAAATCAATTATAGAAGTAGTCTGTAAGTAGCTAGTAGTAGTAAAAATAATGAACATACAGGAAACAAAAGATATAAAAACAGTATGGGAACAAAGGGTCTTTGGATTACTGAACTGTGCTCTAGACCTGAGTGAAGCTGCTAGTATTCACTTCAGATTCGGTGGACTCAGGGGACAGTGATTCCATTTGGTGATTTGAATCAGTGTCCCAAATCAATTCAGCCTAATCTGATTCAGAGATTTAGCTGCTGCTGAATTGGCGGAATCTCCAAATCAAACAGACCCCATCCCCTACCTGCTCTCCCAGCCCTGTCAACGGCTGCCCTGCCTGCCCCAGTGTTTTGGCTCTTAAAAAAGAAAAGGAAAAAGCCCCACACTCATCAGCTCCTGCCAGGTGGGAGGGCCATCTCCACTGCCCCTGCTACTCCACGCTGCATAGGGGGTCTCTGCTATGAGCCCCCCAGAAGCCCCAGTGGCTGCTGCAGCAGCTGGTGAGGGTGGAGCTTTCTTTCTTTTTTTTCTGATTTGGAAAAGATTCAGAGAGCTTCAGAGGTTTGGGCATTCCTGCTTGCTGCCGCAGGGAGCTGGACCTGGACTCCATGCCAGTAAGTAGGGGGGAGGGGACTTCAGGAGGGGGTGGGCACCACAAGGGGACCCCACCAGGCCCCATCCCCTGCCAGGTCTCCCAGTCTCCCTGAGCACTCCCTGACCCCCATCCACTCTTTTAGCCCCGTCAGTATCTGCCCCACCTGGCCCCAGCTTCCTGGCTCTTTATTATTATAATAATAATAATACCACACACTTGCTGGTTCTTGCCCCCTCGCTGCCTGGCAGTGCTTGGGGGGGCTCTGCCACGAGCTCCCATTCCCCACCCACTTTCTCAGCCCCATCGATAGCTTCCCTGCCTGGTCTCAGCTCCCGGTTGTTGTTTTTTTTTTTTTTTTAAAGAAAAGCCCCACACTCACTGGGTGCTGCAGTGGCTGTTGGGGCTTCTGGGGGCTCATGACAGAGCACTCCCATGCAGTGTGAGGCAGTGGTGGGGGGGAGGGCAGTGGGGATTGCCCCCGCCTGGCAGCAGCTGGTGAGTGCAGGGCTTTTTTATTTTTATTTTTTAATTTTAGAGCTGGGACACTGGGGCCAGGTCAGGCAGCCATTGATGGGGCTGGGACAGTGGGTGGGGGTTGGGGAGCACTCAAGGGGGCTGGGACCTCCCCCTGGTCCCCTCCCCTCCAGCCCCCCATCCCTTCCTTACTGGCACGGAGTCTGGGTCCAGCTCCCTGCAGTGGCGAGTGGGGACTGCATGAATCTCTTTTCTGAGTTGATTTGGAGAGCTTCAGATCAATTTGGACCTTTTTATTGGTCTCCCGATTTGATTTGGATTTGGAGATACAGCCACTGAATCAGACCGACTCTCCTCTGAATCGAATCAGCACCCAAAGCTTCAGATAGCCCTACTACACTCCTGTCCCAGTGAAACACTGAGCTGTCTAAACACCAGGATAGGAAGTGAGACTCACTTGCAAGGTTACTAGTGCATTTCTTAGTTTAAAAGTGTGTGCAGTCTGATAAATAAACCTACATTAGTGAAGTAAAAACTCCTGTCTCTTAAACATTCTTTCTCTCAGCAAGCCATTGGTTCCCCATTCCGAGAGTTTGAGGTAGCAGAGCAGGGGAAAGCACATCAGGATTCAGGTGAGCAAGGCACAGTTCTGTAAAGTACAAAGCTGTTATAACTTCAGAACTTTTTGTTGATTCCAGACATCAGCAGTTTGTGGAAGAATAAAAACTCCTACATGAGCAGTGTTGGGATTTAGGTTGAGGCTGCTCCACGGTATTCCCAGTACATCTCATGGCAGGAGGTCAGCCTATGACAGTGGAAACTGTTGGGTCTAGCAGAATAATCTTAATATAAAATATAAAAAATTAACTGTATTTTCAAAGTTAATCATGAGATCTAATTGACTGGATAACAAACCTATGCGAATGAGGTCCCATCAAGCTGCAAACATCATGAGGCTTCAAATCTGACATCTCTTTTAGTGGGACTTTATAAATCCTGTTGTGTTATTGGACTATGATTATGAACAGTCCAAACCCTTCTGAAAAAACCAGAGACGCACAACAAAATTCCTCTGCTAAAAATGGACTGTTACTTGTACCTTTTTCCTCCCTCTCCATCTTGTATGAATTAAATCTTATTTTCAGTAGAAGTCTCTCAGAAGTATTTCTTTTAACCCAATGATGCGATGAGCACTATGACTTTATGGGAGCCACCAGCCTCTGTCAATGAATTTATACAAAATGCATATAAAACATGAGTATGTTAGTGAAGCTGAAATATTTCCTATTCCTTTCCTTCCAATACAAACAAACAATGACACCTTATTAAATACAATGCCATATATAATATTTAAACACAGAGCATCAAGTTTATTTCTTGATAGGTTGCTCATGGAAAAGATCAAGAAAACCACAAGCCTACCTATTCTGGATGAACAGCAAGAAACTCATGGCCTTTCATATAATAAGAACGGTAGTAGTCACCCTTAACCCACTGTTGTCAACCCATGGGTCACAACCCAAAAGTGGGTCACAAGAATATATGAAAGAATCATGAACAATCACAGAAAGACATGGGAAATCATGGATTTTCTCCTTTTAAGGGTGAATAACATGGGAAATCACAGGTTACCCCTAGCAAGCTGGCAGAGTTCCAGCCTGCAAGGGGCTGCCTGGGCCTGGGGGAAGAGGGAGGAAGGTGATATATAACACATGCACATGGCAGCCAGGCAGCATGGAGAGCAGCTCCCTGCAGGTAAGTCAACAGGGTGGCAGGGGCACAGAGCAGGATTTGTGTGCCCACAGTGGGCATGGGGTGCAGCCCCGCTGGACTGGCACAGCCTCTGTGGCCCAGAGGACAGGACACAGAGTGGGGCATTGAGACTTGTTGCTGCTGCCACTGCCAGCACTGCTGCACTAGCCATGCCACCGACAGTGCAAGGAGTAACAGATGCAGGGATCTGCACTGCCCTACCCTCCTATCATTGCCATTGCTCCCCTTAGGCTCTACCCTGGAGGGGAGGGGGGGGAAGGTGGGGGGCAGTGGGTGGCCGGAGGGAAGCAGTGGCAGTGGGATAGAGCTGCAGCCCAGCATGCAAGAAGCTTACAGCAGGAGGAGTTGAGAGTAGTGTGCCCCTCCCATCTGTTACTTCTCATGCTGCTGGTGGTATGGCTGGCACAGGGGTCCTGGTGGAAGCTGTGTCAGCAGCAACAAGTCTCAATTCCCCACTCTGGGTCTCATCTGGTGGGCCACAGAGGCAGCTCCTGTCCATGCCAGTCCAGCCAGGCTGCAGCCCCATGCCCTCTGTGGGCGGACCCGCCCCTCTACCTCACACTCTCACCCCCTACCCAGCACACTGAGGGCTACGGTCTCAGTGCAGGGGGCAGTGAGTCAGGAGTGAGGGGCACAAGCAGGATTGGGGGGCTGCACGTTGGGACTAAAGGGCACTGGCAGGGCAGGGGGCTGCAAGTCAGGAGTGAGGGGCACCAGCTATTTGCACTGTGCAGATTATGCAGTGATGAATGTCACTTGGGAGCAATGGAGGGCCACATATTAATATTGCTGTTAATGCTTTCCTGTTGATTTTGATTTCTGTATTTAAAATTAAGATTGTTGAGCTGCTTTAATTTATAGTGTGTAGTAAGTATTTGGAGGCCAAAATACTTGTGTGTTTTCTACTTAAACTATTTACTGGGTCAGGCCTGGCCATCAGTGTTTACAAATAGCTCCTGATACAAGAAAGTTTGAGAACCACTGCCTTAACCAGTACATTCCTTGTCCCATTTTTGAGCAGTATAATGTCTTTGTTTGCTTACTTCCCTGCCTCTTCAAAAGTGGCTACAGTTTAAGTGCTCTGGGATCTTTTAGAAGGAAAGGCACTGTAATCCAAATAACTGTATAAATATTGCCTCTCTAGTTTGCTCAGCAAAATCACCCCTGCCTTTAGGATCCAGACATCAAGACTTAAAATTTGCATATCAACCAATTTTGCTAGCAACACTGACATCTAGTACTTAAGGCTGTCATTATTTCTCAAGCAAAATTCCCATGGAAAACATCAAGAAGAGTTTCTCTTGAATAAAAACCAGAGGACTGCTGGCACTAGGATTGCAAATGATGATTCTCTGAGGCTGAGGTCCTGATCTTAAACTTGCAAACCCTACATGAAGCCATGTTTAGCAAGGCCAAGTTAAGTCCCATGCACGATTAGCAGGATCCTGGCACAAAGGCAGGTTGTGATCAGGGCACCATTTTGTTTTTGCTGAAGTTAGGTAACAACTAATGTCAAAGGAGTTACTGAATGGATAGCGAGTTTCCCAAGCCAACTTTTCCTCCGAACCAGTCTTTATAGGACGTGATATGGGAAGAGGAAGGCAAAAAGAAAAGGAATCTTGACATTTCTAGAACAGGATAAGTATCTTTCACTATAGTGAAAACTTTGGTGTTTCTGGAACAGGATACATTTTTAAAAAAATCTACAGGAATGAAACCTGTATTAATAGTGTATTCAAAAACCAAGATTTCAGGTAGTACAGTTTTGATCAAAGAAGGCAGAGAGACTCAGTTTGAAAGAATCCTTAAGTTGTTTGCAATTTTCACTTTAAGTAAGAACTACAAAAGCAAATGCATTCATCATCAGCTTGGGAGCCTGAAGGATTTTAGCATGGCTGATCAAGGGTAATTCTCACATAAAACTTTTACATTGTACCACACAAAGCTTAATGGTCATGGTAGGGCAAGATGAAAGAATTATCCTCCATCACAGGCCTGGCTGAGTGTGATATACAGACACCAATTTTGGTGAGAAACAATGGGCATCTATACATGTGCTCTGGGTAGAGGGGGAAGGGTACTTTAATTAGAACAGCTGTGAGAGCCAGTCTAATTAAAGTGCCCACAGCATCATGTGTATTCAGCATCCCATGCTTCAAAATGGTGGTGGGGGCACTTTAACTAAAGCTCAACAAGCTTTAGTTAAAGCGCCCCCACTGCCATTTTGAAATGTGAGGATGCTGAATACGTGTACTAATTAGCATGCTTCAGAAAACTTACCGAGGACTTGATTAATCGAGTCGGCTTCAACATGTGCTAATTAGCACGTGTCAGAGCAGAGGACAGTCACGTGTATAGGTACCCAACATGTTCATGGTTTTCTCTGACATTGCCATATTTGTATTACTGATGGGACTGGTTAACAACTGATAACCAAAAACACTCCTCCAGTGTGGGCAAATAGGTCAATAGCCCATTGACAAGGGGTTAACCCATGGAAGTGTAGGGAAGACCTATGTTGCAGAGAAATATATTGCCTCATGCAGGCTCTGCAAACAACCTCAAAAAACAAGCGCTAATTCTCCTGTCCCCAGAGGAATGCTGTAAGGGAAAAAGAGGATGAGAGAATGGGAAGGAGAGAGAGAGAGAGGGATGAGTGGAAGGGGAGTTAAAGGGAAACAAGGAGTTATGAACAAAGAAGAGAGCCTCTTTCCATACACAGAATACAAGACAAATGGTAGCTCAACCCATACCATACAGCTATTTCCATAGTTAGGTCAGATCAGTGATCTACCTAGTCCAGCATCCTAGGATGGGTTATTATTAGTGACTTAAGAGCAAGGTACAAGGAACTGTGCATTTACCATTATGTTTTGTCTGCTCCCAAAGGAGCTCCTTCTAGTGGGAAATGCACAAGTGTAATGAAGATTACCCCTCCCCAAAGTGTTTATGATGCAAGCATGAGGAGGCAGAACACCTGGGTACAAAAGATGGTAGAGAAAAATAGGTAACTGTGAGACCTGTATGAACAGCGTGATGAGCAGCAGCCAGACACACCAGCTGCCTGAATAATTATTAAGTGTTTTGTGGGCCTCATGGCACAAGCGAGTTATAAGACGGGATCAGAAGTCTGGTGAATCTTTGCAAAGTGCCCCCAACAAGGCATAAAGGGCAGCACAGGAGAAAACATGAAGGAGTTTAATGTTAAATTTGATGAACGTGTAATGAAGACCAGCTATAAATTCTAGGTTGTAGAACAAGTGGAGAAGGAGTTACAGCAAGAACCACTGTATTAGAGGAAGGCTAGTATGGCATCCATCTAGAGCCAACCTTTCCTCAGCATCCTGATCAATTCAGAACTGTGCAGGGCAAAGGAATAGACAATAAGGACCCAAGTAGTATTCTGTCCCCATCACCCTCACATGATGGGTCCTTGAAGAAAGGCCACAGAAAATTTGAGAGAAGCAGCCAGGGACATCTTATGGATTTGACTGGACTTTCTCTGTCTTATGGTGACTGGCTAATAGCATCAGACCTCTGTCTCATCCTTTCAGTCTCCTCCTCAGCTTCACTTCCTATCTGTTCCTTGTATTTTCTTTCCCCTTGCCTCCACTTTTCTTTATTTAGTTAATCTCCTCCCAACACCCCCACTTCCATCACTATCATACTC
Organism: Crocodylus siamensis; assembly: GCF_052110815.1. NCBI lineage: Eukaryota > Metazoa > Chordata > Crocodylia > Crocodylidae > Crocodylus > Crocodylus siamensis. The sequence continues at coordinate 131,947,269 of NC_143397.1, read as the reverse complement.
AATGCCTTTAACAACATTTTCTCTGTTCTCCCTGCTTGGGTGTGTTCTATCCCTTTGCCACCCTGTGTGTGTCTGGGTTATGGAGATTGTAAGCACTTCAAGAGGGATGTGGACAGCATGGAGAGGGTCCACAGGAGGGCCACTCACATGATCAGGGGGCAGCAGGGTAGGCCCTACGAGGAGAGGCTACGGGACCTGAACCTGTTCAGCCTCTACAAGTGAAAGCTGAGGGGGGATCTAGTGGCCTGTTACAAACTAGTCAGAGAGGACCAGCAGGCATGGGGGGAGTCCCTGTTCCCCCGAGCACTACCAGGAGAGACCAGGAATAATGGTTACAAGCTGGCAGAGGGTAGATATCAGGAGGCGCTTCTTCATGGTCAGGGCAGCTAGGATCTGGAACCAACTTTCAAGAGAAGTGGTGCTGGCTCCTACCCTGGGGGTCTTTAAGAGGAGGCTGGATGAACACCTGGCTGGGGTCATTTGACCCCATTACTCTTTCCTGCCATGGCAGGGGTTTGGACTCAATGATCTCCTTGTCTCTTCCGACCCTAGAAACTATGACTGTCTGCTTCTCTGTGCTTATACAGTGCCTAACACAACCAGACCCTATTCTTTCCTGGGTCTTAGCTACAACTGTAATGAACATGATTAATAATGCATATTTGCAGGACTGAGGCAGGCCTCAGCTCAATATCACATAAAACATAGTTTCTAAAACAGGAAAAGTCCTAAAAGTGAAGACAAACTATTTATGAGAAGGAAGATGTGGTGGATGTATGCAAAGAGAGTTGGTATGGTGAAGCAGCAAGCCAGGAAAATTGTCTTTGGACCCATCTTTTGAATATACTGGGGCAGAAAAGAGAGAACGAGGTGCAAAGACAGCACTTGTCCAGGTTATACTGAAGGTTACAATAATTAAGCCCTCACCTAAGAAGGGCCTAATTAGTGGTTCCACTAAAAACCATTAAAAATGATGGAGGGTCATTAACACCTGTGGCATGACAAATTTAGAAGGAAGAAGGCAGATTATAATGAGCCATGAAGTCAGTTGACCTTGTCACTGCTACCTGAATAGAAATTCTGCCCCACAGTTTATTTTAAATTTAGGATGGAGCAGCAATCAAAAGGGGGAGGGGTGAGTGTGACTACATTACTGCATCCCCTCAGATCTGCCCCTGGTTACTCCCAAACTGCAAATGCAACCTATCATTAGTACAGTCAGTTCCCTAGTAGCAAGTTGATACCTACTCTGGCCAACTTTGGTTTGGAAATGGATCACTAAAGTAATGCAGAACTTATATATGGGGTCCCAGCCACTAGAAGGTCAAACTGATGCAACATATGTTTGAGTACTAGTGTTTTTTTATACTGAATGAATGAAAAATATGAATGAACAATCTCAACAAAAACTTGAAATACAGTATTTTCAAAACAGACAGTATTTCCAGTAATTGTGTGGCTTATGGGAACCTTAGTTATAAAATACATTCCAGAGATATTTCTTTATGATCCCCATACTTATTCCTGTTTTTCAGCAGTCTAATTGGTACAGTACCTGTAGAACTCTCACAGTGCACTTTATCTTCCATATTACACCCACTCTCCATCATTCATGTGGCTAGAATTATTCTGTGAAGTAACTTTTTACCAAATATGGTGTCAAATTTAAGGATATCTGATTGAATAGAAGTAGCAAATGCAGCCCACACTGAGCTCTGACAAGCAAAATAAATGATTTCCCCCACACCTCTTCAGCATCTTGAAAATGTTTCTGTACAAAATAAAAGGCTTATTAGGATGAATAAAGGTAGTGGAACTTTCTAGTGAACTAATAAAAGATAACATTTTTATTAGAAGTCTTGAATGTAGTACTGGTTTGCCAGCTTGGGAGATTAAAATTTGTTCCATAAAATAGTAGTGCAGATTTCTTCCTGCTATGAGATGGTGCTATATGGAAGATTAACCTCTAAGGTTGTGAAGATAGTTTATTTGGGGTTTTTTCCTGTGTTTATTAACCTTAACCTCCATGCTGAGACAGCCATAGAGGATACCCAGGGAAGCTGTGGAACCTCCTTCACTGGCGGTTTTGAAGTTGAGGCCAAATGAGCATTGCTTCATCTATCAGATGACCCTTATGGTCCCTTTCCAGCCCTTTGATTATGTTAATTTTAGGATGCTGTTTAGCTGCTATCTGTGATCATAGCTTTGATTTCAACTCTTAGTGGGAGGTCAGAGTCTGATCAATAAGCAGGAAGCAGATCAATGGTTCTTCTGTCAACTTGGCTACTGTCTCTATAAATGTTTAGTGATCCATTTTATCAATACAGCAAGGTGGTTGAAGGGTTGGGAGGGGTACAAGAACAAAGGCAAATCTGCTGATGGAATCATAACTGAATTATACATATATTTAGCTTTTAGAATTTGGCAGTGGTGCCAGATAATGTTGTAATACATTGTTTTAATGGGTAATGTATTTTCAATGATGAATTCTTCCTCCCTAAGTGTCTTGGATCATCTATAGTTTATTAAAAATGTGGAGAAGATCTTGCTCATTTACCTCCAAGTTTGGTGACTAGATTTTGCTTGTTGCATTCAGAAGGCCTATATTTCAGAAATATCACTCATAAGAGTTGAAAGTTTCTATGAAGAATCCAGTGTAGTTAATGGGATATTAGAAATAACTACTTTGTACTAATGAAATGGATGATAAAGGCTGTCCTACATGCAGAACTTTGCACTTTTCCTTATTGAACTTAATGAGATTTTATTTGATCCAATCCTCCAGTCTGTCTAGGCCTCTCTGAATCCTCATCCTACCCTCCAGCATATCTATCCACCCTGCTTGTTGTCTTTTTCAAGCTTGCTGAGGGTGCACTTCAAACCATCTTCTAGATCATTTATGAAGACATTGAACAAAACCAGCTCTAGGACTGACCTCTGGGGCACTCCATTTGATACTGGCTGCCAGCTAGACATTGAGCCATTGATTACTCCCTTTGAGCCTTATGATCCAGCCAGTTGTCTATCCACCTTACAATTCATTCATCCAACCCATTCTTTCTTAGCTTGCTTGCAAGAATGTTGTGGGAGAAGGTATTAAAAGCATTGCTAAAGTCAAGGTATATCATGTTCTGTGCTCTCCCCATATCCACATAGCCAGTCATCTCATCATAGAAGGCAATCAGTTTGGCCAAACATGACTGGTGAATCCATGCTGACTGTTCCTAATCACCTACTTGTCCTCCACGTGTTTAGAAATGGATTCCTTGAGGACTTGCTTCATCATTTTTCCAGGGACTGACATGAGGCTGACTGGTCTTTAGTTTCCTGATTGTTCCTTCTTTCCCTTTTTTAAAGATGGGCACTATATTCACCCTTTTCCAGTCATCCAGGACCTCTTCCAATTGCCATGAGTTTTCAAAGATAATGGTCAATAGCTCTGCAATCATATCAGCCAACCCCCCACATGACCCTCACGTGCATTTTGACCTATGGACTTGGACATGTCCAGCTTTTCTAAATAGCCCCTAACCTGTTCTTTTGCTATTGGTGTGGAGCAGTTAAGAGCCATCTCAGCACTAACCAACTCAACACTAAATAATTTGACTGAACAATTTTTAAAATATGTAAGTCAGTGTTCACATTAATAACCCAATATATGAGTTGTCCTTGAAAATATTAATATGATTTAGAACATTGTAGAGTCATCCTTTTTTTAGTTTTGACTGGATAAAAAGAAAGAGGATTTTTGAAAAGTGATTTGCAGAGGGAAAAACTAAAGTATAATGTCTGGCTTAAGATTACACAGAGTTAGTGGCAGAGATAATATAAATCAAGTCTCTTGACCCTTAGTCTGGGAACTCTGTCCCTCAGATCATGCCACCGTGTCTCCATAATTCTGCTTTCCAAGGGCAGAGAAGAGAGCAAATGATTGTCACATTACGTAATGGAATCAAATTTCTTAAAACAACAGAAGTGGATGAAGTTGGACAAAAAAAGAAGAGGGTGTATATTTCATTAATTAATTTGTCTGGACACAACAGAGCTAATGTAGATGTGTACATTCTGATCATAGCAAGGTGATATATAGAGCTTGCACAGTGTCACACAGAGCCCTTAAATCACCTTCTTAAAGGTGAAGACAGTCAGCACCAGATTTAATGGGTTCTCCCTGACACACAGAGGCTGCTAAGCACTAATTAAAATTGACATCAGCAGTGCCCCTCACAGACTGTTATCACTTCATACCACAATTGTGAAAAGAGAACTTGACAGGCTGACACCATGCACATCCATGAATTTATTCATGTACTAGCCAATTGCTCGTCAAGAATGACAGGGGTTCGGGGGGTGGGTAGGGGGCTGGGATGGAGTCATGCCACCTAACACCCCATGCTGCCACTGTTCTGCCTTTTGCAGGGAGCCCTCAGCATGGCTTCAGAGTCATCGTGGTGCTCCCTCACATTTGGAGCACTCTGATTGGCTGTTTCCATCAGCCAATCAGAGGGCGAATAAAGTGTTACAGACAGACAGACATAGGCTTTTATAATATTGAATATATTGATTTATTTGGAGCTGGAAACAGAGGACAATTCAACAAGTTCTTTTCATAATTAGTGAGAACAGAGAGACTGCATTTTCTCATAGATTCCTAGATGCTAGGGTCGGAAGGGACCTCAGCAGATTATCGAGCCCGATCCCCTGCCCTGGGCAGGAAAGAGTGCAGGGGTCAGATGACCCCAGGTAGGTGCTTATCCAGTCTCCTCTTAAAAAACCCCAAGGTAGGGAAGAGCACCACCTCCCTTGGAAGCCCATTCCAAATTTTAGCAACCTTCACCGTAAAGTTCGTTCTGATGTCTAACTTAAATCTGATCTCTGTCAGTTTGTGGCCGTTATTTCTAGTTATTCCAGGGGGTGCTGTAGTAAAATAGAGCATCTCCTATTTCCTGCTGTCCTCCCCTGATGAATTTATAGGCAGCCACAAGCTCACCTCTCAGCCTTCTCTTCAGAAGGCTGAAAAGACTCAGGTCCCTCACGTTCTCGTTGTACGGCCTTGCCTGCAGGCCCCTAACCATATTAGTGACCCTCCTCTGGACCTTCTCAAGGTTCTCCACATCCCTCTTGAAGTACGGCACCCAAAACTAGACACAGTACTCCAGCTGCAGCTTGACCAGTGCTGCATAGAAGGGAAGTATAAGTAAACCCTGTTTTCTTTAAAAACGAGCCAGATTTTTCACAGCTATGAACTTTACTGTTTAATCAATATAATGGAAGTATCTTTCCCTTGCCAGTGAACTTGAGGCCTACTATAAGTTATAGCATGCCAGAACAAAAAATTGGACATGTCACACAGTACCAGACATGGACTTAAATGAGGTCTCATGGTGCAAGAAATAAAATTAATTTGCTGAATGGAACATGCCTGCATTGAGAGGGGACTGGAACAGATGATTTTCAAGCTCTTTTCCCTCTCCATCTATGCTTCATATGTTCTATTTGAAAACATGGAACATTTAACATCTTTGTTAATAGCTTGGGAGGTAAAGCAAATGCATTAACTGAATTAGTAAGTGATACCAAACTGGAAACAATTGCAACTATCCATGACATAAGAGAAATCCTTTAAAAGAACTTATGGCAGCAAGATATAGGGGCAGAAAACAGTGACACATAATCCATTCCGGAAAAAAAATGCAAGCTAATAGAGCACATCTGAAGAATAGTTATCCAAAGATCAGATTTGGAAAGCAGTAATCCAAAAAGGGACTACAAATCCAGAGGAGAGCAATCTAGATGCAAGAGATGGCAGCAAAAAAAGGTGACTTGACTGATATTAAAAGGTATCCCCTGGGGAGACTGGAGAGGTGAAAATTCCTTTCTATACAGCTCTCCTCACACAGCACCATTCATTATTGAGCAAATCACTACCAGAAACTTGATGGGCAAAGGGCTGGTCTGCATTACAAAGGGTTTGCTAATACAAAGCGATACCAACAAAGAAATGTGGCTTTTACAATGGAAACATGTTCTTTTATTAGTACAAGGGGAGTCAATATAGCTATGTTGATTATAAGTATTTTCTACTCCTGTTTTACTCCACAGCAACAGCTCTGCTGCCAAAACTTTGTGGTGTAGGCTTGGTCAACGCATATTTGATTCACAGGCTGATCACAAAGAAAGTGTGTATGTTTTTATATATATGAAATTAGTTTTAAAATATATTATTTGTTTGCTCTCTTGTTTCTAGTAAAGTGACAACATATTATGCAATAACTTTATAATTGCACAAAGTAATCAATAAAATGATATTGTAGCTTATTATAATTAATAAGAGACTGCTAAATTGCTAAATAAAAATGTGTGAGAAAAAAGGACCATTTTATAATTAATAAACTTATGATACTAATAAGTATAAACTTATGATACTAGTTAATTTGCACTTCAGTTGAGATTTACTGCTGTTACTTAGGACTGCATCTACAAAGAAATTTAGGTGACTAACTGACACTTCAGAGAACAAAGTCCAAAATGTGCATCTTCAAGCCTGCCCCTTAAACCTATAGCAACCTTAACTCAATGGATGTCTAAGTTTTCATATTAAAGTTTGAGGCATCTAAAATTCTGTTTCTGTTCACACCCAGCGGTGCCCATTTCCTAACAGTGCTATCCTGTTTGTTGCCTCTTTCACACCTAAGCCTCATTAGGATCTATAGCAGGAGTGGGCAAAATGCAGCCTGGGGACCAGGTGCAGCCCACCAGGCCATTTTATCTGGCCCACGGGGCCCCTAAAAAATCTAGAAAATTAACATTAGTCTGCTCTGGGCTGCCTGTCACGCGGCCCTCCATGGCTTGCTGAAACTCAGTAAGCGTCCCTCTGTCCAAAATAATTGCCCGCCCTGATCTATAGCTTAGCTCAGTGGTGCTCAACCTTTTGGCCGCATAGATCAAATGAGTACCCAATTCTGACTGAAGAGACGTAAACTCACTTCACCTACATGAATATTCTATTGACCATCCATGAGGTATTCTGATCTGGGACTTTCCCAATTCCTGCCGTTGGTGCTGGTCAACCTTCAAAGAAATGAAGGAATATTTACAGGAAGGCGAACCTCTATGCAAGCTTGCCTGGGTTCCAGTCTCTGCTCCAATGAACAGTGCTAGATCCTTTCCACTATAAATCCCAATGCCTTAGGAAGGCTAGCTACCTAATTCAGAGTTGCAGATTCTGGGTATCTGTGAACACTTAAATATTAGGTGTTGCAATTCTGATTCTAGTCCCTTCTGTGCACATAATCCTAAAACTCTGACCCTTGGGGATGTCCATATGGGAGAAACCAGCACACACACTGAGATCCATTATAGAGTTGCAGCCTAATTTTTATTCACTTTATACATAAAGTTGTTATTCCACCTACATTTAATACCCTCCCCGTTCCCCTAGCTCCCTCATGGCAGTTAACTTACTCTATTATCATCATCTGTTTTGAACTCCTTGAAGATGTTAGCCTGGATCCTGAAGAGCTATAATTTTGCCTAATAATGATGATCACTCAGGCAGCTAATGTGCTCCTTCTCTCTTATTTGTCTCTTCATTTGCCTTCCAACATATAACTAACCAATTACCTACTTTTTTATATAGATAACAGGATTAGGAAGAAGGCTGCTTCTTCAGCACTTGCCAGTATTGCTTTAACTGAAGTTGGTGGAAATCCTGCTGGAATAAATTGGGATTAGAGCCGTAATCATCCGTTGTCCCACAACCCAACTTTTTCTATGGAAGCAGCGAGCAAAATTCATCCCTGGTGGAGCTCCATGAGGTAGAGTTACTTCAGGAATAAATTTGACTGACCAAGTCATATCTGTAGTTCTCTTAGTTTATATCCTTGCTGTGAAGCCAGAAATGAAATCTGAAAAGCAGAACCTGGACCTTTAATCTTGAAAGGGGTGAAAGAATAACTCTTTTTAAGTTAACCTCCAACAAGTTCTTTTCTATGCTTCAGATTTAGGCCTCCAATGCATTTAGAATAGTAAAAGTTTAAGAAAAGGGCAAGTATAAAGGATATTTATATTTCAGGTAAAGGATCTGGGCATGACTGAAATGAAAGTCCTATTGATCTAAATTAATTATGTTACTTTCCCTAGTAGTTTGACCATTGACTTAACAACAGATTTTTATTGATATGTGGTTTATTTTCTCTCAGTTTCTGCATCCTTCCAGGTAGCATGCACGCAACATGTTTTGCATAGTAGGATTTTTAGAAGAGACCAGTACTTTCATCCCACTGCAAATGTCTGTGTGGATTTCCTGAGCAAGGCTATGTACATTTAGATAAACTAAACTAGCATTAGATCAATCTAAATGCCTAATTGTGCATGTGTTCAGAGGATTTAATATGCCCCAGAAATGACATACCTGATTTAAGTTCACATCAGAAGGCACACTAACTTAAATTGAGATTGGGTTAATCCAATCTAGGAAAATGTTGACCTGATCTCCCATACCCCTGCATGCATTCACAGCACGGCCCCAGGACTGGGAAAGCCCAGCCACTCATCCCAGCCCTGGGGATGTGCTAATCCCACCACATGGACCCGTAGTGGGCTATTTTTAGCCTTACAAGCCCTACCCCCTCAACTGAGCAACCCCTCAGACCCACCACCTCTCCATTCCTTCAACTTTCCCCAGACCCACCAACACCCACCCCCCACCCATGTTACTTACATTTGGCTCTCCAGGCACCTCTCTACATGCATTTAGGTGGTTTAAACTGCATAAACTTAAACCAAGTGCAGCAAATCACTGCATGCACACCAAGTTTCATAGTTGCTAGGGTTGGAAGGGACCTGAGCAGATCATCAAGTCCAACCCCATGCCATGGCAGGAAAGAATACTGGGGTCAAATGACCCCAGCAAGGTGTTCATCCAGTCTCCTCTTAAAGACCCCCAGGGTAGGAGCCAGCACCACTTCTCTTGGAAGTTGGTTCCAGATCCTAGCTGCCCTGACCATGAAGTGGCGCCTCCTGATATCTAGCCTGAATCTACCCTCTGCCAGCTTGTAACCGTTATTCCTGGTCACTGAATCCCCCCTCAGCTTTCTCTTGTGGAGGCTGAACAGGTTCAGGTCCTGTAGTCCTCCTCATAGGGCCTGCCCTGCTGCCCCCTGATCATGCGAGTGGCCCTCCTGTGGACCCTCTCCATGCTGTCCACATCCCTCTTGAAGTGCGGCGCCCAGAACTGGACGCAGTACTCCAGCTGTGGCCTGACCAGTGTCATGTAGAGGGGGAGGATCACCTCCTTGGACCTGCATGAGATGCATCTATGGATGCATGACAAGGTGCGATTGGCCTTCCTGACCGCATCCCCACACTGCCGGCCCATGTTCATCTTGACATCAACGATGACTCCAAGATCCTTATCTGCCTCTGCACTGACAAGAAGGGAGTTCCCCAGCCTGTAGGTATGGTGCTGGTTCTTCCTCCCCAGGTGCAGCACCTTGCACTTATTAGTGTTGAAACCCATCCTGTTTACATCCGCCCACCCCTGTAACCCGTCTACTCCCTGCCTCATGTCCAATTGTAGCCTATTCCTCCCTTCTAGCATGCCCACATCTTAGTTTTCTATTTTTTTCAGTGCACCCAACACCACATAATACTGAGTTTCAGGGGCAGATCCAGAAGGGGTACACTGGTGCAGCTGCATCTGCTTTTTGAATTGCAGTGCATCACGGGAGCTTTCAGGGACTTTTAAAAGTTCCCAAAGCAGATGAAAATACTTCTTCCTTTCCTGCACCTGATCCAGGACTGGGTATGGGTAGGGAGGATCTATTCCAGGGTAGGGGGCATCTATTCTTTAGTTGCCCCTTCCCTGCTGAGCCCAGCCCCCACTTAGCTTAGCTGGCTCTGGAGCTTCCTTACCCCTAAACAGTTGAGAAAACTGCAATAGCAGGTAGGAAAGTGGGGTAGGGATGGGGGAAGGGAAGAGGATGGGAGATAACCTGCCTCTGAGCTGGAAGGGGAAGGGAGAGGGGATTTTCACCTGCTTTAGGAACTTTAAAAATTCCCCAGAGATTCCCATGGCTTGGTCTGCCCACACTGGTGTGGGTGGAAGAGGCTGGGAGCAGGAGGTGCAGCCACCCTTGCAGCGTGGGTTGCTGCTCCTGTGCCTCCCTTTGGGAAATCCTGGTTCCACCCCTGTTAAGTTTCCCTACTAGACATAAAACAAAAGCATTACATTAAAAACATTCTCCTTTTTGTTTTGGAAACAGACAACTGGATTATTCTCAGCTCTCCCTGAAGCAAACACAGATCTAATTACAGAGAACTGCAGCAGAAAAGGAATGAAACAAAAAATGAAGCAGTTCATCTGTAAAGCAGTGGTGTCTGCCCTTGAAAGCTTTGAAAAACCTTTTCATTGGGATATAAAACACTGTATGTTCTTGTAATCATACTTCTTAAGAAAACAATTACAACACATTTGACATTTATTTGTAGGCCTGATTCAATAGGTTACCAACATCCCATTCCATTGTTTCCTGTCTATTCACCCCCTAGCTAAATGCCCTTATTACATAGGGTGACACCAAAACTGATGAAATGTAGATCCAGGATCTCTCCACAATCACAATGAAAGCATAAATCCCCAGCTGAGGCTCAAGTTCACAGCACAGCAATAAGGTCAAGCATTATGGAAGCAAGCTTAGTTAGCTGAAGTCAAGATTGAGTTTTCTCTTTAAGCAATACTCATCTTTCTAGGATTCTCTTCAGGAGAATACAAGTCAAGCATCTTTTTTTTTTAAGAGTTCTTTAGTAATTCATTTTGTAAGGAAGCCTTTAGGACATAATTCCTAGAACTCTCAGCTTTTATGAGAATGAAAACGCAGGGAGGCCATTACAAAATTATTTGCAAACATGACATTTACTCACATTGATTTTACACACTTTACAGCCTAACTGTAGCAGAGCCCTGTGGTTTCAAGCATTAGGCTGTTTGCTGTAAAATTATACAAGCAGTACCTGTGCAAGGCAAAAATAAGCTAGATCAAATGGTGGTGCAGCTCCCCTGTAGTCAACTCCAATTATTAGCTGAGGGTTTGCTGCATGAGCCCAACTATCACTAGACGTTTGTGTGAAAAGCTCCCACTGCATAGTAATGTGAGAAAGAAGCAAAATCTGGTGTTTGCTACTGTTTTACCTGGTTCAACTTGATGATCATTTTTTAAGTACAGTTGGCAGCTTCCCTTTCACTAAGTGCGGTGCCAGTCACAGCATCATTATTTGAAGCATTACAACCATAGGTGCCCCAAAATGGGATGATGAGGGCAAAATTACAAGCAGTGGCCCTCCAGGTCCACATAGCTTAATTGGGTACAGTTAAGTCAGGGGTGGGCAAAACACGGCCTGTGGGTGACATGTGGCCTGCCAGGCCATTCTACCTGGCCCACAGGGCCCCTAAAAAATTTAGAAAATTAATATTTATCTGCCCCGGCTGCCTGTCATGCAGCCCTCGAGGGCTTGCCAAAACTCAGTAAGTGGCCCTCCACCTGAAATAATCTCCTGCCCCTGAGTTAAGTGAATGACAGTCCATTTGGAGACTACAGCTATCATAATCAAGAGCCCTAGAGAAACCTAGAGTGTCTATAGTTCTTACCTTTAAAGAACCTGATTACAATGAGGATGAAGTCTTTCAAGAAAGGGGATAGATGATCCTATTATGATGGCTTGCAAAATCTCTTGTAAATGACATCCCACTTGGGTGTAGTTTTGTTTCCAACTGGCCTCTTCTTTTTACAGGTCTCAATATTAAAGCAAGAAAGACTCCCAATTTCTATTTTCATAGAATAAAACAAACATCTAAGTGAGTATACAACTGAAACAATGGCCAAAACTAATGCATTACATAGTTTGTGTACCATGACATTAATATGCACTAAATCCTAATGATTTAAGACAAAACGAATATAAAGGCTGAAGAGTTAACAGAGAAACTAATAAAGATGTATTGAATATTGTCTAAAAACAATAATAATACTTCAGATCTCAGGTGAAAAAAAAATCTAAAATTATTAGCCCATAAATTGAAAAGATGCATGGGTTTTTTGTTCAGCTGCACATAGGAGAGAATGATAACTGTTTCCAAGAGTAGGAATGTGGGACTTGCCATATTGGGCCATACTGCTATTCCATCTAGTCCACTAGCACTGCTTATCTCCAGCAGTAGCCAACATCACTTGCTTCACAGAACTTTCAATAATAAAGTATTTCATTTTGATACCCCATAGGTAATAGGAATGTATACTTCTCCAGTATAGTCAGACTAGGCTTATACAGTATTGTTGGGAGGGAGGGCGAGGAGAAGGAACAATAGGGGATTGAAAAAGAAGAGGCTTTCAACTGTTTCCCTCTTCAAATCTACAAATAAAAACTGAAATAGGATAAGATGATATCTTTCTGTTCTAAAAACCTGAAGGACACAGTGACCAGCAACAATCAGTTCAAATTACTAACTATGGCGAGTCCTTTCTTTATTTAAACCCCCCCCCGCTGGTTTTGAATGCAAAACATATTTTGATCAACTTACTCCCCCACCTTTATGTACCTAGCATATTTATGATATTTATTTATCTAATTTAAAACAATTTTAAAATGCTGATTTCATGCATTTTAAAACTGAACTCTATTTTCCATCCAGAAACAACCTGACATGAATCCCAAATAAAAAGAAAATTAGTATATAAGAAATCCATCATTTACTGTCTTGTAACATAATAAAAATGTAATCATAGAAATTAAGGGCTGGAAGGGACCTTGAAAGATCATCATTAAAGCTCTTAATAAATGTATTTAAAGCAATGAAACTGGTTAAATATGTGTGTTAGATATTGCTCCTCTTCAGCAAAACTTAATATTTTGAACTGAAAAAAATCAATCGTTTCTGGGATTGCAGTTTTCCCTGTTTACGGAGACAAAAAGGTGAGAAAAAATGCTCAATCTATTATTGATTGGGGGTTAGATGACTTGGTGGGAACTCCTGTAAAAGGAGAAAGGGGCAAATGATTATTATAAACTGGTCTCAATTATCCCTACTTGAGAAAAAAGCATGCAAGAGAAAAAAAAAAAGAAGATAACTACATACTTCATATGGAGCATCTCCAACCTGCAAATGGGGCAGCCAGTGTAGATGACTGCCTGCTTTTTCATGGCCCTGAGAAACTTGGTCAAAAATGGCACAGGAGAAATTAACTGTGCCCAAGGAGACTTCTTTTTTACCTACTGGAGACACTGTAGATTTGCCTAATTAGCTCCACAGTAAAGCACCTCCCTTTACATGTGTAGAGCTATTAGGACAGAGTAAACTGCTGATACAAGTACTGTCCTACAGTGGAGTTATTACTCTGCTCCAATGCGCATGTAGACACTGACTGGGGCTGGCTAGGGCATGAGGGTGCTACTGTGCAGCACTGTTCGCCAGCTAGCCCCACACTGTAGCACTCTCATATCCCAACCAGCCCTTCCACAGCATGTTGAACCAGGTCGGCTGCTTTGCCCTGGCTCAACGTGTTGCAGTCCCAGTCGCACATGGAGATGCTGAGCCCGGGAGCAACTGCATCAAAGTTTATTCAGGGCCTAATTTCATGTGTAGATGTGTCCACTGAAAAGGATAACAGCTGTAATTTATTTTATAAGGAGATTTTCTAGGACAGGGGAGAAACAAATACCAGTGGGCATATCAACATGTACACTTTACTGTGCAGTAGACTAATTGGCTGAGCAGTAAGGCATCACGATATATACATGTGCAGCTATTAGGCTAGTGTGGACTGTTTTACTGCACCATTGGATAGTCCCATCAGACACAGGGCATGTCTACGTGAGCAATTAATAAGACTGAATAAACTCCAGCGCTATCTGAGCCAGACTAAACTAATGCGGATGTCACTGTAGCAAAACCCCAGTTTGTTTTTTTTATATATATATGTACATATCTATCTATCTATCTATCTATATTTGATAGATATGCATTCCCTTCCCTTCCCCAATTATTTCTGGCTTTTCTTTCTCTCCCTCTCTATTCCCTATAGACAAGCATAAGCGAGCTCAGACTTAGGATAAGCTTTAATATTTTTATTTTGGTAGCAAGTTTTTGGATATCCACTTTGGATATACTATATTGTATATTATAAGATTTGTATTGATTCTTACTGTTGTATATTATATTATTATCATTTTCATATTGATTTTTATTGTTTCATATGGATATTGTATGGTTTAGGCCTGTGTTTGTAAGTGAACCAAAGTAATGTCAAGTTTCCATTTTGTTTGTCAAGTCTACATCTTGTGTCCTCTGCCGGGGCATCCCCTGTGTCGCAACTGTATGAGTCATGTACCTCTCCCATGTAAATTGGTTCCCGGATGAATGAGAGTGATTGGGAATGATTGAAATACAAAGGTAGCAAGCCTCTACTGAATGGCCTGTCAGGACTGGGCCATCACCTCACACGTTGATTTATCCAGGAACCACGGACCTCACCCAGGAACAGAGACAAGAACCCAGTATTTGAAAGACAAAAGGCCCTGCAGAACCAGCAACTCTACCATTGTACCCCACCATTACAGGCACCCACAACTGCACATCCCTGCATGGAGCACACGTGCTTAGTATGCCAGGGGCTGACCCTTGCTTGGGCATGCCTGTCACTAGGGTCACACAAGATCTGCCCCTATAAAAAGGGACAGTGAAGACAGACCCAGTGGGATGCCCTCTCCATCTGGACCAGCACCATGCCACACCACCTATCCACCCAGAGGCCCTGCTGGCAACCCCTCTCTGGACAACACCTACTGGACAAGGACCCCTTTCCAGCCTGGGTAGGTAGCTATCACCCCCCACCCCCTCCTCAACCAAGGACTTGGACTCTGCTTCTCTTTCCTACCTGGACTCCAGCCCTTCCACTGAGTCTCCTTCTCCTGCTACCATTGTGAGTGAGTGAGTGTGTGTGTGTGTGTGAGAACCAATAACTTCATGGGGCTGTGTAGTGTGTTGTCTGTGTAATAAAACTGTTATTTGGACCCTTAAGTTGGGTTTTGCTTTACTGTGGTTTGGCTCTGCTCCAATCTCTGCTCCTTGTCCCTCTAACTTCTGTCTCATTTCTCCCTCCCCTGCTTCTGGCTCACTGCTATCTCCAACACCTGTCCTGAGCTCCTCTCTACCTCCAAGCCACTGTCTTTGCCCATCTTTGCCACTGTCTTATCCCCACTGCCTTTTCCTTTTCCCCTGAGCAACCAGGTTTCTGCCTCAGTTTCTTTCCTGGCTGTCTCCTACTTGCCACCACTTATCTGCACCTCCCCCCCCCATATCTCAGCTGTCTGCCTCAGTTTCCAGCCACAGTCTGCCTTAAGTAAACCCAAGTCTCAGTTCTTCAGCCAGCTTCTCTGTAGTCCACCAGTTCTAATCCCAGTTCTGGCAACTTTCACTCCCTATACTTTAAATCTCTCTCTCACTTGAACCTTCCTCCAAGTATCCCAGGTACCACAAGCACACACATACACACTGTACCGTCCAACTTAGGAACTTGTGTGTGAACTGGTGTGTGTGTGTGCATGTGTAATATATATATGTGGCAGTGTGTGCATGATATATGAATTAGTAATCTGTGTCTAACTTTTGGGGTGTATCAAGTATGCGCTTGAATTGGTGATAGGTATACATGTGCCTAGGCTGGTTTGGATGTGCATGTGCCTGAGCTGGTAGTGTGTGTGTATGCACCTAATTGATTTGTGTGTTTATATATGTGCAATTGTGTCACACCCTCCTATCTAACAGTGCAATATTGAGATCCTGAGAGTTGGCCTAACCTTACAGGGCTACATCAACACCTACACATGCATTTAAGCACAATAATTTACTCCACTGTTGGATAGCACTTGTACCTGACAGGCCTATCTGATGGCACCGTAAATTAGTCTATACTGGCCTAATTGCCATGCACATGTAGTCGGTGATGCTTTGCTGCACAGCAAATTAGTTTTGTGCGCAGTAAAGCACATGTGTAGACATGCCTACAAGTATTATTCAACAGCAGAGTAAATTAGTGTGCTTAAAACACTTGTAGATGGTGACATCTAGATTAGTTTACTCTGGCTCAATTTGTGCCAGAGTTTATTCAGTTGCATTAATTGTACATGCAAATGCAGCTACTGTATTCTGAACATACAGGGAAAAGTAATTTTGTAGATGTACATCCAAAAATTCTGTATGGCTTTATGGTGGAATATTTTTGCCAGGTCCTTTCCTTGTGTACACTGGTGCAGCCCAATTGACTGCAAAGGAAGTGTACTTGGGTTCACACCAGCAGAGAACTTTGCTCTTCATCTTGCTATACTCCCATCTCCCAAAAATGTTGCTTTTGCTTTTCCAACATGTCTGTTACCATGAATAAACCAGGCTGTAGATATTACTTTCTTAGCCCATTCTGACAATCCTATACTGCATATGTTGGCACACAGTATGGACATCTGCACTGCTGCTCAATGTCTTATCCACATTTTATGGATAAGTGAAAGGCCTTCTGTCTCCAGGGCTGTAAAGCTGGCATACTTCAGGGGCACTAATTCCACACCCAAAATTAAAAAAAAGAAATCTATAGAAACCAGAATACCAGATCCTATTCCCTTTTCACTTTGTTTTGCCATTGATTTCTGTGCAGTTACTTATGGTGTCCTGATGTAAGTAACATCAGAATCAGGACTGTAGAGTACTGCAACAGAAAACTGAGGGGTATCATTGGTAAGCAGGAGTAAGAGGGTAAGATAAATGCTGTATAGTATAGCAGCTTTACTTATGTAATTAGCATGCTAGAAACCATACATTTTAGCTGCTATAATATAGGGTGCTTATCCTACGAAAAGTAAGGTGAAGCAATAGAAAACAGGGTTTAGATGCACCACAAAACTCAATGACCTGGAAGCAAAGCCTTAGTTCTTCCCTATGCAGAAAAGCTTTATCACCACAGCTGTTGGATGCCCACTTCTCAGGGTGATCAACCCTCTTCTCCCACCATTAGTCTACAGGTGAAGCTCACCTAATACAAGCTCAAAACCTCTAAAAAATTTCCTGTCAAGAACTCAAAGGATGACAGCCTGGTTGTAATGAAGGCAATGGAAATTTCCCCATTGACCTGAATGAGGCCAGGATTTCATTCAGATTCTCCAGGTAGGTTTGACCCAGTCAGATATGGCTGGTTTGTGCAAAATGAGAGTCTTGTTCAACCAGTTCTCTTGACATTTATGACCTATTAAGGGACCTTTATTCTCCCCTGTTGTCCCTCCCCACCAAGAAAGTCAGCTGATGTGTAAAGACTGTCTTTTTAGTTAAGACAAGGAGAACTGCAAAGGAGATCTTGGCTTCATTTGAAGCTGTCACTTAAAAAAGGGGGCTATCTACTGGGGCTTTGTACAGAGAAAGTTACTGTAGGTCAAGGAAGGAGAAAAGAGTATGTTGGAAGTTTAGTTACTGGTTAGGTGGATTGGGCACTTCTCTCAGATGTAAATGCAAGGGGTGGTCTCACCAGATTTTTGTGGTGTATTCTTCTAGGGCATGCTGAACAGGCATGACAGAGCTATTAAAAGGAGCTATTACTTCAGCGATCATTAATGACGTGAGAAATGCCTTGATAAAGGAGAGGAAGCAGGGAGAGACTTACGAGGGGCATTGTTACAACTTACAGTGTGCTCCAAGCTCTTTAAATTCAGTATTATGCTATAGCCAGCCAAACAGTCATCATTCTGGATAAGTGTCAAAGGAGCTATATAAAAAAGAGCAAAACAATGGACAAGAAACTGTAGCATAATGGAAAAGATTGAGATTAATGTTATTATTACTATTTTTAAAATTTTTGTTTTTTAATAGCTGAGATAATTTAAATATAATCAACTTTACCGAGTGATTACCAAGGCTCAGGTTCACCAAACAAGTCCTTGTATGGGTCACAGATTAAATAATTGACTGCAAAAGTCTGTTTAGTGTTTGCTGCATACCATAACTATGATAACCTGCAACAATGTTAATTCACTTTTAAGCATCATCATAATTTTCTTTCCTCTCTAGCACAACACCAAGCCCAATTTGTAAATTGTGCTCAGTCAATCCCTATCCATTCATGGCCTATAAACATAAACAGGTCAAAAAAACTGCTATTGGAAAATAGGCATTCCAGTTTCTTACACATGAAACGGACTTACAAGATACATCTCTCTCACACACACTTGCATACAGTTAACTGTTATTGCCTGTGTTAGTCCCAGAAAGATACCACTTAATATATCCAATAGCCTATAGGTCTGTGCTTTACTATGTGCTGGCTCAGTGTATTTGATCAAATTTTTAGTGCAATACTCAAATGAAAATAGTGCCTTCGGGTGTTCAGAGACAGAAAAAAAATGATGTTTACCTTCTTGTTGATGTGGGTTAGGAACCATCTCATCCTCAGACTGTTAGAAACAAAACATCTTGCCATAGTAATATGTTTACCCAGTTGGGACAAGCTGATATTTTCTGCCATCCCAGCGGCAAATATGAGAGATCTTTAAAGCGGTTTACTTAGGTATGAAAGCACAAAGGGTTGATTGAAAAAACTTACAGTGACATTTCATAGGTGCTCACTCTGAGGCACATGAGGTGCTGATCCAGGTAAGTGTCAAAAGCAACAAGTAGTTTAGGAAGGTTTGAGGTTATATTATTCAAAGGTTTTTAATTTTTTAAAACAATGCACTATAGACAATATTGGCTTAGCAGTAAAAGCTAAACAATAAGTAATTCCACTAGCTGTTGGAAGCCAAAGGGAAAAAGAGACTTTTCCTGAATGTTTTAGAGTGCTGGTTTTAAAAAGTCCAGAGTTCAAAGAGTTCTGCCCTGCAGAATCTGGTTTAGAGTCAGTACTGCTACTTTTGGTTTAAGTGGCATCAGAAGACTAGGGGGTAAAAAGCACCCTGTTCAAATTTGCTGATGACACTAAGATGTGGGGGGACGTGGACACGCTAGAAGGAAGCATCAGGTTACAATCAGACCTAGACAGGTTACAAGGGTGGGCGGATGAGAATAGGATGGGATTCAACACAGACAAGTGCAAAGTGATGTACCTGGGGAGGATAACCAGCACCATACCTACAGGTTGGGGAACTCCCCTCTTGTCAGCACAGAGGTGGAAAAGGATCTTGGAGTCATCATTGACTCCAAGATGAACATGGGCCGGCAGTGTGGGGAGGCAGTCAGGAAGGCCAGCTGTACCTTGTCATGCATCCACAGATGCATCTCAAGCAGGTCCAAAGAGGTGATCCTCCCCCTCTATGCGGCACTGGTCAGGCCGCAGTTGGAGTACTGCGTCCAGTTCTGGGCGCCGCGCTTCAAGAGGGATGTTGACAGCATGGAGAGGGTCCAGAGGAGGGCCACTCGCATGATCGGGGGCAGCAGGGCAGGCCCTATGGGGAGAGGCTACAGGACCTGAACCTGTTCAGCCTCCACAACAGAAGGCTGAGTGGGAATCTAGTGGCCTGTTACAAACTAGTCAGGGGTGACCAGCAGGCATTGG
This sequence comes from Crocodylus siamensis, assembly GCF_052110815.1. Lineage (NCBI taxonomy): Eukaryota > Metazoa > Chordata > Crocodylia > Crocodylidae > Crocodylus > Crocodylus siamensis. Next base: position 131,927,686 of record NC_143397.1, on the reverse strand, counting down.
GGGAGTCCCTGTTCCATTGAGCACCGCCAGGAGTGACCAGGAATAACGGTCACAAGCTGGCAGAGGGTAGATTTAGGCTAGATATCAGGAGGCGCTACTTCACAGTCAGGGTGGCTAGGATCTGGAACCAACTTCCAAGAGAAGTGGTGCAGGCTCCTACCCTGGGGGGTTTTAAGTGGAGGTTAGATGAACACCTTGCTGGGGTCGTTTGACCCCAGTACTCTTTCCTGCCATGGCAGGGGGTCGGACTAGATGATCTACTCAGGCCCCTTCCGACCCTAGAAACTATGAAACTATGAGGCGGCTATACAGGCATCAGACATGAGAAGGAATCAAGTATTGTACTCCAGCTTCATGCACACACTCAAGCTCCTATATAAATGCATCATCTAGCCTTACAACCTCAGGGATAATTTTCCTCCATAAAGTTATGATTTAATTCAGAATAAAAGAGAGAGGTAGTTTTAACTTGAAGAAAAGGAACAACTATCCTATCAGCTTGTATTCTGGCCTTTAACATTTTTTTGAAAGATAAATGAATAATTATTTTTATTGGCTCAAGAAAAACAGCTTGAAAAATAAGATACTTTACATGAGCGCATTTGTTACGTCTAATTTTCTGTTCTGTTTTAAAAGCGTTTTGTTAGCAATATTCTGTGTAAGCTTATTTGCTTCATTATTTTTATATTTTGTACTACTTGAATGCCTGAGATGCCTTGGCCAAGTCCATGGACAGATCCAGGAGGGAGAATTATGGAGGCGGGGCTAGAGAGGAATGCTGCGACACCCTCCTTCAGTTGTGTGGCATGTGTGCAGAGAGCTCTCTGAGCTCACCAGCTTATCAATGAGGGCTCCTGCTTGAGCCACTGCTTACTTGTGTCTCTGGAGCCCAGGGGTAAACACTGTTGTTATACTGTAAAACGAGAATGGCTCAATGGTATCCATGGCATCAGTGGAGTAAAATCTTTGAGATAGCTATGGCCTTTCTTTTAGTTATGCATCTACCTCCATGGGTCTTGTTCGTGACTCAGTCCCTAGGTGCTACTGTGGGTGCATCTACATGTGAAATTAGCGTGGCTGAATAAACTCTGGTTCAGTTCGTGCTGGAGTTCATTTCTCCTGGGTGCAGCATTTACACATGTGCCTGGGACCACAGCATGTTGAGCCATGACAGTGTAGCCCCAGCTGTTAGGGAGCCTGGGTGGTCAGCCTGCAAGCCCAATGCTGCTCTTCCTCAGCTCAGCATGCTGTGGAGGGACTGACTGGGGCACAAGGGTGTTACAGTGAAGGGCTAGCCAGCAAGCAGCCCCCACACTGTAGCACCCTCATGCCCCAGCCAGCCCTGGCCATCAGGTACACATGCATTGTGGTGCACAAAATAACTCTGCCCTAGAATAGTACCTGTGTCGAGCAGCATTATCCTATGGCAGAGTGAATTAGTTTACTCTGGCCTAAAGCACAGCTTGTGTAGACAGTGATGCTTTACTGTGGAGCTAGTCAGCTTAGCAGTAAAGCACCTATGTACATGCCTCCTGTAATACAAACTTAGGAATTATACCAGCCTCTCTCTTTGATCCTGACTTAAATCCATGGGCAACTGGTGCCTCTTGATATTGGGGTGGGGGGCACCAGTGCCTGATTGCTGACTGGGGGGGGTCCCCCTGTACCCCCTGCCCCCACTACACATCGCCTATGCTTAATTCTACTCTTTGTTAATACTCATGTACCTGAAAGTAATCTCCAGTACTGAAAAGGCACACTATTACATAATAATGAGCCAGGCCTCTCATGAGATTTTTAATATCATTTGGGCTCTTTTTATTTCTTTTTTGGACTTTGAGCCATTATGTGGCATATTCTCAAGCCTTTATCAGCAATCATTAGATGTGGAAAGCTGTCAGGAGCTGGCTTTTTAGGAAAACCCCAAGTCCCACAAGACTCATGCTAAAAATCATGAGGAGTAGGAAACAGAGACCTTGATTGAGGTCAATACGATAATAATAGTTTTCAATGAGTGTGGCAAGTCATGCTTACAGTCTTCAACTCTAGGAAGTCTGGATAAAGAAGCTTTTTCTTCTTTTCACCGGGCATGTCTTCATATGCTATTAATGCTATAAAGGCTTACTGCAGAAAAAAATACTGTGCAGTAAACCTTCCTTGGGAGCACGTCTACATGTGCTCCCTGTTGGGAGCAAATCTGCTCCTAATGGGAGCAGCCCAGTACAGGGCTACTCCTCCCCTGCTCTGGCCCCCATAAGCAGCCAGAGGGAGCTCCAGGCTGGCCCCCAGTGCACATGGGACCAGGAGAGTTCTGCTGACTGCAACAGCAGCTGTCTTCTGCCTCCCTGAACATTAGGAGAGATCTTGAAGTGCATTGTGCACTAGGCTGGGAGATCTCCTGGCCCTGTGCATATGAGGACAAGCCCTATGCACAGTGAGGCTTTCCCCACCCAGCTGGGGGCTGGCTAGGAGTTGACCCAGAAATGGGAAATCTCCTGGTCAGACCCTGGCTGTGCAGGAAAGCAGAGAGCTCCCCAGTCCCAAAGCTGCTCAGTTTCTAGCTCCTGTGTGGAGTGGGGAGCCGAGAAGCTTTGGGATGGGGTGGAGGAAAAGCAGGGATCCAAGGAGCTACCCCATCCTAGCACTTCTCAGGTCCTGACTCCTGGGGGGAGTTGGGAGCTGAGCAAAATCAAGACTGTGGCTATGTAATGTTGGGGCTGACCAGGAACAAATTTGCTCCCGGGCAGCATCTACACAAGTGCTATTGTGCAGTACCTACTGCACAATTAGTTTACTACCTATATTTACCGTGCAGTAGTTAACAGCACAGTAGACTAATTTACACCACAGTAAATGGTCCACATGTAGACAGTGACACTTTACTGTGCAATAGATTAGTCCACTGCACAGTAAAGCATCTCATATAGACACACCCACTATGTACTCAACTCTTGGATGGACTGGTTAATTAACTTTACTTTTACATTTCTACCATGCCAGGAGGTTTACCATGCCAGGAGGTTTACAACAGGGAAGTATATTTTGCTGGGGCATTTCACAAAGGACATTTGGAAACAAGGTCTTCCTATTAAGAAGCATTATGAAAGGATGGATTGAATAACAGTGCCTGTTCTCAAAGGCTTTATTGAATTCTCCTGTAACCTCTCCTGTAAAATAATAATTATATTTCTACTTGGTTGGTTTCCTTTCTAGTAGTCATCAGCCCTCCTTGTTTGCACTTAGATACATGCTGAGTCTACACTGCTGGTTCCTGTACATCTGTTTTTGCTTAAGCAGCTATACCACAGTATCTGTACTTAGCATATACTTTCTGAAGAACAACACTAAGACTAACCCATTCCTCACCATCACAAAGAGTTGTTGGAGAGGTAGGACATTAAGTTTTTTAAATCGCTTCTAGACATTCTTTCTCTAAGTCCAGTTCTGTCAGGGTAATATTATTTAGGACATTGAATCAAAGGCATCCTCTACATTAACAAGCAACATAAAATGTAGTCTATCATTGAAACAAAGACTTTTAGTAACTTTGCAGTATTTTCAGAGGTGCACGTACATTTTTTTTTACTTCCACGTGAATCCATCTTGCTCTCTCTGCAAAAATCCTCTCTCTGCAAGGAATCAAACTTCCATAGTTACACATTACAACAATAACCTCACAATCTACAGCAACCCATCACTAACTTATCCAGCCTCCTTCTCTCAGCCCTTTCTGAGGTGACTGAACTATCTTGTGGTTTTTCCTTCTATCCCGCTACACAGCTCAATAAGATAAAGATATATGGGAGACCTTGAGGATGTATCTTCATAACCTACAACTAAGGGAATATTTTTATGACATGGAGCCACACAATGATCAACCTGCCATGGATCTGGTCCCTATACAGCACAGGAGAAGCAACACTGCCTGGACTCCTCCTGGAGGCCCTGGCTTTACTCTGGACTTTGCATAGGCTGTTTCTGCCCATTCTGAGATTGCCAAAAAAACCAACAACATATACATTGTAACCTCAGTATTGCAGAACAGAGAGCCATACTTGGCCTTAAAACCATCCAGACATTATCATACAATAGCGTGATAAGGCTGTCGTCATGGCCACAATAGCATACACATGGGAAGATGAGACAACTTTACAACAGTGAGTTTTACAAAGTTGCCATGAAAGACCCCATGGAATAATACCAGAGGGAACTGCACAACCTCTTAGAATCTCTACATCTGGAATTATCTCTGTAATAAATACAGGAGAGAGTTTATGCTTCTATCCCCTGGAAATCTAGGGCAGGCATTTTTTACTTGTTATCCAAACTCCATAACCCTGGTGACATAGGATACCTAATTGTCTCTGGCACAGAGGGTGATGGTGCCAATGCCAGCATTAACGCTATCCTATTTCCATATGCCACTGGAGCTGCTGGCTATCTGAAGGACACCGCACATTTCCTCAGACAACTAAACTCCTTTGACAAAATTCCAGTAAACACCACATTAGCCACCGCAGACATCACATCTACATATACCAACATCCCCCATGAGGACTGATTACAAGCCATATGAAACATTACCCCCAATAATGGCACCACCTCTGTTTCCATCACACTTTCCCTCTTTGTCCCCACATACAACTATTTCAGATTTAGAGACTCCTCATACTTACAAACAAACACTACAGCCATGGGCATACACATGGTCTCATGCTGAATCATGGGCAGCCAAACCTGGGGGCCACTCAGGGACTGAGGTACCGACTAGATTCAGGAGGAGTGAGAAGAATCTAAGAACAGGCCAGGTCAGGAGGCCAGGATGTCAATTGGAGAGGAGGGTCCTGGAACAAGCCAAGTCAAAAAGCCAGGAGACCAGGACAGAGTTAATGAGCAAGCTGAAGGAACCAGCAAAGCAGTCAGGTTGAGCCAGATTGCTCACATTTCCTGTTCTGGGTCAGGGGCTTATATAGGACAAGTGGAGGGTCAGGTGACCCTGGCTGTTCACTCTGGTGCCAGGGCTAAACCCTGCTGGAAGAATCAGGCTAGCCTTAACCAGGCTCGGTGACCAGCTGTAGATTGGCAGGCCAAATAAGTAGCTGTACTAGCCAGGCTGAGGGCCCATGTTTGAGGCTATGGCCTGACACATGGACTTCCATTTCTCCCAACCAGTGTTACCAGGTCTTAAATATAAATGATCGTATTGGAAGCTCAAATTATCATATTTTCTGAAAAACTATCATATTCTGAAAAAAGTATGCAAATAACTGTGCAAATAAGCCTTCTTCTTATTTACTTTATATTGCTCATTGTAAACCCAGTGAGTGAGTGAGAAGTGGTTCAAAGTTGAAGCATTTCTTTATTTTGAGGCAAGCAGTCATAAGAAAGTACTGACAGCAAACCCCAAAGATTCCTTGAGAGTGACTTGGGTTTTATATAAACTGCATCAATTAACTGCCTCAAAATTATCGTACATTTTGAACACTTTTAGTATTACCTATCATACATTGTTCAAGGGTTGAAATTATTATACAAATGCAATAATTATTGTATATCTGGCAATGCTGCCCCCAACCCTTCTGCCTCCCCACCCCTGTAAATATTCCAATATATTTATAATGGCTAAGTCCCCTTCCGCTGCAGCTACTCTCTCATCCCCCAAGTACACCTGAGGTACATTAATAATATTCTTCAACATGTGAACAAATGGGAGGGAGTTTCTGGAGAAATTCTATCAGGACTTTAACAATCTCCACCCCTCCAAAAGAACCCTTGAACACCGCACCCAGAAAAGTCATTTCTTAGATAGTACTATGACACTTTGTAATGGCCACTAACTGCTGGAGCTGCCTTCATACCACCAGCTTTCATCCTAAGGACACAACTATTTACAACCAAACCCTACATTACAAACTGCTCTGATCCCACTGACCATATGCATATGTCATGGATCTACAACAGGGTCTCCTACACTTACAAAGTTATTACAGAGGTTATTAAAAAGGAATATCTCCTACACTTACAATCCCCAAACCATCACCACTCAGATCAACAGAGCCAGACTCAGACCCTGTTCTGATCTGCTACATACTAATCGCATGACAACAGAATTCCTCCTGTCATCACAGTTATTAGCTTTAGCGGTCAAGCCTGTTTTAGCTAAAAGGCACCCCTCACCCATGACCTCATATGCTGTCTTGCCAGCAGCAGACTACCCAACTCTAATTCTTACCAACATACCAGGTCTTGCTACAGAGCCAGATGCCAATTCCGCCATGTCATCACTGGACCAAGAAATACAAAGTACAACAGGTGGGGTTCATTCACTTGTCTCCTCCACTAACATCATATATGTTATCTCCTGGTCTCCTGCTTATACTGTTCCACTGATGTTGATGTTGGCCAGAGAGGTCAATCTCAATGCAACAGAACAAATGGACACTGGTTCAACATCTAATCCAGAAACACATAAAAGCCCACGGGAGAAAGCTTTAACCTCCTGGACATCCCATCACTGACCTCAAAGTAGCTCTGCTTAACCATGAGTACTTTAAACAGTTCTTTCACTGGAATGTGAAATTGCAGAACAAGAAATCATGCACAGACCAAATTATATTAACCATGGTCTCTGTGGCTTCTTATCCCATTACCTGAACTAGCTGTTTACCCTGGTATCTCTCCAGGTTTTAACTACCCTGTTGATCAACTAATCTAATGAGACCACTTATTACCTCTTAGCAGCATCCCATCCCTCCGCCCCTTCCCTTCCATGTAAAATCTTTTCTTTCCAGCAGTCCATTCATAGCATCTGATGAAGCAGGTTGTTTCATGAGTTTCTGAACTGGCTAGTCTCGATTGCCAACATAGCTTACCTTGCAAAGAGATAGAAGGTAGGGTATCACTCCATTTCTACATGTAGGCCTAAATAAAATCCATTCCTATTAACCCGTGTTGAAAGTCTAACAACTGTTGTAATATGTTTGGATTCCTCTTAATTTTTTTTCTTCCTAATCTCCCCCTGACCTCCACAAATATGCTCTCCTAAAAACAACAACTCCCTCTTCTGGTTCTTTACTACACTTTTGGGATCTTAGTATGGCTGATACAGTTGAGTGAAAAGTGTAGTTTCTTTCAGAGGTGCATGTATCTAGATATCATTTTTAAGCATTTATGTGGCTTTGCTATGAGGTTATTTTTTTTCAGGTCCTAGTAGAACCCTAGTGTTAAAGGGTGCTTGCACATGCCATGGGGTTTAATTTGGTTTAGTTCTTCCTAAATTGAAACGGTGGGTTTTTAAAAACCCACTGTTTCTACCATTTCAATTTAGGAAGAATTAAACCGAATTAAACCCTCGTGGTGTGTACACAAGGGTGAGGGCCTGATCCTTACTAGCCTCTCTGACAGCAGGGGACGTGGGGGGTGAGCTGCCAATGTGCTGAGTAGTTCCTGAGCTGCACTGGGGCCTGGTGATTCCCTCCACGGCTGCAGGGGAGCTGATGCATCCCTCTGTGACAGTAGCAGTGCCCCCTCCAGGCAGCACCCACCCACTGGGCAGTCTTGGGAGCATGTCGGCTTTCAGAGCCCCAGTAGCAAACTAAAACACCTCAGTGGTGTTTTATTTTGCTATATTCCAAAGTAATTTAAAGTGGAATACACCACTGAGCGTGCAAACAGCAATGCCATTAAAACGCAATACACCACTGAGCATGGAAATAGCAATGCCGTTAAAGTGGTGCAACAGGGCATTTAAGCTGCTTTACAGGCCAATTTTGTGGTATGTACAGAGGCCCAAAGGGACTTCTAGAAGCAGGTAGGCCAACAGATGGAGGCTAAACTTGTGATTGCCCTGTGAAAAGTCCTCCTCTGGATCACAAACTGTTGCTAGAATGTCTTTTCTCACTGTCACGTATGTATATAAAGGAAACGGTTCTCAATTCAAATGGATAAAACTTTTCCTGTTTCCCTGGAAGGAAAAACCATTGATTCATTAAACAAGAATACAAATTAATTGATCTATGGAGTCTGTGTAAACATTCAAAAGTAAATGCTCTGCCCTCTTTAGAAATGGGAATGGATTTAAAGCATGACAGTTGTACTTAATGGCTGAGACATGAACCTGGTTAAGTTGCTTACAATTAAAAATGTGGATTTAGGAAACTTTTTAATCCACACATTTAAAATTGATTAACTTATTAATTGGTTTAGAGTGAAAACAATGAACATACCACAAAACATGAAATAAACTGAAGAACCACTCCCCTACCCCCCGAATATTTAATCCCTAAATCCCTTCAATAATTTAGGAAAATAACTTGTGTTCAGTGCACTCACCAAATACTAACAGCTAACCTTTTTATTCAGTGTTGTATTGCAGCATATGCTGTACCTGAAAAAAAACAATACTTTGTACCTCATAACAACATTTTAAATTGCTCAACATCCACCAATGCTCTGTTTGGGAATGAGCTGTACCATCCTCTTTTGCTTAAAAATCCTTCCTTGTAAAGGACCCTACTTCAGGGGACCACTAAAACATCTGTCTTTATTCAAGACAAGACTATAGCACATCCTTAGCTTTATGCATATCCTAAGTGTTTTTTTCCCAGTAAAGATTTTTTCCCTGAATTTTTCTTGTCCAAGCATACAAGCCTCAGTCAGCAACATCAAGCTGAGATGTAAACAAGGAGTTGGGAAAGTATGTACTAAAGGTCTGATGACTTGTGGCCGCAATTATGGGTAACGTGCTCTACACAGCAGTTAAACTTATAGTGGCAATAAAAATTATCATATATTAACACTACATTAATTGGCAGGTAATATCACTACATTTTCAGTGCCTACAAAACAAGGAAACCCATGCAAAAAAGAGAACATTCCCATAGCTTGTTTCTCTATCCCTGCACCGTGGGCAATGCCAGGTTTTAGCGCAACTGCTTCAACTAGTCTGCTTCAGGTTAGACTTAGACTATCTTAAGAACGATACCGTCTAAAGAGAAGCCTGCATTTATATCAAAACATCAAGAAACTCTATTGTTATGGCTAGATTTGTGTATATGAGCACACACAGAGAGATGTATTGCTTTAAAGAGGTTCCAGATGAATTAAAGCAGAGATTGAAATCTTCTGTATGTTCAGTTACAGCACTCCAGCAGCAGTTCAAACACCCCAGTAATGTCTATCAGTACTGAGCTGGGTGAACCACTGCAGAGGCTGCCAACTGCTATGTAATATACAGTGTGGTTATCAGTAGCAATATAGGCCCTTCAGTCACTTCCAGCCTGAACTGGACTTAAATTCATGATCTAGAAATGAAACTCACTCTAACCCACCCCTGTCCAATCTCTCATGCAGTCATCTGTCCGTTGGTATCCACTATGGAACCTCTTCCTTAAGTGATGGAGGAGATCTTTGGTTTGTAGATTCGGGCCCAAGGGTTCTATCTTTTACCAGATTCTGTACAAGGGGATGAGCTTGGAATCTTATAAATGTGTACATAACTCTCGTCTGAGCAGTGCTTTTTTTTTATTCAGCGTGTATTCTTTTTACACCATCACTGAAGCATTTGTGCTCTTTTTAAATCTGATCATTAAATAGGCTTTTTCTCCTCCTGTGCACGTGCAGGAAAGGTATCTATGATTCAAACTGGAAAACAACTGAACTTGGTTTTAAGGTCCGCAAAAGCAGTTTAAACCTGAATCTGCTTCATGTGGTCAATGCCTGTTGCAGGTCTCCATAGGACAATAAACCACTGGTTTTAAGTTTCTTCATTTATGGAATGAAGGCATTAAAACCCCCCACAGCCATTTTAAATAAATTCGTTAATCTCTAATGTCAGCAGAATAGCACTTTGGCACAAGATGATTTCCTACAGACAGCAAAATGGCAAAATAAGAGAGGTAGTTAGCTGTGTTAATCTGAAATCAGGAAGAAAGCAGGGAAGATTTGCACTGCAGAGGCTAACTAAATCAGATGTTTCTCTTTACATTTGTAGACACTTCAGGCAGGTTTGGGTTTTTCTGCTGTGGTCCAACAAAAGCTGATGTGCCTAAATAACATTTTGCACAATAATGTTACTTAAACAAAGAGACTGGAACCATATCTATCAATGTGAGGAAATCATACTAATTTAACTGAAACTGAATTAGTTATATCATGACAACTTCCCGGCCTGAACATTCTTATTTTGGTTTTAGGAGCACTTAAACCTCTATGTAGTTTAAGTTTGTAAGAAATCAATATAAGCTACATCAGATATCAGGATTCCTGAAGTTCAGAAAAGAACAGCTACACAAAGCACTTGCATTGATCTAATTAACTCCACTTCTTATTAGGAGCTCTTCAGAGCTCGGTCTATCTTTTGTTTATTACAGTACTTAGCACAGCAGGGTCCTGCTCCATGACTGAGGCCTTCTAGATGATCCTACATTACAAACAACAACAACAACAACAACAATTTTTAGTTTAATTGATATAACTTTCTCACATCGACCCGGATTGAGTCTTGTGTTCCATTGTCTTGTGTTTCCAGCTTTCAGGAACCATTCCTGAGACAAGAACTCAAAAGCTCCCATCATGCCTTAGAAGGAACCCCACAAATATATAAGGCCAAAGGACTGGGCTTTAATGTAACACATTTTGCAATTCTGACTCATGGAATGAATTAAATTTAACTTTTAAACTAAACTGTAGTTAGTTACTTTACCCAGCTCAGAAAAAAACAATCAAGAGAAATACAGAATTAATGAGGTTAGCCCAATGGCAGTTATTACTGATGGATAAAATCCCGAGTCACTGAAGTTTTGTGTGTAGTTGCTATATAAGCTCCAGCTGAGACTGCTGCCAATTAATGTGGTCCTCTTTGGGAATGCACAATACACTTCCATTCTTGTGCATTTCCTTTTTGTGCAATCATTAGAAATTCAAGGATATCGTCTATGACCACCCAAACATGATATAATACATTTCTCTCACATGTATCTTTAATACACAACAACCTTAACACTGGCTTCATAAATTCCTGGTTGGAAATAACAAAATATGCCATTTAAAACTAAACCTATGCATGCCTGAAGAAGGGTGACTGAGCCTGAAAGCTTGCCAAGAATCTTTTTCCAGCTAGTCAGTTGGTCTAATAAAAGATATCACATCTGCTCAAAGAACCTTGCCTGCCTATGCCTTCACTGAAGCACTTTTTAATTGAATATGCATATACATATTTAACTGAGAACCTGAAGGGAAGTTTTATGCTGGGAGTAAGGGGGTTTAGAAATGAGAAGCTCATGGCATTGGGTGTGAGTACAGTAATGCTTGGGCGTGTAAGGCCTCTGGATTGCTATCATTGTGGAAAACAGCATCGTTTTAAATGGCTAGTTCAATGCTTCTTAATAATTTATTTAGTAGGGAAGTCATTAGCATATTCTTGAGTTTGATTTTTGTTTGTATATGCATAGAATTATTATTTTTGTACATGCTAGTTCTAATTTTTTTATCCTTCTGAAGAGCTGGACTCATAATAAGTAAGGTAGAGAAACAGTACCAATATTCTCAAACTCATTCTTAAAATATTAGTTTCTGTTACATAAATGGCATACACTGATTGCAAGATGGTGTTGCGTGCGATAAAGGTTGTGTTAGAAAAGTTTGGCATGGTAGCGTTACTCAGCGTAGCTTTGCTCAATTCCAGTGGGAGCTAAAAATGTTCAGCATCCCTAGAAAACAGCTCTGTAAACATGGGTTTAACTAAACAGCGTTAAGCAAATTTGAATTTTTTGCCTAGGTATTTATCACTGAATTATTTCTACAGGTAACCCTTGTTCTTCTTGAGGCTACTTATAAAAGTAGGGATGATGCTTTGTTCTTCTTGAGTTGCTTCGTAATTCAGACTTTATGATGTTCTTGCATCACTTAGCATTTTATGGTTTGCAGAGGAAAAGAAGAGTAGACAACAGTACCAGTAACTGTTTTTTTTCCCCTGTAATTTAATAAATGCTGCTAAAAATAAAATTGCTCCTCAGTGGTTGCATTTACACATGATGCTTTACATGAGATTAAAGCAAATTACAGCACAGTAAGGATCACTGTCTACATGTACAGATACTTAATGTGCTGTTATTTGCTCTAATAATGAGTAAACCTGCCACCTGTAAATAAAAGTAGCAAAATACCTCTTGAGTAATTACTGCACATTCTGGTACAAGTTGATGGCTGACCAGGAGCAAATTTGCTCCTATTCAGCCAGGCAGCAGGGGTGGGAGATTGTTCCCTGCCTCCAGGAGCTGCCTACTGCCAGGGCAGGCTCTGCCGCTCTGCCACTGGAGCCAAGGTGGGGATAATGTCCCTCTGTCCTGGCAGGGAGTTCCCAGCCCCACACTTTGCGATCGTGATCACGAAGTATGGGCTGGGAGATGGGAACTTCCCAGGTAGAGTGGGGGCTGGGAGCTCCCTGTTGCCAGGGGACATTGTCCCAGCCCAGGCTTGGTGGCAGAGCCCTGCAGCAGCAGGCAGCTCCCTAGGGCAGGGAGCAATCTCTCAGCTTCCTGCAGAAGACAGCTGTCCCTTGGCCTCATGCTTCCTGCAAGCCCCTAGGCTAGCACCCAGGTGGAGCCTAAAGCTCCCCCTGGCAGTTGCAGGGAGCTGGTGCAGGGCTGACAGGAGTGGGAGCAGACTGCTGCCATGAGCAGCAAATCTGCTGCCACTTCCCTGCATGTGTAGACGCCTGCCCAGGGTGGGTTTACTCTAAAGTAAATTACTCTGGAGTAAACCTACCCCAGAGCATTTGGACATGTAGACACATCAAGCAGTGAGGGATTTGCTTTCTCTAACCACTGAGTTTGTTTCCCCCTATCTAAACAATAGGTTTAGCAAACAAAATGTGACACAAAAAGAAAGACTTAGAAATGTTTCATAGTAGAATTTGGAGGTACTGAAATACTCTTATGCCACTCTACTTGACAGCTTGCCTGCAATCTGTTAAGGAGGAAATATATTTGCAACCATCAGGGTCTGAGGTCCCCCTCTGTACATATGGCTATTTTTAATTATTCGAGTAGGTGGAAAATTGTAGCTTACATAAGTTTTCTACAAACTATTCACAAGTCTCCTATTTTTGTCCCATTTGTGGTCAATATAGTGCTTGTGGATTTAATTTCCTAGCACCACAGTTCATGAAAGTTCATGCAAGTATTTCTTTCCCTATTCAGATTTAAAAAGCAAACAAAATATCCACTAGCATCCATTAGTTTGATCCTTGCATAGGAACTGTTTGGGCTAAAAGAAACTACTGAATACCATAACTACATCCCAATAAAAAATTGTTAACTGGTCACATCTACATGAGATGCTGACTGTGTGGTAGCTTGTTACTACTGTACAGTAGTGGCATGTGGCCCAAAGCATGATGCAATGCTTCTGTATAGTAGTAATGAGCTGTTGCAGTCAGCATCACCAAAAAAGCCATTCGGAGACATTATTACACAGTAACTCAGGTTACTGCATTGTCATTTAGTACTTGTGTATTCAAGTACTAAATGACTATGAAGTAACAACTGTGCAATCAGCATCTCATTTAGACTCAGCCATTCCGTACTGAATTAATACCATCACTATGCTTATATTACCACATTTTCTCACATACAATGCACCCTGGAATACACACCTTGTGTTTGAAGGGCAGAGTGAAGAAAGAAAGATCATTCCTTGTAGTAAATAACTGAGTAGCAGAAGCTAGAGAGCCAAGTCTGTTCCTTGTTCTTCTCCCCATGGATCTCCAGCAGACTTTGACTTTCACTTTTGCCCAGTAAGCAACAGAAACATACTTCTCATGTATAATGTACGCCCCAATTTATTTTGGGAAAAGAAGATGTGTTGTATGCAAGACAATATAGTCATAAAAATATGAATATTAAAGGGCATTAAGGTACTAGAATCTGGAAATAATAATTTAGAAAGCAAGAATTAATTTAATATATACTTAAAACAATCACTTTCATATTTTCTAAAAAATCCTGCTATCTCAAGAAAACTTCCCATCACAGCTTTGATGTCCCTGCTGTAACTTGCAAGAACTAAGATGACATATTAATGATTTGCTTATGTGTTCTCTGTCTGTTACTCTGTCCACCAAGTCTTTTGAAATTGATATTCTCATACCTTTACCCAAGTTGAGCAACACGAGAGAGAGGAAAACCTGTTTTAGTACAGAGATGAGCAAACAGTAAACATACATAATGGATCCTCAACGGCATTTCCCAATGTCCAGGTTGACTAGACAGGTAACTTCTTCAACATTTAATTGGGGTTCTGAAACTATTGAATCTTATTGGGCCATGCATCTTGTACCAGGATTTACAGATTCATTTTACTCTATGTCATAGATGAAACCTGGGAGAAGTTTTTCATCCAGAACAGTGAAACCGAACACAACCACTTGACCCATCCCGTTTGGTCCTCTGCATTTTGGGGGTTATCCATTAATTTGCCTTTAGCATGTTTTGAAGTATCTGCAATGATGAGGAACAGAATATCTATTAGGCCAGTGCAAAATTTCGCTGGCTGTTTCGTTTCAATGCTATTTCCAACTCATTTTGAGCTTGAAACAGCGAAATCAAAATGAAACAAAGGGCTTTGGAACAGCCTCAAATCTAAATGAGGGCAGTCAAAACATTTTGGAAGTTCAAAATGTTTCAAGTTTTGAAGCTCAAGCTAGGCTTGCCTGCATGGAAACAGAAAGTAAGGAGAGGAAGGGGAAGGACTGCTTTCTTATTGACTGTGTAGCTGACCAGTGACTGTGATCCTTCCTTGAAGTCCCTCCCAACCCCAGTGCTCAGAGATCATGGGGGCCATGAACCACTCGGTGCAGGGGTGACTCGTTGGGCAAGGCGAGCTGATCCATAGGGTTCATGGTCACCAACAATGGGGCAAATATGGTCAAGGCAATTCATGATGCCAACTTTGTTGGCATTTGCTGTGTGTCACACAAGTTCCACCTGATTGTCAGGGATGCCTTGGAGGGGGACAGGGCTGCTGGTAATGGCAGCAGCATCACCAGCAAGCTCATTTAAAAATGCAGGTAGGTGACAGGCTACTTCCACCGGAGCAGGGGGTAAGATGCTGTGGGAAAAACAAGCAGAGCTGAACATCCTGCAGCACAAAATCATGCAGGATGTGGAGACTTGGTGGAACTCCACATACCTTATGCTCAAGAGGCGGGTGGGGAAATGTAAGGCCATCCATGAGATGGCCTTACTCAGGGAGATTAGGATCAGTGGCCCCCTTAACAGAGTTAAGTGGAATACAATCTCCCAGATTTTGGTGGTCCTCAATCCCTTCCTCAAGGCCATCAAGACCCTCAACAGTGCCAATGCCCTCCTTAGTCAGGTGATCCCTGTAGTGAGGGAACTTCAGAGCCAAATGGAGAGCTTCCGGGGGATCAATGTTCCTGGCTGTGGCAAGCTGAAAATGTCTAAGCACTTGTGAGGTGGATGGAGGACATCAGGAAATGGCTTGATTCTTTGCAGTCCAATATGGTCCATATACTGGCCACCATGTGTGACCCAAGGGTGGAGGACAGCTTATGAAGCAGCCAAAGCCTGAATCAGTGGACGGAGGTACTGGTGAAGAGAGTCAGGGAGGCAGAATGGTGGAGGTGGGGGGAACGTGGAAGAGGGGGATCCACTGTCCCATGCTACCACACCATCCCCCAGTCAGTCTCCTCCTCCACCACAGGTGCTGCCAATGTGGGCTAAAGACATGGCTTCCATGGTGGAGTCCAGAGGCACCAGACCCCACCATCAGGCAGGTAGCACTCAGGCCTTGGTGGCTGCCTATCTTGCTAAGGATGTGGAGCCACTGCTGTGCAACCCCTTGGCCTACTGGGCAAGCAACAGCCAGATCTGGCCACAGTTGCCCACAAACGCCTGTCCTGTCCACCAACCAGTGTTCCAAGCAAGTGGCTGTTCAGCATTGCCGGGGATGTAGCGACATCCCACCACCTGTTTGGATCCTGGTTTGGTGGAACAGCCGTTGTTCCTCAAGGTGAACCTCCTGCTGCTGGGGTTCCCCAACCTCCAGGTGCAGATAGAGTGTATGCCACCCTCCTCACTCTGTCTGCACCTATTTCCTTTTTTCATTTTTAAGAGCCATTGTATGCCCTGCTGTTAGAGCTGGAGGGGGCACTCATTGCATCACCAGCCAGCAGGGGAAAAACATATCCCTGCTGAGCTTCTGTGCCAGGACAAACTTGCAGAGGTATGGGCTGGGGCTATGGGAAAGGAGGAGGCCCCAGGTCCTGGGCATAACCACTAAAACTGGGGAGGCCTGGAGGAGGCCCCAGGTCCTGGGCATAACCACTACCAGGGTTGGGGAGGCCTGGTGGGACTGGTAACGGTGCAGCAGCCCCAGGAAATGCCAGGACTGAGGATCTCCCTGGTGAAAGGTGAGTAGAAGGTGCCATAATTTCTAGCTACCACATGCATGCACACAGTCCTAGCTGGGGAAAGCCCAGACCTGTCATGTCTTTCACAGCCCTGAGGCTTGCTAGTTGCAGTGGAGTTGTAAGGCTCCAGGTGAGCTCAGCTTATCTGCCTCGGATGCCAGCTTTTGGGTCGAAAAACCCAGGTTGTAGTATGTCAGAATTCCACTGTCTATATTGAGTCCATGAGTTTCTGTACCTACTACCTAGGATCCTGAAGTTCATAGGCCTGGCTGAGAAAAGTGGTTTGTAAATTCCCTTTCAGGATCAGGCCTGAGAGACTGGAGACAGAGTGGGGTTTTTTTTGTGAGAAATGTGCCCCCACAGGTAGTTGGCTTTTCTTGTCTTTGATAGATTCTGGTGTGCTGTTTGTGGGGGTACTGGAGATTGTTGGTAGGTTTTGTGTTTTGAGCTGTAGGAAGTTGGCTTCTGGTGATGATGTTAGGTTAGCAAGGTTCCATGCTTGTTTGAATTTACAAGCCACTTTTCACAGCCAGGCCTATGAACTTCACTTCATCAGCCTCCTAGGTACAGAAACTCATGGACTCAATATAGACATTGAATTTATGACACAATACAATGTGCCAGACATCTGACTCCCCAGGTACCTCTCCACTTTTGCCTGTGCTGCTACATGTCCCTTCCCATCCCCTCACCCCCCAGCCTGTCCCTCATCCCCTCATGCCTCCATTTTCACTGACTGGCTTTCTTGCCTGCATTGCATGTGAGCCTCTGCCTTCTTTACTATTCCTTCCATCTAGGACCAGCAGACACACACAAACTGCAGGTGCTTCATCAGCCAGACAAAGGGTTTTTCAACCACGAAAACTTGTTAAGATATGTTTCTCTAACTATTCAGTTGGTCTATTAAAAGATACCAGACTGACCCAAAGGTCCTTGTCTTCCAGTGCCATGTCCTTAGTCCAATACCACCAAGCACCTGTCCCTGGTCAGCTGTCCAGAAAGATGCAGAACCTTGCGCAGATCTAAGCCCCAGGGCTGTCAGGGAGACTTTTCTGGGAGCTGCTGGACAAGAAGCTCCTGCAGGAGAGGAAAGAAAGGCTCTAGTCTGTGACAGCTTGGCTGCCTGAGATGCTGCTGGTGCTACTGTACTGCTTACTGAGTTATTATCAGGTGTCATTTAAAGTGGTGGACTGGTATGAGGCTATAGGGGAGGAGGAATCCTCATTGGGGCACACTACCATGTCCTGTAGAGGCCCCAGAGCCTTAAAACACACACACAGTGTCACCCACGTCACAAGTTTTGTTTGTCAGCAGCCTGAGGTACAGTTTCCCAGAAACCCCTATACCTATCTCCTTGAAACTTGGTAGGCTTCCTGGCCTCAGAAGGGGATATCATTCCTGCATGTTTCATTTGAATCAGGCAAGAAATGACAAAGTTATAGGCAGTTTCATGCTTCCCCATTATAGCCTATGGGCAAAAAGTCAAAACAGCGTCGAAACAGCAAAACAGTTTTGACAAAATGAAACGGTACAGTGGTTTCAAAACAAAATGAAACTCAAAAAGAAACACTGTCCCATCAAAACATTGAAGTGGAAATTGAAATAGAATGGCGCTGTTTCACACAGCCCTAATACCTATATGCGCTACTGTCCAGATATATTTACTCTTTTGAACCTCTGCCTTCAATGCAACTTGAACTAGCAATTTTACTGGTATCCAAGAGGAAGTTTTTCCCCCATTCAGCCTGGAGAAAAAAGTCCCTCAACTTGGATTCAAGTACAAGAAGGAATGGAAGTGGGAGGGTAAGGGGCAGATGGTTGCTGCAGCTTTGACTATAGGCCTGAGACCAGGTAGGAGCCAGAGTCAGAGCCACAGCAGCTGTTTGCCCCCACAGCCTCCTCCTTGTAGTCTCTACTCCTTTTCTCCCCACTTGTTGTCGGCATGGCTCCAGCTCTGGCTCCATTGCTTGTGGGGGCACAGTGCACATAAAACATCTGTCCCCTGCCTGGCCAATATGCAGGAGAGTAGCTCCAACACAGGACACTGGGTAGGGGCCATGCTTCCATGTGCTCTGTGCCCCTGAAGGGAATAGAGCTAGAGCTGCCTTTGACTGTAGGAGCAGGAAGGAGGCAGAGGCTGTAGAGAGCAGTTGCTGAGAGGCACAGGTGGCAGGGGGAAGAAATGAGGGGGGACAGAGGTCAAGAGGGCTGCGTGAACCCTTGCTGCTGCAGCTCTCTCCACTGTAGCAGGGGGGAGGGGGGAATGACAAATTAAAGATGATGCTTCTATAATTAGATTTCGTACCTGGAAAATTATTAAAAATATTAATTTTTCATATATAGAATCGAATTATTGGGTCCTCTTAAGTTTCAAGTTATCTTGGATTCAGGTAAATACAGTTTTTCTTTTTAAGATTCTGGCTACCCACTATCAATATTCAATAAAAATAAATAATTGGTACTGGAAATTAGCTTTTCTGAAACTGGTTCTATTACAGACTAAGGAGTTTAGGGCTTTCTACATAAACCAGGGGTGTTAAATTCATCTGGCCCTCTCAGCCAGCTGAGTGGCACAAGACCATTCCATGGGCTACATCAGGCCTGTGGATACCCTCCCTCCCTGCCAGCATGCCTGATCCAGCACTGGCTGCACCTACCAAGGAAGGTCCAGAATGCTGGCCCAACTAGGCACCATGGGCAGCACACCCTGGGATCCAGGCCAATTGAATGCCTTGGGCAGTGCATATCCCAGGCACTGCACGTGGGGATGATTTAGCACAGCAAACAGAAGCAACAGGGGCTGGATTATGGGGCTGTATTGGCTGGATCCAGGCTAGAGCCATATGCTTGACAGCTTTGACCTAACTTGTACTGTTAGTTTTAATAAATGGATGTATTTTTAAATTGGGAAAAAAGGTGTTCACGTTCAGATTTTTACCCTCTCTTCTGCTGCACTTCTATTTCAATCATATAGTGTAGAAAAGAGAAAGGTTGGATGGGGGCAGTACAAAAGGATCTAATTACTTTAAGAACACCACATTTCAAAATCTACAACCCTAATTCACATTAATTAATGCTTTTTGGTGGCCTTACTCGGACTGTCAATCTGCTAACTACTGCGGACTTGACTACATCAGCCAATGTTGCAAAACCTGAGCAGGTAAAATGTCTATTGTTACTATCTTCATTCCACTTTGCATGCCACCTGGTGCATGAAAACACTAGAAGAGATGAACAGGTGGTAGCAAAAATGAAAAATCTTTTGCAAACATAAATAAAGACAGGAATTTTCTGTATACAGTTTCTGGGCTACACTCTCTGAACAAGTGACACAGGTCAGGACAGTTTAGTAAGAGTTAAGCACAGAGCACCAGAAATGATTAGGGGTCTAGGTAGCAAGACTTAACAAGAAAAGGCTGAAAGAACTAGGGTTATTTAATTTCGAGAGAGAAGACTGAGATCGAATTTGATAACAGCCTTCAAATACCTGAAGAGCAATTAGAGAGGAGGGAGATGCACTTTTTTTGTGGCCTCAGCCTGACCATTACCAGCACATCTATTCATCTCAGCCTGCTGCCTTTCATCTGGTCACCCAGGCTGGTCAAGACTGGCCTGAAGCATGCAACAGGGCCTAGCCCTCTGTCCACTCACTAGCACCAGAGTGGCCAGGTGGGGTCAGATGGCCTTTCAGTTCTCCCTATAAACCCCAGGCCCAGAGCACAAAGAGTTGGGGCAATGGGGCTCAACCTGATCCCAGATTGCTTTGCTATCACCTCTGGCTTGTTGCTCTGACTCTGCTCTGTGCCTGACCTCCTGGCTTCCTGATGTAGTTTGTTCCTAGACACCACTCTTGGACTGGCCTCCTGGCTTCCTGACCTGGCTTTTCAATGGACACTAGACTCTCTTTTCTCCTCCTGACCCTGGCCAGCACCTTGATTTCCAAGTGGTCTCAGACCTGGCTGCCCACAACTCAGTATGATAGTGTAGAGAATGAGACTAGGAGCGATGGCCTCAAGCTTCTGCAGGGAAAATTTAGGTGGGAGATCAGGAGGAACTTTCTGCCTATGAGGGTGATCTCATTGTCCACAGAGACACTGCGGAATCTCTAACCTTGTACGTTTTCAAGAGTAGGTTCAACAGACACTTGGCTGAGATGGCTTAGTCAGGGATGATCCTGCCATGACCTTGTGAGGTCCCTTCCAGGCCCACTTTCTTATGATTCTATGACTGAAACACAGTGGTATGGTACATTGCACATATATTTGCTGACACAACAGTACTGTTATTCTGTGGAACAGTAAAGAACTTCAGGTGCCATAGCTGTCAAATGTGCATCTTTCACTAGCATAAAATAGACTTTTTAAAGTCCAGTCCACCATCAATATCCTTTCAGGTTCTATTAAGGCTGAACTACAGTTGGACATTCTCATGGACCCAGAGGGACAGCCATTCATCTTCAGGTCCCTCTGTACAAAAATGAAGTTTATTTCCTACCTATGGGGACTTTTAACCATCTTGTACCATCTATACCAGGGGTCAGCAACCCCTGTCACATGTGCTGAGCATGGCATGCAAGGTCATTTTGCTCAGCACGCCACTGCCAGTCCTGGTTTTGGGTAGCTGCTGCCAGCCATGGAGCCCGGGCTGCTCCCAGCTGGTGGCTGGGAGGCTGCAAGCCCTGCTGGGAGCAGCTCCGGGCTTCATGATTGGCAACAGCTACCCAGAGCCGGGGCTGGCTGCAGCCGGGAGGCTGCAAACAGCTGCGCTGGGCTCCAGCATTAGCTCTGTACCAGTACATGCATGTGCACCTTGGAGCAGTTGGGGGGGTGGGGGCATGAGACAGCACAGCCCCGGCCTCTTTTCCACTCCCAGCACAGAGCTGGTGACTGGGCTCCGGAGCCCAGTGCAGCTGTTTGTAGTCAGCCTGGACCCTGGGCAGCTGCCGCAAGCAGCAGGCAGGCTGCAAACAGCTACGACAGGCTCCACAACTCTGGCATCAGCACCTCGAAGTGGACAGTGGGCTTCACAATTTTCTTGTGATTTCCCAGCTGGTCTAATGAAAGGTATCATTTTGGAACCAAGAAAAGTTCTAGTTTTTTGTAGAACTACAACTGGGCATTCCTTCATTGTGTAGGTTTCAAAAAGCAATTCATACTGAATCCAGAGCTCCAAAATCCACAAAAGCTTCACTTCATGATTCAGCCACGTGCTTCCAGTGTAACCTCTACAAGTTACTTCAACTCTCTGGGCCTCAACTTTTCATAGTAAAGGGAATAACAGAGTGTTTTTCTTCTCTCACCATTTGTCTACCTTATCTATTTGGAGCAAGGGTCAGCAAAACATGGCCTGCAGGCTGGATCTGGCCCATGGAGCTACTAAATGCAGAGTGCTGAGCTGAAGGGAAGAGGTTTTCCTGTGCTTCCACTGCTGCTGCTTCTCCCAGCCCCTATCCTGTTCCCTACCAGTGTGGGGGCTCAGCTTCTAGCTGGTAGGGGGCTGCGGGGGATAGGGAGCTGCAAACACCCTCCGTGATGCTGATGCTTCTCTTTGCTTCCTCCTACCTCTGTCTCCCAGCTGTAGCATGGGCACATCTGGAAGCTGCTTAGCCCTGGTGCAGCTCCCCACAGGATGGAAGCTGCACCCAATGCAGAAGCTGGGAGGAGTGGGGCAGAGAGAAATGGAAGTCCTATAGCCCCAAGACAGCTCCCCTGCCTGCAAGCAAGGAACTGTGTCATGGCTGCCTCCACTATTGCTGATGCTTTCTTTATTTTTTGATCCAAAATGAAACACAATGGAGCTCTGATCTTGGTTTGGGCAGCTAAGAATCACTGGAACACAAATAATACATAATGTGTGTTTATACATATGCTCCAGGGTGGGGGTGGACATATTTTAATTAGAGTGGCTCCCAGGCAGCCATTCTAATTTAAATGCTGCAGTGTCATGTGTATTAAGCATCCCGTATTAAAAAATGACTGTGGGAGCACTTTAACTAAAGCTTATTCAATGATTTTTAGTTAAAACAACCCTTCGGCCATTTTGAAATGTGAGGTGTTTAATACACATGACAGTAAGGTATGCTGGAGCATTCTCATTAGAGAGTGTCAGAGCACATGTATAGGCACCCAATAATAAGTGCCAATTCTAAGTGCAGTTTCCAAGATGGGATTTCATCTTTGTTCCCATTCTGTGTGGGATGCTTATATGTACAGCAATAAGAATGTGATAGAAGATGTCAGTGTTCTGATTCTATGCATTGGCTGTCCAATATCAAAACACAAAGAAATGGAGTTATGTGGAGTTTACATATGTATCCTATTTAAATCCAAAGAGGATTAGGGTTTAGGATTAGATGCTTTCATTTTAAAAGAGTGCAAAGTATTTGACTATGGAAATTAAATTTCTGAATGAGAAACATCTCCAGAAATGAAACTGAACAGGTTTAACTTCCATCTCCGAAAAATTATTCCAGAGTGCCATTTCTCAACTGCCACATAGAAAACTGATTACGATTAAATAATTGCTTGAAATTTTACTTCTGTGACACTTTCTAAAATTAAAGTATTTCTGCCTGGCAGGAATTTGCAGATATTAATGAACGGAGGAATAACAGGCAATAAAATAATAATTTGAGAAAACTCCAATGATTTTTCTAACTTGTTACAAAGACCACTGTAAAATGAAAAGCAATGTGCTAATATTATCTCCCTCCTTCAAGACTGATTTTAAGTGGAAATAGTCTTAGGAAGTATTTTTAAGGCTCACTCATTCAAAATTACTTCCTAAGGCAAAATTTTCTTTGCTTTGTTTTCTCTGTCCTCCATTCATATTCAGCTTTTAGATTTGCAGCATTTAGCAGTAGTTCATGCTCTAAAATAAGATTACAACACATACAAAATAAAACTAAAGAAGATCATATTTACATCTCAAGTGTAACAGCAATACTATGGGTTCCACCTGAAGATCTCAAAGCCATTTACAAACAACAGTAAACCACAGCATTATCACAACATTTCTATGTCATGTGTGTTACAAAGGATGGAAAGGAGGCACAATCAAGGCTTAAAAGCCCAAAACAGGACCTAGGTGGAATTTAGGTACATAAATTCAAACTTGTGATTCTGAGACACATTCCTTTTCCTCTTCCCACTAGTGACTGTCTAAACTCAATAGGCATCTTACACTTTGATCATCAGGTTACCAGAACACTTTGGGCATGGCTAGAATGCCCAGTGTGAGCTGCTTAGCACTAAATTCATACTGAAACCCAGTTATGATACAGAAGCTAGACATTCTTTTACCTAAGTCCCTAATTCAGTAGGCAAATCTCAGAACATGCCTAACACAGATAGACAGAGGTAAACTCCTCAAAAAATCTGCTCATTTTTCATATAGCAGCCTACTCGATAGATTAATCACATAGGAAGAGAAATAGCTGAAGAGGATGAGAGGATTGCAGTCCACATATGCCACCTCTCTGGAGAGTCAGGCTAACAGCTAAACTAGATAGGGGCACTTTCTCCTCTTCCTCAAGAAGATGTACCACTTCGAGGCAAAGAATCCAACAAAGGCCTGACAAAGAGAACAAGACGGAGCATGATTCTGAACCCTGGGAGCTAGGACTAACCTGGGAGTCCTAGGTTCCAATTCTTGTACCATCATCACCTCCTCTTCCTTTGGCCATGTTTTGAAAGAAAACTGACCCCAAGACAGCCCCTTGAAATGATATCTGTAGGGGCTCAATCTCAGGAGATCATGAGACACTGAGGTCAATGTCTTCTAGCAGTCCCACAGAGGAATTTAAACCCAGAGAGGGGTGAAATTTCATACATACCCTGTCCCTTAGTATTTCTCAGTAGCAAGCTCTATGGCTAGGCAGTCAAAAAACCTGAGGCTGAATCAATTCAGTCTTTGCAGATTAGTTTGTGCTGCACAGATTAATTAAAGCAGAAGTGAACAGATATTTACCTTTGATTCAGGAAATGCAGCTACATGCCTGCAGTGGCTCAGGCCAGAAGCTCAGGGGCAGTAGAGCACACCTCTCTGGCTGTATGTTCACTTCCCCTTCCTGCTGTCTCCAAGGTCTCTGGGATTTTCAGTCCAGAATTACAGCAGAAGGACTCTGCAGGGTTGCTCATCACTTCCTCTTCCTGCTTCCAGGTACCTCTGGGATTTGTAGTCCACAATTGCAACCAGCAGTAATTTTGAGCAGGGGAAGGGATGTTTAACACCCCCTTCCCCAGCCCCGGACCAGGTTTGCTGGGGGTGGGGCAGTTCCCCTCCCTGCAGACTGGGAGCAGAGGGTTGGGGTCAGACCAGCTCTCAGGAGCAGACAGCCCAGCCCAGCCCAGGGCTGGAAAGCATGCTGGGGGACTGTGATTTAACTTAAACCAGGAAGGGGTCTGCGACAGAAGTTTCATAAACCAGTTTGACCCAAATCAGTTAAGTTCGATCTGAGCCTTCAAGAGGCCGAGAAGTGATTACTACATTCAACCAGGTTTATCTTAAACCAGTTTCAGCCATTTTGAAACTGCTTTATGTGCACTGAGCTTCTGTTCTGTTACAGATTTAAACCCATTTCTGATCACTTAAACTGGTTAATGTGTAACTTCTGTCCCTAGCCCAGGTGGCTTTCTATGCAGGGGGATATTTGACAGTAGATTAACTCAGGGAGAGAGACTGGGGCCCTGAGTGCCACCTTTGCAGAAGGGTGGAGAGGGAAACAAAAATAGTTGCTGCTGCAGCTAGCAGCTGGCCACAGTACTACTGACAGCAGCATGTCAGCAGGCACTGTCCTGTGCTAAATTGTTTCCCAAGCCATGGAGCTGCTCTGCTATACTGCTGTATCTCTGTTAACTGGTTTAGGTCTTGTTCTGAAGCTCCTAATTCCTTTCAGGCACTTAGAAAGGTTAGCTGCTGCAGTGCTCAGCCTCCAGGCATCTGTATCCTTTATTGGATCTATGTCTAATTGGATGCATAGGAAGTCATCAGAAAACAAGGAATCTGATCCCCTGACACTGCACTCCAGTGCTTTCATGCCTAAACGTTATATATAGGAAAAGCAGGCTGGAATGACATTCAAATTAAGGTACAAGTACAGTAAATCTTTTATAACATAAGCCTTTGATTGTTCAGCCCTCTCTGTGTGACCTTGGCTTGGTAGTTCCCATAGGTCCTTGATGTAGTCACATCTAGTCTAAGAACAGAGCTATTGAACTTGTACACTGATCTGGGGCCATGTAGACTCACTCTGAGTACCAGCCCAAGTGCCATGACAGAAATCATTATGCCAGAACCTACATGCACAGCCCCAAACCCAACCTGACCTGTGCCTGCTCCAGACTGCCTGCCCACGCTGAACAGCCTCAGCAGCCAGGCAAAAGCTGCTGCATGGCATGGGGGAAAAGTGGCCCCTCCTCTTCACTGCTGCCAGGCCCTTCTTGCTGCGCCCGCCCACAGCCAATGCTTGGGCTGTCTTGTGGCCCCTCTCCGCCTCCATCACTGCTGCCTTTGGGCTACTCAGCAGGGCAGCGGTGGCAGTGCAGAGGAGCTGCAGGGCAACCTGGGCATGGGCTCTGGCTGGCTGCAGCAAGAAGGGCCTGGCAGTGGTGAAGGGGAGGGTCTGCTTTGCTCCCTTCCCCACCACCCTGTATCAAGCAGCAGCTTCTGTCTGGCTGCTGCCACTGCTCAGCATGGGTGGGCGAGTTTGGAGTAATCACAAGGTGGGCCAGGGTAAGGGCTGTGCGTGTGGGCTCCAGCTGGTCTGGAGCTGGTCCACTCTGCCGGGCCAAGTCAGAAGTGGGCATGGGGCAGGTTGGGGCTGTGACTGCACATCTTTGCCAGTACCATGGGTCTGGGTCCAGCAGCAGTGGCAGCTGGAAGGAGCTGCCACCACTTGGGCTACCTAGAAAGACAGTCAAGCTGTAGAGCTGCCTCAGCCCCACTGTGCACCCAAGGGGTGGCAGGATTTGCCACAGGCCAGATGGCACCTGGGTCAAGTGGGACTGAGGGCATCACTGCAGGCCAGACAGAGTCAGTCTGCAGGCTGGATCCAGCCCAAAGATCATATTTTGTCCACCACTGAGAAAACTTCTCAGTGATGATAGATGACAGAACAAGGAGCAACAGTCTCAAGTTGCAGCAAGGGAATCTTAGATTAGATATTAGGAAAAAGTTTCTCATTAGGAAAGTAGTGAGACACTGGAACAGGCTACCCAGAGAGGTTGTGGAATCTCCATCCTTAGAGGCTTTTAAAACTGGTAGACAAAGCCTTGGATGACATAGTTGGGGGTAGTCCTGCTCTGAGGTCCCTTCTAACCCTAATTTTCTAAGATTCTACGATTCTTTTAGGATGCAGGAATCTTAAGACCCTAAAACCGAAAAGCCTTTAAGATTAAACAAGGTTGCTTCATTGGCAGAAGCAGCAGACACTGCTTAAAACCCCCCCCAACCACATTCATACAGATGACCTATTGCCATACTGTTACACAAAGGAGAAAGGGACTAATGCTATAATCAGGCTTATGGTTCCCAGGAGAAGGGATGCTGTTGAAGGAAATTGGAAACTAGCCAGAATAAGTGAATGCTTCAGTACAGTACAGGTTTCCCTCACTTTATGCAGTACATGCATTCCCAAAAAACCGCATAACTCAAATTCACATAAAAGGAACCCGGTTTATAAGGTAACAAATAGATATAGAGTCCCATGGTGCTGAGGGAGAAATCATTACACACCAGGGCTGGGGCTGGGACTAGGAAAGGGGTAGATGGAGGGGCATGACACAGTCCAGCAGCTGCAGGCAGGTGGCATTGGCTGCTCCCAGGGCTGCAGCTGAGAGCAAAGTGGAGGGAACTGTCATTTGTGTAGGGTGTGGGACGGGGGGTGCAGCTCTCGCTGCTACGCACACCCTGGGAGGGCAGTGGGTTGGTGGGGGTGTGCCCATATCTGTATGTGGAATGAGGGCAGGCTGCCACTGTGGGCTGGGGCCAGTGGTGGCACCAGGCTTTTCCTGGCAGGGAGCTGGGCCATGCTGCGCTTGGGATGGGCAGTGGTGGCATTGGAAAGGGGGATGCAGCCACCCCAAAATTCGCCATAGGCGCCCCCAACCTCCTCTCCCAGCACCACTGCTGCCCACCGTGAGTGCAGCATGGCCCAAACCCCTGCTGAGAAGAACCCAGTGCTGCCGCTGGTCCCAGCCCATAGCAGCAGCCTGCCCTCATCCTGCATGCAGATCCAGGGGCACACGCCACTTGGAAAGAGCCCAGCATAGCCTCCCCAGCCTGAAGCCCTCCCAGCAAAAGCCATGCCCCCCATATTCCGCACCCACTGACAGTTCCCTCCACTTTGCTTCCTGCTGCGGCCCCAAGAGTGGCCTGTCTGCAGCCACTGAGTGCACCGCACCCCTCCTCTTTCCCCTACACATGTACCTCATGTATAAAAAATTTACCTTGTATATAATGAATTTTGGGTGTAAAAAGGGCCACTGCATAAGAGTGAATTCACATATACAGAACGCACATAAAGTGAGGGAAATCTGTATATGTTCTGACTGAGGAGTCACAAGGCACCAAGACTGGACAGAATCCACTTTAGAGTTCAGAAGTCTGCGGACATTGCAAAACCTTTATTTGTTAGAGTGAAAACCTCCTGAGACAGCAGAAAATAAACCAGAAGAATGAAAAATGCTCTTTTGAATTTCAAGAGAGTTTACTGCCAGTGAAGGGTCCCAAATTAACACACACCACAAAGGCTGAGCTTCAATGCTTATTTACAGCATTACTCTGAGCTGCTCCGAAATGAAGAATAAAGCTGACTTGAATGCAACATGCTGCTAGTGACAGAAGAAAAACAGCGTGGTTAGAATTTTCTATATTGACTGCAAAACAATGATAAGGAGCAGAAAGTAGGGGAATGTAAAAAAAGATAAATTTTATTTATTTTGAAGAAAAGCCTAAAATAAACACACATAACTGACGGAGAAATGCATGGAGAGAGGAAAAGGTGCAAAAGAATTAATTGTAATTTTTTTAAATCGAATAAAATTACTGTTACCTTTATGGATAGTTGTTTAACATTTTTATACCTTGGTTTCCTTTCCTACTTCACACAGGTGCTGGACAACTTCATTAGTTAGGTGTTTGCAAACATTTCTTGATACTCAAGGATGGAAGATTACACTGAGGCATAAAATATTATTAATTATAATTATTACTGGAGATGTATTACATTTTTTTTTTGCCAAGAATCCATCTCACTGAATCTATCCTATTGGGATAAATTCATTATATCTCAGCCTTACAGAACCAGATTCTCTCTCCATATAACAATGATCCTCTCCTATTATAAATTACACTTACATGGCAAAATCAATTCTGTACAACTACGTAACTGTTTTGCATGTTTCCTTATACTGTGAGCACCTCTCTCTCTCCTCCCCAGTAACGATCAGCTCCATAAGAGTCAAGGCTCATCTTTGCACCAAACCAGCCCAGACCTCCAGGCAGGGACACATCCACTAGAGCAAAAATTGTCAATTCGATCAATTAAATTTATTTCTGTCAGGAGTTTAGGACATGCAGAAATACACATGCTGTTGCAGAATCTTTTCTTTGTGTTGTGCCAGCACAACTCGAGCTCTTTTAGAGGATTTAATCAATCAATTGTCAATCTGAGTTTTCAGGGTGTGGTGGAAAAGTATTACTTCTTGAGAATATGCTTGATATTAGGAAAAAATGACTCTTTAGTTACGGCTTTCCCTGTGCACCCTTATGGAAAGGATCTGCAAAACCTCTAGATCGTGGCAGAAATCACTTTAAAAGCCTGTGTGGCCACATTCTGATCTTTTGTAAACTGGTGTAGCTCAGTCTCATAGATTCATAGATGCTATGGTCAGAAGGGACCTCAACAGATCATCGAGTCTGACCCCCTGCCTAGGCAGAAAAGAGTGCTGAGGTCAGAAGACCCCAGCCAGATGCCTGTCCAGCCTTCTCTTGAAGACCCCCAAGGTAGGGGAGAGCACCACCTCCCTTGGAAACCCATTCCAAATTTTGGCCACTCTTACCATGAAGAAATTCTTCCTGATGTCTAGCATATATCTTCTCTCTGTCAGTTTGTGACCATTGTTCCTTGTTACCACAATAGGCGCCCTGGTGAACAGAGCATCTCTGATCCCTTGCTGCATCCCCCTAATGAATTTGTAGGAGGCCACAAGATCACCTCTCAGCCTTCTCTTGCAGAGGCTGAAGAGGTCCAAGTCCCTCAGTCTGTCCTCATAGGGCTTGTCCTGTAAGCCCCTAACCATATGAGTGGCCATCCTCTGGACCCTCTAGAGTCTATCAATATCCTTCCTGAAGTACGACGCCTAAAACTGGATGCAGTACTCCGACTGTGGTCTGATCAGTGCCACACAGAGGGGAAGTATCACCTCCTTGGTTCTATCTGTCATGCATCTACTGATGCATGATAAAGTGCGGTTAGTTTTGTTGATGATTTTGTCACACTGACAACTCATGTTCATCTTGGAGTCCACTATGACTCCAAGATCCCTTTCTCCTTTTGTGCTGCTAAGAGTGTCAATTCCCAGCCAGTAGGTGTGCTGGATATTTTTGCACCCTAGGTGCAGCACTCTGCATTTGTCCTTGTTGCACTGCATCCTATTGTGTACTGCCCACTTTTCTAACCTGTCCAGGTCTGCCTGCAATCATTCCCTACCCTCAGGAGTGTGCACTTCACCTAACAATTTAGTATCATGCACAAACTTGGACTTCACACCCACATCCAAGTCACTGATGAAGATATTGAAGAGTACAGGTCCAAGGACTGAACCTTATGGGACCCCACTACCCACATCCTCCCAGATTGATACCAACCTGTCTACTACCACTTTCTGGGTGTGACCACTAAGTCAATTTGCCACCCACGGGACTGTGTAAACATCTATGTCACAGCGTTGCAGGGCACTAAAGTGCCTGCTCCTTTAAGAGCAGAAAACTGCCTAGGGAGAGAGCCCTAAGAGCCAGACAGAAACCCCACAAGTGCAGCTTACTATGGCAGCAGGCTAACAAGGGAATTAGCCTGCACCTGCACTTGGTCAGCTGACTGGAAGAAGGCAGGGTCCTGGGTGCATATAAGTCCCAGAGCTGAGACCAGCAGGAGTTAGTTCTCTGGCAGCAGCCCGGGTAAACTCAAGGGCAGTCTCCCTATTTATTATAATTACCAGCAAGATGTGACAGACAAGGAAAAGGGTGCCTGTTGGGCAAGACTGGCACGGTCACAGAGCCCTAGGGGCATCATGGCCATCCCTGGGGACCCCATCCCGGGACACACAAACTCTTAATTTATTTATGAGAATGGAATGAGATACCATATGGAAGGCCTTGCTAAAATCCAGGAAAACAACATCCACCTCTACTCCTGCATCTAACCATTTTGTGACCCTGTCATAAAACGAAACCAGATTGGTCAGGCATGATCTACCTGTTACAAATCCATGCTGGTTACCCTGCTGCATTATTTTTCCTCACTGGACTCCCACAAATATGATCCTTCATAATCTTTTCAAAGACCTTTCCAAGGATGGAGGTGAGACTGACTGGCTTATAATTACTCGGATCCTCCTTCTTCCCCTTCTTGAAAATAGGGACCACATTGGCCCTTTTCCAGTCTCTCTGGAGCTGGTCCAATGGAAGTCAGAAGGATTTAATGGAGGAGGATCTCTCTCTTTTGCCTGGATTCTATAGCAGGAGTACAATTAATTCTTCAGTTGTAGAAAATGCTTTTAAAAACTACTATGGATAGGTTTCTTTCTCTATTTAATTCTAGAGGCCTTTTCAGAAGGGAATCATCCAAGAACTGCATATTGACATATAAATCTTTTTCTGTCTCAATACACATGCACATCCAGGTATTTCTGCTTGCTCTTAATTCACTAGGGCCCTAATTATTCAAGGTAGCAAGTGACTTCAAAGAAGGGTCAAATGCTGTCTGCTCACTTTAATTCTAAAAGGTGTGGAGAGTGCTATGTAATGCATATAAGAACATGCATCCTTTATATAACATTCCTATACTAGCTTTTCTAAATAAAATTGTATTGGTTAATTGAAAAGTTCAGTGACAAGTCATACTGAGAACTTCAAAAGACAGGAAGAATCTATAATCTATAGATACTTACAGTATGACATCTTAATTTTCTACAAAAAATCTTTTGCTGCACCACCATCTTATAGAGTGTGTAGTGTAATATGGATCTGCAACTGTATTGCCTACCCACTAAGCCCACCAAGATTGGACTCTTTCCATTAACTAACCAAAACCTACTGCTACTTCTTTGTCCAGATAATTCTAGCTCTATTATAAACTGACAATCACATTAGAAAATTGCTTCTCTTCACTTAGAGGGGCACACAAATGATTCCTGATTTAAACTAAAACAAGATCTTAACATTAACTAATGCTTACAGAACTTTTTGCAGATAAAAGAAGTATTACCTATGCACTATGTATTTATATTACCATTACCCGTGATGACCTGAAAACCTGCAAGTGACATCCTCCAAAGATCTCACCTTATATAAATCTCTTTTCTTAAAGCACTAAAAAAATGACTACTGGTTAATTTTTTATTTTGTTTGTTATGGATAGGAAGTATGCATACCCTATGGTGCTAGGATTTGCTGCCCATTGGTTGAGTGAATATCTTTTCAAGAAAAAGCTGTCAATTTTCTTTTAGCCCTTAATTTCACAGACCCAGTGATAAAATTAAACAGTTGTGGAAATCTCAGCAGTAAGTATGTTCAGTCAGCAGACATTCCACTAAGCACATCCAGCTAGATCAGCCACTGCATAGAGGATTTATTTCACAAGAATGGAAGATCACCTTATGGTCTTTCTTCACTGATATTAATCCTTAATATCATACCTTTCAGTCTAGAGCTGGATTTCCATGTGTGGCCTCCATTTCGCTGACAAGATATCCTGTCCTAGTACCTATATAGCTGTATTCCTACTGACATATTACTTGATCTGGACATCCCTTCATTACTCAGTATCTCTTTTTTACATTCCTAAATGGCTATAATATATTTCAATAATCTAGAAAGAACATTTATTTTAACACTACTTAGGCTAGAAATAGACATCACCAAAACAATAATAGAGACGCTAGTAGTTTTGTTAACTGTCCTGTAAAAGCATCTGGTAATCTATACACACAAGCAGACATAAAAATAGGTATAAATATGTGTGGAACATAAATAATGTATTTACTGTTTGACTTTTGTATTAGAAAGCAGGAGTACCTTTGATATGTTTGGATTTATAGATTTAGTTATAAAATATATTGCCTTTTATATTAAACTTCAAATTACATGGCACTTGGAGAGATTATATCAATTTCATGTGTGGACACTTTGAAGTATGATTTAGAAACACATTTCTATTACAAAAGGTCTGTTGTACAAACTGACATGCAATTTAGCAAAAATATTGCTGACCTTGAATTCAGTCTGTCCAAAGGGAACCTTAATCTGGTCCAAATCTTTTTGCATGGAGGACCGAATATCCAGTTTATCAACTAATTCCCCCATAGACTAGAACACATTTATTTTATTATTTTCTGCCTATATTTCTGGTCTCTTCAGTTTTCCTGTATTAGTTCTCCATGCTCCCTTGTTTTTGCAGTTCATTCCAGTTTAGATTCATGATTTAAAATATTTAAATCTCTCCTTCTAGGACACTGATGATGTTAAATAAGACCAAACTTTTCATTCACTCCCATATGCAAGTCACATTTGCAAATCAGAAACATAGCCTGCAATTAACTTTTCTGTTTACAGAAGGGCAAATCTTGATAAAACTAGTAAAGTCAGGTAGACTGAGGAGCTCAGAGACTTGAATATGAAGGAGGTCTGGAAGTTTTTTCAAGTGAAAATGCCTAAATCTTCAGGAATCTTTATTCTAAAGCAGTGAAAAATCCTTGGAAAAAGAAGCAGGAAGAATGACCACCTCAGAAGAATACTGAGAATTAGAAAAGAGCCTACATGGAATAAAAATAAATAAATAAAAGGAGTGATCACAATCAGGGAGCATAAGGATGCAATGAGAATCGCCAAAGGTCAAGCCAAGGTATCTCTCATCCATAAGCTAAATCAATACTTTGCCTTGATTTTCAGTAACAAGAAGGATGTTGACCATGGAGGCAATTCATTCAACAGGCTCTGACTTAATAATGATGTTCCTTAATCCAATGTCGATTAATATTCTGGACTCTATTAAGTGAAAAAAATTAGAGCAGCATTGTACAAATGCTGCACCTTACCACCTTTTACACAATGGTACTTAATTTCCCACTACAGCCACCCCCAGATGCTTCAGTATATGGTAGAGAAAATGGAAAATCAGTGATGACTTTGCCGCTGGAGACATTTCCAATTCTTGTCATTTATTGGTCAATTTATGTTGTGGAGCAAAAGGATTTATAGCCACTGAAAAAAGTAGCTCTTTTTAAATGAGTCAGAGGTAGCTTAAACACACCATCAATGTCTACTTCTTTTCAAAGCTTGCAAAACACTTTTGGACTCAATATCTTGTGGAAATGAGCCCCATAGCTTAGTTATGCACTCTACAAAATATTTCCTATCGTCAAATTTAATCTTGTTGCCATCGGCTTTCATTTGAGGCTTCTTTGTACTTGTACATAGGCAGATAAGATCCATTTAATTTTTACCATTCATTATTTTATACAACTTTCTCGTGTTCCCCTCTTACTTGATTCTCCTCTAAACTAAGGGACCCTAACCTTAATTTTTTTGGTGACTTTATATACAAATGTCTCACCATCTATTTTCTCTACTCATATCTGGCAAAACTTGAATACCAGCATTACCTTTCTGAGATACTGTGTTAATTGGTGGGTAACTCTATTCCAGGCTAGGGGGTGCCACCAATTGATGTAATGACACTATAATATTTTCAGTACTATTTTCTATCACTTTCTTTGTATTTGGTAACATCTTGGTTATCTTGCTGAACATATCTACATAATGAGCACATGGTTTCACTGAACTCTTTGTGGTTTTGCCCATGTCTTTGAAAGGATATGACTAAGTGTGATTGTGGTAATGCAGGAGTAGTGCAAAAATTTACTCTTCATCTACCATTTTGTTGGCAAGTTATCTAGCTTTGTTGTTTATCACCTCTGAAGTTTATCACACTTTTGGCTTGTCTTCATTAAAGTGAAATGTAATTTGAAAATGTCTGCAATTTTCTCTCTTAATCTATACCCTCTTTTCCAGATTATCAATAAACATATCAAATAATACCAATCTGAAAACAACTGAATTCTTTGAATTCTACATAGCACAGGGATAGTAAGTCGAATTCTGTTCTCATTCATTTCAGTTCAATTCTACTGAGTTCAAGAGATTTGACTGCAATAACTTTGTAGAGTCTTAACTCAGAGAAAACGTATCAGAAGAGCTTAGCAGCCATCATGGAGGTCCAGAGTAAAAAGCACAAGAAAGGAAATCACAGGATTTGAAGAGACTTCAAGCGTCATCTAATGCAGGGTTGTCAAGGATCTAGCCTGAGGACCCCCATAATCTGCCTCCCTTCCACCCTCCCCGATGCTGCCCCTGGGTCTGAGTTTACCCATATGTTGCATGTGAGGTGCACCAGACCACATGCCACATGCAGCTCTCATTTCGGCTGATCCAGGATCCACGTCACACATGGTAGGGAAAGGGACGTATGCGAGACAGATTACAGTGCAGGCACTGGATTGGGCATTGAGGAGGAGCAGGGGACAAGGTTGTGGGCCTGATCCAGGCCATGGACCTGCATCACATCACTGGGCCAAATGAGTTTGATACCCCTGATCTAATCAGGTGCCCTGTTCAGATGTAGGATGTGGATTCCCTAACCCATGCTAGACAAAGGCATTCCAGTATCATCTTGAAAAACCCTTGTAAAAGAGATTCCGCAGCTTCTCTGGGAAGCTTGTTCCATTGTTCTACTCTTCCTACAGTTAAGAATTTTTTCTGAACTTTAATTAAAATCTGCTCTACTACAGTTTAAACTCATTGCTTTGTGTCATGCCCTCCCTGGCAAGGGAGTACTGTTGATCTCTCTTAACAGCAGCCTTTCAAATATTTGAAAACTGCTTTCATGCCTCCTCTCTTCTCCAAACTACACATACGCAGTTGTCTCAAACTTCCCTTATATGTCTTGCATTCCAATGCCTTTATCATTCAATTCTGGATCCCCTCCAGTTTCTGTACACCCTTCTTAAAATTCTGAGGACAGAATTACACACAGTATTGCAGCTGTAGACCCAACTAGTGTCAAGGAGAGTGATACTATCACTTCTCATACCTTATGAGCAACACATGAGTACAGGGCTTCTCAGCAATGCTACTGCCCAGCCAGTTATCTCCCATTCTATAATTGTGCCTTTGTTTTTTTCTTCCCTAGATGTAGAATCTTACATTTGCTTTTGTTGAATTTCATTTTGGGGTCTAGTGGCCAGTGCTCCAATTTATTAAAAGCCCTTTACATTCTAATTCCATCTTCCAACAGTGTGCAAGCCCTCCTGTGTGTCATCTGGCAACTTGATTGGGAAGCTCTCTATTCTTCCATCCAAATAATTAATAAAAGATTAAACACCACCAGACTTAGACCAGACCAACTTCGCTTCAAAACTACCGCCATTCTGACAAAGATCTGACTATAGATATGACATTGAGTTATAGTTACTCTTTGCTTGAGGTTACTCAATCACATGAGCAGTTATTCATTAATTTATCTACAAGGGACATCTATAGAAGACATGAACATTTGTACTAACTCTGGAAAAAGAAGTACCCTCCACGTGGCAGAAGTGAAATAATGTAACAGGAAGTACAGTGCTATATTCCACAAACTCAGTTGTTTCCACTTTACCAACAAAATACGCACAAGAAAGATTCTGTTTGTAAGCTATTCAAGTCAAACCAATCCTGTGAAGACTGGTTTGTACTGGATTATAATTTTCTGAGTTTGCCTGCTTACAGCTAATTTGGTTAACTCTACATGGTACTGCAGTTTTGCTGTGTAGACACACGCCCATTTCTGATCTGAGCTCTGTCACAGACTTAGTCAAAGGTAAATTAGTCAATTTACCTTTTTTGCAGGGGGGAGAGGCATGGGGGGGAGAGAATTAATGATGGTAAAGCATTTTGAGCTCCGCAGAAGGAAAGTGCTATTTTTATAAATCATTACCATACAAAATATGATTAAACTATTAGGAAAGAATCTAGAAAAACAGGCATAAAATATTTAATGAGACAATGAAATCACCTTCCTAAAAGACCATTGTACTCTGTGGGTGCATCTACATGTGTGCGTTACTGCTGAGTTGACTTGTTAATTCCGTCCAGGACAAGTACTATTCTACAGCAGAATAATTTACACTGATGTAATACATGTGTAGACAGGTGACAGGATCTGGCTGGGGCTTAAGGGTGCTACAGTACGGGGCTGCCGGCTGCCTGTCTCTGTATTGTAGCACCCTCATACCCCAGCCAGCCCTCCACAGCATGTTGAGCTGGGGCAGAACAACCCTGGGCTGGCAGGCTCAACCCCCGGACGCCCTGCCAGCTGGGGATGCTCCCCCCAGCTCAGTGTGCTGTAGTCCCAGGTGCATGTGAAGATTCTGTGCCCGGGAGCAATAAACTCTGAAGTGAACTGCACCACAGTTTATTCAAGCACACTAATTTCATGTGTAGATGCATCCTGTATCATTTAAATACGGGTTCTCTACAGAGAGGAAGACCAAGAATTATGCTGAGGTAAAGTTACATAAGAAAAACAAACTGCTGTCACACAGATTAGAAAAGAAAAAATCATGAAGTAACAACTGTACTGTACTGATTATAAGACCACCTTTTTCCCTCTAAGCAAACCATAAAAGTTGTACTCAACTTATACTCGGGATCAATGTATAATCAAGTCCCTGACAGTCATGGCTTTTGTGTTTTTGTGGATGCAATTAAAATACCAAAGTCAGAATATTTTTCAGTTTTATTTTAACAACTGTGTACAATTTAACTCATTAGGTCCTTTCCTGCATTATTTGATTCTCCTATGGAACTTTGTAAAGGTAATGGTAATCCATGTTTTTTATCTGCAACTATATTCAGAGAGAAAGCTATTTTTCCTAAAATTGAATGTGAAAAAGTGAGGTTGACTTATACATAGGATCAACTTATGATCAGAAAAATACAGTAGTTGAACTATGACAACTAAATTCAACATACATAGTAGTAATGCAAACTACAACAAATAACTCATCAGCTGGGAATAGGCCTTGATGTAATAAAAATATATGGAACGAAAAGGCAAAAACAGCACTGCCATTGACTTCAGTGGGTCCATGGTGTTCTCCATAATGTAATCTATTGCATTAAAAACTGATCATAGGTTGGGCATAGGTAGGGTGCAACCAGCTGAACCATATCCTGGCTCTTTCCAAGGCTATAACATCATGTCATATAGAGGCAGCAGGAGAACATGTCTTGAGGGAAGGGAAGAAGAGGGAGCATGAATATAGGTACAGGAACTTTTGTGTGAAATCAAGTTTTGATTAACAACTTGACCAGAGTCAGAAGGTTTTGTGTGTGTGTACTATGCAGTCTGTCTGTGTTGAATGGCTTTTAGCACACTGGCAGGCTGAGACAGCTCTGGGGAGCTACTCATTAGAATTTTACTGAATGGTAGATTTAAATGACTTCCTTGCCTCTGATGGAATTAATTTCTTGTGGAGATGACTAAATAACCACTTCTGGATTGCAAAATACTTCTGGGTTTAAAAAAACCCTGTATATGTATTTGTAAAAAATAGTTTTCAGTATAAAGAATTATGGATGTGCAAATATCTAAAAGCAAGCAGATGTTATTAAATAGACAGAAGAGAAATATTCCCACTTACACCAACAGCCTTGCGTTTCTAATGACATATGTTGAATATTATCCTATTCCTTTCCAACAGTTTTCAGAACTATGCAATATGCATTCCTAGTTCATGTGTTCTGTGTTGGTTTACACAATTGTGCTTCCTACCACCAGGGTCATGTCTGGGAAAGGACTTATAATGTAAGGGGAAAACAGATTTTTCTATTCTTCATTCTTCTTGCTCAGGATAAGAATGTGTAACCCAGATAAAATATTTTGTTTTATTACAGCCTAAAGTAACATTTTGTTTTATTACAACCTAAAGTAACATTTCTGTAAGGGCCTCCAATTAAAATATTGGCGCCTTTATGGGTGCCTTTAAAATACATTAGAACAAGATCAAAGGGGGCAAGACGGTGCAAAAGCCCCCATGGCTCACAAAAAGCATAACGGAACGTCTCTTAGCTGAAAGGGAGGCGTACACCCAATGGAAGGGAGGGGCCATCACCAGGGAGGACTATATCTCGGTTGCTCGGAGCTGCAGGGGGGTGGTCAGGAAGGCCAAGGCAGAAATGGAACTGGGACTAGCTACGCAGATCAAAGACAACAAGAAGTCCTTTTTTAATTACATAGGGGGCAAAAAGAAGGTACCGGG
Source organism: Crocodylus siamensis (assembly GCF_052110815.1). Lineage (NCBI taxonomy): Eukaryota > Metazoa > Chordata > Crocodylia > Crocodylidae > Crocodylus > Crocodylus siamensis. The sequence goes on along the minus strand of NC_143397.1, from coordinate 131,888,674 downwards.
TAATGTGGGGCCCCTGAAAGACATGCTAGGAAATTTGGTTGTCACACCAGATGACAAAGCTAACATATTTAACGATTTCTTTGCCTCCATGTTCCTGAGCAGGGACCGGATCAGGCCCCAGGGGAGGCGCATCCAGGCCTATGGTCAGTAAGGATCTAGTCAGGGAGCTTCTGGAGGGACTGGACATATTTAAATCAGCTGGTCCTGATGATCTCCACCCCAGAGTGCTGAGGGAATTAGCAGAGGTAATTGCGGGACCCCTGGCACAGCTTTATGAGCACTTCTGGTGCTCTGGTGTGGTGCCAGAGGACTGGAAAAGGGTCAATGTGGTTCCCATTTTCAAAAAAGGAAGGAAAGAGGACCCAGGAAACTATGGGCCAGTTAGTCTTACCTCGATCCTGCGTAAGCTTTTTGAGAGAATTATCCTGGCGTATGTCCACAAGGGGCCAGCGGGGGAGGTTATGCTTAGGGGCGACCAACACGGGTTCATTAGAGGCAGGTCCTGTCAGACCAACCTGGTGGCCTTCTATGACCATGTCACAAAATCCTTAAATGCAGGGGTAGCAGTTGATGTAATCTTTCTGGACTTTCGGAAGACCTTCGACACTGTCTCTCACCCCATTCTCATTAAAAAACTAGGGGACTGTGGAGTCAACATCTACACAGTCAAATGGGTCGCCAACTGGCTGGAGGGCTGCACCCAGTGAGTAGTGTGGATGGGTCATTTTCAACCTGGAGGGATATGGGTAGGGGGGTTCCCCAGGGCTCGGTCCTCGTGCCCGTGCTGTTCAACATCTTCATCAGTGATTTGGATGATGGGGTAAAAAGCACCCTGTTCAAATTTGCTGGTGACACTAAGATGTAGGGGGATGTGGGCACGCTAGAAGGGAGGAATAGGCTGCAATCAGACCTAAACAGGTTACAGGGGTGGGCGGATGAGAACAGAATGGGTTTCAAAACTGACAAGTGCAAGGTGATGCACCTGGGGAGGAAGAACCAGCAGCATACCTACAAGCTGGGGAACTCCCTTCTCATCAGTGCAGAGGCAGAAAAGGATCATGGAATCATTATTGATGCCAAAATGAACATAGGTCCGCAGTGTGGGGACGTGGTCAGGAAGGCCAACCACAGATGCATCCACAGATGCATCTCAAGCAGGTCCAAGGAAGTGATCCTCCCCCTCTATGCGACACTGGTCAGGCCACAGCTGGAGTACTGCATCCAGTTCTGGGCGCCGCACTTCAAGAGGGATGTGGACAGCATGGAGAGGGTCCAGAGGAGGGCCACTCGCATGATCGGGGGCAGCAGGGCAGGCCCTATGAGGAGGACTATGGGACCTGAATCTGTTCAGTCTCCACAAGAGAAGGCTGAGCGGGGATCTACTGGTCTGTTACAAACTAGTCAGAGGGGACCAGCAGGCATTGAGGGAGTCCCTGTTCCCGCGAGCACTGCCAGGAGTGACCAGGAATAACGGTCACAAGCTGGCAGAGGGTAAATTCAGATTAGACATCAGGAGGCGCTACTTCACTGTCAGGGTGGCTAGGATCTGGAACCAACTTCCAAGCGAAGTGGTGCTGGCTCCTATGCTGGGTGGTTTTAAGAGGAGGCTAGACGAACACCTTGCTGGGGTCGTTTGACCCCAGTGCTTTTTCCTGCTCATGGCAGGGGGTCAGACTTGATGATATGATCAGGTCCCTTCTGACCCTACCAACTATGAAGATATTGGCCCATTAAAGAACTATTAAACAGTGCCCACCCATGGTTATATGAGATAATAAAAGCTGATGGCCAAAAATTAGCTGGACTGAGTTTGCTCACACTGAAAACTTGCATCTTGTTATGTTTTAAATAAAGCTATTTTAACCAGGAAAAATGTAACAGCTGGCAGATCATTTTAATTACATGTTTTCCCTGTGGCTGTTGAATTTCCCTCCTTAAGGCTTTGAGAATGGGGGCGGGGTGTGCATATGTGTGCATGTGCAGGCATGCATGTGCGTGTGCTGGATGGAACTTTCATTTTCATATCAGTCAATGCATTGGTTTAAATTACCTACCACTGTTGGGCAAACATTCAGTTCTAAAACTTCACTGAATGTCTTTGCTGGGGGAATACAAAATTATTTTTTTTCTAAAGTCTCCTACCACTGGACAATCAGTGTGGACAGGGCCATCCACATTTTAAGGAGAACAGCTAACTTTGCTCAAAGCAGGGCTATACAACATGGTGTTCGAAACAATGCTTTTCCTATCTTAGTGTTCACCACCTGCTACCACTGATAGAGTAGCAATTTCAGAAGAATTTTATGCAAGATGGAGCCTTGATCCCCCTTGATTTGTATGGAACCTGCCAAACACTTAAGAGAACAGCTTTTCTTGAGGTATTTCATCACTTCTACTTTATTCTGCAATCACGCTTAGAGAGAAGTTTAATTTAAACTTCACAAGCAAATTATTAGAAACGTCAAGAACTAGGATAATGACTAGATACATTTTTACAGCTGTATATAAAGTGTATATTTACCAAGAACCTATGAATGTCTTAGATTGATTTTAGTCTCTCTGGTAAATATAATTTGGCAGAAAGAAAGGATTTTACTGCATGGTACTATGCCATGATGACTATGAAAACTGTAAATAAATATATTTAACATAAGCTTACCTAACCTTTACAAATTTCTGTATACCAAATCTTTTCACATTCTTTTCATAATAATAGACACAAATACTACTTCACTCTAAATACTACTTCACACTGAAAAGGACTCCTCATTCATACTGTAGACCTTAAAGCATGGTAAAAAGGTGGGTAAGTCTAATCATCTTCATCTTACAAATGTGTACTCAAGTTTTGCCTGACAGCAAAGCAAAACCACAAGGTATTATTATTTTCAGGAAACTCCACTAGTGGATTTCTCTGGTTGAAGAAATACTAAGAATGTTTTTTGTTACAGAAGTATAACAAGGGCTCAGAAATCAGATGCGTCTTTTTGTATGTATAAAATTATAAATTCACTACAGAAATATATACATTTCCTTGTGGGTTGAAAGAACACATACTGTAGTCTACACCAAGATTAAAGGCTTTAGAGACTTTTCACAGCTAAAATGTAAACCTTCCCTGAAAATAAACAGAATATAGACATCAGGTTCAACTACAGCAATATGGTTAATTACAGTATAATCTGGTGTGTGTATGAGAAACGACCTACATGTCTTTTGATGAAAATCCTGAAAAAGCCCTCTGCCATTATTTAGGTGCCAATAAGAAGAACTATTAGTAGGCTACACACCTAGCAAAGCAGCTCGCATTCCTGCCACACTAATAAAATAAGTATAAAAAATAAGGAAAATACCACTCACATGAATTAGTCCATTGTTATTACTCATTACTAATAATTCAAAGAACTTCTTTTGCAGGGCAGTGCTTGCTCACACAGTTACCTTGAATCAAACTTAAGTCCCATTAAAGTCAAGGCAAATTAATCCTTAAATTCTGTCTTGAATAAGAAGAGATTTAACCAGGCATGCAATCATTTTCCTGAACTGGTACCAAGAACAGCATGTAAAGTGCTCTCTGGGTAGTACAAAAAGGTTTGAAAACACAGCATAAAATATTGTAATAAAACACTCTTAAGGAAAGAATAAGGGTCATCTGGAAAACAAGCAGATATGGGGCGCATCCCTCTGAGTGTTCATATGTGATTTGTGATGCCACAAATCCATTTAAGGTGCTGCAAACTGCTCACAGAATATGTGCACCCATTCACCATGCTGCTAATTTGCAGCATGGAGGGGTTTTCTTACAAAGAGAGATTCCTGTATCAAAAAAACCTACAAACGGTGCTAAAAATTGGCATGGCTCACAGCAGCAGCATGCACTGCCAGAAATGAAGCCTGGTCAGCTCAGCACTGCTGCTGTCCTGGGAGGCCCACAGGTGCTGGCCCCAGCCTCCCCTACCCAACCTGGGTCCATTTGCTGTGTGCCAGAGCATGTGTGCAGAGGTGTGACCAGAGAAAAATAGCAGTGGCACAAACATGTGCTGCTGATATTGTTCTGTAGGGAATGCATGCCCCTGCATGCGTGCACTTATAGGGACATGCCCACAAGTGCTATTTCTAGCTCTGAAAAAGACTGTTTTTATGGCCTGTAATGAGTTACCTAAAGCAAAGTAATTCATTGAATAAGGCAAGTGTGCTACTCAGGACTTATGGGTTCTATTCCTTGCTCTGCCACTAACCTGCAATGGCAAGTTGGATAAGTAATTTTGTCCCATCCATGCCCCAGTTTCCCCATTTTTGAAAAAGGACAGCAATTTTATTGTCTTCACATGGAGATAAAAAGCGATACATTAAAGTTAAGTTTTAAATTATTAATGTGAACAAAACTAGTGGTTTCAACCAAAGCTTTGCTCTCTTATGATAGGCAGATTTTCATATCAGTTTTGTTTCAGGTTCACCACTTTTAAAATGGAGATAATACCACATAACTACCACATGGGGACAGTCTATGAATTGTTTGCTAAAGTTTATATATCTTCTAGTACAGTGGGGCCAACCTTTTTGGCAGGTGGCCACAAAATAGTCCTAGGCACTCCCCAACTCTGATCCCCTTCCTCTGCTCAGTCGGCTGCTCTGCTTTCTGCCCTATTGGCTGCTGTACTGCCTGCCCCTGCCCTGATCTGCTGTATGCCACATACAGAGGTTGTGACAGGCTCGCTCCAGTCTGCCACCTCCCCAGCACAACTGTGGCCGTCATGGGTGGCCAGAACAGTCCATCTGGGTCTAGACACATGCCCACTCCCTGCCATTGGAGCAGCCTGCCAAGGTCAGCCGACCTCTTACCCCTACCCATATAAGCCCCTGACCCAGAAAGGGAAGTGTCTGGGCAACATGGTGCACCTTTGGATTGTGTTGCTACGGACTCTGATGCATTTTCTGGATACCTGATCTGTCTGGCTTCCTGACCTTGTGTTCTGCCCAATGCTGTAGCAAGGGAGGGGGCGGGAGGGAAGAGGTCAAGTGGGGCAACCGCCCCAGGTGCCGAAGCAAAGGGGTGCCAACAGGCTGTTCAGCTGGGGAAGGGTCTGGGATGGAGCTGCAAGTGGCTCATTTGGGGGGGGGGGCATGGGGACAGCGGTTTCTGCCACTGCATGCTGCCCCAGGGAAGCATGGGGAGGCATGTGCCCCCAAGATCTGTGTGTGGAGTGAGGGTGGGCTGCTGCTGTGGGCTTGCCCCCAGTGCCAAACCTGGTACTGGTTCTGTCTGACCCTTTGGGCTCTTGAACTTGACTCTGGCTTGACCTCCTGGATACCTGACCTAGCTAGCTTCCCTGACCTCATGCTCTTCCTGACCCTCTGGATCTCTGACTCAGTTTACTGGACAGATATCTTGGCTTCTGACCTCCTGGCTTCTCCTGACCCTGAGGTGACCCCACAACTCAGCATGACAGGTTACCCATGACACTTTTTGGGACCTCTGCCCTACCAGATGAAATGACAGATTCACAAAATCTTTTGATAAGGATTGCTTAGCAACAACCACTCCAGTTAAGGTCATTATTATTAACAACAGTTTATCAATACTCAAAAAGTGTACTCAAGGGATGACATGGTTTCAGCTCAAAGGGGAAGTGTTTGAAGAAAAGCCCCATTAGTTGTTTGAAAGTTGTTCAAGAAAGAAAAAGTAAAAGTAAATTCTTAGGTGAGAGGGGTGGGAGGCATTTTGATTTGGACTCATTTACTCATCAATAATTGTTCAAACACAGCTAAAGAAAATTCCAATCCTATTTAACTGACACTAATGCTGTATGGTTTTCTGCTCTATTACAGTGGCTAGACCTTATACAGATTTATAAATTTGCCACTGGCTTCAAGCTGCGTGGTTTACACTCTGCTGTTAAGGGTATTTACAAGAGAATAAGCTCTTTTGATAGAATAGAAATGCTTGAAGTACCAAAAAATCCTAAAAATGATCAGTGAACATCTGCCAGGGTTGCCAACCCTAGAATTGTTTTTTATTGGCAAACAAACCCTTTTATTGACCCATGTTTTTAACTATATACATTTTATATAATGAAGATGTAACTGTTTTGCCAGGACCCAATTAAAAGGGTTTAATTCAGATTTAGGGTTTAACACCAAGCATAGTAAAAAAGTTTGGTTGTCAGTAAAAAGTTTCCAGTTAAAAAAAAATCTTGTGTTGGCAGCACTGTTTGACTGAAGCAACAGTTTAATGTCAGGCTGCCCTTGCCTCCAACTGCACCATACTGCCCACCCACCCCAGTCCACTTTGCAACCTTACCCACAACAGTCCTATTCTCCTGTCCCAGCACATACTCCTGAAGAAGCCGATCAGCAACCCAGCAATATTACAGAAATGAACACATCATCAGGGGAAGAGTCTGCAAAGCCCTGAGAGAAAGCTTCCTACAGGTTGCTATGTTCCTGTCCAGATACTAGGTGGCCCTGCTCTGTGCTGTTGGTCTTTCAATCAAGCTCTGAGAGGAAGTTTCAGTCAAGGTACTTTGTACTTTTGCTGAGATATGTCTACACATGCCATTAATGCACATGAATAAACTCCAAAGCTTATTGCTCTAGAGTTTATTGCTCCTGGGTGAGGTGTCTGCAGGTGTGCCCAGGACTGCAGCACATTGAGCCAGGCTGGAGCAGCCACAGTTGGCAGGAGGCCCTGGGGGTCAGTGTGCCATCCCAGGGATGCTCAGATCCAGTTCAGTGTGCTACAGAGGGGTTGGCTAAGGTACAAGGATGCTTGTGTGGGGCTAGCAAACAGGCAGCCTCTGCACTGAAGTACCCTCGTATACCTGCCAGCTGGGGCAGCATCTACTTGTGCTGCTGCGCATGAAAAAACTCTGCAGCAGGGTAGTACTTTTATTTACAAGTAGTCTCCTTCTGCAGAGAAAATTAGTTTACACCAGCCTAATAGAGGTGCATGCTTACTGCGCAGCTAATTAGTCTACTGAGCAGTAAATGTCTTGTGTAGATGTGCCCCAAATGGCTGAACTTTATTTACAGGCTTTACAGACAGGTATTTTTAGCCTGATGTTTTTCACTGACTATCCATAAATTTATGGATAGTTAGCAATCCTGATATCTGTTGGTTCCAGCAGGGCCTAATGAGGCCTTATCTCCTTAAGACTTAATAGTTAATGTCCCTGGCCAGCCTATTCCGAACTGCTCAGACTACCTGTGGGGGGACTACATGGAGTATGCTGGGGACAGGTAGGTCCAAATATACAAATAATTTCTAGTAAGCATGCATTTAAGTAATACTGCAGCAATCACAGTCAATCAACACTGAGTATATTGAAAATACTAGCACTGCTGGTAAAGTTACTGTTCCCAGGATAAAGTCCTTTCTTTTGCCCTCATCCGTTGCATTTTCAGTGTTGGTACTGCATTTTTAACCAGAAAAATCATTATGGGAAACAGTAATAGTAGAATAAAAGAGTGAATTAACTGTTCTTCACTGTCTTTATCTCAGTAAAGTGAGATCCATGAAGCCTATTTTGAGACCTTTAAAATGCTTAATACATACAGGGATTGTTTTTCTTTTTCATTTGCCTTTTTTCTTTAACGCCCCCCAAACAAAATATAAAAATTAATTACATACAAAACCCCTTACAAAAATGTGCTGTTACATATTTCCAGTACACATTTGTAAATGGATATGTTTTAAGAGTAAGAACCGCATGATTTGACCAAAGCAAGCAAAACACCTCAATCTGAATTCACCCATACAGTACACATATAACATTTCTGATTGAGCATTAGATTGCTTAATTCATGTATTATGCACTGTAATGTCAAACTGAACTTACAACAGAGAATTTTTCACATTTTGTGACTTGTGTATTAAAAAAAAACAACCTCAACATTGTATGGATGAAGGGCTTTTGCATTCAATGATTATTATTAATATTGCCAGCAAAACAATCTGAGAGTTTGGATACAGGAAAAAGGCATATGAGTGTGAAAATAAAACTAACAGATTTAGAACCAACAGGGGTCTTACCAAAGCTCCTCTGGGGGGAAAATGGTTATTTTGAAAGTGATTAGATATTAACTGATCCTGCCGAAACAAAGGCACAATCACCTGCTGACTTAAGATATTACCTGCACTAGGACTGCTCTGAGGAGGATGATCATCTCTTTCAGGACATTGCTCAAGGAGAAGTTCTCAAGCGCAGTCAGGGCTTCCAATTTAAAGGCTTTAAAAATAAATGTCAGTGTAAAGTCAATCTGCCACTTTACAGACAACAAAGGATGCAAGGTAGGTGCAATATGATCCCAGCTGTTCCAAACAAGGAGTAAATGTACTGCTTCTTTCTTAGCCAGTTGCCATTGATGGAGATGCACCACTGGGAACCCTGCTAGAGGCAACTACACAAAACACTAATTTTGTGATTATGCGTGGATATATGTTACTTCTGCAAGGCTGGTATGAGCTGCCAAAAGAATGAAACTACATAAACAGCACAGTTAAACCAAATCAGTTGAACTAAAATCAAATTTTCCAGATGCAAACAAAAAAGATACACACACATTTTCCACATACACACAAAAAAAATCTATATATACTAGGAAAATGTTCTGACCACTGTAAGAGTAACTGGAGTGAAAGTAAGTCAGGTCACTCATGTAAAAAAACCAAACAAACAAAAACTTAGGACATTTTGCTGATCTTCACTCCCACCTCCTAAGGTCCCTTCTAACCTTAATTTTCTATGGTTCTAACCCTCTCTCCCCCCACTCAAAAATGACTCAGTATTCCAAATTAATCCCTTCAAAAAGATAGGAAGAAACAGAGAAGATAGAGCCCATATTATTAGGTATTAGTTAGTTCACAGAACTTCATTTTCTGGCTTGAGGAAGCTTGGATGCCTCCATCAAATATTATCCAAATAAGGGGGGAAAAAATCTCTTGGGATTCCTGAGACATGAAATGGTCTCCTAACCACACTGATGATACTGTACCCTGTGTTTGAAAATGGTCTCTTGGGCACATAAGAGAGAAGACAGAACCTTTGCACATACAAACCTTATTTTTGGTCTTTTTCATTTGTCTTCAAAATATAATCACGTCTGTCACACATGACTGTATGACTAATGAATGAATGACTTTATGTCATCTTTTATGTATTACAAGGGTGACTGCAGGATGGCTGAAGATACTAGAAATATCCCAGGCAATGGTTACTGAAAAAGTGATCCCACAACTATTGAAACAACTGAACAAGCTTACGACAAGGTTTTGAGAATGTGTTTTATGTGATAGCAGGAGACTGGACTCAGTGACATATAAAAGGTTGCTTCCAGTCCTACATTCCTCTGAGAGAGTCAGTATTTATTTTGGGGGTACCCTGCTGTTTCCTAATAATAGGTATTGCTATACTTCAGGGGGTGGGAAAAAGTCCTAAAATCTATGAAGCCTTCATCAGGTCTTAATCTCTGTGAAGCCCTGTATCAAAACATTTTTATAAAAACACTGCTTATTGGTAATAATAATCTTGTCTTGCCACAAACCCATGTTTGTGGGACCCCAGGAGCTCTGAGTCTCACCATACAGTACTGCCACTTGCCCTAAGAAACAGAATAAGGTTACCCTGAGATAGCTCTCTATCCCAGCATCTCAATTCCTCTGTCCTTAAGCTGGACTCGCAGCTGCAGTGAGGGATCTCTGTTGGCCTGAGTGGCCCCCACTTTAGAGATATGGAAGAAATTATAGGTTCCCCTTTCTGTGGAAGAAGTACTCTTGAAGACCAGTTGTCTGGAAATCACTCTTTCCACTGGCAGTCAGTAAGGGGACAAACAGCAAAAGAATTCATTGCATAGGATGGAAGAGTTATACAAATAAAGCAGAACATAGGTTTGGATCCAGAAATTAAACAAGTACAGATTCTTGCCCTCTCATCTGGATATGCCTAGCCATCCATGCGAGTCCTTGCCAGAGTTCTAGAGATTGACGTTCTGCCCACTCTACCAGTCCTGGTAACTGGTGCCAGTGAACTGCCTAAAGCCTGAGACTCAAAGATGAATATTCTAGCCTACCTGGGGCTTTTGTACATACAACAAAATTGGCCTTGAAAGCAGCATAAATGCCCTTTTGCACCATTTTAATGGCATTGCTATTTACATGCTCAGCAGCATATTCTGCTTTAATGGTGTTGCTGTTTACATGCTTGGCAGTGTATTCTGCATTGGTGGCACCAATCAGCATGGCATGGGCCTTTTCCTGGGCATAGAACTGTTGCTAGTAGTGGTTAAAGCTCATGCCACAACCCAGCAGCCATGGCCAGGTACCGGGCTGCAGCCCGATGGTTGGGAACCTCTGCTCTAGATGCTGCAAATGGATTTCAGACGATGGAATAGGCAGTATGCTTACAAAATTTATCAATAATACCAAGTTAGATGAGGCTGCAAATACTCTGGAGGATAGGAGCAGAATTCAAGGTGATCTTGATAGACTGGAGAAGCCATTCACAACTCAACAAAGACAGGAACATAGTACTATACCCAGGAAACAGAAATCAAATGCACAAATACAAAATAGAGACTATCTGAGTAGATAGTAGTATGAAAAAAAGTTGGAGGGTTACAGCGGATTGTTAAGCAATATAACTTAACAAGACAATGTTATTACAAAAAGGGAAACCTTATTTTGGGATATATTAAATACAGGTATTATATACAATCACAAGGAAATAGGGCTGGGAAGGAAATCAGGATATCTAGTCTAGTCCTCTACTCAAGCAATGACCATCCCAGTCAAGGGTGTGTATAATATGCTCTTAAAAATGTCTCAGAATGAAGATTCCACAGCCTCTCTAGGTGGTCTGTTCCAATGAGAGACAACACATTTATACTGGTGTTTTTACATTTGCTTAATTTAGATTTGTTAAGCAATTGATCAGAGTCCAATCTTCTTTCACCAAAAGACTGTTTACTTTACTTTAAAAGTCTGTCTATAAGAGAAGACACTCAACATCTTTAATTTTATTGAATTTTTATTTCTTTATTTCTTTATTTCTTAATAGCAATAAAAACAACACATATACACTGGTGTATTTATTGTTATATTAGTGTTACAATTAAGAGGCAAGTTATGCCAACCCTAAACCTGGATAATGCCACTCAATCCAGTAGAGAAACACCCCTAAAAGAATCCAAGTAAAATCCTACTAACCCAACTTATACTGTTTAGGTGTTTTCTGTCTGTATCCAATGTAAGTAACCATTTGCTATATGCTCCCCACCACCTGATGATGAGGTGTGTGCTGCTAGTCTGGGATAACTTCAAATTCATCTGTTTCAGATTCCAGTATAATTTATAACAGCCTATAAAACTCATGGTAAATACACTGTGGTAAGCATTTATCTATGTCCTAAGGAACAGGAAGCAATTATTCCACTCTTTTGTCTGCTGGTGAGGCCTCAGATGAAGTGCATCTAGGTGTGGACATAGCTTTTTAAGCGGGGTGGAGAACTCATAAGAAGACAACCCAAATGATACAGAGTTTAGCAAGCATGATCTATGAGGAAAGTCTGCAACAACTGGGTTTGGTCCGCTTAGAACCCGGAAGAGTACAGAAAATCTTTCAATACAAAAGCATTCATTATAGGGAAGATGCTTTTCAATTACACTTCATGTCCACTGGGGTCAGAACAAGAAGAAATCATCTTAAATTGCAGCAAAGCTGATTTATGCTAAATATTCGTAAAAACTATAATTCTGGGAGTAGTGAATCACTGCAGCAGGTTGACCAGGGAAGCTCACAGGGGTTTTAAAGAACAAGACAGACAAAACACCCAACAGGGATAGTACAAGCATATTTGCTCCTTTCCTTCATGCTGGAGGATGACCTTTCAATGTTCCACCTAACCCTATCCTTCTAAAATTCCTTGAAAGTGCACACATTTAGTTCTCTATCCCCTCATTCAGAAAAGAAATACTATTTCACATGTATGAATATAGATAGTTCTATTGTGCTTAAGCATCTACGTGATGGGCAATGGCGCATGGCACTGGGAGAGTTTATTCAATAGCACAAAATGTTAAATCCATCTTCTAGTAGAGACAGCCTTTTCAATTAAATAGTCTTCTGCTGAAAGGAGATAGTGCTCTGATCAAGACTTTAACAAAGCTCCACTTAAAACTAAATTAAGCTTCAATTAAAAATATAAAACCAGCAATTAGGTTTTAGCGTGTCCAAAATAAGCTTTAGCAACAATTCATTTACAAGCATTAAAATCACCTACTCAAGTAATACAGGCCTTTGTGATTTTGCTTTCATCTTGTTTTGCATTCTCAGTACACAAGCACCAGCAGGACATTTTTTTACAACTTAGATGACAAAGCTTTACAATATAGTAGAGACATAAATAGATTCAATTAATTAATTATTAAATCTGTCTCTGCTTAAGTTTCTCAACAATGCTCAAGAATATTCATCATTATTTCAAAAAAGCTTGAAAGAAGTTTTCATCTGCTTAAGAAATTCTGTATTTATCTGGGTAGGACATGCTTTTTGTGCAATGTTTGAATTACCTTTGTTTAACAATAAAACAAATACCAAAAACAACCCCTATGTGGTTTTTAATCTTAATTTTTTCCTATAAATACATTTTACAATGTCCTGCAGAACAAGTTTTAAAAGTGTGTTAATACTGAGCAAACTATTAACAGTAAAATTCAAAAACTTGAAAATTTGAAGTTTTGCTGTTCATTTTAATATTGTGAAACTTATCCAATTTTATGAAGAACCAACAGAACTGCATGGGTTTCCTCACACTCCCTCCCCTGCTTCAATTAAGGTAGTTTTGAAATAAATGGACTCTATTTTTAAATAAAATCTAATTTTTACAGATTTTGAAATTCAAGACAGTCTTTCATAAGAGATCAACTTCTGCATTTAAGCAAATACAATTTCTCTTTGTATTTCACCTTTTAGAAGGAATCTTATCAAGAAAGGCATAACAACAGACTTTAAAGACTACAAAATATCCTTAAAAATCACAAAAAAATAATTTTACACAAGTCTACGACAAGTTCACTCTTCTCTGTTTAAAAATCACAAATTCTTTGATTTAAACCCTCAAAATCTGTGGTTTTCCATGAATAAAATGAAACACCACTATACATATAGGTATCAATTGAACACAATGTTTTATTGATATTTTTACAATTTTAAAAGAATTTGGAAGCCTATCAGTGTATTCTCAAAACCTTGTCGTAATCACTATAATACAGTAAATTCTAAATACTTATAAATGTTGGCATTTGATTTGGGGTTTTTTATCATGGAAAACCAGAACTCCCCCTGCCCTTTTCGCTCATCAGGATGAGAGGCCAGCTGCGGCTCTCCCCGCACCACTGCTTTTTGGAGCAGAGCAGCCCTGATATGCCAGTGACCTGCCCATGCCATTGCCCCTCCCAAGCCAGTCTCCCTGCCCTGCTAGTGCCCTCACTCCCCACCCACAGCCCCTGTCCTCCTCAGCTCTACTAGAAGGACCCCCAGCTGCCAGGGCTACAGGGCCATGGACCTGGGTTCACAGCTCCCTGCCCCCACCTAGCAGTGCCTGAGCCCCAGAGCCACCTAGAAGCACCTGAGCACCTGTGGGAGGCAGAGGCTGCTGCAGCTGGTGCAGAGCATGGAGCCTGTTTCTTACGTGGGACATGGCTGGAGTGGAGCCCATAGGGAAGGGGCAGCTGTGGGCTGGTGGCTGTGGGCTTGGGGCTTCCTGCCCTGCTGCTGCCCTCCCCCTGGGGGCCTGTGCAGCTCAGTGGGTGGGGCATAGCATGGCATTGCAGAGCAGGGTGGGGAGGCTCAGTGCTACTGCTAAGAGCCCCTCGCTGCCATGCACAAGGCACTCCCTGCCTGATAGGCCTCCTCCTACTCCCCCAGCCCCTTGCAGACTGGAACTCTGCCAGCCTGCAAGGAAACCTGCCATTTCCTGTGCTTTTCTCTTCAAAAGAGAAAAGCTATGTTTTATTCCTTAAAATGAGAAAATCCATGTTTTTGCATGGCAAGCAGAAAACTAGTATCCCTGCTTATATCCCAGTCCTGATCTTTATAATTTTAGTAGAATATATTGAATGGAGAAAACTATCTGAATAGTTAACCATGCTCCTAGGTTTAGATGCATCAGGTGTTGCTTCATCAGGCCTTTAGATACTACAGTAGTAAACTCAGCACAAAGATCAGAACTTTTTCTGAAGTAAAGGATACTTGAGAGAGGTAGCTTGTCAGTCTGACGTCAGGCAGAAAGCATACCTGGGTCTTGTCAATGACAAGGTCTTGGAGGATATAGTTGACATTCAAACTCAAGTCATATAACAAATCAGGTTTGAGAGACAGGCGAGCATGCATATTCATGTATGATTATATTGAAAGCCTCCTGAAGTCAGGAGGAATCTTTTCACTGTCTCAATGAGACTCCGATGAGAGACAGCATCCCCACCCTATGACATTTTCCCATTCTACACAGAGACAACCCCAAGACTTCACCATTTTTCGATAAAAATCAAAGAAACTCCCTCATCCTACAACACCCAGTCACCAAGCAGTGAATAGTTGTCAGTTATCCCAAGGTTCAATCATTCTTTGTCCTACCAGGGACTTGAATATTTCTCTCTGTCAACCCCGGAGAGTGCTCCAGCACAACACTATATGGTCAGTGTCTTTCTCTCAATTTCTCCTGTTTGTATTCTTTTGCTTCATATAAATACATACATTTTCATTGGACTGGAGGAAAAGACTGTCTGATTCAGATAAGAGATCTGATCTCCTGAAGTCCAGCTGACTGCCCCGACCACTGGGTTAGAAAGTGCTCTGAAGGGAGATCTCTCTCTCTGGTACAAGAAAAATCCTCTCCGTGATCTGAGAACTTTTCCGATAAATATTTCACCAAAACCGGTACATTACTAGTAAAAGGCTTTGTTTCAACAGACCAAGATTTTTCAATGAAAAAAATGTTTGTTACCATAGGGAAACAAATGAAATTCTCATTTTATACAAATCATAAGAAGCTTGCCCAGAATATTACAAGACACTTGCATCATCATGAAAATTCACAATAGCTTGACTAGGCTACAATTATTATTAAAGTATAATTTAATCTTATTAAGCTCTAAAATCTTCCTCCTCTTTTTCATTTTATGAAGTGAAATTCAGAGATTTATGAAAAATTCTTTTGCATGCCTTAAAACACATGAAGTGCCTTAATTTCAGTAGGGATATTATCTTGAATATGGGCTTTTTCATTATTGCTGTTAGTTAAATCTTACACATAGAAAGTCAATTAGCCATCCTAATAATAAACAGTAATGCAACTGTGTCTGAGATAGTGAGTGATTTATTTAAAGTATTTGTACAATAATTACCTCATGAGATAAGAGCGCTAAGTTGGGATTTCCTGTACAACTTGATCTGATTAAAGAAAGGAAAGCTAATTTAAAGATGTTTCTTTTCTACCAGAAATAGTGGAGATCAGAAATGTATACCTTAATACTTTGGGTACCTGAAACAGTATATTTGCTAACCATCTCTTACATAAGGAATTGCTTGCTGCCACTACCTAGAGAATAGCAAAATCATATGCATCCTGTAGGTCTGTAGAAGGCTGACTTTGTTACATCTTTTGAGCTGATTTCTGAAAATACTCTATGACTCTATAAAGCCCATGAAAATTTTGCCAATAACTTTAATAGGACCTGAACAAGCTGTTCTGTATAAAACTGTCCACTGTTGAAACTCTCAGAGTATGGACATGCAAAAAATTTACCACATAGGCTAGGGACAGACATTCAAAAAGCCTGAGCCTAAATTGATTCAATCTCTGCAGGTCTAACCTGGTTAAGCTAAATCACTTTGTAACTGCACAGACACACCAGACATGCAGGCACATGCCTGCAGTGGCTCAGGCTAGAAGCCTGAGAGCGCTAAAGCAGCCCTTCCATCCTTGTACAGTGCTAAGCTAAGGGGGGAGGCATGGCCAGGCCCTGTCAGGATGCTCTGATTAGGGAGGTCTGCCTGCAGCATCCCAGGAATTTTCTCGCTCACTGCTCAAGGGGCAGGAGTGTTGCTGGACCCCAGGCCCCTTCTAGCACTCTGAGGCAAGGGGGTGTGTGCACCACATGCATCTGTTGATGATACGGAGCTTTTCAATCTCCCTCCCTGCTTCTTTATACTGTCTGCAGCAAACTGACAGGCGAGCAAGCCAGCAAGAGGCTGTTAACACTGTTTATCACCTCATTAGCAAACCAATGGCCTCTCTCCATTACTTCAAGCTCTTCTTAAACAGCTTACCAGATGACCTGTTGATTAGCTCCAAACAGCCCTAAGTGGTCATTGTTCTGTCTGTCATTCCCAGTGAAACTGGAGAGACTCACACAGAGACATCTCTCAGCATTAGCTAGCATAATACATGCCTAGGGGCTGTGGGGCTGGGGTCCATGCTGTGGGAGATAGGAGGGAGGGGGGTTCCCTGCTTGTCCAGCAGGCAGCAAGGGTGGGGAGGTAGGGGAGGGGGAAGCCAGGCAGACTCTGCTGTGCCTGCAAGCCTCTGCCAGAGCTCCAGCCAGGGAGCAGAAGGAAGGCGGCCAACCCTGCTGTGGATCAGAGAACCCCGCCCAGCCCAGAGAGCATGGGGTGTCTGGTTTATCTTAAACAAGTAAGGGGCTGGGACAGACATTGTATAAACTGGTTTGAACCAAATCAGATAAGTCTGATACTACATTCAACCAGATTTATCTCAAACCAGTTTCAGACATTTTCAAATGGGTTTATGTGCACTGAACATCTGTTCTGTTACAGGTTTAAACCCATTTCTGATCACTTAAACTGGTTTGTGTGTACTGTCTGTCTCTAGCCACAGTGGGTGTGCCTATACATCACTGTATGGCGATGTTGCTACGGCGCTGTGCTTTATGGAAGTACTACGGCACCATACTTCCATTATGGAAGTACTAAAGCACAGTGCAGTAACTGCCTGTACTGCACCATGAGGACAGCACACACTTAGATTTGCTTGCTATGTTGCTGCCGTGGTGCACTATAAGTGGGGAGTGCGCCACTATGGCAACAGCAGATGATCACGTGTAGACCTGCATGATTGCTATGTCGCCATACAGTGATGTGCAGATGTGCCCAGTGAAAGAGTGTGGTGCTTTCCCAAATCTCAGTTCTAGACTAATGGCCCAGCCATACACTTTCCCAGAAGCAGGTGGAAACTAAATCAATATAGTTTAGCCCTTAGCAAAATTACTGCAGATAAGAACATGGGCAAAGACAGTTACTTCAGAGTAGTTGATGCATAATACAGATCTGATTCCTTTTGCCCTGAAGTAATTTGGTTGTACATTCATATCCCCACTGGAGTTCTAACAGACACAACTTGATCTGTTCAGATCATATCTACTGGCAAAACTTCTATTGAACATTCAGGTACAGAACTGGGTTGATTATTGGAAATGGAGCAGAGGAGTCACCGTTTTCATGGACAGGCATGGGAAAATACTGTATATTTCAGTTCGGTGACTGAACAGAAATTCAGAAAAAAATTAATCAGGCTGAACCAAATCAGAATGTATATTTATTGCAGCAAAATAACAACAACAACAACAACAAACCCAACAAATTCCATTGGATCAGCCCAAAGTACTCTATTCAATGCCACTTGATATATTTCATTTCAGAACACCAGAAAATATTTTGCTTAGCCCAAAACAAATAATAAAATGAAGTCTGAGATTAAATCCTTTTTACACTTTTTCCAAATCTAGATTTTTTTGGAAATGAAAAACAAACATCTTGAAAAATATAAGTATTTTATTTAAAACATCTCAAAATGAAACATTTCAACAATTCCAAATTGTTCCATTTAGAAATGTTAAAACAAAACTTTCCTCCATTTTTTTTATTCACACCATATGCCAAATTGAATCCAAATTCACAAATAACATTGGTCTCCTAAAACTGTGTTTATACTGAATTTACTGTTTAAATTTTCATGATCCTTCAGAGCTAATAAGCATTTTTATGTAGCTTTATACAAAGCTGGTTTTGTTCCTTCATAGTTCTTTGTTCCTAAGAATGCTAGAGACAGTGTGGAATATATTCCAATAGCAATAACAAAAATAAAAATATAATGGGAATGAATATATAATTTGCAATATATATATATATATGCACTCTGAGGTTCTCTGAGGTTTTCTGGGATTCTTAAAAAAAATTAACTTCAGTGAGACAGATTTAAATATTATTAAAAAAAATTGAAAGTATTATTTAGACCTAGGGCAAACACCCTCTGGAGCACTATGATGCCTTGTATCAATGACCCATCTTCAGAAACATATTAGGCTGCAGTTCTGAAGATAGCAGAGCAGAAACTCTGAATTACAGTAGGCTGAATTTTACATGACAGAACCATATGCTTATTCACATGTGTAGAAACTGTCTTTGTTAAGCACACTCTTCCAAAGCTCTACTGTTATGCTCTGTAATCAGTCACATTGTATGTAGTCTATATGTTCTGGATAGCTTCAGCATGTACCTATCAAAGTGAACAGAAGCTAAGCAACCATTTGCAGCCTGAAGGGAAATGTCAACCAAAGCACCAATAAATGTGTATTCACTTCTGCTGTTACCCCTGAAGTATTGTTTGCTGAAGAAGCTATTTGCATATCTAAATATCCCCTGTTTCTTGAAGTCAATTGCAAAGTAATTTTTCAAACAAAAAAAGAGTGGCATGTCAACATGGTTACTAATGTAACTCAGTGGGGAAAATGGTGATAAAATGGTACTTGTAACATGAGTTTTTCTAGTTTATTGTTTGGAAACAAAGGTTCATTTAGCACAATAACGCAGCTAGGAAATATGTATTATTTCATGTGATGGCCTATCACTCCCCTGCTCATGACTTGGAGTTGCCATAGCATAAAACTCAGTAGTTTTTCTGGTGCCATCTCACAAGCAAATCTTTTTTCTGTGTTAGACGCAGAATCTGGGAATATTTTCCCTGTGCCTTTATACATTACATCCTCACTGTCTTTTTTCACATGCCTTTTCAAGCTTTCCATTTTTAAAGTTAGGTCCAAAATACATAAAGTTATATGGTTCAACTAAGGTGTTATTTTAACCTAGTATAATTAAACTGATGCAAAACTGTGTGGGAATTTTTCATTAATTTCATACCTGGTTTATATTAATTTGGCTCATGCCAATAAATTTAAGATATAACCGTATGAACCATATGCTACAGGGTACATGGAAACTGTGTTAGCATGCATCAGCTGCTTCATGGTAACTGCTCATTGCACTCTTATTGCATTGTAAGTAGGACTTAAATTGAGCCAGTTTCACTGAGGACTGAATTACTACAGCTTAGCTACTACTAATCATAGGGTACTTTGCAAATGGACAGATACCATGGAGGAGTTGAAGTGTGATGAAGCCTATTTTTAACCCCATGGTAAACTATGTATGTCCCTACTCTAACATTACTTTTAAACTGCTTTTACTTAACCTGATGTAACTTCTTTGTGTAAAGTAAGTAGTTTTCTAGTGAAAGATGTACTCATTTCACTGTTTTCATTAAAAAAATCCGAATTAAGTATTCATTAGAACTATTAGACATTCATAGGAGCCAACATAAAATATCTTATAAATATTAGTAACAGTTTAATGTGACTTTTGTCTTCCATTGTATTAAGCCCTCATCATCCATTGGAGACTTTCAAACTAGCATTTATTTCAGACACTACCCACCAACCTTAGTCTATTCATTTACAGAGGGAAAAATAGCCTAAGAAAAACTAACAAAATGTGATTAAATCTCCTGTACACTGTGTTCCAGGTCTATTATACTCATTCTTGCTCTCACCCACCAAATTATTATACACGTCAGACATTTATTTATAAAATGCCAATCATCATGTTATGTAGGTGTTATTACATACAACATTCATTACAAAATCCCAAGGAACATTCAGTAAAAATTAGTTGCTTGACTAACACTTAGACTATCATTAAATTGTGGAGCGATTTTCTCATGCAACGAGGATCTCTGACTATTTGCTATGTTTGTAAGTACTAAGTGTGTTTTTTAATTTTTATTCTATATCCCCTAATATGCCTTTTCTGCACCATTTCCCGCATGAAATAAAGATAAATCATTTTCAGTGATAACTGTGCTGACCTTTATGGAATTTGCAGAAAACCTACAAATCTATATCTGTTTCTATCTATGAGAGCATTAGTATAGACAAGATGCCAGGCAAGCTGCTGACATTGTCACCACTATCTCATCTAATCTTGCCTGCAATAAGTCTAGATGGCAGAGCAGTTAAAATGCCAATGGCTGCTGGCACCTTGTCAACACTCCTACTCATGATCTCACTGTTTAGTGCAGACAAAACCTAGATGACTCACTGAGGCAACAGTGGCTGCTGGCAATCTCAGTGCACCTTCCACCTACATCTCTGACTAGGTCATTGAGGTACTCTGCTGCCATACCAAGAATTCAGTGACCAGCAAAAGTGAACATAAGAGCTTGTCATACATTGTTCCCAAAGAAGGGATAATTCTTAACCACACATTTCTAAAGGGCTTGTACTGAAGAACAGAAAACAGTATTCAACTCATCTGGGGCTAAAAAATGGGGTAGATGCCATCAGCTATCAGGCTAAATAAAAAGATAGCATTAGGTACATGTTTCAGAGAGCAGAGACTAAATGCCCTTCCATATTCTAAGCCTGTTCAGAGTATACAATTTCAGGACTGGTCTCCTCACTAAAATTAAAACCTCCCTTTTTCAATATTCAGCTGAGGTAAAGATTCTGGGTTCAGTTTAACAAACGTATGAGCAAAGGTGGATTGTCCTGTCCTGTATATTAAAAGAGATCTGCTTTGGTTTAAAGGTGCTCCTGCTAGCCTTTGCTCATCTCCAAGAGACTAGCATGTATTTTGGCAACCTTTCATGCTCTTAGTTCCTTCAATATTTGCACCATGCTGCTACTGGTGGTCAGCTGGAATGTGTCCAGTAATCAATGTCACCTCTCAGATTTTAAGTTCTAATTGTGCACAGCTCAAATCTGAAACAGTAAACTGTTTCTTGGCTTTCAGTCTAAAGGAAACAACAGTGTTATATATACTTCATAGTTTTCTCCCCTAAAATCCACCATAGGATATTGCTATGAACTAAAGTAATAGCAATGCTTTTGTTATTAGATTATAAAACATAATATTAAATTACATTTAGTATTTCTATCTGGTTTGTATGGTACCTTTCACAATGGTATCTAAGCCCCAGACAGCAGTTTTTCCTTTATTAAGTTTGCTTTATTTTTCCACTAATACAGTTTATATGTGTAAGAATTAGTAGTACTTTGGGATATTCCCATCTGTATTAACATACACGTGGGGTATTTAATACAGGGAATATAGAATCATAGAAATTTAGGGTTGGACCTCAGGAGGTCACATCTAGTCCAACACCCTGCTCAAAGCAGGACCAGCCCCAGCTAGATCATCCCAGCCAAAGCTTTGTCTAGCTGGGTTTTGAAAACCCCCAAGGATGCAGCTTCCACCACCTCTCTGGGTAACCTGTTCCAGTGTTTTACTACCCTCCTAGTGAGAACATTCTTCCTAATATTTAACCTAAACTCCCCTTGCTGCAACTTGAGACCATTGCTCCTTGTTCTGTCATCTGCCACCACTGAGAAAAGCCTAGCTCCATCTTCTTTCGAATGCCCCTTCAAGTAGTTGAAGACTGCTATTAATTCTCCTTTTCTCTAAACTAAATAAGCCCAGTTCCCTCAGTCTTAATTCATAAGCCATGTCCCTCAGCCCCCTCACCATTTTTGTTGTCCTCCACTGGACTCTCTCCAATTTGTCGACATCCTTTCTGCAGTGCGGGGCTTAAAACTGAACACAGTACTCTGGATGTGTACTCACCAGTGCCAAATAGAGGGGATAATCACTTCCTTTGACCAACTGGCAACACCCCTACCAATGCTGCCCACTATGCTGTTAGCCTCCTTGGCAACTAGGGCACACTCTTGGCTCATATTCAGCTTATTGTCCACTGTAACCCCTAGGTCCTTTTCTGCAGAGCCATTGCCCAGGCAGTAAGCCCCCAGCTTGTAGCAGTTCATGGGATTGTTCTGCCCTAAGTGCAGGACTTTGCACTTGTCTTTGTTGAACCTCTTGAGGTTTTTTTTGACCTCATCCTCCAATTTATTTATGGACACTCTGAATCCTAGCCCTACTCTTCATCATATCTACTATTCCCCCCAGCTTGGTATCATCTGCAAATTTTCTGAGCGTGCACTCTATACCATCTTCCAAGTCATTGATGAAGACATTGAACAAAACTGGCCCCAGGACCAACCCCTGGGACACTCCACTTGATATTGGCTGCCAACTAGACATTGAGCCATTGATTACTACTCTCTGAGCTCGATGCTTCAGCCAATTTTCTATCCATCTTACAGTCTATTCATCCAGCCCATACTTCCTTAGCTTGCCTGTGAGCATGTTGTGGGAGACCATATCTACAGCCTTGCTAAAATCAAGGTACACCACATCCACTGGTCTCCCTGCATCCACAGAGCCAGTCACCTCATCATAGAAGGCAATCAGATTCGTCAGGCATGACTTGCCCCTGGTGAATCCATGCTGACTATTCCTAATCACCTTTTTCTCCTTCAAGTGCTTAGAAATGTATTCCTTGAGGATCTGCTCCATGATTTTTCCAGGGACTCGGGTGAGATTGTAGTTTCCTGGATCCTCCTTTTTCCCTTTCATAAATATGGGCACTATGCTTGTCCTTTTCCAGTCATCCAGGACCTCTCTTGATTGCTATGAGTTTTCAAAGATGATGGCCAGTGGCTCTGTAACCACATTAGTCAACACCCTCAGCACCCTTGGGTGCATCCCATCCAGTCCCATGGACTTGTACACATCCAGCTTTTCTAAGCAATCCCTAACCTGTTCTTTCACCATGGAAGGCTGCTCAACTCCTCTCCAAACTGTGCTGCCTAGTGCAATAGTCTGGGAGCTGCCCTTGCCTATCAAGATGGAGGCAAAAAAGGCACTTGAGCACTTCAGCCTTTTCTGCACCCTGCGTAACAAGGTCCACATTCAGTAAGGGACCCATAGGCAGCGTGTAGGGAGAGCATGGGGGGCATGTGCCCTCATTGAAATTGGTCCTCACTGGCCAGGGAGTGGGGAGCACTAGCCGGTGCTGCCCCGCCCCCCAAAAAAAGTGCTGCTGGCACTTTTGGTTTTTCCAGTGGAACATTCCCCCCTGAGGTCGGCGATCAGCCGCGGGTGCCACCCCAGAGCCAGGAGGCAACAGTCACCCATGAAGGGACCCACATTTTCGCTGAACCTCTTCTTGCTACTGGCATATATAGAAATGCTTCTTGGTACCCTTCACATCCCTTGCTAGCTGTAACTCCAATTGTGCTTTGGCTTTCCTAACTTCATCCCTGCTTACCTGAGCAATGCTCTTATATTCTTCCCTAGCTATTTCTTCAAGTTTCCTCTTCCTATACAGTGCCTCTTTGTGTTTTATGATTAAGTTTACTGAAGAGTTCCCTGCTAAGCCAAGCTTGTTTTCTGCCATTGGGATGGTTTATTCTTGCACTCTCAGTAAGGTTTCCTTAAAGTACAGCCAGTTCTCCTAGACTCTTCTTCCCCTTTAAGGAGGCCCCATATGATAAAAAGAATCCATTAAATCCACAAAAATGGATTTTCATGATATTTTAAGATGAATTATTGTTATTTCTGCACAAATTTAAGAACTCAATATGAATAATAATGGTGGAGCCATATATATGTATTTTTTTTTGTCATATTACATTTTTGTATAGTTTTGACCATCTAAAATGATGCATAGAAATTGGGTCATTAGACATTTAAATAATCAACATACACAATCAAATCCCATTGTCACTGCACACATGAGTTTACAGAAGTGTAAAAATTCAGGAACCAAGAAACATGTTTCTATAATAGAACCAAACACAAATTATGGTCCATGCTTAGCAAACTGATCTCCAAATCTTGACTTATGAGAACATGCAGAGTAACCCAGATGGACCCAGTTTCAAAGCTGAATTTTCAAACTAACTTCTGAAAATGTTTTCTTGATTATATAATGCTACCACCAAGCAGGCAGAATTTGTTGGACCACATATCAGTGAGGAAATAACCTGCATATGAAACTTGGTCAGTTCTGTTCCCAAAGCATGATAGCCAGGAAAAACTAAACAGATTGGCATTTTCCTAATGTCCATTTCACTTAGGTTGAGTTAAATGTCTTGCAAATTTTTTGATATAATGCTGGGGGGGAAAAGATCATTTGGGCCAATCTGAAGACAGGTACAACTGCAGGCCAGAACTGAGGAACCTCTGAAAGAACTTGAATACTTCATTAAAAAGGAGAATAGTGTTTCATCAATGATAAGACCTGTTATCCTTCTACCCAGCTACCACAGGCACATAGAACCAGAACTGTAAACAGTTAACTAGGGCTGGAAGAAGTCTGATACATGGGGTCACTGTGAAAGTAAAACAAATGCTTTCTATACCATGAGACACAATCTTCATAAAGCAAAGGAAGGGAAGGTAATGGATAGACCTTTGAATCCATTCCTCCCAGCATGTCAGCCTGCACAAGACAGACCAGTGCCAGAGAGAGGACTGATGCAGACTATGCTCTATTTTATGCCCCACTGAAAGAGGGTCAGGACCACTGAGGCTCAAGCCCAAGTCTTCCATGGTGCAGCACCACCAAGCAACTGGCTGGGTACTAGACCTAGCCCAGCCTGGGATCTCTCCCAAGGTTCCTAATGGGGCACCATGTGACACAGGGGAACCAGTTGAAGCCTTGATGGGAGGGGCTATAAAAGCCCTCCCACTTCCCCCTGTTGACCCCTGGTTCCTAAATACTGACCCCCCTATGTCTGACTCAGACCTATGAGAGACAGTCTACTTCTTTGTTTCTTCTTGTTACAGCATGACTTCATGTTGCTCTTCCCATAGGACTTACAGCAAAGCCAAATGTTATTCCTCTGAAAGCCCACATATAAGTTAAAGGCATATATGAAATAATTGTCTAATGTGTACCTATGCTTTATTAGTACACTTAACCCTAAATGCAGAGAAATAATAGTTAAGTTTAAAAGTGGTCAAAAGCACCCAGTTTGAGTCTCGTCCTTTCTGAGCTGTAATTAATCTAAGCATGGATGCCAACCCACTGTGCATGTTGCAAGAACAGCTACATACTAACAATGTTATTCCTGCTCAAAAGACATGTCTCTTCATCAAGAGTAACAGCAAGACTATTGCTATCAAGAAACTGACAGCTTCTACAACAGTTGGATTAATGAGTTTTTATGTTAAGAATATTTACCACTGGTCTAAACACTGCTTAAAATAACTGTGTGATTTATATTAAAATAGACTTACAATTCAAGTTATCTGCAGTCACATGTTGAAAAGTCAAAATAAATTAAATTTAAAATTATTATCAGTTCATTGTGTATTATGGGTGATGTTATTTGTACATGTGCAGGAAAAAGGTTTGGCAAAAGATTATTGGTATTTTTTCTAGACTGAGATTAAAACATTTTAATCTCAAACTAAATAATACAGCACTCATATACATTTTTAAACTTCATCATAATTTGAGAAATAACTTGGTTGACAGCCAGGTTCAAAAAACCTCAGTGAGGACAAGCCATAAGTGAAACAGAACTTTATGATTTCAAGATGCTGTTCTGATTACTTTAGTTTTAATATTCAGTGGTCAATAGTAGTCCTTATGAAAAATTAATTTTTATCAAACTTCACTTTCATTAAAAAATAGAATACTACAGAAAACTGTGAAAGCCACAAAAGGACAGAGATATTTCCTCCTGGATACCTAACGACTTGATACAGTACTTAAAGGAGTCAACTAAGATGTGGGAAACCTGTCCTTAAATCCTTATCCCAAGTCAGGCAGAGTAGAAATTTGAAAGCATGTCTTCAACTCCCTTTGAATTGGAATCCTCTGAATTGATTTGGAGAGATTTGGAAAGATTCAGTGATTTGGACATAGACACAGCTTTAAATGTGTTTTCTACATACATTACAGTACCAGGCGGCTCGTGAATGCTGAGATGATGGGGCGGATAGAGTGTCCCACAGGAGTGCGAGGCGCTCCCCAGCACACTCAGCAGCAGACCTGGAAGTGGAACAGAAGCACTTCTAGTCCACTTCTGGGTCCACCCTAGTTTAAAGGTGCATGGGGGGGTGTGCCCCCCAGCTTGGTGACTGGTACCTCCTGGGTCTGGGGGAGCACCCGGGGTCTCCCCACAGCCAATTGCCAACCCAGAGGGCTGCACGGGGTCCCCAGTGTGCTCGACAGTAGACGCAGAAGTGGACCAAAAGCACTTCAGGTCCACTTCTGGGTTCATGGCTGAGCACACATGGGGGCCTACCACACTCCTGTGGGATGCTCCATCGTCCCCAACATTTTAGCGTTCATGAGCCACACCTGGTACCTTGTAGTATGTAGAAAAATCATATAAAGCTGTGTCTATGGCCGAATTGCTGATTATCCGAATCAGCATAGAATCTTTCAGATTCAGACTCGACTGAATCAAATCGGGGACAGTGATCTGAATCAACAAATCCAATCACTGTCCCCGATTCAGGCTGAATCCGAATCCAAATTAAATACAGCCCATTTCGCACACCCCTACTGCCTAACCCTGTCTCTTTCCTTAGCATTTTCTACTGGATGTTCACAGGTTCAGCGTTGCTGTCTTCTGTAAACTGCATTATTAAATGCCAAAGTTTGCCCATGTCTTGTAGAAGGAAATGGGCAAACTCAGGTCTAGGGTTGCAACTGCTTATCAGAATGCCAAAACACCCCTTTGTGAATCAAGCCTTTTGAGAGGAAGAGACTGACGAAAAGCCCTTACATAAGGATGACAGCATTAAAAAGTCTCTATTCAATATATAGTTTCAAACTTATAGTTTAAAAAGGAGTGCATTTTTTAAATTGAATATGGATGAAACGGTAGCAAGGCTTGATAAATGATAGATGCTTTGGGGAGAAGGAGAATTAATATCACTCAAATAAACAAAGGTTACTCCCAAAAGCTTGGTTTATCATATTCCTGTATTTTAATGCTTTCAGTTATCAGGAAGTTCAAAAGAGAGGGAGAGCCTGATAGTGTGAGGTGCTCAACACTCTTCTAATGTGCTGAGTGATGTCACTGGGAGATAAGGGCCCCTTACCTTGAGGGTCAGACTTTCCATGTAAACAGCAACCTTACCCTTTCATCCCATGAGTCAGCTTTTTCAGAAAGGAAAAACAAAAAGATGAAGTACTTTTAAACAAGAAAAACCATGCGCAACTGACACAATAATAGGAGCAAATGAAAGCAACCTTCAGCACTGAAAAGATCCTGTCAAAAGACTGCAATTATACTTTACAGTAGTTTTACAGTATTCTCTGAAGGCTTAGTGCACAATTATGCCTCTGCAGAAGCTGAGAAGTGCTGGGGAGGGAAGAAGGAGGGAGCACAGCCTTAAGTCTTGCCTCTCCAAAGGCATCAAGGAGAGACCCCTCGGCAGCAGGAACAGATGTAGTCAATGGTCCCTCTCGGGCAGCACTGCTGGCACATGGTGGCCCTCTCAGACCTAATGCTCCTCCTTGGAACTGACTGTGTTAAGCTGGCAATATTCCCAAACCCTGAAGCTTAATTATGGCTTCTCCCAGAGCAGGTGCACTACAGAGAGAAGGGTTATCTGTGTCCTCCCACACATGCCAGCAAACCTGCGCTGAAGGAGCCATGATTTGGCCTTTATCTCTTCTGAACAATATGAACATATTCATCTCTTTAGTGCCAACATCAGTACCATCTGTATTGTATTATGTAAAGAAAATGAGAGACAGCTTTACAGCACAAGTAAAAACAATAACATGAATGAAGGGACCTGTTAAAAAATGAAAATAATTCAATGCGTTTGACTTATTTGAGGCAGAAAATATCCTTGGTCTTATTTTTTTTAAAACTTTGCTGAACAGGAACTCCCAACTCCCCTGAAATATCTATTAAAAACTGGAAAATTAGGCATTTGGGTCCTTTGCTATGAGGGTTTCTTTTCTTTTCTTTTTAAGATTTCAATCTATTGAGTTATAAAGGGCAAAGGTCTTAGGTTTTCTAAGAGCCAAGTTCTATTTTCAGAGAGGTGCTTTATCAGGTTTAGCTGGTTTTTAAACAGTATTTTTCTCATAGAAAGATAATGGTTTGGAATTTGGCATGGCATTGCACTCACTTTTAGAGGGAAACAAACCCCCAAACCACTAGCAAAGTTTGAGATGTCAAATTGGTTGCATTGAAAGCTGTCACATATTGACCTATGCCTCCTGTAAGGAAAAAGTATTGCAAATGGCAAGTTGTTTCTGAATAATATGCAAAACACTTTTCGTAGTCATATAGGAGATGCAATCATTATGCATGCTCTATAGATGGTTTGTCCATCAAGACCCTGATCTCACAGATACTTACTACCAGGTTCAATCTTACTACCATGAGTTAGTAACAATTACTTACTTGTTCCATAGCATTATGCATCCACAGGACTAGAAGCCAAAAAGGCTTGATTCTGATCCAGGGACACCCCCTTTAAAAAGGAAGCCTGGCTAGGGATGGTCATGACGAATGTTTTACATCATGAAGGTGAAGCAGACTGGGGGAGAACAATCCACAATGGGAAAGCAAGACACTTTTCAGCCCAATGTTCAGTGAAAGTTTCAATAGAGAAGTGTAGTTAAAACAAGACTGCATTGTCTCCAGTGCAGAACAAAGACTGCCCTCAACTATCAGGGACCTTGGCAAGCTGCCTGCAGAATAGGAACCAGAGATCAATGAAAGTTGGAGCCAGAGAGAAGAATCCAACTTCTGAAACACATATATACATGGATTATGAGCCAACTGAAGTTTTCAAAAAGACTACCACTAACCACCTACCACCTCAGTGCTGCACTAATCATCATTTACCTAAACAACAAATAAAAGGACAGGTGAAGTAGCAGTTTTTTCAGAACACTAGGGAAAGGGAGAGTGGCTCTGAGCAATACCTATACTTAAAACTTACATGCAAACAGAAGGGCTCTCTCCCTCAAATATATTTGCAAGCCAGCAGCCTGAGGTATTTCTACAGCGTGCTTAGAGATCAAAGCAAAGAAATATAATAACTGTATTACAGAATAGAAGACAGCACATAGAGATTCCTAAAAGCCAGCGTGACTGTGAGAAAACACCTCGGACATGGCAAAGAATTTATTAGGCACCAGCTGAGCTTGTACGGTGTATAATCGCTTCTGCTAGAAAGAGTATTATTTCAAGATATTGACCTGACATGAAACTATTACTTAAATATTTCCAATAAATGGCATACATTGCTTAAGAAATCCTTGGAATGAGCTCAGAAATAGGCTGCATACAGATGTTCATTTCTACCATAAGAAATTTCATCTACCTGAAAAAAGCCTGGGAGCTGGACTGTACAGATGTTACTTCAGTTCCATGGCTGGCGAGCTTCAGAGGTGAACTCTCCAGCCATGCGGCACTAGAGGGCTGCTCCCTGAGCCTACCCCACCCTTAGGGTAGCTTATTAATTGACAGCCTGGCCTCTCCCCTGCCTTGGAAGACACTTGGCAACTGCTAAAAAGCAGCATCTGCAACAGACAGCTGGGAAGGAGTCCAGCTCTGACAGAATGTACCCCTCCCCAATCCTGGCAATCTGCTGACCGGCAAGGACAGGCATTCTCCTGTGGTTGGGACTCTTGGTTTTTCCCCACAGGATAACAGTCCTGCTTCTTGCACACCTCTGGGCTGATCTAGAGGAATGCAGGAGGAGAGGAGAACAGCAGCAGCATTTCACCATGGTGGCAAGGCTCCTTAGCCTTGTTGCCACTGCACAGCAGTCTACTTTACCCCACACTGCTGGATCAGCTGCGCAGCACAGGCAGCAGGATGGAAGCTGTGAGCAGGGATAGGGAAAGTATCTGTATGCACAGTTCCCAGTTGCTTTGGCTTCCCTTTGCCCCCCTGCCAATCAGCTGAGCAATAGGCATCACAATTTAAAAGCTGGAGAAGGTGAGAGTTGGGCATACACAGGATTTTGTCCAGCCCGGCTCCCAGCTCCCCCTTGTTGTCCTGCCACCCAGGTGAGCAGCATGTTGGTGATTTAAAAGCTGGCACCTGGAAGAAGGGTCCCTAAGGCCTGCTCCCAGCTATCAGCTTTTAAATTGCCACCTTGCCACTCAGCTAGGCAGCAAGGCAGAACTGGTGGGAGCTGGGTCAGAAAGACTTTCCTGGAAAAGAGGCCAGCTTTTAAAGTGACAACCCAATATTCAGCTGGGTGACAGGGACAGTAAGTAGAAGCCAACAGGAGCCAGCAAAGCCTCCTGCCTCTTTCCAAAACTAGGGACTGCCCAGTATGGAGAAGAGGCATGGAGATGTGGAATCAGTTCCCCTTAGCTTAAGTACAGGAGGGGAGGAGCAGTTGCCCTCATGTCTTCCGAGACTGGAAGGTCTGGTCTTGGCAAGGCAGGGAACCAGCTCCACTCATCCTGGTCCACAGGAGTTAAGCCATGGAAAATTGTATAAACCAGTGAGATTGTTAACCACGGTGTCACTGCAAGATAAACTCAGACATTTCAAATAGAAATCCATAGTTTTTCTGAGATCTTTGCAACAGAAGAAAATGCTATATTATTTTTCTGTGGTCAAAAAAGAATGAAAACTAAGAGATCATATTTTCCCAAGGGTGCCTGTAATCTGTCCAGGGGTGCCTCAAATCTAAAAAGGTTGATAACCACTGGTATTGAAGTGGAATCTCTAGGGAGAAACTTTCCTGGGAGCAATTTAAACTTAATTGTTGCTGGGTTATTTTTTTCCTGGAGCAGCCATTTTTGGTCCAGGAGAAAAGGCCTTAAGATCTGCACACTTTTGGTTTCTACCAAGAGAACATAAATTCTCCCAATAGAACCTGAACACCTGTACCTGGCTATTGTTTGGTGGTAGATATTATATAAGAAACTATGTAGAACGTATATCACAGCACTGAAATGATAATACAGTATAACAACCAAGAGGATCAGAGCCTCACGACATAAGTAAATTTCTGTCCTCATTAATACTCCTAACAAATTCCATGCAATTTTCTGAATGGCCATTTAAACTATAGACAGAAACAGAACTGTATGAAATATTTATACTAAGTTTCTGAAAAAAATTAGCCCCCTTTTCTCTAAAAAACCTAATTTTTTCTTATGAATTTGCTATTATAGAATTGCTGAAATTCCTTAGGCAAACACCTGTGGGCACATGAAATGCCCCTGAACTTTTAACTTTGTTCACAATGTTCATTGGTCATCATTTTTTATCTTTTATAAAATGTAGGATGGAAATCTAAAGATTTATTTGCATTAGAAATGGTTATGTTGTTTAAATACTATTGAAGAAACTCCAATTAGATTTAATTATTCAAATATACTTGCAGGCAAAACATTATCATGTGTATGAATGTTCATAATAAATGAAGAAAGAGGATCATGAACAATCAAAATAAATGTAGTGTTTTTATTTTAACAAATATTTGAAAACCTCCTTTTAACTCTGTTCTTTCCCAGGTGTATACAGAATGTATTTGTAAGGCCTTATCTGATAAACTTGCACAGAGTTAACTTCATGAATCTGAATGTATCTACCAAAAAACCCAAACAAACCAAAACACATATTTACTGGGAGGAAAGGAAATGCGTGGAAGGGTGCTGAGATTATACACTTCTCAGCAAAGAGTATTTCAGCTGGAGGTAGGTACAAGCTGTAATGTTTTGATCTGGGTTTATATCATTGCTTTGTAGTGGAGGAAGGGTTCAAGACCTTGGTGTAGACCATATCAGAATTAGGCACATGCTGTGATGTTCAAGACAGGATTAAGCATGGAACATCCCTAAAAGTCAACATTTCATTTTAGATGCTGATAAAATTCCACCTTTAATCTGCTCCTCTGTGTTATCACATTATTGTTAGTGAGCGCCTTTTCTCTGTTAACCTTGTTCACCACTCAAGCATCTACCATTCTACCCACCTACTCATTCAAATACCCAAGATCAAACTTCTTTGTTATCTTTCAGTTAACAAAACAGAAAAGCCACAAAACTTGGAATCTATAATTTCTATAATAGCTGAGATAGAAGTCCAGCCTTTCACATACCCCATGAGAATGAATTAGAGAGCATACTTATTCAATATGCTCTATCCCTGCAAGAAATCCTTATATCTGTTCCACCTTGGGGCCCTAGAGTTCCTATCCTTATGTTTGAGTCACCACTGAACACTTATCTTTTCTTCAGTTAATCACCAGATGTTATACTTTAGGAGAGTGGGATGATATTCATGAATTTGCAAAGGCGTATTACACCCAACTTCTGATTCAGAGTAAGGAGGTGTTACTTCTGTGTTCATTAAACCAGGCGTTTATTGATTTATATTTATTTTTAATTAATGTACACATGGTCTATTGCTTTGGAATTGAAATAGTGTGATATAAAATACAACCGAAAAATTAATACAGTTCTACCCACAATGAAATACAAACAAAATCTAATGCCAAACCACATAAATATGGCCCACATTTTGCCCTGATGGGGCCAGAACACAAGCTTTGACAAAACAAGCTCCTGATGCGAGAGGGCTTTTTTTCTGATAAAGCTCTGCTGCCTTGCCTGAAGATGTCTCTCACAGGACACCTTGCTGAATAAATATTAGCGAGGTTTTATGTGGGTTCATGTTTGAGGCTTGAAATTGATTTTGGAAACCAACACCTTTTTAACAATCTATTACTAAGGCTAACTACTGTCATTCAAAAAGCCTGAGGCTGATCGATCCAATCTTCGCAGGTTAGTCTAAGCTTTGTAAATTGAACTGAAAAGCAAGTGAACAGACATTCACTTTTGATTCCAGAAATGCAGCCACATGCCTGGAGTGGCCCAGGCCAAAAGCCAGGGGATGCAAAAGCACATCCCTGCTCAGGTGCAGCACACAGCTTAGGTCAAGGCTAGCTGGGAGTGGGGGAGGTTGCAGGGAGGTGGAAAGCATTCTGGGATGCTGGGGGACTGCGAGTTAACTTGAATCTGGAGGAGACCTGGGACAGAAGTTCAATAAACTGATTTAACCTAAATCAATTAAGTCTGATACTACATCCATCCAGGTTCATCTTAAATCAGTTTTGATCATTTTGAAAGTGGTTTATATGCACTGAATTTCTGTTGTGTTACAGATCTGAAGCAGTTTCTGATTACTGATACTGGCTGATGTGTAATTTCTGTCCCTAGCCTAAGAAAGGAACTTAACCAACATAAAAGTCTCTCCATATCAATTAGGCAGGAAATTTGGCCTCAGCATTCTCTCAGTTATGATCGACAATTAATTCCCTCTAAATTTCAGCCTAGGTTGGGTCAGTGAGGGTGCAGTTCTATTGGCACTAGAAAATAACAATGTGGCAAAAAGACAAGACATCATATGTGTTCTTAGCTGGATGTCCTCTGGGATCTTGTGTTCACCTGAGCAGAAATGCAATTACCATGTAATACGGATTTTGTACAGAAACAGTGGAAACATCAGAAACTGTCCCTCAAGATACAAAACAAGAAAAATAATCTAATGGTTACCTCAGGGGAACATGGAATGTCTATATTTTTGGAAGGGGATATGGATACTCTATCAAAAAAAATACTGATAATACAATATCTAAATCTGGGAATTCTGAAACATACTGTATGAACATATGTGCTGTCAGATGCAAACTCCTCCTACAGCATTAGAAGTTGAGTGCTGTGCCATATGTTATGCAAAGGTTACTGATTTTCATTAGAATTAAAATAAAAGTTGCAGCTTTTAAATATTAGTTTATTTGGTATTGTAAACATCAAGAACTGACATTTCCCAGCTGCAATTTATGAGTACCCTTTCCAGACATTCCCTTTCTGCAAGTCTGCAAGGAGAGGGAGAAGAAAAGAAAAACAAATCTCAAGCCTGAATGAGCTCTAGGGACTTCTATCTCCCAGAGCTCCCAGCTCATCAATCACTTTGCTTCACTGTGAGAATGTTCATGATGGATAGTCATCCATGAACTGCAACTTATTCAGAAAGAGGTCAACCCTACTGGCAAAAGTAGGAATGTAATAATGCAAACATTTTGGTTGCATAAGTCAGAGTAGTTCTGTTAAGAAGTTGGCCCATGGCCTCCTAAGGTACCAGTGCTAAACCTTTTCATGTTCTATCATGGCTAGTATTTATAGGTAACTTTGCAATATCTGTTCAGTAAAATTATCTACAGTTTGTAAGTTCTAACCCAAAATGATATCTGATCAGGTATTGGAAAAGCCACCCATGTTGTGTCCATCTTTGTTATTTTACATTTTTGCAAATGAATTTGGCTTCTACTCGGTAAGAATAATTTTATGTATTTTAGGAGGTTTCATTCCTGAGGCTTTAATGCCTTCTTATGATGAGTTTTACAGCTGAAGTACTCTAACAAGGTCTTATGTGCATATTTTTTTCATAATACAAGATTAAATAGGGAAATGGAGCATTATTGGTCAGAAAACAGGTATATGACAAAGTCCAGAGTTGTCATTGACCCTCTATCAGAAATGCATTAACAACCTAAAAAAATAGTTTGATCTGCAAAACAAAAGCATTCCTAGTATTTATGTAAAGGGATGCAAGTGCTTCTCTGACTGTGACCTGTAGCATATTAATTGTGGATGGAGAGGAGTAAATCCTGAATCAGAATCATTAAACAAAACCAGACAGACACCAAAGAAAATTTTGAAAGAAGGTGCAATGTATACTAGCACAGAACTGAATCTAATCCCAGAGAGCCTCCATATTTCCTTAGGGGGAGAGCAAGAATCTGATCCTACAAAATGCTTAGCATCTCCTGAATAGAATCTTGGGGCATTTATACATGTACTCTGGGAGGGGAGGGGAGCTCTGAGGTTCTCTAATTAAAATGCTGGACTGTCGCATATATCCATGTCCTGGCACTTAAAAATGGCAGCAGGGGTGCTTTAACCCATTCAATGAGCTTTTGTTAAAGTTTTCCTACCACCATTTTTAAGCTCCAGGACACTGATACTCAAGACAGCAGTCTGCTGGAGCACAGTAATTACCATGCTCCAGGAGACTGAATTAATTGAGCCTACTCCAAAGTGCCTTGCTGCTTGGATATAGGCACCCATAGAAAATTAGGGTTTTAAAGGGACCTCAGGAGGTCATCTAATCTAATCCATGCCCCCTACTCAAAACAGGACCATCCCCAACAAGTTCATTCCAGCCAGGGCTTTGTCAAGCTGGGCCTTGTAAAACCTCCAACGATGGAGATTTCAGCACAATAGAGCTGAGAGCTTCAATATCCTTTCAAGAAAGTGAATGTGAAGGGCATGTGCTATCCTTTACAAGGTACTCAGCATGTTGCAGGTTGGTTGCCACATGGTTCCTGAGGCCTAAATTATCACAAACCTTAAATTAAATAAGAAGGAGTAAGTAAACCTTCCCTCTTTCCATCCCTGCTCAGACTGTGACTGCCAGTTGCTTAAAGCAGAGAGGGGCAGTTCACACCTGATATTCCCCTCTCTAAGGCAGATGGAGAGAGTGGAGAGGAGAAGTTAGTTTGTTTGTTTTTTGACTGGTTCTGATAGCTGTCTGGGTGCATATGTGGTAAACCCACTAAATAGAAATGTGAAGGTACAAATATATTAGCCTCAAGTAAAAAAGTGCCAATAATAAACAAACAACAACAAAAACGGTGGTGATTATGAGCTATACCAAACTCTTATCCATAGAGTTATTTACCACAGGTCAAAGAGAAGGAATGCGGGTAAGTATTGCCTGCTGCTGATGTTGCCTGTGCTGTGCAGCACTCAGTGAATAAGGACACGTTCATTCTCCAAGGATGGTAATATAGCAGTATTCATGAAAATGACAATAAGACTCACCACAAAAGTCTCTGCCCCCAGGCTTGTGTATTTTGTGCTTATGGGCTAAGTACAGAAAGTCAGTCAGTTCAGTCTTTGCAGGTTAATCTAAGCTGTACAGATTAAATTGAAACAGAAGTGAACAGACATTTACCTTTGAATCAGGAAATGCAGCCACATTCCTGCAGTAGCTCAGGCTGGAAGCCAGGGGATTCTAGAGCATGGCTCTCTGGCTGTGTGCTCACTTCTTCCTGCTGCCCCTGAAGTCTCTGGGATTTTCAGTCCAGAATTACAGCAGCGGGACTCTGCAGGGTTGCTCATCACTTCTTTTTCTTGCTTCCAGGTACCTCTGGGATTTGTAGTCCAGCTGCAGCCAGCAGTAAGTTTGAGTGGGGGAAGGGGTGTTTAACCCCCATCCCTGGCCTCAAACCCCAGCCAACGTTTGTCTGGGGGGAGGCAGCCCCCCAACCCGGAAGACTGGGCTTCATCCCCAGTAGGGCTTGTCCCCCACACCCACATCAGCCAGCCCTCCCTGTTCCTGCTGAAGACTAGAGTGTCAGGGTTAGCCCTGCTATCTGGAACAGACAGCACAGCCCAGCCCAGAGCTGCAGAGCATGCTGGGATGCCAGGGGACTGTGATTTCACTTGAACCAGGAAGGGGTCTGGGACAGAAGTTTCATAAACCAGTTTGACCCAAATCAGTTAAGTCTAATACTACATTCAAGCAGGTTTATCTTAAACCAGTTTCAGCCATTTTGAAACTGATTTACATGCAGTGAACTTCTGTTCTGTTACAGGTTTAAACCCATTTCTGATAACTTAAACGAGTTTATATGTAACTTCTGTCCCTAGCCATGGTGACCTCTTCAGGCCCATCTGCATCCAAGTTGTGAGTAAGTAGGGGTACATACAAGTATTATGTTTAGATTGACCTAACCAAGGTTGAGTTGATCTAAGTGGCTGGGTGTGCAGGTATTTGTAGGGCTAGGTCACCATAAAAATGGCACACCCGATGTAAAGTTAATTCATCTCAGAGGTGAACTAACTCTAGATTGGCCTGGATTAGCTTATTCTAACATCAGTTAACCCAGCCTACTGAATACCTGTACGTGTTCACAGCACAGATGCAGGGCTAGGAAAGCCCAGCCACTTGCCAAATCCCTGGGGCTGTTCTGTTTGTACCCCTCCCTGGCTGGGCAACCCCCTGTAGACCCATCACCACCCCCACAAGAGCTGCTATCTCTACCATGGACCTGCTAGCTCCCCCTGATTCCTGCACCCTCTTCCCTCTCCCCCCAGCCCACCTAGGGTCCTTACTTCAGGCTGCACATGCCACTTCTGGCAAGTGGTGAATGTCTGCATATGGTACTCCCAGTTTAGGTTTTGGTGACTTTAAACTGCCTAAAGCTAAACTGGGTCCTGTGCAGCCTTCTTTGTATCTTTAGACTTATCTATTGTAAAAGGTGGTCCTAAAAGATTTCCCTTTGCCTTTCAGCAGCCTTTCAGATAATGGCTCTCAGGTAAGCAAAAAGCAGCAGGGAATGACCTTGTACACAAACTGCTGGTAAAACACACAATATGCAGAGAGGTAAATAGAGGTTATGGTCAAACCATCATTGGCTTTAATAAACTATTCTTCCTCTCCTCCAAATTCCACTGCTTCACATAATTTTTTAGGTCTACATTAAATCTAGCCACTTAGTGTGCCTAATCATATTTTCATCTATAACCAGCTTCAAATGAAGTGCATGATCTGCTAGTACTACCTGACTGACTGCTTTCTCTTTCCTATTCCTTCTCAATTCAGCAAGCCAACTAAGTGCCCGTAGCTGGATGATCTCTCCTCCAAGTGCAAATTTTGCTCCATTTAATGTAAGATTTAATAATTCCCTATCTATTACTTCTTATAAAAGGAGCTTTCTATTTACATAAAATATTCTGTATCTTAGGAGCACTCTCAAGAACAGCATCTTAAAACTACGTTTTCATCACAGAAATTAATCTGTAACACTTGTGTAACTGAACACACATGTCCATTGACTTGATCTCTTCATTCTATTTCAAGGTCCCCAGGTTGTACTGAGTACAATACAATACACAATAGTTCTGCTGAAAAAAGAATGGCTCCAGGTTATAAAACACAACTATGTTTCTATTTATCATTCAAATTGGAACCTGCATTGCAACCTGATTTGGGGACAAGCATACTGTAATTGGTTTGATGACAGAGTTGTATTTGTAAGATAGACAGGGTAACCTTCGCCAGAAAATACTGTAGTTGGTAGCAAGACGTCAAACATATCAGAGCATTGGGCTGTGAACAGCCATTTATTCAATTTGCTCAAAACCCTGCTGAGCTTCTGGAGCTGATTTGAAAGTGGCATCCTCTTCTCAGTACAGTTTGCACTAGCTCTACCACTGTGCAACTTAATTAGAAAGTAATTTTTCATGAAATAACTATTGAGGCTTATGTGGAACTGAAATGCAGGTAGAGCAGTAGTTGCTGGTGCATTCAGAACACCCAGGACACAGTCATTATCAAGCACTGAAACAAAGACATAACATGCCCTGAAAAGTTTTCCTAGAGCAAATGAATTATTCCATACACTATTTTAGCTGTCATAAAACAATGTGGGATACTGATATTTATATTCAGCATGTCTGTAGCTGTTACATCATTAATAATACTGGACAACTCTGGTAGATTTAATTTTTAAGGAGGCTACTGTTCAGATATCAGCTTGTTAAACACATGACCATCATGAAACAGGCTTGTCTTTCTACTGAATGTAGTAATATCCCATAAAAAGTCAATAGCTAGGAAAAATGTAGGACTCCAAAATTTTACAAGACTTCTTCCAGTAACAATCAAACTAAAACTATTTTGTTGACTTCATGAAAGTGTAAAGCCATGTAGAAAGGCCCACAGCCTTCACTTTTAGGACTCCAGCCCAGATTGGTGATAACAATTGAAAGTCATAACCACATAATGTCTTCACATAATAAGCCAGGGAAGGGAGGAGTGAGGGGCAGAGCCTCCTGGGATGCTGGAGGACCAAGGCATGTCCTGTGATGCTACACATAAGTGGACAGGCATTACATTTGGTGCTAGAAATCACTGTGATGCTGAAAAGCTGCTGTTCAAAAGAACTAACAGTCCTTTGTGGAACTGCCATGTTTTTTTTCCTGTGAAAAAAGGACACTTGAATGCCTGAACATTCACTTTTGTGGTAGTATGACGGTGTATTTGTCACTAGAAATGTATTGCATCTCCATTGTCCTAGTCGCATAACTAATGAAGAATATGCTCAGAAATAGCTTTTGGTTAACTTATTGTTTCCAGATGCCCAATGAGAATTAGAAAATCAGGAGCACTCAACCACTTGGTCCAGTGGGCCCAGCTGGCAGTGCCCACTCCTCTCTGTGTGCCTGATTCAGGCTGGTGTTCCAAATCCAGTACCTGCATGGAGTGGGGCTAGGGGCAGACTGGCTCCATTGCAGTCCTGCAGGGAAAAAGAGCTTCA
Organism: Crocodylus siamensis; assembly: GCF_052110815.1. Lineage (NCBI taxonomy): Eukaryota > Metazoa > Chordata > Crocodylia > Crocodylidae > Crocodylus > Crocodylus siamensis. The sequence continues at coordinate 131,849,075 of NC_143397.1, read as the reverse complement.
CAGGAGAGAGAAGGGGGGCGCCACGGAGAAGGAAGGGGGCATGGTCTCGCTCTGCAGGCGGGGGAGCATGGTCAGGCCCCAACCCATTCCCATGAGAGGAAGGGGGCATGGCCCAGCCACACTGAGAAGGAAGAGGGCATGGCCAAGGCCTGCAGGAAAGATGGTATGGCCAGGCCCCAACCCAGCCCCGTGGGGAGGGAAGAGGGTGTGGGCCAGTCCACCCTGATGCCATGGGGGGAAGGGAGCATGGCCAAGCCCCAACCTGGCTCCACAGGGGGGAGGGAGTGCATCCTGGTGGTGATCCAGAGGGGCAGGGCCTGGCCTGGACCCCAATGGGGAAGGTTTCATGGCCTGGCCCAGCCATGACCACACACACAGGGCTTGGGGTTCAGGAATTTGGAATTCACAGCTTGGGATTTGTATTAATGGCCACTGCTCCCTTGGCACCAAATTTCCTGATCCATGGGGAGCCAGAAGCAAGGCTCTGCGGGCCACATTTGGTCCACAGATTGGAAGGTGAGCACCCCGATCAAAAGGATAGATAGTCCCCAAGTTTTAAACTGAGCTATATTCAGGCTGGAACAAGATTTACGGAGTTTGGTCAATAATATGTGAATAGTTGTACAGTGTAGGCATGATTGACAGAATTCAGCACAGAGGCATAATACTGTGGCCCAAGGCCTAGGTACATGGGGGAGCTGCCACACATAAGGGCAGTGGAAACTTCCAGTTGCCACTACACCACTGGTGTAATCATGTGGTTGTAGTGGCGGCCATTTTGTTTCCTCCCCCCCCCCCACACTTATTCCCCAAGATGGCACTCTAGTCAGCTGCCCAAGGCACCCCAGTCCATTTATACCATTGATCCAGCATTATACGTGTCACTAGTGGCCATGTCTACATGAAACGCTGATTGCTCAGTAGCTCGTTACTGAGGTGCAGTAGCATTGCATGGCAGGAAATGTGATGCGATGCTACTGAGCAGTAGTAATGAGCTACTGTGCAGTCAGTGTCGTCTAAAAGCTGTTTGGCAACAATACTACACAGTACCTCTGGTTACTGTGCAGTCATTTCATTCTTGCTTATACAACTACTAAATGACTGCACAGTAACAACTGCTCAGTCAGTCTTGTGTCGATGAGGCCACTGAGTATTTTGATTTTACTAGCTCCTGCATAGCCTGAGACACAATGCTAAGCCTACTAGCACCCACTGCATTGTGGCAGCAAGATCTTCAAGGAAATCTAGGTTTGGCATGAATGACCTCTTCTGCCTGAATTCATTCTGACTTTCCTTAAATCAGACTGTTTTTTTCCATACGGCCTCCCAATTTATCTTTGATATAGTGTCTAAGATTTTCTTCAAACATACTGGTCTATATTCAGAGTGCTACACTGAGCTCTTTGTATAGTTTCATAGTTTGTCTCCTGACCTTTTTTTAAAAAAATCATAGAGTTCAGTCTGTCATACTCCTAAAATCTTTCCAAAAAGAAGTAAACTTTCTGCATGTCTACTAAATGTTCACTCACTCCCTCTTACTGGTTTCAGAAGCATGTTAACCAGTGTTAAAAAACCGCCCCAAAACTTTTATACTTCCAAAAGACTAAAATCTTTTTACCATCAATTTGGCTATTATCCTATCACCCAAATTACTTGTTTCTTTCCCATCCTGTACTCAGTAGTATCTTATAGGATATCATTAATTATGAAAACCAAAACCAAGTTTGTTAAATAAATGAAGTCCGTTTTGTAGTGCAGTAGGCTTGCTCCTCCAAATGTGTTTGTTTACTTATTCACTGGTGCAGATTTCAAAAGTTTGCAACACATTTCCCAGTTATTACTGCAAACAAACATTCAGTGCAGCATAGCACTGAGGCATGTATGTAACTGTAAAAGTGAACATAATCATGGGCCACATGCTGGCATTACATTTCAGCCAGTAGAATCCCAGCTTTCCCGGTAGAAACCATGAACGTACTGGCGTTCAACACATTGTCTCCTAGAAAGAAAATGGCTGTTCCGGAAGAAAAATAAAACATCTCTAACCTAGTAGAGGTCACTCCTGGGAAAATGAATTGGCACTTTCCCACTGCTTGATTCTTCTCAGGTACCAGGAGGAGCTGAGTGACAGGAAAATGCTCCTATGCCTTCCTGAGACTGCATCTCCCAATCTGGGGAGAGCATGGGGTTAGTTGCTACTTGCCTCTTTCTGACTCCAGGAGGAGTTGAGTGGCAGGAAAGGCTCCCCATGACTTCCCAAGATCAGGGTCACCCAAGTGTGGAGAAACCACAGTGAGCAGCTACTCCCACCCCTCCCATAAGCTACCTGCTGCTCACAAGGCAATCCCCAGACTGAAGTCCCCAGCCTGAGAGGTTTTGATGGGTTGCTCCCTCCACTCAGCTCCCAGTAAGGCTCTCTGCCACTGGGAGCAGAGGGGAGGAGCAGCCACTCCTTGCTTCCTGCTTCCTCCTCAAACTGGGGTCCTGGGCCTGGAGAGTGGGTGAGAAGGGGTTATCTTGCTGTATCCCTCCCTTCCTAGACTTGTCTTAAAGGGGAAGGGAGCAGCTGCTGTTGCCCCCTGCCTCTACCCCAAGCCAGTGACTGCCCAGCTTGGGGAAGAGGCTAGGGCTTTTCCCTAGCACTCCCTTCTGCTCCTGGAGACTGGGAGAGGAGTGGAGGAAGCTACTCCGCATCCATCCTCAGAGCCTGGCTTGGAGAAGGTGGGCAGGGAGGGTGCAGGCTGAAATTTCCACCAGGAGAAGCTGACGCCTGTTTGTGGCTGTGAAGGGACTGAAGGTACCAAGATTGTACTGCAGTAGCAATGTCTGCCTACTATGAAACACCAGAATAAAACTGGGAAAAAGTTGACCCTTGAACATAAAAACATGCATTAACTTCAACATCGTAACAAGGCAGCTGAATACCACAGTTTTTAGTTTTTAACTATTACATTTTACCCTACAAAAGGAGCGTGCATGTCTTAATAAACAGAAGACGCAGCTCTAAATATAAAACAAGCAAGAAAGATATCTTAAGATACTGACAAACTGAACAGAATATAAAAGCTTTGCATGTGATCCTTGACTGCAAGATAGCGCTTGATAAGAATAGCAAATGAGTAGGAGTCGTCTAGGTTGGAAGTTTCTGAAATGCTTTGATTGCAGACTTCTTTAGAGAAGAATTTATTGAAACTAGCCAGTACTGGGGAATGCCAACTAGTTGGTAGCCAGTGAGGTCACTGTAATTTTTGGGGTACATTTCTAGTTTATGTATGGTCTGAAGCAGCACACAGAAGATTTTAATAGGAACAATATTCATATTAATTTATGTAGCAAAGCAATAAATTGGAAGCGAGCAATGTGTTAAGGAAGAGATCAGCAGACTGCAGGGGCACAAGAGGAATTGCTCTAACTCCAGTCTCCACAATTAGCACTGTACAAAGACATAGATAGGTGTGCATTATCCAGTCTTCTTTTTTACCTAGTACCAAAGTCTGAACTAGATGGCTCAAAGATCTGCTCTGACACAACTGATTTTGCATCCCTTTGCCTTCCTGCCTAATTCTGCTTTTGTAAAAAAAAGATCTTAGAGGTACTGTTCATCTCTAACTCTGATTTTCTTTCATAAGTGATGAGCAGCCTCCAGGAATGGGCCCTACATTTTGAGATAAACCACCAGTGAGGATGTCATTACTGTGATACCTCCAGGCTTTCAGCATTTTGTTAAGCACGTGACTGAACTTGAATGCCATGTAGGTTCTGACCTTTGTATCACGGGTGAGTGGCTCAAAACTGCTACCTAAACAGTTCTAAAAATTGAACGTGGACCTATTGAACTCATGTCTGGGTACATAAACGGGCACTGAGATTCCATGGCAAAAGGAACCTTAGGGTACAGGCATACAAATACATTACCATGAATTTACGGTACATTAGCTGCCCTGCAGTAACTGCCCATGTGCACGATCTTACCCTCTTCCCTCCCCAGTAGATGTACTGTAGCTTGCCCCTTAATTAAAGTTGGTAAACTCCCTTGCATTTACTATGGTGTAAATTTATTCACAAACAAGCAGTAACCATGGAGTAGCTCATTCATATACATTTATACACTAGCTTGCCTCATGGCAATTAATTTGCATACCCATGAACTTATGGCTAGAGACAGAAATTACACATAAACCGGTATAAGTGATCAGAAACCAGTCTAAAACTGTAACACGGTTCAGAGCTCATAAGTTTTAAGATAAACCTAGCTGGATGACGTATCAGGCTTAACTGATTTAGGTTAAATCGGTTTATTGAACTCCTGTTCCAGATCCCCTCCAGATTCAAGTTAACTCACAGTCCTCCAACATCCCAGGATGCTTTGCACCTCCCCCACAAGCCCTCTCCCCCTCCCTTACAGGGTGGGTAGGTTAGCCTTGGCCCAGGCTGTCTGTTCCAACTGAGCAATGTCTAAGTCTAAGAAGAGTCCCTGCTCTTATAGCTTCCTGTGGCTTGAATCAGCACCTATTAAATGTTATAATGCCCTTGGTTACTGTTAGAAATCCTGTGCAAGGCACTGTCACTTGAGGAGTTACAGAGTGCCCTGTCTCTGCAGCATATCGAATCTCAAACTCTTCAGGAAGAAAGGAACATTCAAGAGGACCTAAATTTGAATTCTTCAGATCATGCTGAGTGAGCCCAAGTCAAAGTAGACAACAAGAAAGGTGATTTGGTTGAGATTATTATTTCAGATTGGCACCAACAACAAAAGCCTTGAGTGGGTGGCTATTTCCCTTTCTATTCATTCTACCTGTGCCACTGGTTTAAAGCTTTCAGGAGCCTTGCACTTGTGATCTCAGCCAAATTGCCTTCTGATGTTCTATTTAAAAAGCTGAATCAGAAATGCCGCTTCTGTTCCCTCTCTTTCCCTCTCTTAATAACCAATTATTCTGGAGAACCCCCCCTCCCCCATACTGTAACAAACTTAGAACCCTGTAGATTTCATAGATGGACTTAGGTTATACACCAAAACAGAAATGCCTAACCTTTGAACAAAATGTGAATCTACAGTGTAGGGCACATGACAGTAGTGAACAGATCTCATTCCATCCAGCAGGGGGCAACAATACACAGACCAAAAGACATGCCAATTAAATGAGTATAGTTCATTGTGCTACAAATTAGTCAAAAGACAGCTTACATTTCAGTGTTTGGTCCTGTGTTTATGTGCACAATTAAAGGCCTCCTAAATGCCAAACCCACCAAAAAAATCTCACTTTTACTAGCATCTACACATTTCAGAGAATTAGTATATTGTGTAAAATGCTATTCTCCCATTCAAAGGCAACCCAAAAGCAAGCTATAATGAAAGATTCTAGTATGATATTTCAAGGGTAACTGTGAAATCGGACGATCTATAAAGGTTTCACTTATTGTTCCCGACAGAGCTAATGTAATTTAAATTTCACTTCATCATACTGATATTTCAACTCCCTTCTTGTCACCTAGAGATTTGCAGCACTGAAGCTGTGGGAGCCTGTCATTTAACACTTTTCACAGGATTTCAAAGCAATGACTTGAGTCATCCACTTTCTAGTGACTCACTAGTGCTACTTGATATACATTCTCTTTAATTTTAAAATCATCCTAAATTCATCCAAGTGGCGTATAGCAGCAGCTATGATTTTTTAGTTCCTGTACCATCACACCATATTTCTGAGTTCCATTCTCACCAGGTTTTTCTGTCAGGCTAATGTAATATAAAAAAACCCAAAACATTTTATTTCTAATAAAAATATACTGAAGACTATAATCTTCTGAACTCTCATAAAAAACTTTGGAAGATGCTCTCATTGGAGGATCTCAAAGCACTTTGTGAATGTTAAAGGTTTATATTGTTATTGTGAAGTATTTAAGCAGAGCTGTTGCAAGTGGCTTATGAACTAAACTTTGTGGTTTAATTTTCAGAGGTATCAGAAAACCAGCAGCAACCACCTCTTTTGTGTACAATTTGGAATGCCAAATTCAACTAACATAAACCTCCAAAGACAATATTTCCATCCTACAGCCAGCCATACCCACTCCTTGCTCAGGATGTCTTAAGGGGGAGAAAAGATCTAATGTTCTAAACCGTCTGGTTCCATCCTAGGACATATCCGGTCCCTCCAGGATGCTCCCCTCAGCAGGTTCCAATCTGTTAGGAAACTGAAGCCTCATTGTTTTCTTTTTGCTTTCACTCATTAACTTGGTACTGCAGACTGTATTTGTAAGCTATTATACATATTTTGCAATGTTCTGTGAGATAAGTTGGCATGATAATGCATTATATATACTGACATTATAACTGCTTCTCATTTTCCTCTTGGGTAAAAATTAATTACCATTCATTTCAGTGGGCAATTTAGCCTTTTCAGTAATTTCCCCATAGTTTTAAAATTGTACATTGGAGGTATGACCAGGATACGGCTTTCCTCTGTAAGCATCTGGTCCAGACCATAAAAGCCTCTTATGCACTTCTCAATCTCACTTAAAGAGAGGCATATAAAACACACCTGCCAATCATCCCTAATTAGGAAAATGTTCCTATTTTTTGAGCAAAATTCTTTTTCATTTCCCCTTCTTGATGCATCAACAAAATCTCCCAGGCTAGGGACAGACATTCAAAAATCCTGAGCCTGATTTGATTCAATCTTTGCAGGTTAGTCTAATATGGCTAGGCTGAATCAGTCTGCACAGACATCCCAGAAATCCAGGTACATACCTGCAGTGGCTCAGGCTAGAAACTGGGGGTGCTACAGAAGCCCTCCCTCCCATTCCATAGTGCTGAACTGAGGAGGGCATGGCCAGGCTCACTCTGATTAGGGAGGGATTCCCCCCAACTTCTTGCCAGCCCAGCACTGAATTGATGTCACATTGTTTATCACCCCTAACTCAGTGTTTATCACCCCATTAAGAAAACAGAGGGACATTAACAGCTACCTGTTGATTCTGCCTTTGTTCTGTCTGCCACAGCAGACCATAGCCAGCATGCAACTTGTTAGCTAATGCTGAGAGGTGTCTGTGTAAGGCAAAGGGGATGGGGAATAATTCCTGATTAGCAGCAGTGGCGGATTTACCATGAAGCAACGACAGGGGGCCCCGCTGCAGACACTGCCACTTGTGGATGAGGGTGGGGGCTGGTTCCTGGCCAGAGAGCCTCCCACATTTTGTCTGTGGACCTCCCTCCTGGCCATCCCCTCCCCAGTGGCCAGTGTGCCACGATAATTCCCCCGTGGATGTGCCATGGGGCAGGACACAGGGCCCCACACAGGGCCCCACTAACCTTAAATCCACCACAGCTTAGCAGGGAGTGGGGAGGGGATGGGGGGGGAGCAGGGAGAAACCAGGCAGACACCTGTAGTCCCTGCTGAGCTCCAGCCAGGGAGCAGAGGGGAGCAACCATCTCTGCTGTGGAGCAGAGAGCCCGTTCCAGCTCAGAGAACATGCTGGGATGCTGTGGGAGTCTGGTTTAACTTAAACCAGAAAGGGGTCTGGGACCAACATTGCATAAACCAGAAGGCTTGGTCCAAATCAGTCAAGTCTGATAACTACATTCAACCAGCATCTTCAACCAGTGTCTTCAAACTGCTTTATGTTCACTGAACGTCTGTTCTGTTACAGGTTTAAACCAGTTTCTGGTCACTTAAAGAGGTTTATGTGTAATGTCTGTCCCTAGCCCCAGAGTCTAACCTACTTCCACAGTATTAAAAGGGTATAACTCAGGCTTGCAAAACTGTACACATATTGTGACACACTGGGCATGTATACAAGTGCATTTACTGTGTAGTAAGTGCAATCAGCATTTTTTTATGCCAGCATCTACACATGTAGACATGACAGTGCAGTAACACTGTGTGTGGGCTGACTTAGGACTAAAGGCAGATAAAGCTGCCATAGTTACTGCCCAGTATGCGTGTGCGTGTGTAAACACATGCCTGTACTATGCAGTAATTTTCAGTTACTGTGCAATAACTGTTCACATGTAGATGTGCCCACTGTGACCTCAGATTTGGTCAGATGCACCTTTGAGACATAATCCCAGGGTGCTCTCACACCTTCAGGAGTGCCGTTAGCCCTCAAACCCTCTCTGCCATCTGCTGCTTCATCACTAATGCACTGAAATACTCCAAAGTTCACATCTCTGATCTATAGCACCTCAGCTTTACCCGCCTCACCTAGGTCTTGCTAGGTCTTAGCAAAGGGGATTCTGCCAGCTAGAAAAATCACAACCTTGTTTTGTCATGTGCTCAGAAAGGTTTTATATCCGCCCCTTCCATATAAAAATTCTGCTAGTTTTCATATATTACAATAAAGAAAGAGATGTAAGAATAAACAAAGAAAAATAACAGAATAATGATTTTACCTAACGTTTAAGAATGCAACTTTCATTTCTCAGGTCACCAGGTTAGAAAACAGCTGCTACCTCTGACCTCCCTATTAGGGCTTTTGTATAAATTCTCCTGTCAGCCTATCATGCTCAGCCAACTGGCTAAGGGATCAAAGCACCTTAGGCCCAAGAAACTTGAGACAACCACTTTCTCTCATTGCAAGGCTTAAGTATTTGTTCTTATCTGGCCAATTCCATTCTTCAATGGAATTCTTGGAGATCAAATATGCATATAATCTCCTGCCCTTTTAATGTAGCCATTTGACCAGTCAGGTCTCTTTACTAACCAATTTATGACTGAAATAATATTTTCCTCCTTTCAGACAAAGATTACTAGTCCAGTATTCCAATTCTAATCAAACACTATTTCAGTAGATTATTTCCCTTAAAAAGTAATTCCCGTGTCTGGGTCATGCCTTGGCACCTCACATCAGCACCCAAATGAATAGCTATGAAAATGTAAATTTTCAGTGTTGACTTCTCCTAAACACTCAGAGGTTTGATCCCTCCAGATGTGAATAGCCTTTGTGTCTCTTTGACTATCATGTGAGTGGGGGAATACATCCATATTAAATATATACAAACAACAAAATTATAACCATCAAACACCCTGTCTCAGTAAACCTAATTCAGGGAGACATGCATGACATTCCGCGAACACCTCAAAATATTATGGGTTTCTGACACATACATTAAGATACACCTAATTTACATGCAATCAGGTATATGCAAAACTAACATTACTGATCTGGTCCTGCGCACCTATTTTTCTATCCCAAATGTTTCTTTTCATGCCTTTCAAATACTGGCAAGCCTAAGTGAGACTACATCAGAGCCTCTGTGTAAGAAGAATGAGATATGCTCGGGGTGGGGGGAAGGGAATGCAAGAAACAGCATACAGTGAATGAAACATATTTCTTATCCTCTCCTTTCCTGCCCTCAACAGGGAGCAGATGAAATGGTAAATAGGGTTCTGAGGAACAACACTGGGGTAGACTTCACCTTGTAAGAAACATGATGTTTTTCCTCTGCTCAGTCTCCACACAACCATCACTGTATCATGTCAAAAACCAATTTCTGGAACCTAGCAAAGGTATTACACAGTGCAATGAAAACTACAGCAATCCCACAGTACATCTGAACTACTGAAGCTTCACCATTTTCTAGTTCACTTGTATTAACTAAGCTGGGTGAACAGAATGAAACCACATAAAGGCAGGTGTAGCAGAGACCTTGAGGAGCCATCCAGTCCATCCCCCTCCTCAAGGCAGGATTATCCCTATCTAAACAATGTGAGACAAATATCTGTCAAAACCATACTTAAGAACTATGACTGACAGGATTCCATAGCCCCTGAAGAAGGACCTGGCATGGACATGTAATTTCTGAGATCTATGATAAAATGTGTCAGATGTAGAACATCTGTGTCACTGGTTTGCCATTTTTTATCACAGGATAACTTGCCCAAAGATCCTGCATGTTAACCCCGCCCCCCCTCCCCCCCGTGGGAAGGTCACAACCAGCAACAAATGTAATATCTGGAGGGGGCCTCTGAGTTAGAAAGTTATACAGAAAGAATAGAATGAATAAAGGTCTTTATTTCCACCTTATTTCTACTTCTACACATAAACAGGAAATCATTGAGATGTGTGGCGTGATTAAAAAAAAAAGACCCTTAGAAGATAAACCACCAATAAGACCTTTCCAGAAAGCTTTGCATAAATCTTCAACATTGTGGTGAATGTTGCTGACCAGTGTAAGGCAGGCTTTGTTAACTTTACTATTATGACTGGAGTGTAGACTTTGTGCTTACTGCTTTCCCAGTAAGCTTATTGAGCTCACAGGTTTTTTCTTTAATACAGCCATTTGCAACCTTTTTAGGCAACTATAGCACTTGGCCAGACTAATATCTCATCACTACCAGACACAACCTACTAACTTATCTGTAATTATACATGCTATCATCTGCTACAAAACCGAACTCCATGAAAGGTATAGAGCAACTGAACTCATGCTGCAGGTGACAGCAAAGCATATGGAATTCAGTGGCACTGCTGTCAAGCTTAAAGAAAGGCACTGAAAGAGGTAAACTGTGCCAGAAGAAAAGGGATGTAAATTATTTCCCCCAAGACACTATGAGCAGGACATGAGACAACAAATGATCCCTGGTCTGTTTTGTGGGCGGTACAAATTTGTGCTTTCTGTCCTTCATGGCAGGCTGCGAAGTGGCAAGAGGAGGCTTAAATCCCATAAAAGCAATGAGCTTTAAGTATCTGTTTAAGTGTTTTGTTACATCTAGGCCTTGGAATATGCTTGGGGCCCAATCAGAGCAGCAGTTGCTTCTAGGGGCTCATGCACAGCCCCCCACACAGTGAGGGGCAGCAGGGAGCAGTGGGGATCCAGGGTTCTTTGAGGTTTTTTTTCTTAAAGGGCCAGAGCTGGGCAGAGCAGGACAGCCACAGGGGGGCTAGGAAAGGCGGGGGGAGAGGTTGGAGGGTCATGACAGAGCCCCCCATATAGGGTGGGACAGTGGGGGGCAGTGGGGATCACCCCCTCCACCTGGTAGCAGCTGGTGAGTGTGGGCTTTTTTTCCCCAAAGAGCCAGGAGCTGGGGCAGGCGGGGCAGCCATTGTTGGGGCTGGGAGACTGGGCAGGATATGGGGCCTACGTGATTCGGAGATTTGGCTGATTCAGCAGCAGCTGAATCTCTGAATCAGATTCAGCCATATCGAATCAGGACAGTGTTTTGAATCACCAAATCAAATCGCTGTCCCCTGAATCTGCTGAATCCAAATCCGAACCCAAAGCGAATAACAGCCGCTTCGCACAGGCCTATTAGATACTATGAAGTGGGCTGTTGCTTATGAAAGCTTATGCTACCCTGCCTGCCTTCTGCCTGACTTCAGACTACCATGGCTAACTTCTTTCTAGAGAAAGAAATTACAGCCCACTTTATATAATATTTCCAGACTACATAGAAGATTACAGTTCCACTTCTCTGTAGGAAAAGCTATCATTGGTTCTATGACATAATTCTAATGCACAGTTGTTCATAGATTTAAGGGCCTGAATTATTTCTTTTTTAAATCCATACTCCAGAACTGTTATTTTTCAATAGGAAAGAGGACCCCAAAATAAAGTTTACCTGTATCAAATATGGGCATTAAGTTTCAGTTTGAAGTGTATCCTGAAACACCTTTTATTTTAATTCTATATTTCATGACTCATTGCATGAATTCAAGCCTTAGTCCTTTTTGGGAAGCTTGCTTTTGTCTCCCTGTAGCTCTAGAGAAAGTAATAAGAGATCTCCCTGCTGCAGTATTTCAAAAAGGTTTAATCCAGCTGCCAAAGAATTGAATAATAATTTTCTTGATTTCAAAGTACTGTGGGTTAATTAATTTTCTGCTTAAGATACATTTATTTTCCAGACAGAGAAAAAAAATCACCATTTGTAATCTAATGCATTTAAGGTCTTCCTGTAAGTCAAATGTACATGGATTTTTAAAATTAATTCTTTATTATATAATTAAAACTGGCAGACATCTTGTTCCTGTCACTGGAACTGTTTCATAGGTCCAAATATGATTATTGTGTTTCAAAAAGAAGAAAAAAGATACTGAATCAAAAATTACAACTGCCATCAAGCAGCATCATACCTAGACTCCTGGTGGCCCCAGATGAACTTTTAGTGTTGGGCCACCATTTGCCAGAGATAATGGTAATAATAATTTTAAAATTACCATTTTTGGGCCCCCTTTCTGTCTGGTCCCTGGGCAGCCATCTGGTTCACTCATGCCTGTGTCCAGCCCTACCATCAAGCAGGAGCTTTCACAACCCCTGCAATTCAACATATCTACAAGGGGAGAAGGGAAACATTGCATGAAGGAGGTAACATAAAACTGCAAAAGCATGTTGACTTGAGGAAGGGAGAAGCTATTGAATGCCTGTGAAACAAAAGCCAATTGTGTAGATTTAATGACTTGACCTGTCTGAGTAGCTTCTTTGAACAAATCTTCTTCCAAAACAAACAAACAAAAAATTCTGCAGCTTCATCAGGAAGATTAAACAGTTCATCTACACTCAGGCTAGAATCCTAAAGGAAGGACTTCACTAAACTCTTTAGGAAATACTGACCTTCACACAGATCCTGGCAGTTATAAAAATCACCTCTTGATTTATTAAACTAAATGGGCTTCTTATGGAACTCACAAACAAACAGTAACTGTAGAAACATTTTTATATAGATATTTTCCTTGTTACAAATGCACTAAATTAAAGTTTTGTATAGTGGAGAATTTAAATTTGTGCAGTTATGCATTCAAAATGTTCATGGCATGGGGGATGTGGCTGACTGCCCAGGGCACTACGGTCAGGAGGCACCAAACACACACATGCACACACAAGCGAGCAGCCTGTGCTCAAAATAGCTCTCTTGCCCCGCTCTGCCCTGCCATGGTCCAAGCAGGAGAAGTGGTGCCCATCCCAGCCTGCACGTCCCCACCCCCTCCCCTCCAGCCACTGATCAGGAGCTGGGTCAAGGACATTTGGGCAGGATATCACCTGCTCCAGTCCACCCACCTTGTTTCCACACTGCAGCACCAGTGTATGCCCATCCACCTGCCTGGTGCATCATGCCACTCGACCTCCCTGCCAGACTGCATCCCATGGCCCCTCCCACCTGCCTCTGCCTGCAACAGCTCCACTAATGTGAGCAGGAAGGGCATGGGGGCACCAAAATATAAGTTCACCCAGGGTGCCATTTTTCCTAAGGCTGGCTCTGCTTACAGGCAGCCCCCCGACCTATTACATCTCCTATTCTCACCAAGACACCAGAACTTGCCATAGACCCAAATGCCAGCTGCGCTCCCTCATCAACACAGATCATATCACCACTGAATCAAACAACACGCATCTGGAATTAATTCCCCTATTCTTCTACTAATGTCATTGTAACAGAGCACAGGGTACTCTGTTACTTGCAGAGGCCTAAGCAGCAGCAGCAAGGTGGTCTGCAGCTGTCTGCAGTCCCAGTTAGGCACCATTGCCTGATTGGGGAACAGGGCCCAGCTGTTGCCTACAAGAGCAGGGCCCTGAACAGCAAAGCAACAGCAGTTTTCTACCAGCAGCTGAAGGAACAACACCTGGTTGAGCTGCTGTCCCTGGAACACCCTAGAAGGTAAGGGCTGGGATTATGGGGAAGGAGGAGGCCTCATGGTCCTGGGTATGACTTAAAATTGCACCCTGCCGGGGATAGGTGGCCTGGTGGGACTGTGGCAGGACAATGCTAGGCCAATTACCTCCCAGGTGAAAGGCAAGCATGGGGCATCTCTTAACCCTAACTCCACATCCCTGGTGGGTGCAATCGAGCAGGGGAAGCCCAGACTCACTGAGAGTACCAAGGCAGGACCCAGGTTGGTGGAGGGACCTGTGGCAGCACCCAGACTCTGTGATGGAACTCTGAGGCTGCTTATAGGAGCTAGAGTGAAGCTCCAAGGTAGGTGGGGCCCTGAGCCTTGGGAAGCTATTAAGGAAGTTCCCATGGCCAGAGATAAGGGGAGAGCCCAGGGAGAGCAAGGGAATGGGGCTCAGAGCCCTGATCCCATGAGGCAGGCTTGGAGGCCCAGAGTGTGCGGGCTTGGAGCCCAGAATGCGGGCCTGGGGCCCAGTGTGTGTAAAGAGAGAACCCAGGGTGAGGGCGCTGCGACCATGAACTCCGGTGGGGAGCGAGAGTCCCAGTGAGACTCTGGAGCTCGAGTCCCAGTGCGAGACACTGGAGGGAGAAACATCTGTGAGGCATGGGACATGATAAGGGAAGGCAGGAGTTGTGGGTAACATCTTTAGCATTGGGCAAGGAAATGGGCAGCCTCCCACCTGAGTAACATTGAAATTATTATCATCAAGGTGTGGCAGGTGAGCTAGGTGGGTGGCTTGCCTGGAAGCAAGTGGGCAGGCCAATTATTTAACCAGACCCAGGATGCCCACTTGTTACAGTCATATACACCATCACCTGCTTACAGGTGCTCCTCTGCAGTGCTTCTCTTCTATCTACATTATACCAATGGGGCAATGAAAGAATGAATAGACAAATCAGACAGCCTCTGATTTTAAAAAGTCCTCTACTGACTAAAACTTGTGCTATACATCTCTGATTTAGTTAGTTTATAATGTACAAATCTACCCTCCTTCCTGATAGACACTGATACAACATCAGTTCCAGAAATACACAAAAGCCTGTGGCAGGACACTTTAACCTTTCTGGATAGCCCATCACTGACCTCAGAGTAGTTGGTTTTAAACAATAAAACTTAAAAGCCAACTTGAATGAAAACCCGTAGAACAAGAAATCATCAGTAGACTGAACTTTGTTAAGTATGGTCTCAATAGAGATTATGGATTCTTATCCCAACACCTGGGTTAACTTTTATAACCCCTATGTTTCTCAGTGGGTTCTGTCATGTTTATCCTTACAGACCTATTCAACTCACCTTCACCTCTCTCAGCAATGCCTTCTCCCAGGATCCTTTGTATTCTAATTACCTTCTATATAGAACCCCTGTTTTTTGCAAGTCCATTTACAGCATCAAAATAAGGAGGATCTCACCTATTAAAGCTTATATTTCTCTGAATCAGTTAGTCTCTAATGTTACCCTGGCCTGTCTTCTGCATAAAAAAGAAAGGAACAGATTTCACCATGAACATTCTTTAGCATAAATGAAGCACATCTGATTTGAAGTAATTAAACAACAAGTAAAACACAAAAGCACAGCTGTAAAGATCATGAGCTCTAATCAGAAACTGTTTGGGTTCTTTTATTTGAATCTGCACATGAAATGGAATGAAAAGCTAAGGTTTTTTTGTGCCTTTCAGCAACTGAACATAGAATTCCCTTGAAACTTTGGTGACTGTACTGCTGCTGCTTGTTTTATTGAAAAGGTATGAAAGACACATCTGCTTTTGCACATCTGCAACTTGGGAACAAAGTGAAAAGCAGTGAAGGATGGAGAATTACTCAAATGAAAATTCTGGATTTTCTTTCTCAAAACTCAATTAAGCTGCGATATTGGTATCATACCTTATAGCACATTATAAAAGTACACTAGATCCTCAATTCATTTTGAATGAGAGATGCAGCAAATGACAAACTTTCAAAAGATTGGCTGAAGACTGAACAAGAAAGGTAGAACTTTCCTTTCTCCTTTTAAATTGGCCTTCAGGTCATGGATAAGGAACATACAGACTACATAAATGGCACTAATGTTCTTCGTATTAAAAATGGGATTCGAATTCCCTGAGATGTCAATCCCTTGTAGTGGTGTAACAAGTAGAGTTGGTGCCTGGGGCAAACCCTGCAGATGGTAAGGGAGAGCACATGGGCTCCAAGAGCTCAGTTCCAAGAGTGTGGGTGAGGAGCAGCCCAGAACTCCTCTGCCTGCCTTGGCTGTTGCTCGTAAAGCATTGGGCACGCTGCCATGGTGCAGACTCCAATGAGGAGGCCATTGTAGCCCCTCTCCTAACGTGGCAGCCTGGGTGGGTGCCCCTCTCACCTGTTCCTAGTTATGCTACTTATCCATGGTCTCTAACTAGCAGCAATTGTGCTTTCGAAGAAATATATTGTATTTTGAGTGGTTTCACATTTAATTTTTTTTAAAAGCTCCAGTATTTATTTCTTCACTGGCAACACTAATCGGGGAGGGTGGGCGGGTGGCAGGGAGGGAAGAGTACCAAACCAAATTTTGGATTACTCAGAACTTGACAGCATTCTGTCATTTGAAAACTCTTGTAAGCAAACATTTCAGAGGAGCTGTTCAAAAGTTTACACTCATTGGGCACGTCTACATGTCATGCTATGTCACCGTAGCATCCGCCAGCAAGAATTGTGATGTTGCAGCTATGTCACTGTAGCGATGTACTACCTCATTATAGCATGTCACTACAGTGATGTAGTGCCTAAAAATAACTGTGCATGGCGTGCACAGCATAGTATGGGCTATTACTGTGCCACTAAATGATAGCGCAGCACAGCAACAACGGCACCATAGTGACACAGGTAGATGCGCCCAGCTTCTGTTATCAGTGCTAGGTAGTATAGCAGTAATATGAAATCACATTGAATATAGGCGCCTAATTATTTATTTAATTGAATTGTCAACTATACATTGAATATATTTGCTACATCACAAAACAGATGGTGAGGTTGAACTGCTATCACACAAAATGTTTTTACTATGCTATGCCTGGCTTATATTGGTCTGGCCTGATGAAGAATGTCGTGCATGGTCTAGCAAAGAAAGAGAACAAAGTCATATTAAGGAGTGAAGAGAATACACATGTTCATTCTTTCTTTATATATATTGGTAACAGTAAACCCAGCACCTGTACTGGCACATAATTATAATGTTTTGCCAGTAACATATGGGCTGCAGGCCAAATCTGGGTGGTTTACTGCACCTGCATACATGGCAGAGAAAGCTGTGGCCAGAAGGTAGGAAGCAACTAAGTCAAAGGAGCATTTAAAGTTTAGGAAATACAAAAGAGGGTTATGATCTCCATGTTTTAGCACAGTGAGGGCCAACCTTTTTGGCAGGCATGCTAGAACTTAAGCCTTGGGCCTTCCCCAAATGCCACTCTAATTGCCTTACCAACCTGATGCTGTTTTCTGCTCCTTGCCTGGTCTGCTGCTCTGCTTTCTGCTCCAGGTAATCTGTTCCCTGCCCAAACTGCTGCTCTGCTGTCTGTTCCCTGCCATATTTGTAACTATGCTCCCCACTCCCTGCTGATCTGTCACATGCCACATAAAGGCTGCCCATGCCAGTTGTGGCCACCCCAGTTTTAGCATCTATGCACAATATACAAATGCAAATACATTTTCTTCCAAATTTCCCTATGTTCATAGTTTCTATAGCAGTAGAAAACTTTTTTAGACTCAAGGCACCGTTCTGTAGACTCAAGATACCCCTCAAAAATGGCCTCTCTTAGTTTTCACTCAATTTCTGACTACAGAAAAATAGTATAAAAAATCTTCTGCTGCCAATAACTCAGAAAGAACACAACAGGTCAGAATGTTTTTAACATGATGGATTCCTATTTGAAATCTCCAAGCTTATTGTATGATCCATGTCTGTATACCTAGCAGTACAAAGACTGTATAGCATCCTAGTGGACAATCACTGTTCTACAGATTGTATCAGTGATTTTATTTGCATGTCTTCTAATGAAACAAGCAAAAGTGGAAGAAATCAATATTTTGTTCCCTACTGCTCTCTGACTGTTACACTCTCCTTTCTCTCAAACCTAGTGGCACTTACCCTTTCTCTGTTCTCCTCTATTCAGTACATACCATCTATTTTTAATGTACTTCACTCTTCAGTCACCAGAGAAAGCACTGTCCAAAAGAAATTAAACGAATGTATAAAACTTACAAAACTAATCAAAGCCAGGGATGGACTTTGTGGCAGGTAGCCAAAGCAACTGCCCACACAAGCACAAGCTCCATAGATAACTATGGTAGAGATACAGAGAAGTGGAACAGTGCCATTTTAGTCTAAACAATTTTGTTGTTGCTTTTTATCTGACAACTGGAGGAAAAAAACACCTTACTTTGGCAAACCTAAATATGAAAGTGTTTATTTTAAATGTCAAGTTATTCCCTGGAGCAAATGTTCACAATAAAGATTCTGAAATGTGGGGGTTTCAGATTGAAAAATGGGTATACTGCTATATCTTCACATGCAGTGGCATTGACTAGTAACATGGTAGTAGTGGGAGACATAAAAATACACAATAACATTATGGTTTAATTTGAAACTCAAAATTTCAGTTTTGGACTATGATGCTCTGGACCAACTTCTTAAAACTCCAGATCTGCAAGCATGCTTTGGGGCTCCATCTTGCAGATGGGAATTACTATTGAAAGAAAAACAAATTCATGTCTTTAATCCAGCAACCATACTGCCCCTTCTTTTATTGTGGCAACTGAACACTAGTGACCACTGACAGCATTGACTCAGTATCTACATCTCAGTACCTATGCAAAGGAATTTACCTCTAACAGAGCACCATGAAACCACACATGAAAATTAACAAATAGAAAAGAATGTGACATGCAAGAGTGCTGGTGATACATGGCAAATTTATGGCTATTCAAATATAATCCAATCAATATAAAAGGTATGCAGAGTAGCCCTTTATAGGATGTTCAGTCATTCCTACTGGAAGCAAAGGATAACTTTGTATGTTGTATGTTTAAAGGTTGCATGCTGAAGAAAAGGTGAGAAAGGTCAGCCTGCTAACACAGAGGTTCTTGCAAAGATTCTAAGTGAAGAGCATCTTTCTGAGCCTAGTGCTCAGTGCTTCATAATTGGCATTAAATATTTTTTCCCAGCTCACCAGCTTGCAAAGTTCATGGCCTTCAACTGCTTTCACCTTCCTGGACCTTCCGATCAAAAGATCCATGACCATCATGTGCCCTGTTTACTCAATGTCATCTACTGGCCAACAGGACAGAGAGAGGATGGAACCACACATAGCTGAAGCTGTGTGTGCCTGGGCAAATTTTGTAAGCTGGATTCTTATCTCACTTTCATTGCTTTTATACTGGTTAAATTCAACCTTCTTATTTTTATCAGTGCAACTGAGAGCAAGACACTGACCAACTGATGGACAAATTAATATTTAGGGGGATATATTGTGTCATCATTCCATAGATCGCTCAACAGTTAAGAATTGTGGCTTCAAGACACAGTTCTCTATTGCAAGCCATGAAGCATGGCATTGTACCAGGAACCTCTGTGAGACAAAATTTCTCTTGGGCACATTAGAGAAGTAACCCTGCTGTCAGGACACCTCAGAGACCACAGCACCTCTCATGTGTGGGTGGCCACAGCAGTTAGCCAGTACTTATGAGCAGCACAAAGGCCTCTTTTCCTTCATGCTACTCAAGGCATAGTGTCTTTATGCCTTGCACAAAGACAGCAGCCAGTTCAGTCTGAGAAGAGAAAGGATTGTGTCCTTGTGCTGCACAGTGACATGGAGGAGTATTTCTTAGACCCAACATACTTAGCTCCTAAACTTACTATAAGAGCTTTTCATTTGGTACAAGGTTTAAAAGTCATTGTGACATTCACTTCAGAACTAGTCTGTATTAGAAATACCACAGAAATGTTTCTGATGGTAAAAATACTGAGAATGAGTGACTTATTTTCTAGATACTAGGTCTTTAACTGCTAGATTACGAGAACTATAAACACTACAGCAATGGCTGCACATACAGGTCTACAGGTGAATGGTGGAAGAAGCATAGTAATTACCAAGGTTTCAGCTGTCACCCTTACTCACACTAACTATTATTTCACCCTGAGATCAGCCCCATTGAAATCAATAGGGCTGCCTGTGGAGAAAGGCATTGCTGAGGATAACGGAAATGGCAAAATCTGGCTCTCAGTTTAATCTCATTTTTTTATTTTTTAGAGAACACAGCAGTAGTAATGACATTTTGGTTTGGTATTTCTTAGCAGTTAATTTTTTTTTATTGGGCCATTGGCTGCAACAGCAGGCTGTTAGCTCCTAAGTAATGCATCCCCTGTCAATCATTATTGCTTTAAAAAAAAAAAGATTGTTAGAAACCTGACCTCTATTTTTATAATCAAACATAGCTTTGGAAGTATGCAGGGTTTGCAGCATAATTTTTTAAAAGCACTGCATGAACAGTGAAGATAATTCGGAAAAAATAAATTCCATTTCTTCTGGCTAGGGTTAAGAGTTTTGTCATGGCAAATTATAAAGGAGGGAAGTAGGGACAGACAGCCCACAACAAACAATCTTGCTCAAACCTATTTAAAAACCATAGCTGTGGGGTCTGCCAGTTCAGAGCTGTGAAAACAAGCAATCGAGAACGAGATAGAAAGAGGCATGACCACATCTTTCAGGCCTTTTATATGCCTTAGCCCAGGGGTTGGCAATGTTTTTGGCCAGAGTGCCAAAAACACCCCAATCCTGACCCATGCCTTAACTTGGCATGCCGGGGCAGACAGCAGGGGAGCCACGAGGGGCCCAGTCCTCATTGATGGTGGCGGCTGTGTGTGTAACTCTGGGTGAACAGCAAGGGAGGGGCCTAAGGCAGCATAACCCTGGCCCCTCCCCTGCTGTCTGCCCAGAGGTATGCATGCAAGCCCGGCCAGGGGCTCCAGAGCCCAGTGCAGCAGTTTACATCCTTCTGTCTGCCTGCCACAGCTAGCCCACGCTCTGGGCAGCGGCTGCCAGCCACCTGCTGCAAGCAGTCTGGGCTCTGTGCCTGGTGGTAGCTGTCTAGAGCCTGGGCCACCTGTGGTGTGCCGAAGAAAATGGCCTCAAGTGCCATGCTCTGGCATGCACGTCAGGGATCGCTAGGTCCTGACTTAGCCTCTGCCAGGACAGCAGCACTGTGCAGTCACATCCTGAGAACCTAATCCAAAGTCCAATAAAGTCATTGGGGTCCCCTGACAAACAAAAGACACTCCAGTCTGTACCCATTCTAAAAGAAGGGAGTCATCTCACTGAAATCAAGATCTCATAGATTTAAAACTGGGCCCCTACTGAATTTCCATCCAAAAACAAGGGAAGGGTGGGATGTTTCTATTAACTTCAAAGGACTTTTTAATTAGGCACTAATAAGGGCATTTATACATGTGCTGGGGGCGGGGGGGAGGAGGGCACTCTCAGAGCTGTTCTAATTAAAGTGCCTGGAGCATCTCATGTATCAACATCCCTGCACTAAAAAATGGCAGCGGGGACACTTTAACTAGAGCTCACTGAATGAGCTTTAGTTAAGTGCCCCCACCACCATTTTTCAGCATGGGGCCACTGCTGTATAAGATGCTGGGGTCTGCTGGAGCACAGCATTTACCACTCTCCAGCAGGCTCAATTAATCAAGTCTGCTCCAATGTGCTGTAATTACAGCACGTTGGAGCAGCCTTGCTACATGTGTACAGGTGCCTTAAATCATCAGAAGAAGCCCTACCATCACTATCTGTCCCATATACAAGAACATTTGAACAGGTGTTCTTAAACTAGGACCCATAACCCTAAACGAGGACTCAAGAACCTTTCAATTAGCTAGTAAGCACTCACCAGCTTTATATTTATTTCAAACAATCAGTCATGGGCAAACTATTTATTTCAAACAATTGGGTCATGGAGCAATTTATTTTTGCTGGAAAAGGGTCCCCATCCACATAAGTCAGAGAAGATCTCAGCCACAGAAATGATGGAATTCCTAACATGATAAACCAGTAAATGCTGATTATAAGATTTCCAGATTTCTCTTACATTTTCATGCAATGTGGGTTTTAAGCTTGGCAGCTCTTAAGTTCCTCAGTGAAACTGGTTTACCCATTACTATCACATCCACCCCCTCACCCTACATGCAAAAAGTCCTGACATTTTAGAAGCTATGAATATTATTTTTTTAAAAAGAAACAAAAAACCCCCACAAAACAAGCGTATGTATGATTTTTGTGACAAATGAGTTATTCTATTTATGGCATTTTATGTGTCTGAAGAATCAGTAAAATAGTCAACATCCTGAGTTATGCATAATTGAAAATAAAAGCATCTCACTTACATAATGCCCATTACAGGGTTCTTCTGGCATTCTCTGTATCATCTTATTCTGGCTATTGAGGGAGACAGGATATTGGACTAGAGGGACGCTTGGTGCAATTCAATATGGCACTTCTTATGTAATACTGGAGTTCCGTAGTGGCTTGCTGCAATTTAACCCAGTAATTTCTACTCATGTATTCATCTTTTAGCCTCTACAGGAGGAGAAGGTGACATTCTCTCTACTGCTACTGTGGTGGTATAGACAGTGGAACCCAGGGATCATTACAATTTCTTATTAGCCAGGAAAGAACTCTTTTGGTGCTAGTCTACCACAGACTGTCCTTCATAGAGGATAGAGCCAAGGCAGGGTGGACTGCAGTGGGGCAGGAGGAGAGTTCCTATAGCATATACAGGTGTGGAGATTCAACAAGACTTAGAATTGTGCACTTGTCCATAGACAGCCGAATGGAGGATACTGTACATTCAAGTAGACATGGGTAGCTCCACTGCTCTGAGAAGAGCTAAGAATCAGACAGATTCAAAAGTTATTTAAACCTGATTTTTGGTCACCAAATTGTTTGATCATTATTTAAATAGTTTTTAAAATCTTTTATAATAAATAAATATGCCAATATTAATTCATATGGAATAACTGGCATCCTTCCTACCCAAAATGAGGTTTATTCCAAACCCTATAAAATGAATATGTTGAGGTTCTTCACAAAAAAATTGTATGCTTCCTCCATTTTTGGGGGACTATAATTTTTTAATCATGCCACTGATACAGGCCTTCAAACATAACTTCATTTTAATGATGTTTTTATCAGTGTGTCTAGTTAAAATTGTTTTTATTTGAGTTTAACAATAGCTGGGACGAGCAGGAAGCTTGAAGGAATGGTTGCAAGGGAAAACAGAAAGGAGGACAGGGGAAAGTCTCCATTTTGCCCCTAATTCTTTTGAGAACAAACACAAACCTTTAATTATGATTGTGCTTTTATTTCAGTGTTGTGACAAGAACTGTATATCACTAAAGAGGCTGTTCTAATACACTGGGATCTGGACAGTGTCCTTCTGAGAGCACTACTTTTTATACAATGCCTTTAATGACAATAGAAATAAACACCTTCATTAGGAGCTATTGCCAGAATGGATGTTACCAAAAGCTGTAAGTGTTTTCAAAAGTTCCTGGTTTGAAAATGTTTCTGAAACTAAAATATGACTATAGAAGATCAAATAAGACTGATGCTCTCCATAAAGCAGAATTTAATCTACAACCAGAGCCCACACCCAAGAAGGAACACCTCTTTCAAGAACTTGTGCTTGAGTCCTGTCATGAATAGGGCTGTAATAAAGTAAATGCTTACAGTGTTTTCCAGAACTGGGATGTACAAAGCTCTCTAGTGCAGTGAATCCAGCACAATGGTACAACATTTCTTTCTCTTCTAAGTCTGCCTATACTAACTACTGTATCAGAATATATATTTAACTGAATCACACTATCCTAATGATGATTTATTATAATGGCATTATTTTTTAAATATGAGATTATTGTCCAGTAAGTTTAAACAACCAAGCTGATCATTAACTTTGCTATAACATAATTTCATTATCTTCCTCAAAGGGGATTTAAGATATGATGCAGCAGTTCTTTCCTATGGAGATTAAGTAATTATATAGCCAACTAGGTTCAGTTGTATCAATGAAGCTTAATTACCCTGCAACTCTGTAAAGGTTACATGGGAGATTATTTCTGATACAGTTTTAACAAAAGGAGGTCTTCAGATGATTTTTCAGTGATTATGAAACAATTACATAATATAAAGTGGTCTTTTGATACATGCATAATTTAAAAACAATGACAAAAAAAATCAGACAGACTAATTCTGAATATTCTTATTATATTTTAATATACACTGAACCACAGCCAAAGTTTTATTAAATGACAATTTGTTGCTTCTACTGTATTATCAGAGCTCTACTGATCAAGATTTTTCTCATTTTCATTTTGAAATTTGATAATAATTTTGAGCAACAGTATTATTACTGGTAACAAGAACACTGTGATATTCATGAGACAAATTGTGCAAGTCCAGTGGCAGAACAGTGTACTTTCATGTAAACTTTCTATGTTTGAGGTTTATACTTAATTCCTTGTTCTTGGGCTTGAATGATTCGGCAGTAATATTCTCTGAGAAGTATTAAGAGACAGGACATAAAACAGCCCCCTGAAACCCAGCAAGCCAAAAAATAAATAAAATCATGTTCTGTTCTAGGGCAAACAAACATCTTCCCTCAAATGTGTTACTATTCTTTCTAGGAAGAAAAAGAAAATACACCTTAATTATCAAAGCTGCTCTGAATTGTGCCCTGCAAGCTCCAACATGACAGTGTTTGGCACTTGGTTACTAATGGTCCCTGCAAAAAACCCAAACATAGGGCTCTGTGAGCCAAGTCTGGAAGTCCGTGCCTAAGGGAATAGGCCATTCATTTCACTGAAAATTTTGCATGAAAACCTGATATACACTGATCGCTCCTTCCAGGAAAGAAAAAGAGAAGGCGACCAAAAGGTTTGTCCTCATGAAGTGTCCAGTCTTAGTATCTGAAGGGTACATCCCTACCCTGCTGCCTTGGAAGAGAGGCCACAAACTGCAAGCGATGGTTATATGTCCTTTCCTGTGCTCCGCAGCAGGGTTTCCTCATATGATGATTTTCTCCTGGATTTGCCTTAAAGGAAGTGGGGTGAGTTTACCTACCACAGCTCTATAATGCTTCTGTCCTGAGCTGCTTGTGGCTTGTTAGGGAAACACATACAGCATATTTCCCCTCTGCCTTCCCTAATCCTTCCCAAATCTACCCGTTCCCTCCTCCTCGTTTCTCCTATATGCATTCCTAGACCCCAGCTTCCTCCCTCTCTTGATCCTTTCCTCAGGAAAAGGGGACTCAGGCAGACAAAAGACGCCTTCTACACATTCATCTTGTACTCCAGAGTGATCCAAGTAAAAAAACCTCTGGATCTGGGCCCTGTGTTTACAGGCTGACACATTAGTTAAGGGATGGGGGGAATTTTTTTAAAAATAAATTCAAATAAATAATAAATGAAGTAATTACATCAAATAAGGCCTCTCTTCTTCTATCCTGGACAGCAGTTAAGCTGACACATGAACCTTGATTTATGTTGTTGAAAAATCCTCATTTGAGGCCTCAGCAGACACTGCCATGCATAATCTACTTTAAGGCTATGCCTGAAATTCAACACAAATTCTCAAAGGTGATAAAAGCATCTGGTTATCAATGTAAATCACTGAAGACACACCATTCAATGAAAGAAGGAACATATGTATACTAAGGGTTATAGCACATTTAATAAACATAACTGATTTTGCTTTATAAAACCTAAGTTACCAGCAAAAAAATGAAGCACAATAAAAAATAAAATACATATATGTTGCTATGTAACTTGCTGTTGCTATCTGAGAAACTTGAAGTCTTTGTTAAAATGAGCTGTGCCTAGTACCACTGCTTAATCTACATGCATAGCGGTTTGTTTTTTTCTTTTCCTCCCTTGATTCTTGATAATCTTTCTGCCTCTATTACTATCTTTACTGCCTTCATTTATTCACCATGTTATGGGCTATATCAGGGCTGTCCAACTCACAGTTCGCAGGCTCCCAGTCTGGATGCTGCTCCCCACATCATTCTCCTGCTGCCACTACTGAAGTCTCCAGGTGCCCTCCCTCCAGCTTCTGCTTCCTGCCCTGGGCTCAGGTTGGGGTGGGGCAGCATGGCCTGCAGGGCTCAGGGATCCCATGGTACAGGTGTGCCCATGCTGTGTGGCACGGGGTACGGGGGAGGCTTGCAGTATGGTCATGCAACCCTTGGGCTATGTGTTACCCTTTTTCCTGGTGGTGAGAGGAAAAACTGTGAAAAGCAAACATCTATATGCAGGGTCACTTGAATAAGGGTCACATTTTCCTCTGTAATGTGCCATGGCACCATTCTGCAATGCAGCTGGTCAAAATGACAGTAAATATGATTAAGAAAACCAACATATCAAAATATAATCTGTGGAAATGATGCTATGCACCTGTGCTCCGCATGTATACATGTTATTGATTTAGGCAACAAGAGATTAAGTGTGCACCTATCAGCTCCTTAAATGGCTATACCCATTTAAATCCAATAGAACCTGCACCTCTAAAGCACCTCTAAGGCTGCATAATAGGGTCACATGTGTAGATGTGCAATATTTACTGCAGAGCTAATTAGTCTACTCTGCAGTGAAGGTCTCATGTAGGCATGTCCACTGACAGGAACCTAGGACCAGATCCAAAGCCCATAGACCAGACTCTCTTTGACCTCTGTGAGCTTTAAATCAATCTCAGATATTCTACTATCTAAAGAAAACTGTCCAAAGGAAAAAGAATGAATGGGGAATGGGGAAGTGCCTTCATAAAGAGTCAATGTTTCAAGATGTTTTAAAATAAAAGGAGGCCTGGTTCTGTAGTTTTACATAGCCTTTATGCAAATAGGCCCTCTGAATTTAACAAGACCACTCACAAGCCCTCTGAATTCACATGAACTATTTCCATGTTTCCAGGATTGTGTTCCTAAAACCCTTAGTCATTCCTATGCATTTTAAAAGCAATTTTGAAATTTATTCACTATATTATCTCAGTCCCAAATAACCAATTGTTCAATTGGTACAAACGTTTATGACTCTGAGCCTTTGGCTAAGATTAAGGCAAACAGGGACACTTACTTGTTTGCCTTTGCTTTTTAATTATAGGTTTTTTTTAGTCTATTTGATTTTATGCCTTTAAACTACTCCAAGCTCTTTCCACATACAGTATACAGTAAGCCAAAGCAATTGATTGCAATAGGCATAAATGAAATAAACACAATGCAATAAATAGCTACATATTATGTAGCACTTCTGAAACAAGCCTTTAAATTGTATGGGAAATATTCACAGCAGTGCATCAGAAGCACAGTCGTACCAAAGACATTGATGAAGAAATGTTGTGATAAGACAAAATGAAAATTGTTCATGATTGGGTGAACATACCATATTGTCTTCAGTATAAGTGAGGCACTGCTCAGCAGTAGTTACATTCAGTCACTTCTCACCTTTCCACTTCAGCATTTTCATGAAACTATCTTAAATGACATGGAATCAGAGAGGAGTCAGAAAGCAGAGAGTAGAAGCTATCACTCTGTGAAATTATTCGCTTAATTGGGTTCATGAAAGGACCTTGTAGATTATAGGACTCTTTATCAGATGGCCTATAAACACAGGGTGATCATTTAGGGCCATATGTTCCCAGCAGCTGAGCACAAGGGGAATGCTTACAAAGTAAGTTACAAGAAAAAGAGACAGCTCACCCTCTCTGTTGTTTACAAATACAGAAGCAGTGCCCTCCCATCAGAAAAAATGCTTCCAAAAACACCACTCTATCTGTACCCTATCAAAAGGGTGGAGTGATCAGGAGCAAAGTAGAGCCTCATGCCTAACATCTTGAGTCAGAGGACACATCTGGGAATATTATGGAAAACTCAAGAGAAACAGCAGCACAAATAACATTGCTTCCAGAAGATGCATCTCTGATACCAAGAGGCAAATACAGTGGATGATGAGAAAAAGTGAAAACAACAGGCTCTCTCTATGATGGCCTCATCATCAAAGGAAAAGGCTAGTGCAACACTGCTGGCAAGTGTTACTGCAGAAGGGCTGCAGAATGCATTCTGTATGTCTGTGGACTGCAGCACCTGAAGCTATATGTGAGTGAGGACCATCAGAGGATTTTGTAGAGACTACACTCAGTGACAACAAATTTCTATTTGAAAATTATGTATGAAAACTGCAGGACTCTGGCTGTTAGAAAGGAAATCATGACATAGCATTGAATGAAGGAAGTATACTCTTTCTCAAGGAATACTGTGGTGCAGTTATATGTTCCTTTTTCCGTCATAATATTTGGTACATTTTACCTTTTTCTGACTTGGCATAACCCCTATAATCTTTTCAATGTGGCCTGCAAAGATCTGGTATAATGGGATCAACTTATTCATTGAAATATAGGCTGCTTTTGAGAGCTTAAGCTTGCTCCTAATGTTACTTTAAAAAGCTTATGCCTGATTGATTCATACAAATGAAATGACCCTGAATTAAAGACATAATTTAAAAAGATGTTGAAATGCAGAAGATCCCTACATAGTAATTTTGCATTTGAATACAAGCACTAAATCTCTTGTATTTAAATACTGGCATTCAGAGCCAAATTAAGGTTTTAAAAAGAGGCAAAATCCAAAATGCAAACCTGCCCTCACCCAAACAATAGGGGATGCATTTCAAGTAATACAACTAACAACATAATTTCTATTCCCAGATTAAAATTTAGGATAAGTATTCAATCAGTACTGGAAATATTTTCTCAATTCACATGAAAGTCAGTGTGAATTAAAGGCACTGAGCATCTCACAGGATTGAGCACCAGGATTAATGTTGCTTACTTCTGAGAGAGGAATCTTCCAACTCTATCAATGCAAATGTTACCTACATTTTAACTGCTACCATTTATTTGAGCCACAAATAAATGTTTATTGTTACAAAATAAATGGCAAAACTACTTCAAACATTTCACCATTAGGAATAACTACACTTAGCCATAACAAAAGATAATTTTAATAATGTATCAAGTATTTCATTTGCTGATAAACTATTTACCAAATGTCTCTCTGTCCAAGTGCTGTAAGTTAAACCCGTAAAAATCTTATTGCATTATAAATTATGCATAACAAGAATTCAGTGATTAACTGAAATGTGCTTCAGTATGTTTTAGTCATCCATCATAGTTAGAATGTCAGGTGTCTGTGTAGGTGTCTATTCACTAGATTAACAAACTAACAATTGACACCTACTCCTGTATATCTTGTGTATACAGTACTCCAAATGAAACTAGTAAGAGTTGGGATGCAGAAGGAATACAGGACTTAGAGTTAATTTAATTTGCAAGTGTTTCCTCATTTTCCTGCAAAGTTTGGTAGTCATTGGAATTCTGGTGCAGAATATCTGCCTCTCATCTGAGTTAATTCATATGAAATACATTTCCAGCAACAAAATGATTATGAATCCATATGCAAAATCTTCAGTACCTATATGTGTTTATTATTATTCAGGTACCTAATAAAAGCACCCAAATGAAACTTAACTGAAGGAAGACATATGCTAAAGACTAAATTACATCCTTACAATGCCATTGGAATACCTACCAATGCAATTACAGTGATTTCAATAGAATTGCATGATTATAACTAAAGGACAGAATTTTACCCTAATGGCTTTCTGGTTATTGAAACCATACTTGGTAAGTACATTTATATAATTTTAAAGATTAAGGTTTTTGACATAAATGCGAAACCTGTTTAAAATTAATATAATTAAAATGTCATAAATTACACTTCTTTGAGTTTCATTGCATTTTACACACAAGAGATGTTCTGTCATGAATATTCATTACCAAGGAGGTGTAAGAGTAACATTGCTTGTTTATGTTTTACCGTTAAAGAAAATTTAATATTCCTTTTTTTATATACATGCTAGCTTCTGAAGTTAATGAACTGATTATGATGCACACAATCCCTGCACATCTTATTAGCAGTGAAAGTAAGTATATGCAATCTGTTACTATGTTATAATGGAGACGGGGGCCAACCTTTTTGGCAGGCTTGCTACATATTAGCCCCCACCCTCCCAAACTCCTACTTTGATCCCCTTTCTTGCCCAGTTTGCTGCTTTGCTTCCTGTCCTACCTACTGCTGTTGCGTGCCCCTGCTCCAATCTGCTGCCTGCCACACACAGCCCGCCCATGCCATAGGTTAGCCACCTCTGTTATACTGCAAAGGTTTATGAACTTTAGGCCTGATTCTACAAACATACTTTGGCTGGTAGTAAATATTGCTAAGAGTAGTCCCAGTGAAACCAATTAGTTTACTCAGGGTAATTAAGCATTATGCCCAGTGTTATTATTAGTGTCAGACCTCACTGTACACTATTTCACAGCTGATATACACAAAGAGCACTTCCAGTTCTGACAAGACTATCAGGAATTTTGCAGAATATGTGTACTTTTTCATAAAGTCCCTATTCCTGAAAGAAATATCTCTGATTTTACTGTTTTTAAAGTTTCTGGTATCCATGGCTGCAGAGATTAACTTAAAAGTGTTAATTCTAAAGGCTCATCAACCAGAAGGCAAACAACCCCCCCACCAAAACAGAAGAGAATGTGATGCAATCACAGGTGAAGAAAGACAAAGTAATATAATGTATTGCACTGAGCACTGGATAAGGCCTATAATCCTAAATTCTCCACATAATATACATGCTAAATTCAGGTGCATATTTTCACTGCACTATAGATGGGTCTTTCCACTTGTGGGTGTAAAATGCAACCACACAATAAATTTTGAGCACAAACTGGAAGATCACACTTCTAACTGTACTTCAACATAACCTGTTAAAGGCAAAAGTACTAAGACTAGAACTCACAATTTGCTTGAAGATACAAAAATACAGATGTAAAAATGCCAGTGTAAGTCATAACTACAAAAGAGAGACTGCTTACTCATACTTATTAAGAAAGGTTTTCCTTAAAGTAATGCTTTACTAGAGCTATGATTTGGGAATACAAGAGTAACTCCATGGCAATAACATCTAGAATCATCAGATCGGGGGGGTGGGAGGGAGGAAGTTGTGCAAAGTGGCATTTTTCCAAATAAGAACAGTTGTATAATCTTTGTCCTATACTCTCTAGCCTTAAACCTTAAAGTTACAGTGACACATATATGTGTGTGTGTGTGTGTATGCTTTATATCTATAAATATAGATATAAAGATATAGATATATCTATATATTATATTGACACACGTATATGTCTCACACACACACGTCACTCCATAACGCTTCAGGTTACCCCTTAAGTCTCAATTTTAATTGGCAACTCCCTAAAAGCAGGATACTTTTAAGTCCTATATCATTTAAGGTCTTATACATTTTAAGTATGAAACTATGCTGAATACTTGAGTATTGATATAAACATACATATAGTAGATAAACAGAAATAAAAAGTACAACCCAAAAGAGGACATTTAATAACATTTTAAATAAGTAAGGGCTTGATTAATTGGGTTAGTGGGGTTATATTATATTTAAGGGTGGCCAGAGGGTAAATTTAGAGACTTCAAACAAGGGCTTTAAAACCAATGATGAGTTTTAGAAACAATTAAAAATGAATGGAATGCAGATATCTCACAGAATATTCAACTATTTAATCAAGCTACTTTTAACCATCTTTTGAATTTTTTTTTTCAAAAACAGCATAAGTATTATTGCTTATTTTAGGAAGTGGCAAAACATAGTATCTGAAATGCTTAATCACTGAATCTTGCTCCTTGACCAGAGGAGAAAATGTTTTCATATCTTTCTATATATATCAATATACAGAGGGCAACACATAATGATCATAGTTAAAAAAGAGAACTTGTGCATCATCTTGCCCCCTAAGAAACATCATGCACTATGTAATTGGATTAATAAAATTATATGAATAATTTATAATAACTGGCATAATACAAGCTATCAAAAAAAAAAAGGAGGTAGCCTGAATATGTTGTGGAAGATACTAGTACATGTGAAAACAAAAGATCCCTTGACATCAACTGGGGGAGAACAGGGAATATACTCCATATAAGACTGTTAGGCAGTCACTGTTGTTCTATTTCGTGTCTCATTCCCATTCCTTCATCCAAAGAACAGCTTGTTCTAAGTTTTTTCTGGCTCACTCATGTTCCTTTTAGCCATTCAGCAGTTTTCATCATGTTCTTTCCCCCTCCATACTTCCTTGCATACTGTGAATTAATGCTGCTTACAGCAACATTAACTTGTAATGCTGTTTTCTGTGCAAGTTACTAGTCATTGTTTCAAGAAAAGCAGATGTTGCTGACTCCACCTATCTGTCCAGAGACCAGGCCTACTTTTCCCTGCATGTGGTAATATTATGGATGTTTTTGATGTATCTTTTTGTGACATCATTAATTATGCCACTCAGTCTTCCCTTCCTTATAGCATTTCTAAATGTAAGTGTGTACTCATGCTCTCTCTCTCATTTTCTCCCTCCAAAGATCACATTCCAGGGCATGTGGCCACACATAGGAAGATAAACTGGTCTTTTTTCATGGAAGGAGAGAAAAACCTCTATGTCTCCATATTCCTATTCAGATCCTTTACCTGGTGTAAATTGTGAACCTTCACTGAAGCCAGCATATCTGCATGGATTTATATAAGTTGAGGATCTGGCTACTAAGGTGAGATTAATAAGTAACTTGGATACACTTAAGATCTGAGCAGTAACGTATGTTTGATCAGCCACAGATGATCAAATATATGTTTCCTATGGTATGTTCCCTAAATCTTCTGTATTTCACACTGGAGGCAAATTATGGCTCTTTGAAGGAAGCATTCCATCTTTAGCAACCTTTCACACATCTAATTAAGCACGCTGCTCTATATCGCCTTCTCCAAAGTAGGGTGCTGTTCCTCCATCAAAACTTAACTTCCAGATGAAATGGTAAGTACACAATTAAACTCAAGTGGAGAAGGACACTAGGTGACCTCCTTAAGCTACCTCAGGGAGAATCCACAGCAGCGTGGCACAACAATGGCTTTTTCCTCAGCTCAACACGTGTCAATTTGCCTAGAAATTACTTTGAAGATGACAGTAACACAAAGTTTACCATTGTTCTTTTTCTGTAGCTGAAATATTGACTCCATATGGGGAAGCACCAGGTATGACACTATTGACCTTGATCTAGTATCTTATAAGTTGGACCAGTGTAGGTCAATAGTAGGCAAAGAGGTCTACTTGAATATTGTAAGGAATATCAATACAGAGCCTGAATAATCTAAACCCAACAGCCCATTATTTCAACAAATTAACTGTGATTGCAAATAAGATTTCCCATTTATCTGCAGTACTACATGTACATTTTCTTTCAGGGGCAAAGGGGAATAATCTAAAATTCAGACCATCAAACATGAATTACTAAATTATTTGTACACTTTATTAATAATAACATAATCATTTTTCCAGCCTGGAAGCTCTCCATTTTCCAAATACTCCATTAATTTGTTGCCATTTTTAAGTTCTAGTCCTCTGTGAAAAGCAGACATCTGAACAGGGGAGAGTGTAAGGTGAACACATGTGCCTTGCAGAGATGTCATAGCACACAAGGGGAGAGATATTTTATGTGACTGAACAGTTCTAACAGATGGAGGCCTCAATTTTCAGAAGTGCCTAGTGATTTTACACACCTTGATTTCCAGATGCCCAAATGGAGTCCTTAAACAGGCCTGCTTTTATAAGAGTCAGTATTGAGAACTAACTTCCCTTTAGAATTGAGCATCCAGGAAGTGGTGCATTTAAAATAACTATTTTCACTAAAAAATTAGGGTATTAATCCTTTTTTCAAAAAAATGTATTTCAAAAGAGAGCACACTTATGCTGTACAGCCAAAACATTCTTTCAGTATAATAGTTTTCAAATTTAGCATTTCTTTGCACATGGTCTGATACTATCTTAAATATTCAAAAGAGAATTTTAAATCTGTCTATAATTTTAGGATGGTCTGCAGCTATATTCATTTTCACAGAAGAGGAGATTTAAGTCTTCTGGGAAAATATTATCCTCTAGAAAACTCAGACTAATAGGATTTGCAGGTGTATATCTGTCAGGAGACTAACTCCTTTAATTTGGAAGACAGTTTTGTTATTTTAGTCAATTCAGGAAGGCCTCCATAAAATATATACTGGAGTCTTCTAATTGAACAACATTGGGTAATTCATACTACATAAAATTATAACACTATAATTGATCATTATTTGGAAACAATCCTCATAAACATTTTATTGAAAACTTATTCAAGAAATCCAAGTTAAAAATAAACTATGAATGTAATTTGAATGGAAGAGCAGATAAAGGTTGCCTTAGTTAATTGTTTATACATTTTTTTTTCAAAATCAGAAAAAATCTTTGCAATACCCATATTTTGTACTTGACTCTGTGTTCAAAATCTCTCAACAGTCCAACAATACAGATAACAGCAGTAACAGTATAATTATAACTTACAGCTGAAGAAGATAAATAAAACTGTTAGTTTCTAACCAGTGTTTAAAATGAATTTAAAAGTATAGAAATGTAACATTGCCAACATCAGCATATGGATCCTTTAATAAAAATGGATTTAAAGTTCAACTAAATCAAATCAGAACAAACAAAAAACTCAGCAGCATGCCGCAACCTATCCCAGCCAGTATCCTGGAACAAGACAATGACTGGATCAAAGAGGAACGCATCCAAGCTTGTAGCAGCTGGAAGGAAAAACAGCACTGTAAGCAGTGGCTGAACAGCAGGAGTTTCAGACACAAAATGCATTAAATGGGAGGCAAGTGGTAGGTGTGTAAGGAAGGGAATATTTCCTGTTCCCCACGCATTACTTTAGTCCTGACTGCATCACCAAGTAAAGGAAATAACATTCCTTCCTTACTTCTACCTCCCATACATAGACACATTCTACTTACACACTTGCACATACACATGCACTTAAAGAATACAAAAATACAATATAAACCCGCCATTACTCTAAAGAGCAAATTATTGCAAAAGGCCCAGTTTTCTCACTGGCATACAGACACTCATTCAGCACCACCTGAGGCTGAACAGCGCCCCATGCTCAACCTTGCTTTGAAACACTCTCTGACGCTAGACTCGATGGTACAAATTCAGGGCAGTAGTTGTTTAACTTTAAATAACAGAAAAGTAGTACTTGAGAATGTGGCAATAAAGAAACTGTACATAACTATGAACAGAGAGGAGAAACAAAGAATATGGAATCTATTTCCACATGAAATACTTCCACCCAACATCAAGTAAGCTATCTGCAGTGAGTAGCACTGGATTCCCAAGTATATACATTTTACCTGCCGTAAGCCAAAGGTATAAAGTTTAAGGTGCCAGTACAAGTTAAGTGTTTCTGGTTTTGCTTTAATGCTGTACTTGTAACTGTTCCATGAAAGCTAAAATGTCAGCAACACAGCAATAGACAGCTACTCTCCCAATGCTTCTTTAAAAAAAATGGAGCATTTTAAGTAATTTTTAATGAGCTACACAGAAGGTTCATTTTCCAGCCTATATATCAGTAGATAACCTTTGAAATACTTTTTGCATAAATACATAATGAACATTTTCCAGCCAAACCCTAAACCCAGCATTATCCAATTACAAAATAAATAAATAAAAATAAAAAAACAAACAACATTTATCAGTAATACCAGTCCCCAAATGCATGGAACCCAGTTTGTATTTCCTCAGAAAACAGAAAGGAAAAACCAAATGCCCAAAAATGCACTAGCACATTTCACTGGCACTGGCTCACTAAGTTAATTCTGGTTGCTAAGCAATTGCATTTTTTTTTCAAAACTCAAACTATCCAGTGCCAGATGGATTAATGAAAACCATCCACTCACACTCTTTTTTGTTTATATTTCTTGACAAACCAGCACTGTTTCTTTTAATTATTCCTTTTACAGGCAGCCCATTCCTGATTGGGTTAGAAGGGAAGCTTTACAGCACATGTATTAAAAAGGGAAAAAGAGGAAGAGGCTAAATGCATTTACCATTTTTTTCATGGATCACAGGGAGGAGAAATCTAGAGAGCAGTAAATCCTCTGGGATCTGCTGTAGTAAAGACTACAAGTCTGGTTCAGTGTGTAAAGATGTGAGGCAGTAGGCAACCTGAACGTACCTTCCTCTGAACTGGTAATCTATTTATAACTCCATGACATAACATTTACCTGTGACAATGCAAGCCAACATGCATTTTCTTTCAGCAACCATGTAACCATACATAGCCTCTGTTTTATTTATACCAATTTGTGTCCCTCTCCTTCCCCCTCTCTGTTTTTCACTTTCAGTTCTTTTTGTCATCTACACCACCAGGCATCCCATTGTAACTCATGCCCATTCTGTGTAAAGCTTGATTGGATTATTTTTTTAAAATAGTCACAACCATAAAAGAATAATTACCCATAGTAC
This sequence comes from Crocodylus siamensis, assembly GCF_052110815.1. Classification (NCBI taxonomy): domain Eukaryota; kingdom Metazoa; phylum Chordata; order Crocodylia; family Crocodylidae; genus Crocodylus; species Crocodylus siamensis. The sequence goes on along the minus strand of NC_143397.1, from coordinate 131,812,942 downwards.
AACATGATCAACCAACCAGTCAGTGATAAATAGAATTAGCTAATATTACCTGTTACCACTGGTGTAATTCTAGTGAGGATAAGGGGGATATATCTCCTCCCCCCACCAACTTTCAGTCTTGAGGAGAAAACATATCTTTGTCACCTCCAATTTTCGGTCTGCTGAAGGGAAAGGAGGGGAGGCTGCAGCATGGTGAGCAGGAGCTCTGGGGCATGCTCACTTCCTTTTTTTGGGCTGGCAATGAGACAGTGAGTTGAGGGGCTCAGCTGGGGAAGGGAACTGCATTGCAGGATCCTTCCAGTTGGGTCATTTTATTCACTGCTGGGACAGGCAGGAGGCTGCAGCTGAGACTCCTGTCTAAAGCCATCTCTGTTGGCTGGCCTGGTAGAGAAGAAACCAAGTTATCTGCTAAGAGCAGCTTTCTCCTCCTGCCCATTCTTCTGGGGCCAGTGGTGCCCCTAGGAGCAGGCCCTGGGAAGTGAGGAAGGGAGCAGGCCAGGTGGGAAAGGGCCTTGAGGAGAGGTATAATGTGAAAGGGGATCTGGGACAGGACTGTCAAAATGTAGGGGAGACCCTGAGGGCATTGAGGCAGAAACGTGAAGAAGAGAAGTTGGAGGGTTTTATGGGAGACATGCAAAAGGGCAGATGAGAAACCTATGGTAAAGTTGGGGGTTGGTTTTTAGAGAGGTGAATTGATAGATTTCATAGACATTAGGGCTGGAAGGGACTTGCAAGATCACCGGGTCCAGCCCCCTGCCCAAGGGGCAGGAAGTCTGCTGGGATAAAATAATCCTGACAAGATAGGCATGCAAGTGCTTCTTAAAGGTGTTCAGGGTAAGTGCTTGCACCACTTCCGAGGGGAGTCTATTCCAGACTCTGGGGACTCAGTTGGAGAGCCATAGGGATTGGATGAGGTTCTGGGAGAGGCAGACATATTTGTTGTAACACTGGGAGGCACAGGAAGTGATATGGTGAGAAGGCAAGTAAGAGTGATTGTGGGAAAGAGGGGATGTAAGATTCAGACCACAGGCCACTCTAGGATGGATGTAACTGGGGAAAAAGCAGGAAAGACTGGGGACCGTGAACATGGGGAATGTTTTCAGAGAGGTTAGAATGAGGCAGAAGACAAGTCAGATGAAAAGCAGGAAGTAAAGAGAACAGGAGAGAAGAGTGAAGGCCCATGAGAGATGGATACTAAGGACTGAAGGGAGAAGATATAATGAAAAGTGGGAAATGCGGGGTGGGGGGGGAGTGCGGAGGGGGAATGAAGTTTTGAGAGGTAGACAGGATTACTGGAGAGGGAAAGAAGGGGGAATAAAAGTTTGAGAGAATGAAAGGAATAATGAGGTTTTGTTGTCCCCCCTGCCCCTCCCAGGAAGGCAAGATGGGAAACTTGGAAGAAGTAGGGAAAGAGGTGTTAGGGAGAGGGAAAAGGGAGGTGGGGCTTGAGAGAAAGGAACTGGATAGTAGACAGGAGAATGGCAGGAGCATGGGAATATAGGGAGGCATTTATCGGAAAAGGAAGGCAAATAAAAGTAAGGACTGTTGGGGAGAGAAGAAAGATAAACATGGGAGTTTTTGGCAGGGAATAATTTGGGTTACTGGGTGGGGAGAACACAGGATTTGAGGGGACAGGGCACAGCACTGGCTGTAGTATAGGGCTCATGGGAGGAAATGGAAGAGTTAGAAAAAAGGAGGAACCAAAGGGAGGGAAACCAGAATGAAGAGTTTGGTGGGAGTGTGCGAGGCCGGGCAGGAAGAGGGACCACTGGAAATCCATGCAGAGGATGGAGGCAGCTGTCTTGGAGGAGAGCTGGGGATCCAGGGTGTTACTGGAGAGACCGGAAGGAACTTCTTCCTGGGGGTTGTCTCTTGCCCCCTCTTGACATGACACCACTGCTTTCTGCTCCCCCTAGAAACCAAAGGCTGCCATCCACCACCACAAGGGCTAATGCTCCCATCCTGCCCACCCCTGCCAGCCCACTGCCTTTTGCCTGGCACCAGTCCCTCCTGGCAGGGTGGGAGGAGGGGGCAGCCGGCTGGGAGCCCCAGGCAGGGCTTGGCCCCACGCCTCCAGCAGCAGCAGCAGCAGCAGCACCCCGCACCCCGCACCCCGCACCCAGCAGACACAAAGAGGCAGAGTGCGTGGAGCCAGAGCCGCGGCGGCGCCGGAGCCTGGGCGGAGGAGAGGGCTGGAGCCCTGGGGGGCCTCTTACCTGCCTCGAGGTTGAAGGAGATCCTGGCCTCGGCTAGGTACGGGGTGTCACTCTTGGACCTGACTCTCCTGATGGGTCTCCGGTCTATCTCCTCCTCGGAAGATGCCGCCATTAATGTGGGGACAGTGAGCAGGGTCGCCCGGCGAGCTGAGGAGGGAGAAAGGAGGCAGAGGAGAGGGGTGGGAGAGAGGAGGAGGAGGAGGGGAGAGGAAGAGGCGCAGAGGAGGGGGAGGGGAGGGGGGAAGCAGAGGAAGGGGAAAGAGAGGGAAAGGGAGAAAGAAACACAGGGAGGGAGGGAGAGGGAGAGGAGGAGACGGAGAGAAAACCCGATCAGGATCTCTGGACCGGAGCAGCACTGCCCAGCGCCCCCCTGCAGCCGCGGCCGGCCCGGCGCGAGGGACCGGGTCCCGCCCCGCGCCCGGCCAAGGTCACCTGCCCAGCGCCCTCTCCCCGCCCGGCCCTGGCCCCGGCCCCGGCCCCGGCCCCGCACCCCGCGCCCGGGGCGGGAAGCCCAACGGCGCCCGCGGCCGGCTGCCCCGCTCGCACCTGCGGCCGCCTCGAGCCCGCACCGGCCCCCGGGCTGCTGGGGAAAGGTCTCTGCACCAAGACAGGGCTGCCTCAGCCCCGCCGGGGGCACCGCGGCCGCGGCGAGCAGAACGAGCCCCGGCCCGGCCGTGCCAAGTGACTCAGGCGCCTGGGCTGCCTTAGGCAAGTTAGGCCTGGGACGGAGGTGCCCAAGTCCGGTGCCCAAGTCAACCTTGTTGGGCTCTAGCTATAAAAAGCAAATGCCCCAAGTGTATTTTAGAGAAGAAGAAGGGACTGGCAGTTACACCACACATTGAGGACAAGGACATGTGGGTGTCATTGTCCCCTTTACTGTAGATCACCCCCCAGTGATCCTAGATCGAGATCTGTGATTCAATTCTTAAGGCGTGAAAAGAGGATAATGCTTCTGCCCCTCTCCCTTTCGGCTTGACTACCAAAATAGTAAACTCCTCATGGCACTGCTTGGCTCTCGCCTAGTGTTCACTGCCCAGCACATACTGAGTCTCCAACCTCAGGTAGGATGGGATCTCTGTTGGTGTAATGCAAGCAATGCTAAACCCTGATTTCACATAGTATAAATTATGTTCTAGCATAATTCTTGGAAGAGACAGTGAGAGACACAGAAGTTAAGGGGATGCCACAGAGTTAAAGAAAGTATGCACACAATTATTATAAAATGCATACCAGTTATTGTATAAGTTCAACTGATTGCATTCCTCTTTTCAGATAAATTTGTTGATCCACTTACAGGCAACAAATTGTTCAGTTTTTCTGATTTGTTGTTTTTACTGTGTCAGCCACATTAGATGTCAGGGTTGAAGTACCTGTATGCAGCCCTAACAACTTCAGCAGGGCTACATTATTTTAGGACAGTTCCGTTATTCACTTGTGGAAACCCAAATCCTTTGTCTGTTATATTTCATGCCAATTGAAGTTACAAATCTGCTGAGGTCAGAGCTTTCTTTAGTGCTTACAAATGTATTAGGTTAGGCTGTGATCTCATCAAATATCGCTTGCTAAATAGGAGCAATCTTGGGTAGTACTTGAACCAGAGCCCTCAGAAGAAAACCATGCTGACACAGTTTGCAATGCTAGTGATTAAGTGGCACTATTATCCCTGCTGAATGTCTACTGAATCATTGTCCCATTAGTAGTGGACAATGCAGGACCCCCTTGTGCATATTCATGCATTGTAAATTGGTCTTTAATTATATGATCATATATTCTTTTACTATAGGATCCCTATTTCATTCAGTGTATAGGACAAATCAGGGTTGTGTAGGAAGGAGGCTTTTCCCTGCTTCAGATGTAACAAAAATTGGAAAGTATGTCCATGTTACATGAAGAGAAGAAATGGACTTATGGTTCAAGACAGTTGAACAATGCCTGGAGAATTGGAGTCTACCCCTGCTTCTGCTACAGAAGTCCAATGTAATTCTATTCCTGTTGTTTAAATCATATTTTTCACAGTGGTCTCTAACTGTGGTACCTGACCTCAGTAGGCGAGTTCTGATTTGTAGAAGTACTAAGCATTCACATTTGCAAGCAAAATTAATAGTAGCTGTGCTTTCATTTTATAAGATGCTATATCATGCTATGTGCTGAAAAAACCTTGTAAAAATAAGATCCTATATTTCTGTCACAGTTTGAGAAATTCAAAATGAAGGGATATTTGGTATATTCATCTCTCCGTCTCAGTTCCCCATCAGTAAAATGGACATAAGAATACCCTTTTATTCAGTGGGGCTGTTGTGCAAATACATTCATTAATGTTTGTGAAGCACTTATATGCTATAGTGAAGTGCCACAGACAATCCCATGAGGAAATTAATCATGAGTTTAAATAATATTCAGTATACAAGGCCTGAGGCTATGTGCTGAACAAGGGAAAAACAAAATATTGAATAGCACTTAAGTGAGCACCATTCATCCTGAAAACTGAATGAGGCAGTGTTCCTGTAGAAAGACAGTAGATGGTCATGTAGTTAGACTGTATTATGATGCATATGCAAAAGGCAACAAATGAATGGTGCACATGCAACTTTAGTTCTGGCATTGCTTAACTTTTAAATGCTTGACTGTACATCCCTAATCATATTGTGTTACCACAGGCTTTTTCACTGTTGTTGTGTGTGTAGAATATATTTTCATTCACACTTCTAAATTACTGAATTATTATAATCATAGGTGTTTATCCAGTGCTCTGGATACCCATCCCCTCACTTAAAACTCATAGAGGATTCCCATAAGTGTGTCCACCTCCACCCACCTCTTCCCTAACAGCTTAGGGAACAGAGCAGATGCTAAGAAATTTAAAGTGGCTTTGGCAGACTGTCAAAGGAATGAGCTCTGCTCACAGAACGCCCAACCAGCAGATTTCTCTTCTGAAGGGATGTCCACCTTGAGAAGTCTGTACTTCTTAGGGGACCTAGAGTGAAGCACACATTTTGTCTTGTTTAGTTAGAATCCAAATACTGTGATACCTCCTGCCATGTGTTTGGATAGCATGTAGCACAATCAGACCCTGAACTTAGAGCCTTTATGCATCACCAAATATATTCCATGGGAAGATGGAAAGTCTGACTGAGAGAAATTGTAGGCGTTTTTTTGCAGTCCTGTAGCCAAGATTCTTTCCTTAAATTACTAGTGTTCCATTTCTATTTAACACCCCTTATCATTCTACAGCTTTATTAAGGTCTAAGTGTAACATGTAAATCCACACTTACAGACCATTTAGAAATTGCATTTAATAGGGCTCAGTGCTCTGTCTCAGGAAACAAAATACTGAAGAAAGTCTCAGGTTAGAAGTTGCAGGGATCTGAGCCTGAAACCCCAATTTCAGGGGAAATGGAGGACACGCAACATGTTGTAGAATCTAGCTTTTTATTAACTGACTGCCTGATGGTGCCATCCTTATGGAGCTGAAAATGAATGTTTGCTTCAGCTAACATACTGAGAGTTGGAGGGAAGTGGAAACTCATGTCCAAATTTGAGTTTGTGTTTATTGTAAACAAAGAATAGGAGTTTATTTTCTACTGAGTTGTTTGGAATTCAATTTTTATCTTGTTGGTCTAAATAGCGGGCTTTGCAATGTGTTCATTTTGACTTCTGCTGCGTCAATACTGCAAAAATGTTCCCTAAAATATCATTCAAATATTTAAGTGATTTGCTTCCACCATGTTTGCAGCTTCTTTGATTACATTTTTGCAATTCAGTTTCCTGACAGGAATTTTCATGGAAATAATCAGTTTTAAGTTATTATTGGAGACAACTCATAGAGAACAAATTTTCAATTAGGAAATTTTGCTCTACAAGCTTAAGATATGCTCTCATTCAGTTGATGGATAACAAAAATATATTATACTACCTTCTGCTACCCATAATCATATTGAATATTTACTTATTTCATAAATGTACCTGCACTTACTCCATTACTTACTGAAACTGATAGAACTACTTATAGATTAAAGGGCCAAGGTGATCAGTGTGTCCAAACAAAGCTAACCAACTGATATATGAACTTCCAGAAGTTCATGCATTCAAAGACAATTTTTAAAAGATGGCTTGTCAAGAAAATCAGAAAACAGTAGGAAATGTTCAGACTTTGGATAAAGGAGTGACATCCCTATGCATCCCTGCAGGTCTCCTGAATAGAGATTTTTGGGGGGAATTTTGGAGGATTCATACATCAGTGGCTAGCTTTGTTTGGACACAGATATACAGCCTTGCCATAAAGAGGCACATATTCTGTTATAAGGCTATATTTGTCCCTGAGTCTAAACTCCATGCACTCATTTTAACAGGCCGCCACAACACTCAGGGTGCAGCTACACAATGCAATTTAATGCACAGTAGCCTATTTTACCATGCAATAGAGTGTCACAGTAAAAACTGTGCTAATACACTAATGCACAGTAAAATTAAGCTACTGTATATTAAGCATCATTAAAAAAATATGCGCTTTAGCTACTGCGCATTAGGGCAGCCTACTGCACAGTTAGTACTTCACATTAGAGGTACTAAATTTAATGTGCAATAGCAAAAGCACATTATTGAACATGTAGACACACCCTCAGTGTTTTCATAAAATACATTTCTTTTCTAAAGAAATAACAATAATATTCATTCCTTCATTGTTTTTGTTTCCTTGTGACAAGATATACAGCAAAATTCACAGATTCATTGTAATCTCAGAGGCTACACCATGAGCACTTCTGCTATGGCCTGAAACATGACCTCTAGGCTGTCAACCATGTACCTTAGTGCTCATGCCACCCTTACTAAAAGGAAAAAGCAATGCCTATAGGAAAAAAGAATTTTAAAAAAGAATTGTATTTGTCTGAGTAAGTGTGTCTCTATGTTCAGGATAAGTGTACTTATTAAATTACACAGAAGCCTTCATCCACAATCTCAAACCACTTTACATATAAAGATGTAGGGAGGAGCATATAAAAAACTATATCGCACATTAACAGGCACTTGAAAGGTTACATTCAGTATGTTAAACTAGAGGTGGAACTGGTTGCTTTTTTCTCCCAAAAACTATTCGAATCTATTAAACAACGTCTTAAAATAACTATAATGTTTGAAAAAAATGTTGCTGAAATCGTAATTTGTCATTTTTTATAATGAACACAATACATTTTATTTTTATTTTAGATTTTTTTATTAGAAATAATATTGATTTTGTTTACTGGGTACTAAGTTTTCAATGAAATGTTTCAATACTCACTTCAACAAATTTTAGAAAAATCTTTTTAAAAATTCACAAAAACATGTAAAAAATCTATATAAGCCCAAAGAAATTCAAATAACTTTGAATATTCATGAAATTGGTTATCCATTTTTTGTTCAGCTAAAATTAGAATATCTATTTTTAAATATTGCCACTTTGAATTTTGACTTGATGAAAGCATCTGAGGAATTATAACTCACATACCAATGCATCTTCTACCAAAAAGGCTTTGCTTGGGTTTTTGTTTTGGGTTTTGTTTTGCTTTTTTTTTTTTATTATAATCTTTCTTGAAAGTACACATATGCTAACATATTAACTTGACATACAGTTTTAACTGTATTTAAGTGACAGGGATGCGCTCCTAACATATATTATTGAAAGAAACTCCAAAGATATGGAAATAGCCATAGAAAAATGTTTTGTCTTATAAAGTCTTAAAGAATTTTTGAGAAAACTCACTACTCAGTGCAAATATTGAGCAAATATTCTCTGGAGAACATGTATCAAATTTATTTTAATGTGATAATGCTAGTGCTGAGTTGGACTCTTTTTTGCTACTTCTTATTTTCATTAGGGAAGACCAGGGGGTAATTAATAGATTATATTTTACTGGCTTTCTCTCCTCTTTCAATCTTCTCACCATCCTGTATAAAGAGTTCAGACAGGTAATATGTGGCATCCCGATAAATTTGGGGTTTAAATCAAAGGACTTCTAGAAAGAAGTTCAGCAACATTTTGAGGTGCCTAGAACATGAGGGTGGATCTATACTATGCAAATAAAGTACATACATTTTGATTATTCGTATATGAATACATTCAGGGGATAAATTCAGTTGGGCACTGACTGAAGAATGGAATCAGGCTGATTGATTTATTGCCTTTTCACTTTAATTTCTTTTAAAATTCAGATCACAAAGAATAGCATGTGAAGGAGTAGGGCTGTAAAATCAGGTGAGGCTAACAGAGGAACAAAGAGCAAAAGCATGTATGTGAGGATTGGAAAGGGGTATAATTTGTCATTTGTGAGCAATGGTTTATGTATTGGCAATTCCTGAACAAACACCTGCAGAGAAAAGTATGCATATGGTTTTCTGCCTTGCTTCATGTCCCAAGAATGAGACTTCTGAAAGCTTCACCACTATATTAAAACATTGTGCAATGTTTTGAAGCAAAATATGAAAATGTATATTTTCAAAATAGAGGCCTGAACTCTGCATATGACCTGTATGTAAAAGTGTGTCCACTGTAGTGCACACAATTGTTATAGCTATGCACATAATTCAAGGAAAAGGCATGCACAGGGGCTGCCTAACTAACATCTTTGCACACAGCTGTTGAGAGCATGTTTGTTCCTTTGTCATATGAAAATCTGGCCCTTGGAGAAGTGATTATGCCAAAGGAAAAAGGAGCTCTGGATAATAAAACAGCAGCAGATAAAGGGTGGGTTACTTTAATCATAGGAAATAACTCTGGAGAGACAGCAAATTATGCAGAAATTCTTAAGGAATGGGGGAAACCCCCCAACAGATTCAATGAGTGTAGTCAAAATGTTCAAAAATGGCTTCTATTTTATAACTGGCACTTGTCAATCAGAGATATTAAGCATGGAGTAGCTTTTTAAAACTTGGCCTTTTTGTTTAGAGGGCACATCTACACATGCACATTTACTGCGCAGTAATTTAAGTTACTGCACAGTAACTGTGGTGACTCATGTTGACTCAGGCATAAATTTGATACCTGCATTATGCAGGAATCAAATTCATGCCCATTTAGTTACTGCACAGTAATGCACGTGTAGATGCCTTACTGGGACTACTAACTTTAGTCTCAAGTCAGTCCACATACAGCATTACTGTGCTTTAATGGCTGCACATACAGGCAGCAGCTTAAAAACTGCTTAATGCAAGTAACATACTGTGAAAGAATTTACTGTGCAGTTCACTGATGGTTTACACCCAAGGGTACTCAAAGAGCTGGGAGACATCATAGCCCAACCCCTGGCACGGATCTTGAAGAACTCCTGGTGCTCTGGAGAAGTGCCCAATAAATGGAAGAAGGCCAATGTGGTGCCTATCTTCAAAAAAGAGAGGAAAGTGGATTTGGCAAACTACAGACCCATCAGCCTGACCTCTATCCTGGGGAAGGACTTGGAAAAGATTATCAAAGAGGGCATCCTATACAGACTAGCTGATGGCAATATCCTGAGGGATATCTAGCATGGGTTTGTTGCGGGTAGGTCTTGCTTGACCTATCTCATTTCCTTTTATGACAAGGTGACCTATCACCTGAACAAGGGGGAAGAGATTGATGTCATATATCTTGACTTCAAAAAAGCCTTCGATTTGGTATCCCATGATCATCGCTTGGCAAAACTGGCTAACTGTGGCCTCAACCTCACCATGATCTGCTGGCTGGGGAATTGGCTCCATGGCAGGATCCAGAGGGTGGTGGTTGATGGAAGTCAATCTTTGTGGTGCCCTGTCACCAGTGGGGTCCCTCAAGGTTCTGTCCTGGGGCCTTTACTTTTTAACATCTTCATCAATGATGTAGACATTGGTGTCAGAGGCGGGCTGGCTAAGTTTGCCAATGACACCAAACTCTGGGGTAAAGCATTCACATCTGAGGTCAGGAGGGTGATCCAGGAAGATCTTGACAGGCTCATGAAATAGGCGGATGAGAACCTGATGGTGTTTAACACCAAAAAATGCAAGGTTCTCCACCTTGGGAGGAAAAACCTGCACCATGCTTATAGGCTTGGCAGTGCTACACTGGTTAGCACTACAGATGAAAGGGACTTGGGGGTCATGGTTAACCACAAGATGAACATGAGCCTTCAGTGTGATGCTGCGGCTAGTAAAGCGAGCAAAACGCTGACTTGCATCCATAGATGCTTCTCAAGCAAATCCCGGGACATATTCTCCCCTCCTACTTGGCCTTGGTGAGATCACAGCTGGAGTACTGCATCCAGTTTTGGGCCCCACAATTCAAAAAGGATGTGGAGAAGCTTGAGAAAGTGCAGAGGACAGCCACGCGCATGATCAGAAGTCAGGATAACAGACCTTATGATGAGAGGCCATGGGACTCTTCAGCCTGCACAAGCACAGTCTCAGGGGTGATTTGGTAGCCACCTATAAGTTTATTAGGGGTGTTCACCAGGATCTGAGGGAACATCTGTTCACCAGAGTGCCCCAAGGGATGACAAGATCGAATGGTCACAAACTCCTCCGCGACCATTTCAGGCTGGACATAAGGGCTTCTTTACTGTCAGAGCCCCCAAGGTTTGGAATAGACTGCCACTGGAGGTGGTTCAAGCACCCACTTTGAACACCTTCAAGACACGCTTGGATGTTTATCTTGCTGGGATCCTATGATCCCTGCTGACTTCCTGCCCCTGGGCAGGGGGCTGGACTCGATGATCCTCTGGGGTCCCTTCCAGCCCTAATGTCTATGAAATGAATGTCTATGAAATGCACATGTAAACACACCCAGATACTCTTAACCGGATGCATGAGGTGCTGAGCCATTTGTGAGAATAGTGCATATATTTATTGAGTGGTACTTCTGAAAACTGGATGGACTCAAGCAGTCAAATATAATAGACTTTTTTAAAAAAACTCTAAGCCCTAAATAATGAAGACTGTAAAAGAGATGACAAAACGGCAGGGGAAAAGTGTAAAAAAGGACTGAGTAATGATTAAGTTAGATTGCTCATTTCTTGGATTTAAGGGTAAGGAAACAGAATACATCAGGAATAAGCATTTGGTATTCATTGCCTACTGAGAAACACCAACCTGATAAAGTTAATGAAGATTAAAAAAAGTGTAAACAATAATAATCATGATGAAGGATTCATAGATAGATTCAACATTTTGGTGGGCATGGATACATAATCCTGCTTTAAACAAGGAAGGAATCAGCAACCAAATAATTATTGACTGAGGTTTGGTAAAGCTGCAAAAGTGAGTTTTGGTAAAACAGTGAATATAATCTGAGAGAGGAAAGCAGAGAGGAAATGGCAGCAGCCAACAGAAGCAAGTCTCTAGAACTTGATTAGCAGTGTATACAGTGAAATAAATGAGGAAAGTGAAACAAATTTCAGATTAAAAAATTGTGGAGATGAAGTGGAGGCAAATGGGGAAGGGTGGATTTAGGAAATAACCACTGAAACTGGAAGTACTGTATTTCATAAAGCAAACCTGGAAAACTGATTTAGGTAAAAGAGCTTCTTGGAATCTTCTGTGCTAGAATCCTTTATGTTGTTCTGTAATCTTTTATCCAAAGTTCTCTGTTTGTCCTCACATGATAATCTTGTTCATCTCCATTTATGTATGACTCTTTATAATAACTAAACAGATTGAAGACCCATTTATTTCCCTCTTCCCAAAACAGAAGCTAGGGCATAGCTAATATAAAATGGATCTATTTATAATACAGAAGCATAGATTAAAGTGAGATTCAAGGGAGTTATGTGTATCATTATTTAAATATGCACACTGCATCCTGCCAAATAGAGTGGCAACCACTTTGGAAACACTTTTAACATATATTAACATCCTGAAAGTACTATATTAATCAAGTTAATTAATCTTATGCACTATGCCACCTGCTGGTGTCAGAGGAGATGAAATTAGAAGAATAAAAAAAAGCACACTATAAAATTAAGTGTGGGGAGAAGTGGGCACGCTAGAAGTGGGGAATAGGCTGCAATAGGACCTAGACAGATTACAGGGGTGGGAGGATGTGAACAGGATGGGTTTCGACACTGACAAGTGCAAGGTGCTGCACCTGGGGAAGAAGAACCAGCAGCATACCTACAGGCTGGGGAACTCCCTTCTCATCAGTGCAGAGGCAGAAAAGGATCTTATTGATGCCAAAATGAACATGGGCTGACAGTGTGGTGATGTGATCAGGAAGGCCAACTGTACCTTGTCATGCATCCACAGATGCATCTCGAGCAGGTCCAAGGAGGTGATCCACCCCCTCTGTGCGACACTGGTCAGGCCACAGTTGGAGTACTGCATCCAGTTCTGGGCGCCGCACTTCAAGAGGGATGTGGACAACATGGAGAAGGTCTAGAGGAGGGCCACTTGCATGATCAGGGGGCAGCAGGGCAGGCCCTACAAGGAGAGGCTACAGGATCTGAACCTGTTCAGCCTCCACAAGAGAAGGCTGAGGGGGGATCTCGTGGCCTGTTATAAACTAGTCAGAGGGGACCAGCAGGCATTGGGGGAGTCCCTGTTCCCCTGAGCACTACTGAGAGTGACAAGAAATAACAGTCACAAGCTGGCAGAGGGTAGATTCAGGCTAGATATCAGGAGGCGCTACTTCACTGTCAGGGTGGCTAGGATCTGGAACCAACTTCCAAGAGAAGTGGTGCTGGCCCCTACCCTGGGGGTCTTTAAGAGGAGGCTGGATGAACACCTTGCCGGGGTCGTTTGACCTCAGTACTTTTTCCTGCCATGGCAGGGGGTTGGACTGGGTGATCTGCTCAGGTCCCTTCCAACCCTAGCAACTATGAAACTATGAAATTAGAAAGGATTTGGGACTAGCTCCAGTGAAGGACTTAGGTACCTGAAAGTTAAGCATTATAATACCTAATGTTTAGGAGCCTGGTCTGCAGACTGGCATCCAAACCCCTGAGTTATGCTTGATATGCGGTGGAGGGAAGAGTTAGGCACCTCAAGGTGGAATCCAAAACATAATGCAGATGTCTAGGGCTAGCCAATAGGGATGTGCTAAGAATAAGGGTAAACGAAACCTGACTCTCTCAGGCACTTCATTCATTGCTGCAGGAAGATGCCTCTGTTTCTTCAAAATTCAGAGCCCTGAGCCTTCCCCTGAAATTAGGAGCCTTCCTTTCCAAGAACTGGGCAGGAGTTGCTCTTTTCTGTTCCTAGAGATTAGAGCATTTACCCAAGAAAAGAGAGATGCAGGTTCAATTCTACCTTCTGTCTCAGGGCACAAAGCCACAGCTTCCACTGTCCAGGAGCTTTAATGGCTAAGCTATAAACTAGGCTGACCGAGGGCAGTCTCTAACCCTCTCCTTGTCGCCATGCCACTGAGCAGAAAAGAATTCAAGGTTCATTAGACAGAAAAATAGCACAAGAGGAAGAACTGCCTGGTATGTTGATCTTTCACCCAACAGAAAGGAGAACTGCATTCCCATCCCTACTCCCAAGATTGCCTGTGTATTTTACATGAAACAGTCATTGGAAAAAAATTTGGATACGTGATAGTGTGGTGATTCGAGTATTATTCTTGCAAGTGGGCACTGTGAGTTTGAATCCCCTCAGATCAAGGATGGACCTGAACCTGGGTCTCCCACATCTTGGCCCCACATCTTGGCAAAGTCCTCCACCCATTAGATTGTTTTATGATGTAGATGGAAGGGGACTTCCACTTTCTCTTAACCCCAAAGCCTTAAAAAAGGAAGCAGCAGCTGCCCCCACATTTTTCAGTGTGCAGCACGTGTGCGGTCAGACCTAGGCATCTAACTTTTGCCTAGGTCCCACTTAGGTCCCTGAATCCAGCTCTTTGCATCTTGGAATTTGGTGCTCATTATACATTTTCAGAGATGATCAAAATTAATCAGAATCTGTAACAACTGGACTTAAAACTAGATTTAAAAGATATCCAAGTTTGAGAGCTGTTTAATGGATGTAGTGCACCATATTGTAAAGACAGTGGCCATTTGCAAACTCAAAATGCAGACCCATGTTCAGATTTCAAATGGGTTCAAAGTACAAGGTATCGGATGCAGGTGGTTACATCCCCTTCTTTGCTCCTTCCATTTTGCAAACCAATCACAAAGTAGATGGAATTGCATGATTCTCTTCCAGCTCCCAGAATATGGACAAAGAAGAGAGCCAGCCGGAGTATACAAGGCAACTTTTGGCTGGCATTTGGGGGCCCCAGCCAATTGGCATAAATCAAAGCAAATTCTATGCTGCTCTAAATTATGTCAAGCCCGGGGGTAAAACAGAACTGGTATGTAGATCAGTGAGGTACAATGGGCTTCTTTGCCGCTCCATCAGCCTCACAAATTTTGGATACAACTAAAAATATGGAGTAAGGCTTGTCTGGTTCCCTCCCCTCATCTTGAATTTTATAGCTATAGTTTGGAATATATTTCAACTGATCATGAGTGTGAAAACATCAGACAGTGCACTTTTGATTGATTTAGATGATCAAAGTAATAAAAAGAAGTCTTCTGATCTCGCAGGAAGATTATACGGTTCACAAGCCCAGATTCTACTAGTTGTGTAACTTGGGAAGTCACTTAGGGAAGTGGCAGAAAAATATTAGAATTATCCCAGCAACATGAAGGCAGCTGGAAGTCATTGTTGACCCCATGTGTACACCTGCCTGAGGTTCCCAGCTGTGTTGTTACACTTCTGGATTCGACAGACTCTGTAAACATGGCATACAATAATGTCATAACTGTAATAATTAAGGCAAATAATAAACCATACATGTAATTTAATTAACTGCTATCAGTGTATTTAATAGCAGAATTTGTTAATTTTTCTTGACTTGACCTCAGTATAATGTAGATTTTAACTCTCACATGTAACCCAATAGTACCATCTGAAACAAAGTTTTACCATCAAGTTCTTCCACACAACTATTCTAGGTAGAGATGCTTGTGATGCCTATTGTTAACACTGTCTAACTTTTTTTGCTCCAAGACCCTGTGCCCAGCTGCTTGTAAGTGCCAGACTTTAATTGTTGAGCTAAAATGTTCATGTGGACTGTCTGATTTGGCCCAAATATTTTGAGGAAGTTTCAAATACAAAATCTCAGTGGGCACATGCTCAGTATAGGCTTGGTAAAGGCAAGACGCTAAATACTCTGAAGATTCTGTCTGTACTGGGCGTACTCCATCATTTCACAGTTCCTATTGCCAGCCAAGGCTATTCATCCATTTTTCCCTTCAATTGTCCCTCCTATGGCCAAAGGCTGCTAGGCTCCAGAACTGAGAGCAGATAAACTGTCTCTTTTGTCTTCTCAATGACTTCTCTACTGGTACTCACTGAGAAAGAGAAGAAAGCAGCTTAACAAATAAAAAGAGATGAAGTGAAGGGAGTGAGGCACATGAACCATGGGGATGATATCTAATGAGCACAGGAATGGCAGGCAGCAAGGACAGGAGCAGGAGAGGAGTATGATGAGAAACAGGTAAAGTGGAAGCAGGAAGAAGTGTAAGGGCAAGAATAGAAAAGAAAATATGGTGGGGGGGAGAAGAGTCAAAGATAAATTGACATAAAATGGGGCACATGGTTTATTGCTACTACAGCACATTTCTGACAGAATCTAGGATTGAACTCAGGATTACAAAACATCAGTTTATTTAGTGGAACTCATGGGCAAAGCATGCATCTCAACCCCCTTTAGTAGCTGGTTCATATGCAGGTACTACATTAGCTCAAGTGGTAGAGGCCTATGTAATAGATCTAAAGGTCAAATCCCCACTGATCATCCAAGTGGCAATCAGAATATTTCTCTGTGATGGAATTTCGGAGTGGGGGAGGGGGTTCAATTTACTTTTATTTTTTAAAAAAACCTTAGCACCTGGTGGTTAGAAACTGGCAAAATTAAGGTGCGGATTTCTTAATTTCAGTTTCTCTTTCTTTTGAATCAAAAAAGGATGCCTGTTTTGACAATGGCAGTATAATATTTATTATTATTGGGGTTATTTCTATAACAATGCTCGAGTGTTTCTGGCACTTTAGAGATAACGAAAAATAAAACAGGTGTAGGTCTGAGATGCTTTACAGCCTACTGGTCTTATGCTAATAGGAAGTTGTACAGTGAAGTGATTCAGAGCTTTGCTCTAAAAGTTGTACTAGTGAGAGCACTAGGTATAACACAGTGCTCTAAATTCTGGCTCTGATAGCCAGTGGAGTGCTGAAAAAGGAGAGGGGAGAGGAAGGTACCGCTCATGCATAATCAGTGAGTGAAGAGGCATATCATTTATGATTCCAGGAAAGCTGAGGAAACCACACTCAGCAGTATCACTTGATAAACCTCCTGTACAGACTCACTTCAGTCCTGTTGTACCCACTTCTACAATACCTGTTGTGCCAAGCAGTGCATCTTTGGACAGCCTAAGGTCTGCTTTGCTGCCACTGCTCAAGTTCAGTGACTCTTCTTTATGCTCAGAAACAGCAAAGCATGTAAGTTATTTCCTCTTGTGTGGCTGTTCTGGAGAAAGGGCTTTCTTCCACCTTAACTTCTACAGCTCACCTTCAAAAGGAACCAGAATTTGGCTCTGTGGGCATTTTGTATAGATTTTTTTCTGATTTCCTATCTTAACCATTATTACCTTGAGCTCCTTGACTGTAAAACAGCCTATGAGCAGACTCAACATCCAGAAAGTAGTCCATCTTGGAGAAGATTTTAGTTGCCAATACTTCTTTTCTCTCAAAGTGATGTAATCAGTCAAATTCCTGCAAGGAAAAAGGGACAAACAGATGAATAGACATCAATTTGAGTGAAAAAAATGTGTATGTACTATTTACTTTGGGTTATCATAGTGGATTTGGGGCAAAACATTTTCAAATGGTCATTCTTAAATTTTTTAAATGCTGACTATTTATTTCAAATTACAGGATTTTTCCTACCCATTTCCCCACTTGAAAGACACATAAAGTAAATGGAACCAAAGCATACACAAGATTCCTGCCACCATGGCTGTAATCCCATCCACAGCCTTCATCATTTGCATAATGGACTCATTTCACCCACTTGCTATATTTTATCTTGAGCTCAAGTTGTAAAAACTTCAGGAAAGGGTCTTTCTTATAATATATACCCGTATAGTACCTAGAACAAAACTGGTTCTGACCTAGCTAGGGCCATTAGGAAGGAACTAATGTAAATAAAATGCTGGTTATAACATTTATTGTAGAATACTGAAATGTTTCTTCAAATGAGGAAGTAATAGATTTCACTCAGCAGGTATTTTATTCCATGTGAAGAAAAAATAATCTTTTTTTTTACATTCTATTGCTTCTATATGAAGAATGGAGGAAGTAGCAGGACATCACACCATCAGCTTTTAAAATATTTGATAAGACATATCATTAACACAGCACTGAATATTCTTACCACCGATTCTTCATCAAGCTTTTCGTAATAGCATTCTCTTGAATCCACACATCATGTAGACTGAGTAACCATGACATAGAGTTGCTTGTATGATACATATTGACAGGTTAATTATCACGAACCTTTGCCAACTTTCTGTTCCTTTCTGTATTTTCTTCTACTTCACATAACTCTATTCTACATTTACTGTCCAGAATTTCCAGATAACACAGATAATGGCATTTTCCCATCTGTTACAGCATGCATGTAGAGATGTATACACAACTGTAAATATCACTAATAAGCTTGCTATGTTACAAAAATAAATCTCCATAGTCCTTCCACTTTCAGAACATGTCTTTTTTATGTGTGTGAAAGAATGAATCACATTTCAAACAATACCACCAGTTAAGGAGGCAGAAGCAGTAAAACCAGAATTCCAAAGTAAAAAATCTCTTTGCTTGGATCAATTCACAGGAAATCATTTAAATGTACAAGCCTATACGAATAAGAGAACTTTTTAAATTCCTTACTCTATTCCTCCGTCGTAGCACTCTGAATAACAAATGATACTTACTGCAAAATATCAAGAACTGCCCGCCAGTGGTAGAAGCTCCAGCAGTTTCAGGGAGGGCTTCTTTGATCTTACTAAATGTCCCCAGTGTAAGCAAACAATTTTGATTGTTTGATTGGAACTCTGATGAATAATGCATAACGTCAACTGGACTTCCTTTATCTGATAAAAATGGCCAGGAGATGTTGTTACTTAGCAACAGAAGGTGACACTATCATCATCTCCTCTACTCCCCCTCACCCTCCACACTGAAGGATTAAGCCATTGGTTTTAACATGATAAAACTTTCCAAAGAAAAAAAATATCTACCTCAAGTTCCTTTATTAGTTTATTTTTTATTCAAACTTGCTCACTCTCCCTTTCATAAACTCATAAAACCTCAAGTGGGTTGTAATGATTAACAGAAGCATTTTGTTTTATATAATAATTTACTTTCACTAACTTGAACTATTCACCAGAAGACCAATGAGACTAGTATGTATTTCCCCATGCACATAAAACCAATAATAATGTCATGAGATGGTTCAGTGATTGCTCCTGTGCCTACCTGATGCTGTTTGCTGGGCAAGGTTGTTTTAATACAGTATAGAAAGGCAATGCAAAATTCACTCCAGTGATGCCACAGCATACACCGATTATCCTGGAACATTTTGTATGTTTTGTAATTGATTCACTGCTGAACATGTCCTAAAATCTAACATTCTCTAGGAGCAATAATGTTTCTGAAAAGGATACAACATTATACAAAATATATGATACAGCTTTTCCAGCAGATGTACATTTGTTAAGAGCAAAGGCACTGCATAAAAGAATCTTTAAAAAAATAAAAGCTTATATAGGAGATAGGTACTTACCAATATCACTGACCTCTTTCCATTCTACAGGGGTGAAATAAGCAAAGCAACCAAGTCTGTGAGCCAGAACGAACAGCTTCTAATTTTCACTTCAACCTCAAAATCAAGAGTACTGAGTAGAGAAAGGTGATGGATCTGCTGTTTTATATTATGATGAAATGCAACCTCTTAGCACAGATCTGAGTAGAACTGCTTTTTATATTACATTAGCCTGCTAATTGGAGGAAATTGAAAGGCTTTGTTTTACTGTCTTTTATCTGTTCTCTGTGCTACCCCCTCAATTTAATTTGCATTTAAAATTATTCTTATGTCTCCACTGCTCTTGAAGGTGTGGAGCATTTTCTAATCACGACGAATATTCAGTGTGGTTTTGTGCAATGCCACTTTTATTCTGAGCCAAAAAATATGGTGAGTAATTATAATTGCTAGTTATTTTCTAGAATGAAATACTGAGTGGTTGTCTGATGCAGTTTCTGAATTTTCCTCCATTTAGCAATCCACTGTGACAAAACTGTCAAGTCAAAGCTCCAATAAAAACAACAAATCTAACAGCACTGTTTCATGGTCCTCTTAAGTTTAATATCCAGATCTACGTGCAATAGAAACAGAATGTTTCTCTACTTAGGTCTTTCCAGTAACATCATGTTTATTCTATTTTTTTAAACTGACTTGTGTATTTGACAGACATGTTGTATACCACTTTTTTTTTTTTTGCAGAATTTCAGGTCACAAAGTTTAATATCCCTCAAGACAATCAAATTTGGGGCTCTAATGATCCCAGAATATGAATGGGAACCAATGCAGGGAAGTCTTGGGAACCTTTTGTTACTTCTGATTTTGGAGAGAGAAAAAGGTAACATTTTCATCCTTCTCCCTTCCTGCTTTTTTGGAGAGTCAAGTCAACTGTCTCCATATTCATAGATAACCTGTTGGAGACAGCAGGTATAATTAAGCTCTGAAGCTTACTACAAGATAATACCAATACTTAAACCTTGGAAGTCAGAAATGGATTTAGCATTTACTTGGCTAATGAGAAATTTCAATTATATCAAAAAGAATAACTTTCTAGATAGAGTATAAACCCTCATTATACAGGGTGTAGCTACAAAGTAGAAGCTAATTTTTACTGATGGGAATTAGAAACTAATGTTCCTGATAAGCAGGCTGTTCTATGCATTTCTACTCCATGGTTTCTAGCATTTTTCTCTGATTAGTATTTGTTACTAATCAGTGCTAGAGACAAATGCTTTGACTATGTAGATTGTTGTTTGGAACCAGTATGGAAATTTCTATATTTCACATATACAGTATGATTCTAAATCTTGGTGAGTAGACACAGGGGGAAACATTATTTCTGTTCCTTCTAAAGAAGGATGTTTTGTGGCTTTTTGTGTACTAAATGATGGGGCAGTCACAATGGCACCGCAAGGGCACATGTAGATGCACCCATTGATTGACAAAAGTATGGTCACTCAGATCATCATCTTTGTTCATGCTGACCAGTATATGAGCACCTAACTCCCTCCTGACATCTTAGTTCCTCTTAGAAGCTAACTTTAAATTGCAATGCAGCAAGTTCTGACACTTAGAATTGTTTGATTTCCAAGTGGGTAGCAATGAAGAAGGTAATAGTACCTGTCTATCCTGAATCTAGATTATTCACTCTGGGGGAATCCTCAGCTGCCTAGTTATATGTTGGTGTAGTGCTTATATAGAGTAGACTTATAACTTATGTTGAAAGGTGGTAGGCTGATTTCAGAGAGCATTTCAGTGACAGAATGAGAGAACCCAGAAATAGCGGAGAAGCCATTATACAAACTTCTCCATGCAGTTCAACCAGCACACCTGAATGCACTATTATTAATCTTAAAAAATCTACTGTTTCATGTTTGATTTCCCAGCCCCCTGCCCCCTAGAAAAAAACCCAAAATGAAAATAATTGAACACTTGGCATTTACAAAGAAAGAGTAGCCTTATGGTTTTCTAGCAGGCACCAGTTTTTTCTCTACTCTGAACTCTCTATTGAGAACATAACGGTGACTGTAATGACTC
Organism: Crocodylus siamensis; assembly: GCF_052110815.1. NCBI lineage: Eukaryota > Metazoa > Chordata > Crocodylia > Crocodylidae > Crocodylus > Crocodylus siamensis. Next base: position 131,791,876 of record NC_143397.1, on the reverse strand, counting down.
AGAGGCTGAAAAAATTCTGCTGCTGACAAACACTAATATTAACCTAAAAGAAAGTGGGAGAGAGAATGTAATGTGTGACTGAAAAAAGTGTAGGCAAGGTGATTATTACAGAGAGTTGTTTCCTGAGGGATACATTCAGAATAAAGGGAAAATATAAAAGTTTAAGCCACTAAGCTGTGAAGAATAGCGTTTTTATCATAATTATTAACTTTGTGCTTGGATGGATTAAAAAGAAAGGACAATTAACAAACAGCAAAGGGAATACATTCTCTGTTTCTGAATCTCTTACACAAGGGAGCAATAAATAAAAGACATAATAAAATATATAGATGTATTCAAGCAGTAGTGTCTTCCAGCATTTTACAAAGATATAAAGCAATAGAGTCCAAATTTGCAGAAATGTCCCCAAATTTTTGGTCACTCCAAGGGTCCAGACTGAGACAATCATGTTTTGAAGTGCCTATCTAAAAACAAAAACACACCAATTTTGTAGACACTTTTGAAACCTCACCTAAAAAAACCAATGCCCAATAGACATTGAACTGAAGAAGATCTGGGTTTCAACCCTGGTTTCACTGAAGACATTAGGATGTTTGCCAGAGATCTCAGCAGGGACAAGATTTCAGCCTTATAATTTAGTCCTGAATGAAGGAGCTCAGGATTTTTAATGCAAAATGAAAAGGAACAAAAAAGAGAAAATCCAAGGCTCCCATGGAAAGTGACAGTTTTAAAATACAGTAATGAAGCATGGAGGGCACAGAGGCTGGATGCTTTAGAATAAGAGGCTGCTATGATGAATGGCAACCTCATAGACTTATTTTCAGAAGTTGAGGTGGAATAGATGTCTTTTGTGATAAAGCCAAGGGTCTTGGGGAGAGTCCATATGGTGCACACACTGTTAAACAAATTCTTAGTTGCCTTATGCAGGTAGAACTCCTGAAATCAACTGGCTCATCACCATAGTCAACATCATCATCATTACAGGGCCATCCTTCTGTGGTCCAGCACCAAGTAACTGTCATTGAGAGCTACAGACTGCAGCTGAAACCCTTGAACCATCTCTTCTTCCTCCCACAAACCCTCTGCAGCTCATTTCCTATGAAGCACTAAAAGAAAAAATTCAGAGGGATCCAAAGGAAAGGGCAGCCTGAGATAGTATTACAAATCCACAGATCTCCATCTCCAGAGGTCATTCTCTTCCAATTACAGGGGAGACAGAACGATGGGAAGAAGAAATAATAGTTAGAAGAAATAATATGCTCTATTTATGGCTTTATGTCAGCACTGGTGTGTTTACCAAGACAATTACTGATTATTATATCAATAGCTCTTTGTAATGGAGCCAAAAATTAAGCAAAATAGAAATATATCTCACCATATAATATATGTAAGGTAGCATATAATATATACTATCTAGATGGAAATATATTATATGATAATTAAATAAAGGTGTTATCAATTGATAATAAATATATACATATAGATAATATTGTTCTAAGTGTATTTATATTTTATATTTATAATTTACTTCATATATAAATGGAGCACAGGGTACCTGATGAATGGTGCTTGCTGGCTTCTAATGCCATTTGAGTGGTTACCCTGTAAGAAGATCATACCTAAATTTTGCCTCAGTTCCCTGTTGTAAGCAGGCTAGACCATTTTGAAATAACTGATTACATGTGATACAATATAGACATTGAAATCTGGTTAGAACAAAATAAAGGACTTATTGCAGTCTGGCTTTAAGCAAAAAAAAGGCATAGCTACAGCGTATTAGTGAAGATACAGAGTATTGTCATCAAAATTTACAGATTACGTAAAAAAATTACCTGTTACAGTGTAGAGGAAATAAATGTTGCATTTGAATTCTAACATCTTACAGAATTTACATCAAATCAGTCTTCTTTTATATGTTATATCCCATCTGTACTGTGCCACCCTACAAAAACTCCTATCAGTTTCCACAGGATTTTCAAATATGTTCATCACTGGCTTTTATGGTTGACTTCAGCAGAAACAGTTTTAAATCAAGACTGGGTGCATCTACACATGAAAAGGTTCTGAGATGGATTTATTCTAGAGTAGTAGCTGGGACTAGAACAATCAGCTCCCAGCCCCCACGTCTCAATTGTGGGGCAAGGGCTGGGAGCTCTCTGCTGCCAGGGCAGGGGGACATTGTCCCCACCTGGGCTCTGGTGGCAGAGCCTGCCCTGGCAGCAGGCAGTTCTAAGGGCAGGGAGAAATCTCCCATCCCCTGCTGCCCAGGAGCAAATTTACTCCCAGTTGGCTGTCTAGAGGTGCCATACAGCACAATAATTACTCCCAAGTCAATGTACTACTTGTATTTACAGGTAGCAAATTTGACTTGAGATTAGAGCAAATTACTGTGCAGTAAATGTCTGTATATGTAGACAGCGGTGCTTACAATGCAGTAATTTGCTCTAATCTTGAGTAAAGCATCTCGTATAGATCCGCACACTGAGAGCTTTTTAAAATCCGACTGGTTTGGCTCACATTTTATACCTTGTGCTGCTTGTGAGTCAGTTAAGATTCATCATCACCCTTGACATTTGTATTTGTTGCTTTGGACATAAATAGGAGCATGTATTTAATAAAAATGAACAGAAAGACCAATATTCAGACATTCCCATGTGCATATTCTCATAATTTACTTATGGGTTTATACCCAAAGTTGGATACAAAAATTTTAAGTTATTTTGAATAGAAGTATTAATGAGCTAAAGTTTCCTGTGTTTTTTTAATAAATTGAAAGTATTTCTCAAACGTATAAAATGTGCTCAACTTCTCTGTTGCTTCTCCAACAGCTCGACTCAATGTTCATATGGGAATTCAATTTGTGTTTCTGTAAAACAGTAGTTATACAACATGACCTTATCTCTGAATAGCTTTCAGTGTTTCATTAAGGATCGGATCATGTGCAGTTCATGTGTGAAGGATTGTGCGTATAAGCACATTATAAAAAGCAATGAGCAAAATATAGAGCCAAGAGAATGTACCCCTTCATTAATGACAGTGGTAATGCACAGTAGGGCTGTGCAAAACAGCACCATTTTGTTTCGACTTTGGATCTGCATGCAGGGTGACAGCAGTCTGCTGCTGCTGGCTGTGGCCAGCGTCAGCACCTGAGGCCCCAGCTGGCAGCGGCAACTTGCTGAAACCCCGCACACAGATTGGGGGCCTGCCCCCCCCCTTGAAGAGCTGGGGAAGTGATCAGAGAGCTGGGGAACAGAACCGGGAGCTAGATGAGAAACATTTTGAAAATTTCGAAACGTTTCGAGTGCCCTTGTTTCATATTGAAGCTATTTTGAAGCCTTTTGTTTCATTTTAGTTTATCTGTTTCAAGCTTGAAACGCATCAAAACAGCTTCGAAACAAAACACTTGTCAGAATTTCGCACAGTCCTACTGTACAGGTATCAAGTTACTTCTGTCTCATACTAGACATATGGCCTGAGAGGGGAACGCATATTATAGGTTAGTGTTTCATTAGCAAGTTGAAGATTACAGTTGTTCATGTATCACCTGAGAAAGGCCAATTTTCTGTCTGCCACTTGCTCATTCTGGATCTTATACAGGCTCAGAGGAGCAGGCATAATGTTCAGTCTGGCTCATGCGTTCACAAATTTCTAGCTGCACTGAAGCAAAACTGCTCAGTGAACTGAGCAAGGACTTCCAGGATCAAGGCATAATTGAAGTTTCATTGTGGAAAATCAAATTTTGATCCTCTTCCCCAGTTTCCATAACTTAATAATAGCCTGGTCTTTGAGACAGTATATCTGAATGGAAGTTGCTCTCAGAGAATGCTGTCAGTATGTCAACTACAATATTTTAAGAGGGAGCTTCTGCATTTAAGTCAGAGGAACAATACATTCATTCTACACCTTAATTTAACAAAGTTGTTAGAGATATTAAAAATCCCTATTATTGATGTGAATTCCTGTAAAATCTGACATCATATAATATACATGAAGATTCTGAAATGGTATTTGACAGGACAAATATTCACAATCTATAGTTCATAGAATCATATCATAGAATCATAGAAGTCGGGTCGGAAGGGACCTTGTAGATCTTCAAGTCTGACCCCCTGCCCGGGCAGGAGAAAAACTGGGCTCAAATGACTCCAGCCAGGTAGGCATCAAGCCTCTTCTTAAAGACCCCCAGGGTAGGAGCCAGCACCACTTCCCTTGGAAGTTGGTTCCAGGCCCTAGCCGCCCTGACTGTGAAGTAGTTCTTACGGATGTCTAATCTAAACCTACACTCCAACAACTTGTGGCCGTTATTCCTTGTTATGCCAGGGGGCACTAGTGGAAACAAGGTCTCTCCAAAACCCTTCTGGTCCCCCCTAGTGAGTTTATAAACAGTCACCAGGTCCCCCCTCAGCCTTCGCTTGTGAAGGCTGAACAGGTTCAGATCCCACAGTCTCTCATTGTAGGATCTTCCCTGTTGTCCCCGGATCATCTGGGTGGCCCTCCTGTGGACCCTCTCCATGTTGTCCACATCCCTCCTGAAGTGGGGCGCACAGAACTGGACACAGTACTCCAGCTGTGGCCTGACCAGTGTTGTGTAGAGGGGGTGGATCACCCCCTTGGCCCTGCTACAGATGCACTTGTGGATGCACGACAAGGTCCGGTTAGTCCTGCCAACCGTGACCTCACATTGTCGGCCCATGTTCATCTTGAAGTCAATAATGATCCCTTTCTGCCTCCATGCTCTCAAGAAGGGAGTTTCCCATCTTATAAGTGTGCTGCTGGTTACTAGTACCCATGTGCAGCACCCTGCACTTGTCAGTATTGAAATGCATCCTGTTTTTGTTAGCCCACCCCTGTAACCTATTCAGGTCTTGCTGCAGTCTTTCCCTCCCTACTAACGTGCTCACCTCACCCCAAATTTTGGTATCATCAGCAAATTTAAAAAGGGTTTTTTTCACCCCATCATCCAAATCACTGATAAAGAAATTGAACGGTGCGAGCCCAAGGACCGAGCCCTGGAGGACTCCACTGCCCACTTCCCCCCAGGTCGAGTATGACCCATCCACCACTGCCCTCTGCAATCCATCTGACTGTGTAGGCATTGATGCCACAGTCACGTAGTTTTTTAATGAGGATGGGGTGGGAGACAGTGTCAAAGGCCTTCCTGAAATCCAGAAAGACTACATCCACGGCGACACCTGCATCCAATGCTTTTGTGATCTGATCATAACAGGCAATCAGGTTGGTCTGACATGACCTGCCCCTTATGAAACTGTGCTGGTTGCCCTTGAGCATCATCCCTGAAGCCAGCCCATCGCAGATGTGCTCCTTGATGATCTTCTCAAAGAATTTCCCTAGGATTGAGGTGAGACTAACAGGCCTATAGTTCCCCATGTCCTCCCTCCTCCCTTTTTTAAAGATGGGGACCACGTTGGCTAGCTTCCAATCATCTGGCACCTGGCTCGAGCACCACGAGCAATTGTAAAGCCATGCCAAGGGACCTGCAATAACCCCTGCTAGCTCCCTCAACACCCTGGGGTGGAAAGCACCTGGATCCACTGATTTGAACATGTCCAGCCCCTCCAGAAGCTCTCTAACCCGGTCCTCCCCAACCTGAGGTCTGGAGGCGTTCCCCTCGAGTCCGACTTGCATCATGGTGGGGAAGTCCCGGTCCCTGCTACAAGAAAACGGAGGTGAAGAATTGGTTAAAGAGGTCTGCTTTCTCCTCTGGAGCAACCACCACATTGCCCAGAGTATCATGCAGGGGCCCCATGTTTCCCGGTGCTTTCTTCATCCTCCCTATATATTTGAAAAAGGACTTTTTATTATCTTTGATCTTGGAGGCTAGTCCTAGCTCTATGTCCACCTTAGCTTTCCTGACAGCCCCCCTACAGGCCTGAGCAGAGGAGGTATACTCCTCTTTGGAGATAGCACCCCCCTTCCACTGGTTGTACGCTGCCGTTTTGGCAATCTGGCATTCCTGGATGCCCTTGGTGAGCCAGGGGGCTTTTGGGCACTCTTGCCCCGCTTGCTTCTTGTTGGTATGGTCACCCCTTGGGCCCAGATTATCATCTCCTTAAGGAACAACCACCCACCTTGGGCATTGAGTTCCCCTGCTCTCGAGAACCCCAGTGCATCTCCCACTAATCTCTTTAACTCGTTGAAGTTAGCCCTCTTGAAGTCTAGGGCTACCACCTTGCTGCAGGCCCTTGACACCCTGCGCTGGATGGTGAATTCCAGCAAGCGATGATCGCTATCGTCCAGGTGGCCAAGAACCTGGAGGCCTCTTACCAGGTCGTCACCTGTTGCCAGGACCAGGTCCAACAGGGCATTTCCTCTGGAGGGACTGTGCACCTCCTGAATTAAGTGGAGGTCCTGTATCTCAGCCAGGAACCTCCTGGAACGGTCTGACCTGGCTGACTGTTTCTTCCAGCAGATGTCAGGGTAATTTAAATCAGCCATGACAACTACATCCCTTGCCTTAAGTGCCTCTGCAAGCTGGCCTGAAAATTCCTGGTCCAGCTCCTCCCCTTGGTTGGGGGGTTGTAGCAGACCCCCACCGTTAAATCCCTCTCCCCACGGCCCCCTTGTATCTTGACCCAGAGCACTTCAGCTTGCCCCTCCTCTGACCCCATTCTGCTGGCAGAGGATGTGTATTGTTCCTTGACATACAGCACCATACCCCCACCTTTCCTTCCTTCTCTATCCCGCCTGTAAAGCCTATAGCCCCCTAATGCTAACTGCCCAGTTGTGGGATGAATCCCACCATATTTCTGTAAGCCCTATTATGTCTGGGTTTGAATTGGCTAGTCTGAGGGCAAGTTCCTCCTGTTTGTTCCCTATACTATGAGCATTGGTACATAGGCATTTAAGGCCTTGCCTAGCTGCGTGTGCCACCCCCCAATATGGGAGACTGCCTGGATCCCTGTTTCTTACCTGGGCATTCCTTGCATTTGTCACCTGTCTTGCTCGGGTGGTGTCTTCTCGTCTTCCTGCAGCTCCCTCCCCCAGTGAGGCTAGTTTAAAGCTCGCTGTACAAGATTAGCCAACCTGGAAGAGAAGACAAGCTTGCCTTTAGGACAGAGGTGAAGCCCATCCCACCCCAGCAAGTCCCCCATCCGAAAGCATGGGTCATTATGTAGGAGCCCAAGGCCTGCCTGGCAGCACCAACTGCATAAGCGCCCGTTGACCTCACCAATGCAGGCCTCATGTCGCCGTCCCCGCCTACTCACTGGAAGAAGAGAGGAGAATACCACCTGCACCCCTGTCTCCTTAAGCTTGTCCCCCAGAGCCTCAAATTCCTTCATAATGCGGTCGGGGTTGCCCTATTTTGAAATGCCTTCATCCCACTCCTTATGCACTGAGTCAGATTTTCACCCGACCAGCCATTTTTCATGCTGTCTACAGCCATGCATTTATGTTTGGTGAAGGCTTCCTGCGGTAAGATCAGATGAAAATTTTCACTTTTCTGTGTGTCCCCTGGGCCACTAGGGAAATAGGCTATAACCTGGTCTCCATCACATAAAGAAGTACTACAATAGCACTTAAAGCAAGCAGTTACTCTGAAATAGGTGTTCATGATCTACTCCAGATTGCAGTGCAGTCTACACTGATATATATCAGTATACACTGGAAGGGACCTCAGGACACCATTTAGTCCAATCACTGCTCAAAAAAGAAACATTCTTGTCTCATTCCATTTGAGACAATTTTTAATCTAACCTGCCCTTACAAACTTCCAAGAATGGAGGTTATCTCCAACCTAAATGTTCCTTATTGCAATTAATGCCAACACTTTTTGTTCTGTCCCTGTGGACACAGTAAATAATTGAATACCATCCTCTTCATAATAATCTTTTTTGTATTTCAAGGCAGTTTTCAAATCTTCCCTCAGACTAAATATTCAGACTAAATATTGCTCATCTGCTGTGTTTTCTAGACCTCCACAAAACAGGCCCCATTTATTTGGTGCTATTCACAAGTTGTAATGTAGTAACTAACAAACACTATGCTTTTCAATTAGCAAAACTGCTAAGAGGCCCCACGTGTGGCACATACCATACAAATCCTCCAAGGGACGGGATGCTGGCAAACAGTACAGCTGGCTTACATTGTTACAATTAACATGAATGATGCTTCTAACATCTGATTGCCCTAGGCCTGAAAGGCATGTTGTGGTATGTCACTTATACCTCTGGGCTTCTGAAGCAATCGTGTAGAAGATCATGGGGATGGCCATAAAATAGAGGCTTGCTTTACATCAATTTCTGAAATTTACACTAATTATGTGTATAACTCACACTGCCCTCATACAGCAGGTCCATCCAGTCCTGTTCTATATAGAATGAATGCAAGGGTTATGGTAGGAAAACACTTTATCATTTGTTATCATTGCTTACCAACACTGCTGGTTTTAACATTACTGAAGAGGGGTAGGGAAATGAGCAGCTGACATGGTAGATAAGGTAGGGAAATGTGAATTCCAAATCAGCTGTGGCATTACAAGCCCTCAAGCCGCAAAGCCGAATGTTTTGTAGTGGTCAGTGTCTCTAAGGAAAGGTGAGGATGACACCTGCTCTGTTAACCCCCGCCCCCCTCCACCACATCCCCTAGAGAAATACCATTTTAATTCTTTCCTCCTTTTTCATTTAAAAAGTCTTCAAGAGCAATAATAAAAACTCTGAACAATGTTTTCTTTTTAACACATCAAGCATCAGAAAAGCTGTCATTTCAGACCAACTTCTGCCCATCCCTATGGCAACTAATGGAAGCATTTAATACTATATATACAAAATGTAATTTGCTCCCCCGCCATCTCTAGTTATACATTTCTTTTTATGTTAAAATTGCTCCACGCCGCCTACAATGTTGTGAAAATGCTCCTGAAGTGACATGCATCAGAGGTCCAACGTCACCAAAACGATAGATCAAATGACCAATTAGAAATGAAATATTGATCCTGAAAAAACAATGGAAGAAATTAACAAAGGCCTAAAACACAAATGCATAATGCATCATAATTGTAATTTTAGAAGTCTCAACATTAAAACTAATGTTGCTGCTGAAAAAAAGGCAATCAAATACTAAAGATCAAGTCAGTAGAAACAGCAGTATTTAAAATCTGTTGAAGTAGCAATCAGATCCATTGTGTCCTGGCACATAAGGAACTAAAAAGTTTTAAAAGTTATCATGCATTTAAAAGCTATATGGTACTTTTTCTGCATTCTCCTGAAATCTTTCCTGTCAGCCTACCACAAAATAGCATCAGAAGTTACTATAGGCCACTGATACTCAAGGCTTAAATATGAAAAAAACATGGAAGCATGAGAAAGTAATATTGCTGAGTAGATTCCCTTCCAATAAGGAGGGATATGAAAGTATTCATTATTTACAATTAAACACAACTAAATTATTGGCTACAAGAATGTATTGCAAATTAATGCTTGATTATCCCAATTATAAATCATTTGCATTGCTGCTCTCTGTATCTTTTATCTGTATCTACTTCCAGCTCAGGCAGATAGTATCTCTCCTGGAATATACAGCACAATGTTTACGTAAATAATGAAGTAATAACTCCTTTGCTTCATTTGAAATTGTGCAATATACAGAAAAAGCAGAATCTCAATTTAAACTAGGACAGATTAAGATGCAATGGTGGACAAAATGCTCTCACAGCACTGTTGAGAATGGTTGACTACCATAGCAATGACCCTTTGGCAAACCAGACAATCACAGTGATGAGAACTGTATCGGTTGCCTCAAAACAAGTGGGCTTTTTGTGTCTTTACAAGTAGTATCTTAACTGAAGCTTTCCAAGCTTCAGAGGGGATCATTCATTTCATTTTAGAATGTGCCATTGTTGCCTGGATGCTTAAATTCTTTACGGGAACACTGTACTCTGTAAACAAGGGGGCTTGTGTAATCATGGACCAGCAAGACAGCTACAACTGCACAAAGCACCACAGAACAAAAACTATATGCTGGTTAGTTTAATAGCAGACTCTGAGACAGCATTACCAATTATGCTAGATTTTGTGCCTCTTTTAATTAGAGGCACACAACATGGGCTAGAGAGAGGGTGGCATTAACTAACTTACTAGAAGTTTTCTGTCAATATTTCTGCCAGGCCATGCAAGGGACAAACAGCTCCTGTCATTGGCATAAAGAGACATAGGTCCACTTGTTAGGCCATCCACCCAACCCCTGCTGAGAAACTGATCTCAGAGGTTTAGATTTTCATAAAGAATTTCCCCCATAACTTTGTTGAGACTGTTTTCTGTTGCAGGTAATGAAACATGGATCATTATGCAAGAGGATTATGTACTGCCATTGTGTGATGTGCAGAGCATGAAGAATTGGGCTAGGGAGAGACATTACACATAAATCAGTTTAAGTGATCAGGAACTAGTTTAAACCTGTAACAGAACAGATGTTCAGTGCACATAAACTAGTTTGGAGATGGCTGAAACAAGTTTGAGATAAATCTGGTTGAATGTAGTATCAGACTTAACTCATTTGGGTCAAACTGTTTTATGCAATCTCTGTCCCAGACCCCTTGCTGGTTTAAGTCAAATCAGACACCCCCAGCATCCTGGCATGCTCTCTCATCTGGGTGGGGCTCTCTGCTCCACAGCAGAGCTGGCCCCTCCTCTCTGCTCCCTGGCTGCAGCTCAGCAGAGACTGCAGGCTGCTTCCCCCACTCCCCCTCACCATTCCCCGCTAAGCAGGAATTCCCCCCTCCCCCTCTGCCTTGCTGAGAGGTGTCTGTGTATTAGCTAGCCAACCACATGCTGGCTATGGTCTGTACTGTGCCAGATAGGACTAAGGCAGAATCAACAGGTAGATGGTAATGGTCCACTGTTGTTTTCATAATGGGGTGATAAACACTGAGTTAGGGGTGATAAACACTGTGTTATCAATTCTCTGCTGGGCTACTGAGAGCATTCTGCCAGGGCCTGGCCAGGCCCCCTGCCCTCAGCTCAGTACCATGGAAGGGAAGGGTGGACTGCTTTAGTGTCCCCCGGCCTCTAGCCTGAGTTACTGCAGGCATGTCTGGGATGTCTGTGCAGTTACAAGCTGGTTTTGCCTAGCCAAGTTAGACTAACCTGCAAAGATTGAATCAATTCAGGCTCAGGCTTTTTGAATGTCTGTCCCTAGCTTTAGTGTTCACAAAGCACAAAGTCCAACACAGTGTGATTTCTTAAGCAGACTGATGGTAATTGAGTGTGTATTGCAAGGACTGGACTTTACAGCAAAGACTAACTTTGAAACAGCCTCTCCACAGCACACAAATGTTGGTAAACAGCAAGAAAGAGGGAAGTGGCCTCAACAAGAAGGGAGTGTATCTCTACATGTAATGGAAATGTATTCCTTTAAAATGGGTGGCCCTCTCATCTCTCTTCTTGTTTTGGTTTATACTTTGTTCATACTGATGTAGGGATATGGGCAGCATTACCCAATTGACACGTACAGTGAACAGAAGTTGACGGATAAAGAGTGATGGTAAGAAATAACTGAATGCTAAGGCAGGGGGAAAAAGTTTCTACTGAGTTAGGTGAAAGATAGTATTCAAATGTTTACAGAACTGACTAAATGTCACCAAATATAACCTAATACACTAAAAGAGAAAACCCAGCATGTTTCCCAAAGAGCAAAGGGATAAATTTCACCTTTGTCTATGCAGCTGCAAAGACAGGGAAATGATTATAAATTGTCCTCTTACTCCCAGGGGTATAGACTGGGTTGCATCTTGACTCCACTTCCCCAGCCCACAGGATATAGCAGTTGAAACAATGGGGAAGGAGCTGGGCCAAGTATATGACTTCACAGACTATATCCCTCCTCACCATCCCCTGAGCATGGGGATAAGTGGGGGATCAGATTGTGCCTCAGTCAAAAACTGATTTTTGGTTTACTCCTGGAATAGTGTAACTACCACTCTTTGTTTAGGTAGTAGATACATGAGAGAGCATCATATGACACCTCATTTGGCTTGAAAGCAGGAAATGGTGTGTGACTCTATGTAATTACAATATTTGGAACAATACCTAAGTGGGCACTACTTAATCACTTTGGGAAAGGACTTTATAGGACATGCAGCAACATTTGTGGGCCAAATGAGTTTCACCACTGTGGTCAGCAAGATTGGTAGTTTCATATATCTATGAATCTATGGCTCCATATCAAATGTATAGTTGACCCTATATCAAATATACTGCAGAAATTCAACGCTTTATATTAGCGTGAACTTACGTTAACAGGCTACAATCTTCTTTCTGAAGATTAGACTTTGTTAAAAAAATACAATTTTAATGGAAACAGATCTAAGAGCAAGAAATTTGAGGAGATGAGGTCTGAAACTTACCAAAACTGAAAGGACATTTCAAATAGAAAAGAGATCTAGTGAATTCCCCAGGAAAAGGATTACTGTGGAAAAAAAAAATCACATAAAGGCAGCCAGTCAGGGTAGGGCGGAAGCTTCAGTGAAAAACAACATAATGAAATATATCATTACAACAACAGCAAATAAATCAAAAGATATGATGCAAGTGGTATTTGTTCATGTAGAAATAATACAGTCTGTCATTTTTTTCTAAAAGGGAAATGCATTACTGCCCTCCATAAATATGTGACTATAAGACAACCACAATGATTGAGATTTCAGAAGCAGGGGAAAATCTTGGAAGTGTAGAAAGGCTGACCATGTCTACCTGCTGTGGAGGCCATTTTTAAATAATCAAACAAAGAAGCCCAACGATAAACATCACATTAAGCCCCACAGTTGCTGTAAATCAGCAGGGTTCCACTTACTCTCAGGAACTACAATATGAACTAAATGTGGTACAAAGATAATTTTTGAGGCCACTAAGCAGCATGTGAAGGTTGAGTATGTACTATTCTAGCCCTTTCAGCATTCTTTTTTCCCCAAATACAGTCTTCCTTCTTGTAAGCTCTTTCCTTAAGTAGTTTCCCTTTGAAGAAAAATAAGTTCAGGTTATTGAATCACTCATTTTGTTGTTTTCAAGCACTATTCTGTTTTGCTGTTTCAATGCTGTTTCGATGCATTTCAACGTTTTGCCCATAGGCTATAATGGGGAATCATGAAAATGCCTATAACTCATTTTTTGCATAATTAGGATGAAAATTGCAGGGATGGTGGCCCTGCATGAAGCCTGACAAGTTTCAAGGAGACAGGTACAGGGGTTTTTGTGAAACTGCACCTCAAACTGTTCAAAGCAAAACTGATATCACTTGCCAGCAGTGGCAGCCTGCTGTCATCCCCATGCTCCACAGCCGGTGTGCGGAGCTTTAAAAAAAAAAAAAGCCCTACACTCACTAGCTTTGGCAGTGGTGACTGGGGCCTCTGAGGACTCGTGGAAAAGCCCCCCCAGGCAGCAGGGATTGTCCCCTACCTGGCACCCGCACAGCAGCTGCACCATCGCACGGGTGCAGCGTGGCTTGGCAGGGTGCTGTGTGCTGTCCCAGAGCTGGGGCAACTCCACGCATCAGCCGGAGCTCCCAGTTCATTCCCCAGCTCTCTAATCACTTCCCCAGCCCCCTGGGTTGATTCCCTAGCTCCCTGTTCAATTCCCCAGCCCCCAATTCCATTCCCCCTTCTCTTCCTTTGGGGTGTGGGACTCCAGATCTGCACATTGCATTTAGCCTGCAGCGGCAGTCTGCTGAAACCCCATGTGCAGATCAGGGGCCCACACCCATTGGAAAGAGCTGGGAAAATGATCAGAGAGCTGGGGAATTGAACCAGGAGCTAGATGTCAATATTAGAGCAGTCCTTCCTCCTTCTTCCCCCTCACCTCTCCTTAGTTTCTTTTTAGCTGCAAGCAAGCCTGGCTTCAAAACTCATAATGTTTTGAAAGTTTCAAAACATTTTGAGTGCTCTCATCTCATTTTAAAGCTGTTTCAAAGCCTTTTGTTTAATTTCAATTTTGCTGTTTGGAGCTCGAAATGAGTCAAAACAGCTTTGAAATGAAACACCCATCAAAATTATGCACGGACCTTTCGGAGACATGCCTTTATAGTTACCATGCGAGCCACACTCCAGAGGCTAAAGTGAAGGAACAACAAAACAGAAATACTTGGCAAGGCAGGCTCCCTTCACTGTGATCTGGAGAGACAAATCCACCTCACTAGTATTCTTTTCAGCGTCATTGCAGTAGGTCTGACTGAGTTTTTCACTCATCTCAGTGCTCCCTATCTCTGCTTTTAACAGGCTTTAGGAAACAAGTGGATTGGTGCTGCCTCTGTGTTTCCAGTCTCTACATGTGTTTGAAGAACAACACTCTTCTGCACTGGAAAGCTGCCTTGGAACAGTAGGGTAATGCCTAAATGCACCATTAGTTTGGAATAACTGATTTTTACTTAAGTGGGTCTCTTAATCCTAAACTCTTTCTTACATATGCTTTAGTAAAAACAGAGATGTTTGATTAACTCAGTCAGCATGGTGTGCTAAGTCTAGAAAGACCCATCAGGCTAGCATGGTGAAGGCATGCCGCCTTTTGTAGCCAATGGCACACTAGGGAATGATGTTACTAGTGTCACCTCTCATCACCTTTGACTCCCTACACAGCACTGCCAGGTGCCTATTTACAGCTGAGTCAACTAGGGCAGGCTTTGTTACAAATTCAGAGTGAAGCTAGAGCTGTAGCAAGATGCTTTAACCCCTCTTTTTCATACCCTACTTGACTGACTAAAGTTGATAAATTTGGTGTAACTGATGAGTTGTCTTCATCTTTATGGACATTAGCATTAGGGAAAAAAAATCTTAGTCAAACATTGCTGGCTACAGCCATGTTCTACGAGACTCATGTTTTCTCTCTTAGTGGATGTGTTCCATATGTTTTTGTGCTATGTCCGAGACAAACAGCTTGACTCTGAGAAGAAGAACATTTTTCTAAGAGTAAAATCATGTTTTATACTATTATCAAAATCTCTTAAAAGTTGTACATATTCCTCCATACTTAGCTCAATTATCAGTGAAGCCTACCTACCAAGTGGAATGCCCTATTCCACCATTCTCTTACTCATTGCAAGTGCATTGCAAGTTAGTAAGCTTCCTCTCTGAACATGTCTTTGCTTTTAAGCTATGGAGGTCACTCTTCTCACCAGTCTTAAGAAAACCAATGGCTCTTTCCAGTATACTGAAATAGTGCTTAGATCCAAAATATACTTCTGTTATTTTAATAATGTATGTTATTTTGCTAACATTATTTGATATCATTTGCTTTGTTGTTGCATCTAATAGCCATAATCAGAGAGCAGGGCTCCACTGTCCTAAGCACAATAAACATATTTAATGAAAAAAAATACTCTTTCCCAAGAAACTTATGACCTTGATACTCAGTGGAAAGCTCCCAGGATTGAGGCCCAAGTGTATAATGGATAAACAATGGAAACACAAGGTGAAAGCAAGATAATGATGAGTGTTATATGCAGCCTTTGCAGCAGCACAAGATACCAAATCATTGTTCTAGCTGAAGAACAGAAGTTTCAAATGTTTTCTTAGCTTTCAATGAATTGGACATTTCCCATATTTTTCCATAAGTTGCCACATATCATTGTTCCTTTAGTTGCCACATGCCAGACACGTGTGCATGTGTTTGTGTGTGTGCGCATGTGTGTGTGTGCATGCATGTGTGCATGAGTGCTTGCGTGTGTGTATGTATTATATTTTTAAAGGGCACCTTTTCATTGCTCCTTCCCTTTCTCTGGACACCGTTATCCTTATCTTATTGCAAACATCCTGTTACACTCTTCCCCAGATATCAAAGGAACTATGCATATTTCATATTTGGCAACATTTTCAATTATGGGCAACAGCAAAAAACAGAACAAACAAAACTATATTGCCAACAAGAGGGCAAGAGGCATGTTTCCTTTATAACAGATTGCTTTGCCTTTGCTTCAGAAAATGGCAATTTTTGTGTGGATCAACAGAAAAACCCCACTGAAATGTAAAGATGCAATCCTCAAAAACAAAACAAAGCAAAATATACCATACCCAGTTCATGACTTAGGAGACACCAGGATTTATGGAAAGGGGCTCAAAGAGAACTAGAGAAGACGTTTTACTTTGTTAAGTCTATTTTTGTTCACCAGAGCAATGAAGACAGGAATTGGGAGAAGCAACAAGCAATGGAAAGACTATATCTTATATATGTTACATTTTTGAAAGCTTAGAGTTTCTAGGTATAAAAAAAATATTAAATTTCTATATGTTGGATAAAAGTCTACCTACCTATTCACCTCTACTGCATATGAACTGCATGTACCCTAGTAAAAAACTACTTTTTCAAATCATTCCCTGCCAAAATGCAGTATATCTAATTTCACTAAATTCTGAAACACACTGTGCACTGAAGTGCTGGTAGGTGTAAGTAAAATGTCAGGGATGAGTCAAAGATTAATACCTAAATTAAAGAGTGTGAAATGAGAATCATGGTCTTAAATATCAAGTTAGGAAATAGGAAGTATTTACCTAAGCTAGAAGTCATATCTTCATGAGACGCGTTACAGCGCATTAGCCTAATTTACTGCACAGTATGGGTGAGCGTCCACACGTGTGTGCCCTTACTGTGCAGTAAATTCCCCTAAATGTGCTTAAAAATGCAAATAAGCAAGTAGCAAATATAAATGTGATTAGTTAATGCACAGTAACACACGTGTAGACGCAACATGGCACTAGGTTTGCTGCTGGGTCTGCCCAACCACTAGGGGGCTGGGCTGAGTTCCCACAGCTCCTGGCTGGGAGCTTCCCCTGCTCCAGGGTTGGGCTGCCTCACTGGCAGCCCCTATCTGCAGACTATAAAATCCAGCAGTCATTTTCTGCCCTGGGGCACACACCACAGGAGCCTGAGGGCACTGCAGACCCTGTGTGTCCTCCTTCTGTCTGGTGATCCTGTGGCTGCTGGCTGCAGCTTGCTGCAGTCTCCAGGCAGGCCTGGAAGCCCCTAGGCCCACCTGCAGGCAGCCAAGTGCAGCAGGGTCAGCATCAATTCCCTGCTCCACACCCCTACCAGCCTGTTCTGTGACTGCTGATGCTACAGGGTATAGCCTCAGCTGTGCAGCTCCCAGTCCCATTCCATGCTCCTGTGCTGGATGCTGCTGGCAGCTGCCTGCCCAGGGGTGGCAACACAGGGATAGCTGTCCAGGGGCCCAGAGAGCCAGTGCGGGACCCAGCAGCATGTCCTCCCCATCCTCCCCATCCAGACCCAGCCCAACCCATGTGTGCATGCCCATTCCCTCCACTTGGGGCCCCAGCTGAAGCCTGGAGAAGATTGGTGACCTCATGGCACTCTGGGGTGACACAGAAGTGCAGAGGTAGTTGGAGTGGGGGTGGCCACTTGAATGCCTACATTTATGAAGCTGTCGGGTGTGATGTGGGATCACAGGCAGTCCAGGTCAGCACAGCAGTGCTGCATCAAAGTAGGGGTACAAGGGGTGGCCATGACTGTACAACCAGCTCATCATGCACCAGCCAGGACACACATACAGCAGGGGCACACTTGAGGTGCAGCACTGGTGTGCTGAGGGGTTGGCTCTGAGGTGTCTCCCCAGAGAGGCCCCCTGTGGGGAGGGTGGGGCATGGCCAGCTCCTTGTCCCAGCTTCCTGGGAGCTCCTGTGCTCCAAGCCCAGGTGCCACTGCTACTGCAGCTCATGCTCCCACTGCCAGGCCACCTCCACCTGGTCTCATGGCACTTCCTCTACCCAGGCCTCATAGAACAACTCTCCAGGCCTCAGAGATTCTGTGCAGCACACAAGCTGGTCCATAGGTTGTTCTTGGCCATTTCAAGGTAAGCAGTGAGGGAGTGCTAGCGACCTTGGAGGCAGCCAAAGTCACACTTGACAAGGATGTGGGTCTATCCCAGGCACCAGCTAATGTGGTGGTTGATGGAAGCCAATCATTGTTGTGTGTGGTCACCAGTGGAGTCCCTCAAGGCTCTGTCCAATGGACCCCACTGGTGACCTACTGTTTAACATCTTCATCAGTGATGTGGACATTGGTGTCAGAAGTGGACTGGCCAAGTTTACCAAGGACATCAAACTCTGAGATAAAGCATCCATGCCTGAGGACAGAAGGGTGATCTAGGCAGATCCTGACAGGCTCATGAAATGGGCGGATGAGAACCTGATGGTGTTTAACACTGAAAAATACAACGTTCTCCACCTTGGGAGGAAAACCTGCAGCATCCTTATAGGCTTGGCAGTGCTACGCTGCTTAGCACTACAGATGAAAGGGACTTGGGGGTCATGATTGACCACAAGATGAACATGAACCTTCAATATGATGCTGTGGCCAGTAAAGCGAGCAAAACACTGGCTTGCATCCATAGATGCTTCTCAAGCAAATCCCAGGACATCATTATCCCCTTGTACTCGGCCTTGGTGAGGCCGCAGCTGGAGTACTGTGTCCAGTTTTGGTCTCCACAATTCAAAAAGGATGTGGAGAAGCTTGAGAGGGTGCAGAGGAGAGCCACATGCAAGGTCTGAAGGATAACAGACCTTATGATGAGAGGCTTTGAGACATGGGACTCTTCAGCCTAGAAAAGCGCAGGCTTAGGGGTGATCTGGTGGCCACCTATAAGTTTATCAGGGGTGCTCATCAGGATTGGGGGGAACATCTCTTCACCAGAGAACCCCAAGGGATAACAAGATCAAATGATCACAAATTCCGACTCAACTGATTCAGGCTGAACATAAGGTAAAACTTCTTTACTGTCCGAGACCCCAAGGTTTGGAATAAACTGCCACTGGAGGCAGTTCAAGCACCCACTTTGAATGCCTTCAAGACACATTTGGATTCTTATCTTGCTGGGATCCTATGATCCCTGCTGACTTCCTGCCCCTGGGGGATGGGACTGAACTAGATGATCCTCTGGGGTCCCTTCCAGCCCAAATGTCTATGAAACTTAGTTCAAGCTTAAAACTATCCCTACACACACACACACAAACCACTGAAGAACATATTAAAGTCACAGTTGCTGTCATTGCTCTGCTGAACAAGAATTAAGTTAAATCTGGTTTAAGCAGTTACTTAGATGCCTGGCCAAATTATATTCTCAAAAGAGATCAGATTTTGTCCAGTGTCTACTTTTTAGTATACAGCCACTTTTCAAATAAAAACATCATACTCTTCTCTCTTGTGGACTCCCTCGCACCTGGAGAAGTTTCGTGTAAGCCTCTAGAAGCTCTCTCATATTCCTCCAAACCCCTCCTTGAAATTATCCTTTGCCTACAAAGATCTTGACAATAGTTAGGCTTCTGATCTGGTGAGATCACTGCCTTGTTGACTAATAGGCTAAGTACAGACAGTCAAAAATCCTGAGGCTGAATCAATTCAGTGTTTGCAGTTTACCTTAAACTGCAGAAATTAAACTGAGAAACAATTGGACACATGCTTACTTTTGATTCAGGAAATGTAGTCACATGCCTCAAGTGGCTTAGGCCAGAAGCTGGGGGATGCTACAGCATGTCTCTCTGGCATGTAGCCAGCATGGGCTGTGTATTTGCTTCCTTTTCCTGCTGCCTCTGAGGTCTCTGGGATTTGCAGTCCAGAATCACAACAGCAGGACTCTGCAGGGCTGCTCATCACTTCCTTTTCCTGCTTCCAGGTGCCTCTAGGATTTGTAGTCCACAGTCACAGCCAGCACTAAGTTTCAATAAGTTCAGCAGCAGGGCAGCTCTGTATTTGGGAGAAGGCGGGTTTAATTCCCCACCCCGGCCCCAGACCTCAGCCAGGGTTTGCCAGGGGGGAGGGGCGAAGCGGGCGGGGAGGGCAGTCTTTGTCTGTCTACCTCCCTCCCCCCAAACCCTTCTCTGCTGGAGGAGACAGCCTAGCCCAGAGCTGGAAAGCATGCTGGGATGCTGGGGGACTCTGATTTAACTTGAACAAGGAAGAGGTCTGGGACAGAAGTTTAATAAACTGGTTTGACTCAGATCAGTTAAGTCTGATACTACATTTCAACCACGTTCATCTTAAATCCATTTCAGCCATTTTGAAACTGGTTTATGTGCGCTGAACTTCTGTTCTGTTACAGGTTTAAACCCATTTCTGATTACTTAAACCAGTTTATATGTAACTTCTGTCCCTAGCCATAGTGTTTTCTTGCACTCCTCCCTTTCTTTTATATCCATCTTTTGTCTCATCTTATGCTTAGATTGTAAGTCCTTCAGGGCAGAGACTGTTTTGTGTTGTCTTTGCACAGATCCCTTCACAGTGTCATATTGGCCTACGACTGGGAAGCCTGAGTTCTGTGCTAGAACAAATAACTAATAACAATACAGTTAAAAAGCCAATTAAATCTCCAGTTTCTCTTTTTATAATACAGTCTCAACATAACTGTCACTTTGCAGCAGATCAAGAATATTAACACCCTCCCCCCCCCCCAAAAAAAAAAAAAACCAACAAAAACCCCCTCAAAAACCAGTACCTGGAAAGGTAAGAAAATTCTCATATTTGTATGCACAGAGCCATTTGATTTATAACAGTCTTTTGGAAGCAGAGATACGTTTTTCTAGATTTAGAAGGAGAATGTTTAGTTCTGAATAATGTAGAAACAAATGTTGGCTACTTGCCAATGCCAAAAACAAAAAGAAAATAAAACCAAAACCTCATAACCACCACATCCAACCTCTTTTAAATGGTTTTTTGTTAAAGAATCAGTACCTGTGGACCTGTTGCCTGAGTTATCACTTTGTACTGAGCTCTGGTTGGGGAAAAGCAGGATAAAAGCAAACAACTTGAAACAGAATGAATGGGGATTTGATTGTTCAGACTGCTGGCACATAATAATTTTATTTTTATGGTAAGGATTAGAAGGGTCCGCAGTCAAGCAGCTCCAAAGACTGGAATTGACTTTATGAAGTATTTTAGACATTGCAGAATCTATTATTTATCATTTAAAAATAATGAATACATCTATACTTTTATTTTATTAGAATCAGTTAAATGCTACTTCAGGAAATCAGTCTGATCAGACACATCATGCACCTCACTATCTGCTGTATTGCTTTAATCTCTCTGTTGAATTTCAAAAAGACATTTGTGATTAATACTTTCCATATCAGAATTTAACTTATATAGATATATGTTTAATAGTAAACTGTAGTCAGAGGATAACAACTTATCTGAAGCCATCTCATGGTAGGGTGTCCTTAAGAGATTTTTGAGAAAGGCATATATTTGCACCTAGTGCCTTTAGCTTTTTCTTGAGCCAGTTTTTATTTACAGAATTTCCTGTTTTATTTCCATCTCTTTCTTGTATCATGGAGACTCAGCCACTTATTTTCCTGTGCTGAAGTTAATGCAGACCACTTGGTCTGGCTCTGTGGGTGAATCAGAGAAACGGATCCTGTTTGGATGTACAGAGCTAAAAACCTGAATTTTAATTGTAAGGACCTGGAAGGTAAGTAAAAGAACTTCAGAAATGAGATGTCAATTTAAAAGGAACACAGTGAAAGGATAATTTGAAAGGAATAATACGCTTAGTCAGTTAAGTGCTAATAGGATTACAGGAGGCTGCATTTTGAATAAGCTGAGTTCTACTGTGGTGTACACAGAAGCCTTTAACTAGGCATTGCAATACTCTTAACTTGAGGATATAAAGCATTTATCAGTTGTTTCAAATATGTTTTGCTGAGTACAGTTCTGAAAATGTTTCACAGTTAACAGAAAGACATTTTAGTAATGGACCTAAGATACTTATCCATCATTGTGCCTGATGTTAGCCTGACAAGAAGACAGAATCAGTATCAAGCATGATAGAATCAGTAATACATTATTGAATGGAATCATCGTGTTTGTAAGACCACTCTGCTGCTGCATAGAGATGCTCAGCAGTTTGAGCTTCATTGTGAAAATTTAGATTATGCCTCTCTCTTACTGAATCAAGTGGAAGTACATAAAGAAAATGGTATAAAGGCCCCAAAGGTTACCTTTGAGAGACAGCATAAGGATTGGAATATGAAACATGCCAACTTGCAGGAAAACACAGAATTTATACCTGTGCTGCACCAGGAAACCCCTAAACAGTCCAAAACAGACTTCAAATGGTAAAAAGAATTCCAGTGGTCTGAACCACCATTTCATATGGGAGGACTATCCTATGAAAGGAAAGGAACTGATATCTGTAACAAGACTGCGCCATTCTCAGTTTACAGCTTTCATGTCTAAGACAACAAATCCACTAGCAAGAGAAAAAAAGCATTGCCTTATTCAGAATGTAATATAAATGATTTATATATTCACAGCAAGGTCAAATGAAGCTGCATCTCTTGAAAGAGCTTTCTAAATTAGAGGCCAAATGCCACTGAAATTAAATTATTCAGCCCAGGAAAAATATTGGATGACAAATTAAAGACATTTTTTGCTGTAGTAATTTTCTAGAGTAAAAATGATACACTTACTCTATCTTGTAAATAGCAGAAACAAAGAACCTAATAAGAACAACCCTTTCCACTATGCAGCCTCTCAAAAGGGACTGCAAATATAGTGAAGAGAGCCTAACAATTCTAAAAATACTTAGAAATTACTTGTGTGTATCATAAAAGCATCTCATGCTAAAGGGTCAGATTATGATACCTTTGTCACTTCAATAGTATCACTAAAACTACCGTTGAAGTAAGCACTTAATGTTTCTTCACTAAATGTGTGGATGTAGCAGTTATACAAGAATGTATGTCACTCCATCAGAAGTCTCATTGGCCTTCAGTGGAATTACCTTTTTTACTGAACCAGAGTAAGAATATTGAAGTCTGATATAAGAGTTTTTAGGATTGGAATGCACACTAGTATTTCAGGGGTAGAAGGCCAGTGCACATTTCATACCCAACACCTTTAGGCCAATTGGAAAATACAAGCCTTGAACACTGGATAGATATAACTTTCAATCACTTTAAAAGGGGAGGGTGAATTTGCTGCTTGCCATCCTATGTCAGCTGTTGTCATGTAATTATTATATCCACACTCTCCTAAAGCAATATAAGTGGACTAAATTGCTGTACTTTTAAACTTGAGTGAAACATTTGCAGCATTTTAGTTTATAAGAATATCATTCCATGCAGGTAGAGCTGTTAAGTCTTCCTATACCCTTAGTGAACATTAATAGTAGGCAGTAGTAGGCATCTATCTGTCTGTCTAACAACACAATAGAATTGAGCCAAATGAGGTATCAGCTTGCTGAACATCTGTGAGTGTGTCAGTGGAGGACAATTCTTGAATGACAGTCCATTCGGCACTTACCACATGTGGAGTTCATATCAAACAATCCTGAATGTGATACGAGGTTCTTCCTAAGGTTTCTTCTTTACTCAAAAGCCTTCATTCCATGCTTAAAAGACTGTTTCATAGTTTCATAGTTTCCAAGTGCTTTGATCATCAATAATCTCCCAGTCATTTGGCTCTATGTTCACTGCCTTCATATCTCTCTTGCAAGCATCTTTAAATTGTAGATAAAGACATCTGCACGGCATTCTTTCTGTAAACAGCCCTCCACACAAGAGATCCTTGGGTATACAGCCATCATCCGCTCTCTGTATATGACCAAGCCATTGAAGTTGGCACTGACTAAGAAGAGAATGGATGCTTGGAATATTAGCACTTTCCAAGTTCTCAGTGTGGACAAATCTGCCTTGCCAGGAAATCCCCAGAACGTGGTGAAGGCAATGTAAGTGGAAGCTGTTGAGGTGCTTTTTTACATAGAGTATGTGGTCCAGGATCCACTGCCATACAAAAGCATGTTCATGACACAAGCATGATATGCTTTGGTCTTGGTTTTAACAACAGTTTGCTGTTGTTGTAAGGGACTGTACGGTAGGCAGTCTGGCCTACTGGTTAGGCTACCAAAGGAAAGCAGGGCCTGGGGCTGGGTCAAAGGGCAGGAGCCATATACCAAAACAAGAGGAAACTCCAGAAGTAGTCCACAATGCAGTCCAGGCTCAGGATCCAGGGGTCACATGCCAAGTATGAATCTGAGGGGCAATCCACACAGCAAAATCTAAAAAGGGGAAATTTCCACAGGGAAATCCAAAGCCAAAGTCCAGAAATAAGTTGAAAACCAGGATCAGGAACCAGGAGAATCAGAGTGCAGGAGCCAGGAGGCTTGCCACAGCAGAACTGCTGACTGGCTTGCAAACCCAGAGCCGCAGCTGGTGCTAAATTGATAGGCAGCATTCCCAGCAGCCAATCAGGATGCTTGCTGCTCCTAAACCAGGGCAGAGTTTATTCGCTGAGGCTTACTGTTGGTGTGACTGCTGAGGTATTATCCCAAGTGGCCTGCCTGATGATCCCTAGTAGCAATTGGCCCAGGCTGACCTGCTTGATCGGTGACTCTGAGAGTTGTTTCACAGTTGTTTATTCAGTGTGCTTATGATACCTGATGGTTTGCCAGTACAGGGACTCAGTTTAGCCTCAAGTGACAGGGGGCTAGTAACAATGGAGCCAAGGTACATAAATTTACTAACCACATCCAATATGTTTTCACCTATTGTGATTGTTCTTGGTGAATCATTACTCGGGCCCATAACATTGGTCATCTTGATGCAGATTGGAATACCAAAGTCTTGGCAGGCATGAGTCAAGTGACTGATGAGGCTTTGAAGGTCACTCTGTGCGGGCTATCAGTGCAGCATTAACAGCAAACAGGGCAGCAGCTCATGAATCAAAACTTCCTGCACTTCAGTTTTTGCTTTAAGGCATGTGAGGTTGAATAATTTTGCCTCTGAGCATATACATAGCTAAATTCCTTTGGTGGTAGTCCCAAAAGCATATGTCAGAGGAAGAGAAAAGAAAATCCTGAACAGAAAGGAAAGGAAAAGAAAGGAAAGGAAACAGAAAATCCCAAACAGGGTTAGGGCAAGAACACAAGCAAGATTTTCTTTTCTTTTCTGCTTGACTCCACTTCAGATCTCAAAAGCCTCAGAAATTGATCCATCATAGCTGACTATTCCTCACATTTAACCATGGAAAGAGTGGGTTTTGCTGAGAAGTTTTGGTGGAAAGCCCATCTTTTCCAATAATTTGAAGAGCCCTTTTCTGTTGACAAGGTCAAAGGCTGTAGGTTAATGAAGGTGATATACAGGGGTCTCTTTTGTTCCCTACATTTTTCTGCGATTTGTCAAAGTGAGAAGATCATATCTATGGTGGACCTACTAGCTCAAGAGTCACACTGTGACTCAAGGCAAACATGGTCAACAAGGATCTGAAGTCTTCTGAGCAGCACCCAACCAATGAGCTTTCCAACAATGCTTAGTAGTGAAATGTCACAACAGTTGTTACAGTCACTGTGGTTGCCTTTATTCTTGTACAGAGTAACTATATTAACATTTCATATCTTGTAACACTGTCCCTACTGTCCAGCAGTGAGCAAAAGCTTGTATAGGTGCGGAAGAAGCCCAGGTTTCTCACCCTCGATTTCCTGCAGGAATGCCATCCTGTCCTGGGGCTTCCCCAATGGTCAGATTGTCTATGGCCTTACTTAGCTCCTCAATAATTGGAAAACTGTCAAGGTCTTCAAGGACAGACCTACATTCAATGAAATTAAGGGCTGTGTCAGTGCTATCAGTTTCCATTGAATGGAGTTCAAGCTAAAGTTCTACTCATCTTTCCATTTGTTGCTTTTGGTCTGTTACGATTTCTCCTGATGCTGTCTTCTATGGGACTGACTTCATTTCAGTGGAACCTATTGTCTTCTTGATTTTGTCATACATGCCTCTGATTTTTCCAGTGTCAAATATGGACTGACAGTCACAGCCAATAACCATTGGGACAGTGTCTTGAAATCTGTTGAAAAACACACTTTGCTTTCCTCATTTCTTTCAAAGTTCCACCTGAAGCATTCTTTCTGTGACTTAACATAGCAGTTTGTTTGACCTTGACACATGAATCAATTCATGTGAGTGCACCCCAAATCAGTTCAGGTTTCTTCTGACCTGCTTGCCAAATATAGAGTCAGCAGTAACACAGATCATTTTTTGTTTGTTTGTTTTGATGCTTCACCACTTCTCTTCTGCAGTCTCACACAAAGGCAGCCCTGAAGCAACCTTCTCCAGAGTCTCCATAAATTGCAAGGTTTTCTGATGATCAGATGTATTGGTGATGTTACTGCATAGTGATAATCATATGTATTAGTGAAATTAATACCATTTCAGAAATTAGAAAAGGTGTTTTTATTTTCCCTTGCCTTTCCACCGTACACGCTATCAAGCTGTGTACTAGCTGACTTTGCAAAGAGACAAGTCACTCCAAATGACCCTATATTATTCATTCAGGAAAGTGGAAATGATTGGATTTGGTGATGTAAAGGTCCACTCCCCTCCGCCCCCCATCAAAAGCAAGAGTCTGACAAAGGAAACAAGCATGAAGAATTGTAAATAAAGTTGACACAAAAAGTTGCTTCCTCTGTGTAAGAGATATCTTGAACTGCTTTCATAATTTAAGCTTCTGGAAACAGAAAGCAGTTCAGTTACACAGCATCAGGTTTCTTTGCACTGAAAGAACACATAATTCTTAGAACATACTAAAATACAATGGATGGATTTAAAGTCATAACAGAAAATGAAAAATACATAAGTCAACTATGCATCAAATGTTGGCTTCAGTTACATTAATGTAAACACCATTGATTTATATCAGAGTCCCCAAAGGCACAATTTGGCCCATGGAGAGTTATGTATATTTCACTTACCTCTCCCTCCCCGTGTATTGATCTCACAACACTTTTGTCTTACATGCTCTTGCTGGGCACCTATACACACGCTGGATGTCTGCTCTGTGTGTTAATTATCATGGGCAACTGATGCTTCTTGAGTCTGGGGGGGTACCCACAGAAGCTGCCGGTGGCATCGGTGGCAGGGAAGGCCCCTACCACTTGGCTATGCTAATTAGCACACATTGGAGCAGACTTGATTGAGTCTGCTGGAGCATGCTAATTAGCACGCTCCAGCAGCCTCCACGTCACTTCTATTCAACATCGCCATGCTTCTAACTGGTGGTGGGGGCACTTTCATAAAACAAGTTTTAGTTAATGGCCCCCACCACTATTTTGAAGCATGGGACTCTGAATACACATGACTCGGTAGGTGCTTTAATTAGAGCAGCTCTCAGAGCTCCTCTAATTAAAGTGCCTTCCCCCTGCTCCACCCCGGAGCACATGTATAGATGCCCTTTGTTCAGAAGAAAAATCTTGTTCTATTTTTAAGACCTGTTTTGTTTCGTTAACAGTATTCCTTCACTTCAGGCATACCTATTCCACATGAAAATATGATCTGTCCATTTTCTCCCTCTATGTGTGTGCTAAATGCTGAAAAAATTTAATTTAGTAATTGTCAGAGCATTGCTGGCCACATTCAGTACTGCTCTATTAATCATGCTCAAGAGTCAAAGCAATGGAGTCTATGCCAAACAACAGATATATTACATTTGTTTTGGTATTTCACATGTGTGAACTAAGAACAAGGGGGAAGGACATGTTTTTACTAGCACAGCTGGATTCACTGATTCACATACCATTTCATTCCATTCTGAGCAATTCTGGAGAACTCTTGAATCACGCATACCCTAAGGCAGGGGCTGGCAATGTATAGCCCACAAAGCCATTGGATGCAGCTCACAGAGCTGGTGAGGGACCTTGACAGCAGTGAGGGCTTTGTCTGCACTGCAGGGAGCTTTCCCGTGCTTTTGTGCCAGCTGCAGCTGGGCAATGGAAAGAAGTGGAAGCTGAGAGAAGCAGCTGTATTGGTGGCCAGGTCCTAGTGCTGGCCCACCTTGGACCTAAGCTGTGCCATTTCAACCCACATCTGGAAGAGGTTGCTGAATGACATCCTAAAGGCCTTTTCATTGTAATATCTCTGGATGGAAGTGATCTATCTGATAGAATTTCCTCAAAAGAATTAAGAATCATTGCTAAGAAAAGGGATGAAGATTGGAAAATGAATTTTGCGTGGGTTACCAATGGGACTTCTTCCAGATGCCAGGAGGACACCTGTACAATCTTAAGGATTCACACCCATAAAGCAAAATAATAAAAAACACAATCATACAAACTTTAATCTTCATAGACACCTTAATTCCTAATTGTCTCCAGATCCTCCAGCTCAATTTTTCTAAGGCTGCATTTGCTTTCAAGACACTGGAACCATCTTCCTCAATGATACTGACTTGATCTATCAGCACACACTGTCCAGATAACCAGACTTATGAGGTCTGAAAAACCACTTAAACATATCACAAGCATTGTTTCACCAAAGTCCAATGGGACAACTACCAATGATATTGAACACCTGGGGATAGCTAACAGTCTTCCTGATGGTTACAACCTATTATCATCTCAGTGGCATGTGAGTTCACAGACAAACTGGCAACTGAAGGGCTGGTACAATGGGGTACGCTTCTCTGCAATCAGATGATAGTCCTTTAGCACTGTCCCTTACATAAAGACCTGTACTTTACATGGACCTGACCAGATAGCCACACCGATGGCCTGCTTGAAGGATGTTACTAAGGAACTGGGCCTTTACAATACAGATACCACTGCTCTGACTAAAACTATGCTGGTGGGTAAAGGACATCTGGTTGAGCACTGGGAAAGGTATGTACATTTTTATTGGGTGAGGCTCATCAGTTGAGAAAATGTATCCTTGTGGAAGTGGGTTTGTTATTTGGACTGACTGTAATAGGCCTGAAGGGATTAGTGGTAGAATGATGTTCATGCTGTCTCTCCCATTCAGTGGTAATAGACTACATTGATTAAAGTGCATGTACTCACACTGTTAAATGTAAATAAGAAAGAAGGAAAAGACCTAGACTTGGACCAAATCATCCCTGCCAGTCCCAAATTAGGCATGCTGATTGTTGATTGGGAAACACTACACACACGTCATGAAAGATTGTTGTATCTGGCATCAAGCAGTGGGCACACAAAGCATTGGCTCTGCCTGTGCCAGTGATCAGATCCATTATATTTGTCCAAAGGCATTCTGAAATGAAATGATTCCAGCCACAACTGTGGGAAAGACTGCTGACAGGGGCGGCTTCATGCCCACCTCCCAGCCCTCTCTGCCCCACTGGTGCCAGCAGCCCACACTGCAGAAGCCTCTGTGTAGTTTTGAAGTCCAAAGGCCGGTAAAAATACCTCCTCCCTTCCTCTTCAAGCTCAAACACAGCCCCCTCCCTTTCCCCTTCCCTGTTTGCCCCTGCTTCATTCTTTATAGCTGGGGGCCAGGGAAGTTCCAGAGTCAGATGGGCCGAGCAGGTGTAGGCACAACTGGGAAAGGGTAGCAGCAACAGGGTAAGTGGAGAATTCTTGGAGAGTTTCTGCCCCCCCACCCCCAACCCTGCCCAGTCACAGTGTGGGGAAGGAGAACCTCATCCATCTCTTCTGCCATTGTCCCCATCCCCAGCTGAGCCCAGCTCATGTACAGCAGGCAGGAATGGCTCTGGTGTTTCCCCACCTTTGGGACAGTGTAGAAAGGCAGGTAAGGGAGCAAGAGAAAAGGGAGGGTTTGTGGGGAAGAGACAGGGAGGCAGCATTTCTTTGAACAGGAAAGGGAAAGGAGAGAGTATTTTCACCTGCTTTAGGGACTTTAAAAAGCCCCTGAAGGCTCCCACAGTGTGATCCAGTCCAAAAGAAAGATGCAGCCATGACCCTGCACCTGCTCTGGACTCACTCCTGATATGCAGCTGTTGATTGAGTCAGCTAAAAGCAATTTTAGCTTCTCATGTGCACATTTAGCACATTTGCATAGCTCACTGTGCTTCTGTCATTGTGCATCAGGAAGAACCTGGTCATTACAAGCACATTTTTTGGCAAGTGGATAAGAGGAAGGTGTCAAGCATGCATCTCTGAGCTTGTCAGTGGCCCCTAATTAGCTGTCACTGTGTGGCAGAAAGCCTTAATGATACCAGGGTCATGCAATGGGTGCACTCCTGGACAGATGATCAAATAGTGCATTCAAGGCTAACATTGAAAAATTCAGCTCAAATGTTAATATCATTATAACAAAATTTCCATGAAGGCTGAATACATATCAGCTGACAGGTGAACAGGTTCATTCAGGGTTATGCAAGAAAGCTGACCTCTGCTTGCTTGGTGGTGTTGCAGTTTTTAATGATGTACTTGCTGGAACAGCGTGGGGTAACATCCAGGACACTGTACTGTGTCACGTATCACTGAGCCAAATATCACATTTGTGGCCTGCTACCAGCAGGTTTGGTTTTACACAAATGGTGATATAATCCAAAAACTGTTAGATAAAAAGACAATAATCCACTCAAAAGTTCTTGACAACCCTGATTTCCTTGTCCATCAGCAGGATTACAAAATGATTTGTTACGAAATTCACATCCAACTCCATCGAATCAGGACATCTTGCAGAATGACAAAGCACATGAACTATTAGAGCATGCTGACATGCATGACAAAGCTGTTCCTTGTGCAACTTAATGCTGCGCATAGTCATGCTTAGGACATATCAATGCCAGTGAAGGGGTGTAACGGTTGGTTTTTGATTATTGCCCCTGTTGGCATTTGGTTGCCATGGCAGCAGCATTTGCAGGACTTACTGAATAAATCTAATGTTGCTGATGATGGACTACCCAACATACCATGGGCAAGATGCCTCAACATCCTTATATCACAAACTACTTTTAAAGGAGCCTGAATTCTATACAGATGTTGAAAAATGGCAAAGCTCGATTAGAGGTGCATACCATCAGCCAGTATGCAGCCGTATACTTGAAATGTATTTAAGTGACTTCTCATGCCTCATAAGTCAGGTTAATTGGACAGCATACCAATAGATCAATTCAGTATCATTAAGGAAGCTGATTCCAGCATCCTGAAAACAAATGCAGCCCTTGGAAAATTAAGCAGGTGGACCTGGAGGAATTACATTTCTGCAAAGATTAAGGTTGGACAGCTTCCACTAACATGTTGCTTATAACTCCTCCAGAGGATCAGACAGTTTGAATCTTCAGTGCTCAGACTGCTATAAACTGGCTCCTGTGTTATAGCATTGAAAATGTGATAGAAAAGGTGCAGCACCAGCAGGTTGACTATACATGCCTTACAAGTGCATAACTAAGCAGCCAGCTACTATATGGAGAACTGGCATGCAGTCAAAGAAAGGCTAGCCAAAAAAACAGCATCTCATAGATCTGTTGAAGTTTGTCCTTTTTCAGGACAGGAAGCTAACTGCTGGGAACAGCTGGCTCTGGGCAGACAGAGATTGCATGTGTGGAATAAAATGTGTTAACCAGGGAGATAGTGCCAATCTACATGAACAGCACAGGAGGCTTAAGGAGGGCCTGCCATGGAATTGTGGGTGGCATTGCAAGGAACCAGGTCAGAGCTAAAAGCAATTGGCCTAGTGAGTCATATGCTGACTCATCACAGGACTAGGAATCCTTCAACTGACCTTAGGCTGAGATGTTAGGTTGACTGGCCTTGTCTGAGTCATCCTTGAATCTGGAAATTAATTACAACAATGATTGTTTTCATTCTTTACCTCATCATTCTTATGCAAATTACTTATAATATGATCCAGAAATGCAACTGTTTGTAAAACATGTTGTTTACTTTGCAATGAAGTTTCATAATATATGCATACAGTGTCTCCATAAAGTCATATTCCTGAAATGCATGCACATGAACTACTATGCAGAAGAAATATTTATTTCATTACCTGTTCTTTCTTTTCTTCATCCTCCTTTTCTCATTTTAGACTGCTGTTTGCTGTTAGCTAAGCATCAACACTTTCGCAAAGGCTGATTAGTATTCAGTGCTTCAATGTACTTGCTTACCAAAAAATCCATTCTAACTTTGTGTCAAAAAGAAACATTTTCAATGATGCTATGCTTCTAGCATTATTCTGTACAAGCAAATCAGTATGTGTAAAAAAACATGTGTTTACATACCTGGCTATAGACCTGCCTACGTGTAGCTGGGTACACCTGCAATGAAAAAGGCTCCCAGAAAATGTGAACAAATATCCTTATTTCTCTCAAAGGGGATCTTTATGTGGGCAAAGTTCTTATGTGAAAGTAAGGCAATTCCCATGATCTGACTGACAGGTGGTCATCTATATACATTTTTTTGACTGATAAAACAAAGAAGTACCTGAGGACAGGAGTTGCTATTTTAAAGTCAACTAAGTTCTTAATTTTGCTTGATATTTTCTCACTGTAGAACAACATTATCAATTATAGTGCACTCTCAGGGGGAAGAAGAATACTTGCCTTTATAAACAGTGCTTATTAGTGATGTCTCATTATTGACTAATCTCAATGATCACTCTAATAACAGCATCTCTAGTGATTCTTCCTGCGG
Source organism: Crocodylus siamensis (assembly GCF_052110815.1). Taxonomy (NCBI): domain Eukaryota; kingdom Metazoa; phylum Chordata; order Crocodylia; family Crocodylidae; genus Crocodylus; species Crocodylus siamensis. The sequence goes on along the minus strand of NC_143397.1, from coordinate 131,759,542 downwards.
TCTCTGGAGCACTGGTGTTATGTCTCTTAGTTGATAAAGTCAATTTTCTATTTAAAGCCAAGAAGAAAAGACAAAAAAATCAGAATGGTCAGTGGAAGTGACATTTTATTAGTCACTGTTGCTATTGATGGCAGACAAGCACTTCTGCTGAAAGGAGCAAGGGATAACTGAAGAGTATCCATGTTAAAGCAAAAGACATAAAACTCAAGGCTCAGCATTACTTCTTAAATAAGCCTGGGCTAGACTCTGCCTTTAGGCAAAGCCCAAAGTCATTGTGTGGTTCAGACACAGACACAAAACTCAGAGACAGTCTCTTTCCTACTGCTCCCCACTTCCCAAAGGGAAGGGCATAAGAACTTACTGCAGGCCACACCAGGTGCCAGTTAAGACACCACTCACGTTGGTCAGCTTGTGTCAGCAATCTGGAGTCAAAGCTCAGTCCATTTTACTCTCTCCCCTGCTCACTTATGCAGGTAGTAGGTACAGTTTTGGTGCACAGCATCCTCCAGCTAGCCAAACTCATAAATTGCCTTGGTCTGGAAAGGGAGCTCTCTCTTCATCTACTTTGTTGTACAGAACAGTAGTTCAAGGCACGGCCTACCCCTCCCATTTTTTCTCACAGCAAATCCAAGAACTGAACTAGAGAGGAAACTGTTCAAATGAATTAGCTAAAATGGTAGGAGTTTAGGGAGATTTGCAGAATCTGAAAAAGCAATAAATTCCATGCTTGAGATGCAAAATAGCCAGATACTTTATCTCTGGTAATATGATGGCTGTATGCCAAGAACTAAGCAACAATATCACAATCCCTAACTGGTTTATCTTTAAAACTAAAATTTGTTCATTTGATTTCCTCCTCTGCATATGTCAAAGGATCCTGCTCACATACAATATTAAGCAAAACTTATTTAGGAATAGATTTGTTTATTTGAGGGGCTGATAGAATGGAAAACCTGACTTCCAACGAATTGATAAAGTACTCAGGAGAACCTGCTTGGTAATAACAAAATTAGCTATTTCTAGGCTGGGTCTCATATCTTGTAACCACAAGTAATCATACACAGAAATCAGTGACTTGACAAGCCATTAAGGGGTGAATTAAAAAAATACCCTTAAGAACATAGTCATAGCATGAGAGATATAGAGCTGTTGCTGTAATATTGTATGAATACTGTCTGTTGACCTGTTTATCAGGATATTTACTGTATGAATATGTTGGTTCACTTTAATAGCAAGTCGTTGGAAAGGACATGCTGGAAGTGAAACAACAGCTTAAGATAAATTTGTTGAGGACTCTTAACAACCCGGTGTACCTGATCTGCTTGGCCAGCTGAGGAGCACAAGGCTAGCTACCCATGCACACTGCCTAATTGGCCACTAAAGGAGGCAGCAGCCACCTATGGCAACTGACTGCCAGCTGGTCAACACTGGAAGACTTATTGGCTGGCACCCCAAGCTTCTCTCCTGACCCTTGCTCCTGATTTCTGGTCCTCTGCCTTGCTTCTTGCCCCCTGCCTTGTGACCTTCGGTTGGTCTCAGCCTCTGACACTTTGGATCCTGGCAGGCATTTCAGTAATGATGCAATGGGATCTGATCCCCAATTCCAACAATCATGCAACCTGCCATGCTACATGTGCATAGCAGGATCCATGATTTTGGGGATCAGGGACTGATCTCAATCACATTATTTGAAGAGGAACCTTGCAAACCAGTTGTGTTTGCAAGGTCCCCAGCAGGGTGTGCTGAAATGTTCTCGGGACTGGACTTATTGTTTGGGCTCTTCAACGTGTTGGGTCACAGGTAACCCTGGGTTCCTGCATCCTTGAAGGTTGACTGCCTTCCCCTCCAGCCTCCGGGAGCTTCAGGGCAAGGTTCTTTTAAAGCGCCAGGCTACAACAAGCTCTGGGGCTCCCTGTGACTCAACACTCCTAAAAACCCCTGCCCTGAAGCTCCTGCAGGGGCTGCAGGACAAGGAAGAAAAGGCTGCTAGGCTTGGAGGAGCTGCATGGTTCCTGGAGGGGAAGCAGAGGGGCCCATTTGCCCAGTAGCTCATTTTTGGTTACAAAGGCTTCTTGGCCAATTCCAGGGGCCAGCAGACTAAAAAGATTATAATGAGTTAAAGGGGGGAAAAAAAGAACTTTGCCCAGTAGGTTAGGCAGTGGTTACTCAGAACAGCTTGATGCACACAGACACAATTTGGGGTGTCCAAAGAGGCTGGGCTTCTTGGAGTACCATAACAAGGTATAAAGTGCTGGTCAGGCCACAGTTCTGGGCACCGCGCTTCAAGAGGGATGTGGACAACATAGAGAGGGTCCAAAGGAGGGCCACCCGCATGATCGGGGGCAGCAGGGCAGGCCCTATGAGGACAGGCTATGGGACCTGAACCTGTTCAGCCTCTACGAGCGAAAGCTGAGTGGGGATCTAGTGGCCTGTTACAAATTAGTCAGAGGGAACCAGCAGGCACCGGGGGAGTCCCTGTTCCCCCAAGCACTGCCAGGAGTGACCAGGAATAACGGTCACAAGCTGGCAGAGGGTAGTTTCAGGCTAGACATCAGGAGGCGCTACTTCACGGTCAGGGCGGCTAGGATCTGGAACCAACTTCCAAGAGAAGTGGTGCTGGCCCCTACCCTGGGGGTCTTTAAGAGGAGGCTGGATGTACACCTTGCTGGGGTGGTTTGACCCCAGTACTCTTTCCTGCCATGGCAGGAGGGCAGAGTCGATGATCTGTTCAGGTCTCTTCCGACCCTAGAAACTATGAAGTCTTTATGTGAGATAGACAAGTTTATATAGTATTATTTCAAGACCCTTTGCCCCTTGTGTTATGCTGTATTCCTACTCTTCTGATGAAACACTGCTTTCGTGCAAAAAGGCTTTCTGGTCTTCCTCTTCATGACAGGCTCTCGAAGAAAGAACTACATTTGGATTATCTAAGGAACCACACTGGATCCATGGGCTGTCAAAGCCTTGGATTCAGTCTAGGAAAAAACCAAAGTCTTATGACTGCAACACAGCAGAGAACTCTTATATCTGAAGGGGTGGACTGATAAAAACTAGAAAAGAAACCTGTGACGGATAATATATGAGCTGAAACATTTCATTAATAATAATAAAAAACCCTTACATTTTGAAATGCTTCTTAGGTATTCTGACCCTACATAAATCAATCTGCAAAGATTCTCTCTCCCCTAATCTCTCCATTTTAAATTAATTACCCTGTTACTCTTTTGGAAAAGCATAGTGAAATATTGGTCCCATTAAACTCACAATGGCAAACCTCTCAATGGTTTCTCTGGAAGTTTGTAATATTTCTGATATTCCTTCCGGTAGCTGCCTTCATCAGACAGGATCCTTTCATATGTGGTTACACTGTTCAGTCTCTAGTGGTCAAAAAATGCTGAACGTGCCATATGTCAGAAATGAATTTTTAGCTTTATCCAGATTTCTGTTTCCATTACTGATTTAGTCAGATGATGAATAGCTCTATTTAAATAGCTTTCTTGTGCTGCATTGCACACTGATATATCGACATCATGTATCTTACTGCTCTTCTCACACGTCAGTTATGCACTGGCTAGAGGCAGTGGTTTGTAGGAAACATAGACTTTGATACCTGAAGGATTAGGCCAGAATGTAAGTTACGGAGTTGAAATAGTAATATAGTTTCCGGTGACATCTTGGCTACAGATGTGGCACCATTTTTTTAAATGGAAAGCTTTTTAAAGTGGAAAATGCAGATTTGATGACAGAAACACTGTGGTACCGTTACAGTGCTGTTGTATATGTGATGGTCCAGGAATTATGCAAGAGGCAAGGTTTAGGAAATTTTTTGAACGCAAGACATTCTTCTGCAGGTCTGAGCAGTAAAAATTAGGACAGCATAGTAAAAAACAGTTGTAAGAGGGGTGAGAGAAATTCCCAGGGGTAGCAGACACACAACTAGCAGAAGAAAAGAAGCTGATTACTGGGAAATCAAAAGAGAGGACGGTCATTCTCACCTTTCAGGAGTGGAAAGGATTCAGGAATTTTGATGGATTCTGATGGTTGTGTTATGGGGGTGTTGACTGTAGTAACAGTGGAGATGTGTTGACAGGTTAAACATTTCTTGCTAAGACAAGCCCTTGTCACACTTGGGGCATTTTTACACATGCAAGCACTGTTGTTGTATAAGCTTTTCAAAGCATTAGGTGCTGTGATGCTTGCAGTTGTATAAGCAGCGAAATGTGCATCAGTGCTGAGAAATGGGTGGTGGTGCACTTTTGAACTAAAACAGATCAGAGGTGCTTTAGTTCAACAGCCCACTGCCGCCATTTTCTGTGCGCTGAAGCGCATTTTGCTGCTTATACAACACATGGCACAGCTTGGTGCGCATCAGCTCGCATGCAGTGCAGACTTGATTAATCCAGTCTGCTCTGAAGTGGCGGATCTTCAGTGCATCGTGGGATGAAAAAGTATGCGTATAAATGCCTTTGATGTCTGTCAGGCAGTGGGGAGTTTGCTTCTGATGCTGAATTGGGCAGGATTAGGGGGTTGTTTGAAGGTGGCTGGGAATATTTCTCTCTGAGTCTGATCTCTGAAAGCTCCTGGCTTTCGAACAACCTCCTAACCTTGCCCAAAACCCATGGGTTCCTACATATGCCCATGTGTTCCTACATATGCTTTTCCCAAAGTGTGATATCTCTAATCCAATGCACCAGATGCCCTCATGGCACTTTATATGGTTGAAACAAAACAGCAACTATGCACCAGAATGAACTCTCAGGAAAAGGACAGAGACACACAAACATGATTAGAAGCACATTTCTCACTGAACAACCAGCTCCTGTCTGGCCTCACTATCCTTGTGCTCCAGGGAAATCTACCACACACCTTTAAAAGGTGAACTTGGGAATAAAAAAATCATGAACTGGCTATACACTAAGAACCAAAGAGTTAATACTGATACTGGTTTATGACACAGTATAATCTACCTGACTCCTGAATTCTTTCCATACCTGAAGGGTGAGACTGACTCTCCTTCCTGTTTATAGGCCTTGAATCACCAAGTAATCAGCGTCTTTCCTGCTGCTAATTGTCTGTCTGGTAGCCCTGGCAATTTCTCTCACCCCCGCCTACAAATGTACTCTGTGCTTGACTTGTTCGGATCAGACCCGATGAAGAACAACTTGCTTTCTAACTCTATCCCCACTATGCAGCTGGTCCAGTAAAAGTTGGCCCACTAAGAAATCCTTGCCTTAGAAATATTTTACACATTGATTTTTGGTTTTTACTAAATTCGGCTCCCCCCAGAGCTGGTACAGTCACCTACCCCGGTGATCACCCATCTTCCTGGGGTCATCAGACCCCACCAGTCTTTCCTGCCCAAGTGCAGAGGCAGCTGGACCCAATGATCTGTATGCTCCCTTCCAGCCCCTAACTTCTATGAAACTATGAAATTTTATATTCTTAAAAAATAACCTGGAAAAATTCTGAAAAAAGGTGTAACATTTTGTTTTGATATTTTAAATGAAGCATTTTGCTTTTTCCAATTCAAAACAACTTATTTGCTACTTTGAAATGTCTTTTAATTCATCTTAAAATCATCTCAGGACCCCTTTCTGTCCAAGCCCTGGGTGATTTCCCAGTTCACCCATGTCTGTGTCCAGCCCTGCCTCTGCTTGTGGTGGAGAGTATTCAAAAAGCAGGGGCTGAACATAAGGCTCAGATCCATTCAAGAGGTCTGAACAGTCTCAGTTCCCTGTTACACAATAGCACAAGAGTTCAAACTGGTTCTGAATTATGGCTGACAAATAATTTAGTGGGAGTATTTGCAGAGCAAGGTGTTACTCAACACAAGGAGGAAAAGAACAAATCCTAGGTAGTTTGGATAATATCATTAGGAATCCCGTGTCAGAGCAGAAAGAGTGCCCTGACCTTAGCCCTTTTCCAGCAAAAAGCATCTCCGGAACTTGTATGATCTAATATTGGACTGCTCCATAGAGAAAATGTGGTCAGGGGACTCTGGTGTAGAGTGGGGGTGGGAGCTTGACAAAGCTGTTTGGCAGGCTCCCAGCATCCTTACCACACCAGAACCTTGAACCAGCAAGGCTCTGGTGCAGTAGGGGATAGAAGGGGCTGACAAACAGCTCCTACCCACCTGCACTGCACTGGAGCCCTGCCACTTCATGGCTCCCACACAGTAAGAAGGCTAGGAGCCTGACAAATACTGTTGTCAGGCTCTTGTCCCATCGCCACGCCACCAGAGATTTTCAGGTTCAAGGCTCTGGTCCCGTGCAGGGGCTGTGATTGGCTCCTATTCCATGCCAGTTTTGCTCTTAGCCCCCTTACCTCACTAGAGCCTTGGACTGGCTCCTATGTGGTTTTGGAGATTGCAGTTGGGTCCCGTGATGTGCTGTGTCTCGCCTTGACCCTATATCTCTGGAACCTTGATTGAGGTCAGGTGAGATCAACTGATTTTCAGTCTCAGGCCTGGGATTGTACCAGAGCTGGTTCAAGATACCACTGCAGTACTGCAATCTATATCTATAATAATAATAATAATAATAATAATAGGCATTAATGTATAACTGCTTGTAAAACTTTCTAAGGCATATCAGTGCTTGCTACCATCTAAATATGACACATGCTAAGCATAATATGTAACAATGCTCTTCGGCTGCCTGGTTCCCCAGTGAAGTCAAGAGCGCTTGGGATGGATTTGGCCTGGGAATCCTAATGCAGGAAAGGACTCACCTAACTAACGTTTTCCATCATTCTCACTCGCCGCCTTTGACCTGCAGGTTAAGAACAGGGTTATCTTGCTCTACTAGCCCTGGAAATGCTCTTTTCCTAATTTGGAATCAAGTCCCTTTTGTAACACGTAATATTCAGGCTTATATAGCTTGAGATTTGGAGAAGCACGGTATATAGTTCAGGCATTTTAAAGTTCCGTTATTAAATACATTCATTTAATTTTTAAATGCCTCTAGACATTTAGAGGAGTAGATTCTTATTTACGCAAGAAGCCATTGCACCCAGAATTTATTGTGCATTGTTTTGTGGCTTTACAAATATCAATATCAGTTCCTTTTAAAGTGGATTTAAGCCATTACAATCTATCATGTAAATTCTTCTTAGCTTGTGGATTATTGACCAGATCGGCCAAAACAGCTCCATCTGTTCATTTAAAAACCAGACACAGTGAATGTTCAGTACACTAAATCCTATTCTTTTTAAAGTGCTTTCTTTCTGTGTATCCAAGTTTCGGAATGGAGTGACATTTTTTGATAGAGTTACTATATAAACCCTTTTAATTAGGGCTTCACATGGCAAACCGCCCCATACTGTTAAGTACGTAAGTGCATCACTATGTTACTTTGGAAATGAGAATATCAAACCTGATAGACTGGTGAAACATTTAAAAGTGAAAAAAAGACTCCCTTGTGAAATGGTTATATTAATAAGGTCTTAGTTAATGCAGCTTTTACAGCTACCAAGAAAATTACTTTCAGATATTTAACTAGAAACCGTAATAATGAAACAGCTAATGTGAGATTCCTAGGGACTTCCAACATTTGGTAAAATGGAAACAATATTAAGTGCAAGATGAGGTACATAAACACAAGTCAGGTCAAAACTAGGCAGAAAAAATACCCTCTCTCATTAATAAACATTTTTGTTAGAACAGTTTGCAAAGGTCTAGTTAAACACATTGGCTTGCTAGGTCAGATCATTTCTAATGAGAAAGTTAAGTATAAGTTTGTTCTTCCACTGCAGCAGAAGTGAAGAGTATAGTTATACTATATATCCTGCTCATTAAAATATTATTTCTTGGACAACATGCTTAGTGCTCAATAACACACAAATAAACTGGTGAAATAGTATGCAAAATACTCGGTTCTCAGATCACCATGCTGGACTTCCATCTCTGATGTTTTGTTTGTTCCCTGCAGGCCTGCCAGTTCCAGTACCATGAATGGATTATCTTTCATGGGACCATTCATATACTGAAGTAGTTTCTAGCTATGGACCAAGATGCTCAGCATCTTACAGGATCATATTGCTTAAAGGCTACAAGGTTCAGTGAGAGAGCAAATTATAACTAGGAAATTCTAAATAAAATAATAAAAAAATAAAATCACCCAGAAAATGGCCTCCTCTAGCTTTCATGCATCCAAGAATGTAATGATTTTAAGCCTGACATTTCAGCTGTTTCCATGACTAAAAGGCAGTAGTGTGTGTCCCAGTGGGAAATGTGAGGTATCTGATCTTAAATTGGTTACTGATGCAGGCCTAAATATAGCCTCACTGGGGTAATTTTGGGGGTTGGAGGGTTCAGGGGAGAGGAAGAGGAATTTCATTTTTGGATGAACCTGAGGTAGCCTTTGGGCTTTTTAAAAAGAAAGAGCAGATGTTTGAAGCTTCTTAAAGATTTGAAATGCCTGAATAACTCTTCAGATGCTAAGTTAGTGGCCAGAACACTGGCTTAAAATATGCTCTGTGTGTGTTGAAAGTGTGAGATAAATACTGTTCATTGTATTGACAGCACTTACCATACAATGTGTAAGAAATATGCATGTATAATATTATTGAAAATGAGCATGGTCTCTCTCACGCACATGCACAGAGCCTGGCCCAAATACTCATATAACTGACTCCATACATTTCTCTCATTCATTTTGATCCCCTGAATAATTTAAATGGCTAAGACTCAACTGCCTGAAGAAGGGTGTTTGTACCTGAAAGATTGCAAAGAAGAATTTTTCCAACTGTTTTAGGTGGTCCAATAAAAGATATCAGGTTTACCCAAGGAATCTTGTCAATATATTGACTTCACTGGGATTTAAAAAATGCCCAAGGCAAAAGCTGTTTCTAAAGGTTAAAGCTTTCGGAACGGGTTTTTCCCCCTTACCTGAAAGTAATTGACTTTCTTCTTAAAAGGACAATACAAAATATTACTAATCACAGTAATAATTCAAGGATGCAAAATATTACTAACAACAATAATACATACTCCATTTCTGGCACTCACCATGTTTTCAGGATGGAAAAGTAGCAGCTATACAGGTACATGCCACCTCAGCCATTTCTGGGGGTTAGCAAGAGGTGTCCACTATATCTGAAGCTACTGGAAATGCTGTCATATCACTAGAATGAAAGGCAAAAGTGTGAAATGTTTACGAAACATTTATCCAGCCTTGGGCACTGAAGTAAAAAGCTATATTCCAGGATAAAACCATCTTGTCCTGCGGTGCTGTATATTCAGCCTAATGCAGAGGGAGAGATTCATTTATGTTGGTGTAGGCAGCTGTTTTAGCAATATTTGTGCAATTCTGATATCCTTGAGTATCTGGAAGACAAAGATAAAGATATCAACAATTAAAGGTTTATATTAAGCACTAAGTCAGTACTATCTCCTTGGAATCTAAGCAGAATACTATCACATATAATAAGTGTGTAATAGATCCCCAGACAGTGAGAGAAACTGTCCAGTTATAAGTAAATATTGGTTTATGTACTATAGCAAATTAAATAAGATCTTTTTCTTACAGACGTGGCTCATCTTCAGAAGAGTTAATAGAACAGTATCTAAGAAATATCTAAAAATCAAATGCACAGCATGAACTCAGTAGTTCAACTTTAACCCTGATATAATTTATAATTCCAGAGTTATAGGGGGATTAATTTGACCCAGTGTATCCTTCAAGTTTCAGATAAAGGTATTTTAAATGGTTTGAGACAGAATGGGTTTTGCAAGGGAAGTAGAATCAATTTGGGAAGTTATCTAATCTGTGCATGAGCACCGCCTGCTGGCCCTCTGTAGGAATCTGACACTGCAAAAAGCTCATGTCTGATACATTATATGGACCTGAAATTTCTATATACATGCCCTTAGCAACCACAGTATTACATTACAGTTGTAGCAGCCAACAAGAGCCAATTCCATTGCGGCAGCCAGCAAGAAGGCAGAACTTATCGTGCATCGCTGAAGCATACTCATTCTAAGAATGGTTTGGATAGCATAACTAATTATGTGCCTGGCAGCAGAAAGCTGGTATCTCAAGTTACTCTATGCATGCATTCATAGCAATGTGCTTTATGGTTAGACTATAAAATCTGATAGTATTATTAACTGGACCCCACTAATGTTAGATTTCAAGCAAATTGGATTTCATACACTAATGCCAAAGATATTAAGTCACTTATTACTGCAATGTTATATTACTGAGTTGAGTCCCTGAGCCACAGAGCCTGCAGGGGACTCAATCACTGCTGTGACACTTCAATCAAGTATTTCACACACTACCATATACATGTATGCTTAACATTGTGGAAAGCCACATTTCTGCCATTTAACTGGGTTCTGCTAGTAAAGAAAAATAACCTGAAAATTCAAATAGGCAGGAGGCACGAAATGTTTGTATGTTTTGCAAATTCATATCTCATGCGACTAAGCAGTAAGGGATTAGAAAATATAACATTCTTTATAGCAAGACTCATGTTCACATTGGGCTTTTATAAATATTAACAGCTTCATATGTTCTACCACAATAAAGCAGGGTAAGAAACAGAAGATCTTCATGACTACTAAATCCAAAACTAAAGCCTTATGACAAGGGATTCTGGTTTTCCCTGATTAAAAAAGGAACCCCAAATCCACATGTTTCTGTGAGTTAAATGAAACACCACTAATATATAGATATATGTATAATGGTATTTCATTTTAATCATGGGACAATGTGGATTTGGGGTTACTTTTTTTTTAACTGAAAATTGGGAACTTTTTAAATCAGAGAAAACTAGGATCCCTGCTTATGACATATCACTAATAGGAACATGACATAGAACAATCCACCACTGCTTTGAAAATTCTAGGTACCTATATTTCAATAATCTTATTAAATTTGAAGAGGAAAGAAGGAAGAATGATTGAATAATTACAAAATCAAGAACATCTCAACCAGTTGTGCTTGAAGTTTGAGAAAAAGAAGGAGAAGAAGAAGAAGAGAAAGAAATTTCAGCGCAAGGGTGAGAGCAAGCCTGGAAAAATGCCAAGTGGATTAGTTAAGGTTTGTCAGAGTTATATGCAACAGAATACAGAACAAGGATAGTGCTGAATCTTAAGACTTTAAAAGGTGGTTGTGATTAAATCATAGGAGGCTAATAGGACTCCAGAGGATTCTGTGCAAGGCTCTTTGGATAAAAAGAAATGGTGGGGTAGGTTGTTTCCTCACTGTGTCATTCTAGCTACTGCAACTGGCCCCAGGGCAATGATGAATAAGGCTATGTACTTTTTAGTAAACTGCACAGCAGAAATGCAAAAAAGACACCCAATATTCATGGAAAGATTAGCAATTTATGTTGTTTTCATGACTTCACCACTCACAGGAGCTAATAAAGTGCCTGTTATCAACACCCTCAATGCTAACAGGTACAATTAAAATCACCTACTACTAAAGAGCTTAAGTGTTATCTTATTTAACAAGGAAAAAAAAGGTGGTTTGTACTAGTAATCTGAGCTTTCCTCAATTCCAAAACAGTCACATGGAGTGGGTTTAGCATCCCTGATGCAATGTCTGTGACCTCATAAAACATTGTAGAAAGAAGAAAATGGTCTCTCCCGGGCTGCACCACGGAGCCCAACTTACAACACCTGTGCTACACATGGCCTGGGCAGCCTCTGTGCGTGGCACCCAACAGATCAGGGAGGGAGCAGGGAGTTAAGTGGCAGGTAGGGCAGGGTGCAGGAAGAAAAGCATCAGATCAGGTAGGGAGCAAAGAGCAGAGCCAAAGTTTGGGCCAGGGAGAGGATCAGAGTGCCACTCAGGGAGGGTGCAGAGCTTAACATGTGACACACCTGACAAAAAGTCTGGTTCCCACTGGACTCTTCACAGATTTGTCAAAGAAATAACAGTGACTGTTGGAAAGCAATCATTTCAGTCGTGCACCAAAAGTCAACTCTGTATTTGATGTGTTGGAAGCTACCAACCTCAACTTTTGCCAATGTACTATCTTCAGACATAAGAATTGCACGAAATGCACTTATTGATGTGAGGTCAAAATGTTTAACTCATTTGGGATGAAACGCTGAGCATGCTCTGACCAAAAGTGCATCAGCTTGACAATGTTGTCCAGCTCTATGCTTGCAGGTTTCCATTTTTGGCACTGCTTTTAGTGATGACTTCAGCAAAAATGCTGCTGAGAAGTTTTTTTGTCTGGAATTAGTTTGTCCAGTTGGCAAGATCACCCAAATCATAGGGCATTTTTCTTGGAGCAAATGCTTCCATTGCTGAAATATCTACATTTCTTTCTCACCACCCACATTAGCAGGTCACATTCCCTCCTCCTTAACTACAACCTTTGCTCATGCTTTTCCTCAAATAATTCTACGTACTCTTTGAGGTTGCTGGGCTGAATGTGGGCGGTTACCAGCCAATTGTCCCACCTTTTGTGAATACCAGTCAAGGTGGTATTTCAGGATCTTTCCCCTTTGCCTTGAAATGCTGATAGAACAATTCCTTGCAGACAGGGCAGGCAGTAAAGGCCCATTTGCTGTATTAATAAGCTTGTTACTTGCTGTTTTCCATCTATCACCAATTAAGTTGAGCAAATGCGCTGTACAAGTCACATGCACTGTTCAGAAACAAAGCTCTGAGACCTTGTTCTCACATCTGTCATGTAGGCAGCACTGTCAGTAACCAAAACACTCATTTTATTAAAAGGCACCTCACATTTCTGAAGAGTTCCCACTGTTGCCTGTCTCACTATTTTGAAATTCAGTTTCTAAATAACTCCAGCTTATTAGAAGAGATTTGCATTCTAAACTCCCCTCCTTCAGTGGTGAAGCATCTGCAAAAGAATAATAGGGCACTAGTACAATTTTTACCACATAGGAGCCTTAAGCATTTGCTATCTTGTCTGTGACCAAACTAAGCACAAGTCAATTTTCAACAGTTCATTCAGGTCATTTACATGAATCTCAAAGGCTCTGGTAAGTACTGTATGGCACCCCACTGCAAATAAGCATGAGGAAAAAAGTCCCTCATCTTATTTGCATACCAGCAACCCTCCCCTTCCCCTCTCAATTAACATACAAGGTAGATGCATCTACACATGTGCTTTAATGTGCAGTAGCCTATCCTATGGAGCATTAAAGAGTCATGGCAAAACTGTGCTGTATTAGGTATTCACTGAAGAAGTCAGACCCATATCCTTGAGGGTAATTAAGATGACTGGGAGATAGAAGCCTAAATTCATTTGAAGGCCTCACTGCTATAAGTGGGACTAACAAGAGATCCAGGTCCATTAACAGCCAAGACCCTAACTAGCCACAATAGATCTCAAAGCCAAAACAGGCACCACATCACTGGCTAATAAACCTTCTAAAAGAGATTAAAACCATTTAAAAATAGATAAAAGCAAAAGATGGATGATGTTGGCCTGTTAGGCAGATCAGTACTAGAAGCGTTCTAAAATGATTGACAGAAGTACCCCACACCTCAGCTGTCTAGAGGTAGCAGATGCATGCAAATTGACTGCAACAAAGGAAAAAAATAAGTTATGGCAAACCTGGAGCCTAAATATAGCCACTTCTACACTTAGTTGCCATGTGCGAACAAGTAAAGCAATTTGACGCTGGTTGCCAGAGAAACCCATTTATGCAGCTGAACAAGGTTGTGCTGTCCCCGCTTCCTCTTCTCCCACATAATGAACTTTAAAACAAGTGAAGGTTTAGTGTTGAAGTGTACTAGCCGGATGTACTGCATACGGAGAAAGTAAGTGTTTGGATGTCAGCCTCTGTCTGTAATTTGCCTGTGTGGGGCATGCTGGAGTATCTCCAAGTGTTTTTCTATCATGTTAGAGGAAGACAGTATTCTGAGTCTTCCCTGAGCTCTGCAATCAAAGAAGTATTGACTGAGGATGTCAAGGAGGATTGGCAAACATACTAAGAACCAACGAAGCTTGCCTATTTCATGGACAAAGCAGGGCTCAACATAAGCACATGTGGCAGATGACACCATGACCGGGACCAGACAGGGTATTCATAAAGCTTTCTGTCCGAACCCTATATTTTTCTCAGACATGACTGAGACAACTCACCATTTCATTATGTTTATATTATTATTTAGAGCAGGCTATGCATATACAGACAGTCCCTGCACACAAAACACATACAATCTGATAAATGAGGCTGACAATTGACAGATGAAAAGAAATATCATTATATCTGTTCCACTCAGCAGAAACTACGTTGAGGACCAAGTTATTTGCCTAAGATCACATGGAAATTCTGTGACAGAATTGGGATCTGCTGAGTCATAGACGACCTAATCACAAGACTATCCTCCGTATTAATATGAAAATTGACATAAATCATGTTTAATTATTCTATTTTTCTTGTAAATAACCTTTAGACCATTTGTGTCCTTGTAACCATTTGCAGTGAAATGTAATATATTAACTTCCACTTCTCTTCCTTTTACCTAGACTTACATAATTCCAGTCTGTAGGATTTGGTGAAAAGGCTTCCTGGCTCATTGACGTTACCTGTCTATATGAAAAAGTGGAATCTAATCAAATGTCTTATTTTTCTTTGCTCTATCTGATTCCTGTAACAACTGCACTTTGCTTATGCAGCAAATTAGACACTTGAAAAATGAACTGCAGTGCCTTCTTGTGGTATTGTTAACTTTGGGAAAGATTTAAAGTCAGATTCTATCCTTGGCTATGGCTACACTCATCCTACTCTTTTAAACCTCTTTTAATTAGTTGTGTGAACTTCATGCAATTGGTGTGAAGGTATGAAGTGTGGACCTTATTTCCCTAGGGGTCTCCTTCTTGGTTCTGGTGTTATTAATTATTCAGTTTATTACATTTGTGGTGAATTCTGCAGCAAAGCGTTGAAAAAATGGAGGGAAATAAGTTCTAAAGAAACAAGATTAGAGTATGAAAAATTAAGGGGGAGCTTGCCAGAGATGTTTGTGAAAACAAAATTTGATAGGTATGCATTAGCCACAGAAGAATAGAAGCATCTGAAAAGAACATGGATTTAGCAGACGTCTGCTTAAAAGCAAGTAAGGAAGAGGAGTGTTTGTGTACAAGTAATTACCTGGGAGAAGAGCATAGAATTAATTCATCAGGAGCAAATAAAGACAAGTATGAAGAAGTGAAGGAAGCAAGCTTTTAAAAAGGCAGTGAATAAGGCCAAAAAGAGTGTCCTGGATCATTTGTATGTAATTACAAATTGCTCACAGATGGATGGACTAAAGCTTGGCAAAAAATGAAAATTAAAAGGAAGGAGGATGCTAGAGTACATTAATACCATTTATAGATGGTGACCGGAGAAAATTGCTAGAGATACATCTGCATAAAATAAGTGAAGAAAAAGTGGAAATGATTTTTTGAGAGCCTGCTAAATGGGGAAAATCTCTTTTGGGCAGAGTTGCCAACATGGAGTCTCACCTGGGCCTGATATAACAAAGAAGAGATGAGCAATGCATTTCAGAATGTGAAGTGGCAAGACAGTGGGACTAGAGAAGTGAAGGCAGACCTGGCAAGTTTTAAGAAAGACAGACATAAAGGCCATGTCTACATGTGCAATTAATGCAACTAAATAAACTCTGGTGCAATCTGAGCTGGAGTAAACTAATCTCAATATCACCATCTACACGTGAGTTTAAGCACAGTAATTTACTCCATCATTGGATAGTACCTGTGTCTGACAGGATTATCTGACAGAGCTCTAAATTAGTCTACACCAGCCCAATTACCAGGCATGTGTAGATGGTGATGCTTTACTGACCAGTAAATTAGTCTATTGAGCAGTAAAGCACACATGTAGACACACCCAAAGGGGATGAATAGATTGCATAAAGCTTATATGGCAAGACAAAAATGCTCCCGAGATAGATGCAGGCCTAAGAGAGAGACTGCAGAGAAACTGCAGAAACAAGCCTATAATCATGCAGAATGAAGATATGGAAGGCACCTTGGACACTAGGATTAAGAAAGTAGTCATACCCTTACATAAATAAAAATGGCTTGTCTTTAGGAGAGGATGATAGACTACAAATGCTGTGTTTCCAGCAGGTGCTGGAGAAGCATTTAGAATACTAACAGGAGAGCTTCTGAGCATTTTATACACCTAGAAAATGCATGTGGTAAGTAGATAAAAGGATGCTGCAAGAAGTTCAACAGGAGACCAGCCTGGCTAAGCAGTGATTTCATCAGTGAATTGAAATTCAAAAAAGAAAACTTATGAAGTAGAAACCAGGTCATGTTAATAGGAAAAAATATAAAAGCATGGCACTGCATGTGAGGAAAAAAAATCAAGAAAGGCCAAAGCAGGATTGGAGATGAAACTGGTACAAGATGCAAAAGGCGATAATAAAGTATTCAATGAATATAATCAGTAGTGCGAAGAAAATCAAGGAAGGTGCAGAAGGCAATCCAGTTAGGGATGAGACAGAGAAGGCTGAACTATTTAATGCCTTTTTTTTTTTTACTTCGCAAATAAAGTAAGCTACCAACCAGGTGCCAACTTCAGCTGGCAGCAAAGACAGGAAAAGAGACAAGCAGCTTAGATTAGTGGAAAAAAGGGTTAGCGATTACTCAGAGAAGCTAGATGTTTTCAGGTTGGAAGGTCAGACAGGATACGCCCTAGAGGCTGAGGTAATACAGAGCCACTTGTTATCATATTTGGGAACTCATGGAGGTTGAGTGAGGTCCCAGATGACTGGAAAAGGCAACTATACTGTCCATATTTAAGAAAGGGAAGAAGGATCTAGGGAATTACAGATCAATAAATCTGGTCTCAATACCTGGAAAGATTATGGAGGAGGAAACCAAGGAGTCTTTTTTAAAGCACCTGAAGAGGAACCAAGTGATCAGGAACAGCCAGCATGGGTTTACCAAGAGCAAGTCATGCCTGACCAACTTAATCTCCTTCTATGATATGGTAACAGCCTCTGTGGATGGAGGATGAGCAGTGGATGTTATATGCCTTGATTTTAGCAAGGTTTCTGACACTTTCCCCGACAACATTAGCAAGAATAAATTATGGAAATGCAGATCAGCTGAAAGTGCTGTAATACCTGGTTGGATTTGTGTGCTCAGTGCATACTCGGCAATGGTTCCATGTCTACCTGGTATACCTCTCTTTGGCGGTATCAAGTGGGGGGCCTGTTCTTTGTCCAGTATTAACATTTTCAACAATGATTTGGAGGATGGCATTGAGTGCATATTTAGCAAATTGGTGCATGATAACAAGGTGGGTAGAGTTCTAGATATCCTGAAGCGTGTAGCAAGGATCCAGAATGACCTGGATAAACTGGAGAAATGACTCATTGTACAAACCTTCCATAACTAAACTGATATTGTTGCTTCTAATAAGTTTTCTCACTTATCAAAGCTTTCTATTATGTAAAGCAAGGAGTTTCAGAGTTGTGATTTTATTTTATTTTTTAAAACAGTCATGCTCTTTAGAGCAAAAGAAGATATCATCGCAGGGTGACATTTATGAGCTAAGCAAAGATTTCATGACATGAGTAAGTGCTGGTCTACCTTAGACAAACTTTGTGAGATCCAGGAGATTAAAACAAGTATGTAAGCCACATCAGTGTCTATAGTCAGCACCTCAATATATCAGAGGGAGTAAGAGTTACAGCTCAGACTAAAATTAACCCTGTTAATATGAGCTTGTGTAACTATATCCTTAAATCATTATCACTGAAGTAGTATTGCCATCCCAAACTATCCTATTTTAGCAAGATTTTAGCAGGGGCTTCTCCATCACTTACTTTTTGTTCAAAGTGCAACAGTATGACTGGGTTTAGACAAGGGGTGGTCCTGACTATTTGAAGTTGAACTAGATAACCTACTAAAGTCCTTGCCAGCCCTATTTTCTCTTATTCCGTGACACAAAATTACTCTGAGCTCTTTATACTTGCTGCATAGAGAGAAGGGGATTGGTTTCAAAATGGCAACACTGTGGTTTTCAAGTCATTATGAAATCACAAACCACATTTCAAACAGAAGTCTCCTCTTTGAGTTGTGTAGGGATAGACCTGTTAAAGATTCCTAGTACAGCAAATGAAATGAGACAATCAGACTTTTGCTGTATTCAGTCACGGAGTGGAATTTTCTCTTCCCATTAAAATGCAACCTTTTTTCATTCCTCCTTGCTTCTAAAACCCTTCTTGAAACTCCACTTATGAGTTTACCCTGAAGTTTGCTCACTGCTACCCTTATAATCTTCACCATTTCTTTCTTTCCCTGCTTGCTTAGATTCACCTTAGCTGCCTCTTTTTTTGCTCAGCACTTAGAAGTTGATCATTTGGATCTTTCAGGTTTCATTTTTCCTGGAACTGGAGGTTTTCTGGAGAACTTCCAACCCACTCCCCTCCTGTCCCCAAGGGCAGGCACTCAGCAGGGGTCAAATGATCCCAGCAAGATAAGCATCCAAGTGACTCTAGTTGGAACTAGAGCTAACCACACTCAGTTTGAAATAGATTTCAGTCAAGGGTTCTGTTTCTGTTCTGACTGAGGTCAACGGGAGTTTTTCAATGGTACCAGTAGAAACAGGAGCAAGTCTCAGCTTGGAAAGATAGTTTCATAGTTTCTAGGGTCGGAAGGGACCTGAGCAGATCATCTAGTCCGACCCCCTGCCATGGCAGGAAAGAGTACTGGGGTCAAACGACCCCAGCAAGATGTTTGTCTAACCTCCTCTTAAACACCCCCAGGGTAGGAGCCAGCACCACTTCTCGTGGAATCTGATTCCAGACCCTAGCCGCCCTGACAATGAAGTAGCGCCGCCTGATATCTAACCTAAATCTACTCTCTGCCAGCTTGTGACCCTTATTCCTGGTCACTCCTGGCGGTGCTCGGGGGAACAGTGACTCCCCCAGTGCCTGCTGATCCCCCCGACTAGTTTATAACAGGCCACAAGATCCCCCCTCAGCCTTCTCTTTTGGAGGCTGAACAGGTTCAGGTCCCGTAGCCTCTCCCCATAGGGCCTGCCCTGCTGCCCCCTGATCATGCGAGTGGCCCTCCTGTGGACCCTCTCGACGCTGTCCACATCCCTCTTGCAGTGCGGCACCCAGAACTGGACGCGGTACTCCAGTTGCGGCCTGACCAGTGCCGCATAGACGGGGAGGATCACCTCTTTGGACCTGGTTGAGATGCATCTGTGGATGCATGCCAAGGTGCGGTTGGCCTTCCTGACTGCCTCTCCACACTGCCGGCCCATGTTCATCTTGGAGTCAATGATGACCCCCAGATCCTTTTCCACCTCCGTGCTGACAAGAGGGGAGTTCCCTAACCTGTAGGTATGGTGCCGGTTGTTCCTCCCGAGGTGCATCACCTTGCACTTGTCTGTGGTGAAACCCATCCTATTCTCATCCACCCATACTTGTAACCTGTCTAGGTCTGACTGTAGCCTGTTGCATCCTTCCAGTGTGCCCATGTCCCCCCACATCTTAGTGTCATCAGCAAATTTGAACAGGGTGCTTTTTACCCCCTCATCCAAATCACTGATGAAGATGTTGAACAGTGCGGGCCCACGGACTGAGCCCTGAGGAACCCCACTGCCCAGATCTTAAGGGCAAGAATGGGGTTTTCTCACAAGGATTTGGTTTGAGCAAACAGACCTGAAACCATGTTCTGACCATGTCACGGCATGGCTCCCCCTTGGAATGAGGGTGGATACATCTGTGCTAATCATATAACAAGTCCCCCAGACCTCTCCCTTTGTGTCAACCTGGCTATGCTAGGTGGTGCTTTGGGAGTAGATTCCAAGCCTTAATTACTCCCCCAGACTGCCTACAGTCCATCCATTTGCACTTGACCAGAAAATAAGTGGAGTTAGCCTCATGCAGAATTATTTTTTCAGAGCTTTGCCATTACATTTCACCTGGCTGAGGCTATGCCTTCTTTCTGAAAACTTCACTCTTTGCTTCCCTGACCTAGGTTTTTGGATAGAATAGGCTTATTTGTTTTTAACCACAAGGTACAGTTAAATCTAAACTACTTAAAACACTAATAACAGAAATAACTGTTTTGGAAAACAGAAACCCTCATTCACTTTGTGATTATTTTAAGTTATTCTAAAACATTAAAGACTGAAAGAAAACACCAGGGAGATGGACAGAAATATCCTCACTAAAAAGTTGTTCTCCAATTCTTGAGTTACGTGCATCACGGAAAACAGAAGAAAGATGTACGCCAACTGGTGTTTTCAATATCCTCCCACATAGCAACTGCTTCTATTAAGGCTTCCTATTGTTAAAGCACTACTTTTATTATAAACACAGTAGAACTCTTAGCAAGCCTTAGTCACTGTGGCTGAAAACTGAAGTGCTTTAATTAACAGCAATAACAACTTGTATGTTTACTTCTCTGACCTGCTATCCAAGTCAAGAGCCTTGGTCTACATTACAAACATTTGCCAACATAGCTCTTGTCAGTTAGGGGTTGGAAGAGATCATGTTGCCTAGGCAACGTACCTCTGGATGCCAGTATGCCAACAGAAAAGGTCTTCTACCAGCAAGTTTCTATCATTTAAGCAGAAAAAAACCCTTTTGGGCACGTCCACACATGCAAGCATGTGTGCTTGCAGCAGCTCAAACAGAAGAAGAGCAAATTTGAACCAGGGCTTCTTGCTTCAGCACACATGCTTGGACATGCACTTTGTTGTAAAGCAAATTGTGCCACTTGGGATAAAATAACACTGCCTGACTCCTCCCGGATCTGCAGCCAGGGGGACCTAAATCCTGGGGCCAGCACCTGTACTGTCCCCAGCAGTATAAAAAGCTGCCCTGCCCTGGCCCCAGCAATATAAAAACCTGCCTTGGCCGGCAGCTCAGGTTTACTTGCCCTCAGGAGTTTCTGGGGCCACCCTCATCCCATGAACCACTGGGATCCTCAGCTGGTGGCTCCTCCATGGAGCCATCACGACAGGCGTGTATGTGGCGAGCTTCACAGAAGGGGCTTCTGCCCCTTCTGTGGGCAGAGGGAGACCCTGGCATACCTGACCCTCAAGTGCACCAGGCTGCAGCCTCTCTACCTCCACCTCCAAAGCCTCCTCTTGAGGTTCTGGTCAAATTTCACTCCCCACCTTTTTGTTTTTGGTCACCCCATCCATGGCCCCACAAAGTCCTGGGACCTCCTGATCAACCTCCTCCTGGCCCTGGCCAAGTGGGCCCTGTATTTGACCAGGAAGGAGGCTCTGGTTGGAAAGGTGCCCGGAGACTGTGGGGCTGCTTTCCTCTCACTTGTCCGTGCATGTTTCCTGGCAGAGCACCAGTAGGCATTGTCCATTAGCTCCTTGGATGCTTTTGAGGATGGGTGGGTGTGGCTTGGGGGGGCTGTACTTGGTGTCCCCCTCAGGTGCACTTATTTTCACATTTTGACCCTTTGACCCACATGACACTCCTATCATGTTTTTTTCATTAGTTGTCCCAAGTATTTTGTTGTAACATTCACCCACTAGCCCCCATACAATAGGGGCTATTCATTAGACAGGTGGGCCTTAGGGCCCATGCTATTTTGAATGTTACAAATAGACAGAAGCTTCTGAGGCCCAGCCAATTGGTATCTGGGGACACAAGCCCCTGTGTCAGCTAGATTGCAGAAGCAGCATCCCAAATTCACTTTTTAAAATACCCCAAATCCACATTCTTACAGAACAAAAGAAAGGGGTATTGATTAGATGGGCAATGTTTTATTGCTATATTTACAATGTTAAAGAAATTTGGAAGCCTACCAGTGTCTCTAGCATCATAATAAAATAAATCCTAAATATCTATATGTTTTAATGTTTGCTTTTGGTTTCCTTATCACATGGTGGGTATGTGATGGAGGGATGTGGGGTTTGCAGGAGGGAGTGGGAAGGGGGTGGGGGGATATGGGTAGGTGTGGAGGGATGTGGGGGGAGATGTGAGTCACTGTGTGTAGGTGTGGGGGGGACTGTTCCCACGGGCTACAGTTCCCCCTGCCTCAGCCCACCCGCTGATCTCCAGCCCTCTGCTCATTCCCCTGCTCTTCTCCAGCCTTGGCCCTGCTCTTCTCCAGCCTCCTGAGCCTGGAGATGAACAGAAAAAACAGGAGGCTGGAGAGAAGAGAATAACAAGCAGGAGGCTCATTCCCCCCACCCCTGTTGGTTCCCCCAGCTCCCCCCTTCATTCCTCCCACCCCCTGTTCATTCCCCACACCATCCTTCATTCTCCCAGCTCCCTGCTGTCTCTCCCAGCCCCCACCTCATCCCCAATCACTGGCAGTAGCAGAGAATGAGGAGGAGGCTGGAGAGAGCAGAGGCAGTCTCCAGCTTATCTCCAGGGGCTTGTGTCCAGCTTCCTTCTCTCTCCAGCCCCCTGCTCATTCTCTGCTACTTCCAGTGAGTGTGGGGGAGCTGGGAGAGCCAGCAGGGAGCTAGGGGAACAAATGGGGGTGGGAGGAATTAATGGTGGAATGAACAGGGGGTGGGGAGAGTGAGCGAAGAGCTAGGTGAATTAACCAGGAGCAGGGGGGTGAGGAGAACAAATGGGGAGTTGGGGAAGGTCCCTTCCACCCTTCTCCAGCCTGTCAACCCCCTACTTACTTGGCAGAAGCTGGGATGAGGTCCCTGCAGCTTGCACTGCTGCCAGCCTCACACAGGCAAGCAGCTTACTTCAGGACTGAGGAAAGAGCCAATCATAGAGACACTCCTCTGTGGAGGACTGAGCCTCTGGTTGCTTCAGGGCATGGTTTGGGGTTGTGCCCTGACCTGTTTTTATCCCCTGGGGTATTGTTTGACCCCTCAATATCCAGGAGTCTGATTTTGCTACCCCGCTGCAAATTTGCAGCATGGGGAATGGTTTTTTTGTTCTCACATGTGCCTCTTGCAGCATTGTAAAGGGGTTTGAGATGGTGCAAGAGGCATGTGTGGGCTCGTTTGGATGCACCCTTTGTGGCCATATGCCATCTTTCCACTTGGAGGTGCTGCCAGCAAAGCCAAGGTGGTGGCAGCAGCCTCCTAGACTGGACCAGCCTAGAGTCTTAGTTGTACTGAGCAGAACTGTAGGTCTGGATGGGGAGCTAGGTATGATTCTCCAATTGGCTTTAGTCCATCTCCAACTCTGGCATAGTTAAGAGGGGCCAGGAGGCTGCTCTAAAGTGTGCCAGCTGGTAACCATCCTCAAAGGATTACACAGCAGCTGTTAACTGACATGCACGGCATCATTTTGGCTTCATTCCCAGCATGCCTCCCACTCCAAGGTGGGGAGAAAGAAGGCAGAGGAAGTCAGTAAGCATCACATCTGAGGACCTGCCCCACTTCTATAGTAGGGGAAACAGAAGACCAAATCAAGCTACTTTTCAGCCACTTCACACCTCCTGTCTATAAATACCATCTCAATATATTATCAACAATGGAACTGGGCTTTCCTCCTAACATTGGTTTGCACCTGAATTTGAAAAAGTTTGCACCTAGATTGGAAATGTGTTGCTTGAGCCCATCTCTAGTTGTTTTACTATCTAGTTGAATCTTTACTGTCTTAAAAATAGTGCTAGAAAGAAAGTACATCACACAGCAAATGAAGGGTAAAAATGGCGGAGATGCTCTGCTCTTTTTAAAATATCAATCTTTTAGTAGAGAAATATAAAGATGGGATATGAGCAGTTAATAAAGGAAGAAACAATCCCTGTAAAAGCCAGGAAGGGACAAAGACAGGGGTGGTCAAACTTCTTAAACCTACTAGTTGCAAAGCAAAATCCTGACACAGCAGAGGAGAGGGCCAGTGGACATAAACTTTGGAGATGCCAAAGTGCAAAAAGCAATTTATTGCTAAATGGCTTCTTAGACTGTAATAAGCAAGAAGAGAAGAAATTTTAAATAAATAAATAAATAAAGAGATATAGAAAAAAACGGTTTTGGCATAACTTGTTTTCTTTCTTTAGGAGCTGAATTTAAACTGCTTAGGAACCATAAGTGATTAATTGAGCTGCAGCTTGGATAAAGAGCAAGAATGGAATACTCGGAGATCAGAAGTTGGCAGACCGAAACCAATCATATTCCATAGCTTTAAGAGAATTAGGTAACTAACCTTCTTTAACATTCTTTTACCACTGAAAGATAATGGACATTTGGGAGGGTACCGGAAGAAAAGAGTAAAGAAAAAAAAGAGTTTCAGTATTTGGGAAAGAATAATAATTCTGAATAGTACTATATATTTTTCTTTTCTCAGGAAGAAAATACTGAAACAAATATTCCAGAATTCCAGAGGAGTTAAAGCTGTCTAGCAATGCAGCAGAAAACAGAAAGAAATTTAAGCAGAGCTTCATCATGACCAGTGGAACTACAGAGAAGGAAGATCCATTCAAGGTACTTATTTTTTTTTTAATATAGCAGGCCCAGAAGCTCTGTCTCTTTATAATAGCCTGCAACTATCAGAAGCAGAACAGAGAAGCTATGGCACAGTAATAAAAAAGTTTGAGGAATATTGTATATGAAAACCAAATGAAATCTTTGAACATGAAACCTTTGAACTCTAATTTCCACATGAGACAGCAGAAAGAATGTGAGACCATTGAAGAGTTTGTCAAAGGCCTCAGACTGCTGATCCAGACATGCAACTTTGGAGATCTAAAAGAGTCCATTATCAGAGACCAAATAGTATTAGATATAAGGGATACAAGCCTCAGGAAAAGACTGTTAGAGGATCTTCAGCTTAATTTGGAAAAGGAAGTTAAATTGTGCCAAGTGGCTGAGATAACAAATGCCAGGCTGCAGAAGCTGGTGGAAAAAGCAGAACAAGCTGAACTAGACAGGATTACAAGACTGGAAAAACCTAAGGCAATATACAAATAATACAGAAAGGAGGACCTCACTACAAACCACGGAAGTGGAAGCCAAAGAGAATTGCTTGAAGAAACAATGGACAGCTGCAGATGTTGTGAGGGTTACCACAAACCCATGCAATGCCCTGCATTTGGTAAGCCCTGCAACAAATGCAAAAGATTCAATCACTTTGCAAGAGTTTGCAGAAAGGAGCAGGTATCCAGGTTGCTGCTGTATCGCTCTAGAGGCAAAAGGAAAAGGTCTAATAAAAGATATCACCTCTGCCAAGTGTTTTGATTCCAGAAAGGAGAAGGATGGACCACACAAGAAAAAACAGGTACATGCTTTATGCAAAAAGGAAGAGGAAGAATTCCTCATTGGTACAATGCAAGAAGTTCATTCTTCTGAGGGTAGGACAATCACCCTGGACACCAATGAACAAATGGTGACTTTTAAATTAGATACATGGACACAGGTTAATGTAAAACTAGAATACATTATTCAAAAAATGAAAACTAAACCTGTGTATTACAAGAATAAGAAAGTGAAACTTAGAGCATATAGTGGGAACATAATTACAACAAAATGTGTTTGTGTGCTGCATGTTAGACATAAGGGTAATATAGTAAAAATTCAGCCTGTAACAGTCCCAGGAAAGCTAGTGCCAATCACTGAGTAGCAAATGTGTAAAACTCTAGCTTTGATTATGAGAATGGATGCCACTGAGGGACTAGAAAGCAAGAACCTAGAATAATAATGTTATGGTGTACTCCAAGGCATAGGGAAATTGTCAACTGAGTACAAGATAGAATTAAAAGAAACAAATATTCCCACCATATATTCTCCAAGAAATGTTCCCCTTTTGCTAAGTGAGAAACTGAAAAAGGAAATAGATAGATTAGTTAACATGGACATAATAGAAAAAGTCAAGCAATCAACTGCTTGGGTTCTACTCACTGGCCATAATTGGGAAAAAAACAAGATGGATCCTTGAGATCATTGGCAATACATAAGGGGTGCATGTGCACCCCCTGAGATTGGCAGTGCACCCACTGAAAGAAGTGCTGCCAATGCCTGTGGGAAGTTGCTACTTGCCACCCCCTCTCCCTCGCACTGCTGACACTGCTGGAGGCATCTGCGGGCAGTCACCAATCACTGCTGGCCACCACCGATGCTGCCTGTGGCATCTGGGGGTGGTCACCGACTGTCCATTGGTACTCAACCCCAATACTGCTGCGTCCTCCTGCGGGAGCTCCCCATTTGCTGCCACCATGACCCTGCTGCCGCCACCACCATCACCTATGGGGAGTTGCTGTGTCCTGCCCAGCCTCTGGGGGACACACGTTGTTCATGCTTGAGATTGTGCATGGATCCTAAGCAAATGAACATATACATCAAAAGGGAGCATTTTTCTATTCCCACCAGGGAGGAGGTTTTTGGCAACATAGAAGAAGCTAAATATTTCTCCACTTTGGATGCCTCTTCTGGGTTTTGGCAAATTCCCCTAGAAAAGAATAGGGAGTCTCTGCTGTTGTTTTGAGATCTCCAGGGAATGAAACAATCTAAAAAGTGTGACAGGAAGTCAGTGAGAATGTAAATAGATGGAAATTAGGAAAACAATGGGTAGAGAAGGGAGGGGAGGGGAGGGACGAGGGGGGAAAAATGGGTGAAGGAATGCCAAAGGTAAGCAAGAGAGACTCTGCTGTAGTAATGTGTTCTCCAAGGTAGAACAGAGCCAGTCTGTGAAAAAGTAAATAGTTGGAAATTAAGAAAAGAAAGGGTAGAGAAGGAGGGGAGGAGAGCAAGGGGGAGGGGGGAATGTAAATTTTAAGGTCAGACAGGTACCTGGTGAATTAGATGTCAGGCAGGTTGTAATGTGTCATAAATCCAATGTCTATATTGAGTCCTTGATTTTTTGCATCCAAGAGATTTATGAAGTGAAGTTCTTAGGCTAATCTATGGAAGGTGTTTTGTAAGTTCGCTTTGAGGAGTAGAACTGAGAGGCTAGAGAGGGAATGATTGTCTTGTGAGAAGTGTGCACCTGCAGATAATTGGGTATTTTTGTCTTTGATGGATTTTTGGTGTGCATTCATTCTGGTATGCAGTGGTTGTTTGGTTTTTCCTACGTTTTTTCCATTAGGGCATTTAGGGCATTGGAAACCTCAACATTTAAAACCTCATAAACTGTTGGTAACTATAGCAAAGAAAAAGTTATCAGACATTCCACTCAAATTACAGAGACTTTTCTTTTAATTGCAAATGTATGATCTATGCATACAGTACATGCCAAAAAAACCCTACTTATTGCAGATATGTTGTCCAGAGCATATGACACAATGGAAAATGACAGAATTCCAGACACAGACATAGTACATGTTAATCTCATTAAAAGAGTGATCCCTGTCACAAATAAAATATGGGCACTAATTGCAGAAGCTACTCCTCAGGACACCATATTGCAAAAAGTGATAACAGCTATTTGTGCCGGTTAACCTGGAAAACATATACCTAGCTCCTCCTCTCAGCTCAAAGAAGAACTCTCAGTACTGGATGGCATTTTGTTCAAAGGCTCATGACTTGTCCCACCAGTATTAAAGAAAGACATGTTAAACAAAATACATGAGGGGCATCTAGGCATTGAAAAATGCAAACACAGAGAAAGGAGTGCTCTATGTTGGCCCAACATAAATAATGACATAGAAGATGCTATAAAATTGTTTACAATGTGCTTAAACTACAGATTAGCAGAAAGAAAAGAGCCCATGATGGTCATGGAGGAGCCCATAGCTCCTTGGTATCTAGTGAGCATTGACTTATTCATGCATGCAGGAAAAAATTATGTATTAGTGCTGGATTATTATTCTCACTATCCTGAAATAGTAATGCTCAAAAGCACAACAGCAAAACATGTCATAACTCACATCAAATTGATTTTTGCTAGACATGGGATTCCACAAATTGTGAGAACAGGCAATGGACCTCAACTTTCTTGATTTTAAAGAGTTTGCAAAGAAATATGGATTCTGTCACAACACTTCAAATCCTAAATACCCACAACCCAAATACTGTGGTAGAAAATGGAGTACAAATAGTGAAGAAATTGTTGAAAAAAGTTACAGATTCACACGCTAATGTTTACCTGTCACTCTTAAATTACAGGTCAATGCCCATGAAACATGGATTGTCCCCAGCAGAAATGCTGTTTAACAGGAAACTCAAAACCAGGCTGACAAATCTTGGTGCTTATCAGAATGAAAAGCAAAACGTGAAAACATTTAAAAAATTCGACAAACTCAAACAAAAATAGTACTATGACAGGGGGTCCAGGGAGTTACCACAACTGCACAACAGACATGGTGCTGATTTCAAATGGACAAATGTGGAAACAAAAAGCACTAATTTCCTACCAAGCAGCTCCCAGATCCTAGCAAGTAGCCACACTGGAAGGACAGGTATTAAGAAGGAACAGATGACACCTGCAGCTCATAAAAGGGAGAAAAGAAGCAGCATCACGAGATTCATCAAAGGAAACAGAGCTAACAAAGCAACAAGAAATGACAGAGAAGTTTGAAAATGACACAGAAGTAGAGACGTCTGGTGCAGTGGTTTAGAGACATCTAAACAAGGAAACCAAACAAGAACTGAACTGATAAGGACTGAGAATACAGAGAAACTGAGAAGACCACTTAGAGCTAAAAAACCAACACAGAGACTTATAGAGACCTGTTGAAATGTGCTTTTAACTATGTGTTGAACTAAACTGACAATGTTAGTATTATATAGGGATATGTAACATATAAAGCGGGAAGATGTGTGGATACCTTTAAGACTGTTAGGTATAAGATGTCCCCTGGCCCCCGGGGATCACAGGGGAAACAGCAGATCAGTAGGCTAAGAATGCTCTCTGAATAAACAAGCTTTATCATTCTGTAAGTTTAACTCCTTGGTCTTCTGAGGTAACACAGCGGGCTGGAAAGCCAGGAATTGGGGGGTGGAGGAGAGAGAGAGAGAGAGAGAGAGAGAGAGAGTGTGTGTGGCAGGGGGATGTAGGAGGGAGGCAGGTGCCTGCCAGCAATGAGGGAAGCTGTCCAGGAGCTGGGGCTCCAGCAGGAGGAGGCACCTGCCCCTCCAGTGGGGGAAGGGGGTGGCGGGAGCCCTTTGGGGGCGGCAGAGAACTGCGTGGCTGGGCTCATGGCACTGGGGCCAGTGCCTGCGCTCACTGGGATGGGGCAGCCAGAAAACACTGCAGGGCTGGGAGGAGCAGGGGTCTGTTGGTCAGGAGTGAGGGACACCAGCAGGGATGGTGGGGCAGGGAGCTGTGGGGCAGGAATAAGGGGCACTGTCAGGGCTGGGGGAGGGGCTGTGGCTTGGGAGTGAGAGGCACCAGTGGGGGCTGGGGACTGTGGGTCAGGAGTAAGGGGTATCAGCAGGAATGGGGATACTGCAGGTTGGGAGTGAGGGGCACCAGGATGGTCTAGGGGGCAGGTTACTATGGGTTGGGACTGAGGGTCAGTGTCAGGGCTGGGGGGGCTGTGGCTTGGGAGTGAGGGGCAAGGGTAGGGCACGGGCATATCACCGCCCCTCCACAATCATACCCCTCAACAGGTGTCCTCTTTTTTGCAACTGGAAATATAGTAACCCTAGTGTACACTACATACACAGTGAGCTCTCTGGGCAAACTGGCATGTCACTGCTGGCTGTATCCAGAGGTACTGCTTTTACACAGCTCTGGAGCCCAGGGGTAAACACCAGGGTCAGATCTAAAGGAGGTGCACTGGTACAGTTGATTACCGCTCTACCCAACATGTAAAACCAATGGCCTGGCAGTGGGAGCAGCATTCATTTCTAGTCAGGCAGCAATGACAGAAACAATTGACTTCATGGCTCATTATACTCCACTGGATTCCATCTAAATTCTTCATTCCACAGGTATGTTAATAACCCTTCTTTTTAATGGTCCTGATATTCCACTAATGAAGCTATTCTTTCCTCTGCAATTCTACTGTCTTTTAGCCACTCCTGGTAATGTAGGTCCTACTTCACTGCCCAGTGGGCTTTTTTTTAACGCTGGCTAAAAACACGCTCTTAGGTGTGAAAGTAACTTTCAGTGAAGCATTGAATACATTGTCAAGATGCTCAAGAAGGCTATTTTTTTAATATGAATCTTAAAAAAAGACATTCATTTAATTCTAACAATTACAGACAATATATATTTTTGCCTAGTTTGTTTTGTGTGTGTTTTTATACATAATATATGATATAGCAAATCTATATTTGCTATTGCATGGATCATAAAATGAACAATACAGCCCTAGGCCTTTAGATTATTAGTAAAGCTTCCAGTTTCTTTTTAACTTGATAAAAGTATGCATTCCGTTATATGTGATGATGCACCACATCATCTGCACACCTTTTTCAAAATTCTGGATCCACCTTGGAAAGTGTTGTCTCCTCCCGTTTTCCCCAAGCAATAGTGCAGGAGTTGTCAACTGGGGGTACACATATCCCTGGGGGTATTTAGGAAGGCCCTAGGGGGTATGTGTAGGGGGAGGGGACAAAACGTCACCACCCCACGCTGCCGCCTCCCAGGAGCAGGGCTGGGGTGGGGCTAGGGTAGTGGTGGTAGGGAGGGGGGGAGTCTGCACATGGCGGTGTTCCCACCGCCATCCACCACCCCATACTGCTGCTGCTCTGCATGTGTCCGTATCCCCCCCACCCCCCGCCTGCTCCACATCCATCCATGCACCACCACCCACCCCACTTTGCATCTGGCCCTGAGGGTACACTTATTAAAAAAGGTTGAAAACTCCTGCAATAATGATGTTCACCCCCTAGTCTCAGGAGCTGTGCAAAAGTGATGCCTTTGGCCAGATCCCAGACTGACATGCTGATGAACTCAGAGATCTCAGTGTGCATCCTGAATTCCAGCAGGGGCCACATTGACAGGCCAGTGAGTTCATGCCAACAACAGAGGGGCTTTGCAGGTTACAGGTTTGCCAGCATCACTGTACTGTCACTGCAGGTAGGACATTTTCAATACACACTGGGCATGGCTTGCCTTTCTCTGTGAGAATATTAATTGCAGACTTAAAAAAAATACACATATGGCAAATCACCCATTTACACATAATTGATTTGTTTGGGCTTTTCTCATTATTAGGCAGGCAGCTGGTAATTGAAGTGTCATTAAGGAGTTGCCACTGGTCTCAAAACATCATGCTTAATGAGGAGTCCCTTTTATTGGATTCCTTTATGTGCATCCCAGTTCTGATCTTTATCACTGCCTCCATATGTCTTGTGCACGTGAGTGTCATATGCTCTACCATGGTCAGTTGTTTGATTAAGTAGTTTGGCATTAGATTGGATTTTTGATAGACTGTGCATAATGAAGTGATGTGGAGAGTGCTAGTCATCAGAATAAAACAATGCTTTCACTGGCCAAAACAAAGCTTTGCTGAAATATTTGAGCACATATAGTTCACAGAAATGCCGAAGAAAATATTATCCCCATGGCCTGAGAGGACTCAAATGCTGATAATATTACATCCAACTGCTTAAAGAGACAGATTTAAGAGTGATATTCTAAGTGTAGGGATGGAGGCAAGCCAGGCTCCATTTCTAACTGAGAGCCAGATTCTGAGGCACCATCCTGTCGTTCTTTAGTATGCTCTTTTCAGCGTTCCCTTCTGCACATCATGAGCAAGTGCCCTGAAAATGAAACAGATTCATTGAGCTGATGCCAGCTGCAGCTTCTTCCTCTCAGATGCTCATTTGGATGTACAGCTCTACAAAATCCATGTGGCCACCTTACTCTTTCACCTCTCCACTTGTATGTATCTGTTTTGTGTTCCACAGCCATGCATGCTCAGGACCATGGTGGCTTTTGTTTTCAAGGCAGCATCACACAACTTGACTGCACACATAGTAGTGTCCATCCAATAAGGGTACCTTTTTGCAAAATACAGGCTAAATTATTCTGCAATACCAAAGCAGTAAATACAGGAGGCACTAACACCTTGTATGCAGATGACATACTAACATAGAAAAACAGGACTAAAAGGGACCTTGCAGCCATTGAGTCCAGACCCCTGCATTCACAGGCACCTTTCACCCAGAGTCCTAGAAACTGTACACTGCAGCACCTTATACATGCCATGAACATGAAGTTACTTATAAAAACAGAATCAAAGGCCACCCTCAGCATGCCATAGGTAGAAAGCAGGGAATGACAATGAAGTTGTCATTGTCCTGCCACTGCAATGGATAAAGAAGTTATTAGGTTAACATAGGTTTATAGATAGGATACTTGAGTACCCAACATTGTGTTGTTTGATATTATTCATACATGCTTTTCAAGTGCCATTCATGTCATATCTTAAAAGATGAACACTCATTGGTCATTGTCACATATAGCTGAATACCACCAGAGAAAGGGAGACTGGTGTAAAATGCCTATAGACTTGACTCTGCCTCTGCAATGTGAGCTTACATTTCTTCTCTCTTCAGAGCAGGTAATTATACCCTCCCACTACTTCAAACAAAAGTGCATTCTTCTCTTTCAAAGCAGTCAGATTTTGATAACTTTTTCTGCCCACTTAAGCTCACATCAATCAGGCTTTATGTAACCATACCGCATTTCCAGAAATGAGACCTATTCTTCAAAACAGCTATTAGGAAGAGAAGGCTTAAAATGAAGAGATGGTATTGTACATAATATGTGATATCCTGACCATAGACATCATTTTGTAAATAATAACTAGAGGAAATATGTGTCCTAGATGGAGAATTTTGTAACAGAGGACTACGTCATGAGAGAGGATTCAGTTCTGTTTTTTAGAACTAATGGCTGTAGAATAAAGCATCTGAACTATTCTTTTGTACTTAGTGTCTTGTAGAAGAGGGCAGTGTAAACTACTTCTAAATATTTTGTCAGTGGTAATAAAAATGCTTTTGTAGTCGCATCAATTGAATTAAGCCATAAATTAATGGGTTTATAAATGCACAAAGAAACGATTTATTCAAGGGCTGTGCCAGACTATGAAATCTCTGGAGGGGTCATGTTATAAAGGATTTTTTTAACTGACTCACTTAACTAGAAACTTTAGATTGCTAACCTTTTTCAGTTTCCCTATTTAGTGTCCATGGCCTTAAAATCCAGAACATATTTTGTGTATGAAACACAACACGTTCAAGATAAATGTCAAAAGAACAAAATAAGGGGGGAATCCAGGTATAGCTGCAAGATAATGATTATATTGGGTGGTTGCAAAACTGCTTCTACTTATCTTCAAGGATACAGGAAGCCAGTATCACAGACATATGTCTTGGTAGCAGAAGCCAACCCTGTTGGCAGCCTCATTTTCTAAATGCTGGAAGAATGGAACATCCTTTAGTTTCAAATGATGGAGAATTTGAGGACAGGGGCTATAAAATACAACTTTTAAAGTTACAGTATTTCAAAACTCTTTAAAGTGCAATTGTAAATTACTATTCTACCTATCACTTAGTAGGGCTGCCTTAAATATATTTATGACCATTTGTTCAGCTTGTATTATAGAAACAAATTTATGGCTGTTCTACTAGACTTTTATGCTGCATGATTGCTATGGTACTGGAACACTTACTAGAAATGAATTATCTAGTGAAACTACCACTGCAGCAACAAATAAGCTTGCAAAATAGTTTCAGTTATAAAATAAAACTTCTTTCCTCAGCTAATCACTTTTTTTCAATCACTCTTTTTTTACCCTGACATTTTTAATGCTTGGTCTCTGTCCAAGGATTAAATGCTTTGGAATTTCAAGGAAAGCCCTGTTAGCTGTTCTTTTGAGCAGTGCATGCATTAGACAACAACAGATTTCCACTTGGAGGAAAGAAAGACAAAACCAGAAACAAACAAAACAATACAAAGAAACTCTGTAGAATTACTGTAGGATATAGCTAAATGTTGTAACCTGGCATGTTAAAAGAATATGTAAAAGGTTAATTTTGGAAAACCAATTGGACACAGTAAAAATTTAATAGGGTTCTTAATTTAAAATGGTGGACTTGCAGATTTTCATTGGAAATGGTTACATTTAAACAGGGAATGAATGAATTTAAATATGGGATGATATCCTCTTACAGAAATCTATATCTGGGATAGCACTTCACATCTATATATATTATATAGGCAACTGCCAGTCCTCCGGATCATGGTGTACGCGTAACAGGTCTTGTTAGGTGCCTGATGAATCTGCTTGTGACAAGCGCAATTTGAGAGTGACACATTTGACAGATCCATGTATGGTCTGATTTGGAGTCCAAGTTTACAGCACACTGCTTCCTTCTTTCTTGCTTTGCTTCCATCCTTTGTATCAAAGTCGCTTCACGTTGAGCTGCACCTAGTGCCAGATGTTCCATCCAGATTGGATAGGATTCTGTGCACTCGTCCCAGCTTTCTACACTGATGCTGAACGATTTCATATCATTCTTGCATAGGTCATGGTATCACCATAGAGGGCAACCCTGCTTTCTAGAGCCATCTGGAGTCTTGCTGCACAAGATAGTCTTGGAGATACAGACTCCTCCCATTCTCCTGTCATGGCCAAGCTGTCACAACCTCCTCTTTTTGATAGTGGTTTGTAAGTGTGTTAATCCTGAGTGCTCCAGCACTTCCGTGTTTAGCATTTTGTCTTCACACTTTATTTTCAGAATCTTGTGCAGGCATCTCATGTGGAAGCTGTTCATGTGCCTAGCATATGTAGTCCATGTTTCTGAACCATAAAGCAAGGATAAAAGTCTCATAGATTCAAATCATCACCTTAGTTGACAGCTTGCTGTTATTCCATGTGCATTTCTGTAATAGCCCAAAATTCATAGCTGATTTCTGATTCTGTTAGTCTGATTTCTTTTCAGTCTGCAAGTCAAGTTTGCAGGCTGTGTCATCTATAAACAGGGAATTTCTCAGAACCAGCTCTTTCACCTTGGTTTTCACTCCAAACCTTGTGATATTGAACAAGCCTCCATCTAGTCTGGTTCAAAGATAAAGGCCATCATTGTTGCCCTTCAATGCATGAAGCAGCAGGAATGAAAAGTAGATGTTAAAGAGCAAGGAGGCTTAAAACACACCTCTGTTGCATCCTGCTGTTGATGTCAAAGGCATCCAAGGATTCTTTGTTTTCATACACTACAGTTGCCTTCATATCTTGATATAGTGAGTGAATGATGTTCAACAGCTTGTGGGGGACAACCCACTTTCTTCAGAACAGTAAAAAGCCCCTGTCTTTTGACTATATTGAAGGCCTTCATCAGATTGATGAAAGATATACAGTGGTATTTATTTTTCTCTACACTTCTCTTGCAGTTGCTTGATTGAAAATATCATACCAATGGTGAAGTGTCCTGAGTGAAAACCATGTTGACTTTGAGGATAGAGTCTTTCACCTAGAGACTGCAGCCTAGGAAGCATAATGCAATGACAACTTTTTGGATGATGTTCAACAGAGAGATACCTCTGTTGTTGTCACAGTTGCTTCTATCCCCCTTGTTTTTGTATATTTTTTAATCGTACAAACTGAGCATTTTTGGAATCTTGCAGTACCAACAGAGCAGTATAACTTCATGGAGCTTTAGAAGTAATTTGTCATTGGCATATTTGTAGATGTCAGCAAGCATGCTGTCATTGTCAGATGCCTTGTTCCCAGGAATCATTTTAATGGCTTTCTGCAAATCTTCTAATATAGGTTCATTGTCCAAATCCATCATAACTTCAAACTGTGGTAATCCTTGAAGGCCTTTGTGCTTGATTTCAGTTTCACTAAAGTATACTGTTCCAAAATGTTCAATCCAACCACTGAGTGGTTTTTGTTTATCGGTAATGATATTTCCATTTAAGTCTTTCAGCAGAGCTGTTTTTTTCTTGACTGGACCAATTGCTCATTTGATAGCTTCATACATTCTGCAGCTACCACCTGCATCAGCTGCTTTCTGAATAGCGTGACAAAGTTTCAGCCAAAAATCCTGAGCACACATCCTAGTCTCCTTTTACATTTCTCTTTGAGCTTTTCTCAAATTTTTCGGGATTGTGGTGTTAGAAGATTTCTTTTAGATGGTTAGCACCTTCCTGTTGCTCTCAACCAGTGGTAGAAGGGTTTCAGAGTGCTCTTGAAACCAGTCTGCATTTTTCTCGCATTTTTTGTCAAACACTGTTAGAGCAGCATTGTACATGTTAGTTTTTAAGCTTTCTCAAGCCTTGGTGACTGAATTGTTAGGTAAACTTGCTTTCACAACTTCTTCATTGAATATTCTGCATCTTTCTACATCTTCAGTTTAGCTGATGTCACTCTGAGGCTGACTGGTGGCTTTGCTATGATGGATCTTTTTGTGGGGACTGATTCTGACTTGGCAGCAGACTAAGGCATGGTCAGTGTCATAGTCAGCACTGTGATAAGGCCTCATGTGCAGGATTTCTTTCAAGTGGTTGCACCTGGTCAGTACTAGATTTAATTGGTACGAATGATCTTGGGTGTTTCAATGACGTCTTTCTTGCAATTTTCCCAGTAAAGTAGGTGGTGGTAATATACAGATTTTGACTTGCACACAGTTCTAACAGTCCCTGGTCATTTTCATTCATATTATCAATTCTGTATTTGCTTAGAATACCAGGCCAGTTCTCAAAACCAAATCCAGCACACTGAGTGTCATGAGTCAAACAGATACAGCAATGGGGCTTTCACAGGAAGTAAACTGTTTCTAATATCAAAGCCTACTTCCTGCTCTCTCCTTTCTCCTGCTGCCTTCTCATCCCAGAATATGTTGTAATTATTCTCTTGGATAGAACACATAACTAGGACCCAAGTTTCTCATAACATAGCGATTTCAATTCTGAGTCTAACCAATTTATTGTTTAGTATTTCTGTTTTCTGTAAATCAGAGTCCAAATTGAATCCAGGGGTCTGAGCCCAAACATTGCAACATATGAGTTGCTTTATGTCATTTTGGCCACAATAGATTGAGTTGGGGCATGGCTTTTTTTACCCCACCTTTTCTAGGGACTTCCACAAGACAGGCAAGCAGGTAAACCCTGAATAGGGCTGCTTGGATGCCTGGGTGGCTGCCTCAGGTTCCTTTTGCTCCTTATGGAGTCCTGCAACCATCACACCCAGACCTTCAACGCATACAGCTAGGCAAGATTAGGGAGGAGTGGAAGCTGCTTTAGATCTAACATTCCCCCCTTAGACCACTGAGACAGAGTCCAAAGGCCAGACTGACTCCAGATAGTGCCTTGGTAGTTGTAGCTTCTGCCAGAGAGCAACAGATTAGAGCTGCTGCTGACTGCCTAATGCCTGTGTGAGGGTACATTTCTGTCAGGATGATGTTCCTTATCTTTAGTTCAACCAAGAAATACCCACAAGGCAGTTGGTGAAAGGGTTTTGAGGTGTTCTATACTCACCTTACTCTGGAGGTTGCAACATTGTGGCATTTTATAAGAGCTACCTTGCCACAAGTAGCCCCATCTTGTTACTATCAGGCCCCCAGGGAGATGCAGTTTACAGTCATACTCAGGACAACATCTACATAGTAAATTGTTTTTAAAAAAAAACCACATAAAATAACTTTCTATTATGCTCTATTGCACTTTGTCACATAGGGTAAATCTGAATTAAAAGACACGTAGAATGAAAATGACATACTCTGCAATCTTCCACAGGAGGAATTCAGAATGCAGAATTCAAACCCAGATTGCAAGCACTCCTAAAAGCCTGGAGTGTTCAAACCAGGGATTTCACTTCAGCCCATCTTAGTGGAAATGCATCATTACTTTTGGAGCCACAGTTCTAAAAAGTTCAGACGTTCTCCTAATTTTATTTTTAGTAAAGAAATTTGTAAAATAAGTAACAATGGGATTCCATTTGCATGAAACTCTACTATGAGTACAGATCTGAACTCATGATTTTCCAGCATTTTCTTTTGAGCTCATAGATTCATAGATTGTAAGGCTGGAAGGGACCTTGGAAGATCACCGGGTACAGGCCCCTGCACCAAGCAGGAAAGACAACTGGGGTCAGGTAGCCCCAGCAAGGTGATTGTACAGTCTCCTCTTGCAGATTTAGAGGGTAGGCAATTGCACCATGTGGCAAACTGGGACTCCCCGACTAGCCAGTGCTAGTTTCCCCATTTGCCTTTGGGAACATCACCCACCTGACTCGCCTGCCATGCCTTGTTGGTAATTAATTAAGTTGTTGATTAAGATGAGAAGCTACCCATTCTTGCCCCAATGCCATGGGGTGCTATCTGCAGCTCCATTCCTCCCCTACACCGCAGCCCAAGCCTCACAGATGGCATCCAGATGACAATGCTCCTGGCCTACAGCCGGATCAAGCTTAGGCCTCAGACACACTCACATTCATACCGTCCTTCTCTCACTAGGGCGTCTCACATTCCACCCTCTCTCACATGGTCTCTTTCATGTGTCGACAACTTGTACTGACTTGCTCCCTCTTGGAGCAGGCCCCTTTGGCCATAGGCTTTAGCTAGTTCATACCTTGGGTGGCAGATGTACCGTCTTTTGGGCCTCTCCCATGACCCTTACCAGGGTAGCAGCCAGCCAATTACTCAACTGGGCCTAAGCTTGCTCTGGCCCCTTCCAGGGCAACTCTGTACACTCAGTCATACTGGGCTCCCAGCCCTCTGGTTCTCCCCCACCCCACTGGGGTCCCTCCTCTCTGCCCCCATTCTCGGGCTACCCATCACTGGGGCATTCTTATCCCACATCATGACTGGTGCTCTGGCATCTCACAGGGACTCTCACTCCTCCCCGGAGCAGCAGGTCATTGTACTCAACTATAGGTCTTACTTTTGACCCACACTCAGCCTCCCAGTGGTGGAGGACTTACCGGGGTCAGAACTCACCCTTACCCTTGGACCTCTTGGGCCAGAGACCCTTACTTGGTCTCTGGCCCAAACTTCAGCCTCAGGCATACGAAGACATGCCTTGGCCTACTCCCCTCACATACGGTTCTCTGCCCCCTCACTGGGGCTCCATACCGCCCGCCTTACTGGGGCCGCCCTCTCACTGGGCATCCTCATGCCCCCTCACTGAAACTCCACACCACCCCTTCACTGCAGCTGCCCTGTCACTGGGGCTCCACATCTCTGCTTCCCTCCCTGGGGGGCTCAGATGGCTACAGCCATGCCTGGCCCCAACTCTCATTTCTTGGGGTCTTGCATGCCACATGGTGCAGGCTGCCACTCAAAGGTGAGGGCTGGGGTTAAGGCACACCTACTCACCTTTCACCTGGGTGGTAACTGGCCTGGCATTTCCTGGGGGCTCCTACGCCACTGGGAGTCCCACCAGACCACCCACTCCCAGCAGAGTGCAGTTTTAGGTCATGCCCAGGACCAGGATCCAAGCCATTCCCTACAGCTCCTGCCTTTACCTCCAGGATGTTGTATTCAGCCTTGCATCCAGGCGATGTCACTGCCTGGCCTGCCAGATGCAAACTGCTCTTTTTTTATATAGGCAGCCAGAGGTCTAAAATGGGCTCTGCAATCAAGCACTTCCTGGCTGCTTGGCTCCGCTCTTACAGTGGCAGGCACCAACAGTGCCCTGCCACACAACACGTCTGGAGGGAGCTTATTCCACAGTCTGGACACCCTAGTTGTGAGGTAGCTTTTCCTAATGTTGAGCCTGAAAAAGTCTTCCAGGAGTTTGTGGCCATTACTCCTAGTTTTCCCTAAGATTGCCATGGTGGCCCATACTTTTCCCCAAGGGTGTGAAGAGTTGTCCATTGAACACTATTTTTAAAGCTTCCCCAGTGTCTTTATGGAAGGCCAATCCATCTTTCTGTGTTTTCCGATTTCCCAGAGTTTCTAGAATGATCCCTATATTTGATTCTAATTTCTTCTTTGTTATTCTAGTCACTCTCATCTCTCAGCTTGCCTTTTCATATTCTACCTGTTTTTCCCTGTCTTTGAATGAGAACCTGATGGTGTTTAACACCGAAAAATGCAAGGTTCTCCACCTTGGGAGGAAAAACCTGCAGCATCCTTATAGGCTCGGCAGTGCTGTGCTGACTAGCACTATGGATGAAAAGGACTTGGGGGTCATGACTGACCACAAGATGAACATGAGCCTTCAATGTGATTCTGCGGCTAGTAAAGTGAGCAAAACGCAGGCTTGCATCCATAGATGCTTCTCAAGTAAATCCCAGGACATCATTCTCCCCTTGTACTCAGCCTTGGTGAGGCCGCAGCTGGAGTACTGCATCCAGTTTTGGTCTCCACAATTCAAAAAGGATGTGGAGAAGCTTGAGAGAGTCCAGAGAAGAGCCACATTCATGATCAGAGGTCAGGAAAACAGACCTTACGACGACAGGCTGAGAGCCATGGGGCTCTTTAGCCTGGAAAAGTGCAGGCTCAGGGGTGATCTGATGGCCACCTATATGTTTATCGGGGTGTTCACCAGGACCCGGGGGAACAATTGTTCACCAGATCACCCCAAGGGATGACAAGGTCAAATGGTTATAAACTCTCCAGCAAGACCATTTCAGGCTGGATATATGGAAAAACTTCTTTACTATCTGAGCCCCCAAGGTCTAGAATAGCCTGTCATTGGAGGTGGTAGGTAGGTAGGTAGGTAGGTAGATAGATAGAGAGATAGATCTACTACCTATGACCCTTCTTGTTCCAAAATCACTGTTTCTCAGAGAAGTTAGGGGTCTGCAGCATTAGCTTCATCTACCTCAAAATAACCTGGAAACATGCCATCTCTAGAAGATCGTGCCTCTCTATATGATAGCAGGCTGACATCATCTCCACTCTCTCCAGACTGGGCAACCTGTGCCCAATCACTGCAATGCTCTGACCCAGATGTTTGACTGACTGCTTATCCCAATAAAAATTAACGCACATTTCTCTGTAGCAGCTTCCTGGCTGGCAAAGAGTATTGCTGCTGGTTCTTACAATGCCAAGCTGGCAGCAATATTAGGACTGCCCTGGAGCTGGTCAAACAATGTATCCCTTGCTGCTATGACTCTGTCCTTTATTATGTACTTCTGGTCAATAAATGCAATTAGCATATTTTATCCAGAGCCCAGGCCCATAAGGGGACAGTGTTTATAAAAAGCCTGCCAGAACCTGGACACAGAGGTAGTTATACTGACTGGAGAAAAATCTGCTTCCATCCTTCCCAGTTAGGGCCACTTTTTGTATACAGTTAGTTGGTGTAAATATAAGAAGGGAAAAAATACATTGGAATGACCTAACCTCCCTAAGAATACTCGTTATTATTCATATTGCTGAAGCACCTCCAGAACTCAGTCATGAATGAGAGCATCACTGTACAAAACACTAACAGGCGTGTATTAAAAACATACCCCAAGCCCCAAAGAACTTACAAGCTTAGCATATGACAAGAGCTAACTGTTAGGAGAGGGGGCCATTATTACTGTTAGAAACATTGTGAGCATTGCAACCTGCCAGGCACAGATATACAAATGAGGGAAGGAAGCATTAACAGGAAAGGAGTGTTTGAGGAGCATGCCAAGGAGCCATAAAATGTTGTTGGCTAATCCAAAGGGTAATTGTGAGATGACCGAACTGCTTATCCAGCGTACAAAAATACCCTATGTGTATGCTGAGGAAAGTATTTACTCTGTATGATTTGCTCTATTATACTAGCTGTGGTCCTTTTACCTCAGGAGTTGCTATTGTACAGATACCTACTGGGTCGTTAGAGGACTTCAGATTACAGAGTTGTCAAGCCAATTCTTCCATTTCCTCCCTCTCCCCCTTCCCATTATAGTCTCTTAATATATTAAATAGGAAAAAAATATTGCTCAGCCTGCACCACAAAACTGCAAAACAGTGCCATCTGCCACTATTCAACAGGTTTTTTAATGACTGAAATTTAAATGTGGTCACTAGAGGGCACCAACATTTCACTTAACAGAAAATTTGGGAAATAGACCAAAGCTCTTCACAAATGCAGCTTATGGAAGAAAAAAATACCTCTAGCATTCAGTACCAGCAACTAGCAAACATAATGAGAAAAGATGAATTGGTAATACTAAGAACAGCCATAAGAAAAGCAACAGAGATGCTTTGGCAAATTTTTAAAAATAGCTTAGATCAAAAGGCTGAACTTACCTATTTATACTAAACAGGAAAAGAACTTGAAAACTTGCTTTTCCATTTTAACTGTAAATGCTTGTTGCAAGTTACAACAAAAAAGTCAAATTGTGAAAAGTATTTATGAAAATAAAGCTAGCAATAAAAATATGTATTATAACATAAGCCTCCACATTTTGAAAAAAATAAATAATAGCTTGATGCGTTAGGACAAATTAACTATGTAATGATTAACCAGCTACATAGAAAGATACCGAGACTCGTTCAGAGATTTCCTTTTAGATCAAACCTATAAGAACACCCTTAGAGGACCAGAAAAACTATCCTATCCCAGAGCTATCCAATGTTGATATGATACCACTGGAAAAGAGAACAGTGGCTGAAGTTGCAGCAGTACTTAAAAAAGCTACTCTGTCTTTTCTTTCCATCCAAACACAAACAGCACCCACACTTCTGTCACCATTGGGACCCTGTTGTCTTATACACTAGCTCAAGAGACAGTCCACTGAAGAGTTTATGGCCTGATCCAGCATGCCCTGAGGCTTATCACCGACTTCACTGTGCATTGAATCAAGACTAATGAGTTCTAAGACTCCAAAGATAAAGGATGAGAGGAAAGGGTACAAGATACATAGAGAAGATAAATACTGCTGTGCCTACACAAAAATAGAGAAGCCTATGAAAAGTTATATTAAATACAAACAGCTGAGGAAATATTTGAAAAAATGTGTATGCATAAAAGAAAAAATGGAGAAGATGGGAAGATGTGCAATAGGAATATAAAATAATAAAATGACAAAGCAATGGTTGTATCTTTTATACCTATACATTAGCTTGAAAAAAATATATATACTAAAGTAACATTTGAAGCCAGGTAGTTTAAATAAAGTGGGGAGTCTAGCATCTGAAAATGACTGCATGGGTCTCTTGTTCATGATACTGCATATGCAAGTATCAGGGTCTATGTGGGGACATAAGAGGTATGACATACGGGAAGGAGGCACTGAGCTATTGAGTTCAGAACCTAGATTCACAGGTAGCATTATTCTGCAAGGGTCCACAAGAACAACAGGTCTGGCCCCTCACTCTCCAATCACAAAACACCTGGTAAAACAAACTAGAATATGTCGGGAGAGGCAAGCACACCACCAATACCTTGGCGACTGTCATGGCAGGGAATTTCTTTTCTGGCACTCAGGTACTTCATGCTTTAGCATATGAAATGCAGTTGCTTGGCAGGTCAGATTCTTACTTCATTTATCCTAATTTAGGTATGGAATGACTCCTTGCAGTTAGTTAAATAACTAGATTTATGCTAATATAGCTGAGAAAGTAATCTAGACTTCATGTGCACATAAAGTCACATGATTATTGGCAAAATCTGAAGTATGGAACAATGGCTCATGCAGTTTTTCTACATTTTTCTGAATGTACCTACACAAATGCAGCCCCAGAATGCTCTACGTCTGACAGCTACTGTATCTGAATGCACATGACACGGTTGATTTAGCTTTACTTCTCTTTGGGCTGGTCTATGTGTGCAATTAATGTGAAGTTATAAATTCTGGAGCTTATTACTCTGGAGTTTATTGCTCCTGGGCACGTCATTTGAACATGCACTCAAGACCACAGCATACTGAGCTGCATCAGGGCAGTGCCAGCTGGCAGGAGGTCTGGGGGGTCAGCCTGCCAACCCAGAGATGCTTCCCACAGCTCAGCATGCTATGGAGGGCTGGCTGAGGCATGAGGATACTTCAATATGGGGCTAGCTGGCAGCCAGCCCCCACACTGAAGCACCCTCATGTCTCAGCCAGCCGGGGAAGCATCTACACATGAGGTGCTGCAGAATAAACAACTCCACAGCAAGATAGTCCTTGTATTTACAAGCACTACCTTGCTGAGGAGTTAATTAGCTTATTCCAGCTTAAAAGGGGCACATGTGTATATGTAATGTTTACTGCACAATAATTAGTCAACTCTGCAGTAAACATCTCATGCAGATGTGTCGTATTTGTGCAAGATTAAGCACTATAGGCCTAATTCAGATCTCATCTGCATTCATTTTACATGCTGATTAATTACACTGACAGCAGCAGTGTTTCTGACTTACACCTTTATAAACTATACTTGTGATTGTACAGGCAAAATGATAGCTGTTCTATCCTGTCCTATTTCACCTATGAATGATCAAGTGGGCTTTAGGCCACAGGAATGCAGGGGCAAAGCCTGAAACCACAAGCTTGTGGTACAAGGAAACTCCAGCTTGATTTTTCCTTTCCTGTTAGGTGCTTTCTTTTCTTGCTATAAAAGCTTGATACACATGTGGCCTTGCAGTATGCAGTGTCTAACATTTCAACCTTAAGCAACATAAAAGTTCAGTTACTTT
Source organism: Crocodylus siamensis (assembly GCF_052110815.1). Taxonomy (NCBI): domain Eukaryota; kingdom Metazoa; phylum Chordata; order Crocodylia; family Crocodylidae; genus Crocodylus; species Crocodylus siamensis. The sequence continues at coordinate 131,715,257 of NC_143397.1, read as the reverse complement.
CTGGTGAAAATAATTTTGTGCACAGCTGGTATAAGGGAAACCCAGTTACAGTTTAGATGTCTGAACACCGTATATGCACATGAGTCAGAGGACACCCATCATGCTGGGTGGAAGGGGAGAGGAAACACTTGCACAGGGCAGCAGGTACACTTTTATAAATGCAATTACCTAAAATATGAGAAACATGGATTCACTAGAACTAAAACAATGGTGGGCATGGGCTTTCAGTAATGAGCCTTGTTGGAGGTGTACCAACAGGGCATAATTTTGGGAACAGTGTGTGCTTCACTGCCTGTCTGACTGCAGTGTGATTTATAGAGTCGAAATAAAGTCATGACAAGGCAATTTTTGGATTAACTTTGTCTGGCTTTGAGTTTGCAAAATATCCATGAAGCAGAGCTCTTTTAAAACTGCTTCTAATGTCTTGTTCTTAACTTGGGCAGCACCTGATGAAGTGAGCTGAGGCTCATAAAATGCTTATGCATCTCTGATTTAGTTTATAAGATGCATCTCTACCCTGCTTTCTGGCTGACATTATTAAAAAAGCCATTTTTTAATTTAAAAAACATGAATAATAATCAATGAATAGGGATTTTAAAAGGCTTGTCAAATGGAGGGGGAGGTGCTGAAAAGACCCTGGTCTAAAGGACAGAAGACAGGGCTGGGTGCTAGGAAACCCTAAGTTCTAGCCTTGATGACTTGCACTTAGAGAACATTTTGCAAATCTAGGGGTGGATCCAGACTGGGTGAAGTGTCATGGTTGCACTCCCCCTTTCAGATGATTCTTTTTAAGTCCTTGAATCAGATGAGAACCCCTTCTTTCCCTTCCCCTCTGTGCTCAGCTGCATGTCCCCTGCTTCCCCACCCACCACTGATACTAACACTGCCCCTAGCTGAAGCCAGAAGCAGGGGGAACTCCACTGCTGCTTCTGCCCTGCTCCAGGCAGACTGGGTGTTGGACTGTTCAGCAAACCAGGCTCGGCTGGGGACAGCAGCAACAGGAGTAGCAGTGGGTGGGTTCTCTCTTACTGCACAGTCCTCCTGGGCATTCCCCACTAGCCCAGGAATGAGCTCAGGAAGGAGAAACCTGTCTCCTTCCACTGCCACTAAGCCCAGCTCTCTATGCAATCTGGCTGGAACAGCCAGGGCAGGAATGGCTGTGGACCTCCCCCTGCTCTGGGACAGTAAGGGACAGCAGCAGCTGTGAGCAGGGAAGGGGAGATGGGGAGGGGAGGAGAGGGGTGTTGAGAGAGATCAGCAGGAATGGAAGATTCTTACCTGATTTGGGGACTTTAAAAAAAGTCATGGCTACTGCCCCCAGACCACTGTTTACCTGAACTGGTGTTGGGGTCTGGGGGGAGAAAGGGAACCTGGGAGTAGGGGTGCAGCACCAATTGCTGCTGCCATATCCCCCTTTCCAAAATCCTGGATCCTAGATTCATGACCTAGCTGGAAGGAAGAGGAGGAGAAGATGGTGGTAGTGGTGCAACCTCTTTTTAACTAATAGCTCGTTGGCTAATCTGTTCACTGGGAGATGGGACTTCAAATCCTCTCAGGCAGACAGTGCACTTGCACCTGGGTCCCCACCCCCACAAACTTCTGGATCAAGGCCTATAAATGAGACTAGCAGATGAACGCCTAATTTGTGAATCCTGCTGGTGCCATGGTGTGAAATAAGCACCCAGCAGTTAGGGACATTAACAGTAGAAACTTTGGCTCCAAGGTTGTTTAGTTATCTGCATGGTTACCCAGGAGATTTGAAATACCATAGATCTCAACTTTGGTTTTAGACCCATAAAGAGACATGTAGCCATCTAAGTCTCCCTCAGGAATCTGGCTTGTGTGGCTCACCTACAGCCACCAACAATGCCAATGTCAGAAATAGGACTAGGCACCTCATACTGTCTCCCATCTCCCAGGTTTATGCCTCCTTTACCTGGCCACTAAGTCCTCCAGGAACTTGCTATGACAACACTGAGATTTGGCTTGTTTGGCCAAAAAATGTGGCCAATTATATTTACAATTGACAATAAATGGGAAATAACCAGCTGGTATTGCAGAAAATATCCTGGTGTTCCACAGGGTCACAGAGTAAATATAAGCCAACAATGGGATGATGTATGGGTATGATACAGGAGGTAATAATCATTCCATTCTACTTGGTGATGGGGAGTTCCCTGCTCCAAAAGAGGTTTAGCAAACATGAGGAAAAGTTGAAAGAACTGCATTTGTTTAGTAGAGAAAAAAAGACTGAAGGGGAACAGAGCAACCCTCCCATATGTAAATAAAGTTGCATAAAAAGGACATTGGTTGTCTCCCTTGTCCCCTAAGACAGCACTTCCCAAAACTTGTGTGTTATGCCCAACTTCAGTAAAGTCTGACACTCTCGTGCTCCCCTACTCCAGCTGCTGCAAGAGAAGCAACTGAATCTGATGGATACAAGCATGACTGAAGTAGATGGGGTGCCATCAATTCCTGTCACCAGTGGCAACTGGAAGCACTGGAAGTGCTGGTGGCAACTGAAATATGGAAGATACTGATGATTGCTGCCATGATTCACATATATCCCCCAGGAAACTTTCATGTCTCCCCTATACATTGTACTAGGAGAAGGACAAGTAGTAAATGACTTAATTTACAACAGGAAAGTTTTCTGTTAGAATTAGGGGAAACCTACATATGTACCCAGACTTGTTCTGGAATCTCCTTATTGGAGTTTGTTAAAGGAAAGTTAAACAGACATCATTGGGGTGGCTGAGATGTACTTGATTCTGCCTCAGAGCAGGGGCATGGACTACATTTTGTGGTCCCTTCCAGTCCTACGTTTGTATGAAGCTATGAACTCTAAAATCACTAAGCTTTGTAGAGTCAAAGGTACTACTTGTGGCTTGTTAAGTAATTTTTAAGGATTAGGAAACTAAATGCAGAGGTCAAGTCTCTTGCTTCAAAATGCAGTTGTACCTTCCTTGGGGTTTGAAATCTTCACAGGTGACTTTTTTGAACATCCATGGACCAAAACTTCATATGAAAACTGACATTTTGACTTTTTGAATGCTTCCGTGTAAATAATTTTTAAATTCCTTTTAGCCTTTTCCAGGAATCAGGTTTTTAGAGGTGCAAAATACGATATTTTGCCACAACACTATAACCAGTTCCCTTCAAGTCTAACCACTCATTTGTTTCCACAGCCCACACTCCAGCCCTGATTCAGTATGGCAGGGGTTTTCAACCTTTTTTAAGGAGTGTACTCCTTCTGGTGGCGGCGGCCAGACATGGAGTGTGTGTGAATGGAGGGAGGGTGTGGGGGTGGCAGCGGCGGCTGGGTGCAGACTCCCCTGCCCCTTATGTCTGGCCACCTGGGCAGTGCCTGTGTACCCCACAGACAGGTGCTGCTGCCCTCGCCCCCCTCTCCCCCAGCTCTGCTCCTCAGAGGCAGCAGCATGGGGCAGTAGGTGGCGGTGCTCCATCCCTGCCCACCTGCACATAGCCCCTAGCATCTTTCCAAGTACCCCCGGTTGACAACCCCTGCAGTATAGTACTTAAGCCAGAGACTAACTTTTAGCACGAGTCAATTGCCATTATATGCTAAAAGTTAGTCCCTTGCTTAACTGCCTTGCTTAAATGGTCTAAAGGCTGCAAGCCAAGATTTCAAAGGATGTGAAAGAATGTATTACCTTAAATGCCTTCTTAATGTAGTTCAAGTTACTCTTATCTTTAGCCTTTCTTTTCCACTTCTAAATTATGTTTTTGCAATATTAATCTGCAGAATGAACAATGTTTGCCCAGAATTTGTAATTATGCTTTTTGGTATCTGTTTATACTGTGCCCATCACAAAAAAAACAAAATCAAAACAAGAGAAAAACACAACTGAATGAACAGCATGGAAAAATAAAGCTGAGAAGTTGAAACTGCACACCAGGATCAAACTCTGCTGAAGAAAAGACCTTTTAGTGGAAAAGTAGAAACTGCCAGACCCAGTGGTAGAAATGGGAAGAAAGCTGGAGTTGCAATGTCTGAAGAGGAAGAAAAACAGCAATGAAGCCAAGAAAAATGAGGACGGTGTAGATGGACAATGCTCAAGGCACTTGCTCTCTGTGCCACGCTATTTGTTTACACAATATAAGTCTATTTTTGCTGCTGTAATTCCTTTGCTTTACATTTCCTCAGGCCTACCTCCTGACAACTGATAAACTAGGGAATTTCAGATGATGCTGTAATGTCCTGGCTCTTGTAAATTGTTCCTTGTTATGTCTGAAAAGTTATGGGGGCTGCTTACTTTAGTAATACAAATAGTTTTATTACTGAAAGCTTTTCCATTTGTATTCAAGTGTATGAGCTGGCTGATGGGAATATCAGGTAATATTCAGAGGGGATGGATTTTTAAATCCCTTAAATCACTGGGTAATGAATCTCTGAGTAACGGTGTGACATCATCCCATAATTCTTTCTAATATCAGCACTAATCATAGAATCACAGAAGTTGGGTCGGAAGGGACCTTGTAGATCTTCAAGTCTGACCCCCTGCCTGGGCAGGAGAAAAACTGGGCTCAAATGACTCCAGCCAGGTAGGCATCAAGCCTCTTCTTAAAGACCCCCAGGGTAGGAGCCAGCACCACTTCCCTTGGAAGTTGGTTCCAGATCCTAGCCACCCTGACCGTAAAGTAGTTCTTGCGGATGTCTAATCTAAACCTACTCTCCAACAACTTGTGGCCGTTATTCCTTGTTATGCCAGGGCGTGCTAGGGGAAACAAGGTCTCTCCCAAACCCCTCTGGTCCCCCCTAGTGAGTTTATAGACGGTCACCAGGTCCCCCCTCAGCCTTCTCTTCTGAAGGCTGAACAGGTTCAGGTCCCGCAGTCTCTCATTGTAGGGTCTGCCCTGTTGTCCCCGGATCATGCGGGTGGCCCTCCTCTGGACCCTCTCCATGTTGTCCACATCCCTCCTGAAGTGGGGCACACAGAACTGGACACAGTACTCCAGCTGTGGCCTGACCAGTTTTGCGTAGAGGGGGAGGATCACCTCCTTGGCCCTGCTAGAGATGCACCTGTGGATGCACGACAAGGTCTGGTTAGCCCTGCCAACCGTGACCTTGCATTGTCGGCCCATGTTCATCTTGGAGTCACTAATGACTCCAAGATCCCTTTCTGCCTCCATGCTCTCAAGAAGGGAGTTTCCCATCTTATAAGTGTGCTGCTGGTTACTACTGCCCCAATTGCAGCACCCTGCACTTGTCAATATTGAAACACATCCTGTTTTTGCTAGCCCACCCCTCCAACCTATCCAGGTCTTGCTGCAGTCTTTCCCTCCCTACTAGCATGCTCATCTCACCCCAAATTTTGGTATCATCAGCAAATTGAACCAGGTTGCTTTTCACCCCATCGTCCAAATCACTGATAAAGAGCTTGAACAGCGTGGGCCCAAGGACCGAGCCCTGGGGGACTCCGCTGCCCACTTCTCCCCAGGTTGAATATGACCCGTCCACCACCACCCTCTGAGTGCGACCCTTCAGCCAATCTGCAATCCATCTGACTGTGTAGGCATCAATGCCACAGTCACCTAGTTTTTTAATGAGGATGGGGTGGGAGACAGTGTCAAAGGCCTTGCTGAAGTCCAGAAAGACTACATCCTTGGCGACACCTGCATCCAAGGCTTTTGTGACCTGATCATAAAAGGCAATCAGGTTGGTCTGACAAGACCTGCCCCTAATGAAACCGTGCTGGTTGCCCTTGAGCATCATCCCTGAAGCTGGCCCATCGCAGATGTGCTCCTTGATGATCTTCTCAAAGAATTTCCCTAGGATTGAGGTGAGACTAACAGGCCTATAGTTCCCCATGTCCTCCCTCCTCCCTTTTTAAAGATGGGGACCACGTTGGCTATCTTCCAATCATCTGGCACCTGGCCCGAGCACCATGAGCGCTCATAAACCCATGTCAAAGGCCCTGCAATAACCCCTGCTAACTCCCTCAACACCTTGGGGTGGAGAGCATCTGGACCCGCTGATTTGAAATAAACTCCATATACTCAAGAAGAATGGAGAAAACAGCAGGGCACATTCTTAAAGTATGGGAGGTGGGGAACTGGGAATGAAAAGACAGACTAGGCAAAACATTTTCATCCAAGCATGTAACTGTGGGGCTGCAAGGGACTTTGAGTGTCTAGCCCAACCCCCTGTACAGGATTTACCATTCCTAAAAAACCACCCCGTGGAACAGCAGGATTCAAATGAGCAGAGAACTCAAGTGGGTTGTTACTTCATCACCTTCAACCAACAGACCGTTTATCACAAAGAGCTCCTAAACCCTATGCTATAATAGTACAGCTGCCTTGTAGGATGTGTTCCAAAGCTCCTGGGAGTGAATATAAAAACTTACATTTAAGCAGCTTTATACTCAAACTGGCACAGAAACTATCAAATGCATTCACCAATCTCTCAAAATAATTTCTTACTCTCACCAACACAGTACTTCTGTTCCTTTTACTGTTGCCTGCCCTCCACAGCTTGGAGTTAGAAGCTACACATCACAGAATATTTTTTTATTTAATTAAAATCACCACATAATTTCCAGCATCATAAAGAGTTCTCTACAGCTCTGCCAAACATGGTGACAGGGAGGTTTTCTTACAACTGACTGCACAGAGTATGGAACTTTAAATAAAGTCCATCCATCTTTAAAACATATTCTCCATTCACTCTGCTTTAATCTATACATCACTCTGAAATTTGAAGATTATTTCTCCATCCAGACTTAGTTTTTATTTTCATTTACATTTTTAAATGTTGTGAAACCTAAAAATACTTTCCCTAGTTTCCCCATGGAATAAGAAAGCTAAAAGAATCAGATAAAGCAGACACAGAAAGGGAAGGGAGCTGGTAGAAGGAATGCCACAAATTATATCAGTGTCAACCAGCAAAACTTTAGAGAATGTATATTGAGAAATAACAGGAATTAAGGGGCCAGCTGTGTGATGATATGTGATAAGAAGCTGCCATCCTTTATTAAGACATCCTAGGAGACAAGCCTGAAATGTCCCTTTCCCCCAAACTTCTCTAATCTTCAAACAAACAATACAGGCAAGAGAAATCCAGGTCACATTTACCTTTGTTCTTCTTGATTAAAACAGAGTTTAGATGTATCAATGGGCAAGTAGAGCATACATGTGTGAGCAAGGGGGGAAAAAAGGAGAGGGGTAAATAGCAGTATTAAATCAACCATTGTTACCAGTCTGTCAACAAACATACTTTAGGGATTTTCTTGTTAAGCCTGGTGGATATATGGTGGTGGTATAGGATTTAAAGCTTTGAGATTTCTATTTAGCATAATCCACATGTTTTGAGCAGGAGGGCAAAAAGCATTAAAATACACACACACCTCAGGCATCTTTCGTGTTGAAGGAGTGATACTTAAATGCCTGTTTTAGCAATCATTTGTTGATTGGGGTCCAAGGGGTGGGTAATTTTTTGGTTTTTTTGACTGCTGTGCAAACTTTTCACATAAAAGACAAAGAAAAGCACTTTCACTCCTGCTGGGTTATAAACAGACTGTTCCTGTGCTTAGGATCTATTTTACAAAGCCACCTAAATATAAATATATGCTCTAATGCTACTCTCTGTTTTTCAGTTATAACTCGGCTTATTTATTTATGGATTTAATTTTTTTTTTTGTGCTGGTATAAACCATAATTTTCTTGCAGGTCTCCCAACAGTTCACAATTTACCTAAAACTCACAGGTCCTGGAGTTTTATGATTCTGTGAGATTCAACTGCCATTGAAAAGTAAAGCTTCAACAGGAAGTTGAAGGTCTCAGTAGGAAGACTCAGCTGTCTGTACACTAATGCCACGAGCATGGGGAACAAGCAGCAGGAGCTAGCCCTGCTAATCTCCAGTGGGCATTGTGATCTAGTAGGGGTTACAGAGACCTGGTGGGACTCCTCACACAATTGAAGAGTAGCCATAGAGAGCTACATCCTGCATAGAAGGGACCAAGAAGGAAAGAAAGGTGGAGGTGTAGTTCTCTATGTGAAGGAGCAATACACCTCCTTGGAGGCCAACATCAGCTCCAGAGAAGAATGGCTTGAAACCCTCTGGGTCAAACTGCTTGGGGGAGGGGGGAGGGCCAGCAAAAGAGAGGGGGAGGGCACTCAGTCAAGTCGGATCAGTCACGTTCCTTCCTGACCTGCATTGAAGAGCTTTTCCTGGCTTAGGAGGTACATGGGCCAACCAGATGTAACTAGACTTGGTCCTGGCCAAAGGACATGACCTGGTGACTGACTCAGAGGGTAGCCTGAGCAACAGTGACCATGCCACAAGGCAGATAAATCAACATTGGCAATGGGTAGGGTGTGCACGTGAGTGCACATACACCCCCCGAGATCGTGGTGCACCCCCTGCAAAAAGCGCCACCAACGCTACCAGTAGCACCTGCAGGTGGTCACTGCTCGCCACCCCCTCCACCACTGACACCCTTGGCAGTGTCTGTGGGTGGCCTCCAATCACCGCTGGCCACCGCCCCTACTGCTTGTGGTATCTGTGGGTGGTCACTGACTGCTGGTTAGCACTTGCCATCCCCACCCCGCCACCCCCGCTGCTGACATTGCTGCAACTGCCTGTGAAAACTCCCCGCTCTCTACCAACACGCCCCCACCATTGCCGCCTACAGGAGGTGACTGTGCCGCCCCAGCCTCTGGAGGCATGTGATGTTCATACAAATCAGATAGCAGGGTTGAAGTTTTGGACTTCAAAAAAAGCAAATTTCAACAATCTCAGGTCACTAGTAGGGGAAGTGCTGTGGGACCAGGGACTGAAGGCAAAAGGAGTGCATGAAGAATGGTCGTTCCTTAAGGACACAATCCTTTAGGTGCAAAAGAAGTCCATTCCCATGTGGAGGAAAGGTAGCAGAAGGGCTGGGAAGCCATCTTGGCTAAACAAGGAAATCATGGTCCTCTTAAAAAAGAAGAAAAAGGTGTACAAACAACGGAAGCTTGGGACAGGCCCCAAGACGGACTACTCAACAATGCCCTGCACTTGTAGGGAACAGATTAGAAAGGCTAAAGTGGTGACTGAACTTAAATTAGCAACAGGAATCAAGGACAACAAGAAGTCCTTCTTTAGGTACGTAGGCAACAGGAGGAAAACAAATGGGAGTGTGGGGCCATTGCTCAGCAACTTAGGACAGCTAGTTACCACAACTCAGGAGAAAACTGAACTCCTGAATGGCTACTTTGCTTCAGTATTTCACTGGGTCAAGGGGAAAATCATGCCAGATAGGGTACAGAGTAAGCAGAGTAGGAATGACCACCTTCCTACTATTGCCATAGAACTGGTGTGTGATCAATTAAAAAAAATTAGACATATATAAGTCAGCAGGACCAAATGAACTTCATCCGAGTCCTGAAGGAGCAAGCCAAAGCCATTGTGGAACCCCTGGCGAAGCTCTTCCAAAACTTGTGGCACTCTGGAGGGGTCCCTGAAGACTGGAAGATGGCCAGTATTGTTCCCATCTTCAAGAAGGGCAGGAGGGAGGACCCAGGCAACTATCAGCCAATTAGCCTAATTTCTATGCCAGGGAAAATCCTGGAAAAAATCATTAAAGAGTCTATGTGCGATAGGATTGCAAAAGGTAGAATTCTGAATGACAGCCATCATGGCTTTGTTGCAGGTAGGTCCTGTCTTACCAACCTCTTCTCCTTTTATGATCAGGTAACTCACCACCTGGATAAGAGAGAGGAGGTTGACACTGTATACCTCGACTTCAAAAAGCCTTTGATTGTGAGCTTAACTGCAAGACAGGTGGGTAGGAAGCTGACTATTGGGTAGGACCCAGAGATCTGTGTCATCCTGGCAAGAAGTGACCATTGGTGTTCCTCAGGGGTCAGTGCTTGGCCCAATGCTTTTCAACATCTTTATCAATGATTTGGATGTCAGGGTGAAGAGCTCATTGGCCAAGTTTGCGGACGACACCAAATTATGGGAAGCGTGGTCATGCTTGAAGATAAGCTTGTTACCAGATTTGCCCATCACTTTGGGGAGTGCTCATTTATTAGGGGTACATTTCTGGTGGTCTCTGAAATTCTATCAGTGTGCTGCTTGTGTTACTTGTGTTTCTATATGGAGCTGTATCTCTCCCTTCTACAAGTCCTCACCCCCAATGGAGCTATCTTGCAGGACTCAGTTTCACTGGGGCTGGGTTCCTCCAGCCACCAAATCAGTCAAACACATGTACGCACATATACACACAGGATATGCCTGAGCCAGGCTGGGTTATTTAGCATTGACAGGCTAACACCCTCATATGCCTTGAACTCAGTTCATCAGGGCAACAATAAAATGCAATCAGACACAAGCACACACGTTAACAGAGCACTTTGGAGTCAGGCTAGACTATTCAGCACTGATAGGCTGACACCCTCATGTGCCTTGAACTCAGTTCATTAGGACAATAATAAATGCAGTTAGACACACATACACACACGCTAACAGAGTATGTCTGAGAGCAGGCTGGGTCCGATTAGCACTTTCAGCTGATACCCTCATGCACCTCAAAACTCAGCACGTCCCAATCTCTTGTCACAATGGTCCTAGTAGTAACCGCCTTGATGAGCAGACCCCACTGTGGTTTTGGGCATTACAGGGATCTTTGGCTTAGGTAAAAGAAGCGTTGCTGCAGAACAAATGGGGAGGTCAAAGGGAAGAAGGAGTAGGTGAGGTTCAGAAAGAAAGTATAGCAACCAGCTTGACCATAAGTTATTTATTGCCAGGTATATGAACTTATGATGATACCAGTAATGGCCATACAAGAGAGAGAGAAATAAACAGTTAAGGTATTATATCGTTTTGATTAGGTTTTTGGGGAAGTCTAGCTTGAGTTTGATTAGCAAAAGTCAAGTTTAGAAAGCTGTGCCTGGAGTAAGAAAATAAAAGTTAGGATCCTGAAGGCACAGAGAGAGGGAGAGAGTTGTGATCTCACTGCTCAGCGAACCACTCAGTCAGGGTTCCCAGGTGTTGTTGGAGCTGGCAGACAGGCAGAGGCCTCAGCACGATCAAGGGAGAGATTCCAAGCAGAAAAGGAGTGGAACTGGTGCAGCGTTGGATCCAAGTACCAGGACAGACACTTGAGCTTGGGTAAGGGTTTTTGTAGAGAACTAACAATGGCTCAAGGGAGGACACTAGGTTTGTTTAGAGGTAAACAATGGCTCATATGCTGGATAATAGGAATTGATCACTGCTGGCTATAAGTGGCATTACTCTGAGGGAGTTTACAATACAGACAGGAAGATTCAGCATTTTGGATACCAATAGAGGAGTCATTACTAGAGTTGGTCTGATAAATGCTGAGCTGGTGTGTGTAGACATGGGCTGATTAGCATTTGGAGCAAGGATTCCCCATCATGCAGTGCTCCCCTGCTTTTCTGATCCCAGAATTCAGTGCGGTCCTTGCCCTGGAATCTCTGTTCTCCATCCTGAATGCTAATGAAGGCGCATGGCTGTCCAATCTCCCATTTAAATGAGTTGTCATCTGGTTCCATCTTGGATGCAAATGAGACCAGGGGGGTTGCTTCACTCTTGTCACCCTTGTGTGGAGGGCTTTAGGTGCATCTCCCAAAGCATCTTCTTTGTATTCTGTAAGCTCTTCCTCTAATCAGTTCTTATTCAGGCAGAGGTGGGGAGGGGGAGAGTTCTTTGTGAGTCACATAGGCTGCATCCTGTGCCAGGCTTCCCCAAGAACACGGAGCTGAGAGGTAACAGGCTAACAGGTGGACCTGGACAGGATGGCAAGTTGGGTGGATCAGAACCAGATGAAGTTCAACATCAAGAAGTGTAAAGTGCTCCACCTAGGGATGAACAATCCCCTACACACCTACAAGCTTGGTGGTGCCAAACTGACCAGCACCGTGAATTAAAGGAACCTTGGGGTAATAATAGACCACAGTATGAACACAAGCCATCAGTGCGACACTGTAACCATCAAGGCAAATAATACTCTGGCATGCATCAGTTGATACATCTCCAGCAAAAGCAAGGAAGTAATTCTTCCATTCTACTCAGCATTGGGGAGACCACAGCTGGAGTACTGCATCCAGTTCTGGGCACTGCACTTTAACAAGGATGTGGTAGAGCTTGAGAGAGTCCAGAGGAGGGCCTCCCATATGATCAGATTTGCACAGCATGCCATATGAGGAAAGGCAGAGGGACCTGTGACTCTTCAGCCTGAAAAAGAGAAGGGTGAGAAGGGACTTGGTAGCAGCTTACGACTATATCGGGGGGTATATCAAGGGCTCAGTGAACAACTGTTCACCGGGGCACCCTTGGGGAAAACCAGGACTAATGGCCACAAACTCCTGGATGAGCATTTCAGGCTCAACATTAGGAAAAACTACTTCACAACTAGGGTGTCCAGACTGTAGAATAAACTCCCTCTAGAGGTGGTTCAATACCCTGGAAATCTTCAAGAGGAGACTGGATAGTCACCTTGCTGGGGTCACCTGACCCCAGTTGTCTTTCCTGCCTGGTGCAGGGGGGCTGGACCCGATGAGCTTCCGAGGTCCCTTCCAGCCTTAACATTTATGAATCTTTGTAGTGACAAAGAAACAGCTGAAAAAAATCTCACCTAAATGCACCTGAAATGTTCAAAATTTCAGAAGATAGATGAAAACTACCCCAAATATAGGCCTGTGCGAGTTGACAGCAATCCAATCCAGCTTCAGATCCAGCCACTTTGGATGGCCATGATCTGATATAGAGTTCCAGACCAGGTTTCTGCCTCAATCCAGCTGAAGCAGCTCTGAAGCTTCGGAGCCACCTCGGAGATCCGACCATAGGGTATAATGGAGAATCCATTAAATTAAAACCTTTGTTGTTTTTTGTCCAATTTGGATAAAACTTGCAGAGATTGTTTCCTCTGCATGAAATCTGCCAAATGTCAGAAAGATCAGTGCAGGGATTTGGGGGGAACTGTACCCCATATTATTGAAAGCCAAACTCATGTCACGGCTGTGTGTTAACAACATGGGGGTGGGGGTCAAAACTTCAGGGCTGGTAGCTCTTACTGAGTCCACAAAGCCTGCCAAGTTTCAAGATTGGTGCAGGGGTTTGGGAGGAACTGCACCCCAGGCTGTGGACAAGCAAAACTGTGCCTTGGGTGACACTGCATGCGTTAAGGCACAGCGGGGTGACAGCTGCAGGGATGGTGGCCCCTGCTGAGGCCACACTGCCTGCCAGCTGTGGAGGAGATTGGTGCAGGGGGATTCTGGGGCCCTGCACCCCTAGCTGCTGACAAGCAAAACTTGTGCCAAGACTGTGTCTGTCTTGGGGCAGTTGATTGTCTGTATTGATTCTTTCCTCTCCTTAGCTTGGTTTTGTAGGTGCTAATTGATGCTCGTTAAGTTTTTATGTAGTAGCTAGGTCCTGTGTATTGAGCTGGTCCCTGAGTCCCTGGTCCCTGACTGATTGGTAACTGGTAACACAGTAGCTTAGCTGCCAGGCCTGTAGTAGTGTTTTCCCTCCCCACCCCAGGACAGAGACAGTCCCACAAGCACCCATGGCACGAATTTAGCTTGCCCACAGCTTGAGGGGCAGTTCCCCCCAACCCCCTCCACCAATCTTTTTGAAACTTGGCAGACTTTGTGGCCTCAGTAAGAGCTACCCCCCCTGCAATTTTGACCCCCATGATGTAACACCAGCATAGACATGACAGGAGTTTTGCTTTCAAGAATTTGGAGTACAGTTGCCCCCAAACCCCTAAATTGAGATTCTTGAAACTTGGCAGCTTTGTGGCCTCAGCATAGGCTACCACTCCCAGTTTTCGACCCGGTATGTTGTAATGCCTAGACATGACATGAGTTTTGCTTTCAAGAATTTGGGGTGTTGTTCCCCCCCTGCACTGATCTTCTTGAAACTTGGCAGACTTCATCCTCTCTGAAGAGTCTACCATCCCTGAAAATTTCATCCAAATTGGACATAAAGCAACAAAGTTATAGATATTTTATTTTTTCCCCATTATACCATATGGCCGGATCTCTGAGGCGGCTCCAAAGCTCTTTGGGAGCTCCGAACTGCTTCTTGAAGCCTAACAAGGCCAGTGCTTCAACCCAGATGTGCTGCTTCAGACCCCGAATTGTCCGAAGCTTCTCCAGATCTGAAGCTCTGTCCAAAGCCTCACACAGCCCTATCCAAATACGAGTTTTCCTTCCTAAACCTCATGTTTTTTAAGCCAATATGATCATTTTTTAAGGGGCTGGGCTAATGATTTTTTACTTTTTGCTGTTCACAGGACTGAGTTTATCTGCTGTCCCAGAATGTAATACAGAGGTTTAATTAGATAATATACCCAGTGTTAGTGAGGTGCCAGGTTTTGTATTGTTAAGCATACACAAATAGTAGCAAGAGATTGGAAAATTCATACCTGTACTAGCCTCTGTGGATTTTGTATCATAAATGGAAATCTTAGTTGAATCTCCTGAGTGTTTGTGAAATGGTGAGGTGAATTTATTTATTTATTCATTCACTCAATTTATATGCCACTGGTCCCAACAAATGCTTGGGGAAGCTTACAATAAGAGAACGGAGTTTACAGTAAGAGAAAAAGATACTTTATTAAACAGGAGAGTGAGAAGAGAACAAAACCGCTTACAAGGAAACTAGAATGTCAACATATAATGCCCTAAACAATATCCCAGCCCAGCTTTGTTTGCTAAATGCCCACCCAAACTGGAAGGTCTTACATGTTTCCTGAAAGATGTGGACTCTGGCAGGTACTTAGACGGAGGGAGTTCCAGAGTTAAGGAGAGACTGTGGAGAGGTATCTTCCCCATTTTTTCATCAAATGGGCTTACTTTACTGTGGGTACTTGTAGGAGATGGTGCTCAGCTGACCCTAGGGACCATGATGAAGCATAAAGGAAAATTCAGGCTTTTAGGGTGCTTGTACATATTACAAGTTGTTTACATACATGTTACAGAATGTTATGAAAAATTGCCATTTCTCTAGGCTAGTTGCATAATGAAATACACATGCATGATTTTTTTCATGTTAGATTTCAATTTATTATGGCAAGTTAGACCATCTCCAACATGTTTTAGTTTTACCTTGGCCAATTGTTCTAGGAAGCTTTGTTTTATCATGATACTTATTGTATGGTTTTATCATGATACTTAGGATAGGTATGGTTTCGACCTATACATTTAGGGCCATACAGGTCAAAACAAACACCTTGAACTGCACCTGGAAAGTTACTGGGAGCAGGTATAGACTTCAAAACACTAGAGGTATGTGCTCCTGGCAACCCACCCTCATCAGAGTCCAGCCACAAGTAATTTGGAGATTCGGAAGGCAGTCTTTCAGGGGAACAGAAACAGAAGAGGGAGGGAGACCGGGGGGGAAGACTTACATCTGTAGCTGATCAGTGACTGTGATCCTTCCCTGAGTCTCCTTCCAATCACAGTGCTCTGGGGGAAGGATATAGGAACAGCATATAAGCCTCTGTCTGTAGCCTTTCTGTCCTTTTTGTGAGCTGTTTCTGCCTGAGCAACAGTGCCTGAAAGGTACTACTGGACTGGCTTGGCTTCCTAGTCAGTCTCCTGCTAGTTTTTGTTCCTGGAAAGGATTGGCTACAGCTTACTAATTACCCTTGCCTAAAATCCCTCTACTTATCCCTATCCAAACCATTTTTTTTTCAACTTATTCTTCCAGCACAAATCTCTTATCTGTTCTTGTTATTTTTCTCCCCCCCACACACTTTAAAAGAAAGCTGTGTTTTCCCTGGCAATGTGATCCATCACTCTGCAGGAAAGCACATAAATTACACACACTCACACACATACACAAAGAAGAAAAAGAGATATTAATATTATTAATTACACACATACAGTAAACAGAGAAGAAGAGATATTAGACACATACAGTAATCAGGGAAGAAATATTAACATTATAATTACACACACATACAGTAAACACAACAGAGAAGAAGTAGTCAGACACATACAGTAATCAGAAAAGAAGAAGAGATATTATTAGTTAGTTACACACAGAAGAAGAGATAGTACAGCTGCACACACACAGGCACATTTTCCAGCACAGGAAAATTAATATGAGGCATGCTGGAGATGCAGGTGCCAGGTCTTCTGGCAGGGGTGGAGGAGGGGATGGAGGGGATAGGGGGAGAGCTGCAAGCCCGGCCCCCCCCCAACATAGATGCATCCTTTCCTGGAAGCAATGAGTCTTCTCCTGCCAGTAGGAGCAAGGAGGTGGGAGCAGTACCTGCCCCTGCACCTGCACCACCTCCACTAGCACCAGAAATAGCCACCAGCACCAGCATGGCAGTCTCCTCCACCCCAATTTCATCTCCCAGAGTGAGCCTCCCAGTGCCAGAGGAGGAGCTGGATCTGGAAGCAGAGGTGCCCTAGCAAAAGAAATTCTGGGGACTGAGGGGAAATCTGAGTTCGTGTTCCACACCCCTCAAAGTTCCCCTAGAGCCAGGTCTTCTTTTCTGGAAAGCACCTCAGAGGAGGTTGAGGTTTAAGTTGAAGTTGTGGAGGCAAGTGGCTCAGCTGAGTCAGCTCCCCCTGTTGTTGTGCCTCAGCCTGCTGAGGAGGGGGATAAAGCAGGATCCCCACCCTCAACCCAGAAGTGGGGGGTAGGGTAGTGTGAGATCATTTTGAGGTGGAAGATGATCCCAAGTATGCAATCTGCCAGCACTGCCAAAGGCAGATCAGCTGTGAAAAGGAGGTGAAACACTTCACCACCATAGTGATGCTGCTGCATCTCAGGAGGCAGTATCCCCTTGCCCTTGTTCCTGCTCAGCCTAGCACCAATCAGAGCATGCCCAAAAGGAGTTCCCCTCTCATTCCAAAGCCCCCGTCCCCACAAAGCAGAGGCAGGCCACCCTGGAGCAGTGAGGGCAAGCCGCAGATAACACATGCTGGAGATGATTGCAAGGACAAGCAAGGTCACTCAGAGCATTGGGGAAATGCTTGCTCTGGATGGCCAGCCCTTCTCCTTAGTTGAGTGGCCGGGGTTCAGGTGGCTCATGGCACTTATGGCCCCATCCTACCAAGTGCTCGCACGCACCACCTTTGCATGCACCACCTTTAGCAGGACAGTGCCGTCCCTGTATAAGGCATGCAGGGAGTATTTGAGGGAGGAGCAGTGCAAGACCACAGGTAGCCTTGCACTTTACCTCTGACATCTGAAGCAGCCGGGGTGGAGATCATGCCTACCTCTCCCTCACAGGGCACTGGTGTGATCAGTCAGCTCTCCTTCAAGCCAAGGTGATGGATGAGTCCCACACGGGAACGGAGATCATGGTAGCCATGAACTGCATGGTGCAGGGGTGGCTTGTTGGGCAGGGTGAGATCACCCATGGGTTCATGGTCACCAACAATGAGGCCAATATGGTCAAGGCAGTCTATGATGCCAACTTTGTTGGCATCCACACAAGCTGCACCTCATAGTCAGGGATACCTTGGATGGCCTGAAAAGTGGGTGTAAATTCCCTTTGAGGATCAGGACTGAGAGACTGGAAGCAGAATGGTTTTCTTGTGAGAAACGTTCCCCTACAGGTAGTTGGGTATTCTTGTCTTTGATAGATTCTGGTATGCAGTTGGTGGGGGTACTGGAGATATGTTGACATGTTTTGCATGTCCTGTCATGGCATGGTCTGGATCCATTTGGTGTGTTTTGGCCTGTAGAAAGTTGACTTCTGGTAATGAGGTTAGCAAGGTTCAGTGCTTGTTTGAATTTACAAACCACATTTAACAGATGGGTCTATGAACTTCACTTCATCAACCTCCTAGATACAGAAACTCATGGACTCAATATAGACATTGGATTTATAACACAATACAACCTCCTGGACATCTGACTCCCCAGGAAGCAGGTACCTCTCCACTTTTACCAGCTACATCCCCCTTTCCCCCAACCCCAGCCTGTCTCTCACCCCCTGACGCCTCCATTTCCATTTTCACCGACTGGCTTTCTTGCCTGCATTGCATGCCATCCTCTGGCTTCTTTACTATTCCTTCCATCCAAGAAGAGCACACCCCCCACAACTAGATGCTTCCTCAGCCTGACAAGGGGTTTTTAAACCTAGAAGCTTGTAAAGAAGAATTTCTCCAACTCTTCAGTTGGTCTAATAAAAGATATCAGATTGGCCCCAAGAACCTCGTCTGGAATATGTCCTTAGACCAACATGGCTACAACCTACACCCCTTAACACACACAAGTGACATGAGTTTTACTCTCAGCAGTTTGAGGTGCAGTTTCACAGAAACTCCTGCACCACTCTGCCTGAAACCTGGCAGGCCTACCTCATGCCTGTACAAGGGGCGATGTATGTGGCAGGATAGAGCAGCCATTTAAGGCCCCAGTCTCAGAGATGGAGGCAGCAGTTTAGTTTCTCACCAGCACAGTCAGCAGAGGAATAACATCTCCCTGCTTAGCTTTCGCACCAGGAAGAACTTGGAGATATAAGAACTGGGGCTATATGGGGAGGAGGCCTCACATCACCCTGGGAATGACCTAAAACTGCACCCTACCAGGATAGGGAGGCCTGGGTAGGACTGCCAGTGGCTCAGCAGCCCCAGGAAATGCCAGGACTGCAAATGTCACTGGTGAAAGGAATGTAGGAGCAGGAGGCACCTGATAACCTCCAGCCACCGGACAGTCCTGGCTGGGGAAAGCCAGACCTGTAAGATCTTTGAGAGGCCTGAGGCTTACTGGTTGCAGTGGAATTGTGAGGGTGAGAACAGGGGCTACCATGCCTGCAGTTTTCACCACGCTGTGCCTTAACACACACACGAAGTCACACATCATGAGTTGTGTTTGTCAACACCTTGAGATGCAGTTTCCCAGAAACCCCTGCACCTGTCTCCTTGAAACCTGGGAGGTTTCATGGCCTCAGAAGGGGCTACCATGCCTGCAGTTTTCATCCTGCTGTGCCTTAACACACACACAGTCAGACATGTCATGAGTTTTGCTTTCAGCACCTTGAGGTACAGTTTCCCAGAAACCCCTAAACCTATCTCCTTGAAACCTAGCAGGTTTCATGGCCTCAGAAGGGGCTATCATCCCTGCTATTTTCATCCAAATCTGCCAATAAATAATGGAGTTATAGGTATTTCAGTGATTCCCCTTTATGGTCTATGGCCAAATCTCTCCAAATCAGTGCCAAATCTTCTGAAGCTGATTTGGTCAAATTGATTCAGGACAATGACCTGAATCTCTGAATCAAATCACTGTGTTCTGAACTGGCCAAATCTGAATCCAAATTGAACACTTCCCTATTCACACAGGCCTATCAACTATATATGCAAAAAGATCTGGAATAAAATGATGAGCATTTGTAATGTTAACATTAATATATCTGTCTGTTATGCTCATGAACAGATTCTCAAAAGAGCACTGTGAAAACAATACTGATTCTATTGATACAGAATTCTAATTTTCATTAAATTTCGATTACATGCCAAATTCCTCATTAAAAAAATGCAAAATTAGAAATGTTTATTACCAAGTAGTTTCTGGGGAAGAGGTGGTCTTAACAAAATCTAAGCCTACTGTTGAGAAGAGCAGTAATATACTTCAAGATTTGAATCAGTTTACAAAATTGTTCATTGTTCACAATTTATGGAAGTAGTGCGATGCCATAGCGGGCCGAGCCAATCAAACACTGGCATGCATCTACCGAGGCATCTTGAGCAAGGCTAAGGATGTCATCCTCCCTCTTTAGCTGGTCTTGGTGAGACCGCTGCTGGAGTTCTGTGTCAAGTTCTAGGTGCCACACTTCAGGAAGAATGCGAAAAAGCTTCAGAGAGTCCAAAGGAGGGCCACGCACATGATTAGAGGCCTAGAGACCAGGCCATATAAGGAGAGGCTGAAAGACTTGGAACTGTTCAGCCTGTTCAGAGGGGACTTGGTGGCAGTCTATAAGTATGAGGTGTACATTAGGCCCTGGGAGGGTATCTGTTCACCAAGGCCCCCCAGGGGAGGACAAGAAATAATGGGCACAACCTGATTGAGGATTGCTTCAGGCTAGACAGAAGGAAAAACATCTTTACAAGTTGAGTGCCGAGGGTTTGGAACAGGCTTCCCCCAGAGGTGATACAGTCATCCACCCCGGCAATCTTCAAAAAGCATCTTGATGCCCATCTTGCTGGGGTCATCAGACTCCAGAAGTCTTTCCTGCCCATGTGTGGGGGGACTGGACCCAATGATCTCCAAGATCCCTTCCAGGCCCTAACAACTATGAAACTATGAAATATAGTATGAGAGAAGAGCCATTGTTGTTGTGGTACACATCATAAATTGAAATTAACACATTTCTGTAAGATTTACTGTATTATTTTAATATGCACAATTATATATAAAAAAAGATTTTAAGAAGTGAAATAAAACTAAAACAAAAAACTTTTGGCTAGGTAATTAAATGATATCTCAAAAGAGTGCTAAGCTGTAGTATCAGAAATACTGTAAAAAAACCCAATAAACTTTAACACAGCTACAACCCTCATGGACAGATGCTCCTGCTTCTATTAGTGCAGATGTCTCACCACAGCAAGAACACTTGATTTCACTTTCCAGTCCCCTCAGATTCTCTCCCCAACTACATCTGCCTGCAACCTAGGCAAATCCATTACAATCTTATTTCCCATAAGGTGTTGCTGACTTGCCTAGGGGACCTTGCAATGATGGATGCAGTAGCTTTTAATTAGTTGCGTTATCTCTTCTTTGAGTGTTCCTAAAAGATGGTAAGGAGTATCCAAAGGATACTCTCCTCTATAGCCCAGGGGTTCAGTTCTGCCACCATTTCTGTTCAAAATATATGGGAGGCTGGTAAGGATATTTATGAGGCACTTTAGATTGTAGTACTCTAAGATAACAACCAGCATCCACATTCTTGATGCTGTCCCAGCACATGATAAAGGGAGAGGCCTAAATGAGCATAAATCAGACTGAAGCTCATTCTTGGCCAGATAGAGTTAGAGATGTGTGTAGAGAAGAACACCTATAAGATATGCTTGGGGTTGTGTACTCCCATCATGGAGAAAAGCAGCCAAGAAAAAAGATGCCTTTTCCAGTATATGATTTTCTAGGGGACTGATGTTGTTAATTACTGCAGTCATGGGCGACTGGTGCCACTTTAGTCAGGGAGGGGCATGTGCTCCCCCAGTGACCAGTCAGTGACCAGCCAAGGAAGGAATGGAGGGACATTACCAACTACCTATTGATTATCTCCAAAAAGCCCTAAGCATACGCTGTCCTGTTGCCTTTGTCTTGTCTGCCTTACACAGAAACCTCTCAGCATTAGCTATCATACCACATGCTGGCTACGGTCCATGCTGTGGGAGAGAGGAGGGAGGGATCCCCGATTGAGCAGCAAGTGAAGTGAGGGGCAATGGGGCAGGGGGAAGTCAGGCAGACCCTGCTGTGCCTGCCATCTCTGCCAGGGCTCCAGCAAGGAAGCAGAGGGGTGGGGCCAGCTCTGATTTGGAGCAGAGAGCCCCATCCAGAGCTCTAAAGCATCTGGGATGCTGGGGGACTCTAGTTGAACTTAAACGAGGGAGGGGTCTGGGACAGACATTGCATAACCTGTTTGAAAATCCATTCTCAAACTGGTTTATGTGCACTGAATGTCTGTTCTGTTACATGTTTAAACCTGTTTCTGATCACTTAAATTGGTTTGTGTGTAATGTCTGTCCCTAGCCTTTAAGTCATTCGCTGCTCGGGTTTGTGTCTTCACTGGCAAACAGCAGCCACACCCCGGCAGAATGCCAGTTCAAATGGAAAGCAACCCTTCTGGAGTGCAAATTCAGTTCCTGATTTCAGCCTCACACTGTTTGTTTGATGTGACATGCTTGGGGTCATCTGTGACTGTTCTCTCAAGGTTGATTGAACACATGCTCGCTTATGGGTCACCCTTCTTAGTAAGCTCCATTCCTGTTGATCTTTACTGACTGCAATGCTCTTCCTGTATCTCTGTCATACGTTTAGCGGCTCTGACAGTTTTCATTCTATCTTGATCATTAATCGAAACCTCCATTCCTCAAGCTGACCATTTCTCACCTCCTCTGCTTTGAATCCCACTGTTTGCCTTCCAGTGGCTAATCAACTATCATCTATTTGACATCTCAACCCTACCAGCAGCTACATCAAAAGGCTTTCTGGGCATGAATGTGCTTCTTGTAACCATTAGATTTGCTCAGAATGGGAGTTAATAGGTTAGAGAAAGAATGCCTTTTCATTGCCTTGACAGAACAAATGCTGGGACATTTTTTTCTGTGGTTTTATGTATAAGTCACAGGTTACATAGACAACCTACTTACAGACAGCATCATTTGTCATTAGGGATGTGAGCAAAACTGGGGTTAGCATTTAGTTGAGTTAACAAGCACAAGTGGACTTCAGTAGACCATAATGTAAGAGACTTGAAGAAAATTTCTTTCTTTGTCACCTTTCAGGTCCAAGCTCTCTAACTTGCTTGCTGAAGCCTTTATACCAAGCTCATTAACCCACATATTATTAAACTGAGCCAGGCACTAGAAAGTCTGAGTACCTTTGTGGAGTACGACAGGTTTAGAAATCCATTGTTCAGAGCTCAGTTGCACAGACCCATGTTGGCACCAGCCAGTTCTTGCTATTATTAAAGAATCAGGGAGTTAGCAAAAAAGGGACCTTGAATTTATGGCTGGTTCCCAGAACTTTCTTACTAATAGGCAGATGCCATTGTTGTCCGGCATGGGTTGTAAAACACTTACACCACTCCTTTCCTTAGGTTTGAAAGCAGCAGTTACTGGGGCACCCTCCTCCGAGGAGACGCCTCAGCTACTGCAGTGACTACTGGAAACTAATCATACAAACCTGACACGTATTAAACATTTTGCTTTTCACTTTCATCTGTGCTACATAGCTGGGGGGCTATGCTTACTGCGTGACTTTTTCCATGCACCAAGATATTTCAAATGACATGATGGACATTTCCCCTTTGAACTAATCCCAAGCTGATGCCAAAAAAGCCTGTGATAGATTCCTTGTGCCATCCTGAAAAACAGGCTGAAATATTGCACCTTTTAACCAAACCTCAGGGTAAACAATACAGCTTGTACTCTGGTTCATAAACAGTCTTCATTATTACAAAGGGCTTTTCAAACGCAGTGTGATATGACTTGACCTTAAAAGCTATAGACAATCTAGCCGCGCACAGACGGTTTCATAAAGTACAATCACTTCCTGGAATTCTTGGGGCAGAGCAGCCGGAGCCATGCAAATCCTGTTTTCCTTGCATTGTTTCCTGCATGTGAATATCATCAGTCTAGTGAGGCTTGTAACACTGGCACTGGTTAAAGAGTAGAGGGGAGACTTCTGATAAAGCTATCCACTGCTAGGGGTGCAAGGAGTTCCACAAGGACAACAACCTCGAGCTGCCAGTACTGGGGTGCCAGACATTCTTTAAAAAAATTTTTTTTAAATAGTTACTGGTAAGAAGTCTGAAAGAAAGTGGTATGGGCTACTACAAATGACAGAATTCCTGGCCAGTTGTTTGGTGAATTTCTGACTTACGTGCCAAGTGATGTCCTTGCTTTAGGCCCCATGGATTTACAAGCATGGTCTACACAAAGACAGAGTACAGAGGCATCAGGCACATGCCCTGCTGACCACTGGCAGCAATGCAAGAGTGACCTGGATTTGGGTAGACCCATTTGGGAGACTGTCTCAATTTGAGAACTAAAGTGCATGGGTCAATGGGATCCTGCCCCTTCCTACCATTATCTGAAACATACCAGGCTTCCATCCTTCCTTGTGGGTAGAAAGAGAAGAGGCATCTTACATCCTCCCCTCCTAGGACATCAGAACAGCTGAGGGCAGACTGTATTTCAATTCAAGTGATTCTATAATACCTTCTGGGTAATACTTGTGGGACTAAGCAGGGATCAGGGTCCCACTGTTCAGGGCACCATGCAAAACCCACAATGACAGCACATTTTCCATGGGGTTTCCAATCTCAGATTTACCTTTTTTTTTTCCTGTGGTATGATGGACACTAAAAATGGGTATGGGCCATGTCATCACATGAATAAAGGACAAACTAATGTATGAAAGTTGCACCTTCTAAAATATTAACTAAACAAATCCTCTTGGTGCTTCTAGCTACATATGACCTTCATCTGTCAATCTCAATTACTTACACAGACCCCGTAATGTATTTACATCTCTAAGAGGTAGCTATCTTAACCAACTTCATTTACAACATGGGAACCTGAAGCACAGAGACAACAACAAAAACCCCCATAAAGGATTTACTTCTTAACCTCTGGGCTCCCAGAGTGGATCTACAGCCCCAAGTTTTATTTTATTCAAGGGAAATCCTTAGAACAAGGACCAGCAACATGAGCTAGGTTAGTGCTCCAGTAACTGGGCTCCAAAATCATGTTCACTCTCTTTCCCTTTAGTCCAGTGCCTCCTAATGTCTTCTCCACACAACAACACACCTGGAATAGCTATGGCTTTGTTGTTAAGGCACTCTTCTGAGACATGCGTGGAGTAATGCATAGTTTGCAGATTCAACTGTGACTTAGGTATGAGCTAGGCAGTGAGCAATTCAGTGCTAGCAAGACAGAGATGCTTCTAGGCATGTTTAGATGCAGAACTCAGGTGCTGGGGAACTGTAATATAAAATACCTAGACACCACTGGACTTTAAGTGCTTATAGGATTAAGCAAAAGCACAATGGGCATGCTGAGAATTGCATTATTGGGCTAGGGACAGACATTACACATAAACCAGTTTAAGTGATCAGAAACTGGTTTAAACATGTGTGACGGGCTGGCTGGCAATGACCTGGCCCAGGGGTTTCGAAAAGGCAAAAGGTGATTGGAGGACTTGGGATTCCCTTTCCTCACCAATCTGGTAATGATTTGGCCCAGGGGTTTTGAAGGAGTATAAGATGATTGGAGGACATGGGATTCCCTTTCCGCACCAATCAGGTCCCAGAGACTCACCCCCCCCGTGTCCCCTGATTGGCCCCTTGGGCGTGGGCTGACTCAGGAGAGACCAGCGAGGGACAACAAGGAAGGAGTTTCATACAGCTGGCAAGAGCTGAACCAGCGGGGCAGAAGCAGTGCCCGAGAAGAGCCTGAAAGAGCAGGACCTGCAGGCAGCAGTGGGACCTTCAGCAGCGCAGTGGGACCTTCAGCGTGTGGCCGGCAGGAGAAGCTCCCCACTGGGCTCCAGAATCCCCTACAAGAGGCTGCAGCCAGCAGGAGAGGCTCCCCCAACTCCAGGAAGGATCTGAGCAGCGACCCAAGGGGTTTCCAGCTCCTCCAATCAGAGGCCAGGCAGCTTAATGTGAGGCCGGTGCTCCAGGAAGGTCAAGACCCCTAACAGGTTGGAGCAGGGCCACCAGTGGTGGCTGTGTGGCAGCATTGCTACCTACCATGTGGGAGATCTGGGTTTAAGTTCCAGCTGAGGTGACTTGGGGTGAGTGAGATAATAAGAAGCAAATCTTCTTGCAGTGGAAAAGGGCCATTGTGCTTTCTCCCCCTCGAGGTACCGAGGACCTATATTTCCTTGTCATTTGACATTTTGCATTTTGTGCCTTTTTTATATTTCACCAACCCATATTGTTTGTTCTGCTGTTTGCGTTTTATATTTTGTTAACCCTGTTTTTTTGTCAGTGATTCTAAGTGTCTAACTTTTGTTGAATCCTGCCCCCTTGGGGCATTGTAGTGTCCACTAGACCCTCTGATTTATGCCTGTTATGTTCCCAGTATTAAAAGGTATATGGTTAAGTCCCCATTGGTGGTCTGGCTCTGGTCTATAGGTGGCAGAGAGTCCCTACACCTCCCACAGCACTTGTGCACCTGCTTTGATCCCTTCAATTGGAGAGGGGGTACCTCTTGGAGTACTGCCCAGGTTACACATGTAACAGAACTTATGTTCAGTGCACATAAACCAGTCTGAAAATGGCTGAAACTGCTTTGAGATAAATCTGGTTGAATGTAGTATCAGCCTTAAGTGATTTGGGTCAAACTGGTTTATGCAATGTCTCAGACCCCTTCTTGGTTTAAGTTAAACCAGAAATCCCCAGCATCCCAGCATGCTCTCTGGGAAGGGCTCTCTGCTCCACAGCAGAGCTGGCCCTTACCCTCTGCTCCCTGGCTGGAGGTCTGGCAGATACTGCAGGTGTCTCTCTAGCTTTCCCTTGCTCCCGCGCTCTCCTCAGCACTCCCTGCTAAGCAGGCAATCACCCCTCCCCTCTGTCTTACACAGACACCTCTCAGTATTAGCTAGCAGACCACATGCTGACTATGGTCCATGCTGTGGCAGACAGGAAAAAGGCAGACAGCATAGGGTCCACTTATAGCTTTTTGGAACTAATCAACAGGTAGCTGGTAATGTCCCTCTATTTCTTCCCTGGAAACAGTTGTTTCAGAAGAGACTGAACTACTGGGAGAGGTTTTGTTTTCTGATGGAGTGATAAATGCTGATAACAGAGCTGACAGATGCTCTGCTATGAATGCGGGGGTGCTCCCTAATCAGAACATCCTAGCAGGCCTGGCTGTGCCCCACTCAGCTCAGCATTGTGGCAGGGCAAGGAGGACTGCTCTAGCCCACCCCTCTTCCCCCGGCTTCCAGCTTAACCACTACAGGCATGTGCCTGCATTTTTTCAGTCCAGAGGGGATTTCTGTACAGTTACAAACAGATTCAGCCTAGACACATTAGACTAACCTGCAAAGATTGAATCAATTCAGGCTCAGATTTTTTGAATGTCTGTCCCTAGTCCAGGGGTCATGCTCCCAAAGTCTGCCTAAGGTCAACTTCATGTGCTTAAATCCTTTTTTGTGGATCGATGCCTATACATGTGCTCAGGGATGGGAAGAGGCCATTTTAATTACAGCAGTTCCTCTACAGCTGCTCAAATTAAAACAGCTCACCGTCATGTGTATTAGGCCTCTCGCATTTTCAAATGGCCATGGAGACGCTTTAACTAAAGCTAATTCAATGAGCTTTAGTTAAAGCACCCCCATGGCCATTTTAAAACATGAAGGGCTTAATACACATGATGGTGAGGCAATGCTAGAGTGTTCTAATTCCAACTGATTTTGAACAATGAGCCAGTAGAGTAGGGAGAGTCTAGGACTGTCTAGGCAAGGAGAGTGGAAGGGGGATGAGGAGAATAAGGAGAATGGGACTGGAACAAGGAGTCAGAGTTGTGAAGACACTGAGGGGGAGAGGGAAGAACTAGTCAAGCTTAGAGGGTGGTGGTGGGGGGTTTGCCAATTATAGTGCATCCCTCCTTCAAAATCTGAAAAGAAGCCCCAGATTCTGGAGTATCCCCATCCCGCTACTGTCAGCAAATTTCCGTGAAAGCCACTGGTAACGTGTCCCACCTCCCTCGAATGCTGCACAACAATGATGATAGGTGACCAGGGTGGATCCAGGGGCTGTGGTGCAACAGTACAGGTGCACCCACCATCTGCTACCCCTGGCTGACCTGAGCACAGGGGGAACCCAGAGCTGCTCCTGCTCCACTTCAGTCAAAGGTTGTGGCTGTACATGGTGCCAGGCTCAGAAGGAGACAGCCACAGCAGGAGGTAGGCTGCCTCTTCCTGCACCTGCTCCTTACCTCATTCCCCCATCCCTAGGTCCCCTCTGGCTAGAAGCAGGCACTGGAAAGAGAAACCCACTCCCTGCTGCCGCCACTGCCCCAGGGGACATGAGCACAGGGGAAGCCCCAGAGCTCCAGTTGCAGGCAGCATCTGTGTATATAGGAAACCAGGTTCATCTGGGCACAGCACCAGTAGTATGCAGGTTCCTCCTTCCAGCACCTACTCCCAGCCAGTGATGGGTATGGGAGTAAGGGTAGGCAGGAAGCAGGAGCTGGAAGGAGGACCCTGTGCACTGCTGCCACTTTCCTTGGCAGACTCTGGTTCCCTGCACAGCTGTCCCCCACAGTCACCAGCTGAAGCAGGGCAGGAGCAGCTCTGCGGTAAACTGGGCTGTATTGGCAGTGGTGGCTGGGTTCCTTCCCCCTTCATGGGCCTACTCCCTGCCTGACTCCGCGGTGTCCCTTGCCAGCTCTAGTGTTCCAGCCATGCCTTGCCCCAACCCCCATATGGTCTGAGGAGAGGTATGCCACATCTCCCTTTAGCAAATCCTGGATCTGACCATGTACTATTGCCACTGGTTATTCCACTTGCTAGCAGAGGTCTTTGCAGCATCTCAAGAGATTCTAATCTAATTTTTTCCTAAAAGGCCCCAGTACTTGCCAAAAGTGACTAAGAAGATATTTCATTTTTTTTAATAAAGAATTAGTTTTAAACTCAGTAGATCAAATCCATCTCTGGTATCACTCTGCTAATAGCAGAGGATCACCAGTGATGAAATTACCTCAGGGTATACTAGCACTAAAAACCTGCCTTTGCTTTGCAACTGCCATTTCCCCCAAATTTCTGTATTTTTGAATGATTGAAAAAAATTGCATTTTCACAATGTTTTGATTGAGGCTTTAGGACATGAAGAGACCAACACCAGTTTATACAGTTTTCAGTAACACAGAGTAACATGTACATTCAAATGGTTAGTACACAGTGGCTAAAATGTAAACATTTGACTTTTATAAAGCAAGATTTCCAAAAACAGGGAAAATTATTGTATTATTGCACATTCATTCAAACCTATAATCAAAGAGATTGCTTTATTTCAAGTTCCTAGTTACTTAGAATTAAGTCACAAATGAATTCATTCAAGTCATTCAACTTGAACCAAACAAATTTACCCTGAAACAGGATGTTTGTGAATGGATAATTTTCTTTTCTTTTTTTGTGCGTGTGTGTGTGCACAAACTTAGTGGTCCATAAGAAAATTCTTTTCCTGCAGACATTCTTAATGCATGCACATGGAAAAAGCATTTGCAGGAGCAAGGCCTTAGATGTGAGAGGAATTGTTGATTGTCTCTAAGTGAAATTAAAAAGGGAAAAGACCCAGAGCAACGTCAAGGACGGGGAGAGACATAGGCCACCTGCTCAGAATGGGGTGGATAATATTTTTCCTGAACAAATATGACAAATAACTAAAGGACAGAACCTACTGGCAATGTGGAACTCTGACTGTCCAGTAGTGGTTGGTAAGTGATGTGGCAGGAGATAGGAAGCCCACCATTTTCTTGGGATGTGCTGTGCATGATAGGCTCAGAGAGGGAAAGGTGTTAACAGAGAAGCAGCTCTTTTCAAGTTAATTTCAGTTAATAAAAGGAGCTTTTGGGAATCTGAAAGTGGAAGGTAGTTTGGGTAAGAACGATAGTGAAACAACAGAACTCATGACTCTAAGGAAACATGAGAACAACCAAATAAGGAAAACAGATTCCAAATACTGCAGAGCCTCAAATTCTGGGAAGTGGTAGGTAGGGTCTTTTGGGACGATTTTCTGAAGAGGAAAATGGAATGAAGAAAAAAATGGCAGTTGCATTAAAGCACAACAGAAAACTGACCTTAATGCAGAGGGAAGATTACATGTATAGCTGGAGACCACTGTATTTGCACCAGGAGTTCTTTAATGACCTAAAATTATACAAAAAAAATCGAAGCAAGGATGTATGAATAAGCACAGGGATAAAGAAATGGCACAAGCACTTTGGAATAAACTCAGAAAGACCAAGACACAAAATGAGCTGTTACTACCCAGGGACATAAAGTCATCAAGAAAAGGCTCTATAAATAAGTTAAAAAATAAGAGGAAAACAGAAAAAGAAAAGAAAGCCCATTACTTAAGAGGGAAAGAGGGCAAATAACAGATGACACAAAGAAGTCTGAAGAATTCAATAGCCCTTTTGTTTCAGTCTTCACAAAAAAGGTTAAGTGTGACCATACACTTAACAGAATGAATGTTAAGGGATAGGAGCACAGGCCAAAAATAGGGAAAGAACTGGTCAAAGAATATGTAGGTAAGATAGATAGGTTCAAGTTGGCTGGACCTGCTATAATTCACTGTACTTGTACAGTGCTTCAGGAACAAGGTGAAGGAATTTTTTAATCTCTTAAAAATTAGCAATTATTTTTAAGAACTTGTGAAGGATGAGAGGGATTTTAGAAGACTGGAGAAGGGCCAAGATAGCACCTATCATTAAAAAGATAACAAAAGGGGACCTGGGGAGTCATAAACTAATAAGTTTAACATTGATTTTTAAAAAGATATTGAAACAATTTATTAAATAATTCGTACCTACTGGGGTGATAGGGTGATAACATCCACAACAGCCAACATGTATTTTGTCAGGAATAGAGCATGCCAACCCAATCTGAGTTCCTTCTTTGACAGAGTGAGTGGCTGAGTGAATATGGGTGGAACAGTAGAGATGGTTTTTTAGATCAGAGTTTCTCAACCTGTGTGTCACAATCCAAAAGTGTGACACAACAATATATGAAAGGGTTGCAAACAAAGTTTAAAAATGGATTCTCCTTTAAAGGAGAAACACGTGGAAAAGCATGGCTTTTCCCTTGCAGGCTGGCAGAGTTCCAGATTGCAAGGGGCTGCTTGGGCCCCATCCCCATGTCCCACAACCCCCCTGCCCCACCCACTCACCCCATCCCCCATACACTGAGGGGCTGGGGCCCCAAAGTTGGGGGCAGTGAGTAGGGGATGACAGGCAATAGGCTGGGACTGGTCATTGATGTTTAAAAACGGGTCCTGGTACAAAAAAGGTTGAGAATCCCTGGTATAGATGAAATCACCATAAATGACTGGTTAAAAACTCACATGAAAAATTAGGTATCAGCGGTTCACTATAAAATGCTGGGAAGACTTTGCAAGTGGAGTCCTGCAGGAGCCTGTCTCAGGTTTCTATATTTCCATTAGTAACTTGGGTGATAAACCAGTGTACACACTTAAGAGAATTCAAAATGATTCCCACCTGGATGGGGCTATAAACACTTTGGAGACCAAGATTAAAATTCAAAATGATAATTCAAAATTATCAAAACAAGATAGTTTAAATATGAAGTATTACCCTTAGGATGAGGAAATCAAATACACAAAGAAAAATGGGGGAAAACTGGCTAGGCAGCAATTTAGCAGAAAGAGATGTTGGGGGAGAGAGGTTGATAAATTGCAAATTGAAAATGAA
This sequence comes from Crocodylus siamensis, assembly GCF_052110815.1. Classification (NCBI taxonomy): domain Eukaryota; kingdom Metazoa; phylum Chordata; order Crocodylia; family Crocodylidae; genus Crocodylus; species Crocodylus siamensis. The sequence continues at coordinate 131,684,146 of NC_143397.1, read as the reverse complement.
AACAAATAAATGTGACTATTATAAAAAAGGCAACTCTTACTCTGTGATGTATTGGCCAGAGGGACATGTGTAAGGAAAGAGTGATAACTACTCTGCCCTGTTCAATACTGGAAGGATTAACGTCCAGATTTGGGCAACACACCTTGAGAAAGATTTCAGAGAATCCAGAGGAGAGCAATAACTATGATAAGAAATTTAGAAAACATGGCCTGTAAGGAAAGGCTGAAAGTCTTCTAAGGGTGAAGTTACATTTTACACTTAGACCATACTAAGGACACTTACAACATTAACACTCCTTAACACTTGCTAAATGCCCTCTGAGCATCTCAAAGTTACATCACTTCAGGCAAGGGTTAACTTTGGGCTGTGCTACCTAGTTCACGTTAGGGTAACTACGGTCTGCTTCATGGAGGTAAAACGAGCTATTTGAAATGCTCCAGCACCTCAGGATGCACTGTTTCCAGCAACCAGAGCAGGGGTAACTCAAATGTTTACCAGCCTTTCTAATGGCAAGTCAGAGCTGTGCAGGTAAGAAACAGGATTAACCCTGTGTGATTTCTCACAACATGTTCTAACTTTAACATTGCTTAACATTTCACAGATTTAGTATGGTCTAAGTGTAATGTGTAACATCACTCTAAATATGCAAAGCAAAATCACTATGAAGAGGACCATGATCAATTCCTCACTCCATTTACTGATGTAATACACCCGATTTGTAATAAGGATGAGTTTTCTCATCTTTGAGATAGTGGGGAAAAAATTCTAGCTCAAGGGTATTTAAGCAATGGAATAGACTTCCTTGGGAAATTCTAGAATCTCTTTCTTGAAGATTTTTAAGAACAGGTTAGACAATCACATGCCAGGGATAGTTTAGAAATAAATGAACAGTTTCAGAGCAGGGGCATGAACTACTTTGTGGAGGTCCTTTCCAATCTTCATGTTTATGAGTTTTATGATTTTTACAAGGTAATTTTCTTCTTAGCTTTAGGTACTTAAGTATTCTGCAAAACAGATGGAACAAATGTGGTCAAAATTAAATACACACTTAAGTGTTTTGCTGATCTGAGGCATTGGATATTTCTGGTAGATGTTACTTTATCACAACTGTTGCTAGCCACCATCTGACCACCCACAAACGGACAGAAAAATATCCGTTGTTTACAAACCATTGCATTCCTGTCAAAATCTCCTAATTACCTGCATTTCTCTCTCTCGTTAAAAAAAAATCTTACAAAACCAAGCTATTCCAGGAGGGAAATGTCATTGCAAACTGTAGGTATAATAAAAATAAACTAACTTGGAAATAATAAAATTCATGCTATTAGTTTGGTGTCAGCAACAAAAGAATACGCTCCCTTAGGCCATGAATTCCACCTATAAGTGGAATAGTTATGAAGTCTTACAATAGAAATTCACCTACTTCAGTTCTTTTTATAGTACTTGTTTAACCTCTTCGCATCTGGTCTCCTCAACAGCCTCTTTCTTTCTCTGTCCCCATCTTCCCAGTATCTGAATACAGTAGCATAATATGGGATAGGTGAGCAGGGCATGTGACCTGGGTACTGTCTAAGGGGAGGGGTGCCAGAAGGATGGGGGCAACACCTCACCCTGCCTGCCTGGTTCTGCCTGCACTTTCCGACTGCAGGAAGCACTCGGCACAGGCAATGTGAGTCAAAGAGTGCAAGGCAGTCTGGGAATCATATTTTTGCACAGAAGCACTGGTGCTGGGAGAAGGATTGACCCTATTAGTGACACACTGGGGGGGCATGTGGGGGCATGTGCCTCTCCCCCCAAAGATTTCTGCACCAACAGTGGGGCATGAGGCAATGGGCTGCAGCCCACAAACCAAAACGTATGACAGGGAAGGAGGGAGAAGGTGAAAGAAGACTACCACAAGTGCATTTTTTCCATGCTACACCTCTGCCTGAACAATTCACACACATTTAAATCAATTTTCCTAACACACTTGTAAGTTTGCACCTTCTTGGCTGCAATTTGTAAGTTTGAGGAACTTGAACTGACTGCAATCAAAGTAAGCATTTTATAAGTGCTTTTTCCCAGACACATGACAGGACCCTCATTCACCCATGACTGGTTATTTCAAACTGAGGATGTACACTTAAACTGTACAAAGAAAGGCCCTACAACTTATAATATTGCTTTTATTATCACTATTACTCGTCTGTCTAGGAGTCACCATTTTAATTTAGTGCCTTTCCCTCTATTCTAGTCACTGTACTAAAAAGAGGATACCCATCATACAAGACCTTGCAACCAAACATAGTATGACCATTGGTGGATGCAACAAAAACAGTAAAGAACAAGTACAGCTACTCCATATAAGAAGTTACACTAGAATCCAAAAGGTAAAGCTGCTCCAGGACTGGGTTTTAAATCTGTGCAGAGCAGGGTGGGAAGCAGTCGTACAAATGGGTAAAAAAACCAAAGATCTTGTTTGTTTCACTTTACAATAGAAAGCATAAAATTAAGGAAAAAGCAGATGGAATTCCTGGCTTGGAAAAAAAAATCAGTCTTAATATAAAGGTAGGCGTAAACCATAAAGGGGTGTTGGGCATTATCTAATATTCTATAATACTAGAGTAGTAGACAAAACAATGTAAACTTGTAAGTAAGCTGGCTGGCTCAGTTAAAGCCCCAAATCCTCCTAAACTTCAGTTTAAGTTCTTAGTAAATGTTAAAAACGTCAAAAATACCTCTTGCTCCACACTTGGATGAAACCAAGGCCTTCCTTTTTTTGAGAGAGAGAGAGAGAACATGTTTAAGCATGCTATTAATTTGATGCAATAAACTCTAGTGCATATTGTGCTAACTTTTATTGCTCTTGGGCATGCTGTTTGAATGTGCACCCAGGACTGTAGCATGTTGAGCTGGATCAGAGCAACTTCAACTAGCAGGAGGCCTTGGGGGTCAGCCTACCAGCCTAGGCCTACTCCGACCCAGCTCAATGTACTGCAGAGGGGCTGGCTGAGGCATGAAGGTACTTCAATGCGAGGTTAGCGGGCAGGCAGCCCCTGCCAGCCCCATCACCATCTACATGCGTGTTGCCATGCAGTAGATGCAGAGACTTTACTGTGGAATTAGTTAGGCAGTTCTGCAGTAAACAGTCTAATGAGCAGATGAGAACCTGATGGTGTTTAACACCAAAAAATGCAAGGTTCTCCACCTTGGGAGGAAAAACCTGCAGCATGCTTATAGGCTCGGCAGAGCTACGTTGGATAGCACTACAGAAGAAAGAGACTTGGGGGTCATCGTTGACCACAAGATGAACATGAGCCTGCAATGCGATGCTGCGGCTAGTAGAGCGACCAAAATGCTGGCTTGCATCCATAGATGCTTCTCGAGCAAATCCCGGGACGTCATTCTCCCCTTGTACTCGGCCTTAAGTGAGGCCGCAGCTGGAGTACTGCGTCCAGTTTTGGGCTCCACAATTCAAAAAGGATGTGGAGAAGCTTGAGAGAGTCCAGAGGAGAGCCACGTGCATGATCAGAGGTCAGGAAAACAGATCTTACGATGACAGGCTGAGAGCCATGGGACTCTTTAGCCTGGAAAAGCGCAGGCTCAGGGGTGATCTGATGGCCACCTATAAGTTTATCAGGGGTGACCACCAGGATCTGGGGGAACGTCTGTTCACCAGAGCGCCCCAAGGGATGACGAGGTCGAATGGTCACAAAGTCTTGCAAGACCGTTTCAGGCTGGACATAAGGAAGAATTTCTTTACTGTCCGAGCCCCAAGGTCTGGAACAGTCTGCCAGCGGAGGTGGTTCAAGCACCTACATTGAACACCTTCAAGAGTAAATTGGATGCTTATCTTGCTGGGATCCTATGACCCCAGCTGACTTCCTGCCCTTTGGGCAGGAGGCTGGACTCGATGATCTCCCAAGGTCCCTTCCAGCCCTAATGTCTATGAAATAATATAGACACACCCAGAGAGCCTGAGAAATATACACTGCAGAGTCACTTATTGGTTCAGCTATTCATCTGGGATGTGGGCGAACTAAATTCTAAGCTCCAAATAATGCAGAGAAGGGTCTTAAACCATGGCCTCTCTCATCCCAGTGAGTGCTGTTAGCTCTTCTGGGCTCACTCTTGCTCACCAGAAATTCCATCCTGGCCATAAGAAAGCTTCCCCAAATAATTTTGTTGAAACTGCCCATTGCATGTAGGAAGTTTCAGTTCATCAACATTTTGATACCAAATATCATGTTGTCACAATATTCCCAGGCAGTTCATGTTTTGTATATATTTGCCTCTTCTGGAAAGCTTGTTTGCCTCATTTTCTAAATTTGACCACACATACATGTTCAATTAATGGCACGATAAAACAAGAAATAAGCCATAAAGTTAATCCACAAAATATGTGTAACAATTCTGTGGCTGTTTCCTATTACATCTTAAATTGAACATATAGATGGTTCCCAACCCCTAGAGAAAAGAGAGAGAGAGAGAGAGAGGAGAGAGAGAGTGTGTGTGCGTGTGTGTAACCTCTATAATGCATTCAAACAAAAACCAATGATTTTCTGGTCAAGTTTAGAAAATATGGCACATAAGCTTTCCACAAGAGGCAGATCTATGCAAAACCAGAGCAGATTGGGAATATCAAGACAAAATTGTCTTTGGTTAGAAAATTTTAATGAATTGAAACTGAAACATATATGTATATTGCTGCTTTACTTCCAGCAAAAGATGCTTAGGTTTTCCTGCCTTCCTGCTCATATTTGGATGCAAATAATTTCCTAGCAGTTTCCTTTCCCAGACACACAGTTTCGTGAAGTGGTTTCAGTTAACAAGACACAGTTCCTCCATTATTCTGTGGTGAAGCTTCTGCTAATGTCGGATTAAATCTCTGAAGCATTATATTTATTATTAATAAGCATTCCAGCAACATGTTTATTTTTAAAGATGCTTTGGTTTTCTTAAGCTTCTTATTGCCCTGCAGAAAAGTATTTTGCCAACAGTTTTCTTCTCAGGCCCCTGACAGAAGTTACAATAAAGACACAGTGGGATTTGATAAGGGATCCCAACAATCATGCTTCCTGCCATATGTTTATGGCAAGAAGATGCAATTCCTAGATGAGATAGTTTTGAGATCCCACATGAGATTCCTTTGCACCACATGCTTGTGCAAAGAGAGTCCGACCCCAGGCTCCCCCTGTACCGGCAAGAGCAAACTTGTCTCCCAGCCGGAGAAGCGCATCATATACTCCTGCAGATGGGAGCCCCAGTCATCTGAGGGATGCTCTTAGTCTCTGGAGCACAGGGGAGTCTTGATAGGGTCCTATGTGCTCTAGAGCAGGGGTTGGCAATGTTTTTTGCCAAAAACATTGGCAACCTTGACTTGGAAGATGTTGATGTACCAGAGGCAGACAGCAGGGGAGCCATGAGGGGCCTGATCCTTGTTGTGGTCGGTGTAGCCCTGGCCCCTTCCTCACCATCTGCGCCAAGGTGCATGTGGCAAGCAAAATGCCTTCGCATGGCACACTCTGGCACATGTGTCAGGGGTTGCCTACCCCTGCTCTAGAGTTTGGGCACTGACCATATGTTCAATTAAATGTGTAATAGGAACCAGCCACAAAAGTATTACACATATTTTGCGTATTAACTTTGTGGCTTGTTTCTTGTTCTATCACACTATTAATTGATTGAATGTGCACCAAGGTCACTACTTAAGGCATGATTAACCAGTTCATCACTTCTTAAGTGTAATGTCTGTCAGGGGCTTCAGAGACATACAATTCCCTTGAAGTGTTTATTTCGTCGTTTTGTAATCTCCTGTCCCCCAATTATTTCACTGGTGGAAAAGCTATTCATTTCTGATTAAATCTCTGGTGTGTATGGGTATTCTTTTGTTTATAACCACTGTTATTATTTATATTGTGAAAATATCTAAAACAGCAGTTGCCAAACTGTCAAATGTGAGTTTGTTACTCAAAAACCTCTTTAAAATCCTTTCTAGAAAGACCCTCCCCCCCCAAAAAAAATCCACTGTCACTTTCCAATGAACTGTCACAGCATGCATGGCAGAATGCCAGAAAGTGCCTCAGAAAAGAATGATGTCTTTTTGGCTGCTCTCTTCAATAATGGTGATTTACAGTCACCAACCATATCAGCAGATGACTATTTAGTGGTGTGTTGTGTGTCTAGTGCTCAGCTGGCTGTTTTTCTCCTTGGTTTAGGACTTCAACTCATGCTAAGTCACACATATCAAGCTACTGCAGAGAACACGCCTTGTTCCAGATGATAGGACCAGAGCTTAACTTGTCTACAAAGTCACATGTAAAACAATGGCAGTTCAAAGCAGTTGCAAACTGTGCAACAACAGGGGATAAATCATACCAAAATCTCCTCATGTAGGAAGCCCCTGCTTTGCACTCAGTGCCATGCAGAAGCTGCAGCTGGCCTAGAAAGCAGGGATACTTAGGGATTTCCCTTCCTCTCTGCAGAGATGTGAGTAGGCCAAGGGAGTGTCCAGTGGAAAAAAAAAAAGCTAATGAAAAGTCTTGTTGCATGGGACATTTAGCATGTTTTATTTAGATCATATTCAAGCATTACTGTGCCACATTAGAAGTTAGAATGTGTTCTGAACAGTCTCACAATGATGTTTACTATGATCTCAGCCTGCTCTGGAGAGGCCTGGAGCTAGCTGTTGTCCCCCTTCCTCGCCCCCAACAGACCCTGGCCCCAGGCATCGCAGCTTACATATCTGCCCCATGCCCAAAGCTGTGCCCTCCCCACAGTGTGCCCAGCACTGCCCAGCCAGGGATGGTCTGGCTGGACAGGGTGATCTGGGTCTCTGCTGCTGGCAGTGTGTGGAGGGAGGCATAGGGAGCTGAACGCAGGAGAGGGTGCCACTCCTGCTGTTAGATCCATGGGACAAGCCGGATCTCTGCCACTGGAAGTCTTGAACCAGCTGCAGTGCAGTGGTAGGGCTGGGATGGACAAACAGCTGATTGTCAGTCCCAGTCTCCACAGCGCACCAGTTCTGAACTTGTATGATCTCCGTGCAGCACCCAGACCAAGGCTGAACACACTACTTAATAAGATCTGGTGATACTCCCCTGCAAAAGCAGTAATTTTGATACAATATGAGCACACTTAGCATGCGTTGTACTGCTTGAATGCATGGCCACTGGCATTTTAAGTGCAATTAACTCACCCCAAGTGTAATGTGCAACATGGTCTTATGAAAAGCTGCCTGGGTCCTCAGCACCAGAGCACCTTCTTGGCTGCAATTTGAAGCCTCCACACACACATCCCCCAGTCAGGGAGATCTGTGGTGAAATTTGCCCATCATTGCAGGAACCCAGAAACATTTGGTGGGAGAGAACACAGCTGCTGAGAAGCAAGATGCATTCTTGAACTAAAGCTGCCTGATACCCAGAGGAAGGCCCCAAATCTAGCCAAGACTCCCTTCTGAGTTCTCTTTAACATGCATAAGCACCCTTCTCAGTAAGGGCACTGTCTTCATTTTCTACTCCAAATGTTTTCTGTTTTTGCTGAACTTTCAGTTTGCCAGAAGCTAAGCAGGATGAGCTCTGGCTAGTGTTCAACAGTAACCCAGATAAGATTTATCAGGAATTTCAAATTTATAGTTAAAAAGCCAAGCCACTGATGGGTCCCAAAGCACAATTCCAAAAATATATCAAGAGGCCACATGTGACATGCAACTGGCCCTTGTAATTTGATCAATACAATAAACATTAAAAATGATGATGACTGGTATGTTAAGTTTCTTTCTGATGCTCTTTTTAAAACTTGAAATGTTTTTAAGGGGCCTTATACTTAGGTTCGGAACATTTGGGTGGAAACATTCCTCACTGGGAAGTGCTGATAAGCCAAAACAGATTTTTTTTTTTGTGGAAATACATCTGTTTTAATTAAAGTTTTTGATGAGGAGGTTTCTTAGGCTCAAAAAGAAAAGTCTCAGCATACTCCAAAATGGTCAATGGTCCAGTGGTTAGGACACTCAGATGAGAAACAACATCCTAATTTGGGTTTTTGCAAAACAAAACACATTTTTGAAAGATTTTGGTTTTGTTCCACATCCACATAAGTGTTGATGTCTTGGCATGCTTTTGCAAAATGGAATTCTTGTTTCACAGCCAGCCCTAGTTATAATAAAATATTTAGGCTTCCTTCGATCTTGGGTTTACTAGAACCTGGAAATGGTAGCATTAAACCTACAAAGGCTTAACAAGAAGGAGAGCTTTTAAAGAAGGTGAAATGGGAATCAATACATTTGGGAGTTGGTGATCTAGGGGTCTCATCCAGATTAGTTCCTGTTGTATTAGGCAAACGATAAACAGTAAATGACAGTTCCTATCTCAAAGAGCATGCACTTTAAACAAGAAGATGTAACAGGAAGAATTTGCCAAGAACTAGGTGCGGAGGGAGAGAATATAGTGTAACAAAAATAATAGGGTACTTTGGTGTAATAAGAAGATGCTATGAACTGTGCACATTGCAATTAGTATAGCATTAATCATGCTAATCCAACCCACCTACCCTTTAGAAACCAGTATTCTGCCTTAAAGTAAAGGTGCATCTTGAGGAGGAATAGGGAGGAGTCTTAGATGGCTTTATAAATATTGATAACAAGTAATTGGTATCTACTACTTTATTTCCTGTGCTTTGCTCCTTTAACTAGAGGAAAGCCTCTCTTGTTGTTCCTACCACAGTTATTTTGTCCATTCAGATGCAGCCTCCTGGACACAAGCACATACCTACTTTGCTCTCTCCAGGAGACTTTCACTGTTCTTTCTTGTTCAGTTGCTCTCCTAATATAAAAGAAAAATGCTTCAAACCGAGTATAAGGTTTCTGTTGATCTATGAAAAACATAGAAATCTTTAAAACTTCTCTATTATCTACTATGGAACAGCTACCAGGATGTAAACCGGTGGGCTCATAGTTCTCTTCCAAAAATGTCTAATGGGAATTTCTACCCAAGACTTTGTGATAAGTCAATTTCCAGCTTTAGAAGAACAACTATATCCCTTCTTTTTTGAAAAGATTAAATCTATAATTTACAGGATTTTATTAAGTCAAATAGCAATGGCAGTGTACATCTCTCTGATGTGTTCTTTAATGTGCTCCATATTATTTCATGCCTATGCCATGACTGAATTGGTCAGGGAGGATCCTATGGATTTTGAGTATTTTTTAACGAAAGAAGCTTGTACCTATTTGTAGCTGCTGCTAACAAGTCCTTGCAGTTTCCCTAACTAAACCAGGCTGACTCTTTCTGTTGTTTAAAATCCAATCCCCTTTTCGACCTGAATAACACAGAGTAGAGAAAAGGGAATCTGCTGTTTAAAGACTTCTCTCTGATGAGAACAAGTGTTGATGCATTTCTCCCAAATTCCTTCGAGTCACTAAAGAAGTTTGGCAGATTAATTACTCTGCTGAGGCCTGTCACTCAGAGGCAGAGGTGTCCCCTGAAGCAAGATGTGGATTTCATTCCAGGACTGCACTGCCAGAAAAACATGCTTGCAAACTTTGAAGGATGTCAGCCAGTTGCATGCCTTAAAATGTAAGCATTAAATAAATATGCAGGTCCTCAGGCTATGAGTAAAGGGGGAATGAAAAAAAGGCCCTTTTTGCTGCATTTGTCATACTGCTGGTTTAGGGAGTTTTGAAGATCAGAAATGAGGATGATCAGGAAACAGTGAAAGCATTAGAAATAAAGACAGTCGTCAGACAGAGAAAAAGTAATTACTATCAGACTGATTACCTCTCATACCCTAAATTTTCTATTATTACTACTAATGAAACAGCACCATTTCACAGCTAATAAACTGATGTGCGTATTTTGCCCCTGAAAAGACCTTCTTTACAGTACTGTAACTGGAAGAATGGAGGTGAGAGAGAAACTGGGGCAGCCCTAGGAGCTGCCTTTGGTGGGGGATATAATATCTGAAGGCTTGTGACATGGAACAACTCTTTATTACAGAAACTTATATACAACTTTTTGCAGTAAGAAGTAACAATGGCTGGCCTGCCCTGCTCTGCTACCCAGAAATGCCTGCTGGCTTCACCTGGGAGCAACCAGTTCCTGAAGACTCTGGCTAGGGACCAAAGTTACACATAAACTGGTCTAAGTGATCAGAAACTGATTTAAATCTGTAACAGACCATAAGTTCAGTGCACATAAACTAGTTTCAAAATGACTGAAACTGGGTTGAGATACAAACAAATACTTTAACTTGGTTGGATTAACTGAAATCTGGTTAGACCCTGCCCACGATTGGGCAGTAAGCATTGAAGGCTATAGGCTGTACAGATGCAACAGAGTGGGGAAAAGGGGGGCATTGCTGTCTATGTTAAGGAACAATACATGTCCTCTGTAATCAAGATGGGATCAGAAGAGGGATAAATTGAGGTGCTGTGGGTCAGTATACAAGGAGGTTAGGAGGGAAAGGGACTTGATAGTGAGGGTCTATTACAGACCACCAAACCAGGAGGATGAGCTAGTCCTGGAATTCTCAAAGCAGCTCTCAGAGGCCGTGCGGTCAAGGGACATGGTTGTTATGGGTCACCTAAGCTACCCTGACATCTGCTGGGAGGAGCAGTCAGCTAGATCTGACCATTCACATAGGTTCTTAACCTACATACAGGATCTTCACCTAATGCAGGAGGTATATGGTCCCACTAGGGGAAATGCCTTACTGGACTTGGTGTTTGCTACAGCGGATGACCTGGTAGGAGACCTACAGATACAGGGTAACCTAAGGGATAGTGACCACCAATTATTAGAATTCACTATCCGGAGAAAGGTGGGAAAGATAACCAGCAGGGCAGTAGTGCTAGACTTCAGAAAGGCTAACTTCAATGACCTCAGGAGATTAGTTAGCAAGGCACTGAAGGACAAGAGCACTGGTGAGATGGGAGCCCAGGAAGGGTGGTCATTCCACAAGGGAACAATCATTGGGCACAGAAGGGGACAATCCCACTACATATAAAAGGGAGCAAAAGGGCCAAGAAAACCTGAACAGGAAAATCCAGGAAAACCTAGAGGTGAAAAAAGAGACATACAGATAGTGGAAGGAGGGGGTGGCCACCAAGGAGGAGTATACCTTGGCTCACACTTGCAGGGAGTCACTTAGAAAGCCCAAAGCAGAAATGGAACTCAGGATGGCAACAAAAATAAATACAACAAAAAGTCCTTCTTCAGGTATATAGGGAGCAAAAAGAAGGCCCATGGTAACACAGGACCCCCACAGGACAGACTGAGACAGTGGTGACAGATAAGAGGACCAAATATGAGCTCTTCAATGAGTTTTTTTGCTTATGTGTTCCTGAACATGGATCAAAACAAATCTCCCAACTGAACCACAGGCAGGCACAGGAGGGACACCAACCCACCAAAAGTTAGCGCCGACTTTGTGAAGGGATACTTGTTTAAGTCAGGTGACCCAGATGATCTTCATCCAAGGGTGCTGAGGGAATTGGCCAGTGTCATAGCAGAACCACTGGCATGACTGTTGAAGCACTCGTGGTACTCGGGTCAGGTACGGGAGGACTGGAAAAGGGCCAATGTGGTCCTTATTTTCAAGAAGGAAAGGAAGCAGGATCTGCATAGGTACAGGCTGGTTAGTCTCACCTCTATCCTTGGGAAAACCTTTGAAAAAATTATTAAGGAACACATTTGTGGGAGTCCAGCAGGAAAAATAATGCTGAAGGGCAACCAGCAAGGATTCATAGCAGGTAGATCCTGCCTGACTAACCTTGTTTCTTTTTAGAACCAGGTCACAAAATACTTGCATTCAGGAGTCAAGGTTGATGTCATTTACTTGGATTTTAAAAAGGCCTTTGATACGGTGTCTCATCCCATTCTCATAACTAAACTAAAAGACCCTGATGTAGATGATTACAGAGTCAGGTGGGTGGCAAATTGGCTTTAGGGCTGCACCAAGAGACTGGTCGTGGACGGGTTGGTATTGACCTGGAAAGATGTAGGCAGCGGGGTCCCCAAATGTTCAGTCCTGTTCAATATCTTCATCAGTGATCTGGATGAGGGTATGGAGAGCACTCTGTCTAAATTCATGGACAACACCAAATTATGGGACAAAGTAAACACTAGTGGGCAGGGAATGGATTCAAGTGGATTTGGACAGGTTGGAAAAGTGGGCAGTACAGAATAGGATGCAAGGATAACAAAGATAAGTATAAAGTACTGCACTTAGGGAGAAATCATCACCAACACACAAACAGACTGGAAGATGACTTCCTAAGCAGCGCAGCAACAGAAAGGGATCTTGGAATCATAGTTGACTCCAAGATGAACACGAATTGTCAGTATGATGAAGTGATCAGTAAAGCTAACTGCACTCTATCATGCATTAGCAAGTGCATCACCTAGGGAGGTGATATTTCCCCTCTATCCAGCATTGGTAAGGCTGCAGCTGAAGTACTGAGTTCAGTTTTGGATGCCACACTTCAAGAGGGATGTGAAAAACCTTGCAAGGGCCCAGAGGAGGGCTACTTGGATGGTTATGGGCCTGCAGATAAGACCCTATGAAGAGAGATTGAGGGACCTGGATCTCTTCAGCCTCCTCAAGAGAGGCACCCCTCTCCCCCCAGCTCCTGGCTTCTGCCACTGCAGGCATGTACCTTCATTTCCTCAGTCCAGAGGGAATGGCTATTCACTTGCAAATTGGTTCAGTCTGGGCAGGTTAAACTAACCTGAATAGATGGAATGAATTCAGGCTCGGGCTTTTTGAATGTCTGTCCCTCACCTCAGTGTCCAGGACTTACACGGAGGCACAAAAATAGCTGCTACAGCAGTACGACTGGCACTATACCAGCCAGTGCTGCTCTGTGAGTCACAGCTGCCCCAGGCACAGTTCTTTTTATATATAAATATGATAAATGGGCTAGTTTCCTGATCTGGAATGAGATTTCTTGAACTGTACAGCAAACTGAATCAAGATCATATACCTAAAACATCCTCAAACAGAGTATTTTCCCCTGGTGTTGACCAGCCATTTTCAGAGGTCATGTTCCATCTTCTATTCCCTGCTTCCTCCTTTATGCTTATTACAAAGATGGCCTTGAAAATACAAGCCAGTTGCTGATCTTACAAAGGAAAAGCAGCGTGGCTCCACTTCTGCAGGAAGTTTTATGTAAAACTGGTCATTTATATTTGGGCTGTATCTCACACAGTCATCTTGCATGCTGCCCCAGAATACAAGTCAATCCTGTGCAGTGAGCATGGCACACCTTTGGGAGAAATGAATACCCATCCAAAAAGTCCAGTCATTCATTTGGGAGAAATAAATACCCAGTGCAATGGGCCCCTGCTGCCACTGGGGGGGAGCTAGCCCAGGGGATAGCAGGGAGCATGGGCCAGAAAACAGCTGTTTCTTGGCCCTGGGGGAATGCCTGTTGCTGGGGTGAGGACAATGTCCTCTTGCTCTGGCAGAAGGGAGCTCCTGGCCCTGGCTTCCCAATCAGAGGCATGGGGCTTGGAAAGAGCTGCAGGGGAGATCCCCTGTCTGGATCTGCTGGTGGGGAAGTAACCACTAATTTGCTGCTAGGTGCCCCGTTGGCAGATCAGGGCAGGGGGATGGAACCTAGCCTGCCCCTGCAGCTGTTTCCAAGCCCCATGCCTTGATCACCCAATCAGGGCATGGAACTGGGATCTGCCCCTAACCAGGACAGTTCCTGGCCATCCCTGGGCTGTGCAGGGAAGTCTGCATGTGCAGTTCAGAGCTGGTGGGGGACTACCTGAAACAAGACAGTCCCCAGCCGTCTCCAGGCTGCATGTCCAGCCTGGGGCTGGCTGGGAACTGTTCTAGTCAGGGGCAGGTCCCAGCCAGCTCCAGGCTGGGTGGAGAACTCATCCCATGCAAGGACCTCCCAGCCCCTGCTCTGCAATTGTTGTTCCACAATTGGAGAGCACAAACTAGGAACAATCTCCCAGCCCCTGCTCCACAACTGCAATCAGGAAGCAGGGGCTGGAAGCTCCCTGCTGCTGGGGCAGGGGAACATTGTCCCCACCCTGGCATGCAGGGGGTGGGGCTAGGGAGCTTGTTTCACACCCAGCTCTGCCACCTCGCCAGTGAACTCCTCCGCCTCACAGACCTGGGCTCCAGGGAACAAGCTCTCCAGTTTCTGCCAGCATGGAGCTCCCAACACCAGCCCCGCAACTGTGAGGCCACTGCTGGGAGATGCTTAACTCTCAGCCCGAGCTCCACAACAATGGGGGTTGGGCTGGGAGACTCTGTAGCAGGTGAGTTATAACAGGTAGCAGTTTATAAAATACATGCATGTTAATTCATACCCAGAAAAGAAAATTAGGGAGCAGGTGATGCATCAGCATGTCAGCAAGGTGACACATAAGCATATCAAAACCCACTTAAAAGACTTTATCAAAGGGTGTTTTAATGTGTTCTAGTTTCCAGTATTCTTGGTGATGTGTAATTTTATTATACCAGTGGGGCTATACTGGAATTCACAGTCTAGTCCACACCCACAGTCTGCTGGAAGACAGAAGTCTCCGTACTAGCATTTATTTATGTAATGAACTGTATTGTTTCCAGAGAAGGACAATCATCAACCACTTAAGCATGGCTGCAACAGACGCCTATCAGTCCATGAGCACTGTGTTCATTATGCACTCAAACAAGGGATTCAGGAAAATCCAGAAATTCCCTACATTCTTGTCCCACAAGTTGTTTCCAGTGAAGTAGAAGATGGCATAACCCCCAGTATAACCGCACATCTCTGGTGGTCATCTATCACCCCACCATGGAACCGATCAGAAGAATCATCAGATAACTGCAGCTTATACACAACAAGATCAGACCCCGAGTGAAATATCCCCAACCTCTTTGCTCCTGGCTTTCGGACAACCCCCTAACCATGCCCAACTTATTATCATTATTAATATCTTTTAACATATCTCCACTGCCACTATAATCAACACTCCCCGTAACAAAACCATCAGAATCTGTGGTTCCTCCACATGCCTTTCCCAAAATGAGAAGTATCTGATCTAATGTACCAAATGCCCTTATGGCAACTATGTGGCTGAAACTAAGCAACAACTATGAACCGGACTCTCACAGGAAAAATATAAAGGCCAGACACACACAACACGCACCATTAGGAGAACATTTCTCACTGAACAACCACTACCTCTCTGACCTCACTGTCCTCATGCTCCAGGGAAATCTATTTAACATGTATAAAAGGTGAACTTGAGAACAAAAAATCATAAACTGGCTGGACACTAAGAACCAAGGACTTAACGCTGATATTGGTTCTATGGCACATTATAACATCTACCTGACTCCTGAAAGGTGAGACTGACCTTCCTTTTGGTGGGCTATGAATCTCCCAGTAATCACCTTCATTTTTGCTACTAATTGTCTCTCTGCTACCCCTGACAATGTCTCTCACAATAGTTTTTTTTTATTATGCTGTGCTTCACTTGTCCCGGTCAGATGGGATAAAGAATGCCTGGCATTTGGAAGCTTGTCTAACTCTATCCCAACTATACTGTTGGTCTTACACTACTATAATTTTCAGGGTTCTGAGTATGCATACCCTTTCTTGGAGAAGAGTGTACCAAAATAACATAAAAGAAAAAATCACTTTTCCATTCACATATGGCCCCAGAGGTAATTTGCTCATTTATCCTAGCTCTCATTGGAAGTTAGGAGAAATTAAGACTCTCAGCACCTAAACAAGACTAGGGCCTGGATTAATCAAGATAGAGCAGGGGTGAAGGCTGGTGCGAGCAGCTGGCACGGGCTCCACTAGCTCCGGGGAAGTACTCCACTCCCCAGCCCTGATGTGGGGGAGTGGAGCACTTCCCCGGAGCTGGGGAGCCCATGCCAGGCTCCGGCTCCAGCCCCCAGCTCCAGCCCCCAGCATCTGGCCCCAGCCCCCAGATCCAGCCTCCAGCCCTCAGCACCTGGCCCCCTTCAGTAAATGTCCACACTGGACTGAGGCAGCATGCTCATGGACTGCTGCTCCTTAGAGGGAACATTGATTCCTTCTAAAACTTATCTTTATGGGATTCATTATAATTTGGGGACATTTCTGTTCTCAGTACAAACTCCCGGTTTCTTTTGGAGTCTCACTAAATTCTTGGCTGCAGGGATATCCTGTGGCAATGAGTTCCACACACTAATTTCACGCTGTAAAGAAAGAAGTACATCCTTACATTCATTTGGAATTTGTCACTTTTGATTTCCTTTGATCATGCCTACAGCTGTTGAAAATTTTTGTTCCTGACACAAACTGGAAAATGTGAACTTGTAAAAGCCAAACTGTTTTGTCCTTCTCTGAAACATTTCTAGTTCTACAGCACTCTTTTGGAGAGACAATATCTAGAAACCAGGACTGAAACTTTCACTGACTTCAGTGGGAACATGATAGGCTGTGTTATAAATTTACAAACAGCAAGAGGCCAAACTAAAATGTTATAATAATAAAAATAATAATTATATGGGCATTTGTGGCATGGAGCAGTCTACAGTATTTGGCAGTACTCCAAACACTTGCTGCTTCCCTTTTGGTATGCCTCTGGAATCTGAATTGTAATTCACAGAATAAGTATGGGAAAAATGCATGATTGGGCTACACATTTTAGACTTCTTTTCTCTTCAGGAAAGAGAATTTCCAACCACCCTGCCCTTCCTCTATTCCTCACCCCAGTCTACTATGACAGAATGAAACCAGTAGGCCTGTGCAAAGTAGCTAGCATTCACTTTGAATTCGGTCGATTCAGGGAACAGTGATTTGATTCGGTGATTCGGATCACTGCCCCAGTCGATCTGGCTGAATCTGATTCAGAGATTTGGCTGCTGCCAAATCTCCAGTTCACACAGGCCCATCCCCCACCCACTCTCCCAGCCCTGGCAATGGCTGCCTTGCCCCAGCTCCCAGCACTTTGGGGGAAAAAAGCCCCCACTCTACAGGTGCTGCTGGGAGGGGGACAATCCCTGCTGCCCCTCACTGTCCCATGCTGCATGGGGCGCTCTGCATGAGCCTCCTGACCCCCCCCCCCCCCCCACTGCCCCAGTCCCCCCGTGTCTACCCCACCTGCCATGGCTCCGGCCCTTTAAGAACCCCCCCAACCCCAAAGACTCACCAGTTCATCCCTGGTGGGGGGCAATCTCAGCTACCCCCCACCACAATGTGGGGATCTTCCACAAGGCCAGCGAAGCCCTGAGGCCACTGTAGGAACTAGTGAGTCCCAGGGCTTTTTTCATTTTTTTTCCTTAAAGGGCCAGAGCTGGGGTGGGTGAGGCAGCTATGGGGTAGGGAGCTGGGACACGGGGGGTCAGGGTGCTCATGAAGAGCCCCCCCATGCAGCATGGGGCAGTGGGGGGCAGCAGGGATCACCCTCTCCACCACCACCCAACAGCACCCAGGGAGTAGGGGCTTTTTTTTTAAAGCACTGGCAGCTGGGCTGGGCAGGGCAGCCATGGGGGCTGGGGGAGCAGGCAGGGGGTGGTCCCTGGTGGGGGTCCCCCATGGTCCCCCCTCCCCCACCCTGTACTTACCAGCTCCAAGCAGGGCTGCAGTGGGCAGGGACTGCCTGAATCGTCGAAGCTCTCCAAATCTTTTCCAAAAATTTGGAGAGCTTCGAATTGATTTGGGCCTTTTTATTGGTCCCCTGATTCAATTAGGATTTGGAGATTCCACCACCAAATTGGGCTGAAACTCCTCTGAATCAAATCAGCACCCAAAGCTTGGCACAGTCATAGAAACCAGACAGAGGGCAGGATAGAGATGCACCTTAATTGAATCAGAGATGCCTAAGCTTTCAGGATGAAATGCACTGTTGCTCACAAATATGTAGGCACCTCTGATTCAATTAAGGTACTTTAGGTATTTTAGCTTAGTTTAGGACACACACTTCAAAGTCCAAAAATCCCCAACAAAAAAACATGACCCTAAAGTTTTCTATTTTACATCATCTTCTTTATCTGTTCCACTTTTGAAGCCCGCTGTGAGACTTCACTAAGTAGGCACTTTGGACAAATTCTCCACTTTCTCTCCACCCAACCCTACCACCACCAAATCATTACTTCATGGTCAAATTGAAAAGTGAGGTCAAAATTCATGTCTCATATTATTCATTCCCATATCATATGCTCAAACTGCTCTACAGAGACTAAGAGGACCTTGCCAGAAATAGAAATGTCACTCAGAGAAAGCACAGAAAAAATTGAGAGCAGCATCCGACCAAGTGAAAAAGTAAATAAGAACAATTTCAGCACAAAATATCCCCAAGCCAGATGCTCTGCATCTTAAAGGTTTTAAAACCCCAGAGACCATAATGAAGAGAAGGATAGGACTGGTACTTTATCCTTCTTCCACATATTTAGATTTACAGCAAATTGGATTGTGCTTCAGACAGCCCTATCTGTACAAACAGTTTGTAAACTAGATGGGGTGGGGCACAGAAACTTACCAACATTTAGAGCAATCTGAATTAGAAGCCACTGATATATTTGCCAATGCTTTGTTGAGTGTTTTCATACAATTGTACAGAGAGGGTAGGGCCTGGAAAAACAAAAAGTTGGGTCATTCAATCCAATCACCTGCACTAGAGAGGTTATTTCCCTGCATTATTATTCCTATTGTCTTATCCTATCTGTTCTTGTACAGCCAAGTCGTTGCCTCCACTGCCTCCTTTGATCGGCTCTTCCAAGGTCTAATCACTCAAGGTTAATATTTTTTTTCCAGTGTCTAGCCTGATATTTTTCCAGTTTTAATTTAGGCTGCTATTTCTTATTTGACCACTTTCTAGATAATCCAGATAATCTTCTTCCTTTCTTTGATGTGACTTCCTTTAACTTATTTATATAGTTATTGTTATATCACCACTACTCAGTATAATTTTTTCCAACAGCTATGGGTGAAGTACTCTTCCTCTAGGATCCCTATGCATTATATATAATAGTAGCTCTTTGAATTTTTTCTAGTTTTCTTTTAACTATTTGCATTGATTTTAACTTTTGAAGGGTTCAGAAAAGAAACATTTCTAATACCACCCTCAGTCCTTCCCTAAAAGAGGTGTTCTCAATACGCTTGAGATCAGTAACACTTTATTTTTGACTTTCACCCTTGATCTAGCCTCATACACTTTACATATTACTATGTATCCAGAAATATAAATATTACAGTTTTGCAGACCATTAGTATCTCACATCTGCATGTCATGGGAAAGAAGGTATGAAGGGTCCTGTTTGAGCATAAAAGCTATTCAGTAGGACAGTATTACTTCTGCATGAAGGAGTTTAATCACACATGCACCCACAGACTGGAGGTGCTCAAGTACAGAACTGTTTGGAGCACCTCCCTAAATCAGTGTGCCTCTGATATACTTGCAATGGAGCCCATAAGAAGTATGCTTTTGCCCTTTTCAGTTTTCAGTTCAAAGGCCCCATTCTGAAAACTCTTACCATGCTGGACTCCCACAGAAAACAATGGTAATTCCTTGCCTGGAAGTTCTGGCTCAAAAAATCTTAAGTCATGGAATAGAGCCAGTTTCAACAGGAAGAACAATAGCAGTAATGCAGTTGAGCAGAAGTGAAGGTGCCTCAAGCAGGTACTTAGAGTTGACAGTGAGTGTAAGAAGTGAAAGGTTGTTTCAACCTAATAGGACAGCTGGACAGAAGAATGAAGCTGTGGGTGGGAGAAGCTCAAAGTGGCAAAGGTGCAGAATAAACAATGAGAGAGGGTGTAGTATACTCCCTCCGGAGCAAATGTTAGGAGTTTGTTTGCAGCAGCATTGCAATAAAGAGATCCTCATTTACTACCCAAGAACTGAACTGTTAGATTTTGACACTGCTAGATGCACTGTTGACTTAGAGAAAGTAATGACTGAACACTGGATGAAACTATAAGGGAGAAAGCAAATCTTCAAATCAAAAGAGGCAGCCTTTCTGCAAAAGATGCTTTAGTTAAACTTAGATTGTTGGCTAAGGCAGGGCTAACTGCGAAGTTGTTTGTCCTGATTATACAGGTTTTGCTCAATTTATGCGATACATGCATTCCAGGAAAAGTGTGCATAAATCAACTTTGCATAAAGGGAACCCAGTTTATAATGTAACAAATAGGGATACATTCTCCACAGTGAGGGAGGGAGGAAATAAGGCTAGGACTAGGGAAGGGACAGGGGGAGGCACGCAATGCAGCCCATAAGCTGCTTCCAGGGCTGCAGCAGGGAGCAAAGCAGAGGAAACTGTGAGTGGATGTGAGCACAGGACCAAGCAGGCTGGTGGGGAGGAGTGCGGCCCACAGGAGGGCTGTGGGCTGGGGTGCTGTGCCAGGAGCTTCCCAGGATCTCCATGCAGGACAGCAGGCTGGGACTGCAGGCTGGGGCTGGCAGTGGCACCAGGCTCTTGCCGGTGCTCAGCAGTGGTGCTGGGAGAGCAGGTTGTGGGGGGCATGGCAAATTTTGCAGTAGCAGCAGCCCCCCTCCCATCACTGTGGCCCACCCCAAACTCCAGGAAGAGCCTGGTGCTGCCACTGTCCCCAGCCCACAGCAACAGCCTGCTGTCCTCCCGCACGCAGATCAGGGGGCACCCCCCCCCTGGGAAGAGCCTGGTGCAGCCCCCCAGCCTGCAGCCCTCCTGGGGTGTGCATAGCAACAAGAGCCACACTTCCCACCTGTCTCCCTCCATCCCGTGCCCCACACCCACTCAGTTTCCTCTGCTTTGCTCCCTGCTGCAACCCCGGGAGTGGCCAAAGGGCTGCACAGCACCTCTCCCCCTGCCCCTTCCCCTACAGACTTACCTCACCATGCCCCAGGCCTCTGCTTCTCCCCATTCACCCCAGCCCCTGCTGCAGTGGCCCCAGAAGCAGCTACCACCACCTGCTCGTACCACGGCATGGTGCAGCCCAGGGGCTGGGGTGAGTGGGAACAAACAGAGCCCCGGAGCTGATCACATAAGAGTGAATTTACCTCCCATGTAACAAATTGGGGCTATAAAAAGAGTCATTACATAAGAGCGAATTCACATATACAGAACCCACATAAATCAAGGGAAACCTGTACAAGAGCATAGACTAAATGAAATGGTAGTCCCTCTTCGCCATACGGTCTACGAATACATGAAGTACCCTGTGAACTTGTGCTACTCCTGTGGAATCTGCTGATATTTTTACTGATATTTATTTTTGATCCGTTCTTTTTAATGAAAATTAAAGAATCTCATTGATATTTAAAAAAATAATAGTATCACCTCCATTGCTTCTTGCTCCATAACTCAAGAGTACTCATCAGAATAAGCAGAGTTTGTACTCCTGCTACTTCCCAGGGTTTTGGCAGAATCTTGTTTAGCTTAACTCTTAGCACCATTCCAGAAAGAAATCATTCCCCAGCGAAAACAGAAGAAATAAGCTGATTTAAGTTAATTGCACACTGACTGCTCAGGGTTAATCAAAAAGAAGGTATGTCTCTTGGTTATAGCAGAGGTAGAGAAGCCAGGTGCATGACTTATTCCCAGTCCTGCCACTCACTCTTTACCTAGTCCAGCAGTCGCTTAGTGTAAATACCCTGTACCATCAGATCCCAGTCACAGCTTCTGTGGTATGAAAATACAACAGTGAAAACAGAAATGTGGCAGACCGGCTGGCAGGCAGGAGCGTTTGATTAATTAATTCATGTTTATAAAGTTCTAATATTCTCAGACAAGAGGAGCTCTGTAATTTCAGCATATTTATTAGGATTAGAAGCCACCAAACTCTTTTCAGGTGATATGTGAACTAGTTTAATATTCCTGAAGGTAAAAAGATCTGGTCCCCTCTTGCCCCCTACAGCCCTCAGGAATTCAGCAAAATCAGATCATTCTCAGTAACTTCATTCTAGACCTTCTTATGCCCCTGGGGGAGAAACTAACAAAAGCCAGCAAAAGAAAGGATTAGAACAAGATTTCTAAAATGATAAGAGGGAAAGGTCTTTACTAATTACAATCAGTAATGTCACTCGGCTGGAAGTAATCACTAGCATGCTGTAGCAAAATCTTCAGGCCATGGATGCAAGCAGAGGTATAAGAACCGATGGAGGAAATATTGGATTTTCCATAGAATTCTTATTACAGGAAAGTGGGTCACAGAGTCAAGAAGTCGATTATTGAATGGGGAATAGTATCCGAGGCAGAAACAAGTATCAGCATTTCCCCCCTCTGAAGCTGTTGATAATTTGTAGCTGTTTCAATAATGATATCCCAAGGTGATGACAATGTTTCCTCCCACCATCCAATGCTATCCTGTTGTTTTCTGTTTTAAAGGCTTGTCGGTCAACCAGAAAATAAAGAAAGAAATGTCAACAATAGAGGACAGGATATGAAGGAATGTCGCACAACCAAGTCAAGGCTTGCCAATTTAGAGATACTACGCACAAGGCACTTGAGGCTTGAATCTGTGAGCCCTCACTGATGCAAGTGGTGTTTACTTATGAAAGAAATTCCATTGAAGCCCATTAGGACTACATGCACAAGAGGTACCCCACATAAGTGAGGATATTCCACTACTAGAAATTGTTTCCATGGTACCAAAGCAGTACAATTAGTGTACAGTTAAGAGGTCTGTCTTGTAGGTAAGCTATCTAATGAAGTTAGTGGTGAATCCCAATGATTTTCTTCATATAAATACGAAAATAATCAGTAAATCATATTCAGAATTTGCTGTTTTCCCCCCTGATTCCACCTCCTGCCTTTGGTAAATATATAGTATCCCTGGTGTATGGTGAGAGCCTTTTAAGCATGCTGTGCAATATTAGCACTGTTAGGTATGTAAACACCTCCATGTGACTCATCGGATAAATCTAGAGATTTGAAATAAGAATCTATAATGTCAAAAACATTTGGACCTGCTGTAGTCTTTCTGAGTTCTTTGCCACAGAAGAATTGCTCTATTATTGTTCCATAATCAAAAAATGAGCAGAGGATAAGAGCTGGCATTTTCTGAAGGGTGCCTTGAATCTAAAAAGATTGATAACTACTGCTGCAACACATTGCATGTTCAATATCCCAAATCTGGACTGGACTTGGAAAACTTAGGAGTCAGTTGCAGTTCACACAGGCTGAGATTTGGGCTCCGTAGCTCAAGTTTATGCCATTAGCTCTGGAGGGCCTCAGTACTGGCCATGATAGAAAACATCATAACAGCAGCATTCCATCCAAAGGCCTCCAACATTTAAAAGACATTTCTTTATGGTGGATTAGCACCGGGCTTATGTAGTCACACTGCATTTGTGCACACTAAAGCAGTAAATAATTACAACCACTTCTAGTCAAAATCTTCTCCTCATACCTGAAAGATCTCACTCACGCATTTCTCCTTTCTTTCCCCCCTCTGTCAATGCATTCTTTTCTCCCTCCTCCTGTTTTCTTCCTACAACTAGGCCTCACTTTCATGTCCAACTTAATTTCTTCTCTTAAATCCCTTTACTACTATTAAGAGACTCTAGATCACCTTCCTCCACATCAGTAGGACCTTCATCTCAGCCACCTTCTGTGGGCTGTGGCCTAAGGGATGTCATTCTCGGTACTAACTTTAGTAAAAGAATAGCAGCTGCTGCTGAGTGCTGACTCCCTGTCCACCCATCCCTCCCTTGTGGAAAGCAAATGCGATTTCTGATCTCTGCTGAGTAGCAGGAAGAGCTCTGACAGGGCTCTACTGGGAGGGCTGATGGATGACAGAAGGATGAAGTGGCCTTAAACCTTAAGATGCTTAAGTCCCATTCTGGCTGGAGTTCTCGGATCAGCTCGAGATCATGACAATAGCCATGGTTATCCTCCCTGCTGCTAACCCAGGAGAACAACTTTAGAGAGCCATTTAGGACAAGATGTGAAAAGAGTGCTTAACTGAGCAAAACGTGAAGACCGTTTTGATGGTGAGAAGAATACAATTATTTAAACTGAATCTAGAAGAACACTGGGGTATGCCCTTTTGCCCTTACAAAAAAGGGCTGTGGGAAATTTAATAACCAGCCTGTATCAGAATCTTGACTTATGACTTCAACCAGAACGTGGGTTCCTCAGTGACACAGCACCTCTAACAATATGATAGGACGCTGCTTCAGCCTAGACCCAAATAGAACAATGTCACCAGCAGAAAAATCACTTTCTGAAGTACCCAAGTCTTCCCTGGTCCAGAACAAGAATAGAAAAGCAGACACCTGAACAACAAAAAGATCCACTCAGCCCCTTTTCCCCTAAGTTCAATTTTCAAGGAATCTTAGTGTATGTATCTTCTCTGGCAATACTTGCTTTAATCAGCCTTAGGAAAAATAAGGCGACATATCAGTCTTTACACCAAAAACTGTGCATAATTTAAGTGTTTGTACTATTTATTGCTAGTGTTCAATGAAACCAAGAAAATGTCCAACTACACGCAGACTTGCAAATGTGGGTTTTTGAAATTCAGGGAAAGCAACATAAAAAAATAGCCACATTCTCCAGCAGCTCTGATTCCTTTGATGATAGAAGATTAAGAGAGAGCCTCTTAAAGTCCATAACAAGCAAAGTGTTAAGGGTCAGTGAGAAGAGTGGCCATGGAAATAATCTGGGCCATTTAACTAACTAAAGATGTCCAGCTGCATTGTTCTTTTCAGTTAGGGAAGTCAGAACGAAAGGGCAGCTTCATACAGGGGCTAGACCACACACACCTGATGCACCATGCTAGGTGCCAGGAGCAAATTCCATCTAGAAAGCTCAATGACTAGCTTCAATTTTCAGATGTGTAGAAAACAAACTGCTTAATGCAATTTACAAACCCATTTTTGCTATGATTCTTAAAAAAAAAAAAAATCACATGAAAACTGTTGGCAGCTGGTGGGCTCAGTCTGCTACTTATTCTAATAAACATCATTCAACTTGCACCTTTTTCTCCCCATTTCCCCCCTGTACCTATAGCTCATCACTATGACTCTGTACTCTTTTGTGCAGGGAACAGTTTTGGGATGTGTGTGTACAGACCTCCATGCAATGGGTCCCCTACCCCAGGGATGGAAGGGCGTGTAGGTTTTTACTATAATAAAACAGCAATAGCAATGGCTCAAACAGGAGATTGTTACTATGTCTCCAACTTACTATAATTAACAATGGGCTTTGAGACTAAGCTGGAGTCAGTTCAAACCTATTCCAAAACCATAGTGTAGTTGAATACAGCATTTTGTGTCAGCCTGTCTCTTGTTATAATATTAATTCATCATTTCAGCATAAAACACTTGGTTAAACACCAAAGAGTAGAATTTCTTCTGGCTAGAAATGTATCTGGATGGAAACTAGTTAATAATTTATGACTTCAGAATGCAGATGGGGTATGCAGGAATTTGACCACAAACTTTATTTTCTAGTGCAATTCACCTTTAAAAATGAGTGATACACTCACTGAATCTTGAGCAAAAAAACACCTTTAATTTTATGGGAATAACAATGCACACGAGCAATCTCTCTTCTTATGTGGCAGGGAGCAGACGGGCATATTTTCCTTCATCTGCAGGGAAGAGCAAGGAGGATGGAATTCCCACTCCTACTGTGGATTCTCCCACCTGCAGCTCTGTGCCCTTTGAGGCACTGTCTTCTGTATCACTGCACCCTACAGACATCTCAGGGGATAGTCTACAAGAACCAAAGACCCCTGAAGCATGGATAACTTTCTGAATCCCCTCAGTGTTGGCTCTAAGACTCCACAGGATGACACACAATAGCAATACTTTTCCCACATTGTAAAAGCCCAGCATTGCTTCTGGATCAGTAGGACCATGAGGCCTTCTTCCTCTATCAAATCTAAGGATCCTCATACTCTTGAGGGAAAAATGTACAGTAAACTGACATCACCATCACTTAAATTTCCCAGCCCCTCCAGTTCCCTTCCAAGTGTCTTCCCATGGAATGTGGGGACTAGCTCTATAAATCCACAATGGGATTGTTAAATACTTTCCCTATAAACTGAGTTAGAGTACACTCATCTCACTCTTGCACTTTTATCTACCTGTAAATTTGATATCATTAACATATGCAACACTCATAAAGTTAGCCATAATTACATTCAATAGAGTGAAACAGCACTCCTATTTCTGGGAGAGACAGTCTTTAACACAAGCCTATGCTTTACATTTAAAAAAAAGTGTCATTTCTTGTCAGCCACTGCCTTTTTCATTAAGACCTGATGGGTCAAACATTTAGTTATTTTATACTCATAAAACTGCTTGGAGATTAGCAAAACTTAGCTAGCTACAAGTCAGCATGGAATTTGGCCTTATGTTTTTACTGTTTGCCAAGAGGTAGGTGGAGTGGGCACAACTTTGTGTAGAGCAACTCCATGCTACACATCATAGGGGATCTGTCTGTTTGTTGGATAGGTTTGGAGTTGTCACATTGTTGAGTGCTGTTGAGTGCTGTGAAAGCTGATGGGGGAGGGGGTGTTGGATAGTCCTGAAACTCCTTGAGATGTTTTTGTGTTGTGAAAAGTTCACTTGTGAGGAACCCATCTACTTCCAATATGTTTCCTCAAAGGACATTGTTTCACTCCTTTCTGCAAGGGGACACAAGCATTCTGCACTTTTAACTCCAAACATACAATGTTATCTGCTTCTACTCTCTTATGTAACTTTGCAGGAATGCAGAAAGACTTTCCCGGCTCTGGGAGGTTAGGGGTTGGAATCAGGTCCGTCACATATCTCTGCACTGGCTTTTTGGGACATGAAGTTATTGCAATTAAGATACAAGCCGGATGTGTGGGCTTAAGAACCCAGCTGATACCACAAGCATTTATTGATAATGCAACTTCTGAGGAAGGAGATCTAGGGAATTGTTGTCTTTCATTCTTTCTTATGCAAATAAGCAAACCATATGGATTTATCAAAAACACCCAACACTTTATCTAGGTTGAGAGAAAATAAACAGTGTTTATTTTACTGGAGAAGAATGTTGCTCTCAAGTTTCTAAAACTAGGAGTCTGGGCTGGTATTATGTGTCTATGGCTATGGTAGGCCAACAATTTTTATATGGGTGTGTGTGGGGGGGTGTGCATGCCTATCATAGACATATCTCCAGTTCAATAAATATTTTCTTTATCTTTACATTGTTTAATATTTTTACCATAAAAGTGCCCTGATCCTTAGTTATGGACCAATATTTCATTGCATTAGGCACTGTACAAAATCAGAATTTTAAAAAAACCCAAACAAAACAGTTCTTCCCTTGAAGATCTAACCAAAGCAACTAATTACTGAGCTTGCTTAAAACCAATCTAAGGGCCTAGATACATAACAGCTCAATGCTGATATACTCCTACTAGTTACCAGACACTAGTGTTAGGAGTAGACAAATGACTAGTTATCCTGGGGTAGCTGCAGTAGGTGCTACAGACAACCCCTGCTTAGCATGCTTAATTGGTTCCTGAAAAAACAAGTGTTAAGTGAAATCAGCATTAAATGAACCCAAAAGTTTTTGATGATGGTGACTGCAATCATCTTCAATGACCCAAGATGGTGGCTGCAAGCATTATAATGAAATTCACTGAGCGCTAAGTGGAATCAGGTATCAATTTAAAATGAGCATGATAGTGAAACAGTGCTAAGCGAAACAGCATTAAGCAGAGGTTGCCCATATTACAGTGCTTGACCACGAAGTACCAGGGAAGCCAACAATAGCCTGTTTGCATTGAGCAAATGGCTACCTCAGGAGAGAAGTGGACACATGATACCTACAGCAATATAGCTTACACCAGGGAGGACAAAATATGGCCTGCAGGCCACATCCAGCCCACCAACTGATTGGATCCAACCCGTGGGCAGGCACCTGCCAATTGATTGCATCTGGCCTGTGGCTGCCCCTGCAGCACTGCACATTGGGCTGAACCCTGACCACTCCTACCCAAGATGGCCCATGCTACACTCCTGCCCACACATGCCTCCAGGCCTGGCCTTGGTCAGTGTGCACAGCTTCCCAGCGGGGCTGCTCCCAATGCAGCGGTAGCCTCCCAGGTACTAGGGCTGTGCGAGGCTTCAGAAAGAGCTTCAGATCCAGAGAAGCTTCGGACACTTCAGGGTCTGAAGCAGCACATCCGAGTTGAAGCACTGCCTCGTTAGGCTTCCTGAAGTGGTTCAGAGCTTGCAAAGTGCTTCAGAGCTGCCTCAGAGATCTGGCCATAGGGTATAATGAGGAAACAATAAAATATCTATAACTTTGTTAGTTTTGTGTCTGATTTGGATGATTTCTTTTAGGCTCTGCAGAAAGCATAAAGCCTGCCAAGTTTCATGAAGATCGGTGCAGGGGTTTGGGGGGAACTGAACCCCAAAATCTTGAAAGCAAAACTCATGTCACATCCAGATGTTACAACATGGGGGGTGAAAACTGAAGGGGTGGTAGCTTATGCTAAGGCCACAAAGTCTGCCAAGTTTCAGGAAGATCGGTATAGGGATTTGGGGGCAACTGCACCCCAAATTCTTGAAAGCAAAACTCCTGTCACGGCTACATGTTACAACACAGGGGGGTCAAAACTGCAGGGCTGGTAGCTCTTGCTGAGGCCACAAAGTCTGCCGAGTTTCAAGAATATTGGTGCAGGGGTTTGGGGGGAACTGCTCCTCAAGCTGTAGACAAGCAAAACTCGTGCCTTGGGTGACACTGCATGCATTAAGGCACAGCGGGGTGACAGCTGCAGGGATGGTGGCCCCTGCTGAGGCCACACTGCCTGCCAGCTGTGGAGGAGATTGGTGCAGGGGGGTTCTGGGGCCCTGCACCCCTAGCTGCTGACAGGCAAAACTCATGACATGATTTGAAGCCAGATTGGATTGCTGCTGACTCGCACAGGCCTACCACGTACTGTTCAGCTCACCCTGCCTCCAGCAGCTCCTCCTCCTCCCAGCCAAGCAGGAAGGAAGCTTCAACCATGAAGCTCCTGCCCCATTGTGCAGGGCTTCAGGTCCGGCTCCCAGCTGTCTTCTGCCCACCCAGTGTGATGAGCAGCCACCTGCATGCAGGTGGAGGGGGTGGAAGGCAGCCAGAATCTGGAGCTGGAGCTGGAGCTTTGCATGCCAGGGCAAGAGCCACCCAGCTGCAGCTTCCCCTCCACCTGGCTGGGCATGTGGTATCTGGGATAAATCCCCATGGCCACAGCCCTTCCCCTTGCTACCTGCTGCCCGGAACAGCATAGTAGAAGCAGCAGGAGGAGGAGGAACTGCTGGACGTGGGGGGAACCAAATAGTACCTGGGCGGATGCAGCCACACTGTGGGTAGGCCTGCCAGGAAGCCGTGCATGTTGGCCAGAGCCAGGGCTGGGGACAGGTGCAAATGTGGGCAGAAACACAGTGCATGTTGCCCCAGGTGGAAGCAGGTGGGGCTCAGCCCCATGCAGAGCAGTGTGGGGGCAGCCACAGACCAGTTAGTCAATTGGTAGGTACCCACCTGCAAGCCAGATTCAATCAGATGGCAGACCAGATCTTGGCTGAAGGCCTTATTTTGCCCACCCCTGATATAAGTTATACTTATGTAGGTATCACATGCCCACTTCTCTTCTGGGGCAGGCATGTGGTCAATGCAAGCAGACTATTGTTGACTTCTCTGGTACCTAGTGGTCAGGCACTGTAATAGCAACTACTGTAGATACCTCTACTCTATGCATCCCTGCCTCCCCTACCCCCACTCGTTCCCTGGACATGTGGACAGCCCACCCCACGCACACATACACCTCCCCACACCATCTCTCCAACACCTGAGACACCTGCCCACACATACACACACAATATACAAGAGTAAGACTATATTTTGAGCTATTGTGCAATCACCTCTATATGCACTACTCAGAAAACACATCAGGACAAAATTATTTTTTGAAATAAAATGAAAATATATTATACTAGATGTTTGATTTTAGTATAATATTTGCTTTTATCTATAAGTTGTTAAAATGATATGTTCTGAAAGTTTTGATGTGTGCAGCCCTCAAGAGCTCACCAAAGCTTAAGTGGCCCAGCAGCCCAAATAAATGCCCACCCCTGACTTGCACTGTTTTTGCATCCCTGATTTTTTTGCTAGTTTCTTTTTTAAACCAATGTAAGGGTAAGTTTTACCATTACACAAGTTTTAATGTGTTTAGGGTTGAAGAGGGAACAAAATGAAATCTAGTTTTCTTCCCTTTTCTCACCGACTCCTTGTGTGCCCATGGACAAATAACTTTATTTTGCTTGATGTACTTATATAACATATTATGTTCACAAAAACTATGTTGGGACATAGATCATACTTTAGTAGCAGTTTAACTGTTCTGTTTCAGCAATATTTCAGCTCTGTCTAGTTTATGATGGTCTCCAGGTGGACAGCCAGTGAGTCATTTCCAGTTGAACTAAGAGGAGAAGTTTGATGTTGCTGTGGAAAATGGAGGAAAATGACAAATGTGATGTGCAACAATCCTAGGGAATCATTCATGTGAAACCTGTGTTCTCTTCTTTAGAATAAGTAAGTTTTGCTGTGTTCATCACATGGAAAAGCAAGTTAACCCAGTGATGTGGACAAGTTCATGAAATGGTCTGATAAACTACAGCTCAGGTTCATCATTGTTAGGGCCAATAGTGTAGAGTCCTGGAACCAGAAGAGCTTTTCCCATCACTTTAGGACAGTGGGCAATTATTTTGGCTGGAGGGCCACTTCAGAGTTTTGGTGAGCTGCTGTAGGCTGAGGGGAGGGGGTGCTGACCTGGTCTCGGTGCAGGGTAGGGGGAGGGGGATGGTGGGGAGATACCAATTTATCCTAACTGGCCCTGGGCCCATCTGCGCCACACTTGCAGCTGGGGGGTGCCGGACAGAGAGGGCAGGCAAGTGGGAGAGGTTTCCATGGGAACCAGCCTGGGACCCCCTACAAGCAGGGTGTGTTTGGCCAAAGGAATGGGGCCACAGAAGGGTGAAGAGTGGCATGTAGGAGCTGGACAGTGGGCAGGGCCAGTAGCAGTGACACTGGCAGTGGCAGTCAGAAAGAGCTGCCACCACCAGGGCTTCCAGGAAGCCAAGTGCAGCCACCACTGCCCTAGTTTCGCTCTGTGCTTCGGGGCAATGGGGCCAGTTGCATGCACCATGGCCCAGGCTGCCCCAAGGAACCCACCATGGGCCAGATACAATCCCTTGGCATGCTGGATCCAGCCCAGGGTTTGCTGATGGGCTAGTGCTTTGCACTGGTAGTAGGTGACAAGACATCTGTTATGGGGCACATGGGAGTCTGTGGAAATGAGGCTTGAAGAATGCCAAGGGCATTTTTATAAGTAGTCTGTGGCACACAGTCTTTAATTCAGACCAGTTTACCCCTGTAGATAAGCAATGTAAATTATACTGTAAGCTTTGCTGGGTGTAGATAACACAGTTTCATATATACATTCCACAAAGTTTTTACAGTCATTAGTGACAAATTAAAGTAATGCGTAGGAACTGAATCAGCAAACAGCATCATAAAGACAATGTTATCTTATCATAATGGCACATACTTTTATATGTGAATGCTACCTCAATTTGAGTCAGCTATCAACAACAAATAGCTTTGATGTTGGGAAGTATGAGAAACACTTCATACTCTCTAGTTACTATATTTAGCTTTTAAAGTATCACTTCATACTTGTCCACACCTGTGTCTGGGTTAATAGTTTACTTCTGCTGTCAGCTCATTATTTGCATATTACGTACCAAGCAAGTTAAACCCCTTTATGACTCAATAGGTCTGTGAATCCATGTTAACCAGCTGCCATCTCCAAAATCATCATTAGATATTATACCTAATAAAAATTCCAAGGCAGCTGTGGATTAAAAAGAAATGGTGACAGAATTACACTCCTTCTTCAGACAAGATTAAAGGGCATTAGCCAAAGGTGGGGGCAGCCCAAGTTGCTGCTCTTCTTCTACCTTTCTTGTCTGGATAAGAAGATGACATTGACGGCATCATATTCAAAACCCTAGGGACAGAGATACAGATACCGCTATCTGTTTATATCCATATCTATAGCCATTTCTATATAAAAAGGACAGTTTAATAGTTTGGTGTGATTCAACTAAAAACAGGGTTATGATGCCAGTGTGAAAGCTTGTCATTTTGTTACAGAGATTTTTTTCAACCTGAGGGGAGAAGATGTGGCTCTCCTGATGACGAGGCCCTTTGAATTTTTACCTCTCAACAACTCCATTGTAATAGAACTTCATATTGTGATGCATCATTTTAGTCCCTCCTCAGATCCTGGCATAACATAAATCACTTCAGTTGAAGGTGGCAAGACCGGGAATAGGGTTATTATATTTTACAAAAAGGTCAACAAAAACAATAGGATTCTGGTAACTGTTTGGAAAGAAAATGTTCCTGCTGCAATCAAACTCCCTGTTTTCACAACAAGTTAAACACAAAGATAATCCCTGGAGTTTTAAAGCACATGGCTTTAGCATCGAGGTAGCAGTCAGCATCAAGGTAGCAGCCATAAAAACACAATTCTTCACTTATTGACAACTCCTAGAGGCTGCTGTTGCTGCTACCTTTCAGGCAGATGAATCCTTCATGGTTGAAAATTAAGATGAAGCCAAGCCAATGTTTTCAATGTATTTCAATGCCTGGGGAACTGATGCTAAAAATTGTGCTGCTCGTAAATCCTGGTGAGGTATGTCCAAACTAAAATATTGTTGAAGTGCTGAGTCTGTCTCTGAGATGGTTACTCCCTCTTTTGAGAAATAGGCTTCTCACATAGGGGGTGAGCAAGAGGAAAAGGGGTTCTGGGTCTCTGGTAGGCAGGGAAAAATGGTGCCCTCTCAGTGTCAGGGATATGCAAATGTGAGGCAACAACACAGGGATATGAGCATAGCCTCCAAGAAGGTCCAAGGAGCTTATTGGGAAAACAGAGAGATGAAACAATCCCATACATCTCAGAAACTCAGACTCCTAGATGTTCCATCTAGTGCTTAAATTTCCCTTTTGCCAGAAGTATATTTCTCAAAAGACGGAGTAACCAGATCCACACAAGTTAGGAACTGGCTTGACATTTTATGTTTGGCTGTATTGTGCACAAGCCCCGGAACTAAGGTAAAATGGGGAAGCCAGGTGTTGGAGATTACATGTTGAGCTAATCCCTAATTTGTGCGGAGGACAACTTTCTGTTCCAGGAGGTGGAGAATACAACTAGGGGATCATCTATCCTGGATCTTGTCCTGAGCAATAGGGTAGAACTGGTGCAGGATGTGAAGATGATGGGCAACTTAGGAAGTAGCGATCACAATATGATAGAATTCCAGTTCCTGAGACAGGGAATGAACAAGGTCAATAAAGTTAGGATGCTGGATTTCAAAAAGGCAGATTTCATTCAACTCAAAGTTCATGGACAAAGTGCCATGGGAAGACAGACTGAATGATAAAGGCATCCAGGAGCTTCTAAAGAGCACAGTATTGGAAGCCCAACAAGAAACTGTTCCAACATGATGAAAACACAAAAAGAACGGCAAGAGACTAATGTGGCTGCACAAGGAGCTTCTAGGCTGCCTCCAATACAAAAGGAAAGCATACAGGCAATGGAAGAATGGGCAGGTCACCAAGGAAACATACCAGGAAATAGCAGGAACCTGCAAGGACAAAATCAGGAAGGCAAAGATAAAAAATGAGCTGCACCTGGTGAGGGAGGTTAAAGACAACCAAAAGAGGTTCTCTAAGTACACTGGCTAAAAAAGAAGGACCAAGGAAGCTGTGGTCTGCTGTTAACAAGCCCTGGGGAACTCCTAACAGAAGAATCAAAGAAGGCAGAGCTACTCAACAGCTACTTTGCCTCAGTCTTCACAAAAAAAAAAAAAGCTTCTGCCAGACACCTAATTAGGATTATTTGGATAAGGAAAGGGCAAGCTGCAGAATAAGGTAACCAAATAGACAGAGAGCTTTTGATTGGTCTGAATGAATGTAAATCAAAAGGGCTGGATGAACTTCATCTCAGGTCACTGAAGGAACTGGAAGAGGAGATCTTGGAGCCCTTGATAATGATCTTCTTTAAATTGTGGGACATGAGCTATGTACCGAAAAGGACCAACATAGTGTCCCCCTTCAAAAAAGGCAAAAAGGACAACCAGGGGAACTATAGACAAGTTAGCCTCACTCCAATACCCAGGCAATTACTGGAGCATATACTAAGGAAGACCATTTGCAAGCATATGGAGGAGGAAGGGCTGATCATGAACAGCCAGAATGGATTAACTAAGAACAAACTTAACAAAGTAACTTCATGGTTGGATGAAGGGAATGCTGTAGATTAGGGCTGTGCAAAGCTACGGTAGCTGATTCGATTTGGAGGAGGTTCAGCCCAATTTGGGGATGGAATCTCCAAATCTGAATCAAATTGGGAGACCAAGTAAAAGCTCCAAATCAATTAAAAGCATCTGAATCAATCAGAAAATGATTCAGAAAAGATTCAGCTGATTTGGAGATTTGGCCATAGACTAAACAGGCAGCTGACAGCTGCCTCCAGCTGGTAAGTCTGTTGGGGTTGGGAGAGGAGGGAGGGAAAAGGTGTTGGGGATAGAGGGATTGGGGCTCAGGCAAGCTGCCCAGCCAAGGTGGGGGGCACGTTACTTGGGGAAAGGGGTGTAGAGGTGTGGGGGCATGAGGGTGTGGCAGTGCTGGGCGTGGGGGATCTGCCCTGCCGCTGCTTGCTCAGCCAGGGCGGGGGGCAGGTGGGATGCGGGTGTGGATTGCTCTAGGCAGAAGGGGGCAAGTGGCAGCAGGGCATAGCCCCTGCTTCCAGTGCTGCCACACCCACATCCCATGCTCCCCCATGCCAGCTGGCAAGTGGCAGCAGGGCAGAGCCCCCACTCCCACAGCTGATGAGGTTGCAGCAGAACTGGGAGCAGGGGCTATGCCCTGCTGCTGCCTGGAGCAAGCTGCGCCTGCATCATGCCCCCATCCCCTGTGCTGGCTGGACAAGCAGCAGCAGGGCATAGCCCCCGTGGCTACCTCCACCAGGGCAGAGGCAGGCACAGCTGGAGGAGCTGCAGGAGAAGCCCCCATGGCTGCCCTGCCCGGCCCCATCCCCTGTCCAGACACAGCCTAGTCCCAACACTTTATATAAAAAAATAAATAAAAATGCTCCGCACTCACCAGATGCAGAAGTGGCAACTGGGGCCTCTGGGTGCTCATGGCAGAGCCTGCCCCCCCGCCCCCCATGCAGTGCAGAGCAGTGAGGGGCAGCGGGGATCTGCCCCCCACTCGGCACCCATGCAGCAGCTGTCACAGGGCACTATGCTCTGTCTGGGAGCCGGGGTGGCTGGAGCCCAGCAGTGCTCAACCCTAGTGGCCCCAGCTCCCAGGCAGTGCATGGTGCCCTACCAAACCATGCTGCACTCGCACCATGGGGTAGCTGCTGCATGAGTGCCAAGGTGGGGAGGTGATCCCCACTCCCCCATGCTGTGCGGGGGGCTTTGCCTTGAGAACCCAGAGGCCCCAATCACTGTTCCTGCAGCTGGTGAGTTCAGGGCTTTTTTTTAAAATTTTATTTGTAAAGTGCCAGGACTAGGTTGAGGCTAGGCAGGAGATGGGGTCAGGCAGGGCATCCATGGGGGCTTCTCCTGCAGCTCTCCCCACCCAGAGAGAGGCAGGCACAGCCAAAGGAGCCATGGGAGAACTTGCAGCCACCCACCTGTGCCTGCCTCTCCCTGGCTGATCTGAATCACCAAATCTCTCTGAATCAGTCCCAAATCTTCCAAAGCTGATTTGGCCGAATTGATTCAGGACAGTTATCTGAACCTCCTATTCGAATCACTGTCCTCCGAATCAGCCAAATCTGAATCAAAGTTGAATCAAATACTTCCATATTCATACAGGCCTACTGTAGATATAGTGTATCTGGACTTCAGCAAAGTTTTCAATAGGGTTGCACATCATCTTCTTATAAACATATGGAAGAAGCGTGGGCTGGGCAAAACTATTAGAAGGTGTATAGACAACTGGATCAATAGCTGCAAACAAAGGGTAATTATTAACAGAACTATGTCAGAATAGTAGGAGGTTTTAAGTAGAGGCCCACAGGGGTCTGTCCTGGGCCCGGTGCTGTTCAATGTGTTTATTAATGATGTGGATGCTGGCATAGAAAGCTTCTTGAGCAAGTCTGCAGGTGACACAAAACTGGGAAGAATTATGAATGTGTTGGAGGATGTAGGCACAATTCAGAAGGATCTCAACCCAGTAGAAAGCTGGGCTAGAGCTAATAGAATGAAGTTCAGTATAGACAAATGCAAGGTGCTACACCTTGGGAAGAATAATCAAAAACACAAATAAATAAATGCACAATACCAGGCTGGATGGCAATGCTACAGAGAAGGATCTGGGAGTCTTGGTAGATCTCACTATGAGTCTGCAGTGCGATGGAGCCACACAAAAGACGAATGCATTTTTGGGATGGATCAGTAGACGCATTAGGCGCAAGGTGCAGGAGGTGAAAGTGCCTCTCTACTCAGCACTGGTCAGGCCTCATCTAGAGCACCGTGTGCAGTTTTGGCCTACACATTTTAAAAAGGACATGGAGAAGTTAGAGAGGGTCAAGAAGTGGATGGCAAAGACAATAAAGGGCTTGCAAGGCTAGTCATATGAGGAGAGGTTAAAGGAGCTAGTCATGTTCAGCTTTCAGAAGAGCCACTTACAAAGGAAAATGAAAGCTGCCTTCAAATACTTGAAAGGCTGCCATAAAGGCAGCTGCCTTTCTCTCTTGCTGTACAGAGGACACAGACCAATGGCTTGAAGTTGCAGCCAAGTAGACTTAGATTGGATATCAGAAAAAAACTTCTTCACCTTTAAAACAGTGAGGCAGTAGAACAGACTGCCTAGGGAAGCTGTGGACTCCATCATTGGAGGTATTCAGTAAGAGGTTGGGCAGCCACTGGTCAGGGATGATATAGGTGTAGCTATGCTTATGCTCTACTATGGGTATTTCCCATGCTTCTGGGCTTTTCTGCTTGCCCCCACTCCTTTCTGCTACATGTGTCAAGATGTTTTTAAGTCTTCCTCAGAGGCACTGGGTGTTGGCTAAAGCCAAAGCTGGGGATTTTGACTGGGGTGTGCCAATGAGCCTGCTGAGACTTAACGCCAGAGGTTCTGGCTAAATGGCCTTGCCCCTCTGCTCACAGTCAGACTATGGTGGTTTTTGCCTTCCTCTATAGCTAGGGATGTGGCCTTCTTCCTGGGGTCACTTGGCCATATATTAACAACCTTTTATAGAAGCAAGGCATTGGCTACCATGGTTCTCTTGCTTCATCTGTGGCAGGTTAGGGCATTATATCTTTTGTTGTGTTAGGGTTGATGTTAGTTTTACAAAGTGCTTAGGACTATGGTTATGTATACAATTGGTCGGACAGGGATAATCCTGCCACAGGCAGAGAGTTGGACTAGATGATCTCTGGAGGTCCCTTCTAGCCTGACTTCTCTATGATAGTATGAATGCACCCCATTTTCCCTTCCCCCCTATGCCATGAGTCTCTATTCTTCCTCCACCAATTTTTCCATGGGACCACTCCATTTTGCCCCACACCAGAGGTTCTATGTGCTCCTCTAATCCTCTGATGCCAGGTCTCCTTTTCTTCTCCCCACACGGGATCCTTGTGCTCATGCCCACTCTCTTTCTTTCTCAAGGTTCCAACCTGCATGGGGAACACTGGAAGAGCTCATCTGGGGAGACCAGTAATTGTTACACTGCATTGTATTATTGGCTAACATCAGCCGACTTTATGATCCACAGAAAATTACAGAGGTGGCTGTGGCTGTCACATGCCAGGGGCTCCATGTGTTCCACCTTCTGTATCCTAGTTCTATGATTTTCTTCAAAAAGAGTGTGGCCCTGTCTACTGATGGCAACAATGTCCCCTGAAATTTGGGAATCGACCAGCTGTAGCTGCCAAACATCGTTGTGTTATATCCAAATGGGGAAATGCCACCAAGCATGCCAGGCTTTGCAAGCTGAGACAGTCAGAAAGGCAGTGTTTTGCACTACTGTGAACAACTACACAAGGGGCTTGGCAATGCAGAGCCATTTTCTTGGCTTTAACTACTGGCTTTGCTGCAGTCATCCAGCTCAGCCTTTGGCACCTCTCTGTGACCCAGTTCAGTCATCTATAAAACCTGACCCTCTATTCATCAAGCTGTTTTGAGATTCCTAAATAGAAGATTCCAGAAACTAATGGATACTGGAGAAATTCACTTCATCTTACTTATTTGGAAACACTGGGTATGGAGAAAGGACAACAAATGACAGCAAGTTAACAAAGTGCTGAGAGTTATTGGCTATAGCTGTATCATGGTAACCATTTATGTGCTCTCTCCTGCCTTACTGTAGAGACAAACTAGAATGGGACAGTTTATTCTTGAATGAAACAGAGGTAAGACTTTTCTGACTGGACTGCAAAACCTGATATATTTGAATATTTGCATGTTAAGTACAAGCATCTAGAGTGCTGTGTCACATATATCAACTTCAGGCACTCTGCTGGATAATGGACAGTATTTCCATCAAGCTGCAAGTATTGTCAAGATGCATTGACAGCACAAACTGCATTGCAATGGAAACAGCAGTGCAAAGTGGTTCATCTACAATCCTTACACTTTGTGGGGAAAAATGGAAAAGCCTAGTAAAGAACAAATTAAAGCAATGTTAGTTTTGAAAGAAAGATTAATGAACTCAATTTGCACAAATCAACAGATACTGCACAAATAGTCTTAGCTGATAGAGTCATTAACAGCTATGCAATTTTCACCTAGTAATAAACAGCAGGTAACCTGACAGCAATTACACGCTCCTTTTATTATCACTCCATGGATCTAAAAGCAGTTACCATGCACACTAACATTTGGTTTACAAGATTAAAAGAAGGAAAGAGGTGTGTTCTCTAGCCACTGTTTGCATGGCATTTTTAGTTAAACAACCTTTCTGCTACCTGACAGACTTGGGGGTCTGGTTCTCAATCTCCTTTCCAGTGGCATAAATAT
Source organism: Crocodylus siamensis (assembly GCF_052110815.1). Taxonomy (NCBI): domain Eukaryota; kingdom Metazoa; phylum Chordata; order Crocodylia; family Crocodylidae; genus Crocodylus; species Crocodylus siamensis. Next base: position 131,645,182 of record NC_143397.1, on the reverse strand, counting down.
AACCACACGGATATCAATAGGGTCACACTGGTATGAGACTAGGCCAATATCAGCATGCTCTTATGGCTCAGTTGTAGCTTTTGCACCCAGAAGTTCACTGTAGGGGTAGGGGGGGAAGAGGGGGAGAGGAATGGTGATGTGAAGCAGCAAGGACTAGTGGCTGGGGTTACCATGCCTGCCTTTTGAAAGATACAATACGTGTCCCCTTCTAGTGCCACCACCTGAGCACTAACAGTTACTTGTAAAGCAAGATTGGTAAGTTTACATTTTCTTTGGGTTTCACCAGGAATATCACTCCCCATTTCACCCGCCTTTCATAGTTTCATAGCTGGTAAGGTCAGAAGGGACCTGAGCAGATCATCAAGTCTGACCCCCTGCCATGGCAGGAAAGAGTACTGGGGTCAAACGACCTCAGCAAGGCATTCATCCAGCCTCCTTTTGAAGACCCTCAGGGTAGAAGCAAGCACAATTTCCCTTGGAAGTTGGTTCCAGACCCTAGCTGCCCTGACTGTGAAGTAGCGCCTCCTAATGTCTAATGGGAATCTACCCTTGCCAGCTTGTGACCGATATTTCTAGTCACTTCTGGTAGTGCTCGGGGAAACAGGGACTCCTCCAGTGCCTGCTGAGCCCCTCTGACTAGTTTGTAACAGGCCACTAGATCCCCCCTCAGCCTTCTCTTGTGGAGGCTGAACGGGTTCAGGTCCCATAGCCTCTCCTCGTAGAGCCTGCCCAACTGCCCCCTGATCATGCAAGTGGCCCTCCTCTAGACCCTCTCCATGTTGTCCTCATCCCTCTTGAAGTGCAGCACCAAGAACTGGGTGCAGTACTCCAGCTGCGGCCTGACCAGTGTTGCATGCAAGGGGAGGATCACCTCCTTGGACCAGCATGAGATGCATCTGTGGATGCATGACAAGGTATGGTTGGCCTTCCTGACTGCATCCCCACACTGCTGGCCCACATTCATCTTGGAGTCAATGATGACTCCAAGATCCTTTTCCACCTCTGTACTGACAAGAAGGGAGTTCCCCAACCTGTAGGTATGCTGCCGGTTCTTCCTCCCCAGGTGCATCACTTTGCACTTGTCAGTGTTGAATCCCCCCAAATCCCGGGCAGGGCCCCCCTGGCCTGAGAAGCCAGCATTCCCCGACGGCAGGCCCACTGCGCATGCGCGTAGTTTAAAAGGGCCCACCAGCCAGGGGGAAAAAAAAAAAAAAAAAACCACACTCAGGTAGGCTCTGGAGCGGTGAGAGACGCACGGGTGAAGCCCGCTGCGCCCCCACTCCCCCGAAGCCCCCCAGACACCCCCTCAGCAGCCGCCGAGCCCCCTGCTGACCCCCAGCACAGCCAGAGGTAAGCGGGATCGTGGTGGGAAGGGGTTAACTCCTTGCTTGCTGGGAGGAGGCCACTGCCTGGTGCCGGGCCAGGTCCAGCCCCCGCCCAGGCCCCTACTTGGCCCAGCCCCCCAGGGAGCCCCGCCACCAGAGCCGCGCGAACAGGCTGCGTAAACAGGCGCTTGAGTTAGCACGGACTTCACGCAGGGGAGGGCGTGGGAGGGCACGAGACCCTGCCTGCGACCCCCCCCAGCCATAGCCAGCCCCAGCCGTAGCCAGCCTACCAGAGGCATGACAAGGATGGGCACGTGCCACACCCCAAGGGTCCCCTCGGGATCTGCGGCCCCTCCACTGGGCACCTCAGAGACGGCCACCCAGACGGAGCCCATAGTTCCGGGCTCCACGCAGACGGAGCCCCTGGCTCTTGGCTGCAGGGGCTGCCTGTCCCTTTTTCAGGCTCTGGGGCCCGGGAGCATGGCCCCCTCCCCTTGCGGGGTCTGCTCCCTACTGGGGTCTCTGGCGCGCCAGCTGGAGGAGCTCCAGGCCACAGTCCAGAGACTGCGTGTCATCAGGGATTGTGAGCAGGAGATAGACTCCTACTGCCAGGCCCTTCTCCCCTGGGAGCCGCAGGGGAGAGCTCCATCTCCCTCCGCGACTAAGGAGGACTCTGGGACCTCCCGCTCTGCCCAGTCAGGGGCATGGACCAAGGTGGTCAAGGGCCCCAAGGCCCGCCGCACCAAGGCCGCTGCCCCGCCAGAGCTTAGCAACAGGTTCGCACCTCTTGCAGCCCCAGCAGAGCCCACGCAGTTGCCAGCTCCCGCAGGCAACCCAGGCTCGACTGCAGCTACTGGCCCCGCTCTCCCCAAGACAAAGCGTAAGGAGTTTGTTGTGGGAGACTCCATCCTGCGGGGCACTGAGGGGGCAATCTGCCACCCCGGCCCCTTAGCCCGGGAAGTCTGCTGCTTCCCAGGGGCCCGCATCTGAGACATTGCGGAGAGGATCCCGCAGCTCCTCCGGCCCACAGACCACTATCCCATGCTCCTTATTCATGTGGGCACCAATGACACGGCTCGGAGCACCCCCAGCCAGGTCATGAGGCGCTACAGGGAGTTCGGAGCAGGGCTTAGGGGTCTGGGAGCTCAGGTGGTGTTTTCCTCGATCCTCCCAGTCTCGGGCTATGGGCTGAGGAGGGAGAGGAGGATCCACGCGGTGAACCAAAGACTGCGGCGCTGGTGTTATCGGGAAGGCTTTGGCTTCCATGACCACAGCCCACTCTTTGGAGAGAGAGGCAGCGAGCTGCTGGGAAGAGATGGCCTCCACCTCTCTCCCCTGGGGAGGAGGCTCTTCTCAGCCAGGCTGGCTGACCTGCTCCACCGGGATTTAAACTAAGCCTGCTGGGGGATGGGGGGACTACTGCCCCTGCTGGCCCGCTGAACGGCCCTTGCAAAGCCAGCGGACCAAGGCACTTAAGGGGGCACTTAAGGGAGCTCACCCCTGCCCCAGCCCTGGTACAATCTGTGGGCAAGGCAAGAGCCCCCAAGGGCACACTTGCCTGCCTGTACACTAATGCCAGGAGCCTGGGCAACAAGCAGGACGAGCTCATCCTCCTGCTCAGTGCAAAGAAATATGATGTCATTGGGATAACGGAGACCTGGTGGGACTCCACCCATGACTGGACCACGGGTATAGAGGGCTATACCCTATACAGGAGGGATCGTGTTGACAAAAGGGGCGGGGGTGTAGCTCTCTATGTGAAGGAAAGCTACATGTCCCTGCAAGCTGATGTTGGTGACTGGCATGGACAGCTAGAGACCCTCTGGGTAAAAATTCGTGGGGAATTCGGCACAGGGGACACAACGGTGGGAGTCTACTACAGACCTCCCACTCAAAGTCCCGAGCTTGACCAGGAGTTCACCCGGGAACTGACTGAGGCCGCTTGTTCCAGGACCTTGGTTGTCATGGGTGACTTCAATTACCCGGACATCTTGTGGGAAGATCACTCAGCTAAATCTGAGCGGGCGCAAAGCTTTCTCTCGTGCATGGATGACCTCTACCTGACCCAAGAAGTCTATGGGCCAACGAGAGGCAAAGCGCTGCTTGACCTGGTACTGGCTACGGAGGATGACCTAATCGGCGACCTAGTGTTCGATGGGAAGTTGGGTGACAGCGACCACAAGCTGATCACCTTCACCATCCGCCGTAAAGCTGGCAAGTCAGTCAGCAACACAGAAGTCCTTGACTTCAGAAAAGCCGACTTTGACAAGCTCAAGAGGCTAGTCGGTCAGGCCCTCAGGGACCATGACCCCAGGGAGATGGGAGTTCAAGAAGAGTGGTTGCTTCTCAAGGAAGCGATCCTCAGTGCACAAGCTAAATCTATTCCAACACGGAGGAAAGGCAGCAAGAAGGCACAGCAGCCCCCCTGGCTCTCCAGAGACCTAGCCGACCTACTGTGGCTAAAAAGGAAAGCCTACAAAGGATGGAGGTCGGGATTCACCTCCAAGGAGGATTACTCCGCGCTGGTCCGGTCCTGCAGGGACCAAACCAGGAAAGCCAAGGCTGCAACTGAACTCCAACTAGCTTCAGGCATCAAGGACAACAAAAAGTCCTTTTTCAGATATGTGGGGAGCCAGAGGAAAAGCAAGGGCAATGTTGGTCCCCTGCTAAACCAGATGGGGCAACTGACAACTGACGCCCAGGAAAAAGCCAACCTATTAAATAGGTACTTTGCGTCAGTCTTTCATCAGTCACACGGGATGCCCATGCCTGCTATGGGACAGGGAAATCTGGGTGAGGGGAATCCCCTACCCTCCATCAATGCTGACCTCGTGAAGGAACACCTTGAGAAGCTGGATACCTTCAAGTCAGCTGGCCCTGACAACCTGCACCCCAGGGTACTCAAGGAGCTGGCGAGCATCATAGCCCAGCCCCTAGCATGGATCTTTGAAAACTCCTGGTGCTCTGGTGTAGTGCCCGAAGACTGGAAGAAGGCCAATGTGGTGCCGATCTTCAAGAAAGGGAGGAGAGTGGATCCGGCTAACTACAGGCCCATTAGCCTGACTTCTATCCTGGGGAAGATCTTAGAAAAGTTTATTAAGGAGGCCATCCTTGAGGGACTGGCCCAGGCTAACATTCTAAGGGACAGCCAGCACGGGTTTGTTGCGGGTAGGTCTTGTTTGACCAATCTCATTTCCTTCTATGACCAGGTGACCTATCACCTGGACAAGGGAGAAGAGATTGATGTCATATATCTTGACTTCAGAAAAGCTTTTGATCTGGTATCCCATGATCACCTCTTGGCCAAACTGCCCAGTTGTGGCCTTGGCTCCACCACAATCCGCTGGCTGGGAAATTGGCTTTGTGGTCGGACCCAGAGGGTTGTGATTGATGGCAGTCACTCATCATGGTGCCCTGTAACCAGTGGGGTCCCTCAAGGCTCTGTCCTGGGACCCATACTGTTCAACATCTTCATTAACGATGTGGACATTGGAGTTAGGAGTGGACTGGCCAAGTTCGCCGATGACACCAAACTTTGGGGCAAAGCATCCACGCCAGAAGATAGGCGGGTGATCCAGGCTGACCTGGACAAGCTCAGCAAATGGGCAGACGAGAACCTCATGGTGTTTAACACCGAAAAATGCAAGGTTCTTCACCTTGGGAGGAAAAACCTGCAGCACCCTTATAGGCTTGGCAGTGCTACGTTGGTTAGCACTACAGAAGAAAAAGACTTGGGGGTCATCATTGACCACAAGATGAACATGAGCCTGCAATGCGATGCTGCGGCTAGTAAAGCGACCAAAATGCTGGCGTGCATCCATAGATGCTTCTCGAGCAAATCCCGGGATGTCATTCTCCCCTTGTACTCGGCCTTGGTGAGGCCGCAGCTGGAGTACTGCGTCCAGTTTTGGGCTCCACAATTCAAAAAGGATGTGGAGAAGCTTGAGAGAGTCCAGAGGAGAGCCACGCGCATGATCAGAGGTCAGGAAAACAGATCTTACGATGACAGGCTGAGAGCCATGGGACTCTTTAGCCTGGAAAAGCGCAGGCTCAGGGGTGATCTGATGGCCACCTATAAGTTTATCAGGGGTGACCACCAGGATCTGGGGGAACGTCTGTTCACCAGAGCGCCCCTAGGGATGACGAGGTCGAACGGTTACAAACTCCTGCAAGACCGTTTCAGGCTGGACATAAGGAAAAATTTCTTTACTGTCCGAGCCCCCAAGGTCTGGAACAGTTTGCCAGCGGAGGTGGTTCAAGCACCTACACTGAACAGCTTCAAGAGCAAATTGGATGCTTATCTTGCTGGGATCCTATGACCCCAGCTGACTTCCTGCCCTTTGGGCAGGAGGCTGGACTCGATGATCTCCCGAGGTCTTTTCCAGCCCTAATGTCTATGAAACCTATTCTCATCTGCCCACCCCTGTAACCTGTCTAGGTCCGATTGCAGTCTATTCCTCCCTTCTAGCATGCCCACATCCCCCCACATCTTAGTGTCTGTGGATGCATGACAAGGTACGCTTGGCCGTCCTGACCGCGCCCCCACACTGCTGGCCCACGTTCATCTTGGAGTCAATAATGATTTCAAGATCCTTTTCTGCCTCTGCACTGATGAGAAGGGAGTTCCCCAGCCTGTAGGTATGCTGCTGGTTCTTCCTCCCCAGGTGCATCACCTTGCACTTGTCAGTGTTGAAACCCATCCTGTTCTCATCCACCCACCCCTGTAACCTGTCTAGGTCCAATTGCAGCCTATTCCTTCCTTCTAGCATGCTCGCTTCTCCCCACACCTTAGTGTTGTCTGCATATTTGAACAGGGTGCTTTTTACCCCCTCATCCAAGTCACTGATGAAGATGTTGAACAGTGTGGATCCGAGGACCGAGCCCTCGGGGACCCCCCTGCTCACATCCCTCCAGGTCAAAAATGACCCATCCACCACCACTCTCTGGGTGTGGCCCTCCAGCCAGTTAGCGACCCATTTGACTGTAGGTGTTGACACCACAGTCTCCTAGTTTTTTTAATGAGGATGGGGTGAGAGACAGTGTCAAAGGCCTTCCTAAAGTCCAGAAATACTATGTCCACTGCTACCCCTGCATCTAAGGATTTTGTGACCTGGTCCTAGAAGGCCACCAGGTTGGTCTAACAGGACCTGCCTCAAATAAACCCATGTTGGTTGCCCCTAAGCATAATCTCCCCTGCTGACCCCTCACAGTCATGCACCAAGATAATTCTCTCAAAAAACTTACCCAGGATCGAGGTAAGACTTACTGACCTATAGTATCCTGGGTCCCCCTTCCTCCCTTTTTTGAAAATGGGAACCACATTGGCCCTTTTTCAGTGCTCTGACACCACACCAGAGCACCATGAGTGCTTGTAAAGCTGGTCCAGGGGTCCCGCAATGACCTCTGCTAATTCCCTTAGCACTCTGGGGTGGAGATCATCAGGACCAGCTGATTTAAATATGTCCAGTTCCTCCAGAAGTTCCCCAACTAGGTCCTCACTGACCCTAGCCCTGGGTGCTCCTCCCCTGGGTATTATGGGGGTCCCAGTGGGGAGGGTGTGACCCGGTCCCTGCTCAAAAAATGGAAGCAAAGAAATTGTTAAATATGTTAGCTTTGCTGTCTGGTGCAATGACCAGATTTCCTATCATGTCTTGCAGAGGTCCCATGTTACCCGGTACCTTCTTTTTACCCCCTATGTATTTAAAAAAAGGACTTCTTGTTGTCTTTCATCCAGGTAGCTAGTTCCACTTCCATCTCTGCCTTGGCCTTCCTGACTGCCCCCCTGCAGCCCCGAGCAACTGAGGTATAGTCCTCCCTGGTGATGGCCTTATGCATAGTGAATGCCGGCTATAACATTGCAGATGTCTTCTGCAAGGTTGCCCTGGGATTAAGATGCTCCTTGGCCTTCATCTTCTCAACAGCATTTCTGTACATAGCAGATCACAATGGTTCTGTCTATGTCACAGCACCACAGTGTGTCCCAGTTGGGATGTTTCTGAGCACCCACCAAATGCACGTGTGTCCATTCCTGCCCCAAACTCAGAAATACACCAGTGAGTACACTCTGGGGCTAAAACCACAGGTCACTCTCAAGTATATAGAGCCTGGGACCTCTGCAAAGGTGTGTCCTACAGTGACTTCCCAGGGGTATCTTCAGTTTTAGCATACGAGTGGGACCAGATGGACAGGGAAGGTTTTGGCTGACATGACAGCATTGACATACCCAGGGGCACACAGGCCTTTCAGGTTTTTCTTACCACCACAACAAATAGCCAACCAACTCAAGGAGCAGCATGTTGACCTCACCAAAGTATAATTTTGTAGCATGGAAAAGTGACACCTCACACCTAAATTTACTTTAATAAAGATGGACCTATGCTAATGCCCCAGACCTGAACATCCACAAACTTAAAGAAGTCTAGAACAAGTGTGAACTTTGCATTTCTGTCCTCTGTCTCTGCTTTGGACGTTTAAGTCCTTTCTGCCCTGGACTGAGGTCTATTTTTTACCATTGTTCCAAAGGCTGGCCAAGTACTAGGACTGAAGAAGGTTACTTATTAGTACACAAAGCAGTTGTTTTTTAGTGCCACTGCAGACTATGTGATTGCAATTGGTTTTATGTATGGTCCAGGGGGCTGGACTCGATGATCTCCCGAGGTCCCTTCCAGCCCTAATGTCTATGAAATCTATGAAATATCATGCCTTTGGGCATGCTGCAAATAAGTCTTGGACTCACTTCCTCCGGCATTAACATGCAGTTATTTTGGGATGAAACATAGCAGTAGTAGCTGCAAAGGTGTGCTGAAGAAGCTTGTTGAGGATTTCTGGTAGCCCCTTTTTCAAGTCCTATCACCTAATCACAATGCTGATTTTAATTTTCATGTGCGTCTACACATTCATTAATGCTCCGTAACTACATTGCATTAAGTTTAGTACTTGCGAGTGCCTATACATAAGCGCAGAGGCTGCCAGAGCCACTCTAATTAAAGCGCCATTCCCTCCACTCCTGGAGCACATCTAAAAGTGCCCTGTAATTACAGGTAGTAACTTAATGCGTCATTATTGATGCTACTGCGCAGTAGTGCCGGTGCACTAATGTGCAGTAAACCAATTAGCATGGTTTTTGCAGCCACACTAATGCACAGCAGAATTAGTCTACTGCATCTTTAGTGTCTTGTGTAGATCCCGCCCATGCAGTCATTGCTCTTCTGGTCCTTACCAGAAAAGACTTATCTTTGTGGGTCAGGAAAATGCCCCCAAGAAGTAAATCGGTATTTTCCACAGTAAATTCTTGAATAAAACAGTCCCGAGTCCAAAGTCTTACAAAATGTGAACCTTATGTTGGACCATCATTTTTCAAGAACAACATCTTAACATTCCTAACAGATATCTTTCATTTCAGGTACTGAATCAATATGGTTAGAAGGAAGTGATTTTGTGTGAGAAGAGAACGAGGATGTCATTTGACCCTTCTCTCTGTGAATGGGTCCAGCCCTTTCACAAGAAGGTTGTGTCAGGCTAAAAAGACTGCAGTTGTGCATCTCTCTTAAAATACTGGTGTGTTTGAGCAGCAGTTTAATGTGCTGAACAATTTAGGACAGGACAAACAAACCAAAAGAATATTGTGTCCAATGCCTACTTTACATCATCTGCCATCTTTCCTAGACTCATATGTAATAAGGTGTCCTTTACTGAGCAGGAACTCTCAGGGACTGGAATCCTGACCCTACTGAAGTCAGTTGCTAAATTCCCAAATTCCCATAGACTTTAATGAGGTTAGGATTTCACCATAAAAGCAATTAGCTTATAATCCAGACAGCCATTCCTTAACCTGACCTTTTGAATACCTAACCGGAAACTTCATTAACAGCATCCGCTTTGTTTTCTGGAAATAAGGTGCCTTAAGATCAGCATTTAATAATATATTTCCTACACATCTTACTCGGTGCTCTTGAGTGAAACCTTCCTTCTAATTCCAAACACGGTACACCAGTGATAAAAACAACATCATATTTTCCCAGTCAAGAGATACATCAAGAGATTAATGAAAGCTACCAGCAAGTTCCAGAAATTTTCATGGTTTCCTACAAGTTAGACCAAAATATCAAAATACTATCTTTTTTCTTGCTCATATGAAAAAGTCTTCTAGAACCCACTAGGAACCAATAACTTTCTATTGAAAAGGCTGTGCTTCTCTATAATTAATTGTGAACAGTGTCTCCAATGTAGAACACTGAATTGTTTTCCAAAATGCTATAGGAAAGATTGAATTACGTACACAGTTCTGTTGCCAGAATAATACTAATTTCTCTGATGAAGGGATATGGTGAGGCTAAATTATTAATACTGACAAAGCATTTTGAAATCCTTGTTAAAATGGCATCTAATATATGCATACAATTTAAATATATTCCTCTCCACCTATTCCAAACCATTTATCCTCCTTTTTCCTTACCTTGCAGTGTAATAAACTGCAACATGAACAAACAAACAAAAAAACCTGTTACGTACGATGGAAAAGTTTGAGCAAAACTGATGAGTAAAATGTTCAAAAACTCCCAATTCACTTGGGAATCCATTAGATTTAGATCCTACATGCTGAAGACAGTGTACAATATGTGACATAGCTACCTGTATCACTTATGCAAATCAGTTCAGTTTTGGTCTTTTGGGATATACGTTTGGCACAAGCACAGTTCCCAGGCCCTACATGAAATATTGTGTTGAGTGTTTGCAGGTGATTATTTTTAGGATCAATCACTTCATTCTATAGTGCACTGTTTTCTTTTTGTGAAGGTAAAAATATTTCCAAGGTAACTGCAAAAGAAGGCAGCAAAGAATGCATCTAAAGAGGAATCCTATCCAAAACAAAAGAAAAGATGCATGCAAATGTTCATAAAATTGTGCACATCTTCTTTGTGGTTTATAGGAGCAAAATTTCATGGTTTTTTCTAGTAGTAAGTGCTCCTACTGATAATTTGGGATTATCTTGCCACCCTGTCATTTAAAATAAGCATGCCCAGAAAGTCATGCTTGGATCTGACACAGATTGGTTTTAACCATCAGAGACAAATTATAGGGTGAGAGAACACTAGTCTAGTGGGCTGAGGGTATGAACCCACTGAGCTTCAGTACAGGTGTTGAGATCACAACAGGATTATCATAGGTGAGGGGTAATCCTTTAAAGTTCAGAGATCTGGTTTAGATAAAGATCTAAACTTTTTGATGATTATCCGAAACCTTATCCCAGTAATCCAAACTCCTAAGGCTAAATATCCCATAAACTGCACATGTTCAACTGATAGGCAACCCCTTCCTGTCTGCTATCTATGAACAAATTTCGATTAATATCAATTTACTTTTGAGCTGGAACTACAGCAAATAGGAATTTTCTTTTTGGCTTGTCATAGTGAACATGTTTCTGTTGGAAGTGTTTTTCTATGGAAGCTGGGGTCAACAAAATGATATTTCTAATTTAAAAATAATTTGTGTGTGGAGAATTTTGAATTTTGTTAAAAAACTGAACCACCAAAAACTGAAAAACAAAAACCTGGCTATAGTCAAAACCCAACCTCTCTCTTTCAAAGATAAAATACTTCTATTCTGAAATGCTCTCTGTTTCTCTCTGTGGGTTGGATTCCACAGACAGAGTTCATTTCTCCATGTGACCTCTACAGAAAGCCAGGTTGTGATGCCTTGTGAGACATGAAGTCCAACCAGGGAACTCAGTCTATGGATATGAGTCGCATGAAATACCCAATCCCATAAGAAACCTCACTGGCATTTTAGTACTGACATATTTTAGTTTTCAGCCACAGCATCTCTGGTTTTGGTTTTTTCAAAAAACAGTCCCAAACTGGTGAAAAAGGCAGGTTTTGTGAAAATGTAGATGAAGAATTACCTCATTTCCCTCATCAGTATTTAACTTGGGATAAGCCTCTTAGTCCTATTGTACCACCTCCATACAATGTAGATAACAAAGCTCTTCCTTCATAGGAAACTGTGGAAATAAATACTTCAAGCTCAGCTACTACATTAACAGGGACAAAGTAAGTACCTCAGACAGACAGAGCCCTGTGTTTCCTGCCTTTCCTTGACAAAGAGGTAACAGGACTTTAACAAAAACTGGGCCCTGTGTCCAGTTCATAGATCTTAGCACGACCATTTCTATACTTATATCATATTGGACGAAGGACTTAAATGGTTTCACAGTAGCTCAGAGGCTGGGAAGAAAACACTTTTCCCCAACTCCCACCTCTAAGAACAACTATAGTGTTCAACTTTTTTTTTCCATACTGACTTGTCAGTTATAGCCTGAAGTTAACAAAGTAATTCTGATAGTTTCTATACCATAGGGATTTTCTGCATGGCTACTACCTCATTCTTAGAAAAATACTCTTTCTTCAGGAATGAAAAAATGCACTTGTTTGTTTTAGCATTATCTGCATGGCAACAAGATTAATGGTCTTTAATTAAAAAAAGTTAGTGGAACACTTCTTTGATACAGTAATTTCAAGTTGATATCCTGAGACAAAGTGCTATTCAGAGTTTCACAGACGGCTTTTTTCCTTTTACACATGTGGTTGTCTTCTTGTATGGGGAAGCAATCTAGAGGAAGTGTTTTAATCTATTCTGCAGTATTCAGTGGCCTAAAGGTACCATTCATTCCCTTGCTTTGTGGAAAACAAGGACACGTAATATTAATGGATCACTGTGTTTCTTGGTAAGTTTATTTTTGCTTTTTGTTGAGTTCCTGAGTCACAGCCACTCAGAAGTTGTTTTTTAAGAAAACTGTCACCAATTGGTGACGATGCCTGCAGGTCTCCATCTGTTCTTTATCATTATTGTTTTATGCTTTGCATACAATGAGATGATGCCCTTCCATTGCCAACAAGCCTAAGAACAAACTGGTTCCAAGAAGTAGGAGGAAGGCTATATATTTTTAATACAGATATCTAACTCTTGTGTCATATTCAATTGCTGCTCTGCAATGTGCGAGATAGGCCTGGTTACTGGAGATGGGGTAAAGGAAAAGGCTCAAGGGCTAGGGACAGACATTACACATAAACTAGTTTAAGTGCTCAGAAACTGGTTTAAATCTGTAACAAAACATAAGTTCAGTGCACGTAAACCAGTTTCAAAATAGCTGAAACTGTTTTGAGATAAACCTGGTTGAAAGTATCAGACTTAACTGATTTGGGTCAAACCAGTTTATGCAATGTCTGTCCCAGCCCCCTTCCTGATTTAAGTTAAACCAAAGTCCCCCAGCATCCCAGATGCTTTGCAACCCTGGCCTGGGATGGGCTGTCTGCTCCAGAGAGCAGGGTTGGCCCCGCCCCTCTGCTCCCTAGCAGTACAGTGTCTGCTTAGGGCTTTTTGGAGCTAATCAACAGGTCAGCTAGTAATGTTATGTTCCTTCCTTTGAAAAAGCTGTTTAAGAAAAACTGGAACTAATGAGAGAAGCTTTTGTTCTCTCGTGAGCTGATAACACAGAGTTTAGCAGCCCATCTTCTGGCTCCCTTGCCTGTAAGGTTTGCTGCAGGCAGTATGAAGAAGCAAGGAGAAGAAGATTGAAAACCTCAGTATCATCAACCAGTGCATGTGCTGAACACAAGCAGTCCTCCCTCCCCTCTCCCCTTTGCCTCAGAGTGGTAGCTGGCAACACTCCTGCCCCTTGAGCAGTGAGAGGGGGAAAGCCTGGGACTGTGCAGGCAGGGTTGGGGTTTAAACCCCTCCCTAATCAGAGCTTCCTGCTGGGGCATGGCCACGGCCCCCTTCAGCTCAGCATTGTGGAAGGGAAGGGAGGGCTGCTGTAGCACCTCCCAGCCTGCTTTCTACCCTGAGCCACTACAGGTATGTGCCTGCATTTCCTCAGTCCAGAAGGAATGTCAGTGCACTTGCAAACCAGTTCAACCTAGGCAGGTTAAACTAACCTGCAAAGATTGAATCAATTCAGGCTCAGGATTTTTGAATGTCTGTCCCTAGCCAAGGTAAACCAGCACCAATGATGATGAGGGCCAGATAGGATCTAGTTTGGTAAACTGAGCCTTCCTCTAGAGGTAGGCCAGGGTCTGCACCTTGAGCAGCAGCAGTGGCAGGGATGGCTGCAGGGACTAGGCCAGCTGCAGCAGTTGGTGGGGTGGTGTCCTGGTCCCCCACCCCTCATTATCCTAATGTCTTCTTCACACATTTGTACATCCTAAGCAAAAAAAAATACCATAGGTAAACCTAGAAAGAGAAGAGAATTCTAGAAAGCTAGTACTATGTGAAAACACAGGCGTATGTCAAAAATGTTGTTTTACCACTTTCAACAACACTGTGTGCACTTGTGTAGAAACTGGAATCTTTTCACTTCCTACTTACTGTTAATTTTGTGGTAACATCAAGAATTTGGTGCTCCGCCATACTAGGTGATATAAAAATATAACAGAAACAGTCCCTCTCCCTTAGGGCTTATTATTAAAAACACCTCTTTGCTTCCCCTTGCCCTCCACTTGCAGAAAGTATGACCATCACTCACCATTACCCTGAAAACTATTACAAAAATCAGAGTACAATACTACCATTCTAAACTGTTTTGCATTTGAGTTACACCAATGAAAATGACTCCAAGGTACTGGCCAACAGTGAATCTGCCCTAAATTTATAGGAAAACAGTGGGCTTTACACCAAAGATGAAATGTGATGATTTGTGAATTGATACTGAAGTCACAAATTCACCTGTCCCCTGTGCACTGAGTTTCTCTGCCCCCTGTGCACAATTGCTGAAGCTTGCCAGGACCAGGAGTGTGCACCGCTCCCAAAAGACATGCATTCCACAAATGTAAAATGCAGGCTGATTCTGTCTGCAGGTTCCTTATTTGCTTGCCCTTAGTGCTTTAGGGGAAATTCTTTCAGTATGCTTCCTGTTATTCACTTAATCCTCACTCCTCTGTCAACCCAATGCAGTACATTATGAAAGCTTTTGATGATGTATTAATAAAGAATTGTTTTGAGTGGGCTGCTTGTTACTGGGAGTGAGCATTCTATAGTTTAATCTACACCCAGGTTTTTGGCTAACATTTCTTACCACAGTGGTGGCTGGTGGTTGTTCTGTCTCATCTGTGCATTAACAGAACTGTTTGCTAAGTTGCAGTCACCTTTATCTGTGCAAATCCAGTAGAAGCAAGGGGATTGCATGGCATTAGAAAGGGCGTCATTCAAAAACAGTGTTCAGTGGCAAAAGAGCAGAGATTATGGGGTTGTTGTTGTTTTTATAAACAGAAAATATTTATATTATGGAAGCATACAAAAGCTCCCACTGGCTTTACAGTGCTGGGTGCTCTGAGTATTTAGAAACTGGAAAATTTGTATGTACTTACATTCCCATTGACTGCTTCTTATTAATGTGTTTCAATAACCCTGCAATATGCACGTTGTTGCATTCTGAATTGCTACCGACCTCACCTCTTGTTCTCCCACAACAAATATGACCACCCTCAATACAAATAATTTCAAGCTTTTCTTCCACTTACAAAAATAAACAATATGGCTAGCCAAGTTATGCCTGATATAAGACATTTTGCAGTGACTTAAAAGAAAAACACAATAAGATGGCTAGGGTTATGCATATCTCCTTCTGTATGATGGCATCAAAGCTGCTGAGCCATGGACCACAGCTCCACTGTTGCTAACTGCTCTTGGGGATACTACTTGGGAATGTAAGGATCTGCAATGCGGCAGGAGACCATTCTGAGAGCTAACTTCATTGCCACTGAACTTCCAGAGACTCTGACATAAAGTAAAGAATCACCTGTCAATTTCAAACGATCACAGATTTATTACATTAATAATACCAATAATGAAGGGGCTGCTATTTGCTTCATTACAATATCATCTTGATATATGTAAGGGATGTACACTTCCACACCTTAGGAGGTAAATAGGTATGAATCAGAGCCTGTTAAGGTAACAGGTATGTGCTTCCAAAGCAGAAAGGAAAACCACAGAGGATACTGGGAATGTACTCAAAGAAACAAAGAGAATGTCTCAGAAACTAGCAATGAGGAGAGAGAAGAGAACAGCCAGACAAATTTTCTGTGTATAAGTTGTTTAACCAGCAGCACAATATATAGAAGGGTGAAACCCTGACTCCCACAGACAACCCCAGGGCTAGGGACAGAAATTACACATAAACTTGTATTAGTGATCGGAAACCTGTTCAAATTTGTAATACAACAGAAGTTCAGTGCACATAAACCACTTTCAAAATGGCTGAAATTGGTTTAAGATAAACCTGAACAGATGTAGTATCAGACTGACCTTGACAGGTTGCAATGGTGGGCGGATGAGAATAGGATGGGGTTTAACACTGATAAGCGCAAGGTGTTGCACATGGGGAGGAAGAACCGGCACCACACTTACAGGTTGGGGAACTCCCCTCTTGCCAGCACGGAGACGGAAAAGGATCTTGGAGTCGTCATTGACTCCACGATGAACATGGGCCGGCAGTGTGGGGAGGCAGTCAAGAAGGCCAACCGTACCCTGTCATGCATCCACAGATGCATCTCGAGCAGGTCCAGGGAGGTGATCCTCGCCCTCTATGCGGCACTGGTCAGGCCGCAGCTGGAGTACTGCGTCCAGTTCTGGGCGCCGCACTTCAAGAGGGACGTGGACGATATGGAAAGAGTTCAGAGGAGGGCCACTCGTATGATCAGGGGTCAGCAGGGCAGGCCTTATGAGGAGAGGCTACGGGACCTGAACCTGTTTAGCCTCCACAAGAGAAGGTTAAGGGGGGACCTTGTGGCCTGCTACAAACTGGTCAGGGGGGATCAGCAGGTATTGGGGGAGTCCCTGTTCCCCCGTGCGCTCCCAGGAGTGACCAGGAATAACGGTCACAAGCTGGCGGAGGGTAAGTTTAGATTAGATATTAGGAGGCGCTACTTCACAGTCAGGGCGGCTAGGGCCTGGAACCGGCTTCCAGGGGAAGTGATGCAGGCTCCTAGCCTGGGGATTTTTAAAAGGAAGTTAGATGAGCACCTTGCCGGGGTCATCTGACCCCGGTGCTCTTTCCTGCCAAGGCAGGGGGTCGGACTAGATGATCTACCTAGGTCCCTTCCGACTCTAGCTACTATGAAACTATGAAACTATTTAGGTTAAATCAATTTATTGAACTTCTGGCCCAGATCCCCTCCACATTCTAGTGAAGTCACAGTCCCCAGCATCCCAGGATGCTTTGCACCTCCCCTGCAAACACCCCCTCTGTGTAGTGGGGCCAGCCTTGTCTGCTCCGGCTGAATAGGGAGGCATGCTCTAGCTTCCCACAGCTTCTGGCCAGAACCACTGTAGGCATGTGGCTGCATTTCTGCAATCAATCTATTTACTTGCTTATTGGTTCAATCACAGCTTAGACTAACCTGCAAAGACTGAACCGATTCAGCCTTGGGCTTTTTGACTGCCTGTACTTAGCACAGTTGACTTCAGTTGACCTATGTTCTTGTGGAAGGATGGGAAAACTGACTCAACATGGATACATCAGGAACCACACACAGGCAACTGCAACCCAGTCTGAAGGAAATTAATGTCTGTACCTAGCCTAAGTGTAACTGTCTATAAATTTGAACACTAGAACCTTTTAAAAATTTGGCACTTTATTATTTTCTTAGCTTCCAAGCCATACATAGTGTTGTTGAATAAGTGTATAATACCAAACAGGTAACAAGTACCTGACTCAAGAGGTTATTTTTTAAAAAATGCATGCAAGTAGGACATCGTTCAGTACTAGCCTGGAATAACATTTAGTCATGATAGCTGGATGGTTGCCCAGAATAGGTGAGGTTGTAGAAAGTAATTTCACACACACACACACACACACACAATTTCACAAAAAAAATAAAAGATTAGAAGAAACCCCTGCGTATAACTGCAGAGTCTGTGCTCATGAGCCAGAAGGGAAATTTACATAATAACTAAAAATGACAGATCCAAAGCTCTAACGGGAAACTGTCTGGTAGAATGAAGACCTCTTGTATTCCTTCATTGTTAAACTGTTTGTGAAATCCTCATCTAGCCATAAAAAACATACTTTGGTTTTTGCCAAGTGCTGATAGCTGTGAAGACAACCTTGAAAAGGTGAGTGAAACAAGTATAAACTAAATGTCTTTCTGAGTCTGCAGGCAACCTGAAACAGTAACTCTAAGAAATTTTCGTAACTGCACTGCTGAGCCTGAAACCTAAAGATGTCCATTTAAATACCATTTGTCAATTTAAGTGCTGGTAATTTTAGCTGACTCTTCCAGCTGGCATGTTTCCCTCACAACTTTATACTGCCTTCCAGGTACCAAATCTTCTCAGCTGGCTGCAAAATGTCCATCATACCCATGACAACTGTTACAAAACAGTTATGTTGCCAATGCAAAGTTCTACAGCATTAAAAAAACCCAAAAAACTGAAAAGTGGCCAGAAAGCCTAATGCAAATTGAATTTACAACCAATATAAACACCACAAAAACTGCACTGGTTACTCTTATTCATGTTTAGTTCATTAAAATCTCCTTCCATTGTTCAACCAAGCAGAACCCCAGACATTCTCACTGACATAGGTAAATCCCTGGCATAGCAAGTCACCCATCCTTTCCCATCTTTGCAAGGGACATGTCAGTATTACAGTGACGGTGTTATTCTTGAAATAAATGTAATTTGGAGTAGCCCCAAGGCTCATCTATGTTTTGATGGAGTAAAAAGATGGTCTAAAGCCCTTTTCCCTTCACATGTGCAGAGTATTAGCTTCATATAGCTTAGAACAGAACATACAGTTTGCCTTTTGAATTCACAATTTCATTTTCTTTTGTAGATTTGGTAGGGGGCTTTTTCATAGGCAGCTACAAGTCAGCTCTTATCGGGTGAGCTGTACTTGTGAGTTTTGTTTCCTGTTATTGCAGCAACAGTAGGGATGGAGAAATGCTCTTGATTTCCTTTTTCAAGACAGTTTTTTTTCCTTAAACAATTGGTATTAAACAGAGCAAAACAACCAAGAAACCTCATGATTATTTCATAAATTTCCAGGAATGTGGGAGCTCTGTGTATTGTTTCTGTTCTCATTCAAGTGAAGACTTTGATTACGGTCATGTTAGCTATTCCCTTCACTTATTCCATTTTCAGATGCTTACACCACAGACTGTCCTGAACCTTGTGGACCATTTTATGTTCTTAGTTGCAGTGAAGTCCCGTTAATGTTTTGATGAAGGGTTCTGACATTTTTTTTCCTTTTATCCTGTGATAAACATGACAAATGAAGTTTATTTATACACAGGGAGAGGAAAAACAAAGAATGGCAAACTGATTTTGTTTCCCATGTAAACAAAATGATTAGGAGGGGTTTTGTTCTTGTTGTTGTTTTGATCAAGTCTATGTTGAAAAGCGCAGATTTGCCAAAACCAAAACTATTGGTGAATAACGATCAGTTTTGATAAATTTATTGTTTTAAAATTGTTGAAACAACCTGCTTGGAGATTTTTTAAGCAATTTTTTCCATTTTTCCAGTTCAAAAGTACTTTGGGCATGTCTACATGTTCATTAATGCATTATAATTATGGTGCATTAAATTTAGTATCTGTAACCACAGGTACTAACTTAATGCTCCGTAATAGGTGCCATGGCACATTAGTGCCAGCCCATGGTTTTTAAGTGGTGCTAATTCATAGTAGACTGTTTTCAGATTTTCAATATGAGATTTTATTGCCATTTGGGAGGGTAAAAATTTGCTCTCTCAAAAATCTGAGGGAGGGGATGTGAAATCTGCTTCCTAGCTTCCTGTACATAAAGACTTTCTGATAACACTCATCAACATGAAGGGTATAAATAAGAGAAAAAAACCTGTCCCCAATATTCGAATGCTAAGCTTAGAGATGATATAAGGATTTTAACTGGCATCTTCCCTCCAAAGTTTGGTGCTGATGTCTAGAATGTTGGTGTGGTCCATTATAGTAATTCTAAATGGTCAAATTCAGATGTAGGATTGTAAAAGTTTGAAACTTTTCACATGCCTGGTTTTGGTTAAAAAAACAGTATTCAATTTATTATGGTCATTCTTATTTAAAATAGAGAGGGATTTGAATCAATTTCTGCCATTTATTTTGTATTCAATATCTGAGGTACAACCTTGTGCCAGCCTTTGACCTAGAACGCCCACAGTACTCTGAGAGGCAGGCTGATTTTTGTTCTATGAAACCAAGCGTGCAACTACACATGGTAGCATATTACTAAAGGATAGAAATGAACAGCTGTGAAGCCCTTCTTGGTGGTAAAAATCTCTCAGTAAACAGGAGGGGAATTTGCCTTTTGAAACAGCAAATAGGAAAGGAGCAAGTGCCAGTCAAAACAGTAATACATTCCCGAGTTGTCCTTTCTTTCATGGCCCGGTATTGGCACAGCTAGTCCACATTTCTGACCAAATATCTCTTCATGTCTTCCTGTTCTGACAGAGATTCTACCCTAAACACTCTCCTTCATCTCACCAGCATTCAATTAACTTTTCTATGCTATCCCTTGCACTGAGTATCCCTACCACAAGCCTATTCACCAAGCCACTACTCTGGGCAAATCCAAATAACTCCTAAGATCAACCTCTGACATCTCAATGAAGTGCGGGAGAAAATCATTTAACAGAGGGAAGGAAAAACAACATAAAAGGACCAAAGTCTTTCTGACTAACTGGCCATTTAGAGCTGATGGAGGGGTTGGAAATAGGACAGCACTCCAGGAAGATGGATTAGTAGGCAAGCATTAGGTATGCATTCATAAGTGAAGTAGTGAAAGGTTGACCATAAATTCATTACAACACAGCTTTGCAATTTATCAGAAGGAAACTACTTCCATTTGCAAGGTGCATAAGCGCGCGCGTGTGTGTGTGTGTCATATCTTTATTTAAAATAGGTGTTGACTAGTAACAGTAGACAGGATTGCCCTTCCAGACTGCATCTAGACAAGCAAACAGACCTATCTGAAGCACCATAAACCACACATGCTGTACATGCAGGTATTCAAAATGCTGTTAATTTGCAGTGCAGTGGGGTTTTTTTTTTACACCAGGAGATCTCGGTGTCAAAAAAACCCACACCAGAAAAAAAGCGGGGTGGCACATGTGGTGGCAGTGTGCACCACCTGAAACCAGAGCCTGGCCAGCTAGAGCCACACTCTGGCTGCCAGCTAGGCTCTGCATGCCCAGATCGCTGCCACTGGAGTCCTGGTATGCCCCCAGAACCCCAGGTAAAGCTGCTGGGGCCAGCCCAGGTGTTGGCCCCAGCCTTCCTTACCCCACCCAGAGCATTTTTCTTTGCATTAACTCTACATGAAGGGGTGTGTACCAGGGCAAAAAGCAGCAGCATGAATTTGTGCTACTGCTTTTTTCCCCTGTGGCAACCACACTCCCCTGTTTGTGGGGACATGTCCCCCAAGTCCCAGATTTCATAGATTTCATAGACATTAAGGCTGGAAGGGATCTTGTGAGATCATTGGGTCCAGACCACTGCCCAAAGGGCAGGAAGTCAGCTGGGGTCAGATCACCCCAATACAATGCCACGGCCAGCAGAGCAAATAAAACTCTGGTTTGCATCTACTGATGCATCTCAAGCAAGACCCAAGAAATCATCCTCCTGCTTTACTCGGCCTTGGTGAAGCAGCAACTGGAGTACCGCATCAAATTCTGGGCTCCACACTTTAGAAAGGATGTGGACAAGCTTGAGAGAGTCCAGAGGAGAGCCATGTGCATGATTAGAGGTGAAGAGAACAGGCCCTATGAGGAGAGGCTGAGAGGCATTGGACTCTTCAGTCTGGAGAAGCGCAGGCTCAGGGGTGACTTGGTGGCAGCCTATAAGTATATAAGGGCTGTGCACCAGGAACTGGGAGAACGTCTGATGACCGGGGCATCCCAAGGTCTAACGGTCACAAACTGCTGGAAGACCATTTTAGTCTGGACATAAGGAAAACCGTCTTTACAGTTTGAGTCTCCAGAGTCTAGAATAGACTCCTCCCAGAAGTGGTGCAAGCACCTACTCTTGATATCTTTAAGAAATTTGGATACTTATCTTGCTGTGGCTCATGTTCATCTTGTGGTCAATCATGACCCCCAAGTCTCTTTCGATCATGGTGCAGATGATGATACTAGATGTGGCTGCAAGGAATTCTCTTTTTTCTCAGAATTACTAATGTGGCTTTGTCCATTCTCTCATGTAGTATACATCTGCTAGATAAATAAGGAGACATAGGCTATAGTGTCTTCAGTAGACAGATGATATTTGGGTCCAGCTCTGTCTCCTCTTACTAGGCCAGTGCTGTTGATAATGGCAACATGTAGGAGGTGCACGTGCACCCCCTGAGAGCACTGGTGCACCCCCTAACTGCAGCATTCCTGGGCAGGGGGGGCAGGCGAGAGCGCTGGTTCTCCCCCCTGAGAGCACTGGCCAGGGAGTACACCAGGAGAAGTGGTCCCCCTCTGTGGCCTATCCTACTGACCCAGAAGTGCCAGTGGCATTCCCTGAAGTGCCAGTGGTGCGCTGCTGCCAGTTATGGGTCGGCGGGATCGGCCACGGGGGGACACTCCCCCAGCCTGCAGGGTTGGCCATGGGAGGACACTCCCTCCCCCAGTCACTGACTGTCCACTTGTGGGGCTAAGTGCTCCCCTGACTCAGGAGGCACCAGTAGCCCATGGCTGTTGAACATCTAGTTTAGTATCTGATAGCAGCAGCAGCAGCAGCAGCAGCAGCAGTTCCTCATTTGAGGATGATCTCTACCACAACTCATTGATGGGTCTTGAGTTGAATTAAGAGTCCAATCCTTGAGTCACAGATCAGTCCACAGAAGTTGCAGGTTATTCCACAATGGACTCTACGTTGTATGCTGGGATTCCTCTCTTTTTCCTTCCTCTGCTTTAAGGCCAAGATGCTTTACCTCAAAATGGGCCGCTACTTGGCTGAGGTTGTGGCACCACTGGAGTCAGTTAGCAGCCAGCTCATCTCAGCTCTTGATGTTGGCATCTGTTTATCTGATAGCAAGTGTTTGGAAGCTGGCTTCTTAAACAGCTGTTTCTCTCCCCATGTGCTCCTTACACAGTTTCAATCCACAGAAACAGCTCAGTTTGAAATTCCTTTGTTTTATATAGTACCTTGATGGCAGCGCATGTTCCTTCTGTGTTTGCTGTTATGAAACTGGAAGATGAAGAAACAGAGTATACCCAAATATGTTAATTGATTATAAGCAAAAAAGAGACTGGTTCAGTTCCATTGGACTTCAGTGGAAAATGGATCAACCTTCAAGAGAAGCCATTTTAAGTCCAAAGGCAAATGAGGAAGAAAATCTTATGTCCTGCCCTGTCTCATTGCTGCCCGTGCTTTGGGATTGGCCTGGGAATTATTGGAAAGGTGAGCGACATGTTGATTAAAGGCATAATCTTCATCTGTTTAACAAAAAAAGGGCTTATGTGGCTCATGTAAAACTCATCAGAATTATGACTCCTCTATTTTAAACCTTGCCTGAACCATCCCAACAGCTGATTTATTTATTTACATTTGACATTGTCCGTTTCAAGAAATCATTCTGTATCCTGCTTGTATTTTCATAAAAATAAATATTTCATATCTCGCCTTACTTTGTGGGTTTATTTTACATTTCAGGAATGCAAAACAATTGCACAATAAATCACAGCAAGAATGTGTATGAAAGCAATTTGTCATGGCTATAAATAAATGAACTTTAGCAAAATTTGATAAAAGGAAGATTACAGATAATCCAGACAAGCTCTGAAAAAGAAAACATGACTTTAACCTTTCTACAAACAAGGCTCATTAGATTGGACCTTAACTCATTGGAAATGCCATCTCAGTGGACCATGTAAGTATATCTGCAATAAGTGCACTGGAAAAACTACTGGGTATTTAATTAACCCACTCATTAGTTCAGTCATCAGTGAATTCATACATTAAAACTATGCATGTTCTTGTGTGACCAGATTTACCCATGTGGCTTGCTAGCCCATTTGTCTCCGATCCTCCCTGCCTTCTCATCTTCCCATACAACAGTGCAGTAACTTAGGTTTCTAGTCCCAGGTTTCTATCACTATGGCATGTTGCCTTTTGTTAAGAGTCTGAAATAAGTAGTGCCTATATCTAGCAGGTTTTTTTCATCTCTCTGCCTTACTGGTGATAACAAGTGCTCCAGGAGGCTGGACTAGATGATGAAGAAGGTCCCTTCCACCCCTATACATTTAAGACTCTTGGAGTATCAGAGGTGGATCAGAAATAACAGTATCATGAAGCACCCCATGGCTGAAAGCCTGTATCAGCTGCAGTCTCCCAGCCACAGGGATGCATGAAACACCCCTGCAGGTAGAAGCTGATCTCAGCAGCAGTCTCCCAGCCTCAAGTGTGCATGGCATGCCCGCACAGTTGGGAACCCTGTCAGCTGATGGGGCTCCCAGCTGTGTGGGCTTGGAGCCAGCATCAGCTGGAAGCTCCCAGGCTGAAGGGTGCACACGCCCTCCCACCCCCGCTGGGAGCCAGCTGACAGGGCTGTAAGCCATAGGGCCCCTGGCCACATGTTCTATTAATGGCATGGTAGGAAGCAGCTAAAATGCTATTACACATATTTTGTAAACTAACTTTGTAGCTTATTCTTCTTTATCGTGCCATGAATTGATTGACTATATGGCTAGGTGACCACTTAAGGCGTGATTAACTGGTTAATCACAATTTACATGTAACATGTAGATGGGGCCTAATAAACTGCCATTTATGACACAGTTATTACTAGCCAATGCCAGTTAAAAAAAGTCAATGGAACGAAAGTCCAAGTTCCATTGTCCACTGTCCAAAAGACAGTCATGCTCATTCTGTCCTTGAAGGGAATAAGCAATCCCTTGTGACGAAGAAGAGATGTGATGAAGATGAGAATTCTGTACAAAGTTTGCTGATCACTCATAGGCCCTAGACTCTGAATCTGTCTCATGGACTGAGGGACGCCGTTTACACAGAGCAAGATTAGTTTGCTTAAGTCCTGACACAGGTCAGTCACTCATGGGATGAAGGCTAATGCAGGATGCAAGAATAACCTCTAAATCAGCTTCAGAAAAGAAATTAAGAGCCAAGGTCCTTAAAAGAAGAGCTGCCAGGAAACATTCATGCCTCCGTATCTGTTCAAACAGGCAATGATGATATCTACCCAAATGAGTTTCTAGTTACTGTTCTGCATTGCATTCCTAGAGTAGCTCCCTTTAGATGATTTGTGGGTAATATAGAATATTCCACTGGTGAAGCTGCCAGAAACCAGTCAGAACAGAAGTATGTATCTAGGTGTTGAATGTTTGTTTGGATTTAGTAAACCCAGTTATTTGGAGGATCTGACCCACCCTTGTGGTTTCTTTATACTGTTTTTGTTGCATAAAGAATGACAGACAGAACAGTTGCTGTATCTGCGATATGAGTCTAATTATAACACTTTGTCCTTGAACCACAGTTTTACATTTGCAGAACTTGAAAAAACTTCACAGAACACATACTGCTAGCAGCTCGATTTTATGCTTTGTCTAATTGGGAAAAAGGGCCAACAAGGTCTAGTCTAGGATAGACAGAGGTCAACCACAAAAGTACAAATTTCCAGCACTTTCTAATTAACTGCTCTTGATCACAATTTGTGTGGCATTAGTAGTGTTCTGTGGGTTGGGAGACAAAAGGTGCAGACAGAAGTGATAATTTTTGCCTGATCTGGCCACAGAAAGCAATTTATAACAGTGACCAACCACAAATGCATAGCTGTAGACAGCTTTAAAAATGGCCAATCTGGTGAAAATCTGACTCAGATGAAGACATTTAAAAGCAAAGCCTCTTCTGTAACTTGTGTCTCCACTGCCTGCCAGCCTCAAGCTGTTTCAGAATGGGAGGGGGGAAAGGGAGAAAAGGGAGTTTGGTCTGGGGCTTTTCAGTAGGGCTGCGTGAAGCTTTGGTCCCTGATTCGATTTGGCAGAGATTTGGTGGCCAAAACTCCAAATCTGAAACGAACCCTTTAATCTCTCCGAATCAAATCGGAACCCTCCAAATCGATTTGGAGAGATTTGGAAATTTGGACATAGTAGACACAGCTTTAAATGTTTTTTCTACATACCTCAAGGTAGCAGGTAGCATGTAAAAGCTATGATTCTGGAGCGGATGGAGCATCCCACAGGAGCACGGGGGACTCCACAGCACACTAAGCAGCAGACCTGGAAGTAGATCAGAAGCACTTCTGGCCCACTTCTGGGTCTCCCCCCCCAGTTTGGTGACTGGTGCCTCTGGGGGTCCCCCCACAGCCGATCTTACTGTCAAGGTCCCAGGGGAAATGTTCATCAAAATCAGTTTAAAACTTACATCTTTTGAACTTTCCTACAAACAAAATTGGAGTATAAAGAATGTCACAAATACAACCTTCTTTTGAACTTTCCTACAAACAAAATTGGAGTATAAAGAATGTCACAAATACAACCTCAAAGAAAATGCAAATGTACCCCGAGCAATTTGTTGAAATTTCAAATACAAATGAATATTCACAGTCAATCCCAGGATCGTTTTACAACATTTTTTCCATTGTTTTGAGACTTCCCATGTTTTACATAGTGCTTCTCATCAGTAAATCTCAAAGTACTTTACAAAGGAGCTAAGCATCATTAGACAAGTTAGTTTCCAGAAAGCATACTCGCAACTGCTGGCAATCTTTAAATGACTGAAACAGTTTAAGTCATATTATTAATTACTCATTTGCCAAGCCTTGTAGGCCAAGTTGCTGCTTACAGCAAATTGTTATGTTTAATTTAGGAACAACTGAGTGGCTTTTACTGGCAACTACAACTTAACTGAGTGCTTTTACTGCAACTTAACTGAAAATGTAACAACTCAAATACAGCTTTGCATTGTTTACTGTCCACCTTCTCTTTTTGGCAATCGTGCTGTGGACCAAATTGTCTTTTCAGTCAATATACTGTTCCATTGAAGTCAATGAATATACAGAGAACAAGGGTGTCTGGGGGGAAAAAGCTGGTCTTTCAAAGAAAATTCATGACAAATTAGAATCAATGGGTGCAATATTCTCACGTAAGAATCAGCAGAAGCATGAAGATACAGCGGCATGACATCAGTTGAGAAAGACTGACTGCGGTAGATTTACCCTAACATAAGAAAGAGAGATAGCTAGTTAGCTGTGTTAATCTAGAGTTGAATCTAAAACTAGAGAGAAGCACAAGGCCTATCAATTAAAAGCTCTGATAGGTGATGGATAATTCTACTGTGCGAGGTAGCAGTATTGTGTAAACTCTCTTCTTACCCTCAACTGTATGGTGGAAAAAAAAGATAGGACCATCCACAGGCTAAATTAGAAGGAGACAAGCACACCTGGACATACTGTGACTTTCTGGCAAATAATCCAAGCTACCAAGTATGACGAGATGGCAGTGGTCTTAACATGCACCTCCCACAGGACAATGTAGTATCACATAGAGATACCTGAGCTAGGTCTAACTGAGCATCTTTGGCTACCTGAGTCAAAGTCCACATTAGGTCAACTCCATCAAGAGCTCTTCCCTGCACTGTTGTGCTGCGCAGAAATACCTTTGAAGTCCCTGCTCCTGAAGTCATGATTCCATGAGACTCTCACTACAGCCCCACGGCTGTTCTGTTCTTACCCCCACCCAACCATGACCAAGCTATCTCCCTCCTTCCCCCACATCCTCCCATCTGGGCCAGGCAACCCTGACCATGAACCTGCCAGGTCCTCCTCTTCTCCACCCCACCTTCCCAACTTACCTTCAGCTGCCCACACATCTCCTGGCAAATCAAGAATGCCTCCATGGCTTAAGCTAAATTATCTAAACCTAAACTGGGTCCCATGAACACTTGTTCACACACTAGAGTTACTGTTCACAGATACAGCCCTGTAGTTGACAAGTACTATGACTTCAAGATGGTTTACAGCACTGTGCCGTTGCCAAACACTTTCCTGCTTAGGCCTAACCAAGGCAAAATAGTCACAGAGAAGGACTGATGACTAGAATGGAAAAACTTAGGAATACTTTTATATAAGGAAAAATGCAAATCTACTGAAATCAAATTAATTTATTAAAAATAATTGAGACGTTGCTGAAATTTCATGTTGAAGAACCAAGTCCCAATCATATTGAAATGCTCTATGCTGTGATTTGCAAGAAAAAAAAAATCTCATTTTGAAACAAGTTTTAATGATTTTTTAAATTATGTATTATACATTAAAATTTCAAATAAAACATCAACATTTAAAATTGTAGGAGAATAGGGCCGGAAGGGAACAGCCTCGTCTAAACTATCTCGGGCAACTGTTTGTCTTATCTGCATATAAAACATTTCAGTAACAGAAGCTCCACAACCTCTCTACATAATCAATTTCAGTGTTTAACCACCACTAGTGCTGTTTAACTTTTTCTGAAATGCTTCTTCACAGAGAATCTCAACATTTTCAAGTGACATCCTGACTTAAAATGAAGCCAGATGCAATCAGTGGTAGAGCTGGCATCCTCCATTCAGCTGTATCATGGACTACAACATACAGTTGAATAGTTTTTCAGTATTATTAGTCATTTATATTACCATACTACCCAAAGATTATAATTAGAATTTGGGTACCTCCCTGTCCTGGATACAATTCAAAGACAAATCAAGAAACAGATCCTGCTGTGAAATAGAATACCCTTTTCTTTCCAGGTCTCTTAAAAAAGATCTGTCCACTGTGGGTTTCTTTTCTGAAAATAGCACCAAGCTTTACTTTCAAAGCTCATGTGGCTTTCCTCCTCTTGTTGTTCATCTTTTGAATCTTTTAGAATCAGAGTACATTTCCTCTCTTTCACACCTCAGTGTTAGGTGGAGCCCTTATGCCATTGTCAGGCAACATCATTAATGGCTGCTGCGTAACTTCAACTGCATTTCAAGCAATTATGAAATAAAAAGCATCTGAAAGAGAAATTTTAAAAAATCTGAAGATGAACTAGCAGTTATCCCTTAACTATTTTTTAATTAGAGACTGCGACAGAGAACCCATTTACACCAAAGTAACTTCCGTAAGTATATCAGCGTAAATTACACTGGAATCATAACCAGACAGATGTGTAGCTATCTAGGGACAGTGATGCCTTGCCTCCAGGAGGGAAGAGCATAAGTAATAGTCTGTTTGGCTGGAGCAAATGGCTATTCTGAGATGAAAGCAGACAGATCACACATCTGTAGTTTTGGCCAAGGATGATTCTGCACCGAATGTGACTGAATTACACCAGTATTCATGCACAACAGCTGAAAAGGAACTGTCCTTTAAACTGAGTCATTCGTGTCGCCACATGGAATTTGGAAGAAAAAAGTTGAATGCTTAGCAAATTCTTGCCAATCCACACTGCATTTATCTTATCTGCAGTGCTGATTTCTGATGCATATTCTGCATTCACCACACACATGGACTTGCCAAGTCTGAAACAGAATTTGCAACAGAGATCTGATGTCTACTGAAGCAGAAAAAAATTCCCTTCAAATTGGATCCTATTTCTTCTTGCCGACCCTTCTTACACACCACATTTCTGTCACTTGGCATTTCAATTCCCTCCCTTCTTGAAGATGGATTATGAAGCACCAACTCCAATAACAGGCATATTAAATAGTTTGGGAAAAATAAATACCCCTTCCACTCCACCCCACCCCCCAAACAAACATCATTTAAAATTTCACTTCGATCTTGCTATTTTTTCCTCAAAGATTTAGTATTTTCCAGCTGATAATGATGCTAACATATTGGACAGGCCCACTAACCTACCTTCTTGCTAGCTGCTGATTAGCATTGAAATGGGCCTTGAAGCAAATGACAGATAATACAAATCAAGGTATATAGTTTACAGATCTTACTCAAAATGGGTGAGGTCTTACTTTACAGGGTGATCTTTTCTAGCCTTTTATAATAGCAGTTATATTTAATAGCAACTGTGGGTGCATCTACATGTGCACCAGACTGCACAGTGACTGTGCAATCATTTGGTACTTGCTAAACTTTATTAGCTACTATGAAGATAATTTGGCAGCTACACCTTTGTAATGTTTTAAGCTGTTAGAAGAACCATGTGCAGTTAGAAGTGCTGAATGCAGGTCCCTCCAATAGTTTGATGAGGCAGAAATTTGTTATTGAACACAAGTAGAATCTGGAGACAAGGGATTTATACAGAAAACATTTCTCAAAAAAGCAAATTTGCTGGCATGAGCTTTGATATGAAGCTATACAGTATCCAACAACAAATGCTCCAAGACAAATATATTGCACATAAATACCATGACTGGACTCATTCAAACACAGGAAACAACTGTTTCCATGTAGGAGACATTTGGAATGCTCCTGTAGGTCTCTACAAGCCCAAATATATTCCTGGGTTGCTTTTAAGAAATATTACAAATATTGTATAAATCAATTTTAAAAACTCAGGATAAGCATAGAGACAAATTACTGAGCATGAGAGAGTCCCAACCCCAGTGAACAAATGCTGTCTGCCATATTGCTCGCCATTCACTTGGCTTTATATTCATTATCCTAAAGACATAGAATCATAGAATCAATAAGTCGGAAGGGACCTAGGCAGATCATCGTGTCTGACCCCCTGCCATGGGCAGGAAGGAGCAGTGGGGGTGGCAGGGGTCATAAGACCCCAGCCAGGTGCCTAACCAGTCTCCTCTTGAAGATTTCCAGGGAAGGTGAAGGCACCACCTCTCTGGGAAGCCTATTCCAGACTCTGGCCACCCTTACAGTGAAGTAGTTCTTCCTAATATCTAACCTAAACCTATCCTCCCTCAGCTTGTGGCCATTGTTCCTGGTGACACCATGGGGGGGCCTGGTGAACAGACTTTCCCTGAGTCCCTGCTGGTGGCCCCTGATAAGCTTGTAGGCAGCCACAAGATCCCCCCTCAGTCTCCTCTTGCGGAGGCTGAAGAGATTCAGGTCCCTCAGCCTCTCCTCATAGGGCTGGCCACGGAGGCCCCCAACCATACGAATGGCCTCCTCTGGGCCCTCTCCAGGTTCTCCACATCCCTCTTGAAGTGCAGCGCCCAGAACTGGACACAGTACTCTAGCTACAGCCTGACCAGCACCACGTAAAGGAGAAGCAAGACCTCTCTAGACCTGTTAGTGATGCCCCTGTTGATGCATGACAGGGTGCGGTTGGCTCTGCCTATTGCTTCGTCGCATTGGCGACTCACATTCATCCTGGAGTCAATTTTGACTCCAAGATCCCTCTCTGCCTCTGTGCTGCCAAGAAGGTCAGCCCCTAACCTATAACCATAATGCTGGTTCCCTCTCCCCAGGTGCAGCACCCTGCACTTGTCCTTGTTGAACCGCATCCTGTTCAGATCCGCCCACTTCTCTAACCTATCCAGGTCTGCTTGGATGCACTCCCTTGCCTGCCGGTGTATTCACTTTACCCCACAGCTTGGTGTCATCAGCGAACTTGAACAGGGTGCTCTCCACACCCTCGTCCAGGTCGCTAATGAAGATGTTGAACAGCACCAGCCCAAGGACCAAGCCCTGGGGGACTCCGCTGCCCACACCCTCCCAGGTCGACATCAACCTGCCCACCACCACCCTCTGTCCAACCTAACTTCTCAAGAAGCACCCTAGATAGAATAGTCCACCAGGCATTTCCTAAACTAATATTATGATAGTGAACACTAAAGGGCACACTAAATAATTTTGAGAAGTACTAACTACCAATAGTACCCAATCAAGTTAATTAGGCCGTATGTGAACAGATTGCATCATACAACATTCCCACTTAAATTTTGACAAACTTCCATAACTACTGTATGAACACTAGTTGTGAGAGTTCTCTTATTATTTCTACTTTTCAAATATGGGGGTTAAATAAACAAGCACTGCTTTTGAAACCTGAAATTAATACTCAACACTATAAGTAGCCACTTTAAAGGACAATTTTATACCTGAATGCAAAGTTCAGACCTCCTAGTCAGATAAATATACATCTTTAGACTGCAGTGGCAAGTGAGCCATCCATTCCATTGCACAAAAAAGACATTTTATTTATTTACAGATATCTATCTAGATCTATCTAGAGAGAGACATTTTCTAAGTACATTATTTGCACAATTGCATACTTGTTTTGTTTATTTTGATTTTTGTCATAAAAGAAGCTTTGAAGGCTAACCTCAAGGATGCATGTTTTTTGCTATGCATGCAGAAATAAACTGCCCCTTCCCCTGCTTTCCCTCCCCCCAATTTAAATAGTAACAACAATGATCAATGACCACAGATAACGCAGCCTTCTGTGGGAGCAAAATAAAATTATGGAGCTTGTGATTACATTGCCAAAGATGTGACTCCTGTGCAGTTTTTGCCTCATTTTCACAGCATTTTGTATCATTTTATCTTTTCAAGATCTACGGCACATATCAGTTGGCCTGATGCTTCTGTAAGGTTGTACCTGAATAACTGTAGCCAGAATTTGACTGTAGGCAATTTAAATCTTACAGAAGCAGGTTACACTGGAATGGAAAAAAATCAGACATTCATCTTTCACATGTTAGCCTCTTTTTCTGGTTTCTAGGATACCTCAAAATAAACAGAGTTCACCATTCCCCTCCTGTATGTTATGAAATATAAAACATGTAAATACCACCAGTCCTGCTCACCTATGACACACAGAAATACTGTTGCTCCCAGATTTACCAATTTGTTTGACAAGGTATCATTTAATGAGCAACTTAACAAACAAAAACAAAACCTCTGACTTTTAACCTTTAATCATTATTACATTATTTTTGCAACTTCCTGAACAGATTCAAGTTTATTTGCTTTGAGAGGGAGTTTGGCATGTGGGATTTAATTCATTCAGCACAATGTTTTCTTGCTTCCTTAGATGCTTCTGTATTTTTCAACCTATTTCTCCAACATCATAGTTTACACATTACGTGGACAAGCATTAGCTTCTCATCTACCTACCTCATATGGGATTTTATGCACTTCAGCCTTTAGATGAAAGATCAAGTTTAAATGAATAACATGGCCTTTGTAAAATAATGTAGTGGGTTTCAGGACATGATTCAGAGAGTTTATGAAACATTCTAAACTTACAAGGCTGTTTTTTAAAATACAGTCTGTCATGTCAGCAAGGGAGCCAGCAGGAAGTTACACAGCATTGAGTTACATGGCAGGAAATTACACAGGGAGTTGATAGCATTTAGCACCCCATCAAAACAAAGCAAAAGCCTCTCTCATTAGGTCAAGCTCTTCGTAAACAGCTTTTTCCAAGGAAGGAATGGAGGGACATTACTAGCTAGCTGTTGATTAGCTCCAAAAAGCCTAAAGCAGACACCATCCTGTCTGCCTTACACAGACATCTCTCAACATTAGGTAGCATACCACATGCTGTCTATGGTCTGTGCTATGGGGGATGGGAGCAGGGAATCCCTACTTGAGTGGGGAGGGGAGGGGGCAGAGTGGGACGTTGGGGTCCTTGGGGAAGCCAGGCAGACGCTGCTGTACCTGCTATCTCTGTGGGAGCTCCAGCCAGGGAGCAAAGAGGTTGGAGCAGAGAGCCCTACCCAGGACCACAAAGCATCTGGGATGCTGGGGAACTCTGGTTTGGCTTAAACCAGGAAGGGGTCTGGGACTGACATTGCATAAAAGTTTTGACCCAAATCAGTTAATTCTGATATTACTTTCAACCAGGTTTATCTCAAACTACTTTCAGCCATTTTGAAACTGGTCTATATGTGCTGAACATCTGTTCTTCTGTTGTATTCTTAAATTCCTCCCTAGTCATTTGTCCAAGTTTCTACTTCTGGTAAGCTTCCTTTTTGTGTTTTAGCTCACTGAATAGTTCCCTACTAAGCCAAGCTGGTCTTCTGCCATTCTTGCTTGTTTTCCTGCACTTTGAGATGGTTTGTCTCTGTGCCCTTAGTAAGGTTTCTTTGAAGTAAAGCTATTTCTCCTGGACTCCTTTCTCTAGACTGGCCTCTGAGGGGATCCCACCCATCAGTTCCCCAAGGGAGTCAAAGTCGGCTTATCTAAAGCCCAGGGTCCTTATGCTGCTGCTCTCTTTCCTTCCTTTCCTCAGGATCCTGAACTCAATCATCTCATGACCCACTGCTTTCCCAGTTGCCATCCACTTCCATATTCCCCACCAATTCTTCCCTGCTTGTGTGCAGCAAGTCAAGAAGAGCATGGCCCCTAGTTGGCCTCTCCGTCACCTGCACCAGCATATTGTCCCCAACACCCCCAAAAAACTTTGTGGATTGCCTGTGCACTATGTTATTGCTGCCCCCCCCACCCCCAGCAGATGTTGGGATGATTGAAGTCACCCTGACACCCTAATGAAATCTAGGGCCTGTGTTCTGGAAACTTTTACTAGTGTTTGAAGGAAGGCTCATCCACCCCAACCACCTGGTCTGGTGTTCTAGCAGATATCCACCATAACATCACCCTTGTTGCTCTCCCCTCTGACCCTAAACCAGAAACTTTCACCAGCCCTGTCTCCAGTTTTGTTCTGGAGGTCTGAGCAATCATAGAGCTCTTTTACATAAAGAGCAACCCCCCTTCCTCTTCGCTTCTGCCTGTTCTTCCTGAATACTTGATATCCATCCATTACAATATTCCAGTCATATAAGCTATCCCACCAAATCCCTGTTATTCCAGAGACTGTTCTGGAATCTTGTTATATTTTTGTTCATATTCTCATTTTAATCCAGAAAACTCCACTAACCTCAACAAATTTACACCTGTTTAATGGAGAAAAATATGTGGCATTTTACTATTAAAAATAAAGTTCTTGTATTTTAAAAACAAGCGCAACCAAAACAAGCAAGATTAAATTGATATATGTAATTTTTGGTTTTTGTAGGAAGACTTTTTCTCTTACATGTACACACAGTGTCTAATACAATGGGATGTCTTGATGTTTTTATAATGCAAAGCAGAAATGATAACAATTTGATTCCTGAAAGACTTGTAGTTAATCCATGATCCATTCCTACTAGTTAAAATTTCAGAATCAAGTTCTGGAACATTTCCACTGACCAATAAGAAAGTGGATACTGATCTAATTAAGATGACTTTCAGGGTACCTTAAAAGCCTTAAGTTTTGCCTCGGCATTCAAAAATAGGGGACATGACTGTAAGAGGAAGAGATATGAGTTTTTGCCTGGTATATTGAAGAGTGCAAGATTAAATAATACTGAAGAATACAGGATGCATTTGAAGCTTCAAGAAGAACAATGGGAATACAAGGAAAGATGCATGTTAACATTATCCCTGCCCTTTTCTTGCAGTATTTTTATTGCAAATGTAACAAGTTAAATTAACTTATATTCTCTTTTTATTTGCTTAGTTTTTGCTTTTAAGTGAAAAACATCTATAAAAGATTATCATGAAATAAAGTCCTTGACTCATTTGCCATGCATAACAGCAGCAGATCTTGGGTGTACATTTTGACTCTTGCAATTCCATCAAACCCTGATTCTTTTCATTTGATCACCCTCTCTCTCTTTTTTTCCATTTACTAAAGATGGCTAAAAAAGCACATTGTCAAACCTGGCAGTGGCTGAGGTAGCACAGACACTAAGATGTGCACTTGATACCCAGCTGTTACAAGTTCAAGGCCATAGCAGAAGCACTCATAACATGACCCTGTTGATTCTAATGAATTTGCAAATTCTGCAAATACCTTTCACAAGGACATGAGAAAGGAAAGGTTGATCCTAACAGCAGATAAAGAACAATTTTATTACATTAGCAATATAATATTTGACAACTCATGCAAATGAATATCTATGTATTCACACATTCATTATTTATGTGTTGTTTATGCATTACTTATTAATTAAGCAGTAATAAAAAAATAAATGATAACTAGGTTTGCACAAGAGATTTTCTTTTCAGTTTTTATAGCCCTTTCACCTTTAAAATAGTATTACTTAGCTTCAGGTTAAGCTGCTTATTCCAACAACAGCTTTACATGTTTGATGAAGCAAAATCCATAGAATGATGGGGTTCCATTCTGCAGACTCATTATGCAGCAGCAGCTTCACTTAATAAGAACTGCAGGGATTAATTCACTGAACCAAATCCTCTCCTCTACTATGAGAAGTGGCTGTGGTTGGGTTCAGATGCAGAATGCAAAGTAAATTATTGTCGTTTTTCCATCAAAAATACTTTCTACAGTATATGGTCTGTATAGGTAGTTTTATTCACCTAAGATAGCAAGCATCAAGACTGTAAAATACATATTTTGTTCTATGGGTACTAGCACCAGAGATCTCAAATGTTACACAGGAAGTCAGCAACACAGCTGAAAATCAAATTCTGGCCTCCAGTCCCATGTTCTGATATCTTCATGTGTGTGTTGCCTTTTGCTCTTTTTCCTGAGGCCCCTGGCAGACATGCAATTAAAGGCATGATGGGATCTGATGTACAATCCCCTTAATCATGCTTCCTGCCATGCCACACATGCATGGCAGTAGCTGTGACAGAAAGATTGCTCATCAGATCCAATCATGCCTTATAACCAGTTCAGGGGGAATCTGGGCATTTGTCACTTGCTGGAGCTTGCTACTTGCTGATACAGGAGGACCCTGGGATAAGGATCCTGGTTCCCTGCAGCACTAAGTAGCAAGCTCCTGTGTTTGGGAGCCTCATCAGCTGATCTTGGCTCCCAACTGCAGCAGTGCATGGTGCATCTCCATGGCTAGGAGTCCAGATCAGCTGATACCTCCCCTCCCATGGCTGTAGCTCCAACCTGCCATTCAATTAATGGCATGATAGGACCAGCCATAAAATTATTACACATATTTTGTGTAAAAACCTTGTGGATTATTCTTTGTTTTTTCATGCCATTAATTGTGTTAACATGTGGTCAGGTAACTACTTAAGACAGAATTCACTGGCTAATCACATCTTAAGTATAACAGGTACCAGAGGCCCAAGACAAACTTACTTCTTTAATCACTCCCAAAGATATACAACTGCCCTAATCTCCAATAGTTTCCTAAATGTAATTTTAACAAACGTGGGCTGAAATTGTCCTTCATGAAGAAGAGCAATCCCAGAGAGGGGCAACTATGCCAAAGTTTCTCACATAAAGGGTTATCCTCCATTGTCCTGTGAGAGCGAGTGGAACAGTCTGGAGCTCCCACAGGCCTGACTACACTCAAAGCTGGCATGAATTCTATAGAAGTTATGTGTCCAGGGACTTTTCCATTAGCAGGTACTCCCGAAAGCATTATTTGGGCAGACCACATGCGATAATGCTGGCTATCTGCTGAGACATCCCGCAAGACTAATGCTAAAGAATTCAATGCCAACTATACGAGTAACCACCTCATCATACACTCCCTTTTCCAGAACTCTGACAAACATTAAACAACGCTGATCCAGCTCTAGATTCTTGAATCCTAGCACACAATAATTAACTTCTTTCTTTGATAAGAGGTCAACATTCATTTTTTTTCCTCCAATCATGACAGAATTCTGCTACAACTCTTTTATTAGCTTAACTTCACTTTTTTTGCCCATGAGGAAGAAGTACAGACAGACGAGCATTATTGCTTTTAGCTAATAGAGGCAATACACTGCAGGGAAACTTAAGCCTACTTTCTAATTTAAATAATTATAATTATACTGTCATTTTCTTTGCAGCAACTTGGTTTTCATTTAGTAATGTACTGAACTGGTTTTGTAAGAGGCGTTCTAGTGCAACAGTACTGACAGTGTTCATTCGGGCTACGTTCAGTTTATTTCTCAGGGTGCTAAAGATAAGCACAAGTGTATTCGGAAGAGAGAGTGCACCTTAAATTATTATGATAGACTCTGTATTTTCAATATTTTGAAGCCATAAAGAATATTCCACAATAACCGAGTAAAGAAGCGATTGGACTTTCAAGCAACAATAACTATATTTTGATAGATAGATTAGGATATATGATGATAGATATAGATAAATATATTTATTACCCGAAGAATTACAAATGGCACAACTCCTCTGAAATAACCAATGATCAGCGTGGACTTTACAGAATCTGTCACTATCTCTGACTTGGATAGGTCATAAATGAGAAGAATCTACATGTCCCAGTCTTGTCCTGCTCATCTGCTTGTCAGAGGGAGAGAGAGCATGCTTTGCTGGGACCATTAGGAGGCCAAGAGAGATGCTCCAGCACTCCTTGCTCATTGAATTCTGCCTTCTGAATCTGAAACTGAAGACAAGGCTCCCTGAGCCCTTTGCACTTTAGCAAAAGTACACAGCACCACCACCTTCCACTACAGTGCTGTGACACCCTAGGATGCCCCCAGATCCTTTAAGATTTATGATTTAAAGAGTGCATTGAAGAGATAACCAGGCATGGGGAAATGGAGCTACTAGGATATGACTGTCATTGTGGAAGGGGGCTGCAAGTGTGCCATCACACTCTCACTGGATCCAATCCTGTTTGTAATAATTTCCAAGCATCAAATGTTCCTCTTTATGTGGCTATCCCATTGAGACTGATAGAAGTTTCCCATAATTTTTAGACAGAGAAACACATCACATCCCCTTCCTTCCACTCCTACCCTTGAGCTTGCACTGGAGGGGGCACAAGAGGAAGAAAATGAGGGCAGTTCTAGTCCCCTGATCCATCTTGTGTACAGCAGCAACTTATGCATTCCCTACTGCTTCTCCTCTGGGGCCACATAACAGCTGAGATAAGAGTCTGGCTCACTGACATACAGGCAAAGACAGTCCCAAACACAGCCAGCAACAGGAGCCAGAGAGAAGAGAACCTGTAGTTTTCAACAAGAGAAGTTTTCTCAGAAAAGGTTGGTGCAATCCTTCTTCCCCATCACCACGGATCACATGAAAGAAGCAGAGGAGTTTATCACTCCTCCCTTCCCAGAGCTGGGAGGATGTAGTGCTAGAAGATGCCTAATATTGGGAAGATCTGACCCAAGCAAGAAATGGAAACAAAATTCATATGGCAGGTGAGAGGTCTCTGGGTAACATGATGAATATTTTATACATGAACGTGCATATATGCATGGCCACATACACACCAAGACATTTGATCCCAGGGTCAATTATGTCCTCCAGCTGTTTCGTGGGATGCCATGAAGTATGTTCCTAAAAGACGGCTTGAAAGTACAGCAGAAACCTGCTTATTAGAGCACCTGCCAGTCTTGTCAAATAAAGTAGACAGTTTTGGTCACCAGGCTTGCAGGTAAAACATTAAAGGTTTTTACCTCAGGGAGCCTTGTCTTGAAAGCTGGGTTTTGCTTTCAAGGTCTGACTGAGCCTAGTAAGTTTAGGTTTCCCATTATCAATACCTGCTAACAGTAAATAGTGCAGTTAAAGGCTATAATGTTTAGACCAAAAAGAAAAGGTTTTGAGTGTTCATAAAGTAAAAGACAAAATATTTTTTCAGGCACTAGAACAAGTTACTTATACATGTTAATTACACATGCATAATCATTTGTATAACATGATATATATATTTATGTAAATGGTATATTAAATATACCTACATAAATTGTGCATATGTGTATGCATGTACCATTATACATAATTTATTTTATATAGATACATATTCATGATCAAATATTCATTTCAGTTCTCATTCTCTTTTCCCAGTATTTTACAAATGCTTATGATGATGCCTCGCAAGACTCTGAGAAAGGTGAAGATATGACAGCAAAAGACCATTCATATAAGGTAGCAGATGGGTAACAAGGCAGATGGGTGCCCAGGGCAATGGTGACACAATGGGGCAGCAGTAACTTCTGGTGGTGGATAAGCAGCTGTGGTGCTGGCTGTTATTTTTCTACCCCTCCCACCTTCACAACTGTTGCTGAATCATCCCACCTGACTTGCACTACTGGTGTAAGTGGAAGGCACACTTCTGGAGGGATTCACAAGAGTTAGTGCAGAAGCCAAGGGAAGAAGGTTTGTGTCTCCCTTTTGTTGAGGATCAAATCTGCACCTTCCTCTACAACTCAGAAAATCTGAGGACTGCCAGATCTTATCCCTCCCCTCACTGCCACAGCCACATTGCTGCTAATTAATGGAGCCCAGGACAACAAAGGTCAGATGATGTCCCGCCAATTAGCCATGTAAGTGGGTTTAGGTGCAGTTCTATTCCACCTAGCTCAAGTCCCTGAAAATCAGTGAATACAAAAACCACAAGGTTAACACAACAATCATTGTCTCAAGAGTCAGATGATGGTGTATATCTCCCCAAGGAAACCTGAGGTGCCATGAGAGCCTTTGAAGAGTGCTATGACATATAAGAAGATAAACACAGTCTCAGGCTCCTCCCTGCCTGGCCACTGCCTGTCCCTACTGTGTGGCCCCTCTGCCAGGAGGTAAACACTGTAATAAATAAATTAGATTTTGAAGTGGGCCACTGCTCAATTCACAAAAATTATGGAGGAGTGCCTCAACTCTACAAAGGTTGGGTGCAACTGAGGTTGATGCATTAATAGATCTGGGATTTGAACAGGGTGGAATAGAACAGCACCTTACACACCACACCGGTGGAACAATCTGTCCATGCTGCCTGTGCCCCCTCAGTTCCCTGCGAGTGGTTTCAAACTTTATAATTTTGGCAGTGAGGGGGCGCAAGGCATCTTCTACGTTGAAAGGAATCCAGGACCATGAGTCCTCCTACACCCTTTCTGCTATCAGTACCATGACAAGTGACAGGGCACCAGCCTCTACTTCTGCAGCTTCCCAGGTCACAGACCCTAGCTGTTACACCTCTTCCCTGGGGCAGATCTGGGGAGGCTGCAGTGCTGCAGTTACACCTCCCCCCACCCATGCCTTTGATTCCCGGTCCATCCCAAAGTTTAAAACCAACTGTCTAGCAGCAACCTTTCTAGTCAAGCAGCTCTGAGGGAGTCAATTGACTTCCTGCCTCATTATAATTTATCCAATCCCTTTTAAACTCTTCATTCCACAGATGTTAACAACCCTTGCTCCTTTGTAATAGTCTTGATGTTCCACTAATCAAGATAGGCTTTCTTCTGCAACCCTGCTGTCTGGGGGACATTCTGGTAATATTGCTGGCATTTTATAGCCCTGCAGAATGCTTTTAACTTTAGCTAAAAACATTAACTCATTTGCAGAAATAACTTTCAGTGAAGCATTGGATGCACTGCCAAGATACTCAAGAAGGCTAGATTTTATTTTCTGAAGCTGAAAGAGAGATATACACTTCATTCAAATAACTATAGGACAAATGAAACCACATTTTAATTATTTTTTGCCTAATTTGTTGTGTTTTATAAATAATATATAATGTAGCAAATTAATGCACATTCCAATAAAGCTGTGTTTGTTTTTGCTTCAATCTTAAACTGAATAATATAGTTCTAGGGCCCTAGTATATTATTAGTAAAGCTTCTAGATTATTTTTCATTGGATAAAAATGTGTTGTTTTATATGTGATGATGCACCACTCCATCTGCATCTCCCTTTTCAAAATCCTAGATCCACCCATGCCTCTGCCTACCATAACATGCCTTTAGCAAGTCTCCTGTATCAGGAGCTCTGTGGGTGTGTAAATGCCCACAACTATATATTGGAAATCAGGTTTTTCCTGGTTGCACTTTAGACCCTTTGCCAAAAAAAGTAACACAGGATCTGGGTCACTGAGGTGAATCCTGAGCTAGTAAAACCAACAATCAAGTGTTTGTGAAAAACAAAACACAAAAGGGGCCTCAGCATAGTCAGTGCAAATCCTGTTAAAAATGCAAATGCATATTCCAAGAAGGCTCTTCTCATTATTCACTTGCCTCCAAATATGACTCGCTATCCTTATTAAATGCACTTCTAAAAATCTGCCTCTTTAATGTGGACATATCTTAATCACGGTCATTTCCAATGCAATTGCAGCTCACTTTAAACACCTCTTAAGGCTGAAATTAACCAATGAGTGGCCTGAAGGGCCTATGACAAGGAACACCCACCAGAGGGCAACCCAATAAATCCAAAGGTGGAAAGAAAACGTTAGAGGAAGTGGTCTCATGGGGATTTCAAAATGTAAGTGCCTATTCCTGGAGGACTGGAGAAAAGGGTACATTTTGTGGGATTAAGAGTAAAATGATGAAGAATTCCACCAATGATGCTGAATTTCACCAATCCATTCTGGTGAATGAAAAAGACACTGTTACTTCTCTTGAGTCCTCTCTGGACTCTCTGTTGCCCCTCATTTTGTCAGCTATGAACAAAACCAATGAAGTGCCTCACATGAGAAAGATGAAGTGGTGCTTTCAATGATCTTCTCTCTAGGTAATAATTCTGTCATATGTTCTGTCATACATTTAGCTGGTTTGTTGTTCCCGAATTATTGTTTTTGTCATTAGACAGAAGAAAATAGGCCAGATTTAATGTGCAGTTGTAGAGCTGTAAGTCTACAGTGACTTCCTCACTCAAAAAGTTGCCGTGGATTTATCCTGCTGTAATTGAGAGTAGACTTTAGTCTCACATTATGCAAGTACATTATCTCATGAATTCCCTGGTGCCTATGGAATCATATATGGTCAAATATCATAATAATGCAGGGAATTACCTCCTTGTACAAACAAGGAGACTCTGCTGTGCGTGAAGAATGCCTTCAGTTGATGTTACTGCAAATACACATGACTTCAGTACTGTGCTTCAGGAAAGGCTTGGGTCTGTAGTTCCATCCCAAAGCAAATCAAATTAAAGCAATGGGCTTTCAGTATTGGTGACTGGTAGTTCAGCTTACACTTATCCCAGGAGGAGCAATACCAACATTTTGAAAGAGCTATAGTAGCCCTTGTCTTCCTTTATGAAACAGCAGTATAAAATGACCACCAGTGAAATTGGCTGAGTGTTGTATTGAACAAACAGTGCCTAGTGAGAAACAAAAGGACAGTCAATCTTATCTGTCATCCCCAACATCATCATCCATGCTTTTACTTATCATCTACTCTGTCAACAGTTTCCCTTTAAAGAAAAAAAAGTGGCAGCTCTGGCAGAAGCAGCAGCCTGCAGCAATCAGGGGCTTTGGGGCCCCAACAATTGCTGGGTCTTAAGAACATGGGAATGTATGTGTTACTGAACAAGGAAGTCACCTGGCAGCTTTCAGCACCAGGATTACAGTGAACTCTCTCTACACAAGGCAAAAACTTAGAGATACTATACTGTTGAGTTCAGCATTTAATTAAGCTGTCTTATTCCTGATCTTTCGGATAGAAAAAGCCCAGGATGGGAGAGTGTGTTTGGTTTGGAGAGGGTATTTGTGCCATTACAGCAAGACCAATGAAAATTTATTTTAATGGGCATAATTAACTTTACATTATGACTGAGATAGAATAAAATTCAGTCATGAGTTCACCTGAATTCCTCAGAATATGTCTTCCTACTCACCTGGCTTGCCTACTTGCCCTCATTTTCTATTTGTTGCCATTAGGATATAGCCTTTCATAGCTAGACCCCTAGACAAATAAGTTTGATATGTGTTAACTAAGATCACAGGGCAGAAAAAAATTTCCTGCATCAACTGTAGTGATTTCAAACTAGACAGTTATAGTGACAAAGGAGTTGACAGATAAGACATGTTTATAAGGATGCTGAGAAAAGTACTGCTTAGCTAGTAGCCAGTCATTCATCTCTATACACATATCACTATGATGTGAAGGTGCTTAGGGCAGGTTAAAGAAAAGAAGACAAAGGCCAGGAGCAAAGTATGTTCCTAGATATCTCTGACAGTAAAAAAATGAGTAAGTTCTACGGTTGGTGCTGGTAGACAGACTGGAGATCTGACGTGATGGAATCGGCAGTGGAACAAATGAGATGGTCTTGAAAATCATTGCCATACTAGTAGGGAGGTAGAATCATAATTGTGACAAGTAGTTATGGATGCATTGGAACTTGCAGAAAAGATTTTTAAGACTGAACAGAAGGAACATGCAAGGATGAGAAATTCTTCACAATATTTGGTGCGCTGGAAAATGATGCTTTACAGAAGTGTCTCCAACCTTTGGAAGGTATGCTCATAACAAGGCTGAAACATAACTTCTAAAACCACTGCCTGTCCATTTAGTTCTCCATCTGTCCTGATACTTGTACCTATAAAGTCTTTGGGATCCTTATGGAATCTGGCAGGAAAAACATTTATTCAAGTATAGTGTTGTCAAACACACAGAGCAGCAGCTTTATATTATTATTAATCAATACTGGGCCCAATTCTTTGTCCTATGAAAGCAGTAATAACACAGTGAAACTACCTGGGGCGAAACTGTAGTCACTGAAGTCAATGAAACTTGATTTCAGTGAGGTCAGGACTCCAATGTGAAGTTATATACCACTGTAGAGAAATAGAAAATCTGGCCCTTTGTTTTCTTTAATTTACTCTTGGCTTTACCTAATAATTTTAAGTTTGAGGGTTTAAATGGAGTAGCACAGACATTTAGTATGTGTTGGAATAATGTCTCTCTCTGCTTCATCTGATTATTAATTTGAATAAAATTGGCCAAAGTGATTTGGATAAATGGCTTCATTTGTGTATAAATACCCTTTGAGATCTGGCACTTGATCCTTATTACTTAGAGCTCATATCAGAGTCTGTGAAACTGAGGCCTTCTCTACATAGTACATTAATGTCACAATTAACCTGTTAATTATGGCAAAAATGACAAGGAGTACCCAATTTAAGGCACCATAAAATGGCAAACCAGCCATAAGATGTTCCACATATAATGTAAAACAATGTTATGACTGGTTTGTACAGTACCTTAAATTGAACATTGGTTGGGCTGACAATCACCTAATAGCAATGGAGTCTGAAACTACCCAGGCACAGTCTGTGCAAGGCCTACAATCAGCTAACTGTCAGCT
Source organism: Crocodylus siamensis (assembly GCF_052110815.1). Classification (NCBI taxonomy): domain Eukaryota; kingdom Metazoa; phylum Chordata; order Crocodylia; family Crocodylidae; genus Crocodylus; species Crocodylus siamensis. Next base: position 131,600,965 of record NC_143397.1, on the reverse strand, counting down.
CTGGCTGGAGACCACACCGGGGTCTGAAACCAGCCCCTGTGCAGTCCCTGCTGGGCCAACAATCAGCTTGGGATGAGGACAGCACTGGGGCTGCTTCCAGGCCACAGTGAGGTTTCCCAGGCTGAGCTGATAGTCAGTTGATTGTTGGCCCCAGTCCTGGACCTGTGGGCATGCAGCTTTCAACTTGCTGGTTCATAGGAATCCTGGGTACTATGGGCTTTGATTTCCAGAACAAAAATCATACCACCTGACATGTGGTATGCACATGCAGCAAGGCAGGAAGCATGATTTTGGGGAGGTGTTCTTTCATACTGAAACATCAAGTTGAGTGATTTTTTAAAATTGAGCTAATTGTAAAAAATATGAAAAGAACAGGAAACCAAGGTTAAAAAACGAATGTAATTGGGCCCTTTCAGGAAAGAAGTTTCTAATTTTGGTCAGTTTATTTGTGATGGGACAGAGTACCTGTCTACATAATCTAAACAGTACACACATTATCTTGTTCTGGTGTTAGATTCTAACGGCTGGTGGTGGGGTTAGTGGGTGGAGGATTGGAATTCTTCACCATGTTATTTTGGCCCAGAATTTCATAGCATGTCAGAACCTGTCTACTACCACTGAAAACATCAGAATAGGTAGCTGCAATTTAAAGGGAGCTTAGCTTGCATTTTAGTAACTAAAAAAGATGTCCAGATTTTTAATGAGAGTTATTTGCTGACAGCACATTTTTAAAAATCCAGACCCTATATAAGCATTTAATATACACAGGATCCACAATATTTTAAAATGTCCTTTTGAGGACTTGGACCATGGTTTGAAAAAGAATTAGCCTCATGTTTCATGAGAGATGGACCCCATGACTGGCCATATTTTGAACAATATATTCCTTTCCTATGTAAAATCACCATTCCTACCTTCGTAAACACAGCTTAAGGAAAGCATGCAGGTACTGTGGGCTCCTTTCTTAAGTTTTAAGTCATGTGTGAGTCAAGCAGAAGTTAACAAATGTTTTATGGGGAGGTTTATAGTGAGAAAGTGAATCATTATTGTAGAGAGGAATGAAGCAATGCAAAAAAAGAATCCCTCAAAAGGGTGAAGAGTGATGGATAAGAAGGGGAAGAAGGTGGGTGGAGAATTAACTGGACGTGTGTTCAGAGCGGTAGATTAGGATGATTCAGTGGAGAGTTTTAGGAAATAGGAGGATATTTTCTTTATGAAGTAGCTTCACCAACAAACAAGTCCAAGAAAATGGCTGTAGGAAAGTGGAAGGATGGAGTCAGTAGTGGTTATATAGGCTCCCTTTTCCTGAAGAAAGACAATAGTCTGGGCACAACATTCTGGACCTCTTCAGAATAGAAACTGAGAAAAAAATGTAACAAAGGAAATAACTATTCAAAAATGGAGCTGAACAGTATAAGTAAGAATTTTATTAGGGTCAGGGTCAAGGAAAGGACAAATTACAGCATGGCTTGTAATTTCTGTCTCCCTATCATGGCAGCCTATGCTAGGGATATAGTTTGACAGTAGAAGGGAGACATTGGAAAAAGCAGAAAAATTAGGTCAGTCATCTGGGCAAAGGTCAGAGACTAAGAAGAAAGTAAAAGGAAGGGTGGTTCTATCATTAATAGAGATGTCTGGGATTCAGGAGATTGATGTTATTCTGGGCTCTGCCAAGGCACCACGCGACTTTAAATAACGTCTCAGTTAGCCCATGGGTATGGAATAATAATGGTGATGCTCCTCTCATAGGGATAATGTGTGACTAAAATAGTACAGCATTTTAAGTTCCCCAGATAGAAAGCTCTCTGGATATACTAAGTATTACTGTTGTTTTTGTTGAAATAGTTTAGTATGTAAAATAGTGACAGAGCCAGGAAGTGACAGTGAGAGACTGAAAAAAGCAGATAGAGTGGAATTACAGAAGGAGGCATGGAATTAATATCTGCCTAGCCCCCGTTTTGGTATTTAAACTGTGCTCTTAACTGTGGTTTGTGTGCACCAATATCTAAGGCGAAAGCTAACAATGAAACATTCTAAGGAAAAGGACAGACTGTGAACACATTAAGGCTGTGCGAAGCTTTGGTAGTCAATTCAATTCGGAGGAGATTCGGCCTGATTCCATGGCCAAATCTCTGAATCTGAATTGAATCAGGAAACCCACTAAGAATTCTGAATCAAATCAGAAGCCTCTGAATAGATTTGGAGAGATTTGGGGCCGATTCAGAGATTCGGCCATTGGCTATACAGGTTTCCCTTGCATAAAGCAAACCCACTTTATAATGCAACAAATAGAGATAGGTTCCCATGGCAATGAGGAAGGGAGTGAGGCTGGGACTAGGGAAGGGGCAGGAACAGGGGTACTGTTCCCAGGGCTGCACTGTGCTCCACCTATACCCCCATGCCTTGGGCAGACATGCCAAGTGCTGGGGACAGCCCAGTGCCCCCAGATCTGGACACAGGATCTGGACAGCAGGCTGCCACTGCAGGCTGGGGCTGGTGGCAGCACTGGGATGTTCCCACTGTTCAGGGCAGGTACACCAAGCACCGGGAAGACTTAGCCTAGTGTCGCTGCCAGCCCCAGCCTGCAGCAGCAGCCTGCTATCATCCTGCATGTAGATCCAGGAGCACGCAACCCCCGGGAAGAACCCAACACAGCCCCTCAACCCACAGCCCTCCAGAGAGGCACAGAGCAGTAAGAGGCATGCCCCACCCCGCCACACCCACTGAAAGCTCTCATTGCAACTGGCACCAGTTGCTCTGGTGAGCTCCAGTGAGCTGCAGTGGGAGCTAGGGTGGGTGCAGACAAGCTGCGCCATGTCCCGTACTGCCCGGGGCTTTGCTTGTTGCCACTCCCCCCAAACCCTGCTGCAGTGGCCCCAGGAGCATCCGACACCAGCTGCCTGCACCACAGCACACCCCAGGAGCTGGAGTGAGTGGGGATAGGTAGACCCCAGGCTCAGGGGGGACAGGCGAAGCACTGTGCAGGCCTGGGAATGGCATCCCTCCCCCCACCACTTCCCTATTCCCAGCCTCGCTCGCTCGCTCCCTCCCTCACCTCTTGAGAATGTATCCTTATCTGTTAGGGCTGTCCGAAGCTTAGGTAGCTGATTTGGCAGCTGAATCTCCGAATCTGAATTGGACGAATCTAATTGGGACAGTGATTTGAATCACCAGATCGAATCACTGTCCCCCGAATCGGCCAAATCTGAATCCAAATTGAATTCTTGCTGAGTCACACAAGCCTAGAACACATCACTAAAAATGGATACCTAAATTTTCTCTATACCATGAAGAAATGTACTAGTCATGATTTTCAACCAAGCACACGGTCTGTTAGCAAATGCTATAAAATTTTTAAATTATAAAGAGATGTATCACTGTTGTTAGCAAGTTTCTTTCTTGTAGCTATTGTAGCAGTTAGAAGGGCTGACACCGTTCAACTTACTCACAATCACTGGCTTTCTGAGCAATGAAACTGATGGTACAACAGGCAGCACCTGAGACCTGTGAAGAACTCTGGTCATTTTTGCTTGATAGATGGTAGCAGGTTTCCAAAAATATGAATTTCAAGAGGATGAAGATGTAAGTTATTGGTCCACTGTTTGAGTCTATACAGCAAAGAGTGGCAGTGTAATCCAAGTGCTGAACAGTGCCCTAGAAAATGTGGCTTAGATTCTTAATTAGTATGACTTTTGGCAGGTCACTTTACCTTGCTGTGACTTAGCTCCACATGTGTAAACTGGGGACAGTCATACTTCCTTTCTCCTACCCTTTGTCTTACCTGTCTATTTAGACTGAAAACAGGTACAGTCTTTTACTCTTTGTTTTTCTACAGCGCCTAGCGCAATGGAGCTCTGTTTCACCAGATGCCTTTTCAGACTAGGGTAAGGCAAATGAGTACTACTAACAACAGTATGGCACTGACCTTGTTTCAAGCAGGCAATCTAAAAGCTAAAGACTTAACAGCTCAATTGCTGAGGAAGCTTCCTACAGAGTTACAAAGATGAAGACTCTTTGAAGATGCCTTTCTTCAGTGGGGTGAAAAGCCTGTGCATTACCTGTCACATTCAGAAATGTGTGCTACTCAAGTGTGTGGTTGTCTCTCAGCTATTCAGAAGATAAATATGAAGCCCTGCATGCAGAAACATAGCTACCCTCAATATGTAAAAAGTGTAAGATAGTACTTTGTTTTAAGTATCAATTAGCATATCCCATTACAAAACAAATGATGGTGTTCCTCCTATGCAGGGAAAGAAAAACACATCAAGCACTTTTAGCTCGTTCAATGTGTATTGTGAGTGATTTTGCAGCTATTTGTTAGAAATGTTCTTTCACTGAATCTAGGTCTAATTCTCTACTGCTGATGGCTCCTTTTATGGTCATTTACAGCTGTGCAAAATAAATGTCAGGGTAATCCCTATCACAGCAGTATAAATGAATGGAGAACTCTAATAACAGTGTTTTAATTCAATTTTACACTCATTGGCCTTCATTATACATTAATTCAATCCTCCACTGAGTCCAAGGCAGAAAAGAAGTGATTAACGATGATCTTAAGCAACAACTGTGATTCCCTGGGAGGGAGGCAGGCATTCCCCTGATGTAAGTTAAATCAGCCTCCTCTAACTTATCCCTGTGCTTCCAATGATTCCCTATTGGCCATAAAAACCAGGAGACAGCAATTGTACATTGCACATTGTTCAACCCTTTTTTTCCCAAAAAGCCAACTCCAGTTCTTTGGTTAGGAGTGGGGCCAGCCTAACATCCTGACACAGAGCTGGGATGTTTGTTTTAAGATAGATAATCTTTCTTAAAATGTAAAGAAATGAAATCACCTATGTTTGATTTAAGAAATAGGTACAAACATGTAGTGTTTATTTAGGTGATCTATCTATTTACATGAGTGGGAAGTCAAGTAAATATCAATTGCAATGCGCTCCCGGTGTATTGGACTTCCCACTCACGTAAATAGATACAAAAAATGCCAGAAAGGGAAGGATACAGATAATTTATTTTATTGCTATCAGGAGAGAGAAATTATTTTGGCAGAAATTCTGAACATATTCTTCAAGTGCAGCTTCTGAAGATTGTATTTATAATAAATATGTATTTCCCAAATGTTGCTCATATTCCAGTTTGTTATTTTTGTTCTCACTAAGAAATGCATCCAGACTCTTTGAAAATCAAATTCCAAAGCATTGATTATGTTTGTTAAGAAGCATGGGAGATCTTAATGTGGACATAGGCATGAAACTCAAACAAAATCTTTCTTAAAATGTAAAGAAATGAAATCACCTAAATAAACAAATCAATCCATTTACAATACTAATAACTCCTTTCAACCAGATCTAAATTCTACTGCAGCAAAGCCAGTCGCCTACCAGCAATAAAATGTATCATATAGGCCTGGTCTTCTGCTGGAACCAGTCTGCATGGCTTTCCAATCACACTAGTTTTTACACTGGTATACCAGCAAAACTTGCAAATTTCCTTGGTCCCCCAGTCCAGATTTGGACTGTAAGGAGCTTCTAATGGTGGGGTGAACAGCACTTTGTTCGCTCAGAAAGCCACAGAAATTAACAGAGCTGTTGCATACTCTGCAATTCTTCTCTTGCTCGAGACAAGATCATCTTTGTCTAATCCATCCCAACCAAGCATCTATCTAACTTGCTCTTAAAAACTTAGAAAAATAGAGATTCCATATCCTCCATAGGTAATGCACTTCAGTGCTTACCCATCCTTACAGTAGAACGTTCTCCCTAATATCTATCCTAAATTCCCTTTGTTGCAGCTTAAAACACTTACTTTTCCTGGCTTCTGTGGCCACAGAAAATAATCCGTCACCATCCTTTGTATAACCACCCTTCATTTTTTGAAGGCTGTTATTCAATCTGCCCTCACTTCTCTTCTCGAGACTAAATAATCCCTGTTTTCTAACCTCTCTTTCAAAGACATGTTTCTAGACTTCTATTCCTTTTTGTTGCTTTCCACTGTACTCCTTTCAATTTTTTCCATCCTTCTTGAGGTGCAGAGCCCAAAACTTAACATATTACTCCAGGTAAGACTTCACCAGGGCTGACTGGACTGGAAGAATCACTTCCTTTGACTTACAGGTGACTCTACTGTTAATACAACCTAGTATACTTTTGACTTCTTGGTTGCAAGAGCAATCTGTTGGCTCATATTAAGTTAATAGTTTATTATAGCCCCCCCCCCGCCCAAGTCCTTTTCTCCACTACTGCAAGCTAACTGGTCATTTCTCCAACTTGTATTTGTGCCTGTGATTTGTATGTCCTAAGAGCAGGTCTTGTCCTTTAAACTTGTTCTTATTGAATGTAATTTGATTCATTTCAAAACATTTCTCCAGTTTAGAAAGGCCTAATCTGTCCTCCAAGGTGTCTGCAATTCTATTCACCTGAAGTCATCTGCAAATTGACTAAATCTGTACTCAATCCAATCTTTCAAGTCATTTACAAAGATAATAAACAGTAGCAGACCCAGAGCAGATTCCTAGAGAACCTCAGTTGATACCTCTTCCCAGTCTGACATTGAGCCATTGATGACTGTTCTTTGAGCACGATGATCCAACCACTTATGTATGCAGCTAACAGCATGTTCATCCAGACTGCATTTCCTTAGCTTACTAATGAGAATGTCGAAAGTCCTGTACTGCATGACTATCATCATGGCATACAGATGGTATTATACATGGGGGAGGCATATTGGTGCACTGTGACATAAGGTCTTATCTGCACATATCCAGAATTGATACAGTCATGAAGATCATCTCCAATTAGTGCTATTAAGTATAACAATTTATAAAGACTTGATGAGAAAACTAGAGAAATTTTAAAAATTACACTAACTGGACGTGTCTACATGTGCCTCTCAAGTGGGCTTAGCCTAAAATTGCCATGTTTAAGGCATATTAAGGGCACGTGTGCATGCCTTTAACATGCCTTAAAAATGGTGAGCTATGGTTATTTGAGCCTAAATTTGATGCTCGCATAAAGCAGGTATAAAATTTAGTTTTGAATAGCTACATTGCATTAGTGCACGTGTAGACATACTAACATGCATTAACATGGTGCGTGTCAAAGGATACACACTGCGTTAATGTGCATTAGCATATCTGCATGTGCGCTAATGCGACTTAGCTATTCATGCCTAAATTTAATGCTCCTTAATGCACATTAGCACATTCATGTGTTGATGTGCACCTAAATCGCCTCAATGTGCTTTAAGTAAAGGCACATAAGTTTAGGTGCACATAAATACATGTGTAAACATGTCCAATATCATCTAAATTAAGATAATTAGGTCTAGAAGTAATCTGCACATGATAACAGAGAGGACTTGCTACCATTTTTCTTAACCAGGTACCCAAACACTTTGAAACTGTGTACAGCATAACTTCTATTAGCATGTTTGTCAGAAAATCACCAACTACATCTGGTTTAATGGCCTGTCTATGATGTATCTGTCAAAAACATCTCAGGTCTGTAGGAACCTGATGAAATAAGTATGGTGGGGAAGTGCTGAGAACAACCTTTAGAAGAAGATGAAAACTTAAGATACCCTGGACCAGATTCTCACCTGGTATAAATTGTCATAGCTCCAATGTATACTAGCTGAGAATCATTACCATGTTCCTTCTCGATTCTACCATGCTGCAAGTTATTGTCTGGCCTGAAACAGTACCTTGCTGTTGTGTTGTGATCTAACAGGAAGTTCTTCAACAGACTGCACTATAGGAAATCCCGATAACATCAGCAAGCAAACTACTGAGCACACGCCTCATCCTCCACCCCTCTTCCCGCACCCAGAGACAGCAAGTTAACAAAGGCAGGCGTTCTTTTACTCTCATCTGAGACAGACACTGCACAACAGAACAATAATGAAGACACACGTCTAGGCAGTTAGACTAATACTAGACAGGATAATAAATCAGCTATTGCCGCCACCGTACCAAAACTGGCTTTTGAAATTAGTAAAGAACGTGTGGACAGTATGTGAGTCAGCGCCTATCACTGCACTTCTGTTACTGACGTAATTGTCTTGAATGTGTCTCCTGGCCTGTCTGTGGCTATTTTATGCTACCCTAGACTTCGAATGTATTCCCACCTGGTCTATCCAAAGTCATTGACATGAAATAATTACTGGAGATGGAGCGGTAGGTCCAGATAAATATAGTGCTGGGCTTCTCTGAACAGAGTACATGAATTTGATTTTGTATTTGCCAACTCTTTATGAACAAGTTTGGAAGTAGAGGATGGAAGTAGAGTTTACAAAGAAGAAAAATTCTTCTCATTAAGTTAATTGCTTCAGTTGCTTAATCTCCCTCTCACTGAGCTTATGTTATTAACAGACTAGATTTCTCTATTACTGTCCACAAAATATAATATCGGGAAAGGAATTGTAGAGGTATAGGTGAGTCTCAATTTGCCATACATTATTCAGCTTTTTGCTGCTTCTTGGGTACTCAGTAGAGAATACAGAAGCATGAATGAAAGAAGTGGAATCAGATTCTTGATGACTGATGGTGAACATGACTTCTTTTCTTCTTAGAACTGCAACTAATTGGCAAGAAAGTGATGCTTATACATAGTATTTTAATCAGAGATCTTAGTATATCACTAAACACTAATATATTTCATGGGCAGTAAAGTGGTTTGTGTGTATTTGTCGAGATTAATCAGGAAAATTGTTTTAGTTTTAAATAGAAACTCTGTTGAGACGGAGGAAGCGAAGTCTCTTGTGAACAGAAGATGAAGCAGAAATAACCAGAGAGTTAGGTATGATGTCACATACTGATTAATAATTAAAAGCAATGTTTCCATTTCCTTGTCCTTTGAAATAAAAATGGAGACAGAGCAGAATGGGGAAAATTAAGAAAGGATGTGATCTTTGCTGTCTTTGTGTCTATCCCCAGATCTCTGTTTTACCTCAGTGTATTAAGGCTGAGCTAGAATTATCACTAGTAATTCTTGGGAAGTGCTTGGAGGTGAGGAAGGGGTGAGGAAGGGTGGCTGGTAGTGATTTCCATTTTGAGACGCTGCCTTATAACAATGGTGTTTAACCTTTGGGCCTCGTAGATCCGAGGAGAAGTGCAAAGCTGTGCTGTAGGCCAGTTGGGCCCTGCACACCAGGATCAGGACCCGTGAAGCCTCAGCTGGCCCCCATAAGCCCAGATCAGGCCTGCACAGGCCTCCAACACCATGATCAAGTCCCATGTGATGGAACTGGATCCTGGCATCCCTACACCATCCCCACCCAGCCTTGCATTGTGAGACTGGATCCTGGCACCACTCATTGGCCCCACCTGGCCCTGTGCACTGGGATCAGACCCCATGCACCAGGATTGGGCCCCTCACCCCAACCTGGCCCTGCATATGGGGATTAGGTCCTGCATCACCCCCTGCCCAGTCCCACACACCAGGAGCAGGCTCATGGGAATCCCCACCAGTCTGGAAATATAACAGCAGGGGAGCAGCAACTGTTCCCTCACTACCCAGTTTTTTGGACCTGTGAGAAGCCTCACAGGATGGATGATACTGCTTCAGGGAATGGGGGCTGAGCACCCCTGCCTTATTGAGAGGCATGTTAAACAGTCTTATCTGGGTATAATTCTAAGATATAAATGTCGGTAAATGTGTAAAGCTTACAAGACAGCCAGTCATTTTTTTTTTTTTAAAGTTTACCTAAGAATCCTGGATGAGCTTACATATAACAGCTTGCACATCACTTTTCAGCTGTATTTCAGATTAATACAATCCAGCACAGATGTTCATTGCTTCTCCCCTGTACTCTTCTGACAGTGATGTTGAGCCTGATCTCCAGATGGTGTAAGTCAGGGTGAAGACTATAGGAACTTGCATTTTGCCAATATATTGAAGTTCCCTGGGTAACTTTAAGTGGATAAGTGCTCTTCACTATTCCTTTGCAGAACTATGGTAAATAGATCAGACTGGCTTCCACTTTGCACTCAGAGCAGGACCTGCATTTCAAAGGCAGGCAAAATCCCTGTACAGTTATTATCAGTATATGTGATGTAGCAATAATGTAGGAAAAGCCAGTGAACTGGAACCTCAGCAAGACTGGCATATGGCAGAAATTGGACACATCTTAATCAAATAGGACTAATCAGGTCACCTTTTCCTGTTACATCGAGGATACACTTTTAAATTAAAAAATAAAAGTTAAATCTGATTTAAGGACTCTGGATGGAAATGGAAAGTGTTGTTCCTGAGAGAAACAGCATGCTTTTCTATGTTTTCTCAAGGCAATGTTATCATCTTCTTCAAGTCATTAAACCTCAGACCTCACACAAAGGGAGGTCTGGTTCTTCACCTGAATGAACTTCAGCATAACGGCTTCTGTAGCTGTCCCCCAAGGCTTTTCACTGAGGTCATATGCTATAGCCACAAGTATTTCCCAGGTTAGAAAACCTAATGGAAGTTTGAACTGTGCTAGACAAAAAACGGTAATGCTAAAGAAATCTGACAGGAAACCAAGACTAATTGGATGGAGTAATACGTGTATCAGGTGACCATGACACATCATTGTGAAAGAAACCAGAGGTACAGATGTGGGAAAAGATAGTTTCATAGTTTCATAGTTTCTAGGGTCAGAAGGGGCCTGAGTAGATCATCTAGTCTGACCCCCTGCCATGGCAGGAAAGAGTACTGGGGTCAAACGACCCCAGCAAGGTGTTCATCTAACCTCCTCTTAAGGACCCCCAGGGTAGGAGACAGCACCACTTCTCTTGGAAGTTGGTTCCAGATCCTAGCCGCCCTGACCGTGAAGTAGTGCCTCCTGATGTCTAGCCTAAATCTACCCTCTGCCAGCTTGTGACCATTATTTCTAGTCACTCCTGGTAGTGCTCAGGGGAACAGCGACTCCCCCAGTAGCTGCTGGTCCCCCCTGACTAGTTTGTAACAGGCCACTATATCCCCCCTCAGCCTTCTCTTCTGGAGGCTGAACAGGTTCAGGTCCCATAGCCTCTCCTCATAGGGCCTGCCCTGTTGTCCCCTGATCTTACGAGTGGCCCTCCTCTGGACCCTCTCCATGCTGTCCACATCCCTCTTGAAGTGCAGTGCCCAGAACTGGACACAGCGCTCCAGCTGCGGCCTGACCAGTGTCATGTAGAGGGGGAGGATCACCTCTTTGGACCTGCTCGAGATGCATCTGTGGATGCATGACAAGGTATGGTTAGCCTTCCTGACTGCATCCTCACACTGCCGGCCCATGTTCATCTTGAAATCAATGATGACTCCAAGATCCTTTTCCGCCTGCGTGCTGACAAGAGGGGAGTTCCCCAACCTGTAGGTATGGTGCCGGTTGTTCCTCTCCAGGTGCATCACTTTGCACTTGTCAGTGTTGAAACCCATCCTATTCTCATCCGCCCACCCCTGTAACCTGTCTAGGTCCGATTGCAGCCTATTCCTCCATTCTAGCGTGCCCACATCCCCCCACATCTTAGTGTCATCAGCAAATTTGAACAGGGTGCTTTTTACCCCCTCATCCAAGTTGTTGATGAAGATGTTGAACAGTGCGGGCCCGAGGACCGAGCCCTGGGGGACCCCACTGCCCACATCGCTCCAGGCCGAAAATGACCCATCCACCACCACTCTCTGGGTGCGGCCCTCCAGCCAGTTGGCGACCCATTTGACTGTGTGGGTGTCGACACCACAGTGCCCCAATTTCTTAATGAGATCAGGGTGAGAGACAGTGTCAAAAGCCTTCCAAAAGTCCAGGAAGACTACGTCCACTGCTACCCCTGCATCTAATGATTTGATGATATTACTGTTCCTGTCCCTCTCCACCACTCACGCTGCATAAAAAAGGAAACTCAACTTCTTGGGAGATCCACTGAGACTGGAAAAGGAGATGAAGCCAGAATCTAGACCCTTCCACTTCAGCTCGTCTGATAGAGACAGGTCAGTACCAGGAGAGTCATGTTAGTAGATGGACATACTGGAAGGGAGAAAAACCAGAACAGGATGTACTCTTTGGTCAGTTTGGGAATGTTGCTAAGTGGCATAGGTTGGTACAGCCCTGAGGACACTGTGGACCAGTGATTCTTCACCAGGGTACCATGGTGAGCACTGTCGTGTGGAAACATGATTCACAAGCTAAATCCAGAGATTTCAAACAGGAATTGCTTTATTATTTTTGTGGTCGAAAATCAAATTAAAATTATTTTCCAAGGTTGCCTTGAGTCTATCAAAGGCTCCCTCAAATCTAAAAAGTCTGAGAACCATTGCTGTAGGCTATTCCTGGGGCCAAGTAAGAATCTCGGAGCCTTTACTGCCCTCATATTACAAGCAGAAGATGTCAAGAAGCTGTCCCATCATTTGTATGAGTAAACGAACATTTGAAAAATCTTAATTCTAACAAGAATCAAAATGTGATGGTTTTGTTGCTTTCCCATGTATGTAAACAAATAGAAGCAGATTCAAAAACCCATGTGAGACATGTGCTCATGCATCTGAGCACAATATTGAATGCTAAATTATTACTGAGGAAGACAGTAAAGGATAACAAAAAGGCATTAGAGCAGTGCACAAAAGCTCTGCAGATTTGCCCTTCACACATGATGAACCATGATATTATTACTAACATTTGTTGAAACTTGTACACTTGATTAGTGATGACACTTTGTCATTTCTCCAAGTGAGCAAAATTCATCTTATGAAGAATCTGAAATTTAACCAGAGCCAGAATTGTACAATGTCAGTAATAGGGCACAGGCTGAACTTTTATGCTGAAATTGCAACGAAAATTCAGGGGAAAAAGAGCAGCATGACTAAGAAACTGTTCAATGGTCTCAGGGAGGGTATAAACTATGTTAACTTTGAGAGCCTCTATTTCCCTCTCTCCTGCTCTCTGTTTTTTCTACTTTATCCAATTTACTTTTCTTCAGTTTAAATCCAAGATGGAACATGCAACAGTAGTGAATGTTTTCATATATTTTCATTATAGGAGGCAAATGACTGTGATTTAGACACTTGTTTAATTTACCCTGTAGGGAAATCAGGTTTTTAAAAATCTCCTGAACAAATGTAACAGGATAATAAAATATAAGTCTCTTCTTTGCTATTTAATGAGACCTTACTCATTTATTCTGGCAGAACTCTGGATGATTTCAAGAGCACTTGTGCCCCTGAATGAATAAATTCAGACTGTATCTTTAGAAAATGGAAAATTAATATATTTCAGTGGTCTTAACGTAGGCCAAATTCAGGGACAGATTGAACACATCACATCTCATCTGGTTGTGAATGTTAAGCAGTTTCATGCTTGGTGAGTGCTTGGGTGGGAAATTACCTGGGACATATCAGTTCTGTAGGCACAATCCAAGCAATTGTGGTTGAACTCTTGGCAGACATTAGACCACAGAAACCAAACAAATGTGAAGTCTTTGACCAGCCCTATTTTTCTAAGTGCACTGACAGATGGAGTGAAAAAAAAAAGTGTTCCTAATAAATATGCTTTAAATTTCTCTTCTACAACAGGGATAATAATACTAATAGCAGTAATACTCCTTTGCTCCTGCCTTGTGCTTGTCCAGTCTATTTAGATTAGCTTTTTGTCATTTATTGTTATGGTACCTGGTCCAGAATATAAATAAGAAATAGCAATAAGTTTTAAAAATAAAACTGATGCCCATGCCCCATTCAAGTGGCTAATTAATCACATTCACTTTGTTTTCATTGTTAACTTGCAGTTGTGTTGCTAGCAGTTCACTAGAATCTAAGTATTTAACGGTGGTAGATTAGCCACTGTTAGGAGAAGGAAGAATAAAGAACTTTCTCTCCCCCCTCTCTAAGATGATTTGCCAATCTGAGCCTCGTGAGCCTTAAGCAGATGTCCTCCAAAGAAATCTAGTCTCTGGCTTGGCTATCAGAAGGGTATCAGGTTCCTAAAGTGATTGATTGGCATGACCAATTAATCCTGTAAATTTTGCTGAAGACAACAGAGGTTGTGCGACTGCTTTGGCTTTCAACCAAGTCTCACATTCCAGTCCAAATTCATTTGAAACATAAATTGGGCATGTCTTGAAGACACAGGGAAGAGAAAAAGGTGTGGCTGCCTGCTGCCCTGCCTCTTACAGTTATTGTGTTATTGTATGCGCTAAGCCAAACAGCTGCAAAAATGTTATAAAAGTGCCATTTTTCACCCACTCAGTACAGACATATATCATTGTATGACATGAGGTCAGGGTATAAGTAATCTTAGCATATGCATAATTTTATATTTTAAGGCTTTGTCAATCTGGCACTGAAATAGCTAAATCCATTTTCATCTGTGTCTTGTCTTATTTCAGATCAAATCTGCACAATTGTGCTTACTCCAAGAGAAGTATCCTTGTTCAGTTTTCTTCCTGTAAATGCAAGCTAAGCCTAAAACATCACCTTTATTCTGGAATGAGAGCATCTATTCTCTTTCCTGACCTCCTTGCACCATTTTGATCAGCATGCACTAAGTTATGAGATGCTTTTGTTAAACGTGGTCCATGGTTTACTCTGGTGATGAACAGACTAGCATGGAACAGACATAAAGCGTAACAACACCAGTTGAGCTATTTCTAGCTGCCTTGGTATCATCCTGCACAAACAGTATGTGATATCATATACTGTATTTAAATTCCAGCAAAGCATCTCACTATTCTCCAAAATCTGCAGAATAGAGTTCATGTAGGTGTATTAGACAATCCAGTCCTATAACTTCAAATAGGCACTTGTAGTTGTGAATGGAAAATAAAATGGGCAAAGGACTCCAGAGCGTTTTTCTTATAGGCTGTTAAGTCAGAGCCAAAACAGACTGGAAGAAAATTAAAGCAGCAGCTGGTTGGGTTGATGGTCTCAGGCCCACATAGTAATTCACTGTTTATTTCCATACCAAGGTACTCAACCTCTAGCCAGTCGGCTACATCCAGGCCATGGAGCCATGCCATCCAGCCCATGAGTCTCCCCCTGGGTCCAGAAACTTGACAGTGGAGGAGCAGTGGCAATTAATGCTGCCACTGCTTTCCAGCTGCCAAACTTACAAGCCCTGCAGACCAGATTACACTGCCCTATCTAGCTCCATGCACCCAATCAGACTCCAGTTGGGCCAGCCCACTTGCCTAATCGGGCCCCAGTCCTGCACATTGAATCAGGCCCACACCACTGATCCAGCCCACAGGGCTGAGAGGTTGAGCACCACTTCTACCCACCCTTGATTTTTCTCTTAGCAATTTCTTCCCAAGAGGTCTAGCTTAGGTGCTAGAAAGGCCCTGTAGCTATGGCACAGTTCTGACACGTGGTTTAGCTGCACTTCCTTACTGCAGCACTGTCTTTGCATGTGTAACAGAAGGTTGAATAAGCACCACTCCTTGCTTCCAGCCAAAGAATAGCTGAGGTGGTACAAGGGACAGGGCAACTGATTACATTTTTAAAAATCCCTAAAACCTATAGTATGTTTGTGATGCCACAGGCTCTCTCTGACAAAATGCCATCAATTATGAGAACACAGCAATTTATTTATATACAGTATCACCCCTCCTTTCTTCCCCTCCCCCCCGCCCCTCCAAGTTATCCCAAAGTACCTTATACACTGGGTTCTGCCTAAGATGCAGCTATTTCTTCACAAATTCATGCAGTGAAAAGATTTTAATGTTATGCACATGAGAATATTACAATAATTGAGTATCTTTTTACCCAAACTAAAATAAATATGCTTTTCTCTAAAGATTTTGAACATGAAAGATATAGGCAATTGCTTCTGTGAAATTTCCAATGAAACTTGTAATAGTTGGGTTATCGGGGTGCTTACTAGTGCGCAAAATCTGACCTTTGAAACGGAAGGGTTTTCTCTTTAATATTACTAATTAATGTGATGTATATTTGCCTTGAGGAATCTGCCTACATCCTCCACTCTATTTTGTCTTCTAGCAGTTTTCATGATAAAAATCACATAAGGAATATCATTGATATGACCCGACATTCCTTGTGGCAAAATCAGATGCCGTTTGTGTTTTTTTTTTGGTTCACACACCAGTTTGCTCTTCCTTGAAAAGAAGGAAACCTTGGTCTGGTCTCCACTGCTTCCAAACTAGGAGTACATCCACCCTCACCCTTCCCCTATAGCAGCATAAACCTTCTTTTTGTTGGTAGAGTAATGCCACATCTGCCGAAAGATGACTTCTGCTGCCTTCTGGGCAGCTGAGGGAAAGCATATACAGACATGCCCATGACTTCTGATAGCTGCTGTGGTTCCTTTAGCAGCTGGTGTCTACCCAATGTGAACTTTGCCCCTGTGGAAGAGCTGCTGTAGTGGAGCTACCGGAATTCATATGGATGTGCATTGCTCTGGTGGATTCCTTTGGGCAGCTGCTGTCTACCTACAGAAGATCAGGTAGCAGAAAAAGCCTAGTGTATGCAATGACCTTGTAATGTAGCTTCTGCGGTAAGGAAAAACAGAAGATTCTCTGGTATATCCCTCTCTCTCTCTGGCATGGGGAAGGGGTTTCAGCTCCAGTGACACAGTATTTTTTGTTGCTAACAAGTATTTCATGTTTGGCCCCTGGGAGGGTCACATACTGTTGCACTTTCAGCATTTGTTCTTAATATTTGTATAATAAAGTCTTTTAAAAGTCAATAAAAACCCTCTCTTTCTTTCTCTGTCTCTCTCAGGCACACACATGCACATACACACACAGAGAAACATGCATACACACATGTATCCCCACCCACCCACCCACCCCTAGGACAAATTCTCAGCTGTTACAATTCACCTTAAGTTCACTAAAGCCAATGGAGCCATGCTGACTTATACCAGCTGAAGACCTGATCCTCAGAGTTTGAGAAGAGAAAAATGTAAATGTGTCAATTTATCAAACAGGAGAATATTAGCTTTTTCAGGGAAACCATCCAGTGTGAATAGCTTTGGCCCACTTCACTATCATGTGAATGGCTCTGTAACAAAACCTTCTCAACTCCTAAAAACTGAGGTGGGTCATTTAACTCCCAATTTGTTTCCCCTGTTTATTTGTTTGAGTTGTTTTTTACATTTTACCTATCTGAGGTATGTTTCTGGTTCAGTGACCCCCTAAAGGCAAAAGGAATTAGTGCTGCTGAAAGGAATTCATGACTGAGCTGTCCAGGCCTTGTTTGAACATTGTTGTTGCCTCACTTCATTAAAACCAAGAGATAGACAGCTGGAAGAGAGACAGATTAGTCAGAGGAGGCCATTCAGGTCTGGGCAGTGCTTAGTCTTCATCAAGGGATAGAAGTATTGTCTTTCAGAAAGAACATGATTCAAAAATGTCAGAACTGAAAAATAAAGAGCGGAGTAGGAAATGGCATATTCCAAAGAAGCTGGAAAAAGAGCTATCGAGGCCACATATTTTAACTGCAAGTGATACAGCTATACAGGGATGTGCTGTGCATAAAATCCCTTGACTACTGTTCTAGTTCTTTCAGTTCACCGGATTCATTTTTACATGCTTTATCACATTTTTGCTACCTTCCTTCACCACCGGCACCATCAGGAAAAGAAAAGTAGCAAAAACCCATTCAGGTCTCATTGCTGCTACTGTTGCTGCTGCACATGGGGCAGGAGCAGGAGGCTGAAGTGGCAACAGTAGGCAGAGGAACTATGACTGATCATGTAGGGCTTGCTGGGCTCCTTCACTGGGGGCTGAAGGAGCAGTCTCTCCAGAATTGGAGGAATGAATGGCTGGGGCTGTGGAAAAGGTTTTCTGGGAAATGATCTTGTCCTTTTTCCTCCCCTACCGCTTTTTGCCACTTGAGGAAACACAGGGGATGGTGGTACCAGCAGAGGCAGTGGACTTGCCTATATCTGTCACATGGGAGGCAAGCAGGCTGTCCCTGGTATTAGTAGTGGTGGCTGTCATGACAGATGAAACAAAAAGCCAAAGGAGGGGCAACAACACTAAACATGCATACTGGTCCAGCTTTCCCTCCCTTCCCACAACAAGAGAAGCCAGGTGAAGCAGGTGAGGGAATAAAGAGAGGACCAAGTCTATGATGAGCAGGGATAGGAAAACTAACTGTTCTTCACATTAAACTGTGAACAGCAAGAGGAGGCATGAGTACAAATTAAAGAGTAAAGTAAGTGTGATGAAAATGTTGAAGGTGCCTTTGTTCCTCCAAGAATTTCCCAGAATTCAACAATAAGCATACTTCACTGGTTCCTTAGAAGGAAGGGAAACTGAAAACACGAACGAGAGTGGTGGCACAATTCTATGCTCCTTCCAACATAGCAAAAAATGCAGTTTTTTGAATGAAAAGGAGTAACTGGAGATGGAGGAAGGACTTAGGTAGAAATGAGCATTTTCTTCAGGTTCACACAAACCTGAAAGATCCCTGCGGTAGGGAGGAAAGTATAAAGTTTTGCATAGCTATACTAACTTGGACCTCCAGTGTTCTCTGATCTGCTTAATCAAGATCTTACCAAACCCACCAAAACCAGAAATAGAATAGGATATTGAGTCCAACTAGTTGGCGGAGTATCCTTTGCTACACTAACAATTTTCTTGGAGTTGTTTTACTGTTAATATTGGTAACAAGGATGGGAGCACTGACATAAGCATAGATATCTAGGCTCTTATTCAAAGAACAGTGAAAGAAACATATATAATATCATTTAAAAATAGCTACTTCTGAGGAAGAACAGAAGGTGCATTCAGTTATCACAGAATTGCAAAATTTTAGGGACCTTGAATATCAAGTTCTTTAGTTGTAACTCATTTGTACTGGAAACTTAGTTAACAAGTCAGAGAATGCAGTCAGAATAATGCAGAGCTATAAAAGAAGCGGATGCTGACACAAGAAATAAAATACATCTATTTTTATGTCCATTCCTGATAAGGGTAAATTTTGCAAGCCATGTAGAAACAGTTGGGTATTTTAAAATATAAAGAGAAAGAAAATCCAGATCTTCCCAGAAGTGACCTAGCTATTTATTGAAAACAGAAAATATTTTAACCATATTGTTTCGTGACAATGTATTTTTAACCTTGTTAACTTCAGCTTCTGCTTTTTTGTAGTTTAAGGCCTTTTATGGGTTGTTTTTTTTCTTTTCTCCCCCCCACCCCTACTTCTGTGATGTACATGAAACTTCTGATTATTATGGTGGTTTTAGAAGTGCCTGAAACAGAGCAGCAGTTTCACCTCACAGGCCTAAACACAAGGCATTTAATTCATTAATTTTAATCCACATGTTTTTGCATCCTGTAAACCCAAAATAATAAATAATGAAACTCAATCAAAATCATCAGCTTCCTCCTGATGTTGTAATACAGCCATATAAAACTACAGAACTCATGTAAGTACAATAAGAAATCAACATTAAAGCTTTCAACCAAAGTGTTCAGAGTTTGGGGTTTAGAAGGAAATACGGTAGGTAGGGTAAAAAACATGTTCTTGGCTTAATAGGGAGACTCCACCAGCTGCAAGCCAGTTTTGTACTTTTCTTAGATTTGAAGCCCTGGAGACATTCAATTTGAAGTCCTGAGGTTAACTTCACAAAAGAAAAATTGAATGAGAACTTCAGGGGAGGGGCAGAAATATTTAAATTGCAGAAATGGTAGTTTTGCTCAAGTAAGTGATGACATGGCCTATATAGAGATTATAAGGAGTACAGTTGGTGATTATGCAGTTGCTTGAGATTTCAGAAGAGAGTTTGGTATACCCAGCAATGTCTGTAGCACTATAGAGGTTCAAATTCTATAAATCACGTAAATATGCACTCAAACCTGTACCTCTCTGGTTTTTGATTACATGCTAAAGCTCCAGTGAAGTAAGTGGGAAATTTTACAGTATATAAAGTTGCAAGCATATAGTAGAACTTCTTCTCAGTGACAGTCACAAAAACAAAAGCACTGAGAGCTATTCTACTGCTCTTAAAACCAGAAAGTACAATCTCATGAGAAATTCTATTTCCTTTGAGAATTTCAGCCTATTTTTTAGTTTGCTCTGTATACTACTTTACTTCCATAGGGCACAAGCACTAGCATACTCAGGGGCAACTCACATGCCCCTCCAGGGACCCCTTCCCCTCCCCACACATTCAGTCTTGCTAACTGGGGGCTGGGAGGGTGTGGCGGAAGTGGCTGCAGCACTCCCAGAAGTGGCCGCGGAGCTTCATCCGGCGCTCCCACTCCCCGGCCAATACTCACAGGGGGGCACTAGTGCTCCTGCCTGCCCCTCCCCACCCGTCACCTAAGTGGGGAGCACCAGCACTCTCAAGGGGTACACGTGCACCCCCTATGCATCGCCACTGGACATACGTCAAGGACCTTTAAGTCTTTGTCACCTCTCTGATATCACAGTTCATAGCAACCCCAGGGCTTCCTTTCTCTGCCTCCCCACTTCCACTCTCCCTTTTACAGAATACAATAATTCACACACAGGTGTAAGATGCCTAGTTGGTTCAGGCCTGTTCCTTTTGATGTTCACTGGACATCAAATTCCCAGGGTCTCAGGCTGGGTCATTATCACTGGAGCACTTCACTGGAGCACAGTTGTATAAGTGTCAAGCTCTATATGCACACCCACATGTGCACTCATATCTGTTGCTGCCACTGTCTTCGGCTGTTTGTGTCTTTGTAAGAGCAAGCAGAGATAGAGTAGACTATATTAACAGAATCTCACATTGCATAGCTGGTCTGTTTGTGCCCTCATGATGATGAAACTTGAACTTGGACATTTATTGACTTAAGGGTGCCATCTTAATTTGATAAACCACTCATTAAAGAAGAAGGCATGGTAATCTTGGCTCACCTGGGAGTTGCATGTTTGCATATTTTACACAGAGGTATGTAAATAGCTCTTGGGATTAAGACAAACCAAAAACAACAACAAGGTTTCTCACCTCTGTATGCAAAATCCACAATAAATAAGCAATTATCATTTTCCTTGCTCTCTCACACAGTAAAGGGTCAAGAGCAATTCTCTCTCTCAAGTTTCTTATCCAGTTGACAAAAATAATGTACCATCAATAACGGTAAACAACCATTTCAGATATAGTTGTGCCTGAGAATTAAGATGCTGAGGGGAAAATACTTTTCCCTAGAAAGCCTCTGCTGTGGCAATTGGGTCGTGCTACATTTTCCTCAAGCATTAATGAGAAAGCTGCTACGGTGAAATGGGCCCAGCTCAGACTGTCCAAGTTCAAGTTTCCTCATCTGTTCCCCTGCAACCTCTTCCTTCTGCATTTGCACCGAAAGCACGCCCAAACACTTCCTACTGAAGGCTCACCCAGCACATATTGTCTTCATATTTCCCCCATTATGGAGTAATTCCAGCCACAGACCATGACTAACTCGCTCCAAGGACCTGAGATCACTCCATAAAACACAATGTAGAGTAACTACCTCTGTCAACTCCAGATTCCTCAGTAGTTAAACTGCGACTGAGAAAGCTGGCTGAAACTGGACTTCTTTCAGTGAACTGGCTGAATGAGATGGCTCTTGTAATGTAATCATATGTGGTATAAACACATGAGCATATGTATGAATTCATGACCTAAGCAGGAGTGTGTATTTCTGCCTGTGAGTCAGCCCTGTTGCATCTGGGTTACCCATGTAAGCAAGCCCTATAACTGCTGTAAGAGCATGAAGACAGAAACTGTGGGTTTGGAGCAAAACGTTTTTCTTTTTTTAAATTAAAGTCAGTATCATTATTAGCATTTCAATTGGTAGACTATTATTGACAAGCATCCCAAGGGGTTTTAGCTATTTAAACCTCATTAGAACTGCTGGGAGACACACTGCTAAAATCATTTGCAGCTTTGTGAAAATGTTGACCCTATTCAGCAGAATAAGGTCTAGTGAAAGAATGACAAATTACCTAGCCACAATTGTTTTCAGAGCTTTTATCAAGAAGTCTTTCATATCCCTAGCATGCACATCATGGGTGCTTGA
Source organism: Crocodylus siamensis (assembly GCF_052110815.1). NCBI lineage: Eukaryota > Metazoa > Chordata > Crocodylia > Crocodylidae > Crocodylus > Crocodylus siamensis. The sequence goes on along the minus strand of NC_143397.1, from coordinate 131,579,031 downwards.
GAACACAATAAACCTACATACAGTAAAGTTTTTTTGGAGGGAGGGGCAGGGGGAGTTTACACAGCTATGATGTGTTTTTTGTACATTGCTCTGCTGGCAGAATTGTAGAAATCATAGAAAATTAGGGTTGGAAAGGACCTCAGGAGGTCATCTAGTCCAACCCTCTACTCAAAGCAGGACCAGCCCCAACTAGATCATTCCAGCCAGGGCTTTGTCGAGACGGGCCTTAAAAACCTCCAAGGATGGAGATTCCACCACCTTCCTAGGTAACCCATTTCAGTGCTTCACCACCCTCCTAGTGAGAGAGTTTTTCCTAATATCCAACCTAAACCTGGCTTGCTACAATTTGGGACCATTGCTCCTTGTTCTGTCATCTGCCACCACTGAGATCACTGGGAATTAAGGGGTTTTGTCACCCCAGGGGCACAGTGACTGTAGGCACCCTCACAGCTCTGCCTCAGGAACTTGAGCTCTCCTATCAAAACTAAATAGCACAAATGAACCCTGAGAGCGTCATTAAAAAAGTGCTCCGTGCACCTGTATAAGCAAATAGTTTAAGCGCTACAAGTGGCACTCTACAACACGTGCCATGATTTCTATATTTTGTAGGACAAATGAAGCCTCTAGTTACACATTGGAAAATGGCTTCCTTTGCATACAATCTCTTAACAAGATGGGGGAAAACACTCTGCATACAAAGTCTACAACTAAACAACTACCAAAGGCCAGATCCTTAACCTCTGTACAGTCACTTTTCACTATTCCAGTGCTGTGAAAGGGTCATTACTAATATAATTACTAAGCATTGCTTTTAAATTAAAAAAAAAATGCTTCAAATCACACCTATCACAAAATCCAGACAGACCATGTCCAAAATATCTCCTATCCAGTGTGTTGATTTACCATATTTACTCAAATATAATATGACCCTGAATGTAAGATAATCCCCAATAATAAGATTTTATATAAAGAAAAAGTATACATTTGTTATAAATTTCCAGGTATACAATCTAACTATTGGAGGTTTTCCTTGAATTTGTCTCTTTCCCACTGCTACAGAAGGAAAAAATAAATATAAGGGGTCAACTAGCCCCCTTGCCCTCTGCCCCCCCACACTTCTTCCCCCTGCAGCCCCTTCTCATCTCCATATTGTCAGACCCTACTCTCAGTGAGCACATGGAAATATACAAAGACAGAAATAGAAGTAGGAGGAACTAGGATACAATTTACATTGGTTACACATTTATTTTATAAAACTTGCATTATGACTTTATTGACTAATTTCTTATGGGCAATGGGGAAGTGACTTAATGATTTTGCTTCTTGTCAGGTTGATGTTTTTATTCCTGATTATAAACAGTGTTATTCCACTATACTAATACAAGACCATTTAATTTTTCATTTAACCTATTGTTGCTTAAAATCAAGTACAGTACTCTGAAATCTATTCTTAGTCATGTTAGATCCAGGCATTCACCCAAGTCAGTGGTGCCCAACCTTTCTGGGCTGTGGGCTGTATGAGTAGTGTGGGATTGGTCTATGGCCCAGATCCAGTGTACCAGGCAGGTGCGGCCGGTGAACTCAGACTGGTGGGGCGGGTGGAGTATCCCATGGGAGTGGGGATGGGGAGGGGAATTTCCAGCCACCCAGGAGCATGGTGCAGTTTGCAGCCAGCCAGGAATGGTGTGGGGGGTGTCCAACCTGTAGCGGGGAGGCTACAACCCCCGCCCCTCCACTGCCAGCCAGCTGCAACCTCCCCTCCCTGCTCCCATGGGACGCTCCACCTGCCTCACCAATCTGAGCTCACCAGCCGCACCTGGTACCAAGTTGATCCCTGATCTCAGTCAAGAACAGAGCCAGCACACAGCACACATGATCTGGCGTGTGGCCCCAGCCCTGTGGACTGGATCAGGCCCATGCCCAGGGCCCAACCCCAGCCTTGTGCATGCTACATTGGTCCATTGCCCCTGGCCCTGCCGCAGCACAGGCCAGATGAAGTCTTCTGTCTCAGTCCTAGTCCTGATTCTGTACACTCCAGATCTGGCTGAAGCACTGGCCCCAGCCCTGTATATGCTAGGTTGGGTCTGCTACCTCAGACCTGCACGCTGGCCCAATCCAGCATGCAGTGCCATGTCATCTTGCCATAGGGCTTGGAAATTTGGAGGCAGGGAAGTGGTAGCAGTGTTAATTGCCACTGTGCCCCACCACCAAACTTCCAGACACGTGTGGAGCCAAATGACTTGGCTGGCTCTACAGGCTTACAGACCAGAGTCTGAGCACTGCTGACCTAAGTGAGCCCTTCAAATCTAAGTTATCTCTGTGCTCCTGGCTATGATTTTCATATTGCTTGTGGCAGTTTTTGCATTCTGAGCTCTCAAATGTATATTAACAACCTTTTATAGAAGCAGGACGTGGCTGTTGTGGTTCCCCTGCTTAACCTGTGGCAAGCAAGGGTGTTATGGCTTGTGTTATCTCAGGGTCTATGGTAGTCGTACAAAGAGTTTAGATTACAGAATGCACAGGACAGTTTGGATAGGGATGATCCCACCCCAGGCAGGGGGTTAGACTAAATGACCTCCGGAGGGCCCTTCCAGCCCCACTGCACTACGATTCTAATGCCTACAAAGTCCCTCTGCCAGCTACCAGCAGACAACAGAAGCCTTCTTCCACTCAGGTGCAGCTCTACTAGCAGAAAGGGGGATTCTGCTGCCATTGATGAGTTTTTTGGTATAAATTTGCTCAAAGTTTTTCTAGTGGAATTTGAATTCTGCAGTCAAAATTGTACTACAGAGCATGCTGTTCACTGCGTGCCCGATGGGAGGAGAGATGGCACCCCCAAAGTGATATGGATTCATGGGGCCATGTGCTGGGTTGGATGATAAGAGGTCTGTATAGATACCTACTGACATCAGCAGATCTGTGTGTGTAAGCACAAGCAGTTCAACTGAGTAGCACAGCTTTCAGGATCAGGACCTTAATTGCTGATTCTGTGAAGTAAAACTACACATCTAATGAGCTTCACATTCAGTAGCATTCCTGATGAAATCCTTGAGGCTACTTACATGGGTAAAGCTAAGCAGATACACAACTCTGGGATTAGGGCCTGCATGTAGTATTTTTAATTCTCCAACACCATGCACCTCTCTTATTATTTTTAAGCATGTTGAGCATGTAAGGTCTAAGGTCCAATAAGGAACAGGAACCTACCTGTCTCCTTAGATTTTGCAACAATAGCTGTGGCAAAGAATCCAGATAGGGGATTTCTTTAGCAGGTTCTGAGGTAATAATAAAGTCTCTTTTTCTAGGGAAGAACATGAGTCAGTTGCCTCTGTCCTCACATTAAAAACTTTGCCAACAAGAGAAAATATCTTTACTATCTGCTGGGGGAAGGATAATGGAGGAATTTCAAAGGACGCTTGAAGTTATTCCAACTAAATTGTCTCACTTCTTTGAGTTTCTATTTGCTATAATTCTACCCATTTAATGACAACAAAATTACTGTTGTACTCATCCCCGTTCTCTCTCTCTCTTTTAATGGCTGTGAAAAGAACACATTTGTCACATAATAAAACCAAAATGGAACTAAGCCTTGTAGTCTGTTATTTAATCAAAGAAGGACCACAATTAGCAAATAAAGGATAGAATGCAAATGAGTGCACTGTACAAACGAATCTGCTTAAGGGCTTGTTCCGAAGTCCGCTGCACTTTCTGATTTATTTCAGCAGGTTTCTAGCCATGCTTTGATTCTGAGAGACTGATTCTGGGCTGGAGTTGCAGAGTTTGAATCTCAGCTTGAGACACTGAAGAAGTCAGGACTGCTGGAACCCAGAGTTCTAGTTAAGATATAAGATATATCTAGCTTGGTTTCGTAGCAGACTCAAAAGCTTTTGCCATGGCTTGTAGCGGCAGCAAAACTTAGAGAAAAAGAAAGATAACTATACACACTTCAAAATAAGTGTATCAATTAATATACAAACATGTCTGAAAATGGTTTTGGACATTGGTTTGAAAATGCTTGTAAGCCCTAGGGTAGACAACTCAAGAGAGACCACAGACTGTTTCTACACTGGAAATTTCTCCCAAATGCACCAGCTGTAATACTACCAAGGAAAAGGTGCCATCAGAGTAATTTATAAACCTTCCTTACTTGAATTCTGCTCAGTTAGCTTTTTGCTGTTTCTTAAAATGAGTACCAAGAAAACAGCAGCAACTACTGGCAACCATTTCACCATCAGTTCTTTCTTTCTTGCAACTTTCTTAGTTATAACCTAAGTTCAGTATTAGGATGAACTGTCATTTCCTAGTGTAGCCCAGGTGCTACGCAGCTGGTACCCCCTCTTCACTTGAAAGGATGTCACCAGGGTTGTATATGCTGTGGGAGCATAACTGTCTAGCTTCAGGCCAGCTCACCTCCTTTCCCTACAGAGCAGATCAGAGACCAGGGACACCCAGTGATACTTAACTATTTACAGGTTTAAAGACAGTAACTCTTATTAACCCTAAACTCAGGCAATCTCAGCCGGTTATGGCAGATGAAGGCACTATATTAACACAGGCCTTGACCCTCTTTGGCCTTCTGGTTAGTGTGCAGCCCCTGCCCTCAGCAGGGCCTGCCAGGTGGCAGGCAAAGGAAGAAAACACATGTTAAGCAGTAAATCAATAAATGAAAACCCGGCAGTGATGGAACAATAATTGAACGTACCCAAGTGAGATTACATCAAAGAAGATACAATGCATACAGATAACCAATGCAATGAATTCAGGTACTGAGTCGGGGTTGCGCTAGCAGGCTAAATAAAGCAGCTTACAGTCCTCTCATAATACAACAGTAGGAATACAGGTTTACAGCAAAAATCCCAACAGTACAAGGAACCAGAACACAACAATGGCACAGCAAGTGTGCCCAAACAAGAAATACCACCAGGGGAAAGAACCCATTACCTTAAGGAAACAATCACCCTCCCCTATGTCACACAACTAGGAGGGGCTCCGTAACTATGAAGTCACCCTTAACAAACAGGGCCCTTAACTCCTCTCTCCACACAAAGGGCGCTGTCCCATGGGGCTTCCCTTTAATCACCGAAATGGGGAGGGCCCCTCCTCTGGAAATCCCAGTCCCTTCCCCTCCTGGGAACTGCAATGCGCTTCCCAGGTGACTCACAACTTCCAGCAGCTCTGGTGGGCTAGGCTTGTCTCTATCTGTGGGTTGGCTGCAGGTGCTTCTTTTCTTGCTACGGTGGTTGACCTGTCCAGTTGCTGTTTGCTGCCAGAATGCCCAAGCTGCCTTGTGCAGCCACCAGACCTATCAGCCTTCTCTCAGTCCCATGCACCACTCTGTGCTCCCAAGGGGCACCTGCAGGGATGGGGACCCATGCTGTCTCGTGCAGCTGTGGCATCCCATCATCTCTGCTCAGTTCTCTCAGTCCCATGCACCACTCTGTCCTCTGAAGGGGCACCTGTCTCATGCAGGGATGGGGACCCATGCTGCCTCATGCAGTCATGCTGGTCCCTTCAGCTTTACCAGCCCTGTGCACTGCTCTGTGCACTGAGGTCTCCTGCCTCATGCAAGGTTGGGGACCAGTGCTGCCTCATGCAGCTGCCAAAGTCCCATCCACTTTCCAGACCCTCAGTGCATCCAGGTCTGGGCACCACACTTCAGGAGGGATGTGCACAACATGGAGAGGGTCCAGAGGAGGGCCACTCGCATAATCAGGGGGCAGCAGGGCAGGCCCTTCGAGGAGAAGCTACAGGACCTGAACCTGTTCAGACTCCACAAAAGAAGGCTGAGGGGGGATCTCGTGGCCATCTCTAAACTGGCCAAGGGAGACCAGCAGGCAATGGGAGAGTCCCTGTTCCCCTGAGGACTACAGGGAGTAACAAGGAATAACGCCCATAAGTTGACTGAGAGTAGATTTGGGCTAGATATCAAGAAGCACTACTTTGCAGTCAGGGCAGCTAGGATCTGTAATCAACTTCCAAGGGAAGTGGTGCTCACCCCTACCCTGCGGGGTCTTCAAAAGGGGGCTAGATAATCATTTGACCCCAGCATCCTTTCCTGCTGTGGCAGCGGCTTGGACTTGATGATCTGCTCAGGTCCCTTCTGACCCTACCAGCTATGAAACTTTGAAACCGTGCTGCAACTTTTTCCACGGCAAGGCTGGGAGAAGCCACCTGTCGCTTCCTCCTTGATGGAGGCGTCTTCAGGGTGCTTCTGGGGCAACTGCTCTGCCCCGCTGGTCAGCTCTTCTGCAGCCCCGTCCCCATCATCCCTCGTCAAAGTTGCCCATGTGCTGGGCACATAAGCTTTTATCTCTGCTGGAGTCTCCGCCCCCAGATTGGAAACAGACCAGTGGGAAATCCTGAGCTGTTACTTACCCCTCAGGTCCTCTTCTTCACCTCGCCCCTGGGCAATCCTTCCTCCTGCCTTCTCCTGATTGGTGGAGAAGGGAAATGTCCCCACCAGTCAGCCTGAGCCATCCGACTCAAGCCATCAAGCCGGGCTGCCAGTGAACCCACACTACTATCTGTCATAATGAAGCCATACTTATGCTTGATGTAGCTAAGTCTTTAGAGGTCCAACTCTATGAGGTGCTAAATACTCTCAATCTCACTGACTTTAGTAGGGAGCTGAGTATGAACAGCCTCTTGCAAATTGACTTAAAGAACGGTGCTTTATAGGATCAGATCCTATCTTTTTCTTTAATATACTTGTACGTTATTTCTTAATATGAACATTACAAGTACCCATGTACATTCAAAAGCATTGTGTTCATACTGTTGCTGCTTTTCCCCCTTTATTGCATGAATAGCATCAGGCAGAAGGCAAACATATGTCTCTCTGAACCACTTAGTCTCGGCCTTGCTGCATATTACACTTAGCACATGTTAAATGCACTTAAAACATGAGTGATTGTGTGTTCAAGCAGTAAAACACATGCTAAGACTACTCAATTCATAGCAAAGTTACAACTTTTCATGTGAAGAGCATCTCCAGATTGTATTCAAGTAACACATGTTCATCTATTGTTGGACTGCTCCATGGAGATCATGTGGGCAATTTGCAGACCTCATGCCGCCATGACCCCTCTGCTGTACGAAGCATCCACATGGGATGAGGAAAGCCAGATGTCAGGAAGACAGAACCTGGATCTTTCACTTGTCAGTTTTTTCCAGGATCAATATGAAAGCTGTGTGCCCAGAACCCCAGAGGTTCCTGTGGCTGGGACTGAGACTATCAATCAGCCCAGACACTGCACCAGAGCCAATTCAAGACACCAGAGCAGTATGAGGGCTGCCAGTATCAATCAGTGAACTGTGCATGTCAGAGAGCATAGTAAACATTACTGTGCCACTTCTCTGGACATGTTCTAACTTAAAACCATGCAAATTTAATAAGTACTAAGTGTCCCATATAATAAGGCCCTAAAATGCTACCCTACCCTGACTTCTGCCTTTATTTCATTAAGACTATTGTAGTCAGCCTTGATAAACTTTCTATTTTACAGGGAATTCTGGTCGTCTTCTTTTTTTAAGTACTTGTAGTCAGAACTATAATTTATCCTTGCTACCTGTTTAGCTCTATTGATCATCAGTATAATTCTTGGTGCTAATTACATACTGTCTATTCAAAGCTGAACCAGCCACTGTCAGGCTTAACCAAGGTCAGAACAAAGCTGGAAAAACAAATATGTGAATCGCCAAACATGAAGGAAAGGTTAGACAGTAGTGGGCAAAGGTCTGATGAATCCACTGCAAAGCTGGCCTTCCCACCCAAATATTTTTGAAGTATAAGTGTTCCTTTAGCCTGTATGACCAGTGCCCACTGCAACTAATAGGAAGCCAGTGATGCAAACAAAGTGCAGAAGGAACATCATTGCCATACAATATCATATCAGTTGTCTTTGTAGCCTAGTATCTGCATCTCTGCTATGGCCTATAGCAGATGCTCCATCAATTTAGACTAGCCTAACCAGGTGCAGTTTACTGCTGATGCTAAATGATTTTGTTTGTACAAAATATGTGTAATGAATCACTGCTGATGTCTTCCAACACCACATAACTGGGCACCCACAATGCAAACAGAAGTGAATTAAGTTAATTACAAGATAATGCAAGACGAATCAGAATGCCTGTGCAATGATGGGTTATGAAGCTATAGAATTGTCTGAGGATTTACTACAAATGCAGCATGCCAACGCTGGTACCTGCTCAGGATGTGGGAAAACTTAAAGCAAAAAAGATGAGTGTGTTAAAAATGCTATAGAAAATAATACATAGAACTAAGTTTTCAAATGTGAGTGAATGCAAATATCCCCTCTCTCTGTCAGTGACTACTGAAAGTGTAGCATGCCAAGCAGAAGTCTCAAGTCCTGCTCACTCCTTGAAAAGGACATACAAGCAGGCAAACATTGGTGCCCTGCTGCAAAAACATATATATCATATACATATAGATATGCCCCTATCAAAACCTGCCTCCATCATCTCACAGAACCTAGGATAAAGAAAGTTTCCCATCTTGTGAATATTTTAGGCCTAGTGTAATTTTCCTGTGGCTTTTTTTTTTGTCATCAAATGATGAAACTCATTATAAAGTTTCCATGTTACAGGATATGAACACAATCCTAATTAAACTGAAGCTTCTTTTGAGGTGAAAGTTTTTTATCTTTATTTGTTTTATTATCTTATTGTAACCGTGGGATGATGGAGTTGCAAATTCCTGTGCCCAATCCATCAGCTATCAGGTTCTTCAAGGATGTATCTGCCATGGATGCCTTTTGAACTCCTTCCTATAGCAGCAACCATTTCATTTCAGGCAGTTAGTGAACGCTTTGAGGCAGGGACTGTTTCATCCTTCTGTGTTTGTCCACTGCCAGGCACAATGGGATTCTGATCAGTGAGCATAGTTCCTCTCTGTCTCTGCTTCCATTACATACTACCAATCCAGCCACCACTATCCTATGCAAACATGCTCATGATGATGAAGCTGTTTTCCATAAAGTCCTCTGATATCTAGAGTAGAGGAAAGTGTCCCTTCTCTCCCCTTTTCTAAGTCAGCACATTCCAGTGTATTCTTTTATCTTGAAAATGACCACATCTAAATGGCTGTTTGATCGAATCAATATTGTTACAGGTTGGCTTTGAACTTGAAAGACATGTCCAAACCCATGCCAGGAAAGAGAAGTATATGGATCTGTCCCAGTGCTTTGAAGTACCCACCCAATCTCTCCAAATAGTTACAAACGTTATTACTGTGAACAAGCCTATCGCTCGCCTGGCTGTTCGGTTCAAGTGTCCGTTCTTTTTATAGCCAGTCCCTTCTCTCTCCCAAACTGTGTGAGCCACGCTCGCCTGCCATGACTTTGATGTTTTCCTGGTTCAGTTGGGTTTCTGTGTGGCACGTGCAGAAATGTCCGAAATTGAGACTGGTGGTCCGTGAGCTAGCTGAGGGCTTCTCCACCCCTACACCCTCGCCCGGTCCTCCGGGTTGAGCTTCCTTATCGCTCTTTCAAGCAATCTCAGTCCCAAGTCACCAGAAGTGTTGAGGAATAGTGTCCCTGACGCTTCTGGCCTTCGTATATGAAGTTCCGCCCATCTCCTCCACTTGGTCTGCTCCTATCCCTGTAGCCTCTCCAGGGGAAGGGTTCTGCGCCCTTCCTCTGCTCTCATATAGCGGGGCCACCGCCGGGAGTCCATACGCCCTAGCAGGCACTGGGGTTCTGCTCCACCCTTCACCCACCGGATCCTGCGGCTCCTGCACGCCCCAGTCACCCGACTCACTGCTGGATCCCAGCCTCCTTGCCATGCATCCCTGCGTCGCCTTACTGCTGCTCCAAAACATCTGGGCTCCACGCTGGGTGGCGTGTATCCGCCCCTCCGCTCCCTTGCCGGCGGCTGGCATCTGTCCTGGCAGCTCCGGTCCCACTGCTCCGCGCTGGGTGGCATGCATCCGCCCCTCCGCTCCCTTGCCGGCAGCTGCCGTTCATCCTGGCAGCTCCGGTCCCGCCGCTCTGCACTGGGTGGCGTGGATCTGCACCTCCTCTCCTTTGCCGGTCGCTAGCGTCCGTCCCGGCACTTCCGGTCCCACTGCTCCCCGGTCCGGGTCTGATCCCGGGCTGTCTTTTAACCACGCTGCCTCGTCCGGGTACCTGGATCGGGTAAGCATTCGCTCCGCCCCCTGCGTCTGGGGCAAAGGGGCCTCCCGGAGCCTCCTAGTCCGGGTAACTTCCAGACAATTACGTATGCATTCTTTAAAGGAAAGGGACTTCTCTGCTTACTAGTGTTAACAATTATAAAGCTTTATCTACTTTACTGTAATTTTATTGATGTATAGATGTCCCTTCAGTCCCCTTTCTTTTGATTGAATTTGATTCTTATAAATACATTAAAATAAAATGTCTGATTTATTTATTTTCATTGTGCATTTAAAAATGTTGATCATTCTTGCTTTTGGGCACAGTGAATTCTTTTTGGAGAGACATCCTTGAAGCACACATTTCTAAGAATGCAACGTTCTCAAGATGGGATCTCTCAGGACAAAGAAATATTTATTGAAACTGTTGCCCCCCTTGCAACCATTACCTTAAGAAATCAGCAGTCAGCCACTCCGATTCCTGAGCGGCGTGTTCTGTAGCTTTCTGATAATCTCTTATTCTTAGTTGACATTCTTTTCCAAAGAACTCCTGCCTCATGCTAGGACAGGAACTAAGCAGACCAGGCACATCAGGAAACATGGTTTGAGCTGCTTGCTGTTTGTCTTGTGGCTGATTCCAGTAGCTCAGAACTTTGGTTCCGGGGAATTCCTACTGTTCTCTCCCTCTCCCGCATGTGCTCCCAGGCTCAAGTATGCAGACCCAATAGATAGCAACAATCTCAAGAGATGGCAGCAGTTACAGCAAAGTAATTCTCTCTTATCTATATTTTCTTCCCTCCACCTCAGTATAAAGTCTCTCGGTAAACAATGCTCCCAGAAGCGTGCTAGAATTCATCCCAGTGAAGCAATATTCTGCCAGAAGACAGAAAGGCAAAAATATTTGATACACACCCCATACACTTGACTGAGCTCAAACCAAATATGGGCAAAGGCCCCATGTGTTTATGGAAGGCATTTTTACAGAGCTGAACTTTACCAAATAAATGCAATCCATTTGCATTTACAAATGCAATCCATTTGTAAATTAGCAGGTCTAGCCCTTCAAAGACAGTAGGGCATCCTGGCATAAGGCATAGTATGGGATGCTGCCTACAGCTTTGCATCTTCAGTTTATTACCTAGCTTTTATACTTTGGAAATTGTAATCACCTCTCCATTATCCTCAAAATAAAAATGTCATTTTGCATTATTTTCTGTTGTTGACAGTTTTAACAGAAGGACTGAATACTGATACTTTTCAGCCAAAGACTGATGAAGGCAGACTAAGCCAGATATATTTCTGGCCTCTACTATAGAATATCATGGTGTCATTCTCCCCAAATACATTCTTCGCTCCAATCCTGCTACTTATCTCTTTGTAGTGGGAAGAGGCTGTAGCTCCCATGTGGCCCTTAGCATCTGGCTTACTGGCTTCTCCCTACCTCCCTGCCCCAGACACTGAATCACATTGCAGATCTCTTCTCCATGGAGGTGACTCCTAATTTTGTCCTCAATAAAACAATGAAAGATTCTTCTTGATGGCCTAATAGCTCCATACTTGATTATTCTTCCTAAACTCATCCTGTTATCTTCAAATCCTGCTTATCACTTGTACAAATGCTAACTATTGTGATAATGTATTGGCATGTAAACATTCTAATCAGCTGTCAAGCACAGGTGTACTTTGGTATGAAGGACAGCTTGTAAGAATAAATTATACTGTACTGAACTATCAGTAAGTCAATTCCTGACTCAGAATATTAAGCTTATTAACTGAACGTGATCATCTCACTGCATTTTATTTTGATTGTATTCTGTTGTCAAGCTGATAGACATTTGCTCATTCTGATTTTTGCCAGAATCTTTTGACCAGAAAATGAAATATGCAGTCACAATTTTGGACAGTTTTTCTCAACTCAAATTTTTTTTCAGTCTCATATGAGATTTGGACCTCTGGTGCATAAATATCATTAAAAAGTTGTAGTAGGTTCTCATTCTCCAGTGGATCTGTTACTATATTTGCTCAAATACAAGATGAGATTTCCCACCCCCCCAATCAGCATAGGGAAAAAAGCCCCTCATTTTACATTCACATAAAAGGAAACCTCATTAAATACATTGTTTACCATTAAACTCCTGCCAAAAGCAGCATGTGCTTAGTAATAGAAACCAACTATGAAGTTAATTAAATGCATCCAATACCAAGCATGACTATAAAACAGATGGCCCACACTGGGCAAATATATGGATAAGAATTTGGGGGGGGAGGTAGAGTATGGGGGGGCCCTTAAAAATGAACTGCTACTCCCCTCAAAGTGAACTGGCACGGCACATAGAGACACTACAACACTAGGGCGGCACCAAGGGGTTCAGAGCCAGCTCCAACACCCTCCCCCTTGATGCCAAAATGCGACATTTGACCTTAACCAAAAGCAGAAAAATCAGGTCCCTACAGTTTATCTGTATAAGATGTATGGTACTGCATGCAGTCCCTGCAGCACTGACTCTTTCAAGGCATGGTGAGCCACTACACTACATACATTTTGACTTACACTTAATTTCCACAGCCGAGCTGTGCGCTTCTTTCTCATTTCCAATGATTCCTGTTTCTTTACAGGCCTTAAGTGTCTGTCAAACTTCATCATCAAATGGGGCCTCAGACAGTTTTCCCAGAATCCCTGTTACCCCTTCTCTCAGCCTGTTACATATGATTAGTGTGACCCCACCCTCCATAAGGTGGAACCAGACCAGATTGCTCTGTAACTTATCTGCATATAAGTTTTGAAGGATTCCAGGACTCATGATGAGAATACCCAGTTCATCATGAATGGGGGGCTAATTAGCATCTGGGTTCTGCATATATAGGGGAGGAGGTATTTGAACACACACATATACTGAGCAGTGCTGAGCTGTAGGGTCACCATGGCTAGAAATGACATAGACTGTGTTGGGGCCTAGCCCAATGAAATATTAAATCATGAGCCTTTTGGCTTTAAACTAATATCACAGATTGAGGCAGAACCAAGAAGTGCAGGGGCATGTAGAATGTGATTCTCCTGGGTGATGAAAAAATTCAATGGGAGTTCATACAGCACTATGCAGGGTGGAGGACCCTCAGAGCCAGATACCAGAACCATATGGAGTGGTAGGCCAGTGTTAAAGAGAAAACAAGAGACTTTTTCTAACAGACTGGCAGAAGATGAGCCTGGATGCAGAGGAAGCACCTAGGGTTACCTAACCTGTAGGTTGCAGAGCCTACGCAAGCAGCTGACTTGGGGATAGGATGCGAGGAAGGCCATGTAGGAGGTCAAGACCTGGATCAGGACCTGGTACAGTCAACAGACCAGGAAGATCTTCCTGGCCCCACCCCCTGCAGGGGAGAGGGGGAGGCAAGGGATTTGCCTACTTTAGCAGGTTAAAGAAAACCAAGAAGGTAGGATGTATGAGGAGAGACTGAGGAATTTGGGACTCTTCAGTCTGGAAAAGAAGACTCGGGGGGGACTTGGTGGCAGCCTACAGTTATATAAGAGGGGTTCATCAGGACCTGGGAGAACAGCTGTTCACGAGAGCTCCCTAAGGGATGACAAGATCTCAATGGCCATAAAACTCCAGGAAAGCCGATTTAGACTAGATTCAAGAAAAACTCTCTTTATGGTGCAAGTGTCCAGGTTCTGGAACAGACTCCCCCCCCAGATGTGGTACAAGCACCTACTCTGGACTCTTTCAAAAAAATCTGGATATTTTTCTTGCTGGGATCACTTGATCCCAGCTGACTTGCTGTCCATGGAAGGGGGGCTGGACTCAATGATCTCATAAGGTCCCTTCCAGCCCCTAATATCTGTGAGTCCAAGGGAGGCCATGTCTAGCTTGATAGATGGAGCAGGAGTGAGCCAGTGGTTGAACAAAGGGATGCAGGAGAACTGGAACAGGCTACCCAGAGAGGTTAGGGAATCTCTATCCTGGGAGGTTGTTAAGACCTGGCTAGACAAAGCCTTGGTTGGGATGATCTAGTTGGGAATGGTCCTGCTTTGAGCAGAGTTTTGGAGTAAATGACCTCCTAGAGCCCCTTCCAACCCTAACTGTCTATGATTCTATGCTGGAAACAACAGTGGCCTTCTACCAGGAACTGTGCATGGCATGGGCAGAGGACCTGGGGCCCTTTGTTGGGGGGAAGGAGGGGAGGGAAATGAGAGCCAGAAGTTGAAATGGCCATTGGAGGAGATCACCAAAAGTCTCCAGAGCTTCAAGAACATTAAGACTTCTGGAGCAGAAGGAGTTCTGCATTACCTTCTGGGGCCAGCTGGGGCCAGACCTGGTGGATGTATATAAGAAATGACTGCAGGAGGGCCACCTTGAGGCCAGGATGGATCAGGCCCTCATAATCCTTCTTTCCAAGAAGGGGATGAGGGCAGAGTTGAAGAACTGGAAACTCAGTGTTCCTGAACTTCAACTATAAACCAATGGCCGAAAGTTTTTGCCGAGGGCTTTAAGTCTATTATAAGTACGGTGATCCATGAGGACCAGGCATCCACAGGCTCAGGGTGACAGATCCATGGAGCCCTGCTGTAGCTGTGGGACACGCTGTGGTACCAACAAGAGAAAGGGCAGAACATCACCATGTTGAACTTTGACCTGGAGAAGGCTTACAAGTGAATGTCTCACCAGTTCCTGTTCGAGACACTGAAGATGATAGCGGTCCTCCACACACCATTGTCACCTGGATAAGGATGCAGTACCTGGTTTGAGCAGATGATGAATGGGTTCCTGACCACCCCAATCACGATGAAGTCAGGTGTCCAGTAGGACTGCCCACTCTCTGCAGTCCTGTTCATCTGTGTGTTGGGACTGCTGGCCCAGCAGCTCAGGTGAGATCCCAGGATCAGCAGAGTGCAGATCTCCAGGGGAAGCAAGGCAGAGACAAGGGTGCTGTGACCAGTGAAAAGTGTTACAACATACCCAGGTATACAGAGTGTTGATTTTTGCCCCTGCCACCATGGGCAAGAGCACCTGCCTAGTACTGAAGGAAATCAGGGAGTTGTCAGCCCTGGGGGTCTGTGTCCCCCATGATAAGGTGCAGAACTTTGGGGTAGAATTTGACTCAAAGCCACGTAGACAAAAACCATGGGAAAGGACTAAAGCCAAAGTTAGACAGAGATTGGGGCTGTGGAACATGCACCACCTGTCAGTGGAGGAGGAGGGGTGTACATGGCACTCATGAGAGCATTGTTGCTTCTGTAAACCAGTGCTACTGGATGCTTCTATAATATACACTGCACTAGTTTCCCCCACACACACTCGGAGTAAATCACCTATAGAAGTCAAAGATCCATGTGCATCCTCTGTGGCTGCAGATGGGAGAAGGTTGCAAGGACCACACTGTACAAAACAAAACAGACCAGTGACCAAGGAATGCCATATGTCCTGCCCATATGTCATAGTTTCATAGTTTCATAGTAGCTAGAGTCGGAAGGGACCTAGGTAGATCATCTAGTCCGACCCCCTGCCTTGGCAGGAAAGAGCACCGGGGTCAGATGACCCCGGCAAGGTGCTCATCTAACTTCCTTTTAAAAATCCCCAGGCTAGGAGCCTGCACCACTTCCCCTGGAAGCCGGTTCCAGGCCCTAGCCGCCCTGACTGTGAAGTAGCGCCTCCTAATATCTAATCTAAACTTACCCTCCGCCAGCTTGTGACCGTTATTCCTGGTCACTCCTGGGAGCGCACGGGGGAACAGGGACTCCCCCAATACCTGCTGATCCCCCCTGACCAGTTTGTAGCAGGCCCCATAACCGTTGTTGGCGTTTTCTCTTGGGGGTCCCATTCTTGAACAATCCATGCCATTCTTTCCTCTTCCATGTGTCTTTCACAATCATCTTTCCATTTCCTTCTGTCGTCTCGTAATACAGCTGTAGCTGTACTGCAAGAGGACTCCCATTCTGATGAAGTCCTTAACTGACAGATTCATGTGCTTATATATAAGCAGGTTCCTAGTCTTCCTTAGGGCATTTCTGAAGCAGGATGTGAGCTGGTCAAAGCAGGCTGTCAGGGTCTCTTGCTCCTTGCTTAGGTGTCCAAGCAGCGCCACTTCTCTGGTCAGTATTTTGACTACTGTCACCATTTGGAGAAATTAATTTATTCTCCACCACACTTCCCTGATGTACAGACAGCTCCAGAGGAGGTGATCAATTGTTTTCTCCTGCCCTGGTAGGTTTGCCTGGAGCAGCCCAGTGAGTGAGTCTGCCCCTCTATATCTCAGTGCCCACACAGGGAGTAGTAGGTTATGTGCCAGTCCAAGTCCCTGTGCTCCTTTTGCAGGTCCTTTTGGAAGATTAATTCCCTGGCAGCTGTTGCTGGATAATACGTTCATAAGTGACAGCTTATCTTTTGCCCTTACCACCTCCTGCATCTTACAGTTATTTGTTGTGGTCTTTTGCATAATTTTGTGTGTCCCAAAGGTGGCCCAGGACTCTGCAGAACCATGGCGGGTCCATGGTCCACAGGCATGTGTTGAGTAGTGTGTACAACCAACAATATTAAAGCAGGTCCCCTACAAAGTACTTCATGAAGCAAACTATTTTGGAATCTGTCCCGGCTGCCAAGTCACAGATCTGGCCCAGAGGCTCGAAGTATGGGGAAGAAGCAGGAGGAACTCGCCCTCCTCCTAGCTGTCACCAGCCCTGACATAGTAGGGATCACAGAAACGTGGTGGGACTCATCGCATGACTGGGCGGTGAGTGTCAAGGGCTATAGGCTGTACAGGAGGGACAGGATAGGAAGGAAAGGTGGAGGAGTAGCACTCTACATCAAGGAGGAATATACTTCCTCGTTAATTAGCAAGGGGGTAGAGGGGGGGCACTCCGAGGTGCTCTGGGTTAGAGTAAAAGGCAGTCCAGGGGAGAGAGACTTAACGGTGGGAGTCTACTATAGACCTCCCAACCAGGGAGAAGAGCTTGACCAGGAATTCTTAGGTCAGCTCACAGAGGCAGTGAGGGCTAAGGATGTGGTCATCATGGGGGACCTGAACTTCCCAGACATCTGCTGGGAGGAGCAGTCAGCCAAGTCTGATCACTCACATCGGTTCTTAGCCAGAGTGCAGGACCTCCATCTAACCCAGGAGGTGCACAGTCCCACCAGGGGAGACGCCTTGTTGGACCTGGTGCTGGCCACGGGTGATGACCTGGTGAGGGGGCTGCGGGTGATGGACCACCTGGGAGACAGTGATCATCGCTTGCTGGAATTCACCATCCAGCGTAAGGTGGCAAAGGGCTGCAGCAAGGCAACAGCCCTAGACTTTAGGAGGGCTGACTTCAACAAGCTAAGGAGGATCGTTGGGGAAGCGCTGAGGACCCAGAGGGGAAGGGAATCAGATGTCGAAGGTGAGTGGTTGCTCCTTAAGGAGACGATCCTCCATGCCCAAAGGGAGGTAATCCCAACAAGGCTCAAAGGGAGCAGGAGGGCACATAAACCCCCATGGCTCACTAAGAGCATCCGGGAATGTCTCCTTGCTAAAAGGGAGGCATATACCCAATGGAGAGATGGGGTCATCACCAAGAAGGACTATGTTACAGTCGCCCGAGGATGTAGGGGGGCAGTCAGGAGGGCCAAGGCAGAGATGGAGATAGGACTAGCTTCCCGGATTAAGGACAATAAGAAGTCCTTCTTCAAATACATAGGGGGTAAAATGAGGGTCCCGGGTAATGTGGGGCCCCTGCAGGACACGATGGGCAACTTAGTCATCACGCCAGATGATAAAGCTAACATATTTAACGATTTCTTTGCCTCTGTCTTCCTAAGTAGGGACCAGTTCAGCCACCTCCCTGCTGGGCCCCCCTCGGGCCCCGGGAGAGACACGCCTGGGCCAGGGGTTAGCGAGGAGTTAGTTAGGGTACTTCTGGAGAGGCTGGACGTGTTCAAGTCCGCTGGTCCGGACGATCTTCACCCTAGGGTTCTACAGGAACTGGCCGAGGTCATTGCGGGACCCCTGGCGCGGCTCTATGAGCACTCGTGGTGCTCTGGCGAGGTGCCGGAGGACTGGAAGAGGGCCAGTGTGGTCCCTATCTTCAAAAAGGGAAAAAAAGAGGACCCGGGAAATTACAGGCCAGTTAGTCTTACCTCAATCCCGGGTAAGCTCCTCTGATTGACAATTGATCACCTCCTCTGGAGCTGTCTGTACATCAGGGAAGTGTGGGGATCATATGAAGAGGATGACAATAGCAATGAAGTGGGGGTGAGTGACGAGGACAACAAAGGGCAACAGACTAAGGACTGGAGAAAGAAATACAAGGGGATGGAAAGAGGAGGGAAACGCAGAGAGCATGGAGGTTGCTTTGCATGATTGTAAAGGTTAAAGGAGATGGGCATGTGGGTATGCAGTTGCAGTTACTATAATGGGGATGATGATTGTTAATTGTAGATGTATGTTATGGACTGTCAAGTAGGTAGTGTCAGTTATAAACTAGGACAGTAAAGGGAGGGGGTATAAAATATATATTAAAGAACAAAATGAAATGCATAAGTTCCTGCTATATAGAAGTAGGTTCAAAAGTGTTGCTTAAAAGCGTGTTTATGGAGTACCCATGCTAAAACTGGAAGTAACTTTAAAAAAAAAAATGCTTTGATTCGGGATGAACTAAGTCTATGGGTACTCATAACAGTTTGTATATAGACAAATTCCTATAAGTCAGTGTTTTCAAGTTTGTTCTTTACTTGCATGTGCTCAGGGAAAGTGGAGTCTGACAGTAAAGTGGGGGGAGAAGAAGGTGAAGAAGTTCAGGGGGTTGGGGCAGAGGGCAAGGAGGCCACTCAGCCCCCTAGATTTAAATCCCCTGCTGTAGCAGTGGGAGGGGTACAAATTCAAGGCTAACCTCCAATATTTAGATTCTATTATAATTATAAACAAACTCACTGTCATAATTATAACTCAACTGTTATAATTATAAACAAAGTTATTAATTTTCTACATATAGGTTCCAATTACTGAGGGGGGTTATCTTATATTTGAGTAAATACAGTAATTTATACCACCTGGGCCTGTGTCTTTAGTGAAAATGACTGATGCACTGAATAAAGACTGCATTACTGCTCACTTGCATTTCACCCAGGTTAATAATTACCAAAGACCCTCCAAAAATAGCAAGACTGTGGAAATTTAGGCTCCCAGAGATGTACCCAAGTATTAGGGGTATGCAAAACGGGCCCTATTCAATTCAGATTTGGCCCAAATCTGGGACAGTGATTCGATTCGTATTACTGTCCCCAATTTGATTCAGCCGAATCCGAATTTGAAGATTAGATGCTGATTTGGAGAATCAGCAATTTGGCAATACATACAGCTTTAAATGTTTTTTCTACATACCTCAAGGTACTAGGCTCAGCTTGCGATTGCTGCAATACTGGGGTGGATGGGGCATCCCACAGGAGCATGGGGGAGGGGGCCCTGTATGTTTGGCAATGAATGCTTAAGTGGACTGGAAGTACTTCTGGTCCACTTCTGGGTCTGCCAGAAAGCTTGCTGACCCCCTCCCCCCACCGCTCCCAGCTTAGCAATTGCCTACAGGGGGATCCCAGGTGCTCCCCCAGACCCAGAAGGCACCAATTGCCGAGCCATGGGGACATGGGGGGGGGGCCCTGCACACTCCCTGGCAGAGGACCAGAAGTGCTTCTGGTCCACTTCCAGGTATGCTGCCGAGCACACCGCGGACCCCACCATGCTCCTATGAGATGCGTCATCCATCCCAGCAGAGTAGCATTCACAAGCCGCGTGGTACTCTGAGATATGTAGGAAAAAAACCCAAACATATAAAGCTGTGTCTATGTTCGAATTACCGAATTTCCGCAAATTGATTCGGAGGGTTCCGATTTGATTCGGAGAGATTAAAGGGTCTCCTGATTTGATTTGGAGATTCAGCCACTGAAATCAGGCTGAATCTCTGACCGAAGCTTCACACAGCCCTACTGATTATGGGGAATGGATATGCGTGTGTGTGTCTAATTAATAGCAGTA
The DNA here is from genome assembly GCF_052110815.1 of Crocodylus siamensis. Classification (NCBI taxonomy): domain Eukaryota; kingdom Metazoa; phylum Chordata; order Crocodylia; family Crocodylidae; genus Crocodylus; species Crocodylus siamensis. The sequence continues at coordinate 131,558,903 of NC_143397.1, read as the reverse complement.
CTCCGTCACTGTTAAGCTGCTGTTTCTCTATGAAATGTACATAATACAATACAAGGCACATTACAGATCTAGACAGTTATTGTTAAATTAGCCCTTGCATCATATAATGCCCAATAGAGGTGTCTATATCATCTGTTAGTTTTGTATCTGTTGAGCATGCCAAAATTGGTGTGCTTGAAGAAAGTGTATACATGGGGTTTGTATATCTGGGTTACTGAATTGATTAATAGATGACAACATGGCAACAATGGTTTATTCAAAGTGATCCCTCAATTATCCCATACCAGTTTGTATTAAATACACAACAGCTCTTGAAGAGAATGTAGTTTTTTGAATGGCTGTGGAGACGGGATCCTGTGTGAGTTTAGCTTTCTTTAAACAGCACCACTTCAACAGTATTGACAACATTACAAATTTCCTGAATTTATCCATGAGCTCTCAAAAGATGATAGCAAATGAAGCAGTCAGCACTTCCTATTGTTCCACCCTCATGAATACACTTTCACTGTATTGCTACATTTTTAAATGAGCACTCTCCGTGGATTAATAAAAAGAGAGAGGAAACGTGATTGTACTTAAAGCCAAGATTGTGTGCAAATACACACCAAGATAAAGTCTCCAACTGTGAATAAGGTTGACAGTGGTTAATATTAGCTTCAGGTTTTCCCCTCTCCAATATTGTATCCAAGATCAACGTTCAAAAACAGTCAAGAGCGAACAATGCAGAGTCTAATCTTTCAAACTCGATTCCCTGCCCCCCACAAGTAAAAAGAGAAGGAAGAAAATTACTCCAAAGTGATCCCTAGAAATTCAAGGGAGCCGTTTCCTTGAATAAGGCAGAAAACAGTGAGCAAATTTTGGCAGGATCCAGTCTAGAACTTGTCAACCCACCATGTGTGTCATTTCACTAATTTGCTAAAATGCCCTTTTGCTTGTTTTGCTTCTCAGTGCCCAAGGCGAAGAGTCTCAGCTGGCTTGGTCTTGTGCTTTCTGGGTCATAATGAAGTTCCACACCAGCTCATTTGCCAACTGTTACTGGGAACAGGGGGAGAGAGCAAGGGGAGGAATCTTATCAATGGGCAATTTTATCCAGGCAGTGAGGTGTTTCAGGAATACAAGGAATTTAAGCAAGGAGTTTTCCATGGAATTCAAATTATTTTTCCTCTTCTTGGGCATGCTAGATTCCCCCCTCATTCAGACATGCTGACTTTCTCTTCCAGATTACCAGAATCGATTTAAACTTCTGCTTCTGTTGCTGGTTTTTACCAACCTGAACAACTGATCCTTTATTTTTAAAGTATCACATTTTAGTTGGAGCATATAGGTATATTTTCAAACTAGGGGTAACGGGGGCAATAGGTATCTATCACTTCAAGACAGACACCTAACCCTAACTGTCATTACCTGAAAACATCCATAAAGGAGCATGTTATAGTAGAATTAGCAACCTACTGCCCAACTCTGTCAGTTCTTATGGAAAGTTAATGTAGACAGCACTAGGTCTTCTTGTCCTCCTTCCAGTAGAAAGTGTATTATGGCCATCATAAATACAGCTGTCTAAGTAGTACAACTGCGGCTGCAGAATGACACTGACACTGCTTTATGGCCTAGAGCAGTCAGGGCCAACCTTTTTCCCATGTGTGTCACAAATTAGCCTCACATCTGCTCCACGTGCCACTCCAATCTCCCTCCTCTATTGATCTCCTGCTGCCTTCTGCTTCCTGCCCTGTGCCACCTGTCCCCTCCATGATCGGTCATGTACCATGCAGAGAGGTTCCCTGTGCCACTTGTAGCACTTGCGCTGCAGGGTGGCCACCTCTGGCCTAGAAGGAAAATTTCTTCCCTTCCCTTTGAAAGCTTCCCCAGGATTTCACATTCTGGAAAAAAGGGGCTAGGACCAAGTTTGCCATACTGTTCAGCCATTCACACCAGTGGAATGCCACCTGTTTGTCCTACAGACATACTGACCATTCACATTTGTGGAGCATTTCTGCATACTTTGATAAAGGATGTACTGCAGTTTTGGTTGTTGTTATACCTACTCCTATATACAGATAAACCATCTGCACACATCAAGGGGATGAGCTGCCCCAGGCCATGTTGCCAGGTCAGTAGCTGAGCTGTCCACAGAACCTACAACTTTCTCTTCCCATTCTCCATTTTAAATACTGAACCACACTTTCTCTCTGGAGACAGCATCCATAACTTTTGTTCAGTTTAGGGCCTGGTTTGGAGGGGTGGGAAGGAGAACCAATGAAAGCACAAAGTTTCCTATTTTGTATTAATCTTTCAGCTCCATCTCTTCTCTTACCAAACTTGATTTCTGCATGGCTACCTGACTTACACCCTTCAATAAGCACTTTCAAGGATAGTTCACAATGCCTGCAATAAATGGGAATAAACTAAAGGCTCTCTGTTGTGTAGAGCTTACTGATTTTAAAACTCCTTCAAACAGCATTATCAATAGTAGCATGTAAGGGAACTCATCATTTATAAATTGGCTGTTCCGGAGATCAACAGCCTGTCAAGGCAACAATTAGTTCTGGTAATTTATCAACTGTGAGGTGGAGAGAGAAGGGCAGTTCTGCATCAGCTCCTGTCCAAAGTTGTTACTATATGTCCTATCTGGCTTTCACTACAGGGCAATCATTTGCTGCATACTTCACTCCTGAAGATGTTTTGTCAGCTTCTCTGATACCTGAACTGATGTGCAAGTCTATAAGGTGAAAAGGAGGCATTTCTTAGCCTACCCAAGTCACCCAAGCCATGAGTTCTCCATCTGTTCAACAATGCCCCTGTCAAAGCCCCACAGAGTTGTTAAATAAACTGGAATGCATCAAGGAGGCAGAATGGGCCCATTTTGTTTTTTGAACCTATAAAAACACTCAGACTTTTGAGGCTGGGGTGATGAGAGACTGCATATAGCCTCTCTCATGCCCATTCTCACCCTCACACAAACTCTGCATGAGCACATGAGCTCAGAGAAATGTTTAACTTGAACTTCAGGCTTGTGACCATCACTGAAATAGAATAGAAGTAAATTCCATGGAAAAAAAAACACCACAGTTCTGCCTCATTGCTTGTGGCATTATCTAACACTGGGTGGTGGTTTAGACACACCACTGAAAATTTTTTTTGGGAAGCTGCACACTGACTTCAGTTGCACCAACCTAACCAATAGTCTGTTGAGTTAAATAGGGTTTTAAATCAGGGCAAAACATGCTTTGAGTTCAGAATGTTCTGATAATGGAAAGGGAAGTAGGTCCAAAGTACACTTCATACCCAGAAGAGTCATTCAAGGTTAGAAATACAGTAATCACACTTCTTATCTCTCTCTCTCTCACGCGCACACACACACACTTAGCCAATGTCTAATCAAGGGAGACCTGCGCGACTTCAAATTTGCTTACCTTGTGTGTATGCTTTATGAAACAGGATCCTTCTCTGATTCACTAGGATGGTCTTGTGTCTGACATCTTACTCCTGCAGGGGTTGGTTTTGTGATCCTTGCATTCTTTTAACATATCCCACACCAAAAATACAGAGAGAGCGAGAGATTCACATAGGTGGAGGGTTCTGCAAAAGTTGCATTTGATTGCAGGAGCAGGACCTAAATAAAACAAACAAAACCAAGAGGTTTTCAGTTTTGCTTGGAAACAGTGTAAATCTTTTCAGTGATTTCAGTTGGCTTTGGATTTGGACAAAATGATCTGGTATTTAAGTGGGAAGCTGCTGTATGAGTGAAGTAGCTTTAAAATTAGTAGCTGTAAATTAATAGCTTTAAAATCATATTTCTTGGAAACTATAGAGTCACCTAAGTCAGCCAGTTGCCATACTAGCTATAGGAATATAGAGGACTAAATATAGCCCAGACCCCAACGGACAACTGCTTTGGCATCATGTTCAAAAAGTCTCTCAGATTATCCCAGTTATATCTAGTTATGTTTACATGTTTAAATTTGTTTAGTTTATTCTGTACCTAGTGAATCTTTGATCAAAACATATACAAATTAAGGAATAAAGAGGTAGTATAAACAACAAGTACCCTGATACTCTAGCATTACAAAGAGAGGTTGAGTAGACTAACCTATACAAGGCAGATGATACCATATGAAGAGTACAAAATGTATTTAGTACAATAGTAGGTGTTAGTTCTGTAGCATTATACAGTTCGGTAGGGCTATCATTTCTAACTCACCCATGGAGCCACATCAGGTGGAGCCTAGTTACGGCACAGTTTATAAATGTTTTAGGTCTCCTTACTCTAGGAAGCAGATTCTTAAGAGTAGTCACACTGAGATACTGTAGGAAACAACAGGCCCGACCCAGTGTAAGCAGCTACATTGGTTGTTAAACTGATGATAAAGGAAACAAAGCGGGGGCTGGGGGTGCAGGGCAACAGGCAGGTAAAGTTTGAACCTTCTCTGATGTGCATGTGTGCACCTGGGTGGTGTGTTAGGAGCAGGGTGTGAGTGCCATTTACATTGAAGTATGTAAATACTTCAGAGAATCAGTAAGAAACATAAATATATAAAGAGTTAATAAATGAGTTTTAATCGGATTTATAGCTTGATGGTAGACATTTAAATGAAAAGAGATTTTCACAAATCTCCTTTCTTATATAAAAAAAATAATGTGCTCTGCATACATGTTCTGAGGTGCTACTAAAAACAATACAAAGCATTATTACCTGAAGTACTGTATTAACATTTCCTATTTGAGGTGTTCTGTGGATTTAAAGTATTCTTAATTAATGGAAATTGCACAGGGTGGTGCAAGAAATCTGTTCGCACATATTAGCTGCTTAGAATTTTCCTGACTTACTGTATCCCATTATAAGCGTATGGAAATCAGGGAGTAAAGTATATTTTGACTCTACAGGCCCCATTTTCATCCCAGCATCAAGAATCTTTGAACACTTTTTCCCTTGCCACAGAAAGGAAGCTCTCCAACACATCAATTAAGTAGCCCATGTATGGGAAAAAGATCTCTCTCCATGTCAGATGAGATGTACAGTCAACAGACAAGATCTGTATTTTGCAAGGTCTGTCATGTATGGATAGTGTCGCTGTTCTTGTTTTCCACTCCATGCAATGGTATTCCAGCCATACCCGCTGGAGGAGATGAACAAGTTCAGGCCAAGCTATGAAAAAAAAAAAGAGAGAAATCTACCCAATCCTGCTGAACACTCAGCCTAATTCAGCAAAGCTCTTAAGCATGTGCTTATTGTTAAATACGACTATTCTTCAAGTCAATGGCTAAGAAGTACCTTGTGGGATCAAGTCTACAGTTGTTTGAATGGTCACTTCTAGACCTGAACAACCCAAGATTAACCACAAACACGTTTGTTTTCTCTCACTTAGGCAAAATGTGTTGCAATTGACAGTTGCTTCAAATACATAGCTTGGTAAAGTATCATGAATTTGAAGGCATGTCCTGAACATTATTCAATTTGTCCTGATTAGGAGTAAGAAATGAGGGGGTGGGGGGAAATCCTATGAAAGTGTAAAATGAGAAGTGAATAGGCAGAACAATAAAGAAACAAAAAGACCCGGTTTCACTAAAACACTTGTGCACATGCCTAGCTATCAGCATATGACTAGTTCTTTCCACTTTAGTTGGGCTCCTTAGTAACTGGCTGAACTAGGTACAGAGAATAGGAACATTGATAGTATCGACAGGTAGAGGCACAGTGTGCTCCTGCAGGGCTCTGGCAGTGGTGGCCATTGGAGAGTGGGGAGGATAGTTTTACCTGCCCCATCTTTCTCCGCAGTAGCAGGGACACTGGCTACTACAGCCAAGGAGAAAACTTGCTGCACACCGGTTGCAGGAGGGGCACCAGAATGCCTCCCTCCCCACCCCCTTTCCACTGGAAGTCTTTGCTATGTCAACTGTAGCAGCCCAACAGCATAGGCTCCTTAGGGGCCGGTCCTGGTGCCCTGTTTTTGCCAAGCAGCATACCTAAGGAGGACAGCAAGCAGAGTTGCACCTCCCATGGCCAAAAGCCTGTGGGGTGGCTGCTGTTTTGCTCCTCTCCCATATGGTTGGGTGCCATGGGGCTGCACCTGCATAGCAAAGGCTCCCAGGGGTGATTCCAACACCAAAATGGCTCCAAGGGCAGCTGCCTCACTCCCCCTCTCCCCCCGATATGCTACTGAAGACAGGAAAATGTGAAGACAGTACCTTTAGCCTAGTTATGGCCTTTGTTTTGGAAGCTGTTCTTTTATCACTTGTATACAATATAATTTTTTTTTTCTAGCTAAGGGGCAGAAAAGCACTTGTTTTTTTTTAAATTGAATCTCCTTTGGGGGGAAAAAAACAACCAAAAAACAAAACAAAAAAACCCACAAGCCAGGCTTAAATTACAGGGGGAAATAGCCAGTGAACTCAGACCAGTTTTACAGATGAAAAAAAACCCTAAGAGTTGGAGAGGCTCATAAAACCTCAAATTCCACTGGACTTGTCCATTCCCGATTCCAACTTCCATGGAGCCAAAGCATGCACAGGCAAGTTGCCCCATTGCTTTCAAAAAGTGGTTTTTTAAAATTACTTCTTCATTTATTATCAAATATCTGGTAAAGAATTAAAAAGCGCTCTAGCATCCTTTGCCGATCACCATTCTGATTTGCCCACTCAGAGTCATACAATAAAGTCCTGGGACATTCTGAGCCAAAATCTGGTCTTCTTTCAACTGGTGCATCATCCAGGAACTTATCCCAAGTGCAAAGGATATAGTGGTGGCTTATTTAGCGATATTGAGAAAGAGGCTTCACTGTAATATTTTAATCAAACATTTGGCTCAATTGAGGTATAAAAGAAAGAACAACAGACGTTATTTTGGCTGAGTTTTCTAACTTCATTCAAACAATGCTTAAGCGAAGAAAAAAAAAGATACGGCTAGTGCCTTTTTATGTTGTTATCTGTAGCATTCTTTTCACCATGTCTTTTTTCCCCTCCCCTGCTTAATCAGAGAACCTAATTTCTTCTCTTGTATCCAAAGGAATATTGAGAGAGGCTTCCAAATTAAATAAAGATATCAATCAAGAATGGAAACTAGATTGGCCACATGAGATTTCTATTAATAGTACCACGATGCCGATGAGGTCAGACTAGGAATTGATATGATTTGATACACACAATGGTAAACAATCTGCCACAAAGAAGGCAAACACTAGATATTTTTTTAAGCAGAGGTTATCCAAATCACTTTATTTTGTAAATAGAGAAGAGTGTTTTAGAATCTAAATTTATCCTAGTGTGAGGAAACATGAACAAAGAAACTGGCATGTGGCTGAGTAAATTCTATACATAACATTAGGACATACTGGATGTTTCATTGTGCAGCAGGTCATGATAACGTGTCACAGATCATAATAGGCATTTGTGGAAGAATTAGGTCAGAATGGTGTAGATAAGAAAGGAGGAATTTAATTAGCATCGTGTTATTTTCCCAACTTGTAACTTCAGTCACATTTTGAAGTTTTATTTTTTGGTATGCTCATTTTAGCATTTAATTCCAAGGAACTTTTGTCCAGAGAAAATAAATAAAAGTGGTCATCCAGAAAGGAACAAAAATCCTATCAAATGCCCAGCAATTATTTAATTCAAGTCAGTGCTGGGCAAAAATGGTTTTCCCGACTAGCAAAGTGTTTAAATATTTCAATTATTTTTTCATCTCACATGGTGGTGAAGCAAAGACTCTTAGACATTTTCATGAGAAGCCAAAAGGTAGGAGGGAAAATGCCCCAGACTTGTGGTCCTGGCACACCTATGGAATGCAAGAGAATCAAGTTCTAGCCTAGGGGTGGGCAAAATGTGGCCTGTGGGCCATATGCCGCTCACCAGGCCATTCTATCTGGCCCGTGGGGCCCCTAAAAATTTAGAAAATTCATATTTATCTGCCCCTGGCTGCCTGTCATGCGGCCCTTGATGGCTTGCCAAAACTCAGGAAGTGACCCCACCCGAAATAATTGCCCGTTCCTGCTTTGAACAAGGTAGAGTTTGGACTTGAATGCAAGTCTACCACACCCAACTGAATGCTGTTGACCAATGGCCTGTTGGCTACCTGAGATAAAGGTTTAATCTCTTTCTTGAGAAGAAATTCCATCCTGGGCCACACAGAAACCTCATACCCTGAAAGGGAAACAGATTACTGCAAAAAGTGAAAGTTCTGATAAATAGTAATTTCCAAAGGGGGAGGAACAGGCTCAGAGAAGGAATTCTGACCTGCCAAGTGCGATTACAGTAAAAGTGGAATTGGTCCTTAAATCAAGATGCATAGTCAGTGGTTTCGAAAGGAATTTTGCTTGAGTTGGTTTACTTTAAGTAACATATACTGTTGACGGTGTGGACCTCAATGCCCACAATCCAGAAGAGAGGGTACCAACATTAAGGCCCTCTGCCCCACCCTCTTTTTTATTTTTTTATTTTATTTCTCTGCCCCCCAAGAAGGGATTCTGACCTATCTGTAGAATTTCTCTATTCAGCGAGGTACTAGAAACAGGGGAAAAAAGAGTGGGGCACATCATTATACTTGAATTTAAGAAACCGAAAGAAAAGATTTGTGCTTCCCATGTTAACATAAAATGTATCAAGTTCAAAATTCCATGTATTAGCTTGATTATACTGAAACATAGGTGATCCAGATACAAGATAAATTCCTGTCCAGCACCACATTTCAACAAACCGTGTCCCAAGCAGAAAGAGTCATCAAAAATCAAAACCTCTTGTAGAAATACAAAATTGCTGTCATGGGGTTTCTTGTATAAAAGATGACATTTTTTGGGGGGGGGGGGGGCGGGGGAGAGGGAAGGAGGAGTGGCAGTGGAAGGGAAAGAGGAGAAAACTATTTTTGAGTTTGTGAGTGTCCAAATCATCAAGCTACGAAGGGGACGTGGAGCTCCACACTCAAGCCCATATTTGGATCAGGGCCTATATCTGGGCATCACCTGCCCCAAGTGAGTTCTTCAACCACCGGATTACTGGTTATTCTGGGCTAGTCTCTCCTCCATGTTATGGCAAGGAAAATACCAAGTTGGTATTTTTGATATTAACAAAAGTTAATAGCCAAGCATCAAAATTTCTTGTTGAATAGATTTTCTGTGATACCCTGCTTTCCTGCCTAGCAAACAGCCTAATCCCAAAACCCTGCAAGATGATGGAAAGTGTTCCACTGCCTTCATAAGTTGAAACATGGGGCCCTGTTCTGTTCAGGCAAGTTCATGTGTGTATCACCCCACCACGAGCACAGAGACAGGGAGTTAACCATGTTACTGTGAAGTCAGGCAGCAGGTAGGGCAAGGTGGCACCTTATAGATGAACTTGTTCAGAGAAGCATGAACTTTCATATGCTACAACGTATTTCAGCAACTTGGTTCAAAATGTCTTGAAGCCAGGTTCATAATAGCAGTGTGGATGCAAAGCCTTTTATATCTGATTTAACCTGAAAGTCATTTTCAGTGCATCTAATCTTAGGAACAGACAGATAATGGCTGCCTTGTGTAGCAGGATCAGGGCCCCAACCCCAGGGCCTGCTGTCCTTTGGCAGTTAGGTCTACCTGCTGTGTCCTACAGGACTCCAGCCTCTGTCACCTTCTGTTTCCCCCCACAATCAGTTTTCAATATCAGCCCAGAAGCACCTGTCCCTTCCAGGATCCTTCTTACTCCCAGGGACTCCTTCTCCATTACAGACAATAACAGCACCATAGCAGCTTTTAAAAAGCTTCTTTTTCTCCAGTATCCAGAGCCCAAATACCATCTCTATCTCAGAAGCCAGGCTTATAGAGAGCCCTGGCCTCCACCACCTTTCAGTCACATGCCCTCTAATGCTTTAATTAGACCCAAGGGTTTCTCATTAGCACCTTTCTGCTGCCTGTTTGCTGAGACCCATTCAGCTGTGAGCATTCTTGCAGCCACCTAATGCTGCCTTCATGCCTACTCAATGTAACAGGTGCTAGAGGCTCCCTGTCAAGATTAAAACTGTGTTAAGATGTTGCCATGTAGCCTTGTGCTTTTCCAAAAGGAACATGAAGCTGCACATGTGTTTTTCAGTCTCGTTGGTATGTCAATTAGGCTCAATCAAATGCGGAGCTCTTAATTTTGTCCTGAATGGCTCTGGAAATTTTCCTTTTACCAAATGTCCAGCGTGTACAGGACATTAACTGAAATAAATCATGAGGGGGTAAGGTCAGTTTGGAAAGAAGAGGAGCCTTGGTCAGCAATAGGATTTTAGAGCATGCTGAACATGTTGTGTATTTGAATTTCACTTAAACCATAAAGCTTCGGAAGCAAAGTAACCCAGGCTATTATTTATTTATTTATTTTTCTTTACAATTTGGGTCAATTGCTAGAAAAGAAGGAGCTTAAATGAGGTCTTCTCACATCTGACAAAGGTCACCAAATCCAATATGTTAAAGCAGTTAGAGAGGCCATTCTATTTAAAACAGGAGATCAAAGGTGCATCCTTTATCAGAGTTCAGAGCACTCTTTGAAAAGTTTGGTTTGTAATCAGCTTGTAATTTTGTCGGTCAAATTCTCCTTTCATTTCAGTGCACTCCTTGTTGGCTTCAATGAACGTTTTCCTGTGTGACCAAGAGGCAAAATAGGCCCTGTGTCTTTAACAAGGAGGCAACAGCTTCTAGCACATACAGGATGCATCTATATGAGATGCTTACTGTGCATAAGCCTAACACTGCACAGTGGTGGTTAAAAGCCGTGCTAATAGGCTAATGAACAGTGTTACTATTAGGCTAATATGCAGTAAGTGTCACAAAATGACTGTGCGCTGGTGCTACTGCACAGTAACTCGCTGTGCATTTAGTTAGCGCTTTATTAAGCATGTACTAAACTAAATGTGCAGTATCTAAGGCACATTAATGAATGTGTAGGCTCACCCACAATGTACCAGTATATTAGTATTCCAGCACAGACCCTCTCCTCCAGATATACCTCAAGCACATAACCCTTAAGAATATGCAAGCGTTGCAAAAAGTTTGGGGTTTTCTAAACTTTACAATTAATACATTATCCAGAAAATCTAAAGGCCTATTTTTAATACAGACAAAGTTCTGTTTGAAAAGTTTTGATGGGCTATTTCTTTCCCTGTAGAAATGGAAAGTAATTTTCACATTTTGATTTGGCCCAATTTTCTGGAGTATCTGAACTAAGCTTCCTTTCAAATGTAAAATCATATTTAGCAAAAGATGCTGGGAAATGCAAAGTATTGACTATTAATCCATCTTGTCTATGAACTCCTACAGGGTTGTTTCAAGGTCCTAATGATATCAAGGGGAGTTTTTACTTTAAAATTTGTGAGAGCAAGCTGAATCTTTTTGGATAGACTATTTATTCACACACTTCTGGCCTACCCAAGTCATGGGGGATGGGGGAGGAAAATAATCAAGACATCAAGACACTTTAAAAACCAAATCAACTCAGTAGTTAAAAATATTTATTTCTAAAAGATATTTACCTTGACAGGCAGGAAGCATTTCCCAATTTCATACAGAAATATGTAAAACCTGCATAGACCAATATGGCCTGCTTAAATGAATATTCAACATGGTAAATATAATGAATAATTTGCAAGGATATAAATATAAGCAAATAAAATTCAAAATCAGACACCAGTTAGCAAATTCAACAATGTGAATAAATTCGCTGCTAGAAACATTCACCCAATATTAGCCTTTTGACATAATTTTAAACAACCCTTTGTCTCTATGCACTTTATCAAGTGAGACACTGAAGAAATCCTCATCTTGCAACAGTTTCTGTTATAGATGTGGTTCAGTAGATTACTGGCAGCATACAAGACAGTACAGTCTCTATTATTAGACCTTGTTATCCTGTTATGTTAAACAAAGTAGTGTTTCCCATTGTGTTTTATGTTGAAAATTCCTTTCATCATCCAAAACCCTGATTATCCATAAAACAGTGTTTCACTCACATAGGACATTTAGATAGCTGTGCTTATACTAGCAAACCAAGTTTCTGAAAAAGGCAAAGGGTTGCATTTGATAAGCAAAGGCAATAATAAGGTGTAAAAGTATTTTAGCAGAGTGCAACATAAAGTACAAGAGGTAGACTTGTATATATGCAAGAAGTCCTGATTAAAGTAGCACAGTGTCTTTCATTTTCCATTTGAATTTAAAAAAATTAAAATAAATGTCTCTCCTTTCAAATCGTGATCTCCGTGCTTTTTATCTTCTTCTGTATTGGGTATTTCTTGCAACATCTTTTGGCATATGTTTTTTTTTCCCTCCCTGAAATCTGTCACATTCATTTATAACAATCCCTTTTATGTCTTTTCTTCAGAAGCAACATTCAGATGTTCCACTCCTCCTCTGGAAAGTCAGCCCTCAAATTAAAGTTTGTTAATGAGGACTTTTCCATCTCCCACGTAACTCATCAGCTGGGATTCCAGAAAGATGAGATGCTGCATCTTTATTATCCAAATAGAAGATTTCTTTAGATTCTCTTCCAGCTTTTATTTTGCTGCTTTAATATTTGGAGTGAGTGACATATCCTGGGCCTTTGCCAGAGTAGATTGTTAAAAGGCAAAATAGAGTTTCAGCAATGCTTTGTCCATAACTTGTAGTGATAGAGGAAAAGGGCAGGTGATCTCCCCACTAGGATGTTTTCTGACTTTCCCAGCTGTTTTGCCTTCTGTGTGCTCTGTTATGCTTCAGCTGTTTCACTTCATGGAGTCTAGTCTTTAGCTTTGCAATCCGGAAGGAAGCTTTGATACTGTTACCAATGGCCTCTAGTCTGTGAAAACAGGAAAAATACCAAATGTTATCATAACCATTAAAACAAACTGTGTATGTATGTGTGGGTTCAAACAGAGTTTTGGTTAAATAAAACTCAATTTAGAATAGCACAGGGGTCAGCAACCCCCGGCATGTGTGCGGAGCATGGCACACAAGGCCATTTTGCTCAGCACACCACCGCCAGCCCAGGCTCTAAGTAACTCCTGCCTGCCATGGAGCCCAGGCTGCTTCCAGCAGGTGGCTGGGAGGCTGCAAGCCCTGCTGCAAGCAGACCGGGCTCCATAGACTGGCTGTAGCCAGGAGGCTGCAAACAGCTGCTCCGGGCTCCAGCATGTCCCCATTCTGAAGAGAAGCTGAGTTGGTCCAGAATGTTTTGACAATGTGGTTTCTCATTAGAAAAGACCAATGTGTCAGAACCAAAAAACTTTCCCCCAGGTGGAATTTATGGTCAAAATAAGACCCCTTCACTCTCTGAGCAGTGTCATAGTAAGAACACCCACTTAAGATCTGGGAGATCCAAATTTGAGTCTTACTCAACCCAATTAAGACCAGAGACTTAAAGCTGAGCCACCCACTCCTCAAATGAGTGCTTTGATTCAAATGGCTTCAATCTCCCTACCCTATTCCTCAGACATCATTTAAAATGGTTACATTTTGCCCTTACTTTACATAAGTAAATTGGATAACAAGGAAGCTAACACTGATGACCAGAACATGGAAAGTTATTTACATATTGGGATAAAACTGTCACAATTCAAGAAATTGCATTTTATGCATAAAATTTGCCTCTGAATGTATTTTATTTTCTCATCTTACCAGAAGATGAAATAATTCATGAGCACATTAAAACATCAAGTTCTGTTGCTGTCAATATTTAAAATTTCTCAAGCTTTTTTCAGGCTGGAGTTGTTACAAGTCCAGAGCAAGCGGGGGAAACTATACAGAATTCAGTAAGTTTGACTCTGCAAGATATGGATGAGCAACAGCCCCACTTTTGTGATTCAGGACTCCATCCTGCCCTCAGCTGAACTTACATTGACTTGAGAACAGAATTGTATGTTCTCTGCATACTTGAGTTATCGTGGCATCAACCATTTCAGTACCGCAAAAGGAAGCTCACCTTCTCATTTTCCTGCTGTTAAGTAGTTCTCTGTGCAGGCACTTCAGTCCTTTGCAACTTTCACCTTTGTTGAGATGATCCCAACCCTTCTGTATTGTGGACTGAGCCCTGTTTACAGCAAAGAAAAAAAAACAAAAAAACCCAGCTGTTAAAAACAAACAGCATTTATACACATGCATTTTGTCTGCTCCCACTGTGTTGGAACAGACTTGATTAAAGTGAACCTGCTCTGCATGTAAGCTAACATGCCTGGTGCTGTGTCGCATGCATTTATATAAATGGCGAAATCAGATGACACTGCTGGGTTAAACTGCACTGTCCTTATCAGCAATGATGAGAAGTCATGGGATTAGATTTCAGAGGGACTATTCACCTGAGTGAATGCCCCCTTTATTATTACTGCAGTTCACAGCCAATTAAAATAACATATACAATAACATACCAGAGTTCTTTTCCTGTCTGGCAGAAGTTCAGACATTTCTTGTCTTTTTGGTTGGCACATCGGCATCTGTTGTTTGATTCTGCAAGCTTTCCAGAGACTGTGTCTTTCAGAGATCGCCGGGCTCGAGAAGGACCTCCAAGTCCATATGGCACAGTTTTCCTATGATCAAAGAATCAAAGAATTTAAATTTGTGGCCTCAAAAAACAAAGGATGTTCTGTCTAATCTTGGCTGGTTATAATTGGTTATAACTTCCATGTAAATGTTTTTGACAATCCTACAGTAATGCTGATTAAAGTGTCTACTTGCATGATTAATTGCTTTTTGGTCATAATTCTAGAAAGATATTAAAACTTTGAGTGTGCAACTGAGCGCAATAAAACCTCACCTATGTGAACTTTGGTAAACTGCAAACACAAAAAGAATCAATAAAAGAAATGGAAGAGCTCTTTCACTGGTGTCATTGGGCAATGTTCATTATACCTGCTGAGGATATGACCCCATATTGCCGCTTGGTGAGTAAAGTGTAAAAATGAAATATTTTATGCATTGCACACATCCTCGCTAATCTACAAAATGTGTTAATGCATAATAGTTGCTACTAAGAACTCATGAGGTTATCCCCAAGCATAATTATAATCCTTTTGGGATAGTATTCCTTCTACTGGGGTGATTCACAGAGGAAAAATCACTACTCGTAGTAAGTAAAGATTAGCTGAATCAAGCCACTACGCTGTGTCCTGTGCTTCTCAATGAAAAGCATTTTATAGCATTGACACTCTGAACCAAAACACAGCACATCCTTGGTTATACTTTAGGAACAGTGGAAGCTTTAGATCTGCTGTGCCTACTCTTAAAAGCGACTTGCTTCATCTCTGTAGTAAAATCTCACATGCTTTCTCCACAGAGTCTTCCCTAGTGAAAGGACTGATGGAAACATAAGCCAGATTGGGCTGTATACTCCCAAAGGACAGGGAAATCTGTGTAAATACATGCTGTCCCCATCGTGAGTCTCTTACCCCTCTTTAACCACCCCCCTCAGTCTTCCTCTGAAGTACTGAATGGCTTTTTACATCCTCTTTCTCCCCCCCCCCCCTGCAGAGAGTGTAGAGCATAGGGTGAAGCAGCCTAGGGTTTATTGCATGGCTTTTCTTCTGGACTGAAGAGCCTTTTAACTGCATGGTATAGTTAGCTGTTCAGCTGTATCCCAGGGAGCAGTGTCCTCTCACTCATTGTGCTGAAGCATTAGCCGATGGCAGCACTGTCCCCGCGAGACACTGCCCATTCCCCCTTCCAGTGGGATGGGTAAAAGGTAACTATGGTAACTGGCTTCCCACCAGGGTAATTAGGCTCGGGGTGAAAGAGAGGTTAGGGAGTGCCGCCTTGGCTCCCTCACTTACTGTGGTGTGTTGATCCAGATGATGTCAAGGTGGCAGAAGTAGACGCACTCCTCATCCATTAAAGAGGAGCAGGAGCAGCGCTTGGCTCTGCGCAGTGGCAAGGGGGCACTAGAGGGCCCGTTCTCAGCTCCCAGCTGAACACCAACAGCTGCAAGGGAGAGAGGGGCAGAGCAGAGGGTTAGCAGGGGCGTGATCCTCGGGACCGAGTTACACACACCCAGGGGCCTCTCCTGTGGGCTCTACTCAGAAAGCCAGTGGCAGGGAGTGGGATAGATGCTGGCTCCTATCCCATCCAGGAAAGCACAAAACAACTGCAAACCCTCCCTCTGCCTGCAGAAGGGTGTTTGTACCCAAAAGCTTGCAATGAACAATATTTTCCAACTATTTAGTTGGTCTAATAAAAGAGATCACATCTACCCAAAGAACCTTGCCTGCCTACCTCCTAGCTAGACACCATGGCACAAACAGACCCAAATCATGACACTGCAGAGCCACTCCCAAGCCCCAAATCAACATCTGCAGTGCCCAGGCTGCATTTTGTCTCTCAGGCTAGCACTGGGTATTGCCAAGGCACATGCCCTGGGCATCACCACCACTGGCACGGACTATGTCCCCAGTGCCCGGACTGCATTTCATCCCCCAGGCTAGCGCAGGGCATTGCTAAGGCACGTGCCCTGGGCATCACCGCTGCCAGCGTAGACTATATCCCTGGTGCCGGGGCTGCGTTTTGTCCCTCAGCCTAGCACTGGACATCGCCTGGGCATCACTACTGCTGGCATGGACGAACGAAAGGGTGACGGCATCCCTGTGCCATAGGCAGCATCCCCGCACAAAGCAGAGGGACAAGTCCCCAGGCTGCCAAGCGTCCCCCACCCCGTCCTGCACGGGCACGGCACCCCCCCAGGGACCTACTCCTCCATCCCTGCCCGCGCCCATCGCTCGCTGCGGGGTCTTGCCTCTCGATCCCAAGCGAAGAAGAAATTGCAGGGGAAAAAAGGGGGAGAGCCCTGCGCCCAGCCAGGCTTCCCCGGTGCGGGGCCGGTGCAGCGATGAAGCCCCGCGCCTGCCTGCCTACCTGAGCCGAGCAGCAGCAGCGGCAGGAGCAGGAGCAGGCGAGCGCAGCCCATGGTCCCGCGGCGCAGGCAGGAGGAGCGGGCTATGCAGGCGTGAGGCATGAGGCGTGTGGCAGGGAAGCGCCGGCCGCCGCCGCTTTATAGCCGGCCCCGCGCCTGACTCACCGCCGGGCGCCGGCCGCACCGGGGGGAGGAGGGGGCGTCTCGCCGGGGAATCCCCGGGACGGAGCAGCGCCGCGGCCACCGGGGGGCGCCGCCCGCCTCGCGCCTGGGCGGGCTGCCGCCGCGGCACGCGCGCGCCCTCCTCGCCACACCCCGCCGGTGGTGCCCCCGCCGCCGCAGGGGGAGCTTCGCGTCCTCCAGCCGGAGCTAGGTAGGTACGCCTGCCTCTCAGAGAGGCACACGTACGTATGTGTGCACACGCACGTGTCTGTAGCCACACAAACTCACGGGCGGCGGTGCTTTTGTGGCTCCAGCTAATACATCGCAAAACCTCTGCCCTTCCGTCAATCCCATACCCCATGCCCGTGCCCCTGTGTGACGGGCACCAGGCAGCCTGTGGGGCAGGGCTAGGGGGTCTTTGTTTCCCCGCTGTCATTCAGTGGCAAGTGTAGCTGTTTCTCGGCTGTTGAAGGGGAGTTGGGGGTGGGGCAGGGCTGGCCTCCTCTCTCCAGCGCAAGCTGCCTGGATGTTACTGATCTGATCGTGCTTCCAGGGGTTTGGTTTGTTCTTTTTGAAAAGTCGACAGATATAAAGCCACATCAGGAAGTGCGAGAGCCTGCCTGCCTCACAGAGGGCTCTGTGGGGCGCTGGAGCCTCCCTAGTGATGAAAGGGTTCCTGGGAACCTGCTGGCCTGAGAGAAAGAGAAAAGCTAGTTTCTTTATGTCTTCCCTTCCCCACCCCACCCCCTCCTTATTTCCACTAAACCATACCAATAGAAATAAACTGTAGGACAGGTTGCTGTGGTCCATTCAAGCCACTCCAAAGTGGCATGGCCACTTCACATGGTATTCATGTTAATAATACAGCTGGCAGACTTTCTGGGGCAAGAACTAGGTCTTCATGTCTTTCACAAAGCACACCCAGGACATGCTATGAAATAAGACCTTGTGTGGCTGCAGTCCTATCACTGATGTTCAGATATGGCAGCAGCAATTTTTCTGTGTACTGTGGTTTTGGTTACATCCAAAGAGGTCCATCCTATTTGCTTCCCTGTAAGCATCACTGCACCATAACATGATCTTGTAGGCATACCTGGATCCTCTTCTTCTTGAAAGTCAATGCAAGCTCTTGCCATCAGCTTCTGCAGAGGTAGGATTAAACCCCAGCTGCTTTCTGAAATCACATTTTTATTGGGGTCCTGACTCAGATTTTTGTCTGATAATCCACTATATTTTTAGTAAATAAAAGTTATCATCAGTCTCACAGTACAAGGATCTAACATCAGATGAACTTCTAAGTGAGGAGCTATGCATCTGAATATAATTTAGAGTAGGTCATTGGTGCTTAGTCTATCTACCAGTCAGCCTGATGTGTGGCAGGGGGCTGGTCCACAGACTGGATCCCAACGATGGGGTCGACACACAGGGTTGGTCCGTAGGTATGATCAGATACGGCAGCATAGTCCTGCACGCTGGATCCAGCTGCAGAGCAACCCTGCAATCTGGCATATGGAGTTATAGTATCCAGCCTGTTGGGCTGCCCCTGCATCTGGAAATTTGGGCTCTGCCATGGTATTTAATGCTGCCACCTCTCCCCTGCTGCCAAATTTCCAGGCCCAAGGAGATCCAAGTAGACCAGATGACACAGCTCTGCAGGTCAGATTTGGCCCTCAGGCCACAGGTTTTAGCACAACTGGCTTAGAGGAACAAATTTTGCCTCTTTACAAATGTATGGTGGTAGTAGAAGAAAATGTCTATTTTACCAAGGTTTCTTCAATGTTTATATACTAGAGAAATTACTTGGGGGACTGCACATACCGATTCTGCTAGCTCGCTCGCTCTCTCTCATTTCATTGAGTGAGAAGTTTTTAAGTCTCATTGAGATATATTGATCAGTTTTTCAAGTGCAATACGAGGACAGTACCTCCTGGCATACTAGTATTTCTCTTTTTGCATACAGATTACTACCACTAATGTTTAACAAGCCTCCACCAGCAGATGGCATTAAGCTTTGCCTTGTTGCTTAGCTAGCTCTAGGTTGTTTGCCAGATAGCCTGCTGGGCATGTTAAATATATAAATAACACACAGAAAAAATGTATGTTATTTTCATTATTATTTAGAAGTTGGGAAGGGAATGAATGGCTTTAACAAACTGGAACCTTAACAATTGGCATCTACTTTCATCAGCTTTTTAATACAGTACAAATCATATATAACTTTCTAGGTCTATCATTTAAAAAGGGATATATTATGTCAGCATTTTATAAAGATTTTGCTGAGATTTCTTCTACTTGAAGTGCATTTAAGGCCAAAATGACTCACATCAATGTGAGATATTTTCTTCTTCTTTGTCAAAATGCCTTGCTAATATGTATTTTGTTAGCCGGTGCAAATGGCATGCAGACTCGTAAACATTTTTTCTTTGACTAACAAAAGCACAAAATGTCAGACCGGTGGGGGTTTATTAAGGTGTCCTTCAGTTAAAGAAAACCCAAGCAACCAAAAACATCTGCAACGATTTATGGGAAGGTTTGAAAATTCACTGACAGTAACCCATCTCTGATGGAGCAAACTATGATAGATTTACCATACTGGTCCTCACCATGCACTCGGCTGGAATCAAGCCAGTCATGGCATCATTTGGAATAGTCCTGATTGCTATGCTACATTTAGCTCCCAGAGGATCATTTCATCAGCTATTGCTTAAGACAGACAAAGAAAGACTGCACACTTTTCTCTCCTGTCAGCTGTGTAGTGTATGGCAGTTCCATGCCATTCCAGGATTCCCTTTGAAAGTTTGGCAGTAGGGTGTATCCAGTAGCTTTACCATAGTTTTATGCTGCTAGACTAGAGCAAAACAAGCAGAACAAGAACTAATCGTTTGGAACATGGTCATTTAATACTTGCAGCTTTGAAACACATGTCCCACTGTAGCTTCTCACCTGCTCAATAGATTAATCCAGTTCATATTAAACTCATCCTTCCAAAGGCTTTAATAAATAGACCTAATGTATAATGCTGCAAGGCCCATCTATTTCAAATTTCCCCTAGATCATTTTCCTTTATATGGACTGAACTTCTACTTGAGCACCTCTACTATCCACAGGTGGAACAGTAAGATATGGGGAGAAAAATAAGCTAGACAGAAAGGCTCTGATGTTTGGGTTGGAAATTGTCATGGCATTGCTAGACTTTGACAGGGCATTTTGTACATTTTGTGCCAGGAATACAAAATGCCAGAAACAATGAGAGAAGATTACAAAATTGTGCCTTTGTGTTTAGAGACCAAAGGGAGCAACTTATTTTCCATGGACTTGAGATGTCATTTTAAGCTAGATAAAGGCTGCAAAATCATTCCCATCACTTCTTTCACTCCTCGCTGGAGTCGAGGCTCCTTCTTTGCCTTCATGCCTGCTCAGCCACTATTTCACAGAGCTTCATTCTTACTCAGACATCAGCTCTAAGCCTCTAGTTAGGCCTCTTGTGAGTGACCACATCTCACTTGCTGCTTGTCTAGTTTGCTTTTTATTTCCCCCTGGTGACAGGTTCCCCTAACACCTATACCCTTGCTTTCTCCACACACCAAATATCTAGTTGTAGGGATTTTCCATTACCAACCACTCTTTCTCTTTCTCATCTCAAATCCCCATTAGTGATTTTCCAAGTGGGAGGCAGAAACCTGCATGTCTCTTCAGGTTTAGAACTTGGAAGCTCATGTTTTAGGCGCTAGCCACAGTAACTAGAAGGCATCTCCAGTTCTCATCTCTAGTAGTTAGCTGCATTTTCCAAAGTTCAAGTTGAGGAGCACAACCATTTTAGTCCTGTCATCCCTGGGATGTTCCAAATTGATATTAGATACAGCACAACCCCTGCCTGCACCACCCCACCCATGCAAGCTCTATAGGGCTGTAAGCCATGTTCTGTAATACTGATAAGGATTTCTCCTACAGTTATTTCAATATGGGCCAAAGCTTACAGCTCATTTTGACTGTATGGTGTTGTCATGCCATGGTGTGACTGCTTTAGAGATCTGGAGTTGTAAGACTGGTCAGGAAATTGGTAGCGAACCAATGCATGGGCCACACTAAAGACTAAAAATGGTGTTTACTTTTGTGGCCGTCCATACCTTTTTTTAAAAATGAATGGCAGTTAATTATTCTTTGGGTCATACCTGGTGGAAGAGCTGAATAGCAGTGAGTAACCACTGTAGTTAAAGTAACACTAATTATTTTCAAGCTTGCTTAACAAAGCCAACACACAGTTGCTGCTGTTGAAATTAAGTGGCACAAAGTTCAAATGCAGAAGAAAGCTTGTTTTATTGAACACAGTTGGCCATCTCTTCTGGGGTTAAGAATGTTGTCCCCTGAAACAGGAGGATGACTTGCAAAGATTCAGGTTTCAGAAATATCTTCATGACACTCTCTCTCTTCTTTTTTCACAACGAAGTAGGAGGAGTGTCAAGGAAATGATTAGCTTGGGAACCAATGCTATGATGAAGCAAGAAGGCACAGCAGCCCCCCTGGCTCTCCAGAGACCTAGCCGACCTACTGTGGCTAAAAAGGAAAGCCTACAAAGGATGGAGGACAGGATTCACCTCCACGGAGGATTACTCCGCGCTGGTCCGGTCCTGCAGGGACCAAACCAGGAAAGCCAAGGCTGCAACTGAACTCCAACTAGCTTCAGGCATCAAGGACAACAAAAAGTCCTTTTTCAGATATGTGGGGAGCCGGAGGAAAAGCAAGGGCAATGTTGGACCCCTGCTAAACCAGATGGGGCAACTGGCAACTGACGCCCAGGAAAAAGCCAACCTATTAAATAGGTACTTTGCGTCAGTCTTTCATCAGTCACACGGGATGCCCATGCCTGCTATGGGACAGGGAAATCTGGGTGAGGGGGATCCCCTACCCTCCATCAATGCTGACCTCGTGAAGAAACACCTTGAGAAGCTGGATACCTTCAAGTCAGCTGGCCCTGACAATCTGTACCCCAGGGTACTCAAGGAGCTGGTGAGTGTCATAGCCCAGCCCCTGGCATGGATCTTTGAAAACTCCTGGCGCTCTGGTGTAGTGCCCGAAGACTGGAAGAAGGCCAATGTGGTGCCGATCTTCAAGAAAGGGAGGAGAGTGGATCTGGCTAACTACAGGCCCATTAGCCTGACTTCTATCCTGGGGAAGATCTTAGAAGATCTTAGAAAAGTTTATTAAGGAGGCCATCCTTGAGGGACTGGCCCACGCTAACATTCTAAGGGACAGCCAGCACGGGTTTGTTGCGGGTAGGTCTTGTTTGACCAATCTCATTTTCTTCTATGACCAGGTGACCTATCACCTGGACAAGGGAGAAGAGATTGATGTCATATATCTTGACTTCAAAAAAGCTTTTGATCTGGTATCCCATGATCACCTCTTGGTCAAACTGCCCAGTTGTGGCCTTGGCTCCACCACGATCTGCTGGCTGGGAAATTGGCTTTGTAGTCGGACCCAGAGGGTTGTGATTGATGGCAGTCACTCATCATGGTGCCCTGTGACCAGTGGGGTCCCTCAAGGCTCTGTCCTGGGACCCATACTGTTCAACATCTTCATTAACGATGTGGACATTGGAGTCAGGAGTGGACTGGCCAAGTTCGCCGATGACGCCAAACTTTGGGGCAAAGCATCCATGCCAGAAGATAGGCGGGTGATCCAGGCTGACCTGGACAAGCTCAGCAAATGGGCAGACGAGAACCTCATGGTGTTTAACACCGATAAGTGCAAAGTTCTCCACCTTGGGAGGAAAAACCTGCAGCACCCTTATAGGCTTGGCAGTGCTACGTTGGTTAGCACTACAGAAGAAAGAGACTTGGGGGTCATCATTGACCACAAGATGAACATGAGCCTGCAATGCGATGCTGCGGCTAGTAAAGCGACCAAAATGCTGGCGTGCATCCATAGATGCGTCTCGAGCAAATCCCGGGACATCATTCTCCCCTTGTACTCGGCCTTGGTGAGGCCGCAGCTGGAGTACTGCTTCCAGTTTTGGGCTCCACGATTCAGAAAGGATGTGGAGAAGCTTGAGAGAGTCCAGAGGAGAGCCACGTGCATGATCAGAGGTCAGGAAAACAGATCTTACGATGACAGGCTGAGAACCATGGGACTCTTTAGCCTGGAAAAGCACAGGCTCAGGGGTGATCTGATGGCCACCTATAAGTTTATCGGGGTGACCACCAGGATCTGGGGGAACGTCTGTTCACCAGAGCGCCCCAAGGGATGACGAGGTCGAACGGTTACAAACTCCTGCAAGACCGTTTCAGGCTGGACATAAGGAAGAATTTCTTTACTGTCCGAGCCCCCAAGGTCTGGAACAGTCTACCAGCGGAGGCGGTTCAAGCACCTACATTGAACACCTTCAAGAGTAAATTGGATGCTTATCTTGCTAGGATCCTATGACCCCAGCTGACTTCCTGCCCTTTGGGCAGGGGGCTGGACTCGATCTCCCGAGGTCCCTTCCAGCCCTAATGTCTATGAAATCTATGAAATAAATGAAAGGAAAGGAACATCACATGGAAATAAGAAATGTAAGTACTGTGGTAAAAGACGAGGAATACAGACCTTTTGGTGGGAGTAACAAGGTGCCTCATCCATCTTTGCAAATTCTTTCAACCCATATGCTTCAGATCCCGGTCCCACAGTTGGTAAAGCACACTAGAAAGGGTTAAGCAGAAGCTCTCCATGTGGATTTAGCATGGCTGTAGGGCAGTGGACATGACTGTATCCCATTGTAGAAGTACATGAGCTAGATTTCAACTAATGGAGTAGCTGTGGCTGGCCCAAGCCAGCTCCATTCCATTCCAGGATTCCCTTTAGCATAGCTAGATCTACATGAGACACGAGCACAGCTTTGGATTCATGTGTCAGGATATTTTAGACAACAGTAACCAAGAGACCAAAACCCACCAAACTCCCCCATTATCCCAGACATTAAGTGGGCAACAGCCAGATATTCCCCGCACCTTACTCCTGAAGAGTAGACTATTTAGGTTCTTATAATACACCCACTGATACAGTGCCAGAAGGATTAAGAACATAGAATAATTCATATTTTAGCTAGGAGCATTTTTTTGAATGGTGGTAGTCTAGGAGATGCCAGATCCCATTGTTTTAGCACTATAAATTGATCATAGGGTTGCACATACTTTTTAAACTACTGCATATAATTCTCATGCATATCAAAATATTTCTAGAGGATATTTATGTTCAGCTTCTATGGGCTTGGACTCGTATTCTGGCAAACATTGGAAAAGTGAGCTGTGTGTGTTTTTGTAGGGTCTCCAGCTCCACTTTGCAACTCCAAGAGGTTTGTATGCTGTTACAGAGGATTACCTAGCTAAACTAATTATATAGCTCCCATCATGTGATTTGGACACATCATAATGTTTAATATGTTTATCCTCACAGCAAGCCTGTGGGTCATGGAAGTGCTAATACCCCCACTCTCAAAAGGGGGTACTCTCACATCCCAAGCTAGACCTTACCCACAGGACAAATCCCGCCACCCCACAAGCCAGAGCTCTGTGCACTGAAATAGAGTTCCTAAGCATTTGAATTATGCCCAGCCTTGGCATTTTCTGTTACGTTGTCCGGAAAGGTCAAGCCCTTCATTCTCTCTTTAGACTAGAGGGACACACTTCTTAGGACTCATTATTTAATAGGCTTGATTTTTCTTTGAAGTTCTAAGTTTCTGTTTGTGTTACAGAACTCTGCCAACTTCATGTGATTCTGACTCAAAACACTCATTACTCTGTGTGTGTGCACACGCGTGTGTGCGCATGCACATGTCCTCAAGGCCTAAACAACTGACTGAAATTAATTTGCAAAGACTTTCCTTAGAAATAGTTTTACATGGATAGCTCTTTCACTGCACCATTTAGCACTTATTGTGATTGTTGAGACACCTCTGGTCTGATTCTAGGATTAGATGAGCTTTGAAGTAGTTTCTCCAGTTCCAGTAGTCTCTTTGTTAAAGATAAAAATACACATTACAAAACACCCAGTATTTAGCCAGACTCAAAGACATAGGAGTCTTTTTAATATGAATTATGAGAACTACTATAATGGATAAAATATTTCTGTTTTCCCTTTATAGGGAGCCACTTCAACTTAGATTAGATACAATCAAGCTAGTTGCCTGCAACCTATAAAAGATTAAACTACATCTCCTCACACTGTCTCATGGAAGTCTTAGGGGAGGCTGGTCCAAATGATCAATGTGGGCAACTGCCTTTTGGTGTCTATTTTAGATCTTTCTTTCAATAAAAGGATAGATTGCAGCTGCACAGCTGTGATTTATATTCCCCTCTGTATCTCAAATTCTTCCAGGTAAATGCAGCTTTGTAGAAACAAGTCACCTTAAAACATACTCCAGCTGTTTCTTGCAGCCCCAAATCAAGCGGTCGACACACAATACTGTATTAGAAGGAGAAATTAAAATAAACAACTATCTAGATAAATCCAATTCCCCTGTCCTCCTTAGCTGAAGGTATATGTATTCTGTAAGAAAATATCTGCTCCCATCATGACGTGAAATATGGCCCCACATGGATACCAGAACTGTTGTGGCAATTACTCATGGCCAACACAGAGAGGAGATTAGTTACCTGTAAAGACCAGAAAAGTGCTAGTATGTGCTTTAGTATCCCTGTTAGTTTAGCACCAGGATAGAATCACATTACAGCTGTCCTCCACCAATTCCTCCCTTACCCCCTTCCCTGCTTCAGTAGCAGGGGAGGCGCTGTTTTCACTCCGCTGACATCACTGCAGGGGGCTGGCCCCTTATTTATTTATTTTTACCACCAGCTCAACCAAAACAACTTTATAATAGCTGTAGCCAGCATGGCATGAATCCACACTTGCCTGGTTTACATTAGGAATCCAAGCAATGCTAATATCAGTTCAGCTGAACTAAGGGTAGCATGAGTGGGAAAAGCCACACCAGGTAGACCCTGTCCTAATGGAACAGCAAAGTTCAAATGCAAGTTCTCCCACTGGAAAGCAAGTTTGGTTTGGTTTTGGGAATCAGTAAACCAGTAGTACCAACAGTTTGGAAAATGCCTCTTCAGATTAATAAAGCAGAAGGAGATAAAACATGGTGAATTCCTCTCTTGAAGATTTTACTGTTTAAAGGCTCAAGTGGGTAGAATGTAATATAATATGCTATAGATTGAACAGCAAGCAGCATCTTTAAAGATTAAATGTTTAGTGGAAGTGATGGACACTTGCAGTTCTCTGTGCATAAACTTCATTGGATTTGCTTGGCTCAGTCTTATCCTTAGGACCACTTTTTATTCCAGAAGTCCCATTGACACCAAGAGGTACAACAATGATCTCTTCCTCATTTTATAGCTATGTTACCAAAATTTTTAGTTTTCACAGTGTTTGTTTTATGTTGACATCATTTCCTAATGCCATAAGTCTTGTTCTCTAGAGACAAACATTTTGCAACCCTCTTCCTAGCGTCATGATATAAAATAGGATGTTTCAAGTGGATTTCTGCATAATTACTTTAGATGCAATAGGTCTTATGATAAATGTTTGAAGATCCGTGTGAAGGGAAAGCATGAAATAGAATCTCATACATCAGTCTTTAAACCTGAAAATTTCCTTTTTTATTAAACACACACACAAAAAAGGAATTTTATGCCAGGCAAATTTATTTTTTTCAGAGAAAATACTTATTCCAAAATGAATGTAGGCTTTACATATACTCAAAGGTGCATTACTTTAAATCAATTTTTAAAATGAATGCAAAGTGCAAAACAGTATAGATTCCCTTAGTTTGATATAAATCAGTATATAATTTATCTTTATATTTGGTCAGTTCTTTACTGGGTTAAACTAAATTGATATAAACCTGGTTTAAACTGGACTAAGGAGCACATGAATGCGGAGCCTTCTCTGTTTCACTGGAATTCCAATACATCAGAGCAGACTTGATTAATCATGTTTGCTGGAGTGTGGCACTTGCCTCCTGCATCTTGTGTATCAGCTTCCCTGCACTTAAACATGGTAGTGGGGGAGCTTGAACTATGCTGAGCTGCTCTCTCGAAGTTGCTGTAATTAAAGCAGCGCCCCTCCTCCCCCTGCCAGAGCACGTGTAAAAGTGCCGAGGGTGTCTATAGATTTTCACTGGTTTAATTCTAGCACATTAAAATCCAACCTTAGTTAAACTAGTGCAACTAATGCTACTTTGAGCACAGACAAAGCCTGAAGTAACTGTAGAGAAAGGCAGGTGTTAGATCCAAAGTCTGCTGACATCAACAGGATATTTTTTAATGATATCAAAGGGCTTTTAATCAGGTTCCTCAAGAACAGCTGCCCAGATCCCTGTCTGTCACTAATCGCTCCTTCTTGTTCAAGGAAGTTGGCTAAATTCAGCCAGTTAGCTATGTAACTAATTCAGATTTGCTCTTTCGGTTCTGTGGCATATGCATTATTTCTAACTTGCTTCTATAACTAGAAGTAAAACTGGTTTCATCACACAGAAAAAAATATAAATAGTAACTGAAAGCAGAAATACCCATTTCCTCTTTTCATATACATGCCTTTGCATATTTAATCAATCATTATAGTTTCTTTTCCTAAAAAAACTTTGATATAGAAAAGAGAGTGACAAGCGCAATCAGAGAATTTCTGACACATTCTGTTCACAAAATTTTGCCTCCTTAATCTCTTTCTGAAAGTCACATCCTGTTTATTTGAAGATTTTAAGCGGATGCAAGTTATGACAGTCATTCTAATGAGAGAGTGGTATTGCCCAGACTGAAAAGAAACATGCATTTTACTGGAAACAATTAATCAGTGCATACAGCGATGTGTATAAGTGAGTATAATACACATCAGCATCTAGAACTTTGCACTTCTCAGCAGGTTGTGCTCCACAGCAAAATGGAACTTCACAGCAGCTTAACTGTAGAACCCAGACAGTCCATCTCCAACAACTAAGATGCAAGTCAGTTAAATGACAACCTGCAGCTGTTAGGGCCTCTTGTTCCCATTCTTTCCAACAGAAGACAGCTGCATGCATAGTTAGGCCATCATTATTAATTATATACTGCATTTACTCGACTAGAGGATGACCCTGACTTTAAGACGACCCCCAACCCCAAATCAGATTCTATATATGAAAAATTTATATATTTGATACAATTTTCCAGGTATAGAATCCAATTATTGGAGGTTTGTCTTGAATTTGTCCCCCTCCCAGTGCTACAGCAGGGAAAATAAATCTGTGGGGTCAGGTAGCCCCTTTGCCCTCTGTGCTGCTCAAATTCTTTCCCCTGTAGCTCTTTCCCTACTTCCTTACTGTCAGACCCTGCTCTCCCTGAGTACATGGAAAGATGGGACAAATTTGAAAAAATTACCTTGAAATAAACATAGTTGCAGTAATTTACATCTAGAATTGATGCATTGTACCTTTTTGAAACTGCTGTAAGTTGTAGCACAGGTACTCCATAAACACATTTAAGGCACCCACACATGATATTAGTTCAAAACCAAAAGGCTCATGATTTGCCATATAGTTCATTGGGTTGGGCTCCAGCAGAGTCAACATCATTTCAACCTATGGTGACCCCACAGCTTGGTGTCCTGGGATCCTCCAAAAATGTATATGCAGATGAGGCATGGGACAACCTGCTCCCGTTCTACCTCATGGAGGGTGGGATCACACTATTCATATGTGACAGGCTGAGAAAGGGGGTGACAGAGGGATTCTGAATTTACTTGGATGTGAAAGTAAGCAAAAGATGAAAAGTTGTCACAGAATCATAGAAAAGAAGGGATGGAAGGGACCTCCATATGCCACCTAGTCCAATCCCCTGCCTGAGGCAGGATCAGCTCCATCCAAATCAACCTATCAAATCCATAATCTAACCTCTTAGTACAACTACTGTCAACCTTGACACAACACAAGACATAACAGCTTAACCCGCCACAGATAAGTAGTGAGATCATAGCAGCCAACATTCTGCTTGTGTAAAAGGTTGCTAATATACATGCAAAAGGTCCCAGGTAGAGGGCCAATATAAGAGCATAACATAGCCACGTAATACAGTAACGTTACATTCATGTAGTAACATGAGTCAGGTTTGAGGAACTCGGGGAAGCAACCTAATATGAGAAGAAGATATCTCATGTCTTTTACTTTAAGAACTGGAATGCCAATAGAAAAGAAAGGATATTACCTATGGGACTTGCCCAATGTTAATATGACACTTACCACAAGACTGTAAAAAATCATACTTACTTAGGCCCTCCTCCTGCAAAATGCTTAAGCACATATTTTAAGTCAATTAAACTACTCACAGGCTTAGTATTAAGTATATGCAAACTTAATACACTTTGTTTGGAGGATTTTGGCCCAACATTGGACATTTCCTAAAACATCGGTAGGGACCTTATGAACAATACTTAGCATACTGTGGGTACAATGGCAGGGAAAAGAAATAACAGCAGCTATAAAAGCTTGGTATGTAGATGCCTAGGGTCAACCCTTGGTATGCACAAATTCTGGCTATTAAACCAGGTGCTTTAAAGTGACATGCATTAATCTGATTATACGGTTTCATGCTGCTGTCCACCATCTGAGTTCCTTCCAGGTAAAGCCAGTGGGCATAGCAGACCTCATGGTGAATTTCAGGATGGATCTAATTTTTTTTGAGGTCTTGGTCATAGTCTTTAAGGAGACAGTGCTAATCCTAGGAAAGATACATGCATAAATATTACCTTGGCTCAGGTGATGTAAGGAAAAGGTCCTCTTTCTCCAAGCATTCTGGTAGGTTTGTAGACCTCTGGAAATATTTGTAATATTACGGGCCAAAGAAAAAAGCACCCCATAAACCAAAACCTGTAGCCTACATTTACAGCAGCTCCCAGTGTTTGGCTCTAGAAACAAAGACTAAGAAAATGACCATATCCCAAGCTGGGAGCTATGTTGCAGAAGCACGGAGAAACAAGTGGGCCTTTTCTCCTCTTGAGATACAAGTACTCTTTGTGAGACTTATTCAAAGGTATCAAGCATGGCATAAACATTACGGGTGTGTCCTGACAAGTGCGCATATGCAGGTGTGTGCATTTCCTGCAGGACAAATAGCAGCAGCACATATTTGTGCCACTGCTTGCTATTTGTCCCCAGGCACACACCTGCATGTGTGCTTCAGCATGCTGCAAAGTAACCTGGGTGGGGTAGGGGAGGCTGGGACCAACACCTGTCCTGACCTCAGCAGCCTTACCTGAGGTCTTGGGGGCCTCCCAGGGCAGCAGCGGTGCCAAGCTGGCTGCTCAGAGCCTGGCCATCAGCCAGAGTGTAGCTGTGGTCAGCTAGGCTCCCTTTCTGGCAGCACATACTACTGCCATGTGCAACTCATCATGTTTTTCAGCAGCATTTGTTTTAATACTTGGGATATCCAGGCATCAAGAATCCCCCACAGTGCTGCAAATTAACAGTTCAGTAAATGCTTGCATGTGTGCCACATACAGTTTGCAGTGCCTCCAACTGCTTTGAGGCGCCGCAAACCTCATGTGTGCACTCACCTGGACACACCCCATGTTGGTAAAGTAGTAATATTAACATTTCATTTTTCTGTTTTACTTTTGGAAATAAGTAATGGATCTGAGGGAAAGAAATGAAGGAAAGGAAAGAAGAGAGCTGGATAATTGAGGAAGGAGACAGTCAGAAGGTAGAGACAGAAATACAAGAAAGAAGGTCCATTTTCAATTTATGTATTAACTCCTGTACAATGGACCAATGCACTAGCAATAAACACCTAGGACTGGCAAAACACTGAATGGATATATGGGTTCAGAGCCAACATTCCATATGAAATAAGGCTGAGAGAAGAGAAAATTACCTCCCCCAAAAAACAAAACAAAACAAAACACACAACCCAAAACTGCCAACAATCCTGGAGTTTTAGACGTACAATATTGAAATATCTGTTCAACTATTTTCTTCCTTTATGAGACTAAAAGGACATCTAAAGATTCAGTAAAAGATTCCAGATATTTTGGTGATGAACAAATGGAACAGAAGCCTTTTCTAACAGCATGAACGTTCAAGCTGGGATTTTTGAGAACCTAACAGAAGGTACTTGTAAACTGAATGCATTTCTGCCAGCAAAGTACCCCAAATACAGTATTTCACAGAGCCCTTTCTATAGGCACGTTGCAGATGAGAACCCCACATAAGTGTACCATATTTCTCATTTCCAGTATATCCGTCTTCAACAGGAGGCTGGATAATCACCTAGCCAGGGTCATTTGACCCCAGTACTCTTTCCTGCCATGGCAGGGGGCCAGACTTGATGATCTGTTCAGGCCCCTTCCGACTCTATCAACTATGAAACTATGAAAAATATCCATTCTGGTCATTTCTCCTGTAGTTCTGATAATTTGCATTTATTGCCCATGCTGAACAAGTACTTGTTTGTGGACTAAGGAAAAGTGCATATGCCACCAAGCTGATATCATCAGTTAGAAACCTTGTTATAATCACCTGCCTTAGAGAAAAAAGAAAGGGAGTATGTATTTATAGTTTTAATACATGTATCTGGTCACTAGGTGGTGCTTTGCTCTAAAGTTTCGTATTGGGACTGGGGAACTGGAGTGAACATAGAATGGATTTCCTCATGGAGTTATTAGCAGGGCTAGCTTGGAACAACTCCATCACCATGCGCACTAAACGTGCCCTTCCTGTGATAGCAAATGAGGGGAAAGAACCATCTGCAGCAAGGTCTTCCTAGAAAAAAATATCCTTTGGGTCAAAGGAAAACTCCCCTGAAGCTAAAGAGCCTCTGCAGATTGCCAGATAATCACTACTTAATTACAGTAGAGAGACTGTATTGACTAAAAGGACCTTGGATCAGGCCCTTCATCAGAAAAGCAAAGAAGTGGTGGCAAATGCCTAGCCCATTTTTTTGATGATGAAGAAAACCTTTTGTCAGGAATGAAATGCAACCCAGATCATTCTCTGCTAAGTTGCAGATAGCTAATGTCTGGTGCTGGAAATATGCAATGCTTGCAGTATCTACAGTGTGAAACTGCTGAAATAGTTCTGTGCATCCTTTCCATTTTACCCCTTGAAGAGGTGACGTGTAGTTGGAACTTGGGATGTAAGTGTTGTCACCAGAGTAGCAACTGAAGCAGTCTACAGAGTGGGACTGAAAAAACAGGGCCTAAGCGTTGCATTAGATGAGCAATATGATTTCTATTACTGCAGGAGGAATGTGAGGTGGAGGGGTGAACAGTACAGGCATTTTCACACAACAACCCTCCCCTTATGGCCTAGCATCAGCTTTGAAACAAGCTACTTTATTACATGTGTACCCCTGAATTTGAAAAGCATTTCAAGGGCCCTCAATCAAGAGACTGTTTTCAGGGTTGACATATCTCATTTTTAAAATTTAATTCTAACACCTTCCTGTTACATTTTCTAATACCATATAGCACTCTGCCTGCCAGTGAAACAAAACTGCTCTTGTAGTACCCACCCAAGGAAAAATCATGTTGTATTGTTCTATGGTTGGTCAGACATGGAAGAATCCACTTGGGTTCCTCCCTTGCCTTTCAGTGCTTTCATATGGTCACATCAGAGGTGGAAACAAAGGGGGAAAATTTTTGACAAGTTGCAGGACGTGTGAAGACAAGAATCTCACCAGTTCATTCTCCTACAGTGTGCTGTGAGCATCCTCTGTGCCTGTGCACTCTTCTGAAAAGGCTAAAGGATTAGTTCTCAAATTTGTTTTTCAGATGATCCCATGCTAACAGCTTTGTGTGGATTTGGGTTGGCTTTTCTGCACCAAGTCCTTTGACCTTTTAATCCTGCTGAGGTGACCTCTTCCTCTCTTTGCCCTCCAGTCCCTCAAGATTTCCTTGTTGTTTATTCTTCTTTCTCTGCATTTTTTGAGAATCTACAGCAGCCTTTCCAATCATTTGGGTAGTTAAGCTATGGGCTTGATCATGACATCCTTACTTATGCTGATTTATGCCTTCATCCCTACTGAAGCCAGTGAGAGTAGCTGCAAAGTAAAGCTGTATGAGTTTTGGGTAAGAGTAGTAGGCTGAGACCTTGGCAGTTTTAAAAAGGTAGGCATATTAATTAGAGGTTTGAAATATGTGATTGGGTGTTCCCATTCCATTGTTTTCATTAACTTAATTTCTGATCTGTGGAACCAGAGTTTCCAGCTGATTGCCTGCATGTGAAAAATGACTGAAAACTTCACGCTGCAATCATTCAGTCGCTGAGTGAACACGGACATTTGGAATA
Organism: Crocodylus siamensis; assembly: GCF_052110815.1. Lineage (NCBI taxonomy): Eukaryota > Metazoa > Chordata > Crocodylia > Crocodylidae > Crocodylus > Crocodylus siamensis. The sequence goes on along the minus strand of NC_143397.1, from coordinate 131,525,644 downwards.
TAAAGTTTAAACACTTCCAAAGCACTAATTCAGAAGTACACAACCTATAGAGAATCTTTCAATGCCACTGAAAACTGAATTCTTACTTCAAGTCCCATCATCTTGCAGTTGTTTCCTGTTGAAGGCATTCAGTCATACACTCCCTAAGAGCAGTCAGTGGCATGAGTGGGTAAGGTGTGCGTCTAGGTGGCACATGGTTTGGGTGGAGTCAGCCTGGCACAGAGTAGTACCAGGGTAGAACCAGCTGTTGCCACTAATGCCTGGTCTTGAAGACTGGAAGCTACTTCAGCAGGTACAGGATTATTTGCAGGACTAAAGACCCAACCATACATGCAGTCATAGTACAATGAATGCAGACTAGAATAAGTGAAGACAAGGGACACTTTTTTCCTATCATCCAAGTGGCAGGCAAGATGCACGAGAAGAGAAGAACATCTTCTGAGGCAGGTCCCCCTAACCCCACATCCTCCTTAATAATCTTTTCAGTTGGAAGCACTGCAGATATCTCAGCATAAGACTTTTTTTCCTTCCGAGAGATTTTTGCTCTCTTTTTCTAGGCCAAGGTTTTCCTTTCGTCTCCTCCATAATCCTCTGCAACTGACTTTTTTGTGTATTCATGCAGAGGACAGATATTTAATTCTGCCTTGTGTTTCTGTGCTTGGCATTTTTATACTGGCAGATCCATATGCTGCTTCCTCCCAGTTCATTGTTTCTGAAGGGCAAAAACCAGGACTATTGCAAAAACTACGGAAGCACATGTTTAACATTACACTTGTCTTTAAGATTCATTGCAATCAATAGGACAAAAGTGTGTGCTTAATTCTAAGCACATACAGAAGTACTTTTCTGAATGGGGGTGACTTCTAAACATATACTGAATTGCTTTCCTGAACTGATGCCTTTTTTACTTTATCTACCTAAGATTATGCTTTATACAATACTGGAAATCTAGGAATGGAGTTTGGCTTTTTTTAGGGAAAAATAATCTGAATATTTTCTCATGCCCTTTTTTTTTGGATGCTGTAAACTCATCCTAATTTTCTTTTACAAAAGTTTGCTATACTGGGAAGCCATACAAAAGTCTGACAATCTGGAATGAGAAAAAGACTGCATTGTACTGTATTTAACAAATGATAATGTGACCCACCAATGAATGGTTAGAAGATTTGGGAAAAATGCATTGCCCAGCATAAAGTTATCCAACATTCAGCATTAGGGTACAAAGAATTTATCATGCTCCCCCCCCTGCAAACCCCACATCCCCCATCACATATCCATCATGCCCAACTGTCAGACAGGACGAGACCTGCTGGCAGGAGTTGTGGCTGCAGCAGCAGTGGTCCCCCTACATCCTAGTTAGTTAAGGGGTCAGGGGGAGCTCTAATTGTTGTATGATAAGAAAACCAAAAGCAAACATCAAAAAACATAGATAGTTAGAACTGATTTCATTATGATCAGAGACACTGATAGGATTCCAAATTGCTTTAAATTTGTAAACATATCAATAAAACATTGCTCAACTGGTCTCCCTCTCTCTAGCGGTCTTTTGTTTTAATTGTGGAAGACCATGGATTTTAGGGTATTTTAAAGAGTGAATCTGGGATTTTTTTTTATCAGAGATTTTGTAGTTTTTAAATAGGGAACACCAGAATTCCTGCTAGTGAGGCAAGTGGCAGGATCCAGGCAGAGGAGCCTGCTCAGGGTGGGCACCTGGGACCCAGCTGGAGGTGGCTGACCTCCTGGCCACTTGGGGCCAGGAGGACACGATTTGACAGTTCAAAGCAGGCCACCACACTGATTACATTTTCCGGGGATAGCTGCCCAGATAGGAGGGTGGCAGCACACATGGCAGTAGTGCCGCACAAAGGCCAGCTGTGCAGCCGCAGCCTGCTGGTAGCTGGCTTAGATGTGCAGATGCCTCTACTGTGGTCATGCAGTCCCCAGCTGGGTCTGGCAGGTGCACAGCCTTGGGGCCACATGCTGTCACAAGTGGCAGCAGGTCACAGCCAGGCAGCAGCCCCCACTGTCAGACTGCTGCAGTGGGTAGAAGGTGCAGGGAACTCTCAGGGCTGCTTCAGCAGTCCAGGTGGTACAAGGGGTAGTGTCCCCAGGTACCAATTGCCTGGGCCCCAGAAGCTCCTGCAAGTCAATAGTCCTGAGCCACTTGCCAGGGCAGTTTTTTATACTGCTGGGGCCAGGACAGGACAGGCTGTAGCTCCCCCTGGCTGTAGATCTGGGAGGAGCTGGGCAGGGTTATTTTGCCCCAAGTGGCACAACTTGCCCCACACCCAAGTGCATGTCTGGGCACATGTGCTGAGGAAAAAATGTGTGGCTCAAATTTGTGTCACTCCTATTTGAGCTGCTGTAAACACACATGCCTGCATGTGTGGATGTGCCCATAGGGACTAAATCAGAATGACCAAGGCAGAAACTGAGATGCAGCTAGCAAGGGGCATGGAAGGCACTCCAAGACGTTCCATAGAAGGTATTCCAAAAATATTAGATGATGGCCAAAGAAAGTGTAGATCCATTAGAAGAGGCAGCTAATATGTAAACTGTGGAGAAGGCTGAAGTGTGTAAGACCTTTCCTACTTCAGGCTTCATACAAAAAAGATTGATTACCAGCTGGTAGTACAGTTAGCATCAAGCAAGAGGAGGAAAGAAGGGTATTCATCGCCTAGAGTAGGGAAATAAAAAGAGGTTACTTATACATGATGGATGCTTTCAGATCAACATGGCCTGATGAGAGCCATCCTAAACAACTCAAGGAATTGGCTGAAGAAATTGTAGAACAGTTGGATATTATCTTAGAAAGCTCAGGGCATCAGGTTTGTTTCCAGAAGACTGGAAAAGAGTAAATAAGCCTCTGCTTCAGGGTAGGAGCAGTACAGCACCCTGCCGTGAGCTAAGGGTGAGTCTGGGGCCATGCACATGCAGCAGTTGGGGAGAGGCTGCCCACATGGTGAATAGCTCAGGGGCTCGTGGCTCAGTCTTCACTTCTTCAGGTAGAATAATCCTAATTCTTCCAACCTGGCCTCATATATCATATTTTCTAAACCTCTCATCAATTTTGTTGGTCTCTTCTGGACTTCATATCTGCCTCTGTTTGTCTGCGTCTTTTTTGAATTACCCAAAACTGAGCATACTAGTCCAGGTGAAGCCTCACACCAGTGCTGAATAAAAGTGGAAGAATTGTTTTCCATGACCCAGCTACAACATTCTTGTCAATACATCCCAGTAGATTAGCGGGTTTTTTTGCAATGATATTACATTAATGAATCATGTCCCTTAGCTCCTTTTCTACAGTCCTGCAGCCAAGCCAGTCATTTTCTATTTTGGATTTATGTATTTATTAGTCCTTTCTATGTGTGTTATTTTGTGTTATTCCTCATTGAATTTGACCCAATATATTTCAGATCATTTTCTTCAGTTTACTAAGATTATTTTGAACCTTAATCTTCCTCTCTAAAGCGTATACTATTTCCATTTAGTTTTATATCATCCACAAATTTGCCACATGTATGTTCAATTCCATTTTCCAAGTCATTAACGAAAATCCTGAACAGTACTGCAAAGGATTGACTTTGGAACATTCCACTTTTTATCTCTCCCCAGTTTAACATTGAGATTTTCTCCCCATGCTTACTCTCCCAAAACAGTGGCAGTCCTTAAGCTACTTCAAGTAGTCCACTTCAAGTAGTGATCCTCCTATGGCACTGTGTCACGGAGTCTTTAACACATTGCCTTGTTCTTTATGCTTCAGGAGGCCTCACCCACTGTAGGCCTGGTCCTCCTTTCATTTCAATTCCAGAGCTCTTCTTGCTGTGGGCTGTGGTTCACTACTGCAGCTTTGTGCTAAATATGATGCGTTAGGTTTTCTAGCACTACATATACAGCAGTTCTGTCCAGCAGTAACAGAGAAAGAAGCTAATCATTTAGAGAAGTAGGGGAAAACTCCCTTAGAGAAAGAAACTGCAACCTGGATTTTAAACTCAGTTTCCATTTTAATCAAAATATTTTTTCTTCCTGGTTTGGATGCTTTTGAGATCATGTGCTGAAAGTATTCAAATTTATGTCCCAAATGTTCATGCTCACCCAGCAACTCAATGAATTTAGAGGAAACGGCTGGTCTCAGAGCAGCTGTTAGTTTGGTTTGAGTGCAGCAGAGGATCTTATTAAAATAATAAATTTCCACAAGAACTGCTACTGCAGCATTTTTTCCCCTTATACGTTATGCAAGACCAGTTGGATGACATCAGCACATCTGGACAGCTCAGAGATCTGGAAATTTAGAAACAAACATGGGATTGCTTGGACCTGGGCAAAGCTAGAGTATCCACTGAGAGGCGAACGTGATGTGTCACTTTTCATAGGGCCCAGTTGGCACCCACCATATAGGGTGTATGACCAAGAGCTGCAGTGGTGATAAATGGAATCCCAGCCACTCCTTTGGACAACAGGCAGATGCAGCACAAATAAAGGTGGGGGGGGGGAGGAGGGGAGAGGTTCCTTTTTCCCCAGCAACATGTTGTTAAATACCATCAATAGGAACTATTGGGCCACCTGCTAGGCCAAGAAAACCAGCCATCATGGATTTTCTACCCAACCTCCTTTCTCTACACTCTGGCTTAACAAACTGCCCTTTGAAACTAATTGATTTAAGGCCAAATCCTGGTCCCACTGGGCATGTCCACACGAGTGTGCACGCACATCTTGCAGTATCTTAAGCAACCGGGGTGCATCTTGCAGCATCTTAAGCAACCTGAAGCAACCAGAGGCTCTGTCTTTCACAGAGACACTCTGGTAGCCAGCCAGAGCATCCCTATGGCTGGCACTCACCCCAGTGCTGAAGCACGCTGCCTACCTGTGCAGGGCAGGCAGCATGCCAGCCACAGGGAGCTAGACCTAAGCTCCTGCCAGTAAGTAGGAAGGGGTAGGGTTGAAGGAGGGGGGAGGGCACAATGGGGGGACCCCCACTGGCCCCAGCTGCTCCCTCAGCCCCACAGATCACTGCCCCGTCTGGCCCCATTCCTCGCCCATTCCTCCAGCCTCCCCATTGCTGCCCTGCCCAGCCCAGCCCCATGCCCTGCCTGCCCCCCAAACCCTCTGATCGTTGCCCTGCCTAGCCCCATCCCCCTCCTGCCCTCCTGATCACTGCCCCATCTCCCGCCTGCTCCCCAAGCCCCCCTGATTGCTGCCTTGCCCATCCCCATCCCCTGCCTGCCTCACTGCCCTGCCTGGCCCCCCTCCTGCCCTCCTGATCACTGCCCTGCCTGGCCCCAGCATCCTAGCAATTAAAAAAACAAAAGAAGCCTATACTCACTGGCAGTAGCAGCTGCTGTTGGGGTCACTGGGGCCTTGTGGCAGAGGCCTCCCACAGCACAGGGCCCACGTGACAACCACAGTGGCCCCAGCTGCCTGACAATGCACAGAACTGTGCAGCGCCCTGCCAACTCCAGCCACACCCATGCAATGGGGCACTGCAGGTGCCAGGTGGCTGGGACCGGGCCCCACTGCCCCACACTGCATGGGGAACTGTACCACAAGGCCCCAGTGACCCCAGTGGCAACCCTGGTGAGTACAGGGCTTTTTTTGGATTTTTTTTTCTTTAAGTGCTGGGAGGGGCAGCCACTTGGGGATGTGGGTGCAAGCAAGGGATGGGGCCAGGCGAGGCAGCCATTGGGGAGTCTGGGGGAGTGGGTGGGGAGTGGGGCCAGGTGGGACAGCCATTGTGGGAGCTGGGGGTGCAAGTGGGGGGTGGGGCTGAGGGGGCAGTTATGGGGGTGGTGCAGGAGCCAGTGGGAGATGCAGTCAGGCAGGGCAGCAATCTGGGGTGCTGGGGGAACAAGTGGAGGTGGGGCACGTGGGCCCTGCAGGGGGGGGTGGTAGCCCCTGTGGGGGCCATGTGGCCCCTGGTGAGGGGGCTGTAGGCCTGTGGGGGGCAGTCTGTGAGTAGTGTAAGGGGGCTGCACCCTGCAGGGGGCAGGGGACCTACCCCTCCTGAGCAGTATCTCTGCACAGTTTCCCCACAATCCACCCACATGCCCCACTCCCCTTCTGGAAACTGCACATCCCCCCAGGACACATCCTGCGTGCCTAGCTGCCAGACAGGATGAGACGTGCTGGCAGGAGCTATGGCTGCAGGGGCAGCTGTCCCCACATCCTAGTTAGTGAAGGGGTCACAGGGAGCTCTAACTGCTCTATGATAAGAAAACCAAAGGCAAACAGCAAAACATGTAGGTATTTAGAATTCATTTTATTATGATGATAGGGACACTGGTAAGCTTCCAACGTGCTTTAACACTGTAGATATATCAATAAAACATTGCCCAACTGATTGCTGTCTCTCTGTCTCTCACTTTCTCTCTCTGTATGGTGGTCTTTTGTTTTAATTGTGGAGGGACATGGATTTCAGGCTATTTTACAGAGTGACTTTGGGATTTTTTTTATCAAGGATTTTTCAGTTTTCAAATTGGAAACACCAGAATTCCTGCTAGGGAGGCAAGTGGCAGGACCCAGGAAAAGGACCCTGCTAAGAGCTGGCACCTGGGACCCAGCTGGAGGTGGCTGACCTCCTGGCCAATTGGGGTCAGGAGGACATGCTTTGACAGTTCAAAGCAGGCTACCACACTGAGAACATCTTCCAGGTGATAGCTGCCCAGATGGCTGGGCAGGGGCACACATAGCAATAGTGCTGCACAAAGGCCAACTGTGCAGCCATAGCCTGCTGACAGCTGGCCCAGAGGAACAGATGCCTCACTGGCTGTGCAGTACCTGCCTGGGTCTGGCAGGTGTGCAGCAGGTCACAGCCAGACAGCAGCCCCCACTGCCAGACTGCTGAAGTGGGTAGAGCAGGAGCAGGCAATTATTTCAGGTGGAGGGCTGCTTACTAAGTTTTGGCAAGCCATTGAAGGCCACACAACAGGCAGCCAAGGGCAGATAAATATTAATTTTATAAAATTTTTAGGTGCCCCATGGGCCAGACAGAATGGCCCGGCAGGCCACATCCAGCCCGCAGCCTGTGTTTTGCCCACCCCTGGGGTAGAAGGTGCAGGGAACTCTCAGGGCTGCTTCAGCAGTCCAGCTGGCACAAGGGGTAGTGTCCCCAGGTACCAATTGGCTGGGCCCCAGAAGCTCATGAGCACAATTTGCCCCACACCAAAGAGCATGTTCAGGCACGTGTGCTGAGGCAAAAAGCCCCACCTCAAATTTGCACTGCTTCTACTTGAGTTGCTGCACGTGCTTGCATGTGTGGATGCACCCACTGAAGTCAAAGGCAGATCCAGCCCTTAATTATATTAATCAAGAAGAGAAGTATATTTATATTGAAGACTTGTAATGCCACACTTGTAATCATCTGACAAGTTCACAAGTAAGCCAGCCTCCCAAGTGTGGTTGGACATTTCAACTGCAGCCCTATCACTGAAAGCCAAATCAGATTTACTGGTGAGTTGTTTTAAGATGAGTGGTGGTTTCCAAAGGCACCTAGTGAAGAAAGAAAAGATATGACTTTTTTTTAAGCTATTTTATGCACTATGAACCCTAACATGACATAAACAGAGTTTAAATTGTATCATCTCTTTAAAAATATTAGTAGTGGATCAGCTATTAATATACAACGTGTCTTCAACAATCTTGATACTGTTGGTACCAACCAGATAGTGTCCAGGAAGCTCCCATATTTGACAACATTTTTAGGACCCGTTCATTTCTAGCACCTGTTCTAGTCTGTTTAAATTATATTAACTCATAATTTGGCTCAGGAGAATCAAAACAATCACTTTTGTATCTTACCTTACATTAGTAAAGATGGTATAATACAAAAACGATATAATACTTGCCATTTAAGATGTATAGATGTATATATGCTTTCACTGTAACACATTAAGCATTCTTTGCATATTTTAAAGTACCCTTTCTCTCAGAGAAGTGCCTTCTATATTAGGGCTGTCCCGCTGGCAGCCCATGGGGAGGCAACATGTGACCTTCCTATGGGGTAACCTGCAGCCCTGACTCCTGATCCAGGCTTTACTTCTCCACCGTTCTGGCTGCAACATGTCATAGATAAAGAAAGGCAGGGGAGACAAGGGACCACCAGTGCCTTGCCATTGCAATGGGAGAGGCAAGGGTTTCTTAGGATGATATCTGTTATTGGACCAACTGTGTAGCTGGGATAAAGTTAGACAAGTTTTTGAATGCAAAGAGGAGGAAGAATGTTCTACATGTGGAAGATGTCTAACTTTAATCTAACTGTGCAGTTGGTCCAATAAAAGATATCACCGTCAGAAATGCTTCCTTCTCACAATTTCTGGGCCACCATGGCTACCTCATCACTTTTACATTACCTGCCACTGCAATGGCAGAGAAACAATTGGGTTAATGTATACTTAAAAGAACCTAGGAAGTGGATTGTCTCTTATTGGACAGAGGGAGGCAACCCCCACTTTTTCCCCAGAATGTTTTCTAACCTGACCTTTCTGAATCATTATTTCTTCTGAAATCTCTTCTTTTTCACCCTCTGCCTTGTTTCAGCTGTTTATTAGGACTGGTATGTACTGCCACTGCCCAGTGCTAACTGGGTATTTCTGAACAGTCCTGCCCAAGGTTTTATTTGCACTGGGAACAGGATTACTCACATGCTGAAAGTTAATCATGTGCTTAAGTGTTTGGCAAAATTAGGGCCAAACCCCTCTGCACATCAAGTTCCCAACCTGACAAAAGGGGTTGACAATACTTCCTTTCTCCCAAACACTCTCTCCATCTTTATTAAGTCTGTGACTTGTTTTGGAGCAGGAACTGTCTTTTAATACAAGCCTGCACAGCCCATTACATAAGGTAGCCCGGGTCATTTGGCTTTATGATAATAATGAAATAACAATAGCAAGGGGTAGGCAAGAAAGAATCTTCCTCCAAACTTCCCTAATACGGCATCAGTTGTTTGTGCAGTTTCCTCTGCTTGTGTCCAAACATGAATATTAATGCTGAGACAGACAGTTCTTGCATTTAATTAATTGAACACAATCTATGTTACTGCTACTAATTCACACATCTCTACTCAGACATGGAATTTTTCTAAATAAGGAGTGGAAAGCAACTGTCTTGGGTTTTTGTTCCCTGTAAATTGTACAGGCATTTCCCCAACAATGAGAAGGCTAAGGAAGTTTTCCTGCCTTGTGCCAATATAAAACAAATATCTGAGACAGATTTTCCCATTATTGTATGCACAGTCATGAATTTATGATCAAGTCAGACTATTTTGCACCGCTGCAATTATTCCTCCAGCTGAATTCGTTAATATGCTATTGGCTGTTTACATCCTTCCTATAAAACTGACTCTATTTGGTGTCACGGAGCTCAGTTATTATGAGAACCTTCAATAAGACTTAAATAGCATAGGAAAAATATGAATTACAGGCTCGAATGTTTTCTCAGGGTTGTGAATCAAGTGCACAAAAGAAAGCTCTCAGTCCCTACTGAGGTTATTATAATGCCATTTTTTTTTCTAGCGAACAAAATAATTGGGACCAATGGAGCTTTTCTCTCCTCTCAGGAAAGGGTGGTCTATTTTGACTGTCAAATATATTTGTAAGGTATGCAAATCACAATACCTAAGGTTGATTTTTTTTTATCAAAGAATAGCATGCAGTGGCACCTCTGCATTATCCCTTAGACATCAGGCAAAGCGGAAGATATCTCCCTTCACTGTTACTATTCCTCAAATAGTTCCACCTGACAATAACCTACCATAGGCAAATCAGGCAAAATGGTGATTTTTTTTCCCCCCAAAGAAGTACACACATTTTTCCACTAATAAATAATCTAATGAGACCTGATCCCTCAGCACACTGAGCAAACTGGGTTTGGTTCTCCCAATACACTTAGGGCTCCTTTCCTAAATACATTTTAGCTGAACCACAAAATTATGAGGCAGCATGAATCAGTGATCTATGTAACCTGTTAGACAAGAGGTCAGATCATGTAATCCAAATGGTCCTTTCTGATATTAAACTCCACAGGTTTTAATTAAACCTGTGAATAGTGCCATTAACTCCAGTGACTCAAAGAGACATAATAGAAAAACTTACATGTGTAATTAAGGTTTAAGCACTTCCGTAAGTGCTGTGTTGGATAGAAGCCACAGTGTTCAGCGTCTGGTATGAAAGACAACATAAATCTCCTTCCACACCAGGCACTGGAGGCAATAGATGTGCTCTAAGGGTAGGGAGAGACTTTACACATAAACCAGTTTAAGTGATCAGAATTTGGTTAAAACCTGTAACAGAACAGATGTTCAGTGCATATTAACTAGTTTGAAAATGGCTGAAACTGGTTTGAGATAAATCTGGTTGAATGTAGTATTAGACTTAACTGATTTGGGTCAAACCAGTTTATGCAATGTCTGTCCCAGACCCCTTCTTGGTTTAAGATAAACCAGACACCTCCAGCTTCATGGCATGCTCTCTGGGTTGGGCAGGGCTCTATGCTCCACAGCAGGGCTGGCCCCTCCCTTCTGCTCCTTGGCTGCAGCTTCAGCAGAGACTTGCAGGCTGCTTCCCTCCACCCCCTCAGCACTCCCTGGTAAGCAGGAATTCCCCACTCCCCTCTGCCTTCCTGAGGAGGCATCTGTGTATTAGCTACCAGACCACATGCTGGCTACGGCCCGTGCTGAATCAACAGGTGGAATCATTCCCTGCTGGCCTGGCCACATCCTCCCCCTTAGTTCAGTTCTGTGCAAGGGAAGGGAGGGCTGCTGTAGCACCCCCATCTTCTAGCCTGAGCCACTGCAGCCATGTGCCTGCATTTCTGGGATGATTGCACAGTTACAAACCAGTTCAGCCTAGCCAGGTTAGACCAACCTGCAAAGATTGAATCAATTCAGGCTCAGGCTTTTTGAATCTGTCCCTAGCCCAGGAGTAAGCAACTTCAGGCCATTTGGAGCAATAGGAAAGCAGAGGCGCCCCCCCCACCTTTCTCCTCTCCCCCACAATTTGAAAAAACAAAATAAGGCAGATTGCTGTTGTAGACAGTTCAAACTTTCCATTCCCTGACTTTGCATTGATGCTGGTGGGGCGAGGGGGGAGGAGGTTGGAAGCTATGATCAAGTCAAGATTTTACTAACTGGGCTACCACATGATCTATGTGAGCAACTTGTACAAAACACAACCCTTTATTTCTAGGTTGGGAAAATTCTCCAAATAGCAGCTGGCAGTCACTAGGCAGGGAGGTAGTTGGAAAAGTGCACTTACTTTCCACGTACCATTAATCTGCATTATTTCTCTAATAGAAATGCATTTTTTTAAAAATGTCACCACAAAAACCAAAACCAAAATATTTCATAGCAAACCCAAACAACCCAGTACCAAATCAGGAATTTCAAGGTAAGGGAGAGGGAGGAGCTGGGTGTGTGGAGAAGAGTGAAACGAAATGGTGGAGAACTTTAGATCAAGCTACAGAAACTAATGTGCCTTTGCCATACGAGTCTGATGGGTCACCAAAGCTTCAGTGGAGTTAGGCATTTTTTAAATTGCAGATACTCCCTTGCATATGCTTTGTTCCTTGGAAAGAGAAAAGAGAGCCAACACCCCATGGCCAATGTTAATCATGTTACTTACTGCCCAATTGGAAGGCACTCCCATACGAAAGAGATGACTGCAGTGTAACCATCTATGTGGAATAGAATAGCAGAGTTTGTAAAGACTACTTAAGCAGCATATGTGCTACTATTATGTCCCCCCACAGCTCCCTGAGTATGCAAAGACTTCGTTCCATACAGGATTTATTTTTTTAATCTGTAGGAAAAAAACTTAGCAAAAAGTATCGTTCATGTTGACAAGGGTTCTCATGGGAACATCAAGAATAAAACAGCAGTAATTTGCCCACAGATAAATCATAAAGAAAGCAAGCAGACAAACAGGTAGTAATGGAATGGGGTAAGATTACCTTTTAAAAGCATCTCTTGATGCTGATATGTAGCAAGTGCATTTAACATCATAAACACAGGTTTACTTAGGGAAGATACAAGGAAATAGCAGGTGAAAATAGAATCTTGTAGCAAATACAGTTTAGCCATTCCTTCTGAATACAAGAAACAGATGAGCATCAGAGTAAGGAGAGGGAAAATGAGAATCCCATTGGGTATGGCCTCCTTAGGGAGAGCTGGCAGTTGCAACCCAGAATATTATTACTTCTTTGGCCCAAGCATTTACGCTGTCCATGGTTATTAGAATCATAGAAGTAGGGTGGGAAGGGACCTTGTAGATCTCAAGTTCGACCCCCCGCCAGGGCAGGAGAAAAAATGGGCTCAGATGACTCCAGCCAGGTAGGCATCAAGCCTCTTCTTAAAGACCTCCAGGGTAGAAGCCAGCACCACTACCCTTGGAAGTTGGTTCCAGATCCTAGCCGCCCTGACCGTGAAGTAGTTCTTACGGATATCTAATCTAAACTTACTCTCCAACTTGTGGCCATTATTCCTTTTTATGCCAGGGGGCACTAAGGGAAACAAGGTCTCTCCCAAACCCTTCTGGTCCCCCCTAGTGAGTTTATAGATGGTCACCAGGTCCCCCCTCAGCCTTCTCTTGTGAAGGCTGAACAGGTTCAGGTCCTGCAGTCTCTCATTGTAGGGTCTGCCCTGTTGTCCCTGGATCATGCGGGTGGCCCTCCTCTGGACCCTCTCAATGTTGTCCACATCCCTCCTGAAGTGAGGCGGACAGAACTGGACACAGTACTCCAGCTGTGGCTTGACCAGTTTAAGAAAAAATTAAGCGCTCCGAGTCACATATATATCGAGCGTAAACTTGCTTATTTACAAAGTCCTTGAGCCAGTGCTGTTCAACATCTTCATTAGCGACCCGGACGAGGGTGTGGAGAGCACCCTGTTCAAGTTCACTGATGACACCAAGCTGTGGGGTAAAGTGAATACACCAGCAGGCAGGGAGTGCATCCAAGCAGACCTGGATAGGTTAGAGAAGTGGGCGGATCTGAACAGGATGCAGTTCAACAAGGACAAGTGCAGGGTGCTGCACCTGGGGAGAGGAAACCAGCCTTACGGTTATAGATTAGGGGCTGACCCTCTTGGCAGCACAGAGGCAGAGAGGGATCTTGGAGTCAGGATTGACTCCAGGATGAATACAAGTTGCCAATGCGACGAAGCAACAGGCAGAGCCAACTGCACCCTGTCATGCATCAACAGGGGCATCACTAATAGGTCCAGAGAGGTCTTGCTCCCCCTCTATGCAGTGCTGGTCAGGCTGTAGCTGGAGTACTGTGTCCAGTTCTGGGCGCTGCACTTCAAGAAGGACATGGAGAACCTGGAGAGGGCCCAGAGGAGGCCACTTATATGGTTGGGGGCCTCCGTGGCCAGCCCTATGAGGAGAGGCTGAGGGACCTGAATCTCTTCAGTCTCCGCAAGAGGAGACTGAGGGGGGGATCTTGTGGCTGCCTACAACCTTATCAAGGGCCACCAGCAGGGACTCGGGGAAAGTCTGTTCACCAGGCCCCCCCTTGGAGTCACCAGGAACAATGGCCACAAGCTGAGGGAAGATACGTTTAGGTTAGATATTAGGAAGAACTACTTCACTGTAAGGGTGGCCAGAGCCTGGAATAGGCTTCCCAGAAAGGTGGTGCTCTCACCTTCCCTGGAAATCTTCAAGAGGAGACTGGTTAGGCACCTGGCTGGGGTCTTATGACCCCTGCCACCCCCAGTGCTCCTTCCTGCCTATGGCAGGGGTCGGATTAAATGATCTGTCTAGGTCCCTTCTGACTCATTGATTCTATGAAAGAATGCACACAACATCCTGATCCTTCAAACAGACAAACAGCAGACAGCTGCCTTCCCAAATCTGCCCTTCCACTTAGGTCTGGGCTCCAAAGTCCTCCCTATCTGTTTTCTTTTAGGGCTACACACAACTCCTTTTAACTGGGTTTCTCTAACAAGACTCAGTCTGCAACTGGTATCCTTGAGCTCTGAGAATCTGCAGCCAAGGAAACTCCTTGGCCTACTTGGATTAGATTCAACTTGGTGGCTGGTCTCTCACTCAAAATCTCTCTCTCTATATATAGATCCTGCAAAGATTTGCCCTTGAATATCCCTCTTCTCTTGACTTCAAGCAAGCCTGTGTAATGACTGTAAATAGACTTAGTCCCATCCCAGCAAAGGTCTTTACAGGAAGTCTTTCAAAGACATTATGCTTAGCAGATGAAGGTACTTTCATTGCATTGCAGGTTTGAGAGCTGGACTCTTCAGGATAGGCACTGTCTCCTTTTGTGCATAAAACACCCCCACAGGAGCGGCTGGTGAATTCAGACTGGTGGGGTGCGTGAAGCGTCACGTGGGAGTGGGGTGGGGTTTGCAGCTGGCTGGGAGCTGGGGGGAGGGAGAGTTGCAGTCAGCTGGGCACTCTGGCTGGGAGTGAGGAGGCTGCAAAACCCCCTGCTCTTGGCCGGCTGCGAATCCCCCCTGCCAACTGCAAACATCCCCCTGCTGTTCCCGTGGGCCGCTTCACCTGCCCCACCAGTCTGAGTTCACCAGCCGTGCCTGCGCCCCCACCTACCATACTGGGGCTCTGACCTAAGCTGAGGTCTCAAGGGGCAATTCTAAATAGAAATAATCTAACACCATTATTTACAACCAGTAACTGCTTGGTATCAAACACTTCTGCTCAGAAATCAGCTGAAGAAACCGTTTGCCCCAGGAACACTGAGGCTTTGTTTTTGCTTGTTGCTCCTTAAATTCATAGACTTATTGACCTTAACACCAGAAAGAGCCTTATAGCCAAGATTTCTAGTTCTCTGTTTAAAACTTACAAATTCTTTGATAAAAATATTGCAAATATTCTGATTAACCCCCCCCAATTCACATTGTTCTGCAATTAAAATGAAACAACACTATAGGTATCAGTTGAACACAAGTTTTATTGATATATTTACAAATTTAAAACTATTTGGGAGCCTACCAATGCTTCAATAACTATAATAAAATAAATTCTAAATAACTTTAAATGTTGGTGTTTGATTTTTTTTTTTTATCCTGGAGAATTAGAGCTTCCCCTGCCCCAGAGACCCAGGTCTGCCCCCACCAGTAGTGCCTGAGCCCTGGCTGCTGCCTGTGAGAGGCAGCAGCTGCTGCAGCTGGACCGCTCCCACCTGAGCCCTGAGGCTGTATATTCTAGCCCTCAGCCCGAAGCACTGCCCCAGCCCCAGCCCCAGCTCCACCCTTGCCCAACTCCATCCGTCCCTGCCTTCCTATGGGAGCCTCAATCCCCCACCCCCACTCAGACTTATCTGAGGAGAGCTTCAGGAGCTGCTCTCCGTGCTGCTTGGCTGTCATGCACATGTGTATGCGCACACATGCACATGGCACCTCCTGCCTGATTGCCCTCTTTCCACTCTCCCCAGCCCCTTGCAGGCTGGAACTCTGCCAGCCTGCAAGGGAAAACCCACCTTCCCTGTGTTTTTCTCCTTAAAAAGAGAAAATCTGGGTTTTACTGTGTTTTTCTGTGGTGAATGGAAAATAACTGCTTATAACTAGGGACCTACTGAATTCACAGCAGAAGTGGGCTGCATGGCAGCTCCTTTAATTTTGCAGGTTCACCTATGCACCTTCCCCTACTGATTGGCAGTGGGGCCCCCTGCTCACTCCTGATTGGCAGGGAAGTGAAAATTGAATGGCACAATTTTTGCTTCCTGGCCAGTCAGCTGCAAGCAGCAGAGCCACCAAGGCTCCTCAGCCAATCAGCAAGGGGGACGGGGGGGGAGGGCAGAACCTGCAAAATTAAAGGAACTGCAGCACAGCCCACGTTGGCTATGAATTTGATAGGTCCCTATTTATAACCTATACAACACAGGCCAAAGAACCTCCTTTTGCCTGTAACTTCTGTTGGAACCATAGTATATTTTTTTGAAAGATATTCAAGGCTTGACTTATGGATGGAAATGCCACCACATCTCTTGACATGTTGTTCCAATGGTCCAACCCAATTCTCCCCTTTATAGCCAATCTGAGCTGTTAAGCTACCACTTCCAGCCACCTACTCTTGGTATTCCTTTGTCTGCATAATTAAGGAGCCTTAACAGTTATACAAAGTTATCAACTTGCACACATCATCCTTCCCAGGAAATTTTAGTTGTGTATAGACCTATGTGAATGAAGCATCTAAGAGAGAGAGTCCCATACTACAACAGGCAGTTAATTTTCTAAGGTGTGTATGTATAGGAGAGACAGAAATACTAACTGCATTGTACATCATTAGAAATCTAACCTCTAGTGCTGTATTGGGCTGAGGACACTGTCATGATTAAACAACCAACACCGACTAGCACAGTAAATAGACACTCTGGCCACATCCAGATGTGCACGGACATTCAGTTCTCTGGGGACAATTAGTGGAGAACATGCAGTATGTGGTGCTACAGATGTGTCTGTAGTGCTACATACCGCATGGTGGCACTCATCTGTACAAGGCCTCTGATTTCCACTTGCTGACAATGGATAAAATGACATTCTGTTTTCTGTTCTATTCATCTGGTAGCACAGACTGGGCTCAGTGCAACAAGGAGTCTCTGCTTTGAAACTCACTGTATGAAGAGACAGGAAATAATGAGGTTCAATGTTCCTAGCTATACAATAGCTTTGAATAGCAAAGGTAAAGTCTTCATTTCTGCCATCACAAACCATCATTGTATGCTGGCAGCTTCCATTAACTTCATGGACAAGGGTGTTTCAGAGAAGGGTGAAGTAGGCAGATACTGATGAGACAGCACTTACTGAGGAGAAAGAAAAAGACAACGATAGGAGCAGAAAAGTGGATGCCTTGGTGGATACATAGCTAATTGGCCAAATCCATTTCAAGAGAAGTGGGAGGGAAATAAAGCATTCCAAAAGTCAAGGGTAATGTTTCTACAACAATGGCTGCCTATGAAAACGGAGAATGGGAGGGCTAGGATTCTTAGAGAAAGTACTGATTACCGACATTATTGTACTGACTGGACTAAATCAGGCTTGTCTTTAGAAAACCTCAGTTTTTTAAAATAATAAATTATTTCAATAGGAGCATGTCTGACAGTTAGTTTTAACAGGATCAGGCCCTTTATATAGAAAGAATATAATGGGACACTGATAGGAGCAGGCAAAATACTGCCAGGAGTAGAGAAAACCAGTGTATGCATGTGTTTCCACTTCTTGCTTCCATCCCATGGTACAAGAGTGCCTTTGCTGCAGTGAAAAGGTGACACTTAAACTAATTCGTAACACACACACACACACACACACACACACACATATGCACATGCGTGCACACACACACACGTGCACCTCTACCACTGTGGAATTCACTGCTGCAGGGTCCTATATTCAGGCAACAAAGATTCTGAAATAGCTGATGGTACTATTGAAGTGATGTTGTAGCCATGATGGGTCCAGGGATGATGCAAGAGGCATGGATTTTTGTGGGTAATATATTTTATTGGTCCAGCTGCATAGTTGGGATAGAGTTAGACAAGTTTTCCAGGACTTAAAGAAGAATGTCTTGCATTCAAAACTTGTCTATCTTTATCCCAATTATGCAGTTGGTCCAATAAAAAATATCATTCACAAAAATCCTTGAAATAGCTGGGTCATTTCTATACAAATGGCAGTTAGCTGTTGTGCCAGTTAGTAAATGTTGAAGCTCTCCTGTTTCAGAAGATAAGAAAATCAGAAGAGAAGGCAAGGGGAAAATCCCACACCATTATGTCCTTCTTCTAACCATACGCCCCCCCGCCCCCGTGCCTTGTCGTTCGTTCTAATACATCTACCTTAGGAACTCAGGACAAGATCTGCAAGGTCCCTTCCAGCCTCTAACAACTATGAAACTGCACTCTCACAGAAATAACTGGCCAATATGGTACAGAAGGACCACATAGTCCAAGCAGTATTTTCAATAACTGTCACAGTACTACAACTACAAATCTTTATTCTCAGTGGCTTTATAACCATTACCAATGCAAACGGGTTGAGGCTTTAATATGATATGTTAATTCTTACAATTGAAAAGCATAGAGGGGACACATAAAACAGCCATGATAGCACAAGGCATTTGGGGTTTACATAATTACAAATATGTAATCTTGATGGTTTCTGTCTAGCATCTTAGCTAGAGAAAGGGAAATAAAATGCATCAGGAATTTAGCATGAATTGTCAGCCACATGGTGTAGAGCATCAAACCCTCAGCTCCCACTTTCATTCATTTTACAATATTATAACTAGTAGTAAAGATGAATACTTGCATTAGAATTCCAGTGATGACTCCTTAAAATCCGTATTTCCTTTCAGACAGGTATCTGTCTATATATAGAGAAAATCTCTTCCAGTGTTGAGCAGCTTCTGTGATAATAGATAGTAGCTGAAGGAACAGATACCGCTCCCCTTTTTATAACCAATTCTGCACACACAGAACATTGTTTCCCTCCTCTTAATCCAGTGCATGGGCTGGAGTCCTTCACATTGGGTGCAATGGTCCCTTACAGAAGTTATTTCAGCTACAGACTCAAAGGGCTTTGGGACGTACCTTCAGATACTTGTGTCTTGACATTTATGAGTTTTTTCAATGCTTTTTGGGTGTTTTCTCCATGCATCTGGAAAAGCTAGAAAAGATGATATTTAGGGCTTCCTTCTGCTCCCTCTGTGTATAGTACCTTATCCTTTTCCTTGCTTTAGAGTCAAACTACTCTTAGGCAATTTCCCTTTGTAACCATTCTGCAAGCTTGCATTTAGATGGGTTAGCTTTGGGACTTGCCTTTTAGAAGCAGAGGGCTATCTCCTAGTCAAACTGCATTTGGGTCTTTTCCAATTAGATACATTTCTATTGATATAAGACCTATCCCAAGAGAGGCAGTGGTGACAAATTGAGATTTCCTAGTGTTCTGTATGAACAATTCCCATCTGTTTCCTACACAAAAATCTCTAGTTATTGTAGAGAGGCACAACACAAGATATGAACAATTTAGAGGAAAGCAAGTAAATTCTAGTAACAGGTGAGCAATAGAAATTCAGCACAAATAGCCCTACGTGCGTATAAGGATGAAAACAGGCAACAGGAGATCTCAAATTAAAAACCTGGCAACAGCCCACATCTGCAGCCCTAGAGCTGAAATCTCTCTGCCATCTGTCAGTCTGTTTAAGAACATCTTGTGCACTACAGAAGACTTAGTTCTCCCTGAACCCATGCTATAGGGGATTCACAGCAACATCTCTGGACCACAAGTACCTAAAATGAAATATGAACTCAAGCTAATGGCATAGTCAGCACACTGGCTGCAGGCTAACTGAATCATAGAAGTCGGGTCGGAAGGGACCTTGTAGATCTTCAAGTCTGCCCCCTGCCTGGGCGGGAGAAAAAAACTGGACCCAAATGAGTTCACCCAGGTAGGCATCAAGCCTCTTCTTAAAGACCCCCAGGGTAGGAGCCAGCACCACTTCCCTTGGAAGTTGGTTCCAGCTCCTAGCCACCCTGACTGTGAAGTAGTTCTTGTGGATGTGTAATCTAAACCTACTCTCCAATAATTTGTGTCCATGTTCCTTGTTATGCCAGGGGGCGCTAGGGGAAACAGTGTCTCCCCCAAACCCTTCTGGTCCC
Organism: Crocodylus siamensis; assembly: GCF_052110815.1. Lineage (NCBI taxonomy): Eukaryota > Metazoa > Chordata > Crocodylia > Crocodylidae > Crocodylus > Crocodylus siamensis. The sequence continues at coordinate 131,506,033 of NC_143397.1, read as the reverse complement.
CCCTGGTGAGTTTACAGACAGTCACCAGGTCCCCCCTCAGCTTTCTCTTGTGAAGGCTGAACAGGTTCAGGTCCCGCGGTCTTTCATTGTAGGGTCTGCCCTGTTGTCCCCGGATCATGCGGGTGGCCCTCCTGTGGACCCTTTCAACTGGGTAAGTAGTAGACCCGTATTGGCTATTGTTGTGTGTCATCACCATGCTTCTTCTATTGTTTGTTCCCCTGCCAAAACAACACTGTAGTTAGCAAGACACTGTTTCTTTCCTTCCTCATCTCTATCAGAGTGATCCACCCCCACCCCACCTTTACCATGCCTATTTACTCCAATAGCTTATTACCAAGCTACTCATTTCCTGCCCCTTAAGCCAAGCATTTATCTGATTTCCAGCCAATCAGTGTTCTCGTGCTCTTGGGAATTTCCTATTTTCTGTGAAACACTGAGATTGTGGAAGTATTTCCCCATTGTTGTGGTTAGTGGTTTGACTGCTAACTCCTCTCCTGGAGGAGGAGTTTGTCAAGGAAACCTCAAATATAGAGAAATATTATACTTCTGTCTCAAGTTTTATTCCTCATGCTTAATTTGTCATAATGTACCTGTCTAGGCTCTCACCCCTCGAACACAGGGAGACGTTAAGAGAAGAGACAAAGAAATAAAACGTTTGGGCAGAAAAGCAGTATTCACTGAAAAGGCAAAGCACATAAGTAAACCAGAAAAAAGAAGGTTAAACAACTGGTACCAGTGCGAGACTCTAGTAGTTAGTGCTTTCGTCATACTTGCCTTGAGTGGGGACATGTGATCCTGAGTCCCAGTTTAAAACTAGCTCTTCTTATCTAGCACCTACTACAAAGTCTTAGGCATGGTGGAGCTCTGGGAGGTCACATGTGCAGTGCGTGCAGCAATCAGCAGCAACTCCACTTCATCAGAGCGGGGGCATACCTGGTTATGCTATTTCACCATTTATTTTCTAATTCATGCATTTCAGTGTAAGCCTAGACTAGCATGTGTGTACTTCCCTGGTGGCTTCATGCATCTCCTTGATGTACTGAGCTTACTCATTCTTGTATCCTCCATTGTAGTATGATCACAATTCTGAAATATTTACAACTGCATTTTGTTCTGCTTCATAGTCTCTGTTCTCAAACTGGATCCTTTGTTTCTCAGGCACATTATTGGTTTAATGGGAACCAATTAAATCAATTTACACTATTCTCATTTACATCAAGGCTGCTTTACACTGCTCTGTATGACAAAAGAGCCTTAATGTGAAGGCAGATCAGGCCTTCCCTTGTTTTACATGGAAGGATACATTTGCCACAAGGCTGCTTAGTTCAGTTTGCCAAATGAGTTTCATTATTTTTTCAAACACAAGTTCTCTGGGATGTAAGGGTAACATCTCTAAGACAACTATGGAGCTCTACATACTGGCCTGTCTCCTTATACAAATCTGGGAGAAATGGGTTTCTCCTCTACATAAGGCTAGTTTTTTGTATTCACTGTTTCTCTATGAAATCATCTTATTCAACTTTATGGGTGACTTTTTCCAAATACGGTGTGTGAATGTATATAGATTTTTTTGCCCAGTTGTGTTTTTTAATAATTGTGCATTCCCCATAGCAAATAATCAAATCAGCTCCTCCATTCTGTGCAACTTTGTCTTCAAATTACATTTTATAATTATGCAGCCATAACCCACTGGAACATAGATAAGTCTCATTAACATAATGCTGAAGTGATATTGGTGGAACAGAATCCATGTCAGTCTGGCTCAGCAGTGTTAATGGGTTTTATTTTTCTCCAGGACAGAGACAGAGTATAAAAGTTGGGCAATATAAAGGATGCATGACACTTAATGTTTGAGGAGGAGGATTCTTTTTACATAAATCTTCCATCTTCAAAAACACTTCTGTTGGGATAGTTCTAGTCTGCATGAGAACAGGGATCTTTGCCTGGCAAGGCTGATTTCCAGCTTTAAATTCACTTCTGTGGCTGCTATATTCCCTGGTACAATGGAGCCTGCACTAAGGGTCTTAACAATCTTTTCCCTTCCTACCTCTTGCTACATTTCTGGAGACAGGGGTGGTAATCTGCATTAGTCTGACACCAGGCAGAAGGTAGAGTAGGGTGATTGCTTAAGGTGATTGCTTATACATATGCAGTGACACTGCTCTAATGCAGTAATTACAGTGCATTGGAGCAGACTTGATTAACTGAGTCTACTGAAGCATGGTAATTACCAAGCACCAGAAGACTCCAGTGTCACATGTATCAACATCCCTGCACTGATAAATGGCAGTGGGGCACTTTAATTAAAGCTCGTTGAATGCGCTTTAGCTAAAGCGCTCCTGCTGCCATTTTTCAGCGTGGGGGTGCTGATACATGTGACGCTCCGGGTGAGGTGCTTTCCAAGGTCTGTTGTAATTAAACGCTCTAATTAAAGTGCTCACCTCCTCTCCCTCACAGCACATCTACAATGCCCTTAGAGGCTAACTGGTTCAGAAGCATGACCTTTTGTAGGCAACAATTTACTTCATCTGATGTCATTTGAAGAGAAACCAGGTAAACCTGAATTCTGGCAAACCGAGTAGCCACAAGAACAGTATGTACATATTCAGTACCTACTCTGCAGAAGGCTTTCTGTGAAAGTGGATTAGCATTTCAATGTTGTGTGACAACACTTTGAGTTATAATTCCTTTAAATGCTCACATGGAAAAATGTCATTTGTCAAACTTGTTCTATATCATTTGGACACAACTGCAGTCTCACCAGATTAATTACAGACTTTTACAAAGCTCTCCTCTGATTCTGCTATTAAAATGCAGCAGAAAATGGAGTCTGTTTTGACCTTTATTCAGAGTCTCCTGTTAACAGGAAATTGACACCAGAACCCAATTTGTCACAATTTGTTTATATTTTAATTTTATTATTAACAGATTAATGAGGCTGGTAATGGGTTTCACAATGTTCCTTTTGGAAACATGAACTGTCCCCCCTCATCATATCAATCTGCTGTCAGCAGCTGAAGTGTCTTTACAAAATGCTATTAGCTGTTGCTATAACCCATTAGCCAAAATAGCAAGTCACTTCACACAGAAAAATTCCAGATTCCCTTGGTGTATTAGGAAAAGCGCATCAGTAAGATTTTGATCTAGCCACCTGAAACAAGCTTTATATCCCAGAGCAGGAATCTGAGTTAATGACACACAAAATGCAAATATGTCCAACATTAATTTGCTTGGAGGAGCAATGCCAAGCTTAAAAAATACATACTTGCTTCTGCTCAAAGAACAGCATCCATTGTGCCAGAAATATCTACCATGTTTCAGTGTGTGCCCTTCAATAACCACTGGTGAAATTCTGGTCCTACTGAAGTCTATGGGAGTTTTTGCCAGCGACTTCAGAGCAATCACGATTTTCACCCCATTTTTCTGAGCTAATCAACCTCTTTCCAGAGGGGCACTTTCATGTATACCACAAATTTGCCAGATAATCAGATACAATTTCTAGCTTTGTGCAAGTTGAGTTTTAGGGGAGAAAGCTGTCAACAATTGGTAGAACTGCTTTAGAGTACCAGTAATTCAACACTCCATTTATTCCAGTGCATGCTGGTGAAACTCCAGTAACATGCTAATGAACCAGATCCCTTGCAGAGACAAAGCACTGGGGGCTGTTGCTGTTTGTACCCTGAGCGGGGTTGGATGACAAAAGCCTGTAGCCTTGTCTGCCACTGCACTAGTGGTAGCAATGATACAGAACATAAAGTGCAGGGAAACTTGATGTAGGCACTGCCCGTGGTTCATTGTAGTTTTTCGTACGTAAGGTTTTCTTGTGGAAGGTTTATTGGGCAAACAAAGACAGTTTCTAACACTAGATATTTTTTTAAAAATGGTTCCTTCTCCTGAAAATAGGACTGTAGGAAAGTAGGGCTGGAAGGGAATACGCAAGGTCATCTAGTCCAGGCCCCTGCTTGAGGCGGAAACATCCCTAACTAAATCAACCCAGCTAAGTATGTCTAGACTGCTCTTGAAAATTTCAAGGGATGGAGATTCCACAACTTCTCCAGGTAGCCTGTTCCAATGCTTGACCACCCTCAGTCAGAAAGTTCCTCCTAATCTCCTACCTATAGTTCCACTGCTGCAGCTTGAGTTCATTGCTTCTAGTCCTGTCCCCTATGGCCACAGAGAAAAGCCCATTTGCATCCTCTAACTGTCCTTCAGATATTTGAAAACTGTTATCAAATTCCCAGTAGTGCAACTAGATTGGGGTGACAGACGCAACAGCATTGAACAACAGCTGTGTTTTTACACTGCTGCAAATCCCCCCCTCAGCCTTCTCTTCTCAGGCTAAATAACCCTTTCAGCCTTTCCTCATAAGACTTGCTGCCCAGGCCTTTAACCATTCTTGTTACTTTCCACTGGACTCCTTCCTATCCACATCATTCTTGAAGTATGGAGCCCAAAACTGGACACAGTATACAAGTAATTCTACCCAACTTGATGTCACCTGCCAATTGGCTAAGTGTGGACTTGATCCCATGATCTAAATTATTAAGGAAGTTATTAAACAATACTGGACCCCGGACAGACCCCTGGGGGATCCCACTTGATATTTCCTCCAAACTAGACATTGAGCCAATGAGGACTACTCACTGAGTACAGTGATTAAACCAGTTATGTATCCATCTTACAGTACTTCCGTCTATTCTGCATCTCCATAGCTTGCTAATGAGACTATCGTGGGAAACAGTGTCAAAAGCCTTGCTAAAAATCAAAGTATATCATTATCCACTGCTCTCCTCAATCCACAGAGCCTTTCATCTTATCAAAGGAGAAAATCATGATAGAAACAGCTGTCATCATATTTTGATTTTTGATCACTAGTGCATTGCTAATGTTACTTTTTCTAATTAAAGCACGTGTTTTGTGGGTGTTCAAAAAACAGTCATAGTAGGGATTACTAAAATGAAGGCAAGACATTTGTTCTTCCATTTCTCTTGGGATTGGACTATAAACAGAGAGAAACTTCCTTGCACTAAGCAGAGGCAAACAATCCAAAACACTTTTTTTATAAACATGATTAACATTTTATTTCAAGTTTTAAATTACTGTTTTGGCAGAAGCTAGAGGTTCAACTTAAGCTTTTTGACATATCTGTGTAACACCTTAGAATGCACAACCAAAGTACTGCTCCCTAAATGCTTCGTAAATTCCTTTATCAAACTGTATTGTAGATAGGAAATCTAACCAAATCATCAAGGCTATGGTCTTAATCTAGTAGGGACTTCTGCAGGTACTTAACTTTTCACCATCAACATGTCCAACTGAGTTGTGCATAGGGGTGCAGGAGTAGTTCCCCCTCCATGGACTTCAGTGGGCTTCATCAAGATGGATAAAGATAGGTTTAGGCCTACATTTCTGTGGGTTTTAAAATTTAAAACTCACGTGGTAGGAACATGTTGTAATAACACACTAATGAAGACAGTTCTCTAGTCTCTTGTGACATTCTTTTTAGTTAGCAAATGAACAACTTCTTGAAATTAGGAAAAAAAATGAACGTATTATTCAGACACTCTTATGCAACTACTTTATCGAACTGTCCAGCCACAGAGCCTGCACACTACCCCTATTTTTAGTTGTTTGGAATTAAAAGGAACCCAGATGACACATGAATGTGAATGCTCTTTTTAAAAGAAAAGAAACAATTCAAAATCCCTGAGCAGTGCTCGTCTGTGTAATCTTGAAGATCAAACAATTTTAAAGAAAACTGTTCAATTATTCATTGATTTTTTTTAAAGACATCCTGTAATTATGGATTTCAGAAGCAGAACGGACCATTTAGATAACCTATTGTGATCTTGTATCCTTATATTTCAGGATTGTCACAATACTTTCCCCCAAAATTGTGGGAAAATTAGCTGTGTTTATGTAACAGCTAAGAATTCAATGAAAAGCTGAAAACAATACGTTCTAGGAAGAAAAAACCCCATAAAATAACTTGGAATGCATGTTACATCATATACGGTAGGTTCTCATAAGGTAGCTACATCTTATATGCTTATATCTTTTCTTCAAAAACATACAGTCTATGCACGATTAACAATTAGCTGCACAGTGCCTGCTTCTCAGCTGGCAGAAAATTAGCATAGCTCCAGGTTTATGGAATTACAATAATGCAGTTGCTGAGGTGCTGACCCACTGAGTTTATCCCAAATGTAAAATAAGAATGTGTAAAAATGTACTCTAGAAAAGATTACCTGACAAAGATTTCAGGTAAAATGAGTATTTCCAAGGAGTCATATTTTTCTGCTCTGATTCCCCACCCCCCAAAGTCGTTAGAATTTTGCCAGCAACAATAACTTTCAGCATGATGTGAAAGGTTAGGCTATGAAAAGTTGGTTGCCTGGTTATTTATTTATTGCCATTTTTACCTTCTCTAACCTGCTGTTTTACTTGATGACTTTCCTATTTAGCAAGCCAGAGTTTTGATCTGGGTTAGGTAATGTAGAATGAAGCAATGCTGACACAGGAAAAGTAAGACTGGAATATAGCTAGTCAGGGTGTCCCAAAGAGAAATTACACTTCTCAGATTCTTTTGAAAAAGGCCCACCCTAAACATCCAACAGCCTGGTGACTAGGGCATAGAGCCAGTGCTCGCTTCTCTCTGGTCTAATGAATATTCTGAAGTCAAATCCTAAATTCAAATCCCTAATCTGCCCGATTCATGATTCAGTACAGGGGTCTGAACTTGGGTCTTCTACCTCTTTAGGTGCAGCCCCTAACCCCAGGCTACTGGCTATCCTAACATGGATTGATCTTTCCCAGGATAACCAGAAATTCCATTCTGAAACAGAGAACTTGCTGATATGTTTTAAGGGGTAGATGTTATAGCCATATTGGTGTATGGATATAGGCAGACAAGGTTCTTTGGGTAAATATGATATTTTGTATTAGACCAACTCAAAGAGTTGGAAAAATTCTTCTTAGCAAGCTTTCGGGTATAATACTCTTCAACAGGCTGAAGAATATTTTGCAGTTGGTGTGTGTGCTCTTCCTGGATGAAATGAATAGTAAAGCTGTTGAGGCTGGTATACATGCAGGAAAGCCAGTCAGTGAAGATGTAAACTGAGGAGTCAGTGGGTGAGAGACAGTTGAGGCTTCATTGGACTGATGTGTTGCCTTGCTTCTTACTACAGAAGAATAGGCATCCTTCTTTGAGACTCTGGGCCCCATGGGAATGCAAGTTTTAGTACAAGTCGTACACCAAAATCAGAGTGCATTAGTTGAAGTATTAAATGCGTAACGAGGGAGGGGGCAGTATGAATTTCTTAATTAACTACTCTGTGTGGATTTAGCATATTTTCCAGTATTGGACAAGGGGTATGTTTTGCCACATCAAAAAACTGCTGACCACTTCTTGGTTAAGAGAACATTTTCTGTGTATTAATTTTTGATTGACAGGGCATGTGACACTGACTAGAATGAATGTTTTCAGGAGCCCAACCTTAGCACCTTTGTTTTGAAAAGTCAGACTGCAGCCTGGTTAATACAACTGCACAGGGAAACAGGAGCTAAGAAGATGCTTTCATTACTTCTGTGTGTTGCCTACTAAATAATGGGTAGCAAGATAGAGAAGAGATGTTACTGAGGAGCTGCTGTGCCTAAAGACTAGTTGCCAGGGGGAAGTGATTGTACAGAAAGCCCAGGTGGGGTGTATAGAACTAGCTCCTCTGCATTCATTCACTCTGTGGCACTATCAGCAGGCAGTTACTCCATTTCAAAGCATGGCATGCAAATAAGCTACCTTCCTTCAATGTGCTGCATGTGAATAGTGTATATACACATAGGGAGCTAGTGTGGAGTGCACAGTGTTCATACCCTGTCTTAGTGTGCTGCACCTTCCCTACATTGACAAGCCCTTAGCAAGTAGGCAGGGATCTGACACTGGTCTTCCTTCCCCTACAATAATCTAGTTAGCGAGGTCCTCAACCTCTAGTCCAACTTGCATCATGAATGCCACTTCTAAATCCTCCCTTCTTTACTATTCATTTCATCCAGGAAGAGCACACACCAAAGGCAGAGACTTCCTCAGCCTGATGAAGGGTTTTTAAACCTGGAAGCTTACCAAAATTTTCCCCCCAACTATTTAAGTTGGTCTAATAAAAGATATTAGATTCACTAAAAGAACCTTGTCTGCCTAAACTCTCCCTAATATTTATCCAACCTCTTCGTGAAAATGTCCAGGGAAGGGGGTTTTACAGATCTCCTGGGCAGCCTATTCTACTGTCTCACTGCTCTCAACAGTAAAAGTTTTTCCCCCTGATATCCAATCTATTTTTTGCAATGTGAAGCCATTGCTTGGAGTCCTGCCCTCTTCTGCACAAGGCAAAAGTTTTCCCCCCTGCCACCCCCATCTTCTTCATAGTAGCTTTTCAGATATTTGAAGAATGCTGTATCATGTTCTCCCCTAATCACTTTTTCTGAAAGCTGAACATCTAGCTCTTTCAACCCTTCCTTGTATAATTTGCCTTCCGATGCCTTTTGTGTGTTGTTGCCTTCTTCTGGATGCCTCTAATTTCTCTACTTCCTTCTTAAAATGCAAAGCCCAGACCTGCATGCAGTGCTCTAGATGAGACTTAAGCAGTGCCAAACAGAGAGGCACTATCACCTCCCATGTCCTGCATTTAATACTCCTGTTGATGCAGCCCATAATTGCATTTACTTCCCTCCCACCCCAACTGCATCATGTTGCTGGCTCCTTCTCAGTAATGCTGTCACTTAGCCAGTTATCTTCCATTCTCTATGTGTTTTTGTTTATCCTTCCTGGCATTGCACCTTCCATTTGTCCGTGTTAAACTTCATCCTGCTGTCTCTAGCCCAGCTTTCCAATTTATCAAGATCCTGCTGATTTCTACCCTGCTGTTCTCCACTAGGTCTGTAATTCTTCCCAGCTGTGCATCATTTGCAAATGTGCTGAGGAAACTTTCAGTTCAGGGGTTCAAATCATTAATATATTAAAATAGCATTGGAACCAGGACAGACCCCAGTGGAACCTCACACAAACCCTCCTCCCATCCTGACATCAATCCATTTTTAGAATGATCCTTTGTTTGTAGTTGTTGAGCCAATTACCTCTCCACCTTGTAGTAATTTTATGTAGTCCACATTTTTCCAATTTGCTTATGAGAAGGTCACGTGGAAGGGACTTTATCAAAAGCCTTACTAAACTTAGCTAAGTGTACAACTAAATCACTTTATACTTTTTTTCAGTGTCTGTCTTTCAGGAAACTAAAAAAAGTATAAAGTGATTTAGTTGTACACTTAGCTAAGTTTAGTAAGGCTTTTGATAAAATCCCTCCCACGTGACCCTCTCATAAGCACATTGGAAAAATATGGATTACATAAAATTACTACAGGGTGGTCGTGCCTAAGTGTGCATGTGAAAATAAAGTCACTTTTGCAGGAAGTCTAGTGAAGAATGAGTACGTTTTAACCAGGCAATTTAACAAAAAGTGGAAATACAAAGATTACAAGCTATCTTCCGCTCTACCCATTTCCAACATGAAATGCCTCACTGGTCAAAGGCACTGCAATGTCATGGATTTAAAACATACTAAAGAGCACAGCCACAAAAATCAAACAGACCTTAACATTTGACCTTATTGGGCAAAACAAACCTACTATTATCAAAGAAAGCTAAGCATGCCTAGCTAATTGACTGATCTTAAGAAAGGCTTTTCTTTCCATGACTGAACCTTAGGCATGCAAAGCCTTGTCATCTTTCAGTTTAACAGGGTTTTCTTTGACCTAATTGGTAACATTTCCAGGTTAGAATAATATTTTGAGTAGCTGAGGGGAGGATTGGGGGGAAGGGGGGGAGGGGAGGAGTTATAGTACCTGTACAGTGTATGAATGTGTGCTTTTTGTGCTTGGTGTTTTTAATTATTAAACATTTTGGGAACGATATGGAATTTGAAAACACAAAATTAAATGCTCCTTTCTATGATCTTGGCCTACCTACGTACATTCTATTGTCAGATTATCCAGTAATCCGAAATATGTTAAAAGAAAAGGAGGAAAAATTAATTTGCCTCTATCCTAAAACAACACTGGAATGAGTAATCCATCACCTATGCATGTGACATACAGATGCCAATATCTTCTTCAGAGATGCAATCCAGACATGGTTTCTGTGGACATTTTAATAAGGCTTTAATAAGGCATTTTAAAAATGTCCTTTTAGCTTATTAAGACAGCCTTCAAGACATCTCTAACTAATATACACAATAATGAACTGCTCACAAGGTTACACTGATGACAGCCTATACTATAAACCACTCATTCCTAAAGCAAAAGAAGAGCTCTCTTTCATTCTAACTCATCTCACTGGTCCCAGAGGATCCTTCCCAAGACACTGAGACCAAATATCTCTCTCCAAATAGGAGGCAGCTGCAGCAATTGGAAAGTATTTCTAAGGGGTGGTCCCTGGACAGCTTGGGATTGTGAGCTACCTGCAGCTGGAACACAAAGAGTCCATCTACACATGCTCATTTAAGGAGCTTTAGCCATTTTTAAGGTCCATTAATGGTACAGGTCTACATGTGCATGCACTTAATACACCTTAAAAACGGCGATTTTAGACTAATCTTGCCTAAATTTGATACCTGCATAAAGGGACACAAAGACATCTTAAGGGACATGCAGACATCTTCAGGAGCCTTAACGCTGTATGTGTTGATTTAGTGGGCTGGAGCTGAGCCTGCAGAGCCCTGCACTGCCACCAGGTACTGACAAGAAGCAACTTAGTCCCACGTTGGTCAGCACATAGACAGGTACTGCTGCTGCTGCTGGAAACGCCACTGCGAGACTGGAAGAACTGTACCCATTGCTGCTTCTTTTTGGCGTTACTCAGTGGCAGTGCAGGGCCCTGTGGGCTCAGCTCCAGCCTGCTCTTGACCAATGCTGGGGAGGCAGGAGCATGGGGAGGGGGTTAGAGCTGGGGCTGGGTCAACTGCATCCAGGACTGGAGGCTCCCACCCCCTCAGCCAGCACTGGGCTCCACTGCTCATCTACAGTCCCACAGGCTTTTGGGCACAGAGAGTTGGGCTTGGTATCCTGCAGCCAGGCCCAGTGCTGGGTGCAGCTGCCTCGAGTCACTAGACATGGCCTGGGGGCTTGGGCATGCCCTCTGCTCGCTTGGAGCCAAGCTACCTCTGGCTGCGGTACAGTGGTCCTGGCTCCACACATGCTGCAGACCCTATGTGCCTGGGCACGGCCTGCGCCTGTCTCTGTGCTCCCTGGTCAGGAATGCACTCATTGTTCGTGCTGCCCTCAGCCACTTTCCCACGTGGCACCTGCCTGCAGGCCCTGGTGTGGCTGTGCATGCAGGCAGGTGCTATCCAGGTGAGGCTGCAAATGCGTTTACCCAGAAAAATGCGTTAAGGCACCTTAAGGCATGCACGTGTATGGTGCATTAAGTTTAGGCACACAAATTCACGTGTAGGCGTGCCCAAAATGTTGCTTGTAGATTGATTCATTCTTTGGGCTTTGTTTACATGCAAATCAGTGATCTCATTATGCTTTGTCCCATCCTCAGGAGGCTACCTGCAATACTCAAGCCAGCCTAGCATAGCATCGGGGTGGGAAAAGCAACTTTGCAGGCACAAACTCAGATGCATTTATGAAGAGTGACTTGGTGCCATCTTATACAAATTCAGACTTCTAGGATAAGCAGACATGGTAACAAGTTCCTCTATTTTCTGCTTAAACAACCCACATTGGTAAACTCAAGGGAAATTAAACTGTTTATCTGGGGTCATTCCTGATTGTCATCTAAGTAAAAAGCATGGTACCTATCTTTTGCTTTTTAGATGTAATGTGTCATACTCGCTATAACTACAATAACATAGATGAAAAGCAAGTATGTGATATACATCTAAATTTTCAGGCAGAAAGGTATTGTTTTTTGGTGAAACTAATACCTGGGAGACATTTCAAGTTAGTTAACAGACGCAGACCACCTGTGGCTTGGTTCAGTCTTCCAGTAAGTTAAAGCAAATTGAAAACAGCTGAAAACGATACCAGCTGACAAGCGTCAAAGGCACAAACCACAGCAGGGGTCAGTGAAGGGTAGTAAAATTCCAAAACTTAACTGCTTCTCCTTGGCCATGGCCCAGATGCTATTCATAACAGCTGGGAATAGGAAGAGGAAGCCAATGAACTTAAGCACTTGTTAATGTTAACTAAGTGTTACTGTACTGTCCTGAATTGTGGCTATAGGGTTCAGTTTCAAACTGGTGTAGATGGACTTGTCCAGGACTGTGTCAACTTACCCTATGTTGGGCCAGTTCAGCGTGGTAAACCTTGTAGGCTTGGCAGGTACACCTGCAAGCATTCAGCACTGCTCTAGGTGGGCTGCAAACTAAAACTGAAGGAGGGTACCCAGAGCCATAGTGTGGCATGAATAGATTAACTGACAGTGTCATTCAGCAATCTTAAAATCCACCCAAACCACCACACAAAAGCTAGCTACGTTTGCTGCTCAAAGCAGCTCCACACGTGAGGATGTTGCTACTGAGCCCGTGAGGTTTACCATGGAGATACAGCCTTCATGTCTAATCCTGCACTATTAAAGTTACTGGGGAGTTTCTTACAGATTTTCATAGTTTCATAGTTTGTAGGGTCGGAAGGGACCTGAGCAGATCATCTAGTCTGACCCCCTGCCATGGCAGGAAAGAGTACTGGGGTCAAATGACCCCAGCAAGATGTTCATCTAACCTCCTCTTAAACACCCCCAGGGTAGGAGCCTGCACCACATCCCTTGGAAGTTGGTTCCAGGCCCTAGCCACCCTGACTGTGAAGTAGCGCCTCCTGATGTCTAACCTAAACCTGCCCTCTGCCAGCTTGTGACCATTATTCCTGGTCACTCCTGGTAGCGCTCTGGGGAACAGTGACTCTCCCAATGCCTGCTGATCCCCACTGACTAGTTTATAACAGGCCACAAGATCCCCCCTCAGCCTTCTCTTTTGGAGGCTGAACAGGTTCAGGTCCCGCAGCCTGTCCTCATAGGGCCTGCCCTGCTGTCCCCTGATCATGCGAGTGGCCCTCCTCTGGACCCTCTCCATGCTGTCGACATCCCTCTTGAAGTGCGGCGCCCAGAATTGGATGCAATACTCCAGCTGTGGCCTGACCAGTGCCGCATAGAGGGGATCACCTCCTTGGACCTGCTCGAGATGCATCTGTGGATGCATGACAAGGTGCGGTTGGCCTTCCTGACTGCCTCTCCACACTGCCGGCCCATGTTCATCTTGGAGTCAATGATGACCCCCAGATCCCTTTCCGCCTCCGTGCTGACAAGAGGGGAGTTCCCTAACCTGTAAGTATGGTGCCGGTTGTTCCTCCCGAGGTGCATCGCCTTGCACTTGTCTGTGTTGAAACCCATCCTATTCTCGTCCGCCTACCCTTGAAACCTGTTGAGGTCTGATTGTAGCCTGTTGCATCCTTCCAACGTACCCACATCCCCCCACATCTTAGTGTCATCAGCAAATTTGAACAGGGTGCTTTTTACCCCCTCATCCAAATCGCTGATGAAGATGTTGAACAGCGTGGGCCTGAGGACCGAGCCCTGCGGAACCCCACTGCCCACGTCCTTCCGGGTTGAGAAGGACCCATCCGCTACCACCCTCTGGGTGCGGCCCTCCAGCCAGTTGGCGAGCCATTTGACTGTGTGGGTGTCTACACCACAGCCCCCCAGTTTCTTAATGAGAACAGGGTGAGAGACAGTGTCAAAAGCCTTCCGGAAGTCCAGGAAGATTATATCCACTGCTACCCCTGCGTCTAACGATCTGGTGATCTGATCGTAAAAGGCCACCAGTTTGGCCCGACAGGACCTTCCACTGATGAACCCATGCTGGTTGCCCCTAAGCATGCAGTCTCCTGCTGGCCCCTCCTGGATGTGTGCCAGCATAATTTTTTCGAACAGCTTGCCTAGGATCGAGGTGAGACTAACCGGCCTATAGTTTCCCGGGTCCTCCTTCCTGCCTTTTTTGAAGATGGGGACCACGTTGGCCCTCTTCCAGTCCTCCGGTACCTCTCCAGAGCACCACAAGTGCTCATAAAGCTGTGCCAGGGGACTTGCAATGACCTGGGCCAGTTCCTTTAGAACTCTAGGGTGGAGATCATCCGGGCCGGCTGACTTGAATACACCCAACCCCTCCAGAAGCTCCCTAACTAAATCCTCGCTAACCCATGGCCCAGGTGTGCCTCCCCCGGGGCCTGAGGGGGGGCCCAGCAGGGAGGTGGCTGTTCTGGTCCCTACTTAGGAAGATGGAGGCAAAGAAATCGTTAAACATGTTAGCTTTGCCGTCTGGTGTGATGACCAAGTTACCCATGTCGCCCTGCAAGGGCCCCACATTACCCGGGACCTTCTTTTTACCCCCTACGTATTTAAAAAAAAGACTTCTTATTGTCCTTAATCTGGGAAGCTAGTCCCAGTTCCATCTCTGCCTTGGCCTTCTTAACTGCCCCCCTACATCCCCGAGCAACTACAGAATAGCCCTCCCTAGTGATGACCCCTTCTTTCTTTTAATAAGAGGAGACTCTCAGTGACAAGCACAGAATGAAATCCCTTATGCTCATGACTCTGAAATAAGGGGGAAAGCATAGAATATAATTTAAAACACTGAATTCAGTCAAAGGGAAAGCCAGGGCTGCTTTGCAGGTGATTGCATGTTTATACCATGGAGAGAGAACAATATGTAAGGGAGATATGCTATGCAACTGAGAAAAGATATAAACTTCCAACTATTTGAGTTTGTCTAATAAAAGATAATAGATTTACCCAAAGAGCCTTGTCTGCCTTGAATTTTCTGGGCCATTTATGATAACTAATTTTACATGAATAAAATTAAAATGATATATATGCAAACCCCACCATTCTCCCAGATAATCAGAAGGCTCTCTCAGAACTGGGTATAACTGAAAGGAATTCAGCAGACCATGAAGAATCCCAGACAACAAGAAGAATCTCAGCCTTGTCAGTTCTGGTCATATTTCTAATTTTAGCAATAGTCGTCTCTGGTACTAGGAAATGGGTGCAAGGTAGTGTATAAACCCAATATGCACTCATCCACTCCAGGAGCTTACTATTTCAAATGCAGAGAGGGAAAACACCATGCTTGCATGTGCACACATGCACAAGGGTCAGAACGTGACTCTTAGCCGTACCTAATAGTCATCTATACAGCACTATTTCCGCCTACTGCCTACTTTAAAATAAAGCTACGTCTATAAATTATCTGCAGTTACCTTATTAAGCTGGTCATTGTTAGTGCTACAAGGACCAGCTTGACTGTTTTTGCTCAGTAAACAAGCTCAGCAGTAGTACTGGCATCCATTACAATCCATAGCTCCATTTCATCATATTGCTCTCACTGACTTACCAAGTGACACGTCTGTTGTCTTGCTACTGCACCTCTGTTCCACCTCTTGGCCTTGATGTTTTTATATCATACATCACCTAAAATAGAACACAATCATATGTACACTCTCTGATCCACTGGGTTTTATTTACTAGTGAAGCAGATGCCTTTAACTACATGCTAGTCCCATGCTTCCTCAGACAGAGTTAAACCCTCAAAATTCTGACATGTACACAAAACTGACAGCTGATTCAGTCATACAAAAGATCGCAAGCCCACCTGAGCTTAGCAACTGATTGAGCTAGCATGGTTAAAGCACTCCAGTTTTGGGGTAGTCAACAGCTCCCAAAGCTAGATGTGGCTAGTATCACATCTGGCTGCCTTTGACTCCCTGTCCCAGATGATCAAGGTGCTATTTACAGCTGGGTTATCTGGGGACACCCTCTAGCATGTGCCTGGAAGCAGTTTGCAGTCATCCCTCTTGGAATCATAACAAGATGGCTCAAAAACCCTCTGCCACTGCAGCCTATATGGAAACAAATAGGAAGTGAATAGAGTGGAATAAATTCTGCCATCAAATATATAGAAAAAGCAGGATTTTGGTGTATGTATGCAACTAAATAGCAATATTTTGTGTACTATTTCCTTATATTAAGGTCATATGTTTACCTATACATGATACATGCACAAATATACATTTGAGTTCTATCACACAATCAGCCAAACATCTTATAGACTGTTCTTTACAACCCTGTCACATTCAGCCCACCTCTTTTCCAAGTTGATGTTACCATGCAGAAGTTGTTTAAACCAAACAATAGAGTAACTCACATTTGTTGTCCTCCTGATAGAAAGAATGATTAAAATTCATGAACAGCTTCTCAGAAATTCATTATAATATTTTTACTTTGAAAAAGCCATAAGCAAGGACTTTTTCAAGAACATCAATTGTAAGATAGGTGAAATGACTAAAGTGGCAGAGTTCTTTTTAGTAAGCTTTTGGGTTTAAAAAAAACCCTTTGTCAGGCTGAGGAAGCATCTGCATTTGGTGTGTGCTCTTCCTGGATGAAATGAATAGTAAAGAGGCCAGAGGCTGGTATACATGCAAGAAAGCCAGTAAATGAAATGTAAACTGAGGAGTCAATGGGTGAGAGAGGCTGGCAGGAAGAGCACACACCAACTGCAGATGCTTCCCCATCCAGACAAAGGGTTTTTAAACCCAAAAGCTTGCTAAGAAAATGTTTTTCCAGCTATTTAGTTGGTCTAATAAAAGATATTAGATTTACCCAGAGAACCATGTCTGCCTATGTCCTTAGACCAACACGGCTACAACCTACACCCCTGTAAAATGGCAGAGGCATTAGAAGTTGCATTTTAGGACTTGCTCTTGTACTTAGTAAAATCAACCAAAACATTTCCACTCACTTCAACTGGAACAGGATCAGACTCTGAAATAACACATAACCCAGCAATGCTTACACATTTTCAGCTGTAAACGTAACCCAGACATGCCCAATACAATAAAAACATTGACATTTGATATCTCTACATGGTTATACAATGAATATATAAATATGCAGCAACAACTTGCATGCTGGTGGAATGCAAGGCACTCACAAATTGGAAGTCTGATCATGTGGTCTGCTGAGCACTAATACATTTAACTTCAGTGCGAGTTGAGTGCTTACTGGTATAGGTGAGCAGCTCTTTAATGAAGCTCTATACAAAAAAGGACTAACATGAAATTCACGTCTGAATAGGAAGTGTCTTTTCTCTTCCAGAATATTTGGTTCTAAGTTGTGGATTAATCCTAATGGTAGGTCACCCTATTCATATTAATACTTTTAAATCTTGCTTCTTGAAGTCAAAGCTTACTTCACACTGTACTCATTTACATTGTTCCATTACTGTGCACACTCTAGACAATGGAGTATAGTACAAAAGCAGGTTAAATAGAAAGGCATAGGGTATAATGCTGCCCTTGAATTTAGAGGAATGCAAGATAAGAACTGCTCTGTCAAGTTAGTTACAGGTATAAACCCGAGCAATACAAATCAGTTAATGCTCAGTTCACTTCTGATTTTCTTTCCAGTTTTTTTCCCCCAGTAGTTACATATGCACTTCCCATCTTTACTTTTACCAGAAAAGATGAACAACATTTTGGCCAATTATATATATTACTGAATTTTGAACACATTTGTTGGGTTTAAGAGATCTGATACTACTTTGTAAACTGATATTTTTAGCCCACCTGCAGATGGTTTCTAAAGGGGGAAAAAGCAGCACTACTTTTGTTGAAAAGTTCTTTATTACATTAACTGTAGGATAATTTCAAATTTGTAAGAGAGCTGACCCTTGTGAAAAGTAGAATTAATGTGTTTTGGAATACTGCAACCTTTTAGAGCTCAATTGGTAATTTTAAAGTGTTTGTATCATACACAAGATAAAAGAATCCTATGCAATTCCAACATTTTGAAATCAGTCCATATCTTGTATGCCCATAATGATGAATTTGTCAGAATACGGACAACTTAATTGTAAGCATAAACTGGTATTTTCTGTTTTGCCTCCTGTAGCTGGAAGTAAAGATTTTTTAAATGAAGTACTCATTAGAGGCTAAGGAACAGCCTTGACAATAAGCACTGCAAAACATACCCTCAGCACCATTTTTTGATGCCTGGAATAGTGCTGTTACAATTAAGGAGACACAAAAACTATTCCTTTCTTGTCCAACCATTTTAATTAAACTGAAACTGTGGCTTTATAGTTCAAGACTGCACATAAAAAGAAGTTTACCTTCACTTCCTTGCCATTTCTGCTGAGTGTAAAGGACTGTGGCCTTGAGGTTTTAGTAATAAATGAAATTTTTTTTAAAAAGTGATCAATGGAAGCCTCTTCTGAAAAATGTTAGGAGTGAACACCCCCTGAAAACAATTTTAAAAAAGAAAGGCTTTGCTTCTTGACAGCATGAAAAACCTGTTCTTCCCTCTTGATGGGAGAAACCATATTTACAGACACTTCACCAGCAATTTCCCAAATGAAAACAAGCTACTGGGTCTCTAGTAAAATGAGTGAGCTACAGATTTCACCAAATAGTAGCATCAAGCAGGCACAACATAAGCAATGTAAAGTCAGTAAACAAAATTTTACTGTAATATTTCATAACACAGATACTGTATTCTGTTTAAGTGTAAAGCTACTGTCTTACACAAGAAAGATGGACAGACCCTTTCCCCAAGACTAATATGGATACAATAAATATGGAGTTTTACATACTAGAACTGTACACAGAAACTTTGTCCCACAGTCATAAAAATTTACATTTAACAGTGCAACATATAATTTAATCATTTATTTCATCTGACAAAAGATGTTTGTACTTACTAAACACAAGCAACTATCTGGTTTTAATATACATATTTTATATATTTTTATATATATATATATATATTCAATAATCTGTACAGGTTTCTAAACATAAAACTCCAAAAGGCACAATTGTCTATACAACATGTACAAAAATGGCTGGAGCTGACAAGAAACAACAATTATTGGTCAAGAGTTCATGATTGCACAAAGATTAGTTATGAGTTTGGGTCCGAAAAAAATGTGCTTTAAGGAAAGGAAGGTTTGCAAAGAAACCTACAAGTGTTATAAAAAAAAAGGTCTAGGTTGCTATTACAAGTCTGTCCTCATCATCACTGCTGCCATCACTGAACTGCACAGTATTCTGTCTTCGTGGGAATCTAGTAAACCTTTGTCCCTGTCTATCTGGAGAGACAGTTCGATGGACTGGGGACTTGGTTAGAACTTCAGAATTCACCTTCAAGAGGGGCTCTGACATGGAAGCCCTTTTGACCTGAACAAAAGAAATGTCACACTTTGGTTTGACATGATTTGCTGGGTCAGCCTTTTCAGTGTCTGCCTTACGTAGCCCATCAAGTCTTTCATACTCATTTGATGAAGCAGGCTCTGAAACATTTTTTACACTGTACTGCTGGCCAGCAGATGCCACCTGAGGAGATACAGCACTGGAGATCTGATTGATGTCAGCTGCAGGAAAGCTCACAGAAGTCTGTTCTTGTTGCGTTTCACAGGCTTTATTGTTGGAAGCTGGTGTTTCAGGAGCTCCTGACCCATCTACAGTTACAGGACTGACTGAAGGGATTAAAGTAGGCAATGCTATGTTCAGTATTTGTAGGCCTGGAATGTGTGTCTGAGGGCTGGGATTGCTCTGAGATGAAGGGTTGGCAGTCAAAACCTGTAGGCCCACAGCATTTAGCGTAAGTCCAGAAGGATGCATTTGTGGAGCAATATTTGTATTCGTCAGACCTAAGATGTTGACTGTCTCCATGCCTAATTGTGGAAGAGATTGTAAACTTGGTGTACTCAGGCTCTGGATGCCAGGCACATTAATCTGACCTATTGGAATACATGGCACAACACTGTTTACTTCTGCAACTCCTATTGAACTGGCAGCACCAGAGACTGCACAGGCTGTGTCAGCAAGAGCACTTGTAGTTCTGTGAATCACACTAACAGCAGGAATAGTGAGTTGCACTGGCCCGGCTTGAATTGGTACAAATGTAGAGTATGTAGCTAGGCCAGCAGGGACCACGTGAATTCCTCCTACAGGTATCATACCATAAGGTGTCTTGGCTTGTTGCTGTGAATGCAGAGGGAGGTGGCTAAACAGATGAGTTGGAGGAGCTGGCAATTCTGTGGCTCGGCGCTGACATTCTTGTGGCTTCTCATCTTGGATTTCCAGATAGGGTGATGCTGCAGAAGGAGCCACTATTGTTGTTTGCGTGCTTCGATCCACTGGTGGTGAGGGAAGTCTTATGGAGTGTACGCTCTACGAAACAACAAAGACATTTTAGTAGTCAGGTTATCACTGTATTTTCATTAACTGAAAATACCCCGAAGGAGGCACAGTATGTTCAAATGAATGAAATGAAGTCAGTAAATGGGGTCTTTCACAAAGAGGTAAGGTACCCTAGGTAAGCTTTCATTTGCCATTAGATAAGAACACGCGGCATTTTCCTGCTCACTTTCATCTTGTGGTGAATCATTTATCTGCCTATACTTGTAGTTTTGCAGTATTCTATTTTTCTTTTAGAAAATTACAGTAAATCAAATCAGTTCTCAATACATATTGTATAGCCCGAAGAATAAACTACCTTCCTTTCTTGTTCTACTCCTTCCCACATGTTGTTAGAACTTTTTAAAGCTTTATGTTCTTAATTCTCATACCTGATTTTTCATAAGCATTAGTACTCTCAAATATTGTTGCATTTCTTTTGAACAGTTTTTTTCTGGATATGGGGTATCAGGAACTTAAATGAAAAGAACTAAGTGTTGTTTTCACCATTCTACCAGCACTGTACACACATTTTCCTAAAATCATGCTTCAACAAGTCATGCTGCTTGGAGCATCCAAAGTTGTATGGAACATCCAAAGTGGCACAGAACAAATGGATCCTCCTCCTATCAAAAGATGCTTTCATTTAAGTGATGGTACACTGTGGCTGGGAGCCAGGAATTCAACACTTAAGTCTGTTACAGCTTGGTGTTAATTCTATACCCTTCCCCATCTTGTTATTGAGCGTGGGCAACTATTGTGCAGGTTTCCTCCATCCGGGAGCAGATGGCATGCTTTCTATTCTAGTACTCAGCACATCTGGAAGACACAGTAATTGTACAAATTTTGCACGCTTCTGTGGACAAAATCATATCGAATTAGATTAATACTATCAAATTCATTTCCCTTGGATCCTACTGATAATTTTATTTCTGAACTTCAGGATTAAGCTTCTGAACGCTCTTTCACTTGACAACTTCACAAGCCCACTCCAGTGTCATTCTTCCTATGTTATATACTACTATATATTCTTAATAATACTGTCAATCAACTAACATGATTCTTTAAATTAAAGATATGTATACACATCTTTTCAGGATGCAATCCTAAACCAGACCTATTTAGAAGTGGTGGTTTTTATATTATTGTTTGTTATTATGCTCCTATATACCTGCATAGGAAGTACTTTGAATTTGTTTAACAAATATCAACATCTGTGTAAAGAGAATGAGGGAAACAAACTATTTTAAAATATTACCAGAATACAGGTAATCTCAATGTTTGATTCCTAACAAGCTTTTAAAAGGATATGGAGTGTGCTCCTCTACTTGCCATTAAAAATGAATATTCTAACCTTTGTAACAACTACATTAGATGTTGCAGGACTCCCCAAAGCTGCTTCTGCATCTGGATAGTCTATAGACATCTGATGACCTGGGGATCTAGGAGCAGTCTCAGAGGGTAAGCTATGCTTTGTACTTGCCACCCCCTCCTGTATTCTTGCTTCATTTGCTTCCTGATGAGGGTCCACGAGTGGTGACCTGGAATTTCGGCATTCTGACTGTATTGTGCTAAGCACAGTCATCTTCGTAAGCAGCGCTTTGGGCAAACCATCCATAGAGTCTGTATGAACCCCAGCAAAACAATCTGCAAATCTGATTTCTTCATCTGTGCTTGTGACCTCCTGCAAGCTATTTCTAGATGGATGATGCTGAGGGCTCGCTGTAACTGAGGGAGTTGTAGAGAGGACTGATTCAGCTTGGCTGTCATCTTCATCATCATCATCATTGTCGTTGTCATCGTCATCCGCGCCATCAGAATCCTCCACATCAAATCCTGATCGATCATAACCAAATCTTTGCTTCTCACCTATGAAGCAGAACAAAAATAAAACTGATATAAGTAATTCCACTAAAAAAGGCCATATCCTGACCTGATGCAATGAAGGAAGGAATAACAATATTCATCACAAAATATGCATAGAATACCACACAGAAGTGTATCAAGTAACTTCCCTCTGTGTTACACTTGATATCTTTTAAAGAAGGTTCTACAATTCCATTTTCATTTTCCTGATCCACCTGAATCCTGTATTTTTGCTTCTGCATTGCTCTTACCTCTGAGTTTCCAATTCTTCTTCTAACCAGCTTTGCACTAACAGTTTCTTTTAATAAACATTTACTCTAAGGAGAATGGAGTATTGATTTCCTGATTCATTAGGTCTGTAGTGCTGACATATCAGACTTGTTTGCCAAGCTTATCAGTGGGATACTCTCAAGTATTTTACCAACTTATTGGCTGGTGTTTTTGAAGTTAATATGAATCACTTCTCAAAAGGATTTTGAAAGCTGTAAACAGCAAGGGTAAAGTCTAAAATGAGAATTCACTAGCATTCTTCACCTTTAGAAAGTTTTGAGTGAATTATCAATAGATTACCCAAAGTGTCTGAAGACTTAGTATTGATAACGAAGTCCTAATCTTGCAAATGTGTAAGCTTATATGTAATATTATGTGTGTTAGTCCAAGTGATATTAGGGCTAAAACTGAACCAAAATAACTCTCTTTTGCTTGTCGCCAAAAACCTAACTCCAGTTTAGTTTTAGTTAGTAAACCAAACTACAGATACTACTTAACTGCTGATAATCACCTAGTTTTGTATCATAACTAGGGACGAGAGAATAGTCTTCAATAAAGAGACAAAACCCCGTCTGTTGTACCTGACTCCAAGCCAGACTGTTTGAAATCACATTTGATAAAAGACAAAATGCTTGAATACACTCATACATTTATACTGGATTAAAGGTCTGTCTGCTAACATCGCCAAAGAAAGTATCAGTACAAAACATTTGGCTCAGAAAATCTCATATTTAAGGATGGCTGGTTTGGATTAGTAAAATTTGAAAGTCTCCATTTAAGGAAACTTACACAGAGACTTACTGTCAGGACGAAAGATTAATATTAATTTTTTTTTTTTTTTTACAAGAATTAAGACCTACTATCAGTATCTTGTCCAGCTAGGACACCACAACTAAAATATTCATCACACATACACAAAGATGCACATACTGGGGTGATAGGTAAAAAAATTAATACCTCTCAGCAAGTGATCTAACATTTCAAGTCTTTATGATTCCAAATAAATATTTGGGATTAGGATACTGAACAGCCCTAACTGGTTCTTTGTGAATTACTGAAACAGGGATGTTGACTTTCTTTAAGTACTTCTAACAGGCATTAACTGACATTACTAAAAGTACTTCACACTCATCGCAACAATACCACTGGGAAAAAAGATATGTTTTAGAGGGCATTCATTTACAATTTTCACCTGCAAACAAAGGCGATATACAGGTGTTCAACAAACTTGGAAAATTGCTCTAATTTCTGTGCTTTGCTCTAGGTGCCCACTTAGAAGGAAGCTGAATACACATTAGCCCTTGTGGGGTGGGAGCTTGGAGCTTGCCTGCATGGCCCAAGTACAGCAGGTAAGAGAGGCTCTAGCGTCCCTCCCAGAATGCCCCGCAGGCTCCCCGGCCTGCAAAGGACTCCAGAGCAGAATCAAATAGCCAAGCCACCCAGTTGGCTGGTGGGGACATTATGGCCACCCACCTGTACCTGATGTGACAGCAGCTCATCATGACCACGAACCATCAGCCAGCTATCCCACGCAGGCCCAACTAATGCACCCTGTGCCCACCTTGTGTGCGTGTCCTGGACACCATGGTTGTGTGTACAAGTGTGAGTATGTGTATGTTCAGGATATCTGAATCCTGTGTGTGCGCACATGCTCCCCCTCCCACACACACAGAATGCAAGCATCCTGGACACGCACACGAATGCAGACACACACAGACCCAGGAGTCTAAGGCATGATTGGACCACTGACTTTCACATGGCTGATGAGGGTAATCGTGGGCAACTTCCTGTTCCCCAGGGCGATGGAGAGTTGCTGCTATGCTCTCAAGGTTCTTGATTTCATCATTGGCGATATCATAGATTACAGACATTACGGCTAGAAAGGACCTAGCAAGAACACTGGGTCCAGCCCCCTGTCCAAGAGGCAGGAAGTCTGTTGGGGTCAAACGATCCCATTAAAATAGGTATCCAAGTATGTCTTAAAGGTGTCTAGAGTAGGTACTTGCACAATTTCTGGGGGGAGCCTAGGCCAGACTCTAAGGACTCGAATGGTAAAGAAGTTTTTTCTCACGTCCAGCCTAAAATGGTCTTCCCAGGACTGTTAGACCTCATCTTCCCTTGGGGTGCCCTGGTGAACAGATGTTCTCCCAGTTCCTGGTGCACACCCCTTGTATACTTATAGGTTGCCACCAAGTCCCTCTGGTGCCTTTGCTTTTCCAAGCTGAAGAGTCCAATGCCTCTCAGCCTTTCCTTATAAGACCTCTTCTCTTATCTCTGATCATGCATGTGGATCTCCTCTGGACTCTCTCAAGCTTCTCCACATCCTTTCTAAAGTGCAGAGCCCAGAACTGAATGCAGTACTCCAGCTGTGGCCTTACTAAGGCCAAGTGCAGTGAGAGGATGACATCTTGTGTCGTGCTTGAGATACATTGATAGCTGCAAGACGGGGTTTCGTTTGCTTTGCTGGCTGCGGTATGGCATTGATGGCTCATGTTCATCTTGTTCATGACCCCCAAGTCTCTTTCAGTCATGGTGCTAGGAAGTGTAGCACTGCTGAGCCTGTAAGTATGATGTGGATTCTTTCTTCCCCTCCAAGGTGGAGCATCTTCCATTTCTCAGCATTTAATGCCATCAGGTTTTGACCCGCCCACCTTGCGAGCCTGTCCAGGTCAGCCTAAATTGCCAGCCTATCCTCTAATGTGATCACACTTCCCCATAGTTTGGTGTCATCAGTGACAATTAGCCAGTCTGTTTCCAATATCTGAATCAGACTGTTTATAAATATGTTAAAGAGTACTGGTCCAAGTATAGAGCCCAGTACCACGTCAGCATGGTTCCATTGACTATCACTCTCTGGGTCCGACTACGGAGGCAGGTCCCAAGTCATTGGACCGTAAGGTTGTCAAGGCTGCAGTTCCCCAGTTTAACTGCCCCTCCCCACAATCCCCATCATGGGCCCGACCTACCCTCTCCTGCCTTGGTTCACAAGGTCCCATGGGGGTAGCTGGACCGCCAGAAGGAGTATTTCAGCTATGGACCAGGCTAGGCACTGCGAGTGCACATGGGGCAGCGACAGCAGAGGATGAGACGCCTGCCGATGTGTGCGTGGTCGCAGCCCAACACCAAGGCAGGCTGTCTGAATTCACAAAGTCCTGGCTGAATAGTTCCTCACTCACATGGGCTAGGAACCCTGCCCAAATGAGTAGGGCTGGAGGACTTCAAGTACCCACATCCTGGCACTGGACCATGGGTTTCCTGCCCCGGACTCCTCTGGCCCAGTCATGGACATCACTGCCCACAACCCAGGATGCCTGGGCACCATCCCCCTTCCTCTCTCCATCCCTATACTCCCTCCCCACTCAGGACACACCTGGATGTGGAAGAATGCAGTGCAAGGAAGAGATGGGCCTCATTTTAATTAAATATTGAAGCTGTCAAACTGTTAGTGTGTTTATTAAACAAAAGCTGTGCAACACTGAGCACTCCTGAAGTTGGAATCTTCTTTCCAGTTGAGAGAATGGGGAAAAACCCTGCTTGCACTGGCCTGTTATGCCATTGAGGGGGGAAGGGAGGTGGGCAGTAGCAGGAGGAATCAACTTCAACATGAAACCTTGGGGTGGCAGGAAAAAATACCACAGATGAAACTGCTGCCCTCCCATTTAATTAAATGCTGCAGCTGCCAAACTTTTCATGTGCATAATAAAGAAAAACTGTGGAACACCGCCTGCTCCAGAACTTGGGCCAGAGCCCAGGGGACTGCCATTCCTCACAGAGGTATGCTGCTGCCCCACAGGACCTGGACCTGCAGTGGCCTAGCCTGGCCCAGTGAGACACTCCCCGCATCCCCATTCTCTTTGAGGCTTTGCACCTATACTGGAAACCACCAGTGCCCAGGAGTAGCAAGTTAGCCCTGGAAGGAAGGCTGAGTCAATGCCAGCCCTGGCAGCAAAACTCAAACATCCCGGTCCCTGTCCTCTCCCAAACTGCTGCTCCTTAGAGTGGGCCCTACTAGATGCCTTCTTGCCTCTTTGGACCATGAGTCAGTGGGTCCAATGTGCAGTATAGCCTTTTCTAGGGCCACCCAGCCCCCAATATCTGCCAATCAATATGCAGTGTACAGCATTCCCCCATGGCTGTCATCCGGGCTCCTCCCACCCCTGTGGGACTACTGAGTATGTCCAAGGGAGAAGTCCCTGGAGCAGGGCTCTCCATAGCAGGACAGGGGAGAGGAGGTGGGCAGCAGCCTGCCCCACCACTGCAGCCCAGGAGGGCAACAGTTTCTCTACAGGAAGAGGCACTGATGTCACTCAGAGGCGTCATAGCTAGATCCCAAGTGGTCTTTGTGCATAAACTCCTTATCCTGGTGTTACATCTCTCTCAGCTCTGTAGCAGTGCATGTGACCTCCCTCAGAGAGTGACTGGCTACCCACAGACCTCATTCCTGGACCCTCACAGCACGCTCCTGATCCTCAATGGCTTGTTCAAGTGCTGCAGCACTGTGGGTGCAAGCAGTCACCAGCCTGACAATTTCAACTGGACACTGATGGTCACCTTTGGTCCTCATGTTGCCGGCACCACCTACACATGTCTCTGATGCTCTGCAGGTGTCAAGCCAAACATTCTGGATCCAGCATCTTGGGCTCCACAACCAGGCCTCCCATGCACCAATGTGATGCCTGCAGACAAGGGAGACACCAAGGGACCTCAGACGAGTCCCGTCTGGACCCTTTTCCCTGCCTGGGGCTGGAAACTGCACAGCTCCTGATAACCTGGTGCTGACCATGACAGAATGACTGCACTGCCTCCCAGTTGGAAAAAGTTGGATGCTTAAGGTCCATCTACTTGATGTGGGAGCTGGGAGGGCTAGGAAACATAAGCATTACCATTGGAGGTTTGAGCCTTCTCCGGTTGTCCAGGAGAAGAGGGAGGGTGTAAGGAGCGGTTTTGCTAAAGAGAATTCCCTTTTCCTGCTGCACCTTACCTGCAGCAGTTCTCATTCATAGCTGCTTTGCCAAAGTGTGTCCAGAGGCTCATCAGTGAAAATGTGCAATTTTGCCTGTTGGTTACACTTTGGCTGTGGGGGGTCAAAAAAAAGCTTTCAGTGTATATCAGGATCTGTTTGAGTTACTGTTTGTGTCAGCTGGATCCAGGTAAACATGTTGGCTTCTCTCAGGAACACAACATGACCTTGGGGCAGTCTGTTGACAATTACCTAGATTTATGGTCCCACTCAATATAACGCTGACTGATATACCTCCAACAGTAGAAGAAGACTGAGCCTGGTGCCTCTGCTTCATTCCAGGCCAGTGGCGCAGATGTTGTGGGGAGTGGGGGTTGTTTGAAAGGCACAAGGTCAATGAAGAGCAACAATGAATCAGTATCATCAGTCTTCCATGTAGACAATCATTGAGCAAAAAGCACAGTGAACACCAGAGCAGGCAACTATATCCTTCCCCATGAGCATATCCCAACTTACCAAGGAGTCACATTAGACCATTCCTTCACCTATACCCATCACATTCAGAAGGTCAGCAATAAAGCCTCTGTAAGAGTAGCTGCCTTGAGACATTTAGTCAGCACGACAAGGGGTGCCAACTTCAAAGTGCTCAAACCACCACACATGCAATGGTGTATGTCCTAGCAGATTACTGTGCTCCTGTATGGTCCAGAAATTGTCTCAATAAAAAGCTTGATATTGCACTTGTAACAGGATACACAACTGGCAGACAAGGTTCTTTGGGTAAATCTGATGTCTTAAGTTAGACCAACTCAAACAGTTTGATAAAACTCTTCTTAGCAAGCTTTCAGGTATAAATACCCTTTATCAGGCTGAGAAAGCACCTGCAGTCGGTCTGTGCTCTTCCTGGATGGAATGAATAGTAAAGAACAATAGGATAGGATGCACAACTTGCACACACATCAATGTTTTCCCTGTATTCTTGGATATTAGACCAAGTGGCATAAGACGACAGACCCTAGCCACCGCCCCCCGCTACCAGGTTTCTGGTCCTGAGGAGAACCTGGCAGGCTGGGTACTGTGGCCTTCTGTGTTACACTATATTTAGATAAGGAGTAGGGTGAATAGAAGTGAAATGATTGTTCAGAGTAATCCAGTTTGAAACCTATTCATACAGCATCAAATGAGTCAAGCTGAACAGAACGAGATCTAGATACAGATGCTTCAAAACAAACAGTGTAAGATGAACATCTTGGACAGCACCGTGTATGAATGTCCACAATCAACACAGCACTTAAATTGACAGCTTTACAAATGCCCAGACAGGGTAGATCGAATCTGTACACTGAGCAATAATACCAGACAGTGGCTCATAGCTGGCCAGAGGAAACATGGCAGGTGGGAGTGGGGGGTTAGTGGGATGCCGCAAAGCCCCAGGGGTTGCCAGCAGAATGCAACATAACGCGAGTCATGATGGGATCTGGTACACACATTCATTACGGCGTTCTAACTTACAGCACTGAAGTCTGATAACACATCCATTCAGCATTCTTAGAGTGTGATCTGCCACATTTACTTGATGTGACCTGACCATCTGTTCAGTTATGGCTGTAGGGAGCTTTCTGCATGCCTACTGAACAATAAGTATAACTTGACCAAAACTATTCTAAGGGACTCCTGTTCCTGAAATATAATGAAATTATACAAATTATTAACACAACCAAACAGATGAATCACATATATTATATAGTTTCTTTCCTTTACCTTCTCACCTCTGTTTCTGAAAAGAACAATAACACTTTCTGCATAATTAATTTGTAATTCAAACTTCACAAAAACCAACCCAACCTTTCCTGTTTGCATTCTTTCTTAACTGGATTCATCAGCTTTAAAGCCATTGCTAAAATCTCACAAAACTTTGGGTAACATATGTACTACTTTATTTCTGCCTTTTATAAGAATGTGCAAGTCAGTGAGTTACAGTGCTTTTGGACTCAGCTTCTATTATTTTTAAGTAACATCTACTTGCAAAAAAACATGAATTAAGAGTCAGTAAAGGAGCAACTCTACTTCAGTGTTCCCTGGGATGTCATCCTATACAGGAAACCCCCGCTTAGGGCTCTTAATTGGTTCCTAAAAAAAAGAGCTTTAAGCAAAATGAGCGTTAAGTGAAACCTAAAGTATTTCATGATCCAAGATGGTGACTACAAGTATTTGTAATGACCCAAGGTGGTGATTGTGAGCACTATAATGAAACTCACTGAGCGCTAAGTGAAACCAGGTATTAATTTAAAACAAGCAAAATAGCACTAAGCGAAACAGTGTTAAATGGGGGTTGCCTTGTCTTCTTCTTCAATAAGTACCAACCACCTTTCCTACAGAAGTCTACGTAAATAGTATTTGTAAGTCTATCAGCAAGTACATTTATCCGAAATAACTGTGATTAGATCTTCACATCTATATAGCAAGCAAAAGAAAAGAAAATGGATTTGTCATGATGAAGAAAAGTGGTTTAGTTTATGTTAGGTTGAGCTTACAAGTGTTCTACTTGTCCCCAGTCTCTAAATCTGGCTTTATGTCTAGGTTCTCTACTTCGTGATTTTTGACAAAGGAGTTTTACTAGTTTTGTGCACTTCTCAGAGACTTCTTTTCAAACTTTCTTCAGATTATTATCAGAGCTGCTGAGTCTTTTTATACACATACACTTAGCTATCTGAAGTTTTCAAATTTGTCTACACTGCTCCCCAGAGCACAGTTATCTGGATTTGAAGATTTTGCTCTATTGTAGCACTATGTTTTTAAAAGGACTATGGGAAAGTATCGGCTGACGGAGAGAAAAAGTGAAAGGCCTTATACAATGCTAATGAGAGGAGGTGTGAAATTTGAATGAGACATTAACTATGAGCACTTGACTGTTAAATTTTGCAGAGATTAGCCAAACAACACAAAGGACTTGTGTTTTGTAGTTATTAGGTGTATCTACACATGCAATTAATGTGAAACAAACTCCGCAGCAGTTCAAGCCAGAGTAAACTGCTCCCTGGTGCAGCACCCACATGTGCACCCAGGACAGCAGCAATTTGAGCCAAGGTGGAGCAGGTCAGGGTCACCAGGGGGCACAGGGGATCAGCCCTGGGCTCCAGGTGGTGGCACTGCACAGCAGAGGGGCTGGCTCAAGCATGAGGCCGCCGTAAGACTGGAGCTGTGTGGCTAGGCAGCAAGGAGTCTGGCCAATATTTTGCACATGCAGTGAGCAGCTATACATGCATTTCAGTGCAGTAAATTACACTGCCAAAAGATAGTATTGTCCCCGACAATACTAACTGTGCTGTAAGATAAATTTACTGTCCCCAAATACCAGTGCACATGTAGACAGTGATGCTTTACTTAGGAGCTAATTAGTCTATTCCACAGTAAAGCTCATGTGTAGACACACCCACTGAGAAATAACCATAATTGTTATGCAAAAACGTACTGTTTCTAATTGTAGAAAACAGCTGTTAGCTTACTTTACACAGGAGCTGACACAGTGTTAGCTTATTAACAGAATCAGGCATTATGTCATACAGACATTTTCAATGAATCAGCATACCAGGATTCACATAATTGTAATGCTTTTAATTTTAGGTCAGTACCAGCAAATCTATACCTTGATTGACTGAGTTCCTTAGCGATATTTTTAAAAAGTATACTCAGATTTATTCTTTACTAGTTTTAAGAGTAGAAGTACAAGTGTTTTGTATTAGTATTAATGGCTTATTTCTTCTTTTTTGCACCAATAATTACAGTAATTTTCAATAAAAAATAAAATTTTAAAATGGAGGTAAGTTCATTCCTACAAAACTACAAAACAAGAAAGGGGCTGAGCACAGTAACAATGCTTCCTGAACCAAGAACACTTGCATACACATTTATTTGGCTTGGGTTTTGGTTTGTTTTGTTATTATGTCCAGGTCCATAATATCATAAAAAGAAAGGACTGATTTTATCTTGTACTTACTGGTGCACAGGATACCTCTTTTAGCTAGATTACTTACAGCATTTAGCATTTATTTTTAAGGAACTTGTTTGGTTTTTTTTAGACAACTTGGAAGGTACTTTTAATTTTATACTTTGTACTTCTAGGTAAATTTTAATCAGCTGCAGCATATGTTGCAGTATTTGGCTTACATACTCACTTTGATGTGGTCTGAATAAAAAATCATGACAAAGACTAAAAGATAGTTCAATGTTATTAAGCAAAAACCATGCCCTAATTTATAGTGAGAATTTACTTATTCTAAACAACATTTAAAAATAATACCAAATCTCACTGGCAAATACAGCTTATGCATATATCTCAACCTTCTGGCATCAGGTGGAATAAGGGGGAAAAACTGCTAGTTGGACTCTGATTCCTTAAAGGCAGGGCTCTCCAATAGTTAATTTCTGACCATTGTTTCTCAGCTTACCTCCACCACCCTTTATGCTTGCCAGTGTCTATTTAACTGCAGTTACCTACAGCTAGAAGCTTTCATTGTAGATGAGGTGACATGGATGAATACAGTGCAAAGACTCCCACACTGCTTTCAAACATCAGATGAAAAAAAGTCACTCCAGAGTTGCTCTGGAAATACAAAGAGCAGACTCATAAGGATACAAAGGAGTATGCATGTGTATGTGTGTGTACATATATATACACACACCCAGACAACTTAGCTAAGGCTAAGAGGTGGCATTTTCCAAGGGGTACCTTGTACCTACAAAAGTAGAGAATCACTGTCTATATCTTACATACTCCAGTGAGATATACAGGAGTGGATCCCAAGGGATGCAGTGGTGAGGATACTTCCCCCCCTTATAGCACTGCCACTGCTGTCCCTGGCCAAACCAAGTGCAGGGAGAGCCCCAGGGCTGCTCCAGCTGCATGCTGTTGCCACGCAAAATGCCAGGCTCAGCAGGGGACAGCAGTGACATGCAGATTCCTCCTTCCAGCACTTGCCCTTCTTTCTCCCCTCTTTCCCTACTGGCTGGGAGCAGGCACTGTAAGGAAGAACTTGTGTGCCACTGCCTCCAGTTGACACAGACACCAGGGGAGCCCCAGAGCCACTCCTGACCTGCTCCTGTCCCATACTGCAGGGAATGGCTGTGTTGTGCACGTATTCTTCCAGTACCTGCTCCCAGCTAGTGGGGAAGATCAGGGGAAAAGTGGAAACAGGCTGGGCTAGCAGGGCCGGATTAATGCAAAGGCAAACTAGGCACATGCCTAGGGCCCTGAGCTGCAGGGGGTCCCAGTTCTTCCTGCTGTGGCAGTGATGCAATGGCCCTGTCTGCTTCCTTTTCCTTCCCTTCCCTGTCCCTCTGTCAGCCTCGCCACTATAGTGGCTGCTTTCTAGTGGCGGCTCTGAGCCCCACTCCCCAAGCCAGGCTGGGGAAGCAGGTCTTGACTGGCCCAGGGCCCATGAGTTTGTTTGCCTAGGGGCCAACCTCCTCTGCAGGTCTGCTGGGAACAGCAGCAGAAGTGTTGGCAGGGACAAGGCTCCCCTTCTTTATGTGCCTGCTTCTTACCCAGCTCCCCAGAGTTATTCAATGAGCCAAGGGTTCCAGCCATGCCTCACTCCCAGGGTCTGAGGGGCAGCCATGCAATCCCCTTTAGGAAATCCTGGCTCTGGACCTGGGTATACATATACAGTCCTTCTCTACCTTTTTAGACTCAAGACCGCGCTCAGGAAAAAAAATGTCAGGTTTTAGCTTTCACTAGTTTCTTGACCAGGGAAAAATAGCAGCAATCCTTTTCTTACATAGAACTCAAAGATGCCAAAAGGTCAGAATGTTTTTGAAACAATGGAATTTCTATTTCTAATTTCTGGGTTTATATTCTGAATCGTTTGTGGGTGTTTGTACATCTAACAGTGTGCCAAAGAACCCTGGCTGAGAGTCACTGATATTATATGTGCACACATACACACACACACATACACAGCTGTGAGAGGTCCCTCAGCTTTTGTTATTAATGAGCCCTTGGAATATTATCTAACATTATTGAAATTTCCACTTTCTTTTACAGCAGAGAAAGAACTATAAAGACAATTGACCTTTAGTTATAAGGTATAAACTTCTGGATGGGATGTCAAACTGAAGCTGTAACCACTTACTGTAACTGAAGGGGCCTTTGGCACTTTTTGTAAGAGCAGGCTTGTTAACCAAAGTATACTGGCTCAAGTTCTAGTTTGGTAATTATAATTTGCCCATTTAAGGGCCTGTACAATTTTAGTTGAGAAAATGATTTCCTATCTTAAAGTGCCTATAACATTGCTGTACACTGTTAAATAATAAATGTGCTTCCCCATACTGGATTGCTTTTTTGAAGTGGATGAAATTAATATTATGAAGTTTGCAAAACAGTGTGGGAAGTTTTAGACTTAGAACTGCTGTATAAAGCCCCAAAATCTAAGTTGGGGGTGGGGAAGGGGTTATGACAGTTCCTAGGTTTCTCAAAATGGGGAAAAAGTTTTATCCTCTCAGAATTTAATAAGGCATTTTTTTCTCCACTGCATGTCTGATCCAAAGCTCACTGAAGTGAATGTATCCAAATTCTTACGCAGTAAAAAGGCAGAGCTACATCTGAACTTCAGCAAATGTAGACATTTATATTTAAGGGGTATACTTAAATTGTGGTTAGATTTACTAATTTTTGTGGGCTGGTCACAGCATAAAGAGCAAATTCCACAGACATGTTATGGATGAGCACTAGCAGCCCCACCCCTCAGCGCTGATTGGCTGCTGGCTGCCCTTTGTGTGGCCCTGCCCCTCAACACTGATTGCTGGAGAGGCCCCAGGGGAGAGAGGAGAGATGCAGGAGTGGCAGCCATAGTTTACCCGTGACTTTCAAAACCTAATAACTATGAAATCATAAAATTAGTTTTCATTTTAACACCCTATGGCTCTTTTGCTATATGATGGCTATTTCCCTTTCATATTTCAAGCTCAATACCTTTTGGCAAAAAATCTTTCAAAATATTCTTGAGAATTTTTTAATTCTTGCTCAAAGATGGCTGGGCCAGACTGGAAACAAAATTGTAAGGGGAACAGTGTAAAAAAAGTTACTATGGATTTTGCTAGCACCCTAGCCATAGGATTTAGTAAACCCGAACGTTTAATCCTACATATAAGTAAATAATTTAAGAAATTACAATGTCTTAGTTCCCTTAGTTCCTTGTATTTTGATTCCCTCATTCCATGCTCTGTCATTACATCACTACTTTGTTTATTAGTGTTGATTAATTAGTTGGAGGAAGCTGGACTCTAACATCCTTTTACCCCAAAGAGGGAAAGAAAAGGCTTAAAGTTCCTCTGCACAATAGAATTAGTGGGAATTTTCAGTAACTTAGTATGTTCATTAGTGACAGAGCTGACTACTCCATCCTCTACCCTTACCAGCTGTGACATTACTAACCTGAAGACTGAGGTATATAACAGAAGAGCTCTCTCTATTTTTGCACATCCCTTACTTTAAACAACCTTTTCTACTGGAGTCTTTGCATTATGCAGTTTTAGCAGTGGTATTCATGTTGCTGTTATCAGATGGCATACCATAGCAAATATTCTTAATTTATAATTCTTCAGTCTTTATTCAGGTACAACTAATAAGCCCACTACATGATTTGACTTTTTAGATCCTGATTCTGTAATGACTTAGGCATGTAAACAATTTCCTATGAAATCAAATGCAAAAATTTAAAGGGAAATATATCTCTGTTTTCTTGTGCAGGGACTGGAACTTCCCTGCTGTGATGCCAGACAGACTCAAGGGGAACGCCTCCACTTCTCAGGTTGGGGAGGAGCGGGTTATAGAGCTTCTGGAGGGGCTGGACGTGTTCAAGTCAGCAGGTCCAGATGCTTTCCACCCCAGGGTGTTGAGGGAGCTAGCTGGGGTTATTGCAGAGGCCTTGGCACAGCTTTGCGAGCGCTCATGGTGCTCGGGCCAGGCGCCAGATGATTGGAAGATAGCCAACGTGGTCCCCATCTTCAAAAAAGGGAAGAGAGAGGACCCGGGCAACTACAGGACTGTCAGTCTTACCTCAATCCTAGGGAAACTCTTTGAGAAGATCATCAAGCAGCACATCTGTGATGAGCCAGTTTCAGGGATGATGCTCAAGGGCAACCAGCACGGTTTCATTAGGGGCAGGTCATGTCAGACCAACCTGATTGCCTTGTATCATCAGGTCACAAAGGCAATGGATGCAGGTGTTGCCGTGGATGTAGTCTTTCTAGACTTCAGCAAGGCCTTTGACACCGTCTCCCACCCCATCCTCATTAAAAAACTAGGCGGCTGTGGCATTGATGCCTACACAGTCAGATGGATTGCAGATTGGCTGAAGGGTCGCACTCAGAGGGTGGTGGTGGACAGGTCATATTCAAGCTGGGGAGAAGTGGGCAGTGGAGTCCCCCAGGGCTTGGTCCTTGGGCCTGTGTTGTTCAATTTCTTCATCAGCAATTTGGACAACGGGTTAAAAGCAACCTGTTTAAATTCGCTGATGATACCAAAATTTGGGGTGAGGTGAGCACGCTAGTAGGGAAGGAAAAATTGCAGCAAGACCTGGATAGGTTACAGGAGTGGGCTGACAAACAGGATGCGTTTCAATACTGACAAGTGCAAGATGCTGCACTTAGGCAGTAGAAACCAGGAGCACACTTACAGAATGGGAGACTCCCTTCTTGAGAGCACGGAGGCAGAAAGGGATTTTGGAGTCATTACTGACTCCCAGATGAACATGGGCCAACAATGCGAGGTCACGGTTGGCAGGGCTAACCAGACCTTGTCGTGCACTTACAGGTGAATCTCAAGTAGAGCCAAGGAGGTGATTCTCCCCCTCTATGCAACGCTGGTCAGGCCACAGCCAGAGTACTGTGTCCAGTTCTGTGCGCCCCATTTCAGGAGGGATGTGGACAACATTGAAAGGGTCCAGAGGAGGGCCACCCGCATGATCCGGGGACAACAGGGCAGACCCTACAATGAAAGACTGCAGGACCTAAATCTGTTCAGCCTTCACAAGAGAAGGCTGAGGGGGGACCTGGTGACTCACTAGCAGGGACCAGAAGGGTTTGGGGGAGACTCTGTTTCCCCTAGCACCCCCTGGCATAACAAGGAATAATGGACACAAATTATTGGAGAGTAGGTTTAGATTAGACATCCACAAGAACTACTTCACAGTCAGGGTGGCTAGGAGCTGGAACCAACTTCCAAGGGAAGTCGTGCTGGCTCCTACCCTGGGGGTCTTTCAAAAGAGGTTTGATGCCTACCTGGCTGGACTCATTTGAGTCCAGTTTTTCTCCCGCCCAGGCGGGGGGTTGGACTTGAAGATCTACAAGGTCCCTTCCGACCTGACTTCTATGATTCTATGATCTTATCTTGGTCATCCCGTGAAAAAGATGCAAAAGGCAAAATGTCCCAGAATGACCCTAGGCAAAATTAAAATCATGAAGGAATTAGAATTCTAGAAAGAAATGGTCGTGGTGAGGGTAAGAACATTGGAATAACAATTTTTTTTTCTTAATTTAATTTTTTGTTAATGGCTAGGCAATTTTTTGGTGAAGCTTTTCTAAATATTTTGGTCTGTGACAAAAGGACACACACAGAAAATTGCAGTCCCAACCCCTTAAATTTTGCCAAGTTAGAAGCAGCTAAAAACAAATTTAAAATGGAAAACGTTCGGTACCCATAACTTTCAGTTTCACTATAAACTCTGTTTACAAGAAAATGAGGGTATTTCTTCCCAAAGAACAATAACCTAGCATGATAAACACCAATATCTTCATCACTGAGTGTTCCCTGGTCTTAGTCCAGAATCTGTTTACCACTTCAAGTTCAAGATGAAAAAATGTCTTGAAAGGGCCCCTCTACACTTGCAGGAAAAATGCACAATGGGATCTAATACACGCTCCACACGATTGCATCTCCTGCCATGCCACGTGATCCTGGACTTCCCCTGCACTGAGTCCAACAGCTGCAAGCCCCACAACTGAGAAGGCTCACTGCTAGGAACACTACTGCCACTGCGAGCCTTATCAGCTACGGGGCTCTCAGTAAATGGTGCATCTGTAAGGCTAGACATCCCTTGGGTGATGGGGCTCCCACCACAGGAGAGCACTTAGTGGCAAGTTCAATTAATGGTGTGATTAGAACAAGTTACAAAGTTATTATACATTTTTTGTGGAATAAATCTGTAGCTTATTGCTCGTTTTATGACACCATTATCTGGTTGAACATGTAGCTGGGTCACAACTTAAGGCATGGTTAACTAGTTAAGAATGTCTTAAGCATAACATGTAGAGGGAGCCCAAGTTCTCAACTAATTAAGGTACATATTTGACAGTATCCTTTACTGAAGTTCCATAAATATACCATATCAACAAAATGGAAATATTATCAAATATGATAGTGTGTTATCATTAACACCCCTTGTATTTCATTACCACATTTGTACTACAGAGACATAATCTATTTCAGAGGATTAAAATAGTCCTGAAATGAACATCATCAATGCCACTTACATGATTTAATTGCTTGTCAGCTTTACAAGTAAACAACCAACTCCCACCCTATGAAATAAAATCAGCAGCTATATTCAAAAATGTGATAACTGTTTTCCTTACTCTATTCTCAGTCTAATGTGCAGACTACTTTCACTTCTGCTTTAGCCACTGTCTTCTGCTCATCAGCATCGGACTCACAGTGACATCTACTGGGTAAAGTTCAGAGTGGTAGAACTTCAGATGAGAAGCGATACATATCTGAACTGGAAACTACACAGAGTATAATTACCTGCCTTCTTTTAAGCAAGGAGTGCTACTTGCACTATCAAGGTGTAGGATACAGATACTAAATACTGAATAATGTACATTAAATATTATAGTCTCAAGCCAGGAGGAATAAGAGCTACACCACACTTTATGTACTGTACATTTAATTGTGCAAATTAGACAATTGGTATAATAACTCTTTTATAATAAGAAATCATCCCTGAAAGTTATAAATAATCAATTACAGCTTCTTCTATATCTGAGTATTAAAATCAAAAGTTTGCATTCAAAGTTTTTCATTATTTTAATATCCTATGGGCAGTTTTGCTAAAAACAGAGCAAAGCAGTATTAACAAATCCATATTGCTGAAATCCAATTTATGAAATATGATAAGAAATAGCTTCCTTAGAAATCCTTTAGTAAATCAGAAACATATGATCTTTAGAGGGATTAACTGGGTGTTATGTGAAAAAGATAACTCACTGTAAATTGCATGGAACTAAAAAAATGTAATTTAAATTATTTTAATGTGGAAAGTAGAAATACTTTAGGATAGCAACTCTTTTTCCATGGGGACTGTTTTAATAAATTCTTCTCAGCAGTGGAGTTTACTGTTAAAAAGTCCTTGTGTAATACAGCTAGCAATGTACTTGCTACAAAGTCTGCAAACCCTTGCATTCATGACAAATTGAACTAAAAACTATAAGCAAGCCTGCAGGATCAACCCCTGAAATACTGCTTAAGTTTCAAAATTATTTTAATTCTGAGATGTACTTTCATGTTATTAAAAAGACTGCACAGTCAAAACTTGGACCAAAGGAGTTAAAAAAAGATGCTCCCAGTTGTGTTTTGTTACACTAAATGGTTCACCTCATATGACAATTTAATTCAGATACTAACATTCCTTACATTGCAACTCCACTGTGTTGACAAGAACATTCCATGGATGAGACGATGAAAGGTAAATAGATGTGGGGATGATTTTGAACACAAAGGGCAAAACCAAAAAGTATTTACTAATACCTCAATGATGACAAATCCAAATACAAAGGGGATTATGTTAAAAGCTGTGATTACATTCTCTCATAACGGGGAAGCATCCCTCCCCCTTAAGACTGCTGTCCAATTGAATACCAAATGCTAATTTTTGTCTATGCTGAAGCAGTCATTGTTATTAGGTTTTATTGACAATACTGTTATTATGTAGGCTCCAACAAAAAAAAAACCTTAGACATTTGGATTGCTAATAAGAATAGACAGTATCATAAATGCTAGGATAAACTATAATAATAAGATGTACAGTTTACAGGCTAAATTCTGTTGAGGCCTGATGCTTCAGGACATAAGCCAACCTCTTGGTGCCTGAGGGAAAGAAGAAACTTATCCCTTATTGGGTTTCTTGCACATTCCTCCAATGGATTTTTTTTTTATTGGAAGCTGACTGAGTTCATTTGGTCCTGGGATACAAACATATCACTTTTAATGTTTAGACAACTCTTTAAGCAAATAATAAAGCATGCAGTGATGTCAGGTGTTAAAATACTAGGAGGAGCTTGGATAAAAATGAAATAAATTGGTGAAACTCAAGGAGGTGGAAGAACATAAAAAGTGCCATATTGGGTCAGACCAGTGGTCCAGCTAGCCCAGTACCCTGTCTGACAGTGGCAGGAGTTGATGCTTTAGAGCAGTGGTTCTCACCCTATTTGCCATAGTGGGCCACACTTGCTGGTCTCAATGTGTTATGTGGGCTGCACCCACACAACTTACTTCCTGTGTATCCAGCGGTGTACTGTGGGTCTCCAGTGCCAGGGTCCAATGCTTACATTTGAACACCTCCTCCTTCCCCCTGTCTGCAGCCAATTGCTGACTGGGGGGTGGGGGAGGAGAGACAGCAGCCAATCGCCGAACCCAGAAACGCTGGCGGAGAAACCAGAAGTGGCACTGGGAGACCGAGTACCACTGGAGGGCCCAGCCAGCGCCCCCATCCAGGCCAGTGCCCAGGACATGCTCTCCCCCCACCCATGTGTATCCATTTAAAAAATGTTTTAACAGAATGTCACATGGGCTGCAGTAGGTGCATGCCCATGGGGCCGGGACAGGTTACACAAGGGCATGGCTACCCCAGGGGAGGGGGCAGGTGTGAGGGCTTGAGAACCACTGCTTTAGAGGGAGAGCACTGAACCATGTATATCTTGAGTAATTTGTTCACTGTTCATTACTTCCCCCTCATCCTCCCAGCATCCACTGTCATTGGTTCAGGAGATGCCATGGGAAATATCTTCAACAGTTCTGTTTAATAACTATTAATAGATCTATCGTCCATTTTTGAACATGGCTATACTATCTGCCCCCAGAAAGTGCTGTGGCAATAAGTCCTCAAGTTAACTATGCACTGTGTAAAAAAAACCAACTCTCTCTTGTTAGTTTTAAATCTGTTGCCTATTAATTTCAGTGAGTGCCCTCTAGTTCGTGTTCTGGGACTTGGTAAATAACAGTTACCTACTCACTTTGTCCACACCCTTCACACTTTTATAGACCTTTATGCCCCTGCCCCCTTCTCCTTTTCAAACCAAAGACCTAGCCTTTTTAGTGTCTCTGGGTATGTTAACTGCTCCAGGCCCCTGACCATTTTGGTTGTCCTTCTCTGTACACTTTCTAATTCTACTAAATCTTTTCTTAAGCTGTGGAGACAAGAACTGCAAATAGTATGCAAGATGTGGGTATACCATGGATTTGTACAGTACCATGATGATTTTCTCTATTTTATTTTCAATTTTCAATCCTCTTCTTAATGGTGCTACACATTTGACTGGGGTTTTTTGGGCACCGCTGCAGTGAGCTGACATTTTCAGAGAACTATCTACAGTAACTCCAAAGACTGTTTTCTGAGTCACAGCAGCTAGTTCAGAACCTAACACTGCATGTGCATAGTTGAGGTTATTTTTCCCTATGTGCATTATCTTGCACTTGTGGAAACTAAAGTTCATCTGCCATTTTTTTGCCCACCCAGCTTGGTGAGATCTTTCTGTCGCTTTTCTTTCACCTTAGCATTTGACTTCCTAGAATAACTACCTGGTATCATCTGCAAATTTGGTGATTTCATTGGGCACCCCCATTTCCAGGTCATTGATGAAGATGCTGAATAAAACTGGGCCTAGCTTAGATCCCTTGCAGCACCTTCTTCCATCCTGAAAAGTGACCACTTGACCCTACCCTTTGCTTCCTATCTTTTAACCATCTCTCAATCCACAGGGTAACTTTCCCACTAATCCCAGAGCAACTCAGTTTTTTAAAAAGCCTTTGGTGACAGACCTTGTTAAAAGCTTCTAAAAAAATCTAAATATATTACGTCAATTAGAGTCCCCTTCTCAGAGAAATCCAATACATTGGTGAGGTGAAAGGATCAACATCTTAATATTACCACAACTTCATCCAGTCACTAGTATAAGCAAAAAGCTATGTGGCTTACATAAGTGGTGCTCAACCTCACAGTCCTGCAGGCCAGATGAGTGGCCTTAGGCCAATTTGCAGAGCACCTGGGGCAGGTTCACTGCATGAGGTCAGTGTGGAAGAACCCTAAATGTGGCCCTGAGTGCAAGATCCAACCATGAAGCAATCCCACCTTACAGCCCCACTGTGTGCCAGTTCAATCTAGCACACAGGGCCATGGCATCCAGCCCACAGGGCTCTCCTCATAGTCTGATAATTTGCTGAAGAGAGCAGCAATTAATTCTACCACTGCACTCCCGGCACCAAAAACTCAGACATGTGGGAAGACCCAGAGGCAAGATGATGTGGCCTCACAGGCCAGATCTGGCCTACGGGACCAGAAGGTGAGCACCTCTGCTTTACATGAACTGTAGCAATAGATGCTACTGTGAAGCACAGGCAAGGAGGGTGCTTTTGATAATAATTATATTTTACATGATTCTGCCACACAAGACATACTTGCATAAAAAGTGCAAGGTAAGTGCTGAGCTACTATTGTAGTAACCATGATCCAGGGAACATGCGAGAAGCAGGATTTGTTTGCTAATACTTGTTATAGGACCAACCATGTAGTTGGGGAAGATGTTAGACTGCTTTTAGACACAAAATGCCCTTCCTCAGGTATGGGCCTCTTTGATTTCCTTCTTTCTTAATGTTGTGAATTTTCCATTTTAAATAGTGAATTTCAATATCCTCCATGTTGAAGTGCTGTTGTAGTCATGTTAATATTAAAACCTTTGTTTTGTGCGATTTTGCTTCTAGTTTTGCTCTCAGACAAGGAGGAACCAATGAGATAGGAGGCAGAGATCTAGGAAATATTACAGAAAGTCTTTGGCAAAGAAACCAGAGGTTAGAATTATGTGCCAATGTGGGTTTCTTTCTTTTTCTTATTTTCTTTTTTTGTTGTTTTTTAAGCCAAAGGGACAGTGCAT
The DNA here is from genome assembly GCF_052110815.1 of Crocodylus siamensis. NCBI lineage: Eukaryota > Metazoa > Chordata > Crocodylia > Crocodylidae > Crocodylus > Crocodylus siamensis. Next base: position 131,463,465 of record NC_143397.1, on the reverse strand, counting down.
AAGTGACCTTTCCTAAAACATTTGAAATTTTTACTTAACAAAAAAAATTATTTTGAGGTAAGACAAACTTTTTGCTTGGGTCATAGCAGTTCTATCACTCCAACTCTGGGAACAATATTAATACTCATAATACTTTTGATGCTGCTACTACTACTTCTTATGCCCACTGATGTGGAAATAAAACTTTGAAAAAATACAAACCTATAAAACTAACAGAGGATTTCAAAATAGTGAAATAGGAGTCAAAAGAACAACAGCAAGGAGAGAAAACAGAAACTTGGGATGGAGGCAACGTGCACACCTTTATACATGTACTCATAAAATCAACTTTCACAACCCTGGCTTTTAGAAGGTGCCAGGAACATGAGGACTGGCATAAACTTCAAGAACAGTGATTTGTGAAATTAGTTTTTATGAGAAGAAATGATTATATGTTTTAAAAAGTATTATCAATCTTACTGAGTAGCCTGATTGAAATCATGCTAATTTCAAGTCAACTTACATTTCATATACATCAAATTGAGCAACAGATCAGTTAATTTATGATTGGGTATCAAGGTTTCCTTCCTTACCTACCTGGGTATGTGCAGGATTTTCAATAAATATTGTTTTCCATTGGTACTTGGATACTTATCAACAATTAGTTTTACAGGTTTTTTTGTACTGTAGATGCTGTAGAGTTAAGGTTTGAATTTTCAGAGAAGAATAAGGATGGTGGGTAGCTAACTTCCATGTAATTTCAATGTTCTTTTCAAAATCTTGAGCTAAATTTATTCATACTATTAAGTAATTTTCTTCCAAACACATAGTGCCCTAATATAATAATTCACTAAACTATGTAGCCTACTACGTGATTTATAGCTCTAAAAATGACTGGAAAAGGCTTACTTGTGCAGGGTGATAATTTTGCACCTTAAAATGTAACTATGCTTATTAATATAAAATGAGATCTTTTTAAAAATGCACAATATAAACCGATTAATCACAGAAATCCTTTTGAGCCTGAGTAAAGAGATGATGTTTGCTCATCTGTATGACAAAAGGACAAGTGAGATTATGAAATTACAGAAATATATTAAAAAGGTTCAGCATTTTTATTCCATTATATGGAAACTAAGAACTTTAAATAACAATATTCCTAAATGGGAGTAGTGTAAAATACATAGTGCTTCCATCCGTTCAGGGCAATTTGTTTTAAAGTCTTTTTTTTCTTAGTTTCTCTCAATAAGAAATAAATAATTGACACTCAAAATGGCAAAATGTTTTCTTTGATCCTCAAATATTATTGAGTCACACTAACTGAAAAAGATAAGTCATATTTCCAATATTATTTAGAATAACTTTGGCTGACTCAGTCTGCTATTGATTATCAAGTGAAAACAAGCGAGTGCATTAATTTCTTGCCCTTTCCGTTTCTTTCAGTTCTGTTTTTACCACTATTTTCCTTTGAAAACTTATCCATAATTCAATAAACTACACAATGTTAACAAGAAAAATATACCATAGTCAACACTACCACCCCAAAAAACCCACACGGTTGATTCCATTGCAGATGATGGGAAAACAAGAATGCCATCACTGTGTTGATAACTTCCCTAACCAAAATAAAGTTCTGTTAACAAAGTCCAGTTTTGCTTTTCAGACTGAACCGTACAGCTAACTACATAAACCATTTTATTCTGTTGGGTCAAAGTCTACTATGCTTTTAATTCTGGATCCCTAGAAAACCCATAATAGTTTAATCTTCTTCAACGGGCTGGTTTTGGTGCATAAAGAAGATACAGAATTTTTAGTTTCAACTATTGTTAACCATTCATTTTGTTACTTATTGAAAAAGTAAAATAAGTACAAAAATAGTTTTTGATATGCCAAGGTGCTGCAAAACTGGCAAACTTAAATTTGGGTAACATTTTGGAAACAATTCCCTGCCAAATATACAGTTTTAGCAGGTGCTGGATCCATTCTTGTGGCTGTTACAATCTCTCTAGTATTTCTAACTTTCCCTATCATATTTCTAAGACTATGGACAGGCATTATATTTGTGTCAGGAAAAATGCCTATATCCCAGCACAAAGAGGAAATGTATGGGTGCTCAAGCAGTTTGTGGTCAGAGAAATCTAGTGATTCTGAGAAAAACTGCTAGGCTCTTCAAACAGCATCTTCCTTGTTTTCTAGCACCACATGTAATACCTGTTCAGGTGCACATGGGATTATGGGGGTCCCTAGGACACTGCTTTTCTACAGTTCTGCACTCTCCCTCTGCCCCTCCAGAAAGAAGGGTGGGAGGGAGAGGGGAAGCTCCCTGACACCAGGGACCCCTGTGGAGACCCTGCTGCCATGGCTGTCTGGCAGCCCTGAAACTCTCTGGGCCTGTTCATGCAGTTGGGGGTGAGGGGGTGGGGGATAGGGAAGCACTGACAGAAGAATACTGGTTCCAGTGGGGAAAGGCAGTAGCTAAGGAGAGCTTCAACCTGCTCCCCAGGAACACCAGGAAAAGGTGCTCATCCCATAGGGAACCTGTCAGGTCTTTCTAGATGCCATGGTCCCCACAAGAACAGGTGGTTTGGCCAAAATGGAGTGGGTGGGTGTGGGGGTGGGTATCTGTCTGTCTCAGGGGCATGGAGGGGGTGAGGATGAAGAACATACCCACTTTCTCTCCTGCAGGCTGTACCTGACAGTCCCAGTTGCTGCCCCAGGCTTGGTCCCATTTACTAATGGCTGTTACGGGGAAGGGGCAGGGGCATGAAGCATGCCCCTTCCCCTCTCATCCGCAGGCAGAGGGGAATTGTTTTTCCCTTGCCCTTTCAGCTGCCTCCAGCTATGGCCAACATGGCATCAGCTGGAGACAGCCTGTCTCCTGTGGGGGGAGCAAAGAAGCAATTCCTTAACACCATCCCCCACCCCCCCGGCTAAAGACCATGCCTTTGAGACTTTTTTTTACTCTCCAGCCAGGGGGCTAGAACTCCAGTATACACCCCCCCGCCCCCCCCCCATCTCACTACATTTTTGTAGTGCCACAAAGTGTTGAGACACTTTGTAGCACTAGAAATGAATGCCCGTCAACACCCTACGGTGCTTATCACCACAGTACTTCCTTCAAATGGAAGTAAAAAACGTTGGGTGAGTAACAGTCGATGTTTAAGGTGACAGAAATATAAACGTAATGCAGCAGGGGAACAAGGAAGATTTAAAAATCCTTACCACATTCTTCTCCATCCTGGTCATCTATTAAACCGACTGAGACTCCCAAATCCATGCATTTCTTGCTGTGTGCCTTGGACTTCATATGTTTAGTCAAGTTCCCTGAAGAGAAAAACAAAAACTACTTGCTCTCTAAATACACACCCATAAGCTTCTCATATTCTGCACAGATACAAATATCACTATATTTATAATTCGATTTTGTACTGGAACCTTTCCTTCCTGGGTAAATTGCCCACAGCTTTCAGACATTTAATGTCATACACTCTGTTGTTTTCTGGCTGTACTAAATGCAGTCAGTTCTTACTACAGAAATCCTTGGAAATTACATTATTTTGTACTGTGAAAGGCATTGCATTTTATGGTAATCCATAAAATGGAATGACTGTTGTTAAATTTAGGTTGACAAATGACCACAGGTTGCAGCCTTTTTTAGCTCCTGATAGACTCTATTTTAACTTACTCCCTTTCAATTGTAGATTCAGAAGCAAAAACTCAGGATTTAAAGTATAAAATTCATTTCTGAATAGAAGATCATTACAAATCTTGTGCATCACTTAAATCCTGCTTCAGTAGGTGTGCTGGCCTTATGGTGGGCTTATGGCAAGAAATTAATTTTACCTAATTATAAAAACATTAAAAGAACTTATCTTGGATTTCATAAAGGCAAGCCTAATTCCTGTCATATAGTAACTATCTATCCTGTGGTACAAGTCATTTAGAACACCATAGTCAATAATCAGTTCCATTCTTCATATGGAAAAAAAAGCAATCATCACCAGAAAGAACATATAAACCATCTCTTGCAGGAATAAGCTATATAGGATTATAAGCACCAATTCACCAATCACTGAAAAACCTCCTCTGTGACTGAAGCAAGCAAGTTACTTCATTAGCAACAGTCTAGGGACAGGAAGTGAATAAAAATATCTTCTCCGACTAAAGTGACAGGGAATGTAGGTGGGCAGAATTTAATTACTTAAGTTTGGAAGTTAGCCAAGAAAACCTACTCCTGCAAAGTCTGGCATGGCATCTTTTAACAGCCAGAATTAGTCAGGGCCCCAGCCTGACATTTCATTTAAAAAGATGGCATCATAAAGCAATATGAGCAACCCATACATCATTATGTAGCAGTAGGCTTTGACACACCTACTGAATTGCCTATGCCAGTTCCTGCAGTATTTTATTTTTCTTGGAAATCTTCTACCCAAGTCCTGATTAGCCCTAAACCTATTTGACATATGAGGTTTTCTGAGATCACAGCTGGAGGTAATAGTGCTACAAGAATAGTAGGCACAGAAGTCATCATTTTTAAATCTTATCCTATCTCCTAGTTTTTTGGTTATGAACTCACCCATGTCACATATTAAGGGAGGCATCTTATTTCCAGTTGGTTCTCTGTGTCCACTAGGTATAAGGACACACAGATAATGAAATGGAAAGAGAATGACACCCTAAATCTCTGATTAACCAAATGTACTTAAACCATGTGCTTAAAAAGACATATGGTTCAATAGCTTGCTGCATTGGGCTCTAAATGAAGCAGCTGGTTACATCTGAGTTTGAGGAGGTTGAGAGCGATGGAAATGCTTTCCATCTGTTGTTTTGGTTTTTTTTAATTAAGAAGTAATCATTTAGCAAAATCCAGCTGTTGAAGTTCATTAAGAAGACATCGTACATTAACTTAACTCCAAGGTGATCCTGTGAGACTGTACAGTAGGTCGTGAATTTAGTGGAGACTTGCTATTGTCTCCTTGTGTATGGATAGGGAAGCACTCCATTTGAGGCAAGGCACTCTATTTGAGGCGCTCCAAATTCCAGAGTGATTCAAATGCAGTGCACTTCATAGCTGTGCATCCCTACCCTCCTACCTTGGAGCCCTTCAAAATGACCATGAAGACATGTATGCTAAACCACTGCAGGTTTCTGAGGACAGCCAAGTACACAGAAGAGCGCTCACTGGCTGTTTAATTGCTCCTACCTCCCACTGAAAGGGGTGGGAATGAGGTGCAGGGCACTGTAGGATGCTCGAGGACTTTTAGTGTGTACTGACATTTCAATAAGTTCCTTCAAAATGAAGTGCTTCAAAGATATTCTTTTTTAGGGTAATTTTTGAAGCCCTTTGACAATAACTCTCTAACCTTCACTCTCTGGAGCATGTCAAAGACACTTGGGAGAGCTTCAAAAGGCATATACATCCAAAATCTCTTCCTGTCTCTCCCACAATTCCTACCTAAACAGTAGAGGCAGTTACCTCACTCGCATTCATCATTCATGCTTCCTCATCCACACCTACATTTGCTTTGCCTAACACTACTCACTTTTTACCCCTCCATTTCCTGCCGCCATACCATACCACCCAGTTTGTTCAGACAGATGGATGTGGTTACCTGCATGTGTATTTAAATATACGGAGTAAGAGGAACAAGAAAAAGAAAAGGGGTGGGAGGAGGGGGAGGATGAAGAAACGAGAGCGCTTGTGACCTTACTAAGTACTACACAAGAGGCATGTCTACACGAGACACTAACTGTGCAGTAGCCAAAAAATACTGTGCATTAGCACGTCACAGCATGGACAGTGTTAATTCGCTACTGCATAGTATTATTAGGCTACTGTGCAGTAGCATCACCTAAAAGATGTTCACTGGTGTTACTGTGCAATAACTCCAGTTACTGCACAGTAGCATCTTGTGTAGGCGCACGCAGTAAGTTTAAGTTTTTTCTATGGAGCTTGGGTAGTAGAAGTTGTAGCCACAATAGTCCCAGAAGTATGTGAGAGGTGAGGCATTCTTCTTTGCATTCAAAAACTTCTGACCAACTATAGTTGAGATACAAATAAAATCACCCAAAAAACCCTATGCCTCTTTCTGTATGGAGCTGGACACTTACTAGGCCTGTGTGAAGCAGAAAGCATTTCCTTTGGATTTGGATTCGGTGGGACAGTGATTAGATTCAGTGACTTGAATCACTGTCCCAATTTGATTTGGCCAAATACAGATCTGAAGATATTCAGTACCAAATTTTATTCAGCCACAGACTACATAGGCAGGCAGTGTCAGTAGGAGCAGCTGGCAGAGCAGCCAGACGAGCCCTGGCTTGAGCCGGCAGCCCAAGTGAAGCCGTGGCTCATCCAGCCACTCTCCCGGCTGCCCCCCTGCTGGGGCAAGGCAGGCAGTGCTGGCAGCCATGGGAGATGCTGCAGGGGCTGGGGGAATGATCGGGGAGCTGACAGATCAAACTGGAAGCTGGCGGGAAGCTCCTGTTCATTCCCCCAGCCTCCAATCATTCTCTCAGCCCCACAGCTTCTCTTGGGGCTGCCGGCTCAAGCCATGGCTTGTCTGCCTGCTCCCCCGGTTGCCCCCACACAGAGTCGAGGCAGACAGTGCTGGCAGCCCCAGGAGAAGCTGCAGGGGCTGGGGGAAATGATCAAGGAGCTGGGGGGGAGCCCCTGTTTGTTCCCCCAACCCCCAATCATTCCCCTCAGCTCCCCAATCATTTTCCTCAGCCCCCACGGCTTCTCCCAGGGCTGCCAGCTCAAGCTACAGCTCATCCGGCTGCTCCCTTGGCTGCCCCCTTGGCTGCCCCCCCCCCCCCCCCCCCCCCCCCCAACCAGGGCAAGGCAGGAAGTGCTGGCAGCCCTGGGAGAAGCTACAGGGGCTGAAGGGAATGATCAGGGAGCTGGGGGATCAAACTAGGATCTGGGGAATCGAACTGGGAGCTGGGGAAGCCCCTGTTTGTTCCCCCAGCCCCTGATCATTTCCCCCAGCTTCCCGGGGCGGCCGGCTCAAGTCGGAGCTTGTCCGGCTGTTCCCACCAGCACTGCCTAGTGCCTGCCTGTAGAGTCTATGGCCAAATCTCCAAATTAATTCGGAGTTTTCCAATTCAATTCGGAGAGATTAATGCATCTACCGATTCGATTCAGATTTGGAGATTCAGCTGCTGAAACAGGCCGAATTTCCTCTGAATCGAATAGGCTACCAAAGCTTCGCACAGCCCTAACTCTTATGTCACTTAGCCATTTTTTGTAGTAGTTGTTCCATTCAACTTTAACTCATCATCAACATTTAAGATGCATTTTAAACTTATGGACTGACTTGGCAAATGTATAAACCTGGACCATGAAAGGGAGTGTAAGTAGGTTAAATGCAGGTAAGAGAACAATCTTGGCTCAATGTTTACAGCTCATCTCATCTTATTTTTACAGAAAAGTGTGTTTTGGATTACCTTACACTAGGATGGGTGATTTCATGAGAGCAACAGACTTCTGCCACAAAAGCCTAACTGTATAACTTCTCTGAAAGATGTTACAGATTTGATATCTTGTCCACTGCCTTAGCATCAAATTGCTGTAGTGTTGCACAGAAAATATGAGTCTGATTCTCACTCCTCAGTGCAGCTAGTAGCACAACCCCAAGAGTGGTAACTTTTGTCAGGTGTTACAAGCAGAAAGGTTGACTTTAGTCAGAAACTGGATAGGAAGTGTTTTAGGAAAAGAAACGTAGGAAGACAGGTATTGTTTATTCCAGTGGTTCTCAACCTATTTGGATCAAGGCACCCCTGGGCAGACTTGAGGCACTCCTTAGAAAATACCAACTCTTAGTGTTCATTTCTTTTTTGACTACAGAAAAAGAACAGAGCAATTCTGTTGCAATTAATTCAGAAATACTACAACTATGGATTTTTCTTTGAAATCTCTATGTTTATCTTTTTAATTATGTGATTTCCACCACCCTGGTTGAGAATCACTGGTAAATTCTATATTGGACACATTTCAGAATAGCTCCAGTCACCTTTCCCAGTAGATGCACCCAATGGTGCATCTACTGTGTGCTTTACTGCAGAATAGATTAATTAGCTCCACAGTAAAGTGTCACAGTCTACACATGCACTGGTAACAGAGCACAGTAAATTAACTAACTTTACCATAAGACAGTACTATTGGGCACTGTCAAAAGGGTCTTAGGGAATGTCTGCCAAGCAAAATGAAAAAAAGTGTGGCTGCAGCAAGTGAGGTATTTTCATGCTAGCTTTAAATCGATTTAACATGGGAGACCCCGGAAGTAACCACAGGGATATGGTGGCTTCAGCAAGATGCCTACAGGGCCTGTATTCTGGTTGCCAGCCCATGATAAAATCTGTGCAGCTGTAGCTAAAGCAGGAGGTTAGATTAGATGACCTTGTGAGGTCCCCTTCCAGCCTTACTTTCCTATGATCCTAAAATCCTCACTGCTACAGTTGTCCAAGCTATCTAGACCACTGCTAAAACTGCACATTTTGGTATGCAGAAATGCATATAATCACACTATATAATCGTAATTTTCTCCATTTAAAAAATCCAAAATTCTCTGATAAAAAAATCCATAATTCTCTAACACACCCTAAATCCACGATTTTCCGTGATTACAATGAAACACCAGTATATCTATCTATATCAGTTGAACACAATGCTTTATTGATAGATTTACAATTTTAAAGCAATTTGGGAGCCTACCACTGTTTCAATCATTATAATAAAATAAATTCTAAATAGCTATATATTTTGGCATTTGATTTTGTTCTTTTTTTATCATGGAAAATCAGAGTTCCCCCGCTCCCTTCGCCCACCAGGATGCAGGTTCAGCTGCAACTGCCCCCCCCACCCCGCTACCCTATGGTGCTGAGCCACCCTGATATGCCAGTGCCATCATTCCCAAGCCACAGCCCCCTCACTCCTGACCCATAGCCCCCTGCATCCTCACCAGCGCCACTCATTCCCAACCACAGCCCCCCCACCTCCCAGTCCTGCTGATGCCCTTCACTCCTGACCTGCAGTTTCCTGCCTCCCCCAGCTCTGCCAGAGGGGGCCCCTAGCTACCCTGAGCCCCCAGTGTGTGGGGGAGGGGCTATATGTGTGGGGACGGGGGTGGGTATGTTAGACAGGGGGTGGTGGTCATAGGTGACACCACTGTCAGCATGTCCAGCAGGCATGAGGGGCATAGGCCCCTCTATATTTCTGTGCTGGCAGTGGGTGCAGGGCACAGGGCTGAATCCTGGCCAGACCAGCACCGGGCAGGAGCTGCCTCCATGGTTCAGCAGGTGGGACCCAGTGTAGGAGGCTGGAGCAGGGTGAGGTGGGGAGACTCAGCACTGCTGCCACTGGGACCCCTGTGCCAGCCACACAGTCATGGCTGCCGAAGTGAGGCACCCTCTGCCCACCAAGCAGCAGTGGGAGCGGTGGTGGCAGCAACTCTGGTTCTTGTGGGCAGCAGCGGAGCAAGTCCAGCCCCGGCATGGGCTAGAGGGAGGCAGTGGGGATGCTTCTGATACTATCCTGCTTTGCACCAAGCAGCCTGGCCACAGTCCCCTGCCCCACCTCTTCCCCCAGGCAGCATCTCCCAGCCACCCTGCCCCTGTGTGTATGGTACCAGCCCCTGCCACTGCCAGCTCAGCCATGCAGCTCCCCGCTTCCCCCTTCCCCTGTTGGAGGGGCAGGTGCCTCTGTGCAGGCCCTGCTGGAAACAACGTGGAACTGAGTGCTGCCTCAGACCCCCCTGACACTCGGATACCTTCCCCCAGTGCCAGTAGGCACCTGTGCTCACATACACATCCCCTCCATACACACACACACATCCCGTCTACACACCCCTAACACACACACACACACACACACACACACACACTCCCACACAGCCCCCTGGACAGTCCCCAAGCCCTGGCTCTCCAACCTTCCTCCAACCCATGGATTTATCATCAGTATGTAGCTCCCAAGGCTACTCCCACCACCTTGCCTGGCTGTATTGCCAGGTATATTTGTGTGCACGTGCACATGGCTCCCCCTGCCTCCAATCGCCCTCCCTGACCCCCCAGCCCCAAGGAGCTCCTTGCAGGCTGGGACTCTGCCAGCCTGCAAGGGAAAACCTGTGGTTTCCTCACTTCAAAGGGAAAAATCTGGGTTTTTTCATGGGAAATGGAAAACCTGGATCCCTGATGATAACCTAGTTTTTCAGAAGGTCACACATGTACATGAAGAGCCATACAAAAAGTTGCTGTTTTTCATTTATATTCTGTTTGCCAAATAGCATTACATTAGTGTTGCACACAGAAAATCTATTGTAAATAATACTATAGACTGCTGTTAGAAATGTAATTTTCCATACTTTGGTGTAAGTTCTCTTCTATCATGCATTTCTCATTTAGGTAGTTTGTGCATATGTTATAATACACCACAGATTATAACAGAACAGCCTACATAAATCCTCTATGTAAGAATAGATAAACATGCTAAAATAAGAGAATGTCAGTATAATTTTTTATATAGAATTCACAAGTAAACAAACAATAAAATTAGAAAGGGAACAGTTCAACCAGATGATAGGAAAAGAATTCTGTATGCAAGAAAACAACTGCATTGGGAGAGGACCAATCATTTAAATGGTTGGAGGAAGGTTCATTCCCTTGCTCTGGAAACATAGTTCCAAAATGCAAGAACCCATTTAGCTCCTAGATAGTGAGGCTAGTGGGGAAGGGGATGTGCCTCCCTATCAGCCTCTTTGGCTGCTCCTGAAGAAAGTTCCCCAGCTAATTTCGCATTTCATCTTGGCCAGGACAATGGATGTGGCTTCACATCATGAAATGTCTATGATAGAATTAAAATAAGTAAAGTGGGATGCCCACATTCTTGAACAATCCAATGAAAAGGAAATATTAAGATGGATCAGGCCTCGAGTCTTTTGCAAATCTAATTACATATACAGTACATGTGAACCTAGATCATGCGAATTTAAAAATAAAGCTTAATCATCTGTGCCCACAAAACAAAAACATAAAGAGAAACGTATGTTGGTTATACAGAATATTAGTATGCTAACTTCTATTCTTTGAAAGCAGCACAAACTATAACAAGTTAAAGATCCTTCACAACACTGAGAATGGATGTTAATGATTTATAGTACAAGTTTTTATAGTTCTTAGAGTAATTACACTTATTTCACACACTTGTTCTACTCTGCTGTTTAGATTTCTCAAAAGAAAAACTACAGGTAGTAAGAAAAGAGACCAAAAAACTAAACTGTGAGACGTGCCTTTACCTTTAGTTTTGAAAGAGAAGTTGCAATAGTTGCAGTGGTAAGGACGGACATCTGTATGCGTACGGATATGTTTCTTCAGCATGCTGGGCTTCTTGCAACGTATTCCACACTCTTCACAGATATACTTCCCCCTTCCCCTTCCCCTCACGTACACATAATCCTCATTTGACTTGTACCTAATAACAATACCATAATAGTTTGTTGTAAAGAGCAATCTTCTATCTATGGTCTTACATTAGTAAGTTAGATTTATGGTGAAAATAAGCAGAGTGCTAGACATAATGAAAAACAAATGATATCAAAATCAAACTCTCTCTCTTATCAATGAAAGTACTTATTGCTAATCTGGCATTTAAAGTTTAGGTAAGTAACCAACAAAAATTTTACAGTTATGCCTTACTGCCTTCATTAAAAAGGACTGATTTGCAACACAAAGCATTTAAGGATTTCAAACATTATCTTAAACGTGCCTAAATTGTGCACACACTTCCAAAAAGCATAGGGCGTCTTTAAATATGCTCCAAGGTGGGGTAAGGGCTTTAATTAGTGGCTCTCAGGAGCTACACTAATTAAAGCCCCCACAGCTGCTTGTGCATTCAGCATCCTGCACTTCAAAATGGCAGTGGAAGCACTTTAACTAAAGCCTACTCAACGAGCTTTAGTTAAAGCATCCCTGCCACCGAAGCACAGGGCACCAAATACACGTGATGCTGAGGCTCCTGGAGTGTGCTGATCAGCACACTTGATTGAGTCTGCTCTGATGCATGCTAATTAGCATGTGTTGCAGCAGGTGTACGTATAGGTGCCCATACATTGTTGGGAGCGGAAAGCAAGTGCTAAAAAGAGAACACCTTGGAGAACTACTGGATCTTAACCTAGTCAAATCCAATTACAACTGGCTTCTTTGCTGAGAGGCTCATCAAGAGTTTCATTTAGGGTGCTTATTTTTTTGAGGAGTGGGTCCTAAAACAAGAGAAGTTGGGCCAAGACAAACAAAATCAATTCCTCTCAGCATATGGTGAAAAGTTATGTTCACCATTTGCTTGAACTGGATTTAAAGAAGCATCCTGCAAGTGAAAGTCCCTACCAATTACTCAATTCACCTAGTCTGTTCTGTTGGTGTTTCTCCCAACCTTTTAATATTTCAATGGCATTACAAAAATTTGCTTAAGCTTTGACTAGCAGCTTGCCACCTGGTAGAAAATATTACAGTACTTTGACTATTACATTGAGTACAGACTTCCACAGAAAAATCGTTAAATTAAGAGTTCTCCAGCCCTTCTTAATCAGAGACTGGATTGCAGACCATGGCTTGTCACTCAGACCACCTCCCCTTTCAGTTGCCTATCATAACTGTGACAATAACAATTGTTTACAAAGAAAAAAATATTGGGAAAATACCTATATAGTGGGAAAGCATCTATAGCTAACCTGACATGGTTTTTTCCTTTGGAAAAATTGAAACACACTGTCTGTTGTTTTTTTAATTCTTCCCCACCTATGGAGCATAATATGACCAGTCATTTTCCTAGGAAACTCTTACCAACATTTTACAGAACAGATCATGAGATTTGTTTTTTATGATACACTTAAATAGGAAAGGATGTCAGACTTCCATACAAGCCCTAGCACTAAGAAATAATTATCCTCCCAATAGCATCGTTAAAAAAAATATAATACTTGCCCTCCATCAAATATTTTAACTCTTCTCGGTTCAGTTTTGGTGGAAGAATTTTCCTTATCATGCTCTGTGCTTGCATCAGAGTTTTCTTTATTGCTGAATTCACTTGTAGTCAACTTTTTTTTATTTAATGCCCGCTGAAATAAAATAGGAAATGTATAAATTTATCTTTAAAATTCATGTTAACATCCTCTGGGAATAAAAGTAAAAAGCCAATAGTAAGAAAATAAAGGCTTTTATACTCCAGACATAACACTGCATTTATCCAGTTTTAGCTCTGTGGAACAAAGATCTTTTGACTGAGCTCATTTTCTTACTTTTCCTTATGACCCTATGATGTTCATGGAAGTCAGCATAAGCCCTACTGATGTTTTTTGGAAAATGCTGCATCTTACTGTCAAGGGTGAGACTGAAATCTGAAACCTATAGAGACACTCTTGTTCTCCTGCATGTTTTCCAGTATCTTGTCTTTCCATGGGAGAAGTCATAATGTCTGGTAGTTCTTGTCAGCTGCAATTTCCAAGCCAACTCAGATAGGACATAACTGCACCAGGATACTATTGTTCTCCACAATTTGACTAAAAGGGAGAATTTTTAGCAATAAAACCAGCCATTTGTACTTTCTTCTCATCATGTGCTGGTTATAAGTTTGGAAAAACACCTCTCCCCCAAGAACTGTAGCCCTCACATTGTACCCTCTAATGCATAATACCCTAAAGCCTCTTTGCTACCAGGAGGTTTTATCATGGCCCAACAGGCAGAGACAAAGAGTGTTGATAGAAGTATACAAAGAAAAGATACTCATGGCTAACTGCATTATGTATTTTCAAACGTTTACAAAATGTTTACATTTGTACTGCAAGAAGTGTCCATTCACCATTTAGTAACCATGGGAGCAGAGGTTCCCAAAAGCAGCACTAATAATACTTGACACATTTCTTGTTGTCAGACAGATTTAAGAGAAATATACCAGTTGTCTAACACTGCAAAATATGTTTTTAGCTTTCACTTGATTATTAATTAAGGAAATTATTTCTCATCTTTTCTTCTTTTTTTTTTTTTTTAAAAATTGAGACTGAATTCTGCCAACATTTACCAATTAAAATCTAATCCTTCCAAGCGTAGGTTATTTATAAAACAGGCAATAATGAGCAAATGAACCAATTAGCTAGTGATTAACAGAGCCATATTTATAAATTGTTCTACCCACATAAACTGGCATTTTCTCATAGTGATAAGTCACTGAAATGGTAAAAGAAAAAACCGTTTCATTTTATTGGCTAGAAAAGTTAAAACTGAGCAAGGGAGGTTTGAGAATTCTTGAAAAGGACAAAGCCTTCAATGGTTTAGTTAAACTGACCATATACTGAATACACCGATCCCGTATTAATGAAGGGTAACACTACCCTGGCCCAAAGGGCTTAATTATGCCCTGCCATGCCTTTGCTTTCTACCTGGAGAGGAATGTTGCTGCAGAACAATGAAACAAAGGGAACAGAATATATGGGAAGATTCTTTCTCCACTTTTCGGGAGATTCAGTGACCATAACGCTCTGCACAAGCAGTGTCAGGAACTATGATTTATACTCCAGTGCATGAGGCTTGTTGCTGGATTTTTATCCCCCAAACACTTCTTTACCTAGCCGTTTATGACAGGACATGAATGTGGCACTCTGCATGACAAGGGAGTGTTAATTTAATATAAAGGGGGGCAGATTACACTCTGGATGGAGATACTAAATATTAAGGTTGCTGTAGAGACCTGAATTCAACCACACTGTCTCTCCTGTACCTTGTATGTGGAATATGCTATGAGTTACATGATGAGCAAAAAATAAACCACCGATATTTATATTTAACAAGGAAAAGAGCAATATAAAATGCAGCATATGGGCAAACTGCATGAGTAATTTCAGCACTTGGAATGTTCTGACTTGGAAGAGCTTGGTCTTTCAACCTTAGGATATTAAGTATTTTTTCACATTTAAATTTTAATAGTAAAAAAAGCAAATGGAAAAAAGTAAATCCAAAAGGTTGCTTACAAGGTGGCTTTTTATCTTTTATAAATATACCAAATAGACATAATATAAAAGAAGCAGGCTATTCTCGGAATACAATTCTACCTCCTGCAGTTATATATTTTAATTAGCTGGTGTTATGCTAATTTGACACTTTTTTGTGTTCTTAATATGCAAGGGAAAACCCAATGAGCTGAAGCGTAACTTGCTGTTACATGGATATACAAATAGAAACAATATTTGAATTTCTGTCACAGAAGACTGCAGAAGTACTTGCTGATAATGAGAAAAATCAGCCACTTTGAAATAGCCCATGAAAAGTACCAACTGACCCTATAACCATCAAGAGGGCTCAGTACCAGCTGCAGCAGTACCAAGCTTCCTGCATATTAGAAAATGAATGTAGCTTAACCTCATCTTGGAAAGAACACGGATACTGGTGGATGGATTAGGAGAAAAAAAAAAATTACACTGCCTTATACACTAGCAGATACTGTCTTAAACAGATGCTTTCTTCAACAATACCAGACAGTCTGTAGAGTGGTTTCTGCCGCTCTTTATGACTGGAAGCAGAGGGGCTGATTCACCCCTGCATTACTCCAATGATGTACCACTTTAACCCCACGGTCTCGAGTTATTTATGTAAGTCTGAAGAAACCCAGGACTAAAACCAGCCCAATGACCAAATTGGTCA
Source organism: Crocodylus siamensis (assembly GCF_052110815.1). Taxonomy (NCBI): domain Eukaryota; kingdom Metazoa; phylum Chordata; order Crocodylia; family Crocodylidae; genus Crocodylus; species Crocodylus siamensis. The sequence goes on along the minus strand of NC_143397.1, from coordinate 131,447,805 downwards.
GGTACTAAGAGATCTAGCAGGAGCTTCAACATTTTGAATCTTGCATCTGATCACAGGAGAGAGACAATCCTCTATAAGGACAGCTGGACATGAACTGAATGAGGATGTTTCCATTTCCATGCCCATTAATTATTTGGTGCCTATGATGAAACTGCCATGAATTTAGTGCCAATTGTTTTGTTGATCAGGCCTGGATAGAAGTTAGAAATATAGAAGTGTAAGACTCCCTGTTATGATAGCAGTCTGACCATCCAGAAACATGCCTGAAATTCTACTACCCAAATCATTTAAAACCAAAACTGGACAAACATTGGAGAATAACCTGTAGGGAAAAAAATCCTGCAATGGAAGAATACATAAGACCTATGAGGTCTTTTCAATTTTTAATTCCGATCATCACAACCTTTTTTTTGTACAATCTGAGATATGAATTAAAAACTTTGATGATTTATTATAGCACTTTCTTCTTTGGTAATTCCTTTAAGAATAAATCACTGTTCAATTTGATGCCAGCAAGGCTTAAAAAACAGAGATTGAATTTCTTTGCAGCTTCACCATGACAATGTATTTCATTTGAAAAAAAATCAGCATAAAAGCTTGAAGAAAAATGAATAACTATGGATGTTTTGCAGCAAAATAACCTTAAATATTCATGGCAGCTGCCTTTTATAACAGCTACTGTTTAAAAGGACACAGCCAAAATATTTTTTCAAAATCCTGTTACTCATTATTTATACTCTAAACAGAAATTGTTTCCAGAGAAAATTTGTTTTTCTCCATCATGAATGCACAAGGATTTTGTTTGAATGCACAAACAAAAAGTAGTGGAAAACACCTATAACACTTTTCTTCCCCAAAACAAGGGGCTCAAATATATATCACAGGAAAAATGCCAATTGGTACTCTCAGGTATACTGCTTGATGCACTCACTGGTATGCTTTAAGGCAGCTCCATTGCTTCATTTCCAGGCTTCGTGTGGTGCAGCATGGAAACAGGGCATATCTGCACTAAGGGTTAAATCTAAACCCTCCATGAAAACTCCCACGACCTCAATAGGGCCAGAATGCTTTTCTACCCAAAGAGCTTCAAGAATGCATCCTTAACCACACTCCTGTAATTTTCAAGTCCTATGCAATGTCTGTCTTCCCACCTCTGACTAGTGTGCGTCTTAATACCATAGAGATACTAGACAGCTCCTGTTGGAGTTGCTCGGCTCTAGCTTGTCACTGGACAATAACAGAAGCAGAGTTCTTTCCTTCACAGCAATACGAGATCTTGCTGATCCGGATTCAGTTCCTCACACATCCATAACACACTGAAAATTGCAGAGTAATTCAACAAAATTATCTTTAATTCTCCCAACGGTGATTTTGTGTGTTCTAGATGTCTCTTGCTTGATTCTAGATAGTTGGGCTCTGGAGCTAGTATAAAGCTTTGTAGCTGTGTTTGAAAAGAAAAACCTGAAAACAGCATACATGAGACAGAACAGCAAGGAAAGAAGAATATGATCTGGTGTTATGCACTGCACGATTTGCTTTGTAAGTTGAACAATAAAAGTATTTGATCGGATAGAGTATACAAGCACTGACAAATTACCAATTTATATTATATCACTGATGTTCCAACAGTAATGTTTTCATATGGCATACAGCCATATTAAATTATTCCCAAAAAGGTACATTAACTAAGGAACACCAAATTCAATGCAAATCAGGAGGAGAGATTGTTTTGCAGAGAAGAGCTTACCATTCTCGAAAAGACCCTTTTCTTCCATGCCGTCCTAGTACCAGAGCATGGGAAACACTACTCCTTGCAGCTGAGAGTATAGACATAATTTTTAATGATCACTCCTGTTAGCTTTTGGATTGACTATATGGAGGAAGTAAGTGGAATTATTTTCAGATAGCAAAAACTTACTGAAAGCTTTTTTTTAGACCAGGAATTGCCAACTTACAACCCATCAGATGGATTTGGCCTGCTGAGCCACTGGATCTGACCCAAGGATGTGAAAATTTGGTGGCATTCAGTGGTGGGGCTTCTCCTGTGCTGCAGTGGAAAGAAGAGGTGATGGGGAGAAGTGGCAGCAGCAGACATTTCTCAATATGCTGCAGTGGGGAGAAGTGGTGGCAGAAATGGCAGCAGTGGCTGGGTCCTAGTGCCTGGCCACTTATCACCTGAGCTGGATCATTCCAACCTAGAAAGGTTGCCAACCACTGGATTAGATCAATAGGTGAGCTTTTTGCTAACCAACTGACATAATCTTATGCTTGTGACACTCACCTAACAAACCTGAAAACTGCTTTCAACCTCGACCAACTCATCAGAGGCAAACTCCCCATTGATCAAACACCAAATGGGACACAATCTTATGTTAACAATAAATACAAAACCCATCAACACATCTCCCATGCAACCACAGGCGACACCCCCCCACAATGAAACCATCAAAACCCATGGATCCTAAGCATGTCTATTCCAGAATATGGTACATCTCATCCAGTACACCAAATGCCTTCATGGAAACAATGTGGGCAAAAGATGAGAAAAACTATGCTCTAGAAAAGTGATGCTCAATCTTTTGGTCCTGTGGGCTAAATGAAGAACACAGAACCAGTCTGTGGGCCAGACTGAGCCCTACACACCAGGAAATTGCCCAGGGGCACTGCATCACCCTCATGCACTGGGATGGAGCCTTGGGACTCTGCTCCACCCCCATACCAGGATTGGGTTCTGGGGCCCCACACAGGACCACACATGCTGGGACTGAGCATGGGCTGCCCCTGCATGGCAAGACCAGGCCTTGGGCTGTCCTGTGTGCCCAAGCTAGTGCACAGGGCAATGCTTTGCAGCCAATGGGGTTCCCCGTAAGTCTGGAAATTTGACAGCAGAAAAGCAGTGCTGCCAAGTTTTTGGACCTAAGGGCTGCCATGCAGGCCAGATTACAGGATGTAAAGGGCCAGATCAGGCCTGTGGGTCAGGGACTGAGCACCCTTGCCCTAGAATAAGTGATTGCAGGGAAAAGGTAAAGGACAGAAAGACAAACTTAGAAAGCAAAACACTTCACAGAATGATCACTTTCTTTCAGACCTGAAAATCCTTGTGCTCAAGGGAAATCTACAGAACATCTTCAAAAGACAGGCTCAAGAACAAAAAACCATAACTTGACTAGATACTAAAAACCAGGAACTATACACAATGTTGACTTTATGGCTTATTATAATCTACCTGTGATCACTGCTAATCTCTCCACACTCTACAGGTGGGAATGACTCTCTCCCCTCTTGACTGGTCTTGTGTTTTCACTAATCTGGTTATTCTTTCTATAGCACTCCTTAGCCACATCCACAGTAGCGTGGACATTTGGTTCCTAGGGGACATCTAGCAGTGGGACACCTTGTGCCGCAGCTAGTTGTCCTGGGGGAATGACTGTGCCACATGCCCTCTGGCATGTGGCAGGTTATTCCGGATGGGGTAGGGGAGGCTAGGCCCAGCACTGGGCTGGCCCCAACAACCTTACCTGGGGTCCTGGGGCCTCCTGGGGCTGCAGCAGCAGCAATCCTGTTGCTCGGAGCCTGGCCAGGGGCTGGACCAAGGCAGCCGGCCCAGGCTCCAGTTTTGAGTGGCACGCACTGCCCCACATGAGCTTGCACTTTTTTTGTGTGGGTTTTTGACCCCTGGAAATCCAGGGTTTACTCCCCCCCCCCACGCACTCTGCTCCCTTGCAGTTTGGAGAACAGGTGAATGTGAGGTATGTGGTGCCGCAGATGCATCTGCAGTACCACATACTGCACAGCCACACTGATTTGGATGCAGCCCTTTTGTCTTTTAGTTCCTTCTGATAACAGTTCTGTGCTCCCTTCTGAAACCTCCCTTCTATATTCCTTTAAGCCATGGGTGTCAACCTCATCTGGCCAACGGGCTGAATGAGGAGTGCAGGCAGAATCAGTCTGCAGGGTGGACTGAATACACAGATCAGCCCCACATTCCAAATCCAGCATGCAGGGCCAGTCTGGTGCAGGTGCCATGTGTACACATCCTAGACCAGCCTACATACTGCTTGCAGCACATGTGCTGACCCCAGCTCTAGGCATAACATGCAGTGCACGGAGTAGTCCCAGGCATGCACACACAAGAAGCATGGGATCAGTCTGTGGCATATGCTACATATGGAGCCCATGCCAGAACAGCCCTGCATGCTTCCTCCAGTATGCAGTGCTGGTCTGTTCCAGACTGGCCCTGGATCAAGGGTGCAGGGCTGGTTCAGGGTAGGTGTGGCATGCAGCATGCATTCCAGACCAGCCCCACAAACTGCATGAAGCGTGCAGTCAGTGCCAAATAGGTTCTGCATGTTGCATCCAGTGCACAAGGTGAGGGCCAGCATGTGCTGCATGTGATGTTCTGGTCTGTGACCCACAGGCAACACTGAAGGCTGGATGATTAGGGGTTCCACGGGTCAGATCTGGTCCACAGGTCCTATTTTTGACACCCCTGCTTTAACCGGACTGTTTTTATTTAAATACAGAGTTTTACACAGGCTATTGCTCTGTCTAGGCTCAAGCTATGTTTGCTTCTCTTCCAAACCTAAGGAAGGGTACCTTTTGTGAAAAAGCTCATCTAAGATCTCTCTCACTATACAATAAAAGATATCTGCAACACAAATAATTGCCTCTCACATCACCATCTCTTCTGTGCGTGGATTTTTTTCCCACAAAAATATGTAGACCCATTTAATGGACTACATGCAGTAATCATAATTTATTTCTAGTTGCTAAATTAAGTTAAGGTTTTACACGTTAGTGCAGACTGGAAGGTTATTCAAGTTCATTCAAAATGTGCTCAACATTTTAATTTAATAAATAATATCCTAACCACCTATATGGAAGACTAACTGCAATGAATCACTCCTAGGAAGAATAGAATTTTTTTAGGCTGAGAATGAAGTTTATACAAACCAAGCTGAAACATACAAATAAATTACATAATGAAAGATTACTCATTGTGGTACAACAACATCTCACATTGCACACTGCTACAGTGCCTTATCATACTCTACTGTGCCTATGTATTCAAGAATACATAACCTAATCATTTGAGAACTGCAGTGAACTCACAAACTAAACAGATTCATATGGTATATTCTGAGCAACAGCAGGCATATTGCAATGGCCCACAATCTTGGCAATAAAGCAAACATACCTACTTCCAAGCAAGTTCCCACCCCATTTCATCTGAGAATACTGGATGCATGACTATACATCATTCATAGTTCTCTACAGTTTTATTGCCTTTGGAAGCTCATGAAAGCACAACACTAAATATTAGATTTAAACTTCTTCAACAATTCAGATTTGTCAAATCTTAAACTGATATTCTATTGAGGAGCACTGCTTCAACTGCGGTCTGTCAGCTGTGATTTTATGCTGTGGACCCAGCTATTGAAGTAATCCTCTGTGTCTTAATGGAACTGTTAATAGTTATACCAGTCATATATTACTCTGAAAATATTCTTAGCACAAAAGATTTAATGGCTTCTTTGGAGCAATATCAATCGATAACATGGAAAAGGTAATGAATATTCTTAAGAAAGCTGTAATTCCATTTTAAGCATCAATGTCTCGATAATTATTTCAGATCAATAAACTAAATGGGGAAGATAGGGGAAGAGGGGAGGCAAGGAAAGAGAAGGAGCAAATGTACAATGGCATTTTGTCAAATAGTAATGATAAAAAACACTTTTTGGGACATTCACAGATACCTGCTCAATCTGAGCACAGAAAACAACAGCACACTTTCTAGGCCAAATTACCTCACTGCCTCCCTGTCCCCATTCTTTCTTTAAAATAAATCGGTTTTAAGTTGAAGTTGGTTTTAAAAAATATGTAAATGGAAACTATTTTTGTTACACTTTTTTTGCAGTGTAAAAATGGCCAGATGGATTTCTGCTAAAACTAAACTTTATGTACAAATTTCAATTCAGGAAAAAATGTTAATGAAAAGAAATAAACCCTTAAGAACAGGTTTCTTAACAGAAATAATTGAGAACTTTATAGCTATATAGTGCAGCACAACTATAATACAAAAGGTCACACACATTATTCATGTAATTATTCAAAAATAGGAAGGGGAAAAAGCAAAGCACATTGCATTACTCAAAATATAAATACAGTATAATTTTAAAGCAAATGGCCTATAAACACAAGTTTGGTTCTTAAAATTAATACACATTAAATGTTCTTTAAGTACCTTGTTTAAGCTGTTCTTCCACTTGCTTGAGTAGACCAATACATCAGATACGGAATGAGTAGTTATTGCTTGAGTATATAGTGGTTTTTCAATTTTTTGTTTTGAATTTAGAAGGGAAAGAGCAACCTTTGTTGGCAAACCAAGAGGATTGGGATTTTTGGGACTAACAGTCCAAGTAGAATATGCCGATGTTTTTTGGTCATTTTGTAACAGATGTAGCGGCTTCCTTTTTAACAGGTAACACCATGTGAAATTTGTTGAAGTCTTTAGGCTTGGAAATGACAGCCGTTGCATATCTCCAGCATTTACCACTGACAAAGTAGTTACAGGTTTGGCTTGGCCTTGATTATTAATTTGCTTCCCTTCATTATTAACTCTAGGGGACTTCCTTTCTTGACTGTTGCCTAAAGCCTTCAAAACAGAAGGCTGATTATTTACTGAAGGAGGTTCAGATGGCTTTCGTACTACAAAACTTGAAATAGCAGATTTAAGGTTTTCAGATTCTGGGGACTCCTTTATGGATTCAGAAACTCCAGCTTCAAATGAATGGTGATCCGTTATTAGCCTATCGGAGGAAGTAATAACTTTGCTGGTTTTTTCGTGTTGCGGAACAATCTCTGGATCCAGCAAATGACTTTCCAGAGGTTCTGTGGTGCAAACCTGTCTTACTAAAACTGGTTTCTTTTGCTTATTAAGGTCACTGGCTCTAATGTTCAGTGGATTCAGTGATCTAGCATCTGTTGTGCAAGGATCCCCACTCTCATCCTTAACACGTTTTTGGTGTTTTTCCATGGCAATGTCTAAACTGTTGGCTGGTGAAAGCATACGTTTACTTGAAGCTGTAGCCTCTTGTTGAGGAGAAAGTCCACTAACTGGCACTTTCTGAATAATGTTCAAGGAGCTTGACAACGGTGAATTTCTGCTTCCAGTTTCAGGAAGGGAGTTATCAAACAGGGATGCTGGCTGTGAATTTTGCAAAACCCTATGATCTTTGTGAGATTTTGGCAGCTGGGTTTTACCTTCAAGGGTTGGCACTGTCACAACATTTGTTTTACCAGTAGACTGATTTATCTGATCCTGGGTTACTATAATTTGAGGAAGCGGGGTTACAGTGGCAAAGCCATAGGATGGAATATTACTATGAATATGAACAGGAACCACAAATGGTGCAATCTGTTCCATTTGACCACTGCAGCTGGTGGGGGTCATTTGTTTTAGGGGAGGCACTGAATATGGATTAGACCTACTGTCAGCTACTCTAGTTTGTACTTCTAATGAGGTCTGACTCTGGCCCAGACCAACTTGAGTTGGATGAGTCTGGGTTGATAGAGTGGTGGTTATTTGTTTAGGAGGATATGATTGACCTATGTTCAGTGATTTCACTTGAAGCTGATATTTGGGAGCAAAACAATCTTCCTTTTCAACAGACTGACAAGAAAATGCATTTGTGTTTTCTTGTTCTCCTCGGGCTGACACTTTAAGGGAGGACTGTAAATGCTGATTTGTTGAAAGCCGTTGTTCTTGATTATACAAAACAGGACCTAAAGACTGCTGGGCTAAAGACAGGCTTAGAGGGTGACAATTCTGTGTTGTTGCCTGAGACTCATGTAAAGGCTTGGAGTAAGTCTGTAAGTGCTGAGAATTTGAAGGGAACTCCACTGAAGATTTACTAGAGGTCTGCAGCCTGTGAAATGGCACTGTGGACTTGTCTGTTGTATGAGTTAACTGAAATGAAGCAGCAGCCGATTTAACTTGAGGCAAAGAGTTTTCTGGAGCAATATTTAAAGATATCTGTCTTACAAATGGCCCCCTTCTCCTTTCCAACAAAGGTACATGTCCAGTAACTCCACTGCTAGAAGACAATTTTGGAGTGGATATATCTTGTGAAGTAGATTTTGCTGAAGACATACTTCCACAGTCAAAAGATTTACTTCTGTAATCTACAACCTCCATGGATGGCTGCGTACAGCTAATTTGTTCTGATGCAGCACGTCTCATTTCCCTGTACTGAGGGCCTGGCACACCAAGAGTATTTGAGCTCACAGGAATCATAAGGAACTCTGAAGATTTGCTAATAAGATCCACTTTGGTAGTACTCTCAGTCTTAGAAATTTCATCTTTATCAAATGAAGCTGAAAAGCTAGAGGTGCGAGATAAACTGCTCTCCCGACTAAGACTTCTAGAAAGTGTGGAGTCAATGCTCGATTCAGCAGAAGAATGCTCAATATCAGCCAAACGAATCCTTTTCTTCTTTGGTGGAAGTTTTTCTGTTGGCAATTTTGACAAAGATTCACTTCTCTGAGGCCAGTTAAATTTTTCTGTCTTTTCCTGATCACTGCACTGGGTTTCTTGGTCTCTGTCTGGTTCCTCTGTAACTAGTATTTCAGGAACTTGGATGTTGTGTTGGCGAACAAGTCTTAATGTTTGCAGAGCTGTACTTCTTTCGTTAGAAGCAATTTGATTTTCCTTAAGTTCCACTCTAGATACTTCTGATGATACTGGCTGATGGTGCTGGGAATTGCTCAAATGTGAAAGCCTATCTTCTTGAATTGCAACTGCATTCATAGACTGGTTCTTCCCAGCCTTTCCAGCCTCTTGAAAAGAAACTGGTGATACTCTTTCAAAAGATTCCGATTTCTCAAATGAACTAGTTCTGCTTAGCGAGTTAGTGTGCTGTATTACTGAAATTCCAGTTCCTTGTCTTTTCAACTCTACCTTCTCTTGTGCAATTGAACTACTTTGCTTTTCCATCAGAGGAGAGCTCTTGGGCTCAATAGTTTGTTCTGTGCCTCGAGCCACAAGCTGAATTTGAGAATTCTGAAGCAAGATACTGCCATGTTGATGTGAACCAATTATTGCTGCATTATGTTTTGACATGCTGGAAGGATTTCCTGCCTTGCTCTGACCCTCCGTACTCTTTGATATGTTACTATCATTTTGCTGTGGCTCATCATCATCCCCAACACTTTTCATCTTCCTTCTTTTTCTTATCTGCGGTGTCTGTTCCCAGACACCAGTAGAACTAGCAACTCTGTAGTGCAAAATTTGAGGTTGTGTACTGTTGGGGACTGGTTTATGTTCAGGCTCTCGAATGGCTGCTTTGGTTTTTGGTCCATGCAATTCTGAACAATAAAACTTCTTGTGGTTTTCATAATTCTCCAGTTTTCTATACCTGTTTCTACAAGTTTCACATTCAAACATTGCACCTCGCACATGATGTGATTTCTTTACTTTTTCTAAATTTGTTCCTGGTACATGTAATTTGCTTCTTTGTGGTAAAGGTTCATTAGACAGATTACAGCCATGGTAACTTTCATCTACAGATCGTGCTGGTCCAAGAGCCTGACTTTCACTGGTTGAGGAGTCTTCTATTGCTGTCTGTCTAACAAGAGTGCGAGGATGTCCACCTTGGTTCACTGGAGTCACAGGTCCTGACACAAAGACGTCATCATATGATGACCCAATTTTATCATCAAACGATTGACTTCCACGAAGTGGATGAGGAGGAGGTATTATATTTGCAGGTACAGCTGAATAACTGGTTGTAGGCATAGAATTACTTCTAGTTATAGGTAAACAGTCAAGGGATGGTACAGACAAAAGAAAAACCTGCTTTGATTTCTCAGTTGGTGTGAAAGGAGACTTTGGTATATCGGAGCTAGAACTAGTTCTTCTTCCCATTGGTTTTAAATCAAACTGGAAAGAGTCTTTAAATATATATGATTTTGGTGAGTCTATACTTCCTCTTCTTGAAAGAGATGTTCTTCTTGGTTTCACACTATCTAACTGTTTGTCATCCACTACAGCTTCATTATCAGATATTAATTTTGAGATGCGTTCCTCAAGCGTCTTTGTTGCCATAGGTGGTCGCATTTGACCAGAGAGAAGCACATTTTTTTCAGCACAAACTGTGTGTACCACAGATGCCACTGTTCCACTTGTTCTGGGTAGACAGGTCATACTTTTATTCGCGTCTTTTTCAGAACTTGGCAATCCCCTTACAAAAGGAGTTGGTGGACTCATTGTTTGATCTGCACTTTCAGAACGTGAAAAATAACCAGAATCAGTGCTACCTAAACTTCTAGGACTCAAAAGACATTTTCCTTGCTGCTCCTGGGAACAATCAGTTGCCTGCTGCCTTTGTAGCTGTGCATGTGCTGTTCCTATAGCAGACTCAAGATGTTCTTCTAATAAACTCATTTCTACTTTTTGGTGGTGCCTAATTTCAGTCTCCTTGAATGAGGCCATGTGTGAGAAATTTGACTGCATATTTGTAACTCTGAAATCTCCTTTTCTCTGTGCTGCAGCAAGTTCAGGTGTGGGATCTGTTACTTTTGGACTATCCGCCCTTAATGGGGAAACATTTACAGGATGAACTATAACTTTAGGTAAAGTTGCCCGTACTTGAGGTTCTGAATTATGCAATGAAGAGTCACCTATTACACAGTCTGGATTGCTTAAGGGAATGGGACTACCTTTCTGTAATGTTGTTTCAGGATTTGAAATGATTTTCACTATTTGTGCAGGTTCCAGTTCTAAGGATCCTTGATCATCTTGTCTTTCATCAGCAGTGCCTTCATCATCACTTTCACCACTATCTTCCGCATCTGAATGAATACCAAGTGCTTTGTCCGATTCATGGGTTAGGAATAAACCACCAGAATCTGGTTGTAGAACAAGTCCAAGTTTGATAGCATGTGCATGAGATTTTTTGTGCTTGTATAGATTACTTTTGGTCTTAAATGAAAACCCACAAGTCACACAAGGATAAGGTCGTTCTCCTGTATGGGATCGGATGTGCTTTTGAAGAACACTAGGTTTGGCACAAGCCCGATTGCAATACTCACAGACATACTTTCCCAGTTTTTTAGGTTTCTGGTCTTTTAGAAGGTTACAGATTTGTTCTACACCATGGCTGACAACAGATGCTATCTGAGCTGAATTATACATGGGAGCTATAGATAAATGTGTGGAATTAGATGCATTAATTGACAACGGTGAAGAAGAACTAGCTACTAACTGACTTTGAGGAAAAACCTGAGCTACAGCAGAAGATGGTGTATGTACTACAGAAGAGGTTACTGCTATACTGTATATCTGCTGGAGTTTTGGGTTTTCTTGATTCTGCTGATGTACCAGCGATCTAGCGAAACTTGGACACATAACAATTTGATGATTATGTTGTCCAGTCTTAGCAATAAGCTCTTGCGAATGAGAAACTGACTGAATCTGTAATTGTTTATTCTTGCCTGATGTTGCTATGTGCATATTATTTGAAGTGCATGGGTAGCAGTGAGATCCAGCTACAACATCTGGCGACGACAAAGCAGAATGATTTTGGACACTCATTGTATTGGGTGTGAGACTGGAAGAGGTGCTTACTACAGTTTTATTTGGTCTCAGTTTTTCTATTTGCATTCCACAAGGAGGGCACTCTTGTGCTAATGTGTTCAATTCAGGCTCCATAGCTTTTAAAAGGACATCAAATGCTGTACGTGTACACGAGGAAGAAGTACTACAATCAACAAAAGTAACACATTCATTACTGTCAGTCTTTGTTTTACTTGACAAGGAGTTAGGGAGGGACTTCTCTGACAAACTCAACAGGCTTGTATCAAAGTCTTCTACTGTCCGTTTGTTCAGTTCCAAGGATTGATGCAACAGTGGAAGTTTTGTCTGCATTGATACTTCGGATTTGGATTCGTCAGTAGCTACACTGCAACTACGTGTTCCCCCATTTTGTTTGGTACATTTTTTCCCATTCTGTACAGGTAAATGATTCTGTGTCTTCGTGTGTTCTGAAGCATCAAGAAGAACTTTAGATGATGACGGTTGCTCTACATTTTGTTTAAGCTTGGCCTCAGGAGGATTTCGCAAAGGTGATTTTGGTATTTTTTTTAGATGGTTCTCAGTTACAATCTTTTTCCGTTTCACACCTTTAATTGCATCTGGGGTTCCTCTAGTCCCAACTTCTGAGCCTTCTGTTAAGACAAAAACAAAACAATACAAAAATGGTAAATTCACATAGTCATTACAAAGTATTACACCATCACAAACATATTTTTAATCACAAAGGCTAAATGCAATCATATACATTTAAGAAGTAAATCTGAAAACAATACATTTTCTCACAATTTGTAACATGTGGAAGTTTTTTATTTGTCTACATATGAATAGCCACATATACAAGTCTTTACTCCTGTAAGATTAAACTATCCTCCTCAAAGTGAAGAGCTAGGATTGGTTTTCCTGCAGAGTTGTTCTATGCTGTGTCTCTGTTGACCAGAGATTTTCCCTCATTTCTATAAACTGAACATGCTGAAATCTGTGCCTTGTTGTCTATGGAAGCAAGAAATGAATTTACAGTTTGTGAGCTGCAGTCCTACTATAGCTAAAAGCCAAGCTTCATGTCTATTATTGTTAATGTTTTAACTTCTTGGCTGAAACCTCTCAGTTTTTTAATGCTAGGTTTCCTTTGAGAAACCACTCGCTGCCACATTACAATCAGCTGGCTCTATTAGTGGAAACAATGGCAGTGATACTGATGTTGATAGAGGACCAGCATTTGTAGCCCATGTCACTCAGAACTGTAGTCTTGTGATTAAGACTGTGGCAATGGGACTCAGAAAACAGTAATTCTGTTTCTATATCTACTACAATTTCTTGCTCCATGTGACCTTAAGTAAGTCATTCAGGGTGAAATAAGGGTCCTGAAATCGACAGCAAAACTCAAATTTATTTCAATGGACCTTAGATTTCATTTCAAACTTCTCCATGCTTTGGTACCTGATCTGCAAAATGGGGCTAGCAATATTTTTCTGCTTCACTGGGAAGCCAAACAGATAAATTTATTAATGTATACAATACACATAGACTTGGATGGATCCAGGTTTTTAAAAGTGGGGAGGGTGTGGGAGCAGTGACTGGTGGTGCAGAGGTGGCTGCATCCAGGCTCCTAGCCTCTTCCCCTCACCCTGGGGCAGGCAGACTGCACCTCAGAAGCAGCAGCGGGTAACTTTTTTGCTTTGCTTTGTTTTAAATCCCTCAAGGTAAGAAACTCCCCACCCCACTCTTCTCCTTCATGCTCAGCTGCACATTCTCTTCCCTCCCCCCTCCCATTCCTGCCTTGTCCCCTGCGACTTCCACTGTCCCCACCTGAGGCAGGGGCAGGAGGCGAAGGGGGGCCTCCAGAAGCCCTACTATCCTGCAGCAATCAGACTTCACATAGAGGCAGGCTTGGTAGAAGCCATGGTGACAGCAAGTGTTCCCTTACCTTGTGCCTGATTCCTGGACTATCAGGAAACACTTGGGAGGGAGGGGGGGGAGGGACCCACCCGCTGCTGCCACTGTCTCCAGCTGGAATGAGCAGGAACATCTCTGAGCTCCTGCACAAACCTCCAGGGCAGCCATTGATGGGGGAAGGGAGATGCTGCTGAGCATGAAAGGGAAGGGAAAGTGCAATTTTCACTTGCTTCAGGGATGTAATGCCTGAGATGGGCCATATAAGTACCTACAGAGAACACATCTTAGATGGCAATAAATTCAATGGCATCTTCAAAGAATAAAACATTTAACGAACTTAAAAAAACACTTATCCATTAAAAAAAGAATTAAAATATCAGTATTTTGGGGGAAAAAAACCAACAGAACCAGTTACTTCTGTTGTCTCCTGGGAAGCTGGAGTTAAGTCCAATAGCAGATTCAAAATTGATATGAGGACCAATTTTAATTTTCAGTTTTTAAACCTTTTTTTTTTTTTTTGGCAATCTGCACCTAAAATAATGACATATGCAAAAAAACTTCTGATTATTTTATATACTGGATTTTTAAGAAAAATAGTATACAGACTATTTTTGTATCTGCAGACTCTTATTTTCTATTTTTTTAATTAGGGAGACTTTGTCAGGTTACATTTTTTTAGCTTGCTCTTTGTTATAAAGAACATCTTAGAATATGATGCTGCCTGGAGGTATTTCACTTTTATTTCTATCATTTACTTTTTCTCATCTCTTTCAATTTGGCTAATGAAAATAAAATGAGCCAGTTACAGCAAGTCCTGTACTATTCCAGGGAACTGTTAGAGAGACACTGCCTATCTCTAGATTATCTGATATTCCTCTAACCTTAAGTGTACCTTATTGAAAGTTTATTTTATCTTGGTCTGGAAAAAGTAATGCTTGTTTATTGTAATCTTTCAGTATCAAATGTCATTTACAAGATTGGTATGACATTATGCAAAGAAAATATAAAAAAAAGGCAAATAATTTATAAATGTTTTAAGATTTATAGCAAGTGCATTTTATTCAGAGTACTACTATTAAGGCTTTATTTTGGGCTTACATGAAAATCATTATAGTACAACAGAAAAGCATGAAATAAATTTGTTTTTCTCTCTTCCCTGTCATTTTTCACCCTCTGTATGTTGCAGCAGACAAGGAATGAAGATACCTTATTTTATGGTTATGTTTGTAACTGGATTTGTCATAAAAATGGCACAAACCACCCACGCCATCTGTCAAATACTGAATTTCAGAGCATATATTACTGAACTTCAATATTGTTTCAAATGAGCTGCTACAAAAATTGGTCAATCTTAAATGATTCTCCATTTCTGTATTATGAATAAAATAAAAAAAAATGAATTATTTCATTATTAACTACACTTGTTGCTCATTTAATTAGGTATGCACATGAAATTTCAGGTCCACATTGAATAGCAAATGATTTACTAGTATCAAGCAAAAGAGCAGTTTTGTAACAAATGCATCTATCGTTCAGTGAAGAGCTTGGTTCGAACATCATGTAACAAAGCATGCATACAGAATGAAAATCTATATTAATATGTATTTGAAAAAATCTATTAGTATTTACTTTATGCATGTATATTTTTGTGCATGTAATTTTGCTGTTATACCAATGTGGAGTGAACAAAGATTCATAATATTTAAACCTCTCGTTAAACACTCATATATTTATACTTATATTTTACACTTTATCCTCCCCACCTTCCCAGCCCTTTGCATTCTAATCATGGGGGTTATTTTATTTAGAAGCCATTTCCTGCAGCCCCTTCACAGCATCTGATGAAGTAAACTCATTGCTAATGCTGTGCACCCCGATTTAGTTAGTCTATAAGGTGCAAATCTGCCCTACTTTCTATAGTCTTCTTTAGATATTAAGAGGCTACAGTCTGCCTGTATTCTGCTAGCACACAAAGTTCACACACAGTATATATGCTTCCAACATAAACAAGGAACCAGCTCTGTAGGGGAGCCTTACATGTCACAGTGAAGCGGGTAACTGCTGTTGTCACTGTTGGAATCTGGTGTAAATTCACAAAGCATCCGCTATCCCATGTATTGAGAAAATAAGTAAAGGATGTATAAAAATATAGAAGGACAGACAAAAACCCAGTAGGAGCACATTTTTCACAAAAAAAACAAGCCACTCCTTTTCTGATCTCACTATCCTCATGCTCAAAGGGAATTTACAAAACACCTCCAGAAAATAGATGTAGGAACATGAATTCATAACTCTACCGGACAGTAAAAAAGTTGGTTTTAATACAGAACATGGCTTTATGGCTCATTTCAACTTTACAAACACTGCCAAACATCTCCCTGCACTCTACAGGTAATAACTGCCTCCCTCTGATACTAAATAAATTGCCTGTTCTACTGTTCTTCTTTAGTCTTGTAAGAGGTCCTGTTTACACCTTCATTCCTAGTTCACAGCCCTCCTCCATCCATCCAACTGGACTTTCTGAATTTGCATGGAGTCTTTTCTTTGATATATAGCTCAGCTTGTGTCTGCTTTCCCTTCAGACCAGGGAAAGGATACCCAATACCTGAAAGTTTATCAAAGCGATCTCCCAAATATATAGGTGTTCCAATAAAAGCTGTCCAAAAAAGCCTTGCCTCCTAAAAATAAGGAACGCAAAGGCAGCCATGGCATGAAGCTAGCAGAGTAAAGCAGAGTGTTTCTATTACTCCAGTGTAGGGGTGTACCGATAAAGATTTTCTTGGCTGATACCAATAGCTGATTATTAACAAGCCATATCAGCCAATACTGATCTGATAATTGATTTAAAGGAATGCAGCCAGACAGTATGGAGAGCAGCTCCCTCCAGGTAAGTCTGTGGAGGGGAAGGGGTGTGGAGTAGGCAGATAGAGGCCCCTATGGTGAGGGAGGGAGTGGGCTGAAGCAAGGGGCACTGCCCAGCCAGGACAGTGAATGTGACCCAGGGAGGGAGTGGGACAGTCACAGGTGGATTGTCCAATGGATCAGCATCCCAGCTCTAAAAATAGCAGCAAGGGTGCTTGAACTAAAGCTTGTTGAATAAACTAGTTCAAACGCCACCATCACCATTTTTAAGTGGGGGAATGCTTTTAACCAGAGCCAAGCCAAGCTGGGCAGGGCGAGGGCAGATGTGGGCTGCTCACTGTGGGTTTGGGGCTCTCTGTCCCGCTGCCTTTGCTCCAGGGGCCCCATGCTGGCTGTGTGCCCCCTGCCAGCCCAGCATCAGGAGGCACAATGAGTCACCCCCACTGCTACTAGGCAGGCAGGCGGTGCATGTCCCACATGGGGCTCCTGAGGGAAAGGCAGCAGAGCGGAGAGCCCGAGCCCACAGTGCCTTGCATACCAGTCTGAGGGGGCACATACCCGCAGGTGCCCGCAGTGGCAGGGAGCTCCTCCCCCCCCAAACTTCACTCCCCTGTACCCTCTGGATGAGCCGTCTACAGTTCTGTCCCACTTCCCGCCCCAGCCCTGCGTCACATTCACCATCCTGGCTGTGCAGTACTCCCAGCCCTGCTTCCTCCCTTACCGTGAGGGCCTCAATCTGTGCCCGCCTCCATGTCTCTTTCCTGCCACAGATTTATCTGCAGGGTGCTGCTCTCCATGCTGCCTGGCTGCATTCCTGGCCACATGCACACATACATCCGCACACATGCATATGGTGTTGGGGGGCCCCAGCTAGGAGGCATATTATATTTATTGATGAACGTTATTGGCTACACAGGAAAAAAAGCACTGATAGCCAATAATGTTAACTTTCCTTTTATTGGTGCCGATCTGATATGTAACCGATACACCAGTGCACCTCTACTCCAGAGTGGTGACAAAAAAAGGAGAATGAGAGAGAGTCCTTTCACTTAGTTCCAGATAAGTTATCTTGCCTGAAGCCCATTTCAGGTTTTATGTCATCATCCAATGCACTGGTTTATACTCAGCTGATATTTACAAGGTTGCCTCTCAGGCTTACGAATTAAAAATATTTTTATATATATGGAAACTTGGATTGTGTAAAAAACAATAAATTATTCTCTGCCACTCAAATCGGAGAAATTTTACCAAAATGAGGCAGCAATGCCTCTGTCAAGCTCTACATGCTTGTAAAACAGGGGTGGCCAACTTGTGGCCTAGTGTGCCACAGGCAGCTTCTATGTGGCACACAGGAGATTGGGGATGGGAAGGCAGCACAGTGGCATATAGGGCAGGGAGCAAAACACTGAGCCACAAGTGGGGCAGTAGAAGGGGATCAAAGTGGCACTCATGGAAGGGGAGGTTCTAAGTTGTGGTACACCTGCCAAAAAGGTCAACCTCCACTAGTTTAAAATAATGCATTCCTAGCCATTACTATGGATGGCTTTCTTAAGCTTCAGGGCATACTGCAGTTTTTTTCTCCCCAAACAACACAACTGAGTTTGCACAAATTATAGAAAAACTGTAAAAATAAATTTAGTATAAGCAAAGTATTTTTTATTAACTTTTGCACGTGATTTTACAATGCCTTAAAAGCATGGGAGATAACTAGGTGGTCATAATATGGTTCTCTTTATACATATACTGCAGCTCTTTGCCTGTCACAAGCACGCCTCACATCAGTGTATTATTTGGCTCAGTGCACAATAGGTAAATCTAGGCAGCTTACCCACGGACAACCTGTGTTGGGCAAGAGTACCC
This sequence comes from Crocodylus siamensis, assembly GCF_052110815.1. Taxonomy (NCBI): domain Eukaryota; kingdom Metazoa; phylum Chordata; order Crocodylia; family Crocodylidae; genus Crocodylus; species Crocodylus siamensis. The sequence goes on along the minus strand of NC_143397.1, from coordinate 131,429,597 downwards.
AGGGAACATGCTAGAGTGGAAAGAAGGAATACACAGGAATATCTAACTGCACAACCACATAAGCCTGAAGACAAATGTTCTTTGTCCTCACTGTAGCCAACTGTGCACTAAACCAAGACGACAACGCCATACTCTAGCTGGTGAAGACCTGTTAAATAACCAAAGTTAGTGAGTTTCAGCTGTGTTACACAGGGATGAAAAAAATGGTCAGACCCAGCTACGTTAGTAAAGTGCTGACAAATGTGAGTGAAAAGCAGTAGCACGGACAAATGCTTTGACCAGGCCTACCAACTGAACAACTAGGAGTCTTATATTTCACTACAGAAATAATATCTGACTTTCACAGTTGGCTATCTACAGCCATATTTTCTTAAGAATACCTCCCACAAGACTTGCTAGCTAACATATGGATACTGTATATTTCCGGGGAAAAAATGAAGCATATGTATACAGATGGAAAACAACAAAGACAGATATGGTCTTTTTTCATTCTTTAGCAATCATTAAAATGAGGCTTTCATACTGATAACAATTGCTGCCAATAGGGTATCTTGAGCCCTAGCTCTTTATTTTTATTCTTGTTTCTGACATTGACTCTCTCTGAAAGGTTCCAGCCTACCTGGTTCTGTAGCCAATAATATACAAGGGAGTAATAGAGCCATTTCTGACTCCCCAGAATTATAATAATAGTAAAAAAGTTTCCTATTCATAGGTGAGTCACTGGCAGCAGCCTTTAATGCAAGTACTAAACAAGCTTGACCTCAAAGCTCTTGTGTCTTAACTACTCCGCTCTTAACTATATACAGGTCCTCAAGGAATCCATTCCTAAGCACTTTGAGAAGAAAGTGATTAGGAATAGTCAGCTTTGATTCACCAAGGGCAAGTCATGCCTGACCAACCTGATGGCCTTCTATGATGAGATAGATGACTGGTTCTGTGGATGCGGGGAGAGCAGAGGATGTCATATACCTTGACTTTAGCAAGGTTTTTGACAGAGTCTCCTACAACATTCTTGCAAGCAAGATAAGGAAGTATGGGTTAGATGAATGGACTGTAAGGTGTACAGAAAACTGACTGGATTGCCATGCTCTCAGGAGTAGTAATTAATGGTTCAATATCTAGTTGGCAGCCAGTATCAACTGGAGTGCCCCAGGGGTAGGCCCTGTTTTATTCAATATCTTCATCAGCAACCTGGTAGATGGAATGGAGTACACCTTCAACAAGTTCATGGATTACACCAAGCTGTGGGGAGTAGTAGATACGCTGGAGGATAAAGTGAGGATCCAGAGAGACCTTGACAAATTGGAGGACTGGACCAAAAGAAATCTCATGATGTTCAATAAGAACAAGAGCAAAGGTCTGCACTTAGGACAGAAGAATCCCATGCACTGCTACAGGCTTGGGACCAACTGGCCAAGCAGCAGATCTGCAAAAAAGGACCCGGGGGTTACAGTGGACAAGCCAAGAAAGCTAACGGCATATTGGGCTGTATTAGTGAGAGAATTGCCAGAAGATCAAGGGAAATGATTTGCCTGTATTCAGCACAGGTGAGGCCAAACCTGGAATACCAGGTCCAGCTTTGGGCATCCCACTACAGAAAGGATGCGGACAAAATGGAGACAGTCCAGTGGAGGGCAACAAAAATGGTGAAGAAGCTGGGGCACTTGACTTACAAGGAAAGGCTGAGGGAACTGGATTTATTTAGTCTGAAGAAAAGAAGACACAGGGGATTTAATAGCAGCCTTCAACTACATGAAGGGTGGATTCAGAGAGGATGAAGCTAGACCAGTGCTTCCCAAACCTTTCCTCAGCATGACCCCATTTCCTCAGCATGGCCCCTCACTCCCAACCCACAGCCCCCACGCCCATGACCCATGTGTTGATGCTGCAACCCTATTTGGGGTCGCGACCCACAGTTTGGGAACCACTGAGCTAGGCTGTTCTCAGTAGTGGCAGATGACAAAACAAGGAGCAAGGGTCTCAAGTTGCAGCAAGGGCAGTTTAGGTTAGATATCAGGAAAAACTCTTTCACAAAAGAAGGTAGTAAGTAAAGCACTGAAGCAGGTTAGGTGACCCACAGATGTTGTGAAATCTCCATCCTCGGAGGTTTTTAAGACTTGGCTAGATAAAGCCTTGGCTGGGATGGCATAGTTGAAGTCAGTCCTGCTTTGAGCAGGGGGCTGGACTAGATGACCTCCTGAGGTCCCTTTCAACCCTAATTTTCTATGGTTCTATAAATATCTGTAAATATGTACTTAACTTTACAATGTAGTTAACGATACTATAATACTTAACTATGGGATTACAATACTTAACTCCTTACTACAAGTTGTGAAACTCAGTAAAGAAAAAGGCACCATATAAAAGTGCATATTAGCAGTGGCAGTATTCATCTAATGCTTGCTAATTGCATAAGCCTTAATACTTGCACAAAAAGGGAAGAAGGCCCTCAACAAGCTTGACAACATCTTTTTTACTTATTAAATACTTCTTTGGATATTCTTTTTTTACTTCTACTTGATTTGAAGTCATTCCATTAGAGGAATAGTGAGCTCCTCCAGGGCCCTGGGTGGGAAGGAGAGTAAGCAGTCTTACTTGCAGAAGCAGCTTGTGCTATAGCTGTGTGGGCTTGGGCTGTTCCAATGGGAGGATAGGTTCCCTGTACACTGGCTGCACGGGGTTATACCTGCTTCTCTCCTATGGCCAAACAACATATGTCTGCCGTGGCAAAAATTAACGGGGCTGGGGGAAGAAGTGGGGCTATTCTAGCACCCTCCCCCAGGTCAACACATAGGGCTGATGCCCTACTTGCCCAGCCTCTCCCTACATTATGCTACTGAATTCCATTATATAAATTGTGCTGATGTACTGCAATGTGTCATATCTTTATCTTGAAAAAAATATTTGCATTTATGTAATTATGATTACACAAGGATCAACTTACCTGTGTCAATGTTTCTAGCAGTAACAACACTAGTAAAGCTATCAGTCATAGAATGCCAGACATTTTTGAGCCCACCATAGTTTCCAACTTTCACAAGGTACACTTGCCAAGTACACAGTCACACATTAACTTACAAAAACAAACAGCATAAATAACACTGACATGAAAAAAACCAACTCACCCATTTTTCCCCATGTGAAGTCCATTTCCTTTCTCCTTTTACCCTTTCTCTCCATGGTTTCTACTCCCTTCCCCATGTAATCACAAGAAACTCATCTGTGGTCACACCAGTGTGATTCTGTGATAACCTAGGGTGCAGACAGAAGTGACAATTTTTGCCTTATTTGCCACAGAAACCAGTTTATAGCTGTGACCGAACACAAGTCCACAGCTGTAGACAAATTAAAAAATGGCTGATCAGGGAAAATCTGACCCCTCATTGCATAAGGTATCAGATGAAGAGGTTTCAAAATGTAGCGTCTTCTGTAACTTCTGTCTGCCAGCCAGACCCAGCCTGTAGCTGTTTTCATAATGGGAGGGGGGAAGGTAGCAGGGAGAATTCAGTTTGGGTTTTTTTCAGACTGCTCCCAGGGTGGGGACAGAGGCTCCAATTCAATCACCCCACCCTTCAGCAGCAGCTGGGGAGCCCCAAGAAGGAGCTCTCTCCATTACCCTCCCCGCCTCCCATTCTGAAAACAACAGCGCTGGCAGAGACCTGTGGCCATTGTGACAGGAGCCTAGCTGCAGGCTCCCAGCCCACAGCTGGATTCCCCTCCTCCCTTAAACCATCAGTGAACTTAATTTGGTCTGGGGTAACATTGCAACTGAGAAGCCTTTGCAGAAAATGTTCTAAGTTACAGCTGGGAGCTGGCACTTCTGTCTGCACCTCCAGTCATTTCCCTAGTTAGCCAAATAGTTCTTGCAGAAACATCATTATTCTGATCTGATTTCTTTGAACATTTTTTTATATACATCTATCTTACAGCTATGCAGCAGTAGGCTACATGGATACCTGGAGCAAGTACAGTAGAAGTACTGCCAGTATGTTGCGCATCAAGTGTCTTTGGCTCTCCACTGGTTTGTTTCAGCTACTCTCTTTTTTTTTTCCCTCCTCAACTTTCCTCCTTTTCCTTGTTTTGATTTTTTTTTTGTTTACTGTTCTCACACGTTGTTTCAATCTGTATCCTGCACTCAAAATAGGAGCAAACTGCCAATATCACTATACGTTGATTCAGAGACCTGTAATTTGTCAGCTTTACTTTGCTCCTGGCACATAAAGAAGAGCAACAGAACACAGACAATGTGAAGAAGCAGAAATGAACCAAGAGAAATTGTACCAAGAAAAGAAAATTTTTTTTCTTCTTTAGCATTCACCTTCACCCATGAATTGCACAATGTCTGGATAGAATGAACTCAATGACTCCATTTAAGAAATTCCCAGAACTGCCCGTCTCAAAGCCTATGCATTATCAGAGCTCCCATTCTCTTTTCCCCTAAGCAAAGCTGTAGGCCTTCATGAAAAATAGAGAGAGAAAAAGGAATAAAGTATGAACACAATGCATCTACTCTTCCCCAATGCAACTCTATAAAACTCATTTTTTGGCTTCATTAATGTTAAGTGAACAGTTATCTTACAATTCAATGGACTGTAGAGGCTTTACTTTATGGTATCCCATTTATTCTAAGGAACATTTTTAAAAAAAATGCACCGTAGACATGCACACCCCAGGCTCCTAAGTCTATACTTTTGTTATTCAAGCAACAGCAGGAACTCGATCTCTCTGGAAAACAGGTCACTCCTAAGAAAGGCTCTACACATGAATTTAAAGTTCAGCTAAAAGCACAGAACTGAAAAAAAGTGTGTCATGGTATCTTTATGTCTTATTCTTCAAAATTAATGTTTTCCAAAGGAATACAGGTAGTCAAAAATGTGCAGGTCTTTTAAAAGCCTACCACGAAGGTCTTTTCTCAAATTAAAACTCTGTTCCCTAAGGGCCCAGTGTTTCTACATATTCAAAATATTTTTTCACTTGACGTGATGTCTACTTTATTAGAGAAGTGACATTTTTGTTTGGGGTGTTACAAGAAGGTTCAAAGTCATCCAGATTTTCCACACCCCTTCTCCCCCCTTTCCAAATTCTCCTCTCTCAAACTAGCTGAAATGTGAGATAAATGAAAATTGCTCAAGTCACTCAGTTTCCAAGGCATATTGCAAATACTACTGCAAAGAAAATAAAAGCTATTCTAAACCAAAGAGCAAGAACTAGGGAATATTCTAGGAGACTGGGAATCATGGGCTCATCATGATGAGCATGTTAGCAGGAGGCTTAGGACTTATTTGCCTGGACAAGGGAGACTAGGTTGATGTCATTTATCTGAATTTCAGAAGGCCTTTGACTTGATATCCCATGATATCCTCATGACCAGGCTGGGGAACTGTGGCCTCAACCATCTCATGACCCAATAGCTGGGGAACTGGCTCCGGGGTTGGACACAAAGGGTACTAGCTGATGGGAACAAATCAACGTGGTACAAGGTTACCAGTGGAATCCCCCAGGGCTCAGTACTCAGGCCGGTACTCTTCAATATCTTCTTTAATGACCTAGACTTGGGAGTAAGATACGAACTGGCAAAGTTTGCGGACAACACTAAACTATGGGGGAAGGCAGTCACGCTGGAGGACAGGCTGGGGATGCTAGCCAACCCTGACACGCTTGCAAAGTGGGTAGACCAAAATTTGATGGCATTCAACGTAGAGAAATGCAGAGTACTCCACCTTGGGAGAAAAAAAACCAACATCATACTTATAGGCTCAGCAGTGCTATGCTCGCTAGCACCATGACCAAAAGGGACTTGGGGGTCTTGACTGACCACAAGATGAACATGAGCCCCCATTGTGATGCCATGGCTGACAGAGCAAACCAAACTCTGGCATGCATCTACCGGTTCATCTTGAGCAAAACCAGGGACATCATCCTCCTACTTTACTTGGCCTTAGCAAGGCCACAGCTGGAATACTGCATCCAGTTTTGGACCCCCCACTTCAGAAGAGATGTGGATAAGTTCAAGAGAAGCCAGAGGACAGCCACACATATGATCAAAGCCAAGAGAGCAAGCTTTATGAGAAGAGGATGAGGGACATGGGACTCTTCAGCCCGGCAAAGAGAAGGCTCAGGGGGGACTTGGTGACTGCCTATAAGTATATAAGGGGGGTGGCATCAGGATCTGGGAGAACAGTTGTTCACCAGGGCTCCCCAGGGGATAACGAGGTCTAATAGCCGCAAACTTCTAGAAGGTCAATTCAGATTTGATACAAGGAAAAGCTTCTTTACATTCCATGTGCCCAAGGTCTGGAACAGACTCCCACCAGAGGTGGTCCAAGCACCTACTCTGGACTCATTCAAAAGGCATTTGGACATTTATCTTGCTGGGATCATCTGATCCCTGCAGACTTCCTGCCTCTGGCAGGGGGGCTGGACTCGATCTCACAAAGTCTCTTCCAGACCCTAATGTCTACGAAATCTATCTATGAATTGCTACCCTAAAATTTAGGACTCCTAAAAGTTTCTTGCAATTGTTCAAGTGCAATGTAAATGATGGCCAAGAAACAAAAATAAACAATTAACATTTGATCACAAATGCAACCTTAAAGCTTCAACTGAGAAATTCTATTATCCACTGTTGAACAGGTATGCTATATAATATTGCAGTACACATTTATTTAAAAAACCCTCTACTTCCACATGAAAGTCTAAAGTGAAATGGAAGATTTTGTCCTAGAGAGAGCTTTTTCCTTTTCCTTCTAACATGCAAGATACTGAATGAAATGTGACATTTGATACCAAGTATAGTTTCTTAATATTGCACATAAAATAACAACATCAACAGTATCATTTGAAGTGTCACTGAACTTCAACTGCCCTTTTGAGAGCAAGAAAAAGGGTAACCCGTACTAGAACATAGCAACTGCTGCCTGGTTTCAGGCAGCAATACAGAAATACTGTCTCTATACAATTCCCCAACTGTGAATTTTGAAGGAAAAAAAGAAAATGAAAGGAACAAAAATGTTATCCAAGTTCCCTTTGTACATAATTATGTTTAGCCAAGAAAAGTCTTAGTCATATTCTCTGCTTTTTTTATGTTCTCCATTACGTTCTTCTATTTGAAAAAGCTGGGCTCAATTAACATCCACTCTGCCTGGACTCAAGGAAAGGTGAGGAGTAACAAACAGTACAAGAGTTAACAGCCATAATGTTAAAGATATATTATTCCACAAAAAAGACTGGGAGCAATTTTAGCTCTGACATATTTAGCTTAATTTTAAATAGCTTCATGGCCTTAATGAGAGCAAAAGAAGTTAATTCAGTGGCATTCCAGCAGGTCCAGGCATGTGAATCAGCAGAGACATTAAATTCTGAGGGTGAAAAAGTAGTGCAAGTATATTCTTTTTTAGAACAAAAAGAACTAGATACTGCTCCCCATTAGTTCTGGATTGGTCCATGACTTTCCATAACTTTTAGAAGGTTATTTTGACAGACTACAGCTAAGCCATGTCTCAATACCTATATGCAAAAGGAGCCTTTATATTTTCTTCTTGGTACTCTATGTTTTATCTGCCAACTTTAAAATTTCCCTCACTTTTTGGTTGAGGCCCATCTAAAAAGAACAGAAACCCTGAATCAGAAAAACATGCAAAAAGCATGAACAGACTTGGTAATCACCAGGGATTCTGGTTTTCTCTTTTTTAAAATCTCAAAGTCTCTGATAAAAGTCATTTGGGTAGATGTGCTATCTTTTATTAGACCAACTAAATAGTTGGAAAAATGGTTCTTTGCAAGCTTTCGGGCACAAACACCTTTCTTCAGGCATAGACGGACTCTGTAGCATTCTTTGCCTATGTCTGAAGAAGAGTGTTTGTGCCCGAAAGCTTGCAAAGAACAATTTTTCCAACTATTTAGTTAGTCTAATAAGAGATATCACATCTACCCAAAGAACCTTGTCTGCAGATAAGTCACAAACTCTCTGATTTAGAAAACCCACAAGCATGTTTTTCCATGATTAAAATGAAACGCCACTAGATAGATAGTTAGATAAAAGTATTAGCTGAACACAATGATCCATTTACAATTTTAAAGCAATTGGGAAGCCTACAGGTTCCTCAATACTTACAAGAAGGTAAATTCTAAATATCTATACATTTTGGCATTTGATTTTAGTTTGTCTTGTCCTAGAAAAATCAGAGCTCCCCCTGCCCCCTTCTCTCACCAGAACACAGGTTCAACTGCAGCTATTCCTCTTGCTGCTTTGTGGTACTGAGCAGCCTTGATATGGCTGCGCCTTGCCTCTGCCCATGCCATTGCATCTCACTCCATACCCACAGCTCACCTGGCCCTGCCAGTACCTCTCACTCCCCACCCACAGCCCCTCCCAAACCTGCTAGAGTCCCTTACTCCTGTCTCACTGCCCCCAAGCCCCAGCCATCCAGTGTGTGGGGAAGGGGAGGTGTGGGTACAGGCGACATGGGAGGGGCACATCCCCCCACCACCCGATTTGTGGGCCCACAGGGCTGCATCTGGGCCAGATCAGCTCCAGGCAGGAGCTGCCTCCATGGCCCAGCGGGTGGGACCCGGCGTTCAAGGGAGAGCCCTGCTGTCAAGCTGAGGTGTGGCACCAGTCGTGCAGAGTTGGGCCCCCCTGCTGCCGCCGGGTAGGCACGGGGCACCTCACCTTGGTGGCCATGGCAGCGTGGCGCTGCCTCCCACACCTGGGCCCCCGCACTGGGTTGCAGAGGTGGCTCCTGCCTGGAGCTGGTCCAGCCTGGCTGCAGCTCCATACCCTGTTGTGGGCACAGACATCTCAGGGAGCACGTGCCCCCTTGCCGCATGACCTTGTTTCCCCCACCCCCACAACACAGGGCCTGTACTTCCCCCCAATTACTTCAACTTATCCCCTGTGCCTGCTCCCCCACATACTTAACTTGACGGAGCTGCTTGATGGAGCCACCACTTTGCCTGGCTGCAACATGCATGTAAGTGTGCCTACATGCATATAGCACCTCCTGCCCCCTATGTCCCACTCCCGCCAGCCCCAAGCAGCTGCTTGCAGGCTGGAATTCTATCACCCTGGAACAGGAAACGTGGTTTCCCACGTTCCCCTCCATTTAAAGGAGAAAAATATGTGTTTTTCTGCAAACAGAAAACCTGGATCCCTGGTAATCGCATGTAATTTGGAGCACAATGGAAGAGGCTAACAAAATCCTCACATTATTCATTGCAGTCAATTGCTTCTGCCAGTTCTTGTGGGATGTAACTGGCAAGTCATTCATTTACTATACATATCTAAACGTACATGCTGCTAAAAAAAAAATAAAAATACTGGGATGGTGGAATTCTAGGAGATCAATTTGGTATGCTAGTGCCTGAAAAGCATATTTGTTCTGATCTCAGACAGAAATGCTTCATGAGTAATCTTTCCCATCTCTCCAGATTCCTACCCATTTCAACACAATACCTGTCCACCAAGGCTGCATAAACAGATTGATGGGAAGCACAATATACATAAATATAGCTATGTTTAAGATCATCCTCACATCTGGTGTGTGAGATGCACAAAACATCTGGGATACATGTAGTGGAGCACAGACTGAAGTTTTGAAAGAATCTCTTTTCTTTTGCTGTCAGGACATTAGGGTCTGTTAACTTCTGCAGCGGCTCTTTGAAAATGATGTGATATATCAGGCTACAATCCTACTTTTGTTGCACTGTCATTCCAAAAGTTTTGCTATCATTAACAAAAAAAAGTCAGAACCTCTATTACTCTAATATTGCATTAATGCTATAACAAAATGATCACAACAGCTGAAGAGAATATGTTAAATTTAAAATGATATACCTGTTGGTCTTCCTAATTGTCATAACAGTAGCAGCTCTTACCATGTCTAGTACCAGCAATGGATTCAGCAAGCAAATTTCAGCTGCTAGTAACCTGTACTAGATACATTTACCAACTCACTAAAACAGGTTCTCTCCAGAATAAAAAACTTCAGACGTAGCCATATATTTGTGGTCTAGGCAGACAGTAAGGTGTTTGATAAGTCCAAAGTTAGAATCCCTGTTCCCCATTGTCATCCCCCACCTCTACCCCACAATGGAGTTGGTAAGTCATTACTCCCCATTTCTAAGTTTCCCTAAGAGTAAAATGTGAATACTAGGAGTTATTCATCTACCTGACAAAGGAAAAAAAGCAGCAAAGCGAGAGGATCAGTGCTGTAAAGGCCTCATCCTGTCCTCACTTTAGTCATTGGAAATTTTCTCATAGACTTCAATGACAGCAAGGATTAAACTAGGAACATCTTAGAAAAAATTTAAAAGCCTATACATCATCATCGTCAGAAGGAGCACACAAAAAGCTAACAAGTCTGTTTTTGGCATCTTATATTGTATAGCCAAAGGTGATTTCATGTAACCTGTCACCCTGCAAGACTTTCACCCAGTAATTCCTGCCTATAACCTATAAAACTGATAACCTCTATTTGCACTAGAGCATATTTTAGAATGACATTTCATCTTCATTTACAGCCTTAGTTTGATGTACCCAGAATCACTTAAGTAAGAAGCTAATTGTATAAATTATAACTATGTTCAAGGAACACAAACTCTATGAAACCAGATATTAAGAAAAGAAGCACACAGAACATAGTTATTAGGTTATAGTTTTGAGGTATTTAAAAATAAAAAAAAGAACAACCAGGTTAACTCAGGACTTGGAACAATCTAATTGCTAGTGCAAACTGAGAACACTCCAAGGCAAACAGAGACTTAAACCTAACTTTTTAAAGATTTCAAACATTTGTGTATAATAAATAAACATACCCACAAATAAATAACATCTAGTCTTCATGCCTGTGAAGATAATCTCAAAAGGTGAGAGAAATATAAAGAAAGTATATGTTGTTGTAATTATGTCCTCCTTTGAGAAGGGCATAGTCTCCTGCAATATAAAGGAAAAGGAAGGCATTTTTGACTAATGCCATTGTCTCTGTTTCCAAAAGCAGCAAGTTGTGAAGAGGAGTGCATAGCACTGTCTATGCCTGATAAGAAAACAGAGCTCAGGGTCACCAACATACAATTAATAAAGAGATTTTCAATTACAGTTTGATTTTACCCAGTGACTTGCATGCACTGAACAAAAGAGGTGACAAGACTGACTACTGCAGAACCTCAGATACGGAAGTCCTTCTTAACCACTTCACTAATTATTATCACGTCTTAGATTAATAATTGCCCTATCCAGAAATGCTCAGTGGTTACAATAAAGTAACAAACAACCCATAAATAAGAAACATCCCAAATCTGGAAAACTCCTCTGCAATCCTGCCTATCATCCATAAGAGCAAAACCTCCAGCCAATCCTGAACACACTTCCCAATGCAAATTCACATCTAGGTTTAAAACATTTCTTCTTACCACACCATCCTGCCATGCTCACCTACTCTTACTCCCTTGACTGAGATCCAGGCAAGATCCTTCCCTTGTCCCCTGATGTCCCTCCCATTCCCACACCCACCTCCAGTCAATCTGTAGCTGTCCCCAAACTGTGCAACTCCTCCCCCACCCATCCCTCCAAACAAATACAGCATTCAATTCAAAACAACCATAGCAGGGAAGTAGTAGCAAGATGCTCTAAGGAGAAACATCAAACGGCACCTGTCCAGGGTGGTCTGCTGGCTCTATAGGTCCTTTTTCCTCTGTTCAGGTAGCCAAGGTGGTAACATTAGGGGTATCAAACTTGTTTGGCTGGAGGGAAAGATCCAGTCCCCAAGGCATCTTGTCAACCAAAAGATCCACATCTGGGTGGGACAAATGGTGGAAGCAACATTAACCAGTGACTGACATTACCCTTGCTGCTGCCATTGCCCATTGTATTGGTGCAGGAGTTAACACCAGGGATCCAGGTTTTCTGTTTCCCAAAGAAAAATGGAGTAAACCACAGATTTTACCTTTTACTGGAGGCAAACACGGATTTCTCATTCTACCAGAGAAATCCACATATTTTGCAGTTTTCAAAGAGCTCCCTGCAGGCTGGTAGAGTTGAGGCTCCCATAAGGTGGAAGGGGTGGCTCATCCCCCCCACAAATCAGTGTGCAGGGTGGGGGGGCTGCACGCTGCTTGTGCTTCAGGCTCATGCTTCTGGCCCTGCTGCCCTCCTCCAGGGCCTCTGCAGCCCAGCATGTCTGATCTGGCACGGCAGGGCACAGCGAAGCCACGCAGGAAGCTGCCTGCCACTGCAAGCTCTGCACGCAATCCTGCACCGCTGCAGCCATGCAGGCAGGAGACGTGTCACCAGGGCAGCACAGAGCTTGCAGTGGCAGATGGCTTCCTGCTCTGCCGGGTTGCACATACTGGGCTGTGGAAGCCCTGGGGTAGGGCAGCAGGGCCAGAAGCATGAGCCTGAAGTGGGCAGTCCTGCACCCTGTGTACCAATCTGGGGGGCACGTGTTCCCCCCCGGGAGTGCACGTAGCAGCGGTGATCAGTCCCTACCCAAGCCTGCAGCAGGCAGGCAGCGGGGTGGGGAGCCAGGGTCCGTTCTGTTGCAGCATCTTCTGCCTCCTTCCAGGCATAGCCCTAGCAGCTGGGAGCCCCCTCCAACAGGACTGGGCTAGTAGGGTCGGGGCGGGGGGGGGCGGGGCGGGCAGGGGCATGAGCAGGGTCAGGGGGACTATGGGTGGGGAGTGAGAGGCACCACAACAGGACTGGGGGGGATGCTTTAATTTTAATTACAGATTTTGGGGGGTTTATGAGATAATTTGCAATTTTTAAAAAATTTTTTTTTATCAGGATCCCACAGCAACTGCCACTGATCACGTGCCACCACTGAAAGGCATCCCCAGAGGGATCTCAACGTGCATATTCACCAATAAAGTAACCAGCACCCAGAAAGTTAACACCACTGCTCAACCTAGAAATTCTGCAAAAGGTGGACAGTGGCAGTGCTAATTCCCTGGGCACCAACAGATTTTGTAACCCTGTAGGCTGGATCTGGAGATGGGTCTTTCCAGGCCTCAAGAAGCCCCATAGGATGAATGACACATCTCTGTAGACTGGATCTGGCCTGGGGGTCATGTTTAACAACCTATGTTATAGTAATATGAACCAATCGTCTCATCTCCTCCTAAAGAATTTTACTTTCCTGTTTTTAATGTTCTATTTTAGGAAAGATCCATCAAGCTAAGGACACCTTACATGATAATCTGCCAGAAGAAACAGACAACTGACTATAGTACGCTGTACATGAGCTGCATGAATTCAAGAGCACATGTTAAACCTGTCTCAAGTCTCTCTCTCTCTCATGTTGCTAACGCATAGATTTCTAACATATCACAATTTAGCATTTCGCTCTATAGTTGATCCATGCCTTCATACAACTGATGTAAGATGCACAGAATGGGACCCTAAGAACTTCAGCCATATCCTTTTCAACATCTAGCTTTACAATATTTAAATATGATTTTCTTCAGAATTAGCTAATGGTGAAAATGATATTTGGATGCGTCAAGAGCATCTGTACTCAGCACAAGTACCATCTTACTGGTGAATAACAACAACTCTGTACCACTCCAATGATAACTTTAAAAGCATTTTACAAACATTAAATGATTAATGTTTAAGGCTCATAACATCATCCTACAAAGTAAATACGATAATTATTTCCGTCTCATGGAAGAGGCACAATAGCCAAACAACTTGCCCAAGGACACACAAAATATTCATGATTAGATGTATAACAGAGCTTAGATCTCCTGACTGAAAATCCTGTGATTCTATGACAATACCAGCCTTTTTTTTCTGCTGCACCAGAGTTCATTCAGTTTAATGCATATATGAATATGCTTTGTATTTTGTATGGAAGATAGCTGTAAATTAAATCTTAGTTTTCAAGCCGCAGCATTATACTAAATACATACATCTCTATAAGGTCTGTCTATAAATCCTGCTTTCTGTTCATCTATTTTTCTTGTGCATTTTATAAAAGACTATCAATTTTCTCATATTTTGACCACTTTATAAAGTAAATGTAAAGGTGAAGTATATACAAGTAAATACAAGGCCTGTACTTCTTTTGTGGTCAATTAAATTTCCCAAACACACACAATTATCATTTACAAACCTGATCAGTGTAGCATTCCGGTCAGTTGAAAAAACAGTATGACTATGTTAACAAAACATTTTCTCCTATTAAATTTAGAACATAAATTACATCATCACTGAACAGTAGTTAACATGCATACAAATTAGTGGAATCTTTAATGGATTTAAATGCAAATTACACCTATTTAAAGAATCCCAAAATTGAATACCCAACATACAAAAAGACTGAATGAAAGAAAGAATATAGCCATATTTTAGGTGACTGTGCATACTCTTTATAGCCTTTCATATAATTATATGAAAGCTTTCCCATTTTAAACTTTTTTCATTTCTACATAGTTATTTTCTTCTATCTTTTTAAATATGTATTTGAATATTTTATCAATAAACTCACTTAATTCTCTCATGCTACAAGTGATCTGCTTAACATTAGAAATTTACAGAAATAAGAATTTTAAAAGAAATACATATCTAATAGGGCTGTGCAAAGCTTTGACTTAATATTTGATTCGACAAATATTCAACATATTCGACCTTGAAAAATGAAAGTCAAGTCGAATAGCAGAAGTCGAATATTCGACTCGACTACACTGGATTCCCTGTGGGGGGGGAAGAAAAAAAGAAAGTAAGGGGAGGGAGGAGGAGAGGGAGAAGGAGTGCTTTCATGACTGATGTGTGGCTGGCCAGTGACCTGTCAGCATTCTCTGAGGTCCCTTCTAATCCCAGTGCTCTGGGGGAGGGCCAGAGAAAACGCATAAAAGGCAGCAGTTTTTCAGCTCCCTGCTTTCTGCCTTGGGGTCAGTTACTGAGCTGCTGGTGTTCTCCAGCACCTCGGCGTCAGACCACGACGGCTGGAAGCCCTGATCGTCAACAGATTCCCTGCTTGCAATGCTAGCAACAGGGATTTCTGAGAACTTGGTGCTTTTATTTTATAACTACTTTTCATATTAGTTTATGATCATATTGGATAGGGTTAGTAGTAGCCTAGGATCTATTCTATATATAGGAATTTAGTTTATATTTTTTTTTATACATCATTCATTCTTTCTACCACATCAATGCTTCTCAATATATTATCTACACACACACAAACACATTTACCTAACATCCAGAAATCTAATCCACGGCGCACAGCACACTTAGAGGTTCCAGTTTACATACGAAGGAACACATTATGAAGCAGGGTGGAAAAACAGGTGGCCACACTGGCCAGCCTGCATGAAGGGGAGCAAGGGGGGTTGCAAGTGGGGGAGCTGCAGTTTCTCCCCCCACCAAACTCAGACGCCACCTCTTTCCTCCCAGTACAAGGGACGAGGCTGCTACAAGCAGTAAAGAGAGGGGAGCAGCAGTGCCACCAGAGCCACTGTCTGTGCCCGAGATGCTCTCATGTCCAGACACAGCATCCACAACCTCTCCCACCATAACTGCAACCAGCACAGCAGCACACTCCACCCCGTGTCACTGCCTACGCTGAGCCTTCCAGTGCCAGAAGAAGAGCTGGCGCTAGATCTGGATCTCAGTGCCCTGGCAAGGGAAGTTCTGGGGAAGGAGGGGGAAATCAATTGAGTTTGTGCTCGACACCCCTCAGATTTTTTTCCTTTCAAGCCACAAGGTCTTTCCCAGAAGGCACTTCAGAAGGTGCCTCTGTACAGGTGAAGGCAAGCGGCTCAGCTGAGTCCGCTCTTTCTCTTGCTGTGCCTCTGACTGCTGAAGAGGGAGAGAGTTCAGCAGCATCCACAAATGCACCCGCATGCCAGAGGGGAAGGCGTAGTACTAGTATGGTCTGGGATCATTATGAGCTGGCAGATGATCCCACGTTTGCTATTTGTGTGCACTGCTGAGCCAAAATCAGCCAGGGCAAGGGAACAAAGCGCATGACCACCTTGGGGATGCTGAATCATCTCTACAGATACCACCTCTTTGCCACAGGAATGGCCTCTGCTCCCTCCACAGCCCCTGTCCCCCCACAGCAGAGGCAGGGCATCCTGGAACACTGGGGGCAAAAGGGGCCAATTGCAAATGCGAGCAAGGTCACTCAGACCACTGGGGAGATGCTTGCTCTGGCTGGACAGCCCTTCGCCTTTGTTGTGAGGCCAGGGTTCAGGCGGCTCCTGGCACTGCTGGCTCCATCCTACCAGGTACCCGCATGCACCACCTTCAGCAGGACAGAGGTGCCCTCCCTATACAAAGCATGCAGGGAGCATTTGAGGGAGGAGCTGCACAAGGCAGGTCCGCAGGTGACCGTACACTTCACCTCAGACATCTGGAGCAGCCGGGGTGGAGATCATGCATACCTCTCCCTCACAGGGCACTGGTGTGGCCAGTCAGGCCATCGGTGATGGATGAGTCCCACACAGCAGCAGAGATAAGGGAGGCCATGAACCACATGGTGCAGGGGTGGCTGGGCGCTGGGCAGACTGAGCTCACCCACAGCTTCATGGTCACCGACAACGGGGCCAATACGGTCAAGGCAGTCCGTGACGCTAACTTTGCTGGTATTCGCTGTGTGGCACACAATTTACATCTGATTGTGAGGGATGCCTTGGAGGGGGACAGGGCTGCCGGTGATGGTGCCAGCAGCATCAGCAGGCTCGTTTCCATATGCAGGAAGGGGGCAGGCTACTTCCACCGGAGCATCAAGGGGGGCAAGATGCTGCGGGACAAACAAGCAGAGCTAAATGTCCCGCAGCACAATCGTCCAGGCTGTGGAGACTCAGTGGCACTACACATACCTGATGCTCAAGGGGCTCATGGAGCAACAGAAGGCCATCCACGAGCTGGCCTTGCTTGGGGAGATTGGGATTAGCAGCCCCCTGACCAAAGCTGAGTGGGATGCCATCTCCCAGATCTTGCTGGTCCTCAAGCCCTTCCTTGAGGCCACTGAGACCCTCAGTGCTGCTGATGCTTTCCTCAGCCAGGTGGTCCCCATAGTGAAGGAGCTCCGCAGCCAAATGGAGAGCTTCCTGGGGGTGAACGTTCCTGCTTGGGCCAGCCGCTTCCACCAGATGTGCAGGCACTGGTGAGGCAGCTGAAGGAGGGCCTTAGGAAAAGGCTTGAACCCTTGGGGCCCAACACAGTGCATATGCTGGCTGCTATCTGTGACCCAAGGGTGAAGGGCACCATACGTGGCAGTGAGACACCGAGTCGCTGGAGGGAGGCACTTATTAAGAAAGTGACGGAGGCAGAATGGCAGAGGCGGGGGGAAGTGGAACAGGGGGATCCACTGCCTGAACCCAGCCCACCATCCATGAGCCAGTTTTCCCCTCCACCACAGGCGCTGCCAATATGGGCTAAGGCCATGGCAAACGTTAGGGGGTCCAGACCCACCAGACCCCAGGTTCAGGCAGACAGCCATCACACTGTGGTGTCTACCTATCTTGCCAAGCTTGTGGAGCCCCTGGACTGCGACCCCTTGGCCTACTGGGCAACCTTCAGCCTGATGTGGCTGGATCTGGTCACAGTTGCTCGGGAACACCTGTCCTGTCCACCAACCAGTGTGCAAGTGAAAGGGTGTTTAGCATGGCTGTGAACGTTGTGACACCCCACCGCACCTGCTTGGATCCTGGTTTGGTGGAGCAGCTGGTGTTCCTCAAGGTGAACCTCCCGTTGTTGGGGCTCCCCGAGCTCCAGGTACAGACAGAGCGAATGCCGCCCTCCTCGCTCCATCTGTGTCATGAGTTTTATCTGTCAGCAGCCTAAGGTGCAGTTTCCCCCAAACCCCTGCACCTATCACCATGAAAGTTGGCAGGCTTTGTGGGGTCCTCAGGGGCAAGCAAGCCTGCAGTTTTGAGCTCTCTGTGGCTTTCCACACAAGTCACAGGAGGTTCTCTCTCAAGAATTTGGGGTGCTGTTTCTCCAAATCCCCTGAACCTATCTTGTTGAAAGTTAGCAGGCTTTGTGGGCTCCTCAGGAGCTACCATTCCTACAAGTTTGAGCTCCCTGTGGCTTTGCACATAGAAGTTACAGGCAGTTTGCTCTCAAGAATTTGGGGTGCAGTTTCTCCAAACCCCCTGAACCTATCTTGTTGACACTTGGCACGCTTTATGGGCTCCTCAGGAGCTACCATTCCTGCAAGTTTCATCAAGATCAGACAAGAAATGCTAAAGTTACAGCCTATGGGGAAGTCGAAGCAGCTCAAATATTCGACTGAGCTTTGACCTTGTGTCGAAGTGGACCCACTTCGACTCGAAGCGGACAGCAAATCGAAGCGGGACCCGGTTTAATATTCAACATGGCTGTCGAATCAAATATTACCTGCTCTGCACAGCCCTAATATCCAAGGTATTTTTAATCTGAGACCTTATAAAAGGATTATAGGGAATGGCTTTATTCCTTTAATAATTTCCAGTCATTTCCAGCTCCAGTTCCATGAGCATGCAAAGCTTTATGACTACTTAAAAAATGGCTGATACAGTTGAAATTTCCCCAGCGTTGGATAAGGTTGATGTAGTAATTGACTGGGGTGCAAAGGTCTGAATGGACACTTCACACACTACCAACAGACAGTATTCGCTGTGGTGTTCTCTGGCATCCCAGCATTTACTGCTTGCAACCTTCCCCCAACTTTCACAGGGAGACATATTGTAATCCCGTTACATCTCCAGGGCTGATAACAATACTCCCTGCTCCCCCCCTGTAAAACCTGACTTTTCACATTTTATTTTCACTTGAAAATACAAAGGGGTCTGTCATCTGCTGTGGTATAATATGCCATAACTGGGTAAAGTATGGTAGAAAATCTGATTTGTTGATATGAAAAGGTCTCTAAATTTGCAAATGATATTCAAATACAGTACCTTAGGCTTCAGCTTTCATTGTTACTCATTAGCACATCTCTATTGTCTATTTGTCCTATTTATAAAATATGGTGAAATATCATGGACTTAATTATAACTAGCAAAGTTTTCATTCAGCTGCTCTTATGATGATTCTCCCTTTCTCATCATACCAAAAGCCCCATGGCCCAGCTAAAAGAGCAGTGGTCTGGGACCAAAGGAAGACTGAGTTATGTTCTCTTTTTTGCTCCCGACTGTTCACTGCAAATGTTAGTGAATCTGCCAAACTCCACCAGCAGGATGTTGACAAACAGTCTTCAAAGTACAGACAGGGAACAATAAAAAAAAGTCTGTAACTAAAAGACCTATTAAAAGTCACAAAACTCACTACGTCAAAAATAATCAACTCTGTTTCCAAACAACAGCATCCAAGATCAAGCTGTCCACCATCTCCAGCAGGTCAGAAGAATGGCAGTTAGAACTCAGCATCAAGAAGGAGAAATAATATACCTTTGCAATTATAATGCAGAGTATTAAAATCCTATGCTATTCCAGTTAGCTTTGTAATATGACTGTTACTAACTGCTTTCTAGGTTCTGCTTCACAAATTTCATCCATGACAGGTCATCTGTTTCTTAAAACTGTGACGATAAATATCCTCTCACCATCTATTAGAACCTATCAGATATTGTTATTCATAGACAAAAGATAATTATTAACAGCCAGCTAATCTACAACACAGACTGCTAGTACAGTTTAGTTAAGCACTTATGCACACACTAAAATTTACTCACCGCAGTATTTTCAAAGTCAAAGGGACTGTTAACATGGTTAAAATAAACAGGTGCCTGTTGGCAAGACTAGAGGCATTATGGATCACAGCATCTGCTCTGCACATGTACACATTCTGGGCCTGATCC
The DNA here is from genome assembly GCF_052110815.1 of Crocodylus siamensis. Lineage (NCBI taxonomy): Eukaryota > Metazoa > Chordata > Crocodylia > Crocodylidae > Crocodylus > Crocodylus siamensis. Next base: position 131,409,810 of record NC_143397.1, on the reverse strand, counting down.
AAAGCTTATCAAAGTCTTTTCACTGACTTCAGAAAGATTTGGATTAACCTCTATCTTTGCAAGAAGTCTCGTTTTTTTACCTTTCTGTTGGTCTTCTGTCCCGTTAAGTTCTTTTTGTGCTTCTTCAATTTTATCTGTAAGAAAAAGAAAAATCACCAAATTAAGAGATAAAATAATCAAAGCTACAAAAAGTCAGTTCTTGAAAATATCAACTTATTATTAATATTTATTAACTTTCTTGACTAAGTTATGGGTAATGTATTATTCAATGTAAATAAATACATTGTATAAATTAAGTAATGCATTAATAGTAATTGTGCCCCATAAAATTTTACCATGGTTTACCAGCAACTAAATCTGTTAAATTGCTACTGACAGGTTAAAATACAGAGAATAAGAGCTAAAAGAATGAAAAGCACTGGCAGGGGATTTACAGTTGATAAGTAATCCACAGCATTTTCACATCATCAGTAATAACTCACATAGCTCAGAGGACTATATACATGGGTGTTAATAAGCATTATGAATGCACAGAAATGTTTTTAACTCATTCAAAAATAAAAATGGAGTATTAAAATAGCTAGTAAGCATTATAGGAATATAAACAATAAACCAGATTTGTTTTTCTAATAATACTTGATGTATTCATAGAAAAAAAGGGAGCTCACTTAACCTTCTTAATGTAAAAATATGTATATGTATATGCATCAACCAGGGTGGAAAAACTGTTGGGTTGTTATAGGTTTGTCCAACTGTGGAACTGGCCTATATAACCCATAGACCCAAGAGGAACAGCAGGAAGGCCATCTGTGCACAGCCCTAAGCGTGGAGGCTTGCTGTTCCCTCGGCAACCTACCCCTACTAAGAGATCCAATGGAGAGTGATTTGTTCTTCAGTTGACAGTAACACCAGGAAACTTTGCTAAGGAAATGAGAGGGAGAGAGTGTGAGTAAGAGAGTATGCGACTGTAGAGGGGTAGATTTATAACAAAGTAGTATAATCTTGAGAGAGAAAATGAGAGTGTATGGGGGGGATGGAGGAGTAGATTTATAGGAACATAGTACAATCATGGAATACATTTCTTATTGTACTATTCACTTGCCCACTTACAGATCCCTAGTTAGAAAGAGTCCTCTGCATGATCTGTGGGAAGAGAGTTGGTCATGGGAAATACTGCCAAAATCTAGCCCCTAGTGAGTCTTTCTGTGATAGACTTTGCCCTTCCTTCCTATCAAGTCAAGTCAATATCACAAGCAATAAAAATAAGCTATAATTTTTGACTTCTCAAATCATGACTATATTTATCAATAAATAATAATTACAAAACCCACCTTCAGAATTTCTCTACTTTCTGAAAATGTTCAACCAAATTAAAAGGAAGGGAGCCTAGAAAGTAATACTTTCTAACAGGTTTGGACATTAAGTACTGATCAGTTTGTCTGAACTTGTATTTTTAACTTTCAAAACAAATGAGATAATATTCTACCATATTCCCTTTGCAAATTAAAAACTAATCCTTCAAACCTTTATGCTTGTGAATAACTTCACTTCTGTAAACAGTCCCATGACATATCAGGATTTATGTTCATGAGACTCACCCAAAACTTATTTGCTACAAAAAAGCTTTTAAAAAAAGTCTACAGATGGTGTCTTACAGGGCAAACTTCTGCCCCCCTTCAGGTTGGTGGAATTGTATCATTAATTTCAAAGAGAAAAGGTTCTGCCTCTAAGTCTGCAACGCATGATTTTTTTCACCTTACTGGCTATTAATTGCTACTACAAATGCTATCAAACAAAAAGCAAGAGATTGCACATATCCATTTTACATAAAGTATTCTCACAGATTTGGGGGAAAATGTTACTCTGTTATACATAAAGGACTGCTGGCTCAAAAGCATATGAACTTCTAGTAATGCATACAGAGTGCCTGATCCTGGGAGGTGCAGCTGAGGGTCTAACAGCAGCTTTCAGAATCAGGCCTCAGTGATGAATCTGTTGTAAATAAATAAATAAATAAATAAATACAGCATTAAGAGATTGTTTACTTACCTACTCATTCCAACTGACTTTATAAAATAAATTTATATCTCTCTCTCTCTCTCTCTTCCAGGAGTCAGATGAAAAGTATAATAATATTTTTCCCTGGGAAAAGGGCTGTCAAAGATAATTATAAACAAAAAATAAAAACTAGAAAGCATAAAAGGTGCAGCTTTTAGATGCACACACCACTAGTGCTTTTGCTAGAGAGACTAAGAAAATTAATTTGACAATCTTACACCAGGGTGGCATCTTCTCAGCAGCTGTGTGGTGCACACTGCATGGGCTACAACAGTTGGGGCTGCACATTGAGGTGACTATGGGCTCCTTCGACTACATACCACACACATGGGCACTTGCTCCCCCACTCCACTGCACTGTACACAACCCGATCATGCATGAGCAGACAGGTAATCCCCCACCTGCAAGCCCTGCACACCCACAACTTCCTACGGGCTCTCCTTGGGGGCCTCTGGGTGGCTAATTCACCCGCCACCATGAACTGCATTGTGCTACCCTGACCCCTGGAGCTAGCTTCCTCCTGCAACCATATGTTGAGGGCAAGCAAAACTCAGAGTCATCCAAACCCCAAGCCTGAGGACTTGGGCCTGCATGTAGGATGCCTGCCAAAGGATTTGGAAACATCTGAAACCCCAGGCAGGAATGGAGAATGCTTGCCGGTAGTAAGGCCACATACAGTTCTTGAATGAGTCACAAATTTGGAATTGATTTGGCTTGGAACATGACAAAATATTCTTAAAAAACAAAAAAAACCAACCCAAAATACCCCTAACTCCCAGAACTGAGTCAAGCAGGAGAAGCTGAGCAGTAGGGCTGTGCAAAATGTTCCGTTTTGACTTGCATTTTGATGGAACAGCATTTCATTTTGATTTGAAACCACTGTTCCATTTCATTTTGTCCAAACAGTTTCACCGCTTTGACGCTGGTTCGACATTTACATGCCCCCACTCCCTCCCAGGGTTCATGCAGCAGTGGGAGCCACCCCTACTCCACTCCCCCTGGACCAGCTACAATTCTGTCCCATGTTCCGCCCTGTCCAGGCAGCACCTGCCCCAACCCCACTCCTTCACTCACTTCAGGGGCCTTGATCCACATGCCCCTTCCCTTCCACCACAACAGACTTACTAGCTGCACTTAGTTCTCCATGCTGCTGGGCTGTGCTCCTCGCCGCCTATGTGCTGCACTGTGGCTGCATGCACGCACAAGCCATTTATTGGCTATGTCAGGCCAATTTTCTGATACAGTCAATTTTCTTTATATCAGTGCCAACCCGATATTGGATCAATGTATCGGTGCACCTCTAGTATTCACCTCCTTCTGCCCTTTCTTAAAGATGGGTACTATATTTGCCCCTTTTTCAGTCTTCAGGGACCTTACCCAACCTCCATGAGTACTTGGAGAGGATAGCTAAAGACTCACTTCAACCAGTTCCTTCAGTACATTTGTCTAGTCTTTATTTCTTTAGCTCATTATGAGGATATCATGAGCAACTATGTGAAAAGCCTTAATGAAGTCAAAGTATACCATATCCACTGATCTCCTCCCATCCAGAGCCTGTCACTTTATCACAGAAGGAAAATTAGATGTCTCAGGCATGACTAGCTCTTGCTAAATCCATGGTGGCTGTTCCCGATTCCACTGATTCCTCCAGATCTGGGGTGGACAATTATTTCAGCTGGAGGGCTGCTTAATGAGTTTTGGTGAGCTGTCAAGGGCCACAAGGGTATCCCTGCCCCTTGACACCCCTGGTCACCATCTTGGGCTTGGAAGTCCCACACCCTAACTCCTGACCTTTGCCACCACAAGTACATCCCCTTGCCACCTGGAAGTACTCCTTTTGGGAGGGGAGGGTTAACAGCTTGGAATCAGAAAAAAAACAAATCATATACTAAAAGGCAAAGACCTATTATAAACATATTTTAATTTTAATTGCAAAAATTTTTTTTTCATGATTTATGTTTGCATACGGTATATAGAGATGACTGCATCATAACTCAAAAATAAAGGCTTACTCTTGTATATTGTGGGGAGGGAACAGTGGGTGGGTGTGTGTGGGGTGGGGTGTGCAATAGGGTATGTTGGAGGGTGTATATGTAGGATGGTTGTGCGGGTTGAGTGAGGGGTATAAGGACACCCCTGCACACTCTCCCCTCCTCCCCCCAATAGCACACAACCCCTGCCACCAGTGGCAGCAAAAGCAGTAGGAAGGCAGTGCTCACGACCCATACAGGCACTGCTGCCCAGTGGTGCACAGCTCCGGCCAACACTGCACGTGATGGCAAGGATCACAGCCTGGCCAGCCCACCTATGGTGCAAGGCTCCGCATGGCACATGCTGCTCCCAGCACTCATGTGACATCAGGGGAAGCCCTACACGATGGAGCCAGCTGCCTTCAACACTCCCTGCCATGCAGGTCCCAAGACTCTGCTGGAAGGTGGACAATTCTTCCCCTGAGATCTTCCTTTCCTTCGTTCCTCCCTTAAGAATCTTAAACTCCTATCATTTCATGGTCACTGTCACCCACATTACATTCCACATTCACAACCAATTTCTCCCTGTTCGTAGGCAGTAAGTCAAGAAGAGCTTTCCCCCTAAATGACCTCTCCACCATCTGTATCAAAAAGTTATCCCCAACACCCTCCAGGAATCTGCTGGACTGCTTGTGCACTGCTGTGTTTCCCTCCCAGCAGATGTCCTGATAATAAAAAGTCCCCCATAAGACCAAGTCCTGCAATTTAGAAGCTTTTGTCAGTTGTTTAAAAAGCCTTATCCACCTTTTCCTTCTGGTTTGGTGACCTACAGCAGATAACTACCATAACATCCCCTCTGCTGCTCTCCCCTCTGATCTTTACCCAGAGGCTTTATAAAGTCTCAGAAAAGACTAAATTAATATGTGTTTTGATTCCTACAATTTCACTATAACACTTAATCTAACATATTCCTAATTTCTAATAAATGAATTTTTGAACTATCTTCTATCCAGAAATAAGTTATAGTTACTAATAGTCAGATTCATAAAAAACACTAAATTATGACAGGATACTTCTCACTAACAGCCCACTAGAGAGCGGGAAACAAAGAGAGAGACAAGAGTAAGAAAAATTTTCACACATTCGTTCAGCTGATTTAACTATCTGCACAGATGGAAAACCCAGACTTGCCCATAGTTCAAGTAAATTTATAATGTATTAGGCCATCCATCACAGGGCTTGAAAGACAACTGCAGTCCTTGAGAATTCTCTCATCCTTAATTTAATTTAGGAAGTATTTATTACACTCGCAAAGAGCGCTTCATAAATTCTGGGCAGTTACATTTCAAAATGCGTCTATAACTGCATGAACAGAGAAACCTCGGGATTTGCTTCACAGACATTAGCATTTATTTTAGCAATGTATCAACCAAGCATAACTGTACATATCTATGCTGGGGATTTCTGTTTGGCTAGCTGTCTTGGTCAGGGATCACACCTGTTCACATCCCTATCATGGGTAGGTTATAAGAAATCGATACTATAGAAAAGACTTTGGATGCCTTGTTTTCTCTACTACATTATTTCACAGACATTAGGGCTGGAAGAGACCTCGTGAGATTACTGGGTCCAGCCTCCTGCCCAACGGGCAGGAAGTCACCTAGGGTCACATGATGCTAGCAAGACAATCATCCTAATTTAACTACTAATCATCTGATCATTTAACTGCTTTTTCTTTCCTTTTTTCTTTCCTTTAGCTTCTGTAAAGTTCAATAATTATCAGTGTTACGATTTCTTCTCAACTTCTATCACAGAAGACTCACTGCATATACTCCAATAGATTTAGATTTCTTTTTTAAATAAAGAACCCAAAAACTTTCATTGTCTTTATTTTCTTCATCTTTGATATGCAAGGGTAGAAATAATCTCTAACATTTTATTAGTACTCATACACACATGCGCACATGCACAAAGGGCCAGACACACATTGTCCTCATAGACCACTGCACTTCAGCATGTTTCAAAACTAGGGACACTGACAGATGTAAGGGGGGAAAAAAGGATATTTAACTTTTAGCTTGGCATGCCCCATTGAAGCATGCAATGTATGTAGACCCTGGAAGAGCCGGGTCAAACTGATGTGGGAAACCGTGGGTTTTCCCTTGCAAGCTGGCAGAGTTCCAGTCTGCAAGGGGTTGCTTAGGGCCCCCAATGCCCCACGCACTGGAGGGTAACGGGTCAGGAGCAAAGGGCACTGGGTTGGGACTGGCCACTGTTTACAAATGGGTCCTGGTACAAAAAGGTTGAGAACCACTGAGCTATAGAGCATGTAAACTCTAAGCAAGGAGGTAATTACTGACAGGCACAGGTGCATGTCTAAACAGCCCTAAGATACCTGACTTAGGGCTGCATGTTAGGTACCTTTAACATTTTGGAACGCAGAGAGCCTGGAAACCAGGCAATTAAGCGACCAGGGTATGTGATATATACCAACAGCAGGGCTGATTTCAATAGGCAGTACCCAGAAACACCAGCTGAGGTTGTGGTGGTCGCACCCACATTTTGCCTAAGAGGCTAGTGGTTAAACACACATGCAATAATGGGAGACAAAGGTTACAGACTCTCCTGACATGAAGTGACTCAAACCCACAGTCCCCACTTCCCAAAAAAGTACCATAACCACAAAGTTCTAGAACAGACACAGTTGGAAGACTCCCTCTACCTGTCCTGCTGAAGCTTTTCCACCGGGTAACTGAGAATGCATATCACACAGGGCCAGAAAGAGAACAAGCAACACAGCTCCACAACCCAGAGGAGGGAAACCTGAGCTCCACCACTGCTGCCAGCACTCTGTGTATATCTTCTTTTAGCCATTGGCTAAACAAAAGAAAAAAAAGCTAAGCCGGATATAACTCTTATAGCAGGGACTAGAAGCCAAAAGCCTGCCTTCAGATACATAATTTAAAAATAAAATGTTGGCCAAATTACAGAATACTTTACTTTCCAATACTATTTAAACCGTGAAATATACTAATCAATGCACATAGTAGGTGTAAGGTTGGCGTGTGGATGTTCTATGTATGAACCTTTATTTCTGCATTATCTGAATGTGCTGAGATTCATAAGATTCTATTATTTTTTGGTACTTAATTATGAGAGAACAGATTGTGAGTGCTAACATGCAGGCAAGTTTTAAGATAAAAGCAGAGAAGCATTAATTCTGGAGAGAGATGTGCAAAGAAAATTGTATGAACTTTGAAGACAGATGCTGCCTACAGAGCAAGTGAATGAATTCAACATGGAATAACCAGAATCCACCCCCCACACCCAACTACTGCAATTTTATACCTCCTCCAGAGGGAAGCCTCACGTTTCAAATATTCATACCAATACTGCTTACTTAATGGTGCAGACAGGAAGAACACAGTCACACAGTGTGAAAGTGATGCAAACTTGGACCACTTCCCTAGGTCACAGGCTCACCTACCCTCCCTCCACCCACTCAGTGACAATGGCAAGGTGTCTGTCAATCCTTCCCAGTTCAAGAAATATTATCATCATTTCTATTGCAGTACAACCCAAATGCCTTCAGGAAGATCTGTTAGGTTTTGTACAAACCCAGAGGCACAGAACCTGTTTCTTAGGAGCTTACAATATTTGGCCTTGTTGTAATTAATAAATATAGTGTATTTATAGTACATTAAAATCCCAGTGCAGACAATGCAAATTGTAGTTTTAATTCATTTTAGCTACTTGCAGCAACCCTTAGGTTTACTTCAGCTATTTAAACACATGTACTACTAGAACTCTTTTGTCTACATTTTTAATGGTAGTTAACATATTTAAAATAAACCTTTTTCTGTATGTAACACACAGGCTGAAAACCACAAAAGGATAAGAAGCTTTTAATACGAACATGAGTTAGAAAAAGAAGTTTGGCATACTGCTAGTTAGTTATTTTATTACTATTATTATTATTATATCATAAAAACAGAGTTGAAATATGTGGAAGGGCATGCAGAGCAAGTTAGTATGTGCAAAGAAAGGAAAATGAAGGAGTTCATAGAGTTAGAAATAAAAGGCAGGATGGGTTGACAGAGCAGACAGCAGAGGAGGAGAGGGACGAAGGGAAGCTGAAACAGGTAACCAATTAGCAGACAAAAAAACAATCCAGATTTAACTTGGTCACTCATATCTGAGGTATTTTTAAAGGTATTTGGGCAGGCAAACTCCACAGAGGTGTACAACAGTGGTTCTCAGCCTTTTTTCTACCAGGACCCATTTTGTAAACAAAAGTGGAGAGTCCTGACGCAGTGCCCCTTGCTCCCAACCTGTTGCCCCCCCACCCCCAGCCCCTTTGTGTATGTGGGGGGATGTGGGGCAGGGGGGGCCCAAGCAACCCCTTGCAGGCTGGCATTCTGCCAGCCTGCAAGGGAAAAGTCATGGTTTCCTGCATTTTTCTCCTTTAAAGGAGAATCCATTTTTAAAGTTTGTTCATGACCCTTTTAATATATTCTTGTGACCCATTTTTTGGTAGTGACCCACGGGTTGAGAAACACTGGTCTATAGGAATGTGCATAAGACACAAATGCAGCACAAAGCAAAAATCCCAAGCTAGACCTAAAGTCCTTAACAGAGATGCTTAATGGTCACAAACTCCTCCAAAACGGTCACAAACTCCTCCCAAACTGTTTCAGGCTAGACATAAGGAAGAACTTCTTTTCTATCTGAGCCCCCAAGACCTGGGGCAGGCTGCTGCCAGAGGTGGTGCAAGCACCTGCTCTAGACTCCTTTAAGAGACATTCAGACATTTATTTTGCTGGGATCCTTTGACCCCAGCTGACTTCCTTTCCCTGGGGCAGACAGCTGGATTCGGTGATCTTCTGAGGACCCCTTCCAGCCCTAATGTCTATGAAATCTATTAAACTTAGGACTTGTCAAATTTACTGTTAATCAACAGGGTCCATCAGCACTACCATACCGCACCTACTCTGACCTGCAGCCATACTTTAAACTTGGGAATTAAGGTATTGGGGAACTTCTATTATGTCCAGGGATTAGCTTTGTACTAGTAACACCTGCTCCTTCCCTTCTTGCAATTTGCAAGAGATTTAGGTTCTGATGGGTTTGCTTCTGCTCCATGAAAAACAGAACTTAATTTTACAAAGACTGCTCTGACCAAAAGTCACATGCAATTTTCTTCTAAATTCTCAAATTTGGATGTAGGCCCCTCTTAAGATGCATTTCACTAGCAAAATACCACATGGATAATTCTGAACTGAGCTCAGTCATCATTTGTATAGCGCAGCTTTATAATAAACAGCTGTTATTATTTGCTGTTATTGTTCTTATTTTCAGTGTTTGCTGCGTGTAATAATAAATTTTCATGTAATTATTATTATTATTGCATACACCAAAAACAGAAAATGTGCATACACCAAAAACTGAAAATTGTATACTGGATACAAAGTATAGGAAGGAATTCTGAATAATTTTCTCTTTCATCCTTTATCTGAATACTCATCTTTATTTCAGTTTATTTTTAATAGTCATCTTCACCATAATGTTCAAGAACCTCTGAGAGGTGTGTGTATTCATGCATTTACACACACACACAATCTATTTATAAATATATCTATATTATCTATTATTATTATAGATATATTTATAAATGTATATTACAATACACTATACAGTACATAATAACTATAGTATATAAATGTATATATTATACATATTTATAAATGTATATATTATTAATATACATTTTATACATACACACGCATATATATATATAAAATGTAGCAAATGTGCGTATGTATGCATATGTATATGCATGTACACACACCCCTTTATAAATAAAATTTACTCATCAAAAATCAGAGAGATTAATGTGAGTTGTCTGAAACTTTCAACTATATTTATTATTTAATGTCTGCATTCCAAATTCCCTTAATAAAAGCATTATTCCCTGGACAACAAATACCATCTTCCATTTCTAATTTAGGAAAATTACCTTTTTATTTTTAAAAATTTTTTTTAAGACCTGGCTTCTTTATGCCTGTCAATTAAACTTTCCTAATTTCAGAAACATCCAGTATGAGGACACTCCCCATTATACTCTTTTTTCCTTTACACATACTACAGCTAAATGCTACACAACTAAATGGAACAGACATCTTCAAAATATGGACCGTGTTTTCCTTACAGAGCACTTCTGTTCTACTTAGGCTTGTACGCTATGCTCATCACAACTGTACCCAAGCACCTTCCATTAAGCAATATGACTAACATCTGCCAAGTGTTGTTTGTTCTCTCAAGTTTTCCCTAAGGGGAGAAGTGTGTACACTAGTGTGCCTTGTTTTGGTAGGGCAGGTTTGTATTTTTTTAATGCATGTTTCTACATATTTATGTTGGAGAAGGAACACGAAGAACTGCATCCTACATGGGAGTAGGAGGTTTGTGATGGTCCTCAGTGCCTGGAGCAAGTTAATTTATGAGCACGTAGGTGTAGTAAGTGATAGAATGGTAAATCAAACTGAAGACTATTTTGATTAGCAAGCTCCCACACCACTGTCTTCCCACTGCAGAATTAAACCCTGTGAAGGTAACAATTTGTTACAAACGGTCTTTTAAAAAGTTATAAAACCATCCTTCTCATACTGCCACAAATAGAAAAGTAATTAAAAACATTCTTCTGTCTGAAAACATTTACCTCCAAGAAAGATTAGATGGAGGGGAAAAATGTCTCGTTCTCCACCTCCACTGCCACATTGTGAACTTGACAGGTTTTGACAAACTCAGTTCCACTGGTACCCAGTACAGTGATGTCTCTGACTGCCTAGATCACCTGGGGACATTTTTGGCAGGTATGCCACAAATTAGCTAAGCATCCTTCCTGAGGGTCATTTCAAACCGGTTCCCCTGCCCAATATGTAGCTCTGAATCTGCTCCGTCTCTGATCTACCACTCTGCTTTCTGCAGCCTGCCCTATCTGCTTTTGTGCCAACTATCTTCTCCCCAGTCTATCATATGCCACTCACAAAGGTTGCTTATGCCACTTGTGGCATTCGTGCTGCATGTTGGCCACCTCCTAGGGTAGGAAAGGTGTGGGGGGGAAAAAATATTTGAATTTTAAACCTTAACAACTGGCAAAAGGATTCAGAAGCAGGTACATATTTTCAATGAATAAATTTTAAAATTATTCTGAATTAAAGTTTAAATGATTTAAAGTATTCCACCAGACATTATATTTTTGATCACTAATTAATTAGACAAAACTGTTTTGTCAGGAAAATTTTAATGCATTTTTCCTTGCTTTTCATTTAGCATATTCACTGAACTGTATGGCATAAATTATTTGACATGTAAAATTAACAAAAAAAAAGTTATGTAAAGTAACAAAAGTTAATAAGAAGGTTGCTATTTTTTCTTCAGTCTAAGAAAAGGAGTCCTGGGGGGGGGGTTTGAGAGGGCCTTCCTTTTTTAAAAATACCACATTTTCTCAATGCCCATTATATATGAGAAATATGGTAAGGGAAGTTTCTTATCGTTGCAGGGCAAAAGTTAAATTACAATCTGCATGTCAACTCATAGGAGCAGGGTGGCTCCTAGCAGCTGCTACTCAATTACTACAAGGAATTAACTTTTTTCTTTATTCTATCTTTCAAAAAAAAAAAAAAAAGATGTATTTTTTCCAGAGTAAGTTACATGCAAGAAAATAAGGTAATTAATTTAGGGCTGTGCAAAACAGCACCATTTAATTTCAACTTCCATTTTGCTGTTTCGAAGGTACAGTGCTTTGTTTCGCTGTTTCGACTGATCTGTTTCATTTAGTCTAAACTGCGCCGCTGTTTTGACACGTTTCAATGTTTCACCCATACGCTATAATGGAGAACTGCAAAAATACCTATAACTTTGTCATTTCTTTCCTGATTCGAATGAAAACAGCAACGATGGTAGCCCCTGCTGAGGCCACAAAGCCTGTCAAGTTTCAAGGAGATAGGTGCAGGGGTTTCTAGAAGCAAAACTCAAGTCACGTATGTGTATTAAGGTGGAACAGGGTGAAAACAGGAGGCATGGTAGCCCCTGCCACCTGAATCCTGACCACTCAAAAGAGAAGGGCTGGTTATCAACAGTAAGGATCTCCCCAATGCCCTGGGTGACACCTTGCTCACCTTGGGAACGCCCTCTCCCACCCCCACTGTTCCAGGGTGGCCTGCCTCTGCTTCGGTGGGGTGGGGGCCTTCGAGCTAGAGGGGTTGTGGCTGGTGCTTTTGGAGCGGATGAAGACTCAGGCAATGGCACTGCTCCTCTCTCCTTGCTGCCAGTAGAACCAGAAGTCTCATATCTGCTATTTGTAGGAAAGGGGCTGCATCTCAGTTCGGGAGGTGGGGATTACAGCTCTCCCTTTGCCCCCTCTTCCACCCCTCCCTGAAGGCTTGTCAGATGCCTTTTCAGCATGCTTCATGGTGCTTGGCATGCTGGAAAATCTGTGTTCTTCTGTAATGTAATATGTATTTACTTAATATACATAGATAATTGTATGTATGTATTTATGTAATGTATGTATGTAAATATGTAATAAATAAAATATATACATGTATGTATGTGTTCCTGTATAAATTGTACATTATAATATGCAATATATGCTGAACTTCCCTTAACAGTGAATGGAATGCACACTATGAGAGAAAGCACATATTTCTTTTCTGGGGGAAAAGAATCAAAATAAACTAACAAAAACAAAAAGAGGATTTTGGGGGAGGAATAAATTGAAAGGAATAAGTATAATAATAAGGGGTATTAGCAAAAGAAAAGTCATTGGATTCCACTTGCTAGGAACAAGCCAGTAAGCAGGAAGTGACAGCCTTTCTGATGCTGCTGAAAGACACAGCTCAGTAAGCTGACCCCAAAGCACAGAGAAAGCTCAGTTTAAACAATGCTTTTAATGCTGTTTTTCTGTCTCTCTGCCAGAGCACTGGGATTGGAAGGGACCTCAGGGAAGGAACACAGTCACTGTCCAGCTACACGTCAATATCAGAGCAGTCCTCCCCTCTTCCCGCTACCTTTCCTTAGTTTCTGTTTAGCTAAAAGAAAGCCCTAATTTCATTTCAAAGCTGTTTCGAAGACTTTCATTTAGTTTTGATGTTGCTGTTTCAAGCTCAAAACACGTCAAAACAGCTTTGAAATGAAACGCCTGTCAAAATTTTGCAAAGCCTAGTAATTATATTTCACTATGGTCCATGAACATACGTACTGTGAATTCTATTGAGGGGGGGGAAATCAATGACAAGTCTGTGTGCCCAAGGGCCTTTTATGTCCCTTGCCAGTTGCATGTCAAATTGTGTCCTGCCCTTCCTAATTTTCCCCCTGTGTGTTTCTGAGATACTTGTGTCATATATATTAGATATGTACAGTGGCTCCAATCCCACAATTATTTGTGCTTTGCTTTGATCTTGACAGTAGTCCTGCTAAGCTCAGAGGGACTACTGAGGTCATTAAATTACATACAAATTTGCAAAATTAAGTCTACTGTCAGTTCTCCACATTATGAACCTATACCCTCCACACTGAATGGGACCACCATCAAACTCAAACCTACAAACAAATGACTGAAATTGCAGGATTGGAGCCACTGTATCCATCTAACACACACACATACACACACACACACACACACAAACTTAGCATTGATTTTTTTGTTGTTGAATACATAGTACATGTGTTCATGGATTACTTGTATTCATTTCTCCACATTGCACAGTGTGAGAATTTCTATAATCAAATTATTAAACACAATGAAAAATCAGTTGCTCTGAAAAGAAAGATCCTTGAGAAATGATTACCTGGGCTGCTAGGTTAGAAAACAACTAGAAATTAAATACCTATTAGTCTTTTGAAAGGGAAGAAAACTACGACGAAAACCACTTAAAAGTAAAAGGAGAAAATCACCAGCTGAATAACCTCATGGAGGCAACTTTTTACACTGTATGAAAAAAACCCTTATTTAACAGCTTTCATAGATTTCATAGACATTAGGGCTGGAAGGGACCTCGGGAGATCATTGAGTCCAGCCCCTGCCCAAAGGGCAGGAAGTCAGCTGGGGTCATAGGATCCCAGCAAGATAAGCATCCAATTTACTCCTGAAGGTGTTCAATGTAGGTGCTTGAACCACCTCCGCTGGCAGACTGTTCCAGACCTTGGGGGCTCGGACAGTAAAGAAATTCTTCCTTATGTCCAGCCTGAAACGGTCTTGCAGGAGTTTGTGACCGTTCGACCTCGTCATCCCTTGGGGCGCTCTGGTGAACAGACGTTCCCCCAGATCCTGGTGGTCACCCCTGATAAACTTATAGGTGGCCATCAGATCACCCCTGAGCCTGCGCTTTTCCAGGCTAAAGAGTCCCATGGCTCTCAGCCTGTCATCGTAAGATCTGTTTTCCTGACCTCTGATCATGCGCGTGGCTCTCCTCTGGACTCTCTCAAGCTTCTCCACATCCTTTTTGAATTGTGGAGCCCAAAACTGGACTCAGTACTCCAGCTGCGGCCTCACCAAAGCCGAGTACAAGGGGAGAATGACGTCCCGGGATTTGCTCGAGAAGCATCTATGGATGCACGCCAGCATTTTGGTCGCTTTACTAGCCGCAGCATCGCATTGCAGGCTCATGTTCATCTTGTGGTCAATGATGACCCCCAAGTCTTTTTCTTCTGTAGTGCTAACCAACGTAGCACTGCCGAGCCTATAAGGGTGCTGCAGGTTTTTCCTCCCAAGGTGGAGAACCTTGCATTTTTCGGTGTTAAACACCATGAGGTTCTCATCTGCCCATTTGCTGAGCTTGTCCAGGTCAGCCTGGATCACCCGCCTATCTTCTGGCGTGGATGCTTTGCCCCAAAGTTTGGTGTCATCGGCGAACTTGGCCAGTCCACTCCTGACTCCAATGTCCACATCGTTAATAAAGATGTTGAACAGTATGGGTCCCAGGACAGAGCCTTGAGGGACCCCACTGGTCACAGAGCACCACGATGAGTGACTGCCATCAATCACAACCCTCTAGGTCCGACCACGAAGCCAATTTCCCAGCCAGTGGATCATGGTGGAGCCAAGGCCACAACTGGGCAGTTTGACCAAGAGGTGATCATGGGATACCAGATCAAAAGCTTTTTTGAAGTCAAGATATATGACATCAATCTCTTCTCCCTTGTCCAGGCGATAGGTCACCTGGTCATAGAAGGAAATGAGATTGGTCAAACAAGACCTACCTGCAACAAACCTATGCTGGCTGTCCCTTAGAATGTTAGCCTGGGCCAGTCCCTCAAGGATGGCCTCCTTAATAAACTTTTCTAAGATCTTCCCCAGGATAGAAGTCAGGCTAATGGGTGCCTACACCAGAGCGCCAGGAGTTTTCAAAGCTTTACTTTTCCTTACATTGAATTAGAGTCACTATGCTATTGTTTCACACAGGTGTTACTAGGTTTACTTCAGAAAGCGGTTAGGACATAAAACACATTTTTATTTATAGATCTTTCATTTAAATAACAAAGTACAAATATAGATAATGATACTATAGTATCTATATTTGTGTAGTTTTGTATCAGCCACCTAGAGAAATAAATTACAACATTGCTAGGCTCATGCCTGTTCTACAAAGAAAGCCATATTCATCCATATACATAGAACAGAAGAACTAACTCTAAAAATTGCTTAATAATTAGAGTCTCCATAGTATCCACAATTCAACATTTAATTTGTGCTTTATATTTCCCCTATATATAATTCAGTATCAGTGTTTTATTTTTAATAAATGAAAAAGAATACAGAAATAGCTTGAAAATTTATGTCAAGGATAAAGCCACCAAAGTGTTCTAGTTAACTACCATATTTACTCAACTATAAGGTAACGATTTTTTCCCTAAACAGCATGGAAAACGCCCCTCCCTTGTACCTGTACTCAAAACTCCCCTCTACCAGGATAGCTACAATTTGCTTTCATAGCTGTGGGGTGATTTGAGATTATCCATGAATCTTTAAAACCTTAATCTGGGCTCTCAATTGAGAAAGTAATGCCAGGCACCAGTAATTTCAGTAGAGCTCCCTCTCCCTCCACCTCCCCCACAAAAAGGCCCTATAGTTCTCCTGGTACATCATTAAAACTCTTAGCAAGATTTAGCCACCTGTGACCTGGCCATCTTACTGACTTCTTGCTCTCCTCTCTTTTACTCCACTTATCTTTCCCTCTCCACTCTCTTAATTTTAAATTCATCCTGGTACAGCTGAAACTATGCCCCCTTTCATTTCTGTAAAACATTTGGCAACCTGTGGGCAGTATTTGAAGCAAACAATGAAAAACAAGTTCTCATACAATTAATTAAACATATTAAATATTTTAGTGAGTTAAGGTTTTGCCTTTCCATGTTCATCTTTTCACACTAATTCTTTGTTTCATCTACTATTCACTTTGTGTTGTATGAACTGTCAGTTAAATATCAGCTGAGACTGCGAATCAAACAACAGTAAAGACAATATTGGTAAAAAAAAATTAAGTCTTCAGAAAACTAAATATGACAAGAGCAAAAAATGAACAAATTAAAAATAGGGAATGGAGGTAGCTAACTTATTCCCAGGATCAATAAACTATGTCCTAGATGCAACACTTCTATCAACATTACAACTGCTTGCAGCTGGGCAATAAAGAAAGATTTAGGAGCATGAATAACTAAGGTCAAAAATAAAGTAAAGGCACAAGAATCTATTTCTTTTTTCTTAATAGAAAATTCCAGGTGTAAACACGGTATTAGCCTTCTTAAGAAGGCCCTCAAAAAAAGAGCCAAAGGAAACCATTTACTCTATTCTTAGACAAGGAAATATTACTAGAATTAAAAATGATCTATTAGGCTCATACCTTAATTATTCAATCTATCTTATATATAGAAAAGTTTTAAAAAGACAAAATAAAAAAGTGTGAAGTATATGAGTCTCTCACAATGGACTGAATTTACTCGTACCCTATTCAATTCACATGAAAGGAAACGTTTTAGTGATTGCAGCCTTCTGATAGGTGCTCATGGCTCAAGGATCAGGTCAACACTTAACAAAAGACCTATTAAAACCTATTACAAATTTAGATTTTAGACAGCAATTTTTAACTCAGACTTCAGGCAGGAATGCTGTGAGGGAAGAGTGGGTTTAGAACCAGACAATAATGATCTTCAGACAATCTAAGCCTCCGGATGGAAACTGGCAGAGCTCTGAGAGGATGCAGAGTGCAGCAGTACTAACTACATTACTCTCAAACACTCTTTGGCAGCTAAGGTAGAATGGAAAGTACTGTGCATCCGGAAGGAGAGGAGGAGGAGAGACTTAATCAAGGAAAATGGAAATCAGTAGGAAAGTTGTGGGATGATTAACCTAAGCCATCTGACTTAGCCAAACACTTCCCAACTTACTACCCTGAGAATAAAGTAGAAATTGTGGCATGCACTTAAATAAAGTTTAGAAGTCCAGTCCTGGATCAAAATAAAGGGACATTACATTTTATTAACAAAATTCACCACAAGATGCAAAGTGCATCTCTACTATTAGTAGGGGCAATTACTTAACTTTGCTTAATTGAAAAAAAAAATATTTAAAAGTTAACTCTAGTAGAACTGAACTTGTAACCAAGGACAGAGTGAGGGAGCTGCTCTGGCAAGGTAACCAGTACCTTATGGGATCATGTGCTAAACAGATACTGGTCTCTGACTCAGAGAGGATTTAACATTTTGTAACCAGGGAAGCCAGGAAGTAATTTACTCACCATTTAAAAACTGATTACTTTAAGACATTGATCCTGAAAACATTTAAGCACATGCTTAAGTTTAAGAAAGCGAGTTGTATATATCAGGTTTGAGAGAGCACCTATATCCTCTTAATTTGTAATAGCTTAGGCAGTTCTATCTGAACCTTGGAGCAGTCACTCTGTTAACAGACTGAATTGTGCTCTGTATCTAGTGAAAATTCAGGGTTTTGTTCAGGGGGGGGGTCCTTGGGAGTTTTTATTGCCTTTTTTTTTTTTTTTTTTTTAAATATAAGAGGTAAAGCCTGTAGGATCTGGAGGAAAACATAATGGAAAATTTATTTAAAAAAAGATTAGAACATGCATGTAATCTTAATACCACATTCTTCATCAATGTGCTCATTTTTCTTACTTGCATACTGCAAATATTACAATAGGCATTATAGAAAAAAACACTTTATATGAAAATTTTAAAATATGAAATCTTCTGTGATAGTATAATTATTTATTAATTATATCTTTTTCATGTTTCTCTCTGACATCTGTTAAAAGAGATTTTATTTAGTAAGATTTTTCCTTTTCTGATAAGTACTTACACTAATAAATTGCAGGTATTGACTACTTTCTTATTCATCTGTAAACCATCCTTTATATTAATTAAGTACTATTAGCAAATTTAATTATTACAACCACTGATCATTAACAACATAATTTAGGCTGGAAATGGATGCATCTGTTGGAAACAAAACCAGTTATTTTATAGCAGTTTCACAAACAAACAGAAAAGAAATAATTTAAAGTATGATTTAGAAAATGTACTAAAGAAAAACTCTTGGAATGATTGGATAGTCTTAAAGCTATGCTGATTATTTATGTTTATGGAAGACAGTTTCAGTTCCATGTTCTTGTAGAGTCTAGTAAGATGAAGAATTCAACTGTCTGACCATTAAGATAACACAAAGTCAAAATGCTGAACGTCATGCCCAGTATCAGAGAGCAGTGGGCGGGAGGAAGGGGGAGAAGAAAAGAAAATCAGTGTGCACTTTTAACGTTTCAACTACTATCAAAAATATAACCAACCACATGTTGCAAAGACATTGTAGAAGACCAGTTTGTGTGGCTAAGATTGTATAGAAAATAAAAGTAAATAAACAATGGATTCTGAATTGTCACTCAAAAGATTTTGAACAAAGCTAGAATTTCCAAATAAGGCAATGTCTTGTTTCTTTTTATTATTTTAAAAGCAAAATATCTGCCATGTATGTCAACTACTTTAACGAGTTACAGAATCCACAGGGAGAGCCGATCCAGCAGATTCTATAGACTAGGGATATTTTTCATGAAGAGAAACAAGAGGGGGAAAAGCTTTGTTGGTACACTCTTTTCATTACCTATGGGTTACAATGAAAGAACAGCTTACAGAGTAAGCTCTAGAAAAAGATGAAAACTCCTGTGCATTAAATTTTAGCATTTATAATATAAAGTGACTCTTCAATGAAAACCACATCTTATTATCTAAATCAAGAACTAAACATGAAATTATGGTTTTCAAATAATCTAACAAAATAATCAAAAAGTAGCATCATGAAAAATAAAGTGCATACATACATTTGAGTTATTAACTTATCTTCAGTTTATACATTATCTTGCAAAAATTTGGCTCCTAGATTTGGAGGCATTATCCCTCTTTAAAAAAAAGCTTTCTTTTTCAAGGAAAAAACTCCAAAACAAACATTCATTAAGACTGACTATGCCAACTCACAAGTTAGAAGAATAATTATCATCATTTTAAAAGCCGACAGAATACTGATACTATGCAATCCAGACATCGTGTGTGTTTTTCCTTTTTTATTTGGAAATCATGCTCAATTTTGTATAGTCTGACTGAAGATAAGGGGGTGGTAAGGGATGCGTGGGAGAAAGCCACAGCAAGCTGCCACACATGCACACAATTCCATACTGCATTTGGAAATGAACAAGTAAAAAAGCCTAGAGGGAGTCCACTTTAACAGTGATGTGCCAAAGTGTGTGTCTAGGGACTTTATATCTTCAAATAGAATTCTGTTCTTTTAACTAAACGACTTAACACATATCAATACTGTGCCAGAACACAGTAGAAAGAACTGAATTCAAGTTCATAAACTTTCATTTTTAAGTAGCTACTTCTAAAAAATATACTAGGTAGAAGAATAAATCATAATATGCTGTTTGACTAAAATACTTGAAATTGTAGAACTGGTATGGTGTCCTGGACCCAGTATTTACCCAAAATTAATACTGTACATGTATTTCAGCAGAAGTCAGATTTATGTGCTACTTAGCCTGGGTGAAGACAGAAGAATCTGGCCTTCCTTAACTGCAGACAAGCTAAAATTTCATCTTTAAAAACTGAAGTTTCCTCTTCCTAGGAAATAAAGAATTTAGTAGCTGCAGTTTAATTGCTTTTCATGTTAGGGTAATAAAACAAGACTGATTGCTGCCCACAAAGTTTAGCTCAAGCCCAAAGACAGAGCTAGTGATAGTTATCAAAGGAGGGGGAAGGAAGGGGTGGGGAAGAGATATGAAATAGATGCAGTCTATGAATTCCACTAGGAATCATCTCTGTGCAGGTCAGGACTTTACATACTCAGCTTTCTCTAGCATTTAAAGAATATTACATTAAAAAACCTATGTTGTATAGTGTTTAGCAATCATCTATTTTCTGCACACAAAGAATGACAAGAGTAAGGTTCTCTTCCCTGTACATTAGGAGCCAAACTGTTCGCATGAAAAATGCTTTTTTTCCTGGATGGTTAAGTTACAGCCTGATATGCAAAGGAAGAAGCCATTATCAAAACATTAAGAAATACAGACTAAAATAAAGAGAAAGCAGATCATAATACCTATTTGAACTACTCATGTACATTGACAGATTTTAAATGAACTATTACCATAGAAGGGAAAAAAATGGATATTACTGTGGACAACTCATTGAAAACAATGGCAAAATGCATAAAGCAGTCAAAAAGTAAACAAAATATTAGGTTATATGTAGCAGGGGCTGGGATGCAGCCCCTGCTAGACCCCCATAGGATTGGTGTAGTCAGTGGGGAAACTCACCCAGCGGGGTCCAGGTGATCCGTGTTTCCCTAGCATACCAGAGAAGAACTCCAGGGAGAAAAGTGCTCAGCAGGGTCGAAGTGAGCTGCACTTCCCCAGCATGCTGGTGAGGAGGATCTCTGGGGAAAATGAAGCAGCACACTAGCTCCAGGGTTGGGGAACACATGCCCCTGGGAGCCAGTGCTGATTGACCCTGGAGGAAGCCCAGGGTGTTTAAAGAGGGACACCAAGAGAAGCATGGTGTCTGTCTTATTCAGGAACAAAGGCAGTACAGAAGGAATCAGGAGGAAGACCCGCGGCACCACAGACCCAGCCAGCCAAGCCCTTGCAAGACGCCAGGATCCAGCAACCATGAGTGACTCACCCACCCAGCACATCCAGTGATCCTACATACCATCACCAGAACACTCGTCATCTGAGAAGAAAGAGGCATACAATAGAGGTGGAGAAGCCCTGCAGAAGACTGGCCTCTTGTCAGGTGGACCAACTCGTGCAATACCATCCATCCTCCCACAGATTATCGTAACAAGTCGTGGCAGGAAAGAGGGAGGGAAGATGAGACAAAAGTCCCAGTGATCATAACTGGACACAAAAGGTGAGGGGATGCACATGCCCACACTGTATAATGAGTTATTGCACTTAATGGTGACCACCTTATCTTAACCAGAACATAGCAAAATATGAAGGGTCAAGGAACAGCAATATAAAGTTATTAGATGTAAAGAAAAAACTTAGTCATTATAACAAAATAAGAGGGCTGTCCAACCAGCAGCCTGCAGACTGCATGCAGCCTGCTAAGGGTTAACCTGCAGCCCCCAGGCTCTCACCTGTTTTTGTTCCCCCTATTGTCCAGGCTGCAGTAGCAACTAGAGTCTCTGGGTTTTCCTTTCAGTTTCTACTTCCTGTGCTTTGCCCAATGAGCTGGCATGGGATGTGGGAGCCTGTGGTAAGTTGGGGGAGCCACCTATGTGCATGCAGTGGACAGTGGGGGGAGCCACCTACTTGGGCACATGGTGGAGAGGTGGGTTGGGAACTACTCACACATAACAAGTAGAACAGTGTGGGAGTTGCCTGCATGCAGCAGTGGGGGAGGCCATCCACACAGTGGAGTGGGGAGGAAGAAGGGGCAATTGCCCATGTATACCTGGGAAATTAGACAACCCTAAACTAAACATCAGAGCAACAACATCTATAGAGGAGATGAAAAAGATAGGTATATAGATGATATAGGTATATAAAATAAAAGCTGTGATGTAGGATGTCAAATGCAGTCCCAGTAAAAGAAACAAATATGAAGATTAATAAATCACATTTTTAAGGATTTAATAGTTTAAGTGTGCAACTATTTTACTTTAAAAGCATTAAAAGTAAATCCACTTATAAACTACACAAAATTAACCTGTGGGAATCGCCGTCACATGATACTGAGGACAAACTTACTAGGACACCAAAAGAGATCGGACATTTATATTGGTAATATCCAATTACCCTAGCAATGACAGATTTTCAGGCTATATAAACCCTCATACTTTAGGATATAAAAGTCACCTACTAAATGCCTTAGCTTAAAGGGGGAAAAAAGAAATCCTTGTTCACAGCTGTGTTATTACACAGACAATTTACAGCTTTTCTTTAAAATATTTAGTGTGAGCCACTGCTGGAGATAAACTGCTGCTTTTGTTCTCAAACAGGGCTGTCCAACTTCTCAGGCACTCTGCACTGCGCACCCCATGAATAGCATCAGTGGGGGCTGCATGCCCATCGCCTGCACTAGAGCACTTGAGCCTCCCGGGATGAATGGCATGCAAATGCTCAGCCCTAAAGCTGCTGCACTGTGTACCCGTATGGGCAACTGCACCACAGCACTACAAACTCACACAGGTGCCCTTTCCCACATTGCACAGCACATTTACATGTCCCGAAGCACACCCTTAACTCCCAGACACATGCTCTGCTACACTGTCCTGCCCCTGGGGTAGGGACAGGAAGCAGAAGCTGGAGGAAAGAACCCAGCTGGACATTCCTGTGCTAGAACAAGGTAGGGAAAATAGAACATTCTGGTTACCTCAGAAACCAGCATCCTTTGTTTCACCTTGGATGAGGTAGCATTAGATACAAGCAGTACAAAAATGCCATCATTTCATTAATAACCTTATAACCTGATTCTGAAAAAATACCAAAGGGGGAGGGCAGAAAATTGTGCCTTAGAAGAGCCTGTGATTAATCACAATATTGCCACCGCAACTTTAATGTCAGTTATAACCAATTCATCTGAGACTTTTGGTTGAGTCCACCAAAAATTACAGAAACCAATTCTCCTAACTGTAAGCTTAGGTCAAGAAAACCAATTCTATACCATCAACAAGATTTTCTGCATCGAGAGATGTAGGTGCTGCATACTTTAAGTTTATTTTTTTTTAAGTTTGTAAAGTTTAAACCAAATAATTAATTTAAAGTGTGTTTCCAAATATAGGAATATAAACAAAATGGGGCAAGAGGGTAGGTGGTAGGCTTCCAAACACCTGAAAAACATAGAACACACTTGTTCTACAACAGCCATGATTCCTAGACATGTCACAGGAGTCAAGAAGAGATTTGCTGCAGTAGGAGCCCTCAATGGATGATGCTGAGGCAGCATGGACCATCCGGAGTTAAGAGGTTAGTTTCTACAGATGAAATCATGGAATTTTAAAATACCATTAAACAGCCACAACTGACTGATGATGTATGCTATGTATTAGAAGCAAAAAAGTCAGAGCCTGCCATTGTAAAGATATAGCCAAATGCTTACAAGGAGTATTCAGGGTAAAGGCTAAATTAGACCTTGAGGCTTTCTAAACAAAGCTGGCTCATAACCTTTATCTGGCTTACAGAACTATACAACAGATGTGACAACTGAACCTCAGCTGCAGCTCCATCCTTCTACACAAGGCTGATGCCTGGCTCAAGTGTTAAAGAGGCAATGCAGAGATCAATTAAATATACCACCCAATAAGTGTACTGTTACCTTTGCTGGGTATCAAAAGCTTCATCAGACCTGGATGTGCCCAAAGATGCTCTCTCATCGGACAAGGTGAAGGCAGCTATAAAGAACCTCAGGTTTATTCAAGCAGCCAGATGTGATTTTGTATCAAGAGCTGTTCATATGTACCACTGAAATGACCACCATCACACTCCACAAACTGTTTCATCAAGCCAGGAATCTGGCAAAATGCCAGCTGAGTGAAAAAAGCGTATCATCATATCACTGGGCAAAGGTAAGGTCAGCATTTAGACTGCAACAGCTATTATCCAATCACATAACTGTCAGTTCCCAGCAAAGTTTTTGCCCCACTGTCTCCTTGCCAAAACTCAAGTGCTGTTGACTCATAAATGCCAGCTACAATAAAAAAAAACTGGTTTCACAACTGCCTGTTCAATCAAGGATGATGCGCTTCACCCTATAGCAAACGACAGCGATACACTGGGAAATCAATTCTCTCATATACATTACTTTAATTGACTTGATAGCTGCCTTTGATTCTGTAGGCCAGGGGTGCCAAACTCTTCTGGCCCTGAAGGCTGAATGAGTGGCACAGAGCTGGTCCACAAGCCAAATGAATGGCTCAAGACCAGCCCACAAATCCTCCAACCTCCTGCATGGCATTGCCTCTGGCTAGTCTGGAACTGTGCCACACAGTACCTACTCCAAGTTCCATGGTGCTTGTGGTGCCTGCTGCAGATGGTCTAGGACCCATGCTGTATGTAGTCCTCATCCTGGCCATGCACTGTGTACAGCATGGGTTCCAGACCAACTGGAGCAAGTGCTATATGTGGTACATTTCTGAACCAGTTAGGGAGAGGTGCTGTGTGCAGGGCAGGTCCCAGACTGGCCAGTGTGGGCACCACGTGGTGAGTATCCCAGCACACAGAGTGCATGGGTCCACTCTGAAATGATTGATTGGATGATGGGATTCCACAGGTTGGATCTGCCCCGGACACCACATCTTTGACACTCCTGCTACAGATAAAGAGGAAGGGTATGTGTGGCATCAGTATCTTGAATATTCTACTGAACTTACTTTACATAGGTACAGAAGTCAGAGTGGTAAGGAGACCATCACATTCAGTACTACAATGGGCATCTGGCAAGGCTGCATCCTTCGCCCATGGTATATTGTACCAAAGACTGGATTTTAAAATAGGTGGCATGTACCCTGGGAATTGTTATCAGCAATATGACGTTCACACACCTTAGGTGTTCAAATGGGCTCAATGAGGTGACAGGTGACTGCATGGAATGCCTTTGAAGACAAAAGATGCCACATTTGTTCACCACCTGTCTCATACTAAGACGAAGGCACAAAATCTGACAGCTGGACAAGTTATGTAAGACATCAGATCTAATGATTATCATGTTGAGGGGGTTGAATTTATTTATCTTAGCTCTAAGCAATGTTGAGGGGGTTGAAGTTATTTATCTTGGCTCTAAGCAATGTCCTTTGGACAGGGGTCTGTCAGATATGTCACAAGATGAATTGTTCTGGCTTCATCTGCAATTGGCCTGCTCTGGAGCACTTAGAAACAAGCAAATCTGAAACCTGGCATGCAAGTAGTGTCAAAACCAGATCTTCATCCTACCTGTACAAGTATATGGATACAAGATGTGGATACTCATAAAAAGAGAACTACAAAGACTGGAGACATTCCACATGGGTTGCCAATGTCATTTAGTTGACACAGAATTAAACAACTTCATATGCAAAATGGATATCAAGAGCGCCACAAAACTGGAAGACATCGATCACTCACTGATGACTCACACTCTTTAAACATATCATAGGCTTAGTATAAGCTACCTTTGCACAAAAAGCCTAAAAAGCTCATTATCAACTTCAAATGAGGTAGACAACCCTCACAAACTTGGTCAAGACCTCAAGGTCATTCTTGCTTATCTGGATTAACCAAATTGCCATCACTTTCCCTAAAACAGCCAATGACATTTGGAAGAAGGTCATACACAGATGTTAGCACAGACCAATGCAATGGACCATATTTGTATAAGAAAACTCAAGTAGTAGTCCGTTCCACTGGGTTATACTAATAATCTTAACTTGAACAATAAATTCCATTCAAAAATCTCACAAATAAATCCCTTGGAGTTTCTGAGAATAACTATATGGGTACATATATACATATATAAAAACTATAATTATATGCGTACACTATTTGCTTCTAAAAGTATATCAGCCTAAGAAGCATAAAGCTTAGCCTAAACAATACATTTTTACCAACAGCAGTGGATTAAGTGTAGGGATAAGAGAATTTGGGGGATTTTTTTTTAAGTGTCCTTATAAAACAACAGCATTACTCACACATATATGGTTTCTATTTGGACCATTTAAAATCAGGACAAAAATATAATTAGATTGGATTTCAAAGATTTCTTCTCAGATCAGTACTGATCAAAAGTTTTTTGGACCTGGCAATCTTGCTGTCATTTCAAATTGGATACATCTGTGCCAGTTAAATAAAGATTTAGCTACATGCCAGGATACTGGATGTGGTTTTAATTTTAATTACAAATTTATTTTAATTATCTATCTTGCAAAACCAGCTGAATACAGGCAAATAAAGAAACTTCATATATCAAAGGCACAGAACACATGCATATACATACACCTGAGAAAAAAATACAAAGTTTGTATTATCTATGACTTGGCTTGTAAAGTCTACATGCGCGCACACACGTACAAACTATATTTGTATATTTCTAACAAGTAAAGTATTTTTCTATGGAAGACCACATTGCTAAATGAAGCAATGCTTAACTACTTTTCCCGTTCTAAAACATTCCAAATTTACCTTAACAACAAAAAACACTCATTTTTATTTTTAAATGCACTTATACTTGGTGAAATAAAGTTTTGAAGAAATATAATAATATTAAGAGAAATATTTTTTTTTAAAATCTCAGTGCAAGATCCTAAAAAGCAGCCCTTCTCAGCCCACCACAGTTAAGCCTGGAGGGAGAGGCCAGAGACGTGGTTTTGAATCAGACACTGAGACTCCCCAAGTATTAGACCACCAAGCACTGATCCAGACATAAGTAGTAGCTTACAGTCAGAAACAATCCTCAACTGGCCATTCTGGCAGCAGTGGATTATTAGAATGCAGTGTTGTTCTAGTCTCATTGGGGGGGCTGGAAATATCAGGTGCACTATCCCATGCTGCTTTAGCCTAAGTACAGACATTCAAAAAGCCTGAACCTGAATTCAATCTTTGCAAGTTAGTCTAAACTGCATAAACTGAAGTGAGACGCTAGTCTAAACTGCACAGATTGAAGTACAAAGCAAGCGAATAGACATTCACTTTTGATTCAGGAAATGCAGCCACCTGCCTGCAGTGGCTCACGCCAGAAGGTGCGCAGGGAGGGAAGGGGCAGGAAGTAGCCAGGCCCTGGCAGTCCTGAGTATGTTTGAGGAGGGGTTTAAAACCCTCACCCTGGTGTTAGAAATGGAATATTGTTAGAAATGGAGTATTGTTAGAAATGCACAGCTTGCATCTTGCACCTGATAAAAAAGAAACACTGCCAAGGACTTTTTTTCCTTTCCCAGCCTTGCCACAGCTTTTCTTATGCTAAATTGCAGACTCTCCCCCAGCTTCTCCCTAGCCTCTCTCATACAGATTACAGAAGCTGGAATTCAACTGACTGTGTCCTTGAAAAGGGGGGGGAGGTTTGAACTCTTGGCAACCTGCTGTAGTTTCTGAGCACTCTTAATTAGCTGATGCATATTTACCTCTCCACCCTGCATACTTAAGTAGTTAATTATACTATACATGCGATGTATGTAGTGATGTAACCACATGTATGCTTGTATGAAACGCAAGTGAGCTGTAAGAGTTCCTGTTTCTGCACACGTGCCCAGGAGGGAAAAGATAAATACTGCCTGCAAAATTCCTTTGTTGGTTCAGAGTAATCTGAGTTTTTGACTCTGCTCTGACCCTATTTGCAAATACACCTTTTGTGCCATCTAATGAGTGTGTGTCTGTGATTTTTGTGGCCTCCAGAGAAACAAACCGCTTTATACATCAATCTGGCACCCCAGATGGGACGTCTTCTGGATCACCTCGGGGCCCAGTGACAAGATCGTCTCTGCCACCACGGGGAGTGCGCACTCAGCCGCCTTTTTGGGCTCGCCCAGGGGGTTTGAGACGTGAGTCAGGGTACCCGAGAGATTAAAGGCTCCTGTGCAAACTTTTTGGTTTCTGAGGATGCCAGACACACATTCCGGCATTCTGATCGAGATCTCTGGGGTATCTGAGTGAGTATACGAATTCCCTTGCCCAATTTGGTCTGGATCTGGGAACAAAAACGTGTTCGATTTACCGGGGGATTTTCAGCCTGGTTTTTGTTACAAACCGTCTGTAACTAGGATCTTTTGGTATTTGGTGTGCGTTGGGCGCACTTTTGTGGGCATTAATATGGGTACGGGTCGCTCCCGTGTAGAAAACTCGGATACGCCTTTAAGTTATATATTACAAAACTTCAGTAAATTTGCAAAGCAGGCAGATTATGGAGTGAAGATGAAAAAGGGTGATTTAATTAAGTTTTGTCAACTCGAGTGGCCAACATTTGGGGTCCACTGGACCCCGAAAGGATCCTTTGTAGTAAAAGAAGTGATAGCTATCCATGAAATAGTTATGCAGAACGGATATTGGAATCAATTTCCTTATATCGATTGTTGGTTGTGGGTGGTTCAAAATCAGCCACCTTGGATTAAGAAATGCTTAGTAAAGTCTCATGTGATGGTTGTTAAAGGAAAGACTCGAGGAGGACCGCCTGTACTCCCTGAGTCTAATGAGGGGGGGAATTCTGAATTGGCTGAGTATCGGACCCGCTTTCCGGTCACCCTGTCAGGTACCGAGGATGAATCAGACACCTCCTCAGGATCCAGTCCCTCTGCACCACCACTCCCTCCCTCAGGGAAAC
The DNA here is from genome assembly GCF_052110815.1 of Crocodylus siamensis. NCBI lineage: Eukaryota > Metazoa > Chordata > Crocodylia > Crocodylidae > Crocodylus > Crocodylus siamensis. Next base: position 131,380,939 of record NC_143397.1, on the reverse strand, counting down.
CATCACCGGCGTATCAAAGCATACCTAATGATTCAGAGCATTAGCCTCAGCCAAGTGCCCCATCTGAATCAGGGAATATGGGCTATTATTTGCACAAGACTGTAGAGTCACAGCCGGTGCTGAATTGCCCGATGCGAGAGGTTATCAGAGAGGGGGGCAATGCAACTTTTGTCTACACCCCATTTAGTACTTCAGATTTATTTAACTGTAAGAATCAGAGCCCCTCTTTTCGTGAAGACCCTGAAAAGATGAGGGACCTGTTTCGATCTATTGGGCAAACCCATCGACCCACTTGGGCTGATGTCCAGACGATGCTTCAAACCCTCCTGACCCCGGAGGAGAGGAGATTAGTGTTGGGGACGGCAGAGCGCATTGCAGCAGCCAGGGTAGAAGCGGAGGGAGCTGCTGATCGTACCTTGAGTGATACCTGCCCTGTTGAGGAACCGGGATGGGATAATCATGCCGCAGAAGGAAGAGAGCTGAGTGCACGGTATCTGGGGATTATAGTGGAAGCAATGGGGAAGGCAGTGCCTCGGGTTACTAATCTGTCTAAATTGTATGAAGTGAGACAGGGAAGAGAAGAGGATCCCTCAGCTTTCCTCAGGAGGCTGTATGAGGCGTTCCGCAGGTTTTCGGACCTAGATCCAGAAGCCCCAGATAATCAACGCTTGGTAAATCTTATGTTTATTGGTCAATCCGCTGCCGATATCCATAAGAAGTTACAGAAAACGGAGGGAGGTGCTGGGAAACCGATTTCAGAGCTGGTGGAAATTGCATATAAGGTATATGGGAATCGTGAGCATATGCAGGAGTACAAGGAGGATAAAAAGGCTCAGCGACAGATGGCAGCGCTGGCAGCTGCTATAACTGGAGGTAACCCTGGAAAGGCTGGGATGCAGAAAGGGAAAGGAGAAAGAGTGGGAGCAGACGTTTGTGCTTACTGCAGGGAGAAAGGACACTGGAAGAGGGAATGCCCAAAGTTAAAGGAGAAGAGAGAGGGTGAACCGAGAGGTCACCTCATGCGGGCAGAGGAAAAGGGTGAGGACACAGAATGAAGGGGACGGGGATCTAAGACCACTACCCTTCGGGTTGGAGCCCGAGAAGATCCCATGGTAACCATTAGGGTTGGTGGCAAAAACTTTGAAGCTTTGGTGGATACTAGGGCTACATTTCCAATGATTCCAGAAAAAACCCCCTGTACAGGAAATAGTGAACAGCATGTACTTGTGGAAGGGATTGAGGGAACGCAATCCCGACTCCCTGTTTGTAAACCACTCCTCACCAAAGTGGGGGACCATTTGCTTGAGCACTCCTTTGTATATTCTCCAAGTTGCCCCGTTGCACTACTTGGGCGGGACCTACTCACAAAATTGCAAGCTGAGATATTTTTCAGAGACGACCAGATGGTGGTCCAGCTACCTGTCAAGCAGAGCTCGAACTATCAGATGGCTCTCCTGGAGGACCGATGTCCTGTAGTAAGTTCTGAAGATCACATGACTGGAGTAGACCCTTTGGTATGGGCTGATGGAACCCCTGCACGATCTAAGTCGGTCTCCCCGGTAAGGATCATACTCAAGGATGGGGAGGGGCCCGTTCGGGTAAAGCAGTATCCACTCAGCCAAGCGGCCAGAGCTGGACTCAAGCCATTAATAGAGAAATACAAGAGGTGCGGATGGCTAGTGGAAGGGTCCTCACCATATAATATCCCCATTCTTGGCGTGCCAAAGGCAGATGGGGTCTCATACAGACTGGTCCAAGACCTGCGAGCAGTAAATAAGAAGGTCCTTTCAGGCCATCCTGTAGTCCCGAACCCACACACGATTTTGACACAAGCACCGGGGGAAGCTGAAATATTTTCAGTGCTAGATTTGAAAGATGCTTTCTTCTCCATTCCCCTTCACCGAGAGAGTCAAAAATTGTTTGCTTTTGAATGGGAGGATCCAGATACTTTCCATAAAGCCCAACTCATGTGGACAGTTCTTCCACAAGGATTCATAGCAGCCCCCCATATTTTCAGACTTGCCCTTCAGAAGGACTTGGAAGAGTGGAAGGGATCACACCCCGCAGTGACCCTCCTCCAGTATGTGGATGACCTGCTAGTTGCAAGCCCAAACTTGAAACTCTGCGAGAAAGCCACCAGGTCACTGCTAAACACTCTAGGGGAAAAAGGATATAAAGTCTCTAGAGAGAAAGCCCAAATATGTCAGCCTCAAGTTACATTTTTGGGATATAAGCTCTCAAAAGGAGTCAGAGCCCTGAGTGCAGATCGCGTACAGGCAATTCAAGGTCTAACCTCCCCTAAGTCACCCAAGGAGCTGCGGGAATTCCTAGGGCTAACTGGGTTCTGTCGACTATGGATACCAGATTATGGTGGAAAGGCTAGACCACTCTATGACTCACTGACTAAGGAGAGTCTCACTAAATGGAAATGGAATAAAGAGATGCAGCATGCCTTTGATCTGCTTAAGGCAGCATTAACCCAGCCCCCTGCCCTGGCCATCCCAAATAGTAAAAAGCCATATCGACTGTATGTTCATGAGAATCGAGGGGTTGCATCAGGGGTGCTGACACAGCCATCAGGCCCAACCTGGAGACCTGTGGGATATTACTCAAAGGTTCTAGATCCAGTTGCACTCGGGTGGCCAGCCTGTCTTCGGGCTGTGGCAGCCACAGCAGTGGTTGTTGAAGAAGCCCAGAAGATAGTCATGGGTGCGGATATGGAAATACACACCCCTCATGGAGTTCCCCAGATTCTAGGGACTGAGGGAGGAAAGTTTCTCAACCCCTCCAGACAATCACAGTATGAGATATTTTTGCTCTCTAATCCAGGACTTACTTTCAAACATACTACAGCCTTGAACCCTGCAACCTTGCTGCCGGAGTCAGGGAAACCGACGCATGACTGCCTTGAAGTCCTGAATCAAACCACACAGGTGCGGCCTGATCTTGCCAAGGACCCAGTTGAAGACCCAGATGCTGAATACTTCGTAGACAGCTCCAGCTCCGTCATCAATGGAAAAAGACGACCAGGATGTGCAGTGGTAACCTTGGATAAGGTAGTATGCAGGGAGTCATTGCTGAGCTCATGGTCGGCACAGGCCGCGGAACTCACTGCGCTCACCCGAGCATTACAGCTGGGGACAGGCCAGCGGGTTAATGTATACACTGATTCTCGCTATGCTTTTTCTACGGTCCATGCACACGGACTATTGTGGAAAGAAAGGGGTTTCATTACGGCTTCTGGGAATAAAATTGCTAACGGCCCTCAGATTATCAAGCTACTAGAGGCACTCCACCAGCCTAAAGAGGTAGCAGTCATTCATGTGCGGGCCCATGGGAAGGCTGCTGAGGAAAAGCATAAGCTTGGAAACGCAAAGGCTGATGCGGCAGCAAAGGAAGCTGCATTTATTGGTGGAGAAGCGGAGGAAGTATCCAGGCAGGCCTTGTCCCATGCCATATGGCCATACATCCGGGATTTAGTCCCACAGTATTCCCCTGAAGAAGATAAATTTGCACAGAAGGCTTGTGCAAAAAAGAACTCCCAGGGGTGGTGGATAGTACCGGGAGGAAAGGTCATGATACCCAGGCCACTGCTTCGGGAAGTGCTGCATCAGCTTCATGCAAGAACCCATATGGGAGGCTTGGCTATGGATGATCTAGTGATCCGCCAAGCAGTAGCCCCAGGGCTATATGTAGAAGCTCAGCGTATTGCTACCAGGTGCATCACATGCCAGAAAGTAAACCCTCGAAGGAAACCCCCTGTGCCAATGGGAGGTAGACCCTGGGCAGCGTACCCTGGACAAGCATGGCAGATTGATTTTGCCAAGCTCCCACGGTCCGGACATCATGGGTTTTTACTTGTCATGGTAGACCAGCTCTCTGGTTGGGTCGAGGCATGGCCCACCAGGACTGCCACTGCAGCTACAGTAGTGAAGTATTTGTTGCAGGAGATCATTCCCCGGTATTCTCTGCCTGAATCCATCGAGTCGGATCAAGGACAACACTTTGTGGGAAAGGTAGTTCAAGAAGTCGCACAAGCTCTCAAGATCACTTGGAAACTACACACACCATGGAGACCACAGAGTTCAGGACAAGTGGAACGCATGAATAGGACCTTAAAGACTCTACTCACCAAAATCTGTATTGAAGCACACCTTAAGTGGCCTCAAGCATTGCTGCTAGCTCTTACTTGCATTCGAAACACTCCCCGACGGGGCATTAAATTAACCCCATATGAAATTATGTTTGGCAAGCCCCCTCGAGTCTTACCCCCTGGGATGCGAGAAAATGTAACTTTTGAATTAGGTAATAGCGAGCTTCATATGTACGTTATTGCTTTGCAGTCTGTCTTGTCTTCTCTTCACAGGTATGCAGCCTCCTTTCAGCGTCTGCCTTTAGACGTACCGGTACATGACTTCTCCCCGGGAGACTGGGTCTTGGTGCAGCGGTGGAAAAAGGAACCTTTGACTGAGAGGTGGAGTGGCCCTTTCCAGGTACTTCTAACAACCCACACCGCTGTAAAGATTACTGGCCATGACGGTTGGATACACCATACCCGTGTGAAACGACATCCACGAGAGTCAGAGGATACCAACTCCCAGGACGAACTCACTCCGGAAGGTGAGTCGTCCTCGGAACAAGAAGCCAGCAAGTGGAGCTGTGAACCTACTGGTGATCTCCAAGTGCGCCTGAGACGGCTTAATCAAAGTTCAGAAAATTAGACAAGAAAGTAAAAAGAAAAAGTTTAGGCTGTATTTGATCTCAAGAAAGGGAGAATATTGTGGGAATCTTAATATGCCTTGTTGTTATCTATGTAGTAAGAGAAGCAGGATTGAGCAGCCCTAGCCACCAGCCTATATCCCCGCTTCCCCCAGTTGCTCCCCCAAGGACAAATTTGTATGTTGACATGATGGAAAGAATTGCAGGTACCTTCAGTCTCACCAACTGCTGGGCCTGTGGGGGACTCCGAGAGGCCGGAGAACAGTGGCCTTGGAGGGCTTTTCCTTTGGCCCCAAAATAGTTGGTAAGTGATAAGGCGGATGTTAAGAGTACTGGTCAAGAATGGGATGAGAACCGCAGCTGGGATCTTTCCCAAGTGGCATTAGGAGAGTACTGTATTAGCAATAATGGTACAGGGAGGAGTTTGGGACATAGCCAGTGTACATGGACATTGAAATGAGTCCGAACATGCACTACTTGTTATGCCCTTAATTTCAGCAAGTATGCAGGTCAATGGAATTCTACTGCTGTTAAGCTCCCAAACTCCACGTGGATGAAATGTAACCCATCCACTCCACAATCATCCCCGTATGATGAAGACACCTGCTCCAGAAAGACTGATAACCACCACAGTTGAAGGGATGCAAGTTGCAGCAGTCCCCCTCAAAGCGCAGACTGTAGCAAAAGTCATGGTACTCAGAAAAATTCCTCGTAATTATCTTGAGCTGCCTAAATGAAAATGGGGAGCAGAAAGCATCTTGAGGGGGGAATATTGTTAGAAATGGAGTATTGTTAGAAATGCACAGCTTGCATCTTGCACCTGATAAAAAAGAAACACTGCCAAGGACTTTTTTTCCTTTCCCAGCCTTGCCACAGCTTTTCTTATGCTAAATTGCAGACTCTCCCCCAGCTTCTCCCTAGCCTCTCTCATACAGATTACAGAAGCTGGAATTCAACTGACTGTGTCCTTGAAAAGGGGGGGGAGGTTTGAACTCTTGGCAACCTGCTGTAGTTTCTGAGCACTCTTAATTAGCTGATGCATATTTACCTCTCCACCCTGCATACTTAAGTAGTTAATTATACTATACATGCGATGTATGTAGTGATGTAACCACATGTATGCTTGTATGAAACGCAAGTGAGCTGTAAGAGTTCCTGTTTCTGCACACGTGCCCAGGAGGGAAAAGATAAATACTGCCTGCAAAATTCCTTTGTTGGTTCGGAGTAATCTGAGTTCTTGACTCTGCTCTGACCCTATTTGCAAATACACCTTTTGTGCCATCTAATGAATGCGTGTCTGTGATTTTTGTGGCCTCCAGAGAAACGAACCCCTTTATGCATCACTGGCCTGCAGGGACCCCAGCCAGGGTGTGCTTGGAGGGGGAGGAGAGAAGCAGCCCTTGCCAGGCTTTTTGGAGGGAGGGGGAGGGAGCATGACCAGATATGACCCGTAGCTGATACTGAAGGGTCAAGTGGTGAGAGCAGGGGCATGGCCAGACTGTAGCCCCAGGATGAAAGAGCAGAGGGAGAGGGTAAAAATCAGAGAAGTGGGGCTGGCAGGGACCTCCAGAGATCCTCTAGTATCTAGTTCAGCCCCTGCCTGAGCCTTAGCCAGACCCTCCCATACAAAGGCTACTGATCTGATTGCTTGCAGTGCCCACAACCAACAACACCTGCTAGAGGGGCTCTGTACAACTGGGTAAAAAAAGCCACCAAGGGCTTCCTGCAGCTGGTTTTCCCTCCCTGCCCCACAGTGGCAATGGTGGGCCCCTCCAGCCCTGAGCCCCAAGACAGCATTGCACAAAACCCACCCCACTTCTGGCCTCACAGTGGGGAAGGCCCTGCTCGCCACAGCAGCTCTGTGACAGCCCAATGCAACCTGGGAGCAGGGAGCCGGGTGCAAACCAGGTTCACAGCTCCCATGGCCCCAGCCCGAACCGCCCAGACTGAGCCCAGCTTGGAAGGGCCCTGCCTCAGGAGCCCAGCCCTGCCATCCACCTGCCTCACTGAGGCTGGGGCTACTGATCTGAGCTGAACCATCCTGTGGGCACTACTGAGGGCGGGCGCGGAGAAGTCGGGCTGGGCTGGGCCAGGCCTTGGGGGCAGGGCCCTTCCCAACCAACTGCAGTTCAGGCTTGGGCCACGGGAGCTGTGCACCCAGTCTGCTCCTGCCTCTCTGCACCCAGGCCAGGCCATCAGAGTCTCTGCAGCGGGCAGGGTTTTTCCCTTCCTGTTCCTCCCCCACCATGGGGCCGGAGTGGGCAGGGATGGCACAGCGTTAATCTCAAGGCACAGGGCTGGAGTGGGACAGTGCTGGGCCCCACTGTAGGGCAGGGAGGGAAAACTGATCCTCAGGAAGCTCTTGATGGCTTTCCCCAGAAGTTACAGAGACCCTCTGGCAGGTGTTCCCAGTGAGCACCAAGAATAAACCTTGTACAAGCAGGTGTGGCCAGGACTCAGGCAGGGGCTGAACTAGAGGACCTCTGGAGGTCCCTGCCTGCCCTGCCACTGTGATTCCCACCTCCCTTCCTGCCTTCACCGCAGGCATGGGGCCCGTGTCTGGCCATGTCCCTGCTCAAGCAGTGTGGGGGGAGGGGTACAGAGCCAGGCAGACCACAGCTGTGGTCCCCTTCAGGAGGGTTGGGGGTTAAACCTCCCCTTCCCCTTAGGCTACAGGCTTCTGGCCATACCCCCCCCACACACACACACACACTCTTGCTGCTGGAGCAGCAAGGGGGGCACTCCGAAGCAGGGTTTCCCACCCTTCTCAGTTAGCCGAAGCAGTGGTAGCGCTCCGGCTAGGGAGGAGAGAAGTGGGGTCAACCTTGCTTGGCTGGAGCAGGTAGCACCACCTATCCAGCCCAGGGCTGCAAAGCATCCTGAGAAGCTGGGGGACTGAGAGTAAACTTAAACCAGGAAAGAATCTGGAACAGAAGTTCTGTAAACCAGTTTGACCTAAATCAGTTAAGTTGGATAAGTCTCGATTCAGCCAGGCTTATCTTAAACCAGTTTCGGCCATTTTGAAAGTGGCCACTGAATTTCCGGTCTGTTACAGGTTTCTGATCACTTAAACCAGTTTGTAACTTCTGTCCCTAGCCTTAGTGACTGCTGCTGCTACACCTGTCTAGGTCTCCAAACATTTCCTCACACTGTGTTGGGAGAGTAGCAATGCTGCTGCCATCTGTGTTTTTATCACTAGCTCCATCCTGCCTTTGGAGGGGCTCCACAGCCTCTCTTTCTTCCTGCAGCAAACTCCCTTTTGCAAAATTATGGAAAACTAAAAAAAAAGTAGAAATGAAGCACCTACTCCTCTCTTTTCTTTGCAGATGAAAGAAAAAAAAACATTTATTCAAACAGAGGGAGAGAGAAAGATCCCAATGAGTTCAAGTAATCCAGCTATCTCCTTCTGATATTGCTAAATTCAACAGCATTACTAAGGGGTAAAGTGTGATTTAAAGGAATTTCTCTATTTTTAAAAACTCCACTAGTTGCTGGATCTAATACAACTAAGACATTCAAAGTTTGTGTGAGTTGGTTTTTTTTTAAGTTTCCCTTCAATAGGATGGTTCTCCAAGGCAGAACTCTGGCAGCTACTTGGAATTAGACAGAGCCCTCTGATGCTAGTATGTTGGAAAGCTTTGAACCCCAACAGAAGCATAAACTAGCCTCTTGGTCAGTATATTTCTCTTTCCAACAGGAAGAAAAGTTGATCAACAGACCCTAACCTTCACAAGAAGCTCCTCCATTTCCACCCTTGCCTCCAAAGAAAATTTCTTCCTTTCCTGGTAAGTTCTCAAGTTTCCACTGGCCCTTCTTGTGGAGACTTGAAAAATACAGCCATATATGCAAGCCAGAATCACTGCCACAACTATTGTCCTTCATGTTGCCACACACCTGGTTGTGTCTATTCTCTCAAAATTAGCTTCTTGAACTGTTTCTCTCTCTCTTTTTTCTGGGGGGGGAGGGGAGCAGAAAGCAAGCAGATTCAGAAATCCGTTTCAGTAGCTCAAAATGGAATTTGAACAACAAATACAGGTTTCCCTCAATTTATGCAGGTTCTGTATGTGCAAATTCACTCTTATGCGATGAGCATTTTTAGACCCATAAATCGCTATATGCAAGGTAGATTTGCTTTTATGCAATCGGCATAGGTGCCCCCTCCCCCACCCTGCCCAAATAGGCCAGTCTGTAGGGGGAGGGGAAAGGGCCATGGGACCAGAGCCCCACTCACCCCAGCCCCAGCTGCAGCAGCCCCAAGATCAGCTAGCAGCAGCTGCCTGCAGCCACTGGGCTGCACCATGCTCCGCCTGTCACCCCGCACCTGGGCTCCATCTGTCCCCACTCACCCCAGCTCCTGGCCTGCACTGTGCCACGGTGCAGGCAGCTTGTGTCAGCTGCTCCCAGGGCCACTGCAGTAGGGGCTGGGGTGAGTGGGAACAAGCGGAGCCCCAGGCAGCGCTGGATGAGGCACTCACCCAGGGCCACTGCAGCAGGGGCTGGGAAGCAGCCTGCACCATCTGCAGCAGGAACTGTTAGTGGGGGGAGGGGCATGCCTCTTGTTGCTGCGCACCCCCCAGGATGGCTGCAGGCTGGGGGTCTGTGCTGGGCTCTTCCCAGGGAGCTCATGTCCCCGGATCTGTGTGTGGCACAACAGCAGGCTGCCACTGCAGGCTGGGGCTGGCAGCAGCACCAGGCTCCTCCCGGTGCTTGGGGCGGGCTGTGCTTAGTGCCAGGAACAGCCCAGTGCCACCACCGGCCCCAGCCTGCTGCGCCAGCCACCTGTCATCCCACATGCAGTCCCAGCGGCACACACTCCCTGGCAAGAGCCTGGCACAGCCACTTCTCACCAGGATGACACAGATCCATTCACTACAGCTCTCTGGGTTGTATCCTGCAGCTAGTTTCTCACTCACCTGACTGTCTTGGAGTTAAGCCCACAATCTTCCAATTCTCTCGTGAGGACATCGTGTGATACTAGATCAAAGGCATTTGGAAGTCAAAGTATACAATGTCAACCTGCTCTCTCATGTCCAGGTGCCGAGTTGCCTGGTCATAGGAGGAGAGGAGGTTAGTAAAGCAAGACCTGCTCACGACAAAGCCATGCTTGCTGTCATTCAGAATCTTACCTTCTGCAAGCTTATCACAGATAGACTCCTTGATGAACTTTTCTAAGATTTTCCCTAGGATGGAATTTAGGCTGACTGGCCTATAGATACCTGGGTCCTCCCTCCTGCCCTTCTTGTGGATGGACACAACATTGGCACCCTTCTAGTCCTCAGGGACTTCTCCAGGGTGACACGAGTTGTGGAAAAGTTTCGTCAGGGGTTCTGCAATAACTTCAGCTAGCTCCTTCAGCACTCTCGGATAAAGATCATCCAATTCCGTTGACTTGTATACATCTAATTTTTTTTAATTGGTCATACACCAATTCTACAGTAATAGTAGGAAGGTGATTATTCCTACCATGCTCATCCTCTACTCTACCTGGCATGGCACCAGTACCTGGGTACCCAGCTTTCTCCTGGGTACTTGATCACACCCTGATCAAGAGGCTGGATTAGTGAGGTTGTGTTAGGGGGAAGGAACACAATTCTCACATTGGGGTTGATAATTTCCAGATGTTTAGGGTGCCCAGGGGCATTGTCAAGGATGAGCAACACCTTAAATGCAAGGTTAGCCTCCCTGCAATAGCACTGTGCCTCCACGATAATATGTTGAGTGAACTAGTCTTCAAAAACTTGGCCTGTCAACCATGCCTTCTTGTTTGCAGCCCAGTGTACAGGCAACATGTTCCTACTCAGTCCTTTTAATGCACATAGGTTTAGGAAGGGATAGACTATCAGTGGCTTACACTTAAAATCTCCAGCAGCATTGCCACACAGTAGGACAGTCAGCTGACTCAATCCCACTTGCAACCTTCTCTTCCTTGGAGATGCATGTCCTAGATGGCATCTGCTTCCAAAACAGCCCCATCTTATCTGCATTGAAAACTTGCTTAGGACTGTACCCCCAACAGCTATGACTGCTTGAAACCCCTCAGGAAATTTTGCAGAAGCTTCATGATCAGCACTTACACAGCGTTAAGGTGACTGGGGAATCTGCAAGTTGATTCGCCAAATGAACTTGTCAAACTAACCCTTACTAGCCATAAAGGGCTCTTCAGGGCCACCATCCTTTTGAAGCAGGCAGCCATAAATTTGCAGGACCTTACCCCTTATCACAGTAGAGGAAAGATTCATCTTCTTCTGGGTCTGACCTTCCACCCACATCCCCACCATTTTTTCCAACAGCAGGTTCCTTACTTTCATTGCTATCTTGGCAGTAAGTGGTATAGAATGGATCACAGAACTGCTTACATTGTTGGCATTCTTCTTGATGGCACGTATGGTTGACTCACCCAGGGTGGATGCACGGCTAAGTGCATCACCAGCTTCTACACATTTCAAAATCTCCATGGGCCCGTCTGGCCTCAAACATCTGGTCACGTGCCGCTCAGGCCCGGACGGTCGGTGATGTTCGTCTGTCCATCCCCGCTGTTACACCAAGTGGGTGTCTCCCTCCGGTGCAGTTTTTCCCTAATCTCGCCTGCCACAAGTTTGGATCCTGTTTCTCTCCTGTTCGACCACCGGGGTTCTCTCGACTACAGGACGGCTCTCTGGTGATCTTCTGCGAGGCTCCACCTCCCCTATGCCTCGCCCTTATAGCCAGCCTTGACAGGTCACTGCTGTCCTCCTGGCCAGGTTCCTGACTGTTGAGCCCCTGACTCCTTTTCACGGCAGGGGTGGTCTTCCTTGCATACAGAGAGAGCAGCCTGCAGTAACGTAGCCGGTCTACAAGGCCGCCACTTTTCCCAAAAGCTAGTAACTCATCCAGAGGCTTCAACAACACTCAGGCTGCCTGCTCTGACCCTCAGCCCCTCCTAAAGTGGAAAACACAAAATCTAAATCAAAGAAAAACTACAGATACAATCTGAGGAACCCCACTGTCCCCTCTTACAGGCTCCCTTGGCCTGGCCGCTAACAACCCGCCTAGATACTATGGGTCTATATCAGGCCCTGTAGGTGGTTGGTGCATCCTGTGGGCTCTGCCACCGTTCCTCTCTCTCAATGCCCCACCTTGGGCTTCTTTGGGCCACCCACAATCCTCCAATGGGCATCTGCCCTCCCATCCCCTGCTGTAATGACGCCACGTCACCAAGGGCCATACTTCGCAGCCTCCCATGCTGCCCTTGCCTCCCGTCTCCCGCCTGGTGTGACTCTTTGGCTTCCCCAGTGCCCTCAACGGTCCCACCTGGTTTGATGCCGTAGATTGCATCAGTCTCTCCAGCCCCTCTGCTGCAGCGACTGACGTCAGGGTCTCTCCGTGCCCCTCTGTACTCTTCCCCGGGTTCCCAGTCCTGAGGAGCTGCCTCTGGCTCTTCCTGCAGCAGCCAGCAGTCTCTGGATTACCGCATGATCTGACGCGTTCTTCCCTGCCAGGGAAAGCAGCTTCGAGCTCCTTTTGTTTCCGCAGGAGCTGCGGAGCAACACCTGCTGGTGCTCCTGCCTGCGTCAATCCCTGCGCTTCCTTGCTGGTGGCTCCTTTTATTCCCGCTAGCTGGCTCCTGAGGCTGATGTCATCAGCCAGCCGCAACTGTATAAAGACACAGCTAATGAGCCACGTGGGTCCCGCCTCCAGCTCTGGCTCTGCTGCGGATCCTGCTGCAGGTAAGCAGTTCTTATTTTATTTTCTTTTGCTTTCTTCCAAGGGTTCCTGACCCCGGGGTTCTTTGGGGTCTTCCTCTCTGGTCCTCCCTGTGACACTCCAGTTTTGTATCCAGTGTTAGAGAAGTTCTCTTGTAGTTCACTGATGGACCAGGGAGAGAGGTAGGAGATAAGCTTAGCTTAACAGCTGCAGCTGGCATGAGTGGGGACAGGCAGAGCCCTGTGGGGTTCAGGGCATGATGCAGTCCAGTGGCGGCTCCCAGCTGTTTCCGGCGCTCAGTGTGGTCTGCCCCGAGGACTAGAAAGAGCTGGGTGCCACCACTGGCCCCAGCCTGCAGTGGCAGCCTACTGTTGTCCCATGCACAGATCTGGGGACACACCCCCGGGATGAGCCTGGCACAGCCTCCCAGCCCAGTCTCCCAAGGGGCACAGAGCAGCAAGAGGTGTGTCCCTCTACCCCCCTGACAATTCCCTCCACAGCTGGCTTGGGCCACTCCCAGAGCTGTTGCAGCATGGGCTTGGAGTGAGTGCCGTGCCTAGTGCTGCCTGGGGCTCTGCTTCTATCCACTCACCCCAGCTCCTGTTTCAGTGGCTCCAGAAGCAGCCAATACCAGCTGCCTTCACCATGGCATGGCACAGCCCAGGAGCTGCGGTGGAGTGGAGACAGGCAGAGCATGGTGAAACCCAGCAGCTGTAGGCAACCATCACAGGTCATTCCTGGGGCCACTGCAGCAGGGGCTGGGGTGAGTGCCACGCCTCACACCGCCCAGAGCTCCACTTGTTCCCCCTCACCCCACCTCACCTGCTGCAGCTAGAGCTGTGCCCCCACCACCCCACACCCACTGACAGTTCCCTCTGCTTTGCTCTGTCATGGAGCCCTGGGAGCTCCCCTCTCCCCACCCCTTCCCTTGCCCCAACCTCACTCCCTCCCACCCTCCCTCAACGCAATGGGAACCTAACCCTATTTGTTACATTATAAAGTTGGTTTGCTTTATGCAAATTCGAGTTATGCGCTGTTCTCCAGGAATGCATGTACCGCATAAATTGAGGGAAACCTGTATAAAGACTGCAACAGGTATAATTTCCGATAAAGGTGATCCAACATATTAAGTCACAATGAGACTCTGAATTCTAAAACAAAAGCCATAATTAAACTTTGTATTAGAGAGCAGCCTGCATACCAAAAAAGAACACCAGCCAGAGTGGCATGTAACACAATTGTTAATTGGCTGTTGTGCTTTGTGTTACTTGCCACTTTTTCAAGGTATGTAGTTCCATTATTAGAAACCGGAAAGTCCATTTGAAAACAATGGGAAGCTTTCTATTCACTTCAATAGGCTTTGGATATAGATCCAGGGATAAGTGCAATATAAGCCTACTTGGGAGACAAATGATTAGATCACCACAGACAAAACTGTCTCACAAAATGTGGCACAGTGCTCTAACTGTGTCTAACTGAAAACAAGGTTTTTAGGTATCATAGAGTAACAAGGACTCCAAAAATATCCAAAGGCTGAATTAATATACTGCAGGAGGAAGATTATTGTTCATATTATACTAATAATTAGGGGCCACCCATTAAGGATAGGGGACCATTGTACTAAGCACTCTACCCATATAAAAATGCAATCCCTGTCCCCAAAGCTGTATCAACAAAGGCCTTTATATCACCAGATGTAATTCTGGATTCTCAAAATCATCTACCTGTGTTAGCAGTCCTAAATACCATGAATTGTATTAAAAACAACTTACATTAAAAAGAAGTATTCAAAACATGGTGTTCTTTTTGAGTACGACAAGAAAAAGCACATAATTCAGCTTTAAATTTCTTTTAAAAGCCAACACCTGTTGTTGGAGTGTCCAAATACATTCAAATCTTAGAAACATAGATTTTTGGAGCATACTGGATAATTTTGGTCGCATTCCATGTTCACTGTGCTGACACTATGTAGACTCTTATTAAAATAGCTTGCTAAGCCATCACTATTACTATCCAAATAGGTTTTAAAAAATGGCATATCATTCTCTCCTCCATAGGAAAAAAAAACTGTTTTAATCATTTTTAAACTATAGAATGTATTTTAATCACTTTTAAACTGTCCCCCATCTGCTCAAAACAGAATAAACATTTTAGTAGCCAACACAAAATAATGAATATATTATGCAACTGAATTTAAGATCTGCTTTTTGCACTATTCCTTTGGCTACTCAGTGATGTACAATAAAGGAAAGTTCAGAGGACCTCTTTTATCTCACAAGGGTCTGGAAGCTGCAATCAGAATACTCTGTTGATGCTACCTGAAAATGAAAGAAAAATTGAGCCTAGGAGGCAGCAAGCCAGTTAACTGCAAAAATTCCAAAACTATATTTATTCCCTGGCTTTTTAGAAATTCAGTTTTCTAAAAATTACAACGTGCCTCATATACTTAAAAAACTTAAAGTATCCTTGAGACTACTTTCCAATACCGCACTGAGCATAACGTTTTATCAGTTCTACGTCTGCAGACACTCATCATCACAGATACAGAAATACAAATTGGTGCTCCTGAATTTACATGCTAGACGTAGAAAGGGGCAGAATAACTTTGCCAAATCTTCAAGATGTCAGAGACACTGAAAGTCTAAAGAGAACAGATGTTGTTGAGTGTAATTTTCCTACTATTGAAGTGAAAGAAAAATCATTAAACCTGAATATTAATGCAAACTGGAGCAAAACAGGAACCGTCATGATTTGAACGTTCAATTTCCATGAATTTTCTCATGTTCAAGCCATGTAATCTAAAAACAAATTAAACAATAGCCACTCCAAGATTCTTAAGTGGCTAGAAGTAACAAAGGATAAACAAGATGAATATAAGGGAAAATAAAAAGCCATTTACCCCATAACTGTCAGAATAGTGCCAAAGTTGTGTATAAAATATACAGGAGAAATGAAGTATATCAACAAACTGAATGCAACTCATTTTGGCTTGTTTTGCAGATGCCTGGTTTCATTTTTGTCAAAGTCACCTATAATATATTTCTGCTTTATAAAAACATTAATGTTTAAAATATATTTCAAAACTACAGCTTAAAATATCTTGCAAAAATCACCTGAGATTTAGTGAAGCTTTCATAATAAACGATGGCAAAACAGCAGTAGCAACCTTCAAGTAAATCCCATTTCTGAGCATACACTGGTAATAGTCTATACAGATTGATTAGGGATCTGAACATTCTTTTGACGATCAGTAGTTTGTAAATATTATACTGTAAACAAGAAGTGTCAAATTCATATCAGTTGGCAGGCCATAGTCCCAGTACTCAGGGGTATTAACACCACCACCATTCACCCCCATTGCCAATTGCTGTCAATTTTTTGCTGCCAGTGGTGACTAAAAGTGGTAAACTGAAAAGTACCTACTCTTGCAGCAGCTGTGCTAATTCACTGGGAACTGACAATGCCAACACAGCAGTTTTGATAGCCATTGCAAGAAACCTTAAGAACCAGAAAAACATACAGTCTACAGAGATGTGTTAACACTCCTTCTGTAAACCAAATGGATAAAATGCAAGAACACACACCTTTCTTTAAAATTCCAAAGCAAGAAGTACTATACCAAAATGAGGTTAAAGTTAAAAGTGTATATGAGTAATATACAGTGATACAAAGTACACTGTAGGGACATTGTGATCATCTTCAAAGCTAGCATTGTTAAGCTTAAAATAAAAATTCCAACATAGGTATGCAAACACACAGGTAGGGGACCCAAACAAACTTAACTTCCATAGTGTTGCAACAAGGCAATAATCCCATAATGATTATTACGGTATTTTAGTATACTACTTTAATCTAACTGATATTCAAAGATAGGTTGACTTCTAATATCAATAAAAGGGTAAAGTTAATGTTGCATAGATGCCCTAACTGTTCATTTCCATATGTGACCATGGATATTAGGGCTATGCAAAACTTGGCTGCTGATTTGATTCGGAGGACCTTTGGCCCGATTAGGCGGCCAAATCTCCCAATCCAAATCAAAATGGGAGACCAATAAAAAAGGTCCAAATCGATTCAGAGATGTTTCGGAGATTCAGGCAGTCCCCACTTGCCACCGCAGGGAGCTGGACCTGGGCTCCAGGCCGGTAAGTAAGGGGTTAAGGAGAGGGAGGGGGAGCAGGGGAGAGGGAACTGTGGAGGGATCCCGGCCAGTCCCTATTCCCTACCTGCTCTCCCAGCCCAAGCATCCCAGCACTTTAAAAAATAAATAAATAAATAAAAAGCCCCACACTCACCGGTTGCTACAGTGGACATTGAGGCTTCTTGGGGCTTGTGGCAGAGCCCCACTAGCGCAGCACAGGGCAGTGGGGAGCAGCAAGGATTCCCCCCACCTGGCAAGAGTTGGTGAGTGTCGGGCTTTCTTTTTTTTCTTCTTTTGTTTAACTGCCAGGATGTTGGGGCTGGATGGGGCAGCCATTTTCAGGGCTGGGAGAGCGGGAGGAGGATGGGACCTGTTCGATTAGAAGATTCAGCCGATTTGGCAGCGGCTGAATCTCTGAATCAGATTCGGCCAAATTGATTCAGGACAATGATTCGAATCACTGAATAGAATCACTGTCTCCCAAATCAGGTGAATTCGAAGAGAATATTAGCTGCTTCAGGCAGGCCTAATGGATATATATATTTCTTTAGAAAAAGTTGTTTCATTGAAACCAAAGCTGTTGACTGAAAAGGATCCACTGTGGCAGATTGCCAAACCTAATTTTTTTTTAAGTCAGCACATTTTCAAATTTTCTGAAACAAAACAAAGAAGTTTTTTTCCCCTCCAAAATGAATTTTCTTTAAAAAACTAGATTATTTGCACTTAGAGTTTTTAAAAACTTCTAAAGTCAAATAGAAACAAAGTTTAAAAATAACCAAAATGAAATTTTTTCTTTGACTTGATCTACATTCTTATTTGCAGATTATTGGCTGGTAAACATTTGGAAATTTCGATTTCTCATTTTCTCTTAAGATAAAAAAAAAAAAAGTCAACATCTTGCAATATCCTGGAACATTTGTCATATAGCGCTGGTGGAAAGGAATGCACCAAGGGGTAAGTAAATGGAATCTGTGCCCTTTACTGCAAAGGGCAGACTGGATTTTCAGCCCCACTAAAAACAGTGAAACCTAGCAGCCATGTTCAAAGAGGACAATATTTCATGGGAATCTTAGGATTACTTATCAGCACCAATGAAAGAGAAATTTTCCATTATGAAGAAAATGCATAAAAACCCCAATACAGGAAAATCTCATTAGTCCAATATTGGATAGTTCAAAGTATCAGATACTTCAAAGCTATCGTCACTCCCCAGCCAAAAGGATAGGTTTTTGTGTGCTTTATGATGCAGAGAATTCAAACTACAGGCACTCTGAAATTCAAAGTCCTTTTCTGGTCCTTTGGATCAGGAAAACCTCATTAAATAATTTGTCTATCATTAAACCACTGCCAGGAGCAGCACATGCTCAGTCATGGGAAACTACAAAGTTGACTGAATGCAGCCCACACCGAGCATGCCCATAGGGCACCTGGCACAAGGCTGAGGCTCATGCTTGTCAAATATGCCAGTAGGAACCTACCGCAAAGTTAGTTTAGTAGAGCTCATCTGAATAAGACATAGTAAGCACTGTGTTCAGTCCCCCTCAGTGCATACTCTTTTTCAAGCCATAATGAACCACTACACCAACTAGATTTTGACTTCCTCTTTATGCTCACAGCCGAGCACACCTATCTTTCTCATTTCTGTTTATTTAGAAGTCACTTTTTTTTTTTTGGCTCCCTGCATTTTGAATTAACAAGGTTTTCCTGTAGTTCTAAAAAAACCCATCAAATGTAATCCATGAATGTGATTTCAGAGAATTTTAATTACAGAAGCTTGAAGTAATGGGTTAACAGATCATTAGATATATACACAAGCAATGGTTTGGCACCTGATGATATTTTTCTTGTTGTTTAAGGGCAACATTGTAAAATGTTTTGCAAGTTAAACTACTTAATGGGTTTACTTGTGAAAGTTTCAGAGAATTCATTCCACAAAATATGTTAAAATTTTGGAAGGATATGCTTTATTTTTCAGATAAAGAAAAAGGCTCCCTGCTTTAAGTATCAAGTTTAACTCAAATTTAATTACAGCTCTTCAAAGAGTGCTTCTCTAACATCCTCCTCTTTCCCTCACTGCCAAATATATGCATGCAAATGATAATTTTGCATATGCCGAAACACACATACATAGGTATATATTACATATGTAATTTAAGCCAATAACTACATCAAAATTGTAAAGTTGTAGAGGTAAAGTTGCATATTTTTGGTTTTGCACAGAAAACTCTGAGTCTCCTCTGTTGCTTGGAATTAAATGGATCAAACTCAAGTACCTTGCGCATTCCAAACCCCAAACTCTGATAAGCCCTCCAACTTTATTATACCCTACCAATAGCAGATGATACAGAGTTGATGCTTTGGAACCTAAAAACCTACATGCCAGTAGAAATAATAAAAGGGTGCAGAAATCATTAACCCAGGAAAATCCCACACTTTGTGGGTGAAATCAAGGCCCCAACAAATTCAATGGCAAAGTTCCAATGCATTTTAATAGAATCAAGATTTCACCCAACAACTTTATTACCTGATAAAACCTCCTGGTGTAGCTTCACTCTTCTAGCCTCACAACATCTACTTATCTGTGGGAACTCCCTTGTTATTACTTTCGCTGCCCTGTGGCAAGCAGCTCTGTAGACCTGCCAAATCTCACACAATGGTTTCTTTCTTCAGAGCTCCTCTAGAATCCCAGGGTGCAGACAGGAATAGGGACTGGCTGCACTGGAAAGCCTCCAAACTTATAGTGCAATGAAAGCAGGTGGCAGGAAGCAACCCAGTGGCAGTGTTTCTTTTACACAGACACAAGAAAAGGAGGGAGTGGGCAACTGCTCTTGACTAAGCAGCCCAATGAGTGAAACTGACAATGAGAAAGAAAAGATAATGGGAATATGAAAACAAAATATGGTTGTAAGGCTAAGGCACTAAACTAGGTCTTAATACCTAGGTTCAGCACCAGTGTGTGCCACAGATTTCTTTTGTGATGCTGGGCAAAAACACTAATTCTTCTGTGTCTTGGTTTCCTATACCTAATATTTTTGTACTGCAAAGGGCTACTCTAAGGACAAATTAATTAATGTTTTTGAGTTCAGTTACTACTGAGATGAAACTATATAAATATATACCAACTGATAGGCAGGTTATGGCCATCCAACTAGAAGGAACACACTTCTTCTGTATTACCTCCTTAGTTGCACTTCTGAGTGTTTTAATCTTTTGTATTGTTTTCACATACCTAACCAGATGCTACTATTGAACCCCTTCTGATTTCTGTAACTGATCCCTTACAGAAATTTCTGTAGTATTACAGTATATATTTGGGCCCAACATTTCAAATAGGGCTATTGGTTTGGGATATCTTAACGTGCACAAGGTTTTTCAACATCTTCAGAGGATCAGGCCACTTTTATGATGACCCTAATTGGGCACCAAGAAGTTGATATCCCAAATCATTAAACTCCTGAAAATCTTGGCCTTAGCTTTCTTTGATTTTTACTACCTTTAGCAATGAAAATATAAACAAGCCTAGGAAGTAGGGCTGTTCAAAGCTTTGGTAGCCGATTTGATTCGGAGGAGATTCAGCACGATTCAAGGACTGAATCTCCTAATCAAATCGGAAGACCAATTAAAAGGTCCAAATCAATTCAGAAAAGCTTCAGAAAAAATTCCACCATAAAATAAACAGGCACCTGACACCAGCTGGTAAGTCTGTTGGATTTGGGGAGGGAAGAAGGAACGAACGTAGGGGAAGGAGGGATTGGGGTGGGGGCAGGGGCTGGCACTGGGACAACCTGCCCAGCTGGGGCTGGGGGGCATTACTCGGGGGAGGGGGGACGCGCCACAGGATACAGGTGCAGCAGCTCTGGGAGCTGGGGCTATGTCCTGCTGTTTCTTGCCCAGCCAGGGGGGTGCAGGATGCAGTTGCAGTTCGCTCTTGGCAGAAAGGGGCAAGCAGCAGCAGGGCACAGTCCCCGCGCCTAGTGCTGCTGTGCCCACATCCTGCACCAACTGGCAAAACTGTGCCCTGCTGCTGTCTGGAGTGAGCCGCATATGCATCACGTCCCCCTCCGCACACTGGCTGGGCCGGGTGGGGAGATGGGGCCAGGCAGGGCAGGCACAGGGCCTTCTCCTGCAGGTCCCCCCACTGAGGCAGAAGCAGGCACAGCTGGAAGAGCCACGAGAGAAGCCCCCATGGCTGTATTCAGGCTGGACCAGGTCATGGGGTAACTGGAGCCCAGTGTCTCCTCTAGGGGTATGGACAGGCAGCTCCTGCCGTTGTGCACACCGCAGGGAAGCCGCCCCCTACATTTGCCCCCCACTTGGTTCCCCCACACTGCACCCCTGGATGACCCACTGGGCTCCGATTGCCCCATGACCTGGCCTGGCACAGTAGGGGCAGCAGTCCCAGGCCCAACATGGTGGGGGGAGCGAGGCTAGGTCTGGTGTGGTGACGGGAGCGTGGGCAGAGCAGGCCTGAACCCAGAGTGGTGGTGGGGCAGAAGCAGGGCTCTGTCCCTACCCCCTGGTTATTCATGACAGGCAATTTTCTAATAAGTTTATAGTAAGGGAGAAATTTCTGAAGGGGAGCTTGGTACCTAACTCCCCCCTGTACTTTTGTAAGTCCCCTCCAAAATAAATGCCATGTTTTTTTCATAAGTCTCAGGAGGCAACCCAAAAACAGATAAACCAATGCAGATACTGTATTTAATCTTCACTGCTCTAATGAGTACCATGTTCTGTTATCCAACTTCACCAACGCTTTCAAGCAGTACAGTACCAGGGTTTATAATTGAATCATAGTGCATAGAACAAAAAAGAGCCAACAATCCTCCTCTGACTTATAGTGCATTTACTCTGGTATAATTATACTGACTGTAGCAAAGGTCTCCTATTTTAAATGTTTGTAAAATAGTTTCAACTCACTGTATATATAATGACAAGGGCACACATGCCAGTACAAAGATACAGAAATAAGTTTATATATGTCAAGGAAGTACAAAACGTCTCAAATCTGGATCTACATAATATTGACTGCAACTATTAAAAATTGTGATTCTTTGCAAATCCAGGACTTTAGAAAAACTTCAGAATCAAATCAGAAGATGGGGCATGTGTGTCACTTCCTTTTACAAAGGAAGGATTTCAGCAAATACTACATTATCAAAGGTTGCTGCCAAAAGAACAGCCGTTAACTCTCCACTTTCAGTTGCATCTGCCCAGTCCATCCCAAAATAGTTTTAAGGTCAAGTATCATCCATCTTCATTTGTTCTGTAGTTTGCCAAGGTAACTACTATTAGCTTATCAAGTTTCAGGCTCAAATATTTAAAAAGACACTTCCCCCACTTCCTCCCCCCCCAAAAAAGGCTAATAAAAACTCATTGGTGTGCATTACAAAGAAGCAATGGTGGTGCTGAAAAATGATGCATCTTAAAAAAAAAAAAAAAAAGCAGACAAGTTTGTAAAATTATAAGAATCAATATATAAAATGTCTGTTTAAAGACAGCTGGCTTTTCATTTAAAAAAAATCTAGTACATACATAACAGTTCATTAAAAAATTAAAGAGTACTATCCTATTTTGTATGGACCTGCAGTACAAACAATATTTTTCTGGTTTCATTTGCAAAAGAAACAGCTGCAAATTAATATACCTCCTCAGTTGTCTGTAGATAAGTAAGCAAAGTTGAAATGTCTAAAGCGTATTAAATGCCTTGGGTAACTATGCTTACTAAACTTAAAAAAATTTATAAAAATAAAATGCTAGTTTTGAAGATACCTTCTACTGAAAATGTGCCACGTTCACTAAATAAGCATTCAAATAGCATAACAATAATCTAATCAGATGTTGTAGCATGCTTTTGGAATACAACTTTTTAAAAGCATCAGCACGTTTTCAGCTACTAATAGTGAATATTCCATTTCTGAGAACTGACTCCAATACCTTACGAGGGCATTTCATCACCATCAGTAACTCTCATCTCTTTACTCTGCTTCCCAGGTTACGATAAACTATTGCATAACACTGCTGCAATAAAATCTGATGTTATATATCAGTGTCCTATTCATATACCCATATTTTGGCCAAGCTTTATTGCCCCTTTTTTAAATCATTTCATACACCAACTTCTTCAGCTTTCTTAGAAGCCTTTACACAAAAGCAGAAATGAAGTCTTCCTTTTCTTTTTAATAATTATTTTTAAATAACCCACTTTTCAAGCAATGAATGCTCAACTTCCACAAAAATTGTGTGGTAGATTGTTTCAATACAACTTAGAAGGAGAGATTTTATCTCGACTATAATGCTGAATGTTAAATCCAACGTTAGGCTTTCCCTGTTTAATACATGTCCTTATTTTACTGACACAACATTCTGTTAATTTACTTTTGGTGTCTTCATCATCCAAACAACATTCATGAAAGACAACATTTCTTTATCCATGCATACCAAAACCAGGCTTCTCTCTCAACAATAGCTTAGTACCTAATAGCTATATTACAGCAATTCCAGTATAATGAAATGCTGTTATTGGCTGTTTATGTAACGGTGAATTAACCCCCACTGTTACCTTTCAAGAATTCATACCCATTGTGCAGAAAATGTGCCTTGCTAGAGTTTGCTAATATAATGAGAGCAAAAGCTCTCTAGATTTAGGATACTGCCTTTCAAAGCAAACATGCTTACCCGGCAGTTTCAGTCATGGAAGAAATTACTCAATTAATTGCAGACAACAAAAACAACAGGGTAATAACTAATGTACAGTAAATGCTCTGTGGGTGTAATGCAAGCTCATTTCCCAGTAATGTACTCTCTTACATTCAAACCCATTTCTCACCTCACTGCTGTAAAACAATTTGAGCATGTTGCATTTACTTAGATTTTTCCCTTGTACATTTTACTGCAAGAAAACAAACAAAGTAAGAAAGACCAGTTAAAAATAAATAAATAAATAAAATAAAATAAAATAAAGAGTAGGGTTTGCTCCCTCATCTCTTTTTTTTTTTTAAAGTATACCCCCCAAAATTGAAATAAGCCCCCCCCAAAACCCAAACCAGAATTAAATATTTCTACTACCTGCTGTCAAGGTGTAAATGATCTCTTTCAATGTTAAAAGCAAATTATTTAAAGTTTTTTTCCTACACTGGCAGCAACAAATGAGAAGACTACAATGACAGAAATCAATAAATTATCACTTGCTTCAGAAATTAACCTCATAAAATATTAATGGTCTCAAAAGCTTTCAAAGACCCCACTAGCAACAGTATCTCCTGTTTTGAGGCTCAGGTAGGGTTGGAGGAAGATGTCAATTAGAAATAACTAAAAAACTTACCCAAGCAGATAATGCTGTCATCTTTTGTCATTCCTGCCATTCATGTTAAAAATATCTGTCAATGACTTGCCTTTAACTAAACCTGAAAGGTAACTTTACCTATAGCACAGAGCAGTTACAGATTTATTGGCTGGCTGCGTGTTCTCCTACAGCACCATATTTTTAGAACCATATTGAGCAGCACCACAATAGTTTCTGTTGTATGTTTGAACAAGAGAGTCGAGACAAACAGATACAATAAATCAAGGCTGCAGATCCAAGTTAAATGAATCCAGTTCTACTATACAAAAGTCAGTCCTCAACAGCCCTATAAATATAGATCAGTATGTATAAATGTCCTTTCCTTTAATCCAGTCACATAGGGCAAACAATCCTGGTACAAAAACTGATGTAACATTTTGCACCCTAGCCCACATGCAAATAAAAATAATCCTCTTATGCCCAAAGCTAACTCACAGGCGTTGCACTTTTTTTCTTTTCTTTTTAAATTTTGCTTGTAATAATTAAGGAACATTTTAACAGTCACGTTACCAGACAGCTGACAGGTCATCCCCCATTATGTGTGCCACAGCACACCTGCATTACCCTGCCACATCACGTTATACTCAGAGTGTGATTCTAAGACGTAATCTCTCACAGGCTTACAGATCCTAGGAATCCTCCCCCGCTATCTCTCCATGGCAACAGTAGCTACAGTAAAGACAGTCCACCTCTTACGCAAGCAAGAATATGAAACACTGCCAAAAGGCCACAAATGTCAGCAGTCAAAACAGCACTCCCTACTCTCCTCACTTCATGTCTTCCTTAAAGCAACCACAGCCTATATTTTCCCCTTGTATTTCATTAATGAGTCACTTTTTGGTGGATGAGGAGCAGCTCAACACAAACTTAGAAATTACAGCTGCAAACAATTCCATGCGGATAGGCCACCAAAGTCTTCAAAAATATCTGGAATAGATCCCCCCCCGCCCCACATATTCTTCCAAATATGCAATTAAAGAATTTTCTCTGCAAAAATGCAGTTGGTCTAATAAAAGGTATCACCTTTACCACGAGTCCTGATTCCAAATATGTTACATTCTTTTATACAAAACTATATACTATGGGAATAAGAGTGCTTTAATATTCTAGTAACATCTGGAATTTTCCCCAGATTATTTTGTAACCAGCACGTCAACAGAATAAGCAAGAATTTCAGGATCTCCAGCTGTACCCCTTTCTGATTGTTAAAGACTTAATGCACAAAATATATTCACAAGAATATAATCAACTGTGGGGGGAACAGTTACACACCAGTCTACTAGTGTATTATTTCCATCCCTCCCTCCACCCCAGTAGGATAATGCTGCATCTGAACTGACTTTATGTTTAACTTCTGAAAACCATTTTTCAATTAGCAAACAAGACACTCAAAAGGTAAAAAGATGTGAACCCTGACCCTGGAATCTATGCCATGAAGGTGGAATGGAACCAATGTAGAACTAAAATATGAAATATGGAGCAAAAATGTGGGAAAAAAATCTGTAAGGCCTGGTACCTTTCAACAATAAGCAGAGAGATGTAGTTGGCTTTGTTAGTATGAAATCAAATAGAAGACAGGCACCTCCTAGCCTAACCAGCACATATATATGTACACATATACATTCAGCTTTTGTGAGCTGAAGCTTCTGCTACATATATATATAAAAGGTAGAAGGCACAGTAGATTTGTACCTTACAAACTAACTGAAGTAGAGATGCACAAGCTTTTGTGTGCATAAAAGATTTTGTGCCACCTCTCTCTACATCGGTTAGTCTGTAAAGTACAAATCTACCCTATCTTCTATCTTTCAACAGACCAGATAATTTTATGTGCTATAAATGTATGTATAGTAAGCACATATCAACAGCTATCAATGTTCTTAAGTTCCCATTCAGGAATGCATCTGCATGTTTCAAGTCCACCCCCATCGGTGCAGTTAATACGTTATGTTCTTTTATACAAAGACTATATACTAGGGGTGCACCAATATATCAGATGCCTATCAGATCAGCACTGATAAGAGGGAAAATTACATCATCAGCTATCAGCTTTTTTTGGCTGATGTAGCCAATAATGTTTACCGATAATTATGCCTTTTGGCCAGGGCCCTGGACACCTGGGTTTCCTCTTCCCCATAGGGCTGAGGCCCCCGGATGCCAGGGTTCCCTTGGGAAATGGCAGGTTTCCCTTATAGGTAGGCAGAATTCTAGCCTGCAAAGGATCCTGCTTGGGGTTGCTGAGAATGAGATACAGGGGGCACCAGATGCATGTGCGCAGCCACATGAGTGCTAGGAATACAGCCAGACAGCATGGAGAGCAGCTCCCTCCAAGTAAGTTTATGGAGGGGAAGGGACATGGGGGAAGGAAGGGGAATAGGAGGGCAGATCAAGGCCCTCACAGTAAGGGAGAGAGTGGGGCTGGGGGTACCACCCAGCCAGGGCAGTGCATGGGATCCAGGACCAGGGCAGAGGTCTCCTCACCACTGCATGCATCCCCCAGGGGAGACATGGGGGGGGTGGGCATATGCATTCCCAGATTTGTGCGGTGGGCAGGTATGGGCTGCTCTCTGTGGGCTTGGGGCTCTTTGCTCTGTTGCATTTCCCTTGGAAGCCCCACACTGGCTGTGAGCCCCCTGCCTGCCTTGCAGCAGTGGGGGTGGCATACTGTGCCCAGCATGGGGCTCCCAGGCAATGGCAGCACAGCAGAGAACCTGGAGCCCATAGCAGGCAGCCCGCAACAACCCTCACCCCATGTGGCTCTGCTCTGCTTAAAAGCCTCCCCATGCCCTCAACACCATTTTTAAGTGCTGGGACACTGACACATATGATGCAAGAGGCTGCTGGACAGCACCAAAAAAGCAGCAAAAACAACCTTATTTATGCCAGTATTTTAAAATGCCTTGCAAAGCATGTTAAAGTAAATTGTTTATCAGACTGGCGTCGGCTGATATAGTTAGTTAATAATCAGCTATCTGTACTGGCCAAGAAAATCTTTATCAGTGCACCCTTAGTATATACTTCAGTATGTCCCCATGAAAAAAGAGTCTCTTTCATGGGAAAGGAAGTTAGCACATGGGGATAAGAGTGCTTTAATATTCTAGTAATACCGTAATTCCCCTTGACAGCTTGCTCAAAGACAGGATTACATACAGCTCCAAAACATTCTAACCTTAAACTGTATTATAGCTATTATAGGTGGTTGAGGTGCTAGTTCAAGTAATGGCACCATTACCTCTAAGGCCTCAGTCTACTGTTAAGGCCTAAATGAGTACCACAAGTATAGGCAGGCAAGCCTCGTTGGGTAGATGTGGTATCTTTTATTAGACCAACTTAGTTGGAAAAAAAGTTCTTTGCAAGCTTTTGGGCACAAGCACCCTTCTTCAGGCAATGGAAGTCTCTGCTGCTCTGAAAACTCCAAGAAATGGAAGAAGCTAAAAGTGTTACAAGAGGTCAGTGAGAATGTAAATAGGTGGAAATTAGGAAAACAAAGGATAGAAAAGGAAAGTAGGGGAGGAAAGGGAGGGAAGAAAAGTGTAAATGGTAAGTTCAGGCAGGTACCTGGTGAATCAGATGTTAGGCAGGTTGCAATGTGTCATATATCCAATGTCTATAATGAGTTCATGATTTTTTGGATCCAGTAGATTTATGAAGTGACGTTCATAGGCTCGTCTACAAAAGGTGTTTTGCAAGTTTCTTTTGAGGATTAGAACTGAGAGATCAGAGAGGAAGGGATTGTCTTGTGAGAAGTGTGCGCTCACAAGTAATTGGATATTTCCATCTTTGATGGATTTTTGGTGTGCATTCATTGTGGTGCGCAGTTGTTGTTTGGTTTTACCTACATATTTTCCATCAGGGCATTTAGCACACTGGATGAGATGTATTAATTTCTGGAAGTGCAGGTGTAAGATCCAGGAATGGTGATGGTTTTGTTGTGGGGTGTGGTAATTGTAGGAGTGGTGGAGATGTGTTGGCAGGTTCTGCAATTCTTGTCCTGGCATAGTCTGGATCCATTAGGTGTGGTTTGGGTCATATAGAGTTTGCCTCTGGTGATGAAGTTAACAAAGTTTGATACTTGTTTAAAGGCTAGGATGAGTGGTACTGGAAAGATCTCTTTAAGAATTGGATCATCTTCTAGTCTGGGTTATAATTGTTTGAGGATTTTCTGTGTAGGTTCCAGGAAAGGATGTCATAACTAATAGTGTGTGATCTGTGGGGATTTTCTTTTTGTATTGCAGCAAATCTTTGCGTGGTATCCAGATGACTCTTTCCAAAGTACAATCTCTTTCTTGAGGAGTGTGCTTGCTGGGTGAAGGCCCTTTTGAGATGTATGAGGTGGTGATCAAGAGTATTTTACTCGGTGTAAATTCAGTGGTATTGGAATGCTTGGCTATAAATTGCAGCTTTCTTGGTGCATTTAGGTTGACTGATGGATGTCTAGGTATGTATGTTGGTCCATGGGTTTCTTGTATATGCTGGCTGTACTTTACCATTTTGGATATTGACTGTGGTGTCCAGAAAGGAAATGCTGGCATTAAAGTATTCAAGCAATAGTCTAATGGAGAGCTAATAATAGTTGAATTTTTGGTGGAAATCAACTAGAGTCTGCAGTATTTTGGTCCAAAAGATGAAGATGTCATCCATGCATCTCAGGTATAGCATGGGTTTGATAGTGGAGTTCTTCAGGAATTCTTCTTCCAGGTGGGCTATAAAAAGGTTTGCATATTGTGGGGTTATTTTGGTTACAGACCTAACTTATTAACCTTATGTTATACTGGTAAATATCTAGACAAACTAGTATCACAGTTTCTCTTCCAAAGCACACAGATTTTACTTGGGCTCCAGAAAATCCTTCCTTGACCCAAGGAGATATGCCCACAAGTTCTGAAGAAACAGGTCTCTCTCTTTCCAAAGATGGTTCCTCTTCCAGTTCCGTAGTAGTCTCCAACATGCTAAGGCAGTGATGCCATGAGATCCTTCCAAATACACTGTGGCGCCTGGCCCAAAGAGGTAAACAATTGCACCTTTTCCCACTTAGCAGCGGTCACCCCAGTGCACCACAGACAAGCAGTGTTCACAGCTGCTCCCTGTACCCTGGCAACCTATGCATCAGCCACCCACCCCCCACTACCAGCAGCACACTGCCATGCACAGGCAGACAGGTGGGTGGATACGAGGCCACCAGACCATACTTTTCAGCCCAGCTTTTCTCCCACCACCACCCCCTACAAACTCCCAAGGCCAGAGCAAGGGGCCATGGGTGCACGTGGCTATGATCACCAGCCTGTGAGCCACCAGAGTAGAAGCCGTAGCAGTGGGGGGCAGCCTTCGGCCCTTGGATAGAGTTTTGGTTATCAGGGCTCATTTGTCCATCTCTAGTCTCCACCATTTTTATCTGTGCCACTCAAATCTTTTAAAAAAAAATGCAATCTTCAGCAACACGAGAGGATAGGCACATTCTCTGTGTTAGCCCAATGATGATGCTGTCTGCAGTTGTGGTGATTACACTCTATAAGACTGAATAAAGATACCAACATGTGTTGAGTTCATATGCAGCCCATTGTAAGTGACATATAATGTGCCATCTTGCAGACTTCACTTTTTCTTGTTACAAAGAAATTACAGAAGTTAGCTCCCTGTGCATGAAAAACACATTTACCTAATTGTAGATGCATTATAATGATAATTCAGTTATCACAATTGCAAGTTTGCCAGACTGGTCTTTTTTCCTTCCTTCCCCCTTTCCAGGTATGGGGAGAGCGCAGACAGTAGAAAAAGCAGGGCACAATGGGGTGAGGTCTTGTCCCTACCACTCTCACCTGGCACCAGCTATATTCTAGCTCAGTGTTTCTCAGCCAGCATACAGATACATTCTGAACAGCTATGGAGAGGTGCAGCAAGGATAAAAAGATTGAGATTCACTGTGTATGTGGTATGTTTCTTCTATTTTCTTTCTGCAGATACAGAAGAGGAGCTAGGAAACAGATTCTGTCAGGAGTAGGTCTTTTTGCTATTTAATAGGTGTTTTGGCTGAATGCTGTACTAGACAAGTTCTCCTGTCCCTCTGTCTACATTATTCTGGAGACCACTGAGAACAGAGACTCAAGACCCACAAAAGGTGCACAGGGGAGCCAATCTCTCTATGGTGGGGGATTTACCATAGCCCTCTTGGCAAAGGAGATCTCTTCATGCAGATCTAATCTTTCAACTGACTGGAAGCTGAACAACATAATTTCTCAACTATATTAAACACAAACTTTTCTGTGAAAATAAAAATTGAGCCTACCTGCCCTAGAAGCCAGAAAAGTTGATTTGGCAATATCGACTCTAACTTAGTACCCTGGGTTTCCTGAAATGGCAAAGGAAATCTATGAGGTGTGGAAAGAGAGGAAACACCATGAGTTCAACGAACTTCAGGTTCTTTAACTGCCCCATCACACAAAGCAAAATTCCCACAAGCACCTTTGCCTCTTATGAGAAAACTAACAGGACTCCAAAGGTACCTTGTTCAATGTAAGCAGCACTGCAGCAGAAAAGGGTAGGAGGAGGGCCAACTGTGCCAATCTCTTTGCTCCTCTCTTTCACAGACTACAACCAATAAGCAGCAGCTCCCTCATAACCAGGCAAGGCTGAATCAGGCAAGTACATGAGAACCTCAGAATGGTTTTGAAAGCAAGATTTTTCTCCTGGTAGCTGTGGATAAAAGCTTGAAAAGATAACTCAAGCATAACCAGTTCAGAGGCGTCTGCCTCAGTCTGCAGAGATCCTGAACCACCACCTTTCCCTCCACCATCCCCCAAAGTTGATCTGGAAATAAGGACTGCATATGTTATATCTGCTGCCCTCAATCAAGTATGGTTTTCCTAGGTCAAAACTAATGAACAAGGGTTTATTTCAAAAACAGGAGGCAACAAGGCAAAAAAATAGCAACCCTTTTCTATTTACCTATATTTTCTCTTTTTCCTCCACCCTTTGCCTATTTTGTGTTTACACTACTTCACATTGCTCTAGTGCAGACCTCTGTGTTAACGAATCTCAGGAAAACACTGACACCTTCAACTAAGACCTTTGGGGTTGGAACCTTTTCTTACGTATTTAGAAAACAGGCTGGAGCACTGTACATGCTAATTCAATGTACTACAAACATATATATAAGCAAATAAATCCAGTAAATAAAGTAAAGGTAAATAAGAAACCAAAGAAAAGAAAAATCAACATGAATTCTCTGGTCCCCAAGTTTGTCAGACATCACTAAGAGACCTGAGACCATGGCAGTATGCCAAATGGTTTCAAACATGACTTCCTGAACCATGAATCTCATACCTAGGTCCTCAAGTCAGTACCAGGAAGTCTTTACTTCTCAGTAACTGTTACAGGTGCACAGAACAGAGGTTTGCTTGGCTGTCCTCTTATTCAGAGCTACTTGTGCATTGGGGAACTTTGTTTTGTTGGAGGTGCTGCCTTTCTATAGCTAAGGACAACTATAGAACAGAAATACCTTTAATTATTCCCAGGGAAGATTACAAGCCTCCCCTCCAGGAATGTTGTGGGTTTTTTTACTTTTAAGTACTTTTAAGGGTTGATTAAACCTTACAGTATATTTAAAAATTTGTATTTCCATAATGTTGAGCCATTAAAATAAATTTTCTAAATTTGCAATGTATTACACCCTTTTCTTTGAGAAAGGGTAAGCCTTGAATTGTGCCTTAACTGTTCAGTAACATGGGTCTAGAACAGTGGTGTTCAACCTTTTGGCCCTGTAGGCCAGATGGGTGGCATGGAACCTGTCTACGGGCTGGAATAGGCCATCTGTGGGCCAGATCGAGTTGCAGACCTGTCACTGCCCCCTCCCTGCCCTATGTACCAGGATTGGGTTCCAGGGAGCTGGCACCACCCCTTCCCACATGCCAGGACTGGGTCCCAGAGTGCCAGCACTGCCCCTTGGGCCCAGCACTACTGCTGCCCAACCCTCCATACTAGATTTGGGTCCTGGCACCACACCTGCACACTGCGAGTGGACACCAGATACAGTGCATAGGACCTGGGGTTCCCCATTTGTCCAGAAATTTGGCAGTGGGGAAGCAATGCAACTGTTCTCCCGAGACCAAATTCTGGACCAGTGAGGAACCCCATGGGCCAGATAACACAGTTGAGCAGCTCCAGTCAAACAGATTTACTAGCCAGGCTTAAGGGCCTTATACTGAGAATATGTGGCTCCAAATATTTAGGTCTGGGCACTTTTCATTAGCTCCTGTAATGTGAGCTACAGAACTAATATATGTAGAAAGAACAGAAATCCCTCAGACAGCAGAGACCCAAGCTATATAACTCTCCATACATCAAAGTCAACACTTGTAATTGCACTTGGAAACAAACAGGAAGTTACTGGAATAATATTGGTGTAATGTTCCCCAGCAAACAGCTGTGTTCTGCATCACCAATAGCTTCCAAACAGTCTTCAGGAGTAGGTGCCAGGAAAGGTCACATACAACACCATCTAGATCTGAAGAAAACAAGACATAACAGCTGTTGCTTGTCATCCACAGATAGATGATACTTCAAGCCTGAACAATTCTGATAGCTCCTCCAGTGGTCTCCAATACATAATGAGCAGGATAAATGAGAAAGCAGAGTTTTTACACCAGAATTAAATCTCAAGAAAAAAAAATGACCCTCTCAAATTTCAAAAGAATGACCAATGCCAGCTATCCCATCTAATATCTGGCCAGGTCCAGTCACCGTTTGGCTATATGTCAAACACCACTTGCTGTCTCATTTGGATAAAATTTTATTTCTATTCTAGACTGTTATGCAATGTAAGTTTGGGTTGTTAACCAGATGCCAGGGTTCACTCCAGAAGACGCTGCATGTCATTTGTGGAAGAAGAGGAAAGCACAAATGCATGCCATGTGAGTTAAGATATTTCCAGATGAAAGGGGCTATATAACAATGTCCCAAAACTATTTGGGAGAAACAGGGCAGCTGTATTTAATTAGAGTTCATAACAAGCCAGCTTGTAATGCAGTCTAAATTGCCATTACAGAAGGACCAATTTTTGTTTTAGAACCACTTAATATATTAAATAATGCAGACTTCTATGTGGGTTTGAAAAGACTTTTTTAAAAAGTAGCCCTTGGCACAGTTTTGTCCCTTTACACTGTGTTATATCCAGATTTCATGCAAACTGTGCTTGAATCATATTTAAACACAGTGTCCCAGCAAAATCAGACTGCATGTAAATCCAAGATAACATTATTAAATGAGGCCTCATGAAGCAAGACATTGCTTTCAATGTCTTGCAGTGATGGAGAGAATTCAACAACAGAACAGTAAAAGCCATTTACTTTTCTGAGACACTGTCAATCCACTATTGCAACTAATCAGTTTAAGTAGAACTTCTTTTAAGAGAGAATGTGCCTTAAGTCAAACTGTCTTCTCCCAAACATGACTAAAACTCCCAAATGCTAACTAAGTGCCATCTATTAGCTTGCTACTATTTACCTGCTCTAATCTGAGAAGAAAATAATTATAATCTTCTGAACAGTTCAACAAAATCCTCAAGGTGAATACCCTTGTTTCATATACATTAACATAAAAAATATGCTGTAGTCCAAAAACTATGCTGCAGTCAAGAGATTGTACAATTGCTCTTCCAAATTAGGATCAAACTTAACTACTATACGAGACAATTTTGGAGAAATGTTTGTGATGCTAAATTAGCACCTTGTTAATACAGACACGCATCTGAAGCAAGTAAACAGTCTCTTCAGCTCTACTAAAATTCACTGGGAAAGGTACACAGCCAACTGATAATACAAGAAGATGCACTATGTTATTCATGTCAACATCTGGCCTTCTGAACGTCCAAGCTTTATTCAGAAATAAACAGCAGAACTGTCTGAATGGCATTACTCTTGCCAATAAAGATAATGCAGAAGTCTGGATCCATCCGCATATGTCATTTCATTTTTCTTGGCTCTGGGAAAGAGAGAGGTAAAATTATGGAAGCTGTTCA
The DNA here is from genome assembly GCF_052110815.1 of Crocodylus siamensis. Classification (NCBI taxonomy): domain Eukaryota; kingdom Metazoa; phylum Chordata; order Crocodylia; family Crocodylidae; genus Crocodylus; species Crocodylus siamensis. The sequence goes on along the minus strand of NC_143397.1, from coordinate 131,347,042 downwards.
GATAAATTTCAGATTGGATTTTACCACCACCTTATCCCTGTAAAATGTTGCATAAGAATACCTGAAGCCCCTTCAACTCTTCAAGCCAAAGTAATACATTTTCAGAGTGAGATGGTGAAGGAAGCCTTCTAAAAGAGCCTCACAAGGAACTCTCTGGAAACCATACAGAGGTCCTAGGTAGAAGTGGGTTTTCTGGCTAGCAGAAAAGGAGAGAAATAGGGAATATCACTTCTACAAGGTGAGGAGAAAAAAAAATGCACAAATGGCAAGAGAACCATAAGCTGGAATCACTGCAAGGGGGACTGAACAGTGTTAAATGAAAGCCCCATCTATCTGGAGTTCCAGTCTTCAAATGAAATGAAGAACAGGTAGCCAGGAAAAAGGCTACTTTACATTCTCACCCAAACTGCATCAAAATACTGGGGGGGAGGGTTTATAAGTAATACTTAAAAACATGGATTAGGTTCTGACAACAAGAGTAAGGGCATCCAAACTGGTCTCCTCCAGATATTTAACACAAGATATGTAAAATAGCTAATAATATAGACTTACAAGCAGAATTTATAGTTTTAATGTATACATTTACTTATATGCATAGAGCCACTTCAAAAAGGACTATATAAGGGAATCAATATTGTTTTCTCTTACCATCTATACCAAATGTGTTCAGTGTACAACTACAAATATATTTTTTCATTGTTTAGCCTGTGATCTAGAGATCATGCTGGGCCCTTTTTTGGTATATTGCTCTAGCAAGGCATGTTCTTCTACAAACCAAACTAAACCCTTAGCAACATCTTCTCCCTTTCCCTTGCTGCTTTCCATAGACAATATTGTTGCATGCCCCAGATCTGTTTCTTTGTTAGAATTCAAAGGGAAAAAACCCTGGCCTGACTGAAGCCAACGGGAGTTTTGCCACCGATTTTAATGGGAGCAGGATTTCACTCCACCTACCCAAGTCTTCTGCTGTTGCCTCTTTTGGGCTCCTTCAGCAGAATTTCACCATTGCCCCATTCATTCCCTGTTTCCTTAATTTCCGGTTGCTGGCCTTCTATTCGAAAGATTTTTTTTGGAGAGGACTAAAGATATACTCCCAGAATTATGACAGGGTGGAAAAGGACTTTCATTACAGAGGACAAGCTATCAAAGTTTCTTTTTTCGCATAATTATTTTAAAGTTGCTATAATTTTATTGCAGTATCAAGTATGTGTTAGGACCCATACAGTACTGTATACACATCCTTTAAAATTAAAGTAAAATATAAGAGCTGTAAGCACCCAAAGCTTTTAAAAATTAGGGGTGCACCATATCGGCCGATGCCAATCCAATAACTGTTATTTAGTAATAAAGCAAGGTGTGTTAAACAACTGACATAAATAATTTTTTTTTGGGTGCGCTCCAGCAGCCTCCTACATCACGTGCATCAGCACCCCAGCGCTTAAAAGCAGAGTTGTGGGCGCTTGAACTGAAGCTCGTTGAATGAGCTTTAGTTCAAGCGCCACTGCGATCATTTTTAAGCACAGGGATGCTGATACACGAGACATTTTAATTGGAGCGACTCTGAGAACCACCCTAATTAAAAGCACTGCCTCCCTACCTCCAGAGCACATGTAGAAGTGTTAAGGGGCAGCTGTCTGAGCCCGTCCACCACAGCTAAGGGGGAAGATGTGAGCCTTCCTAGCTGCCCCAGGCTGGGTGGTCTTTGGGCCAGGCTCCCCGCTCTCCTCCCAGGGCCATGAGACTAGTCCAGGCCTGGAGAAACCAGTCCACTCATCCCTCACAGCTGGGCCCCAGGTCCCAGGAGCTGGACTCCAGCAGGGGGAAGGACCCAAACAACAGTAAATGTTGATTCAAAATCAGGTAGGAAAATATTGAGTGGGTAGTACGGGCTGTTAAGGAGCTCCTTTAAGACTAATAAGGAACTTCTGACAAGCATTTTCATACTTTTATCAGCCCTGAGGTACACAGAGCTATAAAACTTAGAAGCACATTCATAAACAAGAGCATCACGCCTGTCAGTATGGGCTTAATGCCCATAACCAGTCTCAAACAATAGGTGAACTGCTACATTCTCCGTGGTACTTAATTACTTCTCTTCCATTTCCAGCAACTTGTGCTGACTCAACAAGGCAATGATGCTAAAACAAAGAATTGCCAGTGTCCCTCTGTGGAATGTTCACCCCGAGATGCCTTTTCCACTAACTAGCAAATATCCTAAAGCATAAAGGACTTCAACAGAGCTAAAGCATAAAGGACTTCATATACTTTAGACATTTACACCTTTTAAGAGACCCATGGTAAGTGTTACAGTGAATCAAACCAGCTGAACAAATAATAGTTGGGATTGCTGGTACAAATTATAGTGGTCAAATTTTTGTAGGCATTTAGCCCACAAAACTACGAACTAGTTTTTGGTTCGGGATTTTTAGGTCCAATCAGAAATACAGAGAAGAGGATTTCCCCTCTCTTCTCAAAGGGGGAAAAAAAACCCTTTTTCTGCATGTATGGTAAGTTATAAAATATTCTAAACATTAGAAGAGATTTTCAGTATATGCACTCTACACACAACCTTGGCTACACATAGTATCAAAAAATTAATGTTAGTACAAGTGGTTGTACATTCTTCTGAGAACAATATTAAATACCCTAGAATCAGTTTAAGTACATTAAAAACAGGATGGAAAGCTCAGAAATTTTGACTACCCTGCCTCATTTTGGCATCACATAGCAAAGAATAAGGACTGAGAAGACCACAGGAACGAGGCAAATAAAGTTGTTCTGAATAAATTATAGTTGCCAGAATGCCAGTTAAAACAAAAGTCTATGCAAATGTGCAGTGTATATGACACACACACACACTTTTTAGCCTCAACAGAAATAAGGCAAGAAAAAACAGCAAATAAAAAAAATTGAGGTCCTATAATACTTTCCTATGAAAATTTAAACACACATTGCAATTTCCTCAAATTTAGAATATTTTAAGACAAAAAATTACCTAGCACATAAATGTAACTTGGCAACAGAAAACCGTTGTATTTAATTACAAATAAGATGCACATGAATGCTATTTAAACCCAACTTCACAATTTTTAGACACGCAAATTATTACATGCATACACTCAAATGTCACCATCAAGACTATAGAAACAAAACCTAGAAAATCCCAAACACCATAAAATTACTGCAGATTAATATCTTTAGAAGCAAGAATATTGGGTTGCTGTTGCCATCCAATATCCACAACCAGGTTATGTCTAGAAACATAGAATTTGCAACTGAGTAATTTTCATGGAAACTGACTTCAGATGGACTCCATGAAAAATGGCAGGCTTCTAAAAAATGATGGGCTTACAGGACTACAAAAAAAAAAAAAAAAAAAATTGCAAGCAAACCCCAAAACACAACCAAACAAAAAAAACCCTTACCATCCAGCAAAGAAAACAGTGGGAAGCTCTTTAATCTTGGAGCATGGGGAAGTAGCAGGGAGCAGGAGAAGGCAGGGCAAAGTAGAGGGATGGAAGGAGAAAGAAGGGGCAGAGGAAGAGGGGCAGAGGGGAGGGAGGGAAGCAGTTGCTTGCAGCACAAGGCTAGGATGCTGCACAAACAGCTTCACTGGGGCCTTGGGCTGGCTGTGGCAGGCAGCCAGGAGGCTGCACTGGGGTCTGAAGTTGAGCATATGCACCAAATGCCAGCAACATGCAATGGCTACCCGGCTGCAGCCAGCCCAAGACCCCTGCAAAGCGGTTTCTGCAGCATTCCTGCTTGGGGGTGGGCCCAAAAAGGCAGCTTTAACCATCTGGCAATCTGCAAGAAGGAGCAGGACTACCAGGGCCCCTTGTCTAATAAGAAGCATGGGGGGTACATACTGCACTCAGTCCACAAAAAAAGGCCCATGGAATCAGCTGGGTGCCTCAAGTTCAGCAGACCAATGGTTTTGTCCCCGATGTCTAAATCAAACATCAACGTGTTTGCTGAAATCTTTTTGCTACCAAGCTTTATATATGCCCTTGTATTTACCAAGTGCCCCAAGTATTTTGCTTTCTTTTTTCTTTTAATTCAGTACAGTATTTTCAAAAATCTCTTTCCTATGGCCTATTTTGTTTCTCTATTAAATTTCTTTACCCATTCCTCCATTTTTACTTGAGATCCAATTTCTTCTCATTCTGTCAACCGCTTTACTTCCAATTTCCAGTGATGCTTCCCAGGGCCCCTCTATACAATGAGGTAAAGGGACGATGGAATCTAATGAGCGATCTACACAATAGCACCTCCTACTATACCACACATGCATTGCAAGAGATATAATTGTAGGATTATGAATCGGATCATCAAGCCTTATTGATCCCAGGCTCCCCCTGCACGGGCAAGAAGCAAGCTCCCCTGGCTGGGAGCTCCCTCAGCTGATGGGGATCCCAGCTGCAAGGGCATAACATGCGTTCCTGAGGCAGGGGGGGCCCCCCATCAGTTGATCTGGGCTCTCAACCACAAGGGTGCCACAGTGATGTGGTGCCCCAGCTGTAGGGGTGCTTCATGGGACATCACATCAGCTGCCGTCCCCATGGCTGAGAGCCCTACCAGCTGATGCAGTTCACAGCTGTGGAGGCATATGCTACTGCAGCTGGGAAGCAGCCATCAGCTGGGAACTCCCAGATTCAGATGCACAGAGGGACTCCCAGCTAGGAACTCTAATCAGCAGACAGGGCTCCCAGTCACAGGGGCCCCTAGCCACATGTTCAATTAATGGCATGATAGAAAGCAGCTACAAAGTTATTGCACATATTTTGTGGAATAACTTTGTAGCTTATTACTGGTATCATCATGCCATTAATTGAACAAATGTGTGGCCAAGTGACCACTTAAATGTGTGAATAACCAGTTAATTTGCCTTAATTGTAAGGTGTAGATGGGGCCCCAATTCATTTTGCCCTCTTACACTGAGGCACTAGAGAGAATCAGTGCTTTTGTTCTCCAGACTCATTATGCAAAAACGTAAGAAAAGACAGAGCCTCATTAAACCATCCTACTCCTTACAACCCTGCACAAAAACAGTAAAAGATGGTGCTTTGAAAAGTAAAACTACTGACAGCAGGTAAGAGTGCACTAAATAGCCAATTATTCCAGGTGGCTATCTGTTGCAGGGATCCAGGATTTTAAAAATGGGGGTGTGGGTTAGGTGTTGCAGCTGTGGAAGTACTCCCACACTCTCAGCTTCCTACTAGGGCAAGCAGACCACTGTGGGAGAAGCAGCTGGGAACTTTTTTTTAGTCCAAGAACCAGCCCTGCAACTTTTGGCATCCCCTCCTGTCTCTTCCATCCCTCCTCTATAACAACCCCTCCCCCCCTCTCCCATTCCCCCTCACCCCCTTGGCCCTCTCTATTTACACCTCTGGGCACAAGAAAGGAGACCCATCCACTCCTGTACTTCTCCAGCCAGGGCTAACGGGAGGGTGAGCAAGAGCTGGGCTCAGCCAGAGACAGCAGCAGCAGCAGGAGGGGTTCCACCTCCCTGAGCCTGTGTCTGGCTTGGCAGGGAATGTGCAAGGCGACCAGTAGGGAGGGGGAACCTTCTTGTCACCACTACTGCTGCTGTCCCTAACTGAGCCCAGCTCCCCACACAGCCTGCCTGAAGTGGGGCAGGAAGACTGCTGGAGCTCCCCCTGCCCCTGGGTCAGCCAAGGGACAGTGGTGGAAGAATGGGAGCAGAGATGCTCTCCTTAGTTTTGGTTTCCACACAAATTTGCCAATATGTAATGTTTGCTGACCACTCTTTGTTCCTTTGGTTATGTAAAATAATTTTCCCTCTGTGCGTCTTGCCTACTTGGAATATTAGTTCTTTGGGGCAGTGATTATTTATTTCACTTCCTTAACGAGAATGTGGGGCACATTTTTGTTTGGACCCTAGAAACAATATTGCTGTGACAAGGTCAGTCAGCTAGAACTGAGGAGCTCGCTCGCTCTCTCCACCCTCCCCTCTAAATTTTCTTCTTCTTCCAAACTCGTTCCTCAACAGAACCTCCCCCAATTTGTCTCTCACTTGCCTATGACCCCCCTGTGGAAAGCCTGGAAAGACAAAACAGGGCTGTTTTCTTCCTCCTGAACTCTGGCTAAGCCTGTTTTTTAAGTCCCCTGAGAAGAAGAATCTTGCTGGCAGGGGAATCTTCCTTTCTTCCACCAACACCCTTAGAAGGAAGAGAAACCCAGCCATGTGATCATGGAGGGGATGCCCAGAACAGGTGTCAACATGCATCTTCTTTTTTCTTTCAGCCCTCCTCTCAGAGAGGAAGTAGATCTTTTATTGTAAAATTATCATCTCTATTATGGCAGCACCTAGAAGCCCAAACCAGGATGGAGACTCTAATGAGTTTGGTAATATGCAAACACAGAATGAAAGACAATCCCTGACCTGAAGATCCCCTTATCTAACTAAGACATGAGACAACTAGTGACAGAAAGGCAAGAAAGGAAGAACTACTGGGACACAAGTTCAGGTACATCAAAAAATTTAAATTTCTACAAATCCCACATCCCCTCCACCAATCCATTTTGCCATGGTAAGCTGCTACTTTCCACAAAGGCATTATAGGTTTATAGATGTAGGGTCACAAGGAACCTTGTAGATCTTCTAGTCTGACCCCCTGCCCTCGGCAGGAGAGAAAACTGGGCTCAAATGACCCCAGCTAGGTAAACATCAAGCCTCCTCTTAAAGACCCAATAATGACTCCAAGATCTCTTTCTGCCACCATGCTTTCAAGAAGGGAGTTCCCCCAGCCTGTAGGTATGCTGTTGGTTCCTACTGCCTAAATGCAGCACCCTGCACTTGTCAGTATTGAATCCCATCCTATTTTCATTTGCCCACCCCTATAATCTGTCCAGGTCCTGCTGTAATCTGTTCTTCCCTTCTAGCGTGCCCACCTCACCCCAAATCTTGGTATCGTCTGCGAATTTAAACAGGGTGCTTTTCACCCCATCATCCAAATTGCTAATAAAGAAAGTGAACAGTGCGGACCCAAGGACCAAGCCCTGGGGGACTCCACTGCCCACTTCCCTCCAGGTCAAATATGACCCGTCCATGACCACTCTCCGAGTACAACCCCTCAGCCAATTTGCAAGCCATCTTATGACAGAAGTCGGTCTTGTAGAAAGATCCTAATAGCTTCAAGGTCCAAATCAGAAGAATATTCCTTGTGTAAAAGACTGAAAGAAAGAAAGAACAGTGAAAGGTGCTGGTGGTAGAAAACACATAATACAGGCTAGTACTTGTGGAAGCAGTGGAGGAAGAGGTGATTCTGGTGATCCACCCAAAAGCAGGAAGAAGCTCCGCTCGGCAAGCCCACTGAAGATGTCCCCTGCACAGCACGTCCTCATTCATCAACCAGTAGGGCCTAAACCGGTCAGAGGGAACTGGGTTCCCCTTTACTTTAACTCCTACCCCTGATCAAATTTAGTCTAAGAACTGTAAAAGACTCGGAACATTTGACTAAACCAACTACTTTAAAAAGTGTCATTAGTGACCCTTCAGAGAATGAAAATCACAGGATACTGCATTTTCTAAAGGATTACAGTACACAGGAAGGCAGAGCACAGGTGGCTCAAATCAACCCTTTTAATAGGAAACTCTAGGCTGCTTTCTGTTCCAGGAGAATTCTCTCCAGCTAGCTCCAGGGAATAAAGTACTACCAGGGCTTGTAGTCGTCATTTTCTAGGGTTCTGCCTATGGTACAAAAGATGTGCATGCCCCGAAACTGTTTTCAAGTTTTAACAACCTTTTCGAAAGAGCCATTGCACCATCATAGCCATCACTGTAACCAATTTTGCAAGACAAAAGACAATCAAAAAATCAATACAGAAGACATTTTTGTAAGAGATGTGTTCTTGAACTGTTCATTTACTTCCTTTGGCTGTTTCAATGAGGCCCGCTACACCATTCCAACATTGGCCTTTGCTCTATGCAAACACATAATCCAGAGTAAAAAAGGGGAGAAAAAAAAGTACCTTTGTCTTCAGTCAAAACCATTTCATTTTTATATATGTTACAGTGATCCTCTTTTTCTCAAAACAGTCAAACGCTTGTACAAATGAAAGGCAATGTTTCCAGCTATTGCCCTTGACTACAAACACACACACGTGATAGGGTAATTAACAGCTGTCACAGAGTGTAGATTTGTATTGACTAACCACATAAGATGTCATGTTTTACTCATTTGGAAAGTACCTAAGCACCATGGCTGAACTCATTTCGAAACGAGAGATCAGTTCCTCTTCATTTGTATAAAAGAAGTATTTATCAGGAAACCACACATCTCAAAAACCTCCCACAGCAGTAACTAATAAATATTACAGGAAGAAAAAATATTTAGATGTGTGCATACAAACCAGGATGTTACATAACACAAAATCTTCCAAAATAGAGAATCTTCACAAGCTTAGTTTTGACACAGGGTAGCTGCTCCACAGTAGCTGCTTCATCAGAAAGTAACATTTTTGCCACAAAACATCCACCTCCCTTTATGTTTTATAAACATAGGGGTGTACTAATATACACAAGTCCTACAATCAGTTAATGCCCAAGATTCATAAGAAAAACCCCAGAAGCTAAAGTTAGAAATCTAACAATCCTCACTGAATTCAACAGAGCTTGTGACATTTTATATCAGGCTACTTTCTTAGAAATCTAAAATACTATTTTAGATTTTGGCCACTTTTTGAAAATGTTGGCCAATGGGCTAAATATTTATTTACAGGAGTTTTCTTTCCTGTTATAGGCTACTGAAGTTAATTACAAATTGTTTTAATCAGTTCTCCTTATTGTATCTTGAATCTGACTATATCCAACAATTTCTTAAGATGGTAGAACCAAGATTGTCATGCAGCCTCAGTTTTTATTTTTTGTATTTTTCTAACCTTCGTATCTGCATAAAGCATGAAAACAAATGAATTCTGAAGGCTGCAAAATAAGACGACAAAAGAAAAAGACCCATATTTTTTTGAAAGGGGGTGACTTTTACGCCTATCTGAATAGATGAGGCAGCACTACTCAAGTTTAGTCAGCTGAAACATTGATATAGATAGAAGTATTATTTCCAAATTAAAGCTCCGATTCTTCACTATGTCTAAGTTTCCAGCCGTGGCTCCCCACATGCAATGCTACCTAAATCTGGCAGAAACAGGTTTGCACAGGGGAAGTACCTTGTGGCACTTGAAGAGTAAGGTTGACATGTGTCAGGAAGGGGTTTCTCCAGTTGCAGAAAATTCCCCTGTAGTGGGGGAATTTTCTGCTGGCTTCCTCCAGCTGCCTTAAGATCATTTAGAGAACACACTTGCCTTAATGGACAGGAACATTCTGTCCCACATCTTTTACCAGTATTTAAGGAACCTGTAACAGGGTCCTGCCCCAGAGCAGCAGGGAGCAGAGCCGGCTGCCAGCTCACATAGGGTTTCCTTCCAGTGGCGCACAGGTGCCAGGAGCTGCATGTGAGGCCCGTGTTATAGAGACTGGCCAAACTGGTTCCACTCCTTGCTGCCATGTGCAGCTCCTGGAACTGACTGGAGTCAACGTGCCACCAGCCAGGAGCACCTGCAAGCCGCATGAACAACCTGAGGGCCCACTACATGCTGCTGCTGTCAGCAGCGAGGGCTGCAGAGCATGGGGGAGCATGTGGGGATAGGGATCCCTACACCCCCAAACCCCACACCCTGCCCACCTGCCACTCTGCTGGGCATGGGCTCAGGCTCCACGCTCCCACCAGCCCCAACCCCACATTCCCACCCAGCAGCAGCTTCCTTACCTGTTGCCCAGAGCGAGTGCTGCACTAGAACATGAGGAGCAGCCACTGGAGGCCCAGGAAGTTGAGCAGGTTCACCAGCAAAAGTGACCCCCCTCTCCCACCCCCCAGAAGCTGTGCATGCTGGCTGGGGCTGAGGCATGAGGATGGGAAATGCATGGGCTGGGCAAGGTATAATTAATTATTAGGCACCCACAGGCCAGACAGGAAAAAGAAAAATTGCCTGGCAGGGCGAATTTGGCCTACGGACCATATTTTGCCTGCCGCTGCCTTAGGGGTTAATTACATAGCCTCTTATCTCCCCTTTTAACCACGCTCAAGCCTCACAGAGGTCACCAATCATTGGGCATTAAGCCCCATTGTCCAATCCAGTCACTCTCATCCATGGGCCTTCAGTCCCACTATCAACTCCAGTCAATTTGGGCCTCTGAACCTGGAATGGTCTCTGCCACTGTTGGGGCCTGCAGCCCCAGTGCCTCTGACCATCTCAATACCTCCTGGGCTCAGGCCTCTGTACCTTGAAGAATCTCCACCCCTCCTGGGCTTAAGCCTCTGCCTCTTCCAACAAACTCCACCCCTTGTGGGCTATGAGCTCCCTGGCTCTGCTTGTTCTCACCCCGCATGTGCTATAGCAGGGTTGGCAACCCCTGGCACACATGCCAGAGCATGCCCTGTGAAGCCATTTTGCTTGGCACACCACAGCTGACCTCAGCTCTGGACAGATCCTGCCACTGGCCACAAAGCCCAGGCTGCTTGCAGCAGGCAGCACAGAGCCTACAAGCCCTGCTGTCAGTAACCCAGGCTACACTGCAGGTGGTAGGGGCCTTCCCAGAGCCCAAGTTGCTTGTAGCAGGTAGCTGCCAGGCTACAAGCAGCTGCACCGGGATCCAGAACCCTGGCCTGGCTCATTGCCAGTGGTGGCTACATGCATGCCTTTGGGAGCACAGCAGGGAAGGGGCTAGGACTGCACTGCCACAACAAGGATCGGGCCCCTCGCAGACCAACATCTTCTAAGTCAAGGCTGTGGAGTTTTCTGGTATTTGTCTCAGAAATGTTGCCAACACCTAGGCTATGGGCTCCAAGAAGCATAGCATATCGTTATTACGTTGTAATTAGGGGTGCACTGATAGAGTTTTTTTGGCCAATACAGATAGCCAATTATTCACCAGGCATATCAGCTGATAGCAATCCGATAGCTGATTTACAGGAGTACACCCAGGCAGTATGGAGTGCAGCTCTCTGCAGGTAAGCCTGTGGAGGGGGAGGGGGTTAGGGCATACAGGAGAGAGGAAGAGCAGATCAAGGTCCCTCATGGCAAGGGAGGAAGTGGGGCAGAGCTGGAGCTAGTGGCACTGCCCAGCCAAGGCGGTGAGTGGGACCCCAGGGCCGGGGTGGGGAGCAGGACAGAGCTGTGGGCAGCAAGTCCAGGAGATCAGTGTCCTGGGATTTAAAAATGGCAGTGGAGTCCTTGAACTAAAGCTTGTCAAATAAGCTTCAGGTCAAGTGCCACCGCCACCATTTTTAAGCATGGGGATGCTTTTAGGAGTGGCGCCAAGCAGGGCTAGGGCAGAGGTGTGCTGCTCGCTGTGGGCTCAGGGCTTTCCACCCTGCTGCCTTTCCCTTGGGAGCCCTGTGCTGGCTGTACTACATCCCCTGCCCACCTGGCTGTGGGAAACTCAACTCGCCACCCCCACTGCTGTTGGGTTGGCAAGAGATGCGCAGCCAGTGTGTGGTTCCCGAGACAAAGGAAGCAGGCTGGAAAGCCCTGAGCCCCACAGCTCACCTCTACCCTCACCCTGCACACAAATCTGTGGGGGCACATGCCCCCATGACTCCCCTGGGGACTGCGGGGAGTGCAGGAGTGGGGAGCCACCCACCCCTGAGCCCCCTGGACAAGCTGCCTGTGGCTCCATTCTACTCCGTCCCAGCCTCAAGGTCCCATTCACTGCCCTGGCTGGGCAGCACCCCCAGCCCCACTACCTCCGTCACCTTAGGGGCCTTAATCTGTCCCCCACGCTTCTTCCCCTCTACAGACTTATCCGCAGGGAGCTGCTCTTCACACTGCCCAGCTGTTCTCCTGGCTGTATGCATGCTGCAGATGCACACATGCAGGTAGCATCCGGGACCCTGGCCAGAAAGCATATTTTATTTATCAGTATATTATCTGCACCAGCCAAAAAAAGCCAACAGCCGATAACGTTTTTTGTTTGTATATCAGTGCCTGCAATGATATATTGGTCGGTGTACCTCTAATTGCCAAGCTGGGCCCAATGATCTTGTGAGGTCCCTTCCAGTCCCTAACATCTATGAATCTATGTACAGCTGAGCTACTTTTCTATAACAGTGCCATTCTAAAGAAGCATTACCTTCTGCACATGGTAGCAGAGAAGGAAGCAACGATTTATTTTTTTTGTAATGCTAGTGCTTAGCGACTCTGGACAAGCAGCAGGGTCCCATTACACAACACACTATATAAATGAATGAAGAAATGATTCTTGTCCCAAAGTAATAAGTAATGAAAAAAAAATAAAAAAAAATAAAATGTGGTGTTTAAGAAAAAACAGAAATAAAATGCACTGGTCCTTTACACTCATATTCAGCTTCTCATCATACACAGATGATTACGTTGATACAGAAAATGTCTTGCTTTAGTGGCTCCCATATTTTTTTCCAAAAAGCATTCTATATTAGACATTATGAAACTAACTCTAGAAAATATTTTGTGGACTGTAATTGCAGCTTGTTAACCACTATATTCAGTTAGTGACTACATACACACTTTAATCAAACACAGGCATAAGAGGAAGTTAAAATCATGGCAGAGAGCACTGGTTCATTCCCAGGAAGAATTGCATTTGGAATCCGTCAGTCTGCAGACATGACAAGAGTACAGGCACAAGTAGAAATACAAACCTCAAAAAGTTTCTACGCATTGTTGCTTTTCTGTTACTACCCTGAATTTCTTCAGTTATTTATAGTTAAACCTTTTATTTACAACATATGCAAGTGTACCTTTCCCTTTCACTATAGCATTTACTTTCTGTATTAAAAATGGGTGCTTGCAATGCATGTTCTACTCATTTCATATGCTGCCAAAATCTCTGTTACTGAATAGTTGATATACTACAACTTTAAACCTGACAACAGTAACTGAAAGGATTAGGCCTCAGGCAGCGTGGTCTAGTGCAAAGGTTCTCAAACTGTGGTCTGCAGACCACCACTGGTCCACAAGCTCCATTTAGGTGGTCCATAGAAAGGTTGCAGAACAAATCGAGAATATTTGTACTTGTAAGGTAAGACTACTGATATTAAAATATGAATTGTGTGCTTTAATTTGTAGAACAAAAAATAAGTTTATTAAGTGGTCCACCGAGACCCTCAGCAATTTTCAAGTGGTCTGCAAAAAAAAAGTTTGAGAACCACTGGTCTAGTGATTAGTCCACTGGGGGAGAGCAGAAGCCAGAGGCAGAGTTCAAAGCATTCACACCAAGGGGGAATTCCAGGAGCAGAGGCCAGGTCAGGGGACTAGTCAGGGTTCTGGAGTCAGAGATCAAGTTACCAAAGCCAAGGGGAATTTCCAAACAGCCAGTCCAGAAACCAAGTCAGGCAATGTCAGCAGTCAGAAAACTAAGAGCACAGGATCCAGGGAGACTTACCACAACAGGCCTTCAGAAAGAACTGTTGGCTGGCCTGCAGTCTGCTGCTACAGATGGACTTAAAGGGGAGGTTGTTCTCCCCACCTTTCAGGATTCCCTAATAAGAGCCAGACAGTTATCAGCCATGGTCAGGGGTTGCCAGGTTGGTCTCTGGCAGGTTTAGCCAACTGGGAAATTAGTTCTGGCTGGACTGTCCATTAGGGCCCCTGACAATAATTTTACAACCCCCTTCCCCCGCCCACCCACACACTTCATAAAGGTGTTAAAACACTTTGCAGAAACAAAATATGGTTGGTGGATATAAAAGAATGACTAGGTTAAACTGCATTGCAAGTCAACTAGACTAGCTGGGAACAGTAGACTGTACTTGGATGCTATAAGACCAGGTATCTTAAGAATTTAGTTGGGAATCCTGATTTCAGATTTTATGACAGATGATGAACTCTTCAAATCTACTACAAAGATAATGAACCTTTTATTAAAAGGAAAATCCATATTTAAAAGAGCTGAGTTGCTTATCATCTTTCATGCTGTCCTTTTTAAGAAGCAATGTTTATAGCTAGGAGGAAAGAATCAAGGTGTCCAAAATTCCAAGTAATTAGTTTTTCAAGCAAGACAAACTGCTGCAAAGTTGTATCACTGTATAAGCCTGTAATTATACACAAAAAATATTTAAAAGTATGTTATTAAGGCTGTTCCATCAAGCATTCAAGTTAGGAATCGAGGTTGCCTGTGCAGCCTTCATTCGGTTCTCTTATATATTCATACAGTGATACAGTTTTTCATTACATGATTGCATATGGTTTTTTTCTAGCCAGCCTCATTCAATACAAAGAATGGACACTGTTTACTAAGTAACTCAATATTCTGTTTTTCCCCTTGTGGCTCAGTGTCTGACCCCATGCCTTATTGATCAAGACAGTGATTAAAATCAAACACACCTATTCATTCTGAGCTCACTTTCAGACTCTTAGGACCTGATTTGCTAACCAGTGAAAACATTCTTTCTTTCCCTTTCTTCAAATCCCTGTCTCATTCACAACTTCCAAACTCTGCAACAAATGAGTCCAGGGCCCTGGAAACAACAACTTTCTGCAACAACCCTGGTTTATTTTCATAGCAGTTTTGTCCTGTATATCTAATGAAGCAGGGAGTCCCTGGAAAAAAAATCATTTGTACTCATAAAAGTAAAGACTGTGTTGTAATACTATTACAGAAAGGTACCCAATTAAAGTTGCATAAGCAACCTTCATTCTGGAACTGCCTAACTTTTGAGTGCTTATCTTTCTAAGCGTAATAATGTTTTTTAGATAAGGGTGTGTGGGGGGAGGTTGTAGAACTGTTCAGGTTTTTTAAAAAATGCAAACTTTAAAAAAAATGACAAATTCCACCCTGGGAAATCACAGTGACATTACTTAAGTTACAAGCTTGGTAGGAACTTCTTCATCCACCACACAGACCTCCATCAAACTGAGCTTTTAAAGTAACCAACCACAGAAGCAGAAATGGTGAGAGAGTCAAGAACCTTGGGTTCCTGTCCCAGGCTCTGGAGATAAGCCTGGTCTAGTGGGCACAGACATCTTTGCCCATTACCCCTCAATCTTGAGCTCTTCAGTTCTGTCCTCTGCCACCTCATCCAATCTCAGTTTCTACCACTGATGCACCAAATCCCCATTTTCACCTGTTCTTGAAAATTTAAAAGAAAAAATGAACTTTATTGTATGAATGTCTCATGCTAAGATGCAACAGTATCTTTGCTGTTCTATAATAAAATATATAATGTACCCTGCAATGTGAAAAAGCCAAGTATCATATCCAGAGCTTCCTGTATTTGCTGGCAAAAAGGACCTAAATTAGTGAAGGACCCAAAAGACTTCGTGTCTTGCAGCTCTGGCAAAACTAATATATTTCTACTATACTTTATCATTAATGTTTTTACCAAACAATCTGAAAATAAATAGCAAAAATCAGGGCAGTATCACCTGCACCACGTACCTCTACTAATTTGTATTAACCTAATCTATTTTATGTTGTACTCAAAATTTTCAATGGGCTGCACCAAAGTGAAATGAGCACCGGAGATCTTCACTCCCGCTCCTAATAGGAGAGAGGCCCACATTTCTTCCCCTCCTTGCAGGGGCCAGTAATTTTGGAAACCTTAGCAGATGGACCATGGCCTGAAAAAAAATCACAATGATCTCCACTTGTGTTCTAAAAAAGATGCTTCCATCTCAGGAAAGAGGCACAGAAAGTAGTGGAAAATGCCTGCACTGCCACCATCTCTTGCTGCACCTATCTATGGACAACTAAATGATTCCAGTCCACCACCCGCACCAATACTAATTACCATAGAAAGACAGGAAGTCATGAGAGCAGCATTCAAGGTCATTAATGACATTTGGCTTGCTACACGACACTCTACATCAATTTTTTCTTCATCCTGGTGAAGTGTATTGAAAGGGAACATATACTGTAAGTAGTGAGGGAAGTCTGGATTTTAGATAGCGGTACAGAAAACAGTTAAATAATTGATCCTGGGAAAGTGGTTCAGGTTTTGACATTTGGGAAACTACTAAAATCACTGGCACCAGGAAGGACATGCCTCTTGTCCTTAATAGCCTTAATATATTGTTCATAGAAGTCAATCAAAAGTTTCCAACTGACTTCAGTGCAAGCTGGATCAAACCTCAAGCGAAAACTGACAACTTTGTTAGAGGCCTGAATTCTTTTTTTCTACCCATGAGTTCCTGGTAACACACAGTTCCCTTAATATTTGCCATATCAACAGCCTCCAACGTATCACACATTGACATGCAAGTTCATTACTATAGTCTGGTACTTCTGCAAAACAACAAGCAATGAAATACAATTTTATAAGGCCATTAAGATGCAGTGTCAACAGCATACCAGGATGGAAAGTGTAAAGTACTCACATTCAAGAGCTGCTGTTTCAGTTTATCTACAAACCAAAGCAGACTATACTATATTGAGTATAGTCACTTGTTCAAGAGTGTCTTTAAAATAATAACAAATACTTCTTAATGAAACTTAGATCCTGGAACACAATTTTATGAGGCAATGTATTTTATAGCAAACTACCCATGTGCAGTAACTGTAATTGTTGCTGACACATTAATAAGGCTTGATTCTGAAGCAGTCCAAGCACTGAACTCTTTGAATTGAATAGGACTTGTGCAGGTCACAGCACTTACGACAGTGGACCCCAGATTACCAACTCACAGCGCTAGAAAAATGCCTGAAATGCATCTACAAAAAATATTTCCTCAACATTAAAAAAGCCTAAGAACATCATGTTTCAACTTTTATATATGAATTCAGAGTTTATTTTGCAAAGTCTATTTTTCCTCATCAGAAAAGAAAAATGTTCAGTGTGCTTTCTCTCACAGCTTAAGAAGCTATTGTTCTGTCCTATAATACAATTATTTAATAAAGAGTTTAAAAATAGAGAATTTGTCTCAGTTTCAATAAACTGATAAGACAAATGTACAAGGGAATCAACCTGAAATCTGGTCAATTTAAAAGAAAAAGAGGAAAAGAAGAATTAGGCAATACACGTGCTGTTGATTTCCCTCTGCCAATATTTATAGTTTTACCATGCCATCTACACATACAAATATTTTACTTAAAAAACAAAAGAAGAAATCTCACATGGTTTTCTGCAACTCATTTAAAAAAAACAAAATTTAGTAATCTATATTTTTAACAAAAGGAGCATCCCACCTGGTCTATATATCATCTCTTCTCCAGCCAACATCCAGGCTTCCTTGAACCATATGGGTGGAAACAGACATTATCTTTATGCTGCTATAAATATTACAGTAGCATAAAGTGAAAAGCAAATGTACACCTGTGCCTTCAGGTATTTGTGTATACCACAAATATTTTAATTTGTGTCTGCAACAGAAGATAGGATTAAATTGGGCTGCTTTTTGCAGCCTATGTGTGTTAGCTCCAGGGGTACACCTGGAGGGAAAGTCAGGACTTTCAGAGTTCATGTACCTGCACGGATCTACAAGCGTAGAGAGGGGAATGCAAGTCCCTCCCCACTCACCTCCACAAGCTTTGCAGACACATGCAGGGAGAAATCCCTTGCAGAATGAAGTGTGGAAGGATGGGACCCCTGTTCAAGTTTCCCTGATCTGCACTTGCAGATGCATGCAGGGAAATCTCCTGCAGGGGGTCCTCCCACTCCCCAACACAGGGCATTCATCTGCAAGTGGGGAGATTGCAGACATGCCCTAAGGTAGAGTGCGAAAACACAGGGATGTCTACCAACATCCCTTGAATGTGACCAGCTGTGCCGTGACATTTCTAGTTTATATTTTCAGTACCATCATCAGACACTGAACTCAGAAGAAAAATGACCAATTCGTCAGCTGTTTGGCTTTTCATCTAGATGTAACTTTCTACTGAAGTGAGATACCTTGTAGTTAACGAAGAAAGACGCTTTCATACTTCCAGCATATTCTTAGCAAAAAGGAACTGTATTATTTACAGCAAAAAAAGACACCCAGTTCAAAAGGTATTGTGGTGGTAATTCCTTTGCAAATCTAGCAACAAAAACTTGTTTGCTGTGTGGTTTCCACAGCTTTGAAGAGATCACACCCTAACACCACAAGAGGTTTATTTCTTAAGTCTGTCAAACATTGCCAGGGCATGCAGAATTTTAAAAACTCTTTTGTGAGACCAGTTAACTTAAGAGTTACAACACATAACATTTTGAATGGGGTGATACCTATTTGCATGAGCAGAATATCCATATCTCTGCAAGTTCCTAAGCACTTCCATCTTTTTTCACCAGTGCTGTGGGGATGGATCACGGTCCCTCAGTATGCCCTGCTTTTGAACAATTGGCATCTGCCGCAATAGTTGATTAGGTTTATCCTGTAGAATAGATAGATAGATAGACACCCCTGCCCAAAGTGATCCAATGCCCTGATACTTCTACCATCTACAAAACTAAAACCACTGTGTCATAATGTTTAGGGACTTCATTTGTAAACTCTGTGCTAACTGTCCCACTCAATGCCACTAATGTGGACATGGATATACTTTGCCCCTCCTGGCAGCAAGGAACACTGGTGACACTAAGGGTTTAGGAGCAATATGAGATACAAGCATCAGAAGTGTGATCACTTTCCTTATGACATCCTGGGGCATTCTCAGTTCTAGTAATTCATGAAGAATAGAGGACTTTATGTTGGACTGTAACTATTATGTAACAAAAAGCATGCTTGAAGTGGGAGATTCTCTCCCGTGGCTAGAGGCAGATTCCACTTCCTACACCTGGATCCAAAGCATGTTGTTGCCCTTTTGCACAGTGAGTGCACACTTGCTGTTCTTGCTCTTACTTCTCCATCACATGTTCTCTCAGCCACTCTTTCAACATCCAAATAATTTTCAGTTTGACAGAGTCTTCTCTAGCAGCAGCAGCTATCCCTCCATGTTAGCTTCCTCCAGTCTTCGATAAATGCCTGCCTAATCAATTCTTCTTAGGCATACCTGGTATATTAAAATTAAATTTGGGAAAAGCAGTGCTGAGATTTTGAGGTGACATGTCTGGTTAGAACATGATCATTACTAAACAAATTATGCAACCCCTGTCTCTCTCCAGCTAACTATGATCCTTGAACTACCTCACTGTTTTTCAGATACAACTTGTGCTGTATTGCTACTGGGTAGGCCCTACTTCATGATGCGAGTAATGACTGATGCTGAAGCCAGCATAATACGGTAATGTGAGGTAGTAAAGCGGTTTGTTGATAAGAACTAAGGGAATCCCAGACAGTATTACAAGGCTAAAAGTATAGGCCTGTGTCCAAAAATAACAGAGTAGGCTTGATTCTGACGCAGCGAGAGAAAAACATGCCTATGCGTACCCTAGGGAATACCTAGCTATAACTGCTTCAGTACTACTGCAAAGAGTTCTAGTATCGGCTCCCATCATTTTTAACATGATGGTAATTAAACAAGGCAGGTTTAACTGAAGTGTTAATAAAAGGGCTGGAAGTTGTCATAACTCTGTCTATACTTGGGTCCCACTGTTTCTACCATAAGTGCAGCTGGCAAAAGAGTAGCATCACTAAGAATTTTGTTGGTAGTATAGAAAAGGCATTCAGTAAAATATAATACTCTGTGGCAGCGAGAAGCAGGTATTTCAGGAAGAGCATTAAATTAAGATTCTAATAATGTTCAGAAATTTCCCATTACCTAGGAAGTATAGTGTGTGTAGGCCTATATCAGAAATAGCAAACCACAGTCCCCTGGTTGATAGCATAAGGGAATTCAAGGAAACCAATATCCCTTTGTAAAACTGGGACAGATTAATGTCAGGAGAAATACACAATAGAAAAAAACTGTCAAAGCAAAGGCAGGAGCTGGGGTGGATGTCATATACTTGCATTTTAAAAACACCTTTGATAGTGTCACCTCCTATTCTCATAAAAAACTGAGCAGCTGTGACTTAAATGGTTACACAGTCAGGAGGGTGGCAAATTGGCTAATGGGACGCACTCAGAGTGGTGGTGGACGGGTCAGTATCGACCTGGAAGGATGTGGGCAGTGGAGCCCTCCAGGGCTCAGTCCTTGGGCCAGTGCTGTTCAACATTTTCATCAGTGATTTGGACAAGGGTGTAGTGAACACTGTTCAAATTCACAGATGAAACTAAATTGTAGGGCAAAACAGACATACTGGAAGGCAGAGACCAGATTCTCCCATGGCTTGGACAAGCTGGAAAAGTGGGCAGGACATAAAAGGATGCAGTTTAACAAGGATAAATGCAGAGTACTGCACCTCGGGAGAATGAAGCACCAACCTGCATACAGATTGAGGGAGGACTTTCTAAGCAGCACAGCAGCAGAAAGGGATCTCAGAGTCATAGTTGATTCAAAGATGAACATGAGTCAGCAATTTGACAAAATTAAAGCTATCGTGCATTAACAGGTCATCATGAACAGGTTTAGGGAGGTGATACTTCCCCTCTAGGCAGCACTGGTCAGGCCGCAACTGGAGTACTGCATTCAGTTTTGGGTGCTGCACTTCAAGAGGAATGTGGATAACCTTGAGAGGGTCCACTCATATGATATGGGGCCTGTAAGATAGGTCCTATGAGGAGAAGTTGAGGGACCTAGATCTCATCAGCCTCCGTAATGGAAGGATGAGGGGGGATTTGGTGGCCATCTACAAATTTGACAGTGGGGGCTGGGGAGGGAAGCAGCAAGGAATAGGAGATACTCTGCTTACCTGGAGTAACTAGAAACAACAGCCACAAACTGACAGGGAACAGATTTAGACTAGACATTAGGAAGAATTTCTTTATGGTAAGGGTTACCAGAATCTGGAATGGGCTTCCAAGGGAGGTGGTGCTCTTCCCTACCTTGGGGGTCTGTAAGAGGAGACTGGACAAACACCTGCCTGGGGTCATGACTCCAGCACTCTTTCCTGCCCAGGGCTGGGGGTTGGACTGGATCTGCTGACGTCCCTTCCAACCCTGAAAATCTATGAAATCTATAAAATATACCAGGTGATAAGTAGACTTAAAAAACAGGCAAATACAGAATACTAGAGAAAATGGTTTACCCTCCTGTTTGCTCTAAGCAGAGAAAGACAGCTTAATGGAAGCGAAGACACACTGACAGAGCTATTGAAAATGACTTTTACAAAGCCGAGATGATCAGCCCCTCCTAGATCAGCCAATAAAGACATAAGAAAAGTACCATGTAAATGTGCCTCACAGGATATCACAAGTAACTAAGCTTATACACAGAATATACCATAAAGGGTAATGAAAAAGCTTGCAAGCATCTAGGCAGAGCTAAATTATTTACCTTTATACACCTACTTGCAAACACATGCACATATGGCAGCAGCAGCAATGCTTACACCCTGAACTCTGGAGTTTCGCAGAGCTAGCACTGCCAGACAGTGAGCTCATAGCTCACTGTACCTGCATGACACAGTCAAAGTGGGTAGTGCCAGGCCACTGCACTCCCCATATCTGCCCTTGCTTCAACTGCTTTCTTTACTTTTAAAAATTAGATCCTTACAATTTTCTTGTTTTCCTTTCCTGTAGCACCTCACTGCAAGGCAGCACTGAATAGTTTTATTTTTCAAATATACAGGTCAAACATTTCACAAGGAAAGTAACACTACATATTTACCTAGGAAGAAGTCTAACCATTTCTGCTTTCAGGTCTAAACCTGTGCATTTGGTGGCTGTATGTTTTGGGGGCATGAATTGAGAGT
Organism: Crocodylus siamensis; assembly: GCF_052110815.1. Lineage (NCBI taxonomy): Eukaryota > Metazoa > Chordata > Crocodylia > Crocodylidae > Crocodylus > Crocodylus siamensis. Next base: position 131,325,338 of record NC_143397.1, on the reverse strand, counting down.
CACATCAGCTACACTGTATAAAAGGAAACAACCTCCCCCCTGACGGCAAGGTTGTCAACATTACTGGTTTTACAGGATTTGTTAGAACCAGGAGGGGGGGAGGGGGGGGGCGCGGCGGCGGCAAGAAGTGGTTTTGCCTCTTATTTTTAATCACTATAGTGAAGACTGATGACCAAAGCTGATACAGAAGCAAAATCAAAGAAAATAAACCAGTCAGACAGCTGGCTTAGTTTGGACAATCAGGTTCAGTAAGGAAATTGTCTACAGAAGTTCTTCTTGTAGCAAATCTGTATTAGTCAACACAGTTCATGGGGTTTCTGGAGATGAAGAGTACTTGAGACTTTTAGACCTTTACAATGGATATTGAAGTAGAGAGTATCAGGAATGATTCAGCACAGGTCCTCCTTAAAGTAACCAGGACCTCTGTGCCACCCTGTAAGGAGCACATACCCCTTACCTCCTCACACTCCAATCAACCATACTTATCAGCAGGGATATGGGTATTCCATTCACCGCAGAAAAACATGTATTTTCTCTTTTAAAGGAGAAAAACATGGGAAACTGTGGGTTTCCCCTTGCAGGTCAGCAGAGTTCCAGCCTGCAAGGGGCTGCTTGAGGCTGGGGGGGAACAGGATACATGGGGCTGTGCTCAGGACAGGCAGCAGCCGAGGGGAGTGGCTCCTGCTGCTGCATACACCCTGGGAAGGCCTGGGGGGATATATACCCCTAGATTTGCGTGCGACAAACTGGTGCTGCGCCGGGCTCCTCCCAGAGGGGGCTATGCCAAGCTGTGCTCAGGCAGGGTGGGTGGTTGCACTACGGTAAATTTTGGGGTGGCTGTAGTACCCGCCCCCCCAGCCCTCTCCCAGCTGGGCAGCCCCAGCCCCACTCCCTCCCTCACCAAGGAGGCCTTGATCTGCCCCCACACCCCTTCCCACCCCCTATCCCCTTCCACCACAACAGACTTACCAGCTGCATGCAGCTCTTCAAGCTGCCAGGCTGCAGTCTTTGCCACCTACACGCTGCACTGCAACTGTGTGCATGCACAGGCCACATTATCAGCCACGAGGCCAATTTCCAATAGTCAATTTTCTTTATAGCGGTGCTGATCTGATATCAGACCAATGCATCAGTGTACCTCTAATGGTAAATATATCAATAAAACACTGTGTTTAACTGATACGTATACATATACAGTGGAAAACCACGGATTTGGGGGGGGTTTTTTAAAATCAGATAATTTGGGATTTTTAAAACAGAGAAAACCAGGATCCCTGCCTATCAGGCAGTGTTGCATGGATAGAGGCACAGAAAAGAACTGATATGGGATGGATGGGCAGGGTGAATCTAGGTTTTTCTAGCTTCAAAATCCTTTATTTTGCTCTGAAGAAATGTATATAAAATTATTTCCATGGATGTTATATAAGAGAGAAAGGGATAATAAAATTTTTTTTAAAAAACAGCCAAGAAAAAGTCTCAGTTAGCCTACAAGTTTGCTCATCTCTTCCTTTCAATGTGCATGACCTATTTGTATTGGTTAGTTAAGTATTTTCATAAAATTTTCCTTGTCTGGTAGCTTTATCCAAGTACCTACAACAAACTTAAACTGATAACCACCTTTATATTAACATACACAAATCATCATAGATTTGTACTTCAGACAGTATTGCCTTATTATTGGGGAAGGAATGAGAGTAAACATTTCTAAACAGAAACAAAATCACATCTTTTATACATAAGCATAACCAAATAGTAATTCACACTTCAGTATAATTCCCCCAAAATATCATTTCAGAAACAGAAGCATCTAAGCAGGTATTATAGAATGACTTTTAATGATGTATGGAATTAATATAAACAGACTTTGAAAAAAAAAAGGACTAAAAACAGCTTTACTGTGACAATCTGTATTAGCTTCAGAAGAGAAAGTGTTCTTTTGGATTCTCCTTTTGAAAAATCCTTTGCTCTTTCCTGGGAATCTTTTTATTAAGGTCAGCATTTCCTAATACTGTATCTAGATTCTTAACACACTTTACAAGAGTGCAAAATTAATAATGTATTAAATAAATCATACAATATTGGGGGCGCGCGCGCGCGCGCACACACACACACACACACACGGACTTAACCTGTAAAAAGAAAAAACTTATTTCCTTACAGGCAGGGCCTATTGGGGATTTTTGACATCATCTCCAAATGAAGTTATACATACAGACACCAAGATACACTGACAGGATTGAAAGAAGACGACATTCATCATACAACTTTAAACTTGTGTCCCGTTACCAGGCCACATCGCCGGTAGTGCACTATGAATTAATATTTTTTTAAGATGCCGGGAGTCTCAAAAAATGGAAATGGCCCAGGTCTCTCTCAACCTCTGAGAGGGCCTGCTTACAGGTGCTCTTACTCAGTGGTAAAACATGCCTTCTTCACATAGCCCAGGTGAGGAATATGGCATACTCTGCAAAACGAGCGTTTGCATAAACACAGAGGTGAGTAAAATATAGCCTGCACACCAGATCTGGCCCACAGCTGCCCCCTGGCAGAAGCTTCCTGCCCACCCATCCAAAACAGCGCAGCAGGGGCACGAGCAAGAAGAAAAGCTGCAGCTAGAGACAAGGGGAGCAGTCAGTAAGCAGCCAGCTGCAACCACACCAGAAGAAGCCTCACTGGAAGCTGTACATGCTGGCCAGAGCCACCGGGGCTGTTCTGTTTCCCTCACCTCCAGCTGTGGATCCTCCTCTTACTCCTGCCCCTACTGCACTGCTCCAAGAGGGACATCAGCCGGGCAACTCTTGTCTTAGTGCACCAGGCTCCAGCTGCCAGGCTCCCAGATGCCTTGCAAAGCAGGTGAGCAAAGCAGGTAGAAGCTGAAGCCAGAGCCCTAACCACTGTGGCAGGAGCCACCTGGCTGAAGCTTTCCCCCTACCCCCCCGGCCCACCTGGAGCAACACAGCAGGGGTAGGAACAGAACAAGCTGCCAACGCTGGAGGCAACAGGAGCAGAACAGCCCCACTAGCCCTGGCTAGCACATGCAACTTCCAGTGGGGCTGCAGCCAGCCAGGAGCTGCTCTGCTCTCCTCCCCTCCAGCAGCAGCTTCCCCCACTCCTGCCCTTACTGCAGTGCTCGGGGTGGGTGGAAGGGAAGCTTCAGCCACACAGATCCTGCTGGAGGCAAAGGGAGCAGAGTAGCACCCAGCCAGTTATAGCCACACTAGGCCCCACCAGAAGCTGCACGCTGGCCAAGGTTGAGGCCAAGCCAGCAGGCGCGGGTAGGAGTGCAGCAGCAAAGGCTGGCCCAGGTGGGGCTCGCCCCATGCAGAGTGTGGACCACACTGCTGGGACGAGCTTGGCTGGAAACCCCAACTAAGAATCAAGTCAGAGATATTATCTTCATTGATGGAGACCCTAGCGCTCCATTTCTTTTCAGAGAGTAGGATGATAAAATGTTAATATTTAACTACATCAGACCAGATCCAGCCTGTGAAACAGTGTTCATCCCACATGTAGGGCTCCAGAAACTTGGTGGCAGAGGAGCAGTGGCAGTCTTAATTGCAACTGATGATACCAATGCTTCCCCAACCACCAAATTTCTAGACCCATGGGAAGTGACAGTAGCATAAGGAGGGTGGTGGGGGTAAATGGGGCAGCAACTCCAGGTGCTGCTTTTGTGGGAGGAGGCACCAGAATAGCCACCAGCACCACTGGCACAGCACTAACTGGTTCTAACCCACGTGTCATAGCTGCCCCAGACACAGAGCCACCCATGGACCCACCAACCCCATGTCCCTCATCTAGCCAGCCCACAGGGCCTGCCATGGTAGGTACCACTGAACTATATCCATTCCCAAGTACATCAAGAATGATGAAAAAACATAGGATTCAATTTTTAGTTCAGCCCAGGCGAACTAAGATTTTTCTTAGTTTCCTTCAGAAGAAATGCGGGAAAACTAACTGGCATGCATGACTTTCCAACGAGATGATCACATGCAACAGCGTAGAGCAGAATGTGCACCAGACATGATAGGACAAAAAGCAGCCTGGAAAATACCTTGAGTTATGGCCACAAAGATGCAATTTGCATGGCTAATCAGCTGGCAGTGACTGGTTTGAAAGGTGAGGTTCAAAAAAAAAAAAAAAACCACCAAGATACCAGCATGACAGGATCAATTTTCCTCAGGGTACAGCAGCTTAAGTCTTCCCTACTGCCTGGCTGCATTTATTGTCTACCACTTATCTGTGGTATCTTCACAGCTCTTGAACCATTCGTTATCCATCTTCTCCTGTCCACCTAAAATGGTATTAATACACAGAGAAAACTTTGCACTTCTGTAAGCTATAAGGAAAGATTCATCCAAAGCTCGGTCAGGCATATCAAGGTCAATACGACAAAAATGAATATGTTGGAGAATACCAGAAAAATAAGGGTTCCAAAATCACTTTGAGCAGGGAAGAAAAGTAACTGTTGTTGAAAGACCAAAGTAGGATGAAGTAGACAGTATTGAGGCAAGTTGGAAAAAGAAAACAAAGTAGTAGTTATCAAGGCGTTATGGGTGACAAAACAACCAACCAACAAAAAAAACCCTCCCCCCGCTTTTGTGGTCTTATTTCAATGTTAACAGAAGAGGAGCTATGACTTTTCTCACTGTCCCTCCTCATGATGCCTTCACTATATTGATATTAGCTTCCAAAGTCCACCTTTTAATCCAAAAATCTCTGGTGAGCTGTATAGTGACCTTATATAACTTCCTCCTAGAGTGAGTAAGTTTACCAAGAAAAAAAAAAAGATACATGGAACAATTATTAAACAAAATACTGGGGGGTGGGGGGAAAGGAGTAGCAGGGGGTGACAAATTCTTCTTGCCTCTCTACTGAGTTTGTTTTGATACTATATCCCTGTTGCATAGATTTTCCATATCCTTGTGTCAGGTCTACTACCTCTAGCCACAGATCTGTCATATCTTCATTTTTTATTATATGCTTACCCTGCAGGCCAACCTTTCTGTTGAACCAGCCTTTAATGAAGCCTGGACATACAACCAAGAGGGATGTAGATATTTTTATGGTCATAAGGATTAACTGCACGATGTGAATAAGCTACAGAGTAGACCAAAATACCCTGGGACCTTTAAAAACATTTGTGAGGTCTTCGCTTTTAAAAGAAGGAAGACAATCTGGAAATATCATGTAGAAAACCCCACAAGTGTCGTCTGAAGTGGCAGCTGCATTGGTAGATGTGGATGTGACTATAGCAATGGAAGTACGGCTTCAAAGTGAACAAGTGCATTCAGCATGTCAGCTAAACCTAACGTTATAGCCAGATTTGGGTGACAAAGCACAAATGTTTCTGCACTGCATTTTTAAGATTCTAAGAAGCAGTTTTTCAATGCATAAACATTTAAAGGTGGAATGCAAATCTAACTAATCAAAAATGCTTACAACCTTCCCTCTATTTAATGGAGGTTCTCCTTTACACTTTTTGTCTTAGTTACTGTTGCCAAAACTGTGTTTTTAAAGCCTGATGGAGAAAAAACTGATTAGTTAAAGTACTGGCTCAAGAGACACATTTACGTCAGTGTTTACTAGAATCATAGCGTTCAAATTAACTTGCAGGTACAAGTACATGGTTCTGTATCTAAATAAGCCCTTTCAATTTGCTCATATTATAAGAAGAATATTTCTTCTTTTTGGTCCCTTTCCTCAGACCAGAAAGATTCTAAGCGTCCATAATTTTTGTTTTTAAAACAGAGGAAGAAAAAAGAAAACATGATTAACCAGAACTCAGTTCTGGGGAACACTGCCCACTCAAACTCCTTTTTAAAGGTTTTATTTTCTGCCAATAAAGCATTAACTTTCAGGGTGCAACCTGTATCTGGGGGGTTTTAGATCTCATTAAAACTTAAAATCTTCAAACACACAGGACAAACATGTTACTCATTATTGTTAATGCTGTGCAAAGTTTGAATTCTCAGCTGAAAAAAAATTAAACATCTAGAAGCTTTTAATGCTGAGCCAAATACACTCAACATGGTTCACTAGAAAAATATCTAGACTGCCCGACTTCACTCTAACACAATCCTATCAAAGAAATGAAGGCTGTCAGACACAGGGGCACCCAAATCTAACACGTCCTCTCTTCTGTATAAAGTCAACTATAAGCATTAGAGACAGAACTTTTAATAGGAGCAAATTTATAATGCAGGCACATAAATGTGGTATTTAACTGGTCAGTACTTTAAAAGATCAGATATTCTGCACATACAAACAGAAACTGTCAGAACTAAAATAATTCACAAGAAGGAAAAAATAAATAAGTGTTACATAAACTAAACAAACATAATTGTATTTTGAAAATCAGTCATTGTTAACTTATACATCCAAATAAGCATGTTTAGTAGATGTCTATCTACACATATATTTTAAATGCATCCATATACATATTTGCTCTTTTCTTTCCTCCAAATAAATTAGCTTCTATATGTACAAACTGAGAATAATTAATTTAACTTTGAGCTATAGTGAAGATGAATTCCTTGTTGCCTCTTGAGCAAGTTACAGATTTCACTCCACAGGCCTTTGAATTATAGTTCTTAACATAGCATGCTGTTATCTGGTTGGTTACTTGTCCTACTTTCTCCAAATATTTTACAGCCATGTTATTCCTGGCTTATTCCTTTGTTTTTTCAACAAGATCTTTAATAAATTTAATTACCAGACAAGTTAAGTATTATTTTATGTGGAAAGTAACCATGTATAAAATAAAAATATGAAAATCTATATGAATAACCAATGTGCATATCTCATATTCTAAAGGAGGACAGACCACATAATGAGACTTACTCTAGTAAATTTTCTAAGAACTAAAACAATTTTTGAAGGATATATAAACAGGCACAACGGATTTTCCTGTTTACTAGATGCCCATTAAACCAACAATGCCAATCACTTTAGCTGACAGAACAGGAAAAGAGTAGACAGTGCCCACAGGGAGAAGGGAACTGGAAGTTACTGCATAAAAATCAGAGAAAGAACAGACAGAGATGAGAGAGGGTGAAAAACAGAAGACAGGTTGGAAAGGAAAAGGAACAAGGGGCAAATACAGCAGTGGCCTTGATTATGAAAATACATACTTTGAAAAAAAGATGCAGAGAACATGAAACAAAAATAAATCTCAATTAAAAGTATAGTTTCTACATAAAGGCCATATTCTGTCCTTGATCTTAGTGCAAACCTCTCATTAAAACTACCAGGAATTTCCAGACACTGCCCATCCCTCCCTGTTCCTACCAGACTTATTTTGCCTTGCCATGTGCATAAAAGTACACCCATGCAAAAGAATGTTAGGAAAAATACTGCAAATATGGATACGACATCTCAGAATTAACTTTACAAATACTTCTAAAATGAGAGTGTACGAAAGAGTAACGGTGTCAGTAAGTGTCAGTAAAAGTATAAGAAGCACAGAGCCAACAAAATAAGAATGGAATTACATGAACCTGCACACAAATCTTGGTGCTTCTAACCCACGATTAGTAACAGCTACAGGCACTGAAAAAAAATGGAAGATTCAACTTTTACTAGGAGTGCAGATCAAAATTTAAAAATAATAATCAGCCAGCAGTTACATGGCAAGCTCTCTGGGGGCATGGATAATCTTTCTGTTGCAGGCCTATGCTGCACCCAGTGCAAAAAAGGTTCCTGCCCCACAATCAAAACTCTCAGGCACAACAGTAAATAACAAACATGCTCAAATTCAACTGTGATGCTAATCTGAAATGTTGTTTTAAAGGATCGTGAATATTTATAACCCACCCCCCCACACACACAAAGCTGGCAATAAATTATAATTTATTAAATTTGAGGAAAAAGAAATCTATTATGCACTCAAAATGTAGTAATAATTCCTACTATATATCAAAGTTATATCACTGAGTTAGGTCACATCGCTACTGCATTAAATCTCAGAGGAAGGAAGAAAGCAAAATGTATTTGTACAATGGCGCATGCACATGTCCACACTTACAAAACAACCACATTTAATTTTAAAAAATTACATATATACATATACACACAAAGTTATATATGTAGTTGTTATGCAAGTGTGCCCAAGATACCACACTTAGTTAAAAAGAAAGGAGAACATTGTAAAATAAAACTCCGCAGATTTTTGGCTAAGCTAGTTAGTAACGCATCGCCACAGAGAAAGGTACCCCTGAGATTTTATTTCCCAGCAACAAGTAACTGTAATAGTTAAGGAAAACTCATACAGCTCATTATATAGATCAAAAAAGAAATAGAAAGTTATGAAAACACTGTTCTGATAGACTAGCAAATTGCCCATCAAGAATGACTGGGGAGGAGCCCCACACCCAACCCCCCACCCCAACCCCCCCTGCCCAGCCCCATACTATCCCCACCATGCCCCACCACTTTGGGTCTAGCCCAGCTCCCCCCTCCCTCCCCACCACCACTTCAGGTGCAGCCCTGTCCCCGCTCCCCCCACCCCCGCTGCTTCAATCCAGACCCTACCCCACCGCTTCAGTCTGGCCCCACTCTCCCCCTTCCCCCCGCCACTTCAGTCCAACACCACTCTCCCCCCACCATGCTTCAGTCCAACCCTGTTCTCTCCCCCACCACCCCTTTCAGTCTGACCCTGCTTCCTCCCTCCCGCCACTTTGGTCTGACCCTGTTCCCCCCTTGGTCCAACCTCGCTCCTCTCCTTCTCCCCCCACCCAGTCATTTCGGGTCCGGCCCCACCCCCCCCACCACTTTGGGTCCACCTGGACTGCGTCTGCAGGCCTCCCCTCTGTCCCTGCCCACCACCTCCCCCTCCCTGCAGGCTGTCCAAGCTGGACAATGGGGGGTGCCACCACCATGATCCCATTTTGCCTTCAGGCAGGAGGGAAGCCCCACTGCTCGGACAGCCACACACCCCAGCCAATCATTGCCTGCTCTCTCGGCAGCACATGTTCAGTTGGCCAGAAGCATTATGGACAGACAGACAGAGCCTTTTATTATACTGGAATTTTAGAAACATTAACTATGCCTGGTTCTTGTTCTACCTCTTTCTCAGAGGCTGATCCCATTCATGAATGGCATGTGCCCCTGGCGGCTGCAGGGGGGAACAGCTGCGCTGGCAGCAATAAACAGGGAGCTCCCACAGGCACCACCGGCACTGTCAGCAGGGGGGGAAGCGAGCACCAACCACAGGGCGGTGGCCACCCGCAGGTGCCACTGGCAGTGGCGGCAGCCAGGGGCAATCACGCAGGGGGTGCACATGCTGTATGCACCCTCTACATGTCACCCCGATCTCATTCTATTTAAGATGAAACTAAACATTTTCTCAGAGTCCAAAAACTGTAGCAACTAATACGGGGAGCTGTTTTGGAGTTTTGTTTTGTTTGTTGGACAGATGAAACAAAAGCTCCTCTGTGGAAAATACTCTAGGAAAAAAAAAAAAAAAAAAAAGAGGAAAAAATTCTACATACCTTCCTCTGTAGACACATATTACTCCACACTAGACAAGGTCACTGGTAATACTGAACAGGTAGGGGCATAGTTTCAAAATATTTAGAAAACATTGTAACACCATTTTTGGTTTCGTAGAGTAACTGGCTCTGCCACCAGCATTTCTAGAACTTAATGCAACCATCTGACCTCCCTTCCAATTTGATACAGCTCACTAGTTAAGACAACAGTACTCAGCATTAGTGTATACCACTTTCCATACCACCAAAGCCAACCAGAATCAAGAGGGAAACATGCTGTACAGATAGGTCATTCCATGACTACTTCTGGTAGGGCTCATCCAATGTCATATACAACTAAACACACACACACACGTTTTATAGCTGTTGGTAACTATATTATGGATATAGGATAATACCACAACACTAATGTTTCCTCCCCAGATCTTTCACCGTGCAATTTCAGCCCAACAGGCCTGCACTGGACCATACAAAGGTGGAACTGACTACAGTCATGTACTTTTTATGGTAAAAGCTATACTTTTGTTTACAAAAGAATAATGTCTGTCAACTGTTTAAACCACTAGGCATCACTTTTCAAGGAAATAAACATAAAAAATTTGAGCAGCTTGTTAAATCCAGTAATCAGTTATTATTGGAGTATAAAGAGCAGGACTCGAACACACTGCAGCCTGGATTTCCAAATAAACAGTGCTCTTGCATTTAATATTAAAAAAAACACAACTCCACTCTCCATGGCACTGTGCAGTATTATTAACAGACTTCCCTGGTTACATTACTTTCATAAAGAATTACTGAAGTCAACTCATACACTGAGCCAATCATTCCACATGAAATTTAAAGTACATTTAAAATATTTTACAAGACAAAGAGTGTCTCCTACTTGTTTAGCAGTAACCTAAACAAGAGCTTCCCCATTTCCTCCCACAAATGTGTCTGACGATTCCAAATACCTGGCCTGCTCTTACTTTTAAAAACTGGAAATATTCTGAATAATATATTTAAGGAATGAATACAAGAGAAAAATACTGCGTTCTCCCAAGATCAATTTGTTCAGTACTTCAGACTTATTATTCATCCATTTTTTATTTATTAAACCTTGAGATCAACCATCTACAACAGCAGTTCAAATCTTTATTTTCCCTTTTTTTTTTTTTTTTTTAAATATGTAAGAGTCAAAACTCCTCTAAAAGAAATCACCCATATGGGTTTGTTTGGTTTTTGTTGTTGTTGTTTTTAATTACTAGATTAGCAAAACAAGCTCTTTGAAAAAACAACAGCTCTGGAAATTCCCTTTAACATTTCAGAGCAGAAAAATACTTTAAACATTTTTCACATTAGTAAACTCAAAGGAAAATCAAATTCTTTGAACGCTGGAAGAATCTCAAATGAAGGTTACTATGTTTAAAATGTAATAAATATAAAAATGTAGAATGTGAAAAAATATTCATTTATTTAGGCTCTTGACTATATACAACTATGCTGGAAGAAATTTTGTGATGAGTTCAAAGTGGGGCTACTGTTAAATCAAAATGGTTTTAATTTCCCCAGCTAGTGTTTTGTGTGTTATATCAGACAAAAGCTGTATCACAGAGCATACACGAGTATTGCACACATGTATCTGTGGGGAATACTGTATACATACACATATTGTTTTATCATCTAAACAAGGATTTTCCTAACTAATTTTTTTGGGGGTAGGGGTGGAAAAAGCAGCATAAATCTGTGTTCTCAGCACAAGACAATTACATTGCAAATTAACACCTTCTGGGCATCATAATTTTGACATCTAAACTAATTTCTTTTCAGCAGGCAGCACATTAAAAAAAAGTATTAAATGAATAAAGTTTGCAATAGTTAAAAACAAGTCACAAGTTTTTTAAATAATAAAATGGTGCTCAGCAACTGCTGAAGCTAGGTACCACAGAAACTACACAAAATAATACACTAAGCTAGGTGCAAACGGACAGTTCAATAGACTAAGTCTACACTTCATCTGCAAATTTACTCACCTTCATTCAGATCATTGGCTTCACATGTAATAGAAAACTACAAAGCCAACATAAAGTAGGAAAAAAAGACCTTCCGTTAGGGAACAGTTGAGACCACAAACCTTAGCTATTTTTCATAAAGATGTTAAGTACAGACACTCATAATATTCAATAGAGGTTTCCAGGCAGATGTTTTACTCTACTGGGTACTTCGTTATTTACATGATAAATACTAATGGCTACACATTTATAGTGGCTACTTTTCACATAACATTTTTCCCCAAAATACCAACATAATTAGGTCATATATCAACTAGCTGCTAAAATAGAAACTATTTGAATTGTGAGCATAAAAACATCTTTATTAAACTAGCATTTCATCTGTATTATGCTAGACCATTTTCTTTTAAACCTTCTAATAAAAATTTACTGAATTGTCATAAAATGCAAGGCAATGTTTTCTTGGGCACAGAGGCTTAACGAATTAATTTTGATCACAGAGCAAACTCTTTGTTCTAACAGAACTACTGATAGAACTTCTACTGAAATCCTCATTTGTGCTTTCATTTTCTCCAATAACTCTCTTCTGGTTGGCCTCCACAATTCTCAGATCTCCAGATTTCAACATATGCTGAATTCTATCACACTGCTCCTTACATATATAAGCAGCAACCGCTTCTTGACCCTACTCTCAGATAACTTCACATGGTTCAAAAGTACTTCCAAAGCCTCGTTCGCAGCTATTCTTTTTTTCTTCCATGAAGTCATAAAAGTTAGGCCCCAGGTCTTTTAGTTACTGTTACAGTGGTAAATTTGCTCATTTATCCTGAGTTTAAACTGAGAATGAGAAACAAGAGACTTCTTTACAGTCTGGACTACTCGTTTTTTAACCTACATCTCCCCCATAATATTTTAAAGTCTCATTCAAACATCCACCTCCTCCATTGCCTATAAACATTAGATTGTATTAGACTGTATTACATTCTTCTCTTGTTAGTTAGCGCATGCATGTATAATTTATATCCTTCTCTTCTTGTGTCCTTGTGACAGCTTAGCAGAATTTGCAGATTTGCTGGAATCTGACAGGGTTGCGCAGTGAACACTTTTTGCTATGGCCTTAAACTTGCGACTTCTGGGCTGGCAACCATGCACGTTAGTGCCCATGCCACCCTGCCCCCTGCAATTTATATGAATTGCACACACACTCAAAGATAGCACTGTGAGAGCTCTACTCAAAGCTACCCAACCCATTCTACTATAGGTTTTTAATTGCTCATAACTGTCAAGTTTCTAACTGAAATTTTCCATGCTAGGTTTCTACCTGAAGCTGTTATTCTGTTGTTGCATTAAGTTCCAGTTAAAACCTGTGGGGGTTTTTTCCTGAGAATTAAGTTTAGTAAAACAAAGCATCTTCCCCAAAGGTTAAAAATTCTTACAACCACTTAATTAGAAGCTCTAAAGGACTCCACAATTTACAGCAAAACTTGACACACATGAATCAGGAACTGGCTTTTTGCTGGCTCAGCATAAAATGTGCTTTAACTTAACCTGGCCCCAGGAAAAACAAAAAACAACAACAACAACTTTCCACCCCCACAAAAACTGTAGCTTGCACGTGCTCAGGAGAAAGACCTTATTAGCCAAAAAAAGCCTCTTTCTGAGCATGCTACACGCAACTTCCACATGCAGAAGTGCAAGGGCTAGACCAGGATTTTCCCATCAATTTCTCCTTGGTAGTGCATGATCATTCCACAGTGCCAATCAAAAGAATTAAGATCAGGCAAACTGTCTCCTCTGTTCAAGGTTCTCAGCCAGAAGGAAGCTTCTGACTTCACGCAGAGTGGTTAGGAACAGGGGGAAGAGATAGGGCAAGGAAGGATACAGGAGCCAGGGTTCATGCATGTGGAGCGAGAGGAGGAGAGACATAGTCAGGCACTGGAATAGGCAGAAGGCTTTAAAACAAATCAAAACACTCATCTAAAAAACCGGGAACTAAACTAGGTTTCCCTAATTTAAACACTGAAAACAAATAACTAGCTGTTAAGCTCACCAACAAGAAACAAGGTCTCATCCCTCTCTAGCTGTTCCTTCAGATAGAAGCCTGTGCTATACATTTCTAGCAATCCCAATGTGAATAACACTTCAGGGAACAGTCTGGTTCAACATAGCAGAACGGCTTGTTTTTCCATTTCCTTTTTTAAAGGCTATGATACTGCAATCTTAATACTTTCAATGTATTGCTCACATAAGGTAGAGCACTCAAACATTAGTGAATGCCAAAATTAAAGTTGTTTATGCAAATGAATTTGATACACAGGATGATCTGCGCTCCAAGCCTTATTTATAGCACATCCTATGCTGAATGAAAAAGTTATTAATTTTTTCATCAATGGTACACGGTGCTTTCACTGTAGTACCTGAGTTCTTCACAAACATTACTGAATTTGTCTTCATAAGCCCCCAATGAGCTGATGTGCAACTGTCATCTGTGCTTTAGAGAGGGGCAAGTAAGGCACAGAGATTACAAAACTGTTAAGTGTTAACTAGTTATGGCTCCCCAGTCTGAGTCCCCTAAGGCTGGATTTTTCAGAATATTTAGTAAATCTATTCTATTTTGTGCCCAAATCATAATTCCAATTGATCAGCTACACTTGGGATAACTTCAGACTTCTCCACAGCATCTCAGCTGGAGTACATGAACAAATGAGAAACACAATTAATGGCCTACTATGAAAAGTTTGGTCCAAGAGACTTGCTCAGCATCACAAGGAAACTCAAGAGGCAGAAGGAAGAAATCAAATCTTTAGGCCAGCATTCAACTGCTTTAACCACAAGGCCATCCACTTCCCTCATACAGTCCCCTGACAATTCCCTATGTAATTTCCCACTTCTGAAACCACTGATGCAGAAGTCAAACACAAGGCAGTCTGATTCACTAGGCAAAGGTTACATTTTAGAAGTAGCATCCATCTCAAGCAAGGAATGAGACAGGATTTGGTGGAAAGATGTTTATAATGTCATGAACACAAGCCATCCTAATGCATACATACAGGGGACACACATTAAGGCTTTAATTCTAGCATATCTCATTTTTCAAAATACAAAATAACATTGTGCTTTTTTAACAGGTTTTCATAGGCAATTGGACACATTTTCATTACAGTAGTGAATGGAGACCCCAATCAAACTCAGCCCCATTGTGTTAGGGGCTGTACTTATACAAAGTATGAAATTATGCTTGCCTCAAAGATCTTAACAATCTACAAAGAAAAGACAAATACAAAGTGGAAAAAATTAAGCATCATCATGCCCACACTCCAGATAATAGAGAAAGACAGCTATTAACTCATTAATTTCAGTCTTTCATAGATCACAAAACTAAACATAACTCTCCTGGGCCTCAGGTCTGTACCATAACCACTAGATCATCTGTTCCCTGATTCCATAGAGTTTTTTATCATAACTAGTACCGAAGGTTAAAACATAACCTAAGGTGTTAAAAACCTCAAATATTGTATAATTTATGGACACTTAAATCACAAAGAACAGTCTTCTGGCTAAGCACAAGACCAGAGATCAGTGGCTTAGAGTTCTATTGTTGGCTCTGCCATAGGCATGCACAAGAGAGAAGAAAGTCAGTTCATGCTCTCTGCCTTACTGTTCTCAGAAATGCTCTCCTACCTCTCACTTACGCACAAGTACAGTGTAGGGCTAAAATATAATTAATGTACCCAAACTCTAGAAAAAGCACCTCAAAAATACTTTTAAACAAAATGATATGTATGCGACAGTAAAAGTAGCAAGATGCAGAAGCCAAACATGATTCATTCCCCCACCCACAAATACAAATATAGAATATTTTAATGATTTATTCTTAACTAAAAATATGTATGAAGCACTTGATTGAAACATACCATTACTTGAGCTTTGCAAGCCTGGCACAGTAGCTGATTTGCATGCTACAAAAAGTTTCTAATTTCAATCTTTCTAAAAGAACCTCCACTAAATTACAGTTTCATGACTTAACAGAACACATGTTCAACTCTCCTGAGGTCAAAGGAAAAACCAGCTTTCCGGTAAACTTCTGTTTACTATTTAGATTACAGCATAACATATCCAGCTTCCAATTACAGTCACATTTCAAATGCAAACTTAAAACTTCAATTGGGAGTTGAACTTCACAGGCAGAATAGTCATTTGCTTCAACTGGAAAATATTTGACTGTGCAGACACAGCATTAACAATACTTAAAATTCATACTTTTAAAAAAATTAAGAAGCTAATTCATATTTCTAGAACTGAACAGTGTTTTAACATCTTGTTATATATTTGTACGCTGCCTGGTCCACAAATGCAGGGCACAATGAGCTGTACGTTTTTAAAAGCCATTAATGACAAAACTAAGCAAGCAAAAAACAAAGACCGTTTTCATTGTAGATCATCACAGCCCTGTGACTGCAAAACCAAGTGCAATCAAATACTGTTAAAAGTGAGTGGAACCACACTTCTGGGAATATATTACTGCTTCTGTAAAATGTTTTTTATATCTGTGTAACAACTGGCTAACCTCGTCTGCCCCATGTAAATATACAGGGTAAACTCATATAAAGTAGTTCTTTCTAACTTAACTGAATAAAACACCAGTGTGAATTAAACTACAATCATGGTGATGGTAGCAAAGACCGAACAAGACAGACAATGGGGCTGTTCAGATGCCCAGAAATTACAGTATACCACCTAATGATTTTCACTTTTTTCCTGTTTTGTTAAAGAGGAAAACATGCTGTTTTCTCCAATACACTTGCTTAGTGCACTGATGTTTCTTGGTCTGAGGCATAATATCCCACTGGACCATTCATCAGGCTAAAAAGGTGCTGAAAAAATTGTTTGTGAATTGTTCCTCTAGTTTATCCAACAGGAACCTAGGTTACTTGGGTTTAATTCAAGGCCTGCCTTTGGAATTTATTTTGTTAGGCATCATATATTTTTGGTAGTGTACATATCCAAGCCATGCCATTCAGAGATGCAAGAACACATAATTTGTCTCAACTTCATTCACTTATCTCCAGTGCTGAATATATCAGCAACAGTTAGCCAGACCAGAGCTTAGGTCTGAAAATACTTCAGACCTCTGACTAAAACATTGAGAAATAGTAGTAATATTTTTCACATTTGAATATATCCTAAACAGACTCATGAAGAACAAAATTAATGTTCTGAAATTAAATGACAAAAACAAGCACATTGTAGCAGATGCCTTACTAAAACTGTTTGGGTATAACAAAGCCATCACCATTAAAACAAACAGAGTTATGCCAATGCTGTATAATCATGAAGATAACTATATGATCTCATTCTTGTTAAATAACTTAGTCATTCACATCACATATACACCTTTTTCCTCAAAATTAGTGACTGAAAATTAGGGAAAGTGTTTTACACAAGGAGCTAATTCTGGACAGTTTGTTTAAAAAAACTAAGGACTAAAAGGTCCTTTTTTCCTTTGTTTTGAGAAGGCAGAACAAGATGTGCATCTTGTTTAGGGTTGTGTGGTATGTGAATGAGTGCAGTATTTTTCATGTCCTGTCCTCTTGCTATATTTTTCTGGTTCTATAAAACCAAACCAGTAACATACTATACTGATGCATCTATAAATAAAAAAAGGAATGCCAAAAAAGAGAGAAGAAAGTCTCCTCACAAAACAAAAAACAAAACAATACAAAGAAACCTATGCTTCAACACAGGGTGCTGTAGAGTCTCTGCTAGTCTGCAAATGGCTGCCCACTACCTCAAAAATACTAAATTAGTAAAATGAAAGTGACCTCAACATAAAAAAAAACTATAGGGTGTTTCACCAACTACCTCGATTTTAAATAATATAAATGCATACCATGTCACTTCCTCAACATTATAATCAACCAACTTTTTAAAAACATGTAAAACGTTAACTCAAGATATGAAAAGTCCAGTATTAAAGATCTGAAAATACTCCTCTTTTTTTTAAAAAAACTAAGCAACAGAAATGCTATATTCTTGCATGTGATTGCTCACTCCCCAAGCTGGCTTGGTGTGCGAGTTCAATAACAGGAATACGCTTGATGCATTGAAAAAAAAACAGTATCAAGAGCTGTCCAGTGGTGATCCTTCTAACTAGTTAAATATTGTTCAACTGAAGAAGTCCAGTTAGAGCTAAAAGACAGATGGCTGCTGTGAGGCATGCAGATCACAAAGCTGAAATAGAGAAGTGAGTAATCAAATATGGCACTTGTGTATTCTTTAGAGCACTGGTTCCCAACCTTTTAGATTCGAGGCACCACTAGTACACCCAAGGCACTGCTAGATGGAGTCAAGGTGCTCCTCAGAAAATGCCAGCTCTTAATTTTCACACTTATATTGATGACAGAAAAATAATAAGGCAGTTTCTCTGCTGCAAAGAATTTAGAAAGGCCACAAATATGGATTTCTATTTAAAATCTCTAAGTTTACTCTGTGAATCATGTTTCAGTGCTAACGCTGTATGGCACCCATGAAAGGATCTCAAGGCAGCCCAGGGCACCATGGTAGCATGGAAGAGATTCCCTGATTCAGAGGCTCAGTGATGTAATATAACTGTTGCTATGAGCAATTTAAAGAACATGCCTGGCATTCTCCCTACAACACGGTAAAGATAGCTTAATATTATGTCCTTCAATAAAAGTGTGATTATTAAATAGTTATGAAGTTTAACCTTGCAGTCCATAAACTTCTTTTTCCAGTTTTAATCATTAACTGGACTAATTACCATGGGTTATTACACAGCGACTCCTTTTAGAGGCTCTCCTGAAGAAACAAGAGTTTCTAAACTTTAATTTGACCAAAAAATTAAATATATGAGAACAAACTTTTGGAAAAACAGTACAAAAAGTTTCTCCTTTCTAAAATTCCAATGGATATTTTTAAAGGAGGCATTTCCTGCAAATACTTGCAAAAACTAAACTTTTTTTTTTAAAAAAAAAAATCTAACAATTTACACTTTTATCTTTGTTTTCTTTGTTACCTGGGTAGAAAAAAAGAAAAAGCTGACCTTGAATAATAAAGGTGGACTAAACTAAGTTTCCTTCACTTCTAATAACCCAAGACGACATAGGTACATATACTTATTAATACAGTACGTACTATAAATTTCAACCTAAGTTCTAAAAGAATGCTGGACTTCTTTTACACTTTGTATATTCCTTAGCTTGATTTATTGAGAGACTCAGTTACTTACAGAAGACTAGAAACTTTGATAATAATGGCTATTACAAGGGGAAGTAATAGCTACTTGAATGGGGAACACCACAACACAAAGGTTTCAATTCCTTTCCAATGCATTGCTTGCACTCTTCCAAGTTTAATTTGCTTTTTCCTTTTAAACGCATTTACTTAAATGAATACCATGTTACTCAAAAAAACTATATAAGGAGCCATTTTCTACCCTTGCAATTGTACTAAACTTATTAAGAATCATTTGATAAGTCACTAAGATTAAGTATTTAATTGAAAAACATTTACTCCAGCTATGAGTAATTCAGCCTTTTGACTCTGATCAAGTGCACAAAAAAGACTCGAAAAAACAAGAAAACACAGTCGAATGTGGTAACCTTCAGTTTTAAAAGCAGTGAAACCACCACCATCATCTTGAAATGGTGCTGAATACCCTTCACATCTGCCCTTTTTAAAGATTAGCGTTGTAGGTTTAAACAAAACACATTAGATACAGTGGGCTACTTCATAAATAACACTGATATGGTAAATCAGCAAGAGAGATTCTTAGTCCCATTGGTCACAAAGCCTTCATGCATAAATGTTACTATGAAATGAATTAATGTATAAACACACACACCATCTCTAAACCCAAACCCTTTAAACACAAATCTGACTAATTGGCATAGGATGCTTAGTATGCCCCCACTTCAGGGTTTTTTTCAGTCTTTTCCTGCTAAAGGGACATCATGAACTTTAATCCCCCCCCACCTGATTTTTAAGAGTAGTTGAAAGCAGTATGAAGTACTTTATCTGCCCTTGAATTTCTATGCCAGTATTTTTGGTTTTATCATCAGTTTTAATATGTTGTGAAAAAACACAAAATATAGGGTACAGTTACATACAAGAAACGAGCATATTTCAAGCAAAGTGTAAGTCCTCCTGAGCTGACCTTTAAAGCCAGCTACTTTCCTCTCTTTTAATACCGCCTCAAAAGCAACTTCTGAGATTAATTATGCATTTAAGGCTCCAATCTGACAAGCTGGGCAGACCCCTAGGCCCACATACAGCCCTGTTAACCTTAGTGCAACTGAATTCAAAGGAAGACCACTGAGCATGAGCTAACCACACCGGGGCCCAAAGTCATCCACATATTTATTTCATTTATTGAGCAAATTAATAACTTATCTGTGTAGACGCTTGGACCCAAGACCCCAAAACAGGGGATTACTGCAAGGGAGTGGGTGACAGGGATGATAAATACTGAAGAATGTGCAGGAGAGGAGAATTTACTTCATTTAACTTGAAAGAAAATTACTAAGCTAATATCTATTAAGACAAGTACCTGTCACCACCCTGATCATGTTGCTTATATGTTACATCCTTTCTTCCACTCCCTTGTCTCTGTATTTTTAGATTAAAAACTTTCTGGCGCATAGAACCACTCCTTCCATTGTTTTCACAGTGTTCTGCCTCTATCAAGCACTTCCACAAACAGTCTACCCAAAGCATAAACTACAACAATTTCTTGCAGTTACAGCTTTCTGATGGATTACTCCCAAAGCTAGCAAATAAAACAATTTCTGACAGTAACTTTGAAAAATAAATTGATAATTCAAAACCAATCTAACGCCAGTTCCAAATTTTCTGGGAACAGAGTTTTCTTAAGAGCTTCTTACCCCTCAGATTTCTGGGATGTATTTGTTTTGTCCTAGGCATTTTCCTCTAATTTTGTAGACCACCTTCTCCTCTCAGAAATGTGAAGCAAGCAGTACCATAAATCTTCTCAGGAAATCAATTAATCCATGTGCTAAAATAAATAAATAAATAAATTTTTTAAGATAAAAGTTGAAACATACAGTGTTAATATGGAAATACTCATCCCAACATTTTTAAACCTAAACTGTTACACAAAATAATCATGTATAATTAAATCTATTCCACTGTTCTTTCAGTCCCCCAAACACCTCATTTTAATCTTGTAGATAGGAAAAATAAGACAAGTTGTGCTCAAGGTTACTCAGGATGTCACCGCCAAGCTGAGAAATGACAATTCTCCCATTTATCAGTTCCTTCAAAATATCACATCCTGTGTTGTACTTGTCACTTGCAACTGTCTCCCTCTTCCCACCTGCCTCCCCTACCAAAAACCCCTTCACTCAACTCAGTCTCAGGAATGAACTTTCAGTTACGAGGAAGGGAGGTGGTCAGAAAGGGCATAAGCCTACCCTCTCCACCTCCACAGTTCCCTCAGCAGGAGCCTGCAGCAGTGACAAAGTACAGCAGGATTCTGCTGATGGCTTTGCTTCAAACTTTACCATAAGACAAATGAATTGGGTCCCAAACTGGTACTTTCTTGCACATAGGCAGTATTCCTGCTGTGACAGAACCCTGCCTTTTGTGCAACAGTCCATCCACACGCAAGAAACAACATTACCATTACCAAATACGAACAACTAATGTGAACTGGAACCCTTTTAATATCCTGCAAAGTTTTCCATATATTTAAAATGACATGGTTCAGTGGAGTGCCAAGATCCAGATTTTCTTTCCAAGTTTCGTTAAGAGAAAAAAAAGAAATTGAAGACTAGAGAAACACTCTCACAGTTTAATGATATGAATGTGTTTGGATTCTTACAACTCCCTGTGCTGTTTACAAATAGTATCCTGCAGTCTCTTGGGAACTGAAAAGTGAAACTGACTCCTATAAGCCCGATCTTTGTACTGAAAAGAATGAAAAACTACACAAGTGGTGAGTTAGTATTAAAACCAGGCTTAACCTGAGATACAAGGAGTAAATATAGATAAGCATGACTTGTCAGCTTCCCTTTAATTGGTGTAATTAGCAAGAGAGCTGCTCCAAATGAAAAGGGGAAAAATCAAGCATATGCAGGCACGTAGAATCTTTATCATTCAAGGTATTACAAATAATGCATTTGATTTCCAATTGATTTTTTAAGGACATCATCAATTTGCATTACTGCAAATCAATAAACCAGTTTACAAGAGTTTGTTACCCACACCTGCCCCTGCAGCCTGCAAGTTGCTGTACATTTACAATGCCAGGTTGCCATTCCTTTTAAAAGGTTCCTCATGGTTGTTTTTGTGTGAAGGAAAGAACTGGCTATAGAAACAAAAACTGGACTGGACTGTCCCATTTCCTAAGAGTTATGATAATAAAGTACCAGATAAAAGCAACTACATCCAGTAGTGTGATTGAGGGGGAGGTGGAAAAATCACGCTTCGAAAAGCTAAGTGACATGGAATGCAATACCAGTGGCCAAAAAGGTCAGCCTTCAGTATGGGGTGTTGGTGTCTGAAAGGTTGCAAAGAACTTTTTTCCAACTACTTTGCTAGTCTCATAAAAGACATTGTATCTCCCTTTTTTTGGGGGGGGGCCCATGGTATCTCTTATTGGACCAACTGTATAGCTGGGCCCAGCCACCATGCATGGAAGAGCACTTAGCCTCAGAAAGCTCCTCTAACTTTATCCCACATATACAGTTAGTCCAATAAAAAGTATCACCTCCCTGCTAAACAGGTTCAAGGCAGGCCAAGGCCCCTATGCAGCCAACCATCACTGCTGGGGCCTCAGCGCTGAACCAACCTGCGCTTGTGGAGAGATACAAACAATGCCGCCCTTCCCTAGGAGCATCCCCTCTACAGGCTAAGAGGTGGATTAATAACTTTGAACCCAGTTGAGGAGGAGGCTATTGCTTGGCTTTACAGATCTGCATTTGCTAAATAAATAAATATTCATTATTTATTTATTTAGCATTTGCTAAATATCTAACCCCCACAATATCTAGCCATGGCAGCAGGATCCCTGGACCATCCCAGCAAGGCACCCCTGCAAGGAACCCTACTTCTTCTAAGTGCCAAGCCTCCCTCTGGCCCTCTGTTAAGCTCCTGCCAAAGGCTTCATCTGCCCACTTCTGTCACCGCCCCCATGGGAGCACCTCCATTGCACAAAAAACAAACAACGAATTTTGAAACACCCTCTTCAAACAGAGGCTGGGATCCCTCGGGCAGGGGGCACCACTCAGAGGCCGGGGACGCCCCTTGGCTCCTCCCGCGAGGCGGTCGGGACCCGCTCCCCCAGGCCCGTCCCGCCGCCTCCTGCCCCACCCGCGCCGCGGCCCGGCGGCAGCAGCTGCCCCAGGAGCGTGAGAGGCCGGGGGGACGTGAGAGGGCTCCTTCCCTCCGAGGGCTCCGGGCCAGGGGGTTGCTGGGCTCGGGTAGTGGAGCCGAGCAAAGCTGCGAAGGGAAAACCAGCTGCGAATGGGGCCCGGGAGGAGGAGCCGGGAAAACCCCTCCGCAGCGCCGCGCCGAACAAAGCGCCGCGCCCCCGGCGGCGGCCGCCCCTCCCCCACCCCCGGGGGCGGCCCAGGCAGCGCGGGGGGAAAGGGGGACGGGGCAACTGCCCCCCGCCCGCTGCAAACCTGCTGCGGCTGATGGCGGCAGCCGGGAACCGCGGCGACCCCGACCCCTGCGCGGCGGCGCCTCCTCCCCGCCCCGGCAGCGCCGAGCGCCACCATGACCCGGCCCGGGCTGCCCCGGCCCCGCCCCCGCCATGCCGGGGGGGAGGGGCGGGGAGGACACGTCTGTGCGCAGGGAGCTCCCCCCGCGGAGGGGGCGGAGCCGCGGGGACCCCCCGCGCGGAGCGGCAGTTGGGGGGGGAGCGCGGCAGTTCCGAGGGGGGCGGGGCAGGAGGGGTTTACCTTCTCACTTTCTATTGCAGGAAGCGGGCCGGGGCAGTGACGTCATCGGGTCTCCCGGCCCCGCCCCCTTCCCTCGCCTGGCGGGGCGGGGGCACGGGGTCACCGCGGGGGGAGGGGTCACCGAGGGGGTTCCCTCGCGGGCTGGAGCGCGCAGCCTCGCTCCAAGCAGGCATTTAAACCAAAAAAAAAAAATCAAATAAAATAAACTAAAATTTTAAAGTCCCTTCCCTCTTCCCCCCCACAACAACCACCGCCTCCTGCCCCTCCCCCCGGGGGGTCCTGTCAGTGCGGGTGTCCACGTCACGTCAGCCCCCGGCCCTGCCCCTGAGCCGGGCTGGGACCGTGTGAGGGGCGGGGGAGCCCCCGGGAAGCGGTAGTAGGAGCCCCCGAGCCGGCGCTGCTCCCCCGTCCCCCCGGGCCTGAAGGCAGAGACAAAGGGCAAAAAACAAGTGCGGCGGAGCCGGGCCGGGCGCGCAGCTGTAAGTCCCTGCGCTGCGCCCTGCCCCCGGCGGCTGGTATCCCGGAGCGCCGGGCCCGCCGGCTGCGCTTCGCGCTCCCCCCTGCAGCGGCCCGTCTCCTTGCACGCGCGCACACACACACACACACACACACACGCACTGCCATGCGTGCACAGCGCCGAGGCTGCTGCTGCTGACGCGGAGATCCCGGAGGTTCCTGCGCGCTGCCGCTGGCAGGTCACACGCGCCGCGTCCTCCTTCCCCTGCTCTCGCGCTGGGTTTTCCCAGCCGCTCCCAGTCGCGCTCAGTCCCCTCCCCCTCGCCCCGCGGGGGGCCACACCGACCCCCGACCCCTCCCCCACCGGCCAAAAAAAACCACACGAAGATCAAAAGCAGCAGCTCACCCCGCGCGGCGCCAACTCCTTTCCCAGCTTTAACTTTTCATCTCCGGGCGACGGGCGCCGAAAGCAAAACCCCTCCACTCTTGGAAGTGGGCGTGAGAGGAAATACGAGGAGGAGGCGCCTAATGCTCTCCGCAGCTGCTCCCCTTTTTTGGCCCTTGCCTCCTGCTGCTGCTGCTGCTGCTGGGGTTTTGCTGCTTCTCAGGCGTGCCGCGGTGATTGGTTTCCAACATCAGCTGTTTCGTTCTGTTTTGCGTGCGGGTCATCGTGAATGGGGAAGCGGGTGGCGAGGGATCCCTGCTTCCTTTTCTCGCACACGCCTTTGCCTCGGCTTTGTTTTGTTTTGTTAAGAAGCAAGGCACGTCGTTTTTTACTGCTACGTAAGGTCCCCTCCCAGCTGGATCTTTGCAGCTTGGGTTACCCTTCAGGAGGCATCTGAATGCGTACACGTGTGCCTTTGTGCCTTTGCTGTTTTGCGGGTAGCTCTGTTGGGCTAAGGACACGGGCAGCACCAGCCCCAGGGTGAACTTTTAGTATCGGGGCTACATCCACCAAAGAGAATGATAAGAATAAATCGGACAATGGAGAAACAAATTACCACTTTCAGGCCCCCTTTCTGTCCGGGCCCTGGGCAGCTGCCCCGTTTGCCCATGCCTGTGTCCAGGTCTGGACCTATGTAGGCAAGGGAGACCCAGGTGCAGGGGGGGCTGGGCCCAGTGATCTGTAAGGTCCCTTCCAACCCCTAACACCTATGAAACTATGTGATCTCTTTTATTAGACCAGGGAAGCAGTTGGAAAAGCTGTTCTTTGCAAGCTTTCAGGTAGATGCAATCTCTTCTATTAGACCAACTAAATAGTTGGGAAAATTGCTCTTTGCAAGCTTTCGGGTACAAATGCCCTTCTTCAGGTGCCCCTCCCTCTGCCTGAAAAAGGGTGCTTGTGCCTGATAGCTTGCAAAGAAGAAATTTTCCAACTATTTAGTTGGTCAAACGAAAGATATCACATTTACCCAAAGAACCTTGTCTTTACAGAACAAACCCACCTGAATGATCTCTAATGACAGTTTGCATGACTTAAGTGTTTCCTTGGGCAGGGTGTGAATAAAGGGGGAGCTCAGGGGGGCTGAGCCCCCCCCATAAGAGATTTGAGCCCCCCATAAGAACTCCCTATAGGAATTGAAAATCATAACGTGGGGGTCTCTAATCAGATTGCTCCTTCACTTAGGTGGAATGTTAATTAATGAACCCATTTAATTTTTAATTTTTTTTGCAGACCCCCAAACAAAAGTCAAAGTCTAATTCAAACCCTGCCCTTGGGCTCCAATCTGTGTGTACCCCTTGCACATCTTTAAAAGGCAGATGTGCTATTGAACAATAACAAAAATAACTTTAAAAAAATGTTCCCTCTTAGCCCTGACTATATATGGCACACTTGCTTAACCAAATCTCAATTTCACAAGCACATATGATATCATGAAGTTCTGCGTGTTTACAAGATTATGATTTTGGTTCTATCTACAGACAAAATGATTTTTTCCGACTGGTGCCAGCTGGAATGTGTGGAGCTTAACAATGCACTTGCCTGTGGTGAATAAAAACCTGTTCTGGTGACTGCAGGGCCTAAGTCATCGCTATTTTGAAGAACTTCTGCTTTTGTAAAAGCAAAACTTTATTGAATACCCTTATAATAAATTTCAAGTATGAACCAATACAGTGATATATACTCCTGAGTCTGCAGACAGCTCTAGTGTCTCTGTCCTGCTCCTAGCTTATATAAACAACAGAGTAAAGCACAAGGCTGTTTCATTACCGCTACTCCAAGCCTCACATTGCTAAGGCACATTGATGAGCATGTGTCACAGTCATGCCTCAGCTTCACATTATTGGTGAAGCTATCTTTATCATATGCAGTAGAAGCAACAGAACTTGTCACAAGGGAAGGAGGAAAAAAAAATACCCAACTTCTTATAATCTAGCTCCATTTTCTGCCTGGAGGTCAGGGTGGGATTTGGAATTTTATCATATACCTATATTAAAAGACTAATTACAAGTGGCAAACTGTGTCCTGGTGCAACACACTGAGGAGACTCAAATACATTTCCCATCAGATAGAAGCAAAGTGAGATTTTTTTGCAGGGATTTGCCTCTAGACCTTGCTGGTAAGATCCCTTCTCATCTTTCGTATCCATTCTTAGCTAGATTTAGTTCTTTGGAACAGGGGCAGCCAACCTGTGGTACGCACACCACAAATGGAATGAATAGCGTCTGTGCCGCACATGTCAGATCAGCAAGGTGACAGCCAGCACAGTAGCAGATAGGGCAGGGAGCAAAGAGGAGAGCAGCAGATTGGGCAGGGAGCACTGGACAGGAAGCAGAAAGCAGCCTAGCTGATCAAGTAGGGGAAAGGGGTTCAGTATAGCACTCATGGAGGGTGTAGGGCTAATTCATGGCACACTCACCAAAACGGTTGACCCCCACAGCTCTAGAATACAGGGGGTTAGTGTGGCACACCTGACAGAACTGGAAGGACTGGATGTCAGATTTATTCTTCGGTCTGTTATTGACTACCTGTGTGGTCTTTGCCAAGGCGCTACCTCTCTTTCTGTCTCAGTTGCTACCAGTAAAATCAAACCAATATATACAATCACCTGGGAAGGCATTTTGAGATGCAAGGAACAGTGCTCTATATGGTTATTATTAGCAGGTGTCTAAGTACTCTCCCAACCCTGAGAAGGAAAGATATTAAAAAAAAAAAAAGAAGCAGTGACATTTAAATTTTTTATTAATTGAAATGCACACTGCAGTCTCTTTCATCACAAAATTAAGATATTTTTAAAACTACATCTAATATTAATC
This sequence comes from Crocodylus siamensis, assembly GCF_052110815.1. Lineage (NCBI taxonomy): Eukaryota > Metazoa > Chordata > Crocodylia > Crocodylidae > Crocodylus > Crocodylus siamensis. The sequence goes on along the minus strand of NC_143397.1, from coordinate 131,298,197 downwards.
CCATCTAAGAGAATCTCCTTTCAGATGAACCTACGTGTGAGTGGTGAACAGACTTTTAAAGCACAAATCTCTTGAACGTTTGCAGTACTTTCCAAAGGGACTCCAGTTTCAGAATTATCTACAAACACACACTAAATTTATGCTTTAAAATAGATGTTTTTGCATAGCGGCACACATTTAAAGCTGTTCTTCCTTCTGCCAAACAGATACATAAAATAGAAGTAGGAAAAGTCAGGACGCAGGAGGGGGTCTTTAAATCATTCAGTATTTACCACACTGTAGTAAAACTCACTGTACGGGATTTGACTTTACCACAGCTCTTAGATACCATAAATCATTGTGGTAAACGTGGGCACTGTGGTTAATCTGGGCAGCAAATACGGATTTCTTTTTGTATTGTCCACCGCACCATGACCTGCAGCTGAGAAAAGCTTAGGCTGATTATTAGAGGTGGTTGAAAGTTTTGAGGGAAATTCTGAAGTTCTGAAAAAATAATAATTTCAGAACCAGGGTACAAAGTCCTAAATGTCCTGCAGGAAAGAAATACTGTAAATATTTTGTACTGATATAATGAAAACATTTTCAACAAAATTATGGAACAGGATCTGAGGCTCCTGGCTCAGCTGTACCTCCCAAGTTTCCAGATTCTTACTCTGCATCAGAGATCCTGGAAGCCTGGAGATCCCACAGCTGACAAGGAGCTTGGAAGCCCTGAAGCCACTGCAGGGCTGGTAGGCTGGCTTCATAACAGGAAGCAAAGGGCTGGGTGCGGTGGGGGGTAGGGCTTTACAATCCCTGCCCTGCGGTAGTCTCCCAGGTGACTGATGTGCAGCTGCAGATCCTGGAAAACCCAGGTCTCAACTTGGAGGCAGCCTGTCTGGCCAACTGCCAAAGTTCAGGGAAACAAGCTGGCAAGAAACCAGGTAGGTTTCTGATAAAAACCTGCATGTATTCGATAGGAAATTGGCAGGTTCCAAGGAAATGTTTTCAGTCCAATGAAGTGGCATTTTCTGATGGTAAAAAACTTTCCACTGAAAAAAGTTCTGACCAGTTCTGTTCAGTTTTTCTCCCAAAGAACTCGGTCACACAGAGATCCACTGACGGCCATTCCTGCTACAAAATGGGGTCATTGGAAGAATGGTATCTGGACAGACTGGGAAGAGAGTATGGTGTAATTTACTGATATTTCATTATACCCTAACTCAGGAAATGATTAACTGGACCTTTCCTCAGACAGACATTCATTTAGCCCTTGGAATACAGAAGTCTACCATATTATACATTACAGCCAGGGCTAGGTATAGGCCTAGAACATCTGAAGTACAGAGGAAGCACTAGCATCTTAAAGCTGATCATGTATTTCCCAGAAGTCTGTGTTGAACCTCCTAAAGTAATTCCTAAGGGGCACACTTCAGAATTCCCTTTCCACTTTCCTACAGTTCCTGCTCCACCTCACTTCTGGTGCACACTGCTGGCTTCTCACAGTTTGCTAGCCACCCCATCCTGGTTAGCGGGGACTTACGTGTGCATCGTCATACACATCTTAAATCATACTTGCAATCCACCACCTAGAAATCCTCTCTCTAACAAGCACACAAACATGACATAAAGGACTGATATACAATTCCTGTCACAGCATGTCAGGACTTCACAGTATTTGAAGTTATTCAATTACCATTAAAACAAACACTACCGCCAAGACTACTTTAGCCCATTGCTCACCTAACCTATCTGGTAGAACTCTCCATGTTGTTTCATAGAGTCATAGTTGTTAGGGTCAGAAGGGACCTCAATAGATTTTAATACATTTACTTAAACACGTGCTTCATCTTTTACAGTTTCCCCAGAAGGCTACTCAACTAACCATAGTAAACTATGAAACTAAATGAGTTTTATCACTACTGATGACCCTGTACTGGAAACACAGAACCACTAGATTGCATTTTTGCTGCCTTTTAAGGGAGGAACATCTCTTCAAGCTCTGCTTTTAATATCATTTTTGTATGCTGCCTCCACTGAGATAGATGAGTTTTCGTTATTGCTATGTCTCTGCTCTTATCTCCCAGTGTATTTTGATTTCTGATTCATTTTACTCAAAATGTGTTCTCGACTATAGGTTCCTTGCCACCCCCTTCAAACTACGTGGTTCACCTGAATTTTTTATAACCCTCTTCTATTTCATCCCTTTAAAAGCCTACACATGCTTGAGGTATCATTATATTTTCAATGGCAAGGGCTCTTTTTATTCTATCCCTCAATAGCCATCTCATCACAGCTAAATAATTGAAAGGCATTTATTCTGTCCAGTGGTTTCTTTCAGAAGCATTTTTGGTATTCAACACTACTCCTTAACACAGGGGAGGGCAAAATGCAGCCCAGGAGCCAGATGTGGCCTGCCAGGCTATTTCATCTGGCCGTGGGGCCCCTAAAAAATTTAGAAAATTAATATTAATCTGTCCTGGGCTGCCTGTTATGCAGCCCTTGATAGCTTGCCAACATTCAGTAAGCAGCCCTCTGCCCAAAATAATTGCCCACCCCCGCCCTAACATGTCTGCCATACGTATATACATATACACACACACGTCTGCCATATATATATATATATATATGTGTGTGTGTGTGTGTGTGTGTGTGTGTGAAATGCTTTTTTACATATCCCTTGCAACCTACCATGCAGATGAACTAGTTTGACAGTTCAAAGATTGTGAGGTCAAGGTTTGCTTCTCATGACAGGTCTTTTTTTTCCCTAAGCAAAATTTGGATAAACTATTCCAGAGGGTGTAAAAATCTGGTTTAAAATTGCACTTACCCAGGACTACCAGAAAGTGTAAAGTCATTTTGCATAAACCTATCTAAAACTGCCAGATGAACAGAGAATATGTAAGGAAGGCTTTCTTTTGGGATAATATATATCTATATCTATATCTATCTATCTAGATATAGATATCGATATATTTAGATATGAATATATATCTATGGATATATATCTATAGCTATATATAGATATCAGTATATATAGATATCTCTATTTATAAAATGATACGTGTTAAATTTCTCAGAAGTGAAAGGCAGACTCAGTTCTTTGCAATGGTGAGTCAGAAGCCAGGACTAGAACATTTAGTAGTGTTGAGCTCTCATGTTTGTAACATTTTCCATTGTTTTGATCTTAGTCTGTAGACTGTCTCCTGATTAATTAAAGGAGACAAGCAACAAGTGAATGTATGCTTTTGCTTTAAACTATCTTGGTGTCTCTTCCTCACAAGACTCAAGCCAATGTTACTTTCTCCTCATTGTGTGTTCTCCTAGCTGTGGCCAGATTTTGCTAAACTCATATATATTTTTTATTGAAAATTGTTGTTAACTCCACATTTCTAAGAAGCTAGAGCAGTGGCTCTCAACTAGGATGATGTAAGGCCTTTTCAGGGATGCCACAGTGTAACCCCAACTGCAGTTGCAGCCAGGTGCAACTGCCCCACCTGCTGCAAGCACAGCCATATCAGGAAGCAGCTATGGCAGGAGCACACACTCCTGCCTGCTTTAGGGTTATCCAATATGCTTAAAGCAGGCAAGAGATTGCAGTCCTACCACGGTCCTTCTCAGTCTTACCCTGCATGAGGTCTCCTGGAAACAAAGGTGCATGAAGCAAGTGAAACTGACCTTCATGCTTCTTTTTTCAGGAGGAGACAGCAGTAGAACCAGAAAGAACTGCAGCAAGAGCAGGTGTTCCTGCCTGCTTTCGGCTTTTGAAATGGGCTCCTGCCACAGCCACTTCCCAATCTAGCTATGCATGAGGTATGCAGGGCAGTCCCACCTGGCCTCAGAAGCGGTAGTACCTTGGAAGTGGTAACACTCTGGTTGAGAACCATTGGGGTAAGCAGAGGCAGTATGACTGTAGTTCTCAACTGGGGCCCAGCCAGATTCCAAAAAATTATGGAAGGGTTCCCTAAACCTTCAGCTAGAGGTAGCTAGAGATTCAACTCTGGAGGATTTCAGAAATGTCAAAGTATCTTGGCAAACAAGTGGACATGCAACAAGGCATGGCACGTACATGCTTTCTTTGAGGGCATAACTTGTAATTCAGCCTTGTTGACACAGTGATTTGCAAGATCTGCATGGCAGAGCAAATCTGAAGATTTGATGTTCCACCACTATGCCCCTTAGTTAATTATACCTGTGGAAAGTGAGTGTATAGGGTATAAAATGCTACCAAAACTGAATGACTGTCATAAAACATATGTCACACAAGTGCAAATAAATGTCAGTGTAAAAGGCAGTGAAGAATTAGGCTCAATGGAATAACAGTGATGCAACTGAAATTAAAATCTAGAACCCATTAAACTGTCTCTAAGTTGCTCAGGTAATCAAATTTAAGTTTAGCTCTCTTAAGGAATAGATGTGGTAACCCCAAAGCATCATCTCTGATCTATTTAAGAAGTTAGAGCATCTCTCTGTGCTCTTACTTACCTGCCCAGTTCTCCATGACCACCCCAAATGCATTCTGCTGAGGCTTCTTCCGGCTCAGTTTCTAACACTCCCATTCAGAAGATGCTGTGCCATGGGCTTTTTGCATACTGTGTTCAGTTGCTAGGCACCTTTTCTCTGAAAAGAGAAAACAATTTAGAAATTCACTGTACTTTCTGTTTAAACAGAATAATAACTTAAAAGGCAACATCAAAACATTACAGTAAGTGACACTGACATGCCTTTGGGACTACTAAGCAGTTGACTTACTATGTGCCACAGCAGAAAAATGCCTGTGTTTTTAAATGTATGCTTCGTCTCCCTGGAATGTGCATCACCTTCCAGAAAATACTGCAGCCCACTCTTTTTTTCCAAGTGCTCACGTCACATCTATGTCACAGATACACAGCATATTTTACACCTGGATACAACTGTGATACAGCTGCCCCTAGTTGTTAAACACTGGGGAGGACTGTAATGCAATATTAGGGGTGCAATAACAATGAAATGAAACATAAAAGCTAAGAAGGACAAATCCTTAGCTACTGCAAATTGGCACAGTTCCACTGTTTCATAGTTCAGTAGGTCTATACTGCTTTAGAGTAGCTGATAATCTGACCCAAGTTTTCACTAGAAATTTAACTTGGCCAGGCTGTGATAAGTAATCCAAAATGCTGTATATGTGTAAAATGACTGGAATGGCTTTTGAACTGGAAGCTTCTCTCAGGTGGGAGGATCAGCTGACCATCCCAAATAACCTGAAAGGTGTGACTGACCGCATCCTAAAAATACTGGAGTTAACCAGGGGTGATGTCATATCAGAATACAACTAAACTGAGATGAGGGGTGAAGCCTAAGCCTGTGATCAATCAAAGGTGATTGCTGGGGATGAAGTCCTGGTTTAGAAAGACTGAACCACATACGACAGGTTTTAGTCACTTTGAGATGCTAAAACACTATGAAGGATCTGCAAAAATTCAGATAAAATTCTGAGAGAAGTTAGGATGAGTTACAGAAGTTTATTGCAGCTCTGCATCCCTGCTTTGGAAAATAATCCATACTCCAAAATATTCTCTCTTCATGTCCACTTAGGAAAGAACTTGAATATAAGTATAAGGATGGATGGAGAAGCGCTGAGATCCCAGAGGGGAGGGGAGCCAGGTGTCCAAGGTGAGTGGTTGCTCCTTAAGGAGACGATCCTCCAAGCCCAAAGGAAGGTAATCCCGATGAGGATCAAAGAGAGCAGGAGAGCACACAAGCCTCCATGGCTCACCAAAAGCATCTGGGAATGTCTCCATGCTAAAAAGGAGGCTTACACCCAATGGAAAGAACAGGTCATCTCCAGGGAGGACTATTCTGCAGTTGCTCAGGGATGTAGGGGGGTAGTTAGGAAGGCCAAGGCGGAGATGGAACTGAGACTAGCTTCCCAGATTAAGGACAATAAGAAGTCCTTTTTTAAATACATAGGAAGTAAAAAGAAGTTTCCAGGTAATGTGGGGCCCTTGCAGGACGCGTTGGGAAACTTGGTCGTCACACCAGATGACAAAGCTAACATGTTTAACGATTTCTTTGCCTCCGTCTTCCTAAGTAGGGACCAGGACAGCCACCTCCCTGCTGGGTCCCCCTCAGGCCCCCCTTGGGCCCCGGGGGAGGCATACCAAGGCCAAGGGTTAGCGAGGATTTAGTTAGGCAGCTTCTCGAGGGGCTGGATGTTTTCAAGTCAGCCAGTCCGGACAATCTCCACCCTAGAGTTCTAAAGGAACTGGCCGAGGTCATTGCAAGTCCCCTGGCACGGCTTTATGAGCACTCGTGGTGCTCTGTAGAGGTACCAGAGGACTGGAAGAGGGCCAACGTGGTTCCCATCTTCAAAAAAGGGAGGAAGGATGACCCGGGAAACTATAGGCCAGTTAGTCTTACCTCGATCTTAGGCAAGCTGTTCGAGAAAATTATTCTGGCACATGTCCACGAGGGGCCAGCAGGGGACTGCATGCTTAGGGGCAACCAGCATGGGTTCATCAGTGGAAGGTCCTGTAAGACCAACCTGGTGGCCTTTTACGATCAGATCACCAGATCATTAGATGCACGGGTAGCAGTGGACATAGTCTTCCTGGACTTCCGGAAGGCTTTTGACACTGTCTCTCACCCCGTTCTCATTAAGAAACTGGAGGGCTATGGCGTACACACCCACACAGTCAAATGGGTCGACAACTGGCTGGAGGGCCGCACCCAGAGGGTGGTAGCGGATGGGTCCTTCTCAACCCGGAAGGACGTGGGCAGTGGGGTTCCGCAGGGCTCGGTCCTCGGGCCCTCACTGTTCAACATCTTCATCAGTGATTTGGATGAGGGGGTAAAAAGCACCCTGTTCAAATTTCCTGATGATACTAAGATGTGGGGGGACATGGGCACACTAGAAGGAAGTAACAGGATACAATCAGACCTAGACAGGTTACAAGGGTGGGCAGATGAGAACAGGATGGGTTTCAACACAGAAAAGTGCAAGGTGATGCACCTCGGGAGGAACAACCGGCACCATACCTACAGGTTAGGGAACTCCCCTCTTGTCAGCATGGAGGTGGAAAAGGTTCTTGGAGTCATCATTGACTCCAAGATGAACATGGGCTAGCAGTGTGGGGAGGCAGTTAGGAAGGCCAACCGTACCTTGTCATGCATCCACAGATGAATTTCAAGCAGGTCAAAAGAGGTGATCCTCCCTCTCTATGTGGTGCTGGTCAGGCTGCAGTTGGAGTACTGAGTCCAGTTCTGGGCGCCGCACTTCAAGAGGGATGTGGACAGCATGGAGAGGGTCCAGAGGAGGGCCACTCGCATGATCGGGGGCAGCAGGGCAGGCCCTATGAGGAGAGGCTACGGGACCTGAACCTGTTCAGCCTCCAAAAGAGAAGGCTGAGGGGGGATCTTGTGGCCTGTTATAAACTAGTCAGGGGGGATCAGCAGGCATTGGGGAAGCCACTGTTTCCCCGAGCACCGCCAGGAATGACCAGGAATAACGGTCACAAGCTGGCAGAGGGTAGGTTTAGGTTAGACATCAGGAGGCGCTACTTCACAGTCAGGGTGGCTAGGGCCTGGAACCAACTTCCAAAGGATGTGGTGCAGGCTCCTACTCTGGGGGTTTTTAAGAGGAAGTTACATGAACATCTTGCTGGGGTCATTTGACCCCAGTACTCTTTCCTGCCATGGCAGGGGGTCGGACTAGATGATTTGTTCAGGTCCCTTCTGACCCTAGAAACTATGAAACTATAAGTCATTTCCCAAACAGGGATGGACTTATAGCAAATACTAACAAGGCTTTCCATATTGGAATTATGTGTTGTTTTACAAATGACTCAGTGGGACCATTCACAGGTATAAAAAGGGTATGCAGGCTTACAACATGCAATAAACTTTAGAAAAAAAGAAAATGGAAAAAGAAAAGAAAAGTCTTAAAAACAATTAGGATATTATCATACAACAGGCTGATAGGAGAGTGGTGCCAATGTTGTCAATGACAAAACAGCATGCATACAGGAAGCCAAAAGACAACTTTCCAACACCAAGCTTTACAAACTCCTGACAGAGGATCCCACAACACAATACCAGAAGGACCTAAATAAACTCTTAAAGAAGCTACCTCTGGAAACAGAGGAGAAAACTCCTGCTTCCACCTCCCTGGAACCTAGGCCAGACAACTTTTACTTATTACCTAAGATGTACAAACCTCTGGCACTAGCACCATCACAGAGGGAGTTTCTGGCTTTAGACCCTATGCTATTCCCATATGCCGCTGGAGCCACCAACTATTTGAAAGATACCACAGTTTTCTTAAAGAAACTGGACTCCACTGACAAGCTTCCAGCAAACACCATATTAGCTTCCATGGATGTCTTTGTATACTAGCATCCCCCATGAATACAGCCATGAATACAGCATAGGGTATAAAATGCCACCAGAACTGAGTGGCATATTAGCTACCATGTCTTTGTATATCAGCATCCCCCATGAATACAGCTTACAGGCCATAAGGAACATTATCCCTGACAAGAAAATGGCTTCTGCTTCCATTATACTCTCCTGCTTTGTCCTCACAGACAACTGCTTCAGAGTTGGGGACTCCATGTACCTACAAACTAGGTACTGCCATGGGAACACAAATGGCCCTCCAGTATGCCAACATATTTTTGACAGACTGAAGTCCATTTCCATCACAACTGCCCCCTCATCCCCCTGGTACATACAGGAAAATCATGTACATCAATGACATCTTCATAATGTGAACAAATAAAGACTCTCTGGAGAAATTACACCAGAGCTTTAACAACTTCCACCCCTTCATCACACTAATTCTGGAATACTCCACCCAACAAAATAATTTCCTAGATACTACCATGCAGGTACGCAGTGGCCACATTGTCACCATATCAGAAACCTATCGACCAACACAGCTACTTTCACACCACTAGCTTTCACCCTAAGCATGCCACTAGATCCATTGTCTACAGCATGGGTGACATGTAGGTGGAGCATGGGGTGGGGCATGTGCCCCCCCCGAGTGGCCGCCAGCAAAGCCACCGCTGGCTTCTGTGGATAGTTGTCACTTGCCACCCCCCTTGCCACCAACACAGCCGCTGGCATCTGCAGGTGGTCCCTGCTCGACACCACTCCCTGCCACCGACACCACTGCTGGCATCTGTGGGCGGTTCTTGCCCACTGCTCGCCAACACCACCGCCGGCATCTGTTGGTAATCCCTGCTCGCCACCTGTCACCCCCCCTCCCCTGCTGCCAAAACCACTACCAGCAGCTGTGGGCAATCCCCACTGCCGCCTACAAATGGTGTCCCCCCCAGTTTTAGGAGGCACTAGTTGTTCATGGTTTACTGCCAAGCTCTACATTACAACTGTATCTGCTCTAATTCCACTGACTGGGGTAAACACCTTAAGGATTTGGAACAAGGATTCCTACAGTTACAGTACAATTCCAAAACTGTAGCCACTCAAATCAATAAATCCAGGCTCAGACCTTGCTCCAACCTACTACAATACCAAACCCAAGACAAGAAAAACAGAATCCCTCTGGTTGTCACCTACAGCCCCCAGTTTGAATACCTAAGACACATCATTAATGACCTCCAACTCCTCTTGGAGAAAGGACTGTCTCAAGGTATTCATGGGGTACAAATCTGTCCTGGCTTACACACAGCCCCACAACTTCAAATGGTGTCTCAAACAACAAACCAACTAATTCCCACCCTCACCACAGCAGCAGGCCTTGCAATAGATCCAAATGCCTGCTGAGCCCACACATCAATACAGATAATATCATCACTGGATCAAATAACAAGGCATACAATATCTAATGATCATTCACTTGCAACTGTAGCAGTGTTGTATATACCAGTGGTGCTCAACCTTTGTGGCTGGAGGTCTGGATGGTCAGTGCCCAGGATGTCTGCAGGTCAGATCTAGCTGGGGGTCCTGATCCAGCATGGTGTGGTCACAGTAGGGCTCCATCCGGCCACGTGGAGGAGGACAAGGGGCATCCTGGCTCCAACCTGGTCCAGCAGGGGGCAGAAGGAGTGGTGTGGCCCAGCCCCACAGGAAAAAGGGGCATGGCCCAGCCCCAACCTGGCCCCACAGGGGGAAGGGGGCTTGATGCAGCCCCACAGAGGGGCAGGAAGGGGGCTTGACCCAACCCCAACCCAGCTCCATTGGGGAAGCAGGAGGCGTGGTCTGGCCCTATGCAGTGGCAGGGGTTAAGGGAGTGGGGCATGATCTGGCCCTAGCCTGCTGCACAGGACTGGGGGGTTGGAATTTGGTAGTGAGGGAAGGTGGCCATATTTATTCCCGCTGCTCCCCTGCCACCAGATTTTCTGATCTGTGAGGAGCCCCACAGGCCAAATACCTATGGCTCTGCAGGCCCATGGGTTGGAGGTTGAGCACCCCTGGTATACACCATCACCTTACAATGCCCATCTCCTGTCTACATCAAACAGACAGGGAAGTATCTACATGTAAGAATGAACAAACACTGGTCTGACATCAGCTGCAGAAAGACACAGGGTCTGTGAAAGAACACTTTAACCTTCATGGACAATCATTCCTGACCTCAGGATTGCTGTTCACAGTCAGCAAAATTTTTAAAAACAGTTTGAACAGGAAACTGCAGAACAAGAAATCATCTGCAGACTGGACCGTGTTAAGTGTTGATTAAACAGGGACTACAGATTCTTATCCCATTATCTGGATTAGCTTTTGTGACCCCATTGTTCCTATAGGGTATTTGTTTGCTTCTCCCAGCACTCACCCTCTCCTTCCCTCTCCCTCCTCTTTTCCCATCTTTGTATTCAAACCATTCACTCCACTTCATGCACTGCCGTATGCTGTTCTTTCATAGCATCTAATGAAGTAAACTTGAGTACATGAAAGATTGTGCTGTCTCTCTCGCTCCGTGTTATTTAGTTAGTTTATAAGGTGCACATATACCATGCCTTCTAAAACAAAAGAACATTATAAATAAATGTCCAAAAAAAAAATCAAACAAAAATAGTTCTTGAGTAAGTACAATGCCATTCAGTCTCTACCACAGGTGTGGTCCCACAGAGACTTTAGCCCTTGCAAGATTTTGCACACTCAATTAAAGGGGACTATGATCATGTCTAATGTTAAACTCACAGTTAAGTTCTTCATGGAATCAAGGACTGGTAAAGGTCAGTGCTCAATTCTGGAACTCTTACTCAAGTTTGGTGTTATTTCCAAGCCTGAGGCAGGATTATCTTGTATCTGCTTTAGTTTTTCCCTGGTTGAAGTATGGCTGTACCTTTCTTTAATTTTCTGGGGTCTTTTTAAACAACTTTTTAAAAGAATGGAAAAGTATTTTTTAAGTTAATTTAGTTTTTGATTTTAACTAACTCACTGTTAAACATAAGCCTTTAATCATAGAAGTCAAGAAATGAAGGAATGACTTTGCAAGAGTTATAGTTGAGATCCTTCTGTAAAATAAACAAGTGAGCTGCATATTACATTATGCTTCTGTGGGCCAAGACCCACAGGGGGAAGGGGACATTTTTGCAATTTGCATCACATCCCTAGTTTCTGTATTGTTCTATATGTACAGGCCAGGGGCTCCTTCTATAGTTCTGCCCTTTTTCTCAAGCTTACTTTGTCTTGCTCTACCATCCTGCATGTCAGCATTTCCCTGCAACACCCAACCCCACCCCACCTCTGCGCCCCCTTTTCTCCCACACGAGGGACTCTGTCACTTCCCCCATTTTAAGGCCTCCTCTCTTTACCCCCATTTTTTCATGCTGACTGCACTCTTTTCCCATTTTTCATCCCCACACGAGAGGCCTATGTTTCTTGACATTCTGTCCATGCAAAAAAAAGTCTTTACTTACCCTTTCCACTCTACCTTCCTGAACCTCTTTCCCCTCCTAGGCTGGATACATGGATGGCTTGTGCTGTTTCTCTTTCACCCTCTGTCCTGCACATGACGGAGCACCCTTGGGGAAACAGCAGATTAACAACTGAGAATGAACCCTCCTTTCCTCTTAGGTCCTTCTTACCCACCCTGCTGAATGGGTATCTACCTCATATCAGTATGGTGGCTCTGAGCTAAGTGAACAAGCAGCAACTATTTACATGTAAATACTTTTATTTAATGTTTTGATTTTCACCTGAATCAAGAGTATTCTGCCTCTGGTGGTTCAGATCATTCCTTAAAAAATCTGGAACTGACTGGATGCAGTGTTCAATAGTTATTATGATACACCGAGACTCAAAAACTGGCAAGCCATCAAGTCAAGCACAGGCCTTTGTTTCTGTTGGCCAATAATCTCTCTAATGCATAAATGCATTTTGGTCTGAGCACATTATGACTGGAAAGTGTGATGCGGTCAGTGCAGAAAACCAATGAACAGTAACTGAGGTCCCAACCCTGACTGCACTCAGATGACTAATCTCAAAATGGGCAGTCTCTCTGACATCAAAGGAGCTACCCACATGAGTAATTCTTACTTATGCATCTGAGTTTTGCAGGCTTGAGCCATTGAAGTGAAATGTCTGGTGATGGATTATCCTTAGCTGGGGAAAAATCAGTTAGACAGAAACGAATTGGGAACTTTCCCATCTGTAAATAAAAACAGTTCACTATTTACATAAAGGGGAATGAAGGGTTGGGTGGGGATTGTGATGGTAGGGGCAACAATGGCATTCTGTCTAAGGCACTATTCCATGAGTGGGCCATTCTTGTAGTTTGCAATACATCCCTAGTTTATGCACTGTTATAATTGCTATAAATATGATTTTTTTATGTCCACCATTAGTGGTGTTGTCATTTCTTGTGATTTTACCCAGTGTACCTCATTTTCAGTTGCTCCTGGAGCTAGGCTGGCAATGATGCCAGACACTCTACTCCTTATGTCATTTGCACCCTGGCTGAAAATGTCTCTACCTCCCCCAACCTTTGCTTGGGTGTTTTTTTCATCTTCCCCACATATTGGGGAATAACAGGCAGAACTCTTCCCTTCCCCTCAGGACCATAAACTTTTCCAATAGGTAGTGGTGACGCGTAGGGGGTGCACAGGGGTGCACATGTACCCCCTGAGAGGGCTGGTGCACCCCCTGACAGCCAGCATTCCCAGGCGGGGGGGGGGGGCAGATGAGACCACTGGTGCCGCCCCTGCGAGTGCTGGCTGGGGAGTGCACCAGAAGAAGCAGAGAACTACACCCCCCCCGGTTGCTGACTGTCCACAGGGGGGTGCAAGTGCCTCCTGCCCCCCAACTCAGGAGGCACAAGTCACCTGTGCCAGTAGGGGAGAAGAAAGTGGTAAAAGTACAAAAAGAGCCCTGCAGATCTGTGCTACTTTGTTTTCTCCTTTTCCCTTCCAACTTGGGACAGCTGAGTCAGTCTCCCACATCTCATCTTGGTAACACTAGGTTAAGGGGGGGTGGAGGGGGAAGGAGAGGGCATTAAAGAAGTGTTCCCTTTCCAGACCTGGGAAGAGGGACAAAAGTATCATGCCCTAGCTGCCATCAGACATGGATGAGATGGGCAAAGGACCCCTGGACATGACAAGAGAAGTGCAATAAGGGCAAAGAGAAGATGTATAGGTCTGGAGTGAAAGTCAGAGAGAAACCCAGGTGGAGACATAACAGATGGGGAGGGGGGAAGCAGGAATTAAGGATACATAATTAATTCATTAGAATTTGGGGAGGAAGTGAAAGTACTGCAGCGCTCAGACACGCTGCCAATGACTGCTGAAGAAGTAAGGGCCATAATCACCTTATTCTTTATATTTAGGAGAGTTTTCACACTGAATCTCTCCCCCCGCCCCATGGAGAATTTCCAAAACTGTTATTTAGTAACTTCTCTCATTATTTTTAAGTCTCTGCCTCATTATTCTTGACCTTCAAGACCAAATTAACTCTATAAACATTTGCAAGACCCCACACAAGTGAAAGTCGGAAAAGTTATGGGGAGTTCCTGTTCTAATAGAAGTAGACCTCATTCTAAGTAACAGTTTCAAACTGAAAACAACAGGGCCAGAATTCCCATATGCATGAATGCCCCTTTAAACCCATGAAGGACTCTTCACACTATATTTCCTTTCTCGGGTTTTGATTTAGATCTATGTCCACACTGCATAGCTAGCCCCTGTACTGGAAGCAGAGCTCCACATGGGCTGTTCACCTTGTCATGAAGTGCTCACATACAGTTTCTAGTGAAATGGTTCACTGCCAACATGCCTCATAACATACTTGTGTAGTATTTAGTCCTTTGGGTGTTATAACAATAAAAACATTAAACATAAAACAATAATATTTATGAAAAACCTCTGGACCTAAATGTTTCACCTTAATCCAATTTACTCTCTGTTTACAATATGGTTTCAACCCCTAATTGTTCACACCCAAAACACTCTGAATTAATTTTTGAAGCATTTAATTTAGCAACTAATCTTATTGTAACAAATGCACTAGGTAAATGTGGACACTATAATTACACTTATTCCCTTCCCCTCATCCACTACTTTTATAAAAGAAAATTTAAACATTTTTTAAAAATTCAGTTTGGGCTGGAATTATTTATTATTTATAAATCTATCCTTTTCCTTGCCCGCAATCATTACTTTCACCAAACTGACCGAGTTTAAGCCAGTGACTTTTCATCCACCAACCCAATTAATCTAAGTACTAGGAAAGCAAGGATACTAAAAATCTGGGCTGGATTTTAAAAAGGAATAATATTGTAGGCCAGATACATCTCACAAACTCACTGTATTGGCCACATATTTACATTGCACAGGCATAAGAATGACAAAATGGAACTATGGAAAAGGCTGCACATGAGAATTATAGGACAGAATGAGCAATCACAATTCATCCCTTTCTTTCCCCCTTTCTCTGCCACTCTTAGTCTTCTACATGTGGAACCATTGTAAAATGATCCCTTCTAGGTCCCAAAGATGATTCAACAGCACCTGATGATCATCTGTATTCAAGGGTACTGAAAGATCTAATCAACTTAGACATCTCTGATTTATGTCCTTTGGGAGGAGGAGGATACTGCTCAAAAGAAGCAGGGCAGGGCCATTTCAGTTTTTGAATCAGCTCCTGAGACAAGCATGTTGGATACCTGTTGAACTCCAGCCACAGTAAGTAGCATTGTGTCTGCTGAATATCATTGCAGAGATTAACAGTGATATACTGTAACAGTGCATTTCAATGCATAAAAGTGGATCCTAGGAGGATCTCTAGGAGCTTAAAGCATCTTTACGCATGCTAATTAAAATGCCTGCAGTGTCTCATGTATTCAGCATCCCGCGCTTCAAAATGGTGGCAGGGGCACTTTAACTAAAGCTTGTTTGACAAGCTTTAGTTAAAGTGCCCCCAACTGCCATTCTGAAATGCAGGGACACTGAATACACAAGACACTGAGGCTCCTGGAGTGTACTAATTAGAACGTGTTAGAGCAGGCATCGGGCAGGTGTATAGGTGCACAACGATCACATTGCAGGGTGGCAACCATGCTGGTGCAGCAGAGCCCCATAACCCTTTGGAAAGATGAAGCATATGTGTTCCTTTCAAACTGGACCAGTTTTCTTGGCAGGGAGAGGCCTCACTTCTGACAAACCAGTGCTGATGCTGGTACAAAAGGGGATAGTGCGATGCTGCCCTCTTGAACTGTGTTTTGTGAAAACAGGTGGTGGTGGTGGGCACCTTTTTGTGTCCTCTTTTCTTGCAGAGCTAGGAAAAGCTGGCAGAATCTAGTCCTAACATCACTCCCTGCAGAAATACAGCCAGCTACGATGTGAAAACGGGTAGCTGCTTAAAAGCACACAGAAACTCTCCACGTAAGTGTGGGGCATGAAATGAAAAATGCCCTTTCTAACTTAGTGTCTAATGGCAATTTTAGGAGATGGAACATAACAGATAGACTGCCAAGCTGGAATTTGGCCACATCATTGTACTTCACACACAGGGACTTTTTCACAGCATGCAAGAATGCTTACTTTTGTCAGGGCTTACAAAAATCAGTTATGCACCTCATGTGTGGTGTGTGGGGCTGGCCCTGAACATTATCTGAGATTCACCCCAGCAATGAGAATTCAGCAGACCTGAACTGTTGGAGCAAGGTAACTATCTCACCTTTGAACACATTCTGTTTATCAACTAAATACTTTCTCTTTAAACAGGGTGTTCTTTTCTAAAGGGATATGAATTACTTGTTTTCACTAAATACATTAAACAAAGATTTAATTCAGGAGTGGGCAAAATATGGCCCATGGGCTGCATCCGGCCCGCAGCAGATTAGGAGAACTAAACCAGGGGTGGGCAATTATTTCAGGTGGAAGGCCACTTAATGAGTTTTGGTGAGTTATCAAGGGCCGCAAGGGTAGCCCCACCCTTGACAGGGGCCCCACCCCCTGGTCACCATCTTGGGCCCGGAAGTCCCGCTCCATAGCATCTGACCTTTGCCACCAGAAGTCCCTCCCCTTGCCCTCAGAAGTACTCCTCTTGGGAAGGGGGTTTGCCATCTTTGAACTGGGGAAAAAAGCAAATTATATACTAAAAATAAAATGTTGACAATAGCATTTTTATTTTATTAAAAAATATATTTTTCTCCTGATCTGTGTGTGCTTTTGCGGTCTATATAGAGATGATAACATAATAGGTCAAATGAAGTCTTACTTTTGTATATTGTAGTGGGGTATGAAGGGGTAAGAGGATACGGGTGGATGGGTATGGGGCTTGGGGAAGGCTGTGGGGGTGTATGGATGTGTATGTATGTGGAATGTGGGGAAGGGTGTGAGGGGGTGTGTGTGGATGTGGGTGGGTAGATATGGGGGAATTGTGGGGGTGTGTTTGTGGGGATGTGTTGGTGGGTGGGTGGTTATGGGGTTTGTGGGGTGTGTGGAGGGGCAGGGTGGCTGGGGGGGGTGTGAGGGGGTGGGGGTGAGGTGTGCATGGGGGTGTGTGGGTATATAGCAGTGAGTGGAGCTCCCCCCAGAAGCATGTGTGTGGGGGGGGAGGGCTGCATATGGAGATGGTTGTGGGGGGTGTGGAGCTTGGGGAAGGGTGTGGATGTATGTGGTATTTGTAGGGTGTGTGTCTGTGTGGGGGGGAGGGTGTGATTGTGGAGTTTGCAGGGGAGATTTTGTGGGTATTGTGGGTCATGCATGGGAGCCCTCCGTGCATGCCCCTCTGAACTGGTCAGCACCTGCTCCCACCCCTGCATCTATGCCACCATCACTGCCACCTCCAGGCTGCCCAGTGGGGCAGCAGTGGCAGTGCAGAGGAGCCACAGGAAAGCCCAGGCATGGGCTCTGGGCAACTGTAGCAGGAAAGGCTGGCAGCAGCAAGGGGCTGCTTTTCTCCTGCACTGAGCAACAGCTTCTGTCCTGCCATGTACATACACATGCACATGGCAGCCAGGCAGCATAAAGAGCAGCTCCCACAGCTCCCTGCAGGTAAGTCTATGGAGTGGGGGTTGGCATAGACAATACATCGGACAGGGTGGAAAGACACAGGCCACACATCAGAGGGATATGGGGGAGCATGTTCCCCCCCAGATTTGTGCACCTGCAATGGGTACAGGGATGCAGCCTGGCTGAACCAGCATAGGCAGAAGCCACCTCTGCAGCCCAGCAGGCAGGACCCAGCATGGGAGCACAGAGCGGGACAGTGAGACTCATTGCTGCCACCACCACTGAGACTCCTGCCATTCTACCAGCAACATGAGAAGTAACGGAGAGGTGGGGTGCCATGCTTCCCTCATCTCCTCCCACTGCCAGCTGCTCTCCCTTTACCCCACCTCCACAGCCCAGCCACCACCGTTGCTCCCTTCAGGCTGCAGCTCTACCCTGGAGGCGATGTTGGCGGGTGGGCAGCATGGGCAGCCTGCGGGGAGCAGTGGTGGTGGCAGCCAAGCCATGGCGGTGGAGTAGAGCCACAGCCCAATGTGAGAGTAGCTGGCAGCAGGAAGAAGTAAGGGTAGTGCAGCCCCCTGCCCCCCCATATTATTCCTTGAGCTACTGGCAGCACAGAAGTCCCAGGAGTGGTGGCAGCAATGAGTCTGGCCACCCTGCTCTGCCCTCCCACACTGGGTCTGCCTGCTAGGCCACAGAGGTGCCTCCTGCCCCTGCTTGTCTGGCCAGGCTGCAGTCCCATGCCCACTGTGGGTGCACACATATGGGGGGCCCCTGCCCCACTATGCCCTACATACACACACCCCCACCTCACCCCCACTCCCTGCCCCACACACTGGGGTGCTGGCATCTGGGGGCAGGGGTCAGTGGGTCAGGAGTGAGGGGCACCGGCAGGGCCAGGGGTCTGTTTTCTACTTAAACTATTTACTGGGCTGGGACCGGCCATCAATGTTTACAAATGAGTCCTGGTACAAAAAAGTTCAAGAACCACTGTTTTACATCACTGTTCCATTCTTTAGATTGGCAGAACAGTATGATCAGGAGAATGTCCTATCCAGCTGACACCTGCACTGAGGCTGTTTCTACTTGGTACCATTAGAACTGCTCTTGGTCACTAGCTGGTGACAAGTTACAGCAGTCTTCAGGCTGCTTTAATTTATGCTAAGATATGGGCCTTGTGCACCTATCAAACCATTGTGGGAGCAAAAAGATATGTCAAAGCCAATTCTATGATTCTTGTCTCATAGAATCATAGAGTCGGGTCAGAAGGGACCTTGTAGATCTTCAAGTCTGACCCCCTGCCTGGGCAGGAGGAAAACTGGGCTCAAATGACTCCAGCCAGGTAGGCATAAAGCCTCTTCTTAAAGATCCCCAGGGTAGGAGCCAGCACCACTTCCCTTGGAAGCTGGTTCCAGATCCTAGCCACCCTAACTGTGAAGTAGTTCTTACAGATGTCTAATCTAAACCTACTCTTCAACAACTTATGGCCGTTATTCCTTGTCATTCCAAGGGGCGCTAGAGGAAATAAGGTCTCTCCCAAACCCTTCTGGTCCCCGCTAGTGAGTTTATAGATGGTCACCAGGTCCCCCCTCAGCCTTCTCTTGTGAAGGCTGAACAGGTTCAGGTCCCGCAGTCTCTCATTGTAGGGTCTGCCCTGTTGTCCCTGGATCATGCGGGTGGCCCTCCTCTGGACCATTTCAATGTTGTCCACATCCCTCCTGAAGTGGGGCGCACAGAACTGGACACAGTACTCCAGCTGTGGCCTGACCAGTGTTGTGTAGAGGGTGGGGATCACCTCCTTGGTCCTACTTGAGACGTACCTGTGGATGCACGACAAGGTCTAGTTAGCCCTGCCAACCATAACCTCACATTGTTGGCCCGTGTTCATCTTGGAGTCAATAATGACTCCAAAATCCCTTTCTGCCTCCATGCTCTCAAGAAGGGATTTTCCCATCGTATAATTGTGCTGCTGGTTACTACTGCCCCAGTGCAGCACTCTGCACTTGTCAGTGTTGAAGCGCATTCTGTTTTTGTTAGCCCACCCCTGCAACCTATCCAGGTCTTGCTGCAGTCTTTCCCTCCCTACTGGCATGCTCACCTCACCCCAAATTTTGGTATCATCGGTGAATTTAAACAGGTTGCTTTTCACCCCATCGTCCAAATCACTGATAAAGAGATTGAACAGCACGGGCCCAGGGACCAAGCCCTGGGGAACTCCACTGCCCACTTCTCCCCAGGTCAAATATGACCCATCCACCACCACCCTCTGAGTATGACCCTTCAGCCAATCTGCACTCCATCTGACTGTGTAGCCATCAATGCCACAGTCGCTTAGTTTTTTAATGAGGATGGGGTGGGAGACGGTGTCAAAGGCCTTGCTGAAGTCCAGAAAGACTAAGTCCACGGCGACACCTGCATCCAGTGCTTTTGTGACCTCATCATAAAAGGCAATCAGGTTAGTCTAACATGACCTACCCCCAATGAAATCCTGCTGGTTGCCCTTGAGCATCATCCCTGAAGCCGGCCCAGCGCAGCTGTGGTCCTTGATGATCTTCTCAAAGAGTTTCCCTAGGATTGAGGTAAGACTGACGGGCCTATAGTTGCCCGGGTCCTTCCTTCTCCCTTTTTTAAAGATGGGGACAACATTGGCTATCTTCCAATCATCTGGCACCTGGCCTGAGCACCATGAGCACTCATAAAGCCATGCCAAAGGCCCTGCAATAACCCCTGCTAGCTCCTTCAACATCCTGGGGTGGAGAGCATCTGGACCCGCTGATATGAACATGTCCAGCTCCTCCAGAAGCTCTCTAACCCGGTCCTCCCCAACCTGACTTCTGGAGGCATTCCCCTTGAGTCTGCCTTGCATCACGGTGGAGAAGTCTCGGTCCCTGCACAAGAAAACAGAGGTGAAGAATTGGTTAAAGAGGTCTGCTTTCTCCTCTGGCGCAACCACCACATTGCCCAGAGAATCCTGCAGGGGCCCCACATTTCCCAGTGCCTTCTTCATCCTCCCTATATATTTGAAAAAGGACTTTTTATTATCTTTGATCTTGGATGCTAGTCCTAGCTCTATGTCCACCTTAGCTTTCCTGACAGCCCTCCAACAGGCTGGAGCAGAGGAGGTATACACCTCTTTGGAGATAGCACCCCCCCTTCCACCGGTTGTACGCTGCCTTTTTGTCAATCAGGCATTCCCGGACGCCATTGGTGAGCCAGGGCGGCTTTTGGGCACTCCTGCCCCCTGGCTTCTTGTTGGGATGGTCACCCCTTGGGCCCTGAGTATCATCTCCTTAAGGAACGACCAGTCATCTTGGGCACTGAGTTCTCCTGCTCTTGAGAACCCCAGTGCCTCTCCCACTAATTTCTTCAACTCATTGAAGCTGGCCCTCTTGAAGTCTAGGGCTACTGCCTTGCTGCAGGCCCTTGACACCCTGCACTGGATGGTGAATTCCAGCAAGTGATGTTTGCTATCGCCCAGGTGGTCAAGAACCTGGAGGCCCCTTACCAGGTTGTCACCTGTGGCCAGGACCAGGTCCAACAGGGCATTTCCTCTGGTCTCTTCCCTTTCTACCCCAAAACTATTTGTACTACTTTGCTACAGCCAAAGACTAGGGATATAGTGTTTAGCAAGTCCACAACTGTAAAAACAAACAGAATAATAAAACTCATTCTGGAATTAACATTTTAACACTATGTTGATTACATTTGCTTTTAGTACAGCTTCCTCATAAACTGCAATTTGGCATCTTTGTCTTACTCAGCTCAAGACAGCAGGTCTGTGGAAATGCTGACTAATCTGCTGGGTTAGAGAATTTTTAAGTAGGGAATAATTATGCAGCAAGTATAAATGAGTAACAATAACATCCATTACAGTTACTGTATTTGTTATGCTCTCTCTTGGAAGGTGGAGCACTAAAAACGAGATACACTGCTCAGAGGTGACTGCATCTCATTACTGTGTTTTTTTCTATGCATCTTATGAAATGCTGAAAGATAAAAGAATCAAATGACAGGCTGATCAGAATCATGTTGATTTCATCAAACAGAATTTTCCCTTAGATCTGCAACCCTCAGCCTCAGGCCCAGCTGCTTTGTTTTCTTCTTATAGGGCAAAACAGTTGGAAAGCTGGCTTAGAAATGGTGGCACTGGAGTGTCAAACTCACTCCATTATGAATTGCAAAGAAAGATTTTCAAAATACCATTCACCAGTCCAGAGCAGCTGTTATTTAAAAGCTACCAGAAGTTGCTTAGTCTCTCTTACATACAACAGGAAGGATTCAAAGTGAGGCTTACTTGATAAATTCAGCATGACTGGGCCATCCTATAGATTGGCTCATCTGCTTTTGAGTATTTCCTGAGTTGCATTAAAAAACCAAAATAAACCAAAACAAAACAAAACACACATAACAAAAATACAACTTGCCAAAGGTTGAATAAAACTGTACACATACAAATGCATTATTTATATACAGGATATTATGAAGTGTATAGTGACACATAACAAAACTATGTTAAGAGAAAAGTAATACACTTGCAAGGCCACACTTAAAAATTAGGGAATGCTAGAATTAGGATCACTTATGCAACCTTAACTTGGGCCCCTTGTACATTAGCAGCATGACACACAGTTACTTAATTTTTTCTACAAAGTTATTGCCTCATGCACAGCACAGAATGGAGCCCACTTAATTAAAAGCCATTCAATATTTTGTTGTGTTCTTCACATTGTTCAACTGCCTTTGCTTTTCTAATGGCATATTGTTCAAACCCTACTGGGGAAACAGAATTCTCTTTTTTTTTCCTTTGTGCCATGCATCACTTCAGAATAGCTGGTGTGATCCTCATTTTACAGATGGAGAATTGAGGCACAGATAGAGAATATGCCCTGAAAGATAAGCTAACATTAAAGGGCACAGACAGAAGTATAGCTTCTGCGTCTAACTCATGGCAGTTAATAGAAATCACCATGAGTTAGTCCCTCCAAGCCAACAGATGTTAGTTAATTTGTAGCCAATCCAGGGAGAGGCTATTTCTTCCCCTGGCTCCAGTCCACTCTCCCAGCTCCACTGGATGGGAGGGGGAGAAGGCAGGGGAGGGAAGTCTTTTGGGGTGCAGCTAGATTGAAGCCCACCTCCCACCCCCAAGGTAAGGGGCTCCAATCCAATGCCCCCCCACTCCAGTGGGTTTGAGAAAGCCCCAGAAGGGACTGCCCTTCCCTGCCTTCTCCCCTTCCCATCCAGAGACATCGGCTGCAACTCTTTGTCCTGCAACCAGAGCAGACAAAAATTAATTAAGTCACTCCACTTAGGAGCAGCTTCATTTGAACCCTCATATAATAAGGGTTAATTTGTCACGTGATTGAAAGGCTCTGCATCCATGCTCTTCTGTTTGGGCATGGTTTTAGACCGCTTTTAAGGGGCCAACTGCACAACATGTGTCATTTCTGTCTACACCCAAATGCCTAACAATGGCAGTGTGTTTTTTTAGGTACTTCACATTACATTACTTGTTTGCAGCAGCCCAACAGATGACAAACTCCTTCACTGTAAAATCTTGATCCATCCCCAGAGTATGTGTATTCAACAAGGAAGGGTCCTGTGGGAATAGGGAGGGAGGAGGGAAAAAATCTGTGATCCGGTAATTAAGCACTGGACTATATCATAATGTATATGCACAAAGGGACTGAATTAAGGTTTTACAGTCAACCTTAATTCTGGCATTTCCTATCTTTTGAATCCCTTGCCTTGTAACCTTAATCATGATCTTTTAATGTAGGGATGAGTGTGTACATGTGATTTTTATTAAAAGAAAAACATATGAAAAATATGTCTATATTTCACCATATGGCCTCATCATATTGTCATGGGTATCAGCAGGGTTCAAATATTTAAAGCCAAATGCCCAGACATCTGTCACTTAACCTAATGGAGTAACTGGTAGCAATACTACATGGTAATCTGCTGTATGGTGTAGTACTGAGGGAGATGAGAAATGCATCTTGTCCTAAATATTAGTTGATTGCAAAGGCATGAAGTAAAAACAGTCTGAAATCAGATATCATGTTTCCATTCTGAGTGCTATAAAGGAGCGTGCTCTAGTGGGAAAAGATTATTCTGCCTGTTGCCCCATGTGTATCACTTGTTCAGTTTCTGTCCTTCCAACTTGTCCTTGTCTTGACTCTTCCCCACATGCCACACCTGGCTCTTTTTTCCAGTTCCATTCTCCTTCGCAATTGACTCCTAGTCTCTACTCCTTGGTCTTCTCAATCCTAGCCTCCTTGACCAGCCAGCTGTAGTGTCCCCCTCCAGGAGTCCTGGCTGAGTGAATCTCCCACCACACTCCTACTGTCAGCAGGGTAATTTAGATAGGACACTAATGAGGTAGCGCTGCTTTATGCCATGTAGACATGCCATCTGTGGAGACAGTAAATGCACAGTTAGTGCTAGGAGCGAGGAGAGACTTAAATATGCCAAGTATGGAAAGACTCTTCAGTGGTTTTAGCTGCTGAAGAAGTTCCTACTATGTACAAATTGATTTTTCAAAGGCTTATAATTTGGCCAAACTGGGCAGATTTTTATGGGGAAGGCAAATGGCACATCCTAAGGCAAATTCCACAGTCCTGCCAAATTTCAAATTCCTCTTCCAAAGCTCTGGGATCCTGCAGGGTTTTTTTTTTTTAAGTAAAGCTCACCTGAATTTATTATACAGGAAAATTATTATTTCTCCCTAGCCAAATTTTGGAAATTTTTGGGGTGAAATTTTCCTACCAGGGAAATTGCATACCAAATAATGAAGTTTGGCAAAGATAAAGGACTGAAAATAGTTTCTTACAATTGGAACTGTTAGTCTACCTTAATAAGAGATGGTGTCACCAGGTACAACAATACAATACATATTCATGCACATGCTTTCTTGCTGGTCTCTTCTCTTCCTTCTGTATCTTTGTACTGTTAATTTAGGATCTAATTTTTTAATCATTCCTTATGCTGATAAGTGTCAACCCAAGTACTCTCAAGGTTGATATAGTCCTTAGACTGTGAGTAAAAATAGCATGTGTACAAGGGGTTCACATTTTCAAATTCCTGCTTCAAAGCATAAGGGCCCTAGAGCTGCTTAACTGAATGGTTCTAAGAATTTTTAACATGGGCGAAACAAGGTACTTTCCCTACCATTATTCTAAGAAATAGCTTACCTATTTTCTGGTGAAAATTTCCACAAAAAAGTCAGTTTGAGTCATGAAAGGTTTTACTTCAAATGGTTAAAGTTACAAGTGACTAAAAACAAATCTCTTATAAATCATAAAGGCTGCCAGAGCGATCCCTTGGGTGGAGCAAACCAGGGCAATTGGCCTGGGCCCCACGCTTTGAGGGCTCCCATGGATAGCACCACTGGCACATGCCGAGGGTGCCACCACTCCACGTGGCTACCATGCACCCCCTGCTTTCCGCTCCACTCGCTTCCCACAAGCCCCCAACTCTGGCTGCTAGCCACCCTCCTTCCTCCCCCTCAGGCCCCACACAGTCTGATGTGCCCCGGGCCCCAAACACCCCTAGGGTTGACTCTATATAAACAAATACTAAATAAATGCGCAGTAACAACTGCACAGTGGTGTCTCGTGTAAATGCAGCCATTATAATTTATAAGAGTCTTGTTTTTAGTCACTTGTAACTTGAAACCATTTGAAGTAAAACTTTTCATGCCTCCAGCTGACTTTTTTTGTGGAAATTTTCACCAAAATATAGGTAAGCTTTTTCTTAGAATAATGGTAGGGAAAGTACCTTGTTTATAGAAGTACTAAATAAATATGCAGTAACCTGAGTTACTGTGCAGTAGTGCAGGTGAACACCTTTTTGTGGCACTACCGTGCAGTAGCCTAATACTACTGTGCAGTAGTGTCGCGTCACAGTTTTTGCCACACGATGCTACTGTGCAGTAGTGTCGTGTCACAGTTTTTGCCACACGATACTACTGTGCAGTAGTATCGAGTTATTATGCAGTCAGTGTCTTGTGTAGATGCACCCAATGTAAGGCAACCTTAATTATGGGTGCTGCTACCTATGGTATCCTTATATTTACCTGTATATGTGTTATTATCCATATGTATATGTATTATTATATATTTGTAAAGCACCAATTGTAGGCTCAGTCCCAGTTAAGACAGAAGAAAACAAGATCTCTGCCCCACAGACTAATTAGATATTAAATAATAGAAGTGCTCCTGTTTGATCAACTTGAATTACTGCTATTGGAAATAATCGAGGTTGTGTTTTAGTCTACACTAACAGTTTGTGTGCTGAGGTCAAATGGCACTCTTATGATTTTACCATTGTGAAAAATTTCTAAATCTAGTCTATACTATCAGGAACTTTTTAATGAGCCAAAGAGAATAAAACAGTTAATTATATAGTTTAATTAAGGGGCCAGCAACTGGCCTGCAGGCTGGATCTTCCCCACAGAGCCACTGGATCTGGCTTGTGGATGTGAGGCTTCAGCACTAGTCACTCCACACTTCCATGAGGAGAAGCAGCAACTTCAGAGGCGATCCACATGCTGTTGGGAGGAAAGAAGCAGCAGTCATGGCTGAGTTTTTGCTGGACATACTTAGCTTCTTTTATATCTTCACAATTAGACATTTTGGATCTAAAAGTATTAGGAACTGAAAAAAGAATGGCGTCCAGGTGGCTGGTCTGCTGGGGAATTGGCTGGCACCACATGACCAGAAGAGGGCCACCATAGTGGTCCGGCCCTGGAGGACTCCCGAGATGAAATGAACTCTTTGGTGGCAGCACGGGGAGAGAGAAAGAGGGCACACTGCAAGTGCAACATGAAACCCTCCCTGCAGCTGGAGTGGGACCAGCACACCCCCATGGGGGCGGGCTGCCAAGCCAGGCTGCAGGAGGCCTGGTTGCCGTGGGAACCCTCCTGCAGAGACAAGTTACACACTTACCTGCGGCACACAGCAAGGAATCCTTCCAGGAGCAGGAGGCCCCACCAGAAAAGGAGACGCTGTGCCCGACCGAGCCCCAGTAAGAGAAAGAGCAGGTATGGGTGTGGAAGTCATGACAGGTGAACCCAACGGCACTGACCCAAACGAGCCTCTGCTCACACACCACAATGCTAAAAGGTACTGTGAGGGCACCTAGGTTGAGAGGAGGCCAGCCTGAGAGGGACTGGTAGAGCCCGCTGAGGATGCAGGGGGAAACCTGTCCAGCACCCCTGTAGCCACCGCTGCTACATTTGAGTGGATACAGACCCAAAATCCACTGCTAGAGCAGCAGTGGTCACAGAGTACTCTATAGAGTATGAGGAGACATTGCACGAAGTATTGGTTTACATGGCCAGGTGCCAGCAGGCCTAGAACCCCAGCTCACCTAGGCAATACCCACAAAGGGGAAGCCAGTGCGGGCCAGCTGAAGCCTGCCTCACCAAATGCAGAACACTGAAGTAAAGTGTTGGGTGTGGGTAGCATTGATGCCCTGTGTGCCCATACCATGTGCATGTTTCATTATTGTTAAGTTGTGCATTCATTGGCCAAGATGGCTTCACCACTTTCCCATGGGGACCACGCAGGCAGGCATGCCAGCAGAACAGGTGGCACCAGTGGCCTATCGCAGACATCACCAAGACCAGAGTGGACTACCGGAGTGGAAAGAGGTAAGGTGTAGAGGTGGTGGAGACTCACAGAAGATCTACCAGCTGAGCTGTCCAGGAAGTACTGAGCAGCACCTCCAACTAATCTCAAATAACATCAAGTTTTAGAAGTCAATAGGCCTTGGCATGGCGCCCAGGTGATCAGGGCATGCCAGCGGTGGTGCTGCAAGCATGGGCCCACCAAAATACAAAATCTTGGGTAGTCTTATTTGTTTACTCTCCATTTTCTGGTTACTCCAGTCCACTGGGCCAAATGGTTGTATCCTATATATTTTAACTTAAATGTAAATGTTTCCCCTCCCATAAAGTCTATTTTGTAAGAAATCTCCTGATGAATCAAGCTCTCCCCAACTTATCTTTAAGAACCCCCTTCAGTTAATATCTTTCCCCCTTATTTCTCCCTCTAAATCCACCATCTTGTTAATGCTCTTGTTCCAGCCACCTCAATAATACTCACTGGCCTGTTTTTCACCCTCTCTGCTCTCCTTACCTTTCTCTCCCGATTGTGGTACATGACACTGACCCTCTTTTTTCTCCACTCTTATCTTGCTTTCCATTGTGTTGAGGACTCTTTTGGCATTGCACTGTTGGGGGCTTGCCTCAATAGAATTTTGCATGCTGGCTGTACTTTAAAGAAACTTTACTGAGGGTGCAGGAACAAACAACCCCCATGTGCAGGAAGACTAGCAAGTATGGCAGAACCTGGCTTGGCAAGCAACTCTTCAGTCAGCCAGAACATAAAAAGGAAGCTTATAAGGATAAGCAACTAGGGAGGAATATAAGAGTATTGCTCAGGCATGCAAGGATGAAATCAGGAAGGCCAACGTGCAATTGGAGTTGCAGCTAGCAAGGGACATGAAGGGTAACAAGAAAGGTATCTAGAAGTCTGTTAGCAACAAGAGGGAAGTCAGGGAAAGTTTGGGTCCTTTACTAAATGTGGAAAGCGACCTTGTGACAGAGGATGCAGAAAGTACTCAATATCTTTTTCACCTCAGTCTTCACAGGCAAGGTCAGCTCTCAAACTACTGCACCTGGCAGCATAGTTTGGGGAGGAGGTGAGCAGCCAACAGTGGTAAAAGAACATGTTAGGGACTGTTTAGAAAAGCTGGACATGTAAGAGTCAATGGGGCTGCACAAGATTCACCCAAAGGTGCCGAGGGAGTGGGCAGATGTGATTGCAGAGTCACCAGCCATCATCTTTGAAAACTCATGGTGGTCAGGAGAGGTCCTCGGTGATTGGAAAAGGGCAAATGTAGTGCCCATCTTTAAGAAAGGGAAGAAGGATGATCCAGGAAATTACAGACTGGCCAGCTTCACCTCAGTCCCTGGAAAAATCATGAAGCAGATCCTCAAGGAATCTATTTCTAAGCCCTTGTAGGAGAAGAAGGTGAATTGGAACAGTAAGCATGAATTCACCAAGGGCAAGTCATGCCTGACCAACCCGATTGCCTTCTATGATGAGATGACTGGCTCTGTGGATGTCAGGAGATGAGTGGATGTGGATATACCTTGACTTCAGCAAGGCTTTTGATACTGTCTCCAACAACATTCTTGTCAGCAAGCTAAGTCTGGATGAATGGACTGTAAGGTGGATAAAAAAATGACTGGATTATCAGGCTCAGGGGGCAGTGGTCAATGGCTTGTTGTCTAGTAGGGAGCTGGTATCAAGTGCAGTGCTGCTGGGGTCAGCCCAGGGGCTGGTTTTGTTCAATGGTTTTGTGCACCCTCAGTAAGTTTTCATATGACACCAAGCTGTGGGGATTAGTAGGTAAACAGTAGGGTAGTGCTAGGATTCAGAGACACCTCAACAAATTGGAGCAATGGACTAAAAGAAATCTCATGAGGTTCAATAAGGAGAAGTGCAAAGTCCTGCACTTAAGATGGAATAATCCCATGCACCGGTACAGGCTGGGGACTAACTGGCTAGGGAGCAGCTTTGTACCTGGGGGTTAGAATGGACAATAAGCTGAATTTGAGCCATCAGTATGCCTTTGTTGAAAAAAGGCTAATGGCATACTTGCCTGTTTTAGTAGAAGGGTTGCCAGCAGATCAAGGGAATTAATTATTCCCCTCGTTTTGGTACTGGTGAGGCCACATCTGGAGTACTGTTTCCAGTTTTGGGGCCCCCACTGCAAAAAGGATGTAGACAAAGTGGAGAGAGTCCAGCAGAAGGCACCAAAAATGGTTAGAGGGCTGGGGCACATGACTTATGAGGAAAGGCTGAGGGAATTGGTTTTATTAGTCCGGAGAAAAGACCTGAAGGGCCTGAAGAGTGGTTCCAAAGAGGATGGAGCTAGACTGTTTTCAGTGGTGGCAAATAACAGAACAAGAAGCAATGGTCTCAAGTTGCAGCAGGGGAAGTTTAGGTTAGATATTAGGAAAAACTTATTAGGAGGGCTACCCAGAGAATTGTGGAATTTCCATTCTTGGGGGTTTTTAAGACCTGGCTGGACAAAGCCTTGGCTGGGATGATTTAGTTGGGGCTGGCCCTGTTTTGAGCAGGGGGTTGGACTGGATGACCTCCTGAGGTCCCTTCCAACCCTCATTTTCTTTGATTGTATGATAATGTGCAGCACCAGCGTGCAGCATCTTTCCCATATGATCCCTTCAGGGAGGATGTGTCCCATTTCCACATTCACCCATCAGAGCCTTTGCCTCCTTCCTTCTATCCTCCCAGTCCCTAGGGTCTGCACAGAGCTCAGTCTTATGTGGAGCCAGCTACATTCTGAGACAAGCAAA
The DNA here is from genome assembly GCF_052110815.1 of Crocodylus siamensis. Lineage (NCBI taxonomy): Eukaryota > Metazoa > Chordata > Crocodylia > Crocodylidae > Crocodylus > Crocodylus siamensis. The sequence goes on along the minus strand of NC_143397.1, from coordinate 131,268,428 downwards.
AAGAGACTGTCACAGAGGCAGTGAGGGCTCACCTTGAACTTTCTTCTTGATTATATAATCTGTCCTTGCAGTTTTATTCTGTGCTTTTATTAATCATAAATTTATGCAATAATATTAGAAGGAGCAAAGAAATTACTGGCAAATAAGATTGCTTTCAATATAAATGTTCTTCCATTCATTCTTGTATGACCCCATGTGGATGTTCCTTTTTAAGGAATATAGGGATATTTTTCTCTCACAGCTTCCATTAAACACTAATGGAACTTGCATGAATGCAGCAAGAAGAGAATATACCCAAGAGTATTTATAAAATCCAACCATCAAAATGAATTCTAAAGATTATCTTACTTTACTCATCTTTTCATTTTTGATCCATTTTGTATCTGAAACAAGCAATTAAGTGCATGTGTGATATTTGAAACAATAGGCCAGGTTTACACAGCGTTGTCAATTATCACTGATGGTTTGGGGAATACTCATTCTAGCTCTATGTTACACAAAAAAAAGATCACAGCTAGCAGTGGGCAAATGCCAGCAATGATTATGCTGGCCATTTGTTCGCATTTTCAAATGAATTCACTTTGGCCAACCGGCTGCCTACTTAGTGTTCCCTTTCTGAAAATAGTCTATCAGGTAATTTTTGACTTGCATGAGCATATGCACAAAATAGCATGTTTGTGTAACCTGATGATTTTCCTTCCTACCAGAAGGAAAGATCACCTTTCCAATTAGGAGGGTCCATCTTTTTCAGCTTTGGAGGAAGGAAACTAAAGTCTGAAATCACTAGATGCTCTACCTCTTCAGAAAAACTGTACTCAAAATTCCTTCCAAAGCTTTAGGGACTGAAACACTGGGTAGTCAGGAATGATCACCTGACACACACACAAGTCAAAGCTGGGTTCCCAGAGAGTCAGAAGTCAAAATCAGAGGTGAAATCAAGAGCCAAAGCCAGAGTCAGGATTTGTCAGAAGCAGAAGCAAGGCCAGAGTCAGGATATACCAGGAGTCAAACCAAAAGCAAGAGCCAAAGTCAGAGCCAGGAATGGCATCAGAAGCCATGAGTCAAAACTTGAGAGCCAATAAGAGGAAGCAAGGAAACACATGGAGGACAGAAACAAGTACCTCAGTCTTTGTCTGGACACAGGACTGCAGGCTGGGCCCAGCTTTTAAAGGCTTGAGCAGGTGGAGCCTATTGCCTGTGGCCTCAGGGGATTGGCTTTCCTGATTGCCTCACTAGGAACAGCTCTGCCCTGCATGATGGTCTGGGCTTGCTGCAGGTGGCACCTATTTCTCTGAAGCCTTGAGGAATGAACTACCATGATCTTCTGATTAGAACTGGTTAGGCCCAGGGCACTTGATCTGGCCTTACACAAAGCTGGAAAATATCATGAAGGACTTGACCTGAAAGTACTATCTAGTAAAGCTTCTGAAACACACTTTTCCATATCACACATAGGACCAATTCCTATTCCATCTATTACGTGACTAAACAGTATTCAGATGTTTAACTGTGACCCTATTACATCTTGCTGGAATCCCTGAAAAGCCATTAAAATATACCTACTTTGGTAATATACCTTCTTCCTCCTTGCCTTGACACTAAACCACAAAAGAGCAGTTTAATGGTAGAAACTATAATTTAGAGATGTTTGCTTACTTAGAAGACTACAGGTGGTCCCACAGCAGTTAGTTGGTTAGAGAGAGAGAGACAAACCATCTGCAGAGGTTGCCTACTAGGGCTGTCCGAAGCTTCAGTCACTGATTTGATTCAGCAGAGATTCGGCTTGATTCAGCAGCCAAATCTCTGAATCAAATCACAAGACCCTTTAATCTCTCCAAATAGAATTAGAACTCTTCAAATTGATTCAAAGAGATTCAACGATTTGGACACAGACACAACTTTGTATGTTTTTTTTACATACCTCAAGGTACCAGGTGGCTTGTGAATGCTGAGATGGTGGGGTGGATGGAGCGTCCTAAGGGAGAGTAGTGGGGTCCCCAGCATGCTCAGTGGTGGATCCAGAAGTTGAACAGAAGCACTTCTGCTCCACTTCTGGGTCTGCTGCAGAGCGCACAGGGGACCTCCCAGGCTCGGTGACTGCTGCCTGGGGGGACACCCGGGGTTCCCCTGGGGCCAACTGCCACACCGGGGAGGATGTGGGGGGAGTGCCTCCTGTGTGCTCAGCGGCCAATCTGGAAGTGGACCAAAAGTACTTCCGGTCCACTTCTAGGTCTGCCACCAAGCATGCGGGCCCTGCCTCCTCCGCGCTCCTGTGGGACACTCATAGTTTCATAGTTTCTAGGGTCGGAAGGGACCTGAGTAGATCATCTAGTCCAACCCCCTGCTATGGCAGGAAAGAGTACTGGGGTCAAACGACCCCAGCAAGGTGTTCATCCAGCCTCCTCTTAAAACCCCCCAGGGTAGGAGCCTGCACCACCTCCCTTGGAAGTTGGTTCCAGATCCTAGCTGCCCTGACCGTGAAGTAGCGCCTCCTGATATTTGGCTTAAATCTACCCTCTGCCAGTTTGTGACCATTATTCCTGGTCACTCCTGGCAGTGCACGGGGGAACAGGGACTCCCCCAATGCCTGCTGATCCCCCCTGACTAGCTTAGAACAGGCCACTAGATCCCCCCTCAGCCTCCTCTTCTGGAGGCTGAACAGGTTCAGGTCCCGTAGCCTCTCCTCATAGGGCCTGCCCTGCTGCCCCCGATCATGCGAGTGGCCCTCCTCTGGACCCTCTCCATGCTGTCCACATCCCTTTTGAAGTGTGGTGCCCAGAACTGGATGCAGTACTCCAACTGTGGCCTGACCAGTGCCGCATAGAGGGGGAAGATCACCTCTTTGGACCTGCTTGAGATGCATCTGTGGATGCATGACAAGGTATGGTTGGCCTTCCTGACTGCCTCCCCACACTGCCGGCCCATGTTCATCTTGGAGTCAATGATGACTCCAAGATCCTTTTCCGCCTCTGGGCTGACAAGAGGGGAGTTCCCCAACCTGTAGGTATGGTGCCGGTTGTTCCTCCCCAGGTGCATCACTTTGCACTTGTCTGTGTTGAATCCCATCCTAGTCTCATCCACCCACCCTTATAACCTGTCTAGGTCTGGTTGTGGCCTGTTGCTTCCTTCTAGTGTGCCCACATCCCTCCACATCTTAGTGTCATCAGCAAATTTGAACAGGGTGCTTTTCACCCCCTCATCCAAGTCACTGGTGAAGATGTTAAACAGTGCGGGCCCAAGGACCGAGCCCTGCGGAACCCCACTGCCCACGTCCTTCCGGGTTGAGAAGGACCCATCCACCACCACTCTCTGGGTGCGGCCCTCCGGCCAGTTGGCAATCCATTTGACTGTGTGGGTGTCGACACCACAGTCCCCCAGTTTCTTAATGAGAACAGGGTGAGAGACAGTGTCAAAAGCCTACTGGAAGTCCAGGAAGACTATGTCCACTGCTACCTCTGCATCTAATGATTTAGTGATCTGATCATATAAGGCCACCAGGTTGGTCTGACAGGACCTGCCACTGATGAACCCGTGTTGGTTGCCCCTAAGCATGCAGTCCCCTGCTGGCCCCTCATGGATGTGTGCCAGAATAATTTTCTCAAACGGCTTACCTAGGATCAAGGTGAGACTAACTGGCCTATAGTTTCCTGGGTCCTCCTTCTTCCCCTTTTTGAAGATGGAACCACATTGGCCCTCTTCCAGTCCTCCGGCACCACACCAGAGCACCACGAGTGCTCATAAAGCCATGCCAGGGGTCCTGCAATGACCTCGGCCAATTCCTTTAGTACTCTAGGGTGGAGGTTGTCCGGACCAGCTGACTTGAATACTTCCAGTCCCTCCAGAAGCTCCCTAACTAGTTCCTCACTAACCCTTGGCCCAGGTGTGCCTCCCCTGGGGCCCGAGGGGCCCCATCCACCCCACCATCTCAGCATTCATGAGCCATACCTGGTACTTCGTGGTATGTAGAAAAAACATTTAAAGCTGTGTCTATGGCTGAATCGCTGATTCTCCAAATCAGAACTGAATATTCAGATTTGGATTTGGCCGAATCAAATCGGGACAGTGATCCGAATCAATTAATCAAATCCCTGTCCCCAAATTGGGCCCAATCCAAATCCGAATCGAATACAGCTGCTTCGCATACCTCTACTGCCTCGTGCTTCACAATAAAGTAGGTTTAGTTCTTCTCATTCACTGTATGCCTGTATTTACTTAACTCAGTGATCACCACATGATGTCGGAAGTGGAAAATGAGAAAAAACTTGAAAGAATTTGAGTTCCAAATTGAAAAAGAAGTTAGAAACTGAAAACAGGTGGAGGAACACAGCTACATGGAAGGACAAGTGTCAATGTAAATGATCTTATTGCACAGTTAGGGTGTATGTAGATGAAACAAGGGCCTTAAATTGAAGCAGTGGGTTTTTCAAAACACTGCTTCAATTTAGGACCCTTTAGACTCCCATGTTGTGCATACACCCACTTACCTGCCTCTCACATGGTGGGGAGGGGAAAGCGAGCTGCTGGTAGGTAGAGTGGTCCCTGAGCTGCGGGGTGGGGGCTGGTGCTTCCCTCTGTGGCAGTGGCAGCCCTCCCACCAGGCGGCACCCACCCGCAGGCACCCAACTCAGGTGGTCCCAGGGGGAACCACAGCCACAGAGGGAAACACTGGGGCCCCATGAAGCTCAGGCACGTAGGCAGGCTCCAGGGGGCAAAAAAAAAAAGATCTTGGGTGAAGCCTGCCTTCCCAGGCTGCTGCCAGGCTGCCTGCACAGGCTTCCTGCAGAGTCCCTGATCTGCATGGAGCCTGGTGCTTCGGTCTGCGGTTGTAGGGTAGCAAATTAAAACTCCTCGGGGGAGTTTTAGTTTGCTGTGTCCCAAGTCATTTAAGATGCATTATGCTACTGAATTTGCTACAGCAGCTGGAATTACTATGCACTATGCCACCAACATGCGCAAACCAACACTATCAAAGTGATGCAAAAGCATTTAACCACTTTAAAGTGTCGTGGATCCTCCTTTCCCCACTTCTTAAATATGGGCACTATGTTTGTCCTTTTCCAGTCACCCAGGACCTCTCCTGATCACCATGAGTTTTCAAAGATGATGACCAGTGCATCCCATCCTGCCGCATGGACTTGTATATGCCCAGCTTCCCTAAGTAGTCGCTAACCTATTCTTTCACCACCGTCAGCTGCTCACCTTCTTCCCAAACTGTGCTGCTAGGTGCAGTAGTTTGGGAGCTGACTTGCCTGTGAAGACTGAGGCAAAAAAGGCATTGTGCACTTAAGCCTTTTCCGTATCCTCTGTCACAAGGTTGCCTCCCCCATTCAGTAACGGACCTACAATTTCCCTGATCCTCCTCTTGCTACTGACATGCTTATAGAAACCCTTCTTGTTACCCTTCACATCCCTCGCTAGCTGCAACTCCAATTAAGCTTTGACCTTCCTGATTTCATCCCTGCATGCTGAAGCAATGCTCTTATATTCTTATCTAGCTATTTGTCCAAATTTTTACTTCTTATAAGCTTCCTTTTTGTGATTTAGTTTACTGAAGAGTTCCTTGCTAAGCCAAGCTGGTTTTCTGCCATACTTGCTAGTCTTCCTGCATATTAGGATGGTTTGTTCCAGCACTGTCAGTAAGGCTTCTTTAAAGTACAGCCAGTTCTCCTGGACGCCTTTCCCCCTCAGACTTGTTTCCCAGGGGATCCTGCCCATCAGTTCCCTAAGCAAGTCAAAATCTGCTTTTCTGAAGTCCGTGGTCCTTACTCTATTGCTCTCCTTCCTTTCTTTCCTCAGGACCCTGAACTCAACCATCTCATGTTTACTGCTGCCCAAGTTGCCATCCACTACTACATTTCCTATCAATTCATCCCTGTTTGTGAGCAGCAGGGCAAGAGGAGCATAGCTTCTAGTTGGCTACTCCAGCACTTGCAGGAGGAAGTTGTCCCCAGCACTCTCCAAGAACTTGCTGGATTGCCTGTGCACTCCTGTACCGCCCTCCCAGCAGATGCCAGGGTGGTTGAAGTCACCCATGAAAACCAGGGCCTGTAGTTGGGAAACTTCCGGTACCTGTTTCATAGACATTAGATATTAGGGCTGGAAGGGACCTCAGAAGATCATCGAGTCCAGCCCCCAACCCCAGGTGCAGGAAGTCAGCTGCTGTCAAAGGATCCCAGCAAGATAAACATCCAAATGTTTCTTAAAGGAGTCCAGAGCAAGTGCCTGCACCACCCCTGGAGGCAATCCACTCCTGGCCTTGGGAGCCTAGACAGGAAAGAAGTCCCTCCCCATGACCAGCCCGAAACAGTCTTGGAAGAGTCCGCGACTGTTTGAGCCTGTCATCCCCTGGGGTGCTCCAGTGAACAGGCACCCCCCCAGATCCCGATGCATACCTCTTATATAGGCCTATAGGCAGCCACCAGGTCCCCCCGAGCCTGTGCCCCTCCAGGCCGAAGAGTTCCATGGCCCCCAGCCTCCCATCACAGGGCCCGTTCTCCTGCACTCTGATCGTGTGTGGCCCTCCCCCGCCCCCCCCCCCCCAATGAAGAAAGCCTCATCCACCACTTTGTCCTGGTCTAGTGGTCTATAGCAGAAATCCACCATGACATCATCCTTGTTGCTCTCCCCTCTGATCCTAACCCAGAGGCTATCAACAGGCCTATCTCCAGCTTCACACTGGAGCTCTGAGCAATCATATGGCTATTTTACATAAAGCAACTCCTTCCCATCTTCTCTCCTGCCTGTCCTTCCTGAACAGTTTGTACCTATCCATGACAGTGCTCCAGTCATGCAAAATATCCCACTGAAGTCTCTGCTACTGCAACCACATCATAGTTCCGTGACTGTGTAAGGACTTCCAATTATTCCTGCTTGTTTCCCAGACTCCGAGCATTTGTGTACAGGAACCTCAGGTAACTAGTTGATTGCCCTGATTTCTCAGGAAGTGAGTGCACATCCCCTGTTTTCTTCTCCTGCTTGCTCTTCCTCCAGGTCTCCTGCTTCCCAATTATCTCAGGGCTTTGGTCTCCACCCCCCCGCCAGCAAACCTAGTTTAAAGCCCTCCTCACTAGGTTAGTGTGCCTGTCTGCGAAGTTGCTCTTCCTTCTCTTCATCAGATGGATACCATCTCTTCCTAGAAATCCTTCTTCTTGGAACAACATCCCATGGTCAAAGAAACCAAAGCCTTGATGGCAATACCACCTGCACAGGCAGGTGTTGATCTTCAGGATGTACCTGCTTCTGCCCGTGCCCTTTGGCTTGACTTGAAGGAACAATGAGAACACGAACTGAGCCCCACTCCCCTTCACACTTGTACCCAGAGCCCTATAATCACTTTTGATCTGCTTAGGGTCTCCCCTACCAGTATCATTGGTGCCCACATGGATGACCAGAATGGGGTAGTAGTCAGAGGGCCAAATGAGTCCCAGTAGTCCCTTTGTGACATCTTGGATCCAGGCTCTGGGAAAGCAGACGACTTCCTGAGACAACAGGTCAGGTCAAAAGATGGTGCCCTCCATCCTCTGCCAAAGGGAGTCTCCAACCATCACCACCCTTTACTACTTGATGTACATATTGATCTTTCCCACCTTGGTGACACCTGACCTGTCTTCCTCCACCCATGGAATATGTTCCTCCCTCTCTGTTGCTAGGGTTTTATACCCGTTCTCCAGACAAACCACTACAGGTGGAAGTGAAGATCTCTGCTTGCTGCCAGAAGTTACAAGCCTCCAGCTTCCACCTGCTTGGGTGCCCATGTCCTCTCTCTTCTCTAGCACTGTCTCTGGCATTTTTTCCTCCACAGTCTGGGAGGTCTCCTCCAGCACTGAATAGATGAACACCTCATGGTGGTTTCTCCAACATCAAAAATGGTGGTTCCAGGAAAAAAAAACAACCCAACTCTACCCAGGTAGAAATGTCTCCCAGAAGAGTTTCTCCCAAAAGAATGAATGTTTGTACTCTTTGTCATGGCGTAAATCTTCCTCAGGACCACAAGAAGTCCAGTCATGGAGAATGGCTCTCTACCTTTCCAGAGACTGGGTTCACCCTGATGTGGAGAAGATACAGAAGCCAGCTACTTCCTCCCATTCTGTAGGTTTGGAGGGGAGAGGCAGAGCAGCCACCCACTGCTCCCTGGTAACTCCTCACACACCAGAGTCCCTGGTGTGAGAAGCAGGCAGAGTGCTTTACCTCAATGCTTCCCTCCCCTCTCAGATCATTCGGGGGAGGGGCATTGCCAACTCCTTCTGGCTTCCCTTTGCTACCCCTGATGCACGGCTGTACAGCAGGTGCAAGATTACAAAGCCTGGAGATCAGGATCAGGTTCAGAAAAGCTTTCCCCAAACCCAGTTTCTAGCTCCTGGGTTTTAAATGTTGCCCCCACTGTCCAGCTGGACAGCAGAGATGGGGATTGCAAAGTCCCAGCGCTCAGAAACTGTGTCTGAGAAAGTTATCCCTGACTCACTTCATGGTCCTGTGGGCTTTAAATGCCACTCATCTTGGTGGCACTCATGGGAATTTAAAAGTCAGAGATCTGAGACCCAGAGTGAGAGAAGCAGTCCTCAACCCTGCTTCTTTGTGCTTCTGGCTTTAAATCACTGCATGTGCAGCCCATTTGGGATACACATAAAGCAATTTAAAACCCTGGGGGGTATGCCTATTGCCAGCCTGTCCCCATATCAGGGAATGGAGAGGGCAGTCTCTCAAGTTATAGGCTCCCCTAGAGGCAGGGATGTTCCAGCGAGTAATCCTCTAGTGGCTGCTGGCTGGAGAGCTTGCTTGTGTAGCTCTCCAGCCAGGGAGGCAGACTGCATGTATACTCCAGCTCCCAGGCTGGAGGATAAAATGCCACAATAGTGGGCACGTTAACATTTTTTACAGGGGTGTGAACACGGTGGAATAGGATCGCACTTGGATGCCTACACCCATTTATATGCTTAAAAGATTAAACAGAAGCTGGCCCAAAATGTCTTCCAACAACACAGAAAGTAAGTGGGAAAGAGGCAAGGAGTGCTCAAGTTCCTATCTGTGCCTCCCTATACCAGCTCTGAAAAATATACCACTGTTTCCAGTGATTCTTCTCTGTGGTCTCAGGGATGCAAATTGCCCCAGTGAGACAAAGGGTTTGAGGGGCCCGAATCTGCTCCTCCACCTCTGCTCTAGTTTGTCAAAAGGCTGGACATCAACATACAATCAGGCTGCACCCTTTTTAAATAGCTGGTCTAAGCTTATAAACTCCCTTGTGCTCTGGGGAGCTATAGCATTAAATTGTGCCCCCTGTTTGTGCTCTGAGCTGACGCAGCTCCATAACACACCCTCCCTACATAAGTCTGTATTTTAAAGGCCTAAGTGTTAGAAATGCCAAGAACCAACAACTGAATTGAACTCTAGGTGCACAATGCCTCCAAAAACCAGGCACTTAGAGCACAATTTGATTCCTTAACATGTTTCCGACGCTTAGGCACACTTGAAAGACAGAATGCAGCCAGTGTTTTAAGTCTTTATGCTTCCTCTCTGATTCAGATACCTTGACTTAGCAGGAAAATGCTGACTCATGTCAACTGAAATACTCTGTGGAGACAGCTCAATCTTAGGAAAGGTCCAGCTGAAAGCAAGCAGGCAGGTTTCCATTGGCAATGTGTCTGGTTTCCTGCCAGCTCCTTCACCCAGCTCTTTGGCAGCCCACCTGGTGAGCTGCTGATGGGCCCAGACTTCCAAGCTGTGAGCTTGTTGGCAGATTGCCTGGTCAGCTAATAGTGACTTGAGAGCCAGAAGAGCTTGGTGTCCTGGGTTCCAAATCCCTAACACCCGAAACTTGGAGCCAGGTAGGGCAAATGTGAGAGATTTTGCATTCATTTTGTGTGACTCAGATTCCTGCTGAGTTTTGTGCTTTGTGGTTACCTGTTCTGCAGAAGTCTAGTGCTCTCCATAGATCCAGGCTGCCTATACATGTGTTCGTGGGTGTCGGGGGTGGGGGGGAGTGGGGTGCAGGGAGTTTAATTTGAGTTGTTCCTGGATAGCTGCTCTAATTAAAATGCCTCGCTGTCACATCTACTAAGCCCCCGCAGGTTTAAAAATGGTGGTGGGATGCTTTATTGAAACCTCATTAGACAAGATTTAGATAAAGCACCCCAGCAGCCATTTTTAAACCCACTGGGGCTTATACATGTGATGATGAGGCCATGTTGGAGTGTTCTAATTAGAATGTGGAACAGACTCAATGCATTAAGTCTGCTCTTCTGATGCATTCAAATTAGAATATAAACCAGCAGATGTATAGGCAGACCCTGGTTGGGCATGGATAGTGCATGCACCTTGTAGCTGTGTCTGCACTAAGCAGTCTTTTGAGACTCTGACATTTGAACAGTGTACTGGCACAATATGACAGACATATATGCTAAAAGAAGAGGGTCAAGAAAAATGACTCTGTCAGTAGACCAGTAACCAAGTAATGGACTGCTTGATAGGGAATTTTGATCATCAGATTAAGGGGTCATGTGATAAAAGGTACTAGAAATTATACAGGGAAAAAGTCATAGAAGAGAGCCATTGAAGAAAGGCTACATGTTCCAGACAAGAAATTATGCTGAGACTGGTCCAGGAGAATAAACATGTCATCCTGAAAGAAATGCAGCTGAAATCTGTAAGAACACCTCTGAAGTGGGGAGGAAGTTGAGGCAGGGTACAGTATAAGGATGTGTATTTATTGTGCTATTTAAACTAACTGGTTTGAGAACCTTCTGCAGAGGTTATATTGTGTGTGCTCAAACTAGGCTGTGTCTTGGAACAGCAAACTGGCAGAATGGTCATAGATCAAAGGTGTACTTAATTTCAGGGCCTAGGAAGTTGGAATAAAAGGTCTCAGAGGGGTGGTAGATAGGGGATCTGCAACTAGAATATGCCTATAAAGCCAGAGCCAGAGTCTGGTATCTCCTCAGACTTAGGATACTTAAAGCACAGAGGTGTAATGCTCTGAAACCCAAACACACCTTGGTGAATGACCAGTAAGAAGAGCTTGACTAAGGTTGTGACACAGGGCTCTTAGGCTTCCAGCTCCTCCACAGCTCTTTGGACAGCCTGATGGGCTGCTGGTAGCCAAGCTTGGGTCCCCTTGATGCCCAGGCTCACAGGACTTCCAGCATCTGCAATTTTTGTCCTGCCCCTGAGCCAGGGAGCATAGCATCTCCAGGACTTGGTGGCTTCAGTAATGCCAGCAGTGTGGAATGCCTCAGAATCAGGGATGCAGTTCTCCCTCACTCTAAAGTCCAAGAGCACTGGCTTGGTGAATCTTAGGCTTCCTTTTCCTGAAGAATTTTGAAATTTGTAATGAAACCAATTTTTGAAATATAAAAAATTCTCTGCAAAATGAAATGACCGTTTGCTACACAGCTTAACCTATTTTTGTGGATGGTGTATATACAGTCATTTAAACACTTTCAGGCATTTAAACAGGCATCTCAGTTGGAATTTGCTGACATGTTGCTTTAAAATCTGATTAACCACTTCACTCATTTTTGCAGTTTTGGGGGGAATTTGAAAGGTAGCATGAATTAGTCACTATGCTGGCACTCAGAAGACACAAGTTATATTCTTGTCTTCTGCTGTGTGACTTTGGACAAGTCACTTTTCTACTCTTTCCCCCTCCTATCCTTTACCTATCTTGGCTAATTAAAATGTAAGCTGTTTCTGACTATGTGTTTGCATAGGCCCAGGTACAAGGGGCCTCCAATTGCTTTGGCTGGAGCCCTCTGGCAATAATATATTACGAATAAACAATACAAGCAATAATAATTTTAGATCAAGTGGTTTTACTCTAGGTCTCAGAACATATTGCCTGTTCTTTGCAAGAAGTTTTCAGTATGTTCTCTAGTGCTGTTCTGCAAATAAATTGCTAGGGTGACCGGAAGGTAGTTGTTAATTTCTGATCAAAGTTTAGACCACTGTATTTTCATTCAGCAGCATTTAAGTATCAGATTTAAGAAGGGGAAGAGAAAGTACAAGCTGAGGACAGAGAAAATACTGTAAATGAAGGAATTTTACACACAGAAGCTTTTTACAATAAATACTTATCTTTATCTCCTTTGAACACATGCACATGCCTTCTGTTTCTAGAGCAGTCACCTCATTTATCTGTTGCGCATAAATGATAAGATACTTCACTGGAAGGAAGGTTCAATTAATTCTACTCTGCAGTTAGTTTGGTAATCCATTTGATGCTCTGATCTGAACAAGTTCATTTTATTAATATCTGCAGGCACAGGAGAATGCAGCAGACTAATGCTTCTGAAGCAGAAAAGCTATACGACATGTCATAAATGTGATGTTACACATTTACTTCAGTTGTAAAAAAGTATTACTTTAAATTAAATTGCCATAAATTACCACAGATCAGAAGCAAAATGGAAACTCTGGTATGACCTAACACAGGATCATATATGTTAGATAGTTTTCAATGATTTTTGTTGTTGTTTTGTTTTTTATTTTACTGGAAGGTATTTGAAGAGAAAAAAAGCCCCCAAAACACATACGGAAGAGTGGGATGCTACAGAAAATGTAACGGCATTCAAAGTACGCTGGGAAACTTGCACATTTTCTTCTGTATGTTCAGAAAAGTTCAAGTCTTACTTAAGCTTATGCATGTCCCCCTTCTTATTTTGGATGCTGGGGGTAGTTAGCTAATACAAAACAACATTTCCTATTATTTATTGTTATTAATTTATTTACTTTCAGTCACAAGCACAAATGTTGCTGGCATTTTCCAAAGAGAAGAGCAGCCCTGGTTCCTGCTCAAAAGAGCTCACAATCACAGCATGTGTATTGTAACCGATGATTCACAGGATGTGCAGATTTCCAAAACAGCTATGTGTCTGGCAGTTTTAATTAAATGATCCACTGGAGATTTGAATTCCTTCAAACTCATTTGGTCTGGCCTCCAGCCAGTGTTACTATTCTAGGATCTAGAATAATTTAACTTCAGTCACCTTATATATTAATACAACATCCTCCACCCTGCATACAGCTCAGTGAGCTCTATATTACCTCCATCCAAGAGAGGTGTATCTAGTTCAATATTTAGGCTCCTGCAGTTTTGATGCAATTGAAGTAGATGCCTATTCCTAACACAAACTATCAAGCATAGTTATTTCACTCTCATCTCACTGACTCTGCTGAGGTCATGATAGGATGAGGAACTATACAATAAGGGCTAACTACGATAGACAACGTTAAATCAATACAATATAAACCAAGGAAGTTATATTTCTGGAGAAGACAAGGGTATGTTCCTTATGTGTTACAATGTGCGTGATTTTGATCTGCAGTCATGCCATCTAGTTCCTTCCAAACTTCTATGCTGGATTACATGAGTGTATTGGAGGAAGAAAAAAAAAAGTGGGGAGACAGTTTGACGTCATCTGTACTTATATCTATTTGTTGTATGCAGATTCACTAGATACAGATTTGGAATATTAATGTGTTTTATGTCAGTTAGCATCTTCCTACACATAATGTGTACACAGTATGATACAGGTCATCTTTGGGACAATATTTTACATTTTGGCCTGGTACTTGATCTCATTTAGCTCAATCGCAAATCAGGAAAAAATCTCTTTAAGCGTATCATGTGGTGGTAGCAACTAAGCACCAGATCCTGTTAGGCTTCCTGATTAATTTCAGGGCCTAGGAAGTTGGAACAAAAGGTCTCAGAGGGGTGGTAGATAGGGGATCTGCAACTAGAATATGCCTATAAAGCCAGAGCCAGAGTCTGGTATCTCCTCAGACTTAGGATACTTAATATCCTGATTATGAGCAAGGACATCGATAAACAAGTGACAGAAATTAACATAAGTGGTCTCATTTTATAAACATTTGAAGTCAAATGTTTGTAGTGGCAATTCCATTTAACTTGCCGTTTCATACCAGACACCTTTTGTTCACTTCCTCTTCAGTCAACATAGAGTTCAAGAGAACTTACACATGAATGGTAGTTTACATTGTAAGCAGCCAAGTAATGTCTCTGGGGACTGGTGGGTGGCTGAATGCAAAGCAATGATCTGTGATCTGTTCGAGGAGTGTTTTGAGGAGAGTTAGCTGATTAGCTGCTTCAGATGCTTAGTTTAGGAGCTGTGTGGGAACTGGGAGAGAAATTATTTTTTTTCAGCATGTGCAACCTAAAAGACAGAAGAGAGGTTTGTTTTTTGGGATTTTTTTTATAACAGCAGCTACAAAACAAGAGGCATTAAGCTGGCAACTTTGGATGGAATTCAAAGCAGAAGAAAGAAAAGAGTAGCTTCTTTCAGGTACACCACAATTTCTGGTACAACCAAGGTGAAGTTAGAGGAGCTACTCCATACTGTCACCAGTGAAATGTGAATAAGATCTGTTCCAAGCAGTTTAAAAGTATCAAGGGAAATGACTGTGTAGCAGAATGAAGCAGCAAGCTGTACTGATTTTGTTTACATGGGAACATAGCAATAAGCCTTTCAAAAATCAAAAGAACAAAGCTTAGTTGCCCATTAGCACGGAGCTGCTGTGTACCTGGAAAACAGGTCCTCATTAAATTATTACTCAGAGGCAGTGCTCAGTGTTGTCTTAAAGGGTGTATATACCTATAAAGTTAAAATATTTTATGTGGGGTCTACTTGGCCTTGGGGGAAATTCTTGGTGCCCCTCGGTTTAACTTGTGTCACAAGAGCAGGCCAATAAAAGGCCTGATGTTTTTAACTCTCTTGGTAATGACTGCCTGGAATTAGCCCACAGCCCTGTATATACTACTGTAAAACTACCCTGAAGAATTTTACTAGATTCATTCATATTTATTTTTTGCTCTGGAAAGGAAACCAGGCCTTGACAGAAAGCTGCTTAAGAAGAACAGCAAACTGATCTTGTTTTAGGAGCAGACTGTAACAGAGCTAGAGATGGCTAGAGCGATGACCCTGTTCCTTTTCCGTCATGGCAGGCTCTCCTCAGGGAGTCGGGGGAGGGATAGGGTCAGGGACAGGGCAGGGATAATCACTTACTAAACATAGCTTGGAGAATTCACACACCAGACAGGATTTAGGGGAACCAGCACCCGGCAGCCATAAAAAGATAGCAGTGGGGGCTACTCACTGCCCCCTGAGGCACATGGAGAGAAGACGTGTCCAGACAAGAGGCAAGCAGCTCTGAGGCTACCTGGAACGCCGAAGAAAAGCCACAGAGAAGTAGATCGTTCTGCGTGAGGATACAACCACGGCAGGACAGCCTCTCTGAAGCAGCTGGGAACACCCAAGAAAGACGTGGAGAACTGGAGCCAGCTGGGTGAGAGCACAACCACGGCAGTGCGGTCTCTCGGAAACTGTCCTGAATGCCAGAGAGAGCTATGAGGGAAGTGATTTCACTGGGTGATGGTACAACCACAGCAGAGTCCTAACCAGAGAGGTAAGACAGGGACACTTACCTGGGTGGCCTGTAGGACAAGAAAACGCTCTGGGGAAGAGGGATCTAGAAGAGGAAAAGATAAGGACTAAACTTTAGAAGCAGGAGCTGCTGGGAAGCAGGTAAGGGATAAGCGCATGGCTGGGCTCAGCACAGAGCTATTGCACAGGGTGCACCAATTAAAATGATTTCACTTTTACCAGCTTGTCTGGGTGATTTCTGCTACAGTCTTTCATTAGGGAATTTACTTTTCCTTCTTCCATCACACCAAGCCATGGCAGACCAGCCCCAACAAAAGAGAAGTCATTAATCAACCCTGGCCCAGTCACACAGACCATTATTGCTGCACTGGCACAGGAGATCTTACAGCACCTTCAACTCTCCAGTGAAATATGAAGTTTTCATTTCCACGTAGTAGAAATTTTACAATATTTGCATTCTCCTATGCCTGAGGAAGGGTGACTGTGCCCAAAAGCTTGCAAATAAATACTTTTTTTTGCAAATATCTATTTGGTCTTATAAAAGATATCACCCCTGCCATGAGTTCTGATTCCCTTGGCTTATTAAGGGTTTTGAGAAATTACCACCTGCTCTATACTCACATGGCACTGCCAAGTGAAGCTGTCAGTCAGGGCATGATGTGTATTGCAGTAAGATGCCCTGACTAGAACTGGAGCTTTGTGTATTAGACACTGTACATACACATAGTAAAAAGAAAGTCCTCACCCTGACAAAATTATAGTGTACAGAGAAGGTAGATAAAAGATGGGAGCAGAACAGAGGATGACATGATTTGTCTAGGATCATACCACGGATCAGTGGTAGAGCTGGTAATACAACCTGAAACTCTTACAGGGAGGTGCTGCTTTTACTTGCATCTTTCTACAGCTTCAGTTATCTCCTTGCAAGGCAAAATTACACCCATTCCAAGAAGTGAAGGCATGGTACAGTGAGTCCAAGGGAGGGTAAAGAAATACTGACTGCATTGGTCCTACCTAGCACTGCCTTCCACATTCAGCAATGCAGGTATATGTGTGAAGTAACTCCTCTGAAATCAACAGTTCTACAGTTTATACCAATGTAAGTTGCGTATAAATATAAATTACACTAGAGTTTGATCTAGGGAGTCCTAAGACTAGAATTTGTTGATTTATAATATTAACATTGAGGGGATTGCAGGAAGGGGACTGCAGTTTAGGCTCTCTAAACTGACAAACTTGCTCGGCTGAATTTTCCCCTAGGTAGGCAAAATTATAGACCACTGTAAGAAGGCAGCCATTGTCTCTGCTTGTTAAGCCTGGGTTTGTTGTTCCATCCTAATATGAGGTATTTGTAATGATGACTAATATAGCAATGCAAAGTTGCCTCTCATTTTCGGAGGCCATATGTCATTTTCTCCTCATTCCCCTGAGTTGTCTTCTCTATGGTGGGTGCCTTACTACTGTTCCATATGTGAAATCATAACCTCACAAGATGTGGCATATGAGTAAGAATCCAGGCAGTGCTCGGACTTGCAACACAATTGGTTCCTGAAAACCGCATCAAGTCAAAATGTTGTAACTCAGAACCATTTTTCCCATAGGAAAAATTGTTATAAATGGGGGATTGGTTCCTGAACCAAGGCCCGATACCCTATTTTCACCAAAAATAACCCAGAATTTTGTACTCAATCTATAATAGATGAGTAATATAGCTACATTAATGTATTCATCTTGTAAATAGCAATCATATCAATTTGGAAGGACTTCCTTGAGGCAACTTTGCTGGACTTTTTTAAAGGCTCTTGGTTGGATTTTTGAAGGGTTCTTTGCTGGAGTCTTCTCAGGGGCCTTGGCTGAAGGTTTTTTTGGAGTCTTGTCTGCTTTCTTAAAGAAAGTGTCCAAGGAAGTTTGGACACATGTTCTCCAGGGAGATGAGAGACTCAGCGAACTTGTTCACTGGTGTGGTGTGGTGTGGCGTGGGATCAAGTGTCATAAAGTTGAAACTGATGTCAGAAGGTTGAAACAGGCTGTCAATTTATAAATGCCGTAAGTGCCATTCGTTGTAACTCGAAATGTCTTAAGTTGAGGACTGCCTGTAATGCAATATAGGATGGATTTCACTGTTAGTTGCAGTACATGGTACTGCAGTATGTTAATTACTACATTCTCACTATCTGTTACAAAAAGGAAAGCTATTTGTGTGTTCCACCTCTGAGAACATTACCATAATTACAGGCACACCTGCAGACCCTACACTGCTCTTCCCTGCTGTAGGACACACAGGGGTCTGTCTGCCCACTTGTCTGTTCCTTCCTGGTCCCACTTCACCTCCCATCTCTTGCCTGCCATAGTTCATAGTTTCATAGTTAGTAGGGTTGGAAGTGACCTGAGCAGATCATCAAGTCCGACCCCCTGCCACAGGCAGGAAAGAGTACTGGGATCAGACGACTCTGGCAAGGTGTCTATCTAGCCTCCTCTTAAAGACCCCTAGGGTAGGAGTGAGGACTACTTCCCTTGGAAGTTGGTTCCAGATACTAGCCGCCCTGACTGTGAAGTAGTGCCTCCTGATATCCAGCCTAAATCTGCTCTCTGGCAGCTTATGGCTATTGTTCCTTGTTATTCCCGGTAGTGCTCAGGGGAACAGGGACTCTGCCTGCTGGTCTCCCTTGGACAGTTTATAGACAGCCACCAGATCCCCTCTCAGCCTCCTCTTGTGCCACGACTCATTGTTTGTTGCTGGGGGGAGGGCTTGTGGGTAACCTGGTCCATTTGACCAGGCTGGGGCCTTTGCTCTTTCGCAGTGCTTCCCTTTCAAGGGAATACTCCAATAGGCTTCTGAGGGCTTGTTGGGACTTCAGCTATCACAGTCTTTCCCTCTGGATGCACCTTCCACCTTGATCCACTGATCAAGATCTCAGCTCCCAGTTACTGGCCATGTCTTAATGGCCACCCTTCCTCGTGGTGGGGAGAAAGGGTTCAGCTTTACTATGGCAATCTCTATCCCTCAATTTCTGGCCCTGTTTTGTCCCTGCTGGGGCTCAGACCCTGGCCCCCTCAGCTGGAGCCTGCCCCTGATAGGGCTGAAAACCTGGAACATACCCCGGCACCCCTGTTCACGCTCTGATTAGGGAGGGGTTCCCCACTCCTGACCAGCCAAGCAGGGAATTGATAACACAGTGTTTATCACCTCCACCCAACTCAGTGTTTATCATCCCATTAAGAAAACAGAGGACCATTACCAGCTACTGTTGATTCTGTCTTTGTCTCAGCTCCCACAGCATGGACCTTCAGTCTCTGCTAAGCTCCAGCCTTGGAGCAGAGAGCCCTGCCCAGCCCAAAGGGTATGCTGGGATACTGGAGGAGTCTGGTTTAATTTAAACCAGCAAGAGGCCTGGGACAGACATTTCATAAACCGGTTTGACCCAAATCAGTTAAGTCTGATATATTACATTCAACCAGGTTTATCTCAAACTGGTTTCAGCCATTTTCAAACTGGTTTATGTGCACCGAACATCTGTTCTGTTACAGGTTTAAACCAGTTTCTGATCACTTAAACTGGTTTGTATGTAATGTCTGTCCCTAGCCTAAGAGGTAGTAAGAGGCTGAGATTGTCTTCCAAGATAAAAGCATATATTACAGGGCTGGGAAGCAAACTGTTCAGCAGTACTCCCTCTAGGATGCACCTACAAAGTACGTATAAAAAACAAATTACTAGTGGGCTGGGTGAGTGACTTGTTTTAAGACTAAAACCAAAAGCAGTTGATCTTCCTAGTGCTTTTGTTTTTGCCTCTTGTTCTTTCCATGGGCTTATTTCCTCATGTTTTTACATAGATGATGAACAACCTGTGAGATTAGATCTGGGAAGAGGGTTTCTGATTCACCACTGATTGTCCTGCCTTTTGTGATACCCTATCAGAATGTCATTCTTTGTATTCATATAAAGATAAGATGCAGGCCATGGTAAATTAGATCTAATAGTTACCTCACTGCCTGAGCCTTATTTAAAAAAAAATGAAGGTGTAAACATTACATTTTAAGCCATTACTTACTTCTTTATTTGGCTATGGTCCCAATCCCACAAACATGGAGCATTAAATGTAATGCTTACTTTCATGAAGAGTCCCAATGAAATCAATAGAAGTATTCAAGGTAGTACATGTGGGTTCAAGAATTTCTGACCAGCATGGTAGAAATTTGTTGATCTACAGATATAAAAGATCTGGTTGAAGGAGCATATTCTCTCTTCTGGCAATACACTTCAAGGCAGGTAGATGCAGATCACTGTTCTTTTTTTTTTTTTTTAAGCCTAGGGAAAAAAAGCACAGAGGAAAAACTATTAATATGAATTAAGGAGCCTGGCTTTTCCAAATCAAGAAGTGTGAATATCCGTACATACTGTATAGGAATAATGAGGTTACTTTTAAATACGTAAATCCCCTGAGGGTGCTCATTATGTCTATATTTTTTTAATTGACAGATACCTATAAAAATTAGGGTTCCATCAGCAGCTGGATTCTGTGTGTGCATCCATTGTTATTCCTAGTTTTTCACCACAAAATGTGCAAGATGATTTCATGCACGGCCAGGTTTTCAAAAAAGTTTAGCACCCAATAACTTCAGCTGAGCTACCCAAATGCATGGGTTTTCAATAGCCTCTCCTCATTGGAGATAATTGGTGGTAGGGATGTGTGTGTGGCAATTTTCCGTTAGGTATCAAAGATGGAGCTGAACTCTGGTCATAACTGTGAATGACGAGTACTTTTTATCTGCTATTTTTAACAAATTAATAAGAATTATGGTAAAACTTTGTGAATCCAAATCATACTGAACATTTATAAAAGATGTAAATAAATCCAAATTCCAGACTGAGAACTGGTGATGTATACCAGTGAAAACAGGTAACATTACTATGCTCCCACATTTGGGTACTTTTCAGCACAAATAAATCAGCTCTGCATTAAAGGAGAGTTAGTGAAGTGCTATGCAGTCTACTTACATATCCAGGGAGGATTGAAGATCTTCTTGCATACAGCCAAAGCAACTAAAGTTTTAGTGAAGTTAAAAATTCTAACAACATGTATTTACTATCTGTCATAATATAAAATACATTTTTAAAGGATGCAATCTATTAAAAATATTGGTGGATCAGAACAGGTACATTCATGACACTTACAAACACATCCCAGTGGAACATATGCAGAAAAGCAGCTGCAATTCATCGCATAATAGTAAGCAGCAAGAGTAGTGCTGATACATGAGAGCTCATTAAATCCAGGAATAAGCACTGTGGATGTAAATGTTGATAAGACTCCTAGGGAAGCATATCATTTATATTCAAAATTTAGCTCCATAATAAATACCCAGATTCAAATCTCTTTGGACAGTAGCTCTCAATAGATTTCTAAAAATGTACATTTATGGAGTAAACAAAATATCTAATGGTTTCCAGCAATATATCAGATTTGTTACACTTATGGGAATTCTGCTTATCAAATATTCATGCCTATGGTGCTTATGCAATACTGTCAACTTTCTAACTTGTGAAATAAATAAAAGCTCACTGGCAATTTGTGATAAGCAGATTGTTACATCTGACAGGGATGACCAAGCTTTTACAGAGATTATTAGCAGCAGGAAGATGAAGAAATGCCTTCCGAGAACAGAGAGAAAATTTAAAGGCACATTCCTTTCACTTAAAAAGCAGATATGGTCTTGATCTGGCTGCATATTTTATTAATTCCTTCACTCTTGTAAATAGCCCCAGTTATTTCAATGGGATCTATCTGTAGGTGTGAGGCTTGTCTATTGCAAAAGTCTTACTCATATTTCCACTACAGTAAGAGGTGGACTGAGTTACTAGATTACTTCTGGGGATTTTGGAAACAAATACATTCTCCTTCTGCATCCACACTCGTTATGAAGTCAAAGCTGCAGTTAAGAGTCAAACAATGATTCTGTCTCCTTAAGCAGGACCAGGTCAACAAATTCTGTTATTTGGAAACAAGCCTCGCTTTTCAGTGATAGCACAGCTCTAATATCTAGTCCAAATGCAAACCTTTAACGATCTAAAACCATATAGCACATACGGGGCGCATCTACACGTTGCCCTACAGCAACATTGTTACTGAGCCATATACTCAGTAGAAGGAAATGCGATTGGTAAAACAAGACCTACCCACAACAAACCCATGCTGGCTATCTCTTAGGATGTTGGCGTCGGCCAGTCCATTAAGGATGGCCTCCTTAATACACTTTTCTAGGATCTTCCCTGGGATAGAAGTCAGGCTGATGGGCCTATAATTTGCTGGATCCACTTTCCTCCCTTTCTTGAAGATAGGCACCACATTGGCCTTCTTCCGGTCTTTGGGCACTACACCAGAGCGCCAGGAGTTTTCAAAGATCCGTGCCAGGGGCTGGGCTATGATGCTCGCCAGCTCCTTGAGTACCCTGGGGGGTAGATTGTCAGGGCCAGCTGGCTTGAAGATATTCAGCTTCTCAAGGTCAGCATTAATGGAGGGCAGGGGATCTCTCTCACCTGGACCGCCATGTCCCGTGGTGAGCATGGGCCATGGGACTGATGAAAGACTGACGCAAAGTACCCATTTAATAGGTTGGCTTTTTCCTGGGCGTCAGTTGTCAGTTGCCCCATCTGGTTCAGCAGGGGTCCAATGTTGCCCTTGCTTTTCCTCTGGCTCCCCACATATCTGAAAAAGGACTTTTTATTGTCCTTAATACTCGAAGCTAGTTGGAGTTCAGTTGCAGCTTTGGCTTTCCTGGTTTGCTCCCTGCAGGACCAGACCAGTGCAGAATAATCCTCCTTGGAGGTGAGTCCCATCCTCCATCCTTTTTAGGCCTTTCTTTTTAGCTTCAGGACCTCTTCTAGATCCCTGGAGAGCCAGGGGGGCTGCTATGCCCTCTTGCTGCCTTTCCTCTGAGATGGAATAGACTTATCTTGGGCACTGAGGATCGCTCCCTTGAGGAGCAACCACTCTTCTTGAACTTCCCTCTCCCTGGGTTTGTGGTCCCTTAGGGCCTCACTGACAAGCCTGCTGACTTCCGTGTTGCTGACTGACTTGCCAGCTTTACGGCGGATGGTGAAGGTGATCAGCTTATGGTTGCAGTCACCCAGCTTCCCATCGATCACTAGGTTGCCGATTAGGTCATCCCCAGTAGCCAGTACCAGGTCAAGCAGTGCTTTACCTCTCATTGGCCCGTAGACTTCTTGAGTCAGGTAGAGGTCATCCATGCATGATAGGAAGCTTTGTGACCACTTGGATTTTGCTGAGTGATCCTCCGACGAGATGTCTGGGTATTTGAAATCTCCTATGACAACCATGGTCCTGGAGCATGCGGCCTCAGCCAGTTCCCGGGCAAACTCCTGGTCAAGCTCTTGACTTTGGGTGGGAGGTCTGTAGTAGACTCCCACCGTTGTGTCCCCTGTGCCATGTTCCCCACGGATTTTAACCTAGAGGGTCTCCAATTGTCCACCCTGGTTACCAACATCAGCTTGCAGGGACACGTAGCTTTCCTTAACATAGCGAGCAACACCCCCACCCCTTTTATCTACTTGATCTCTCCTGTACAAGGGATAGCCATCTGTGCCAATCATGGGTGGAGTCCCACGAGGTTTCTGTTATCCCTGTGATGTCATAATTATTTGCATTAAGCAGACGGACGAGCTTCTCCTGTTTATTCCCCAAGCTCTTGGCATTTGTGTACAGGTAGGCAAGTGTCCCCTTGGAGGCTCTTGCCTTGCCCACAGATTGTACCAGGGATGGGGTAGGGGTGGGCTCCCTTAAATGCCTTGGCCTGCTTGCTTTGCAAGGGTTGCTCAGTGGGCCAGCAGTGGCGGTAGTCCCCCTGTCCCCCAGCAGGCTTAGTTTAAAGCCTGGTGGAGCAGGTCAGTCAGCCTGGCTGAGAAGAGCCTCCTCCCCAGGGGAGAGAGGTGGAGGCCATCTCTTCCCAGCAGCTCACTGCCTCTCTCGCCAAAGAGCGGGCTGTGGTCATGGAAGCCAAAGCCTTCCCTATGACACCAGCACTGCAGTCTTTGGTCAACTACGTGGATCCTCCTCTCCCTCCTCAGCCCATACCCCGAGACTGGGAGGATCAGAGAGAATATCACCTGTACCCCCAGACCCAGCTCCCAAATCCCTGTAGCACCTTATGACCCAGCTGGGAGTGCTCCAAGCCGTGTCATTGGTGCCCACATGAATAAGGAGCATGGGATAGTGGTCTGTGGGCTGGAGGAGCTTAGGAATCCTCTCCGCAATGTCCCGGATGTGGGCCCCCAGGAAGCAGCAGACTTCCCGGGCTAAGGGATTTTAATAATTAATAATTTTAATTGCTTCTTTTAACCCCTAGTGTCCAAAAGATTTTTTTTTGCAGGATTCCTGCTTCTGATATGTTCTAAGAGCTTCTTGCTTTTAATACCTTTATCCATTTGCCCTTCTGTAATATGTCAGTGTCCCAGGGGTGGCTGTGATGCCCCCTGCAGGCTCCATGACTGTGACCCACTCTGCCCTTAGGGTGCTTTCCTGTCTCACCTGCCATGCTCTGATGGAAATATAAATGGGAAGGCTGCCCAAAGGCCTTTGTATGGCCTCAGTTCAACTGGACCCCGCCAGTCTTTGTCTGTGCCCAGGCCCCTCTCCAGGCTTCACTGGTCCTTAGGCCTCTTGCTGGGCCTCACTCCATAACTGTGCCACCAAAGGGCACCTCAAGCCTTAAGGGCTAATTGCATGGCTGCAAATCCATCCTCCCCCACACCATGCCCCATGCCTCATGGGTGTGGGGCTTCAGCCTCTGCCCCTTTAGCTAGGCCTTCTAGACAAGGCTATCAGACATGGCTCTGAGGCTCTATCTCTCATTTACCCTTTTGGGTCATGGGGCCCCAAGTCCCTGGTCTGCACCCCTCCTTGGTGCTGAGCCCTAGGCCCCTGAGTCTGTGCCTTGTACTATGCCCACTCTGGGCTCAGTACTCATTAGAGGCTTGAGCCTGCCCTGGCAGGGCTCAAGGTGGTTATGTGCTCGGTGGGCACCTCCTTAACCACCCCTTACAGCCCCATCCCAAACCTCTGGTAGAAACAGCAACATAAACATAAACCCCCAGATTATATGGCTATAACATAATAATAGCAATGGAAACAGCCCTCTTTGCCTTTAAGAGGCCAAATCTTTACCCCTAGTATAGCGTGCCTCCCAGCCGGAGTACCTGGTGAACTCGCGGGGCCTCACTATACCTACAGGCAGCAAAGCAGACAGTCAAGCATCCCTGGGTGGCTCTCCTGGGCAGGAGCTCCTTCCCCTGGCAGCTTCCAAGGAGAGACTCCCTTGCTAGCTCCAGCCTTGGGCATCTATGTTCCCAGGGTCCTGCCTCCATCCGATCAGCAGACCACTTGCAGGTGTCTGCTAACTGCTTCATTTGCCTTATAGCCCTGGCAACTGGCAGCTGCTGCATGCCTGCCCTGCAGTGCTCCCTGGCTGGGCTGTCTTTCTGTTAAAGTAACAGAGAGCCTAGGCTTGGTGCCGGAGAGGGGCACAGACACATAGGGGCCTGGGCTCTCTGTTACACCTTCAACTTCCATTTTACTCCTCCTAATTTCCTCCTTACATATTGCCTGCTATAGTTTATGTTCTTTCTGAAGGATCTCTGTTTGGCTAGAATAACCTCCTGACCCCTGCCATTTAGACGTGTTGTTGGTTTATTTCTTTCTGTATTGAATGGTATGCATGCCTTCTCAGGCTCCGTTATTGTCCCTGTAAGCAACACCCACATCAGATCTAAGAATTTTATTATATCTTCCCTTTTGACTTTAGGATTTTTTAAATTTTCTCTCTCTTTTACAATCTTCTTTTCTAAAACATAGTGTCACTGGGATATTTTTTGGTACATTTCCTTCCTCAACGATGTAAAATTATTCTGTGGGTCATATACAGCCAAATTCTCTTCACTGCATCAAGGGACATGGGAACAGAACATATCTGCAATATTTAAGATCCCTATGAATTTTAGACCATCTCCTATTTACCTACAGCTTGTTGTGTATTTGAACAAACTGTGCAAAACCTATAGTGAGAGCATCAAGCAACTGCAAGGATAGCTTTTGCGACAGAAATAAATCTATCTTGTCTGCCGTGGCAGGCAACTACCAATGCAGACAGGTGCCCTCTTTTTTTCCCAACGAGTTTCTTTTCTCTCCCAATTCAGGGGAGAAAGGACTAGGGTACTCATGGGTCATCACTGAACCATGGGCCATGATCAAAAATGCATTTGAGAGAGACTTCCTTCTTCTAAGTGCAGAAGCAGTTCCACAATGATGGCTTTGAAAGAGTATCAGAAGCAGGGGGGTTGCTTCCTACTCTATGCTCTATGTTTGATACCTTTCTTTAGTCTAGCCAACAAAATTAGTATCAGTGGGAATCAAAATATTTACCTGAGTCAGTGGAATTATCCATCTGTAATTAGAGAAAAGATAACTCAAACCTGACTGTGTTTAAATGAATGAAGGCAAATTGGGAAGAAGTCAGTTAAGTTAATGGAATGACACCAGAGTAAGCAAGCAGACAGTTGGCCCATTAATGTCTATCCCACAATGTATATAAGACTGATTCTTCATTGTCCTGCACCAGAGTAAAGCAAGAGCAAGACCCTACCAAACCCAGGTGATGATGTTTATGCCTCCTTCACATGTATGTAAGTGTGTAAGAAGATGGAGAATTAGGGATTATCAGAAATTCTGGGAAGCCAAAATAAAGGGAACTGGGATGGATGGAATTTCTTCATGAGACTATACTAGGAAGTTCTAACGTATGATGTGTGCCTTATTACTTTTTGATCCAAATATTGAACTAGTATTCACAAAGGTAAGTGGAGTGACTCCCTTTGTATAAACATATTTTTCAAGGAGAAATCTTTGAATATTTTCCAAGGTTTTCAATGATTTTGCTTTTCGTGGGTGCATCCAGATGCGTGTGGAAGTTTGGTTCTCCAGGGCTGCCTTACGCCACCGCTTCTTGTCCCCAGGGAACACCCATGCCATACACACATTGGCACGTGGCAAGCTACACCAGAAGGCATAGTGCTGGCCCCAGCAGCCTTACCTGGGGTCCTGGGGGCCTCCCAGAGCTGCAGCCGTGGTGATCCTGCTGGGTGAAACCTGGCCAGCAGCTGCAGTGCAGCACTGAGTGTCCTTTCTTCACTTTTTAGCAGTGCATGCAGGTTTTTTTTTCTGTGGTTTTTTTTTTAACCCTGGATATCCAGGGGTCAAAAAACCAAAAACCACAGGAAAAAAAAGTCAGAGCAGCGCATGCTCAGGGACCATGTCCTTTTAGTGCAGAGAACTCCGGACTGTGTGGTGTGTGGCACTGCAAATGTGTTTGCAGTGCCACATACCACATGACTGTGCTTGTCTGGACGCACCGTATGACTCTAAATGCCTTCACTTCTAAGTGTTATACCAATATTTTCACATGATGAAATGCTGACTGATACCTTTTCAATCATGTATGTTTCCCTAACCCCCAAAAGGCTTAACCATGTCAGATTTATTTTCATGCAGATGCTGTAACTGTTCATTCTTTGTCTTTGGATCACTTAACAGGTCCGTACAAAATTTTCAGTTGGTCTGCAGAGTCTGGCAACACACCCTATCATTTTCACTATTAGCTACTAGCAGATGTTTAATTCATTGTGAATTCTAAGGGCTAAATCACAGTCTATCCAGGTCACTCTAATGTAGGGGACAGGGAGCACTGTACTAGCCAATGAGTAGTGAAGGAAGGTGCTAGGTTCCACTAAAAGTCAGGACCCATTTGCACAGATCATCTCTGTCTGAACCATTCAACCTCTTCCTCCCCACACCTGGCATTACTTTTGAAAGACTAGCACACTCATATTCTTCCTGTTTGCTGTTTCACTGTCATCTTCCCCCACTACTCTGTTAAACTCTGGGAAGGTGAACCCTCTTGGGAGTCTAAAAAATGGTGGGGGAAAACCAGTGCAATGATACAATACAAGCAAGAACACAAACACACCAAGAAGTAACACAATCTTGGCTTCATTCTGAGGGAGGAGGGAAGTTTGACTGTTTGTCACAACTCAGAACAGCCTCTGTTTTATACTAATGGCCTTAAGGGGCAGTTTTTTGCCAGCCAGCCACTGCAAGACTGTGATGCTGCTTTTGACAAGAACACTTCACAGGAGCCAGGGGAGGAACTGGGTATCTGGCTCCCTTATGCAAATCAAAGAAACATTCAGTAACTCAAATTATATGCTCTTTGGGGCACAGACCATCTTTCATAGATTTCATAGATTTTTAGGGTCAGAAGGGACCTCAGTAGATCATCAAGTCCAACCTGCTGCCTGGGGTAGGAAAGAGCACTGGAGTCAGATGACCCAGTCAGGTGCTTGTCCAGTCTCCTCTTAAAAGGATCTCCTCTTAAACATCTGCAGGGTAGGGGAGAGCACCACCTCCCTTGGAAGCCCATTCCAGATTCTGGTAACCCTAACCGTGAAGTTCTTCTTGATGTCCAATCTAAATCTGCTTTTTATTAGTTTGAGTAACTAGAAACTTTCTGTCCTCTGTTTGTACAGGATACATCATATGGAGCCCTAATCCATGACTGGGACTCCCTGCCACTAGCTCAACAAAAATAATAACCACCGTAAGACTTACAGTAGGGATTAGTGCCTATGAGTGCAAGTAGTCCCATTAAGTCAATTAGCTACAGCCTCAGCCAAGAAGCCACGGGCTGGCTTGTAGCAGAGACTGAATTCTCCTGGTGATGACCAACTGGCAATCCTTGGACTGTGTGCAATGATAGGAGAGGTGGAACTAGTCTCAGCTCAGTACACAGCCAGGCAGGCGGCTACACAAGGACAACCAGTGGCAATGTTACAATTAGCTACTCACAGTAGTCAGCTTTGGGCAAGGAAAAGTGCTCACAGGATCAGACCCTAAAAAATGTTCTGCTTTCAGCATTTGAGACTTATTTCCATACCACACCTACTCAATACAGGAAATGAGCTTCACCAAAAAACAATTATACAGAGAATATGTTGCAATGTTCCTCAATAAACAAACCCACTTGGATTAAAAAATGCAAATAAAACCAGCCTAGGCACAATAAATGTAAATGATAAATCAGTAAATGATTTTTAACCTGAGGCTGTTTTAGTGGGAAGGATGGAAAGGCAGTGTGTGTGACAGGAGGAACTGTACTCTATGCAGTGGCCTTTCTGCCTCCACTGATAAATTACAGGCATGCCATTCTTTGCATCTATTCTCTGTCTCTCCATTTATTAGGACAATGAGGCTTCAGCAAAAGTGAATAAACCTATAATTAATAGCTTATGAAAGAATTAATTTACCCATAGCATATTCACCCTCAGCTTGTTTTTTGTGCTTCTGCTTTCTTCTACATCTATATTTTCATCTTCAGTATTCCTTATTTCTTGCTTCTATGATTCAATTCTTTTTTAAACATGACATGAAATAAATATGCTTTCAAGATGTGTGGGTAAGTAGTAAATTATACTACTTACTAGGTCAAACATATAAGCTATTGTGGCCAATGAATATCTCTGTGTGAAAACACATCATGGTAGTATCTCAGCTATACTACTGATTCCACCCCCTTTCCTTTTTTCATGGTTCATTGTTGTACTTTGTCATCTTTATGCTGCTTTTCCCCCCTGAATGTCATCTCT
Organism: Crocodylus siamensis; assembly: GCF_052110815.1. Taxonomy (NCBI): domain Eukaryota; kingdom Metazoa; phylum Chordata; order Crocodylia; family Crocodylidae; genus Crocodylus; species Crocodylus siamensis. Next base: position 131,239,328 of record NC_143397.1, on the reverse strand, counting down.
GAAAAATTAAACAAAAGATAATTACAGGAAAACCAATACCTTATGTATTAGTTTTCAACTCAAGCACACAGTATAAAATACATCCATTGTATCATATGCAATTACTTATGTTTTAAAATGCAATGTAATAGGATAAGAGAATGGAATATATACTGCTACGTTTTCACTTTGGGCTTTTTTTAACAATGGGTATGGGCTAAGGTATGGAGAACAACTGATGGGAAAACAAAAACAAAAAAGCAAAAATAGCCACAGAAGTAGGTAATAAAACTATTTATTGCTAAGAACTTTATCAAGCAAGGAGCAGGAGTTCCTGGGCTCTGATCAAGCCACACATTGATGGACATGCTTAATTTAAGCATATGAATTGTTCCATTGAAGCCAGTGGTTCTAATCATGAAAGAAGATGCTACAGGATGGAGCACTATGATTTGAACTACTCCCTGTGATTAAGCTGCGGGATGAGGGACTATGTCCTATGACATCAATTTACTACACTCACAATTTATCCTGGAAGTATAAAACAAATATTCTTCCCAATAATAGTCTGGAAAATAGAAGTTTTCAAGTTTTTCAGGCACTTCCTAGGACTACACCCCTATCAAACAAGAGACAACCTGCCAAGCCAGAAAAGGTATGAATGAGAAATATGCCTGGAGCAATATCACCTTGAATTATGAATTAATCAGATCTCACAAGCTGAGCTTGGGTGTTTCAGGCTTCTCAGGGGAGCTCAATTTAACTGAAAGATTTCAATAGTTTGAAACAAAATTATAGCTACAATTTATTGAAAAAATGCGTATAGTTACATTGCCTAGTGTTGGAGTACCACAAAATTGAAGTGGATTTTCAATCTGATTTAATTCATTCAAAATGATTCCTGTTGAGTAATTATCTTTAATAAAGATCTGTCAATACAATTTTCAGCTATTGTCACTTGATATCAAATAAAAATTATGCGGTATAATGGGTTCAGGTGCACAAACTCAATATAACATGAAATTCTTGTATGATAATCAAGTAAAATAATAGATGAGGAAAACAAAAGAACTAAGTAAAGATAATAATGAGAGTCCTTTATATTGCAGGACTGAAATATCACTAATAATTTTCCATATTTCTCTGATGTACATTCTGGATGAACTCTACCTGATTATGGTGTGAGATATGTTTGTTTTATGAGAGGAAAACCAGATCCTTTGATTGGTATAAGTTAGCACAATGAAGTTAATAATGCGTGTTAATTTACATCAACTTAGTATTTGGCCTAGAAAGTCTAAAGTGAGTACAAGTTTATTTAGTTACTTAAATTCTTTGTAGCAGGAAATCATTAACTGGGGTACTGGCAGAACAGCCTAACTAATCCCAGCAAAATGACTCTATTAAACCTTTTTTGAGACCAGGAAGGATAATTTAAAAAATGAAAAAGAAATTGTTCAATAGGCAAAGATTGACAAAAAGGTGAAGAGTGGAATTTGGCAACCTACAGCCTGTGGGCTGGTTCTGGCCCATGGTGTCATTGAATCCACCCCATGGATGTGGGACTTTGGTGGCAAGTGGTTTAAGCAGTGGGTGCTCTCCCCCTGCCACCACAGGTAGAAGTGCTGGCTGCTGGTACTTTCCCATGGCTGCCAAGGGAGAAGCACTGGCTGTAGGCAGGTCGTAGCACCTTGCCACACACCCTTCTCTGACTCAAGGTGATTCATTCTGGCACACGGTTGGAAAAGGTTGCCAACTGCTGGTCAAGAAGGCCAATTCGTGTTTTTTATGAAGAAGAACTTTTCAGCCATGACCAAGTGACAGGACATAATGCCAGTAATAAACCATAGAGAATGGTTTATTTATGGATTAAGGTTACATGGCCAAAACTGATCCCAGGGAAAGGGAAGGAATCCTGAATATGTAGTTATGCTGCAGCCTATACAAGGATCTGAGAAACCCCTCCTGAAAAGCAGCCAGTGGCTGACAAATGTATTTTTCAAGAGTATAATGACCCCATACACTCTACTAGATTGTTTACAAGAAATCTAAACAAAAAAGGACCTTACACTGTAGTCTACTGAGTAAATACAAGACTTGCTTAAAGTGAGACAGAATAAAAGACCCTTTGAGCCACAATGGCTCAGCATGCTGGAAAATCAACCTCTTAAATCGTGTTTAATTCAAATTTAGGAGGCCTACCTTTAGCTCCCCAAGCTTGAACATGTAGGGCATGTCCAGACAAGCATGTACATGCAGTTTAGAGTGCTGCAGACTCATCTGCAGCACTGAAAACCACACGTGCTGCCCTGGGAGTTACCCAGCACCCCAGGTAAGGCTGCTGGGGCCAGCCCAGGTGCTGGCCCTAATCTTCCCTACCCCACACAGGGCAACTAGCTGCACAACAGAGCACACACAAATGGGCATTCCCTGAGGACAAGTAGCAGTGGCACAACTGTGTGCTACTGCTATTTGTCCCCAAGAAAACACATGTATGTGGTCATCTGGATGTGCCCTTAGAGTTAGATGACCTACTTGGCTTCACAGAGAGCATGTCTACACATGCAATTAAGGTGACTGATTAAACTCCAGTGGAGTTTGTGCCAGAGTTTACTGCTCCTGGGCCCCATGTTTACACATGCTCCTGGGACTGCAGCATGTTGACCTGAGTGAAAGCATCTCTGGCTGAGAGGAGACCTGGCGAACCTGGCATGCCTCAGCCAGCCCCACCAGTGTCTACATGTGCATTGCGACGCACTAAATAATGCTGCTGTAGCTAATTAAATGGCAGCATTTATTAGTTTACTGTGGCCTAATAGGGCTGCACTGAGAGGCTCTGCAGTAAACATCTCATGTAAACACTACCAGAGTGAATCAAAGCTGGGAACAGAAATAAGCCTATATGCTGGATCACACTGCTTCTTGCTCACATTTCAGATGCACACACTGGTTGTTGTAACTGTAAAGCAAGGAAAGGAATTTTCACACAGCAACTATGTCTCCAGTTAAGCAAAATATTTGGAAAATATGAAACTGACCACTTATTTCCATATTAGAGTCAGTTCTTATTTTATCGATTTGTTTTACTGGAAGATGTCTACCAACCTTATGTTTTGATGGTGTGGGTTTGGTGGGAGAAGAACTACAGTGGGAGGAGGGGAGTCTTCAAATCACTCTCCACATCTCTCAACATAGGTAGCCTATGTTTTCTCTGCAATATGGCTATATTTAGCTGTCACTGTTTACCATTACAACTATATTGTGCTCCCTTAACAAACCATAGAAGAACTAGGTGTAAAATAATATAAGTAGAAAATCCAAAGCCAGTACCACTCAGAGCCAGCAAATTTAAGTATGGATCTGCCTCCAAAGTAAATAGTGCAGAGGCATGAAAGGGTGTGACTTCAGAGAGTAAAATCTAGCTTGGTGCTCTTACAATATAAAGTGAATGTTACAAATGAAACCTCTTTGCTGATACTAAAAAACTGCAAGTGGTGGCAACTTAGGCCCAAAACAGAAATGGATGCCAGCAGATGCTCTTGATTCTTTTTTAAAAACTTGAATCTGTCAGAGCATAAGAACAAGAGCATAAGAACAAGACCCAAAGTCTCTGGGTTTGTATACACATGCTATAGTGTAGCATGGAGATACCCAAGCTAGTTGGCTTCAAGTTAGCTTGGGTTCCAGAAGCACTGCAGAGGGACCAAGTGGGCTAATTCACACTGCTGCTTGGCAGTTTAAATGAGCTATTGTACTACCACAGACAGGCTGATTCTGGTACCTGAACTGACTTATCTATACTACACTGCAGTATCAACACATCTGTCTGGGAAGCTCTGTCTCTAGAAGCACAATTCTCAATTAAGCTGCAATTCTCAGTTACTTCCCTTGTAAAATGCTAAAAATCCCTGCTTTCTGACAGCTGTTGCTTGAATTGCCTTAGTGTTCTCCTTGGCTTCTGTTCCTCCATTATCCAGGATAGACTTACCAATACTGTGGATCAGGTCAGACAAGAAAGAAAGTGATTTTATTGTTATGCTTGCCCTCTATGTGACCAGAGATCAGGGTAAGTGACATTAATACATTACCTAATAAAGCTGGTTACCAAAGGTAGAAAGTAAGATATCACCTGCAATTCCCTATTTATTGATCCAGAAGCCACAATAGAATGGATCCCAATGTTGAGGTATAGTATCATTATCCATTGCAAGATATTGGAGCAAATCCTCATGAAATCCTATTCTCTTGTTCAACTTGCTAAATTTATTTGATATTTAGAGGAGGGTAGTTAAATTGCTTTTCTTCCTCTTTAACTCAGTATCATGTTGCACTTGCTCATTAATTTCTTCATATTTCCCGACAGCAATTTTGCAAGATCTTTTTCCCTGAAATAGTTCTGTGACCATCAACATATATAAACACATAGATTTATTTATGTGTCTACAGACCACAATAGAATGCAATAATTTTAATACCATAGGAGAAGGGGAACATCAAAATGTCATTAACTTTTGGTTGGACCTAAAGCAAGTTGCAATCCATGATACATTAAATCAGTTTTTATGAAACAGAAAGCATTTTGCTGTATTAGCACTTAGTAGCACAGAAGTTTAGGGAGAAAAACAGCAGGAGCTAAATTACCAGTATGCAAGCATAGAATGGCTGTAGAATACCAAGGAAAAGAAACCACTAAACAAATTATTCAATGAAAACAAAAATATTTGCTGAATATAATCTGACAGTTTAATTTAGCACAGATGTTACCAAGTGGTTCTCTCTTTCTCAAATTTAATTTAGTGATCACTACTGTGCATTAAAAAAAAGGGTGTTTATGAAAACACGTACACACACACATGCACGTGCACTTTATGGGCCAGATTCATAAGGGGGACATACATGCTAAATCCAGGATGCAGTAGGCACAAGTCAAGCAGCCATAGTGGGGTCAGATCCAATTACATTTCACCTGTGTACTGTTGCCTGTTTATAATATATGTAGCCAGTAGAAGTAAATATGAAACAACCAGGAACAACTTTCCATGGACTATACTGGATTATAAAAAGCTAATGGCTTACTGGGATGGGAAGGAGAAGCTGAGCTGGAAATTTTGGCAAAGGACTATGTTTTATTGGAGGGACATGGCAGAGAAAGGAGGTGGAGACACCAGTCTTCTCTTATATGCTTGATGTTACTATAATGACTAGGTAATAAAAATATTGAGATCCAGGGACACAGATTAGATCTTGTGTGTGAGTTCTCTCACTGGCTGTACTAGCAACAATACTCCAAACAGTTCAGAGTACAACTGTGACCCCCATTCTACTGTGAACAAAGTGGATAAGAGGGAAAAGGAGCACTTGGGAGTCACCATAGTATCATTTAATGTCATCAAGCCACAATACCATCTCACCTGAAAACCAACATGATAAGTACACCTATCTAAATAATCACTAACTTCTATAACAACCAATTGTCTTTCTGATTATAAATAAATAAGAAATTATTTAACAAACTTTTTTTTAAATGTAGTATTAAGCTTTTCTGGGACTACCTTATACTCTTGCAGCATGACTTATCAATACTCAACCTAGAGATGTAAATACTGATTTAAAAAAATCTGTTTAACGCATTGTAATTACAATAGTTAAACAATGATCAGTATTATAACCCCCAAAATGGACCATGTGGGGCTGCTCTGTGCTACTGCCTGGCCTGTGGGGTACCTGGTTCCCATTCAAGCACCAGCAGGGCACTTCCAGTCACCACCCCCCAGCCCCACACACCAAGGTATGGCAGAGACGGGGGCTCTGACTCCCCAGGGCCATGTCTCTCAACAAGGCAGGTAGGTCCCCTCTGGACCTGGGCACAGACAGGCCAGGGGAGTGGGTGAGGCATGCCCTTGAGCTGAGCTGCAGGCCTAGGGGAGCTGCCCCATGCCCCCTTACCTCCACTTTACCCCTGTTATGCCCTACAGCTGCTGCAGGTCTGGCTGGGGAGCACTTGCGAACACCACCAGCAGTGGCAGCTGCAGCAACAGAAGGTGCTGCATCTGTGGCAGGCAGCAGAGGCCTGCCTGGAGCCCAGGCTCCTTGTGACAGGCAACAAGGAGGCTGCAAGCAGCTGTACTGGGATCTATCGAGCTGTGCCTGTCTGGTCTCAAACATCCAGTCACGTACCACGCGGCCCGGATGTTCAGGGGTGTTAGTCTGTCCATCCCTGCTGTCCCACCGAGTGGATGTCTCTATCCCAAGTCTCTCCACATGGCTTCCCTTCCTCTCCCCTTCCCTGCCAGACTGCACCCCACCCTGTGCTAAATGATAACCAGTATGCTATAACTGGTTATCACTGGGCTTCTGGGTTAAATGACCAATTGTTTAACTGTTCACATCTCTAATTCAACCTTCTAAAAAGCAGCCAGTACATGCCCCAGTATGACCATAGGCAGACAAGGTTCTTTGGGTGAACGTGATATCTTTTGTTAGATCAACAAAAGTCTACCAAAGACAAAAATACCCAATTACTATAACACACACACTCTCACCCTGTCTATACTGAATAGGAGCTTCCTTTGAGTCAAATATTTATCTTACTCCAGAGAAAGAATACCACATCCACCAAATTTTGCAAACCCTTCACTTCTTTTTCATGAATATGTTATCTAACATCATATATAGGTTTGTATGTATGTAGGTATGTACATGTGTGTGTAGTAGTTTACATAATTTACAATAGTATGTAAATATATATATATTTACTTACTCATCAATAAGTCCACAAAACCAAACCCATCTCCCACTTATCCATCCACCAACACTTTCTATGACAAATACCATTAGTAGTTGAGCCCCACTACCTACACCCCTCCCAACAAAGAACCAAACTGAGGCAGACTGGATTTTTCAAGGCACACCAGCACTTCTTTCCTTTGATCACATACACGTAAATCAACTGTAGGGGCATGAATTTCCCACAGTGCCCTGCATTACATTCCCAGCACTGAAAAGCTACTTCAACAAATATGCCATGCAATTCTGATACAGCTAACATTGTGAATACAGCGGCTGCATTTGTTGACAATTCTTACTGGCTATTGTCAGCAGCCAGAGTTAAGGTTTCATTATTTTTTATTTCATATTTTCAAAAGTTTGAGATTTGTTGAACCCAGTGTTCTGGAAATGTCCAAGATGCTTCCAGGCAACCTTGTGTATGTTTGTTTTTTTAAACTTTTGGCCACTGAATATATATACAGAAAGAATATAAAATGTGATCTATTTCTGACTTTCTATACTACTATTATCACTTTCAAATGTTCCTTGCTTATCTGTCAGCTGATCCCCTATTATTCCAACTGGGTACAGCAATTAGCATTTCTTGAATATTCTCCACCAAGGCCCTATGGATAAGGTCACCTAAAGGACTTTTTTTTTTAAATCAGTTAACATTTTGATATTCTTTTTACAACTATACTAATATATTCCTGGGAAGAGCATGTATGCATTTAGGATTTGCACACAGAGGCTGTTGCTTACTGTTATTCCTTAAATACAACTCATCCATTCAGGGTCTGGTGCTTTTAGACTTACACATTATAATTATTGAATAATATTATTGTATGTATCTGTATAAAACAATTTACAGCCTTATCTTAGGCCCACTTCTCTTGGTTAGCTTCATTTTCATTCCTTTACTTCTTCCTCATACTCTCAGTAACAAGCTCTGTCTTTTCTGTGTACAAATCAAAACTTTTGGCTATTTTTGTTTTTGTCGCGGGTGTTGTCTGAATTTGGGCAGAACAACTGGCATTCTCATAGCCCTGAATTTTCTGGAGAAGATAACAAAATATTATCATGTACCTATGATAGCACCTCATTGGCACATCCTGCTCATTGAGAGCTAACTAGGCAAGATTGCAGCTCCCAAAACATGCTAACCTGCTTCAGAACAGGCATGAATGCAATAGGCAAGCCTTCATGCCATTTTTATTTGGTAACTCCAAAGATGTGTTATGAAGGTAAAATTTACATCAGGTTCAAAGGGTTTCTATATATCAAGTGGCCTGTATGCACATTAAAGGCCTGATCCCCTAAATTCACACTGACATTATTGGGAACTGAAGAACTTAATAGGATCGGAAGAACTTTGTAGAAAATGGCCCCATGAGGTAAATAGGAGATTATGATATTCACTCAGGCCTGACTCTGTGTGGCCCCTTCTGAGAAAGGGAACAGCAATGGCAATTAAGCTACTTTTGCACCTACCCAAATTCTGGCTTTTCTACAGGCTAGCTGCTAGTGGACCCCACAGAGTAAGTTAGAGCAGCATGGCACCTACTCTAAATTTCCACTGGGACTGCTGAACTCTAAAATGTTTGGACAAGCCTGCTGCCTCCCTTCCCAGCTATAACCCATGCTTGCATTGGGTTAACTAATACTAGGCACAATGGGCTCCTATAGATGTGCAGGGAGCCTGCTCCCATGTGTTGGAAACCCAGTGCATTGGGGCAGGTTTGATTAACTGAGTCTGCTGGAGCACAGGTGCATCACATGTATCAGCTGCATCACATGTATCAGTATCCCCCTGCTGAAAAAATGGCAGCAGGGCATTTTGAAATAAAACTCATTTGATGAGCTTTAGTTCGAACTGCTCTGCCATCATTTTTTCAGTGCAGGGATGCTGATACATGTGACACACAGATGCTTTTAATTAGTGCATTTCACTAATTAAAGTGCCCGGAGCTGCATCCCAAAACATACAAAAATGCCCAATCTGCTACAGCAGTTTAGGGGCTGGTATCTGGCCTTGATCTCCCTAGACTGGTTAACACTGATATTCATTAACCTGTTTGCAGGTTCTTCAGTATATCAGTGATGCTAATATTTGCACTGTGTCAACATTGTTTGCTGTTAGACCTCTTAGGAAATCAAGGCTTTGAAATGAATGCAGAATAGAATGCCATTTGCCCTTTAATTAGTAATCAGATCAAACATTTAATACATAGCAAAATAATCAGAGAGAGGCAGAGGCCAGGTATATAAACTAGGTTTCTGCCTGATTGGCCAAGCCTTCTCAGGATGGCATTGACAAAATTTGTATGCATTCATAAAACTGCATATTTGAAAGACTTGGGGAAAAGTAAAGGGCAAGAAGAATTTTTTTTTAAAAGAGCATTTTTCTGTCTCTTACAAGCTTATAGTTGCTCTCTGAAGGCCAACCTTCGTCTCTCAAAAATCATAGATTTTACTATTAACGTTAGGACTAGGATATCGTCTATGCATATTTCTGCTCCTTAAATTAACTATTAAAATCTGATCTCTGAATTCAGTGTCTTTACCTCCCACATTCAGCAATTAAGACCCACTCTCTATGAATGAGATCTTCAGAGCTACACATATGTACATGCAGACTCCTGGAAGTGTCCAAGAAATACAATTATGGAAAAAATGTGTGCACTATAAATAAATCTTACTGAGCATCACACCTCACCACATTTCAGACTATACCTATTTTTGCATAGTGGTTCTAACTTCAGAAAAGTGACCTTCCTTACCCTCATATCCTGTAAAAACTTGCATTAAAAAAATCTGCTCTCTTCCTCAGTTAAGTATTTCCTTTCTTAGGAATCAAGTCTGAAGTAGCCACTTAAAACATTTTGCCTCATGTTGAAATATGATGTGCTTTATTTTTTTCTGTTCTGAAGATTTTCTTTTATTAGGCTTTTCATTTTTTATGAAAAGAAAAATCTTAAGCATTATTAAAAAGAAAACAGCTATTGTGGGGAGGAGGTGTTGACCAACTCTATTGCTTGTACTTGCTGAGTATTACTATCCGGCTACTTTCACTAGCTTCACTGCTAGAGGGCACAATGATATCCTCTGTGTTCTTGTTTAGCTCCCAATAAAAGTGTTTGAGATTATACACACAATATAAAGGGAGTATATACCCCTCCCTTTATGTTGTGTGTATGAGGTCTCAGACATGCATCCTCTCCTAGCAACAGGATGTAGTGGCAGTATTGGAGCAGCTACCTTGACTCAACACACTGGAGCATCTCTATTCTAGTTGGGGGCTACCCACCACATCTACCAATATTTTGCCATCTGTGAAACACAAAACCTCTTCAAGCCACAGACCTTGGGTATGATGGACTTCAATATCATTAGACTCGACAACTTTAAAACCTTCCTATGCTTTATCATCTCTGAATCTGGCTCACTAAGGGGTTCTTATTTGGTGTTAAGCCAGCACCTGCCTCCTTGAACTTACACATCCTTAAACCCTTTGGCAATTGTCCTTTGCAACATACCTCTTTGCCAGTCCTCTGCTTAGCAGTTATAGTATATTAGCTAGCTTCTCCTAAGCTAAAAACATGCTGGATTTCTCCAGGAACAAGAATCCTGGGATCCTACAGAAACACAAACCCAATGTCCCACTTCAAGTACCTGTGAAGTACTGAGCTAACACTCTACCCCCCACCCCACCATCTTAGGGCTAATTAGATTTAATCACCATTCAAGCTGCTTGAGGAAATAACTGTCCCTCTCATCCCCCTTCCTGCTTTGATGATAGTCAAAGCCTGGTACCAGGGGCAGATCCAGGGGAAGTTCAGTGATGTAGTTGCACCACCCTTTGATTCCTGCTTCACCCAAAGCAACTGCCTAGTAGGGACAGCAGCATTTCTAGTCAGGTAGTGCCATGCGAGTCGCTGGACACACATGAAATGAATACAGAACTGCTGCAGTCAGCATGCTATTCAAAGGGAGCACGAATTGTAGCCTTACATTCTTTAATGGCACCTCCATTACTATACATAACACTGTAAGTGACCTTGGTGAAACAGAGACCAACATCACTGAAACAAGCATTTTCCCATCCTTGAGAACAGAGAACCTTTTTGTGCAATGTTGTGGTCAACACTGGTGAGGCTACCCCAACTGTCATGCTAGAAGTGCTCACCATTTCTGTATTTCTGAGGAAAAAAGTATAATCTTCATGGGATGTTAAACCTTCAATTTCTCAAGGTCCAGGTCTAGACTGTCATGCTTCCATTGTTGAGAAATGTACACCAGAGGTACTCAACTTCTGGCCTATGGGCTAGATGCAGCCTGAAGCACTGTGTCATTCAGCCACAGGGTTCCCCATGGATCCAGAAATTTGGCAGCAGGACAGTAGTTGCACTGCTCTCCACCTCCAAATTTCCAGTCCCGCTGGGAACCCTGCACACTAGATCTGGTGCTCAATTCAAATGTGCAAGCTGGGTGGGAGGTGGCACTGGGCCCCAAGGCCCAATCCCAGTGTGGGGGGCTGCATGAGGATGGCACCATGCCTGCAGGACCCAATCCCAGCATGAGGGACTAGGAGGGGGTGTTAACAGCCCACCAGGACCCAATTCCAGTGTGGGGGGGCAAAAGGGCAGCGCTGGCCCCTTAGGACCTATTCCTGACTCCCGGGGTGGGGGTGAGGGGGCAGAAGATGGGGGTTGTTGGCACCCAATCCCATCACATGGGAAGCAGGAGTGGTTGTGCTGCCCCCCCACCCCCAACCCAATTACAGCATATGGGAGGCACTCCCGGGTCCCATGGCTGCAGATGTGCTCCACACCACCAATTTGGCCTGTGGGACCAAAAGGTTGAGTACCTTTGGTATATACCATACCACTGGAGATCTGCTGAGTGGTTTTAGGTGGAACACTAGGAAATAACCTAAATTATTGAATGGGGGGGCACTTTTCAAAAGTGAATAACTAAGTTAGATTATGAAGGAGTCTAAAAACAACCTTTTTCAGAAAATACGTTGGCATTTATTTATTCTGCTGTTGCTTTTTTCATGGAAACCCACATTATTTATATTTGTGATGGTGTTTTGAAAATTTAATATAAAAGCAATTATTTTAAATCTTCTCAACCCCTATTCATTTATCCTTGTATTTTGGAAACAAAATCATAACATAATTCTTGATTCTGGCAACAGCTTTCTTTGGTCATTCCCAATGCATTACACTGCTGTCCATGGATTTGTAACCAAATGTTACACAAGCCTTGACCTTTTAGAAATGATGTTAACATTCTCATGCCCTTTTAGTATTTAATAAGTGAACTGGTCTTCTCTGGACACAGCAGGGTACAAAACAGAGCAAATCGTTAACACTTTGAAGGAAGGTTCTTTTAATCTACTGTCTCTGAAATCATACTGTACATCTGTAGATGTAATATCTTTAAGATCTTTCTTCCTTCTAAGGAAAGCAGAAGACATCCAAAGTTTACAAAGGAGAAGGCTTGGTAAACTGGATTCTTTAGCTACCATTTGTTAAATTTCACTATTGTTGAGCCAGATTAAACACACACATTTATAACATTGTACTATACGAAACACTCAGTTTTCCTCTTTTGCTACACAACATCATGATTTTGTTTCTAGATTTTTGTAAACAATATACAGATTCCATTGAGGGACTGAATTGTTCCTAATCAAAGGACAAATGAGAAATAATATTTTGTAAATCTTTGCTACTCGTAACTGTTTTACAGACCTTAATCCCATCAGTTCATGGTTTTTAAAATAAATAAATGTATGTATTATGATACATTTATTTATTACTATGATTTAAACTATAGGTGCTCCAACCCTCCAGCCTCATGGGATAGAACCAGCCCCCCCAAGCTATGTCATCCAGCCCACAGGGCCCACCATGAGTCTGAAAATTTGGTGGAAAGGGGGGCACTCCCCTGCTTCCATATTTACAGACCCATGGGGAGCCTTGCAGGCCAGTTAGTATGTCCCTGCACATTAGCTGAGGCACACAGGACAGTGTGGAGCCTGATCCCAGCATGTGGGGTGGCATGGGGCCGATTCCAGCACAGGAGGTCCAATCTGGTCCACAGACTGGCCGCATGTCAGCCATTTAGCTTGTGGGGAGGTGGAGCTTAAATACCACTGATTTAAACCACTAAAAAACTCACTGTTGAAACAATTGGCTTCCAGCGCCTGTACAGGGGCAAATCCAGTAACCTTAAAAGGAGCTCTAAACTACACCCATCCCTTTCTTAGCAAAGATCCTTGAACACAGGAAAATGTTCACCACTATGTTGGTAGGTTTTTTTTATGTGACTCCCTTCCAATAGCTCCCCCCCAGGGCCATTTTAACTTCCCCCATGGATTATTGGGGAATCTGGAAAACTATTATTATTGCATTATATTATATTATTACTATTATTGGTATAATGAAGAGGTTCCAACTGAGACTGGGACTCAGTTGCATTAGGCATTGAAACAGCTCATGTAATAGGGACACTCTTCACCTGGAGGAGCTTACAGTCTAAACAGAAAAAGGACAGGCAGCCAGAAGGTTTTATCAGTAAAAAAGAGTTGCCAAAGATTACCTAGAGACATAACAAAACAATAAATACAAGCAAGGTTTCTGTCCCTCTCACTCACTGGGCTGCACTCCAATGCGAATGCACCACTCTCTGTGACTTTCCTGTGCAGGTCCTACCAACAACCACCTGGAGTTGTGGTAAAATGTAATAGCTCTCCACAGCCGAAGCTATGTTGCCCCCACTTAATTGAACAGCCCAGCCTCTTTTAAGATTTCTGTTTGCTCTTAATGAATTAGCCCCCTCCCCCCCCTTTTTTTTTGCATAGTTAATTCGCAGAATAGTGCCAACATATTACAACTGGGCAGGAAACAGTTCCCCCATGCCACAAAATAAAGTCTTGGGAATATAATTTTCCTGTTCCTCATCAGGATAAAAAGAAGACTTTGTGAAATTTGTCATGAAAAATACAAGATTGAGGGGTTTGAATACAGCTAATAGCTTTGTCGTTATGGCCTGTACTCAGCCTTGCAGAGCTGGAAACAGCAGAGCAATTAAAATGGGATGGAAGCTTGTTCTGAAACGTAACAAGCCTAACAACCTAACAGGTGTATGTTTTTGTGGGCTTAAACAAACTTATGGAGGCAATGAGGACAGAAAGAGTGAAATCCAACTTAGTCAACCTGACCTCAACTGGGGTAGGGGTGGGGGGGGGGTTCTGACAGGTTTCCATACCCTGTGAACACCACAGCTATCAATATCTGATGACTGTGAAAGCCTGGCCGGACTTAGAAATGAAATTTAAATGACCAAATTAAATAACAGTGCATCTTGCACAAGAATGCAAGACCATGATTGGAATGATGCAAAAATAAAGCAATCACAATTGATTTCATCTCCTGTGCTGTGCTAGTTGCAAATATACCCCAAGTTTGATTATGCTAAGCCAGTCATAAACATCTGCATATCCCTACATGAGTGTACCCACCTTGTTGACACATATGCCCTTGATAAAGGTATATTTCTCAGAACAGGCATTTAGTCAGTCAAGACCCAGCCCATTTGATTGAAGTGTAACCTTTTGTACATGACAACCTTGGCATGTCATTACTCATAGGTGCACGAGTCTTACTTCCAACCGATTAGGGCTTCCCTTGTAACAGATGACAGTCGCTCTTTCTCTGTCTTCGTGTCAGTGCGTCACCCTTCTATTCTTTCCTGCCACGACTTGGTCTAATTAGTTAATCAGAAGGCTCCTGATGAATCTGCTTGAAATGACAAGACTGCTGGTCATTTTCCTGGGGCTCCTGCCTCCCCCTTACCGGGTCCTTACACCAACCAGGTGTTCCAAGCAAAACAAAAATGAAAGGTCAGAAAGGACTACAATATGTACAACCTGGCCACTGGTCAGGGGCTACCCGAAGACCTTGGGACAGTATCCTGTGTATAGTCAGTTTGCACTTCAGTAATTCAATAAACTCACACGTGAATAACATGAAGTATTCGGAACCTCAACATTCCTGCACTCACGATTGGAGGTTCCCATCCCTACTCGGCCTTTTAGGATGCTCTAATGCTGCTGATCTCCTTCCAGGGGTCTCACCCTTGGGCACCCATTGCCAGACACTCCTTTGAGTGTGCAGGCTTCTAAAAATATCCTCTGGTTCCCCGGCATGCAGGTTCTGTCTGCTATGCCTGCTCCCCCCCGGCATGTAGGCTCTCCCAACTGTGTGGGCTCTCACAGCTGTGCCCTCTTTCTCTGGCATACAGGGTCTTATAGCCATGTCTGCTCTCCCTGGCATGCCACTTTTTCTCCACAGCCAGCACGGGACTTCTGGTCAAACAGGAAGCTGCCGATCGCTCACCCACATGCACATGCTTCTAAAACGTGACTGCGGCAGCATCAGGATTAGCTGTGGCTCTTCAGATGCCACTGAAGCTCCTCCTAAGATGTAGGAGACTCTTTTGGCTTTTCCCAGGCCCATCATTTTACCCCCAGGGGTACGGCCTGTTTCCCTAGTCTCTCCCTGTCCTGTCATCTTTGGGACATTGGGAGGCACGCTCCCACACCTCTGGGCTGATCAAAGGGTTGCAAAAACAAGTTTCAAAACTAGACAACCCAAAACAGGATCTGATCGGTTAGCGATTGTAATGTGATGGTCCCGCCCTATCTGCTTTGTTTGGACTTTAATCAACCAACCTTCAAGAAGAAAGCCTTGAAGCTATATAGTTGAACAGTGTAAGAATAAAACAGAGTTGCTGGCAAAAGGTGCATTCTGAGAGAAAAAAAAAATCACTGCAACATTGTAACCTGCACTTAGCTAATCACTCTCAGAGATGGATCCATGCCCAGCAAAGGCTGCAAAGACTGAAACTATTCGTACCTACATTAGTGAAAGACACTCTTGCAGCTAACATATGCTAGGACTTTTGTGACAGCTTATTTACTGAATATTGGGGAGGAGTCTTTTTCTGTCATTTAGTTTTATAGCTTGTTTGTGATATAGTTATTAAAGCCTTTCAGTCATTAATGGAATGAAGTGTTGTGTCAAGCCTTAACTGCACCGGTTTCAAATCCCGCTACTGACTGCAACAAATTGGAGGTTCATCTGGGATTCTAGTGTAGACTGATGGCATAAACACTTGTGACATTTATTTTTGTGATATGTTTATTGATGTTGTGAGCTAGTGTTTGAAATAGGAGACAGATTGTGAGGCTCTGTTTTTGGTTGTTGTTGAGAGTTAGTATTTGGGTAAGAAAATCTGGGGTCATTCCCCCAAATACAGCTCAAGTACTTAGGCCTGAGTGAAAGGGTAGCTGCCTACACACAAGGGCCCTGTCTGAACCTCATGGTGGGAAGAGGGTAGGTGTAACTAAAAAAAGTTACTAGGGAAGCTGAAAAAGACTGCTATCCCATGACAGCAACAATTAACTCAGTCATGTGGACCATTCTTAAATAATTTGTCCAGGAACAAAAATTAAACAGACAGCCTTGGGAGATTAATAGATTCACTGGCCCCGTTGCTTGGGAAAATCTATATTCACAGTAGGAGGTCCTGGCCACTGCAGATAAGTCCAAGATTGGCAAAAAGGGTAAGAAAAGAACATTGATGCAAGGGATGTTCCAAGTGTGTCATGCCCTGCAGCAAGAAGTTATTTGACTGCAAACTGACATTGAAAACCAAGAACTAGAAATTGTACCCGCTAAGAAGGAGGCACAAGAGAAAATTGCAAAATAAGAATTAGAAATTGTGGTTGCCAAAAAGGAAGCAGAAAATTGGAAAACTAACACTCAAATACTGACAGCACAAAACCTCAGGCTCAATAACATTGCCCAGGAGAAAGGGGAAAAATGAAAAGAAGCAGAAGGAAAAGCTGAAGAGCTAGAAGTTAAGACAGATCACTGGAAGGCTAAAGGAGAAGCAGCGAAGGAGGAATCAGGCAAATGTTAGAGCAGAACTGTCAGGTACAGCAGCAGGGGGCTGATCACACTAAATGCAATCAGTAGACTGCTGTCCTCAAAGAGGAGTTAAAAACCTCTTGGGATTATCTCAGCAGTTCACACCGAGGCAATTCAAACTTTTACTGCAGAGATCCTAGAATGTGAGGGCTCTTATACAAGTATGTGAAGCCTGCTCTGACATGCTGGATTTATAGAGTCTTTTGGAGCACAAATATTGACATACTCTGGCAGCCTTCCACATCACCTTTATCAGCATTGCTATCTATGCATCTTTGTGCTGAAAAATGGTGGCGAGGCACTTTGAAATAAAACACATTCACTGAGCTTTAGTTCAAAGTGCCCTGCCACCATTTATTCAGGGCGGGGACATGTGGCAATGCTGATACACACGATGCATGGGCACTTTTAATTAGCATGGCTCGCTAATTAAAGCACCTGGCGGTGCATCCCGCAGCACATGTAAAAATGCCCTTATCCTTCCCCATATAGCCCAAATTCTCCAGCCACTACATATCCAGTACTTACAGATCACAAAATCCCAATGTCACCAGAATTCCAATCCATGTCTGTGTCAAGCACTCAGCTCCTCCTGTAATGGATAGAAATATGCTTACAGCCCCTGTCCTCACTCAGACAACACAGATCTTAGATGCAAACAATACTGTTACTAGCACTCACTGACATGTGGAAAACTCCCCCCTAGCTCCTGCACAAGCAGCTGCTCTTGCCAAAACCCTTGGACCCCTAAATAGCTCCTCAGTTTTGGATTGGGTTACAACCATCCATAACATGCCTACCTTTCATTATCCACTTGATTTGCCTGCCCTGCCCAGAGAAACCATGCACCCTGCTGACTATGCCGGACCCCCTAATGAAATTAAATTTCGAACCAGCATAGAATATGCAGAAACCTTAAGGTGACTTATTTGGTATTTCCATCCAGGAGATAGCATGTTGGGCTTATTTTACTTCAAAAAGCAGAAGCCTGGGGAGCACCCCAAATTTTCCCTGGATAAGAAAAAATTGTTAGGTACATTATCGGGGGTTGTTCCCAACCCACCTCAGGGGCAACAGCATAATTATTATATCCCTGAGCTTAGATCAGCAGTGCTACCTTCCTTAAAACAGTGGTCGCCAAAGTGGGATGCGCAAGACGATTCACTGGGGTGTGGGAAGAAAATATTAGAACTTCTATTTATATTTATATAAATATACATATATTTGGGGGGTGTGCTCAAAAATTTTTTATTGATAGGGGTGCACGAATATAAATATACATATATTGGAGGTGCGTACTCAAAAATTTTTTCTGATAGTGGTGTGCAATCAAAAAAGTTTGGAGACCACTGCCTTAAACAATGCTACTTGTGGCTATTAATTTTCCTGATCCAATGCCTCTAGGTAACATGATCACCTGACTTTGTGATGCTTATATTGTAACCTTAATTGTAGAGACAGGAGATGAGCACAAGAAATACCCAGGTAAGAGACAGGGGCCCAAACAGTCCTGGGATTGGGGGAGAGGTGCATACACCCTCAGGAGCCTTAAATGCCTCTATACTAATGCTCATAGTATAGGGAACAGGCAGGAGGAACTTGTCCTTCTGCTAGCTAACACAAACCCAGACATAGTGGGGCTCACTGAAACTTGGTGGGATCCAACGCACAACTCAGCGGTGAACTTCAAGGGCTATAGGCTATATAGGCAGGATAGAACAGGGAGGAAACGTGGGGGTGTGGCACTCTACGTCAAAGAGCAATACACATCCTCAGCAAACAGCACTGGGTCTGAGGTAGGGCAGACTGAGGTGCTCTGAGTCAGAATACAAGGGGGTCAGGGGGAAAGGGACCTAATGGTGGGGGTCTACTACAGGCCACCTAACCAGAGAAGAGCTGGACTGGGAATTCTCAGGTCAGCTCATGGAGGCAGTTAAGTCAAGGGACATGGTCATCATGGGTGACCTAAACTACCTGGACATCTGTTGGGAAGAGCAGTCAGCCAGGTCTGACTGTTCATGTAGGTTCCTAGCTGAGTTACAGGACCTCCACCTAACCCAGGAGGTGCACAGTCCCACCAAGGGAGATGCCTTGTTGGACCTGGTCCTGGCCACAGGCGACAACCTGGTGAGGGGACTGCGGGTGCTCGACCACCTGGGCAATAGTGATCATTACCTACTGGAATTTACCATCCAGCGGAGGGTGTCAAAGCCCTGCAGCAAGACAGCAACCCTGGACTTCAGGAGGGCGGATTTCAATGAGGTAAGGAGACTAGTCAGGGAGGCACTGAGGTCCGGGAAGAGAGAGGAGTTGGGAGTCCAAGAAGGGTGGTCATTCCTTAAGGAGACGATCCTCCAAGCCCAAAGGATAACAATCCCCACATGAATCAAAGGGGGTAAGAGTGCTCAAAAGCCCCCATGGCTTACCAAAAGCATCCACAAATGTCTCAATGCCAAAAAGGAGGCGTACACCCAATGGAAGGGTGGGGCCATTACCAAGAAGGTTGATGACCTTGGCTCCTTGGCTTGAGATTGTAGGGGGGCTGTTAGGAAGGCTAAGGCAGAGCTGGAACTGGGACTAATGACCCAGATCAAAGATAACAAGAAGTTCTTTTTTAAATACATAGGGGTAAAAAGAAGGTACCAAGTAATGTGGGGCCTCTTCAGGACATGCTTGGTAATCTGGTGGTAGCACTAGATGACAAAAGCTAATCTCTTTAACAGATCCTTTTCTTCCATTTTTCCTAGCAGGGACAGGGACATCCCGCACACAGGGATCCTCAATGGTCCTAGTGGAGGCGCAGCCAGGCTTAGGGTCAGTGAAGATCTAGTCAGGGAACTTCTGGAGGTGCTAGATGTGTTCAAATCAGCAGGTCCTGACGCTCTCCACCCCAGAGTGCTTAGGGAATTGGCAGAGGTCATTGCAGAACCCCTGGCACGGCTTTACGAGCACTTGTGGTACTCTGGTGAGGTGCCTGAGGACTAGAAAATGGCCAATGTGGTCCCCATTTTCAAAAAATGGAGGAAAGAGGACCCAGGAAACTATAGGCCCATTAGTCTTACCACAGTCCTGGGGAAGCTCCTTGAGAAAATTATCCAGGAGCACATCTGCAAGGGGCCAGCAGGGGATACTATGCTTAAGGGCAACCAACATGGGTTCATTTGAGGCAGGTCCTGTCAGACCAACCTGGTTGCTGTCTATGACCAGGTCACAAAAGTCTTGGACACAGGTGTCACAGTGGATGTAGTCTTTTTGGACTTTAGGAAGGCCTTTGACACTCTCACCCCACCCTCATAAAAAAATTAGGTGACCGTGGTGTCAACGCCTACATAGTCAGATGGGTCAAAAATTGGCTGAAGAGCTGCACCCAGAGAGTGGTGGTGGACAGGTCATTTTCGACCTGGAGGGATGTGGGCAGTGGGGTCCCCCAGGGCTTGGTCCTGGAGCCTGCACTATTCAATATCTTCATCAGCGACTTAGACATAGGGCTGAAAAGCACCTTGTTCAAGTTTGTGGATGACACTAAGATGTGGGGAGAAGTGGGCATGCTAGAAAAGAGGGACAGGCTACAACTAGATCTGGACAGGTTACAGAGGTGGGCAGATGAGAATAGGATGGGTTTCAATACGGACAAGTGCAAGGTGTTGCACCCGGGGAGGAAGAACCAGCAGCATACCTACAGGCTGGGGAACTCCCTTCTCATCAGCACAGAGGCAGAAAAGGATCTTGGAGGCATTATTGATTCCAAGATGAACATGGGCTGGCAGTGTGAGGATGCAGTCAGGAAGGCCAACCGCACCTTGTCATGTATCCACAGATGCATCATGAGCAGGTCCAAGGAGGTGATCTTCCCCCTCTGTGCAACATTGGTAGGGCCACAGTTGGAGTACTGCATCCAGTTCTGGGTGCCACACTTCAGGAGGGATGTGGAAAGCAATGGAAGGGTCTAGAGGAGGGCCACTCGCATGATCGGGGGCAGCAGGGCAGGCCCTATGAGGAGAGGCTATAGGGCCTGAACCTGCTCAGCCTCCACAAAAGAAGGCTGAGGGGAGATCTGGTGGCTGCCTATAAACTTGCCAAGGGGGACCAGCAGGCAATGGGAGAGTCCCTGTTCCCCCGAGCACTACCGAAAGTAACAAGGAATAACAGCCATAAGTTGACTCAGAGTAGATTCAGGCTAGACATCAGGAGGTACTACTTCACAGTCAGGGTGGCTAGGATCTGGAACTAACTTCCAAGGGAAGTGGTGCTTACCCTTATCCTGGGGGGTCTTCAAAAGGAGGCTAGACAATCACCTAGCCGTAGTCGTTTGACCCCAGCATCCTTTTCTGCCCATGGCAGGGGGTCGGACTTGATGATCTGCTTAGGTCCCTTCCGACCCTACGAACTATGAAACTATGAAACTTCTGCATTAAATAAAAGTCAAAAACCCAGAGGGAAGGTTACTGTCTATCACAGGCTTGTCCAACATACGGCCCGTGGGCCACCATGCAGCCTGTCAAGCCATTTTCTGCGGCCAGCAGTGCTGCAACGGGAAATGAAAGTAAACGCTGTTTACTTTCGTTCCCACCCCTTGTCCCTCCCCTATCCCCTCAGCAGCTTCCTAATGGCTGCTGAAGGGCTGAGGAAGGGACAAGGTTCCCACACACACTGCGTCAGCTTGACGTTGCTGGTGCAGTGCAGCTCCTCCCCTCCTCCCTCATTTCACGGTGTCCCTTCCTCACCCCACCCCTCCCTTTCTCATTTGCTTGCCAGCTCCTCCCTTCTCCCACATTGCAGGGTTTCCTTTCCTAGCCCCGCCCCTCTCCTCCTCATTTGCATGCTGGCCCTGCCCTGTGCCAGTCCCCGCTGGCCATGTTGGCTGGAGCAGGTCACAATGCAGCCTGTGGGCAGGCGCAAGGGGCGCGGATCCTGGCATGGAGGGATGCTGTGGCTGGGCCCGTGGAAGTTGCTGCTGCCACTGCTGCTGAGGCTGTCGGGGCAGGAAGTTGGCGCCGCTCCTGCCTCCCTGCATCCCCCCGCGCCCACAGACATGGCACTGGGGGTAGTGAGTCACGGGCCCCGGGGTGGGAAGGACCCCTGCTGCTTGGGCTTGGGCTCGGGTTGCCCCAGGGGAGAGGGAACAGGGGGGTGTCCCTGCACATCCTGCACCCCCTATGTCCCCATATGTCTCCCTGGCTGCTGAGCCCAGGTGCACAGGTGTTGGAGCATCCTCGAGGCTGCCCAGGTGGCAGGGAAGACATGGCAGGGTCAGGCAGCACCCCTTGACCCCTGCGCCCCCAGGCTGCGGCCGGACTGGACAGGCCATGCGAGTGCCCGCTCCTGCCAGCTCACTGGGTGATAAAAAGTTCATGATCCAGCCCCACATTCAAAAAGGTTGGACACCCCTCGTCTATCACAAGGGTTGCGGGTGTGGATACCATTGTGTAGCTGACTGAGATGGTTCAAGAGGTAATACTTTTGATTCTGAAAGGGCTTGGGTATGGCACCAGCTGCTTCAATTTAAACCCCGAGATGCTACTGATGGTTTGCCTACATATGAGCTTCTTCACCACCTGGCTGGACACCGGGAGCACAGCTTGCAAAGCAATGCCAATGGTGCCCCACCAAACGTTCTCAACCACTCTGAATGTTAGGCTAGCCCAGTTTTCACGATCTGTCCCATGACTATCCATGTGCCTACAATATATGATACATGGGGACAGCCTGAGGTTTGGGTCTTCTTAAAAGATCCGACATCTCCAAGTAAACTGAGGCAGCAAACGCTTCTGGATGCAGGCACATTTATGTCTATTTTAAGCTGTGAGGGACTCCAAACCTCTGAGTTTAAAGGTCCCTGAGTAATAAATCTTGAAGAATTCAATGGCCATTCTACCACTGCTTCCATTTTCCTTCCCTTTGAATTCTGGGTTATTGAACCCAATGCCTTATCAAAAAGTAAAGCTGAGTTTCCCCTTACCCCAGTAGGACGAGTTGGGATCCTGGGTATGAATGCATTAACAACCCTTCATGCTGTAATAGATCTTTTTAATTCAGCTATCTATGTTCAGCTCAGGAGTGGTATAAAGAAACAAAACCCAGAGACTGTATTCATCCATGCAGTACATTGATGTTCATCCCTTAAGGCACGTGAATCTTTAAAACTACCCAAGTGTCCCCCTGATGTCAGAGAGATGGTCAACACTGTCCTGAGGGTCTGGGCTCAGTAAAAATTAGATTGTGGACAGATTGATGCCCAAGAGAAGGTAACAAGATTGGATTCCCTCCCCTCACCCCCCCAGTCAGTATCGCTTTCCAACAGCTGCAGAAGCCAGCACACAGGAAACTGTTAACAGCTGGCTAAAGCAAGGAGTTCTGGAAGAACAAGCCAACCCTAATAACAGCCCTATCTGGACAGTTCAGAAGGCAGCTGGGGAAACTTGGTGCCTAACTATTGATTATCATGCCCTTAGCAAGGTTACACATACCCACGCACCTGTAATAGGTAAGCAACCCAAAGTGATAGCTTCCGGCCCTCTCAGAGGTTGAGAGAGGCCTGGGCCATTTTCATTTTTTGAGGCTCCCAGTATATTAAAAAAATATTAATTCATAGTGCACTACAGGCAGTGTGGCCCGGTAATAGGACACACGTTTAAAGTTGTATGATGAACGTCTTCTTCTTTCAGTACTGTCAGTGTATCTCTGTGTCTGTATGTATAACCTCATTTGGAGATAACGTCAAAAGTCTAAATTTGAGACCCTCCATGAATGAGAGGCCCAGGCCTTCCTGGCCCCCCCCCGTGATAGGCCCTGGATGGCTTCTCTGTCTGGTGGTGCAGTGGTTTTCTGTACTAGACTTATTATTTTTCACCACGTCTCTGCACCCTGACTCCTGTAAATTTGCCTTCACTTTTAAGGGGTGGCAATACACCTTCACAAAGGTTCCCCAATGTTTCCATAATGCCCCAGCTATCTGTCATGCCTATGTCACCTGCATGTGGGACTGTTTTACCTCTAAAGACCAGCCTCCTGTTATCTCTTATAATGATGACATCCTGATTACTGCATATTTACGTGAAGAGTGCTTAAACAGAACTCAAAGAGTACTCCAATTTTTTCAGGACACTGGGTTTAAAGTTAACCCCCAAAAGGCTCAGCTAGCCCTGCAACAGATTCATCGTTACCTTGGCATCTGCCTAGGTCAGGATGGTAAGAGTTCTGATAGGCAGCGAGTTGAGCTAATTAACAAGCTCCCGGCTCCAACTGATGTTACAACTCTCTGTTCTTTTACGGGGCTGACAGGGTTTTCCCATAAGTTCATTAAAAAGTATGTTGAATTGGCTTCCCCCTTATATCATTTATTAAAAAGAGGATGAGAATGGAAGTGGGATCCAGAACAGCAGACAGCCTTTCAGGCACTGAGGCATGGCTTAACACAGGCTCCAGCATTAGCATACCCACAACCTGAAGTGCCTTCTGAATTGCAGCTTGCTGCTACTGGTCACAGCATGGGTGCAGTTCTCCTGCAGGACCATGGCACAAAGCCCTGACCAGTAGCTTATGCATCCTGAATTCTCCAAACCCCAGAAAAGGCACCCTTTTGGGTGTCTGTCACTTTTAAGGCTGAACCAGGGAGCTGCCAGGAGGTTGATGAGGGCAGCCATTTTAGGGCCCACCTCAGAGAGAGTAGGGAGCAGTTTCAGATCAGCCAGCAGGGAAGAAACATCTGCCTGCTGAACTCCAGCTCCATGAACAACTTGGAAGTAAGGGTGAGGCTATGGGGAAGGAAGAGGTCTCATTGGTCCTGGACATGACCTAGAACTGTACCCTGCTGGGATAGAGAGGCCTGGTGGACCTGGCTGTGGTGGGGCAGGACCATTCAAATGCCAGGACCAAGAACTTACCCTGTGTAAGGTAAGTCAGGGTGCCTAAACCCCTGTCCCCACCTTTGGGTGGGTTACAAGAGACAGCTTGGGGGGGGGCAGGTAAACTTAGGAGAAGCACCTGAGTCCTATGTGGTGTTGGACCATGGAGTGAGGGCCAAGCATGCTGAGTGAGCAGCATCTGAGTCCTAGGGGTGTAAGACCCTGGCCCTGGGAGATGGCAGAGCAGAGGTGAGGCCCGCTTATATAGAGAAAGAAGCACCTGAACCTGTCATGGTAGAAGACCCCAGTCCCCAGAGAGTAGGGGGCAGAATCGTGGCCCAAGAGAGGGACATACTGGTCTGGTGAGGGGCTAGGGGCAAAGTAGGCCCATAGTTGAGCAATCACTCAGTCCCATTTGGGTGAGGGCCACGGGAGAAGCCCAAAGGACTGTGCCAGGGCTGACTAAGGGGTAGAAAATAAAGCCCAAGGATCTCTTTGAGTAGGGCAGAGTGAATGTGGCCTGGACGGTATGCAAGAGACCAGGTGAGAGGCAGGTGGTATGTATGTGGCTCCAAAGGGGGCAGTATAATAAAGACTGAACTGTGTGTCCAGTTTGGCCCAGCCTTGAGCCTCAGTATCATCACACAGTGTGACATCGGCGAGGCATGGGACACGTGTAAGGGGAGGTCAGAGCATGCATGCATTGCCCATTTACAGCTGGGCACTCGAAGGGCAGCCTCCAACCTATTTAACAATCTACTCATTTACC
The DNA here is from genome assembly GCF_052110815.1 of Crocodylus siamensis. Taxonomy (NCBI): domain Eukaryota; kingdom Metazoa; phylum Chordata; order Crocodylia; family Crocodylidae; genus Crocodylus; species Crocodylus siamensis. Next base: position 131,213,964 of record NC_143397.1, on the reverse strand, counting down.
AACAAGGCGTATTAGGGGAACAAGGCAGGCGGTTTGCCCAGAAGGAGGGGCAGGCCCATACCTGCACCAGGCCTGGAAGTCGCTCTTGTCATGGGCATATGCACCCTGTGAAAAGGAAGTGCTTGCTTTAACATGGGCACTTCAACATTGGGAATATCTCATAGGGTCCAGCCCCACAGTACTATGAACCAGCCACACTGGTTCATCCTGTCTGGAAAAGTTAATGAGGCTCAGGTTTCAAATCCAAGGTTAGCCCACTAGATGCTGAACCTAGTAAATAAAAACATCACTATTGAAAAGGTCCCTCATCCATGCCTTGTCCCCTATGCTTTCACAGCACAGCCAGTAGAAGGAAGGGAGAAAAAGAATGGGGATCCCAAGACCTCAAACAACCATGAGTGGCTTGAAATACTGCTCACTATTTGAGTTGGTCTAATAAAAGAGATGAGATTTACCCAAAGAACCTTGTCTGCCTATGTCCTTAGACCAACACGGCTACAACCTACACTCCTGCACTCCTGAAACACTGCTAACACTCAGAAAATTAAGTCCCTTTGAAAACTGTTTGGATCTATCAGACCAAGTACCAGAAAATACTGTGGTTTGGTTTGTAGATGGATCATGCTTTTATGACCAAGGCTGAAGAAATAGTGGTGACAGCAGTTTCATTAGAGCACACTGACAAATCAAGTGACTATATTTACAGACTCAGAATGGGTCAGAAGGGCATTGCTAGACTGGACCCCTTTATGGGAAAAAACAGAATTGGAAAACTGCAGATGGCAAGCCAGTTGCACATGGAAAGAAATTACAGTATGTGTGGAAAGACAAGATGCCCCAAAAATGGCAACATAAAAGCACATCAGAAAAAACAGTTTCAGTGCCCAGTATAATGCACAGGATAGTGCATTAGCAAAAGAAGGACCCCAAATTGATCCAGTGTGAAAGGTTCCAAGTGACTGTCCACCCGTGGCTGCCATCCAAAGTAAGAATAAAGGGGGCTTTCATTTAAAGGCTTTACAGGACACTGATGCTCAAGTTCAAAAATTGATAAAGCAAGGGAAACACAGGAACTGGGAGATATGGAAAGATACCACAGGTCTGCTACTAGCTAAAAAAGAAGGAAATAACCATGTTGTGTGAGTAGTTCCTCAGAGGGTATGAAAAGAAATCACTGAATTAGCCCATTGGAATGGGCATTTTGGAATTGAAAAGACACTCACGCGATCAGAAGCTGCAGGCTGGTGGCCCAGCATAAAAGATGATGTGGAACACGTTATCTATAACTACCCTGCACTGCAAGTAACCCAGATGCCCAGGCAGTAAAAGGATCCCTAGGACACCAGAATATTAAAGGACCTTGGCATCAGTTACAAATTGATGACACAGAGCTGCCTTGTAGTAGAAAGGGATTTAAGTATTGCCTTGTAATTGTGGACACTTTTACCAAGTAGACTGAAGCAATTCCCACTTGGAAAAATGATGTATGACAATTGTCAAAGTATTAATTAATGAAATTTTCTCTCAATTTGGCTTCCAGGCAATCTCTGCTTAACGCTGGTTTCCTTAGAGCTATTTTACTATAATGCTCATTTAAAATTGATACCTGATTTCACTTAGCACTCAGCGAGTTTTGTGAAAATGCTCACAGTAGCTATCTTGGGTCATTAAAAACAATTGGGGTCACCATCTTGGCTCGTCAAATACTTTTGGTTTTGCTTAACGCTCATTTCATTTAAGGCTCTGTTTTTTCAGGAACCAATTAAGAGCCTTAAGTGGGGGCTACCTGTCCTGGATGAAACTGACTCAGACCAGGGTCCCCATTTCACTGCTTAATGTGTTAAAATCTTATGTGATGTCCTAAACATTAAACAACAAGTCCATATTGCACACCATCCACAGTCTTCAGAAAAAGTGGAAAGAGCAAATCTGATACTGAAATTGGCCCTAATGGAGGCATCCAAGCAACAAAGGAAAGACTGGGTTGAAAAGCCTCCTCTTGTACTGATGGCTGTGCAAGGTTCTACCGCTGCTCATGGCTTCTCACCACACAAAGCTTTTAGTGGTCAAAAGTTGAGACTGCCCTAGCAGTGGTGGCTGGAAAATACTATCTCTGACTCGTTACAACCACACGTTTTAACTGACAAATAGGCAATTTAATGCAAGCAATTTCCAAAACACAGAGACAAATTGCAGTAACTCTAAAAACAAAATCAGCCAAGGATGGACAATCAATTAGGTCCATTGTTGCAATCGAAGGAATGGGAAGTTGGGGATTGACTTATGTACTGAGCCTCAGATACAACCACTTTCACTCCCATTTGGTAAGGACTTGTCTACATTATTAACAAGGCTAGTTCAATGGTATACCAAGCAGAAATCCACGATGCAAAATGGAATATTCAGAAAGGGGTTCCATTCCTCATAGTTCAAAGAATGGAAAGGAAATAAGAAAAAAACCTGTATTAATACTGTCGTATTAATCAGGTCAGTAGACCCCATGTTTTCTATTTATTTTTCAGGCGCTATTAAAATGTGGTTTTTGTGTCCTGTAAACCTCATGCTACTGTTGGGATATATCTCCTTGTATGGCGAATATGTCCCGAAGGGATAATGCAGACAGGGTTTTGAACAAGGTCTGCCCTTTTACTATCAGGAGTATCTGTGCTGTGTTGTACTCCACTATTGCAGAAGAATACCTAAAGGAGTTCCATGTGATGCAAACAATTCCAAGACAACTTATTTTGAAATTTCTGGCTGAACATACTCTTTCCTCCACTGGAAGGAGGGAGTAGCTCCCTGTTGCTGTAAAAAGATTCAGGAAGCTGACATACAAGGCACTGATCACTTCATTAAATACAATGACACTGGGTTCCTAGGAATGATTATAATAGAGTGCTAAAGGGGGAGGGCCATTTATTTGGCCACCAACATGGTCCCCACAGTGGATGCAGTAAAAATATTGTCCTGGATATCAGACCTCACAAAAAATGAATCAACTTCAAGAGACATCTGATTCCACGGTAGCTTCGAGATTCATATTCGACCCCTCTCTATTTCCAGTACCAAAGTATCCTGATTATTGGCAACTAAGTTGGTCCATAATTCCCAGCTGGATTCCAGCTGGTCAGATTAATGTGTTTCTAACAATAAATACAAATTCCTCTCAGTCTGACTTTGTATGGGGAATTGATACGCCACAGGCTAGGCATACTGCAACCCACAGTGTGAACAATGCCACTTTTGTATTAACTTTTACAGTAAATACCCCTGATAGTGGTATCTAGAAATTTTGCAGTCCAAATGGGTTGACAAAAATGCAATTGGTTAAAATACAGCAGATGGCAAGCAAAGTAGCAGCGGGTCCTGTGGTGGTAAAAAACACCAATTCAGTTAAATGTAGGGATCCAACCCACAATTTGTATGATTAACATTTCAATTAACTTGTCCTCAGACTTCATTCAGCAAAGAAAAGCATCAGTGGTTAAGCCCTACAAAGGGCTGGGAAAAATGGTTAGAAGGAAAAGTCCTCATTAACATGGGGAAATGAAAGAAACAATCATTGGACTCAGTTCTCTGAGCTTCAGGGACCGGTTTGGGAGTGCTTGACTCCATTAACTCTGAAACGATGGCTAATAAGCTCAGTAGTCTGGGATCCATTATACAGAAAATGGATATCCCTTTACATGAAGGTCTGCATGAAATGAGCTACAGCTACAAATAGCAGATCTTAGCCAAAGCCAAAGCCTAAGCGACATCCTAACTGCTGCTCTGGCAAAGGCAATCTTGTGACTGGAGGCAAATACCTCAACCACCTTTACGTGTGTGCAGGCACAGATATGGCAATATGTTATTGCCAAAGACAAGATCAATCAAGCCTTAAGAGAAAATATATCTGAAATGATTAGGAAACACATTATCAGTCCCTGGGCAAAATTAATTACATTAACACTTAACGTCATCACAAATACACCGAGTCTTGCCATTATGAAATATCAGCCAGAGCAAGTTCTAAAAAACAGTCCACTGGTGCTTCTAGGTGTTATGATCAGCCGAACTAACTTTATGCCCCGAGGTGTTGTGGCAGAATGCCACCTCTCTCTCTCCCCAAAAACGCTGCTATATGACAGTTTGGTTAACATGGTCCCTGAGGAAGACAGACATCCCATGGGCTCTTTAGGTAACTCTGAGTTGTAACCTGAGCTGGATACATGGAGGAAACCTGCTCCCTCCATGTACGTGACTGGCATCACATACCTGGGTGGGGGCTTATGCTCTCTATTGTTCTAAGCAATGCCAACCTGACAGGGAGGGGGCTAGAGACTCTGCCAGTCTACACGGCAACCAGTGATGCATTTCAAATTGGTTGACTGGCAGCCAACAGGTGCTGTCCTCTGTTGGACCAGGTAACTGAGGTCATAAGGTCTATATAAGTTAAGAACTGCCCAGGAGGAGGGGCAATAGCCATGATGAAAAAACTCAGAGAGAGAAACTGGACCATAAGAAACTTGCTCTCTCCCTTGAAACTCATGATCAATGAACTGCCTGCCTCCAGAGGGAATCTCCACCTGCCTCTGGATGATACCCATGAGTAAGCTACCTGAGATCTAACTAGATATATAGTTTGCAGTAACTCAGATGCGTGATCAAAGGATACCCAGCCACCCTGTTTGCTTTATGGGATTTCTCTGATATTACTTTTCCTTTGTACCTAGCATGGGAGGCTTACTGGGAGTGGGTCTAGATTATGCCTTGGGGTCCCCTTGGTTCAGCTGACTAAGGGAGATTACTATTTTTGCTTCATACTGAGGGAAGCATCCCAAGTTCTTGAAGTCAGTCGAGTACCCTCAAGGGCTACTAGGCCTGTGTTTCCCAGAGGGCACAGACCCAGGATCACTCAAGAACCCAGACCCTGGGTGGTGGCAGCACCACCCCCAGGCTAGTGGATGTGCTCCAGGAAGGGGGGTCTGCCTATGTGACTGGCACCACATACTTGGGTGAACAGCTTACGCTCCCTATTGTTCTAAGCAGTGCCAACATGGCTACAACAGGGCATGGGCTAAAGATCCTGCCAGCCTACCCAGCAACTAATGATGCATTTCAAATTGTTTGGCTGGCACCCAACAGTTGCTGACCTTCACTGAATCAGGTAAATGAGGTCATAAGGTGCAATCAAAGTACAAGACTGCTGGAAAGAAATCAATTTCCAGTCCTATGAGAAAATTGACTAGCATGACTATATATGCCCTGGTTATGTTTTGTATTTTAAACATGCATGCTTGAGCAATGATCAAGCAGAGTGTTAATATTCCATGTATAGAAACTATTCTAACCAAAATACTATTATTAATATTGGGGAAGGGCGTGTATGAATTCAAACTATATGTAACATGTTAATGATTAATGCACAAAATTCCTCTTTAAATGAAAGTTCTAATCGTTTTTGTAATATTATACAAATTATAGATTGCAATTTTAATTTTACTACATTAACACTAGAACAGTCTTTTACACGGAGTTTTCATATTTTCAGTAAAACTGGTTTAAATGACGTTCAATTACAGATGTCTTCAGATAAGCTGCACAAATAAATTTTTCATCCAGACATGTCTAAAAAGGTCCAGAAAGTTCAAGCTTCAGAAAAACACACTGTTGTTACAGTACAATATGTGGGTAAAACCATAATTCATTTAATAGATATAGCAAAAGATGCCACAAAGGCATCACTGGTGGAAAACTTTTTGAATGGTCTCCAACCAGTACTGATATTCTAAATGTGGCCTTACACCCCATTGTGGCAGTTTTAAGTATTTGTGTATTGTTAGTGTAGATACAATGTATCATCTCATGTAGGACCTGACAGCTGCTTCTAAGAGTGAAATCCCATGCTTATAAGAAGGAGCTGAAGGCCCTCTTAACTTGAATGTAAATAAGTAGCACACAAGCATTTCCAGCGGGAAGTTCTAACTTCGGAGACGGTGACCTCATCTGTCTTGATGGTAATGCTACATAAATGCTTTATGAGCATCAAGTGAGGGACTGTGGAAGCATGGCTGAATCTACACATGAAATTTAAATGATCAAATTAAAATAACAGTGCATCTTGCACAAGAATGCAAGACTGTGATTGGCACCATGCAAAATAAAGCAATTACAATTGATTTAATCTCCCGTGCTAATTGCAAATGTACTCAATGTTTTCTTATGCAAAACTGTTCTAATATTATAAAAGCCTAAATCTGTGTCTGTCTGTCTGTAATGCTTTAATTGCACTCTAATTGGCTGACAAACAGCCAGTTGGAGAGTGAAGAAGCATTCTGACAGAAGGCAACCTGCTGCCATTATGGTAGAGACACGGGGGATGAAGCAGGGGAGAGTAGACCTGGGCCCCGTGCCCTACTCCCTGAAGCCAGCGGGAACAGAGTGGACAGAAGGGGGGGGCCAGGCCAGTAGGTCTGGCCTCACCTCGGCCCACCCTGCTCCCTGCAGGTAACGTGGGCAGGGTGGAATAGGCCTGGGCCCAATGCGGGGGTAAGGGGGTGGGCCCAGGTCCTACGCAGAGGGGAGGAGAGCAGGTCCCAATGCAGGGGATGGGGAACAGGCCTAAGCAGGGGAAAAGCCGGCCCGCCACAGTGGTGGGGAGAAACAGCGGGTCTGGCCTGACGCAGCCATGGCAGCATCTGGGGAAGGGAAGGAGCAGGCCTTCTCCCTCCCTTGGGCCCGGGCCCACTCCACCCCCAGCCCACTTCCCTGCATCAGCCTGAGCCCACTCCTACTGCCCCTGTGCATGCCAGCGATGGGACACACATGGCACCATGCTGCTTTCAAAGCCTGTGAGGTCTGGGGGACATGTGCTGGCTGCTTGTGAGGTGCTCCACAGTGAGCTGCTTCACATTATATCCTTCTGCATACAGATGCTTTTGTGGCAACAGACTTTTCTGTCAAAGCAATGATTTGACAGCATCAGTCCACAAGGTGAAAATGTACTGTGTAGACATAATTTAAAGTGGAAAAAGTCAGGTTCTTTCTTTACAAGGATATATAACTGTATTCAATGTTTGATGATTTTTTTTTATATTAGATTCATATGGATATTTGTAATCAAGACACTGAAAAATGAGAAAAGGAAGTACATTTTAATATAGGTATACACATATACACATATGTGTGTATAGACCTTGAAATATAAAAATGTTAATTTTTATATATAGTTTAGTATATTTTATACGTGTGTGTGCGTGTGTATATAGTTTAGTATTTCAAGACTCTTTTCTCCCAAATAATTCAGTTTTGTAGTACTTCCAAGAGTGCATATTTCAAGGTTTTTAAATAATAGGGTGAGCATAATGGAAGCAGAATCAGTTGCTAATTTCTGCAGGTTTAACACTAGGGTGTATAGAATTGAAGAACTCTGTATCAGTGTGAAAAAAATGAGACCAGACTCCTGCTTATCTTACAGTTGATAAGATAACTTATCAACTGTAGTTGATAAGTTGATCCCACCTCCCCCCTGTGCATTAGAAGTGGAAGGCAGGACTGAAGCGGCACCTCCACAGACCGAAGTGGCACGCTCACAGATCGCTACACCTTAGTGGGAACATGGCCCAGTCCTCCCCTGCATTGGGCCTGGGCCCGCTTCTCCCCTCCCCCCACTGCTGCGGCGGGGAGGGAGGCAGTGGACCTGGACCCCAAACAGCAGGAGGAAAGGGGGAGCAGGCGCAGACAGGCGGGGTCCCAGGGCTCTGTCCCCTCCTGCTTCCCTCTCCCCATCATTCTTGACAGGCAACTGGCTAGTTCATAAGTAACTGCTTATCCCTATGTGACTGTATCCTCTTTGTTGACGCATGCTCCCTTGATTAAGATATATTTCTGAGAACAGGCATTCAATGTCTGTTTGGGTTTTGCAAATGTCTCCATAAACCATCACTAGTTCAGACTATTTTGAGTTCTGCGCCATTGTTAAAACAGCAACCCAAAACAGTGTCCTATGATTAATGCCCCAAGGTGTCCTGTTCAGTCAATCAAGACCCATCCCATTTGATTGAAGTGTAACCTCAGGACTGATCAAAAGCTTACAAAAACAAGTTTCACAACTAGATGAGCCCAAACAGCATTGTAATGCGATGGTCCCTTCCTAGCTGCTTTGTTTGGATTTTAATCTACCAACTGTCAAGAAGGAATTCTTTAAAGCTACACAATTGAACAGTATAAGGATGAGACAGAGTTCCTGGCAAAAGGTACACTTCAGGAGAGAGAAACAAAATCACTGCAACATTGTAACCTGCACCCAACTAATCATTCCCGGAAATGGGTCCATGCCCAGTGAAGGCTGCAAAGACTGAAACCACTTCCTGCCTGCGTTGGCAAGAGACACTCTTGTAGCTAACATATACCAGGACATTTGCAATAGCTTATTTACTGAATTTTGGGAAGGAGTCTTTTTCTGTCATTTAGTTCTATAGCTCAATTGTGATACGGTTACTAAAGCCTTTCTGTCGCTAAATCAAATGAGATGTCATGTCAATCATTAACTGCACTACGTTCAAATCCCACTTTTGACAATGCAACAATATCCACTGTAAAAATTTCATTTTACATATTTGCCCTTTGGTAGGTATCACAAGCCCCACAAGGCTTGTTCAGTGCCAAATAGCCAAGTTTCTCATAAGGGACATGTAGGAACCTTCTACCTTTCCTCTCTCATTGCTCTCTGATACTTTTCTCTCTTTCTTGAGAGCGGTCTGTAATGATGGCTGACAGCAGGAACAAGGCCAAATCCTGTCCCCCAACCAAAGGCCAAGTAAATAGGTTTTTGAGGAGAGGATCCATGGTCAGCAGAGGAAAGGGAATTCTCCCACAGAGAAGAGGGAGAGAGGAGACACCTGAAAGCAAGGGAAGAGGGAGAGTAGAAGCAAGCACCTATAGGTCTCAGGCTGTGTGTAGCAGTAGCAGCTGAAATGGCTCTGGAGCTGAGATGCTGCATTGCTGAGCACTCCTGTAGGACACTCCTTTGTAATGTGGGACCCCCAAAGTGCCATGCGGGTGGGATTTCTGCTACAGAGGATGCCTTTTTTCTTGGCCTATAAGGTCAAAACCCCATCATTTTAGATAGTATCCAGATATGCACAATAAACCATTTGGCTCTAAAGTCTCCGTTACCATCTACCACATAAATAATACATGCACTGTGAGCCACATTATATTTAACTGAAAGACAATAATGGCTTCTAAAGATTTATTACTGTCTGCTGTTCATACTGACATGTAAATACATTTTTAAAAGCCTAAATGCAGTGCATGTTTTCTGAGTCATGTTTTAAACTGATAAAATGCATCTGCTCTGAAGAGCTATTACTGTTTATCACACAAACTCTAATCTAATATACAGCCACAAAAAGCTTCCTTAAAAATCTCTCTCTCTTCAACAACTGTACCATAAAACAAGTTAATCTGCATTAAAAATGCATTTAAGCACTGCTGAAAAGATACCTTTCCTTGAAAGCAGGTAATAGTCTCCCCAGGCTACCAATAAATAGAGAACATAGCTGAGATTTTCAAAAGGGACTAATTATTTTTGGGTGCTTCAGATCTTCCCTGCCCAGCTGAAACACCAGAAATGGTGCCCAATTTAGATGCTTCAGGTTATGCTTCCAAAAACTTAAGCACCTGAAACTGCTAGTCATTTGAAAATCTTGGGCCACTAGCTTTCTTCTCCAGTATTCCATACCCCTACCCCCACCCCTTTTTTAATTTTCTATTTGTCTCATTTCTCTGTTCCCTGATATATAACAAGGTCTTTTAACAAGGACTGCTTTTTAAATTACAAATCAATATACCAACTCATACAACAAGGCTCTGATCTCTGAATGGGGCCTCTAAGTGCTACTGTCATCCAGATAATGATTTTTTTAATCTTACACCTTATTCAATATAGACCCCAAAATTGTTAGTGCATGTAAGATGACTTGACATTCTTTGATGCAGGCTTTTCACACAAATCTCTGCATAAAAAACTAACTATAATGGAAACAGTTTTAGTGAAATTTCAACTTTAATTTAATTCAGGGCACAAGCAGGCTCAATTTTTCAAAAAGGGACATTTTCCTCTTGGAGAGGTTATATTTTCCACCTGAACCTGACTTACTGCATAAATCACATTTATGACACATAGGACAGCAAAACATTGTGCCCTCTGTCAGGGCCTCTAGGTCAGCAATTCCCCTATCATTTTAGAATGCTTTTTCAGTGTTACTTATCTTATGTCTTCATGGCTATGGCGATCCTCAGAAACAGATGTAGTTCCTTTCTCTGAGGAGAGGTGATGTCTATCCAGTGTGCTGTAGGTCTCCTGTTGGCAGCAAGGAGTTAGGCCTTGCTCCCTTTATCCCTGCTCAGCTAAGCAAACCAGGGCTTCTCAGCCAGAGAAGGACTATTGGAGTGGAGCAAGGCACAACAGTGCCCTTCATTATTTTGGATGGGTATCCACCACAGATGGGTAAAACTTGCTGCTGGTGGTCATAGGTCAGTGGGACCCAACCTTGGGTGGGGAAGGGGATGAGCTACTTACTTTAGTGGCCATGCAGAGAAAGAAATGGGTTGTTGAGGAAGGTTGTGCTGAGATCATCTATTCCAGAGCTAAACACTGGAATTAGAGTCTTGACCACCATTCTTTGCAAGCCAGCTCAGGTAGCCACCCACTCTGACTAGAGCTTTCTTTAGTGGTCTGGGCCTGGTTGGCTACCTAGCTCTTCACCTTCAGTCTTTGTCCAGGGCCTCTCAGACCTGTCACTGAATCCATACTCTACATTCTCTTGGGCAAGCCTTTGGACTGTAGACTGGGTCCTTGAATGATAAGTCTCTTTCCCCTATGTAGAAGTACCCAAAACATCTGCCTTTCTCTTAACCAAAAGAAGTCTGACTCACTCTTTGGACCAGTCTGAGAGAGCCACAGTTTTGGAAGAGAGCTCATGGGTCATGTAGTTCAATCCCATGGCCAGATGCAGGATTCTTCACCCCTCTTGGCATTTACATCACCTTCCAGCCAGACGCCAAACTTTCACTTTTGTTTTAGATGCCAACACTAATTTGCATGCATACATGAATTTTTAATATATGATAATGAGCTGGGATGGAAGCAGAGCCATCACACCATGGACATTTAGCCAATCAAATTAATTTTGGAAAAAATCAACCAGTTAGCTAAGTGCATAACAGTCTTTGTGACCTGCCCCCCTACACATATGATTGCTCAGCAGGCTCCATATTTGGTTATTAAACCAGTAAGTGCTCTCAGTTTTAGAGGGAAATGCCCAAATCCATTCTTTCCCTCCAGAACTTACTTCTTAAGCACAAAGAAGTCTGTAACAGTTCTCAAGATGCCTTGAGAGTGAGCGCTTGTCGTCATTTGAAAGATGTTTCAGGTCTCATGTGTCCATACTAAATTCTCCAGATCAACTGTTGTATAAGCACTGCCTTGTTAGCTGGGTGAAAATGCTACTCTATATATCTATACAGCATCTGTTGCTTCCAAATAAACTCCTCATTATAGGCAGGTACCCCAGTGCAATGCTCTTCTGGTAGAACGTGCATCTTGGGCTTTTTTTCACTTTGCCTTGTGGGATAGCAAATGGAAAGCACAGGTTCCTGAGGTCAGGCTAAACTGTTCCCATGATTCTTTTCATAGAATCACAGAATCAAAGGACCAGAAGTCCAGTCCCCTGCCATGGGCAGGAAGTTATTGGGCTCGGATGACTTCAACAAAGTGCTTGTCCAGCCTCATCTTGAACACCCCCAAGGATGGTGCCTGCGCTACCTTTGCTGGGAGTGTGTTCCAAATTCTGGTAACCCTTACAAAGAAAAAGTTTTTTCTTATGTCCAGCCTGAATTTATCCCGTATCAGCTTATGCCCATTGGTCCTCGTCCTCCCTTGAGGTGACTTCCTAAAGAATTGCTCCCCTAGGTCTTGATTCTCACCCCTGATGTACTTGTAGGCAGCTATCATGTCACCTCCAGCCTTCTCTTACTCCGACTGAACAGGCCCAGTTCCTAGAGTCTCTCCTCATAGGGCCTATTCTCTATGCCCTTAATCATATGGGTGGCCCTTCTTTGTACCCTATTGAGATTATCCACATCCTTCTTGAAGTGCTGTGCCCAGAACTGGACACAGTATTGCAGCTGTGGCCTCACCAATGCCAAACAGAGATGGAGGAGCACCTCCCTCTAGCATCAACAGAGTTCTATTTGCCTTTCTGGCAACTTTGTCACACTGTTGGCTCATGTTCATCTTCCAGTCGATCATGACCCCCAGGTCTCATTCAGATGCTGTGCCAGCCAGTGGGCGACCACCTATCATGTAGTTAGGGTGAAGGTTCTTCCTACCCAGATGAAGAGCTCTGCACTTCTCCCTGTTAAACCTCATCTGATTCAATTCCGCCCATAAATGCAATCTATCAAGGTCGTCCTGGATCTTTACCCGATACTCTGATGAGCCCATGTTTCCCCACAGCTTGGTATCAGCCGCAAACTTAATCACTGAGCTCTCCACCCCCTCATCCAAGTCATTAATATATTAAAGAGCATGGGTCCAAGCACCAATCCCTGGGGGACACCACTGGAGGTGGCCAGTGATCATCCTAGTCATTTATTGGCTTTAACAAGCCACACCTACTTTCAAGATCTATCAAGCAGCACAGAGAGAATGGGGCTGGGCACTATGATGCTAACCATCATTAATTCAAACATGCTGCATGGATAGCTCAAATTTTGCAACTGCCTGAAAGACAGGGCAACATGAAAACCCGAAGGTAGCTGAAATCAAGATAGTACATTTGCACAGACTTTTCCAAGGGAAACTTAATTTGGTGAAACACTGCCCCTGGGCTCACCCAACTGCCATTGACAGGATGGGAGTGATGCAGATTGGGGCCAAAGAGGAGCAGTGGCAAAAATTCAGAATGAGAAAATGCAACTTCCTTAAAAACCTGTACGGCACTCACTCTGGACTCACACGTTGGATCACTTTCAGAAGAAGAGCTGTGAAGAGCAGGAGGCCATTGCTTTCTGCAACCTCACTATTCCTGATGGCTAACCAGTTTGGTTGGTTTTAATATCTGCAGGCATATATCTGCAAGGCCCAGGCTTTCAGGTTGTTAGTAGAACCTGATTCATGGTTTGCAACTTGCTTGTTTCACAGCAGGGTGCTGAATTAAGGATGAGCCACGCAGTTGTTTCCTTCAGTTTTTACTTCCAAAGGCACCATTTCTCTGATCAGCCAGAGTTCATAAGCAGTCTCACAGAGATGACTGGAGAAGTGGAACCCTTTGAAAATAAAAGTTGCAGCACACAGCTGGAGCACCTCAGTGCTCCCATGCAGCTGTCTATGGTAGATTTGTATTCAGCCCAGAACCCGCAAGTGAAGAGTGTTTACTTGTATAATACTATAGAAATGGGAAAAAAACCAACTATCCAGATTCCATCACCTCTTTACCCATTACAGTTCTACCCATGCACTCTGGCTCTACATGTGCTAAGCCTAGAAATGAGGCTCCCCTTGCTTTTGCTCTCAGAATTTGTCATCTTCATGCTGGAGAACAGTAGTGGAAGAAGCCCTCAGGGTGGTTTCACTGCTTCATTTCTGGGTTTCACATGTGCAGAGCTGGGAGGGGAGGACATGCTGCTTGGAAGCACTCTCAGGAAGTGGAAGCAATATGGACATAGGCCTGCCTGCTTAGTTCCTATCAATTGCAAATTATAGGGATCCATTTGGGGAAACATATCACCCATATTAAACCTATAAAACAGTTGCCAGCTTGTCCAGTGGAAATCTCCACATATAATTTCCAAAAGAAATTAAACAGTCCTGAAATGGCTTTTGGCTACTTTGTTGTTCTTAATTAATGAAACAATACATCACCTATTACCTAAATCCTGGAAGCAGTATCAGATTGTTTAACAATGGGAATAATCACAAGGATGATGTTCCTTTGAATTTCACTTGTGCTCATAGTTTAGGAAATATATCATTTAATGATAATCTATGTGAACAATGAACAGTGCCCCCCAAACTGTACAAACAAGGGATTGTCTGGGTATGTTTGCTGCTATGGTGATGAGCAAACGCCACCGAACTCCTATGGGCCATGTAAACTTTTCCCAAAAACTAAAGGTGTCCTGATTTAGAGTATTAATCTAGGTCTGTCTCTAGTTTAACATTGTTTTTAAACCTGGAAAAAATCTAAAAGATAATTTGTATGTAAAACTGGTTACTGAACTTCTCAACCCAGATCCTTAGTAACTCTGACACAAAGACATTTTCTTTCAAATAGTAAAAGCAGTAGCACACACAACAGTGAGTGCACCAAATAAAAGACTCAACATTGCAACCTCTCCTTTGCCATTAATTATACTCCAGTCTTCCTCAATGCTATACCTCATTTTCTTTTGAAGAAAAAACAGAGGAAGCCAGTCAGCTACTTGAACTTTAACTGGCCGCTTGGAGAACTTGTTTGAAGAGGCAACTGACTTACATAGAGATACACAAGGGTTTGCGGTATAAAAGTTTTTGCAGTTTTACGTTTATATAAAGTACTGCTTTAGAAGCCTGTGAGAACACAGAGTACTACTTGGCATGTAGCAGTAATCCACCATTTCATTCTGGCTTCAAAAAGCTCTTACAACTGGCCTTGGAATACCGTGCCAGTTCTTTCCAAAATAAAGTGCCTGCCCTACATTCACTTTAGCAAAAAACTATTAGAAAACAACTCCAGGACACTGAGCAATTCATCCACCAACACAAATACAAAAATGTGGCAGGGCACTGTTGCTGCCTGCTACTTTAAGAGCAGCCAGCAGGTGCTTGATTGCAACAGCCATTTTAGATCTCTGGCCACCTATATCAGACTTGTCCAACATACGGCCCTCCAAGCTGTTTCTGAGGCCCAAGGTGCTGCAACGGGAAACGAAAGTAAACACTGTACTTTTGTTTTGGGGTGGGGGATGTGATACCGCTTCCTGTGAGGTCTTTAAATACGGTTTGCCGGCCCACTGGGTGATAAAAAGTTCATGATCCAGCCCCACCTTCAAAAAGGTTGGAGGTAAGGGCAGGAGCTAAAGGGGATGGTTTGGAAGCTCCTGGTCCTGGGCATGTCTTAAAACTGCACCCTGCCAGGAGTGGGTGGCCTGATAGGGCTCCCAGTGGTGTGGGAGTCCCCAGGAAATACCAGGCCAATTACTATCCCAGTGAAAGGCAGGTCAGAGCACCTTAACCCCTAGCCCCCACAACACTGGGGGTATAAAGGGACCAGGCACAGCTGTTGCCACCTGAGCCCACCGAGGGTGTAAGACCTAGAAGGGGCCAGGCACAGCTACGGGAAATTTCTCATTAAAAGTCTCTTTGGTATTTACATAGTTTCCATGACCCTAATCTCTGAGCACCTGACAGTCTTTTCTGTATTTTCCTCAGAACAGCTGGGGAATTGGGGATAACTGCACTGCCTCTTTTACAGATGAAGCCCAGGGAAATATGTACACAGCCGAACAGGAAGTCCAAGATGGAACAGTAATTTGGAGTCGAATCTCACACCCCATACTGATGCCCTTTTCTATTTTACCAAAGGACCAATTTCCCTCTCCATATAAAAAATATTCAATTTGGAAACATAATTTTCTTACAGAAAAACAAGAGGTTCATTTTATTTTAAATGAGCCTATTTCAACTCCTCATTAAGGTAATGGAAAGAATCTCACTAAATAAATACACATTTTGTGTAATAACTTTGTGGCTTATTCCCTATTTTATTGCACTGTTAATTGCATGAACATGTGGCTAGGCTACTACAGTACCCAGCTGGTTAATCACATCTTAAATGCAATGTCTGTCAGTGGCCCAGATGTACTGAATTCTTCAAAATCCCTAACCATAAGCACCCTCACTGGAATGGAAACACCCTCACTGACTTCCATGGGCTGAGTTCAAGCGCCTATTTTTCTACATCAGTACTACACATATATAGATGCAAGCCATCCAGCTAGCCTTAGTGGTTGGTGTGGGGGTGGGGAGTATATTGTAATGAGCTGCTTCTCTATCAGCATCTGAATCATGGGAGGGTGTGGTTTCAGAGCACAGCTCAGGCACTGGGAAATTGAAACCAATTGCTCTACTGTGGGGGCTGGAGCTACCTGGCATCGGTGCTTGAGGAAACAAGTATAGTTATATTTGGGCTTCAATGGCATTAAAGTATGATAGCTTTTTTACATAATCTGGACTTGTTTCATATCTTTAGATATTCCATTTTACAATATTTGCCCCACATTCCAGATAAAAAAATCTAACACCAATTGAAAAGTTCTCTCTTTTAAATACCAATGTTTGCTCATATTAGTCATCTAGGGTCCTGTTAGTAAATTAATCTTTAAAACCCACATGGCTTGTCACAGCTTGTGCTCTTTGATTACTTTTTGACTGCACCATCTAAGGGGAGAGAGATGCAAATTTATTTTTGTTTATAATCAGCTTCACTGGAGAGTGTAAGTCCAACCACATGACGGGAATGTATATGCAGGACATGTTTGCATTAGATTTTAAAACAAATTGGAAGAATGTTTTCTGTATAATTTCATAATGTATGACAATTCATAACACAACTGTAAGAAACATGACTGCAGCAATGGTTATCAATAAGCATTGCCCACTGGGGACAGGAGACAGATGGGAACAGAATGTCCAAGGCTCCCTTGGTAGAAAAACTTATATTGGTTTTATTTTATACAAGCTTGTCCCCAAATATGCATTAAAAAGCTTGTCCAGGGACCAACATACAAGTAATCCATGTTGATAGGGACACTGGGAGAGTCACTTTTGTGGGAGCTGAGGGAATAGTTCTCCATCAGTGGGACAGAAAGACAACTGCCTCAGTAGGAGGACTCAGGTGCCTATATATGAATGTCAGGAGCATGGGGAACAAGCAGGAGGAGCTAGCCCTCCTACTCTCCAGTGTGCATTATGATCTAGTAGGGATTATGGAGACCTGGGGGTGCTCCTCACATGACTGGAGTGTAGCCATAGAGGGCTACACCCTGCATAGAAGGGATTGGGTGGGGAAGAAAGGTGGATGTGTTGTTCTTTGTGAAAGAGCAGTGCACCTCCTTGGAGGCTGACATCGGCTCCAAAAATGGACAGCTTGAAACCCTCTGGGTTAAGTTGCGAGGGGGTGGGGGGCATAGTGAGAGAGACCTAACTGTAGGTGTATACTACAGGCCACCAAACCAGGGAAAGGAACCCAATCTGGAGTTTACCTGAGAACTGACTGCAGCTACACGTGCATGTGACATGGTTGTCATTGGTGATTTTAATTATCCAGACATCTCCTGGAAGGAACACTCGGCCAAGTTGGATCGGTTGCAGTCCTGCCTGACCTGTGTCAAGGACCTCTTCCTGACTCAGGATGTGCATGGACCAACCAGAGGTGATGCTCTGCAGACTTGGTCCTGGCCAAAGGGGACGACCTGGTGACCAACTTAAATATAGAGGGACAGTCTGGGCGACAGCGACCATGAAACCATCATGTTCGCTGTCTGACGTAAGGCAGACAAATCAGATAGCAGAATTGAACTTGGACTTCAAAAATGCAAATTTCAGTGTACTTAGGTCACTCATAGGGCAAGTACTGTAGGACCAGGGACCAAAGGTGAAAGGTGTGCATGAAGAGTGGTTGTTCCTTAAGGACACAATCCTTGAAGCACAAAGGACATCCTTTCCCATGCAAAGAAAAAGTAACAGAAGGGCTGGGAAGCCCTCTTGTCTAAATAGGGAAATCACGATCCTCTTAAGAAAGAAGAAAGATTAGATTAGCAATGGGAATCAAGAACAACAAGAAGTCCTTCTTTGGGTACATAGGGAACAGGAGGTAAAAAAACTGGAGTGTGGGGCCATTGCTCAACAACTCAAGAAAGCTAGTTACCAGTATGCAGGAGGAAGCTGAACTCTTGAATGACTACTTCGCCTCGGTCTTTTACCAGACCAAGGACAAAACCACACCAGGTAGAGTAGAGGATGAGCATGGTAGGAATAATCGCCTTCCTACTATTGCCATAGAATTGGTATATGACCAATTAATAAAATTAGATGTATACAAGTCAGCGGGACTGGATGATCTTCATCTGACAGTGCCGAAGGAGCTGGCCAAAGTCATTGTGGAATCCCTGGAGAAACTCTTCCACAACTCATGGCATCCTGGAAAAGTCCCTAAGGACTGGAAGAGGGCCTATGTTGTGCCCATCCACAAGAAGGGCAGGAGGGAAGACCCAGGTAACTATAAGCCAATCAGCCTAACTTCCATCCTAGGGAAAATCCTAGAAAAGTTCATCAAGGAGTCTATCTGCGATATTGCAGAAGGTAAGATTCTGAATGACAGTGTAACAGGGAACCCTAGCCCTGTTACCAGAAGGTAGGTCGGCCCCTTTAAAACCAGGACTTTCTGGGCACAGCGTACTGGTAAGGTGGGGGTTAAAAGCTGAGCCAAGCCAGCTGGTCAGGTGACCTGAAAGGGCCAGGCCAGAACTATAAAAACCCTGGGCTGGGCAGCAGTAGGAGCCAGCAGCCATAGGGGAAGGAGTGTGTATAAGAGCTCCATGGAGAGGTTTGGTGAGCAGTCCAAATGTTGGAGGAGGGGAACTACTGAGGAGAAGCGACCGCAACCCCAGAAGAAGGACTGCAGCTGACAATGGGGAGCAGAAGCACAACCTGTGCTGCCTTCTTTAATCATATTTTTTTGGTGGCAGTTATAGCCCATGGACAGACTGTTTATATTTTTGTTACTGAATAACACCAGTGGTTTGGGTGAGGCTATTGAGCAAGGAGGAGGCCTCATCAGAGCCCCACTATAGCGTGGGGACTCTGGCGCCAGTGTGGCACAGTATTTGAGGTGCATAGGCCCGGTGCCAGAGAAGGCAATCCTAAAAGGCTAGGGTGCATCCAGGATTTGCTGGGGCGGTGGAGTTGGGGCTGTTGCCCAGCTTTGAGCTTGAGCTCTCTGGCTGTGGGGCCAATGGAGGGGCCTCTAGGCCAGGGAGACTGGGCTCCAGATTGGAGCAAGAAGGAGGGCCATGAGCCCCAAGACTAAAGAGCTAGAGCCTCAGAGTCCAACTCTATCTGGTGCGTTTAGACAGGGAGGCCAAGCTAAAGAAAGACTGGGGTCAAGGCCAGTGGTGGCAGAGGACCCCAACATACAAAAACAATAGGCAGTCTCCCACTTAGAAGAACATTGGTATAATGTTTCATCAAGACATGGCAGATGAGTAGAGAGTGGGACACAGGAAACTTTAAGGGGACACCAAGGGTGCCCCACATAGGGCATGGATAACACAAAAGATGGCAGTGGGGAGGGCAACCTGTTACAGACAGCCAGCATAGCTCCGTGGTGGGCAGGTCTTGCCTTACCAACCTCACCTCCTTTTTTGATAAGGTAACTTGCCACCTGGACACAAGACAGCAGATTGACATTGTATATCTTGATTTCCAAAAAAGCCTTTGATCTAGTATCCCACAATGTCCTCACGGGAAAATTGGATAGTTGTAGGCTTAACTGCAAGACAGTCAGGTGGGTGAGAAACTGGCTGCAGGAAAGAACCCAGAGAGTCGTAGTGAATGGATCTATGTCATCCTGGTGGGAAGTGGGCAGCCGTGTCCCGCAGGGGTCGGTGTTCGGTCCAGTACCTTTCAACATCTTAACGATTTGGATATGGGGCTGAAGAGCTCACTGGCCAAGTTTGCGGATGACACCAAGTTATGGGGGAGCATGGTTACGCTTGAAGATAGCCTACAGACACAGGCGGACTTAGGCAGCCTAGAAACTTGGGCAGATTGGAATCTGATGAAATTCAACATTTAGAAATGTAAAGTCCCCCACCTCGGGATGAGCAACCACCAACACACCTACAGGCTTGGTGGCACTAAACTGACTAGCACCATGAATGAAAGAGGCCTGATGGTAATAATAGACCACAGTATGAATATGAGCCAGCAGTGTGATGATGTAAAGGAAATAATCCTCTGGCATGCATCAACTGATGCATCTCCAGCAAAACCAAGGAGGTGATTCTTCTACTGTACTCAGCACTTGTGAGACCGCAGCTGGAGTATTGCATCCAGTTCTGGGCACCACACTTTAACAGGGACATGGAGAAGCTTGAGAGAGTCCAGAGAAGGGTCACCCATATGATCAGACACTTGCATGACAAGCCTTATGAGGAAAGCCTGAGGGACCTGGGACTCTTCAGCCTGAGGAAAAGAAGGCTGAGCGGGGACCTGGTAGCAGCTTATTGCTACACTAGGGGAGTACATTAAGGGCTCAGTGAGCAACTGTTCACCAGGGCACCCGAGGGGAATACCAGGAGTAATGGCCACAAACTCCTGGAAGACCAATTCAGGCTCAATATTAGGAAAAGCTTTTTCACAGTCAGGGTGTCCAGACTGTGGAATAAGCTCCCTCCAGAGGTGGTGCAATCACCTACCCTGGAAATCTTCAACAGGAGACTAGACAGTCACCTTGCTGGGGTCACCTGACCCCCAGTTATCTTTCCTGCTTGGTGCAGGGAGCTGGACCCGCTGATCTTTTGAGGCCCTTTCTGGCCTTACAATCTATGAAAAACCAATTTTAACTTGGCAGAACCTCCTTCAGTGCATGTTTTGGCACAAGTATTAGGTATATGGTCATTTTGACATTCAACATTTAATTGCTGTGACAGGTTGCATTGCCTGCTGGGCATGACTATCAAACATTCATAATATGTTACATGTGCCAAAATGTGAACCCAACTAACTATGTGGCTTATTGTGCAAGGCATACAAATTCAAAATACATCATTGTGTGTTTACTTAACCTTTTAATTAAAAACCTGTGGGTAAGGCTGAGTTTGCTTGTTTCGAAATAACAACAATTATATTGGTGTCAAAAGTTGAACTGGACTGGGACGTGTTGGTATCACACATTAAAAACGTCCCCCTGTGAATGCCCTGATCACCCAAAGAAAAAGTAACAATAAGAGAGAAAGAACGAACCATAGCAATATACTTCCAAAGAATTCAAATCCTTCCCCTACTACTAACATGAGGTTCTTTTGGAAGGGTTGTCCATTTTCTAAAAGCAATGCCTATTATACTGTGGCAAACATATTTTCTGGAAGCAAAGGCTGTTTGAGTTTAAAAAAAACCTCACTTGCTGGTCCGTGCTTCCAACGGCATGATATAGACCTCTCTTTCATGCTGAAGGCAGACTGCCACCCAGCCTAACCCTCCTCTGTACTGCTGTGCACCAAAGGGAAGTGACTTTAACAATAAATGGACTTGTCCAGACCCATAAAGCCCATAGGCTAGATCCAGCCTGCAGAAGTTGGCCATCTGGTCTGTGGGGTTTCTTGTGAATTGGACAATTCACCTTGGTGGACTGGATTTGGCCCTTGAGGCTTCTCATGACAGCTCCCAGACCTGTCGCATCTAGGGGTTAACAGTGTTATAGCTTGCAAACACCCCACCTCTTACCTGCTGCTAAATTCAAGGTTTTTAATTTCCAATGGTAACTAAAATCAGCAGGAAGGGAGAAGGTGGTGGGGGAGCAATTATGTTAACATCTTGTGTTCCACAGCCTCACCAATACAGCAGCTCCAGCAGCCACAGGGATTAACACTGCCATCACTGCCTGCAAATTGTCCGACCCACAAGCAAAGCAGTCTTGCAGGCCAGATGCAGCTTGTGGAACCAAATGACTGACTCCCCTGCCCTAAAGGATTCCTCTTGACCAATAAACATGTCTAAAAACAACACTTGCCTCACTGGAACAAGGGATTTAAAGTATCTTAGCTAACACATTTCAAACACAGACCTTTTATCCAAGCCTAGGTAAAACCCAGACACAGCATACTTTGGATCTTTTCCAAGGAGTCACAAAGTGTATACATATTAAGGTCTGTTTTTAATGGATTAGTTTCACCCATTGATTCTGCATTTTGCTAGCTTTCACCTTATGACTTACCTCATTGTCTTTAATCGATCTGTTGCTGCTACCTGATCCAGCCATCTAGGTCCTAATTCATACTTCCACTTGATTAACTACTAATGTTACCCAATAACTGCTATTTGTTTTATTCTGTTTGGTTCAAGCTATCAGTGCCATTTTCATTAACTCTGCCAGGTTTAAAGTGAAAACTGGAAGCAGTGCAGAATGATGATTTAAGGTCCGCATCAATGGAAATGGAAAAGTCAGATCTTTAAGAGTAGGAAAAGCATGAGAGTCAGCTGTGCTATAGAACTGTAGCTACCTTGTTAATGACATGACCATTTAAAAGAAAAGGGGCTTTTCTGGAAATCACATTTCAACTGAGATGCATTAAGTCCATTTGTATGTCAAGGGAAATTGTTGCAAAGCTAAAAAAAATTACAAATCTTAGCTTCAAAACTAGAACTGGATTAATATAACAAACAACTTTTATTTAAATTTGCCCTTTTCTCTACTTATATATTGTGCCTTTATGGATCCCAGATTTCCCAGATTTATGTTGATTTGCCACAATTTATGGATAGTTGATACAATTCAGCAAATAATTTTTCTGCATAATTCTTGGTCATGTAGATTGTGAGTACTCTTTGCAGGTATTTAATATGCAAACTAAATTGGTGTTGATTAATTTTCTTTGAATGCGCCCAAATCACATGGCAGCTTCCTGTTCTCAGATGCTTGACTTTTAGGGAAAATGCATGTTTATTATAAATCCAACTTTTACATTTTGTTACTATCTTCCACTATTTGCTTTGTTTTTGCGATTCTACATTTTTTGTGCCAGTAAATCCCTCTGCAGAAAGCAGAACACAAAAGAAGGTAATTATATTCCAATCCATTCATGTAAAAATTGGAATTTATACTCATAGAATATTTTTAATAGTACTTTCATCATTTTTCCACTGGCACAACAACTTCATGTTGATCAAAAGTGGACAATCTGCTGCAACTGGTGATTAAATGTTTTGGAATTAGATTTTACCACAGAATCTTTGGCTTGGAATCAGATCATTATGCATCTGTGTGTCCAAAGCCTGTCTTGAAAATGCCCCCTTTTTATGTAATGTAAAGTCTCTCTGGGCTATACTCATCTCAGTGTGGGAAGTGTGGTTCATACAGAAGATTTTCTATTGCTGTATAGCAAGCCTGAATAACTTTGTATCCTCCTATGATACATACACTCTCCAGCCTTGAGGCATCTCTGTCTCCTACCCTCTCGCAATCTATGTAGGCGTACTTTGAGAAAAAGAACCAGATGTCAGAGAGAAAGCAGCACTGTAAGTCTTTTATTACAAACAGCATGTTTACAATATGCTCATATAATACTAAGAGAATAGCTTGCACATAGGAGGTCACTGATATGTTGGCACTGACAGTGGAACTGCCCATTGAAAGAACTAAACGTGTCAAACAGTAACTAGCAATGCTCAGGAGAAACTCTCAGAGACCTATTTTCCACCGGAAAACAGAATTTGTGCTAAGGTTGGTGGGAAGAAGGAAAGATAAATGAAAAAAGCCCTGAAAAAATTCAAAACATCTTCTTTTGAAATTTTTCAAATATGTTTTCCATTTTGCGAATAATTTTATTTCTTTAATTTTGTATGCTATATACATCATAGGTATGTATACCTTATATAGTACATACATACATATACTGGTATATAACTACTGTGTGAGCATTTGTGTATCATACACACACACGCACACACACATCTATATATCTATACACCAATATACATCTATACCCATGTAGATATAGATATATAGATAGCTAGGACCCTAGGAAAGGAGGTCTAGAAGAGACCTCATGAGGTCATCAAGTCCAGCCCCTTGCTCAAGGCAGGAGCATCCCTGACTAAACTATCTGTGACAGAATCTGTCTCCAGCAGACTGACACGGCACCCCTGTTGGAGACAATCTGACTCTGTCCCACTCTACTGGTCTCTCAGGTCACCACCCTATATTCGCTTGCCATGCCTTGATGTCTAAATAAGAGATACAGAACTCTGGCTTCAGAGACTAGTGTAAGCCTAGGGTGCTTTACTCTGCTTTGTTCATCCCTGGGCAACCATATTTTGTCCCCAAACCCTGCACAAGCAAGGTGTTATTCTTTTAACCTTTCTCTCAGCTCCAAGCTTCCTGGCTCTGGTTTACTCTTTCTTGTGTCTAGGCCTGCCTGCCCTCTCTCAGTATCACATGTCCTGCAGCACCCTCTAGTTCATCCTCTTTGCCTGGCAGGCACAACCTATGTACTGCCAGCATCAACCCTATTCTTGTGTCCCTGGTGCTAATCACCCATCATGGCCTCCAGCCTCCCCCAACCACATCCATACCTTGCAGATCTGCCTCAGACTTCTCTAGGGCTCCCAGCCCCATACAAGCATCAGCCTAGCAGATACCCCTTTGTGTGCCCGCCCTGGATTTAGGCCCATCTTCCCACTGGACCCCTGGTCCTGGCAGGTCTCTCCCTATTCACTGGGACCCTCACCCTGTCTCAGCCTCTACTCACACAGCCCACTGGGTCCCTAACACTTGCAGGACTCTACCTGGGCTTCAGCCTTTTTCTGCTCCTCCACTGGGCCCTTGGCCTCATCTTGGCTTCTGCCCACGCAGCCCCCCAGGTCCCAGACCCTTGCAATCTCTCTGTCTTGGCTTCAGCCCCTAAACCATTTAGCTTAAGCCCACCAAGGTAGAGTGTCTCCCAGACACCCTGCCTGTGACTTCCCAACAAGCCCAAACCTCCAGTTAGGCCACAAACAAATCAAATTCAAAAGGACTTATTTCTAGGAGGTAATAAGCAGCTCCTTTGTCTCTTCAAGTCAGGGCCAGCCTGAGTCTCTGGCCATGGGCTAGCCTTATATAGCCCATCTTCTTTCCCTTTCTAGTCACCTGAACTCCAGTATTCAAGGCCCAGCTCAGGGGTTTCCTTGGCTTTCCTAATTAGCAGGTTTATTGCTCTGGTCTACCTCTTCTACTTCACCTGCTGCCTGTCTCTCTCCTGGCAACAAATTTTCTGCTTTGCAGCTAGCCTCCCTGTAGCACTGCTCTCACTTATAGTAGCAGGGGTAGAGGTCCCTTGCTACACCATCCAAGCCAAGCATCTCTCTAACCTGCTCTTGAAAATTTCTAGTGATGGGAGATTCCACAACAGCTCTAGGTAGCCTGTTTCAATGCTCAATTACCCTCATAAGTCAGAAAGTTCTTCCTAATCTCCAAACTAAATTTCCTCTGCTGCAGTTTGAGACTATTACTCCTAGTTCTGTCCCCTATGGCCACAGAGAAAAGCCCATCCTCACCCCCTCTATATTTGCCTGTCAGTATTTGAAGACTGCTGTGAATACGTCCACCTCCTCCCTTCAATCTTCTCTTCCTCAGATAAATAACTCTAATTCTTTCAGCCTGCCCTCATAAGTCATACTTCCCAGGCTTCAAGTAATTTTTGTTGTTCTCTGGTGGAGTCTTTCTAATCTGTCCACATTTTTCTTGAAGTATGGAGCCCAAAACTGGATGCTACTCCAAGTGAAGCCTCACCAGTGCCAAATAAGTCCTACTTAACTTCTACATACAAACAGTACCATTGAAATGTTTCAAGCTGCCACTATTAAAAAAAGAAAAGATTTTCACAGAGAACTGTGAAGACTGGAGACTTTGTTCTTAATTAGAATCACAAGAAATAAAAATCCTGAAAACCTTCACAAGATGGAATTTCCCTCCTCTACGCAACTCTGAACAGCTCCCTGGGTACAGGCATAGTATTGCATAGGTTAAGGCACTCTTTTCGTTCTCTCTTTTTCCTGGCAGATGAAGCCATGAGGTTCCTTTAGGGCACTGAGCAGCTGGATAAAGAGAATGCAGACCACATGGCCAAGGACAGGGAAAATGTGGACATTTGCCAAGGCAACACTGGTGTCAAGCTCAGAGGACTGGGGTGGGGAGAATATGAAGCATCAAAGCTGAACCAAGGTGCTACAGAGAGAAGCATAAGGCAGCAGCTTGTGGGGGTCAGAGACCAGTGGTTTTTGCAAGAGAGAATTTCCCATATGCTCTCTGTTATCAGCCCCATAGAGGAGATGGGCGTTATGAACATTTTGTAAATAAATGCATGACATTAAGAAAAATGCCCTCCTCTACACTTACAAAGTGTGCTCCAAATAGGGGGAAAATGACCTGCAAGAGTCTAAAGTCTGCTATTGCTCAGGTGAGCAGTATTAGGTATACATGCGCACGCACACACAGATGCACACACAGTGGAGCTAAAGCATAGCTTCTATCACAAAGAAGTAAAGGCCATACTTGCAGCAAAATGAGGACAAGCCTAAATCAGTCCTGGTGCCAGTTGTACCCCCTTACATCATGTGTGAAGTTGGGGAAGGTACATAGTATTGAGAGAATTTCACAGCCCTGCATTACAAACAGGAATACTGAATGTGAACATAAGGTCCAGTGTTATTAGAAGAACACAGAAAGAAAAAGGAATGTCTTTTGCATATGTCGGCATCATCTTCACCGTGAGGCTTGCCAACAAACATCTCTGGATCATGATGCCACAGCGTGAGTCTAGGAGTATGTACTACAGGGACAACTGTAACAAATAGCACTGCTGACATGGTGTGAGCGTAAGTGAATACTGCAGGATGCCTGCAAACTTGTGGAATTCTTCAAATAAAAGCCTGCACTGTGTGGGGCTTGAATCATTTTCCATTCTGAGGCAACTCCATTGGCTTCACTAGATTTACCCCTTATTTATAGCAGCATAGGCAAGTGGCAGTCAGGTCTGTAATCTCTGGCAATATGTATCTTCTGAAACATTGCACTGAGTGCACTGAAACTGGCCTCTCAAATTTATGTAAACAGTGGGCTGTGGGCTTTTGCATAAATAGGAAGTTGTGGGGTAGTCATCTGTTGGTGCCAAAATCCTTTCGGGTTTTTTTTGCTACCAGGCAGAAGCTGCCTCAGCAAGGCCATCATTAAGAGAGAAGATTTCCTTCCATTTTCTCCTCTCAGGACACCTCTTGTCCAATTTGAGTAAAGCAAGACCTGTTTTAGAGCTGCACTCTCAGGAAAAGGAAGACGACTGGAACTGCATTTCCAAGTGCTTTGGGTTGGCTAATAACGCTGAAGCATAAAACACAATGGACTAAAAGTTGCTCTTTGTGATGCTAGGAGAAGCCTGGACCATCTCTGGTGGGTAAGTACTCCAGAGTAACTGAACTTTGGATTACTTACCTTAAGTCGCTTTTGGTCCAAGGGGCCACATATTGCTCTGACTGCATCAGACTCTCTCTCAAACTGTGCTGTCCTAAGCATTTACCCCATTTTAAAACAACTTTATAATTTTCCCTTGTGCTGCATGCCTCATCTATCACTCAACCACCCTATTCTCCCAAATAAAGGTTGGCACACAGTCTTCACAGAAAGTAACCTTGGGGTGAGCCAGCACCAGCAAGAACAATCCCAAGGCTCAAAGTTTCTCTCAGGCCCTCAGCGGGGGAGCAAAGCCTTGTGCACCAGGCACTGGCATGGTGCTCAGGGTCTATAGTTTGCTCTGCCATTGACTTGTGGGATGTGCTTGGCAATTCCCTGTCTTGTGCCTCTCTATTTAGATCAGCAACTGAGAGAAGGCAACCAGAGCACCCATCCCGGGTGCTGCCTTTGTGGTGGAGCAAAAAGACACTGCTGCAGCTGACAACTGGATGTGACACCACCACTGGCAGCACAACAGCTGGCACTGCCTCTAAGGTTGCTGCTGCCCTGGTAGGCCTCCAATTTAGATTGCAAGTGCTCTGCAACAGAGGCTTTCCAGCTAGATATCCGTGCACTGCCAAACACAACAGGGTCCTGAATGCAGGTGGAGCAATGCAGCATTGCTGGAAGGCCAAATAGTAAATAAATAAAGGCCATGAGTTTGTGACTGTGACATGCTTTCCCCACCTGGCTTTCTCTGCTATATTCTTGGGGCCACCAGGGTATTTGAATGGGAGAATCCCATTTCTGTATATATAACCAGACAACGCAGTTCTTGAACACTGTGATAGCTTGACTGGTTCACTATAAACAAAGCAGGCAGGCAGAGCCCAGGGACTGTGTCACATGGCCACACACACACCCACTCATCAAAACACAGCTGGTAGATTTATTTTTAGACTAGCTTTGACAGGGTCCCTTTAAATTTTACTGGCTTTTGTCAGTTTGTGTCACAGAGCTAACATTGTTTAAATAAAACATTATTTTTGGCTTGTGAATCATAGGGCTTATTCAGAATCCTTGTCATAAAACCCATTGAGAGGACTACAGCGTGTTTATTGCTTCTATTTTCATGGCGTGGGATTGTTGTTAAAGAACTAATCATCAGGTATGGGGATTTGCTTCATAGATTTGCAAATTAGGAGTAAGCTATCAAATAAGCTATCAAATAGCTTCCCGGGGTTTTAAAACCACACAAATCCACACAGACTTTAATGACAGCTTTTGCTGCTACATAGTATCTTTAAAACACACACACACACACACACACACACATGCACACACACACACACACACATCTAGATATGTGTGTACATATGTACACACACACACAGTGCCTTTCATCTGCAGGTTCACGTGGCATTTTACTGACTTCCACTGATAAGCAAGCTACATGGGTTGCTTTTAGTTCATCATGCTGTAATGCGGCACCACCCACTCTAAACTACATGCAAACAGCAAGCTCTCACTTGGGACCTGCTTTTAACAGGGGCAGCCCTTTGGGAGCCAATGCACTGGGAGCAGTAGCAATAATATTAGCACTTATTTTTGAAGGAGATGCTAGGGATAAGGGCCCTGGGAGTGTAATGACGGGGGGAGGGGAGGCAGGGCAGAAGGCACTTAATAAATACCAGTGGGAGAAGGGAACAAAAAACAGTATGGCACCCTTTAGGCAACTAATATCCTCTGACAGCATGTTAATACCCATATGTAAATATTGCCATCTCTGAGGTGGGATGGTAACAGCTGTGGGTGTTCTGCCACCTACAGTAACAGAAGAGAAGAATACCATACTCAGCAGAATTTGCTGTGGCTGTGCAGGATGCAATGGTCTAGCCTGAAGTCTAGGCAGAAGACAGAATTTCATACCCTTCACGCTACCAAGAAATATCAAGTACCACAAGTAGTCAGGATTTTGACTATGTGTCATCCATACTTTAGAAATGTTCTTTAGTTTTGCCTCCAAGTCCCCCCTTCTTCATTCATATCACAGTGGACAGATGTGCAACTTGATTTACAGCCATCCTACCAGACCCCTTGACCACTACAGGCACTATCTTCTTTAGATAAGTGAGGAAAGGGAAGAAAAAGAAAGCGACAACTGGGTAAAACTAAATTCTAAACTGTTAACAGCCCTGTTATCTCAGCTGTTGTTGGCTGGCTTTCTTCAAATTATGCACATTCAAGAATGTATCTTTTGGAACCACAGGGATATCTAAATAATGACATATGTGTTGAAATGCAAGGAATGCAAATGTGGTTATTTTTCATCTGGTCCAGGGATTCTCCACTCTAAATAAAAATGGTACATAGTTTGCATGTCCCATGGTGAAATAAAAGTAACACATTTGTTATTTTACACTGGGGAATGCTAAACTGGCTGTTCCTCAGTAAAGGGGACCAGTGTGTGATATTAGTGTGTTTTAGGGCCAACAGACCCTGAGCAAAGGACAGTGCACAACTGGGCAATCTCAGGAGCAGACCAGTTTGTGATGTTGCTTCCCATGCAAATCTATACAACACTTCAAAGAATGGGTAGAGTCAATAGTCCCCCATTCCTCTAGTTCAGGATTTTTTAACCAGGGTGGGCTACAAGGCTATTCCCATAAAATATATAAAGAAAAGGGGAAGAATGAAACAAAGGAAGAAAGGAAACAAGATAGGCAGAGACAAGAAGTTGCACAAAGAAAAATAAATAGCAATATTGAAGATAGCTTTTTGAATGGGAACGATAACTTCACATTTAAAAATATATTGAACAGAAGAATGATTTATACATTCCACTGCAGTATTTCATTGATTACATATTTTATGATGTTGTATAGTCGGAAAAGCTAATTGGTGCAGCTGTTACATTTGGAAAGCGATCTTTGCAACCAGAAGGGATAAAAACATATTTTTCTTTTTCTTAAGAAACATGTAAACTTAAATGATAAATATATCAGCTTGGACCAATTTTCT
Organism: Crocodylus siamensis; assembly: GCF_052110815.1. Lineage (NCBI taxonomy): Eukaryota > Metazoa > Chordata > Crocodylia > Crocodylidae > Crocodylus > Crocodylus siamensis. The sequence continues at coordinate 131,183,710 of NC_143397.1, read as the reverse complement.
GTCACCAAGGGTTTTTATAAGCTATCCTGAGCCAAACATGATACAGTGCATTTAAACAATGAACAAAGTATGTATTGCAGCACTTTTTTTTTTGTTGTCGCTGAAGTGCCACAAAGGAGTCTTGGATTTGGAGGTTACAAGAAAAATGTTACTTTGTGATTTAAGAATGATAAAAATTGAATACCACTAAGGGAAGAAAAAATGACCATTAATGTGTGTGTGGAGGGGAGAAGGGGATGGGGAAGAGTTCTGGATTCAAGGCCAATCTTTCCACATACTTCTTATGGGACCTTTGGCAAGTTACTTAACATCAGTTATTCTCAGTTCCCTGCTGAAGAAATATGAACAATCTTTTCTTCTCCCTTACGGGGGTGTTCATAATACATACTTGGAAATGTTCAACTAGTTTAGTAACAGGAGGTATACCAATTTCAAGCTTTAGAGTTGCAGTCTCTCATTCTGAGAAGAAGTATCATTTCACTGTAACTTCTTTCCCCATGGAACTATATATCCAGGTGTACATGTGGGCCATTTGAGCCATTGCCAAACTGTTTACAAAAGGACATCAAAACACTCATTCAGGATATGTGGCAGATATATATTTAATGGGAGGTATGAAGTGATAGTACCTCTCTACTGAGCACTAGTTAGGCCACATCTAGAGTATTGTGTGTGTGCAGTTCTGGGCTCCACAGTTTAAAAAGGATGTAGAGAAATTAGAGAGGGTCTAAAGGTAAGTGACAAAGATGATAAAAGGCGTGGAAAGCAAGTCATATAAGAAGAGGCTGAAGGAGCTAGGCATGTACAGCTTGCGGAAAAGACGCTTACGAGAGGACATAATAGCAGCCTTCAAATACCTGAAGGGCTGCCATAAAGAAAAGGGAAAGCACCATTTGTCTCTTGCTGCAGAGATTAGGACATGGAACAACTACCTGAGTTTGCAGCAAAGTAGGTTTAGATTGGCTATCAGGCAAAACTTCTTCACTGTTAAAATAGCAAGGCAGTGAAATAGACTGCCTAGGGAAGTTGTGGACTCTCCATCACCGGGGGCATTGAAGAGGAGGCTGGACAACCAACGGTTGGGGGTTATATAGGTGTAGCTATGCCTATGTATTACTATGGGTATTTTCCATGCTTCTGAGCTTTGATGGTTGTCCCCCCGACCTTTCTACTACATGTGTCAGGGTGTTTTTTTAGCCTCCCTCAGAGGCACTGGGTGCTGGCTGAAGCCAAGCCTGGGGGTTTTGACTGTGGTGTACCAATGCTCATGCTGGGACCAAAGCTGGAGGTTTCTGACTAGACTGACTTGCCCCTCTGCTCAGGGTCAGACCAATCACCTTATTTGGGGTCAGGAGGGAAATTTACCCTATGGTCAGATTGGTAGGGACTGTGGAGGTTTTTGCCTTACTCCATAGCCAGGGTCATACCTGGGATCTCTCGAATATACATTAAGAACCTTTTACAGAAGCAAGAGGTTAGCTGCCATGGTTCCCCTGCTTAACCTCTGGCAGGTTAAGGTGTTATATGTGGTGTTACGCCAGGGTTGATGGTAGTCTTACAAAGACTTTAGATTATGGATTGTATAGGATGGTGTGGATCAGCGTTCCCTTGAAGCTGTGTGGTGTGCGCAGTCGCACAGGCGTGCTCATGGCGCAATGCCAGGCACGCCTGCGTGGCCGCACACCTTAGAAGGAACGGTGGTTTGGATAGGGATGTTTCTGCCTCAAGAAAGGAGTTGGATTACACGACCTTCCAATCCTTACTTCTCTATGACTCTAACATAAACTGTAGTACCCATTTTATTTAACATTAGTTTCTTTTAATATGAAAGATGTAAAAATGCTAAGCTGATGACCTTTTAATGATGTCTAAGGAAGGTCTACATCAAAATGGGGTGAAAAAAGGTACATTATGCTTGTTTTTCAGCAGAGAATGGGTAGTAATACTGCATTCCATGTACCACAAAAAATGAAACCTGATTTACTGGGAAGTGATTCATATTCAGACGGTCTGTAGCTCTGTTGGTAGGACTTAGGTTAAATAACTGAAAAACAACTAGGGGAGTAGAAGTCTTTGGGCTTATCTGCACATGGATACTGATCAGGATAGCTATTGGAGAATAAGTTATTTTGTGGCTGCTGTGCTAGAAGAGCTCCCCATGTGGTTACTCTTAAGCTAAATTTAAAAAAAAGAGCCGAAAAACTCCCTTGCACTCATTCCAAAATAAAAGTGTCCACATGAGGAGCTGCTGAGGAGGAGGTTGCTCCTCAACAGCTATTCCCGTCAATGAGCCCTCTTGTCCTCCCCTTTTATTAAAGTCTGAGAATGTGGAAGCCACATTTTTTGAGGCTTCCAACAAGCCTTCCAGCAAAAATGAGGGAAGAGCACACTTGACATTCTTGATTTCAAAAGACTAATCATGCGGGTGGGGGGGGACGAGAAGACCACCTGCCCTGCCCAAAATACCACCGGTGCTCTCCTCTCAGGCCTTTGTTATGTGTCATGAGGCAGCTATAAATGGCTGAGTCCATTTTTTCCCTATTTGAAGTTTCAACTGACCTAAAAATATAACTGCATCACACGTACTCTTTCCTCAAAGAACTCAAGGTCAGCTTCAGAAGCTGCTTCTTTTACTGGAGGGTGTGGGGGGTGGTGGAGGGAGGGGATGGGGAAAGGAAGGGAAGGGGAGATGAAAATATCACACACCATTCACCCCCTGGGGAGATGAAGTCTCCTTTTGTCTTCCACAAAATTTAAAAAAGACTGCATTTGAGACAGCAGGGTAATTTCAGGGGGGAGGGAGGGGCAACAGTCCTAGGCACCAACTTAGAAGGGGCACCACAATGGAGGACTCCCTGACGAGCCTGCACTCTGCAGCAGCAGCAGCCCCATGCTGCCATTGTTGCAGCCACAGCCAGGTGCAGGGACACTGCCGTGCTGCCATAGCAGCAACCACAGGTGGGCAGACCACAACATGCCAGCTAGTTCTGCCTAACCCTGCTAGTTGTGTCACTTGTCAGAAAGCACAACATCAGAAGTGCTATTACTGAGGGTGTGTAATGTAGATGGATCCCACAAGATCAGCCTGTTATCCTCACGTTGTTGGAGCACATCATTTGTGTAGGAATTAAAGAACTGCAAACAAAAATAAAAAGCAAAACTACAAAAGCAGCAGCTTAGGTCTGGAAAAAATGACAGTCAGCGCTCTGTTTATCAAGCACAGAGCTTAAGGAGAACAACACAATAATGGGATGCATGTTCGCTAAGCACATCTTTACACAAACTCTGGAATACAGAAGGGAGAAAATGTCCCTTTTTCACTTTGGAGGGAAAAAAGCAAGTGTTGTGATTTAGACTGAACTGTGGCTGTTCTGCAGCTGTCCTTTTGCCATCAGGTAGCTGCAGAGCCTGCTTAATCAACTGACTTTCCAGCTTATACATAGGGATGGACAAATCCAGGGGGAAGTTGGGGGGTGCACCCACAACCTCTTGGTCTGTGCAGTGCAAGTCAAGTGAGCCACTGAAGTCAGCAGCAGGGGAAAAAAGGCAAAGAGCAGTGGCACTGTTTCACCCCCCTGGGTTCTAGAGCTACACCAATGCAGGCTCTGGCAATAGCAGTGCTGGCAAGCCAGTAAAGCTCAGGTTGTTCACTGCACATATGCAGTCTAGCCAAAAGTGATGTGGGGAGAGGCACAACTGTACTTGGATATAAGGTTTGCTGAAAGGCCCCATGTCAGCCCCGCATTTTGAATCCCGCAGCAATGCCTTCAATCACAGTTCTTGGCAGAAGGATGTACTAATCTAGGTCTCTGAAGAATGTTTCTAAATGTCTGTATATTAGATCCTAGGGTTGTTCTAAGTTAAACCAGGATAAGAGCATAGAAATTTAGAAGCAAAACAGAAGCTTGGAACCACGTACAACCCCTGTCCCCCCTCCCAGTCTCTCTGGCTAGGGACAGAGGTTACACATAACTTGGTTTAAACCTGTAACAGAACAGAAGCTCAGTGCACATAAACCAGTTTCAGGACGACTGAAACTGGTTTAAGATAAGCCTGGTTGAATGTAGTATACCCTCCAGGCAAACCTCAGCTGGGGGCTGGGGCCAGAGGCCAGGAAAGACAATTAAATACTCCTTCCCCTGCTCAAACTTACTGCTGGCTGCAACTGTGGACTACAAATCCAGAGGCACCTGGAAGCAGGAAAAGGAAATGAAAAGCAACCCTGCAGAGTCCTGCTGCTGTAAATCTGGATCTCAAATCCCAGAGACCTTGAGGACAGCAGGAAGAGGAAGTGAACACACAGCCAGAGAGCCATGCTCTAGCACCCTCTGGCTTCTGCCCTGAGCCACTGCAGGCATGTGGCTACATTTCCTGAATCAAAGGATGTCTGTTCATTTCTGTTTCAATTTATTCTGTGCAGCTTAGACTAACCTGAAAAGACTGAATCAATTCAGCCTTGGGCTTTTTGACTGTCTGTACATAGCCCCTAAGCTGTACTACTCTGATTCAGAGCTAAAAATCATTGCCGAGAAAACTTCTAGCTATACTTAGTGTTGAGCTGTGGGTCTACTGGGGAATATAAAGAAACAAGGGAGCATGCTGTTAGCTGGTTCTCCCCAGTGGCAGCTATTAGAAGCGATTTTTATCAAGTTCAGCATATTCCACCTGAAAGCCTATATTTTAAAAGATAGTATTTATTTAATACTGTTCCTTGATGAGAAGAAATAAACAGCTGACTGCTTTGATTTTCGTCTGGTTCTATATGAATTGGGGGTGGGGGTGAGGAAAGAAATCAATCAGCAAGTTGAATAGACACTATTTCTGAACTATAAATTTTAATTTTATTTTTCTGGTTGATTACAATGAGTTGGTTCTTCTCAGAAGCATAGGGATTGGGGCATAGCTAATGGAGACTGCATGGCTTGTGAACAAAGCAGCTGATTATTATGTACATAAACAGCTAAACTTGCAGTGGTCTTAAAACATACTGCAGTAGACTAAGCAGTCTTCATACCCTACTTCATATACAGCTGTGGTCTCAGAGTAACCAGGCTATGAGCTAAACATGACCCACAAAAGTCCAAAACTTAGACCATGCAGAGGCATCACTTTAGGGAAACCCAGCCTGAAACTGCAAAGGTCAAAATGAAGTATCATATGTCAGGACTTCATGCAAGTGGGCACAAGCAACGCGTGTCTCCTGAGGGTGGGGGGGCACAGCAACTGCCCCCAGGCAGCGATGCAGGCAGTGGTGGTGAGGATGGGCTGAGAGGGGACCATCCGCAGGTGGCTGTAGCAGTGGGTTCCCCCACGGCCAGACGCAGAAGTGCCAGCAGCACTTCTCCAGGGTGGGGCACCAGCACTCCATCTGCCCCCCCACCCATTGCCTAAGCCAAGAGCGCTCGCTCTCGGGGGGGGGGAGCACCATCGCTCTCAGGGGATGCACATGCACCCCCACGTACCCTGTACACATCACCACTGCAAGTGGGTATATACATATATTTTCTCATATACAACACATACCTTATTTACAAAATCCAGGTGCTAGAATTTGGGCTATGCATTATAAGTGAGGAAATATAGTAATAGCAGTTTCTCTTTGTTCTGCCTTTCAAGAACAAGGCCTATATCTTATTCTGTGTGGGGGTAAGGGGGGCAGCTGTATTGTATGCAACAAAATGTGGTATATATATTTTTTGGATAGCAGTCTATGAAAAAATAAAGGTAAGAGGGCTCTGGAGTCCAGAACACAAAAACATTTCATTCTAAACCCAAACAATCCAGATCAAGTAGGGGGCATTATCAACTTACATACAGGCAGAAACTCAAGGCCACAATGCCTGCCAAAACCACAACATTATTTTTCTTTGTGTGGAGCTGTCAAGCCTAATGATTCTATTTACATGGGCTTCCTTATACATTTGTACAGCAAAACAATACAAATCCTTACAGTCTGTCTTCCTTGGGATTCTGCAAAATGACACCTGAACAAACTAGTAATGAGGTTGTGCATGTATGGGTGGGTCAGAAGCAAGAGGGGGAAGCCCTCAACACACTGAAAAAAAAATCAACGTGTTTAGAAGTCCCACAAAAACATAATTGCAGATTTGTCATAGACATTCCATAATTAATCATTTAGCGATTTCTAGTCAGTCACAATATTGCATCAGTCCATAAGGCTCAGGTAAGTCTATTATTTTATTTTTACATTTGTGGAGTAGTTTCAAGTTCTCCCTCGTTTGTTTAATTGTGTATCAAATAATGGAACATAGATAAGATGCGTCATTTTCTGTTTGTGGTATTTTTTTTTCAGAGCTGAGTCAATAATGACATTGACTGCACATCCTCAAAAGGTTAATTTGGAGGAAACCATTAGTGAATTTGGAACCAGCAGGGTAATCTTATAAAGAGATTTACTGTTCAAATGCCAAGGAGCCTAGGCCTTTGTTTACCAATTGCTTTACTGCAGAGAACCTTTTCTTTATTGAGTAAAACTGTTCTGTGGCCAGATCCTTAGCACGTGAAAATCAGTTCAGCTCTCTCTTTCATTAAAGCAGTTTTGTTCAGTACTATACCTCCTCCCCCCCACAAAAAATAATATAACATAACAATCAAGAAACCAGTTAGCTTTAGTACATTTCCAACTCACTGACACTGAGCAGCACCAATGAATCCCCACTGAGCATCTAGTCCTCAGACTGCAAACTTTTTGAGGCAGGGATCTTTATTTTTTATGTGACCTTTCAAATCAGTTGTGGGTTGCTCATAGAAATGATTCTCTCTTAATAAATTCAATTCTTCACCAAGGCAAGTCCAGCATTTCACTGGGTCTGAAAATATACTAACTCCAGCTATCTCTTCCTAGAGATTGGAAATAATTTAGTTTTGACCTCAAAATAAATTGCCCAGCCTAATTTTATTTGTTCCTTAAGAATCAGTCATTGATATCTTTAAAGTGATTCTTGGCACAAAGCAGTATGTCAAGAAATCTCTGCAGACTTGCTTCTGCACTTGAGTAATGAAAAAAAAACAGCTTTGCTTTAAAAGCACATGCTTAGATTGTATGTTGTCTTTTAAGAGGAACATGCATTTTTACATTAGAAAATAAATAGCCCCACTGATTGAAACCTAACAATATTCTGTTTGTAAGTAATATGAAGAAATTTATGAAGATCTGCTAGAACCCTGCATCATTCAGTATAGAGTGAAGTACTGTCATGGATGGGTATAATTTGTTTAGGAAGGATAGGCAGGGGGATATCATGGTGGGTGCCTGCTACAGGCCTCCAAACCTGTGGAGGTGGACAAGGCCTTCTTTAAACAACTGACACAATGTTCAAAGTCACATGTTACTGTTCTCATGGGAGACTTAAATTGTCAGGACATCTGCTGGGAGGGAAACACAGCATATACACACACTAGCTGAAGGACCCTTCTTTGCCTGGGCTGTTATTTTTGTAATTGCAGTGTTTGTTTATTTTTAAATAATGTAGTACAACATATTTAGCTCAAAATAGTGTTTATTTTTAAGGAACATAGTACAACATATTGAACATTTAATATTTAACGTGGAGCAAAAAAAAAGAAAAAGGCAAGCGTCAATTTGCTAATGACAATTGAGTTGGAAAAAAGGCAAGTGTCAATATAATAATGACAACTAAACTGAATTAACTGTATCCAAAATGGAGTGGTACCAGTTTGTTATCTGAGAAGCAAAGTAATCCCAATCAATGGAAGCCGCAAAAAGGGTCCAGTGAAAAATGACCCACCTATAATTTTCTTCAGGTGGTATTCAGTGATTTTGGAAGGTTTAGAGTAGATAGACCAGCCATTCTCAAGTTATAAGCAAACATACATACATACACTTCATCTTATATATATGTTTTCTCGATACAGGATATCTATCTATCTATCCAGAGAGATTATAGATATAGATATAGATATATAGCTCTCTATATATCTATATAAAACTTCTAAGCACTACAAAGGAAAGAAAGTTCTGGATGAAGACAAACAAGCAACAACATCACCAAATATTGTGGATAATTTCAAGTTTGCTACCAAGAAAAATAGTAGTTATCTATTAGGAATGTAAGCATTATACTAAATTTAACAATAAGCTTAAAATCAGGTCTTCCCTTCTCCTCCACCTCAATTAAAAAGCAAGAATATAAATGTGACTTCAAAACATTTGAAACAGAAGGCTCAGCAATGTATCAGTGGATTTGCTTTGTCCTTTTATGACTGATTCTTGAAATAAAAAACTATAAGAAATGCCATGTTTTTGGCGAGTATTTTCCTTGCTAACATGGTAAAGCACATAACTAAGAAAGTTCAGAATCCTCCAGTGCTATCCATGATTTATATTTGGTGCAACACAGTACATCTAGAGAAGAAAAAACAAGGACAAGGAACACAAGAAACCCAATTCCAGCATCAGATATCTCACAAATATGGCTGATTCTATGAGATGTTATAAAGCACCGTGTGGTTAAAGCCCAAAATGTTTTGGCTAGACACTGAAGCTAGATGTAAAGAAGCAGTCAGTTCCTCAGTGTGTTTTCTTTTTTTCTGTAAAGTAAAACTGACCAAATTAATTCTCACATGAATTGTTCCTCCCCCCACGCCCATGCTTTTCATTTTTTCCCCAATGCTTTTGACTTTTTTTTTGTAAATTAGGATGACTTTAATATTAAGGTACATGTCACTGCAAGAGAATAACTGAAGTTTAAAGTAAAGGGATAACTTTATCTGGAAGCTCAAAATAGTGAGTGAATTGTACCCATTCACTGGTAAAAACTTGTACTTGGAAAGAAGTAGGTAAAGTTGCATGAGCAGCTAACGACCTCCAGGTTGTGTTGATGATTAGATATTGGAAGAGGGGCGGACACACACACACAAAGTTGTTTTTATTTGAGTATGCACATCAGCTCTTGCTAAGGTGTTATCACTTCTTTGAAAGCTAAAAGGGATTTGGCATGTTCAACATTTGGAGGAGAGACAGTAAAGGAGTGCTTGAGGAAGTGGTAATGGTATATATAGGTCAATAGACAGGTCTCTTCCTGCTGAGTATGCATTGCACCAGTACTGCATATCAAAAGGAAGGATCAATGTAGAGATGTCAAAAATATGGCTTGTGGGCCACATTCGGCCAACAGTGCTGCCCATAGGTCTCAGACTTGACCCACACAACACATGCGGCACATAGTGCCTGCTCTGGTGATCCAGGATGTGCACTGCACATGGTACCCGCTCTGGCCAGTTCAAGTTACAGGCTAAATTCAGCTTATGGGGCCAGTTTGTGGATCTCATCCAGGCTGTGGGTCTGGCCCCACACCATTCATCTGGCTGATGGGGTCAGATCAGTCTGACATCCCATCAGTTAGGCTGCTACCTAGGCCTACTGGTGGTCATTGTTTAATTCCCTGTTCGGTATCAACTACTGATGTGACCTTGGGCAAGTCATTTAGGAACTGAGGTACAATGCAACTATCTGTAAAACTGAGATAACAGTGCTTCCTTAACTCACATGGATGTTGTGAAGATGACTACTTTAAGAAGTGTAGTGTTTAGCTACTACAGCAACGTGGGCCCTAAGTACCATAGACACAGAAAACATGTGATCCTGCCCTCACTCACTCCATTTGTACAATCCAATTGCATCAGTGGAGCCACTCTTGATCAATATCATTATAAACAAGAGCAGTATTGGACTACTGTCTGGGTGGAGATACAACTCCTTTCTCAATTGCCTTATATCCTTGAGTCATTATTTATATCCCCACAAAATAGGTGCAAAGAGCCACAAAATCTGAATCTACTGCTTGCTTGCGTTGGTAATAGTGTGTTAATATCCACTTTACAAGAGGCTTCATCTTCCTGCTGGCTACTAAAGAGCCACAGAAGCCCTCTTCTGAGCGGGAGAAGTGGTGTAACTCTTTTGGGAGAAAGGAGGGCTCTGCCATTGCAGAGGAGCTTTAAGTGGAAACATGCTCAAAGTTTCACTGGCAAAACTTGAGTTCTGTTAGCAGAGCACTGTAGCATAAATTAGGCCTTGACATACCTAGGAGGGTCAGTGGGCGGAGTCCAGCTATGAGAAGACCCATGGGTATCTTCTTGACCTGAGGACTAGAGCTTCCTTGGGACAGCTAGGAAAGTAGCAGCAACAGGTAGGAAAAAGGTGGGGGAGGGGAAGAGAGGAAAGGGAAAGACATGGCTCTGAGCATGAAGGGTAAAGAAGGGGAAATTTTAGGCTAATTTAGGGACTTAAAAAAAAAAAAAATCTCTGAAGGCTTCTGCAGCATCAGCATCAGTGCAGGAAGGAAGCTAGGAGCAGGGGCATGTAGATATCCCTGCAGTGTGGGGTAGTGGTCCTGCACCCACCTTTGGGAAATCCTGGATCCACCCCTGGTTACAGTTGCTGGTTGTGGAACCCCTAGCTAGTGACTCCAGCCTGGATCCCTGCCTCCTGGTCTCACTCCCCCTTAGCATCTGGTTCTATCCAGGATGACTGACTATGTCCTGGTCCCTTGCAGATTTCAGCATCCTGACCCCTCTGCTTCTGATTCCCACAGTTACATGGGCCCTTTGCTTTCCTTATCTTATCTGTTCCTGGTCCTCTGGGTTGTGACCCTTTAGGGTCAAGCCCTGACCGCCTATGGCCTGGTCACAGGCTTGACAACCATCAGTTCTTACAACTTCATAAGAAGTCCCAGGATACTTGGTGTTCCAGCTCCTGGAGACATGTGGTTATCAGCAATTTTCAGGTTTATTTAAATGTTAATTTACCAAATTAATAATTGAGTTAAGTTTCTAGCCCAAATTAGTAAAATTTCTAGACTAGTAGAAAACAGGACACCATAAGAAAAGATAAAACAAAAACAAAGCACTCACGGGTAAGTCTCACTGGCAATTTTGGGTTTTTTTGTTATGTTTAACTTCATGTGCAGACTCAATCTCCCTCATCTCTAAAAATGTTTATCCCAATTTCTATCACCCTGAAACTTGCATAGCCAATTGCACCAGAACAGAGCATGTATGAAACAACACCCTTCCTATTTGGGTATGTCTATGCTGCAAGTATACCATGCCAGGTTTGAGCTTCAGCACCCAACGGTAGTGGCAGAATACTCTACGAAAGACTTCTAGATTGGCTCATCTTTTTTCTTTGTTATTTGCCTTCATCTAAACTTCATCTTTTCACTAGAGAAAAAAATGTATATTTTGCTTTTTGCACATAGTAAAACAAACAGATGGTCTCAGTCTATGAGACAGGTGTCCACATCACAAAATTGTCATCATATTTGACACCGTTGTTGGAAGTCTTAGCCATACTAGCCAAGATCCTCTCACAGAGAAGAAAAAAAAAATACTGTTCAAATTTGCATGCATTGACATGTATTTGCATAAATTCAAGCAGCAGAAGTGTATGCCATTCCATTTTAAAGTTAGGTTATAACAAATTCCTATGTGGAAAAATACATTTTATGGCACATGGAGTCCTATATTCCAGCCATTCCATAAATAAATCAATAATAAATATCTTTCCATGCCATATTTTAATTCTTATTCTTGTTCTCTTTCACCATGACAAGCTTGAAAAAGATACAATAGAGGGAAGAGTTTCTAATAGTTTTGCCCTGAGAGCCAAAAAAAAGTCAGGCAAAGGGAAACACAGAAAAGCAGGCAAATAAAACATTATCAATTGGGCTTCTAAAAAGTACTGCAAGTAACAAAGAGCATCCAAAAACAAGAAGTTCTAGTCTTTTTTCCTGCAAAAGAGTCCTGTCTTCTGACATCAAGGCATCCTAAGAAAGCCGTTTAGAAAATTTTAGTAGAATGTAATGTGAAGCATGGCTTTTTCTGAGAGAGAGAAATAGCTGATCTGAATTGATTGCAAGAATGTCTGGGGACTCTGGATATGGATAGTCTAAATTAGGAAAGAAGTCAGGGCAACAGATGACTAGGAAGCATTTTGGTCCAGGCTATTTCTTAAAGAGACAAACTGCTCTCTGATTTCATATGAAGTCATGCTATGCTGAGCCTTCAGGCCCATATTAGAATAAATAGCAGATTGTAGAAGGATCCCTGGAGACTAAAAGACAAAGCCAAAAAGGAGTGTTCACTTAGTAGAGCCTGCTCAGTAGAGAATCTACCCTATTCCAAAGGGACTGCCTCTACAAATCAGAAGATACTCAGTCTCTATTGAGATTGCCAATGGTGGTGGTAGCTGGGATGCATGTTAGCAGAAGGTCACCACCCCAATGCCTTGCCTGTAGTACAAGCATTCAGATAGGGATTTACAGGTGACCAAGCCAAAGTAAGACAGTGACCAAACCATAGATTCATAGATCGTTAGGGGCTGGAAGGGACCTCGCATATCATCAGGTCCAGCCCCCCAGCTCTAGGCAGGAAGACAACTGGGGTCAAGTGACCCCAGCGAGATGACTGTTCAGTCTCCTCTTGAAAAAAAAAAAAGTATGTTAAAAAAAATATACAAGGAACTTGCTAAAGATCTAAACCTTTGCACTACAAAAGCTAAATTAGCAGACTGAGTATCTGTTGGGCAAGCAAATACTTGTAGGACAAGCAAGTGATTTTTAACTTACCTTTGTGCACATTCTCTCTCTCACACACACATACACACAATTTACTTGAATCCAAGATGAGGTCCTCCCCAGCCAAACATGGGCAGGGCAGGAGCCTTGACTTGAATTTAAGTACTGGTGTACACACACACAGATCCACTTAAAGGCTCTGTATGTTTTTTTGTAGTAGCAGTTACAGTTGCTCAGAAATAGCGGGAGGGTGAGAGCAAAGCAATTTTCATGAGAATTTTTTTCAAACACAAGTTTAATTGGATATTTCAACCCACTCCCCCATTTTCTGTGTCATCTTTTCCTTCCCTCCTCACCTCAGTGTTTCCCATGCTGTAATGTCAGACAACAAGAGTCATTATCTGAAGGTGAACGTGATTAAATAAAGCAGCATCGAACAAGAATCTCAGTTAAGATATTGCTCATGTTATGTTACCTACAGCCTTTGCCCCTTCCTATCACAAACATTTTAAATGGCTTGAACTTTGTCAGACTTGTTATGACCATTCTAGCTATCGTTTCAAGTAACGTGGACTGACTAAACTTACTTAAGGAACACTTTTTTCTACTGAACTGTCAGGGCCTAGGGTTCTTTGGTTTGAAAAAATACTGTAATATTCACATACCAGTTCATCATTTTTCATCCCACTTGTAGCATATTAACAAAGCTGTTTCTCTCCCCCTTAAAATCCATTATTATCCCATTATTCTTCTTTGTGCAAAGATCTCCAAAACAGGTTTATGGTCACGGCAAAAGCAATATGTAGGAAAAAGACAATCCTTTTTTTGTACTTTTAAAAATTGTCCAAACAAGGCACGACATTCATCTGTATAAAGTCTGTAACAGCTTCCTCGCTGTTTGCAAACCCACCAAAAATTTACATAACTGCAACTAATCTTCAATAATCTTGAGCAAGACAATTAAGAAAGGGAATAAGCCTATTTCCTGCTCTCCCCCAAGCTTATAAAGCGACAAAAAAAAAGAAGAAAAAGAAGCAAAGTCCACCCAGTGTTGCAATAGTCACTTAATGTGAATAAAGTGCACTAACTTTCCTCTAATTGCAACTCTACTTCATTCCTATGCATGGCTACTGAACAGCAAAAGAAAAACTGTTTTTAGGGTCTGAATCTCACTTGTTCTCAGCTGAACCATGAAAACATCTACTCTTGCTGTGTACCACTGCTTTGCTTTGCTTTGGTATATGTTTTTAAGCTACTCAATCTTGCTCATAAGAGCAGAAGACCGGCCATCTGAAGTGTTCCTTTATGGTGCGCAATGGAAATATTTGACAGTCCTCAATCTGGTAAGCACGTAGTGTACAGTGGTACCAATATGTCTATTTGTCTGTCTGCCATCTGTGCCTAAAGACATATACAGCTGGTGTATTTGCTGCTTTCTTTAATGGTTTATATCCCAAAGGAACCTAATAGGTATCCATGTTCATGCTATAAGATTATTTGCAAGCTTATGCATAAAGATTATGTGATAAATTGCAACATTTCTAAGCTTTATGTACTGTTGGAATTGCCTGATCATTGAGACAGAGAGAGAAGTTAGTTGTAAGAAAGATAAAACAGAATGTATATATTAAGGACGCAGAATTTTGGTGAATGTTATCCAGGGGGATGGGATGATTACCAATTAGGCCCAAGAAATCCCCAAATATGCCCAATTTCAGCAGCATACTAGCAGAGCTTCTTATAGTCTTTCACCATATGTGAACAGAATTATCAAAAAGGGGAGTGGTAGTAAAAGTCCACTTACTCTAGTCTTGAAGCTCATCAGACTACTGAGGTGACAGTCCTGTGTTTTCTCTAGCCAACGGCACATAGAAGAGCAATGTGTTTGGCATCATGTCTGGTTGCCTTTGACTCCCCGGCCCAACTGAGCAGGTACCTATTTACAACTAGGTTGGATTGTATCTACTACAAAATAAAGAAAGATTATGCAAAATCCAGTGAGAAAACTAGGTTTCAGAGCATGTACTTAATTAAAAAATAGTTTAGGAATTAAAAAAAAAATCTAGGGATAAGCGCCATGTCATTGCATGTTTTTTAAGTTCTACCAGTTGTTTTCTAGGTTTCCTAGAATTCCACTGTGAAATACTGACAATAATATACTTCAGTATCGCACAGTAATACTAACATTGCACACCTTACTACTCAAAATGAAACAGAAGACTTGCTGTTTAGAGAACAATGTTAGTTCTCAGTACGAGGAGTTAGGCTGTGAGAAGATAGTGGGTGTGGGAGGTCTCCAGGAGAAGATGAGGAGACTTATGAAGGGGATTCGAACAGAACTATTGGTTTGGTAGCACAGTCACTGCCAGCATGCTGGCTTGCTTTAAGGAAAGCAGGAAATGCATCCTCAGTCCTTTCATCTTGTCAGTGTTGCAGTAAATGGCATACAGAATTTGCATAGCAGTGGTCCTGGTCCTGCCTATGCTTTGCCTTTCTTTAAGCAGTTGGGCCACTGCATAATGGAGTTTTGTGGCATGCTGTGAAAACAGTCCTTAAACTGCAAGCCCTTCAGGGCAAGGATTGCCTCTTCTATGCCTGTACAACATTGAATTCAATGGGCCCTGGCCCTAACTGGAGTCTTTGGGGACTACCATAATAGAAATAAGTACTGCTACCAGTACCTTGAAGAAAATTAAAGTTGGACCCACCTCATCCTCTTGTAAAATTCCATCCAAGTTCGATCAGAGTCACACAGTCGTGTCATGGGATGACCCTCCCATACTTGCAAAACATGGGGCAGAATTTGGGAGGGCTCGGGGATATGCATTGCACACATTTGGCTCTTTTTATGTATTTTATTCAAAAATAGTTAATGAAAGCAAGCTCGACAGAGCTTGGACACAACTGACAACACATAATTGCCAAGGATCAAATTCTGTACCATTTTAAAACAAAAAAGGCTTAAGAGAGAGTGGGAATTATAGTCCCTGAAGGTCAAAAAATAAAGTTCAAAGATTGCCCAAGCTCAATCAAAGAATTTTTCATTGGAAAACACTATTTTAATGGAAACACATTGCAGGAGAACGTATGGATTCCTTTGGAATGTTCTGCAGAAATCAGGCTAATTATCTAGCCAGCTTGCCTACCTTGCTGTTTTCCAGCAGCTATCTGGCTCATTGACTGTTCAGCTGACTGGCCTAGAGTTATTTAAAATTCCCTTTTTGTGTTTCTCAAAGATATCAGTTTTTTGAAAATCCGGTCTATGGGAAATTTCATATTTTCAATATCCTTTGCCAATTCAGAATTAAGGATATTAAGATGTGAATTTTTCACATGACAGAAATTCCAGTTCACTTGCAGCTCTATCTTGAAGTATGCATTTGCTCTCCTTTTCGCAAGTACTCCACTTTTATTCTTCCTGTGTGATCTGCACAAGAAGGAATCTCCTGCTCTCATGTTAGTTCTCATCCATCTAGTTCCTGTTATTTGCAGCCAGAACCTCCCCAAGGAGGTAGAGTTGAATGGGAGAAAAAAGCCATAAGCATGCTTAGGATCACAGGTTTTCATTCATCAATTACTGAATGCATAGATCAAATAGATCAAGCATATTTTGTATACAAATCTGTAAATTCTGCTAAATACCTTGTCACAAGGACACAAAAAAGGAAGGAATGGATTTCTGTGCAGTACAAAAATATACAGAGGCCTGAATCAGTTAATAAAAAGTAGGGCTGAATGGACCTCCCCAGGTCATCTACTTCAACACGCTGCTCAAGGCAGGACCAGCCCTAAGTAAACCACCCCAGCCAAGGCTCCATCTAACCTGTTTTTGAAAGTTTCCAAGAAGAGAGATTCCATTTATTGCACATAATATTAGGTAAAAGTTGCTTTCCATATAAAGATAGGTTATTCCATTAAGAACATCACTAAACATCTGAAAATACATTTGTATCCCTCCCAGTTGTTTAGTACACTTTAATACTTCATTATTGAAATTACTTTGACCATCCTAAATATTCCAAATTCTATTTGTCTAAAATCAATCCAATACATATTGCACATTTTTCAAAATGTTGTGGTTTGAATATATACAAATGTACTAAAATTTTGATCATCCCACCTAACAGTCAGAGACATTCGATTTATACCACCTTAAAGAAAAAGCTGTCTTTTTTATGATTCTCAATCTGGGAAGTAAGTATATTCAGTTGGCCAAATGCTGCCTTTGAAAATGAACTATAGGCAGAAATAAATGGAAATACGTCCAGTCAAAAGATGCAAATTGTCTTTCCCACTGATGCTTTATTTTTCATCTGGTCTATCTGGCCAGACAAGTTAAAAAATACAAAACAGGTCTTCCCTGCTAGTTTATAAGAATTTCTAAAACACTTATTATAGCACTAAATATGGCTATAGAAAGCAGTAGGGTATGTTTAGAAGACCTAGTCAATGGTTCCTCCTTCTCTCAGGGCTAATCATTAGTTTTCAGAATATGTCCAGTCTTAATTCCATTCTTGGAAGAATACTTTGTGGGATCTTTTAGATCTACAATTACCGGGTGTGTTGACCAATTTATGAATGTCCCACAGTTTCTGAAGGCTCACATCTGGAATTGAAAGTCAAGGTACATGTGTGATTGCTTTAGAAACAGCAGGGAGGACTCAGTAATTAGCCTAGGTGCATTCCATTTTCCAGTTTAAAGTAGGTTTTACCCCATTTTACCGCCCTCCCCCCCGCAATTTGGGGAGATTGTACCCAATGGAAACTCCTTTTGCCAGGTGTTTGGATAGCCATGCCCCAGAGGTGCAGTCCCCAGGGTATCTGTGATAGCAGGATGCCACTCCTGTACTCTACCGAAGGGGTAAAATTCAACCCAGTAAACCAATAAAGTTCTGCTTAACCCTTCAAAATAAGGTTCAGCTGATTTAAGCAAGGGTGGACCTTGTGAGGGCCTTTAATGCACAGGCAAGAACCATCCAAGATGAGCAACACTACCAGAATTCTAAGTGTGGTAGCTGTTGGCTTTCTAAAACCTACAATGGCTCTCCCAACTTGTAAACAGATCATGCACATTTATTCCTAGCATAACTCTATCTCTCTTAAGCCACTTCCAATGATGTCATTAACGACCGTAACTGGTTATTTCCATTCCTAACTTAAAAGAAAAAGCTACAGCAGGCAGACCAAATTCAATTTTAAAGAACACGAATACAAAGACAATTAATTCAATAGAGGTACTTTGGCTTCACACCAAGTACTAAATTAAATATAAGGGTCAAGAGCCAAGGGCAAAGTTTTGTATGTCTCAAATATGGGATCCTTAGATGAAGTTCATGGAGGGGTGGGGGGGACAGGAGACGACTAGACAGACATATGGATATGCTTATGTACACACACACATACTCTTTCCATATGGAAGATATTATTGTTATCTCCTGTGAATGACAGGGAAAATTACTAGACTGAGAATTTGGATGTTTTGGGACCATCTGCTTCTTTTCCATCCAAATGTTTGTTTTAATTGATTTTGAAAAAGGTGGAGGGGGGCACACAAAGTATATCCCTGTCTCATGATTAATGCAGAGCTCATCATCGAAGAGATAATAATAGTCTCATCCTCTGGGAACCATGGCCCTCTCACATGGGGAATGCCTATAAGATGCTTTATAAGTGATTAGTCATCATGCATCACCAGTCTTTCACCAGCCTCATCCAACCACTTCACATTCTTTTTAAAGTAAAGAGAAAATACTTGATTGCTTGCTGTAGCTGACTGTGTAGACTGTAACTACCACAGGCTAAAAGGGCAAAAGCTCTTGTTCAAGGCTCTAAAAAAGGCTCACTCTTTTTTAGAGCCTTGACAAATGGCCCCAAACCAGCAAGCAAATGCTTAACTGAGCATGGAGAACAAGCAGGAGGAACAAGCAGGAGGAACTCACACTCCTGCTTGCAAACAAAGACTTCAACCTGGTTGGGTTAACAGAAGTCTGGTGGGACCCTACCCACAATTGGGCAGTAGGCATTGAGGGCTATAGGCTGTATAGATGAGATAGAGTAGGGAAAGGGTGTGTGTGTGGGGGGGTGGGCATTGCTCTCTATGCTAGGCAGAATACATATCTTCAATAGTTAAGATGGGATTGGAAGAGGGGCAAATTGAGGTACTGTGGGTCAGAAAACAAGGGGATCGGGGTGAAAGGGACTTGTAGTGGGGGTCTTTTACAGACTGCCACACCAGAAGAGATGAGCTAGACTTCGAATTCTCAAGGCAGCTCTCAGAGGCAGTACACTCAAGGGACATGGTTGTCATAGTGACCTAAACTACCCTGACATTTGCTCTGAGGAGCAATCAGCTAGATCTGCCCATTCATGTAGGTTCCTAACCAGCATACATGACTTTCATCTAACACAGGAGGTATATGGTCCCACTAGGGGAAATGCCTTACTGGACTTAGTGCATGCTACAGGGGATGATGACCTGGTGGGTGATCTGGAGATACAGGGTAACCTAGGGAAAAGCAACCACCAATTGTTAGAATTCACTGGCTGGCAAAAGGTGGGGAAAAGATAACTAGTAGGGCAGAAGTGCTAGACTTCAGAAAGGCTAACTTCAATGAGCTCGGGCTAAGATAAAAGGGCAACTACAAAAACAGATGTTTAAATGATTTTTCAGGGACATAAGCTCCCTAAAATAAGACTGCACTCAAGGGATGTCTACACTGGTGTGGTGCCACTGCCAAGAAAGCATCAAAAATAAGCCCCTGCCAACCTGCATCTGCTCCACATATTCCCAAGCTGAACCTGAGAGGGGGAGGGTGCTCCCAGCACTCTCTAGATCCTAACACACAAACACCCCCAAGAGCAACCTCTGGGGGCACTCCCAGAAGACACTTCTATTAGACACCTAACAGGTCTTTGGATTCTGTCTCAGTGGCCTAAAGCGGGGCTTGGGGAGACTTCACTCCTCCATACTCTTGCCTAGGCATATAGATTGAAGGTCTCAGTGTGAAAGTCACTGTACAAGTGGATTTATCAGGCACCTGACTAGACCTCTTATGCATAGACCATGATCCAGAGGATTGACAGTTTCTGATTAAGTGAAATAGCTTCTGGCTCTTATTTAAAGTGCTCAACTTCTATAAGATAGACCTTAAAACCTATGGGGAAAGACTTAACACATTGAAATAATTTTTTGAGCATCCTAAACTTGAAAACTACCTTCTGTGTAATGGTAGGGATGTTAATTTTTAATGAAAACGGTATTGATAACCCTCTTGCCCTCTTTGGGAATCAGGATAATTTGGTAACTGAGTGAACGTGCCAGGTGTCAGCTGGTTTGGGTTCCATTTCTATATCTGCCATGTACTTGGTGTGACCCTGAATAAAGCATTTTAAGGAAACTGAGTCACACATGAGCTATAAAATAAGAACAACAATTATTCCCTACCTCCTCGGAGCGTTGCAAGGGTGTATTCAATAACATCTAACATGTTTTCATGCCACGAAGTACAAAGGTATTGAGAGTCTAATATATCTATTCTTCATCTCTGATTTTCAGTCTCCAGAGTTTTCTCAAAAGCAAAAGTGGAAGTTGACTGAGCTGATGTCCTATCCTCCTTTCTTACTCAGTTTTTTTGATAATGTAGCGTTTTCTAACACTAAAGTACTATCCTAATTCTGTCCCCTCCCAAACACCAGCCCCAAGATTTCCTGTGAACAGTCTGAAGTAACTAGTCTAACCTTAGCCATCTCTCACACACAACTCTAAATAAATAGCTATTTCAGACAGATCATGGCAAAAGAAGTCATTCTGAAAGTTATACAATATCTTTCCATTTCAACTGTGCCAGCTGGTTCAGCATGTGCAAAACACTAAATTTCCCAGCATCACATGGGGACAAACTCGTCTTAAAACGGTACCCCCCCAATAGTACCTCCCCCCCCCGGTACCTTAAGAGAGTTGCATTCTGACTGAATAGTGAATACAAGCTAGCAGACAAAGGGCAGAAAGCTTCTGACAGGCTCAGTCTGTATTCTCTGGCATATCCGAATTAGTATGGTGCACCAGGGAACACTAGCAGAGGTGACTAAATGATGAGAAAAGTTATTTTAGAAATGCAATTATTTGATGACCTGTGTAAGAGTATTCACAAATGCTGTTGTTTTTAATCAACTATATGATTTGAGAACATTCTGCAAATAACTGATTAGATGAATTGCGTATTCCAAAAAGAAAAAAAATCATTAATTACATTATTTGCCACAAGCAATTCAGCCACTGAGTCCTCACACAAAAAAGGGTTGTACCAAGTTAGCGAACACTTGCTCCTTCATCCTCCTGAATTCCACAGAAACAGGTTCAAAGCAGAACAGCTCTTTTCATAGTGCCCTCGCTGCCTTAACAGCCTTTTTCTTCAGGGTGCTTTGAACTGGCTACAGCCCTGAGATGAATTCTAACAAGTGCCCTCACCCAAGATGTACCAGGTTGTCTCACCCCTGTGAGAAGCCTTGCAATGTGGCTATGCAGGAAACAAATCTGGCTATTTGCAGTGTCGCCTTCTTCCATCACTCCACTGTGATGTTGAGGTATCTTCCAATGTGTCCTTCTTCCACTCCCAGTCTGAATCCTATCACACTTTCCTCCACAGTCCATTAACTGAGACATTGTTAAAATTCTCCCCTGAACTACTTTATTTAATCAATTTCAGTTAGCAAGGAAGATTTAGCCAAAAGCTATTTCCCTCGTGCTGACTTGTAGTTCACCAACAAAACAGCTCCCTGAAGAGCAAGAATTGAGTTCACTGAAGAACATGCTAATTAAAACTGGATGAAGATTCCCTCATTAGCTGTAATTAATTTAGGTTTTTCAGGCTATTTTCTATGGGGTCTCCTTCCTGGCTGATGTGCTGAGGCTAATTAAGAAACTGCGAACTGTTAAGTACGTAATTTCCTGCAGAGACCTTCTCTTCAGTGTTGGGGCTTTCCCTGTGGCCACAGTAAGTAACTAATGTATATAATCATAATTGTGCATGCACACACTCACACATGCACACGAAACAGATAAATGAATCCGTATGAGCCACGCTGATGGTTGAATACCGACAATGTTCAGACATGCCAGTCCACAAGTCCCTTCCACAACCTGGACAATGTCAAAACAGATCCATCACATTCAGAGAGTCAGGCACAGGCATTGTATTACTCTTATTTCCTACAGAGCCGTTGACATTTTATACTGAAGCATTCTTTTCTAAAGGGCAGTGCAGGCCTTAAGAGCATGGGAAGGACCTTAAAAGACATCAAATCTTCACATTCCCTTCCCCATCTGGCAAATTAACCTAAAATGTAGAAGAGAATCAGCGTTAAATGACATTATTTTATAACAACTTACAGCAGATCCATTCTGGATTGTTTGCTCACATTCAGTCAGTTAGTCTACCAAAAGATTCTGCATATTATAGGCCAGATTGTAATCAATGACATGCTCACAAGAGTAAGTACTACATAGCTTGAGTGATGGGTGCAGAACCTGACCCTATCACAGCTGAGCTCAGAGACCACTCCTGTGACTGCGGCACTGGAACATTGCTGAGCTTCTCAGTTACTAGCCAGTCTCTTGAGTACTGGCACCTTACCACACTGCCATCACATCTTCCATACTTTCTGGGTTTATTGGCACAAAGGGGCTGCACACAAGTATACATGTAGGTTATAAATAAACACGTGCTCAGAATTGGCAACCACTTCCCCAACCTTTCGTGCCCATGGTTCCACAATATGGACAGCTTGTATTCAAACCTAAATGCAAACCAAGAAAGCACAAATGAGCTTTCAGGTATTGTTAGCTGATATTGCAGTTTGTGTCCCCAGTAAATCCTCCTATTGTAAATCCTACCATATTGATGGGATGCCCAAGATGCAGCTTCCTTGTGTAGCAGCAGCTTAGGAATGAATTTTTTGGACTTTAAAGACAGGGCAAGATTTAAATGATCCACCTGTCTTGCTCGTATCTCCTTTTAACTTGTATGGAGCAGAGTAAGTTGCTTAGCTTAATAGCCTAGAGATTTGAGATCAGACAAAACTCCACAGGCAAAATATTATAGTTATGTATTCCTGGGAAATTCCGGAGTTAGCAGGTTATACCTTAAAGGAAGGGTTTCTTATATAGATGCCAAAGCAGACTGTCTTGTGGCAAGTCCTCTTGCTTACAGTTTTGTAGCAGTTATGCCAGGGGTGGCCAGCCTAAAGCACGTGTGCCACAAATGGTATGGGCAGCCTCTGTGTGTGGCACATAGCTGACCACACAGGGGACAGGCAGCACCATGGCGGATAAGGCAGGGGGCAGAAAGAGCAGCAGCAGATCATGCAGGGAGCAGAAAACAAAACAGCAGATTAGACAGAGGAAGGGGATCGGAATGGCACTCATGGAGGGTACAGGGCTTAATTTGTGGCACACCTGCCAAAAAGGTTGGCCCCTGCTAATCTATTCTAACTGACAGTCTCACATTTTTCACATATGAGCTATTTTTCCATTTCTTCTGAAAAACAAGCAAAACCAAGTGTTCTTCTGTTCCAGTTTGTGTTTATATCCTTCTGGACGTTGTATACTTACAACAGAGAGCTGGTTTACCCCAAGAGCCTCGATGGGATCATACCAATGTGGTTAAATCATGCAGTGGTGAGTGCAAAACCTGACTATTGCATAAAACAGACAGACTTTGCAATGAATGTTCCACTGCTGCATTATTTGTCTTTCCAAAAGGGTTTCACACCTTTCTTCTTGTGTGCATGTGTGTTGCTATTTAAAGTCCATGTTGAATTATATGGATGCATTAGCTAAAATTGGCTAAAGATGCCTGTTAGCCTGGAGGGAATGTCAGTGAATCATTACTTGTCAAACCTCTTAAGTCAATGAAAAGGTGTAAGCATAAAAACAAAAAACAAAAACAAACACACACACACACACACTTTTCTCCATTACTGCAGTCAAGACAGAAATTGTTCTGTAAACAGAATGTTATGAAATACAAAATGGTGGAGAATACAGCTGGTGCCTGGTAATTTTTAAAAGAGGTGAAAAAACCAAAGAATATCTGACAGCTCAACAGCTAATAAGCTAATGTGTGCACGGCATTGAATAACTGAATTGAAATGACTGTTTACAGATTTCTATAAATATATTCCAGATTTCTCCTTCAATTGCCCTAGCTGTTTTCATGATGTGTTGAATAATCACATACTTCTCATCAGTCAAGTGTAAGGATGCTGACAGTAACATGGAAACCGTGGGTGGGTAGTAAGGTCATGGTAGCCTCCTGGGGCTGAGGAGGAAGGGGGAGGAAGGGGAGAGGTTCAATGCTAGATGGAAATCAGAGGAGCCAAAAAGTATGAAATAATCATACAGAAGTCTCAGCCTTGTTCTCTCAAGAATTCAGTTTCTTAACATTTTTCCAGCTCAATATTTTGTAACATACTGCAGTGCTTTTGAAGCAACAGGGGAAAAAAAAATCACAGAATTTCTGACTGAGAACACTTGTTACATTTTTTAAGCAGCTGCTTTATGCACATGTATCTTTACAGAAACACGTACATCTGCAGGACGCACATATAAACCACGTACGCACTAGTGATCTCCATGTCATAAACATGACAGATAACAGTCAGCGCGTACTTCTGACCGTATCACCTGCTCTCCGACCACTAATCCATCCCACCGGGGCTGCTTCTAACATTCCAAACCTCTGAGCAGATGCAAACAATCATCATTAAAAACAAGTTAACCTCATCTACAGGGAAAAAAAGGATTCCTTTTCTCCACAACATTGCATTGGTCTCAATTTCAAGATTCTGGATCAGCAACAGGTCTAGTTTAATATTTACATCAGTGCTACAGTCTTTTTGGGGGGGGGAGGGGAATCCCAGTGCACTGCTGAAAATCTGCCAGTGGAACTCCCTTGTTTATGGCCTTGACAGAATGAGACACCAGTACAAGAAATGGGAAAAAAAACTTCTGCAGAAATGTCTAAGATTTACTCATTAACATTTCTTCTGTCTTCTTGCCATAAACTAACTTTAATTTAAAAAAATAAAAAAGGAACTCTCTCCACTCCCACCCTCATAAACATTGCTGACTACTTTCAAAGTGGAAAATACGATGGTTCCAAAATTTCCTAACCTTTTTCCTGGTGAAGAATGCTATGCATATGAAAGCTTGTCTGACTTTATCCCAACTATCCAGTTGGTCCAATAAAAGATAATCACCTGCAGAATTCATTGCTGCTCGCAAAACTTTTTTTCAGAATTATTTTGAAATGAGACACATGTTTCAACTGGCCCTTTCCTGCAAACAGTTGCTGGGTTTGCTGAATCAGCATTTCGCAAGGAATGCTTACTGTCAAACAACAACATTATGAACAGCCACTTTAGAAGATGCTCATATTTCAGGAAGCATATTCCACTTACATCACTGTGACTGACCAACTTCTCAGCAACAGACTATAACAGTAGTCTGTATATATCAGACACATTTAGTTTTATAGTGTCCTGGGACATTTGTAAGACAAAGGTCATACCTTCAGCCTACTGTGAATGGCCATGCTCAGCTTTTAGCATTGCATAAATGATTAATACTGCTATTACATCCTTCAGTGTGTGGGGTGAGTGGGTGGGGGAAGGTTTCCTTCCAGTAAATGTAGGATGTAAAATGTCTGCTACTGGTGAAATAAGAGCCAAAAGCAAAACAAAGCAGTGTCACTGAAGGAAAATATTTAATCATTCTATGTCCTGTCAGCATGTATATAACGTTTTTAGGCTTTAAATACTGACCAAAACATTTCTTTCTTCTGATCTGAGATATCCACTGTCATTGCTAGGGGAGTCAGGTGACAGCACTTTAAAGCCACATGCAGACATTCCTGGGACCCGATCAACAATCACACACTTGTTTTAAGTAGCTTTATTGTAGACCAGGTCCCACTTCTGCACATGTTGACCAGTGCCAGGAGCCGTTCTAGGAACACAATCCCAGCAAGTCAGGATGGGGGGAGAGGTGGGTGGGACTAGCAGGTGGGGCTAGTGGGTTGGGGTGCTTTGTCCTGGGGTGGAGGGAGGAATCAGAGGACTAAACGTGAGGGTACGGTGGGAATAAGAAAACTGCAGTCCGGTGCTGGTCTCCAAAACGGTGCACACATGTTTGGTGGGCCACATGCAGATATTCCCAGCACCTGATTTACAATCATGCATCTTACCATAAGCCACTTAGCTACAGAGTGCACGTTTGTTGGTACTGGGAGCTGCCCTGGGATTTCAGTGCAACTCAGTTATGATGGGGTGGTGTGGGGTGGGAGAGGCTAAGTCTGCAGGGAGGGGTATCTGTTCAGGAGTGGCAGGCCAGGGACTTAAAAATAGCCTGGTCAGGGTGAGGGCAGGGGATAGGAAAAGTAGAGGCCCGGGGCTGGGGTGAGCAGATGGGATTTCCCAGTCCCAGGGCTGCGCTCAGAATCTGTACAAATGTTCGGTAGGCTTGGCTAACCTGTGCCCGATCTAACTTACTGCACCTCTCAGCTAATTAAGGCTGACCATTCCCCACCCCCAACCTCCCAATCTAACCTCCCCAAATGCACCTCCCACATTGGCACTTAGATCAACCTAAGTATAAGGTCTGCACATGGCTGAACCTTATGGTCATGGCAGTGTAACATCTGCACCTACCCTAAAAGTCAATTGCCAGGAAAAAGACTGCAGATTTCCTCCCCATTTGAATAACATTCTTCTTCACAGTTCTCAGGTTAGAGAAGTTTCATACCAACTGTAATGTGATAATATCTGGCTGGCCATGGCAAAAAGCTGTTGGTTTTGTGTGCTGGTGGGGGTTGTGGGCTTGTTGGTGACATTTACAGTGTGAATAGTCTTAATTATATAAATTAGGGACTGTCTGGGTCTAACTGTACACAGGGAAGTCAAACTGTTAGCTAACTAAACAGTTTGTCTGGAAGAAACACATACAAGATGCCTTGGGAATATGAAGCTTCCTGAGTTGGCAACTTAGCTTTAAATCTTCACTGTGCCAATCAAGGTGCCCCCTCCCATTGCTTCTGGTTCCTCGGGGTGTTGTCATTTTGTGTAATCAGCAACAGAATGTCTGACTGAAGCCTTCAGCTGTTTTTCCTGTGAACTTAGTCTCTGAGTGGGACAATTACCAAAGAAGAGGGGACAGTTATGATTTTCTTTTTTTCTTTTTTTAGTAATTAGAACATGCAGACACCAAGATACTGTTTTGATACTCAAACAGCTCCTTTCAGCTAGGCAGGCCCTACAGGAATTACGCTTTTGCCAGGGTTTTCAAAGCCTCACAAAGGAAATTTTAGTTGTAAAAATAAAGATTTGGATTTAGGATCCCCAATTAGCATTTAGAGGTAGATAGTCTCAGACACCAGGATGCTTTCTACTCTTGGCTCTCCAGAGTTTTGTGGAAGTCATTTTGTGCCTCAACTTCCCCATCTGCCTACCTCTACAACAAGCTTACACATCTATGGAGGTAGACTACTGCCTAAGTCATAATCCTAGTCAAAACTGCTTTAATGTTACTAAACCAGAGTTTTTGGGTGGAAGAATAAATGTCATTTTGGCTAAATCTTTAACCTGAAATTGTTTATTTCTTCCTTGGTCATCTACTTTCAAAGTATATCTTGACACTTTCCAAAAAGCCATTATCAGCTGCATAGAGTTTAGACTGGACCATAGGCATGCATTATTTATTTAACTGGCAATTGAGAAGAACATTAGATTTCTAAGGGGCTGACAGCACCGACTATTACATAAAACAAACAAGATAATGGGGGGTCATAAGTAGTGTGACCATATGCCCCAGTTTGGCAGGGACAGTCCTAGATTTTGTAAGATGGTCCCGGGCAGTTGGTGAAAACTGAAACAAAAGTCCTGGAATTGCAGGGGTGCTGGGCACAATCTGGTGGAGAGGCGGAGTGGCATGGTGCACCAGGCAGGCTCCACCGCCCCACTGAACTGTGCCTTGTGCCCCTGCCCACCTGCCTGGGACTTTGGGGATGGGGGTTGAGCAGGGTCCTGGATTTCTGTAAAATTATATGGTCACCCTAGTCATAAGAGATCACCAAAACAAATTAATGTGTAAGAGAATAAATTAAATATGTAGCTGTGCATTGAGCTGCATTCATGACAACTCCTTGGGAAAACAGTTTTTCTCCTCCTTCTAGGTTGCAAAAGTATGGTCTTTTCCAAGTTTACTAGGTGCATTTTACTTCTGTAAATGACAGGTAGTTTTCAGTTTAATCATCTCCTCTCCTAGCTTTAGGATATATAGATGGTAGTACCGATAAGCTTTTACAACTAGCCAAACTACATTATGCCTGGCACTTTAGGAATCCATAGTAAGAGATAGTTTGTATTGAAGGATTCACAAACTAAACCTTTAGGCTAAGTACAGACATTCAAAAAGCCCAAGCCTGAATTGATTCAATCTTTGCAGGTTAATCTAACCTGCATAGATTGAACCGATTTGCAAGCAAATAGACATTCACTTTTGATTCCAGAAATGCAGGCACATGCCTGCAGTGGCCCAGGCTAGAAGCCAGGGGGTGCTAGAGTGAGCCCTACCTTCCCCTCTGCAATGGCGGAGGGAAGCTGAGCTGGGGAGGTGGGGGCATGGCCAGGCCCCGGCAGGAGACCTAACTGGGGAGAAGTTTAAACCCCCATGCTGGCCTTCAGGGACGCCAGCCCTGCTGTGCCTGGAGTGGGAGAGGAGAAGCAGCCCTTGCTAGGCTTTTGGACAGGGGGCAAGGAGCATAGCCAGACCCCAGCCAACAGCTGGCACTGAACAGTAAGAGTAGAGGCAGGCCAGCCCTGCCCCCACCAGCCCATGGTGGGGGAGGAAATGGGGGGAGAAGGATAGCCTGGTGCAGCAGTTCCCTGATTGGCCAGCCCAGCCTGGGCATGGGGAGCCAGAAACACAGTTTTTTCCCCACAGTGGGGCCCAGTGCCTTGACCCTCCAGCCCTGAGCTCAAGGCAGCGCTGCACAGGGCATCCCTCCCCATCCCTATGGTGGGGGAAGAGGGGGTGAGCCCTCCATGACAGCCTGGCCCAGCCTCTGAGGCAGCACCACACAAGCACCATGCAGGCACAGCCTGGGTGTGGGGAGCTGGGAGCAAACCAGGCCAGGCTGGGCTGTTGGGGCAGGGCGTTTCCCAGCCGGCTGCAAGTCCATGGCAGCCTGGCCCAGCGCACCTGGTCAGTGGCTGACTGGGCAGCAGTACAGAGCCAATATCACTGCAGCTGCAGGTGGGTACTTTAGCAGCTGGACTGGCCACACGGGATGTACCTACAGCTGCCCGGGCTGGCTTGGAGGCATCAGTGGGCCCGGAGCCTGGCAGCCGCCCACCATGGGGGCTCGTGTGCCCACAGCCACCACTGATGCACCCCGTACATGGTGCTTGTGAAGAGCAAGCACCCTGCAGAGGGCACAGCAGAGGCAGCTGCAGGAACACAAGCCACCACAGGGGGTGGCTGCCAGGCTCTGGGTCCACTGGCGCCTCTGAACCAGCCCAGGCAGCCACGGGCATGCTCCATGTTGCCAGTATGGCTGCCAAGGCACCCACCTGCAGCTGCAGCAGCATTACCTCCACCTGCGTGTGCTGTGCTGTGCTGTGCTGGGCTGTCACAGAGCCACAGCTGGCTGGGAAGGGCTTCACTCCTATGGGCCAGCCCAGCCTAGTTTGCTCCCAGCTCCCTGCACCCAGGCTGGACCAGGCTAGGCTGTCAGAGAGCCACAGAATCAGCATCACACAGAGTCTGGCCTGGCCTGGGTGCAGAGAGCCAGGAGCAAACTGGGATGGCTGGGCCATGGGGGCAGAGCCCTTCCCAGCCAGCTGCAGCTCCACGATAGCCTGGCCCAGCCTGGGCATGGGGAGCAATCCAGCTCCCACAGCCCCAGCTGGCTGGGAAGGGCCCTGGCTCCCACAGCCCAGCCCCTGCTGGCCCCTCCACACCAACCCTCAGTAGTGCCTATGGGCCGACCCAACTCAGCTCCTCTGCCCCAGCCCCAGCCCCAGCCCCAGGTGAGGCAGGTGGATGGCAAGACCGTGCCAGTTGACACCTGGCCATGCACCTACCCCTGCTGCTGTAGTGGTGCAAAAGGGGAGGGGATGACCTGGGGCTCAGGCCAGGCAGTCCCCCAGTAGGCGAGGGGAGGGAGTGAGAAATAAACCCCCTGCCTGCCCGCTTTGTGTTAGGGGGCCGTGCCAACTGGTGTCTGGCCATGCCCCCACCCTGGCTAGAGAGCAGAGGGGCAAGGCCACCCCTGCTGTCTCAAGCAGAGAGCCCAGCCCAGCCCTGCCCAGAGCTGAAAAGCATGCTGGGATGCTGGGGGACTCCGGTTTAACATAAACCAGAAAGAGGTCTCGGACAGAAATTCCATAAACCGGTTTGACGCAAATCAGTTAAGTCTGATACTACATTCAGTCAGATTTATCTCAAACCAGTTTTAGCCATTTGGAAACTAGTTTATGTGCACTGAACTACTGTTCTGTTACAGGTTTAAACCAATTTATAATCACTTAAACCAGCATGCTTTTCATCTCTGGGCTGGGCTGGGCTGGGCTGGGCTGCCTGTTTCAGACAGCACAGCTGGCCTCGCCCCTCTGCTCGCTAGCCAAAGGAAGAGCAGGACGTGGCCAGACATCGGCAGGCATGGCTCCCTAACACAAAGGGAGCAGGAAGCGAGCTTATTCCCCCTTCCCTTCCTCCCCTCTCCCACCAGGGGACCATAGTTGGGGTCTGCCTGGCCAGGGTGTAGTAGCCCCTGTCAGGGCCCCCCCATGCAAGCTGAAGCAAATAGGGAGAGGAAGGGGGATTCAATCTCCCCCTCCATCCCCTGTCCCACTGGCAGCACAGGTCCATGACCAGGGCGGAGCAGCCTGCCATCCATTCTTCCCACCCTGCCTCCCCACTCCCGTGACAGGGGAGGGAGTGTGACTAGAGCTGGCCAGCATGGCCCCATCATCTGCCTGCCTCGCCAGAGCTGGGGCTGAGCCGGGTGACACTGCTGAGTGAAGGTGGAGGGGTCAGCTGGGGCTGTACTGCAGGGGCCAGGCCCTTCCCAGCGGGCTGCAGCTTGGGCAGGGGCTGCTCCCAACTCCCCATTCCCAGGGCAGGTGGGGCTGCCATGAGGCCGCAGGCAGCTGTACAGGGCCCTACCCAGTGGCTGCAGCTCTGTAACAGCCTGGCCTAGCAGCATGGGCACAGGCTGGCCAGGTAGTGGGCTGCCCAGGTGACTCAGAGGCACTGATGGGTCCCAAGCTTGGCAGCCACCTGCAGCCCCTGCCACCACACCTCCTGCCCTGTGCAGCATCCAGCAGCTTCAGCCACATCAAAGGCTGCTGGCTGACCTGGGACAGGCAGGCTGTTCTGCTCCCCTCACCTGCAGCTGCCACAGCTACGCCATACCACTCCGGGTGGGCAAGAGGACCTTCAGTCCAGTGGCTTCTGCTCAGTGCACAGAGTGCTATGAGTGGATAGCAGGGCCATGCCAGTCAGCTCTGGCCAGGTCCCCCACTGCCGGAACAGGAGGCAAAGCTGGGCAGACCCGAGCTGATGTCCTATTCCCACCTAGAGATGGGGGAGTTTAATTCCCCCTGTGCCACCCTTTGCTTGAGGCACCGCCCTACCTGGTGTTTGGCCTCAGGGACAAGCCTAGTAAGGGCTGCTTCCCTCTCCTCCTCCAGGCACACCCTGGCTGGGGTCCCCAAAGGCCAGGGTGGGGGTTTAAACCCCTCTGCAATCATACTTAATCCCTGCCAGGGGCCTGGCCATGCCCTGGTCAGCTTCCCTGCAGCCTTGCTAGTACTGCCAAAGACAAGGGAGGGCTGTTCTAGCGCACCTCATCTTCTAGCCTGAGCCACTTCAAGCATGTGATTGCATCTCCTAAATGTCTATTCACTTACAAATTGGTTCAATCTTTGCAGGTTAGATGAACCTGTAAAGATTGAATCAATTCAGGCTCCGGCTTTTTCAAAGTCTATCCCTAGCTCTAGGACAGTGTTTCTCAACTGGTGTGCCATCAGGCAAGTCCAGGTGTGCCGTGACATTTTGGGCTGGAGCCACACCCCCTGCCTGGCTAGAGCCCCACCTCCCACCTGCTGCTGCCGGGAAGCCCCTCCCATCGGCTTCTGGCTGGCCGCACCCCCCACCCCTGGTCGGTGTCCAGCTGGCTGTGCACCACCACCCACTTCCCTCCCGCCCCACGTCCAGTGTGCTGCAGTTCTTTTTTATTTAGGTAAGTGTACAATGGGGGAAAAAAGGTTGGGATTGCTGCTCCAGGGTATACACAGAGGCATTTTCAACTACACCTCAAATCATCTCAAAACATTTTCCCTGTGCTTGTATCAACTACTTAATAGCTCTTTAAACCTGCAAAAAGAAAAGCAGTTCCATTTGATCCCATTTCACACAGCCTTGGTTCTAAACCTTCTGGCAGCTATAGATACTTATAGGCTTTCCCTTATATTCATTTTTTGGAAAAAAAGAAAAACCAGTGTAAGGTTTATGATGCATTAAACTAAGCACCATGCACATTTAGTGCTACAATGCTTTGTTTTTTCCCCCCAGTACTGTATATGTTTTTCTGGCATTTCCATTTCTGCTGGCAGAGCCTCATTTCCTCAAAGAGAATACATGCATTTCATTAAAGATTGGTCAGGCATTGAATCCTCCCTGACTTCTGTTATTCCAGAATACACAGGTGCAACCTCCCTAACCCACCCCTTGAAAAGAAATTCCATGTTGTAAGTCTGCCTCATTTCAGCCTCATGTCGGCTTTCACCTGCAATACAAGCTTCAATCCTCTTATCTAAGTTCAGAGCAAAACAAAAAGCAAAAATCCCTACTACTATTTTGGCTCCAGTCACCATGCAAAAAATCTTTTCACAATAAGCAGTAAGTTGTTCAATAAAGTACTGGTTATGAGAAATGCACAAAGCCAAAAAAAGCATGTGCCACCTTAGAGCAACTCATCTTAGACACCAGCATGCATTTGCTCACACAGTTTCTGTGATGATACATTGTATTCATGGTAATCATGCTCAAAAATTATATGTGCATTTTAGGAAATATGGGACCACTTGGCTTCTCTTTCAAGTTGAACATCCCAGGACCTGAAAAACAAAGTTACTTTTGTGACATGGCAGTCATGGAATTGTAGAAAAATAAGGCTAGAAGGGACCTAAGGAGGTCATCCAGCCCCACCCATCCTCAAGGCAGCATCAGCCTTGTCTAGCGATCTCGTCTAAATGAAAAGGCTAAGCCTTTTTTCGTTTTACACACACACACAAGTTTAAACTAAATGGTAATTCTTCAATCTTATTCACACCTGCTTAATTAAGAGAACCCACTGCATCACTAGCTCTAAAAATAAGACTGTTTTTAAACGCAGTTTTGTTTTTCTGGAAATGCACTGCTACTCCAGAATGTTAAGAAAAGGAATAAATAACGTTGAGAACTGAACTGTTTATAAAACAAAGTATTTTAACTAATGCGCTTTGATATTTAAAAATAAATTTAAAACTATAAAAAGAAAATGAACTATGAAGTTTAATACCAAAATCAGCAAAGAAGGGAAAGCAGAAGAAGTAGTAGTATAGATTATAGAGTAAAACTGCAAAGGAGAAAATTGAGGGAAGACAACAACATAGCAGAATAAATCAAATGAGGTAACTTGTTCCTACAAGAAGCCAAGAATAGAGAGAACACAAGGATGGAGGAAAAAGTGGGAGGGATAGTAAAACTATGCAACAGTGATGATGCTTGGAAACTATGTAGTATCCTTATGCCAGGCTATCCAGAGGTGCAATTTTTTTTAATTAAAGCCACATGCACATATACACAAAGTCCAGCATTTGGTTGCAGTAACTAGAGACAGCCACCCTATTATTTACGCAACTTGGGGTCCTGATCAAGTAGGGTACAGAAACAGATGCTTAATCTGCAGCATAGGTCTACTCCCAGTGACATCAGTAGGGCTATTCAAGCACACACTTAACTTCAAAAACCGAACACTTTGCTGGAGAGTTGTCTGAATCCTCACCTACCATCATTCATCACCATAGGCAAATTTTACTTCTGCTTAGGGACCATTTTCAAAGACAGAACTAACATAATAAAATATTAGATAAAATAGACAACCTATTTGAAAACACATATATATTTACCAAGTACTGCACATTCTTAGTATGTAAAAAGATGTACAGAAAGGATATTTTAGTCTTGTTTAGCTTGTGCTCACTAAATGCATCCCCAATAATGATAGAAGCCATGGGGAAAGAGACAAACCCTTGATTTAAGAATACTAAGAACATGTCACAGCTTAACTATTTTGAGCTGGAGATGAATTGGCACACCAGTATTTCAGATTTCATACTCTGAAAACTGGTTCATTTCAGGATAAGCAGATTTGCTTTGACTATTATTTATGTTTGATTCCATTATTTTTATTGCAGTTTAAGGCTCACTTCAGTTTGTCATGGGTGAACATAAAAGGCAAACCCATGCTGGTTTGAGCAGTTGAGTCACAGTACAAGAGAAAAAGAGGTAAACTTTATCAACATTATGCCCTTATCTGTGTTTCCAAAAACTTTTTTCCTCTGACAAAACATCTTAGCCAACTTGATGAAGCACAGCATTTAGTTTTTGACACTTTTAGTTTCAAGATACTGTACAAATACAGAAGTTTCCCTTCTCTCAAAAATGTTTCTGCCTTAACAAAATTGGTAAGCTCAGCAAGCAAAGTTATTTAAATATATGGATAAATAAAGTAAAATACAATACAATACAATACAATACAATAAAAAGCAAAAAAGGAAAACAATTTCTTAGCGAGGGATGAATGAATGGAGCTTATTCAACTCATTAAGATATATTACTATATACTGCTACTGTTTTAGCCCAATGATTTTTTTTAAACCTTGGAATGAAGTAATTTTCCTCCTTCTGTGATAATTATTTTTTGTGGGTTTCACTGTTTACAAGTGAAACTGAGAAACTGTTAATTGAAATAAAGAATGAGTCATTGTTTCCCCCAGTTTTTGCCAACATTCTGATTTGTGTCAATCCAGACTTAATTATTAGAGTTTCTTTTATTCCAGAAGCATAACAGGTTATATAAACTTTGGCCCCAGACAAAGATTACATGGATTTAAAGAAATTAAACAATTAAGTGATTAAAAATACACAATTAAAATTGGGCTTGACTGTCTTTAATGAATCATAGAGTTTGGGGACTCGGCTATTAGAAATAGCTAGAATGAGAAAAGACTTTTATCCTCCCCCACCCCCCCCACCAACAAAAATGTGAAAAGTCTTTAAAGGCATTTCAAGTAGTCTTATCAACCATGGTATATGGTCCATCACTAAAGTCAGGTTTCTATCTGGCATCCTAGTTAATTCATTTGGAAAGCTAATTGAGTGCCATTGACAAAGGGCACAGTTTTCAATAGGTGGCCAACCATGCATTCCACTGATATTTGCTGTACAAATACAGAGCATGGAAAACTTATTTACTCTTGTAAACATATTCCATAGGACTGCCATTGTAAATAGCTGCCATTGGAGGAAACAAACTGCATGTAGTGCTGATAAATAAACATATGCAATTACTTGCAAACTTTAGGATAACAAAATCGTGATGAAGACTCCCTCTTTTTGACTCGATTGGTTTTTGAGTTGTAAGTGGATCAGCGATGCATATGCTCACTGTGGAAAGGATGTGTACAGTGACCACTCTGGATCAGGAGGAAAAGATCAGGTCCACTAAATCACACACCTACACACGGAGTCAAAATGTAAACCTGGGAGAGGAACACTTACCTGTTCTATTGGTCCTGTATAGAAATGTTCCACTAATATATGAGGCGTTACCTACAGTTACAACAATTATATTTCTAAGATAAAAAAGGGGGTAACTTGTGTAGTAATGTGTTTTTAGAATCATGAATTATTCTGAAAACAGAGCGCACTTTTATTAATACGTGTGCTAATGTCACCTAGGGCTCTTGTACCTGTATTTGGCATTTAGTTGCTAAAAATATTCCTGGTTTAATTTTTCTTTCTTAATTTAAGACGGCTAAATAAGTAACGTGGACACGATTTACCACGTAAGGGCTTATTACACTATGACTAGTAAAAAGCGCTAGAGGGCATGTCAGAACAATTTTACCCTCACGCCCTTTCAGTCATACCTTACTGCCAGGTGGTGCTCTAAGACAAGAAACACCCAGCTGCAGCACTTCTGCCACTCTCTTTTCCTGGGTGCAAGTTGCATAGGGCGCTCAAAGAGCTGAGGTGCAAAATCTTTCAATGCAAAGCTAATCTCCAAGCATGGAGCACTTGGGCACTTTTTTTGGCGCCAAAACTTTCTGTGCAAAGCCCCACAGGGCTTCTCAAGTGTACACATCTCCCAAGGCTGGGTGAAGGAGGGGAGGCACCCTTCAGGCAGCGTGCTTTTTCCACAGGAAGCTGGGTACACTTCGGGCTACCCCCAAGTGTGCTCAGAACATTGCCTCTGCCCTGGCTCTGGGGTCCCAAAGGGCATCATTCCTTGCCCTAACCCAGTACCCCTCACTTTTCCTTGATGCAAGTTGCATGGGGCACTTGGGAGCTTTTTCCTGGCCTCAAACCTTCCCATGCAAAGCTCTGCATGTTTTGGGGCAAAATTTTCATGTGCTTACCAGGCAAGCGCGAGACTGGTTTTTTGGGTTTTTTTACACCAGAATGAGGTGGCGGGGGGGGGCGGGTCTGGCCCCTTGAGTGCCTATAAATTCATGGAGCAGTAACTAACTCGGGTGCGTATGCTGTAGACTTTTGAGGTGAATGAGAGATGGCTACACACCAGAGAGACAAGGATGCAGCCCTGCGGGACACTTGCTCCTGGGTGGCACAGCACCTTTTTCATAAGAGTGCAGCCTGCTGCTCATGTCAGGTGCAGTATTGCCTTTCAGTGCAGGATGAGGCAGCTTTTTGTGACACTGAAGAGGACACCCTGACCTCTTTCACAGCCAAACGGGACATTTACATACATAGGTAAGTGAGAACAAACACTTGGCTGTGCTAGGAGGGAGGGTGGCTTGCATTGTTTACTTGATCTTTCACATAAATGGGGTTTAATTGCCATGAATGATGTTGCTAGGTATCCAACAGCATCCTGTAGTAGCAGGGAAATTTTCGAGGGGTGTGTGGGGGAAACCTCCTCACTACCCTTCCTTGCCCT
Organism: Crocodylus siamensis; assembly: GCF_052110815.1. Lineage (NCBI taxonomy): Eukaryota > Metazoa > Chordata > Crocodylia > Crocodylidae > Crocodylus > Crocodylus siamensis. Next base: position 131,146,869 of record NC_143397.1, on the reverse strand, counting down.
CAATTGCCTTTCTCCACCTTCCCCTGACCCCCGACTCACATACAGGAGGGCTACCCCCATTTCAGGGCTGGAATGACTGCATGGTGGTTTTACAATACAAATTCTTCTGCTCTTAACTTTCCCCTACCACCTATTCCTAGTTCCCAAATGCTATGCTTTATATTATGCTACTACCATCACGCAAAGCAGACAAAAGAGAAGAAGATAAGCCTGGGAAAGTCGCCTGATGCCACTTCTGTCTCCAGAAAAAAGGATGGCAATGTCACTGCCAGGTGCCTATTCAATACTCTTAATATCCTTTTAGACTCAAAACAAGCAAAAAAGCCTATGGGAATTCACCATTAGCCTCTCTCTGCCTTGCTGTAGACAAGTCCTCGTATTGTGTGAATACATGAGCAACTAAGCTTGCATTTTAAAAAATCCCTTCGTAATTTAAAAATTAATATTTCTGTTTCATGTATGACTATTCCAATATTTACCAATGAATACCTTTTTTGTCCATTTTCTGCCCTGCTTCCAGCCTTGCCTTCTTCTTCCTGCTGATGCTACATGCCCCGGTTTGCAGTGCAGTGTGCAAGATTTAAAAATGCAAAAAACTTACAAATGGTCATGCTATTCCAGGCAGCTACCTACTGAAATATGCTTCATTAACTCATTTCAAGGGTCATGTATGTAAAGTTCCTATTTCTTTGTCTTTTCATGTAGCCCAGGTAATTATCCCAAGTAATTATGCTTTCCCTGTGGCTAGGGGCTCCCTTTTACCACTCCTGGTTGGTACTAGCCGATGTGCCCTCTCCTCTCCCTACTGCTACAGTGCAGTTTTTCCAACAACTTGGAACACAACTTGCACAGCCCCTCCAAGCCTCCTAACCACTTGTCTACCAGGTACAGTAAACTCATTGGTAACTGGCACCTTACATGCTGGCATGCTCTGTTAACCAGCATGCCGGCTTGTGAGGAAAAGTGAAGCTGGAAGTGCCTGCTGTGGCACTTCCGGTTTCTCCAAGCCAAAGGGCCAACGTGGTTCCCATTTTCAAAAAAGGAAGGAAGGAGGCCCCAGGAAACTATAGGCCAGTTAGTCTTACCTCGATCCTGGGTAAGCTTTTTGAGACAATTATCCTGGCACATGTCAACGAGGGGCCAGTGGGGGAGGTTATGCTTAGGGGCAACCAACACGGGTTCATTAGAGGCAGATCCTGTCAGACCAACCTGGTGGCCTTCTATGACCAGGTCACCAAATCCTTAGATGCAGGTGTTGCGGTGGACGTAGTCTTTCTGGACTTTAGGAAGGCCTTCGACACTGTCTCTCACCCCATTCTCATTCAAAAACTAGGGGACTGTGGTGTCAACACCTACACTGTCAAGTGGGTCACCAACTGGCTGGAGGGCCGCACCCAGAGTGGTTGTGGGCAGGTCTTTTTCAACCTGGAGGGATGTGGGCAGTGGTGTTCCCCAGGGCTCAGTCCTCGGGCCCGCACTGTTCAACATCTTCATCAGTGACTTGGATGAGGGGGTAAAAAGCACCCTGTTCAAATTCACAGACAACACTAAGATGTGGGGGGATGTGGGTATGCTAGATGGGAGGAATAGGCTGCAATTGGACCTAGACAGGTTACAGGGGTGGGCAGATGAGAACAGGATGGGTTTCAACACTGACAAATGCAAGGTGATGCACCTGGGGAGGAAGAACCAGCACCATACCTACAGGCTGGGGAACTCCCTTCTCACCAGTGCAGAGGCAGAAAAGGATCTTGGAGTCATTACTGATGCCAAGATGAACATGGGCCAGCAGTGTGGGGACGCAGTCAGGAAGGCCAACCGTACCTTGTCATGCATCCACAGATGTATCACGAGCAGGTCCAAGGAGGTGATCCTCCCCCTCTATGCGGCACTGGTCAGGCCGCAGTTGGAGTACTGTGTCCAGTTCTGGGCGCCGCACTTCAAGAGGGATGTGGACAACATGGAGAGGGTCCAGAGGAGGGCCACTCGCATGATCGGGGGCAGCAGGGCAGGCCCTATGAGGAGAGGCTATGGGACCTGAACCTGTTCAGCCTCCACAAGAGAAGGCTGAGGGGGGATCTAGTGGACATTTACAAACTAGTCAGAGGGGACCAGCAGGCATTGGGGGAGTCCCTGTTCCCCCGAGCACTACCAGGAGTGACTAGAAATAACGGTCACAAGCTGGCAGAGGGTAGATTCAGGCTAGATATCAAGAGGAGCTACTTCACGGTCAGGGCGGCTAGGATCTGGAACCAGCTTCCAAGAGAAGTGGTGCTGGCTCCTAACCTGGGGGTCTTTAAGAGGAGGCTGGATGAACACCTTGCTGGGGTTGTTTGACCCCATTACTCTTTCCTGCCATGGCAGGGGGTCGGACTTGATGATCGGCTCAGGTCTTTTCTGACCCTACCGACTATGAAACTATGAGCCCCCAAAGCCCGGGGCAAAGCAGCCTGTGCTGCAGAGCCCCCACAGCCCAGGGGCATACCAGTCTGCGCGAGGCTGTGCAGGTCCCACATCCCTGTCCTGTGGGACCCACAGGGCCCGTGGGAGGGGCGGCGATGTGGTGGTAGGGACAGAGATGCCGCAGGAGGGGCGGGAGGGGCAGTGGGAGAAGCGGCACACAGGGCCACTCAATTAACTGGCATATTTTGTTACCCGGCATCCCCCATTCCCAGATAACAGAACTTTTACTGTATTTATTTATTCTAACACTTACACACCCACATGCAAACATACATGCTATTATCATTGTTTTAAAAAACGTCCCCTGCCCAGATCGTCACTCTAGGCCCCTGCCTGACTTGGCTTTGTTCTACCAGGAAGGTCCACTTGTGGGCTACATGTGCTACCTCCCTCCTTCCCTCTTGCCTATGCTTCACCACTTGTAGACCCATGGCATCCCAACTTGTGCACACACACTCTCTCTCTCTCTCTCTTTATTTACAACAGCAACAGTACTGAACTGAAATATCGAGCTTTCTCCCCCAGGTGCTTTCTAGGACTGTGTGAAATTTCACCCTGTGTTTCATTTCGAAGCTGTTTTGATGTTTTTAAAGCTTGAAACAGTGATACAGAAATGAAACAAAAGCCTTCGAAACAGCTTCAAAATGAAACAAGGGCACTTGAAATGTTTTGAAAGTTTCAAAACATGCTGAGTTTCGAAACCACGTTTACTTGGCTTCAGTGCCAGTCCCAGCCAGCAGCAGCAGTCTCCTGTCATATGGCAGGCAGATCGGGGCCTGCCCACACTCCAGGGAGGGATGTGGGGCTGTGCTGGACTCCTCCTGGGGGTGCAGGCCCACAGTCTATCTGCTGGATGACAAGAGACTGCTGCCGCCGGCTGGGACTGGCTCTGGGTGCATCCTGCACCCAGGGCAGGTCCCCACACAAGCTGATTTGCCCTGGGCCCGCCTATTGCTGGTCCCAGGTGGCAGCACCAGCCTTGCGTGATCTGGGAGGTAGATCCAGGAGCAGTCTGGCACAGCCCCTGCAGCCCTCCCGGGGGTACAAGTAGGCCTCATCTGCTGGCTGGATAACAGGAGGCTGATGCTGTCGGCTGAGGCCAGTGGCAGCACCGATCTTGCCGGTGCTGGGTTCAGGCTGCACCCAGTGCTGTCCCAGGCAGCGGCAGCAGCCTCCTGTCATCTGGCAGGCAGATCAGGGGCTTGCCTGCACCCCTGGGAGAGCTGCAGGGGCTGTGCTGGACTCCTCTTGGGGGTGCGGGCCCCTGATCTGCTTGCTAGATGACAGGAGGCTGCTGCTACTAGCTGGGGCCAGTGGCAACACTGATCTTCCCAGCACCGGGTGGGCGAAATGTCAAAACAGCATTGAAACAGACAAACAGTTTTGATGAAACACAATGGAATGGTGCTTTTGAAACAAACTCAAATCAAAACACTGTTTCGTTGAAACATCAAAACAGACAACGAAGTGGAACGATGCTGTTTCGCACTGCCCTAGTGCTTTCCCCATGGCAGGGGGCTCCCTCTCAGCACTCCTGGTTGGTGTTGGCTCATGTGCCCTCTCCTCTCACTACTGCTATAGTACAGTTTTTCCAACGACTCCCTCCCCCTTGCCTATGCTTCACCACTTAGACCAATGGTGTCCCAGCTTGCACACGTGCGCGCACACACACACACATGCTTTCATGCACTGCATAAACACTTTCCTCAGGTCTGAAACCTGGTAAATCTCTGCCAGGAAAGGGCCTCACTCCTCACTCCCTCTTCCTTCAGCCGCAGGCAGACACACACACACACACATACACAGAGCACCCTGCTTTGTGCTGGCGAAAAATGTTTATTTAAAATGCTCAGCTCTTTCACTGCAAACAGCAGCTTTCTTTTTGGGTTTTTTAAGTCAAATCTAAAAAAAAAGGGGTTTCCCTAAAAATCAAGACCGAGATTACATGCAGGTTTGAACAGTGTTGGTTGAAAGTAAACTTCGTGATATAATGTTATTCTTTTTCAACGCGCACTCTGGGAAGCGGGGTGCATGCTGTGGTGCTGAGACAAATATATTTGGGGTACAGACTTAAGAAGATGTTTGGGTGAGAGATAGTAGGCTGTCAGTGGTAATTCTTGTAGTGGCAGTCCTGTTAAAATAATTTAAGAATGACTCGCTGTTTTTTTACAAATGTTTAAGAACTGATGAGAGCTTGCTTTTTGTTTGTGGACACATGCTCCTTCATCTTCATCTTCAAGAGCAGCTGCTAACGCTCAACATCAATGTAATTATCAAAAAAAAAATCAACGAGAAGCTAAGGAAAGTATTCTTCATCTACTGATACTCCTCTGAAAGCACGGCTATGTCCAGTGCAGAAATAACATCAAAATTAAAAGATACGTGTGATGTGTTAAAGCATAGTAAGCAAGCCAATTTGGAAGTTATAAAATGCACTAGTAATGACATGGTACAGTGTTTTAAGAAATTAAATCAGAAGGTCAATCTCATTTTGAAGGGAGATCAAAGGTTCAGACAGGAGTTTGTAACAGAGTTTCATGAATGACAATGTACTGGGAGCAGCATTGAGAGTAGCCCACCCAAAAAAACCTCTCCAAACTCTTGTAAAGGAGAGCTGTTTCTCATGTAGCTGCAAGAGGAGAGCGCCAAGGCGCTTCAGGGCTGACGATGCTGATGAGGAGGAGGAGGAGGAGGAGGAGGAGTGGGATGCTGATGTGACCCAGGGAGGGTGCGGGAGAGGGGCATCTCATGGGGGAGCAGGTTCTCATGACTAGAGTTTTCTATGACCCCCCACAGAATTGGTGCACTTCTCCCTCCCTCATGTACTGCCAACCTGGTATTTGCAAAGCAGATTGCACTTCAATGTACCAGGGGCTGCATGGGGTCTGTGAGACCCAGGTTAGGTTCTTAATCTAGAAATCTCTGATAGAAATAAAGTATCTCAAAAGGACTTAAAAATACAGGACGCTCTTCAATTTTCTGTACAAAAGGCTGAGTGAAAATCTTTTGTGGCGTTGGGTAGGGTGATACAGGGAGGCACCCAATAATATGAATCCCAAAGCTGGTGACAGCCAACTTGGGGCCAGCATGACCAAGGCTCGTGCTTTGTGGCTGAGGGCACTTATCAAGTAGATCACGAGCCATTAGGCCTTTACAAAGGCATTAGGGGAAACACGCTACATAATGTAGCATAAATTAGGTATGGAGCACAGCAGGAAGACAGACAGTTGCAAGATGCCTTTGCACTGCCCAACGTGCCAACCTTCTCATGAGGCAGAGGCAGCCACTTGGGGTACTTCCCTACACACTCCATGGGTAATATGGATAATCCCCCCCTTACCCCACCCCCAAATTGTAGTGCACACTACTGTATACATGCTGCAGTACAACCACCTTCCCAGCATGAAACCAGTAGGAATGCCAGTGGGAGTGCTGCAGACATCTGTGCTTTGGGGGACAAAGAAGAGTCCAGGACTATGGTAAGTTGGCAGATGGTGGGGTAGCTTGCAAAAGGACAGTGATTTGGAGTTTAATTTTTGGAACAGGGTAAATGCTCAATGTCATATCCCCTGACAGCTCTTCGAAGGCCTGACAACAGAGATACAGCAACACAGAGAGAGGAGGACTAGTATCAACGAGGATACAGATTCATTATTTAGGTATGTATGTAATGGAAAGAACTGTTAAATACAGTTCTGTCCTTTGATAAGAAAGTCCAAGTACTTGGATTCTCATATTTAGCAACATGTCATACAATACAAATTTCAAATTTTTTTGGCAGGAGTGAAATTTGGCAGAGGAGCATGATGACGGAGGAAGAAGAAAATTAATCTTTCTTTCTAAAAGTGAAATTATATGATTAAATTAAAGTACCTGTTTGTTAATATTTTAGTTAACTTAGGTTATTAAAAGTTTTTTTAATACAATCTTGCCTTCTGTGTGCTTGCTGGAATTGAAGACAACACAAAGAAGGGTGAGGAGCAGAAAAATAGGGGAACGCAGGGGTTGAGGTGCCCCAAACTCTGGGCAGGAGCAAGCAGGGAGAAAAAAGTATGGGGTTCAGGTGGAAAGAGGCTGAGGCTGTCTTGGCCAGCCAGCTCGCTATGGTAAGCAGCAGGCAGCACAACGGCGGGGGGTGCCCCCCCAACTCCTGGCAGGAGCAAGCAGGGGAAAAAAAAGTTTGGGGTCTGGGTGAAAAGAGGCTGAGGCTGATAAGGACAGCCAGAAGCAAAGTGCGTTGAAAAAGGCAGAACGTGTTTTCTTGGAAATCTCATTTTTCATCAATTTAATATAACCAGTAAAATAAGCAGTAAAAATTTGCAAGATTAGCACCTGGTGTCCAGAAAAAAAAATCAGTGCAGGAGAACTTCCATGGATTTCCATGGATTTACAAGTGAACCCAAGCGGCAGCTGGTGGTGCAATAGTTGCAAAGCCAGGAAAAAATCACGTTTTTGGGCTTAAGTAGGATCCACGTTATAAATTTAAAACAATAAAAATAATTCTCATGGAAGATATTTAGGAGCTAAAAATAAAGCAGGTGTTTTAAATTACCACAAAGAAAAAACCTAAAGGATAAAATCAGCTGATAACGTGGATACACAGACACGATTTAGCTAGCTTAATGGCGATTTTTGTAACGTGGTAACAGGAAGTGTAACGTGGTAACAGGAGAGGTGTAACGTGGACAAGCATCCTTAGAGCAGGGCAGCAACCTGTTTTTCCCCCACCATGAAAACTTGCAAGTTTTCAAATTTTCTCTCAGAACTGGAAAAAGTTCCAAGTTAGTCAAGTCAGCATTTTCTCATTTAAAAAAAACCCACTACATCCAAAAATTTCCAACCATTTCTAGTCTCTACTGCCAGCTTCTAACTCATCAATAAAATGGATTCATACATCAGAGTGGAGATTTTTTCCCTTGGAAACTTGGCCTTCTGAATGAATATATTATAAAACATTGAATCACTGCATTTGTCAGGTTAATCACAGCAACAACATACATCTGGTAGGGCTCCTGACAGATTATCATCCAATTTCTACAGCTTGAGGCAGCATAATACATACCTAGACCATCCCTGATCAGTGTTTGGAAGCTCTTAAGAAAAGGTTAGACAGGAACAGGAAGGTTTTGGACTTTCCAAGTAGTATGTTCCAGTAAGTGACCTCAGCTAACCATAACTAGAGAGCTTTTCCTATCTAACCTAAATTTCACTTGCAGCAAGCAAGCCAATTACTTTTGCTCTTCATGCCCACCATGAGTAAAACAAGTTAGTTATCTCTGTCTCCTTCACAAGACAGTCTTCTAATGTGTGAAAAAGTGTTGTGTCCCTCCAGTCATCTCTTTCCAGACTAAACAAACTCGATTCTTTTAAGTTCGCCTTGTATCGTCTAAACTTCTCTTATAATTATTTCCTTGCTTATGTTTTCTCTTGACTTGTTCTCCTCCCAACTTCCTGCCTTTTGTCTATATCTACCTTAATATGCAATGTACAATGATGGACCCCACCTCACCTAAATGGCCCACTGGGGTAGCATGGTTGAAGGCACATCAGTTTCTATAAGGTAGCCAATGGCACATTAAGGAGAAAAGTGTCCAGTTGCCTTTGGACAACTGGACACAAGTGCCCACTTATATCTGAATTGACTGAAGGCCTTTGTTAGGAGTCTGGGATGAGGCTGAAAACTCATCCTTCAGATAGTGACCTTAGCCACTCCACCACCTTCCACAACCATCTTAGAAAGTACCTATCCACTTAGCATCTAATTAAGTCAACTGTGAATGAGGAAAGTATATGCATCTTTAATTCAGTTAGTCTATAAGGTGCACCTTGCCTTTCACCTAACTTCAGACTAACATGGCTAATAATCTCAATTATTTTTAAACAAATTTTTGTGTCGTCTGGCCATTAAATAACACCCACAATAGGAAAGCAAAAACTTGAAATAAATGCAACTAATTCAGCAGCACAAATAATAGATCCTTAAAGTTTGCTGTTTTACAGATGAAGCAGAAGTAGAATCAAAATATAAGAATTCTTTTCTAAAATGCACATTTTTGTGTCCAGTGAATAAGTTAATGTGTACTTAGTGCAGCCAAGAGGGGGTGGTATATGCAGCCAGGAAAGAAAGGACAGATTTGAAGGTATGTGCTTCAGTGAGATGGATGCTCCCCTAGAAGCTAGCAGGCCTGGAGCTCTCTTCCCAGTGGGGTAGAAACTTCTCTGCTGTTCTCCATCCAATGAATATTAAAATGGAAGGTGCAGTAGCTCAGCTTTAAGTTGGGGGCGACTGGATAACGTTTATCCTGATGCCTGGTAGTTACAGCATTGTCCTGGGAAGTCAAAGAGAGATAGATTCAACACCCCCCAGGATGAGCGGGGTATAGCACTGTTAGCCGTGCTGATTGAGAGAAGACTTCCCTTATATTCCTAAGGAATTCAGTCATAAATTTCACAGTGGTTGGAGCTAACATTTCTCTATTATATCCTATAATGAAGCAAAAGACTGTCCTAATCCTTACACATTACATTGCATCATATACAGCTCTATTGTAACACCTTCCTCAAGCACTGTTTACCACATATTAGTAAGAACATTACAATGATTTTTGCTGTATGGCTATTTCCACACTGCATTATGTGACATGTACTCTTTTAAATTATATAATGTTAAAAAACAAGTTTGTTTGCTTGCATATTCTCATTTCCATGTTGTGTGTAGTACTACACACACACACGCACACACACATACTGCACTGTTGCCACTGGGTGATTTATTTCCTTTTCTTCTCAGCACACTGCTATTGTTGTGTTAGCTCTGCTGGAGATGATTGTTACACCTCACTATTACCCTCCAAAGAAGAAAGGACTGACTTTATTAGGATTTGTCTCCATCGCCTACATCAGTTGGTAAGAATCATATAGTATAAACCTGGAGATTTTCTTTAAGTGCCCTGTTCTGATAAAAAGACATACAAAAAACTAGAACAGGCAGACAAGGTTCTTTGGATGAATCTGATATCTTTTGTTAGACCACCTTAAATAGTTGGAAAACAGTTTTAAGCAAGCTTTCAGGTTCAAAAACCCTTTGTCAGGCTGAGGAAGTTTCAGCAGTTGGTGTGTGCTCTTCCTGGATGGAATGAAAAGTAAAGAAGCCAGAGGCTGGGCTGGTATGCATACAAGACAGGTAGTCAGTGAAAATGTAGATCAGGGGCTGGCAACCCTTGGCATGCATGCCCAGCATGGCACACAAGGCCATTTTGCTTGGCACGCCACAGCACAGCTGTTTGGAGCCTCCCGGCTGCAGCCAGCCCCGGCTCCGTGTAGCTGCGGTGGGCGACAGAGCCCGGGCTGCTTCCAGTAGGGCTTGCAGCGTTCCAGCTGTCTGGTGGGAGCAGCCCGAGATCCTGGGGAGTCAGGCAGGTTATAATGTGTCATAAATTCAATGTCTATAGTTAGCCCATGATTTTTAGTATCCAGGAGGTTGATGAAGTGCAGTTCATAGGCTTGTCTCTGGGAGGTGTTTTGTAAGTTTCCTTTGAGGATCAGGACTGAGAGATTGGAGAGAGAGAGGGGTTTTCTTGTGAGAAATGTGCCCCCATTTTTTTATTGGGTTTCTGATAAACAAAGTTATATGTTTATGTGATATCTATTTATATGGTATAATAAAAACACAGTGTGAGGGAGAAGCGAGAGAAGTTATACTTGGAATAGTCAGATGACAGTCAAAAAAAGGGATCATGAGAGTAGGCTCTACCCAGGTACAGAGAAGACAAATATGGCTCCTGAAATCACGCACAATATCTTCTGCTAATCCAGGATCTCGCTTAAAAGGCCAATTGTACTGAATTACCACAAGCCATGGTTTGCAATGCCTTTACATGGATGGCATTCTCAGCTTGCTTCCAACAGTCAGAAAGAAATTTATTAACCCAGTACAATTCTTTTAACCCAGTCTTCTGCCAACTTTTTGGTGAAGATATGCCTCATTCATACAAACAGCAGCTTTCCTAGAACTAGGGCAAGCATCATGATAATGTGAGAATACTGACTAAGCTCATTTAAGATACCATTAATTAAAGGTCATAGTGTCATCTGCTGTTTACCTTCCAGTGTGCAATATCACCCACTACAAATACTCAAAGAAACAGCAGGCTATGCTGCTGGCAAAGTGCACAGTACTCATAGCTGAAGGCATTTCCAGCCTGAGTCTCTCTCACAGCTTGGGAGACACCTGGTACTCCTGATAATAAGCCAATCAGGCCAACCAAGGTCAAACCTGGTAACATCTTGCACTGGCAGTTGCTCCCAAAGCCTCCTTTGAGTTGCTATTTTCTTCATGGAATACATAACTCATTGTAGCCCTTGGTATCCTCACTATTGGGCTCCCAAACAGAAGAGCATCTGCTGATGGTCTTTGACATAACCTTGACGTGTCCTTTGTGTCACAGCTCCTTGCTACTGAGGCCAAGTCTTTAAAATAATAAAAAAATACTATTTATGTTAAAAATCTGCATCCAATCCATATATGTGTCCATTCTTTACTAGAGCTGCCTCCACCAGTGGCACAGAAGTCCTGTCTTACTGCCTTGTGCTCCTGAAGTGACTTTGATGGTTCCTCTTTCCTCGATATCTACAAGTTCAGTTGATCCATTTGCAATCTGGGCCAGTGAATTGGGCAGAAACCACTAAAGACTGTTTCAGAACAGCTTTAGGACCTTTCCACGCCATATACTTTTTTCTTAAGGACCTGCTATTGACTTCATAACAGAAATCAGATTTCTGCTATATTCACAGTGGAAGATTGTTTCCAAACATGGGAGACCACCACTTGCAGTAAAGAACTTGAATGCTTGAAGGGACAGATTTTGCTACTCTAAGTGATACTTAATAGTAATTTATTATACAAGTAGTCCTGTGGAAATCAAAATCAAAGGTGTAAAGACTCTGGCCAATCTTCCTTTTCTCCGGGTTCTCAGAACTCATGTTATCACATTCTAAACTTCAAGAAAAGAAAACAAAAATTGTCCTTTTTTCTTTCACAAGTAAAAGTCAAATCTAACAAAAACCATGGCAACAGATGCCCCAGTCAGAAAGGTACATGTGCCTTTGGACAATGGAGCCACAAAGGAGTGGAAATCCTACCACCTCTCTCAGCCCCATGAATATGAACTAAGTACTGCATCTTGAGACAAAATAAAACCCAAACTAAATTCTGGACCTCTAAACCACTACTCCATCACTTTCCAGTAACGCTTCCACACTCCAACTCTCTCACAATCTAAAACATTTGAGTTTTATCAGGCAATAGATTCTTGGGCTCCATTTCAGCATACAACTTTCTGTTGTGAATTAACCAGAATCTCAAGTAGGGAATTTGCATCAAGATGTTTTTTTCCCCCTTTTTGGATCTTGCATATCTCTTTGAATACCTCCTCTGGGACTACTTTTCTTCCTTCAATGACTGTATAGCTTCCATTAACATTAATGAAAATGACACACACATAATGAGAGGACTGCATAAACCCTGAGCAGTTTTCCTCCTTAGATATTGTTGGGCTTCTGATGTGAACAATTCTGCTTCTGAATCCTATACTGATTTGATTAACCTTGCTATACCTGCAACATCATGCAATACTTCCTATACTTGCCCCGAAGCATCCAGAGGACTTCAAACTTATCCTGAATATTAAATTTTTACTTTAGTCTAGTTACTGTATTTATTATCACAAAACTATTTAAGGTTTGGGGTTTTTTTCACCTAATTTGAGTCATATTTTCAAAATAATGAGATAATGATTATTATACATGAGTTAAACAGATAATCACACATGCCCAAGAGGCGAGTTGCAAATGGAAACTTGTAGGATGGGTTTAAATATTGATAGTGATGTTGATTTAAGAGGTCCTGTTGATATTTGGTCCTCTCTAGCCATAGTCCAAATCTTCACTGGAACCAAAATTTTCAAACTTGGGTGCCTATTGACAGGTATATGAACAAGCATTTAGATGCCTAAGCAAGAAGCCTGACTAGACTAACCAGAGGATCTATCAAGCTAAAAGACAACCAAAAGGCATAGTGCCTCTAAAAAAGCTCTTGTTGGAGTGCATAAACATGAACTCAAGTACGTGACTGAAGGGCCCAACTTTAAAAAATCTGATTCATACAATTTGGTTCCTCATTACAGACAACAAAGACTAGAATCACTCTCTGTTTTATTGCATTCAACTTGCACAGGTTATTAAAACATAGGTATAGGCTACACATAATTAAAAAATAAAACCACATCATCAATTTCCTCAACTCAAATTCCAGTTGCTCTCTAGGGCTAGGGACAGACATTACACATAAACTGATTTAAGCCATCAGAAACTGGGTTAAACCTGTAACAGAACAGATGTTCAGTGCACATAAACCAGTTTGAAAATGGCTGAAACTGGTTTGAGATAAACCTGGTTGAATGTAGTATCAGACTTCACTGATTTGGGTCAAACCAGTTTATGCAATGTGTCTGTCCCAGACTCCTTGCTGGCTTAAGTTAAATCAGAATCCCCCAGCATCCCGGCATGCTCTCTGGGCTGGGCGGGACTCTCTGCTCCAGAATGCTCTGGCAGAGACTTGCAGGCAGAGCAGGGTCTGCTGGCTTCCTCTTCCTGCCCCCTCACCACTCGCTGCTTAAGCAGGAATCCCTTCCTCCTCTCTGCCATAGAAAAGCCCATAGCCAGCATGTGGCATGCTAGCTAATGCTGTGTAAAGCTCCAGCAGACACAGCAGGGTCTGCCTAGCTTCCCCCTGCCCTCTCCCCCTGCTGCTCAAGCAGAATCCCGCCCCTCCCCCATCTCCACAACATGGACCCCAGCCCCACAAACCCTGGGCACGTGTCATACTAGCTAATGCCGAGAGGAGTCTGTGTGTGAGTCTCTCCAATTTCACTGGGGCAGGCAGACAGAACAGTGACCATTTAGGGCTGTTTGGAGCTAATCAACAGGTCAGCCGGTGAGCTGTTTAAGAACTTTGAAGTAATGAAGAGAGGTTATTGTTTTGCTAATTGGGTGACAAAGACTCTTATCACTATCAGCCCCCAGCTGGCTTGCTTGCCTACCAGTTTGCTACAGACAGTATGACAAAGCAGGGAGGGAGACTGAAAAGCTCAGTATTATCAACAGATGTATGCACTGCAACCCCCCCTTGCCTTAGAGTGCTAGCCTGGGGCTGGGGGCTGGTAACACTCCTGCCCCTTGAGCAGCCAGTGGGGAGAAGCCTGGGACCCTGCAGGCAGACCTCCCTAATGAGAGAGTCCTGCCAGGGCCTGGCCACACACCCTCAGCTCAGCTCCCTGCAGAAGGGAAGGGAGGGCTGCCCTAGCACCCCCTGGCTTCTAGCTTAAGCCACTGCAGGCAGGTGCCTGAATTTCCTCGTCCAGAGAGAATGTCTGCCGGTTTCAAACCAGTTCAGCCCAGTCAGGTTGGACTAACCTGCAAAGATTGAATCAATTCAGGGTCAGACTTTTTGCTACTACTACTAGCCTAGTAGTTAATATTTCCTGTTAGCATTACTGGGGCCTTTTTATATGGTGTTTGTTTTTTTTAACCTTGCTTAGTCATTTCACACACTGGCTGTGTTTTCTGATCAAGGGATCTATAATGTTGAGAATAGAATCTAATTTTACAGATACATTTCCACACTCCGTCCAGTAAAAACTATTAATATCCATTTCTCTCAGTAATGTTTGTCAGAGGGCTAAAAGATCTTTCTTCATGTATACAACTACAAGTCTCTTTTTTATGCCCTATCTATTCCTTCTCTTGCTACCATTAATCAGTTACCTTTCAAAGTCAGAAGGCACCTTGCCGCTTTTTTCTGTAGTCTGTGGGGAGAAGAGTTGCCTGTTTGGGAGTCAGGGGAGCGAGAAAGGGGAAGAGGATTGGGGAGCTAAAAAAATAGCCTAATCTTGGTTGAGGTGTAGAAAGATTGCAGCCGTGGGGCTAAAGGGAGCAGCTGGGGTTCCCCAGGCCTGGAGCTGCACTCCAAATGTGTGCAGATGTTTAATAGATCAGGTTAACCTGTTTCCAGTCTAAATTCACTTGCTCAGGTGAACTAATTTACATCAGGCCAGCCATTTTTTGCCTGACTTAACCTCCCCAAATGTCTGCATAGATGGGCACTTAGGTAGACCTAGTGCTAGTTAGGTCAATGCAAAATGTAATGTCTGCACATTCCTTCAAGCTACTTCAGTGTAATTATCTTTGCTGTGGCCAGTTCATGATAGACATTGCATGTACTCCACCACATGTAGAAGAAAGTAATTCAAAAGCAGTCAGAGTGTACTTCCTAGAACAAGAGTCCAACTTTCCAAATGCCTTCTGGAAATACTACATTAACAGTTGAATGTTAGCCGATTGTTTTTTCTTTAGAACATGGTAGCTTTGATGACATAGTCCTTCCTGCGTAGGAAATGTTTAAAAACTCTTCTTCTAACTGAATGATCCTAACCCAAAATTATCTCTCCATCTAGGGTCCTGTGGATTTACTGGGCAACTAAACAGTGGGTATATCCTCTCTTCGGTTTGTTCAGCCCAGTGTTCCTAGCAGCCTTTTTCACTGGTAGCATCGTCTTCATACTATGTATCTACACCTTTGGAGAGTTCCTTAACCATGTGATTTGGGGTCAGTTCACTTTTTTCTTTCTACTTGTAATCAAAGGGGGAAAAAAACACTTTAGAGAGTGAACACTGATTAAATAACAGAATAGTTATTCGTGCACCTGCCTACAGAAAAGACCATCCACCAAATGGGTATTTCAATTTCCCAGGACCTACATAAATCACACACAGAAAGGATACGGCAGTTTTCCAAAATACAGCTGGGATCCAATAAGATAAAAACAATGCCATGCAAAACCAGAGTATCCCTGACTTAAATCTTTTATACTTACATGCAGAGTTAATTAAGATATGAAATATCACTGTATACCAAGGGCTTAGAGAGGAGAGAAGGCAGGCATTAATGTAACTGAATGCAAGCAGCAGTTTCTGTCATGTGAGTACAATAAATAGCCCATATGGGGGTTCTACCCAACCATTCACATACCCTCCTTCTGTAGCCACAGGCTAGCGACAAAGGAAATAACTTAAATCTCCACACTCCCCACCCCACATCCCTATGTACACATGCTTGGAAAACTGTCCAACAGAAAAAATATTTGGGGCGGCTATGCTGAACAGTGAAACAAATAGTAGGGATCACTTATTTCTTTGGTTTCACATCTCTCTCTCCTTCCAATATATACTTGAGAGCAACTATGTTCCTGTCTGGAGAAAATGTACTCATTTCACCCAAGACAAAAGTTTCTGATATAGTCCAGGTTGAACTTTGTCAGTTTTTATGCATAAAACTGCATTCTCTGAGAGAATTGTAGCCTAACCCTAGAACAAATTTCAGGAGATTGCAGACCAGATCTTTTAAGCTGGTGGGCCTACAGTTGGGCTCTCAATAAGCACACAAGTTACTTAAGAAACAGACTCAGTTTCACAGTTGCTAACTATATTCCACTGAAGAGGTCCAGGTGCTCTATCACTCTGAAAACTGCTTTTAATACCCAGATTAGAACATTTTGTCCATTGGATTTTCTTGCATGAATCCATCAGTAGATGACTGGCTCTGGTAGCATAACAGTAATTTAAACACAGAAAATATTAAGGGTCAGGCTGTTTAGTCATTCATATCTGCTTCTTCACACTGCTTTATTACAAATTGTGCCATTGAAACTGAACAAAGACTGTGTCCCCATAAATGTGATTAACAGTCACACTATCTCCACTGCAAGGACATAAATGGACCTGCACTGCACAGGAAACTGCAAAGCAGAGTAGATGTTAAATGTGTGCAATGTATGTATAAAGAATCGCACTTCCAATCCACAGTCAGTCACGTTAACAGTGAACTGTGCCACCATTTATCTTCCCAGGGATCTCTTCCCTTGTAAGATGTAGAAGAGTTCTTCTGTCTTACTCAAAGTCAGCCCTTTGCTTCCCCTATTTAGTGCAATCATTTGCTGGCCAGAAAAAACAAGCCCAAAGACAGGCTTATTAATAGGATATGAAAAAATAAGCCTCAGTTCTTAAATAGACATTTCTCCACAATTTCATGATGGAAGTAGTCAGAAGGAACTAGAGATGATCAAAATAAGCAGCATCAGTTGAATAAACATCATTTGATTTCCAAGGTGTTCACTGACAGAAGCAAAAATGCCAACTGGTGATCAAATTTGTGCAAAGCTCTGCATTTTGCAGCACTGACTAAATATGTTCAGCTAAAAGGAGAAATCAGTCACATGAGAATGTGTTGCTTAAAGTTAAGCCCAAATCAGGCCACTAATGCCCTATGGCATTGGCAAATTCGTTTTCCAATCTAATTCCAATCTATTCCTACTTTGATCTTTAAGATGCTCAGCAGCACATTCACATATTGAGGTGTACCTACTCCAGATGCACATGACCAGATCCTCAGCCAGTATAAATTAAAGTAATGCTCCAGATGTCACTGGAGCTCCATAGATTTATGCCAGTTTAGGATCTAGCCCACATTATGCAGTTTTTATTTTTCAAAGAACCTTTAAAACCACTGTCCTGCTCCTGTTGATAACTAAAGATCCTATTTTGTCACAAGGGTTTTAGTCTTGGTTTAAAATCTCCACTGTTTGAGTCATTTAATTCTTCCCATCTCTTGTGATTTCAAATGTACATGGAAGTTTATGCCTTCCAAAGTCTACAATATTATCTAGCTTTGATGTGCTCCATTAAATGGAGGCTGGTTGCTCCTCCAGAGTGAGCCTTGCTACAGTACAGGGGTAGGCAACCCTGGCACAGATGCCAGAGCATGGCATGAGAAGGCATTTTGCTTGGTACGTGCCATTTTGCTTGTGTTGCCATAACAAGGATTGGGCTCCTCACGGCTCCCCCACTGTCCACCTCTGGCATACCAACATCTTACAAGTCAAGCTTGCAAGTGTTTTTGGCACTCCGCCCCAAACTATTGCCAAAATGCCAACCCCTGTTATAGTGACTGAGGGAAGCCACTTCTACTGTGCAATATAGTTTGCAAGAATCAACTCCTCCTCAGTTATTGCTTAATTCACACTGGGACAAAACTCCCATTAAACTCTGGCCCTAAATCAGTTTGCTGAGCTTTAAAGGTGTTTTAGGACCATTCTGCAAAGATAGGTGCTATATGAAGTCTGCTGTCCCTGGCTCCCACCTCTAACATACATATCCAATTTTGGGCTCAATAGCAATTGACCCCCCCAATCCTAAATACTTATCCCCTCCCCCATCTTGGGTTACACTTTCTTTACCATCTCTCCTCTCCCTCCCCTCCCCTCCTCAGACCATTAAATTTCATGCCTTTGCTTCATCTCTCTCATTTAAAAGCTAAACTCCTTACCCATTATCTTAATTGGTTATACTGACCTAATCTCTTGTGAAAACCAGTAACTCAGTATGTATCAGTAATGACTCTCACCTGTACAGAGATTGAGTTAAGCGGTTTGACTAGGCAGCACAAACAAAAAAAGGAAATTATCACATTAGCCCAAGTTGCTTATTGTTCCTCTATCAAATATGGTTTATTAAATTTATTACATTTATAAGCAGCAATACCCAATGTAGCCATGATTGGAGCTTAGTAGAAAGTGGAATTTTTTCCTTTATGGAAAGTTTTAACATTTTGTTTATAAACTAGAGCATTTTTATTTTCTGAGTTAAAAAAAAAAGTTTTTGAGGAAACCCAAAACTAAAGTGCACAAGCCCCCCATTATTTATGAGAATGTTCATGCTGTTAAAAACCTGATTTCTGGCTAAAAACGTTTCAGTGGAAAATGTTGGCAGTTTTCAAAATGTTAACTATCTGTTGTTAACATACCCATATCACAGAAGCACCTATTGCACATCCATAACAAATTTGCCTCGACTGTACCTATATATACATCTCCACAACTGCAAACAAGCCAAACCACCTGCAACTTTCAAATCACCACCACTCTTAAAATAAAAAGCTCCTGCCACACAACCCCCCGAAACACCACACACAACAAGAAATATTTCTCTCTTTTCATAAAGATACAATTTTCTTAAAATGATCCCAAAGTTCAAGACTGATGATGTTCTGTCCTGAACAAGTAGTAAGTAAGGTTAGAGATCTTGTACCAACTCCATTGAAAACAGGATGCAGAATCATTTTGGGGAGTTAGGAATCCAGGCTGTCTAATAATATATAACATGTTTTGCATTGTTTTTTACCTCAGGACAGTCAAGAGACCTCAGACCTTAAAATATACTTTATTATTTATAGATAAACTGTGTTATATAGTGTTTGAGGTTTTAAAACTGCATCATTTTTCTACCTTCCACTCACACAACTGGACTCACGGTAACTAAGGCAACCCAGATTTTACAAGCCAAGAGACAGAAAATAATTGAAATAATGTGTACAGAAATATGTGTAGAATAATGTTTTTAAGAAAACCCCAAAATGTTTTGAAAATACTTGCTGTTGTTAGGTAACATGAACACCCCAAAGTGAGTAATTAAAAGCAAGGGATCAAACCCTCCACTGGCATCAATTTACAGCAGCAGAACATCTGTGCCACATGTTTGTGCGCCAGAGTGAAACGTGCAACTGGTTCTTTAGTATCTGGTCATTGAAAATCTCACACAAGGACTACAGCTCTGGAAATACATATCCACAAGTCAGCCTGGAAGAGGAACAGGACATGATAGGTATCTTCAGGGATTTGCTGTAGGTGACATGTACAAGGTTAAAAGGAATCATTTGGATTAGAGTGCTTGAGTCTAAACCTTCCCATGATATAGAAGCAAGAGTACCAAGACAATCCTCTCTCTCACTGGACAACTGGAGATGCAGGCAAATTATTCCCCACCCCCCAGTAAACCTGCAAACCTCTTTCTAGTTTCTTTGCTTTCTTACTTGGTACTGAACATGAGCAGGAACTAAGTGGGATGCCCATTGCTTTACTTACTAGCTATCATGATGAGATAGCTACTTTGCAAGTGAAGAAGGGCTGCTAACAGAGAAACCAAGCCAAACATTTCAGACCCTTACACCCACATTTACAGAAAAGAAAGGTCAAGCGGCTTAGCTCTGCCCTGAAACAAATGGGCAACAAGGAATCTAGAAAACAAATACAGGTGCGAAGAACCAAGCACTTACTTGTGGCAAGAGAAAAGACAGCCAGCCAGTCAGCAGCTGCTGCTTGTAGAAATGGCTTCTGAAGAACTGCAGCTAGTACCTGCTTTTGCAGAATTTAAAGGCACAGCAATGAGCTAGAGAACTTGCTGGGAAAGGGGACATAGAGCCAGAAGAGTAAACCTAGATATGTTTTCTCAGAGGTGCACTCTGTGCCATACAAGGCCCTCTTAGAGTCCTCATGTTGCACAAAAGCAGTTCGTTTCTCTGGAGGCCCGCAAAGATCACAAACACACAAACATCAGCCGGCACAAAAGGATGTATTTGTTTGCAAACAAGGTCAGAGTGGGGCATTGATGCCCAAATCAGCTTCTGACCAACTAATTGTGTTTGCAAGCGGAATTTATCTTCTCTGTCCTGAGCACGTGTGCAGAAACAGGAACTCTTACAGCTACTTCCGTTTCATACAAGCATACATGTAGTTACATCATTACATACATTGCATGTATAGTATAATTAGCTACTTAAGTATGCGGGGCGGAGAGATGAATATGCAACAGTTCATTAAGCATGCCCAGAAACTACAACAGTTCGCCAAAAGTTCATACCCCAAGGCCACAGTCAATTGAATTCCAGCTTCTGCAATCAGCATGAGAAAGGCTAAGGCATAAGAAAGACTAAGGCGGGTGAGGGGGAGAAAGGAGCCTTGGGCAGTATTTCTTTCTTATCAGGTTCAAGATGCAAGCTGCGCATTTCTAACAATATTCCATTTCTAACACTCATGTGGTGGGTCTCAAGCTGTCCTTTTAGCCTGTTGTATCCATTTGATTCTCAGCTTACAGTACTCAATGAGGCAAGTTGCATGGCTAGCTGACAACCCTGTTAGCATTTATGGACTGCTCTAGGCTCCAGAGACCTTCCTCCAGAGTACCACTGCATCTCCTGTATCAGCATCCCCATGCTTAAAAGTGGCATCAGGGACTCCTGAACTAAAGCTTGTTTGATGAGGTTTAGGTCAAATACCCCCACGGCCATTTTTAACTGCAGGGACGCTGATACACCAGATGCAGGAGGCTGCTGGAGCACGGCAATAGCTACGCTCCAGCAGACCTGATTGAATCTGCTCCGACATGCTGGAATTCCAGCGCATGGGAGCAGCCTCCACACTCATGCATAGGTGCCCTTAATGTGCTTCTGATGTGCTGGGTTTTTTAATGTGTACTATAGTTTACATAGATTTATAAAATATTTAAGTCACTAACATTTGCATGGGTGCTGTTTCTGTATCTTTCTGTTTGTAAAGGAATACATACCCATGATTCTATGCCTTTAGGAAACCCAACTTCAGTGGCAAGGCATAATTGAGTGAAGTTAAAAGTTGTATTATAATCTAAGGCTGAAACCATGATGTTTGTGCTGCATTCTCCTGAACTGCTACTGAATTGAGAATAGAGTATCTACAATGACTGGCTGTAATGCTGCAAACCTTCCCATAGATGGGCAGGTTAAAAACTCTGCCTTTATACTAGAATTGAAGTCAGCACAAAAGTCAACGTTCACATGAATTACAAAATACCTGTGCTTTTTGAGGCTCTCTGAATAACTAACACAATGAAGTTGATTTCTATGCTTCTTTACAATTGTCGAGATTGCTCTTCATCAGTCCCTACTTTTATGGTGCCAAACTGTTTTTTAAAAGAAGGACCAATTCTTCTTTTTAGAAGTTACCCTCACTTGTATTACCATAAATTTAAACTTGAACTGTAAGGGTATCTTTACACAGGCTCCAGGGTGGGGGAGGCGCTTTAATTAGAGCAGCTCCGAAAGCCACTCTAATTAAAACACCCACACCATCACATGTATTCAGCATCCCATGCTTCAAAATAGTGGTGGGGGCACTTGAACTAAGATTCGTTTGATGAACTTTAGTTCAAGCAACTCCATTGCCATTTTGAAGCACAAGGATGCTGAACAGACACGACACAGAGGCTTTTAGGTGAGCTAATTAACGTGCACTAATTAGCACGCATCAGAACAGACATCCAGCACGTGTTTAGGTCCCCTAAATAACCAAAGTTGCCACATTTCCTTTAATAATTTTGTAACCTCCACAAATTCCCAGAATTTGCAGTGTTTGTATTTCTTATGTCAAACATAATTACATAATAATCACTGACCTTATACCTATACACTTCAGATGTGTCCATCGAAGCACAGGTAACCATGGGGTAGATGTGTCTGGACCTTCTAATCTCAAAAGATGGAGATGACTCTACAGCTAAAGAGAATTTTCCTTATGTGTCAGTAATGAAAGGGCATACCTGTTTATCTGTTGTCCACTATGGAACGATATTATCATAAACACTTGGAGCAGTATGTCTGTCAGTGGAGACCAAAGACACACCAGCCACTATGTTGTCACTGGCATTAAAATTCCTCCTGTCTTTCCTGTGCTTGCGATACTTGTTTACACTGACTGATAAAACATGATTCTTCCTCTACGAAATCTAATTACTGAGAAAGCAGCTTATTGTACATCAGGTTCGTTCTTGCGTTCTGTATAGTCTGGATAAACTCTACCAAAGGAATTTCCAAACAAAGCAGTAAAACCCAGTTTATTGCTAAAATGAGGAGCTTCGAGCCGAGGCGTATCTGAGTGGCTCTGCACCCAGGGAAGCTATGCAATGCCTGAGGTAGTGCTGTTTATCATGGTACCAATCACAGTTAGCTGCTGCTATGCTCACAGCTATTTTTTCAGACCCCCCCCCAATAAAGGTGGCCCTGAGGTTACTGCCCTGAGTCACTGCCCTCAGTTACACTACATTGAAGGATGCTCTTGGGAGAGAGAGGGGAGGTTAATGCAGTGGACCACTGGAATCACTCAATTAGTAGGGAAAGATTATCAACAGCAAAGTATGGGCAGGGAAAGTAGATCACAGAGAGGGTGAAGAAGGGTGCTTCAAAAGGTTTGGTCAATCCGTACAATCATTTTAAAAGTTAAATGCTTACTTGAGGCTTTCATGGTTAGCACAGTTACTACATATCTGACCACAGCTAAGGGGAAAAAATGTCGACACCCACTACCTTTGCTTCTTTAAGATGTTATTGTATTTTTTTTTTGTTGGTTTCTCTCCATTTTGCAAGACACTTCTTGTGGAATAGGACTGATTGTCCCAGGGATGAAATAAGTCTATGTCATTAATCTTTCACATGGATGTAGAGAGTTTGATTTAATGACATGCCAGGTGACACAGCCTTAATGAGGCATAGAGATTTTCCTCCTTTTCCCTCACTATAACATGATATCTTTGCTGCTTCCTCATCTGCAAAGCTTCATAGACTTTTGTCATAGCTAAGGGGAAGGCTTTTAGTAGGCTGCCAAAACTTGCCAAGATCAACAGTAAGCATGTGTGGGTAGACATACAGATATACACCTAGAAGGCAAACAGAGTGGATTGGTAACTGGTTAATGGCAATTGTCAGGCTGGGATATAAAGAATGGAGAGGCCAGGGGATGCCCGATGGCCTTGCAGGTGAAGTTTATTTTTAAACAATCCAGAACGCTTTATTATCAAATCCAGCTCATTAAGGGTCACCTCCTTTTCCCATTAATAAAATACCGCCCATTGGTAAAACACTTCAAGATCTGGTCCCCGGTGCTTTTCAAACTCTCTTCAATAGCTAATCACCCAACACTTGCTGAACATACCTCACACAAGGTCCAAGCTATGCAACTGGCTCACTCCTGGTTCCAGGCATATTCAACCTCAGCTCTGCTTGGCTCCTGAAGTGTTGTTTCAGTTCTATCTCTACACCAATATGCTTTACACACTAGAGGGGCCTTGTACACATTACAAGTCCCTAAAGAGGACTACCCTTTTTTTGCCTTTGCTTAGCAATTTCTTCTGCTCTGCCTCTGAACAGGAGATTCAGCAGTAATACTGGAATACAAGAGGAAGGGCAAATGAATCTTCCTTTGCCAAGCAAGTGGTCTCTCCCTGAATTCTGAAGTCATGAAGAAAAGGAAAAGAAGCAACACTATGATAAACCCCTTCTCCAATGTATTGTGTCTTCTGGTGAACCCAGATGATCATCACATCCATGGGAACTGATGGGAAATATGGAACGTCACCATTTTACATTACAGTCAGGAAAAAAGCAACGGCCATGAAGTAGGAAATGCATGCATGTGTTCACAGCTTTCTCATCTCTTATACAGTATATATGAGGATGTTTCTGTGCTTGTCTGAGCTTGTAACTGGACAATAAATTACGCTATGAACTTACAGTGGTATTACAAACCAATCTTTTAATGCCCTGTGAAAGTGGGCACTATTTAGCCAGTACTTGTTTGGCTTGCCCAAAGTTTTTCGTAAAGCCCAAATGAAAAAATAAAAGAGTGGAATAAATTTAACACTGCCATGACTTCTAAACTAGAATGATAACAAACCTCACTAATGAGGCTAGCAGTTAAGAATGCCTGCTCAGAAAGTTCGATATGAAGCTAACATCTTTCTAGCCAGAACCATTCTGTAATATAAACGTGCATAAAATTTCTCCTCCATTTTAAGAAGAATTCTGAACTCATTTTCTTTCTTTCTTTCTCTTTTCTTTGGTTTCAAGGTAATCTTGAAGCAAAAGTAACCTAATTATACCAACGGCAAGATTGCTTGGAGAGAAAGTTTATGGTAATTTAAAACACTGTTTAAGATAAAGCTGCTTGCCACATAATTCTATTACATTCACATATTTACTAATCTTGCTTTATACATTTGATTTCTGTTATATAGTTGCAAAATCTTATTAACATCTAGAGCACCAGAGATGTGCTTTGTAAATCCAAATAAAGAAACAAACCTGAAGTGAAACTGTAATTTAACTGCCAGTATGTCTTTGCATTGTTAGCGATGCATTTAAATGACAATGTTAAATCAGTTGCCAGTACCTTAGTGTGTGACTCTTACTTCATTGCCAAACCAATATCTCAGCACTATTGTACATTCATTCCACTAGGGTGCTGTTTTCATCTTTTTAGTGCTGCTGTAGTTTAGTAAAACATAAAAAGGAAACACACATGGATTGCTAGCTGTCTGTGAGTAATAAAAAATAATTTGTATCCACAAGTTTTATTTTTTTCACATGTTAAACACCTGCTAAAATTTTAGCTCAGGCCATTACCTTGCTCGTACTAGACTGCAAACCACAATAGCTCACTTCAAAGTCTTGCAAGGGGTGCATGTAAGAGGGCATCTCCTCCTCTGTTGAAATTAGGAGAGAATGGTAGGGCGATTTAGGTGGACAAAGTTGATCAGCTGAACAAATGAAGGGAGAGGCAGGAAGAAAGGGATGTGGACCAAATTAAGAAAAGGAAGAGGAGAAACTGCCAGAGTCTATACTGTAAATCTATGCTTATATTTTTAATGGCCAGCCCCTCAAACTCACCCTGGGCTCTAACAGCCTAGCCTTGTTCTTTGTCTCATGCATCATTCTTCATGGCAGATCAAAACCTCACCTGTAGTTGTAAACCAGATTGTCTTCAGATTGTTGCATTAGTGGCTGCTCTGCAAAGCTACAAAAGGTTGATGACAATTCTATGAACTCTAAACCATGCACTGAGACTTAGAAGGAAAGTAGAGCATTTTCTATTATAGTTTACATGGCTTTGAGAATAGGAGGGGATTAAATGTGAGCAGGGAGGTCTGCATTTGCAAAGTTCAAGATGACAGCTGAAAAATCTGTCCCCAGCATTCAGAATAGTTAGATCCTGGGTTTTGATTCAGGTCTTTCTACGTTATGCAATCATAGCTATATAAGAAAAAAAAGCTAAATCAGATTCAGCTGTGGTAAACTGACATTGATTTCTATTCCTTTGATTTTAATAGAGTGATGCTGACTTAACCCAAAGAAGCATCTAGCCATGTATGTATTTTTTCACAAAACTTTTAAAGCAGTACAGCCAAGATTAGGTTTCTCTTCTAGTCTCTCTCTCCCTTTCTTTTTTTATTTTGAGTAGGCATGCAAAGCTAGTCTGAACTGTTTATTTATAGCTGTAGATTTTCATGGCTGTATAAATTAGAAGTTATTACTGAATGAGACGCCCGCCCACTCACACAGCACAGCTGTACATGAATCCTTTCACACTGTTTGACTGTATACAGTATAGTATGGGGAGAAAATGACATGCTCCCAGTCAAATAATGGGACTGCTGCTTAACCTACAGGCAAAAAACCAGCAATTAATTTTTTCCTCAGCACAATGTGCAGTGTACGACAGGTACAATTATCTAATATTATTTAGCCTTGCTAGTCTGTGTGGTACAGAGAGAAAATAGAGGTTTAAATGCACTACTGGAGAAAAAAAATAACTATCCTTGGAATTCTTATTGTAAAGACTAAACCATGTTTTGTAATGTCAAACTGGTCATTTTTTCAAGCAGGAAGGAAAGCAGGAAAGACGCACTCCATAGCCCCACCCCAAAATTGACTGTGCTAGAATAAAGGGCTAAAACCAAATGTTAGGAATGAGTTTCCTGAAAATGGTTCATCTTATCACACAGATCTATAACAGTATAGCTCTAAGAAGGACTCATGAACAAGTGCACTTTCAACCCAAGTTTTTCCCAAGGAATCTCTTGATTTAGCAGCAATGCCTATGTTTGCCCCCCTATGGAGTTACAGAACCAGGTTCTGAACCTGAGCTACATCTGCATAGGCCCAGTTAACAGTTTTCCATTCCACTGCTTGAACTTACTCATGATTTACGTTGGTGTATATGAGAAAAGGATCTGGCCCTCAGGCTCAGTATATAAGTATTCTGTTGAAGTGTCTGCCAAAATAGTCCCTCAAGGCTGAAGGAATTTGAGACCATAAATTTACTTGGAAGATTTACCCCTTTGGGTTTGATTATCATCAGGGACCCAGGTTTTCCTTTTCCATCAGAAAATGGAAAAACATGAAAATTTTCCCTTTTAACTGAGAAAAACATGAATTTTTAATCTTAACGGAGAAACACACAGATTTTCCACTTCTGCAAAGAGCACTCTGCAGGCTGGCATAGTTCCAGCCTACAAGGGGCTGTTGGGGAGGGGGAGAAGGGCAGTCAGGCAGGGGGGTGCCAAGTGCATGTGCATGCTCACACATACACGTGGCCACCAGGTAGTCTGGTGAGCAGCTTGCACAGGTAATTCTAGCAGTGGAGGAGAGGGGAATTGAGGCCCCCCCCATAGGAAAGGAGAGAAGAAGGGATGGAGGGAGGGAGTTGGGCAGGGCTGGGGCTGCTGCCCAGCTGGGCCAACATGTGGGGCTTGGGGCCTGGGGCCAGAATGTGCGGCTGCAGGACCATGGTAGGGAGTGGGATGGAGCTGCGGGCAGCTCATCTGAGGGGTGAAGGGGTAGGGCTGATTCCCTGCTGTTGCATGCACTCCTGGGGAAGGGAAGGAGGGGCATGTACCCCCCAGATTTGTGCGCAGTTGGGGTGGGGGGTAGGCTGCCTGCTGTGGGCTCAGGCTCCCTGCTGTGCTGCCTTCCACCCAGGGCATAGTAGGGAAGAGTAGGGCTGGGTGAGGAAACTCCTTGCCACTGGAAGTCCTGTGCCATCGTGGCAAAGTGCCCCCTGTCTGCCCAGCAGCAGCAGGGGCAGTGGCATGGAGTTATGCCCCTTGTTGCTGCCGGGTAGGCAGGGGGTGCCTCACCATGGTGGTGAGGTGCTCCCAGCAGTGGCCTCAAGCTTCCCCACCCAGCCCCAGTGCCTTGCTGTGCTGGGTCCTGCCTGCTGGGCCCCGCAGGCCCTAAGGGTGGAGGGAGGGCAGCAGAGCGGAGAGCTCAAACCCACTGGAGGCAGCCCAAACCCTCCTCTTGACGGACTCCATACTGGCCGTGCCACCCATGGGGGAGCGGGAGCCAGGCTTCATGCTCCACTCCACCACAGCAGCCCCTGTCTCCTATGGCTGGGGGGCCATGGTGCCGCAGACCTGGGTCCCTGGCCCTGTAGCCCTGGCAGTTGATGGCCCCCTTTGGCAGGGCAGGAGGAGTTGGGGGGCTGTGGGTGGGGAGGGAGGGGCACCAGCAGGGTTGTAGGACTGAGGGTGGCAAATGAAGGGTCTGAACCTGTGTCCTGCCAAGTGAAGGGGGCAGGGGGAGCTCAGATTTTTTGTGATAAAAAACTCAAAATCAAATAGCAAAATTTATAGGTACTGAGAATTTATTTTTTTATAGTGATTGATGCACTGGTAGGCTTCCAAATAGCTTTAAAAGGAGTACAGGAGTGCCTGGGGCACCAGGAGGATCAGCAGCAGGGAACAGGGGCGTGGGCACCCCTCAGCCTGCACAAACAGTTCATCACATACTGCCTGAAGCACATATAGCAGCGGCATGCTCGGGGCACAGGGGCAGCACAGCCGGGGCTGACCCAGGGTTCCTCCCCGAAGAGTCCCCCAGTGGGGAAGGCAGGGGTGCAGCCAGATCATTGCTCCCATCCTTGCCTGGAAGCCCCACATGCCCTGAGCCTGGGCACCATGGTCTAGCCACCAGCACAGCAAAGTGGTTGGCCTGCACAGGGAGAGAGGGTGGGGGGGAACAGGATCTGGAGCTGAAGCAGCAGGTGCTGCCAGAAGCCTGGCCTGTTCTGCCCTGGAAATGGGGTAAGGAAGACAGGCTGCCTGTGGCCAGCACCCATGGCCCACCAGCCCCAGGGGAGTGATTGGGAGGGCTTGGCCAGTGGCTGCCTGGGCTTGCCCAGCCTGACTTACAATGGTCCCTGAGTATGCAAGCATGGCCAGCCCCCACCCCAGGTCTGCCACCACCTGCCTGGGCCCAGCCCCACTGCCATCCCCGGCTGCATGTGGGTGTAGAGCTGGATGTGTCTGGAGTAGCACCAGAACTGGACTCTGGCAGCCAGTGAGGGAGCTGGCTGCCCTAGAGGAGCACCAGCCACCATCACTCTTGGGTGAACCCCCTCCCCCCACCTGCTGTGGTCTCTGTGGCCCCTGAACCTGTAGGGGAATGGCAAGGGGCTGGGATGCTGGCCACCTATCCCCAAGCTCTGCCTCCTAGGTGTCCGTCCCACAGCACCCCATTCCAGGACACAAAAACACAGCCACTTCTAAAGTTTTGAAACTGGGAAGAATGTTTTTTATTGTTGGTGGATGAGGAGGATGGTAGAGGGCTCTGGTTGTTGGGGAGGGAGTGGGGAGGGGGCTGTGATAGGGGGTGTGAATTGCGAGGAGGCAGCAATGGGGGGGCATGAACTGTGAGGGGAATAAAGATTTTTTGTTCAGACATGTGCCTGGGGGTCGGGAGTGGGTAGGGGGGTCTATGGGTAGGGGGTCTATGAGAATCTCCCACACCTGGTGTACACCTCACTCACCCCTTGCTGGGGTTGGGGGGGCCACCGCTGCCACCACAGCTTATGTGCCCACTGCCAGGCTGCCTCCGCTTGCTGAACAAGTGCTTCACATACCACAGGCTGGTGGGTGTGGCCATCTTGAGCAGCGCCAGGGCCAGGAAGGTGTCAGTGGGGTGGGCCAGGCACTTGAAAGTGTCCTGGTGCTCCCGGCGGGGCCGGAGCTGGTGGAGCAGGTCCATGAAGGTGGCCCAGATCATCCTAAAGGCATCTACCCATTGCTTATCATCCCAAGTGCGCTGCACCAGGTGGGGTCCAGAGGTGGCAGGGCTGGAGGCCCAGGAGGGCGGTGGCGGTCCCAACCATGACATCCTGCAGCCCCTTATCAGCATCATTGGGGTCAGCAGCTGGGTGGCAGTAGGGGTCCTGGGAGGGCATGTAGTGGGCGGGCAGGCAGTCGTAGCGTGTGGGGGAGCTGTGTGAGGTGAGACGTCCTCGTGACAGCCATCGGTCAGTGCAACGGGCCAGCAGGGTGACCAAGTTGCCTAACAGGATCAGAGGACCCTGTTCCTTACTGCCAGGGCCAGAGGCTGGGGTAGCCATAGCACAGGGACGCAGACGGGATACAAACATAGCTGCCATGTGCTCCCACTGCATGCATCACACTGCTCCTGTGTGCACAGGAACTGGCTGCCTACAGAGCACAGAGCAGGGCCGGGTTTTAAAGATGGCTGCCAAGGTCTGGTAGCTAGGCTGGCTTCAGACATGACTGCCAGGTTCTAGCAGCTGTGGCTAAAGGCCAGGGTTCCCACCCAGTGGCCACGGCCACCTAGCAGGCCTGGAGGGACCCAGCAGCAAGTTTTCTGCCAGGTCACTTCAGTGAAGATGCTTAGCCAAAATCACTTACTGAGCAGTAGATTATTGCGCAGTATATTTTGTCGTGACTAAATGCACGGGTATTTGTGCCCACTGATACTTAGAACCTGACTCTGCCACTTGTTCCATTTGGGTCAACACTTTCCTTCTGTATACTGCTTCACTAAATTCAGCGGACAGCAATGCTGGTAATGGGATCAGGTGAGGTGGAACGACTCACAGACAGGGCCTTCATTATTATGGAACAATTATTCAAAACATTGCTTTAGTATGCATTGGAAGTGCTGCATGTATTACAACTTAATTCACAAAAGATCAGATTTGTGATGCATGCATGCCTAGGTAAAACACCATGAGTGAATGCTAATTGCCTCATTAATACACACAACAATGACATGAAAGCCCATGCTGAAAACAGGGCATGCAAAACCACATGCAAGAGGTGGATAATGGAATGAGATGCCTTTGAAAATGTAGTTTTTGTTTATGCATAGCTCTAAAACCACAATATTAGCTATACTATGATTTACATAAATAGATGCTAAATGTAGGATAATTCCCCTTCTTCCCTTTTCTGCCATAAGAACACCTATAGTAAGCTAAAAAGCAAGGTTTATTCAGTAACATCTTTAATGGACCAACTATCTAGTTGGGAGAGATGTTAGACAAACTTACTTTAAACTAAATCAGATATGCCTCAGCTTTATATAGACTGCATTTCAAAGATGGTTTAAACTAAAAAATGGATATAAACTTTACGGCCCATACGTTCATCCCCACCCCCCCTTTTATATATGTTTTAATTTGATCAGTGAGAAATTGGATGGTGACCTCTGGTGTCCATGGTAAGCTTTACATTTCCAAAGATAATACTTAAAGACTCTGCAGTCACATAGATAAAGAGTTTGCTTTATACTTCTAAAGTCTGAGATCAAGTCCTTTTGGATTTACTGCATTTTTATTTATTATGTGTGATGCATTAGCATCTAAGGGCCACAGTCTAAATTGGAGCTGTATTGTGGTAGACTCCTTGCACATATATTCTAGTATTGCATCATGGGTTCTGGTTTTCTGTTTAAAAATGGCAAATTCTCTGATAAAAATCACAAATTCTCTGATTATAAAAACCAAAATCAATTATTAAAATAACATGCCACTATATATAGGGATCAATTGAACACAATGTTTAATTGAGATATTTACAATTTTAAGCAATTTGGAAGCCTACCAGTGAGTCGATCACTATAATAAAATACATTTTAAGTGCCTATAAATTTTGCTACTTGATTTGGGGTTTTTTATTATGGAAAAGTCAGAGTTCCACCTGCCCCTGTCGCTGACAAGGAGATAGGTCCAGACCCCTGACTCCCAAGCCACAGCCCCACCTCAGCCCTGCTGGTGCCCCTCACTCCCCACCCATAGCCTCACCACACCTCCCCAGCACAGGCTGGAGGGGGCCTCCAGCTGCCAGGACTACAGGGGCAGGTATCCAGGTCCATAGCCCCTTGCCCACTCAGCAGTGCCTGAGCCCTGGCTGCCGCCTGCGGAAGGTGTTGCCTGCTGTGGCAGAGTGGAGCATGGAGCCCCCCTCCCTCATGGGTGGCATGGCTGGAGTGGAGCCCATCAGGGGTAGGGGGTGGGCTCAGGCTGCCTGCTGTGGGCTCAGGCTCCCCTCCCCGCCCTGCCATACCCCCAGGGCCTCCACAGCCCAGTGGATGGCACCTGGCCCAGCAGAGCAGAGCAGGGCTGGGTGGGGAAGCTCACTGCCGCTTCTGGGAGCTCTGTGCTGCCATGATGAGGCACTCTTTACCAACCCTCCAGCAGTGAGGGGCCCAAATCCATGCCACTGTCCCCGCTGCTGACAGGTGGGCAGCTGGTGCTTCATCAGGGTGGTGCAGGGCTTGCAGTGACAAGGAGCTTCCCCACCCAGGCCTGCTCTGCTCTGCCATGCTGGGTCCCACCCGCTGGGCCACAGAGGCCCTAGGGGGGAGGAAGGGAGGCAGCAGGGCGGGGAGCCCAAGACCACAGTGATAGTCTGCTCCTGCCCTGAGCACAGATCTGGGGGGCATGTGCCCCCCTCCCCTCCGTGGGAGTGCATGCAGTAGTAGGGAGCCAGTCTCACCACCTCACCCCCTGGACGAGCTGCCTGCGGCTCCATCCTTCTCCCCGCTGGGGCCCTTCAGTCGTGTATTCTAGCCCCAGAACCCAAGTCCCATGCACCGCTCCATCTGGACAGCAGCCCCGGCTCCAGCCCTGCCCAACTCACTCCTTCCCTCCCTCCCTCTGGGGGCCCCAATCCCCTCCCTGCCCCCAGACTTAATTGTGGAAGCCGCTCTCCAGGGTGCTTGGCAGCCATGTGAATGTGTAAGCGTGCACATGCACATACACTTGGAGCCCCCTGCCTGACTGCCCTTTTCCCGCACTCCCCAGCCCCTTGCAAACTGGAATTCTGCCAGCCTGCAGAGTGCTCTTTGCAAAAGTGAAAAAATCTCTGTGTTTCTGGTTTTCCTCCTCCATTTTTCCATGGGAAGTGGACAACCTGAATCCCTGTTTATCATTAAATCCATTTGCCAACTATATTGGAAACAGTTGTTTTCCTAGAAGAAAAATAGCATGCAGTATTAACTCAAAATCCACAAGTAATTTCAAATGTATAATATCATCTCAAGTTAAGCCTTTGAGTTTTACATCATTCTTATTTTTTAGTTAAGTATTAATTTACTGATGCAGGTTCTCAATATGTGTCTTACTGACTGAACAGAAGAATGGGGAATCCAAAAAAAGGCTTAAGGAGTGTTGAACAAAGACTCTGTAGGCTGGGATAAATTAATAACTTTTTTTAATGTTTCTACCTTACCAGCATATATTTCTAAAATTGTTTTCCCATGAAAGACCCTAAGAATGAAGGCAGCGAGGGATAGATATTTCTTTCTAATGCCTTTGCTTTCACTTCATCCTAATTTACCTATTCTCTCTAGAGGGCAGTAGTTATATATGTTAGTTTGGAGTCAAGCAGAAAGCAGGGCAGGGAGCACCTCCGTGCATTTATATACATGCTCCAGGAGGTGGGGGAGGGGGCACGCTTTAATTACAACACACACTTGCAGCCTCTCTAATTAAAGCACACGGAGTGTCATGTGTATCAGCATCCCCACACTGGAAAATGGCAGCAGGGGCACTTTAACTAAAAGCCATTCAACAAGCTTTAGTTAAAGTGCCCTCACCACCATTTTTCAGTGAGGGGACACTGATACATGTGACACTGGAGTCTGCTGGAATACAGTAATTACCACACTGCAGCACATTTGATTATTCAAGTCTGCCCCGACATGTTGTAATTACAGCGCATTAGAGCAGCCTCCATGTACATGTATAGGCAACCCTAGAGACTAATTCATTATGAAACATATACTTACATAGGCAACAGCCTGTGATGAAGTAGGCTGTCACCTATAAAAGCTTATGCATTTCTGAATTACTTGGTCAACAAGGTGCCACCCTGCCCTGCCTTCCTCCTAGTCTGTCTAGAGAAGTTAAATGAAATAAAATTCTCTCAAGGCATTTTACAAATATTAAATCCTAGTTTCCTTTGGGAGGAAAATTTCACTCACTTCCCTGACATCCTATGAAAAACAATGCAGTCTCCACATAAGATAACACTGTGTTTTTGTGCACCTTAGACAAACATAATGACTTGTGCTAGCTTTGTAGGGTGATTTGTTTTTACTGTCAACTAAGAAAAGGCTGTAAAAGGACAAGGGAACCACCACATTTGGGGGGCCTATGTACTAGGGCTGTGCAAAGCTTTACCGGCTGTTTCGTTTCAATGCTGTTTCAACTTGTTTCGAGCTTGAAATAGCGAAACAGAAATGAAACAAAGGGCTTTGAAACAGCCTTGAAACAAAACGAGGCCAGTCAAAAAGTTTCAAAAGTTTTGAAATGTTTTGAATTTTGAAGCAGCCAGCCAGGTGGTGGGAGAGAGGGGAGAGCCAGGGCTGTGCTCCTGGCAGCTCTGCAGTCCCATGTGACTCAGCCTGGCGAGGAGTGCAGCCCTGGCTCTCCCCACCTCCCACCACTGGGCTGTGCTTGGTGAGGCTGGCGGAGCCAACTGAAGTGCAACACCAGCTCTGCCTGCCTCCTGCTGCTGGGCTGTGCTCCAGTTGGCTCTGCCAGCCCCATGGAGCTCAGCCGAGTGGTGGAAGTTGGGTAGAGCCAGCTCCGCCTGCCACCGGGCTGAGTTCCCCAGGGCTGCGAGCAGCTAAGAACTGAGCCTGGCTGGGGAAGCGCCTCCCACCCGTGGGCTCAGTTCTCAGCAGCTCGCAGTACTGGGGAACTCAGCCTGGCTTAAGGAAGCACCTCCTTCAGCCGGGCTGGGTTCCCAGGCCCTCAGCACTTCCCTCAGCCTGGCTGAGTTCCCCAGCACTGCGAGAGGCTGAGAACTCAGCCTGGCTGGAGGAGGTGCTTTCTCCAGCCGGGCTCAGTTCCCCAGCACTGGGTCCCAGGTGGCAGGATCAGCGACCCGTGATCCAGCAGGCAGATTAGGAGCCACCTGCACCCCTGAAAGTCCTGCGGGGACTCTGCCAGACTCCTCCCAGGGGTGAGTGCCCCATGTCTGCTTGCCAGATCACAAGAAGCTACTCCTGCTCCCCAGCTCCAGCTTGTCAGCAGTCTGAGGTGCATTTCCTAGAAACCCCTGCACTGATCTTGAAACTTGGTAGGCTTTGTGCCCTCAGCAGGGGCTACCATTCCTGCAAGTTTAATCAGAATTAGGCAAAAAATGACTAAGTTATAGGCTGTTTCGTGCTTCCCAATTATAGCCTATGGGAGAAACAATTAAACAGCAAAACCGTTTAGATGAAACAGAACGAAACAGTGCTTTCAAAATGAAACAAACTTGAAACGAAACGCTGTTCCGTTGAAATGGAAGCTGAAGCAGAACACTGCTGTTTTGCACAGCCCTACTATGTACCTTAGTGAAGTAAGCCACCTGCTTTTTGCTGTGAAATGCTAATTTTGTTATGCAATGGTAAATGACAGTATGATATCTGGAACCACCTAGAGATTATGCAATAGCCAAAAAACAGGTATGTAACATGCCTGTTACTGTGGTGATTTGAGGCTCTATGTGCAATACCATAACTAGAGCAAGGTGAGCTGGGCACTAGCTCTTGTCCTGATTTAGCTGAGCCCCATTCTATGGAGTTTGCACCATGGCTGCAGCATCTGGGGTCTTGGAGTCTCTAGAGTCAGGTAAGATACAGTGCTGCTCACCCCTGCTTTCTGGCATCTCTGCCTAGGGTGCAAAAATTGCTAGTTATGCCTCTGTTCATTTGATACAAAACACCACAGCCCCATCCCCACACAGCTTGAACCAACATCCCGTATGCTGGGGCAGCAGTCGTCAACTTTTGTAGATTCAGGGCTCCCCTCTATCATTTTTCTGAATTTAGCAGCGTGCCAGTTAAGAATGACAGTAGAAATTTCAAAATATTCTGAACCCTGGACATTTAAAAAAAAAATCTTGAAATACTTAAAACAATTCTGTTCAGAAAATTTTAGGACAGGATTTCACCTGGGAGCCCACTGAGGTCCCCAGCTCCTGATCTGGTCTTTTCTCCCATGGTGTTCAGTCTCCTGGTTTCATGGCAGAGAGTCTTGGAGTATTGAAAGCCTTCAGAGCTCAGCTGCCAAGATAAAGCAGTCCAGGAAGGGAAGAAGCCCATCTGTGCAGGGGTATGGCTCAGATTAGCTACTGTCCCAGAGCGGCTGTTTTTCTGGCCCACACACACACACACACACACACACACACACACACTTTTCTAAGGGCCTACTACTGTTACCAAAACAGTATTGAAGGCTAGCTTCTGCTCTTTTGCTCTCATTCTATAGAAATCAAGGGAGACTTTTCCCTTCTCTCTAAGCAGAAGCAGACCTTGAACCTAGGAGCACTTGGAGCCTGACTTTGATGTCATTAAGTCCCTTTTGAGTTATTGCCATATGAGACGCAAATTGGCAGGAAATATTTGACTACTTGAATTCCATTATTTGAAAGAAGAACTTTCATTCTGAAGGTTAAAGAAACACTTTCTAAACATTAGGTTTTGTGGCAAGGCAACTAAATATAGAAGTGGAATCAGGTGGCCCAAGAGAAACCACAGCACCACCTGCTGGTGAACGTCTTGTATTGTTTTACCTGAGATTCTCAGTCTCAACAATTTGCTTTTGTGAAGCAGCTCCAAGTATCATGATGGAAGCATTATCATACTAGCAAATAGAAATATGGAGCATTATCATACTAGCAAATAGAAGTTGAGCTCATGGAAGCTATAACTTTTGTGTTTGGTAGTTATGGAATTAAACACAACATTAGGATCCAATTATGCAAGGTGCTAAATTTAATGCCTGACTTTCTCTGAGTCCTGATTGTCTTTTCCTCTAAACCAATACGGCTACAACCTGGATACCCGACACATGGAAGATACTGAATTTTAGCCAATTTTTAAAATGAAATCTTTATATTTTCTCAAGCAGGAAGCAAATTGTGACCACCTGAAACCCGAGATCCTGCCTCTGCCTTTGTTTTAAGGTAATTTGCATAATCACAGATCCTCACAGGAGGTGAGAGGCTTCATACCAGCTGTGAACCGACTGCCCAGAGGAGTTTTCCATCTATTGACTCCTCCGTGAAATCCTATGAAATATGAACTTTCATTTCTATCCAGGAGAAATTTTACAATCTTTTCTCCAATGCCTGATGAAGGGTGTTTGTGCCCAAAAGCTTGCAATTAAAGAATTTTTTTTTTGCAAAAACCTTGTTGGTCCAATAAAAGATATCTCTACTATTAGTTCCGATTGCCTTTTCCTCTAGACCAATACAGCTACAACCTGGATACCTGACTTTATCTGAGCATCCTCAGTGAAGTCAATTACAGAGCAGGATGCATGGACCCTGCTGGCAGACCCTCACAGCATCTGACCCACAGCAATTTGTAATTTGCTCTGTTGCTCCAATTCCAAACCAGCCACATGTTCAGTCTCATGGTATCAGCTCAAGAGATCAATGATGTTCCTCCATTTTATGTCAAAGTAATCTGGAGAGTAGATAAGAACTTTGTATTTTATTAAAACACATAACAAAATGATATAGAAGACAAAAGAACACAAAGTTAACAGCGTAGGTTATTTTCATCCATGTTTTCAGACATTTGTAAAGAGATGCTGCCAAAAAGCTTAGGCTGTATATCAGACCTACTATAAAATGGATCACAGCCTTTTGAGAACCTCCTCCGGATTCTAAACAGCTACATAGCTAAAGCAAACTCGTTGTTGCCAATGAGCAAGCAAAAGGTATTGTCTGCATAGTATCTAAGTCAGTGGTTCTCAACCTTTTTAGATTCAAAGCACCCCTCATTAGACTCATAGCACCCCTCACTTGGCTCAAGGCACTACTCAGAAAATGCCAGCTCTTAGTTTTCGCTTGTGTTTTTGGCTAGGGACAGAAATTATACATAAACCAGTAAAAGTAATCAGAAATTGGTTCAGATCTGTAACCCAGCAAAAGTTCAGTTCACATAAACTGCTTTCAAAATGGCCAAAACTGGTTTAAGGTAAACCTGGATGAATGTAGTATCAGACTTTATTGATTATGTTAAATCAGTTTATTAAACTTCTGTCCCTCTGGATTCAAGTTAACTCACAGCTCTCCAGCATCCCAGGATACTTTGCACCTCCCTCACTACCCCCCTCTCCCCTGTTGAAGGGTAGGCGTGCTAGCCTTGCCCAAGCTGTCTTTTCCAGCTGAGTAGGGAGATGTGCACCCCTGGCTTCTGACCTGGGCACAACAGGCATGTGGCTGCATTTCAGGAATCAGAAGTAAGTGTCTGCTCACTTGCTTATCAGTTCAACCTACACATCTTAGATTAACCTGCAAAGATTGAATTGATTCAGTCTCAGGCTTTGACGGTCTATACTTAGTCCTAGACTACAGAAAGATAAGAGACTAATTCTTCTGTTTCAGAGAAGCCTACAACAGGTCAGAACAGTTTTAACACTGGACTCCTTTTTAAAATCTCTGGGGTTATCTTGTAAATCATGTTTGCATACACAAAAGTGATAGCACAGCGTTGCACTCTGCGGCACCCTTGAAAGGATCTCAAGGCATCCCAGGGTACCACAGCATCCTAGTTAAGGATCACTGATCTAGCCCAAAACAATGCTGTGTGCAGCTATATTCCCACAGCTGTCCACAACAATACTTAAAAACCATGGTTGCCAGATCTATGGTCTTTATGGAGGTTGCTAATAAGCAAGGAAACCCACCAGGAAGGAGGGCAATTTTAAACAGCAGTTAGAAACACTGACAGTAGAGCATGAAAGAGAGAGAAGAAAGGCAGTAAACCAAGAAAGCAAAAAAATGTATGAAACCCATAGGAACAAAGCGTTTATATTAGAAATAACATGTCCAAATTAATGACACTGTGTTGCTTACAAGGCAAGAGAACCCATTCTCCAATACTTGACTGCAGTCGCACTGCTGGGTACTTTGGGGCTGTAGGCACGTGAAAGTACCTGTTGTTCACATGAACATGAAAACATGGACACATCTGCTTTAGAAAGTCCTGTGTCACTTTATGGAAGAAAGGAACTGCAAAGGGAATATACACATGGAGAGAGAAAGTCATTTGCCTTTTCAGCTGTATACATCTTTCCCTTTCCCACCTTTATTATGATTTTAGTATGCTGCTTCTCAGCAGTTTGAAAATAAGATGCAGTTTGAACCATTTGTTCTAGTTTTTCTGAACAAAGTGATAGTTTCCATGGCCTTATCTGCCATGGGGGAAAAGAAACGGATATTCTTAACTTGAGTAACAAGCTCAAGGCAAAGTCCTGCTGAAGACGATGCAATCTGTCATTTTCTCATGAGATAGCACAGCAAGACCAAGAGCCTCATCTTTAACTCAACTTGCTAACTCGTGTGAAAGCTACAAATTGCTTTGCCTTCACTTGGACGTTGCCTAGCTCACGTAAAAAAAAAAAATCTTCTTTACCTAGTGATGAAACAGCTCTGTGACACTATTTTTACCCATATCATCTGCATAGAACTGGATATAAAATGGCTGCTCAATAGAGGGAATGGCTCTTAACAATTTAAAGATGAAGTCCACAAAAAAAGATATGCGTCTCTAGCTGTGCAACTGTTACCACACAAAGAGCATTGTGATAAATCCCTACGTCACTGGCCAGTCCTTCAGCAGAGAGCTCCAGAGCAATCAAAAACATCACAAATGCGATATTCACAAAGCCTGAAAGTTAAAGCAAGCACTAGAGGAACAGTAATGGCCTTATCAATAGCAGAATGTACTGTAACAGTAATTTCCTATCATGAACAATCTCAGATTTGCTCTTACTGGTGCTGTCAAGGTTGAAGTATGTTGGCAATGTGGAAGAGCCTTGTACTGCAGTGGTCTGTGTTGGGCCTGTTTGAGTCCTCTGCTTCATTCTCAATCTCAGTTTGGATCTTCTAGCAGAAATAAATTTGTGCATGTGCACATATATAGAGTACACTGAAAAATGGGAAACACACACGCACATGCATGTGCTCCTCCTGTAATGGGGATTTAAACTTTGAATTTTGAGTTTCCATCTCTTCTTCAATCATTTATTTGTCACTTCTGGAGACTGGCTCAGATTCACAGCAGAATTCAATATATATTCCTATACGCGTGAGTGTATACATTTGTTCAGCAAACATAAACTAGGCCTGAGTCAGGAATTTTGCACAGGAAGTAAACTATTCAGAACAGCAAGAGCCTAAATCCTATTTTCAACAGCAATTTACAAACTAATTTGGCTTTTTAAAGTAGTTAACTCCACAAAGCACCTATTTGCCTCTATAGATGCCTAAATATCATTGAAGGTTGCCAAAGTGCCTTTGTAAATATGGCCCTTAGAAGCTCAGGTCCCTAAGATGTTCAGTTAGACCAAGACTTCTAATGCCACAACCAACTCCATATGCACCCAAACCTGACCTTTTGGTAGAGTAGATGGTTAGGAGTTTGGAGAGGTCCCGAGTGTGTGCCCCAGCACCACTCTCAGGCTGTCTATCAGGCAGAGGTATGGCATCCATGGGAGACTTCATGGAGAGGCACTGAGGAAAGTGTTTAGGATACCATCCAGTCTATAGGATGCCAGGCCTGGGCCTGTGCAGAACAAGACAAGTGGGTAAGGCTGATTTGCAGTAGCCATAGTTTTGGCAGGGAGAAAGTATAGATGTGGTCTAAGTCATTTAAGTATCATTGAAAATGTTTCCTGATCTGATCATCTTCTGCTGGCAGGAAGGATATGGACTGGTTCAGGGCCATTTCTTAATCTTCGATTTCTTCTGGGTGCACAGGAGAGGGCATCTATACTAGAACACACTGTTCAAATCTAGATTCTTATGTACCGGCCGCCCCTCATGATTCCTTGCTTCACCACAACTCTGCAGTTTTAACCAGAAGTAGCGTTTACTGTGCATGTAGTTCCGATGTTATTGGTGTCTCTGAACTAGGAAAATAATTCTGTTTACAAGCATGAAAAGAGTTACAGGCAAATCTCAAATGTTCATGGCCTGCTAAACTCATGGCCTTATCTGAATTATTTGGCCTGCAAGCTTTTATGGCATTTTGCCATGTCCAGTGCTGGCCAAGCCAAGAGGTGTAGATGTACACGAAAGTAAAAATATAATAAGAGGGGGAAAAGTAGTAATCTGCAATGCTTCACACAGGAAAATCAAAAAACATTTGGGTGGGTAAAACCCGAGCGAAAGCTCAAGTTGCGTCTCATTTAATGCCTTTTAGTAACACTGTGCTTATTACTGTCAAAAGTGTCAGGTATGAACAACAGAACACAGTTCAGTGCTTCTGGCTAGATGAGACTTGGTATATTGTAAATACCCTATTGAGTTTAATACCAAAACAGGAGGATGATAATATGAAATCCAGGAGGCAAGCAAAGGCAGATGCTGTTAGACTGGGTTATGCTTTTTCTTTAACTTTGAGCGTACCTTATAAGGAAGTCAGTCTTGCAGCAGTTAAAGGGAAGACCTGCAAGCAAATCCCTGAGTCATTCAATTTTAACACCAAAGCTCTCTTTCCAGTGGAATGTGTAAGTTCATCACAAAACTATGTCTACCAGACTATGTAAATTCAACTCCTTCCTGTTTGGAGCAGTCAGCACTGGGGAAACACATGCCTGGGTTCAGTTCTGACCACCTGAGTTCATACAGTGTAAGCTCCTGCTCGAGTTAAAGGAGAGGAAGTGACCAGAAGGAAATGTACCATACGACATTCCTTGAATGCACTGCGATCAGCTGTGAAAAACAACCGGGATGGAAATGCAGCTGCCACTGGGAATCCACATGTGCAGAGGAAAACAAAACAGTTGCTCTGAGCTTCCCGTTTCTGGTACTGCTGTTTGTTTGTCTTTTATTTTTCAGAGCATCTACAAAACACTCCTGCATCCTTATGACCTGTCTGTATGCACGGAGTCTACCTACTGTTCCCATTGCAGAAAAGATACAAACAACTGGATAAAAGGGAATATTCCTGTATGCTTGCTATAAGGCAAACAGAGCCCAGATGCAACAGTATATTACGTGTCAGAGACAAACATCTCAATACTGTTTTTAATTTGGACAAGGCTTTGAAGTCCTCTTCCACATCCTCCTCATCTCAGGATCATGACAAGATATGGAAACTTCTTCCAAACCACAATGTTTTCACTGCTGCATTTATTATACCAGATGCTACTGGTGCTTCTTGTCCAGTGTATCATTCTTTTACATACCTTGCTCAACAGATGGTAAGTTTTAGTGGGGCAAGGAACACTGGCATCGAAAAGTAAACCCTAAAGAGTCATAAGTGCATCTTACTTGCATGTCTGCTTGTATCTTTTGAGATGCAGATGGATGCAGCACAAATCATTCACATAAATGTGGAGTATGAAGTCTAAGGAGATTTAAAACACTTCATGCTCAGGTCTATGAACCTAGGTCTACTTACTGGTATAACGACTCTCAAGGGAGTTGGTTTCAAGTCAGTGGGAACTTTTACCTTATGTCCACCCCTGTGTTATGAAGTGAGTGACTGTTCCCATGGGCTGAAGCAAAAATCTGTGGCCTAGGTGAATAGTGTTGGGCGATGCAATATTTTTTTCCCTAAACTGTGGAGTTCCCGTAATTTAGCTCCGCTCATCTCAAGTCTTTGGTTCTCCATTGTGTTTGGAACAATTGCCACATTCCAAACACACAGGAATATAAAGCAGCAGACAGCAGGCCAGACCTTTCAGCAATCTATTGCTAAAGACTTGCAAGCAGCGGCCAACTCAAGGACTCCGTTTCCTGCCATTGTTATCACAGCAACCCTGGAATTCCTTCCAAATGGATTTGACCCCATCACTAAACAGCTAGTGCATATTTCCCTGATTAGTATATTCCTGTGCATGGATGGGACAAGGAGAGGGAGGAAAACAACTTCACTGCATTCCTGCCAAATTAATATTGCTATGTAATTACATGTTGTGGACTCTTTGTCCAGCCAGTTATATATATTTTCTTGCAGAACAACAACAGCTCAGCCATCTGGTATAAAAGTGATTTGGGCCTAATGTATTCTATCAACTCTTCTTGCAGAAGACCTCTATATTTTTCAACACAAAAGAAATAATGGGCCTGACTCAGTTCTTCATTTAAGGGGAGTTGCGGTGACTTTACCAGGTTAAGAATATGGCCTGTGTGGAAACCTTTCCTTGGAATCCAAGGAGCCCTTTTGCAGTAGATCTGATGCTTTTAAACATGTTCATCTCTTAAGGTACTGTTACCCTTTCACGGTTGCTCAGAATCCTAGTAGCTATGGCTCCCAGATGGAAGGCAGTGCATTATTTCCCCACAAAGGATTATTCATCCAGGTATTGAGCTTTACCTGATGATTTGAGTGAGGCAGTCATCCATTCCTAAGTGCAGTGGGTGCTGCTTTGCTTTTTTTCCACTATCATATACTTTTGCAACCAATGCTCTTAAAAAAACATCATCCATGAGTGACTGGTGCCTCCTGAATCTGGGGAGGGCATCTGCAGAAAACACCGATGGCGGCAGCCCTGTCGGGGGGGCACCAGCCCTACCAACAGCATCAGTGTTGACCATCGGGGGGGCAGCAGCCCCATCAGGGGGCCATGTGTACCCCTGTGCACCCCCTACCAGTCACGTGATGCATAAAGCAGTTCGTTTCTCTGGAGGCCACAAAAATCACAGACACACACTCATTAGATGGCACAAAAGGTGTATTTGCAAATAGGATCAGAGCAGAGTCAAAAACTCAGATTACTCTGAACCCACCAAGGAATTTTGCAGGCTGTATTTATCTTTTTCCTCCTGGGCACGTGTGCAGAAACAGAAACTCTTACAGCTCACTTCCGTTTCATACAAGCATACATGTGGTTACATCACTACATACATCGCATGTATAGTATAATTAACTACTTAAGTATGCAGGGCGGAGAGGTAAATATGCATCAGCTAATTAAGCATGCTCAGAGACTACTATAGGTCACCAAGAGTTCAAACCCCCCGCCTTTTCAAGGACACAGTCAGTTGAATTCCAGCTTCTGTAATTTGTATGAGAAAGGCTAGGGAGAAGCTGGGGGAGAGTCTGCGATTTAGCATAAGAAAAGCTGTGGCAAGGCTGGGAAAGGAAAAAAGTCCTTGGCAGTGTTTCTTTCTTATTGGGTGCAAGATGCAAGCTGTGCATTTCTAACAATACTCCATTTCTAACAATATTCCATTTCTAACACACGTGTGACTTCATCTCACCAACTCTCTGCCCCCTCAATCTGTTCCCATCTCTTTCCCCTCAGCCTTGTCCTAGGGCATGGTCCTCTACAATTCACTCTGTCCCTGCGGTTCCAGCTAGGCCTCAGCTTGTTAGAACTAGGCCTCAGACTGTTCCTGTGCTAATGAAAGTTACTCTTTAATATTAAAAAAAATTTTAAAAAGCCTTGTTGTCCTGTTTTTTTCCTCCCACTGGCTCTGTTTCCATCAGCCCTTCCACAGACAAGAAATGCCAGGATTTCTTCTGTGAACAGATCCCTAACATCTGAAGAGATGTCACCTGTGCTCACTCCATCTCTGCTGTTCAGTCTCTCCATCTGCTAAAAAATCCCTCCCCCATTTCTTTTCAACTACAGATGGAGCCAAATACTGACAACAGGCTGAAACACTCCTGATATTTGGATCCAAATTCCAATGTTGTGCTTGTTCTTGATTTCTGCTATGAGCCAAATCAAACCCTGGGCTTGGGGGAAATTAGAAAACTGAGGACTATTACTTGGATCACAATTTCTCTATACATCCCTCTTGGACAACTTTTCAACTAATAAGGCACCCTCAGTCCTCTCATCTGTCCCTTTCTTTTTCCTAGACCCTAAATGGCACTTTTTGTATCAAACCAGTCATCTGCCATTCACTCTTCAATTATTCCTTATATCAGCGGTTCCCCGTCTTGGGGTCACAACCCCACTTAGGGTTCCAAAAATAAAAAATGGGGTTGCAAAGATGCTCAGCAGTGTTGACCAGTTATGATGAATATGCTTCCTGTTTATAAACATGCAACTCTTGCACATGGCAGTTATTCATCCACACGTGACTGTTGCAGCTCTGATGAAAGGTGCTTGTATGGTACAGGAAGCTGATGTAAAAATCAGTACGTTGATACTACCTGGCTGAAATGCATGTTACATGACAGAGAAATCTAATATGAGTGCTTTTCTCCGACAAGTTTCCGCTTTGAACTCCAGCAGTAAAACTAATGACAAGGATGAGAACAAGAAATGAAAGGAGTGCAAGACATAAATGGGAACATTTGCTGAATCCTTCACTGAGCTTGGATTTACAAGTACTGAGGTGAGTGGGGAAGAAAGGCCACAGTGTTATTTTACACCAAGCTGTTTTGTCTGCAGAAACCATGAAATCCAATAAACTT
Organism: Crocodylus siamensis; assembly: GCF_052110815.1. NCBI lineage: Eukaryota > Metazoa > Chordata > Crocodylia > Crocodylidae > Crocodylus > Crocodylus siamensis. The sequence continues at coordinate 131,101,976 of NC_143397.1, read as the reverse complement.
AAAACATCACCTGAGTTCACAACACAAGGAACATGGAGGAAAGCCAAAGTCATTTTTTGAGCAATATGAAAAGGAATTCAAGACAGCTATGTTTGTGTCTGTGCTGTCACAGAGCGCCTCCTTCGAAAAATATAAAAGAGCAGAAACATTGTAATGCTATATTTACCCCATCATCTTACCTGCATCGTTTTGGAGTCACAAAATGATTCCAATGTTTAAAGGGGATCGTGCTGAAGAAAAGGTTGGGAAGCCCTGCATTACATAGTACAGTCTATCCCAATGGCATTGCTTCCTTCTCAACATCCCCCAGCAGAGTATCTCTGTTCTTCAACATTTCCCCTCATTGCTCTCCTGTTTTGAGGTTAGTTATGTAGCTTCATAAAACATTATGTATCCAAGACCACTGAAAGCTCTTTGGCGCAGAAACAATGAGGTGACATATATTTTTGTATTTTTTAGGACAATTTATTTGAGGGTACAGGTACTGTTGTAAAGAAAATAGTGCATAATGACAACAAACACTACCAAGAAATAATGCATAATTTGTTTTTAACATTCGTAAAAATATATTAACCAATGTGATGTTTGAAAAGTACTTTTGGATTGGAGCTTTAGTTGGTATAAATCAGGATAGCTCCTCATGAGGTCAGTGGAGTTGTAATAATTGACACTATCAGAAACTTGACCCAAATAATGCATTACAATAAAGTTCCTTTCATCAAAAGGAATTCAAAGCGATTCACAAACATTATGTCTTCAAAGCAGATAAGGATTTTGGCATTAGTGTTACAGGTATTTATACTGAGTCACGGAGAAAACAAAACCCACCTCTTCAAAAGTATTTGTCTCTTTGGGGGATAGGGGCTTGAAGTGACAAGGGCCTGATTTTCAGTGATATCAGGGTGCAGCTGAAACTACAGAAAAGGTAAGTGCTCAGGACCACTGATAATCTGCCAGGGGCTCAACCTGGCACCCAAAAAAATAAAGTATGCAAATCAACATGCCCTTTTGGAAATATTAAGCTAAATGACTAGGCCAAAGTCATGCTGGAACTTTATGGTGGAGCCAGGAATACACTCCAGCTTTCCTGGCTGCCAACACAAGACCCTCACTCGACTCCCATTGTCTTCACTGGGCTCTGGACCAGAGTAGGCTCCAAGCGTGCAGAACATTTCCTCTGCACTGTACTTTAACTTTGGCCATAGACTCAACTGTGCATTCCCATACTATAAAGTGTTATTATTATGTTTTCAATTAGCAAAGGTTACACAGCAAAATCCATTGTTTTAGTAAGTTTTGATCATGAGGTTCACCAGGTCACGTTGAGCCAAAAGTTATATTATCATGTACTCAAACTAAGAGCATTTGCAGTAATCAAGGCTTTTTTTTTTTTTTTATACACACACTGCTAACTTGTTAGCTTAGTCTACCTTACTGTTGCTTTGCTATGAGTAGTAACTCTGTGCCATGTGGACAGATGAATAAAGTCCTGTTTTTATAACAATCTAATCTGACATTTTGACAAGGTTATTATGGGTGTGCCTTGGCAGCACTAAACCAGTAAATGATGTTGCAGAATAGACACACCACACACTCTGACAAAGCACATTGTTTACTCCATTGTGTTCAACTTCAAACTTCAAATAATTCTTTGGCCAGCAGATTTGAATACCATAACTGACTGCAAATTCATCGTGGAATAAAATAATAGGGATTTAAAGGACTCAAACATTCTTCCCTTTCACCCTGGTCACAGCTCCAAACATGATGGGGGGGGGAGGGGGTTAAAGCTATCTATAGAAACAAAAAAGCTTTGGTATTTTGAAATAAAAGGACAGAAGATTAAAACCATGGTCCAAATTCTTCTTCTAGATACCACATTAATAATGGTTTTTTGTAACCAAAAAGAAAGGAAACCCAGACTTTGGCATCACGCAAGTTTTAGAAAACTGTTACTTCAGTTACTAGTTAGGAGTCATTATGTATATTAAAATGGAAAAAAGTGAATATTACCTAACATTTCACTCCCCCTGGCTGTTTGTTTATACTTTATACTTCACCCACTTTGATTAATAAAACTAAACTAGTCTGTTTCATTGTTTTTGTTTCTGGTCAGTATCACTTTGTTTATCAAGGATTAGCACAGGCTGCTGTGTTTGAGTACAAAACTCGACAGGACATATTCAGTTCACAAAAACCAATCTAGTCTTTTTTAGCTTTGTCTACATGAGAACAATAACTTTGGGAACATTGAATTACTAATGGATCGTGGTTAAACTTGTACAAGTCCTTATGTGGATGCTCTTCTTTCTTTCTGCGCAGCTTATTTTGGTTTAGCTACACATCTGTTCTCAAGTAATTTAAACCAAACTGCAATTAATTTGGTTCAAGCCAAAATAAGATTTCCTATACAGGTTTCCCTCAATTTATGTGGGTTTGATTTATGTGAATTCACTCTTATGCAATGACCCTTTTTATACCTGAAATTCATTATTTGCAAGCTAATTCGCTGTTGTTTGATAGGCATAGGCACGCTACCCCCTCCCCCAGGCAGGTAAGTCTGAGTTTATGAGGGGAGGGGAAAGGGCTGTGAGCAGAGGGGACAGGTGAGGGGAGGGGAAAGGGCCAGGGGGCTGAGGCCCCACTCACTGCAACCCCTGCTGCAGTTGCTCTGGGAGCGGCTGATGCCAGTGGCTTGCAAGCGCTGGGCTACACCATGCCCTGAACACCCCAGGGCTCCACTTCTTCTGGGGCACTATGCCCCAACCCCCCCAGCATGATGTAGCCCAGCGGCTGCAAGTAGCTGGCATCTGGCACTCCCAGGGCTACAGCAGGGATGGGCAGCAGTCTGCACTGGGACGAGAGGTGCGGTGGCACCAGGCTCTTCCCAGCACTCGGAGTGGGCCATGGCGATGGGAGGGGGGCTGCTGCCACCCCAAAATTCACTGTAGCCCCCCATAACCTGCTCTCCCAGCACCGCTGCCAAGTGCCAGGAAGAGCCTGGTGCTGCCACTGGCCATAGCCTGTAGTGGCCCCTGGCCCCAGCCTGCTCTCCTCCTGCTGCAGCTGGTGCCTGCCCCTGCTGCAGCCCTGGGAGTGGCAGATGCCACCTGCTTGCAGCCACTGGGCTGTGCTGCACCCCTCTCCCCGCCTCTTCCCTAGCCCCAGCCTCACTCCCTTCCTCCTTCATCGCTGTGGGAACGCATCCTTATCAGTTTTATTGTAAACTGGGTTCACTTTATGCAAATTCACTTTGTGTGCCATTTCCCTGGGAACACATCTACCACATAAATTGAGGGAAACCTGTACAGAGTTGTATACCATCGGGCACTGGTCAGACCACAGTTGGAGTACTGCATCCACTTTTGGGCGCCACACTTCAAGTGGGATGTGAATAACTTGGAGAGGGTCCGGAGAAGTGTCACTCGTATGGTTAAGGGCTTGCAGGCCAAGCCCTACGAGGAGAGGCTAGGGCACCTGGACCTCTTCAGCCTCCGCAAGAGAAGGTTGAGAGGCGACCTTGTGGCTGCCTATAAATTCATCATGGGGGTGCAGAAGGGAATTGGTGAGGCTCTACTCACCAAGGCGCCCCTGGGGATTACAAGAAATAATGGCCATAAGATAGCAGAGAGCAGATTTAGACTGGACATTAGGAAGAACTTCTTCAGTTAGAGTGGCCAAAATCTGGAATGGGCTCCCAAGGGAGGTGGTGCTCTCCCCTACCCTGGGGATCTTCAAGAGGAGGTTAGATAGGCATCTGGCTGGGGTCATCTGAAGCCAGCACACTTCCCTGACTATGCAGGCAGTCGGACTCAATGATCTATTGAGGTTCCTTCTGACCCTAATGTCTATGAACCACTAACTAAATTGGCTTAAGAGTGGGGCTGGTTTATGAGATGCATGTAAATTCCCAGCAGTTTCACACGGTTTCTCAATAAAGAATAGCCTTTCTATTCTGGTTTACTGTTTAAGAAGAGATTTAACAAAAAATTATTACTTGAAACATGAGCATTTCAAAAGTTTTGTGTCCTGTGTCACTTGGCCATATTGAGATTTTGTCTGCAGCTGGAAGGATTAAGACACCCTTGGTTTAAGAGCCAACTTGACAGTATTCCTTTAGGAAAAAATGATGGAACTCCTTTGGTTTTAAACTATTTTCCAATTCTGAATTCTATAGAAGGTGGTAAATTACATGCCCCAGATCTGTACAGAGAAGGGATTCTGTATACATCCACTAGCTAAAAGCTATGTGGATAGAGAGAAACACAGACTAACGCTAATAAAACAGCATCAGATCCAAGCACCCAAATTGTTTGTCAGGTCAATCCCCCACAAATCAAGATAATACTCTTGGATATTTTTTATTTGGCCTGCTCTTTGAGTTATTAGGGGTCATGTTTTCATGCTTTTCTCAGAAGCAACATGGCAAAAAGAAATCTTTTTTTAAAAATAAGGATTGATATGCTTACATAATACAAAGAATCTAGAAGCTGGGGTTTATAAGCACTTATAAATGTCATGACACATATATCATAAAACTCACAACAAGTGAGATCTTGTCTGCACAGGGAAATATCCTAGAATAGCTGTTCTAACCTTATTCTATACAAAGGTTATGGACGTATGAACTCTGGCACTTGAGGGCTAAGCTACTGCAATTTAGTTTTTACCTCTTGTGGGATAAAAGCCTCTACACAGGCAGTTAGCACAGAACAACTGATATGCAGTTAAGCTCCATTCTTATACACTATGGCAGGGGCAGGCAATTATTTTGGGCAGAGGGCTGCTTACTGAGTTTTGGCAAGCCATCAAAGGCCACATGAAAGGGCAGATTAATATTACTTTGCTAAATTTTGTAGGGGCCCCACGGGCCCGATAGAGTGGCCTGGCAGGCTGCATCTGGCCCCCAGGCCGCATTTTGCCCACCCCTGCGCTATGGTATATTGTTCATATGTCCATATGCTTTAGTGTCTTTACAGTCCACTTTGGAAACTAAACAACACAAAGCCCTGTTAGCGAGGAACAAGAGTGCCCACAGAGGAAGATATTGTGACGTACATTAAAATTTACACCCTACCTTATTTCATAATATCTTCCCCATAAAGACAAGCTGTAAATTGCCCATTTTGCGTTCTCTCATCTGAAGGGAAAGGATGTAGATTACTCTGAGTTGAAGCATAAATCCATTATACAAAGCCTACTTGCTCAAATTCTGCTGAAAGGGCCACATTTTGGCCTTCTCTTAGCAGTGTGCATCATGACTGCAACCCAATGCCTAGCTTTCTTCCCTGTTGGACCTGGTTGGATGTGGAAAACTCTCTCAGTACACAACTTCCTGGCATATGTAGGTACAGGCTTCAGCTAAATATAACATCCATCCTTCTCAAATGATTCAGAAGCTGCTTCTAGATTCAAATTCTATACGTGGAAATATTTTCCTGTAATAGATCAAGCCTAAAGTCTAGATTCAATTATTTTTGATGACATACAAGATTGTAATGAAACACCCTTGGAATAAGTAGGAATACAGAGGTCAGATCTAGAATGAAGAACAGATGGATAATCTTTGTTCTGTTCACAAGGACAAATCTTGAAAACAAAACAAAAACTGTTCAGCATTCCTCAAAGTTTGTGTGACAAACAACTTAGTTCAGAAATAATAAGGTTAGTGTTGATACCTTTTGCTTGTCTCTATTTTGTTTTCTTAGCTAACTTTACTGTACCAGTTCTGTGTCTATTAGATTTCATCAAGACTTGCTTGTGTATACATCTGCACACACAGAGTAAAGCATTTGTGCCTCTCCCTCACCCCTATACTAAAAAGCAATTTCTTATTAAATCACAGAAGATACCAGACTCTGCTTGAAAATTGACGATTCAGTCATTAAGTGATAAGCATGCTCTTTACTTGAAAATGTAGGTTTTTAATACTGGCTTTGTGATATCTTGCTTTTCATTTGAACCCCTTCCCCCCTTAGCAAAGGCCTGTAGGTATCTAAACACTGAGCAGTCAGCACTGACGTAAACTGCACATTCAGGATCAATCTGTAGTGGCAGGTAGAAATCATGCATCAGACTCAGAATAAGGAAGGTAATACCTCACATGTCTGCCCTGAGCAGCCCATATGGCCCCCCCGCCTTGCAAGAGAATAGCTCTGCATTTTATGAAAGCTAGTTTTGCTGACAGTGATGGAAATAAGGGTTACTAACTCAGGGTAATTTCAGCTACAAAAACTTTTGCAGCATTCAATCCAACTTATAAAGAAAAATGAGTGTCAAGGATCAGATTTTGTGCTGGAAACCTGCCACTCATTGCTGCACTATGAGAAAGCTTCTGGTTTACGTTAGCTGCCTGAAAAATGCATAATCTTATTGGTCAGTTTGACAGAAGTTTCTAGAGGAGGACCAGAACTTCTGTTTCAGGCTTCTCTTTTCCTTGGCAAACACTCAGCATTTCAATTTCTTGATCAAAACAATTATGTTTAAGCTTTATCTACTATTATTGAATCTAAAGGATAATTCAGTATTTCAAGATTATATATTTGATTATAAGTCTATGCAAGCTGGCTACACTATTCCCACAGTGGGCATCTGGGTGGTACATAGGACAGGATACATTACTTGCACAAAAAATTGCCCAACCCCAGGATTAAGTGGCTGCAGGGAAGTTCAGGTAGCACCAAGATCACTTTTTCAGATTCAGAGTCTGCTGAATCGAAGCAGGGACAGTGATCCGAATCAACGAATCGAATCACTGTCCTCGATTCGGGTCAAATCTGAATCGAACAGGGCCCGCCTCGCACACCTGTAATAGTCATATACAAAGCACAGTGGGAGCAGAATCAGTAATGACCAGATCTTCTCATCCACTAAAATGTATTTAGGGTAAGAGCAGGAGGAGGAAATCCCATTCTCTCTACTGCTGGCAATCCTGAAGAAATCTGGCCATATTTCAGAAACGGACAGAAAACAAATGTAGAGTCTCCAATTTATTCATTATTTCAAATGCTTGGAGGCACTGGGAAGCGAGTAGGTAGAGCATGCTACTTACCTGTAGGACTGACCATGGAATGTAGCATTTTGACAGCCATGTGTGGGACTTGCACCTCAGCCACGGGGTGAGCTTCCCAGAGTTATCAAATCTGTCTAGCACTGAGATAAATGAAACTTTAGGGAAACTCTTTCAACAGTGCCTAAGTGGTTGTTGAGCATAGGTGTCATTTCTATGGAGACTTAGGGAGGCGTTTTCAAAGATATTCAGACTCCAAAAAATTAAGACAGATGCCTAGTGGAAGCTTGTCAAATACCTAAAATCAATTTTAATTAGAGCTGACCTCCTAACCTGCTTCAACACTTTTGAAAAATCCCAGTCAGTGTCTACCTGTATCTTTAGGCACCCAAACAATTTGAAAAGTTGGCCCTTTGGAGTCAGAGTCCCACCGACTTTCAATTAGAAGACTTAAAGTTTTACCTTATGTTTAAATGCACCAGGAAGGGAGGGCTATGTATCAGATAAGGAGCAGATGGCAGAAGTTTACAAGGTCATATCTCCCCCTCAAATGGCAGACTGATCAAATACAACCAGGTTAATGTTTTTTTGTAGGAGCAACTGCCAAAACTGTGCCTTTGACTCTTCATCTCTCCTGGTTCACTTTCCTCTCTCCCTCTCTGTAGCTGGTAGTGTAAAGCCAATCTGCCCTCTTCAGAAGCCAGTGAGTGAAAGAAATTGCACTGACTTCAATTTATCCAGGATTTCACTCTGTGAAGTTTTAATGGTGTGAAACTGAGTGATTTGGGCTCATAATCAGGCCCTAGCCTGCAAGTCCAAGCAGAAAGAAGCTGCAGAAAGAAGTGTGAGCCATTCCTATCTTAGGAATGCGTTGTGAGTAAGAACCAATGTGGAACTGCAAAAAGGCAAGACAAGGCAAGGCCTGAATATAGATTCTTACCATATTTACTTGCATACCACATGCACACACCCCCTTTCCTCAAAAATCAGTCTACCAAAATTGGGGTCTGTATCTTAAGTGGGGAAGCAGGTTTTTCTTCACTGGAATCAGCACTGTACCTGGACTTCTGGCAGCCCCGGGTGAACTTTTAGTATTAGGCCCCCCTTCACCAGAGATAATAATACATTTTAAAAATTACCACTCTCAGGTCCCCTTTCTGTCCAGGCCCCAGGCAGCCACCTGGTTCACCCATGCCTGTGTCTGGCCCTGACTGGAACAGAGCAATGGAAAAACAGAAGCAGGGAATTATTACTGCAAGATGGCTACCATTGTTAACCCTCTCACAGCCACATTTACTTCAGTCAGGATCTCTTGCAATCAGCCAGGATTAGAAAAATATTTTCCTCTTCATTCTGCTCTTCCCAAAATGAGGTACGTGTCTTATTTGTCTTGTGTACTATGCAAGAAAATATGGTATTCCCTTTGCTATGCTTCTTCCAGCCAGCATTCCAGACTTGAAGCCCATCTGGGTTCAAGAGGTCCCAGGAAGAAGAACTGGTCATTGATAGGGTACAAAAACTTTAGAGGCAATAGGATGTTCTGCACTCTGAAATGAGTAAAGAGAACCATTCCTTGTTTGGCATCTACCTGGGGAGTGAGCTAATGCACAAAGTAATGCAGCAGGAAGCTGCTAAGAAGAGACAACCTCAAGATGGGATTGTTAATAGTTATGTCCAGAGCCTTAACTAAAACCACAATCATAAAACAAGGGAAAAAATGCAGGGGAAATATCAGGGCACATTTCCTAAGAGGGAGGTCTGTTAGACATGGAACAGCCCCTCTATGAAAGAGTCATGGTCCTAGTTCAGCAGTAATTTTAAAACCTGGTGCTGGAAAATACCCCTATAAACAGTGTTGTACTAGCAGAAGGAAATCCAGGATGATCTAACAGGTCATTTCTGTCTTCACTATGACCTCAGATGAACTTTCCTAAAAGGTTTTAGAGAGGAATGTATATTAATACATATGTGGACATAGGCCACTGGGGGATTGAATGAATAACTGCTCCAGCAAAAATACAAACAAACATATTGTATAACTGCTCAGAAATGAGAGGATATATTGCATTAAGTCAGAGTTTGTCTAGTCAGTCCCTAACTGCCCCCCCCCCGAGTTTCTTCAAGCAGAAAGTTTAATTCAGGTAACTGAATATCAACCAAGACTTCATTTTTACATAACAAAGAACCTCACAAATGTCAAGTTTCTTTAAAACTCAAGCTAATTACATAGATCAACAATATTTTAAAGGAAAATTTAGGAATACTGCTACCTAAAAACAGCTGAAAATAATTACAGTATATTTCTAATATTACACTTCTTCACTGAATACATGGCTCCTCAATAATAGTGATTATTATGCTCTTTTTTTTTGTGGACCATTTTAATAATAGTGGGTATGTTAATAACTAAGACAACCAACATGTTATTAAAAAATATGACTCTTTGAAGAAAAAAGAAAATGTTAATGTATAATATTTTGTTTAGCACCATGTTGCCAGTTTTTCATGAAAATCTGAAACAATTTTTTTCTTGAGAAAATGTTTTGGTTGGTCTTCCAGAAAAAACAAAGAAACCCCAAAGCCAAACCAAAGACAGACACATTGGTTTTGAAAATTGGTAATACACATCACAAATACAAACCAAAATCAGTTTTTAAAACAAAGAATTCACAAGGAATTTTAAAAGAAAATGTAAGGAAAACAATTGAACTAGTTAAAAATGCCAAATAATACTCACTTTTCTTTTAAGCAACAACTGCTTTGTTTAAGGAAGGGATGAAAAAGCCAACGAACAAAAAAGTATGTCAGTAAAAGAAAGGATATTTCCAAACAAATCTCACATCTTACTTATTTCCTGGACCCTCACAGGTATAACAATACTACAGTATTACTAAAACTATGTATGGTATGTCAGTTCAAATAGCACTGAGAACTGCAGTAGTGATGTAACTGTATTTGAATACCTGTTCATATACCAAAGAATTTGTCATCTAATGTTGCTAAACCAAATCAAATGATTTATGTCAATCAACATATATACACATAGGAGCATAAGTCTTTAGGCAAAATTGTCACTATGAGAAAGAATAATCAGGAATAAAATGGCTGTGATGTTACAAGTTAGGACTTGGGTGGACAGATAGAAACGTGGCTAATGAGTTCAGATTGTGGCCACCAAGATCAGTTTCGTGGAACCTGTCTCAAAGGAGACTGATAGAACTCAAGTATCAAAGGAATATAATTTCAGCTTTATTGTTTGCTAAGCATAAAACAATAAAGCAAACTTCCTGCTGTGAACCCAGTAGTGTCATTTTTTAGTCACTTGTTTTGTTTCAAATTAGTGTAAAAGTGATGCTGTGGATAGTTTTGCATTTCGAAAGGATCGGAACTTGGACTTTTACCCAATCTCGGAGTTTTTCTCTTTGTTATTATTCTTAGATTAGCTTCAACAACAACAGCTATATTGGAAATTGAAACATGCATGAAAAATGCTTGGGTAGTGAGCCAAGATCTCCAAGGGAACTTCCCTAGCCGAATATTTATGAGTTCTAGAAAATAGAGTGGAATTTACTCTTTAATTACAAAAAGCCAAATATTACCAGTTCCACGTTTAAAACTGCTTATTTTAAACACAGAATATCACCTCTGAAAAGAGGCCAATGTGCAAAAGCTTCTCAGCCCCTTCAAGCTATGCTCAAATATTATGTGCTCACACACACATAGAATGGGGAAAGACAGAACAGTTGTCTTAGTACCTTTAAATCCCTGCTTTATACTAATCCCTTCTCTAGACTACCCTCAGTCATTCAGACTGGGGAATCAAAGGCAGCTGGATGTGCTGTTTGTTATAGAAATTTTGGGGCTAGCATGGTTAAGGCACACCAGACTGCAGAGCTCAGGTGGACCTTTGATCTAGACATGTGACTCTAAGTATCTATAATTGTGCCTGTATGTACAGCACACTTATAAATACATATGAAGAAAGTATTGGTACATGGCAAATTGCACTGGGTGGGGTAAAGGCAGGCTGGGGCCAGCACCTAGGGTTCTGAGGGCCTCCAAGGGCTGCAGCAGTAGTGATCCAGGCACACAGAGCCTGGCCAGCAGCCTGAGTGCAGCTCTGGAGGGCCAGGCTCTGGTTTTTGGGTGCCACGTGTACTGCCCTGCGCTTTTTTTTGTTTTTGGACCATTTTTTTTTAGATACTGGGATTTCCTGTTATCTAATTTTGGCTCCATGCTGCAAATATGCACTGCAGAGAATCTTTTCACGTACACTGTGCATGTTTTGTAGCACCTCAAAAGCTTTTGAGGTGCCACAAAGCACACATGTGTTCTTGCCTGGACACACCCAAAGTGACTACACGGCTATAATTTGGCACAGAGGATGTTTTATACACTAATTTGCAACCATTCTACTACAGAGGGACCTCTCATACCTTTTATACATTATAGAAATACATTTCCTACATGTGACGCACGCATAATACACCTGGAGTACGAGTCTGACAGAAAAATCATATAGAAAAGCAAATCAGTACATTACATCCCAATGTACCTAAGCACGCATCCAGTTTGCACCCACTGAAGTCAACTTGTCTACTCTTGTACTTAAAGTTAGGCATGTGCTTAAGGCTTTTGCAAATCAAGCAGTGCCAGATTCAACATATGACACACAAAATATAGCAAGCAATGGAATTTTATTAACTCAATTCCCTTCTCTTACATGTGTCTGGTGAGGGAGGAGGGCTGAAGGGATAGGGATGGTTAAAGTTTGGAGAAAAATTGAAAAGAAAGGTAGTTTTATTCACATTAGAAAGAATTAGGTCAAGAGATGAAAGAAAATATTACATGCAAATTGTCTTCAGTGATTAAGGAAACAAGAATTGTCCCCACTCCTAGACAGCAATGCATGACTTTGCATTTTAATTCTGCCATGTGCATGATGCAGTTGGGCACCCATTTCCAGAAGTCTAATACAGACAACTTTCTTTTTGTTCTGCAATTATTATTGTTTGGAAAAGTATGTTTCTGTTCACTGTTTATTTAAAAGAATAGCCAATTTCAGAAACGTCAGGTCAGTTTCTACATTTCTAGCTCTTAGGAACACGAGGAGACCCTGACAGCTTTGAAACAGGGGTTCCCAAACAGTCTCAGAATCGGAGGTGTCTTTTTACACAAACTTGGCTTCTGCTCAGATTTACAGGGAAATAAAGCCAGAGTTTGCGCTTTGTGAAGGCCTCTGCCAGTGTTTTGAAACCTGGATTTATGTTTGCTTTTGCATACAGCTGTGCTGTCTTGCACCTGCTTCATGCTGTACATATCTGGAATTTTTTTCACATTTTTAATTATTTCAGAGACAGGAACACAAACAACTCTACTTTTCCGTAGAAGACCTTCAGTGTGTGTGTATAAATTATACGCGTGTCACTGAAACTTCCTAGAAACTAGTGCTGTTTTCTCTTGCCAGGCGCCACAGAGAACCTTCCTGAGCAGGACACATTTTTCAATAGAAACTTTGAGCTAGTCAGGCAGGATAGAAGGTCATTCTCTAAAACAGGATGCCAAGAGGACAAGAGCTGAATGGTGCTGGCTGGCCAAGAGACGCTGTACAAATCAAGAATGTGGCGTGCTCCCCAGGGAAATTATTCATGAGCCTGGACTATATGATAAATCTGCAACCAAAGCTTTCCTTAAGCAACTGCAATAACAATGTATCACATTCCAGAACAGCCAAAAACAAAGGTTGCAAAATCACTTGCAGCTTAGGAAAATGAGAGGGGCTTCTGTTTTTGCAAGTTTCATCATTTCTCTTTGTTTTCTAAAAACAAACCCAAAAAAAGGTTTAAATGCCACCAGCATTAATTTATGTACAATTTAGGTAAACAGTGGCGGTATTCAACTGCCTTTGAATTTTAACAGTCAAATACCCTTGCTCTTCAAAAGAGGCAAACAAACCACCTAAAAATAAAGTGGAATATAAATGTGAAAACAGCAAATGCAAATGTGTAATCTAATGTAAATAACATAATGCAAATGCTACAATAAACAGGTGCAAAGCAAATGGCCCTATAAAACATTAGAAATAGCTACTTGACTTACAGCTTAAATCACACTACCATCTGGAAGAGAGATAGGTAAGGTTAAAACATTACAGTCTAAAATTCACAAACAAAGCATAACTTCTGTTTGATGTGTCAGCTCATAAGCTTCACTCCCCATGACTCTTACCAAGCTTAGATAGCATGAGAAAGTTCACTCCCCTTATGCTCTTATACACCCTTCTCCCACCTGCTCTGTGGGTAGATAGCTGCTTAGCAGGATTGTCAGTCTATCAGTATTTCTGAAGCATAAATTTACATACAGAATTGAGGCTAGGTACAGATATTCAAAAAGCCCAAAGTGGAATCCAAGTTATGTGGTTTTCCATAAGCAGCACAGTTTATATCCGTAGCAAACAAAACACACATTCGTGGAGGGGCAAATCTTAGACAAGGTGCCACCATTTTTAAACCAATCTGTGCATGCCAAACTGTTCTGTTACAGATATAGACCAGTTTCTGATCACTTATACCAGTAAAAGTGTCATGTCTGTACCTGGTCTAACTGTACTGAGGAAATGCTTCTTTTACAAATGGGGTATTAGAGAAAGGGTCTATAGAAAAGACTGTATCCTTTAACATGATGGTAAACACATGCAGAAATTCAAGAATAAAGCCAGCCATGATCACAGGACTGGCTTTAGGAAGGGTCTGAATACATATCCAGAAAGCAGTTTTCTTCACAAATAGCTCCTCAAGAAAACCAACATGTTACCAGTAATATTAGCTTTGTATTCTCAGAGGGTATTTAAGATAAGAAGCCCTTTTGTTCCACTTGTGTCCTGACAGGCTGACAGAGCTTTCTGTTTAATGTCTCACTCTACAGGAATGCAGGTCCGCAGAAGTCAAAGGAAAATACAGTTTGCATTGTTTACGTAGGTAGAAAAGGTTCCCTCTGTCCTCTCTCCCCTCCTCTACACCCCCCCAAAATCTTTGTTCTTTGTTATGTGTTACTTAAGAAAAATATATATCTAATTGTTAGCTAATAGCCCTGGACACACTAGGAACTGAGTACATTTTATTTTTTCCACTGTTGGAGTACAAAAGGTCCTTACCAGGCCTGAACTGCACTGAAATAACGAAGCACATGTAGCAATGTGTTCTCTTTCTCTTTCATCCTTCAGTAACTCTACAGCTCTAAAACAGGCGAGACTAGAGATTGGCTTAATATTCATTTTCTACAGATATTTAGAATGCTCCTCTCTTCCTTAGTTTCACATGCAGGGAATCTGAGTCCGAGTCCGGATTTGGATCTGAAGTTTTGGTTTTCCTCACTTTCAAAATGATTTAGATCTGGTTGTCTATGCCAGACCCTTCTCTATTAGCACAAACATGAAAAACAAGTATTTTAACTATTGTAGTAACAAGGGCCATGCAAGAAGAATTCATTGATCTGTCATGTCAGATGCTAATTACCGCTTAGCATATATGCTCGTTGGAGGCCATAATGTAGCTTTGACTCTCCCCCATCACAGAGACCACCAACATTAACAGCAATTTCCTCTTCCATGGACATGTGTCAGTATGGTACTGTTTAAATGGAAGAATACAGCTAACAGTTAACTTAGCTAACTCGCTGCCATGAGAGAATGGTTTCTTGCAGATATTCCCAAACTGTAGCCTGTCATGCTTTCTGGAAACCTAAACTCATTATCCTTGGTTCCAGTTTCTTCACAGTAGAAAGGCATGTAAATACTTGTGCCTTAAAGACAACCAAAAATCACATGCTTTCCTAATATTACTTCCCCATAGAAGCAACTGCAATAGTTGCTATAAGGAACAATGAGGGACCAATTCATTCATTTGTGAGTTAGCCCATAAACGTTCTCTCTCAAGACATTTATGGAAAAGTTTGAGACCCTCTGGTCCATTTATCTGATCCAGGAGCTATGAACCACAGGTCACAGCCTCAGCTCCCATAACCCAACTGAAATTAATAGATCTGTGATTATGGAGCTATGAAATTTTACACCAGTTAATATCTGACCCCTCCAGGGCTGCACATTCATGATTAGCAAGTATCCAAATTTCACAGTCTATTTTTGGACACACAAAATCAATGTCCCTATGCTTTTAAGCTTTTATATATATAAAACAGCTATTCTATAAAATCAAGATGGCCTTAGTCCGAAATCTGTTTTACAATTTGTTTGATTTCATGCAGTGGCAGTTGGCATTTGCCATCAGGAGGAGATGCACAATGATCTTATTGATGAACTCTGGATCCATTGTCTAGATTTGATTAACTGATTACTACATCACCCAGCTCTTGAATGCTGGCACTTAATTCTGCTTCTAAGGTGATGTATATTAAGATATGTTTTCCAAGGAAAGCAGGACACATTTGTATTAATTCCAGTTTTTCAGGAAGCAAAAAGACAGGTCAGACTGTTCAGCTAATTAGTTGCAAATACCGATCTGTTCAGTGTCAGAGCTGACCTGTAACACGTCTCTGTTTAAATCACCAACCTTGTGTTTTCTTCCTTTCATGGTCACGCATCACTCAGCAGCTTTTTTCCAAAGGACATTTCCCCTGGCCACTTGTTTATTTGCCTGTAACAAAGTGCATCCAGGTGGATACATTTGCTGATCCAGCCAGCAAGCACATGAGCATCATACCATGGCAGATAGCTGTCAGGACTGGAGAGTGCTAGAGTTCTATTCTGTGAAGCTGGGAAGCCTAGAAATATCTGTGCAGTAGACTTGTATATTGAGCAACCAGGGCTAAAAAGTAAATCTATAGAAAGTGATATGGCTGACAGTTGTGTTTGGTAGGATTCAGTATTAACCTGAAGGAACTGAATATTTCAGTGGGAGATTAAAGTGCTTTTTGTTTTCTGTTTGTCATCAAGAGACTGACAAATGATCAAAACGTCCTTTGTGTGTTAATCACATCAGCCAGTACCAAATTAACTCTATGGCTGAATTCTGCCATATATTAACACTAAATCACCTTGATATATAAAAGCTTATCTACTTACCTACAAATAGAACTAGTGAGTAGTTATTCTGAAATAACTCCATGTATGAACACCCTTATTTTTGGATGAGCTATTCCACTTTCATTTACACACCCTATGTTACTCTGAAAAAACATCATATGTAGGTAAACTCTATGTTTTGGTAAGTCTTGCACTGCAATTGACATAAGCTATGGTAAGTTATTCCTTACTATAGATTTTAATTGTTTTGTAACGTGCATATAATGACTTGTATAATGGATTCATTATTCCTGATCAGGGCTTGAAGGTCCTACGATAATGGAAATATATAGCAAAACTAGCCTATAGTGCTACTGGGCCAAGATCCCTATGAAACATAGGAGAGTACAATGTTGTAGGAAAGAAAATTTACTAATCACTTCTTGTTTTGCAAGTCAATCTTTTATTACTACTTTAGTAAGGTGACTGCTACATTCATCTGAGGAGAAACCACACACCATGGCAGCATGGTAGGATTTCAGTCCAAAGTTTTCCTGTATAGCAAAGCAGTAATTTGTGCATGTTCAGAGGGCCCCAGAAGAGCTTAAAAGCAATATTATTCTAAGTCTATTGGAAACCTTACTGGAGGCTGCAGAGTTTAACACATGCCAGGTGACAAAACTTCTCAGTATTTAAAAGTCACTCAGTCATGCTAATTCTAATATTTTAAAGGCTTATGGTGTCAATAATGGCTTTAAGTAGCCCATGATTATTTGCAGTGCATTATCTGTTTTCCAATCAATTGCATTATCTACTTTCCAGTTAATAAGCAAGAATGCTTTCTCTGAATTTAAGTGAACTGAGGTGCTGAACTAATAGCTGTGCAGAATTAAGTTCTGTGTTTATCTACTTACCCAATACAGTAGACAGTCGCACCACAGACCACCTGGTAAGGCCCCACCTACTTTGTGACCAGTCTGGGAGGGGCACATCCAGAGGGAAGAGAATAACAGAGTCTACGTTCAGTCCATGCACCTTCTTCAGAGATCACCAGTCCTGCAGTCAGCAGCCTATCTGGGTAACTCTGTGCCTTAGGGAGCTCTGGCATGAGGCAGCACCAGCTGCTACGTTGCTGACAGCCAAGCTGGCTATTTTTGTGTCCCCCAAAAAGCAGCGCCTGGGGCTGCTGCCTTAGTTGCCCCCTCTCAGTTATGATACTGGCAGCAGTTATGGGGGTTGTTATGATATGAACCTATCTAGACGGAAAAAAAAGAGAGCAAATTATTTCCATTGACCTGAAGGCCCATCTAAACAGCTCTCCTAATGATAAGGTTTATCTAATAAAAGATATGACCAGGGAAGTCCTGCTTTTTGCGTACTTCATGGACTGTCACATCTACAACACTACAAGTATTCACATGGCAGTCACTACCAGAGACTAGCAGGGGGCAGGGCCCAGATGTGAAGAAGCCATCTGCAGTGGCAGCGGGGAGGGGGGGGGGCTTTGGCAAGAAGCCAGATGTGAAGCTGGTGGCAGCATGGAGTCACCAGTACTAGGTGGGCCCTGCAGGAGGGGCCATGACCACTCTGCCCGGCTCTGTGTGGCCCATGGCAGTCACCCCGATTCGCGCCCCCCAGGGTCACTGGGCAGTACTACAGGCCCTGGTCACTACTAAAGTGGGCTGGGTTAGAGAGGGTGTTCCAGAGAATTTATAGTTCATGTACTAAACTATAAGTGAAAACCTTATGCACTCCCTTAACTAAAACTATGGCAATCCTGATTTTGCTTGGGTGATGCTAGCAACTGATACCATTCAGATTTGGTTGCTGTCATTTGAAACTGCAGTAAACCTCAGAATAAGAGAGCAGACTGACTCAACAAACCTCTCTCCCTTATCTCCACATTAGCTCTACCAAAGATTGTTCTCTGCAGGAGGCCATATAATATAGAATATATTGTACTATAGCTATAGTAGGAAGCCATATAGCATCTCACAAGCCTTCTGCTTAAATCTCTCTTTTTTTCTTAGCAGAACACTAAGAAGCTATTTCTTTATCATTTGTAAGGACAAATGAAAGACATGTGGAAGGTTTTTCTCAGTGAATCTCAACCAGGGTGTCATGGCAGCCTAGAGTGCCATCAGATCTTTTGCAGGGTGCCAAGGTATGTGAAGATATAAGTGAGGTATAAGGCAATAAGCAGATAAGAACAGTCTCAGCCTCATGCCTGCCTGGATGAGCCCCCATGCCCACTTCCCACTCCATCTGCAAGGAGGTAAGCACTATAACACACATTAGTTTTTGAAATTGGGTACCACTCATTCCACAAAAGTTTTGGAAGGGGCCTTGAGTCCAGTGACCAATGCCTTGAGTCCAAAAAGGTTGAGAACCACTGCATTACTCCCTTAACATGGGCAGCGCCAGCCTCTTCCCAGTGGGGGGACTGAGGTGGGGTAGACAGAAAACAGGAGGGTGTGGGGAGGAGCTCTGCAGACAAAGGCAGGACATGGGCCCCATGACTGGGTCAGGACTGCCATGCCTCTGTGGGCTGCAAGCAGGAGAGGGGTGGCTACGGCAAATTTTGGAGTGGCTATAGCCCTCCCCCAAGCCCTGCCCTAGAGCTGCTCCTGCTTCTTAAAAACTTTTTATTGTCTAGAAGCACATAAGCCATGTTATGAACTGATGCCTTCCCAAACTAGTTAGTGCACCTCCCCCAAAAAAGCCAAAATGTTCTTCTATGATATGCTCAAGCCTCCCTCCCTTTCAACTACTGGATCTTTCCTTGATGTTCTTAAGTAATGGAAGGCAGTACTCAATGATAGGGCAGCATTATTTGCTTATCCCAAGCAGGTAAAGAAGTTTTATTTTTCATTATTTTTGGCCATACTCGTGACCAAGTTTATCAGACATACTACTCCTTGGTCTCACAGGAAACGTAGGGGAAGAATTTATCTGTAGAGCCCAGAAAGGGAACTGAGTAGGCAAGTCTGCACCCTAAGGCAAAATTGGTGGCCAACCTGTGCCAAGAGTGCCACAAGTAATGTGGGCAGCTTGTGTGTGTGGCTTGCAGCAGACCAGAGAGAGGGATAAGCTACACAGCAGCAGATAGGGTGGGAAGTAGAAAGCAGAGCAGGAGATGGGGCAGGGAGCATGGAGTACAGATCAGAAATGAGAGCAGCAGACTGGGCAGAGGGAAGGGATCCGAGTGGCACTTGGAGTTTTCACTGGGAGTTAAAGATCAGAAATCCTAGATATTTTTAGGTAGGCTCTCCTGGAACTGGGTGTTTGTGGGGAAGAAGGTATATCAACTGCAATTTGACATCATATTACAAATCAAATACTTTCTGAAGGAATCAACTACTTTCTGAAACAATGCCAGGCAGATAGAAAGTTACAGTAAGGATTAAGAGAAATTGAAGGGAAAAGTATCTTCACTGAAATTAGTGTCAGACTTTCATATAAATGACTAGATATAGATGTTTGACAAACAACACAAATGAGATGAGGATATCAGCTGAATTTTACACCTTTTAACAACTGTAAAAATATTTTATTTTATTCTAGCTCTTTCTGGGTTGATATATGTTGTGGATTGTAGCTGCATTTCATTTCAGTATTATTACTCTTACTGGGCATTTGTATGAGGCTGTAAATATGGAGACTAAATGGACTAAAATGTTAAGTTTTACCTATGATCAGTGGATCCTGATGCTCTGTAAATCTTACAGTCTACATTTTTTAAAATCATTTTCAAATTCCCTTTGAACAGTAAGCTGCAAAAAAGGGGGGGAATTTAGCAGGGTCACTGACTCGGCAAAGGAGAGAACCCCCAAATTAAAAAGAAATGTTTATCATTAGATTCACAGCTGGATTGTAGCTGTTACAAAGGAAAGTTACTGTAAGACATGGGCTTGCATCTAACTTCTAGATTAAAATACTTTATGGCCTAGGCTGCCAACACCATTCACTGCATTTGTACAATCAAGTGCTGCACAAATGTGCTGGAAGATTTCCTAACATGTTCAGTACAGTATGAATACTCATCCAAGACTGGATTCAGTCGTTGGAATCAAGTGCATTTCATGAAGGTTTATTTTCAATCCTGTCAGCCAGTAACCTTTTTACTACATGTGCGCTGGTACATTTGAGCTTCTGTATCATCATTTGCACATGGTATCAGAAATGAAGAAATCCAACCATGTCTTTATTAAATGACATGTTTGTAAGATTTAGACTGGAAAGGAAATTTTCATCTTCTGTTCTATGACTGTCAGGAAAAGATCAATTGATTTAACCTGGTCATGACCCATCTATTATTTAAAGGAAGTAATTGGGCAGATAGTGTTACAGCCACTAATACTTTAACACAGGTGCAGTACCATCTGCTTCTGCTCTCTTTGACACGTGGATATTAAATGAAGTTTAAGTCCTTAGTTCCTGAATTTAGGCCTATTTTTTTAATATGAGTGAAAATAGCTGGCTGAACTCTTATAATCTACAAAAGCAAATGTCAGACATTTTGGTAAAAAACAAAACAAAACATGGAAGAGGAGTTTCAGAAGGCCTTATAAGAGCCTCTATTTTAATGCCAGTCAATTTAAGATTCAAATGAATCCACCCTACACCTTTTAATACCTCCAATATATGTTCTCAAACATAGCAATATTTTCTAATTAGTTAACTCAAAAAACTTGCTGGCCTGGAATTGCTTACTAAAAGAACTATTCAGCTTTGGGATGGACGGGATCTTGCTTAGACAACATTGCATATTTCATGCAGAACTGATTGGTACTGGCTGCACACGGGAGAAGCTTTTTTTTAATATCTGGACCTGAAAGCAAGATGGTTATTGGAAGTGCTTAACAAAACCATGTTAAAGTACAGCTTAGCCTTTAAGCAAGGAGGAGCACCAGTTAAACAGGAATCAGTTTGTCAGCCTTTTATTTTTATTAAACTAATTTCTCTCTCAAATCTGAGCTACTACAACCTTTAGTTTCAAAACTGGCTGTGTGCAAGCTTGCATAACAAATTCACATGCTTCTAAGTTACTATTTTGACAAAAGATACAACTATCCAAACTACAGGCATTTTCTGGCATTGAATAAAATGCCTCCTTACTTCTATTTTGTTTAATCATTTCAGTAATAAATCTTTCGTTCGCTATTTGTTTGACATCCCTCTCAGACACCTGATACACATGCTGCACTCTATGCCTGGGAGCTTCTGCCAACAAAAACAGTACAACCAGCTCCTGCATGCAGAATTATCAAAAAAAAATGCATCTAGGCTTCATGGCAAGAGCCAGACTTTTTTGTTGTTAAAAGTTTGCAAGAGGGAGTCATCTCCATTTTTCGATTGGAAGTTTCCACAGGAAATCTTAATGATGGGTACTGCTTGGATAACCTGTTTTCCTGTTCAAATAATTAGGAGGATGAATAGCTGACAGAGGTGCTCACAAGTCTGAAAAGACACCTGGCAAAAAATTATTGTTCTTTTAACATCTATGTTCTCAAAACCCTTTTTCATACAACTAAATCTAATTTAAAGCTGAATTTGAATTCTTTGCTTTCAAGAAGGGAAAGAAGGAGGGAGAGAGTCTATACCACTGATTCCAAGTAACAGCTGAAATTAAATTGCAAGGTATCAATTCTGACTTTTTGTAATGTGAATATGTATCTTTCCCCCTCCATCCCCTGCCCCATCTCTCTCTCTAAGGGTTGTCAGGCTCATGTTTTTTCCTTACAGTTTTCAGCTACTATACCAATGAGTACAATGCACGTCTCAAGATCTAAAAAGAATAATTTACTTTATATATATTTTTCTTAAGTCGGCCACTTGCAACTATTTTCTCTGTGAGATGGTCAACATCACATTGCATTTTTAGCAGACATTCAATATAAGTTGCAGACAAAAGCTCTTTTTTAACAAAGCAAAGGGAGTCATTCTTTGAGAAACAAATAAAAACAACGTGCATATACTTGTGCCCATGTCTGAACAATGCTATGGGATTACTATTATTAATTACTTAGCTTTTGAGTCACCAGAAGTAAGGCAGCCTCAAATTTTACTGTTTTATTTACAACATTGCCAAGCAAGATTTCAACCCTGTACTGCAAGGTACTACACTACTTTGCAGTGAGGGACTATCTATGCCTCAAAGGCCTTATAATCTAAGAGACAAAGAATGGAATCAAAAGCCCAGAGAAACTGAGCTGGCCAAGGCCCAGCACGAAACAAGAAATATAGCCCAGATCCCAGTCCAGTGCCAATACACTAAGCCAATCTACCAGCTCTTTGGATTCTGGAAGTCTAATACAACAAACTGGAAATTCTGTGGCACCTTAATTTAAATTTAAAAAGGAAGTCTTTAGTGAATGCAATACTGTTATGAATAGTACAGTTGGCACAGCAGCTCCTTTGTAACTTTCCGCTGTCCTACACAGTTAAAGAGGGGAAGGACTATTAGATCTACTCTCTCTTGAATATTTTCAGTTTGAGAGTGTGAGGACATCTCAGATGCAGGGGCAGTCCCAGCAGATACTGCTAACCAAAGGAATCTGATCTGGGGCAGTTGGAGTGCAAGAATGGGTCTCTTTTGCACATGCACTTAAAGGGGATGACAGCACATGGTTTTGTTAAAGTTATCCATTCTATTTTCTTCACATTTCTAGTCCTTTTCTCCCCCCCACCAAATAACCCTGTCCCTTTGTGTTAGAATCAGAAAATACCACCTTAAGGCACAGAAATGTATTTGATAAACTGGAACTTAAGTGATGTTTGCTCTCATTTAAATACCTCTGGAAACTCTACAGATCATTGTACCTCAGGCATCTCACTCTAAATATAGATGTGGAGAATGCTGATTAGCTCATTAGAGTGCCAAGCTATACCGTCAGTTAAAATGCACTCCGCAATGTGAAGTTAAATTATATATGCCCAGTAGTGCCTTATGTTCCATGTGTTCTCTAAAACTGAGAGTTTAAATGATCAAAACTTAAGTGTAATAAAGAGAGATAGAGTTAAGATCTCTTTATGTCCTTCTTTCAGGAAAGTCAATATTGCAGCAGCAGAACGAGATAAATGCACAGCACAAACATTAGATAAACCAAGAACTCCAGAAATACGGTCTCTGTCCCAAAAAACCTTCTTCCCCACAATTTCAACTCAGCCCATTCAGTCCCTCTCTAAAACAGCTACTCAGGGTCATCCTAGTGCAGTCTTTCTGGCAACCTCTGATCTCCTTGCATCAGAACTAGGCTGGAGGAGGGGGAGGGCATTGCATTCTGTAAGTCTAAATACTGGTTTGCAGGTGTGTATACACACACACACATATATGTATGTTATTTTTATAAATACATATAATATACACACATACATATATACACATGTATGTTTTATACACATAGACACACATATACATTCTCTGTCACACACACACACACACACACACGGGAGAAAGAACAATGAAAATGAGATGTTTCAGGGTGGTAAATACCAATGATTTTTACGTATGTGAATATAATGCTAAAAAAAAGCATAATCCAACAACCAACAGGCAAAGCTTGTGGTTTAGTTATGAGCTAGAAGCTGCTCAGTATAGGTGAGGAAGAGAGCAATGCACAGACCAAGGACACCATCTAGTGACTGCATTCCTGCTTTACAAGAGAACTACTCAGACTACTTGGCCAATCACTCTCGTAGTAGAATAAATCATTCAGAATTTTGTACTCCCAATGTTGTTGCTTATGCGAGGTGTACATGTTCCCTATATGGTAGTGGTCAATTCAGAATACACAGGGAGATGCAGCAATGCAGCTCTTATGTTTGCTGGTATTGTAATGTCATGCAAATTATTTTATTATACAATTAAAGTTAAAGAATTTCTCCTTGAATATATGGCAAATTGATTTGCTATTGCACCAGTGAAAAAAATTGGATGGAAATTGGGCCATATGCTTCAGATTCTGAGAATCATATTTTATGGAGGTAATACAAGTAGCTTCATTATTAATGTTAAGTTTTGCACTTGCATAGAAAGATTCATAGAATACTTTAGCACCCCAAATTAACAACTGGGACAATTAATAAGTTATAACTCATATGTGACTGGACAGGAATGGATTGTTTCTGGGAGGCAACCCCCCCCCACCAAAACAAAACAAAAAACTGAACAGAGGAACAAGACCTTACCCTATCTTGGCTGTGTCCTTTTCCAGGCTAGTGGTGGTGGGGATTTTGTTTTGTTTTTTATTTGCCCTGGCTGCCATGCATAATGCACATTTTGTGTACTGGAAAGTCAACAAGAAGCTATTGCAATATTAAGCAGCCCAAGAAAAATGGAAGGACACCCATTTGGCTTCACAAGGAGCTTCCTTGGTACCTCAAAATCAAAGGGAATGCATACAGAAATGAAAGGACAGGGACACCACTAAGGAAGCTTACCAAGAAGCAGCAAGAATTTGCAAAGATAAAATCAGGGACTTTCACCCAGCGAAGAAAGTTAATGACAACAAGAAGGGGTAATATACGTATTTTAGACACACAAAAAAAAAAAAGACCAAAGAAAGCTATGGGTCCACTGCAAAGAAGTCAAGACTTAAGACACAAAGAAGACAGAGCTACTCAATACTTGCTTCATTTTGGTTTTCCCACACATGCAACCCCTCTCCACCACCACCTCACAACTAGACAGCTAACAAAAATTATTTGGAAAAGGAAGGGGAATTGTTAATGGTCATGATAATGAAAAAGACCATCAGAGAGCTTTTCACTGGTTCCCATAAGTTCAGATCAACAGAACATGATGAACTGCATCTCTGGGTTCTGAAGGAGTTGGCAAAAGGGATCTCAGACTTTGGCAATTATATTTACCAAGTCATGGAAGATGAGCAAGGTGCCAGACATACCTAGAAGTTACTGGAGCAAATTATAAGGAAGTCTGTAAGCATCTGGAGGAGGAAAGGCCGATCACAAGCAGCCAGCACAGACTTGCTAAGAACAAATCAGGCAAAACACATTTGATCTCCTTTGACAAACTAGTTGGATGGATGAAGGGAATGCAGTGGATATAGCATACTAGACTCCTGTAAAGCTTTCAACTGAGTCCCCCGTAAGTTACTCATATACAGTCAGAGAAATCTGGGCTAAAAATGTGGGGAGAAATGTGTGCTAAAGAGGGATAGCCAACTAGCTTGATAATTGACTTAACAGCAATCAACATGCCCAGTTAAACCAATAATAAGATGGTGACGGTGGTGGCCGTCCCTGTATGAGGCATGTACTTGAGGGAGGAGCTGCACAAGGCGGAGCCACAGGTAGCCTCGCACTTCACCTCTGACATTTGTAGCAGCTGAGGTGGAGATCGCGCCTCTTCCTCTTCCTCACAGGGCACTGGTGCAATCAGTCAGGCCATCGGTAGGCTCTTCTTCAAGGCAAGGTGATGGATATGTAGGGAGATCATTATCTCCCTACACAGCAAGGGAGATAATGGTGGCCATGAAATGCATGGTGCAGAGGTTGCTCATTGGGCAGGGTGAGCTCACCCATGGGTTGATGGTCACCGACAGTGGGGCCAATATGGTCAAGACTGTCCGTGATGCCAATTTTGTCGGCATCTGCTGTGTGGCATACAAGTTGTACCTCATAGTCAGGGACATCTTGGAGTGGGACAGGGCTGCTGGTGATGGCAGCATCACTACCACCCAGCTGATTTCAAAATGCAGGAAGGTGGTGGGCTACTTCCACCAGGGTATCGAGGGGGGCAAAATGGTGTGGAAGAAACAGGCAGAGCTGAGCATCCCGCAGCACAAAATTATGCAGGATGTGGAGACTCCATGGAAGTCCACATACCTGATGCTGGAAAGGCTGATGCAGCAACAGAAGGGGAGATTGGGATCAGTGGCCCCCTTAACAGAGCTGAATAGAATACCATCTCCCAAGTCTTGGTGGTTCTCAAGCCCTTCCTCAAGGCCACAGAGACCCTCAGTGCTGGTGATGCTCTTTTTAGCCAGGTGATCCCCATAGTGACGGAACTTGAGAACCAAATGGAGAAGTTCCAGGGGATCCATGTTCCTGGCTGCGGCAAGCCACTTTCAGCAGAGGTGCAGGGACTGGTAAAGCAGCTGAAGAAGGGCATCAAAAAATGGCTAGATCTGTTGCAGTCTAGTATAGTCCACATGCTGGCAGGCATGTGTGACCTGAGGGTGAAGGGGAACATGTGCACTGGCAGCACCAAAACCCAGGATCACTGGATGGAGGTGCTGGTCAACAGAGTCAGGGAGGCAGAAGGACAGGCAAGGGGATGTGAAAGAGGGGGATTCACTTTCCTGTGCCAGCACTCCCAGCACCAACTAGTCTCCTCTATGACAGCCGCTGCTAACATGGGCCAAAGGCATGGCTTCAGTGTTGGGGTTCAGATGTACCAGACCCCAGCCTCAGGCAGGTAGCACTAAGGCTTTGGTGGCTACCTATCTTGTCAAGGACATGGAGCCACTGGACTGCAATCCCTTGGCCTATTGGGCATCCCACAGCCAGATGTGGCAGGATCTGGCCATGGTTGCTTAGAAACACCTGTCCTGTCCACTGACTCAAGCAAGAGGGTGTTCAGCATTGCTGGGGATGTTGTGACACTCCACTGCACCTGCTTGGATCCTGGTGTAGTTGAGCAGCTGGTGTTCCTCAAGTGAACCTTCTGCTGCTGGGCTTCCCCAAGCTCCAGATGCAGAAAGAGTGAGTGCCACCCTCCTCACTCTGTCTACACCTATTTCCCTTTTATTTTTTTAAACCAGTTAAATGCCCCACTCTCAGAGCTGGAGGGGGCACTCACTGCATCACCAGCCAGCAGGGGAAGAACATGTCCCTGCTGAGCTTCTGTGCCAGGATGAACTTGGAGGTATAGGCTGGGCCTATGGGGAAGGAGGAGACTCCAGGTCCTGGGTATGACCACTAAAACTGCACTCTGCCAGGGTCAGGGAGGCCTGGTGGGACTGCACTGCCCCAGGAAATGCCAGGACCAAGGAACTCCCTGGTGAAAGCTACCTCCAGCTACCACATGCATGCACACAGTCCTGCTGGGGAAAGCCAAAACTTGTCATGTCTTTGACAGGCTTGAGGCTTGCTGGTTGCAGTGGAGTTGTGAGGCTCCAGGTGAGCTCAGCTTAGCTGCCTGGGATGCCAGCTTTCAGGTCGAAAAACCCAGGTTGTAGTGTGTCATAATTCCACTGTCTATATTGAGTCCATGAGTTTCTGTACCTACTACCTAGGAGGCTGATGAAGTGAAGTTCATAGGCCTGGCTTTGAAAAGTGGTTTGTAAATTCCCTTTCAGGAACAGCCCTGAGAGACTGGAGACTGTTGTTTTTATGAGAAATGTGCCCCCACAGGTAGTTGAGTATTCTTGTCTTTGATAGACTCAGGTGTGTAGTTTGTGGGGGTACTGGAGATATGTTGGCATTTTGAGCTAGGAAGTTAGCTTCTAATGATGATGTTAGCAAGGTTTGGTGCCTGCTTGAATTGCAAACCACTTCTCACAGCTGGGCCTGTGAACTTCCCTTCATCAGCCTCCTAGGTGCAGAAACTCACAGACTCAATATAGACATTGGATTTATGACACACTACAACCCGCCAGACATCTGACTCCTTAGGTACCTCTCCACTTTTACCTGCTTCCCTCCTATCCCAGCCTGTCTCTCTCCCCATGATGCCTCTATTTCCATTTTTACTGACTGGCTTTCTTGCCTGCATTGCATGCCAACCTCTGGCTTCTTTACTATTCCTTCCATCCAGGAAGAGCACAGTTGGTCTACTAAAAGACACTAGATTGACTGAAAGGACATTGTATGCCAGTGCCATGTCCTTAGACCAAAACCTGTAGCACCTGTCCCCAGTCAGCTGACTGGAAAGAGGCAGGGCCCTGGGCACATCTCAGCCCCAGGGCTGGGGCTGGCAGAGAGAGGTCTCTGGCAGCTGCTGGAGAAGAAGCTCTTGCAGGAAAGAAAAGAAAGCCTCTAGTCTGTGACAGTTTGGCTGCCTGAGATGCTGCTGGTGCTACTGTGCTGTAGTGCACTGCAGTGCTTACCTGTTCTTATTTAAAGTGGTGAACTGGACTGAGGCTGTAGGGGAGGAGAACTCATTGGGGTACACTACCATGTCATGTAGAGGCCCCAGCACCGGTGAAGGCGCACCTTAACACACACACAGTGTCACCCATGTCATGAGTTTTGCTTGTCAGCAGCCTGAGATGCAGTTTCCCAGAAACCCCTGCATCTTTCTCCTTGAAGCTTGGCAGGCTTCATGCCTTCAGAAGGGACTACCATCCCTGCAATTTTTATCCCATACCAGCCAAAAAATAACAAACTTATATATATATTTCAGTGATTCCCCATTATAGTCTATGGCCGAATCGCCAAATCAGTGCTAAATCTTCTGAGTTGAATCTCTGTCCTCCAAATGGGCTGAATCTAAATCAAATACTTCCCTATTCACACAGGCCTACTGGCAACCCATCGAATCTGCCTTCTAGTCCTCAGCAGCATTATTCTAATAAAGACTTATAAGCAAGTTGCTTAGCCTACTGGCTTTGCAGGGAAATTTGTTGCCCAAGGAGCTCCTCAATCAGCCCCATAAAGCACAATTCAGTATTTTAAATGAACAAACAAAACACCTCTGCTCCATCCTAGGCAAAAGAAGGGGAGCCCCTTTTGCTCTGGCTCCAGTACAGCAGCTTCGCCCCTCCTTGCAGCAACCTGTTCCTTTCACAGCCTGCTTCCTCCTCTTTTTGCTTACTCTTACGGGAGTGTCTAAAGCTCTCAGTGTATACTCTCAGTATACTCCCTGATGACCCAAATGTCCCACAGATGGGATTTCTTATAAAGGATGACTGTTCCTTCTTAAAAGGGACAGGGCCTGTATCCAAGAAGTACCACAATCTGCTTTCCTGAGGGCCCCCTTTTACATATGAGTTTAATGCAACTTATGGAAAAGAAATGCACCCACCAGGCCTGAGCAGAGACTACCCTTGCCCAGTCAGAATCAACTGTGTCCCATAAAAGGGCCTGGACTAAATGTCATAGAGAACAATCCACAAAACTAAGACCTCAACACAGACCTGATCAGTCCAGGCCTCAACACCATGAAGGAGAATCCAGAGGTTCCTGAGAAAGAAGCAATGACTACTTGAGGCCATTGACTCTACTTTACTTCAGCCCCTTCCATGTCCATATCCTGGTAGAGTAGAAGACTTTCCATGCAAGGGGCTCCATCCCTGCCAAGAACTTCCCAAACAGGGTTAGAGACTTTCCTAAGCATCTTTCCCCAAGAACTACTTTGCCGCTGGGCAGTTTTTTGTCTCTTCTTATACCACATGCTGTGTAACCTTGCTCTTTTTGTTAGGATTCATATTTATGAACTCATTTCATTTTCTGTGGAACAGCTGGGATTTGCCTGCGAGAAACACGTGCCACACATTCATTGGTGATAATGGAGTATAAGGGCTGTGGCAAGACTGCAGGTTTCCAATGTCTGATTCATGCTAAACTGCTTTCTCTAAGACCCTGAAATCTAGTTGAAGGAAATTTGTTGAGTTTGTTATGACTAAAGTGCAAAGGGAGCCCCGGGAAAAATTGACACGAACAGAAATGTTGTCATTTTTTCTTCATGCATTTTTTTTGTTTTAAATTTCAATGAAAAATTTATGTTTGAATTGAAATACACTTCTCTTTCCTCATGAAAATTTCAGCATGCAAATCTGTGATAGGGTATAAAAACCTGAAAGTAAATTGTGGCTGAAAGAACGAAAGAGAAGGCAAAGAACAGAGAAATGGCAGATACAGTGAAAACCAAATTTGATTTTACATAAGTCAGAAAGGGATCTTGGAGTCCTAGTGGACTCCAAGATGAATATGAGTCATCAGTGTGACAAAGTCATCAGCAAAGCTAATCACACTTTATCATGCCTCAGCAGATGCATGGCAAACAGAACCAAGGAGGTGATACTTCCCCTCTATCAAGCACTGGTCAGATTGCAGTTGGAGTACTGCTTCTAGTTTTGGGCACCACGCTTTAAGAGGGATGTGAATAACCTGGAGAGGTCCAGAGAAGGGCCACTTGTATGGTTAAGGGCTTGCAGGCCAAGTCCTACGAGGAGAGACTAGGGCACCTGGACCTCTTCAGCCTCCGCAAGAGAAGGTTGAGAGGCGACCTTGTGGCTGCCTATAAATTCATCATGGGGGTGCAGAAGGGAATTGGTGAGGCTCTACTCACCAAGGCACCCCTGGGGGTTACAAGAAATAATGGCCATAAGCTAGCAGAGAACAGATTTAGACTGGACATTAGGAAGAACTTCTTCAGTTAGAGTGGCCAAAATCTGGAATGGGCTCCCAAGGGAGGTGGTGCTCTCCCCTACCCTGGGGATCTTCAAGAGGAGGTTAGATAGGCATCTGGCTGGGGTCATCTGAAGCCAGCACACTTTCCTGCCTATGCAGGGGGTCGGACTCTATTGTCTATTGAGGTCCCTTCCAACCTATATCTATGAATCTATGAAAAGATTTTTACTTTTAAATCTATGTTATTTGTTGCAATCCATTAACATTGTACAAGTAACTTTCAGACAATTAAGTTTATACAGGCAGAAGGTAGGGCACGGTGGCACCTAACTGCTCCAGAAACATATGAGCTTTTGTAGCATTCTTCTTGGGGTGCTATGAATGGATTTACAGAAACAAAGGGTTTAAGTGTTATGGCATCACTTACCTTTAAAAAGTCCTTTTAACTACACCATGAACCATATTGTTTCCTGTGGTTATTTCTTTAGCATATGTGCTACTAAACGCTCACCTTGTTTTAGGAATCATGCTCCACTGCTCTATCTTCAGGAGTGACAGCACATTTTGTTCACATCCTCCAACTCCAACAGCTCTGCAGGTGTACATGTTCAGTTCAGACTAATAAGTAGCAAGTAAAGGATTCATCTTCTCAGAACCTTCTCTCAACCGACTGTGGTTTCTGAGAAAGGGGATACTGACATTGTCTGGCATCAAGATTTTAAATGTGTTTTTCAAACTTCAATATTATTTTAAGTTTGCTATGTTTCAATCATCCTATGCTGCAGAATTATTTAGACCAATATTCAAATAGTGCCTGAAAAGCTCTTAGCAAGTCTAAAATAGTTTTCTCAAGTGAAGGAAAGTAGGAATTGGATGTCCAGAGTACAGGTGACGTTTACAATTTTCAGAGCCATGAAAAAAAAGGAAAAGAAGAAAAAAAAAAAGTAAAATGACTCCTAACTAT
This sequence comes from Crocodylus siamensis, assembly GCF_052110815.1. NCBI lineage: Eukaryota > Metazoa > Chordata > Crocodylia > Crocodylidae > Crocodylus > Crocodylus siamensis. The sequence continues at coordinate 131,070,665 of NC_143397.1, read as the reverse complement.
CAGTTCATGCTAGCACCTTGTTAGTTGTTTTATAGGGATGCTTTTTTCTTCCAATACATTTCACCAAATTAAAAAAAAAAAAAAAACACCCAGTGGACTAAATAGAAAATGAAGGAAGACCATGGCCGTGTCTACATGTGCCGATTTAAGATGCATTAGCCATTTTTTAGGCGCATTAAGGGTGTGGGTCTACATATGCATGCCCTTAATGTGCCTTAAAAAAATGTCGATTCAAGGCTAATTGTGCCTAATTTTGATACCTGCAAAAGCAGGTATCAAATTTAGGTGCAAATAGTTAAATCACCTTAACACATATGTAGACACACTAAGGCACATTAACGCTGTGTATGTTGACTGACTTGGGACTAAGTCAGTCCACACATCATGTTAATGCACCATAGTGAATGCACATGTAGACGCATGCCTAAATTTTCTTAATGCACATTAAGCAAATGCACATTAAGTTTAGGAGAGTGTAAAAGCATGTGTAGACATGCCCTGCAAGAAGGAAAATCTTGTCAATCTGAAAATGCTGAAAGAAAGACTTAAATACTTAAATTCAGAGACATGGTTTGAAAGCAGCTCTTCATCAAAGACCTGGAACAAACTTCAGCCTCAGAAGTACCACATGCAAAGCAAGAGAACGGAAAAGATCATTCCCATGACCATGGCTAGCATCCATTTGTTGAATGTCTGCTTTATGCTGCTCTTCTCCACTGAAAACTTGTTGTTGTACTCACTGTCAGTGCTTCAAAGCTTATTTCAAGGCCACCTAAGGTGTTCTCAGATTCCAAACATCCCAGAAATTTTCTCTGGCTCCAAACATCGCAGATTGCCAAGATGGCAATCAAGGAAATTCTCCAAGAGATCTTCACAATCTCTAGCAGAAATCTCTCACACGCAGCCTGGAATGGGAGTTCCATCCTCACGTCCCAAACTTCACCAGCAAATTGAGATGCTGGAGGGCTGTTTGGGTTTCCAGATCACGTGGAAGCAAGCCAGGAAATGATGACCTCCTGCTCATCAGGCTGAAACTCAGCAGATATTTCCAGGGAATACACAAGTTCTTAGAAGAGAAGCAGTATAGCTTGTGTGCCTGGGAGATAATCCCCAAAGACATCTCCCCAGATATTTTCTGCTTGTTGGCCAATTTGCAAAAAAACCCCTTTAAAGCTATGTTGCAGTACCAACTTTTTTTTTCATAGAGACTGTCTGAATTAGCATTAATGTAAATTATACAGGTGAAAAAGAGAAAACATTTTATTTTATGGCTATTTTTTTCAAAGGCCTAATTTCTCCTTGTAGAATCTTTGGCTAAACTCATTTAGTTGCAGCCGAGTTTTTCTGTAGGTGCATCAAGCCTTTCCTGTCCTCTGCTGGAATTGATCTGTTATTAAATGAATTAAGTACTGTTGTTGCTTTTAATACATCTCACAAGAAGTTCTTCTCATAATTTAAGTGTCGGATGCTTCAGACACTTAAAATAGGAACAAACTTCCAGAAACCCAATAATATTGTGATACCTAAAGAAAGATATTTTCATATTCTTTTAAAACACGTGTTATGGTAGTGTTAGCGTTATGTTGTAGCCATGATGGTCCAGAAAGTATGCGAGAAATTATGTGAAAATTATATTTCAGGGTGATATCTTTTATAGGACCAATTTGTTAGAGATAGACACACTTGTATAACTCTATCCCAGCTACACAGTTGGTTCAATAAAAGATAGCATCCTAAGAAGTCCTTGCCTCTCACATTTGAAATGCATGTAATTGCATTCCTTACTGTTTCAACCATTTTCCTTTTTTCATTTCAGCCCAAGGCTCTCACACCTACCAATGTTATAAAGCAAGCTAAATGAAACTGCAGCTTGCAGTTGAATCCCTTGCCTCCGTTGACTCATCCAACAGTGACTTCTTACATTCCTTCTCTAAACCTTGAGTTACGCAGTTATGAAGCTTCATTTGTACATCTTACATTGTGCATGAAATATTGTCGTTTTTTCCGAATACAAGGAAGAACATGCTGCTGAAAAAAGCCAGAAGACAATGATGTATTTTGAAAGAATGGGTTTAGTCATTAGTTGCCTGTGGCATTATATGTACACTCTATGTAAAATGGTTTCCTACACTTTTCTGATAAAATATAATTTCTGAGCTGCAATATGCATCAATAACAGAAGTAGAATACTGCAAAGGGCACCTGGGAACAAGGGATGTGTTCCAATAGGATAATTTTCCTACAGTGTCAGGTTGAAGAGAGAGACTTCCAGCATTCCCAAGAGAGTCTCATACCTACAGAGAAATGGAAAGGGAACACCAATATTGCAGTGAAAAGGAGCTTCAAACATCTTCTATGCTCTATTTATCCCCCTTCGAAATAGTAACTGAACAGAGTAAATCTAAACATGTGATGTGAAATGTGGTAAAATCTAAGAAAACTGTCATTACTATTTGTTCTCTTCCTCCACTGGGGATATAATTTCAAATCATTGTGCTGGATTTTTATGGCTAGTTGTACATTAATCAATAATTGCTTAGCATTGATATGTCTTACTGATTATTTCATCATAGATATGTCATTAATAGAAACATTACTTTTACATAAGGGAAAACTAGAGCAGGAATGATTTTCATTAAATGCACAGATAAAAATAACAAATAGATAAACCTTAGTGTTCTTCATTTGCACCATTGTTCAAAGAAATACTTTAAAACATAGGTAGGGGCATGGACAGACCTAATACTTAGTCTAGTTTAAATGCAGGTTGAATTGCAAACAGACAGGCATATGAGTCAGTGCAAACCTCCTGGAACAGTTGAAAAGTGTACCTGGAAAATAAGGTACTATTTTGAGCCAGTGCTCTATGAACAAGTTCAGTGTTACATACACCAAGCATTCTGTGACTAGGGTCTGGTCAGCCCTCCAGGCAAGTCACAGTGCATGGCTTCTCACCCCCTAGCATGACCACAGCAGCTGACCACTCTGGTCAGCAGCCAGAACTCTACCACCGCTGGACTTTTAAAGAGCTTTCATAGAAAGCCGCCTAATTAACTTCAACTGCTGACAGCTGACCACATGCCATGGCATACAAGACTGACTGTGGGTTGGTGGCCAGGTGGGTGGGTGCTTGGACCCCTGCTTCTCAGGCAGGCTGGTACCTCAGAGACAGCCCAAAGAATGAGTGCTAGGCTTATCCAGTCTCCCTCTTCTTGGGCACATGATCTAATCACTAGACTGAATATTATAATGCATATAAAGGTAATATATACGGTCAGATGGACAGGCACTATAGCTATAACCTCTGCTGCTATACATATGCTCGGAGATGGGAGTCAGGATTGGCCCACAATTTTTGGGTCCCCGTGCAAGATATAGTTTTGGGGCCCCCTGATACATTGGAAAATCAAAATTGTGGTTAACTGCGGTATAACAAACACTGAAATAAAATAGTCAGGGCAGGGCTGTGCGCATGTAGACTATGTTGCAGGGGTGCAGGGTGGAGGCAGCACGTGCTGGGGGCACCTGGGTTCCCTCCCCAGGGCTGGGGCAGGAGCAGGAGCAGGAGCAGGAGCAGGAGCAGAGCTGGGAACTCCTCCCCCACTCAGCTGGGAAGGGGCTTCCTGCCTCCATTGAACCCTTTAAACATGGTGCATTCGGCAGGGGGAGGGGGGGGAGTGGGGCACGGCCCCTTGGCTGCAGGGGCCCTTCAACCACAGGTTCCACAGGATAGGACGGACCAGCCCTGATGGGGGGAGGCATTTTAATTAGAGTGGTTCCCAGGCAGCTACTCCAATTAAAACACCTCACCGTCATGTGTATTAAGCCCTTGCATGTTTAAAAATGGCTGCAGGATACTTTATCTAAACCTCATTCAACAAGGTTTAGTTAAATTGCCCCAGAGCCATTTAAAAATATGCGGGGGCTTAATACACGATTAATCCAGTCTGCTCTAACACGTTCTAATTAGAACACCAGTGAGCACATACATAGGCAACCTTTGGTACCTAACCTCAGACAAGAACATGCTGTGGATCTTGAGTGGAGGCAAGTCTCTGCTTTGCAGCCCTGTTTCAAGTGCGGACACTCTATAGGAGGGCATGACAGTCCTGCACTCAACATTTCCTGTTGTCTAACTCTAGGCAACTCCCTGCTCAGCATACAGGTGTTTGTCAGTCACCCTTTGGAAGTGATATATTAGGAGCTTAGGCATGTAACTGCCTGTTTCTGAATACTTTTGAGGCCTTTTTAAAATAAAAATAAATACCGAAACCTAAATCTGAAGTGCTTGAAGGGGCTAAGGTAGATATTAAGTACTGGCATCTATGAAGCAGTAAAAGATTGCACTTAGATGCTTTTGGAAGTTCTACCCCAACTTCAAATTCCTTTTTCTTCTAAGTCCCTTTAATTTCAACCTTATTTTTTTTGGCAGCCACTCTGAGATGCAACTGGAAAACTGCTACACTATCTAATAAAAAACATAGCAAAGTTGTTCTTTTATTACAGAAACCCTTTAGCTTTTCATGAATTAGCTACTCACAATGCAATTTGTAAAAGCAGCATACTCTCAAACCATTTCAAGAACCAAACTTAATGAAGTTCCATTATTTATCAGACTTGAGATTTATCACACACCCACAATGCTTAGACAAACAATTGTCTCTAAACATCATTCATGATTTAAAGTTTTAATGAACTGAATAAAAACTACATTTACAACTTTACAAACACCCAGAAAAGATTTGTGTTAACCAGCATCTCTCTCTACTACTGAGAAAAAATATTTGAACAGTTAACAGGACAGTCATGAATGCCAGAAACCTGTTTATAGCAACACTGATGTAAACATTTCTTCTCCAGAGTATTAAGCCAGAAGTTGATTCCTGGCAAAGCAACTGGAACAGAAACCACTTTCTTTTGAAGTACCGTGACTACTCCCCCTGCTCCCAACCACAAATACTGTATTTACTTGAATATAAGGTGACCCCCCCCCGCCCCTTAATTAGTTTCTATATCTGGGAAAGATATTAATGTTATAAATTGTCTAGATATAGAATCTAAATATTGGAGGGTTGTCTCGAGTCCCTGCTACAGCAGGTGGACCCCATGCTCTCTGTTCTGCCCACTGCTCCCCCTGCCCCCACAGCCTCTGTCCCTCTCCCACTTTCCCAATCTGTGCTTTCCCCTGAAACTATCTTCAGTCTCTGCTCCTTCCCCCACTACTCCCCAGTCCCTGCCTTTTCCCCCACAAACTCTCCTCAATCTGCCTCTTCTTCCCCCCACCTCTCATGTCTCTGCCTCTTCCCCTTCCCTCCTTACTGTCAGAGGCTGCTTGGGCTGCTCTGTCCCAAAACATAGCATTTGAAGCTTAGCCGTCACCTGCCCATACAGCAGTGTTAGCCCTACTGATTGACCAAGCAGGGGAAAGGGTTTCCATGTGCTTCACATAGTGTTCTCCATTTCATATGTGAATATACGACATGCCGATTGGGGGGGAAAAGCCTTGTCTTATATTCCAGCAAATATTATTTTACAAGAACTTTATTTCCCCAATTCATGCACAAATATCAGTATGTGTATAATACAGTGCTGACAATAAATTTTACATGGGTACATATGTAGTCGTATAGAAATGTATATGTATACGTATACATGCATGCCCTTTACATCCATGAGCCTCATTTGCTCAGTCACTTTGATATTAGAATTGGCATACAGAAAACAAGAAGAATGAAAAACTAGCTTGAGCAGTTATATCAAGAGAATACTTGAACTTTGCCACTATATTTCCATCTATAGTAAGGGTGCTTTTGCAGTTACAAGGGAGAAATGAGATGCATGCAGTGGATCAAGCTGTTCAAATGGGGCCTGGGGACCATGGGCCTCATGCAGCAAATGGTTAAATTTCAGCCCACACAGTTTGTCAGCATGGAGCTGCAGCATTGGTTCAGCTCTGGAACCCAGGGAGTGAACATTGCCACCACCACTGCACTGGGTTCTGTGGTTGTCACTGATGAGTTATATTGGCAGCAGGGACAAAAAGGACTGGGGAAAGGGAGGTAAGTGGTAGTGACATTCAGCTCCTAGATTCCAGGGCTAGCAGAGCCAACATAGCAGCTCCAGCAAACACCCCAAGGCCACCAGAGGTGGGTCATCTGGCACACTGGAAGCCTCATGGTTCAGCCTTGGTCCATGGGGCCACATGGGCTGAAAATTCCTGCAATACACAAGGGATTATGTAGGAGGGTGCAGAAGAAGTTGTACCACCATTCTGCAGCTGCCACCACTGTCCCTGGCTGCCCCAGAAGCAAAGGGAACCCCAAAGCTGCTCCTGCCCTACTCCAGCTGCAGGGAGAAGCTGTGCAGGGTACTAGGCTCTGCCAGGAACACTGGCAGCAGTGAAGTGGGCAGGTTTCCTCTTCTTGTACCTGCTCCCCACCATGACATGCACTAGCCAAAACAAGTACTGGATAGAGGAACCCATCCCCTACTGAGGCAGGTATCAAGCCCTGTTCTAACCGCAGGCTGGAGGGAGCTGCAGCTTGGGGGGCACCAGGCTTGACTGGGAGTAGTAGAGGTGGGGCACAAGAAGCTCCTCCTTCCAGCACCTGCTCCTGGCCCACAAGAGACACCAGGGCAGGGTATGGGGAAAAGTGGGCAGGGAGCAAGAGAATCCTGTACACTGGTGCTACCGTCCCTAGCCGCGTGTGGTATCCTGCACCACTTCCCAAAGCCTCCAGTATAAGCAGGGCAGAAGCGGCTCTGAGATTTCCCACATGCCTAGGTCAGGCAGGGACAAAGTGATCCTGTGTTTGTGCCTGATCCTGCCCAGCTCCCTGGTGTCCTTCAGATGGCTTGGGGGCTCAAGCTATGCCTTGCCCCCATAGCCTGCCACAGTCTGAGAGGCAGTGTGCCATACCCTCCTTAAGAAATCCTAGGTTTGTCCATGACAGTACAAGACAAGAAATAGGCATTGCTTTTCTGTCTGAACATTGGTACAGGCCAGTTTTTCCTCTTAGAACAATGAACCTGGGGGAGTTGTCATGGATGATTTGAATGTGTACACTGCCTGCATCTCAAGGCAATCTGTAATCCCATTTTACTGTTCACTGTAAAACAAACCAGCATGCTATTCCATAGGAGAAAAAAAAAAAGGTACACAAGGGCATAGAACAGGTTACAGAAAGTTTATTAAAATACAGTTTTTAACAAATTTTTAAATCAAACAAAACTGCACAATGATTAATAGGCTTAGTTCATTTTCAATTACTATACATAGATTGGTCATTACAAAATACTTTGTATCATTATATTACAGAGATGATACTGTATAAAGATCCCAGGAGCTTTAAGACTATACAGAGCAATACCAGTTGTACAGCCATGCTTCAAAAATCGATAAAGTGATGCACTAAAAATCTACAGGGGAAAAAAGTTACTTCCATCTAAGAAACCTGACCCTTTGAAAAAAACAAAAACATAGAATCACAAAAAACCCCAGACATGTATGTAGTTAAAAATGAAACTAAAAAGGAAGAAACACCTGCATTACATTACCAACATCACAACTGCAATTACAGTACAGAAGGTTAAATGCAAAACTTACCATCAACACTTTATTACATACATACTAAAATTTGTGCCCGAATTGGGAAATAAAAAGTTCTTTTAAAACTGAAGATCAACAGCAACAGTATTGACAGACGGTTAAGACATCAGCCATGAAGGTCCGGTCATCTTTTAAATTAGTTAAATCATCACAAACAGCTATAACTTAAAATGAATAGTTTTCTACAATACAGTATTATCCTCTCCAGAATATGAGAATTTTTTGTATGCTTTAAAATTGCCACCAAACTATCACTTACATTGCTATCCTGAAGCTTCAGAACAAAACTTGGTGAGATACTCAACTGATAAATTTATGCCGCTTGTGTTTGGCCCCACAATTTAGAAAACCTGGGTGGCAAATAGTGCATGCAAAACGTTAAGTGAAAACATTTTCTGGACCCACAATTTGATTTAATATATGCCAATGATGCACCTAAGGATGTGGACAAGACAGATTTTTAAAAAATTCAAATGACAATGCATTATCTGTAGTTTTAATTTTACTATAGATATAAAAAGGTCAACCTAATAGTTACAGTCAAAGTTTTTTGTTTTGTTTCGTTTTGTTTTTTTTAGGTGCTCAAGTTGTCATCACTATGCCCCGTGAAAACAGATTAGTGTTTGAAATAATTGGAAAAAAAATCAAATTAAAATGGCCAACTAAAAAGAACTTCTACATCAGTCAATAGTTATTTATTCACTTGAACTTCTCCCTTTATTGAAAAAGCTGTTCAGAGGCATAGCAGGCAGTTTCATACCCTGGGCAGAAGCAGTAGGTCTGTTGCCCCAGCCATCCTACCTCAAGTTTTTTAAACCCAATTCGTACTTGGGCTAAAGATCATTCAAAAAATGGTCCTAATATAGTACGTGTTTGATGAAGGCATTTTTAAAATTCAGATAAGGCACTTCCAGATTCCTGGAAGCTGCTGCTGTTCATTAAATTTGCCTTTTACATTAGTTCCCCCAATCTGCAAAATAAGCCTGAAGAGTAAGTGTTAACCATTCATTTTTATCCTGAACAAGGAATCTTGTTAACATTCATGCAATTTTATGGATTTAAATCTCACATATAAAACAAAGCATTTCTCTACTTGCTCATACTACTTTCAGTTGAATATACAGTATCATGGAATTGAAAGATGAGCAATTTGCAAGGGAAAAAAGATTCTATTCCAGTAAGACTATTTGTCTACATAAACTCATTATTTAATTAATTCCTAAGAGGGTCTACAGTGTTTGGAGGTTACTCCAAAGAACAAGTAAAATGGCACTGCAGGTTTGATGAGTCTCATTGGGCGCATCTACGCTATGCGAGATGCTACGCTGTTGTAGCAATGCACTATGGCAACATAGCGTTGGCGGGCACAAACCTGCCACCACAGCTACACTGCCGTAGCAGTGTGCTCCCTAGTTTTAGCATGTTACTACAGTGATGCGGTGCCCAAAAATAATGGTGCACTGCTGACATGGCACAGCACAGGCTGTTACTGCCCAACTGGAATAGAAGAATTGACTGTTTAGCACTGGGACCTAACATTTGTGCTTTTATGGAAAGGGGTGTCAGTTATTTTTTGTTTTTTTCAAACATTGCTAGAGCAAAGGTAGTTTCATGCAAGAAGAGAAACAATTCCAATCTTAAAATAAGGAGAGTTTATTTAGAGGATGTCCATCAGTAACTATTTTTTTTAAAATACCAGTTTGAGAAGATTCAATTTGACAGTATCCTTAAAAGTAAAAACAAACAAAGAAAGCCCTTTACACCTATTTTCTTCTTTCCATTCCAATTTTGAGTATTCTAGGATGCTCTTTTTCAGATTGGTAACTGGAGACTGAGTGGGATAGAAGGAGGTCCTAGGCAGAACGCATCTCCTCCCTATCATCTTATAAGCAAGGTTAAAGAAGAATATGGTGGTCAAAACACCAGTCCCAGAATTACAAGGATGTAGAGAGACAGACTAAGGCCTCTGTGCTAAGGGACAATGTTACCAAAGCGCCTCCCCAGCCTTATCTATCTTTAACTTCTTTAGTTATTTGATGATTTGACAAAAATCAGAGAGAGAAGTAGTATGTGGGCGTTTCAAATGTTCTATGATTATTACAATCAAGCAGTGAAACCAAGCTCCTAAAAATATAGGACAACAAAAAACTAGAAAAGATTTGTTGGTTAAATGCACTGAAATTTCATGTCAAAGCGCTGTTATTCTAGAAATAATGCTATATACGTGAAATAAAGGAAAAAACAGCAAGCCATTCATCTAAAAATCCAGCAGTTAAACCACGTTACTGAACAACAAGAAGCAGCAGAAATGGTGTGTAGAAGTAGTGATGGAGCTAGATCCTTACTCCCTAAAAAAAAAAACAACAACAAAAAAACCAAAAAACAAAACTGTGCCTCAATCAGGAGACTAGTTCTCTCTATGAGAGTTTGAATGAGTATTCTGAATTGCTACTCTTCTCAGGAGCCTTGGTCTGAAATAAGGCTGCAAGTCTTACTATAATGTCCCATGACTAATGTACTCAATAATGGGTTCTCATCATTTCCCAATTCCAAGTCAGCCCAGTAATCAAACAGAATCTTTTAATCTTCCCAAATCTGACACATTTTGGGATTCAAGAAATGTGTTTCATTTCAATTTATTCACCTGTCTGTAACTAGAACCTAGAATGTTATCACATTGCAAACATGAAGTTTTCAAGTATCTTTCCAAATCACCCCGTTATAAAGTTAGGCATGTTATTTTAAGAGGACCATGTACAATGCCATGAAGCTAATGCATCAATAACATTATGCTTTATTAGGATATGATGAAATGAAATGTCAAAATACACATGCATTAGAAGCCAGAACCATTTATGAATACAAGGACTGATTAAGTTTTGATCTTACCAAAGTTGTATACTAGATAGTACTACATACACTAAAAAGAGACAAACAATTCAAACAAACCTGATCATAGTAAAAAAGACAAGAGCAAAAAACTGAGGGAGGGACACCATTTCCTCCAGATTAATACAAATACAACAGACATTAAAAATATTGGACAGCTATATTTCAGGTAAAGATGGGTGTATTAATAAAGACACTTCTTTGGTCCATGTGCTCACATATGAAATCTGATTAAACTGTTACCTGTTGCTTTAAGTAATTAAAACTGCTATGGCCAGTAACACAAAGATCATCATCAAATTGACAACAACAACAACTTGGAGTATTTCCTTCATATATTACAGCTGTTCTACCCATCTCTAATCTTTCTTTTTCTTTTCATGCTGATACCCAGCAAAATGTGGGTTTCTCAGAGTTTAAGTTTTTGAAGTACCAATAAATAACTGAAATTGTCATATCAATTAGCATATTCAGTAATGTGCCCTCATACACTGTGGGTGCATCTAAATAAGATGCTTACTGCAGTTGCCTAATTAGCTGCAATAAAGCGTCATGGGTGGATCTACATGGGATGCTTTGCTGTGCAGTAGAGCAAATTACTGTGTACATATACAGACCCTTGCTGCACTGTAATTTGCTCTACTCAATCAAATTTGCTACCTGCAAATGCAAGTTGTGAATTAACTGCCAGGTAATTACTGTGCAGTAAAGCATGTGTAGATGGCTGACCGAGCGCAAAATTTGCTCCCCTTGGGAGCCCAGGCAGGGACAATGTCCTTCTGGCCCAGCAGCAGAGCTCCCTGTCCCTACCCTGTGATCATGGAGCAGGGGCAGGGAGCTCCCCGTTGCTGGGGCAGGAAGCTTCCTATAGAAGGAAAAACTTGCTCCCCAGCCTAGAGCTGGTTGGGATCTGCCCCTAACTGGGATAGTCTGCCAGCCCCAAGGGGGACAATGTCCCGGCCTGGGCTCTGCCATCCGAGCCCATCCTGGCAGCAGGCAGCTCCCAGGAACAGGAAGCAAATCTTCCAGCCCCTGCCAGGAGACTGCCGTCTCCCTGCCAGCCCCTGGGCTAGTACCCAGGGGGGAGCCCAAATTCCCCCCAGCTCCTGCAGGGGGCCAGCGTAGGGCTGGAGGGGACAGGTATAGACTGCTGCCAGGAACAGCAAATCTGCTCCCAAATGGGTACGTGTAGCTGCCTGTTAAAGACATTTTACTCAAGAGTAAGTTATGCTAGAGTAAACCCATCCAGCAGCATCTGCATGTGTAGATGTACCCACTGTGTACATGAGCATTATTAAATTAGTTTACTCTGGCCTAACTCTGCTGTAGGATACTACTGCCGAACACAAGTACTATTCTACAGCAGTTATTTACTCTACTGCAACACAAAATGTAGATGGTGACCGGGGCTGACTGGGGTATGAGGGTGCTACAGTGAGGGACTAGCTCCACAGTGTGGCACCCTTGTGTCCCAGCCAGCCCCTCTGCAGCACAATGAGCTGGGGGCAGCAGCTCTGAGCTGGCAGGCTGACCCAGCTCAGTGTGCTGTGGTCCCAGGTGCACGTGCATATGCTATGCCTGGGAGCAATAAATGTCTGTGCGAACTGCACCGGAGTTTATTGCATTAACATCGTGCGTAGACGTGCCCTGTTAGTACCAAACCAATCAATCTGTCCATATGGTGCAATGCAGGGCTATGCAGAAAAACCTGATCTAGCTCTGAACAACCTGCCTTGGGTAGGAAAGCAGTATTATCAGTGTTAAAAAGTATGGGCTAATCAGCCTTGTTAAGAGGTATAGCAAGTTGCTCAGAGCTAGCTCAGCAATTTTTACATGGCACTGCATCCCAATATGCAGACATGTTGCTGGTCCCATTCATACAACAGATGTTTTTGTCTCAAAACACTCACCAGTAGTACAATATCACCAAAAATTAACTCTATCCCAAGCAAATCTATCCTTTCTGAAGGTTTGTTTGGACTGATTGTGTCTATTAATTCTAGAAAACACTTCTCACTAAAGGTAATATCAAAACACCACCTACACTTGTTACATGTTTACTACAGCCCCTTGTTCTTGATAATACACTAAGCTATTCAAATCCTGGAAGCAGTCCTTGGACTAGAACTTTAATGAGCAGAAGTGGTTTACATCTTTTGAATGCAAAAGGCACTTGAGACTGCTTTTACTTCTAATACTGCATTTTAATTCTAACACGCTACAAGTTAAAAAGCTTGCAAACAAACTAGTCACCACCTTTGGAAATACCCTCTATGAAAACAGTTCAGACAATTTACCCCTCAAAGCATATAATTCTGTCCTGTCAACATCCATTTAAATCAGCTGGACATTATATTGAATGATCTGACTGCCTACCATTCCTAGGCTATAATGCTATACAGAGCTTAACTAGAACTCAGTACCCCACACCAGATTTTCAAAGATGACCATTCCATTTCAATATTTTTTTTAAACATGTTTGGGCTGAAGATCATTCAAAAACTGGTTCTAATATTGTGTTTGACGAGGACACTTTTTTTGTCCAGATAAGGAACTTTTAGATTTAAGCCTTTTCCCCCCACTACGTAGAAATTCTATTGCTTGAACAATTACATTAGGTAAGCCAAACCACGAGTAACAGCAAAAATTGAAGAGACAAAGGGGGCAGCAAGACTTTTTAAAAATTCCTTCCCTTGAAAATGTAGGTGCAAGGCACATGAAGTTAAGAAAGATGATGCCTTCGGTTATTTTATTAATCGAAAGGTTTCATGTCTGTAAATCAGTTACCTGAAAATATTTTTTCCAGTTAACTGGGAGGAATTTAAAATTGCTTTCTACAGATGGAGAGAAGTCATTTATTTTGTTCTGGAAAATACCTCCTATGCCAACTAAAATACCAATTATAACAAGAAGTGTAAAGGCAAGAAGAAAAAAAAATAACCAGGAGGAAAAATGGCTTAAGATTCTCACACAACCTAAAAAAAAAATAGTCACATTGCCTTGCATGTTAAAACAGGCTCCAAAAGGAAAAAACAAACAAATAAAAAACACAACAAAACCCACAAAACCTCAACATTGCATTGCAAAGGTTTGTGCAATTACTTTTTAAACTTCTCCCCTCTTACATTTGGAAAGTCTTTAACTCAATATATTTCCCAAACAACCAAAACTTAAAGTGGTTTTACGTTTTAGTTTTTTTTAAGAAAACAACAATATTAATATCAAAGGCCTGCACACAGGCAGTCCTCGACTTAACGACGTTTCAAGTTATGATGTTTCGCACTTACAACATTTCTAAATCAATACCTCGTTTCAAATTTCTGACATCAGTTTCAACTTTACAACGCTTGATCCAGTGTGACACCCCACCAGCAAATAAGTTTGCCGTGTCGCTCAATTCCCTAGAGAACATCTGTCCAAACTTCCTTGGACACTTTCTTTAAGAAAGCAGACAAGACTCCAGAAAAACCTGCAGCCAGGACTCCTGAGAAAACTCCAGCCAAGAGCCCTTCAAAAATTCCAGCAGAGTCACCTCAGAGAAGTCCTTGCAAATCAATATGCTTGCTATTTATAAACATAAATACATTAATGTAGCTTTATTACTCATCTATAATTGATCAAGTACAAAATTCTGGGGGTTTTTTTGGTGAAAATAGGGTGTTGTGCCTTGGTTCTGGAACCAACCCCCCATTTGTAACCTTGTTTCTTATGAGAAAATTGGTTCCAAGTTACAACGTTTCAACTTAAGACATGGTTTTCAGGAACCAGTTGTCATAAGTCTGAGGACTGTGTGTACTTATAAAAAAGCAATGGTAAAGCTGAGTACGTGGAAAAAAAAATAATGGCAAAAACCAGGTTTATTCAGTGTGCAGAAGGATGGCATTTTATGTGACATTTTACTAGTACTTCATTAGTGCTTCAGGTACTATTATTTCAGGAGGCCTAAAAAATTTCTTGGGCATCCTGACAGCAGCAATTTGGGCGGGGGGGGGGGGCGACATACTTTTGTTTCTTGCTCAATTGCATCAATATTCAAATTGTTGTAAGGTACCCAGCTGAAGCAGGATATGAAGGATTCCCTCCTCATTCACTCACTGTTCTTTTAAATAGGTTTTCACACGTCTTTTCAGTTCAAAACATTTAATGTGCAAGAATTTACATGCACACCACCATTGTTCCTTTTAAACCAGAAATGTACACAGAACAAATCTACTGAAAGCTGAGATTCTGAAAGCACCAGATACTGAATCATCTCAAGCAGAAATGGGGTAATAAATGTATTATAGCCCCACTTCTGATATTGATGATCCACTATTCATGATTATCCAACACACTTATTTTTGTCCATCAGAATACAGGCATAAATTATGTACTGCAAGTTCTTTTTATTCCTTTCAACATTCTTTGTTATTTTCTACTTGTCAGTTAATTTTGCCTTCCCCAGCTTAAATCAGGCCCATGTTTAAACATCAGATGTTTCGTGATGGAAGAATTTCAATATTTAAAAAATCTCCTTTAATGAGATTTTTAATTACAACTAGTAACCTTTTTAGGATCACACTAGAAACAAAAACATCTTCTCTCTCAGATAAAGAGCTACCTGCTGTTTGAGAAGGCTTGACGAACACCTGTATTTTAGATCAAATAAGCGTACAAGTAAAAGGAATCATTTAAAGTTTGTGTGTGTAAACAACAGATTGCCCACATACTGTCGGTACCGACTGATTTTTTTTAATCTACTGAGATACAAACTACATAGAAATAAAACTATTAAAATCTGACAGAATTGCTTCACAATCAAAAATCTTTTGCATAGTGTTAACCATATTAATGCTGTTGACAAAGCTCCTGAAGTCCACAAGTCTCACCTAGCAGTGCTCATATACAGGTTTAAAAATCAAGTAGTTACTTCACAAGCTGAATGGGGTAACATTCAGCACTCATTGGCATCCTGTTAAAACAAGCAAGCATCCTATTCATTGACTTGAATTCACATGAAATATGTTCACATCTTTGTTTTGTCACTAGAATTTCAAACAGTCCCTCTATCAACAGTTAAAAAAAACAAAACAAAGTTTGGTACATATATATGTACCAATTCTTCAGAAGTGTGCCAGTATTTTATCACAACACTGTCAAGAATGATCTCATCAAATATTAAACTCGATTGGCAGCTATTCAAGGTGCTTTACCCCTCAAGTTCGTACACACTGATTGCACCTTGCCTGGTGACTGAGGCACAAAAGGTGCAGTGCAATAGTACAACAGTTTGGACAGCATAGGGCAGTCCCATCCCACTGGGTGGAACCCCTAGGTATCTCGCACAATCCCTTTTGCACTAATTCAAGTCCACCAGCTCCTGAAACCAGTTTTCACAGAAGTCTTAGAGTGTAGCAAGAATCCTTGAAAACGAGATAATCAATGTCAATACTGTCTGTCCGACTCCAAACACAAGCGCTTCCAAGGGAGCCATATTCTTCCCTGCTACTCTGTAAATTCCAGCTACTGCAGCACCTAAAGTCATGAGGAAAAACAAAAACAAGGTTAAAGCCAAGATCTATTATTTCCAAAGGACTACCAAATCATTCCTCTAACATTGCAAATTTATGCCTAGTAAGTAAGTACAGAAAACTGAGGTCATCAAGAAAGTTTTTATGAACTGCACACTGCATTAGTCTGAAACACTGAGAAATTCTCACCTTTCAAAAACCCCAAAATACTCAACATATAGTGTTGCAAAACCCCTATAAGAACGTTAGAGTATCAGGGAGAAGGGTTCTTGGGTTTTTATTATTATTACTATTTTTTATTAACACCTTTGTCCATTCTGTGGTACTTTGAAGAGGTCTTGAAAAGTTGTCTAAATCTTTAACAGCCAAAGCACGCACACACACACACAAAGTTATCTACCCATCTACCTAGACCTTTTTCATAGTATGGCAAGACAGAACTATACTGGCAAATGTTAAACCTTAACGACTCCATGAGAGCTATACAAAGTTACTAAAACAAAATAAAAAGCATTGCATCATGACCAAGGACAGTATATGAAAAGGAATACCACTTGAATATTCAATATAGGGATGAATAATAAGGAATTATTCTGACTTGTCCTACTGTGTTTGGGTTTTTCCATCAAGAGTACCCTGGCCTTTTGATACTACATATAGACCGCATAACTCAAGCCAAAATACTTGACTGCAGAGTAACAGTAGTGGCAATGGTAACTTCCCCACTATCTTTCAATGCCAGTGAAATTTGTCACACACATCTATGATGCATTATGCAAAGGAAGTTCATAAGCAGAATGAAAGCCGTGATGTTTTATTCAAAGAGATGTGACATATTTGCACTGATCAGAAGGAAATAATGACCTCCATTGTTACATCAGAGATTAAGCTTTTAAAACAGGTACTTAATAATTTGGTGTATGCCGTCTCCCCCTTCAGATAGATCAGATCATCTTTTGCAATGAAACTCAGTTATGTTTACTACCGTTAGGTAACAGTCAGTGTAAAAATGTATTCAATTTAGTCTGCAAAGGCACTGCAAAGAGCAATGAATGTTTATTTGATGCCCCATTTACATTATTCAGTACATATTATCCCATCTTATTGTACTGTACCACAGTATATATGCCTTAAAAAACAAAAAGGACAACTAGTCTTTTTTCACTATTAGAAGAATGTATGGGGGGGGGAGGGGAAGGGAGTTCATGGAATGGTACATACTTGATACAGAAATTTAAAATGTTACTTAAATCACAATTAAATATCTAAACCAAAAAAAAAGTCACAGGAAAAAAACCACACAGTAGAGAACCTGTTCAGGTTTCAGTAAGCAGCAAAAACATAGATATTATTTGACGTTAAGGAAAACATTTAGTTTTAAAATGGAAAAAGAGTTACTAGCCCTTTGTCAGGTCAAGGCATCATAAAATAATCTGCCAAATGAACTGGAATAAAGCAATTTTAGATGCAAGGAGGCACATACATCACAATAAATAGACCAAATTATAATTAATTTGCCACCTCCCAAAAAACCATCCCCCCTCCCCGAGCTATAGAACACACTATTCTTTTAAAATCAGGGGTAGGTAACCTTTTTCAGCTGCAGGCTAAAATGACCCACCATGGGTCAGAGGTAGGTAGATGGTAGGACTTTGCTACAGCAAGTATTCATCCCCATGGTGTCATGGGGTAAGCACCTGCAGCTGGTACCCTCCCAGCTACTAAAGTCCCACATCTGCAAACAGGATATGGCCCATAGGCTATGGTGCCAACAGCTGTTCTAAATGAAGAGGTGCTGGAGTTAATTTGTGGGTGTGTCTACATATTTGTGTAGAATACTTTGCCATGACCTGCTAATGCACAGTAGAACTAATCTACTGCAGATTTAGTGTCTTGTGTAGATGCCCTGTGTGTGTAGGGTTTCATTAGTTCAAAGAGATTTTCTTACTCAGAAAAGGCTGTTTTGTGCCGTCACCTGAAATCACTCGTTTTGTGTTATTTCAGTCAGCAGCCTTGGACAATGTTGCTCTCAAATATTCTTGGACAATCTACTGCCTAAACCAGTAGTTCTCAACCTTTAAATTCATGGCACCTTCCCAGAAAATGCCAGTTCTTAACCTTTCACTTTTTTTTTTTCCTGTAATAAAAACACAATAGTAGAGCAATATTGCTGCAAGAAAAACTCAAAAGATCACAACAGGTCAGAATATTTTTGACATTATGCATTCAGTAGTTTTTAAAGTGTCTGAGGGTTTAATCTTGTGAATCACATGTAAGTGTTTGCATACCCAATGGTGCTAATATTCAGCGACATCCTTAAAAGGATCTCATGGCACCCTGGTTGACTGGCCTAAACTGAGAAAGGTTGTTTAAACAGAATCCTCCTCCTCTCCCCTGATATTTTAGTGAAAGAATATCCTGCTGCACTCATATTTAACAAATAATAGCATCCCTAAAAATGGTCTCAAGTTCTAGTGTTCTAACTTTGGAGAGACTGAAAAGCTCTAGAAAGTTGAGAGATTCAGGGAAAACAACTATGGTTCCAAAACTGTCCAAGTTTTGTAGTTTGATTTTTTTTTTCCCCCATTTATTTCACCAATTTTGGTCTGGTCAACTGTAAACACCAAAGTTAAAAAGCTTTCATTTTTTAACTCAACACCATTCTGGACCCTGCTATGCTTGCCCTGCAAGGTGAACCCAACCAGGAAGCACAGCTACTGAGGGCTCCAGGACCACGAAAAAAACCCCCACATACAAAAGAACACCAAAACTTACAGTCCAGCACCAAATGAGTTAAGCTGTATGCGTCATAGGCAGATGCAGCTGGGGCCAATTCCCAGGTCTAGAGCGTTCTGGAGTTCCTCAAAAAGAGGGGAAGAATCCCAGTTTAGGGATCCTTCTGGAAAGAGGGAAGCAATGGGGAAATCACTACCTTGTGTATCATGCAGAAGCATGAACGAGAAGTGGAAAGCAGAGAGGAAAGACTGACTGCAGAAAGAGTGAGGGGCTGATACCGAGGCTGCTGCCAATTAGACACATCCAGCCTGGCAAAGGAGAAGTCTCCACCTACCAAGAGTGAAGGTAATCCCAGTCTGCAATGAAGGTGAGCTCGTGCTGGGCTCCAAATTGATTCATGGAAACGGGACAAGGTGGAGGAATAAGTGACAAATTCATGGCAAGTCTGGACTGAATTATTTAAGTTATATAAAAATTAGAAACCGTTTGGGGAAGAATATGGAATAGTTATGGAGACTATGTAAAACCTGAGTCAGACAATCAGGTCTACTGATAAGTGATTTAAGATAATTTAATCTAGAACTTAATTGAGCAAAGACTCACATTTTTACCTGTTTGAGGCAAAGATTCGAAGAGATCAGCAAAGAAGGAAACCCCAGGTAAAACCTATGCGTTGAAACCTGCTGCCTAAAAGAACCAAGACAGTGAATGATGGGACAGGATGTAGGGGAGGAGGAGACCTGTAAATACACCTTGAGAACTCCCATCAGGTCAGCCCACTAACAAGACATCCACCTCCCCTGTTCAACATAAATATTTTTTTAAAACATCTCAGTGTGGTGGAGCACTGCTGCCACAGGCAGAAATACAATGGGTAAAAGTTGCCAACAGAAGAGTTAAAATTCCTGTTACAAGATCATTATGGCAAGATTAAAACAGATACATGTGCTGACATTCACCTGTTCCGTAATCAATTTCTTAGTTTCTCCACAAGTATTACAAATTCTATTAGAAAACTTGTAAGCTGTCAGAGTTGACAATACAGAAATTTCACAAATGCCCTTTTATCCTGGCAATCCGGGAAGGTGAGCAAGTGAGAGACAGGCTCACAGTTGCAATTAAGAGGTTTTCTCCATTCCATGACCATACAATCTTCTGTAATTTACTACAGACTTTCATGTAACTTTCAAATCTCCAGGAGCATTTACATATTGCCCTACGGCAATGTTGCTATGGCGCTGTACTTTAGTACTTCCTTTTGGTACTACCAACTTGGAAATACTTCCTTTTGGAAGTACTAAAACATGGCACTGTACAGGTAGTTACTGCACCATGCGTGTGATGCACTGTTAGATTTCATTGCTACATCGCTGTAGTGGCACGCTATACTGGGGGAGCACGCCACTACGGCGATATAGCTGCTGATAAATGGTAGACCCATGTGTTTGCCATGTTGCCATAGCATACTATACGACGATTTAGTGCATTTCTACTTTGTCGTAAGGCGATGTGTAGATGCACCCTTCCAGGACTAGCAAGTACAACAATACCTGCTAATAAAAAATGTTCGACTAGATGCTATCTTGGATAGCATCCAATTCAGCCCTTAGCAATGATGCAATACAAGTCTGAAATCTCGACAGCTGAACCAGACCAGCAAGAGTCTGTCTGGCAAGCCAAATGGAGAGGAAAGTACTTGGCTATAGTGGAGGAACTGTGTTATTAGTCTCCAACACCACTCACCACAGCAGAGGAACAGACAGCAGTTACTCTAGTTCCAGAAAAGAATAATACCCTCTCTTTGAGATCTCCTCAAACCTCTAATCTTTAGAAATCTTGTAGAGTTGTCTGCTTCTCTGAAAGTCCTATAATACTGCCTTTATCTTTACATAATGGGAAGACCAACTCAGCTGATACTCTCATAGAAAAAAAATTGCATGATTAAGGTAAAATTGTTCATGTAGGTTAGATAAGACCAGCATAGATAAGAAACACAGTTTAAAGAAAATAAAGATTCAAAAGAGTAAAAAACAAGACAGACTTACTAGTTATCATTGCTCCAGTTACAGAACCCAGAAATCCAATGCTGACCACAATGACAGAGATTAGTCTCCCCTGCCTATGCCTCTGCAGCATCACAAACATTAACACTGCTACAGCACCATGGACAAAGAGAGAAGAGAAGAGAGCCCACAGGAAAACCCAGTACCACATCTCTGAAAAGAAAGCAGTCAAAGGGTTAATGTTTCTGATGAGCTAATTTTTTAAAATGCAAGACATCTAGCAATACTGCAATATTCAAATAATAATAGGAAAAAGAAGTTTCAGGGTTTAGAAAGAATTGGCCTGGAAACAGTGGTATAGACTTAAAACGTTGGATTTACCTGGCATTCAACTTACAGAGAACAACCCCTAACAGTCCCAAAAATTCAAAGAAGGGTACCTCTGAAACAAGTTACCCATTCCTTAAGTAGTTTCAGAACACAAGTTTCACCATACTTCCTTGCCCATATATTGCATTTACTACAATCCTATTCATTTATTACATGGGAAAAAAACAAAACAAAAACAAAAAAATCAGCTTATCAGCTATATTCAGTATTGATAAGGGTACTTAAAAAGGAGGCCTTTACAAAAAGTGAAAGGATAGGAAATAGTTAAATAGCAAAATGTAAACAACAAGAGTCAAGGATATCACCCTGTCTACCCAGAAAATGGAGCACTCTAACATACTAGCCCCAAAGAATCTCTCAGGAGATTGGCAAGTAATATTTTTTAAAAACCCAAGGTACCAATGACTTATATTCTCGCAATTTACTTGCAGTTTGTTGATACAAACATATTTTGGAGGAACATGAGTTTAGAAGTTACTAGGCCAAAACGGTAATAGGCAAGTGTAATTCAGTAATCACTTCAACAGAAGTTTCCACAATAAGTGTTGCATATAAGCAGGTTTCCCTCTGAAATGCAAGACATACACCACTACTACTTCGAAAGTAAAGAAGCAGGAAGGACCAGTGAAGGTGTGTGCTAAAGCGAGACAGAACCAGAAGGGCCATTTAAAATAATTAAGAGCACTCTGAAGAAAATGAGTGGGGCTACAACAGAAGAAGTGAGGAAAGGCATCTGATAAACTTAGTGGCCAGATTTACTTTCACCAGATATGAGAAAAATCTTGTAGCCTTACAAAGATTTGGTTTCAGTCTCTAGGCTATTTATTGTACTTTTTGTAACCTTCAGCAAGGTAAAATTTTGCGCTTCAATTTCACGTTGGTAGTAAGGGGCAGTGGTTTCCACACCACAACCCATCACATGGCTAACTTGTTAGGTACTCAGATACCCCAAACAACTACAGTCATCCTATAGCTTTCCCCTCATAACGTCTCAAACATAGTTAGACTTTTTTTTTTTAAAAAAATCCATTAATTTTCACTGTGGTCTGTGAAAAATAAAATAGTTAATAAAAGATTGCCCAAAAAAAGCTAAACAAACACTAGACAGTCAGGTGAACACAGTTTGAAACAGACTTATTGAAGCAGATTTCAAATAAACCCAGTACTTTAAAAAAAACAACCCCCCCAACCCAAAAAACAAAACAACCCCCCCCCCCCCAAACCAAACTGTTACTATCTTGTCACAGAACTCTGTCCATATGGCAGAAGTCAGGGAACCTGTTGCATGATATAGGTCCAATATCCTGTAAAGCACACAGGTGTTAAGATCATTGTACATGGCCCTTGGTCTCTTTAAAAAGGAAGCTCTGAATAGATTAAAAGGTTTTCCTATGTTACACACATTCGTCTATAATGGGTTCAGTTGAGCATGTGCTATAGCAGGGGTGTACAACCTCTGGCCTGCAGGCCAAATATGCCCTACAGAGCCATAAATATCCAGCCTGTGGCACTCCCCCTGGATTGGAGACTTTGACACCAGGGGAGCAGTGGCAATAAATATGGCCATCCTCCCCCACTGCCAAATGCCCAAATCTTAAACCCTGCACAGCTGGTTGGTGCTGGGCCACCCTTTACTCCCCTCCCTGGGGCCCAGGTGGAGCCAGGATGTCCCTCTCCATGTGACTGGATGGGGCCCTGTCAAGACTGCCCCATGCCCAATCAAGACTATCAGCTGGATCTGGCCTGCAGACAGCTTGAAGCACTGCCCATCCAGCCTGATGGAGAAAAAAACCTTTACCCAAAACCAGAACCTGGCCAACCAGAACCGAGCTTGAGCTGCTGGCCCAGCTCCCAAAAGCCCCCAGGACCACAGGTAAGGCTGCTGGGGCCAGCACCCAGCCTCTCTTACCCCACCCAAGGCAACGTGCCACATGCCAGAGCACATGTAGCAGGGTGTGCTGCTGCTACTTGTCCACGGGGAAATGTGTTCTTACTTGTGGGGACGCACCCTCTGGGTTTATCTTGTGAATCATGTTGACTCACTTAACAGTGCCAACACTGTGTGGCACCCTTGAAGCATCACAAGGCATCCCAGGGTGCCACAGCACCCTGTTTGAGAACCACTGTTCCAAGAAATATTTGCACCAGAACAGAGTTATTTACACTGGAGTAAGGCTGTATGGCCTACATCCACATCACTTTTACCAGGAGTAAAGTAAAAATACTCCGAAGTATACATATGTAGCAAACTCCTGCAGTGTCAGGCAGGGTTGCCACAGCCAACAAGGGGTTCTCTCACTTTTATATAGGAAGTCCTAGGAATTAAAGGTCACAATCCAATGGGCCTTGTGGGAGGGACAAATACAGGTAAATAGACATTCACCATATAACAACATACACTTAAAAAGGGCTAGTCACAGGTAGTGGTTAGTCCCACTGGAATACATACATTCAGCACATAAAGTTCTTTTCTCCCCACCTCCGGAAGTGTCCCCAAGAACCAGCCTTTAGTCCAGATTCACTCTGTACAGGTCTCCAAGTCGGGGGTCACATGCAATCAATTTGCAATTCATCATCTGTGCTGTGCAAAGGCTTCCCTCTCCACCGTTCATTCTCAGCCCTGCCTCTCTCCATCCAACCCCAGATGCCTGGCACAGCCCAGAACTGTGTTGTCACTTCCCTTTCCTACTTCCAAGATCTTTGGGATTTGCAGTCCAGAATCACAGCAGAATTGCTCATCACTTCCTCTTCCTTCTTTCAGAAGCCTCTGGGATTTGTAGTCCAGAATTACAGGCAGCAGACCTCCCCAGTGGTGCTCCCCTTCTGTTACACATTCATATCACATTTCCACTTCACTCAACACATTATATTACACATGTATTGTGCCTACCCTCTCAGGCTGACAAAGCTGCTGCATTATTTTGTATTCAGAAAGTTATTTTGACAATTATCAGAACTGCCAAGTTCTCTTTGAAATAGGTCTGGGTTCCAATATCCTTGTCAGAGAATTTCAGAGAAAAAGAAATGATGAAAATTAAACAAGGAGGAAGGAAGAAATGCTTTCCCAAAAATACTATCCCTGTAAGTGAAGAATAAATCGTCCAAATGCTGTAATCCCAATTAGAGCTGTGTATTATCTCTATGTAGTGCAGCAGTCAGCAACACTTTTTAGGGATGGGTGGCTACAGCCCAGCTTGGGTGCAGAGAAGATTGGATACTAGGACCTGGCCACTGCTGCTTCTCCCCACTACTTCTTGTCCCTGCTGCCCAGCTGTATTTCAGCACAGGAAAGAATCCAGCCATGGCATGATGTGGGCAAAACCTCTGCTTCCAAGGCTCCAGCTCCACAGGCCAGATCCAGCCCAGAGTACAGGTTACCAACCCCTGCTGCAGTATATTACTAACATGCCAATAACACTGAAGAATAAAGGTGCAAGAATTGATGCCATTTATAAATTTTGGAAGAAAAACAATTAACTACTCTTTCAGCAACTGTTTCTTTAAGGCACATTATCCACACATTGCACTCTTCATGTCCTTGCTTTTGGTCTCTAGTTTCTCTCGTCAATGCACTTTTATTTTTGTGCCTTCAACTTCAAGGCATAATACCAACCATCTCACAATTTACTACCCATACAGAAGGACTCTGTAGTTACAGATAAAGAATGCAAATAATAGAACCTATATACTCAATGCATCACAAAGCAGCAGTTACTACAGATAAAACTCTCTTCAAGAGCTGTCCATACATACACACACAAAAGAAGTAGATGGCACACCCCCAAGGAGTTTTGGAAAGGCAGCTTAAAGGAAAAAAGGGGTTATCTTTTTCTGATAAGTGAAAACGGAGTAGCAGCAGCTAGGGAGCCAAGTCTGCTCCCAAGCCTGCTGGATGCGGCTCACAAACCAACCCAGCATGCAATGTCCAGGGCCACACACTGGCTGCAGGGCCACATGCTTGGTCAGACCGTGCACACCAAGTCTGGGACCACAAGTTGGGTCTGAAGCCACATGGTTCAGAACTGATGCACCAGATCTGGAACCTCATGCTGGGTTAGACCCCGCATGCTGACTCCAGGCCCACATGCTGGGTCAAACCCTGAGTGATGGTTCCAGGGCTCCGGAACTGTGCCTGATCAGTCCCCATGCGCCTAGTCTGGGGTCGTGGGCTGGCTCTAGAGCCATGTACCAGGCTGGAACCCATACGCCGAGTCCAGGGCCACATGTCCAGCTAGATTGTGGACTAGGCTGGTGCATGTGGTTGATCTGATGCACGAGACAGTATTATCTAACTGGGGGCTATCCAGGGGTCCAGAAATTTAGTGGCAGGATTAATTGACATGGCCATTTTTCTCACATGCTATACATTCTCTATTTTTTACCTGCTAGTTTTAAGAAAGAAGATGCAAAATATATTTGAAAAAATATGTTGTATGTGCATACATGTGTGCATTCTACTCTTAACTAGTGATCAGTCACCTAAATCATAAACAGTAGGTGTGCACATCGGGCTTGAAGTACAATATCTCTTCTACAGAGCCTTCTTGAGAAAGAAGCCTATATAGCTTAAAACTACATGGGGGGGGGACAACCAAACAAAAAACAGATCACTTTTCAATCCATTATTTAAATAAAATAGTCACTTGAAGGGAAAGAGGGCAGTAAACCATAGAAGTCTTTTTTATTACTGGGTACTTAGATTAGCTGTATCTGCCTGTTCCCCAGACTTGAGGAAGGGCATTTTGTAGCTGACAGTTTGTCTAATATTTTTCTTGAATATTCCCTACCCTAGATCATCATGGCTATACCAGTACACTAACCCAGTTTCAAGTTCTGAATGGCAGCTGATGGAGAACTCACATTTCAACCTCCACTATGACTTTGAATGGGAAACAAGAAGATTGTTAGGGCACAGGTGACACTACCAGCTGAAAGGTCCTGAATTTCCACATGCATCCATGGTGCAGAATAGGAACACATTCAAAAAGCATAATCAGAGGTAATGTGGCACCAGTTACAACTCATTACCTACAACTATATTTCAGAAGAATGCAGATAAATTCACTTAATTGGCTTATATTTAGAACTTGATAATGTTGTGAATGAGGTTGACAGTGTTGCTTCTATACTTATGGCTGCCCAGTACATTCTATTCTAGGACACCATTTTCTCTTACTTGTAGCTTTACCAAGCCAATTGCTGGTACTGAAATGCTTTTTTAATAAGTTTTTTTTGAAAAACAGGAACAACAAAAAAATAATGGTAAAAGTTTGTGGGGTGCTGAGCACTCTGCTGTGCCCTCCGTACCTCCCCTCACAAGTCCTCAGTCTGCTGTATGTTACCGACAAATGGGCAGGAGGGTGGGGGGGGGGAGGAAAAGCAAACCCTCTATCAGGTCAACATAAATGGCTCTTGGTGTGTACTGATTCTTCTGGGCCAACATAATAGTCCCCAATCCTCTGGGTACACTCACTTCCCCAGGATCCTTCCTGAGTTGACATAAAACATTCTCAGGGGCTCCCATGTACTCACTCATCCCTTTACCATCATCAGAGGTTCTTCTTCTTGGACCATAGTATATCTGATCAGGCTTGTATTTATCTTTGTCTTCCCCCCCTAGACTCCCTCCTTCTCTACTACAGAAACCAACACCCTTACCTCTGCCTTAAGGGTTTATATCCCAGTTAACCCCTCCTCCTCAATCAGCTGATCGGGTTTCCTGCCTCCTTGGCCCAGGTGCTACCAATTTCCTGCCTTTCCTTCCTGGTTTTGTTTCTGTAGCCAGCTAGCTGCCAGCTGGACTTTGTAAAACAAAAGGGAGGTGAAGGTTGAGCCCTGCTCTGAGCCTACTGTACCTCTTTGAAGGGTTCCTACCCTTACCTGCAGCAGCCAGCTTGCTCCCCCTGCTCACCGCTTGATGCTTTTTGCTGGCCATTTGGTGTCTTGACCCCACTGGCTGGGTTGTTGGTGCTTCCCCATCTGCAGGGAGCCAACCCTCTCCCTCAGGCTACAGAAAGTCTAGTCCTAAGGGGACCCTTCCTCACCTGGCCCTCTCCTCTCCATAACACAACTAAGGTTCACTGTTATACAATATTGTGAACATAGGAGCCAATCTTTTCAATCTGTAGGCTGAGGGTCTACAGGTGGCGTATGCTGTACACCCATGCTTAGCCCACTCAAGTATCTAAACAAGTTTGATTCTCAAACTCAAAGCCACATAGGTGACGCACAAGGGAGACATGGGGGCAGCATGTGTCTCCTCTGAGTCTAGCCAACCAGAGTGCTGCCCAGCCTCCCCGCTCCATGTGGCCCCTACCTCCCCTTTCCTACCTGTAGAGCATACTCCAATCCCCAGCAGAGGTGCTGTTCTGGAGAAAGGTGAGTCTGGGGCTCTTGAGGGGGGGTGGCCCAGAGAGGGGGGCAGGGTGAGGGTAGTGGTGTGTTGTGCCCTCTCCCCACACCCCACCCAGCCCTGAAGCAGTTTTTTTGCTGTGCAGGCAGCAGCATGTTGGGGGCGGGGGGCAGGGCACTGGGCCACACTGTGTGGGGCCAGGCCCCGAAGAACTTTTGGGCCATACGGGGCCATGTGGGCCAGGCCCCTCTGGACCATGGGCCATGGCGTGTGGGGCCAGGCCCCTCTGACTCTGGAGGGAGCTTTTGGGCTGCACAGGCTGGCGGTGTGGGGGGCCTGGTAGGGCCCAGGCTGCAGCCGTGCGTGTGCGTGTGTGTGGGGAGGCACTAGGCCATAGTGTGTGGGGCTGGGCCCTGAGACCAGTGATGAAGATGAAGAGTATGAAGAGAAGAAGGAAGGTCTCAACAGAGCTTCCCAGGGCACAATGCTAAGTACACATTCTTTATTTGGTTTGGCTTGTGCGATGTTCCTGAACATACCTGTGATTTTTTGTTTGTTTTCCCTGTGATTCCTAGGGAATTTGCCCACTGCCTATGGTGAAAATGAAGGTCTCAACAGAGCTTTCCATGGCATGAAGCTAAGTATGTGCTCTTTATTCAGTTTGGCTTGAATTTGATTTATTAATGTGACTCTACAAGCATAGCCAGGACCCTGTGGTCCAGCTGCCGGGGGGTCAGGGTTCCTGTTAGTGGACCAATGGCCCACCCCTAGCATCAACAGCAAAGTAGTCAGGGAGAGCCAGGGGGCCACCTGCGTTCACCTGGCCCAACACACAAATCTTTTCCCCAGGCAGATAGGATGACTTATGTGAATGCTTTGATATGATGTTGTTACTCTATTTATTGTCACAAAAGTATAGGAGTGGATATGGGGCTTTTGACCTGCCCTGGGCCTGCCCCAAAAATGTGCCCCCCCAGACTCAAAAGTCACCAGTCACCTATGCAAAGCCATAGGGTGGCTTTGAAGGTAATTCATGACTGTACATTTCTTTGGATATTTATAGCTGATTGACTGGGATCTGACAGTTGTCCGCTGGTAGCATCACTAGTTTCATCGAGGGTTTGACTACTTGCAAGAGGCACAATGAGGATGTCAGTGCTTTGCCCCAGATGCTCTATTTCGTAAATTTACTAGCCAGGCTCTGGGGCAGTCCTACACCGCCAGTGCACTGAGACATATTCCACCCACCAATAGCTTGGCTCCCTTCAAGATGCCCAATATGAGCCACCCTTTCAAAACCCTTTGACTTTTCCTTGCTTCCTCAGTGGCACAAAGAATGGTCAGCACAGGCACCAATCAATCACCACATCATCTCTGAACCTAGTCAGTCAAACAGAATTTAACTGGCTACACTGTTTTGAGGCACTTCTCAGCTCTTTTGAACTGGACAGGGTCAGTGCAGGCCTGGCTGCTGAATTCAGACTGGTGTGGCAATGGAGCACCCCAGGGGAATGGGGTGGGGGCAGGGTTTGCGGCCAGCTCTGCTGTGACAAGTGCCCTCATGGACAAGTTCAAACTATGTCCCACATCATTGACTCATGTCCATTTACAATACTACTTGGTGGCCTACAAGCTGGCGATAACATCACCTTAAGATGGTTGAAACAATATGCTGAAACCACATACAAGAAATAAATACACTTCTTTGAGTTCTTTTCCATACATATACCCCCAAAGAAGTTTTTACTTATGAGAAAGTTAGAAAAATAGTAATAGACTTGTATTGGAATACCTAATTCTTTATTTCCCTCTTACTCATTAAAGCAAAGAAAGCTCCAGCTGTAAGAATTACTTATCATTCCCTCTGCTAAATTTCAAACAAGCAGTGACACTTTCCTGATTTACTACAGACTAATTAACTCAGTAATTAACTTGCCTAGGACTCTTCTTCACTGAGTGCTGCCCTGGCAAAAAAGTCTGTTAGAGAAAGGTCCGTTACTTTTCAAGGAAAGCAGATGACAGAATATAATATTATTTAAACAAACAGTTCACCATTTCAATAGTTATGTTTGTATGTTCCCAGGCTTCCAAATCTTGACAAGCAGTCTTGACACAAGTTCATTAATTGAGTCAAACAGCCTCTGACCCACCCCTCTAGCACCACATCTGCTGCAATTTAGAGGACAAACAGCATAGGGCCACTGAAACCTACAGCTACATCAGTGGGAAAGCAGTGATGAAAAAGAATGAGACAATTCTCTCAAAAGCTGAGTACCAATACTGCATAATTCATTCTTCATAGTACAGGAGACACATTTAGTATTCTCTCTTTGCCCCAACAGAAGCATCAGTAGCACTCCTATGAAGGAATGAAGATGTTTCTGTTAGGCTATAAACAGATGTTACAGTTGACCTAGGAAAAACCATCTGATCTCAGGACAAAGTTCAGCCATTCATGCCTGTTTCCCCAGGGCCATACCCTAAAAACAGTTCACTGGATAAAAAGTGTTACATTTGTCCTGGGAGGTCACAAAGCACATGAGAAAAGTTGCTTTGGGACTCCACCCTCAAATCAATGACAGAACAGCAACAGTGCATTCAACTGCTCGCTAAACCCTAATTAAAAGGGCTATGTGCAGGAGGGCTATGTGCCTACACACCAATCTTGGGACATTTCTGTTTTGAGACCAACACAGGCATAACAAGTCATCAGGGACAAATGCAAGGTACGTTTCTAGCCTTAGAAATATGAGAAAATGTTTGCCTATAACTACCTTACTACAATGTCTAACTCCGTGATTCCCAAAGGGCGTGCCATGGTGCACACTAGTGTACCACTAGAGTGGTGGAAACATAAGGCCTGATGGGGTGGCCAAACTGGCCAGCCAGGCATGTCCCGAGTTCTAATATAGAAAACAGGTGCACCCCAGGTATCTAGGCTGTGCTCTAAGGGAATCTCCACTTCCCCTACTGCTGCCAATGGCAATGAAAAAGTGGGTGATGGGTGCTCCCACCACAGCTTGGAGGGCTGGGAGGGGAACCCCTGAGGTTGGGCTTGGTTCCACCTTCCTCCACATGACCAGGCTCAGGCAACTGTGCCAGGCCTGGCTATTGGGGTGCTGAAGGGACGGGCTGGGATAGAACAATGGGGCACACACTCCACCCAGGTCTAGCCTGACCCCCCATGTGGGTAGCGGGCATAGAGCTGTGCAGAGCCACTGCTGTATGACTGGCACCAGGCTAGCGGGGCCATTTCTGTCACCGGCCGGGCACTGCAATAGCAGTGATGGAACCTCCTCTCCATTGCCCCAGCTCGCGGCATCACCTGTCGTGAGGCGTGGTGGGGAGGCATCCGTGATGCACACACATGTCTAGAGCAACAGCCATCCTGCCCCTCTTTGTGCATGCATGAGCAGCCAGTGTACAGTCAGCTGCCTTTGGGCAAGGGGAAAGAACGGGCTGCTGACCCCACTCCTTGTGGGAGAAGGGAGACACGTGAGTCTGTGCAAGCCCATTAGAGATGTGCCTCTAGGATGGGAGGTGGGGAAGGGGTGATGGCTCCCTGGTCTCCTGAAGCATGGCACCTCTGGTGGTGCTGCCACTGGGGAGCTGTTGCTGTGATGGTGGGGGGAAGAGGAAGAATGGGTGAGGGGAGGCAAAGGCCAAGTCAGAACAAAGTTTCCCACATCTCTGTGCCCGTTCACCAGCCTCTTCCAGTGTCTGCCCACCCACCACACTCACATCCCCTGTGCCATTCTGAAATCTGGCCTGCACCATGCAGTCACCCTTTCTGCAGCCAGCAGCTGCTGCCACTGCTGCCTCAGTGAGGCCCCCATGTCTACACATGCTGGGAATCCCTATGCTACAGGTCTGCTGGTTGCATCATGGCTGTATGCAGCCATGCAGGGAGGCAGTTGGGCACCCATGGCCCTTTTTTCACCCTGTCCTGAAGTCAGTGCCTGGGGCAGTTAGCACTCTGGCTCCCACCCTGGTTATGCCATTCACTGTGCCCATACTCCAGTGCTCATGTGTGTCTTTACACTAAGACCAATAGCAAAACCTAATTGATTTGAGTTGCAAGGGATCCCTCAACACTGGGGAGCAGCTCTTCATAGTCCTGGGCCTTCAATGGGGGCAGCTGATCGGTTTCTTTAAACATGAATGAGGTAAAAGTTAAAACATGGGTGAAAGGTTGTCAGCTTGTTCAGGAGCTGAGCAGGCATCGTCCACATGCCACCCTTTAAATAAAGCATGACTAATTGTGCTATGCAAGCAATTGCTGGTTTATTTATTTTGACTGTACTTTATATCTACCATTAGCTTCTGCACTCATTCAAAATCACAGAAATAGGCAGTACACATTGAAAACTCACAAAAGCGGACTTCTCCCCCAGGCTACATTAAAAGAATCAAAAGAACATCACATTTGAGAGCTCTGTGTGGCTGTAATAATGTCCATATTAACACAAATCTGTTGTCTCCAGCTGCTCCTTTCCCCAAAAGCCTGGAAATAACAGGTGAGTTTTGTAACCTTAAAGAGGAAAGATCAGCAGAACTTACAGCCATGATAACACTTGCCTAGACTGCCAATTTAATGCAAAAGCTGGTACCATAATGCTATGGCTGCCAAAGTGTTGACGGCGAGCACTGCTTTCAAGATGCGATTACATTGGTACCAGTGAGGAGTGACTTTTAATAATTATGGTGCAACTGCAGTACTATTAGAGTTGGATACTTTTCCACCCCCTTGTATGTTTTCCCTTTTTGTCAGTACTTCCTGTTCCATTTCACTAGAAGGTTGTATGCAGAGTGTAGAAACTTCATGGGTGGTATTTAAACAAACCAAATCTCTAGCCATAGGAGTGAACAGACTAGAAGGTACAACTCCCCCAGGCTTTACATATTGTACACCATCCAAATAAGAATATAACATAACAGATGCCATACTGGGTCACACCACAGGTCCATCAAGTCCACTATTTTGTATCTTACAGTGCTAGAACAGAGGCTCAGGGGAAGTGCATTTATATAGGACTTATCCAGACTGACCTGTCCACTGCCTCTTCCAGGGGACAGATCTAAGAAGTTCCAATTTGGAGCCTGCATCCATAACTATAATGCTAATACCTAGAACTGTGCAAAATTTTGGGATTACTATACAATTGAAGGACATTCTTGTTTTCTTTCATCTCCTAACTGAAAGTGAAGCATTTCATTTCTCATCATGAGCACTGAGATGGAAGTCATCAAGGATTATTTTTTATCTACAATATTCTATCCTGTGCAGATTGATGTGTTTATCTTCTTTATGTATGGAAACACTGGCAGAGAAAACCTAACAGATGACCATTTTTAAGATTGCCCTTCTGACTGGGGGCCATATAATGAAAAAAAAAAAAAAAAGAGGAGTGATATATTTCAAATCTCCACCAATAAAATAATTTCCTTCAGTGGAAGCCTCCCAAATGAATCATAGAATTAAAGGGCTTAAGGAACCTCAGGATCAGCTCTGTCTAAGCCTTTCCAGAAAAGATTTTCCAGCTTGTTCTTAGACATTCTAAGGAAGGAGATTCTACCCCCTTTCTGCATACTCTGTTTCCTTACTTTACCTTCCTCAAATTAGAAAGTTCTTCCTGTTATCCAACTTAACTTTCCCTTGTTGCAATCTAAGACTGTTAATTCTTATCCTGTCCTCTGTGGTCACAGAGTATAGTGTATTGGTGAAGAGACAAACAGTTTGCAGGCAGTTTCACTGGTCAGTTCCCAGGTCATCTTCTGCGGCCCCACCCTTCTCCATCTCCCACTTCCCTTTGAGGGGAGAGCCTTTTACCTTGGTGTGAGGAACCAGGGAAAAAGGAACCATTTGAGGCTAAGAAGCAGTAAACAGGCCAACTTCCAGGTGAGCTCGCTAGAGAAAGTGTGCTTGAAAAAAGGGCAGCAAAGAAAGAAGAGGCAGATTAAGAGACCCAGGGACATGGCTAGAGGACAATCGCAATGCCAGAGCCACTGCCACTGCTTGCACCTGTAAGGTTTTTGTCCAGGCAGAAAAACAAACCACTGAGGGCTCCACCCAGGTCCAGGTTTGGTGCTGTAGGGACTATGGCTGGCAGCTGACAACCAGGCTGGGGAATGCCTGCAGTGTGAGCAGTGCCCCCTGGTGGTGTCTTTCCAGGAACAAGCCAGAGAGCCACAGGAGGTGGTGGTGAGGCTTCAAAGCATCTTCCGCCATGAGTTTATTGATTCAATGCTGGAGGAGAGCTCTGGGACTGTGGAGAAAAAACTGCCAGAGGCAGCACTACAGAAGGGAGGGGACATGAACTCCCAGGAAGATGGAAGCTTGTGACTCCTGGCAACAAGCAGAAATCTTCGTCTCCACCTGCAGCAGTTCATCTGGAGAATAGACAAGGAGCCCAAGCAGCAGAGGGCAAGGATCATGTTTCACTGGTGGAGGAGGACAGGCCAGGCCTCCCCAAGGATCAAGACAACCACCACCAAGAAGCAGTTACTAGTGGTTTTGGTTGCAGACTCCATTCTGCAGGGGGTGGACGGCTCCATCTGCCGACTTTACCTGTTCTCTCAGAAAGTCTGCTGCTTGCCCAGAGCCTGGATCCAAGATGTTGTGGAGGGATTACTGAGACTCATCTGGCCCTCTGACTACTACCCCATGTTGCTCAGTCATATGGGCATTAATGATACTGCTAGGGGAGACCCATGGCAGGTCAAAAGTGACTACAGGGCTCTAGGTGCAAGGGCGAAGGGAATGGGAGCTCAGGCGGTGTTCTCTTTGATCCTTCTGGTGAAGGTAAAGGGCCTGGGCAGGAGCGGGTGCATCCTGCAGATCAATGCATGGATGCACAGGTGGTATTGACAGCAAGGCTTTGGCTTTGACCACAGGATGTTGTTCCAAGAAAAAAGGATTGCTGGGAAGAGATGGGGACTACCTGATGAAGAGAGGAAAGAGCTTCTTCGCAGACAGGCTCACTAACCTAGTGAGGAGGGTTTTCAACTGGGTTTGCCATTGGATGGAGACCAAAGCCATGAGGTAAGTGGGGAAGTAGGTGAGCTGGAGGAAGAGTAAGCAGGAGAGGGTAGCAAGGGAAGTGTTCTCATCCTTCCTCAGAAATGAGGGCAATCAACTAGTTACCTCGGGTGCCTGTATACAGATGCAGTGAGCCTTAGAAACAAGCAGGAAGAATTGGACGTCCTTGCACAGTCACAGAGATATGATGTGATTTGAATAAACAGATACTTGGTGGAAGCTCTCATGGCGGGAGCACTGCAATGCTAAAGACGGCTAAGAAAAGACCTGGTAGCAGCTTACTGCTACGCTAGGGGAGTACATCAAAGGCTCAGTGAGCAACTGTTCATGAGGGCACCTGAGGGGAAAACCAGGAGTAATACCCATAAACTCCTGGAAGACTGATTCAGGCTCAACATTAGGAAAAACTTCATAGGCAGGGTGTCCAGACTGTGGAGTAAGCTCCTTCCAGAGGTGGTGTAATCACCTACCCTGTAAATCTTCAAGAGGAGACTTCATCCCTTTCCAGGTGAAGTGGAGGCCATCCTTTCCCAACTGTCTGCTACCTCTCTCACTGAAGTGTGGAGTGTGGTCAAAGAAGCCAAACCCCTTGCAATAGCACAGAGTAACCGTGGCAGGTGATGCTGGCTGGGATGAGAGTAAGAGGAACCCCCAAGTCATCCAGCCCTCCAAGCACCATCCCATGCTACTCGTCCACATAGGCACAAGTGATATGGCTTGGGGCAATCCCAGCCAGGTCATGCATGACTACAGGGCTCTAGGGGCTCAGGTAGTTCACCCTCCCCCCCCAGCCCGATCCTCCTGGTCATGGGTCACGGGCCCCAGAGGGAAAGCTGTATCGATGAGGTGAACACTCTGCACTTCAGTGAGAGAGGTAGTGGACTGTTGGGAAGGGATGGACTGCACCACACCTGGAAAGCGAAGAATCTCTTCTCAGCCAGAATGGCTGACCTACTTGACAGGGCTTCAAAGCTAAGATTGCTGGGGTATGGGTGGTCAATAAACTGTTCTAGCCCAGGTCATGCCAATCACAGCAGCATCAGCTCGGGTAGCCAAAGGGAACCCACTCTGACAACAGCCCAAGGAAAGGTCACATCCATAACACAAGGAAGCCTATGGCTTCCTACGGTAGACTCAACTGCCTGTACAAAAATGCCAGGAGCTTGGGAAACAAGCAAAAGGAACTTGCATTTCTCTTCTCCAGTAAAGATTATGACCTCACAGGGATAACAGAGAAACTGAACTCAGACTAGCTGTTGGAATCAAGGACAACAAAAAGTCCTTCTTCAGATATGTGGGTAGTTGGAAAAAGAACAAAGGCAACATTGGAGAAAAATCAGGCAGCTGACTTAGGACTCCCAAGGAAAGGCTAATCTCCTAAACAAATACTTTGTGTCAGTTTTCCACCTGCCCAAGGGGGTCACACTGTCAGACAGAATGCAAAATTTCCAAGGAGTGGGAGGTGGGCCCATAATTTATGCAGATCAAGTGAAGGAACACCTCAAAAGGCTAGATGTCCATAAGTCCACAGGCCCAGACGGAATGTACCTGAGAGTCTTGAAGGAGCTGGTGGACATCGTGGCATGCCCTATGGCAAAGATATTTGAGAACTCGTGGCACTTAGGTGAGGTGCCAGAAGCCTGGAATAAAAGCCAACGTGGTCCCAATCTTCAAAAACAGAAGGAAGGAAGATCCAGGGAACTATAGGCCAATCAGCTTGACTTCCATCCCTGGTAAGATCCTGGAGAAAAATCATCAAGGGATCCATCAGCAACAAGTTAACGGAAGGCAACCTTCTGAATGCCAGCCAACATGGTTTTGTCGCTGGAAGGTCTTGCCTGACCAACCTAGTCACCTTCTATGACCAGGTGATGCATTGCCTCGATAAGGGAGACAAGGTTGATATTATATACCTGGATTTCAAGGAACCCTTTGACTGGTCTCCCATAATGTCCTCATGGTTAAGCTGGGTAACTGTGTCCTCGATCTGTATAATCAAAGGCCAAAGGGGGCAAACCCTACAAAGGAGAGGCTGAGGGATATGGGACTCTTCAGCCTGGAGATGAAAAGGCTCAGGGGTGACTTGGGAGCTGTCTATAAAGTACATAAGGGGAGTGCAACAGGATCTGGGAGAACAGTTGTTCACCAGAGCTCCTCAAGGAATAACAAGGTCCAATGGCCACAAACTCCTAGAAGGCCAATTGAACATAAGGAAAAACTTCTTCACAGTCCGAGTGTCCAGGGTCTGGAACAGACTCCCCAATGCGGTGGTGCAAGCATCTACTCTGGACTCATTCAAAAGGCATTTGGATATTTATCTTGCTGGGATCATTTGATCCCCACAGACTTCCTGCCTATGGCAGGGGGGCTGGATTCAATGATCTTGTGAGGTCCCTTCCAAGGGAAAGTGCAAGTCCCTTGCTGAATGGGGAGGCAATCTAGTGACAGAGGATGCAGAAAAGGCTGAAATACTCAATGCCTTTTTCACCTCAGTCTTCACAAGCAAGTTCAGTTCCCAGACTACTGCATCTAGCAGCACAGTTTGGAGAGGAAAACAACAGCAAGCAGGGGTGAAAGAACATATTAGGGACTATTTAGAAAAGGTAGACATGTACAGGTCCATGGGGCTGGATGGGATGCAGCCGAGGGTGCTGAGGGAGTTAGCTGATGTGACTGCAGGGCCACTGGCCATCATCTTCAAAAACTCATGGCTATCAGGACAGGTCCCAGATGATTGGAAAAGAGCATATTTTAAAAAGGAAAAAAGGAGGATCTAGGGAACTAGAGACCAGTCGGCCTCACCTCAGTCCCTGGAAGAATCATGGAACAGATCCTCAAGGACTCCATTTCTAAGCACTTGGAGGAGAAGGTGATTAAGAGAAGTCAGCATGGATTCACCCAAGTCAAGTCATGCCTGTACATCCTGATTGCCTTCTATGATGAGATGGCTGGCTCTGTGGATGTGGGGAGACCAGTGGAAGTGGCATACCTTGATTTTAGCAAGGCTTTTAATGCAGTTTCCCACAAGATTCTCACAGGCAAGCTAAGGACGGACTTGGGGGTTACACTGGACAATACACTTAATGATCCAACAGTGTGCCCTTGTGGCCAAGAAGGCTAACAGCATACTGGGCTGCATTCATAGGAGTGTTGCCAGCAGGGTAAAGGAAATGATTATTCCTCTCTATTCACCATTGGTGAGACCACATCCAGAGTACTGTGATCAGTTTTCCCATTCCTCCCCCACCACCAACTACAGAAAGGTTGTGGACAAATTGGAGACAGTCCAGAGGAAGGCAACAAAAATGGAGAGGGGGCTGGGGTACATGACTCTGAGGAGAGGCTGAGGGAACTGGCCTTACTTAGTCTACATAATAGAAGACTGAGAGGAGACTTAATAGCAGCCTTTAATTACCTGAAGGGGGGTTTGAAAAAAGGATGGAGCTAGATTGTTCTCAGTGGTGGCAGATGACAGAACAAGGAGCAGTGGTCTCAAGTTACAGCAAGGGCAGTTTAGGTTAGGTATTAGGAAACACTGTCTCACTGGGAGGGTAGTAAAACACCAGAACAGGTTACCCAGAGAAGCTGTGGAATCTCCATCCTTGGAGGTTTTTAAGACCTTGCTAGACAAGGCCTTGGCTGGGATGATTTAGTTGGGGATGGTCCTGCTTTGAGCAGTGTGTTAGACTAGATGTGACCTCCTGTGGTTCCTTCCAACCCTAATTTTTCTATGATACTATGCTTTTATCATCATCCTCTTTATAACTACATTCCATGTATTTGATGACTGTTATTAAGTTCCCCCTCCTTCTCTTCTCCAGTCTTAATAACCCCAGTTCTTCCAACTTCTTCTTGTAAATCATGTTTCCTAGACCTCTAATAATTTTCCACTGAATTCTTCCTATTTTTTTCTACTTCTTTATTGAAATGTGCTTCCCAAAACTGGACAGAATACTCCTGGTGAGACCTCACCAGTGCTGAGCAGAGTAGAAGATTCACTTCCCCTGACTTGTAGGCAGCACTTCTCTTATGCTATGACTGTATGCATCACTCCCCTTATGATATGGTTTATGCTATGACATACACACCAGTATGCTATTGGGTTTTTTGCAACGAGAGTGCACCACTGGGTCAACTTGCTGTTCATTATAAACCCTAGCTCCTTTTCTGTAGTATTATAGCCAAATGAGTCATACCACAATTTGTATTTGTGTATTTTAATTCTCCATCCTAGATGGACTTTTGCAGTTGTCTTCACTGTATTTCATTCAATTAGTTTCAAACCATTTCTACAATTTATCCAAGGTCATTTTGAATCCTCATCCTCCAGAGTGCCTGCAACTCCATCCAACTTGCAGATTTGCAAAGTGTGCATTCAATCCCATTTTCCAAATCATTTATGATGATATTAACTAGCAGTAGACCCAGGACAGACCCTTGGGGAATCCTACTCAATACCTCCTCCCATGTGGACACTGAGCCATGACAACTACTTTTTGAGCATGATTGCCCAACCAGTTATGTGCTCATGTAAGGAAATAATTTAGATTAAACTACCAAACTTACTAATAATGTTATGGGAAACAGAGTTGAAAGCCTTGCTAAAGTCAAGGTATATCATTCTCCCCTACGCAAAGGCCATTACTTTTCATAGAAGGAAATCAGGCTTGACTTGCTATTTTGGTGGTGTTTGCATGTATTGTAGAACACTTGCACTTGACAGGACAGACATTGGGATGAAGTGGGAGCAGAGCAGACTGAGACAGGCAGCTTCGTAAAACGGGTGGCAAGAAGAGAACTAAGTGCTGGCAGGTGGAAGAGGGAGACTAGTACTGGCTGGGCAGGAAGACTAGTACAGGGAGACCAAAAGTGGTTTGAAATGGGTCTGAAAAGTGGAGACCTTGGGAGTGGACAAAGAACTGGGAAGAAAGGAAAACTGGGAGAGGAGGACTGGGGATGGAGAAAAGGAAAGGCAGGTTGTCTGATAGTTCCCATGGGGAGCCAGCCTGGCTGGGGCAAGACTGGCACCGAGATGGGGATGCAGTGGGGTGCAATGGTGCAACTGGGACAAAGAACCAAGGGGAGGTGAGAGCAACAGAAAAAAGAGAAAGCGAGCACAGAAAAAAAGAGAGGGAAGGGGAAAAGAGATGGAAAAAAAGAGACATTCTCTTGTCTTGGATTTGAGTACAAGGCAGCAGCTGGGCAGGCAGTTGTTGGAGCTCTTACTCCAGCTCTAGCTCTAGTCCTGACCCAAGATCAGGGTTGGAATTGGAGCTCCAGCTACTGGCCTGCGCCCCGCTACCTCTGCCCTTCTTGTCTGCCCCTCCCTGCAGTTTCCCCCTGCCACCACCCTCCCCACTGTCTCCCTGCTGCTTAGCCTACAGCTCTGGTTCTGGTTCCAGCAAGGCTTCAACCCCACACCAGCCCAGGACACAAAGCATGCAGTTGCTCTTGTCCCAGCCTGGCCCAGTAGCAGCAGAACAGCACTTCTAGGTCAGGCTTGGGCCCCGGGGTTCAGCTGAAGCTGCTGCCATTGCAAAAGCTGCTGTGTGGCCAGACAGGTGCCAGAGCAACTATGCACTCTGTGCCTTGTGCTGAAGTGTGGCCAAAGCCCTGCTGGAGCCAGAAGGTGGCTGGGCAAGTGAACAGGGGGAGGGAGGTGGCAGGGGGCAAAAGAGGCTGCAGTAGGGCAGGCACCACAGGGTGGGGCCCTCTGCAGCATGCAGGCACAGGGGACAGGTAGCAAGGGGGGAGTGGGGAAGAAAAGGGGTGGAAAGGGGCAGGGGGCAAGACATTTGACTCCCCCACTACCTGCCTCTCCATTACCTCCTCCCCCACCCCCTACCTGATGCTCCTCTACTGCCTTCCCCACCACCTGCCTTCCCACCTGCTCCCCTACTGCCTTCCCACTGCCTGTCCCTCCATCACCTGCCCCGTCACTGCTTTTCCTGTTGCAGTGGTTGGGGGGGATGAATTTAAGATGACCCTCCAATAATTTTATTCTATACATGAAAAATAACAACTTTACAAAATTTTCCACATGTAGAATCTAATTATTGAGGAGACATCTTAAATTTAGAGTTGCCTTGGATTCAGGTAAATATGGTATGTTACACCATAATGTATTAGTCAAGTGTAAAACTGTAGCCACAGCAGCTGCTGAGGCTGTACTGCAGACCAACACCTATGTTAGATCTCATGTCTCATCTTTAGCTGCATGCTTGTCACCTGCACAGGAGCCAGTGGTTGTGTGTGTACAAAATAGAGTTGTTCAAGAATTAAAATTTCCATGTCCCCTTTCCAAATTGTTTTTCTGCTTCAAAAATGAAATTTTTCTTGGAAGAGAAAATTTTCCATAAAATTCACTCCCAGAAAAATAATAGTAGATTATTCTTGCCCAGCTCCATGCCTGGCTGGCTTACATCAAAAATTTTTACCAGTTCTTGGAAGACATAGATTCCATAGACATTAGGGCTGGAAGGGACCTCAGAAGATCATCAAGGCCAGTCCCCCACCCGAAGGGCAGGAAATCAGCTGGGGTCATAGGATCCCAGCAAGATAAGCATCCAATGTACTCTTGAAGGTGTTCAATGTAGGTGCTTGAACCACCTCCGATGGCAGGCTGTTCCAGACCTTGGGGGCTCGGACAGTAAAGAAATTCTCCCTTATGTCCAGCTTGAAACGGTCTTGCAGTAGTTTATAACTGTTCGACGTCATCATCACTTGGGGCGCTCTGGTGAACAAATATTCCCCCAGATACTGGTTATCACCCCTGATAAACTTATAGGTGGCCATCAGATCACCCTTGAGCTTGTGCTTTTCCAGGCTGAAGAGCCCAATGGCTCTCAGCCTGTCATAGTAAGGTCTGGGTTCCTGGCCTCTGATCATGCGCGTGGCTCTTCTCTGGACTTTCTCAAGCTTCTCCACATCCTTTTTGAATTGGGGGGTTCAAAACTGGATGCAGTACTTCAGCTGCAGCCTCACCAAGGCTGAGTACAAGGGGAGAATAAGGTCCTGGGATTTGCTTGAGAAGCATCTATGGATGCAAGCCAGCATTTTGCTCGCTTTATTAGCCGCAGCATGGCATTGCAGGCTCATGTTCATCTTGTGGTCAATGATGACCCCCAAGTCTCTTTCTTCTGTAGTGCTAGCCACCGTAGCACTGCCGAGGATACAACCATGCTGCAGGTTTTTCCTCCTACAGTGGAGAACCTTGCGTATTTTAATGTTAAACACCATCAGGTTCTCGTCCGCCCATTTTCTGAGCCTGTCCAGGTCAGCCTGGATCGCCCTCCTGTCCTCAGGTGTAGATGCTTTGCCCCAAAGTTTGGTGTCATCGGCGAACTTGGCCAGTCCACTTCCAACTCCAATGTCTACACCAATGAAGATGTTGAACAATATGGGTCCAAGGACATAGCCTTGGAAACCCCGCTGGTCACAGGGCACCATGATGATTGACTGCCATCAATTACTACCCTTGGGTCCAACCATGGAGCCAATTTCCCAGCCAGCGGATTGTGGTGGACCCAAGGCCACAATTGGCCAGTTTCACCAAGAGGTGATCATGGGACACCAGATCGAAGGCTTTTTTGAAGTCAAGATATATGACTTTAGTCTTTTCTCCCTTGTCCAGGTGATAAGTCACCCGGTCGTAGAAGGAAATGAGATTGGTCAGGAAAGACCTACCCACAACAAATCCATGCTGGCTCATCCCTCAGGATGTTGGCATCGGCCAGTCCATTAAGGATGGCCTCTTTAATAAACTTTTCTAAGATCTTCCTCGGGATAGAAGTCAAGCTGATGGACCTATAGTTTGCCAGATCCACTTTCCTCCCTTTCTTGAAGATAGGCACCACATTGGCTTTCTTCCAGTCTTCGGGCACTTCAAAGTGCCAGGAGTTTTCAAGGATTCATGCCAGAGGCTGGGCTATGATGGTCGCCAGCTCCTTTGGTACCCTGGGGTGTAGATTGTCAGGGCTGGCTGACTTGAAGGTATCCAGCCCCTCAAGGTGTTCCTTCATGAGGTCACCCAGACCTCCCTGTCTCATAGCGGGCATGGGCATCCTATTGAACTGATGAAAGACCAATACAAAGTACCCATTTAATAGGTTGGCTTTTTCCTGGGCATCAGTTGTCAGTTGTCCCATCTGGTTCAGCAGGGGTCCAATGTTGCCCTTGCTTTTCCTCCAGCTCCCCATATATCTGAAAAAGGACTTGTTATTGTCCTTGATGCTCGAAGCTAGTTGGAGTTCAGTTGCAGCCTTGGCTTTCCTGGTTTGCTCCCTACAGGACCAGACCAGTGCAGAATATTCCTCCTTGGAGGCGAATCCCATCTTCCATTCTTTTTAGGCCTTTCTTTTTAGCCTCAGGAGGTCTGCTAGATCCCTGGAGAGCCAGGGGGACTGCTGTGCCCTCTTGCTGTCTTTCCTCCGAGATGAAATAGGCTTAGCTTGTACACTGAGGATCTCTCCCTTGAGGAGCAACCACTCTTCCTGAACTCCCCTCCCCCTGGGGTTCTGGTCCCTTAGGGCCTCACTGACCAGCCTACTGAGTTTGTCAAAGTCAGCTTTTCTGAAGTCAAGGACTTCCGTGTTGCTGACTGACTTGCCAGCTTTATGGCGGATGGTGAAGGTGATCATCTCATGGTCGCTGTCACCCAGCTTCCCATCAATCACTAGGTTGCCAGTTAGGTCATCCCCAGTAGCCAGTACCAGGTTGAGCAGCGCTTCACCTCTCATTGGCCCGTAGACTTCTTGAGTCAGGTAGAGGTCATCCATGCATGATAGGAAGCTTTGCAACCGCTCAGATTTTGCTGAGTGATCATCCCACGAGATGTCTGGGTAATTGAAGTCACCCGTGACAACCATGATCCTGGAGCATGTTCCCGGGTGAACTCCTGGTCAAACTCTTGACTTTGGGTGGGAGGTCTGTAGTAAACTCCCACTGTTGTGTCCCCTGTTGTGTTGTTCCTCACAGATTTTAACCTAGAGGGTCTCTAGTTGTCCACCCTGGTCGCCAATATCAACTTGCAGGGACGTGTAGCTTTCCTTAACATAGAGAGCTACACCCCCACCCCTTTTATCTACTCGATCTCTCCTGTACAGGGTATAACCATCTATACCCATGGTCCAGTCATGGGTGGAGTCTCATGAGGTTTCTGTTATCCCTATGATGTCATAATTATTTGCATTGAGCAGGAGGATGAGTTCCTCCTGTTTATTCCCCAAGCTCCTGGCATTTGTTTACAGGCAGGCAAGTGTCCCCTTGGGGGTCCTTGCCTTGCCCACAGATTGTACCAGGGCTGGGGCAGGGGTGGGCTCCCTTAAGTGCCTTGGCCTGCTGGCTTTGCAAAGGTTGCTCAATAGGCCAGCATTGGTAGTAGTCCCCCTGTCAGCTTAGTTGAAAGCCCGGTGGAGCAGGTCAGCCAGTCTGGCTGAGAAGAGCCTCCTTCCCAGGGGAAAGAGGTGGAGGCCATCTCTTCCCAGCAGCTCGCTGCCTCTCTCAGAGAGCAGGCTGTGGTCATGGAAGCCAAAACTTTCCTGATGACACCAGCGCCAGTCTTTGGTTCACTACCTGGATCCTCCACTCCCTCCTCTGCCCATACCCTGAGACTGGGAG
The DNA here is from genome assembly GCF_052110815.1 of Crocodylus siamensis. Classification (NCBI taxonomy): domain Eukaryota; kingdom Metazoa; phylum Chordata; order Crocodylia; family Crocodylidae; genus Crocodylus; species Crocodylus siamensis. Next base: position 131,026,519 of record NC_143397.1, on the reverse strand, counting down.
GATCGAGGAGAACACCATCTGTGCCCCCAGATTTCAGTTCCATCAGATCACCATTTTCTTATGGAAGACCGTTCTATGGAAACATTTGCAAGGTGTACTAGCATGAAATGACTAATCACCCACTGAAAGCCAAACATCTCAATAAAACCCATCCAGATTGTTGTGCACACTGTCATCATGGCAAGTACTTAACTCTGCCTGTGTCAGAAGTAAAAACAGAGGTGTCCTGTCACTGTACCCAATTCCTGCCAGGGATGGGGAACCAAGCACAGTGTTCAAATACACACACAAGGGAACTTTATTGATGGTCATGGCAGGAAATAATCCCATGGCTTTGTAACCCCTGATATCCATAGGCTCAGAGGGAGAGTTCATGAAAAAGCTGGTTCTCTATTCCATAGAAACTTTTTTTTTTTAATTTGATTTCACTTCAGATATGACTAAAGCAAACATTTTGAAAACTGCAACATGGAAGTTACAAGAAAATGCTGCTTGGAAAACAGCCAAGTTTGTAGTATGCTTCTGATATCTGGCAGGTGCTGAATGAGGTTAATATTGTCTTATTTTCTCAAGTGCTAGGAGCAGGTGTAGAATTGTCAGAAGGCTAATTTCCCAGAGCAGCTGGAGGAGCTCTTAGGATTTGTATCTCCTGGGCATGTCTATCACACAAACTTCCAAAGAGCAACAAATCCTAGGAGCCTGCCCCAGAAATTCCAAGCTCATCAGCAGGACGCCTGAAAAACTCTTAAAGGCTTTGGCTCCATCTCTTGTTTGTTAGTTCCCTGGGGTGAAGTCAAGCCCCAGTTTGAGCTTTCATGCTCCCTAGTTGGCCCATGCCATAGCAGGGAAGTTTATGAAAAAAATCTTTTCTATCTCATAAAACAAGGTGGGTATTTTATTTGGGGAGGGGATGGTTTGTAAGAAAATATGGTATTTCATATGTACATTAATGACCTTAGTACAAAAAGTAGGAATGTACTAATAATGAAGTCTGCACACGAGACCAAGCTGGGAGCATTGTCAGTAGAGAGAGACACTGGGATATTATACAGAAAGCATTAAGTGACCTTGAGGAATGGAGTAAATGGAATAAAGCTCAAAAGAGCAGAGATGAACAGAAGGGACTTGTGCTACAAACTGGGAGCTTCTATAGACGGTAGTAGGCCCTAAGCTGCTTAATGATAATATAGTGTTTGCTTGCATTTGCTTGACCAGTTTGGTCAAGAAAAGATGAGGTAAAGGAAATGAGCAGGCAAGAAAATCCCTCAGGCGGGAAGAACTCAGAAGGCAGGTTAAACAGGGTGGTCTGTACCCTTAAAGAAGGGGCAGCTGTTAAGGACATTCAGCTCTAGGGCTTCTGATAAGCTGGGAGTGTCCCACTGGGGCTTTCTTCTCTAAGAGAGGGGAGAAAGAAGACTGTGAAGGGAAAGTTTAAGAGGAGCAAGCAAGTGGTGTCTGCAGCTTTCTGCTAAAAGAGGAGCCCAGACTGCTGTGGTGGGAGCCAAAGGGCCCCTTTCTTGAACACCTGGAATGGGGCAGGAGGGTCTGGTTTTGTTGATTTATTCTTTTATTTGTTTGTTACTTATGGACTATGTCACCTATGATGACTGGCTGAGATGCTTATAATGGAATGCAGATGCCAGCCAAAGCTGGCAGATGAGGAAATGCAGAAATAGTAAGATAAAGACAGTTTAAAAGAATGTGGCTCAGGGCAACTTAAAATTCACGTAGTGGTTAGATTAGGTTCAGGGCAACACACAGCTTAAACAGGCGATTAACATAGACATTTCAACTTGACAACAAGCAAGGTATCCTCAAATATTAGTTCTTCTTAACATTAATGATAAAATAATCTCTTAGGCATATTTATACATTTTCTAGCCTTATTTAGCAATCTTTTGAAGTTGGGCCAGGTAACAGAGTATAAAAATCCAGGTTCACCTTAGAATCTTTGTTCTTCAGCTTTGAACTCTGGTTCTTCCTGAATTTCCCATTTGCAAATGAACCAAGATCTTTGAAACTTAGTTTTTAAACCTAGGTAAGAAGTCCTTTTTCCTAAGAGGTTGCTCCCCTCTTAAAGGTCTTAAGACTTTAGGACTTAATACATTTTAAACTAATTTTTCTATCAATCTGTTATTGAAGAACATTATTTTCAAATCAGGGGTTTGATATGCCTTACTTGTATTGTCTTATCATTCATATACTACTTGTATTTCAATATTGAAATTGCTATTAAGATGCATCTAAACTCCGCTTGAGTACTTGATCTTCATGGGAAAAGCTCCTTGAGCCCTTCTTGATCCCCAGAACACTTCTGAGAGTTAAACACCTAACAATTAGAAATGACAAAAGGGGGGCATATATCACATGGTTACTGTGAGCTGCCATTAAGATGTGTCCATGGAAAAGGCAAGTGAAATTCCAATATATCAGGATGGTTACTGCTAGAAGAGATAGGGAAGCATTAGTACTATTATATAAGGTCGTATGGAACTCTTTTACCATTCTGGTTAAAGAAAGATGAATTCAGACTGGAACAGGAATGGGGCGATTTTACATAGAGGTTCAGGGAGAATGATTTGAAAGGAAACTAAGAAAGCTCAGTTTGTTTAGTCTTTCTAAATGGAGGGCTGAGATTGCTATAAATGTACTCAGAGTAAACAAAGAAGGAGAAATGCTACTTAGGCTAAAAGGACATTGGGACCAGACCCAATGGGTATAAACTAGACATGAATACATTCAGCATGGAAATTTGAAGGTAGTTTCTAACGAACAGCTGAGTGAGTTTCTAGTACTGTCTCCCAAGAATAGTACTAGAGGGAATAAAAATAAATCTAGCTTGTTTTAAGATGGTGTTTGATCAATTTATGAAGGGGATTTCTGGGGATGGCTGCCTGCAATAGCAGGAAATGCTTTTCAGCAATTCAGGAGCTCCCTTCTGCTCCTTTATTTGATGGTTTTCAGCCTTTTCAGTGAAGTATTACTAAAATAACTGCAAACATATCTTTATGAAGGCCAAACATTCTCAATTAACTCAAGTCCTTGTCTCACTCTGACTTTAATGGGCAAAACCAGCCCAGTTAAAAGTTGTGTGCTCTGTGGGAAGATATACAGAAGTATGTTTGTGCAGTGCCCTCTGGTGACCACTGTCAGGAATTTTCCTGAAAACATGTTCCAGCAAGGAAAGCTCCGCTCGAAACTGCAGATTAAAAGAACCCAAGTGTAAAAGTACAAATGGAGACACTTTAAGCAGCAAATGGAGGCACATCTAACAAATAAGAACTATCAAGCTATCGTAATGCTGACAAGAGTTGTATTTGTTGTTAGGTCTGGGCAAATACTTCAAAACATTGTGTAGATTTTTTGGAACCAATTCACTTTTACTATGTTTGCATCACACTTGTGTTCACTTTCCACAGCCATTTTAATCAACCACATTACTGAGCTGAATAGTTGGTCAAACACTGAAGATTGCAGAATGTTCACATTAAGTGGACTTCAGATTGGAATTGCAAATATTTGAATTGGAAATTTGATTCTAAGAGATACTCTCATCAGAGCCCCAATAGATGTTATTTAAGAACATAAGAAGTACCATACTGGGTCAGACCAATAGTCCATCTAGCCGAGAGTACTGCTTCTGACAGTAGAAGTGGACGCTGTGGAGGGAGAGCACTAAACCAGATATCTCTAGAGTGATCTATCCCCTATCTGAGATCCTCCCTGGCCTCCACCCTTGTTGGTTTAGAGATGCCAGAGGAAACATCTCCAGTCATTCTGTCCTATAGCCATTAATAGATGTGTCATCCATAAATTTATCCAGTTCCTTTTTTACCCTGGCTATGCTATCTGCTTTCACCACTTCCTGTGGTCATACATTCTAATAAGTTAACTATGCATTGCATAAAAAACAAACAAACAAACAAACCACTAAAAATGTGCAGCTATAAGTTCAAAGCCCCTTGGCTGGAGCATGACCAAGCTGACAAATAGACATGCTCGCCAATCAAGTGTGGGGGTGATAGGAGTTCATCCTTGGCTCCCCCTGCCCCAGGGGAGTCTGGGAAGAACTCACTGACAGGCTTACCTGTAGGGCTGTGCGAAGTTTTGCCAGCTGTTTTGTTTCAACATTGTTTTGACTAGTTTTGAGTTCAAAATGAAGGGAAGGGCTTTGAAACAGCCTCAAAACTAAATGAGGGCAGTTGAAACATTTCAAAAGCTTCAAAACATTTTGAGTTTTGAAGCTCAAGCTTGGCTTGCCCACAAGGAAACAAAGTAAGGGGAAGAAGGGGAAAGAAAGAGTGGGGAAAAGAGGGAGGAAGGACTGCTCTCATATTGACTGTGTAGGTGGCCAGTGACAGTGACCCTTCCCTGAGATTCCTTCCAATCCCAGTGCTCTGGGGGAGGGATGGAAAAACAGCATAAAAGGCAGCATTGTTTGAACTACCTGCTTTCTGCCTTGGGGTCTGACAGTTACTGAGCCATCTTCCAGCAGCTCAGGAGTGTTAGACAATGATTTGAATTCCTACTTGCTAGCCTACTAAGTGGAATTCCAGACTACCTTTTTCTTTCTTCTAGACCCTTTTATTATTATATCCATTGATTTATCCTTTTCAATTTCATAATTATATTGGATATTACACTATAGAATTTATATAGGAACACAGATACATTTATATATTTTTATAAAAACAAGACACTATGAAACATACCATGAAGCGTGGTAGAAAAAAATCAGTTGGCAAGCCAAACCTTCAGGGAGGGGTGGAAGAGGGGGTAGAGGGAGAGGTGCCAGTTCCTCTCCCCCCCACCCCCAAACTGAGATGCAGCCTCTTTCCTACAACAAGCAGGGATGAGGCTTCCACAAGCAGCCAGGAAAGGGGAGCAGTGCCAGTGCCTGAGACTGCATCCCCCTCAAGAGCAGCAGCCATAACCCCACCACCACCATGACAACAAGCAGCAGCTCCAGCATGACAGTCTCCTCCACCCCCATTTGACTTCCCATGCTGAGCCGTCGAGTGCCAAAGGGAGAATTGGATCTGGATCTGAGTGCCATAGCGAGGGAAACTCTGGAGAAGGAGGAGGAATCATCTCAGTTTGTGCTCTACACCCCTCAAGTTTCCCCTGGAGGCAGGTCTCCTTCCCCAGAAGGCACTTCAGAGGAGGCTGAGGTAGAGGCTGCAGAGGCCAGCGGTTTAGCTGAGTCAGCTCCTCTGTTGCTGTGCCTGCTGAGAAGGGGGAAATTGCAGCATCCACACATGCACCTGCACCCCAGAAGTGGGCGGTAGTGTGGTCTGGGATCATTTTGATCTGGCAGATGATCCCACATACACTATCTGCCTGCACTGCCAAGCCAAAACCAGTCAGGGCAATGGAACAAAAACAGATGAGCTCCACAGGGATGCTGTTGCATCTCCACAGGCACCACCCCCTTGCCCTTGCTCTTCCTCAGCCTGGCACCAGTGGGAGCATGCTCAAAGGGAAGTCCCCCCCTCTTGCTCCAAAGCCCCCTTTCCCCCAAAGCAGAGGCAGGCCACCCTGGAACACCCTGGAGGAAAGGTAGACAGAAAGTGGGGCATGTTGCAAGGGCAAGATCACCCAGAGCACTGGAGACATGCTTGCTGCGGATGGCCAGCCCTTCTCCTTAGTTAAGCGGCCAGAGTTCAGGCAGTTCATGGCACTCGTGGCCCCATCCTACCAAGTACCCGCATGTACCACCTTCAGCAGGACAGTGGTGCCCTCCCTGTATGAGGCATGAAGGGAGCACTTGAGGGAGGAGCTGTGCAAGATAGGTCTGCAGGTTGACTTACACTTCACCTTGGACATCTGGAGCAACCAGGGTGGAGATCATGTCTACCTCTCCCTGACAGGGCACTGATGTGACCAGTCATGCTGTTGCTGAGCTCTCCTTCAAGCTGAGGTGATGGATGAGTCCCACACAGCAACAGAGATCATGGGGGCCATGAACCACTTGGTGAAGGGGTGGCTTGTTGGGCAGGGTGAGCTCACCCCAGGGGTCATGGTCACCGACAATGGAGACAATATGGTCAACGTGGTCTGTGATGCCAAATTTGTTGGCATCCGCTGTATGGCACACAAGTTCCACCTCATTGTCAGGGATGCCTTGGAGGGGGACATGGCTACTGGTAATGGCACCAGCAAGCTCATTTCCAAATGCAGGAAAGTGGCAGGCTATTTCCACCGGAGCAGCAAAGGGGGCAAGATGCTGTGGGACAAAATAAGCAGAGTTGAACATCCTGCAGCACAAAATTATGCAGGATGTGGAGACTCGGTGGAACTCCACATACCTGATATGCAAGAGGCTGGTAGAGCAACAGAAGCACATCCATGAGATGGCCTTGCTCAGGGAGATTGGGATCAGTGGCCACCTTAATAGAGCCGAGTGAGATACCATCTCCCAGATCTTGGTGCTGTCCTTCTTATCCAGGCGATCCCTGTAGTGAGGGAACTTCAGAACCAAATGGAGAGCTTCCAGGGGATCAATGTTCCTGGCTGGAACAAGCTGCTGTCACCAGATGTGCAGGTACTGGTGAAGCAGCTGAAGGAGGACATCAGGAAATGGCTTGATCCCATGCAGTCCAGTACAGTCCACATGTGTGACCCGAGGGTGAAGGGCAGCATATGCAGCAACCAAACCCCGAGTCAGTGGACGGAGGTGCTGGTGAAGAGAGAGTCAGGGAGGCAGAATAGCATAGGCAGGGAGACATGAAAGAAGGGGATCCACTGCCCCATGCCATTACCAGTAGCCCTGTCCCCCTCCAAGGCATCCACCGGCCAGTCTCCTCCTCCACCACAGGTGCTGCCAATGTGGGCCAGAGGCATGGCTTCCATGATGAGGTTGGGAGGCACCAGACCGCACCATCAGGCAGGTAGCACTCAGGCCTTGGTGGCTGCCTATCTCGCCAAGGTTGAGGAGCTGCTGCTGTGCGACCCCATGGCCTACTGGGCAAGCTGCAGCCAGATGTGGCTGGATGTAGCCACGGTTGCCCAGTGTTCCAAGTGAGAGGCTGTTCAACATTGCTGGTGATGTAGTGACACCCCCATGCACCTCCTTGGATCCTGGTTTGGTGGAGCAGCTGGTGTTCCTAAAGGTGAACCTCCCGCTGCTGGGGTTACCCAAGCTCCAGGTGCAGTCGGAGTGAATGCCACCCTCCTCACTCCATCCGCACCTATTTCTGGTTTTTTGTGGGTTTTTTTTTTAAATCAGTTAAATGCCCTGCTCTCAGAGCTTGAGGGGGCACTCACTGCATTACCAGCCAGCAGGGGAAGAACATGTCCCTGCTGAGCTTCCATGCCAGGACAGACTTGGAGGTATGGGCTGAAGCTATGGGGAAGGAGGAGACTCCAGGTCCTGGACAGGACCACTACAACTGTACTCTGTCAGGGTTGGGGAGGCCTGGTGGGACTGCTGGTGGTATGGCAGCCCCATAAATGCCAGGATCGAGGATCCCCCAATGAAAGGTGGGTAAAAGACGCCGTAACCTTCAGCTATGACACGCACACACAGTCCTGGCAGGGGAAAGCCAGGACCCATCATGTCTTTGACAGGCCTGAGGCTTGCTGGTTGCAGTGGAGTTGTGAGGCTCCATGTGAGCTCAGCTTAGCTGCCTGGGATGCCAAATTTTGGGTTGAAAAACCCTTTGTCAGGCTGAGGAAGAAGGTTGCAGTTGGTGTGTGTGTGCGCGTGTGCTGTTCCTTGATGGAAGGAATAGTAAAGAAGCCAGGGTCTGGTATGCAATGCAGCCAAGAAAACCAGTCAGTGAAAATGGAAAGAGGCATCAGGGGGTGAGGGATGTGGGATGCATCAGTGCAGGTAAAAAAGTGGAGAGGTACCTGGGGAGTCAGATGTCCAGCAGGCTGTAGTGTGTCAGAATTCCACTGTATATATTGTCTACATGAGTTCCTGTACCTAGAAGGTAGATGAAGTGCATTCATAGGCTCATCTGTGAAAAGTGGATTGTAAATTCAAACAAGCACTGAACCTCTAACCTCATCACCAGAAGCCAACTTCCTACAGCCCAAAACACACTGAATGGATCCAGGCCATGCCATAATGAGACATGTAAAACCTGCCAACAATATCTTCAGTATGGAGGTATCTTCACAATACAATACATATCTCCATCAGGGCACCAAGTGCCCTGATGGAAATATGTTGAGACACCAAGCAACAACTGTGCACCACAATGATAGATTTTTGGTGTGTGCTCAAAGACAACAACAGAACACCACCTGTCTCCAGTCTCTTAGGCCCAATCCTCAAAGGATCTATTCCTTTCATCCTTGCCAAGATATATTTCTGTAAGTATTTAGTTGGTCTGCTAAAAGATACCAGATCAGATTGAACCAAAGGAAAGGACCTTGTCTGCTAGTGTCATGTCCTTAGACCAACACCCCTAGCAAGGCGCAGGGCCCTGGGCACATCTAAGCCCCAGGGCTGCTGCTGCCAGGGAGGTTTCTCTTGCAGGTGCTGGAGAAGAAGCTCCTGCAGGAGAGGAAAGAAAAGCTCTGTCAGTTTGGCTGCCTGAGATGCTGCTGGTGCTACTGTGCTAGTATTCACTAAGTTATTTTATTACCTGTTGTCATTTAAAGTGGTGGACTGGGCTGAAGCTATAGGGAAGAGGCCTCATGGGGGCACACTCCCGTGTCATGTAGAGGCACCAGCACCAGTGAGGGTGCACCTTAACACCCACAAAGTATCACTCATGTCATGAGGTTTGCTTGTCAACAGCCTGAGGTGAAGTTTCCCAGAAACCACTGTACCTATCTCCTTGAAAGCTGGCAGGCTTCATGGCCTCAGCAGGGGCTACCATGCCTGCGGATTTCATCTGAATCAGGCAAGAAATTACAAAGTTATAGGCAGTTTCATGCTTCCCCATTATAGCCTATAGGTGAAGCATCTTCGATGAAACGAAATGAAACAGTGGTTTCTAAACTAAATGAAACACTGTGCTGTTGAAACAGAAGTCAAAATGAAACAGTGCCATTTGACACAGCCCTACTTACCTGATCAGCTGTTGCTCCCATTAACTCTTATTTTAATGATCAACTATCTGTAGCAAAAAAAGAACACTGAGTGAATGAACTGAAACATGCTTGAATAAACATTTGTCATTTTCTAATTACAAACTTTTTGGACTCATTGGAAGTGTGTGATATGACAACACAACAATTGCTTCCTACACAAGGTTCGCCTAGTTGTGCTAAATTACATATTACCGCTCAGTCCTGCCTTCAGGTGTGGAGACAATTCCTGCAACCAAGAGAGCTAGTCTTTACTCCAAGAAATAGGATGCCTTTCCCCTCCAAATTTCTGTCATTTTCCCCATGTGTAAAATTACCCCCTTTTCAGAAGCTGGTTTAACGCTTATGAATGCAAAGCACTACCAGGAGTCAGCTATCATTAATTATTGCTTTATTTAAAGAGTGAAATTCATTTGAAGAGTTGAGAAAGGGGATCAATCTAATTTTTTAACAATGTTTAGAAGATATCAAAAAGGTCCTTCCACTCAAGAAGAAACTGAGATACAGCAGCATGAGTTGTTTAGTGACCACATCATTTCTTCAGTTTCTGAAAGCAGTAGTAAGTAAAGCTGACTGGGAAAGCTTTGACAGTTATTTTCCCCCATCAGAAAATGCTGTTCTGCTAAATAAACATAATTCCAGGAAAAGATTGAACAAAATACTCATGGGGGGTGGGGGCGGAAATAGATACAAGCAAATAAATCAGCAATGTCAAAATGTCCTGGTTTGATATTTTTAGAACAAATTTTATTTTTACTTTTAAGAGGCTTTTCATTTCAAATTTTTTTCAATTCTGCATTTTATAATACAAGTCAAAACTAACACTGCATTTTGACCAAATCTGAAACAACCATTAGAATGTCTTTCAAAGAATTTCAGAAGGTTCGTATGTTTTATACTGATTCAAAAATCCTACTTGAAATGGCACTGAGTTGCCAAACAGCTATGCAGATTGACAAGCACAGCAGATAGAGAATCTACCGGAAAAATACCCAGATCTCAAACCAGAGGTTGTAATATCTGCAATATATGCACCAGACAGAATACTTAACCCTTTTAATTACCGTATATACTTGAGTACAAGATGAAGTTTCCCCCCACCCCCAATCAGCATGAGGAAAAAAGCCTCTTGTCTTGTATTTGCATACATGGAATCCTAAATAAATACACTGTCTATCATTAAACTGCTACCAAATGCAGCAAGTGCTTATTAACAGAAAACAACCATGAGGTTGCTTGGTGTTGCCTGCATCTAATCATGACCGTAAAACACATGGCCTATATTAGGCAAACATGCTGATGGGAACCGTGTGTGACACATGGCCTATATTAGGCAAACATGCTGATGGGAACCGTGTGTGTATCTCTTAAGAGATGCAGTTGCTCCCTGAGGAAAGACCTGGCATAGGGCTTGGAGGCTGGCACCAGGAGAGCCAGAGCTAGCCTTGACACCTTTCCCTTGGTGCCAAAAATGCTACATTTGATTTGCTGATGGGAACTTACCACAAAAGACAGGTTAGTGCAGCTTATGTGAATAAAATGTACAGTAGTGCCCATTAAACACAATTCCCCTCACTGACTTTCTTTAAAGTCACGGTGAGCCACTACATTGAAAACATTTTGATCTCTTCTTCATTCACACAGCTCAGCTGCACCTTCCTCCCCTCCCCCAATTTCCAATAATTCTTCTTTCTTCACTAGACTTAAATGTCTTGCAAACATCACCAAGCAGGCCACAACAGTTTACCCAGAATCCCTCTGTCACCCTGGCTCAGCCTGTCACATATGGTTAGTGTGCCTCTGACCTCCATAAGGTGGAGCCAGACCCAGTTGCCCTGTGTTTCATCTGCATATATATATTATTGAAGGATCCCACGCCTCATGACTAGGGACCTACTCAATTCACGATTTCATGGGAACTATGAAATTGGGCATTGTCTGTGAAATTTAAAGAACAAAACAAAACAACTGACTAAAAACAAAATGCTGGCACCCAGTGGAAGCCAGCAGTCCTCATGGCCACTGTGGCCTGGCCTTGCAGCCCACTGGGAAGGAGCAGGGGTGGGGAGCTGCTGGCATGAAGGGCAGCAGCCAAGACAGCAGCTGCATCCTCACCCACGCCTCACTGCTTAGTGGCTGAGAGAGCTGCCCTCTGTGCAGCCCTGCCTCTCTCCATCAATCAGTGGCAAGGGGCAGGGCCACACCATGGACAGCTTTCTTGACCAATCAGGAGCAAGGGGCAGAGCCACCAGGGCCCCTCAGCCAATCAGCAGTGAGTGGTGGGCTTGCTGTGAAAAGGTCATGAAACTAGTTCTGCACACCACAAGCGGCCTGTGAAAATCCCTTAAGCTTATTGTGACTTAGGTAGATCCCTACTTATGACAAGGACACCCAGTTCCAGTCATGAGTTGGGGGTTAAATAGCACATGGATCCCTGGTGGGGAGTTGGTATCTGGAGTACAGATAGATACTGAGCAGTGCTAAGCTGTGGGGTCACCATGGCTGGAAATACTATCAACTCTGATGGGGCCCGGCCCAATGAACTATGTGATAAATCATGAGCATTTTGGTGTTGGCCACATCTGGAGTACTGTGTTCAGTTTTGGGTCCCCCACTACACAAAGGATGTAGACAAATTGGATGGAGTCTACTGGAGGGCAACTAAAATGTTGAGGGGGCTGAGACAGATGACTTCTGAGGAGAAGCCAAGGGAACCAGGCTTATTTAGTCTAGAGAAGAGAAGAGTGAGGGGAAGTTTAATAGCAGCCTTCAAGTACCTAAAGGTGGGTTCAAAAGAGGATGGAGCTAGACTGTTCTCAGTGGTGGCGGATGACAGAACAAGGAGCAATGGTCTCAAGTTGCAGCAAGGGAGGTTTAGGATAGATATTAGGAAGAACATTGTCATTAGGAGGATAGTAAAACACTAGAACAGGTTACCCAGAGAGGTGGTAGAAGCTCCATCTTCGGAGGTTTAAGACTTGGCTAGACAAAGCTTTTGCTGGGAGGATCCAGTTGGGGATGGTCCTTCTTTGAGCAGGGAGTTGGACTAGATGTGTCCTCCTGAGGTCCCTTCCAACCTTAATTTTCTATGATTCTAATACCATGCATAATTTGTACTATATATAAAGTAGGTACATAAAAGTGCTGCTTAAAAGTGAGTTTATGGAGTACCTGTGTTAAAGCCTGCAGTAAAAATGCATCAATTCCAGATGAAGTCAGTCTATGAGCATTATATACCTGCAGTAACTTGTATGTTTATGTGGAGGTAGTTTTTTTCAAGTTTGCTCTTCACTTCCATATGCTCAGGGAGAAAAGGATCTGACAGTAAGAAGGGGAGTGGAGGGCCTGCAGAGAGAAGTTGTGGTGGGGGGGACAAAGGCCAAAGGGGTTACCAGACCCTCCCCCCCACCCCAAGATTTATTTTCCCTACTGTAGCAGTGGGAGGGGCACACATTCCACATAAACCTCCAATAATTAGCTTCTATATCTGGCCAATTACACAAATTTATAAATTTTCCATATGTAGATTCTAATTATTGGGGGGTTGTCCTATATTTAGGATCATCTTACAGTCAAATAAATACAATAACATTAGACACTATACTTAACTTGTAACTTAAACTGTAATACAAGTGTGTGTGGCTGGCCTAGCCTACATGGGTACGTACTACAAGTGTGTGTCTCTATTCTACTTTGTCTTCTCTTCTTCCCAAATACAACATAATCTGGCAACTTTAGTTCCCACTCTAGATTTCCTAACATCATAACAGGGGGCATCAGTTCCCTTTGAACATCCTTTTGTCCTATAGTCAAGTAGCTTGGCAAAATATATAAATATAGTTCATGTCTGAATATCCCATTATCATCTGCAAGAAAACTGGGTAGAGGTCATAGATTTATATCCCTTTGGGTGTTGTTAGCTCAGTTGCTACGTGTATCATTACATGTAGAGCAATTATTAGTCATACAGTTGAATATTCTCATATCCCAGCTAAGTCATTTTAACTTTTCAAATGCTGAAACCATCCCAGCCCATCAGTCTTGATTCCAAATTAAGATGGAATTCAGGAAAGGAAGTTAAGCAATTTCCTATACTAAATATGGCAACAGTTCCCAGCCTGGCAGCAGTGTCACAAGTTGCAAAAAACCCACCAAAACAACATGAAATACCTGCCAAACCTGTAAAACTATTTTAGCAGGTGGGCAGTGGTATACATATCAGAGGATTGTTTCTTATATGCCAGTAGATGGAGCTCTTGATTATTAATCATCTCAATACACACACACAAATAAATACTGGTTTCAATAGAACTTGATAACTATTACTACTGCTACTCATTAGTTAAGTTTCTTGTAAGTAGTGTCATTTTCTTCCATCTCAGCTATGATGCTTTAAACAGGGATGGTCCCATCTTAAAGTAAGGCCTAGACTAAATGACCTATGATTCTACAATTTTTTTTGCACAGGGCAATTTCAAGTATTACTTATCTTTAACATTGCACATATGTGCTCCAGTTAGAATTTCTTGCTATTGTATTATATAGATTTTTAAAAGCTTTAAGAAGATGTAAGGAGGGTCAGACTGTCTGTCTATACATTACAACGCCCATGTTCTCCAGCAGAGGAATCAAAAGAATGCAAGAACAAGCCTTCTGTGTGCAGCAAACTGCTTTCACAATATCATCTGCTTTGAATGAATGAGGAGGCATTTGGATGCTGATTCAGGGGAAGTGTCTGATTAACTTTAGGCATGTACTGAAGCCTCACCGACATTAATAGCACATAAGCCTAGTCTTAAAGGTTAGTTTAAAGAAAAAGAGCTCTCTGAGTTGGAGTCTAGCAGGATAGTTGTACCATTCAGAAAGGTCAAACATGAACAAGAACCACCACTCACCCCTGGCGTGGTTCATGAACAAGAGAAAAAGTTTGTATGTTACCCTCCCAGCTTGTTATGTGCCCAGTCCTAATCTAGTCACTGTGTTGGTTTCATCTAAGATACATTTAACTTTGATTTTCTTGCTTTTTGATACTGCTAAGCAATCTTTTCTGTGTTCTCAAATATTTATGTTAATGTCATACCCTGGAAATGAGAAACTAGTTTATCAACAGCAGTCTCCACTTTGTTCTAACTGCACACAGAAATTTGACTAAATATTCCCCACAAATACATAACAGGTTTGGGAAAACGAATTTACATTTTTGGAATTTTCCAATTTGTAATAATTTGCTGAATTAATGATGATTGTCTACTGTCAACATGATGGAGAAATGCCAAGAGAACAAAAATTATCAATCTCCTGCTCCTTCATTTTCTTTCCCTTCAATGTACCCACAGTTTTAGCCTGCTATTTTTTAATACTTCAAGGTTTTATTACAATGCTTTCACAATATGACAAGGTTTTCAGTTTGTTTCAAAAGAATGCACCAGACATCAGTCAGTGTCAACAAAATGATACATGATAGTCAAGTGGGATTTTTCATATGTTTAGGTCATTAGCTAACGAGACACTGTCAAGCTATTTTTTTGGTTTCTAAATGTCCTTTTTTAAAATTCCTGACTGCAGATAGCTCTTGGGAGTTTTAAATTATTTCTTCATTAAACTATTTTCCCCTTTATCCTTTATACACACATTCTATTCCTAAATATACATACATTTCTCTCTTGTGTCTTAAGTTATAGACAGTGGAGCATTTCCTAAGCATCTCTGTTTAGGAAAGCACTTAAGTATGAGCATTACTTTAAACATATATGTAATTTCCACAATTGTTAGTGAACCTTAAGCATGTGTTTAATTAACAGCATAGCACGTGTTTAGGCCCTTTGAATAGGCACCAATTTATGCAGATCTTTAAAATTCTTTCCCAAACAAAGGGTATAGTTAATAGCTCCCTTTATTACACAAAGTCCCATTCCCTAATGCTCTCTCACATTCCCCTTGTGCATCCTGCCTATTGTCAAAGCTCAGTGACTGCTATACCTGGCTCAATGGTAGATGACACTTGAACATCACAGTTGAAGAAGCTGTGTGTGTTGCCTCCTCAGTACTGCTGAACAAGTACAGGTTGCTGTACTTTCAATATGGCTAATGTTATTTTGCTATGTCTCCAATTTGTTGTCTTCACCCTTTCTGCGGGGCTTTGCATAAAGCCCTAGCTGGAACAACAAACACATTTGCTCTGAATTCATGATATTTTCTTTTTATTTGAAATGTAACTCTTAAGCTGATGGTCTTAACATTTCTTTAAAATTGAGACTATGTTTAATTGGTATTTCCATCCTTAATATTCTGCTTTCCACAGACTCACTTGTATTGCAAGTCCTTTCCACCACTGGTGAACAATTTCTCCTTCTAGGGTCACAGTCCAATTTTATCTTGCTGTGGGCCATTGCTCATCACTTCCCCAATATGTTTGTAATGCTAATAGAAATAACCTGTAGTTATCCATTTTACCTGGACTGTATACCATTTCAGATTACATGCTTCCAGGGGCAATGCATAGCGGGTGCACAGGCATCCCCTGAGAATGCCAGTGCACCCCCTGTCAGGCCGCGCTCCCTGTTTAACTGGCAGGAACGAGGGCAGGAATGAGCACCAGTGCCCCCCTTGCGAGTGCAAGGGGGGGAGCAGGGCAGCGAGCAAAAGCTTCTGCAAGTGGCTGTGCGACTTTTGGAGGTGGTGTGGATGCTTTTACAGTGAGTGAGATTGGCTGTGGGGGGAACTGCCCCACTGGTCAGCAGGATCGGCTGCTGGGGGACCCACCCCCCAGCTGCTGACTAGCATCGGGGGGGGGCATGTGCCCCCCCTGACTCAGGAGGCACCAGACACCCATGCATGCTTCTATGCCATTTCATTCAGTAGTTTTAAAAAATATGAAACTTAATTGTGTTGTTGGACATCTCTTCTTTATCCTTGTTTTATTTCACCCCTTCTAAATCCATGATTTTCTGTGACTCATGTTTTGATTTTAAAGTACTGATAAGGTAAAACCTTTTGGCACCACAGTGAATGTTTTTGACTGATCTCAGGCTGTCGTAAGGTTTCCAGTGGAATGCCTGACATTTTAAAACTGCTTTAACATGTCTCTGAATTCCTCTCATTCTTCTCATTTCCTTTCTTCCTCCAGTATAATCTGTTCTTTTTGTCTCAAGAAATTTAGGTTGAAATTATGGAGTAATTTAGGTAGGCACTGACCTACTTCTAGAAAACCTAGTTATCTGGCATGTTTACATTACTGATCTGGATTACAGATGGGCTTGATAGGAGTAACTAAGACTTACTGTTGCCTGCAGACAGGAGTGGAGGGAAATTATGGAAGGATTTACTCATTCTCACAAATACTGTAAATTGATAGGATAATTAGATGTAATGGAAGAGGAGCTAGTTTATCTTTTAATCAAGCTCTTTTGTCTGATAAAACCCAATATGAAAGAGGATGGGATTTTTAAAAGTCTGAGTAATTTAGGAACACAGTTATTTACAGAGTTGTTGACAAATGGTCTTTGTACTGATTTAACAATAGGCTTGTTTACTTGAGAAAGTTAAACAAATCAATACACCTAAATCTGGGCAAAAGCCTGGGTGGATACACTGATTTCTGTATCAAAGTAGGGTATTACATTTTAGTCAAATTAATTTGTTACTGGCTTAAGCCAAACCAAAATAATCCACTCTTACATTGAAAAAAAATTTCCCCTCCTGTTGCACTATTTTAACTACATTAGGTCAATTTACAGCTTAATTACACTAATACCACCTTTCCAGGAAGTCAGCCCTCTAAGTCAGTCTAGGTAAGAGGTACAACCCCATTATTATGGAAACAATTGTAAAGGTGTTCATATGGGTAGTATGTATTATTTTCATAAATTAGCAGTGCATGGTACCTTGATGCCAACAGCACTATTAACCATCTGAATAGTTTTAAATGACTGAAACTTGAAGATAAAACACAACTGTAAATAGAACATAAAAACAATGTGAAAGCTGTTTAGATTAGTCCCGTGATATTTTTCAAAGTCCCAGGCAAACAAGTGATCACAGGTCCATGTACAATCTTTTCAAAATCTGAGGAACACACTCTGCTCACCAGCATCAAACACGGAAATGAGGTCTTTAAACTACTCTGGGGACCCCCTCTCCCCTGACTACAGTGGAGCTATTTTAGGCATGCCTGAGAGCAGGGCCTATGTAACCACAGGCAGCAACAAAGGCTCCCCCCACCCCCATGTAACCACTTTCGACATACTGGTTACATGGGGGGGCCTGCAAAGCCCTGAGGTATAAAACCCAAGCAAGGCGTGGGCTGGGGAAGGGGTCCCTATCTCCTCCACTGCTGCAGTGGGGAGTACCTCCTCTCAGAGCTGGTCACCCACCCACTGGACCCACTCCTGCCTGTCAGTGGGCTGGGAGTCATAGAAAATAAGGGTTGGAAAGGACCTCAGGAGGTCACATCTAGTCCAACCCCCTGCTCAAAGCAGGACCATTCTCAGCTAGATCATCCCAGCCAAGGCTTTGTCTACCCAGATCTTAAAAATCTCCAAGGATGGAGAGTTCACAACCTGTCCGGGTAACCTGTCCCAGTGCTTTACTACCCTCCTAGTGAGAACATTCTTTCTAATATCCAACCTAAACTGCCCTTGCTGCAACTTGAGACCATTGCTCTTTGTTCTATAATCTGCCACCACTGAGAACACCTTAGCTCCATCCTCTTTTGCACCCCCTTCAGGCAGATGAAGGCTGCTATCAAATCCCCTCTCAGTCTTCTCTTCTCTACACTAAATACACCCAGTTCCCTCAGCCTCTCCTCATAAAAGTCATGTGCCTCTGCCCCTTCACCATTTTTGCTGCCCTCCAATTTGTCCAAAATCTTCTGTAGTGGGAGACCCAAAACTGGGCACAGTACTCCAGATTTTCCTGACAAGTGCTGAATAATCACTTCCTTTGACCTGCTGGCAACACTCCTACCAATGTGGCTCAGTATGTGGGTAGCCTTCCTGGCAACAAAGGCACACTGTTGGCTCATTCAGCTTATTGTAACCCCCATGTCCTTTTCTGCAAACCTGCTGCCCAGCCAGTCAGCCCCCAGCCTGTACCGGTGTATGGGATTGTTCAAGGACAAGACTTTGCACTTGTTCTTGATGAACCTTATGAGATTTATTTTGGCCCAATCCTCCAATTTGTCTAGGCCACTTTGAATCCTAGCCCTACCCTTCAGCATATCTACTACTCCCCCCAGCTTGGTGTCATTTGCAAGCTTGCTGAGGGTGCACTCTATGCCATCTTCCAGGTCATTGATGAAGACATTGAACAAAACTGGCCCCAGGACTGACCTCTGGAGCACTCCACTTGATACCAGCAGCCAAGTAGACATTGAGCCATTGATCATTACGCTCTGCACCTGATACTCTACCCAGTTTTCTATCCACCTTACAGTCCGTTCATCCAGCCCATACTATCTTAGTTTGCCTGCAAGAATGTTGTTGGAGACTGTATCAGAAGCCTTGCTAAGAAAAAGAGGGGGGAAAAAAAAAAAATCAAGGTATACCACATTCAGTGGTCTCCCCACATCCAGAGCCAGTCATCTCATCATAGAAGGCAATCAGGATGGTTAGGCATGACTCGCCCCTGGTAAATCCATGCTGACTGTTCCTAATGACCTTTTCCTCCAAGTGCTTAGAAATTGCTTCCTTGAGAATCTGTTCCATGATTTTTCCAGGGACTGAGGCAAGGCCAACTGGTCTGTAGTTCCCTGGATCCTCCTTTTCCCCTTCCTTAAAGATGTTTGCCCTCTTTCTGTCATCTTGGACCTCTCCCGATTGGCAAGAGTTTCCAGTGATGGCCAACCACTCTGCAATCACATCTGCCAACTCCCTCAGCACCCCCAGGTACATGCCATCCAGCCTCATGGACTGGATGTCCAGGTATTATAAATAGTCCCTGACCTGTTCTTTCACCACTGTTTGCTGCCCCCCTCCTTCCTAAACTGTGCTGCCAAGTGCAGTAATCTGGGAGTTGACCTGACCTGTGAAGACCCAGGTGAAAAAGGCATTGAGTACTTCAGCCTTTTCTGCATCCTCTCTCACTAGGTTGCCTTCCCCATTCAGTAAGGAACCCACAATTTCCCTCATCTTCCTCTTGTTACTGATGTACCTGTAGAAACCCTTCTTGTTACCTTTTGCATCCCTTGCTAGCTACAACTCTAACTGCGCTTTGCCCTTCCTGTCTTCATCCCTGTAAGCCCAAGCAATACTCTTATACTTCTCCCTAGTTGTTTGACCAAGTTTCCACTTCTTGTAAGCTTCCTTTTTTGATTTATTTTACTGAAGAGTTCCTTGCTAAGCCAAGCTGGTTTGGGCCAGTTCAGCCAGTTCTCTTGGACTCCTTTCCCCCTCAGACTGGCTTCCCAGGGGATCCTGCCTGTTAGTTCCCTGAGCAAGTTGAAGTCTGCTTTTCTGAAGTCCTGGGTCCTGCTCTCCTTCCTTCCTTTCCTCAGGATCCTGAACTCAAATCATCTTGTGGTCACTACTGCCCAAGTTGCCATCTACTAGTATATTCCTCACCAATTCTCCCATTTGTGAGCAGCAGGTCAAGAAGAGCATGGCTTCTAGTTGGCTACTCCAGCACTTGCAGAAGGAAATTGTCCCCAACACTCTCCAAGAACTTGCTGGATTGCCTGCGCACTGCTGTACTGCCCTCCCAATGGATGTCAGGGTGATTGAAGTCCCCCATGAGAACCAGGGCCTGTGATTGGGAAACTTCCAGTACCTGTTTGAAGAAAGCCTCATCCACCACTTCCTCCTTGTCTGGTGGTCTATAGCAGACACTGCCCACCACAACATCATCCTTGTTGCCCTCTCCTCCGATCCTAACCCAGAGACTCTCAACAGGCCCATCTCCAGTCTCATACTGAAGCTCTGAGGAATCATATGGGTCTTTTACATTAAGTGCAAATCATCCTCTTCCTCTTCTCCCCTGCCTGTCCTTCTTGAACAGTTTGTACGCATCCATGACAGTGCTCTAGTCATGCAAAATATCCCACCAAAGTCTCCCACCAATCACATCAGAGTGCCATGACTGTGCAAGGACTTCCAAGTCTTCCTGCTGCTTTTTCTTCCGTGTATTCGTGTGCAGGAACCTGAGGTAATTAGTTGACTGCCCTGATTACTCAGGAAGAAGAATGATAACACCTCCCCTGTTGCCCCCTCCTTCTTGCTTTTCCTACAGGTCACCCACTTCCCCACTTACCTCATAGCTTTGGTCCATTCCCTGGCAAACCTAGTTTAAAGCCCTCCTCACTAGGTTAGCGAGTCTGTCTGCGAGGAAGCTCCTTCCTCTCTTCATCAGGTGGATCCCATCTCTTTCCAGCAATCCTTCTTCTTGGAACATCACCCCATAGTCAAAGAAGCCAACACCACCTGTGCAGCCAGGCATTGATCTGCATAATGCACCCATTCCTGCCTGGGCCCTTTCCCTTGATCAGAAGGACGGAGAGAATACCACCCGAGTCCCCGTCCCCATCCCCTTTGCCCTTGCACCCAGAGCGCTGTAGTCACTTTTGATCTGTTCAGAGTCTCCCCTGGCAGTATCATTGGTGTCCACATGGGTGAACAGCATGGGGTAGTAGTCAGAGGGCCGGATGAGTCTTGGTAATCTTTCTGTGAGATCTTGGGCTCTGGGCAAGCAGCAGACTTCCTGAGACAACAGGTCATGTGGACAAGTGAATCCCCCCATGGAATGGAGTCACCAACCACCACCATCACACATCACTTCTTGTTGGTGGAGGTTGTCTCAATCCTTCCCACCTTGGGGAGGCCTGGCCTGTCCTCCTCCACCAGTGGAACGTGCTCCTTGCCCTCTGCTGCTAGGGCTCCTTGTCTATTCTCCAGACGAACTGCTGCAGATGGAGACGAAGATTTCTGCTTGTTGTCAGAGGTCACAAGCGTCCAGCCTCCTGGGAGTCCACGTCCTTGCCTTTCTATAGTGCTGCCTCAGTAGTTCTTCCTCTACAGTCCCGGAGTTCTCCTCCAGCATCAAAAATCAATGAACTCCTCATGGTGTATGATACTTTGTAGCCTCATCAGGCTCTCTTGCCTGTTCCCTGAGAGATACCACCAGGAGGCACCACTCACATCATAGGCACCCCCTGACCTGGCCATCACTGAAAGGAACCCGCAAGCCACGGCACCAAACCTGGACCTGGGTGGAAGCCTTGATGGTGAGCAGTCCTGCCTGGAAGAAGCCTCATACGTGCAAGCAGAGGCAATGGTTCTGGCATTGCAATGCCCTCCAGCTATTTACCTGGGTATCTCAATCTGCCTCCTTGCTTTTACTACCCTTCTTCCAAGCACACTTTCCCTAGTGAACTCACCAGGAAGCTGGCCTGTTTCTTGCTTTTTGGCCCCAAACAGTTCCTTTTCCCCCCAGTTCCTCACACTGAGCTGAAAGGCTGTCCCCACGAATGTGGGGGAGGGAAGGGGCAACAAACTGGCCCACAAACTGACCAGCAAAACTGCCTGCAAACTGCTTGCCTTGTTTGCTGTCCCTATTCTCTGGCTCCCTGGTAACTTGGGGAGGCACCTTTTATATCATCTACAAGTCCACACACTTAGCACTAATTTGATTAGGAGATGCACAAAATGGAGCTTATTTTTCACTGCTAGGACCCCTTTCAAGAGCTCTGATTAAATAAGACTAGAGTTTGGTTTCACCTTTCCTGGCTGGACCTGTGCTTGCATATTCTGCATGTATTTACACTGTGTGAATATAACAAGAGAAAATTAATGATGATTTTGACCTCAGCCTACAGCATTGCAATAGCCTGATTCCAGCAATGATGACTTGCCTGTAGTCTAGTGCAAAGTAGTCTGTACTGTAACTATTTTAGGATTTTTTCCTCACTGTATAATCTGCTTTGACCCTGTCCTAGTAAGAATCTAGTGACTTGGTAATGTTCACCCTGGACACCCTCTTTCTTGCATCCTGTTCATTCAGTCAGGAAGTAGAAACAATACTGTGTCATTAAGGTGAGCGATCCCCAGGAGATGAACAGACCTAATAAATATACATGGTGAACACAATTTACAAACAAGCCACAAGCTGAGATACATTTTCTTAAAGCATTTGTTGAATAACTCTGAATAAACTTATTTTTGTAAAGAAAGAACCCTCCAAGGATAACAAAAAGACTGAAACTTATTCAATAAATTCTCTTACAAATACATTCTACTTCTGTATCTAATGTCATAACTAAAGTGATTGCTGGTGACCAGGTATCTGGAATCTTATCCCTAAATAATCTTTGAAGTTGAAGTAGCAGGACAGCTTTTGAGCAGACATTGCAAGCTGGAAAACAGGTAGCTAAAGCTGGAGGTCCCAGACCTGTCTAATGCAAGGGAAGAACTGAAGGAGAGTGTCCAAGGAATACATAACTGGACTCCCCTAGGTTTTCATTACTTGGTTTTAAAGTCCCAAGAACAGATCGAATTTCATTTACTTAAACTACAAAGAGAAAGTGTCTCACCATTTATCCCTTGTCAAAGTGAGCCCAGAGAAGGGAACTACTTGACAGTTTGGTCCCTTAATATGTGTTCCTCTGTTCAATTCCTGTCTTGAAAAAAAAAACTTGATGGATTTGTAACACAAAGCAGTGGTTCACATTTGCTCAGACTTGCTACCCTGGAGGGGAAAGAACTTCAATACAGTGAAACATTAGAGGTTGAGATTCTTTCTATGCAGTGATAAATTGAAAGAAGTACAGTAATAATAATCTAAAGTGATCCTTTAGCCACTGAAATTTTAGTTGTAGTGGAAAAAAAAATCAATATAGATTAACTAAGTAGATAATGTGATAAAACATTACAGAAGTAGTATGACTGGCAGAGATAATACCACTTTGTTCCCAACGTAAAAAATCAACTGATGAGGCATTGAAGTCAGTTTAGGTTTTGCCAACATAAGCCCTGGCACAGAGCAGCCTAGGCAGAATGTCTGTCTGGAGGGGAAACTACAGACGAGAAGTTGCTACAAACTTTCTTATCCAGAAGTACCAAAGAAAGCCAATGCAGTTCAATAACTGGTTTTAGCTCAACATTTCAGGTCAGCCAGGTTGCAGTGCTTTAGTGCCACCTCTTAACATCCTTCTCTGCCAGGACTTCTGTGAAGCAATGCCTAACTTAAAGTCATCCATTCTTTATTTGACCAAATCTATCCCCTCTTCAAAAGTGCTCAACAGATCGACTCAATCACTGTATGGTTCAGCCTGACCAGCATAACTTAAAGACCCCCTGCCCCCTCTCCCCTTCCCGTGCCCCGAGTGAAGCCCTTTCTTCCCTCCAGGTGTATTGAGCATGTTTGTGCCACCTTCCCTAAATCTGGCCCTAGATGCTAAGGGATAATTTTCCTCAAACCATGCAAATTCTCAAAAGGCATATTAAAAAAAAAAAAATCCCCCCCCAAAAAAAAACCAAAAGAAAAGAAAGACACATAATGAAATGTGCATATCCCTGTGTTTTGGTTAAAAGAAAGCTACGTATGATTTGGTGAATATTTTATGCTATTCCTATAGCTCTCTAGATGTGACAGATTTGATTACAGTTTTCCTTGTACATATTAGTTCTGCTCACTGAATGTTATTTACAGCACCTGCTACTTTCACTATTATTTTGATTATGATATATTCACAAGGATCGGTAAAAAAAACCCAAAACAACCAACCAACCAAACAAAAAAACCCAACCCAGTGCAGCGATCCAGAACTGTGCACCATTCCTTTCCCATACTCAATTAGGATTTTACTATTGGATGGTACAGGCTGGTCTGGGCCCAGCTGAATTTCACCCACTGTGTAAAACCAACCTCAAGGTACTCTATCTATAATAATGACCAAAAAAGTCATCTTCTAAAAGCTAATCTCTAGATGTTCCCATCTTTCATGTTCTTGTGCTATATAAGAAAGAATATTTTTTTAAAGGAAGTCTTACATCTAAGGCAAATTTTTTAAAAGTCCTCTCACCAGCCTAGCAACCCACAGTTCTAGCATGGGTAAGGCACATAATTTTTTATAGCTGACCTCACACACAAGGTTGGGGCATGGCTACTAGGGCTGTGCAAATCTTTGGGTGCTGATTTGATTCGGAGAAGATTCGGCCTCATTCAGTGGCCATATTTCCAAATCCCAGTCGAATCAGGAGACTCATTAATCTCTCCAAGTTGAATCGGAAACCTCCGATTCGATTCAGAGAGATTCAACAATTCGGACATAGTCACGGCTTTATATGTTTTTTTTGTTTGTTTGTTTTTTTTACATACTTTGAGGTACCACACACAGCTCGTGAATACTGAGGTGGTGGGGCAGATGGAGCGTCCCACAGGAGCACAGGGGACAGGGGGAACAGGTGTCCCCTGCATGCTTGGTGGACCCAGAAGTGGACTGAAAGTATTTCTGGTCCACTTCCAGGTCCGCTGCCAAGCATGTCCATCCACCCCACCATCTCAGCATTCACAAGCCATGCCTGGTACCTCAAAGTATGTGGAAAAAACTAAACATATAAAGCCATGTCTATGGCCAAATTGCTGATTCTCCAAATCAGAATTGAATCTTCAGATTCGGCCAAATCGAATCACTGTCCCCCAAATCGAATACTGCCTGCTTCGCATGCCCCTAATGGCTACCATCACATCTGGCTGCTTTTGACTTTGGTGGATAGAGATGGCTTTTGGTAACAGTGAATAATGATGGGAGGCGGTGGGGGTGGGCAAGCAGGGGCACCAGCCCTGGGTGCCGACTGGGGAGGGGGGTATAAAAGGAGCAGCTGCTGCCAAACCAGTGCTGCCTACCAGTGCAATGGCAACCTAGGAAGCAGAACTGCCCAGCTATGCCTCTGGCTGTTAGCTAACAAGGAGAGAGATTGTGCAAACAGATAAGTAGGCAGCTGCCATTTGCATAGGCGATTAATGATTCTGTATGTAAAATTGTTCTGTTTGCACCTGCAAACATTGTAATCACTTCTGCATATCTGCATTGACTAAGGGAGTCTTTTAGTCAAAGCATGAAGTTAATACATTGACAGCTTAGGAGTCAGGCTTGAAGTCATCTGTTCATCAACACAGGTAGAGTACAAGGAGCGAACTTCCTTGTCAGCCTTAGAAGTGATCTACAAAGACTTCTCAACGGGTACATAGTTGAACATTTGTTACCAGTAGCAAAGAACCCTGCAAATGCACTCTGTTTACTACTTACCAGTATTTGTTCAGCTACAGTTTGAGAAGCTTTTGTACTTCTGCTTCTAAGGAAGCTTGTGTATGTGTATATACACATAAATCAAAATCTCCACAGAAATGATCTCTTTACCTCCCAGTCTCCTTTCCACAATGCTGTTCCAAAAAGACAGTGGGCTGTAAGTTGCTTTAATCATGCTAGCCCTGTTAAATCTGTTAAAGCTCAGACAAACATGATGTCAACTCCAGACACAGCAGGGCACTTGCAGGAGATTAAATTTCTTTAAATCACAAAAACACTCCCTTTACAAGAATCACCAGACCTTTAAAGTCCATGTTTTAAAATCCAGGTCAACCTTAATTTTTTTCACTCTTTACTTAGAACAACCGTGTTAGCTTGGTTGACCTTAGAGAGCAGTACAAATGTCTGACGTAGTTATTGCTGCCTGGACATTAAGTCTCCTTTAATGAAAGCCTCTCCTGACATTTCGATCTTGGCCAGTGTTAAAAGTTATGAGGCTTTTCAAATGTCTGTATGCAGAATTTTATGGGAGATGACAATAATCATCATACTTATTGGAATTTCGTTTACAAATGCATAAATATATTCTTCTTCATGCTCTTTTTCAACAGACACACAGATCGGTATGGTCTCAGATACTAATGGTATGACCTAGAAAAGCATTTGCTACTTATGCCCAAACTTGGTGAAAACAAAATATTGGATAGACCTTGAAAGGACTACGAGGACAGATCCTCAAATGGCAATAAAAATATCATAGTTTTAAATTTAAGGACCTGCTATCCACGATAGCGAAGTTTGTTCTTCTTAGCTAAGCTCCAGGTTACTTTGATGTTTGATCTAATGGATTTTCAGGAAGTTACCATGATCTTTGTTCAGCCTAATCTTCATGTTTGTTTCAGCAATATTCATATCCATACAAGCTTAGTTATCTCTTGTGGGTTGCAGTCTGGATGTACTGCACACTAAAATGAAAGAGAAAGCTTTGTTCTTTAAGGTATTAGGGCCAGGTCCTGCCAGTTTTAGGAACAAGTTCCATTGGTTTCATTCACATTGGGTGCATCAACATGAGATGCTTAACTCGAGGTTAGAGCAAGTTACTGCAAAGTAAGCATCACTGTCTACACATTCAGATGCTTACTGGGCATCACTGTCTACACATTCAGATGCTGTCCTGGGCAGCTGTGCAGCAAGGGGCAGCAGATTACTTCCTACCCCTGGGAGATGCCTGCTATCTGGTTGGGCTCCACCACCAGAGCCAGTATGGGGACAATATCCCCCTGTCCTGCATCAGGAAGCTCCCAGCCCCCGCTCCATGATCAGGGTTGTGGGGCTGGTGCTGGGAGATTCTAAAAATTGAATTACTCTAAAGTAAACTCACCCCAAAGCATTTGCACATGTAGATGTGCCCATTGTATAGTAAAGTTCCTGTGAAGTACACCAAGATGGAGATTTGTTGCGTGTCAACTGCTCTACCCAGTAACTGGGAAACAGCTGATACACTGCAAATCTTTGCTTATTTACCTCACATGCCCATGCCTTGGACTGGCAAAAATTGATCACTGAATTTGCAAGGGTGGGTTTTTATTTCTACATCACTGCTCCCTAAGGTGCTTTAAGGCAACATAATAATACACCTACAACCTTTCAGACACCTTGGTAGAAGAACATGCTCTTGTTTCCATTCTGCAGGACATTGGTCAGTAGTGATGATCTCTCTCTTCCTTTAAACAGCTGGAAAAATATTTTTTGCAGAGAATCATTTGCTTTTGGTGAGAACATCAAGCTTATGTCTCAAGCAATGTCTGTAGAAGAGTCTAGTCATGTTTAAAGTCTGTCTCCCTCAGTTTGTTTGTAAATAAAATGCTGTCACATCACTCGAAAAGGTAAAATTCAGCCTTCTGTAAAGGGCCCGTTACAGGGCTATGTACCATTTAAATCTCATACAAGTCCTTCGAACAAGGACTTAAAAGGGCAAACAAGTCATGCACAAACTTTACATGTAGCTCTCTGAATTTCACCTTATTTGAAAACTGCTTAGAGAAAAATCAGTGCCCAAAGCGGGCCCTAGCTAATGCATCCATTGTGGGGGTTGCTACTTTGGGGACTTCACTCACAACAGGTTGAGGCTTTTTTCAGCAGGTTTATGATTGTATCGAAGGTTTCTGGTTAGCTTAAAAAATAACTTCCCCTAAAAATGCTCTTTGGTCAGGTGTCAAATGCATAGCAAATAAACAGTTCTGACAGAACTGCACTGACCTGGCTACTGATGACAAAGTATCCCTAGTCTATAGCTGGGCAGTACCAGCTGGGCATTAATTATATTGGGCAGTACCTCTGTTTACCTATAACTGCTCATGGATTTGATAGTGTCTTCAATTTGTATTCCAAAGCTGTTCATGATCTCCACGTCTCAGACTAGACCATTGACTGTGGTGCAGTATCTGTTTCAACCCATTTTCCTTTGACTCTCTCTATTCCAAACATGTGCGAACAGAAGATTGGAAAAAACCTGTCAATTTCAGAGGACAGAAGCAAGTGCGAAAAAGTTTATATTCTGCCATATGAGTCCTGTATTATTATTCATAGAGCAAAAGTGCTTCTGTCAGGGTGGGTTTTCGTTAAAGAAATAATTTTGGTTTGCGTTTTGATACAATCACTGAAGAAATCAAGGGGATTTACTTTACAGGAACCTCTTAGTAAAGTGATAAATAAAACCTAGTTATAAGTGTAAACACATTTCTAGTATAACAGCCCATTGTAAATGCTGTTCAAGAAATGGTGCCTTTCACTGATTAGGAAGCTACTAATGGTAATGTCATTAAAATGCAGATGCTTGAAAATTATGTTTTTCCATGGATTTTAGTGTTGTTTGGTTCACAAAGCAGTATGTTAGCATAGTTAGTTAACTAAGATTAAGTTCATTGGGAAAGTCCAGTGTGATCTGATTACACAGGTTGGTAATACCTGAACCTATGGATATTTCTAGCACTGGCAAGTGCTGCTTATCCAAGGATGCCAATTTCTGCCCTGTAAATTAACTTTGAGGTCTGACTGCTCTCTGTTATCTGCTGTGTCCTATGGAGCCCAAGGACATAATGAAGAATGTGCACTCTAAGGAAAAATAAAAGTAAATAGATGTATACAGTGCCTTTCATCCCAAAGGATATTGGACCATTAAACAGCAACACTGAACTGGTATACAAAACATGTTGGTGGGAATTTCTCTCTGGAAGGAATATGCTTTGGAGCAATTGAGATATTTACATATTCACTACTGTAGAACTCTGCAAGAAGATACAGTCCACCCTACTTAACCTGATGCCTATCTACTCAGCTGGTCCCAGGATAACCCCTTGCTAATCAGCATAAAGAAGCCACAGGTAGTGAAAATAGTTTTGCCTTTTTTGGATGGACATTGCAGATTGCAAAACAGGCAGCTAAAGCTGGAGGTCCCAGACCTGTTTACTGTAAGAGAAGACCTGAAGGAAATAGTGTCCACGGAATACATATAGCTGGACTCCCCTAGGCTATCTTTACTCAGGTCTTAAAACGTCAACAACAGATCGCATTTCATTTGCTTAAAATATAAAGAGAAAATGTCTTGCCACTTATATCTTGTCAGACTGAACACAGAGCAGTATTAGTCTGTGTTCATGTCTGCCTGTCCCCCTTATAGCTGAAAAAAAACAGAACAG
This sequence comes from Crocodylus siamensis, assembly GCF_052110815.1. Lineage (NCBI taxonomy): Eukaryota > Metazoa > Chordata > Crocodylia > Crocodylidae > Crocodylus > Crocodylus siamensis. The sequence goes on along the minus strand of NC_143397.1, from coordinate 130,997,539 downwards.
AAAAAACTTGATGGATTTTCAGTATAAAGCAGTGGTCCACATTCTCTCAGAATTGCTCCCTTTTAGGGGAAAGAACTCTGGAACAAGGGACTCTTAGAGGAACTTGCTTTTAAACCTCTTAAATACTTCCTCTGATGCCATGCTCTCAGCTTCCATTCAATTTAATGGGAATTGATGGAGCTTACAATCTGGCAAGATTTTGTCCTTTGTAAAGGTCCAAAGAGAATGAATGGATATGGTGAGGCCTCGTCATGAGAGGGGAACTTAGGACGCTGGATCCCAACAGGCAATTTTTGCACTTCTTTGAAAAGTATGGTATGAAAGACCAGAACTGCCCTCTGTTTGCTTCACAAACCAATTCCCCCCATATTAAAACTTGGTTATAACCAGAAATTGAAACTTCAGACCATCTCAAAGCATTTCCTAACTCCAATCTCTAGGAGGCGCACTCAAGTCTTAATGCTGGTGCATTTCTTGTCCCATCATGAGCTGCCAGTCAATATGATTATAGACCTGGCAGGGGCTGCAGAGCATCTTTCAGCCATAGGCTAATGTGTGAAAAACACAGCAACTGCTAGCTGATGGGTGTCAAGGAGTGTTAACAGAAGAAACAGGCACCATGTAGTTAGGCAATAATTGTTCTTGCCCACCTGGAATGGTGAGATATTGGGTACATGGATGAAGTATTTCTTTTTTCTGTCTCAAGGAGATGGAAATCTTTGGAATCAAAGGAGGAGTCTGAGCTCCAATTCCAGTAAAATCCTCATCCAGCTGCTGGTGTTTAACACCACCACCTAAGTTGCACCACTGGAGTAGGCTACAGTGGTGGCCCCTTGTCTCCAAGTTAAGACTGATCCTTTGATCTAAAGGAAGTGTCAGTTCTTTGCCCTGTCAGCAGCCACTCTTTGTGATGGATTACAGCTGCTGCTCTTTCTGTACTAACCAGAAAGTGTTACTTACACACCTCATATCATTTTTTTCTTCTGGTTTTGTCCTACTCAGAAAGCAACCAGATGATATACATTTTGCCCTCATTGATACTTATTTTAAAATCAAAGCAACACTGTTGACTTCAAGTATTTGCTCCATTGTAAGGTAGATCAAGATTGGGGTGAGGGGAAGGAGGAAATGGTTGGACTGGATTCTATACACACATCATTTTTGCCTGGTACAATTCCTTTGATGAACATAGAGTTACTCCCAATTTAAGTTGGTGAGAGTGAGCATGCCTACATGGGACACTGAATGCTCAGTAGCCTGATACTACTGCACAGTAATGTTGTGTGGCAAAAACTGTGCCGAGACGCTACTGCACAGTAGCGTCACTTATTTAAAAGGCATTCGCTGGTGCTATTGTGCAGTAACTCTGGTTATTAAGCATTTATTTAGTACTTGCTTATACAAATACTAAATAAAATGTGCAGTAACCACGTACAGTAGAGTCTTGGGGAGATGTGCCCAGTGGAGAATGAAGCCTAGTTAGTTAGAGCTATGCTAGTCACAGGTAAATAGTGAGAAAGATTTTTAATGCATCCCAATATGCTATTAGCACTGTTGACTACAGCATCACACTAGCGGTTCATGTTAATCCTGTGATCAACCATAACCCCAAGGTCCCTTTCAGCCATCGCACTGGCCAGGACATCTCCTCCTAACCTATATTCATGTCACTGGTTACTTCTCACCAGATGAAGCATTCTGCATTTATCCTTACTGAACTGCAGCCAGTTTTTCTCCACCCACCTTTTGAGTTTGTCCAGGTCAGCTTGCATCCTATCCCCTAGTGTGACCGCTTTTCCCCATAACTTAGTATCATCCACAAACTTGGCCAGCATGCTTTCCACATTCTCATCGAAATTATTGATAAAGATGTTGAACAGCACGGGGCCCTGCGGGACACTGGCCACCTCCCTCCAAGATGATACAGACACATCCGCAAACCATCTCTGGGTTTGACCCCTTATCCAGTGTTTCCCAACCTTTTGGTTCTGGTGGCACCCGGGCCTCTCCCATCCCACGTCACACCAGCTGAATGTGAAGCAGGGGGAGGAGGGGGGGAAGTGGCATGGCCATGGACCCTGTTCTGCTGACTTCCTTTTCCATCACCAGATCAGTTGATAAATTAAACCTAAATCAAGTTGAACTCATGAAGCAGCATTTCAAACGCACTAAGTGCCAGTCTTATTCCTGGATGGGAAAGACAGTACTAACCATTTTAGCCAGACTTCTTCTTGATCCTAAAGTGCACAACCTATATGTCCCTGACTTAAGCGATTTTGCAATATTTACTCTGAGTCGCATTGAAATAAAATAGAGATTGAACTAAAGTTAATAGGACCACACACGAGAAAAAGGGCTAGTCAAGTGAGTGATGATGATACAGTGCTTTTTTTTTTAAATATCTCTGACATCATTATTGTTATTCATTAATTATCAGCATTTGATCAGTATTTGATTATTCTACACACATAAAAACTTAATTCTGTAATTCATGTTCACTCCAAGTAAGGCCTTAGTTCGAGGCAGTGTTCATTACTTCATTTCTTTATGGGGTCCAAAAGGTTGTGCTCACAGAGCAAGGGTCTACACAGATGAATAAAAATGCTAGAATCACATCTGAAGGCAGACTGCTGTCAAGAAGTCTCATCTAAACATACAGGCAACATTTTCTTAGGACAATTTTATTTTATTATTGAACCAACTATGTTAACCAGCATTTTCGTAACCGGAATACTCTAACTGGAATTTCTGGCTGGCTAGACCCCCCCACCCCACTTCACATCTGGCCAAAAACCCCTGCCTCAGGTAATTGGAATTTCTAGAAAACCAGCACCCCGCTTCCCCCACTCATGCTGGATAACAAAGCTTTTACTGTATGTAGCTGGGATAAAGTTACACATGCTTTCAACTACAAGACATTATTCCTCAGGTCTCTCAAAGATATCATCTTAAGAAATCCTTGTCTCATTGCAGCTACATCTCTCTAACACTAAATCCATAGCTGAGATCAGACAGGGAAAGATTCATCTGAGTTGTCTGCTGTAGGTAAGATCTTAATGGTTTCAACTGGTTTTAAATTGTACCTCCCTCCCTGGGTAAAATAGTTGAATATTTTAAGCTGCAGCTTTCCATTAATTTTCAGTTGCTTCATGAAGGTACAGGCTTTGGTAATCTTTTGCTAAATAAAACCTAGTGAACTAAGTCATGTTTAAAGTTAGCATCACATTCGTCAGACAGGGCTATTGACACCTGCCGCCTGTTACATGAGAGTTGCAAAACAACCTTCTAACTGCAGTAACTACAAACCCTTGTGAGGATGGTGGGGAAAGGATGGCGGGGGGAGGGTAGACACTAAACCATCCTACATCTGTTATTTCCATTATGAGTGGCATCAGTCAGCACTTTAAGAGGAAAGGAAAGCAAGGAGGTAGTCTCTTCAAGGCCATCAGACAATTAAAAGAACTTCAAACTCCAGTGGGTGGCTTAAGTGAACATTTCTCCTCAGAGACAATCCTTGTTCCCTACTCTTCCTGTGGTGCGTGCCTTCAAAGGAAAAATAAGTAAATAAATCAAGGACAAATCACAACTGTGCAATGTTGTGCACAGGGCAGTTTAACTCCCAAATGAGTTCATTTGTAAAAACTTAGGCCGATTAGAGACTGACAAGGGAAATGGCACTGCAAACAGGAAACTTAGTTGAAGGCTGTCTTGCAATACATTGTTTTCTTTGGAGAAAGAAAAAAGTAGTAGAGCACTTTATCTCTGTTTATGGACCTTAAACATTGGCTCCCTGACTGTGCTTTGCAGAAGTACAAGAAGCTGCAACTAGTAATATAATTTGGGTGTGTGAGAAGGGCAACAGTCCTGGGTACTGACTTAGCAGGGAACCCACATTGTGGGGGCTGCTGCAGCCAATGTGCAAGGAGCCTGTGCCCACCGAAGCTACAACAGCCTGATCCCACAGCAGTAACAGAAGCAGAAGCAGCTGCTATTTTTTTTTAATAAAAACTAACAACAAAGGGGTGGGAGTAGGCATGTTTGGTTTCAAAGCATTATTTCCAAATGAAAAACCACAAATCATTTCATTTAGTAAGTGTCAAAAAGAAACGTTCTGTTTTTTCCCTCCTCCGCTTTTCCAGATATGGTGACTTGTTTTGCTTAAATCTAAAAGTGCATTTCCCAAACAAACTATTCAAGACAAAATAAATTGCCCAGCATCACTTCAAGGTTCTAGCCCTGGCTCTGCCACTGATCTACTCACTTAGCGTTCGTCCTCTTGACTGAGCCAGGGCAGGCCACCAAACAGTAAGTCCTGCCCACACACACATACCTGAGACAGAGAGCCTCAGTGCAGCATGGGGGTGCATATTCAAGTCCACTCTGAACTGCTTAAGCCCACTCCCAAGCTTACAAGGCTATTTAACTTACAGACCCAAGCATGTGCAAGTAGGAGGACCCTTCAACAGAAGCCTCCAGAGTCCCCTGCCCCAACAAACCTTGAGTTAGGGAAGGGAGGGAAGGTTCTTCACTACAGTCCTTCAGAGACTCCAAGTCATCCAAAGTATATAAAGCCTTACTGGCAAATGTCCTGCTTGCAGCCTCATCTCTTATACCAATGAAAGCAGTTCAGGAATCTCCAATAACCAGAACTGTGGCAACAAGCACTCTTACGGCAGTGTCTATACTGCTTCCACAGCACTACTGAGAAGCACACCTATCAAATTTACACCCCTCTGCATGTACCAAACCCAGAAATTAACTGGCAAAAGCCAGCTTGGGGGCATCCCACCATGCTCTTGAATTATTTTCTCTAGCCTGCTACAGAGAGGGAGGGTTGGAGCTCATGGAGAGCCAGAATTGGGTTGAGCTCATGTGGAGCCAAAGCAGGAGGGTGAGATCTGTGCTTCTCAGAGATACCCCCAGGAGCACCACAGAAGCTATATAAACAGTCCATTTCTCCATCTGTAAGACCTCTCTCAGAGTGATACTGTGAAGGAGAGGTGGGAAGTGAGCAAACATTCTTCACAGTGGGGTTGTGCAGATTAATCTGTTTGCAGCAGTAAAAGTATTATTTGTGATCTCTGCTGACATCATGTGGGTACTAAGGCTTTGTGTTGGCTTTTAGAGATTTAGAAGTGAAAAAAAAAATTCTGTGGCTTTCTAATTTAAAGTTAAGTGTTCAGGGGCTTCAGTCCAGTGCATGGCTCCTGTTCAAACATTAATCTTTGCCTGTGAATTTGTGCACACAAGTGTCAGAATTTACACATATAAGAAGCTCTGTGTCGATGTGCACTTGGGCATTAGGTCTCTTAATGTGCCAAGTCATTGACCAAGACCACTTTTATCAATCTGACTCTTGATTTTAAGAGCTGCCAGAAAAGCTTCTCAGTGTTGTCAATGTTGACTATAACACAATATTTAAGATCAAATGACCTCAAAAATCCTCTGCAACCTGACTACTATAAGATTACTTACAATTTTAGATGTAGTAGGAAAGCATGTACTTCTGAGGTGTTTAAAATAAAAAGGGTAGCATTCAAATGCTTGCAGCTACTGAAGTTAGAGAAGTTATTCAAAAGTTTCCATAACTTCTAAGGACAGGTCTATTTTACCCATAATGGGAAAAACAGCAATTCAGACTCCTATAACCCTATAATCACTTTGCCATATTCCTACTGCTGCACCATCTCTTTTGTACTAGTGAAACTTTTGTATAGGAGCCACTGGTGGCCATAACCAACCACAACCATAGCTCAAGAGGAGGTGCTGGTCTTTTAGCTAGTAAGTTCTAGACCATGATGGGTTTTATTTTTTTTCCCCCATAGGTGAAAAATCAAACACCTTAAAATCAACTCAAAATAGGCAGCTAGTGTAGATCACAGAGCATGAGTCTCAGATGCTCGTGAAATGACACAGAACTTGTTGCACACTCTGCAGAATCCTAAAGCAGCTGCTGTTTCCACCTGGATTCAGGTTATATAGCTCCCTTCTTAGTGTATCGTGCTGGTCCTGAGGTGACAAAGGCAGAGTTGCTAGGTCTGCATCCATAAAAACATGGATACCACACAGGCACTGTTAACAGAACCACAGTTTTGCTTCAGTAATACTGCATCTCAGATAGAAGTCATAGATGCAGACAGTATTTTAAAGACATGACATGCAAATTAATTTTATTGAACATGTACCCACCCATGTGCTTTCAACCTAGAAAGTGTGTGTGCGTATGCACATGAACATACACAGACACATGCACAGGTTTATGAAAAAGGAACCTATTACAGGATGACATAGGAAGGTGACTTTGGGGTTCAATCCGCAGCTGGTCCTGCATTCCCCACCCCCTGACCTTTTTTTCTCCTTTCCTGCCACACCTTGTTGTTCAAAAATTAAAATTAGAGAGGTTGCCTTATCCCAAAAGGGAAAAAAAAGAGAGGGGAGGGGCAACAGGAGTTACCATCTCTGTCAGTCTTATCCTACTTATGTCTCTATTATTAAGAGGATGAAGGGGTGAAGTCTGACCCCTTTTCTGAATCTCACTCTCTGGCCACAGGGTCTCATCTTTGTTCCTGGCCATTATTCCTTCTCTGCCCAGTTCTCCCATTTCAGTTACCCCATGATCCCAAACACAGAGCCTTTGGCTCAACTAGCCAACAGGTTAACTCCCTGGGCTATGCCTGTGGGTTCCCTGCCTCTGTCACCCTGCTCAAGCCTAGGACTCAGAGCATGTATGTTATACTCTCCTTGGGAGCATCTACACGTGACACTACATTGCTGTAGCAATGCGCTATGGCAATGTAGCATCAATGGGCAAAAACCATGATGCTGCAGCTATGTTGCCATAGTGACGTGCTCCATCAGTATAGCACATCACTATGGTGATGTAGCAGCTAAGAGTAACTGCACCCTGCAGATGGTGCAGTATGGACTGTTATTGTGCCATCATTTAATACTTCCAAAAGGAAGTACTAAATGACAGCGCAGTAACAATGGCGCTGTAGGGACAGGTGTAGACGCACCCCTTTGGGCTCACAAGCCTTCCTGGGCCAATCGATACAGAATGCAGCTCCTCAGCACTCTTGCTATGTGGCCTCCTCCTCTCCCCTTATAGCTGCACTTGGTCTACTAGATGTTATCAAAAAAAGTGAACAGAAATTTTTTCTCCCCAACAGATCATGAATAAAGCCTGGAACAAAACACAAAACTTCACCCAATTAAGCTCAGAAGAAAAAATAAACAAACCCATCCATATACAGCAACTGAAATCCTTCATTTTCAGGTTTACTCACTACTTGTTCATGGTAACTGCTTTCCTCTCACTGGGATATCTCCTCTCTCTTACAAGATCCCTCAATCCTGGCTCCCAGATTGGGCTTCTCCTTCACCCAGTTCCTGTTGTCTTGTCTAAGACCCTTTTTCTATCTGCTGGCCCTTTTCCTTTGCCGGTCACCTGACCCTGACCCAACAGGCTAGCACATGAGTCTCCCAACAGATGCTTGCAGTCTCTAATAGAGATGGGTCCACACCTTGATACCAGCTGCTTCTTTTTACATGTCTTCTCTGGCTTGTCACTCCTTTGGGTCCTGAAGGTCCTAATCTTAAAGGGACTTCACCACTCAGGTCTGTGTCTCAATCTTTTCTCAGCAACAGGGGTATGATCCCCTGTTACACACCTTTCCCTCTACTAATACAAGCCCAGGCACCACTGCAGTCTGTAGCAGCTTCCTTCCATAGCCCTGTTACAAGAAACCCCAGAGACGGGAAGAATGGTTTCATAACAGTGAGAGATAAAGGGGGTTGGCAATGGCTCCATAACTTGCATTGATCAATACCTCTTATAGGAGGCAGAGGTGACCTGATGTTGCATATTTTAAGACAGATTGCCTGCACACCTCGCTCCAGTCTCAAGATAGTTAGTCTGTAAGGTGCATCTCCACCCTAAATCAGAAAAAGCACAGGTTCTCATGAGTTTTAGCCCTCTTCATCAGATGCTATGGAAGGACATGCACAGAGCAGACTATCAAATAGAGAGAGTGATTTGAATACAAAAGACAGGGGGGGAGTGGTGGGGAGAAAGGGGTAGTGCTGGGAGAGGCAAACAAGTGATACATCCATGGGGACAAAGGGGTCACAAAAATAAATCGAGGAAATAGAACAAGGATCCGTAGTCCCTATTTAGACCATACTTAACACAATCCAGTCTGTGGATGATTTCTTATTCCACAGTTCTTAAACTGGTTGGAGACAGTCTGTTTAGGAGGTGTGCCACAAACCAGCCATTGATCCTGCCTGAGTACCCCTCCGATTCCTTTCCCTTACCTGATCTTCTGCTCAGCTTTCTGCTTCCTGCCTGTGTTCCCTGCCCAAGCTGCTGCTCTGCTTTCTGTTTCTTACTTTGTGGTCTCTGCCTAATGTGATATTCTGCTTTTTGTTCTCTGCCCTACCTGCCATTTTGCTGCCCCATTTTCCTGTCCTCTCCCCAGTCGATTCATACCACACAGAGCCTGACCATGCCACTTTTGGCATTCATGCTACAGGTCAGCCATCCCCACCTTAAGGTGCCAGGCCTTGCACCTCAGACCTCTGCAGACCTCCTCCAACAGGAGCCCGGTATAATAGGTTCAGACTGATCCTATCTGTATAGTGCCCCATTCCTGACTCGGGCCTTTGGTTGCCATCCTAATGTACGTATTTACTTCTATGACTAAATACTTTTGAAGCAGGATAATGTCATGTGGAGCTCCAAAACAAAGCCTCAGACTCATAACCTTGTTATAGGCAGAACAAGGCACTTCCATAGTGATGATGGCAACCAGTCAAGCACTATTTTTATTCTCTTAGAGCAGAGATGTGCAACCTCTAGCCTGTGGGCCAATTCCAGCCCATGGCACCCTGTCATTTGGCCCACAGGGCTCCCCATGAGTCTGAAAATTTGGCAGCAAAGCAGCAGCACTACTGCTCCCATGGAGAGCCCCAGGCCGTGCACATGGTATCAGGTGCCTGATCCTAGCCAAAGGGCCTGGTGAGGGTGGCACTGGCTCCCAGAGCCCAATCCTGATAGAGAGGGGCTGGAAGGGGGCAGTGCCAGGCCCCCAGGACCCAGTCCCAGCACACTTGTGTTAAGAGGCAATGGTGCCAGGGTCCTGGGACCCAATCCCAGTATGTGGGGCAGGGGGGAGGGTGCTGGGTTCCAGGGCCCCATCCAGGCCACAGACAAGCCCTGTACCACTCATCTGGTCCATGGGGCCAAAAGGCTGACTGCTACTGTGGCTGACTCACAGCCTGGGTTGGGAAATGGATGTGGCCTTAAAAATTAGCATATTTATTTTGGATGCAAAGGCAAACATTCAGCCAGGCTTGAAGAAAGTGCATCATGAACCATTTTCCATTTACAGACCATTAAAAATTACCTTAATTTGTAATGTTTGACTTCTGTCTGTGAGGCCTTTTTTTTAATTTCCTCTAGTTCAGAAATGTGTTAACTTTCCCTCCACCTTACTATATACTGTTTTGCTAATAGGCTTTCTATTTTCAGCAGTATGATTTTGTACTGCTGAGGTAAGTGAAAAACAGCCTTGAGTGTGGGTGGTTTTAGGCTGTGAAGTGTAAAACCAGTCTCCTACCTTTAGCGTTCACACCTGCTACATATAATTCACATCATGCTTTTAAAAAGAGGTTAGAAAATCCCTTTGATATAAGTTCATGAAGGTCGTACTGAGCCAGAGGCATACGTTTACTTGATTCACAATGAACATGCTCAGAGGTTAATGAGCTTAATACAGTAGGCTGCAGCTTTGCACCAATGGATTTTAGAAGAGAACCTAACAGGTGTAATGAATCAGGCATAATAAACCTCCCACATCAAACAAAGAAACTACAGAGAATAATAACAGGTCATGGGAAGCTCATAAAGTCCTCTGTTTGTGTGCAATTGAAGGCAACAGATACATGCATACACTGGGTTATTGCATTTCAGCCAAGAAAGAAAATAAGAAATGCTGTGGGCTTGATTCTGCTTCTAGTGAAGTCAATGGGAGCGTTGCCACTGATTTCAAAGGGAGAAGCTTGGGGCCTAATAACATAGAGAGCTTTGATTTTTCCACTGAAATAAGCAATGACCTTTCATCGGTTCCTCAAAAGAGCAATAAAATGTAATGCAGGTGGATGTGAGGGAAAAAAGGTAATGAAACACTACACAGGAGTGCAGGTGCCAGGTATCAAATTAATTCACATCAGGCATTTTATATAAACATATCAACCTCTGTGTTAGTTTACAACAAACCCAATACAGCACGCAGAGAATAATACCACCTATGTACAGGGAACATAAAATAAGGCAGACACATTTCTGAAGATTCTTGAAGTGCCAAAATTAATTTAATGTCAGTAAAAATTATGTAAGAGGCAAGAATTTCTTAAGCTGATACCTTTTATTACTACGTTGTTGGGATAGACTTAAGACAGGCGTATCTGACAAAGAATGTTTTGCATTTGAAAGTGTGTCTATCTCTTTCCCAGCAACATAGTTGGTGTAATAAAAGATATCACACTAAGACAGGAGTGGGCAAAATACCAGATGATTAGATCCAGCCCGCGGCTGTCCCTGCCATGCCCTGGCTTCTCATGCCGGGGCAGTCTGGGTTGGATTCCAGCTGGAGCCTGCTGGCACAGGCCCAAATCAGCATGCAACTTCTGGTGGGGATGTTCCTGGTCTAGCTGCTGCTCTGTACTCCCCTGCCTCCAGGAGCAGCTCCTGTTTCTGATCCTGCCCTGCCATACTGTGCTGCACCACACTGCTCCACTCCACAATGGGCAAGCAGCTTCAGCCAGGCAGCTCCCACCCCAGTGCATGGGGCCCTGGCTTCAGCTCCGAGTCATCTTCTGGTGGAAGGTAGCTGTAATATGGAGCTGGAGCCCCATGCACCTGCCAGGAGCAGCATGGCATGGTGCAGCAACAGTGAGAGGAGAAGCTGCTGCTGGGAGGCAGGGGGTGCAGAGCAGCACCCATCCAGCTGCAGCTGCCCTGGGAACAGCCCACTGGAAGCTGCTCCTGCTGTGCCACGCCATGCTGTACCATGCCATTCTGGGCGAGCAGGCGAGGAGCTTCAACCAGGTGACTCCTGCCTCAGCACTAGGGCCTTGGCTTCAGCTTCCCGTGGGCTGTTCCTGAGGCAGCTGCAGCCAGCCAGGTGCTGCTCTGTGCCCCCTGCCTCCAGCAACAGCTCCTCCTTTTGCTCCTGCTGCACCATGCTGCACAGCTTCTGGCAGGCACACAGGGCTCTGGGTCTAAATCCTACAACTGGAGGTGAGGTGCACAGAGCAGCACCTGGCTGGGCTGCAGGCACTGGCAGCAGTGTGGTGTGGGCTGCCCCAGCATGAGCAGGTGGGGCTTGGCCCCATGTGGAGCACCATGGGGGTAGTGCAGAATCCACCACCCAGGGGAGCTCTGCTGCACATGCCCCCCACTCCCTCCTCTCCTTACCCACAGCAGGCTCCTGGGACCTAGTGTCCAGGCATCCTGCCTGTCCTCCACACCCTTCCCTCTGGAGTGCAGGGGCATGTGATGCTGGCTTACCCACCCCTGCCTGTCCACAGCCCCATAGGGAGTTTTGGTGATTTGTTGCAGGGGGTGTGGGGGGTGCTGACTGGGATTGCAACAGCTGATCAAGACTCCCTATGTGGCCCTCAGGCCCAAATAATTGGCCACCCTGGCACTAAGAACTCCTTCCTCTTGCATAATTTCTGGATCATCACATCTACAACATCACTCTTACATTACCACTCGTCAGACCGCAGTTGGAATACTGTGTCCAGTTTTGAGCGCCACACAGAGGGATGTGGATAACCTGGAGAGGTCCAGAGAAGGGCCACTCATATGGTTAAGGGTTTGCAGGCCAAGCCCTACGAGGAGAGACTAGGGCACCTGGACCTTTTCAGCCTCCGCAAGAGAAGGTTGAGAGGTGACCTTGTGGCTGCCTATAAATTCATCATGGGGGCACAGAAGGGAATTGGTGAGGCTCTACTCACCAAGGCACCCCTGGGGGTTACAAGAAATAATGGCCATAAGCTAACAGAGAGCAGATTTAGACTGGACATTAGGAGGAACTTCTTCATGGTTAGAGTGGCCAAAATCTGGAATGGGCTCCCAAGGGAGGTGGTGCTCTCCCCTACCCTAGGGGTCTTCAAGAGGAGATTAGATAGGCATCTAAGTTCGTTTTCTTTCTTTCAATGGAATTCTCAATATATTTTCATAAGACTGTATTTCAAATAGTGTCAGTCTCTGAATTTCTCTTTTCAAACTTATGGGTGTCATTTGCACAGTTGTCTGCCAACATCTAATTTTTCTTTTTAAGCTGATCCCTCTGTTCTTCCAGATCTTTGATAAGTTTGCTATGGCTGTTTTTTCTGTGCCTGATCAGCTTTGAATATGATTAATAATCATATAATATATAATATATTTATATGATATAATAAATCCACTCTTCAACCCAGTCAAGCTTTTCCCCTTCCACCAGAATCCTCAGGCTTTGTTTTGTTATGGCCATCATTTTTATTTTGGAGACATTAATTGACATACTTTTCATTTTGTATTTACAGTGTATTGACCAAATTTTGTAGTTGTTCAGATGATGATGCAACCAAGCATATATCATCTACATATCTCATATCAACCTGCTGCCTCTCTTGAGGCCTCCCCTAAAACCTTCCAGTAATTCCCTCTTGCCGTCTCTTACAATGCGGACTAAAAAAGATGATACTATGCAGCATTGTTCTACATGTTACCTGACTGCAAACCACTGCAACATTACTCCTGCCAACTCCTGATTAAGGAAGGTGAATTAGAATTGGATGGGCATCTTCTAACTTCTGAGTTCTTATCTTTCAGCCTCAGTAATGATCACTGAATATAGGTTAGTGGTGTATGCAATGTTTTTATTTCTTTTTTAAAAGCAAATAAAAGACCAAGCATATTGAATCATGCAGGTATCATAACCAGGGTTGAAATGGTTAGGTCCACCATGTAGGTATGTGCTACTTGACCTCATGGAATAACAGCAATTGATAATAGTTATCGTTCTATATGCTACCCAGCACTAGAGGGGAAAATGCATATTTTGCCAGTGGATTTCAGGAATTTCCTGATAGTAGAGAGATGGTGAAATTCAGGAGCTATAGGTTGTGTGCAATATGGGGCTCAGTTCTGTCCTTTCACCCAAATATTACCCCTTTACCCCATCCATTTCCTTTTCTAATTTTATATTATCTCTACCCCTAGTTTCTCGTCCATTTTCTTCTCTATCTGCCCAGCTTTTTTTCTTTCTCTCTGTTTCTGCTCTACAGGCTTCTCATTCTTGTCCCAGTCTCCTTATCCATACAGTCCTAGTTTCCCCTTCATAGTCCTTGTCCCATTTCTAGTATCTCCATCATTTACAATCCCATGCTCCATTCCCAGGCAGTCCAGGTTTCCTGGCTTCTCCTGGTACCTGATTCCTTGCACAGCCATTATTAGGCCTGTATTATTCATTATTAGGCTTGCATTATTCAGTTTAAGATTGAAGCAAAAACACATATAATTTCATTGGAATGAGTTAAAAGCAATCTGCATGGCTGTGAAATAGGAGCTTCATTACCAGGACCAGCTATCAGACAGCAGAACTGCAGAACAAAGGATAGCTTGGAACATGAAGACCATTAAAAAGACGAAAGGGGCATGAACACCTGGGGAGTGAAAAGTTTAGAAGGGATCAGTTAGATTGTAATGAATCATGAAGTCAAATGATTCCCTTTGGTCAGGCACTGCCTGACTAAAAATGTTGCTGCCACTGCCAGACAGTTTAATTTAAACTTTGGGTGGATCAAGAATCAACGGCAGGTGCAAATGCACTAGTGCACCCTCCTGGATCTGCACCTGGGGCTGGAGCATCCTCAAGTGCGAACAGAATTTTTAGAGGTTTAGTGGTGAAGCTCTAGCAAACCTCTACCGAGCATGTGAACTGTTTTCAAAGACTAGTAAGTAAGGTTCTCCGTAAATCATGCTGAAGGTGCTCTCTGCGGTAGCTCCTTTAATTTTTTTCATTTTGCCACTTACCCCCCAGCCTGCTTGACTGGCGGAGGGGGTCTGCCAGCTGGCCCATTTGCTTCTGATCGCTGGGGAAGTGAAAGCTACATTTAAAACCATGGTTTTTGCTTCCCTGGCAATCAGCAGCAAATGGCCCAATCAGGGGTGGAGGGGGCAAGTGGTGAAATTAAAAACATTAAAAGGAGCCACTGTGGGGGGCACTTCCAGAGGGATTTAGGGAGATCCTTACTTACAAGATATCTATATGTTATGGGCTAGCGTAAGGAATATTTCTGACACAAAAGTTACTTCCCTGTCAGATATTAAATCCCTGCTCTAAAACAAAACATAGAGAAACCAGAGCTTTTCAACAAAGATTAAAATTTTTCTTTTTACCACAACTTTGTTTTAGTCATATTTAGTCCACATTGTAAGAGACGGCAAGAGGGAATTACTGGAAGGTTTTAGGGGAGGCCTTAAGAGAGGCAGCAGGTTGATATGAGATATGTAGATGATATATGCTTGGTTGCATCTTCATCTGAACAACTACAACATTTGGTCAATACACTGCAAATACAAAACGAAAAGTATAACTAAATCTTTCTCACTTAAATTAAAAAAAAAAAAAAATCAATCAGTCAATCAGCCAGCGTGGAAAATGTCAGCCCAAACAGTTACAGTTCAACAACTTAAACAGGGTCTTAAAATGAGAAGCACTGGGCAACCTTAATAATAGGCAGTGTCCCCTTTATTAAAAAAAAGGCACCATTTGGGCTCAAGTCTGAAAGTCCTGCCTGCATGGAGGTCCCACTGACCTTGAATGAATGTTCTGCATGCTGAAGCCTTGCAGAAACAAACGTTTGCAGTTTAACTAGCATTCGGTAATGCTTTTGTTGAACCAAAAATAAGTGTTTTATATAAAGATTTAATTTAAGTCAAAGTAAATCAGCAATCCACACTTCAGTGATCTGTATAATTAGGTTCATGACATAATATGGCAGCATTTGATGAGAACATGACAGATGGTAGTTAGTGTTTTTAGAAAGGAGGCATATATGTATATCATAATTATACTAAGGATAGGCCTGTTGAAAACTCCTTTAATTTAACAAAGGATATTACATGTGAATTTAGGAAAAAAGAAAATGCAGCAAGAGAAGCAGCAGATCAGCTAAGACGCACATCTACTGTTTTACTCTTACTGGAATTACAACACTGTCCAAGGCTACCAAGGGCATCAGGAAACATTCTACTGTCCAGATACCTAGCAAATTGTATAAGAAAAGTTTATGGATTTGCCCCAAATTTTTAGGTATTACATTGTGAAAAATAGTAACTTTTGAAGGTGACAGATCTATTTTTGAGGCAATTCTCCTCTCCCTCCCCCACTTTCCTCCCACTTCAAATTAACAGGGACTAGTCAGGGAAAAGTTTTCCTTTGAACAAATGAAAGGAGAGTATGCAGAGACAGAGAAGCTGAACTGAGAGGTAACTCCTACAGGAGCACAGGTAGTTCGTTGGGAGAAGGCATAAGTGTTGAGGAAGGTTGTACAGTTCTGTAAGGGATGTCCCTACTCAATATGCTATGGGACAGCCAGGATGAGGGAGAATTGTTATCCTTCATCAATGCTGACCATGTGAAGGAACACCTTGAGAGGCTGGACACCTTCAAGTCAGCTGGCCCAGACAGCTTACACTCCAGGGTACTCAAGGAGCTGGCAAGCATCATAGCTCTGCCACTGACACGGATCTTTGAGAACGCCTGATGCTCAGGTGAAGTGCCCAAAGATTGGAAGAAGGCCAATGTGGTGCCTATCTTCAAGAAAGGGAGGAAAGTAGATCCGGGGAACTGCAGGCCCAGCCTGACCTCTATCCCAGGGAAGATCATGGAAAAAATCAGAGACCATTCTTGACAACTGGATGAAGGCAACTTCCTGAGGGATAGCCAGCACGAGGTTGTTGCGGGTAGGTCTTGCCTGACTAATCTCATTTCCTTCTACAACCAGGTGACATATCACCTGGACAAGGGAGAAGAGATTGACATCATATATCTTGATTTTAGAAAAGCTTTCCAATCTGGTATCCCATGACCATCTCATAGAAAAACTGGCCAACTGTAGCCTCAGCTACATCACAGACTGCTGGTTGGGGAATTGGCTCTGAGGTCGGACCCACAGAGTGGTAGTTGACGGAAGTCAATCATTGCAGTGCGCCGTGACCAGTGGGGTCCCCCAAGGCTCTATCCTTGGGCCTACTCTTTTCAACATTTTCATTAATAATGCGGACATTGGTATCAGAAGCAGACTGGCAAAGTTCACTGATGACACCAAACTTTGGGGTAAAGCGTCCACACCCGAGGACAGGATGGTGATCCAGGCTGAGTTTGATGGGCTCAGAAAGTGGGCTGACAAAAGCCTAATGGCCTTTAACACCAAAAAATGCAAGGTACTCCACCTTGGGAAGAAAAACCCTCAGAAAAATGTCTGCAGGAACACAGTCATTACTGCTGGAGCATAGTAATTACCATACATGATTAATTCAGTCTGCTCCAATGTGCTGTAATTACAGTGCATCACTGAAGCCTCAGTGCATGTGTATAGGTGCCCAAAGGGTCTACAGAAGTTTCCTACTGCTCCACAATTAAAATTTTTGTTTAGTTCTTTTCATTCATGTATGTTTGTCTTTATTGAACTCAAGTTCATTACCAGCTGGGGCAAAGGTATATCTATAGACAGAAGCTGCTGAGTGTAGCTAGGAAAGGCAAGTGGTAGCAAGCTACTTTGCATCAGTCTTTCATCAGTCCCATGGGACGCCCATGCCTACTACAGGACAGGGAGGTCCAGGTGAAGGAGATCCCCTGCCCTCCATCATTGCTGATCTCGTGAAGGAACACCTTCAGAGGCTGGATACCTTCAAGTCAGCCGGCCCTGACAATCTACACCCCAAGGTACTCAAGGAGCTGGCAAGCATCATAGCCCAGCCTCTGGCATGGATCCTTGAAAACTCTTGGTGCTCTGGTGCAGTGCCCGAAGACTGGAAGAAGGCCAATGTGGTACCTGTCTTCAAGAAAGGGAGGAAAGTGGATCCAGCAAACTATACGCCCATCAGCCTGACTTCTATCCCAGGGAAGTTCTTAGAAAAGTTCATTAAAGAGGCCATCCTTAATGACTGGCCGACGCCAACATCCTGAGGGATAGCCAGCTTGGGTTTGTTGTGGGTAGGTCTTGCTTGACCAATCTCATTTCCTTCTATGACCAGGTGACTTATCACCTGGACAAGGAAGAAGAGATTGATGTCATATATCTTGACTTCAAAAAAGCCTTCGATCTGGTGTCCCATGATCACCTCTTGATGAAACTGGCCAATTGTGGCCTTGGGTCCACCACGATCCGCTGGCTGCAGAACTGGCTCCATGGTCAGACCCAGAGGGTGGTAATTGACGGAAGTCAATCATCATGGTGTCCTGTGACCAGTGGGGTCCCCCAAGGATCTGTCCTTGGACCCATATTCTACAACATCTTCATTAATGATGTGGACATTGGAGTCAGAAGTGGACTGGCCAAGTTTGCTGATGATACCAAACTTTGGGGCAAAGCATCCACACCTAAAAGCAGGAGGGCAATCTAGGCTGACCTGGACAGGCTCAGCAAATGGGCGGACGAGAACCTGATGGTGTTTAACACCAAAAAATGCAAGGTTCTCCACCTTGGGAAGAAAAACCTGCAGCATGTTTATAGGCTCGGCAGTGTTACGCTGGCTAGCACCACAGAAGAAAGAGACTTGGGGGTCATCATTGACCACACGATGAACATGAGCCTCCAATGCGATGCTGCGGCTAGTAAAGCAACCAAAACACTGGCTTGCATCCATAGATGCTTCTCAAGCAAATCCCGGGACGTCATTCTCCCCTTGTACTTGGCCTTGGTGAGGCTGCAGCTGGAGTACTGAGTCCAGTTTTGGGCTTCACAATTCAAAAAGGATGCGGAGAAGCTTGAGAGAGTCCAGAGAAGAGCCACGCGCATGATCAGAAGTCAGGAAAATAGACCTTACGACGACAGGCTGAGAGCCATGGGGCCCTTTAGCCTGGAAAAGTGCAGGCTTAGGGGTGATCTGATGACCACCTATAAGTTTATCAGGGGTGACCACCAGTATCTGGGGGAACATTTGTTCACCAGAGCGCCCCAAGGGATGACCAGGTCAAACGGTCATAAACTACTGCAAGACCATTTCAGGCTGGACACAAGGAAGAATTTCTTTACTGTCCAAGCCCCCAGTGTCTGGAACAGCTTGCCATCAGAGGTGGTTCAAGCACCTATGTTGAACACCTTCAAGAGCAAATTGGATGCTTATCTTGTTGGGATCCTATGATCCCAGCTGACTTCCTACCCTTTGGGTGGGGGGCTGGACTCGATCTTCCAAGGTCCCTTCCAGCCCTAATGTCTATGAAATCTATGAAAGCCCAAATTCTAAGTCTATTTTTGGTAAAGAATGGTTGAAAGAAGTAGTTGGGGGGGCAGAAAACCTAGCTGCAGCTGGGATATAAAAAAGGAAAGCTCAGGAAGGTCAGCATTTGGGCACTGTAGGGGTCAGGGCTCCGTATCATGTTAACCTACCAGTGGCTACATGTACCCCAACCATGTTTCTGCAGGTGGCAAGGATAGGTGCTGCTTGAGGTTGAGGCATTTGTACCGCCATTTATGTTTCATTTATGAAGTGCCTCTGTCATGGATCAGGGTTATTTGTACGATTCATGTATCCACAGAAACAGGGAGAGGACAAAGGCTTAAACAACGCAACAGGCCTACCTGAACTTTTGTTTTCTGATAACTTTAGCAGGCTGCTGTGGCTGCTTCTAGTATGAAATGCACACAATTATGCAACAGTATATGGCAACAAGGCCTCCTAGCTCAGGTAGAAAAGCTCATTAAAAGGTTTAGGTTAGGTTCATTTAGGTGGTAAAAAGGTAAAGTTTGCTATCTTAATTAGTTAAGTACAAATGGCTGCTTTACTCTGGGCTACAAAATGCAGCATAGGATCAGCATTGCCAGAAGAGAGGCAAATGTTGCAGAGAAAAACAAAGGCACAGAAGACTGTGATAGAAGATTATTTTCTTAAAAGGCACAGATGGAAAGGAGGAAGGTGACACGTTGTTTATGAAAATATTCCAGTCTGATGCCACATCTGCCATGGATGGATTTCAGGGTATTTTCTTTCCAGTCTCCAAGCTGCTGTTTATTGACAGCACTTGCTTGGGAGTGAGGTGGTGCCGAATGAGAAAGGTGTATTACTATCTGGAAAAGCACTTGACTTCACTGGGGATTTCTGTTCAATTCAAAACCTCACTATTTGGCCTTTAGGATGTATGGTACATGCAAGGTGGGTGACCTGCACTTTTCATAAGGCCCATAATAGCGTTCTTTGTTGATTTTTAAAAATACTAAAATAGCCTCTAACAAATTAGAGATGGTTCAGAACACTGAATCTGAACTATGAAAAGAAACACTGGGGAAGTCCAAATGTTGTATCTTTGGCCTGTTTCTAAAATGAGTGCTTTAATGAATATTAAATATAAAACCCTTAGCATCCTAAAATTTGGGATGAGGTGAGCACGCTAGTAGGGAGGGAAAGACTGCAACAAGACCTGGATAGGTTACAGGGGTGGGCTAACAAAAACAGGATGCGTTTCAATACTGACAAGTGCAGGGTGCTGCACTTGGGCAGTAGTAACCAGCAGCACACTTATAAGATGGGAAACTCCCTTCTTAAGAGCATGGAGGCAGAAAGGGATCTTGGAGTCATTATTGACTCCAAGATGAACATGGGCCGACAATGCGAGGTCACGGTTGGCAGGGCTAACTGGACCTTGTCGTGCATCCACAGGTGCATCTCAAATAGGGCCAAGCAGATGATTCTCCCCCTCTATGCAAAACTGGTCAGGCCACAGCTGGAGTACTGTGTCCAGTTCTGTGCGCCCCACTTCAGGGGGGATGTGGACAACATGGAGAGGGTCCAGAGGAGGGCCACCCGCATGATCCGGGGACAACAAGGCAGACGCTACAATGAGACACTGTGGGACCTGAACCTGTTCAGCTTTCACAAGAGAAGGCTGAGGGGGGACCTGGTGACCATCTATGAACTCACTAGCGGGGACCAGAAGGGTTTGGGAGAGACCTTGTTTCCCCTAGCACCCCCTGGCATGACAAGTAATAACGGCCACAAGTTGTTGGAGAGTAGGTTTAGATTAGACATCCGTAAGAACTACTTCACAGTTAGGGCAGCTAGGATCTGGAACCAACTTCCAAGGGAAGTGGTGCTGGCTCCTACCCTGGAGATTTTTAAGAAGAGGCTTGATGCCTATCTGGCTGGAGTCATTTGAGCCCAGTTTTTTTCCTGCCCAGGCAGGGGGTTGGACTTGGGACCTTGTAGATCTTCTTCCGACCCTACTTCTATGATTCTATGATCCACTGGAGCCAGGACCATAACCAAAGTTTCCCTACTCTCAGGTAAGTGCTGTAACCACTAAGTTCCAGAGTGATGTACACTCATGCTTCCACAGGCATGAGGGAGGGAGCATGAGGGGGCACATGCCCCCCTGAGATGGACCCCCGATTCTGCACCACTCAGGATGGAGAAGTTTTTTTGCTGAGTAGGCCGGCAGTGTTTTGGGGTGGAGGGACACTAAGCCATGGCACAGAAGTAGAGGAATGGATATGGGGCTTTTGGCCTGCCCTGAGCCTGCCCACAAATTGTACCCCACCACACTCAGGAGGCACCAGTCACCCTTGCTTGCTTCCCATCCCTCTTTGGCCCAATGAAAGTTTAAATTCTTCTGTACAAAGTGGAACCATTTCAACAGGAAGCAGTGAGAAAACCCCACCACAAAGACCTCTGTAATCTGTCAGGGCAGTCTTCTGAGATGGGAAGAGATGTGGATTCAAGTCCCCTCAGACAGAGAAGAATTTTAAACCTGGGGCTCCCACATCTTTGTGAGTGTTTTAATCACTGAATTACTATATAAAGGAGCACTGATAGCAACCGGTCTAAGAATACCAAATAGATTGGGCCTGCAGGTATGATAGAGATAAAAATATCAAAGGTACGTGCATACATTACACGATCAACCTAACTAAGGTTAGGTTGACCCAAGTGCTGACCTGTACATATATTCAGGGAGGTTAGATTAGGTGAAAAACAGCAACTCCATATAACTTAGTTCACCCTCCAACTTTGTAGACGTCAGTAGACCTTACATACATAGTAGATGTCAAGCTGCTCAGCACAGTCAAGACTGGGGTGCACTGTACATACCTGAGAAATGACTTTTAAACACCTGCCAAATTACAAAGGAAATCAAAGACCTACATTTTGGTACTCTCAAACTATGGGAGCTACCTCCTAAAGCAGAATCAGTGTAGCCATGTGGTGCTACAGCTAGGCTAGTTAGCACTGTCACCCAGCAGTGCTAAATCACCCATCCACGCTGTTCCAAAACTATGGTGATGCTATTTCTGGTTCAGATGGTCACCTGTGCATGCCACAGGTCCTTTTCCTTATTGATGCAAATTTTCACTGGCTTACAGGAAGCCTAAGTGAGGACTGAATACAAAACCTCAGGATTCAACCCATAGTTTTTAAATTTTCTTATTCTGGTTTCAAAAACAGAAGGGAAAACAAAGGGCTAGAGAAAGAGAGGAATTAAATCTGACATAAAAGTGGTGCCACTCTGTTTATTGTTTCTGTCTGCACTAACATTAGCCTCACAAATCTCCCATTTCATCCAATTCGCAAATTAGCCATTCAAGTGCATGCTCTGTCAAAAACGTAGTTCTTGAGGGAAATGTTGAGGAGCACGCTCAGTCTACCTGGACTTCTACTGAGAAACAACAGGCGGTCAGATGCACGATTAAAAATGGCAGCTTCCCGTCAGCAGATTTATACCCAGGCAGATGAGGCTCTGCATGCTGAGCTACTCTCCAGGAGTAAAATGTGATTCTAGCTCTTTTCAACATTAGTTGTAGAAAACTGTGACAAAAAGAGTTCATTGGAAATGAGGAAACTGGCTACCAAAAACAGTTAAGTAGCACTGCGGGAGACAGAAAACAGAAGCAGAAAGAACAGCTACTATGTCTGTCTGTGGCTAATGGTGACTATTTATAGTAGTTTGAAAGTCAGACATTTGGCTTCTTTTCCTCTTTGCCAGTAACACATTGTTCAGATTGCTACTGCACAGCTTATCACAGTTACTATGATGCCATTAGCAGCCTGAGATTCTAAAAGGGATATAAGTAGATAAAATTGTTGAACCTGGCAACTACTGGAATGAAAGAACTATATACTCATTGTGCTAGAGCTGAGCTAAATGAATCATTATTTGGGGGCACTGGGTGTAAACTCTGAATGTGGAGCAGAACTGCCAACTTTCCCCTACCATATCTAATACCGAAGTCTCAAAAACTGTCTCATCTATAAAAGGTTTTTTCCTTGAAACTTGGTGTTAAGAACTGGGGGAAGGGGGGAAATGGTCAGATATTTAATTAACAGAACTTTAGAAAAATGATGGTAACCTCTGTTTTGAATACAAAAATACAAGATAGACACTTGTTTGGCCAGCTTTAAAAGTAATGAAAAAAATGCATAAAATATAGTGAAGAACTATATTTGCACAGCAAAAATTGTACATGTCATGATCTTTAGTCTTCATCAGCTCAAGAAAAAAAATAGGCTCTTTTGAGGTTTTGCTTTATGCTGTAAACTAGCTTATTTAGCAAAGGCCACTGGGAGTAACACTGATTTTAAGATTCCTTCTGATCCATTCATTCACAAAATAAAAACACTTTGTGACTTACAAGTCCAATGAAAAAACCTCAAATTACACAATTTGCATTGTGGAGATTAAATAAATAACAAAAATAAAACCTAGCTATCACAAAGCAACTTATATCTAAGGATTGCAAAATGGTTCATATCCATGGATGTGATGCAAAAGATTGCGGTCCGTTTCTTGGAGGCCACTAAAATCACAGACACACACTCATTAGATGGCACAAAAGGTGTATTTGCAAATAGGGTCAGAGCAGAGTCAAAAACTCAGATTACTCTGAATCCACCAAGGAATTTTTGCAGGCTGTATTTATCTTTTTCCTCCTGAGCACGTGTACAGAAACAGGAACTCTTACAGCTCATTTCTGTTTCATACAAACATATATGTGGTTACATCACTACATCCATCACATGTATATTATAATTAACTACTTAAGTATGCAGGGCGGATTAGCATCAGCTAATTGAGCATGCTCTGAGACTATTATAGGTCACCAAGCGTTTAAACCCCCCCCTTTCAAGGACACAGTCAGTTGAATTCCAGCTTCTGTAATCTGCATGAGAAAGACTAGGGAGAAGCTGGGGGAGAGTCTGCGATTTAGTATGAGAAGAGCTGTGGCAAGGCTGGGCAAGGAAAAAAGTCCTTGGCAGTGTTTCTTTCTTATCAGGTGCAAGATGCAAGCTGTGCATTTCTAACAATACTCCATTTCTAACAATATTCCATTTCTAACAGATGGATCTAGGATTTTGAAAAGGGAAGTGCAGGCGGTGTGGTGCATCATTATATAATACAACACATATTTTCATCAAGTTAAAAAGAAATGAGAAATTTTACTAATAAGTTAAGAGCCTCGGGCTGTATTATTCAGTTTAATATTAAAGCAAAAACAAATATTCATTTATCAAAGTATGCATTAATTTGCTATATCCTACATTATGTATAAAACACAACAAACTGGGCAAAAATAATCAAAATATGTTGTTTCATTAGTCCTGCAGTCAATAGAATTAACTGGGCATGTCTTTTGCAGATTCATAAAATAAAATTTACATATTTTGAGCACCTTGACAGTGCAACCAACACTTTATCTAAAAACATTCACTCAGGTGTGGAAATAATTTTCGATCAAGTTTTTAACAGTCTGCAGGGCTGTGAAACAGATGCTATATTACCAGAAGCAGCTAACAGTAGAATTGCAGAAGTAAGGCTCGCTTGATTAGTTGAACATCTCAAGACTATTACAAAGGAGAAAGGGTCATTATCACCTGTGGAATGAAGAGTTTAGATCAAAGATTACAATGAGCTGTTAAATCAGTTCACCCCCTCGCAGCAGCCTGTGGCAGGGCACTATTGGTGCCTGCCACTTTAAAGGCCATGACAAGCAGCCAGCAGATGCTTGATTGCGGTGGCCATTTTAGAACCATGGGCACCTCTATAAACACAGCAGTTCACTGCTGGTAGGGAGGCAGAAATATTGTCTGGCTGAATGAAACAGCTGCAGGTATGCTCTTAGTTCTCTAAAGCTGTCCCCTGCTGGAAGTGGGTAGTCTGGGGGGTGTTCTCAGTGATGCAGGAGGAGGTTCTCTAACCTAATCCAGATGTTCAACATCTGCTCTCAATATGGGGGCTCCAGTGTGTGAGGTGCTGTGTATACATATGAGACAAAATGTTCCCTATCCTGAAACACTTTCAATCTAGCAACATGAAATTGGATTATAGGTGGAAGAAAAGCAAGATTTCAGTCTTAATAGATGTAACAGCAGTTTATTAAGACTGGCTTTCTAGACTCCTCAGAGTAAAGACTATATTTTCAGCTACATAGTGCCCAGCCACAAGGCTGAAGACCCAGTCAATACTTTAATTATTCAATATTTGCAAATTGGCGCTCTCTGAAGTCATGAACTTCTCCCAGATTTTAAAAAAGAATATAATTTGAATTTGTATTTTTAGTATTTTCTCTGAGCTTTTCAAGCTTTCCTTTGATACTATAAAACTAAGCATTTTTACATGTGTACTATATATATAATACAGTGCATATTTTTATGAAGCTGAGATTCAGATAAAAATTACAGGATTCCAAGAATTTGGACTATGCATATAGAGAGAAAAAAAGCACAAGTACTGCAGTATTTGCTATAATATTCCAAGAAAGGGAGGAACTACATTGTTTCAGTACTGATCTGATGAAGATTGCCCCAAACTCTATTCCATCTGTTATGGAACTAAATGCATTTAGCTTCTGATGTCTAAGAGGAAATCTATTGTACAATGCTTAAGTCTTGAAAACTTGTCAAGGTATTTATTTTTCTAAGATGCCACCATCTTTCCTTAAAGATTGGGTCACAAAAAAGTGAGGAGAAAGGAGACTCATTCAACCTTTCTCATTTTCAGGGGCTTGCACTAAGTGGAACAGAATCATACTTATGTACTTAAGTCAACTTATGTGTCTAACGGGCAAAATAGAATTTGGTCCTAAAATCACTGGCACCTGTTTGTATGTTACTTGTGTTTTCACTTAATGCTCCAACTGAAAGCCTTCTATTTGAGCCTCAATTAAATCAAGGAGGGGAAGAGTAAGATGTAGTGTTTTGTGTGTTCCCTGACAGTCCACAATAGCAGGATATAATGTTTTGGCATGCATATGTTGAGTGTTCCAGAATAAAAGCTGGTATAGTAGAGTAGAAAAAACTTTTTTACGCTTTTTTTTTTTTAAGATTACAATATCAAATGAGCAACCACAAGCAAACATGACAACCAGATAGATGTAGGAATATTGCAGTAGTGTCTTTGAACATTTTAACTGTTTTAAAAGTTCTTTATTGTATGTGTCAAGTAATGAGTTGGATTATGTTCCTAGTTGTATATGTGACCTAATGAGCCCTTGAAATATCATTAACAGCCAATTCACCAACAAGTCATCAACCAACACTTTTAGTTATGGAGAATCTTGTAGTCTTTATAATGATGCCATTAGGGTTAAGAAATCAGACTGGCTATTAAACCTTAAACTAATAAATGATGGAGCAAAAAATGGAACCACAACTCTTCAGTCAGTTTTGCTTTTGCTTGGAATTTTTTTTTTTAAGCATGAAAAGCTTGAAAATGTAGCCATTATCATACTGAAACCTGGTATACCATGGCAGTGGCATAACCTAAATTTTAGTTTAACAAACAAATAATGACTATTTGAATGTTCTGAGATCAACCCATAGGCTGAAGATTGTTTGAACTATTCAGCACTTACAGAGGCAGGAATTTGAAGAAATCAGGGATCATTTATGTGAAGGATACACAAATATTACAAAAGCTCTACATTTGTCATGTAACTTATTCAAAATGCAAACAGCATTACTAACCTTATAGTGATTAAATGTTTAAATTGGGATTAAAAAACAAAACTAAACCTAAGCCAACAACTGTTGTTTGTTTGTTTGTTTGTTTGTTTGTGTGGCTATTTTTGTTTGGTTTTTTTGATTATTTTAGCAACTGGATCCATATCATTATCCCCATTTGACAGATGGGGACCAAGCAGTGAAGTGGCTTGCCCGAGGTAACCCTAGAAACAAGTGGCAAAAGCAGGATTACCACTCAGGACTCTGGGTCTGAGCTTGGTGCTCCATTCACTTAGGAAATTTATGTTTTATTAACAAAATTATTACCAGTAGTTTTTGTTTTTTAATCTTGAACGTTGCATTTATAAGTTTTCTCCGGAAACAATGACACATAAAGAAATTGCAAAAAACCAAAGAAAAAGCAAACTGAGATCCTCTCAGAATACAATTCCAGGATATGTGGCTTTCAGAAAAACATCAAATATACGATAGTTGATAAAATCGTAAGTCGTCCAGGTCTAATAATGATGTGTAATTGTGCAGTGTCTTATTGATTTATAAGGAGTATAAACAAGTATATATTATTCTGTTACTTCATAGCCTACGAAGTTACTGTCATATGATGCCAAGAGCCACAAGAAGCAGGAAGACTATACAAGACTCTATTTGCTGACCCTCCCCTGCAAGGCAATGGGGTAGAGCAAAATTGTAATGGGGACATGAGAGAGGATGGAGGAGAGAACCGGAGTAAGGGTTAGGTCAAACTGCCATATGCTGGACCTCTTATTGCTCAAGATCACATGGGAACCATCTGGTGACCCCTTCAAGCCTACCCATTCACCTGAATTTCTGTCTATTCATGTCAGTCCTCTATCTCTGGGACACTTAATGTAGGTACTCTGGATACACAAGGAAAATGGAGGGTGGGGTGGGGAAAGGCGAGGATAAAGGGAGCAAGAAGGAGGCTGCTAAGGGAAAGCATGAGGGAGGGGAGGGCTGTAAGCTCCCAGACTCCTTTCTCTACCTCGAGCAGGGATGTATGTGAATATCTGTTGGCAAATGTTTCATGGTCACCACTATGCTTGTACATGTGCATGCATGTGTAAATACACATGAACTTGCTGGGGAAAAAAAATCATATTGCATAGTTCCTATGAACAACATATTCCATTTATCAGTGCTCCCTTCAAACCAGTCTTTGCTGTGACCTCAAGGCAACACCTGTTGCACTACTGACTAGATGATATATTGTTACTACATCCTCCCCAAAGCTGTGTACTTGTGTACTATTTCTCTGTCTGATAGATTCTTACCACATTAAACAAGATTTTTTGTCAAACACTAATTGGATAAATGAAAGAAAAGCTCACTATCTAGCCTCTAATATGACTTTTGCCTTTGCTGTCAACCTTTTAAATGAATTCACTTTGATCTGTCTGAGATGGATTAGATGATGTACTGTCAGATATCACAATACCAACTATTCTGGACTTTTCCCAAGGGAAAATAATACAACCCCCTTTTCAAAAATACTGCTTCATGTGACACATTGAGATCCTAGAACAAATCTCATTTAAAAGTATAGGTAAAAGCAAGTGAACACTGCTTTTCCTGAAATAGGTTGCCGAGATCAGGCTTCAAGCAAGTGAGAAGTATGAAAAACAAGGCCTCTTCTGTCATGCCAAACATTTAACTTTGGCTTTCTAAGGAAGAGAGGCTTAAAGTAAGACTTTGTGGACAGGACCGGTCTCTTGAGCTCTGCTTTCATTTGAGTCTAATCCATAGCCTGAATGGATTATATTGATTTTTGGATAATCTGAGGGCACCCAGCACCTGCGTAATGCTGTTGTCCAACCCAACCTCCAGCCAAACAAATCGGCCTAGGATGTTATTCCAGTCATTGCTTCAGACAACATACATCCAGAATGATTCTTGGAGAATAATGCAGAAGGCAGAGCAAGATAGCATCATGGGGTGCCTATAGATGTGCTCTGGGACTGCTCCAATGTACCGTAATTGCAGCATGTTGCAGCAGACTCAATTAATTGAGTCTGCTGGAGCATGATCATTAACATGCTCCAGCCAGCCTCTACATCTCATGTATTAGCATCTCTGCATGTCAAAATGGTGGTGGGAACACTTGAACTAAAACTCATTCAATGAGCTTTAGTTCAAGTGCTCCCACCACCATTTTGAAGAGTGGGGATGCTTATGCATGAGATGTAGAGGCACTTTAAAGTGGCTCTTGGAGATGCTTTAATTAAAGAGCTCCCCTCTACCCCCAGAGCACATGTAAAAGCGCCTTTAGAGATTAGCTGGCCAGTCAGCAAATACACAGTAAAGTCATCCTGCTTTGACCCTGGGTTGGACAAAGTGACCTCCTGAGGTCCCTTCCAACCCAAACTTTCTATGGTTCGGAAAGGTACAAGCTTTTGTAGGCATCAACCTACTTTGTCAGATGCTTAATACTTTCTGTTTATGATGGCTCATTGCTCTATGAACCAGTTAATCTCCAAATTGTCTCACACTGCTGGAATGCAGGCAGCCCCTGGAGAGGGGTCACATCCCTTTCACATTCTCAGCTCCCTTAGTTGGTGAGGGTTGGCATAAGGCTTTCCAAACTTGATTGTTAGGCTTGAACTAGTGGCCAAAGCCTTTGTGATGAGTATTGTATATAAATAACCCACATCAACATTCTGGGAAGGAAGACATATTGATGAATTTAACTTTGGCTAAGAGCCATGGCTGATTATCTAACCCATTTTCCACAGGTGAAGCATGAAGGCACCAGGAGACATTGCTATGAGGCAGACAGGGAAAGTAATTGGATAATTTCCATTAATCCTGTTGAGGCCAGGAGAGGCCCTGGCTTTCTGTCTATCCCAAGAAATGTCTGCCCCACCCCAATATTCCAACATTGTACAATAAGCAACTTTGCAGGCTGCCTCCACCCTCCACTCCCTCCCAGCTGTTGCTTTCAGCCAGGTTCCTGCTGTACCCCCTGCAGGTGTAGTAAAAGTTAAGGGCTCTGTACTGTACCTGGGATGTTGTTTTTCAGCTCCTTTTGAAAATCCTGCCCATAGCCATTTTGTTTGAGTTTAGAAAAGATGTGATGACATACCTTCTGCAGAAAATTGAGGTCTTTTTAACTACAGTCCTGAAGAGGCAGCTACAAGCTCCTACCATCGATAACTGATTAGAGAGCCCTGTTCATGTACTTTCGCTAAATAAAGGCAAAGGTGTAACGGGTGTGCCCTAAAGACTTTCAAGATGCATCTTAGAGTATAGCCTAAGACAAACTTTGAGGGCCTTATGCCCATTATCGCTTGGATTTCTCACATGGCTCTTCCAGGCTAAACTAGTAGGTAGTATGGATAATGACCAAGTCAGATAAATAAATCTAAGATGCAATGCTACACCACTCCCATTTCAGGTAACACTTTAAATTGCAGAGCACGTACATTATATTTTTGTTAAAGAGACACCACACAGGGTTTACCTCTTAAGTACAGGAGTAACAATATAAAATATTCCCAGGTGCTTAGTAGCTCAAAGAAATAAGTGTAATAACTATGGGAAAACTAGGAGCATTTCAGTGATCAATAGTTGCCACTCAGCTGAATGGTAAAGCCAGTAAAGGACACATGAAATAAAAGACCTCCTTGAAACAAAAGTATGGCCCATAATTTAACGTATACTTTGTTTAATTAGGTGTAACATGAAACTCTGCTCTCAGTTTCTCTCATAAGTGCTTCAAGGATGGTTCAAGGAGAGAGAGACTATGGCCTTGCTTCCACAACTGACTCTGTCCAAGGGCACAGCTGTGTACAGTTTCATTAAAAGCATGCACCCCCATGCAGACTACTGCAAGGTCAGGGCGTAGGGTGTTCTCTGTGCAAGCGCTTCTCAGCTGCTACAGAGTTCCCTCATTTTGCAGAGAAAATGGTATCTTATCTTTTTTTAAAGATTAGACTTCTTTTAATCTCAAATTCTGCAGTGTTCCATTAACTCTGAAGAGCAAAACAGAGTCAAAATTAAAAGCTGAAAGGAACCTTGCTGCCAGGGCAGAGAATAATATAGGCTTTTAATTGTTAAGGAAACAGACAGAAAAACCTTCCCTCACATTCACATATGATCAGTCTTGACCAACAATTTACTGCATGCTAGTCTTCAGCTAAAAATTAATACTCAGGATCACATCAAGATTTGTTTCTTGCCACTGAAATCAGAAGTGGGGAGTGACGACTCATGCAGCAAAGCAACTGAGTATTCTGATTAATCATGAGGTTAGAAAAGCTGTTTTGGTTTTCCATGGCAATAATAAATCCATAAGGATCTGGAAAAAGAAACATTTAATTTGAAATGCATCCCCTCTACTTCGTAAGAATATAATTAAAGGACCAATGAGAAATATTTTACATGAAACCAGATATTGGTCCAATTGCCCAAATAATTTAGTAATCACAAAGATAGTATACAAAAGCAAAGCTCAGGTGAGTTTTTGTTTTTGTTCCTTTTTTTTAAGTCTGAGCAAATATCTCTTATAGAATAATATAATACATTATTAATTGAATTTAGCTTTTGTTCAATTCTAAGGTTGTCTGCAAACAACTAACTCAAAAGTCTGCTTAAACATATCCTTTACTTGGAATTATTTTCTGCGGAATGTCTACCACTGATTCTTAGTCTGAACATTTTTATGAATAATTTGTTGTGCATATTTAAAATCTGAATAGCAAGCTAAGCAGGTTAGCTTTTATTGGGCTGTTTGGTCATGTTGCATTGTTTCTAAATAAGATTTCTTTCAGAACCAGATTGCTGGTATAAAACCTCATTAGGAATTCAAAAGTCATTATCTGCAAATATTCTTAAGTATGTCCTGACTCAGTAAACATTTCTGCTATTGAACTTTCTGCCAATACAACCATCCAATACTTAGATTCTACACCTGGAAAATTATTGCAAATTTACATACAAATTCCACATACCAAATCTAATTATTTGGGGAGGAGAGTCTTGCATTCATTGTCCTCTTATATTAAGAAAGGCATGAGCTGGAAAAAGTGTTCAACTCAGGGAAGCATCACAAAATTCAAATTTCATGAATTATAGATAGGGTGATTATATCCTGGATTGGTCAAGGCCATTGGTGACACGGAGGGGGTGCACACGGGTATACGTGCACTTCCTGAGATTGGCCATGCCCCCCCTGAGAGAAATGCTTCTGGGTTTGCTGCCAGCAGTTCTGCTAATGGTGGCAATTGGCCACTGGGGGAACCCCCCCGGTCAGCAATAGGCTGCTGGTGCCCCTCCCACCCCCAGCATTAGGAGGCACCAGTCGCCCATGGTTAGGGCAGTCACAATTTCGTCCAAGGTAGCCAATCAACATTAAAATGAGTCCCAGGTACTGGGGCATAAAGGCAGAATGGCAAGAGCTCTAAAATAGGGAGCCTTAGCAGATAGCAAAATTGCCCAAAATAATTAGCCTGATGAATGAACATTAACAATAATTGATACTTCACAGGTATCAACAATTAGTAATTAATGGCCCATTGACTCTGCAGCCTGCAGCAGGTGGGGTGGAGGGGAAGGTGGAGGGGTGAAATGTTTCAGATTTCACATTATCCGATACTTCACATTGTCTTGCGTTCTAAGATCATATGGGACAATGTATTAACTTCAAATGTAATACAATAAGAGCAAACAACTCTAATACAAAAAAAAACCTTGCTGACCAGCATACATATCTGCACATAACCAGCTATCACTCTAAACCAGGGGTGGGCAAAATTTCATAGATTTCATAGACATTAGGGCTGGAAGGGACCTCAGAAGATCATCGTGTCCAGCCCCCACCCAAAGGGCAAGAAGTCAGCTGAGGTCATAGGATCCCAGCAAGATAAGCATCCAATTTGCTCTTGAAGGTGTTCAGTGTAGGTGCTTGAACCACCTCCAGTGGCAGGCTGTTCCAGACCTTGGGGGCTCAGACAGTAAAGAAATTCTTCCTTATGTCCAGCCTGAAACAGTCTCGCAGTAGTTTATGATCATTCCACCTCGTCATCCCTTGGGGCGCTCTGGTGACCAAACGTTCCCCCAGATACTGGTGGTCACCCCGATAAACTTATAGGTGGCCATCAGATCACCCCTGAGCCTGCGCTTTTCCAGGCTAAAGAACCCCATGGCTTTCAGCCTGTCGTCATAAGGTCTGTTTTCCTGACCTCTGATCATGCGTGTGGCTCTTCCCTGGACCCTCTCAAGCTTCTCCACATCCTTTTTGAATTGTGGAGCCCAAAACTGGACTCAGCACTCCAGCTGCGGCCTCACCAAGGCTGAGTACAAGGGGAGAATGACGTCCTGGGATTTGCTTGAGAAGCATCAATGGATGCAAGCCAGCTTTTTGGTCACTTTAGTACTCGAAGCATCGCATTGCAGGCTCATGTTCATCTTGTGGTCAATGATGACCCCCAAGTCTCTTTCTTCTGTGGTGCTAGCCAGCATAGCACTGCCGAGCCTATAAGCATGCTGCAGGTTTTTCTTCCCAAGGTGGAGAACCTTGCATTTTTTGGTGTTAAACACCATCAGGTTCTCGTCCGCCCATTTGCTGAGCCTGTCCAGGTCAGCCTGGATCACCTGCCTGTCTTCTGGCGTGGATGCTTTTCCCCAGAGTTTGGCGTCATCGGCGAACTTGGCCAATCCGCTTCTGACACTAACGTCCACATCATTAATGAAGATGTTGAACAATATGGGTCCAAGGACAGAGACTTGGCGAATCCCACTGGTAACAGGACACCATGATGAGTGACTGCCATCAATTACTACCCTCTGGGTCCGACCACAGGGCCAATTTCCCAGCCAGCAGATCATGGTGGACACAAGGCCACAATTGGCCAGTTTTGCCAAGAAGTGATCATGGGACACCAGATTGAAGGCTTTTTTGAAGTCAAGATATATGACTTTAGTCTTTTCTCCCTTGTCCAGGTGATAGGTCAC
This sequence comes from Crocodylus siamensis, assembly GCF_052110815.1. Taxonomy (NCBI): domain Eukaryota; kingdom Metazoa; phylum Chordata; order Crocodylia; family Crocodylidae; genus Crocodylus; species Crocodylus siamensis. The sequence continues at coordinate 130,964,340 of NC_143397.1, read as the reverse complement.
CTGGTCATAGAAGGAAATGAGATTGGTCAAACAAGACCTACCCGCAACAAACCCGTGCTGGCTGTCCCTTAGAATGTTAGCGTGGGCCAGTCCATTAAGGATGGCCTCTTTAATAAACTTTTCTAAGATCTTGCCCAGGATAGAGGTCAGGCTGATGGGCCTATAGTTAGTCGGATCCACTTTCCTTCCTTTCTTGAAGATAGGCACCATATTGGCCTTCTTCCAGTCTTTGGGCACTACACCAGAGTGCCAGGAGTTTTCAAAGATCCGTGCCAGAGGCTGGGCTATGATGCTCGCCAGCTCCTTGAGTACCCTGGGGTGTAGATTGTCAGGGCCGGCTGACTTGAAGGTATCTCAATATGTTCCTTCTCGAGGTCAGCATTGATGGAGGGTAGGGGATCTCCGTCACCTGGACCTCCCTGTCCCGTGGTGGGCATGGGCGTCCCATGGGACTTCTGAAAGACCAATGCAAAGTACCCATTTAATAGGTTGGCTTTTTCTTGGGCGTTAGTTGTCCCATCTGGTTCAGCAGGGGTCCAGTGTTGCCCTTGCTTTTCCTCCGGCTCCGCACATATCTGAAAAAGGGCTTTTTATTGTCCTTGATGCTCAAAGCTAATTGGAGTTCAATTGCAGCCTTGGCTTTCCTGGTATGCTCCCTGCAGGACCGGATCAGTGCAGAATAATCCTTCTTGGAGGCGAATCCCATCATCTATCCTTTGTAGGCTTTTCTTTTTAGACTTAGGAGGTCTGCTAGGTCCCTGGAGAGCCAGGGGGGCTGCTATGCCCTCTTGCTGTCTCTCCTCCAAGTTGGAATAGACTTAGCTTGTGCATTGAGGATCGCTCCCTTGAGGAGCAACCGCTCTTCTTGAACTCCCCTCTCCCTGGGGTCATGGTCCCTTAGGGCCTGACTGACAAGCCTCCTGTGCTTGTCAAAGTCAGCTTTCCTGAAGTCAAGAACTTCCGTGTTGCTGACTGACTTGCCAGCTTTACGGTGGATGGTGAAGGTGATCAGCTCGTGGTTGCTGTCACCCAGCTTCCCATCGATCACTAGGTCGCCAATTAGGTCATCCCCAGTAGCCAGTACCAGGTTGAGCAGTGCTTTACCTCTCGTTGGCCCATAGATTTCCTGAGTCAGGTAGAAGTCATCCACGCACAAGAGGAAGCTTTGCGACCGTTCAGATTTTGCTGATCTGGCCTGCTAAACCATTCTGTCCAGCCCATGGGGCCCCTAAAAAACTTCAGAAAATTAATATGTATTTATCTGTCCTTGGTTCCTGTCAAAGATGACAGGACCAGGGGCAATAGGACCCAAGGGAAGCCCCGGCAGGCTCCTGCAACAGCAGGGCCTGCCTGGCCCCAGCCCCACAGCTGGAAGCCCCAGCAGGGGCTTCTAGCCTGGAACCATGTGGCTTCTCAGCTGCACCAGCATAGGGAAATTCAGGTAGGTTGGCAGAGGGTGGAAGGGGGGGAAGTGCGTGGAGGACCACGGGCAGGGAATGAGGTGGTGCTGAGTGTGGGGGGAGAAGTGGCCCCTTCCTCACCCCATGGCTTGCATTCCTTGCTGCTGCTGCTCCACAGCCCACATGCCATTGCCCTGAGCAGGCACAGGCAGCCCCATGCGGGCTCAGCACCACCTCATTCCCTGCCGGCGAGCACAAGGCCACGGCTGCGCACTGCCCCCACCTGTACTGCGGGGCTGAGGGGGGCACTGGGAGTGAGCAGGCATGGGAGCCAGCAGGAATGTGGGGCCTACACTGGTCTCCCAGGTCCAGCACCAGAAGGCCCAGAGCAGGGTGGCAGGGATGCAGGGTCCTGGCTGGTAGGGGCTCTATGGATCTAGGCCAGCTCCCCACTCTCCCTGCTGGTGCAGCTCAGCCCGGGACCACAGACCCCTGGCAGCCTGCACCCTGCTCTGGGCCCCACCATTGCTGGCCCTGGGACACTGGTCCCAAGAGGGTGACCAGGGGGTGGGGCACCTGTTAAGAGGCAGGGCTACCCATGCAGCCCTCGACAGCTTGCCAAAAGTGGGTAAGTGGCCTTCCACCTGAAATAATTGCTCGCCCCTGCCCTAAACACACCAAGAAAGCTGTAATATACAGCCAAGCTCTCCAATACCACTGGAGAGGTGCATGGAGGAGAACACCTGCAATCTCAAAAGAGCTTTCACTCTAGAAGGACACTCGTTCAGAGAGACAGGCCACACTTCTGAAAGAGCCATCCGAATACCATGCTTAGAATTGGTGCAGTAGAAAAAGAAAGTCCCTATGAATCATACCATTGGTTATGGCATACCATTCTTCTCTGAAACCTATACGGAAAATCTTCAAACAGTTGCAACCCATGCTAGAAGAAGGCTCAGTTTCTTAAAGAGGTCTTTCCAGAACCACCCATCCTGGCCTTTTAAACAAACATCAAACCTCACCAGAATCTACGGACCTTCATAACCAGCTTCATCTCACTAAGGCAGCTAATTTTCACCAACCCTTTCAGTCAAGCTGAATTCAAGTTGATCTTCACCCACTGAAAACCTGTAGAAATTTATGATGGAGTTCAGAATATTTTGTGGAGGTAAGCACAGAATGTGTGCTGGAGAGAATTTTTCTTCATGTTTCAAGAAGATGAAAGAGTATTTTAACCTAAAGCTTTGTAGCACCATTTAAATCAACAGACAGATTCCTTCTGCTTTTTATTTAGTGCCAAACATTATATTACCTTCAGTAGGAGCAGGATTGTGTGCCTAAAAGCACATTTGATAGGTGTTGGTACTTGACTCTTACGTGCTGTATATAATTGGGTAGATAAATTGTTGTTTGTCTATGTGAAAGTGTAGTTACTTTCAAGGGCTGTCATCTTTTCACACATTTCTGATGTCTCCTGTTGCCACCACTTCATCTGGCACCTGCTGACTGTTGAAATAGCTAATGGGATTCATCTTGCAAGTCTTAAAATGTGCCCTAAAATAAAACGGTATTTCTAATAGCTATTCATTTTGCTCATCTCTTTCCTTTGTTCTCTTAAGTTTGTGAGCCAATTTCTGGAAGGCTTTAGGAGAACAGTTGCCCATTTCTGGAGAGTCAAAAGCTTTCCTCCCTAGGGCTAATTCTGCTACTGAAGTGGTGAGGTATGAGACTTATGAACCCTATTCTTTCAGGGTAGGGTGGCAGGAGCATGGAGCTCAGCTGGGTAGGGTGTGGGTGTCAGGGAGAGTGTGGGGTGTGTAGGGAGCCCCCCACATGGCACACACCCCCACTACTGCCAGTAGCAGCAGGCAGGGGTGCTCAGGATGCTCCTGCCAGGAGAGGCTCCTGATGGGGCATGTCTCTGGCCAGCACTGCACATGGGGGCAAGGAACACCACCTGCCAGGCTGCTCCACACTGTGTGCCTGCAGATCCCATGCTCACACCGGAGGAAGCCTCACGCTGGAGCCAGCTGCTTTCCCCACCTCCTGCTGTGCAGGTCTGCTGGCTCCTCCAGGAGCAGAGGAAGCCCTGCCCTGATTCCCTGTGGGGTGCAGTGTGTGGCTTTCCTGGTGTGCGTGTCGGAGCTGCAGGCACAACCATGCTGAGCCCTTGTGATGGAGGTGGTTGGGCAGCCTGCACTCCTCACCCCACCACAAGCAGCACTGGCTGGAGCTGCGCCCCACTGGGCGCCAGTATCTGCACCAGGCATGAGTCTCCTGAGCCCCACTGCCTGCTGCTGCTACCAGCAGCAGGAGCTGTGCACCATGGGAAGGGGTGGGTAGCCCCACCGTGAGCTCAACCAAACTTGTTAAGTGGCCCTCCAGCCAATATAATTGCCTGCCCCTGTGCTAACACAAGTCTTTGTCCTCTGGCAGGCCCCAGGCAGTGCAGGTTGCCTCAATGCATCATACTCGCTGCCAGGAGCTCCTCTCCCAGGGCTAGACAACCTGCCTAGCCCAGGCCCTGGGCTTATCTGCCTCATGCCTGGGCCCCTCCTGGTCAGTTCAGACCCATATCAGCCCCCTGTGCCACTGCTGCAGGCTGCTTCTCACATCGTCCTCTCCTCCCAGAGTGCTAGGCATGTACCAAGCACCCTGTCCCAGGCCGGTGGCCACCAGAGCTGAAAGAGCTGTAACTGACTCTCTGTTTGTATCAGTCACCTCCAGAGGTGTGTTTGACGGTGCGTAGAGATGCATAATGAAGAAGTTGCTGCATAGTGATGACGCTAATGCATGTGTAATGAACACTGAAATCACCTTACCTGAGGGAACAAGGTCCCAGGGTGAACTCAGCCAGGCAGCAGCGTGGAACAGCATGGCTCCTTGTGACCCTGTGATACTGGCAAATGAAGCCCCTCTCTGGAGGCAGCCCTTTTGGAAAGGGGAAAATGGCTCCCCAGAGATCACACAATAAGGACAGACAAAGCTATCATCATGTAGAATGTTATTGACTGGGGGTGTGAATACATATCTGACAGTTTATTAGCTGTGCATTAATTAGTTTCCTTTTCTTTAAGCCTTTGTCAATAAAGTGTAAGTTGTGTGGTCTCTAATCAAAGGTACAGGGACACTAGGCGCCTTCACCTCACTCAAGAAGGATGGGCAGCCGCAGGCTGTGGTACCTCCTGGGATCCAGAGTTGGGTTGTAGCTTTGCAGGTAGCCCAACAGCCAAGGTTACACATGAAAAGCAATATATTTGCATTTTGATGAAAAATATATTATCTAAAATTCGTTTTTCTGTGCAAACAAGTCTGGGAGGAATGTTTCAGACCAGGGCTACGAATGCACGGTGGATCTACTGGCGAGCAGGAAGAAGCTTGGACAGTTATTTTTATTACAAGGCAGGGATCGGGCATGAGCTAGTTTTAGAATATACAACCTAATAACTGACCAAAGGATCTGAGCTAAAATGGGAGGGAAGGATAATCTCTTTAAAAAAGGAAAGAAAAACATGCTCTATTTTTCCCCGCTGGAACATCTAATCACACATCAACTGAGGCGCACGATGCACAAGACCAGGCCTGCTAAACACACCCCATGACGGCACAGTTGGTCTATACAACACTCACACTGCCATCCCACATAACACCCAAACGTTACACAGATTCAGGGAGTTAGGTTGAAAAAGCCTAATGCAGGGAAAACTGAATCAGATCCAGAGGCACCATGCAGGTTGGAAGAGGGGGGAGAAAAAGGCTGGAAGCCGTGGGCATAAGAGGCAGAAACCTTTTTCCATCCATCCCTCTGCCCCTAAACCGGTTCCCATTTTTCCCCACACTGCCCAAGAGAAATTCATTTCTTAGCAACACTTTCCCCCACAGGGACCTCATTCCTTCACCCCACTTCACCCCCATTTCTACCTCACCCCTTCCCCCGTCCCAACTGCTCTGGGACAAGAAGAGCATAGTTCATGTTGCTGTGAACATGACTTTGTCACTGTCCGCATCACCAGGGGGCTGTGACATCACAGGCAGCCTGCCATTGCTATGGCGCAGTTCAGAAGCACACAGTGTCCATGGGCGGATACATACCATTTCTCTCCAGACTCTGGAGCGACCAGTCGCACCTGTGTGTATGTCAGGTAACTTCTTTTTCTGCTACTTCTTCATTCCTCTCTGCAGCAGCCATCCAGGTACAACCCCTTCTGCCCCTCGCAGGGACTTAACAGGCTTTTCTCACCATTTTCTAAACCTTTGAGGAAGTGCCACTAAACATGGGTGTGGGCAGGAATTTCCTCACACTGGGGAGCAGAGGGATGGGATATTATCCAGGGCTTTGCCACCTTTGGGCACCTTTCTATCCAAAGCTCAGTCTGGAGAAGGCGGTCCTGACAGGGCAACAGTTCACACAGAGGATGAAAGAAAGAACGGGATTGAAATGGATCCACTTTCAGGAAAGGGCAATGTGAAGAAAGGCTCCAACTCACCCTTTCCCTTTGGTCTTTAAGGGTACGGTCTGGGGCAAACAGAGCTACTGAATATTTCCCTGCATTTAGGCAAGGGGAAAGAGAGGACTTTCAACAAAGCCTTTCCCAATTTGTCCAGGAGGTGAAACAGGGGGGGTGGGATTGGTTCAAACAACCCCAGTGAGACCTTGAGTCATCACAGAGGGGCCACAGCATGAGAGAAAGTCCTTACATAAAACACGTGTTATTTGGCCTAACTTTACACCCACCAGTCCAGGGCAGGATTCTCAGTCATCTGCCAAAGTTATCTCCTCTTCCATTAACTTCTTCTCACCCTCCACAGCTTTTCCAACCAATCAGACTTTCCTTGTGCCTGGCTTCAGACTAGCACAGGACAAGCAGGGATACGGGCACAGCACCTCACCCCCAAAGGGAAAGCCAGCAGAGAAGGACTATCAACCTCGGAGTGCCTGGTTGCTGCGCTGCTTCTCACTGCAGCTCAGACCAGTGCTGCTCCTCATGGGAGCCAAGCGAGCCAGTCAGAGCAGAGCAGGGGCACCTGCAATCTCATACCCTATGAGAAGGGCTTTGTATAACCTATTTTGTACTTGCACAAGTGTAAGTCAGGTGCCCTACAGAATAGGCGGTCATGAATGACTGAACTGTAGGAAATGCTCATTTACAAATGACCCCAAAACAAGGTTCTCTTCAAAAGCTTTGTCTTTCATTTCAGCCCTCCAACTCTCATTTCTGTCCTTTAGTTCATTCATTTCTGAATGAGCTGGAGAATGAGCAAGACAAAAACAAGAATGAGGAGGAGGAGGACACAAATGAGCCCAATTCAATGGGAACTGCTCTTTAAGTCAAAGGGGCCATTTGATTACTAGAAAGAAAAGACCAGATGTGGCAGCACCAGTCAGGGTGCAGATCTCCTCACTACCAAATGCAATGGGCAGGCCATTTTTTTTACTAAACTTTTTAAGGTGAACTCCGTAGGTAAAGAAATGCAGCAAATCATGGTCTTGCTATGAAAATGGTTGTGTCCTGCAGGCAACATTCTGGTACAATTAAGTCAATATCAAAACTTACATTTAATTCAGTGAGGCCAAGCTTCTTCCCCCAACTCACCTCCAGAGTCCAGTGGTTATAGCAAAGTCTGGGACACAAACCCCTAGACCTGGAAGTAGTTTACGTCCAACCACAAGGACTATCCTGGAATGTACTGTTGGCCACGTGAGGTAATCAGCAGCCTAGTTTTGTGCCAGTGGCTCTTTGTAGGAACAAACCAGACACAACAGGATATATCCAGGACGCCAAATTATGTCAGCAAGAAAACTGGGCTATAGCTCAACTGAGAAACTGAACCCCACAAATCCATACGTGGCACAAGTGTGAGAACATGCAGCTTTGCAAAAGCGGTGAGTCTGACTCGGTATTGCACTGCTGTCTTCACAGCCCACAGCAAGCAGTCCTCCTGCTGGTTAGTAAAACCGAGTGGGATTGAACAAATCGGGAACAGAATGGTGTGGGTACTGTCTAGAGAGGATTTGGCTCAATGTGCATAAAGGAGAGCAGTATCAGGCAGGAATAAAAGAAGCAACAGAAAAATCGTCATGGCAGTGAAGGTGAACATTTGAAATGCACATCTTGCTACACAATGAACATGTATAATAGCTGGCATAGGCTTGCCCCCCATCCACCCCATAAGATTCATCTGCCCTGCAAACTGTCCCATGCAAATCCTGCTTTTTCAGCAGACCAGCCCCAAGTAGCAAGTGCCCACTCCTCTGGGGTTTCCCAATTTAATTCCCCTTGTTTTTCTTTTCCACATTGTTTTGTTGCAAAGTCCTGATTTTTCTGGGTGCTCAAATGAGATTAAAATGACAGATCCACATGCAAGTCAGAAAGAATCTTCATTCCTTGTCTTTCTAATGAGTGAACTGTAGGAAAAGTTCATTTACAAATGACTCCAAAATGAAGTTCTCTTCAAACCTTTTTCTTTGATTTCACCTCAGATGTCAAAACTGGATATCGAGCATTTGATAAAAACCTTGATAAAGCTGGCAGCAGAGACAGGTGGAGACAAGGAAGAGCCTGTGAACCAAGGAGAGGATGCTATTACTGGAGTCAAAGGCAGAGGACTGGAAGAGACTGCAAAGGACCATCACATCCTTGTCATCTCCCCTCCAATTAGACTCTGGGGAGGAGAAGGGGAAGGAATATAATACCACCAGTATTTATAACCCTGTGCCTGGGACCGGCCTCTAAAATCAGGGATTGTCCTAAGCAATCCAGGACTTATGGTCACCCTATCTATAATGTATGTATTTGAGTTTTGTGATGCTTTGTTGAACTGAATCCTTTTTTCCATCTCATGACTCTCTTAATATAACATGGCTCAAAATATACGATGCCCCCCAATAATTAGATTTTGTAGGTGGAAATTTATTGATTTCTAATAATTTTCCAGGTCCAGAATCTAAGTGTTAGAGAGTTGTCTTGAATACCCTGTCCCCACTGCTACAGGAGGGAAAGTAGTGGCTAGGGTGTGTGCTGGGCGGTGGCCCCCTTAATTTCCGTCCCAATAGAAGATGTTAATATCTAGACAAATCTTACTAGAGAAAAACTGTAAAACAGTTAAAAAGATTTTTCCATTACAAAAATTGTCTTCAGTGGATTGCATATAAAGACCTAATGACTCCCTGTCATAACTCCCTGATGTCAATTGATATCAATAGAATTACACCAGCAATGAATTTCAGCCAACACTGGGGTGTCTATAAGTAAGCTCACCAACTAGATATATATCCTGCATGTCATAAAACAAATGCTGTCATCTAGGTTTCATAGCAGTTATTACTGCACACAAAATTTCCATGTTAAAAGACTATTACTAATGTTGCAAAGCCAAGCTCTCAGAAGTTTGGATATGTCAGCATTAAGGCTGTTTTTGGAACCTGAATTCAGTCTTCTTGTGCATTACAATATATTCCTTAATTATCTGATTCCTTTGAGTATGCTTGTCAGTTGTATGATGATATAACCTTAATCTAGCCTTCCAGCCTACAAGGAGGCCAGGGAAATGGGGCTTTGCTACCTGCTGGGAGGATTTCAAGGAAACTCATGATGTCCTGTGGACTCGAGCTGCTTTGATGCAAACTTCCACACTTCTTAGCAGCTGACATAAAGCGTGGTGGCCAGTTGCTTATTTGCTGCAATAGTTAAGGTCCAGACTGAGTAAAAAAGATGCAGTGTGTAGAACTCAGCCATTCTCAGTTGTCTTTTGCACGTGGGTAAACGACTAAATGAAAGGACTGGGAGAAGTCAAAGGTCACATTTTGCCTGTGAGCTGTTATATTATCCAGCTACTCTATACCTATAACAAGTCAAAGTAATTTTAAAATGTGTTCTGGAAACCAGGGATTTCAAGACACAGGTTATTATGAGGCTGTTTTGGGCTGATGCAGGCCTGTCACAGACCCATCCCTCTGCAAGGCAGACAAATAAAGATATTGACAGGGCATCAGGCCAGGTAGGTCAGCTGAAGATGGGGGTAAAATAAGCAATGTTTATTGACTGCATTTTACATACAGGAAACCTCATACTGAAAGGATTCTGATCTCAGAAGAATGATAATGGATTTAGTCTGGTAAAGGAGGTTCAAATCTAGCCCTCTTAACCTTCCAATATCTAACCAACAATTGTCTCTCCAAAAGTTGTGATGTGTAAGTTATCTTAGTTCCAGTTTAACGTGCATGTGCGCGCATGCACATACGCTCAACTACCATTCAATGAACCAATCCAGTGTGCCCAGGTTTCGGCTTTCACAATCTTCTCTGAATACTGAAAATCATTATTAGATCCCCATATTTCCCTCCACGTGATTCTCTATGATTTTGCAGTGATATGTCATACTAAACCACAGAAGTCCATGATCTAATACACCAGAACTGTGTAAAAACATACTTTCAGACACAATGGTTTCCTAACCTCACAGGAAAAATATTCACCCCATAAAACCTTTTTCTATTTTGTTTTGCTTTTTTTGAAAAAAGAAGGGCTCTGGAGGATGCTATTTAAAATGCCAAGTGAACCACAAGGATTAGGATTATTAAACTGATGGGGCTTTGATACCCATTTTCTTTGTTAGAAAAAACAAAATATGTTAAGACTTCTTTAAATGCTGTAGGTCAAGTGTTTGAGACTGTAGACCTAATTTTCATTTACACTGGACATGTCTATATGAGACGTTTACTGCAGTTGCCTAATTAACTCCACAGTAAACAACTTGGCATCTGCACATTAGGCCACAGGAAACTAATAAACTCTGCAGAAGGTTAGTATTTGAAAATACAAGTACTGTCCTGCTGCAGAGTTTTTTTGTCCGCAGCAACACACATGTAGAATGCTGACCCAGCCGGCTGAGGCATGAGGGTGCCTCAGTGCAGGGGCTGCCTGCCAGCTAGCCAGCACTGGGGCAGCCTCATGCCACAGCCAGCCCCTTTGCAGCATGCTGAGCTGGGTTGAAGCAGCCCTGGGCTGGCAGGCTGATCCCCTGGATCCTCTGCCAGCCAGGGCTCCTCTGACCCAGCTCAACATGCTGTGGTCCTGGAGGCATATGTAAACATGGTGCCTTGAAGCAATAAACTCTGGTGCAATATGTGCCAGAGTTTATTGCTTTTCATGAATATGCACATGTAGATGCACTCACATCACTGTGGCATTATTGCATTGCCAGCATGATGGAATAGAGCCTGTGTGTAAATGAGAATCAGGCCATGCAGTTGTGGAATGGGAGTTTTCAAATATTCATTTATAACCTTGAACTTAAGAAAGCAGTTACAATAAAAGATAGATGAAACCACAATGCATCAGCTGCAAAATGTTTCGGGGAGAATGATGTGGGAGGTGGAATGTATAGGACATTCTGTACAGATGAGAAAATGAACAGAAAGGAAAGAAAGAAAGCAAGCAAGCAGAGAAACCCTGCAAACAAGGCTGTAACTGCAGTGATGTTACTAATCATCACTTTGCTTCCAAAAATTGCAGTTCTGTACCATTTCACAAACATGCCATTTGTGTTTAGAGCAAAACTGATTTATCTTAAAGTCCAGCCCTTTTCCTGAAGGCCTGTGGCTTGCTGAGCTTTCCGGCTTTTTTTGCTTTCCCTCACAAAGGATGCTTTCCCACATATAAATAATAGTTGTCCCAGAAGCACTCCAGAGGCAAAGGAAAGACTGGAATTTCCCAGGTCATGCTCTGGAATCCAGCTGCCTGCAAGACGTGTGGTAGTATCTGCAAGTCAAAAAGATATTTACAGCTGTTTTCTATGATGAATCCAATAACATCACTGGCTAAACTAATCTATTTTTCATAGACAAACAGGAATAGTCAAAATTATCACAGATGATTTTGAAAGCACACATCTCCCCCCCCATCCGTTTTTTCCCCTACTTATACAGCCTGCAAAAAAAAAGTATCACAATAAGGCAGGCAAGTAGACATGATATCTTTTATTAGACCAACTGAGTAGTTGGAAAAAGTTCTTAGCAAGCTTTCAGGCGCTAATCACCCTTCTTCAGGCTTAGGGAGTCTCAGAAGCATTACAGCAAAGCCAAGTCTGTATTGCAATGCAAAGAATCAAAGACAATCTTCAGTCTGCAGGTGTTCAGACAGCAGGCCTTGAATGAGTAACCCTAGCTCTATTACATTTTCAGGAAGAGGGAGGTATGAAACCTGTAAGACTAGGAAGGGAATTGCAGGGAAGGGTCCATGAAGCAAAATTCCTTTCCTCAGATTAGAATCACCAGACAAACTGAAGTGGCAGCTGTGGCCACTCCTTGCCCTCTCTCTGCTCCACATGGAGAGCAGACACTTCTGAGAGGCTTAGCAAAGCAAAACCATGGAGGTGGGGAAGCATATTTCCCTGTCTCCATGGTCAAAGCGGGGAGAACCTCTGGGGCTTAAGTGCAGGGAGACCATGCAGCGAGGGGAGGCATGCATGCTTTCCCTGGCTCCTTGGCCTTGCTGCTCTGTGGCTCAGCTTTCAGCCTGGAGCCCCGCCATGATTGCAATAAAACCCAGGAGCCCAGGGACAAGGAAGAGCATTTTCTCTGGGCTCCCAGGTCTCGCCATGCAGCAGCTCTGTGCAGAGAGCAGAGCTGCCGCGGGTAATCCTCAGCGGCTCTGTTCTCAGTGAGGCGTCACTGCATTAATTTCAATGAGACCTGAGCCCAGGGAAGCTTGCATGGTGGGATCCAGGAGCCTGGGGAAGCCTCCTTCTCCCTGCTTCGGTCTCACAAAGCTCCACACTGAGGATGGAACCACAGAGGATTAACTTGCACTCAGCACAGAGCCACCAGGTTAGTCTTCATGTAATCCAGTGATTCTCAACCAAGTTGCCTTGAGATCTTTACAAAGGTCCCACACAATATTAATACTGTTAAGTTTACGAACGCTATTCACAAGATAAATTTGAGATTTCACATAAAGACCCATAGTGCTAAAAGTATTCTGCCCTCTTAGGGTCTTTCTGAGTTCTTTACAACAGAAGAATTGCTCTATTATTTTTCTGTAGCATAAAAAATGAGTGTAAATGAAGAGCTGGCATTTATTGCAGGGTTGAGTCTATTGTAGGGTGCCTCAGGTAGCACCTTGTCAAGGGTATTTAAATACATCCAGTTCACTAGAACTAAAGGGGGAAGAGATAAACAGCAGTTGGCAAAGCATGGCTGGGTACTGCTCATAGAGGCAGCAAGCATTTATCAAAGTCGTGCTTAGCTAATATGTGGAACCTGTTATCCATGCAATTCAAAGCACTTTGCAAAGGAAGCTCAAAATCATCTCTCACATTGGGAAACAGACAGAGGCTTCCCAACACCGCATGGCAAGTTAGCAGCAGAAAAGTGCTAGAACTCAGTTCTCCTAATTGATGGATCAGAGCATGAGCCAGACAATGCTGTTTCTTGCCTGTTTGCCTTGTCACCACATGAACAATATCAAGGATGGATTGATGGCACGGAGATGGCTTTCATTCCCTCCAAGCTGCAATCGAGGCACACAGGTAGAGATCTCCCTTGCTTCTGACTATGCTATACCTATTGGGTGTATAAATTTAAGGACTTTATCAATAATCTGGAAGATGAGATGGAGTGCACCCTCAGCAAGTTTGCAGGTGACACCAACCTCAGAGGAGCAGCAGATATACTGGAGGGTAAGGCTACAATTAGACTGATTTTGATTCATAGATTGTAAGGCCGGAAGGGACCTTGGAGGGTCATCGGGTCCAGCCCCCTGCACCAAGCAGGAAAAGTAACTGGGGGCCAAGTGACCCCAGCAAGGTGATTGTCTAATCTCCTCTTGAAGATTTCCAGGGTAGGTGACTGCACCACCTCTAGAGGGAGCTTATTTCACAGTCTGGACACCCTGACTGTGAAGAAGTTTTTCCTAATGTTAAGCCTGAATCAGTCTTCCAGGAGTCTGTAGCTGTTAGTCCTGGTTTTCCCCTCAGGTGTCCTAGTGAACAGTTGCTCACCGAGCTCTTAAGAGAGACCTAGAAAAACTGGAGGACTGGACCAAAAGAAATCTCATGAAGATTAATAAAGACAAGTGCGAAGTCGGACAGAGCAAACCCATTCAGTGGCACAGGCTGGGGACTCACAGGCTAAACAGCAGCTCTGTAGAAAGAGACCCGGCTGTTACAGCAGATAATAAGCTGAATATGACCCAACAGTGTGCCCTTATTGTGAAGAAAACTAACAGCATACTGGCTGGCCTGCATTAGTAGAAGCGTTGCCAGCAAATCAAGAGAAGTGATTATTTTTCTCTATTCGGAACTGGTGATGCCACATCTGAAGTACTGTGTTCAGTTTTGGCCTCCCCCCACCCCACTACAGAAAGGATGTAGGAAAACTGGAGAGAGTCCAGTGGAGGGTAACACAAAAGGTTAGGGGGATGGGGCACATGACTTATGAGGAAAGGCTGAGGGAACTGGGCTTATTTAATCTGTAAAAGAGAAGACTGAGAGACGATTTGATAGCAACTACCTGAAGTGTAGTTACAAAGAGGATGGAGCTAGACTGGTCTCAGTGATGAGAATCTCAGAGGAGCAAGAGAGTCCTGGCTCCTGGTGTCCTGGCTCCAGGATGCTCCTGCTCACCAGCCCTCTCTTAACAAGTCACACTTTTGCCGGTCTGAGATGTCATTATGATTAGATTTAAAATGTTTTAAAGGTAACTTGTAACAGCACCCTGAGATCAGGGTACCACCTCTTTGATCCACTTTAAAGAATAATGTCTTTTGAGGAACACTATCAGGCCCGGTCTCGTGTCAGAAAGTGGAAGCTGTGGCTGCAAAGTTGGAAATTCAATCTAAAAATAAATATTTAAGCAAAGGCTTTATTTTCAGCTGCATTCTTTCAGCTGCAAGTACATCATGCTAAAAGAGTGGGCAAGCGGTTTTGGTGCTGAGAACTGCTCTTTGATTATAAAGGCATGTGCCCACTAACCACATCCCCATGTAAGGAAAAAAAACCCACGAACTTACTGGCAATAAGCTGTTAAAAGTGAAAGCAGAATTACATTCTCTATGAAATCTTAATGCCAGTAAACTGGAAGCTACAAAAGAGTCAGTAGTTAGTTCCGTGCAGAAATATGCACTCTGAGCCATGCAAGTCCAAGACATTACGTCCTAGTCCATACTGTTTAGATTGCCGAGACGCAGAAACATTCCAGGGCTGCCAAGCAGATTATTATGATTCCCCTGAGTTTTTTGGTTGCTTAAGTCTGGGTGTACACCTAATCATGGAAAGCATGCGACTATATTAGTCTCAATGAAGGCATGATGCACTGTAACTGGGGTCTTGCACAGTAATTTATTTTATAGTCTGGTATATCAAGCTAGTTGCATTTTGTTGACAGAAAGGTGAAATGTCATTCTGACAAACTGGGATGAGTGGGAAGCACTATAAAAGACAGTTAATATAAATTATCTCTTTTCCTTATAGGAAAAATGTGCAACAACTACTGAGCGAGTGTGTAGTGTGATATATAGACTTAAGGGTAGTTTATGTCTATCCTTTCAATGAAAGATAAAGTTTTGGCTCAACAACAAAAGGCAAACCACTGCTATGAGTTCTGTTGCATGCATGTTGATTTCAATAATACCCGCTGGGTATTAACTGCAAAGAAGAGTGATTCGATTCTGTACTTGGCAGTCAAATCTGGATCCAGAGCTGAATTTTCTGGGTTGTTTTTATCCATTATTAAAACAAACCACATCTTGATGTTCACCTAATCATAGTATCATGCTGACTTAATTCCCATGCTTTAAAGAATGTGGACTTTGCTATGATAGAAGATGGTAACTTTAATACCTGGAAACCAGGAAACTTTTTTTTTTAAAAGGGTCAGTTTATGACAGGTTGACAGCTAGGAATAATTAAGTGTTCTTGTCAGAGGTCAAAATAATAGGGTTAAATTCCTGTATTCCCAAGCAGAAACTTTTCTAGGACAGAAGAGCTGGGTCCAATTAACATGATGCCTCTTCCAGGCATGTGCTGTGCTTGACACAGGGTCGTGCCAAGCTTAAAGTGCCATTTTGTTTTGTTTTTCATGTATGCAAGCAGCCATAAATTTTAAACTTTACGTAATTATTATCTATTTAATCACCACAACATTCTTTAGAACATCCTGTAGATATATTCCAGGCAAATGCATGAAAATATACCTTAACTCACTGCACACATACAGCTTTAATGAGCAACCAAAGGGGGAGAAGGGTTTAATATTTACTAGGCATATTCTCACATTGGCACACAAAGAGTTTGCACATTGCATACTGAAATGAGGAAGATATCTACGTACATGTATTGCTCTGAGTGCTAAGTGCTTTTTTTCTGGCCCCTTAGATTTAGCAGTCTAAGTGAATGTGCTGAATAGATTTTCTTGGATTTATGTTTGCTTGAAGGAAGCATACCTTCACAGATGGTTGCTCCTTAGCTCTGTCCCTTCCCAACTCTGAAATCCCTCACACTTGCCAGAGGATGGGAGAGGACACTATCAAGATGGCACTCTCTCTCTCTGTGCTCTAAATATGCCCAATCTGCTGTGACCACACATTCAAATAATCTGGGAGAATTCTCCCAGGTTTGTTTGCCTGGTAGAAAACCTTACCCAGAGCCACACGTATAGAAATTTGGATGCTGAGAACCTGATGAGTGGAGAGCTTGCCGATACTGTGCAGATGGTGTCGGGGCAGAGGGGAAGGGGAGCTGCTGCTTTCCCAGGAGAAAACATGAGAGTATAGATGTTCAGACTTTTCTCCCAGAGTAAAAATGGCCTCTTCCAGAGAAAAATAGCCGGCTTCAGAGAATGTCAATACACACACACACATACACATACACACACACACACAGAGAAAACTGCCATCTCACGTAAGCAATTCATGATAGTTTCTGTTAATCATCAGCTATATGATCAATACTGTATAAATCTAGACTAGGATCCCCTAATCTTCCAGACAGATGCAATTAAAGAAGAGCCGTACTGGGAAATCTCTCAGACATTTAGTAGTGAGGATTCTGTATTTGGAGCGCAGTTAATTGTTCGACTGGTACACAGTCCACAAAAGACTCCAGCTCACCCATCCAAAGCAATGATGCTTCTGCAATTTTGACAGGAGCTGTAAAATTTTAAATTTTGGCAGAAAACTAGATTGGTGAAATGAGGGATGTGGACAACATGGAGAGGGTCCAGAGGAGGCCCCTCGCATGATCCGGAGGCAGCAGGGCAGGCCCTGTGAGGAGAGGCGACAGGACCTGAACCTGTTCAGCCTCCACAAGAGAAGGCCGAGGGGGATCTAGTGGCCTGTTACAAACTAGTCAGGGGGGGACCAGCAGGCATGGGGGGAGTCCCTGTTCCCCCGAGCACTGCCAGGACTGACCAGGAATAACGGTCACAAGCTGGCAGACTGGAGATTCAGACTAGACATCAGGAGGCGCGACTTCACGGTCAGGGCGGCTGGGATCTGGAACCAACTTCCAAGAGAAGTGGTGCTGGCTCCTACCCTGGGGGACTTTAAGAGGAGGCTGGATGTACACCTTGCCGGGGTCGTTTGACCCCAGTACTCTTTCCTGCCATGGCAGGGGGTCGGACTAGATGATCTGCTCAGGTCCTTTCCGACCCTAGAAACTATGAAACTATGAAATACTGTTCTTTCATCACAGCCCCTTTTCTCACCATAATTGCATTTTCATCCAGGCATGCTCTTTGAGCATGATTTACTACCTCCCTGCAGTGGCTCCAGGGTAAGCAGTTAAACTTCCTAATCATGATTTTAAAAAAGACATTGATCTTCAAAGATGTTACCTTTGCTAGACTTGTTTCTGTTTTAATGGACTTGTCTGGCACATGCTGGAGATGTATGGATTCCAGGTCACTTAATTCAAGGATTCTAGTTCACTTCATTCATAACATCTCTGGTTAGTGACAGAATTGTCTCTACTCATGGTCCTCCACATGTCAGTTGGATTACATGAAGCGACAAGCAATTGAAGTTCTCTTTAAGAACCCTTAGTCGCATGCTTTATCATTATTATCATCATTATTATTATATAACAAATTCGACTTAACCTAAGAAGCTAGTAGGAAGGCAAAGAAACAATGACTATTTTGTCATCCTTTAATAATGGAAGCTGCTCTTGACCTTTTAAACTAAGAAACTAGAGCCAGGTGAAGTCTAGAAAGAGAAAAAGTTTCCATCCTCAGAGTGAAAGAGTTCTTCCTGATATCCAACCTAAAAATTTCCCATTGCTCTTTGTCCTGTCCCCTGTGACCACAGAGATCTGCCTGTCACCACCTTCTATAAAATCACCCATCAGATATTTGAAGACTATTATCAAATCCCCACTTAGTCTTCTCTTTTCCAGACTAAATATTGACAGCTCTTTCAGCTTTTCCTTGTAAGTAATGTTTTTCATACTTCTAACCATTTGTGTTGCTTCCTGCTGAATCTAATTTGTCCATGTCTTTTTTGAAGCATGGTGCCAAAAACTGAATCCAATACTACAAGCAAGGCTTCACCAGTGCTGAACAGAGCAGAAGGAACACTTTCCTTCATTTGCAAGCAATACTGTGTTCAATACTGTTCAGTATGCTCTCGGCCTTTTTATAACAAGAGTGCACTGTTGATTTGTATTCAGTTTATGGTCTTCTATAACCTCAAGATCCTTTTCTTCAATACTGCAATTTAACCAGTCATTCCTCAGTCTGTATTTGTGCACACAATTATTCCATAAACACTTTTCATTTGTACTTAACTTGATTAATGTTGTACCATTTCTCCGGTTTATCAATGACCTTTTGAATCCTAATTCACCACCACAGAATATTTTCAACTCCATTCATCTTGGTGGAATTTGCTCCACCCATCTGCAAGTTTGCTAAGAATGCACTCAATGCCATCTTCCAAATAATTAATAAGGACACTGAAAAATACCAGACCCAGGACAGATCTCTGGAGAGTCTCACTTGATACTTCCTTCTTATTAGACATTGAGCCATGGATGACTGCTTTTTGAGCAACCAGCTTTATGTCCCCCTTACAGTGGTTTTAGCTAGACTGTATTTCCCTAGCTTACTAATGAAAATGTCATGGGACACAGTGTCAAGCCTTGCTAACGTCAAGGTATATAACACCCACTCCTCTACCCCATTCCACAGAACCCATCTGCTTGTTATAAAAGAAAATCAGGATGTTCAGATGTGGGTGGCTCTTAATGAACCCATGTTGGCTTTCCCTGATCTTCTTGTGCTTAGATATAGATTTCTTGATGACCTGTCCTATGCTCTTTCTAGGTATCAAGGTCAGACAAACTGGCCTGTAATTTCCTGAATCCTTCTTCTCCTCTTTTTTAAAGATGGGCACTATATTTGCCCTTTTCTAATCATGTGGGATGTCACTGAAGTCAGATGAGATCTCAAAAATAACAGCTGTCAGGACCTCTGACCAAGCGTGCCTGGCTGGACCGAGCACTTGAGTTATCACACCTGCCCCTGATCCCTGGCTAATGTGACTCCCCCAATTTACTGCAACTGGAGTGGCTGCTGAAAGCATCAGTCACTTGTTTTAAGCACAACTACTAGCTGATGCTGCAGACATGCCTTCACATAGCTTCAGTCTGTTCCGGCAAGCCTCATGTTCAAAGCTGTCTCTGGTTCTCTGGGCTCCTGACTTGGTTTGGCTTTTCCTGACTCTGACCTGGGATCTCCCCTGGAACTTGGTACCTGCTGTCTGACCACCGATTTCTAATCTCGGCTTGCTGCTTGGACTATGTTTCTTGGGCTTTTGCTCTTAGCTCTCCTGGAACTTGATCACCCATGTTCTCCACGCCCCCCAGGCCAGACCCTAACCCACAACTCAGGAAATCTGTGCTCCTGCCTTGCTGACTCCCTAGTCGCTCATAGTGGCCTACCACAGACCTGGCTGCCTACATCCCAGCTGAACCCTCACAAAAGCCAGCAGCACCAAAATTGATCCAGCCAATTCCCCGAGTACTCCAGGATACACTTGTCCAGGTTTGATTACTTGAAAACATCCAACTTCTCCTAAGTCATTCTTCATCTGTTCTTCTACTATGCTAGGCTGCTTGTCTTCTCCCATATCCTTGCTGCCAGCTATACCTGTGATCTGATAGCTGACCTCATTTGTGAAGGCTGAAATTTAAAAAAAAAACAAAAAAAAAACCTTTAACTATTTAAGCCTTCTCTGCATGCATTACTAGATTACAGTCTGCATCTAGTATGGGACCTACACTTTCCTTGGTCTTAGTTTTACTTCTGACATATTTGCAGAACGCTTTTTAATTGCCCTTTATGTTCCATGCTAGTTGCATCTCAATTCATGCCTTGGCCTTCCTGATTTTCTCCCTGTATGCCCACGTGACACTCTTCTATTCTTCCATAGTAATTCTACATTTTATATGATTCCTTTTTCTGAGTTTCAATTCACTAAGGAGTCAGTGTGAGGGAGTGGGGCCTAGGAGTGGCCGTGAACTCCCTAGCGCCCCCCTACTGTCACTTAAGGTGGACTCAGCACCCTCTGTTTCTCGCCCACCAAGTCTTTGATGATAATAGGTTTAGATGGGAGGCTGCCTCTATCCCCTGGTGAACGGTGCGTGTTACTACCCCTACTCCGTAAGGGGTGCCTCAGCGCACCCCTGCCTTAAGGGCAATGCATGCCTCCTAC
This sequence comes from Crocodylus siamensis, assembly GCF_052110815.1. Classification (NCBI taxonomy): domain Eukaryota; kingdom Metazoa; phylum Chordata; order Crocodylia; family Crocodylidae; genus Crocodylus; species Crocodylus siamensis. Next base: position 130,944,230 of record NC_143397.1, on the reverse strand, counting down.
CTCCCCTTTAGCAGGCCCCAAGCCTCGCAGCTGTTCTCTGGATATTGTTTGGTCCCTTGCCCTATGGCGCCCTCTCTGGCGCCCCTGGGCCTATCACGCCCTGGTGCCCCTCCCTGGCACCCCTGGGCTTCCCATACGCTTGGCGCCCGAAGGCTATCCCACCCCGGCGCCCCTCTCTAGAACTTCTGTTGTTACCGGCGCCCCTGGGCCTGGCACATAGCTGCCGCCCTGTTACTGGCGCCCTTGGGCCTGTTACACCCTTGGGCTACCACTCAGCCTGCTGCCCCCTTCCAGGGCCTCTGCCGCGCTCTTCGCGCCCGCTGCCCCCTTCCAGGGCCTCTGCTGCGCCTCATGTGCACTCGTTGCCCTCTCTAGGCCTGTGTCGCGCCTCTTGTGCTCGCTGCCCACTTCCGGAGCCTAAGCCACGCCTCGCGCACCCTGCTGCCCCTCTCTGGGGCCTATGCTATGCTCCACATGCCTGTTGCCCTCCCAAGGGCCTGTGCCACGCCTCTCGCGCCCGCTGCTCCCTTCCGGGGCCTTTGCCGCGCTTCCCGCGCTGGGGCTACAATCCCCACTCGGCGAGCGCCTCTCCGACACTCGTCCGCTGTGCCGACTGCGGCACACACTTCGTGCCCCCCCGCTGGGCACCAGGAGCCCCCAAGCCACTGGGGCGCTCCTGTGAGGCCTCCTCATGCCCCTACAGCCTCACCCGGTCCTCTGGTGTAACCATAAATAAACCAAACAGTCAGCCAGCCGGCTACAACATAACAAAAGGCCTACCGGCTTACAATCCAAACTCCACACAGTGCTGACTCTCAGTCATACCACTGTCCAGACTCTCTCTCCCCTCGCATCATTGCAGCCAGCCAAACCACCATCATTGACCCTGCTGCTCAGCCCTCCCGCAGAGCTGCAGCTCCTGCTGCTGCCAAAGGGGAACTGCTGGTAGGCCCCCGCCTGAGCTGTTATAAAGGGCCCGGCCCTGCCCCCTTCTGGGCACCTGACCGGCTGGTTGCCATAGCAACCTGCAGCTGCACTGCCCTGTTGATTGACAGCTCTGTTACTTTCACTTGCATGGCACAGGACACCTTGGTGCTCCTGTGACAGTCAGCTGTTTAGCCACGTCAGCCTCCTGTTATACTCCCTATTCTTTCTTTGCATTAGAATAGCCCGCTCTTACACCTTTAATATGGCCTTGTTAAGGTCCAGCCAACTCTCCTGGATTCAGCAGTTGGATCCTATCATGAGGGACTAGAAAGCATGACCAGAACAAGTTTTGCTGTTCCACACTTATCTAGCAAATCATCCCCACCAGCTACCACTTATCTACTCTTTTTTCCAGATTAATATTTAGCCACATAGCAAAAAGCTTAATTAAGATGATACCAAAGCTGAAAATTTAGGCAAGAAGTTTCCAAGAAATTCTAAAAAGTCACTAGAAACGTTATCTTTCTATGACAAGATTTCTTCCTATCTTACGACAGACTGTATTTATAAAAATCAAATGCTTGTAAGAGTATAGTCGTTACCAATCACTTAGGATTAAGTGAGAAAGAGGAGAGAAGTTAATGATGGGCCATTCTATAATTTTCAGATCTGTACAGTTCAGAGAATTTGAGATTTCAGTATGCTTTGCTTGCTTAATATATGGCTATTCCTGAAAATAGCAAAGATCAAATGCACTGCAGAATTTTCCATACCTGTAATTACACTGCACAAGAATGCAGTGAGTAATGGTATTTTAATCCACATTATTTGATACTGCTGCAACTTGATAGGTCTTCAAACGGTACAAAATCAACCTTGATCTGACTAATTCTCTTTACTTAGGAAGAGGCCAGGCACAAGGGGATGTATATGTCTGCTTTCTTTAATTCACTTCAATTCAGTTTATTAAGGATTCTGGCTGAAATCCATGCTCCTGAAAACAACGCAACAGACATACAACCATAATATAAATTGAAACAAAAATAACAGAAATGCAAATATAATAATAAAATGCAGCCAACCATTATAAAAACATTATTCCCACTCCTAGAATTAACATAATCAAGTAAAATATGGTGATAAATCAGATCATGAATCTATAAAAGTGTTGTGCACAGGTCCACAATTAACACAGTAAAAAACAAATATAGTGATAAAATTTATCGGTCGTATCAACAGTAAAGGATGTTTAGGTCCGATCACTTCAGCCTTGCAAGCAAAAATTGCAAGATGGTGTACTAAATATGGATCAGCTTGCTGGAAGAGTCGTATTAATTTCTCTCTATTTGAGAAGTATATCAATTTCTGCAAGAAAGGTAATAAATACTTTTTCCTTATGTCATTATATAGAGGACATTCTAAGACATAATGAACAGTGGCTTCCAAAAGACAGTCTGGGCAACATCTTTAAGCCCTTGAAATGGAAAGTCTATGTCCAGCCAAAACAGCTGTGGGCATCTGTTCAGTCCTGAGTCTAGTCAAAGAGGTTCACCATTTGCTGTTGAGATCCAGCTGTAAATACCTTTCTCCCTGACAATCTAATTTCCAAAGAATAATATATAGAGGGGCAATGCAAGTAGCCCTGGCCAAACTCAAATGCAAAACTCATTCTGCCTGGCAATATTTCAGAACCTCTGGAAAACCCGGACCTCTTCTATGGGGGAGAAGAGTCTTTCATTGTCATAATGCCCCATCCCGGAAAATGCAAAAGTGCAGGGAAAAAACGCTAGCCAGGGAGATAGAAGAGAAAGGGGATTATTGATGTCTTGTATATAGCACAATTTGAGCAAGCAAGACTGTAGAAGAGGCAGGATTTTAAACCCGAATCCCACCATTCCAATAATAATATTAGTTAAAATGAAATCCCATCTCTAATCTCAAGAAGGAAGAAGGAGTTGAAGAAAGAAGACCTAGAAGAGCCTTGAAAAACTTATTCGGAGGTTTGTCTACAACATTACTGATGGCATAGCCCCATACTTCTGTGCCATACAGGATCTGAGATGCAACTTTGGCTTTGTATGCTAATATGGGTTGGACTGATCGTCTTGCCGTGTTCTCATAAAATCTATTTATATCCACTACCGATTTGGCTGCCTTAGTTTAACCAACTGAATGTGGTGTGTCCATGATGGAAAAGCTGTAAACATCACACTCAAGTACCTATAGGTTTTAACAACTTTGAGTTTGATTCCTGCCCCCCCCAGCTGTCCCCCCACACTGACATTGTTCCGTGGGTATTTCACCAAACGCCTTCCCCAAAACATTTTGGATTTATCATAATTTATCTTTAAGTTATGCTGCCCACAAAGATGCTCAAAAGTTGTAATTGCCTCTGTAATCTGATGGGGGTTCTTGACAGTATGATGGTGTCATCAGCACACATTAAAATAGGGATCAGGGTTGCTAGTAATTTGGGGGGGATGAAAATGAATTTCCAATAATGTCATTCATATAAAGGTTAAATAGCAAGGGGGCCAAAATACGTCCTTGTCTAACCCTTTTAGTGTCTGAAATTTCTGTGTAAATTCACCCCTCAGGCCCCATCTAACTTGGGTCCATGCATCTTTACAATATTCTATCAGCAGATGCAAAAGAGTCAATCCCATAATTTAACAGTTTCTCCCAAAGTTTACTTCTATCTATACTGTCAAAAGCCCTTGACAGAACAACAAATGCAACATACAATGCTGATTGTTGTATTTGCATATATTTATGTGTAAAAAACTGAAGAATAAATATGTTATCAATAGTGGAATATCCACCCCTAAATCTGGTCTGATATTCATATAATGTTTTCTCCTTTTACCTATATTATGAGATGGTATAACAAGTGACACCCAAAGATTTTAGCCAAGATGTCTATTAAATTTATGGGGTGATAAAATTCTGGCTTATCTTTTAGACCTTTCTTGAAAATAGGTACAATGGTACACTCTTTCAAGGAATCTGGGATTTGGCCCAGCTCAATTATAAAATTATACCATTTTTCCAAGAGCAGAGTCCACCATTTGATATTATCAATATAAATTTCCACCAGTATTCCATCTGGGCCTGGAGCTTTATTCTTCCACTGTACTTGGAGAAGATGTTCTATTTGATCATTTGTTACTAGATACTTGGTTGTATCAATAATAGGTATATTACCCCCTTAATTACTATTTATTTGCTCCATGAAAGAAGTAAAGTGATTGGAAAAATATTCTACCCAACAGTCTGCAGTAATGTTATTTTCAATGTTAAAATTATAATTAGCTATTCTCTTCGACACAACTAGCCAAAAGGTTTTATTATCTTTGGCGATAATTACTGATCTCAATTTGTCCCACTGCTGGTTGTAATAGTCTTTTTTCTTGTTCTGGATTTTTTTTTAAAAAAAAGCAAACAGTGGGCATGAAAAATAGGATTCCAATTTCTTGGCAAAATGTTTTCTTCTGTATCAATGGACTAATCTATTTTTAGCTTTTGTGAAGTTGTTCAAAGAATAGAAATTCCTGTTCCCTAATCTGGAGAAAGTTTTGCTCTTCCCCTTTGCCTTGCACTGCAGTGCTGAACAATAAAATAAACACTTTCAAAAGCAACTTTCTCAGAAGTATTCCCGAAATAGAATTCTACTTTTCCATCACATCTCAGTTCCCCTATGCACTCTTCCATACAAGTCTTTTAGCCCATTTGAAGACAACGAATTGTCTTGTGGTTAGGGCACTGAATTAGGAGCTAAGTGATCTGAATAAAGTTATTAGCTTCCTCAGAAGCTACCCATGTGCAAGTCACTTAGGACCACTGTCTCAAGCCTCTAGATGGAAATACAAAAAATGTCTCCTCCTTTTTATTCCCCCATCTTCTGTGCAGGGTCTGGCATAAAGAGAGTCCTTCTTGCACTCAGGTATCTGGGCATCTATGCATGTGCTCCAGCATGGGGAGGAGGGAGGGAATCTTTTAATTAGAGGAGCTCTTGAAAGCAGCTATAATTAAAATGCCTGCAACATCTCATGTATTCAGTGTTGTGCACTTCAAAATGGCAATGGGGGTGCTTTAACTAAAGCTCTCATTCAATGAATTTTAGTTAAAGTGACCCTGCCATTCCAATTAGATTAATCGAATCTGCTCCGCTGCATTCTAATTAGAACGCTTTGGAGCAGGTATCCTGCATGTGTACAAGCACCGGAAGTCCAAAGATTCGTGAAACTAGTCGCTGTTGTCCATAGTAGTCTAACAAGTAGTACCAAGCCATCTACATCATCTGGCAACTGGAGGATGGTACATTTGCACCATTCTGTGAAGCAGGCTGTGATCAAAGGGGGGTGGGGGCAGGGCAGGCACATAGAACTACATGTTTGTTAAGATTGGTACAGTAGCTGTAGACCACCAGAAAAGCCTGCCACAGAACCTCAGCAGCACTGGGGCTTATTGTTGCAAATGCAGCCAAAACCTTTCTGTGCCTCAGACTCCTTACCCATAGTTATGATCATATTTATCTGCCATTGTGTTGGATTGCAAGATCTAATTCATCAGTATCTACAAAGCATATTGAAATGCTGAGCTATAAAATAGCATTACATATACAAGTAGTAGCTAGAATAACTTTTCACTCGTTAATCAGAAAAGCTTTGTATTTTAGATGCTGTTGCATTCTTTTGGGAATACAATGCAGCACCAGAATCCCTTGCCATTCTTTTGGTAGCGGAGATGAGGACTCAAATTCAACATAGTATTTCCTGAAGTGTGTAACTCAGCTACCTGACAGATGGTTGCACTGTAACTGATATCTACAGCAGTTTGAAAAGGCAGACTTGGTCTTAAAAAGAGATGTAACAAGAGAAATTATAGGCTATACAGATTTAGAGTGAATACAATATGTGCTCTGAGGATGCCACTGCTTGAAGTTGCAAAGACAACTATTAAGGGATAAATTACTATTTTAAGCCATCACAGTCAGGCAAAAGGTGAACAAACCTCAAGCATATGATGATTACTGAAAAGCTTTTCGACTCCAGGTGGCTTCTTACTTGCCATTAGAAACATCTAACAGATTATAGAGGATTACTAGAGTAAGACATATGACCAAAGAGGAGTTTCAAGTCCAGAGGTCCTGTAGTTGCTGAACTGATATATCAGATAAAGAGATTTCTTGTTACTCTTTCTGCTCTTTCAAGTGAAGCAAAGCAAAGTTGTCAAGGCGTTATTACTGCTTTTGATGGAAATAAGGGCATTTTTTTTTTATGATTCATGTATTTTTATGAAAAAACTGACATGTTGAAAAAATAGATGCCTGCAAAGAGTTTTCAGGCAAATTATTTCATTTTTGATGTGTTCCCAAAAACTTACATCTTCCATGGAAAATTTCAGACAAGGAAAAATACAAAATTGTCAAAAGTGTCTGTAAAGAAAAAACAATGCAACCTTCTTCTTTTCACCAGCTGTAGTTGTCAGTTCTATTACCATGGTTTTCCAGATGGGAAAATTAAGGTGTGCACCCCATCTGATTCTGCTTTTCTCTGCAGGCATACTTCTGACAAATTGCATTTTGTGGCAAACAAGATGAAGGCATAAGGAAATGTTTTGTCTCGCTTAGAAGAAAACAGAAATAATTGCTTCCATCTAACCTCAAATCATGGCTTCATTTTCCATTAAGCTGATCTCTCTTCTCCCCTATGCCCTTCTGAAGGGCAGGGTGGCACCTTAGAAACAAACTGGTTTAGAGCAGAGGTTCCCACGCCCTGGTACTGGGCCACAAAGGGTTGGCTTCCGGTCCTGAGGAGGGTTGGCTGCCGGACTGGAAGTCCAGAAGTGACCGGCATACTGCAGCGTGGCAGCCAACCCTTCTTTATACTCAGTATAAAAAAGGGTTGGCTGCCGTGCCGCAGTATGCTGGTCACTTGTGGACTGCAGTTTGCTGGCCTGCAATCACTTCCAGTCTGCAATTTGCCAGTCCATGATCTAAAAAGGTTGGGAACCCCTGGTTTAGAGAGGCATAGGCTTTCATAGGCAACAGCTATGAAACCCTCCCCTGCCTCCTCCCCAACTTTGCACTATGAAAATCCCATTGAGAACATCATTGATACCCAGCTCCCAAAAGAACAGGCTGGCTTTTGGAAAAAAGTAGTGTACCACTGACCAAGTTACATTACTTACATCTGACATAGAAAACAGATTTGAAATGAGGCAGAAAACAAGTGCAGTCTTTACTGACCTTACAGCTGCCTATGGTACTGTATGTCACCGAAGCCTCAAATATAAACCGCATTCTATGATACCTTACCATAAGCTATGAGCTTTCATTATGAATGTGATCTCAAGCAGATAGTTCAAACTCAGTACTACCTCAGGAGAAAATAGCAGAGTATGCACTCTGAAGAACTAAGTCCCCCAAGGGTCAGTGTTAGCACTGATATTTTTCAATGTATATACCTCAGACTTCCCACATACAACATCTAAGCAATCCATGTGTGCTGACAATGTCACCATAGTAGCCCAAAGAACTGATAGGACACAATTGAAAAAGATGCTAAATACTGGCATGGATCTCATGTCTGACTATCTCCTCAAGCGGCATTTGAAGTTCAGCATCAATAAATCAGTATCATTACCCTTCCACCTGGATAATTGTTGAGCCAAGAGCATGCTGAATATCAGAGCAGGCAGCCACATCCTTCCCCATGAGCATACCCCCAACCTACCTAGGAGTCGCATTAGACCACTCCGTTACCTATAAAAGTCACATCCAGAAGGTCAGCAGTAAAGTCTCTGCACAGGTAGCTGCCTTAAGATATTTAGTCAGCACGACAAAGGGTGCCAATATCAAAGTGCTCAGAACTATCACACTTGCAACAGTGTATGCCCCAGCAGGTTACTGTGCTCCTGTATAGTCTAGAAATTGTTCCACTAAAAAGCTCAAAACTGTACTTAACAGTGTGCTGAGACTCAGAACAGGCCACATAACTTACACACAGATGTACTCCCTGTACTCTTGGGCATTAGACCAAGTGATATAATATCATTACTGGCAATAGAGGCAAGAGATGACAAAAACTACCTGCTTCATCAACTGAAGACCTGAATAGATGGAGGCTTAAGAGCTTAAATGTTGTAAACCATTTATACATGAAGCCCACAAGCTCCTGAAAGAGACTGGGGATGATGAACCAACCCTATGAGCAGCAATGGACTGGGCCAACCTCTGGGAAAGGTCAAACCTATTCCTACAGCATTTTATACTAACACCAAATGAGTCCCCCACTGGGAACAACCTTGACGGAGAAGTGTGGGTCAAGCTGAACAGACTAAGATCTGGAATAGATGCTTCAGAACAACACTTCACAAGATGAACATCTTGGATAGCCCCCTGTCTGTATGTGGTATCCAACAAACAGAACAGCACTTATTCAAAAGCTGAAATCTTTATAGATGCCCAGATGGGGCAGATGGAAACTGCACATTGAGCGAGAATACCAGACAGTGGCTCATATATTTGGAAGCTGATATCTGATGCCATATCGGGGGGGGGGAGGGGGAGGGGGTTTCTCATTTCTTACAGGCAATATTCAGTTCTGTGCAAAACAATTTGGTTTCCTGTCTACTCAGAAAAGTACTCACAAAAGCTCTGTTTAAATAGGATGAAGTCTCAAAAAAGAAAGCCCAGGTAACTTGTGGCAAACCGAGTCCTAGCAAGTAGTGATACCATATAGCAGCAAAACCTCAGCAAATTCAAGAAGTACCTTAGGGACTTTTGTTCATGAATCAGCTCCTTTTTCATTTTATAAACTTTTAGCACCATTTTTTCCCCCTCAGTTACACTGGTACAACCCTACTGATCTCATGGAGCGAATAGGATTGCATGGCCTTAACCAAGAGAATTCAAACCAATCTTGTATGTCTTTTAGCAAGACAAACATGTTTCATGTTTAATATGTTATGCAAAGGCAGTCCTTCTGAGATCAGGTTACATACTTTGAAAATCCCTTTGATATTTGGTATTTGATATCCCTTGCTCAGCCCTTTCCATTTGAATTATCATGCTGTACCCAGGCTAGCAATGGAATGAGATTCTGTGAATAAGATTTCCCCCCCCATCTCCGAGACCATTTCAGATTCTTAATTTTCTCCCTCTTTGCTTTGCTATGGCAGTCTCTAAATTACTAAAGCCAAAAACATAACTGAAAAGTTTGTCACTCTAAAAGACAACAGATGAACAATTCTAAAAGGAAATTCAACCTATTTCTCTCCAAGAAGTCCCAAGTTAAAAATATAATTTATTTCAGCTCCATGATACTTGGTTATAATTATTAGCGATATTCTACTATTTTCTTTAGAGCGGAGAATATGACTGGGCAATATACAAGAATAGGTGATATCCTTGTAAAAATGAGAGTATGTTCAGGCAATTACATTATATAATCCCTTTAATAAATGTATCAAGCTGCATTTTAAAATTAGATCAGGTGCTTTTTGACCCAGAAGTCTAATTTGGAAAGTATTCCAAAACTTCAGCCTTCTAATGGTTTCTATTTTTGAGCTGGAATTTATCCACAGACAGTGTGTGTTACTCAGCACATCATCTTTTAGTTTACAGAGATCTTCTCCAGTATTTACAAAGAGTTATCCCAGCCTTCAATCTGGTAGGCTAAAAATGCCAAGGTCTTTGTTTCATCTCATATTATAGGCTCTCCCTGATCATCCTTGTCACCATTCAGAATCCTGGAATCACAGAAAATGAGGGCTGGACAGGACCTCCTGCTTAAAGCAGGACCAGCTGCAATTAAACCATTCCAGCCAGGGTTTTGTCAAGCTGGGCCTTTAAAACTTCCATGGATGGAGATTCCACCACCTCTCTAGGTAACCTGTTCCAGTGCTTCACCACTCTCCTAGTGAGAGAGTTTTTCCTAATATCCAGCCTAAGCTTCCCATGCTGAAATTTCAGACCATTGCTCCTTGTTCCATCATCTGCCACCACTGAGAACAGTCCAGCTCCATCCTCTTTGGAACCACCCTTCAGGTAGTTGAAGACAGCTATCAAATCCCTCCTCAGTTCTCTCTATTGCGAACAAAATAAGCCCAGTTCCCTCGGCCTCCCTCCTAAGTCATGTGTCCCAGCCCCTTCACCATTTTAATGGCCCTCTGCTGGGCACTCTCCAACTTATCCACATCCTTTCTGTAGTGAGGGGCCCAAAACTGGACACAGTACTCCAGATGTAGCCTCACTAGTGCAGAATAGAGGGGAATAATTACGTCCTTGACCAGTGGGGCAACGCTCCTACTAATACAGTCCCTTATGCGGTCAGACTTCTTGGCAACAAGGGCACGCTATTGGCTCATATCCAGCTTGTTGTCCACCGTAACCTGCAGGTTCATTTCTGCAGAGCTACTGCTTAGTCAGTTGGTCCCAAGCCTGTAGGATGGAAGAATCCCATGAACTGCTCAGTGCAAGACTTTGCACTTTTCTTTGTTAAACCTCATGAGCTGTACATGAGATGCTGTAATGCACAATAGCTTATTCTATTGCACATTAGCACACCATGGCAAAAACCGTGCTAATGCACTAATGCGCAACAGAATTAATCTACTGCACATTAAGCGCCACAAAAAAAAATCTGCCTTTGTTACTGTGCATTAGCGCAGGCTCATGCGCCTTCCTGTGCTACCTCATATTAGAGGTATTAAACTTAATGTGCAGTAGTAAAGGCACGTTAATGAACGTGTAGATGGACCCAGACTGTAGCAGTTTACCGACTCGCTCATTCAGAAAAGCATAAGCTTCGGTAGGTGGCAGCCTACTTTGTCAGCTGCTAGTATTGGACTTGCAGAGACCAGGGACATTAAAGAGAAAAGAATAAAGTAATTTAAATACAAAAGGATAGGGAAAGGAAGAGGGAAGGAGGGGTACTGCTGCTGAGGGAGGTGAAGGCAGGTTCAAGAGGTCAAAAAGGAAAAACAGAGCAGTTGAACCACTAAGGGACAGCAAATTTCTAAAAGCTAGTCCAGGTAATGGGATAAGAATTCAGAGTCTCTACTGAGACCATACTTAATGCAATTCAGTCTGTGAGTGAATTCTTGTTTCATGTTCAAGTTGGTTTTTAAAATTGTATCATTTAAGTAAAGCCATTAAGTGAAGAAATGTCCCAGAGAGGGCACAGTGTTCTGTAAAGAACTGTCCCTTTCTTTGTTTCTGACTGGTGAAACTAGCAAGCCCCGATAAAGAATGAAATTACTCTCCTATTTTTTCACTGAGCCCTCATCTTCTCGTTTATCCCTCTCACCTGTCCTTTCTTTCACCCATTTTTTTTCTGCTTTATTACTTTCATTCACTGATATTTTATCAAAAAGCACCCTACTGGTGTTTTTGTATAAACTTTGGTGGTAAATGCATTTCCTTCATGTATGTGGTTTTTAGCTTTGGGGCTTTTTTAGTTAGTTATTTTGTATTCTCAGGCTCTAGCAAGCCTTCCTAATTCTTTATTAAAAAGAGCCATTGCTTTAATTTCAGCTCAGAAAATACAGTATTGTCTTTGACTCATTATGTATCTTTTTTGTTGTTTTAAGAGATTAGTGGTTTATTTTGTACAGCATTGCAGCAAATTGAATGATCATTATGTGAGGGGGAAAAAAGGGGACATCGTACTGAAATATTCTGATTGCATTAGAGGTGTTTGATCTGCTTATGCTGTAAAAAATTAGAGGGAGATTAGATGGACTAGTATAACAGTAAAACTGAAATGTGAGAATTAAACAACTCAGGGAGAGGTTGAGAAAGAACTCTTGGGTAGAGGTGCTGATAATTTCACACCACAAGACACAGAGGCAGGTTGTTTTCAGTATGATTCAGTTGTACAAATGTGGTTCTGCTGGAAGGACTCTTGGGTTTAGTCCATAAAGCTCGAGTTTCAAGGACTACCCAGAAACTCTGGGGCTTCCACGTAATTCACTTTGCATTTTTTGATTCATAGATTTCATAGACATCAGGGCTGGAAGGGACTTTGGGAAATCATTGAGTCCAGCCCCCTGCCCAAAGGGCAGGAAGTCAGCTGGGGTCATAGGATCCCAGCAAGATAAGCATCCAATTTACTCTTGAAGGTGTTGAATGTAGGTGCTTGAACCACCTCCGATGGCAGGCTATTCCAGACCTTGGGGGCTCGGACAGTAAAGAAATTCTTCCTTATTTCCAGCCTGAAACGGTCTTGCAGGAGTTTATGACTGTTCGACCTCGTCATCCCTTGGGGCGCTCTGGTGAACAACGTTCCCCTAGATCCTGGTGGTCACCCCTGATAAACTGATAGGCGGCCATCGGATCACCCCTGAGCCTACGCTTTTCCAGGCTAAAGAGTCCCATGTCTCTCAGCCTATCATCGTAAGATCCGTTTTCCTGACCTCTGATCATGCGCGTGGCTCTCCTCTGGACTCTCTCAAGCTTCTCCACATCCTTTTTGAATTGTGGAGCCCAAAACTAGACTCAGTACTCCAGCTGCAGCCTCACCAAGGCCGAGTACAAGGGGAGAATGATGTCCTGGGATTTGCTTGAGAAGCATCAATGGATGCACGCCAGCGTTTTGGTCACTTTACTAGCCGCAGCATCGCATTGCAGGCTCATGTTCATCTTGTGGTCAATGATGACCCCCAAGTCTCTTTCTTCTGTAGTGCTATCCAACGTAGCACTGCCGAGCCTATAAGGATGCTGCAGGTTTTTCCTCCCAAGGTGGAAAATTGGCTTTGTTTTTGTAGAAGGAGGCAGCTGCACCATCAGAGGAGAGGCACAATTCCATGAGCCTGATTAGCAAAGTAAGTCAGGACACAGAGTTTTGAATATGGCTGCTGAAATTGGCATTTAGATGTACATTTTAGTCAAGAAAGACTGATTTGAGTCTTTGGCTTAAGAACTGTTTGCCTTGGGTGGCCAAGCTTGAAAAGCTCATGTTAAATAAAGTCTTCTACTGCCAAGGGGAATGTGGAATTAGCAATTAGAACATATGGCTAGCATCAAGGATTATAACCCTCATACTGGTCCTATGCTGTAATCTGGCTCAGAGAGTAAGGAGCCCAAGATACCCTGGAAACCGTGGAAAAGACTAATTTGGGCCAAAGACATGGGGTGATCTTTGGGTCTCTTTTTTTCCCCCCCACATATAAGTACACAAACGAGAAAGTGAATATATTGCTACCCAACTATGGGCTAGGGACAGACATTACACAAACTGGTTTATGTGATCAGAAACTGGTTTAATAAACCTATAACAGAACAGATGTTCAGTGTACGTAAACCGGTTTGAAAATGGCTGAAACTGCTTTGACATACACCTGAATGTAGTATCAGACTCAAGTGATTTGGGTCAAACCAGTTTATGCCATGTCTGTCCCATACCTCTTCCTGGTTTAACTTAAACCAGAGTCTGCCAGCACCCCAGATGCTTTGCAGCCCTGGGCAGAGCTCTCTGCTCCTCAGTAGGGCTGGCTCTGCCCCTCTGGTCCCTGGCTGGAGCTCCAGCAGAGATGGCAGGCACAGCAGTGTCTGCCTGGCTTTCCTCTGCTCGCCACCCCCCCCAAGCAGGGATTTCCCACTCCTGTCTCCCACAGCATGGATCATACCCAGTATGTGGTATGCAAGCTAATGCTGAGAGCTGTCTGTGTAAGGCAGACAGAACAGTGTCCACTTAAGGCTTTTTGGAGCTAATTGACAAGTAGCTGGTAACGTCGCTCCATTCCTTCCTTGGGAAAGCTGGTTAAGAAGAGCTTGTTTTGTTTTGATGGGCTGATAAATGCTATCAACTCCCTGTGTAATCCCCTTCTGGCTCCATTGCTGGCCAGGAGCAGTGGGAGAGAACTTCTCTGGCCGGGGCCTGGCCATGCCCCCCTCAGCTCAGTACAGCGGAAGAGAAGGGAGAGCTGCTCTAGCTACCCCTGACTTCTAGCCTGAGCCATTGCATGCACGTGCCTGCATTTCTTCAGTCCAGAGGTGATGGATGTGCATTACAAACTGGTTTAGCCTAGCCAAGTTAAACTAACCTGCAAAGATTGAATCAATTCAATTTTGTGTTCAAAAAGCCTATATGTAGTAATAGCAATTGTATGTCAAAATTAGGCCTGAATTTGAGCCAAGCCTTTTTTTAAAATGGGCCTTTAGGTAAGACTTCAAACCTAGTCCTTAAGGAAACCTTAATTTGTTTCCCTCCTTCATGGTTGCATTCATTTGCTTGTACAATTATTATGCAATTATAATTATTCTGCAATTTGCTTCTGTAGGCTTGGTGACCAGCCTCTGAAGCTCTATAGCTAACAGCATCTTGCCTTTAATAAAAAACTACCTGTTTTTTAAATCTCTTCTAGCTGTTGCCTTTTGTCTACCAGGTGGTTGATTTCACCTTTGCTTGTATTTACATCTGGAATAAATTTGGCCAATTGTCTCTCATATGCACGAGCAATTAAGTATTCATTTAAATTTCCCTAATGTTACTGGTTAAATGGTAAGTTTCATCTACTGGAGACCAGCACGCACCTATACTCACTCATTTTCCAGGTAGCAGCAGCAGGCTGGGAAAGCCCCTCACCTGCCACCTGCAGGTTTATGGGGCTGTGGTAGGGCTTGCAGCTGCTGCCTGCCCCTGTCGTGAACATCTTGGGCTCCATGATGAGGGGCAGAGGCTTGCCATGACAGTTGACTGGGAGGCTGCAAATGGCTGCAGTGGGGTCTGTGGAGCCCCAGCCCAGCTTATAGCTGGCAGCAGGTGTATGGGCATCTTTGAGAGGATGGCAGGGAAAGGGCTGGGATGCCCTGCCTCCCCTCCTCCTCGCTGTTCCCTCTCCCCCACCTTCCTGCCTTCAGGGGCATTGTGCCACTTCCTTTCCCCTGCAATACACTGGGGAAGCTTCTCGCCCCATGTTAAACAATAACTGGTAGCACATTATTGGTTATCAGTATATGAATGGTTAAGTGTTTAAATATTTGATTGTTCACATCCCTAATGCAAGGCACAACGTTTTGATTGGCATATTTTTACAAGCAACTCAGATCAGGAAACTTTTGATATAACTTAACAGCAGAATTCAGTCTTTAAACATGAGCTTGGCCCTTGTTCTAAGGGCTCATCTCCTTTCATGGGTGATATTATTTCAGTTGTACATGACATGGCTCCTATAGTTTCTACACCAAAACTCCATGCTGTTAATATTAAGAGAATTGTCTATGTTATTTTAGATTCAGCATCAGCTGTTGCCCTGGATGAAAAGTGGACCAGAACTAGTGTTTTCTTGAAAGGTTTCTGCTTTCCACTGAAATCAGTAAGAGATGGGTCAAAGTGTGAAGATGCAAAGAAGCCAGTTATTTTGTCTTCCTGCCTAGAGCAGGGGGGTTGGACCCGATGATCTGCAAAGTCCCTTCTAGCCCCTAACAATCTATGAATTTGTGAAGAACAAGTTCTTTATCTTCTTTCTACAGTGCTCCTTGTTGGAGCAACTCCATTGATTCTCCTGTAGGCAGCAGCTGCATTGTCACACATTCAATAGAACTCTCCCTTTTAACAAAAAAGAAATACATTTCTTTATCTTTCTAGTTAGGGTGTGGACTTTAAAAACATCGATATGGCTCCAAAGGTATGCTTGCAGAAGAAGAATAACCTTTTAGTTGGGGGAAAGCTCTTGATGCCATCTGTTCTTTATAGATTTTCAGATCAGGCAGAGAGTGTTATGGGTTGCACAAATCAAATGGATGCACATTGGTCAACATAGTACCATATTCCCTGGGATGTGGCATATGATTGATGGGCTGAAACAAGGACAAATGTACCCACCTGCTGTAACAGAGGAGTGATCCTCTCATGTTTCCTGGAAATGGAGGATGTATTCACATTCTGCATCTCCAAGGTCAATTATAAATGGTTTCAAGTTCAATTGCAGGGCAGGAGCTGGGAGCTCCCTGCATGGGGAGAGTTCCTGAAGTGGCTGGGACCTGCCCCTCACCAGGACAGTT
The DNA here is from genome assembly GCF_052110815.1 of Crocodylus siamensis. NCBI lineage: Eukaryota > Metazoa > Chordata > Crocodylia > Crocodylidae > Crocodylus > Crocodylus siamensis. The sequence continues at coordinate 130,928,293 of NC_143397.1, read as the reverse complement.
CCCAGTCAACACCAGACTGTGTGGGGAAGCATATGCAGCCTGGAGGTGGCTGGGAACTGTCCTACACATGCAGACTACCCTGCACAGCCCAGGAACTGTCCCGGTTGGGGTAGATAGCAGCCCCATGCTCCAGTCAGATGACAGAGACACAGGGTTTAGAAAGAGCTCCAGGGGTGGGGGCAGGGTTCTCAGGCCCCTGCCCCAGTCTGCCAGTGGGGCAGCTAGCAGTGAGCTAGCTGCCTCACCAGCAGATCAGGGCAGCGGGCTGGGACCTGCTCTTTCCCTGCATCTCTTTCTAAGCCCTGTGCCCCTGATCAGGGAGCCAGGGCCAGGACCTCCCTGCTGCCAGGGAATGGGGACATTATCTCCGCCCCAGCAGCAGGTAGTCCCCTAGTGCATGAGACAGCTGTCTCTTGGCCCAGGGCTGTCAGCCCCTGAGCTAGTACCCAGGGGGAGTCTGGAGCTCTCCCCAGTGGTAGCAGGAGCCCATTGTAGGGCTGCAAGAAACTAGGAACAAATCTGCTCCTTAATCCTCACTTGAGTAGACACTACCCAAAAACCCTTCCTGTGCAGTAGCTTCCTACAGTAGATGACCCCAGTATGGACTAAAGGGTTCTGCTTCTGCACTGAAAAGAGAAAGCTACAATTTAACCTGAAGCTAAAGCAAACAGCTTGGAAATAGAGACAGACCACTCAGGAACTAGTACCGAGGCCTTCATCGAACTCTTCTGTCTTCATTAATATTAACATAACATTTTACATCCTACATTTTTTATGCAGGATGGGCCATTAACTGATATTTTTAGTACATTTATTTTTAGTCATTTTTAGTCTTTTCAGTGTATTTTGAAGTGCAGCCCCCCAAAACTGAAAGCAGTGTTCCAGATGAGACCTTGCCAATGCTGAACGGAGTGAAAAAATCAAATCCTATGACTTACACGAGACACTCCTATCAATATAAATATAAAAACTACCATTTACTGGGTCGGACCATAGATTCATCTTGCCCGGTATCATATGCCACACAATGGCAGAGAGTGGATGCTGAAAGGGAAAGGGAGAGTGAGCAGTGAACAACCAGGATTTTTCCACTATTCCTTGCACTTGCAGCCTCCATTATTTAAGGCTCAGAAAGCTCCTATTTAGAGGCTGTGCCCCCCTTTAATCCCATGATCAACAGCTACAAATGCACCTTTCCTCCAAGAATTTGTCCAATCCCTTTTTGAATCTGGCTAAATTGTCAGCTTCCACAATATCTTGTAGCAATGAGTTCTATACTCATGAAAAACAACTTCCTTTTGTTACTTTTAAACTTGCTACCTACAAGTTTCATTTTGTGACCCCTAGTTCCTGTATTATGAAAGATAATAAATAATAAATTCATATTTAATGTCTCTTTACCATTTAGTATTTTGTAAAGCCTTATTATATGCCCCCTCAAGTCCCCTCTCTTTTCTAAACTAAATAGGCCTAACATCTTCAGTCTCTCCTCATATGGAAGCCCTTGTTGCACTTCTCTATACTTTCTCAAGTTCTTCTCTATCCCTTCTGAGGTGTGAGGTCCAAAACTGGGCACAGTATTCAAGGCCTGGATGCACTTTATAAAGGAGTATAATGATACTTTTTGTTTTGTTTACAATTCCCTATTAATAATTCCTAACATCTTGTTTGCCTTTTTGATGGCTGATGAACATAAATTGATGTTTTAGCAAACTGTCCACAACAACGTCCAAGTCTCTTTCCTGTTCACTAACAGCTAACAGAGTCCACTATAGTTTGGGTTATTTTTGTCCAGGTGCATCACTCTACACTTATCTACATTGACTTTCATCTGCTGTTTAGGGCATTTTTACATGTACTGTGGGACACGGCACTGGGAGCTTTAATTAGCAAGCCTTGACAGTTAAAAGCACCCATGCATCACATGGATCAGTGTTGCCATGCTGAAAAAGTGGTGGCGGGGCACTTTGAACTAAAGCTCATTAAATGCGTTTTATTTCAAAGTGCCCCGTTGCCATTTTTTCAGTGTGGAAATGGACTGGGACGCTGATACATGCGATGCAGAAGGCTGCCAAAGCATGTCAATTTCCATGCTCCTTAGCAGGCGGTTCATGAATGCTAAGGCAGATGGAGCATCCCAGAGGAGCATGAGGGGCTCCCCTGCGCACTCAGGTGCAAACCTAGAAGTGGATCAGAAGCACTTCTGGGTCCACCAGATCAGCAACTGGTGCCTCCTGGGTCTGGGGGTGGGGGGCGGGGGAAGTGTCCAGGGTCCTCCTATGGCCAATCATTGAGCCAGGTGGGCACAGGGGTGGGGGTGGGGGTGCTGCGCACTCCCCAGCAGGGGACTGGAAGTACTTCCGGTCCATTTCTGGGTTTGTGGCCAAGCACATGGGGGGCCACACTCCTGTGGGGTGCTCCATCCACCCCAGCGGTGCAGCATTCGCAAGCCATGCCTGGTATCTTGAGATATGTAGAAAAAACATTTCAAGCTGATTCAGGTCAAATTTGAATCTGAATTGAATATGGCCCATTTCGCACACCCCTACCGTGCAGTAGCAACGAGCTCATTACTGGTGCACAGTAGCATCAGCATCATGGCTTGGGCCCGCTGATGCTATGTCACTGTAGCATCTCATGTAGACATGCCCAGAATAAAAGCAGAGCTTTTACAAGGATCTTAAGCACTGAGTGATCCCAAAGCATCACAGCAGGTGTTTATGGCATATCTAGGGCAAGGCAGGAAGCACTTAAGGACAGAAAAAAATTAGACAGACCTCATGGAAAAAAAGTAAAGGGCTGGGACAGGAAATTTTAAACAGTCTGGTCTCCTCATGATCTCCACTTGATCACATGCCAGCGTTTCTCTCATTCCTACAACATCCCTGGTGATTTCAGAATTAATTAGACACAGTGCTCTAAAGTTCTTGTTTTACATATTCAGACAGACAAACAGAAAAGCAGAGATGGTCATCAAGGAAAGTATAGGACGTATTTGTTTGCCAATTGTCCATTGTTTGTGTTGTGGTAGTAACTACGAAACCCAATCATAGTCCAGGTCCCCCTAGTGCTACACCTTGTCAAAAGGCCACCCAAGCCCATGATTATGGCAAGCCAGTTTCTGTAGCCAGAGGCACAGCTGCCTTTGACTCCTTACGCCTACTGACCAGGTCCCTATTTATAAGTAGCTCCACTCCTTGCATAAATTCAAAGTCAAGGTCAAACTTAAGGGACATACTAGAGCCCTTGGCATAAGCATCTCCAACCTATATAATGCACAATGTATACAAAGTTTGGAATGAATTCTAGGTAACCTTGCAAAGACAGGCTTGCAAAGGGCAGATTCTATGTTTTTGCTGATGTAACAAAGAAGCAAACAAAAAAAGCACTGCCCTACATGATCGATTATAGTCATACAAATAAAGCAGTTGAAATCTATTACCATAAGGAATATCACTCATTGTTAAGAGCCACCCTAGTTAAACAGTTGTCAAGTATATACCGTAAATTCTTCAGTTAGATGGGGCAGGAATTTTCATGATCAACCAAGGAGGTGATCCTCCCCCTCTACATGACACTGGTCAGGCCACAGCTGGAGTGCTGTGTCCAGTTCTGTGCGCCCCACTTCAGGAGGGATGTGGACAACATGGAGAGGGTCCAGAGGAGGGCCACCTGCATGATCCAGGGACAACAGGGCAGACCCTACAATGAAAGACCGCAGGACCTGAACCTGTTCAGCCTTCACAAGAGAGAGCTGAGGGGGGACATGGTGACCGTCTATGAACTCACTAGGGGGGACCAGAAGGGTTTGGGAGAGACCTTGTTTCCATTAGCACCCCCTGGCATAACAAGGAATAACGGCCACAAGTTGTTGGAGGGTAGGTTTAGACTAGACATCCGTAAGAACTACTCCACAGTCAGGGCGGCTAGGATCTGGAACCAACTTCCAAGGGAAGTGGTGCTTGCTCCTACCCTGGGGGTCTTTAAGAGGAGGCTTGATGCCTACTTAGCTGGGATCATTTAAGCCTAGTTTTTTCTCCTGCCCTGGCAGGGGATCAGACTTGAAGATCTATAAGGTCCCTTCCAACCCTACCTCTATGATTCTATGAATTCATTAACGTATGCCCACTTAGATTGTAGATAGATGTGTCATTAATAATTGTGTACATATTATTGCAAACCTGGTAGAAGTGGGTAATCTTGAACCCAGGCTGCTGGAAAAACTGACTAAGAGCTCAGAGTTCCTTGGGTCCAGCCTACACCCATCCTCCTAGGCATCTGTATGCTTTTGCATTTCCAATGCTTGGTCTAAATGCTTGTTAAACTCTGTTTAGCTTTCCAATAAAGTGCTTCTCTTGAAAAAAGACAGGTGTGCCCTCTCTTCATTCCAGGGCCCCATCTGACAGAGTAAGCTCCCTATGTCCCAATTTGGGGATAGAGGACTTCCCTTCAAAACTCATATCACTGGAAGATTGCAAGACACCTTAATCATGCCTCCACTACTCTTCACTCAGCGCTTTATAAGTATATTACAAAGAGGAGATTGCAGTTCAAGAATACGTCTACAATGGAGTTGCAAAACTGTCTACATTGAAGTTTAGATTTGCCCAATCTAGCTTTGAATTACTTCGTTCAGGTAGCAGTAGCAGTCTACTCCCAGGACTATGGAGATCAGTGAGGGCTAATTTATTCTTCTTAGCTTCTGTGCCACAGGGTAGGCACACTCCAAGTACAACGTAATCACACTGCTCAAATGCCATAAATTGTTCACAATTATGCTAGAACATTTTTAGACCAACTTCTTCCTAATATTCTTTTCAGCTTCTTTCATTTTCTTGGTAACAAGGAGTAGGAAGTGTTCTTATATTCTTTTTTTGCCCTTGATCAGATACCTCAAGTGATTCTTTTTGTGTTATAGACATTTTCTGTTGTGAAAGTGGAATTTGTTAAAGCCACCTCCATGTGGTTGTAGCTAGCTTATGGTTTATCAAGCAGTTGTGATCCCCACCTTGCAGTACAGAGCTGAGGCCAACTTGAAAAAAATGCAAAATTGACATCAACTCATGAAAGTCTATTGCCCAGGACCACCCTAAATGGAGGAAGAATCTGCTACAAGGATCTCAGTAATTTGAAACCTTACAGCAACAGGAGACAAAAAGAGGGAGCAGCAGAAATAGCATGTTGCAGACCAAATCGAGAATTCCGAGACACCCACCCTGTGCCCAAGTTGCAATAGAACCAGTTGATCTTGGATTAGCTTCATAAGCCATCCTTGGACCCACCAATAAAACACTCATGGGAGACAATCATCCTCAACTGCGAGGGACTGCTGAAGCAAAAGCTGGTTGTAGCACAAACATGCCACAGTGATGGGATCAAGTGTTTAGACAATCTCTTTCCAATCAACTTCTTTGTCTCATCCATCATCAGGGTCCAAATAAGTGCTCTTTATTCTGGAAAGGAGCTCACAGTAGCAGGCTGAGTTTGCTACAGGATTGCTCCTCATCTTTCAAAGCCACTATTCTTCCACGTGTCCAAAATACCCTGAATCTGCTGACTGCGGAGCTGAGAGTTTAGGGACAGAGGGGATGTCTGAAGCACAGCAAGATACTGGTTCACTTGCTAGATAAATGATCATTATTAAAGGATATGATCAGTTATCTTTATGCCAACACACACCACACACACATATACACACACACACACACACACACACACACACATTAGTACAAGAAGCTCATTTCAAATCCTACAGCTAGTTTGTGGTGTTTCAGATTTGTCACTGTTAACTTTCAGGGGAGGACCAGGAACCAGCAACCAGGAACCAGTAGACTACTATATAGCTGCTCACACAATTCCTCAATATCCATTACAGACTCACAGCTTCTGTTTATTGTCCATAAACCCCCAAGGCAAGCTTCCTCCCCACAGAAGTGAAGCAATGTAAGCCATAGTGCCAGCAGGCCAAGGCACTTAAGGGAGCCCACCCTTGCCCCAGCCCTGGTGCAATCTGTGGGTAAGGCAAGAGCCCCCAAGGGGACACTTGCCTGCCTCTACACAAATGCCAGGAGCTTGGGGAATAAGCAGGAGGAGCTCATCCTCCTGCTTAAATGCAAATAATTATTATGTCATAGGGATAACGGAGACCTGGTGGGACTCCATCCATGACTGGACCATGGGTATAGATGGTTATACCCTGTACAGGAGAGATCAAGTAGATAAAAGGGGTGGGGATGTAGCTTTCTATGTTAAGGAAAGCTACACATCCCTGCAAGTTGATATTGGCGACCAGGGTGGACAACTAGAGACCCTCTAGGTTAAAATCTGTGAGGAACACAGCACAGGGGACACAACAGTGGGAGTCTACTACAGACCTCCCACCCAAAGTCAAGAGCTTGACCAGGAGTTCACCTGGGAACTGCCTGAGGCCGCATACTCCAGGATCATGGTTGTCATGGGTGACTCCAATTACTCGGACATCTCATGGGAGGATCACTCAGCAAAATCCGAGCGGTTGCAAAGCTTCCTATCATGCGTGGATGACCTCTACCTGACTCAAGAAGTCTACGGGCCAACGAGAGGTAAAGCGCTGCTCAACCTGGTACTGGCTACTGGGGATGACCTAATCGGCGACCTAGTGATTGATGGGAAGCTGGGTGACTGCAACCATGAACTGATCACCTTCACCATCTGGCGTAAAGCTGGCAAGTCAGTCAGCAACACGGAAGTCCTTGACTTCAGGAAGGCCGACTTTGACAAGCTCAACAGGCTGGTCAGTGAGGCCCTAAGGGACCATGACCCTGGGTGGGGGGGGGAGTTCAGGAAGAGTGGTTGCTCCTCAAAGGAGCGATCCTCAATGCACAAGCTAATTCTGTCCCATCTCAGAGGAAAGGCAGCAAGAGGGCACAGCAGTCCCCCAGCTCTCCAGGGATCAAGCAGACCTTCTGAAGCTAAAAAGAAAGGCCGACAAAGGATGGAGGATGGGCTTCACCTCCAAGGAGGATTATTCTTCACTGGTCCTGTCCTGCAGGGAGAAAACCAGGAAAGTCAAGGCTGCAACTGAATTCCAACTAGCTTCAAGCACCAAGGACAATAAAAAGTCCTTTTTCAGATATGTGGGGAGCCGGAGGAAAAGCAAGGGCATCATTGGACCCCTGCTGAACCAGATGGGACAACTGACACTCAGGAAAAAGCCAACCTATTAAATGGGTACTTTGCGTCGATCTTTCATCAGTCCCATGGGACGCCCATGGGACAGGGAGGTCTGGGTGAGGGAGATCCCCTACCATTAATGCTGATCTCATGAAGGAACACCTTGAGGGGCTGGATACCTTGAAGTTAGCTGGCGCTGACAATCTACACCCCAGGGTACTCAAGGAGCTGGCGAGCATCATAGCCCAGCCTCTGGCATGGATCGCTGAAAACTCGTGGCACTTTGGTGTAGTGCCCGAAGACTGGAACAAGGCCAGTGTGGTGCCTACCTTCAAGAAAGGGAGGAAAGTGGATCCGGCAAACTATAGGCCCATCAGCCTGACCTCTATCCTGGGCAAGATCTTAGAAAAGTTTATTAAAGAGGCCATCCTTAATGGACTGGCCGACACCAACATCCTGAGGGATAGCCAGCACGAGTTTGTTGCAAGTAGGTCTTGCCTGACCAATCTCATTTCCTTCTATGATCAGGTGACCTATCACCTGGAGAAGGGAGAAAAGACTGAAGTCATATATTTTGACTTCAAAAAAGCCTTCAATCTGGTGTCCCATGATCACCTCTTGGTGAAACTGTCCAATTGTGGCCTTGTGTCCACCATGATCTGCTGGCTGGGAAATTGGCTCTGTGGTTGGACCCAGAGGGTGGTGGTTGATGGAAGTCAATCATCATGGTGTCCTGTGACCAGTGGGGTCCCCCAAGGCTCTGTCATTGGACCCATATTGTTCAACATCTTCATTAATGATGTGGACATTGGAGTCAGAAGAGGACTGGCCAAATTCGCTGATGACACCAAACTTTGGGGCAAAGCATCCACACCAGAAGACAGGAGGGTGATCCAGGCTGACCTGGACAGGCTCAGCAAATGGATGGATGAGAACCTGATGGCGTTTAACACCGAAAAATGCAAGGTTCTCCACCTTGGGAGGAAAAACCTGCAGCATCCTTATAGGCTCGGCAGTGCTACGCTGGCTAGCACTACAGAAGAAAGAGACTTGGGGGTCATCATTGACCACAAGATGAACATGAGCCTGCAGTGCGACGCTGCAGCTAGTAAAGCGACCAAAACACTGTCTTGCATTCATAGATGCTTCTCAAGCAAATCCCAGGACATCACCTCCCCTTGTACTCGGCCTTGGTGAGGCCGCAGCTGGAGTACTGAGTCTAGTTTTGGGCTCCATAATTCAAAAAGGATGTGGAGAAGCTTGAGAGAGTCCAGGGAAGAGCCACACACATGATCAGAGGTCAGGAAAACAGACCTTACGACGACAGGCTGAGAGCCATGGGGCTCTTTAGCCTGGAAAAACGCAGGCTCAGGGGTGATTTGATGACCACCTATAAGTTTATCAGGGGTGACCACCAGTATCTGGGGGAACGTTTGTTCACCAGAGCGCCCCAAGGGATGATGAGGTTGAACGGTCATAAACTACTACAAAAGCATTTCAAGCTGGATATAAGGAGGAATTTCTTTACTGTCTGAGATCCCAAAGTCTGGAACAGCCTGCCATCGGAGGTGGTTCAAGCAACTACATTGAACACCTTCAAATTGGATGCTTATCTTGCTGGGATCCTATGACCCCAGCTGACTTCCTGCCCTTTGGCTGGGTGGCTGGACTCGATGATCTTCCGAGGTTGCTTCTAGCCCTAATGTCTATGAAATCTATGAAATACACACAGCCTATGATGCACTCACAGTCTCTCCATGCTCCATGGTCATCTTCACACTCTAACTCTCAGTATAACAGCACTCTAGACATGGTCCCTGGGCTCCACGACAACCTGACCTGCTGGATCTCTCCCTCTCAGTATCCTGTTCTTAGCTTTCAGCTGTCTGCCTGTCAGGCTCGTCTCACACCCCTCTGGTTCTTTCCCCACCTGTGAGTCTCCCTCCCACTTCCCCTCCCTGGGGGAGTGTGTGTGTGTGGGGGGGTCAGGCTTTTATCTTTCCACCAACTAATTATCCCTCTCAGCTGGCCCCCACTGTGTAGGCAGCCTGGAATCACCTCTTACTGTTTACAGCTCGGCTGTAGCCCTTGCAAACCTGCAGATTCCATCCAGGCTCCTTCGGCTGGTAGCACACTCCCAGACTCCTTGAGTCTGCTACCACACTGGTACACAGTATTAAGATTTCTAAATAGATATGTATAAAATCATCTCAGTAAATCTATATGGTCTGACCCAACAAAAAGAACAACCCGTTACACAGCTTGCTGACCCAAGCTTCCTATCTTTCCATATACCACCACAGAATTGTTCAAGTTTTAAGCAGCTAGGAGCTACTTGCCCCATAGTCCATGCTAGTGGAGGCTGCATTAGTGTGGACCATGTGCTTACTGGGCTGCACACCACTTATATCATCCTCAACCCTCCCCACCCCCAACTACACTGGGCACCTCCCTACCTGGATCTAATGTCTTATTCTTCTAAGGAACCTCATGCAACAGATGGTTTGTGTCAAAGTGGTTCTCCTGACAGGTCTGTTAGAATGATCTCCTAAGAAGGGGACTTCAGAGGATGGTTTTTACAGCTAGAGCCCCCTGCCCTATATGACACATTATACTACAAGTATGCAGCAGGGAGTTTAAATTAGGGAAAGGATGATCATCTTCCTCACTCCCCAGTGGAGCATCTTGTGGGAGAAATAAGGCTCCCTACTGTCTCCTACCCCAGTATGTACTATCAACCATGACATCCAGCCAAGCAACTATGCATTAATCATGACAAGCATGTTAATCCCATTTAACTGGCGAAGACATAAGTGAATTGCAATTTAATGTAGCATGGACAGGATGAAATATTAATGCCCAAAGAAGTGTGGGGACTTCTCGCTTGCTCCAAAGCTAATTGTTGAGGCTAGCTGGTGGCTTGGGTGTGCTTCACTGCATTGACTTTTGGACAGGGCTGACTGCTAAGGAAGGCTTAATGGAGACAAAGACCCCCAAGCAGGTCCTTTTATCCTGGAGATCCAAGTTGTGTGGGATAGATCCAGGTTCTGCCCATATCAGGTGCTTGTCCTGGGATGGTGAGGTCCTGCAGAACTCCTCAGGCCATCAAAACATTTTTCCCCAGGGCATCTTCTTTCTCTGAAAAAGACTGTCACATACATTCCCTTGTATCCCTAGAAACTACCTCGTCTTCTTCCATGGATTTCCTCGCCCTTTGGCTAGACATTACCTGTAGCCCTAAATGCTGTGCTGTGAATACAAATGAATAGGAGGAGTTTGTTTGACTTTGAGCAGGTGCTTTCTGGTTCTAGTCTTGTTAGCTGCTGGTGACTAGCATGTGATTGACAGCTGCTGACTGGATTTGCAAATTTGGAAAGTATGGAAAGGCAGCCAAGCAGCTTGTGTTCCCTGCACTGCATGAATGTCAACAATAAATACTCTTGTGCTTGTTGCTGAATCTTCCCGTTTGGATGGTGATTGATGCTGAGGCCAGTGACCTTGTTGCTCTCACTGGATATGTACTGACACTTCACAGAAGCCCCTCTGCAGGGGCAGACACCAGCTGGTGACATTTGACAGACTCTGGGGTAAGAGAGGAACAGGCAGGCAGCAATTTGAGGAATGTTATAGCTATGTGACAAGCTTAGCATGTGTTAAAACAACTCTCTCAGGGAGCTGAAAACCTTCCAGGTTGTGAGACTTACCACACATAATGATTCTTTGGTGTCCCTAATAATAATAATTTTCTTTTGTAGGTATTTTAATTTTTTCTTCATTGATGCATGATAGTCACAAGGTGCCTGTGTTTATGTGCATAAATACATGGACCCTGAATTCGTCTTAAGTACCTCAACTGAAAGGTTTGGTAAAACACTGAATTAGATCCATGTGGGTTATGGCTTGAGCCGGCAGGAAGTTGGAAGAGAGTGTTCATGGCTGGCCAGGATTCCAGTTCATTGTTTCATTATCTGGCAGACGAGCAGCAACAAGTTCTGCACTATAAAGTCTGTGCGCTCAGTATATTTCAGGTGAGGGCCAGGATCAGCCACTGGAGTGTAGACTCACTACATCCAGCCCACTGCAATTTTTATTCTGATTGATTGAGGGACAGGTGCTGCTTCAGTTTGGCTCCTGACTTCACAAGTTGCTCGTCAACCACAAAGAAAGCATCAAAGCTTCTCTCTCTCCACAGGAAAATGGAGAACTCCACAGTTCAATGGAAGAGGATGGAAAAAAGAGGACTGTGAAGCTGCCAAAAGGGACATACTTAAAAAATATTTATATTCCTTTTCATTCATTTCACTCTTCCCCTCCTCCACTCTGTTGTAAGACTTATCTGCACAAATCACGGTCTGGTAGTGGGTCATCCAAGTCAACCTTCCAAGGACTTATGAAGCCATGGGGGGCATAGCTGCAGCTGGACCCGTGTCCTGGGCGAGAAGAGGGCAGGGGGAACTTTGATTTTCCATGATAAAAAACCCAAAATCAGATGCCAACATTTAGAATTTATTTTATTAGGTGACTGAGGCACTGGTAGGCTTCCAAATTGCTTTAAAAATTGTAAATATATCAATAAGACATGGTGTATATCAATAAAACATCTATAGGCATTTCATTTTAATCATGGAAATAACAAGGTTTTGGGGTTTTGTTTTTTTTTTTAAAAACAAAATCAGAAAATTTATGATTAAAAAAAATATATATATATAAAAAATCGGAGAAAACCAGGATCCCTGGGTCATGAATGACTTTGCGCTCCCATTCATGAAAAGGAAAGCAACTCAAATGAATAACACCATAAAAATGATCTTCATATCCCCCAGGAAATGGTTATTATGAGCATTCAGCAATGTGTAAACAATGCTTATTTCTGAAATAGTATGCAAAGCTCATGGCTCATTGAGCCTGATTTAGTAGCGAGTTATCTGTGGAACAAAGCATTCCTGGCTGATGCACTGAATGACGTAAAAAAAATCCCATCAAAACAACACTTGCTAGAAGTACTAGTAAAATAAGACAAGCACTCCATAAACTTCTCTAGACAAAGGGGCAGTACCCAAATATTTCAGAGGTACTTACAAAGGCCCTGGGCCAGCTAAAGGCAGGCTAGGCTTGAGCACAGTGAGCAAAATGGAGCATAGCTTAAATGTTCTCTCTCTCTGCTAAATGAAGGTTGCCAGGTCTCTCTCTTTTGGCATGCTGGCTCTCTGTGCACATCTCCACACTCTCTCTCACCATGTCAACTGTGATAGGGGTGACCTTGGGGTTTGCCATTCCTGAGCAATAGCAGCATGCTGAGCTTAGAAAACCCACCTCCTAACCAGATGAGCACAGGTCAGTGCACTGATTCTGGTGGTACAAGTATTAAGGATGGCAAGGAGGAGGAAGAAGAGCAAGGAGGATATGCTTGTAGACTCAGTAGTATCCTGAGAGGAGAGCTATGGCTGCAGAAGAATGGCATGCTCTCATTGCCTGATCAGAGTCCTACTCCCCCGCAGCCTGCCTTGCAGCCAGCCCTACAAATCCATCCCCATCAGAAGGCACACCCCTGTGTTCTGCACCAGCTGCAGTTTTGACATGGTCATCAAGGACAGCCCCAGTTGGAGTACATCACAGTAGTCTAGCCTTGAGATTACAAGAGCATAGATGATGGTGCCCAGATCCAAGTCTGAAAAAGGGTTGCAGCTTCCTCCTTAGATGAAATTGGTGAAAGATGCTCCTAGCTGCCACTGCTACTTGAAAATCCAGGCGGAGTAGAGGATCCAGGAGTCCTCCATAGCTGTGGACCTGTGTGACAAGGGGAGTCTGAACCCCAACAATTATAGGTGTTCCTAGTGCCACCTCTCCTCCTCCCAGTCATGACATTTGCCAGCCACCATCATCTCTGTCTAGTCTGGAATCAGTTTCAAATAGTTCATTCATATATAATCTTCAACTGTAGCCATGCACCAGCTAAGGACTGAGACCACAGAACCTGCATCTGATGAGAAGGAGAGATAAAGGTGGGTATCATCAGCATATTGATGGCACCTCACTCCACATTTCTGCACACTATCACCCAGTAGCCCCTTGATACACAATGCAGAGGAGAGGCAACAAGATGGAACCCTGGGGAACTCAGCAGCAAGCAGCTCAAGGGGGCCACGAACTCTGGTGCATCACCACCCTTAGGAACCTCCTGCTAGGAGATAGTGGAACAATGAAGAATACCCCCCTGAATACCTACCGGGTCACATAAATGCTTTATCAACCGCATCAAAGGTTGCTGAAAGTTCTAATAAAACCAACAGGGTACAATTTTTCCTGTTGAGCTGTAGGCAAAAACTGTCAAACAAAGTTACAAGCACAGTCTTCAAATGGATGGGGGGCCCAAAAATCCAATATCATCCAGATGCACCTTGTGTTAGGAAACCAGGGCATGGGCAGTGTTGCCTAGTAGCTGGATCTATGAAACACAGGTACAATCCAGAACCAATCTTCTGGGAATGGGAGGTATGGCATCAGAACCATTATTGGGAGCCACAGCCAAACCCGTAGCCAAAACCCAGAGCCAACGTTGCACCAAAGTCAGAGAATGCCAAGGGTCCTACCAGAATCAGAAGCTGGAGTTGAAGCCAGGTGGTAAAACCAGAAAACTAGTAAGGAAGCACATGGACGATCAGAAGCAAGAACTTTCACTTTTGCCTGGACAAAGAGAATTCAGGCTGGGCCTGGCTTTTAAGGGCTGGAGTGGGCGGGGCCTGCTGCCCTGAATGCCTCACTCTGCTCAGCCGGGACCAGTCACAGTACCCTGGGCTTACAGCAGGTGGTGCCTGTTCTGGGGATGACTTGCTCTGATCTGATTGGGACAGGCTGATTCTGGTCTGGTCTCATTACATCTGGAACTACCAGGTAACTGCCTATTCAGTGACCTTGTCCCCAAAGGTGAGGTTGGAGAAAGGGCAGTAGCTGGTGGGGGCATCCCTGTCATGAGATTTTATTTTTTTATTTTTATTTTATTTATTTATTTTTTTTGACTAGGCTGGACTATTGCAAACTCAAAAACATCTGGCACTCAGCCCTCCCAAAGTGAGGCCTTGGAAAGCCCCACCAGCAATCGGCCCAGCTGGGTGTTACAAGCCAAGGTAGGCAAAGGTTCAGTTCACAACTGAGCAACTGCATCCCCTTGAGCATCTTCTCTGGTCTGGTGAGTGACAGAAATTGAAACTGATCCATGCAAATGGGATGAGAATTAACTTCTCCAACCTTAAACTCTGACTCTGCTGACAGGTGCCCACAAGCCATGTCAAGTATGAGTGATTTTGTCTGCAAAGTAGGTGGCAGTCATGTCTCTGCCTACTGCAGAACTGCCTCAGCAGGCATGCAGGTGTAGCAAACTACTTTGACAGTGGGTGACTTGGGCCTCAGTTCAATCTTATCACCACTTCCTGGAACTCATTCCAGAGTTGAGGGCCTTTAGCTGAAAATGGTTAACCTACAGCTCTGAAAAACTTTACCTTAGCGGTGATATGTCGTCAGCTGATTCTTATGTATTTAGACCCTCATTCACTGAGATTTCTCAAGATCTGTACTAAGGCTGAATTGATACAGGAAGTAAATTGGGATCCACTGTGCGAAGCTGTGGAGTACTAGCATGTGATATGATGGTGACATGTTCTGTTTGGGGGGGTCAGGGTACAGGCTGAAGAGAAGGAAGATCAGAATCTCGGTTAGCTCCCCATCATGTTTACCTTTCTCATCAGCAGCACTCTGAACTTATCCAGAGCATTATGAGCAACTGCTTTCCATACATAATTATTGGAAAATCCAGTGCAAAGAATAGTTTAAGGAATAAATAAAAACGTCTGGCATTTAGCTCTCCTCTGACTTGAACTAACTCAAAGAACAGACTGCAGGAGTGATAAAAAGAACTCAGTGGAAAATTCCTGTTTGACTTGTGTTATAATATTCCAGCAGCTGAGAACACATGAATCCCCTTAGCATAAGTCAGATTTCCCCTTTGGCTTGAATATCTATAAAGTTGTTGGGAGTTATCCACATGGGATGGAATTCTATTTCCCTTTGTGCATCTAAGTGCATCTTTTTAGCCAGTGGCATTTTTAACACTTACCTGCAAGTAGCCATTCTTCTGCAATGTGGAGCAAAAGTGTGTGTGCATACACTGAGCATGCTCATTAGGCACATATATGGCTACATACTCACCCATTCTGAATGTGTACCAAAGATGTAGGCAGTGAGAAACTTATGACTAGTGGTAGGCTCCAGAAACTCTCTCATGTTTTACCTGAATAGCTGAGTGATAAGAGGAGTGTATAAGAGACCCCATCAGCCATACAGGTTTGACCCTGCACCTTTCTTAGATATGTCAACATGAGATGTTTACTGCAGAATAGATTAATTAGATCTGCAGCAAATGTCTCACTGTCTACACGTGCACAGCTATTAGGGTGGTGTAAACTAATATACTCCGCAGCAGGGTAGTACTTGTATTTACAACAGGGTAGTAAATACACTGTACTACTGCACTTGTAAATACAAGTACTACCACAGAAGGGTAGGACTTGTATTTACTACAGGGTAATATTTACAAGTACTACCCTGGCTGTGGAGTTTTTTACTCCACAGCACAACACATGTAGATGCTGATGCAGCTGGCTGGGGTACAAAAGTGCTTCAGTATGGGGGCTGCCTGCAGGCTAGCCCCACACTGGAGCACCCTCATGCCCCCAACCAGGCCCTTGGTAGCACATTGAGCCAAGCAGATGCAGCCCCAGGTGGGCAGGCTGATTCCTGGTGCCTCCTGCCAGCCAAGGCTGCTCCAACCCAGCTGAACATGTTGCAGTCCTAAGTACATGTTCAAACAGCACGCCCAGGAGCAATAAACTCTGGTACAATAAGCACCGGAGTTTATTGTTTCTCATTACTTGCACGTGTCATTGTAATTAATTGCATCTTCTGACTTGCCTGCCAAATACTTTTAAGCACCACACTATGGGTCAGGCATTATCCAGGACTTTTGCAGCATTTTTTTTTAAACCTGCAGCCAAGAGAGGGAGGTATGAGCCAGGAAGAAAACAGCAAGTTAGAGTATGTGACTCAGGAAGATGACTGCTGCCTGAAAAGAAGAGGGACTCTGCATTCTAGTCCAGACGCTTGCATCTGCTAGGGTTAGTTTTAACCAATGACTATTAAATGCAAGTGCCTGGGAGGGGTCTGGATAATGCCTAACCTATCGGTTTGTCTGCCAGATGTAGTTAAGTGGTATGAAGATGCTCTTTACTGCTACAGCTATTTGCATACAGAAGGAAATGCACCTTTATATCAGTATGACTACTCTGAGACTACAGGGGTTTTTTCACTCCTGCTATTGCAGTAGAGTGCTGCTGCATTGACAGCAGAACATTGCAGCTGACATTCATTAATACCTTGAGAAGCACAATAGTTAGTTCTGAGTCTCCAGAACCTGCAAGGGATTGTGAGCCCCATGAGACTGATCGTGACGTTCTATAGTAGTTATGTCCTGGATTGCAGGAGGAAAACCTGATGGGTCACTGTAATCCAAAGGAAGAGACTTCTTCCTTGCTGTGCTTGCTAGCACATACAGTTAGTTCCACAGTTTCTTGAAGAGAATTTAGTAATTTAGGCAATTTCTTCAAGAGAATTTTTATTTATCAATTTATTTATTATTTTTGATTTAGTTATGAGGTATTGTGGTAGTGAGATACTGTTACAGGAGTCCAGAGGCACTGAGGGGGCAGCTTCTCCTCCATCTAAGAAGCCTTCACAACACCTCTTACCGAACAGGAGGACTCTTGGGCTAATTACTGCAGAAGAAGCCAAATCCAGGATTTATTTACTTTAATGATAGAAGTCATGTTTAATTAGGTGTCATAACTGTTCTACTTATATCGGTTATATGTATCTACTGTTATAAGTCTTTTAAGTTAGTAAATAGATTGATGTTTGCCAAATGCTCAAGGGGTTGATCATTAGATAGTAACTTTGTTTTTCCCTCTATATGCATCAACACAGGCACTGGGCAAAGTGTATTACATTACATTGCCACTTTCTTTGCTGCTTTTGTTAGTGGATTTTAATATCTTAGATAAGCTAATAAAATTAATACATGGTTGATGCTGCAATAACAATCTATTTTAACTATTTAATGCGTGGAGTGGGGTGTTAGGAGCCGTCAGGGAAGCCAAACTAGTGCCAAACTAGTGAAATATTATTCTGGGTTTTGTATTGTTTTGTTTTGTTGTATTATTTTGGTCAGTTTTTTTCTGTTATATACCCTCCTTGTGCCCAGCAGCTTGGCAATTTCATTCAGTACTATTGGGATAGCTAATGACAATTAATATTATTTCATGGCAAGTTAAAGGCTTAAATGAGCCCACTGAAAGGATGAAAGCCCTCAGACATTTAAAATCTATGAAAATCTATCATATATCTATCTAAACGTTTCCATTCTCAGCTAAGGAACAAAAGGGTTATAGCAATAGTAATAGACTATTTAGGCATAGAGGTGTGCTCTAATCTTTACAATATGGTGCAAATAAATATTGATAAAATCTTAACTAAAATTAAAAAGATATGGAAAGATGAAAACACTTCCTATATCATTAATAGTAAGAACAGAAATAATCAAAATGAATGTTTGTCCCCAAAACAACTATATACTCAGTTTATTGCCCTGGAAAGTACCTGCATCTGTTTTTAAGTGTATAAATAAAAAGATATTCAGCTTCATATGGTCATTGAAAAGACCAAGAAATGGCCTCTAAAGCCCTTAAAAGGGCATAGTGCCATGGTGAAGTGAGGGTCCCAGTCTTCTGTTTACAGAATCATAGAAAATGAGGGTTGGAGGGGACCACAGGAGGTCACATCTAGTCCAACCCCCTGCTCAAAGCAGGACCATCCCCAGCTAAATCATCCCAGCCAAGGCTTTGTATAGCCAGGTCTTAAAAACTTCCAAGGATGGAGATTGCACCATCTCTCTGGGTAACCTGTTCCGGTGTTTTACTACCCTCCTAGTAAGAAAATTCTTCATAATGGCTAAACTTCCCTTGCTGCAACTTTAGACCATTCTGTCATCTGCTGCCACTGAGAACAGCCTAGTTCCACCCTCTTTTAAACCTCCCTATACGTAGTTGAAGGCTGCTCCTAAATCCTGCCTCAGTCTTTTCTTCTCTAGACTAAATAAGCCCTGTTCCCTCAACCTGTCCCCAGAAATCATGTGTCCCAGTCCCCTCACTATTTTTGTTGCCCTCTGCTTGACTCTCTCTAATTTGTCCACAATCTTTCTGTAGTGGGGGACCCAAAACTGAACACAGTACTCCAAATGTGGCCTCACCAGTGCTGAATAGAGGGGAATAATCACTTCTCTTGACCTGCTGGCAACACTCCTACCAATGCAGGCCAGTATGCCGTTAGCCTTCTTTGCAGCAAGGGCACACTGTTGGCTCATATTCAGTTTATGACTGTCCACTGTAGCCCTCAGGTCCTTTTCTACTTGTATTATCAGGCTTTTCATGTGGGTGCTTAAATATTGAATGTATGAAACTATTTCAGGGGACAAACCTACATGGTTGAGCATGGAAGAAAAGTTAGCTTCCAAGTTTGTACTATTATACTCATTTCCATTTCCTAACAGTTTACTCAGACTTCTGAATTTAAACACTGTATTTAGCTTGGAGTGTATTGCAGAAGTACATGGAATATACAGGCAGTCCTCGGACTTACGACACAATTGGTTCCTGAAAACCACGTCTTAAGTTGAAACGTTGCAACTCAGAACCTATTTTATCATAACAAACAATGTTATAAATGGGGAATTGGTTCCTGAACCAAGGCCTGATAACCTATTTTCGCCAAAAATACCCCCAAAATAACCAATTATACTGTCTGTATATCTTCCTTCTATACAGCTGTGGGGTCAAGTGTCTGGTGTTGCCCTTTTCCACAGTGCCAGCTGTACTAGTGCCACTTGTATTATTGCCATGTTCATGGACATCCCACCAAAACCAGGCTTATGGGGCTTAGTGTTTAAAATATTTGAAGTGCTCCTCAAAATACGTGGCACACTTGGGAGGCTTCCAGGTATCCAAGAGAGCTGTATACCATGCAACTGGTAGCAAACCCACAGGGATGGGGAAGGTTTGAATGAAGTTAGCAGAAGTGGTAATCTATTGCATTGCCATGGGGTAAGAGATGGGGAACACGTAGGTGATAAATGCACTTGATAGAGAAGTACAGGCTCTATAAGAAATACCTTTGAGTGTGAGTGAGGTGTTTGAGGGCTGATCATTGGGTGGAATCAAATGTGACACTGGAAGGACCCTAAGTGGAAAAAAGATTGAGATGTAGGGCAGAGTGTGAAGTGAGGGCCAGGGCAGGGACCCATGACATGATACAATTTTTTTTATCAGTGAGGGATCCAGGAAATGCCAGTCAGGGCCAGTTTCCATCAGTGGCACAAGGATGACCTTCAAGCAAAGCCTCTGCAAAGACAGGCATCTGGCTTTAATGGCTGTTGAGGAGGAGTAGAGGTGGTGTGAAATGTCATTGAAAAGAATGTGACAGTGCTCTCAAAAAGGAAGATAAAACTTTTTGGCCAAATGAAGGGGAGCTGCCAAAAGGTTGTGAATACTCTGGAATGCTGTTAGGCTGGCATGAATCTCAGTGATGACAACTCTGGGCAAAAGTCTGAGGATGCATATTCCACTGAGGAAAGCTAATCTAATGGTAGGACCCTGACACACATTTTATGGGACTGTCCTCAGCATCTTCCAGCCAGGGGGTAGCATGGTTAGAAATATCAATCAGAAACACCAATGGCTGCACTCTGCCCCAGTAAGGACCACTGGATTTACTGGATAGCCACCTGATGTCTCCTTTAAGACTGGGGATCCCCCCTATCAGTCAAGTTTGGTGAATATTGCAACAGATGTATTGGCTAGAAGCTTTGTTGAAATTAAAGTGGTTCCAAGAAGAAACTCATATGCATGAACACAGGGACATCTGGCCTGACTTACCACTGGGGAAAGGCTGCTAAGGGCAATGGGCAACATACACCCTGTCAACACGTTAGCTATAGGGGAAATGCTAACCAAGACTTGGCTTCAACTGGATGCATCTATACATTCATTAATGTGCCTTAGATACTGTACATTTAGTTTATTACATCCTTAATAAATCACTAATTAAATGTGCAGTATAGGTTGGAGACTCTGAGAACCAATCAGAGCTGCACTTAATTAGTCTAATTAGCCTCAGGGTTCTGAATTAAGGGATGGGCACAATTATTGCATTTAGAGTATTCACAGATCTATTGCTGGGCCACTCTAAGCCAACTGGTAAATTTACATAAATTAATCATTGAGATTCTGATGATATTAATCAAAATGAATGCCCAGTTTATTAACTAACTGAACAAAACTAACAACACTGGAATCACTGTATACAAATATTTACAAATGAAGATCTATTTTTCACTTACAAACCCATACCCAGGAATTGGGTAATACAGCACAGGCTGGCAGCCACTCAAACCAAGAGGCAAGGATTCTCAGGAGCTGACCAACTTCAGCTCTCTTTCTGTAGTGACACGGACTTGAAAGGAGGTCATGAAGATAGCTGGTTGCAACAGAACTCAGGCAGTCAGCTTGCAACAAGACCACACTCCAGAGAACTAACTGGAAGCCCAACTGGCCAGGATGGACATAAGTCCCATAAGCAGCTCCTCAGTCTCCACACATTACAGCAGCAGTAACACTAACTCTGAGTCTGAAAACCCAACAACACTGCACCCTTCACACTCTTCATTTATACCCCCACCTCAGGAAGGTTCCCAAACTCTCAAGTGACTGAGAGTTCACTTGCACATGCTCACTGACACATTCTTACCCTTCTTCTCAGTCACACAAGTGCAGTCACACTATGGCTTGATACAGATAGTCAAAAAGCCTGAGGCTAAATCAGTTCAGTCTTTGCAAGTTCGTCTGCACAGATTAAGTTGAAACAGAAATGAACAGACATTTACCTTTAAAATCTGGAAATGTAGCCACATACCTGCAGTGGTTCAGGCTAGAAGCTGGGGTCGCTAGAGCAGAGCTTGCTAATTTTGTGTTCACTTCCTCTTCCTGCTGCCCCTGAAGTTGCTGGGATTTGCAATCCAGAATTACAGTAGCAAGACTCTGCAGGGTTGCTCATCACTTTCTCTTCCTGCTTCCAGGTGTCTCTGGGATTTGTAGGCCACAGCTGCAGCCAGCAGTAAATTTGAGCAGGGGAAGTGGTGTTTAACCCCCACCCTGGCCCCAGACCCCAGCTGGGCTATGCTGGTGGGGGGGGGCAAGCTCCCCTCCCCATAGACTGGGCTGCATTCCCAGCTGGGCCTGCCCCACCACCCCTTCTCAGCCAGCCTTCACTGCTCCAGTTGGGGAGTGGAGGGGTGGGGCCAGCCCTGCTCTATAGAGCAGACAGCCCAGCCCAGCCCAGGGCTGCAGAGCATACTGAGATCCAGGGTGGGGCTGTGATTTAACTTGAACCAGGAAGGGGTCAGAAGTTTCATAAACGAGTTTGACCCCAAAGCAGTTAAGTCTGATACTACATTCAACCAGGTTTACCTTAAACCATTTTCAACCATTTTGAAGCTGGTTTTATGTGCACTGAGCTTTTGTTCTGTTACAGGTTTAAACCAGTTTCTGATTCACTTAAACCAGCTTTAGTGTAACCTCTGTCCCTAGCCCATAGGTCAGGAGTTCAGAGTTTCTAGAACTTGCTAAGTGCCAGCAACCTACTTACAGCATACATACAACTTACAACATACTCATTCACAGTCACACTTTAGGTCAACTTAAAGTACTCAGCTGACATAACTTAATGTAACTGTAACAGCATAGTCTGAGGCAAGGCAGGATATACCAAATCTGTTTATAGAATTACCTAAAGTTACTGCACAGTAGCACTGGCACATGGTTATTTACTAATGCTTACTGCACATTAGCCTAATAACACTGCGCGTAAGCCATTAGCACGGCTTTTGCTGTGACATGCTCCTGAGCAGTGTTATTAGGCCAGTGCACAGTAAGCATCTCTTGTAGGTGTGCCCAGTGTGTATCATTGAAACTGTGTGGCTCTGGAGCTCATAAAACTGACCAGACTGGCAGCAGCTTTTCAGGTATTTGACTGAGTTCTAGGTCTATATCCTTCATGGCTTAATATACAAAGTCAGGTTCATTTTCTCCCCTAAATCAAGGCCTAAAGGTCTGCCCCATGGGGTGCATATTTTGGATAGTGGTGCTTAGACATCAGATCCCCCTCTTAATTGAGCTGGTGGATGGAACAGAAACAGGACAGTCAATGCTCTCAGTAGTGGCCCAGCAGATGGGTAGAGCACTATGTAACCAATTTGGGTCAGAGATTAGACAAAGAACAGGTGCTGGGGTGCAACTAATAAAAGAAGTCAGCTTTTTCTGGTTTTGGACCATTATCTAGCCTCGTGGTAGGCTTACATCAGTATGTTTGCCCAACATGGCCCACGTGTTAGTCATATTCAGTGCTGGCCACATTTGACCAGCTTCATAGATGGTCTCTATTACTGAGCACATGCTGTTTTGGCAGCAATTTAATGATAAACGATGTACTTAATGAGGTTTTCTTGTATGCAAATGTAAGCTGAGGAGCATTTCCGCCCCATGCTGATGGGGGAAAAAAACCCTTGTCTTACAATGAAATATATACAGTAATGTTTGAGAATTACTGTGAATTTTTCAATTTGCAAATAATTCCTGATTACTATAACAGGTAACTGTAACTAAAAAACATGGTAAAAAGGTGTGCAGTATTGTTGTGGGTTTTCTTGGGGGGTGGTGGTGGGGAGAATTGTGGCAATTGGTTGTGGGGGGGTTGTTTTTAATGCAAGAGAGTTTTAGTTGAAATACATTTTTCTGCTGTGGTAAAGGTGTCTGTTTTTCCAGGATCAGTACCTTACACTGACAAAAAAAGGAAAGAGGACTAACACCTTGAAAATATTATATATTTACAATTATACAGACAGACGCGCACAAATCACACAAAAGAATGTTCTGCTATATATGGAAAAAAGTACCATATTTGTATTTGTTCTATGGGCTGAATAGCTTGGATAATTAAGTGTAGCCTAAGAGCTCTTTATCTATTTAACTGATCTATTTAATATTCATGATGTATGAGTGGCCACTTCCATTATATTATATTGTTTCTTTCTCTAACCAAATGCCAAACATTTTAGAACTGGAGAATATACTTAATCCTGAACAAACTCTTTCTGGCTTGTAAATAGAGATGTGCGTATGAGAAGACATGGAACTAGGGAGCTGGTTCAGCATGTCATGATACAAATTACTAGCAGAAAAAGCAACTCACCTCAGTCCTAATTTCCACACTGCCTTTTCCTAGGCTCCAATTCTGCAGCAAGACTGAGTCAAGAGTCCCAGTCTTGTAGTACTAAGTTCAGTGAAAACCCACCTTGAAAAGGGATAAGAATAGAAGTGGAGATCATGAAAAGTGTACGCTCAATTCAGTTACATTTTTTGTTTATTAAATCAACATTATTTAAGATTTTTCAAAAGCTTATTAGAAGGAAGGTCTTGGGTTCTTCTTTTTTTTAAAAAAGATGATAATATGCATTGCTTTTATAAAGAAAAAAAAATCAGTAAATAATCTAGAACCACCATGGTGGGTTATCTAGTTTATACCCAAAATCTACTGTTTTCTTCCTCCCTCCTTCTCTCCACATATGACCATCTACTATTCATTCCCATTCTTAGGCACATCTTATCAACAGCTTCATCTACATGAGAAAGGTATAACTTTAAAGCAGTGGTGCTCAATCCAAAGTCTGTGGCCAAATGAGCAGTGTGGGGTTAGTCCCTGGGTACATGTAGGGGCAGGGCCCAATCCAGCATGCTGTATCACACCCATGTCCCCAGCCCCATGTACACAGAATCAGTCCTGCTGCCCCAGCCCTACAAGTGCTGGATAAGGCCCACTGCCCCAACCGCAGCCCTGCAAGTGCCAGCTTGTTCCTGTACTCAGGACCAGGTCATCTGGCCTGTAGGGCTTAGAAAATTGGCAGAGGGAGCAGTGGTAGAGTTAATTGCCATTGGTTCCCTCTCTAATGTTTAGATCCATGAGGAGTCCCACAGGCCATCTGGCTCAGAGGCTGGGAGTGGTTTCCCCCCGTTTGAAACCAATTTAGCTAAGCCAGTATGATGTGAGAACCTGGAAAGAGATTCAAGTCAAATGTGATGCCTCAGTTATGGATTTCTAAGATAGGCATGAAAGAGGGGTTGCGCAGTGAGTGAGCTGGTAAAGTGTTGTGGGATAGCTCAGGGCAAGTAACTAAGCAAGGTGAGACCAGTTCTTAGGTTCCTTTAACGTGGAAGACAAATTGAATGGCAGTGCCCAGCTCTTAAGCATTCTGCTCATGCAAAAGGCAGATGAGTTTTGAAGGCATAATCTAGTTTCAGTTTAGATGGTTTAATGTGATCTTCTTGGGGGTTTCAGTGTTCTGGGCTTTCTGGGAAGTGAGAAGACTAAATGGGAAACTTATCCAGCATCAGGAGATTTTCAAAAATCTCTCCCAGCTACAGGAAACCCTGGAAACTGTTTCTTTTCTGTGTGCAATCTCTTTACATAGGATTACATGCAAACATATTTGTTTCTTGGGCACTGTAGTTAAGCACATGTCCCAGGGTGCTTGGATTGCCCCCTGGTGGCCACTCAGCCCTTGCTAACCTGGCTCTCCTTGGCCACTCATTCACTTGGGTTCCCAGCCTGATTCCCCTCAGGGCTCCCAGCTTATACCAGTACAGGGCTCCAAGCCCCACTTGTTCATGGGGCACCAACCCCTCCTTGACTCAAGGCTCCAAGCCTACATTCTGGGCCTCAGACCCATACTACTGGGATCTGGGCTCCAAGACCTGTCCCCTTGCTCTGGCTGGGCTACAGTCCCTTATCCCTTACTTTGGGAGCTTCACTCATAGCTCCCCAAGGCTCAGGGCCCCACCCCTCTGGAGCCTCATACCCAGCTCCTATGTGCAGCCTCAGAACACAACTGAGAGTCTGGGCGCTGCCTCAGGTCCCTCCACCTGACCTGGGGCCTGCCTCAGCACTCACAGTGAGTCTGAGCTTCCCCTGCTTGGTCTCACTACCCACCAGGGATGTGGGGCTGGGGTTAGAAGATGCCCCATACTCACCTTTCACTGGAGAGGTGACTGGCCTGGCATTTGCAGGGACTGCCTCATCACTGGCAGCCCCACCAGGCCAATCTTCCCCAGCAGGGTGCAGTTTTCTGTTGTACTCAGGACAAGGCCCCATAGTTCCTCCCTTACCTCCAAGGTGTTCTGAGCAGCAGCTCAGCCAGTGGCGTCTCTCTGGCAAACTGCCACTCTTGTTGTTCAGGGACCAACTCTTATAAAAAACAGCTAGGCCCTGTTCTCAATCAGGCAGTGGTGCCTAATTGGGATTGCAAGCAGCTCTAGGCTGCCTTGCTGCTGCTGAGGCCCCTGCAAGTAACAAAGTGCACCCTGTGCTCTGTTACAATAACATGCATGCTGCCATCCAACTTAATACCGAAACTTTACACAGATTTGGGGAGTTAGGTTGAGAAAGCTAGTGCAGGGAAAACTGAATCAAATCCAGAG
The DNA here is from genome assembly GCF_052110815.1 of Crocodylus siamensis. NCBI lineage: Eukaryota > Metazoa > Chordata > Crocodylia > Crocodylidae > Crocodylus > Crocodylus siamensis. Next base: position 130,902,455 of record NC_143397.1, on the reverse strand, counting down.
GTCCTATGGTGGTGGGGAACACCCTTGGGGGTTGGAAGCACTGGGGACAGACCCCAACACTCCCAAAGAGGGGAACAGGGACCTCAACACCACAAAAAAATTACCTTCTAGGCAGGCCAGGGCAGAGAAAGAGCTGCGTGAGCCAGGTTGCACCAGTTCCTCAAGCAACTATTGATCAAGCTGGGTGATGGCCAGCTGATGATGGCAGCTGAAGCTGCCACCACAGGAGATTTAAAAACTCCACTGGAAGCCAGGTGGAGGGGGGAAGCCAGCTGGCAAGATACCAGGCACACTGAGAACTGACACACTGGCGCAAACAGGCCCTATAACCGTGGCCCGCGGTAGAAGGACTAGGGTAGAAGCTGGTACCCAGCTGGGAACTTGCAAACCCCAGCCCTAGGGCATTAGAGGCTTGAGGCCAATGATTCTCCTTAAGAGAATCGACCAGCTTTATATACCCCAGTCCTGAAGCCAGCATTTTCAGCCTCAGGGTTAGCATAGGGATCGGGGTGGTCAGGCTGATTGCCTAAGCCTACGTGTCACCCACAGCTGAGGAGGCGGATGCCCTTCAGGGCCACACATTAATCATATCTCTGAGTTAGTGTGGCGGCACAAAGATCTACATGGCTGGCAAGTGGACAGGGTGTAGGGGAGGCATATAATCTTACAGAGATTACGGAGGCCTGGTGGGACTTCACCTATGATTGGACCACAGGTATAGGTCGATACACCCTGCATAGTAGGGATCATGTTGGAAAAAAGGGTGGAGGAGTTGCTTTCTACCTGAAGGAACATTACACCTCTCTAGAAGGGAAGGTTGGCAACAAAGGGCAACTAGAGACCCTCTGGGTCAAGATGTGGGGAGAGCACAGGAAAGGGCATTTGACTATAGGAGTTTATTACAGACCTCCAAACCAACAGGAAGAGCTCAACCAGGAATTCTCTAGAGAACTGGCAGAGGCTGTACGCTCTTGGAGCATGGTTATCATGGGTGACTTCAACTACCCAGACATTTCATGGGATGAGCACTTGACAAGATCTGATTGCTTACAAAGATTCCTTACTTGCATGAAAGAGTTCTACCTAACTCAAGAAGTCTGTGGGATGACCAGGGGTAAGGCACACCTGGTTCTGGCCAATGGGGAAGAACTAGTGAGCAACCTGAGGGAAGCTCGGTGACAGTGACCATGAGATGATTGCTTTCTCCATTCACCGTAAGTCAGGGAAATCAGACAGTAAGGTAGAAATCCTTGTTTTTAGGAAAAATTACTTCCACAAGCTTAGGAGATTGTTTGGCAAGGCTCTATGTGACCATGGTCCGATGAGGAAGGAAGTACAAGAAAAGTGGTTGTTTCCCAAGGAAGCGATCCTAGGAGAACAAAGGAAGTCCATTCCCTTCCATAAGAAAAGCAGCAAAAGGGCTGGGAGACCCTCTTGGCTCAATATGGAAGTCATGGACCTCCTGAAATTAAAAAGAGAAGCTTATAAGGGATGGAAGTCAGCAATAACCACCAAAGACAAATACTCAGCAATAGCACACATCAGTAGGGAGTGGATTAGGATAGCAAAGGCACAAACCAAATACAAATTGGCAACCAAAATCAAGGACAATAGAAAGTCTTTCTTTAGATATGTAGGAAGTCAGAGAAAAAAAATAAGGGAAGCATAGGGCCCCGATGAACAAAACGGGATGACTGATAACCGACACTCAGGACAAAACCAAACACCTGAATGAATACTTCATGTTGGTATTCCACCAGTCCAAGGGTGTGAGGCTGCTTGACAGGATACAGGACAATCAAGGTGAGGTGATCACCCTCCTACAGTTGGTGAAGATCTTGCGGAGGAGCACCTACAGAGGTTAAATCTCAACAAGTCAGCAGGACCAGATGAACTACACCCAAGACTGCTAAAAGAACTGGTTGACATCACTGCATGACATACAGCAAAGTTATCTGAAGACTTGTGGAACTTGGGAGAGGCCCCAGAAGATTGGAAGAGGGCCAATGTGGTGCCTATCTTCAAGAAAGGTAGAAAGGAGGACCTGGGGAATTACAGGCCAGTCAGTTTGACCTCAATCCCTAGTAAAATCCTGGAAAAAAATTATCAAAGAATCTATTACTAACAGGCTAGCAGAAGGCAGTATTCTGAAGGATAGCCAACATGGCTTCATCACGGGCATGTCATGCCTGACCAACCTCATTTCCTTCTACGATAAGGTAACTCCACACTGCCCCGGAGAAACTCACTTCTTAGGAACACTTGTCCCCTCTAGGACCTCATTCCTTCACCCCACTTCATCCCCATTTCCACCTCACCCCTTCCCCCCTCCCAACTGCTCTGGGACCAGAAGAGCATAGTCCATGTTGCTGTGAACATGACTTTGTCACTGTCCGCATCACCAGGGGGCTGTGACATCACAGGCAGCCTGCCGTTGCTATGGCACAGTTCAGAAGCACACAGTGTCCATGGGCAGATACACACCATTTCTCTCCAGACTCCAGAGCGACCAGTTGCACTTGTGTGTACGTCAGGTAACTTCTTTTTCTGCTGCTACTTCATTCCTCTCTGCAGCAGCCATCCAGGTACAACCCCTTCTGCCCCTCGCAGGGACTTAACAGGCTTTTCTCACCATTTTCTAAACCTTTGAGGAAGTGCCACTAAACATGGGTGTGGGCAGGAATTTCCTCACACTGGGAAGCAGAGGGATGGGGTATTATCCAGGGCTTTGCCACCTTTGGGCACCTTTCTATCCAGAGCTCAGTTTGAAGAAGGCGGCTGTGAAAGGGCAATAGTTCACACCACAGAGAATGAAAGAGAGAAGGGGATCAAAATGGATCCACTTTCAGAAAATGGTGACATGGAGAAAGGGTCCAACTCATCTCTTTAAGGGTGGGATCTGGGGCAGACAGCTACAGAATATTTCCCTGTACTTAGGCAGGAGCAAGGAGAGGATTTTCAACAAAGCCTTTTCCAGCTTATCCAGGAAGTGAAGGGGGTGGGTTTCAAACAAACCCAGTAAGACCTTAAGTCATCACAGGTGGGCTGTTGCATGAAAGAAAGTCTGAGCGCAGCAGAGCGGGAAAGGAAGGGAAAGAATGAGCTTGTCCATCTTGGGGCACTGGCTCTAAGCAAGCAGAAGCCAGTGGTGCAGGAGATGGATGAATCTCTGGCACCTGGTGAGAAGCCCAGACAGGACATTCATCTCCTACACTGCACTCCAGGGAGGGCCCAAATCAAAGTCCTCCAGTATCCCAGGAGGCAGTGGACCCTCCAGTTTTAGGATGAGTGGGGATGCTGGGGCACAGCAGAATGGACACACCACCAGCTGCTCTTAGGAGGGATGGGCACTGCCTCCCTAATCAAACCACTCAAAGTGGAACCACTTTAGGCAGCAGTAGAGCCAGCTGGTCAGTGGCAGGCACTGCCTCCCTGCTCAGAGCAGAGCTGCTCCATGTAGCAGCAGAGTTATCTGGATAAGCGGTGGGGGGGGGGGACACCTGCGATCTCATACCCCTATGAGAAGGGCTTTGCATAACCTATTTTGTACTTGCACAAGTGTAAGTCAGGTGCCCTGGTCACTCCAGGGGAGGAGTGGGCTCTAGGGGCTGGACCAGAGGAAGCCCCTTCCCCTCCTTCAGCTATTGCTAGTGCTGGCACTGCCAGGTATGAGGCAGATAGATCACTTCCTAGACAAGCATGTACTCATGGTGTCTCTTGTCTCTTCCAGGATGGAGCAAGACTTTAGGACTGGGGCTGGGGAAACCCAGTCCAATCCACCCAGAACAGACAGCAAATCATCTCCAGGGGAGACTGGTGCCCCACAGCCCTGCACTTAGGACGCTGAGTGCAGCAACCCCCAGGCTTCCCCCCAGTTAAACATCCCGGCACCTGCGGAAATGCGCTCCCTTTTGGAGGAGAGTAAAGAGCCTGGTCCAGCACGGAGGAGGTGCCCCCAGCCAGAGGTCCAGAAAAGATCCCCAGGACAGACAATCCTGCTGCCCGTGTCTGTGGAAAGACCCCTGTTATCCCAGAAGGCAGTGAGCAAAACCTGGGGACTGGGGCTGGGAAAGCAGAGGACAAAGCAGCCCCAGGGGCGACTGGTGCCCCAAAGCCCTACACTCAGGGAGCCGAGTACAGCAGGCCCCAGGCTGCTCCTGAAAGAAATATCCAGGCACCTGTGGAAATGCACTCCTCCTTTTGGAAGAGAGGAAAAAGACTGGTCCTGTGGGAAGGAGGAGGCCTCTGTCAGAGGTCCAAAAAAGATCCTCAGGATGGGCAATCCTGCTTGCCTGTGCTTCTAGAAAGGCCCCTGGTTCCTGGGGAGGAAATTGAAGATCCAAGAAAGCCTTCTTGATGGGAAGCTGCTGCCTCCCAAACAAAACAAGAACCGGTGACCATGGGGTGCAAGGAGAGGAAAGCAGCAGGACACCAAGGTGGGCCCTCCAGCCAGGTGGCTCTGGCGCTTCTGGAAGAATGAGAATGCCGTCCACCCGCAGGCCAGGGAGACTAAGGAAATTCAGCAGCTCCTCAGGTGAGTGCTCTGGAGTGATGGGAATATGGGAAACCGCCTCTCCCAGGAGTGAGGTGGGGAGGTGGCGTGGGGTCAGCATAGAGGATCTTAGAGCCCTCTGCACAAGCTGTGGAGGTCGAGGGAGGGGGAAATCACTTTCAGACCCCTCCTGTCCTGTGTGCCCTTGCAGCAGGAGTCAGACAGGGGTCAATGTGGGCTCCCTGTCAGCTGGACCCATGGGAAGAAGGCCAGAGGTTAGTGTGGAACAGCTTCTAGGGGGCCCTGGCAAGGTATGGGCTGGTCCTTTCCCACATGGGCCCTTTAACATAGACATTAACTTTCCCCAGCTCCCATATGGAGGCTCCATATGCCAGCAGGACCAGCCCACCAGAAAGCCCAGGGGAGACCACAGGAAAGAACCTGGAGGAGCCAGATCAGGTAGGACCCTGCCTGATTCCTGAGATACCCCACAATACTTTAGAGCTTATTTCCTCCTCACAAAAGATGAATGTAGCAAGTGACAGTGGTGGCAGATGGCCATTCACCTGGCACTTCAGTCTTCCTGCCTACACAAGGCAGGCTGCTTTCCAAGAAGCTAACACAACTTTTAGGGGTTTGATTTTTTTTTTTTTGCAAATCGCAGCAGCATGTGGTTGTTTGTCTCACTGATGAATGAGTGAACTGTATGTAGGACACGCTCATTTACAAATGACTCGAATATGAGGTTGTCTTCAAAAGATTTGTCTTTGATCTCAGCCCTCAAACTTGAGTTCTGTCCTTTATTTCATTAATTTCTGAATGAGCTGGAGAACGAGCAGGACATGAACAAGTACAAGGAGAAGGATGAGGACACAGATGAGGAGGAGCCCAATTCAATGGGAACTGCTCTTTAAGTCAAAGGGGCCATTTGATTACAAGAAAGAAAAGACCAGATGTGGCAGCACCAGTCAGGATGCAGCTCTCCTCACTACCAAATGCAACGGGCCATTTATTTTTTTCACTAACCTTTTTCAAGTTAACCCTGTCGGTAAAGAAATGCAGTATATCTTGGTCTTGCCATGAAAATGGTTATATCCTGCAGGCAACATTCTGGTACAATTAAGTTAATATCAAAACTCACATTTAACACAGTGAGGCCAAGCTTTTATCTGGACTCATTCCGAGAGTCCAATGGTTATAGCCAAATCTGGGCCATACACTTCTACACCTGGAAGTAGTTTACATCTGACATTGAGGACTATCCTGGAATGTACTGTTGGTCATGTGAGATAAAAAATCAGCAGCCTAGACTTGTGCCAGTAGCACTTTGTAGGAACAACCAGACACCACAGGATATTTCCAGGATGCAAAATGGTGCCACCATGAAAACTGGGTTATGGCCTGACTGGGAAACTGAACCCCAGAAATCCATATGTAGCACAATTGTGAGAACATGGGGCTTTGCAAAAGCAGCGATTCTGACCCGGTCACTGGGAGCAGACAAAGACGTTCTGGAGAATACTATTGTGCTGCTGTCCTCACAGCACACAGCAAGCAGTCCTCCCGCTGGTTAGTAAAACAGAGTAGGATTGAATAAATCAGGAACAGAATGGTGTGGGTACTGTGCAGAGAGGATTCAGCTCATTATGCATAAAGGGGAAAGGTATCAGGCAGGAATAAAGGAAGCAAGAGAAACATTTTCATACCTGCCTTAAATAGTAAAACACACGATTATCCCCTTTGGATAAAACATGACACAGTTATGATCCTTAGACACAGAAGAAAAGAGAACTGTCACCTCAGATGAAAATCAAAGAAGATAAAGAGCAAGGAAATAGATTGGAAAAACCAAAAGGGAAAAGGGAGGAAGAGAAAATTAAGAAGGCATATTCAATAACTATTTTAAAATCTACATGTGCCACAGAAGAAAGAAGATGGTGGTTAAAATGGAGAGGTATTGTCAGGAATGCCACACAGAATTTTTTTTTTTCTAATTCAACCAGTTGTGAATTTTGAGTTGTGTGTGGGTGACACACTTCCTCTTGAAATACCTGAATTGCTTGTCTAGTTTTATTTAAAATAAAGGGAGGGGGGTGGGAAGAAAGCAAAAAAAAACCCCAAACAACAAGTGTTTGGAAAAGGTTCACAGAAAATCTAAGGTTCCAGTGGCATTAAAATATGCATTTTAAAAATGAGCTATTTACTAAGAACCTATGTGGTCTTGAATCATGCAAAGCCTCCAGAAGGAGGCCATGTATAATCACATTCTCAGTTGATACCAATCAGCCAGGGCAGGTGAACACTTGAAGTGCACATCTAGCCACACAATGGAAATGTACAGTATCTGGCTCAGAACTTCACTCCTCATCCACTTAATCAGATTCATCTGCCCTGCAAGCTGCCCCATGTAAATCCTGCTTTTTCAGCAGACCATCCCCAAATAGCAAGTGCCCACTTCTTTGGGGTTTCTCAATTTAAAAAATATCCGCTTGTTTTTCTTTCCACATTGTTTTGTTGCAAAATCCTGATTTTTCTGGGTGCTCAGCTGAGATTAAAATGATGGATCCAAATGCAAGTCTTAAAGAGTCTTCATTCATTGTCTTTCTAGGAAAAGCCCATTTACAAATGACTGCAAAATGAAGTTCTCTTCAAACCTTTCTCTTTGATTTCACCTCAGATGTCACAACTGGATATCAAACATTTGATAAAAACTTTGATAAAGCTGGCAGCAGAGAGAGGAGGGGACAATGAAGAAACTGAGCCAGGAAGAGGATGCTATTACTGGAGTCAAAGGCAAAGGGCTGGAAGAGACTTCAGGGGACAATCATGTCCTAGTCATGTCCCCTCCAATTAGACTCTGTGGAGGAGAAGGGGAAGGAATATAATACCACCACTATTTATATGCTTGTGCCTGGGACTGGCCTCTGAAATCAAGAACTGTCCCAAGCAATCCAGGACTTATGGTCACCCTATGTATTATGCATGTATTTTGAGTTTTGTGATGCGTTGTTGAGTTGAATCCTTTTCCAACTCCTTGCCTGGAGTGGGTATTGGTGGCGGCACAGGATGGTAAGTAGCTCACACCTATTTTTGGGGGTCCTGGACTGGATGGCAAAAACCCGGCCAGACCTATGCATCACTGGGTACCCACCCAGGGTAGACAGCAAATCATCCCCAGGGGAGACTAGCGCCCAATAGCCCTGCACTTAGGACGCTGAGTGCAGCAGCCCCCAGGTTTCCCCTCAATTAAACATCCCAGCACCTGCAGAAATGTGCTTCTCCTTTTGGAAAATAGGGAAGAGGCTGGTCCTGAGGGAAGGAGCAGACCCCCAGCCAGAGGTCCAAAAAAGATCCGCAGGCCAGGGAATCCTGCTGCCCGTGCCTGTGGAAAGGCCTCTGGTTCTTGGGGAGGAAAAACAGGAACCAGGAAAGCCTTCCTGAGGGAGAGATGCTGCCTCCCAAGTCAAAAAACAACTGGTGGCCATGGGGTGCAAGAAGGGGAAGGCAGCATGACAGCAAGGTGGGCCCTCCAGCCAGGTGGCTCTGGAAGAAGGAGAATTTGTCCACCCACAAGGCAGGGAGGCTGAGGCACTTGAGGAGCCAGTTCCAATCCTGGGCTCTTTATCAGCGTCTTCAAATTCAGCAGCTCCCCAAGTGAGGGCTCTGGAGTGATGGGCATGTGGGGAGCTGCCTCTCCCAGGGGCGCTGGTGGACAGGTGTCATGGGATCAGCATGGGAGATCTTAGAGCCCTTGGCAAGGGCTGTGGGGGTAAAGGAGGGGGAAATCACTTCTAGACCCCTCCCTCTCTCGTCTGCCCCTGAAGCAGGAGTCAGGCGGGGGTCAATGGGGGCTTCCCGTCGCCTGGACCCATGGGGAGGAAACTGGGGGTTAGCGTGGAGCACATTCTAGGGGGCCCTGGCAAGGTCTGGGTGGGTACTCTCCCCCATGGGCCCTTGAACAGAGATGTAAACTTCCTCCCAAATCCTGTGCAGAGACATCATACACCAGCTGAACCAGCCAGCCAGAAACCCCAGGGGAGACCACAGAGAAGACCCTGAAGGAGCTAAGCCAGGTAGGACCCTGCCTGGTTCCTGAGATATCTCACAATACTTTAGAGCTTATTTTCTCCTCACAAAAAATGAATGTAGCAAGTGACAGTGGTGGCAGATGGCCATTCACCTGGCACTTCAGTCTTCCTGCCCACATAAGGCAGGTTGCTTTCCAAGAAGCTAACACTACTTTTAGGGGGTTGGGTTTTTTTTGTAAGTGGCAGCAGCACATGACTGTTTCTGTTAAAGAAATGAAATGCACCCCTAACTACTGCTCACTACCACATGCTACTACTGATGATTGGCTGTGATGTTGTGTTTGAGCCAGTGTGCAGCTCTTATCACTACCCAGTGCAATGCAGTGGTCATTTTTTTAACTGAAGTTTTTAATGTAAACCCTATAGGAACATTAAACATAAAAAATAATCTGGGGAAGCCCAGTCCAACCCAGCCAGGGTGAATGACAAATCATCCCCAGGGCAGACTGGTGCCCCACAGCTCTGCACTCAGGGAGCTGAGTGAAGCAGCCCCCAAATTTTTTAAAGAAACATCCAGGTACCTGCAGAAATGTGGTCCTCCTTTTGGAGGAGAGGAAAGAGGCTGGTCTTGTGAAAAGGAGGAGGCCCCAGCCAGAGGTGCAAAAAAGATCCCCAGGGCAGGCAATCCTGCTCTGCCTATACTGGTGGAAAGGTCGTGAGGATGAGCTGATGCCTCACAAGCCAAAGAAGAACTGATGGCCATGAGGTAAAAGGAGTGATCAGGTGAAGTTAAAATGATGTATCCAAATGCAAGTCTGATGAATGAACTGTAGCAAAAACTCATGTATAAATGACTCTTAAATGAAGTTCTCTTCAAGCTTCTCTGATTTCAGCATTTTGAGATGTCACACCTGGATCTCCAGGACTTGACAAAAAAAGTTGACCAAGTTGTCAGAGGAGACAGATGGGGAGAATGAAAAGGAAGAGACTGTGAAGCAGGAAGAGGAGGCTGATAAAACCCTACCCACTGCTTTTCCCTGCAGGCTTCCTGCCCACCTGCAACCACCGTCCCCAACTCCCTATAGCCTCTGTGCAATGCCTACCCCTCCCCACATCTCTTCAAAACTTCCTCTTTGCATGCAGCCATTTGTGCCATGGAAAAAAAAACAACCATGTGGCCTGAGGTGGGGATAAACATACCCTAAGGCACATTGGGAACCACTGCTCATTGGCTGCCAGGAGACCTGGCAGTCAGAAAAAGAAGGAACCACTCACCCACGAGAAGAGAACAGCTCTTCTGGAGAGCGAATCGTGCCCCCTGTGTGGAGGCAGAGGACAGCCAGTCATGCCACAGAGCTCAGGCAGTGTGTGAAGAGGCGTTTTGTGCCTCTTTAGAGGAAAAGAAAGACCTGCGTCACAATTTACCAATGGGCACAGTCACGACTCTGAAATGGGGAACCCCAGTGCAAAGTTAACCCAACCACCATGTACTCCAGATTAGTTCCCCATGCAACACCCAGTCTATTTCCAGCCAGAAACTCACCCTGGGAGGAAGCTTGAGTGAGGAGAGAGAGCTGGAGCAGGACATGCTCTCCATCAAGTATGGGATACCTAGCCCCAGGAATGGGGTTCAAGACCGGATACTGAGCTTGGAGGAGCTCTGACAGAGCAGCTTTCTGCTGAGCATGGCAGCAGCTGTGTTTAAATCTCAGGAGGTGAAGGACTGCAACAAGAAGACCCAAATGGACGGGGAAATTTTCGTCTGATTACTGTCTTGTGAGGATTCTGGGACTGTTTAACCCCTAAGAGGGTATTAATGCCAGTAAATTACAGATTGGTCTGAGCCCCTGGAGGAAACAGGACAGACCTGGGGAAAGGGGGGACAGCTTAAACAGACTGCATTTTAGGAGGTGTCAGATTAAGAGTTTCTTTTTTTTTTTTACTATTTTTGTTTGACAGGGAATCCTCACTGTGGCAGGTCAAGTTAAAGACCAAAACTAGAGACAAAAAAATAGAAAGAAGGATAGTGTATAGAGAGACTCAAAACTAGTAGAAGGGACAATGTCAAGATTACAAACCCCAAGTGTGAAATATCTTTCTGTGTCTGGCCTCTTGGGATGTCCTCACAACTGCTTTCAATGGTGTAGATGACTCCCTTGTAGAGTGAAGACAGGCAGGACAGTGATGAAATAATGTGCGAGAAAGGTGGAATATAATAGCCAATTTTGTTGAGAAGGCTAAATTAGGTTTTTCTTTGAGAAGATATCTGACAGTGCATGCTAATAAGATAACACCTTGCTGATGTAAGGCTGGCTTGAAAGGGGAGTGATGGACTGGCAATTGAGAGGCTCTGCAATCACTGCATCCTAATCTGGATTGAGTAAAAATGGATTTATTAATTGATGAAGTGTAAAGAAGACTAGGTGAGCATGGGCAATTCGTTAATGGGTGAACCTAAATAAGAATCAACTGAAGGATGAGGGTTTGGGGGAAATAATTGAGTGATGATGACTCATGGACTGAGGAAGCATAAATAAGAATCAACTGAGTGATGATAACTCCTTAACTGATAAAGCACAAAGAAGGATTAATTAAGGACAATAACATGTTAATTCGTGAAGCATAAAGGTGGTTTAATTGATGAATACTCTTCAACTGTGGAAGCCTGAATGTGGATTGAGTGATGAAGACTCATTAATTGGGGAAGTATAAATATGGATTAATTGAGTGAGAATAAATCTGTGAATTGATGAAGTATAAATAAAGAATAACTGATGTGGTTCACTGAAATAGGAAGCTCTAGCAGACAGCAAAGTTGGCCTGATAGTTTAGCCTAACGATGTGAGCCAGCTCCAATCCTTGGCTCCTCTTTATCAGCCATCTTCAAATTCAGCAGCTCCCCAGGTGAGGGATTTTGACTGATGGGGATGTGGGGAGCTGCTTCTCCCATGGGTGCTGGTGGGTAGGTGCCAAGGGGAGACCTTAATACCCTTGGTATAGGCTGGTGGGGTGGAGAAATTAATTCTAGACCCTTCCTCTCCTGTGTGCTTCTGCAGCAAGAGTCAGGCTGGAGTCAATGGGGGCTCCCTGTCACCTGGACCCTTGCAGAAGAAGCCAGGAGCTAGGGTGGAGCAGCTTCTGGGGGCCCTTGGCGAACTCTAAGTGTGTCCTGTCTCCTATGGGCCTTTGCAAGAGACATTAAATTACCCCAACTCCCATGCAGAGGCTTCATATGCCAGCAGGAGCAGCCAGCCAGAAACCACAGGGGAAACCACAAAGAAGACCCTGGAGGAGCTTGGCCAGGTAAGACCCTGCCTGGTTCCTGAGGTAGCCCATGATATTTTAGACCTTATTTTCTCCTCACAAAAAATGAATGTAGCAAGCGACAGTGGTTGTAGTTGGTCATTCACCTGGCACTTCAGTCTTCCTGCCCATGGAAGGGAGGCTGCTTTTAAAGAAGCTAACACAACGTTTAGTTTTTTTTTTCTTTTTTTGCAAATGGCAGCAGCATGTAGCTGTTTCTCTTAGAAAGGAATAAAATACACCCCTAACCAATGCTTACTACCACATGCTACTACTGATGATTTGCTGTGATGTTGTTTTTGAGTCAGTGTCCAGCTCTCTTTACTTCCAAATGCAATGAACTGGTTATTTTTTAACGAAATTTTTACGGTAAACCCTGTAGTCTGAAAGACTCCTCATTCCTTCTTTTTCTAGTGAGTGTACAGGCATGACTTTGCTTTTTGCTGGTTGGTGCTTGCAGACTTAAAGAAACCTAAAGAACCTAACACTTTACTTTATATTTGGCAAGTTCCCAAGCTGAGCCCCACACATGCCCAATAGAGGCAGCATCTGTAAACATCTGCAAGCGGCCACAGATATTTGACATGTAAAACCAAAATGTCTGTGGCTTGTGAGTGCTGAGCACTCACTAATTATTCTCAGTACAACTGTAGATGCTTGATCCCTGGAGCCCTAACAGAGTTGGGATCTAGAAATGAATGAACTGTAGGAAAAGCTCATTTACAAATGACTTCAAAATGAAGTTGTCTTCAAAAGCTTTCTCTTTGATTTCAGCACTCCAATTCTGAGTTCCATCCTTTTAGCTCATTCATTTCTGAAAGACCTGGAGAATGAGCAGGACAAGGACAAGAGCGAGGATGAAGACAAGGATAAACCTGGTTCAATGGTAGCTGCTCTTCAATTATTAGAAAGAAAAGACCATACGTAGCAGCACGAGTCAGGGTGCAGCTCTCCTCACTTCCAAATGCAATGGACTAATTTTTTTTTAACTAAACTTTTTAAGGTGAACCCTGTAGGTGAAAAAATGCAGTATATCATCAAGGAAGACTAAAAAAGGAATGATCAATAACTTCAAGAAACCCCTGTCCAACTCTATAAGCCAGGTTACTGTAGAAACTGACAGGTCCAAAAGCAGATCTGTTGGCAGCAGATCCAAATTCACTGTCTATGGAGTTGGCCTCATTTATACCAGGTCTGAATGTGGTCCGTAAACAACAAGCAGACAAATGAAGAAGAAAGCGGGTCTCAGTTACAGTCAGGTCTCTCACTCTCCCGTCATCACCCACTTTGAGGCCCTTTGCCATGGCAGAGGAGTAAACATGTAGTGCTGAAATGTACATTAGCAGAAATGAGAAATGTACATCTTTATATATACATTATTGTAAGTGTGAAACCAGGCTGAAAAAAGCAAAAGGAGCAAAACTAGGAAAATAAGCATCCCCAGTGCTCAGCATGGCTGAGGGACACTCTGGGAGCTGATGCCAGCCTTATGGGTACCATGTGGTGCTCAAACTTACTGTTGTATGTGACTCGACCTTGCCAAGGTAGGGAAGTAGTGTTCATATGCAGAAGGCCACAAATCTCAGCCCAGCCCTGGCAAGGCAGGGAAGAGTTTAGATTCCCTGCAGAAACCAGGAGGATCTTTATCTTTCTAAGATGCTCATAGAAAAGTATTTATAAATACATGGAGAATTGTTTGCAGGATCCTTAGTTCACTGAAATACAATAACTCCATGAATATTTATTATTTGTCCTCAAGACTGCTTTCGCACCAATATGATAGGCTGCCTTGTAGTAAAGGGAGCTATCACAGACTGTCATGATTACAGCCATAGAGGAAACTTGCAGACAAACCTAACAGCTTTCATTTTCTGCATTAGAAAAGACAGCAAAAGCTTACCAAGATATGAAACTGGCAGAAAGGGAGGAAATTGGGGATTGGTAGAGGGTGGAAGGTTTTGTGCTGTTGCCTTGTAAAGGTGAGATCCAAAGTACCTGCACACACAGTTCCTCACAGTAGGCTGTAAGGTGCCACCCTGCCCTACCTTGTGCCTGACTTTGGATTTGAACAGCTAGCCACCTCTTTCCAATGGAGTCACTCCTCTTCTCCTTCACTCCTCTATTATTGGATCTCTTTTTTCCCATAGTCTTGCCATGAAAATGGTTATGTCCTGCAGGCAACATTCTGGTACAGTGAAGTCAATATCAAAACTCTTGTTTAATTAATTGAGGCCAAGCATTTATCCCTGACACATCCCCAGACTCTAGCGGTTATAGCAAAGACTGGGGACCTTGACCTGGAAGTAGTTTACACCTAACATTTAGGACTATCCTGCAATATACTGCTGGTCATGTAAGGTAATCAGCAGCCTAGATTTGTGCCAGTGGCTCTTTGTAGGAATAACCAGACACAAAAGAATATTTCCAGGGTGTGATATGGTGCCTGCAAGAAGACTAAGCTATGGCCTGACTGAGGAAAAACTGAACCTCACAAATCCATGGTTCACAAAGAGTAGAGCTGACAGGGATATGAGAACATGGTGCTTTGTAAAGTTAGTGATTCTGACCTGGGAGCAGAAAGAGAGGCTCTGGAGAATTCTGTTATGCTGCTTTCGCCCCTCTGGAGCAAGGGGTAGGGATGGCCTCCATTGTTGCTGGTTCTGTCAGAGTGCTGCCTGGGCTGAAACAAAGCCGGTTGAGTACTGTGCTGACCTGGAGAACAGGAGAAGCATCAAGCAGGCACAACAGAAGCCCTAGGCACGACACCAGGGAAGCCTGGGAGTTCCAGTTCCACTATGGGCTTTTCTCAACTTGAATGTTTCTACTCACCTGTAGGAGGCTGAAATGCTGCAGTACCAGAAGTGCCCAACCCCAACTGGCTGGGGCACTGTGGAGGCTGCTGTAAGTGAAGGACAGGAGTGGAAGTGAAGGCTCCCAGATGACAGGTTGAGCAAGCACCAGAAACTGGTGAGGGGCAGTGATTCTGCGCACATTTTCGTTTACTCCTTTGAGATGGACTTTTAGGGATCCCAGGCAGGAAGACTAGGGTTTATTCCCTAGGAAGGCACCCTGGCCAAACCTGGAAGGTCGGTGCATTTGGAATGCTATCAGTCTGAACTGGGGCACCAGTGACTGGTTTAAAGACTTGGAGGAAGTGTAGCGGTTGAGGAGCAGCTAATAGTCCCTGTGACAGAATACCATCTCTGTCTCAGCCCAAACTCTGTTCATGAGAGTTTGGTTACCATGGTCACTGCAGAGGGCAGACATCCCATGGACTCCAGGTAACCCTGAGTTGTAACTTGAGCTCGATACATTCCTGAGGGAGGGGGGAAACCTGCTCCTTCTGCCTACATGACGGGCATCACATACCTGGGTGGTGGCGTAAGCTCCCTGTTGTTCTAAGGAATGCCAACATAACTGGGAAGGGGCTAAAGACCCCCCCAGTCTATCCAGCAACCAGTGATGCATTTCAAATTGGTTGGCTTGCAGCCAACAGTTGCTGACCTTCATTGGATCAGGTAAACGGGGTCATAATGTTTATGTACATCAAGGACTACCCAGGAGGAGGAGTAGCAATGATGAAAACTCAGAGAGAAGCTGGACCATCTCAAACTTGGTCTTTCTCTTGAAACTCATGATCAATTAACTGCCTGCCTTCAGATGGAATCTCCACCTGCCTCTGGATGATACCCATGAGTAAGGTACCTGAGATCTAACTAGAAATATAGTTTGCAGTAACTCAGATCTGTGATCAAAGGCTACCCAGCCACCCTGTTTGCTCTATGGGGTTTCTCTGATATTACTCTATCATGTACCCTATTCCAAACCTACTCCTTGTAACCAATAAAGTTCTTCTTTGTACCTAGAGTGGGAGACTTACTGGGAGTGGGTCTAGATTATGCCTTGGGGTCCCCTTGGTTCAGCTAAGGAAGACCACTATTTGTGCTTCAGACTGAGGGAAGCACACCAAGTTCTTGCAGTGGGTCAAGTACCCTCAGGGCCTACTAGGCCTGTGTTTCCCAGAGAGCACAAGGCCAAGATCAGTCCAGACCCTGAGTGGTGGCAGCATTACCACCAGGCTAGTGGGTATGCTCCAGGAGGGGGGTCGGCCAGACATGAGGCACCCCCAGGGAGGCACTTGGAGCCTGGAAAGTGGTTGGGCACAGTGAGGTGGGTGGCTCAATGCAGAAGCACCACACCCTACTGGCCTGCCACAGTCCCCACTGGCCTCACTCAGAGCTGTGTTCACCTGCAGGAGGGAAAGGCCACCCTTTGACTGGTGCACAAAAGGGAGGGACTTGAATGATTGGCTTGGTATTGTGAAAGCAGCATTGTAATATTGGGATGGCAGGTGCTGCCACATACAGCAGCGTGAACAAGGTTTGCCAGAACTACCAATTTGGCAGGACAGGAAGGCCCCATCAACAGAATTCTACCTTTTAACACCAATTCATGGTGGGTGAGTCTGGAAGTGGGGGCCACACCTTTCTGCCTGGGGCTGTTAACAGGCAAGGCCTATGGCCTCAGCTGTGGCCTGTTACATTTCTGGTGCATTGGCCAGGAATGAAACCCAAGATGTTGGCATAATGAGAAAGCAGTTGGCTGGTACCACACCTGGTGAGGCAAGGACTCAGGTTCAGGATCTCCTGATACAGATCCTCCAAGGCCAGCAGAGACAAACAGAGGAATTGTTTTGGGCAAGGGCAGAGGAACAGGCTGCCAACAGCACATTGTTTTGGCAGCAACAGACATCAAAAGAAAAACTGGAAAACCAACTTGGGGCCCTAGCCTGACCAGTAGAAGGGTTTCAGATGCCCAAGATGGAGAAGTACAATGAACCAGAGGCCTACCTAAAGTCCTTCAAAAGACTAGCTCTAGTGGTCATGGGACAGGGGGCCATCTTGCGGCCAGTTGAATTCACTGGTCTACCCACCGGTCTAGGGCAGTTCACCCACCTGCCTTGCCTTTGATTCATCTCAAAAAAGTTGTTTATAAGGCGGAAGGCTGCCCATTTAATCCCTGATGCCAAGGGCATAATACACGGCTCTGAACCTTCCCTTATACCATATCCCATGCCTCGCAAATGGCATCGTTATGTGGCTCTAGCTCTGCAGTAGACCTCATTCTATGTCCACCTAGTGTTCAGACTCCACCTAGATCCCTCCTCCTCAGGCGCCCTCGTATTGGGCTGTCTGCCCTCATATTGGGCTGTCAAACTCCCTAAGCCCTTTTTCCTTCATGGCTGTTGCCTGCCTGGGACCTTTGGCTTTCCTGGCCCTGGTCTTACCTCTAGGCCAGGTGGGACTCCCAGCCTCTAGCTTTGGCTGTCTCTCATAGTGGGTGCTCTGGCCCTTTGACCAATCTGGTCCTGGCCCCGGCATGGGCCAACCACCTACTATTTTGGGTAGGTGCTGAGCCACTCACCCTCACACTCCCACACTGGTCCGCCTTTCAAGCCCCTTGTAACACATCTCACTCTCTACTCAGGCTGGCCTATGTGCAGTCCTTCAGGCCCACCCATGTGGACCCTACTCTACGTGGCCCACCCTCAGTCCTTCAGGCCCATATGGAGCCCAATCAATGACTCTTACATGCCCCCTCTATGAGGCCCCCTCTATGAGGCCCAATCAATGACTCTTACATGCCCCCTCACTGGGGCCCATACTCTGCCCCCTCACTGGGGCTCTCAAGCCTTATGCCCCTAGGGTCTCAGGCCTGATGACATGCCTGGAACCCTCACCTGTTCCCTCTATAGGGTAACCCACCACATGTGGGTCGCTGAGGCTATACAGAGCCCCATACTCTCTTCAGTAGGGAGGCACTGATGTGGCATTTTCTGGGGACCACCCCATCACTGGAAGCCCCACCACACCATCCAAGCAGGGTGTAGTCTTAGCTCATTCCCCAGGACCAGGAACCTCCTTCCTCCCCATAGTTCCCACCCTTAACCACCAGGTATTCTGGAAGCATCAGCTCCAGTGGGGCGATGTTGTCTCTTTGGCTCCCTGAAGTAACTGCCAGCTCAACAGATGGGTTTATATCAAGGCTGCTCAGTCCTATACTTCAATCCAGGAGCCCTCCTGTGATCATGTGACCACCTTGTTAGGCTGCATCGCACCTGCCTGCCACTCCACAACCTGCTCCAGCTTCTTAAAGTGGCAGGCACCAAAGCTGCCCTGCCACAGGGCAGCTAGGAACAAGAACATTGAGCCTACCAGTTGGGGCCATGGTTGACCAGCCAGGCTCAGGCTGCATGCCATGCCCTGTCATGGGAGGAAGCCAGGGATTATAAGAAAGCAAAGGAGGCGATATTGTATAGAAAGGTAGTCTTAACAGAAAGCTATCATCTCTGATTCCACGCAAAAAAGTGAAACACAGAAAGATGACCCCGCATACTCTTGTGGACCTTAAGGGACCTTGCAGAGAAGTGGCTGAAGCTGGAGCTGTGGTCCTTGAGAAAGGTACTGGATTCAATAGTGCTCAAGCAATTCATCAGTGACCTAGATGAGAGCACCCAATAATGGGTCCAGAGCTATCAACCGCAGTCCCCCAGAGGCCCTAAAGATCACCAAGGCCTTCAAAGAAGCTGAGACAGGTAAGCAAAAAAAGACTGAAGATGTGGTCAACCATAGTCTGAGGGTTCAGAGAAGTGGCAGTTGGAGCCTATGAGGTATGAGCAGGTGGGCTGTGGAGAGACAACTGGTGTTACAGCTGTGGAGGGCCAGGACATAGGGCCGAAGCATGTCCCAGGTCCCAAGGAGACTGCATATGGGAGAAACCAGTTTTAACAAGAGAAGATATTGGTTCTAAGCCAGAACCAATGAATTGTAGCTTTGGCTCAGCAGCTGGAAAATATTTATCTGACGACTGCAGTGATCATTGAGGGTCAGAAGTACCAGTTGTACCCAGATGCTGGTCAGAGTTGTGCTGACTACAGCAGGACAAGGGACTCCTAGCACCCTGAACAGGATGATATGCATGCATGGGGATAACCAGGCATATCACTGAAGAAAGTTAAAGTTGATGGTGCTGGGAAGAACATATGAATTACCAGTAGGGCTGGCACCCCGCCTACGGTGTCCCATGATACTTGGGAGGGACTGGCCGGACCTTAAGGCCATTTTGCAGAAGGTAATGATGATGGACAGTACACGATCCATTGGTCTGGTGGAGCCAAAAGACAGAGAAGCTGGTGGGATATCGAGAAGGGGAACACCCTGGAGACAGTGGCTATGAGAATATGGACCTAGAGTGGTTGATGGGACCTGGCCAATTCAGAAAAGAACAGACCAAAGAAGAAACATTCTGGAACTTCTACAAGAGTAGCGTGGCCCACTGGAACAAATAAATCTTACAGCCTGAAATGATGGCCCAATACCCCCAGTTCAAGGTAAGTAAAGACCTCCTATACTGGGTCAATAAAGGGGTGCAGGACAGTGATGAACAGGTTCAGTTGCTGGTACCCCAGAAGTACAGAAGGGTCCTTATGTAAATAGCCCAGTCCCTATCCACAGGGGACCATTTGGGCTAAGATAAGACAGAAGCTCAGCTAACAAAGTCATCCTTCTGGCCAGGGATTTACAAAGAGGTTGAGAGATTTTGCAAAACATGTTCAGTCTATCCCTGACATGCCCTAAGCCAGCCCCTTTAATACCATTTGCCTTGATTGTGCTAGACATACCGTCCCTAAAGTGTAGTGCTGGGTACCAGTACTGGATCATTCCCAAGTTGTAGTGTTGGGTACCAGCATATACCAGTCATCATGGACTATGCTACATGGTTCCTGGAGGCAATATCCTTATGCTCCATGACGGCCCCTAAGATCATGGTGGAGTTGATGAAGTGAATAGCCAGGGTAGGCCTACTTAAGAAGATTGTGACGGACCCAAGAACCAACTTCATGTCAGGCGTCCTGAGGTGCCTGTGTGGGACCTTACAAATCAAACACCTACAAATCATTATCACCTGCAAATTGATGGCTTAGTAAAAAGGTTCAACAAAACATTGAAGGGGATGTTGAGAGCTACCATGCAGGGGGATCCCAGAGTGGAACCAACTCCTCCCCCTGCTCCTGTCTGCCATTTATGAGGTGCCAAAGGCTTCAATGGGATTTTCTCCATTTGAGCTGGTCTGCAGCTATCAGCCCTGAGACCTATTGGCTTTAATATGTGAAGGCGGGTAGGGGCAGAAAGCTACAATAGGGGCACTTCCTACCTACCTGATCAATGTACAAGATTGGTTAGAGCTAGGGAAAGCACTGGCTGGTAGGGGGTGGGGTGTTCAGTGGCCACCTTGCCCTCTGCCCCACCCACATCTTTCCCCTGCAGCCTTCCTGACGCAGTCTGTGACCTGCCCCCATTACCCCCAAGTCTCTATAGCCTCTTCCTTCCCCACAATCCCACCAGCCCCAGCCCCTTTCCACTGCTCCCTGAGTTTGCCCTTTTCCCCTGCTCCCACAGTGCGTGCCCCTCCCCCCACTTCCTCCAATCTCTGCCCCTTCCCCCCATCCTACACCCAGTCTCTGTCTCTTTCCCCCTACCTTCCCCAGTCTCTGCTCCCCCCTCCCCCCCATCACTGGGGTTGGTGGGTGCAGGTGGCAGGAAGGCAGCAGTGGAAGGAAATGGGTGGGGCACAAGGTACAGAGGCAACTGGAACCCCCCCAGCCACTGCTTTCTCTGCTCTAGCAGTGGGGGCAGGGCATTCAGGTCAACCCTCCATATAATTTTCCAGGTATAGAATCTAAGTATTACAAATCTATAAATTTTCCACCTACATAATCTAATTATTGGGGCCTGTCTTATATTAAGGGTCATCTAATATTGAGAAAGGCATGAACCAGAAAAAGGGTTCAATTCAGCAAAGCATCACACAACTCAAATTTCCTGCATTATACACAGGATGATTATACCTCCAGGACTAGCTGGGAGAGTCCATTTTGGAAGCCAATCCAAATCAGCTGGTCAGCATTAAAATGAGTGTCCTGGGCACAGAGGCAGAGCAGCAGGAGCTGTGAAACAGGAAGCCTTAGCAGCCAGCAAAATTGCCCTAAAATAGGTTAGCTTCATCAGTGAAATGACCATTAACACTAATTGCTACTTCACAGGGGTTAACAATGAATCATTAGCAGCACATTACTCTCTGAAGCCTGCAGGGGTGGGAGGTTTGCAAGGTTCTGGATTTCACATTATTCCAGATTTCACATTATCCCACATGGTCTTTGAATGTAATAAAATGTATGAACTTCAAATGTAATACAATAAGAGCAAACAACTCCGATGAGTATCTTTTGCATGAAGAGACCTCCCAAGAGAATCCAGAAATCTAGTAAGCACCTTCCAAAGCAGCTTCATTTCACTAAAGCAGTTGGTTTTCACCAGTCCTTTTAGTCAAGCTGAAGTCAAGCTGATCTTCACCCACTGACACCTGTGGAAATTCAGAACTGAGTTCAGAATATTTTGTAGAGATATGCAGAACATAGGTTAGAGAGAATTTTTCTGTTGAGCACCCTATGTTTCAGTAAGATGAAAAAATATTTTAACCCAAAGCTTCATAGCATCATTGAATTAAACAGACTAATCCTCTATCCATTTTATTCAGTGACAAAAATTTTACTGACTTCAATGGGAGCAAGATTGTTTGTCTGAGAACACATCTGATAGATGTTGGTACTTGACCCTTATGTGCTGTGTAGAATTGAGTAGATAGCTGCTTTCCAGGCAATGATACTACTCTAGGGTTGTGTTCCTCTTGCCTGTTGCCACCACTTTTTCTCACCCCTGCTGACTGTTGAAATATCTAATAGGGTTAATCTTGCAAATCTTGAAACGTGTCCTACAATAAAACTATATTACTACTAGCAATTCATTTTGCTGCTTTGTTCTTCTAAATTTGTGAGCCAATTTCTGGAATGCTTTAGGAAAACACATCTGTTTCTGGATATTCCAAAGCTTTCCTCCGTAGGGGTAATTCTGGTAATAAAATGGTGAGTGACAAGACTTCAGAGCTGTATTATTTCAAGTTTACACACTTTCATTTGTGCTCTTCATAAGGTGTGCTCTTGCGCAGTAATTCTGGTTACTACAGATTTAGTTAGTACTTCATTAAGCAACTACTAAACTAAATGTGCAGTAATTAAGGCACATTAATGAATGTATTGATGTGCCCATCGTGTTGAAAATGAAATGCACAGAATAACTCATAATGCTTGGTTGGGGGTGTTCACAAAATGTCAGAGCCATGTTACAAATCCATCTCCAACCACAGGAAGCACAGTTTCAAAGGAAAAGGTTTGGAGGTCTGTCCAAATTCTTCTCTAAGCTGCATTTTCAACAACTAAGTTGTTTTTTAAGTCCTCTGCTGTGGGCATGTCTACACATGCAATTAATGCTAAGCAATAAACTTTGGTCCTTATTGCACCAGAGTTTATTGCTTCTGGGTACGGTTTGAATGTGCTCCTAGACTGCAGCATGTTAAGCCAGGTTGAAATAGCCTGTCTTATGTTACTTAGGGTAGATGGTCATGAGTGTGCTAATGTAAACAGGGTTTCTAACTCCAGACTTCTCTGAGTATCTCTCTACATGTACATGAAATCAAATGTGAATGAACTTCAGCTAATTTCAGCACAGTAGTTTCTTACTGAGACAGACATGAACTGGCTCATGAGCAAGCTGATCAGTGTGAATCTTACCTGTTCTGTGCGTTTCTTGCACAGGAGTGGATTCAATCTCAGTCCCTTCTCACAGGGGAGACTACTTCTTCTGTGCATCCTTTCAGGTGCAGCCCTCTGTCCACCCCAACCAGGGCTAAGAATGATTGGGAAGGAATCAGAGTCATAATCTCTTCTACTCCCTGCAGCAGTTCACAGAATTCAACATGCACACAGATGGGAAAAGTGTGGCTCAGTCCATCAGTTTCCTTTAAAAGTTACTCCTGAAGTAATTTCTGAAGTCTGCTTTGAAAGTTATTTGTCTACATCAATCCAACCTAGGTTAAAAGAAGAAAGTTTGAGTGAGAATCCTTAGTGAAGATGGAAAGCTAGACTTCAGGATCACCATTTACCAGTTCTCCTAATCCTAATTGAAAGTTGAAGACTCACTGAACTGTGAAGAGTTAACTACCTTAAAAGGTGAGCAAACTGCAGACAGATAAAGGGCTACCATTTTGAAACACGGCCCCACTTATGTTGTTCTGTATAGTCAAACACTGCATGATTAGGCCTGGTCTAGCCCTTATCACTGCTGCTGCACACGAAATGCTGATGCAGCAGCTCTATGATCTGGCTTTAGAAGGTTTTTGTGATGGGCAATCCCAGAAAGTCCCAAATGCTCACTATCCTTTTCTGTGCATTTCTCATAGGGGAAGATAAAGTTGAGGCACAACTGTGTACCTTCTATTTACTAGGAAGGGTTTATAGAAACTCTTGGCAAAACAGACATCATCCTAGAAAATTTTAGATCCAATTGTCTACAACCTCTGTTAAAATAGTAGGCAGTGGCTCTCCATAAGTTGGAAATCATATGCACCAAATTGAACTTTGCAAAGATTTCCCTTGTTTAAATGGCTAATTGAAGTTGTTAATGACTTTGGATGTTTTGCATATTATTGGGCATGTCTACATGAGATGCTACATCACTGTAGCAATGAGCTATGGCGATGTAGCTCATTGCTACAACGACGTAGTGTCAGTGGGCACAAACTATGACACAGATGCTACTGTGCAGTACTGTCAGAAACAACCCATGAGGAGCTGGGACTAAGCAGTAACGGTGATAACAACTGGACAGTCTGGCACACATGTATATGTGCCCACTGTTTGAAAAGTAAAACCACTGTATGTGTACAGCGTACTTAATGATGAATTAAATCTTTAAATCGCCTCACATGCAACTGCAATTACATGGTCTTGGGATTAAGAGAACATATTTGTTTTGTTGTAGACTGAAATTCAGATAAAATTGTTAAATACTTTGTTAGCTACATACCATAAATTTTGCACAGAGTGAGCAGATAGTATATTTTCCTTTGTTCATATCAGTTAAGTAAATATGATTCCACTTAGCTGAGAGGAATTATTCAATTCATGAACATGAGACAACAAGGGGAGAGAGTTGCCTTTGGTAGAATATCAGAAAGCTTTTGATACTGAAAAAAAGTTTGCTTTGGGGTTTTAAGTCTCTTTAGACATGCTTAGAAACATGCCTTCAAAACTGGGCTGACCCCAGGTGTCTCAGAAACTGAAATTCTTGAGAAATACTAAAAGGAGGGGGACAAAAAAACTAGGCAAAGCACTTAGGTATGTACAGAATTCTTGGCAATGTCAATGGGACTTGAGCCAGGCTTAGATTTAAGTGCTTTGCTGTACAGTGATGGGCTTTCAGATGTTTAAATAAAGGACATCCATCATGAACCCCACCCAATCTTGGAGGGGGTGGGGGGCTTTGTAGGGTGTCATGTAGTTTTTCTTGTGTTTGTTGTACTGATATGGTGTGCACAGTCTTGTTGAAAATCCAATGTTATGCTGTATCTGTTGCTTTTCTCGCTGTACAGATTGCTATGCTGTCTGTGTATATCTTTACAATTTAGTGCATGAGTTAGTTAGAGAAATTGAGGGATTCAAAATTAAGGATAAGGTAGCAGGTGAAACTGCTAAGTATGTCCTGCCATTATGTTCTAGGACAACTATCACTCCCAATCACTGACAGAAGAAACCATTATTGGGATGGGCACCCAAGACATTGTCTGCCTGCAATAGGAAAAATCAATCTCTCAATAGCAAAACCCCTTTAGCTAGGAGAATGTCAACTGCCCCTAGCAGGAACAACATTTCTAAAGGATTTTGAGGCTTATGAGGAATTTGCAGAAGAGGAATGGCTGGGTTGGCTTGTGAGTATTTTAAAGGGTATGTGAGTGGCACAGGTCTTTGGATTATCCCAGGTTGAGGGAGAGTCCAGGGGGCCAACAGCCAGGTCTGGCAGGATTAGCAGGAAGGCTGATCTCAGAAAAAACTGGCAAGTCTCTCTCAATAAGTAGGTGGCAGTCAGCTGAGAGGGGAAGAAAACTGAACTTTTTCTTCTGTCTTTGAACTTTATGTTCAGTTTTTCTTGTATTATTCTTTTCTTCCATGTTATAAGTCCTTTTGTTGTTTTGTTTCCTTGCTGACTGGCTGTGGTAAAGAGTGATCTCTGGGCAAGTGATATTCCAGGCTAACCCATTCTATGGAAAGAGAGCCTAAAATATCCTTCACAACCCAAGGGACCTGGCAGATATTCCCTTGCTGCAGCTGTGAGGTCTGGTATAATGGCAGTGGAGCCGAGGCTTGCAGGGATAAGCAGGTACCCTTGGTTTGTCCCTTGGGACAAACAGCAGAACAGTGGAGAGGAACTTGGGGCTACAGGGATACCCTGTAGATGGGTTTGTGACAGTATGCTTAAATGAATGGGTAGAGCTGGATCTATCATCTGTATATCACATGGGGAGAAAACTCTCTGCCAAGGAATTCTCTGTTGGTACCACAGGGGCAGTCAGAAGAGGTCAAAGTCAAGGTGAAGTGCTGCCATTGCAATGTAGGCTGTCAAACTGGAAGGGACCTCCTGGGTCCCAGGGTCCTGTCTCCTGCTGTTTCAGGTGACTGTGTCATATAATTCTGTTTACGTTTGGATCCATCTTAAAAGTAGATTTGGGTGTTTTTGTCCCTCTGTGTCTATTAGAAGGCTGTCCCAGGACCTCACTGCTATGCTGGTTAGAAACCTTTTTTTTTAATTTCCACTCTAAATTATTAATGGCCAGTTCATATCCATTTTGTTTTCATGCCAACACTGTTGTTGAGTTTAAATTACTCCTTTAACCCCAATATATTTATAGAAGGCAATCCTATAGCCTACAGTGCGATGCTGCAGCTAGTAAAGCGACCAAAATGCTGGCTTGCATCCATAGATGCTTCTCAAGCAAATCCCAGGACGTCATTCTCCCCTTGTACTCGGCCTTGGTGAGGCTGCAGCTGGAGTACTGCATCCAGTTTTGGGCTCCACAATTCAAAAAAGATGTGGAGAAGCTTGAGAGAATCCAGAGAAAAGCCGCACATGATCAGAGGTCAGGAAAACAGATCTTATGATAACAAGCTGAGAGCCATGGGGCTCTTTAGCCTGGAAAAGCTCAGGCTCAGGAGTGATCTGATGGCCACCTGTAAGTTTATCAGGGTGACCACCAGGATCTGGGGGAACATTTGTTCACCGGAGCGCCCCAAGGGATGACGAGATCGAACGGTCATAAACTACTGCAACACCATTTCAGGCTGGACATAAGGAAGAATTTTTTACTGTCCGAGCCCCCAAGGTCTGGAACAGCCTGCCGTCAGAGGTGGTTCAAGCACCTACCTTGAACACCTTCAGGAGCAAATAGGATGCTTATCTTGCTGGGATCCTATGACCCCAGCTGACTTCCTGCCCTTTGGGCAGGGGGCTGGACTCGATGATCTTCCGAGGTCCCTTCCAGCCCTAATGTCTATGAAATCTATAAAATCTATCCTGCTTCTGCCTTTGTTTTGCAGGGCGCACACACCAAGCCATTAGCATTTTCTTTCATAAGATCAGCTTTCCATTCCTCTATTCATCCTAGTAGCCCTCAGACCAAATTCTGTTTTTCTGGGTGATCAGAATTGCTCATAATATACCAAATGAGGTCTTGTTGGTACTTCATGCAAGGACACTGATACTTCCCCATGTCTTTTGGCTAATAAATCTTAGGATTGTATTTTCCTATTGTACTGCCTGCATCATATTGGCCACATCTACAAAGAGTGGTGGACTTTAGTACATGCATAAGCAAGTACTACATGACTGCACAGTAACCAGTGTTACTGCGCAGTACCATTCTTGCACCATTTTTTTCAGATGTTACCATTTTCTTCAGAGGTTACTGTGCAGTAGCAACAAGCTACTCTGCAGTACTGTTACCATCACGATTTATCTGGCATTGCTACAGCACAGTAGCAGCAAACTTATACTGTAGCATCTCATGTAGATGCACCCACTGAAAGGGATCTGTGAAAAATTAATACATCCAGGTCTTTCTTCAACTCAGTCATTCTCTAAGTGAGCTCTGAGTTCCGAGTTTTGGTGAGCTCCGAGTTTATAGCAGAAATACTTAGTAATTCTGTTTTGCCTTATGGTACCTTTCATGAGATTGATCATAAGAAAGATAAGCATTTTCTAAATTTAAGCAGTCGGTGTAATTTTTTGGTTGTCACTCAACCTGATCAATGGACCTCAACTAATCAGGTTTCTCTCAGTATGCAGCTACAGAGTAAGAAGGAAAAAAGGAATTCAGGAAAACTTACAGAAAAAGCAAAAAAACCCCAGACATTAGAATGAGTTAAAATAGCATTTTATCAGCAGAAAATTATTGGAGTTTAGCCCTTTAGCTCACAAAAATCCAGCCAATATTAAGCTAAATTTCACTGCAGCATTTATAGGTGAATAAGCAGGTATAAAATACAGGCTTCCACATTTAATAATCACTCTAAGAGCTATATTAAATAGCAGGATCATTTAGCTATTGAACTGGTCTGTGTAATATTCCTTACAGTGTATTTGTGCTATCCCAGTGACTTCACTGAGAACAGGCTTTTGATGTTTCATATTATTATGGATTTAAGTGGCTCAGAGACAGACTTTAATCTAATTCTGATTTTGATCTCAGACCCCTTGCTCAGGTAAGATGCTCATTGATTTCAACAGGAATGTCTGGATTAAGGAATGCACCATTGAACCCTTTAGCTGGAAATAAAGGCAATCGGTTTGATCTATACTGTGCTAATACACATATCTATGCACAAGCATGCATACACACATGCACAATTGAAGCAGGGCCTGACTCAGAGTGAGGCTGTGGCAAACTAATCCTGCCCTATGGACTCTCATTCAGTCTCATTAGAATACTCTCCTGATCCCACCTGCCATGCGTTGCTGGAATATTAATATAGATTAGCAAGACTGCCCTCAAAGACCGAGATGAGACATTATGTGCCTCATTCTGTCCTGTTCATCATAGGACAGCCTCCACCTGGCCTGATCTTCTGACTCAGGCCCCTGAGTAGGATGTTTCTCCCTCCACTTGACCTCAAACAAACCTCTGTGTGTTTTTCTCTCTCTCAGCTCCAGCTCCCAGGTCCCACCTCAATGCATTGCACCAGGCCCATAATTCAAAATGCAGAAGCCCCCTCCATGGCCTCCTAGCTCTCCTTTAGTCACTCCCAAGCCTTACATATGTAAAAGAGCCAACATAAATACATAACTAAACAACTAACCTTTGGGGTCTCCTCACCACAGAGCAGATCTGCTCCCATCCCTACCAGCCAGCTTTTATCAGCTCTCTGGTGTACCATATCCCTCTATATTAGTTCACCCAAATCCCCCCAAAACTGTTCTCCTCACAACAATCAGGATCAGACTAACTCTTTGGCCTGGAGCTAACCTGATATATTTACTAATTCTTTCTCCTTCTGCATGCCTGATCCCTATTTTTTAGAGTCCATCACAGGGGTTTCTCATTAGCCTCTCATCAGCCTATCTCCCTATGAGCAGGGTTACAGATTTGTGGCCAGCTGCTCCAGCCTACGCACTACCTAGCAGCTAAGCTAGTTTCTTTATACGCTGCCCTCTACAATGTGTTGCGGCCACTTAACTCTGACACTTGCCCCTTCTCAACAGTAGAGGTTACTCATTGCCTTATTATCAGCAGCTTGCTCAGC
Organism: Crocodylus siamensis; assembly: GCF_052110815.1. Classification (NCBI taxonomy): domain Eukaryota; kingdom Metazoa; phylum Chordata; order Crocodylia; family Crocodylidae; genus Crocodylus; species Crocodylus siamensis. The sequence goes on along the minus strand of NC_143397.1, from coordinate 130,873,885 downwards.
TCTGGTGCAGCTGCTCTTGGATCCTTTGCCTGGACTATCCCCTGCTTCATTTTGCTCCATGTTAAGTGGCCTGCAGAAGTTATGTAGCTTTGGAAATATTCTTTTTCTGTTTTGGTTGCCTGTTCCTTGCTTTTGGTCCTCAGTCAGCCTTAGTAGCTGGTGTGTTTTATTGGTTGTCCTCCTCCAGAGGTTGCCATTTTATGCACCATTACAAAAAGTATGCACCTATGGATTTTTCAGCTCTTCCAGGTCTCTGAAGTACTGAGAAGGGTTTGCTGAAGAACATTTAGAGGTTACCTCAGATGAGCCTTCAGAAAACCTGTGGAGGTTTAGCTGGCGTTTACCTGCACTTTTCAAACAGCCTAATTGCACTTGCAGAAAGGACGTCTCTACTAAAAGGTTTTGGCAGTCCCCAGTTAGAAGTACCAAAATGACTCCTTCAGGATGTTTTGCACATCTAGGGTTTGCTTTAGGAATGTCACAGCTCTCCCAGTGAGGTTCCTCAGATGCACTGGCAGTTGTCTGACTGTTGGAACATAATATGGAACACACTTCTTCCCATATGGAAATGAGAGCACCTCTTGCCTAAAAATCATAGCATGGGTTTCCCTGCCCATATTTAGAAGACACGTGTAGAATTCGGGAAGAATCTCTCATTCACTATTTCTCAACCTACACAAAGGTTTGTTTCTAGACCAATTTCAAGATCAGTAAATTGTTGTGATTAACTTTTCCCACCCATTAAACATACAGTCAGCTACAGTACCCATCAGGAAATTCTAAATATAAAGAAAGTAAACCTCCTGCATCCACAGCAGGCTAAAAGCAAGATGGTAGTACTCAGGGTTGTAGTAGGTGGCATTCATTCAAAGTCAACATATATATAAGACCTGATCTAAAGGCCATTGAAGTCAATAGCCTTCCAAAATCTTGTTTGACTGCTGAGATTTGGCAGGGTGGCATAGAGCCGTCATTCTTTTCATGATGTGAGAGCAAGCAAGAAGTGGGGAGCAGGAGCTGGCTGAGGAGAAACTGATCATTTACACCAGTAGAAGCTTTCCCACAGTAAGGGAATGCTCAGTTTGGCAGATTGCATCTCCTCTGTCTAATGCCGCCCTGCCTAACTTCTGGGTGCCTGTGTCTTTTATTGACACTAGCTCTGAACCTCTCTATGCCAACATGTGGGCCGTGGGCTAGAACTGGCTTGCAGAGCCTGAGGGCTTTGCCTATACCCAGACTGGGGTAAGCAGTGAGAAGCGGTGCTGGGACTAGGGAACTTCCAGCTGCACCTTTGTCACTGCTGTGTCTTCCCCAAATCCCCAACTCTCTCTGGCTGCAGTGAGGGTACAGCTTCCACCCACTGCGGAGTTGCACTGCTGCCAGGCAGCTGGAAACTACACTAATGCTGCTACTTCTTAGCCCACTGCTGGAAGGAGTGCTTGCACCCCAGTGAGGAGGGGCTAGAAGAAGCAGTGGTAGTGCAAGTGCAGCTCCCAGCTGCCTGGTCCCAGGGTAGGTGCAGGTGAATCCCCCTGTTGCTGATGTACCACAGAAGCTACCTAGCCTACATTAGACAGGAGCAAAGTTGTTCTGACCCATGGTTTGAAAAAGATTGCCAGCCACTGCTCTTTGTTCACAGGAAGTTAACAAAGCCTAATTACCTGGTAGGCTGAAAGTGCCTTGAGATCATTTGGTGAAAAGCAGGAGAGAAATGAAAAGTATTATTATGCTAGATCATTAACAGAAGGGATTTGAAGCCTGACACTATGCTGAGTACTCTCTCCCCAAAAGAGGTCTGATCTTATCTTTTTTATTTGCTCTCCTGCACTGGAAATTCCTTTGTATGGAAAGTTTAGACTTGGGATTTAATGGATCAATAGGGATTTAATTGTATGTAGCTTGAGCATTATTGCACATATCCAAAACCGCTCCTTCTGGTTATTTTCCATGACGTTTTGCTTTTCTGAATGTAAATTTCTTCTATCAGTTACATTTCTTTTTATCTTTCATCTTGCCCTTCTTACAGGTAAATGATTTGGTTTATTGATGTTTATTTCCATTTTGCTTTCCTTTAAGGATCAAAAGGGTGTTGTATATAGGGGCACAAAATCCAAAAGTAACAGAGACAAGAAGCTGGTCCCTGTCTACTGGGTGCTAATATTGTCAGTGAACATGACAAATCCTTTTTTCATTTGTATAGAGGTTTGATCTTTCTTCTCCCATCTAAGATACAACAGTCTATTTGTCCCGTAAATGCACAATGAAGTGTAATTTCACTTCTAATCTTTGTTGCATGGTCTGGCAATCAGAAGATCAGCTAAAGAGTAAAAGACCATGACAAGTTCCAGTTCACCAAAATGGTAATATTCAGCATCACTGCCTGAATCTCGTTTGAGCCTGCTTTTGTAGTCCGGTTTCCTGTTAGAGAGACCTGAAGGGTCAAAAAAGCACGAACAAGGATAGTGAGGAATCCTCTGACACAGGATTAAAAGAGGAGACCAGCTAGCCAGGAGTCAGAGCATTTTAATCTGCTCCATTTCTCCTTACAAGTAAACCAGGTAACTTGTGATTTTTATCTAAAGTTTCCATGGAAGACTAGTTTTCTGGGTTGAAAAATCATTTGTCAGCACTGATTCCCCTCCCTTCTGTGACCATTTTGGGTGCCTCAGTGTAGTATGTATTTTACTAGTCCACTTTTAAATCTGATTTTCTAATTTATGGATTGAATTCCTTATTTCTTCATTTTTCACTATTGGGAATTTGTTTGGATCAAGTTCTTCGCACTCTGACAAACTGTAATTAAGTTTCCAACATGAAGTCCTTTGTAAAATTAAAACTGGTGTTTTTGTCAATGACATCTTGGGACAAGGATGTCCAAATATTGCAGGACATTATTGACCATTCCTAAAATGTCTCAGCTACTAGAGGTTGCATATACCTTCTTCAATGGCTGACAATAACAAGACATTCCAGTGTCCTGCTGGTTCAAAATGAGACCCTGAGTTCTGGTGCCAGTAGTTTTGGCATGCCTCACCTCTTTGGCCGAACTGAAGTCATCTCTAGGACACAGTTGGCTCTTCTTACTGAACAGAATGGCCTAGATTCTCAGTTTGTGTCAACTGGCATGGTTTTATTGGCTTCATGGAGGTACAGTGATTTGCACCAGCTGAGAATCTGATATACAATCTGAGAAATATCCCTTATTTAGGGATGCATAAAAAGAATGCCCATTAATGAAAATATTAGGGCAATTAGACACAGAAATACTTATTAGACAGCAAGCTTGAGGGGTAGCCAGTTCAGTCATGTATAAATGTCATGCTATCCCTACATGGCTGGAGGTATTAAATTTAGTGTGCATGCACACGCGTGCACAGTTGCGCACACACATACATCCTTGCTTCTGGAGGGAAAGCCAAAAATTGGTCATTGTTTATAATACCATGCAGTACATGGCAGCTTGAGAGCAAAAGCCTGTCTATAAATTAAACAATAATGCTAATTCACATGGAGCATAGTGCTCAGGCTGTGAAGGCTTATTGAAAGGTGCTGTCTTGTGTGTTCACAGCAGATGAAGCTTTGGTTCTTGCTGATCAGATTGGGAACAGCTTTTAAACCAGTCACATGGCAGGACTGCCACAATGCTTTATCATGATGATTAGGGAGCACATAATTAAAGCCGCTCTCAACCTGGAAAAGCATTCTTAGCAGACTTCAGAAATTCTAAACTGCTTGTTTATTGAATAATTATGGAACATAATTATGGTAATGAGGTTAGTTCAGATTTACATATTAGCAATACTTTTTAATGATCTGAGTATACAAAAGTGAGATAAAATTTAATCTATTGTATATGGAATTTTTTTTTTTACCATAAGACAAAAGGAACCCATACAGATTTATAGGAGCTCTGGGAATTATCATGTAAGAAATCCTAGGGTTGTAATGAAATAACTGGAGCAGAAAACACTCAGACCATTGTATGCACAGAAATCCCCAAATGCAGAGCTACTGCTGAATGACATGAAACAATGTGAGTTTTGGAAGCTTTTTTTTTTTTAAATACCACTAAATGGGCAGCAGGCTTTTGTGTCTTTCTGGAACTGACATCAGATCAGTGTCCATTCATGTTTTCATGCAGCAATTGCTTTGTCCGATGTAGCCTGTAGGCGGGTTATGATGTACAGGATGTTTGCAGAGGGGCAGATGAATGAAACCCAGATGTTATAATCCATGTTGTAACAAGGGAGCACAAACAGCATCTGGGTCTGGAGCAAGGTCTGGTGCCTCAGTGAGAAGCAGAGTTAGATAGTCTGCTGCTGGAGAGAAATCATTTGTGGTTGGTGGGCTGCCTACAAGCCAGGATAGGCTTGCTCCTCATGACTGCCTTGAGGTGGTCATCATTTTCAAGGAGGATTATTTTCTATTTAGTGTCCATACTCTCTGCAAGTCTATTCATAGCATCTGACCAAGTAGAGTGTTGCCTATGAAAGCTTATGGCTTTCTAAACAAGTTAGTCTTTAAGGTGTCATCTTACCCTGCTTTCCACCCAACTTCAGACTAACACAGCTAAATGTCGCTCCCTTTAGCATAGCTAAGAGATGCATTGGGTTCATGAAATCACTGAAGTACCTCCATTATATCCATAGAACTATTGCTTGCACAAATCTTCCTTTGCCTTGAAGTACTGTTATGCTGCCTGCCCCAAGGCTCTACTACTACCCATGTCTCTTTTGTGAAGTGCTACAATATCACAGCCTAGTGGAAAGTATTCTGAAGCATGTACTGCTTTGTGAAGTTCAACTTCACAGTAGTGCAGATTTCTGCTGAAACTTTAGGTAGCACTCTTCAGAACTGTAAAAGGATATTTGAAAAATGCAGCACAAGTTTTCATAGTCTAACACATCATTCCGTCCCACTGCATTGCAAGATGCCTTCTGAAACATGTGCTAAGCTTTTTGAGAGCCAACCACAAGATATTATGGGTTATTTTTCTTCCTTTGATGAAAAAAAATGCCATGCCCAAAAGCCCTGTGCATTATGCATATAGTAAAATCTGAAATGCCTGAAAACATTTTCAAATTTCAGTCCTAAAACAGAACTAGGATTAGGTTTATTGGAGTTTCTTCTGGCCCATGGACCTTCAAGCAATGCTGAGCATATTTATAGCTGACTTCTTAATTCTGAGCAAAGCTGTACCAGTTTATAGTGTTTGACTAAAACCATTTGAAATATGTAATCTCACCTGTTTTCAACAAAAAACAGGTGAATTGTGGTGCACATTTTGCTCTCAGATATTTGAAGGCATTTTAAACCAGCAGTTGTAAGTAGGGAAGTATGACCTGGAATGAAATCCTGCAGATTAAATTAGAGAGAGACCCAAACCATAGTTCATACCTGGATTTGATTGCCTATGATTGGGAGGTTTTCATCTATCGTTCTGGTCTGGCAAAATTTAAAGGGAAAGCCTTTGCAAAGTTTTGTTCCAGATGTAGAATCAGAGCCAAACATCCAACGTTCAGGTCTGTTTAAATCAGTGCTTTTAGTTTATACTCATCTCTGTTTAAAATGCAAGAAATAAGTTCCCACAAAGTCTTATCATTCCCAATAAGGCAAATGCAAGTTTATGTTCTCTTGCTCTCCTTTCTCTATTATGTAAATTCATATCTATTAAGGCCAAATTTCTCCTGGTTGCTTTTAGCTCCTGGTATATTTTTTGTAATTTCTATGTACCATTTGTTTTATTGGGAATCTAACTATTTAGCCACCATGAGAGAGAATGCTTCTACCTTGATAGCACACAGTAATGTGTGGTATGAGCCAGTTCTGGTCCTGAAGAGCTTACAAAGAATGTGGGAGAAAAGGAAGAATTATACTCATTATACAGATGGAGAAGGGGGAGGGGAGGAAGAGAGAGGTGTTGGGGAGAATGTGACGTTGACTCTGTAGAAGGGTTTGACAATGAATTCTTAGTCCTCTGGATCCCAATCCAGTGCCTTATCCTCAAAAGTAGCCATCCCCTTGCACTCTTCCAATTCACTTTGCAGTTCAGTCCTTTCTTGTGTGTAAACTGTTCTTAACTGTTTTAGTGTCATTTGCAAATCCGTTCACAGTTGAATTTCTATCAGGGGAACTTCCAAAAATTAAAAAAAATATACAAAACAGCCACAGAGTGTGCGAAGAAAGACAGGATTTATTCGGTTGAACTTGAATAGGCAAGAAGTCTCTGAAACCTTGAGTCCTGATCTGCAGGGAGCAAGCATCCATGTTTCCTGAAAACAGATGCTTCACCCTTGTAATGGAGACAGCTCTGCAAACCCCCTGGAAGTGCTCCAGGAACAACTCATGGTCTTCAGACCACAACTAGAAAAGCAGTACAACTAAACAGTCTTGCCTGTCATGATGGCCCTGTACCACAGACAATTAAAATAGAAAAGGAAGAAAACATAACATTATTCAAGCCCACAGGATTTTTTATGCAACATTTGCTTCGTGTAACATTTTATGTAACACTCACTTAATGTAAAAGTCACTGAGGCAAAACTTTGTGACTGATACTGAGGAGCAAAGTGGTGTGTAAGCATGCACAGTTACTACTGTACATTAGGGCAACCCAATACGCATTAATTTAGTACCTCACATTGGCAGTACTAAATTTTATTCGCATTAGAAAAAGTGCATTACTGAATGTGTAGACACGCCCAATGGTTCCAAAATGTAGGAGGTGCTAATCACCCAAAGATGTCTGTAAAATATAGATTCATGAGGCTGTTGGAAGAGGATTTGAGGAAAGAAATATATATGAGAAAATAGAAAGAGAGGGCCACCAACCTTAGAGAAAATAGTTATAAATAATTATACCAGTGGTATAGCTCACTACAGTGTGGACTAAAAGAAATAAATTGATCACTTGGACTAGTGTGGGAAAGGAAGAAAACGTTCGTAAAAATGGTGGAATATCTCTGGAAATAATTTCTGTCCTCTTATATCTTGGTTTTAGTTATACCTGCACAATTACACGCCTATTCAAAACAGCTGTAAAGCAGGACTCAGCATAACCTTATCTCTAAATTTTCTAAGTTTCCAACACCTGATTTTTTTTTTCTTTTTAAACTCTGGTATTTTTGAAAGGTAACACCCTCTCAAAGCTCTGATAAATGCTTGCAAGTCCTTTAAGGAAGTTTTATTTTTGTGGTGAATCTTGTATTTCAGTCCCAATCCTACACTCACTGAAATCATATGAGTTTTATTTACTGGCCTCAGTAAGAGCCAGAGCAGGTCCTGCCCATGAAGTCAACATTAGATAAGAATTAATTTGTTTGTGGGTATGACAGGTGTGTTGACACTCAGGATTCCAGTTCTAGTTCCTCCCACCTCAAATATGACCACTGGTTTTAAGGGAAATGGCCCATAAGCAATATAATGTATAATATATGTGGCTGAAAAAGCTGCTTATTCTGAAGGTCAGGATCAATTTCTAACATTGAAAAATGCATCCTATATGGAAAAAGACGATGCAAGCATAAAGATAGTATAAATAAAGATGAAAATGTAAACAAGCGCCTGTTTTACCGCATGATTAATGACTCCAGCTGTTTGGCTTTGTCCAAACAGAATAGGATGGGGGAGGGGGTGGAAACAGGACACGGTGCATATGGGAATGTTTTTCATAGTTTTAAGCCTTACAAAAATTCATACATATTTAAGTATAAATGAGTCTAGGAAAAAAATCTTCCCCTGAGAAGTGTCTGAGAAGTTCTCTCCTGAGCCAGAGCTGTTCTCCGTGTCATATTGTAGCCTGGTACAAGAAGGCTAAGAAGTCTAGTTCTGTAAACTATTCTTCCTCTCTTCTAACCCCTGACTCTCATTTTTGGTAACCATTTTTTTCACTGATAACCTGCTTCACCATGTTGCCTCCCACTTCCTCTCTCAATGTATTTTGACCTTCAGATCTGAATTAACTCTCTCTCACACTGACAGGGCTGCTCTTTGAACCTTGTCTTGACTAATAGCTGCTCTGACTCAAACCTCTCCTTAACTAAGTGGCTATTCTCACATCATCATCTTATCTTTTTTTATATCATCCACTGTCCTTTCCTTAGGAGTGTTGCATTTAAGAGTCTGGAGCGGCCTAACCTTAAACTTTGATTTAAATTTCTACACAGGAAAGATTACCTATCAATTAACATTCCCATATAGGGACTAGCCTTTCTCTATCCTGTGTTAGTCGGCTCTGACTCATGCTGATTCATCCTAATGGTAGGGTATTTAGTGTGGGCGAGCAGGGTACCAGCCCCGGGCACTAATTTAGAGGAGGCACCAGACTGGCACCCCATGGGGTTGTTACAATTGGTGTGTAATGAGTCAGTCCCACAACTGTACCAGCTGAACCCAGCCTATTATAGCAAAAGCTGTACCAGAGTGCAGAAAGCCCAGGCATGGCAGATAAGATTCCACTCCCCATTCTTCAGCCACTGGCATAATAGCCCTGTTCACTCCCTCTCCCATCACCTTTGCCCAGACAGCCAAGGGAGCCTACTACACCTCTGCATCTTAATGATGGTTGAGCAGCACAGAAAGAAGCAAATGGCTTCTGCATCTGTTTCCTAGGGGCAATTCAGCTCAGCCCCAGCTGCCATCTGAACATCCTACTTTTTGCACCACCAGGTATCCCTCTTGCTTATATAAGTTTCTAAAACCCTGGTGCTGATAAACTGCTGCAGCTGCAGGAAGGGGGTGGGTGGTAACTAGAGTCTATACATGAGCCACTCTAATTAAAGCAGTGCCATGTCTCATGTATCAGCATCCCCATGGTTAAAAACGGCAGCAGGGGCTCTTGAACTGAAGCTTTTGATGAGCTTTAGTTCAAGCACCCCCACCGCCATTTTTAAGCATGGGGGCACTGATGCACAAGACACACTCTGATGCGCTGGGATTCCAGCGTATCAGAGCAGCCTTCACACTTGTCTATAGGCGCCTTTACGTACCTGCATCAGTTGAAAGTCAATAGGGGTTGAGCTTCTGAATCACCTTTGGAAAAGGGTTTTAGGCCACTAAGACACACTTGAAATTTTTAATTCTACGTGGAGACCTGCCATGAGAGTTTTGTCCTAGATTTAAACAGGAATTTGTCCTTTTAGGGCTCTGCTGAGAGAGACCACTCTGGGTAGGTCTACTTTACAGAGGGTTAGGCCTGAATTTGACTCCTTTAGACAGAAACTTTCCATGTATTAAATATTTTTTTCAGTCTAAACTAAAAAAGGCATACAGGTTCTCAGACTACAATAATTTAAGAAAAAGACAGTTACATTATTTGTGACATCACTGATTGTGCTGTTTTCAAAACAAGTGAAATAAAAGACTGATTTCTCATTTCTTACTTTATTAAGTCAAGAGAGGTCCAACTTGAACATGCAGGAAGGTCTGGAAATTAGCAAGAGGAAATATAAGAAACATAGTTAAATAATCCACAGCCCTAGAGGCGGAAGTAAAAACACGTCCGTTTGTGGTTTCTGAAAAAAAGCTACTCACAACAGATTCTTTAGTTCTAAAAAGAACTTTGAAACTATCTAAGTTGTCTACAGTCTCTCTAAATAGTTGACTAATTAACAGATAGACACTTTGTTATCATGCAACATTAATTTTAGTGAGGACTTGGCCCAGAAATATGAGAAGCAGAGCAGCAAGAGAGAGAAAGGCGAGTGCAGGGAAGATTATTAATGAATAAGATTACTACTGCACAAGGTGAGTGAACTGCTTATTTTAATTCCTAATGTTATAGAGGTCCTCCCTATTCCAAACCCTTAGTTTGGGATTGATCCTGTACATCTTTGGGTGATCTAGTCTCAGTCCAGCAAAAGATTTAAGCATGTGTTTAATTTTAGTAAACAAGCATTAGAGCTTGTTTATCATCATGTTAGAGCCTGATTTGCACCTGGCAGCACTAACCATTTCCCTGAAGCTGTGCCTCATTTCTTGTAACTTGCCACTGCATTTTATGACTAGTAAGTATGCTGCCTGGCCAAACATGCATATTTCCTAGTGTGGAGTGGCAGTCCATGCATACACTGGCTTCTCTGTATATGCAGCTGTTGAAGACTGTTTTTGTTCCAAAAAACAAGAACATGGCATGTGTAAGCATTATTTGGAAAAAGATGGCAAAATCAGCAGTTCTTGCAAACTCTTTTTATAGCTTTCCACCAATGTTTGTAAGAATGTTGTTGCTCGGTATTGTGAATGCTCTCATGTCTATTGTGTGACTGTGTGTGCCAGAACATGCTTTCTGTGGAAACCATCTGACACACATCACGTAGGGATCCAAAACAATGGCATGTGATTTAGGTTACTGGCTGTAGAGTTTACACAACTTTTAGGATCACCATTCAGAGATGGTAAAATCCTCTTTACCATTCAGGGATCACCATTTAGAGTCACCATTCAGCCTGTGCCTTAAGTGACTACTTGTAGAGTTTATACAGAAAGTTATGAACAGTTGGTAGTTTCCAGTGGCAGTCAGAGACAATCATTCCATACGTTAAAATAACTCTGAATAAAGGTTTTATGGATTAAAAAAATAATAAAGTCACAGTATTAGTGCACTATTAAAAAGGGTGTCTCTCACCTTGTATAGCTTTTCCACTTCAGTTAACACAGGCTATAAAAAGAAATGCAGGAAAAGAAAGAAACATGAGAGCTTTTGTTTAGTGAAGTTGCACTAATGTCGGCAGGGTTGCGCAGTGGATGAGAGAGAGAGCGCAGAATTTATCTGGCAATCTCAATGGCCATCCATTTTTTCCATTTGACAAAACAGACTGTTGAACACAATGCAGTGTATAGCCTGAAAAATAATCTGCCACTTTATCATAGAAAAATGCAATGAAAAAATGCTAATTTTGTTTATTTAGAACCAGGGCCAAGCTTGACAGCTTTACAATGCCTCACTTGTTTCCCCAAGGGTCCCTGAGGGTGCCCAGACACAGTCATACTACAGCTCAGTTCAGTACCTTCTCAGCACATGTAAACCGTATAATCCAGGACAGTTGAAGCCAGACCCTCAGTTCCTCTGAAATCAAGGGAGCTGGCTTAATTTACACTAGCTGAAGATAGAGCATGTTATCTAACTCAGCAGATAGCACCAGGTAGTAAAAAGTTCAGTCAGAGTGATGAGGTTTTCCCATCAATGAAATGGTACTGGTCCACAGACACAGTTAAATCAAGTATCCAAAATACCAAATCATCTTAAAATAGTAAGCAAAATGGAAAAGGATAACACATGAGGTTAAATATCTGGAGCAGGACATTTTTGACTGATTCTTGAGTAAAATTATTAAAACCACATGTGATTTATGCTGGTTCCAATATGGCAAGTAACCCTTCGGCTTTTATTCCCCCTAGCCTGCCTCTTAAGTACACTGCATCATGCAAAAGGCCTATTCTTTTGTCTGTGGGAAATAAATGAACACAGGGATGATATGATAGTAGAAAGCTGTGAATTCATTAATGCAGGGAGGCAAACCAGGGTCAGCATCTTACCTCAGCAACATGTGACTAATTATATGACTTTCAAGGATCAGTTACAGTTGCCTACTCCAGTGGTCTCCAAACTTTTTTGATCGCACACCCCTATCAGTAGAAATTTTTAAGCATGCACCCACAATATATGTAGAACTCGCACTCTTCCCTCAGGATACCTTGCATACCATACATGATACGTGACCATCTGACATACAGACCGAATGAGGGCGCTAGTGTCAATCCGTATATTAAATATTAGTAAAACTTAATTTCTTTCTTATTCTTTAGATAAAAATAAATATAAATAGAAGTTCTAATATTTTCTTCCCGCACCCCAATGGATCATCTTGCTCACCCCACTTTGGAGACCACTGGCCTACTCCACAAAAACCTATTCACTTGCAGGGATTATTTAACAAAACATATCAAGCTGCTGCAGTAGCACCCCAAAAAGCATGAAAAAATACAGGTCCAAATCCTTTGCCATTGGGGTTTGTTACATCTATTAGCTTCCTGAGCATTTACCCATTTACACAAGCAACTCATAATACTGTAGACAAGGTAGTCGATAGTGGTAGTGAACCTAACTCCAAATATATTCACATATGTAGCTGAACAAAATATCAGCTTCAATATCTGATTAAGTTTTTTAACAAATCAACTTGGACTGGCTTTACTTTGCTTGAGTTTACCCATTTTGTGTTAGCATTCTGGAAATAGTCAGATAAATAAAGTGTTATGATAGGAACCTTACCAAGAATGGTACAGTTTAAGCAAATACTGGTAGGTGGAAAATTTGAACCAGAAACAATTGTTACGATCATCCAGTTAAGGAATATTCATATGATCTATATGCCCAAATGACACTTTCAAAATTATGTAGCATGAACTCAAAGCAATACGTTTGGGGTAGGGACAGAAGTTACGCATAAATCAATATAAATGAGCAGAAAGCGGTTCAAATCTGTAACACAACAAAAGTTCAGCACACATAAACTGCTTTCAAAATGTCCAAAACTGGTTTAAGATAAACTTGGATGGATGTAGTATCAGACTTAACTTGAATCTGGAGGGGATCTGGGACAGAAGTTCAATATACTAATTTAACCTAAATCAGTTAAATCTCAGCCCCCCAGCATCCTAGGAAGTTCTGCATGTCCACACAAACCTCCCTGAGCAGGGTGGATGGGTAAGACTTGGCCCAAGCTGTTTGCTCCAGCTGAGCAGGGAAGCATGCTGTAGTGCCCCCTGGCTTCTGGCCTGAGCCACTAAAGGCAGGTAGCTGCATTTCCAGAATCAGAAGTGAAAGCCTGCTCACTTGCTTATCCATTCCATTTAGACAGCTTAGACTAACCTGCGAAGATTGAATTGATTCAGCCTCGGGCTTTTTGACTGTCTGGACTTAGCTTTAGTGAGCAGTTTTGTGAGTGGCACATAGTCTGACATATACTTGCATGGTATATTTCCAACAGCAAACAGCTGTTCATTTAGAAATGGTTATTAAAAGCTTCTTTAAAAAATATTAGATAAAGAAATAATTGTTGGAGGGAAATAAAAACTTCAGAGGATTTTTTACCTCAATGACTGAAGTATTATGTTCTCTGGAATGTGCTTCAACTATTAGACCAGCATTCTTGCAAACCCTTCTGCTGATATTTAGCTAGATGGTATCTTTAGACACAACTGTAAGTAAGATGGATCAACCCCAGAAATAGTCCTAGAAAATACTGTACTTTGGAAACCTCCTCTTGAAGCAGAATTCCCTCTCTGCTCCCTCCTTGCTCCAGAGGTGCGAGATAAGTCTGTTTGTTGCTGACTAAATACCAGCAGCAAATTACTATGTCCCTACACCAAATCAACCAGGTACCAACTGTCTGCTGAAGTTGAAGTTGAGTAAAAACTCAATCTCTTCCCATCATTCAATGCCTATTCCCCTTGCACATGCTGCATTTAGCCCTATGCATCCAGACCTAAAACCTAAATAATCCCTACAAGTATGGAAAGGTTTTCACTCTTGCTCACTGCATTGTGTGGATGAACGGCCCATGTTACAATACATAGCAAAATTCTTGATTCATATTATATGGATGTGAGATAAAACCGCATTTTTAAAGAAGAAGAAAGTTTTAAATAATTTATTTTGTTGAAAATCAGGTATTTGTAATTTTGTAAGTGGGAAGAGAATCACAGAAGAAAGGAGAGCTGTTGAAGGGACAGACATCTGGAGCTATGGTCCTCTGCTTGATATGATCCCTTTTAAAGGTCGCCCACCGGGATACTACATCCATCAAATTCTTTTTCTAAAAAGAACAGCTATGCCAATGAAGATTTATATAACACACTTGTGCTACAATTCTCTATTCTTTTTCTCCAAACCCTTATTTTAGGCTCAATAATAACTTTAGCAGGCATATCACAGGAGCCTGCCAAACTTTCAAACATTTCCTTGATGTACGATGATCACAATGGAAAGGAATGCAGGTTTTATCCAACAGTCAGCAAGGTTTTGTCTTCTTTAATCTCTACAACTAAATAATTTTGTAGTTCTTAGTCTCCAGTGTAAATCTTAATTGAGGCTGACTGTCAGTTAGATTGTTTCAAGATTCTTCTGACCAGAAGACTGGGGTGCTCTTTATAGCAATTACAGTGTAAGAACCCAATGATAAAATGTCACACCTCTTTTATTGTTGTGATCTGTTCATGTGTGACAGTCTTACAGTACTGGGAGGAAATTAACTCACTCTGAAAGTTCAAGTTCCCTTTTTTATATATACTGACTTGTTTTACTTTCAGTTCTATTAGATCTCAACAGTGATGTGACCATTCATTCACTAGGGGATTCAACTGAATGTCAGTAAAACAGGTTTTTTTTTTCCCAACATGCTCTCATTTTACTTTGCATTGGGTCTACTTTTGCTTTTTTCAACACTAGTTGTACTAATCTCCCCAGAGCAACCCGAGTAAAATATTCTCTTCCTTCTCTAGCAGAACTCATAGACTACTGTATTTTCTTGAATACAAGCCAACTTTTTGCCCTCCCCGCCCCCACAATCAGAATGTAAAACCAGGGGCTTTAAAGCATAAAAGGCTTACATTTGCATACAGGGAAACAGCATTAAATACACTGGCTATCTTTGAACTGCTGCTAAAAGCAGCACGTGCTCAGTCATGGAAACTTACTATGATGATGATTAAATGCAGCCAACACTGAGAATGACTATAAAACACATGACCCATATTGGGCAAATTTATCTTTTTCCTTGAAAAAAAAAAAAAAAAAAGGGTTTCATGTCCCAAGGCAAATCAGCCAGATCAGTTCTGAATCCTTTGAATCTTTCAAAAACCTGATGTGGCCATACTACCAGCAAGTATCCCTCACCCCAGACTTTTCAGCCTGGAGCTTCAGATACTTTCAAATCCTTTGGCAGACATCCTATGTGCAAGCCTCCAGGCTTGAGGTTTGGATGCCCCCAAGTTCTGCAGCTATACAGCTGAGGGCAAGCAAGAGAAAGCTCAAGAGGAGTCTCCCATTTCCAAAAGTTTGGCATGTAGCCGAGATCCTCCCACTGGAAAGCTAGCTATGAGGCTCTTGTGGGAACTCTTGTCCGCAACCAGACAAGGGTGCACCCTCCACTACATCAAGCCATTTTTAGGGCACCTACTGGGTCAGGGTACTTCCCCCTGCCACCTTCACGATCATGGTATTTCCCCTGCCAGGCAAACATACCACAAGAGTCAGTTAGCACAACCCCATCTGAATATGATATATGGTAGTGCCCATTGAGCATATTCCCCCTCAGCACCTACTCTTTTCCAAGCCATGGTGAGCCACTACACTACATACATTTTTACTCCTCTTCAGTCCTACAGCTGAGCTGTGCCTTTCTTTCCCATTTCCAAAGATTCCTGTTTCTTTACCAGCCTTAAATGTCTGGCAAGCATCAACAAGTGGGGCCCCAAACACTTCACCAAGAATATCTTAGTTGGTCCCTCTCTCAGCCTGTCACATCTGGTTTCACCTCATGGAGGATGGGGCCCCACTAGTCAGACCAGGCTGCCACATGCTTCATCTGCATATCAGTTTTTCAAGGATCCCAGACCTCACGGCAAGAACGCCCAGTTCCAGTCATGGGCAGGGGCTTATTAGCACATGGATCTTTTGGCAGGGGGAAAGGGGTTGCATCTGGAGTATGCTGATATTAAGTAGTACTGATCTGTGGGGGGTGGATCTCATGGCTTGAACTGCTGTTGACTCTGCTAGGGCCCAACCCAATGAACTGTATGGTAAATCATGAGCATTTTAGCTTTGGACTAATATCATGCATAATTTGTGCTACCATAGTGGGTTCTGGGTTACTTAGCTGGCTTGCTCTATCTTTTGAGGTTCATTTACAGGCTTAACACCATATTCATTCCTCAGAGCAGAGCACAGTCACTGTAAATAAACAGACAACCTGTGTTCTTCTCCCCAACTATGGGAAGTGGCTGGGTTCAGGCCTGCTGCCACCAGCCTACACTGCCTTCTCTTATCAGCTCACTCCAACAGTAGACACAATCTCTGGCCTCACTCACAGTCTCTCCATGTCCTGTAGTTGTCTTCACAGTCACAGGCAGACTCTTAAGATAAAAAGCACTCCAGGCATGGTCTTTAGGCTCCACTGTGAGCTGACCTGTCAGCTCTCTCCCTCTCAGCTGTCTACTCTCAGGCCTCAGGTCTCAACCCTCAAACTCAGCTGTCTGCCTAGCTCTAGCTCAGGGGTGGGCAAAATGCAACTCAGGGGCCCCTACAAAACTTAGAAAATTAATCTTTGTCTGCCTCTGGCTGCCTGTCATGTGGTCCTTGATTTCATAGACATTTGGGCTGGAAGGGACCTCGGAAGATCATCAAGTCCAGCCCCTTACCCAAAGGGCAGGAAGTCACCTGGGGACATAGGATCCCAGCAAGATAAGCATCCAATTTGCTCTTGAAGGTGTTCAATGTAGGTGCTTGAACTGCCTCCGATGGCAGGCTGTTCCAGACCTTGGGGGCTTGGACAGTAAAGAAATTCTTCCTTATGTCCAGCCTGAAACAGTCTCACCAGTAGTTTATGACCATTCAACCTCATCATCCCTTAGGGTGCTCTGGTGAACAAACATTCCCCCAGATCCTGGTGGTCACCCCTGATAAACTTACAGGTGGCCATCAGATCACCCCTGAGCCTGCGCTTTTCCAGGCTAAAGAGCCCCATGGCTCTCAGCCTGTGGCCATAAGGTCTGTTTCCCTGACCTCTGATCATGAGTGTGGCTCTTCTCTGGACTCTTGATGGCTTGCCAAAATTCAGTAAGCTGCCCTCCACCCAATATAATTGCCCACCCCTGCTCTAGCTCCTCTCCCTAACTCTCCCTTCCCCACTTCAAGTCTCTCTGGAAATCTCCCACTCTCTGCTTCTAGATTCTAACTCTCCCCATCCCTGGCTCCCTTTCCTGGGAGACTGACCCTCTCCTACTGGTTCTTCCAAAGTCTCTCTCCAGGGTCTTCCTCCTGAGAGCCTTTTAGCTTCCTGCCAGCTAATTATCTCTTTCAGCTGGCCCCACTGCCTAGGCAATCTGCAATCACCCCTTACTGCCTCCAGTTGGGCTGTAACCCTTGCATGCCTGCAGACTGCCCCCAGACTCTTTGAGCTGGCAGGTTGCTACACTGTGGATGCATCTAGATGAGACGCTATGTCACTAAGGCAACGGAATGTTGCGGGCATGAACCGTGACACTGATGCTACTGCACAGTAGCGATGATTGATGTGCAGTAGCATTAAAAACAACCTATGCACCACTGGAACTACAGAATACTAGCAGTTACTGCACAGTCAGGGGCATTTGTAGAAGTGCCACCCTGTTATATAAGTAGTTGCCAAGCTGCTAATTAAAAGTGTGTTTACAGAGTACCTGCGCTAAAACCTACAGCAGTTTCAAAAAAGGGTCAAATCTGTCAATTCTGGGTGAACTAAATCTATGGGTAGTATTTGCAAATTGCTACAGCCATGTTTATTTCAAGGTCATTTTTTTCAAATTTGTTTTTCATTTCTATGTGCTCAGGGAGAGTTGGGTCTGACAGGGAAGCGGTGGGGAAAGGTTTGCAGGGGGAAGAAGTTGGGGGGCAGATGGCAAAGGGGGCTACTTGACCCCCAGATTTATATTCTCTGCTGTAGCAGTAGGAGGGGGCCAAATTCAAGGCATACCTCCATTAGATTCTATACTTAGAAAATTATATCGAATTTATAAATTTTCCATATATAGAATCTAATTATTGGGGGGTCAATTTATAAACAGGATCATCTTACATTTGAGTAAATAGGGTATTTGTTTTTTACTTAGAGATTTTCAGAAATAGGACAGATCAAAATAGAGAAGCTAAAAAGGCATTCCCAGAGCTAGTTAATAACATTTGCATCAGCAGGCCTTCCTGCAAGCAAAAAAGAATTGCAGCTAATTAATAGAGTTTGTGGAGTAGGTGGAAGAGAAAGGAACATTCCTGTAGCCTCCATGGAAATTATTTTGGGTCCAGTTTCCCGGAGGGTTGTAGTGGTAAAACTGTACTATTTTCCCTTATGAACATGAATGGTCTCTTTTTAATAGGGCAGGGGACATATGTATCCTATTTCCATGATCACCAAACAATCAGCATTCCTATACAAAGAGTTAAGAACAACTATGTGGATCAGCTGCACCATTCTGTTTCCCCTTCACTGAAAGTAGTGGACAAGGTACAGATTCCCAGCTGACAGAAATAAGGAGTGGAGGCATCCTAGTATGCTCCCTGTCCCTTGCAGTGCTTCCATCACATGACTGCAAAATGGGGCAGGGGTCTGTTTAGAAAACAAAAGAACCAAAGAACAGGTATACTTAAAGGCAATGTGCTTCTCAGAGGAAAAACCCATCTGAAGCTCATGCCATTCTTTGTACCATTAAGCTTTAATCACACTCAGCTTTAAACACGCTCTAAAGTCCTACTTCATGAATTCTTATGCCTAATTGCATTCCCTTTCTAAGTCCTTAACCTCTCTGTGCCTCAGTCTCTCCATTTTTAAAACCAGGGATAACACTTCCTGCTCTCA
The DNA here is from genome assembly GCF_052110815.1 of Crocodylus siamensis. Classification (NCBI taxonomy): domain Eukaryota; kingdom Metazoa; phylum Chordata; order Crocodylia; family Crocodylidae; genus Crocodylus; species Crocodylus siamensis. The sequence goes on along the minus strand of NC_143397.1, from coordinate 130,855,280 downwards.
AAGTCATGTCATCAAACCTCACAATTTCATGTTTGTCATGTTACACATTCAACGCTACTGAGCTCCAAAGAAAATAACAAATCAGAAGGTGCTCAGGCCTTCTTAGAAATTATGATAGTCATAAAACAGAATGTCCAAAGTTTAGTTAAACATTCATTTGAATGGCAGACAAAGGTGCCAAGATTAGCCCCTTAGTTCTGTTGTGTGCTAGAAGTCACTTGAAAAATGTACCAAGTGAGCATTTTAATTCAACTAAAATACATAGACAGTCAATGCAGGAAGCCATTATTTCCAAATGTGCTGAAGATGTGGCTTTTAGAAATGTGACGTGTTATCTTTGCCTAAAATCTGTATACATTTTAACTCGCAGTTGCCATAAAAATCCAGGAAGAAGCGTAACAGTACTACTAGTATATTTGCAAATAATAAAAGCATGGTAGTTAATTGCTAGTAGTAAGCAGGCAGCACTCAGAAGGACATCGTTTATGTAAATTATAATAATCTGTAGGGCATGCACCCCCAGTACATCAGATATATCTAACTCAAGAGCTTTTTCTTAAGGCAAGAATCTGAAAACTGTTATGCTTAGAATTACTTGAATGTTTTGGACCAATGCTGCTTTTTTATGATGCTACGCCAGCTGAAGTAACTTGAAAAGACACATTTCACTGGTTTAGGTCTTTAACCTATTGATGTTGATGGTGTTATGCTAACATACATGCCAACAGAATCTGAAGCAAGGTTCATGATGTCTAAGAAAAATGCACTTATAATATGTTCTGAGTCAGGTTTTTGTTCTAATATTCCCATCCTGAGTTTTCAAAAACCAACTCCTTCTGTTTCTTCTTTCCTATCATTCCTTGGCCAAAATTTTACTTCTTTGTGATACCATATGGGAATATCGTGCAAGGAAGCTAGATTATTTTAAGGATTGTAATAATATACAACTTAATAGTACAAGTGGAAGATTATGCGCTTAGGGACTAACAGCAGGAATTTTTACTGTGTTGGGTTCTAATCAGGTGGAAAGTAGAGAAGAGGAAAAAGACCTATTTGTATTAGTCACAGGACCAATGTGATGCTGCCTTGACTGAAGGAAATGTACTCTCAGGTTATATCCAGAGTGGTATTCATAGCAGAGACAGAGATATAGTAATGCCATTGTGGAAGGCCCAGTGAAATTTCAACTGGAACCTGGGTATGTTTAGAATCAGCGGGGATCCAGGTTTTCTGTTTCCCATGGAAAAATGGTTTAAAATGTGGATTACCCCTTTACCGGAGTAAAACTTGGATTTCTCATTTTAGCAGAGAAGTGGGGGACTGGAGAGGGAACAATGTGGGGGCAGGGAGAGGTGGATTTTCCTAAGTTAAAGGGATGGACCAGAATGAATAGAAACCAAAGGTATGCTACAGTAATAGCAGAGACTACAGTGGAGTGTAGAGATACCTGAGCTCACGGGTGGATCTAGAATTTTCAAAAGGGGGGTACAGAGGGTGTGGTGCCTCATCACATATAAAACACCATATAATTTTCTCCAGTTAATAAACCAGAAGCTTTACTAATACGCTAGGGACCTAGCGATGTATTATTCAATTTAAGATGGAAGCAAAAACAAATATCATTTTATTGAAATAAATTAAAAATAATCTGCAGGGCTGTAAAATAGGAGTTTCATTACTAGGAGCAGCTAACAGACAACAGAACTGCAGAGCAAAGAATAGTGTGACTGCTGGAACACCAATCATTAAAAAGAGGGTTGACAGCACCCATGGAATGAAGAGTTCAGAAGGGATCAGGGAGATTATAGTGAGCCATGAAATCAATTGACTCCTTCAGCACTGCTCAACTTGAAATGCTGCTGCCACTGTCAGGCAATTGACTTTAAACTCTAGGTGGACAAGGAATCAAAGGAGTAAGCTTGACCAGAAAAAAATATTTTTTTTTCCAGGACAGCAGAGTTTATACAAGGACTTTTGCTGGAACAGCTATGTCTGTTAAGGGTGAGATTTCTTTTCCTATACTTAATCTTCATACCTGTGCTGGGGAAAGAGTAGTCAGTTCCCACTGTGCTTTCCTTCCATAGCTATGGTTATGTTTAGTGCGTTCCCTAGAATAGTTTCAGAAATGCTTGTCTGCATAGGTTGGTGCATAGGAAAAAGGAAGAGTTTACATTCCAAATAGGGAATTCTGTGCTGATTTCCATTTTGGTTAGCCTACTAAGGGGCACAGCTCAGCCAATCACTCATTGCTTTGTAACAAATCATGTGGCATAGATCAAAGGTTATTGAAGAAATGAGTAGTTATTTTCTCCCAAAGTTGTTACATAATCAGAAAGCCATTTAACCATAGTGGGCTGAGGAAGTCTACAACAGATCAGGATTTTTGCCAAGTGTTTGGGAACCAAGAACAACTGTTGTGGCTAATAATGATGATTTTAAAAGCTTTTGGGGGGGGTGGGATGAGACATGTTTTCAGGTTTGTGCCATGTTGGATTATTTTTTAACATGGCTCTGTCTGCAGCGCAAGTACCATTTTGTGGCAAGCTGCAGTTGGATCATTTGAGAAATGCCAGTAAGAGTAGAAAAGTGAATAATATAAAGAGAGAATATTAGAGGTGGGCCAGCACTGAAGTTTTGATCTGAATCTAATTGTTCCCAGAGTCTGTGGCTGTAAGTAAGCACAAACTTCATGCTCTTCCTGGATTGGCTCACCTGGTCATATCTTGTCTCTCTTGTGGTGATGTTGAGCTTTGAACCCTCTATGTTATACTGCCTTTCAGTTCTGTTTCCCCTTTGGATACCTCCATATCTTCTCTCATGAAGCATCTTATCCATTTCAGGTGGTACCCATAAAAATCTACAAGGCCACTACATTGCCATCCTCCACAGCTGTCTGAAAAAAGTTCATACCTCCTATTAGGCCACAAAACACTTGACAATGTCCTCCCCCCATCTGCCCCTGGGGCAGTTTGTGGTCTCTGAGCTCAAACGTGGATGTAAGGTGTTTGGGACACGGACAGAGAAAGTTAAAATGAAGGGTAGGCCTAGAATTATGGAAAGAGGGGAAATTATAAGAACATTAGAAGAGAAGACTGGGAGGGACTTCTTGGGTCACTGAGTTGAGCGTTATGCTATTGCAGGAAGTTGTGTTAATACCCTTTTCACAAACTCCATTTTAAAATTAGTTAGGGTTTTTTGTCTCCTCTACTCCTGCTGAAAGGCTGTTCCTCAACCTCATTCTTTTGATTGTTAGAAACCTACCCATTATTAATGGGCAATATATAGCCATTTTGTTCTTGGACCAATCTTGTCCTTCATCTTATGGCTCTTCTTTTCTGATATTTGTTCTCTTGCTCCATTTGTGGAAAGCAACCACAGCTCCTCTTAGCCTTTGTTTTGCTCCATGAAACAAGCTAAGCTCTATAAGGCTGTGTCTACATTGTGGTCCCTGCTGTTTCTCCACTGTATTGTACAAGGTACCTGTAAACTAGCTAGATCAGTGCAGGCTTTAAAACCTGCCAGTGAAGCTAGGCAAAAAATTTGGCAGTTATTCCATGCTGATCTCTGTGTTGCCATGCCAGATTGCTCTCAGCACACAGGCTAACTACTTTAAAATAAGCTCAGTTATGCACAAAGGCCAAACAAACAGATGTCCCCTTGTGCCACAAATGCCCCAAAAGTGAGGCCATGATGGGCAGTATTGGTTTGTGTTGTTTTATTGCAGCAGGCAACTGTTAGATTTATGGTGGGAGAGTGTGGTCAGCCGGGAGTTGCCTACTGTCTCCAGCCACCCCAGGCAGATGCTTCTGGGACTTGTGGGACCTGATTCTGCATGTCCTACAAATTCCCATGTAGGACTGGGCCCCTCATTCCCTGGGAGCACCTGCCTGACTTTCCCCTCTTACAGAGACATGCGCTGGAGATTGCCTGGGGCATGTCTCTGTAAAGGGGAAAGCTGGGTTTCCACACTTGTGGAGATGCTCCCCAAGGAATCTTTGAGGTGAAGACGTTGCTTGTTGTCTCACAGGACTGGGTCCCTGCCCAATGCAGGCAATGGGTGATATGTGTTTCAGCCAGTGAAGTAGAGGGGACATATCCCACCACAGCCAATCCAGTTCATTTGATGACCTCTGTTTATACTCTCAGTCTCCTCTCATGAGGTAGGGTCTGTTCCTTCTTTGCACCTGTTCCAAATTGTATTCTTTCTTTTTTTTTATCATGGCTGATTGGCAGAAATCCTGGTTATCCCCAGTGAAAAAAATTGCAAATTCTCTGATAAAATCCCCCAAATCTGTTATTAAAATGAAAGGCCCTCCATAGCCCCCCAGCTCTATTTGTATCCCTCACTCCTCCCGCACAGCCTCCTCGGCCCTGCTCATAACCCTCACTCATATCCCACAGCCCTGCTGGTGCCCTTGCTCCCCATCTACTACCCCTCCTGACCTAGCCCTGCCAGACGGGGCCCCCAGCTGCCAGAACTATGGGGCCAGAGACCTGGGTCTGCAGCCCTCTGCATCCAGCAGGAGGCAGCAGCTGCTGCAGTGGAGCAGAGCCCATCTCCCCCCTTGCTGCTTGCTATAGGCTTAAGCAGGGGAGGGGGGCAGCTCCCCGCTGGAGCATGCACTGAGGGGAGACACAAGGGACCCATGCCCCCCAGATCTGTGGCAGGGCTTGGGCTCCCGCCCTGTCCCCTGGGGCTTCTACAGCCCGCCATGCCCTGCAGATCTGTTCACAGGGCTTGGGCTCCCACTGGGCTACCCTCCCCCAGGGGCTCCACAGCCCAGCAGATCCTCCCTCCCCTGGCAACACATCCCTTGCATGTGCGGCCGTAGTGAGGGGCACAAACCCATGCCACTGCCCTCACTGCTGCTGTGTGCACACACCACCAGGGCAGCTCAGAGCTTGCAGCGTCAAGCAGCTTTTCTGGGTCACATATTCCACACAGCAATTGCATTACATAAACTTTGTTGATGCCACATAATGTATATCCATGGTGATGATCCTATAGAACACTTTTCTTCCCTGGAAACAAAGAGGTCATTTTGTGCTCTGTCATAAATTACAGGCTCATATCAACTGAAAAACCACACTTTCCAGGTAGCCTTCAAACCCCCTCTCATTGCTACATGAGAACCCTGGTTATCTATAATTACAATAGGTTAGCATTTGCCATGACTGCTACTTTGATTGAGACCTTCGTATATGTTGTCTATGATTTGTATATCTTAGATACATGTGTGGTCCCCACCAATATAAATAATATCTTTGTATCTCTCGGTCTCCATATAATACCCTTATGAGGTAAGGAAGAGAATTGCTAGTCCTGTCAGTGTTTCAGAGCCACACTATTTCATATTGCCATGCAAGATCTGATATGGCTGTGAATCTTCTTTTTTTATCCTTTTCAAGTTCAGAGTACAATTGTTTACTGTGGCTAAATTTATATCCTGGAGAGTTAATGATAGTGGAAATTTTATATTAAATTGGCATGAGAAAAGATCCATCAATACAAACAGGCAGCACATGAAATGGGTGTGATTACTTCTTCTGTCATATTGGGAATGCTGTCCCCTAACTACACTGATGCACAATAACAGCTAGAGGGCCCCAATAATATTTCTGATAGAAATTAGAGCAGCCTGATTATACTCAGTTCTAATTAACACCTTGCTGCTCATGTCCCCAGTTGGGACTGTTTAAAAATACAACACACTCAGCAGGAAAACCCTGGTCATAGAACTAGAAAAATAAATAGTGGCCAATGAGATGACCAGCAGGGGTAGGCCCTGAACCTGTTTTCATTCCTTTTAGTGTTATGGATAGATTTGACATCTAAATTCTGGCTCAAATTCCATACCCTTTTCTGCTGACTCTGATTAGCTCAGGAGAATCACTCTGGGTTCAACACCTGTTAACATATCCCTTTCAGCCCTGTTTTGGCTTCTGGGAAACATTCTTTCTTTAGGTACAATGCTACCTTAGATTATATTCATCCTGATTCAAGTGAACTAACATGAAATGTCACTGATGACTTCAACAGAATCAAGATCTTCTCTATCATCTCCTCTTGCATCAAAATAAATCTCAGGGCAGAATTTGGCAAAGACAAATTTAGAGTGCGGCTATAATCCTTTGAGTTGACCACTGGCCCTACTCTAATAGCCATGCATCATGACAAGCTGTGCACCTCTGGATATGTCCTCATGAGGATTCTCCCTGCTTGGCCCACGTGAACCTAGGGGTTTTCTCAAAGTTAAAAAGGACATAGCCAAGTTTTCTATGCAGGTTGGCAATTCCCAGATGCCAGAATAACTGAGGATGTGGGCAGCAAGGTGTTAATTAGAACTAAGTAGAATGAGGCTGCTCTAATTTCTACCAGAAATAAGTTTGTCCCAGAACAAGAGGAGCATAATAGGTAGATTATGGTCTCTTTTACTGACCTCCCTCCAATATTGCACTAAGCACAGCTCAAGTGAGCCAGGACATTCACTGGTTCTTATTAGCAGCTTGGCTGTAGGGTTTCTTGAATCAAAATGCAAGTCAAGAGATGATTTTTCTAAAGACCACTTCTGCAAATTCCACTCTGATTCCATGATCAAGCTGTGGGTTGCTACATAATAAACAATGGCACTAAAATCAGAACCTAGGTCTTAGATCTTTGCCATTTCTTGTTGCCATTTGAACCAGTGTGAAGTGTGTATAAAAGTCATGTGTTCTCAGATTTAAAGCTAGCAAAGATCAAGATAGGGATTGGATCTAACATACTGCATAATACAAAGCAAAGAATTTCAACCAGTAATTCATGACTCAGAGCCATGGCTTCTGGCTGACCTAAAGCATACCTTTTAGAAAGACAATCAGTCTTGGTTGTAAGCCTTCCAGGGATGGAGAATCCACCATAACCCCAGGTAAATTGCTTCAATGATGAATTACCCTAAAAAGTGTGACTTCAATCTAGTCCAGACTTGTCCAGTTTCAGCTGCTACATTACATCTAGTTATACTGTTGTCTAATAGATGTAAGAGCTCTCTGCTATCAAAAATCTCTTCCACTTTACAGGTACAGATTACGATCAAGTCACTTTTTAGCCATCTCTTGAACAAAAAAACCTATATTTAGCTTCTTCACTTTCTTACTTCAAAGCAAGTCCAAACCTCAGCTCATTCTTTTGGTGCCTTTCTGAATCTTTTCCAGTTTGTCAAGATGCTTTTTAAAGCCTGGACACCAGAAATGGACACAGTATTCCAGTAACAGCCTCGCTAATATTACATACTTTGGAAATACCACCTCCCTAACTTCCAGTCAGTATACCTGAGCTGTCATCCAAAAAGAAACATTTTTTTTTCTTATCCACAAGGAGCATTTCAAAAATACAGACCAGCATTCTACAAAATATGACTTACATTTTTGGGTCATAGAAAAATGACTATGGCTTTAAATGGATTGAAACACTTGTCATTCGAGTAAATGCAGTGTACCATGCAATTCAGGTGGCTCTGAAAAAGTAATGTCCTAAGTCATCTGATCTATACTTATCCAAGTCATCTTACTTACCTTTCTAAAATACCACTTATCATTAGCTTTCCATGCCCATCATAAAGGACAGCACATGATACTAGCCAACAGGTTATTGGGCTCCATGTCTTAGTGAAATTAGGGTTGGTTTGTATTCTGAACAAACATTTCACAGAACACCACAGGAATGTTACCAGTTTTCTTTTGCCCGCTTTTACACACTCCAAAAACTGAGAGTTTCTCTGAGCTTCCACAAGGCATTTATACCCAGAGAAAGCTTGCAAAAACTCTCCAAAACTCCCCAGTTCCCTCAAATTTTCCTCTGACCCTCCTTTGGCCAATGGAACAGACCCAGTTCCACTGTAAGAAGTTCAGCTGGGAGAGGACTTACCTCTTAGTCACTGAATACCCTTTTACATGCATTTGTTACCCCCCATGACTGCCACGTCTGCCCACCTGTTATTGTCATCATTTAGATGGTTAGCTTTTATTGTGCCAAGTACAACAGAGCCCAAATGGAATTAAATTAATTTGGTGCTACTTGATAAATATACACTATACATCAGGGATGTCAAACAAACTCCACCCTCCACCAGGCCAGAGCCAGACTGTGGGGCTCCTTGAAGGCCGAAGACCAATGGAGTCCTTCAGCCATTAGTGCTGTGGCAGACCCTTCCCACTGGTCACCCTGCCCCTAAATTCCTGGGCATACCTGGGGACCCATGGCCAGAAGGAAATGGCTCAGCAGGGCCACATGTTTAACACCCCTGCTATATGTAAAAATAATAATGATACTCGCATCCTTACTCATATTAAGTAATATTTTATTTTGCATGTTGCAGTGAGAGTCCTTAAGGTAAGTAAGAGGAGCAAGCAAAGTGAACAACAAAAATTCTCTGGCTTTTTAACTCTGAATTTATTGAAACACAGTAAAATGCCCTTTCATTTGCTTCTGGAAGTACTAACTTATTTCCACATGTAGTAGCTTTATTGCTATTCATCTGGAAACATCAAAATAATAAATGGGACAATAAAGCAGCCATGAAGGCCAACAGCAATGAAAGGCTCTATGAGATAAAGTAGTGGAGCATTGGGAAGATGTTGTGTTATACTTAGCACCTTTCATTGTGTTGAATTATGTAATCCGGATTTGGTGAGTTAATATTTAGAGAACTATAAAAGCTTGATTATTTGAGAGTGATAGCCTCTGTGAAATATGCTGAATGGCAGGAGTATTGCATCCCTGAATAGTACAGTGGTTGTGAAGAACAGTATCCTGAGTTTCAGTTAAGACAGCAGCAGTTTTTAGTCAGCAATATACATGGTAATTTAATGCAACCCAGTTATATATGTCAATACTGCACTGTTATACCAATTCCTTACTGAATGCATGCAAGGGAACTCAGGTGGCCCTCCCAATCCAGATGAAGCATCTTAAGAGTTGAATTATTACTTATGTGCCTTAGGAAGGTAACTGATACACTGCTTGAGTGTCTTGGACTAATATATTTTGTCTAACATTTTGTCTGGTCTCAAATGTGCCCCAGCAATCACCTCTGACATGACCCTCTAGAGCAAAAAGAGAAGACAAGAAATAGAATCATGGAGAAGGCAAGATATACCAATGAAAATAATTTGTACTGTGTTATTAGCAGCTGTATTAAAGTAGAGTTTACCTCTCCAGGCACTAGCTCTAAAGGATAATTAGTAGGCACAGGTGGCCAAAGGGCTATCTGCTCATTTAGTGTGGGAAGTTTGGGGAAGCGAAAGTGCTAAAAACTCCTTGGTGGCTGCACTGTTATCTTCCCTAGGAGAACAGGCAGTGCTCTGTTTAAACACTGGCTGTCTGCACCTGCATAAACTCCACTCGAAAAACAAAACAAGTTATGAACTTGAATACTGCACCATTTGTGTTTACATAAAACTGAAATAGTTGCTGTAGCCTGGATCCATTTGCTTACATAGAGGATCATAGAGAAGTAGGGCTGGAATGGACCTCCAGAGTTGATCTAGTCCAATCCCCTGCCTGAGACAGGATCATCCCTATCCAACCATCCTATAGAAACTATGCTCTCTCTCTCTAAGTCTACCATTAATCCTGACACAACACAACACAACACAACACTGTACCCTGCCGCAGGTAAAGGAGTGGAACCACAGCAGCCAATGTCCTGCTTCTATAAAAGGTAATATATGCTTAAGAGATCCCAGGTAGAGCCCCCCACCCCCTACAGAGGCAGGAAAACGCCCCCCACAAGTCCTTACCAATCCAACCATGAGGTAAAATTCTTTCCTGCCCCCAAATGTGGTAATTGGTCTGACCCTGAGTGGAGGGGTGTCACAAAGCTCTCAGGTGCCCTGTGACTGAGAGCAGAAATGGCTCGGGAGAGACCCCTAGTGGAGAGAAGGGGGAAGTGCAGCTCCCAGTCACCAGGACTGCACAGGTGCTGGTTGCCCTAGCAACCAGGGAAATCTAGAGCCAGGAAGGGGCGGAGCTTAGCCCTACTTAAGCCCAGGCAGAAGGCCAGGAGGGCAGCTCCGCTCTGGCGGCTGAGGGAGGAGGAACTCAGCCAGAACAAAGGGGAGAATTCCGACAGTCGGAACATCCTCTGGTTCCTGCCGGGGGTTGATGCGCGTGCGCGCTCTCTCTCTGTCTCTCTCTCATAGGGAGAGATTCGTATTTTGACCAGAACAGTCTAGCTTTTATGTTGTAGCCCGGGCTTTGAGTTTTGTGTTTACTGTTTCACCGGAGGACCGGGTGAGGCTATAAGGGGTTGGAGGAGGCCTCATAGGAGCTCCACGATAGCGTGGGGCCTCCTGGCGCCAGAGAGGGCACAGCTTTGTTTGGGGGCACATTGGCCCAGCCTGGAGCTAGGGGCGGCAGCGAGAAGCCCCGGAGCTGGGGGGGCAGCGAAGAGCCCGACTAAAGGGGGCAGCAAGGAGCCCCGCAGCTAGGGGGCAGCGAGAAGCCCCGACTAGGGGGCAGTGAGAAGCCCCAGAGCCAAAGGAAGGGGGCAGTGAGGAGCCCGGAGTTTGGGGGCAGTGAGGGGCCCCAGAGTTGGCACAGGCAAGAAGTCCCGAAATGGGCAGTGCGGGACAGGCTAGAAGGTGCCAGTAGGGGCGCAGACTCTGAGATGAGCTAGAGGGCGCCGGCAAGGGTGCAAATGGAGGGATAAGCCAGAGGGCATCCGCACGGCAAGGAGTAGGACAGACCTGAACAACACCAGATACATCTGCGAGGCTTGGGCTGTGGTATAAGGGGAGGAAAGGAGCCACAGATAGTGCCTAAGGCACTGAGACCGAAAACAGGCAGCCTCCCGTTTGATTAAGATCTTCCAATCAATCAAAATAACAACAAGGCATGGCAGATGAGAAGGCGGGCGGTTGGCCCTTGATTGGTGTTGCGGGGCCACGAATAGACGGCCCCGGGGAGGCACAACTGTCACAAGGGGCAAGATCCTGTAAGCTAGAAACCTCTGGCTTCAGTTCCATCAGAAGCATTAGCACACACCAGTCAAAATCCCTAGCTTTAGCTTCAGCCAACAGCCAATGCCTCTGAGGGAGGCTTAAAACCACCCTGATATGTAACAGAAAGGTGGTGGCAGGGGCAGTCAGCAAAGACTAGAAGCATGAGAAATATCCATAGCAGAACATAGGCATAACTATACCTAGATCATCCCTGATCAGTGGCTGTCCAGTGTTCAATGATGGAGAGTCCACAATCTCCCTAGACAGTCTATTCCACCAAATCTCGAGTCTAACTGCGAAGAAGCTTATCCTGACATTCAATCTAAACTTGCTTAGCTGCAACTTCAAGTCATTAGTCCAAATCCTCCTCTCTGCAGCCAGGGAGAAAAGGGGCTTTTCCTCTTCATAGCAACCTTTCAAGTTTTTGAAGACTGTTATCTTGTCCCCTCTTAAGCACCTTTTCAGAAAGCTGAGTATGCCTACCTCCTTCAGCCACTCCCTGTAGGACTTGCTTTGCAAGCCCTTGACCATCTTTGTTGCCCGCCTCTGGACTCTCTCTAACTTTTCCACCACCTTTTTAAAATGTGGAGCCCAGAACTGTACACAGGACTCCAGATGAGGCCTAACCAGGCCCAAGTAGAGAGGCACTATTCACCTCCCATATTTTGCAACTAATTCTTCTATTGATGCATCCTAAAACTGCATTCGCCTTTTGTGCAGCTGCAGACTCGTATTGAATCTGTGGTCTATCACGACTCCCAAATCCTTTTCCACAGTGATGCTATCCAGCCAGGTGTCATCCATTTTATATTTCTGTTTTTACTTATTCTTCCTGAGGTGTACAGGTTGGTCTAAGGACATAGGCAGACAATGTTCTTTGGTAAATATCATATCTTTTATTAAATCAACTCAAATAGTTGGAAATATTCTTCTTTGCAAGCTTTCAGGTACAAATACCCTTCATCAGGCTGAAGAAGCATCTGCAGTTGGTCTGTGCTCTCTTCCTGGATGGAATAAATAGCACCTTGCATTTGTCTACACTGAATTCCATCCTATTAGCTCCAGTCCAGCTTTCCAATCTGTCAAGATCCTTTTGAATTGCACTTGCATCCTCCAACATGTTTATAAACCTTTCCAGTTTTGTGTCATCCACAAACTTGCTCAAGGAGCTTTCTATGCCAGCATACAAAACATTAATAAATGCATTGAACAACATCCAGGACAGACCCCAGGGGACTCCACTTGAAACTTCCTGTCTTTCTGACATGGATCTGTTAATAATTACCCTTTGCTTGTGGCTATTGATCCAGTCATCTATCTACCTTGTAGTTTTGTCCAGCCCACATTTCTCCAAATTGTTTATGGGAAGGTCATGTGGGACCCTGTCAGAAGCCTTGCTGAAGTCCAGGTACAGTATATCCACAGCATTGCCTTCATCCACCCAAGTAGTTACTTTGTCAAAAAAGGAGATCAAGTTTATTTGACATGATTTTTCATAAATCCATACTGGCTGCTTGTGATTAGCCTTTCCATTCCAGGTGCTTGCAAATGGCCTTCCTTGGGATATGCTCCAATACCTACCCAGGTATTCAGGTGAGGCTGACTGGTCCATAGTTCCCTAGGTCCTTCTTTTTGCCTTTTTTAAAAGAGGGGCACTACACTGGTCCTTTTCTAGTCCTCTGGTACCTGGCTTGTCTTCATGAAGATCATTGCCAAGGGCTCCAAGATGTCTTCTTTCAGGACCCTGTGGTGACACTCATCTGGACCTACTCACTTGAATTCATTCAGACCCAGCTAAAGCTCTCTGACTATCTCTTTTATTATCTCATCCCTCAGCTTGCCCCCTTCCATATCCAGGTAATCCTTATTAGGTGCCTGGCTGCAGCTTAATTTTTTTGTGCAGACTGAAGCTAAGTACCTGTTGAGTAGCTCTACCACCTTTGCATCTTGTTAAGAGCTCCCCAAGCTAGCTAACAGCAGACCCAGAGCTGACCGAAAGGGGGGTCCCCCCATGGCTGATTGCTGACGGGGCAGAGGGATCCCTCCAAGGCCAACTGCCAAGCCAGCAGCAAAACTGTAAGTTCTGGTTTTGTAGATGGTGCTTCCAGAGCGTGCATGGCCAATCTCAGGGGGTGCACATACACCTACGTGCACCCCCTCTGGATCACCAATAGTCTGTCTTCCCATAGCACCATGCCTATTAACTCCTTGGGTCAAAAGAAATCTGCCTTTTTGTAATCTGCTAATTTGCCCACCAGGTTTCCTTTTGGATGCTCTTCTGGTGATAATTTTCCCCTGTCTCAGGCATCTGAGCAACAAGTCACTGTGGCCAATGTCTATTCCAGCTGTGCCCCATGTTCAGGAGCAAGGCCATGAAGCACACCCTTTCTAATTGCTCTAAGCCTGCATGTGCCTAATTCATGAGGTATTATAGCCAGTCATGAATAGTACTGAGCAATAAGATATGCCCAAGACAAAAAGCTTAATAGTGATGCTGGGCACACAGCCTGTTATGTTGCCTCATTTTGAGGAGTCCTCACCTGGGGGAATGGGCAACGGGTGTTTCATAATGGCACTCCTGGCTTTAGCAACAAAGGAATGTGGACCAGACCAAGTTTGGTTGGCTCCCAAGATCCAGGTCTGCAAAGATGCAGCAGTCCAACCTGGCATCATCTTTTTGCTGATGTTAATGCTCAGGAAAGTGGCAAAAAGTTAGGGACTTACCAGTTTCCAGGATTTAAAAAGGAGTCACCAGGCAGACTGTGATGTGAAAGGGTTGGGCTTCTGGAGTTAGGAGATGGAGCCCAAATTAGAACCTTGCAGTGAGTCCTGCCTCCTCTCAGCTTCTTCCTAGTCAGAAATATCTTTCCTATCCCTCCCCTTGTCCTGATGTTTCCCAACCTTAACAAGCGAACTGGAAACAAGCAGGAAGGTGGTAGCGTTTCATTGACAATAAGCCTCTCCCAAGCAACAGTGGATTGGATTCTCCCAGCAAAACCAGTGTACAGTCTCATGTAGTTCCTACTTTGCTCATCTTGATTCAGGATGCCCAGACAGAATCTTTAGATTAATACACAGGAACTTAGGAGCTGCAACATTCAAGAAGGCAGCTTTTCTTAACACAAAACTGAAAGCAGTGCCTTTTGCCTCTGGTCTGGGCTGCATGTAAGTTGGTAAGCTTTGCTTACAAAATGTATGCAACAGAAAAGGACATTTCTTCAGCCCTGTTGAGAAACTTCCTCCCAACCTACACAGCAATACCTAGCAAACAGCTCCCTTCAGAGAAAAAGAATCAAATTCCAAGCCAAATTTTCCTCCTGATCCCCTTGGAGTAACTTGAGTAATTCTTTTCATGGCAGTGCATTTAGACCAGTGTACATCAAATAACGTAATTGGCCTGTTGATTGCTTTCTTTTAAAAATATTTTAATTGAATTCCTCTGAAAGCTGACTGCAGATTAAGTACTGAGCAGGTTTATTCCCTTCCCCCAACTATTTTTGCCAGGACATCTCAATGATATTTATAGTTGTTCTAAAAGAAAAGAAATCTTGACATTTTGTATTTTTAAATGTCTTCTTCCTGTATGGGGAATGTTCTTGCCACTGAAATGTTGTATTTTTGCCTCAGAACCCATCCTGCTACACCACCATACCTGTGCTTATAGATATACTTTGAACTGCATTTTACTACATAGATGGTCACTTTATCACAGGATTTTGTGCATGAATACAAATATTTTTTTCTTGAGAAATGCTCTCTCTTGTGCACTAAGTATCATGATGGACCTATCTGCAATATGTTGCAGAAACCAAGCAGGAAAGGGGCTCAAAACAGGAATAGTTGGAGTCATTCAAAAATGGTTTAATAGGAATACAGTACAGGAAGGGACCTCTTAAGCCACCAAGTCCAGTCTCCTGCATTTGCAAGCTTATGTTTAACACATGGAAGCTCCAAAATTGCCACTTTAAACCCTCATCTACACATACAAGGAATAATACCTGAGACATCAAAAATGTCTTCTAAAATTCCATAGGTAAAGGCAGGGGAGATGATGGCATTATCAATGCTGTGCCATGCAGTGACAGGGAAATAGTTGTTTTTGCTCACATTTCTTTCCCTTTGCTATTCTCTCTCCCAAGGCTTACTTTTATTGCCCAAATTGTGTTGCTGGACTCAGTAGTAGAGTTGAGCAGGAAACTGTCTTCCCATTGCAAGAAAATACAGATTTAAAAAATATGTCCCCATCCTAAGGACAAAAAGTGAGAATTTTCAAAAATGTTCATGAACTGACAAACCAACAGCTTCATCATCTGAACTGACCGCCACTGCAGACGCAGGAATGAAGTAATCCCCTCCCCCCCAGTGTATCTATGGTTAGGAAAGAAAGCTCTGATGTTACTAATAAAGAAGACTTGTGACAATACTTCCTTGCCTAAAGAACGCTTAACATTGCTGGTATTATGGGCTCATGGTAGATAACGAACTAAAGGAGAACTGTGAGGACTGTTTCTCAGTTTGACTAACACAAGCTACATACTGTACAGCATTTTATCAGAGGCAACAGAAGAGCTGAAATTCTAAGAGTCAACTTTTTGCATGACTTGACTTTCATACCGGGGCGATGGGTAGGGGGTGCACGCAGGTGCACGTGCACCCCCTGAGTATGGCGGTGCATCCCCTACAAAAAGGCGCCACAGACACTGTCAGCGGCACCTGCAGGCGATCACCGCTCACCACCCTGCTGCTGACACTGCCAGCGGCATCTGCGGGCAGTCCGCAATTGCTGCTGGCCACCACTGACACTACTGGCGGCATCTGTGGGTAGCTGCTGACCTCTGGTTGGTGCTTGCCCCCTCCCTTGTCCAAGGATCTAAGCTCACCATGGAAGAAGGGGTGCAACATTGTCAAGAGCCTCCTGGAAGAAATTCAAGGGCTGAGTGATTCCTGGCCGAGTCTTCTCACAGAAGCTAAGGTCATCACTGAGGGGCTATGTATCACCAAATTCAAGAGATCACACAAAAGAATCCAAAGAACAAAGCGTTTCCATGATGAGCCAGCCAATACAGAACACACAATCTCTTCCCCTGAAGATAAATTCAGGGCTGAAGTGTTCATCACAGCCATAGATATGCTACTTTCAGATCTCCAAAACCTAGCTGGGACTGTGGGGAAACTCTTAAGTTTGTTCTCACCCATACTTGACCCACCAGCTGTTGCAGAGAATGAAGAAATTGCAAAGTTTGGGAGTCCCTGTCCAACACATACCCACGAGATGTGAACAAGGATGAGTTGCAAGAAGAACGTTGCCCATTTTACAAAATCAGGAAAGACTCAAATTTGTGCATCTCTGGAGGAGCCATAGGCACTGCACTTGAGCTTCTCAACCAGATTTATGGCAAAGGTATAAAATCTGTATTCCCTCAGATATGCATTTGCTTGAGAATGCTCATTGCCTTGCCAGTCTCTGTTGCACCTGGGGAACACACTTTTAGTAAGCTTAAGATTATTAAGAACTACTTGTGGTCAGCAATCAGGGAAGATAGGCTAAACCATTTGATCATGCTCTCAGTGGAGAATGCACTTGCAAAGCAAATAATTATGGTGATGTAAATTGATGACTTTGCATCCATACCCATGAAGGTGAGAAAGAAACACTTTACTTAATTTCCTCTTCTCATTTTGTTCTTAAGTTCCTAACTCTGTAGTATAAGTTTAATAAATGTTTCACTTGCAAACTGTTAATGTAATTTTGCTTTAGTAACCTGTCTCCAAGATAAATTCTCTCTGCCTAGCCCTCCTTGCCACGGAAACAGGCAGGGAAGTTCTCTTGTGTTCCCACTTTCTAGAGCAAGGGAAGAAGGAGCCGCATGTGAGAATTCTCACATGTGATGTGTGCGTGCAAAAATTCTTGCACATGGTCCCCTGGCTTTGTACACACACACGGGTCCTTGTAGGGGGCAGTGGTGTGGCCCCCAACATCACACCTGTCCCAGGCCCCATAAACCCTCTGGGCAACACTGCATACAGTGGGAGTAGAAGAAGCTACAAGGATTTGGAAGAGGTTCAAATTTGATGTTTTAGATGCGTTTTCTTTTCCTATTGATTACTTGTAAAAGCTGTCACATAACTTAGATGTTTATCTTTAAATATTCAGGGTGGATTCCCAGCTGGTGATAAGCAGCATGGTGCCACTTTTCCTTTACTATTTAAATCTGACCTTGTAAAAATAAAATATGGCTCATTTACTGCATCTTGCTGTTAGTGAATACAGACCACACTATTTCCTGAGCAAGGTAGCCTCGAAAGAACTCTCATTTGAGGATGGAAATCACTAATCATAACACTCCATACTGGCTTAGCTCCTCTTTTTCTTCTTATCGATGTGTTTATTCAGTGAACAGCTGACTGCTCTGTGTTCTGAGAGACTGAGTTTCTTTAACAAACTCCAGTTTGAAAATAAACACACCAGTTTGTAGCAAGTTGCAGCAAGGGAAGTTTAGGTTACATATTAGGAAGAATTTTCTTACTACAAGGGCAGTAAAACACTGGAACAGGTTACCCAGAGAGGTGGTGGAAGCTCCATCCTTGGGGGTTTTCAAAACACCACTAGACAAAGCTTTGGCTGGGATGATCTAGTTGAGGCTGGTCCCGCTTTGAGCAGGGGGTGGGACACTAGATGATCTCCTGAGGTCCCTTCCAACCCTAACTTTCTATGATTCGATGAAAGAGATTCTAGTGAGAGAGAAATTTATCCAGGTATACACATCTATACTAGTGCCTTGCAAATAACTCTTGCTACCATAAGGCAGGTCCAGGTTTGTCAGTCAGCCCC
The DNA here is from genome assembly GCF_052110815.1 of Crocodylus siamensis. NCBI lineage: Eukaryota > Metazoa > Chordata > Crocodylia > Crocodylidae > Crocodylus > Crocodylus siamensis. The sequence goes on along the minus strand of NC_143397.1, from coordinate 130,837,465 downwards.
TGCACCAGAAGACTGTGACAGAGATATGTTTCTGTCAATTCTGTTTCCTTTCTTTGTGTCACCATAATCTCCAGGTGGCAAAAATGTTGCCAGAATGACTCCCTACTTCTCCCTCACATGGTGCACAGTGCTTGGCCAATAATCCCCAGCTACCAGGATGGCTCCTTGGGACTGCAGTCAACTGATGAAACTAGAGTAGCTGTGAAGCTCCTCTCATTTATGCTGGATGGCCCAGGATCAGAGGGGCATAAAAGTGGTTTAACATAGGATTGTCAGACTCACCTCCTGGCTTGGGCTGGATCCAGACTGCAGGGCTCCTTGAAAGCTGGACCCAGCTCAGGTTATGGTGTGGCTTTGGCAGTGGCAGCAGCTCCAGTTCCAGCCCAGTGGAGATGGCGGTGATGGCAGCTCTAGCTCCTACCTGGTGCACATGTCAGCTCCACTTCCTGCTGCACGCTATGAGCCCTATGCTGGAGCTGGAGCTGCTGCCAGTGACATGTCTTGTGCTATGGCAGTAACTCTGGCTCTGGCATGGAGCACACAATAGTGACCGCTCTAGTTCCAGCTTTGGGTCTGGCTCCAGCATGGGGCATGCAGCAGTGGTGCCTGAGGAGTTAGGGCTGTGGCAGTGGTGACAGGCAAAGTGGCTAGAGGGTGACTGGGGCCTTGTCAGCCCTTGCTTACCTTCCTGCTGCTGATCATCATGTCTACTGGGGCCCAAGGTCCATAATTTACAGTGTCCTGAGCAGGCTAGATACAGCATCTCTGTTAACCAGATCTGGACTGTGGGCTGTACGTTTGATACTTCTGGTTTGAAACAACTCAAGCTCTGGGGTTTAACATACCAATTTGAGCACAGTTTTGAATGAGCAAGTTGTAAAGTGGCAAAAACTTCAATCTGCTTCAGCAAGGGCTGAGGACAACTTCCCACTTCACAGGACAAACCCCTGAAGACCAAACTCTGCTTTTGGGTCCATTTACACCAATACATACTTAGAGCAACTCTACCGATTTTCAGCAAGGTGGCATTAGTTTGGAATATTGAACTATCTGACATTCCAGATTCGTACTGGCTTAAATCAAATCCTTCGCTTAAAAAAATCCTTCGCTTACTTAGCTGATATCTCACTGCTGAACAAAATGCCAGTGCCAAAAACATCAAGCGCCTATTGAGTACAGATCAAAAGTAATTATTAGTTCAAGTGCAGTGTGGCCCAAGATTGCTTTGGCAATTGGTTCCTATTGAATCTCATGGCAGTGTTGACTTCTGTAGTGCCACTGCTGACGCATGAGAGTGAAAAGTTGCTTTCATACGTGAGAAAATGGCATGTACCGTAAAGCAATTCAATGGTGTTATACCAATGTTTAACTTAATGTTTTATTATAGTGTGACTAGCCTAACACTTAGCAGATTCAGTTTGCCTTCTGCTGTGTGTTCAACGCATTTTCGCAGACTGGCCTCCCTATCTTTAACATGAGGTCATTTTCATTCTGAGCCATGGAATTCTACAGAGAGTCTCTCATATACAGCAGGGCTCCAACGGACTTAGATGTTGAAACAAACAAGTGTTTTTCATTATTGTCAGGCTTCAAGGAAGCTAGACTCCAACATTTTTACATATGTACTGTTGTTTTCCTGGTCCAAAGACCTGCTGAACTTTATAACAAGCCTTTGCTGCCAGGAGCCAATAACTGGTTTGTCCATCTTGTTTTTAGCTAACAAAAAGTGATGGCTGGGCTTAAATGACCACTTAACTGGAGTGTTAATGAACTGTTTATCTAGGGATGTAATGCTGTGGAACAAAACCAGAGCGAAGGTAACAGGAATAATTTAGTTAGCAGGTTCCAAACAGTGCTTTCTGATTATCTTTGAACACTAAAAGCCATTTGAGGTTTTTTTTTAGCAGCAAGTTTTCAACTATGTAACTGAATCAAGAGACGTGTAAGTAATCAGGACATTATAGAAGAAAAAAGAATGAGCTCTTGGTCTTGAAACAAAAATAGATTGATCTTGCAGCATGAAACTGTGTTCAAACTATGCTTCAAATGCCATATGAACACCCCATTATTATGAAGTGGTAGGGGACTTATTATTAGGCTATATCAAATGGCACTTCACTGAATGGGTGATAAGTAGCACATTCCTTTTGATCTATATATAGCCAAAATCAGACCTTTATAAGCAAAAAAATTCTTTTTAATATGGGATTTTTTATTATAATACATTTTTAGATACATGTGTACTCTCACATTTTAATATCAAGCATTATACCCACAATGTTCCATCATTCTTTCCAGACACCTCAAACCTCATTGTTATTTTCTCATCTTTTGTGGAACTTATCCCAAACAGACTATTGTCATATGGATACATGCAGGTAACTCCCACAAATATAGCAGCTGCTTTAAAAGGACAATAATTCTGTAAAACTTGAAAAGTAATTCAAGATTATGAAAAGCTTTTAGAACAACTGGGGGGGAGGATCAATGTACCTTATGAGTCTCACAGCGCAAGAACAGAGAGTAAGTAGCATAATCTCTATACAGTTTAAAAATAGCCACTTCACTAAAATATGTATTTCTAAAGGACTGATACCTTTGGCAGACACACCAGTCAGCTTTTCTTTGCAGAAATTTAAAGCTGATAAATGGGTGCACAGTTAGCTAGATTTAGAAAAAGCGCTGTCAACTAAATGCAATTTTAGCCTCTTAACTCTTGTGCTCAGATCCTGAAAAGCCCTAGTCAAATGATGCTTCAATCTAGAAGGGCCTAAAATCCCTACACATCTGAGCTTCTGCTGCTAAAGTTTCCCAAGTGGCTAAATAGTGGCTTTTGGGGATACCTAACTCTTGACAGTGCTGAACAGCTCAGCAGCCACCTCCTGCCGAAATGCTGATGGCCATAAACTAGGCTAGAGACCAATGAGCATGCACTCTCTCTTTCTCCCTCTGTCTCACACACACACTTTAATTATTCATGCATAGTAGAACAGCTTCAATGGAAAAATTTAGGACCTCCCCCCCAGAGGGTTTGAATCCCCTCATAAAAATGAGGAAATTTAACAAAGGTCTCCCACATCCCAAGAAAGGGCTCCAACTATTATTCAGTAACTGGGAGAAGCAAGCACCAACTCCTCCTTTGATGGGTGACAAAACGCTGAGTGAAACACTCCACCCCAGGATAAGGTTCTGGATATCAAATAGAGGAAGTCATAGTTTCATAGTTGTTAGGGTCGGAAGGAACCTCAATAGATCATCGAGTCCGCCCCCCTGCTCCCGGCAGGAAAGAGCGCTGGGGTCATATGACCCCAGTCATCTCCCACCGGCCAACAGTTACCTACTGAAGCCTCTGCAGGGGGTGGGCTTTAAACCTCATTGCTATCCTCCATGCCGTGATTATTGGGTTCAATAAACACAGGAACAGCTGAATGAGAAGAACTAAACATTAAACTTTAATTGTGGAGCAGTAGGAAACTTCTGCAGACTTTTTGTCTCTCTCTAACTCCCCTTAGTGACCATGTCCCAATTCCCAACTTCTGTAGTCTGCTAAGTAAGTTACGCAGCTCCCCACTCAGAACTACTTTTTTTCGTGTCTGCCTCTCTTAGTTCTCTTTTGTAGATCTCTTTCCCTAAGTCTCCCCATGCACCAGTAGGACTGTGGATGGCATAGGGCAGCAAAACACAGTGGTAGCCTTGTGGTAGCCTTGTGGGCCTACCCTTATGTTCCTACCCTACACAAAACCTCTTAGACAACACCATGGCACTCATGTCAGTACCCTGCAACCTTAAATATCATTTTTCTTCCACTGCTGCATCCCAATAACCTTCACCATTATAGATTAGATTAGTTGGAATCTCACTTCCATAAATAAATGCACACATACATACATAAATATTGGTACAAATAGTTTCAAGGGAGTAACCACAAAAATACCACTAGTAACAAAGCGATTCCTCTCTTATACCTGAGTTAATCAGAGCCCATACTCCAGCTTTGCTCGTTTTGGTTATGGATTTAAATAGAGTTTTGCCTTAGTCCTGGTTTATGATAAGCTCATGGTGATAAGCTCATAAGATCAAGCAAATATCTCTTCAGTTGTACAAAGAGGATTTAAGCAGGCAGCAGAAAAATACCCAAAGTCTAGCTGGCTTCAAATCATTTACTCCCTCCTATGGTGCTAGGAATGAAAGAAAATAGAGGGAAGGGTACTAGAGAAGGAATGAGTAGAGCTGTAATATGAAACACTTTAGTGACCCTAGGCCACAGATCTTTAAGGGAGTATGACAGCATATAGATGGATCTAAGTTAGTGCAGACAGAGTTTAAGTCGTATGCCTATCCGTCTCACTTCTGAATATGTGACACCACACCAAGGGGAGGCCTTTGAAGATTAAGGAAGTCCATGCGATTGAGTATACCACTCTTAGGACTGCTCTCTTTAAAAAAAGGGAAAAGTTGTAGTTTTTGTTTCAGGGTAACTAATGCGTACGAGTTTCATACATGCTGAACACCAGCCACTTAAATTTTACCATAAGGTAAAATTGGTAAGGTCAGAACAGTACGCTATGCTGCCGCCTCTACTTTAAGATGATGTGCTCTAGTAAAGTGCTTGCCTTCACTATGTTTCAACCTAAGGAAAACTCATTTATGTTCATTTTTCCAAGTAAAAACAGACACTTTTTTTTTTCAAGGAATGAAAACAAAGCCAGGCAATGCTTCCTACTCAAAATGCAAGGGCAGACTTTTCTATTGGTTTTGATGCAGTATATGACAATAGTAATATTGTTATATTGGCTGTGATTTCTGGTTGCATTTGCATCAGAACTGGGTGTTAATGCTCATCACATCCTTAAGCAAGTGAGCTAGCTACAAGCTGCAACATATGCCCAATCCTCTACCTTCAACCAACCAACCGTATACACTATTTAAATAATTTTCTTGACAAGACCGTAGGAGCTCCCATGACTGCACTGTGGTTCCAAATAATGTTTACTGCTCATTTACTACCCAGAACCAAACTGGCATCTTGCTATATTGAACTTGCAAGACACCGATTTCAGAAGGTGACTGGTTGATGTTTGGAACTGCAACTCAGTGTGTGAAAGGAGTGGCTTTTCAAGGCAGCATCAGGAGGCAGCAGCTACAGGGGGTATTTCACCTCTCATGCTCTAGTTTGTCACCATGACTAATTCTTCTGTTCCTAAATTAGGACATGGGGATTCCTGCTGATTAGGGCACATCCATTTGGACAACCTGGACTTAATTTGCCTCAAGCTTTTAACTCCCCAGATTATTTTGTTTTTATATTAACCATCATCTGTTTTGTCTGCTCTTCATTAGGTTCTTTATTACCTCCTGTTTCTTATGACCTACCTCCCCCTACTCTGCTAGGCATTTAGGGACTCAGTGGGTGGCAAACCCAATGCTTTGTGGATGGGTAAGGATGAATTTATATGTCTGTAAATGCAGCTACACATAGGAGCCAAATAACAAGCAGACCACCAAGATCCAATTTATTTAAGGAGGGAATAAGCAGCCTTCTAGTTGAAACTATTTAACTTTTCAATTCAAAATTGACTTAGAGAAAAAAAAGGGAGAGGAGCCTCACTTGAGACTCAGCATGTAAGTTGATAGAGACAATGTTCATTTATTGGCTCACTATTTCTTTGGCAATTTTAGAGTAGAGACAGACCTGAACTAAACCTCAAATCTTTAGCTGTGGGAGTATATAGGCCTTAACTTTGTGGCTCACACAGCTTTGGTGATTACACACATTCCTGTTATGTGACAGGTCAAATGGACTGCTGTGCTTTCCCACATTTCAACTGAATGTACCTTTCCTGGACACTAGACTTGTGTTTCTTAGTGGTGAGGCCCACAATTCTCTCATGGAGCTGATTCCATTGAAAACTGTGAAGCAGACCTATTTAGAAAATAGCTGCTATGCTTGCTGTGCTAATTATCTGTTCATACCTGCTTCGTGAAAGGTGCGTAGTGTGCTACAGAACCTCCAACATCAGAACTAAATGTCTTGTACTAATTGTGCACATACTGCTTGCTGTCTTTTGTGTGTGAATCAGACTAGTCATCATAGGAAATCAGCACAGAATTAGATACCAGGTACTTTCTCTTCCCTGAATAGCTGCAAATTCACCTTGTGAAACTACATTTTGTGATGCTGAGCTGATTACAGCTTCTGCCTTCAGGCACACCTTATGGAGCAAGGGTTTCATATCAGGTCATTCTCTTTCACCTCTCTGGAAAACTGACACATCATACTTCCTTCCTAATGCAATTCTCTCCCTCTAGGTAGAGTACAGTTTGCATTATGAGAGATACACATGAAGAAGCAGCTTAGGCTAGTGAACAAAACCCTCGATGAAAAAAACAGAAAAAAAGAAAGACATATTAAAAGAAAGTTAAAAGAAACAAAATCGAATACTCCCAAGTTAGGGAACGTGTAGCAGGCCCCAGTGGTTCTGGCTTTGTCTGTTGCCCCCTGGTAGTCAGCCCTGGCCTGCTTGTCCTTCTGACTGCCTGGTGACTAAAGGTTCCCACCTGCCACAATTTGATATTACTAACTGAAGTAGGAGTAAGCTTCCAATTCGTTCTGGTGGTAGCCTTTGGTGCTGTGCTCTCACTGTTAATACTGTTAGTAGGACTACCCCAGCTCAGGCTCCTGCAGTGCAGCAGTATTAGTGGACCCTACTATATCCACTACCAGCTTATCAGCACCATCAACTCTTATCAGAACAATCAGCTTCTCAAGCTCATCAGTCTAGGTCAAGTCTCGCTCTCTCTCTCTCTCTCAGGCTCACCAATCATTCCAACAGGGATGGTACCTCCACAAATCAATACTCAAAGTTTGAGCACCCTCAGAGGCCTTCCAACTTGTCTTCTAGCCATGGCAAGGTTCCTGCAGCCAGGAGTTCCCTCCTTACCGACATAACCAAAACCACAAATGCAATCAGTTCCAGCTGGGGTGCCTTTCCCCCAGTCCTCTCCAGTCTCCTACTTAGTTCTCCTGGCTTCTCCCAGCTTTGGCCCCCCTGGGCCTACTCACAGTTATTAGTCTCCCATACAGCTCCTATTGCTCTATGCAAGAAGCTCCTGCCCCTAGTACTGGGAGGGTCTCACTGTCCTACTCTGCTCAGGAGCTGGGCTTACAGGGCATTTTTACATGTGCTCTGGGACGTGGTACTGGGCACTTCAATTAGCAAGGTGTGCTAATTAAAAGTGCTCAAATTTAATCCCTCTCTTGCTAGGATCCTATGACCCCAGCTGACTTCCTGCCCTTCGGGTGGGGGACTGGACTTGATGATCTTCCGAGGTCTCTTCCAGCCCTAATGTCTATGAAATCTATGATATCATGGGTATCAGCATCCCTGTGCTGAAAAAATGGTGGTGGGGCACTTTGAACTAAAGCTTATCAAACATGCTTTATGTGCCGCACCGCCATTTTTTCAGCACAAGAACACTGATACGTGTGACGTGGAAGGCTGCTGGTGGGCATCAATTTCCATGCTCCGTGCTGGATTTCTATAGAAAGAAATGCTGGTTGCATGATCAGAGACACTGATTACTATTCAAGGAATTGGGATTAAAATATTACAAGAAGGAAAATATTGTAATATGAAATTAAACATTTGCAATGATTTGGGGTACATAAAATGCTCAAAATATTTTTTCATTTGGTTTTGACAAGAGAACTGTTTTTTTTCACATCAGGTTAATCTGAAACAATGTTTTTCTAATTTTCCAGAATAAATTAGCAAATAAATAAAAACCAGTTATTCGCATAGTTCTACTGTTGAGAACTCTATGAAGATCAGGCCACAGGTCTTTAAAATATGGCACTGAAAATTAATAAACACCAAATGATAATTTTATCCTTCATCCCTCTCTGCCTTACTGCCCCATAAAATCTTATACTTTTATATTCAGTGCAGGGGATTGGATGGTATGTGTTAAATACCACACTGAATGAAGAGGATAAAAATATTCAGTAACTACCGAGTCACTGAAGGAGCTGAAAGAAAACAGCATGTGATTATGGAATTACACACTGTATCATAATACATGTGCAAAAGGGGTCAGCTAAAGGTTGCCAGGGCAACCTTAATTCTGACATTTCCTAGTTTAAAAACAATCATGTTAAAAGCACATTGCAAAAGGAAGTAATAATTTTCTTTTAATGTGATGGGGGTTATTTTAAATAGATTTTTTTTGTATGAATCAAAATGAAAAACAGAAGCAACATGGGTCATCAGCCAGGTTCAGACTTCTTCATCCACAGAACAGGCCTCCACCATCGGAGCTAATGAAATAACTAGTAGCAATGTTAGGCTATTAACCTCTACAGAGACCAGACACCGGAAGGAGATGACACACAGTTTGCCTATGGGGTTTTGTAGCTCTTTGCTGAGAAACAAGAAATATACAGTCTTGGGTTCAATTCCAGGCTCTGGAAGAGAATGTTCTCTAGGCCACACCAGAAGATAGGTTGCAGATACACGTGGATCTGGACAGGCTCGAGGGTTGGGCAGACTGAAACCAGATGAAGTTTCACACTTCCAAGCGTAAGGTGCTCCATCTGGGGGCAAATAACCCTCAACATACATACAGACTCAGAGGTGACAGCATGACTTGCACCACAGCTGAAAGGGACCTACAGGTAATGATTGACCATCGCATGAACATGAGCCATCAGCACAATGCGGTGGCCAGCGGGGCAAACAACACACTGGCATGCATCAACTGATGCATCTCATGTAAAACTAAAGAAGTGATACTCCCACTGTACTCAGCACTGGTGAGACCACAGTTGGAGTAGTGTGTCCAGTTCTGGGTGCTGCACTTCAATAAGGATGTGGAAAAACTTGAGAGGGTCCAGAAAAGATCCACCCATATGATCAGGGACTTGCAAGGCAAGCCATACAAGGAAAGGCTGAGGGACCTGGGCCTCTTTAGCCTAAAGAAGAGAAGATTGAGAGGGGACTTGATAGTGGCTTACCGCTATATCAGAGGAGTGTATCAGGAGCTCAGTGAACAACTGTTCACTAGGGCACCCCTGGGGAAGACCAGGACCAATGGATATAAACTCCTGGAAGACCGCTTCAGGCTTAATACCAGGAAAAACTCCTTCACAGCCAGGGTGTCCACACTGTGGAATAAACCCCCTCTAGAGATGGTGCAGTCATCTACCCTGGAGGTTTTCAAGAGGAAATTGGACAGTCACTTCACTGGGGTCACTTGATCCCAGTTGTCTTCCTGCTTAGAGTGGCGGTGCTGGACCCGATGAGCTGCGAGGTCCCTTCCGGCCCCTAATGATCTAGGAATCTATGAAAATCTCGTGTATCTCTACACCCTGTTTCCAGCCTGTCTGTATATCTGTCTCCCTCCAGCTACGCCAATCCTCCAAACCCTGCAGCTTCTATCTTTGCTTCTCTTCTGTATCCAACTCAGGAGAATGATGTAGCTTTGATGATGTTTTGGGCGAGCTCCTGCAAAAGATGAGGGGCCGAATGATAGAAAAGTGCTTGTTTGAAAATCTAATCTGTGAGCAACAGAGGCAGGCACATTAGTCCAGAAGCAGGGATCAGTCTTGCAATGGCAATTAAGAGATGACAAACTGCCTTCTAACACAGCAGCTATAAGAAAAGTTTCACATAGGCAAAATAACTCATTTCTTCCTCATTTCGGTGTCAAAGACTTGCACAGAAATTCTCCTGAAAAAACTTCCCCCAAAAGCAGTAGGAGCCTGAGGGAGAGGTGGGGGATAAGAAATTCCAGCCCAAATGGTTACAAAGTTGGCAAAGTTACAAGCTGCCTTAAACAGGGTCCTACACTGGGAAAGGTGGGATGACCTTAGCACTAGAGTGCTACCAGCCCAACCTGCTATAATTTCTACATAACCCTGTCTTCGCAGGGTAACAGCTCCTTTTGTGCTATGTGGTTCAGCAATGCCAGATTCCATGCACTTTTAGAATAGAAAAACTGTAAATTACCTGAACATCTCCTCAGTCAAGGCTCACCTTAGCAAGCCTGACATCTCATTTCTATTTCATTCTCCAGCCCTTCCCACTGCTGTTCCTCTTTTCCATTTCCAGTAGCAAATGGAATTTGTCTTCTAACCAGTTTCCTCTCCGGTCAGCCACACCTTGCTGTTTGTCTGGCCAGCACACCCATACATGTGGTATCTCAGAAGATAATTTCATAGTACAATAATGCACAGCTTTCTGGAGAACTTTCCTAAAGAGGCACAGTGGTGTAGGTTCTCCTCTGCCGCTGTTCTTAAACAAGTCATTTCACCTTTGTTTTCTCTCCCATTGTTATCTAGTTTGCAGCCACTGTCCATGTAGACTACAACCAAGGCTGTTCTTGCAACTAAAGGCTCAATGCTGCCTGCAAATGTTCATTCACCACAAAGAAAGGCATTTTAGAGGTGGGCAAATGGAATCTGCAGTAGCAACTTTCAAAGTAAACTGGAAAACCCCCTAAAAGAATTAAGTAAATAAAAGATGAATTCAGCATCAATCAACCAATAGTCTGTTTGTATGCAGAAAAAGCATAGAGTGTCCGTTCATTATGCTAGAGAAAAAATGCCTTGTGGGAGATCTGGGAAAGAGTGTGGGAGCATTACAGTAGCACCTTGTTTGCTTTCTGCAGGATTATGAAAGGGGACAAAGTATAGTCGTTTAGGATATAATGGAGCAGTTAGCAATTCCAGCACAACGCTGTACTTCTTTGGGGGAGACTGGCAACGGTTTATGTTTTTCCTTCTTCTTCAAAACACAGCTGAGACATTGGGTTTTTTAAAGTGTTTAACTGGATAACACTCTCCATCGTTTTTTAGATTATAATTTCTTGTGCACTTCTCTCTGGTTATGCAACGAAAAGAGACTACACACTTTCATTTTATTTTGTAGTTCTTCAATCTAGTCCATTTGAATTTGAGCTTTCAAGCCCTAACACAAAGCCAAAATGTTTGGCCTGCAGGCTGTTTCTGGAATATTTCTTAAGGAAAACTCCACTGGACAAGCTTAAATATCAGAATAAAACTGAGTGCAGGTAAATTAGCTTCCTACCCAACAACCTCAGATCTTGAAATGCATAAAGAAGGTTGTGTTAGTGGTTGAAAAGAAAACATACAACACTGGCAAAGCTATTAAACACCTTAAAAAGAAGCAGGGACATTCTCTGAGATTATTCTCATGCATCAGTCAGGGTCTTGCAGGGAATCCCTGTACAGCTGGGAATGTCTGAATTGGCAGGCAGGTAATGTAATGAGAAAAGATTTTTCCTTCTTTGATCAGCTGCATAACTGTATTTTACTGCTCTTTTGTTTCAGAGGGAGAACGTGCTCGTGTCTATGAAGAAATATTTGCATCCAGGAAATTCTGGAAATGAAAAGACCTACAATAAAAAAGAGCAAAAATTAGCAAGTGTACAAAATGGTGCATTTCCTGTAGAGATCATTATCTTCAAGATAAAAAGCCTTTGTTCTTGGATTAACGTATCGTAGGTGGAACGTCAAAAACATTGCATAATGGTAAGTTTCACTTCCATTAAAATTTGAAGTCATTTTAATTCAAGTATAATTGCTTTGCTTTTCTTTAAGCTCAGCAAGGAAGTTCTCTGTTCTGGAACAATGGGAACAGAACACCCACATAGTTTAGAATTCTTACTTATTAGTGTTGACTATAAGCTTATAAGGCTCTTGAGAACCAGTGTGGTGGATAATAGAGCTGAAAAAGCATCACTGCGGATACATCCTTGGTGAATACATTGGCCAGGAAGAATTCTTTGTGCATGCAAAATATTAAACTTGCCCATATAGAAAATTTCTCCACAGATTGGTAAAAATCCCCTTTAGCAAAACCAATTCAAGCATGATAAATGGCATTTTTCAACTCTTTTGTCTGTTAGCCATCTGAACCATCATAACTCTTGAAGGGTGCAAATAACCCATTGCAACTTTTCAGGGAACATTCCAAGTATCAGTAAAGGAACCTTACTGATTTTTATAATTAGAGAACCAGAATACTGTAAAAGCCTGATTACTACAAAGTGCCTATTTGATGCACCCTGAGCAGTAGTATTGTGAGACGAGAAGTAATTCGACCAGTCACCATTCACTTCCTCCAACTTATTTGTATATCTCAATTCCTTTGCAAGTAAAACTGCTGATGCTTTGCTGGAGTTGGGAGTAGGGGCAGCATGGTTGTTCAGCACTGGGATAATGAGGGGTCATTTGATCAGGAGCTGTATCATATGAGTAGGAGTGAGGCTAGAGATTTATTCTGTGGTTCCCTCTGCAATGTGCCTGGCTCAGACAAAATCATTTATGTTTTCCCATTAAAAACTGTTTAATTCATCTATGGCTGAAGAGAGATAACCAAAGCAAGCAGCTGTGTGAAGTAGGAACAATATACAAGGGGCAGGGAGGAAGAACAGAGAAGGTTCCTTGATTGCTTGTGTGTGCATAAGACTGGGGTTGCAAGACTGGACTGGTGTGAAAACAGATGGAGTTAGCCATGTTAGTCTGAAGTCAGGAGGAAGGCAGGGTAGATTTGTACAATTTAGACTAACTACATCAGAGATGCATAAGCTTTTGTAAGCAGTTTACTTCATCAAATGCTATGAAGGGACTACAGGAAGGAGAGACTCTAAACAGAAAGCAGTGATTAGAATATAAAGGATAGGAAAGGGGGAGGAAAAAAGGAGGAGACAGTGCTGACAGAGGCAAGGGGTGGGTAGGAGAGAGAAAAACAAAAGCATTTAACCCACTGAGGGACATAGGGGTTGTAAAAGCTAATCCAGGAAATGGGAAAATGGTGTGAAGATCAAAGATAGAAAGAGGAGCCAGAGGCGATCAAGGCAGCAAGCAAAGACTATAATGAATCTTCTTTGCTTGTTCTGGAGTACAACAGGGCAAGGGAGCAAACTCCCTCAAGCCTGTAAAGTGCACAGAGACTTCAGATTGGTGGTGTTCTTGGAGGACAGGGCTTTTGGGACTGGATTGTACTCCTGCCCCTCGCCTGTTAGCATGGCCTATAAAGGAATGGACACATATTCGCTGAAATGCATATATTATTCTGCTTAGTTATCACTAATTTACTACCTGGCCCTAGGGTTCTTGAGGAGAGAGTGTGTCTGTACAGCCCCATAGCCCTTTACATCACTCTCAAGATAATAATGTATAATAAACATTAAATCAGCAATGATACCAAACTGGGGTTGCACAAGAGGTTTATCATTTCCCACTCTTTATACTCAAAGAACACATGAGAATACGTCTGGAGGTCATGGAAATACCTAAAAAGATGGAAGGCCTGGCAGAGAGATAAAGGAGGCCATCTATAATGTAAATTAAGCAAATCATTACTGCCTCCCCAGTTAGATAACACCACCCCTTTCCGGTTCTGAGGCCTCCTTATCTTACATCTGCTGTTCTACAAATCTGTTGCTGTACAAGTGTTTGCAAATGGAATAACTTGATGAAGTCACTGCCCTGCATGCTTGACACAAGTCAAACACCCACTGACTTCAGTGGAAATTTACTGTCAGTAAGGATCAGACCTAAATGCTGTAATTATATATTATTGTTACCTAACAGTTTCCCAAGCCATCTTATTTACCATCAGAATAGCTTGCCAAAATAATTCAGCAGGGTCACCTTTCCGATAACAATTCTGTGAGATTGAATTTGACTGCATCATGTTTAGATAACTGCTTAGAAGGGAAAATGTCCTTCTCTGGCCACATACTTTATATTTGATGTGCCCTTCAAAAGTATTAGCCCAATGCTGTTCTCAGTGGTGTGGATTCATTAGACTAGATACCACACTTGACAGCACAAAAGTGGGTAGCTAGGAATCCCCAGCACCAGGGAATCTACAGGCGAGTTGGTATCGGGGATGGGAAAGAACATGACTGAGCACACAATGATGTTTCTTGATGTAACAGGTGACATCAACATGTGCTGTGGTCTAAAGCAGTACCTGGAAGCCACTCTAGAAATTATGGAACTGGGAAAGAATGAGGGACTACATGTTCCCCTCAGATCTGGACTGAGCATAGCTCAGCTGATCCCAAATAGCTGGCCTATTAACTATGGGGAGTTATTCCTGGGTTGTACTGGTCTAACTGAATCTGGCACCTTCCATCCAAATGTACCATATTCAAAATTCAGATGATTGGAAAGAAGATTAATAACATTTTAGCACAAACAAACGGCCTCTAATTCTTGATAATGTTTGACCAGCTCTCTTAAATTAGTCCAAGGAGAGATGTATATGTTGTGGTAGTCAGTGCACTTAGAGGAAAGGTACTCTACAATTTTACAGGTTCCTGAGGTAGGAAGCCAACATAAATAACCAAAACCCTTGATTTCATATGAAAAATAAAGTAAGATTTCCCCAGGTGCCATTATGGTGGTCTGGAATAAGAATAGTAATGAGCAGTGGTTCTGAATCAGCTATGAAACCAAATATCCCCAAGTTTGGAATCTGCGTCCTGGTTTGTCTCATTAGACATAGACCTGAACACCAAATTCCACTCTGGGCTCACTTGAGTTTCAGAGGAAGCATGGATCAGATCCAGTATTCCAGTATGGTACTACCTTCATGTTTGTGAAGGTTATGGTAAAGATTCACTTTTGGTGCTATGATAATTGTGTTTACCCACAGTTATTCTCAAGATCATTCAGGGACTTCCATTTGCAATGGGAACTATTTCTCAAAGACCTATAACCCCTTCATAAATAATCACAGAAAACGGTACTTGACATAAGCCATGTCAGTTATACAATTAAACATATTCTTCTTCTCGTGATGTAGTTTTATTGAGGAATAAATCGTCACAAAAGGGCAATTTAGTGCAGACAGGAATTTTATTGGGGGATGCAGATCCCCTGGGCTTGTCTGGAAAATGAGAAACATATTCAGAGATGATGTGTCCTACAGGGTGTAAGATTCGCAGGGGCTACACAGAGGCCTGTCTAGACTGAGATTTAACTTTCTCATTTAAATCAAGTGCTACTTTGGCTGAGATTGCATAAAGCTCCTGTGTTTGATTAGGGAGGTTTTATGAAGCCCTGTTGCACTGCAGAAATTTTGCTCTCAAAAAGCAGCTTTGTCCAATACACACAAAGCAAACAGGAGCTGAAATGCAGCTAATGACCCCTAAGCTTAACAGGGCTGGAGCTGCTCTCAGTTTCTTCCTTCCATAAACCAGGAGCTTTCTCTTTGTAGCTGCAGCAAGGGAAGGCTGATGTCTGCTTTCTGCAGTTTTCGTTTGCTTCGAGTCCTTCTTTGCAATTCATTCTAGTGGCACTTGCTACTCCATCTTGGGCTAATGAAATCAAACGAAAGAGCTGCTTACTTTGAGGTTAAACAGGCTTGTGTGCATAAGAGAAGGAAGTAAACAGAATAAATATTTTACTCCTGAGCCCCCTGACTAGTGGTCACATACACGCTCTGTCCTTGGCTCTCAGGCATGCAACCAAGGAGGGAGTTTAGTATGGAGGGCAACGTGAGACTCCCCAGAGAGGGACGAAACAAGGAACAGCAGGCTCCATTTTGCTGTGCTGGCTGGTGTAGACTGGGGAGAATGCAAGCTGCTCACTAGTAAGTGTAGTGGAGGTCACTCAACTTTATGTTTCCATTATATCTACTTCAGCCATAAAGTCTCTGAAAGCATCTGTCAGTGTACCGTAGTCCCCTTCTCTTCTATTCCTAAAATGGTTACTGATTTAACACTACGGTTCCGTCCGTAATGATTTTTTTACAGCCAGGCAGAAGGTACAGCAAGGGTAGCATCCTGGAGGCTCACTGGTTCAGAGTGGGTTTTTTGGGGGTTTTTTTACAGCATTAGAGTAAATTGACAAACACCTAAAAAAATATTCTCTGTATATTCTTGTGGATCAGATTTATTTTCTACCTTGGCTATTCCCACAAAACCTAATGACTTGTCATGCTTGAGGAGACAATACAGTGTATTCTTGCACAACCCTTTCACTTCAGCAGATTAAGATCCATTAAAATCAAACCAGTGCTTGTGATGTTTGTATTTGTAAAGAAAGACAGAGGAATTGGGGTATCTGAGTAATAATGCCATGTGCTATCCCAGCCATAACCCAAGCACAGATTTGTGTCTCTTACTGTTAAGGGTTCTGGTTAGTGCAGCCTACCAGGGATTTCCTGTACCAAGAACTGTGATACTTCGAACGTGACAATGGGTGAAATTCTGGGTGTTGTGGGCCAGGTTCTGCCTTCTCTCAGATTTCATTTGTTCCTGTTAAAATCAGTGGATTGAATGGAATCTGGGAAGGCAGAATTTTTACCCTAAAACATATGTTTTGCTATATTACAGGGAGGGTTGGCATTATGCCTATTTCTAATTAAAATAGGATTATGTGACTATAACATGATTACCCTCTAAACTAGTCACCAGCCTTAAGTGCCAAAACAACCGACAAGCTAAAACTGGCTGAAACAGGTTTATGGGACTTGTGGCCGCCAACTGAATTGTATTTGAATGAGCTACTGAACTGATAGCCTGCTGGTGAAGTGCTGAGTAAAACTTTCTGTGCCCTTTGGCACCCACCCTTCTTCTCTAGTGTTGCTAACTCCCCTGATTTCTGTCACAAGTTTTCATGATTATTTGGTGTTTACCTCTGTAAAACTCAGGTTTGATTTAAAGAAAAATAAGCCCTTGTGGATCTCATGGCATCTTGGGGTATGAATTCTACTTTTGAGAACTTGGGGTTGGCATTGCTGCTATCCTTGTCTGCAGGTATTTTCTTCTTAGTCTGTCTGGTCTTTGCCACTCGACTTATTTGCTGCCTCCAACCCTCTTGTAACTACTGTCATTATAGCATCCTCAACTGTGAGTTTGAAGTAGCATTTTTTTGAAATTTCTCAAATTCAAAAGATCAGCAATATCTTACAGGCAAATCCAAACCTTTTGAATATCAGCAATATCCTACAGGCAAATCCAAACCTTTTGAATATATTTGCATAAGTTATCACCATTTTTCAACCACTACTAGTCGGGAACAGGGCAACAACAAAAGCAGCTCAGCTCCATGGCAGCCGGCAAAGGGGGTTCAGAGGCACTGTTTTTCCTTCAAATGTCAGATGTGTTTGAGCATGCACTGCTGAGCCATTGGAATAGGCACCTTAATGCCTCTTACATTTTAAGGAAAAAAGGGATGAAAAACACTTGATTTATGGTTCACCTTTAAAGTAAGCTATTTAGTTGACTAATCCCGCATAATGTTTAGGGCTGCCAAAATGCCTAATCTCACCTACTGAAATCAGTGAGTTTCTTTCCATTGACCTGAATGAGTTTTGAGTCAGGCATCTCCAAGTACTGTCTAACATGGTGATTGGCAATCAGAGGCCCACAGCTCAGGGTCTGTGGCCTGGCAGTACAGGGCTTTGCTTGTGCCATGGCTGGGCAGTTCAGAGAAGTGGCATCAGTGGCCATCTGGTTTAGTGTCCTGGATCCGGCTGGTTTAGGACCTGAGCTGAGTCATTCTGGCTCACCGCCAGAAAATGTTGCAGCTCCCTGGTCCAGCCAAAACACAGTAGTAGGAAGGAGAGAGCAATATTAATAAAAGTACTAAAAACTGAAGAATTTGGGGGAGGATGGAGAAGAGAGCGAGAGGGAAAGAGAAAATAGCTCTGCTTTCTTTCAGACCATGGTAACATTTCTAGATACTGGTTTTCTTAGTGTAGAGTGAAAGCATTTGCCTCAGATTTAACAAGTGGCCTCTTCCGAGCAACAACGCTCCCAGCCTGGATTCCTTGGATTACATCTCACTTTCTCAATAATCCTTTCGTTCACAGAGCTAACAGTTTTCAGCTATAGCCTCAACCTCCAGTTGACAGAGGTTATTTATGTTCCTCCCATTTGAAATGCAGGGAGGTGAAGGCCCAAAGCAGCAAACTCCCTGAAACGCACCTAATTACAGGAAATGTTGTGTGCAGCGCTCTAGGTCATTAAAAAATACCATGGAAAAAATGTGAGTCAATGTCCAGTGAAGCAGCAAAAGAAAAACAAAGTACTTCATAAAGGAGCAGGAAGTAAAAGAGCACCTGTGTTAGGTTTTATTTTTGTTGGGGGGTAGGGGGTGGGTTTTTTGTATAACGATCTCTCAGGCTGATCCCAGGGAAGAAGGAATGGACAGAGAATGTTCCTTTTTTTTTTTTAGAGAGGAACTTAGATATACGTGTGTTGCATTTTTCTCATACCTGCTAAGTGGGTATGTTGTTAATACATGCTGGCCTAAATTTTTTGGCCATGCTGCAGCTGCTTTACTGCCCACCTAGGAGAATCCTTCTGTGAAATCTGGTTATAGTAGCAGCTCCTGCATCAACCCTTCCAGCTGCCAGTATCAAGGTTATAGTTGAAGGAAAAATTATGGCTGGCACTTGCTTCTCTCCTAACAATCCTCAGCTGGTGGCATGGCCACTGTAGGCTTTTGGCAACCTATATAAATCACCTTGAAGTTGCTTTGCTTTATGCTTCTATCCAAGCTAACACATGGATAGCCCCAGAATCTCAGCAGGATAAAGTAGATTTACAATAGCTTAAAGCTAATCAGGCCACCTCCCCTTGATGTGAACAAAAGGCCATTTAGACACAGCCTCAGACACCTCCCTTATTATCTGTTCAGTGTTGTAGCTCACCATATCAAGTCTGTCCTGGTAACCTTGAGAAAGGCAGGCAAATGAAAGAGTAATTTAACTATGGTTAAAATTTGGAAATCAGTGTATCTTTGATGCAGACCGCAAAGCAAACATGTCCATGAGACACGATGATAACCGCAGTCTGCACACAGACACCATGTCAGTCAGTTTAAAAAAAGCTACTGAGCAAGCATGGACTTTACCTGATTTTTACTACTTCGGGTAATTATATTCCATCTATCTAAATTTTCCCTCTACATTATTAATTAACTGTTAACTTGTCCAATTGATAATAGTCTTCATTTATTGTATTACGCCACTGTGTTTTGTTGTGGTACCCATTTTAACGGCTGTTACAGGTCATGCCAGAAAGGCCTACACTTCAAAGATGATCAAAGTAATTGCTATTTTTGGGTAATTCATAGCACTGATAGCATTCTTTGCAGTTGCCTTATAGCCTACCTACAATTCCATTCTAGATAAGGAGACTACTGGAGTGTAAGATCAACATCATTATTTTCTGGGACAGCTGTGGGAAAAAGTAGGAAAAAACTACTAGAAAAATGTGTGTTCAACCAAATATTTTTTCAGTTTCAGAAATATTCAGCCATTTAAAAAGTAATTCTCATTCTCTATTATACTGTTTACTTTCTGCCATTACTAGTAGATCTCATGGTAAAGATGGCAGTGTAACCTTTCCTTTACAGTATTTCTATCCTAGCCCAAAACAGGACACAGATTTTCACAATCTGAAAATCCTGATAGGCCTGCTCCTATTAGAGATGCAAAACAAAGCAGGTCCAGATACATGTGGATAAGAAATGTAGCTCTATAACTCCTTCATGTGTGACCAGGCCTCTAAAATTTAAAAAGGCCAAGAGCTATAGGACTCACAAAACAAACAAAACGCTAGAAGAGAAGAGCCTCTATGAAAATAACTATACTTCTGAAATGGAAGGCTCTATCTTCTCTTTAGGCTACATATTTTTAAGGTGCCTATCACTACCACACCCTATTTCAGTTTCATGTAGGAATGAAGATGTTCTGAACATATCCAAAATTACTATAATCTTACTGGGCGTTTATACACGTGGTCTAGGAGTGTGCGTGGGGGTGTGGGTAGAGCGGGGCTTTAATTAGAGCAGCTTTGAGAGTTGTTCTGATTAAAGCACCCAGGGGATTAGCATCCACAAGCTGTGAAATGGTGGTGAGGGTGCTTTAATTAAAGTTCGTTGACTGAACTTTAGTTAAAGCGCCCCCCACCACCATTTTTTAGCCTAGGGACACTGCTACTCATGATGCTGGAGACTGCTGGAGCACAGGTAATTACCACACTCCAGCAGACTCAATTCATTGATTAATCAAGTCTGCTGTGACACACTGTAATTACAGCGCATCGAAGTAGCCTTGATGCATGTGTATAGGCACCCATTGTTTCTCCCTTTCTTCTTGCTTTTTTAGGCAAGTTATCATTGGCGACACATAAGGGGTGCACACAGGTACATATGCACCCCCCTGAGCTTGGGAGTGGACCCCCAGCAAAAAAACACCGCCGACGTTGCTGGCGGCTCCACAGGCAGTTGCCACTCACCACCCCCCACCCCCCACTGATGCCGTCTGTGGGCACCGCTGACACTGCTGGTGGTATCTGTGGGTGATCACCGACCACCAGTCGGTGCTCGCCCCCCACTCTCCAACACTGTTGTGGCCACTTGCAGGAGCTCCCTGCTTGCCACCGCCACACTCTCACTGCTGCCACCGCCTGTGGGAGCTCACCATGCTCCCCCAGCCTCCAGGGGCACATGGCATTCATACAAGTTATATTTCTTTCTCCTTTTCTTTCTCCTCCCATGAGGTTTCCTTATTGTGGACTTGATAAATTGCCTACTTCATTCATGCTGGATTTCATTTAAGAGTGCAACCAGTCTTGTGGGCATAGTATATAGCAATACAGAAAGTGAACTATTTTGTTTTAACTTATAGATAGAACCAAGTCAAAACTATAGTTTGGACAACTCTAAGCTGTGAAAAAGTTGAGAGCTGTGTTAATGTAGGGCTGGTCCTGCTACCATGGGCCAAGCTAAGACTCAGATCTCAACATCTCCAAACTTTGGACAAATGTTGATCTAAATCCAAATGTAAACATGGTAATGCCAAGACCAGCTGTGATTTTAAGTCTTAAATATAGAAGGCCTGGCTGCAGTACAGTGCCTGTGATATGATTAGCAGTAACACTTTTGTTTTTAAGGACTTCATCCAAATCTATTTACCATTAACGGAAAAAAATCCCATTGATTCCAGTGGGCTTTGGATCACACCTCCATTTAATCAGCACACCTCAATTTCCTGGTTGCCAGACTGAGCATCTTAAATGGAGGTTGACTTCCTTCATTGTGCTAATGAAGTTTGGCCTGATTATTCTGGGCCTCAGCACTCTTTTGAAACATAGTGGTGGCTAACAGCTAGAGAGGGCTCCTCAATCACTTCTCCTGCACCTGTGCAAATCACAGAAAGAAACAAAACACCCAAGAAGGAAACCCTGGTGGCTTTGCATGTCCTGTTAATTGAACACCTGGGTTACCATCCATTGTTTATTCAGTGAGCTAATAAAAGATGTCTGTGGCTTTTTTCAGATTTAGTCATTTGCTGAACAGAAATGGACTGTGCACTGAAAATAGCTGTTGAGTTTTATTAACCATTGGTTTGTTTCCTAGTATTTAGTAATGAAAGCAGGAGGATATGGTTTAGCAGAGCTGCCAGCACTGCTGCAGTTGCTATAAGGTAGAGTCCTACTGTGTGTTTACAAGCTGTTATAATTAGCTTTTTCTACAATA
This sequence comes from Crocodylus siamensis, assembly GCF_052110815.1. Classification (NCBI taxonomy): domain Eukaryota; kingdom Metazoa; phylum Chordata; order Crocodylia; family Crocodylidae; genus Crocodylus; species Crocodylus siamensis. Next base: position 130,815,933 of record NC_143397.1, on the reverse strand, counting down.
AGTCAGCCCAGTCCATTCTCACTCAGAGACAGCTGGTAATGTTTACTATATTCCAACAGAAACCTGATCAATATTACATGGGCAACAACAATTTTTTTTCACTACCAAGGATCATTTAAAAAAAAAAAAAGACATCATCAAGCACAGTGGTTGGGGTTTACAGCAATAACCCTAACAATGATCTCAACATTTCAAACCATATGTATCAAGCATCGGAGGTGGCACCTTAGTAAAAATCCCAAATCCAAGCATCCCTAGACTTCGTAGGTGCCTTCAGCAGATAAACCTGAATTTGAATGTCCCATTGGACTCCTCTCTCTATGCTAGGCTAAGCTAGATGTAAATATCCTTGTATCCTTGGAGTAATCCAAATCTGAATGTTGTTCAAACCCATCGTGCTACAAAGATACTAAACTGCAAAACACCATTAATGAATTTCATCTGTTGCACATTAAAACCAAACCACATTAATTCAGTCAAGGACTGGAGGTTCTATCAAGCAGCTGTCTTCAGAAATCTTTGATGGCTCCCTGACCTTTACACAAAACAATTACAAATTACAAGTTTTGAATCCAATCCTTTTGCTGTCATCTTTTCCTCTCCCCTTTGCTATGCTGATGCCATCATTTTTTTCCTGACATGAATGTCTATGTTCGAATCTTCAAAGTGCTCAGCATCCTTGCTCCACATTGGCTGCAGATGGGATTGGGAGTACTTAGCATCTAACAGTATTTGACTTTCCAGTAAGCAGGCAGACCAATGTTTTCAAAGGTGGCCACTCATTTTTTTTCCCTCTCTTGATTTTTTTTGTCCCCAAACACAGATGAAAATGCAGTCAATATAGGATTTTTTGGGTGTATGTTTTGTTAGTTTCCTTCATCAGCTAGAGCAGCCTCTCCAGGCCTGCCAAATGATTACTGAATTCTAGCACAGGAATTGCCAGACTGGATTTCACAGGTGGCCAATCTCACCAGCATGTGGTCTCTGCGGTGGTCAGTTGCAGCCATTTCCATGAAGTGCAAATAACTCCATGGTTGACAGATACAGAATAACTTGCCCACAGGGAAAGTTTCTTCCTCACTTACTTTAGGGACTGTTTAGTTTATGCCTCACACTTGAAAATTTATAGCCCTTCTGTTGGCACCTAACCTACTCCACAATCAAACAGTCAGATATTTGCTGGTACCTAGATTACCTCACTGAAAGGTGACTTGGATCCGATAAGACTAACGGATCACAGAGAATTTAGTAGGTTGTGTAAGAAGATCTTTCAGTCACTCTTAATTCTCACTGTTTATTCCCCATTCTCTCATACTGTACATTTACTGAAGTATAGAGATGACAAAAGTCCATGAGACCATACTGTCCATCACTTCCCCAGAACAGGAAGTTTCCTGCAGCTTGTTCATGGAGGTTGTCCAATCGAGTTGTAAACAGCTTCACTAGTGTAATATAAGATAGTATAGGACTATCTAATGCCTGATGCAGAATGTAATGGTGCTGAATATTCAGCCCAATATTTCACTGTCCTTTTTTGCTGTCATATCAGCTAGCACATTAACATCTAATTAGCTTCATAGGTGTTAAGGACTGAAAGAGACTTTACAGATCATTGGGTTCAGCCCCCCTGCACTTGGGCAGGACAGACCACTGGGATCAGATGACCCCACCAAGGTGGGCATCAAGATGCTTTTTGAAGATCATCAGGGTGGATGACTGTACCACCTCTGGCGGGAGCCTGTTTCAAATCCTCGGTACTCAACTTCTAAAGAAGTTTTTCCTTATGTCTGGCCTGAAGCAATCCTCAATCAGCTTGTGCCCATTATTTCTTGTCCTCCCCTGGGGGGCCTGGGTGAATAGATATTCCTCTTGTATGTACATCCTTGATTTACTGAAAAGATGCTATCAATTCACCTGGAGTCTTCTCTTCTCCAGGCTGAACAGTCCAAGATTTTTCAGCCTCTCCTTGTATGACCTGGTCTCTAGGCCTCTAATCATGCAAGTGGCCCTCCTTTGGACTCTCTTGAGCTTTTTCACATCTTTCCTGAAATGCAGCACCCAGAACTGGATGCAGTACTCCAGCTGTGGTTTCACCAAGGCAGAGGATGACATCCTTAGCCTTCCTTGAGATGCCTCAATAGATTAGCTCTGCAGGTGCTTCCTCAGCTTGACAAAGGGTTTTTCAACCCAAAAGCTGGCTAAGATATATTTCTGTAACTAACTATTCAGTTGGTCTGCTAAAACATACCAGATTAAATTGAGCCAAAGGAAGGGACCTTGTCTGCCAGTGCCATGTCCTTAGACCAACACCACTAGGCACCTGGCTGGAAGGACACAGGCCCTGGGCACATCTAAACCCCAGCTGCTGGAGAAGAAGCTCCTGCTGGAGAGGAAAGAAGGGCTTTAGTCTGTGACAGCTTAGCTGCCTGAGATGCTGATGGTGCTACTGTGCTGCTTACTAAGTTATTACCTGTTGTCATTTAAAGTGGTGGACCAAGCTGAGGCTGTAGGGGAGGAGGAGACCATCATTGGGGCACACTACCATGTCATGTAGAGGCCCCAGTGCCAGTGAGGGCATACCTTAACACATGCACAGTGTCACCTGTGTTATAAGTTTTGCTTGTCAGTAGCCTGAGGTAGTTTCCCAGAAACCCCTTCACCGATCTCCTTGAAAGCTGGCGGGCTTCAGGGCCTCAGCAGGGGCCACCATGCCTGAAATTTTCACTGTGCTGTGCCTTAATACACATACGACACGAGTTTTGCTTGTCAGCATCTTGAGGTGCAGTTTCCCAGAAACCCCTACACCTATCTCCTTGAAACTTGGCAGCCGTTGTGGCTTCAGCGGGAGTTACCATCCCTACAAATTTCATCCAAATCCAGCAAGAAATGACGAAGTTATAGGCAGTTTTGTTCTTCCCTGTTATACCCTACGGGCAAAATGTCAAAACAGCTTTGAAACAGTTTTGACAAAATGAAACGGAATAGCTGTTTCAAAATAAAATGAAACTTTAAATGAAACACTGTCCCATTGAAGGAACAGTGCTGTTTCACACAGCCGTACTATCCACTTCAGACTCCCCTCTGGATATTGTACTGCACTCTCTTTCTCCAGCTGGCTGGGGTATCCCTGATAGCACAGATCCATCTGAGATATTGCTACAGAGACAAGGACAGGTAAACAGCAAGGCCAGATACAGACATTCAAAAAGCCCAAGGTTCAAGTAATCTGTTATACGCTTTACTCTAATGTTAGATTGGTAGCGAACAGAACACATTTGCCCTTTTGGGGCACGGAGGGGCACACAGGCTGTCTGTATGTGTTGAGGCCAGCAGGTTGGGGGTGCTCCCTGGAGCTGTGCCAGCTTGCAGAGGCATAGGGTCCCTGGGGGGTGGTGTGGGACCCCTGTGCCTGGCACAGCCCCAGGGAGCAGGACTAGATTCAGGCAGCCCCCTGTCTCCCCATCAGCAGCATCAGCCACTGTGCTGACTCAACTCTGTGACAGTCTAGGGGCAGGGCTGGCTAGGCACTTAGTGGAAGCAGCTGAGCTCAAGCCAAGTTCCAGCATGCCTCCCTGTAAGGGAGGTTAGTGGGAAGCCACAAAGCAGGGAGGGATGCTGAAGAACAGTGACCTAACTTGAGTTGGGAGGGCACCTGGTATAGAAGTTCAGTAGACCAGCCTAACTTAAATCACTTCAGTCTGATACCACATTGATCCAGGTCTATCATCAATCAGGTTCTGCCGTTTTTAAAACAGCCTATCCATGCTGAACTTCTGTACAATTATGGGTGTTGACCAGTTTCTGATCACATATACTAGTATAAGTATAACATCTGCACCTGGCCCAAAGGTGCAGAATGTGAAAGCCCCAAGTCTCTGCCTGAGGGTCTTCTCTTGAGACTAAATTAATGCATTTGAGCTGAATGCCCTGCCACTCCCTGGGAGAGAAAGGAAGGCTCCAAGGCAACATTACATAGTACTTTTCTGTTCCCTCATACCTCAGTCTGGAAGACACCTGTCCATACAATGGTATTTGTCATCCTTTGCATCTGTGAATTTTTTAAGTGCAACTTGAATTACAGCTGCAACCACATAATCAAGCAGAGCTCCTGGTAACAGTAAAGATTTACTCTAGCAATTCAGCAAACACATGCTCCAGAATGAACAAGACCACAGCAAGAAGAATTCAAACAACATTCTTTTTCACCTCCAACCTCTTTTGTTTATTATCCAACCTTTTTTAAATATTATTTTTCTTCCCTGTCATCTCATACACCTGGAAGACAACCTACCATTTAGACCAAATTACTGTTTTTACTTGAATACAGGTTTTTCCCCACCTCCAGTTGGGATGGGGAAAAAGCCGCTCAGCGTATAATCACATACAAGGAAATCTCACTAAATACATTGTCTCTCATTAAAGTACTGCCAAAAGCAGCATGCGCTTAGCAATGGAAACCAACTGTGAAGCTGATTAAACACAGCCAACACTGAGTATGACTATAAAACACATGGCCCACATTGGGCAAATACGCTGATAGGAACTTACCACAAGAATAGGTTAGTGCAACCCATCTGAATAAGACATATGGTAGTGCCTGTTAAGTGTAATCTCCCTAGCCACCAACTCTTTTTCAAGTCATGTTGAACCACAGCACTGTATATGGTTCATCCAGAATCCATTTAAAAAAAAGGTAACATGCATCAATTCTGGATGAATTAGGTCTATGGGTGCTATATGCAAACTGCTACAGCCATGTTTAATTTCAGGGGTTTTGTTTTCAGATCTGCTCCTTGCTTCCATGTGCTCTTTGAGAGCAAGGTCTGACAGTAAGGAGAGGGGGAAGGGGCTACTGAAGGAAACATTTTGGGGGAAGCAGAGAGCAAAGGACCACCTGATCCTTTAGATCTATTTTCCCTGCTGTAAGAGTGGGATCTGGACAAATTCAGGGCAAACCTCCAATTAGATTCTATACCTGAAAAATAACAACAAATTTATAAATTTTCCATAAATTGAATCTAATTACTGGGGGGTTCTCTTATAATCAGGGTTGTCTTCTATTCCAGTAAATACAGTAATCATTCTTCCATCCTACTGACATCACTAGAACTAGTGACAGGAATTTAGTTGACTTGGGTGGATTGTTAGGTAGCAAGTCCTGCATGTCACATGTTACAAATTAAATCAGTAGTAGTGTGCTACCTGCTTCTACCAAATCTATTCTAGCCTTCCGTGATATAAGTGGAAGATAGTCTACTGATCTTTTACTAGGGTAGGAAGATTGTTGTATCTGTGATAGGGAATATGCAAGAAGCAAGGTATGTACTTTGCTTCTCCCTGTAATTTCCAGAGATCTTGCTTCTTGATTTTACTATGAGCAGGATCTAGCACACTAAGAACAGTCACTTAGGTCCGTTCACCTTTTCTGAGATGCCTAGAGCAACCAATTTCTAAACAACTGTCTTTCCTACCTGAGGCATTATTTTCAATTAAGATAAGCAAACAAACCCAGTACTGAATTTCCTAGTAGAAATATTTGTTTTCTAGGACCTTAATTATAATGTTACAAAAGCAATAACAACCCCTGTGTTCTGCTACTGTTTTCTGTATAAAGTAAATGCAGATAGCCTTCCTGATATTGTTAATTCCACTTTAATTAGCTCTCCCCCCTCCATGCTGTGTGATGCCAAGAGGTGAATAATACATTAATTTAACTTTGTTTTCAACTGCTCATTTATTCTTTTTTTAAAGCTGGAATTAAGTTGTGTTCCAATTTAATCTTACGCTGCAATCTTATATTATAAGGCTTTTTAGTGCTTGAAAATACTTGCATATTTTTCAGAAAAGAAGAAGAAAAACTTCAAGATGACATTGTACAAAATACACACATACAATATTAGCCAGTCTTGCCACTTAAATATAGATTGCTTTTATTCATACTGTATTTGATTTTACAAGCCAGTCACAACGTGGCTGCTTTTGAACAAACCAACAAGTACTTTGCAACATGGGATCTTCACTAAAATATTAATACTACAATATCTGTTAACAACAAAATATCACAAGAATTCTGCCAAAAGATATACTTGTATTCCTGTATTATTTTATTACTGAGAAATAATGGCTTGCATTACAAAAATGCAAGTAAAGCACCTGATATACACCACAGAAGGGAAAGCTTTAGAAATTAGTAATGTCAAAAAAATAAAAAATACACTTCTAGATTTAGGTAGCCCTAGATGGGTTGAGGGTGAGCAGAATTTTTTGTAGATCACATGTTGGAAATTAGATGCAAGCTTGGATAACTTGGTAAGCTTGGACAACATGCAGGCTTCATCAATGATTTGGATTTGGGTAGTAAAAGTGAACTAGCAAAGTTCACTAATGAAACCAAACTATGGGGGAGCGTAGTCATGCTCAAGGTCAGGCTTGCAATACAGGCTGACCTAGACAGGCTCACGAGGTGGGCAGACCTCAACCTGATGCCATTTAATACGGAGAAATGTAAAGTGCTCCATCTGGGGAGAAATAATCCACAACACACTTACAGGTCCACCAGTACTATGCTTACTAGCACCACATCTGAATGAGACCAGGATGTCATGATAGATCATAAAAAGAACATGAGGCACCAATGTGATGCCATAGCTGGTAGATCAACTCAAACCAGGTTGTAGTGTGCCATAAATCCAATATCTATATTAAGTCCATGAGTTTCTGTATCTAGGAGGCTGATGAAGTGAAGTTCATAGGCCTGGCTGTGAAAAGTGGTTTGTAAATTCAAACAAGCATGGAACCTTGCTAACCTAACTTCATCACCAGAAGCCAACTTCCTACAGCTCAAAACACAAAACCTACCAACTATCTCCAGTACCCCCACAAATAGCACACCAGAATCTATCAAAGACAAGAAAACACAACTACCTGTGGGGGCACATTTCTCACAAAAACACACTCTGTCTCCAGTCTCTCAGGCCTGATCCTGAAAGGGAATTTACAAACCTCTTTTCAGAGCCAGGCCTGTGAACTTCACTTCATCAGCCTCCTAGGTAGTAGGTACAGAAACTCTTGGACTCAATAAAGACACAAGAATTCTGACACACTACAACCTGCCAGACATCTGATTCCCCAGGTACCTCTGCATTTTCACCTGTGCTGCTACATCCACATTCCCCCTACAACCCCAGCGTGTCTCTCACCTCCTGATGCCTCCATTTCCATTTTCACTGACTGGCTTTCTTGCCTGCATTGCATGCCAACCTCTGGCTTCTTCACTATTCCTTCCATCCAGGAACAGCGTACACACACACACACACACACACACCCCCAACTGCAGGTGCTTCCTCAGCCCGACAAAGGGTTTTTCAACCCAAAAGCTGGCAGCCAAGGCAGCTAAGCTGAGCCCACCTGGAGCGTCACATGACAAGTCTGGGCTTTCCCCAGCCAGGACTGTGTGCGTGCATGTGGTAGCTAGAAATTATGACACCTCCTACTCACCTTTCACCAGGGTCATCCTCGGTCCTGGCATTTCCTTGGGCTGCTGCACCACCAGCAGTCCCACCAGGCCTCCCCAACCCTGGCAGAGTGCAGTTTTAGTGGTCATGCCCAGGACCTGAGTCCTCCTCCTTCTCCATAGCCCCAGCACATACCTCCAAGTTCATCCTGGCAAGGAAGCTCAGCAGAGACATGTTCTTCCCCTGTTGGCTGGCGATGCCGTGAGTGCCCCCTCCAGCTCTGAGAGTGGAGCATTAAATGGCTTTTAAAAAATGAAAAAAGGAAATAGCTGTGGATGGAGTGAGGAGGGTAGCATTCACTCCATCTGCACCTGGAGCTTAGAGAACCCCAGCAGTAAGAGGTTCACCTTGAGGAACACCAGCTGCTCCATCAAACCAGGATCCAAGCAGGTACGGTGGGGTGTTGCTACATCCCCAGCAATGCTGAACACCCACTTGCTTGGAACACTGGTTGGTGGACAGGACAGGTGTTTGCGGGCAACTATGGCCAGATCTGGCCACATCTGGCTGTGGCTTGCCCAGTAGGCCAAGGGGTCGCACAGCAGCAACTCCATGTCCACAGCAAGATAGGCAGCCACCAAGGCCTGAGTGCTACCTGCTTGATGGTGCAGTCTAGTGCCTCTGGACCCCACCATGAAAGCCATGCCCTTGGCCCACACTGGCAGCACCTGTGGTGGAGGAGGAGACTGGCTGGTGGGTAGTGTGCTAGCATGGGACAGTGGATCCCCCTCTTCCACATCTCCCCACCTCCACCATTCTGCATTCCTGACTCTCTTCACCAATACCTCCATCCACTGATTCAGGGTTTGGCTGCTGAATCTGCTGCCCTTCACCCTCAGGTCACACATGACAGCCAGCATGTAGACCGTACTGGACCACAAGTGATCAAGCTGTTTCCTGATGCCCCCCTTCAGCCACCCCACCAGTGCTTGGATGTCTGGTGACAGCGATTTCACCAGCCAGGAATACTGATCCCCTAGAAGCTCTCCATTTGGCTCTGAAGTTCCCTCACTATGGGGATCACCTAGCTAATGAGGGCATCAGTAGTGCTGAGGGTCCCGGTGGCCTCGAGGAAGGCCTTGGGGACCACTAAGATCTGGGAGATGGTATCCCACTCAGCTCTGTTAAGGGGGCCGCTGATCCCAATCTCCCCAAGCAAGGCTATCTCATGGATAAGCTTCTGTTGCTTCACCAGCCTTGAGTATCAGGTATGAGGAGTTCCACTGAGTCTCCGCAACCAGTGTGGTTTTGTGCTGCGGGATGTTCAGCTCTCCTCATTTGCCTTCCAGCATCTTAGCTCCCTTCATGCTCCAGTGGAAGTAGCCTGCCACCTTTCTGCATTTGGAAATGAGCTTGCTGGTGGTGCTGGCTCCATAACCACCAGCCCTGTTCCCCTGACAATGAGGTGTAACTTGCGTGCCACACAGCAGATGCCAACAAAGTTGGCATCATGGATCGCCTTGACCATATTGGCCCCATTGTCAGTGACCATGACGCCGCGGGTGAGCTCACCCTGCCCAATGAGCCACCCCGATCTCATGGCCCCCATGGTTTCTGTTGCCGTGTGGGACTCATTCATCACCTTGGCTTCAAGGAGAGGCCACCAATGACCTGACTGATCACACCAGTGCCCTGTGAGGGGGAAGTAGGCGTGATCTCCACCCCAGCTGCTCCAGATGTCTGAGGTGAAGTGTAAGGCCATCTACAGACCTGTCTTGTGCAGCTCCTCCCTCAACTACTCCCTGCATGTCTCACCGTCCTGCTGAAGGTGGTGTATGCAGGCACTTGGTAGGATGGGGCCATGAGCACCATGAGCTGCCTTAACTGTGGCCGCTCAACTAAGGAGAAGGGCTGACCATCCACAGCAAGCATCTCCCCAGTGCTCTGGGTGATCTTGCTTGCCCTTGCAATGCGCCCTTCTTACTGTCCATCTTTCCCCCACTGTTCCAGGGTGGCCTGCTTCTGCTTTGGGGGAATGGGGGCTTTGGAGTGAGAGAGCAGCCTTAAGGCATGCTCCTGCTGGTCCCAGGCTGAGGAGGAGCAAGGGCAAGGGGTGGTGCCTGTGGAGATGCGTGATCCCTGTGGTAGTCATGTGTTTTGTTCCTTTGCCTTGCCTGGTTTTGGCTCACAGTGCAGGCAGATAGCATATGTGGGATCATCTGCCAGCTCAAAATGATTCCAGACCACACTACTCACTTCTGGGGTGCAGGTGCATGTGTGGATGCTGCAATTTCCTCTTCCTCAGCAGACACAGCAATGGAGGAGCTGACTCAGATAAACTGTTACCTCTGCAACTTCTACCTCAGCCTCCTCTGAAGTGCCTTCTGGGGAAGGAGACCTGACTGTAGGGGAAACTTGAGGGGTGTGGAGCACAAACTGAGATGATTCTCCCTCCTTCTCCAGAATTTCCCTTGCTATGGCACTCAGATCCAGCTCCAGCTCCTACTCTTCCTCTGGCACTGGAAGGCTCAGCATGGGAAATGAAATGGGGGTGGAGGAGACTGTCATGCTGGCACCGGTACTGGTGCTGCTGCTTGTTGTCATAGTTTGGGGGGGCCGAGTTATGGCTGGTGCCCTTGGAGGGGATGCAGTCTCAGGCACAGGCAGTGGCACTGGCACTGCTCCCCGCTTCTTGCTGCTTCTGGAAGCCTCATCGCTCCTAGTTGTAGGAAAGAGGCTGTGTCTCAGTTGGGGGGGCACGGATTACACCTCTACTTCTACCCCTTCTTCCATCCCGCCCTGAAGGCTTGCCAGCTGCCTTTCCACTATGCTTCATGGTGTGTTTCATAGTGTCTTGCTTTTATACAAATAAATAAATGTATCTGAATTCCTGTATAAATTCTGTAAGGCGTGTTGTTTATGCCACAAGATATAAATGTATCTGCATTCCTATATAAGTTCTATAAGGTTTCTAGTCTATGCCGCAAGGTATAAATGTATAGAAATAAAATATAAATGTTTCTCCCTTCCTATAAAAAGGAAATTCTATAATGTAATATCCACTATAATTATAAAATTTTTATAATTATAAAATTGAAAAGAATAAATAAATAAATATAATAATAAAATAAAAGGGTCTAGAAGAAAGAAAAAGGTATTTTGGAATCCCACTTGATAGGCTAGGCTAACAAGTAGGAAATCATTCAGAACAGTGCTAGTAGCAGCCTTTGTTGTCTAATGCTCCTGAGCTGCTGGAAGACACAGCTCAGTAACTGTCAGACCGCAAGGCAGAAAGGAGGCAGTTCAAACAATGCTGCTTTTTATGCTGTTTTTCCGTTCCTCTCCCAGACCACTGGGATTGGAAGGGACCTCAGGGAAGGATCACAGTCACTGGCCAGCTACACAGTCAGTATGACAGCAGTCCTTCCCCGCTCTTGCCTGCTCTTCCTCCTCCCTCTCCTTACTTTCTGTTTCCCTGCAGGCAAGCCCATCTTGAGCTTCAAAACTCGAAACAGTTCAAAATTTTTTAAATGTTTTGACTGCCCTCGTTTCATTTTGAGGCCATTTCAAAGCCCTTCATTTCATTTTGATTTTGCTGTTTCCAGCTCAAAATGAGTCAAAACAGCGTCGAAACCGAACTGCAGACTTGTTCGAAGGTTGGGGTTGTGAGAATCTTGGTTTTGGTTAGGACAGTAGAGAAAGGGTCCTGGCTTCTAAATTTGGATCTGGAACCATCCCCAAAGCACAGGAGGGTGGTGTCTGGATCTGCAGTTTTGGTTTCAGCCTATTGATTATGACAGCCCTATGCAGGTCTAAGAACTAATCTGTACCACCAAGTTTTGCTGGCAAAATATTGAGTATGTTCATAATTAAAGTCCTTCTGCAGTATTAGCTGTCTCCACCTCTGCCAAATGGAGCAGAGCTCCTGCCAGTACCCAGCAGTTGTTTGAAAGCATGTGTAGATGTGCCTGCTCCTTCAGCAAGCTGCTGTGGTCCATTCAGCTGCTGCCATCCCCTGGCACATGTTGTACTCTGGTGGCACATCCACTGAGTGGAGCCATGCTGAACTGACAGAAGCTACAGTGACTTGGCACGGGCAGCAGCTGCTCACTATCAGGAGTTGCCCTGGCAGATGCAGGTAGGCAGCTTCAGAGAGAAAGAGCTGACAAAAGAATGGCATGTATATAAGGGCATTCCTTTTAGAAAAATTCAGTTAACCTCAATTAGCAACTAACCCCTAAACAATTGCTGAGCTCTGGTTTTGCTTTTTAAATCTTCTTGCTGCCAGGATGGAATCCAAATTAAAAATAACCTCTGGAAAATATGAGAGACCTATGGGAGAAAGTTATTTACTGGAGGTTTTGTGAAACACTGTGCACTTTAATGAAATTTCATTTGTCAAGTTTAGTGCTAGTTGGGGGAAAGCCAAGTTTATTTTGTCTGCCTTTCTGCTCAGGAACATCTTTTCAGTCCCATAGCCCCAAATGGTGCTTTTCCTTGATTTAGATTGGTTTAGTAAAGAAAGAAAAAAAAGAAAGAAATTTGAGTTTGAAGGCAAAAAACAGGTCTTTCCAACACACTTTTCTTATTTAATGTGAGAAAATAGTTAAAATTTATGAAACAGTATAAATAAAATAAATAAAATCCTAGATAATCATGCTTCTTGCCCACAACACTTAAAAAAAATACTTTCAGCTGCGACAGGCTGATGTGCCCAGGTGCAGTTTTTATTTTCGTATAGGTTCTACACTATATGAAATTCCTGTATAGGGATGGGCCAACTATCAAGCTTTTTTGGAGGAGGGATGGGGGAAGAGTGTAAGTATTATTTCTGATGGAAGAAATGGCAAGAGATATATACTTAAATGGAAAGTATGTGCCTGCTCAGCTATTTATGTCCATGTGAAGGTTGGCTGAATAGCACCAGCATAAATATAATTTGGTGTTATACTGTTGGAAAAATCAGTTAAGGTAGCAAAAAGGAAGGATTTCTTAGAGTGATATCTTTTATTAGGCCAACTACATACTATGCTCAGAAAGGGCACCAGCTGACTGAACCTCAGCAGTTGGCTGAAGGAGAAGGCATGTCTCTGTACTACATAAGTTGGTTCCATAAAAGATAACACCCTAAGAAATCCTTGCCTCTCACATAAGTTCCGGACCATCGTGGCTACAACATCACTCTTATACTACCTTAAGATAACAAAAGTAAAAGCATTTCAGAGATAAAAGTGAATAAAAATGGAAGTGTAAACTTTCGTTATCTCCGAAGCTGGAACTGCCAGCAGAAACAGTTCCCTATTTTTAAGTAGAAAAGAAAGTTTCTCCATTACTAAAGGCATGCTTGTGATTTGTTTTAGAAAGGTATACAGCCTGAGTAGCTGGCAATAGAAAGCTGAAATACGGCAGAGAAATAACCCTTGCTGAGAGCTTGCCTCATGTTGGTGATATTTTTTTTATTTGACTGAATTATGAGCCTGTGGAATGTGCGTATGAACTAGGCATTGGATACTTGGCCAGAACATTTTTTAGGAAGGTCTTAAAAAGCCTGCATCTAAGGAAGGCTGCTCTGTGGGTGTCTGGGTGGCCACTTTAGCACAGTCCAGAAGCAAGTCTTGTTGTTCCAGTATCTTCCTCCTGCCTAATGAAAAGGCAGGAGGAAGATACTTATCCATACTCATCCTAGTGAGTATCTCTGCAGAAGTGTATGGAGGTTCTAACACAGCTGTCATCACTGCAGTAGCGTTGGAATAGAGCACTTTCCTGTAGTGCATAAAGCAGTGTGATTAACATCTGTCACACATGACCTGTTCTCTCTCTTTTCCCCATCAGAAATACTGTTTATACAAGAGGATATTTTGGTTTGGTGGGTTTCCCCCCCCATCAATAAAGGATATAAAAATAATTGTATTTAATTTGGTGGGGCTAGATTCATAAACTTAACTTAAGTAGCCAATAGTCAGATGAGGCAGATCAAGTCAACATTTAGATTCTGGAATCATAGAAAATTAAGGCAGGAAAGGATCTCAGGAGGTCATTTAGCCCAACTCCCTGCTCAAAACAGGACCAACCCCAACTAGATCATCCCAGCCAATGCTTTGTCTACCTGGGTCTTGAAAACCTGTAATGATGGAGATTCCACAACCTCTCTCCATAGCCTGTTCCAGTGCTTTACTACTCTCCTAGCGATACAGTTTTTCCTAATGGGTAACAAAAACTTCCCTTGCTGCAACTTGATACCATTACTCCTTGTTTTGTCATTTGCCACCACTGAGAACTGTCTAGCTGAGGGGTGGGCAATTATTTCAGCTAAAGGGCTGCTTAATGAGTTTTGGTGACCTGTCAAGGGCTACTAGTCCCACCCTTTGACAGGTGCCCTGCCCTGGTCACCATCTTGGGATCGGAAGTCCTTCCCCCTAACCTCTGACCTGTGCCACCCAAAGTCCCACCCTTTGCCCCTGGAAGTACTCACTGGGGGAGGGGGAGTTGCCATCTTGGAACCGGAAAAAAAAAAATCATATACAAGCTACCCTTGCCATTCATGGGGGATATGTTCTTGTATCCCCCGTGAACGGTGAAATCCATGAATAAGGCACTGTGTTCATGAACGCTGTCTGCATTCATGAACTCAGTGCCCCTGGTGGCTGGGGAGGGTCAGGGGGCACAGCTGCTCTGGTAATGCTGGGAGTGCAGTGGCAGCAGTGAGAGCCCAGCGGCGGGAGCCCAGCGACAGCAAGCACAGAGCTCCCGAGGAGCTCCTTTAAGTCCATTTAAGAAGCGGATTCAGCATTCATGAATATTTGAAACCACGAATGCTGAACCCACAAATAGTGGGGGTTTCCTGTACTGAAAGTCAGACATCTATAACATATTTTAGTTTAATTAAAAATACATATTTTTGTCATGATTTATGTGTTTGCATAGTATATATAGCGGTGATTGCATGATACCTCAGAAATAAAGTCTTACTCTTGTATAGTGTGTGTGTTTGTGTATGTTGGGGTGTGTATGGGTGGTTGTGTGTGGGGGGGGTTGTGAGGGGATGTGACTGTGTGGGAGGGGCTGTAGGGTATGATGGGGAGGTGTGGGGGTGTATAGGTAGAGGAGTTGTGGGATGTGTGGACAGGGTGTGGGTGTGTGGTATTTGTTGGGTATGAAGACCCCCACATACTCTCCCCATGGTGCATAGCCACTGTTGCTAGCAACAGCAACAGGTGGTGGGCCTTCGGGTTGCTTGTGGCCCACGGAGGCGCAGCCACCCAATGGCACATGGCTCTAGCCAATTCTGGGAGCTGCAGGTGGAGGCAAGTTGTGGAGCCAGGCCGGCCTGCCTCTATCATGGAGGGCTCACATGCAGCTCCCAGGACTCGTTTGCCACTGGAGGGAAGCCCTACCCAAAAGAGCCAGCTGCCTTTCCTGCTTCCTGCTGCAATGTGCAGCTCCCAGGACTCCACCAAGAAGCAGGGAGCAGGGCTCCCTGCCGCTTCCGGTGGAGTTCCAGGGGCTGTACATGGCGGCAGAGAGCAGGGAAGGCAGCTGGCTCCACTGTGCTACCGGGGAGAAACCCCGCACAAGTCCTGGGAGCTGCATGTGAGCCCAGTACAAGAGAGGCAGGCTGGCCTGGCTCCTCTTCTGGCCACCACTCACAGCTCCTGGAAGTGAAGCTGGGACTGCATGCCGCTGGGCAGCTGTGCCTATTGGGCCACAAGCGGCCCGAGGGCCTGCCGCCTGCTGCTGCTACTACTGCTACTGGTGTCAGGGGCTGTGTGCCATGGAGGAGTGTGTGGGCAGGGTCCCTACACCCCCCACCTTCCCTCACACCACACAAACATCACACACCCACATCTGTACCCTGCCCAGCCGAACAGGTCCCCTGGCAGCCGCAGCAGTGGCCCTGCCCGGAAGCTGTATCGGGGTCAGGGCCAGGGCCTTCCTGTGCATGAAGGAGAGAGTGAAGTGTGTGGGCTGGGCAGGGTACCAATGGTGCATGCCCGTGGGCCAGATGAAATATGGCCTGGCGGAGCGTATTTTGTCTGTCCCTGGTCTAGCTCCATCCTCCTTGTAACTACCCACCAGGTAGTTGAAAGCTGCTATTAATTCCCCTCTCAGTCTTCTCTTCTCTAGACTAAATAATCCCAGTTCCCACATCCTCTCTGTAATGAGGGTCACAAAACTGGACACAGTACTTCAAATGTAGCCTCACCAGTGTCAAATAGAAGGAAATAATCAATTCCCTCAATCCAGTGCCAACTAATGCAGCCCAGTATGCTGTTAGCCTTCTTTGCAGCAAGGCACACTGTTGGCTTCTATTCAGCTCATTCCACTGTAACCCTAAGGTCCTTTTCTGCCAAACTGCTGCTTAGCCAGACTGTAACAGGGCATGAGACTGTTCTGTCATAAGTGCAGGACTTTGCACTTGTTCTTACTTAAGTTCAAGAGATTTCTATTAATCCAACCCTCCAATTTGTCTAGGTCTCTCTGATCTTAGCCCTACCCCCTCCAGCATATCTACTACTCTCCCCAGCTTGGTGCCATCCTCAAACTTGCTGAGGGTGCACACCATCCCATCTTTGAGATAGCTGATGAAGATACTGAACAAAAGTGGTCCCAAGACCAACCCCTGATGCACTCCTGCACTCCACTTGATATGAGCTGTCAACTAGTCACCGAGTCATTCATTACCACCCTCTGAGCCCAACGATCCAGCCAGCTTTCTATCCACCTTAGAGTCCATTCATCCAACCCCTACTTCGCTCCACTTGACTTCAAGAATGTTGTGGGAGACTGTCACCGAGTGAGGCACAGGGGCGGCCGTGATCCCGCTAGCGCCCCCTGCCGTGTCAACTTAGGTGATCCAGCACCCTCTTATCCTCGCCCGCCACGTTTTTGATGGTAATTGGTTCAATTAGGGAGGCTGCCTTTATCTCCTAATACACAGTGTAAGTTGAACTACCCCTGCTCCGTATGGGGTGCCTCGGTGCACCCCCGCCTTACGGGCTAATGCGTGCCTCCAAACCTCCCCTTTAGCATGCCCCAAACCTCGCAGCTGTACCGGATGTTCTCTTGTCATATATTCGCCCCTCCTGGGCTTCTGTTCCCCTCTCGCCCTCTCCTGGGCCTACTCGCCCCACCTGGGCTTCTGTACGGCTCTGTCAAGCTCTTATCGATATGGCCCCTATCTGGACGTCAGCCCCTCTCCGGGCTTATGCGGTGTGCCTGCCCCTCTCCGGGACGTATACCGCGTGCCCGCCCTTCTCCGGGGCTTCGTGCCGGTCGGGGACTAATTGCTCACTCCAGAGCCTCCTGTTCTGATCGGCCCTCACTGGGGCCTGTGCCGCGCTTCCCTCGCCCTCTCTGGGGCTTCTCAAAGTTGGGCTCAGGCGGCCCTATCCCCGCCTGGCCCCAGACCTGCCTTCTCGGGCCTAGTTCGCATGCCTCCCGCACTTGGGGCTCAGGTGACCCGCAGCCGGGCCTGGCCCCTTGACCCTTTCCTGGGTCGTTTGCCCCACTGGGCAAAATACTGCCCTCACGGGCTGGGGTCTGAAACCCCGCACACCACGCCTCTCCGGCGCTCACTCACCGTGCCGACTCTGGCACTAACCACTGTGCCCTTACTGGGCACCAGGAACCCCCAGATTATTGGGGAGCTCCTGTGAGTCCTCCTCGCACCCCTACAGCCTCACCCGGTCCTCCGGTCTAAGGATAACTAAACCATCAGCCTGCCAGCTGTAATGTAACAATGAGCCTCCTGGCTAAAGCATAGAACCTAGGCCCTCTTGTAAAGGCCTTCCAGTCAGGGTTCTCTCTCTACCCCATATCGTGCCGTGGCTGCTTGGGTGGTCAGGCTGCAACAATCTGCTCTGTCTGCTCCACTCTGCCACAGAGCTCGAGCTCCTGCTCCTGCTCCTGCTCCTGCTCCTGCTCCTGCTCCTGCTCCTGCTCCTGCTCCTGCTCCTGCTCCTGCTCCTGCTCCTGCTCCTGCTCCTGCTCCTGCTCCTGCTCCTGCTCCTGCTCCTGCTCCTGCTCCTGCAGCTTCCAAAGAGGAACTACCCCCCCCAGCTCAGGCCTGGGCCGTTTATAAAGGCCTGGCCCTGCCCTCTTCTAGCCAGCTGACCAACATTAGTTGCCCTGGCAACCCTCACCTGTGCTGCTGTTGATTGGCAGCTGTCCTTATTACTATTGCTAGTAGCGAGCACCCTAGTGCTCTGCTACAGAGACCATATCAAGAACCTTGCTAAAGTCAAGGTATATTACATCTACTGTTCTCTCCACATCCATAGAGCCAGTTATCTCATCATAGTAGGCAATCAAGTTTGTCTGGCATGACTTGTCCTTGGTGAATCCATGCTAATTTTCCTAATCACCTTCTTTTCTTCCAAGTGCTCAGAAATGGATTCCTTGAAGACCTGCTCTGTGATTTTTTCTAGGGACTGAGGGTAAAGGTGATCGGCTTATAGTTCTCCTGATCCTCCTTCTTGCCTTACTTAAACATGGGCAGTCTAATTTGCCCTTTTCCAAACTCTGCTGCCAGGTGCAGTAGTTTGGGAATTGAACTTGCCTGTGAAGACTGAGGTAAAAAGGCATTGAGTATTTCAGCCTTTTTCATATCATCTTTGACTAGGTTGCCTCCCCCATTCACTGAGAAATGCATATTTTCCCTGATCTTCCTCTTGTTGCTGACATACTTGTAGAAACCCTTCTTGTTACCTTTCATGTCCCTTGCTAGCTTCAACTCCAATTGTGCTTTGGTCTTCCTGATTACATCCTTGCATACACAAGCAATACTCTTATTGCTCCCTAGTCATTTGTCCGAGTTTCCACTTCTTGTAAGCTTCCTTTTTGTGTTTTAGCAGATTGAAGAGTTCCCTGCTAAGCCAAGCTGGTCTTTTGCCATACTTGCTAGTCTCCCTGTGCATTGGGGTGGTTCATTCCTGTGTCCTTAGTAAGGTTTCTTTAAAGTACAACCTGCTCTCCTGGCCATCTTTCCTCCTCAGACTGGCCACTGAGGGAGTCAAAGTCTACTTTTTTTGAAGTCCAGAGTCCTTACTCTACTGCTGTCCTTCCTTCCTTCCTTTCCTCAGGATCCTGAACTCAGTCGTCTCATGGTCACTGCTGCCCAAGTTGCCATCCACTTCTACATTCCTCACCAATTCTTCCCTGTTTGTGAGCATCAGGTCAAGAAAAGTATGGCCCCCAGTTGGCCCCTCCCACACTTGCAGGAGGAAGTTGTCCCCAACATCCTCCAAAAACTTCCTGGGTTGGCTGTATACTGCTGTACAGCCCTCCCACCATGTGTCAGAGTGATTGAAGTCCCCCATGAGAACCAGGACCTGTGGTCTGGAAACTTCCACAGAAAATCTCATCTACCTCATCCTCATAGTCTGGTGGTCTACAGCAGACCCCCATCATGATATCACCCTTGCTGCTCTCCTCTCTGACCCTAACCCAGAGACTTTCAACACGTTTATCCCCAGTTTCTTATTGGAGGTCTGATCAATCATATGGCACTTTTACATAAGGACCAACTCCCCTCTTCTCCATTGCTTGTCCTTCCTGAATATTTTATACCCATCCGTGACAGTACTCCAGTCATGCAAGCTGTCCTACCAAGTCTCTGTTATTCCAATCACATCATAAACTGTATATAAGCAAACTATCTCACTAGGTCTCTTTTATTCCAATCACATCAAATCCCACACCTTAACCTGGAAACACATACATTCTCTAGATACCCAGAGATGAGGATACTCAACCAGGGCTCAAATTACACTTCAGCTCTTGGCAGGGTCTGCAATAGCGGCAGCCGTAAGGAGCCACCACGCCACCTGAGCTGCTTAGTCTCTTATGGGGTGGCTGAGCCCCCCCCGCAAGCCTCCCAGTAATTCAAATCCTGTACTCAAACATGTCCAGTTTATTCCTTCGCAAAAGTCAAACTGACATACAATGCGTAGCCTTAGAACAGTGAAAGTCATTCCACTTTAGAGTAAAGTTACTGCTCAAAAACTGAGAATTAAGTTAATACCACTGTACCGGATGTATATATCCATTCTGCTAGTCAAATTCACCCACATATAGCCATTAAATCAGTGTAAACCAGATTCCTATCACCTAGTGGCTGGCACTCACAACAGCACCTGCTTTGGGCAACAAGATTGGAAAAGGTGGTCACACCTGCTCCTTACTACAGAGGGAATTTACAATAGACTGAAAACCAAGGCAAAATTCCTCCATAGTAATTGTGTTATGTGACCCTAAGTTCCACCACTAATATTAGCAACTTAAACCTTGCCGCTGGACAAGCCTGGCAATAAGTACCGATGACTCCAAGCTACTCACTGCTTATCCCATGCCTAGGCCTCCATGGAATACACAGATTAGAAATCAGACAGATTAGGAATTTATTTCATCTGCAAAGTTCAATGCAGTACCTGTGTTCAGAATATACCTAACTCTACACACTGAACACAGAAAACAGGAAGGAAATGCCACCGTTTTATCCAAGAGCCCAATGATTAGATCACTCACCTGGTAAAAAGAAAACCTGTCTTCAACTCACCTCTTAACCAAAATATAAGCAGATGCTTGAACCAAAATCTTCTACATCATATAGGACTCTCTCCTTCAGAAGCTATTAAATATTACTATACTTTTAGCAACCTCACTTGAAAATTATAAATTAATGGTTCTAATTAGTTCCTTCTCACATCTGGTGCTAATACTTTTCATACTTAATTAAATAGTCACAGCAGCTGTAAATTTGCTTTGCAGTTAAATGTTTTACTTATGTAAACAATAGGAGAAAAATGCTTGTAGTCCCTACTTTAAACTGTATTTAATTATTTCAATGCAAGTCACAGGAAACAATCAGAACTCAAATGAAAAAAGTGACCAAAGGCATATTTGAATCTTCCCATTTCAATGAGCTTCCCAGCCCATAAGGGCCCATATCACAGAGTGGACAAGACTCTTTTCAGACTCCACTAGTGTCACTTTTCCCAAAAGAGGGGGTCTGTGGAACTGAACAAGATACTTTTCTTCTTCTTCAGTCCCCATTCAAGGAGCCATATATAGTGTCTTTACAGTGTCATTTTCATTGTTACCTCCTTATAGAGTTGGCAACCCTCCAGGATTGCCCTGGAGTCTCCAGGAATTAAAGATAAATCTCCAGAAGACTGCTGAGAGTCACCCGGGAGATAAATGATAGGGCATTCATTAAAATAAACATTAAATGTTGAATCTGATTTATACAGTTGCCCAGTGGGTTTTTTAAATGTAATAGTAATGTGCATTTGTCTTCCTGATGTAAAGTCATTAATGTCATTACATCACGTAATGAAACCTCCTGGCATAGATTCAAAGAGAGTTGGAAACCCTAATATAAAGCAGCATTCAAAGAGGGGGTAGACTCTTGCCACTAAACACCCCCAAATACATTAGGTCACCACATGCATTGCACCCTTATTTATAAGTACCAGATTATATTCAGATACCCATTAGAGTGATTCTGCTTCTATTCCAAAGGTTCCCAAGCATTCTGTATCTGTTAAAAACAGATTATTTAGAAAGACTGCAGTATTATTTTCAGTTTAAGAATGGCCAGTGAAGCTACCTGCACTAAAGTTAGCATACAGTGCCTCACAGCAAAATAAGCAGGAGCCTGTAAGCAGCCATGAAGAATCTGGCAAAATCAGAAGATGTTACTTTATATAGAGCCTCCACATAGGACATTTTGCACTCAGTACTAGATGTGGCAGCACTTCTTTGTTTATTTTGAGGGGATAAATTAAGCAGCTATCCATGGGTGGTTAGGAAAAGCCTGGGGCTAGAGATTATCATGTAGTTTTTAATTAGATCAGAATGAAAATAGGTTTAAATCCCTAAGGTATACAAAATAAATTCACATATTTAGTTTTTCATAGTAATTCTGGATCCCCATAACAACAGGTAATGACTACTGGTTATTTTGTAACCTAAGGCTAACGAGTAGTGTATTTGTTCTACTTAAGCTGACAGAATTTTTGAAAGAGCTCACCACAATACCCAGACATTCCAGGGCACAGAGGAAAGCTATTTTATCTGCCTGTAGGTAAAATGTATTATTTTCAAACATTGTCCACTGGGGTAACTCATGAGGTACACATAATACCTTCTGCAGGAGCTTGGAAACAAAAGCTAAACAGTCTTACTCCAATTTATGTCAGTATATTACAACAGTATAGTACAAATAGCAGGAAAAGGGGCCAGCACTTAAAGTGATGAACAGCTCTTAAGAAGTTGTTGGAAAGTCCTGAGCCTGCAGCCATATTAAATAAAATGAATCAGGTCCAGATTCAGTTTACTTGAAAACACATGCATACCTTATCCTGAGATCCCAAAATAATGTCAACATTTGCTAAGTCAAACAGGGGTATCTGAGATGCCATCACTCTTCTGCAGATTTGGAATAAAAATAAGTGCATTCTCTTAGATGTGCTCATTTTTGGTACCTAATCAGTTTTCAGTGGTTGGGATTAGGTTCTGATTTAATGATATATGGCATACTTCAGTATAAATGGGAGTGATTTTTAAGAGCACAAGGAGGAGATAAGTTGATCAAACATTTTTCACTGAAATTGTTTTAGGTTACACAGAATTTTTGACAAAGTGTCTACTTACCATAGAAATATTGACTTTAATTTAAACCTTTCTGGCTGAAAACTGTCTCAAATTGTAATAACTTCTTCCATTTTTACTGAGATTTTCCAGTGGGAGGAAAAAAAACCCACAACATTTTCAGCCAGCTTTCATTTCATTTCATTTCCTTTCCTTTCAATGAGAATTTGGTGCTAAATGTTCCCTGCACTTTTGAAAATCTATTTCACAAATTCCAAAGATTAGCAGGCTTCTCTGAGGACTTATCTTCTTCAGTAGCTTCCTCCTTTCAGTGGAAAGCACCACTTGGGGAAACAGCTAACATGATACCAGTAAATGGGTTAAAACAAGATTTGGGTTTTTTCCAGGACTGTATAATTCTAATCAGTTTTAGATAATGAATTACACTGAATAATAGGGTGAAAACAGTTTTTTGATTAAGACTTCAATAAAATAACTTCTTCCGTGTAGTTATTTACAAAAGGATGCTAATCATTCTTCTTTGCTTCCTTCCTAGGGTGCCTAAAGGAGCTGTAGTTCATTAACAGCTCTACTTTGTTCTCAAAACACTAGTCCTAGTTCACTCTTTTTTATAGTGGGTGTAATTCTTTATTTCAATGGAATTGCAGCAGTGTAAAATTGGAATAATGCAGGGTTGGCTCAGGCTTCCAAGAGGGGCTATGATAGTGCAAAACATTGCTGCTTTAATTTCTGACATTTTGAATCTCAGAGTGGGCAGACTTGGTTGTAACAATGTTCTTGGATACAGTGTGGAACAAAAGCTTTAAAAAGGCATTTCTATAGACTAAAGCATATTCCTCCTTCAATACAGAGATGGGAGAAACAAGCAAAGATCATTAATTCAGGGACTAAGAAAGGCAATTCTGCTAAAAAATTCTAGCTCATATGAAGATTTTGTAACACATGGTGAAGTAAAATGTTAAGGGCCAGATTCTATTCTGCCCATTTCACATATAAATAAACTTAGGTGCCTAAGGGCCATTCTATTCCACCCTGCCCAGGTCCCTAAAAATCTGTTATTACAGAAGGTTTGTTGGGCCTCATCCTTCTTGCAGTCCTAAGAATCAGATGGTGACATGTTACAAAAAGAGATGCAATATGCATTGTCAGAGCCTTGAACAAGATGGACAAGAACTGTACTTAGAAGCCTGAGGGCACAGACAGAAGTGACAATTTTTTGCCTGATCTGGTCCCAGAAAGTGGTGTACATCCATGAGCAAACAGAAGTGTATGGCTGCAGACTGCTTTAAAAGGGCCTAATCCCATGAAAATCTGAACTTTCATTGCATGAGGGTTCAGATGAACGCACTCCAAAACAGAGCAGGTTTTGTAACTTGTATCTGCAGACCTCCCAGCCTGTCTTTGCTTTCAGAATGTGAGGGAGGAAAGAGAGCAGAGGGAGTTTTTTTCTGCTAGGGCTGGAGGTGGGCAGCACAGACTAGGGAACCCCCAAAATGAGCTCCCTCTGCTCCCTTTCCCTCCTGCAATTCTGAAAACAGCAACAGGCTGGGAGAAGGAAGTGGTTGCTAGAGACCAGGGTGCAGGCTTGCAACAAGCAGCTGGAATCAACAGCAACTTCTCTTGGGTCTGGATGGTTGTTGCAATTTAAGTATTGCCAACCTCACCGTGCCAAAAATCATGAGACAAACTCTTTAAAAAAAACCAAGAGATTAGCATGGAAAACATAAGATGCTGCTTTTGAAATGTGGGCACATATCCGTGTGGTGGGGGAGTGTTATTTGTGAAGGTTTTGGAGGCTGTGGGTGTGTGTGGGGGGGGTTGGAGCATGGCATTGCGTGGCTGAGCTCTCGGGGCAAGGCAGCAGGGCACAGAGCCTCAGCCCACAGCAGGCAGCCCACCTCTGCCCTGCATGCCCCCGTGTCTCCCCCAGGGGTGTGCACTGCTGCAGGGGACTGTGCTTCACCCCCAGACCTCTGGATGACCTGCTCCAGCCCCGGGGCCCCATTCACCTTCCCCTGCTCCTGCCCCACTCCCTCCCTCACTGCAGAGGCTTGGATATCCCCCCACCCCAACCCCTTCCCTCCAATTACCAGCTGGGAAAATCCAAAGACATGAGGACTGAATCAGGAGATTGAGAGTCACAGTTATTTTGATTTTGAAATCCTGAGTCTCGCGATGGTTTTGTGATAGTTGGCATTACTGCAATTCATAGCACTTCCTGCAAAGCACTATGAGTTGCCATGGGGAGCTGCTTTTCTGTCTGCATCCTAAATCTACTTACTTAATAGTTATATGATCTTAAAAATGATATACTAATTAACTGAAGAAAGGAGATGCTTTATAACCACATTAGAAAGTTGGGAGGCATTTTTCACGAATTCCAAAGATTAGTAGAGACTTCTTCAGTAGCTCCCTTATTTCAGTGGAAAGCATTACTTAGGGCAACAGCTATTGTAATACCACAAAATGAGTTAAAGGAAGTTTGGGGTTTTCCAGTTTTGATTTTTTTCCCCTGGGGTTAACAAGTCAAAATGTTCTGCAGGAAGAAATAATCCCATTTTCTGACCAGCTTGCATACATAAGCAAAAGCCAAATGCAAGGACAAAGGAATTATTTGATACTCAAGTCCTAGATATAAATTGTCTATGTATGAAAGTTCTGTTAATAGCATTTCTTTTGAAAGAGAAGTTGATTCAGCAAAAATGGCTCGGATTCTGCAAGATCATTTAAGTGTTGCTTGCATAGCTGTTGCCTTTTTTCATATCGGCTCTTCTTTAAACAATAGCATCATTTGGGGACAAGGCAGCAGTTTCAAGGAATAGTCATTAGATTTCACTGTTATTTAGCAGGAGGATGGGAGTTATGAAATGCTCTCAGGAGGTTTTCTTCACATATCAGTTTACTGATTTGTTGGCCATGCTCTTGAAACTACCCTTTGTGATTAGTATGAAACAATGATTTGTCAGATTACTTTCAGAAATAGAAAAAAAATTCTTGCTTTAAAAATAGAAGAAAAATGTAGGCATGGTCTTAAAGTTTAAGCAGGTTCCCCAGATAATCTTTCTGTAGAATATGTTTCAGGCCTGTTAAATATGCCTGTATTTACTGAACCTGGTAATCGCCACTGTGTGTGAGGTAGAGAAGTGCTCAGCACATAACAATGAACAGAAATATGGGGGACAGACACTAACAGCATGATCTACTCAAATCACAGACAAAAATACCACTGACTATCAAAGGGAACAGGGTGGCTCTAGTGAACTGCCTAGGGCAGTGATTCTCAATCAGGGTGCTGTGATACTGTGAGGTGCCATGACATCCTTTTAAAAGTGCCACAGGATGTTTCTAAATCAAGGGTAGGCAAAATACAGCCCGCAGCGCCCCCAATGAACTGCACCTTGCCCAGCCCTTCCACCCACAAGGGTGGAAGCGAGGTACCCACATATACTTCTCCCCCACCAAACGTACCCTACTGTGCCTCTCTCCCACCCTTGTGGGCTGAAGGGCCCAGCCTGTGTGCAGCTTCCAGGCAGGGCTGCTGCTGCCACAGGCCCTAGGGCCCTGCTCCACTTCCCCAGCCTCCCACTCGCTCCAGGCAACAGGTAGGGAAGTGACCAGGGCAGGGCTGCAGCTGGGCAGGAGCACAGAGCGTGGGACTGGGGCTGGCAGTAGCATGAAGCCCGCACCCAGGGGGCAGCAGCAGCACAGAGCTTGAGTGGGCAGCATGTGGGTGTGAGGGAGGGTGGAGGCTGTGGGGAGCCCCCCCCCACACACACTCCCCTCATGGTGCACAGCCCTGGCAGGTGGTGGCAGAGGTAGCAGCAGGCAGGGGCACTCAGGATGCTTGTGCCCAGCGCAGGCACCCAGCAGGGCGCAGCTGCAGCCAGCACTACACATTGCAGTGTGGAGTGCAGCCCCCCACCTGCAGTCTGTATCACCAGCACTACCCGCATTCATGCAGCACAGAAGGGAAGCCCTCCACGCTGGACCAGGCTGCCCTCCCTGCCAGGGCTGCACAGCAGGGGAGGGAAGTCTCAGAGCTTGCACCTTCTCCCTGGAGGCAGCAAAGGCAGCGGCTCTAGCAGCTGGGGCTTCCCTCCCATGCTGTGCAGCCCCAGTGGGGAAGACAGCTGGCTTCAGCATGCAGGGCTTCCCACCTGTGC
The DNA here is from genome assembly GCF_052110815.1 of Crocodylus siamensis. Lineage (NCBI taxonomy): Eukaryota > Metazoa > Chordata > Crocodylia > Crocodylidae > Crocodylus > Crocodylus siamensis. Next base: position 130,789,703 of record NC_143397.1, on the reverse strand, counting down.
TGTGGGTGTGCAGGGAGCGCTGGTGATACAGACTGCCCAGCAGGGGGATGTGCTCCTCCCCATGATGTGCAGCACAGGCCACAGCTGTGTGTGTCCCACTGAGTACCAGAGCTCTGAGCACCCCCCTGCTGCTGCTGCTGCACCATGTGGAAAGTGTGGAGGAACTGATAACTAACCCTGACTGCATGCCCACAGCCCTATTACAACAAAAGCAAATTAAGCCAACATGTCATATTGTGTTACATAATTTCAAAAAACAAAATAGAAACAGGTTGGACCACAAAGACTTTCGTTAGGGCTACACACATTTGCAAACCTGCTCCATATGCACAACTTTTTGCACTGAGCTCTTAAACCAGGAGCAAGTGTTGAAGTACTTCAGATCTTTGCTTTTGTAACACAAACACTCTGCAGGCTTGCAGACTGGCTTGTTTGTGCAGAAATGGGGAAAACTGAAGTGCAGTAGTGCCTATGGTGACATGCTACCCCTGAGAAAATGCCCTTTTTGTATTGTAAATTTCCCCTGCTCCTGCCTACATTATTAAAAAGAAAATCCAAAGGTCAGACAGCCCACCAGGGTAAACCGAGGTAGCATCAAGGTCTCCGGTATCATGTGAGATATTTCAACCAACCACTTTCAGAAATAGATCAAGCATTATTTGCTCATGAATAACAATTAAATCCTCATTGAGGCTGTTTACGTCTGATAATAGTGTATTCATATATGCAGCTTCTAAGAATATGCAATCCCTTCTGTGACAACTGTGGAACAGGAATTCAATTATTCCTTAAAAAATGATGTTGCCAGCAATTCAAAGACAGCAGCAGCAGCGCAGGACTTTCAAATTGTCCCTATGAAAGAAAAAACACTAGCCAGATTTTCAAGTATGGATGCTTAAGGTGAAACCCTGATTTAGGCATCTGAGTAAGTTGCCTGGTTTCCTAAGGTGCTGAGTACCTTCAGTTCCCAATCAGGGAACTTCACTGGATGCCTAAACAAGGTTTTAAGGCCAGTTTGGGAAGATAAAGAGCACCCAAGTGTGAAAATGTTAGTCCTATTTGGCTACATGGTGGCTACTTAAGAGGCATAACAAGCCATGGTATGAATCTTGGGTGGCAGCAGCTGCTGAGACAGTGTCAGTGGCTGGGCTAGCAATGACAGTAGCCACCATTCTTTTATCCCCTCAAAACTGGAACCTGGGGCTGATGCCCTGGTCGCCCACCCCTAATTATGCTACTGGTTTTACTATTACAGTCTGCTGAAGCCAGGAGTGACAGCCATGGTATTTAACCATTTCACGCAAAAAACCAGAACTGTGAATTTCAGGGCCAAGCATAGGCAACCCGTAGAGGGGAAACAGGTGGCACGTGCTCCCCCCACCGCCCCAAGATTGGCCACTGTTCCCCCTTGCTGCCAATGCATCTGCTGGTGTCTGCAGGCGGTCCCCGCTCGCTGCCTGCCACCCCACCCCCTGCAGCCAACACCGCCGCTGGCATCTGCGGGTGGTCCCTGCTTGCTGCTGATGCTGCCGCTTACAAATGGTGTCCCCCAGTCTTAGGAGGGGCCAAGTACAGACAGTCAAAAAGCCACAGTCTGAAACAATAAATCTTCACAGATTAGTCTAAAATGCACAGATTGAACTGATAAGCAAATGAACAGCCATTTATTTTTGATTCTGGAAATACAGACACATGCCTGCAGTGGCCCAAGTCAGAAGCCAGGGAGCGGGGTGGGAAATAGAGCAGACAGCTTAAGCAAATGCTAGCCCACGCCCCCTGCAAAGGGTGGTTTGTGGGGGAAGTGCAAAGTATTCTGGGATGCTGGGGGACTGTGAATTAACTTGAATCTGTAGCGGATCTGGGACAGAAGTTCAATAAACCAATTTTCCTGAAATCAGCAAAGTCTGACACTACATCAATCTGGGTTCACCTTAAACCCGTTTTGGCCATTTTGAAGGCAGTTTGTGGGCACTGAACTTATGTTGTGTTACACATTTGAGCAATCTTCCAATCACTTATTCCAGTTTACATGTAATTTCTGCCCTTAGCCCAGATGGCTTGACTTTGAGGTTTTGAGCCAGGTTTTCTCATTTTCAAACAAGACAAAATTCTGACACTGTTATACAGGAGGAAGAGATTCCTATCTCTTTCTTTTGCACAGCTCTGCTCTGTGCAGGCTGTTTTTGAATGCAGCATGGCAGGGGTTTTACAATGATTTATGTAACTGTTTTCCCAGGACAGGCAGCCCCCACCCTGATGCTGCCCACTTCTCCCTGCACTCCAAGTTATTTACACAGAGCTCCCAGCATGGCTCCTAGCACCACTGAATATCTGCACAACTCACTCCCAGTCTATGATTACATGGCTTTAAGCAAGTCATGTGATTGTAGACCCAGTGCAGCAAATCCAGTGGTACCCTGGACTTCGCAAGTGAGCTGTCTTTCTTCTCCCTGCTCTATGCTTTTAGTGGGAGGGACTGTCACCAAGTTTTGTTCTGTGCTGTAAGGGGCATGGGGCTGCTTCTAAGCCTTGCACAGCTGACTCCAGATGCCAAAGGGTCAGTGAGGCACTTCACATACTTGACATCATCTCTAAGGCCCCAATAAGGCAAAATATCAGACTGTTCCTCCTCAGTAGGCATTTGCCCACCCAATCAGGTCTACATGAGCATTCATTCCTCAGGACCATTTCAGTGTTTCACAGCCATGAAATCATGCTCAGCTGCAAAAGCCTGGACAGTTATATACATACTGAAGGGTACCAAAGAGCTGGGATTTGAGACAGTTTCCCATTAGTAGAAGTTTTGCATCCAGGCAGAAATCCTATTTGTTTTTATCAGAGGCATAACAAACTGTTTCTGATCTCTGAGTGGCCTATAATACGTTGGCCCAGAACATTTTCAGAAGGTGTATATTGCCATATACACTGCTATCCCATGAATATTTAGCATTTACATCATTTAAATTACCTTAATCATAGGGCAGTGTAGCTGAAGTCATATCTTGGTTGAAGAGAATGTTATGAGCAGAATTTAGAAACTAACAGCACTACCAGGCCCAACCTACGCATAGCGGTGAGTTGTGGCAGAACTCAGTATTAACAGCTAACCAAAAGCAATAAAGTCTGTGGTACCCAGAATTTAGTGCATTTTAAAGGAAAAAATGCTAAAACATTTTTGTATTTAGTGTTGTTATAGAAAGTACTAGATAACTTTTCTTAGAATTCTTTCTTCTCATATTTTTCTTTAGTCGGCAACCAAGTGGTGGGGGAGGGGTGAAACCACATCCTTTTAGAACGTGAGAATGACAGAGGAAAACCATGCCAACATGCAATTCTACTTTAAGTCCTTGAAAGCTCACATTTCTGTAGCTTTTTTCCATTTCTGCAATAGCACTGAATGTAAAGTAGCTTGCTGATACAGAGAAAATGATATAGGTATGCAGATCAACAGTCAATATTGTTTTTTAAAGTATATCATAGCAATTAATATGGTAGCATATAAATTGATATAAAAAGACTGTTTTTCCTCTGATTCCCCTTTGCACTCTGCAGCCCACTCCCAGTGAATGGGCTTTTTAAGAAGTCCTGAGAAAAGGTCAGTAGCTACATCCAGGGCTGAAATGTTTCTCTGTACTGCATCATTTTCTGCTTCTTTTTGGAGCATGGAAGGGGCCACTTCTATCTTTACAGGATAAAAATCAGCAAAAGTTATGACAATCTGAGCAAACAAGCTGCGATAATTCTACAAAAGCTGGATTTCCTGAATATAAGGCACAGGCATCTACACTTGAATAATAAATACCTCTATCCTGGCTCTTCAGTAACTCATAGCATTGAAAAAAATGTTTGTTTTGGTTTCCCTTAAAAATAACAAACAATTAAAATGTTTCATTTGCCTTTGTCTCTGCTTGTTTGAGTTCTCCTGATTCTGCAAGCACTGGCCTGTCTGCAAACATGGAAACGGGAAAAATAGGAAAAATTCAGAAAAACATTTCAGATTTCTGATGCTCAGACAGCCTGGGCAGGCTTTGCATAAATATTTAGGGGAAGATTTTCAAAGGTGCAAGTGCAGTTTGGCACCTACCTCTGACTAACCTGCTTTTTACCACTTCTTTTGAAAAGGCTGCTCCTCAAGTGATTGCAACCCCAAGTGAATTAATTGAACCTCCACAAGCTTTTGTACCTTGAGCTACAGCAATGGCTTTCAACCTGTGGTCCACAAACCCCTGGGGGTCCACAGATTATAGGGGTTTGCAAAAGATGACTATGATCAATCAAAAGTATGTGAGTATCCACTCCTACAAATCAAAGGGATCTGCACCTCCATTTTAAAAAAATTTAGGGGTCTGCAAATGAAAAAAGATTGAAAAGCACTAAGCTAGACAGAGGATGGTGGTCTCCTAAGCGAGGTGCAGAATGAAGAGTGAGGAAATCTGCCTCCTATGCCCAGCTAACGCTTCAAGACTTCTTGAGTGACCTTGCGCAAAGTGCCTAATCGCTGTTCTTCAACTTTCTTATCTGAATAGAAGCAATGCTTCAACACTCCTTCACAGGATTACTGCAAAGCTTAATTAGATATTAAAAAAAAACCAGGTGTTAGGCAGGTAATACACAGGATTAGGCAAAACTTTAGTATATTAAACATGAAATAATCCTGTATGGGAGGAGGGTGGGCTATGTGATCCAGTAGATATTTTACATTTCAGCCTGGCATTACCTTTTGGTACTATGCATAGAAACAATAGAACACTTTATTTTTAAATGGGGGTTCCCAAACTGAGCTCTATAAACCAGTGGGCAGTCTCTACAGTCTTGCTAGTAGTTTGTGGACTGATACCTTCCCCCTTATATCCAGGTGCTAAACTGTATTAGAACACAGCTAGCATATACTAAATACTTTCTTAGCACTTTACTTTTACATTAGCAGTGGCTGCAGTCATCAGAAATATGTTTATTTGGTCTTGAGTTGGAAAACTGTTGACATTTGTTAATAGAAAGGGAAGTGTCCAGATCTCTCTAACTGTGGTCCATGACATGGAAACAGGCAGTGGTGAAAAAAAAAAGGAGTGGTGAAAACTGCAAATTGTTTCTGGACCAAGGAAAAGGAAAAATAGCAAAATCCTTGACTACAGAATTTATGATGAATTATTAACCCAGCTCTAAAAACAAAATAGATTAAACTTTGGAACCAAACTCTTTACTTGGACATGTTTTTGGCAAAGATAGGCAAGGCCCTTTCAGCTACTAACCTGAAGGCTCTAGTCCTTTTTGAATTGCACTCTTCTCTCCAGGAGCTTTTCTGTAACTAACTAGTCCCTAACATGTTGAGTTTAGCATTCTATTTTCAGTTTCACTTCATTAAAGTAATGGGGAAAAAACTGTGTCCCCACACAAAAGCATCTTGCACTGACTGGGATATAAACTCTAAGTGCAGACAAAAGTGCAGCTCCCTGGTCTAACATGTGACACTTCATAGAAAGTGCCGTGATTTAGACCAATCCTCCTGACCCAACAGATGTTCACTGTTGGATTGGGAGGGTGGGGGACTGAGGTCCAATTTGGAGCTGATCATGGGAGAGAGACTGCCGGTCTTCAGCTGCTTTCCCTAGGTACAGTCCCCCTCTCCTAGTTCCAGTATGTCTCAGGATGGGAAGGGAAGAAGGCAGGGGAGAGGTCCATTCTGGGGTTTCCCCAGCGTGTGCCCACCTTGGGGGGCTCCAATCCACCTGCTCCCCACCCCCAAGCGCAGTTGGGCAAACCCCAAAATGGACCTCCCTCTCCTGCTTTCTTCCTGTACTGCAGCAGCCCAGCCTCTGGAGCAGGCAGAAGTTAATGAAAACACTCTGCTTTGGAGCACCTTCATCTGAACTCTCATATAATGAGGGTTAGTTTGTTGTGCTAGTGGAGTGCTCTGCAGCTGGGCTCTTCTGTAAGAGCATGGCTGTGGAGTGCTTTCACAGGGCCAGTCATGAAACAGATGCAATTTCTGTTTGTGCCTTCTGTCAAGGTACCGGATTATCTGAAAAGCAAGCAATAATTCACCAATCCCAATGAGTTCAGTAATATTTGTGGCACTCAGTACTACTCAGGATCATGCCTTTTTCTGCTCAGAAATACTCCTCTGTGGATTTATCCACTGAAATAGACTTTCTATCATATAGTTTTTAACACTGGCATACCGTACCCATTCAATCTGATTTCAGGAACATTAGTAGATCCATTGTGTTGTCCACTGAAGTGCTAATGGGACATGAACATAAAATAATGATGCCATGTCCTGTTTTTAAACAAGGCAAGCCTTTTGAGAGAAAAACAGAAGGCAAACTAAAAATCAGAAACAAACAAAGAAAAAAATGCCCCCAAAATGGAAGCTGTTAAAAGCAGCTGGTGGAAAAAACCTTGACTGACTCAGATGCATCCCTGTGCAAAGAATGGGCCAAGAGATAAAGCAGTTTGGACACACTTGTTACTTACTGAAACACTCTAGTAAAGTAATAATAAACAGCATGAACTGGGTGTGCAGACCTAAATTCACTGCATGTTTCCAAGAGACCCTTTTCTCAGAGTAAAATAATGCAATGGCCATTGTCAAACACAAAGAACATGACTGAGGTCATGTGCCAAACACAGCAGCCTCAGGGATGGATGGGAGGGGTGGTTGTTAGTCACCATATGAATGGAGAGCAAAGAGAAAAGCAGACCTGACCTTTTGGTGAGACCTGGAAACAGCCCTGAAAGCACCAGTCATTAAAACAAAACAAAACAAAACAAAACAAAAAAAGGGGGAGGGGGGACCACATTTAAGAATGCTCTTCAGTAGAAACAGGAAGTGATTTAAAGGGAGTAGCCCCAGAAAAACAAAGCTCCACTCCCCCTCAGGCCCCTGAGAACTCCCAGACATGTTCTTCCTTAGCATTTATGGGGCTGTGAAAATGGACAAATGCTGGCCATCACCCAGCCAATGATAGTAATGGCAGGTGACATCTCTGGACCCAACCAGTCAGCACACAATTGTCATTTTCATGGCACGTCAGCTTAAATTTAGACTTCAGTGCTTGGTTTGCCTCGTGCCATTATCTCCTACCCTGAACAGAATGCAGCAGGACACTTACAACGCTGCAGCAACTTTGACCCACAATCAAAATTGTCATCACCACAGAAACCAGTGCTGAATCATTTCTTTCCCTAGTTATGACCTTTCTACTTTGTCTACTCAGCCCCTCTCCCCACTCCAGAGTCCATCATCCTCCCCCACCGCCCCGTGCTTCTCCTGTCATGTCAATCCATTCTTCAGTAGTAGTTGCGATGCAACTGCATGCCAGAAGCACTTGAGAAGATTCAGCGGACAGCTTGTGTTTGATGGGGTCAAGAGAATTTTCTCAGCCAGAACCCTTTTGTTGTGTCTGACAAAACATTTCCCATTTTTCTGACTTTTTAGTTAAACCAAAAACACATAAATAAATCATAAAATCTGTAAGCAAAATTCTTTCATTAAAAGAAATTAAATGGAAACTGGGTGACAAACTGTTAGTAACTACAGAGACAGAGAACAATCCTGCCTTAGAACAGAAAATGTCTAGGTAACTTGAATAGACTTTTCCCACCTCTTGCTTGCACAGATGGAATTTTGCCCTTACTAAAAATGTATGCCACAACTCTGTTGGTATTAATTCAACCAGGATTTCACCTCATTATTCTGTGAAGATGAGGACTTTGTGTGTATGCCCATAGCACCCTGAGGTGTTTGTGACTATGTAACCCACTTACTCGCTCACACTCTGCCTGAGCCAAACCCAAAAATGAGGTAGTGAAGGGACCCCAAGAATTTCTGTCATGGCTTATGGACTCTTAAAGGGACTGATTAAAGACTCCTGTTGACTTTAATGGGCCTTAAATTTGGATCCAAGAATCAATATGAAGTGAAAGTGCATAGAGCGGAAGAAGTAACAGCATGAAGGCAGGCCATAAGGAGTATTACATGTACTTGAACAGGAAGGGGACTTTGATTTGGCTATACATTTGATTTAGGCTGAATGTTTTAGACAGACTGGTTTATAGTCTATGCTGGTTGACATTCCAGTTAGCACTAATTCACCACTGAAGAACAGGCTCTCTCATAAAAATACTGTAGTACTACTCACTTCTGCCCAGGGTGGAAATACCAGTAAAATCCCTGTGTGGTTTTTCAGTGCTTCAGATTCCAGATCCAGCTAGCAGCACAACATTCAGAGATGCATGAAAATTAGAGAAAGGGCTGAACTCAAACCCCGCATACAGACATCCCAGGATTTGGGAACATTTAGCTTCAGATGCAACCTCTGTGGCTTGGGCCTATTTTTAATGAAGATGAAAAATTAAGGCAAGGGGGAAAAACAACCATTTTTTTTCTAGAACTGGTGGAAACCCAAGTCTTGAGAACTGTGCTCTTGTTTTTGTCCCAGAAGTGAACAAACATTCAGAAAGGTTTTTTTCTGTTCCTAACTAGGACCCTGACTAACCAAAGCACATAAGCTAAAGCATGTATGTTAAGTTGTTGCTGCATAGGAATTGCCTTAAGCACATGCTTAATTGCTTTGCTGAATACAGGTCTGGGTAGTAGATTCTTCTCCCTCAGGCCCATTCTGGAGACAAAAGGATTGTTTAGCTTCATGTTTTTAATAGATTATTTATTGGGCTCACTTCTCCTCCTGCCCCCTTGTGCTGTATTTTTTAATGATTAGCAGTGCATCACAGTATGGCTGCTGTTTAAATATTTGCCTGCAAAAATGCAGTCTGTGCTTAAGAGAAGTGGTTTGGCACAAAGTAGACATTCTCAAACATCCATTTACCAGATGGATCACGTTATTCAATTAACAAAACCCCAAGAAGTTGGTGAACCAAATGGAATGCTCTTAAATGCATGGCATTGTTTATGAGATTTCTTATCTGTACATCTCGTAGCAGTTTACAAGAAGATATCAATGAACTCTCTAAAATATTTAAACAACAACAGAAAAGCAGTAACTATATTCTGCAAGAGCCTGATGGAAAAATGTGCTAAAGTATTTCTATAAATCAAATGTAGCAGCTTGGCATTTGCCCCAAGGCACTAAATTTAGTAAATTAGGACCAGATGATTTTAAAATAGAAACTTACATAACTTTCTAGTGTGATTTTTCTTTTCTTTTTTTCATTAATTTAACACAAGTTTGACTGTCTTCATGAAGTTACTTTGGCTACTACAACAATGCAGTTTGGTATTTAAGTAGCATATTTTTGTGATATATCCAGCTCATGGATCCTGATGGGACATTTTAAGAATAAAAACAAGGAGGAAAGGTTTTCAAAAGCAAGGAGAGGATGGAAGCACCCTCTACCCTCTCACCTACCGGCCCCTAACTTTCAATGGGAGTTAGAGCCTTAACTTCCTTTGCGTCCTTCAAAATCTTCCTCGTTATTTTAAATGGCAGTGGTCTCTGCCCATCACACTTCTTCTACCCTCCTTTCCTTTTTCATCTTGCATCTTCAAGGCACTTCTCCCTACCTCTCTCTAAACTTTTCTGTATGGCTTTCCTCCCAACCCTGGGGTCACTCACCACTGACCAAAATAATCCTTGCCCATTTGCTCCTACTTAGATACAGAGACCAACAATTAGTCAAGGTACACAGCTCCAGAGCAGCCCCAAATGGCTCAGACAGAACCCAAAGGACACCATTTTCAAGCTCTCCCGAGATGCATCCTATGCAGGACTCTGCTCTAAACCAGCTGCCAAGCCATCTGCTCTGCCTAATTTTTGTTCTAGGGTGTACCCAAGCAGAAATGGCTGGGTAGGTTTTATTTTGCTGGTGGCATATGGAAAAAGGCTGTATAGAACCACCCGAAAGCCTCTACACAAAGTCACTTCTCCTGATTTATCTTTCTTTTGGTGTTTAACTTAAGATGGGTGGAATCACACCCTCACATTGCATGTTCCCCTCCCATTGCTGTGGGTCTGCACTGGAAGAACAAACTATCTCTGACAGGGATAATATCATGGCAACCCTGTCAGCACACAGATGTTCCACTTTGTCACCTATCTTCAGTTCAAGCCTTGCAACTCTGCCCTTACAAATGTTCTCCTAACCCCTGCCTTGCCTTAACCCAATAGGTGGTCAGAACACCAGGAAGTGACACTGGTGAAGGGATTAATATGAATCCCTAATAACAACACATGGTCTGGAAAAGGAAAAATGCAAAAACAAACAAACAACCCCCTCCCCCCAACAAACCTGATGTGTGGTGTTTCTTTGTGCAAATACTACCTCTGAGTTACCCACTATTGTGGTTCAGTGGTAGTATCCATGTCTGCCAGGTGGGAGACCTGGGTTTGATTACTGGACATGCACAGAACTACAGCCATCCAAGCATGAATGACTGGTGCCTCCCACAACTGGGGAGGGGGGCACCATGGCAGCGAGCGGGGATGCCCACAGCTGCTGGTGGCTTTGTTGGTGGCAACTGCCTGCAGAAGCTGATGGTGGCCAATCTTGGGGGGGGGGGCATGGCCCCCCACCACCATGTGGTGCTTACGCATCCAGGCATTGAACGTTTGGACTCAGTTTGGCCTTTGGATTCTGTCCCAATCATCTAAAGAGGGGATGGAAGGTCTGGGCAGCCTATACTCCTGCTTAGGCATATGCATTGAAGGTCTGGATAACCTCTCATGTATATACCATGATCCAGAAGGATCAACTGTTGCCTACTACCTCTGCATTATCTTCATGTGCCTATCACTATGGTATCTATAGGTTAATGCTCCCCCCACACCACCACGGTATGTTACTATCCAAGGGCTTTGACAGTGTCAAACATATTGTCCTGAAATTGTAAACGTTTATTTCCTCAAGACCATTTAGCTATCACACACTCCCTTCTTAATGCTTTGATGCAGGGATTCTTCACCAGTTCTGCACCCTTTTGTGGTACTTTCATTTTCTAATATAGTAAACTGAACACAACACACTCTCGGTGAGAGACTGTAGGTAGCCAGGATCTTTGGCAGAGATGGGCCAATACTGCTTCTGCTTCCACCCAGACACACAAAGTGTGGATTTGAATCCTGGTTTCAACTCTAGGTCTGAAGTACTTCTCAGAGTCTGAAGGTCATCTTGCATCTGTATCATGAGTCAGTTTGGAGAGGCATTGAGAAACAAGGGTTGAGTGAACGGTTGCTGCCTGCAAGTTTCTGTTTGCAAGCTCTCTGCAAGGTGCTAGATCAGCAGTTCAGGGCTTGCACTCCAACTTGCAAGAAGGCAAAAATATAGGATCGCTACATTTTAGTAAGAGAAAAGCTTTCCTCAGTTTTCTCTCCTCAGAGACACTCTGTTAAGTAGAGTTAAAAAGCCACCCTAAGCCTTTGTTGGCAAGGATGGCATATATGGTAAATCTAATATACGGGGTGTCCTGAAAGTCAGAAGCTATAGTAATATGAGGTATAAAGGTAAAAATTAATTATTGATAGTCCAACAGCCTAAATCCTATCTGGCTTCAGACTTTTGGTACAGGGTGAAGCATTCTTCTCTGCTGTTAGTGGCATAATCCAACTTGCATTGAAGTCATTAGGAGACTTCCTATGGACTTCAAAAAGTTCCTAGTTGAGGATAACAAAGAGGAAAGTAGCCATCTTCTTATTTTAAGTTATCCATCCAACTTGTCCTCAAAGAAAATAACCCCTTGACATTTAACAAACTGCAACTCACAGTAAAAATTTTATGGAAATTTTGTGAAAAAAACCCAATTGTGCTCTTTAAAATGTTCCTATTTGATTTTTGGAAATTTTCTGTTTGACTCAACCCTAAAGTGATTTACAAGCTTCACATTTAAGCTGTAAACCCTGTTAAGGGGGTGATATGCCTTTCAATTGTTTTAAGAGGCCAGAAAGGGATGATGAGGTATGAAAGTAGATCATACCATTCAGGGGGTTCAAATTACAATGACAAGAAAGGAGGAAGAGCTAGAAAACTGAAAGATAAGCCTGTTTAGAAGGAACTTTGGGCACATGCAGACATTTGCTACATACACCCAATCTACACTTTTGTAGCTCAATTCAAGGAACATTATCATAGATTGGGAGTGATTTGTACATCCCTCTGCTAGTCCTAGGAGCCATGCCAGGAACCTGATCTAAGTAACTTAGGGTGCAAAGAGGGGCTGATGGGATTGGGTGGAGCAGCAGGTCTGCCAGGGGGCTTGTTCAGCAAGGCATTGCGTGGATCAGAGCTAAAAATAGCCTGGTCAAGGCCTGGGAGTTGGAAAGAGGGCAGCCCCAGGGCTTGGGGTGAGCCGTTGGGCATTCCCGGACCTGGTGCTGTGATCCAGACTTGTGAAGATGTTCAGGAGATCGTGTTAACCGGTTCCCAATCCAAGTTCTCCTCAGGTGAACTAATTTAGATCAGGCCAGCCATATTCTGCCTGATTTAACCTCCCGAAAGTCTGGAAGGATCAGCACTTAGATTAGCCTAAACCTGGTTAGGTTGACCTAAATGTAAGTAAAGGGCTGGTTGGGATTTTTGCATGGCTGAAACAAGACATCCTTGGTTGGCTGTTTTGTTCTTTTCTGGACCAAACTATTGACAGTACAGACTCTCCTTCCCTGTGTTTTGGGGGAAGATGCAGAAATGTTCTGCAGGTGCTCATTTAGGACACAGAATTTCGCTACATTTTTTTTTTTAAACATATTTTGGGGTGGTTTTTTCCTTTCCTTCTTATTATTACTCAATACATCCCAGGGAGTAAAAGGAAGGCACCAAGGCAGCATAGGACCCCTACTGAACAAGAAAGAACAATTAATGACAGACAGGGGGGACAAGGCTGAGCTGGTCAATGAGTTTTTTGCCTCAGTGTTCTTGAACAGGGGTCATTATAAGTCTCCTAATGGGTTCTTAGATGGGCATCAGAGGGACACCAGCCCACCAACTGTTGACATTGACTTGGTGCAGAGTCACTTGGATGGACTGGATGTGTTCAAGTCAGCAGGCCCAGATGAGCTGCATCTGCGAGTACTGAAGGAATTGGCCGGTGTCATAGCAGAACCACTGGCACAGCTGTTTGAGTGCTCATGGGACTTGGGTCAGGTCCTGGAGGACTGGAAAAGGGCCAATGTGGTCCCTATTTTCAAGAAGGGGAGGAAGGAGGATCTGAGTAATTATAGGCCAGTCAGTCTCACTTCCATCTTTGGAAAGGTCTTTGAAAAGTTTATGAAGGACCATACCTGTGGGAGTCCAGTGGGAAAAATAATACAGCAGGGAAACTAGCATGGATTTGTAGCAGGCAGACCATGCCTGACCAATCTGGTTTCGTTCTATGACATGGTCACAAAACACGCAGAAGCAGGAGTAGAGGTGGATGTCATTTTCTTGGATTTTAGCAAGGCCTTTGCTAAAATCATCCCATTCCATTCTCATAAATAAATTAAGAGGCTGCAATTTAGAAGATTACACAGTCCGGTGGGTGGTAAATTGGCTTAGCAGTCGCACCCAGAGAGTGGTGGTAAATGGGTGGGTATTGACCTGGAAGGATGTGGGTAGCGGGGTCCCATAAGGTTTGGTCCTTGGACCTGTACTCTTCAATATCTTCATCAGTGACTTGGATGTGGGTGTGAAGTGTACTCTGTCCAAGTTTGCAGATGATACTAAATTGTGGGGTGAAGTGCACACTCCAGAGGAAAGGGAATGATTGCAGGCAAACCTGGACAGGTTAGAAAAGTGGGCGGTACACAATAGGATGCAGTGCAACAAGGACAAATGCAGAGTGCTGCACCTAGGGCACAAAAATATCCAGCACACCTACTGGCTGAGAAGACCCTCTCAGCAGCACAGAAGCAGAAAGGGATCTTGGAGTCATAGTGGACTCCAAGATGAACATGAGTTGTCAGTGTGACGAATTCATCAGCAAAGCTAAATGCACTTTATCAGCAGATGCATGACAAATAGAACCAAAGAAGTGATACTCCCCCTCTATTTGGCATTGGTCAGACCACAGTTGGAGTACTGCATCCAGTTTTGGGCGTCATACTTCAAGAAGGATATTGATAGACTCGAGAGAGTCCAGAGGAGGGCCACTTGTATGATTAGGGGCTTACAGGCCAAGCCCTATGAGGAGAGACTGAGGGACCTGGTCCTCTTCAGACTCTGCAAGAGAAGGCTGAGAGGTGATCTTGTGGCTGCCTACAGATTCATTTGGGGGATGCAGCAAGGGATCGGAGATGCTCTGTTCAGCAGGGCGCCGCTTGGGGTAACAAGGAACAATGGTCACAAACTGACAGAGAGAAGATTTATGCTAGACATCAGGAAGAATTTCTTCATGGTAAGGGTGGCCAAAATTTGGAATGGGTTTCCAAGGGAGGTGGTGCTCTCCTCTACCTTGGGGATCTTCAAGAGAAGGCTGGATAGTCATCTGGCTGGGGTGATCTGACCCCAGCACTCTTTCCTGCCTAGGCAGGCGGTCGGACTCGATGATCTGTTGAGGTCCCTTCTGACCCTAGCTTCTATGAATCTATGAATTTATACATCCCAAGTCCCATTCATGCACAACTGTTTTCAGAGATCTATACCTCAAACTGTAAAACGCTTAAAACTATAAATTTGCCTCTTACTGACTGCAGGCATCAGTCGGTATTGCAGAGGAACGCATTTGAGCTGGTGCATGGAGAGGGGCTCGGGAACTCAGACAGGTATGGACTGCAGTGGCAAAATGGCAGACAGGGTTCCAATACCTGGTTAAGGGCTGAGAGCTGCAGAACAAGATGCTCGGAAAGTGGGAGGAGACCAGCAGCTCATGGTAAGAAATGCAGATGAGCATGAAATATGCTAATGAAATCAGAGTAATTTATCTGCAATTTTCTTTCAGTGTTTTATTTCCTAAACAGCAAAGTTTTCAACATGGAGAAAAGACAACCTTTCTATTTCCATTTACCATCCTTTCCCACCACACCCTATCTATGTATAAACTTTACCACATGTATACAAACTTCCTGCCATGGACTTGTCAAGGTCCACAGAAAATAAAAACCTTACTGTAATGAGCCTCCTGACATCTGTCTCACAGCAGCAGGACAACCCTCCTACACACTGAAAACACCAAATTGATTTTATCCTTAAGGGCTCATTCAAAAGCATCTTGCAAATTCCCAAACAAGCACAATATTGCTATGGCAGGCTGGCTGGACTCCAATGAAAAATCACTCACTCTCAACCTTTGGTGTCTTTTAAACAATTTTATTATCTGGGGAGGAAAGGATAACATACTGCAGATGACCTACAAGTTAAAAGTTGAGAGGGGGCAAAACTGCAAACCTTGGATCTCCCCAGACTCTGTGGAAGTTCAGATCAGGATTTGAGTTTTCTGATATTCCAAATTAGTTCTGTATTAAGCTAAAAATCCGCCAATGCCAAAAACTTTGAGGAAGTTCAGAGTCCAGCACAAGTCAGATTTGAAATTTGGAGGCCTTTCTAATTAAAGCTGTTCTGCTGATCAAACACACATTTCCTCTTGAGCAACATCAAGCTATATTTATTGTGCACTAACATGAGTTAACATGATTGCGCCCGAAAGCTCACTAACAACTTTTTCCAACTAGTCAGCTCGTCTAATAAAAGATATCACATCTACTCAAAGAACCTTGCCTTAGCAAGAACAAGAAAGTCTTCTAGTCTCCTGCATACGTATTATCTGTTATTTCTTAGGTTCTCAAGGAGAAGAATAGTTCATTGCTTTTGGCACTTGTAGGTTGAATGGCATGCAATCCACACTTCCAGAGGCAAGCCTTTTTTTTATCTGTGTATTAAGACTATACTGCCAGAGTGAAAATAAAGGCAAGCATTCTACATGTGCAGCTGTGAAGTTGCTTTGTTTGTATCAGAAATGAATGCGTCTTTTAAAGAATCTGTGGAAGCAATAGGCTTGTGCATGCTGCATCCTTGCATTCCAGCCCTTCTCCAGTCCTCCCCACATATCTCAGATTCCTCCTGCCCTCGTAACAACACCAATTTGTGGGAAGGCGGGCACTGGAAAGCCAGTCAGTCTCAATAGCACAGATATTTTGAAGGGCAAGAATTGCCTACAGTGGCACCAGTTTCTTCAGTCTCTCCCACCCAGCAGCAGCATTATGTCAAAATGTTAATTGGGGCATGTGCCCTTGTCTTAACTTCCCATGTGTGCATGTCAATAGAAGACACTTTCCAAAGATCTGCTCCAAAGAGCTGTGGTTGTGATATTTTTTTTAAATGAATTTCTGCTGTTGCTGCTTTGAAAACTATTCCTGATTCATGCATACAATGTGGCCTCAAGTGCTGGTGCCACTCTACTCTGCTTTAAACCTGCATGTAGTGCTGCAAAGCACCGTAATTGCAGTCTGCGGTACAGTTGCTGAGAAATGGAGATGTCATGCTGTGGGTTCAAAAGCGTGACTTCAAGCGTGACTTTTGTCTGTTGTACAGGTTTGTTTAGGGGATCAAATTCCGCCCATTTGGGCATGCATCTCAGAATGAAACAATCCTACTCACCACATACTACCTCCACTGAGGACTAAATCCAGCATTTTTATGCCTATCTGTAAGTTGTGGGATCAAGCTTTATCATTGGAATTGCATTTTACACACCAAAACACAGTTACACTATAGCCACACTCTCGTAATCCAAATTACTTAGGCCTAAGTAAGGGATGTGCCTATTTCTTTCTGGAGGATAGTTAGGCTTTGAAAAGAAAATGGGTTGGGAGAATGGAACTAGCAACTCCACAGTGAATATCAGTCAAAGGTATGTGTGTGTGTGTCTTTCTCTTCCTATGTTGTGACATGGAAAAAGCAAAAAAAGGATCAGAGGGGTTTGATATACTTTTCTTCTATAATGACTTTTTGGGGGAGGTTGTCTGTCTGCTATTCTCCCACTGGCTGTCACAGTGTTGTATTTCGCTGATTTGTTTCAGTGGGCCTTGCCTTGTTCCTGAATGACAGCTCTGTTTCACATCATTGTCCAGGGATACTTGTTGTAAACTCTATAACTAGTCAACATTTCCTGGCGGTCATGTAGCCTCTCTCTCTCTGACGTCAGGCATTTCCTCCCTTGATCCTGTTTCCCAAATACCATATTTGGCATTCAGGGAGGGAATGCAGAGGCACTGTAGACACAGATGAAGTCATACAGCTTCCTCCTCATTCTCTGCTTTCTTAAGATCACAGTAACATCAAAATAAAGAATTTGCTTCATTACCCAAGTAATGGCCAGCCCACACTGGTTTTCCCCTAAAGATTTTACTAGGGCTCTATAACTATAAATCCAGTCCACGCAGCTCAAGTTACCTCTGTATGCAGACCCTGATAAATCCAGAATTCAACTTCATCATAAGCATGGTCCACTGTATAACTTAGTTGATCAGCCAAGACAGGCTCAAAATATTCTGATACCAGAACTGTAATATGATAGTACAGAGTAAAAATATTGCAATCTAAAATATCATTAAGAAAAGCTAAATAGCTGGCCCAACCACAAGTGTGCCCTTTATATTGGTCTAATATTTGAGTAACATGTTAAAATTACAAGGTCATGTTTACAAATGCTTCTTTCAGGTTATGTCTCATTCTTGATATTCATGTGTTGGGGAAACTTGATCATGTTGTGGGCTATGCAGAAAACATTGTATTAAGATGGAGCATTTCATACTTGGGGAGATTAAAATCCACCTCAAAGCTCAGAGAAAACCTGAGAAGGTAAATGAAGTAGGCTACAGAGAGGAGGAGAAAGGGAAGGCAAGTCTGAAAATAAGCATTAAGACATGTTTCGCTTTAATGAGGGAAGCAGTGTGAGATTTTAAGATCTGTTAAAAGTACAGTTATTGGCATCTTGAATTTTGCAGTTTATTTGACACCTCAAAATTGCATTCTTACTTAACTCATGCCAGCAGAGAGAGAAATTCCTTCCTTGAATGTTTTTTGCCCTTGACAAAACTTTACATTAAAACATCTATAGGGAACAGGTAAAAAGATTGCATATTAACACTGGACATTTAAATAAATCAGAAGACATATATGTTAAAGTGCAGAAAGGTGGTAGAGCTTTTTTGTATGAGTTTAGTTTCCCTGTAAAGTACTTTGAAGATGAGAAATGTGAGTTACAAGATAATTATTTCTAGTGTGATAAAAAAAACAAGTCATATCCTAAAGACTTAAACTTAAGACTGACTGTCCATCTAGAGTATTTATCTGGTCCCTATTATTGTAATATCCAGGTGCCTCACAGCCTTTCCTGTGTATATTTTCACAACACCCACATGGGAGAGGGAGACTTATTATCCCACCATTGTTTATGGGAAAACTGAGTCTCAGAAAGACTAAGGATATGTCTAAACTGCAGTGGCAGAGACCTCTGCCAAGCTGTTAATGGAATTAGCCCTGCGATGCCATGTTTGTCTACCCCAAAAAAGTGAGGTGGTAAAAGGGTGACACCAGCACCACATTCAAGGCTTGTGTTTCTGATGTGCTCAATAGCAGTGCAGCTTGGGTCATCCTCTGGGATGTTCTTACTTTCTCATTTCCAGATCAGGAGGAAACAGATAGGGTTTTTTTTTCTCTCAGCAGTGTTGCTGAATGCTCAAGGTCCCTCTATGTCAGCAGTTCTTAATGTTTTTAGACTCAAGGAACCCCTCAGAAAATGCCAACTCTTGGCTTTCACTCATTTTTTGACTACAGAAAAATAATAGAACCATTCTTCTGTTGCAAAGAACTCAGAAAGATGACAGCAGATCAAAATAGTTTTTACATTTGAAACCTCTGGCTTTATCTTGTGAATTGTGTGTGCATTGTTGCACACACAACAGTACTATGGAGCACCCTGAAAATAATCTCATGGCACCTTAGGTTGCCACAGCACCCTGGCTGAGAATCACTATTCTGTGTAGACACACCCTAAGCCATGGCTGTTAAACTCACCCTGCATCCCAGACTGGATTCTAACCAGGGGGTTGCTTGTGTGCTGGATCCAGATAAAGCAGCAGGAGAGTGACTGAGGCTGTAAGCCTGAAAGCCTTAAATGAAAAAAAAGTCCAGAAACCTACAGGCCTCGCAGAAGTCCAAGCCACAGCAATGTTAACTGTCAGCCTGCTGTACTGTGAGCCCAGTTACAAGGGAAACATAGCAAGGTTCTGCATGCCACTACTAGGGAATACAACAGAGCCTCACTAGTCATCACAGAAACAGAGGCACCGTTGTGGATTATTACTTCTGCAACTGTGCTCGTGTTTTGTCGGTGGCAATCACTTGATTCAAGGATGATCACTACCATGGTTCATTGATGGGTCTTGAGGTGACTTAAGGGCCCAGTCCTTGAATCACAGATTTATCTGCAGAAGTTACAGGTCCTTCCACAGGGAAGAGCAGGTTAGGGCTCCTTTCCTTTTCCTACCCCCACTCTTTCTTCTCTGCTTCGAAGAAAAGGTGCTTTACCTTGAAATGGGCTGCTACTTGTTAAGGTTGCAGTGCCATTAAAGTCAGTTGGCAGCCAGCTCCTCCCAACTCTTGATGTCAGCACCCGTTTTCTTGAGGTATGCCTTCAATGTGTGCTTATAGCATTTCCTCTGGCCACCATGAGATCTCAGGCCGTTATTAAGCTGGAAGTAGAGCACATGTTTTGGAAGTTAAGAGTCAGGTCTCCACACATAACATCCAGTCTAGCCAAGCTGGTCCTTGTGGATCACTGACTCAATGTTGGTAGCACTGGCTTCAGCAACAATGCTGGTGTTGGTAGGGCAATCTTGCCATTTGATGCAGAGGATTTTATGGAGGCATCATTGGTGATACCTCTCCAGACTCATGAGATGGCAGTGGTAGGTTATTCGTATTTCACATCCATAGAGGGGGGTGGGGATGATAACTGTATTGCAGACCTGGATCTTGGTTCCTTTCTGTGGATGACAATAAATAAAGACACACCAAAGCAGTTTCCCAAAGGAGGCTTACACATTGGAGACCGTGCTGGATCTCTTCAATGTTCACTCTCTGAGAGAGGTGGCTACTGTTGTTGGGGAAGTGCTCAACTATGTCCAGAGTCTTTCTTTTGATGGTAATTTGGGGAGGGGATCACATTCATGTCCCAGGGTAAGCTCTATAGAGCACCTTGGTCTTTTCAATGTTGAGAGAGGCCCAAAGTTCAGCAGTCTTCTCTAAAAAGATCCAGTATGATCTGGTGGTTTTCCTCAGTGTGTGCAAGGATGGAACAGTCATTGTCATATTGAAGGTCAAAGATGGTTGTTTTGAACACTTCAGTCTTTGAGTGAAAATGACGCAGATTGAGAAGCCTTCCATCCATTTGATTTTCAGTGTCAATTCTGGAAGGTAGGTGGCCCTTAGTGAGATCCAGGATGACTGTCAAAAAATGGAGAACAGAGTTAAGGCAATGACACATCCTTACTTGACCCCAGTTCAGATGACAAGTGGTGCTATATCCAACCTGCTACATAGAATGGTTGAAGCCATCTGGTCACGGAGAAGCCTCAAGACCTTGATGTACCTTTCAGGGCATCCAAATCTAGCCAGTACTTTCTACAAGGCTTCATGACTGATAAAAATCAAAGGCCTTAGTAAAGTCAATGAAATCCATATACAGGCCCTGATATTGTTCCCAAAACTTTTCTTACATGTGCACATGCTTACTACGCAGTAAATCTTGCTACTCACGAGTAAATTTGCTACCTGCAAATGCAAGTAGGAAATTTACTTTATATTAGTATAGTAGCACTCATGTAAATTCCTGACTGGGAGCAAATTTGCTCCCAGTCAGCCATCCACTAGGAGGTGGGAGATTGCTCCCTGCTGCCGGGAGCTGCCTGCTGCCGGAGAGGGCTCTGCCACTGGAACTTGGGCAAGGACTATGTCCCCCTGCTCCAGCAGCAGTGAACTCCAACCCCCCCACTCCAAGATTGCAATCAGGGAGCAGAGGTGGGGATATCCTTATGTCCCAGTGCCAGGTCCATGGTTGCGGGGCCAGTGCTGGGAGATCCTTACATTGCAGGGCCCCAGGAAGTGGAAGCAGTTTGCTGCCACTGGCAGCAAAGCTGTTCCTGCTTCCCTGCATGTGTAGATGCCTGCCTGGGAGTGTTTACTCATGAGTAAACTGATCCTGGATCAAATGCATGTGTAAGCGGACCCTGTGTGTTGTAATTCTAGGATGCAGGAGAATACTAGAACTGTTCTATGTTATATTTCAGTGGTTTTAAAATTTCCTAAGGCTACAGAACCCTTTCCTATCACTTATTTTGATGCAGAACCCATACCCCTATCCTGAAGACTGACATGGAACCAGGTGACCTCACCCAGCAATGGCAATGCACTGCCTCCCAGCCCACTCAGCCATTACCTCCAATCTCTTTGCAGAACCCCTGATGACAGGGGTCCCTGAGCAGGTTCTCATTTCTAAGCACTTGGAGGAGAAGAAAGTGATCAGGAGCAGTCAACATTGATTCACCAAGGGCAAGTCATGTCTGACCAACCTGATTGCGTTCTATGATGAGATGACTGGCTCTGTGAATATGGGGAAGCAGTGGATGTGATATATGTTGATTTTAGCAAGACTTTGATACAGTCTCCTACAGCATTCTTGCAAACAAGCTGAGGAACTATGGGTTGGATGAATGGACTACGAGGTGAATAGAAAGCTGGCTGGATCATCAGGCTCTATCGGAATGCAGCTCTGCCCCAGCTCCAGACCATGCTGTCATTGCTGCAAGGAGCCAGGCCAGAGCCGTGATCCGTTGCCTGCACACCCATGCCGAGACCACGTAAGCTGCAGATCACAGCTCTGCCCCAGCTTTGGACCACATTGTCACCACTGCAAGATCCTAGCCTGGCCCCAAAGCAGCTCTTGCCTGGCTTCATGCCCCACTACCACTTCTGGGGCCAGTCTCCATGGACTAGATGACCTCCTGAGGTCCCTTCCAACACACTAATTTCCTATGACTCTATGATTCTATGACCTATAGTGGAACAATAGGCTCCATGGAAGACAGCTTGTACACCACTGTTATACTGCACAGAAGTCATGAAGTCTGAGTAATATGAAGGCTCTCTAGTGGACTAATCACATGAGAATTAGTACAGTTTTAGTGCACTGTGAAACAGTTGTCTTTAACATTTGGTGATAGACTGTAGTTCTTGGGGGTTTTTTCTTGGATCTCTAGAAGCAATCTGAGTTTAAGTCCATCTGTGACCTAGAAATTCTGGCCAAGGTTCAAGTTGGCCAAAAAATAAGCAGATGATCTAATTTTCTGTAGTCTGTTCCACTCAAAGCTTGGAAGTGCTTAGACTGCATTCATCAAAGCAGAATTAGAAGGTTCAGTTACAACGGGCACTTTACATGTGATGATTTAAGGCACATTAGCCATTTTTAAGGCACGTTAAGGGCATGGGGTCTACATGTGTGCATACTTAATACACCTTAAAAATGATTTTAGGCTAATCATGCCTAAATTTAATACCTGCATAAAGCAATTACAAAATTTAGGTGCGATTAGTTAGGGTTTCAGTCAAAGCACAAGGAACAGGCCCCCCTGTGACGCCCTACAGGGGAAGGGGGCAGTCCAGCATAGGCAGGGCTGTTGCTAGCAGCTCCCCCATACCTCTCCTTCTGGGCAGGTTTGCTGATCAGGCCATGCAGCCCTGCAGGGACAGGATGCTTCACTGCCCACCCAGGATTCAGGCACCCTTAGAAGCCTGCACTGGGGTTCCCACCCAGAACAGCAGGTGGGTTGGGACTGCATCTGCCCCCAGCACCTGCCATGGCTTTCCCTGCTCCACCCACCTCTATCCTGGGCAAGCATCTGGCCTCTGCGTGGACACTGCGGGTGGGAAAGGTAGTGTCAACACGTGGAGTCTCTGCGCGGCTCAGCTTGTGAGCAACATGGGCAGAGGCTCAGCCTTGGATAAAGCAGGCCAAGGAGAGAGCTGAGCCTCCACCCGCATTGCACCTAGACTACCCAGGCTGAGCTGCGCAGAGCCCCCAGAAACTGACATCGCTTTTTCCACCCACAGTGTCCAGCATGGAGGCCAGATGCTTGCCTGAGATGGAGGTGAGTGAAGCAGCAAAAGCTGTACCAGGTACTAGGGGGCAGATGCAGTCCCAGGCCACCTGCTGTCCTGGGCAGGAGCCCCAGCATAGGCTTCTAAGGGTACCTGAATCCTGGGCAGGCAGTAAGGAGTCCTGCCCCTGCAGGGCTGCACTGCCCGGCCAGCAAACCTGCCTTGATGGAGAGGCACAGGGGAGCCACTAGCAAAGGCTCTGCCCACTTCCCCTGCAGGGAGTCACAGTGTGGCCTGTCCCTTGTGCTTTGCCAGAAGCCCTCCTGCCTCCTGGGCCCTCTGCTGACTTACTGCACACCAACAGGGACAGCTGCTACCAGAATCGCTGCTCCAGTTCCAGTGTCTGTGCCTTGCAGAACAGCACCCACCACATCTTTTTCTTGATGGTGCCTGGTGGCAGCGTGGGGCCCATGGGCTCAGCTTTGGCCTGCTGTCATCTGATCCTGGGGAGGCAGGAACATGGGGAGGGGATTGGAGCCATGGCTGGGGCTGGGCCTGGACCAACCACATCTGGGGGGACTGGAGGCTCCCACTTGGCAAGTGCTGGGCTACACCACCCAGCTACACTGCCATGGGCTTCCGGGGCTGTCCAGAGTGCTGACCAGGGCAGGTTGCCCAGCAAGCCACATTAAGGTGCCCTAAGGCCTCCACATGTAGACGTGTGCCTAATTGCCTTAGGCTAAAGTGCATTAAATTTAAGCACACATAAATTCATGTGTAGACACACCCAATGAATGCTAAATTACTACATACTTGCCTGCCTTTCTCTTTCCTATCAGTAGGTTATCACAAGTAAATACAAATCATACTAATCGTACTAAATCGTACTACCATCACAAGTTAAACTGAGCATGTAGATCATTAAAGCCTACTTGCTCCCTGGTGTCTAATCAGTATGGAATCAACATGCCTTTCCCATGCAAAGTGAATATTTAGCATTTGATTCAAGAGATAACAATGGGAACATTAACAGACCATTTCACTAAGTAGAAAGGCAGGAGTGAAAAAACTGGTGTTTAATAAAAGAAGCCCTTCTCAAATTAATTAGTATGGCAAAAGGATTACAGAGGATGCAAACAGGCAAAAATAAGTGGTACAAATTTAACATGAAAAACTAATTTATACCACTAAAGGTTCTAGTATGCATCTGGTATAATGCCTAAATATCAGAAATTATGCAAGAAGCAGGGATTTCTTAAGGCAATATCTTTTATTGAACCAACTATGTGGTTAGGATAAAGTTGGACAAGATTTCTAATTCAACATTCTTCCTCATATCATGTCTGAATATTCCTCATGCTGTTTCATATCTGGATATCATAGGCCACTTACTGTTGTTGATAAAATGCTTTGCATATTTGAGTATTACAGTAATCATCACCACCATAATCTTGGGCTGGTCCAGAGCATATATTTAGAGCACTGTAGTGCCTGGTCACTGTCAGAGCAACTATTTGCCCGGCTGGTTTCAAGCTGACAGTCAGAACACTGTGAACCTTGAGAGGAACAAAAAGACAACAGCAAGCAAAAGAGATATCAGCAGGGGTGAGAAGTAAAAAGGGGACTGGAGACAGAAAACCTTTTGTCCCCACATTCATTTCATGTGGAGATTGTGAGGTGAATGGCTTTGAAATGAAACTGGGTTATGAAGGAGTTGCTAGGTCACAGGAAGCAGGACTGCCTGACCTCGCTTTGTGGACTGGTTTCTTTTTTAAAAAATGGAATTAATCTTAAAAGATTTCCTCCTTTCTCCTCTCTCTCCCCACTCCCCCCCCCCCACACACACACAAACACACTCTGTAGAGGTGGAAAATCATGTCTTGGCGGGGTGAGGAGGAGGATAGTGTTTCTGGAGGTGGGAAAAGAGGAGGGGTCACTGTCATTTTGTCCCAGCTCACCTCCTTTTCTAACCAATAGTGGAAAGCTATGCAAATCAGCAGCGCAGCCCATTTGCCGCAGATCACAACAATGAGCTCAGATGCGCTGGAAACTTAGCGGCTTCAAGAGTTCAAAGACTCAGACTGGAAAACCACCTTCAATTCTGGGACTATTTTCATTTTCACTTCTGAAAACATTACATGGGAAAGGAAGATGTGTGAGATTGTAGTGTATTCTGTCTAGTTTCACAGGACTACTCCAGATACGTCTGCAATCATGAAGTATAAGGTGAGGCAAATGGCTTTTTTAAAAAGATTTTTGTTCTTATTCAATGTGTATGTGCAGGGGGAACATTTACATTTTTAGTTTCATATGGACTCTGAGTGACATTTCCATACCAGTACAAGACAAAAGAGAACTGGATATGCCAGTTTTTTCCATACCTAGAATCAAAGGATATAAAGAACCATTTTTCTTGAATTATATTGAGTTCTGTTTTGTTTTTTTTAAGGCTGTCAGAGTTTCAAAGAAAACTCTATCTGATTTCTTTCAGTTGCCACAGATACTGTGTTGGCTCAGAGTAGGTAGGAATGTCAAGTTTCAGACTCATTTGTTTTAAAACAGTTTTTCAAAGTATCTTTCTCTTCTCTCTGACTGGTTGTGCCCTATGTTTTTCAAGGGAACTGTAAAAATGTTCCCATCATCTTTCAGGGATACAAGTTGTAGCCATCATCTTTTAGAATTCTTAAAGTCCTCGTGGGAGGGAGATATTGTGAATGTAATGCTCTTGTCTGAAAGCATAAGGCATTTTCTTAGCTGCCAGCCTGGAACACACGGGCAGAATAGTGCATGTGCTGTATTTCAAGTCAACTGGACGCTTGTAAAAATCCTTTCTGTTTTCAGCTGCAGAAACAAGAACTTTATGAGAAAGAGAACTTTATTCATCTTCAGCAGATGCATATCATATTGATGTGTAACCCAGACTGGGACCTCATCAGGAAAAAAAATAGCCTGAGGCGTGGGTGGGTTCTTCAGGAATTTCACTACTGCTTTTGCGTATCCAGGGGAAAGATCTTGAATAATTGCCCTGAAGTCAAAAGGAATTGCTCCAGATTTAGGATTGCAAAATAAGGACCCTTAAATACTAAAGAATTATAATAGGATGGTGTGGAAAACAATTCTGTAATTTTTAATGTTGTGTGAATTTAAGAGAGAACATGCTTTTCTGTAATTTTTTGATGCTGCTATATCACTGTACATACCTAGATAATGCTCCTTCTATTTACAGCACTTAGTTCCAGGAACTCCTGCATAGCACTGTCGCTACCAAAAGGGAAATTAATACCAGTGGATATGTATACGTAAATACACATTTTGTGATGTTTAGCATTTTTTTAGCATATAAACTTTTATTTTTCCTGAAAAAAGATCAGCCTGTTTCTTAAACTTCATAAACATATGTTTTTTGTGAGCAACTTTACAGCAGGTTTGCTTTAATTGGTTATGAGCAAGAAATCAACTGTATTTTTGGCCATTAGAACCATACTTCACTATCTTTAAAAAAAGCTTTTTTTAATCAGATTTTAAAATAAAGTTCTGCTAAAAGATGTGTACATGAAAAGCTGATGTGTCAATAATAGTATTATGCTGACTTTTAAATACCTGGACAGGGTACTGAAGCATTAAATTACTGCTCAGACATATGGTAATCTTGTGTGATTGGAAAAAAGGAGGGGGGGGAAGGAACATTTTAGTTTTCCTGCCAAAAAAGCCCCTTCAAACTCAATAAAAAGGTGATTTAGAAATATCACATGCATTACACACACTTCCTTAGATTTAAGCTGTTCCAAGCAGGGACCATCTTTTTATTCTATTTGTGCATGGTCCAATATAATGGAGCCCTGCTCCTTCAATGATAAATGTGCTGCATGAACCTGTACAAAAAAGAAACTCTTGTTGCTATCAGAATATAAGTCTATACAATATTAATGACACAAATACATTCTATTGGGGCAATACAGAGGAGCCCAGTCCAACCCCACCTAACTTAATTTTAGGAAAGCTGGGGTCCCACTCTTATCGCAGTTTCCTGTTTTTCTAATGAGCTGTACCCTAGAGTCCGTTGCAGGCAAACAGGTACCAGTGTGATGCGGGTTATACAAAGCCTAAATAGCCCAATACCAAATAACTTGGGAAGCTCTGAACTGGATAACTCAGTACTTATAACTGGGCTAAGTAAAGGCCAGTGATCCAAGCCCCCACCTCCCACCCCCCTTTCCATTTTACTGTTCTAGCCTATTTGTATTCAATACAAGTCTGAAGAAAGTTTAACTTGCACACAAAGACTATCATGTACTTACTAATATAGGAAAGTATGAGAACTAATACAGGAGTGTACAGGAACCATGAGAATGGCCATTTCATTTGGTGGAAATTATTGTTTGTTTTAGCATTAAATAAATTCTCACTGGTCATGAATGAGGAATGCAGTGTGCTGACTGCTAAATGACAGGCCTGCACAATTATATAATCCTGAAAATTCCTCATCTCTTTCCCTGGCTAGAAACAACTTCGCAGTAGTGAGAAGATCATATTTCACACGTAGTCTTAGCCTGCTGTGAGAGTATGAAATGATAAGCCTCTTTACCAGCAGAGCTCTACCCTGCTCTGTAAGGTTTCTCCTCTGCGATTCATTAGGGCTTTGGCTTAGAAGGTGATTACGTAATTCTAGATGGGCAAACCACACAAAGAGAAAGAAAGACCCTTTCAAGAAAAGACAGAAGGTTTGTGGCCTCCATAAGCCTTCCTGTCAGAGTAGCATGTTTACATTTCCTAGGAAGTTTGAAGTGTTTATTTAAACTGTTTACCCAGGACAAACTTTCTTAAATACATTTCTAGAGGGGCCGATGGGAAGAGGAGACAAAGATAATACTTGCTTTTTACTGTTTTTTAAACTCAAAATCTGTATATTGTTTCTTTTCTTTCTCTGGAGTTAACATTGTGTAGGTTGTTTTTGTCAGTATACAGAGAAAGAAGAAGCTGTTGTAATACATGTATTACTTTAGGTCTCGATTAGGGGAAGGGCCCAGATTGCACAGGTTGCTCTGATACCAGGTGTACAATTGACTTTGTTTAACTAAGTGCTTACTGGCAGGAGCCCAGGAAGCTATGCATGCTTGACCACTCCTCACAGCCCATCAAAGGGTTTTTGAGGCTCCATTTTTTCTCTATTACGAGGCTGCCTACCAGCACAAGGATGCCTGCAAACACAGGATGACCCAGGTGTTCCAATGTGTTGCTTAGTGGTTAGAACAGGATCTGGCTTATGCAAGTGGCCTTGGACAATCAATCTCTGAACTTCTCCTGGCCCTGGTTTCAATCCAACAGGCCTCAAAGGCACCTCGTAATCTAGACTGACTCCCTGTCTTCCTAAAACTCTGATGCACTTTATCCCTGTGCATTTCCTCAAACTCATATGGACTTTATAATATGCCATCATTCACCTCCAGGTCTCTTCAAGATCTTCTGCCCTTCCTTGCCTTTCTGGAACCTAAACTTTTTAAATTCTCTTTCATAAACCCCTCTTCAGATATGAGGGTGAAATGTCAAAATTCCGATGGGCTTTAACAAGGTCACAGCTTAATCCCTTGTTTAATCCCACTCTTTCCTTCCTCACTGCACTACCTGCATCAAAGTCAATGGAATTATGGCCCATACCCTTGTACTCTTGCAGTCCATACTTACAGACAACCCAGTGAGGTTGCTCTAGGAATCTCCTCTATCAGCTGCTGCCAAGTGCACTGGAGACTGAGGTCTCAAGAGCAGCAGTGAGTAAGCACCTCCAGAGTGGCCTCACTAAGTGCATTTCTGGATTTGAACATACATATGGAAACAGGTAGACTGGGTGTGCTTGGGAGTATCCTGGCCACAGCACACTACCACGATAGTACAGACATGAAACTAGTCTCCCAAAGCTTAATTATTATGACCTTTGAATATTTCATGTGTTCCACCGGCTTTCCCTGACCAATAAGGTAGCCATCATAGAGGACATTCCAGTTTTCTGCTACTCTGTCCTCCATTGATACAAAACCCGAGGCAACCAGACTGTCCTCTATGATGGCCACCCTACTAACCAACCCATTCTAATCTACAGTGCATTTATATTAGCATATATCATACCCCTCTTCGACTGTGCCACATTGAACTTTTGGTGCAGGGTCTAGCCAGAGCGCCTGATTTCATGCATCTCCAAAGCCCATGGAGTGAGCGTGACTGCTGCCACTCATCCCCTTCTTTCCTGTGCTGCTGAATTCAGCAGGGAGGGGATGGGAGAGGAAGGCTGAACAGCAGCAGCCTTCACCTCCGGGCTCTAGAACTACATGAAAGCAAGAGCTCTGGCCAGATCCCACCCCAATCAGCTGGAGAACCGAGAGCTCACTGCTCAGTGGAGCTCCAGCAGAAGTCTGTGCTGACCAGACAGTAAACTCAGAGGTCACTGTACATGCATGGTACAGCCAAAGTGTAAAAACCACACTCCCCTTGACTCATTCCTGGATCCCCTACTGGGCACAGGACTTCGTGGACCTCGGAATATCTGTAGGATTTGGTAATTTGGTAATACTGCAGCATATAGGTCTACATAGGACTTGAAGGGATCCTCTGAATCTAATCACCTGCTAACATGAGCAATACTATGTGGCAAAATGAAAAGGGATTTTTGTGATAGTAAGACTGACAACTGTTCACCCATCACAAGCAATATGAAAAAGAAAATTAAATAAAAGAGTCATTATAGAATCAAAAAGGAGTAGAAGATGACTGCATTCCCGGTCTCATTTAAGCCAATAACAATGACATGTATGTAAAGTACGAGGTCTTGGTTATCTATTTTTAGATAATGTTGGGAAAGGAAGGAACCTAAACAAATCAGTTTGAAATGCCTGCCATTTGTATTGTGGCACAATGTAGCAATACATAGTCTTAAATACAACTGCCTAGATGCCAAGACAAACAAATGGTGTCACTGGGAAGAAATACTCTATTTCCAACCAGAAATGCTTGTGAAAAGCTGCTTGTAACCCAGGCAATGAAAGGCTTGAAGTATTTGGCTATGTAAAAGGAAAAGAACTCCCTGTACTTTACTGACCAAAAGCTCTCCATTTTGTTTACTCCTTACATTCCTGACATCACCCTGTGACTGTTGAGGCATACAAAATATGCGGTAAATAGGAACCAAAACCATACTGGAAAATACATTACAGGGCAGACTAATACACTTAATGACTCCCTCTTTATTCCAGAAAGTAATGAAGAGCCTCTAGATAGCTTCCATTACTTTGTATTTTAGAGAACATATCTAAAATGATTAGGATTAACAGATTTAATGTTCGCCTTTTCAGAAGTCTCCAAGGTAGATTTGTGACGTAGAGTTATCTTGTTAGAAGTCCGTTATCAGTAAAGCTGAACCAGTTCAAGTTACTATATCCCAGGGGTAAGTTTAACACTGGCTGTCCTTTTTTTGAATCTGGCTCAGTTCTCAGCATTGATGACCTTAATGTGCTCCACTTAACCCAAAAATGTCCATTCTACACATTTCTCAAGCATTTCTTACACCATTGTGTCATATACATGCGTGTTTTAGCTTCAGATTGGCTCTAATCCTGAAACTTTTACTCTAGTAAAATTCTGATTAAACTCCATGGTTAAGCAAAGGTTGATAGCCTTGTTAATCCTTATGTCACAGAAGGGGTGACAAATAGATATACATGGGGTGAGTGAAGAAGAATCAGTAACTGACAACACTGCACTCTCCTCTTACTCTGGCTATGTTAGAGCTCCTCCTGAAAATTCACGTTCTGCAGGCAATGACTGGTGATTTATGAATGGAAAGCTGCTGTTCTCTTGACAGCACATAAAGGACAGTGGCAATGGACAATGCACTGTAGTATGGCTCTTTGACAAACTACTAGGGGCTCAGTGGAGGCCAAAATGGTTTGTAACATGTTAGGCAGGCATGCGCAAATAAGCTTTGGTCTCCATCGCTCTTCAGGAGCCTGAAGGACATAGAGCCAAATTATTAGCCTTTTCTGCTAGAAATGATCCCTAATAAAGGGAGAACAAATAAAACAACTCCATATAAAGTCATAATTTTTTCAGGGATAACATAGTAGGATCTGGCCCATTGCCACCTGTATATCAGTTTTAGGTACCTGTCTGCCCTCCACAACCCTAGTATCCAAGCACTTCACAACCTCTGAATCGACTCATCCTTACAACACACCCTTGATGGTGGGCAGTGTTGGTAACCCCATTTTACATATGGGGAACTGAGGCATAGGGTGTCTCAGTGACTCATCCAATGAGACCTGGGGCAGAGCAGGAAAAGGAATGTAGATCTCTCACATCATAACACTGTTAGTTCAGACCTTCCAACTCTGAACTAATAAAATGTCATATAAAGCCATGAAAAAGAAACTTATAAAAGAACTAGCTAGTGATGAAAAACATTTTAATTGATGTGAAGACCTGGCATGAGGATGAGAAATCTTAGTTGTTTCTGGAAAATATATCTGGAAACTCTAATCCCTAAACTGGGCTGGATTAATTAAACTTTCAAAAAGTGTCTATCAATTCCTGATTTGGGCTGACTAAGAAAGAATGCCACAAGAACAGTCTTTCTTGTGACATTTTGTTATTTTAGTTCCATTTGAACCCAGGAGGTAAAAAGAGGTGCAACAGTTGAGGGTAAAATTAATTTTACCCATACTTTTTCAGCACCCTTATCAAGCATCAGATTACATTTTAAGGATTGACCTGAATCTTCACTCACTCTCTCAGAGGCACTTTGCTGGAACATTGATGACTGCATAGCTGATATGACAATACTGAAGGTGTGTTTAACAATTTAGGCTAATCCTGCCAGACAGAAGATGCTTCCCTGCTAACTTGAAATTGGTGCTGGGACCCCACCACTAATAAAACTGATATCACATGGGGTCACACTGGCTTCTTTCTGAGTTATGGAGGCTTAGCACTGAACTTTGAACTCTTGTGTGTGCTTATTTGGGAGAGGCTTATATTATCAGATAGACTGTGCTCTGGTGAACTTACACACAGAGGAGTCATTACACTGCTGAGTCCAAAGGCCTCGGGTAAAGTTCTACTTGACTCAGACAGAATTCCTCCCAAGTCACATACACCACATAGAGGTCATTCCATCATTAGAGCTGGCACAGCTCTCTTTCACTTCCACACTACCAAACTGTGGAGAGGCTTGGGGCTGTGGACCCACCCTATTTTTTTCAAAAAGCTAGTAGCATGGGGATGTAAGGACTGCAGTCCTCACCCACAGTGGGTATTGGTATTTGGCAGATGTGCAAAAAAGGAGACTTCTTGCTCAGCTACAACTGCAGTGAATCCCCAAAAGTAACCTAGAAATACATGATCACTGCATGGCATCTCAGCTGTGCAAAAATATCACTGTCATTGTCATGACAATATCATTGTCATTGGATGGGTTAGGGTCATAAAAACAACTTCTTAACCAGTTAGTCATGCTTTCCAGAGCACTTAAGTCACTTCAGAGCCTACAGTTATGTGCTTAAAACTGCCTAAGGGCCAGATCCATAAAGGTATTTGGGCACCATGCTCCCATCAGGTTCACTACTTGTTAAGTTGCTATGTACCACAAATGACCCAAGCCAGTGGTTCTCAGACTTTTTTTTCGTGGACCAATTGAAAATTGCTGAGGGTTTCAGTGGACCACTTAATAAACTTCTTTTTGTTCTTCAAATCAAAGCACACAACTCATATTTTAATATCAGTAGTCTTACCTTACAGGTACAGATATTCTCGATTGTTCCACAACCGTTTTTCAGACCACCTGAATGGAGCTTGCAGACCACAATTTGAGAACCTCTGACCTAGGCCACAGTCCCATTTTAAAAGCAATGCAAGGGCTTGTTTCCCATTGACACACTGCTTCCTTGGGGTGGCTACACTGGCTTTGCTTTTCTAGGTTTGGAGCATGTCAGCAGGAACAGGTGGGTGAAGCAGGCTCTAGGGCAGCCCAGCCACACAGCATGCTGCCACTTTTGTGAATGTCCTCTTTTGTTACTTGTATCCTTTTGAATCGTCTACCTTAGGGCTGTCTAAACTGGTGGCTGTGTGTATGATGTAGTAGTGGTGGTGACAGGCCCAAACAAGCAGTGTAGCAGTTGGGGCATGCATGCAGTGCAATGGGAGAGATAGCAACCCAGAGCTCATACTATTGCAGCCCACGTGGAATACAGTACCCAGCCACTTAAGAAGCTGTACAGCTCTGGTCTACCTGATGGGTGGGTATCCTAAGACGCACACCTACATCCTTCTTTGATTACAGAGATATTTTGCACTAGGTCTTCAGTGGGAACAGTTGTGAAGAGATACTTTGGGTGTGTGTTGGGAAGGGGGTGCAATCAATGTGTATGTACAGAAAAAGCAAACAATGAATGTATGCATCTGGTACACCACCTGCTTTGCACAGGAAATTGTATTTAGAGATATTAATCCTTTTTTCCCCTGTAAATTTATTCACATCCTTTGAGGTCAATGAAGCTGGGTCTATTGACACCAGCAAAGGATTTGACACTTAAATTTTGCTACCTATAACAGGCTTATCTTATAAACTTACCTTTTTCTTTTTTTCTCTCATCCACCCTTTGCAAGTCATGGGATATTGTTGTCATTTCTAAGGAGCTGATTTTTGTCTAGCTCATTTGGGTGTAACTTGCGTTTGACAGGAAATGAGGTTGCTAAAATTGCAATTTGACGTCCTGGAAACACAGTTCTGCAGGATGACGGAAACTGTATATCATCCCCAGAGATGGAAGTCATGCCTGCCTTTCTATTTATTTAATTTGTGTGTTTATTTTAAAGACAGGTCATTCTTAGATGGAATGGCGTTGCCTACCTTGGAAAGAAAGAATGATAAAACTGGATTAACTCTACATGTAAGCTGCATATCAAAAGCCTTTAAAAACCAAAAACAAAAAGAAACTCCCAAGAACGTTCCCCTTTCACTGAAAGGTTGGATTTTTCACCAGGAACAACCTTGTGAATTATGGGCAGTCAGTGGAACCTAGGGAATGCCAGAATATCCTACGAACAAATCTTGTTTCCCAGCAACTGTCTTCTTGCCCACTTCAAGATGGGAGGCCAGGGAAGTGCCATGACCAGGGACCTACCTAAATCAGGGCAAGACAAAGGTTTTTTCACAGCCTGCTCACAGTGTACAGAGCCACTTTCACAGTCATTTTGTAGCAGCCCCATCTGCTGATTGGCCATGAGGCCTTGGAGGCCCCACGTCTCACCTCTGATCTGCAGAGAGGGCTGTCCTTCAAGCAGCCTAACTCCCACTGATTGGCAGAGAGGCCTTGGTGGGGAAGGAAGGATGACGGGGTGGCCACCATCTTTGCTGCTCCCCTTCATGCTGCTACACCAGCCGATGCCTTTCCCTCCCCCACCGTGAGCTGTGAGGCCAGGCACCAGTGGCCACGAAGACCTCTGGCTGCCACTGGGGAGCCAGCATTTTATTCTTAGTAAGATTTTTTTTTGGCAATTCTGTTGGAAATCATAGTATACGCCATTTTTCACAGCAATTGTGGAGAGCTGAGTTTTTCATACTTTCCATGAAAATCACAACAGTGTGCATTAGGTAGGTGCCTAGACATGTCCCTTTTCAGGGAACAACTCTTTATTCAATAAAAAAGAATAAGATGTTCACACTATCTGTCTAGCATGTCATTTGCAATAGTTTGTGTGTATTGTTTTAATTCTTTTCCTAGTAATTTCAAGTTAAAACACCCGCGATGATCATTCAGCTGTCTGGGAGTTTTAACATATATTGCACTTGTCAACAAGTTGTCCAATGAGTATTTTCCTGCATTGACAGGCTGCATCAACACAGTAAATACAGTGGGTCTAACATGGCTTGCAGCTACACATACTACATCCAGGTGAATTCAGTAAAGTTGTGCTGAACTTTTTCTTAAAGCAGGTCTCTTAATTTTTTTTTTTTTTTAAATAAAACATGGGGCAGTCTACCTTTGCCATCTGTATAGTTCTCATGACCTTTGGGTGATTTATTATGTAACAATAATAGGCTTCATTTATACTGCAGTTTCAACTGTAATGATGAACTCATTTACAAGACTCTCTCTTACCTTTGCTACACAACAAGTCTACATTTTCAGCATAAAAAGATCAAGATGGGAACACCAGATAATGAAAATTAAAACAGCTCACAGAGACTGTTCAAATTTTGATAGAGCTGTGATGGAACCTGGCCTGCCAGGTACGTTTCAAAATCTGCCTGCCACCAGGTTTCCATAGAAAACCTACTTGGCTTCCAGCCTGCTTTGGGGCAACCCATCTTGAAGGAATCAAGAATCTGGAATCCTTGAGAGGGCCAGCTCCCAAGCTTATAACCTGGCAGCCCATGTTCTCAGGACTTCCAGGATCCACAGCTTCAGAGCAGTCAATCAGGCAATCTTCTCTGGTATTGTAGGGCCCTCTCACCACGCCTCTAAATCATAATGAAATCAAAATAATCCCATGAAATAGTTATCTTTCTCCTCACAACTCTATTGTAATGCGTCTCCCCTTCCTGCCCCACCTAAGTTGCACAGATAAGGGTTAAGTTTGCTGTAAAGTAAAATTCATCTGGAAAAAGACATGCTACAAATGCCTGAGAGTAGAGTTTCAGAACTTAAAACAGATTTCAGGATTATTTCTTTCTTTCTCTCTCATTGTTTTTTATCCTCTGCTCCTTCTACCCTTAAATATCTAATATCCAGCCTCTTTTTGCTAAGAACTTGTCTGCCTAAAGCAACGGTTAGGGTTTTCACACATTTCTGGATTTAGGTGTATTGTAGTTTAATTGCATTTAGATCATTTTTATTTTGAGGCTATTGTTTTCTCATTTTATTTTTTCCTCCTTTGTCTGTGGATGTGACCAAATGCACATAGACCTTTGTGGGGATTTTGGAAAGTCCTTTTAAAGCCAGGGTACTACATGATGTCCTTCCTTAGATGAGAGATAGAGGCAGGCATTGGTGGAGACCAAAAAATAAGCACAAGACATTGGTGAAGTAGATTGCAATGGGTTGTCAAGATGAGGTATTGGATGAGGTGTACCTTTCTGCGGAGTGAATAGGGACCTGCCACTCCAGCACTACCAAATACCAACTGTATACAGATCAAGATGCAGGATACTCTATCTGCCTGAAAGCACTACTTCATCTTGTACTTCGTCATCTGTACAATGTCTATACCTGCTTTCTCTGTTGTCTTTATGGAGGGCCTACCAACATAGAACCTGCCCCGCCACAGAGCTGCTAGCAGTACTGTTGATTCTCATCAACAGTTCCCTGATGCTACACAAGACAGTATTACTCTATCTGTTCCTTTTCTCTGTCTAACTGTAATTTGCCAAGCCAAATTATGACTTCGATTCTAAGTCCCAGCTGTACAGAGTCTACCTAGAAGAGATACCATGTGGCAAGAAGGAACTGTCACTTCTGTTGAACGCCTTCCCTTCAATATCTGACAGGTTTTATGTCAATCCTTAGTTGATGCGCCACTTCTATGCTCTCCACACCCTTAGAATCAAAGGGATGATCTGGCCGGCTATTTACTCATTTACATTTTAGGTCAGGTTTTGTGAATGCACTGTAGGAAATGTAAGACAAAAAACAAAAACAAAAGTCAACCCAGCAAAAAAACAGGCCAGTCTGTACTGTCTGTAGTCCTATTGTTCACAAAGAGAAACACAGAACTACTGTTTTACTCCAAATTTGCAAGGCATTATAATTTAAACAAAAAGCTTTTATTTTTTATGTTTATTTATTTTATAAACTAACTTGTCCATTTGAAAGCGTCAGGCATAAAAGTAATCTGATGATGTATTCACTCAGGGGAGAACAATGAAGTATTTTATTCAGAGACTCATACATTCATGCTCTCTCTCCAATCTTTGCTTTGGAACTCCTCCTTATATTTCTCCATTCAGTGTCCCTCCTCCCTTTCCCCCCTGAGTATTAACCCCTCCTCTAGAAATAACAGCAGCCCTTGCCAGAGATTTGTTACTAGACTCTGAAAGAGCTCAGCTCTACAAAGTGTTTGAACATCTTCAAGGGGCCGAGTGCTCTTCACACCCAGTAACATCATCTCTATTGCAGGATATCAATAGCTCCCATTTGTTTGCAATCCATCCCTTTTACTCTGTAACTAAAGTTAGGTTTCTCAGAATTGAGGCTGCTTGTACATTAAAGGACTGAACCCTAAATTTGAATCCTGCTTTTGGATCTCTTCATGGCCCATTTCAGTATCTGAACTGAGAATGTAAAACATCTGGGATCTGATCATCCCATCAGCTGAATGCCTGCCACTCCCGCTGAAGTTAGTGGGTGTTGTGTCTGCTAACACTGGCAAGGAATATAGTGCAAGGTGCCAACAGGAATATTCAAGAGGTGAGTTATGTTCACACAAACACTCACAACCCACCATTTTCATATCCCTCCACATTTCCATTAAAGCAAGTTTGTTATCCCTGCTGTCTGAGCAAGTGGTCACAATCACCTGCACAAAATGCATGAACCTCTGATATTCCAGAGTAGACTCTGAAATGTAACCATCTCCCCCTCCCTTCTCCCCCTCAGGCGAGACAGAAAGGCTGGGACAGCTCAGCGGAACACTAAAATAATACGCTCACTTTTCTCCTCAGCAGACCAAAGATTTTTCCACATCACATAACCTCTAGACAACTTGGCATACTTCAGCCTGACTGACAGCCTCCCTCCAGAGGTGCACAGCAGTGGAATGGCAGGGCACTCCGCATTGGAGATGTGCCTTTATTAGGCTTGACTCAGGATGGAGCTATGAGGCCCTTCACCTTTGTTAGTATTAACCATCACGGATGGAAAATGCCTTCATTTCAATGAACAAAACCTCTAATTATCTTGGCTCGTCTCACTTTACCACAAAAGGGATCTGTTTTGAAAGAGAGCATTTATTATTTTTCTGGCACACAGGGAGAGAGCCTGAAAAGGGGAGCAGTGGGCTGGTGCTGTAATCTTCAGCATGTAACTATCGTTTTGTGACACTGAGACCCTGAGCCTTTGCACACAGACTCTCCCTTTCAGCCTTGGCTGTGGACTGAGGAAGTCACCTCCCTGAGGCAGCTAATGACTTAGGATAATTTACCAGTCTGAGTGGGAAGGACTTACACCCCCCGATCCCTTTTTTCTTTGTATGTGTAGACAGAAAAAACAGCCATGTGCCAGCAAGCAGGCCAGAGGTGCAACAGCCAGGGTCTATGCCCTGGACAGCAGCTGAGATGGGCCAGGCTGGCAATGGTAGCTGTCATTCATATTCTCCCCGCACTCCTGCCAAGTGGGTGCTCAGGGGTAGGGCCACAGTCATTCACCGTTTATGTCATTCAAGCAAGCATGAACACATATGCACCAGACACCAGGGCTGACACTCTCTCCTCCTTCCCATCCTTGATGTGAGAAGGCAAGTAAAAATAGCTTTCTTAGAAGTTGACTCTTTTACTTTGCAGCACCTTTAGTTTTAGCAGCTTGCACCCCTCCCTTCCTCCATCCTCTCCACCCCCCCCACCCTCAAAAAAACCCCATATTTTTTTGCAGATACCAAAAATGCTTCAGGAGTTTTCTTCTTCAAATGGACAGTACAATAATAGCTCCTTTATCCCAGAGGCTGTGATGGAGGAAAATGGGCAGGGGCGGCTGAAGTTAAGAATGAATGGATGCAAAACTGTCTGATAACTCTGAGACTGAAGCTGGTTTTTGTCAGCAGACACAATCCAGCATGAACTCTCTCTAGCAGGGTGTTCTGAGCCTGCCCCCAACATGGCTTGTGCCCAAGTCATTTTGTTCAGGACTAATTTCACTCTGTATTGCATTTTCCACTTTGGTAGGAGAGAGAGGGGAATGAAAACATTAACGCCACCATCAAGGAATGGTGTGACACAAATACTATACTCCTTAAGCTTTCTTCAGACAAATAGCCATTTACTTTAAAAAACCAGAAGCAAAAACGAGGGTGACAGAAATAAAAATACAGCAAGAAATAGGGGAATCTGTGCATAATTATTAAAAAGTCACTGGTTTGTGCGTAGACACTTATGTCACTCCTTTGTTTCTTCTTCCTTTTCCTGCAAGTGTCCAAACATAGCAAAAGGGTTGTTTGGAGTTTGAAACAAACCATTTGTTAGTATGCAGGAGGAGTTACACCCTTTTTTGCTTACAAACAGAGGTAATTTCCTTGGTATTGTTCTAAGAAAAAAAAGAAGAATTAATTACCGTGTGTGGGTCAATGCACATAGGCATACGTGCTCTAGAATGTTTTTGTACCATTTCCCTTAGAGAAGTGGGAGATGCATGGCTAGTTAAAGCTTTTTCTCATTCAGTCTTTTATGTGCAAGCATAGCTTAGCAAGGAGTTGAACTGATGGCCCTGCACTGCAATGCCAGCACCATATCAGTGAGCCTTTAAAAAAAAGCCTGTTGGATTTAATCCCATAGCCTATCATTTAATTTTCCCCACTGTTTGCTTTTGTGTTTGCTTCCCCACTTTTTACATGTCACACAGTCTTGTTACCTATGTCACTTGCCATGTTTACTCTAATGGAGAGAATGGACCCTTCTCTCCTTGCCTCTTGCCATCTCTCTCCAGCTGCTACAGCCCCATCAGCAATGCCTCTGAATCACAAGTATCACAACATCCCTTTCAACTCCCCACACTGAAGGAAAAAATAAACCAAAAAAAAAACCCCAGCCATTCTTCCAAGAACCTAATGATGCAGACAGGTACCCAATTCTCTAATTTCAGTAGGAAGAAAGTCCCTAGGCACTTTCAACAATAGCCACTAGGAATTTGTCTACCTAGTTATGTCTAAATATCTTTAAAGCCTGGCTTAACAGCCCATTGCCATCTGGGGGAACAAATGGTCTCATGGTCTTGTTCCTCACTTAAAGTTTGGCAAATAAAACATTTCACTGATCTTACCACATGGCAGCTCTTGCTCTTGGTCTGTTTCCCTGTCTTTACAATAGTGAAATCCAAGGTTTGCAATTTGAGGTGCTACTGTATTAAGTGTCTTAAAGCAATCACAGCTGCTTGCCTAAGACCTCTTTAAAAAATGCTAATGACAAGTCCACAAACTCAGAATATCTGAGGTTGTATCAAATTTAGGGATCCTGAAATCATTGTTGATGGGCAAAATACCAGACCAAAGAATTATTGCATCTCAGTGTGCCATTGGCTATCCCTCGATATGAGGAGGATGTCTGTCAGCACAGAATTACTGGTGAGTTTTAAGGTGGCTGAGAAGTCCAATCTGTGCTCTGTAAGTTTTTCCATAGATGTGGCAAATGGTGCCTTGGAGGGGGCACAACTATTGGCTAGGACATTGTGTGCTTTCCTTTTTCTTCTGCCATTTCTCGGCTTCCTGAGCAGACTGTTCTTTTCATCTGGTTCTCTTCAGGCTGTACCTTGATGTATGGTGCAGTGCCATTGAAACCTGTTACCAGCCAGGACTTCCCAATTTATAGGGTTGATGCCACCCTTCTTAAGGTATGCTTTCAGGGTGTCTTTGTAGTACTTCCTCTGTCCTCCATGGGTCCTCTTACCATGACTAAATTGAGAGAAGATAAGTTGCTTTGGGAGACGAGTGTCAGCCATCTGCACGCAATGGCCAGCTCAGCAGAGTTGGTGAAAAAGTGTACATTGTTTGGGATGACTGTTTAATCTGCATGTGTACAGAAATTATCTGTTTACATGTTAATTCTCCCAAGTAGGACTCCTAATGGCCTGGCATCAGCATGCTTTACCAAATCACTTCTCTTATAGCACATGCTCTAACTGAATTTCTAGGCAACAGCCATTGAAAATAGCCTTCTCCCCCACTCCAATGCCCACAATTAGAGCAGTTGATGACTAGACAGAACTTCTGCATTTTTTCCCCAAAAACCTTAAGGAAAGCAGTGCTTGCAGGGGTCATCTTTGTTACACTTGTACTAAGACTTAGCACAAAGGGCCTCTTATCTTGGCTGGAGTCTCAAAGTATTATCAATAGACAGCTAGTGCCTTATGCTAATAATACAATATATGGTAGAGCTGCACAGTACAACCAGCGATTTACTGTAAAGGCCAGGAGCACTTGTTAGATAAGCGCTGTTACACTGTCATGGTACAGGAAGGATTCAGAGCACTGCCAGTGTACTACAGGGGGATCACAGCTACTTGTAAATGTATCAAGAACTTAGAGCCTGAAGGGGTCTCTATCTTGGTTTAGATGCCTTCTGCCTGGAACCACAGGGAAGATGGGATCTGCAGTATGGTTAAAGAAGGGAGTGACTGAAATCTGTTCCATTTTACGAAACACACTAGCCTTCCTCAGCCGACCAAAATGAAGGTACTCTCGCTTAGAATCCTCAAAATACAATTCTCATTTTCCTCACAGATAATCCCTGTACCACTGCCTCCCGATAGACCAGCCATATCAAGCATGTGTACTGCAGGTTCTAGCCCCTTATAGATAGGTTATTGCCTATTGCATTAGGAATATAAAGGGACTTTAAATTTTCTCCCTGCCAAAATAAGCCCAACAATTTTCCACATCAGCTCTACTACCAAGTGCTACGACCAAAGCAGAGAACACTTATTGTTTTGTCTTCACATTTCAAGCCTTATTTAGCATAATGCTCCACAGACAATTAAAATTGACCAAGTCTTGCCTCAAAGAGTAAATCTAATGAAATCCAGAATAACCGCTTCTGCTCAATGAGTAAATGAGGTCCTGAGGAAGGCCTATCGGGAAGCAAAGGCTGCGGTACTTACAATATCTTAATAGTCTTCCGATCCATAGGCTTGAGTCTTTGATCAGGTACAATCTGTCCACCACCTGCTGCGTGGAAATAGGATGGCTGCCAGCTTGGCACCTGGGGATGTAGCATGTAGCACCTGTTTTTGCAGCATACCTTAGCTTTCCCTGCCCGCACCAAATACAGAGAATACTGGCTGGGGAAGAATAAAGCCACATGGAATATTCAGACAAGGTTATTTGGGTAAATGTGACAAGAACCTCATCTGCCTATGTCCTAAGACCAACATGGTTACGACCAATACCCCCAAAATATGGAATATTCAACATATGGAATATTTGCTCTGTGTGTACAGTACTTCTGGAAGCAAAGGATCAATTAAGGAGCTTATTGTATTCAGAGTCCTCCTAGTTATAAGCAGGCATTGTATAAAGGCATCAAAAACATAATAGTATCCATTTGCCTGTAGCTACACAATCCCCCCTAGGTCAATTATCTGCCTCGTATCAGTCCTTGACACTGACAGGGCTGCTGAGAGCCATTTCTAAAATGCTAATCTCCATATGCATTTGGCGAGATTGCTATGAAATAATGGAGAGCCAGTTAGGTTAACTCACCTGCCCCAGTTGACACTGACAAGGAGCTGAAAGTGAAACAGCACTTGAAGCAGATCCAGAACACTTTAACATGCTGCCAACCAGATGGTGAGAAGGTCACTGGGACCACAATAATAAGCAACCAACAGGTTTTTGCATGGGAATTTTTATTTGCTCCAATTCCAACACAGCTCAAGATTTTTTTCAGCACGCTGCTCTATCATACACTTCTAGAGGCCCAAATGTCTGTGATACACAAACATGCAGAACAAAGCCCAAGTTGTTCAAGGTCTCTCAATACCTTTAATCTTATATACACATATACGTATACATTTAGGTTAGTAATTTACTGTTGATTTATTTATTAAAATGTTGATGGCTCCTCCGCAGTCTTCCTCCTGCTTGGAAAACTTCACCTTCAAAGGTGCTGTATTGAACAGCCACAGCTGGCTAGACTTGGTATCTCAGTACCACAGTGACAGGTACATAAGAAATACATGTAGGTGGATAACAGATAAATTAATTTAGCTGAACAAGCTGGAGTCCCTTTTCCTTTCTAAGCTTCTTAGGGACTAACTTAAAAGAAAAACAACAGATTTAGAGGGTTATGATGTAATATGTCAGATGGGACAAATGTGTTTTATTAGCTGTGCTACAGGATAAAATTACAATGATGTAAAGACAAGGACCAATTTCATCCCTAGTGTAACTTCATTGAAATATCTGCATGCTGCTGACAAATGAAAAGAATATACCTGTACTAGGGAGAAATTAAAACAAGAAATGCAGTTCTTTTAATTTGCAACATGGTTAAAAATGACTTTCCTGTCTATCCAGGGCAAGATCAAAGCCTGTTTCCTGTTAACTGATAATATCAATAAAAGACAAA
Organism: Crocodylus siamensis; assembly: GCF_052110815.1. NCBI lineage: Eukaryota > Metazoa > Chordata > Crocodylia > Crocodylidae > Crocodylus > Crocodylus siamensis. The sequence goes on along the minus strand of NC_143397.1, from coordinate 130,746,370 downwards.
TGAAGCCAGAGTTAGCCTAAGTTTTGAGAGCAGGTTCCTCCATTGAAAAAAAGTGTAAACCAGTCCTGCTTTAATCTTTTGTGAGCTGCGAAAGGCCTATCCATCTTTGGTATGCAAATTTGACAAAGCACACTCTTAAAAGTACGAGGAAGAAAAATGTGAGGGCGTTTGCTTATCAGAAAAGACTGAACAAGTGGAAAGAAAAATCTTGTTTTGAATTTTGAAAGGTCTTGGGAGGAACTAAAATGCTTCCAGTAAACAGCATTTGACACTGTGCCTTTAAACGAAGCAAAGGTAAATCCACAAGCCAGCTGAAACAAGCCACATCCCGTCTTGCAATAGATTAGCGCCGTTTCTTTCATGTGTACTGTATCCAAATATTTTAGCTAGAGCACTTTAGATACAGTACCTATTATATTTTTTCAAAGTGCTTACAATTACTTTATAGCTGTTTCTGTTGACTGCCTTCACTGAGAAGCAGGAAGGCGTGGAGCAGTGGTTGCCAACACATTTGGAAATATCACCAGTGCCAAGAAATGAAATGTTCAGGGCCTTTGTGAGGGTTCCAAGAATGTCAGCATATATTGCCTGCCTGCTTTTCATTGAATACCTACTTTGGCCAATTACTCAGTACCAAATGTGCCAGACAATCATGCATATAGAAAAAGGGAGGGACAGGAGGGAAGTATGTTTGGTCTGCATACGGAGAAAGCATATTTTTAGAAGACATACCTGAGCTATCTTTAAGCCAGCTAAGCTGGGATACTTTTAGCAGCTCAGCTGTGGTAGCATGGAGTTCAGCATGGGTTGAAAAACCTCTCCAAGATCTTGGGGAACTGACCCATGCTGACCTCTATGCTACTACAGATACATTACTAAGCATGCACAAGCTAGCTAGCTCAGGAAGCTCTACACAAGTCTCGGTGGTTGCAGTGACTGCAGCATTGACAAACTCTTACATGTACACAGACATTCAAGTAACATGCTCCTGGTTATTTAGGATAGAAACAAGATAGCATATGATTGAACAACACCTCATACACAGAGGCCATATTTCCAACTGGAGCCTTTAGTTAGTTTGCTAATAACAATATTTAAATAATGATGAAATGATACAATTTGTTAGAAGTATTCCTCGCACAGAGAGAACATGCCTGTGCCAGAGAGATACCATACAGGGGACATTTTACCTGCCTGAGACAGTGCCACTCAATGTTTCATGGTCAAGGAAGATTATAGAAAAAATAAGAAATGGGAAATCTAGATAAGAACCGTGAGAGAAGCCTGGTTCCTTTGGTTGACAGTTTAATTTATAATTATATCCTTTATAGTCCTAGTCACCTATTCAAACATTACCTAGCTCAGCGTTTCTCAACCCATGGGTCACAAGAATATATGAAAGGGTTGTGAACAAACTTTAAACATGGATTCTCCTTTAAAGGAGAAAAGCGTGGGAAACGATGGCTTTTCCTTTGCAGGCTGGCAGAGTTCCAGCTTGCTTGGGGCCCCCCATGCCCTACACCACCCCCTACCCCATAGACCAAGGGCTGGGGGCAGCAGGTTGGGAGAGAAGGGCACTGGGTCAAGACTGGCCATCAATGTTTACAAATGGGTCCTGGCACAAAAAAGGTTGATAACCACTAACCTAACTAATTCTCACAACACCTGCGTATGGTAGGTAAGTATTGTCATCTTTATTCTAGAGATAACAAAACTGAGGCAAGGAGGTGAAGTGACAGCCTCCAATTAGCAGGAGGAATAAGACGCAGAGCTGAGTCCAACTCTGCAGCTCCTGGCTCCTTTTGTGTTCGGGCTAGCCGACTACATGAAAACCATCCTTGTTATCAGTGCCCTGGTACTCTCTCTCAGGTAGCTGGTGATCTTGGGAGAGCTCTCTATAGCATTGCTTGTTTTTGTTTTTAGGAACGAAATTCCTTGTTGTGTGATGAACAAAAATGAGTGTGTGTGCGTGTGTGCATGCACGCACATGTATAGTCAGAATCAGTTTCTGTTCCTCAAAGGAAGCTGGAAACAGCCCTAACAGAATTCTGTTGAAATTCTAAGTTGAAATTCTAATTTGTGTTCAATGTCTTGTTCCCTGGTAGAATCTTATGGCAAGAGCCTTGTATGACAACGTCCCAGAGTGCGCAGAGGAACTGGCTTTCCGCAAGGGAGACATATTGACAGTGATTGAACAGAACACTGAAGGGCTGGAAGGATGGTGGCTCTGCTCCTTACATGGCCGACAAGGCATTGTTCCAGGTAACCGCGTAAGACTGTTGATCGGCCCAGTACAGGAAAGTCCATCTAGCCATGACATGTCCAATTCAGGATCAGCGCATCAAACTTTCAGTCAACAAAAGGTCTATCAAGTTCCAGCCCCATATGCTTCAGCTCGGGACCCAGTCTACCAGGTGCCACCTTCCTATATGAATCAAGGAATCTACCAGATACCTACTGGTCATGGTCTACTGGGACAAGATATTTACCAAGTACCACCATCTGTGCAGAGAAGTTTGGGCAGCATGGATGGTTCACATATGCACAAGGTAGGTGCATTTACACAGCACAACAGTGGAATACTAAATAATAAGAAAACACACTGAGCCTAAAGATTAAAAAATTACAAGCAAGAGCAACTTTCTGAATTTTCACTGGTATGAATAACAGTTGCATTCTCTCATCCCTGTGGATGGTTTAGCTACATCCAGTCCCTCCCTCTGTGTGTGCCTGGAAGCTGTCAGAATGACCTTAGGACAGCTCAAAGCATTTTTCTTCAGGCAGACCTCTAGTTATCTTGTTTAAGTAAATAAAATTACATACAATCTTGCTGGAGAGGTCCAGATGGGATTTTAAATTGAAAAAAAAAAAAGGGGGGGGATAATAGATACAGAATGCCTCTAATTCTGGACAGCAGCAAGTTAGATAATGCTGAAAAGAAGGTATACTTTAATATAAAGTCTGAGTCAACATGACATTTATCATTCAGAACAGTTTTATATGCCTATTGCGTGATGCAAGGCAGTTACCTTTCAAAGCTGGGTAGGAGGAGAGCAGTTTAAAGTTCTTTCTACTCCAAATGATGTGGCAGAGATTAAAAGTACAGCTGTCGGTAAGTCCTCTACCTTTAATGTTTATGATATTCTTTACAACTGTGGCTCAATGATGTGTATTGACCTGGAGCAGACAGGGAGATGAGGGCAGGAAGTGCCTGGCTGGAAGGTACCATGGTTTAAACTTTCATTTCACAGTTTATGTTGGCAATACAGTCAGAGTCTTTTTGTAGATTCAGCCTTTCCATTTCAGGTCTTTGGAAAAATCTTTCCAAGACTTGATTTTGTGTTATAATCTTGTTTTCATTGGTAATAAGCAGTAAGAAAAGAGGAATTGTAAAATCATTTCAAGTCATGCTGTCAAGAGGTTGGCTTGCGGGTTTGTTTGGTTTATTCTCTTTGCAAGAAAGTCATCGTTTTGCATAGCAGCTCTACAGGTAGATAAAACGGCCATCTGAAAACTATTGGCTTACTTCACAGTGGAAATATCATTGTCACTTGAGCAGCTATACTGTCTTTTTTGATGGGAAAATCCCATTATTTCTCCCTCTTCTATATCCCTACTTGTCTTCCCACCAGGGATAAGATTTAACAAAACTTTATTCAGAGAGGCCATCCTGGAGCAGTATAATTAAACAGCCTCATAAATGGCTGAAAGAAGCCTCAATTAATAGTATATGCAGGGGACATAATTGATGAGTAACTCATCTTAGGATGCAGGTGTACAAAATGTTTACTACATAGGGTGTGTACACAAGTTACATTTTTCACGTAATGAGGCCCCCCAAAAGCACTCTACAGCCATATCGTTACAAATGTTCGCAGCTGCAGAAATATTTTAAAATGGCTGACTGCACAAAAATGTCACTCTTGTCTGATGAGCTATCAGATGACAGGACTCTAGGGTAAAACCTATGTGCACATTCACACCAAGGGTTACTTTCAGACAATTCTGCCCATATCCCATACACCCTTGTGCAGAGCTGCGCTTTAGCCTCAGGCAGGGAGCGCTTGTCTCCTCTTCCTGCCTGAATGCAGGCCGGATCTGCCCCCAGGCTGTTAGTCACAGCCTCTCATCTCAGCCCCACCTCCTCCCTCTGGTCAGCGGAGCACCACAGCCTCACCACAGGGAAAGAAGAGGGTATGGTGTCTCTTCCTGTACTGCCTCCAGGCCTAGGGAAGTGAGCAGCCTGGCTGGGCACGCTGCAGGGTGGAGGGGGCTCTCCTGCCTGCTTGTTCTTCCAGCACATCTGAGTGAGCACAGGAGAGAGATCCCTCCCCCCCGCCATGATGTGCCTGGCCATTCTGATCACTGATCCAGTCCCAAAGGAACAAGCAGGGGGGAGAGACCCCCTCCCTACACAGTGCACCCAGCTAAGCCACCAGCTCTCCCAGTCCCAGGGGCATTGCAAGGAGACATGGCCCCCTCTTCATGCCCCTCAATCAGGCTGTGGCTCAGCTGGCTGGAGGGAGGAGGTGTGGCTGGGATGAGAGGCTGCCACTAACTAAGCCCAGTGGCAGGGCCAGCCACAGTGGCTGCAGGCAGGCAGGCTGCTTGGCTATGGCTAGCGTCTTCAGCTGTTCTCAGCAGCCTCTGGAAGCCCCTGGAGCCAGCAGAGCATGCTGGGAGGAGTGCGACAGCACCTCCTGCCACCTGGCCTCAGACAGTGCAAGGAGGCTCGGAGGCCCCCCCCAACCAAAGGCTGAACAGCTGTTATGTTTGATTGAGCTGTAACTTTTAGTGCTTTGTATAAAGCATGCAAGGTTCTTTGGGCAGATGTGATATAGTTCATTAGACCAGCTAAATAGTTAGAAAAAAGTTCTTTGTAACCTTTCAGGCACAAACACCCTTTGTCAGGATGAAGCACAAAAGTTACAGTGCAATCGCAAGTGCTTTCCTGCACTTCTTTGCACACCACTGGAAAAGTGGAGCAGACATAAGACACAGCCCTATTATGTTGTAAATCCCTTAGGTCTTGGGGGAGGGGGAGGCTACCTCTTGAAAAATATGCAACAACTTTACTAAGTAATTAAGTTGCTACATGGTAGGAGTTGAGTGTCTGCTCCCCAGGACCATTTCATCCTGGGGTAGCCCTTTGTTCAATTAAAACTGATTCCTGCCACCACCTAGTGGTCAGGAATGGTAACAGCACCCACTGCAGGCTGTCTTCTTGGGAGATCTGGGTTCACAGTGGAGATACTATTCACTACACAACACACTAAGTTTGCTACTGGCTAAAATCTGGGATAAATTGCTCCATAAGAATTGTCTTGTATACCAACACCCTTTCATCTGACTGTACACAAGCCAACTGGGACCATACTGTGTTGTCAGGCCTTTCACAAAGCTCCCATTGGAAGCAATAGGGCATTCTGGTTACAAAATAAATGCATGTAAATCTCCAACTATAGTAAAGAGTTAAAGACAAACTTTTAGGCCTAAATGCAAAATTCTTATTGTGATGCAAAAGCAGAGACACTAAAACACCCGTTTCCTCTAAATTCTTGCCTAGACTTGGACTTCAGAAAGCCAGGGTATAGGCAGGCAAGGTTCTTTGGGTAGATGTGATATCTTTTATTAGACCAACTAAATCATTGGGAAAACTATTCTCTGCAAGCTTTTGGGCACAAGTGCCCTTCTTCAGGCATAGGAAGACTCTGCCTAGGGTATGCATTTTTCTGAACATGATAATTTTCTGTAGAATATAAAGGCCATTTATTTGGCTGACTTACAAACTGCTTAGCACTAGCTAGAAGGAATGACTCCACTTGTCTTCTTCTTAAGGCAGGCCTGTTTATGTACTACTATGAACACAAATTAAGTTCTTCTCCAGGTGCTTGCTGAAAGCCAGGGTAATAGTTATAGACCTACTACTGAGGAAGGGATTACTCTATGATACAAAAGCCCAGTCCTGCCAGCCACAGAATCAACATGACAAGTACAAACTCAGTTTGATTGGCCTTCTCCAATTAAATGCAGACAGCAAGCATTACATGTTTCTAGTTCCTGGAGTTTTTCTTTCTGATTGTCCCACCCTAGGATTTCTGATGGCACAGTGGGTTATGGTTTATAAAGGATCTTTTTGTTTACAGAGGCAAAAAGTAAATAAAGGAGACTTTTTTCCCTCCCAAATCTTCATTATTTTCAATTTATTTGTTCTACTTCTCCATTAACAGAAACACACTGTAGCCACAAAACCTCATTGCCTTCATAAAAGAAAGGGAACCTAAAACCCAATTAAAAAGGGAACAATTTCTGCACTTGCTTTGTTTGACTGAAAGAAGCAGTCTTTCATTCCAAATCCCTGTTGTCAATGGATCAGTAAGCCAATATTTATGTATTAAAAGAGAGTTTGGAGTCCCAAACATGTGCTCTGGGGCTCCTTACTTTGACTTCTAGAATGAGGGATCCCTTTTCCCAGACTTCCAACACCTGGCCTCCAATAGGTTCAGTGAGCTGCTGGGCCTGCTTTCATTAGCAGAGACTCTGCTTATAAGTGTGCAGGTGAGTTCTGGCAATACTAGCTGAAAGGTACTCTGATCTAGAAGAAGTATATTACTGTGCAGTTTTCCTATGTGCAAACCCTCTCACTTCCCAGGGTAGCAGAGGAGGCCACAGTTTCAAAGGAACCTGTAAAGCAGTATCAGCACCATTTATATTTGGACCCTTTTTGCATGCACGGGTCTACTTTCTCTGGGCCAATGTAGGGTCTAGCCTGCACGCAAATGTTATAGGAACAGCTTAGGAGCTCCTGAGAGGCAGGACTTATTCCTGATGCTGATTTACTATTAAAGACAGATGTCATGAGCAGGTAAAGACTTGCTCAGGTAAGGTGCCTAGTTAGCAGGAAAAGGGAAAGCAAGTCAGAAAGGAATGACAAACCAGGTAATTATGGTGAGGCACTGATTTTGGAATACAACATTATTTAGAACATGGTAGTGTCAGCTTCTTTTGTCAAATGAAAAACATCCCTTTAAAAAAATTATCTTAAATATTCTGAAATGATGGTGGATGACTTAAAGCAGTGGTTTTCAGCCTTTTTTGATTTGTGGACCCCTTTAGAAATTTCAAATGGACACCTTTGTGGACACCTTTGGATTTTAAGTGTGGGTATTCACATATTTGAATTGATCCTAGTCATCTTCCACAGATCCTTTAGGCACAGTCCGCAGACCCCCAGGGGTCCACAGAGCACAGATTAAAAACCAAAGGTTTACAGTAACTTTCATTGGTAATGACATTTCCTGGTCCTCTTGTGGTTCCTCACATCCAATAACTGTGCCTGTTAATGTGAACAGTATCCAAAGAATATAAAAAGATAAAACCCTTCTCTTAGGAATATTTTCCTTTCCTAGTTCTGTTTTCCGGCTCTCAGGGGGGAAGGTGAGACCTTCTAGTTTAACTGACAAGTCTGGCATTCAGGAAACTGGGGTTTTGTCCCCAGCCAGAGACTACCGTGTCATCTTAAGTAACTACTTTATGTTGGTTACTTTATCTGCTAACCTGCCAATACAAGTTGTGGAATACAAATACAAGGTTGTGAAGCTAAAATTTGTTACTATGCAAATTGTTTTGAAATCCCCCAGCTAAATGGTGCTATGAAACTGCAAAATGTATTTTATATGTACAGTACATGTTGATTTCCCCAGTTTAGTGATAGCTCTGAGCACTAAATTAATGGCTAAAAACATCAATAAAGAAAACATGTCTATAATTTAACATAATTTTTGTTCCCCTGAGTATGCCTACATCACACCATGCAGTACTGGGCAGATATCCCAAAGTAGTTATTATGAATGTGCCAGCTTGTGTATTGGAGTTTACTAAGTGTAAAGCACAACCATATAGTGATACCCAAGCTAGTTCTAGCTTCAGAACCAGAGCCAGTATAGATATGTGGAAAATATGAGGTTTCAAATAAGAGGTTTTTCCCTGTGGGAATTGATACATTTCAACAAAATTCTCTGTCATGAAAATCAACACAAAATATAGCACAGCAGCACAGTTGTGGGGAGGATACCCTGTTGCATTGTGGAAAATGGAGGCATCTAGATCTGGATTACAACTCCCATAGGGCATCATGAGGATTTAGGGAAATGCAAAGACTTAATGGGCAGTGGACAGTTCTACTTCACATTCATGCATCACGGGGAAAAAAATGTGCTAATGTGCAGTAGAATGAGTCCACTGCCCATTAAGTGTCACAAAAATAAATGTTCACCTTTGCTACTGTGCCTTTATCTAGTACCTCTTATTAGAGGTACTAAACTTAATGCGCAGTAGCAAAGGTGCATTAATGAATGTGTAGATGTGCCCAGTGCCAACTAAACTCCAGATGCTTCAGCATTTTCTAAATGAATTTTTTTCAGAACTGTTCATTTCAGGAAATGCTCTGGTATTTCAATATTCCTAAAGTATCTAAAGCAGGTAACACTGAACTGGAAAAACAACGTTCCTTTTCCAAACTTAGAGCATCTGCACAGGGAGTTATACTGAGATAAACATTAAGGGATAGATATTCTGATAAATTTCCAAGTGTGGGCAAGTCTTCAAAAAAGAGAGTCACCACTCCACCCTGCTGTAGCCTGCAACCTTTTCAAACTTTTCTTGCCACTGGTGGAGTCTGGGATAAGCAAGGAATGCAGGAATAGGCCCTTGCCCTTGCTTACTCCCGGATTGTCCTGTGCTTATCTAACGATTGCTGTTGGTAGAGTCCACGAAAAAGCAGAAACCGTGCCCCAGATCCAGCACCACCCTGACACCTTTGGCACAGACATCAGCAGAACAAGCCAGTTCAGCCATGTTTTGACATTCCTCCTCCCAATTAAGCAACAAGTACTGTCTTATTTGGGAAGAAATGAACAAGCACATGACAGTGGTTCAACAAATTTTCTCCCTCTCCATTATCATGATCTTTTAGGTAGCTTATTAGTTTCATTCTCCCTGTAACTCTTGAGGGGTTATACTCTGAGCCAAGGAAAAGCAGCATTTGTTATGCAGAGACATTTTCACATCAAAGGAAAGTAAACATTTGCACTATTTGTAGTTTGCTTGCAAAACCTATTTGCATTCAAAAGACATAAAAACATGCCCTCATTTTCCCTCAGTCTGAAATAGCACAGTTTCCTGTGATGGGGTTTATTTCAGAGACCCAAGCAACTTATAGTCCCTCTGTCTCTCATTTTCATGTCACAAATTCAGCTTTGGGGATTTGTAACCTTTGTAACAAAATATTGCTTCAGTGTTAAAATGTTAAAAATACAGCAAAATTGCTGAGGGCAGCAGGAATTGAAACATGAGCCTCAACAATTGGCGATTTCACACAACGTGTTGAAAGGATGAGTCCCTCCAATTTAATGCAGACTGTTCTTAAATAATACAGCATGCAACCTTTTGATGCATGTGTGTGTACTACTGTAACTTTCCATATGAAATGAGCAGTGCAACAGGCCTGTTCATTTCATTCGTTTCATTTGTATAAATAAACCCTGGCCAATTATTAGCAGTTCATCTGGATTTTGTGGTCTCTTCAAAAACCACTTAGTGAAGAAACCCTTACCCACAAGTCAACGTAAGCAGTAGTTAGTCACTGATGTGATCTATAAAGATATATTTTAAGACAAAGCTTGTGTTTTTATTAGACAAAGTAAATAAATGAGCTCAACACTATTCCCAATCTCTCCCTAGGCAGGAAGAGGGGGTTTTTTTTTGTTTTTTGGAGGCGGGTGTTTTTTTAAAGTCAATCCTTTTTATAAAACACAAGACACATTCCTCCCTTCCCCTTCCTGGTAGCATAAAAAGGTCCCAAGCATGCAGTCTAATCCATACTCCTGGACTCCTACTGAGCATGACAGTCTACCCACATAAATCTGAGTGCAGAATCAAGCTTTGACTTTTAAAACCCAAACTTATAAGTAAATGTTCAGCTATTAAAACATACTAACAATGTTTTCTTAAGTGTTCAAATAGATTAATCAAATGCTGAGTTTGGGGGAGATTTAATTGTTCCCCTCAACCAACAGAAACACAAATACAACAGAAATCTCTGGTTTCTCTGAACCAGAAATAAAAAATTACAATACAGAAGGTGCATGCTCCCAGCCTAAGGCTTTGCCTCCCTTTGTTGAGGTGGGATAGTCATATCATCATCAACATTTTGTCTTTCCTTAGTCCAGGCAGTCTTTGTGTATTAAAAATGCCCAGTTTAAAATATTTTGGGCCAGCAATCATAATACTAGCACTGACTCGCATTATTAGCTAAAACTTCAGCTCCAAATGAAACTCAAACAAAAGGAACTGCTTTTGAGCACAAAAGTATTTTCCCAGGAGAGAATGTCCCCAGAGAATTGTACAATAAGCTTCCTGCTCCCCCTGTCTGATCCACTCCCCCACAATTTATTCGTTTTGGGCACTCCAGAATGTCTGACTACTGTATCACAAAGCACTATGCTGCATCATACCCTTAACCTTTTTGGCCAAGGCATGAGGTCACCAAGTATCTGAAATGAGCAACTTTCACAGAGGTAGGGACAATAAAGCTGTTGAAAAGAGTTTAGACAAGTATCCTTTCCTAAGAAATTCACCCCCACCCACACACATTAAATACTGGGTTCTTAGGACAATGGTGCATTACACTCATTACTCTCCTCCCTTAGAAAAAAAAAAACCCTTGATACTTAGAAATATTGTTCTGACTCTCCTTGTCAGTTTCTATAGGCAGGACTGAATTCTATCGAAGACCAGGAAATAGCCCCCTTCCCCAGCCAACCTTGCTGCTGCAAAAATGAGTGTGCCTGACTAGTGACTTCATTGGCTGAAGTCCCTACAGCAGACAATGGTGGGAGCAGAATCAGGTCCTGTAAGGACCTTGTCGTAAAAGTTTTTTCCAGTAAAAATGCAATATGCACTTTATCCTTTTCCTCGTTTAGTGCTTATACCGCAATGCCTGCAGGAAAGTTTTGCATCTCTCTGCGTGCATCCAGAATTGCAAACAGCTGAACAGCATCAACAATAACTCAAGTGTGCAAAGAATCCGGCCCAGCTTGCCATCTGATACAGATGATTGCTATTGACTTTAGTCAATAGCATTCTGTTGATTTAGGTTAGATCAGAAGCTGATCACATAAATAACTTCACAGCTTAAACTAAATCAATTTTAAATAGAGAAATATACATAGTTGAAAAATAGTTCAATAAACCTGAAACGTACCATGAACGCCCAGTTAAAGAAAAAAGGTTTTCTTAGCCAGCCAAGACTTTACAACTTGCAGTTAACAGAACTACCTGAATCTTCAGTGTTTCCTGGTTTGAATAAAGGTCAAGACACAATTTCCTTCCTTCACTCTTCTCTTGGTTAGTTAAATCAAGTATCATAATTCCCGCTTTATAATTTGCAGGCTCACAATCCAAAGCATGTGTCAAGATAGTTAATACAGTACTAGCTCCAAAAGGCAAAAAACCCAACATCCCTTTTAATTATTTGGATTATGGTATCAGAGAGGCCTCTGTTATGATTAGGTTCCACTGTGCTAGGTACTTCCCAGCCACATAGGAAGACAAATCCCTACTCTTAAAAAAAAAAAAAAAGCTTGTAAATGAAGACCCTAAGGCTCTAGAAAGATTTACAACAGGACTTTAAATTCAGAAACTGCGAAGTGATGTCATTAGGAAAAATCATAGTGCATTAGGTTAAAGAATGGCTGTCTAGCCAGAGAGAGGTAGGAAAGGGTATGCAGGAGTTTCTGAGGATGTATGCTGCAACAATATATCAGGTAGGTTTAGGCAGGAATAACATACATCATATTTCCCCATCTTCTAACGTCTCATTGTCTGAAGGGTATTTTTGAGAAAATTTGTGTGGGAGCTTTATTTAAAAAAAGACATTCAAAACAAATAACCCCTGCCAGCTTATTTCCGAACTATATTACCGCTCTGAATTGTAAAATCTCACTCTCTTAACTATCACAAAATGAGTAAAATCTCTCATTCCACATAAGAAAAGGCATTTTTGGTTCATCTCTCCCTCACCTCTACCATGGAAGAAGAAAAAACCTCCAAAACTAAAATATTGCTGTCTTTGTCACAGAAGAGGCACAGCACTTCTACACACAGCAGCCTTCTTACACACTAAGCTATCTCATGCTCTTAGGGGTAGCCCAGTCCCTGTGTCCACTGACCAACCGGTCTCTCCACTGAACATACTCTGGGCTAAGCATCTTAAAACAATTTGACCATCTTCACTTTGTTAACCTTGGTTAGTAAATTAGATGACGTAAAAACTCACTTAAAATGGCTTCTAAAATGGTGTTGTATGTCTGAGTTTGACATCTATTATAACTCAGAAAAAACATCCTTGTAATCAAGCATATGTAAAACAAGACTTCAGTGGCTAATCACTAACAGCAGGGAGGCTATTGCAGATTATTATATATTGTAAACGAATAAACATACAATTAAAAAAAAAAATCAGGGATACATTCCATAAAATGTACTTTGCTCATTTATTGAGACATATAATACTAGTTGCTATAGAACAAATGTCACGCAATGTGGCCATAGTAATTTGAAGTTATGCCACTTTGTAGTCCTAGGAAAACTTGAGAACATTGCATTCTGTTTGTAATGAACAAGAGAGCTTCAAAGTGCAAGGTTCTATCAGTCTCCAAAGTCTTTTGTAAAACCAGCTTCTAACACAACCTTTTTGCCATCAGATTAGCCACGGACCAATTTCCAGCTGGTCTCTGTCTGTCTATATGAAGTGAAAACAGATACCATATCAGAAAGTGAGCAGCAATCACTCTCTGATCTTAATTTTCCTGAAGGTTCATGTCAGACTGCCTTGTAGATGCCCAGAAAGAGGTAGAGGGAAGCAGTTGCATTTTAAAAACTCTTTCTCTTGCTATTGCTCCATATTCTCTTTGATTTTTATGCCTCTTATTGCAAAAACAAAAGCAATCCAGGTAGCTATTATGTAACTTTCCAAGGGACCTGGAAGATAGTATTTCAACTATTACTGTTTTTGTTTTAAACCACGTTACAACATTTCTTTTTACAACAGATTCAGCTTTCTTGTTTTTCCATTTACTTACTTTCTTAAGCCCTCTTTCCCAGTCTCATTCACAATTACCACGTTCTTCCTTTGGAGCCTTCCCTCAACAGTGAGGGCATCTCAATGGCAAACTCCAGGTATCTGCAACAGAAAAAAGGGTTAGATCCTGAGAGTCAAGGGAAGAGATTAGCAGCAAGAACAGATTAATCCTGGCCAAAATGAATGCACAACACTTCCATTTGCATCAAGGGGAGCTGCATGTGCCAGTCAAGAACAGAATACAGGGTTTAAAAAAAAAACACATGTTCCTTGCGAAATAGTTAAATAAGCCTCCGGATCTCTCCCTTCACAGCCCTCCATGCAAAAGGAGTGAAAATAAAGCAAACATTATATGTCCTGAATTGATATTTTAACACTATCCACCACCATATGTCCTGAATTGCTATTTTAACACCATTTGGGATTCTGATTATTAGACTACAAGTCAAGACACCTGTGTTCTACTTAAGCATCTCCCTTAACAGCGCTGGGCCTTGGGTTTTCTGTGGGTAAAATAAGACAGACTTATCTACTATTACTCAAGCATTCTGAGATCAAATGAAAAATAATATTCCCAAGTATTATTGTTATTAAAAATGATGAACCAAATCCTAATCTAAACTGCACAGGTGTAAAGCCACATAGTTTCTCCAGCTTTACATTAGCAGAACTGAGAATGAAATTTGGCCTGTTTGGTCCATCTGTAGTTGTCATAAGAATTCTTTTATGCGCATCTTAGGAACATTCTTTAATGTTCTCCTTCTTCCCTTTTCATACTGAATATTCCCTGGAAAAAGTATGGAAAGGGTTTTTTTTCTCCTCTTGTGTAAGGAAAAGGGATTTAAAGAACCACGGACTGGATGCTTTAAAAAATATATACATATTCAGCTCTTTTTCTTGGTAAAGAACACACAATTGGCAGGGAAAGGGCCCAAATAATTACTATTGGAGGGATATGGCCCTCAGCAAGTACAGAACATTTAATGCAGTTGCTTTTGTTTTGAACGTACGCTTATTACACATTTCACCACAGCTTGTCTTGGTCCCTGCGAATTGTTCTGCACCGATTAAGTGGTTGCAGTGCTTGAAGAATATTGGGACAGATAGTTTGTGGGTATGCCATCTGTTTCCTTTAATACGTAAACAAGGAAAATTGCTGGTTTAAAACACAGAATTTTTCAAACCCATCTGACCACAAGCATTTTTAAAGAGAGAGAGAGGAAGAAACAAAAACAAAACAACAACAAGAACAACACAGGCTGGAGTTCACATTTGTCAGAAAATAAAGCTCTAAGCACCAGAAAGGGCACCTACCCCCACACAAGAAATTAGACTGGCATTCCCTGGCTTCTGAACTTCTTTAAAATTACATTACAAAGGGTTTTCTGGTTGTTAAACAAGATAAAGCAAAGGCTAGACAATTATGCCAAGATTTTTTAAGGTGTCTTGATATTTTGGGTGAGTAGACACTGCTTTAGAGTGTCCAGGTTGATACATCAGAAAGGTGCTTGGTTTTCTCCAAGTTCTGAGTATCTGCTTAAGGAAAAAGAGGTTAATTTAAGTATTCTAAGCTGAATATCCAAAATCACTAGGCACCTCTGAAAATACTAGTCTTAGCACTCCTTCCATCCACCCCTTTTTCCCTATCATCCAATAGAACTATCAGACATTTCTGTGTGACACAATGCAGTGCTGTGTAGAGCTGAGAATTTAAACTGGGTTGCAGCAGTTCAGCAATCCTCCTCTTTCTGTCTCCCAGAGCTACTTTGGTATGTTGGGCTGAGCTCCAGAGCAGTGCATTTCTTCACTTCTTTAGTCAAGTATTTTTCCTGTAGTTTAAAAAGCAGCTTAAGACCAGAGGGTTTGTTTTTCCTGCTCTTTGAGGAAAGAATAATGATGATAGCTACTCAGAGACCAGATTTTGGTTCCTAATTTGTTGTGTCTGTTCTCTTCAAGGATCACTGGTAAAACACCAGACACTTGTTAGTGAAGCAAGATAGTCACTGAAATTTAGAAAACTCCAAAGGATATAGCTAAGCAAGCATGCTTAAAAGACCTTTCTATCCCAAGGTGTTTCTGTTCCATGCATGGTGTTCAGAATTGCCAGGTAAAACTAACAGTCATGTGAGAGTCATTTCATTTGTATCAAATTAATCCACTAATTAGTTCCTGTCAGCGAGAAATGGTCTGACTAGTGGCACACTTGGAATCCCATACAGGAACTGCACTGTTATGTTGGTGAGTGCAGAGAGCTCACTGCACAAGAGGCACACAGCCAGAGTGGAGGATGCAACCACGCTGCTGCTGTCATCCCCCATATCTCTCTGAATGAATTAGTCTATAAGGTACCACCCTGCTCAGTCTTTGGTTTCCTTTTATGGAGACTTCTATTGCTGTAAGAGCAATCCACCTGTACTGAATTCTGTAGATTTTGGCTAGGGACAGACAGTATACATAAACCAGTTTAAGTGATCAGAAACTGGTTTAAACCTGTAACAGAACGGATGTTCAGTGCACATAAACCAGTTTGAAAATGACTGAAACCGATTTGAGATAAACCTGGTTGAATGTAGTATCAGACTTAACTGATTAGGGTCAAACCAGTTTATACAATGTGTCCCCCAGCCTCTTTGCTGTTTAAGGTAAACCAGACTCCCCCAGCATCCTGGCATGTTCTCTGGGCTGGGCAGGTCTCTGCTTCACAGCAGGGCTTGCCCCTCCCTCACTGGAGGTCCACCACAGACTTAAAGCCATCTGCCTGGCTTTAAACAGGGATTATTCCCTCTGCTTTACACAGACACCTCTCAGCATCAGCTAGCAGACCACATGCTGGCTACAGTCCATGCTGTGGGAGGCAACAAAGGCAGACAGGCTTTTTGGAGCTAATCAACAGGTAGGTGGTATTGTCCTTCCTTTGAAAAGCTGTTTAAGTTTTGATAAACACTGAGTTAGGGGTGATAAACATTCCCTGCTGGGGGGGGGGCGGTGAGGGGCTATCAGAGCATCCTGCCAGGGCCTGGCCACACCCCACTCAGCTCAGCACTCTGGAAGGGAAGGGAGGACTGCTCTAGTGCTCCCCAGCTTCTAGCCGGAGCCACTGCAGGCATGTGCCTGAATTTTTTCAGTCCAGAGGAGATGTCTGTATGATTACAAACTGGTTTAGCCTAGCCAGGTTAGACTAACCTGCAAAAATTGAATCAGTTCAGGCTCAGGCTTTTTGTACATCTGTCGCTAGCCTTTGAGGTTAATTTCTATAGAACACAGTTTTATGTGGCACCCTATTTCTTTCATCCTAACCAAGAGCTGTAGGATGGTTTTCCTGTGCAACATGGTGATTCAGCAGAACTTATCAGTCATTGGCCCACAGATATGGATACCCTTTTAGGACACAGCCAACCAGTCAGATGCCAAGAGGTGCAGCTTGCACTGTCTTGCACTAACCTCCCTGAATCTGGTCTGTCCTCTGGGCTAGGTACAGATGTTCCAAAAGCCTGAGGCAGAGTCAATCTAAGTTGCATGGTTTTCTGTAATCAGCATAATTTAGATCAGTGGTTCCCAGCTGTTTTGTACCGGGACCCATTTTTAAACAATGATGACTAGTCCCAACCCAGTGCCTCTCACTCCTGACCCACTACCCCCACAACCCCAGGCCCCAGCCCCCCAGTGTGTGGGTCAAGGGGTGGGTATATGAAGCATGGGAGGCCCCAAGCAGCCCCTTGCAGGCTGGAATTCTGCCAGCCTACCAGGGAAAAGCCACAGTTTTCCACATTTTTCTCCTTTAAAGGAAAATCCATTTTTAAAGTTTGTCCGTGACCCTTTCGTATATTCTCATGACCCAAAAGTGGGTCACAACCTACAGGTTGAGAAACACTGGTTTAGATCAGTTGCAAACAGAACATATTCACCCTTTGGGGCACAAAACTTAGACCAGGTTCTGCTATTTTTAAACAAGTCTATGTGTGCTGAACTTCTGTTAAGGGTATAAACCAGTTTCTAATCACTTATAAAAGTATAATGTCTATACCTGGCCCTGAAGTCAGGAATGGCATCAGACCCGTATGTGGAACAGATGTTTCACAATGCAGGAATAACCGCTGCACAACATTTAGAAGAATAAGCTCATTCCACTGAAATTGCACGGAGACTGTAGCTATGTGGAGGATAAACATTAGGGACTTAGGCCATCAGGTCTCACTTAGGCATAAATCACAGTGGAATATAGCCAGGACACCAGGATTTATTAATGCAAAAAATGCCGGGGAATCTTGCCTGCTCCTTGTGCTCAGGGCCTCTGGTTTGTATACTGTGTGCATTTCCAAAGCAAGTTGCACAACTCTTGCTTAGAATACTACTCAGCTGAATGCGAAACTAGCCCATATCCAGTCCTACCACACTTGTCATTTTGTGTCTTTGGCTTACAGTATATAATACTCTAACTGGAACTAAATAATACTGGAAGAATGGAGATAAAGCACCAGTATTTCCACTATAAACCCTGTTTTTCAGGGGGCTTATGTAACAAGGGTTCTTTTAAGCCACACTGTATGGTAATTCTGCCACATGGATGGTTGTCCCAGATGTGGTGTATTTATTTTTAACCAAATGTAATTTGAATTTATGGTGGCCATTTATGGTTTATAAAATGTGAAAAATACAAATGCTAAGCTTTTCAGCAATTCTTTTTCATGTTAAAGAACAGCTTACATTTTTAGTCTGTTAGGGGCTACACAAATTAATCAAACTTAGCTCTAATACAGAATGTTCTTTTTAGTAGCTTTAAATATATATCAGCTTCTATTTAGAGAAACTTCAAAGTGACAAATGCTGTATCATTTAGGACTTGATCCTGTAGTGCTTACACAAGTAGAATGGCTGAAGTCAACAGGAAATATTTTCATGAGATAAAGGTTCAGAGAACTTAGAGGTTATTCCAGCAAGGAACTGAGAACTCTGAACCCCTTATCTAAGTCACTAGGACTTGAACATGCTCAACATTTCGTAAGACTGGGACCTTGGTAAGTAGAGAGTGCAGGGACATTTTATACCAATGGTGCAGCTGCTTAAGAAAGAAAAAATGTTTGACTGCACCTATTAAGTATAGTTTTTAAATACTATCAAGAGTATGTATGGACTTTCATTAATACAGTTACTGTATAAAGCACAGAAGTTAGTAACATTGGAGTGTTTGTAGAGAGAGCCCAGCCGATTACCAACAGAACATGCTAAGAGCCTCACTTACTTATGTTTTTTTCTTCTCCTCTTTTAACCCACAGGTAATAACTCCCATCAGGTCAGGACAAGGCTATGTTTATGAGTTCCCTTCCAATAACCAGAAGGATATCTATGACATCCCTCCAGTCCGTCCTCTCCAAGGTGTAAGTATAAAATAAAACTTTACCCTATAGACTTATCAGTAGTCTTGGCAGTTCAATTTCAGAATAGGTTACTTCATTCCAAAGTAAAAATAAGTTTAAATTAGATGAGGTGGCATTTTACATTTAACAGTGTACAAGAGTACTTGAAAAATGCATTTAATATTGAAGTAGCGTTAGAGTGATGTTGTAGCCATAATGGTTGGGATAAAGTTAGACAAGCTTTTGAATACAAGGCATTCTTCCTCAGGTCTGGGGACCTGTACCATACTACTGGCCGTAGCTCTGCAGAAGCCTTTCCTAGATCTGAGGAAGATCTGGGGTACTGCTCAATTCACATGTTATGGAGGTGTACCTTGAGTCTAAAAAAAGTTGAGAACCACTGCCTTAATGGTTATCCTTGGCACACCCTCAACCTTCAAGCCAAATGCCAAAGAGCTTAACCCCTTGAGAGACTGGGGTGACAGCCCAGCCCTGGCTTTTTCACAACACAAGTAGAACATGCTGATAATGACAAAGAGGTTCCTGACTAGGTGCTCCTTGGAAATATTACTTAATTCAAACCACGCTGCTGCTACCCCTCCCCAAATACAATAAAAGCAACACCACCTTGTCCTAAGAAGATTAATCAAGGCTGGTTGTACATATGCAAAAGACATCATTACTGTTTCTGCAACAGCCCTGAGCTCTCCTCCCCATTTGCTGAAGCAAATGCCAAAGGGAATGGAAAATTTTGGACTCAGACAGCCCAGCCACTCAGAGCTAGACCCACCTTCACCCATTCCTCCCATTCTGTATACAACGTAGCATCAACCAGTGCACTCACTGCTTCTTTATCCCCACTCCACACACAGGTGCGCACATGCAAAAGCCTGTTGGTTTTTTGGGTCCCTCTATCCCTAAAAACCCCTGTTTGCTCTTCAGGGAAGAGGGCCAAAGAAGAGCTGGGGCCAGAATAGAATCTCATCTTCCTTCCCCTGCCCCCTACTCTGCTGCCTGCTCTGAGTCTACAATAAATTGCTGAAAATTGCTGTGTAGGAAGGGAGGCAGCACACCACACTCCCCTCCCATTATACAGCTGAAGGGTCTGGGCCCTGCAAGCTTCACTCCCATTAGATGTCCCACATCACAGGGGAAAGACAGGTTTGTAGTGTTGATAAGGTCAGCCTCAAGTCTCAGAGGATCCTTACAGATGTGTTCCAACACACCCTACTTGGAATGCTTCAGAGCAGACTCGATTAATCAAGTCTGCTGAAGCATTTTAATTACAATGCTGTAACATGCCTCACTTTCGTGTGTATTAAGCATCCCACATTTCAAAGTGACTGTGGGGGGTACTTTAACTAAAACTCATTGAATGAGATTTAGTTACAGTGCCCCCATGGCCATTTTGAAATGCAGGACGCTTAACACATGATGGTGAAGCATTTTAATTAGATTGACTCTATGGGAACCGCTCCAATTAAAATGCACTCCCTCTCCCAGAGCACATCTATATGCACCCAAAGGCTGTGGACAGCAACTGACAATAAAACCACAAAAAGCATTCTTCCCTCTCCTTTGCCCCTTCAATTATTTTCCTTGACTGATGTTTCAAATATTGTGGTAATATCTTTTCCCTTCACCACAGCAGAGGTCTGTTATGTCTCTCCTCTGCGTCTTTAAATAAGAAGGGGATGAAAAGGACTCTGTATGCAGATCTTGATTTCACTTTCTGGCCAGAGCTTCAGTATACAATTAAGATGGTTCATTTCTCCTGCTCACAGCTTCACAAAGGGGATGAATTATAAGCATTTTCATTTTTTGGCATGCAGAGTATAAAGCAAATCCAGTAAATCTCCCTTTAAGCAAAATCTGAAGTCCTGCTTATCTTGTTTCTGTTTAAAAATAACTAAACGGAAGTAGAAAGAATTCATCCAAAGTCACAGCACTAAGAAAAAGTTTATTTCTTATAACAGTGTTATTCTCTTCTCAGATATATGACATTCCCCCTGCTTCTGTTAAGGGGTCTGCACACCCAGTCCTGATGGGAGATGCAAAAATTCAAGGGGTCTATGATATCCCACCTGCAAAAGCGGTAAGTGGGATGCTTTTTCATCAGATCATGTATTTTCTTGTCCAATTACACACATGTTTAAACACAGACTGTGCATAGCACTGCTAGAAAAGGGTGTTTGAATTTTAGCAATTTAAACATTTCATCAGGCCTTTTACATGTTTACCAATAAAATTGAACTGTGTAACTTGATTACTAAGCAGTTGTGGAGCACCTATAATTAGAGCTAAAAACTATATTTACAACAAAACACTGGCTCTGTGATTTGGCTGCTTATGAGAGTATCCAAATGATGATCAGTTAGTAGTAAAACTGACATCAAATCCAGGATGAAAGTCTAAAATATACTCATGGCAGACATCTCATCCCAGAATTTTAATTTAATGTTAATTGCATTGAGGGAGTCTTTCTGATGCGACTCAGCGTGTGCTTTGTGCATTTCAGATCTATGCTAGTCCCCCGTCTGCCTGCAGAGATGATGGTGGGCTGAGTGATAACTCACAGGACTACCCTCTGACTGGGAACTGTAATGCAAAACCAGAAGGAGTATATGATATCCCTCCTCCTATCACCAAAGCAGCAGGGAAAGAACTAAATAAGAAATTTACCTCTGACCTCCCTCTACCAGCTGAGTTAATGTCACGCAAGCAGAGTGTATATGACATTCCAGTTAGCCATCAAAACCAATTTCTTGGACAGCAACTTGCTCCTCAGAAGGATGTATATGACACCCCTCGTGGAGTTCCCTTTCCTGGGCAACAGGCAAGACTTAATGAAAGTCTCAATCCAGAAGGAGGGGAAGGTGTGTATGATGTGCCACCACAAACCCTACAAGACACTAAAGGATTGCAAGATCTGACAGATGGGATAAACAGACTGTCTTTCTCCAGTACAGGAAGCACTAGAAGTAACATGTCCACATCTTCCACAACTTCAAAGGAGTCTTCAGCTTCACCTTGTCTGGACAAAAGACTAATACTGGATCCAGACACAGCAATAGAGAGACTTTATTGGCTTCAGCAGACAGTGGAAACTGCTGTCTATAACCTTATGGCCTTCGTTAACATGGACTGGAGATCTTATGGGTACATGGAAAAACACATTAATGAAATACACAGTGCTGTGGAGAAGGTGGAGCATTCACTGGTGGAGTACCTTCAGTTTGCAAAAGGATCAACAGCCAATGCTTCCTGTCTCTCTGAGTGCAGTCTCTATAATAAAATGAGAAGGGAGCTTCAACGGCTGGAGGATTCTCATCAGATCTTAATCCAGACCAGCCATGACCTCAACAGCTATAGCTGGTCCTTGAATGTCCTAGCTGTCAACAAACCCCAGAGCAAATGTGATGATCTAGACCGATTTGTTATGGTGGCAAGGACAGTCCCAGATGATGCCAAACAATTGACCACCACCATCAGTGTCAATGCAGAGATGCTATTCAAACAGGTATCAGACAGCTCCCATTTCAAGACTGTATCGGAGCACATTATCAACACAACTGACTATGTGTATAACTGCCCCCAGACTCAACTGTTGCATCACGGAGAAAAAACTCAGAACCACTGCAGTTCTTTGCCTGCACAGCTGAGCAAAGACCAGCACCCCCACATTACCAGCAATGAGAGCTCTGAAAAGAGCTGGATGGATGATTATGATTATGTACACTTGCAGGTGAGTGAACCACACACATTGTTCTGCTTAATGCAAATTAAGATTTGTTGCATGCTCATTCTCTCAAAAGCCATTCATGGCCAGATTGAAACTAACCTGTCAGACTCATGCAATCTTGAAAGTAAATTCATTCATTTCAAATTACACTTTCGATATGGAATTTTGGAAAGTAATTTAAAGCTAGAAATACTGAGTACAATGGCAGTCGCCATATCACCAACACAACATTATCCTTTGCTTTTCCTGTTCTTATGGGTTGGATATTAGCTAATTGGGCAATAAAAGGAAGAATGCTGTTATTTAGACTTAATTCTAAAGAGCTATTAGATTTGACACAATGTCTACTTTTTATATTGCGAAAAACAGGGCAAAGAAGAGTTTGAAAGACAACAAAAAGAGCTCTTGGAAAAAGAAAATATCATCAAGCAGAACAAAATGCAGCTGGAGCATCATCAGGTATGGTCAAGCAGACAATGATCAGATTTGCAGTGCAGCATGTAACTCATTTTGTATATAAGTTGGTCAGATACAACAGAACAAGCTTTTTGGTCAGTTATTTAATGCCAGGTAGCAATGAACAAAGCAAAGCTATCTACTCATGCACTCCCAAGTTAGACATGGCTATTATGCCATAAAGATTCCCAGCTTCTTGCCCATTTCAACTAGCTATATACCATGCCAAAGAAAGCAGAAGTGTTTAAACTATTAAAAGCGCCCAAAGCATTATGTGCATCAGCATCCCCATACTGAAAACTGGTGGCAGGAATTTGAACTAAAGCTTGTTGAACGAGCTTTAGTTCAAAGTGCCCCAGTGCCATTTTTGAGTGCAGGGATCCTGACGCACATGATGCTGGAGTCTGCTGGGAGCAGCCTCCCTGCACATGTATAGGAGCCCCAAGTCTCCTGATTCTCAGGTACATTGCATACAAGTAGGTAGTATGCACCCACTGTATAAATATGCTCACAGAAGTAAGCTAAATACCAGTATAGGTTTAAAATTATGTTTAAAACACTAAAAAGTCAGAAAGCTTACATTTTAAGTTCTCATAACAGTAAGTCAGCCTGTTGTTTCCATTTTATATTAAGGGAAATTGTATATTTAACAAATTTAGTAAGCAAAACTACTCCACACACATGACCCTGCAATGTCCCAAATACCAGACTTTAAAATCATGAGATTTTTAGATACAGCCAACCTACATAATTCTAGGCAATCAGGCTCAAGAAAATTAATGTGGCTGATTATACAGAATATAAAAATATCCCAGTATGTTAAAATGGTTAAAAATGTGTACAGCCATTTTCCTATCACACATGACATACAGAGGAAACGTAATGGGATATAAACTCTGCTCCTTAAGTTATTGCTAAGGAACACATCAGTGCCAAGCCAATCCCTCATTATGCCAAAATTAAAAAAATTAGTTTTCATCTAACTTAAAGGAAGTTCAATTTTAAGAAGTCATGTGAAGTTGCCTTTACATTATAGCAATGCTGGGATAAATTTGTTCACTGGAGCAATATACTCTGTTGATGGTTCTCTGCTTGCCATGCAGATCAACCAGTTCCAACAACTGGAGCAGGAAATCACAAAGCCTGTGGAAAATGACATCTCAAAATGGAAACCACCTCTGGATCTCGCAGCTGCAAACAGCACTGCTGCCTCTCAAGATAGACAGCTGCTCTTTTTTTATTCTGATCAGTGTGAGACTCATTTTATTTCTCTCCTGAATGCCATTGATGCTTTTTTTAATTGCATCAGTACGACTCAGCCACCCAGGATCTTTGTTGCTCACAGTAAATTTGTCATTTTAAGTGCTCACAAACTGATCTTTATTGGGGATACGCTCACAAGGCAGGTGACTACTCAGGAGATACGCAGCAAAGTGATGAACTCCAGCAACCAGCTGTGTGAACTGCTAAAGAGTGTTGTTATGGCAACCAAGATGGCTGCCTTACATTACCCCAATACAGCAGCCCTACAAGAGATGGTGGACCGAGTAACAGAACTGTCTCATCATGCACAGCTGTTTAAACGCTCCTTGGTACAGATGGCATCATTATGAAACAACATGGAATCCAATCAATGAAAATCAAAGCTAAAAAAAACTGGAGTTATATTCTATTTTTTGTAAATATAATCATTTTTGTAGATATTTTACATTAAAATATTTTAAATACATTTTTATGGATTAGAAAATGTAAAGACATTCAGGGATATGGGGATATATGTTTCCTTATTACATTTTTAATATACATATAGATGTGTGTACCATGCATATATGGTAAGACACCTGTAAGCAAGCACCTTAAACATATGCATCAGGTAAGTGGTGCATATTGTTGTATATACCACCTAGTTTTTAGTACATCCATAACTGGATTTTGCCCCCCCTTTTCGGGAGGCATAATGTACGCTTCCCTCATAAGTGTAGCACATGATGATGTCAACTACAGCAAGTATAGATGTCAAATTTACTTGTAGCAATTCATGAAGCAGATGTAATCTTTCTAATGGCATTCCAATCCCTTCCTAAAACTGACTTGGTTTGGATTTACTTTGCAAAAATTAACCTATTCTCTCAATTAGTTTGCCTAAAAGAGTCAGTCATTTTGAACATTATGAATCAGATTTATGTATGAAGAAATAAATTAAGGTTCAAAGCAGTCAGGAGGAAATCATTCTTATCCAGCATGATAGAAAGACCCTTTTCTCATATGAAGAAAAATAGTATACAATTTAAAAAGTAATTGCTGAATACCACAAGATATTTTCTAAACCTGGAAGTATTTCCAACAATATAAGTACAAGTATATTTATACCCCCACATCCTTGCATCTGAAAAGAATTATAGCTCTCAAACTTTACAGACTTAAATTGTGCAGAACTAGCAACTTATCCTGAGAATTGCTGAGTAACCCCAACTCCTGCTGATGACCATGGTGGTTGAGGATTCTCAGGATCTCATTTAATCCCTTGCAAAGGGATTAAATTAAATTGTGTGGAATTATAACTCATTAGGTAAAAAAAAAGATAAAAGCTTAATTTGTCATAATCAGATTTGGAAATATCTGATCAAAGCAAACATTATTTTGGTGGAGAGAATAGCACTTATTTTTCTATGACCTGTTCTTGTGAACTGTTTGCACTCACTGCAGTTCTGAGCTTCACTTTTTTGTTGTTGGACTTTTTCCAAATTTTCCACTATAGCTGTTGGCTCAAGGGCACTCCATGGGGTTTCTTGGGCTACGCAGCTGCTAAAGCAACACTTTTTAAAATGGGGATAATTTCATTAGTTGCAGACATAGATCTTGACTGCCTACAGACCCCATTACCAGCCAACCCAAGCTATGGAGTAGTGGTGACTGGACTCAAGAGAATGAAGTCCAGGTGATGCTCATTATACTTGCGATTTAAAGCTGAAATATTTGCCATCCATATGTCTTTGGGGTAATTCAACATAGACATGAGTATTTGGTAATCAAAGTGTTTGCATAAGATAGCTGACTGCTGATAAATACAATGTTGTGCTATATATATAATACTTAGTCAGATGGCACTTACATAAAGTCTTTCATCACAATAGTACGCTTAGTACTTTTGATCCAGCCTAAGTCTAAAAACATTTTCCAATATGTGCTTCACTGCAGCATATTTGTTTAACTTGGATAACAATATTGTTTAACCAGCAAAGTAAATGATGCTTTAATATATAGTCTCAGAACGATAATTTCTTGTCACTGGAAGTTGAAGTAATGTGACTGCCAGAGAGCTCCAGCCTGCTCCCATCAAGACTATTTGCAAGTCAGAGTAACTTTCAATAGACACAGAATCACCCCCAAGATTTGCATCTGGTATATTTAATGATCTCCTCAGTTTGACAAGAGCAGAAGGGTGTACTTATCTTGTTGTGCACGAAAGAGAATTACACCCTCTTCCCACAAAAGACAGAATTCACTTAAACCATTTTTGTGCTTGTGGCATTTGGGATTTTTCCAGATTCTGCTTGTTCATTTGTTCATAGTGTATTTTTAGAAGATGAAAAACATTTGAGAGTTTAGACATGTTGATAATATTGAGCTTTGTAAAGGGAGAATCTTTACGGCAAACCTATAGTATTATTGTTTACTTGTTATCTTGTAGAGAGTATTTTTAAAATCATTAAAGTTCACAGCTTTTTTAAAAAACAAAACATTGTTATGTTCTATATGATTCTATTCTTTCTTCACAGCCACCTGTGCAGCATAGAAGCAGATGTTCCTGTTACACCTGCTGTAGCAGTATTGAAGTGATGCACAGTGTTCACTTTCTATATTGCATTCCTTGGCCCACTTAAGAGGTCTGCGTAGCGGCAATTAAACATACTGCTACTAAGCAAGATGAAACATAATTGGAAAGAGTTTAGGAGAACTTGATCTCCAGCAACTGCTGCTTGTAGGCTGAAATTTAAGATCACCCAGTCAAAACCCAAGTAGACTGTGTTTTTATGTATATGCAAAGTAGTGACAGAGCACCTACAGAATCCTCTACCAGGCCAGAGGAAGTAGCTGGGGCATCCGTGCAACTGGAATGCAACTCATTACATCTAAAAACAGCTGTATACTGCTGCACTTCTCTCTCAACTCCTTGCAGGGTTTGTGAATGATAGATACATATTTACAGACTGATTTGGCCACATTTTTATCATACCTATGAAACCTCATTGTATCCACCCAGTGAATGCACCAGTCTATAATAAATTGTATGGTACAAGCACAAGATTACCATGGGTGACGGGGAGGATAGCCTTTCAAATTTATTCTACCTTGTCAGTGCTTCTCTTGGTACAGTGGCAAAACTCATTCCCATCTGTGCCCAATTCTACTTCTCCTTCCACCCCAACTTTTATTGTTCCATCTATGCTTCATGGCATATAGAAGGCTGAGGAGTCACTTGACACAATCTGTACCCCACGCTATTGCTCAGGAAATCCTAGATGTTCTACTGTAGTTCACGTCTGGCGCATCCATTGTGAGAATCAGGATTCCAGCCAATGTGGCCACATGATTTTAAGAATCAAAAGTTCGCTTCCAAAAGTTATTCCCTGTTGCCGCTGTGTTTGCACCACACATGGACACCAATCAAGTGCCCCTGACTCATGAAGCCAAGAACAGAAGCAACATTTTTGGTATTCCAAACATGGGAAGATATTCTGTACCTCCCTGAGACCTAGGTTGGAAGTAAAGGAAGTCCCAACTTGAAATACTTCAGCTTAACATTTTGATAGTGAGATGGACCTAAGGAAGGATATTTTATGCCTGAAAGCTTGTCTAACAGCTCTCTAGATTATTGATTCTCAACCAGTGTTCAGTAGCATGCCATGAGATCCTTTTAAGTGTGCCACAGTGTGCCACTTAGTATTAGCACCATTCAGTATCAAACACCTACATATGATTCACAAGATAAACTCAGAGCTTTCAAAGGGGGATCCATAGTGTCAAAAACATTCTGACCTGTTGTGGTCTTGAGTTCTTTGCAACAGAAGAATTGCTCTATTATTTTTCTGTAGTCAGAAAATGAGCAAAGGCTAAGAGTGGCATTTTCTGAGAGGTGCCTGGAGTCTAACAAAATTTAGAACCACTGTTCTAGATAGTTGGTCAAATAAAAAATATAACACCAAAAAAACCTTGCTTCTAATACTAATTCAGTCCTTGCAAGATGAAGAGATTGTTTCTATGTACATCTGACATCATAACTTCCACATTTGATGAATCTGAAACCAATAGCCATTCCAATACCAGTCAACACAAGAGTTACCCAAAGTGATCTCTGTACTAGGACTCCACTGTACACTGCTTCAAAAACTTGACCTAATAAACAAGGGAACTGAATAACTGAAGTCATTCCAAAAGAAAACAAGAGTTTTTTCTTCCCTCAGAGGCCACGTGTTGAGTCAGCAGCTGATTCACCTGTTGCCCCTGAACAACAATGTGGTGACCAATGTGAAGCAATGTTCTGATTTGTAATAGATAGCTGCCCTCCTCAGAGTAAAAATGCTTTACTTACCTAGTTCCTTACCTCAGAGACCGTAAAAACATTAATTAGTAAAAATATTTAGTGCTCCTTGCCAACAGGGTATAACTCCTGTTGAGGTACAAAGAACACTCTTTAAAAAAAGTTTGTTCTGGTTGCAGAGATGTCACCAGTCCCAGCAAAATACTTTAAAACTTACATTTAAAATGAGGGATACCGGTAGCACTGGGAGTTTAGGTACAAGTGGTATGAAGTGTTCAAGCATACCCAATATACACCCTCACCTCCATTTTACTTTCTTGACTGGCTCCTCTCCCAGGTTGTGGGGGTCTATGCTTTTTCAGCACTTGCACATTGTTGCACCTTCTATTAACCTGCTTGCTGGCAATTGTGGCCAAGGTACAGAGGAGTCAATGGGCTAAGAAGCTGAACTGCATCCTCACTGGAGATGACTGCTGCTCAGGCTGAAGATTTCACAGGGCATCCTCAGTCTAACAAAGTGTAAAACACCCACAGAAGATAACTTTTTAAAGTCTGTATTTTCAAATAAAGAAATCTGGCAAAATTGCAAACCCATAAACATACACTAGCCATATCTCTGTAAATACTTTATTCCCACTCCCAAATAAGCACAGTTTCATGTTATGGTACTGTCCTGCCTCGAATACTATAACCTCCCCCTCATGCTCTCATCTCTTCATTTTGTCCAGCATTCAGCAACTTAAATACTATTCCTTTCTACACCACACACTATTTCTGCACAGAATTCCCACCTCTCTTCTCCTGCCTATACCTCTTCTCTCCCCTACGTGCACGGTGTCCATTCTTCATACCTTGGTACCTGTTTATTTCCTCCCCTTTCCATCTCCATGTTTTCACTTCATTGTTTCCTATGCTTGGAACAACATCCCTTTTCCTATAAGCCAAGCATCCCTTGATGTCCTGCTCCAAATCCCACTTTTTGCTGAGCTTTCACCACCCCATTGATTTCTATGGCCAGACATGGCCTCAGCCTAACTCACCTGTGTCAGTGTTATAAATGTTAGAACTGGTAAGATTCACTCACTGTGCATTTTTAATTTATCTCCTTCCTGCTCCCATTACACTGTTACAATGTCTTTATGTTCTATCTTAGGCTACTTTTAGATTGTAAGATTTTCAGGGCAGGGACTTTGTGTTACCCAGTCTCAGAAAAGGGTCTGTGAAATTATCCCTTCATTCCCCATCACCTTCATAGTGCTTAAGGAACTCCAAAAGTGGTCATGCACATTTGAACTTCAGATCAACTAAATATTATTTTAGTGAAAATGTCATCTCTGGCATCTCAAGGCAAGCTGCCCCCATAACACTGGGGATTTTTGTTTAATCTAAAATGGCTCTTCATCCTGCCAGTAAGGACTCAAGTCACAGACATCTTCCCTGATGGAATAGGCTCAAATGTAACTCTTTGGGACCACTGAGAACCACAACAAGTAAGAATTACAACTGCCATCTCACAGTCCTGGTAAAGTATTTGTGCCTCACAGTGAAAGGTGTATCCTGGTCATTTAATATTTTGATGGCCTGCAGCATAACATTAGGAATATATGCACTGGACTCTTAAAAAAAAACAGTTTTATTTTTTTGAAACTTAGATGAAGCATCACTTCTCCTAGAAACCAAAAGGCCAAAGGTCCATTTGAGCCAAATGGTACATTGGGCTACCATAGTTAAAGCATCAGTTTCTAGTCAACAGTACACAGACTGCTATGACCTGCATCACATCCAGCTACCTTGGACTTCCCAGCTCAAGTGACAGATACTCGCTTACACCTGTGTGGACGTGAAGGTTGAAATCACAACTCCGGAATCATAGAGAGACGTACGGTAACCATACCACCCTCCGCTTCTCGCTTTTTAGAACCACATGCCTTGAAGTCTGCCTTTCTGTGCAGCCTCCCCAAACTTGTTAGCTGACATGTCTGGTAATTTCAATCCATCTGATGTTAGTCAGCAAAATGCCTTCAGGATATTCCTTTCCATATGACTAATCTGAAGCTAATTTTTGACTAAAGCTGGCACCATGAACAATGCATGATTATTCTGGGCATGCTGAAGCTCATAGGAATGGCACCAGAAATGCAAACATGTTCCCTTCAGACCAAATACCTGAGTGTGCTGTCTCGGAGATCTATTCATTAGAACCCAAGTGAAGAACTCTGAGCCATAGGGTCACGGTAGTTTTATTCTAGCAAATTTATCCTCACAGCATCAGTTTGGACCTTTTTTTCAGCTGTTGCATTTCAGCTCATCAGCCAGAATGATTCAGATCATTTAGGACTAACAACAAAATGATAAGGTCCCCTAAAGAAAAGGAGAGCTCTATAAAGAGGTAAGGGAGTCAGTTCATGGCTGATCATAGAATATCAGAATGAAGGCAGAGAGAAACTGGAGGTGGGAGAGAAATCATTGAGTCCAGAGATTCTGTCTGACAGAAAATACTCAAACTATGTGCTAGCCACTAAGTCCCTTTCCAAGAGAGTAATAAAGATCTCCATCTTGTCTAAGGCAGGAAGGCTCTAAAAATTCAGGAATTTATTTTTCTGTTCTGTTACATAACACTTCCATGAGCATATGGAAGTGGGAAATATTGAAATCCACTGAAAATAAGGTAGACATGCTTTTATGGGAAAAAACCTCTCAAATTTATGGAAACATTATGGAAAATGTCTCCTCATCAATTATTCAGGCCCACTGATCCATCCTTTAGGCTCCCCCATCTCCGTGAGTTCTGTGACTCATTGTCTGGGATTAAATCCTCCACCTGGGAAAACCTCCCAGAAAGAAGAAAAAAAATGTCACAGCTGTTAGCAGACTCAACTTCTATTTCCATATCAAAGCTAGTTTTTTGTTATTATGGAACATGAAGAGACATAATATATTTTCCACCCTAGAAGCAAACATATGCAATATATCACTTTAAATGGTTCGTTTTAGAAGGAGACAGTGAAATGAGAATGAGAAAAAAGTAGTAGTAATCATAGGAGCATAGAGCATAACACATCTGTAACATGCTGTTTCCTTTGCTGCACAAAACAGCAGCTGCCTATGCAAAAAGCAGCTTCCTAAGGATGTGGTACACCAAAATATAAAATCACAACTTACTAGCTAAACATACACATTGCAACATTAGTTCCTAATAGCTACGAGATATCTTTAAATAGAGGTCACACAAGAGGGAGCTGCTTTTTAAAGTTTGTTTCCAGATGACAAGAGAAATCAATAGTGCTCCCTCTTCAGCACAAGGTTTCAGGAGGCTGAGGCCATGCAGATATTCCTGAATCTCTGATTAGCCTTCATTGGCTTGTCCACCATTTTGGCCAATCTGCCTGCAATTGAGAAAACACGTGGTTAAGATCCAGAAATATCTGCTGCTTTACATAATACATAATGGACAAATCAGGATGCCATGAAATTTAGGCTAAATTTAAAAAGCTCTAAGAGAGAACGCTGTGGAAAGGGAGGAGAAAAATAACTCTGAATTTTAAACTGTCCTGAAGAAAAGGTTTTAGATGCATACTGTTGATGCTTGAAAATGTTCTCCCAAGCTGTGACTCAGTGCTGGTTCTGCCCCCAGCTATGTGGAGATGGAAAAAACCACCAGGATGAGTGATCATGAACATGAAAGAGAAGGATGGATTTGCAGTTTCTTTTCATCCACTGATACACTGTTTCTGTATGAAAGATGTTAGAATTCCTAAGTGCAGCCTACACAAAGCCTTTTATCACATAAGCTGATCTAAACCAGGTACCAAAAGCTATAATTAACCTGCATTCCAGTAGGGTTGAGGATAACTTTGCTTTCTTTGCGCACAAAGACAACATAACCT
Source organism: Crocodylus siamensis (assembly GCF_052110815.1). NCBI lineage: Eukaryota > Metazoa > Chordata > Crocodylia > Crocodylidae > Crocodylus > Crocodylus siamensis. The sequence continues at coordinate 130,714,248 of NC_143397.1, read as the reverse complement.
TTGATAAATGGAAATGAAAACGAATATTTGGATTTTCCCATGTTTGGACACTTCAATATCATCAAACAGGACCTAATACTAGACCCCTTTCAGTTGTTTAATAATGGAGTTAGTTTAGAAATCTCTACCATTACAAAGGTAATTTACCAGTAAATCAGTTTCATGGAGTATGCTATGCAGACACCAACACAGTCCTATACTCCTTTTTTTTTTTAAATAACCCAGTTGACGTTTATCCAAATAAATGCCTAAGTTTTTCTTCCTCAAACACGAGCATGGAGAACTGTTTATTTATAATGCAGTTAACTAGAAAACTACATACCATTTAGCCACAACCATTAAAGAAAAAAAAAACAAAGTTAGTCACCCTTATGTACAAAGGAGAGATCAACAAGGACATACAATGATACACCTGACCCCGTGCTGGGTTTACTGAATATCAGAAGTGATCTCTAACTGTGGATACCTCAGTTTTGGGGTTCTCAATTTTGGACAGCTAAAGCCAGATCCCATTACACTTATGATTCTAAGAGGCTCATGCCACAGCTCTCTTCCCCCTTTAGTCATGATTTCCTCACACCGAAAGAGCACAATAAATTTCAAATTAAAAATTAGATACTTCTACATTTCTAAAACAATGAATGGATACAGTTACAAAATGATTACCAGCAGTTGCCCATGCATTTCTTTTTGCTATACACAATACTGGGAAATAACCTTCCAAAGTAGATATTGAAAAATGATCTTGAATTTTCAGTGCCTTCCCTAGCTATACAAGTTGCAATTTTGCGTACACAGTTGGTTGTCACCACACCAAAGCACATCTTGAAATACCAGGCCATACAGACACTACAGTCATTGACCATTAAATATATATAAAAATGGCAGCATAAAGTCTGAATATGCAAACAAATGTCTAAACATTTCTGACTGCTCCCCACCAGACATGCAATTGTTTGGAGGAACAATATTATACATATAAATGTCTATGCTGCAGTACTGCAGTACTGTATATACATGATACTACTTGGGCAAAATTTACTGTCTTCTCCAATACCACTATACCAGAACCTGGCAACCTATGGTCTGCAGAGCCACTGAGTCTGGCTTGTGGAGCTGGGGCTTCAGCAACTGGGGGGCCTCATACTACGCCATGTGTAAGCCAGGCAACAGGGAGCTTCCCTGTGCCACACCACAGCAAGGCAGCAAGGACAAGTGGGTGTACTAGCAGCCACCAGGGCCTAGCACCTTTAACCAGTCTCAGTCTTTTCATTTGACCACTGGAAAATGTTGTCAACTGCTGCACTACACAATGCTGCAGTGTACAAGCTACCAGTAAAAATTAGGCCCTCAACATAAACCTAAAAAACCACTATACTTTTTTTTTTTTTAAATCTTGGGTTCCAGTATACCTGCCCCTTTTTGTGTACGTTTAAAGTGATTTCCTGGACAAGCAGGCCCACCTTATCAAATGCTCATCTGAGACTCTCATGCTACAGATGAGTCCCTTTTCTCTAAGTTCTTTTTGTGTGGCAGCAAAAAAGGAGCTTGCACTTTTGCTGTCTATGGCTTCTACTGTGGTAAATAGAAAACTTCAGTTTCCAGAACCATGTTTCCAGCACAATGATCATGGAATGCATTCATAAACAAATGCTAATCTAAGCTTCCAGGCAAGGGAAGAGTGTTTGTGTGCATGTGGGGTGTGTGTGGCGGGGGGGAGAAGGGGAGAAGAATAGCCACAGCATATTACTGTCTGCAAATATCGTTCACTTTCCATTCTGTTACACACAGAGAGACCCTCACCCACATACCTCTAAGGAAAAAATAATAGAGAAGTATCATAGAATCAATGAGTCGGAAGGGACCTAGACAGATCATCGAGTCCAACCCCCTGCCACGGGCAGGAAGGAGCAGTGGGGGTGGCAGGGGTCATAAGACCCCAGCCAGGTGCCTATCCAGTCTCCTCTTGAAGATTTTCAGGGAAGGTGAGAGCACCACCTCTCTGGGAAGCCTATTCCAGACTCTGGCCACCCTTACAGTGAAGTAGTTCTTCCTAATATCTAACCTAAACCTATCCTCCCTCAGCTTGTGGCCACTGTTCCTGGTGACTCCAAGGGGGGCCCTGGTGAACAGATTTTCCCCCCCCCGAGTACCTGCTGCTGGCCCCTGATAAGGTTGTAGGCAGCCACAAGATCCCCCCTCAGTCTCTTCTTGAGGAGGCTGAAGAGATTCAGGTCCCTCAGCCTCTCCTCATAGGGCTGGCCACGGAGGCCCCCAACCATACGAGTGGCCTCCTCTGGGCCCTCTCCATGTTGTCCACATCCCTCTTGAAGTGCAGCGCCCAGAACTGGACACAGTACTCCAGCTGCGCCCTGACCAGCACCATGTAGAGGGGGAGCAAGACCTCTTTGGACCTGTTAGTGATGTCCCTGTTGATGCACGACAGGGTGTGGTTGGCTCTGCCTATTGCTTTGTCGCATTGGCGACTCACATTCATCCTGGAGTCAATCCTGACTCCAAGATCCCTCTCTGCCTCTGTGCTGCCGAGAGGGTCAGCCCCTAACCTATAACCATAATGCTGGTTCCCTCTCCCCAGGTGCAGCACCCTGCACTTGTCCTTGTTGAACCGCATCCTGTTCAGATCCGCCCACTTCTAAGGCCTATCCAGGTCTGCTTGGATGCACTCCCTGCCTACCGGTGTATTCACTTTACCCCACAGCTTGGTGTCATCAGCGAACTCGAACAGGGTGCTCTCCACACATTTGTCCAGGTAGCTAATGAAGATGTTGAACATCACCGGCCCAAGGACTGAGCCCTGGGGGACTCTGCTGCCCACACCCTCCCAGGTCATCTGGCTTTGTACCAGAATGCAAGTCATGGTTTCTCAGAAGAAAGTATTAAGACAGGTCCTCAAAGAAGTGTTCCACCAGTCTATACAGAATGCTATTGCATAAATTTATTTCTTGCTTCCTATTTCTTTAAATCAAACACAAAGGGTGTGTGGAGGGGGTGAAGGGAAGGTGCAGATTAACTTCAATAAACAGAGCCACCACAGCTGTTTCATTTTTCACTAATTAAGATTTTTTTACTAGCTTCCTGCTCACAGCTGCAAACTCTGGGCCTGATTCTCTGTTGCCTGGCACTTTGCCTACACTTGAGTATAAAGGGGCTGTAAAATGGTAAGAGTTAGATATTTCTGATTTATTAGCAATGTACAGCCTCTTTGCACGGGTAGGCATAACTATTGCAAAGTACTGGAAACATTTCAGGTCTGTTGCCTTCAGCAGAATGAGCAACGTGGCAGACATCTCCCTGCAAACAAGGAGAGTTTGAAACATTAGCTTTCCTTCTCTGAGAAGACAGAGCAGTCTGTAGTCACCACCTCTCTACTAAATTTGATGCCATTTTTTTTCAATAACTTATTAGTTATGTGTATTAAAAAAGTCTTAACAGAAAAAAACTGTCAGAGGAAAGAATACCATCACACCAGATGTAGAAAAATCAAGAAAGTTGACTGGGAAATGGGAAGTAAATCAGATTCCCCCACTCCCCACAACAGTGTTTGGTCAGGGTATTTCAACATTTCCCATGACCCAACCATGTATTCTGTTCTGTGTACCACCATTTACAGAAGCTGATACAGTTAAAGTCAGGGATTCATAGTTTCTAGAGTTGGAAGGGACCTGAGTAGATCATCTAGTCCGACCCCCTGCCATGGCAGGAAACAATACTGGGGTCAAACAACCCCAGCAAGATGTTCATCTAACCTCCTCTTAAAAACCCCCAGGGTAGGAGCCAGGACCACCTCTCTTGGAAGTTGGTTCCAGATCCTAGCCGCCCTGACCGTGAAGTAGCGCTTCCTGATATCTAGCCTGCAACACCCTGTTAGGTGTACAAGAACCTACACGATTCACAAGATAAACCCAGATAGGACATCATAGTTTCAAAAAAGAATTTGATCTGTTGTGGCCTTTGAGTTTTTTACAACAAAAGAATCGGTCTATGATTTTTCTGTAATCAAAAAAACCCCAACAAGTGCAAACTAAGAGCCGATGTATTCAGAGGGATTCCTTGAGTCTAATGAGGCTGAAGACCCCTGATTTAAGTTAGCAATAGGCTGCCAAACAGGGGCTCCCTCAAAAATCTTGTGTCTGAGTCACTGAATATACATGACATTGCAGACCTTATAGCTTTCTCAATCCATGCTTTCTTCTACCCAGGACCTCACAAAAGCATCCCCACCTAGCAAGTGCTCTTCAAAGCAACAGCTATTTTTATAGTCAGCACCTATGCTAAATACCATCTACCACTTTTTCACACACCTCCCCCCTTAATGGGATTGACCTTTTATTTTGCCCGCTGGACAGCAGCAGGTTAGTCACCTAAGCACAGCTCTGTTAAGGGCCATCACCCCCTAGCAGTTTTTCAGAAAAAGCCTGTGTAGTGAATTTGTAAGAGATGTGCAACACGGATTTTTTTAAACATAAGCTTCTTTTAAATGGACTAGTATTGTAGCTGGGCCCTAAGCTGCTTAAAGGCAATATGGTGTAGCATTTTTTTGCATCCACTTGTCTGAAGTTAGGGTAAAAGAGAAATAAGCAAAGGAAATGAGCAAGCAAGAGAATATCATATGTGAAAGTTACTTTAGGAAGTGTGAGAAAGCTAGGTCAAAAGAAATAGGCTAAAGTTCACTTCGGCTGCCTATAGTTTGTGTTCCAGTTAGAACACATCAGAGCATACTTAATCAATTCAGTCTGCTCTGCATTTTAATTACAACGCTCTAGCTTCACCTCACCTTCACATGTATTAAGCCCCTGCACATTTCAAAATGGCCATGGGGGTGCTTTAACTAAACCTCATTAAATGTGCTTTAGATAAAGCATCCTGTGACCATTCTAAAATGGGTGATTTTAATTAGGGTGGCTGTCTGGGAACCACTCTAATTAAAATGTTCTTCTCCCCACCCCCAAACACATGTATACGCAGCCCAAGAGTGGTTTTATGGCAGTTAGATCTGGTTTAGGATGAGATATAGCTTAAATAGGAGATAAAATAGGCATATGAATATTAGAGTAGAACCTATTTGAAATATATTTTAAAAATTGAACAACACCAATAAGATTTTTTGATAAGTTCAGACAGAGTACAAAAATCTGGGATCACATAAGAATTTTTGCTCTTCAGCCTTGAACTCCAGTTCTGGCTAAACAGCACATTTGCAGATGAATTAAGATAAGAGCTCTTTTAAAACTTACTTTTAAACCTAGGTAAGAAGTGTTTCTGCCCAACAAGCTGGCCACCTGTTAGTAGCTTTTTAAGATATTAGGACAAAGAAATTAATTTCAAGTCTACAGCAAGGCTTGAACTCACTTCTCTGGAGTTCTAGTGAGATATCCTAACCTATTTTATTACTTCATAAAGCTCCCAGATCAAAGCATAAAAGAAAAGGCCAGACTAAAACAGATCCCCTACAAAGTGTCAGCCTCATGCTTCCAGCCAAATCAAACTAGGACATGTACCTATTAAAAACAGCAGTAACCACTTTTGTATTTATGCAGTCTCCACACTCAAAGCTTGTGGGGGTTTTTTCTGAAACATCAGTCACTGTATCTAAGTCTGGAACCCAGATGCCACCTTGTGGCAAAAAGAGCAGACCAAAAAATATACTTTAGCTACAGGCAGGCAAGAGTGATATTATCTTTTATTAGACCAACTGAGTAGCTGAGGAAAAAAAAAAGTTTTTCCCCCCCAGCTACTCAGTTGGTTTAATAAAAGATATCACTCAAAGTACCTTGCCTGCCTATGTCCTTAGACCAACACGGCTACAACCCAGCATACTTTAGCAAAACACTCTTTTGAGATGAAATACGTAAAGGGCACCTATGATTGAAACTCTGAATGACACTCCTGAAGTTGTTTCCTAAATAAGTTATTTTTGCAATTATGACATTTTCCCTTGAATATGACTAAAAGATATTTTATTTCTGAAGTCAGGGCCTGTGAAAAACAAAACCAAGTCTGCCTTGTTATTACTGAATCCTTTAGAAAAGGCTAATCACACCAAAACCAAAAGTCATCAAATGTTTAATACTTAATCCAATGTCTCATATTAGTACATCTAAATCTGCAGGCAGCTTGCAACAATAACTAGAAGAGGCTTGAAGTGTCCCTTCACCACTTACTGAGTTTTGGCAAGCAATCGAGAGCCACATGACAGGTTGCCAGAGACAGGAATATTCATTTTCCAAAATTTTTAGGGGCCCCACGGGCCAGATAGAATGGCCTAGCAGGCCAAATTTTGCCCACCCCTGATATTATACTACTGATTTTACAGATAAACTCACTGTCTCAGCTTGCCTAAGTAAGGAATGGTATAAAGAAAGGAACTGGAAATGGAACCCAAGGCCATGTCCAGACAAGTGCAGATGTGTGGTATATGGCACCACAGACTTGTCTGCAGTGCCACATACCACGCATGCAGGCATTCCCTGTGCCGCTACTTTGCAGCATGGGGTGGGAGGGGGGGTTGACCCTGGGAGATCCTGGGGTCAACAAAACTCACGCTGAAAAAAGCAGGGCAATGCATGTGATGGCAGCACACACCATGCAGAAGTGGAGCCTGGCCAGCCAGAGAACAGCCTGGCTGCCAGCTGGCTTCCTGCCATGGCTACAGCCCTGGGAGGTCCCCAGGACCCCAGGTAAGGCTTCTGGGGCTAGCACACCCACTGGCCTCAGCCTCCCCTTCCCCACCCAGAGCACACATGGCACAGACATTCCCCAAGGACAAGTAGCTGCAGTACAAGGTGTGCTGCTGCTACTTGTCCCCAGTGCAGTAGTGTGGACACGGCTCAAGAGTCCAACAATCCTCAATTCCTTGCTTTAATATTTAACAATACCATTTAGTTTATTATTTCTTTAGGATGTTTGAACTAAGGTAATTTGTTATGATAAAGTACGTCCTTGTTCACCACTTTGTTTCAGATTTAAGTCCACATATACACCATTGTCTCCAGTGCTCGTAATAGCAGACCAGGGGTGGAAAACTTTAGAGTAAAAGGCAGTCCAGGGGAGAGAGACTTAACGGTGGGAGTCTACTATAGACCTCCCAACCAGGGAGAAGAGCTCGACCAGGAATTCTTCGGTCAGCTCACAGAGGCAGTGAGGGCTAAGGATGTGGTCATCATGGGGGACCTGAACTTCCCAGACATCTGCTGGGAGGAGCAGTCAGCCAAGTCTGATCGCTCACATTGGTTCTTAGCCAGAGTGCAGGACCTCCATCTAACCCAGGAGGTGCACAGTCCCACCAGGGGAGACGCCTTGTTGGACCTGGTGCTGGCCACGGGTGATGACCTGGTGAGGGGGCTGCGGGTGATGGGCCACCTGGGAGACAGTGATCATCGCTTGCTGGAATTCACCATCCAGCGTAAGGTGGCAAAGGGCTGCAGCAAGGCAACAGCCCTAGACTTTAGGAGGGCTGACTTCAACAAGCTAAGGAGGATCGTTGGGGAAGCGCTGAGGACCCAGAGGGGAAGGGAATCAGATGTCGAAGGCGAGTGGTTGCTCCTTAAGGAGACGATCCTCCATGTCCAAAGGGAGGTAATCCCAACAAGGCTCAAAGGGAGCAGGAGGGCACATAAACCCCCATGGCTCACTAAGAGCATCCGGGAATGTCTCCTTGCTAAAAGGGAGGCATATACCCAATGGAGAGATGGGGTCATCACCAAGAAGGACTATGTTACAGTCGCCCGAGGATGTAGGGGGGCAGTCAGGAGGGCCAAGGCAGAGATGGAGATAGGACTAGCTTCCCGGATTAAGGACAATAAGAAGTCCTTCTTCAAATACATAGGGGGTAAAAAGAGGGTCCCGGGTAATGTGGGGCCCCTGCAGGACACGATGGGCAACTTAGTCATCACGCCAGATGATAAAGCTAACATATTTAACGATTTCTTTGCCTCTGTCTTCCTAAGTAGGGACCAGTTCAGCCACCTCCCTGCTGGGCCCCCCTCGGGCCCCGGGAGAGACACGCCTGGGCCAGGGGTTAGCGAGGAGTTAGTTAGGGTACTTCTGGAGAGGCCGGACGTGTTCAAGTCCGCTGGTCCGGACGATCTTCACCCTAGGGTTCTACAGGAACTGGCCGAGGTCATTGCGGGACCCCTGGTGCGGCTCTATGAGCACTCGTGGTGCTCTGGCGAGGTGCCGGAGGACTGGAAGAGGGCCAATGTGGTCCCTACCTTCAAAAAGGGAAAAAAAGAGGACCCGGGAAATTACAGGCCAGTTAGTCTTACCTCAATCCCGGGTAAGCTCTTTGAAAAAATTATCCTGGCACACATCCAGGAGGGCCTTGCGGGGGAATGTATGCTCAGGGGCAACCAACATGGGTTCATCAGTGGCAGGTCTTGTCAGACCAACCTGGTGGCCTTTTACGATCAGGTCACCAAATCATTAGACGCAGGGGTTGCTGTGGATGTAGTCTTTCTGGACTTCCGGAAGGCTTTCGACACTGTCTCTCACCCTGTCCTCATCAAAAAGCTGGGAGACTGTGGTGTCGATGCCCACACGGTCAAATGGGTCGCCAACTGGTTGGAGGGCCGCACCCAGAGGGTGGTAGTGGATGGGTTCTTCTTGACCTGGAAGGATGTGGGCAGTGGGGTTCCGCAGGGCTCGGTCCTTGGGCCCGCACTGTTCAACATCTTCATCAGTGACTTGGATGAGGGGGTAGAAAGCACCCTGTTCAAATTTGCTGATGACACTAAGATGTGGGGGGATGTGGGTGCACTAGAAGGGTGCAATAGGCTACAAGCTGACCTTGACAGGTTGCAACGGTGGGCGGATGAGAATAGGATGGGGTTTAAGTCGTCATTGACTCCACGATGAACATGGGCCAGCAGTGTGGGGAGGCAGTCAAGAAGGCCAACCGTACCCTGTCATGCATCCACAGATGCATCTCGAGCAGGTCCAGGGAGGTGATCCTCGCCCTCTATGCGGCACTGGTCAGGCCGCAGCTGGAGTACTGCGTCCAGTTCTGGGCGCCACACTTCAAGAGGGACGTGGACGATATGGAAAGAGTTCAGAGGAGGGCCACTCGTATGATCAAGGGTCAGCAGGGCAGGCCTTATGAGGAGAGGCTACGGGACCTGAACCTGTTTAGCCTCCACAAGAGAAGGTTAAGGGGGGACCTTGTGGCCTGCTACAAACTGGTCAGGGGGGATCAGCAGGTATTGGGGGAGTCCCTGTTCCCCCGTGCGCTCCCAGGAGTGACCAGGAATAACGGTCACAAGCTGGCGGAGGGTAAGTTTAGATTAGATATTAGGAGGCTCTACTTCACAGTCAGGGCGGCTAGGGCCTGGAACCGGCTTCCAGGGGAAGTGGTGCAGGCTCCTAGCCTGGGGATTTTTAAAAGGAAGTTAGATGAGCACCTTGCCTGGGTCATCTGACCCCGGTGCTCTTTCCTGCCAAGGCAGGGGGTCGGACTAGATGATCTACCTAGGTCCCTTCCGACTCTAGCTACTATGAAACTATGAAACTTGTGGCATTTGTGCCAAAATGACACAAACAGTGTCTGTGTGTAGCACACACCAGATCAGGGAGGGGAGAGGCAAAAAAGCAACAGAATAAGGCAGGAAGCAGAAAGCAAAGCAGCAGATCAGAGTGACACATGGGGAGGTGCAGGGCTAGTTTGTGGTATGCCTGGCAAAAAAAGTTGGACCATTACACTGCAGATCCTTGAACTTTACAGGTAAAGATGGCTTAAGCCTTTTTAAAAATGGAGACCATTTTAATACATGGCAATAACATAAAGCAGCCTGCATCTTAGCAGGTTAAATGGCATAAGCATTGCCTAACTGTAGTGAGTGAGAAAAACCCTGAAGGTTGCACATATTACAGAAGCTGCAAAAATGCCAATTAAAGAAGTCAATGGCATGGAACAGCATGAACAGTTAACAGTATTAGTGCCAGGAACAGCGTGGCACCATGCTGAGAAGACAAAGACCTACTGCAACTGTATTATTATTTAGCATTGAAAAACTGTGCCAAGTGACCCAATGCAGGGCAGGGAACTGGTAACCCTTAATCCAAACAAGTACTAGCAATAATTGCAAATACTTATTTGTACAAATAAAGCATGCAACAACAAGTGCAGCAGGCTCTTGCAAAATTAAAGTCCTACCCACAAGAGGATATTGATCCTTAGAGATGGTTCCTTATCCTCCACTTTTACCTGTTAATTGATTAGCAAGTCTTAAAACAGTGGGGGCCAACCTTTTTGAAAGTGGTGCCACAAGCTAAACCCCATAACCTCTCTCCTGCCCTGATCTGCTGCTTTGCTTTGTGCTCCATGCCTGATCCTCTGGTTTCTCTACTCCGTCCCTGATCCACCACATGCTATGCAGAAATGGCCATGCCATGCGTGATGCCCATGATGCAAGGTGGCCACCCTATCCTAGAAGACTGCACGACATGTGGTACGTGTTGCAGATCAGCTCTGCTTAAATTTTTACAACCATGTGTTAGAGTTAACCACCCAATGAAATGAAGAGACACTTCAAGCCTCTTCTAGTTATTGTTGCAAGCTGCCTGCAGATTCAGGAAGGCTACAGAGCATCAGTTTACTGTTTAGAACCGGAAGCGTTTAACTCCTGAGTGTTATAGCACAAAAGCTTTTTTTTTTTTTTTTTTTAAATCACAACTTAGATTTGCAAATAATTCCATAAAGCAGAATGGGTTCTACAGCCACAGTAACAAATTTGACACAGTTGCAACTGCAGGAAAAGAAGGATGAGGGGAGGGAAAGGAAGAGGAAGAAACATCTCATGTATTTTATTTGGATTGTTGATTATTTTCTCTCACACAATGCACACCTTTTTTCCAAAATCCAACTGCTGGAAATTGGGGTGCAATTACAAGCAAAGGAAATGCATTAGCAGAAGGTTTCTACCACTTCAGCTTTTGCCAGACAAAATCAAAAGTAACCCCATGCACAATCCACAGGGAACAGAACAACAGCTCCCTAGCTGGTGCTACTCAATTACTTACTACAGAAAGATATTTTATTCTTCAGTTTCCCTTTCCTAAACAAAGTATGTATCTTATTCCAGGGTGTACTGTATGTAAGGAAATATGGTACACAGAACCAGACAGACAGAAGACATGATGGGGCTTTCTTAACTCCATTTATGAGTAGCCCTGAGAGAGAAGAGCTATGAAGCAAACTACCCTTTGTAAGACCTCTCACCTAGAAAGGAGTGGAGTCATTCCATTCATCTTGCTAGGAATTGAAAATGATTCTCCATGTTTCATGGTCATCAGTGTCAAAGAAAGATAACAAATGACTACAATCTGCATGGGTATTTCATGGTCATCCACTGCTAGGGGTAGACCATGGATCAGAAAGTTTCTTCCTGCATCAAAACCTGCAACTCTTATTTACTGCAGAGGAAATGAGAATTCAAGCATGGAAGCTCCCTGCCAAAGCCATCTTTCCTCAGTGCAACGTCACTATTTCACCGGTTAGCCCATTTTGTAGAGAAGTCACAGTGAAGTGTATTGACCTAAGAACAAAGAGCAGGTCACTGACAGAGAGCCCCTCCTGCCCTGTTTCCCAACCTGTAGATCTAGACTTCTAGCCACAAAGGTATACTCTCTTCATCTCCCCTTTTCAAAATAAAAAAAAATGAACAAAAACTCCACTCTGTGAAACTGGGTTGACTTTGAAGCTAGCAGGTAACTACTGATAATCAACTTTATAGAAAATAACACCTCCATCTCTCAAACTGTAGAACATTGTAACAATAATCATTTAAAAGGATAAATGTTATACTTGCCAAGTAACTGCCCCCATGACTGAAGCCATTTGCATCTATTACAATCGTTAAAATCTGACCTTTACACCTATGCTTTTTTTCCCCCTCTTGTGCTGAAACTGTATTTCCACTTTTCCCAGATGTATAAATAAATTAATCTCAGAGTTCACACACACACACACACACACGTAGTCATTTTATTTTTTGTTAAGTTATCTGTGCAGTCAGTTTAAAAGAACAGTTAACATAATGAATACAGACAAACCACAAAAGCATTAAGTACAGTATATTAACAGTTAACACTGAAGAGGCAATGACCACATTGAATGTGTTTTTGTTTTTTATCCTGGTCATTTCAAACAACCTAAAAAGTTGAAACATACACAAGTCTAGTTCAGTTTAAAACCTGATGTTAAGCAGCAAGTTGCTCACTGATTGCGGTACAGTATATGGCATTTACTGCAAATAGCTACAGCAGCAGTGCTTCATGAGTGAACTGCATAGAATAAGCCTCTTCGGCAAACATGAAATCACCATGATAAAAGACATTATCAGCTCCTTAACAGGTCTAAATTATGCAATCTTCATAACAAAATTCTGTGGGGATGCAACCATCCTCATTTTTCTCCTGAACTGTTAACCATAATTTCATCTATTTCCAACAGCCAATATGTGCTTGATCTAGAATCCATGGCAGTAACCTTTTCCAACTAACTGTTTTGTGTACAAAACAGGTAACTGCTGCTTGATCAACGTATTACAGCCCCTTCTATAAAAGCAATATGAATATCTTTTAAAAAAATTATTAGCTCAAAGAAAAACCCAAGGTACATTCAGTAAAATGGCTGCAATAATAAGGCATGTATTTAGAAAACATATCCCATTAAACATAGATACTCTTGGTCAGTTAAAACTTTTGCCTTACCAAAGATTAGTTTGCACTCATTAATTCCAAAGTGCGTGCTCAGGTACAACAGGAATATTTTACACGTACATTTGGTGAAACTGTCCAGAAAAGCATTTAAGAAAAGAACATGAGTTCTACTGGACTGGCAAAACCTACAACTTACAACTTTTTACATGTACACTTCCACAAATACAGCCTTGTTGTATAAAACCCCCAAACATGGAAGTTTCTACTTGAGACATCTGCAAAAAAGAAAAAAAGGAGAATTTTCCTTTATTTATGTATACTTTAACATCCTCATTGCCAAGTGACATAATTCTTACTAAACCCATAATATAAACCTTATGGTCATGGATCACAAGTGTTATATGGTAGGCAGATTTAGTGTTATTGGCAGCTAGGTCACAGCAGCATTAGTAAAATAGTATCAGCTACTTTTTACAAAAAAGACAGACTGGCTAAGAATTCCCTGGAGGAAAACAGATGCCTAGAGAGAAAAGAGTAGCTGGCTAGAAGTTCAGGACAAACTAATTTCACAGAGTTCTATATTCATTCATTTTCATTTCCATCTTATTGCATACTTGATCAAAGAAAGTGTCAGTACTCAAACTTGTTCAGATTTCCCTGATTAACTTGCTCCAAAGTCCCTGTATCTCATGTCTTGAGAGCTACCTTGCTGGGTATCTGTATTGCTATAATTTCACATTTCTTCACATTGTTTGAAACTGAAGACTCCATGTGGGTTACCCATGATTGGGAGACTGGAAATATCAGCCTTTAAATGTGTACATCCTATACACACTAACAACTGAAATGTACATAAAGTATTCATGCCCTACAACAAGACTGCAGTCCTTTTGAAGGCTAAAATACATGAAAATTGAGAACAAGATGTCTTAAATAAAATCTTCAGGAAAAAAGTGCTCCAGTATTTGGCTAGCACTGCTTCGTTGAAAGTTTAGTGTCCTGGAATGACTTGTATGTACACCAAACACAGTCTGTTTTTGGGTATGTCCTGCAAGGCAAACACTTGAAACAAGTGGAAAAGGAACCTGAATTCTTCTGGTTAGTTTGACTGCAACAGAGATTTTATTTCCTTCTCCCAGGCTCACCAGGGAGGAGCACTGAGTAGGAAAACTATCAGTACATTTAACCACATTTTATAGAAGATATGTGCAAAGTGAATGAAACCATACTTGAACATGTAACCCTGTAATACAGAGCATGCTTATAGATACATGCTGGTAAACAAAGACAGAATATAGAACTTCTATGGAAGGGTCAGGACAGGCATTAGATTTTAATACTGACACATCAGGAAAAATAGCAGCTCTTTGCAGTGTACTTCAGTGAACATTGTCATTTCCAAATCCTCCCGCATTAGCTCTTAAACAGTATCCACAGATAATTTAAGATATAAAGGCAGTAAAATTACTTTTTCCAGACAAGTCTATTCAAAGGAAGAGCCACACGTTGCTGCTGTTACTTGAAGTTCACATGAACCAGTCCACAAATCTTGAAATCAAGGGTTTGTAACTTATAATTGGTATGAAGTTTTAAGACAATTTTCTTTAGTCCTGCTGGCCAGAATTTTAAATACAAGACACACCTCTGGAACTGAACAAGATGCATCCAATTTTTATAAGACAGATAATACTGTCCCCCATGCAGATTTGTTTAAAGTTTACTTTCTACCCTAATATCTGAGACAATGCACAGATTCTTCTCCATTAGATACACTTCAAGCACTGGTCTCCAAAATTCCTGAAATATGGAGTTTAATGCTATTTGAAGAATAATGCCAAAAGAATTCAGGTACTGTATAATTGGGAGCAACTGCTAAATCACTGGCATCAAGCAATCACACCAGCACCAAACATGAGGTACCAAACATATTGCTATAACACCAACAAAGTGTTAAGAGTGGTGCCCACCAAATTGGTCAGAATTTCTTTATTAACTGGTTCTAGAAAAAAAAAATGCCTGGCATCCAATACTTGACATTAACACATTTAAAGGCAAGTGCTTCAAACATGAACAAGGATGTCACTTCAGAAAACTGAACAATGAGTTCTTATATCTCAGACACCAATCCCCAATAAAAATGAAGTCAGAGGATCACGTAAGATGACAGAGGTCTAAATCAGGATTGTTTGCTTTCTGGAGATCAGAACCAGGAAGTCAGGCTTTGTCACTCAATTTTTTTTCCTTTAGGAAGAACATTAAAACCACCACATCATCTTGTGCATCTAGTACTGACTTCTTATTTATACTTAAAGTTACTAAACCTCACTTCAGAATACTTTCCAAAGCAGGATATCCTTTAAACATCTTTCAAGTTTACATGCATTTACAGGTTGAAGAAAATATATATTTATATATAGCTAAGGACATAAAACTCAATTTCACTACAAGCAGCTGCAGTGCCATAAAGGAAAAATAAGTTAGTAGTCATTTCCAATCTGAAATGCTTAACTATGTTCAGACTAATACAAAGGCTAAGCCTATAGACCAGGAAGTAGCATACATTTGTGGGGGTTGGAGCTATAGCTGCTCACTTTTTCTCAGGCTAAGGGATCTCTCTCCCTACCTCCTTTTTCTCTAGTTATATATGGCTCACAGCTGAAGCCCTTCATGAACCTTGACTGAAGTAGTGTATACTTGATGTCCAAAAGTGAAGGTTCATAGCTATTTGTTTTTCCTCTCAGTTTTTTTTCAGTAAAACCAAATTGCTGAATCATACAGTGCAGAGGTGCTTAACCATTTGTTGTTGATGAAGTAAGGTCTCAAGAGATCTGCTTTAAGTTGCTTCTTCTGCAGGTGTTCTTCGTTGCCGTGGCAACTTCTGCCTTCCTCTCTGTGGAGTAGATGGAGTCTCCTGCTCAGCTTCAGACTCTGAAGGCTCATTATCTCCCTCCTGGGATCCTGTATCTCCTATCAACTCTCTCAGGAACTTGAACTTTGACAAAAACAGTTGCCAGACAACATACCAACCTACAGAAGACCAAAAAAAGAAAAAGAAAAAGGCACATTACTCATTGATTTCATGTGAATCCCTATTTTCCTACCTACATTTGTAATTACAAAATTTAGTCAGTAGCCCATCAGTCTACTGCTTACTTGCCCTAAAAAGGGTTCCTGCCTCCCCAAAATGTTTTAAAGGCCTATTATTATTATTAGGCTGATTCTGCTGTTAAACTACTCATCTAAAAACATTTTAACTTGATCTTCTTAAATTTGCTGAAATGTAATCTTGGTTAAGTAAGACCTTTGCACATTCATAAGCAGCTTATGTCCTTGTCCAAACTTGATTTTGTCCTCTTCTGATCCAAAGGCAGCAAATCATGACTTCAGCGGTGTTATGTTTCCCCACATGTAAAATGGGAATGCTACTTATAAACTTAAGACATCCTCATGAATAAAGTAGTTATGACTTAACATGCGACATACAAATGTTATTTTTAGTATGTATTAATCTGCCGTGCTTAAAGCCAATGACTAACACTTTAGTTCCTGTTGGAAACTGGGCACATCTAATCAATCACAAACCTTAGTCATAGCACCTCTATGAGTTTAATTAAAAGTCCTCTATACCCAGAGCTAACAGAACCAGCCCTGCCCCGTTATGCAAGCATCACTGGTGAACAACAGATTTTCTTTAAACATGCAGAATTCTGTAAAAGCCATCAAGGAAAACGATAAAATGCTCTCATGTGGGAGCCAGTGGTTGTATACCAAAGTTCATTTTATTTCCACATTTGAATCTGAATCTTTCCCAATGCAGACAGTTGTCACTGAGGGCATAAACAGGCTTTACCCTGGCCATCTACTTTCAGATGGCCTTTGCACATATTAAGTCCCATAAATTCCCTCCCAGCCTTTAGAGGGATCTTTCAGTTAGCATCTTTTGTTTGTTCCTCTCGGTGACAAAGGTATGACTGCCAAATTGCTAAGAGTTCTGTTCTCATTCTTAACATATGTGTCAAAGATTTCTCTCTCATTTCTGCATAGAAGTGAGGGGCTGCTGAACTCCAACAAATCTCAAATTTTGGATTATTGTATTGATGTCTTAAAAAAAACAAACACAGAAAAACTTGCCTTAAAAACAGACTGTCCATATATATGATTCTTTTAAATAGTATATTTTACTAGATTTCATTCAAGCCTACATGAAGGAACAAATCCACAAGATGCTCATCATTTTCACAAAAGGACCTTAAAAGAAATCAATCTATGCAGAGAAGAACCTGGGATTACAGTAGACCATAAACTGAATATAAGCCAACAGTAAGTGCTCTTGTTGCCAAAAAGTTCAACAGCATATTATGGCATAACTAAGTTGCTCCACTTGCAAATCATGGGCCACATCCACAAGAGCGTGGATGTTTGTTTCTACAGGGACAACTGCCAGCAGGACACCTTGTGCTACTGCTACTTGTCCCTGGGGGAGTGCCTGTGCCATGTGCACTCTGGCACATGGCAAGTTACCCTGGGTGGAATAGAGGAGGTTGAGGCCAGCACTGGACTGGCCCCAGCAGCCTTACCTGGGATCCTGGGGGCCTCCTGGGGCTGCAGCAGTGGTAATCTTGCTGCTCAGAGTCTGGCTGGCAGCTGGAATGTAGCTCTCGCCAGCCAGGCTCTGGTTTTGGGCAGCGTGCACAGTCTCTGCAAATGCTGCCCCATTTTTTTTTTGTACAAGTTTTTTTGACACCAGGATATCCCTTTGTGCAGGTTTTTTTGCCCCCCACACCAATGCTGCTATCTCACAGTGTGGAGAACACCTGAATGTGAGGTATGTGGCACCGCAGATGCATCTGCAGGGCCACATACTGCATGGCCACACTCATCTGGACACAAGTACAGGAAGCAATTCTTTTTGCTTCATTCAGCCCTGGTGAGCCTTCACCTGGAGTACCATGTCCAGCTGTGGGTCCCACACTTCAAGGGGGAATGTGGACAGACTGGAGAGTCCAACAGAGAGCAAGGAAAATGATTAGAGGCCTGGAAAGCATGACTTGAGGAAAGGCTGAAAGAGCTAGGATTATTTATTCTGGAAAAGAGAAGACTGAGGGGGGCCTGATAACAGACTTCAAGTACTGAGGGATGATTACAGAGAGGACAGAGATGGGCTCTTCTGAGGCTGTAAGGGACAAGAATAGAAGCAATGGCCTCAGACTGCTGCGAACAAATTTTAGGTTGAAGATGAGGAGAAACTTTCTGACTACAACAGGCACCTAGAGAAGTTGTGGAACCTCCATCCCTCAAAACTTTTGAGAGCAGGTTGGACAGACACTTGACTGGGATGGTTTAGTCAGGGACGATCCTGCCTTGAGCAGAGAGCTGAACTAGATGATCTGCTGAGGTTCCTTCTAGCCCTACTTTCCTACGGTGGTATAAATGTTTCTCCTAGCGGACAGCACAGAACAAAGAGAGAGCAAAGTATTTAATCTCTACCACAAAAGATACAAGGAACTGTATACTAATTCATTTAAGCAGTAAATGGAATGCATTTAATAACTCAAATTACAAGATAAGCGGGAACCTTCATTAGAATCCATAAAACATCAGATGGAGCCACTTGTTACATAAAACAAGCATTAAAATATTTTCAGTTCACTTAGAGATGTATTGAGAGTTAAGGACAAATATTTCTTCAAATAGCTTGAGTTAATAATCTGTCATTTCTAAATATTACTACAAAGAAAGATTATTTCTTCAAAACTCTCTAGCTTAAGGTACAAATTTGGACAAAGTGGATACCAAACAATTTGACCTTAACTATGAAACCAAGATAGTAAGAGAGAAGCTAAGTACATACTGCAGTCCTTTGTAAACAGATAAGCTTCAAGGGGAGCTGATTTAAAAATGCTCAAAGTCACATTCAACCTGAACCTGGTCATATAAATATATTTATATTTTAATATATAATATTATAAGTTTTCAGTCTGACACCTATTTCTCAGTGTCCCTGCCAAATGTTGAAGTTTCTCAACATTTACAAGTTACCACTTGTAAAAACTGCCTATGTACTGGGGAAGTTGCCTCCATAAAACTACTCAAAGCGGAAAGACTCTTTTCCCTAGTATCTTTCAGACATAATGCAAGCTTTTATTTATGACAGTTACATGAAACAACAGCAAGTAAAAATGATAGTACAGTGCTTTTCAAGTTGAAGTTGTCTCTCCTAAAATACAGAAGTATTACGAAAGTGCTGAGCTCCCTTATGACAAAAGCTGACCTACAAAAACAATATAGTCAAGTAAAGAATTACAGCAATTAACTTTGGAGAATGAAAGGAAAGAAAAAAAGAAAAAGCATTGACAGATTGACTCAAAATTTTCAAATTTCTCACTAAGTGCTGGTCTCAGTCTAACTGCCTTGAGGATATAATGGCAATTTGGTGACAGATTCAAATTATTTTGGTATATATAGGTCAGATAAAAACGCTCATCAAACACTATTGATATTGGAGGTTACTGAAAATCACTAAATGATATCACTAGACATTGTCCAGACTGTATAACAACTGTAAATTCCAAAATTATATTATGTTATAGTGTGGGCTACATTAAAAAAAGACTGACCATCTTTGTTTCTTCAGCCTATCCAAAGACTGACAGCAGTTATTACTTTGTGAGACAACTTTGGATAGATTCTATACTTCCAGTTTTCTTAGAATCAAGTGAGTTATATATGCACAATAGGGATGTAAGTGGTTAAATGACCATTATATTTATACTGTTTATCGCTTACCATTTAGCAGCCTCCAGCAGGAACAGCCCTGACCCTGGCCCTTTATATGTTCACTGTGCGCCCAGCATTGCACGGGCCCCAGGCTACTGGCAGAGTGAGCACAGTGAAAGGGGAATGAGTGCAAATGAGCCACTAGGAAGCACTGCCCAACTGCAGAGCTGCAGCCTCCCCTTGCGCCCATGGGCAGGGACAAGGGCCGGGGCTATGGGTAGGGCTGGGGCTACAGACCTCTCCTGTGCCCAGATCCCCTGCTACCATGGAAAGGAAACAAGGGAGGTGCCAGCCCCACTCCGTCCCCACAGGGCTGTTGGGGCCTTCCCACTACAGCAGGACAAAGAGCGACAGGCTCCCTGTGCCTCCTGCTGTGGTGACCCCCAGACCTGGAAAGCTCTGCCACGCTGCCAGATCGAGCCTTCCCCAGCAACAATATTTACATCCCTAATATAGATATACAATTAATCACAACATAAACATTTGAATATATGACTGCATATCACAGCAACCCAATCATGTACTGGTTCACAAACACACCACCTAATTGCATCATAAAATGTTTGTTGGTTGTGATTACATTTAAGACACATCTTTCTTGCTCTTTCCCACATCCATATTAAGACCTTTGGAAAGGAAAAGAGAAATTCTGATGACACCTTTTCTCTTCTCCTCTGGCAAAACTAAATGGGGAGAATTTCCAATATTGAGCTATTTGCTCTTTTCTTTCAAATACAAAAAAAAAAAAAAAAAAAAGCAAGCAAGCAAGCACTTGTGATTGGCACAATTCTTTTTTCTACCATTAGATACAGAGACTTGCAAAGCCATGTATGAAGCTCTGAAGTACCAGAGAAAGATGAATCTCTCTCTCTCTCTCTCTCAAATTTATCCACACAGTCAACAAGAGAAGGATGATCTTCTGATTAAAAACACAAGACAGACTCTATCCCTGGCTCTACAAAACTGTTTGTAATCTTGAGAAATAGAGGTGCACCAATATATTAGTCACATATCAAATCAGCATTGATAAAAGGAAAATTAACATTATTGGCTATTGGCTTTTTTGGCCAATGTAGCTGATAATGTCATCAATAAATGCTAAGTGCATGCACGCAGCCTCACACATGCACACAGCCAGGAATGCAGCCCAGCTGCTTGGAGAGCAGTGTCCAGTGAAGAGACGTGGAGGCTCCCACGGTGAGGGAGTAAGTGGGACAAGGGAGTAAGTGGGCAGAGGCTAAGGCAGGCACTGTCCAGCCAGGGTGGTGAATGGGACCATAAGGCGGGGAGCAGGACCAAGCCACAGGCAGCTTGTCCAGAGGGCACACAGGGGTGGGCAGCTCCCCCCCACTGCTACACGTACTCCTGAGGGAGGAATGGGGGGCACGTGCCCCCCCCAGATCTGCGCACGGCACACAGGCAGGCTGCCCGCTGTGGGCTCAGGTCAGGGACTGCGCCAGCCTCTTTCTAGGGAGCTGGGCCAGAGCAGGCTCAGCTGCATGGGGTGGATGGTGGCTGCACTGGGAGGGGTGGCTACAAGGGGGCTACTGGGAATTTTGGGGTGGCCATAGCCCCCCAAGCACAACCATTGCTTGGGTAAGTCCACTCACTGCCTTTTCCTTGGGACCCTGCGCCGGCTGTGAACCCCCTGTCCGCCTCACAGTGCAGGGCTCCGGAGGGAAAGGCAGCAGAGCGGAGTGCCCTAGGCAGGGGTGGCGCTCAGAGGAGCTTGGGGGGGCTATGGCCACCCAAAAATTCCCTGCAGCCTTCCCTTCCAGCACCGCCGCCACCTGCCCCACACAGCTGAGACTGCCCTGAGCCCAGCCCCAGTGCAAACCCCGCCCCCCCCCCACACTGGGAAGACAGGGTATGCATGCAGCGATGAGAAGCCACCCCCTCCACACCCCCGGACAAGCTGCCCATGGCTCCATCCTGCACCCCATCCCCTGCCCCACAGTCCCATTTACTGCCCTGGCTGGTGTGTTAATGGATTTGGTCGGGCTTCTGGCCTGCTTGACTAGGAAAACAGACAAGAGACCAGAAGTGCTGATACTGCTTATTTCAGTTACATGTTCTGAGATAAGGAATCCTGCATGCCTTGTTTTGTCTTGATATATTATCCTGTGCACGGATGTTTTCTTTAAGTAAACTGTCTGTATGTCTGTGTGTGATTTACTATTGTTTTGTTTCTCCAAGGTTGTATTTTTTTCTCTTTCTCCATCTTAAGTATAAATATGCTTGTAAACTTATAGAGTTCAAGAAATCCTTTGAAACAGACAAGTGGATGATTCCCCTTGCTGTATGGAATTCTCCCTGTGATCACAGTATAGCCTTAAATAAAGAAAAGGTGGCTCTGTCAGTTCTGATTCAACCATAACGCAAAGTTTGATTTCTTCCACAATTTGGTGCCATGACTCAGATAGAGATACCCGGAATGATCAGTCGGGACACAGACGTCTCTTCACTGAAGCCCTGGCACCAACCCAATGTAAGAGACCTTTTGAGATCTCTACTGGGGCTTTTCAGTGACAGGCTGTCTCTGTGTCTTCCTGATTCACTGCTTAAGGCTCAACCTATCCAAAATTTTTCTGCCAGAACTGTCAGACCCACTGTGTAAGTAGTAACTGTGAGTAGAAAGAAAGAGTTAAGGTTAAGGACTCTGTGTTGCTGTTGTCAATGAAAGTATTTCCCCCTGTGAATTGAGTTAAGTTCTGTAAAGAACTATGAGGTCTTTCTGAGACCAGGAGTGGAAACCCTGTGCAGCCGCCCCAAAGACAACAGATTTGTTCTGTGGGCTCTTCGAAAGCAAGGGTGCAAGGTGGAAACTCTAAGACCGTGTTTTCCACGATAAGCACTGACCAAGGCTGAGACTAAAGAGATGCTCTTGAACCTCATACCTCAACACAGAAATTGCCTTGTGTGAACTGAGAGTATGAATTGAGAAATATGAGCCACTGACCAGGTCTGAGACTAAGGTTCAGCCACCCCAAGGCTGTCTGGAAGGGCAGTTTTGAATGCAAGGGGGCCCAACTGGAACCTCGTGACCCAGTGGACAGGTTTACCCTTTCCCCACCCTCATAAATGAGCAGTGTCTAACCGTGAGTAACTGCATTGTGTGCCATTACTGCCGTGAAGTTTTCTCTTTGGACATCAGCCACAGCATCTCTGTGCTGCTAGCAAATCTCATGCCCTGAATAAGCCATTCCTGAATGAAAGACCCCTGTGAATTGAGTTTAAAGATATGGGGAGCAGAGAGTCTAAAGACATACTAGCTCTGCCAAAAGGGACTCCAGCATTGTACATGTACACACACTATGGCCATAAAAGTTGTAAGTTTCTAGACAAATGGAATTGGTATACCAGAGATGATTTTAGACAGCAGTTTCCCCTGGAGGGAACATTTGATTTAAGTAAAATTGTTCATCGCCACAGAGACCTTGAGTTAAGAGGTAGTAATATACCACAGACTCAGTGGGACACATTTTTTGATTGGTATGAAGAAGCTTTCAAAAGACGTCAAGAATCTCAGGTTCGGAGTCTTAGGGACTCCCAAGAGAAACTGAAATCTCAAAAAAAGGAATTAAAACAGAAAAGTGCACCAAAAGGGGGCCCCCCATCAACAGTACCATCAGCACCAAAACAACTTTATCCACAAATAACTGAAAATGAATCTGCAGAAGATATAATTGATTTTCTCAATGTGCTACCCCCATATCAGTCCCAGGCACAATCTGAACCCAAAGAAGTCCACAGTAACCAAATAGACTCTTCCAGCAGGATTAGCTCACCTCACCAGGAAACTATCACTCAACAACCATTACCTGCCCCAGGAACATGCCCATGTCCACTGGAGGCAAGGCGTCTGTCTCCTGAAATCTCGACCCCCTCCTCTTGTTTAAGGTCTGGTACCCAGTACAGTCCGGTCCCTTCTTTAAAATCTAAAAAAGGCTCAGCTTATGCCTTTACACCAACTTTCAAGGCAAGGTCCAAATAGGGAAACTACAATCACAGTCCATGCCTCCTGGACTCCAGGAGATCTCCTAAACCTTGTTAAACAATTTCCCAACTTCAGGGAGGAACCCCAGAAATTTAGAGATGAATTGGAAACTATAATCCATTGTTATGATCCAACATGGGCAGATTTGAACCAATTAATGAGAAGTGTTCTGCCCTCTGAGGTCTGCAACTGCCTCATCTTACAGGCGACTTGGCCTACTCACGACCCTGGAATAGGAGATCACTTAGCAGATGCCCAAGGATGCCTCCTTGAGGCTGTGCTTAAAATTTTCCCCAGGAAAACTGCCTGGGCCAAAATATACAACTGTAAACAAAATAAAGGAGAATCCCCAGCAGACCACATGGATCGCTTGAAACTAGTATTTGAAAGACATTCTGGTATTGAAAATGCAGCTGAAACTGCCCCTGAAGCAGTTGCTTCCGCTTTTGTCCACGGACTTCTTTCTAAAGTCCAGGAACAGTTGTGCACAATTGCTGTAGGTTGGCAGACTAAGCCACTTGCAGAACTAGTCACCATTGCAAATCATTGTACAACCTGCCAGAAAAAGAAAAAGGAATCCATGGAAACTAAGCTAATGTCATTACAATTACAGACTTTAGGCGGGGCGGAAGCCGAGGTTTCCATTGAGGACAGTTCAGAGCAGGGGACGCGGTCATGGGATGGGACGAGGAGGATTTCAGTCCCAAAATAATGACAGTTGTCATTATTGTGGCCAACCAGGACACTGGAAGGCTCAATGTCCTCACCGGCCTGGCCAGCTGGAGATGACGTTTAACCTGCCACCACTTCTTCTCACTCAACTCTCTGTCCCGAATCAGGGAGCCTCCTGTTAGGCCAGCCCGAGGAATAGTAACATCATCACAGCCCCGCTTCTCTCACTTAATTAGGATGATCCCTTCGTTTCCTGTGTGATAAACTGCATCTCTACAAAATGTTTAGTAGACACCTGTGCAAGCCGTTCTACTCTTAGAGCTGAAGAATTTTCCACAACTCCCCTCTCCTCTGCTGTTGTAAATGCTGTAGGAATTTCAAATCAAATAGTCTCAGCTGCACTATCTATTGCTCTCCTAATGGTGTTTATTTGGATGTCCCCTGTGCTAACGAAATGACTGTACTTGCCGCCTTAGCTAGCTCACCTCCTGAGCCTGAGTTCCCTGATCTTTCTGTGTTGCAAGAAGAAATCATAGAAGCTGTCCTTCTGTTTCTCTGGTCCCAGCATGCTAATGAAGTAAGACAAATCCATACTGCCCAGCCAGTAAAAATTAGATTAAACCCAGCTAAGCCTTTACCCAAAGTTGCTCAATACCCTTTATGCCCAGAAGCCGAAGAAGGGATACGCCCTGTTATAACTGTCCTTTTAAAGCAAGGTATCATTGTCCCGACTAAGAGCCCTTGTAATATGGCTATTCTTCCTGTAAAAAAAAACCCTGGAAAGAATACCTATCGCTTTGTACAAGACCTCCATGTGGTACATTCTTCAGTTTTACCTACTTTTCCTGTTGCACCAAATCCAGCTACTATCTTGTCCTGTATTCCTCCTAAAGCTTGTTATTTTACTGTTGTTGACTTGTGTTCTGTATTTTTCTCTATTCCTATATACCCTGATAGCTGGTTTCTCTTTGTATTTACCTATCAAAGACTTCAGTATACCTGTATGCGATTGCCCCAGGGCTATACTGACTCCCCTTCTCTTTTTTCTCAAATTCTGAAGAAAGATCTAGACGACATAATATTTAAAGAAAATTCTGTGCTTGTGCAATATGTTGAAGATTTGCTCTTGCCATTTACCTCCCTTGAAGCCTGTAAAACTGATTCTTTAACTCTCCTCACCTCTTTTGCCCTAAAAGGCCATAAGGCATCTGAAGAAAAGCTACAACTTTGTCTCCCTCATGTCCACTATTTAGGTCATGATATTTCTGCTAGAAAACTA
Organism: Crocodylus siamensis; assembly: GCF_052110815.1. Lineage (NCBI taxonomy): Eukaryota > Metazoa > Chordata > Crocodylia > Crocodylidae > Crocodylus > Crocodylus siamensis. The sequence goes on along the minus strand of NC_143397.1, from coordinate 130,688,848 downwards.
CTGCTTTCCTCTTCCAGAATAGAAGCTATTCTTAAAATCCCTAGACCAACTACTATGTCCCAAATGCGTACCTTCTTAGGCCTGGCCGGCTACTGCCACCAGTGGATACTCGACTATGCCTCTATAGTCAAGCCGTTGCAAAATCTGACTCTTGTTAATACCCCTGAGCCTTTACCCTGGACTTCAGAGGTCGAAGCTGCTTTTGTCTCTATTAAACAAGCTCTGTCGCACATTCCTGCCTTAGGCCTTCCCGATTATACTAAATCTTTTATTCTCTTTTGTCATGAAAAGGACAGATTTGCACTTGCAGTACTCACTCAGACACATGGAGATGAGCACCGTCCCATTGCTTATTATAGTTCTGCTCTTGACCCTGTTGCAGCTGGACTTCCTCCATGTCTCCATAGTGTAGCTGCAGCTGCTGTCACTGTTGAACATTCCTCTACCCTTGTATTAGGTTCTCCCCTTACTATTGCTGTCCTACATGCTGTAGCAGCCCTTTTGCTAAAAACAAAAACCCAACACCTTTCAAATGCTAGATTAACTAAGTATGAAATCTTGCTTCTCTCTGCTGAAAATGTCACCCTAACTAGGTACCCTGTTTTAAACCCTGCTTCTCTGTTACCTACCCCTTCAGATGGTGAACCCCATGACTGCATTTTTGTTACTGCTCACCCAACAATGCCCCGCACTGATCTAAAGGACAACCCCTTGCAAAACCCAGATCTAGTATTCTATGTTGATGGATCTTGTCAAAGAAACTCAAAAGGTTCCCTTGTTGCAGGATATGCAGTATGTTCCCAATATGATGTTACAGAAAGCCATCACTTACCTAATGTGCATTCAGCTCAAGTTGCCGAGCTTATGGCCCTCACCAGGGCTCGCACCCTAGCCTCTGGTGCCTCTGTTAATATTTATACTGATTCTCGCTATGCTTTTGGCATTGTACATGATTATGGTCAACTCTGGAAACAAAGAGGCTTCCTCACTTCAGGAGATGCCAAGATTAGTAATGGTCCATGTGTAAATGCCTTGTTAAATGCTTTACAATTACCTTCTGCTGTTGCTATTATTAAATGTCAAGCTCACCAGAAACCTTATGATGATATCACACATGGGAATGCTCTGGCAGATTCCGCTGCCAAGCCTGCAGCTATTTCCACTCCTCAGGCTATGCCTGTGTTTCTGTCTATTCCAACTGACCAGTCTCCATTGGGACGTCTTCACAACGTTGCCGTCCTCCAAGATCAGGCTCCAGAACCAGAGAAACATACATGGAGACTGGCTAGGTGTTTGTTACACCCTGACCATTTGTGGCGCTCCCTGGACAGCCTCCTGGATGCTTCATTGGTCCTTCTTCCTCAGCTTGCTCGCATACACCATGGCATCGCACATGTGAGCAAAGGGGGAAATGATACAAGCTGTTAAGCCTGATTGGTTTGCTCCAACTTTTCCATCTGTGGCTCAACAGTACTGCCACACCCGTCCTATTTGCCAAGCCCATAATGTGGGAAAGCCTGTAAAAACAAAGAAGGCAGCACATCCCCACCTTGGGGACCGTTTGTAAATTTACAATTAGATTTTATTCAAATGCAGAAATGTTGTTCTTATGAATATGTTCTTGTTATTGTACATATGTTTTCTGGATGGGTAGAAGCCTACCCATGTGCAAAAGCTGACACCATCACTGTAAGCAAAAAGTTGCTCAGAGACTTTATTCCAAGGTTTGGTATTCCTTTATTCCTAAACTCTGATAGAGGAACTCATTTTACTGGACAGATAATGAAAGAAGTCTGCAAAGTCCTGCAGAACCAACAGAACTTTCATTGTCCATACCATCCACAGGCCTTGGGCCAAGTAGAACACCAAAATGGCATTCTGAAAAATAAACTGGCCAAAATTTGTGCTGAGACTCACCTAAAATGGCCAGATGCACTTCCCATAGCCCTTATGAGTATGAGATCTACTGCCAACGGAAAGACTGGGCTTAGCCCACATGAAATTCTAATGGGAAGACCCATGAGGCTCCCCACCTCGCCACCTGTTGCCTCCCACTTTTGTGATATACATTCACTTGTTGATACCATTCTGGACTATTGTAAGGCACTAATAAAGTGTGTTAAGGCTTCTCATTCACACGTACAGGCAGCTCTCCCCAGAGAACCAGATGAGTTGTGCCATTCTATCCTGCCTGGAGATTGGGTCCATATAAAAGTCATCGCTGGAACCTCGCTGGAAAGACCCATTCCAAGTACTCCTGACCACCAACACTGCAATAAAGTGTCAAGGACTCCAGACATGGATTCACGCTTCACACAGTAAGAAAACATCAGCCCCGTTAGACCCCGAGTCTCCTCCATATCAGTTTTGTTATCAGCCTCCACAAACTGGTAGTGAGCCTAGCATCTGCCAGCAGGAGAGCGCAAGACCAGTAGTGAGCCAAGCACCTACTGGTGAAGAGGATTTGCCACTACAAAGCGAAGAGGATGTGCCCCAACGATATCACTATTCCCTTCAGGACAGGAAAAAGGCCTCTACCTAGTTCCTGGTTCCCGAGATGGAGTTGGTTAGTCGTGACTTGGGTAGTTCTCAGTATTTCTTTTTGGGCCATCTTATATGAACTTGACTCATCAGTTATGAGAAACTCTGTAAACCAAACTACACTTCCACACTGACAAAGAAGATTGTTTCATGAAAATATGTTCTTGTCTTTAGTTAATCAAATTGCGATAGATTTAAGTGTCTCTCGTTGTTGGATATGTAGTCATGTCCCTATCTATTCTACCGGAGGGATACCCATGATACCGGTACCCTTGAATGCAACTCAGATGTTAGCCCCTTACTATTCAGATTTTTCAATGCAGCTCAGATGTTAGCCCCTTACTATTCAGATTTTCATGGAAATGAAACTTGGCAGAACGTAAGTTGCAACCGGTCTATGTATGATTAGCATATGCCACCCCTGGAAAGTTCTGTTGGACCTGTAATGGATCTCAGGTTGTAGTAGGAGTCAGTAAGTGCAAGGGAGAATTTAAGATAAACGGTGCTTCGTTTTCTAATGGTTCCTGGATATCTAACTACTCCCCTGCAGGTCAATTTTCAGGCTATTATTCACAATGGATGATGTCCCCACGCTGTAATACAGGTGGATTTACTGCACTAGCTGGTCACTATTTTGTGTGTGACGATAAGGCCTATAAAAATCTTCCCTCCGGTTGGAGAGGAATGTGCTATGTCTCCGCAGCATATCCTGCCTTTACTATTAGATCTCACTTACCTAAAGGAAGAATTCACAATGTTCGCGAAATTCTAGAAAATCAAAGGTTTGGGGGTATAATGTTCCCCAGCTATGGCACAGCCTTAGCTATGTCCGAGATAAAGAAAGTTGCAGCATCTCTGGAAAAGATTGCTAATGCTACTGCTGATAGTTTTGGTAAAATAAATACAGAAATGAAGGAAATAAGGCAAATGACATTGCAAAACCATCTTGCATTAGATTATAGACTAGCCAGCAAAGGAGGAGTCTGTGCTTTAATAGGTAAAGACTGTTGTACTTATATTCCTGATAATTCAGAAGTAATTCAGGATGTAACTAAACATATTTGAAAAGAAGCAGCTAAATAGCATGAGTCAGATAGCTGGAATTTGAGTTCTTGGTTTAGCTCTATTTTAAGTTCCTTAAGCTCTACTGTCATTTATAGTTTGTTGATATTGTTTGTTGTTTTTATTGGAATATGCCTAGTGTTTATGATAATACAATGTTGCTTAAGTTGTGCTGCCAAGCAAACGCGGAATAGCCCATCAACCAGAAATGAAATACATAATTTGTATGTTGAAATAGCAGAAAGTAAAGAGAAGGAAAAACTAAAGTTGAAAGGCTAATGGCTATAAATATCTAACTTGTTGGGGAAAAAAAGAGCAGGAAATGTGGTAGTGGAATTGGTCAGCTTCTGGTCTGCTTAACTAGAAAACTGAGACTGGAAGTGCTGATACTGCTTATTTTAGTTACATGTTCTGAGATAAAGAATCTTGAATGCCTTGTTTTGTTTTGATATATTATCCCGTGCACGGATGTTTTCTTTAAGTAAACTGTCTGTATGTGTGTGATTTACTATTGTTTTATTTCTCCAAGGTCATATTTTTTTTCTCTTTCTCTTTCTTAAGTATAAATATGCTTGTAAACTTATAGAGTTCAAGAAATCCTTTGAAACAGACAAGTGGGTGATTCCTCTTGCTGTATGGAATTCTCCCTGCGATCACAGTATAGCCCTAAATAAAGAAAAGCTGGCTCTGTCAGTTCTGATTCAACCACAATGCGAAGTTTGAATTCTTCCACACTGGGTAGCACCTACACCTCTGCCCCACTCCCTAACTCACCATGTGGGTCTCGATCTGCACCCCCATGCCCCTTTCCCCCCCACAGACTTACCAGTAGGATGCTGCTCTCCAAGCTGCTGGGCTGCCTTCCTGTAAATCGGCTATCGGGTCAGTATCAGCCAATACGGCTGGTTAATAATCAGCTATTGGTATCAGCAAAGAAAATCTTTATTGGAGCACCCTTATTAACAAGGTAATTTAACCTCTGTACCCTTTTTAATCTTTACAGTGGGGTACCATATCCCTACCTCATAAATATTCCAAGGCTAAATTCTGAACAGTTATAATACTAAAGTTAACTGATGTCTGTATAGCACTCATATTAGGATGATATTCACCACTGATGTGCCAACATAAAATAGAAAAAAAAAATCTATAACATCTGGAAAGAAATAATGAACAATCTATCTACTCCAGCATTCCACTTAGAGCACCCAAAAAGACTTACCAAACATGCACTGTGGAAAATCATGCAAGTGATTTCACATGGCTCTATCAACAAAGCAGATCAGCAGCAGCATGCTAGTATTGTCTGCATTGCATCTGCTCTTTAATAGTGAAAAGATGACTCACACTGACTAAAAATGTTGATCGTTACATTAAGTATGAAGTTTAGCAAAAAGATTCAGTCAACTCTTTTTATTAAATAGAAGAAAAAAAAAATCATTAACTCATATCCTTCTAATACTGGATGAAAAACAGCCTGACCTGCAAATGATCAACTGCATAATACTTCAGTGCAATTATAGTGCCTGGAGAAAAAAGCTACATTTCTGAAAGGGCTTTCTTTAAAAAAAGGTCAAGTCTAATCCAATTGTGACTGTCACTTAAAACTACCAATTGCAATGCTTAATCAACATGATTTACATTCAGAGTAGCAACTCCTACATTTGGCACTTTACAGTAACTGTTATTCTCTAATTCCCCTTTTCTAAGTATCTGCTGTGTTACAGAACATTCTCATTTCAAAGAGCTGAAAGTGATATCTGTACATCTTCATGCATAGGAAACAAACTGTAGGAAGGGAGGAGGGAGAAGGCATACTCTTCCAAGCCCCACCCATAAATTACCAAAGCAAAATACAGTTTAATTTATGCAATTAAAAATATAATTATAGTGGTAAGAATACTGATCTCTGACTCAGCAGAACAGGATTCAACTCCCTGTTCTTCCCAACAGTTCTTATGGGACCTTGGGCAAATCACTTATAGTTTGGCCTGTGCCTCTATTTCCCACATGTAAAATAGGAAAAAAAAGCAGTGTCCTGTTATAGAGCTATGCTGAGGAAATTAAGTGCTCAGATACTATAGTAACAGAGTAATAAAATATAGACTGCTTGACTCTACAAAGCTCCTGTAAGACTGGTTTGCCCTCCATGAAACTTCTCTATTATAGACAAGGCTATCTTAGGAACAGGGACAAGGAAATACAAAGAGTATTTATTTCCTATTTATAAAAGATATTTTAAAAGCAACTTCAAAGAAAAAATAATTTTCTCTTTTAATTCCTTGAGTATAGTGTTGGGGCAAGAAAGAAACGAATGTCGGCTTTGTTATCTTCAATGTATTTTGAAGCCCCCCAACGCTAAACAGAGTGATGAAACAACCAAAATGTAACACTAAACACTAAAGAAAGCTCCTTGAATAGTCAAGGTTCAGGAATTCCCCTGCCTAAAACTTATTTCAGCCTTCTGAAAAAAAAGGTGCACAGAAGTCCTCCATCTCAGCAATGTCTCTTAAATCTGCTCTTTTTGGCTAGGGACAGACATTTAAAAAGCCTGAGCCTGAATTGATTCAATCTTTGTAGGTTAGCCTAACCTGAGCAGATAGAACTGATTTGCAAGTGAATGGAGATGCAATTTTGATTCTGGAAATGCAGGCACATGCCTGCAGTGGCTCAGGCTAGAAGCTGGGGGAGGTGGGGGGGGGGGAAGTGGTACAGTGAGCCCTCCCTTCCCTTCAGGCAAGAGGGAAGCTGAACGAAGGGGGGCATGGCCAGGCCCCACCAGGCTGAATGTGACTGGGGAGGCGTTTAAACCCCCACCCTGGCTTGCAGACCCCAGCTAGGATCTGCCCAGAGTCCCCCTCCCAGCCAGTGGGCGATCCCACTGCACCTTCCCAGCTGCTGTGGCTGGGTCACTTGGGGCAGCCCAGGAGCAAAGGCTTAACTGGGGACAGAGGGGCCCAGGAGCAAAGCTCCTGCCCAGTGGCCCCTTCTACTCACTGGAAAGCGGCTCCCGGGATGGCCCTGTCCCCTGCTGCGATCTCCTGGTCCCCTGCTGCTCACCCCCTGAGCCCCAGTGCTATTATCTGTGTCACATGGGCTGCTGGGCACAGAGCTGGGCTCACTGTTCCTCTGCTTGGTGGTGGTACAGCACAGACCTGTGCACCAGGTGCCAGGCATGGGGCACTATGACAGCAGCTGCCCCATCGCTGTCATCATCAGGACAGCCTGCCCTGGACACACTGGTAGGTGCCACCCAGGCTGCCAAACTAGGGCTGGCCACCAGGCAGGCAGACAACGGTGGGGAAGCTGCAGGGGTATCACCTCACACCTGATACACAGGGCCATGCTGCGTCTATGGCTTCCATGCTGCCACCACCTAGAGCGTAAACACATGCTGGACAAGCATGGCCCCCTAAGGCAAAGCGAGGAGGGAAGGGGTTTATTTCCCTCTCTGACCTCTCCCACCAGGGATCTGCAGTCAGGGTCTGCTAGCCTTGGCTGCTGCCTCTGCCATTCGCACCCAGCCAGGCAAACCCCACCTGTGTTCCCCCTCAGGGAGAGGGTGGAATAAACCCCTCTCTACCCTCCAGCCACTCCAAAATTCATCTTAGCCCCTGTAACCACCCCTCCAAGCCCCGCCACCATCGCCTGCCCTGACAGGCTACAGCAGCTCTGCTCCCCGCTCCTGCCTGCAGCACAGCTCCCTCAGAGAGGAAGAGGCTCGCATGCCTCAGGACACCATTCCCCACTTTTGCAGGTCCAGCAGCAGGGGTGGGGGTGTGGCCAGATGCAAGGTGGCATGGCTCCTTGAGGTGAAGGGGACAGGGAGGGGGTTTATTCCCCCCTCCATCCTCTCTCCCCCAAGACAACCCCAGCCAGGATCTCCCTGGCTAGGTATGAGTGGCGGAGGTGGCAGCTGGAGCTGGCAGACCCTGGCTGTGGTCCCCTGTGGGAGAGAGGACAGAGGGGGGAATAAACCCCCTCCCTATCCCCTTTGCCTTAGGGATCATGTCATGCTGGAGTATGGCTATGCCCCAGGCGGTGGCACCAGGGAAGTTATAGGTGCAACACAGCCCTAACAGGTGTGGGGCGCTACCCTGATGGCTTCACTGCCACCATCTGCCTGCCTGGCAGCTGACCGCAGTTTGGTGGTGCAGACAGTGCCTACCAGTATGGCCAGGGTGGGCCCCCTTTATGGCAGTGGTGGCAGGGAAGCCACAGGGGCTGTTCTGCATCGCTGCACCTGGGTAGGGAACTGTGAGCAGGGCATGCCCAGCTTAGCACCCAGCAGCCAAAAGTAATAGGGCTGAGGACTGAGGGGGGGGGGAGGGGGAGTGGTTTCAGCCCATTTCATGCACGCTGCTGTGGGGACCGGGGCTGGCTCAGGCCCCCCTTTCCAGCAGGTAGAAGGGGCCACCAGGTGAGACCTGCTCTCCCAGCTGCATGCTCAGCTGGATCTGCCCCAGGCTAGCTTCGTGCTGGTGGGACTGGGGGGGGGGCGCGGGGCAGGGCAGCTACACATCGGCCAGGCAGAGCCCGGCTATGGTCCCTAGGAGTTCCATAAACCAATTTGACCCGAATCGGTTAAGTCTGATACTACATTCAACCAAGTTTATCTTAAACCGGTTTTGGCCATTCTGAAACTAGTTTATGTGCACTAAACTTATGTTTTGTTACAGGTTTAAGCCAGTTTCTGATCACTCAAACCAGTTTGTGTTTAACTTCTGTCCCTAGCCCTTTAGACTAAATCTATGGAAAACCACACCCCCTTAGTCAAAATTTCATAAGAACAGAGAGATTTCCAACACTTTTCTATACTTAAAATTGCATCTCAACACAACCAAGTATATGCAAGTGTCAGCGTTCAGTCTGGCTGATATTATATCCTAACCATAGTTCTTTGAATTTGCATGAGCATTGTAGTGGTCTTAGCACTTGTATAACAACATAGTGTTTATTCAAGGCTGCTTGATCATGAACCCATATTTATTTAGTCTGATGTGGCACAGAAGTACAATAATCAAGGCATTAGAATCCATCATGGCCAGTCTTGACATGTCACAGCTTTTTACTACCACTGAGAAAAGGCAGGAAACAAGAGCCACAGTAGTGAAGTACAAGAAAACAGGCTTAGAAAGAAGTTGAAGGACGTTAAATTAAACAGGTCTGAAAACAGAAGACAGATGTGTGGAGAGGCAGTATACATATTAAAATGGCTGCTATTTGAGATCCAGGCTGATCTTTACATTAGTTGTGTAACTACTAGAGTGTGCATCTATACAGCTGCCTCAGGAATCCGATTGCTTTTCATTCAACAAGACAATTCAGCTTTGGCCCTTACTCACTGGAGAGAGATATGCTCTGTCCTACAAAGTGCTCTGCTCTTCATCCAAGAGCCCAGCCAGACAGGGCTCTAGAGCAGTGGTTCTCAACCTTTTTCATACCAGGACCTATTTGTAAACATCAACAGCCAGTCCTGAGCCAGTGCCCCTCGCTCCTGACCCACTGGCTCCCACCCCCAGGCCCAGCATGTGGGGTGGGAAATCAGGGAGGCTCCAAGCATGCCCTTGAAGGCTGGAACTCTGCCAGCCTGCAAGAGAAAAGCCACCATCTCCCATGGTTTTTTCCTTTAAAGGAGAATGCAGTTTAAGTTTGTTCGTGATCATTTTATGTATTCTTGCAACCCATGGGTTAAGAAACACTATGAAGAGAACACGGAGAGACACTCCCCCTATATTTCTCCACATGAAGAAAAGTCAAATGTACTGAAGAAGTCTCAGGTCCAGACCCATGAAAGGGGATGGCTTTTCTGGGATGCAAAGCAAGATGTCCAGACTGACAGCTGCCTTGATTAGTAATTTAGCCAGGGACCACAAAAAAGAGGAAAGAAGAAAGGAAAAAAAGAAAAGGGGGCTATCATAATTATGAAATCCTAGAGAGGAAATGAGGGTAAGAACTGGAAAGAAGAAACAAAAGCAAGTTACTTGAAGAACAATCCTACTTTCAGAAGTGACTGAAAAATGGCCAATTTTACAATCTCTCAATGGTTTCTATGTCAGATGTGCTCAGTTTACAAATAGAACGTTTGTCAGCAGCAAGTCAGGCATCCCTCCTGTTCAAAGTCATCAGCTCCCATTGAGGAATCTGGCAATTGCAGATGACCAGCAGTTCTTAAAAACCAGACCACCTCTTTAGGGGATTATTATTTAAATAGGAAAGCAGGTGTCTCATTATAGGCATGAATATCTAAATACACATTCTTTGCACGACCAAACACAATGTTTTATAAATGACTAATTCTTGCCCATTTTAACTATAGTGGATTTTTTTCCTCTCTTCACTTCAGAAAAGTGGCAAAAATCTACAGTTCTTATCACGCAACCAAGGTTCACAACATACAGTTCACTGTGGCAGAGATGAACCACTGATCAAGATCAGTTTCAAAGCCCATTAGGTTTTTTGGCCCCAGTAAGTCCTAGTGCAAGGCCTGAGGCAGCTGGAACTATGTTCTAATGTCAGACCCCCTCCTAGGTTAGTTTATAGGCATTGCTCTTTGTCAACATTATTGTTTAACTTCACCGGCTCTGCATCCTATATGGTTTAATTGTGTTAAATATTTTTCCATAGCAATCAGTGTGTCACATGGGAATACTATTAGTCAAGCTGGAGAAAAATGGGAATTAGTACAAAAGCCAAGCTGGACAAGGAGCCAGCTACAGGGGAGACAACCCTAGGTAACATCTACAGGGGAATGCTCAGGCTGGAATGAGTTTACAAAGAAAAGTTTTTCAAGGACTGGCTTCAGGACGGACCTCAGCGGCGTGCTCAGCAGCTGTGACCCAAACAGTAGAATCACGCTCAGAGCAACACACTGATGGAAAAACTCAAAAGGCTTGTGGCCTGCCCTGACTGTACAAGTGAGAAGATGGGTAGGGATGAGGCAAACTCTACCCTTCAAGGAGAGGAAGGAAACCAGTAGGCTCCCACTGGGTACTTTAGAAAGTAGGGCAGATTTGCACCTTATAGACCAGCGGTGCCCAATCTTTCCACCCCACTGACCAGAAGGGTGGTGCAAGGTCTATCTGCAGGACAGTGGGCTTGACCTGGTATGCAGGGCTGATGCAGTAAGAGTCTGATCCAGCTGCGGGTGGGGGGGAGGGGAATGTACAGCCCAACCTAGATCTGGACATGGTACAGGCGGGGGCTGTAGAGGAGCCCTGATCCTAACAGTTCCTGGAGGGACTGAAGCACCCCCTCCCCCCACCCCCACCCCTGGGGCTCTCCCCTCTCTGCACCTGTTGCAGCCCCTGCTACAGCTCGTGGGGGCCGCAGGGGGCTACCCCGAGACAGGAGCGGGCGCACGGGGGAGGGGGGGCGGTTACCCCGGGATAGGAGCAGACACACCGCGGGGTTTACCCCGCGACAGCAGCAGGCGTATGGGGCGGGGGGGACTCACCGCACAGCATGAAGAGCAACACGCAGGCCAGCGTAGCCACGATGACCAGCAGCGTAAGGCCGATGCTCTGCCACATCCTGGCAGCCGGGCGCCCTCAGGGAGCGGCAGCGGGCGGCGGCATCACCCCGGACGCGGGGGGAAGGGGGAGGCAGCCCCCGCCCGGCTCCAGCCGCGTGTGGGGGGCGGCGGGGAAGGACCGCGGGTGCCCCCAACACCGGCAGCGGGAAAGCGCCGCGGCAACGGCCGCGCACGGGGAGGGGGCGGGGCTTCGGCGGCGTCACCCGCCACGCACGGCATGCCGGGAGGGGTAGTTTCCCTGCCGCGTACGAGGGAAGAGGGCGGAGTCAGAGACAAACCCCACCCCCCGCGCTGCGAACTGCAGTTCCCAGCGTGCTCTCGCGAAGTGCAGTCTACGAGTTGCAGTGGGTGGGTGCGGAGAGGGGAGTCGCACAGTGTCGCCAGTTGTACTGTCGTCGTCCAAGTTGTGCTATCGTTTCAACCCTTGCACCATGTCGGACCCATAACAGGAAAAGCGTCTAGTAAAAGATACCGGATTTACATAAGGAGCTTCGCCTATGTCCGTAGACCAACAGACCTTCGAAACGTTGGCTAATTTCTGAAGAAACTCATTGATGCAAAGTTACTCTCAGGGAGTCTTAACTGGCTTTGGGGGTTGCCGTCGGCACTTCCTCATGATGGCTTGCCTCAAAATAAGGAAATGCTTCAAATTTGAGGACCTAGTTCTCACTCACTCACTAGCAAGTATAGCGAGTAATATCCAGGAAATAAGACGACTTATTTGCACATTTTTTTTCAGTGTACAGTAGTTTTTCAGCAAATATGATCATTTTGAGCTTCCAATATGATAATTTCATTTTTAAGACCTGGCAACAGTGGTGCCCCCAGCCCTGAGGCTTCCCCCACCCCCTGCAGGTGGTGGCTTTTGGGGGAACCCATTTGCTTGCATGGAGATTGCTCGGTGGGGAGGATTCTCTTGCCCTCCATGGCCCCCAGCCTGCCTCCACATCCCAGGCGCGTAGCCCTGACTCAAGGGACCAGCCCAGAGAGTTCAGAGGAGGAATCACCCCTATTCAAACCTGCCCCCCTATGCTATGAGCTAAGGCCTTTGCAGCAAAAACGTGGCTCTGCTTGTTTCCTGCATTCAAAAAGACAAAGGAGAACTAAGGTTGGGGGGGGGGGTCTCAAGTCTTTTTAAAAAAAAAAAAAAAGAGGGGTGGAGAGGCAGTGATTTAGAGAAAGGTTTCCATCATAAAATTAACTCAGCAGAGTCAAGGCCCAGCTCCACTGAAGGGTGAAGGATTTCTTAGGGTGATGAGAGACCCGAGGAAGAATGTTTTACATTGGGAAGCTTGTCTAACTCTATATCCCAAAGACACAGTCCAATAAGAGATATCCCACTAAGATCCCTGCCTCTCGCATCATGTCTGAACTATCACAGCTACATTATCACTCTTACACTACTGAAGGGCGAAGTAACCCTCCCACCACACACAGACTGTTCCCCATTTTGACAGGCCTTGATCTCCGAGCTTTTCTTCTGCTCACGGTGTATCTAGTACCCCTGAGAATTTTTCTCTGCTCCTCTTTGCTATGCTTCATTTGCTGTGCCTCACTTCCTTTGATCTGAGACCTAAGGAAAAGTGCCTTATATTTGAAAGCTTGTCTAACTGTATCCCAACAACATAGCTGATCCAATAAAAGATAGCACCCTATGAAATACTTGCCTTATGCTGAAGGGTGAATGAAAAGTAGGAGGGGTGCTGCATTTACAGCCTTTCACATAGTATGGACACTGGGCGATGTGTAGGGAGCACATGCCCCCCCCCCCCCCCCGGAGATTGGCTCTTACCGGCCAGGGATTGGGGGTGCCAAAAGAAGCTCCAGCAGCACTTCTGTTTTTGCCACCAGTGCTTCTGGTTTTGCTGCCAGCGCTTCCGGGATCGGCAGTACTCCACAGGTTGGCAATCGGCAGCTGCGGGACCCCACCCCTGCACCGATCGGTGATCAGCCGCTGCTGTCCCCCCCAGGCTCAGGTGGCACCAGTTGCCCATGCTATGGACTGGGAAGGGTTAATGAGGGAGTAGGGGAGAACTAGTGAGTGTTTTTGGCAAGAAGGACCTGTTCAGAGAAAATGGGCTGTGCTATCCTGCAGGGCAACACAAACCACTACAGAAGCAGCTTTGCAAAGTAGCCGGTGTTGCCCAGGCCTTCTGGTAGAGTGGGCAGATAGCTTTGTTTGCACTGGCAGTACTGGTTTCTATCATTGCATAGTTGCTCAGGCCTGATTTGTTTTCACTATGATTCATCCCTGGGTTAGCTAAGGACAGGGGGAACCGGATCACTTCTCTTCCACTCCCCTCTTCATCTTCTCTTCTCTCACAGCTTTGGCTCAGCAATTTCTATTCTGCAAAATTCATGCCACCAGGGTGTACATTCAGATTCCAAGGACAAGGCTTTTGGCTCCTAGCCACTTTTGACACTGCACTACATGCACAAAGAAGTTTTAGAAGGAAACCATTGTTATAGAGCAAGCTATAAAACATCTTTACAGAGATAGCCAGAAGTACACTCTTCCAGAAACTAGGGCACTTAATAGGGAGCCAGGAGACCTGGCTTATATTCCTGGTTCTGCCACTGACTTTGCCCAACTATAAAGCGCTCGCCTGTCTACACACCCAATTTAATTACCTTTCATCAAGATCACTGTGAACTTCCTCCTCTTAGGACACTCCTGTACCCATATTGCCATTGCTAATCCCTCTAAGACACAGACATTAAAATGAGCCTATTCCCCCCCTTCTCGTCAGATTCCCTGATTGATTACAGCTTTACCACACCAACTTTCAACTTCATCCTTCCCTTTTGAGTGTAAGCCCACCCTACATACATTCCCAGCCTACTTCCTTACTATACTTCACTCTAGCTGTTATGCCTTGCCAACATCACCTGCCTTTATACTCCTTTTCTCAGGTTTTTGCACTTTTATTTTTTCTTACACTTTTCCCCATACAACACCCCATTTTACAAATGTCCCTGTTCTAGCCCAACCACTACTCATATTTCATTAAAGATTATTACTTAAAGCATAATTTCCTCCCTAATCCACACAAGCAATGAGGCAAGAATAGTCACCATTTATCAAAAATGCATCTGAGCCAGTAAGATGGCTGCATCCCACTAAGGACCCATACAAGCTTATTGCTGTCACCTTTGTCCTGCTCTAATCACACCATTTTGTTATTCCCATTTGTTGCTTCATATTTACAATTAGATCATGAGTTCCTTAGGGCACGTACCATACCTTTTCATTTATACTTTTGAAAGGCTAGGACACTTCTGGACACTTCAGTCAACAGTCACAAATTACTTGAATAACAACATTTAATCAAGCAGTATAGCACCTCCCTGAGGTATTACTCCAGAAAAAAAAGGTTTAGAATGATTTTGGAGTGATAAATATGTAAGAGCAGCAAAATAGAAAACCAAAACCAGTTAATAGCATATTTTCTTGGGCTGCATCAGACAGAGGCACAACTTTGTAATCAAAATTTGTTCAGCGTAGAAAAACAAACTACATTTACATAAAACATCCTTTAAGCTACAGCATAGCCTATAAAAAGCAGGCATTCAAGTTAGAATGCGAGGTAGCTAACAAAAGTAAAATGTTCTTGAAAGAAAGTGTGGAAACACTAAATTGAATGCCAAAGCAGGTGAAAGCTTTGCCTGCCAGTAATCAACAGTTTTAAAATATTAATATTGTAGCCCAGCAGATACAGTCATTAACAAAATACAAGCAATTTAAGAGAATCTCCACTCCTAATGGAAATAAACTGAAAAAAAATGAGCTGAATATTAGTGGGGAAAAGCTTCCTGTCCTCAGTTTGTCAGACTGAAAAATTATTTCTCAAAGATAAGACTGGGACCAGTATTTGCACCTTGTTAAAAAATTAGGAAAAAAAACATACCGAAGAAAGACATTTTTTGTGCTGCAAGGAGGATGGAGGAGATAAGAACAAATCATTTAAATCCTTCCTGACTTTTAACTGAAAATCAGTTTACAGCCCAGACTTTTTCAGAATATTCCACAATATTATTCAAGTGGATTGTACTTCACAGTAGTTAAAAAGAGCACAGTATAATTTCTTATGTGTAGAGACTGCAGCACCCACTCCATTGTCATTGCTGGGTATCCCTCAATACAAGAATGAGTGTAACAGGGTGAGAGAGAGACAGAAGGAAAAGGGCCTGCTCACACCCTTTACCTTGCCAAGCCAGCCACACATGTTGGGCCAGCTGGAAGCTGAGAGGAAATACCGGCAGCATCCACGAAGGGAAGTCTTAATCAGGGACCCAGGGCAATCTATCAGCCTGTCTGGGATGCAAGAGTTCCAGGTTCCTGGTCTAGCTGGGAACCTCCACCACTCAAGACTGTTTAACTTACCTGTAGGGGACCAGGACATGGTGGAACCAGAAGACACCATTGATGATTGGCTGGAGCTTCCCATAAACTGCAATGAAGAAAGAGCAAGTGGAAAGGTCACTAGTCAGGGACACCAGGGATGGACAGAAGAAATTGGTGAGAGGCAGATACTCTGCACACATTTTTGTTTGTTTGTTGAGGACAGACTTTTGGGAATCCTGCATGGGAAGGATTCCTGTTTGCGAGGAGCACACCCTGGTGTGGACTGAATGGCCAGATGTTTCATATCCTTTCCCAGCCCAAGCTGGAGGGCTCGAGTGGCAAATAGTTACAGGAGGAAGGGGTAGATAGATCCTAGTGACACTAGAAAAGGCAGCACCAGCTATAATTTAGGTTTGCTAACACTTTCCATTACAAAGCTGTTTTCAGTTCCCTATACCTGGGTCAGATTTTAACCATTCAGTCTGAAATTTTCCAACATACCTTAGTGTTTGTCTGCCTCAGGCTTTGTCAAAAATGTTGCAGATTTATTTTCCCCAAATGTATTTGCAGTTGCTCTTTTTGTTGCCAGGGGCCTCTATCCCTCATACTCCAAACCTGAGAGCAGAGATAGCATCTCCCCTAACTTCTCATTTCTCCCCATGCTGGCATACAGGTAATGTGGAAGAGAAAGACAAAGACAGCCTAAGGGTGAAGTTACATGGTACACTTAGACCATATTAAATCAGTGGAATGTTAAGTAGTGTTAAAGTTAGAACATACTGTGAACAGTCGCAGGTTAAAAGTTAATGCCTTTTCTTGCCTACACAGCTCTGACTTGCCACTACAGGGCTGGAAATTAGGGACATAGCTAGGAGCCAGTACACATAACCTCTATTCCTGCTTTGAGTGGGTGGTGGGGTAGGCAGGACTGGGAAAGGTGCATCCTGGGATACCAGAAGACTGAAAATTTTTCATTTTTACTCCACGGAGCAGACTAAGGTTACTCTAACTTGAACTAGGTAGCATAGCTCAGGGTTGGCTGAAGTCATGCTTGGAGATGCTCAGAGGGCATTTAGCATGAGTTAACAAGCTTTAATGTGTGGATACTCACATTTTAAATGCCCTTAGAATGGTCTAAATTTTATGTGTAACTTCACCCTAACTCCAAGAGGAGGGGTGGCAGTGGGAGCGCAAGTCCAGCCTGCAGAAGAGGCAGGAAGTGGAGGAGGGTGATGGGAGAGACATGTATACAGCCATTTACAGCTCATTCACACTTGGAACCTAGGATACAGCTCCAGGATTCCAGGTTCAATATTTCCTTGCTATAAGCATGTACAAATATGCCCCCTCTTCCCCCTTTCCTCCTCATCAAGCTCACAATTTTTCTTTTTTGGCAAATAGTTTGCTGAAAAAAAAACAGGCAGATCCAGTTGTCCCTTTGTTCCTATGGATGATTCCCTTATTTGCCTATTCTGGTACTGCCCGCCTTCCCCCTCCCCACCTTTCCTCTTACTCCTCCTTTCCTACCTTTTTGTATTTAAATCACTCACTCCACTTTATGCCATGCTTTATGTATGTCCTTTCATAGCATCTGATGAAATGAGCTCAAGTTCATGAAAGCTTATGCTCTATGCACACTTTTACGTGTGCTCCAGGGTGGGATGCTTTAATTACAGTGACTTCAAGAGCCAGTCTAATAAAAGCACCACCCCATTTCCAGTGTCATTGTCCCCGCACTTAAAAATGGTGGTGGGGACACTTGAACTAAAGTACTAAAGTCTGTTAGACAAGCTTTAGATAAAGCACCCCTACTGCCATTTTTAAGTACAGGGGCACTGATACAGGAGATGCAGAAAACTGCTGGAGGAGTGCAGCAATTGCCATACTCCAACAGAGTCTACTCCGATGTGCCCTGAGACCTACATTTTTAAGCCTATGCTTCAGTTGGAGCACTCAGAGCATAGGACGAGGAATTCAGTTTAACCAAAATGTTTTGGGTTTTTTTTCTTTTTTCAATTTTTGGGGAGCCAAGACAGTTGAGGCCCAAGCAGTGAGGAGGCCAGCAGCCTTGGAGGCTTGCATTGTATCTCTGGGAGTGAGTATAATGCTGGCAGGGAAAAGGGGGATGTTTATGGTTACCTCTGACCTGTTTTTTGAGGGGCACAGGGCCATCAATCAGGGCACTGACTTGAGCTTACTTCATCAGATGCTATGAAAGGACAACACTCGTGCCTTGGAGAAGAGGCTGGGGCTGTACTGCTACAAGGATCAGGCCTCTAGGGGCTCCCTACCAGCATGCCAGCCTACAAATTGAGGTTTCAGGTGTGGCACCCTGCTCAAAAATGTTGCTGACCCCTGAACTATACTGTGTTGTTAGAACAACTAGAATAGAAGTAAAAAGATGCAGCGTTAAAAAGGATCAGTTGCAAGAAATTAAGAGACACAGCAGGACATGCTTTGATCTGCAAACTGATGCAGAACTTGTATTAAGGCCAAAGAGCAAGCATTTGCATCAGAGATGAAAACTGCAACATATAAATAAATGCAACATATAAATAAAGGCGTCTCTCCAGGTTGTATTCTTTTACTAAGTCTGTCTAAAATCTACTTTGAGATGATCACCAAGAATAGCCTGAAAATACAAGTATGTGGGGTATATATGAACAATATCAGATATGCTAACATCTTGATGAACTTAGTGCCATCTGAAAGTGAGCTACAATGTAGAATCAGGACTAACAGTTAAGCCAAAAATGATCTGTAATGATGATGGATGCCCTCAAAACTAAAAATATGCTAGCAAGGAAGATAAACAAGGCAACATATTAAATAAATGTTGATTAACATACCGGTGGAACAAGTTGTCTGCTTTGAATACAGGGGAACTATCATAACAATGGATAGCCAATGTGATACCATGATCTGGTCTGGAATTCAGCAAGCAAAATTTTAATATAATTATTATTATGAAACAAAAGTTAAGATTAATACTACTAAAATGTGTGGTTGGCACTATGTTATGGGGGGTGAGTTTTGGATTCTTAAAACAGACTTTAGAAGAGATCTCTTGGCTTGTAAATTCTCCTGCTACAGGAGCACTCTGAAAATTTTCTGGACAATGGTAATCTAAAACAGTGAGATATTACAAAATAGTGCTAATCAACACAATGGCCTGAAAGAAAGCACAGGATTTTTTATAAATCATACCATAGTCTTGTAGAAGCTTTCCTGTTGCCATGGATAATATGAGATAAGAATAAAGGAAAGTCATTCAGAGCAAGGCAGAGAAGAAGCTAGATAAATAACCTGGCAAAATAAACCCTAACTCAGCAGAAGTGGAGGTACTGAACAGGGTTGGGAACTGAGGTGGGTGCAAAGTCATAACTGACAGTGTCCAAAATGGAGACCTAACCAACCAGTTTGCTTCTGGATTTTCCTTTGATACTCATCACTGCAATACTCAATGGTTTCATAACCATTAATGAATTCAACTTTACAACACCCTTATAGTGATATGAAGTGGTAATTCTCTGTTTGTAAAATATGGTTGAGGCACAAGCATGTTACATTCAAGAGTGTCCACTGATTTGGGGTGCTTAGTATTGGAAACATAGGCCTCAATTTCTTAAATTATTTAGTATTTTATAAAACTTTATATACCGATTTCCACAGACTTCAGCTGTAGCTGCGAGTCCTTACTAGCACACTGGCAGATCTGGCCCTACCTGTCTCAAGTTGACCTGTCTGAAAAATGTTCAAAACCAGCCTATGGAAAACCTTGGCTTAACTCACTAGCTTAGCACCACAGAGTAAATCCTTGGCAGAGGCAAAGAGAGATTTTATTTTTACAGGAAACAAGATCAAGGGCATCTTTTTTTCTTCTTATAGGCTGTTGCTTCATTTACTCCAGAAGCCCCTGCCTCAGTTATTTCACAACTGCCAGTTTCTATAAGTGGAAGTGTGGGACCCTGCTTAACACCTCGGGACAGCTGGTAACCGACATTCAGGAAAAAACTGAACTCCTGAATGCCCACATTGCTTTGGTATTTCACCAGACTGAGAGGAAAGTCAAGTGAGATAAAGCTCATAGGGGACATGCCAGGACTGACAGCCTCCCCACTGTGGATGCTGAGTGGGTGCAATACCAGTTAGAAAAGCTAGACATTTATAAGTCGGCAGGACTGGATGGACTTCATCAGAGAGTGCTGAAGGAGCTGGCTGAGGTCATCACAGAACCCCTGGCAAAACTCTTCCAGAAATTGTGGTGCACAGGGGAGGTCCCTGGGGATTAGAAGAGGGCCAACATTGTGCCTCTCTTCACGAAGGGGAAGAGGGAGGACCTGGGCAACTATAGGCCAATCTTCCTAACCTCCATCCCAGGGAAAATCCTGGAAAAGCTCCTTAAAGAATCCATGTGCAATACGCTCACAGATGGTAAGATTCTGAATGACAGCTGGCATGGCTTTGTTGCAGGTAGGTCTTGTCTTACTAATCTCATCTTCTACAACCAGGTCTCTCACCACCTGGACATGGGAGATGAGGTAGACGTTGCATACCTAGACTTCCAAAAGGCTTTTGATCTAGTATCCCATGATTATCCTTGTGGGAATACTGGAAGATTGTGCTCATCTGCTTGACAGTTCAGTGGGTGGGAAACTGACTACAGGGTAGTGTCAGGAGGTGGGGGTAGTGCCTTCGGGGTCACCACTGCCTCCCTGCTCTGGAACTGCTTCCCGGTTGCCAAGGGGTTGCTCACCTGTGGTTAGCACGCGCCAGCCTCGCCTGCCACGACTTTGATGGTGACCCGGTTCAGTTCGGATTGTCCGGCGCGTGTCAGTCCAAAAGTGAGACTCCTCGAGTTCCCGGGGTCCCGTGTTGCTGAGGGCACCACCACCCCTACACCCTTGCCCATTCCACTGGGAAGTGACCACCTATCTAGGTAGGCCATGTGTCAGGATATCCCTCAAAACGTCCATAAAAGAAATGTAACGGTCAACACAAAGGTTACAGCCAGGGATTCACTAGAGTGAGGAGGCTGCTTTGACCCTCTGCTCCCGATATTCCCCTGTATGCTGTGGGGTTAGCACCCCTTCTCTAGCTCTTGCTGAGCTCTTCAGCCCCCCCTAGGGCTTCCTGAGGCCACTCAGCCTTCTCGATTACAGGCGCGGCGTTTCACCGTCAGTGATTGCCCCTGTATTACAGTTCATACGGTACCCGGCTCCTGCCGGGTCCAGCCGCTCCTGGCGGCATCAAACAGTCCGCTGCCATGCTGTGCCAGTTGACCGGGCTCCCAAACCCCGCTGGGGCTTACCCTTACCCCAGAAGGTTCTGCCGCATCTCAGGGCAGCTCGCATCCGCTCGAGGGTGCTCCCACTGGCATCGGCTCCTCCACGGCCTTCTTCCAGTCCCACCTCCCTGGCCATCGTCGGCATCTCTTTTATGCCGGACCTGGCCAGCTCTGCTCCTCCCTCCCCTGTGCACCTGGAAGAGGTGAGTTCCTGCCCGGCGTTTTGGGCCGGTGTGTGCGGGATTAGTGTGATTGCGTAGGGGCGGGGAGCCTCGGGGCCTGTCAGCTCCTTCTCTCCCTCACAGGTAGGACCCACAGAGTTCTCATGAATGGATCCATGTCATCTTGGTGTGAAGTGGCCAGTGGTATCCCTCAGGGGTCTGTGCTTGGACCAGTGCTTTTCAACATCTTTATCAATGATTTGGATGGGGGAGTGAAAAGCTCGCTGGCCAAGTTCACGGACGACACCAAGTTATGGGGCAGTGTGGCCACGCTAGAAGATAGGTTGCAGATACAGGTGGACCTGGACAGGCTAGGGAGTTGGACTTACTGGAACCAGATGAAGTTCAACACTTCCAAGTGTAAGGTGTTCCATCTGGGGGCAAACAGCCCTCAACAAACAGGCTTGGTGGTAACAGCTTGACTTGCACCACGACTGAAAGGGACTTGGGGGTAATGATTGACTGTCACATGAACATGAGCCATCAGTGCGATGTGGTGGCCAGCAGGTCAAACAACACACTGGCATGCATCACTCGCGTAAAACTAAGCAAGATATTCCCGCTGTACTCGGCACTGGTGAGACTGAACTTGGAGTACTGTGTCCAGTTCTGGGTGCCGCACATCAACAAGGATGTGGAAAAACCTGAGAGGTTCCAGAGAAGAGCCACTCATATGACCAGTGACTTGCAAGGCAAGCCATACAAGGAGGGGCTGAGGGACCTGGGCCTCTTTAGCCTAAAGAAGAGAAGGTTGAAAGGGGACTTGATAGCAGCTTACCGCTATATCAGAGGAGTACATCAGGAGCTCAGTGAACAACTGATCACTAGCCACCCCCAGGAAAGACCAGGACCAATGGATACAAACTCCTGGAAGGCCACTACAGGCTTAATACCAGAATAAACTCCTTCCCAGTCATGATGTCCAGAATGTAGAATAAACTCCCTCCAGAGATGGTGCAGCCAATTACCCTGGAGATGTTCAAGAGGAGATGGGATAGTCACCTTGCTGGGGTCACATAATCCCAGTTGTCTTCCTGCCTAGAGTGGAGGTGGAGTGGGGTGGGGGCTGGACCTGATGATCTGCAAGGTTCCTTCCAGCTTCTAACAATCTATGAATAACCTTCTAAATCCTACTAACTGTCTCCCTTATAACACAACTCACATTCACTCCATCCTCCCCAGCAGATCAATTTGGTACTCTCAATGAGGCAGGGGTCCAGCTGAAAAAGAAATGTGGTACTATGGGGTCATAAGGCATATGTTCAAAGCGAGCAAATAAAGGTCACAAGCAACTTTTATTCAGGCAACTTTTGTTTTATGAATGCTGGAATTTGCTCTGTTTATAATCTTTTACTGTAACTGTTTTGGATTTTATACCCTATGTATGGCAATTGTAAACATAGCCAAATTGTCCAGTTCTCCACTGTATTTGCCACTTGGGTCCTCACTTTGCACAGGTGTTAGTGAATGCAGAGGGATGTGTGAGCAGTTATCTGATTCCACCCACAGTTCATGGTGA
Organism: Crocodylus siamensis; assembly: GCF_052110815.1. Lineage (NCBI taxonomy): Eukaryota > Metazoa > Chordata > Crocodylia > Crocodylidae > Crocodylus > Crocodylus siamensis. The sequence goes on along the minus strand of NC_143397.1, from coordinate 130,666,339 downwards.
GCTGAGGATGCTAAGCATATTGCAAGCATGTGCAAAGACTCAAGAGTAGAGAAGCTAAATCTAATCTTTTATGAGTTATCTGCTTCAGTTTAGTGGTTCAAAACTGATTTTGCCCAGTTCTTAGTTACCTTAAACAGCAGTATGGAACATTCACATGAAGGAATCATAAGGAAGGAAGGAATTTAAAAAAAGTAATGGTTTTAAACATCCTTAATATCAAACTGCAACAATCTGAATCTTTGAATTAAGCCATGGATTTTTCTGGATCTTCCTCCATCACTTTTCAAACATTCAAGCAACATTTAATATTACAATAGATGTAGTACTGCCATGTTCCAAGAGAGGACAGTAAAACACAAATCACCTTATGAGAAACAGCCATTTACCATGCCTGCTCTATTTCACACATGTGTAGTCAATTAATACAAGATCCAGTTTTAAACAAATGCATGTAACATCAACAGTTGCATTTTGAAAAACAGAAGCAAATGAAAAAGCACTGAAGGCAGAAAGAGGTAGGAGTGTTACAAGAAAAAAACCAAATGGCTCAGAATTGATAAACTAGGTTACTCTTGAAATTCTACCCAGCTTGATGGAAATTAAAAATCTAAGTCACTACAGTTAAGCACCTAGCAAATTGCTTTTGAAAGACTTGCCCAGGCTCCCCAGAACTAGTTCTTAACAAAAAGGCATTGGCTGCCTCTGTTATTATCTACGCTTGGGAGATCTAGCTGTCTACCACAATTGGCTCCTGGAGGAGACTAGGGATGCTGAACCAAACCTGTGGGCAGCAATGGAGTGGGCTGACCATTGGGAAAGATTAGACTTATTTCTACAGTGTTTTACACCAATGTCAAATGAGTCCTCCACTGGGCACAACTTTGACAGAGAAGCATGGGTCAAGCTGAACAGACTGAGATCTGGATACGGACACTTCAAAATAACACAAGATGAACGTCTTGGACAGCCCATGTGTGAATGCAAAGTCCAACAAATAGCACAGCATTTATTGAAAACTTCAATCTCTACAAATGCCAAGACAGGGTAGATGGAATCCAGACACTGAGTGATAATACCAGACAGTGGCTTATCCTTTGGAAGTTGGTGTCTGACACCACACAAATGAAGGAGTGGACCTATGAAAGGGAGACAGACAGTTCTTTGGATCCCTGTGCATGGATTCGGACAGGCAGCTATTAGAAACCAGAAACAGGGAATGTTCTGTATTAATCCAGTTCTATCAAAGAGTTCCTAGAATGGAGTTATTAGAATGCCCAAATGCGTAGTAATCTTGGGGATGGAGTGCATGCATGTGTGTCAAGTTACATTTGGAAAAACAAAAAAAAACTTGCATTAAAACTTTGTGAAGGTTGTAAAGTCATCCACCAAGAAGTAGGGAATGAATTGGCATAGTGAGAGAGGCTGTTGTCTGGGGGATCCCTGCCTCATCTGTTCCAGAATTCAGGAAGTGTATGGTGAATGAGACAGATGAATGGAAAGGATACTATTTACCAGGTAAGAACAACCTAGCAAAATGAATTCCATTCCTGCATTTAACACAGCTTTACATATGTGATATTTAAAACAGGCTTTTTGTAGTGGCTTCTAATAGTATGCGTCGTATTTTTTGCATACCCAAGCTGGAAGTCAGACCCCAAAGAAAGCAGTCACAGCAGTAACAGAAAACTGTATTAAAATACAGTGCTATAAAAAGGCCAAATATTCTGGAAAAAAAAATCTAATGTTACACTCAAAATAAATACCAAAAATTACCAAACACTTGACAATACTTTCCTTACTTTCTATATAACTCAGTACCCCAAACAGAAGATGGATATAATACTGTTTATGCCACAGTGCTGCTATGAAGATGAATTAACTGACATGTAGGGAAGACTCAGAAACCAGTCTGAAAGATGGTATAAGAATAGCGCTAAGAAAATTCTTTTTTTTTTTTTTAATTTTATGTAGCATCCGAGTCACTCTTGGCTCCTATTGCTTTGAATCTTAGGTGAAAGATGCGGGGAGGGGGCAGAAGTACATGAAAAACTTTGATGAAACTTTCACTGAGATCCACAGTGGCTGGATTGGACTACAAGGATTCAGCCCTGCAATCGGCTCTGCTTTGCAAGGCCCTTGCTAAAGGCACACTAATTTCAGTAAGTCTTCTTAGAGTCATGCTATTGGAACACCATTTTTGAACTTCCCTTTCATCCTTAGAAGCATTCATTCCAACTCAGAGGTATGGTATATGGGCAGGACTATGTGGAAAATATTTCCCCTGCTGCTTGCTGCAAATGGGCTTTCCCAGGGCTTTCTCAGGCCATATTTTATCTTTAGAACAGCTTAAAATGGTTTGATTTGGTTTCAGGTTTTTATTTAAAATGAATTGGCCACTTATTTTCTTTATATATTTTATAGAGAAAAGGATACTTGTAGGTAAATGTGAGTATACAGAGGGGACAACAGAGTAGCGTGGAGTGTACTCTTGCCATATACACTCAACAGCAAAATGATCAGCCAAGATACCTAGTATAATGATGGAACACAAAAATGCAGTCCACTTTGAATAACTTCTGATGAAACTCAGCTTTATATCCTATACTCATCTGCCAAACAGGGTTTGGCAAATGGATACGGCGAACAGGAGACTTGTGATAGCAAACACCCTTCCAATGTATTTTATTACAGAATATAATTAGTATTAGATTCAGCTCATCTCAAGTACCAATCTCCCTGGTATCTCAATTTTGTCTCATTTTTTTTCTGTGCTAACTTTTATTGGAGATAGAAGGGCATCACTTCGCAAAAGTCTATATACGTTTATGTCTATGTGCTAGATTTATACCTGGCTTTACTGTTGAAAAGGAACTTTACTGTTTAAAAGGCTTTACTTTGTTTAAAAGGAAAAAGCACAGGCATTAGAACAATTCTTTTCAAATGGTCAGTACCATTGTCCAGAGCTAGCATCTTCTCTTAATTTTCAGCAGCAGAGGTAAGATAAAAAACAATAAAGCAGTATGAATCATTTTTAGCTGCAACTCAGGCTACATCAGAATCTCTAAAAACAGTAGAATTTTGCTTAAGATTTGGATTAGCCTCATTATTTAGTTCCCACTTTAGTAGTACCCTAATAAGGGGTACAGGCATTATAAAGTTCTGTTCCCTGGAAGTCAACAGCAAAAATCCCTCTTTTACTTGGGTGGAATCATAGTGGACCCTAAAATTGTAGCTACGCTACTTTCCTGCCTCATCCTGTGAAGGATCCTTTGGATGAGATTCCAAGAACAACAGAAGAGTCTGTGGTAGCAAAAGTCTAGGGAGGCAGAAGAATCTATTAGGTGGTACAGGGACATGGTGCCTTAACTCGGACAGTCCTGGCCGCAGCAATTACCATGAGATATATACACATCACATGGAACCCATCACTTGTGGACAGGGGAAGGGCTAATGGAGAACAGGGGCAGGGAGAGGTAAGGCTGCTACAGAGAAACTTAAACGTGGCTAATTTTCCTCAGTTTCCATGAAAGAGTGCATCAGAGACTGGACATTTCTATAGGAATTTGTGGCAATTCTTGTCTCAAAGGAATATTTCCTTTACAGGATGGTATAACCTAACAAGCTGTCAGAGAAGAACTCTCCTCCCATTGTTCATCTCATCTCACCTGACCTATTTGTTATAAAAACTATTTAACAAACCCTGGAATCTCCAAGTGATTTGTTGCTATCACATAGAAGGAGAAATATCCAATAGGAACAGACTACTTGGTAGGAATACTTGAGAGCACTTCCTGTTTAAATGTCCTGAAATCTAGGGATGTATATATATTTATATAAGATAGTTATATCCATGGATACTAAAGCTTTTGACCTCTCATCCAGATTTTCAGAGCTATGCAGTGTGCTACCAGAACAATTGCACATGTAAAGAAGGGTCAAGTTACTTATTAATTCAAAAGGGGGTTTCTAGCTTTACCTTGAAAGCTCTTAGTTTGACGCATTTGCCTCTCACTATAAACAGACAAACTGTGGACTCTGAACAAATACTAGTTACATAATTATCTTTGGCCCTGTATTTTTCACTGAATCAACTGAGATGTTGCTATTATGAAAAAGAAGAGTGAAGAAAGCAAACAAACAAATGAGAGAGATAAAAGTGGCATGCAACATTCCAGATAGACACTTGCTACTGTCCTAGTTTAAGAAATATACTGTATTGTAGAAGATCCTCTTAAAGAATATTGAAAATTAAGAGTCCATTAATGGTACTATCACAACAGCAATCCCAGGAAGCTCCCCCTCTGCTTACAATAGGCAAAGCACCCAAGAGTTGACAGGGAGGAGACAGAGCCATGGCCATACAAGAGCCAATGTGGGGTTGTATACCAGAGCAACAATGTACTCTCTCCAGATACGGTATAGAGCAGGGGTGTCCAAACTTTTTGAATGTGGGGCCAGATCAGAAACTTTTTATCACCCAGTGGGCCAGCGAGCCATATTCAAAGACCTCACAGGAAGCGGTATCACATCACCCTCCCCACCAAAAAAAGGAAATTACAGTGTTTACTTTTGTTTCTTGTTGCAGCACCTTGGGCCTCAGAACATGGCTTGGAGGGCCGCACGGCAGCCCACAGGCCGTATGTTGGACAAGCCTGGTATAGAGTGTACACAGTCATCTCTGACAATCACTTTTGTAGTTGACTATGACTGTGGAGCTATGCAGCCTGCAGCACGTGTTTACGTAAAACTGCAAAATCTAGTCCCTAGTCATTGACGTTCTAGAACAATTGGTTCTGTCCTTCTGAAACATTATATAGAAATATTTATTCATACAACCTGGCCTACTGGTAGCATTAATTTGACCCTGGCTGTCTTCACATCAGATAAAATAGTATAGATTTATAACCCCCTCTGTTGTAAGTATAGGCTCAAGTTATATAAATCTGCATACTTAAATTGTGTATTTCTAGTACAGAAAGATGCACAGTTCCTAGAAATCTGGTGCTAAATTCAGTGGTTTCTCTAATTCTGCTTGGATAAAATTTCCATGATTTCAGTAAGTTTTACTGACATTCCTCCTCAATTCTTACTTGATTAAATAGAATAAGACCAGCTTGTTACAAATCCTTCAAAACCTAAAGAGGAGAAAATTTGGTTCCTTCTACAACAGATATTCATTTTTGTTCCCCTTTAAAAATGAAAGGAAACACACGCACACATACAAAATCCTAAACTAAAAGGATTATTTTTCTTTTATACAAATGTTCATCTTGAAATATATGTACTCCAGCTGTGTCTATATGAGATGCTTCTTCCTTCTTTATTAGGAAGAATTTTCTTACTAGGACGGTAGTAAAACACTGGAACAGGTTACCCAGAGAAATGATAGAATCTCCATCCTGGGAGGTTTTTAAGACCAGGCTAGAAAAAGCTTTGGCTGGGATGATCTAGTTGGGGATGGTCCTGCTTTGATCAGGGCTTTGGACTAGATGACCTCCTGAGGTCCCTTGCAACCCTAATTTTCTATGATTCTACCACGCAGTAGCTCATTACTACTGTGCAGTAGCAGCTTGAGGCATGTACCATGACAAGACACTACAGTACAGTAGCAGTGAGGTACTACTCAGTCTCAGCAGTGCCAGGAAGCCATGAGGGGAGACTACTGTGCAGTAACACCAGTTACTGCACAGCCATTTAGTACTTGGGTATGCAAGAACTAGATGTCTGCAGTAACAAGTGTGCAGTCAGCATCTCATGTAAACACAGTTTCTTATACCTGGCAATGACGATTGTCTAGGCTATTCTGGTTACCAAGACATGAGTATTTGTAATACCTGTTGGGGGGTGGGGGGACGTTAGGGAAGCATACCCTACTACAACAGAGCACGCTATTCCCAGGGGAGTCACTTAAAGTGATGAGGAAGGTTTGATCCTTTTTGTCCAAGATTTATTCTCCAGTACAAGTGACCATAGCTCAGGAGCTCATTCAGGAGAAAACACGCGTGCGCACACACATACACACACGTGCACGCATGCACACACAGATTCTGAGTGTAACAACAGTTGGATCTTCCTTTCCCCTAGTATAATCTGCATCAGGGAGCTAAGGTGAGCATCTGAATTTTTATGTCCCTGATAGTTGGTCAGATTCTGCCTCAGTCAGAGCGGCCGTTCCCTGTGCCCTCTGTTTCTAGAATCCTGCCAGCTAAACCATAATTCCACATATCAGGCAAAGTCAACATGCAGAGGAATGCAAATTGCTGCTGCATATGGACTTACACCATAACTGGCAGAGTGTAGAGGAAAATGGTGTATAGCACGAGGTGAGGGGGTGAGCTTGCACTCCCCTTTTGGACCATATCACAAGAAAAGCAACTAGGGACTCTCAAGGTAGGGACTCTCAACTAGGGACCCAATTAGGTAAAAATCCCAGCCCCCCACCCCTCACTCATAGCGCTCTCTCCCTTCCCTTCTATACTCAGCTGCACATCTCCTCCCATCCCACTCCATCCCCCTCCCCTCTCTACTGCTGCCACTGTCTTTGGCTGACCTGGGGGAGAGGAGAGTGCCAGAGCCTCTCCTGCTGTTCTCCAACTGAGCAGCAAAGGGATCTGGGCTCTGCTGGGAACAGAGGCAGCAGCAGCGATAATGGGGAGCAGGTTCTCCCTCCCTGCCTGGTTCTCCCCATGTGTTCCCTGCCAGCCCAGAAGCTGGCACAGAGTGGAGCAACCTCTCCACTGCTACTGCTGCTGCCATTACCCTCCGCTGAACCCAGTTCCTTTCACAGCCCCAGCTGAAGCAGGGTAGGAGCAGCTCTGAAGGCCACCCAGTGGTCAGCTGGGGACTGGCAGTGGTGGGCAGGGAAGGGGGGAATGGAAGGGGAGAGGAGGTGCTGCTGAGCATGACTCAAGGACTTAACAAATACCCCTGGCTGCGGCCCATGGCAAGGTCTACCCACTTTTGAGAAGGGGCAGGCAGGGTGGGAATAGGAGGTGCAGCCACTCCTGCTGTTTCCAAACACCCCTTTACAAAATCCTGGATCCACCTATGGTATATGGTATACAGAGCTGTAGATGAGCCACCCAACTCCACACTCAGTGCTCTTTAGCATTAGGGAAAAATCCTTTTCTGTGGTTTTGAGAAGCATAAGAGAATGGATCCATCCACTAGTGTGTGGGCTTTACCATAGAGCACAACAGATTCTTATGTAACATTTAATGTTATGTGTGTAACTGTTCTGCCAGGCTCTGGCAGCAGTACATGGGGTGGGTTCTAATGCAGGGGTTTTGGCCTGAGTCCCACACTGGAAATGTAGGGAGAAAGGGGAAAAAAATGGAAATGAAAATAACTAAATCTTACGATACACAACTACAAAATACCTCTGCTAAAAAAATACCCCAAACATCAATTACATTACATGTTAAAAACTTTATAATATTAAATACCATAAAGATCAGTCATCCAAAACCTCAAACACTTCAAAATATCAAATACCTTAAATATTAATTTGTTGTTACTGGTTCAGTCCCTCAATTTGAGGACAATCTCTACCACAGTTCATTGTTGGGTCTTGAGGTGACTTAGGACTATCTGCAGAAGATACAGGTCTTTCCCGCAGGAGAGAGTAGGCCACAAACAAGAATTTCCTTTCTCCACTCTCTCCTTTCTGCTTCAAGGGCAAGACACTGTACCTGGAAGCAACTGTCCCTTGGTTGGGATGCAGCAGTATTGGAGTCAGTAATATTAATTCCCCCAAATGTTAAACATTTTAAAATACCAAATACCCTAAACAACAAACATTTTAAATATCAAACACCTCAGGGTTGTTTGGTTCCAGTCTCTCTCTGAAAACTCCCCCTTTGGAAGTTGCTACTCCCGAAGCGGGAGTTAAGAAATAGCCACTTTGTTTTCAGACTCATAGTCCAGTCATCTGCTGCTGTCATGTTGCCATTGCTCCACCAAAGGTGGTACTTGAAGATTACCAACTCAGTGCTGGTAATATTGGCTTCAGCAAGCATGCAAGGATTTGTGTAATGATCTTCCCATTCAATATGGAGGATTTTCTGGAGGTATTAGTGGTGACACTGTGAAGGAGGGAAGGAGCCGACAGGCTCCGAGGCTCCCCACCCTGGAGCAATCACCTTCAAGCCCCGCTCTCAGACCGAGAGCGCGGGATGAACTCGTGCCTCTGCCAGGTGCAGGGAGGAAGGTGGGGCCCAGATGGAGAGGGACGACATAAAAGAGGCGCCGGCGGCAAGCAGAAAGGAACCGGAAGAAGGCGGAGAAGGAGCCGATGCCAGCGGGAGCACACACGGGCGGATGCGAGCCGTCCTGAGATGCAGCAGGACCTTCTGGGGTAAGGTTAAACCCCAGCAGGGCACGGGAGCCAAGCCGCAGACTGTTTGAGGCTGCCGGGTGCGGCTACACCCGGCAGGAGCTGGGAACTGTATATACGGTAATACTGGGGCACTCACAGACGGTGAAACTGCCTCGCCCATAATAAGGAGGACCGAGTGGCCTCCGGAAGCCCTAGAGAGGGCTGAAGAGCTCAGAGAGAGCCAGAGAAAGGGTGCCAGCACCCCAGCATACAGGGTAATATCGCGGAAGGCAGCTGAGAGACAAAGCCACCCCTCACTCTAGGGAATCCCTGGCTGTAAACTTTGTGTTGACTGTTACATTTCTTTTACGGACGTTTTTTGAGCATTGTCCTGACAAGTGACCGGCCTGGATAGACGGTCAACATCCCGGCGGTATGGGCAAGGGTGTAGGGGAGGCAGAGCCCGCATCGATGGGACCCCGTGAACGGGAGGAGTCTCACTTCTGGACTGGCATGGTATTCTAAAACTGAACCGGATTACAATCAAAGTCGTGGCAGGTGAGTTGGACGCATGCAACCACAGGTGAGAGACCCGTAGCCAGTGGGAGTTGGTCCCGGCACAGGGAGGGGTGGCTATCGCGGAACCACCCTCCCACAGATACCTCTCCAGGCTCTTGAGATGATAACAGTAAGCCACCCATGTTTCACATCTGTAGAGAGTGGGAATGAAGATTGCATTGAACCTGGATCTTGGTGCCCTTCTGGAGAGTGCAATCAATAAAGACATGCCAAAGCACACCAGATCCTGTACTGGATCTCCTCAAATGTTCACTGTCAGCGAGGGGGCTACCAAGGTAGGAGAAGTTCTTAAGTACTTCCAGGGTCTTTCTCTCCATGATAATTTGGGGAGGGGGTCACATTCATGACCCCAAGCAGGCTTATATAGAGCACTTTAGTCTTTTTGATATTGAGAGAGGGACCCAACATTTGGAAGGCTTCTGCAAAGAGATCCAGTGCAGTCTGGTGGTTTTCCTCAGTGCATGCATGGATGATGCAGTTATCAGCCTATTGAAGATAAAGGATGGTTGTTTTGAGTGCTTTAGTCTTTGAGCAAAAATGTCCCAGATTGAAGAACCCTCCATCCATTTGGAAGATAGACTCTGAGCATACTACGTCTGGAGACGGCATAGAAGCTGGGGTTGAGCTAATCCAGGGAGTCTAGCCCTGAAGGCCTCAGGATGATGAGCTCCTGGCCAGGAGGGCTGCAGGGGGATGCTGGGCTGACCCCAGAGCCATGCTCAGGACTGTGAACATGATACGGGTCCTGCTACCCCTGGGTAAAAGAAGCCCTGCTGCAAGACAACAGGATGTAACTTACTGTTTTCACTGGTGGTTGTGGCAAGGACTGTGGGGGGTTGCTTTGGAGGTCCCATTAGTGCCCTAGGGGTATGCAATTCCCTTGAGCCCCACTGAGGGCAGGGTCAAGAAGTAGTCAGGTGCCCAAGAGGGAAGCAAGCCCATAGAGGGGCAGAATCCAGGGCCAGAAGGCCCAGTGCCCAAGAAGGCCAGAGACAGGGGCCAAGGGCCCAACACCCAGACATTGCAAAGAGACAGAAATGAGCCAGCAGCCTGAAGCCCAAGACGGGCTAAACCAGAGCCCAATAGGGCAAAGCTAAGGCTGGCCCAGAAGCCAGGTCCAATCCAGTGGATCCTGAGCTAAGCAGCCCAGCAAGAGAAAAGGGGCAGAGGCCAAGTGGGCTGAGACCCTTACAAAGAACTGATCAGATAAACAGCACCTGTGAAGCATAGGCATGGTGTAAGGGGAAATTTGTAACCACATTATAAGACCTTACAGGCAATGGGTATCTCAAGGTCCGTACAGATCAGGAAGACCGAACTATGGACAGATCCAGTTTGGGCTAGTAGGGTCTGAAAGGGGATCTGTTGGCATAGGAAGGACAAGGACTGGCTCTAGAATTAAAAGGCAGCTCTCCTTTCACAATGTAACAATTCCATCAAGGCTTGGCAGGTGAGGGCAGAGGGAAGGGTACCTAGAATCAGGTTAAGGCAGTGTCCATTTGGCCACCAAGGGGTAGCATGGTCACACCTGGGTCCTTGGTCCTGCTACAGCCTTGTGGGCCAGATGGGAGCAAAGGATGGTCAGCAGGTTGGACTGAGTCCCGGTGCCAGGATCTGCCCCTGAGCTGCCTTTACCCAGCCCACATAGATGGGGCCTCAGGGCCCTGTGCCATCCCCCTACCCTCGTGCTGAAATTGGGGTCTTGAGCCCCATGCCAAGAGTGGGTCCCATGCTGCCCCGTGTGCCTGATCCATCATGCAGAGCCAATGTATGTGGCTGGTGGGGCTCCCCACAGGCATGGAAAATTGTCAGCAAGGAAGTGAAGCCACCCTCCCCCACCGTCAAATTGCCAGACCCATGGGGAGCCCTGCCAGCTGGATGACACTGGCCTGGAGGCCAGATCTAGCTGGTGGGCTGGAGTTGAGCACCCCATGTCTAGAAACTACAAATGCCAGATTTAAAACTTTCCAATCAGTATTATTTGATTAATTATGTAAGTGATTTTGGATACATAAGGTTTTTGTTGTTCAGAGAGCTCAGTATTGATAAATGGACACTTCTACAACTTGCAGAACAACCATAGAAACTTTGTTGTCAAATAAATTTGGGGGAAGATAGCAGTAACTGAAAGTACAGGTTCAGGTATACTTAACGTGCTTCAACCTTCTCAAAGTTCCTACCATTTGCTGGAATTGCCATTGAAAACAACTGGGCCAGTTTCTTTCCTAGCATAAACAAATGAAATTGCATTTTAGTCTAAGTAGCTGTACTTAGTTAAACCAGCAGAAAAAATTGCCCTCCAAAATTTTCAAGTTAGATAAATTGTAATTTTGCTCCAAGTAAAGTGAGTGTTAAGGTTATCATTAATTTTGATCAGACCACGATCAAGTGAAATAATAATAAAAGACTACATCATCAGCTATGCTTTATTAATTATTTAATAATAAGGCACTACCAGTTAGAATAGTAGCATACACTATTTTGTAAAGTTAGTGAATTCTTAGTAATGAGGTTTCTACTATAGTACTTTCCTATTAAATCTTTAATGAGAAAGAGAGAGGCACTTTTTCCAGGGTGAATATTAAGTTATGCAGACTATCAAGGTTCTATAGTAAATATAGTATCACAAGTGTGATATTATTATGTAGGACAGCTCCTTAGCTCTTCCTGCCATTAGTCATTGCTACTATCATGCTCGCCCCTATTGCTCCATTCTCAAAAGCAATCTAGTGAAAAGGGGAAGTAACAGAAAGGCTGTGTTTTCGTTTAAAGAAAAGAACTATTATAAGAATGACCCAGAACCATTCAAATAATAGCGAGCATACGTGTTTTTCTAATGGCTTAGTTTTAAAGTCAAATTTAAACATTAGGTACGTCATGCTTACTCTTCAGTGTGGCCATAAATATGAACAACTATGACCAATATTTTTGGCTTTTGTTTCTGTTTTTTTTTTAAGGAGCCTAAAGTCAGGTTCCTGCATGTATCCTTCAGAACCTGATTCTCCTGACTTGGACTTCTATCCAAATTCATGAGGTCTTACATAAGCATGGCCATGCAATTTATGAAGCTGGTGGGAAAGAATAACTTGGCCCAGGAGGACAAGAGGTCACAGAAAAACAGAAATCCAATCCTTTGGGTTATGTAAATCAATGGCAGATCTAGTACAGGATTGGCACCCAAATTACATAACCATGGAAAACAGGTGCAAGCATGCACAGTTAGCATCCGCCAAGCCACCACGCAGCGACTGACAGCATGAAACTAGGAGTTTTTTCAAGGAACGCAAGTCAACTGTGAAAGACACAATTTAAAATGCCTGCTATGCTCTGAGTGGCAAAAATGAACAACACACACACAGAGTTCTAATCATGATGAATATATGGCATAAAAAAATATCAAGCTGTTAGGGAAACAATTCAAAGCAATTAAAAGTAGATAAGAGAAAGTGTTTTTTCATTTACCAAGTGGAGCAGGAAGAATTTGCTTTTTAATATGTTTTGTTTGAATGACAACTTAAGCAGCTTTCTCCCCCACATACAACTAAAAAATAGTTTGGGCAAAAATAATTGTATTTCCTTTAACAGAGCAGACATTCCAGCAAAAATTGAGATTAAACCATCCTTTGAAAAGTATAAATTTTCTTTTTCAAACCTACATACAGCTCATTAGCACTAATGGAACATATCTTACAAGCCCCTTCTTGGCTTTGAAGTTTTCAACTGCAATCCTGAGAGATTTATGAGACTTCTGCTGGGATTCAGCAAGTGGTCTGCCAGTTGGCACATGGACTTTTCTACTCTCCCCACCACCAAAAAATCCAACTATTTTTCTACTGAGATTCCTAGTGTATACTTGTTCTGTCTTACTACTAGCTGCTGCTGCTCATATGGTATAATGGTTTTGCCTTACTAGTTTAAGTTAGAGAATAACATTTTAAAAAGCAGCAATTAAGTAAATTGTAAGAAGAGAATGTTTTGGCACGGTTTAAATGTATTGTTTTGATTTTCATTTCAAAACGTGTTTCATATGTAAAAATAAATTTTAAAGTAAATTCAGAACAAAATGTTTAGAGTGATGTGAATTTTTCCCCAAACTTTTATGTGGAATTTAGCGTTTGGATTTGGAACAAAAATATGTGAAGCACCATTGTGACATTTCCAGTGAAAGAGAGATTTTGATGCCCCTTCTTCACCAGCTAGCATTCTGTTACATACGGCATACCCATGGCAAATAATTTTTTTCTCCTTAATTCCCTTCCTTCCCAATGACACATTTTGTTAATAAACGGCTCCTGCAGTCACAGTTTCCTGTAGAAGGAAACCATCAGGTCCATGGAGGGATATGTGATCTCAGGTAGCTTGAGTCAATGTTAGGAGCATTTTGGAGATGTAGACAGAGCCCTTTAACTGCAAACATAGGTGTTTGACACACTGTGTTCAGCAAGCAGCAGAAACACCTACAAGCCCAAATTCAACCATGAAGATTAAAATCCTGGCACAGAGGGGACACTTTTAGGTTGGAGAGAGCAGTCCTGAGCCTACTGCCAGTGCAATGGTCGGTTTTGCAAGGCGGGCGCTGGTTGGAGACCAGCCATCCTCCCCTTGCCTGGCAGCTCCTCTCTTCCAGCCTTCATCCTCTCTTTTCCTTTGCTCTCCCACCACCTCCTTTAGTCCGAGCTGTTTCTGGGCCCTCCTCTCACCCCTCCCGAGGCACTGCTCCAGTTTTAAGCCTCCCGCCCCCCGGAGGAGACAAAAGCATGCCAGGAGTGGCCGGCTGGAGGAGGGGGCCGCATTTTGGTTCACCCTGGCAACCCCCTGACATGCCAGCTTGCGGGCCTATTATATCAAGCCCTCTTGGCAAGAAAACCTGCAGCACAGCTAGGTCAGTGTGTGTGTGCTGGCGGGGGGGAGCTCTGTGTCGGCTTTCAAGACTCCGCCTCCACGATCCCCCAAGCTGGGGCTTGGCTTGCAGCCTTTGTGCTGCGCTCCCTGGAGCCCGGAGCCCCTGTGGACACCGGGCGGGTCCCTTCCCGGCGGGCTTCCCCTGCTCCCCGCCGGCAGCGGCAGCCGCCGCCCTGCCTCAGGCTTGCGGAGGGGCAGGACAGCCGCGGCCCCGGCCCCGAGCCCGCCTCTTGCTCGAGTCAGGCGGCTGCGGGGGGAGGGAGGCCGGGGCTCTGCCGAAGCAGGAGGCGGAGGAGGGGGAGGGGGAGGCGAGGGCAGGGCAGGAGGCGGCGCTGCCGGCGCGGCGGAGCCCGCACAAGGAGCCGGATACCCTGGACAGCGCATCGCCGCCGCCGCCGCCCGCGCACCCCGGCCACATGGTGAGTCCCCGGGGGCCGCCCCTGCGCCGCCCGCCCTTGCAAGGCACGAAGCGGCCTGGCCTCAGCCCTCTGCCCCGGGCGCGGCCTCCCCAGCTGTGCCCCCGCGGGCTGCCAGGCTCAGCTCCCGCCCCCCGGCCTGGGGCTGCCCCGGGGTCCCCTCCGCCTTCACCCTGCCCTGCGGCGCCTCCCCTCAAGACCAGCCTTGAGCCGGCGCCCCGGAGTGAACCGACCCGCCAGCCCCGGGCCGCCACCTTACACCAGCTTAACCCCGGCAGCTCGGCCCCAGCCAGAGGGAACTGCGGGGGGGATATGCACAGCTCCCCCAGCCCAACCCTGGGATGGGAGCGCGGGTATCTAGTGTACCCCCCAGGTATCAGTAGCCAGGTGAACTCAGGGCTTGGGGAGCTTCCCCAGCTGCCCCGTGCCCATCAAGAGGCTGCCCTGCCGAGAGAGGGCACCAGGCAGTACGCAGGCAGAGCCAATGCATGAGGCTCAGCTGTGGGGGCACTGCCCTGGCTGTGCTTCTGCCAAACCTGGACACCACCAGCCTTGCCCCAAGAGAAAGACGCGAGGCTGGGGAGTTCCCCTGTATTCCTCTTGGCAGCCTTTCAGGGGTGCCATTTGCTCTGGTGGAAGAGAGCACTTGAGCTAGCTTGTGGCACCCTTTGGGTCAGAGGGTGGGAGGCAAGCCTGGCCTTAGCGTTTATGCAAGCAGGAGTTGAAAGCTAGACTGGCAGTAGCAGACAGTAGACCTCAATACACCTTGTTAGATTTAAGGCACCCTTTGGAAAGTGCCCACTCTTAGCGTTGACTTGTTTCTCGACTACAGAAAAAAATAGAGCAATTCCTCTGTTGCAAAGAGCTCAGAAAGTGGGTCAGAAAGTTGCTGATGCTACAGATCCCTATTTGGAGTCTCTGGTTGTATCTTGTGAATCACATGCAGGTATTTCCAGCCCTAACAACGCTAATGTTGCATAATAATACCTCATGGCACCCTTAAAATGATCTTAAGGCACCCTAGGGTGCTGCAGCACCATGGCCAAGAATCACCTGAGTAGGGACATTTCAGAGGTTTATGGAAGGGCTACAGAACTTGAAATAAAAACGGGAAGGAAGTCCCAGCTAGAGAGGCATTACAAGATTGTTAGTTTGCTCTTAGTTATGAGGCTCAACCTATCAAAATAGAAAATAATTGCTTCTTGTCTAGGAGTAAGCAAGCTGGATTTCAATGTCAGTGTCAGCTTTCTACCTCAGAGCCTGTAACCTGTAAAGCTTAGACTGTTTTGGGAACAATTGTCTTTCCTTCTTAAGAAATCTAACAATGCTTTTGAATGCAATGATTGAGATCCTTGGGAACTGCAGCACCTTTCCCTGACATTTTATCTGTCTCCTTTTAGTTTTTAATTTAATTGGTTGAACATTTCAACAAGTTTACAGTCATGTTGCAGCCTTTTCAAGGGAGGAAGGAGAGAGGAAATGTATAACAGCCAGGCATATCTACCACATGTGGTTACTTTTATATAGAAGGAAAGGTTAATATATTAATACATAGGCTCAGTTCCTCTTACTAGGATTTTACAGCACTCACCATAAGCCAAATACAAAGCCAGAAAACCAACAGCTTGATTTTGTAAGGTATTAGGCACTTGGAACTGAGATTCCTCTTGATTTTCTGTCTGTATTTTATTTATTTCTAAATATTTTAGGATCATATGCACAAATGGAATTTTATTCCTGAAGGTAAGTTAATAGAAGTGCTTGCATACATAATGAATCTTAAGTGGTGCACTGCTTTTCCATATGATGAATATAAATAATGGAATTTTATTTATCTGAGTGATATAAGAGCCTGAGAACTTTAAAAGCAGAGTGCTTCAGGCAGTCAGACTGCAAATGGGAGATTTTAAAAAATATCCTTGTGCTGATAGTTGCTTCCACAATACATAGTGGATTAAAACTGAATTAAACCTCATAATAATCCTGAGAAGCAGAGGAGCATCACTCCCGTTTTGCAGCTGAGAAGAACAAGTCATGGGAAAGTTTAGTAATTAATCTAAGGTTTCATCAGAGATAGGAAGCAGGTTTTGGAACAGATTTTCTGTTTTCAGCCACGTGGTTTAGCAACAAAACCATTCCTCCTCTTAAACTGGGAGGTATATTCTGATTTAAGAGCCATCTGGCCATTCCTCACACATAAAAATAGTGTGAAAACTCAGCATTTCAGCTGCACAATATCCAGAGAAAAATAGCTGATTTCAGGGAGGGTGGCCAAACCGTTATGATTCAAGATGGACAGTTCTAATGTAGTTTTCCACTTACAAGGTATAAGGAGCTACCCATTTTACCTTTAAAAAAAAAGCCAGGGGGAGGGCAGGTGGGGTTGGGGAAAGACACACACTGAAGTTATCCTTCACCTGTCTGACTCATTCAATCTCTTAAATGTCTGATTGTGCCTGTCCCAAATCTAGGAAAAAGTAGGAGGGAATGGTGGAAGAGATAATATGACAGAGTATTCTCTTGAAGAATTCCTTTGCAGCAGGCTTGCTAATACCAGGCATAGCTGAAAACCCACTGTTACCATACAATACCATGCTATTCTAAGAAAAAAAGTATTCTAAAAGGAGCTGTCTAACCTTGCTCCTGACACAGCCAACAGAAAATTATCATAGTCTTTAACAGCTACATTTTCAGGTACAGGTGCACAGAAACCTGGGTTTGAATCACTATAGCATTACTCCACTTTTGCTAGTGTGATTGTCAGCCTCCGGTAGAGTTGCACTACACAGATGTAAAAGTGTTTGGTGTGGGCCTATCTTGGAGCAGCATTTATGTCTGGAAGTCAGTTGCTTTTATTCAATGTGTTTGTAAATGGAGCAAGTACATTTCTGCTTTAGAAAATTAGCAAGATCTACAGGGGGATGAAGCTGTCTGCTTTACATCCTGAATCTGAAATTAGAATAATTAACAGTAAGTTACTGTAAACTGTGTAAAGCTAATCAAGGATCCCATCTCAGGATTGCATTAGTTTGATTATGGCAATGATCTAAGGGATCCCAGTGTCCCATAGGACACTGTGTAGCACAAATGGTTGAAACATGAAGGTAATGATACAATTAGAAGGCAGGTTTTCAGAACTGATGAATCAGGTCACAGAATTACCTCTGGGATTTTCTAGCTAGATCAAAATACAGCTGCCTGAGGCAGTTAAAATGTTCTTTAAAGGCTGATTCCAGGTCAGCTCCATCAGCATAAGTCTAGAATCATTTTATTTACATTCAGTGGATTAACTTTGGATTTATCTTTATGGAATCAATATCCAAGGCCTACCCTAAACTTTTATTTCCAAGTCACAGAACAGTTGGTTAATCTCAGAATTGTTCTAGGACAGTTGGCAGCAATAGATACAAGGTCAGAATTGCATATGCATGTGTTAGCAAATGTGGACTATTCTGCACTTGGAACAATCGGCTGCTACTGAACACATTTTTATATATTTTGTCACGTAGAACTTCTTGAAGTGAAGAAGAGAGAATAATAGCCTGACAGGAATGGAAAGGAAAAAGTCCCCCAAAATTGTAATCTCTCAAGATATTTAGAAGTATTGCTGGGAACATACAACTGAAAAGGACCCCGTAGGCCTATACCAAGCTTAAGGGTCTTACAGGATACAATGAAAATAGCAATGGCTTGCTTCATTAGCAAGAGTTGGAAGAAAAATGCATCTACAGAGGAAGCAGGATCACAACTAAAAGTTTTGCCACAACAAAGATTTCTACTGGAACAAATTTATTAGACATAAATGGATGAGCCTAACCCATTAACTGAAAGGGGATTTTATGAGAAAAAGTACTTCAGGTCTCTGCCTTTGAAGACAGAGAGAGAAGAGATCCTTCAAAGGAATGTCACCACATTTGCTAGATACATATTTATGTAACCTGCACTTTGATACATACTTTGCTAAGGATGCTGTGATGCAAGCTTCAGCTAAATAGGAAGTGTGAATATGTCTCGACCCAAGTTTGGCATTGGATAAACAGTAGTGACCCAGAGTCAAGTTAGAGTGTTCTGCCATAGCTATCTATGTAGAAGCCAATTTGATGGTGGAGATGGATCATTGCCCAGAAGATAGTGAGCACTAAAACACTTCATTTTATCTTGGTGTAATCATTAGTACTAGCAGCAGGATTCTGCAGGATTATTGGAGCAATGGAGTCCAAGCCTGTTCTGAACAGTTCTCATCAACTTCTCTGTGGTGTTACATGGGTGTTAGAGCAGAATTGGACCCATGGTGTATGGAAATATTTGTCCAGTCCCCCATGTTGAGAAAGTAAATATACCTTTGCACCTTGCTATGAAATAGAGAATAAACTAGATCAGGTCCTCAGGTCATATAACTTGCTACAGTTCCAGGCGCTAGACTTCTTATCTATGGATACTGTGTGCAAACAGAAACCAGCCTGGCACAAATCCACTAGTGACAAAGAACTCACTGTCAGAGATTACTTTCAGGGCATGTCAGATCTGATGTGGCAGTCAGCCTTGTCAGTCCTTCCATCCAAATTCTAAGACCACATATCAAACCTATACCAATCAATAAATAGTACTAGTGTAACTTTGAAGATATTTACCTTCAGAATGTACAGTGGCTTTGGACTACTGATGAGTGCACATAAAAATGGCTGGGTATGAATATTCCTTTTTGAGCTTTACAGACACCATATTTTAGACCTCACCTGCTTTTGAAATCCAACTGATAGCAGAATCAGTACTATATTTAAGATCTATTCTAGAGTCTATTTACTCTATTCATGTGCACACAGACCAGAATTTAGCCCTGTTTCTGCCTCTGGGTGGCCAAAATGTAACCTTAAATTTTATTTTAAAACTTGAGAAAAGAATGCAGAGAGGTTAGTGACTAGAACAGAATGCAACCTTGCCCTGATACCCTGGATTTCATGATACTCCAGTATACATGAACACATTCATAAAGTGGTTCTAAAAAAAGCAACCACCCCAGATAGCGTTTTCATCCCTATATATGACTAGTGTAAATGACTGCATATAGAGCAAAACAATGGTGCATCAGGCACCACGTCTTCCATAGAAGATTAGAATATGTTTAAATGAATAACTGTCAGGTTATTCACAAAAAAAGAAAAAAAATAAAGAACGAAGCATGACTAACTGGAGCTGCCAGCACTAACTTTTTATTTATATCACATATGGTGAAGAATACTGGAAAAAAGCAGAATGAGCCACTGAAAGGAGCCTGAAAACATCTGTGATGCATCTGGTTTTCAGCAGGTTTCTCTGAGGTCTGTGAAGATATATTGTTTCTTTAGCTCAAATTCTTGCACCATTATAGAAATGCATGAGGACAGGAAGAAAAAAGAAATTCCTAATTTGTACTAAGCCCCTAATCTTGTCTAAATTTGCTCCTATAGAGTTTCTCTTGATTTTGCCACTGTGAAAGGAAAATTATTTTCAAGCACTCAGTTTACTTGGAGGGAAAAAAACACTCGTAGAGGGCGTGGGGGAGGACCCAGAAGGATAGATGGCAGTATAATCTGATATTGTATACATTTGATAGGCTATTTTATCCCCTTGTACAAGCACAGTGATATCAATGAAGTCACATCCAGGCATGATTTTGACCTAATGTTTCTTTATGTCCCACTATACAAGTGGTCACATTAATCTCTGCATACAAAGCTGAAAAAGTGGAGCTGTTGCTATGCATTTGGAATTAATGAATAAATCTCATACAGTTCAATTCTAAAATATGTGGTCAATGACAAAGTAATACTTGTTAACTCCAAATCAGGGATTAGTTTTCAAAGGAACAAAAGAAATGGGAGATTAGGAGGTCAAAGATATGCAGCTTGGTTGGGTTTTTATTGATCATGATTATTGCTTATTTGTAACCTTCCTAGAGTCCATCAAAAGACAAGAGGAGAAATTCTCTTCTTTCCCTGTTTGCAAAAGGAAAAAATAAAATACCCTATAGATTTGCAAACAAATATTTTTTTTATCACCAGCAGTATACTTACACTCCCAAATATCACTTTTATTAATGAATTCTAAGTGCTTAGCAACAGCCCACCTTTAAAGGGGGAACCCCCCACAAATTAAAAATGATCATCTTTATTTTTACCATCCCTTATGGTTTGCTTCATTATTTCCCAGACATACAGACCACCGTATTTGACTCGGCCTGCACCAAACACAATATTGTTACACATGAAATACAGGAAACATACAGCTTCATAAGTTCATTAATGAGACAACCCTCAAAGAGAAGGCTGAAAGGAGATCCTGTGGCCGCCTACAAATTCATTATGGGGATGCAGCAAGGGATCAGAGATGCTCTGTTCACCAGGGCGCCTCTTGGGGTAACAAGGACCAATGGTCATAAACTGACAGAGAACAGATTTAGGCTAGCTATCAGGAAAAAATTCTTTACAGTAAGGGTGGCAAGAATTTGGAATGGGTTTCCAAAGGAGGTGGTACTATCCACTACCTTAGGGGTCTTCAAGAGAAGGCTGGATAGGCATCTGGCTGGGGTCATCTGACCCCAGCACTCTTTCCTGCGCAGGCAGGGGGTTGGACTCAATGATCTGTTCAGGTCCCTTCTGACTCTGGCATCTATGAATCTGCATTGTTTGTAAGACCCTTGCTATTCTCTAGCACAGGGCCTTGGCATAAGCTCTCCAAGCCATAAGGAACATAGCAACACCAGTTCAGTTATGTCGGAATATGAGGCTTTGCAATTTGTACTACTGGCAGTCCTCAGACTTACAACACAATTGGTTCCTGAAAACTGTGTCTTAAGTTGAAACGTTGTAACTTGGAACCAATTTTCTCATAAGAAACAATGTTATAAATGGGGGATTTGTTCCTGAACCAAGGCTCAATATCCTATTTTCACCAAAAATACCCCAGGATTTTGTACTCAATCAATTATAGATGTGTAATATAGCTACATTAATGTATATATTGTAAATAGCAATCATATTGATTTGGAAGGCCTTCTTTGAGGTGACTTTGCTCAACTTTTTGAAAGGCTCTTGGTTGGAGTTGTTGAAGGGTTCTTGCCTGGATGGAGTCTTCTCAGGAGTCTTGGCTGCAGGTTTTTCTGGAGACTTTTCTGCTTTCTTAAAGAAAGTGTCCAAGGAAGTTTGGACAGATGTTCTCTAGGGAGATGAGCAATGCAGCAAACTTGTTTGCTGGCATGGCGTCGCATAGGATCAAGCGTTGTAAAGTCAAAACTGATGTCATAAAGTTGAAACAGGGTATCAATTTATAAAGATTGTAAGTGCAAAACATCACTTGAAACATTGTAAGTCAAGGACTGCCTGTACCTCTTTCTCTCCAAGCCCATACTAAGAGCCTGGTTTAAGGGAAACAATGTTTTTTGGGTACTAAGGTTTAAGGGAACTGGTTTGGGGTATTAAGATTTAAGAGTATGCCTTGAAACAAGGCAACCATCTCCATCTAATTCCTACCACTAATTGCATGTTAGAGCTCAACTGTCATAGGAAATTATGGCATATCTGAGTAATGTTTATGTAATTTTGGAATTTTAAACATGATTTACTGTTTTCTCTCCTTTAATCATAAGGGCTGTATTACAGTCTAGCTGCATATAGTGCAATATATGTGCATATAGTTGCATATATACATAGCTGCATATATGTGCAATATGTGGCTAGTTTGCCATTTTAACAGGACATTAGTTGAAAAAAATTGGCTGAACACATGGCATAATGTAATTTATGAGGCCATTAAGATGAGACTCATGCTACAAATGTGAAATCTGCCAGGGCCCTTAATCAGGTGCAAGCGAAAACTGTAATATTCCTGCATGAATTAGAAGGCAGGGTTCAGTCAGCTTAAGCAGGGCCTTTAATACTGATATCAATTTACTAACTGGTTAGCGTTATTTGCATAATTTAAAAGGGGATACATGTTTGCCTTGCTCACAGGAATCTTAAGCAGATTATACTGCATAGGACACTCTTAGATGACATTGCAGCCATTTAACACTAGAGCTGGATTTTTATTTGACAAGCATTTCTGAAGTACAGGCAGTCGTCAAACTTACAACACAACTGGTTCCTGAAAACCGGGGCTTAAGTTGAACCATTGTAACTTGGAACCAATTTTACCATAAGAAACAATGTTATAAATGGGGGATGGGTTGCTGAACCAAGGCCCAATACCCTATTTACACCAAAAATAACACAGAATTTTGTACTCGATCAATTATAGATGAGCAATATAGCTACATTAATGTGTTTATATTGTAAATAGCAATCATATCAATTTGAAAGGACTTCTTTGAGGTAACTTTGCTGGAATTTTTGAAGGGTACTTGGCTGGAATCTTCTCAGGAGTCTTGGCTGAGTTTTGTCTGCTTTCTTAAAGAAAATGTCCAAGGAAGTTTGGACCTGTGTTCCCAGGGAGATGGGCAACGCAGCGAACTTGTTTGCTGGCATGGCCTGGCATCGGATCAAGCATTGTAAAGTCAAAACTGATGTCAGAAAGTTGAAACAGGGTGTCAATTTATAAACGTTCTAAGTGTGAAATGTTGTCACTTGAAATGTTGACTGCCTGTATTGAATTTTCATTCCAGTAGATTGTTTTTAAGAGTTTGACTTAAAACAAACTATTTTGCTTCACTTTTGACTACATGTACACAACATACTTTGAAATGAGAAATAGTCTTGGAACAAAAAAATTGTTTCAGTTTCAAATATAAATAGTTGAAGATCATGCCTGACTTGGAACATTGATAATTTCACATATCATTATTATTTTTCTTATAAAAATATTTCATGAGGAATTGTTATTACAGCTGTGTGAAATGAAATGGGTATAATGATATCTACTGGAGGTAGGAAGATCTGAGTAATAAATCTAGATGGATACTGAGCAATTTAATAATAACATTGAAAGCTTCTGGTGATGTTTTCTAAATGCTGTAGAAATGACTTATGATTCTGTGTCACATTTTTTTAATCAGCACGTGGACCTACAGTCTTTGTTAGGTTCATTTGTCTGAGATAAGACTGTTTGTTAGGAAGTGAAAGAGGACACATGCCAGGTTTCAATATACTAATATCACAGAAATTGCTTTGATAGAACTTTCGGTTAGTAAATAGTTGAATTTTCCCCAGAAGAGGGGGGACAGGGGGGTTTCACTTCTATCTACAGAGAAATATGATTCTGAGAAAAGAGAGAAAATAGTTCAAGGAAGATATTGGGGAGATGGATAAGGGTAAATGGTATATCAGACTAAGATTTTATTTTTGAATCTCACACACACACACACACACTGAAGGTGCTGAAAATAGTTCAATTTCCAGCATACTGATTTTTCCCACTCCTACAGTACAGAGAACATTTATCAAAACCAGTGGTTTCACTGGGTCTTAAAGGCCTTGGCTAATTTGTGTTCTCAGTTACACAATTACTGAGATTGGTGGCTTGGATGAGTGCTACAATATGCATATATGAATAAACCATGTACAATGCATGACTTGCAATTGCTACTGGGGAGAAAGCAAACCTGCAATTAATTCATTATTAGATTTGAATATTAAAAAGTTTTATTTTCTTTTTGCCAATTATTTAAGGCGTTTCCATAATATAGTTAATTTTAAGCATTCTGTAAGTGTTTCAGATTTGAATAATTCACCCCTAAACCATTTTAATTCTATGGTTCAGAGTTATCAGAAAGCACAACTAATCACCTTCCCTTAGTTTTTATAGTGTACCAGTAGACTGTCAGGCTAGTGCTGGCCCTATGTGCCAGGAGCCTGGCTCATAGTATTGAGGTTTTATTAACTGAGGAAGAATTATTCTTTATTTACCTTTGATATTTCAAAGACATTAGAAGGAGTGGGGAGTAGGTGGGAGGGAGGGAGGAGAAGGGGAGGAAAGAGGGATAGTAAAGAAAGCTTTCACCTCTCAATATGCCATAAGTTGGCAACAGCAACCTGACCCCTGCTTTCTCTTAAAAATAGTATATAAATTAAAAACTGAATACAAAAGTCAGTTAAGCTATCTCCTCAAAATGCTATAAAAGTATTTGGAATAAAGATGTTAGTTATCTCCTCAAATGCTTTTAAGTGTAGGGTGGAAGGGGAGAATAAATAAGGATCAGGTAGTCTAATATGTAGGTGCTACTCTTTCTTCAGGATTAGTTTTATGTCCTTGCCCAACATCTTGCAACATTTATATCTTGAGTTTGCTTCTTCCTTGCCATACACCATACATGAATTTTCACAGCCAACTGGAAGTAAAAGAGCCTTGTTCCCTCCTTCTCTGCTGCCAGCTTGGACAGAAACCTTCCAAAGAGTAATGTGCACTCAACCTGGCAAAGAATGAATGGCTGGCAGTGACCTCAGGAGGGATCACTAAGGCAAGGTTTTGGCATTCTTTTCAATAGTAAGCAAATACCAAATAATACTGTCCCCACAACTTCAGGCTCAGCATGCTTGTTTGATGGCTGCAGCTAGCCAATTTGGTTCCCTTGCTGCCTACAGGCCAGAGGAAAAGTCACACGAGTGCTGCAACCACTATGTAGCAGCTTTTGTTTCAAGATGTTATTGTGCGTATGATGTTGTTGCTCAGATAAATATCTGTGCAAGTGCTTTGTTGTAATTTGTGAAGAGCATTGCATTTTTAAGAAGATGACATTTCAAATGAAGGGAAGATAGTTTAACAGCTATTTTGACTGAAAAAAAAGTCAAACAAGTTGGTTTAAGAATTTTGACAACTCTACATCTTCTGTGCATACTTGGCAGGTATTCTAGACACTACACTGGCTAGTTTGATGGACTGGTATCCATTGCTTGTAGCATGGGATTGATTACCCACCCCCCACATCCTCTGGTGTTTGTTTTTTTTCAGTTCCATGACAGACTTTGGATGCATCTTCTGGCTCTGGCCAGCACAGGCTGGAGGTGTCCTACCCAACCAGTCATAGGCACATTCTAAACCCCAGACTATGTCCAAGGCCAAATTAACCCTTTAGTGGGCCCTAGCCAAATAAACTCCTGGGCCTTGGGCTTGTTGAGACCCTCCTCCCCCTCCCCACAGTGCTGCTGCCTGTGTGGAGTGGGGCTTGGAGCCACTGCTAGGAAGCAGCCACCATGGCAGCAAGGCCAGCAGAGGGGAGGGGAAGGAAAGGGAGGCAGATGGGACCATTTGCACCACTGTTGAGGAGGGAAGGGCTGGGGTCCCCTGCCGCTCAGGGCCCTAGGCATGTGCCTAATTTGCCTTTGCATTAATTTGGCCCTGACTATGGCAGTAAGGATGCTCTGTGTCTATTCTTGAGCCCTCCACCTGCTGCATGCTTGAGGTGACTGCTGGGGAAAAAACTGGAGCATCCTCACTAGCATAGTTCTGGGTTTGGAGCATGCCTATAGCATGCACAAGCCCCTTATAAGAAAAAGCAAGGAGGTACCTTAAGCATGAATACTTTTCTTTCATGGCTACATAGCCATATTTACCTCTTGTTCCCTACATTTCTAGTTGGAGTGCACTTCTACCAGTGTTAGGCCTCATGCTGTGACCTGCCATGTGATAGAACTGTGTAGTTTATACAGGAGAATGGACTACAGTGCACCAGAGGGTTTGGCCAAGCTCAGCAGCTTCTAGTTCTTCTCTCCCAAACTGAAGTATTATTTTACAGTAGGAACAAAGGGATTAGTGAAAATCTACCTATGCTTATTTTAACATTTCTGTAATGGGAATATAAATTTGGCTGACTTCTCCACACCGCCAGCCAATAACCTGTATCACAGCTTCATGGCACTAGATAACTATTCCCCTTAAAAACACTCATTTATAAAAATTGCCCAGAGTTCTTTTTTCTCCTGCATTTGTGGATTTCTTTTTACGGTGGTCAGGGCCAGTTTTGATGAAAAATACTTCCAAGTTAATGGTGTTGGCCATGTCACAGTATTTCTCTTAAGGCATTCTTGCTGGTTAAAAAGAAAGCTCTTAGGCTGCTTACAGATGTGGAAGAAGCTTTCAGCAAGGAAAAATACATGTATCTGAATATTAGTGAAGATACAAAGAATAAAAAAATAAAGGTAATGATGTCTATATGAAACACTGTTATGTGCACCAATGTATATGGAGGCTTTTGTCCACTGTGCTGGCTGGAAATATTTAGAGTCAGATGCAAACCTAGTGAATGCTAGTTTACTAGGTGACCATACATTCTTTTTGCTGAGCATACTGATGATTTGTTCAGATGAATGCTTTTGTATCATAGGTATAATTTTGAGGGCATATACCATGTTGCCCCCTCAAGAATCCAGACTATTGAGAGAAAATGTTAACCCAACTCAGTCCATGCCTAAATCTCCTGTAGTCACTATCAGACTAATGGAAGTTAGAGATATTGAATACATAATCTATATCTCAAAATGTAACCGGATCCTTACATTAAATCCACAATCTCTATTTATCAAGAAATTATGGTGCCTTTGATGAATGAAAAGGGTAATTTGAACCTTTGTGTTGGACTTTTCCCCCACTGCATAAGTTACAGCAGATATCCAAGGCCTGCCACACTCCAGGAATGACTGGATGACCTGTCTTAAGTTTTATAAGACAATGACCATATAACACAAACAAAACAATGACAGAAATGTTAAGGTACTAGAATTTTTGCTGCAAGGACTCTAAGTTGTAATTACAGAAGGCCAGTTCTGTTTAGATGGAACCACTTCTAGTGAACCTTTATCCACAATCTGTTTGTATATCCGCAAAACTGTCAGCACAAAAAAAAGCAGGTGAAAGATTTTGTTTAGAATCTAAATACTACTCTTTGATGCAAGTATGTTTCCATATCGGTTTTTACTAATTTTTAAAATCAGAAAGAATGTAGCCAAACTCTACTAAAACTGAATTCAGTTTATTATTAACTGAATATCACAAGAAACAGTGTTAAAATCTTGAACATATCCCCACTCTCCTCTGTCAATGTGGAACATGGGTGACCAGCCATTATCATCTTAAGAGCCTGTAAAGGTATCACTAACAATGCCTTCAGAAAATCCTCCTCATCAAATGGGAAGATTGCCGCACAAATGCCAGCATACCCTTTCAGCTGAGTTGAGAGAAAATAATTGCAAACAAAACAAGTCAGTTTTGTAAAAATAACTAGTACTCAGTATGCTCTTTCCATGCACATTTAAATACCAGTACTCTGACTTTTCACAAGCAAAGTATTGGGAAACTAATGTACACTTGTAACTTACGCTTATGGATTTTTTCCCTTAAGAACACACACAAGCTGTTTTCATCATTTATGATAATAAATTCCACTCACAGCTAAAGAATTGAGTTTTTCTAGAACAACTACAGTTTCTGCTTACCTCTCTCCCACATCTGTTGGAGTAGGTTGTATTTTCACTAATTGACCTAAAAGCAAAATCAAAAGGCTCTGTATATAAAGATGATAAAGGGCAAAATGGCCTTGGATGATTTGCAGGAGTTGGAAAATAGGCACCATAGTATTCTCAAGCCTCTCTGGTTCTACACCTAATTAGCCCTTTAACAACAGGCCAGACAGCACTGCAGCAAATTCGAGAAAAAGTCTGTATATTTAAGTACAATGTAGATACTAAGAAGAAATCACTACAGCAAAGAAAAAGCATCTACCTCTTAAAGAGAGAAAGCCATACAAATTAAGCTTTCCCTCAGCAAGAGCCCAGCCCCTGAGAAAACTTCAGCTTGGGGCCTCTTTCAGCTATAACCCCCAAAACATTATTGCAGCATAACTCATAGTTTCATAGTAAGTAGGGTCAGAAGGGACCTGAGCAGATCATCAAGTCTGACCCCCTGCCATGGCACGAAAGAGTACTGGGGTCAAACGACATTGGACCCCTGCTAAACCAGATAGGACAACTGATAACCAATGCCCATGAAAAAGCAAACTTTCTTAATGGGTACTTTGCTTCAGTTTTTCCACCAGTCCCATGGGATGCTCCTGCCCACTGCGGGACAGGGAGGCCTGGGTGAGGGAGATTCTTACTCTCCATCAAAGCTGACCTCATGAAGGAACACCTTGACAGGCTGGATACCTTCAAGTCAGCCAGCCCTGATGGTTTACACCCAAGGGTACTCAAGGACCTGGCTAGCTTCATAGCTCATCCTCTGGCATGGATCTTTGAGAACTCCTGGCACTCTGGTGAAGTACCCAAAGACTGGAAGAAGGCCATCGTGGTGCCTAACTTCAAGAAAGGGAGGAAAGTGGATCCAGCAAACTACAGGCCCATCAGCCTGACCTCTGTCCTGGAGAAGGTCTTGGAAAAAATTATCAAAGAGGCCATTCTTAACTGACTAGTTGACGGCAATATCCTGAGGGATACCCAGCTTGGATTTGTTGCGGGTAGGTCTTGCTTGACCAATCT
Organism: Crocodylus siamensis; assembly: GCF_052110815.1. Lineage (NCBI taxonomy): Eukaryota > Metazoa > Chordata > Crocodylia > Crocodylidae > Crocodylus > Crocodylus siamensis. The sequence goes on along the minus strand of NC_143397.1, from coordinate 130,637,687 downwards.
CATTTCCTTTTACGACCAGGTGACCCATCACCTGAACAAGGGGGAAGAGATTGATGTCATATATCTTGACTTCAAAAAAGCCTTCAATCTGGTATCCCATGATCACCCCTTGGCAAAACTGGCTAACTACAGCCTTGACCACACCACAATCTGCTGGCTGGGGAACTGGCTCCGTGGCAGGACACAGAGGGTGGTGGCTGGCGGAAGCCAATCATCGTGGAGTGCTGTGACCGGTGGGATCCCTCAAGGGTCTGTCCTACTGCCTATACTTTTTAACATCATCAGTGATGTAGACATTGGTGTCAAAAGCGGGCAGGCCAAGTTTGCCAACAACACCAAACTCTGGGAGTAAAGCATCCACACCTGAGGACAGGAGGGTGATCCAAGCAGATCTTGACAGCCTCATGAAATGGGTGGATGAGAACCTGATGATGTTTAACACTGAAAAATGCAAGGTTCTCCACCTTATCAGGAAAAGCCTGCAACATCCTTATAGGCTCAGCAGTGCTATGCTGGTTAGCACTACAGATGAAAGGGACTTGGGGGTCATCATTGACCACAAGATGAACATGAGCCTGCAATCTGATGCTATGGCTAGTAAAGCGAGCAAAATGCTGGCTTGCATCCATAGATGCTTCTCAAGCAAATCCCGGGACATCATTCTCCTGTTGTACTTGGCCTTGGTGAGGTTGCAGGTGGAGTATTGTGTCCAGTTTTGGGCTCCACAATTCAAAAAGGATGTGGAGAAGCTTGAGAGGGTGCAGAGGAGAGCCATGCACATGATCAGAGGTCAGGAAAACAGACCTTATGATGAGAGGCTCAGAGCCATGGGACTCTTCAGCCTGGAAAAGCACAGGCTCAGGGGCGATATGGTGGCCACCTATAAGTTTATCAGGGGTGTTCACCAGGATCTGGGGGAATATCTGTTCACCAGAGCGCCCCAAGAGTAGACAAGATCGAGCAGTCACAAACTCCACCGTGACCGATTCAGACTGGACACAAGGAAGAACTTCTTTACTGTCCGAGCCCCCCCAGGGTTTGGAAAAGACTGTCCCCGAAGGCAGTTCAAGCACTCACTTTGAACACCTTCAAGACACATTTGGATGTTTATCTTGCTGGGATCTTATGATCCCTGCTGAATCCTGCCCCTGGGGCAGGGGGCTGGACTCGATGATCCTTCAGGGTCCCTTCCAGGCTGAATGTCTATGAAATATATATAGGGATATACAGTAAAAGCTCTGTTATCCAGCATCCCCTGGGAATTTCAGAGCTTCTGAAAAGAAAAAAATAAAATGGTTTTTCCAGTTAGTGGCACCCAGTATTTTCCCCTCTAACTTTCACTGTCAGATTCAGTCTCCAGCGTTATCACCCCAACTCATTACTCATAGATTTGTGATCATGCAAGAGGGTAGAGGTGAGGAAGTGAATGAATTCCTTACAGTTAGCCCAGTGCTGCTAAACTGTAAATCTCTTAAGACCAGCAACTGTGGGACTTTCCCCAGATCTGCAAATACATGCATGTTTTTATCATGAGGCGGTGTCCCCAGGAGTGGCTGTGATGCCCTGGCAGCTCTGTGACCATGCAAGCTCTACCCCGAAGCTACCCTCTCATCTTACCTGCCATATCTTGCTGGTAGAATAAGTCAGGAGGCTGCCCACGGGCCTTCTCATGACCCCAGTCCACTGAACCTCACCAGAACTTGCTGGTAACTGAGCCCTTTGCTGGACCTCTTCACTACTGTGCTACACAGGGCACCTCAAGCCTTATGGGCTAATTACATGGCTCTAAACCTTCCCTTTACCACACTCCATGCCTTGCAGGTGTTACACGAAAGTTATTTCCCCTTTTGAGGTCTTGACCTACTTGACCTCCACCCTTTTATTCTGGCTAAACTTTCTAGCCTAGGCTTACTGTGTTGGCCCTAGCTTTGAGACACTAGCTCCAATTGATCTGTTTTTCACTCTGGGTCCTCTGGCCCCTCTCCCACTCTGGGAACTAATGAGGCCTCTGACCCTCTGCTTACAGCCTCATCCCAAACCTCTGCTACAGCACCACAAACATAAGCCCCTGGGCTATAATGCAACGATAATAATGAAAACCATGTTTTGCCCCTTTAAGAAGGAAAACTTCCACCCCTAGGACAGTGTGGCTTCTAGCCCTGGGTACCTTGTAGGCTTCTAGTTTCATAGTTTCATAGTTTCTAGGGTCGGAAGGGACCTGAGTAGATCATCTAGTCCGACCCCCTGCCATGGCAGGAAACAATACTGGGGTCAAACAACCCCAGCAAGGTGTTCATCTAACCTCCTCTTAAAAACCCCCAGGGTAGGAGCCAGGACCACCTCTCTTGGAAGTTGGTTCCAGATCCTAGCCGCCCTGACTATGAACTAGTGCTTCCTGATATCTAGCCTAAACCTTCCCTCTGCCAGCTTGTGACCATTATTCCTGGTCACTCCTGGCAGTGCATGGGGGAACAGTGACTCCCCCAATGCCTGCTGGTCCCCCCTGACTAGTTTATAACAGGCCACAAGATCCCCCCTCAGCCTTCTCTTTTGGAGGCTGAACAGGTTCAGGTCCCGTAGCCTCTCCCCATAGGGCCTGCCCTGCTGTCCCCTGATCATGCGAGTGGCCCTCCTCTGGACCCTCTCGATGCTGACCACATCCCTCTTGAAGTGCGGCGCCCAGAACTGGATGCAGTACTCCAGTTGCGGCCTGACCAGTGCCACATACAGGGGGAGGATCACCTCTTCGGACCTGCTTGAGATGCATCTGTGGATGCATGACAAGGTATGATTGGCCTTCCTGACTCCCTCCCCACACTGCCAGCCCATGTTCATCTTGGAATCAGTTATGACTCCAAGATCCTTTTCTGCCTCCATGCTGACAAGAGGGGAGTTCCCCAACCTGTAGGTATGGTGCCGGTTATTCCTCCCCAGGTGCATCACCTTGCACTTGTCTGTGTTGAATCCCATCCTAATTCACATCCGCCCACCCTTGTAGCCTGCCTAGGTCTGATTGAAGCCTGATGCTACCTTCTAGTGTGCCCACATCTCCCCACATCTTAGTGTCATCAGCAAATTTGAACAGGGTGCTTTTTACCCCCTCATCCAAGTTGCTGATGAAGATGTTGAACAGTGTGGGCCCAAGGACCGAGCCCTGGGGGACCCCACTGCCCACATCCCTCCAGGCCGAAAATGACCCATCCACCACCACCCTCTGGGTGCGGCCCTCCAGCCAGCTGGCAACCCAATTGACTGTGTGGGTGTCTACACCACAGCCCCCCAGTTTCTTAATGAGAACAGGGTGAGAGACAGTGACTAATGCCTTCCAGAAGTCCAGGAAGACTATGTCCACTGCTACCCCTGCATCTAATGATCTGGTAACCTGATCATAGAAGGCCACCAGGTTGGTATGACAGGACCTGCCACTGATGAACCCATGTAGGTTTCCCCTAAGCATGCAGTCCCCAGCTGGCCCCTCATGGATGTGTGCCAGCATCATTTTCTCAAACAGCTTGCACAGGATCGAGGTAAGACTGACTGGCCTATAGTTTCCTGGGTCCTCCTTCCTCCCCTTTTTGAAGATTGGAACCACGTTGGCCCTCTTCCAGTCCTCTGGGACCACACCAGAGCACCACGAGTGCTCATAGAGCCGTGCCAGAGGTCCTGCAATGACCTCGGCCAATTCCTTAAGGACTCTAGGGTGGAGATCATCCAGTCCAGCTGACTTAAACACATCCAGCCCCTCCAGAAGCCCCCTAACTAGTTCCACGCTAACCTTGGCCCAGGTGTGCCTCCCCTGGGGCCCGAAGGGGGCCCAGCAGGGAGGTGACTGTTCTGGTCCCTACTTAGGAAGACAGAAGCAAAGAAATCGTTAAACATGTTAGCTTTGTCATCTGGTGTGACGACCAAATTCCCCAACGTGTCCTGCAAGGGCCCCACGTTACCCAGGACCTTCTTTTTGCCCCCTATGTATTTAAAAAAGGACTTCTTGTTGTCCTTAATCTGAGAAGCTAGTCCTAATTCCATCTTTGCCTTGTTGGCTCAGGCAATCTGCAGTTGTGGAGCTCTGCCTAGCTTGCAGGGCTCCATGGCTAGGCTGCTTCAGCCCCTAAAGGAGCAGGCACATCTTAGTGCCCTGTGACAGTGTTAACCTTGTGTGTATTAACCTATGCACCAGATCTAGAAACATTTTAATACCATTAACAACCTCTCTCTTCTTTTCAACCAGTTAACCAACAGACCTTTGATCCAGGTTCAGATTTTCTTGTCACAAGGTTTAAACAGGAATTAAATCAAAAGACTTAATTCCTGCCACTGTTTCTAGATAGACAGACTGTTGTACTCAGCTGGAATTCCCTTGATTTCAATAGGTTGCTGCATTAGTCTAGGGGTCCATCTGAATTTGGTAAGTTATAATAAAGAATTAAAGGCTCATAGCCTTAGATTCTCCATTTCCTCATTTTTGTCTTCCCTGTCTCCACAAACCTCACCAACATTATTTTTAGTTTTAATTAAAACTTTACCATGTAACTGCTTCACCATTGTGTATCTGTTAAGATGTGGCATGACCATTTTATTAGTTGCCTATTACAGGGGTATTGTTAATTCTCAGTAACTATTTTTACAGGCCTCAATGAATAGTATTTTGCAGTGAAGTAGAATATTTCATGCATTATTTATCAGGAAACAGGCAAGTCATAATTTAGTGATTTGGAATTTTTTTTTTTAAAAAAATACTTAGATTCTGTAGCTTGCAAGATTCTTGTACTGTTAAAATGCAGTTGCTGTATTTGACTCATGGACTTGTGTTTAATCCATCACCATATTTCTTCTGCTTTGAACAACCCACAGCTATTTATCCATGGTGAAAAAATGTCTTGGGGGTAGATTCTGTCTTCTTTCACATCAGTGGGGTCCCATGAGGTATATAACACGGCAGCATAGGTCCTCATGCGCTTACAGGGCAATTAGCCAGACTCTGATTTCTATTAAAGGATGTAAATCCCAGTTAAGAATGTGGTCATTTCAGATAGCTGCAGCAGTGTCAGCTCTTGTGTTTTCATTACATGTCTCACAATACTTGGTACATTTTTTAAAGGCTCAACTCCTGGATTTATATAAATAAAGTGATAATCTCAGTTCTCAATTTGATAAAAAGTTAAGTATTTAGCCATTATGCTTGAAGAGTAAAAATATCAAAATGTAACACAAGGGAAAAAGCCCAAGAGGGATTTAGCAGCTAAAACCCAAACTAGGCAGATTTTTAAGTGCAAGTCCAAAATTCCAAACTAAAACATCCCCCACGGGACCCAGAAGCTAGGCAGAACTGTGCCTAAAGTTCCATGTGTGACTTGATCCATTAGGCCTGCTCAGAGTACCCTTAATAAACTGAAAGAGTAGGACACCACACAACATGCGGCTGCATTTGCTTTGCTTTACTATGAAAATGAAGACAGAGGTGGTACCCACTTGTCTTTGACTATAGCCTAGTGACTAGAGCACTCAGTAGGAAAGGTAGATGAGCCTGAGGAAGTGCAAACCAATCTTTCTCACTTCCCAGGAGTCTACTCTCACTCCTAGGCTATCAGCTAGCCTGGGGTGGGGTCACTCGGAATCTCTCCCCCTCCCCAAAGGCATGCCTCAATACAGAAACAAATGCAGGATCCATGAGACCAGGAAGAAAAAGCACAAGAAGGAGCATGGCTGTAGCCTACTGATTAGACTGTTTATGTAGGAGATCCCTGGGTTCTGGTTTTTCTTCTCAAGACTGTTTCTGTTTATCCAATAACTGTTCAATACAAAAAGCATGTACAGTCCTGACAGCAAGGACTGAACCTTGAATTCCTTCATCTCTGGGCCATGCCACTAAGCTATTACAGGCAGTCCTCAGACTTACGATGCAATTTATTCCTGAAAAATCTGTCTTAAGTCGAAACACTAACCCAGAACCAATTTTCCCATAGGAAACAATGTTATAAATGGGAGATTAGTTCCTGAACCAAGACCCGATACCCTATTTTCACCAAAAATAACCCAGGATTTTGTAGTTGATCAATTACAGATGAGTAATATAGCTACATTAATGTATTTATATTGTAAATAGCAATCATATTGATTTGGAAGGACTTCTTTGAGGTGACTCTGCTGGACTTTGAAGAGCTCTTGGCTGGAGTCTTCTCAGGAGTCTTGGCTGCAGGTTTTTCTGGAGTCTTGACTGCTTTCTTAAACAAAAAGTGTCCAAGGAAGTTTGGACAGATGCTCTCCAGGGAGACAGGCGATGCAGCAAACTTGTTTGCTGGTGTGGCGTCCCATTGTATAGTCAAAACTGACATCAGAAAGTTGAAATGGTGTCAATTTATAAACATTGCAAGTGCGAAACACTATAACTTGAAACATTGTAAGTGGAGGACTGCCTGTATATAAAAAGGAGTCACTGCCTCTTTTCCCTCTTCCTCGTCCCACTGTAATTTAAAAGATGACAACGAGCCCTGCTCTGTTCTTTCAAAGATAGCATGTAGCCTCTTACTGTGAGGAGAGGACTCCAGGTTCTGAATCTCAAGTGGCTGGAGATACCTGCCCACAGCCCTGTGAGAAGTGTAGGAGTTTAAACACATCCATCTGCTTAACCTTTGCTATTGTCAGACTATAATTGACTTCCCACTCAGCATGCAGGATTTTAGATTCCACACGAAGTGGAATTGCCTTCCTGCAATGCCTAGTGAGTGGCTAATAGTCAAATGTGGTACAGGGACACAAGAAGTGCCTTGGGAACCAAAGCATCTAACAAGGCCCAGCTGGGCTAAGCATCTAAAGATAGATTCTGCAGAACCTGATCATAATAATCCAATCCTTATGTTTTAGCTCCTATTGGCTATGAAGACTAGGGAGTCAGCGAGTGAATCAGAATAATCCCACTATATTATTTTTGTACAATATTATAATTTTGAGGACACGACGTGTTATTTTAAAAAATTTTTGACATATGATGACGACTTGGGGCCCAGTTCTTGAGGGTTTATTTGAAAGGATTTGAACTGGTTTCCAGATTTCTGTGAACAGAGGACTTCCAAAACCAGTTCAACACAGCTGATTTTCAAATCATTTTACAGTAATAGAAAAAACGAAAGATCATGAATCAGGGAAAAACTGGATATGGTTCTGCTGTTGTTTAATGAGTAACTCCATTTCACTTAGCATAGTTCAGAAGTGTGACATGAATTAAAAATAGAACCAAGCTACCATTTTAAAAGACTTTTCTACTGCACTGTGAGCCTGTTCTTCAAGTTTCTGTACTGGGCTCATCACCACAGTACTTAAGTACCTTCATTAAATACTTAGCAAGGCTTTAAACCTTTCTGATTTGTAAATAATCAACAATATCATTTTTAGTTATTTTATTCTAATCAGGAAAATAAATAGCATTTGGTAAATAAACTTCAGAATATATGACCAACAATTGTTGGGTTTGGGTTTGAAAAAACACATATTCAATATAGTATTGAGATTTTCAACATTTTGCTTTTGAAAGGGCTGTCACTCAGTATTCAATTCTTATGATATGGTCTACTTGTTTATTTTCCATTGCTTAACATTGTTTTCCTTACTGTAAGAATATCTTTAAGGCTAATTAGCATTGTAAGAGGAACTCCTAATTAGTCAGTTAGCAGTTTGTGTGAGTGATTCAAGGATTGTATGTATTAGCATAATGTGCCCTCTCCCCCGCAAAAAAAGAAGAAAGGGAAAAAAAAGAAAAGTGAAATTCTGAGACCAGTGATTAAATAGATGCTCAGAGTTAGACATCTTGGCACTCAAGGAAAAAGAGCCAATTCAAGGTGATACATTCAGGATGTTGCAGTGCTGACTGCATACATATAAAGTACTTGCTTTATTGTGAATTCAGCTCATTCACATTTCAGCAATTAGGTTTCTGAGCACAGTTTTCCAAATGGCTGCTGAAATTTGCCTCCCAGAGAAGCTGAATTATAATGCAAGTTTGTCTGAATAACTCATAGACTAACTTGCAATCTGCAACAATTAAGTGATTAAGGAAACTGAAAGAAGCAAGACCTGACATATATATGTATACATCTGTTCAGAGAACCTGGAAATTTTACCCAATGTTATCAAATTGAAACACTCTGGTCCAGTCCATTGACTTTTGTCTCATATAGAAAAAATATCCTCACTACATGAGAGCAAGCTGGTTAAGAAGGTCAGGCAAAACTGTAGTGCAACAGAGCTCTAGGCAGGAACATGTGGTAGGAAATCCTCTATGATCCCCCCCGGCTGTAACAGGAATGGCAGTCTCTTGTACATTAATCCCAGTCTTGGGGACACAGCATTACATTACAGGCAGCTGGGACAGCAACCAAGAAACCTACTTCTTACACATAGAGTCCCCTTTGTCTCATTGCACTACTAAGACTGTGGGAAAATTGAAATGGTGCCTTTTTTAAAGTTCATTGTCTAGCTACCCTAGAGGCCCTGCATATAAGGTTTGCATCCACTGTGCAACTTATATCTGAAAGTTGTTGCAGTGGAAAGATACTCTCTGTGCTGGAACTAATGTGGCTTCTATTTTTTTCAACTGCCTTCCACACTCACTTTTTATAGGTTGAAAGCAAGAGAGAAAGTGTGTAAATATGGTGTGTCAAATAGTAAAAAAAAGGACATGTATTCCATATGTATTGATAATTACAGCTGATAAAATTATCATCTCAACAGGGACCAAAATCTCTTTTTTTCTAAGTGTAGAAATAAAGTGTGTGGAAAAACATTGCCATCCTGCAGCATACATAGAAAATTTAACAGCTTAACCATATTATTGCCCTTCTTTCTCCTTGTGTTGTGCTATTATTCCATGTGTTAAAACTGAATTTAGACCATAAGCATCTTGATGCAGAAACCATGTTTTCCTGTAAGGAACCTAACAAATGTTGGTTGCAATATAAATAAATAGAGAAATATTTGATAGCATTGTGTCCCAAATCAATGTACAGTATTCTGACTCATTTAATTAACACCCTTAAATGAGTGATTGTGCTATGTTTTTTACAGGATTGATTTCACACCATAATTCTTTGTGTACCATTGTCTTGTATAATGAAAACTTCTAAGTACTACTTCCTTTGTTTGTTTAAGTCTAGTTTAATAAACCCAGATGCTTGAAGAAAGGTACACTGATGCTTGTTTTCATATGGCTTCCATATGAATATATTCTGGTTTTGATACTCTGGTATAATTCTTGTTATAGCCCATACAAGCTAACTTCTACGTTAAGAGGAGGCTTTAACAAAATTATCCTCTCTATAGAAACACTGCTCTGATTCATTTGTAGCATAAGGATTTTTATTTTCCATGCAAAGCGCTTTCTCTTTTTCAGATCAGGACCAGTGCCAAAAAATAATTCCTTTCCCTGAGAATAACCCTTAAGTTCAAGATGGTAGGAGGTGGCAGAATTTTCATCCACCATTTCATTTTTGGCTACCCTTTCTGCGGAGTTCCTATGCAGTCTCTCTCACACACAAACATCATCACAAGACAGTCACTGATAGAGCTATACATTACCCCATGAGGTTATGTGGTCTTTTGAACTCTGTTGGTGGTTTGAGTGAAAAAGAGTGCATTTATTGCAGTTATTTTCCAGGAAACTAACATGCCATGTCTAAGGCGCCCATAGAGGAACGTTCCTTAATTATAAAATTAAGCTGATGTTCCCCTGTGAAGTAGATAGAATTGAGCGGGATTACTTTTAAAAGGATTGCTCTGATCTGCTTTGGAGGCAGTTTCATTTTGCAACTCTGATAACAAGCAAGTGGGCAGATTATGAAAATATGGTATCAGGACTGTACATAACTATTGAATATATATTCCATATGAGGCCATGTCTTAAATATCTCTCAGATTTAAGGCACTATGGATAATTTAGGGTAATTATTAAAATATTTCACTTTTGTAATGTTTCAGTAAAAAATATAGAAAGAGAGGACATTAAGTACTGAGTATAATTACATTACGTAAAGAAACTGAGAAATAATAGAAGATGGCTCTGATAGAAAACAGAGAAGGAGTCTTTTTTTTTTTCCACATAGGAGAAAATACTGGTAGCATCATCTGGTCTTTGAAAAAATATCCATCAGAAAGACAATTCAATTAGTGCTGCCAAAGAAACTAAATATATTCATGGATGTAAGTTCTAATTAGATTCTGAGAATAAAAGTACATATTAATTCATTTATAAGTTGCTTACATATTATTCAGTCCTTTGGGCAAGATTCCTGTAAACTCCTATTTTTGTCAGTTTAAATAAAAAAAAAAAAAATCAACTAATGAGAATTGTAAAACCAAAAGAACTTGTTATTAAATTTGATCTAAAAATGTCATACTTATGAGTCAAAAGTCAGACTTAATCAGTGCATCTGGAGAACACAATCCAGTATTTTCAACTATCATGCCTGGGTAAGTAAAGGCTGAGGGGTACAGATTTGCACCCATGAAGTACCTTACCTGCACAATGATAAGCACATTTCTGCATTCCTTTACCTCCCCTCTTATGACTGCATACACCAGGTGGTCACCTGCTGCCCCACACTGGAACCGATTAGAAGAATCAAACAATTGCACCCTATACTACACAGAGATCAGACCTCTAGAGAATATTTCTAGCCCTTCCATACCTGGCTTTCAAACAACACCTTAACTTTGTCCAAGTCATCAGAAGCAAATCCCAACTGTTCAACAGCTATCAAATGGGATGTAGTGTTGCCTTAACCATAGAGACAAAACCTGTCAACAAATCTCTACTGTTACAACAATCAACACGCATCAGAATCCAAGGACATGCCTTTCCCAAAATGTGATATACCTAATACTAATGCCCTCATGGTAACCACATGGATGAAACTAGACAGAAATGACACACCAGAATGAATTCTCACAGGAAAAACATAAAGGACAGAGACACACAAACACCAGTAAGAACACATTTTTCACAAAACCACTCTCATTCTGATCTCGCTATCTTCATGCTCAAGGGAAATTTACAAAGGACATTTAAAGAATGAGTTTACAAATAAAAAACCATAAGTAAGCTGACTGATACTAAAAACAAAGGATTGAACATAGAAATTCTTCTTTCATACTACATGTGATAATGACCCTTCTCCATTTTGACAGGTCTTAATTCCCCATTACTCAAGCTTGTTTTCTTTTGTTAATTGTTTGGCTGCTACCCCTGAGAATCCCTCTCTTCTTCACCTTCTTCAATTTCACAGTCCTGCACACTTTTTTGTAAATCGTAGTTGTGTCTGCTTCTTCCCTCAGATCTGATGAAGAATGCTTTGCAGTTCAAAAGCTTGTCTAATTTTATCACAACTATACAGTTGGTCTAATAAAGATATCACCCATAAAAATCCTTGCCTTTAGCAAGCAACATTTTCATGAATTAATTGTTTTGCCTTTTAGGGCTTGAATCTTCTCTGCCTTTACCTAATGGAGTTATTTGCATCTGTTCAAAGCGAGGCCCAAAATAGAGATGTGTGATTTGTTGCCTATTTTGAATTCACTTTGCACACAGAGAACTGACCACACAGAGTGCAAAGGCATGTGAAATCAGACCCTTTTACTCTTGAAAATTTGAACAAACCTTCTTCTTTCGGAGATACTGTGTACAAAATAAAATGTTATTACAAGCTTTTTTCTTTCTTTCTTTTTGTATGTCACCCTCTCTTTGGCCAAGAATTTCAAGAACTTATTTTGTTAAGTGTAGGTGAGGTCCATTAAACATGAAAGATCAAATTCTTCTCCCAAGCATGATGTTAGTAACAATGCCTGGCTATAGTAGGATTTCCCCCATTAACTACTCATCTGCCTATGGCACATTAACTTGTAAGCAGTTTAGTCCTCTGTTGGATTTGGACTTTACTGACTCTAGAATAAACTTATTTTCCTAGGCTGTTTTTATGTAGGAGAATTGCTTGGGAAAGGTTATAGGGTGGAATGTTCTTGGTGTCACAAATAAGTTTGGAAGAATGTTGCCTGTGATTTTTTTGATTTGCATGTAGAATTTAAGTAGGTTTTGGAGCAACTGGAAATAAATTTGAATAAATTAACATGAGCCTCAAATTCCCTCCCTCTATTTGGAAAAAGTATAATCCTATTGCACAGTGTGTTTTGAATAGAATGACAGGGGTGACTGTCCTGCTTTCCTTTCAAAGGGTCTGTGCAGTTGTCTCTAGGTATAAATGCTGGATGGAACCAACAGGTTAAATCAAAGAAGTTGAAAGGAGTTTGTTTGAGAGGGGTTTGTTTTTTTTTTTTACCTTGGATTTACTCAAACCAAATGTTTGAGTAAAGTCCTGTATAAGCCTTCGTCAAAACAAGGGTACAAGCATTCAAGAAATTTGGTAACACACATACAGCCATGATATAGATATTAAAACACATATCCCATTATTAACATTAAGAAGTATTTAAAGAATCCCTAAGTTTTTAAAACGTTTAGGTGTACGCAGCCTTTCACTCTAGACCCATTCTGTAGTGAGCATACAGCTCTTCCCACCATTTCTAAGCACGAGATGGTGTATGAACCACACTGGGGAGGGTGCAGCTAGCCAAGGACCCCTTTTTTACTTCCTGCTTGACTCTGGTTTTGGTTAGGTTGATGACTGCTGGCCTTGGGCTTGGTCCTGCACCCCTGAAGGCAAGAGGAGTTTTGCCCATTGATTGGAATGGGAACATGAGTAGGATCTGAAGGCAAAATTTTTAATGTATGCATGCATGTCTAAAGACACAGGTGGACATTTTCAAAAGCAACTCAGAGCCTAACTCCTCGTTATTCAGCTTTCAGCTAGGGCTCTTCTGAAAAGCCTGTTAGATTTTTTTCCGTCTTTAGGTGCCTAAATGCCTGGAAAAATCTGGCCCTTAGTTTTTAGGATTGTAATACAAACCCCAGCTGTTTCTCTCATAAAATCCTGCAGTGGATGGAGAAGAGTAGGTACTTTCAGAGTCTTTTCTTGGCAATATGGGGAGTTGTTCTCCCCAGGGTGTGTCTCCCATCCACAGGTGGTGGGTGTCTCATACACAATGCTCAAATGATGCTACTATTAATGCCATTGGGCATTTATACATGTGCTCTGGGAGCGGGACAGGAGCACTTTAATTAGAGCGGCTCTGAGAGCCACTCGAATTAAAGTGCCCGGAGCATCTTGGGGTATCAGTGTCCCTGCACTCCAAAATGAAAGCCGGGGTGCCTAATCTAAAGCTCATCGAACAAGCTTTAGATAAAGCTCCCCCCACCACCATTGTGAAGCTCAGGGATGCTGATACACGATGCAGGAGGCTGCTGGAGTGCCATAACTATCATTAGGGCTGTGAGAAATGACACCGTTCCATTTTACCTTGAGTTTCAATGGTTCGACGTAACAGTGTTTTGTCTTGAATTTCACTTAGAGTCGAAACAGCTGTTCCATTCCATCAAAACATAAGGGCTGTTTCAACACTGTTTTAAGTTTCGCTGGGGATAGGGAGTCAGACCAGCTGAGCTGACTTGCCATCCCCAGTGCTACATCCTGCCCAGGGCAAGAGGCAGCCCAGCTGGGCTGCTTCCTGGTCCTCTGCACTAGATTGCTCTGGAGGCAGGGGGAAGCCCAGCTGGGTTACCTCCTTCCCCCTACCAGATCTTGCGCTGGGGCTGACTTCCCATCTCCAGCCTATGTTTGGCTTCTGAAACATTTTGACCAGCCTCACTTTGTTTCAAGGCTATTTCAAGGGCCTTTTTTTGGTTTTGATTTTGCTGTTTCGATCTCAAAATTGGTCGAAACAGTGTTGAAATGAAACAGCCAGTGAAATTTCGCACAACCCTAATTGCCATGCTCCAGCAGACATGCTTAATCTAGTCTGCTCTGACACGCTGGATTTCCAGCACATCAGAGCAACCTCCCTGATTGTGTGTAGGCACCCATTATTGTTACCTCAAGGCTACAGCAACCCTGAGCTTCAGCATCTCATGTCACTCCCTCTTATGCATGCTGTACCTATTCCCCCAGCCAGAAGATAGCCCTAGTAGGGTCAAGCAGTCAGCTTTAGTACTTGCCTGGAAGAGACACTTCAGGCTCCAGGTGTTCTGTTATGCAATTATTTGCTTTGTCAAGTTTCTACACAAATTTAAGAACATAAGAGTGCTAAATCTTTTTCAATTATCATTATTTTGCTGGTCTCAAATTAATAGTGCAGGGACTTTGTAGTTCCATACAGGTGCAGAAGGATTTTGGCACATTTAACGTGACCTTAGGAGGAGCTGAGAATTGTGCAGTTAGTTGCATGTTGTTGTACCAGTGCTGAAACATAATGCCTTGAAACAAAACAGGGGATTTTTTTCCATATCAGGTAAAGCTTCTGGAAGAGTAAAAACAGCCCTCCCCCCCCCCCCCAAACACTTAAAAGTTTGGTCATCATTTTTACAATATCAGTTTTTGGAAGTTAAAAATGAGGATGTTGGCGACCGCTGATGTTGGCAACCGGCATGGACAGCTAGAGACCCTCTGGGTAAAAATTCTTGGGGAATTCGGCACAGGGGACACAACGGTGGGAGTCTACTATAGACCTCCACTCAAAGTCCGGAGCTTGACCAGGAGTTCGCCCGGGAACTGACTGAGGCCACTTGCTCCAGGACCTTGGTTGTCATGGGTGACTTCAATTACCCAGACATCTCGTGGGAAGATCACTCAGCTAAATCTGAGCGGGCGCAAAGCTTTCTCTCGTGCGTGGATGACCTCTACCTGACTCAAGAAGTCTATGGGTCAACGAGAGGCAAAGCGCTGCTTGACCTGGTACTGGCTACGGGGGACAACCTAATCGGTGACCTAGTGATTGATGGGAAGTTGGGTGACAGCGACCACGAGCTGATCACCTTCACCATCCACCGTAAAGCTGGCAAGTCAGTCAGCAACACAGAAGTCTTTGACTTCAGAAAAGCTGACTTTGACAAGCTCAAGAGGCTAGTCGGTCAGGCCCTCAGGGACCATGACCCCAGGGAGATGGGAGTTCAAGAAGAGTGGTTGCTTCTCAAGGAAGTGATCCTCAGTGCACAAGCTAAATCTATTCCAACATGGAGGAAAGGCAGCAAGAAGGCACAGCAGCCCCCCTGGCTCTCCAGAGACCTAGCGGACCTACTGTGGCTAAAAAGGAAAGCCTACAAAGGATGGAGGATGGGATTCACCTCCACGGAGGATTACTCCGCGCTGGTCCGGTCCTGCAGGGAGCAAACCAGGAAAGCCAAGGCTGCAACTGAACTCCAACTAGCTTCAGGCATCAAGGACAACAAAAAGTCCTTTTTCAGATATGTGGGGAGCCGGAGGAAAAGCAAGGGCAATGTTGGACCCCTGCTAAACCAGATGGGGCAACTGACAACTGACGCTCAGGAAAAAGCCAACCTATTAAATAGGTACTTTGCATCAGTCTTTCATCAGTCCTATGGGATGCCCATGCCTGCTATGGGACAGGGAAATCTGGGTGAGGGGGATCCCCTACCCTCCATCAATGCTGACCTTGTGAAAGAACACCTTGAGAAGCTGGATACCTTCAAGTCAGCTGGCCCTGACAATCTGTACCCCAGGGTACTCAAGGAGCTGGCGAGCGTCATAGCCCAGCCCCTGGCACGGATCTTTGAAAACTCCTGGCACTCTGGTGTAGTGCCCGAAGACTGGAAGAAGGCCAATGTGGTGCCGATCTTCAAGAAAGGGAGGAGAGTGGATCTGGCTAACTACAGGCCCATTAGCCTGACTTCTATCCTGGGGAAGATCTTAGAAAAGTTTATTAAGGAGGCCATCCTTGAGGGACTGGCCCAGGCTAACATTCTAAGGGACAGCCAGCACGGGTTTGTTGCGAGTAGGTCTTGTTTGACCAATCTCATTTCTTTCTATGACCAGGTGACCTATCACCTGGACAAGGGAGAAGAGATTGATGTCATATATCTTGACTTCAAAAAAGCTTTTGATTTGGTATCCCATGATCACCTCTTGGCCAAACTGCCCGGTTGTGGCCTTGGCTCCACCACTATCCCCTGGCTGGGAAATTGGCTTCGTGGTTGGACCCAGAGGGTTGTGATTGATGGCAGTCACTCATCGTGGTGCCCTGTGACCAGTGGGGTCCCTCAAGGCTCTGTCCTGGGACCCATACTGTTCAACATCTTCATTAATGATGTGGACATTGGAGTTAGGAGTGGACTGGCCAAGTTCGCCGATGACACCAAACTTTGGGGCAAAGCATCCACGCCAGAAGATAGGCGGGTGATCCAGGCTGACCTGGACAAGCTCAGCAAATGGGCAGATGAGAACCTCATGGTGTTTAACACCAAAAAATGCAAGGTTCTCCACCTTGGGAGGAAAAACCTGCAGCACCCTTATAGGCTCGGCAGTGCTACGTTGGTTAGCACTACAGAAGAAAAAGACTTGGGGGTCATCATTGACCACAAGATGAACATGAGCCTCCAATGCGATGCTGCGGCTAGTAAAGCGACCAAAATGCTGGCTTGCATCCATAGATGCTTCTCGAGCAAATCCCGGGACGTCATTCTCCCCTTGTACTCGGCCTTGGTGAGGCCGCAGCTGGAGTACTGCGTCCAGTTTTGGGCTCCACAATTCAAAAAGGATGTGGAGAAGCTTGAGAGAGTCCAGAGGAGAGCCACGCACATGATCAGAGGTCAGGAAAACAGATCTTACAATGACAGGCTGAGAGCCACGGGACTCTTTAGCCTGGAAAAGCGCAGGCTCAGGGGTGATCTGATGGCCACCTATAAGTTTATCAGGGGTGACCACCAGGATCTGGGGGAACGTCTGTTCACCAGAGCGCCCCAAGGGATGACGAGGTCGAACGGTCACAAACTCCTGCAAGACCGTTTCAGGCTGGACATAAGGAAGAACTTCTTTACTGTCCGAGCTCCCAAGGTCTGGAACAGTCTGCCAGCGGAGGTGGTTCAAGCACCTACATTGAACACCTTCAAGACTAAATTGGATGCTTATCTTGCTGGGATCCTATGACCCCAGCTGACTTCCTGCCCTTTGGGCAGGGGGCTGGACTCGATGATCTCCCGAGGTCCCTTCCAGCCCTAACGTCTATGAAATCTATGAAATCTATGAAATGCTTAAAAGTAGATGTTCAAATCTTTGGTTGTCTTCTTCCCTGCCCCCTAATCTGCCACCTATCCCAAAATATGATGGTTTCAATAACATTAGAGACCACGTTCTACCCTTCCCTAAGATCTTGTGCTAGGAAAGCAGAAAGTTGTCATGTCCTTAATTTCCAACAGATTCTATGACATGCATGAAAAACATGTAAGGAGCCTGCAACCCTAGTTAAGGGCTAGTTTGAATTTGGCTGATGTTAAGGGCATGTCTACCCCACAGTTCATAGCTGTGATTGTAGTGTAGTGCAGACAAAGCTAGGATAATTAAATAGTTACTGAGTATAGCTAGAAGTCCAGCTGTGGCAGCAAAGATCAATTTGAGCTGCCAAACCCAACCCAGGGATTTACTTAAATTCTTGGGTGGGTTTTAGAGTCAACCTGGAGTTTTATGGTGCTGATCCTGATAAACCTTAAAAATCAACATAACTATTTAAATGCCTACTCTCCTCTGAATAGACCACCACTTCTTCAGAATTAAATGATGATGTTACATCATTGACAACTCCCCGCTAGCACCCATTGACTTTACGGAGCACATAGAGAAGGGAAGAAGTGGGAAAACCCACTAAAATGGCCAAAATCTCTCTTAGAGGGAAGAAAACTGAGCCCGAGTCATTGCTACCACCTGTCTCTGACCCTTTAGCTGCCTACTTTACTTTACTGAACTTCTTAGGAGAGCTCTACAGCCTTACATAAGAGGAGAAGACCTAGAGAGTATAACAGAAGTTCTCGTCTTCGGTGGGCAGCTGTTTCTGTAATAATCTGTCTGTTGTGAAATAATACCCAGAGAGCAAAAAGTTATTTAATGGAGCTCTCTGGGGCTCAGACAACCATATTATTTGCTGCTTATGCTGGTTATGAAGCTGCACATACCAGAGGGGATGATGTGGAAATTCACTAGCCTTGAAGCCACTTCTCAAGTATACAGATTCAGACTAGAAATAAAACACAAATACCTAACAGCAAGGACAATTAGCCACTGAACAGTGTATCACAGGAAGTAGTGAATTATCCATTACTAGCTATTTTTAAATCAACTGGAGGTAGCTATTCCTAAACAATGAACCCTAGTTCAAGCAGCAAATGAGTTCAGGGATGCCTGATGGCCTGTTTTATGTGGGAGGCTAATTTAGATGATCACAGTGGTCCCTTCTGGCATTACAGTCTAGGAAAAATACTCGTTACGTGAAAGTCATGATGTAGCACTTAGTCCTGACCAGACCAGACCCACTATGAATTCAGGTCTGTTTTCTTAAATTCCAAGTGAGTCTTAAACAGAAGTTTGCAGACATGGAAGATCTGTTGTTTGAATCCATTGCTCTTATAGTTATTCCAGGCATAACAATTTAGTATTTATTAATCCAAGGAGCATCTCTGCATAGTAAGGCAAGTTTGTAACTTCCCTAGGAAATGGGGATATTCATGTAAAGGAAAGAGTTTTACTGCTTCATTGCAACACACTTTGGCAAGATATGGACCGTTTCAAACAAGGAATGGGAGGATGGGACTGTGTGACTGTCACGGATGGCCCCGCAAGCGGCCGTGAGCTCGCGAGCGCCCCCTTGCCGTGCCAATTAGGGTGGTCTGACACCCTCTACTCGCCCGCCACGTCTTTGCTGTTGAGGTTCAGAATGGGAGGCTGCCTACTTACACCTAACAGCACCTTGATGGTATCACCTCCGTTCCAAAGTGGGGGTACTCTCGCCCCAGCCTTATGGGCAAATGCGTGCCTCCAAAACCTCCCCTTTAGCACGCCCCAAGCCTCGCAGCTGTCCCGGGGGACGTTGTCTGGTCCCCTGCCCCTTGGGTGCTCTCCCTCTGGCACCCTGGGCTCGTCACCCACCTGGCACCCCTGGGCCGGGCTCTCACCCACCGGCCTATTACTGACGCCCTTGGGTCTCCCTAGCTCCTCTCACCCCTCTCGGGGTCTCCGCCGCGTCCTCTGCACTTGCGGATCTCCTGTGTTTGGGGCTCAGGTGGCCGTAGCCGTGCCTGGCCCCCTTGACCCTTTCCCGGGTCGTTTCTGCTCTGCGCCCTCTCCGGGCCTCGCCCTCTCCGGGCCTGTACCGCGCTCGCCGCGCCGCGCCCTCTCCGCGCCGCGCCCTCTCCGGGGCCTGTACCGCGCTCGCCGCGCCGCGCCCTCTCCGGGGCCTGTACCGCGCTCGCCGCGCCGCGCCCTCTCCGGGGCCTGTACCGCGCTCGCCGCGCCGCGCCCTCTCCGGGGCCTGTACCGCGCTCGCCGCGCCGCGCCCTCTCCGGGGCCTGTACCGCGCTCGCCGCGCCGCGCCCTCTCCGGGGCCTGTACCGCGCTCGCCGCGCCGCGCCCTCTCCGGGGCCTGTACCGCGCTCGCCGCGCCGCGCCCTCTCCGGGGCCTGTACCGCGCTCGCCGCGCCGCGCCCTCTCCGGGGCCTGTACCGCGCTCGCCGCGCCGCGCCCTCTCCGGGGCCTGTACCGCGCTCGCCGCGCCGCGCCCTCTCCGGGGCCTGTACCGCGCTCGCCGCGCCGCGCCCTCTCTTGGGGCCTGTACCGCGCTCGCCGCGCCGCGCCCTCTCTTGGGGCCTCGCCCACTCTGGGGCCTGTACCGCGCTCTCGGCGCTGCACGCCTCCCGCGCTCGGGGCTCAGGTGGCCTTAACCGTGCCTGGCCCCCTTGACCCTTTCCGGGGTCTTTTGCCCCACTGGGCAAAGTGCCGTCCTTACGGGCCGGGGTCCAACCCCGTGCTCCGTGCCACTCCGGCACAAACAGTTGTGCCCCCCTGGCACTGTGCCCCTACTGGGCACCCGGAGCCCCCAAACTGCTGGGGAGCCCCGCTGAGGCCTCCTCACTCCCCTACAGCCTCACCCGGTCCTCCGGTTAACCATAACTCAAGCCAAGCCCGAACGGCTGTAACAAAACCAACAAAGAGCCTACCCGCTCGTAAAGCCAACTCTCAGCCCCTCTCGGGCTCCCAGCCCTACCTCTTATCAGGGTGCTCTCATCCCTAGCATCATCGCAGCCGGTCAGTAGGATAAGGCTGCAACCCCCGACTCTGGCCGCTCAGCTCAGCCACAGAGCTCCTGCTCCTGTGGCATCCAGAAGGGTACTGCTAGCTAGGCTTTGGCCTAGCTGTCTATAAGGGCCTGGCCCTGCCCCCTCCTGGCCACCTGACCTGCCTGGTTGCCCTAGCAACCCCCATCTGTGTTGCTCCAGGGTGCTTCAGCAGCGCTATTCCTCCTGCTAGTAGCAGGCACCCTGGTGCCCTGTTACACCTCTCCCCTTCCTGGGGCATCTCCTTAGGAGCGGGGTGCGGGAGTGCCCCGCGACAGTGACAATGAAGAACTTTAAGGCAGCAGAAAGAAACTGTGCAGTATATTCCCTTTATATTCAGGGCAGAAGGAAATAGAAATTATTTTCTAAGAAAGGATAACCCACATCAGCTGTGTTATACTAAGGAGTTCCTTACAGCTTGTTCTTCTACCTAGATGACAGTGAAGTCCTATCCAATATTTCACAATTTCAGCTGTGTGAGTGTCTGACAGCACTTTTGCAGAGTCTCACTCCTGTGAGAAGTCAGGGCATTTGTTCACCACATATTTGCATAGTTTGTATGAGTAATAGTATACTCTTTGGGCCTAGTGGAAGTATATCAGAATAATCCTAAATGTGCCCTTGCTTCTACTGCACAGAATAGGGTTGCCTTGCTTTGATCACCAATATGCTAAGGCTTCCAGCATGATGAAACAAACTCTAAAAGGGGAAAAAAAAACATATAGAAGATTTATTTTTCTATACTATAAGATACTAGACAGAACACTGTGGATCCAATAGAGTGTTATTTTCACTGTGAAATAACCAGGCAATTAATGCCCCAGTTAATGGCTATTAAGACTTGACATTCAATACAGCAACTAGGATTCATTTAAGGCTTAGCCTGAGATTCGCACTGAAGGTTTAACAGTAGCATAAAAATGGTGAACATTATCTTTTGAGCTAAAATGAATGCCAGTATTTGAAAAAAATGTACATCAAATTTCTAATAAGTTCAGGTAAATCAAAGCAATCACCCTCTTTATTTTTAATTTTTTTAAGTGCAGACTTTTTGAAATATTGCATCTCTTTACAAGGCTATTTTTTACATCTCATTTAGTGTTTGGGTGATGCAAGTACATTAGCAATCTACTGAACCACTTGCAAATGCTAGAGGGAGAATGCTGAAGGGAAATAGAGATGGAAATGCTGGGAGCTACTTAGAATTAAATTCAGTGACTTTGAGCTAGGTATACAAAGAGATTGAGGGTATGTGTACAGTGCACAGTTCAGAGTTATGTTGAGAAGGCTGCTGTCAGAGGAAGAGAGGCAGCATTCTGTAATTCTGAAACCAATTCAAGAATAAGGCTTAACTGAAAAATTAAGCTCTCTAATTTGGCCTTCTATGCTACAAAAATACTAACTTGGGTCATTTCAGCCTGAAGACATACACATGTGTGTTGAGGGAGAAGAGTAGAATGGAACAAACTGATTCCATCTCTGACTACAAGATTTGAGGCCCCTACTTATCCTTCTACTCGTCTTCCATCCTATTTTTTTTATTGTTGATCAATTTCTTTAGCTCAGATAAATTGTGAGCTCTGATGCCTTGGCAATCCTTTTCTTTATAAAATGGAAAAAACATGCCATAAGAATATACGTACACTCACGATGCCATAGACAGTTTCTGACCACTATAAACACAGAACAATTATGACAAGACTTGTGAACAAGATGGACGGAGATGATCAAGAAGTGGGTAATGGAATGAATAACTTTTTACCTCTAAGTTCAACTATTCCTACAGTAAGGGTAGGAATTCTCTGAAATGTCTATGCAACAGCAAGTTTGGTGATCTGTGTCTAGTTGTTAGTGATCTTTCATGTTGGGCACATGCTTTCTGTTATTTTCCGCTTGAAAAAGTTTAAAAAAAATAATCAGCCAGCATTTTTACAAGAACTGCCCTTTTTATATGGAAAAAAAGTGTGTGTCAATAATTTTAAGAAGGAAAGAGGCAATTTTTTTCCATAAAATATCCCAAAAATCACCAACACCTTTAGAAATATTTTAAAAATATAAGCCAGTTCTGTCCTCAGTTACATTGACAATTACTATTGAAGTCCAATTACTATTAGAAGTCCTTTGGTGCAAATAGTGATATATTTCCCTTTTTGAAGTGCTTACAATTTACTGGAGAAATATTTGGGTAGGGAGTAGAGAGAAAGAAAGGGAAACATAACTGATACCCCCTGATATTCACTTATTTCTTTACAACACTGGAACAGTACTTCCTATTCTTTACTGAACAAATCAGACTAACAGCCACTCTCTCAGGAGTACTTCCATTACATTAAAAGCAGTAGAGCAAGTTATATCTGCAGTTAAATGCTATGTAACCTTTCTGTTCCTTAGTACCTCTGAAATGGTACCAGAATTCTTGAATGGAACAAGCAGTGAGTAATCTTGTCTATTAGCTACCCTGATTGTCATGTACAAAACAGGAACACTTAAAAACATATGACTGCTTGTTCTTTGGACATAACATTTATACACATTTTATGCACATCTCTGAACACCAGATATTTCAGCTAAAGAAATCCCTTCATTTCCTCTCTGCCATCCCTCTCCCCCTGCTTCCAGCCATGTCTAGAACAAGGTACACTAGGTCTATGCTATAAAGTTTTGTCAGCACAGCTATGCCCGTTAGAAGAGAGGCATATAACAACATAACTATACTAGCAGCCTCCTTCTTAGAGATACAGTTAATACAAAAAGATCCTTTTGCCAGTATAACTTCAGTCACAAATGGAAAAAGTGTCTCTACTAGCAAGTTTTGCCCAAATAGTTATCCTTGCAATACCTTTGTACAATAGACTAGTCCTTAATCATAGCCATCAGTCAGAGTGCTAAAATCTTGTCAGATAAACACAGAAGATGGTAGCATGGAATTTGTCATCTCCAGTAAGACCAGAGGTCCCTACAGTCCAGTTTCCATTGCTGCAGCCCTCCCTTCTGCCCTGATATCTAATAAACTGGGTTATTTTCTAATTCTTTCCTGAAGATCAGCCTTCTCTTAGCCTCAACGAAATTTTGTGTCAGTGATTTCTACAGATTAATTATGCATTATGTAAAAAATATAGGGCTTTCTTATCAAATGTTAAGTGCCATGACTTCCAATTTCAATTGTGTTATGAAACATGATAAAAGCAACACCTAATTCACATTTCATCCATAGTCCAACTTTTTTGGGGGGGCTCTTACATAGATTATCATGTTGGATATCAAGGAGGGAAAAATCCTTAACTAAACTGGGGACATTACAAAGAAAAAAAAGTAATAGCAGTCAAATATATTTGATTCAATAAGAGATTTACTCAATTAAGGATTTAAGGCTTTGTGTCTCCATATCAATGCTGCTTAGGGATGGGACACAGAGGGTGAAGATGGTAAAGAAGTATAGCAATATATATAGCAATATAAATCTGGAACACACACGTCAATGCAAAGTTGTTCCTCACTGCATATTATCCAGTACTTTCTCGAGGCTGGAGCTCTGAAACACTACATGAGCTATAAAAGCTCCCCTCATGCAGAAGTCTAATGTAAAAGGTTCCACGGCTGACCAGGCAGTAACAAGCATGAGTAACTGGGTCTACTATCCCTTCAGAAAGTCAGCTAATAAGATCATGAAAGCAGAACATTAAGTCACATGAATACCCACACCAAACTGCATACATTTATTTGACAGTCTTATACTTCTGTGTTCAAGGCAATGTCATGGCAAAATAAAATGTTCAAGCCCCATAAGACATTTTTTGAAATCTAGGGTTCTTTCTAGGTACTACACTGTGCAGACAACATGGTTATGAATACGGGGTCCCTGTGGTAAGTAAGGTCATTCCTCCCTCAGCCAGGGAATCATTGCTGAGCACCACAGGACAGCTCCAGGCACTGATAAGCTGAGATCAAGGAGTCTTAGATTTACGTTACTTGTACGTCTCTGTTTTACACCGTAGCAGAACTTGGTCCCTGTGTGTGAGCTATGTTAATCAGTAATCACAAATCACTTTAGGGTAATAGTTCCCTGACAGACAGCTGGGAGTTTTTACATGTTGTCATCATGAACATTACCATACTTGAATTCAGGCAGTCCCATGGGAGAATAAAACACTTTGTGTCCCCATTAATTCAAGACCTAGCTACTTAAACATTTTTTTCAGTTTGCCCTGGCAGGGAAATGCTTGCCAAATAAAGTTCATTGGCATATTGATAATATTTTGATAACTGTGCAGAAAAAATATACACTATTCGGGTGGCATACAGATTATTTTTGCTTTGCTCGTAGGAATACTTATTAGGAAACAAAGGCAACAAATACAGGGAGATATGAACATAGGGCCAGAGCATAAGATTGATTGTTTTCCCATAGCAATCAACCTTGCAGAAATGTTCCAAGTACAAGCAGCTTGGAAATAATATTCACATAAGCACATTTTATTGATGCTCATTCATTTCTACTTTTGTTGAAAAGATAAATACAACATAAGGAATCTGAAACTGTATATTGACCTTTGATTTTGCATACGGTTAAGCTGTTCTCATGAGCTCATATAATTCTGGATTTGTCCTTCACATGCATGTGTCAAAAAATTTGGCTTAAATCGCTTAGAAGTGATGGTAATGCCAAGGCCAGAGCTATGTAAAGTAGTGGGAAATAAATAAAACATATGTTCATCTTTACCCTGGCAGTTCAAGCAGGTTGGCTGATGAGAAACGGGAATGATTTGACAGAAATGAGTACAAGGAACATGTGTGTATGTTGTAAGCTATTTTTAATTGTATTTTAAGAAAACTGAACATTTTTACATGTGGTCTCTATAGAAATCAATGAGATCTTAGATACATAGAAAACTAGGATTAGAAGGGACCTCAGGAGGTCATCTGCTCAAAGTAGGACCATCCGCAAGTATATCATTCAAGTCAGATCATTCCTGTTCTCTAGCCAGAGCTGATGCAGACTTTTTACAGGATAATACAGGATGCAACCTAATTATCTTTATAAAGCCTTCAAAAGGTAGAGCAGGATAAATTTTCATTTATATTTTAATTCTCAGAAATGCTCCAGAGTAATAAATCATCAGACACCAACAGAGCAGCAAATTGTTCTGTTCTGCTTTTTGGCCCCACTTCCACTCTAACACAGCCTGTGTAAATGAAAGCTGCTGCTGGATGTACCTGACATACATTAAGCTGGCCTTTAGTAAGTTTAGCAGCTGGTAATCTTTCTTTGTGCTTCTATAGATAGTTAATTAACCTTGTGCATGTGTATGTACATGCGCAGACGTTCAAGAGGCTTGTATACCAAGGGAAAAAAAAACTCCAAATACTACATATATGGACAGTTGCTCTTTGAGTGCATTTAGATAGAGACACATTGATCTCTTATGATTGTTCTTTATTTGATATGCTCCCTCTTGATCATAGACCTTTCTATAGGTGTAGATAGTTAAATGCATGCTGATCAATGAAAAAAAAAAAAAGGAAGCCATGTAGATAGCAAGCTGATCTCTTTCAAAAGTGTCATTTTTATTCTCATCCAACTAATTGCAAGCTTTACATTCGTCACCCATGTTCATTAAATTGCAGGACAACTGTATAAAAAGGGAGATGTAATTTATATTCTTCACAATATGCAAGCATGGTTTACATAATCTAATCATGAGCCCAAGCTGCTTTGTATACCCATCAGTATAAGTCATACAAATCCAAGCAAGGCATTTAAAGAAATATCTAAACAGAATCAGCAAGAGTAAGATAAATTCGATTTTCTGGAACAGTTCTTGAATTGCACTAACTCCTCGTTGGCATGGTAGACTAGCAGATGCACAGATCACTGACAGAAACTACTTCTCAAATGAAAGTGGGCCAAACCTTCCCTTCCATAAAACTTTTACATTTGAAATAACAGGGGGCTGGATGGATCAGAAACAGGATAGTGAAAGAGTACTTTTATCTGGGTCACTAAATAGTGGGAGCTATTTGACGGCTCTTTGATGGCCTGCATGAAGCGAATTTACTAGTCCCGATAATGTTGTATAGGACAGTTCTTCATTTCACAAAAAATGACCATAACATCTGCTACTGCTGGTAATGTCAGTAGAGATCCCAAGACCTGTATGGCCCTGAAGATGGAGCTACCTTCTGACCTCAGTTAAGGCGAAAAAGACTGCTGGTCTCCATACCTGTTCTGCAGCAACAATGCCCGTCTCCAACACCAACACTCAAAGGCTACACCTCTCAGCAACAAAATACCGAGAGGGAGAGAGTCTTCTTATTTTGAGCCTTTGTTTTCTCTCTCTTCAGCTGGAGACTTTTCTTTAGTTTGTAAAATCAGAATCAAAATTGTTTTTTTGAGATCAGATGAATTCTGGAAATTTGTTTCTGAACCCCATGCGTGGCAAAAACCTGTCCCCTTCTGCTTCAGGGCTGAAAGAGAGGTCTCAGAGAGGAATATGGATGTCTTCACATTAACCAGCCAATTTATTTTTAATATCCTCAAGGAGCCTGCCTCCAAGAAGTGCAAATACCCCATGGCAGAGGGATAAGCTTAGAGAGTTGCTTTCCCTCAGCAAATCTGGACCGCTGCGCTCTGTGTAACGGTGAGCAGAATGCTATGGCAACAGGGCAGGATCCAAGCCTGCCAATATATAAATGTGGCTCTTGCCGCAGGGGGTTCGCTGGCTGGCTGCTTGGCAGCTCTTTACCCTTAGAAGCAGCAGGAGCTAGAGGGAAGCATGCTTAGGGGAAGCGAGAGGGGGCAATGGGACAAGGTGTTCAAAAGAGCAAGTGTATCTATTACGATATCCCTTCCCCCTTCACCAGATCGGGTACTACAGCTATGGATCAGTGGCCTACTTCTCTATTCGCAGCGTGGCTCTATTTTCTCAGGGCAGGAATGAATTTGCAGAGAACAGCAGGGCATTTTTCCTTGCTCCTGTTTCCTTGCTCCTTACCAATTGTGGGCTGTTGCTAGGTATTGTTCAGCTGAGGGATCAGACTGCACAGCAAGGAAATATAGAAAACAGCAAATGGGAAAGGAGTGTATTTTACTTAATGGGACAGACTGGATCTCTTGTTATCAGGATTCAATCCCCAACTCTGCCACAAGATTCCCAGGCAGCCTGGTATATATCAAAAAGCAAAATAAAAAAACCAAAACACAAGAAGTTTCCCTTGCTTTATGCAAGTTTTGTATATGCAAATTCACTCTTATGCAATGAGCCTTTTTATACCAAAAATTCATTATATGTGAGATACATTCACTCTTATGTGATCAGTGTGGTGGAAGCCCACAGTCAGCTGCTTTGTGCAGTGCATTGTGGGACTGATGCACACCCAAATAGTCTCCTGTATGGATCTGTGCTTCTCTCGTTTTGTGAAACATGTATTTCTGTAGTTGCTATCCCCACTATGATAGTGCCCTGTGCTTGTGTGTACTGTCTGCTGTTGGCAAGTACCAAAATCATCTTTTAAAAGTGGTAGAAATGGGTCTGGGGGTCAATACATTCAAGGTCTTGGAACTTATCCCTCCCTATTTGTTACATTGTAAAGTGGGTTCCCTGTATGCAGATTCAAGTGATGCGCCATTTTCCAGGAACACATACAGCATAAAGCAAGGAAAACCTGTACTGTGTGCTTCCTGTGCAAAATTATCTGTTACAGATTAAACCTGCTTATTTTCATTTTTCAAATCTCCCTCTTACATTGTGCTCATTTCCTGCAGCAGTCATTTTACTTTTGGTAGGTGCATGCTATTTCCACTAATGGGAACTCTGTAAATCTGCAGCAAAATAGAGGCCTTAGTACTTCCATGTTTTCAGAGACATCTTCTAATTTTTAAAGCATTGATGTCAGTCTTTGGGTGCCTTGGAAATGCTTCCAAGTAAAAGACTCTCTCAGCAAGTGTATTCTTTTCTATAGTCTTTTTTTTCCACAGAAGGTATAAAACAACAGTTTTTCCTTTCTCCCTTTTTAGGAGCAGCTAAAGGCTTTAGACCATGAAGTAAACGAACTTGTGGACTATATGTTTGGACCTCGAGGTAAGCACAGTTTTTAGAGAAATGCCAAAGCCTCTACTGATATAAAATAATTGATTTTCCAGGGGTAAATAAAAGTTATTTGAATAAACTTCCTCTGCTATATTAGTAGCTACTGAAAAGATCCCCACTAGATGCACCTTGACTGATATGCTCAAAAAGTAACTAGTAGTTCCTTAGCATCTCACTGAAAACACCTTAAAAAGGGGCCTGATTTTGTCAGTGCTGAAAAAGAAGTCCTCATTAGGGAAAAAAAAAAGCCCCACTTAAGCTTTCTCACATTAGGAATTAAAAAAAAACAGACTGTCCCAAAAATCAATATTTATTTCAGGAAAAGTATAGTAGTCATTATATAGTATGGCTAAATACATAAAACAGCATATTCCCCTTTGAAAACCCAATCTGTCGAAGTTTATGTTTAAGTAACATCTTTCGCTCTGGCCCATTCTCTGCCTATTTAGCTATAACTTATTTACACCAAGTCACCTCATTTGTGTATTGCATTGTATCCTCTCCATTTCCTTTGTGGACCACAAACAATACTATTTACACCACATCACAAGCCACTTCTCTACCTATTGCAGTTAGGCATCAACTCAAACCCAGGGTTTCTTTTCCTTCAGCCACCTGGGCTACGCACAGAAATTATACATAAACCAGTACAAGTGATCAGAAACTGATACAAATCTGTAACCCAACAGAAGTTTAGAACATATACGCTGCTTTCAAAGTGACCAAAACCAGTTTAAGATAACCCTGGATGGATATAATATTAGACTTAACTGATTTAGGTTGAATCAATGTATTGAACTTCTGTCCCAGATCCCCCCCAAGGTTCAAGTTAACTTGCAGCCCTCCCCTGGCCCCCAGCATCGTAGCATGCTTTGTACCTCCACTGCAACCCCTACCCTATTCCAGGGTGGGCAGGTTAGCCTTGGTTCAAGCTGTGTGTTGCAGCTGAACAGGGAAGCATGCTCTAGCACCTTCCCAGCATCTGGCCTAAGCCACTGCAGGCATGTGGCTGCATTTCCAGACTCAAAAGTGAATGTTTGTTCATTCACTTGCTTATCAGTTCAATCTCTGCATCTTAGACTAACCTGCAAAGATTGAATCAATTCAGCCTCAGGCTTTTTGAGTGTCTGTAGTTAGACCTAATGCACTGGCAGGGAACATGCTAATGCCCCTATACAGTGAGTATTCAGGGTGGCAGGGAAAGGAAAATTCCTGACATTTTGTTCCCACTGCAGACCCTCTCAGGACCAATGTGCTTTTAGAACAAACAAAACAAGTATCTGACTGCTTCCTACCTCATTAACACTTATATGGCGGTCACTCAGGATACCCCTTCTCTAAAAGAGGTGTGATAATTAGAGCCAGCTGAAAGCTTACTGATGGAACATTCTTCCCCTGGAAAGTGCCAAATCAACTAAAGCAAAGTTTTCCAGGAATGTATCACGTCCATTTAAATTTTCAAGGAAAATCAAAATGGCTCATTTTGTTCAAATCAGAAGATTTTGTTCCTATTTATTTTGACATATAAGTTATAACATCACAAGTCAAAACTTTTCAATGTGTATACTCTATAATACTGAAGTGGAAATAAAACTATTCAAACTGAAATATTATGATAAATATTGAAAAAAATTCAGAATACGTTATTTCACAAAACCGTTCCAGGATTTCAGTTTTTCCGTCCCAAATCAAGATGGAATCATGTCTTTAAATATCTCAGTTTTCTACAACATGTATTTATATTTTAAGATCAACTCTGCTAAGAATCCAAATCTCCACATAGTTCAGATAGCTTAGTTGCTGACTTCAGTGCAAGGCAGCGGTACTTAGAATTGGATTCAAAATATCAGCAACGTTTCTGCAGTCTGAGGATCATTTTTCCCCATTCTTTGTCTTCATCTGTCCTATACTCATTAAGTCATACTTTCTTCCTGAAGCAAAACATGCTGACTAGCATAACTGCAGTTAAGTAGACATGACTTCTTCATAACAGGGTTTTTGGATGCCTTGTATTTGTTAACATTTACAAAAATGAATATTTCTTGATTAAATAGAAAAAAAAAGCTGCAAGACTCAAAGCCAAGAGAGGATAGGTCTTTATTCCCCTTGTGTTTCTGTTGGTTTGGAATTCCTACCATAAATTGTGCTGCTTCTCAATCCTCGCAAGATGGTGCGTCTTCACACTCCTGTGTGCAGAATTGCCCAGGTTTTTTTATTCTACCTGAATCTATTTAAAATTAAATGGCATTTTAAAATTAGTGGCTCCTTAGAAAAATACTTGCGAATAGGCCTCCAAAGCAAGTAAACCAACGCAATCTAGGAACCACATGTATAAAAGATGCAATTATTTTCACTCAGGCAAGCACTGTGCCTTTTCACCCCTCTCTCCAATGGCTCCGGAGCTAAGTCTTGAGCTGGATGAATTGTAGTTAATATAATGCCATAGCAAATACTAGAGCTCCCCTGGGACTTTGAATCACACTTGGGTTAAATAAGCTCTACCTCTGCCAGCTCTTAAGAGATGCATAGCTGGCTTTTGCAAGGAAAAGCCTCAAAGAAGAGTGACTGCCTTTTGAAAAGAAATGGAAGAAAATGCTGGCCAGAGTAACAAAACCCCATGAAAATGTCAGGAAGAGAAGAGAACATGCATTAAAGACTCTTCTGCACAGGAGCACCTCCCAAGGTAGCTCCTGCAGGAGGAGTAAAATAAAGGTGGCAGCTTTGCTCCGCCTCCACACCGGCTGCTTTTCTTTCAAAAGGCAGCATCCACTTTTCAGTGGTTAAATCTCAGGACTTTTCACTTCCCCCCCTCATTTATTGATGAGTTTCCTTTTACCAGTTGGTAATGCCTTGGACTCAATATTAGCCCTGCCAATGACCAGTTCTCAGCTTCACACTGCTCTAAATGGGGGTCAAGGCTGAGTCCAAACAAACCAAGACCAAAAAACCAGGGCAGGAAAAAGGTTCCACCCTTCACTGGCTGCAGAAGGGCCAGGGCCCAGGTGCAGTTCCTTGACTCATTTCCAATGAGCTAAACTGCTAGCCATATGTTTTTAGTTGTCCTGTACACATTCAGACACAGCCATTTATTTTGCTCTAAATATTGGTATTTCTCCTTGTTGCATTAAGTTTAATCCAGAAGAGAGGACATACCCAAATTATTCCAAGGAGCTTTATTGCCTGGGGGAAGGCTTAAGGATTTGTCCTTTTCCTACTCCTCTCCCCCAGCTACTGTCCTGTGCTGGCAAGAATCGGATTGCAGTATTCAAGGCAGCGTTGCAGGGAAACAGCATCAAAAATGAAGCACTTTGATATATATTTATGAATTTACCTGAAAGTCTAAACAGTGCAATCACTGAACAATTAAACCACTAGATGCATTTCCTAATAGAAATGGATTGCACCAAGTGGTGCAATGATGAATCACAATTTTAACACACTATTAAGTATTCAGACATTATTTATAAAACACATTCCATTCAAATAATACTGAAAACAGGACTTGTTCCTCTCCTGCCCCAGGCATATGGTAAACCCTTTTACTTCAGTGATCTGTATCTTAGTACAAAGTGGGCATGTCTACATTTGCAATTAATTGAAAACAATTAACTGGCGCATATTGTGCCAAAGTTTATTGCTCCTGGGCATGCTGTTTGAATGTATACCCAGGACTGCAGCACAGTGAGCTGAGGCGGAGCAGCTCTGGGTAGCAGGGAACCTGGGGGGTGGAGACAACTTACCAACCAAGGACCGTGCTGACCTGGCTCGATGTGCTGCAGAGGAGCAAGCTGGGGCATGAGGGTGCTCCAGTGTGGGACTAGCTGGCAGGCAGCCCCTCCACTGAAGTGCCTCATGCCCCAGCCGGCTGGGTCAGTGCCTACATGTGTGCTGCCATGGAGTAAAAAAAGTATTTACAAGTACTAACCTGCTACGGAGTTTATTAGTGTCCTGAGGCCTAATAGGGCTGCATTTGTAGATGCCGAGATGTTTACTGTGGAGTTAATTAGGCAGCTGCAGTAAACATCTCATATAGACACACCCAGTATTTCATGACTAACATAACTCCCTGCAATGTGGCTATGTAACAGATGACTATCCCACAACAGTTATGAACTGGATCCCTATCGGTAACATTTTGGAACAGTTCCATTATAGAATCATAGAAAAGTAAGATTGGAAGGCCAGAGGCCATCTAGTCTAACCCCTGACCAGAAACAGGATCACTTCTTTCCAAACCACCCTATACAAATCCTTGTCTAATCTGTTAGTAAAACTATAGAGTAAGCTCTGATACAGCCACAAGACATAACACCCTATCCTGCCACAGGTAAGGCAGGTGAACAACAGCCGATGTCCTGCTTCTGCAGGTGTTGTGAAAATACACCTGAGAGATCCAAGGAAGAGGGCCATGTCTCCTGCTATAGAGGAATGTTACAAAGGCCAAACATTACTTTCCAACAGCCATTTTCATTAGTGTCAGTTTGACTCATGCTGACATAATCCTGCATCATTTGGATAAAAGGAAGCCTTGCCATTTATTTCAAGAATGGTAGGAGCAGGCCTGCTGTGCAACTCCTTAGCTGTTTAATTTGGCTATATATATATGGCTGCAGACTGCAATCCAGGACTCCCCCAGCCAGAGCCAGTGCCCTAACCACAAGGGTGCAGTGTCAGACTCCATTTTGCTTGTTCTTCATCTGGCCCCCGTGGCTCTTGCATTCCTGCCTGCCCAAGTGTCCAGCTTCAACAGAAGGGGTAGAGTAAACCTTACTCTATATGCTAGTGGTCAGGGTAGTCACTAGGGAAGTGGAAGATAAAGTTGAAATCCCCTCAGGATGATGGAACCTAGAAGGTCTCCTACACCTTGGAAAAATGCTGTAACCAACAAGCTATTGGGCAAATAGGGATGAATATTCTCAAACACCTCTCCGCAGAAACCCACTGTATTCCTCACCACAAAAAAAATGGGTCTAGACCAGGGGTGGGCAAAGTACAGCCAGTAGACCATATCTAACCCACCAATTGATCCCATCTGGCCCACTGAACACAGTCAAGAGCTTGAAGATGGAAGGCTGTGCCCCATGCCATGCTGCTCTGCCACATTTAGGGCCAGGCTATGCAATGCACCACTAGGAGGTGAATCTTTGTTAGTGGCAGCTGCCCCAACTTTCCCAGTGTGGTGTGGCAGAAGCAGCTCACCATGGTGGACAGGCGGGACAGCACTTGGTGTACTGCATCACACCCCCATCTTGCATGGGCTCAGCTGCCAGCAGCCACACTGCCAGGACTCCACATTGTCAACAGAAGGCTGGGCAGGGGGAAAGGGATGTGGGGGGCCAGAGGAGTCTGCACGCTACACAGCCTGGCCTGGCCCCAGCTGCAGCAGAGCAGAGCATCCCTCCTAAGGTTACTGGCAACAGCCAGATAGGATTAATTGGCATCTCATCCCCATCCCTTCTGGCCCTCAGCAGCTCACCAAAACTCATTGTGGCCCTCCAGCCCAAATAATTGCCCAGCCTGGTCTAGATAGTCTGAATAATAGTGAATAGAGAAGTCTACTGACTAATCCGAGTCAAACACCATGTCTTTGGGCTTACTCAATTAACTCTTTAGAGACACTTAATGCTCTTCCTTTTCTCTGTATATGGTGCTAGGCACTTAAGCTTGAATCACACTTTGGCATTTCTGAAGTCTCTCTTATCTCTGTTCATAGATTCATAGACATTAGGGCTGGAAAGGACCACAGAAGATCATCGAGTCCAGCCCCCCGCCCAAAGGGCAGGAAGTCAGCTGGGGTCATAGGATCCCAGCAAGATAAGCATCCAATTTACTCCTGAAGGTGTTCAATATAGGTGTTTGAACCGCCTCCGATGTCAGGCTGTTCCAGACCTCGGGGGCTCGGACAGTAAAGAAATTCTTCCTTATGTCCAGCCTGAAATGGTCTTGCAGTAGTTTATAACCGTTAGACCTCATCATCTGTCATAACATTCCCCCAGATACTGGTGGTCACCCCTTATAAACTTATAGGTGGTCGTCAGATCACCCCTGAGCCTGTGCTTTTCCAAGCTATAGAGCCCCATGGCTCTCAGCCTGTCGTCATAAGGTCTGTTTTCCGGACCAATGATCATGCGCGTGGCTCTTTTGTAGACTCTCTCAAGCTTCTCCACATCCTTTTTGAATTGTGGAGCCCAAAACTGGATGCAGTACTCCAGCTGCGGCCTCACCAAGGCCGAGTACAATGGGAGAATGACATCCCGGGATTTGCTTGAGAAGCATCTATGGATGCAAGCCAGTGTTTTGGTCACTTTACTAGCCACAGCATCGCATTGAAGGCTCATGTTCATCTTGTGGTCAATGATGACCCCCAAGTCTCTTTCTTCTGTAGTGCTAGCCAGCGTAGCACTGCCAAGCCTATAAGCATACTGCAGGTTTTTCCTCCCAAGGTGGAGAACCTTGCATTTTTTGG
Organism: Crocodylus siamensis; assembly: GCF_052110815.1. Taxonomy (NCBI): domain Eukaryota; kingdom Metazoa; phylum Chordata; order Crocodylia; family Crocodylidae; genus Crocodylus; species Crocodylus siamensis. The sequence goes on along the minus strand of NC_143397.1, from coordinate 130,602,925 downwards.
TGTTAAACACCATCAGGTTCTTGTCCGCCCATTTGCTGAGCCTGTCCAGGTCAGCCTGGATCACCCACCTGTCTTCTGGCGTGGATGCTTTGCCTCAAAGTTTGGTGTCATCAGTGAACTTGGACAGTCCACTTCTGACTCCAATGTCCACATCATTAATGAAGATGTTGAACAATATGGGTCCAAGGACAGAGTCCCAGGGGACCCCACTGGTCACAGGACACCATGATGAGTGACTTCCATCAATTACTACCCTCTGGGTCTGACCATGGAGCCAATTTCCCAGCCAGCGGATCATGGTGGACCCAAAGCCACAATTGGCCAGTTTCGCCAAGAGGTGATCATGGGATGCCAGATCAAAGGCGTTTTTGAAGTCAATATAAATGACTTCAGTCTTTTCTCCCTTGTCCAGGTGATGGGTCACCTGGTCATAGAAGGAAATGAGATTGGTCAAGCAAGACCTACCCGCAACAAACCCGTGCTGGCTATCCCTCAGGATCCTGGCATTGGCCAGTCCATTAAGGATGGCCACTTTAAATAAACTTTTCTAAGGTCTTCCCTGGGATAGAAGGTAGGTTGATGGGCCTATAATTAGCCGGATCCACTTTCCTCCCTTTCTTGAAGATAGGCACCACGTTGGCCTTCTTCCAGTCTTCGGGCACTATACCAGAACACCAGGAGTTTTCAAAGATCCGTGCCAGGGGCTGGGCTATGATGCTCTCCAGCTTCTTGAGTACCCTGAGGTGTAGATTGTCAGGGCTGGCTGACTTGAAGGTATCCAGCCTCTCAAGGTGTTCCTTCACAAGGTCAGCATTTATGGAGGGCAGGGAATCACCCTCACCCAGACCTCCCTGTCTCATAGCGGGCATGGGCATCCCATGGGACTGATGAAAGACTGCCGCAAAGTACCCATTTAATAGGTTGGCTTTTTCCTGGGCGTCAGTTGTCAGTTGTCCCATCTGGTTCAGCAGGGGTCCATTGTTGCCCTTGCTTTTCCTCTGGCTCCCCACATATCTGAAAAAGGACTTTTTATTGTCCTTGATGCTCGAAGCCAGTTGGAGTTCAGTTGCAGCCTTGGCTTTCCTGGTTTGCTCCCTGCAGGACCGGACTAGTGCAGAATAATCCTCCTTGGAGGTGAGTCCCATCCTCCATCCTTTGTAGACTTTTCTTTTTAGCCTCAGGAGGTCTGCTAGATCCCTGGAGAGCCAGGGGGGCTGCTGTGCCATCTTGCTGCCTTTCCTCCAAGATGGAATAGAATTAGTTTGTGCATTGAGGATCACTCCCTTGAGGAGCAACCACTCTTCCTGAACTCCCCTCCCCCTGGGGTCGTGGTCCCTTAGGGCCTCACTGATAAGCCTCCTGAGCTTGTCAAGGTCGGCTTTCCTGAAGTCAAGGACTTCCATGTTGCTGACTGACTTGCGTTACAGCGGATGGTGAAGGTGATCAGCTTGTGGTCGCTGTCACCCAGCTTCCCATCGATCACTAGGTCGCCAATTAGATCATCCCCAGTAGCCAGTACCAGGTCGAGCAGCGCTTCATCTCTCGTTGGCCTGTAGACTTCTTGAGTCGGGTAGAGGTCATCCATGCACAAGAGGAAGCTTTGTGACTGCTCAGATTTTGCTGAGTGATCCTCCCATGAGATGTGTCCCCTGTGCTGTGTTCCCCATGATTTTGACCCAGAGGGTCTCCAGTCATCCACCCTGGTCACCAACATCAGCTTGCAGGGACATGTAGCTTTCCTTAACATAGAGCTTTCCATAACACATAGCTTTCCTTCCTGTTGATAGGGGAGGTGCTGTAATGGGTCATTTTAAATCTTTTTCCTGGAACAAAGTTTCCAAAAAGTTAGGCTAGACAATACCTGTCCCGGGTTGCCTGAGAACATTTGAATCTAGACCTTAGTGGATAGATTCTACCTTTGTAAAAACAGATTTAAAAACTGGAAGCACATTGAGAAAGATACGTACATATAAAGTTATGATGAAGTAATACTCGTATACCCTTGCGTAGCATGTATTTTGCAATTAAATATTAATAGAATCAAAAGCCAGCTCCAGAAACTTAAGTCTTGGCTCCTGAGAAATTCAAGTTTACCTACAGGCAACATGGCTACAGTGGCAGATAGCTTAGTTAAAAACCCAAATATAAACACATCTAAAGTACAGAGAGAGAAACTTGGTACCATTTTATCTGCTTTTATAGTTAATTTGTTTTGTTACTGTAAGCCACCTTGAAAAAGAACAGCATATAAAGCTAATAAATAAATAAAAATGTCAGGCAGTCGCAGTTCTGCCATTAACTTCCATACAGCCAGGATTTCAGCTTCACCATTCTGTTCCCCCTCTGTTTTTAATTGCAAATGAGATAAACTTGAGAAGGAATCTGAACTGGGGCACTCAAACATCGCCATACATGATGTAGTGCTCTTGTCATACAGTGTCACTTACCATCTGGGTCCTGGTCTTAATCTTTCCAATTCTGAATTGTTTTAGTAGCTAACACTTTCCCTAATCAGTGACTGAAGGTAGAAAAGCACTAGGACCATTGCCAGAATCAAATAGCAACCTCTTTCTCCACTCCCTCCCCCCCACCAGTAAACTGTATATTTTTAGGGAGCTCATAAAATTCACTTTTTCAAACAAACTATCTTCCCCCCCTCCAATCCCCATGTTACAGTGATGAAAAAAGAAGTCAAACTCAATAGACCGGCTTTTAAAAGCTACCTCACAATAACAAACAAGAGCCCCTGTACGAAAACAGGGAAGATGGGGTTGGGGAAGGGGTGAGGGAAAGGCAGGAAGGGAACGTATTTTAGTGTCTTGGTCTGAAGAGGGATTAAAAAAAATTCTCATAATTGTTAATAAAGTGCTAAGTTGCTAGAGAATGCAGCCCTGGGTCACACTGTGCTAAACTTGTAGCACCGAGATCCTCATTGCTTTGCAAATCACACTATGAAAGCTAGCCTTCTAAGGCCAAGTCTGGCAGTTGCTTTCATCGCTGGTTGTGTAATTCTCTCCTTTAGCTTACTTCAGGATCTTATTTCTACCACTTACTCCTAGATGCAAGGAGACTCTTTAATTATCTACTAAGGCTAATTAGCAGGGGGTTTAAATGCACTGAATGCAAGACTCCTTTGCCCTGGAAAAGGGAGATGCATGTAAACTATATTTACATGTTAGCCTTCAGAACCAAGCCATTTTCATCTTCATCTGAGTTACATATTCTCAAATTCTCTCCAGATTTGTATGGTCTGAACATAACTCACCCATATTATCCAATGGCTCCTTTGTTTAGTTCATGCTATTTTGCCATGCAATGGATTAAAATCATCTTCAGCATGCCTTCTAGAACAGCAGAGAATTTTTTTCCAGTGTAATATAAGCTACTCAAGCTCTTGGATAGATGATGCCAAGTCTACTTGCTGTTTTGGAACAGACAGCATTATTCCAGGAGATATACTGAGTATTCATGTATTCCTGTATCTATATGACCTTAAATTTGAAACACTTCCTTCTGACAGCTGACCAGCACTCAGTGCTTTGGTTTCCTTGATGGTGGACCTTAATTCTCATCTATGCGTTTTAAATGATAAAATATATTAATTTCAAGGGCTGGGGGGAGGGGTAAGAGAACAAAGGTGTCTATCTTAAAAATACGTTGGTTTTAGGAAGCTTTATGGTGGGAGAAAGGTAGAACCTCTCTCTGATACCCTGCACACACACTGTATAGGGGCATTTATGTTTGGGGGCCATTCACTGCCAGCAAAGCGAAGGAAGCCCTGCATTTCAGTCATTGTCCAAATGCAATAAATGAAGGAGTGGCTTGTGCTGGAGTGTAAATAGTATTATTTGTGGTCTAGAAGGGATATAATGTGATATAGTAATTAGTGACTGCCGGGTGCAAACAGATTATAAGTGAATAGGCAAAGGACAGGCCAGAGAGTTAAGGCTGTTTTTGAAAACTTGACTCAATCTGTGTTTTCAAAGGGCATTTTGCTGTATTCCATTTTGCTAATGCTGAGTGAGCAAAAAGTCAAAGGCCAAAAATCCTAAGAGAAGGCTATGGGCAGGAACATAACTCGACCAGGGCAGCAGCCCCAGGCACTACCTTTAAGGTGGAGGCATGCAAAATTAGCAGCCACTGCAGCAGCCAGCCATGCTGCCATCAGAGCTGTGCAATACCATCAGAATTTCCATGCCCCAGGCACTGCATCTGCTCTGGGCATGGAACTGCCCTGCTATGCTTCTGGGTCCAGGCTGGGCTTGTGGTATGTTTATCCTCCCTCTCAGCTCAAAAAATGAAGCTGCTTCTTGGCAACCCAAGAGTAGCAGGAGCATAACTAAAGTCTTCTAGCTAAAAACGGGAGACTTAACAGGTCTTTCTAGTGCAAACCTGCCCTTACAGAGCTTACAACCGAACTGGAGACAAAATTCAGCAACATAATGTAACAAAGGACTGGAGACAGAAGAAGGATGGGGGGGCAGGGGCACAATGGTGACTGAACAGATAAGTATAGTTACATGGGTTCACTGAGGGATGTTTCCGAAACGTTTAAATGCTTTTTCCAAAGCAACTTTCTCTTCAGAAACAAAGTATTGTTGGAACACACAAATATTTAACAGTTCTTAATGATGTCTCAAGCATTCCCCTGCAGAGTTTGCTTTGATTAAGCATTTCCTCAGAGTGTTTTCAATCCTACATCTGAAACACTAAGCAAATGAGTAAGAATGAAAAACAGTAGCTGATGTATTCATTTATTGTCAAATTTAGCAAAATGCAAAACCCTACAAATGGTAAAACAAATTGTTTTCTTAAAAGAAAAAATACACATATCATTGTGATATCTTGTATGGTTTTTAAACAGGAGCGAGCAATTATTTTGGGCAGAGGGCCGCTTACTGAGTTTTGGCAAACCATCAAGGGCCTCATGACAGGCAGCACTGGGCAGATTGATATGAATTTTCTAAATTTTTTATGGGCCCTGCAGGCTGAATATAATGGCTTGACGGGCCACATTTGGCTCTGGGCCGCATTTTCCCCACCCCTGGTTTTTAACCGGATAATGTTCTTTTAAGAAGATGTATTCAAGGATTCAGAGATTTTTAAAGCCTAGCAAAAGCTAGCATATGATATTCAGAGGAAGAATTTCACCTAGCAATTCCTTCTCTCAGGGAAGCCTAAAACTTATGGTTCAGAAAGCAAATATCTTATAGAAAAATATGACAAAGCTGAAAGAAAATGATGGCATTCATCCACAATACCCATTTACTGCCATTGTAGACATTTTTCTGTTTTAAAAATTGTGCATCTCAAACTTCATGATCTCCATTTTGTTTGAGCTGGGGGAAGGGATGCAAGGAAGAGGAAGGGAACCACAACTACACACAGAATTCTTTGCTCCCAATACCTATTTGTTCACACGCATTACTGTCAGAGATATAATTTGTGCAAATAAGGCAAGCAGAACTGGGCCTTAATACTTCATTTCAGGATAAAATAGGACAGATGAACAACGAAGCACGCCTTGGGCTAAATCAGAAAAATAAGTGTGTTGAAAAACTAATGCACTGAACATATTTGAAAATGTTTCCCTATACATATGTCACTATCATCATCTCTCCAACACCCAACATAAACACAAAGATATGGGGCAAATGCACAGTAAAAATAATGAATGCTGTATGCCTAGATTGGCAGGTGTTCTTTTCTTAATTCTATGTAGTTTGAAGGTTTAAGCTATTTAAAAGCAATATATACTGTTTTTAACAGCTTGGGATTTGGCATTACATTTCTATTAAACATTGCTTTTAAATAAAAAGAGCACAAACACATTTTTACTCCTGCTTATTTCTACAATTCCTAGAAGGGCAGAACAATTTAAGTGATTGCAGGTAATTCTGAAATGACCACCACAAATGCCTGAAATTACTGTGCTCAATGCAGTTATTTTGCTATTCAGGTTGAAATGAACTGAGTATGTATCCAAATACGGCACATTCCCACTGTACCTGTAGATGACTCTGTTGACACTGCAGGCAGTTTCTTTTTAACCATACTGAACAAGCCACTTTTAACTGTTTATTGCATGCTTCTGTTCAGATTCCAGGGTCAGAGGTTGGTTCCTGTTGGACTCCTATCTACCCACATTTTTCCTTACTGTAACCTATCTGCTTTCCATATGGTTGGGTACTGAGTATATGAAGAACAGGCCTGCCTTCTCACTCCGGGGACATCTCCTGATATATAATCTTGGAATCACACTACTTTCTTTGTACATGCTCATAGAGGTAAGTTTAACTAAACGTACTACAGCTGAGAAAGGCAAGCAGCAAGTGATTTTTAACAACAGGAATGTTTATCATCCCCATCTCCAAAGTAAGTTGGACTTATGATTTTAGGTCCATTTCAGCTAAAGCAACATTTGACAACGTGCATTCAATTTTCAGGGACTGTGCATTTCAAACATGTCTGTGCCTCCTTAATTCATCATCCTTCATGAACTTCAATTTATTTTGAAAGCATAAATATCTGGGGAGTGACTCGTCCTTGTAGGTATACACCACTGTTGTACAAACAAAGAGATGTATGCATGAGTATGCACTAATTATTCATTATTTGCTATTCATTGTCATCCATTTCCTCCCCTGTCTACAACATTTTTGTCTTCTAATCAAGTGGCAAAAACAAAACAAAAGCACACAGGTGACTGATCAAATGCCTAAGAAGTTCAGCCAAAAGCAAACCATTTGGGAAGCCAAAGGCTGAACTTAGGATCGTAGAAAAATAGGGATGGAAGGCACAGTGGTAGGCCAGCAGTGGGTGTCCACTGCGCTTGACCACCTACCAAGCTCCGAGTGCCACGGGTGCCTCATGTCTGGCCAACCTCCTTCCTAGAGCACACCCGCAAGCCTGGGGTCACTGCTGCCACCACCTGGGGTCTGGACCGTTTCTGGGCCCTCTGCCCCCTGGGGTACACAAGCCTTATAGTCCTTGAGGGTGCTTGGCCCACTGCAAGAACTTGGGGTATTCCTTTAGCCTGAAGCACAAAAAGCAGCCTCAATTGGTCATCTGAGCCAAGGGAATAAAAAAAACAAGGAATGCCTGAACCATCTCCCAACGAGTCCACCACACTTAGTACAGAGGAGACCTTTACTGGTTACAGAGAGTAGGCTTGGAAGGGGTACAGGTTAGAGAAATATCAAAGAATAACCTTAGAGCAAACAGTATCAGCTAAGTAGCTGTTTGATATGTATCTACATTACAGGAAGCTATATCTAATATTATAAAAGCCCAAGTCTATAGCCAATCAAAGTGTTCCAAGCACTTGCTGCCATGATTCTGAAGCCACACTGAGTAATGGACAGGGGGTGGGGGAGGTTTCCCCATCCTGCTCCCTGCAAGAGCAAAAACAGCAGCAGTATGGGGTGTCAAGTGGTGGCACACCATCCCAGACCACCTTTCTCCTCCCCTGGCCCCCATTATTCTCGATGGACAATTGGCTAGCATCTAGATAAATTTCAAGTAGTTTACTCAGTTCAACATCCTCAGCATCCTGAAAGAAGGGGACTTGCAGATGTTCCAGTTGCTGTATGAGACAAGTACCCGTTCATGTCCTGTAATCTGTTTTCATTCCGATCCTTTTAGCAATTTATACCATGAAGCTTCCTAGGTAGTCATGGCTCGATTCTCAACTGTTTCTGTCAGTTTAATGAACTAAGATCTCAACTCCATTACCAAACACCTCCCCTGGCTTGCTCCAGCGTGCACCCAATAAGGCGCTTTATTTCGAGGAGTCTATCCTCCTTTACAGGTTAGAGCATGTGAGATGGAGTCGCAATGGCAACAGCAGCCTACTAGTCCCAGCAGCGAAAAATGCTTCTCCCAGAGCTAATCGCTAAGGTAGTAAATAGAACCAGGGGCAGAGACCTGAAAAAAAGACTGCTATTACAATTTTGGAATGACATTTACTTGCTCTTGATGTTAATGTCCTTATAAAACACACCTTCCATGTTTACTTGATAAATAACCCAAATGTATGAGAAAGCCTGGCTGTTGACACTGGAGGTTCACAATGGCACTCGGCCCTGGCATTCCATGCCCCCTGGTGCTACACAGGGCACTAGCAAGCTACAGGAGAAAAACAAGCATTTGTTCTGTCACCAAAACATTGCTTTGATCAAAGTCAAATAGGACCTAATCAAAGCTCCCAGCTTTAGGCAAATTTCTTCAGAATTTAAAAAACAAACAACAACAGACACTTCGGCTAGTCAAAACAGGGGCTAATTTCTGGCTTGCACACAAGCGACACAGAGGGCCTTGTGACATTCACAGTAGCTTCAGTACAAGCACAGTTCCTCCTTGGTTTGTCCCTATACACCAAAATACCTGGTCTTTGATTAAAACAAATGCTTAGTAGGTTTAACATGGCAGAGGCATACAGGAGGTTGTCAGAAGATTAATCAGGTTCAGGGAAAACAGGATATGCTACACAGACACGCATGGTGTTTTTCAGGGTCTTTCCGAGATGGCCCTGGCTTCTTTTTGAAGCTCATTTTGTTGTACATACTATGCTGATTCACGTGTGGCCTTTTGGTTGGTTAATCAGGCTTTGCTTCTGTGGTTTGTAGCCCATTGACTTGCATCCCTAAGTTCACACAAGATTCTAGTTTATTTACTAATGATAAGAAACACAGCTCTTAGTGCCAACTTCTGCATCTGTTATGAGTGGGGGCACTCATTTTATCGCTATTTCTGGTAGTTCGTCACACTTATTTACCAATAGATCTGCATTTAGAACCTCTCTTCATGCTGTGTGGTCTCCTCTTTCATGTCAGGAAATTTAAAATTTCTGCATAATCTTTTTGCACAATTCCCTTTGACTGCATTTCCTCATTGGGAATAAGATGGACACTGGAGCTTGTGAATCTTCCTGTTTAGATTAATAGATTCATAGAAGTTTGTATTGGAAGGGACCTCAGTAGATCATCCAGTCTGACCCCATCCCCTGGCCAGGAAAGAGCACTGGGGTTAGATGACTCCAACCAAGTGCATGTCTAGCCTCCTCTTAAAGCCCCCAAAGGTAGGGGAAGAGCACTACCTCCCTTGGAAGCTCATTCCAGATTCTGGCAACCCCCACCGTAAAGAAGCTCTTCCTGATGTCTAACCTAAATCTGCTCTCCGTCAGTTTCATAGTTGGTAGGGTCGGAAGGTACCTGAACAGGTCATAAAGTCCGACCCCCTGCCATAGCAGGAAAAAAAGTACTGGGGTCATATGACCCCAGCAAGGTGTTCGTCTAGCCTCCTCTTAAAGACCCCCAGGGTAGGAGCCAGCACCACTTCTCTTGGAAGTTGGTTCCAGATCCTAGCCGCCCTGACAGTGAAGTAGCGCCTCCTGATATCTAATCTGAATCTACCCTCTGCCAGCTTGTGACCATTATTCCTGGTCACTCCTGGCAGTGCTCGGGGGAACAGGGACTCCCCCAATGCCTGGTGGTCCCCTCTGACTAGTTTATAACAGGCCACGAGATCCCCCCTCAGCCTTCTCTTGTGGAGGCTGAATAGGTTCAGGTCCCATAGCCTCTCCTCCATGGGGCCTGCTCTGCTGTCCCCTGATCATGTGGGTGGCCCTCCTCTAGACCCTCTCCATGTTGTCCACTTCTCCCCTTGAAGTGTGGCGCCCAGAACTGGACGCAGTACTCCAGCTGCGGCCTGATCAGTGTCGCACAGAGGGGGAGAATCACCTCCTTGGACCTGCTCGAGATGCAACTGTGGATGCATGACAAGGTACAGTTGGCCTTCCTGACTGCATCCCCACACTGCCAGCCCACGTTCATCTTGGCATCAATGATGACTCCAAGATCCTTTTCTGCCTCTGCACTGACAAGAAGGGAGTTCCCCAGCCTGTAGGTATGCTGCTGGTTGTTCCTCCCCAGGTGCATCACCTTGCACTTGTCAGTGTTGAAACCCATCCTGTTCTCATCCGCCCACCCCTGTAACCTGTCTAGGTCCGATTACAGCCTATTCCTCCCATTTAGCATGCTCGCTTCTCCCCACATCTTAGTGTCATCTGCAAATTTGAACAGGGTGCTTTTTATTCCCTCGTCCAAGTCACTGATGAAGATGTTGAACAGTGTGGGCCAGAGGACTGAGCCCTGGGGGACCTCACTGCTCACGTCCCTCCAGGTCGAAAAAGACCTGTCCACACCACTCTCTGGGTGCGGCCCTCCAGCCAGTTGGCGACCCATTTGACTGTGTAGGTGTTGACACCACAGTCTCCTAGTTTTTTAATAAGAACGTGGTGAGAGACAGTGTCGAAGGCCTTCCAAAAGTCCAGAAAGACTGTGTCCACTGCTACCCCTGCATCTAAGGATTTGGTGACCTGGTCATGGAAGTCCACCAGGTTGGTCTAGCAGGACCTACCTCTAATGAACCGGTGTTGGTTGCCCCTAAGCATAACCTTCCCTGCTGTCCCCTCGTGGACATGCACCAGAATAATTCTCTCAAAAAGCTTACCCAGGATCAAGGTTAGACTAACTGGCCTATAGTTTCCTGGGTCATCCTTCCTCCCTTTTTTCACATTGAGAAGCACGTTGGCCCTCTTCCAGTCCTCTGGCACCACACCAGAGCACCATGAGTGCTCATAAAGCCGTGCCAGGGGTCCCACAATGACCTCAGCTAGTTTGTGGCCATTGTTCCTAGCTACTCTGAGAGATACCCTGGTAAACAGAGCAACTCCTATTCCTTGCTGCCCCCCCGCCCCCCGATTATTTTGTAGGCAGCCACAAAATCACCTCTCAGCCTTCTCTTGTGGAGGCTGAAGAGATCCATGTCCATCTCTCTCTCTCTCCTCATAGGGCTTTTCCTGCATGCCCCTAACCATATGAGTGGCCCTCCTCTGAACCCTCTTGAGGTTGTCCACATCTCTCTTGAAGTACGGCACCCAAAACTGGACGCAGTACTCCAACTGTGGCCTGACCAATGCTGCATAGAGGGGAAGTATCACCTTCCTGGACCTGTTCATCATGCACCTGCTAATGCATGATAAAGTGTGCTTAGCTTTACTGATCACTTTGTCACATTGACAACTCATGTTCATCTTGGGGTCAATTACAACTCCAAGATCCCCTTCTGCTGCTGAGATGGTCCTCCCCCAGCCTGTAAGTGTGTTGGTGATTCCTTCTCCCTAGGTGCAGCACTTTGCACTTGTTTTTGTTAAACTGCATCCTATTCTGTTCTACCCACTTTTCCAACTTGTCTTGATCCACCTGGATTTGTTCCCTACAATCTAGCATGTTAACTTTACCCCATAATTTGGTATCACCCATGAATTTGAACAGAGTTCTCTCCATGCCCTCATCCAAGTCACTGATGAAGACATTGAACAACACATGTCCAAGGACTGAGCCATATGGGACTCCACTAGCTTGAAGATTACTATGGCAGTGCAAGGAGGACAGAATTCTCTTTGAGTAGTGAACAACATTAAATGGAGTTGTATGCCACACAACAAGAATGTTACAAAAGACATTTGTAAGTGTCATTCCATTCTTTAGCATGAGTGACTGGAGCCTCCTGAATCTGGTGGGGCACCCGCAGAAGCTATCGACCCTACCAGGGGGAGCACCAGCCCTACCAACAGCATCAATGTTGGCCATCGGGGGGGGGGGAAGGGGCGGGAGAGCACGTGCACCCCCTACCAGTCACCTACATTCTTTAGATCTCTCACTTGCTTGTCCTCCCTATCTGCAGTCTGTAGGTTATAAATTCTTCAAAGCAGAATTTACCTGTTTTTTGAGGCTTCCACTGAATTAATTTCTTGTGCTAATGAGTTCCACTCATCAATGAATATACCATAGGATCAAATCTCTAATTAGAGAAATCCATAAGTGTTAGTCTTAGCTTCTCTGTCCAATCTTTTTAATTAATCAAGTTCCCTGCATGTTTAAAAGCCACACACTGCTTCCATATGATTTTCAAAGGTAAGTAAATACCATGGAGAGTGCCTAAAGTAATTCAACCCAGAGGTCATGTGAACATGTATAAAACTCTGGAAAGATTCATGTTTGGGAGTGGAAAAACCCCCTTGTTACAAATCTCCTACTAAATAATGATAGGAGAGATTGGAGGTGGGGAAGGTTAGTGAAAAAACCACGTAGGATTCTAGGTGACTGGAGATCAAAACAGAACCCTCAACTGAGAACTGACCAGGGTAAGGCTGGACTATCAACAATAGGAGCGGCTGTGATCTCTACCAGGTCCTTGAGTTACTCCTGCTGCAGCAGTAAGCATTAGCTCACTTTTATTTAGATTAAAAATCATCCAGCATGCTGTCATTCCAAGCTCCCCTCTATTGTTTATGTCTTGCAAAAACCAGGACACAGCCCTATCTGGAGCAAATTAAAAGGACCCGTCATGAAAATATGTGTCTCATCATTGTAGAGTTGACATTTCAACTCAGGCTGCCTAACTATTACCCTCTGTGCCTTCTTGTTCTTATTACACATCAGTGATAGGTGAGGATGTTAAAACACAATGGAAGGGCTGACGCAGTGGCACACCACACAAGAACTTAAGGTTCAGAGTACTGGCCAATGTTGATTCTTTGGATCTATTGGAAGTGGTAGGGAGAACCAAACCATGTGAACAAATCTGTCAGGTATGCCATATCTAGAGCTTCTCCTTTGCCAATTCATTGTGAGAGTTTAAAATTCTAATTGCTTGCTTTAGAATCTGTTGTTGTAAATTCTGCAGCCAGAAAGACTTAGTAACAGAAGGCATCACTATCATTCATGCTGTTGCATCTTTCCCGAGAAGCCAGGACAGAGCATGTTTTAAATACAGCCAATTGTGAAGTGGGAAAATTTGCAAGATTTTAAAGTAAAGCACCACCCCACAGGTCCTTCTGATTTCTGGTCTGTCAACCTGTGCCCCCAGATCTCTGAGGAAGAACACTTGACCCTTTTAAATGAGGGTGACCTTTGCATTACTACTGAAGCCATCTCTCCTGCCAGTGATGGTTGTGGGCTCTAGAGGAAAGGAAAGTATAGGTCCCATCCTCACAAACAGAAACAACTCCCTGCCTGTGCTATACATAGGAAACTAAGCTTACAAGTTGTTGAGAGCCACTAACTGCAGTAGTAGGACCAGGCCTTTCCTGATCCCAAGAAAGGGACCAAGCCTTTATGGAAGAGTCTTAGAAAATGTAATAGGAATGAAAGCTATGGGTTTGTACCAAAAATATTTCAAAGTCATATGTTTTGGTAGTATTAGGGTGATGGTGTAGCTGTGATGGTCCACGCAATATGCAAGAAGCAAGGACTTTTGTGGTTGATACCCAAAAGCTCATCTAAATCTATCCCAGCTATGCATTTGGTTCAGTAAAAGATGATAACCCATAGAACTCCTTGCCTCTTTCAAAGTCCTACAGAATTTAATAGAGGATGATAGCCATCTAAAAGGCATGAGATTTTCAGACGTGCTGAGTACCTATCACTTCTCTTGACTTTAGTTAGGGCTGTAGTAATAGGACATCTCTACAAGTCAGTCCCTAGGTGATTTGTTGAACTATATAAGGTGGTTCAGTCTTAGATCAATCTGTCGCATCCCTAATGCCAGTGCACCCTTGACCTGCGAGCCTGGGTCGGCACGACCGGCTTGGCGCAAGGAGGAAGATTTATGACCTGGCAGGTGGGTGATAACGGTGAGCAGGAGTCAGAGGGATTTAAACACAGTGTGGTGGTTACACAGAAAAGTTTATTTTACTTACACTACTGATGGCTTGCAGCGTAGGCAGAGGAGTTGATTTATTCAGTTACAGCATGCAGATATCATGTTACCCAGCATTTACAGGGTGGGTAAGAGAGTTGCTTGTTACAGATTCCGAGCGATTCACATAAGCCGTTGCAGTCTGCAGATTACTGGGAGCTCTTGATAAGAAAGATAACACCAGAGATAGAGAGATAGACGGGCCGGCAAGATGGGGATATGCCAGGAAAATAAAAAAAATACTTAGGCGGAGAGAGATGACATTCGTGCACGATCTGTTCTTCTTGAGTGTATACACAGTTCTCCGTTCTCTGCTTTGGGCGGAAGTTCTTTCAAAGTTATATTAGGCAAAGGTGACCAATTACTATACACTAATCATAAATAATTAATGAGTTGGCATTTATGCTCTCTTTGTTTGCTCAGGTTTCATAAAAAAGGGGGATTATTTTTACTTGGGTGGTACTGGTTCTGTTTGGTCACAGGATGGTGCGCATAGTATATTATTTAATTTTACAACTTTACTAATGTCAGCTAATCTCATGACTATAGGTACTTTATCTTTCGTGCTGGGCTGTCAAGGTCAGTTTCTCTCTCTCGTATGAGAAGCTCAAGCGATTTGGAATGAGGCACAGATAGGGTGTGTATATGCAGCACTGTTAATACAGAGGGCTAAATTACAATTACAGAGTTTGCTGTGTTAGCTTCTGACCTTTTGCCATCGGCATCTGAAATCAAAGACGTTGATCTTTGACACAATCAACAGGATGGCTTTTTTAAAAATCCTATAAAAAGGTTGACTTATTCCAGTAAATGTTGCAAGATTGGTCTCACTCCAGCAAATGGGGTGAATAAGGACTGAAATCCAAATTATGTATCTGAGGCCAAGTGCACACAGCTGGTTGGGGTCACTAAAAGTGCAGTTTCTAAGAATTTCTCATTCTTGGCCTAGTGAAATCCTAGCTTGATCAAACCTAGGAAGAGGAACAGGAAATGAAGAGAGAACCCAGAGCATAAATGGCACATACCCCCGGGGGCTGGGGGTGCACGGCGGCAGTGGGAGCATGGCAGAGGTAAGCGGGGGAGCTCCCGCAGATTCCACTGGTGCTGTTGGTGGTGGGGATGGCTGGCGAGTGCCAACTAAAGGTTGGTAACCACCTGCAGCCACTGCCAGTTGTGTCAGCAACCACCAGCAGGGATCGCAGACCACCCACAGATGCCGCCACGTGCACCCCCTACACCTCACCCCTGATCCAGAGTAAGCAAATCAAGAGCAATTTATTATAAGGGGAATGAGGAGGGATAAAAATCTACCACCTGTACTTCACCCTCAGTGAAATGTCACTGAAGACAGAATACAAGAGAGCTAAATGGAAAGGACCAAGGTAGTAATCTTTCTAAGCAAGCAAGAACCTATTTGGATCCTGTTAGAATCACCACTGAAGATGTGCCTTGATCTTAGAATCTGTCTGGAGATGTCAGTGATAGACTTTGCTGTTCTCAGCAGCAATTGAATGTGCTGTCCTTATTTCCCCCATATAGATTTGGTGTCTTTCTGCTGACTCTTTGGGCTTAGTATTGACCTACAACATGCATTTATTTATCTCTTTCTCCAACAGAAGCAGTGTTTGGGGCTAGCTCTATGCTCTGGTATGCCGGCCCAACTCTTGTTGACTTGAAGGGCATTGTACTGAATATCCAAGGATAAGGTTTAAAAGTTCAGCATTAAATAAATTGCAGGTTGCTTTGGCAATGCAGCGCTGCTGCAGCCTTATCACTACTACATTTGGAAACAGTATTTAGTCAGAATAACAGATTTTGTAATACAGGGACTGTATGTATATTGGTAATTTACATCTTCCAAGCATTTTGCAAACATTAGCAAACTAATCCTCCTAAAACTGGTGATGAATTTTCCTGGGAAGTATTTTTTCCATCTGAAAACAATGTTTTGTGGAAACAAATTTTTCATAGAAATGTATTAGTTTTGGCAATCTTTGCTGGGAAGGAATTCTACATCCATGCTGGAATTTTTGGCCTCAAAGTCAATGAGAGCACACATCGTTGCCTGCCTAGAACAAGCAGCAGTGCAGCGGTTAGGACACTCAGCTGGCACAGGGAAGGCCCATCTCTAAGCCTCTGCTTTGCCCGGTTTAGACCAGAGATTTGACCCTCACCTCAGGCGAGTGCTCTAACCCTGTGCTATAGAAACTGGAACCTCTCTGTCCAAATGAATATTTAACTATCTGTACTCTGACTATTCAAACAGGACAGACAAAAAGCTCTATCAAGGAATTGCCAATAATAGCCTGGTAGTTATAGCTTGCTCATTTGCTTCTCTCCGACCCCAATGCATTTTCATGAAAGCCTTGTTTTTCTCATCACAGTGGGGAGCAGGAACTGTTCTTAAAATTGCAAAAAGTAGGGTGGGCTGGGAAAATCATTTCCTGCCCAGCCCCAGCATTAACTCATTTAATATTTGGGGAAACAGAGACACAGAGAGGATAAATAACATGTGAAAGCTAGATGATCACTGAATAGCCATGCTGGGGTAAGAATTCAAAAAATCTCGTGTCCCAAATCCCAGATAGAACCAACTAGCCCATGACTCCTCCCAGGCTTACATCTTCCTTGCTACAGCTCTCTGGGGCACTAAAGCAACAATTGTTAAGTACAGATATCTGAGAGAGAATGCAGCCTAATCTGAAGCCTTGGATTATACTGCGATTCTAAAAACAGGCAGCCTACATAGCAAGCTGCTTTTCCACACAGACACAACCATACAAATTTTCAGGAATTCTCCTGGGTGTTTCAAAAGTAAATTTACTACCTAAAAAGTCCAAGAAAGACCTCTAAACTACGTGTAATAAATTCTAAGTCATACAAAAGAATGGGTCCAGGAAGAATACAAAGAGGAGGATTTCTTGTGATAGCTTTTATTGGACCAACAAAACCGTGGGAATGACAAATCTCCACATACCTGCTAAATAGGCATTTTAAAACCAGCTTCCCTATTGTGACCCCAGTGTCTCAGTCTTGACTTGTCAAGATGCCCTTCTAAGGTATTGTCATCTATAACATCTTTGGTTTTACCTATTCTGGGGCAGGGTAGTAGGCTACTGTTCTCAAATGTGTTCTCATTTGCGAAGCCAGAAACAGCGTATATGGAGCTCTTCCATAACTGAACCGAATGACTGTTCAAGAACGGAATCCAATGGAAAAAACAACAGCCATTAAAAAAGCCCAACAAAACACAACAGAAAACCTACTGATACTGTGCTAGTAATTCAGTAATTAAGGTGCGATTTTTCTTCTACTAATCTAGTATTATGGAAAATGCATGAGAAAAGTCAGTTATAACCCTATCAAGGGGATCCAATTAGGAGTTTGGTATATTAAAAGCCAATAAGGATTGTTACTTATTCTAGTATTCAATTAGTGGACCCTTTTCAGCACCCATCTCAAAAGAGATTTTATATCGACAGCACTAACTTCGAAATAGAGCAACATGGTTTTAAGCAGGCAAAAGTACGCTTTTTGCAACAAAGCCGTTATTATGAGCTGCCTGCCTCTTTATTCTCAAGTAGCCGAGCAAAGGTCATATACTTGTGGTACAATGGGAGCCTGTTAATATGAACATCTGAGCCACAGTGAAAAATGAAAATGCTACCAATTAGCAGAATGTTGCTGCCGAGCAGATTTCTTTTCCTTTTTTTTTTGGGGGGGGGGGGGGGAAGAGAGGGGTAAAAGCTACAGGGTAAAAGAGAAAAAAACCCCTTTCCTTCCAAAGTAACCCATTCGCCCAATTCACATCAAGTAATAGGACATCAGTACTATATATTTTTATGTAAAATGTGAGACTGCCAGGGAAGCAGAGAAGCCGATTTTTCTTTGTTGGAATAGAATTGTGGAGGAATAGAAGCACGGAGGCACGGCGCTCTAATGACTGCTGTTTCTCTGTGGCCCAGCAGGAAGAAGGAGAAGAGTCCATTGTTAACTTTCTCACAGCTGCCAAGGAATTCACAGTAGCTACTGGCTAAGCATTGTAGCTTGTGCCCGAATCAGCAACTGAGTTGGCTTAGGGCAAGTGAGCTGCTGTATACAGTCTGTAGTATTTTGTTGCTGTTTGTAGTGTGGGGTGGAAACACTTTATTATTTATAGGCACTGATATAAAGAACTATTTACAGTGAAGAAATAAGTCTTTCTACTGCTCTTGCAAGGATCTAGGGCCTAGCCTTGTTGCTGTCCTGCCATGCTAGGAGATTTCTACTGGATCACCAAGACTTTCTGAACCACACTTTCTGAACACTCTGTGCTGCACAACTGGTCATATTCCTGGAAAGACCTTTTCCTACCTTTTGCCTTTCCAAAATAAAAGATGCATGTCTTATTGGGAGAGGGGAGGTGTGAGAAGATACAGTAAGAACAGATGACCTGTGCTGCATACAGAGGGTCTTATGACACGAAAGAGCTTCTAACCAAGATCAAGAAGGAATTTGCCAGATATTTAAAAAAAAAGAAGTCTTCAAACCTCTAGCTGATCTAGATAAGAGGATTAGCACTAATGCCTTTGGAGCAGAGATGCCAGTGCTACACTGAACCTGAAGACCAGAATCAAGTAGCTGGAGAGACAAAAGCTAAATGCAATAAAAAAATCCCTATTAACATAGAAAACTGTAAAAGAAGTAACTCTTAAGAAATGAAAGGAGACTCCAAAAGCATGGGCCATGGTAAGGTTTACAGTACTCATTGCAGAATACCATTGGAGGGGGTTAGAATCTGAGTGTAGCACATATATCACTATGAAACAAAACCCAAAGCCAAAACCTCTGCTCACCCAGTGATGATAAAATGGCAATTCTCAACATCAACCAAGGACTACATCACCTATGGGTCACTTTTTCAAAGCCTTTCTGCAGGGGGCTAGAAACTTTTATTTAAAAAAAATTAAACTGAAAAAGGTCTCATGATTTTTTGAAGAGGTCATTATAAGCTTCATTAAAGCTTTAAGAAAAAGCAAATGAACAAAAGTCTAGGAGACTTGGCAATATCATTTTCTTCCAGTTTCATGAACAATATTAACAGTTGCTTTTAGCTAACCTGCTTACACAGCTGAAGACACAAGTTGCTGAAATTTGAAAAGTGACATTGAGAAATCACATGGCCACATGTTATTCCAAATGCTTTGTTCAGAGGAGATGCTGCTACTCCAGTGCTTCACCACCTGTACTGGTTGCCAATCAAGGGCAAGATGAATAAGTTTTGTGTAGGATGCCTCAAATAACAGGGCACCATGTAATGAGCTAATCTAAAAGAGTCAATCAATGAGACCCATTTTCTCGCAGGGAAAAAAAAAAGGATGACCCAGAAGTCCTAGAATAGGATCATGTGCTGCCCTTTGCTTTGCTAGGGGTTTTTTTCTTTGCAAAACAACAGGAAAGATGCTGAGGGAGCTTATGCAGAAAGGAAACTGGGCATTAGCCACCTCTTCCCACCGAGTTATTACCTCAGTGCCAAATGCAGGACAGGAGCAGGACTCTACATGATCTAGAAGGATGTGTAGCAGGCTATGAGTCTGGGAACAGCAATCCAGTGTAGATTGGTTCATATGTGCATATGACCAGTGTAGGCTGGTCAAATGTGCATGGCAAGAGGAGCGACTGGGATAGCACCTTATATCCCACTATGCCCGACTGCTAGTGCAGGGAGATTCCTAGCTGCAGGGGTGCTCCATGCAACCCTGGGGTTGGAGAGTCATGACAGCCACAAATCTCCCAGGTTCAGGGCTGCATGAAACCCTTGGGTCTATGGGACTGCAGCAGCTGTGATCTCCCAGGCTCACAGGTATGTGAAACCCCCCCAGAGCTGTGGGTGGAATCAGGGCTGCCACAATTCTTCAGACCTGGAGGGTTTCACATACCTCTGAGCAGGGGAGATTGCAGAACCTGCAATCCTCCAGCCCTGGGGGTTTTCACGCACCCCCAGGGCAGCCATGCACAGCCAAGGCATCCATGGCCCCACATGCTGGGGATGAGTCTCCTCAGTTGCAGGACTCCCAGCCCCAGCTGGGCACAGTCCACCTCTTACAGCTGGGAATACCCTGCTACACATGCAAATTAAAGCTCTGCAGCAACCAGCTCTAAAATTAGCACACATTTTCAAGGTCTAACTTTATAGCTGCTTGGAACAAAATTTTGATGGTGTGATAGCTACTAGGGCTGTGTGAATTTTGCCTCCTGTTTAGTTTTGACACTGTTCCGACTCGTTTCAAGCTCAAAACAGTGAAATTGAAATGAAATGAAGGTCTTTGATACAGACTCAAAACAGACCCAATCATATGGCTGGGGAGGGAAACTGAGTGATGGAGGCACAGTCACTGTTTCGAGAAAATGAAGTGGAACAGCAGTTTTGAATCAGAACGAAATTTGAAATAAAATGCTGTTCTGTCAAAACCTCGAAATGCAAGTCAAAATGGAAGTGCTGTTTTG
Source organism: Crocodylus siamensis (assembly GCF_052110815.1). Classification (NCBI taxonomy): domain Eukaryota; kingdom Metazoa; phylum Chordata; order Crocodylia; family Crocodylidae; genus Crocodylus; species Crocodylus siamensis. The sequence goes on along the minus strand of NC_143397.1, from coordinate 130,582,675 downwards.
CACTGGTCTCAAGGTAACTGCACAGTTAACCAGGTAATTGCAGAAAAGATGTAACGTGTAGAGGGGACTTTACTTGATTTCTTGCATTAAAAGTCCTCTGCAGAATCTGTCAGCCAAATGAGTGAGGCCAGGAAAGGGGAGATGAGAGGCAACCTAAGTGAAACTGATCTATTTGCATCCTTTCCAAATAAAGTCCCCACCTATACAGTGCCAGTAACAGTGGCAAATGAGAACTGTTAGGTGCACTGAAACTGAAAACTTCTAAGGGATTAGCAAATACATCAGGATATACATTATTTTTTCCTTTCTTTCTGCATATTTAGAGAAACAAACTTCATCCCTTTTAGCATGACAAATACCTATGGCCATAAATAATCCAGAGTCTCTGCTGTACCACAAAGGAGCATGCTAGTGACAGAGATTGGGGAAGCAACAGTAACTAGACAGTCTTCCAGCCTGCCATAGTGAAAGAGTTCAGGGATTTAAGACCATTCAGATTTCATTGGGGTCAGCTGTGCGCTCTGCTAGACGTCATTGAGAGCAGATAGGTCTTTATGTATATGGTCTAAAAAACCCAGCTGGAAGACCCCATGCAGATGTCTGCTACTGCTGTGATCACACAGCTTTGACACACAGCTTCTGTTCCTATTTCCTACATGTAGCTCAGCCCATGCACACTCACTCCTATGCAGGAGCCACATAAGAGGGGAAGGACTGAGGGCTTGCCACAGATTTATCTGACGTACTACCATGCATTTTCCGTTTTAATAAGTGAGGACTTCAAGCACAGCGGAAAAGACAGGGGCAAGGCTGGAACAGTCGTTCATGTCTGGCTATGCTTTATGGGAAAGCTGATATCAGTAGAGGAGCTCTGGCTCATCAGAGAAACCTCCTCTCTTGATGCACTTGTATCCCATCACAATACAGTGCTCAGTAGGGCTGTGTGAAGCTTTGGGTGGCGATTCGATTTGGAGGAGATTCAGCCCAATTCGGGGAAGGAATCTCCAAATCCGAATTGAATCAGGGGACCAATTTAAAGGTCCAAATTGATTCAAAGCTCTCTGAATCTTCAGCAAAGGTTTGGAGAGCTTTGGTGATTCAGATATTCCCTGGTGGCTGCTGCAGGGAGCTGCAGCCACTCTGAGCTGGTAAGTACTAGGGATGGGGGTGGGGGTGGGGGTGGGGGAGGGGACCATGGGGGGACCCCTGCCAGCCTCCCTCCCAACCCCTGCCTGCTCCCCAACCCCACCATGGCTGCTCCTGCCCACCCCAGCTCAGTACTTTAAAGAAAAGCCCCGGTGCTCACCGGGTGCTGCCGGGCGGAGAGCGATGCACACTGCATGCAAGGCTCTGCATGAGCCCCCTCAAACTTCCCCCCACTCCTCCAGACACCCCCCCCCCCCGCTGCCTCAGGGGCTCGTGCAGAACCCCCCATGCAGTATCGGGCAATAGGGAAATCGCCCCCCACCCAGCAGCACCTGCTGAGCTGGGCTTCCTCCCCACCAATGCCAGGAGCTGGGGTGGCAGAGCAGCTACTGCTGGGCTGGGAGAGGGACAGGAGATGGGCCTGGCCTGGCTGCTGCCACCAAATCGATTTGGGACAGTGATTCGAACCACCAAATCCAATCACTGCCCCCTGAATCGGCTGAAACCAAATCCAAAGCAAAAACTAGCTGCTTTGCACAGGCCTAATGCTAAGCTATGACATGCAGCTCCTGACTGACTTTGTACCAGCTGCTTGATCATGCCTCCTTTTGGGGGTTTTTGTGGGCATTAAAGGGTTGGGTTACAGCACAGAATGCACTGGAGATTACAGCACCCTGACCAGGGAACAGACTGTACTTGATGGCTGTTCCCAAACTCGCACCCGCCAAACATCCCCCTTGACCATGTGGACCTGCGCTCCTGTCCAGAACAGAGTGGAAAAAATCCCAAACAACTTAATACATTGCCTTACTATGAAGCAAATTGTCAGTTTCTACAGTTTACAGATAGCAGGTCCGTATTATGGCCTGAACTGTTAATTGCTTAGAATGGTCCAAGCTGCTACTTCTAGACTGCTGATATGCTACATCAGAGGCACCACATTTTCCCAGAGACCCACAAATTAGGTATGAGATGGTATCCTGACATTTCATTGCTATATTGGTTTTGTAGCATTGCACTTTGACATGATGCTTGAACTCCTCAACAGGGTGCTACCACGAAATTAGTGTAGCTTTTTGCCTTGCTGTTCAACACAATGTCAATCCTCTTTTGGCTCCTAAGGAGGACGGAGGCAAATGTACATGTATATTATAGTATAGAGGGAAAAATTGTTCTTTCCCCTCCCATCCCTGTTTTTGGAGGAATAGGGGAGGATTTGGTTTTTCGTTAGGTCCATTCAGCAGTGTTCATGATGCTTTCTGTGAGTCGCATAAACCAGCTCTCCTCAGGCAGAAGCACTCTAACAAGAGCTACAGACTGAGGATCACATTGTAAGCACCAGATATCATCAAAAGGCTGCAGGGTTCCAAGTCTAGCAAAATGAGAAAGGCATGTGTTGCATCTTTATGTATTTTCATCTCCATCTTGTAACCTTTCAATTCCAAAATATACCCTTACTTCCGATAAGTGTCACGGAAATAGTTTATTTGCATTTATTTTCAGGATGAATCAGCAGTATACCATGCTTTTTTGACTAAAAATGCTGAGCGGAGAGGCAGAAGTGAAAAAATACTTCTGTTTAGAAGAATAACTTCTCTGTGTTTGTTTTTTTCCAGCTCATTCTTTCCACTTGGGAAGGAAGCTATAACTTACAATGTCAGAACCTTCACAGTGCAGGAGAAGCGGATGTCCGGGTGAGACATAAATCCAGCAACTAATGCAGTTCAGTAACTCATGCAGTGCTCTCTTCCTAGCACAAGCTTTTGGTGCATCAAACAGAACTACTTAAATTTTTGGCACTTGTTTTAATGACCTTTCATCTGTTTGTTACATCATGGGGTCTATCTGACCCATGTCATATCCATGTTGGGGGTTGGACCTGATGACCTGTTTAGGTCCCTTCTGACCCTAGGCACTATGATATTGCTCCTTACTTCTTCAAAAGAAAAAGGGGTGGGGGATGGGGTTGTTGTGAAAAGGTTGGTAACAAAAGCCTTATAGCCAGTAATGGTGTCCCTGAGAATGTTGTGCCATTGTAATTCGTGAGAAAAAGGTATTGCATTTAAATTCAAAACAGAAATCATTAGATACAAACCCTGAGGAAACTGACTACACACATTTGGTGGATTCAAACTAGGGACAGATCCAAAACCTGAACCTGGGGGAATGTTTAGATCTGAGTTTTGCACCATAGAGCTCATGCCTTGTGCCAACTCCTCTCGTACAATAAGGTCAGTGCAGGCTGCATTCCTCTTGTTCCAGACTCTGTAAACTCAGACTTTCCAGGTGGTTCACCACTCTTCCCTTTCACCCCAAACTGGGATGCATTTCCCTTCCTAAATGACATTTCTCCTTTTCCTCACTCCAGGAGACTACTTTAAAAAACTACAACAACCCAAAAACAAACTTTTCTCCCTCATTGCTCATTTATATTAAGGGCACAGCAATATTAAAATATATTAACCTAAACCTATGGTATAAGTAGCATAATTTCAGTTAATATAAAACTCCCAAGTGGAGAGCCTGCTTCCATGTACCTGGGGTTGAAATCTGGCAATAAATTATGCTCGCAGCTTGTTTTCAGGAACTTCTGTGCCAGAGAACATTAAAAAAAAATATGCTGTCACTAACATTCTGCATCATAAATTAAGCGTCAAAACAGCAATAATCTCCAGGGCTGTTAATCATAGGGGTGTGCAAAGTGGGCCCTCTTCTATTTGTATTCGGCCCAAATCAGGGACAGTGATTTGATGTGTTGATTCAGATCGCTGTCCCTGATTTGATTCGGCCGAATGCAAATCTGAAGATTCGATGCCAATTTGGAGAATAAGTGATTTGGACACTGGCACAGCTTTAAAAGTTTTTTCTACATACCTTGAGGTAGCAGGCATGGCTCATGATTGCTGTGATGCTGGGGTGCACGGAGTGTCCCACAGGATTGTGGGGGGCCCTCCATATACTCGGCGGTGAACCCGTACTGCTGCTCCACTTCCGGGTCTGCCAGGGAGTGTGCTGGCCGCCCCACACCCGCCACGCTTCCCCAGCTCGGCAGTCGGCCACAGGGGGACCCCAGGTGCCTCCTCCAGACCCAGGAGGCACCAGTCACCAAGCCAGGGGGACATGGTGGGTGGAGGGGGGCCTGCCCCATGAGCTCTCTAGTGGACCTAGAAGTGCTTCTGGTCCACTTTTGGGTCTGCTGCTGAGCATGCTGGGCAGCCCCACTCACTTCTGTGGGACACTACATGCACCCCAGCATCGCAGCACTCATGAGCTGCATCTGGTACTTAGAGGTATGTAGAAAAAACATTTAAAACTCTCTCTATGTCCCGATCTCTGAATCTTTCCAAAACAATTTGGAGAGATTAAAGGGTCCTCCGATTCAATTCAAATTTGGAGATTTGGCCACCTAATCGGGCCAAATCTCCACTGAATCGAATCAGGGACCAAAGCTTCACAGAGCCCTAGTTAATCAAGCATCCTCCTAGTTTATTATGTTGCCCATTATCATGGCCTAATGCAGAATCTGCTTCCAAGTACAAGGGATATATTGACATAGTTTAGAAGAGTAATTAGAAACCCTCACAATGAAAGTTTAGCTTACCACTCAGTTGATCTAATAAAAGATAATCACATTTATTTACTCAAGGAACCTTGCCTGCCTTTAGCTTATCAGGCATTTTCAAAGGAGAACCATTTACAAAATTGTCGTTACATGAAAATAGGATGAATTCTGTAGGGGTGTTTAAGGAACAAGGAGAGATTCTCAGCCAAATCCTGCCATCTTTAATGAGTGGGAGAAGGATTTTAGTGGAAATTCTGCTGAAGCAAGAACAAATTAAACAAACATCTGTGTCATTCTCTTGCTCCCATTCTCATAGGTGGCCAAGGTGTTGTGGTGGTATTATTTTTCTAAAGTAATTGAATTCATGGACACCATTTTCTTTGTACTACGGAAGAAGAACAGTCAAATCACCTTCCTTCATGTATATCATCATGCCACCATGTTTAACATCTGGTGGTGTGTTCTGAACTGGATACCTTGTGGACAAAGTAAGTATTCGATCATATGTCTTTGCTGAACAATAAAGTGTAATAAGTCACCAAGGGATGAGGAGGGGGAGAGGGAGAAAAAGGAGGTGGGAGAGAGAAAGAGAGAGTGGCCTACACAACTATGCTTGGATAACTGAACTTGAATAACACAATTATGCAAGGATATTCTAGTAGAACCCAAGTCAGGCATGGTACACAACCTACTTAATTCACAGCAGGAATGAATAAAGATACTACAGCTTTTACTTTTACTTTACTGGCCTTCTGCATTCTAATTTCTCTCTTCTTATACCCTGTCATAAGTTCATGAAAGCTTGTGCCTGCTTGTATACCTGCATCAGCTCCCTCATTTAGTTCATCAAGGTGTACATCCACTCTGCCACGTTAATCTGATGTCATCAGGCAAAAGGCAAACTACCTCTAGCTATATATATTCCCAGATACTTTGCAAACCTTCCTCTTTGCAGGGAGTTAAGGACTCTAACCCTGCGACATTATCTGGGTTCCGCTGTACTATGAGTTGAATCACATGCACGTTCCTTCAGTCATCTGAACGGTATTTCAGAAGTGCCAGCCACCACCTACAGCTTGCACTAACATGGTCATTAAGAGCTAAAAAAACTACTTCTGTGCACTGAGATACCCCAGTGGAGGAAGGGTTTTGACGAGTGTTATTGCTCAAGCATAGCTTCCCCAAATTAAAAGTGAGAGCAACTCCACTGAATTATGCTCAGGCCTATAATATCAGTTGGAAGAACTACCAGTAGGGCAAAATTCTGACCCTACTGAAGTTAATAGGAGCCAGTAGGACCAGACTATATCCTATAGCTTATGGAATATCCTTGTTTGTGGAAAAGACTTTCAAGGCTGTATAATCCAGACCAGGCACCCATGAAGTTAGCTCATTTTCAGATGTTTAAAAGAATAAAAAAAAAGAACAAAAGACCTGCAGTTTGAATGCTTGGCTGATAGGAATCACACAAAATAAAGAAATCAGATTTATTTTTGGCAGAAGAGTTGAATAGCTATAGTGAAAGATGCCTAACAGGACTTTTTCTTTGTTGTATTCTCTAGCATGCAATCTCGTACAAGTCCAGTAGTGTCCTGACCAGAGGATGACAAAGGTGGAAATGACAATTGCCATAGTCAGGGACAGAATTCTAGTGAGACCACTTAGCTGTAGATCAAAAAGGTGATGCAGGGTAAACTCCAAGAGCATGTCTCATGGTAGAAAGAGTTCTTCCCTTAATTATATTGTAAAATAAATTATGCTTGTTGGATTCTTACAGGTTTCTTTGGACCCACCTTGAATAGTTTTATCCATGTTCTGATGTATTCCTATTACGGATTGTCTGTCATTCCATCCATGCGCAAGTATCTGTGGTGGAAGAAATACCTCACTCAGGCACAACTGGTATTATTTCACCCTTCACTTTCCTTATTTTTAATTGATGTTTTTGTCTTAAGAGGTGGGACTAAACTGCAACCTTAGATGGAAACCATTTAACATGTAGGTGAGGGATTGTAGAGTCAGAGAGAGGAAGGAGCTCACAATTCAAGGCATCTTATATCCAAGTTCTCCCCATGGTTTTAGTATCAGATGAGATCCAAAAGCAGGAGTCAGTTTTCTAGTTCAGAAAAGGTAGAAGTCTCATGAAGAGATATCTTGATGGTTCAGACCTATTTGTACACTAAGCCCTTATTTAATATGGCTCCAGACTGGAACGTCACAATCTTTGCCCATCTCCAGAAGGAGTATGTTTCTAAAGAATACTCTCTGAATACATTTGAACTGAACTCTGTCTGGGATAGGAATGAAGAACTTAGCAACAAGTTACTTTCTAAGCATGCACAATATGGGAAACATTTCTAACTCACAATGCCCCATTATTTATAGCTTTTTTTTTTTTTAAATAGAGGAAGGAGGCTCTTCAACTATGGGAAATGCATCATTGATCAAAAAGTTGACTAAACCATACAACATTCAGTTTAAACTTCTTATAGAAATTCAAAATTTCATGCCTATGACACAAACACTTTATACCTCAAGTACCAAGGGAAAGTCAAGACCTCTCTGAAATAGGAAGTGTAGCCATGGTGCAAGAAGAAAATGTAGTTCTATAAAGAAATCAAGACAAAAAAATTCTCTTATTCAGAAAAATCTGTTCTTGTCCAAATCCTGTACACAGTCTATGGTCATTACTATGTGGAGAGCAGCGCTGTATCCAAAATGTGTGCTAGGCTGCATTTCTTACTGGTAGAAAAAAGACCACTTCACATTTGCATTTTAAAAAGGGCTTCTTTGTTCTCAGTTGGGAACAAAGAGGCCAGCAGCAAGCTTAATGCACAATAATGAAAGGACTGCATCTTAGTTCCTCTTGTCACACTGCACCTACAGCAGGATAATGACTCATTTAAGATCACCACCACATTGGCTGCAAGGAGACTCAAACAATTCCTTTAATTGCTCAGGGTCCAAGATCTCTCTCATAGGACTAATGCAAAATTATGAGGCCCTTTGCAGTTCTCCTTCCCACCTCACTCATTTTCCATTACCATACCCACGAAGGTGGTTCCCATCTCTCGCAGGCCTCTAAGTTCTCCTCATAAATGAGAGTTTCTTTTTCAGCTCACTCTTCTAAAAGCTGCCACCCTGGATCTGAGGTACCACCATAAAGGGGATTCTTTAAACCAGCCTAATAAATTCAGGCCCGCTTCAGCCTCATTACCAGATTACAAGCTGGTCCCTCTAAGAAAGCTTGCATTTTCAGAAGTGTGGACAAAAAAAATCCTAGCTTTTTATTATTTAGCACATAAGAACAGGGGCTGACAACCTATTGCTCAGATCCAGCCCACTGCAGGGCTTGTGCACAAGGAGGAAAGGCGATCTATAAACGTTACTGACCTCTGCCTTTGAATGACCGATTCCAACCCAGAAATGCTTTATGCAGTTGTCCACGAGGTCATAGTTTTGGAGAATGTACAGGCTTCAAAGACCAGAAGAGCAGCAGGAATTTAAGTCTGATGATATTACTCTCAGCAGCCTCTACCCTAGAAAACACTCGAAAGATAAATAAATCCCAAACATTTTGTCCAAATAACTAAATTAGCATGTGTGCGCAACCTGTCTTTCACAGATTCAGTTTCTTCTCACCATTACACACACCCTTAGTGCAGCTGTGAAGCCGTGTGGATTTCCATTTGGTTGCCTCATATTTCAGTCCTCATACATGACTACGCTGGTCATTCTCTTCATAAACTTTTATATCAAGGTAAGTTTGAAGAATGTAAAGATCATAAAATGAGATTTAATTTCAGATTATAATTATTCCCGGAGGCCACAATAGACTATCAGTAAGCTCTTCTCTCTCTGCAATTTATGACATCTTGGGCTATGCTGCTAAAATCAGAGCGCTAAGATTTTTTGCCCAATGGACTGATGTACAGAACAATAAATGGTCATAAATCAAGTTACATTTGTATATCTTTAAGAGTCTTTTTTGTGGCTATTCTATCAGATCTATATATCTACAAAAAAAAAAGTCACCTGCAGTAATGAAATGATCCTAAGATCAGGAAAATGGCATTCCCCTTCCCATTAAGGGCCCGATTTTACAGTTTTCCAAGCAGTTCCTATGAATTTAATCAGATTTCTCACTAGCTGTTCAATGAGTGCTGAGCAGAAGTTTTGAGTGATATTAAATTTTTTTTCTTTTTTTTTAAGGCATAATAGGAAATATCATCCAAGTGTGTATGCAAACAAATATGTGCTTTTCCCAATAACTCTAGATATTGATTCAGGGTATAACATGCCAACAGAGTAGAACTTTAGTACTATTTCAGACAACTCAATAAGCTTTTTTGTTTGTTTTTTTTTTAATAGAAGTAAATAGCAGCAATTGATTTTGAGAGCTTTACATGAAAAGATTAGGCAAGAAAAGCTAAAGATTAACATAGTAGTACCTGATCTTGCTGCGACTAGTACTGAGACTTAACGTTCATTGAGAAATGATCTCATGCTGATGTGGATAGGTATTCAAACATCCCTGCACATTTCCCCGTATCTGACCATTAATGGCTAATTTTTTTATTTACCCAGCTGGAAGAATCATCAGTGAGACCTTTTGAGACACCACAAGTATTTTAAATATAGTCATATATTGGTGCATATTCTTTGAGTCAAGTACTCTGGGGTTGGGGGGTCTGGAGAGTAGAACAAAGAGAAAAGAACTTACATCAGTTTTCAATATTTTAGAGATGAGAAATTTTGCATATAGCTACCTAATAAAAGAACTTAATTAAAAATAATTCAATAGGCATTTGTGGGTTTCATACAAAAGAACAAATATCAGGTCTAATGTCTATTTAGTAAGTATGTACCTGAAGTAGGAAGAGGTAAAAAAAATGGCCTACTTGTCATTTGTAACTTCTAACATTCAGTCTTACACACTTAAGTATCAGCTCTACAAAATGGACCTTACAACCTTCAGGCACTTTCTTTTTCAAAAGAAAAGAGAGTGGGAAGGCTTAAATGACAGAGAGAAAGGTTGGTAATAAAGATCAAAGTTAACTGCGTGCAATGATGGATACAGAACTCAGACAGTGAAAGGAGTTCAAAGAAACCAGACCAAGCAGGAGCGACTGAAGAAAAGAGAGTCACCAGCACTGGTTCTACTCGGGTACTTGTACTTCACACCTGATGCAGTACCATGATGATCTTCATAAAATTAATTTTATTTTTTTCTACAGTGTTATGTGCACATCAACTCCAGATTCTTGAATCTGAGCACTTCACAAACCATGATTAAATTAACCTAATCAATAACTTGGAGAGATAGGGACTTCAATTCCGGACATCTGGCCCCGGCAGAAACGTCTGGTGTTACTTTGAGTAGTCTCTTTGCATCACAATTCCTCACCTAAACAATGAGGATCATAGCTTTTCCTCTGACAGTGTAACTTAAATCTTTAGTGGAGAAAGTTTCTTGTGGCTGCATGGTGCCTAGCACAACAGGCCTTTTATATTATCCATCCTATTGTAAATGGAATCACTCCCCTCATCTCATTTACCGCTAGGAATGAGCCAAGATATTAACCCAGTCATACTTTTATAGTGACCTTTAAGCAGCATATTCATACAGGTGTGTAGGTATAAGAGAAAAATATAGTTCTACCAAATGATCCAAAATGTATTTACTTTTTTAGACATATCAGAAAGCACCTTCAAGAACTGACATGAAGGAGGTCCCATCTGTGACAGAACTCAAGAATGGTTTCCATAAAGACTACTTGGCTAGAGCCAACGGACTTCTGACCAATAAGAAAGCGCAATAAGTATAACAACTCAATATTACATCATAGTATTCCTTTCAGTTTTGCTAAGAAGAGATAAGAGACTGGGTTATGAGACACCACTTTAGTGTAAACCCTGACTCAGTTTGGTTACCTGTAACAGTTCTTTGTAGCAGACATTTTATTCATGTATCGTGGATGAGGTTTTTAACAATGTGTAGCTTAAATTCTTTGACCAAGATCAACTTCAAAATGATACAAAAAAAGTGATTTAAGGTCTATCACTTGGATCCAAAATGCAAAGAAAAAAATTCCACAATCTGAAATGCTGACACAAAAAAATGCCTTACACAGTATTTCACTGGGAAATCCAGACAGTGGTTCTGTTTCAATGGTAGCCTTCAAAAGTTAAGGCTCTGTTCAGACTAAAAAAGGTTAGAACATCCTACAGGAAAGCAACGCACTGGAGCAAGTACTTTGTATTCCACAAATTTCTCCCATAGGCAGCTGGGTACTCAAGTCAGTTTTTGACTAGTTCAGCAGAGATCACCTGCGGAAACTCAGCAGGATAGCTATCCCACACCAGCACATCTACCCACTAATCACAGCCCTGCTTGGTCCACTCAAGCAACTGCTGACATACACCAGGCCTTCAAATGCTATTCCTAAGATTCCCAGAAAAACAGAATTGTCTTCCTTAATCACCAAGGTGTTTTCAGCTCTGAAAATTAATAGTTAATTGCAGAATAAATTACTACTGCAGTAAAATGTACAACTTCAGCATGTCAAGGTAGAGCAAAAGGTGTGCGGTGTTTCTGTGCACATGGGACCCAATTCAAAGCTTCCATGGGACTGGATAAAGATTCCTGCCTCTGTGGCCACACATCAGCTAGGATCATGTCTATACTGCAAAATTACAGTGCCAAGCATGGTGCACTCTAACCCATTGCACCACATGCTACCTGGTAAACCAGTAGTTTGAGCATGCTGTTGCCTGGCAAGGCAACTTTGCAGTGTAGACCCACTTTAGGATTTAAAAAGGTATTGAGTTACATGGTATTAACTAGCTGAATCCAATTTACCTTGTTAACACCTTGTCTTGAACCCATTCTAGTTACCATTCAAGACACTTGAAGGAAACTTTATGCTTCAACAGATTGAAAAAATCCATAAGACAGGCTGCAACAGATGACATACAGCATCTTAAACCAGGCAGTTGAAATGAAGTGTGTATGTACGCACCCCTCCCCCCCCGGTCTGGTTTAATCCCACGTTAAATGCACATGCTTTCCAATGCTTCAATGAGCTAGTTTGTGATATGTTTATTTTTGCTTGTATTTTTCTGTAGGGGAGTGGAGAGGGAGGGGGACTCTGAACTCATTGCGTATGAGGAGCTGTAGTCAATCATTTGGACTGACATTACTTTGTAGTTCTCTCCAGTTCATACTGCAAAACCCAGGATATGGTCTGACACAGAGATTAAGTAAGAGTATGTTAAATATGGGTAAACATTCAGAAGGAGCTTGCAGGTGTAGATTTGGTATGAGAAATGCTGCTAGTAGTGGTGGGCACAGGAAAAACAAAGCTTATCAACTGATAAAGAAGGGGGCTGCAAAGGCAACTAAACTGAAATGCTGAGTTGTTAGACTTTTGAGCTAGTGCCAAGACAGCCCTCAACACCAAAGCAGAGAAGGGAAATGGTTGTCACTGGGCTCCTAGAGCATAATTGAGAGATGTGCAATTGTAGCATTTCCAAGCTGGCATTAAGCCTAGCTTGCATGGGAATAGGGTAGAAGAGACATGGCAGCACAAGCTTCACCATATGCAAGCAGGTCAAGTACAAACCAGCCCAGAAAACCTGGCTACTTATGCAGGCAAACCATGCTGCCATGTTCACCCTATCATTGCTACTGACCAAACTCAAACTAGAACAGAGACTTTTAAGACAATCTTTTATTGAACTGCGTAGTCAGAAGAGATAGAAAAGCTTTTGGGTACCATTGTACCCTGTAGGTCTCAGAGACAGTGGTATCTGAAAGCTTGTCTATGTTCCTCTCAACTGTACAGTTGGTCCAGTAAAAGATATCATCACAAAAATTTTTTGCCTCTCCCATTTTTTCTGGACCATTATGGTTACACTACCACTGACCATTACCCCGAACACTACCACAGCTAGAACAAGAAGGCTTTTCCATGCTAAAAATCACATCTTCATTCTGCTCCATAGAGCCCCTCTGAGGCACCAGAGAGTACACTCCATTTATTCTCATGCCATCAGAAGAAAGATTAAGTAGGAAGATGAGATTATTAATTAGAAAATCTTGGAAGTTACTCCAAGAAACAGAGCATGAGAGTTGGGGTACCAAAGAGGCTTTGTGGCCAAACAAGGGATCCTGAGTTTAGCCTGAATGGAAGCCATAACCCTTTGTGTGCAAAGGATGTGAGCAAGCATCTTCCTGACCACACATCTGACAGGTAGCGTGAAAAGCATCAGTATTGCAGGGCCTAAAGCTTTACCATGAAAGCCAAACTCAGACATCCGAGGATTGTGTTGGCAAAGCCAAAATTACACACACGCACACACAAATAAACAAACCACAAAAAACCCAAAAAACTTGCCTTACTTGAAATGCTCTAAGGGCTGTTCAGCAAGTGTCACTCTACAGATCTAAACCATCTGGCAGACTGGAATCAGGTATGTTAAAACCTATCTTAATGTCTTCAAAATGCTGCAACTTCGAAAAAAATAGAAGAGGTGTCGACTTTTTAAAATTGATCTTCCTGTAACACTTAACAATTTAAATAAACAAATTTTACAAATCACCTTTCTTGTGGCATTTGAGGCCTAATATTCTCTGATACTTTTAAAAACATATATATTTTCAGAGACTAGCACAGAGAAAGCTGATGGGAGATTCCCCCACCAGCAAATGTCTTCATGCAGCTGACATTTATGTTCCTACCCTTTACCAGTTTCTCAAAGAAAGTGACCATTCAAAATTATGAGAAAAAGAGTGGAGTCCTCACTCCATTTTCAACACAGTACACACAGATGAATGTTTCAATCCCAGCCCCTGGAGAAGGGTTTTCAATGAAATGCACACTGGGATAGGCCCTCCTGTAGTTTTTTTTATTATTAGCCTGCATTTCCACCTAGGCTGTTTATTTTATTAATTCCTGCTGTTTTGCCTTTCCTAGCCCTCTCATGTTTTATAGGCACAAGATAGAGATGGCTGGGCATCCACTAGCATGGCTGCTACAACAAATTAACAAATAGATTTGAGATGGTCATGGAGAGTTTTAAGTATTGCGCAGTTTGAACCAATTCATACTGTTCAAACTAATTTTAAAATTGCCTGTTCAAAGAACTGAGGGGAAGTGTACGTGGAAGTTTTTTTTTTTCTTTCAGATTCAAATTCTAAATCTCACTCTTCAGTCTCATTTGAACTATAGGAATCCAAAAGCATATCCTGGCACCTGCCAAAGGTTTGAGAGTTAACTGTGGAATAAGACGATACAGTATGATGATGCAGGGGTTAATAGGATTCACACAGCTTGATCTTCCCCACAGACATGCACTTCCTATCAGGGAGCACTGCAAGCTTCCCCTTTCAGTTGGAGGGAATTGAATAGAAGGGACTGGTTGTGAAAGACTTCAATGTAGTATCCCTTGTGGCAAATACAAGTAGAAATTTTGTTTCAAAACAGGTGGAGAAGTTAGAGTCTGTCTAACTCAGACTTGTCCAACATGCAGCTTGCCAAGCCATCTTATCCAGCCTGCAGAGCCGCCACGGCCAGGTGAGGCGGGCAGGGCCGGCCGGTGGGCCCCAGCCGGCAGTGAGGGGAGGGGAGCTGCTTACCCCCGCAGGGCCAGGCTCATCAGTGAACCGGGTCCTGCCACTGCTGCCCCAGGGGCTGCGCGGCGCGGGGCTGCCCCCAGCCGTGCCTGACTGGACAAGCTGGGGACAGCGTGTGCAGCATGTGGCCAGGGGAGCTGCAGCATGGCCCTTGCCCTGCCTGGACGGAGGCACAAGGTAAGTTCTCACATGGAGCTGGGGGCACCTCGGTTGCCAGAGCCAGGCTGGGCGGGAGGCAGGAGGAGCCCAGCCCAGAGGCGCTCTATGTCCAGCTGCCTCCTTGGCAGCTCAGGTCCTGCTAATGTAGCCTGCATGGCTGAGAATAGGGGTCTGCATGCTGCTGGAGCAGCCCGTGCAGCGAGGAGGTCCTAGGGGCCCAACCCCACAGCGTGCAGCCTGTCTAATACGTGCTGGTATCATCTGGGGTCCACAGCCTCACTAGATCTGAACAGCCCTGGACTACCTTATCCTTGACATGTCTTCCACGTCTCTGCAGTATATGCTTCCAATTTCTAATTTAATTAACCACAATAACCATGATCAAGTTAGTAAAGGATCTCAAGGATAAGCTAGTCCAGGGCTGTTCAGATCTGGTGAGGCTATAGGCCCCTAGGACCCTCTCACTGCATGGGCTGCTCCAGCAGCATGCAGACCCCCATCCTCAGCCATGCAGGATGCATTTATAGGACATGGACCACTCTTCCCTCCCCCAGGCCTTTCCCCCTTGCACAGCAGTGGGAGAGGTGGCTGCCCATGCCCATGCCCTATATATTAACTGCTTCCAGACCCCAAGTAGACTGTGGACAACATCCTGGCCCTTTGTGGGCCACATGTGGCCCGGTAGGTAGTCAGCTGGGCAGCCCTAATCTAGTCCAACCCCCTGCACAGAAAAATAATGTCCTGTTCCTAAGCCATACCAAACATACATACTTTCTGAAAACCACAACTTCCCTAGGTACATTTCCAGATCCATTTAATTGTCACTTCCTGCAATTTCATTGGTGTCAAAGGTCATGTGACATCACTTCCTGATGTGACATCACTTCCTGTGAGGTCTTTGACTATGGCTCGCCAGCCCACTAGGTGATAAAAAGTTCATGATCCAGTGTAAATCATGGATGGTATTCTCTCAATCCGTCTTATTGTAGCTGTTCACTTCTGAATACAAAATAAAAATTGGCCACCGCTACATTTGGTCAAAGGAAAAATCTTTTCAGAAACCCGTGTACCAAAGAGGAGGAGTTAGAGACCCCAGATTCATATATCAAGCAGATCATTCGTACCAACAGCCCAGAGCACACAGGGGTACTGAGCACCCATCAGGATCAAGTCCATTGCAAAAATGCCAACAAGCTTAATTACAGAAGCTCTGAATATTATTATGATCTCTTAGATTCAGTTACAATGGGAAGCAGAGAGATCCTAGACCATCTTATAAATGAAATACTTCAAGAAATATTCCTGGAAAAAAGGCAGCAAGTGCCATGAACTCAATCCTGTGATCCGAATTCATCAAGAGGCTGTTTTTGCTAGCAACCGCACACTGACTTCACCAAAGAAAAAAAAAAGAAAAATGTGTATTAAGCCAATTGTACTGTGAACAGCTATACTTGTACTGTACTTTCATATGCTAAAAGTTATAGATAGCAGTGATACACTGCAGCAGTATCATCCTATGAAGACATTCAGTCCCCCTTCTGCATTCTTTTCTCCATTTTTGGAAAACACAGGTATTATTTTTAAAGACGTTTTCCACCTCTTACCAACTGAGTCTAAACTCTGATAAGGCCAAAGATAGGCTCACCCCCAAAGGGCACAGAGCAGCAGCAAAGCAGTTTGTGGTGACTAACAATCTAAGGAAGCTTATACACTCCTTCCTCCACAGTCTTCTTCACTGGGAGTCCCCTTGGGATGTAGAATGTCCCAACAGTCTACACAGGCCAGTGATTCTCAGCTGGGGTGCTCCAACAGTGTGGGGTACCTTGAGATCCTTTAAGTGTGCCATCCCACCATGCTTCTCTCTCTAGGAGACTGTATACAGCAGCAGCAGCAGGGGGCTCCTTGCTGCAGCCTGGTCTGGCAGGAGGGACCACCATGCAGCTGCTGTTATTGGCCCTTCTCAGAACCCAGACCAGCAATGACACCACCGTGGACAGGTTAGAGTAAGTCTGTTCCTGCTCCTGTCCCTCCTAGAGAACTAGGAGCACACCCTGGGTTTCCATGCACGGAGACAAAAGTTGGGGCGTGGGGAAGCATGTCTCCCTATGTGAGAGAAAGGAGAGGGTTTCCTCTGCCTGTATTCAGAGTGCCACTCAGAACCATTACAAAAGGGTGCCTCGAGTCAAAAAGAGTGCATCTACATGTCTGCCTACGGCAACGTAGTGATGCATTGTTGCCGTATGGCATTCTACCGCGACATGGCAATCACATGGGTCTACACTTGATCACCAGCTAGCATGGCGTGCTGCTATAGCAATTTAGCTGGGAAAAAATTTACCCATGTATAGCACGCATGATGCAATAACAACCTGTACTGTGCCATGCTTTAGTGCTTCCAAAAGCAGGTGGTAAAGCACAGTGCATGGCAACATTACTGTTGCCGGCACAAGGTGCCCGAGGGAGGCAATAATTGGGTTCATTGCCCGGTGTGCGTCATGCCAAATAAACACACTGGGGGGAGAAGTAGACAGAGTTTATTTGAGCTCAAGTAAAAGGTGCAGGGAGACTGTATGGTCTCAAACCCTGCACCCCTAGCCCTGCAACAGTGTATATTTATACCTTGGTCATTTTCTGCAGTATTTTTCCACTAGCTGGCTCCCCCCCCCTCCCTCCTCCCTTCTCTCTCTGAGCGGTGCCGTTGCATTCCACAGATAACAGTTTTTAGGGAGTTTCAGCATGCTTGCTACTCATCCTGTTTTCCAGTATTACAGGAGGTTACAAAAGTTCAAAGAAAGGGTTACAAAGGTTCGGGGGGGGGGGGGGGGGCCTGACTCGCCTGGGCCTAGAGCAGAGGGGCTTCATCGACACTCATGGTCTTCCATCCCTCTGAGTTACCTAGGGTTATGCCCATACAGCAATGTGTAGATATGCCCAAAATGCTGTTTAACTACTGACATAGGCTCTTTGCAAACTGCCCTTCTTGAAGTGGAAGTGCAATAGTGCATGATCAAGGCCCTTTTGTCCTTCCTTTAGGAGTATTTGGGTCTAAAATAGGTGTTTTATGTTTTCTTTATTTTCTGACATTCATCTGCTAAAAGAGATCCAGCTTATTTTTGAGCAGAGTAGATACTACAGAAGGGCGTTTTCTTCAATTCACAACAGGAGTTTCTTTAACTTCTCTGCCATCCACTTGTTTTAATAATTTTTTCTTAGTGCTCGTTACTGTTTGAGACGCGCATTACCCATTATTAACGCAATCCACTCCCACACAAACAAATCGGGCAACTCTGGTGTGCACTTCAAATTTTCTTTATTGCAAACATAATGCAAGTATTTATCTTTGAAAGGTCTTGAGACCTAAAAACTACAAACACGTTACTGGGCAAAAGAAGTCTCCATATTGGATGGCCTAGACCCGGTTCCTTGAAGAAAATCCAAAAGGCCAGAAGCGAACAAATGCATCTACCTGTATGTAAAGTCTGAAATCATTCTC
The DNA here is from genome assembly GCF_052110815.1 of Crocodylus siamensis. Classification (NCBI taxonomy): domain Eukaryota; kingdom Metazoa; phylum Chordata; order Crocodylia; family Crocodylidae; genus Crocodylus; species Crocodylus siamensis. Next base: position 130,564,678 of record NC_143397.1, on the reverse strand, counting down.
GTCTACCAACAAGACACAGCTAAAGCGCCTCTACATGTGCAGGTAAAGGCATAATGGGATCCAGTGCATAATGAGATCTAATTGTGCCTCTTGCCATGTCACACATAGAAGAGGGATGGGGAGTGGGGCAGAGATAAATAAAATAAAAACAGCCCTTCAACAATGCTCCAGCCCCAGAGATTTCCCACACAATGACAGCCTTAAGAATCATGGCAGCTATGACCCTTAGGGCCTGGGGGTTTCACGCCGAGTATGGTGCACTTCTGCCATTCAGAGCCCTGTCAGCACATGTGCAAATTAAAGCTCAACAGTAACCAATTATAAAGTTAGTATACACTTTTAGGTCTAACTTTATAGCTGCTTGGAGCTTTTTTTATCATGTGATAGCTACTTTGCATGCGTAGCTGGTCTCCAGTAATTGCACAATACTTGTAACACTTAGAGGGGGCCCAAGTAAAAAACAAAAACAAAAACCAAAAACATCAACCTCTGCTTTTTGTAATGCTGCTGAAAGCTCTTGTAAAAGGGAGGGTGAAACATGGTCTGATACGTGCAGATGGGCTACATTTGTTCCTAATGTGAGATAATGCCCCCCCAGCACTTCTTGCACTGCAGTTTGAAATGCTGCATTACCAATTTGAATCCTATCAGGTAAACTATGCGATACCAGAGCCATGATAAGGCTGCATCTACAAGTTAGCCCCTGCATTTTGCCATTATAAGCAGTTTTATTAGCATGTCTGAAAAGATTAAGTATTCCTTTAACATAATAAACAAGGCTGGGTTTTTCTGTTTGTTACTTCTTAGAAGATTTGGGTCAATGTACATGTGCCGTCTTAGACACTCCCCATTAAAATTCATTGGGGCCAGAAAGGGTGCAGTGTCCAATTATAGTATTTATGAGGTGACAAGAACTAGACTGCACAGCTAATTAACATCCCAGTTTATGTTGTACAGATCTGTAGCTCTGCAGTCACTTTAGGCATAAGGGAACCTCAAATTCCCCATGCTGCCAGATTGCAAGTCTTGTTGATTTTAAGCTGCGCCTTGTTTTTTTCCCTTTTTTAAACTGCAGTAAGTGTTGAAAGGACCAGTGCACACGTTTAACTGTGGTTTAGACAGCAATATATATATCTCTAACCATATCTCCAGTCATTGTCCCTTGATTCTTATCACGATTCTAAGCTCCCTGTGCAGATTCTACCCATCTATGAATTCATACGTGAAATTAAAACAGAGGTGGGTGCAAAGGTAATGGGATGGGGGGGGGGGGGCAGGGGAGGGAAGGCAGAGGACACAGCCCAGAAATAACCAGCAAACTTTTGAATGTCAGCCCCTCTAGGGAGATTAGACTGTTATTCCTAAACTTAGTCATGTAGCAGTTGAAATATTAGATCTAATATTAGCATTAAAGGCTCAGCCACATTTAACAATGTCTGGGAATCAAGGGAGGCAAGGACCGGCTTCCTTAAAATCAGATTTGCACTCTCACATGTACCTCCCTATAAAGTCATGTTGGCCCTGTACTGAAGGCAAAATGGCAATAAAATTTAGGATGGGGAGGTGTGGAGGGAAGATGGCACATCAAGACATTAGCAATCGTATGCATGCAGGTTTCTCTTTCCAGAAAGAAGAGCTCTTGGAATACAGTACTGTTAGAATTCAATGGTATTTAGTTCCACTGTAGCCTTCCAAATTTCACTACAAAATTTATATATTATGTGGACAATAAAACACAGTTTGTAAAATTATTTACGTTCACAGATGATCTGAAATCAAAACAAAAAGGCATCAGCTACAAGCCTTAAGAGGAGGAAATAAAAAATGGCAAAACTAAAACCATGTTAAAAACAAAACCAAACTAAAGTAGCATTTCTGCTTCTGCTATTTCCAACCATAAAACATGCTCCCTTTTAAACTACATCATGCAGCTACTATTTACTAGGTACCTAGACACAAAACATGGATGTAGCATTATGCAAAACATCCATCATAAAAACCCCACCAAGATCTGGTTCAATGAGGACACAAGAAGTCAGTTAAAAATCTTGTCTTGCATATACCCTTAACTAATCGATATCAATTGGCCATTGCAATGAATTTGTATGTTGAATTGCATTTCATGTTTCAGTCAGACTGACTGGGACTGATATCTCTCTCTCATAGCTTTGCATCTCCCAAATACTTTTTTTTGGTTTGGAAATCAAGTATTCTATCTGCGCTAGAGAGGAAGAAACAGATAAAGCACTGAGTGGATACCTACCACCTGCCATGGCTGACAGCTTAGTAAGGGGGGGGAAAAAAAAAAGTGCTCAGGAGGGTTGCCAGAGTCAGTTAGCTACCTGCCAAGTAGGAAATGTCACTCTGACCCAGTCACGGCCCTGTGCTGTGAGCAAGTCAATTTGAGGAGCCGCAGGAACTTTGGAACCATCTGGAACACAAACTTTCACCTTGTACGTGGCACCACCAAATGGGTTCAGAGAGATTTTCCAGGGACAGGCCAGGCAGATCACCAAAGATTAATTAAGTATTTTTACAGAAAAGGAAAAAAAGTTCTAGGAGAAATGAAGAGAAAGATATTGCTTTTTTTCCTTTGGTTTAGAGAAACTGAACCAAAGTAATTTGCTTTGAATTCAATTTGCTTTTGATAGAGGAACAGAGTCTCTTAAACTGAGCCAAGGCCACGTGGCACCATGGAGCAGGTCAAGGAAGACTCTTCATGGAGCTTTAACTCCCCGGTCTTTCTGAAATATGACAATGGGGCTTTACAAACTCTTCAGTCTGACCAGCCAATGATCAGGTAGTAAGGTACAATATGCAAAACACTCCAGGTCTTTAATTTTAATTTTTTATTTATTTCACAGAGGTATTCACAGACACAGAGACAGGCAGGACCAAGGCCATGGGTGCCAAAGACACTTTTTAAGCAGATGAACAATTTATTGCAACGGCTAAATTGAAACCTAAATAATTCCAAAGATATGGGAAAGCCAAACTATCTACTCCATCCCTCTGACAAAGCTAGCTAAACCTTTCATCCAGCGTAGTTGATATCTCAAGTGAAAGTAGAGCCATGTAAAACTACATCTTAAAAATAAAACCAAGAATAAAACAGTGATTGTGCTTTGTGCAGGTAACTGAGCTATGCTAGTTAGGAAACAACCCACAAGCAGTAGATTAGAAGAGACTAAACTTGTTTTAGTACCAATTCTGAGAACTGAGTAATATCTTTTGTAGAAGTGTCATATCAAAATAAATAGGTCAGCTGCATTTTACTCTATTCTGCTTGCCATGGAATTTGCTTCATACAATCGCATGAAAACTTTCTTCCCTTCTGGCTGCACATTTCTCTAAAATTTAGCACCTATAAATTTTTTGTTCAGGTAAGACATTGAAATGGTGAGGTTTGTGCAATAAGAAATAAGGCAAATCAGGTTGCAGTTTTCAGAAGTCATGGCAACAATCCTCAATCCCTTATAAAATTTTCACTAATGCACAGAAAGCAGCTTATGACATCAGTATAGTTACCTTGACTTAAGTTAAAAGAAAAAAAGCCTTGATCATAATTATTTCCTCAGAAATCTGCTATATTCCGTGGACCTAGGGTTCAAATTCCTGACATGCATGCAACGGTACTATTAAGTCACGAGATTAGAGTATGTTCAACACTGCATAGCAAGAGAACAACTACCTACCACACAATACACTATGTTTTTATGAACACCAGAAAAATATAGAACTTACAATTCTGTATCAACTCCCCAAGAAGAGCTGCACCTGGGGAGAGGGAACCAGCATTATGGTTATAGGTTAGGGGCTGACCTTCTCGGCAGCACAGAGGCAGAGAGGGATCTTGGAGTCAGGATTGACTCCAGGATGAATACAAGTTGCCAATGCGACAAAGCAATAGGGCAGAGCCAACCGCACCCTGTCATGCATCAATAGGGGCATCACTAACAGGTCCAGAGAGGTCTTGCTCCCCCCCTACATGGTGCTGGTCAGGCAACAGCTGGAGTACTGTGTCCAGTTCTGGGTGCCGCACTTCAAGAGGGATGTGGACAACATGGAGAGGGTCCAGAGGAGGCCACTCATATGGTTGGGGCCAGCCCTATGAGGAGAGGCTGAGGGACCTGAATCTCTTCAGCCTCCTCAAGAAGAGACTGAGGGGGGGGATCTTGTGGCTGCCTACAACCTTATCAGGGGCCAGCAGCAGGGACTCGGGGAAAGTCTGTTCACCAGGGCCCCCCTTGGAGTCACCAGAAACAATGGCCACAAGCTGAGGGAGGACAGGTTTAGGTTAGATATTAGGAAGAACTACTTCACGGTAAGGGTGGCCAGAGCCTGGAATAGGCTTCCCAGAGAGGTGGTGCTCTCACCTTCCCCGGAAATCTTCAAGAGGAGACTGGTTAGGCACCTGGCTGGGGTCTTATGACCCCTGCCACCCCCACTGCTCCTTCCTGCCCATGGTGGGGAGTTGGACACGATGATCTGTCTAGGTCCCTTCTGACTCATTGACTCTATGATTCTAAGAAAGACGACAGGCAGTTTGCTCTATTTTTTTCCCCTGCAGAAACAAGTAAAAATGGTTAGGTATATCTGCCTTCTTCCACTAGCTCAGGAAGCAGTATTGCTGTTTATTGGCTACAGTAATCAAAGGGGAGTGCAATCTTGACTGATGCACCAAGAGCATACCATCCTTTGTTGCTATACTGCATGATATTCAGAGTCAGGAATAGTTTGGCTCCCTGGAGTCGAGTTCTATGATGAAAGAGGTCATTGGCAGTTTCTGTTATGAACTTGCCTTAACTGCAAGGAAATATTCTCTTGAGTCCAGTCTTTACAATATTCAGAATCAGTTTTATAAAGTTTGACCTTTGTACACTTAATTTATTTCCAGCAATTGGCAACTTGCCATGACAACCGTGTCAAATTCCAATTTAAATACTGTTCAGGCCACAAATCAAGCTTTAAAAAAGCATTTAGAAGGCATGTTTGAAGGTAACCCATACCAAGACTACTTTGTTATTTAAAAGTATCAGGAGAAGCAGGGATTTGTTAGCCTGTTCCTCCACCTGGCTTGAAAATGCTGGCTAGAACCTTAAGCTGATAAGGTTTCTGCGTTCATATCTAATACCAGTATTTAAAAACAGTCTCTGCAGTTGAGCTGTATGAAATGAGACAAGTTCTAGGGTACCAGATGTCCTCAAATAAAAATAAAATAATCCACATTTCAACTGCTCAAAAGGTAATTAATAAACTACCAATTTGCATGGTACCAGTATTGCAGCATGAAGTCACAAGGAGACGGTGTGAACAATTAAAAGGTCCAGAAGAGTACAATGCTATTCATCATACAGACCATTTATTAGTAAAATGCAAACAATTAAGAAAAAATTTGATGTCTCCTCCCACCCCCAGCTGACTCATGGTTTCCACTGGTTGGAACCCATCCTACCTGCTGTTATCAGGGCTTTCATTCCATTGCTGGCACTGAACACTGTCTAGGCTTCTAAGGGGCAGTTTTAGGAAGTATTCTTAAAAAGTATTTAAGAAGGTTCCTTTCCTTCCCATACCTTAGCTGGTCCTAAGGGCAGAAAGATTGCAAGAGAGCAGGTCATCTTGGTTTTCAAGGGTTGTCTTAGTACTGCACAACTTTGAAAGACATGAAGAATTGGGAAACTTGCAAATTTGCTACATTCCCAGAAAAATCAATTAAGATACTCAAAGTATACTGTGTGCCAGTATTGCAGCTGGAATACCACATTCAGTTTATCTGTAAAGGGCAGCTATAATATAACAACCTCCATTTAGCAGGAATTTCAATCAAGCCAAGCTTCACTTGGAAGCAAAACAGAATGTAAGGGTCCTTTTCAGACTAGTTTATCTTGCCCCAAGGTAGGCTCACTTATGATACAAGTACAAGCTTCTCTAGAGCTGACAGCTTCCAAGTTGACTGCACTGACTGAATAACGTCAGGTATCCAGGTTGTAGCTGTATTGCTCTAGAGGAAAAAGCAATCAGGACTCGTGGTAGAGGTGATATGTTTTATTAGACCAACTAGAGTTTTGCAAAAAAAGTCTTTAATTGCAAGCTTTTGGGTGCAAACACCCTTCAAAATCGGGCATCGAAGAGAAGATTGTAGAAGTTCTCCTGAGTAGAAGTGAAAGTTCATATTTCATAGGAGAGTTGAAGGTGGTAAAATCTCCTGTTTGGAAAACATCATTTTATATACAGATTAGGCTCAGAGAAAAAGTTGGAGTAGTCCGTTTACCTTGCAGTTGTTTGGTGGTAAGCAGGATGTAGTCATATTGCCTTTGGGTTATGGTGTTTCATATTTCACAGAGGAGTCAATAGATGGGAAGCTTCTCTGGGCAGAGGAATTTTGCAAAAAAAAAAAAAAAAAAAATCTTTAATTGCAAGCTGAAGGGTGTTTGCACCTGAAAGCTTGCAATTAAAGAATTTTTTTTGCAAAAATCTAATTGGTCTAATAAAAGATAAAAAAAATCGCCACTACCACAAGTCCCAATTGCTTTTTCATCTCAACCAATACAACTACAACCTAGATACCCGACACATGGAAGATGTCAAGTTTTAGCTGCTTTTTTTTTTTTTTAAAAACATGAAATCTTCATAAATTTCAGGTGACGAAGCAACTTTGACCACCTGAAACTGGAGATACTGCACCTGCCTTTGTTCAAGGCAATTTGCATGTTCACAGAGCGTCTCAACACAACTCAGAGACACCTCACCAAATAAGAAATTCCTGCCCAGAGAAGCATCCCATCTATTGATTCCTCTGTGAAATATGAAACACAATAACCAGAAGATAATATGAGTGCATCCTGCTTACCAATAACTTCAACGTAAACAGATTATTCCAACTTTTCTGAGCCTAATCTGCATATAAAATTAATTTTTCCAAACATATATTTTACCACCTTAAACTCTATGAAATATGAACTTTCATTTCTACTCAAAAGAACTTCTACAATCTTCTCTTCAATGCCTGATGAAGGGTATTTGCACCCAAAAGCTTGCAATTAATTTTTTTTTTTTTTTTTTGCAAAAAACCTAGTTGGTTTAATAAAAGAAAGATCACCTCTACCATGAGTCCCAACTGAATAACTCATCAAGATGTAGACTCCAGGGTTAGAAACCCAGAACACAGTGGAGAAAGAATGGCAAGTGGCCTCAAGCAAGCTGTCCAGCATTTTCTAGACCTTCCTTTTGGGCCTTGGTGGTTTCTATTTAGGAGGGCACTCATGTCTGGTTTCAGGGCCTACAATGGCAATCTTTATTTAAGGAAGATAATTTTCTTCTCTTTATAAACATAGATACAAAGGGAATATTAGTTGCCAGAAGCGAGTGATATTTTGCTCAGAAGTCAAATCGCTAAAGGCTATATTCTCAAATGCATTAACAACATTCCTTCTGCAAGTCATACAGCATCAAATTCTCATTTCTCCCATGCTGGTCACCAGAATTACTCTGGATACAAGTTAACACTGCACCAGACCTCAGTGTCTCCCAATTGTGGTCAATGACAGGGAGGGGATTGGGGGGTGCGGAAGGGACACAAAACAAAAAGGTGCTTGAATGGTCAGGTTTTTAAAAACTCAATAATAGCATTGCCTTTATTTTAAGAGTGAAAAGATATTGAGAAAGGCCATCTTGCATATCCTTCACAAGATCCACTGTTCGTCTATATACCCTATATCCAGTGGTTGAAGTCTTAATATACTGGTTTGCAGTATGATTCCAGCATTTTGTTAATCAGATGGAACAATGACCACCTTACTACTTTCTTCCACCTTCTCCACCAGGTGTTCATACTGTGGAAAGAAAGTAATAAATTTAGGAAAAAGTTACTTTTGTGAATGTTTAACATTAAAATCATCATCATCATCTGTAAATCACTGAACAGCATTTAAAAATTACATCGTGTGAATTTTTAATTCCAAGCCGTTCAGTTAAAATCCATCATCCTGCAAAGTACTAAGCATTTAGTATCTTCTACTGTAAACAGGACAAAGCATTTTTTTTGCAGTTATGTGAAGATATATATAAAGATATTTTTGAAGAAAAAATAATAACTCTTATAATATTGTCTTTAAATAATAAAATGGCAATAAGATAAATATTTTTGTCACTTTAAAGCAGCAATTTTCAACCAGGATGTCACAAGAGATTCTCTTAAGGGTGTCACGCAATATTAGCACTGTTAAGGTGCACAAACACCTGTAACACAAGATAAGCTAAAAGATTTCAAACAGGAATCCACAGTGTTGAAAATATTCTCACTTGTGTTTTTTCTGAGTTCTTTGCAACAGAAGAATTGTTTTATTAGGTTCATTTGTTTCTTGGCTACATAAAAATAAGAGCTGGAATTTCCCAAGAGATGCCTCGAGTCTAACAAGGTTGATAACCACTGCTTTCAAGACTCGCATCTCAATTTTGCTTGATGTCTCATTGATGCTTAGCCAGGAATAAGTACCCCAACAAGGAGCTCAAGGGGTTGTGTGTCAGAAGAATGAAAATCCCTCCTTGCCCCTAACCCTCTCCTACTGCCACTGTCCTCTGAGAATGGCTGAAGACCTTACGGAGCACTGGACAGAGGCAGGGTTGTGCCTGGTCCTTGCATGCTAGGAATGCAAGAGGAGAGACTGGGAAATGGACTAAAAAATTGCACATTACCAATTCTTAAGTTTTGTACAATTTTAACATGTGTTCTCAAACTGCTTAATAGCACTGTTTAAAGAACTGCTTGCATGACTGTTTTTGGAAAGGGGGCTGGGGAACAAAAATTCCCTAATCTCAATACCACAGTTTGATTTACATTCTGTTTCAGAATACTTGTACGCTGTATATGTTGATGGTACAACAGCTCTTGCAAGGAGCCATTTCACAGGCTGGGATCTGATGCAACATACAGCACTACACAGCAATCTAGAGGTAAATTTACAAAACCAGAAGATCCAACTGGATAGGCAATGTCCAATGCAATATTCTTGCTCTGTCCAGTTAATGGAAATCTTCTATTCTCTGGTCAACAAAACAGTACACGCTTCATCTGCTTAATGTCCGTGCCCCAACTCAGCATCCCATCCAATGCTGCGTGTGAACAGCACACACCTTGGCATTTTGTACAGTGTCTTTGAAACTCTTCGTAGTTTCCTCCAGCACGGAATCTATAGCCTGAATTCTGGAAAGAGAAAAACTTGGATAATCTTGTTGAACAGAGCTATTTCATGCATATTATAATTATACATAAGCACATGTGTACATCTTAACTACAGCTCAGATGCCAAATCAACAGCCAAGAAAACCCTTGGATTTCCATTGAACAACTGCACAAAGCTTGCACAGCTATGTACCACCTGAGTAAGCCTTTAGGATGCTCATCTGGATAGCAGGAAGCAAAAAAGAGCCCTGAGCCTTCAAGAAAACCTCTCTTTCTTTTGCAGGCATTTATAATACAAGTATACTTCAGGGACACCTCCCAAACACTGTAGACAAGAGAAATCACTTGTGTGACATCAATTCCCAGCAAGAGAACACCCCCTCCCCTCCAATCAACTACTAGATTGGAGCACTGGATTTGTAGGCTGGAGTTTGGTTTCATCCAAGCCCAGGGCTAGGGACAGACATTCAAAAAGCCTGAGCCTGAATTGATTCAATCTTTGAAGATTAGTTTAACCTGTCTAGGTTGAACTGGTTTGCAACCATACAGACAGTCCCTCTAGATTGAAGAAACGCAGGCACATACCTGCAGTGGCTCAGGCTAGAAGCCAGGGGGTGCTAAAGCAGCTCTCCCTTCACTCCAACAATGCTGAGCTGAGAGTGGCAGGGGGGCACAGCCAGGTTCTGGCAGGACGCTCTGATTAGGGAGGAGTGTAAACCCCAACCCTGGCCTGCATGGTCCCAGGCTTTTCCCTGCTCAAGTGTTGGGAGTGTTGCCAGACCCCAGCCCCAGGCTACCACTTAGAGGCAAAGGGAGGGGGGTGTATAGTGCATGCATCTGTTGATGATACTGAGCTTTTCAATCTCCCTCTCCTTGCTTCTTCACTGTCTGCAAACCTGATAGGGCTGCAAACCAGAAGGGGGCTGATAAACACTGCATTAATCAGCCCACCAACAAAACAACAGCCTCTCATTAGTTCAAGCTCTTCTTAAACATCTTTTTTCCAAGGGAGGAACATTACCAGCTGACCTGTTTATTAGCTCCAAAAAAGCCTTTAGTGGACCCTGTTTTTCCTGCCTGTTCCAGTGAAATTGGAGAGAGAGACCTCTCAGCATTAGCTAGCATACCGCATGCCTAGGGTCCATGGGGCTGGGGTCTGTGCTGTGGGAAATAGGTGGGAGGGGGGAGATCCCTGCTTGAGCAGCAAGGGAAGCCAGGCAGATCCTATTGTGCCTGCAGTCTCCCTCCGAGCTCTGGCTACACAGCAGAGGGGCAGGGCCAGCTCTGTTTTTTAGAGCAGACAGCCCAACCCAGCCCGAAGCTGCAAAGCATCTGGGATAATGGGGGGCTCTGGTTTAACTTAAACCAGGAAGGGGTCTGCATAAATCAGTTTGACCCAAATAAGTTAAGTCTGATACTACATTCAACCAGGATGATCTTAAATCAGTTTCAGCCATTTTGAAACTGGTTTACATGCACTGAATTTATGTGCTATTACAGGTTGAAACCTCTTTCTGATCACTTAAACCAGTTTGTGTAACTTCTGTCCCTAGCCTAGGAGGCCACATGCAAATAGGAAAAAAAAATCCACCAGATGAGACATCATAAGATACAATAAATGGCATCCATGTCTTGCATATCTCAATATAGAAGTGAAGCTGTACCAACACCTTGGATTCAAAGCACCCCTAAGCTACGTGGCCATCCATACCCAATTCATGGAACCAAGCAGAAAAAAATATATCTACTAGTCATGGATTTCAAATGTGCAGGGATCAAAATGGACTAAAATAAAGGCAAAAGGTAATTAACCAACACCAACAGTCCACCATTTGACTAAAGAACAGAGATTGTGCAGACATTTCCAACTGCCAAAGTGATGTCTACAGAGACAGCTGGAAGAAATACCTTTTCTTTTGGTGGTCACAGAAAGAGCTCAGTTTGATGGACTGCTTATTCCAAAAATCCTACAAAAAAATTTTCCAAAAGGACATCCACATTATTCAGGAAGCAGAAACACTGAGTCCATGGATCGTCAGAAGAACTGAAAGAAGACATACGCACCACAGTGGCCTTCTCAAGGCCTGATAAAGTTTGAGCATCCTCCTCAAGAGTAGCAAGCTCTTGGACAACGATCTTATGGAAGTTTTCCAGTTTATTCAGTCTGAAGTATGCAAGCAAGAATCAAGTTTGATATTTTACATTATGTAGCAAAAGAGCTTACAGCCGCTTGCGGCCAGGGGGACGGGGCTCATATCCCAAAGACCATCATTCTTATGGAAACTGACAGACCTTTTCTTTCAAAGGAGTACTATATTTTTAAAGCAGAATATGAAAACTAAAAATATTAGGAGTGCATTAGTACACTACAGAATTACTTGGAGGTGTGTGTTTTTCTTTTTTCTTTGCATGGTACCATGACTTCAAAACAAGAGCAAGATCAACCTTCCTCAAGAAAAGCAAGAACAGGCTAATTATTTATACCCCCTAGTTGAGACAACAGTAAGATGCCTTAGTTTAACATTTTTCCTTATTTCAAAGTGAAAGAAGGCAAGAGAAGGCAATTGGTGGTTACAGTAATGGCAATTACTGTTAGAGCAGCAAGTCTCGAACTGTGGTACGTGTACCACCAGTGGTATGCAGACAACCTGGAAGTGGTACATGGGAGGCTGGGGGGGAGGGGCCACACACACCCAGAGCCCAGCCGCAGCCTGCTGCACACGGCCAGGAACACAGCACCGTGTGTCGAGCAGCACCCAGTAGGTAAAGTGTGTTGGGGGAATGGGGGCGGGGGTGCAGATCAAGGCCCCCCACAGTGACGGAGATAGGGGGCAGAGGCAGGGGCTGGGGTGATAGAGCCTGAGCAGCTCATTCAGGCTTCCCACCACTGTGCGCACCACAGGGCAGGCATGGGGAGCATGAGCCCCCCAGATCTGTTTGTGGGGCAGAGGAGGGCTGTTGCTATGTGCTGGGCTCTGCACCATGCTGCTGCTAGCCTGGGACGTTGTGCAATGCCATGTGCCTGCCACATGCTGCCTGCACTGTGTCCTCTGCCTGCCCAGCAGCAGCAGGCACATGGCATCCCATGTGGCTCTGGAGGCAGTGGTAGTGCGGTGCAGAGCTCAGTGGCAGCCCATTGCTCCCCAGGGGTGCTCCCCTTGGGCTGGCTCACCCCTTCTCTGCAGCAGAGCCAGCACAGAGGTGGCCTGGGCCTTTCCAGGGTCTTGGGGGGCATTCCCTCCATTGGGTGTACCCTGGGGCAGGCATGGGGGACATGTACCCTCTGGATCTGTGCTCAGGGGAAGGTGGGCTGTGCTGGGCTCTGCACCACATTGTGCTGCCTCCGGACCTGCATGGGATGCCATCTGCCTGCCACCACCAGGCATCCCGTGTGGCTCCAGAGGCATTGGGGCATGGGGGGCATATGCCCCCCAGATCTGGGCAGAGGTAGGCTGTGTACTGCATGCTGGGCTCTGCACTGTGCTTCTGCTGCCACTGCCTCCAGGCCCGTGTGGGACACCATGTGTGTACTGCATGCTGGCCAAGTGACACTGCCCATCTGCTGGCAGCAGGCAGATGGCATCCTGCACAGGTCCACAGGCAGCAGGTTGGTGCAGAGTCCAGCGCACAGCCCACCTCCTCCCCACACACAGATCGGGGGGGAGCACATGCCCCCCTCATGACTGCCCCAGGGAGGCCCCTGCATCCCTGGAAAGGTCCAGGCCACCTTTGTGCTGACCCTGCTGTGGGGATGGAGCCAGACAGCCAGCCGGCCCAGGGGGAGAAAACTTCTGGGGAACAGCTGGCTGTCACTGCACTCTGCACCCTGCTACCGCTGCCTCCAGAGCCATGTGGGATATCATCTGCCTGTCACCATGCAAGGCTCCCAGGGCAGTGGCAGCATGGTAAACACCCCAGTTAGCACCAGGCTGCCTGCCTCTGCCACACTCAGATCCAGGGGGCACATACCCCCCATGCCTGCCCAGGGTGTGCACAATGGTGGGGAGCCACACCTCCCACAGTGCCCCTGGACAAGCGTCCTACTGCTCTGTCCCATGATCCACCTTGGCCCCAGGGTCCCATTCACCCCTGCCCTTGACCCACTTCCTCCCTCATCATGGGGGCCTTGATCTGCCCCTCCCCCTCCACACTGGTGGGCACTGCGTGTGTAAGTCTGTCTGTCTGTGTGCATCTGTCACTCAAGCCACAGCCCCCACCAGCCTTGCTGCTGCCCCTTCCTCCTGACCCACAGTACCCTGCAAACTGCCAGGGCATGCGAGAAGCCTCTCCCTCCCCAGGCTCCAACCCCACCCCCCAACCCCAAGGACATCACGAAAAAGCATGTCTGGACAGGAAAATTTACACCATCTTTTTTCCAATTTACAATTGCTTTATATGGCTACCATAACTGATAAAACCATGTTTTATGATTAGTAAAGGTTTTGATATTGTTTTAATACATAGTCTGTATGTAAATTATTTATACAAAATTGGATGTCCCTCTTAGCTCAAGTATCTTCTGCATTAACTGCATTCCCTTTCTTCCGGCAGGGACAGTGGATTATGTACATCCACATACATGCATATACAGCTCTGCCAATTTATTACAAAGCTATGGTCACTTCAAATAAGTTGTGACATGCACAAGAGCTCTATTCCTGAAACTTTTACTTTAAGACGTTACCTAGTGTCACTTTGCTTCATTAAACAGGAGTACAATGTTTTGTTGTTACATTCTATTATACAAGGTATTCGTTCCTCAATTACTGAAGACTTATGGATAAATGTGGAAAGTTGTTTCTTGCAATTGGCAGATTGCTTACCTGCATTGATGTATCTGATTTAATAATGCTGACACCGTCTTCTCAGAAACTTTCAGAGCATTTTGTGCAAGAATCTCCATTCTTTTGTACTTGGACTATATTTAAAAAAAAAAAAAATCACAATGCATACATCTTGAAGCACAAAGTCAACAAAAAATACCTAAAGCCACATCCACACTTACATACTGGTGCAGACCCTTAAATGTCCACTCATTTTGCTTTAGATTAAAACACTTCCTAATAAAGTAAAACTAATCAGAAATAAAACATGAACTACAATTACACCAACTACTGAGAGAAAACGTACACCGGTTTAAGTAAAGCAATTTATATTCTTATACATCTTTAGTTAGGACTGCTGGAAGTCTGGGGAGTTCAAACCATCTTTTCACTCTACCCTTGATGCATCTGATGTCAGCTGGGCTGTCCAGCATCCCTGGAAACAAGAGGCGTTTCAGGTTCAAACAGCCTCCCCAGACACAGCTGGGACTCTTTTAAGGTAATCTTTTATCTAGTTATTTTCTTTATGGATGTGCACAGCATGTGGCATTCATGCAAACTAGAAAGAGATAATGTACACTAAACAATTACCCAGAACGTCTTCTTTAGTTGGTTAGTAAAGCTTTCAAAGGCAGCAATAACACCAGTGTCACTGACATCTTCATCCAGCATCTTGGAGTAAAAGATATCATCCAGATCATCTGTTTTCTGGCCTGTAACGAAGTAAAGTACACCTCCATTTCAAAAGGACCTCAACAAACCCCAGCTTTATCATCTGTTGCAGTGCAGCATGTTCCCATAATCCAACAGGATTCAAATGACAGGAGTTAAGGATGCATTGAAGTTCAATGATTACTCCAGTTCTTGCAAGCTGGAGCTGAACTATTGCAAATATATTTAGCAGGCCTTCCAGATGGAATTTATTTATTTTTATTTATTTATTTATTTTAAAGGACACCTTAGAAAAAAAATGCTTGGATAGCTATATACCAGTAGGGGTACTGAACAAAAAAAAAAAAAAAAAAAATACTGGGCCTGATCTTTACTGTTTTGCTTCTTGAGAAGTTATTTACATTAACATAAACAGAGTGTAACCCAACACCTTTTGTTCTGGTAATGTTTTATCATTATTTTGTGCTTTGGACTACAGAAAAGAGATTACTTTGGACTATAAAAATGGCAAGACTATGAACCATCACAATTTGGGAACAGGATGACTTTGAACTGTGTAACTGCCATTGCTGCTGTGCATTTGTTTACAAACTCCAGGTAGTTTTCTCCCAGCATGGTACAGTTCTCTTTCCATTTAAATCTCTACTTCCACTAAGTGAGCAGTGATCATATTTTTGAGTTAACCATCTGTCCCAGTTCTCTCTCCTATCAGAATGCCTCACTTCCCACATGGGAATTCTTCTAGTCTTGTGCACAGTTACGATTTCCATTAATAAAGCCAACTTATGAAGGTTCTGAAAGTTGACCTGGTGATACCTGTTTGAGGTTCGTTTTTCTTTTCCACTGTAACAAAAAGGTTCCTTGGTTCACTGGAAACACTAGGAGAGGAAAGATTGGTTTCCCATCTCATAAGCTTAGGCTTTCTTAAAACATCACCAGGTGATAAATCTACAGAAAAAGATATCAATAAAAGGGCTTAGTGCTGAAGATTCAATACAGAACTAACAGCTCCCTACTCCCCAGGCAATAGCCAGACTTTATTACAATAAGCATCAGGTTTGCAAACAAACTGGAATATCAGGGAGTCGGTCTTCCTCTACAGTGAGAGGAAGAAAACCAGAACAGATTTTTTAATGAAACAGGGCTAAGGTGCCATAGATGAGCTTTCACTTACTGTGAGGCAAAAGCATGCCCACAGGCTATCACAGAACAGTAGACAGCAGCAAGTCTATGCACTTTTTTTTTTTTTTTTTTTTTTTTTTTTTTTTTTTTTTTTTTACACAATATTGGGGCATAAGAACACAAGTGCTATACTGGGTCCGGCCAATGGTCCCTCTAGCCCACTACAGCATCCATTTCTGCAACTGTTGGAGACAGGATCAAGGAAGAGAACTGAACAAGATCTCTGGAACAATTGATCCCCTATTCAATACCCTACCTGGCATCTATCATTTTTTGGGTTAGAGATGCCAGAGAAGACATCTCCATCCATTCTGTTCAATAACTATTACTAAATCTAGCATCCATGAATTAAATTCACCTAGTACCATTTTGAACCTGGCTATGCAGTTTGCCTCTACCACCTCCTGTGGCAATTAATTCCACAAGTTAACTACACATTGCATTAAAAATAAAAAACTACTCTCTTTTTAGCTTTAAACCTCCTACCTACTGATTACAGCAGGTGAAGTTATTTCTAGTATTCTGAGACACAGTGAATAACAGCTCTCTGTTCATTTGGTCCATACTCTTCATGACTTCATAGACCTCTATCATATCCTGCTCTCCCTTTTCCTTCTCCTTTCCAACCCGAGGAGACAGGTTTTTTAGCCTCTCCTGGCATGGCAACAGCTCCAGGCCCCTGAACATTTTGGTTATCCTTCTCCATGCCTTTTCTAATTCTACTACATGCTTTTTGAGATGTGTGACCAAAAACGCACACAGTATTCAAGATGTGGATGCACCATAAATTTGTATAGTAGTATGATGATGTTTTTCATTTAATTTTCAATTCCCTTCTTAAATGACGACATTTTATTGGCTTTTTGGTCGCCACTGCACATAGTTCTTTAAATGTCATCTCAAATGTACTATGACTCCAAGGTCTCTTTCCTGAATCTTAACAACTAGGTCAGAACCCAGCATTATGAGAGTTTCCCCAGGTGCATTACCATGCACTTTCTGGCACTGAAGTTCACCTGCTATTTTTTGGCTCGCTCACTCAGCTTGGCAAAAACTTTCTGCAGCTCTTCTCCTTCAGCTTGGGTTTGACTACGCATAATAATTTGGTGTCATCTACAAACTTGGAGATTTTACCAGGCACCTGTTTCCAAGTCATTGATGAAAACATTGAACAATATTGGGCCCAGCACAGTTCCCTGCTGGCCTTGTGTTTGACTTCCCTCCATTTTGAAAAATGACCACTTAGGCCTACCCTTTGCTTCCTATCTTTTAACCAGCTCTCATTTCATAAAAGAACTGGCAACATAGCTAGGGTTTTTTAAAGCCTTTGGTGAAAGACCTTGTTGAAAGTTTTTTTGAAAGTCCAAATATAATCACATCAACTGGATTCCCCTCATCCACAAGCTTGTTGACAGACTTTAAAAACTGCAGATGACTGGTGAAGAAGGATCTCTCTTTACAAAACCCATACCCAACAGATCATACATGGTCAGGTGACTCCCGATTTTATTCTTTATTATAGTTTCTACTAATTTGCCAGGGATGGAAGCAAGATTCACTGGCTTGTACATCCCAGGATCAGCTGTAGAGCCCTTTCTGAAGTTGGGCATTAGGTCGGATACCTGCCAGTCTTCTGACTTGTAACTATAGGGTACATACTATTGACAGTAATCTTATTATTTCACTTTTGAGTTCCTTCAGAACTCTTGGGGGAATGCCATCCAGTCCCGGTGACTTTAGTATTTAGTTTAAATTTTGGAACAAATCAATACTCTGACGGGAACAGCCAATCAGAGTGCTCCAAGCATGGAGGAGCACTGCCATGATTCCAAAGCTGCGCCGAAGACGGGACAGAGAGTTTGGTCCAGAGCAGGGAGTCCAGAACACTGCTGGCCTCGGCTCCCCCACCCTGCTCCCTGCAAGTGCTGCAGAGGACTGGACGGGGGTAGGGGGAGCCTATGACCTGGTCCAACCCCCTGCACAAAAATCTATCCCTGTTAAATACTTTCATGGGTGACCAGCATTCCAGGTGAAGTTTCCCCACACCATGTACAAAAGCATAAAGGAAATAGGTCTCTGTTTTCCTCTCCATGGACTACCTGCATCTTAAGCCATGCAGGACTACTGAGCCAGCATGCAGAGGGAAACAAGGTTCATCAACAGAACTTCACATATAGCTGCATTGCATTAGGGAGACAGCAGGAGACATTTTAAGAAGAGGATGCTTGCAAAAAAATATTTACTGTCCATTTTAAGGGTGGGAACTTATTGAAGTGTGCTTGGCCAGGAGGTGCCTTTCAAAGCCCAGGTCAAGCTAGGACAACAGGAAAGAACCCTCTGAATCAATGCTACACACCATGCCTCCCCACCACAGCACCACTCCCTACCCCCACAGGTTTCTTTAGTACTGTGGGCTGCACTGCCCCACCTCCTGGGGCAGGTGAAGGAAGCAGAAGCCAGAGGGAGGGTTAGTCAGAAACCCCACTGCTGCAGCCAGAGCAATGGGGGCAGGCCAGGGGAGAGGAGGCAGGTGAGGAGGGTGCAGTATAAAACACTTCAGCCCTACTCTGGAGGTCTAAACCCTTCAAGAAGTAGCTGAGGCCTGAAGCTAAGACAGCCAAAATATGGGAACTAAAGGCTTTAAAGAAAATGATTCTGTGGAAGAAAAATATTGCCAGGACAAAGTGCAGACATTAAAAAAAAATCCTAGCATCAAGAGTTAAATATTCAACAGGCATGTTGAGACACCCTGTGTATCAAGACAGACTAACATTAAGCAGTTCCAATGCACAAAGTACTTTAACAGTCACAAGCGTCAGATGGATATAAATGTAGACGTGGCATTAGATCAACATCAGGAACATCTGCATGCGCAAGCACCCCCCCAAACCTTATGGTTGTTTAGTTGGCATAAAACTGGTTATCTATTAATAAAGAGAAAGTGTTCTGTAGTTCCACGTGGGTATACAGATTAGGAGAGGAGAGGACTGGGTGAATTCAGTCTTACTGAAAAAATATCTTTAAGCATCTCGTAGATTCATAAATTATAGAGTCGGAAGGGACCCAGTGGATCATTGTGTCCAACCCCCTACCCCTGGCAGGAAAGAGGACCGAGGTCAGACGACCCCAGCCAGGTGATTGTCAAGCCTCCTCTTGAAGACCTCCAAGTTAGGTGACGGCACCACATCTCTTAGAAGCCCATTCCAGACTCTGGCCACCGTTATTGTAAAAAAGTTCTTCCTAATGTCTAACCTAAATCTACTCTTCACTAGTTTGCAGCCATTATTCCTAGTTACTCCTTGGGGTGCTCTGGTAAACAGTGCATCCCCAATTCCCTGCTGTCCTCCCCATATAAATTTATAGGTGGCTACAAGGTCACCCCTCAGCTGTCTTTTGTAAAGGGTGAAGAGACCCAGATCTCCTCAACCTCTCCTCGTAGGGTCGCATGACCAATAATCATGCGAATGGCCCTCCTCTGAACTCTCTCCAGATCCTCCGTGTCCCTCTTGAAGTACTGCACCCAAAACTGGAAACAGTACTCCATCTGTGGCCTGACTAATGCTGCATAGATGGGGAGCATCACCTCTCCTCAATCTATTGGTCATGCATCTGCTAATATATGACAAGGTATGATTGGCTTTGTTGATGGCCTCATTACACTACTGGCTCATGTTCATCTTGGAGTCAACTACAACTCCAAGATCTCTCTCAGCCCCTGAGCTGCTGAGGAGGACATCTTCCAACCTGTAGGTGTGCTGGGGATTCCTCCTCCCTAGGTGGAGTACCTGACATTTATCTTTGTTGAATTGCATCCTATTACATTCCACCCATTGATCTCACTTGTCCAGCTCAGCATGCAACTGTTCCCTGCCCTCTGGTGTATTCATTTTGCCCCATGATTTGGTATCATCCATGAACTTGGAGGGGGTGCTCACCACATCTGTGTCCAAATCACTGATGAAGATATTAAATAACACCGGCACAAGGACCGAACCCTGCAGGACCCCACTGCCCACCTCCTTCCAGGCCAAGAATGACCCGTCAACCATCAATCCCTGGGAATTAACTACTGTTAAGTATGGGAATTAAATATTTTCAAAAAGGTTGAAAACTCAAAAAGAGCTATTAAAATGGTACAGAGCTATACACAATTACATTTTAAGCAAAATAGGTTGCAGAAGGGGAAGAGGCAATAGAAAAATCCACACTTTACTAGAAATTTCTCCTTCATTAAGGTCAAAGAAAAAAAAAAGGATTTTTTTTTGCTTCAGGCAGGTATAGTAAGCAGTTAACACAGCACTTTTAATGCAATGTGTTAGTAATGCCTTAAACTGAACGGTTAAGTTAGATATCCACCAGTATAAAACACAATATTCTATTTTCAGAGTTTCATGCCAGAGGAACAGCAGGTTGGACATACCCCAATAAGACCCTAACCCTACATATACCTTTGATTTTTCCTCTTCAAATATCAAACAATCCTATCACCTTAGCCTTTGAAAAAAGACATGAGCCCAGATTTCAAATCGACTAATCTTCCATAAAACTGGTGACAACCTACCACCCTAGATAAAGTCAACGTAATGAAGCAGCTAAACCAACCAGGTATTCAAACCCAAGCCTATGAAGGAAAATCAAATCAAATCATAAAATATCAAATATCAAAATGTCAGTAGGTAACAGTAAAAGCCTACAATCAAGCAAAATTAGAAGCTACTTGTAACATACTGTCTAGATCAGGGGTGAGCAAAATTATGGCCCACAGACTGAATCTAGCCCACAGAGAGTCTTTGTCCAGGCTGCAGTAGGTCCTTTGGTCCCACCTGGCCCAGGCACCATCTGGCCTGTAGCACATCCTGTAGTGGGGCTGGGTCAACTCTGCAGCTGGACTGCCTTTCTAGGCAGCGGGGACTCCTTCCAAGCTACCACTGCTGCTGGCCCCAGACCTGTGGTATTAGCGGGACACGTGCACAGTCCTGACCCCAACCTGCCCCGCAGTCACTCTAGACTAGCCTGCCCACACTGAGCAGCTGCAGCAGTGGCAGCAGCCAGGTAGAATCTGCTGCTTGGCTTGGGGGAAAAGCAGCCCCTCCCCTTCATCATTGCTGAGTCCTTGCTGCAGCCACTTAAAGCTCGTGCCCAGCCACTCCTCTACACTGCCACTGCTGCCCTCCTGGGCAGCCCAGAGGTGGCAGTGATGGTGGTGGAAAGGAGCCACAGGGTAGACTGGGCACAGGCTCTGGGCAGCTGCAGGAAGAAGGGCCCAGCGGCAGTAAGAGGGAGGAACTGTTACCACTCTTCCAAATGATGAGCAGCAGCTGCTGCCCAGCCACTGCTCAGCATGGGCAGGTGGTCTGAAGCAGGCACAGGGCAAGCCAGGGCTGTGTACTGTTGGTGGTGGGGAGCTTCAGGGTGCATGGGATGTGGGCTGTAGCAGGCAGGGCGGTGGGAAGGGTGGGGTACAAGCTGGTCAGAACGCAACAGCAACTCAGAAGTTGCCTGCCCCTGGTCTAGAGTCTTTGTTGTGCCAACATGGAGCATGTACCAGCATTGTTTTTCCCCAGTATAATTAAACAACCAGGTATTTGAATTCTATTTATTTGAAATGTTGTTGAAGTATCAGGGGGTAAAGTGAGATGACAATCAAAGTTGCCTATTTCTAAAGAACCAGGAAGTCTGCTTTATGGCAATGTTATTGGGGATGGGAAGGGTTGCGGGGATGGGGAAATCATGCTTGGCAAGAAAGATTACTAATGGCTCTGAAGAAGCAATGCCAGTTATAAACACGTAAGACAGCTGCTCATCACCCACTACCTTACAAATGCATTGGGGTTACCAATGAATGGAAGCTGCTGACAAAAACCACATTAAAAAAACAACCACACACTGGCATTTGTAAGATGGCAGCAAATTCCAGAGGTGTGAATACTTTGGGTTTAATAGAAACAGTGCAGTAACAATAAAAACATCATTCCTGGAAAGGGCCCAGAAACATAAGGATAACTTAAAAACCAAGGTAAAGCCTGTGCATTATCTGGGATATAGACTGATCATTTCAGAGACAGATTCTGATTTAAATTACATTATCCCTCAAGTTGTATGCATTTTTTAAGAATTCATTCTAATACATGCTTAGATTTTAGCATTTCTGGTCTGTGTCCCTACCCAAAAAAATAAAACATGTGCCATGAGTTTAAAAAAAAGACAGACAGACATAACTACAGCACAGAACAAACACAATTTGTACAACAGGAAAATGAAATACATTAATAAACTTTACATTTAAAAAGAGATTTCCCAATCTGAGGTCCTTGAAAGAAAAGTCATCTGAGTATTTAATTCCCATTTATGACTTTGAAAGGGTGTTACATTCCCTGTCCCCCTTCCCTCCCCAAGATGTTTAGTCATTATACCTGAGACTTTTCTTTTATTCCTGTATTTTTTATCATCTGGTGCTGGTTTACTGGACATGTCCTCAAATTTCTAGAGAAAAGGAAAAATGTAAGTGAAGGTACTGCATGCAAAACATCAGCTGTGGAATAATTTAAAAAAGCTACTCTGATAGACAACGATGCATCTTGCTAAACAAACTAACAGTATTAGAAGTCATCTAAAACAATTCGTTAGAATGTGCCACAGTACTGTACACTGTACCTGAGACATCCTCTCTCCAGTGTCAGAATGCCCATGGACAGATTCATTAAATGGTAGTGTAAGATCTTCTGTTTCTAAGTCACCTGAAAAAAAAGTACTTCAGTTGTACAAGCAGATACCATTAGCCAAGTAATGAAGGCAACAAGAAACAAATTGTATACTTATCAAGTAATTGTCTGCACATATTAAACAGAATATTAAAATTTGGCAACCGTCTTGATGCAAGGGGAAAAAAAAGGCTACTGTATTTTCGTTTGCAGTTTACAGAAATTCCTCCATTTTATATTGCTGCAGTAGCACTGTGGACACATCTACTAGGGCTGTTCAAAAGAGAACTGCATTTCATTTTGAATTTCATTTCCATTTGAAACAGCTGTTCCCCATTTTGCTCTGTTGAAACAGTGACGCTGTTTTAACGTTTCACCCATTAGCTATAATGGAGAAGCTCAAAACAGCCTCTCCCATCTGGCAGGCAGATCAGGGCTGTGGGCCCCTGCTGGTGCTGCCGCTTGGGACTGGGAAAGGGAACTGAGCCCAATTGCTGTTCCCATCCCCAGCCTGATCTTAAGGCTGGGGAGGGGAACCGAACGATGGGGCTCAGTTCCTTTCCCCAGCTCCACTGCAGTGCTTGGGAGGGGAACTGAGGCCAGGATCAGCCCCCCTCCCCTGCGCTGTGACCGGCTTCCCGCAGCCCAGAAGCAGGAGATGGGGAGAGCCAGGGCTGTGCTCCTGGCTCCTGCTGGGAGCGCAGCTCTGGTTCTCCTCCATCTCCCATCACCTTGCTGCTGGAGACTTCAAAACTTGAAATGTTTTGAATAGCCTCATTTTGTTTCAAGGCTGTTCGAAGCTCTTCATTTTGATTCGATTTCGCTGTTTCAAGCTCGAAATGGTGTCGAATCGAAACAGCCAGCAAAATGTTGCACAGCCTTAATATCTACATGTGCAAATAACATAGCAATAAACTCTGGTGCCTATCACACTGGGATTCATTGCTCCTGGGTGTCACATTTTCATGAGTGTCCAAAAACACATTGAGCCAGGTCACAGTAGCCTTGGTTGGCAGGGGACTCAGGGGTGGGTGGGGAGTCAGCTTGCCAGCCCAGGGCTGCTCCAAGCCAGCTCAACATTCTGTGGAGGACCTGGCTGGAGCACGAGGGTGCTCCAATGCAGGGCTAGCTGGCAGCAGCTCTGCACTAAAGCACCCTCCTGCCCTAGCTATCCCAGTTTCCATCTGCACACGCGCTGTGGAAGAGTACTTTACTCTGCTGCAGGATAGTACCTGTATGTACAAGTACTATCCTGCAGCAGAGTAAATTAGTTTACTCCAGCTTGTGTTGCATATGTAGATCCTGAGATTTTATACTCTGGAGTCAATCAGTCAACTCTGCAGTAAACATGTTGTATAGATATGCCCCATGTATCTGAAGAGTAAAGTAACCCCCTATTCCAGCAAAGGCAATCTTGAAGGAGGGGAGCACATTAAGGAAAGGGAAAAAGGTCAACATGTCAAAGTAATACCATATTTACTTGTATAACCACATGTGCCAAAAATCAGTTCTCCAAAAATTGGGCTGCATGTCTTAAGTATGGAAGGTGACTGTTTTTTTGCTGGAATGAAAAAAGCATACAGATGCTGTGCTATAATGGCTGCCACTTCTCTCCAGCCAGCAAGCAGCCAGCCAGTTTTAACCTTTCCACATTTGTTGCCCAATTGGCAGCTTTTGACTGAGCAAACAAAAGCTGCTGCCAATCCAGCAGCAGCTGCGACCAGGTTAACACTGTAGCTTTTGCCTGAAGCCATCAGTGAACTGGCTGAGGGAAAGCAAACTGTTATATCAAGTCAGTTCTTAACCATGGCTTTGGGGGGGGGGGGGGGAGGGGGGCGCGGAGGGGGAATGTATACATTCTGCCTTTCAAAAAAACCAAAAACATGGTGCATGTCTTATTTGGGGGGTATGTGGTATGTGATAAAATATGGTATATTAGTATATAGCACTACATACAGACATGACTAATATAGTGATTCTCAACAAGGGTGATGGTGTACCCTGGGGTGCAGCAAACTCCTTTTAAGGTTGCTGCAGGGTGATGCACAATATTAGCATTAAGTGTGCAAACATATGGAAATGATTCACAGGAAACACCCAGAGGCTTCAAGTAGGAATCCAAGGTGTCAAAGCCTGATGTCCAAGTTTGACCTGTTGATATCCAAGTTTGCTGCTGTTGTTTTTTAAAAAACAAAAAAACAAAAAAAAAACAGAGAAACTTCTTTATTGTTTTTGCATCATCAAAAAATTAGCGAAAGCTAAGAGCTGGCATCTTCCAAGGGATGTTTTGAGCCTAATAAGGTTGAGAGCCGATTGATTAATACCTCAAAAGGACCATGGTACCAGAGAAGCTACCACATCTTTAGGTATTAAAGTGCATGCAAGAGCTGAAAGACTAGGAATGATGTTCCAACAGAGCCAATGAATAGAAGACTAATGAGATCATCTAAACCTAAACATTGATGTTTAAGATGCTATAAATGCAGTGTTTCTCAACCTGTGGGTTGCAAGAAAATTTAAAGGGTTGTGGGGAGGTCCAAGGAGGAGAGGGCAAGACTGACCCACAGTGTGTCAGAGACCGGGAGGGTGTGGGTCATGGCAAGCTGATAGTTATACTACTGGGTCCCAGTGCGAAAAAGGCCAAGAACCACTGCTGTAATGCATTATACCACACTCGTTTCCAACATAATAAAATTATAATAGGACTGTTTATGGAAAACCAATACCTGCAACAGAAGCGAGAGAACATGAAAAAGAAATAGTAGACAGCAATAAATTCTTTCAGTTTGCAAGGATTTCAAACCAGCAGAAAGTATTAGTAACACTAAGAGACAAGCACTGTGATAAGGTTTGGGAGGGGGAGGAAGAAAAGGGAGGAGTTTGTATACACATCCTAAGACACTTGAATAACCTCTTTACAATGGAAGAACCCTATGCAGGGAAAAGAATTCTAAAATTTACATAAAACTTAGGAACGGAGTATGTTAATTCCCATGGATTAAATGCCAAAGCCTTCATGTAACTGCTTTCCCCAAACCACTACTAATGGAAGTTTGAGAATGAGCAAAACTAGCCTGGCACAAAGAATAAATGCAAAACAGAACGAAGCCTTTTTTGAGCAAAGACTTGAACCAAGTAGTCTGGAGGGATGGAATCTATGCACCATGAAAGTACAACAGTAAGCAACTGCCTGGTGTTTATCCTCTTCAAAACACTTTACATACAAACACTAGTGAAGCATTCCAGCTGCTAAAAGAAACACCAGAAGTTAGTAGATTAATGGGAAAGACGTGGGGGAGGCCATGCATATGCACAAACTTTTTTAGTAGATTGTAGGGGGGGGGGGGGGGGGGGGGGGGGGGAGGGAAAAGACCCTCAAATACCAGATCTCACTGCAGACAAATCAAGCATTGCTGTACTGGATTTAGTTTCTTTCCTCAGTATATCCTGGTGAACTCTCGGCCTGGAAACACCAACCTAAAAAAAACAGATGCATTTTAAAAACTTATTTTGTTTATACACTGTAACAAACAGTAGCATTGCACAGGTTTTCCTTTCCTCTAGAGAGGCTTTTACAGGGAGATGCACTGAATGAATCATGCAAGGGGGCAGGGACACCTTTGACTTTCAAGGAGATTTGTGTACTTAAAATTAAAATGCACCCCTAACATTTGCTTTTTAGCACGTACAGGTCACAGGTCACTATGTTAAACCAAGAGCAGGGGGAAAGAAATACTTAAGGAATCTGGGGGAAACAAACAAACACACACATAACATTATTTATGATGCATTCACAAGTCCCTTGGACATTATACAGTGTTGCTTAGACTCTCATGATGACCAAGTGCCATCAGTTTTGCACATTTATTTCCCTACTATGCAACCTCTACAGCAGGAATGGGCAAAATGTGGCCCATGAGCTGGATCCAGCCCTCCAAGCCATTCTATCTGGCCTGCAGGGCCCCTTAATATTAATTTTCTAAAATTTTTATCTGCCCTGGGCTGCCTGTCATGCGGCCCTCGATGGCTTGCCAAAACTCAATAAGCAGCCCTCTGCTCAAAATAACTGTCTGCCCCTGCTCTACAGCCTAACTTGTGTTCAGCATTATTGAGCCACTGAGTGAGATCACAATCAATACAGGGAGCATGGGGATGTCTGGGAATATGGGCCCAAAAAACTGCCTAACAGAGAACAAGTCTACTACCAGATAGAAGAAGGCGGCATGAAGCCTCCTCTCCAGATGATGAAAAGGAAGCGGGGACGAAGTGTAACAGTATTTTCAGGTTTTGGAATAGGCTCCAACTCTTCAATGTTTTTCTGGAATGAAATGTGACCTTCAGAAGTCTCCCCAGTTTTGAATTATGCATACTTGTTTTTGCCCTGTTTCCCAAAATTACAGATAAAATAAAATAAAAGGGAACTTGTTTGAGAGCACTTTACACTTTCCCTTTTGTGCTATGACTTAAATTGAAGACAGAAAAAAAAAGCTAGAACAGAATAAAAACCCTACACCTCTAACCTTTCAAAGATGTATGTATTTTCAGCTACATTTAGTAAATAAAGATGCTTGTAGTGAACACACTCCTACCGCAACTGTAGGTGGAAAAAATTCAAAGAGCATAGCAGTGGATTAACTAGGTAACATTTAGAAGGGTTTCCTGGACTACAAGCACCTGTGCATACTTTGATATGGAATCTATAGACAGTTAGCTAGAGTGTCTAGCTTTACTCTAGTTGTGTAAATTAAGCAATACATGTCCCTTCAAAACCAGGTTGTTGTAGATGCATTTTAATATTAACCTATAACCTTGACTAAAAAGCAGTAATTCAAAATTGCACATAAATGTACTTCATATAAAGTAATGCTTTGGTAGAGGTGCAGTCCAAGTATCAGAATAGTTTCTTACTTTCTTTGTCTGGTAATCACTGCCACTACTTGCAGATGACAACGGCAACACTGCAAGAAAAAAAACCCACAAACATGCACAAAGGTGACTCCATTGCTGCTGACATTGTACCAGTCAAATTAAAACCTCATGAGACAGCTTTATTTTCTTAAAACTTACAAGGCTTAATATCATGCTTATGTATTTCCCCCAATTGCCTAATAATACAAATCACAAGTTACATTAAGACTGCTGCCACTCTACACCTGAAGAAAGAGGTAGACCTTGCTGTTTACCTGAAAGACTCATCTGAATTCTGG
Organism: Crocodylus siamensis; assembly: GCF_052110815.1. Classification (NCBI taxonomy): domain Eukaryota; kingdom Metazoa; phylum Chordata; order Crocodylia; family Crocodylidae; genus Crocodylus; species Crocodylus siamensis. The sequence goes on along the minus strand of NC_143397.1, from coordinate 130,536,912 downwards.
CAGACAGATACGGAAACTGGAACAAAGATAAAGAACCACCACTGAACTCAACCTAAAGCTCTTCCCTCCCTACCAATCACCTTCCTTTCTTTTTCAAAACCCCCACAGAGTGTCTATGAGTACCTGCACAGACTGCATGCAACAAGATGGGAAAACAGATGTTATAGTTGAATATAACCTGAAGAGGTTATATTTACAGCCCATCTTTAACCTGATAACTGACCTAATATGCAACAAACTTTTAAGTGGGAGACACCATCAAAGCTTATAATGTCCATATTATTTTTTTCTCACAAGACTACCTAAAGCAGAGGATAGGCACTTGTAAATCTACATAAGTAAGGAAGATGGCAACTTCCTTCTGCATTAGCTTCCCCAGGGTCTGAAGATGCACATCTCAGAGATACATTTTGTGAACAGGACAAAGCAATGAAAAATTGCAACTGGATCTACAGACCACAAGGAAAGACCATCTCATTTTTGCTGGGCAAAAAATAGAAAGCAGCACTTTAAACCATCACTACCTGAGCTGCTCTCTCTCATCTCACACATAGATTACAAACAAGCATTTTGCATGGCAGATACACTCCCACTCAAGTCATGGATAAGCAGGTGTCCTATCCTAGCCTACTGGTGAACCAACAGGATTTCAGCATTGCTTAGATGGAGCCTCAGTCCCACAAAGGCTGAGTAACCCTGACTTGGACTCAGTCTTCTGTTCTACTTCACTGTAGAGTATGCCACACAACATATAGCACTCACCTTTCAACTTACTTCTGAGCCTTGCCCTTCTCCGAGTATAGTCCTGATTTTTCGGCAATGGTTTTTTCTGAGAATCAAGGATCCAGCTTTTTTCACTCTGACTATTGCTTGTAGTTTCATGGTTACTTTCAGAGAAAAGATGCTTCCTATAATCAGACTAAAGATACTAAGAAGTCAGTTCTAACTTTCCCCAGAAGTACTGCACTGCCATTTGCTACTGGGCTAGTTAAAAACACCCAGCTTAGCACAACCCATACAACTCATTCAAAAGAATTAAATAGCTAGCTGTTTAGTCTGGGTCAGAACAGCAGTAAGAGATGAGATGCTACAACAACCTCTTCTCCCACCAGTCTTGTTTTTGTAATAGCTTTTATTTTTTTAAACCCCACTTCCCCTACACACATACATACTCCCTTATTGCTATGAGAAACCAGCTGTATGATGCTAATTGGTGCCTTTGGCACCCTGACCAATGTGAAAGCATTATTTTTCCCCTTTAATCTCTGGTTACAGCAATCACAAATAGTAGAGGTCAGTTCTAGACAGAAGAGTGGAACCAGTCCTCTTTGGGCCACTGCAGCAGTGGAAAGAGGCAAGTATACAATACAGCACAAGGGATTTTGCAGCTAGTGCACAGCATTAAGTGTCTGCCTTCTGCAGTAGCACCCCAACAATGCAGGACTGCAAAGCAATGTAGCCAAAGTGATACTGTTGCTCTGGTTATTATGAGCAGGTAAATAGCCCTGGAGTCAGCTGCTAACTAGCACTATTTAGGACAACCTTGAGGCTAGTCTTAGCTAGGGACACAGCTATCCTGAGGATCAGGGAGTTGCAGCAAGCTCTCTACTTCCACTTGCTGTATTATGAAAAACTGGGAATTTCTTTTTGCAGAGAACTTCTGACCTGCAACAGTACAGCACTGATACACCACCGTCATGTCACGAAAGGAAGATTTTGCAGGTTTGCTGCCTCTTCAAAAATGTGCATGCGACCTTAAGGCTAACGAAGAGTGTTGGACTGACACCCTCATAGCCCTTCCAAGTCACAGGCCATTAAGCAGCACCATCAGTCCACACATCAACAAGAACCAGGTCTTCTCTCCACCTTTATCATTCATTCTAGGCCCTTGCTCCATGCTGGGCCCAGTCAGCCTTTTTACAAATTAGTTGCCTCAGTTTCAATCCAGAGTCCCAGGCACAAGAAAACAAGTTCAGTGGTGGTCAAGAGCTGTGCAGAAAGTTTCTGGTCACAAGTACTAGAGCCCATAACATGTTTGTGAAGGGAGGGGAAAGTTTGGAGGGAGTAACTCTGAATGGGAACAGGAGGTTTCCCAGTTAATGTCTTGGGAAAAGCCTAATTATTTATTTAGGTGTAGAAACAAGCCATGTTTATTGCTCCATAGACAATATTTTCTACACAAGTACTTTGCCACAGGAAAATATGAGCTACCTACCAGTCTTCTACCGACTTTGCTTGATTCTCGTTTTGCACTTCCATTTTCATAAACCCTGTTAAGTAACCCAAAATTGTGTACATTACAACTAATCAAAGAAAATTAACAACACTGCTATGGAGTCTGCTGGTGCTGGAGCAAGGGGAAGTGGCGGGGATGGGGAATGAGGGAGTGGGGACAGGGGCCCAAGCAGTAGGGAGCAAGCTGCTTGCCCCTACCACCCCTCTCTACGCCCACTGCCTGCCTGCCATCTGCCACACTTTCCCCACTGCAGTGGTGGCAAGGATGAATTTAAGATGACCCTCCAATAATTAAGTTCTCTACATGGAAAATTATAACAATTTCTATGTATAGAATCTAATTATTGCAAGTAATTTTAAAAATTCAGAATCATTTTGGATTTGGGTAAATATGATGTTCGTAAGAGGAATCCCATTGTTAAAAGTGAGCAGAATTCACCAGTCTTAACTACCATCTTTTCATCAACTCTTACATATATTCCCATTTGTGACAAACTACTTAGATATCTGTAAGGTCTCCAGAACTACTATCTTTAAGGAAAAAAACATTAAATACATAAAAATAGATTGGCACTTTCCTTTTTGTTCCTAATTAACAGAGAAATTATAAAAAGCATTGTGTTCTTTATCATGCAAGATGCAAGTACATATATGGTCCTGTACCTTTGGCCAAGAATTTTTTGTTTTGCTTCAGTGACCTAAAAAAAAAGAAGAAACCACATTTCAAAGTTCCAATATCCCACAGAATAAGTGTTCTAATTTTATTAGATAAAAGTAGGTATGCTTATCTAAAAATAGCGTAGCATCTGTCAAAGGAGGGATTTATGCTGACAGCTAGCAGCAATATTGAGAGTTGTGGGAAGTCTAGTTTAATGGCAGACAATGTGAAGAAAGAACAACAGACCATGATGGGGTAGGAGCTATGTATGAAACCAAGTTTAGAAGAGCTAATGTACATTTAGTGAATGTAGCTTAACATATTTTCAGAGCTCCATGTAAATCAAAATAAAAGTAATGACATGACTGAAATCACGAAGACATTTCTGGTTGCTGCAGTTGCAACGGAAGTATTGCAAGTAACAGATGCCGTAGTAGAGCTCTTTTCTTACGACGAAAGCTCTTTGAGCAATGATATTTAGTAATCTGATCTTGGCTAGTGGAGGCCAGTTTGACAGTACACACAGAATCAGTATAAGGTTGCAGAGGCAGGCACTCCAAGGAGGAAGTGCCAGAATTAAGGTCGTCTTAATTGGGCTCATACTACATTACATGATCATACTTTCTTTGTTTTTGTTTTTAAATGAAGGCCCTGTCATTTCAGTGCACAGAAGGATAGGTGCACACTTAATAAAGGTCTTCTTCTTCCATATGCAAGCCAAGGTGTTGTCTACTGTATGGCACTCAAAGCCAATTCTTAAAGTTAAATTCTTAGTCTCCTCATGGGGCTTTTCCATGTCACTCATCACAATAGTATCAGAGTTTTTCAAACAATTACTTACTCCTGTTGAATGAGACAGCATTGTCCTCCAAACACCCCATCCTCCCTCCCCCCCCTCCAAAAAGGGAAAGACAAAAAGTAACCCTTTAATTTTAGGAGCTTGACCTGAGATCCTCTAGACCCCATTCCCCCAGCCAAGTACTCAGCATTATACAGCTCTTTGCATCTCTGAAGCACAGCTCACATTCAGCTACAATGGAAGTTAGTGTTCAGCATTGACAAATAAGATTTTAGTCAAGCAATCAACTGTCTTTTATAAATAGGAGACCACTACTTCTCCTAAAATTGTCTTATTCACTCCACACCTTCCAGCTTGTGTTACAAGCAAGGCAGAAGTCTTACAGAATACAGCCTCCCTTGTACAATCTCATCTTATCCCCACAGCCAGTTTTCCAGGCATACTAAAGGAAGCAGGGGGTCTGTGGAAAAAAAAAGTATGTCATCATGTAATTAGAGACTTAACATGCACGTGCACAAAAGGGACCAAATTCAAGTTGTACAGGCAGCCTTATTTCTGGTACCTCCTAGCTTCTGAGTAATTCTTTGCAACTTTTGTATACAATAAAGCTGTTAAATGTTATATTTCCTTACAATCCATTAAAAAAAAACCAAAAAAAAAAACCTCATAAATAAAACAACTAATTCTGTCACAGGAAATCATAACAAGTACCCTAACCTGTAACTAGTTTCACCAGGTAACAATTATGGCACAACTGCATCTATACCCACTCCTACAAAGAGAGACAAGGGTATCAAGTCCCTGGTTTTCAAAAGTCTGTTTACTCGCTGTCTGATTCTAGCTTATTGGGAGCCATTTCAACCCCCATTTCAAAAGAGCATTTTTGCCTCTTCTATAGTAAGAAATGCAGCCTACTGAAAGCAACTCCCAGCCATCATTTGCCAGATGATCATCTTTACGTAAAACAAGTCATACTCCAATTAGGTTCCTAGACATTTTTGCCCCAACTTTACCTCTGTGCGACTTCCAGGGTCTGATGAAGTTTCAAACTTGTAAGAATCCTCCCTACAAGGTGACGTGTACAAAATATATGAAGAGTTTGTGGCACAGTTATGAAAAACAAGCCTGTATAAATTTCATTAAAAGTAGAATATTGAACCAATGCAGATATTTGTTATTTGCAGTATAATTAATAATTAGAGACACATACACATGGGCCTGTTTTGGCTCTCTCTCATCCTCTTACCCATTTCTCTTCACTTCCTACTATTTAATTCTCATGCAATGCATTTTTAAAGACTATAGAATTCTTCAGGAATATACAACTGCCGCAAAAACTTCTTTAAGTACTTCTCTAGTCCCCCATTAAATCAGTAATAGTTAAAAAGGAAAAAGCCCCTCATTACTTTATAAAAGGTAGGATTTTCAAAAGTATTTAAGTGAATCTCAGGGATACATTATTCCAGGGGGCTTTTGAGAATTCCACCTTTCAGTGGTTGCTCTCTGGTCACATCTCTGCAAGCATCCGGATACAGAAAGCTCATAACCATTTTTACTGAACACAAAAGTAATTCACAATAAAAATGGAGAGGTACAATTTCTTTAGACTTTAGTAACTAGTAAAAATCCTACCAATTTGGTTTTAAAATGTCCTCTACTAAACAGAAGAGTAGTATATACAGCAAGTAATATAGAGAAATAGCCCCTTCTTCCATGCTAGGGATTCCTAATCAGGAGGTGAAAGCCATGTTTCTTTAACTATACTGGCCAGAGCCCTAAAAAAAGTGAAATGACTGAGGCTAGGCAGTGGTGTGTGTTGTCTTTTCCATGTTGTTTCTATGAAGCCAACCCTGCTTTGGCAGGAGGCACCTGCCATAATACATTACAATATTCAGTAATATTTCCATGTTTAAAAAAACCCCCCAAAACTGTACAACTTTCCCTGCTGGTTAGTCCTCACAACAGCCTGAGTTAACACCCAGTAAGATCTGACAAATGGGCTTTAGCAATATTTCTTCCCCATTTTGCCTGGTTTCAGACTCCAGTGGTATGGCCTCTTAAGAGATTAAGACTAAGAAGAGAATTCAGGTTTTAGAGATTAAAGCTACATCTGAGAGAACATACTAAGCTCTCTCATTTACAGGTAACATAAATGTACCAGAGGTACCTTTAAAATTAGTTGGTATACCAAAAACAAGCTAGTTATAAAAGCATGGAATTCCCATTGGATTTTAGCTAGTCATTGATACCCAAACTGGGGATTTTAAAGCCAAGTCGGGTATCGCCATGTTATACCGCTGCCTGTGGCACAGGCAGATATTAAATGGGTAAGAATGACAGTCTATCCCCACTAGATGGAGCCCATCAGTTAAAACTGGTTCCCTCTCCATCTTTTGGAAGAACCTCTCACTAGTAACAAAAAACCCAAACAAATGCAGTATCTAGAGTTACAAAGCTACAAGATTAAACTGAGCCATCATAACACTACCAAGCACCCTTCCCCCACCTCCCCTAACACTCACATATAGCTGTTTATTGCCTTGCTTGCCCTGTGCTTTACTGGAGAGAAATGCATGAGGACAAGCTGACTTTGTTCAGAAAGAAAGGACAGCAATGACATTTGAATCATTTCAACACACTGAAAAAAAGGGTCCTGGCTGCTCCATCTGGCCAATACCTTCCAAAGACACTCAAACAGTAGTTATACTTTTAAACTCACGGCTTCAAGTTTATTTTGGGTATTCTGGTAGTTCACAAATGCCACTTCAGAACTGAAAATAATCAGCACTTTTCTATAAATTTGGTTGGATGTTAACAATCAGATCCCTAGATAAATGGTACTCAAGTATGTTGAGATCCTGCTCTTCCAGGCCAAAGAACCCAAGGCTCAATCTACACTACAAAGCTTAATTTGCTCCAGTTCTACCAGCAATACTTTCGGTGCATTTATGTTTAAAGCCCCTCTAATGCAGCAGAACCCGACTTTCTCCTGGAGGGACTGCTCCAAGCTTCTGTCCTGTGACTGGCTGACAGAACAATATGGATGCCACTTTAGTGGCAGGAAGGGGCTCTGCCTAAGACCTGCTCTTAGTGCAAGCCAGTCGGGGGAAATCAGGAGCAGTTTGAAAAACACTGTACTGTGGTTCTCCTCAGCCTCCCAGGACTAGACTATGCCAGAGCATGGATAGGCCTCTCCAAAGAGAGTAAGTGAATTTAAAATAGAAAATAATTTCCCTGGGGGACGGGGGAATAAAGACAATACTTGAGATAATGTGGCATGATAACTTACTCTATAATCAGAGTCAATTATGCATATGTGAATCAAGTCACCTACATTCATAATAGTGTTAACTTCCAAATAATTACTTCACATTGAACTTATGCACCAGGGTTCATGAAATTCCTTCTATAGCAAAACCATGGCAGGCATCCTGCTAGCAGCATGGGTAGCCTCTATGGCGAATGTGGCAGATGCAAGAGGCAGTGGGGAACAGAGACAGACCAGGCAGGGACCAGGAAGAGCAGGGAAAGATTACTGGGGTGGCACTCCAGGACAAGGTAGGGCTTACTTTGTACCATGCCTGACAAAAAAAGGTCAGCCACCACTGGTCTATAGCACAATACTGCCTAGCTAAATGCAGTATTGACAATGTGGTCAGATTACACTAGTAGTGCAAACGGGTTGGGCAACGCAGGCACTAGCCTCAAGGGCCAATTTAGAGGGAGCACAAGGATGACAGCTGCAAGAATGGCAGCTCCCTGCCACTGTTGAGGGCACTAGCCCTGGATTATAACATCTTCCCCTGAAGCACAGGTCAGAGGTGTACAAAACCCTCAAAACAGACTGATCTTTCCTAATCCACCCTAAAACAAAACATAGCTATTCTGTTCAGACCATTAAGTGCTGCCGACATGAGTTTTTAAAGCTTAACCTAGTTTTAACATTAAATGTTGATGCAGAAAGCTTTAAAATGGTTTCAAAATATGGGGCACCCAAGGTTTGATACATTTTAAGAAATGTATACCTACTTCAGGTCTATCCTTTGCCTGACCAAGCTTGTTCTTCGTTTTTTCTTCTCCAGTGCATCGTCCTTAAGAAGAGATACAGACTGGCATAGTGAGTAAAGCTATTACTTGCAATTAAAGTGAGAGAGAGACTCCCCTTAGCAGGATTTTTTTCATAGTCATAAAGCTAAAAAGATGCTAGGGAAGCCAAAGAGAGGGAACACCAAAAGAACACAAAAGCACTGGATGCAAGTGTTGCCGTGGATGTAGTCTTTCTGGACTTCAGCAAGGCCTTTGACACCGTCTCCCACCCCATCCTCATTAAAAAACTAGGTGACTGTAGCACTGATGCCTACACAGTCAGATAAGACTGCAGATTGGCTGAAGGGTCATACACAGAGGGTGGTGGTGGACGGGTCATATTCAACCTGGGTTGAAGTGGGCAGCGGAGTCCCCCAGGGCTCAGCCCTTAGGCCCGCACTGTTCAATTTCTTTATCAGTGATTTGGACGACAGGGTGAAAAGAAACCTGTTTAAATTTGTTGATGATACCAAAATTTGGGGTGAGGTGAGCATGCTAGTAGGGAAGGAAAGACTGCAGCAAGACCTAGATAGGTTACAGAGGTGGGCTAACAAAAACAGGATGCATTTCAATACCGACAAGTGCAGGGTGCTGCACTTGGACAGTAGTAACCAGCAGCACACTTATAAGATGGGAAACTCCTTTCTTGAGAGCACAGAAGCAGAAAGGGATCTTGGAGTCATTACTGACTCCATGATGAACATGGGCCAACAATGCGAGGTCATGGTTGGCAGGGCTAACTGGACCTTGTCGTGCATCCACAGGTGCATCTCAAATAGGGCCAAGTAAGTGATCCTCCCCCTCTACACAAAACTGGTCAGGCCACAGCTGGAGTACTGTGTCCAGTTCTGTGCGCCCCACTTCAGGGGGGATGTGGACAACATGGAGAGGGTCCAGAGGAGGGCCACCCGCATGATCCGGGGACAACAGGGAAGATCCTACAATGAGAGACTGCAGGACCTGAACCTGTTCAGCCTTCACAAGAGAAGACTGAGGGGGCACCCAATGACAGTCTATAAAACTCACTAGGGGGGACCAGAAGGGTTTGGGAGAGACCTTGTTTCCCCTAGCAACCCCTGGCATAACAAGGAATAATGGTCATACATTGTTGGAGAGTAGGTTTAGATTAGACATCCATAAGAACTACTTCACAGTCAGGGTGGCTAGGATCTGGAACCAACTTCCAAGGGAAGTGGTGCTGGCTCCTACCCTGGGGGTCTTTAAGAAGAGGGTTGACACCTACCTGGCTGCAGTCATTTGAGCCCAGTTTATCTCCTGCCCAGGCAGGGGGTCGGACTTGAAGATCTATAAGGTCCCTTCCCACCCTACTTCTATGATTCTATGAACAGCAAAGAAGGTAGAACACTTAATGTCTTTAAAAATTTATTCCCAAGGTAAGCACAGACTGAACTGAGTTTCAACTGTGGGCCTGAACTAGCCTGTCCTGAAAAAGACAAGTCTTCAGACACAGGCATTTCTGGTAAGACCCTTGTTAAAGCAAACATCTAAAACACCGACTTCAAAAATCAAATGCCACTTGTTTCTGGGTCCCTAAAATGCCTTAGTTGCACACTGATCTGCAGTTATATGATCTTTCTTAAGGAGAAAGAAAGGTGGGAGAGGTGAGGAATCAGGCTACTAAGTCCCTAAATACGTTTTTTGGTGCCTGATATCAGGCACTTATGATGGAAATGTTACTTGATTGTTTTTAAAGCTTTTCACATCTGTAATACAATGGAGAAAGTAGCTATGGAGAAAAATATTAGTTACTTCATAATTCCTAGAAGCTCAGGCCATGGACCACTTTGTGCTAGGTGCTGCACACAAACGTATCAAAGAGTTTTACTTATAAGTAATTATTATTAGAACGTGAACTCATTGCTTTCCTGTGAAAACTGCAAGCATCACTTAGGAGGATTTCCCCATCCTCCTTTTCACATATGTTAACTGTACTGTTTCCTCATGCTCCGCTCCACCCTGCAAAAGCATACCTTTGGAGAAAGTTCTCTTACAACCTGAATATCAGGATCTTCTGCCACAGGTAACTCACTATGGACAAGAAAAAAAAGAACATTTCCAAAGTACTATTAGTTTTGAAGCCAACATAAGTGTTTATGGGGGGGAAGGGGGGGGGGGAAGAGGGGGAACCCCCCCCCCCCAATTAAATTAATAGTTCCATCAACTCCAGACTAGAGGTGCACCAATACACCAGTGCGATACCAGATCGGCACCGACATAAAGAAAATTGATCATGTCAGAAAAATCGGTCTGATGTGGCAGATAATTTGGCCAATATAGTACCCATGTGTGCATGCAGCTGCAATTCAGCATGTAGGAGGTGAGAAGCACAGCCCAGCACCTTGAAGAGGTGAAAGGGGAAGGGGGAGGGAAGAGTACAAACAGCAGCCAGGAGTCCTGCATTATAGTTTTTCTACTATAACATGTAGGCAGCATTTCCTCCTCTTCTGAATTCACGTGGTAAAGGGGAGTTTTCATTTAGAAACAACTGGTCTCAGAATATTTTATGAAGGAGTGCACAGAAGCTTTCAGAGAATGTGAACACTTTAGAGGAGATCTTTAATCTTCAGAATCACTTACCTGGGTTTATCACTCATTCTTGGGGATGGAGTTTTAAACTTTGCAGAGGGTATTAAGGAAACTACTGCTTCAGTCTCTGGAGCTGTTGAAAGAGTTTTGTTTTTGCAAACTATAAAAGCAAACCATTTACAAATATCATTCATGTATGAAGTATAAGAATTCATGCCTGACCTTGCACATGGTTAGTAACACTCATCTCAGTTTGTTGACTTGCTGTGCTTGTACTTACACTTGAACTAAATATCTGCTAAACAGAGAAATGAAGTCATGAACCAAGCATGCTTATGCATTAGCATCACATTACTATTAACAGAGAATACAGAAATATTTACATTTGTTCATAAATATTGCTCAAATCTTATGGGAAGAAAACATTAACTTGAGCAAGTAGATGCATGATGGTTCTACTCAGTCACACTGAGAACAGGAAGACTCAGCAGGAGTCAGACTGTTTACACTCCTTCCCAGATGTTTCCCTCAACCAGGCCCCAAGCCACTGGCTCCAAGCTCTGCTAATGTCAAAGCCACAAACAAGGCATAAACCTACTCAGGGAGCACCCTGCCACTTACTTCCAGTATGCAAGACTGAGATCAAGAACAGTAGTGACAGTGGCTTCACCACTTAATTTTGAGGAGACAGGCTAAAAAAAAAATAGGGCTCCTGAGGAGCGCAAGGAAAGCAGCGCAGCTGTAGGACATACCCAAAATATTTTTGAGCTTAGGTTTAGAGAGAATAGCATTGCCTTTTCCAAGAAGTGCCCAATTTCAGAAGACTAAGTATAATTTTCTAAGAGGCCTCAGTGCCTTAGGAATTAAGTCACAGAAGCACGTTTCTAAGTGTTGGCCACTACATCTATTAAAAAAAAAAGAGTAGGAATTCTTTCTCCACAGAATCCCACAAACTTACTGCAAGTGGGGTCCCTGTCTGATCGCTATATTGAGATGCCAGGATGTCTGATAAAGAATCTGTTTTTTCAGTGCTTGAAGTATCTTTGGTCTGCTGTAGATAAGGGGATTCACACGTTGTTACTGTAAAATAATAGTACAAGTGAGAGCATTTCAAAAACATATTGCCATACAGGCCTTTCCCTTCCAACATAGGAAACCATCTTTCAGAATGAGCAAGACTACACCACATCATGCCTCTAAACTGAACAAATCATATTTTATTTATTTTTATACATGCACACATATATATAGATCTCGCTCTCGCGGGTGTCGGTGTCTGTGTATACACACACACACACTGTAGTGTGGGGGGAACTAGGGAGCAGGAGACTGGACATGCATGTGGGTCTGTACAAGGGCCTAGATGTGGGTGTTAGAAATGCAGGTTCTTGTGGTGTGTTCCCCCCCACCCCCTCCCTCCTGCTCCTCTTTTTCTCCTTATAGCATTGGTGTCCTTCTGGAAGCAAAGGGAGGTACAAACAGAGTCTGGATCAGTGGTTGTGACTTACTCGGATGTGTGGTTTGCATTCCTCCCAGAGGGCCAGGAGCACTTTATCTGCACCAAATGTAAGCTAGTGTGCGCTCTGGAGGAAGAGTTTCAAAGGATGGAAGCATAGTTATCCAGGCTACATTTCAGGAAACAAGAAGATTACTTGAACAAGTGTTATGAGGGGCCCTTTAGGTGTCTCCAGTGAGAAGTGGCAACAGGTGACTACTCAAAGAAGGATGGTCCCCAGAATTGAAGAGGAGCAGGACTGAAGCCAGCAATTGCTTTCAAGTTCTCTGTGGTGGAGCTGCTGAGGAAGGGGCAGAGGGGATGACATCTGCAGGCATGAGGCACAAGAATCAGCTGCCTAGAGAACAGGAAGTGCAAGACCTCAAGGACAGGGGTTCTAGCCCACTGCACCAAGAAGGAAGAGAAGAATGGTGGTGATGGGTGACCCCTTCTGCGGGGCAGACAGAGGCACCAATCTGTCATCCAGATTTGGGGGCTCAAAAGGTGTGCTGCCTGGCTGGAGCCCGAATTGAGAACGTCAGAGACTACCAAAGCTCATTCATCTTTACAACCACTACCCCTTCCTGCTCCACTTGTCCATGTAAACACTGAAAGTCTTGCCAGGAATGACTATAAAGCAGATCAGCAATGACTACTAGGCTCTTGGCAGAAGAATTAAGGAACTTGCAGCATAAGTGTTCTCACAGATTCTTTCCATGAATGACAAAGGTTCAGGCCATTGTATCCTGGAAGTGAATGCATGGCTGAGACGGTGGTGTCTATATGAAAGCTTCAATTTCTTTGACAATGGGCAGATGTTCTTGCGAGTATGACTGCTAGCAAAAGATGGGATCCATCTAACAAGAATGAGAAACAGCACCTTTGGGCATCATCTCACTAACCTGGTAAGGAGATCTTTAAACTACGTTCTATAGAAGATGGTGATCAAAACCATCCATCAACAGAGCACACAGTCCAGGGGGAAAGGACTCTAAGCATAGCTAGTAAAAGTTCCACAGAGTTCTGTCCTGGGCCTGGTGCTGTTTAATGTGTTTATTACTTATTCAGATGCTGGTATAGAAAGCTTCTCAAGCAAGTTTGTAGATGACAAAACCGGGAAGGACTTCAAGCAAGTTGGAGGAAGCAAGTGCAATTTAGAAGGATCTCAATAGATTGGAAAGCTGGGCTGGAGCTAACAGGTTGAAATTCAGTGCAGACAAATATACCTCAGGAAGAATAATCAAAACACACAAATAATAATAAAAAGTGGGTAACACCTGACTGCATGGCAGCACTCTAGAAAAAGGACTTGGGAGTCTCAGTAGACAGATTCAAAATGAGTCTGCAGTATGACACAATGCTGCACAAAAGTCAAATGTTGTTTTGGGATGCATCAATAGAAGCATTAGGTGCAAGACACATGAGGTGAAAGTGCCTCTCTACTCAGCACTGGTTAGGCCCAATATAGAGTACCATGTGCATTTCTGGGCTCCACATTTTAAAAAGGATATGGGAAAAGTTAGAGAGGGTCTATAGGCAGGCATTGAGGTTGATAAAGGGCTTTAAAAACCAAGCCACATGAGGAGAGGCTGAAGGAACTAGGCATGTTTCACCGGTGGAAAAGGCACTTACGCAGGGATTTGGTTGCAGTCTTCAAATACCTAAAGGGCTGGCATAAAGAAGAGGGAAGCACCTTTTTTCACTCACTGCAAAGAGGGGGCAACAGACCAATGGCTTGAAGTTACAGCAAATATAAGTTTAAATTGGATAGCAAGAAAAACTTCTTCACTTTTAGAACAGTGAGGCAGTGGAAGGCTGCCTATGAAAGTTGTGGACTCTCTATCACTGGAGGTGTTCAAGAAGAGATTGGATAGTCACTGGTCAGGGATGATCTAGGTATAGTTATGCCTAATACTCTATTATGAATCTATCCTATGCTTCTGGCCTTTTCTGGTTGCCCTTGCCCCGACCTTTCTGCTACTGTTCTATGGTCACAGCTGAGGTTGACTGGGGTGTGCCAATGCTCTTCCAGGGAGCAAAGCCTGGGGTCTCTCGAGCATATATTAAACAACCTTATAGAAGCAACACATTGGCTGCCATGGTTCTCCTGCTTTACTTGTGGCAGGTTAGGGTGTTATGTCTGGGTTGTGTCAAGTTGATAGTTTTATGTAGAGTTCAGGTTATGGACTGCATGGGATTGTTTGGATAGGGATGATCCTTCCTCAGGCAGGGGTTTGGACTAGATGACCATTGGAGGTCACTATCAGCCCTGCTTTTCCCTATGATTCTGTGCTGGTCATCATATGTGCATGCTCCAGATAGACCGTCTACAAGCACATGTCTGCTGTCAGATGGAGTTTCCACTGAACATGCAAAACTTCAGTTCCAGCTGTTTTTAGTAGCAGTGAAGCAGGCTACTAAACAAAGGCATTACCAAGTAACAGGCAGCTAGTGGCTCAGATTCCAGGAGCTAGAAAACAGTGGTGCAGGGTGTTAGGCACTACTGATGCACTTGGGTAACATCAAGGCACCATGATAGTAAGAGGGAAAGTGGGAGTTTACTTTTATTCTGTACACACTAGGAAAGTGCTGCCTAAGAGGAACTGCTTTCAAGTTGTTGGGGTCATATGGCAGCAAAAGGGAACATTGCAGAAGCTTCAAAATCACCAAGAGGATGCAGTAAAAATACTGGTCTCTGTTTTATCTTATATATTCCTGCATCTCGCAACATCATTTTAACCCTCCAGAACACAGGTTAAAACATAGGCTTACCAGCATTAGAAAACTGGGTTATCTTAAGAACCTCCATGATCAGTGTAAACAAGGAAAACCCAAAGTTAGCACAGTATCCTCAGGTCATTACATACTTCGCAGAAGCTCAGGGATTCACTCAACTTTCAAATGACAAATGTTAAATATAGTAACTATTTTTCTATGCAGTTCTAACTACATCATCATCATCATCATCTTGGTTAATATGGCTTCAAGGTAGCTTTTATAATGACCAAGTTTCTAGCAAAGACAAGCCCCAACTTTGAAAGATTTAAAAACTTGGAAAAAAAAAACAACCCAAAACCAAACAGCAAACTATTTACATTCCTTTTCTTTCTATGCCAACACGCAAAAGAGGTGGGGGGTCCAGTGAAGTGCAAGAAGAGTATTGGTTCTCAAGTTCAATACTCAAGGAATTGTCCCATAGATGTAACATTTCATAAAGAACTATTTTTTTCTTCAACTGCAAAGGCAGGGACCAAGATTTAAATCTAAAAAGTTCATCTCACTAGTGCTGAAAGTATTGAATTAATTATAGGGTAAGAGCACCCTAAAAAAAAAAAAAAAAAAGTCATAAGAAGATACTGAAGCTCTGGAAATAAAATAAAGCACAAAAAATAGTACTTGTAGAAGATACGGGGTTACAATTTTCAGGAGCCTTTGGGGAACTTTGAAGCCATTGATTTAATAGAACTTGGGCATCTGGGACACAGTTTTACTGAATCTGTCCCTACAGAGGGAATAGAAAACTTTGAACCCAATCCTAAAACTTCAGGTCTAAATCTTATGGACCCCAAAATCTTTGGTGAACAGGAAACCTATTTTACTGGTTAAAACTTGCTTATAGTTTTGATCTCCCTATTTCCTGGGGCTCCTGAAATTTTGACACACCTGGAGGTATTCAGCAATGGGATCTTAGTTTGCACTGTGGGGAACAAAAGGCAACCTAGAAATTTACCTTTAAAATTTAACTTTTTATAGCTGCAAATGCTCTTTTGTTTACCTTTATGGAAAATTCCTAAAATTCTGCCAGTGACAACAATTAAAAATAATTCCAAATCAACTCACATGTTCCATTTTGTCTTGTTTGTGACTCCTCACTGACAAGATCCTCTTGACCCATAATTATCTGTTGATACAAGTTATTTTAAAATGATTTCTCTTTAAAAATATATACAAGTCAGAAATTATCCACAAAAGCCAAATTCTCCATCAAGAAATACCCCTAGCAATACAGCAGTGAATAATGCCATCACACTCAACACAGCTCTCAGTGATTTTCTCCAGTCTATACTTGTTAATACTCTAGTTTGCTGCAAGTACAAAAAACACATGCAAGTATAGATCTTCTTTAGTTATCTAGGTACTTTTATGGGTTCTACTGTACACGTGTGGATCTCAAATACTTCAAAAGCAACCTCCCTGCTACACCACATCTCCTGTCCTTTCTTCCCTATTTATCAGAGGACTTCATTTGCTTAAAGTCTGCCAGTAGTTTTCCTGAATTATACTTTAATCTCAATATTGCGCTCTCACAGCTCCCATAGGCTTCTCCTTCCCTGTATGCATGTTGCACCCTATTCCATAATATCATTCTGTAGTTCATAAGCTCATAGCATAAAGTCTTATTGGTATTTTAGTTCACAAATATAGTTTGAATAGAATCTGATGTTTTATCCATGTACTTCAAAGTGAAAAACAAAGATGAAGTTAAATACTTAAATTTAAAAATTAACTAAATTGGTTTTGTTAATCTCACTTGACCTCACTCCCCACATCTTCTAAGCTTCAAATCAGCTCTTTGAGCACTATACATAAAGTCTGGAGGCACAACAAGCATCTTCCTTCCTGTTAATAGGCCACAGCATCTACAAAGGCAGTCACAGATTGGAAGAGGGTGGAAAAAACCCCCATTTAAACAAACCATAGTAGCACAGATATCAACTGTATATTTATTGAGTTGCTAATTTGGGTTGATGCCTTATACTGTGACAGAAGGCTGAAATAAAGAACCAAAAAAACCCCCAGAGACTTTGGAAATCTCTCACCTTTTTCATGTAATCCCACATGAACCAAAAAGGCAGCATGCATTAATTTTTTCACATAAACTTCTGGCAGCCTATACAGTTGTTATGAGGTTGTTTTAAACATTACAAACATGCAAAAAACCTGAATACTTGCCATCATTTTGTCTTCTCCCAGAATTTTTTTTAACACACTTAAAATATCAAACTGGGTGGTGAAAACTAGTTTGATTTTTGTTACTTCTCTACCATGGACCGTGGCAGGATGCTTCATGAGAATTTTCACCTCCTTCTGTCCATCAACCTCTAGTTAAGAAAGACAATTAGAATCTGCTTCTGAATGAGACAGGTCTGTTATGCAAGCAAAATCAGTGCAATTATTGCATACGTTCAAAACAGTAGGCAGTTTTTACATTGGAAAAATTTGATCGTGAACAACCTTTGTCTTCCCTTTATCACAATATTCAAGTATATCAACCACTTCTGAGAGCTGGCCCATACAAAGCTCTACATTATATGTAGGCCCAGAGACACCCACTGGAACCGCTTTACTATCCTTGCCCACCACTTGTTGCAGCTATGTTTGCACTTGGAGCAGTTTCCTTCCCCACCACAAGGGCCTGGTTTATACTAAAAAGGTAGCTCTAACAGGCATAGCTGTGCATTTGAAAAGACTTCAGCTCCTGCTTGACATAGCCATAGGAAAAACTATGCAAGTGAAAGAGAGCTTTTTATGGCCTAAACTTGGGTCTTTCAGGAAGACTGCACAGCTGCATAGGCAAAAAAAAGTGACTTCTGTTGGTACACACTACATCAGCAGGGGTAAACCTTTTGCAGGTCTGCCACAAATTAGCCCTACACCCTCTCCACAACTCTCCCCCACCCCCCACCACCACCTGATCCCACTCCCTTGCCCATCTGCTGTGCTGCTTTCTGCTCCCTGCCCCATGCTCTGACTGCTCTGCTTTCTGTTCTTAATTTGCTGCTGGCTACCCCTGTACCACACTATGGAGTCAAAACACATATATGCCAGCATAGTCACAGTAGTAAAGGCCAACATTTGTGGCAGGCATGCCACATGTTAAGCACACTCCTCTTCTAAAGTTGTACATGCCAGGGTTTGTGCCCCACAGTAGTAATTTCTTGTTAAGATCTCTGTTAGGATGATCTCACAAGAAATGTCTTTTAGGGCCCATTATTAGTCCGGCAAAGCCACTGATTTCCATGGCAGTTAAACAGAATTGTTGGGAGACCAACAGATGTTCATGATGAGCTCAAGCATGCACTTATACATAACACTGTGCTGTCACAAGAGTGACTAGAATTATATTTCTGCCATCATATTGCACTAAATCATAAGAAAACCCTTTATCCATTCAAAAGATTAGAAGTTAAAAGGCCCAGCCAAGTTATGCTTGAAATTGCAGTACATTAGCAGTGGGCAGCACTTACACTGCAATCCTGTTGGATGCACAAAAGTTCAGTTTGAGGTATATAAACATATCTACATTTTCTTTTGGTTATAAAGCCAATGAGGAGAACACTTTTTTTGCATGATCTTACCTTTAACGTTGTAACTACTAACTGCCTCCTTTGACAGGCGCACAGATTCCCAAAGAGCACCCTTAAAAACCAAAAACAAAGTATCAAAGAGTAATTTTTGTTTAATTATTTTAGTTAAAATTACAAAGAAAAACTAGAAAATATTTTTACCTCAGGGCTATCTATATAGAAAGTCAAACTCTGACTTCCAAGGTTGAAATCAATCCAAAATTCCTCCAGTTTTTCATCAGATGGTTTCTTTACCTTAAAGTATAAAAGCCATTATGATTATTTCCAAAAGCAATAAAACAAAAGGGTTCCATTTTCCCCAAACTGCACACTTCATTTCACTGTAATGCATGATCTTTGGTATAACCAATTATACTTGTTTCTGCTTATTATAAAGATGAGATTCATTCCAATACCTGGAAAGCCTGTAATTGACTTGTGGTACCAACAAAGCTAGAAATGTGCTGTACATTAATCAATGGGAAAATAAAATATTTCAACATTTAAGCAAACCTTTACATCATTTGTTTTATACAAGCTTGAAGGACACTATATATTTCTTTAACCTTATTAAAAAACAGAACTGATGGAAGTTTTCAGCTATAAATTCAATTATGCAAGTCTGATCTCTCGATATTCTAAGGAGTACAGTATCCATTGTACACTTACGGAATTAAATTAACTATGGATCCTCACATGAATCTTTATGGCTTATAAACTAGCTTGGGACCTACTCTTCAGGAAAGGCGGGAACACCTAGTTCTTTTGACTGCCATTTTAAAAATCTCTAAGGCTAATGTCAGCTTTTTTCTTTCTTTAATCACTTTCCTGCAATTTAAACTACATGGCTACATGAATTCCCTCAAAAGGGTCAAATTGTTCAAGAGACAGTTGGCCTGTTCACCTTGTCTGGCTGACAGTAAAGGAAGGCAACTTTCCAGTCGTCTGGCAAACGTAAGCATAAATAGGTATTCCTCATCACACCAGTATGAGCAATTGGCACATCCAGGGTAAAAAGTTCTCAGAGATAATTCATTTTGATAAATGGACAAACTAACCACATTGATTGATATAGTAATAATGCAAGGAACATAAATCATAACTTAAAAAGCTGTTACCTCATCCATGTCAGCAACAGCAAATGTACAAGGAACTGAATATACTCTGAAAAAGAAACACAGTTGAACTTCATTTGTTTCTCAACGAGTCAGAAACTGAATCTGTATTTAAAATAAAACCTTGAAAGAAGGTTAACTCTCAAGAACCTTGCTTTTCAAAAAAAACTAGCAGTTTTCAAGCTATCAGATACACTTGCAGGAGATTCAGGGGAAGAAAGCAACATATACTTATTTTATGTTCATCCTGTCCTTTTTTCCAAGGCGAGATTCTTTAAAACTACAACTGCTTTACATGGTTGGCATTCATTAGTCTATGGACTGATTTTTTTTTCTAGAAAAGAGCTGATCCACTGACAGTTACAAAGCCAGTCTTAAAAGTTAGCACCTTAAAACTGTCAAAAAGGTAGCAAACTACCATTTCATTTTTAAACAAAAGTAAAATAAAATAGAGGAGAGATAACTATTTAGATGCTGATCATTCATCAATATATTTGTTCTAGTACTGCACTTTATGAATTGCTTGGCTCTTCAATAAATAAATAAATAAATAAATAAATAAATAAATAAAAAGCAGCAGTAGTGGCATCTGGGTTGTTGAACACAGGGTTGAAACAATGGCTAGATTACTTGTACTGGTCCCTTAAAACTAATTTCCTTTCAAAATGTTGATAAGCTCTCAAATAAATAGTGCTAGGCTTTGGGAATGTTAAAGATTTTGACTTCCATCAAAGTAAGAGCAGAGAGCAGAATCTGCAAAGAATATGCTACTTGTCAATGTGGATATTGCAATTTACACACCATTTAAGCCTTAAAGTTGTATATTTCCCTCATTTAAAAAAGAAAATCACTGCACTTCCTGGCCCATGGGATATAAAATATTATGAATTAGCCATGCATAACTCACCGTCTTTTATCCCCAAGTCTGTCATTTAGTTGGTTAAGAAATTTTCTGCAGTCCTTTAAGAGAAACAGCTTATTATACAAATAAGTTATCACTTATACTTGAACAGAGAAAACAGAGCTAGAGAACACAGTACAGGTAGCTGGAAACAGATAAAGCAGCATTGCAGTTGTCAGAGGTGGACTGAGTCCCAGGTTAGCATCATCACAAACCAACTAGAATTTCACATGGGAGCCTTTAAAGGCTCCCAAAACAGTCCATGACACTTGGGGGGAGGGGGGGGAAGGTGGCAGGGGTGCTGCAGGGGGTGGAAAGAGAGCGAGAACAATTAAAAGCATCTTTTAGATTCTTTCAGTAGGTTCTCAATTTAGCTTCCATTGAAATCAAATGGTAGAAGGCAGGAAATGTTCTAATTTATATGCAGCTGTGCCCTAGGTTTCCTAAAAGCACTACATATCCCACTACTACAGTAAATGACATGCAACTAAATGACAAGAAGCCCCTGGGCTTCAGGGAAATTCCACAGGCTGCTACTTAGACTGACAAGCTAGTTGAGCAGCCAAAGCAAATAAAGTTTTATGTTTACAATTTCAGCGTTCATCAATTCTGTGAAGTTAGAGGGAGGGTAGTTATCTTCCTTCTGTTGTAACAGTCTTCTATTAGTGCATGAACATACATACCTGCTCTACAAACCAAAAACATACCATATATTCTCATATACAAAATGCACACTTTTCCAAAACCAACTGCTGGAAACTGGTGCGCACGTTAGAGCCATTTCTGCCCTATCTGGGCAAAAGTAAAAGTAAAATCTGCACACAAGCTACAAAGCAATGAGCAGATTCTGCTCCCTTGCTACTGCTACTCAGTCAGTTACTATGCAGAAAGATGTTTTTGAAGAGAAGAATGAAGAAAAAACATGGTGCATATTTTATTTTTGGGAATGTTGTATAAAAGAAAATGGTATGGTAAGTGTAGAAGACTGCAAAGGGAATTTGAGCACAAGATGGAATGTTTGGCTGTGAGCTTGAGAAGATGCTCATGGAAACAAAAGATGGACTGCCATCCTTAAGTCATGCTGAGTTGTATCTTAATCCATAGGTAGTTTAAGGCAGTGTTTCTCAACCTGTGGGTCACGACCCAAAAGTGCATCATAACCATTACAGAAAAATGTGGGAAAGTGCATGTTTCCTCTTGCAGGCTGGCAGTGTTTCAGCCTGCAAGGGACATCTTGGAGCAAGGGGGAAGGGAAGGAGGGCAGGGGGGCACCACGTGCACAGGCATATATACATGTAGCAGCTGGGCAGTGTGGAGAGCAGCTCCAGCAGCTCCCAACAGGTAAACCTATGGGGCTGGGGTGGGGGGGAAAACAGGGGATGGTGGCATAGGCAATGCATTAGAGGGTGGGGCACATGTCCTCCCAGATTGTCATGCCCACAATGGATATGGGGCTGCAGCCTGGCCAGACTGGCACGGGCAGGAGTGGGGCAGTGAGATTTATTGCTGCTGCCACCACCACCACCAACCCCATGCCAGCTATGGTGCTTTCAATATGAGAAATAACTGACAGGTGGTAGGGGGACATGCTGCCCTCGCCTCCTCCAGCCACTTGTCCCCGCCCCCGCCATACCCCATGGGGCTGAGGGGCCTGTTTTTTGCTTAAAACTAGTTACTGCGTCAGGACCAGCCACTGATTTTACTAAGTTTACAAATGTGTCCAGGTACAAAAAAGCTTGAGAATCACTAGTTTAAGCATCTATCTTTCATCATGTAGCCCTATTTAGGACCAGATTCTTGCAAGTTTGAATAGTCTATGGTGTGGGATGGACAGGGAAAGTGTGCTTTATCTTCCTCTTCCAGCTGAAGAATTTTAAATAGTATGTATATTTTAAAATAACAGTCTAAACTATCGAATATCTTAAACTAAAATAGTAACATCTTAGATGTTCTAGCTTAAATGCAATACTGCCATTCCTTGCATTAATATAGTTAGTCAGAGTATTTTTGAACCAAATATCTTTCAAGAGCATTAAGCTTATGTTTACCATTGCCAAGAAATGTTGACTCGAAGCCCGGATGAAACTAGCCCCTATGAAGAACTATGTTTTTTTGGCTTTCAAAATAAAGGACCCTTACCGTCTCAAATTCTCGATCCTTTATCTCCTTGAAAGCCTCAGCAAGATAATTATCTTCAAACCAGTGGTGAACAAGGTCATCCCTCCATTTCTTTGTCATCAACCTACACAGTGCTTCTGAAAGAGCAACTTGAAGGTCGTAATCTACATGTGATAAAATACAAAAATAGAAGTATCCCTCAAAAAATAAAAGGTTAACGCAATGGCTTAACAAATATTATCCCAATACATTAAATTTTGCCCCTAGAAAGAAGTGTTTTGATACAGTAATGAGAAAAAACAAGTTTCTTTGCAAAGCAGTACGTTGTATTTTATTCAATCAGTTATTAAATATAACTATGAGGTGTATTAATATCTGAAGATGTCTTCTAAAGAAAGGGAAAAACAATTTATCACTATGGTTGAGTTACTGTTCTACTTTTTACAGTAAGATAACTAAAATAAAAGAAGAGCTATATTTAATAGGAGTCAAAGCCACAATTATTTTCACTCTCAAGTGTGATAGTTTTGTTCAACAAAACAGACAGGTTTCAATTGACTGGCAAAACAGATGTAAATTAGAGGCTGATAATTGTTGGTGTATCCAAGAAAAAAATGCTATATTTCTGAAGTTGATCTATATCATTCTGTTAGTACTATAATTTGACTTTCCCTATCAATTATTTCAGTGTTTACATTAAATCATCATTACTAGCTTGTTGGCATAATTATTTTCTCTCCTTAAAAGACATCTTAGTTATAGTCTCCTCCACAAACATTAATACACCAAAAAGCCAAAAGTTAAAGAACTGCGTAACAAACTCACAAAACAAAATTCTAAGGGGGAAAAAAAAATCCAATTTGGAAAATTAATAATAGCTAGATATTTCTTACCACCAACTTCCAGAATTGTTTTTGCAAGATCTTTCCTGAAACAACATAACACATTAGTTTTCTCCTTCCATTTTCATCTAACTCAGACACAGACAGAAAAATATCAATCATTTGCATTATTTCTCTCCTTAATGATGAAAAAAGTACAATCACACAACTTAAGGCTTTTCTCTAAGTTATAATGAAAAAGTTTGGAACTTTATCCATACCTCTACACCATGTAAGACTTCCATTACCAAGCACTAGTGGGACAGTTATATAAGGATTATGGTCTCAGATGGTTAAAACTTGACTATACCAACAACTAAATGTTGGAGACAGAAGGGATACTCACGTAAGTGCACACATTTCTTCAGATAAAGGGATTTTTTTCCTTTCCTCCCGTGGTACACTGTCCAGCAAAGAGTTGAAAGTTCTCAAAGCCTTTTTTTGCAGGGATTAAGAGCAAGGGAGAAGGGAAACAAATCATTTAAAATGCATTTATTTAAGACTTCATGTACTTCTGCATTTGTTTTCTTTCCTGGGACTCTTACCTCCTGCCGCACAGCACAGCTTATGTTACCTTCTGTCACTAGCTGTCCTAGATCAGGTAAGAATGACTCCAGCAATTGCTTCTTCCCTAGGATAACAGGTAAAACTGTTACATCTGACAAACAAGAGCAGCATCACTTGAAACAGACTGCACTGTTAAAGCAGTATAGCCACCCCTAATGCTAGTGCAGGTATGAAAGGTGGGTTTACCAACACAGCATATTCACCTCCCTGTACAGGGATAAGCTATCCCAGTTAAGACACTTATTGGTACACGAGTTGGGGAGGAAAGAGTTATACCAAGAGTTAAAAAACACAAAGACAAAGCAAGTCTAAGCACAGTCTAAAGAAGGGTTTCTCAACCGGTGGAATGTGTCCCACTGGTGGACGCAAAGGTCCTCTAGGTGGGACTCAGGTCATGGCAGCAAAACCAGAAGCGCCACCGTGGGACTTCCGGTTTCACTTTTGTGCACTTTGAGCAGGGGAGTCCCCCAGCAGTTGATCATCGACCAGTGGGACCAGGATTTTTTGACCTTACATACATGGGAAAGGTGCAAATGGTTGAGAACCACCGATCTAAAGAATGCCATGCTTATTCCTCTTATACCCTGCTAAATTTAAAGCAGAGGAGACAGCACATGTTTTGCATCTCACTAATGCATAGGTACCACTCCCACCCCTTTCCCAACCCAATGAGTCTTATGAATCCAGAACTCTATTCCTATATTCTGGTACAAATGATCATAAAAATAATGCCAGCCATTTCAGCTGAAATTAACAGTTCATCCTTTTTCCTATGCCCATGAAGAAAAAAAAGCTTCAGACATAGGAAACTTCAGTGTTTTACACAAGGCAAAGTCATTTGAACAGTACCATTTCCCTTGCAACAAGAGAAATACCTGTTCCTAACACACCAAAACTTTAATACAATGCTAGAAAAGCTGGACATCCTTGATAACTTTCCAAAAATCACTAAATAATATTCTTATTTGTATGTTATTTCAAAACTTCCTGCAAGGAATCAGAAATAACTCTGAACAAAATCCTGTTTAAATGATAAAGGAAAATGCTGTTAAGACATGGTTTAGGTTAATGATACTGGGGAAGTCACTGACCTTCATTGTCACACTTGCAAATCACCTGATGAAAGAGAAGAGAATCTACATTAAACACATGCTATACACAACCACATGAGCTGCTCACAACCCTCCCCCCCAAAACTTTTGGGGGATATATTCCTACTATACCCCATCCACAGTGTTTGAGTGTCTTAAATACCAAGCAATGCAGAGGTGTAAAGATTATTTTGCCTGCAGTTGTGATAAATAATATGTACCTCAATAGAGTTGTACAGTAAAACAAAATGTCATCTTTTCTATAATACCTGTGTGTACAGGAAAAGTTATACAAATCAACTATTCACAAGCTCCAAGAGTCAACACCAAAAAAAATAAAAATAAAAGTACCTTTCCTACAGTTGTACTCCAATATATGAAAGTGTGTAATTAAAATTTCTAACACATAACAAAAACAGATGTATAGGTATTAGAAATGGCTGCTATTCTAAAAAACTATAATGCTACCTCTCCCAAATGTTGCCAGAGAATCCAGGTTACACAAGCTTATTGAAACTCTTATTTCTTTCCATACATCCTTAAGTCACATTTCAGCAATGCAAAGTGCTGGCAATTAGGCTGCTGCAACACATCTAGTCTCTGAAATACTACCACTGCATGTAGTCTGTGCTCTAGGCAGATAACTGAACCAGTGTAGCTCAGTTTACTGGGCTCAGGAATCTTCCCAGTTCTTACAATAGAAAGGTATCAATGTATTTGTTATTACAGAAGAGATATTAAGTTAGTGTTTTAAGCGTGCTTACCAATGCAGAATCAAAGAAATCTTCAGCAAGTTTCATCAGAGAACTATTGTGAGCTGGCTCTATGAGCATCAGGAATTCTCTTGTTCTTTCAAACCAAGATACCATGTAAAAAAAAATGTTTTTAAAAGTTAATAAAAATCGCGGAAAGTTTACTTGCAACCAAACCTTGAAGATTTTTTGAACCCAAGTTAGGCATCAGTAGCTAGGTCAGTCTCACAAAACACACACAGTTAAGTATATGTATGTTAGCACAAGCTTGATAAGAGGGAAACTGAAAGAGGACAGGGGAAGTTAACACCAATTATGGACAGAAGTTACACAACCTGATTTAAGCAATCAGAAACTGGTTTAAACCTGTAACAGAACATAAGTACAGTGCACATAAACCAGGTTCAACATAGCCGAGGCAAATTTGAGATAAATCTGGTTGAATGTCGTATCAGACTAACCAGTTTGGATCATACCAGTTTATGGAACTTCTGTCCCAGACCCCTTCCTGGTTTAAGTTAAATCAGGGTCGCCCAGCATGCTCTGCAGTCCTGGGCTGTGCTCTCTCTCCAGTGGAGCAGGGCTGGCCCTGCCTCCTGCTGCCAGCAGGGACTTTTCCATCTCCAGCAGTCAGGAGCAGGGTTGATTTCTCTTCCTCACCCACTTCTTGGCTGGGAAAATCAACCCAGCTCCCAGCTGGGACAGGAGAGGAAAGCCCCCACTGCAGGCTTCCCTCCCTCTCCCCTCACCACACCTGGCTTGGGACCCCTAGCCAGGCTGTGCCCAGCACAAAGGGTGAGAAGCCCACAGTGGGGGCTGTTTTTCCACCCCACTCCCTCCTCAGCCAGCCTGCCAGCCAAGCAGGGGGCATAGCTGGGTGATCTGGCTGGCTCCTGGCTTGGGCAGGGGAGTAAAGCCCCTGCTGCAGTCTTCCCCACAGCTGGGAGCCAGCCTATCACCCAGCCCCTTCCCCAGCACATCCAACAGGCTGGCTGAGGGCATGAGGGGGGGAAAAAAACAGCCCTTACTGAGGTCTCCCGCACCTGTTCACCCAGCACAGCTGGGGGTCCAGAGCTGGGGGGGGGGTGGTATTCCCACCCCTGCTCCTCAGCTGACCAAGGAAAGGCTAGGGCCAGGTGATCAGCCCAGCTTCTGGCTCTGCCTGTGGGGAGGAAAACCACCCTGCTGGGGTTTCCCTCCCCCTTTCCCCAACACCAGAGAGACCCCAGCTGGGGGTCCAGTGCCAGGTGGAGGGGAGGGTTTACCCCCATACTCTCTCCTTAGCTAACGCAAACTGAGGAGGAGGTGTGACTGGGGGTGGGGAGGCTCTGGCAATGGGGAGAGAAGGGAAGAAGTGGGGAGACCCTGGATGGGGTCTAGTTCCCCTCAGGCCTGCTCCTCAGCTGACTGGGACTGAGGAAGGGGCATGGCAAGAGGGACCAGCTCTGGGCACAGGGAGAGGGGGAGAAACATCTCACTGGGGCTTCCTTACACCCCTTCCCCAGGGTTATGGAGGCCCTAGCTGGAGGTCTGGTGGTGTACTTCCCTCCACGCCACCTCCTTGGCTGACTAGAGGCTAAAGAGGGGATGCAGCTGAGGAAATCATGCTTCTCTGGGATCTCTGCACTGGCCACCAAGCTGGGAGGAGAGTTCTAGCACTCCTTGGCATCCAGTATGTATGGGCCACTGCAGAGGTTTGCCTGCCTTTCACTTTTAAAAAGCAAAGTTCAGTTCACTTTCTTATTGGTTGAGTCCAAGCAGTTCACAGAAACTTGCAAAGACTGAATCAATTCAGGTCTCAGGTTTTTTCACTGTCTGTCCCTAGCCCAAGAGATCACTTGATCATATGAATGGAATTAAATAAAATAAATCTTCCTCAGCAGAACAGGCAGACAAGCCTAGGATATCAGTCGCTCACTCTGGTGAAAGTTTCTTGAACTGATGCTTAAAAGTTGCTTCTGCCAAGGCACAAATTGCTTTTCTTCCCCTGTGCCCACCCCAAATGGCCTCTACCTATGCCCTGCAGCTAAAGCTATACAGATTCTGTAGATTCTGCAAGGGGTGTGCAGAAACTGCTTGGAAAAAGCTTTCCATAGTAGGTTATATGTTGTAAAACCAAGAAGAAACAGGTTGGAGGAAGCCATTTCTGCTAAGATTGTGAGCATCTCCCTCGATCTAGCTAACAGAGTATGTTGTACATATTGCTTGCAGCTAAGTTTTGTTACATTTGTTTGCAAATGAATGATCAGTATTTATATTCCTCAACAGCAAACTTATAAAATGGTATTAGAAAACATGGGACTGGAGAGACTTCCATGGCACAGCACTATTAACCATCTCAGTGCTACCAATTCTTCCACATAATTCTCACCAAATAGCAGCTGAGCATTTTTGTGCACGCATTCTCACTATACAAGCAGAGCCATTAAAATCAACATTGCCAGATGCAGGACGGGACCCTAATTTTATTTCTACAGTATTCCTGTGTAACAAGTATCCTCAAAGACAGCATATCGGCCAACCCGAAGAAGGAAGATTTTTCCAGCATAAATTTTGCTATTTTTGTTGTACTATTTAAACCCAATTTCAAAGCTTTATTTTATGGACTGAACTTACATTCTATTCTAACTAATGCTCTTGTTTATTAAAATCTTTTAGAGCTAGTCTGCCGTTTGTTAAGTTTTATTATGCCAACCATGTATTTCTACATGTGTCTAAGCAATGAAAGATTTGTGGTTGACTGTTACATTTCATGTAGACCAATTCACCAACAAGTCTGTTATTTTAGTTCAGTCAATATGTTAACAAAGAAAAAAAATAGCCCGGCAGTTTCATTTCAATAGCAAATCATATTTTAGTGGCTTTTTTTCTTTAAAAAAAATTCTGAAGAATACTCTTCCATCTGAGCAAACTGTATACTTATCTTTGGTATCAATCCCTGCTGAATAAGTAAGCTTGCACCTTCTTGTGGATCACTCTTAAAGTACAGCTGAATGCATTTCAACAGCACTGATACATTTTGAAATTCATTCCTGTCCAACTCCTATGAAACATTTTTCATCAGAATGTCAATAATAAACTTATTTAGAATGGTAATTATTTAACCCATGCCTCAAGCTGATTTCAGCATGTATTACATTACTTGCCTTTTTTAACACTTTGTCAAGTTGATTAAACAGTTGTTTACTAAATTTTTGAGGAGGACAAATTTCTTTTTCTTGTAAGAGCTCACTTATTTTCTGAAATCCTTTTCCCTTAAAAACATCAGTTATGAGCGATTCAAGCTGAAAAAAAACCCAACAAAACATGAAGCACAAGTACTGTTCCCCAAAGACAGTGTGACTGAACTCTCTCACTGGCACCACAAAAATTGGGGGGGGGGGCGGGGTTGGCAGTGCTTGTTTTAAGCAAAACCCCTAATGAGAATGAAGGGATTCTGTTTTATCTCACTGCTTCTTTTGGTACCTGCTACTTGAAAATTAGTTTTAAAAAGTTTGAAAAGAATTGGGACTAATTTTTTCATAAATAACAAGCAATTACAAGAGCCTTGATTTTAGGGCACACTGCACAAGACACCTTAAAAGTGGCTGGATGTCCAAAGGGTGACCAACTCATTTCCTCCAGCTCAAGCCATTTCATAAATATATTTTTTACTCCACAACTCCCTTTAACCTATCTGAGCATTTGCCAACAAAAGATGCAGTTAAAATCTATTAACTCGTTTTACACCTTACATCACTTTTCAGCCTCTTCTAAGCTCAGATCAAGTGTTTATCTGTCCTGCCAATTACCTTTGAGATTCACTTGTCAGGAACATTGTTTCCCACTGTAAGCCCAAATCCTTATATTATGCCTACATAGGACCCCTGAACTTATGTCGTTAACGGACTGAATGGCAGTTCAGGTCAAACAGCCTCCTTTCATTGCTCTCACTACATATTCAGTTGCATCATTACATGTAATGCTGGCAGAAATGGAGTATCATATTGCTTATTCATTTCATGTGCACATACACAAATTATATGAGTATTATTTAAATAGATATATGTACACAAGATTAACAACATCCATTATTAACATACAAGAAAGTAACAGTTTGCAGATTAAGAAGTTATTTACATAGTATTCTGTTCTGGCTGCCATGTTTCCATTTAAGTCACTGCTTCCCTCTGGACTTTCTTCCTCCTTTAAACATAAAAATAAAGATAAAAATAAAGGTGGCACTCATTTCTACACAAAAAGTAAAGTTCATTTGGGGACCAAAGTCTCTTTTGATTATGAGGTTACTTAGAAAGGAGAGAGAACCCCTGGCTCTTTTGCCAGTCCCCAAAGAAAAGAAGTTTAATTGCAGAAACTCACGTCTGTTTTCTGGCTGTGCCTTCAATGCCTCCCCCCACTCTCCCATCATAATTGTATTTGTATCCCTGGGGCTCCTGAAGTGAGCCTCTCCTAGACAATCTGGAACTCCTGAATTGAAACCCTAGGTTTTAAATAAGGACAGAAGCATTTACAAGGACCCTCAGTTCTGTAAACCAAGTTCACCTATGAAGATGCATATCTAGTTAGATTTCTAATGATTTATGTTTGTATTCATACCTATAACTTTTTAGTTTGTCTAGAAAGCTGTACATCTACCCTGCCTTCTGACTGGCTTCAGACTAGCAGGGCTAACTACCTCTCTGGAAATCAATTTGCCTGGCAAGGCCAGAGTCTTGGCTTCCAGGACACAGCATGAGGCTTGTTTCTTGTGCTTCAGGCAATATTTGGAGGAGGAAAAGCAGAGAAAAGAGAGGGAAGTACTTTTATTTCTGAAGACAGTCTTTTCTGGACACCAAGAAATTCCAGTGTTGTTTGACCACACACAAAAGCACAGGGAAGTTCTCTAGAGCAATGATTCTCAACATTTTTTGTACCAGGACCCATTTGTAAATATAAATGCCTAGTCCTGACCTAGTGCCCCTCACTCCAGATCTGCTGCCCCATCTCCAGGTCCCCAACGTGGGGCATAGGGGTCCCCCCCAAGCAGCCCCTTGAACTCAGCCAGCCTGCAAGGGAAGACTAACAGTCTCCCACATTTTTCTCCTTTAGAAGAGACTCCATTTTTTAAAGTTTGCAGATCCATTTTTAAAAACTTTGTCTCTGACCCTTTCATATATTCTTGTGTTCTACTTTTGGGTCGTGACCCAGAGCCTGAAAAATGCTCTAGAGAAACTGAGCTGGAGGGGGGTCGAGAGAGGGAGAGATTAAGGGGGCCTAGAGGACAGCGATGTCATGCCACACAGCAGCAAGAAGCTGCCCATAGGCTGATCAGCAGGAGGAGCTTAGGGTGGCATCACAGAGGACATTCCGATTTTCTGCTACTCTGTCCTCTATTGATAGAGAACCGGACAACTTTATGTCCTCTATTTTTTGCTTCAAGAAACTGAAGCAATTTTCAAGCTCTGGGTCATGACCCAAAAGTGGGACACGAGAATATATGAAAGGGTCAGGGGCAAACTTTTTAAAAGGCATCTGCAAACTTTCTCTTTA
This sequence comes from Crocodylus siamensis, assembly GCF_052110815.1. NCBI lineage: Eukaryota > Metazoa > Chordata > Crocodylia > Crocodylidae > Crocodylus > Crocodylus siamensis. Next base: position 130,505,791 of record NC_143397.1, on the reverse strand, counting down.
ACAGAAAAATAGAGGACACAAAGGCATCCAGTTTCGTATCAATAGAGGATGGAGAACAATTGAACTGTCCTCCATGATGGCCACTGGCGATGCATGTGCATCCCCTGGAAGCACCAGCCATGAAACTGGAAGCGCACTTCTAGTCTAGCTGCTGATTGGCTGCTGGGGGCCCCCCTGGCTGACAATCAGCAGCAGGGGGGACCCCTCCCCATTGGCAATCTGGACCAGTCACCCATGATGCTGGCCACCCTAGTCGTGACCCACAGCTTGAAGAAAAAAAATGCTGCTCTAAAGAAATTGAGCTGGAGGGAGAGAGAGAGGGAGAGGTTAAGGGGGCCTGGAGGACAGTGCCACAGGGCAGCAACATGAGCTGATGAGCAGGAGGAGCTGGAGCCCCTCTCTCAGATATTAAGGGCTAGGAAAGGAGGCACTGGAGGGAGAAAGCAGGGGCCGGGCTCTGGGGAAGAGGCAGGGGAAGCCAGCTCCTTTTTCCTGCAAGAGCAGGAAGGGCACAGCCCGGGGGGAAAGCACTCTAAGGGGAGGAAGAGACCCAGGGCTCCCGGAGAGGGAAACGAAGCACGCAGCACAGCGCAGCACAGCAGAACCCCCCTCGCCGCGCGGGAGCGCACTCACCTGGGGGCGCGGGCCACGGCGCGGGGCCCGGGCGCCCCACGTGCAGCCTTAATGAGGCGCGGGCCGGGCCACACAGCTGCACCGGGGGCAGGAGAGCCCAGCTCCGCGCCGGCAGCCTGCGGGGCCCGCCTGGTGGGGAAAGGGAAGCTGAGGTAACAGAGAGCAGCACGTGTGACCGCAGGGGCTCATGTCTAACCCCACGGGCGTCTCCCCCCGGCAAACCTACCGCCTCCATGGTGCGGAGCGAGGGCACGCGCCGCCCTCCCCGCGCCCCCATGTTGAGCCGACGGCGCTGAAAAGCCGCAGGTGTTGCGGGTTGAGCTCGTTGTGCGGGGGCCGGGCGAGGGCGGGGATCCCAGCCCCGGCTCCTTTCCAGGCTGCCCTGCAGGGCTAGGTGCGCAAAACAAAGGTCACGCAATAATCCCCGGAGATTTCAAACGGGGATCCCCCACCCCCCTTCAAAAAGTACTGCTCTCCTGCTTCCCTGTGCCTGAAGAAGGGTGTTGGGGCCCGAAAGCTTGCAACAGAACAATTTTGGGTCACCTTTCCATCAGGATCCAGAAGGACCAGGGCACCCCAAGGGAAGACAAAGGTCAACAGTCACAAACTCCTGGAAGACCATTTTAGGCTGGATGTAAGGAAAAACTTCTTTACTGTCCGAGCCCCCAAGGCCTGGAACAGGCGGCCACAGAGGTGGTGCAAGCACCTACTCTGGACACTTTCAAGAAACATTTGGATGCCTGTCTTGCTGGGATCCTTTGAACAGACGTTCCCCCAGATCCTGATGCACACCCCTTATGTTCTTATAGACTGTCACCAACCCTAGCTGACTTCATCTGGGCTGGACCCAATGATTTTCCAAGGTCCCTTCCAGCCCTGATGTCTATGAAATCTCTGAATTTTCCAGCTATTGAGTTGGTCGAATAAAAGATATCACGTCTCCCCAGAGAACCTTGTCTGCCCATGTCCTTAGACCACAGTTTCTCAGCCTGTGAGGTTACGTGAGACACGGGGGGGGGGTACACGGGTGCCAAAACCCCCCGTAGCAAGGGGGCACCGCCGCTCCCCCTGCTGCCACTGGGTTTGCATCTGGCCACTCACCCCCCACAAGCCAGCCACAGGCTGCAGGAGGGGGAAAGCGGGCACACACATACCCGGCACTCCCCGCCGACCCAGCCGCAGGCAGGTAAGTTTCTTTCTTTATCCTGCCTGGGCTTTGGTGGAGGGAAGGGGCGCAGACCGCGACCCCCACAATGCAGGAGGGAGTATAGTAGGGGCAAGGGGCTGCCCCACTCCCTCCTGCACTGTGAGGATTGCCCCACCACGCAGGACCCCGTTCATGGGAAGGAGCAGGCTGCCGCTGCAGGCTGGGGCTGGCGGCAGCACCGCGCTCTTCCCGGCACTCGGGGAAGGCTGCAGTGATGGGAGGGGGGCTGCAGTATTTGCCGCAGCTCTCCCCAACTGCCACCAAACGCTGGGAAAAGCCTGGCGCCGCTGCTGGATCCACCTGTAGCCAGCCTGGGCTCTGGACAACTGCAGCAGTTTGCAGCCTGCCTGCTACAGCTACCCAGAGCCCAGGCTGGCTACAAAGAGCTGTACCGAGCTCCGGAGCCCAGCATGAGCTGTGTCACAGCAGCGCCTCAGAGCGGACAGCGGGCGTAGGGCCCGAGGCAGCACACCCCTCCCCCGCGCCTTGCTCTGAGGCGCACGCGCACCTGCTGGTATGGCGCCCACGACGGGGCTGCGCAGCCCGGTGCCGTTGTTTGCAGCCTGGCTGCGGCAGCTGCCCAGAGCCCAGGCTGGCTCCAGGTAGGGGCTAGCGGCGGCACCAGGCTTTTCTGGGCTGCGCTGCCTGCCTCAGGCCCCGCCCCACCGTCCGGTCCAAGCAGCTCTTTGCAGCCTCCCCGCTCCTGCAGGGAGCAGCTCAGGTTCCGTGGCTGGCAGCAGCTGTGTAGAGCCCAAGCAAAACGGCCTCGCATGCCATGCTTGGCACGCGTGCCGGGGGTTGCCAACCCTTGCTCTACAGACTTACCTCACCATGCTGCGGGTCTCCACGCCTCCCCACGACCCCAGCCCCTGCTGCAGTGGCTCTGGAAACAGCCCTCACCACCTGCCTGCACCACAGCACAGGGCAGCCCAGGGGCTGGGGTGAATGTGGGCAAGTGGAGCCTCGGAGCTAATCGCAGAACAGTGAATTTACCTCGGGTATAACGAATTTGGGGGGTAAAAAGGGTCATCACATATGCTGAACTGATATTTTCCCAAAATAAGATCTTTTCATCATTCAGCAACCCTGCACTTGCTTGCCAGCCTTTCTGCATCAGAACTCTCCTGCTTTATGAGAAATAGAGTCATCCATCAGTAAAGGGGAGAAAGATTGTGTTTCTCAGAGTTTAAGCACGTGCCTGTCTGCTGTAGTTTCCACTTCAAGCATTTAAATCGGAGTGGGCTTGTGTCATTGTTCTAATTTTACTGTTTATGAGGTGTTAAAATGGATCATTTTCTTGTAAAAAGAAAGACTTCAGATTTAGAAGAAGGTAGTTCCCAGACAAATGTGCAAAAAGTGTTGGAGCCAGAGGATCATGTTTTGAAAAACATGAGCCTCAGTAGTGAAAGTACAAAAACTTCACAGGTTCATAAAGCAGGTAGCTACAATCCCAGTTAGCTGGCTTTCCAGTTTACAACAAACAGAAGTATACTTTCATTACCACTTTGTGTGATTTGCAGTGAAATATCGTCTAACCATTGTATGAAGCACTCCCTTCTGAAAAGGCCCCTTCATACTAAACATCCTGATCTGGAGGACAAATCAATAGATTTTTTTTCACAAGAAAATGTGAAAGTTTGGAAAAATCAAGTGCTGCTATGAAATTGTACTCTGCGCTCCCTAAACAGGCTCTACAAGCTTCATTTGAAATCGTACATATGGTGGCAAAAACAAAGAAACCATATACCATTGCTGAGAACCTTGTTATTCCTGCTGCTATTAGAATTGCTGAAATCAGGTTTGGCAAAACAGAAGTAGATAAAATTAAAACCATCCCACATTCAAATGACACCATGACAAGAAGAACTGATGACATGGCAGAAGACATAATTAAACAAATTTCAGAAAAAAATCATCCAAAAAAACCCAGTTTGCTTTACAGATGGATGACTCTACAGATGTGTCCAACTATGCACAGTTGATGATGTTTGTCAGCTACATTAACAAGCAAGGAATACAGGAACAAATATATGGCTGCAAACAATTGGACACAAAAACAACGAGAGGACATTTTTAAGATCTTAAATGAGCACATTGTAAAAACTGGATTGTCATGCTAGTGGTGTATGTCTGTGGGCAAAGACAGAGCAGCAACAATGTTAGGTCAATGAAGTGGTCTTGTTGCTAGTTTAAAAGCTATAAATCCTTCAGTCAAGTGGAACCATTGTATTATCCATAGACAGGCATTGGCTGCAAAGCAACTGAATGAAGATTTAAACAGGGTGCTAGGAACAGCTGTGAAAGCAGTAAACTTCATAAAAGTGCAGGCTCTGAATTAATGTCTTTTCCGATCGCTGTGCCATGACATGGTATCTGTACTTCTTCACACTGAAGTTTGGTGGTTGTTGCATGGAAGGTTGTTAAATCGCCTGTCTGAGTTGAGATATGAAGTTACTGTCTCTCTCAGAGATATGAAATCTGAATTCTTACAGCATTTTGAAGATGAAGTATGGATTTGCAAGTTACTCTACCTTTGTGACATTTTTGATAAAATCAATTACTTGAACCTTCAGCTTCAAGGATACAACACAAATATATTTACCTTGCATGAAAGTATATATACGTATACTTAAAATATAAGAGCTTTTAGAAAAAAGTTGAGGTTCTGGAAAAATCGAGCTTTATGTGGAAATTTTGTTTAATTTCCACAGCTCTCAGAGTTCTGTGAAGAAAATGAAATCCCTCTGAATGAAAGTGTGAAAGAAAATATTAAAGAACACTTGGCAAATTTGGAGTCAAACTTTGAACATTATTTCCCTAATGTTAAAGAGCATGAAGATCCACAGAAACTGTGGATTTTGAATCCATTTAATGACAGCGCTACTGAACAAGCAGGGATTCCAGAAAGCATGAAGGAAAAACTTTTTCAGCTTTCCACAGACAGTATGTTGCAGAGGATGCAAAGCATGGGACTGGGTGACATCCCTGCATTTTGGCAGAAAATGAAATGGGAATACCCACAGCTAATGAACGTGTTTGTCACAGAGCTTCTCCCATTTGCCTCAACATATTTGTGTAAAACCAGTTTCTTACACTTGACTTGGCTAAAAAGTAAAATAAGAAATCATTTGTGCCTGGAAAATGATCTGATAGTAGCAATAAGTATTTAAAAACTGAGATTTGGTTTCTCATTAAATCCAGCTCTTACAAGAACTCATTTTTATATTATTTTGTTAAAACTAGCAAAAAGTCCAATCCAGTCCCCGATTTGTAGAACAATTCTAGAGGGAGAGTATCAGTTCCAGTCACAAAGATACCTATGTTTAGGGCTTTATTAATATAAAAGTTTGAGTTATATTATTTTTACTGTTCTATACTTTTTATGATTCATGGGTTATTTTCTTTCAACAACTGTTGTAAAATTCAATAAAAAAGAATAAATCTTAAATTCTGAATTGTTGTACACCTGTTTATGTGTGTGTGCCTCCATGTCTACTTGACTGTGTGTGCGTCAGCATGTCACTGCATGTGTCTGACTATGTCATTGTGTCTTTTTATCTCTGAACTACAGGTCCAAACACTCCATACACCCACTGCCACCACAGTACTCCTACAGATATACCCTTTTTAGAAAAAGAGCAGCCACAAGCTTCCCTCCTAATGGTCATCCCCACAATTAGGGTTGCCACCTGTTCCCTCTCTCTTCCCCCTTCCCTCTCTCTCTCCACCCTCCCCCCTTCCCTGTCTCGCTCTCTCTCGCCCTCTATCCTTGTCTGTCTCTCTCTCGTCCTCTTTTCCTCTCTTTCTCTCCCTCTTTCCCTGTCTCTCTTGCTCCTTCCTCCTCTCAAAACTATGGCAAAAAATTGGATGCACCGCACATTGCATGGCACTTAAATTCCCCAGCAATAATTTGGCATGCCATGCTTTGCATGGCACTGGGTTCAGCCCTCCTAGCTTTGGCCAACATCACATCTAGTCCAGGTACATACTTGAGTTGCACACCCCGCTGTAAAAGGTTGTAACACTACCCACACTAGATCGGACATCTGTCATATCATGGCCTTATATACACAGCCCTTCTTCCAACATATGGCGCACATTAGTCTATAAATATAAAATCCCCTGGAAAATTGAGTGTTGGGGTGCTTATTCACATTTTCAGAAGTTAGGGGGTATTTGCTACTTAAAAGGCTGAGAAACACTGCCTTAGACCAACAAGGCTACAACCAGGGCTGGACACAGGCATGGGCATACCAGGAGGCCACCCAGGGCCCAGACAGAAAGGGGGCCCCAAAATGGTAATTTTTATTATTATTATTGTTATTATCTCTGGCGAAGGGGGCCCCAATACTAAAAGTTCCCCTGGACCCACCAGGAGTCTAGGCATGGGTGACTGGTGCCTCCTGAGTCGGAGGGGCACTTGCCCCTCCCAGCCACCGGACAGTCAGTGACCAGAGCGGGTCCCCCCATGGCTCATCCCACAACCTGGGTGGGGGGGACCACTTCTTCTGGTGCCCCCACTCCCTGGCCGGTGCTCTTGTTGGGGACCAGCGCTCTCACCTGCTCCCCCTGCCTGGGAATGCTGGCTGTTCAGAGGGTGCACATGCACTCCCGTGCACCCCCTACATATCACTGCTGAGTCAAGGTACAGTGCCAGCTACAAGCAACAGCCCCAAATCCAGCTGTGGTCCTTGCCACAGCAAATTTGCTCTATAGTGTTTCCGATGTCCAAAAATGAAAGCAAACTAATGAGGCTGAAGTTGTTTTTTTATTTCCAGTTCCTTATTCCTGGTTCCTTTCTGAAAGCTAGTCTACACCCAATTAACACTTGTTATTCATGAATTACACATACTAAAGAAGGGGAATTTCATCAGCAATGTTTCTTGACTAATTAAATTGTAAAATAATATCCTGCCTCAAGGACAGAGCCCTAAATGAAAATCAGATTGGATGGGATTATGGGGCAAAATAGTTCTTGGGCCACCCCAGACTGCATGTCGCTGCCACCGGGGACTGTCCCAAAGAACCTTAAATACAGTCCGACCTGACACAAAGCACAGTTTGGCTGTGCCAAGCTGACAGCTGACAGGCCCCCCTGCCACCCACTGTACTAAGTATATGGATTTGAATGAGGAATCGGCTTTTGGGCTGGGATTATGGTTGGAAATAAGGAACCAACTTCAGCATCATTTCCTTTCAAGGCTGCCATGCAATGATACGTGCAGTTAGGTGTGCAAAATATGGGTCACAAAATAATCCCCAGAGATTTAAAATAGGAATCCACAAGCCTTCGAAATCTGGCTGTGGTCTTTCCCAAGTCTTTGCCACAGCAAATTTGCTCTACGGTGTTTCCATCATCAAAAAATGAGAGAAAACTAAGAAGAGCTGACATTTCCTGAGGGTTGCCTTAAGTCTAACGAGAAGGCTCTTGAGTTTAAAAATGCTGAGAACCACTGGATTAGACAAAGATCAACACCCTTCAGAAATAGTTTGCTGGGGGGGGTGGTGAAAGGTGCATGAAAGGCCACTAATGGAGAACTGTAAACTTGTGTGCGACAGTGCAGTTTACAACCATGTTGCAAAGAGGCAAACTGCCTGCTTGGGGGTTTTGATTACAATGACTTCCCCAAGCCATTAAAGCCTCGCTTAGATTTTTCAAACAGTCCCGTTCTGTGGTGTTATTTTTGAGTGAGCTTTCTGTGCTGGGAGATCACTGAGTCAGAAAAGCTACACATTCAAAACAACAGGAACAAGGATCCACTCCAGAACCAGCTCTTCCCTGTCCTCTCTGAGACTAGGTCTTTGAGTAGCTGAGTCTACAGGCTAAGTGCAGAGTCCCTGCAAACCCTGTTGGCCTAAACTGGGAGCCACACACTTTGTGGAGCACAGAACAGGCTGCTCTGCAAAGATAGTGCTGAACCAGGCAACATCAGCGCTCCACTGCATTCCCTCTGGTTTTGTGCTGAATAATGCATTTGTCCCTTTTCCTGAGAGGACCCTCCAAGACAGCTAAACCCTAAAGACCTTCCCCACACTGGAGCAGGGAGACATCAATTTCTTTGGACCCAACCCCAATAGCTCTGCCATTTATCATCAGTCAGCACCAGGGTGGGAAATGCCTGGTTCATAGGAGCCAGATTACATCACGCCCCATTCTAGATCACACACATCCCCTTGATCCTAGATCATGCACACACATCCCGATTTTAAATCATACACACACACCCCGATCCTAGATCACACATACACGTACTCCCAATTCTAGATCACACACATTGATTCTAGATGACACACACGCTAACACATGCACATGCATGCAGCCAATTCTAGATCATACATGCACACACTGATATTAGATAACACTCACAGACATACACAAATACACATACACGATCCTAGATCACAAACACACCTGATCCTAGATCTCACACACACAGCCCCCATCCCAGATCAGGAAGCAATCCCTGCCTCCTGAACCTCTTGCGAAGATGGTGCAGGGCCCCACAGCCCTGTGTCAGTAGCTAGTTGGGACTGGAACATGGTCGTTGCCTGAAAATCGACTTTACCACCCACCCGTAATATATGGCTCACAGGGTACAAAGCGGGCAGTGCAGGTGCCTGAGGGGAAGGGCTTCATCAACAGGGACGGGCCATGACTGGTGCAGCTAAGGGGAAGCAGCTGACCCCTGAGACAAACAGCAAAAGAGATGTGTCACTTGCACTGGTTTCCGAGGAGAAGCAAAGGGTGATGAAGAACACCACTGCAAACTTGTGGAAACTGTCCCGATCTTTTCCCCTGTTGTGAAAATGCCACCACTGAATTGTTTTCCTGCCAAAAGATCAAGCCCTCTTTTCCAGAGTGCACCCACCTTGCTGAAGTGGTGAAGCACCTTTGTTGCTTTACTCCTTTTTTTAAATGAAAGAGGGATTTTAAAAATAATTCAAAAACTTTGAATCGTAGAACGCACCCCCGATCCTCCCCCTCCTCTTGCAAACATCTGGGACCTGAAAATGAAACATCTTGTGCTCCAGTAATGGTTTTTTTCTATTATAAGGTGGGGTGGCCACACCACCTTGAATAAATGCTTGTAGAAAGGGTGTGCTTCTGAGTAGCCCAAACCAGCAGTGTTGGGGTTTGGTTTGGTTTGGTTAGTGTTTTGGTTACACCTACACACAGAACAGAATGCACCCCATACAGGGATCATCTGCTGCCTCAGTCTTTCCACGTCCTACCAACCTTCTTTAGATTCCTAGGGGAGCATCCACCTGTGCATTAATGCACCTTTCCTAATGCTTATTAAATTTAGTACCTCCAATGTGAGGTACTAATCTAATACTCAGTAGGCTGTGCTAATGCATAGTAACACATTTGCTTGGTTTTTTAGTGATGCTTAATGCACAGTAGACTATTTTACTGTGCATTAGCATAATGTCACAGTTTTTTATCTGGCACTTTAATGCACAGTAAAACAATCTACTGTGCATTAAAGCGCATATGTAGATGTGCCCCTAGTGAGCTTCTTCAGACAGGTGCAACATCAGAGGGGTCTTCATCTGTGCACCTCCAAAGAGATTAAGGTCCCCAATTAAGGGCTGCAAAAACAAGCCCCCTGGGCTGGCAGGAGAATTTTGCCTGAGTAAAGACATCAGGAGGCACTGGCCACACAAGAGCAAGACATCAGGGCTTGATTCCTTCCAGCAACCTTGAGATGCAGCAGCTACTAAATCTATCAACTGGATGAGGAGGAGACCGGGAAGAATATTGCACTGAATGTGATGTGTCATCAATGGGTGCTTTGTCAAACCAGGGTTATTATAGTCCCAGGGAAGTAGCAGGACCTGCAAGTCTAACACCAGTCTTTACAGCCGTGAGAGAAAATGCACCTCCAGTCAATAGAACAGCTGCAATATCCACACCACACTCACTGATGAACGGATGCCATCAGAGAAGTCGGGCTGGAAGGGACCCCCAAAGATCACCTAGTCCAACCCCCTGCCTGAGGCAAGATCATCTCTAGTCAAACTAGCCTATATAACCGTCATCTAAACCAGTGGTTATCAATGTTTTTTGTGCCAGGACCCATTTGTAAACATAGATGGTCAGTCCAACCCAGTGCCCTTTGCTTCTGACTTATTGCCCCCCAGCCCCAGCCACCCAGTGTGTGGGGCAGCCCCTTGCAGACTGGAACTCTGCCAGCCTGCAAGGGAAAAGTCAGGTTTCCCCCATTTTTCTCCTTTTAAGGAGAATCCGTTTTAAAAAGTTGGTTGTCCCATGTCTAATCTTTGTTTGCTTGCATATATTCTTGCCACCCACTTCTGGGTCACGACCCACGGGTGGAGAAACACTGATCTAGACTCTACATGAGACTACCCTCAACCCTGACACAACTGCTTTGAACTCATCCGCTGCTGGGGTGGGTGGGCGGACCCAAACAGCCGGCACATTTCGCCTGTGTCCATCTTCCTGCGGGCTTTCACCGACTTGCTGCAGGCTGGGCTAAACACAGCCAGGTGGACCGGCGGCCAGCAGAGAAGAAAGCCCTTGAGCTGAATGGGTTTCCGGAGGGGTGGGAAAAGCAGTAACTATTTTACCAACTCGCCAGGGAAAAAGAAGGGGAATTCTGTGCAGCGCCGAGCACCACCTCGCGCTCCCCACAACGGCTTGGGATGCTGTTGAATGCAAGCGGGGGAGCTAGGAAGGGGCTGTGAAAGCAACGATTGCTCCGGGCAGCCGTGTGTGTGGCTGGCCACGGCAGGGGCAGAGCTGGCCCCTGGCACCCCGCAGCCACGTGGCCGGCTAGGACTCAGGCAGCCCTCGCTGGCGGATCAATCCCATGCAGCTCCGTGGAGCTGGCACCTCTGCGCTGGCCCCGTGCCTTCCCAGCGGGCCCAGCACGAGGGGGTGCAGGGCGCCGGGGGCCTTTCTTCCCCAGTCTCGGTGGGAACTGGAGCGGATTGAGAAGGGCCGGGGAGGAGATGCTCTTCCTGGGGCCACAACGCTGGCGAAGTGGCATCGACTCCCCGCGAGAAATGCACGATTAGGGCTTCCACCAGGAGACGTGGGGATCGTCCTTGTTCATCTCCCCAGCCCTGCTCCCAGCAGTCACAAGCGGGGGAGAGGAGGGGAAGGCAGAAACGAGCACCTAGCCTCAGGGAAGGGTAGCAGCCACCGGCCCGCCAAAGTCCCAGAGACCCGCTAAGAGATCCCTGCCCCGCTGCAGGGGCCCCGACGCTTAGGGCCCCACGGGCGGCATCCAAGTGCCCTGCTGTCCCTGCTCCCCCCGCTCCTTGCAGTTGGTGCAGGGAAGGGAGGAGCCGGCCTGAAGCTTCCCCTCCACCCCAGCCCACGCCCCCTGCCCTCCCCGTCCACCTGCGTTTAACAGGCCTGAGATCAGGGCCGGGTGGGAGGGATCTGGAGGGCAAAGCCTAAAGCCCGGCTCCCTCGGGCAGCGGCGAGCCCTTCAGCACCGCTGCGCCGGACAGGGGCACCGCTTGCCCTTTGCTTCCCCCTCCCCTTTGGGGCCCAGGGCCAGCATGGCCAAAGCCCTGACCGAGCCCTTCAAGGATCCGGACTGTGCCTGCTCCTATGGCATGAAGTTAACCTGGGACATCAATGACCCCAAGCTGCCGCAGGTAGGAACTGGGGGTGGGGGGGAAGGCTGCATCTATCCCCAGCCAGCCCTGAACCAAAGAGGGGTGGGCAGATCTGTTCTTTTCTGGCCCATGAAGATTTATAGCAAAGGGGGAAGCGAGCAAAGGGAGATTAAAAAAACAACACACACTCACAAGAAAAACCCCCAAACAAACCAGGGCTCATCTGAGACTGGGAGACAGCCGTGTGGTGGTGCCTAGTGCCCTGCAGTTTCATTCACAGTAGGTGGAACGTGTGTCTGCCTCCCAAGGGCTGATGCAGTATGTTTGACCAGTTTGGCGATGGCATTAAAGATCAGGCTAACTCCTCTATAACAAATTACTGGGGTAATCAGGCTCCGAGAGCAAGGCTGAAGCTCGAGCTAACACCTCCTCTCTAACAAATTGCTGGGGTTATTACCAGTCACCACCTTGCTTTTCTTGGACCTTGGATGCTGAGCTAAACACATGCCAGGTGGACAGGAGTTGAAGAGCAAGGTGGTGCCTGGTAATAACCCCAGTCATTTGTTATGGAGGAGGAGGGGTGAAATCCTGGGTTCACTGAAATCAGAGGCAAACCTCCCACCAACTTCAGTGGGACTGGGGGTGTGATGTAAGATTGAAGAGAACAATGTTAAGGCTTACAGTATTGTGGTCTGGGTTTACTTGGAAGTTCAAACACTGATGTTCTCCAATGGCACTTACAGTGCAAAGCTAGTTTTAACCTTCTCTCCAGATCCTTAGTATGTTCAGGACTCAGTCTCTAACTACCTGGCTTGACTTTCCAGTTACTCAGACAGTCTTGGCACTTCAGTGTAAGCAGAGGAAATCTATATTTCTCAACTTTGGTAAAGCACAATAACTGCAGGAAGAAAGATCACGAATTGAAGAGCTAATGCTCAGATGCTCAAAGATACTTAGACATCCCCCAGCCACCCACAAATTCCATTGACTTTTTTATGGTTTGGAATGACTGTTTAAGCATTAGTTTCTGTAAATGTGAGCAGTTATGTTAAGTAAGAAACTGTTCCACTCGCAAATGTAATGGCAAGGTTCTGGCTGAAATCTGACATGGTTTATGAAACAGTTAGTAACCAAAAGGTAGACAAGAGAGAGAATCTGAACAGCTGTGATGAATCATGCTTCAAGTCCAGAGTTTGAACATTTTCCCCCTTCCTAAAGACAGGCTGCTTTTGGCAGGTGCTGCCAGAATTCAACACATTTAAAATGTCTTGTTAAATAGATTTTAATATTGACTAGATCACCAAATAGATATTTTTGTTAGTTTAACCCCCAAAGGCTGGGTTTTTTGTTTTTATTTTTTAACTTTTTTTTTACTCCTAATAATTATTCTGTAATTATTTGGAATTTCCTCCTGCAAATCCTAATAGGCTTAATTTTATGTATGCCAGTAGCTTGGTTTCACAGAGAACTCATATGCATAACAGCTCCATCATTATTTTATTTCTCTTTGTTAATGATATAAATCAAATGATTTAAAAATCTCAACCTTTTTTGTACTTATACTATGGTAGACAAATTTTTAAAGTAAGTGATAACATTCCAAGTATAAAATATCCCTCTTTTAAATGACTTTGAGTATATTCTTGCATTACACAGGATGTACATATTTCAACCAGTCAGTATAGTTTTGGTGGAAGGTCTGTTCAAGGCTTGTTATAAAAAATAATAACCTCCAGCATCAAGAAATCATTTTAAGAAATAGTCACAAAACTAAGGCATCTATTCATGAAATCTTGGCTTTTATTAATCTATACATCCACACTCCTGCAATTAAGACAGAGTAAAAGGCGGAGAGCTGGATTCTATTGACTCTTGTGCATCAACAACAGAATTGTCATTAACTTCTAGGTACAGGGACAATCTGTTACAACTTTATAGCATTATTGCATAGGTATCAGTGACCAAAGAAATATTTATTATGGAGGATGATGCATAGGAGGAAAGGAGCCCACCTGATTCTCACATCTAAGCTTCAACTTACAGGACTGACATGAAAAAAAGTCATTTTGTACGGGAATGGAACACATTTGATCTGAAATCACAAAGACGTACAATGTAGAAGGACAGAATTACATTTTTACAGAGGTAGTACAAGCGTAATTTGGCTGTGATGGTCTAGAAATTATGCGGGAGGCAAAGATTTCTTAGACCAGCTCCATAGTTGGGGTAAAGTTAGATAAGCATTCGAATGCAAGCCATTCTTCATCAGGTGAGACCTGCATTTGCAAAGCTTGCATTCAAAGACTTATCTAACTTTATCCTAACTACAGAGTTGGTCCAGTAAAAGATATTACCCTAGGAAATCCTTGCTTCTAGCATTTTGAGAGACGATCATTTCAGAATAGTCCTACACTTTAACTACAGTAGTCGTTCTTGGTGGTTCTAAGTTTACTGCTGTTCTCTATTATGTTTCACGCCACAGGCTGCAAAGGCTGTCCTGATCAGTGTACATAGAGATGCTCTGTTAATTATATTCTCACTTCTTACCATTCTTCTGTGTCCCGCTTTCTTGCTGTTGTCCCTCCCTGGCAACCACACTTTTGTGATTTCCATGCAGGAGCCCAAGCACTTTGACAGTTTCCAGGAATGGCCAGATGGCTACGTGCGGTTCATCTACTCCAGTGAGGAGAAGAATGCACAGAGACATCTCAGTGGTTGGGCTATGCGCAACACCAACAACCACAACTGTCAGATCCTCAAGAAGTCCTGTCTTGGTGTGGTGGTTTGTTCCAGAAGCTGCACCCCGCCAAACGGCACCAGACTGCAACTTCGTCCTGCCATCTGTGACAAAGCTCGCCAGAAGCAACAAAGTAAGAGAAGTTTGAAGGGCAAAACCCTACACAAGTCTTCTTAACTGGCCTTGAGTTCAAGTCCAGGTGAATCTCACACCCCCAACACAGGCATAGTTGCTTCATCCTACCCTTTCTACTACTGATTAGAGCAGCAGTAAAGACACTGTACAGTATTGGTAGTTCCAAATGTCAGAACTGTTTGTGCTTCCAGGTAGTGCATAGAGATGGGCTCACATAATAGATTTTAGTTCTAGATATAAACAACCATGAAGTCGTATCAAGTCATATAAATTCATATCAGGTGTTGTTATCTGGTCCACACATACTATATCATTCAGCTATGCTTTTTATCTTACATTATCTTTTTGGTGCAAAATACATGAAGTTAGGATTTATTTACGAATCCAGTTAGGTTCTATGTGGGTTTCTTCTAATCTCCTCATCTGGTCTTGCAGAGAAAGTCTGTCCAAACTGTAATGCAGCTCTAGAACTGATTCCTTGCCGAGGACACAGTGGCTATCCAGTCACTAACTTCTGGAGGCTAGATGGCACAGCAATATTTTTCCAGGTAAAATATAAATTTACTTTGGGGGAAGAACCACCTTTTGGGGTCCTTTTCTGGCTCCTAAATATTACCATAATGCAAATATTAACTAAAGTAATATCTACCTTTCTTGGTCAAATGGTTTGAGCTCTATGGATGAAAAGCACTATTTAAGGGCAAAGTACCAATATTATTATTATAACTGTGGAAGCATAAAACAGTTTTGTTGATTATGATATACAATTGTACATGCTAAGCATGCTCAGTACACTGATGCATTTCTCACAAATTAACTTAAATTAAGGGCTAACTCTGTAGTCCTTGCACTTATAAAACTTCCTGTCCTTTTAATAGCACCAACCCAATATTCTTTACAAAAGAAATTCTCCAGCTGAATTTGATGAGTGTTTTTCTTATATAAGTATAAAGTAAAAAATGGGAGAACTGCCTTCACAAGAACCATGATTAGGATTTAAGTGTATACCCTATGGTTTGATCTAAGCCTTTTAAAATAACTTTATTTTAATTAATCCTATGAAGAAATAAATATCAGAGATCTGAAATATCAGAGAAATTTCCAAGTTGTCTGGGAAATTCTGACATTTTGAAATTTGAAACATTTTTGGAAATTCTTTAAAATCCATTTTCGACTCCTTGTTTTTCAAAAAATATTTTATTTGAATATTATTTTATTTACATTATTTCATTACATATCAATGCACAATGTGATGTGC
Source organism: Crocodylus siamensis (assembly GCF_052110815.1). Taxonomy (NCBI): domain Eukaryota; kingdom Metazoa; phylum Chordata; order Crocodylia; family Crocodylidae; genus Crocodylus; species Crocodylus siamensis. Next base: position 130,490,227 of record NC_143397.1, on the reverse strand, counting down.
TGACTGCATATTGCATTATATTATGGACTACTGATACTAACTTGTCATATCATAATATGACCAATTATTTCATTTATATTCATGTAATATTCTTAACTTATTAAAACAAAAGCTACTTTAATAGTAAATATTAATCTTATTTTCTTGCTCAGTGTCACAATGTTTCCTTACAACAAGAAAAAAGGTTTGAACAATAAAATTTTAACACAAAAGCAAAATGTACAGTGCCTACCAACAAAGTAGAAATTGATATTTGTAATTTGAAAACTATGAACATTAACACAGTAGAATTATTTTGTAATATACAAGAACCTGTCATTTCAGCAGGCAAGATTTCTTTTTTATAGCTAGGATGCCATGCCACATTGGGGCTGTATAAGTTTCTACAAGTCATACAAGTGGCAAGAATCTTTTTGAGTGATATCTTTTATTGGACCAATTGTATTGCTGGGACAAAGTTTAGGAAAGCTTTCAAAAGCTTTTCAAGTATTCTTCTTTATGTCTTATAAGCATTTAAGCATGCCAGTAGTCCTACTGACTTTAAAAAGGATGACAAATCATAAAGGAGACAAATCATAAATAGGTGGGAGTAACCACAGCTTCTTCGACTCCTCTCTGCCTTTGCATTCTCATCCATGTGCAACTCCTGTTACTTCACCCTTCACTCTATCTCTAATCTTTGACCTCTTGTCTTCATCCAAACAGGTAAATCACTGGTCCATGCTATGGTCATCTCCTCCCTTGATACTTTAGTCTTCTCTTCAACCTTATGGTTACTAACTTTCTTTCCAATTCTCTTATAATGTGGTTGCCAAAATCATTAATGTCCCTGTCACTGCAGCCAGGTCACTCTCTTTCTATAGTTACCTCACTGGCTCCCCGTGGTGTTACCCATCAAGTACAAACCCCACTTCCCTTCATCACATAGCTCCTGTCTGCTGTGTTGCTGACCTCATCACTTTTTGTGTTCCTTTCCAGCTACCCCTCTGAGCTAAAAATGCCAGCCTGGGTAAGCCCTGTGTCACCTCCTCCATCTATATCCAAACATTGTCATGCTCTCTTCTGTACTGCCCTTTCAAAACCTGTGCTACAGTCTTCATCCCTACCTCACCTGTTTCACATCTACAAATTTAGTTACAAAAGCATAACAGGGTAGCTTTGCACCTTGGGCAATAGCAGCACAAGGTAGTGGCAGTCACCTTTCTGCCAGTGATGTTGGTATGGCCAGCTGTCAGCTGTGGAAGTGGCTATTTTTGGGCCTCCCTGTAAAAGTAGTGTCCAGGGCTGATATCCCAATTACCTTCTCCACTTAGTTACTCTACTGCTCACCTATATGGCACAGCTTAAAAAAAGATTGTTTAATCCACTAATTAAAAAAAAAAGAAATACCCACTCAAAACACATGACCTATGATGCATTTGTGTGCTTGCCAGAGTGAACATGTCATCACATCTCCATAATCAAGGTTCTTCCATTTTTTTGCTCTTTCTGGTCTGCAAGGTCTGTCGTTTACACTAAGCTGCTTGGTGCAGGCAGGTGCACAACACTTAGCAGCCTCATGGGTGCTATAAAAGAACAGCACAGCAAGTTATATGATTATTCATGTCTTTAAATATCCAAGTTTCACATGTGTTAACACTACTTCAGGCCAAAGGATTCCATGACCACTCTCGGCCAGAAAGCAAATCAGAGGCAGAAGTAAGGAGAAGTGCTGTGAAGAAACAAACATCCTCCTCCCACCTTCCCCAGAAAAAGAGGCTTCTGGACTCTGAGGTGAATCTAGGCGGGTTGGAAAAGATGAACCATGCACAGGGAATCACAGGATGCTAGGAATCCTTATAAGACACTGCACCTCTTCAGCTAGCTGTCATGGGTATGGGAGGTTAAAGCAGGAAAAAAGGCATATCACAAGTATGTATATTGGGGATACGTGCACTAGCATATACACTTGCAGCATTTTCTTCCAGATCTTAAAGGTCTGTTTTCGTATTCTTTTCAGGCAGGATGGTATCATGAGAGCAGTGGTCATTTCAACAACATCCATCATTTGCCATGCAAGGAAGGCCCAGAGAGATTCAGTATCGTTACAGACACCAGCTTTCCTATTGCAACTCAGTCTTACTCTTCATTTCAAAATACAGACCCTTACAAAGTTACTCATGACTCTATTAGCTTTCAAGGGGATATGGTGTCACCCTACCAAAAGTGTCCTAACCCAAGGATCTTTGTGCCTCGGCCTTGTGGCTATGAATTTGGAGTTCCTGCCTACATAAGTTCTAGTTCCTATCCAACACTTTACAAAGATTTGACAAATACCCCAGATGATACTGACCACGTTAACTTGAATGGATCTCAACATACTGGTTATTCTTTGACCATGCATGACAAAAATTTTGATAACACTGACAGACATCATGGACTGAAACAGATGATGGGGAAAACTGGTTACGGAGACAGGAGTGACTACGGACAGATTCAAGCAAACACTAATCATCCTTATTATAGCGGGGAGTATCCTTGCAGATATGGTAGCAATTCCACTCCATCAACCCCAGCTTTACAAACTGTTATCACTACAACCACAAAAGTATCCTACCAGGCCTACAAGCCCTCAGTAGTGAAGTACAGTGATAACATATGTGATGTAAAAAATCTTCAGAATTGCAGCCACGTTGCAGAGAACCTTTCAGGAACAGTTTACCCAGGGATAAAGATACAAGAAGACTGTGGTGTTCTCAAATCGGCTTTGCTTTGCCAGCACGATACAATTTCCACAAAGCCAGAAAGAGCGGAGACTATGGATCCCTATCGGTATGGGCCAACCCTGGCAAACAATTACCCTGAGCATGAAGGACAGCTATTAAGATTTGAAGGTGGTGAATACTAAGTAAACCCACATATTCTAACACAAACCTTTGGCATGCTGAACCCTCTTGAATAGGAGTTTGAGGAGCAGAAAGCAAGCAGTCCATTAAGACTATTTACTTATTCCCTGATGATGCTTTTGCAGGGATCTGATGACTGTCTCAAGTCCTCTCTATGCAAAGTTCAAAGTAGTCCTTATCTAACACAGCATATTAGAATGCAAAACATAGGCCCACACTGAGTAGGGGTAGGGTAGGGGTTATGGCAGTGAGTCTCAACCAGAGTGTTATGACATCCTGGGGAGTCTTAAGATCCTTTCAAGGGTGCCATGGGGTGCTGCACAATGTTAGCACCGTTAGGGGTGCAAGCATGATTCACAAGATAAAGCTAGAGTTTTCACATAGAAATCCAGAGTATTAAAAACATTCTGACTTCTTGTGATCTTTTTTACTTCTTTGTAACAGAATAATTGCTGTCCTGTTTTTCTGTTATTAAAAAATGAGTGAAAATCAAGAGCTGGTATTTTCTGAAGGACGCCTCAAATCTAAGGCGGTTGAGAACAACTAGTTTGTGATCTCCCTGAACAGAGGGGCTTAACCAGTCTCTCTTCCCAACTACTAAATCATTTTCCAGGTGGGGTGCACCACCTGTAATTAATAATCTTCAGGTAATGAAAATATAGGTGGATAAGGCCTGGAAAGCAGCTAGAATCACTCTGCAGTATCTTTGTGCATTTAGTAAGTAGGAAACACTAGTTAGGTTTCTCTGAAGCAAGAAAAGGAAAGGAGTTTCTCTAAAATTTACTCTTGCCTTCTTTCCTACAGGCTGCCTCTGATCTTCCCATATGGAAGAACAATTTAGATATGGCCATGATAACTGGGATCAACAGTTGATCCATAGGTTGATACTTCGCATAGGACAGGAAGACTTTATTATTTTGAGTTAAATATGGTTTTCCCAATGGATCCCACAAATGTGTTTTTCTTCTTGACTTCTGCTGTGGCCAGCTAGCACTGTGCTCTTGTAATAGCTGCACAAATTATTTTGAAAAACCATTTACAGTGAGACTCATCCCAGTCTAGATTGGCCTGGGCAAGGCACCACAAATACATGACCTCAAGGTAGCATTATAACCAATCATTACATTTAAGAATAAAGAGGGGGAAAAACAGTAACTTACCTGTTTAACAGTTACCCCCCGCCCACACTTCCCTTGCTCTCATTTCCTCAAAAATGCAGAGTCAATTGAAACTTCCTTTTCTCCACGGTACATCTACTCCCCAAGAGATCACGTCTCCCTTTGGGATCATAGCCTCACATGCCAGCTATGTTCTACCGCAGAGTGAAGTAAGTCAACCAATCAGGGAAGTCACGTGAGGGCAGGTAGCACAACTTTCACAGGACAGAGAATGAAATAAGGGATTGACTCCAAGCCCCAGATCCTATAAATTAATCAAACAATTTCTCCCATACATTTGTTACTACAAATTCTGTTCTTAAATATTTTGGGAACACTTTACTACTACAGTAATGTGGGATCCACCAGTACTGAGAGAGATTAGCATAATCTTAACAACAAGCCTATTAAACACAGTTTGGTTGAACCCAAATTGAATTCTACTACAGACACAGGTCATTTATTTACACTACTTACCAAGTATCTCTCAAAGGGCAATTTTTTAAGAGAGAAGTATTTTGAAAAATCCTTTTTTGTGTACATTTTTCTATTTTTGTGTACATTATGTCTAGATATGCAGAAATAGTTTGTGCTATAAACAAATGCAAAGATGTGGGTATAACAAAAACATATGGAAACTGGTTTGACCAGTTGCCTTCCTGGCTTCATCATGTAGAAAAATATATGTTGCAAATTCTGCAATCAAACAAGTAATCAGAAACCTTAGTTAGAAAACGGGATGCACTGTATACCAGTTTCTTAAAGTATCCATTTTTCCTGAAGTCTATTTTGTGTTGTATTTTTACTAAAATCTGAGGTTTTCCAAATGAAACATCAAAATTAAGTTTCTAAGCCAATATTTGGGCACTTGGATTACCCAGCAGCTTCCATTGGTTTCAGTGCTGGATGTGAACATTCTGAACATCATGACATTAAATTATATCCATGATGTTCAAAGGCAATTAAAGAAATTCGTACCCAACTTCTACCAACTCTAAGTGAGAGGTGTTGATCTAACTCAGTTCTTTGAAAATTGCAGACTAAGCCATATGGATTTAGGATCTTGACTTTAGGCATTTGCTTTAAAAATTCTTGGCCATTGTACATTTGATGTCCTTCCATCAGGCAAAAACCTGGTTTGGATACCAATATATATCCCAGTCAAATGAAATAGATGAGTCACCCTCACAGAAAGACTCAGCCCAAAGTATTGTATTATTGGAATATAAACAATGAATTTGCTTTACTAATGTGGGGCTTCTCACTTCCACAACTCATAGACATGGAATCATTTGGGATTTGGAATTAAACCAGAGGGTGACACTTTTTGAATTAACTTAATACCAGAAAAAAGCATCAACCTTCCGGCTTCCCAGCAAACTATTGGTAACTAAAAAGAGCCTCAAGAATCCAATACGCTCCAGAGAAGAACTGGGTGTGTTGCTGGAAGAGAACATCTGCAGCAGAGGATCAAATGGGGAAAGATTCTCCCAGCACTAATGCTCCCTCTGTCCTTCAGTGGGGTTTCTTAGGCAGGACAGACTCCCTACCCGCATCCTCTGAAGAAGGAAGTGGATCCTTCTTTCTCCAGCTTTTTTAGGAAAAATAAAACAGGATCACCTAGAAATTATTCCATAAACACATGGACTTTATAGAGCGCAAAAGCCTGCCAACGGGATTGTTTAAACAGCCTCAGGAATTCTATTTCAGGGATAGAATTTTGCCTTGAAGTGTATAGAGGGTTTTAGTAACATGAATAAAGAGGTTACAATATTATTTTGGTTCTTGCAGCATTTTTTATGAGGTTACCTAGCTTGCTGCCTTTTGCAAGCAGGCTTTGCTTCCCGAGGAGTCCCTCGGCCAGTCCTCAGGTAACACAGTCTTTAGGTGACAAACAAACCACCAAATCAGCAAACAAAACAAAATCCCTCTGCCTTTTGGCTCTGGCCCCCTTCTTGTAGCAAGCAGTTACATTCACAGCATACTTTCTCTTTTCTTGTTTACTCTTCTGGGAGCTTTTTTAATCTCCTAGAACAGTGGCTTTCAGTATCTTTGCATTTGTGGATCCCTAAAAATTTTTGAATGGAGGTGAAGTGTCCTTTGAATTGTAAGTGTGGGTATTCACATACTTTTGATTGATCATAGTCATCTTTTGTAGACTCCTTAGACATAGTCTGTAGAGCCCCAGGGATACATAGACCACAGATTAAAAGCCACTGTCCTAGAAGGACACTTCCTGCCTATCCAAATGCCCTGCAGTTAGGCTATCTCAACAGAGCTAACTGTTCCCTCTTAAAGGGACAGACTACCCTGTTTCAGTTTTATTGGAGGAACTGGTCTTTTGTAGCTGAGCAGCCACACTCTATTTTGAACATATATTTTTTCAATCTGAAAATATATTTGAAAAACTGACATTTATTATTGTACTTAACATGATTATCACCAAAGTTTAAAAATACTGTTACTACTTAAATGAGAGGAGGGGTTTTCTGTCTGGAAAGGCTAGTCTGTCTACCTTTTTTCTCTTCTCCAAAATCATTCCACTTAAGTCCAACAATAACATTTGAAGTAGTAAAAATAAGCTATGCCTCAGGGATGAGTTATTGCAACATTTGTCAGCTTAATTTTTCCTCTGTTGTGACATATGCAGTAAGTAACCATAAAGTAAAGGAGCTATTAGGTCCAGCCAGAAGGGGCAAACTATTTCTGCCAATAAAACCTGAACTCACAAAAGTCCAATCTTGTCCAGATTATCTTAAACAAATAAACATGTAAATTTTGTTGTTTCTCTATTTACCTTTTTGCATGGGACTCGCTTATTAGTAATAAATTCAAGAATTGTTTAGGTTGAATATAACAAGTTAGTGTTTGCCTTATGGTATCATCTCGTGTGATAGACCCAATGAAAATATACTGGAGATGTTGCAGTCATTCTCCTTTGTGATCATTTTCATGTACAAATATCAGGGACAAAATATCTGAATGTCAACTCTTTGGATCAAAGAACATGGGAAAGATGAAACATGCTCCCCTATGTGTTTTTCTTTCCAAACTAAACAACGAAAGAAGCATTGCCGCCCCTACTGCAGAACCTGAAATCAAGTATCTACCTGCTTGTTTATATATTTGCAGAATTACCTTTAAGAGCATCTCTCTCAGGCGCAGCAGTATCAAGGAGGGAGCAATAATGTTACACTTCAGTTCCTATGTGAGCCTCTCCTGTTCTATTAATCATCCAATTAAAGCTCAGTTTCTGGTTCTGCCTCAAGCCGATGAGATGACTGCTTCATTAGCCCCCATTACAATTTATTTCAGACATCTTTGTCTAACAAATTCCTGTTATTGTGACAAAGCTCTAGAAACCAGGAGCTTTTAAGTATCAGCCACCTGTGGCTCCAGGTTTAGATGAACTACCAGGGCATAAAAAGTGTAAAAGTAAAAAAAAAAAAAAGTGCCAGCTGTTCCCATATCAAAGCTGGCCTTTACATGAATCAAGGTGGTCTCTTAATGGCAAAGTTTTGAAACCTCAGTGTTAAATGGATCCTCCTCAGAAATTTCAGACTAATGGCTAAATGGTGGTGACAAGATGCATCCAGCCAGCTGAGTTCTCCTTCAGCTTGATTTCCATTTTGCCTAAACCACAGAGACACCCTGCTAATATTTGTAAGGAATCGTGCTGTTTACCACAGTAATGTGCATACTGAACCTTATTGGATGACTACACTTCAATGTTGACTTTTGATCCATCTAGTGCTATTGCTATCTTCAGTGGGGAATTCCCACAGAAGTCAGGGCACAGAGGGAAAGAACAGTCCAGTGGGAGGCCTGCCAGCCTAGGTTTTTGGGGACATATTGGTTCAAGTCATAGAATCATAAAAGTTAAAGGCTGGAAGAGACCTTGGAAGATCATTGAGTCCAACCTCCCTGATCTGGGCAAAATACTGCTGAGATCAAATGATATCAGCAAGGTGTCTGCCCAGTCTCCTCGTGAAGATTTCCAAGGTTGGGGACTGCACCACCTTCTTAGGAAGTCTATTCCAGGTTCTGGTCATCCTTACTATAAAGAAGTTGTTCCTTACATCCAATCCGAAACCATCCTCTAACAGTATATGGCCATTGCTCCTTGATCTCCTCTGAGGCATCCTAGTGAACAGTTTTCCTCCCAGCTGCCAACATTCATCCCTTACATACTTATAGACAGCCACCAAGTCCCCCCAGTCTTCTCTTCTGGATTAACAGTCCCAGATACCCTAGTCTTTCCTCATAAGGTTTGTCCTCCAGGCCCTTAATTATTCTTGTGGCCCTTCTCTGGACCTTTTCAAAAGTCTCCATGGTTTTTTTGAAGTGTGGCACCCAGAACTGGATACAGTACTTCAGCTGGGGTCTCACCAAAGCCAAGTAGACAGGAAATATCACTTCCTTAGCCCTGCTTGTGATGCATTGGCTAGTGCACCCCGGTAGGCTATTAGCTCTGTTGACTACAGAGTCGCACTGGTGGCTCATGTTCATCTTGTGATCAACCACAGCCCTGAGGTCACTTTCAGCCATCGGGCTGGCCAGGACACCTCCTCCTAACCTATTTTCATGTTGCTGGTTACTTCTCCCCTGATGAAACACTCTGCATTTATCCTTATTGAACCACATTTGGTTCCGCTCCACCCACCTTTCCAGCTTGTCCAGATCCACTTGGATCCACTATACCCCAGTATGACTGCTTTTCCCCATATCTTAGTATTGTCTGCAGACCTGGCCAGCGTACTTTCCACATCCTCATCTAAATTGTTGATAAAGATGTTGAACAGCACAGGGCCAATAACCAAACCCTGCAGGATGCCACTGGCCACCTCCTGCTAAAATGATACAGACCCATCCACAAATACTCTCTGGGTTCAACCCCTTAGCCAGTTCCCAACCCACCTGACCATGGACTCTACCAGCCCGCAATCCCCCAGTATTTTTTTAGAAGAGCATCATGGCAGACTATACCAAAGGCCTTTTTAAAGTCCCTGCATTGCCATAGATTTCCTATGTGAAACTGAGTATTTATCCTCCATTACCCCATGATAAGTGTTCATAGTAGTTGTGGAATTGTCCATTAGCAGAACTTTTTAAGAACTGGTCAGATAAACAACTATCAGGAATTCTTTAGGCATGGATCCTCTTGTCTTGGGTCTGAGGGATGGACTAAACGGCTCCTCAAGGTCCCTTTCAACACTATTTTTTTTTGGTTCTAAGCACTGTGTGAGCTTTTGTCACTCTGGTGATGGAGATCACATAGGTACCTTTATGGTGATATACTACTGAAGATTCAAGTTGCTGTCTCTATAGCTATGAGTCTAGAATAACCTCTTTTCTTTAAAAATGTAGAGCCTAATTCTGTTGTGAGCTACACCATATCTGCTTAACTGGTGGCCTGAGAGCCATTTGCAGCCTCTGAGGGGTTAACTACACACCAGCCCATGGGATCCCTCCCAGCTGCCACTCCTCCCATTGCTGTTGCCCAGGTGTTTGGGATCCTCCTCCCTCCTCCAACTTCCACTTTCTGCACCTACCCCAGGGAGGGAAGAGGGGCAGGGCAGCATGTCCCAGAGGCCTTGAGAAGTAGAGTCGATTTCTAGATTTCAGTGGTATAACCAAGTGAAACTTGAGTTGCTTTCCTGCTTTTTTATCTTCCGTGTATTTCTTAGGTGGAAGTAGTATAATATAATAGAATTACATATGCTCACAAAAATAGGTACTTTATTGAGCTACCCTTTGAACAGAATGCATAGTGGATGCAAAAGTGCTGTAAAGAGTTGGTTGGCCTCATGGCTTCCCATTAATATCAATGACTATCATGCATATATCTTGAGGGAATAATATGGAGCATTATTTTGGAAGATTAATCAGTGCAGTTAGGATAAAATATAATTCTTCTCTATCTGCAGCACCATCAATAGGAATATTATATTGTACTGGCTTCCATCTGGTTGGTGGGCCAGCTGTTTTCTCACCTCTTCTCTAAGGAAGTGTGGGGAGAAACAGAGTAGCTAACCTGGCATTGTTCATATATTGGGAAGAAAGAAGTCCCATTTAAAGTATGGGCTATCTTCCACAGAGCTGCAACTGTGTACATTCTGATTTGGGCTCTTATTGAAGATGAGTCAACTCAAGCTCCAAATAAAAAGAGAGGATAATATTTTGGGAGGATAGAGTTGAAGTGGGCTTGTTAGCCTCCTAGAACTTAAATAAGTAAAATAAATATAAATAACTATGTTTAGGTACATGGATAGAAAGGTATTTGTTCTTCAGTGCACTTTTATTACAGTGGAAGTTGCAATGTTCATCACCTTAAGAGCCTGAATACACATTTGTAAGCCTGACGCCAGACACCCAAGTACATACCACAGGTTTTCCATCTGCATAAAATAGTATGGGCTGGCCAACCTGCAGCATGAGTGCCACAAGTGGTAAGAGCCACCTTTGTGTCTCACAGCAGGTTATGGATGGGACAGGCAGCACAGCAGTACACAGGGCAGCAAGCAGAAGGCTGAGCAGCAGTTCAGGCAGGGGGCACAAGGCAGGAAGCAGAAAGCACAGTTAGCGTATTTGGCAAGAACAGGGCATTTGAAATGGTGCTCGGAGACGGCACGGACCAAATTTGTTGCACATCAGTCAAAAGCTTTGGCTTCCGCTGAAGAGCTAATTATTATTACCAAGTAGCTATAGAGGACCTGAGGAAGGAGTACCATATTTACTGAAATCTAAGCTGACCCATATTTACTGAAATCTAAGCTGACCCTGAATGGAAAACAGCTCCCTAATAAATTGATTCTATGCATGGAAAATTTATAAATTTTTTATAATTTTCTATGAATAGAATCTGTTTTCGGAGGGTTGCCTTTAATTCTCCCCTCCACTGGTGCAGAGAGGGGACAAGCGGTATGGAGAAGTCAAGCAGCTTGTTCCCTGCTTGTCCCTGCTCCCTGCTAGTCTCCCCACCCCACCTCATTTCCTCCAATTCCTCCCTCCAACCCTGCTTCCTCCTTCCCCACTTCTACTCCCCACCCCACCCGTGGTCCATGCTGGCAGGCTCCATCCCTGTTCTAGTTTGGGCACAGAGCATGGACCAAACCTTGCTCCAGCTTTGGTCTATGCCTCCATAGCAGCTGTACAGGCTGCGCACCACTGCTATGGGGCCATACAGGAACCATGTTCAGTGCCCCAAGCTGCAGCATAGATAGAGCCTGCCATGTGCAGAGCAAGAGTAAGGGGGAGGGAGAGGGTAAGGCAGGGGAGCAGAGGCTGCAGGGAAGAGATGGTGGGATGAAGAGGTGGCAGCAGCTGTGGCTATGGCCCTGATCCTGGGTAGGGGCTGGAGCCCAAACCACAGCACCTGTCTGCCTTCCCCCTCCCCCACACTTGATTCTTAAGATGAGGAGCTGATGTTAAATGGTGGGACGGGGAGAAGGAACACAACATTTAAGGAACACTAAAAAAAAAAAGTATTCACTATTGTGCCCATCTACTGTCATTGATTTTAGCATACAACTTTCAACAGAAAATTAAAACTGTCAGATTGGTGCAAATTTTTGTGTAAAATGAGTAAGGAAGCAGGTGCAGGAAGATGCTCTCTGATATCCTTTTGCAAGGGTTACAAACCACATTGTTCCTCCTGGATCTCTTTGCTCCAGCCTGCTGTCTTTCACTGTTTCTTGGTTCATAGCAAGAGCAAAGCACACTACCTCTGTTATGTCTGTAGTACAAAATGAAGTGCTAACTGATTGGCTCATGTTGCATCCCCACTCCTTTGTGATGTGTTGCTATTTGATACAAAGAAGAGACTGCCTCGGCAAGATCCTTTTGGGCTTTTTTTTTAAACAGGTAAGATGTTATGGACTGGGACAAAAGCACAAATAATACAAATAAGGAGGCATCAACAGAGCTCCACCAGCAAAATTACAATTGAAGTAAATTAAAGATTGGACCCATAGCTTGGACTACTATTAATCATGTTTGTTACAACAGCACTTAAGCACCAACCAAGCATATTGTTCTTCTGGGCACTCTGCAATACACAGTCCAAGCCCTGAAAACATTAGCCTAACATACAAGTCAGACACAGGGTAGGGGAAAAATGTGTAACGTATGAGTAGTAAAATGCCAGCAAATATCCTGTTAGTGTCAAAAGATTGAATGGTGCAGAGAAAGTAAATAGGAATTCATTGTATTTCACAAAACTAGAACTTGTGGATATAAAATGCAATTTAGGTAGTAGCCTTAAAACTAAGAAAAGGAATTTCCTTTTATACACTGCCTGTAATTAACTTGTAGAACTCACTGTCACAAGATATTGTGGAGGCTTATCATTCAACCCAGTGTAAAATGGGATTGGACAAATTCTTGGAGGGAAGGTCCATCAGTAGGTAGATAGAGTTTCTGCCTCTGAGGCTAGGGGCAGGCATTCATTTCTAGAGCTGAAAAGGTCTGGGAATGTTGCAGTGCTAGAAATACTGGTGAGAAGGCAAACATACAGGTGTTTTAGCCTGCAACTTCCCCTTCTCCCCTATGGGTAAACCAAGGCTGAGCTCCAGCCTTGGAAAATGCCCCCTGTGCCTTCCCCAGAGTGGGGTGACCTTGGTTTGTGAAAGGTAAGGGGGATAGTAGCAAGTTGATGCTTCCTGACACTTGGAAGGAGTCGAGTGGTGGGGAGATGCCCCCATGCCTTCCACAGATTGAGGTCACCTGCAGCTGTGAAAGGCGTGGGAGGCAGCAGCAGCTTGACTAATCCCAGTCCCTGTCACAACAGGGAAATGTTCCCCATGTCTGCCACAGATCAAGGTCACTGCTCTGTTGAAGATGCAGAAGTATATAGCTGTGCAACCTGGTCCAGGAGAAGAGAAACCTTCCTGGTTGGAACTGCTCTCTTTTTGTTATGGAAGACCCAATTCTCTTCCATGAAAAAGCCCTTGAATAGCTGAACACTCTCCATTTGTGCCAGGAAAAAAAATGTTTTTCCCTGCTCAAATGCAATGCCTATCCACATCCTGAATCAGAATTTCTTGAGCAGCAATGAGAGAAGAATAGTAGGTGGAAAATTCTGGACATACCCTGTTTACTCTCCACATTAGCATCCAGTCTCTGCCACTGTGTGAGACAAGCCAAGTTGTGGGGTCAGGCAAAGCTCATGAGGAAGCATAAGTCTACATCAGTGACTAGACAGAACTCTATGTAGGGGCTTTCATCCTAAATGCCTGGTGGGCCATGGGACTAAAGTGGAATATAGGCTAGTCCCCTGATGTTCATCACTCTCAGCAAAGACATCACACCATTTTGTAACTGTGAGAAACATGAGGGGGGCTGGTAAATGGTATGGAGCACAAGTATGTACAGCTGATGGCAATGGGCTGTTCTGAAGTGGACCATTTTGATGTCCCCCAGCCTGCTAAGATGGTGTGGCAGAATGCTCCAGAGGTTGTCAAGACAGGGGTCCCATAATAAGCTCCAGACTGCTGAGGAACATGGGTCTGTGGAGGCTACCCCTGCCCAGAACCTGTTGCATACAGACAAGAGATATGGGGGGGCAGAGCACCTCTGACCCCTGTAGTAAGCAGCAGAGAGCATAATCCTGTGTGAGACTAGACGGATTTACTGTAAATGGCAGTTCTTATGTTCATGCTTTTGTGGGATGGGGCAAGGATGGATGGTTTATTTTTGCTCAGAAAAACCTAATGGAAGGACAAGAGAAGGGTGATAGAGATCACAGGTGAGAGGAGATAGGAGGAGCAGGTAAAAAAATAAAAGACTGAAAGAGAAGAAACCAGTCAGCATAGGAGGGAGAATATCACAGGCCATTTAGGACATGCCTAAACTTCAGTTCTAGCATGCCCAGCAACTCTGCAGTTAAATACTTGACATGGTTCTGGGACTGGAAGCAGTGTAGCTGTGTCTATGTGGTGCTGAAGGCAGGCTAACCTATCTCCACCAGTTCTCTTATCATACATAAAGAAACACTATTGATATTAAGAGTTGCATATGACCTGGGACTGTGAACCAAAGAGACCTGCACAGCCACCCCTTTACGCTTGTATAGTTCTCTCTGCAAAATCAGGTCCTACATTTTGACTATACACATACTCCTTTGCGTTTCTTAAATCTTTCATTAGATCATTGCATTTCAGGTAGAAAACAACTGAGGATCTTCCCATGGCAGCTAGTCAGGAAAGAGACTGTATAAATTTGTGTAGGTCCTGAATAATGTTATGCCAAAATCTATTGAATCAGGAGATAGTAACTGAGGTATCTAACTAACAAAGGTGATCAGTGACCTATATCTGCCATACACATGCCTACAGAATAATATCAAGGTCATTTATTTGGTATTTCTGCTGTGCAATACATCATAAATCAAGAACTGCAGCTGTATGTCAACACAACACAATACACTCTTGTTTTTGAGTCTCTATTGTGTATTATAAGAATCAAAGTGCACCCCTTTGCAATTTACAAAAAAGACTTAACACTTTTTAAAACAAAGTAAGGATTTCCAGTGATAAAATAATAATAATAATAATAAGTCTGATTCTGTTCCCGTAAGTTTTCATAGCAAACCCCTTATTGATTTCACTTAAAACAGGAACAGGCCCTATGAGAGTAGAGTGTGTGGGTTAGATGCCAAATCTCATCTTTAACTGTATCCAAACATTGTTTGTTTTTTTTCCAGCAACTTCTATCATTCTATGCTTAGTTTAATTGGTTTTAATGCATAGGTAAAAATTCCAATATAAGTTTCATCTTTAGACTGTTCCTAAGCACTTTGACTGAAAAAGAACTTGGCTCATGATTTTCTAATGAACCGTAACTTATACAGTGTACTGGCAATGACATTTTAATTCTGAACTTGCTGAGTTTATATAGTTCACACAAATAAATGTGAAGCTAATTATATATTATACACACATACATATACAGACACACACAATTTTAATCCAGAGTTTTTATACATTAAATTTAAAACTAAAAGGGATGCCATTAGGTAATGTTCAAGCAGGGCAGAGTAACCATCGTGACAAATCATTTAACTTGGCCCTTGTAGAAGAGGCCAAACGAGAGGATATGTAGAGCGTTGTTAAGTACTTTTCATAAACAGGGGCCGGTCAACTGGCAGCCTGAGATGTTAAGTTGTGACCCCTGGGCTTCTCCCGAGCCACTGCTCCTCCCATTACTTTAAGAGAGAAAAACATGGGAGAGTTCCAGTCTGCAAGGGACTCCTTTGGGCTTGGGGGAACAGGGCAGGAGACAGGGGACACTACGTGCATGTGTGCGTACACACATGCACATGGCAGCCAGGCAGAGCAGTGGAGAACAGCTCCCTCCAGGTAAACCTAGGGGGGCAGTGGGAGGGGTGGGAAGCACAGGTGGCACAGCAGGGGGAAGAAAGTGCCCCCCAGATTTTTTTATACTCACAGCCCCATGCAGGAGCTGCCTCCGTGGCAGGACAGAGGTGGGACCTGGCACGGGAGGAAGTGCTACGTCACCATGGCTGGTGAGGTGAGGCATTCTGTCTGCTCAGCAGCATGGGGGGGCACAACTTCATGCTGCCATGCTTCACCTTGGAGGCCAGGGATGCAAGGTGCTCCATCCAGCTCTAGGTCCTGCATGCTGGGCCGCAGAGGTGGCTCCTGCCCAAAGCTGGTCTGGCTCAGCTGCAGCTCTGTTCCCTGCTGTGGGCGCAGAAATCTGGAGGGGCACATACCTCTCCCTTGGCCGTGTCACCTGTGCCCCTTCCCACCTCTCCCATGCAGCACCTGTGCCCACATCCCCCTTCCCCACACCTACTTCCTTTCTTACATACTGGGGGTCTGGAGCTAGTGGGTTGGGAGTGAGGGCGTGACAGGGGTGCCATTTTCGGAGCCTCTCCGGACACGCGGCTCCACCCCCCTGTAATGGGCCGCCCGCCCGCTTACTCTCGCCTGCCATGCCTTGATCTTATTTATAAACGACAGATAATTGGAATTGGCAGGAAACTGCCCATTCCTGTGCGCCCCGATGATGGGGGGCGCTGTCTGCGGCTCCTTTTCCTCCCCTGCACCGCAGCCCAAGCCTCGCTGATGGTGCTGGTGTAATCTGCCCTGGGCCATGTTATTATGCCATGGCCTGTTGTCTGCCTTCGGGGCCCCTTGCCACCTCTTCTCCCTCTTGGGGCTCCTCATCGCCCCTCCTCACCCTGAGCTCCTCATTACCCCCCTAACTCCGGGGCTCCTCACTGCCCCCCGGGGCTCCTTGTCCTCTCTGGAGCCTCTCGCCCCCTCTGGGGCCTGTACCGTGCTTCCCGTACTTCTTGCCCCCTCTGAGGCCTGTGTCGTGCTTCTTGCGCTTGTGCCACGCTTCCCGCGTTCCCTCGCCCTCTCGGGGCCTATGTCACACTTCTTGCCCTCTCGGGCCTATACCACGCCTCTCGCGCTCCCTCGCCCTCTCGGGGCCTATGCTGCACTTCCCGCGCTGCGCCATGCCTCTTGCGCTCAGGTGGCCCATAGCTGTGCCTGGCCCTCTGACCCTTCCTCTGGGTCGTGCGCCCTACTGGGCAACCGCCCTTGTGGGCTGGGGTCCCAACCCCACACGCCGAATGCTTCTCCGTTGCTCTCTTGCCGTGCCCACTGTGGCACAAGACGCCATGCCACCCTGACACTACTCGCTGTGCCCCTAATGGGCACCAGGAACCCCCCAAACTACTGGGGAGCCCCCATGAGGCCTCCTCACTCCCCTACAGCCTCACCTGGTCCTCCGGTATAACCATAATTAAACCATGAGCCAAACGGCTACAACACAAACACCAGAAGCCTCCTGGCTTGTAACTCAAAGTCCGCACTCACTCAGCTCTTCACCAGACCCCATCTCATCATGAGGCCAGTCAGGGCAGCCAGGTTGTAACTCTGGACTCTGTCTGATCAGCGCTCCTGCTCCTGCTCCTGCTCCTGCTCCTGCTCCTGCTCCTGCTCCTGCTCCTGCTCCTGCTCCTGCTCCTGCTCCTGCTCCTGCTCCTGCCAAGAGGGAACTGGCTCTGGCCTTGGCCTTCTCTGTTTATAAAGGCCAGGCCCTGCCCCCTGGTGGTCAGCTGACCCACTCTGTTACCATGGTAACTCTCACCTGCTGCCTTGCTGAGTGGCAGCTTAGCCCATTCACTACCATTCAGTAGCAGGCACCCTAGTGCCCTGTTACAGAGGGGCATTAGCAGGGCTGGGGGTAGGGGTAGGCTGGATGTAAGGATCATCAGCAGGGCCAAGGGACTGTGGCTTGGGAGTAAGGGGCAACGGCATGGGTAGTGGCATAGCTCCAGTGCATCAGGGCTGCTCAGTGCCACAAAGCAGTGCGAGGGATGGTTGCACATGGACCCACATCTTGGTGAGCAGAGGGAGGTCCAATTTTCCATGTTAAAAAAGTCATATAAATAAATAAATCAAATGCCAAAATATATAGGTATTTAGAATTTATTTTATTATAGTAATTGAGGCACCGGTAGGCTTCCAAATTGCTTTAAAATTGTAAATATATTAATTTTAAAGCAATTCATTCAATTGATACTTATATATGTAGCATTTTACTTTCATCATGTGAAAACACAGATTGGGGGGGTTTAAATCAGAGATTTTTAATTTTTTTTAAATCAGAAAATTTGGGATTTTTAAACAAAGAAAACTAGGATCCCTGTTCAGGAAGCATGCACTGCTGTGGGAGACAGGAGGAATTGCATTTGTGTGTTCATGTCATGCAACAGGGGGTGGGGTGTCCATGTGGGTGTTTTGTAAAGCAGAGGCAGCATCTGTGTGGCCCAGTGGCCTGCGGCTCAACTGGTGCAGCTTTCCACTGGCATGGCCTAGGGACATGTGGCCCCTGGGGGCTTAGAAGTTGGACAGTCCTGTCTTACAGCAACATAGCCAGTGGCAGTCAAGAGTAGAACTGAGGTTCTCTAACCAATTACTACATGGTTAAATATACTCTGGAAGATCCTGAACATTAAACACTCATCCTATTACAAGTACTACAAGTTCCAAAATAACGCCCAATTAGACGGTCAGATAAGATTTTGTCTACACCTCTCCATGAGCAGTCTTATCACCATGAGAAACCAAGGGGAGGGAAAAATGGGCTGTTTTCTTACAGAGGCATAAAGATGCTGGTTCAGCTTCTGTATCTGATAGAAATCTTACAGTCAGGATATTACATGGGGTTGATGATAAGTAATCTGTCAATCGCTTTTTCTGGTTGTGAATTTTTTTGTTTATTTTCCTTCCTTTGTACATTAAAAAAAAATCATCATCTCCCCATGTTTAAAGGCCTGATGTAGCTCTTGGTCTGCTGTAAATCAGAAAAAAAACACCACTAAGTTAAATCGAATTCTCTGCAGCATGAAAAACAGTCCCCAGCTTCATTGCATAGCAATATTTGGCTGTATGAAAGGCAACTTACACATTAAAAAAAAAAAAGATATGAAGGAGAGGGTTTGTAAGAGAGTTGCTTAGCTCGCCAGCTTCTTCTGCAGGCTGGCCTTGCTTCCTAGAAAGCTCCTCAGCCAGCCCTTCAAATAAGAGCACAGGCTTTGGATACCAAACGAACAAGGTCCTTTGACCCTGTTCTAGGCCTGTCTCTGGCCCCAGTACAGTGGCATTGTTCCTCCCTGTTAACTACCTTGTCCGTATCACCATTTCCCTCCTGCTTGCAAAACTGCTCCTTCACTCAGTTTTGCCTCCCTCTGCTCTGTCCTTTGGGATTTTAAATATGTAGTGGGAACAGTCCCTCACATCGGTGTAACTGGGCCACGGTGACTGTGGCAGCCACCCCTGGTGCCAGTTTGGAAGGCAGGGGAGCAAAAAAACCCACTATGGCTGTCACTACAGCCATACAATCATGGCACAGTAGCAATCATAAATCACCTCTGCCCCTATCTGTGGCAGTTGCCCTGGGCACCCAACCAAGTTGTTACGCCTGTGCTCCCTCATCTCAATGCCTACAGCTGGGCTTCTTCAGTGAGGTTGCCTGCTCCCTCTTAAAAGGCTAGACTGCCCTCTTCCAAGGACCTAGCTGTGAGCTGGTACTGAGACAGGTTAAGGGAATAAACTTGTAGGACTTTGGCCCAGTTAAATTCAGATCTCATTGCTATTCAGTCAAGCACATAAGCACCTGCTTAACTTCAAGCATGTGCTAAAATCCCATTCAAGTCAATGAAGTGCAGACATGCTTACAGATGAGCACATTTAAGTGTATGCTTTGCAAAGTTTAGGGCTTAAATTGTCCCGGGTAAATAGTATTAGCAATGTTACATTTCAGTTTGTCTCAAGACATTATTCTACCTCTCATCTTTGAATCTGTTTGTACCTGGAGGGCAATCTTGATGGTTTTTCATTCAGCAGAAGGCATGAATGTATCCTATTTCAGAAAAAAGTGATGTTGTTTACTTGTAGTTTCAGCAAGCCATCCTTTGGAGTCCAAAAAAAAAAAATTACTTCCTTAACTTAATGTTCTACATGGTTGGCTTCGTGTAGAATCAATTAATCTGTCAACACAGCTTAAATATACAACAAGGTCACCAGTGTGGTTAATAGGGGAACACAAAAAATATTTATAATTGAAGTGACTTCTCACGGAGGTCTCCTAATCTATCTGCATGGGTAAAGCAACAATGACTGTTCCCGTCCCAAATCTGTCAGCCTTAGACAAAGGGCAGGAACCCTTTTTACTTTGTGGTTTTAAAACAGTTTTCTGCCTCTCTCCTCAGTACAAATGCTGGTATGTCTAAATATGTATCACAAAATTATTAAGTTTCCTAGTCCCTTCCTTACCCTTGTCCAATCCATTCAAAAAGCTGCCTGCTAATCATGATCATTTCTACTTAAAATATTATGATGCTGATAGTACCAATTAACCAGAGAAACTTAAAATTAGGACTGTTTACTGGGAAAATTGTTCTCTGATCCACACTGCATCTCTGACCCTTCCACCCCTCCTCCTCTTCTGCACATACTGTACTGAGGAAAATCTTAAAAGAGGCTGGGCCACAGGGTGCAGGTTATGATCTTTGGCTTATGACTGCGCTAAGATGTAAAGCATTTGGGTTTTTTCCCCCCGTTCCTTTTTGGACAGGATAGTCAACAAATTATTTGCATAAATAATAAAATAGAAATGATGAAGGTGGTGGGGGGAGTTTTAGTGTGCTGTAATAATTCCTCTCTCGTGTCCTTGTGAGACGATATTTTGCAGATTCATTGGAATCCAACAGGCTGCACCATGAATATTTCTGCTATGGCCTCAGTCTTGTGATCTGTGGGATGTCAACTGTATGCATTAGCACTCATGCCACTCCAGCCCCTATGTTGTAATAGAAACATATTAAAACTAAGCAATTCTGAGAGTGTAACCATTAGCACAGGTGAGCTTATGTTCCAGGGGGAGAAAAAAAAGAAAAGAACAGCAACATTCATAAGAACTCCACTCGCATCATGAAGTCAACTTCAGGATATGCTATACATAACCTTGTCTTCTGGTTACAGACACACGTGCTGTTTGTATCACTAAGTTCCCATAAGGTTTTAGCTTGAAGTTGATTTCTCCCAACTTTCCTTCTTGTCTTCAAAACTTTTCCCTCCCATTTGCAAAAACTCACACTTGGATGCTGGGAAAGTCAACTATAAAGCTGAAAGTCGAACGGTCATAAAACTACCACAAGACCGTTTCAGGCTGGACATAAGGAAGAATTTCTTTACTGTCCGAGCCCCCAAGGTCTGAAACAGCCTGCCAGCGGAGGTGGTTCAAGCACCTACATTGAACACCTTCAAGAGCAAATTGGATGCTCATCTTGCCAGGATCCTATGACCCCAGCTGACTTCCTGCCCTTTGGGCAGGGGGCTGGACTCGATCTTCTGAGGTCCCTTCCAGCCCTAATGTCTATGAAATAAAACTGGAAAAGGTTGGAGCTGTAAATGGAGTGTTGCTTCTCCACTGACCCTCCACAAGGAAACAGTCATCTGTAAAAAGTAGAAGAGGACTTTATAATAATTACAGTTATATTACTGTGACTTCAGTTTAAACAGTTAGAATGACCCAAAGGCTGCAACTGTCAAAAGGTGCTCTTTCTGCATTGTCATGTTCACTCAGCACCCTGGCCTACATTCTGACCCCCATTTTAATAAAAGTACATTATTACATTAACTACAAAGTAAGATTCTTACCAAAAACAAAAACAGCCATACACCAGAAACACTTAATTGACTTAGATATTTTCAGTTAGATTCAGAAACACATTATGGAGATCAGAATTGGAGCCACAAATCAAAAGCAATAAGCAATGATTAATGAAAAAGCATCATAGGCACATGAAATGTTGCATGGGTCCACTATATCTTCCACCTGCTGCCAATTTTATTTTTTTTTAAACAGTATTTTGGGAAGAGTAATTTACACAAAAGAACAACTCTAGTAGATGGTGAAGCCAGATGATGGAAACAGAAGTGAATAAAAAAACCCAAAAAAAATGGCATTGCATGGATCAGGGTATTATAATATGCCTGTAAAGTTTATTCCAGGACATGAGGGACACAAGTTTTAATTAATTCTGATTAATTGCTTCAGAAAGGCAAGTAGGATTTGATTTATTATAATTAGTACAGATACTGTGTTGTCATGTGTGAAGACGCATATATCCTATTCTTTTCCTTGGAAAGTTGCACCTAGATTAGAAAAGATCACTTTTTTGCAGTTTCATCTCTGTAGTTGGAAAAGCACCAATCTCCATAAACTTATCTGAAAAAATAATATTCTGTTACTATAAAAGCAATCTCAAGCAATATGGATCATAAATGTTGGTACTACCTTAGATATGCTGATGGGTGCCATAAAAAACCCTAAAATAGAAAGGTACTACTTCGAGCTCCCATGAGTAACAGGATTATTAAAATCCCATTAATTCTTGGTGATTCTAAAATGTCAGATCTTCAGCACTGACTTCAAAACAAACTTCCCTGGTTACAGCAACTCAGGATCAATTGTTCGTCTTTCAGAGCTCTCTGTGTACTGTTTTACAGGTAGTGCAAGTCAGATGTAGCCATTATGGTCCAGAAATTATGAGGCAAGGATTTCTTAGTGTGCTATCTTTTATTGGATCAGCTATGTGGTTGGGATACAGTTAAACTTTCAAATGCTAACTTCATCTCAATTCCAAAGCTAGTCCAATAAAAGGTATCACCCTAATAAAATCCTTGCCTCTTGCATATTTACAGGACCATCCATTCTTGCAAGCAGCCGACTTCATGATATCATCTCTGAAGAGACAGTCAAAAAAAAATCAAAAAAAAATCAAGTGTTCCAAAAAGAGTACATGTACTATTATGATAGATCCCAATTAACACTCATAGGCCATATCCAGATGAGTGCAGCTGTGCGGTATGTGATGCTGCAGACACATGTGCGGTGCCACATACTGCACATTCAGATGTTCTTTGTGCTGCAAGGTAGCAGTGTGACAGAGGTGGGTTGACTCTGGGAGATCCCAAGGTCAAGAAAACCTGTGCAGGGAAAAAAGAAAAGAAAAGCAAAGCAGGGTTGCGCATGCAGGGACAACATGCGCCACCCAAAACTGGAACCTGGCTGACTGGAGCCATATTCTGGCTGCCAGCCAGGCTCTGAGTAGTAGGATCACAGCTGCTGCAGCCCCAGGAGGCCCCCAGGTAAGGATACTGGAACCAGCCTCCTGCTGGCCCCAGCCTCCCTTACCCCACCCGGGGTAACTTGTTGCATGTCAGAAGGCAAGTGGCACAGGTGCTCCCCAGGGACAAGCAGCAACAGCACAAGGTGTCCTACTGCTAGCTGTCCTCAGGAAAACAAACGTCCATGCTCATGTGAACGTGCAGGTCTATGTGGAACCACCCAGTGCAGATTGTGTTTCCAGATGGCTGTCATTACAGTCCACAAACAACGGAACAGCTGAAGATAAAGTAGGGGGTGTGATTCAGCAGCAGGTCAAGATCCTGCTTGTACAGGCCTTCCACATGGCCTCCTGTCACAGGGCGGGGGCCTAGGGGTCGCCGTGAACTCCCCTAACACCCCCTACCATGCCAAGGTGATATTAAAAGCACCCTCACAATCTCGCCCGCCACGTCTTTGATGTTAATAATGTTTAAGGGAAGCTGCCCTTAGTCTTCTCCAACACGGTGCCCTGATGTATCCCAGTCTTAGTTCTCTTTTGGGCAACTCAGTGCACCACAGCCTTATGGGCTATGCATGGCTCCAACCATCCCTGTGCCACGCCCCAAGCCTTGCAGATGTACCGAACATTGTTTGGTCAATCCCCTTCTGCGCCCGTACTGGGGCTTCCCCTGCAGCCTGCACCTGCACTGGGGCCAGGGTCAATGCACCCAAAATGCAGTGCCCTCTCTGGAACCAGGGCCCCCACGCTACCATGGAGCCCCTATGAGGCCTCCTCCAACCCCTAATAGCCTCACCCAGTCCTCTGGTCTAACAACAACAACAAACAGTAACACAAGCCCCCCGAGCTGTAACATAAAGCTAAGCCATCTGGTCAGAACAACATCCCATCCCTACCAGGAAATACTCCAACCCATGGCAGCAACCAGGGGGATGCTCATGCAGCCAGGCTTTTCCCCTCTCTCTGCACTGGCCGAGCTCCCCCTTCCTTGGCTGCCAGAGAACTATCCTTCTGCCTGGGCTTAAGAAGGGTTAAGCCCTGCCCCTTCCTGTCAGCTGGTTTCACTGGTTGCCCTAGCAACCAGCACCGCTGCCCTGGTGACTGGCTGCTGAGCCTCCTCCTTCTCACCACTAGGGGTCTCTCCCGAGCCATTTCTGCTTTCAGGCGCAGGGCACCTAAGCGCTCTGTGCCACCTCCTTTGAAAAATTCAAGAGACAAAAAGGTGCAAAAAAATTACATCTCTGCTCCATCACTAAGCTGATCAAGGAAGGATTTAGCTCCTGGTATATCTTCCAGTAAAACAGAATTTCTCATCCCCAAGGTACAACAACAGTTCTTTAAAAGCCCTTTCATTGTAACTGGTATCTGATTATCTAATGCTATATAGTCACTCATAGCAGATAAGGAAAGGGTTTTTTGTACTTGGTGGCAGGGCAAAAACAAAAAAAAAGTTGGTGAGTGGGGATAATCAGTTCTTTATCTGCTTAGTTTATTCAAGTCTGAGACTCCACCAGCCCTCATTTTCAGATTTATTGCTTTTTGCCATGAATACAAAGCTACTGAAGCCAAATTGCTCAGTAAAAACATCCCCAAATCCCCAATATCTTGTATTTTCTTTGCCTACAGCTGCTTCTTGGGGGCGGGGGGGCAGAGAAAGAGGAGGAACTTCTGGGATATTTTAAGAGATTGCTCTCAAATGATGACATTTTGAAATATTTACTTTTCGGTTCTAACTCACCAAAATGTATTTTTCTGTAGAAAGCAAGTTGTAAGGAGTGCCTAACACCACAAAACAAAAAAATCTCAACAACAACAACAAAAGCCACTCACACAGCCCTGTATGTGGTTTATAATTTTATTTTCAGGCTCTTGTCCAAAACACTTCTGTATCTACTTAATTTTAACTGCTTTGCATGCTGCGGTCTTAAAACCAAGTCCCTACTTTCTCCAACAGGATTCAATCGTATACAGCTCTGAGTAGGTACATGCTCATAATAAATCAAGCCTACTAGAGATGAGTACCCCATCATTTGCAGGAAAGAGACTTACACTTCCCAAAAAAGAGACAGTTTCTACTGCAGGATCATCCACCATTATGCTTCTGTCATGTTTTGGCCCCAAGGGCCACATGAATGGCCTGGGACTGGTCCATGGGCTGGACTGGACCCTGCACACCAGGGTCAGGCCCCACGCCACTCCCAGATGCTGAGATTGGGCTCTGGGACCCTGTGCCACCCTGCCCAGCCCCATATTCCAGGATTGGGCCCTACACACTGGGATTGGGTCTTGGGGCACTGTGCTGCCCCTGCCTGCCCCACGTACTGGTATCTGGGTATCAGAGTCCTGTGCTGCCCTCGCACCTGCACACCAGGATTGGGTCCTATGCACTCATGTGTGATTGTGCCCCTGCACTCCCCTTTTTCCTGCCCACGAGGATCAGGCCCCACACAGGGCTATCCTCTCCAGCCCACAGGGTTCCCCATGGGTCTGGAGCTTTGGCAGCAGGGGAACAATACCACTGCTTCCCTGCCACCGAATTTTCAGAACCATGGGAAACCCCATTGTCAAGGACTCTGATCAGGCAGGTCAGCCTGGGCCAAATACCTCAACAGCCATACCTGCAGTGAGCCTCAGCTAATGAGCTCCACCCTAGTTTAGGAGCAGCAAGCATCCCGACTGGCTGCTGGGAACACTCTCAGCAACAGCTGGGACTGTGGGTTTGCAGGCCAGTCAACAGTTCTGCTGTGGCAAGACTCCTGGTTCCTGCACTCTTGGTCCTGATGCCGATTTGATTCTTGACCTCTGCCTTGTGGCTTATTCCTTGGATTGATGTAATCCAACTCCCGGATCCTACCCTTGGACTGTGTTGTATATTCTGCTCCTGGATTTTCTTCTGGTTTTGGTAATATGGCACCAGTCCACTGACCCAGCCCCAGGCACCTGCTTTTCCTCAGTGGTCTAGGTCAGACCACCTACAACCCATTCCATTACACCCATCGGCTGGATGACATGGTGCTGGAAACTGGATCTACTCTGCAGGCTAGCAGGTTGAGCACCCTTGCTGCATCACTAACATGGTGTTAGACAACTTCATTGGATAAAACCATTTCTTTCCTATTATACACTTTGGAGGAACCTCTAATGTATCTGGCTGTTAACCATCACGTACAAAACACAAGCAAAACAAATTACAATAAGTAATCTCTCAAGCCTCCAAGAAGACATAGAAAAACCCTTTGAGCCAATGAGAGACTTGAGATGGTTTTAAACAAGTTTGGTCACTTCTCACAAATATACTAGAATTAATTTCTATGGTATTACTCCTGATCTATATAAGAAAGACCCAGAAGGCCAGATCCAGAGCAGGTGTGAATTAATGCAGTGACTAACATAGCTTCAAATACCCTATGTTAACTTTCACCAGGTACAGATCTAGCATAGGGTTACCATACATCCAAGTTTTCCTGGACGCGTCCTCTTTTTAGGTCCTCCCATCTCCATTATTTAGTTTTTAAAATGAAAATCAACAAATGTCTGGGATTTTGCTCTGCTCAGCATCAAAGTTTTCCCCAGACTTTTGCAGCTTGCCCTAGAAAAGAGTTGCTTAAGATGGCAAGGTGCACACACATGGCTGGCAGGCAGCCAGGCAGGGTGGTGGGAGCAGCCCAAGCAGCTGGATGCAGGTAAATCTGTGTGGGCAGGAGTTGGAGGGCCAGGGCTTGGGGACTAACTGGGGCTGTGTGTACACTTATGCACGCATGCATGAGTGTGGGGAATGAGTGTGTGATGGGGGTACGTGCCTGCCAGCGCTGAGAAAAGCTGTCCAGGGACTGGGGCTGCAGCAGGCCTGAGGCAGTGCCTGCCCCTTCAGCAGGGTAGGCCCTTCAAGGGCAGCAGGGAGCTGTGTGGCCAGGCTGGTGGTACCAGGGCCAGTACCCTTGCTCTCAAGGTCAGGGCAGACAGGAGATGCTGCTGGGCTGGGTGGAGCAGGGGGCTGCTGGTCAGGAGTGAGGGGCACCAGGAAGGCTGGGGGGGGAAGAGGGGGATGTGGCTTGGGGTGAGGACCAGGGCCACCAACCAGGTTGTGGGGCAGGGACTGTGCATCAGGAGTACAGGGTACAGGCAGTGCCAGGGGGGCTGTGAGTCAGGAGTGAGGTGCAGCAACAAGGTGGGGAGAGGCAAGGCACAGGTATATCACTGCCTCCCCACAATCATATTACCCCCCACCTCCCTGATGGGTGTCCTTTTTTGAAGCTGGAAATATGGTAACCCTAATCTAGTTCATTTACATTTAAGTGAAATAATCTCTTCAGTAACCTTCTATATAATTGACCATTTCTCACCATATCCTCTCATGTTGTAAAAAATGGTTGACATACTGTCCAAAAAACCATACAAACAGAACAACCCTCCCACACAAAAGCCTACCATGCATACTTGCTCTTGAGTGTTAGGCATAAGTCTTAACCATACTTCTTTACAATCACAGAGAAAAAAGAGCTAGAAATGTAATGGCCAGATGATTTCAAAGGTCTATTCTCATCCATCTTAGAAATGTAGCAAGAACACTTAATTCAATGTCTCTTCCCTGCCATAATATCTAAGTGAACTGAAGGAAAGAGGTGGGCTGCTGTTATTCACTGTTGTCTCAGAAATTAAAACAAGTACCTGATGAATAGCTGAGCTCTCAGTTCCTAATTTGGTAGTTAGACGACAAGGGAAAGAAAAACATCTTGAAAAACAAAAGGATGGGATAAAAGGATTGCTGGTAAATTCTTTCTATTTAAATACCTATTTTTAAAAGCCTGATTTCACAAACAAAAAGCAGTAATTGAGGTAAACAAAAGGCCACATTCTTCATTCAGAGAAGCTATCTTGAGATACACAAGGTAACAGGAGTTACTTAAAAAAAATTGTTTCTGTGTACACTCTAGTCTTTACACACTTGAGGCAGAAATATAAAAAGACACAACACACAAAGATCTAAGCCATTAGCAACATTATATTTTTGATACTCTAAGCCCAGGTCTTGTTCGATATTTAACCAGTAGTTGTTTACAGAAAAACAATACTGCTTCTAAACTTGCACACAAACTACCAGATCCTCAGCTGATGTAAATAAGCATAGCTCCATCAACTTGAAATTACACACATCTGCTCTAATTTACATGATTGTAGCAGATTGTTACTCCTTCTGCCAGGACTAGAAGCAAGCCTTTCCCCTTTCCTATTTCAAGCTAAAGAGAATAACAGAATATCAATACAAACCACCACCACTCCTAGGCAAGGGCTTCACCACAGTGCTTTAGGCATTGCTTTTCTTCTCAGCTTATATCCTTCTCCAGCATCCTCCCTGGGAGCTTTTAACTTCCTCCAGGGCCCCCACTGCACCCCGCTCCATCCACCCCAGCATTGCAGCATTCACAAGTAGCGCCTGGTACCTGGAGGTACATAGAAAAAAAAGTTAAAGCTGTGTTTATGGCTGAATTGCTGATTCTCTAAATCAGCATCGAATATTCAGATTTGGATTTGGTTGACTCAGATTGGGGACAGTGATCTAACTCAACGAATCGAATCACTGGCCCCGATTTGGGCTGGATCCAAATCAAATAGGGCCCGTTTCACACACCCTTACTAAGCAGGACTGGAGCTGCCAATCACTGATCAGAACCCTCACCATCTTAGTTTGAGATTATGAATACTATTTCTTGATACTGAAATATTCTCTATATACAATATTTCACTAAAGGAGGAAGGAGTCTACATATCAAAAGTCCGTTCTGTCTTACTTTGTGAGTGGTTTCACCCTCATCCTTGCAGTTGCTAATTACTTAGACCATGCATTAAATCCTAATCTCACTTCAGCCAAAACTTCCCTTGATGTGAAACATTATTGTAAGTAGAATAAAGTTTCACTATAGTCTTATTTACATACTGTTGGTGTCACTGGGCATAACCCTAGGTAACTCAGAGGGATGGAAGACCACGAGTGTCGATGAAGCCTCTCTGCTCCAGGCCCGGGCGAGCCAGGGCCCCCCCCCCCCCAACCTTTGTAACCCTTTCTTTGAATTTTTGTAACCTCCTGTAATACTGGAAAACAGGATGAGTAGCAAGCAAGCTGAAACTCCCTAAAAACTGTTATCTGTGGAATGCAAGGGCACCACTCAGAGAGAGAAGGGAGGAGGAAAAGGGCAGGGGGGAGCCAGCTAGTGGAAAAATACCGCAGAAAATGACCAAGGTATAAATATACACTGTTGCAGGGCTAGGGGTGCAGGATTGGAGACCATACAGTCTCCCTGCGCCTTTTACTTGAGCTCAAATAAACTCTGTCTACTTCTCCCCCCAGTGTGTTTATTTGGCGCGACGCACACCGGGCAACGAACCCAATTGTTGCCTCCCTCGGGCACCTTGTGCCGGCAACACATACATTTTCATAATAGTTTGGACGTGCAGGCTAAGCAGGGTTATGTCTCTGACCCTGCTCCAACCTGGGGCACAAAGCATGTGGTTTGTCTAGCCCGAGTCTGGCCTGATAGCAGAGTAGCAGCTGTTGCAGCAGTGGCTGCCACTCCAGGCCAGGCCCTGGAGGGGGAGCCCAGGCCTGAGCTACTGTCACTGCTACCAGGCTGGGCTGGTAGCATATAGATTCCACACCATGCCCAGTAGGGGCAAGAGGCTACAGGGGGGTAGGCAGCAGCTGCAGGAGGTTGGGGCCAGATTTGGAGCTACAGCAGCTGCCCTCTGTCCATGCAGCTTTGCTGTTGAATCTAAGATGATGGGAAATGATCTTAAATGAGGGAAAGAAACTCATCTTGCATATACAGTAGTATTTACCATGTATCTAGTCTTTATGCAAAGGGTTTTCAATGCTGAAGTCATTCAGTTAATCTTACTGAGTCTCTGACACTGAAAGTTTTAGGAGAGGGTGGCCAAAAAACAGAGAGCAGCAGAACTCTGTTGTTTTATTTTGGGCTTTGTTTTGTGTTAGGTGGGCTTTTACACACTGATACAACTAGCAACTGCTTAGTCACATTACAGCCTGGATATCACCTCACACAGATAACATAGCACCAGAGTGACATGAAGCATTATCTACCTAGCCTACATATGTTATATGTGCTAAGAAAGCTCTAAGGCTACATAATTAAATACTCCGAGTCATGGTACTGACAAAGCAAAGGTTACAAATACAACCCTAACTCTATTCCCTGGATTTAATACATTATGATTTAAACTGCAAATTTTTTTGGTTAACTGTTCAAAGCTGGGAAAATAAAAACAAAGATTCTGGTAAATCTAAATTAAATTTTTCAATTTTCTCAGTCAAGTTAAAAAAAAAACAAAAATAATCCAATTTAAATGACTGGAATATGTAACCTGAACTGAAATGCTGCATGTTCAGGATTTTTAACCTTTTAAAAAGTTTATTTAAGCAAATTTATAAATGAAACATCATTTCAAAATGAAAAATAGAAATATTTTTACTTTTTTAATTTTCTTTTTTTCATTTTAAAATCGTTTTTACCTGAAGCTGATCAATGAATCTGATAAAAAAGCAAATAATGTTGGTTGATCCCCACAACTGCATTTTTGTTGAATAAAATACTCATTGCAAAATTTTCCCAGCTGTAATTATGATACAGTCTCTAATTCCATGATCATAGGCTATTTCTCACACAAACACCACATTTCTTAGGGAATAAGCCAAGACAAATACATTTTATATTGCAAGGTTATTAGCTGCAATTAATCCTATCTGCGTCCGACAGTTCACTGGAAGGAACTCTGTGTAGTTTAGGAAGTCTGAGGCAGAAAATGTTTGACCTAAGAACCTTCAGATACCCAGATTTCATTTTACAAGATGTGGTGATTAGAGAGAGAGCCCTCCACAGAGTCTTCTTTCATTCACGGTATGCTTTAGAAAACATGTAATAAAGGTTTAGTCTGAAAAGAAATGGCTACAATGGAACGCTGAGTTCCGTAAAGTTATATTCCATACAATGCGACTTAAAGAAATTTAGGCTGTACTACAAGCTCTTAATACTTAATTGTCCACACACTAAAATGTGAAAATGAGTGCTAAGCACCCACTAGGCATCCTAAAGTTACACCACTTTGGATGAGCTTTATCTGAGCTGTTACCCAGCTTGTATTACAGTAAGTTGTGACCACTCTGTGGAGATAAAACCACCAAATGCCAGTCCTCCAGGATACACTGTCCCCTCTCCTAACCTCCTGCTTTGTTTGGACAAACTTTCCAACCCTGGAACTCTACTGCCCAGGGGAGTAGTACTGACACCAAGCCAACTTCCCCTTGTGCCCTGGGGGCTGCAACCTTCCTACACTCAGGGGTACAACCTCATGTAATCAGCACAAGCAGCCAGCAGTGCAAGCCACTTATTACCTACCTACCTTTGTCAGCCAGAGGCATAGAATGAACCAAAGGATGTTCCCCCTGAGCCCCATCAAGCAGACCTCAAACTGGAGTCACGGTGAAGTGCTGGACCTCATTGCAAACTGGGGTTAGGGGAGGATCACTGTTACTACTGCTAAGGGCAACAGGCAGAAGTGGCAATTTATGGGCAAATTGTAGCTCAGATAGTTCCTCAAGAAGGACTGCGTCATTTTTACCTGCTACACTGTGCACTGCACATTCAAAGGCCCAGTACGGGACAATGACAATGATGAAAAAGACAGCAATGGTGATGATGAAGTAATCTAGTAGGCACTTGCTGCCAAGCAGGAGCAGGAGAATGTAGCTCATAGGCACACCTCTGCTTGCCAGACCTCTAGTGGCAACAGTTGTGCAGGTCACAGATGGCATTAAACCTTAATGGTCGCAGTCACTCTAAACTCATTCTGACATTAGCACTGTTCAACAATCCCCAACGCTTAGTATAGCCTATGGGTAACATGGAACAACACCCTTATCACCCTTACTCAGAAAAAAGTTGTATTTTAACCTGTATTAAACTAACCCATGTTAATTAACTTAACCTAAAATTCTAGGAAGGACAAAGCGGTTGTATTTATAACCTGTGTTAAGGCAACCTGCATTAACGAACCCATGTCAAAACCCTTGAGAAGACATGGTTTCAAAACCCTTGGGCAGACAGGCATTGTTCAAGATAAGTCTTTCGTACCTTCTTGAAGTTTTACTGTAACTTGCTAACACACAGCAGAAGGCAGTGCGGAGTGGTACTTTAACACTTAAAACCACGGCTTTATGGTGTTTACTGTAAAATCTAGGCAAAGTCAGTAAGACTCTGATATTTGGTCAGCTTTGAAGTCCTGTAGTTTTTGTTTCTGTGGTTGCTAGGCAGTCTCAAACACACCTTTATGCTATCAATCATTAGTTATCCCCCAGTAAAAATGGTTTAATGTCAACTACTTTGCAACATCTGCAGGGTAAATTTATTACTTAAAGTCATAATTACTGAATGTGAAAGGCAAGGATTCTTGTGGGTGATATCTTTTACTGGACCAACTGCATGGTTGATTATAGACATAGGCAGACTTTTGGGGATCACAATACCTTTCTTCAGGCCTCTGAGACAGAAGCAGACATAGCAGATGGAATACAGTCTTATAAAATAGGGTCATTATGATCTGTGATGTACAGGGGTTAGCTGGTATCAGGAAGATTATAATGGACCGTGAAGCCGTTGCTTATGTTAAGTCTGTGATGCTTCGTGTCTAACAGGCTGACATACATGGAAGCCTACACCTCCCGGTGGTTAAATCCATATATTGCAACACCCTGGAATTTAATAAAAGAACAAGCATTGGACTTTTGGCAGTGTCAGTTACAACCCTTTAAAAACATTATGGTATGGTCTTAGGCCTTTTACATTTGCCCTCAGTCCTTCTGTATGTGAAGGACTTTACTCCTGTGAATAGTTCCATTGTTATTCAAATTCATTTCCACAGGATGAGACTTTGTATTCTCATAACAGCAGAGTGGATTCAAAGCAAATGTTAATATTCTAATAATTAATTTGTGCTGCAGTCATTAACAAGCATCTAAAAATTGAGGCCAGGATAGAACAAAAAATGTAATTTAGAACTTATTCATGTGAATCATCCAATTGATTTTGGAGGGATTATTTGCATAGTTCTGTAGTATTTGCATAAATATTACTCTACATAAAAAACAGAATGAGGTAACCTGGTGCTCTCAGCCCACAACAAGGATTCAGACATTCCTGAGCTATCTTGCTGATCAAAAACAGTCTCCTTCAGACACCTTGGGAAACTGAGTACAGCAAAGTCATCCATGTTGCAGTTCAGTGGAGTCCCACCAGACATGCAATTTGAACCTAAACTGTTCTGCCTGTAAAACTGAGATGATAATACCTATTTTAGCTGTGTTTGGAGGGTTAACTCATACCAGTGTATATAGAGCTTAGTAGTGGTGATGCTATTCCTGAGTCAGACATAAATATTGATTCATCTTATTAACAAACATCTTTGATAGTGGTTAATTAGGGCCAACTGGCAGTGTGAAGTGGACCAAGGGAACCTTTTCTATTTGTGGAGTTCATGTTTATTATTGCATCACTAATACCAAACAAACAGAGACAGCTCAGAAAATACTTTTGTTTTGGGGGACATTTGGATTTGAATGGTTCACCTCTTACTTTTTATTTGGACCAAGCAGAGGGAAAATTCTAGACAGTATTGACTTTACCTTCTAAATTATCAAGGAAATTGTTTGCTTCTACCAGTGTCTCATCTTAAAAATTCAGGTGCAAATCCTGTTTGACTTGATTATATTGGTGGTCTCAATGTTAATGACAGCACTGGTGTGAGCAATTATGAACATGATGGGCCCAATACTGTCAAACACTGAGTACTGTAGGTACCTGTTGGATTCTATTTTTTTTCTCTATGCCAAAAGCAACCCTGTATTTTCAATTTAACACTGATTAAGTCCAGCAAAACAAACAACTGTCATTTGTTCAGTACTCTACACACAGAGAAGTCTTGGGCTGTTGACAGGTGCAGTACAAGTAAATAGTAGATGTAAAATCTCTCAAGAGGAGGGGTGTGTTTTCCTTGGCATGTGCTGCACTCAGCTGTATCACAAACTAGCAGCTTCATCAACAAGAGTCCTGGCAACCTGTAGCCACGGTACCAGCTGCAATTTAAAAACAGGTGTACCCAACTATATAAACTACTCAGGAGCCTGAGGAAAACCAGACACATGGAGGCCTGATACTAAACACTCCCCACTCAGCTTGCCTCTATAGAGCTTATATGCACTAGGTGCTAAGACTTTGAGGTTTCCAACAGGAATCCTTGGTGAATCTGAGGACCCTGTGACATGTTCTAATTAAAGCTGGATAGAAACAAGGTATAGAGTTGTTACATATTTTCAAGCACTAACTTTATAGCTGGTTCAGCATAGGTGACATGCAGGGAGAGCATGGGGGTGAGGCATATGTGCCCCTGAGATTGGCCCTTGCTGCTGGGGGGTGGGGGGTAACATCAGGTGCCTCCCTGAGATTGTGGGGGTGCCGAGAGAAGCGCCAGTGGCACTTTCAGGTTTGCTGCCACTGGCAGCCATTGGCTGCTGGGGAACCCTGCCCCCGGTTGGCAATCTGCTGCTGGTGCCCACCCTGTATCATAAAATGGCTGGTGGGCTCATTTTACAGCTGGATAGGCCTTTTTATTATGCGATAATTACTCTGCAAGCGTGGCTCATCTATGGTGTCACATGATTCACCAATTAATTGCATGAGCATTACTTTGCAGATGTAACCGCTTTAAATTTATTGTGCATGATTCACCAGGAAAGTGTGCAACACGTGTAAAGTGAGGCAGGGGTCCAAAGTGTAGGCAAGGTGAGGTTGGTGTTTGGCAAGCTTCCCAGACAGAAGCTGGTGCATCAGCAAGTCCTTGGCTACACATTTTTTTTTTCTTTATCACGTTCAAGGCCAAATCATTTCCAAATGTAATTGGGCAAAATCCAAATCGGGTTCTGAAATCTGACTGAGCAGAGCTCAGTTGTCAAGACTGCATGGCTTTGCCCTGCGGCAAGCATCCTTTCTCCCAGACCCATTGGTCTGGGGCTTTGTCTATTCCCCAAGTCCAGGCAGGCATCCTATGTGCATGCTGCAGGCCCAGAGGGCTTGGGGTTCAGATGCCCCATCTTGCTTGACCTAAGCCAAAAGACCAGGTCGCACACGGAGGACCAGGAGAGGAGTCAACCTGCACTTGACTTCAGCACCCTGGAACACCATGGTGTTTAACCTGCCTCCACCCCACCCTCTAGAGCCCCCTGCAGAGGAAGCTCCTGGCAGCCTCCCTGCACTCCACTGAGCTCCCAAGGGTGCTGCTTGGCCCCACTCTGGCCCTTCCTTGTCAAACCCAGCATTGCCAGGTCTTAAATCTGAAATTATCATGTGGGAAGCTCAAAATGATCACATTGCCTGAAAAAACAATACTTCACTGTGAAAAAGATGCAAATAAACATCCTTCTTATTGACTTTATATTGCTCACTGTAAGACTGTGAGTGAGAACCAGGCAGTCAAAGTGAAGCACGTCTTCATTGTTGAAATATGCTGTCATGAAAAAGTGCTGGCAGTAAGCCCAAAAGTCAGTTAAGACTCCCTGAGCATGACTTGGGGGCTTTGCAGAGCCTGAATCGATGAGCTCCCTGAAACATAATGCACATTTTGAGTGCTTTACTACTAGTGATGTTACGTCGTGCCAGGACTGAAAAGAGGGTACAAATACAATAACGATCGTCCACCGTGCAACGCTACCCCACCCCACTCCCACCGCTTAACAGCCAGTCTGCACACGCCACTTCCGCCCCCTCCCGCGCATGCCCACCGCTATCTCCGCCCTGACGCAGTAACTGCTTCGCGCTCACCCTTGGCACGCGGCGCCGGCCAAGTCACGTGGTCCGGCGAACCCCCCCTCTCATTGGTGAGGAGTCGGAGGGGGCGTGTCCGTCTGTCTTCTGAGTGGCCCCGCCCCCTCCCAGCGTCGTCGCCTAAGAGACGCTACGGCAGCTGGGCTGGGCAGTTGGGATGCTCCGGTAGAGAGTGGGGCCGGCGGCGGCGGCCGGGGCGGCGTCGCCCGCACAGGCTTGGAGCGCGGCAGTGAGTGTGGGGTGGGCTGCGGGCGCGGGGGAGAGGTCCGGGCCCCCTGCAGCTACTTCAAGCTAGCAGGTGGGCTGGGGGCTGCTCCTCAGCTTTCCAGTGCGTAACCCGGCTTCCCTCGGTGGCCAGGCTGGTTGCTGCAGAAGAGCTGCCTGGGAAGCCGTTCACTTGCTTTCGGGGGTGGAGGTGGTAGCCGTGTGGGACTGAGGACTCAGACAGACCGGGCTCTTTGGGGAAATCTGATCTCTTTTCCTAGTGCAGCTATTTAAGACTGGGTTTTTCCAAAGAACCTGGTCTGCACTTCGCTTTTGGATCCCTGACAGCTATGCACCGAATGCTAGGCATGCGGTACTGCTTCGGTGGCCCAAAGGGCAGAGGAGAGGTGAGGGATTCTTAGGGTGCTGCCTTGTGTTGGACGAGCAGCCCCCTTGGGATGCTGACAGATGCACCTTGGGAGCCCGTGCGCTCTTTGGCAGGGCTTGCCTTTCGAACGCCTGGCCTTAGGAAGTGTGTGGGGCTCTGTCCCAGCCATGCTTCTGGCCCGCAACAAGGGATCGCCCTCAGGAAGCCTTGATAGCAGCAGGGACTTCATTTCCCCCAGCGGCTGCAGGGCCTGGGTTGCTTCCCTTGTGCTGGAAACCACCCCCCTGCTTTACCTCCCCCAAAAATGACTTTTTAAAAAAAAATCTGATTTGTGCAGACTGGAAGCCCTGTTTCTTGGGAGCTCTAGCACTGTCTGGAGTATTGCCAACACAGAAGTTTTAAAAAGGCTATTGAACTTTTATTTCAAATAATAATAATTGCTTTATAATAAAATGCAACCAAATGTGAATGTTTGGTATGGGTCAGTTCACTAACCCCTTATTCACACTCATGTGGCTGAGTAAGGTTGGCAGGATTAGATCTGACGCATCTTTTCATGATTTGCTGCTACTTGTTTTGTTCTTTAAAAGTTACTGATGGGTATTTTTAAAATCTGTGGTGACCATTACTGTTGCTCGAATAAAATACGCACGTGTAGTTTGTGATGCTGTATGCATGTGAAAATATGCTTGGAAAGTTTACAGGTTATTTAAATTCTGTAAATATTTACAAGCTTTCAGGCTGATCTGAGCAATTGCAGTGTCTTCTATTTGTCCTTTAGTTTAATCCTTCCTTAATCCTATGTAAAGAGATTACTGGCGGTATGTCACTTAGAATAAGGAACAGCCTGTCACTCGCAATAGGATTTCTCCCTTCATCAGAGTATTTACAATAGTTGGTCCAGCATGTGGTGGGGGATCTGCATAACATTCTGGAAATACGTGTGTACGGAAGATTGTATGGCTGTGATCTTGCTCAGGGATCTGCGGAGGACTTTGTGGGCATTGCTTTGGTTCTCCAAACTTGTGGTGAAGATGGACCCTAAATTTATAGAGATTTTTACAGAGGGGAAAGAAATCGGTGTGCTGGTTTAGCACATTTGAACTCCATGCATTATTTTTCTTTGTCTTTGTGTAGTAAACATTCAGTGTGGCAAGAATAATTATACATTGGTAGCCAGGTATTCCTCCTGAAGATGGGTGAGGCCAGTACACAGCTTATAGAAAAAAGCTGCACATCTGGCTGGGCACATGTGATTTGACACCTAAATTGTTATCTGTCAGTGTCTGTTGTGGAATGTAAATCTGTACAGCATTTTTATTATGATCTAAAGAATTTCTGGATTATTATTACTTCCAATAAATGTGACATTTTGTATGGGGGGCTTGATAGTTTTGAAGTGCTGAGTGGCTTTATCTTAACCCCATGTCAGTGATGGTGAGCGGGCATTGAACATCACGCAGGGTCTTCTCTTAACTAAACTATGTGTATTGGGGATAGGACAAGCAAGGTATTAAAATAATGCCATTTTGGTTTTTGCCTTAAAACAAGGAAATGCAGTTATGTGTATATGGGTTCAGAAATAAGACATTGGAAAAGGAAGTGTCCTCTTTTTTCAGTTTGTTTACTATTGATATTTGGCTGGCTGGGGCACAAGGGTGCTTCAGTACTAGGTTAGCTGACAGGCGGTACTTGCACTGAAGAACCCATGTGCCCCAGCCAGCCATGTCAGCATCTACATGTGCATTGCTGTCGAGTTTATTAGTTTCCTGTGGCCTAATATGGCCACATGTAGACACCGAGGCATATACTGCAAAACTAATTAGCTCCACAGTACACTTCTCATATAAATGCATCCAGATGCACAGAGGAAGATTCATAAAGCTGAGGTGTATTTAGGCCTATCTTTAGTACAGATCATACTCAATTAACCTTTTAAGCCTTGATTTTTAACAGTTTATGTAATTTTTTATAAGATTTTCAAAGTTGTTTAAAGGATTTGAACACTCAATTCTTGCTATAATTAATCCATTCCTTTTATTATATTGTACATAAACATAATAAAAAATGCAGTCAGTATGTTTTGTGATGCTGTTCGTTAATATAAAAGTAGAATACCTTAATTTATTTAATTTCAGCTTTTAAAAAAAGAATAAATAAGCTCAGTAATAAGACCTGCCTTATTAGTACATTTCCTGGTTTTGTAAACCTTATGTATCTGTTTAACTGTACCACTGTGAGCAGTACCATTGAAATCAATGTGATTATTTATGGTAGTAAGGCTAAGAATATTTTTAAGTGTCCTCAGGATTGGAGTTTAAGACTCTGTTATAAGACAACAGATGGGAGACTGGGATCATTAGTGTTTTTGCCTACTTAAAATTCTTGCTGTACTTTTAATTGGCTAAGATCATGTTACCTCCTGACCTAAATCTACTGTGTATCATTCCTGTTCACTATTAAACAATTAGTGTACTTCATTTCAACATGCAGGTGGCTGCTTTTCAGCAGTGTGTAAAGAGACTTCCCTTTGTGGCCAAACTGGTTGATGTACAAGAGCCAAAAAAATTCACATCTGCTTGCTTTTGGCATCCTGACAATCAGGATTCCTCACCAAAGGCAGAGGCAATGGTGAACGGTAAGGCATACATTATTGCTTCTGTCAGGAGACTGCCAG
The DNA here is from genome assembly GCF_052110815.1 of Crocodylus siamensis. Taxonomy (NCBI): domain Eukaryota; kingdom Metazoa; phylum Chordata; order Crocodylia; family Crocodylidae; genus Crocodylus; species Crocodylus siamensis. The sequence goes on along the minus strand of NC_143397.1, from coordinate 130,451,359 downwards.
CTCAAGCAGGCACAACCTGCTGACAGTTGTATATGTGGTAGCCAGTTGCAGGGCTGAATAAACCTTCTCATTAGTGGACAGCAGCTACTTTCAGTATGTTGGATTCATGGTAATACTCTTTTTTTAGTGATATGGAGGGTATGCTCCCAGTTACAGGAAAAAAATCATTTAGGTGTAGTATGATACTTAACACTTGTAGATGGAATAAAATTAGATCTGTTTCTTCTACCTCATGACAGCATTATAAAGAAACTATTTTTTTTGGCATGTTTTATTATACAGAGAAAACATCACTATAAAGGCAATTTATTCTTATTATTAGTCAATTCATCTAGTGGATTAGAGTTACGAATACTTTTAACGTATCCATGTTTATTTTATTTTTTAAGGATGCTTGTAAGAATGGCTGCAGTATTCCGTACCTTGCTGCTGAATCCTAAGCTGGCTGTAAACCCAAGGAAGACAACTGAGTGTCTTATGCCAGTGGGTGGTTTCTCATCATTGAATAACTACAGCATTGTGAAAAAAAACAGACAATCATTTTAAAACATATAAGGAGTGTAGAAGTTCTTTATAAAAAGAGGCAAAATTAAAAGTTTTCAAGTCTTCCAACTATCTTGGTCTTACAAAATGAACCGGTACACAACTTTGAAACAACTTGGTGATGGTACCTATGGCAGTGTACTGATGGGGAAGAGCAATGAGTCAGGCGAGCTTGTGGCTATCAAAAGGTATGTGTGATTGAGTAAACACAGTTTCACATGTTTAAAGAGTAAGTTGTCTTGTGCTTTATGGATACAAGGAAAAAGTTTAAAAAAAAAAAAAAAAAAAAAGATTACAAGTAAACATATATATCTTATGGTACGAACAGATGTCTCGTTTGTCCCAGGACCAGTTTTATTTGTGCATCTCCCAGAACAGAAAAGGTGCAGGATTGGCACGTACATACCAGAACCCTTTCAGCTGGAGTTCAGTGAGGGGCTGAATGTACTGTTGCTTTTCTGGCAGCAGGTAGCTGGTGAGAGCACATATTCCAACATGCCTTGAGCTAATGAAGTGTTCATAGCTTCCTGGGGACTCGCAAGCCCCACTCAGAGTGCCCATTGGGTGTTTACCCAGTGGCAGTGGGTGGTGTAATTGTTGTGGGAGGGACTGTGGTGGCATTCATTGAGCAACTGATGCCCTGGACTGTCTGCTCACTGTGACCCACAGCTACCACCATCACCATGCTACTATCAACCAGTCTGCAGAATGGATCCTTATGTGGTCCTCACCCTGCAGACCAGGCCATCCCAGCGTTGTGAGCTTGCCCTTGAGACTGCATGGAAAAGGCACGGTTGGAGTGCTCTGATGGCTGACTTGGCTACTGCCATTTGCACAAAGAGTGAAGAAAGACAGCTTGGGAAGGCAAAGTTCATGCATTTGCTCACTGCCAACCAGCAGGAGGTACGTGGTTACATCCAGCTCATACTTTGAGGTGGCAGCTGCTGACCCAGAAATGTATTGACCACAGGTTAGTATGATGCATCCAGGCAGATGTGGGAGCACCTTCAAACAGTGGAGCTGCATTTATAGGCCAGGGAGATGAGCAGCAACTGGTAGGAATGGATTATTACAAGTACCTGGGATGACAAGCAGTGGTGTATGAACTTCCGCATGTTTTGGAGTACCTTCATGGAAATCTGTGCTAAGCTTGCCCCCCCTGCCTCCAGTATCAGACTGGAGATGAGGGTGCTCTTATCAGTAGGAAAGCATGTTGCCATTGCAACTTGGAAATTTGCAACCCCAGACAAGCCTCTGGTCAAGTGGTGCACTCTAGGTTTCTGCAGTAGCAGTGACTAAGCTCTTAAAAGCTAGCTAGCCATTAGAAATTATTGAATTGTCTCCAGTTCAGTTCTGGATTTGAAGCGAGGAGCAGTGCCTTATCTCAGGTTTTGGGTGTGCAGCCAGGTGCAGCAGGGAGGGTCTCTGTTGTACTGTTAAGTGAGGAACTGGTTGAGTCCGTAAGTGAGCCATTATCTTGACCAGCATCAATCACTGCCAAACTGAGGAGGACCCACACTGATAAGTGATGTGTTACTGAGTCACCTCTACAACACAAATGTGGGGGTTTGATCATCCAGTTATACTGCAGTGAGACTTTAATTATGCAACTTTGCTGAAGTGGAACCTGCTAGCACACTGTACTCACATGGGGGAGGAGGGAGGGAGAGGATAAAGTGAGTGAGGCAGTTCCCCAGGTGACACCATGTGGTTCCAGCACAAATCCATAAAGTAATACCATAGTGACATTGGGGAGGGAAGTGCTGGGGCAGTCCCCAAGCAAGGCACTGAAGTTTCACAGGGGGTGCCCCAGCTCCTCACACACCCCACCATATTCCCTGCCTTTGCCCTCCTCCCCACTTGTACTGAGCTACCACTTGCCATCCCTAGAAGTGGCCTGGGTCCTTTCATTAGGGATCCCTGTATGCTGGATCCCTGTTGGGAGGGGACCAACAAAGAGGGATCTCATGTGGGCAAGTAGGGATGACTGGAATGCTATTGACTGCAGGTGACCACAGAACTCTGGACACTTTCTGTCCGAGTCAATGTCCATTTCCATGTCTGTGCCTTTTAGCAGGACAGCTGGGGAGTCCTCGATCTGTTTCCTCTAATGGGTTGTGGCTGCGGTGATCTTTAAGGCAGCATGTCCTGAAACACAGTGGCATCAGAGTCCTCTGATACATTGGTTATGTGAGTAATATCGCTTTTTGTGATATTGTGAAGACCTGAGGCAGTTCTACAGAGAAGATGCATGTAATCCTGTGTCTGCTGACACATGGTTTGTGTTTCGTGTCCTTGCAAACTGCTGCTCCAGTACCTTGCATACAGAGCAGCCTTGAGTCTAGTCATAGTCATGTCCCCAGGTCAGTGTTTCCACAGCAGTCTGTTCAAAGACTGCCTGGTTTTTGCTGGCTTTATTGGAGCCTCCACTAATTCTTGACCTCTTCCAAATGGTGATGAGATTGACTACTTCCTACCTGGCCTGGTTGGTACTGTGCTTGCTCATGATGTGGGATGAGGAGCAATTGTAGAGAAAGGATGGATGGTTGTCTGACTTTGTAGGTGATGGTGGATTTAGGGTGTCTCCGATAGATGAACATTCCTAGTGGTTTGGTGTCTCCATGGTTGGCCATATGGGTGGATGGATGGATACATACAGGCTTCAGTACTGATTTTGGTTGGGTGGTGGGCAAGAAATGTTTGGCAAGCAGCCATGCAAAGCAATTAATAGGTGGGAACTTTGCAGTGTCCCAGGACAAAATATTAGCAGATCTTATCCCACAAACCTTTTTGGGGTCAGTTTTGGGATGGTGGCAAAAGACATCTAAACTATCATAATTTATTATGGGAGAAAATGGAATCTCCTGGGACAAATGTGACATCTGTTCCTAGCCTTCCATAAAAGACAGAAGCTGCAGTTTTGCTAGATGCTAATTGGATGATCTTGGGCCAGGTTCTCAGTTTCTCAGTCATTGCTGAACAGCATTGGTTTACACAAGCCAAAGTTTATAGTCCTTGATATTTTGTTTGTTTGTTTGTTTGTTTTAAATCACACACTCATTTTGTTCAGTCATTTCTACACATATTTCTGAAATAACATGAGGTGAATGCAATAACATAAGCCTGATGGAAGTCACAAAGTAGAAGTGAATTTGCAGTTTATAACTCAGGAAAAATTTCTGTTGCAGTACTTGCAGTTATGTTACAGTGCATGCAATTATGTTAGTTATAATAATGCTATGAATTCCTTAGCAGTTATAATTAGCTGTAGTAGTAATATCAGCAGTTTAAAGATGGGCACAATATGTTTTTCTTTACTAGGTTCAGAACTTGAGAAATTGATTTTAAATATTTAAATTTTAAATGCCCCTTCCCTTTCAAAGGACCACTTTCTCATAGTTATTCAAGTTAGCTTCAAGAGTGCAACCTGCAAGAGTTGGTAATAGCTTTTTTGATAGCTGATCCATTGTGGAACCCAGGGCCAAAAACAAATTGTTCAGTCAGAAAGGTTTGTGACTGGTGAAGGAATGTACTAAAACAATGAGTATGCCCATGGACCCCTGCCCCAGTATGGCCTCTTCATCATTTCAGCTACAGCGGACCTGTGGAGTAACTCCCCATGGCTTGGAACACCAAACCAGGTTCAAGGGCTTGTGCCTAGCCTGACTGCTGCAGCTGCTTTTCCCCATGACTATTTAAGAAGAAACTACCTTAATCTGACCAACAACGAATTGGTCTCTTTTTCTCTTAAGGTGTTAAATTTGTTGCAGATAAATGAAGTCTGACTCATGATTTTTTTTTTCTCAATTATTAATTGCAATTTAGAAATGGTAGAACAGATACATTTCATGCCTCATTAGATGCTCTAGTAGATTACTGTAAGTAATATATTCCTGCCTGTTCCTTGCCACACAGTTCACTGTAGCATGGTTATTTGTAGTCAGTGATTCTAAATAAATCATATTGCTGCCCATATTAGTAAGGTCACAGTTCAGATTGCATAGATTTCCTGATATGTTCAGGAACATTCTGATCTGCATGGGTAACAACTCTTCTAAAAGTCTGTTTGTAGAGGCTAATCATCATCTATTATACCTTCAAAAGGGTAATACATTTCAACTCAAGACCAGTGTTGATGCATGCTAACATATTTTTTAAACACTTAAATTGAAGATGAAGCCTGACTGCTAAACCACTGGAAATTGGCATATCTCAGATCTTACACTATATTTTCTTTTTATTATAGAATGAAAAGGAAATTCTATTCTTGGGATGAATGTATGAATCTGAGAGAAGTCAAGGTAAAGTTCAGAAAATACCATTTTGATAAGAATACTATGGGCCTTCAAGAGGTGGAAGGAATGGAGAGGCCCTAAAGGACTCACCCTAGTTGCCCTAGTCCAGGGGCTACCCATAGTGGAAATCTAAATGTCAGGGTACTGCAGTCACCATGCTCTGCCAGCTCTCCAAGTATTGATGAAGTTCTCTGCTACCCCCTTGCCACTCACAGAAAGAGACAACAATTGGATGCTGTGATTAAACCCTTCACTTCTGATGATAAATGAGGAATCTTAATAGCCACCAGAGCATATTTGTTTATTTGCTGTTAAGTGCACTTATTTTGTTCCACTAGTACGATAAAGGGTATATGCTGAGGGCATAATCCTGCCTTTTTCTTTGCTTTTTGAACATTCAAAAACTTCACCCATAACTCCTAATTCAAATGCAAGGTAGAGGTTCTGTGTGTAAAACTTAGGTTCATATTTCCAGAAGTTGTCTCTACAATTAAGCATCTCGTTTTCTAGGTGTAAAGATTTAGACACCCACCAGAACTGGTTAGCCTTCAGAGGTCTTGAGCATCCACAGTTTTAATAGAAGGCAGCAGCATCGCTTAAAAAAAAAAAGTTAGCCTCTAAGAAAGCATCTGTGTTCAGGAAAATGCTTAGGCAAAAATATGTTAAAGCAGAGCAAATTCATTGCATTTCTGTGGACAGAGTATTTGTTTGTAGCTTTTTGCTTTCTGGCACCATTTTTTCCACCTTCTTCCTTCCAGCCCTGCTATGTTTCTTAAGGGAGAAACTTGACAATCATTGTTTGTAATTTCCTTGCTCCTTTTCATTTGAAATGAAGTCTAATTATTACTTTACTATTTTTGTTTATGTAAAATAATGTGGAAGTACATTATCAGCTGCTTAGACTGAGAGGTTTTAAATGTCGTTTATTCTGCTGTTTGCCACTTAACTAGCTTTTAAGAGATGAAGATGGTTTTTATTACTACATATTTGCAAGATGCTTCATTAAACTGTGCACAAATTTTTAGATGAACAGTATAAACAGATTATTTCAGCTTGTGTTGTACTACTAAAGTATATTTCTTTATAATCCCATTTTTTTTTGCATACCGCAGTCTCCTAAATAAGATGCCCCTTATTTTGGCAAAACAGAATGAAGAAACAAAGACTTCCCAGAGTCATGGGTGAATGCTGGCCACATGGAGCTAGGGTAGTCATTGAGGCATCTCCAGAATACAGGACATCCCTTTGGTGAGGGGCAGGACAACCAGCCCCATAGCCAATCAGTGGTGAGGGGTGAAGCTGCTGCCTCCTTTGCCAATCAGCAGTGAGGGGTGGAACCACCACAAAAATGCCACCTCCCTTCCTCCTTGGCCAGCCTGGAACCCTGCTTCTCCTGGCTGTGTAACTTCCCTTCTCTAGGTATAGCCAATAGAATTGCCAGGACAAATGATTGGCATGTATTTCCACCAGTGAAGTGAAAAACAAGACTGCAATCTGTTCCTCATTCAGAAATGGACAGGAGACAAAAGGGTTAAAAGTGGGAAAGTTGGGTATAAAACAGGATCAGTGGCCACCCTACATGGATCAGGGACAATGTCCATACTTCAGTGTCATTGCCTTCCCCTGGCTGCTCAGCCAAGAGCTAGAAGTTTTGCCCTGTCGCAGTTGCTGCCACATTGGCATCAGGTTTTGGCTGAGCAGCAGGGGACAGCAGTGATGCTACAGAGCGGACTCTGTCCTGCCTATTTGCAGCATAGACACCAACACAGCCGTTACTGGCCCTCAGTTTTTTGGGGCTCCCTGCAAGGTATAGCTTCATGTGAAGAAGGCATCAGCAATGGTGGGGGGTGGCGAGTGCAGAGGTGAATTAAGGTGCATCGGGGCCCTGGGCAAGCACAAAACTGGAGGCTGCTCCCTCCCCCCATGGTTAACTGGGCTTCAGGGGGTGGGGAGAAGGGCCCCTCCTCCCCTTCCCCTCCTAGTGCTGGCAGGGGAGGCTGGGTAGACCCAGCCAGGCTGGGAGGCACTTGCCTGCCACTTCTACTTGCTCCTTGCCCCCGTGTACACATACCCATGGCAGACGAGGTTCTTTGGGTAAATCTGATATCTTTTATTAGACCACCTAAGCAGTTGTCCTTAGACCAACACAGCTACAACCTACACCCCTGTAAGTTATTGGAAACATCTTTTCTATCATGTTTTTGAGTTTTAAAAACCCTTTGTCAGGCTGAGGAGGTATCTGCAGTTGGTGTGTGCTCTTTCTGAATGTAATGGGTAGTATAGAAGCCAAAGGCTTTTCTGCATTCAAGCCAGTCAGTGAAAATGTAAATTGAGGAGTCAGTGGATGAGAGTCAGTGGGTTTCGTGGAATCAATCCTTAAACCTCTTGTTACCGAAAGACCAGGTTTTGTCCAAGAGACTACAGACTTTGTGTGAAAACTTAAAAACATAGACCACCTTCCTAGCCACTATAGATGATACCAGCTTATATACCAACATCCCATACCAGGATGGCATCCAAGCCTGCCTTACATACCTACAAGAGCAAGATGACGACTCTGAGTACAGACCCAAAGATATTACTGAAATTATATGCTTCATCCTCACACACAACAATTTCACTTTTAATAACCAACACTTTCTCCAGACCATGGGCTCAGCTATGGGCACCAAAATGGCCCCACAGTATGCCAACCTATTTATGAGCCACATGGAAGAAGAATTCCTCAAAGACTGCACCATCAAACCCTTGCTATAGTTAAGATATATCAATGACATCTTCACCATTTGGACTGAAAACCTGCAATCTCTGATTGAGTTCTATCAGAAATTCAGCAATCATCATCCCTCCATCCAACTATCTCTTGTACTCCAGCACCAACATCTCCTTTTTAGACATGATGATCAGCATCCAGAATGGTAAAATACAGACCACCATACATATCTGTGCAGAACCAGCAATTGCCCTAAACACACCAAGAAACTTGTGATATACAGCCAAGCCTTCAGATACCACCAAATCGGCACTGAGGAGAATACCCAGGATTGCTACCTCACAACTCTTAAAAAGGCTTTCACACAACAAGGACACTACTCCAGAGAGAGAGATGCACATTTGGAGGAGTCATCCCGATGCCACATGAAGAATTGCTGCAGTACAGAAGGAAAACCCCCATGAATCACACGCTGATGGTTATGACAATATCACCCCTCCCTTGAACCTATATGGAAAATCCTCAACCAATTGCAACCCATACTAGAAGGAGACCCAATTCTTAAAGAGATCTTCCCAGATCCACCCATTGTAGCCTTCACACAAGCACTGAACCTCGCTAACCTCATCACCAGAAGCATACTTCCTATGGTGCAAAACACACCAAATGGCTCCAGGCCAGGCCATGAAAAGAAATGCAAAACCTGCCAACATATCTCCACCACCCCCACAATTACTATACCCCACAACAGAGCCATCAGCATTCCTGGATGCCCTGATGGAAAATTATGTAGGAGAGACCAAACAACAACTGCACACCAGAATGAACACACACCAGAAATCTATTAAAGACCAGGATACCCAATTACTGGTGGGGCACATTTCTCACAAGAAAACCCCTTTTTCCAATCTCTCAATATTAATCCTCAAAGGGAGTTCACAAAACACATTTCACAGAAAAGCCTGTAAATTTCATCAGCCTCCTGGATACAAAAAATCATGGATTAAACATAGAAGAAATACAAAAATGTAGAACTCTTGGTTCCAAAATGATACCTTATATTAGACCAACTAAGAAATCACAAGAAAATTGTCCTTTTCTGCAAGATTTCAGGTTCACAGGCACTTCATCAGGCTCTGAGAAAAGTATAGATGGTAAAAAGTCCCCCTAGGTAGGAAATAAACTTCATTTTTGCACCGAGGGAGCTGGAGATGGAAAGCTGTCCCTCTGGGTCCAGCTTTTTCTTGTGATTTCTCGGTTGGTTTAATAAAAGGTATCATTTTGGAACTAAGAGTTCTACATTTTTGTATTTTTTCTTGTCTTAGACCAACATGGCTACCAAGTACATCCCTGAAACATGGAAGACGCTGAATTTTAGCCGATTTTTGGATTTTAAGCTTCATTTCAGAACAACAAGAAAGATTTTTTTTTTTATTTTTTTTTTGCCTGCCTGCCTCCCATCTGACACCTCCAGGGAAGGAATTGTACCTAATCTACATACCAAACAGCAACTCAGCACAATTCTCAAAGACACAGCTAGTAAATACATCCCTGGACTAAACACAGACATTGGATTTATGATGCACTCTTAAGCTGCCTGACATTTGACTCCCCAGGTACCTGTCCACTTTTCCCTGCTACATTCATTCCCCTTTCCCTCCTCTCCCAGCCTGTCTGTCACTCACTGGCTCCTCCATTCACATCTTCACTGACTGCCCTTCTTGCTGCAGCCCAGCCTCTGGCCTCTTTACTATTTGTTGCATCCAGGAAGAGTGCGCACCAACTGCCGGTGCTTCCCCAGCCTGACCAAGGGCTTTTAAGCTCCACAGCTTGCTAAGAAAAATGTTTCTAACTATTTAGTTGGTCTAATAAAAGATATCTCTCTCTCTCTCACACACACACACCCCCCCTGCAGCTCAGTCTCACTCCCCCCAGCCCTCTAACACTCATGTCCCTAGCAGTCCTGCAGATGCAGAGGAGAGGGCTGAGCTGGGGCCTGGCAGGGAGCAGGTAAGGCAGAGTTCTTGCAGCCCAGCTCGGCCCCCTCCCCCGCAGGTGCAGTGTGGCTCTTCAGGCAAGACCCCAGCTCTGTCCCCTTTCCCCCAGCCCCATCAGTGGAGGAGGGTCCCTGCTTCCAGCTGCCAAGGAAGCAAATGTGAAAGCTGCAATTTTAAACTTGGCGCCAAAAATGGGTGCAGAGTTTAAAACTGTGGCTTTCACTTCCCTGCTGGGGAGGATTCATAGATTGTTAGGGGCTGGAAGGGACCTTGCAGATCATTGGGTCCATCCCGGCTACTCTAGGCAGGAAGACAACGGGGGTTAAGTGACCCCAGCAAGGTGACTGTCCAGTCTCCTCTTGAACATCTCCAGGGTAGGTGACTGCACCACCTCTGGAGGGAGTTTATTCCACAGTCTAGACATCCTGGCTGTGAAGGAGTTTTTCCTGGTATTAAGCCTGAAGCGGCCTTCTAGGAGTTTATATCCATTGGTCCTGGTCTTCCCCAGGGGTGCCCTAGTGAACAGTTGTTCACTGAGCTCCTGATGCACTCCTCTGATATAGCAGTAAGCCACTATCAAGTCCCCTCTCAACCTTCTCTTCTTTAGGCTAAAGAGGCCCAGGTCCCTCAGCCTTACCTTGTATGGCTTGCCTTGCAAGTCCCTGGTCATATGGGTAGCTCTTTTCTGGACCCTCTCAAGTTTTTCCACGTCCTTATTGAAGTGCAGCATCCAGAACTGGACACACTACTCCAACTGTGGTTTCACCAGTGCTGAGTACAGCGGGCGTATCACTTCCTTAGTTTTACATGAGATGCATTAGTTGATGCATGCCAGTGTGTTTGCTGTACTGGCTACCTCCTGGCACTGACGGCTCATATTCATGCGGTGGTCAGTCATTACCCCTAGGTCCCTTTTAGCCATGGTGCAAGTCAGGCTGTCACCTCTGAGTCTGTATGTACGTTAAGGGTTATTTGGCCCCAGGTGGAGCACCTTACACTTGGAAGTGTTAAACTTCATCTGGTTCTGATCTGTCCAACTCCCTAGCCTGTCCAGGTCCGCTTGTATCTGCAACCTATCTTCTGGCGTGGCCACACTACCCCATACTGTCCGAGGATGCTGGCTGCATGGCCCCTTGCATCTACAGGTTTCATGGGCATGGATAGGCTGGCCCTGAGCACAGCCCCTGGCAGCCATTTCGATATCCCTTGTCTTCATTCTGGCATGGAAATCTACTTCTTCACTTAAGACATACACCCCAATTTTGGATGGCTAATTTTTGGGGGAAGATACCGGCGGTATGCAACTAAATACAGTGTTTACTGTCTTATTTTAATTTACTACCACTGAATATTGCACCTTTACCTTCTAGCTTAAGTATTCCATTTAGTTAGTCTTCAGTACAATAGCATATTGCATAATAGTTTTCTCAGGGTTCATATCTTGTAGTATAGTATTGATATTATTAAATTAAATACTTTATGAAAAAGCATAGTGAACTGATTAGTGGCAAAACTAAAAATTTCTATGCCATATAAATGTCACAGCCTACAAGATGGGGGTCACTATTTTCATACATTTCATATTTACAAGCAAGTTATTTGCACCTCCCTCAGACAAATGGATCTGAATTATGGTCATGAATTTAACAGTGACTTCAATATAGTGTTTCCATGCAGCATTTTCACCCTTAGGTCAAAATGACCCTACATTCTGACTCCTTTTTCTATAGAGTTTTCTGGTGATTGGAGTTGACTTTATATATGCAAACTGAATAATTGAGGGTCTAGCTGTGAATCACTGGATTCATGCATGTATTTTGTGTGTGTGTGTGTGTGTGTGTGTGTAAAATATTTAGTTTCCTAGACACAATGAACACTGATTTTGATCCTAAATATTTATTTTCTTATAAATGACACTGAAATAAAGAGGTGCAATAAGGCATAGAGAAAAAACACAGAAAGTACATGCATTGCATTTAGCAAATTGAGCTATACATAAAAATGTATAAATTCTCTTTTAGGAATAGCTCCATTTTAGTTCTGTTAAAGAACCAAAGCCACTGTCATATTCTGATGATATATTTGCTGTATTGCAGTCTTTGAAGAAACTGAATCATGCCAATGTAATAAAACTGAAAGAAGTTATCCGAGAAAATGACTACCTTTATTTTGTGTTTGAATATATGAAGGAAAATCTGTATCAGTTAATGAAAGACAGGTATGTCTGTTTGGTAAAGCAGTAAGTTATGGTGTTTTCTGTTTTATTAATGACTAGTAGTGGTATCTTGAGCATACGTAACTGTATAAATATCATTCCGTCAATAATGGATTCAGATTGCTAAAAATATGGGATTGCATGCTATCACTAGGGTTTCCTGAGCTTCCATCAAAGTGGATGGAAGTTGTACCTGTGCATCCCTAGAGAACAAATCGGTCTTGTTTATCTTTTGGTATATTTGGAATAACACAACCAGATAAGCCAGTATGAGATAATTGCATGCATTCAATGTGTACTAAGTTGCAATGGATTTTTTTTTTAAAGCAACCCAAACTAGTTTTTCTTAATTCTTATTTTTTTGTATAACAAAATTAAACCATTTCACATACTGCATATGCTCTTTATTTTGGTTTAAGAATGGTGACAAATGAATCTCATGCACAAACAAAATTTGACATTTTAGCCCTTATGCAAGCATATCTCCCATATCAGATTTCTTGAAAATGGGTTCCATGTTAGGCCCCACACTGTGAATATACATGTTTTGCTTTTGTTCTTTTGCCCTTGAAGTTCTTTTGCTTCATAAAATATTTTGCCAAATGTCAAAAATGCAGGTGCTATGTTATATCAAAATTTTGATTAAAAAAATTACTTGAAATTAAATTGTTTCTTTGCAGGAACAAGTTGTTCCCTGAGCCAGTCATCAGAAACATTATGTATCAGATATTACAAGGGCTAGCTTTTATCCATAAGCACGGTAGGTTTCTTGATAGTTTAATTGTGTTGTCCTTTGAGGACGAAGAGAATGCACAATAACTGTAAAAAAACCTATGCAGCTGGAGTTACAGTAAATTGCGACCAGTTCAGTCTGTATTAGAGATTAAATATGATTGTTCTTTGATTATTTTTAAATTGGTTTCAGTTATTCTAAAATATTTTTTTAAAAATCTCAAGAAACCCAGTAAGCTATTTATTACCATCAATGAACTTTGCCAGTCCTGGAGTTCAACATTAAAAGTCATTTTTTGTAAGCTGCTATATGTTTTCTTTAGTGTTTAATGATAGCATATTAATGCTAAAATGTGCTTAAAGAGTTTTAGTAATTTCTTTTTTTTTTCCATGATCACATTAATTTTGAAGGAGGGTTCATTAAAACAAACAAAAGAAACCAAAAAGCTTTGTTTTAATGAATCCCAAAGCAAATGTCATACCTTAGAGAGCTTCTGAATAAAGCAATGCCATAATTTTCCTCCTCCTCTCCCTCTCCCTCCATACATATTTTCACAGGTTTTTTCCATCGGGATATGAAGCCTGAAAACCTTCTGTGTATGGGGCCAGATCTTGTGAAAATTGCTGATTTTGGTTTGGCTAGAGAACTTAGGTCTCAACCACCATACACAGACTATGTTTCTACAAGGTGGTAAGTGACATAAACACAATCTTAATTTATCCTTTTCTTTTACATCTACTTCTGAATTTGGCCTGTTATTTCTTTCTATCTCCATAGGTATCGAGCACCTGAAGTCTTGCTGAGATCTTCTGTTTATAGTTCTCCTATTGATATATGGGCAGTTGGTAGCATCATGGCTGAACTGTACACACTAAGACCTCTCTTCCCAGGCACAAGTGAAGTAGATGAAATCTTCAAAATTTGCCAAGTATTAGGGCCCCCAAAGAAGGTAAGCTGCTGTGCAGACTTATATAGCAGTAAGAATTATGGAGAATGAAATAAATGGATTGTATTGGATTCCGTCTTACTTTCAAGGGATGTGTAGAAGTGATTGTTCTTATGATTGCTTCTCCATATTGTTCATTCTTTCTGGAGTGTTTTGTTTGCTTCTGTTGGGGCATGAAATACTGCTTTTTTATGTATTAGCATCCTTCTTTGTGGTGTACTTCTATATGCCTCTACTCTTCGTCATTGTAAAATTCAGACTGGTCTAGGCTTTACAAATATTAACATGCAGAAATTCTTTTCTAAGATTTCATGTATCACAGCTGCCTTTTTCTCACTTAAGTCATAATTCTCTCATGCTGTTAACCCAAATTATTGGTATACAAATTATTTGGATCTCATAAAGAGAAATTATGCCATAAGGTGGGGAAAAATGCAGTTGGAGCACATGAATTCTTAAAATACAAAACTTTAGAATTTCATATAAAATATTCTTAGCAAAGAAGGAAAAATGTTGACAGCATAATAGAGTTAAATTGTTCTTCAGGCAAAAGATGCTATTTGAAGCCCAAAATTTGAAAACTAAAGGTTAGTGTTGTGCCTGTAAAAATCTGCATATGTGTAATGGTATTTGCACATGTGCCCATGCGTGCACTCACAAATCCACAAATTGCTTGAACAAATGTGTGAAGGTGAATGATTTTTAGTGCATAGGAAACAAATAACTGGGGGTGGTATAAGAGAGAGTCTGGAATAGAAAAGATGAGAAAAGCAAAGCAGCACAAAGAAAAATGGTATAGGACTGTAAAACATGAGAGAACACACTGGGTTTAAACAAGAGAGCAGAGTGAAATGTTGAGGGTGAAAGTGAGGAGTTAAAACTTGGTATAGAAGGTAATAAAAAGCAGTGAAAGGATTCCTGGGGCATTGGTTTGAGATGATGGGAGGGACAAGTGGAAGAAAACAATTTTACCTGAAGAATTTTGGGTAGACTGAAGAACAGCTGTATAATGTACGTTACCTGAATGCCAAAGAGAAGGAAACTCCAGTAGCAAAGCCTAAAGATGACAGACATAGCAATGGGAATGGACACAAACAGGTATGTCAGAGCTATACTTGATGTGATGCAGTGAGAACCTGCTGAAAGAAGTAATGGGGGAGAGAGAGAGAAGAAAAGAAGTGAGAGGATGGTACTAACCTTATGACACTAGCTAAAAGGTAAAAACGTTATTACTCTATCCAGCTTGTGACTTGTAGTGTTTAAAGTTATCTAGGCACCATACAAAGATAAAATAAGGTATGGATCTGGTCTGTGAGGGAGAAAAGTAAGTCTGACAGAGTATGATTGGCTGTAAACAGAGCTTAAAGTTGTGGGAAAGTATCCAAGAGGAGATATTGAAAGAGGTGAAAATAGCAAGTGGTTAGGAATAGAGAATCTGGTGATAACTGAACCTGTGGCAAGACATAGGAATTATGAAGTGTAAAAAGACAAAAGTTTCCTTCAGAAACTGGCAGTGAAAAATACTGTGCAGCATAAACCCAGGAATGACTCCTGGGTTTTCATCATCATCAAAGTCCTCTTTGACTAGTAATGAAAAATGTGTTTCTTTGAATGGCCCAAGTCCAGGATTAACGCAGAAGGAAGAAAGGTATGTATGCTGTGAATGAAGCCTATCTGTTAAAGAAAGCCAAACATTAACTTTTGGAACATTTTCAGTACTGAGTGAAAGCAGGTGAGGGATTAGATGCTAAGCTGTGATCCCAAGTTTTTCTGCTGCTTTGGCAATACAAAGAAGCCAGAGAAAACAGTGGTCTCCCTTTTTTAGGGATTCCCCTAGTATAGAGTTGTCCCATGCTTTCCATGTAAGTGACTGAGTAGTGGCAAATCTAAAATATGTTATGCTCCAGTGGTCCTAAGCTAAATGGTGGTCCCTTCTGGGGGCCATTACTAGCCAGCCTCCTTAGAGCAGTTTCTAAGCTGTTCTGAAGTGCTTCAGGGACTGAGGTTTCTATTAAGCCCACCCCAGGATCAGAAAACTGTAAATTGGCTCCTTTGTGGCTGTGTCTTCCTCTGGGTGGAATTGAGAGGCTGTCCCTTTATAACAATGCTATGATATTCTTGAGAAAAATCTGATTGCTGGTAGCACTGAACGAAGAGATTATGATAATCTTATCATAATTAGCATAGTAAATGATATATTTGATACCAATGAAATGTGCTACTTCATGAAGAGGCACAAAAGTTACATTATGCAGTTTCCTCATGTGGCCAAGGTTTTCCACAATCTTAATTTTTAAAAATGCACATTTTTAATGCAGTCCATTTTGCATTATTACTTGTTGTTCTTTCATGTAACAGTAGTTGCCTTTCTAATTAGCCTTTCTTTTCTTTACTTTAACCCATTAGTGAGTCATAACTCCCGTTTATTAATCGGAAAGCAGTTGTAGTATTACAGTTAGTGGCTTGTAGCGTCATGCACAGACTGAACAGGCTGAGAGGTTGCATTTCAGTGGGAGTCCTGTGCAGAGTTAGCTTTTGGAATCATTTATTTATTCATTTATTTGATTTATATGCTGCCTGTCCCAGCAGAAGCTTAAATGTATCAAAGATACGTAGCCATATGCAGCAGTCCTGTAGTTAATCATTTGTCATGGCAAGCGTTTAAACTGCACTATAAAATTAGTATAGTGTCGTTAATAAATTGTCTGCCCCACGCCCCTAATTTTGCACAATCCTGAAAATTTAAATCAATACAAATTGAAATAAATGCTTAAACAAAAACATAGATATTATCAGTCAGAATTTAAAAAAAATAAAAATTGAATTCTGTCAAGCCTGTGTGTGTCACAGTAGTCACTAATGCATTTCCCCTAGGACATTTGCAGGTATTGGGAATGTCTTCTACAAGATGAATTTCAGGCACTTGGGCTATGTACCTCAGGTTTAATTCAGACCAATTATTTAAAAATATATATATAAAAAAATTAATATAGTGTTTTAACTCCCATTGTTATTGTGATGGATTCCTCCCACCCTCCCTTTAACAGAGTGACTGGCCAGAAGGATACCAACTTGCATCTACCATGAATTTCCGCTTCCCTCAGTGTGTCCCTGTACATCTAAAAACTCTCATTCCAAATGCTAGCAATGAGGCATTGAGGCTTATGAGTGATATGCTAAACTGGGATCCAAAGAAACGACCTACAGCAAGTCAGGTACCCAGCTAATTATTTTATGGCACTTTACATTCTTGAATTGTCTTATATACTGATGCTAGTTGATAATCACAGTACTGTATATGCATAAAAATCATCCCCTCATGTTGTAGATCTGAGAAACATGAGTCAGAGAGGGGTCAAGGACAGTATATTCAAATATAGTGGCTCATAATATAGCTGAATTTGCAAGTTCTTGCTTTCACTTGGTCAAAACCAGTGGAAAAATCTGAGAATACCTCACATATTCAGGGTACATGGGTTATTTTAGCCACCAACTTGCTGTAACTTTGAGCAAGTCAGTTACCTTGTCTTTGCTCCCTTTCCCCAACTCCATTATATTTTTTTAAAAGGTTAATAATAAAGCCTTCTTTTGTAAACTACTTTTAGGTCTATGAATGCAAAGTGGTATATCAGAACTAAGCCTTATTTACATTATTAAATGCAAAATGAACCTTACTAAGCAACCAGGGACAAGCTTCTTGGTATAATTAAATGTAAAATTAATAAAACCCCTAAGTATATGTATTTCCTAGCACCACAGATGCTTAAACTCTGTTAACAAAGTATTTTGAGTATAATATCATCATAAAATTATATCTTCATAGGACAGTGCAGTGTCCTGTGCCATTATCCAAGCTAAAGTATGTTAGTACAGTTACCAGAAACAGTATAGCTGCACTAGTGTTCCATTCCACCCAGGCTTATCAACTTTGCTTCTCCAGATAACTAGTAATTAGCTCAGGTACTGCACTGATGCAACTAGATTGCATATCTCCACGTGGCATTGCACTGCACTGGGTGCATCTACATGTGCTATTAATACACTTTAGGCTTACTGTGCAGTAAACCTTCTTTGGGAACATGTCTACACGTGCACTCCCCTGCAGCAGCCCTGCAGAAACTGTCAGCTAGATTTCAGCACCCTTTCTTGCACAGCATTCACCACCAGACCCATCCTATCTTACCCCTTTTCCCCATTGGATCAAATCTCAAATTTATACCCTTCCATTTACCCCATTTTAGACATATGAGGACATTTTATGTCCACCTCACACCTGTGCTCTAGATTTGGCATATATAAATTTAGAAGCCTCTAGTGAGTGAAGAAGGCACTGCATTTCTGTTACTGTAAAATGTATTCAATATATTTCATTCTTTTTCAGGCATTGAGGTATCCTTATTTTCAAGTTGGCCAAGTTTTAGGACCTCCTCCACAATATTTGGAACAGAAACTGTGTCCTGCTAAACCACTTCAGTCAACTGAGCCAAAGCCAATTCCACCCAAATTAGAACCTGTATCAAAACTAGATTCTGTATCCAAGCCAGAATCTCTTTCTTCACCTGATGCATCTGACAATGCTCAGCCACAGCCTCTGTCAAAGATTAATCAACAGCCTCTCCAGCAAATTCAGCTACAACAGAATACAACCAACCAACAGCTCTCCAAACAGCAGCAGCCCCTACAGCCACAGCCATTTCTTCCAACCATCAACAAATGCTCATCACCAGTAAGTTGTTTCCAATTAACAGAGCACATAATGGAATATGCTGTGGAAACAATTGCATATGAAAATGATGAGTTAGCTATAGTACAACTACTAGAATCTTTAAACAAAAAAAGGGTGACACTTTCTATTATAAGTCCATCAATAAATAGATTATCAAGGGTTAACAAGTAATTAATACTTTTAATAAATGGTTAATTGATATGGTATCTGACAGAACAATAAGTTGCTTACAAATCATCATTATAACTCCTATTGATGCACTTGTAACATTTGTTGTACTTATGACAGACATGAGCAGTAACAGCTATTAATCATTTATTGGTCCTTGATAAATTATTTATAAAGGAACTATGAATATAGAGTTTTCAGAAAAGGTTAAATAACCACATGAAAAGGTAAACTCTTGCATTTTTTGGTTGAAGTAGGAAGTTGGATTAGAGATTTAAGAAGGGCCTTGTAGCCCTGTTATTTATGACATGGTATTCCAGCTATGGTCTGTGAGCTTCTATTAGACCTTATACTGACTGCCCAAGTAATATTTGAATACTATGAATGTCACTGAATGCAGTACTTCCCAGGGTCAGACTCTTCAACCTGTAAATGATAAATTAATTCCTGAACTTTTAATATTTCGATGATTTGAAGACTGCAAAACAGTTGTTGGTTGGTTGGTTTTTAAAGGATGGGGATGAGGGTTGTTTCCAGAATTCAGCAAAGGGATGATTCATCTACAGGGGAATGAAGGTAGCTTTAAAACCTGGTTGGAACTTTGTAGACTATCTAGTGGTAGAGGGAATTGTGGAAGGAATTCTTTGACCTGACCATCTTTCCCAAGATGGGCTTCACTAGTGGGAGTTGTTCCCTTGGCATTTGACCCTCATGTTATGATTGCTGTGAGTAATCTACACGAGTGTTGCCTCCTCTTCTGAACAACTTTCATCTCCCAGGGATTTAAGGCATAAGGTTCTGCAGGCTTGTACGAAGAAGTGAATTGGGTCCAGTAGGTAGGTCTCAGTATGATTCCTAAATGGGACTGCTTTAGGCACATTTGGTCAATTAGGGCTTGATCCCAGAATTAAGCCACATACAGAAATTACATTGACATTACTGCCTGTTAGAAGCATTCCAAGATTAGATCACAGATTATATTCACACAACGAATAAAAACACTCTCCAAATACTTTTGGTACATTCTGGGAGGAAATTAACTATAAATTTAAATATAAAATTAGAGAATGATTTTAAAGTTGTTTTTTTTCTGTTCAAAATAGAACCAAGGAGCCAGTGGCCCTCAAAACAGTGCAGTGGGTCTTAAAAATTGTAGGAGAAGATGGGGGCAGACTTTGTTAAAGACTACAGACAGTTGGGAGGACTTGGATGACTCAGAATTTGGAATTTCATATTCCAAGAAGCCCAGCATTGCACTCTTAAAGGAAAAGAAAACAAAGGATTCTCTCTTTATGTAAGTCCTGTCATTATATTAAACAAGTAGTTTACCACACTTTTTAGTTTACCTTCTTCAGCTGATTTGAGTGTTTAGTAGAACATAAGTGCTAAGCCTGGGTTAAAAAGGGTTAGTGGGGCTATACAGGTGTTAGCATGCAGAACAGCATCAGGTTTGAGGCCCATGTGTCAAGAGACTTTTGTCTAAGGCCCTCTGGCCTTGACTAAAATCCAGAGGCATTTAAATTTAACAGCATTCTTGTATCCACTAAATTAGGGACAAATATTCTCAATGATAATATTTCCTCACTCTTAAAGGAATCCTCTTGAAATCAGCTGGACTGCCTGGGTATAAGAATGGCAGAATGGGGCTCTACCATTTTTTTCTGTTAATACTCAGATTTGTCTGACATAATTTGCAGTTCATAAATCTTTTTCTAACTGTTCTTTTTCTTCTGTGGTGCTACTTAACAAAATGATAAGCATTGCTAGGAATGATTTTAATTCCCATAAAAAAATTTCCATTTTCTCCCCCCTCGCCCCCTTAATAGTTCCCTATCATAATAGCCCCTAATTCTTCATGAACTTTAATTCTCAGTGATTCAGTAAGGTGAGTAGTTCATTAATTAAACTTTGTGGGCATGTCCACACATGCAAGCACGTGCTCTTGCAGCAGCTCAAATAGAAGCGGCACAGATTTGAGTCAGGGCTTTTTGCCTCAGTGCATGTGCCCAGACATGCACTTTGGTGTGGGGCAAATTGTGCCCCTTGGGGCAAAATAACGCTGCCCAGCTCCTCCTGGATCTGCAGCCAGGGGGAGCTAAAGCCCAGGGAGAGCACCTGTGCTGGCCCCAGCTGTATAAAAACCTGCCCTGGCCAGCAGCTTGGGCATGGGCAACTGGGGGGGGCACAGCCAGGGGGAGGGGTGGGGATGGGATTCCTCTGGCTGTGCCTGTGTCTCTCCCATGGAAGCCCCCATGGCTGCCCTGTTCGGCCCCATCCCCCGCCTGGCCCCAGCCTACTCCTGGCACTTAAACCTCCCCCCCAAAAAACACCCCTGAATTCACCGGCTCCAGCAGTGGGGATCAGGGCCTCTGAGGTCTTGTGGCAGAGCCCCCCCATACAGCGTGGGGCAGTGGGAGGTGGGGGCAGTGGGTATCCCCCCCCCGTTTGGCACCTGTCTTATGGTGCGGGTGCAGTATGGCTAGACAGGGCACTGTGCACTGTCTGGGAGCTGGGACAGCTCCACCTGTCAGTTGGAGCCCAGCACTGCTCAGCCCCAGTGGCCCCAGCTCCCAAAGAGCATGTATCTGAGCCATGTTGCACCTGCGCCATGGGGCAGCTGCCATGCAGGTGCTGGGTGGTGGTGGGGGCGATCCCTGCTGCCCCTAGGCTGGGGCCAGGTGGGGGAAGGGGCTGGGCAGGGGAGCCAAGGAGGCTTCTCCCACAGCTCCTCTGGCTGTGCTTGGCATGGGCTGTGTTAAACAGACTTGGCTGCTGGTGCTGGCTCCAGCCGGCAGTGGTAGCATGCTGTCATCCCACATGCAGATCTGGAGGCCCACACCCTCCAGGAGGGCTGCGGGTCTGTGCCAGACTCCGGCCCCCAGATCTGTGCATGGGATGACAGCAGGCTGCTATCCCTCCCCCAGAGCACTGGGATTAAAAGGGACCTCATGGACAGATTGCAGACACTGGCCAGCTACAGATGTCAATATCGGAGCACTCCTTCCACCCCTCTTTCCTCTCCCTCTTCTTAGTTTCTGTTTCCCTGCAAGCCCAGCCTCAAAACATCCAAAACATTTCAGATGGTTTGGTTTCATTTTAGAGGTTTTTCAGAGCCTTCCTCAGATTCGGTGTTTTGGGCACTGAAACGGGCTGAAACACCACTGAAATGAAACGATTGCCAGCGGAGCTAGAGCCTGGGGCTAGCACAGGTGCTGTATAAAAACCTGCTCTGGCCAGCAGCTCAGGTATGGGCAACTGGTGTCTCCCAAGTCTGGGGGTCACCAGTGGGGCATGAGCGGGGAGTGGGGAGCTCAGTGACCAGCCAGCAATTGGTGGGGGGGTGGGAGGGAGTCCCAGCAGCATGGAGCCAACTTCAGGGGGGGCATGAGCGCTTTCCGTGTCCCCTACCAGCCGAAGCACTCACTCTCAGAGGAGGCACATGCCCCCATCCTTCCGTACACATCTCCGACATCAGGGCTACTTGCCCTCAGGAGCTTCTGGACATGTTAACTGGAAAATACAAATAGACAGGAGCTTCTGGGGCCTGGGCAATTGGTATTTGGGGACACTACCCCTTACGCCAAATGGACTGCTGAAGTAGCATCCAAAATTCATTTTAAAATACCCCCAAATCCATGTTCTTCCACAACTAGAACATAAGAGAGAGAGAGAGAGATCAAATGAGCAGTGTTTTATTGCTGTATTTAAAATGTTAAAACAATTTGGAAGCCTACCAGTGTCTCTATCATCTTAACAAAATAAATCCTAAATATCTGTATGTTTTGATGTTTGCTTTTGGTTTCCTTATCACAAGGGATCCAGATTTTTCCATTTCCCATGGAAACGCAGAGAAAAGCATGGATTTCCCATTTTAATCAGAGAAACCCACAGATTTCTCACTTTTGCAAAGAGCTCTGTAGGCTGGCTGAGTTCCAGCCTGCAAGAGCTGATTGCAGAAAGGGCAGGAAACCCCCAGCCCTGTCCAGAGGGGGAGGGAGAGGGGGAACGGCAGGGCCTGAGGCTCTGTCAGCCATGGCTTGGCTCAGGCTCAGGCTCACTCTTTCCTCCTGGAGCTTGTGCAATAAATGGGACTTGCAGGGGGGCTGGAGGCCGCCTCTGGCAGGGCTGACGGGTTGTGGGTCATGACTGGGGCACCAGCAGGGGCAGGGGGAGCTATCCCTGCATATAATATGGTGGGTCTGTGATGTGGGGATGAGGGGTTTGCAGGGGGGAGGAGTGAGGGTGGTTGTGGAGGCATGTGGGGGGACGTGGTAGGTGTGGGGGGACTGTGTGGGAGGGGACTGTATAGGAAGGGTGGGTCCCCTGCCTCCCACAGGATATGGATTGCCCTGCCTACAGGGTCCCAGCCCTCCCCAGGTCCCAGGGCTCTCTCCCACCCCCCACTGGCTCCCCTACTCATCTCCAGCACCCCCTCATTCTTCTACTCGTCGCCAGCCTCCTGCTCGTTCCCCTGCTCAGATGAGCTTTGGGAGGCTGGAGATGAGTAGGGGAACAAGCAGGAAGCTGGAAAGGATTTGGCGATTCCCCTGCTCAGCTCCAGCCTCCTGATTGGTCCCCTGCTCAGCTCCTCTCCCCCACCCCCAAATCACTCCCCCGCCTGGCTCCAGCATCCTGCACCACCCACAGCTTACCAGCAGCAGCAGGAGCAACTGGGGAGCTCAGGGCCTCATGGCACAGGCCACCCCACAGGGCAGTGGGCCTTGGCCCCAACCACTTGGAACCTGTGCTGCCACTGCTGCATGCATTATGCAAGTGCAGCATGGCTCAGCAGGGTGCTGCGCAGTGCCAGGGACTGTCTGGCAGCTTGGGGGAGTTTGAAACACTGCAAGAGGCACGTTCACACTTGTCTGGACCCTCCCTGTGTGTGTTTGACACCTGAAATGTAGCTTGTGGTTGAATACAGTGAAAATATTGGTAGAATCACAGTCTCTTCTTTATGTACACTGGTACCAGCCTTACTAATTTCTGTAGAGTTGCATCAGTGCAAGGCAATAATATGGCTCCTCCATGGAACCACTGCAGGATTTCATCCCAAATGAGTATATTTTGGGATCACGTCTTCATTATTTCATGTGTTTTATTGGGTGAAATATGGTATATAATGAGTCTATGGGGAGAGCTCTTGCAATGTAACAGTACCACTGCTTGGGGCTAGTTAGGCTTCATCTAGAGTATTCCTCCCATTCTTGTAAAAACATACCCATTTCCAATTTATTTTACGTAGTCAGTAGATATTTGTGTGTCACACTTGTTTTGTCACTAGCAACCTGTTTGTATCTGTTGGGCTTCAGAGATACAATTCAAGCATTTGCAGGTCCCCAGGTACATTGTGCTGGCAACTCTTGAAGTGTAGCTGGATGTGTTTTTGTCATACGTGCTTTGATCCGGCTCCCACTTAAGTCAGATAATGTTGCCATTTATTTCCATTGGAGTAGAATCAAGTTCCCTCAGTCATTGCTAGTATAAATTTCTATCCTTCCAAGCATAAAGTTATCTGGATATCTTGACTTTCAGTGTGCCAGAGCCAAAGGCCTCATGTTGTATCCAGTCAGGAGGGGAAAACACGGTTCTGATGAGAAATGGTTCTGGAATATCTAATACATCAGCAAAACAATACTACCTGAGACAAGCAAGGTATTTTCCTGGTAAGGGGAAGAATGTTTATATCATACAGGTTTGTAAAGTGTCTGTAAGTGATAGCATGTCTTTAGTTTAGATAATATTACTTTTCATCAATTAAGCCAGGGCTGTTAAACTGGCAGCCTGTAGGTCACATCCAGTCCCTGAGAGGCTAACCCATGGCCCCTGGGCTTCTAGTCTAGCACTGCTCCCTCCCTCAATCTCCTGCTGCTGTTGTTTGGGTCTCCAGGCTCCCCTTCCACCCTCCAGTTGTAGGGGAGCTGTAGCTGCAGCCCACAGGGATGAGGGAAATAAGTTTCGCAGGATCTGGTGTGATGCAGCGAGGGTTGCCTGCCACTGTAGTAGAGGGGGAGAGAGCGCAGCAGCACTCGGGTGTTCCAGGGAAAGTGTCATGCAGAAGTTGGATAGGTCTGAACTAAACTAAGTTTTCAGAGTTGGATTCTAACACCATTCCAGTTCTTTGGGCATGCAGTGCTGAGAAACCCCAGAGATGAGCCAGGCTGAATGGAGGAGGGGAGCTCCTAGCACCATTTGCGTGCTGTGGCAGTTCACTCCATGCACCTGCTTGTGATCACCAGTGTCCAAACCTGATGACAGACCCAAATAAGCACAGACATTTCATCTTCATCTTTTCTTGCCAATGGACAATCTGTTAACTAGTCCATTTTCTTCAAATCCCCTCATCTATAAATTGTGACCAAGTTTAAAGAAATTAGAAGTCTCTAGAAACTGTTGATATCTAGTCAGGTTGACGCTGAATGCTGACAGTTTCTTGAGTATTGATCTCACAATGGCTTCTGAAATAACCACTATTATCTTTCCTCTGTAGAGAGCCATTGACAGTCTCAGTTAGCGTGGAGTCACAGTATCCTCACTGACCTGCACCACTCCCTCTAATTCATAGGCTGCCTCTCAAAATCACCCTTGTACCAATTTAATCTCAGAGAATGATTTTTGCTTTATCTGGGATTCAGATGTGACGACAACTTAGTATTTGTCCCCTGAAATCACTGTTTTGCTCCCACTTAAGTCTAGAAAAAGCTCAATTTAATGCTGGAAATTTTCTTCTGACAATTAACATGAAAATTCTTTAGCTTTTTAAATTGTCATGAGGAAGAATAGAAAGGGAAAATATTTATATATAAGCAGTTATTTTAAATTACTCTATTATAATCATCACCATCATCTCCTTGATGTCACACTATCTCTTCCTCACTACTCCAGTGTGTTAAAACAGGAACTATGACTGTATTAAGACTGTTATTGCAATCCATACACATGCGCGCGCGCATACGCGCACACATACGCACACACATACATACTTAGTTGCCCTGAAAAGGAGTTCTTGGTTACCAGACAAGTCATTCAGTCATACACTTTGGACAACATATACTTTCTGTCTTCCTAATGAATTTGCCTCTTGGGGGACAAAGGTGAATCAGTTTCTTAATATCAGGCAGCAACTTCAAGACTCAGGTTTTTTACAAAATGATTCTTTGCTTACAAATAACTAAGATATGAAGCACTCTTCATTTCTTAGCTTTTCCAACCACTTTTCTAAAGATTCTGTTGTTCACAGCCATATTGTTGATATGAAGAATTTATCCCTTCATTCAAAGGGTAGTTGATTGCATCATGTAAGAAAATATTAGCACCACCTCAGGGTTATTTTTTAAATACTATTTAGCACTATTCATACTATTTGACCAGAATAGTTGGAGATGCTTCCTCTGGCATCTCTAAACCAATAATCGTGGGTGCCACAAAAGGTATTGAATTAGGCAATAGATCATTCTAGAGATATTCAGTTCAATGCTCTCACTGTATAGCAACCACTTCTTTTGCTGTCAGAGACGGGATGCTGGTCTACATGAAATGCTGGTCTGACCTAGTATGGTACTTTGTATGTTCTTAATATTTTTTCTAGTCCTACACTCTGGACATCCATGCATTTATTGTATTAACTTTTGTGCAAATAAATCAGGAGCTGCTTTCATGATGTTTAATCTTATCTAACTCTTTCTGTGTACCCATCATGCTGAACTAACTGGGACTTCCCCATTCTAGTTTTAAATTTTTCCTTTGAAGAAATACCTGTTTAGCCTTCCTAGGGATGAAAAATAATATTTGATGTACCACCTTGCTGGGTGTAACTTTACTTAACAGTGTTATACTTCATCAAGGTATTGCTGTGCTTGGTAGCATATAATTTAACTACATATATTACTAATAATCACTTGATTTCCATAAAAACATCTCTCATTTCTGATCCTTTGACTTTCACTCAGTTTATGTAGTAGCCCATATTAATTATGTTAGCACATTCTTACTGTATTGTATACAAGGATAAGATCTATGTAGTCTGTGTAGCTATTACATATCATAACACTGGTGAACACTTGATCGTTACAGTTCTCTATATGCTGGACTTCTTCAGGGTTTGCTTATGTAACCTGATCAGAGCAGTTGACATTGCTCTTTAATTTACAGTAAAACAAGTTTCAGTTATTTGTGATTCATTTTAAAGGTTAAACATGTTTAACATTCTGTAAAGGAGTGTTCGAGTCTCTAGATGTTAACTGCTTTATAACCTATTCCTTGAAGCTGATATTCACTCTGTGTAAAATAATGTATTTTCTAAGGTGTAAACCCTAAGAACGTCTCCTTAGTATCCACCAATAAAGAAGGATCTCATGGAACCTGGAACAATCCATTACTTCCCAAACCACTAGGATCTATTGGAGGGGGTGTGTCTTTCAGCAGAAACAATGCAGGTAATTCATGAAGAGAGCAATTAAACATTAATCATAAGTACATTATGTTATGCTAATTCTTCTTACAATAAGTTAAGTTAGGTACAGTCTTCTGCTGTAGCAGTTTCACTCTATAATACCTGTACTCTTAAAATATACTTCTTTAGGAGGTAACTATTCTTCTTGAAAGGTGTAAAGAAATATACAAGCTAACTCTAATTATAAATCTCTGTCAGGAAAATCTTTGATTTTAATCCTCTCAGACCCATTAACTTACTGTTTTAATTCATGCAAGTACTTTGACCTCATTACAACTTGCCCAACCTGACCCTGGAATATTATGTAAAAGACCAGCTATCCTTGGATGCATGGAGGGAGATTATGGCTACAAGGTCCTATAATAAAAATAATGTATAACACTTAAACAGTGTTTTCTGCATAAGAATCTCCAGTACACTTCTCAAACATTAAGAGCCTCCTACCTTTACACAGAATGAATAGTGCCTAGTATTTGAGTTTTCCAGCTTTCTTCAGTAAAGGTGCTCATTGGATTAATGTATCTTTTGATTTGCCTGGGATTTCATAGCAAGTTAGTCAGGAGCAAAGATCAGAACCTCCTAACTGCTCATCTTTGTAATCCAGCTGTGGAAGGAGATCACAATAGGACAATCCTAAGACCGATTTCTCAGCTGGGGTAAGTCAGTGTAGCTCCATTGACTTAACAGAGCTATACTGATTTGATCAGCTAAACTTCAGGTCCTAAAATGTCTGTACTGTTCTTTAAGTGTAGTTTCTTGCACACATGAATTTGCTTGTCCTAATAGTGACCAGCCTGATTGTCTTGGCTTATGATGTCAGATAAGCTCATAGTTTTAGGTTATGACAACATGACATGAAATCAAGTAATTTTGTTTCGAGTGAACTACAAAAAGATGTACTACAGTATATAAAATGTAATGCTAACAAGTAAAATAGAATTCCAGCATGTCAGAGCAGACGCAGTTAATTGAGTCTGCTGGACAGTGGCAGTTGCCACACTCCAGCAGCCTCTTGTCCCCTGTATCAACATCCCCATGCTTAAAAATGGCATTGGGGTGCTTGAACTAAATAAAGCTCATTAAATGTTTGACAAGCTTTAGTTCAAGCACCCACACCACCATTTTTAAGTGCGGGGACACCAACGCAGGAGTTGTGGCAGCGCTTTAATTAGAGCAGCTCCAACAGCCGCTCTTATTAAAGTGCTACCCCCCCGCCCCTGAAGCACATGTATAAGTGCCCAGGGTACATCTTACACAAGCCATTAATGTGCAGCAATAAACTGCGGCGCAATAAGCCCTGGGGCATTGGGAGCATATTGAGCTGGGTTGCAGCAGTCCCGCCTGACAGGGGATCCAGGGGGGTCAGCATGCCAGCCCAGGGCTACGTTGACCAGTTTCAGTGTGCTGCAGAGGGGCTGGCTGGGTCACGAGGGTGCTTCAGTGTGGAGCTAGCTGGCAGGCAGCCTCTGCACTGAAGTACCGTCTTGCCCCAGCCAGCCAACTCATTGTCTACACATGTGCTGCTGGGCATGAAAAAGCTCTGCAGGAGGTTAGGACCTGTAAATAGTACTTGTATTCACAAGTCCTACCCTGCTGCAATATATTAGTTTTGCTACTCCTAACAGGGACGCATGTGTAGGCAGTAATGTGTTTACTGCACAGTTAATTGGTCAACTGCACGGTAAATTTCATGTAGATGTGCCCACAGTGAAATTAAAAATCCCACTTCAGTGGAACAGTTTATTTCTGCTTAGTGCATCTGTAAAGGTATAAAGGAAAAAATTGTATTTCTTTTCGGTGTGTTTACTTTGGGTGTATCTACATATTCAATTAGTGTGAAGCAATAAACTCTGGAGCAGTTTAAGCTGGAGTAAACTGCTCCTAGGTGCAGTGCCTACACATGCACCCTGGACAGCAGCAGTTTGAGCTGGGGCAGAGCAGGGCCCCAGCTGGCTGGGCTGACTGGGAGTAATTTACGCCCACAGTCACCACCTACAAATGGATTTAATCTACACGTGCATCTATACATGTGTTTCCCTGACATTACTATCTTATGGCAGAGTTAATTAGTTTACTGCACCCTAATACCGGTGCATGTTTGGATGGCGACACTTTACTGTGCAGCTAATCTACTTTGCAGTAAAGTGCATGTCTAGATACACTGTTTGTGTGTCTGATAGCACCTGATAGTTATTTCCACTCTTTCCTCTTTATAGTTTGTACGTTTCCTACAAGTTGTGTGTTGGTCTGTCACACAACAGCAATGGAGAGAAAAATATTTAAGCAAGATGGAATAAAATAGGATTGTTAAGCACTTACGCTGGTGGGCAGAGAAGGGTGAGGGAGAAGGGGACAAGGC
The DNA here is from genome assembly GCF_052110815.1 of Crocodylus siamensis. Classification (NCBI taxonomy): domain Eukaryota; kingdom Metazoa; phylum Chordata; order Crocodylia; family Crocodylidae; genus Crocodylus; species Crocodylus siamensis. The sequence goes on along the minus strand of NC_143397.1, from coordinate 130,422,212 downwards.
AAACAGAAACAGCAGCTATACTTGGGTTTTCAAGCTGTCTTGGTGTAAAACTGCTGTTGTCCTTTTATAGTTTAGTCCTTTTATCAGTTAAGCTTCTCACTTTGAATTTTTTTTCTCCCTCAGTGGGCACATCTACATGTTCGTTAATGCACCATAGTAACTGCACATTAAGTTTAGTACTTGGGTAACCAAGTACTAAATCAGTGCGTAGTAATTTGCGCTATTGTGCAGTAATGCTGGAGCATGAGTTTTTAGTGATGTTTACTGTGCAGTAGCCTGACACTACTGAGCAGTAGTGTATTAGCATGGTTTTTGCCCAGCACACTACTGCACAGTGTTATTAGGCTATTGTGCAGTTAGTGTCTTGTAAATGTGCCCAGTATGACCCTAATACAGGAACTAACTGTTCAATAATTATGAAACACACTCTTCAGACAGAATGACAGGTTTAGGTCCAGTCAGCCCTGCAGCTGATATTATACAGCACAGTCTTGCTATAACAAATCTCCAAGGAAGTAGGGAAAAGTTTATTAACTGGAGGTGTCTGCTGTAATACTGTTAGTTACTTCACTGCATCATAAATGAAAAACAGTTTTGTAGCTGGGATTGCTAAAAGCAGGGGTTTGCTATAAGCAGTGTTTGCAATAGTGAAGTTTACTATATTTCCTGTGAGCATTTTGATAGTAAATTACATTCTTCTTCCCCTAATTAAAAAACTGATAGTAAGTTAAGTTAGCAGCATTTGTTACTTTAGCAAACCTATTATATCAGTAAGGATACTGTTCATTCACTCTGACTTGCTTTGCTTTCAGATACTTTCCCTGTTTCTAAGTCACCTAAACAGTTCTTCATCTCACTGTTCTAAAAGGCCTGTCTTTTCACCCTTTTCTTTCATCTCCCTTCTCTACAGAAGAAAACATAATTAAACCAATTGAAAAGCTATCATGCAAAGAAAGGTTGAATGAAAAATTAGAGGAGCCAAAAGGTAACTTAGCAATTGTAGCCTGGATTAGTTTATTCTTTGCAGGTTCCATGTTTTGCTGTTGTACGTTTTGTGATCTTACCTTTCTTATTGCAGTTGCTGTTGTACAGAGGATTCCAAACAATAATAGAATTTTGTTTGAGTTGCAATTCCTCTTATTCCACATAGGGTCCAATCCTGTTCTTCCTGTCCTTATGAGCATAAGGGATCCAGACTGCAATAAGATCATTTTGATTCTGCTTTCCAGGGACTGAGAGGGTGAAAAGAAACAAGCACAGGGTTTGTTTGCCACTGAATGGTGCTGCACAAAATTTTCTAGTGGCAGGTGGAAGTAGGAATATAGGTGGGACTAGTCAGTCAATGACTCTTTACTTGGGCAGAGAGCAGAGTGAATTTCACCTATAACTAGGGGTCTACTCAATTCGTGATTTCGTGGAACCCTGGCACCTTAGTTGAAAATCACTGCTGTAGTGTTTCAGACTGGAAAAACTGAACCATATCTTTGCATCCTTATCAAGCCAAAGTAAGCAAGCTTGGTTACTATCCTATCCCATTAAACTCAAGAACAGAAACTGACTAGAGTCCGTCACTCTAGTGTAATGGTGTGGAGAAGTGCCTACCTAGGTGTCCTGCTTCACACAAGCAGTCTACACAAGACACTAACTGCACAGTATCGTCACATGGTAGGAAGCATGATGCAGTGCTTCTGCACAGTACATCACTACTTCTCAGTCAGCATCATGAAAAAGCCGTTCGACTGTGCTGCTACACAGTAACTCCAGTTACTGCACAGTCCTTTAGTACTCACTGCCAGTATCACAGAAACTGTCAATTCTTTCGTCTATCCCACAGTACCTGACATAACAAGTGCATATAACCTATCATTTATAATAAAAGCAATTTGCAGTAGTTCACGTTCTGGGATTAATCCATTGCTTGCTTCAAATACTTCAATGGCTATGTCCTACATGAGGAACAAGGCATGCATTGCGAGTGGTATGAGCTATACCCTGCTGCACACTTCCATTTGTTGATACTGTGACAGAGTCAACAGCTTCCTGATCACCAGCTACTAGACCACCAGTGAGCCTGGAGGCCTGATGTGCATCGTAGTGAGCACCACCCTCTGTATATGGCAGTGGTCAGAGGTAAGGGAATGAACTTTCTGTTTGTTCATCTTTTCAATATATTTCTAGGTTTAGTTTTCTGTATTTTGATTTGAAGCAGAACTAATGTTTTATTTCTTCTTTGTGTTTCCCTTTAGCTTCCAGCAGCAGGAATGGCTCATGTTCAGCAAAAGACCATTTCTCCGCACCTCGCCATGTGATCCAGTCAGTTTCTCTTATCCGTTCCCCTCGGTCTACTGCCAGAGAACCACCAGAGGACTTATCAGAAAACTAGGGGCAGGAGGCAGTCAAATGGGTGGCTGACCATTCTGAAGAGGTAGGTGACTTTTTCAAGGGATATAGAAGATGCAGTATGGAGGCAGTCTTGCTGTGGATCTGTTAATGAATTACCTTGTCATATTCTCTCTTTCAGAACTCAGAGTTATGGGAAATGCTACTAAGCTGTCAGCTAGCAAATGGTGACCAACCCTATCAAGGTGCAATCCAGCATGGAAGGTGCATCCCTTCCAATCCAGCATGGATTTTTTTGCACTAACCAACAGCTGATTTTGTTCTTAATTTTCAGGCAAATCCCTAAAAGGGAGGAAGCAAATATAAGAAAAAACCCAGAAGAGTTATTTTTCTCAATGTTCTATTAAAGCTGGTTTTTTCCTCTAGACTTCTTAGTCATTCTTTACTGTTCTGTTGATATAAGATGGAGAATCAGGGAAGCCAAGTACTGTCTCATCTGCTTTCAGGCCTGCTCCAGATGGAGGTTTGAGGCTAGAATACCTGAGGTTGGCTCAGTGCTACCTTTGCTGAGGTTCCCATGCAGGAAGATGTGGGCAGGCTCAGCAGAGCTGAAGCCAGTCAAGACTGATCTGGGGTGCATGCAGCCAGGTTTACAGCCAATAGATCCAACACTTCAAACTGTAACATGATTGGGGGAAGGAGAGGAAAAGGAACATTCTGGGATTGCATTGGGAGGACCAGTTTCACTGTAGCAGAGACAATGCCACACACGCAATCTGTCCTAATGCAGCACTAGAGGAGGCTGACATGGTGGAGGCCACACAGTGGTTAATCATGCTTAGAGCTGGAACAGTCCAAATGATGTACCAAATGTCCGTGCTGGTTTGATGTGTTGATACATGGTGTCTTGTATATATGTTAAGGACTCTGAATGGCAGTTAATTGGATTTTTCAACCATAGACAGAGCTGTAGAGAAAGGCCTGAACTGAAACTGGATACAATGACTAGAGCTTGACAGAGTATGTATTATAGCCAGCCTTATAGCTAGCAGTTAATACTGCACTGGGCAAAATCAGAAACCTCAACTCTCGAACTTCCAAACATTGAGGAAATTTGGGTCTACGTGTAATTTGTGGCTTAAGATCAACTCTGCTTTGGATTTATAAGGATAAACTTTCAATATTTTATAATTTCCAAACTAGCTTTTAGAATAAAAATGAGTTAAAAGCCTTGGTGAGCAACAGTTAAACTACTGAAAGGGCAGCATGGCACTGTGGAAGGAGAATGGTTTAAAAACATGAGCGGAATCCTAGTACTACAGAAGTATTAAAGACTTCAGCAAGACCAGAACTCACTTTCTCTCTTTCCCTACTCCAGTCAGTCATTCTAACCCTTTCACAAACCCCCATTCATTACCATGCAATCCTGTGTTAATTTATGTCACCTACACATCATTAAGTCTAGTGTATGCAGATGTCAAAAAAGCTCTAGACAAGCAGTTTTATTCTGACTTTAGACAACTGGGGCCAGATCTTGAGAAGAGTGTAGTTCCCATTCAGGCAGCTAAATGAGAGTCAGGGTTTAAAAAGTGTTCAGCACCAAGCAGTTGCCATTGAGGCAGAGCTGAGCGCCTTCAAAACTGTGGCGCCTTGTTTTAATTCCTGAATGAGAGGTGAGCTTGTTTGAGAACTTAGTCATTGTGGGTTATTTAGTAAAGCGACCAAAACGCTGGCTTGCATCCATAGATGCTTCTCAAGCAAATCCCGGGACATCATTCTCCCCTTGTACTCAGCCTTGGTGAGGCCACAGCTGGAGTACTGCGTCCAGTTTTGGGCTCCACAATTCAAAAAGGATGTGGAGAAGCTTGAGAGAGTCCAGAGGAGAGCCACACGCATGATCAGAGGTCAGGAAAACAGATCTTACGATGACAGGCTGAGAGCCATGGGACTCTTTAGCCTGGAAAAGCGTAGGCTCAGGGGTGATCTGATGGCCACCTATAAGTTTATCAAGGGTGACCACCAGGATCTGGGGGAACGTTTGTTCACCAGAGCGCCCCCAGGGATGACGAGGTCGAACGGTCACAAACTCCTGCAAGACTGTTTCAGGCTGGACATAAGGAAAAATTTCTTTACTGTCCGAGCCCCCAAGGTCTGGAACGGTCTGCCATCGGAGGTGGTTCAAGCACCTACATTGAACACCTTCAAGAGTAAATTGGATGCTTATCTTGCTGGGATCCTATGACCTCAGCTGACTTCCTGCCCTTTGGGCAGGGGGCTGGACTCGATGATCTCCCGAGGTCCCTTCCACCCCTAATGTCTATGAAATCTATGAAATCTATGCACCCAAGTGCTTCTGGAGATCTGGTCTTTATTGTCCCCAGCTACATCTCAATACCCCACAGTCCCTGAACCACTAACCATCAAAAGAAAAAACAGACCAAATATTATGCAACAACTGTTGTTTGGTGTCTGTTAATTCATCTTAAACTTCAAACAACACTGTTTCCCAAACAGTGGCGGATTAAGATTTATTGGGGACCTGGGCAAAAAGAAAATTGGAGGCCCCCAACACCCCACTATAAACATGAATGTATCAAAAAGCATTTAAAAAATAGACCCATTAAATGTTTACACATTGCATTAATAAATAAAGCACAGCATGCAATATTAAAATTAACTACTCAATTCTGCCACACAAAATTGAATAAAACTGCCTTTGGAAAATGACTTGGATGTGTGGGATTGTTGTAAATGCATAATAATATGAAAGGAACGATAGTTTAGTGGTCATGTAGACTCTTGTTTGACTATTTTTTTTAAATACATGTTTTACATTGTACCTACACTACAGTAAACTACTACAAGAAAAATACAGGCCATACGGATAGCCTTGAGTATAAGCCTAAGAATACCAATAGCAATTCTTGCAATTAAAATAAAGCAGTAGGCCTGCACGGTACATCTCAATGGGGTTTTAAAAATCATTCCTGAAACATTAAAAATGTGCTAAACTTCATATACTTAAAAATTGTTTCTTATTACCCATTACACCTGTTTTAATGTAATTAAATTATAATTATGTAACCAAAATGTGAAAAAACACAAACGTATAAAGTCTCATGAGAATGTGTCTTACCTTTTAAATGATCGTGCTTGCAAATCCTGTGGGGAGAGGGCGCTGGGCTGAGATTCTGGAGACTGTCTCCAGCCTCTCCTGGCCTTGTGACTGGGCAGTTCTGGTTTGGGTCCCAGGGGAGGTGCCAGGCAAGACCTGCTGGCAGTTCCCTTCATCCGTGCAGCTGTTTGGGGAACTCTGGCCTAGGGGAAGGACTTGCTGTGGTGAGGCCAAGGCTCTTCCTTCCCCAGAGAGCTGGGTCCTGGGAGCAGAGCCACAGAGAGAGTTCAGCTGAGGCCTGCACTGGGGCTGTGGGAGCCCGGCTCTGCAACTAACAAGCCTTCTGGCAGGGCCCTGAGAAAGATGGCACTGAGTAGGGAAGGCGCTTGCGCATGGCCTAGAAGCTTCTGTGTGCTCCGGTCAGTTGTAAGGGCCCCCAGAGCAACATGGGGGCTGCCCACCTGGCAGACGCTGGTCTCACTTCACTGTCCCCATCTAGCACCAGCTCCCGGGACAAGCACCCTACTCACCTCCCCTAGTGTTAGAGATTTTTCCCAGGGGGCCCCATGCCTGATGCACTAATCTATCCCTGTCCCCAAACTCTTTTAAAAGATGAAAAATCAAGCCCTTTAAAAAGCTTTCTGTCTAAAGGTAAGATTTTCCTTTGCTAAGGTTGATTTAAATTCCTACCTTGAGGTCTGAGTTTAATCCAGATACTGATGATGTCTCCCTGCCGTTCTTTCTTTGCTTCTACTAAATTGTAGTATAAGGGGTATTGTATGTATGTTTGGAAAAGCAATGCTAGTGTGGAAAGTAAAGAAGCAAATGCATACATTTCCTGAACAAATACACATCAATATCTTATCAAGCCAAATGGTACTTAGCAGGTATGTTGTACAAACATAATTATGTCTTGAAATAACTGCAAAATGCAGTTGAAACTGCACATGTCAACAAGAAATCTTGGCTTTGTAGGTGCTACTTACAGTCCATCTGGAGGATATATCCCTTCCTTTCAGAAAAAAGAAGTTGGATCAGCAGGACAAAGGATACAGCTAGCCCCTCTGGGTGCATCAGCATCAAGTAAGAAATGTCTTGATAGTTCTGTAATGGACAGCACCATAAACCGAGAATAATGTTCGGTTTTCAAATATGGCATTTTAAGAGTTATTTTAAGAGTTATTTTTCCCTGTATGTTGAAATGTTCGGACAGATCCTTGTTTAGGATAAATAAACTGACACAGCATAATGGCATAGGTCTTCAACCAGGGACCTATTAAAATCCCCAACAAGGTCAGAAGCATGGTTAGCAGCAATAAATTCCAATTTATATTCAGCTTCTGTTTTAAAGTAATCAAATGACAAGGTTTCCAATACTATTGCACTTAATTTTATTTAAAAATTACTTTGCTAGGCAAGCTGTTTTAACTAGTCCCCATATAAGATGGTTGGTCACTGTATTTTCATCTTTGTGAGTAATTAGCCATGTAAATCCTTAGACTTTGAAAAAAGAACATACTTTTGGATGAGTGAAATATTATAAAGCATAGTAGCTTTGTAAGCACAAAATGCCAAAGCTGCTAGGCTTTCTTATTTTATCTTACAGAAAATAAAAGCCAGTGACTAACTCTGAGTATAGTTGATGATTGTGCTGAAGCATGTGACAGGAACCATTATATTTCATCATACAATATTTTTAAAACATGTGTTGTATGCAAGTCTTCCCTTTTGTCCTGTGTAATAGACCTCATATTCAGGGCATCTTATTACCAGCCAGATGCTGACAAATTGGAAGGAGCTGAGCAAAAATCAACCTGAATGTTCAGGAGGCAGAAGTAACAGGCTTGTGAGGAATGATTTAGCTCCTAATGAAATTAACAGAAAGACCTTAATTATCTCAGTGGAAGCTGGCTCAGGATCTGTGAACTAAGTATGAATCATTTAATTAAAGGAGCTGTAGCTGATAGTCAAAAGTCTTCCTGTGCCTAGCATCCCATAGGAGTTTCTGTAGCCAATGGGACACAGGGAAGTAAGGCAGCTACCATCACATCTGGGTGCATTTGATTTCCCATTCATAGCTGGGTCAACTAGGCACAGCCTTTGGCACAAGTGTAAAGCAGGCTGAAACTCATGCCTCTGGACCTGTAATGAGATGCCTGAACTGCGTTGACCCCGTACCCCATAGGCAGATAATACCGGACCGCAAAACCCCACCAACTGGCAAGTTATGTTGCTGCTTAGCATTAAGCGTGCTTTACTAAGTAACTGTTGCAGATGGCCTGTTACCAAACCTGGATATAAGGGACATGGGAATGGCTTTTTAGAGAGACAGAGAGCATAGGGTACAGGATGATCAGTCCTGAGGTAGAAGTCTTACAGACTGACTTCTGGTACCAGGGTTGAGCTAAACTTAATTATCTTATTGATAATTTCTTTATTAATAAAGCCAAACAACAAGAGTAAGTTTTGATTTGCTATAGAAGATGAACAGGATTCAAAAAGTCTGCTACCAGGAGCACATAACTTTCAAATATGCTGAGTCTGTTATGAGCATCAAGAATAGAAAGGAGTCATTTATGGTGATACAAGGGGACATTGTTAGAAGTCATAGAATGAAATTAATCAATGAAAAATGTGTTTTAAATATGAAGAAAAATGATGCTGAGGTCAGTTAGGATATGGAATAGTCTCCTTGAAGAGGTAGGAGAATCCCTCTGCTACAGCTATTTCAAGTAAAACTGAAAACAGTTGCAAGAGACTGTTCTTACTTGGCAGGGCAATGATAATGAACAGGATGCCCCAACAGTTTTCCTCACTCACTTCTCTAATAGCATGCTAATACACACTTTCATGTAGTCCATTGCTTTCTTACAATGTGGAGTTCTGTTCTTGCTTCCTTTTGTTTTCTGAAATAAGTTGAGCACTCATTTGTTTTCCTTTTTTTTTCCTGCCTATCAGATCTTTCTACTGTCAGTGACCCTAAAAAAGGTAAAGAAAAACTAGCCCATCACCACAAAGATGTTCAGAAGAAATATTTCTCAGGGAAATATTTTAAGGGTGCATCTTCCAAAAAATCCAGATTACTTGAAAGCAAAAGAGGCAAAGAATCCCTAAGGGTGGGTGAAGGTTTGAGTTCTGAACTGAATCACTTCTTGGTGGATGGGGCATGGGAGTATGCCTGCCTCCCTGATCTCAGAATATGCATATGAAGAACCAGCCCCCTACCTGTGCTCTCAAAGTTCATGTTTTCACACCAACTAAGACAATTAGTTGTAAACACAATATAGACACACATATATACACTGTACAAATCCAGCCTTGAACCAGATTTCTACCTGAAAGCATTGTAGCAAGGACCATGGCAAAACAAATCCTTGGCAGGGGAAACTTATCAGTAAACTACTTCCACTTGTTGAGATACAGAAACTACTGCACAGTTCAGTTAATCTGCGGCTATACAGATCCTGTAAATCAGCGTTTCACGTTGAAGCAGTGAAGCCTCACACAGTTGAGAAAGGAAGAGAACTATTAGCATAATTCATTTCCACAAAAGTGTTATAAACTTTCAATTTTCTTGCTTTCCGAACTGGCAGATTAACACCTAATCACTTCTTTGCTTCTGCCTTCCTTGTTGGTTTCTTTTAGATTATTCTTGGAAAACAAAAGCTGCCTGTGCTCAGTTACGAGGACCTACTTACACTCCAGCAGCAAAAAACATGAGCATCTTAACCCGCCCTCCCCCAGTTCAGCCAGTGCATGGCAGAACAGACTGGACAGCTAAGTATGGAGGACATCGATAGAAGCATTACTTGCTGTGCTTGTGGCTTTCCATCTTTCCACCATGGAATGCTAGGAATGCTCCTCTGCCCTTTGCTTTCTGAAGACTATGCAAAAATAGAACAAAAAAGGACTTCTTTATGAGCTGTAGAAAACGTAAAGCATTTTGTATAGAAATATTGTTTAACACATCGGCTATTAAGGTTCGATTTTATAAAATATTGTACAAAGCATCTTGCCAAAACTGCTGAGTATTTAAAACAATTAATAAAAGGTATGTTGCACTAGTGGGGGCAGGGAGAGCCCTTTCTGTAGACCTATTTCTATCCTGCATATTCCTAAAAGAACTTGACTTTAGAGTAATTTCTTCTGGGAGTAATCCTGCATGGGTGATCTGTGCTTTCATGTAGGTAAGCAGCAAGTGATAAGCTGAGATGTAGCAACACTAGGCTACCAATGTTGCTTTCTTGTGCAGTTTCAATGCTCAAGGCAAACAGGCACTGTTCAGAGCAGAAGCCAATGCTATACTGCTAGTTCAACAACAGTTCCTAGAATCAAGCTGTACGTGTTTAGTGATTATTTAAGGCTGGACTGTGCAAACCTGTTTGAACACTTACTCCTACAAATATAGCCATTGTTGGGACCACTTCTACCAACATAAGCAAAGGCTGCATATTCTAGACTAAAACAGTGAAGGGTAGTAATAGCAGTTCTGCAAAATAGCTTACCAAGTACTAATCGTTAGTCACAGGGCCAAGTTTAGTAAGATTTGATAGATTCTGTTCTCCTATAATCTATGTCCACAGTGAACCTAGTCTGCCCTGGGGAACTCACAGTGACATTACTGGGAGTCAAAGCCACTGCAACATGGCACATTGGCAAAAGGCTTGGCTATCTCCTATTAGCTGTATGATTACAGTTTTTGTGATTACCAAGAAGAGGTAATAAAGTTGAACTACAGAAATCCCCACTGCATACAAAAATCCATTAAAAAAAACCCAACAACCTGTAAAACCCAGGAAACAAGCCAAAGAAAAGCAATATAAACACACTTCTTTTGGAGTATAGATAAGGAACCACCTTCTGGTCTTTAACATGAACACAGGCTCCATTGATGCCAATACAAGTCACATAATATCCCAGCATGTATGAACTGTACTTTAATATGCTTTGTTCCTCCTTTATGTTTTAATAAATTGAAGCACCTCACCCCTTCCAATGAATTTTCTCAGAATTCCAGTCTGGGAAACGTGCTGTTAAAACCTGCAGTTAGAGCAGACGTTGTAGACCTGATAGCTACATTAAACTTGCCACTTTAAAAGTACACGGTGACTATGTACTATATCTTATTTAGAGGTATAAAGCTCTTAGATGGATCCATGTGGTTTAAAAGGCGGGGTGGGAGTATTTGGTATGATTTGTTTTTGTGTAAGATATTTAGATTTGTGTGGTAGACATATTCTACCACAATCCAGTAGCTATGCAATTTAAAGGAGCTTGATTTTACCAAGAATCAAGTATTTTGGCAAGGTCATAAGGTCTATATTGAATGCAGCTCTTAATATAACAATGTCATATAGATTTTAATTAAGCTCCATTTATTAAGTGACTTTTCTATTTTTTCAGTTCCCCACAGCACCTTCCTTCTATTATTTAAAAGCAGGGGTTTTATAGGGTATCAGTAGTGACTTATTAGACAGAGACTCAGATTTTGCAAAAGAGGCTCATTCATGACTGCAATGTGAATTGAAAGGCACTTCATAATAAAAGATCACTTCTCAGGACAATAAGATGCTGCTGATTTAACAGTCTTTTCCTTTAAAATAGTCCGGTCAAAGAACTATTTAATGGTAAATAGCTTGTGTACTGTATAACTCACTAGGAAGTCACTTGGGAAAGAAATTCCAGAAAACTAAAATAGTTGTTATGTTGTAAACATGAATATATGCCATCTGTTACTCTATTTAGAGTAAGGACAAGTATCTAGCCAGAGCTGACTTTTGATCACTTATAACCCAAACATGACCATCTGTTTTTGCAATGCTTACAGGCCTGATGCAGTGTATTTAGTCAGAAGAGGTTAAACTATACTGTTATCTAGTTCATTAGATTTTTTTTTAACATTTACTGAATTTAAAAACTCTAAAAGCAGCTCTCAGTAGTTTAAAAACAATCTGAAGAGTTTAGAAAAAGCCCAGTATTTCTTCCACTTGCTTTGGGTAGCTGCTGCTTCTCCAGGACACAAGAGGTCATTACAGAAGTTAGTAAAACTCTCTGAGATAAAAATATATATATTTTTCCCCTTCTGTGGGACAACTGGGATGTTTAATACAAGTAACATTTAACAAAAATCCTTGGAACAAATTTTAGAAGGCAGGCCAGAATAAGCCCCATCTGACTGAGGTCTTGTTTTCCCTGGATTCTAATTACACACAACTGTAGTTAATGGCTCATTAAGGAGTTAGAACCAGTTACTATCTGAAAACTGCCTTACCTCACCAGCCTGTTTTTTTGCAGACACATATGTGTCTTTGTATTTTACTTCTACAGCAGTAATGTAAAGAGGCAGGGCATCTGCCCAGTATATTTAGGTTTATTAACCCTTTAGGGGTAGATCCACTGAAAAACCTAGGTGCCTCCAGCACCCAGCTGGCCCCTGAAGTGGAATCCAGAACATAGAGCACCCTGTACAGCGCATGGGGAATCCAGCATCTCAGAAAGGCAATCCAAAACCCCCCACAAACCTAGAGCTAGCCAATAGGAAGCATTGAACCCAGTTGTGTCTCTGAAATCCCTACTCCCAACTTCAAAGATTTACAGGCTAGTAGAGACAACAAGAGGGAGCATGGCACTTCAGTAGTCTAGTTAAGGTACTCAGCTGGGAAGCACTTGGGGTGTCCTGTGCTGTGGTCCATGTTCCCTGGATGGTTTCTATGTTTTTTTAATCCAGTGACTGTTTAATGTAAAAAGCACAAATGGTCCTGGGAGCAGGGACGACAGCCCACAATTTCCACCCCCTGTGGCAAGTACTCAAACCAACAGGTTAAGTAATTCCTATGTCTCCTTATAATATTCAGAAGAATGGATGCTGTACCCCATACTACAAAGCCAGTTGCCAGTTGTGTACGCCTGGTCAGTGCTGGGTATGTGTAAAATAAGGGAATACAGCACGTTCAGGTCATGGGGAGATGCCTGCCAAGTTTAGGTGCCTCAGGGTTAAGCAAACACTAAACAGGCTTCATAGTATCATAGTATCATAGTAGCTAGAGTCGGAAGGGACCTAGGTAGATCATCTAGTCCGACCCCCTGCCTTGGCAGGAAAGAGCACCGGGGTCAGATGACCCCGGCAAGGTGCTTATCTAACTTCCTTTTAAAAATCCCCAGGCTAGGAGCCTGCACCACTTCCCCTGGAAGCCGGTTCCAGGCCCTAGCCGCCCTGACTGTGAAGTAGCGCCTCCTAATATCTAATCTAAACTTACCCTCCGCCAGCTTGTGACCGTTATTCCTGGTCACTCCTGGGAGCGCACGGGGGAACAGGGACTCCCCCAATACCCGCTGATCCCCCCTGACCAGTTTGTAGCAGGCCACAAGGTCCCCCCTTAACCTTCTCTTGTGGAGGCTAAACAGGTTCAGGTCCCGTAGCCTCTCCTCATAAGGCCTGCCCTGCTGACCCCTGATCATACGAGTGGCCCTCCTCTGGACTCTTTCCATATCGTCCACGTCCCTCTTGAAGTGTGGCGCCCAGAACTGGACACAGTACTCCAGCTGCGGCCTGACCAGTGCCGCATAGAGGGGGAGGATCACCTCCCTGGACCTGCTCGAGATGCATCTGTGGATGCATGACAGGGTACGGTTGGCCTTCTTGACTGCCTCCCCACACTGCTGGCCCATGTTCATCGTGGAGTCAATGATGACTCCAAGATCCTTTTCCATCTCCGTGCTGGCAAGAGGGGAGTTCCCCAACCTGTAAGTGTGGTGCCGGTTCTTCCTCCCCATGTGCAACACCTTGCACTTATCAGTGTTAAACCCCATCCTATTCTCAACCGCCCACCGTTGCAACCTGTCAAGGTCAGTTTGTAGCCTATTGCACCCTTCTAGTGCACCCACATCCCCCCACATCTTAGTGTCATCAGCAAACTTGAACAGGGTGCTTTCTACCCCCTCATCCAAGTCACTGATGAAGATGTTGAACAGTGCGGGCCCGAGGACCGAGCCCTGCGGAACCCCACTGCCCACATCCTTCCAGGTCGAGAAGAACCCATCCACTACCACCCTCTGGGTGCGGCCCTCTAACCAGTTGGCGACCCATTTGACCGTGTGGGCATCGACACCACAGTCTCCCAGCTTTTTGATGAGGACAGGGTGAGAGACAGTGTCGAAAGCCTTCCGGAAGTCCAGAGAGGCTTGTTGCTTTTAAATCACAGTTATGGGCTTAAAACCCCTCATGTCTACTACCTCCTGTTGAAAATATCCAAGTCCTTTTCTAGATCTGACCTCCAGTCCTTAAGCAGAGCTATGTACAAAAACTTTACTTGCCTTACCCCCTCAACATGTTGCTTGCTCAAATAATCTCCAACACACATTTTTCTTTGAAAATTGTCAAGCTTTAATGCAGTGCTAGTACAGTAGAATAGATCATTGGTATTTGTTCGCTTTTTTTGTTCCTTCCACCTAAGAGGCTGTAATTCATTGACTGCGTATACATACTAACATCTTAAAATTGACTCATTTTCACAAATTAACCCAAGCATACTACAAGGATGGCATGAAACTGACCCAATCCAGAAGAGTGATACTTGTACCCTACTTGATCTGCATGAGCATAACAGTCATCTATTTGTTTAATCGGAGTGACATCTTGCTTAATTTTAAGAAGTGAAAGAAACATTCTTCGGACTTCAAAAGAACATATGCCGATGCTTCAAGCATTTTCAGATCAAGCATAGTTTTGAAAGATAGCTCAACAATTATTATCTGAGTGAATTTCATGGTGTCTAGCCAGACACTTGCTATAGATACTCTTACCTTATACATTACACCTACAGGCTTGACCCTTGATTTGTGATCTCCTTGTCAGGCTTCATACAAATAAGTATTAAGTAAGAAATTCCCTGCTCAAGCTAGCTCATACTGTAGGTTTGTGACAGGATGAGGCAGACAAAAATGATGGCAGGAGGTAAAGACACAAGGTTACAACATTTTGTATAATAAGTATTAGTAGCAGGTTGGCAGTTTCTCCCCCCACCCACACCAGTTACCAAAAATGAAGTATTCTGTGTGTCCAGATTTGGAAGTGGACACTTTTCAGGGAATAACAAGTCCAGATGCACTGAACACCTCAATCCTGCAACTGCCTGTATGTAGGACCTGAGATACCAAAGTACAACTAGCTACAGGATCAGAACATAAATTAATGGTATACCCCATTTTTTGCTACACCATGTGGGAAATGTGAAGAAAAAATGACATTTTAAAAGATGAAGACTCTTGATTTCCTTTCCTCTAAAAAACACGCGCACATTAGGATAAGAAAAATTTTAAGCAAAATGGCTGTGTCTTCTGCTTCTCTTGCATAGTACATTCAGGCAGCTGCATTTTCAGACTTTTCATCCACACACCTTCCAGTCACAGAATTATGGCTCAAGAGGCTTCTCCATCATCTTCAGTCCAAGGCGCCCAACCATTAAGATGCTGTTGAAAGGAAAATGCTGTGAGCTCACTGAAGGTAAAACACAAAACCAAATAACAAATTCAGAATAAACCCAAGAGCTAGAAAATAACTGAAATGGTTTGGTTTTATTTAGCTCTGATACATGAAACATATTCTCCAAATACATGTAGATTAAACTATTATAAAGACATAAATATAAAGGTTATTAAAAATATAGGCATGAACAGGAACATAGTGTGTAGTACCTGGCACCAGCTATTAACCCTGCGGGAATGAATTTTCTGGAGTTGTAAAATCTCATCCCCATAACTGCAGTCAAGGTTCCAGATGCAACTGACCGAAAGACAAGAAGAAAAACCAAGTCAAGTATTGTAAAGGAATCTGAGGTGAGAGCACTGAGTTAGCAGAAAATAATCAATAAGTAACAATGTCAAGTGAACTGAGATAGGACTCTTTCTACAGGCAGAAGGGGAAAAACCTACAGCAGACCTGCATATACTTCTGTATACAAACTAGCCTCCAAATCAATATTTTACCCTTTGATTTTACAAAGCACATTCTTTAAACTCAAGTCCCCCTCCCACAAGTACTCTCTCGTGTTGATCAGAAATAGGTCATTCTAACGAGAACCTGAAGTCTGAGAACCCCTAAATCTTTGGACATATCATAAAAACTGTATTTCTCATTTTATCCCCATCAGTATAACATGGGTTTCCTTAGCTATGTCCCAGAAGTGTTGTGAGGGAGTTTGTAAAGTGCTTTGAAACTGAAGCATGTCATACAAGGGCTAAGTATTAGTAATATGTTTCGTAACCTTCCATTATCCAAGCAGAAAGTAGGGCAGGGTGGCATCTTAGACTGTGTGTAGACGAAACGAGGGACGTGTGCATGACACTTTAAAGTGGGCTAAATGCTTTTGCACCACTTTAATGATGTCTGTTTGCACGCCTCTGGCATACTGTGCATTAATTACAGCCACTGTAGCAAATTCAGCAGTGTAATGCACATTAAATGACTTGGGGTGCAACGAACTAAAACTCCTCTACCAGCTGTGGAGCAAAGCACCGGGCTCCATGCAGCTCAGGGACTCTGCAGGAAGCACTACAGGGAACCTGGCAGCAGCTCAGGAAGGCAGGCTCTGCCCAAGAGGGGAAAAAAAAGTGGCAAGCCCAATCTTCCTTCCCACCCCGCAGAGCCTGGCTGCCTGCCTGAGCTGCGCAGGGGCCCAGTGCTTCCCTCCATGGCTGTGCTGCCCACCAGGACTGCCCAAGCTGAGTGCCTGTGGGTAGGTGTGGGGTGAGGGCTGCCACAGAGGACCCGCTGCCTCCCGCAGCCCAAGGACCGCTCTGCCTGCTAGCAGCTCACCTGCCCCTCCCCACCGCCAGAGAGGCAGGTAAGTCAGGTGTGTGCATGACATGGGAATTTAATTGGCCCTAAACTGAAGCGGTGTTTTTAAAAACCCACTGCTTCAATTTAGGGCCCCCATTTAGTCTACACATACCCTTAGAGACTAACTGATTGAGAGAGGCATAAGGTTTCATAGACAAAAACCTGCTTGTTTAGAAGTTATCTTCATCACAGTATCTAATGAAGTGGCCTGTCACTTGTGAAAGTTTATACCTCTCTGAACCAGTTAATCTGAAAGGGCCTTTATATATGTGCTCCAGGATGGGGATGGGAGGGCACTTTAATTAAAGCACCCGAAGTGCCATAAGTATCAGCATCTTCGCACTGAAAAACGGCAGGGGGGACACGGCGGTGCTTTAACTAAGGTCATTCAACAAACTTTAGTTAAAGTGTCCCTGCTGCCATTTTTCAGTACAGGGATGCTGATACACATGATGCTGGAATCTGCTGAAGTGCGGTAATTACAGTGCATCTGAGCAGCCTCCCTGCATTTGTATAGGCACCCAAAGTGCCACCGTGCCCTGCCTTGTCTGTCCAAACTAACATGGTTAACTACTTATCTCTTTCCATAATTCAACTTAAAAGATAAACCAAATCATCAGCCATGTTCATGGGATTGCTGATTTAAGTAGCTTCATAGAACTGGTAAAAGGTACTGCAAGGCTTGAACAGATGGGCTGAAAACTCAGCACAGCACATACCCCAAAGCAACAATGAAGTCCTCAACCTGAAGATGTAGAACTAATCTACAGTTGGGTTGAAGCCACAAAGGCAAAACCAGAGGAGGGGGAAAAACAGCTGATTCTACTTCTCTGCGGAGTTTCAGCCTGTGTCTGCATGTTACACTCTGACCCTCCAAGGCACTATCCTCAACAAGACCACTCTACCCTTTTGGTCCTCATAACAAGTGTTACCACAAAGCATTAGGCAAAGGTGTCTGAAAGCCCCTGCATGATCTAGCCGCTCTCTGAGACAACATTCCTGCTGCCTATCGACCCATGGAGGGGCTCACAAAATTGGATGCATGTGAACTGTGCCCAGTTTGGGCTCATACTGATAAGTGGTCCTGATTTTGCATGGTGCCAGTTACTTCTAGTCTGGCAGACAAGGGCTCTCAGCCTCTTCCACTATCAGGCCCCATAAATAATATTAATCCTTATCATGAAGGAGTGAATATTTATTTATTCCATCATCATGAAACAGTGATGCATTTTTCACAGCCACATATTCTTCCATGTCCCTGTCTCCAGCTGACATGAGATCTACATTGGAGCAGATATGTGCAATGCACAAGACACTGATTTTTTAACCAAATAGAGCCCCTTTGGAAGTCCAGGAGTGAATAAGGTTATCCCCATGAACATGGTTTTTAGAATTAGGTGCCGTTTTTATGGCACGCTTCCTTTGGAAGCGGAACTGGCGAGCAGCCTTGCTGAGATCCATAAATAAAGTAAAACTCTGTAGGCCAGCTGTGTGAAACAAGTCAGTAAAAAGTGTTATCAAGTTTATGATAATAAACATTGAATATGCATGCGTCAGGTCCATTTAATAGACATTTTTAAGTGTACTTACTCAGGGAAAGCCACACATTCTTTGGGTCCTTGGACTGCTGGTAAGCACCCAGCCCAGCTAACCCCCCAAAAAGAAGGCCAGCAGCTAGAGATGGGACACTACCTTGAATAAATCAAAGACATACACTCATGAATAGAAGAGCTGATAACCCAGTCCACAAACAAAACAACCCCAAAATTACATTTTTCACTAAGCCAAGAGAGGAAGGCATTAGTGCTTAAGATCATCAGCAAATATTGGTTCAGTCAGTTTTCACTCACATGGCTATTTGGCAGATCCTAAAAAAGCACCATTATCAAATAAATAGATTTGGAATAGCTGCTAGTCCAATATTGTTATACTTAGCTGGCAATATAAACATTAGACATTGATCAATAAGAAACAGTCCCATATAAAAGTTTAGTTAACACCCTCTACAGGTTTAGGCACGTATCAATATGCCTAAGGTATCCAGGTTGTAGCCGTCTTGGTCTAGTCCAATATGGCTACAACCTGGATACTCAACACATGGAAGATACTGAATTTTAGCCAATTTTTAAAAATGAAATCTTCATATTTTCCCAAGCAGGAAACAACTGTGACCACCTGAAACTGGAGATCCTGCCCCTGCCTTTGTTTCAAGGTAATTTGCATCATCACAGATCCTCACAGGAGGTGAGAGGCTTCAGACCAGCTATGAACCGACTGCCCAGAGGAGTTTTTCCATCTAGTGACTCCTCTGTGAAATCCTATGAAATACAAACTTTCATTTCTACTCAGGAGAACTTCTAAAATCTTTTCTACAATGCCTGATTAAGTGTGTGTGCCAGAAAGCTTACAATTAAAGGCATTTTTTTGCAAAAATCTTGTTGGCTTATTAAAAGATATCATCTCTACTATGAGTCATATGCCTAAAGTGCTTCAGAGCTAAACCTCCTACAACGGAAATTCACAGAATAGTGAATGCACACAGGTGTGACCTTATATTGAGTTCACATTTATGGTATAGGCAAAGAAGATATATAATGGAGACTGGGCTTATACTGGAAACTGGGTTGCAAGTTTAACTACAGATTGACTACTGTCCCTTAATAATCCAAATGGTACAGCTAGAATGAATATAACATATGTAACTATAGATAATTAAAGGTTTTATCATGGAATAGAAATTACAGTTTTTTTGCCGTTCCAAACTGAGACAGAAGATTAAGAACGCAAAGGGACTAAAGTATTTAATTTTGGAAACAAAGGGGTCTGGGCTGCCTCACAGGATTTTATGCTTTTTACATTTTTTTGAACACTAAACATGAGTCCCTGGTAGGTCTACCTCCTTTGCAGGCTACCCCACAATCGAGGCTCTCCACTCCTGGGGTTACACCAACCAACTCAGTGCCTGTGGCTCCCCAAAATCCTGCCTGCCTACCATAACAAATCATGCATGCACTTCAGGACTCAATGTGAAAATGTAAATACCCTATCTCCACTGCACCCACTCTTCACTAGTAAAAAATGTAGTATTTTGGCCTATTTTCACAGGAGGATAGGACTGAAAATAGGATTTATGAGGTCATCTACTCAGGCCCTTGCTTAAGGCAGGATCATGCTGGACTAAACCATCCCAGCCAAACATCTTTCTAACTTGCGTTTGAAAATTTCCAGGGATGGAGATGCCACTTCTCTATGCAGCCTGTTCCAATGTTTGCCCACGTTCATAATCAGAAGGGATGATCCCAGGCCCCATCCTTTAATCCAGTCATAAAACAAAGAGGATAGGAATTTACCAATACTGTACCTGCTTTTGTATAACCGATTACTCCACCCGAAGCAATCAGCGCAGCATAGCTAAAGCCAATCCAGTCCCAACTCATCCTAAGAACATAAAGTGAAATTAGGCATAATTCATTGTTTTAGTTCCATCCCCACTGTATGTTTTTATTTGCTTACTTGAATGTTTATGAAGAGTGCTACATGAGAGACCTCAGGGACCATAGCACACAGCACAGCTCCATGCTGTGGAAATGCTGTGGAAAATGCCAGCTCTTCACTTCTGATCATTTTTTGACTACAAAAAATAATAAAGCAATTCTTCTGTTGCAAAGAACTCAGAAAGATCCCAACAGGAATGGTTTTAACACTATGGATTCCTGTGGGAGAACTCTGGGTTTATCTTGTAAATCATGTTTGCAAACCTAACAGTGCTAACACTGTGCAACACCCTGGGGCACACTTCAAAGGATCTCAAGGGTGCCCCAGGGTGAGGCTGAGAATCACGGCTCTAAGAAAACTCTCAATAAGGCATTAAGATCTGCAAATGTTAAGCAACAATTTTGACTCCCACAAGCCTGACTTTTCCAGCCATATTTTCCCTAACCCCCATCTCCCTTCCCCTTTCCCCTTCTGTATTCAAACCACTCTCTCCACTTGATACACCACTCTGTGCATCTCCTTTCACAGCATCTGATGAAGTGAGCTCAGTCTCATGAACGCTCATCCTATACATCTCTGGTTTTGTTCATCTGCACGGTTCAACTCTACCCTGTCTGACTTGAGACTAACACATCTAATTCCCACACAGACACAGTTGCTTCAATGCCACTATGCAGTCAGATGAACAGTCATTCCAAGCTTGAAATCCCAACTGCATGAAGGCATATAGCATATTACCAGCATGTATGGGTGGAAGGAAAGGGACCAGCTGTGAGCTAACTTGCAGTAAGACAGGCCCACTTGTTGCACTAAGGGGTACCATGGGCCCAGGTCCAGCAAGAAAAACTATAAGCCTCTCTTAAAAAGGGAGACCACTGGGAACACAACAAGGAATTTCTTGGGACAAATAAAACAGGGAAGGGAGTGAGGGTCATAGGTTAACAAGGGATCCAGAAGGTGACACTGAGCAGAGCACACCAGGCAGTGCTCACAGCCCCCGGAAAGAGTCGAGGGAGCGCGTGGACACCGAACAGTGAAATTGCCCTCAGATGAGCCTAGTGGATCAGGGGTTTAGGCCCTCAATGAAGAACTATAAGCCTCCCTTAGCAGGGAGGCCACTGGGAACAGAGCAGCTGATTCTGGGGGACAACTAAAGAGAAAACAGTAAGGTCACAGGTTCAAAATAAGCATGCCAAGAAGGGACACTGAGCAAAGCACATCACACAGCAGCCACTGGCCCGTGAACACATCCAAGGAGCCAGTGGACACTGCCCAGTGAAACTCAACCTAGACATATGAATAGATCAGGGACAGGAAAACTGGCCTGCAGTCCTTAGGAGTCCCCCTGGCCACAGCCTCCTCCTGGTCATGTAGATTACTTGTTTGGCTACAGCCAGGAGGAGGTTGACCAGGAGGTCCTGGGACCTGGTGGGGTCATGGATGAGGAGTGCATAAACAAAAAGATGTGTGGAGAAGTGCAGCCAGCACCTCAGGAGGAGTTGCTGGAGGAGGCAGCGAAGGGGCTGCAGCCTGGCACACTCCAGGTTGGCATGTCAGGATCTCCCTGTGCTCACAAAAAGGGCAGGATAAGGCTGAAGTTGGGTACTTATTCTCACTTCCTTTTTCAAAGCTAGTCTATACTCAATAAAAGCTTGTTATTAACGAATTTACATGACCTAAAGAGAGAGAATTTTATTAGCTGTGCATATGTATTCATTAGCAACCAACTTCAGCCTCATAGGGCAGGTGTCAGGCGAGTTGTGAAGTGCATCAGGTACATGCCCGTGGTGACAGCTCCCAGAGGAGCCACCAGCTGCGGTCCCCAGCGGCTCGTCTTCATTGACAGTGTCTTGCCACTTGGTGTCCAGGTGGGATGCGCGGATAGGATGGCAGAGGGTGCAGACCGTGGGCATACAGAGCCGCTGGCAACGGACTGTACAGAAGCAGACTGACAGGATGGGAACTGAAGCAGGGTTGTGGCTGTACCCCATCCCCCAGGGCAAGTGCTAAGTGGCTTCCACATGCCCTCAAGGTCTCTCCTTGACTAATGGGGCTTGAGAGGGCTGCTCTGAAGCTGTGCATTCAGGACAGGCCATTAGAACTAACCAACAGGCATGCTGCAATGGGACTGAGCACAGCTAATACTCCAAGCTGCCCCAACACATCCGGATCGCAACTCTCCCCAACTTCCAGCAGGCCCGGATCTGGAGTCAGCCACAGGCCGCAAATCCAGCCCCAACCTTCCCCAAGGCCTGGCCGGCTTCAGAGGCCCCACCCTTTCCGGGGGCGCGACGCCGCCACGGCTCCCCCTGCCAGAGGGCAGCCCGCAACTGCCGGGGCGGCTGCCACCACCGGGGAGGGCCAGCAGCGACCCGCCGAAAGGGGGCGGGGGAGCACCGAGCGAGGCCGAGGCCCCGCCCCCGCGCTGCCGGCCGGGCTCGGGCCCGATCGCCGCACCCGCACTGACCTTGGCCGCGCGGGGATAGAACGCTAGCTCCGAACGTGGCGACCCCGGGGTTCCGAAATCGAACGCTCCGGGAAAGTGGCCAATCAGGGCTCCGTGCGTTGTTGCACTAATCCAGGCGGAACAGCGCGTTTCCCGGCATCCCCCTACCTCCCCGGGGCGGGGATGGCCCGGGTCTCGCTACAGCGTGCTGCCCCGCCCCCTCCTTGCAGCTGGCTCGGAAGCAGGCGAGGCAGCCTGGGCGTGCGGCGGCGATGAGGGAGCAGGGGGCTTGTGCCTGCATTTCCTGGTGGCCCCGGAGGGCGCGCCCTGCTTAGGGCGCTGTGACAGGAACAGGGTGGGCCACATCCGGAGTGCTGTGTCAGGCTTGAGGCCCTGCACTACAGAAAGGATGTGGACAAGTTGGAGAGCCCAGCAGAGGGCAACAACAATGGTGAGGGGGCTGGGACACGACCGTGAGAGGAAGAGCCCTTTCCCATTATAGTACCTACCTACCAAATTAGCAGAAGGAAAGCATGAAGGGTCTTTCTCCACCGTATTTCCCGGCAGGCTTGCACAAGTTGTTAGGTAAACAGAGCCTGATGGTGGGTATAGTTTAAAATATAGCTATCCTTGACTGTAACCAATATATTCTTCACCTCTATATAGTGTAAATTAATGGTTTATATTAGCGTGCAGTAAGCAAATGATCTCTGAACAGGTGCTCAGGCTGCCTTCCTATTGAGGGAAAAAAAAGATTTCTTAAAGTAAGTGGCAGTAAGGTGCAGAGGTCAAAGGCCTGGGGCAGAGGGTCCGACTTGATCTACTGAGGTCCCTTCTGACCCTAAAAATCCATGAAATCTATGAGATGTCTTCAGTGTATGGTTAATGCTGGGTCTTGCATTTGTTTTATCTTGAATACCATTACTTAGAAAAACCTGTTTGGAGGTGTTCTGAGCTGGAGGTAGCTGCCTTGGTATGGGTTTGGGCTGGAACCCAGTACTACTTCAGTGAAGCTATGAGGAAAGTCACTGGTGCTGATTGCCCTCTCATGTTCTGCCCACATTTTCCCTAAAGAACAGAAAATTGCTCCCATCATTTACCAGGAAGAGCGCCACACAAAGAACCATGAAACATGCATGCATGTTGTGCCATACCTCTTACTGTACACACACAACATACAAAAGGCTTTACTGTGTGGACACTTGCTCATGGCATAGATCAGGGGTGGCTAACCCATGGCATGCATGCCACAAGTGGCACATGCAGCTCTTGTGTGTTTGGTGCCCACACATTGCTGGAATGGAGGTAGAAGGACTGAAGCCAATAGTAATGTGGTGCTTAGGGGAGGTGGGGCAGCACAGAGGCTGTGGCAAGAGGCATCAGGTGTCAACACTAGAAGCCAGGTTAACCTGTCCCTGGCCCAGCAACTCACCATTTTATAAGGTTGTGTTTGGCAGAGGCAGCTTCATCTTAATGCAGTGTCCTACCCCTATACCAGTCCATATCACCAAAGGCTTAAGCCACCTGCCACTATTCTGATGCTCCAGATCCCTCAGATAATGCACTTTGCAGATAAATTCCAGATATGCCTCTGGTGGGTGAGGGTCAGAGCGGTACTCGGGGATGGGCCAAGACTTAGGTTGTGGCTCATCATCAGCTAAAACAATCAGCAGCCACTGGCCTAGGCTACC
Source organism: Crocodylus siamensis (assembly GCF_052110815.1). NCBI lineage: Eukaryota > Metazoa > Chordata > Crocodylia > Crocodylidae > Crocodylus > Crocodylus siamensis. Next base: position 130,398,288 of record NC_143397.1, on the reverse strand, counting down.
CCAGGTGCTCAGACCTGATTGCCAGTCCCCTGAGTTAAAAGCACAGTGAAGATACAGCACCTCAGAGGTGATAAATGCAAATTCAGAGTGCTCAGTGCCTCTCATGATCAAGCCAGAAGTTAAAGCTCAGACTGTCAGGTGTCAGGGGAACAAGTGACTAGTGCATCAAGGCAAGCTCCAGTGCCTCAGGCCTGCCAGAAGGCAGAGAGCTGTGTTGCAGATCACCTGTGAGGCATGGGAGTGGGTACTGAGGAGGATGGAGCCCAAACTAGCCCTTAAAACAACAAGCACAAGCACCTGTCATCTTAAGAGTAAGAGCAGGCTAGCCCCCAGCTGGTCCTGGTTACCTGAGTAGGCTTCGGCTGCCAGTGGCCTAACTACTCCCAGCTGCCTTCATGAGCATGACTACCTTAAAATCAGCAGCTCTTTCAGTTGCTAGCAGGGTAATCAATAGGATAGGTAGTTTTCTATTTCATTCTTGGTGCTGTTACTTTGCTTCTGCTGGCTGGTTCCTAGTTTTTCCTGTTCCTTGGGTCTTGCTTTTTGGTTTGTTGCTGCCAAGTTTTTACCAGGGCCTGGAACTTGGTTTCTTTTTCCCCGATCTGTAGATATGGTTGCTAAGAATATAGACTTTCTTGAGCCCATGTTGAGGAAAACTACAGCTAGTGGTAGTGCTGCTGATGGCAATGTCTTCTGTGTGCTAGAGAATGATTTTGATTGACATCAGGTATATCAAGGATCACCCCTTAGCTCCTACTTAAGGAAGCTGGTAAAATAGCATTGCATAGCCTGATGCTACTGAAATGCTACCATGTAAGCATGGTCATGTGCTAGACTGAAAGCAAAACTCCCTGAAAAATCTGAGTGGAAAAGAAAGAAAGAAAAAACAGAAAACAAAACAAAAAAAAAACTAGGGTAGATGTTGTGATGATGAATGTTGCTTGGTGAAAAAGAGAAGTGAAAAGTCCTCTTGAGGCTTTTTAACAAGACACTGTAGGTTAAATACAGAGGTGGTGTGGTACCTATGTATTTGGTTTTGCTGTCAGCATAGAAAACAAACATGAAGTTAGCAAAAGAGAAGCCTAAGTGTTCTGACTGCACAGTTGCTACTGAGCTGCCGAAACAGAGAAAGTTGTGGTTTCGTAACATTGTCAAAATAATAAAACGCCTGTGCTGCAGTGTGCTGCAAAACCGTATCAAAAGGTGAGCAGCTAGCCCAACGAGGCAGCAGCTCAGGGCGGCTCACCCAACAAAGAAGCTGCTCAAGGTGGCCTGACAAAATTTTAACCACAACGGGATACGGCAGCTACAATGTGAACTTGGCTGCACAGTGCATCTGAAGGTCTGCTAACAGCAGGTGGGTAGCCACTTAGCCAATCACAGTAATGGTTAATCTAAATTTGGTTCTAAATTCCGCTTGAATGTGAATAAATTTGGGATGAAGTTTGAGCAAAGTGTGCGGATCTTTGGGTTCCCATAGATGCATACTACTGGGGAAACAAATGACTTGAGGAGCTCTGCGGGTGCTGCAGAACTGATGACTTACCTGATCTGCTCCAGGCATCACCTGTAAGGGTGTCTTTAACAAATTGCACATAAGAGGTAACAAGGCTTGAACATGCTATATTGAATTTTGTAAGTATACTCTAAGTTATTCTTTCTCTCTTAAATAAAACAAAGCTTGCCTCAGAGATCTGTGTGTCTATTTTAAGTACCTCATCCACTCGATCCAATTATGGGTACAACAGGTAGGATTTTTTTAGAAGGATAAAATAGACCCTAGCTTATTTTGATTTTGTTTATATAGTGAGTACTTTCTTAATGTTTCTATAACTTCCAAGCATACAGCTATACTTCTTGGGCAGGCTTGTCTGAACAGATATTGTCCAGCCTTTAAAAAATACTCGGAGATCAGCAATATTAAACAGACCAGCTATTTGGGCTACCAGCCTGCCTCTCCCTTTTCCTAGTTACTGAGTGCACTTTATTTATCTCATGTCTCCATTTGTTGCTGGGTTGGATTGCACAGTTCTTAGACCAGACCATAAACTACAGAACTCTATGGCAATCATGCTTATCCAGTAGCTCCAAATGAGTTTTCTTTGCCAGTCTGACCCAAAAACTAATGTGTCCTTATTAACATTAGGACCAAAGCAATTAGTGGGGGTTATTAACTGTTGCCCAGCCTAACTAGGAGTTTACCATGCCCAAAGGTAACCCTGACTAGCAAAAAATCTGCACATCTGTGAGGGTTTCTGAATCACGGTGCTTCTTGAAGCCAGACTGCTTGTATGGGCATACAGCTTCTTTTTTCTTTTCTTCATAATAACTTCCAAAAAAGCATAACCTTAGGAGGGAGCAACTAATTTGTTTGTTGTGCAGTAATTCCCATTAGTTAATGGTAGACTTGGGTATTAAGGCAGAATTAGGCCCTTGGCTAGCAGCTTTCCATGTCTGCTTTGCCAGCTTAAGCTATATCCTGTGGAATTACTGCAGCTATATCCTGTGGAATTACTGCAGCATCACCACAGACCCTGGTGACTTGCATGTGTTTGTCCTTATGTGCACAGCATTCTGGGTAAATGTCATGGGACAGTATTGCGCTGCTGGACTCTCTGCATTCTGGGATGGTTTTATCTTGCATTGGGGGGCACATACTTGAAATCTGAGACCTGGCCGAACTAACCAGTTCCCTGAATTCCTCTTCATTCTGTAAATCTTCTGGCTTCTGTAAGCTCCTATCACTTTAAAAATGTTGCAAAGTGGTATAGAGGAAATATGGAGTCCAGTGGACCTGACAGTGAATGCAAACAGGCTGAGGTATATATACTGGTAGTTGTGGCTGAATGGCTTTGAAAGACCCAAATGGCTGTGGTTATGGCTTGACAATACAGGTAGCATAAGGATAAGAAACTGAAGAGTTATTTGTACATTGATTCTTCTTCCCACCCTATCCCACTCCAGCTGGAGGCTGAAAGCAAAGGTAGAGGCAAGAGGAAAAACAATGCAGTCAATAAATAGTGTTGTATTGAGTCAGCTACTGAGAAATCTTGCAAGAAAAGAAACAAGAGCTGTTCCAATCCCTTCTCTCTCTATCTGGGATGCATCTAACTTCTTGTCTTCCTTGCAAATATATCTAAACCCAAGAGTGATCATTGTCAGCTTGCAGTGAAAGACATGCCGCTTGTCAGACTTGCTTATAACAGCAGGCCATGAACCCTGCCATAATTTAGTGCATGTAGGTCACCTGTGCCTTTTCACATGATCTCAATCTGTACTGCACTGGGTCATGAGCTACCTGCTCCTTACAGTTAGGAAAGTGGTCTTTAGCATGCTCTCATCTCCCTTCTTAGTAGCCCCAGGTTCCCTTCTGTACTTTAGTTCCCAAAGACCCATAGCTTTTCATTTGACACGGAGCTCCAGACAGTTGTTTTTCTGTCTGCCATGGTACCATTGCCCTGAAACAGTTTTAAACTGTTTTCAAATGAATGATCAATATACAGAACAATCTATCTAAGTACAATTTCAAGGAAAATTATGACTGTGGTGACATTAATAATGTAGACAATTGATTAAATTATCATGGAAGAAATATGGCTAGGCACTGCCTAAAGTGCCTTAATGGGCAAACTGCTCCTGCAATCAAGAAGGTATTTGTTAGGATGTATGACTAAGGGTGTAAACATGGTCTGTACAAACAGTCACACAACTGTTTCCTTGCACAACAATGATATAGATGTTATATAACGAACTAATTAAAGAATATCTCTTGAGCTTGCCAGCAATTAATTAGCACTCATTCTGCATTAACACACATTCTAAATGCCTACGTATTTTTTATGAGTATCCAACCATAATATGTACACACAAGTTTACCCCTAACTCAAATTACTTTTAAAAAAATCAAATTTGTTCTTACAAGAATTAAATATAATGATTTAGCAATCCTACTCTGACCATTTCTAGACATTATAAAATTGAGAGTATTAAACATGACCACTCAAGTGTACCTACGATAATAACTACATTTGTCCATTGGTTCTACATCATATAAGTTAAATGACATATACAAAATCAAACAGAAATTCCTACCTTGAAGCCTGTTTTCCTGAATCATGGGCACAATAAATATCTGTACCTGGAGTTAGCGTATTTTGGTCATCTTACTCTTGACGAAATCTTAAATGCAGCTGATGATCTAGGGTGCTTTAAATTTAAAAAAGTCTGGCTGGAAGGGAGAAGGAAGATTTAAGAAATCAAGTGTCATAAGCTATAAGATGATATAGGACTTAGAGGTTCATCTTCTAGGATGATGTTGCCAGCAGTGTGGTCTTGTCATAAGTCAGCTTGAGAGTTGAAAAGGTAGGAGTCACGATTCTAGTGATCTTTCCTCAGATCTTTTCAGAGGTCTTTCTCCCCTTACTGAACCAAAAATCTTAGACCAAGGTGGAGCCGTAGCCAGCCAAGGCTGTTGTTTGGAATGATGTTCCTGTTACTTTGTTCTGCATATTGGCTTCCCCCCAAATTTTGGCATCCTAGGCAACTGCCTAGTTTGCCTAATGGTTGGACCAGTCCTGAACAGGCCCCTTATCCTCATGCTTGCTTCTCTTGGTGCTTCCCTTAATATTCTCCTATATTTTTCCCTCTTTTCCACATTGTTTTCTCAGTTTCTGTTTACACCGCCCTTTTTCAGTCCCCGTATTTCTCCAGCACTCACCCCTCCTGGCTCCTTCCCAATCACTTTTCAGTCCACTTAATGGCTAGTGCCTTTGAGCTTTTGAGAACATAAACTACATTTTCAAGAATCTGACAACTTGCAGAAACAACTGACCTACATTCTTGCATCACATCTGAACTGCAGGTGCAATTGTGACCCTTAGCCATGCAATACTACCTGCAAAGGCACAGAGAGTATTTAACTATGTTAGTGCCTATATTTATCAGCTCTTCATTTCACATAAAAACCCTTCTTTAAAAATGGGGATTAACTTGTTGCCCTGCTAGAATTTTAGCCTATATTTGATAAAGCAATTCAGTTATCACTTGTTGGCTTCCATACATGACAGTGATCCAACATCCTTTTCAGAAAATAAAGCCTTTTGGGGGGGGGATGTTAAAATTTCTTGAAAAATTCCACAATTTTTCCAAGAAGACAATGTTTAATCACCATCAAAGTCAGAAAGTTGTTCTAACTCTCCAAGCTACATTTCTTCTGCAATAGACTATGGTCTATGACCAACAGAGTCAGTCTCCCTCGAGCCCAAGTCTGCTCATTATCTACAGAATAAACCCCTTCACTCCATATCTTCAAACACAGGTTTGCATGGAGCTGTTGGGGTTCTTACTCTCCCTGAGGGCTGTGGTCTTTGCTCAGGTTCCATTGCTAATGCTTTCATACAGTGCACTGTGCAGGAGTGCAAGGCCACTGGCATCCAGGACTTTGTGGAAAGTAATGCTGTAGACTGGTCAGTGATAAATGTAAAGGTGAAAAACGTGGGATAAGGACGATAAAGTCTTTTTGATAACTATCCTTTACAGTCGCAAAGGATGTAAAGGATAGTTATCATTCAGGGCTATCCAACTTCCAAGCCCTGAGTGGAGGCATCGGAAGAGCACGGCCTGGAGACTGCATGTTTCCCAGGCTACAGCAGGCAAGGCATGGGCCATGGGCCTGTGCACCATGCAGACCCTCCTGCCCTCTACCCTCCCTCCCCAGTTGCACCATGTGCCCACATTGGTACCCCCCCACCATGCACTTCACCACAGATATGATCTCCCCCATCCTGCCATGCTAAGTGCTGGCCCCAGATGTACCCACAATTCCTTGCATAGCACACTGCACTGCTGCATGCTTTGGGACAGAGGCAGGGCATGGCATGGCAGCCAGATTAAGGAGGGGGAACCTAGAGACTGTCTGTATTGCAACCAGATTAATGTCCAGAGGAGAGCCACGCAAATGATTAGAGGACAAGAGAACAGGCCTTATCTTGCTGGGATCATTTGATCCCTGCTGACTTCCTGCCCTTTGAGCAGGGGGCTGGACCCAATGATTTTGCGAGGTCTCCTTCAGTCCTAGTGTCTATGAAATCTATGTGGGGAGCAGTGGCCAGGCAGGAGCTGGCACCACCACTTAACCCACTGCAGGCAACAGGTGGTCCTTGGTCTGCCAGCTGTACAGCCCTACAGATGCAGGCTGTCTGCTAGAGGCATAGATGGGAAGTTCAGCACCCTGGGCAGTCATGGTGCATGGGGCAGCAGCAGCAGTTGGGTTGCCAGCTGTGGCAGGTCAGAAGCAGAAGCTGCTGCTATTTTTGTGAGGTGTACTTCCTACCCTTCCCCACCCCCAAGTTGGCACCTGAGACTCTAGTTTTCATCCTGGTTACACTACCACAGGGGTGGGCAAAATGAAGCCCTCAGGCTAGATGTGGCCCACCAGCCTATTCTATCCGGCCCATGGGGCCCGTAAAAAATTTAAAAAATTAATATTTATCTGCCCCTGGCTGCCTGTCATGCAGCCCTTGATGGCTTGCCAAAAGTTAGTATGAGACCCCCCTCCCGAAATAATTGCCCACCCCTGCACTACTGCCACCTGCTGTTGCTAGATCAGCGGTGTACATTTCTGCATTTTCACCCAGGGCAGAGAAACTTCTTTTTAGAGCTAGGGAATTCTTGGATCTACTATAATTGCATGTAACTAACATGAAAGTTTTGCCGCTCCCCTCTCGCTATGAAAGCAGAAAAATGCCTGGGATAGTTCAGAATAAGCATAGTGAGAGTTACCTAGATCAACACTACCTCTGAGAATTGCACTGTTAAAAGGGCTTCTTATAGGTGGCTGTTCTGCTACCCTCCTTATCTTGAATTCACCTTGCTGTAGCCATAGTGTTGGCTATACAGGTGACTTGACAAAAGCCCAGTGAGGATGATGGGAACTTTTCCATTGTTTTTAGCCTTTGGGTAATGAACCTGGAGAGTATTAACTTGTCAGATGCTTAGAAAATGTACCTTAAATAGGTGTACATCAGCTGTGTATGGCATATAGTTGAAGCATTTGAGTTGACAATAAAGAAATGATATGGAAAAGAGTTGCTAACTATGACTTAGACACTTGAAGCAAATCCCTGAGTGAAATGCCTGCTCCATTTTGAATACTCTTATTTTTAGCAAGAGTCAGAGCTATGAAATTAGGGGGTTACACTGTAAACATATATACCAGCTTATAAAACTGAATGGCAGAGTTCTGTACTGCTTGTATACTTACCTATTCAGGGTAAAATCACAAAACCAAAATGACCCCGTTCCATATATATGTGATGGCCAGAACTAAAGAAATTAATAAGCAATAAATATGTGCTTCTTGGAGGCATTTGGAACTTTTGTCTAATATGAAGCTTTTGTCTAATATGAAGCTTTTGTCTAATATGAAGTATTTTTGTAACCCGCAAATGTAACTTGTAACTGTTTGTGGAACCGACTAGGCGTCAAAGACAAAGCTATAACTGTGAAATTAGCTGACCTAATAGTTCTTTCTCACTCAGAATTTAGCCTTGATGATGATAAAAACTGGATTCAACTGCCCAGCTTATCTAGTACATTTCAAAAAGGACATCTCAAAAAAGCATAGTTGAAAAGTTTTGAAGGGGCTGGATTTAGGCGGAGTAATGTTAATTTTAAACCTGAAGATGTTGCAATTTGCTTATTGGATAAACCCAAGATTGGGCAGTAACTTATTATAATAATTTCTAACACCTTTTAACCCCAGAGGATAACAGCTATAAAGCAATATTATGAATGGCTATATAACTAAAAAATTAGCACAATTAGAATATAAAAGAACACACGCATCATAGTAACCCTCCAGAAGGACGGAACAGAAAGGTCATTGATGTCCCATACCCCACGGATATCTCTTACTCCCTGCGAGTGAGAACCAGATCCTGACTGAGGGGCTTCCACCAGTATCCTTCGAGCAGGCCAGTTCAGACACATCTGACTTTGCTGATTCAACTTGCCGTGCATCTTCTAACTGAGGGACTACCGATAAGTTACTAACCAAGTGGGAACTCTTGGTTAATTTCGTTTATCTGTTTTATTATCATTGTCAATTTTAATCTGTATTGTTATGTTGTTTGCTTATTAGTTTAACCTTTTTATTAACTATTATATATGCACACCATATCTTTAGTTGTCATAAGTAAAATTCATTCTTTTTTGTAAGTGAAACTTGTTTCTTTCCTTTCCAGCATCGCCTTCTCAGTCCCGAACCAAAAAGCCCAGTGGCTAATAAAGTTGCAGTGCTCGGTCACAACTAAATTGATATACTCACAGTGCCCAGCTGGCCTGTGACATATATATGTAGTCTCCCAGTGAATGCGGAATTGTCCTGGTGGCGAAGTGAGGGCAAAGCAGCAGTGAACGTGGGTTACTGTTGCTCGTGTTCCTCAAATAGTAAAATGTAAAGCTTTCTCTCTTTCCTCAGTGACCTGTTTGTATCTCTGTACCACTGCTTCCTGTCTGCATCTCTACCATCAGAACATGGGAGAATAGAAAAGGAAATGGAGAGTAGAATTGTACCATTTTGTTTTATATTTTAATTCGAGATAAGCAGTGAGATTTACCAGTCCAAACTAGCACAATTTTAAAGATCATATAATTGAATGCATGTTGCCCACAGTACATAAAAGCTTGCTATTCTTGGGAGTAGATAACTTTCAGCACTTAGAAGCCTGTGAGTGTGTCTCGTGATGAGATCATAGCTTGTACAGACATTCTTGAGGTAGTTCATGTGCTGATAATGGTTAAAGTACAGTTGCCTGAAGCTCCTCCTAATTGTTTGTGGACCTATAATCCAAGGAGCCAAGTGGGTTTTGCAACCTGCATGGAATCCTTTGCTGCCAGCAACTGAATGCTTTGTTACATGATCTGCCTAGTTTAAAGCTAGTTTAGCCCTGTTCATGTGTTGCCATGGCTGATCAGGATTGCAGTCCTGACATACTAAGTCTCCTAGAATTTTAATGGGACTTATACTCCTGTGGCCAATTTAACCCAGGTATTTAGGTGCCTGAACAACTGTCTAGGTCTCCAGTGGCATTTGAGTCCTAACCACATTGTTAGCACCTCAATATCTCTTGGCAGAAGTACAAAACTATGTACAATTGACATGCAGACGAAAATGTTTCTGAAAATGAAACTCAAGAATGTAAGTGACCCAAGTGCTTCTGAAAATTGTGCCCAGAGATGACACCCAGGAAAGTCAATCATAGACAGCACTGGGATTGTAGCAGGAGAAGGAAAGGGGAAAATTCCCTAGCTTAGAAAACACTTTGTCCAGGGATGGATCCAGCAGTGTGGCTGCACCCCTTTCACCAGGTAGCAGAAGCAGCAGCTGTAGACTTTAGGTCCCTGAAAATGTAAGAATCCCCCTTCCCTTTCCCTCCATACTAGAAGCACATCCTTCCTCTCCCATTCTTTCCTCCTTTGCCTGCCACTGCCAGTGTCCTCAGTTTCTCAAGGGCTGGGCTCAGCCCAGGACACTGGCGAGATCAGGCAGATAGGTTCCCGTTCTCTGCCTCTCCCCTTGGGTGCTCCCTATAAACCCAGGAGCAGGCACAGGAACCTACCCACCTCCAGACAACCTGGGTTGAGCCCAGCTGCAACAAAAACAGGCTGAAGCAAGACAGGAGCTCCCCTTGCCCTCAGAACAGTGCAGACAGCGGGGAGAGGAGGGGGCATACTTCTGAGCATAGACGGGAAGGGAGAAGGGACATGATTGGTTAACTTTTTCAGAACGTAGTCCCTTGCTGCTTCTCCTTGCTGACCCCGGTGGGGAGGGAGGGAGGGAGGAGGCTAGGAGTGGCAGGTGCTATTGCTGTCTCTGTTCATAGAATCATAGAAAATTAGGGTTGAAAGAGACCTCAGGAGGTCACATCTAGTCCAATCCCCTGCTCAAAGCAGGACCATTCCCAGCTAAATCATCCCAGCCAAGGCTCTGTCTAGCTAGGACTTAACAACATCCAAGGATGGAGAGACCACAACCTCTCTGGCTAACCTGTTCCCAGTGTTTTCCTTTCCTCCTAATAAGAGTTTTTCCTAATATCTAACCTAAATTTCCCTTGCTGCAACTTGAGACCATTGCTCCTTGTTCTGTCGTCTGCCACCGCTGAGAATAGTCCAGCTCCATCATCTTTGGAACCACCCTTCAGGTAGTTGAAGGATGCTATTAAATCCCACCTCTGTCTTGTCTTTATTCTAAACTAAATAAACCCGGTTCCCTCAGCTTGTCCTAAGTCATGTGCCCTGTCCCCCTAATCATTTTGGTTGCCTTCCACTGGACTCTCTCCAATTTGTCTGCATCCTTTTTGTAGTGGGGGGCCAAAAACTGAACACAGTACTCCAGATGTAGCCTCACCGGTACAGAATAGAGGGAAATAATTACTTCCTTCAATCTGCTGGCAACGCTTCTACTAATGCAGCCCAGTATTCTGTTAGCCTTCTTGGCAAGAAGGGCAAACTGTTGATTCATATACAGCTTATTGTCCACCGTAACCCCAAGGTCCTTTTCTTCAGAGCTGCTGCTTAGCAAGTGGATCCCAAGCCTGTAGCGGTGCATCAGATTTTTCAATCCGAAGTGCAGAACTTTGTGCTTGTCCTTGTTGAACCTCATCAGATTTCTTTTGGCAAGCAAATACAGGATATGCAAGGTGATGCAATGCAAAAGACCTAAAATTACTAGTGCTATTGAAACACAAATCAAGACTAAATAGGGTGACAAAATTCCAGAGGGGTTGATGATCTAGATCAGTGGTTCTCAACAAATGTGTCACAGCACCCTGGGATGCCTTTAGATCCTGTCACGGGCATCTCCCCAGATGAATGGCCAGGCCGCAGTGAAATGGCAGAATGCTAGGCCATAACACAGGCCTCTGGACGGGTGACCCCTGTCATGCTCAAGAGGCAGGGAAGTCAACCGCATCGAACGGCCAGCGAAGCAGGAAGGAAATTGCAACATAATTGGCTAAGCAGAAAACAATGGGGGGACTGAGTGAGGAAGGGGCTACTGACAAGTAAAGACAGAGTGCTGGCAGAAAGGTAACACAATTGGCCAGTAAAAATAAGTGAAAAAGAGTAAAGGTATAAAAGGGTAAAGCCACGAGGCCCTGATGGGGGAAGTTCAAACCATAACTTCAAGCATCAAAGGGCCCGCGGACTGATCACCCGCAGGGTCGCCCCCCCGAGCACTGCCTCTGGTCGTTCTTGAGGCCTCTGCGAAGAGACCAACGTTCCCAGCCATGAAGCCGCTCCTTTTGTTTCCTGTAGCGGTAAGCATGCACGTAAGACTGTAGCTACTTATGTTTGTATTTGTCTCTTTCCTGTAAAAGACATGAGCCATCGACCAAGTCTGGGTCTAGGGTCTTAGCTAGCCGCACCAAGGTCATCCACGATCTTGAAAGCAAGGGGCCTTGACCTGAATGAAGCCTGTGACTCAAACGGACATAATTTCCTGTTTAGCTGTTTGTAATTGTTTTGATTATGTTTTGATTGTTAAATGACCTTTTAAGAGATATGAGCCATTGACCAGGTCTGAGACTAGGGTCCTGGCCAGCTGCACCAAAACCACTCGTGGTTTTGAAAGCAAGGGGCCTTGACCTGAACCTTGTGACCCAACGGACATTGCTCTTCAGCTTTGATTGTTTGATTATTGTGTGTTGTCATAGATTAGTATTATATAGGAAATCATTTGCTTAAGTAGTCAATATTTTATAGGTTAAAGCCAAATAAATATTGCATATTAATCATAAACTGCGTCCTCATTGGTGTCCAGCCCACTGACCTAGCCACAACTGGGCATTTTCAACCTAGTGCGACAGATCCTTTCAAGAGTGCCATGGGACTCGAGCAGTTAGCACTCTTAGGTGTGCAAACAGTGATTCACAAGATAAATCCAAAGACTTCAAATAGGAATTGAGTGTTAAATGCATGCTGACCTGTTGTCTTTCCCAGTCCTTTGTAACAAAAAAGCCAATCTATTATTTTTCCATAGTGACAAACTGTGAAAACTTAGGACCTAGCATTTTTCGAGGGATACCTCAAGCCTAACAAGGGGTGCCTCAAACCAAAACAGTTGAGAACTACTGATCTACATTTTGCGTTTTTAGAATCCAATGTTATTTCTTCTCCTCTGATTTCCACCCTTGTCTGTGCCATTTAGCAGCAAGTGATGCTTACTGTAATCATTTTATCTTTGAAAGAATAATATGACTGTCTCTGGTTGCAATAAAGAAATCTGTATTCATGTAACAATTTATTTCCATGACAATTTATTAAATAACAAAGTAAAACAAAACAAAAAAACCCAGTGGTTTGGACTATGCCAGCTTTTTGGGCTGTGGTATTTATAGGTAGAATGCTCTCTTTCTTTAGGTTTTTCAAGATTATGCAGTGTATTGACTTACTGAAATGGGTAAACATGATCTAATCCTGGGAGTTCTCCACTTGTTCTAGTTCCCTGAAGGGAGCTTCAGTGCAAAATAATCCTTTTGTTTAAATAGTTCACTTGCTGCCTCTGCCCTAATGTATCTGCTGGCTTTCAGAGCCCAGGACAGTCAAAAATTAGTTTCTTCACTTTGTTCTCCCTATTTTGAGGACATTGCTGGGACTGCCTTCCCTTCCCTTTTTATTTCTTGGTCTAGACCAGGGCTGTCAAACTTCAGAATTGTCAGGGGCTACAGACTCCCCAGCCACATGCCTTGTGTACCACAAACTCCCTGGGCTGCTTGTTGTATGGGATGCACACCACACTATATACCCCCCACCGCTTTTTATGGTATCCCCCCATTGCACTGCACTGTACTGATGCCCCTGTACTGTGCTGCAAGCCCTCCACCCCGCTGTGCTCTGGACAACCACTGTCATGCTACACCAGTCTCCAAGTCCTGAGCCTCCTGGGCACAGGTTCTCTCAGCCTTGTAGGCCCTGCCATCCCCACTCCCAGGTGCAGAATCAAGTGGAACCTGAAGGCTTGTGGCAGCAGCAGCAGGAAAGTAATGGGAGGGGATGGCACCGAGACTGGAATCTGGGGACCACAGAACTCTTGGGGACTACATGCAGGCCATGCTCTGTTAATTAGGCAGCCTTAGTCTAGACTTTCTGTTTCACTTTATCTTCACTTTTCTGGATGCTTGCTTGACATATTGAGGCCTCTGTTTCAGAAAAAGACAAGCATCTGTCTTTTGACTACTACACTCCTTAGCATGTTATCTCAAAAATACTCCATAAAATAGACTCTGAAATCACCAGTGATTTCTGAATAGTCACCTTTGATACCTTTCTCTTTACTGGCCTCCTTACCTTGCTAGCTGCAGTACCTCTGGTGCCCAGCTGCTAATGCTTCCCTGGAGAACTTGAACAAGAATTTATCCAAGTGTCTACCCTGATTTCCTTTGGCAGATGGGGAGTTCTTCTAATCCTATGCCATATCCCACCTGGGAGAACTAAAGGAAATGGCATATACCTGTTCTCTTACTCCACTTTTCTTTTTTCAGAAAGAAAAGTATCTTATTCCCATTTGGAAGAATTCTAAGGTAAACGCTATGGGTCCAATCTACTGTATGTGTAACAGACTTTAATACCCAGAACTTTCAGAAATACATTTTTCTGTCATGTACCTGGTAATGCCCTGACTTAATCAATTATGACTTATCTTCAGTGGGCTTTGGAACAGGATTTTTATTAGATAACTGGAATATTAGACCAGCTAAAATGTTTTATGCTGTAGTGGCTCATTTCTGTAAGACAGTCTGAGCAACAGCTAAAGGGGATTTTCTGTGCAGTACATTAGTCCAGAGTAATAAAACTTTGGGAGACTACTAGCATTATCTCAAAAAGGATGTAGTTGTGGATGTATCTCCTAAGTTCAGCTACCACCCATCCAGTAGAAAACATCCCCTCCTCCCCAGACTCTCAAGAAGATTTTAGAAAAGTGTGAGGAAATCCTCTTATCTCCAACTTTCAATACCGTGCCATCTATCCATGTCAACCATCTGTTTGTGGGAGATTTGGCCAAATATTTTACTTTCTGTATCTGGATTATTTTTAAGATCTTGTTGATTGTTTCTACCTTACAAAGAAGGGTAAGAATTATGCAGCATGTTCTGGATATTGTTTAGGTCTATAAAACTAGAGACGCATGATTCTATGTGGGTATAGAACAAGACAGTAACACAGTAAAGCAAAAGTCAGCACTGTGAAACAACCTAGCCACAAAAGTGGCAAAAGTGCAAATACAGCAGGCCCAAGACTCTCTTTACCCCGGCCTTTGCTTCAAATCTTTCTCCTTTCGTCTCTCTGGTACTGTGATGATGAGTTGTGTAATATGGAGTCCAGCCTTCTCTTTGAACTGCCAGTGGTGAACATCAGATGTCTTTTGGGGGATGGTCTTCTTCCACAACTTCAGCAACTGAATTTATTTCCATTTCTGGGCTTTAATCTAAAAGTACCAGTTTGGGTCCACCTGAATTTCACTCTGTGAGAGGGCTCTCTCTCGCAGTCTCAATTCCAGGCATTCAACAGTGAGCGGATAGGTTTTGAGCTCAAACTTATTGGCAAACAAACATGTCGAGTTATATAGCCACTTGAGGTCACCTGTTCCATATATACAAATGTCTCTGACATAACGGCCTGCAAAGGAAGATGACGATAGCGACATCAGAACATAGGCATTCTACGGAGAAGGGATGTGAAGCTAAGTTACTGGAGCAACTCTGCAGCTCAGTGGAGTGGAACAACTCAGTGCAGCTTAAAGCTGTTTGAATTTAGTTTCTCACTCCCCTCAGGAATTAAGCACAATCCTTGTTTTACAGGTCCGCAACAAACACATGAAGAATGACTTGCCCAAACCACCCATGAAGTCTGCAGTCTAATCAGGTGTTTAGCCTACCCTGAATCTCAATCATGTAGCTTAATCAACTATCCCTTGACTGCCTTTTTAGCTCTGGCCTGTGTGGTGGTAACTTGGACTCACACTTTAGAGGGGGTACAGAGCTCTAAAAATCATGTTTCCTCAAGTTGCCCAATGTTTAGGCTTGTGATGGAGCCACCCATTCTGGGGTGGTTACTGTTAGCGAAGAGAATTGTTTAGTGCTCTAGGGCTATAACCCTCTAGCAACTGGCCATAAATTGAGATTCTTAAAATGGAGACAAATGGACCACAGCCCAGGTGGAGTTGAGGGTTAGAAGGTTCCTAAGGAGACCTGCAACCCATTTGTAAATAGCTTTCAATGGTAACACAGGAAAAAATATATAAATATGTATACTACCATGACAACCTCCATGTTTCTTTTCCATATCTTTCCACTTTATAGCTCTCAGGTCACCTTCCCATGATGCATTGGGCATGGAGCCAGGGACACCTGCAATTCAATAAGAGAACAAAAATGTTAGGCTTAAAGTTTATGAGTTCAACATTAAGTTGATGCACAGCACCTCTCCCCCTGGGAGTTCTGGGCAGACTTCTCAGCAGAGCCAACAGAACTGGAATGAAATCAATGGATTCCAGAAATGTCATTAATTTTCAAGAAATTAAACTCCAAGCTCAAAGCTCAAAGTAGCGTTTAAAGCATGAACCAGTTTATTGTTCCTTTTGGGTGTACATCCCAAGACAAATGAGAACCTTCTTTTGCAATGATCACAGTAACAGATACTAGCCAGTGCTTATGTAACAATTACCATAGTCAAAAATGCTTTTCAAACACTAGCTTATTTGATCTATGCTACCACCGTATGAGGTAGCAGAAAATTGCATCTTTAAGCCATAGAGATGGGGAACTGCAGCACAGCAGAGAAAATCCTTAGACAGTATGAACAGGTAAATATGTCCAGGCTACTAGTTGGTAGAAGAGCCTCCATTTACCTGTTAATAACGAAGTCCAATTTTAGCCAGGTTTTAGCTAACTCATTTCCTGCTCAACAGCATTCTAAATACCTTATTATCAACACGTCTTCATTTAAAATTACCACTGAGATTATGAGAAATACAATAAAAACACTTATGTAGCACCTCTGTGCATATATAGGGGGTGGTTGTAAACCCTCCAACATTCTTAGTCTAACTAGTAAACTTGTGGGAATAGCAATGTTCAGTGCATTTCCCAAGTATGGTAGTGTAAGAGCGCTGCTGTGGGGCCATAATAGTCCAGAAACTTCGAGGAGCAAGAATTTCTTAAGGTGATGCCTTTTATGGACTACTACTACACGGTACTAGATAGTTGGTCCAAAAAAAGATATCACCCTAAGGAATCCTTGTCTTTTCCAAGTATGCAACTTATCACATTAAAGCCAATGTTACTCTGTGGCAGAACCAACAATGTGTGGGGAGCCAATATGTAAACTTAAAGTCACAAAAAATATACAAACTAGGACTTGTCATCTTTTGGAGTGAAAATGTAAACAAGGAAAGGACTAGCGTGTCCAAACCCAAAGAATGAAATTGTTTTTTATCTTTCCAACAGTCTCTGTGCTTAAAGCATTCCAGAAAGATGGGTTATATTGCCCTCCTGATATGGAAGTAACAGTCAGGGCGAGAAAGTGTCTCTGTTACGTTCAAGGATAAAACAAAGTTGCTGGATTTGCAGTTACCTGAAAAGGTTTATATTATGTGGAATTAGCTAAATGTTTTGCCCAGTGGTTCTGAACTCCCAGTGTTTTGGCTCTAACAACAAACTTCAGCTTTGTTTTATGTGACTCTGCCTTTTTCTTGTGCATAGGTCATCCCTCTGTCCTCAGCACAAACATTTTTTTGATCTAGTACATAAAAAGTGGCAGACCACCACTGACTGAATCTCCTTGAGCTGTAGAAAAATTTGGATTAGTCCAGGATAGATTGTAGTAATGCCAGGCAATAACAACTATAATTAGTTTGGATGCTTTGCTCCCAGTCTGCTTGGTCAGTGACTAATCTCTGAGATATACCAGTTACAAAATACATTTGCTTTTTTTGTCTTTCACAAGGATTATATATTTAAATCTGAACTTCAAACATAGGCCATACTGATTATTTTTCACCTCTTAAAGCCTTCTTCCCTCCAACCTGTTAACAAAATGCCTGTGCCCTGGTGCCATCTTGCTCCTCTGAAGAAGCTGTTGCTGTCATCAATAGTGTGATCTGATTATGTGACATGGAAAATATTTCCAGAGGAAATCCTGCTTTAAGAAACAGCGGCTTTTCTGTAGCAGCAGGTAAAGGTGAACAGCTGTTTAGGATTTTTTCCCCGGAGTGAAAATGGCCACTCCGAGAATAAAATAACTTGGGAACAACAAGGGTTAAATCACTACAGGTAGAGTTTCTCCTGCGAGAGTGAATGCCTGTGTATGTTAGGTTCTGAGAAATGCCACAGTACAGTCCTCCAGTATCCCAGGGTGCTTTGTGTTATTCACTAGATTCTACTGCTGCAGCCAGGCAGGAAGCTGATAGGGCTATGCAACATTTTGACGGGTGTTTTGTTTTGAAGCTGTTTTGATGCATTTCAAGCTTGAAACAGTGAAATCGAAATGAAACAAAAGGCTTCAAAACAGCTTCAAAACAAAACATTTCGAGTTTCAAAGCTGGGCCTGCAGCTAAACAGAAACTAAGGAGAGGGAGAGGGAAAGGACTGCTCTCTGATACTGACATTTAGCTCCATGTTCAATTCTCTAGCTCTCTGATCACTTCCCTTAGCTCTTCCCAGGGAGCCACCAGCACCAGCTGCAACAGGAGGGCTGTGGAGCTGTGCCAGGATCTTCCCCACGGAGCTCAGCCCGGTAGCAGAAGAGCTAGTGGCGGAGCTGCTCTGAGTGCAGCCCTAGCTCTGAGCTCAGCCCTGGTGAGCACAGCCCAGCAACTGGAGGCTCCGCAGCCCCACGGAGCTGAGCCTGGTGGTGGGAGGTGATGGAGAGCCAGTGGCAGAGCCACTTAGAGCACAGCCCTGGCTCCGAACAGTCCTAACCAGTGGCTCTCCCCCATCTTCCACTGACAGGCTTAGCTCTGTGGGGCTGGAGGAGCTGCTTGGAGTGCAGCCCAGCAGCTCAGAGTGCAGCCCAGTGGCAGGAGGCGGGGAGAGCCAGGGCTGCACTTCAAGCGGCTCTGCGAGCCCCACAGAGCTCAATCTGCCCTCTCAGCACTGCCACCGAGCACCAGGAAGAGCCTGGTGCCGCCCCTGCTACAGCACCAGGAGCAGCAGATGCCACCTGCCTGCAGCTGCTGGGCTGCATCGTGTCCTGAACCCCCTAGCACAGCCCAGCAGCTGCAGGCAGGCGGCATCCGCTGCTTCTGGGGTGCAGCAGGGATGTCACCAGGATCTGCATGCAGGATGACAGGTTGCCGCTGCTGCCTGGGGCCAGCAGCAGCAGCAGTTTTCCCAGCACTGGTCCCAAGTGGCAGCCTCCTGTCATCCCGTGAGCAGATCCAGGAGCCTGAACCCCCAGGAGGTGTCAGGCACAGACCCACAGCCATCCCGGGCCTGAGAAATGCTATTGAGGGCATAAGTCGGTACTTTTTGGTGAGCTAATTACCAAAAGCAAATTCCATTGTGATTTAGTATGCACAAGCATTACTCTAACAGATGACGGATTAGCTAAAGTGTTTTGTACACAAAACAACAGACCCTGGCAGGAATTCAGTGCACTAATATGACTATAGTGACAAGTTAGTCTAGTGACTGACTGATCAAATTTCATTTTAAGTCGAACTTTATAAATCAAACAATTTGGATACTGTACAGCAACCCTTAAACCTTCTTCTATTAGATGAAAGTTTTGCTATTCTAAACTGCCTTTGATGTTGAGTGGCAAACTAGTGAATTGGCATTTAAAAGAAAGTTTTGTTTGTGACTAGCCTCAGTATGAATTTGTTTAGCAAAGCCAAACTTGAACATGAATGGACTAGCAAACAGACTAAACAGAAAAGTATTGTTGTCTCACTTTCTTCCTTAGGCAGAAACAGATGAAATATACCTTCCTTGCAGTGGATGATAATAACTGTACTGTTAACACTTTCAAACTGCAAAGAGCAGCATATCAGAGAGAAATCTTCAAGTTTTTCCTGAAAAACATGATTTTTGAATATTTTTGGAGAGAAGTGACAGAAAAGAAGATGATGAGTATTTGCATTTATTTCCTTTGAAGTATAGCTCCTCTCTTTCCAATAAGGATGTCTAGTCAGTAGTCAATGACCCTTTAACGGCACAAAGAGATGGAATGGTGCAGCAGCAAAATCTCACTGGGGCTCTGGTATAAAACTATATAGGACAGCAGCTAGAGCTTAAAATGGGTTATATTTCATAAATCCTACTCGTGTTGGGTCTTTCATCAAATACTATGGAAAATCGTGGCTCTGGGTTCAGAGAGAACAGAAGAAGCCAATAGCTCTGAGAAGATCAGCTGTAACTGGGGGAGGAAAACATGCATTGTTCTGTTACTGCTAATGAATGACCTTATACTACTTTGGAGAGTAAGGAGGCGAGATGAAAAAAGGGTGTGATATGAGAGGAAAGGGCTCATGGCAAGGCTTTGCAGTCCTGTCCCACTGACCAGCACTTAGTCTGCTCTGAGAAGAGAATGCACTGTACTCCATAAAAAACTATCTGATCTCCCATTATCATATGACCATACCTGAGAGCCCTGGATGGGCTTCATATTGATACTGGGTTGGTATGGGTACTAAGGATTTCTTATGCTAAGAAACATCTCCTACCCCACCCATTCCCATCCTAGCCTTCTGCCATAATCAATGACTTACATGTTAAAACAAAAATCTAAGCAATCTGGGCACCATAAAATGTGGTTTAACTACTGAGATACTGTGGTCACCGAAGCCTAGAGAAAGGGCACTAGGAAAAAAAGGATAATCTTTAGATTTGCCAATACTACACAGGTGGATGATTTAGACTTCTTGGCTTAAGCATTTTCATTTTTCATGATCAACGTGGTATGAGGAGACAGAATGGAAGTGGAAACAACAAATGTTGGGGGAAGCGGAAAGCTGATGATGGATGGATGAGAAAGTGAAAGGGTTTTGTAGACTCAAAGGCTGCTTCAGAGAATGTGGGACAGAATACTTTAACAGGAACAAATATTGGACTAGGATGCAAAGGTCCATTTATGAAGAGAAAGTTGTGCCAATTCCCTGCAGTAACAATTTACACTGATCAACTTGGGCAGAGCTCTGCCAGTTTATAGCAGAGCACATGAATCCTGGACTGGCTGCAGTGGACTCTGTGTGCAGTGCATATCTCAGGCCCTGTGCTCAGTTCTCATCAGGCATGCACAGATGTAGCATGCAAGTCAACTCCAAGACCCAGGGGCTGGATGATGGGGCCAGGTCTGGCTTGCACGCCTTGTCTTTGACACCCCTAATTTAAATGGATTCGCTTGTTCCAACAGGGATCCTATAATAGTCTTTGACTATATAAAATTAAGGCTGTTTCTTTCTACTTGTGATACGACTTATTTGGAAAGTACTTGACACTGGATGGGAACTTGGAAACCAACTGAGAAAAGAAACAAAGTTCTTGGGGCTGAGCAGTCTGTCTGTCTAGTCAGGTGTGGTTCTCAAATTCCATTCCTGTGTTTGCTGCTGAGCATTCTTTGAGAAGTATGCGGCCTCCCTGCCCCCTGGGCTACAAGCATTTCCTTCTAGTCTGCACAGCCCTGGAGGTAGACTGGCTAAAAAAAGAGACTTGAAAATGAAGGCAGTGGACTCAGACTAGGATCATGCTAGATGGCAATGTGTTGTCCTGCCCCTGCTTAGTCAGACTCTGTTTTTTTTTTTTCATCTAAAGTTCAGTGATCCCTGATTGCATTCCCAAGACCTGAGAGGCTTCCTGCTCATGCCCATTTATTCAACTCCAAGCCAGACAGAGCACCCAAAACTGACCTGTGTTTGCACTTGTGATGCTCAGGCTCACACTAGGTACACATCATCATGTGAAGATGCTGCAGCACAAACAAAGTTCATGTCTTTTCAGTTTCAAATCAGCATCTTGGTTCTGCGTTCAAAACTTCCCATAATGTAAGAGCAAGCTCCCCACAGACTACTTGTCTGCACCACCCTTTATTAGCGTGGTGTGTTTCACAGGATCATTTCCTTACGTAAGGATACTCAATGCAACTAAGCTAGGCTTTTTTCCTTCTGTCTCATTTACTGTACAGAGAACAGAATGTCACTGTCAAACAGCATACAAGTCATTTCAAAATATGGGATCTATTCTTCTGTCCCGGGACCTAGTAAGATCTTTCTGCCTGGCTTCAGGACCTGGCCTCTGTATGTGTGAAGCCATATCTGGGGAGCTATGTACAGTAGGACAAATCCAGACCTTGCTCTGGAGCACCCATGCCAACAAAACTGTTTTGCTGTTGCTCAGGATAGATTTGAGGGGGTGGGGGGCAGAAGAGGAGATGCACAATGGCAACCTCACAGTGGCTTCCAGCATCAGTGTGTGTACAGTGGCAATGTAAGCATGAACCAAACTAC
The DNA here is from genome assembly GCF_052110815.1 of Crocodylus siamensis. Taxonomy (NCBI): domain Eukaryota; kingdom Metazoa; phylum Chordata; order Crocodylia; family Crocodylidae; genus Crocodylus; species Crocodylus siamensis. Next base: position 130,376,786 of record NC_143397.1, on the reverse strand, counting down.
CGTGGAGTCTTCATTTTATTTTCTTCTAGGACTTTACATGGGGAATAACATGTAAAATGTGAGGCTTCCTGAATAAAGCATTCTTGATTTGGAACCAGGAGACCTGAGCCTTATTGAGCTTTGCCACTGGTCAGCCGGGTGGGGGGCCAGTGGGCCATCACTTAACTATCACTCAGTTTCCTTGCCTGTAAAAGCAGAGATTATGACATCTCCTTTGCATTGTGCCTCTGTGTAAGGGTTTCGTATGACCTGACAATGTAATAGTACAGAATGTGTGAGCCCGCAAATGTGTGGCCCTGGCTTTGGTTTTGCTCTTTCCTTCCTTAGGAAAGCAGCCAAGAGCTTACCTGGAAGGCATCTCACACTACAAAGACCTAAACACAGCCTAGCTCGTGGCTCTGGTCTGGTTTTCCCTTCATCTCAGCATCCAATAAAATGAGCTGCTGCTTACAGAAGTTAATGCATCTCTGATTTAGTCTGTGAAAGCAGTGCTTGACCTCGGGGCCACATCTGACTTGCAAGGCTATGTCATCGAACTTATGGCTCTCTCCACTGCTCCAAAAATCTGGCAGCGAGGAAAGTAGCAGCAGTGTTGTCTGCAGCTCCCCTCCTGCCAAAGGCCCAGGGGAGCCCTGTGGGCTGAATGCCATGGCTCACACATGGTACATCAGGGTGTGGGACTTATCTGTGGATGTATCTGACATGACCTGCTGGACCAGCACCCAGCATCGCACCCACAGGCTGACTCCATGCTGGATCAGACCAGCGGACTGACCCCATGGAGGAGGTTCAGACCCCTGCCACCCATCCACCTGGCGGAGCCACAAGGTGGAGTGCCGCTGGTCTGTAAGGTGCCAGCCTGCCGGGGCCCTCTGCTCGACCTCAGGCTCCCCCCAAACCTTTCTTCCTGCTGCCTACCTGGGATCCTATTGAGTGTCACCCAGAAATGCTCGTCGGGGCTATAGGTGTCTTGAGACCAGGCAAGCAGCTCAGTGGCCCGTGGGTCGCGAAGCACAAACTCCACAAAGGGCCGCGTCAGGGCCACATAGGCAGAACCAAAGTAGATGGTGAGGTTGCGGGGCGGCGGGGCCTTGCGGCGTGGGGTGCGTACCACCGCCCAGGCGGCGGCAGCATCGGTGGCATTGCCCAGGTGCTCCCGGTACACATAGCGGGTGCGGATCCAAGCGTGGGGGGGCGGGAGATTGCCGGGGGTCAGGCTATGTCCCTGCCAGCCCCGCAGGTAGCGCACCACCTCCAGGTTGGTGCGCAGCGGGAAGTCTTGCCCGCAGGTGTTGAGCAGGTAGCGCCAGGGCACGGCAGAGCCCGCCAGGTCCTGCAGGCAGCGCAGGTCGGCCCGCAGGCGGGAGATGCCAGCATAGACCACATGCTCGGCCCGCGAGGCCACGAAGGTGTTGGGGAAGCAGGCGGCCAGGCCGGCCACGGCGCGCTGGAAGGCGGAGGGCGCCTTGCGGTCCACGTGCAGGCAGTACAGGTTTTGGGGCGCGTAAATGGCGCGGAAGAGGCGCTCGAAGGTGGCGAAGTCCTTGTGCAGCGCCAGCGCGTAGGCCAGCGGGAAGGCGGCCTCCTCCGCCGACAGCGGCCGGGTCACGTAGCGGCTGCGGGACACGTAGTCGCCGCAGCCGCCCCCAGCCTCGACCCCGGCCCACGGCAGCGCGGCGGGCCGCAACGCCGGGCCCCACACGAAGGCGGGCTCGCCCCGCGCCAGCGTCTCGCACGTGGCCGCCAGGCGCCGGCCCTCCCGCCGCGGCCGCGGCCGCGCCACCCGGCCCGGCCCCGGCCACAGCCCCGGCCCCCACGGCCGCAGCGCCAGCAGCACCAGCCCCGCGCCCAGCGCGCCCAGCGCCAGCACCGGCGGCAGCGGCAGGCGGCGGCGCCGCGGCTGCATGGCGGGGCCAGGGTCGCGCGTATGTGTGAGGTCGAGTATGTGAGTGTGCGCGGCGGGGAGCGACCTCCGCCCCGCCCCGCCCCCGGCATGTGGCTGCGCCCACCCAGCGCCCGCCCGGGGGCGTGCGGGACCCAGTCTGTCACACACAGCGACAGCCGCCTGCCCGCCTCACACATGCGCACTCCACCGGCTCAGACATCCACATCCTCACACACGCAGTGCCCTGCACTCAGACACTCCCCCACACGCAGACTCTACCACACTTAGACACCCTCACACACACACAGACACACGCACCCCCACACACACTGTCCCGCATTCGGACACACACCCACACACACCCACACACACATATATTCCACTGCACTGCACTCACAGACACCCCCCCACACACTCCCCCACACTCAGACACCCACACCCACACCCATGCACCACACACATACACTCCACTGAACTCAGACACCCCACCCCGCAAGATACCCACTCCTTCATGTAGGCAGCCACACAAACATATGCAGCCCCACACATATGCAGCCTCCACGCATATACACTCACCCTCACACACCCATCCACACCATACATCTTCCATATTACCACACAAATATACATTCACACCCCCATACATCCTCCTACACATATACATCCTCCACATACATACCAGGCCCCCTCACGGATACACTTGCACCCTCACACATACATCCCCCACATACACACCCCCTGCATACATATACACTCACACCCTCACCCACCCACACACGTACACCCCCATGCCCCACATACACACTGCACCCCCACACATACACACCCTTACACCCCCACATATACCCCCACCTCACCACCAATTCCCCACACACATACACGCGCATCCCTCCACATATACCCCCATACCCTCCCACATATACAGACACCCCCATACATACACAGCTCACACACACATACACCCACCCAAACCTCACAAATATGTGCACGCACACCCTCACACACACCCATACACCCCCCTCCCCATACATATATCCATGGGAAGGGTGCCACAAGGAGTAATCTACTCTAGCCAGGTTGAAAGCATTGGCCTTAGCGCAGCAGTTCTCAGGCAGGTTATTTGGGGCACCCTGGGGCATCTCAAGTTCCTTTCACGGGTGCTGCATGGTGCCATCCAGTGTAAGCATGGCTAGGTGTGCAAGCAGGTTCACCAGACAAACCCAGAGATTTCCAGTAGAAACCCAGAGGGTTAAAAAAACCATCCACCCTGCTGTGGGCTTGATGAGCTTTTTGCAACCAAAGTAGGGCTCTAGTATTTTTCTGTAGTAAAAAAAACCGAGAGAAAACTAAGGAATGGCATCTTCTGAGGTGGTCCCCAAGTCTAACGAGGAGAATCCCAAGTTTTAAAAGGTTGAGAAGCGGGGCAGGAGGATAGGGGGATATCCATATCCCTGCTAAACCAGTTTAGCAGGTTTAGTAGGGATAGGGATAGCAGGAGTATCCAACATTCATGGTAGAAAAAGGGTAAAAACAAAACAGGAGGTGTCCAAAAAGTTATGGTGAAGAACGAGGACAGATTGTCACCGGGAGTGATGGTTTTCCCCCAACCTGTTTCCTGTGAGTTAAGCACTGGGAGACCGAAAGGCAGATCAGATGGCCTTGAGGCTCAATCCAGTACAGCAGGGCCTTTTTTCCATTTGAGATCTTTGCTGTGGTTTTTCCCTGACACAGGGCAGAGCACCTTCAGAAAGGAATATAATGACATCTGGGATGGGCCGCGTCCCAATCAGAAAAGAAAGTTTACCAAAATAAGAAATTAGATGTTTAACTGATTGTAAATTGACACACATAAGACTGGAACCAACATTCCCTGGGGTGCCAGGAAATTCTTTTTAAGGGTGCCACCAATATTAGATCTGCAAAGATTCAACGAGAAACCCAGAGATTTCAGGAAGGAATCCTTAGTGTCAAAGGCATTCTGACCTGTTCTGTTCTTTCTGAATTCTTTGCAGCAGCAGAATTGCTCCATTTTCCATAGCAAAAAACAAATAAAAGCAAAAAGCTGGCATTTTCCAAGAGTGCCTTGAGTCTAAAACAATTGAGAACCCCTGAAATAGATTTTGCCACCCTACCAGAATTGGAAATGAGTCTGCTTACTCTATGGGTTGGCAACAACCCACGACATGGTCATCAAGCAAGATACTGCTCTACATGAATTACCATGCAGAATTTGTCTCATAGATTTCCTCTCTGGACTTCTTATGTTACCATTTCCCAAAATCTATTTAGTTTCCACCTCATTTTTTTTTTTGTTGGGGGGGGGTTGCATTATTTTCTTGCTTGAATTCATAAGGAGGTTGGGAGGGGTCGCTCTCACCTCGGGCATTGAGGTGAAACTCTAATTGGTATGGAAAATTACTTCTTGAGATACCAGCTGGTGACCTGCTCCAACCAGTTCTAATACATTCCTTTCACAGTTCACCCACCCTCATTGTCTCCACTTGGGCATCTGGACATTCAGGATCAAATCCTCAGCTGTGTTTCCCTCTTGAGCCAAGTAAAGAAGGTGGAGAGAAGCTACAGAACATTGGTTCCCCATGAATTTTTGGACATACTGTAGTATTCCATTTTTGCCTTTGCCCTCTCACTTTCTCCTCTTTTTGACAACTTCTTGGCATCATATTTGGACATGTTTATATTTAATACAGTTGACTATTTGGGGGGGGAAATCCTTTAAAATATTATGAAGCATTAAAAATAAAATGAATATAGCTTTCATGCCTCCTTTCATGTTAAGGGACTTTGAGAAATTAATCTCCTTCCAAATAAAGCCTTGATGACAGAATAACAAAATACCTGGAGAAAACAAGGATTTCTAGGAGAAAAATATGCTTTGCATGCAGTTAGTATATGTTTCAGTGAATCCACGAGAACCAAAATAAAGAAATGTTGTACATGCATATAAGAAGACTTATTTTTAGATTTTTAGCAAAATCTATTTTAGGTACTTTTAGAGAAATCTATGTTTTTTTATGCAGCTAGTGAATTCTAAATAAAGGCATTAAACAGTTATACCAGGTTGTAATGATAGAAATAAAGAAGTCATTACAACTATTATATAGTCGTGCTTCCTCCCATTTTAGAGAACAGTATTTTCTACAGTTAGAACACTTTTTACAATTTTAATGGACATTATTATGGATATGGTAACTGTGTAAAATATTTTCCTCTAAAAATCACAATGATAAATATCAAGCTGTCCTTTAATCCTCCTATCATTAAGATTTTGTACGAGTGTTTTCAAGAGTTTAAAATTGTTATGATTGCATGATTTTTATGTTGTATTAAAACTTCTCCTTTACTTCTTTTACCAAGCTTTTGTTTATCTAGAATTGTACAAGCAGTTTTGTTCAATAATTTAAAGACTGTTTAGAATGGTAGTAGTGACATAAAAGTGTTTCTCTAAAATGTAAAAGGAATCAAAACCCATGGAAGAGGTGATATCTTTTATTATTTCAAATAGATAGTTGGAAACAAATAATTTTATTTATTTATTTTAATTTTAAATGATTTAGTAGGTCATTGCTACTGTGCGTACTGTGCATTGGGAAAAAAAGGTGGTGATGGTACTGCACAGTAATGCTGGATACCATGCAGTCATTTATTACTTATGTATGTGTAGTGCTTACCAACTGCTCAGTCTGCTACTCGTGTAGATGCAGCCACTCACAATGAACATGACCTGGTGGCTACAGTATAGAGTTAAGGATGACTTTTTGAAGGAGCACAGAGAAGAACTGCACTGAAGTGCTTTGCCTAGGCCTCTCACTCTTCACACTTACTCTGGCTCTCCACTGGTGTAACTCTAACTTAGAGGCAACTCCTGATTTGTAGCAGTGTGACGGTATGATATTTTTAAAAGTTTTAGGTCAGATTCTGTCCTCAAATTAATTGAATAACTTTTAAGTGAAGAGCAGTGTCAGGGCTTAAGAGATGCTAAATTATTTTTAGCTCTTGTTGCTTCCGTTAGGAGAAAATTCCATGTAAATGAGGAAAGAATTGGGCCCACAGAATTGGTCATTGCCTTACAGCTATAGGAGCAGTTTAGCTTGGATGCCCTCGATGTATGCTCTACCTTTTAAGAGACAAGTCATCAAGCCAGCACCCACTAGCTGGACTAGTTAGGAAAGAATATAAGGAAAAGCTAGGATTCCTCCATCTAAGCCAGTTGTGTATTTCTGAAGTCATTCCACAGAGGTTCCTTGAGTGAAATGACCATGTCCTGCCTTAAACACAAGGGGGAGAATGGAAATACACACAGTGAAAGAGCTGGCATCTTTTCTTTCTCGTTCCAACCAGGCCCTGTCACTGGGTATACCTTGCACAAATCCAGAATCAAGCCCTCTTACATTTCCTGCACTAGAACCACAGCCTTTTCCCTGTTAAAGATATTTCTGTGGCCCTGGAGACATGGGCAAGCTCTTGGGGACAGGTTACTTACTGACTTAATCAGTATAAAGTTAAGGCACCCTTATCAGGAAACCCCTCTTCATGCATTAAAAAATTTCATAGATTTCATAGACATTAGGGCTGGAAGGGACCTCGGAAGATCATCGAGTCCAGCCCCCTGCCCAAAGGGCAGGAAGTCAGCTGGAGTCATAGGATCCCAGCAAGATAAGCATCCAATTTGTTCTTGAAGGTGTTTGAGGTAGGTGCTTGAACCACCTCCGATGGCAGGCTATTCCAGACCTTGGGGGCTCGGACAGTAAAGAAATTCTTCCTTATGTCCAGCCTGAAACGGTCTTGCAGTAGTTTATAACCCTTTAACCTCATCATCCCTTGAGGCATGTCACAGGATCAAGGAGATGTCCTGTGACTAATGGAGGGTTAAGGAGCTGCCAAACACCAGAGGCAGCTCAGGTGCCGGTTGCTCCAGCAACCAGATAGGTCACGTGACCAAAAGGGGGCAGGGCCGGGCCTCTATAAACTGCCCAGGCCTGGGCCAGAGAGCAGTTCCCTTCTGGCGGCGGCAGGAGCAGGAGCAGGAGCAGGAGCAGGAGCAGGAGCAGGAGCAGGAGCAGGAGCAGGAGCAGGAGCAGGAGCAGGAGCAGGAGCAGGAGCAGGAGCAGGAGCAGGAGCAGGAGCAGGAGCAGAGCTGAGCAGCCTGAGGTGGTGGTTGCAGCCTTGCTGTGCTGACTGGCTGCGATGATGCTGGAGACGAGAACACCCTAAAGGGAGGTAGGGTTGCAAGCCCTAGAGGGGCTTGGAGTTTACCTTATGAGCAAGGAGGCTCTGTATTGTTTATGTTGTAGCCAGGTGGCTCAGGTTTCAGTTATAGTTACCCCGGAGAACTGGGTGAGGCTGTAGGGGTGAGAGGAGGCCTCACAGGGACTCCCCAACAGTTTGGGGGTTCCCGGTGCCCAACAGGGGCACAGCACCACAGCGGGCACAGCATAAGGAGCGCCGGAAAGGCGCTAGCCGTGTGGGGTTGTAGCCCCAGCCGTGGCACAGGCCCCAGAGTGGGGCAGCGGGCGCGCAAGGCGTGGCACAGGCCCCAGAGTGGGGCATGCTCTGATTATCAAGAACCCAGCAGGGTCGGGGAGGCCAGGTAAGGCTCCGGCCACCTGAGCCCAACCCGGTATCCACCGGTATTCGGACATTCGGGTGACTAGCCGAGGTTTAGCAAGACGGCCCAGGCAGCGTGATAGCCTCGGGAAGTTTGGAGACTGGCGTCGGGGCGTGGTGAGCCCCCAGGGTTGCCAGGGAGTAGACAAACCCGGGGTTGCCAGAAAGGGGCACCAGGGTGGGACGAGCCCAAGGGGTGCCAGTGAGGGCCGGTTGGAAGACCAGGACAGGATAAACGTCCAGGAACAACTGCGAGGCTTGGGGCGTGCTAAAGGGCAGGTTTGGAGGCACGCATACCCCTTAAGGCAAGGGGTGCACAGAGGTACCCCATATGGAGTAGGGGCAGGGACATTCACACCGTTCACCGGGGGGATAAAGGCAGCCTCCCATACAAACCTATTTATCATCAAAGTCGTGGCGGGCGAGGATCTGAGGGTGCTGAGTCCACCTTACGTGACGTTAGGGGGCGCTAGGGAGTACACGGCCACACCTAGAACCCACTCCCTCACAAGGTGCTCTGGTGAACAAATGTTCCCCCAGGTACTAGTGGTCACCCCGATAAACTTATAGGTGGCCATCAGCTCACCCCTGAGCCTGCGCTTTTCCAGGCTAAAGAGCCCCATGGCTCTCAGTCTGTCGCTGTAAGGTCTGTTTTCCTGACCTCTGATCATGCACGTGGCTCTTCTCTGGACTCCCTCAAGCTTCTCCACATCCTTTTTAAATTGGGGGCCCCAAAACTGGACGCAGTACTCCAGCTGCGGCCTCACCAAGGCTGAGTACATGGGGAGAATGATGTCCCGGGATTTGCTTGAGAAGCATCTATGGATGCAAGCCAGCATTTTGGTTGCTTTACTAGCTGCAACATCGCATTGCAGGATCATATTCATCTTGTGGTCAGTGATGACCCCCAAGTCTCCTTCTTCCATGGTGCTAGCCAGCGTAGCACTGCCGAGCCTATAAGGATGCTGCAGGTTTTTCCTCCCAAGGTGGAGAACCTTGCATTTTTCGATGTTAAACACCATCAGGTTCTCATCCACCCAATTGCTGAGCCTGTCCAGGTCAGCCTGGATCACCCTCCTGTCTTCAGGTGTGGATGCTTTGCCCCAAAGTTTGGTGTCATCGGCGAACTTGGCCAGTCCACTTCTGACTCCAGTGTCCACATCATTAATGAAGATGTTAAACAATATGGGTCCAAGGACAGAGCTCTGGGGGACCCCACTGGTCACAGGGCACCATGACAATTGACTTCCGTCAGCCACCACCCCTTGGGTCCAACCACGGAGCCAGTTCTCCAACTAGTGGATAGTTCTCAAGGCCACAATTGGCCAGTTTCACCACAAGGTGATCATGGAATACCAGATCAAAGGCTTTTGAAGTCAAGATATATGACATCAATCTCTTCTCCCTTGTCCATGTGATGGGTCACCTGGTCATAGAAGGTAATGAGATTAGTCAAGCAAGACCTACCCGCGACAAACCCATGCTGGATATCCCTCAGGATGTTGACATCCGCCAGTTCATTAAGGATGGCCTCTTTAATACCCTTTTCCAAGACCTTCCCCAGGACAGAAGTCAGGCTGATGAGCCTATCGTTTGCCGGATCCACTTTCCTCCCTTTCTTGAAGATAGGCACTACGTTGGCCTTTTTCTGGTCTTTGGGCACTGCACCAGAGCGCCAGGAGTTTTCAAAGATCCATGCCAGGGGCTGGGCTATGATGCTCGCCAGCTCCTTGAGTACCCTGGGGTGCAGATTGTCAGGGCCGGCTGACTTGAAGGTATCCAGCCTCTCAAGGTGTTCCTTCATGAGGTCAGCGTTAATGGAGGACGGGGGATCTCCCTCACCTGGACCTCCCTGTCCTGTGGTGGGCATGGGTGTCCCATGGGACTGATGAAAGACTGATGCAAAGTACCCATTTAATAGGTTGGCTTTTTCCTGGGCATCAGTTGTCAGCTGTCCCATCTGGTTCAGCAGGGATCCAATGTTGCCCTTGCTTTTCCTCCGGCTCCCCACATATCTGAAAAAGGACTTTTATATTGTACTTGATGCTCAAAGCTAGTTGGAGTTCAGTTGCAGCCTTGGCTTTCCTGGTGTAGGAGTAAATTTAGTCAGCTTCTGGCCTACTTGACTAGAAAAACAGACAGAGACCAGAAGTGCTGATCCTGCTTATTTCAGTTATATGTTTTGAGATAAGAAATCCTGCATTACCCTGTGCGCAGATGTCCAATTAAGTAAACTTGTTTTAGTTTCTCCAAAGTCGTATTTTTTTTCTCTCTTTATCTGTCTTAAGAATAAAAATGCTTGAAAACTTAGAGAGGAGGAGAATTCCTTTGAAACAAACAAGTGGGTGATTCCTCTTGCTGTATAAAATCCTCCCTGTGATCACAGTATAGCCCTAAATAAAGAAAAGCTGGGTCTGTCAGTTCTGATTCAACCACAACGCAAAGTTTGATTTCTTCCACACTGGTTCGCTCCCTGCAAGACCGGACCAGTGCAGAATATTCCTCCTTATAATATGGAGCTGCAGGTCTACTACCTGCTTAGTAACTTGAACAAAACCTAAAACATGAGATGCAACACATCTCTTCTAATTAAGCTTGTCAGTATGGCTGTCTGCTCAAGGTGACACCATCTGATGCCTTAATCCAGACCAATACCTTTAAGAAATTGGTTTGACACAAGGTTTTTTATTTTTCTATTTTTATTTTTATTTTTTTATTTTCCTTCTTTGTCAGTTTAAAAGGTAAAGATCTATTTTAAAACAGGCATTTGATTTCTCTCTACTTCCTACACACATGAACCAGGTCCCTTCTGAAAAAATCTTGTCTGGCAGACCCAGCCAGGCGGGACAAGGATGCCAAGCCAAATGCAGACTTAACGCAATGGAGCCACTTCAGAACAGCCCTGAATATGTGCTCGGAGCCACTCTGACCATTTCTGTTTTACATGGCACATGCTCAAAGCTGCTGTAAGGCAGCTATATAAGGCCTCATTTTCTGGAGCCAGAGCATGCAAAGCAGGAGTGAGCAGGGCTTGTTTTACAGAAGAATTGAGGAGTTATATAAGGACTTCACTCCACTGCCTCAAGTGTTTTCTACAACATTTCTTTCTGGGTCCACTACCCCTTTCCTGCCAACCCTGATGTGGAATTAATTCAGGCCAGTCATAGAAATGTAGGGGTGGCAAGAACCTCAGCAGATCATCTAATCTAGTTTAGCTGCTCTGGACTAGGACTGAGTGTACCCAGACTTAAACATCTGCATACAATAATCACTTGGATAACCTGATCAAATTATAGTATTCATTTTTTTTTATAAGCAACAAAACTTGGTAACTGTTACTGTATAGGCTGACTGTTGCTGATAACAAAAACTTGGCTGTGAAATGAAACAGAAAAGGATATAGAACAAATAAAGAATGTGCCCTCAATCCATCAATGTGCTTAAACACATGAGTAATCAGTAAATACATTAAAATCAAGGGGACTGTTCATGCACTGAAAGTTATCCTTATGCTTAAATGCCTTCCTGAATTATTGGGCTCAGTTACCAAGCTTTTGCATTCCCTTTCATATCCAGAGAAATGATACAGGGGAGCTGCATAGAGGAGACCAGTGAACGTGCTCAAATATAACTTACGTAAGTGGTGTATTCCTCTTCCTACTTGGGCTGATGCCCAGGGGAAAATGAAGGACTGACTAGTGTAATTGGCTGAATAATTCAGTTGGCTCAGTAGTACAATAATAATGCACCTCAGAATTTTTCAGTGTTCCTCTCTAAATTGTAACTACAACTGTGAGAGTGCCTGAGTGAGACATAACTGTAATGGCCAGTAGCAGCAGTGTGGCTAAGCTTTGGAGGCCATGTGGAGGAAGCTGCAGTGAACACTCACAGAACAATCTTATTTTGTGGGCAAAGTATTAGTTTAAACCACAGTCTAACTTCTCCCTTGTCTGACATCAGGTGAAATATTCTGCATTCCTTTAATCTTTCTATTTTTATTTGGTACCATTCAGATTTTTTACCAAGCTGTAGCCATCAAAATGAGATAGGGATAGCCTAGCATTTCCTGCTAGATGAACACTTTGCTGGCTTCCAGCAAACCTGGGAAACTGAATTACCTTAGCTGTGCGCCCTTGCTGATCAATACTTGTTGCAATGATTGAATTCTAAGGTCTTAAAACCAAGAGAGCTTCATTGGGTACAAGGAAGTAAAGGAAAGGCGGAACAAGTTGGAAAATCAGCAATTAATAAATCAACTATGCCTATTACACAAAGCTCCCATGACCTGGGGTGTCTTGGCAATAGTGCTAAACCTGCTCCTCTCACCATTATGACTAGGGACAGAAGTTACACATAAACTGGTTTAAGCAATTGGAAATTGGTTTAAACCTGTAACAGAACAGAAGTTCAGTGCACATAAGCTGCTTTCAAAACGGCCAAAACTGGGTTAAGATAAAGCTGGTTGGATGTAGTATCAGACTTAACTGATTCAGGTCAAACCGGTTTATGAAACTTCAGCAGAGATAGGTGATGGAGCCCCTACAGCAGCATGTCCTAAACATGCCCATGTTTTTGGACTCTGGCAGCCCTGGATAAGAACTGAGTGGTAGGCAAACATACCTATTGAGGCTGCTTCCAGCACTTTTTTGCTATTACTTTTTTGTTCTGTGTGACCTGGTTATCAGAGATGCTGAGCACTCATCCTTCCTATCACACTCAATGGATATCACAAGTGCTCAGCGTTTCTGAAAATCAGCCAGCTATTTAACTACCTGCTTTAACCAATGGGTTCATTTACCTCTCAGCCAGGTTGCTGTGGCACCTTTAGATGCCATGAGGGTCTGTGTAGTACTAGCACTGTTAGATGTGGACATCTACCCATAATTCACAAGACAAATCAAGAGATTTCCAACAGGAATCCAAAGTGTAAAAAATATTCTGATTCATTGTGGCATTTCTGAGTTCTTTGGAACAGAAAAACTGCTCTAATATTCTTCTGTAGTCAAGAAATGAATGTAAGCTAAGAACTGGCAATTTCAGAGGCATGCCTTGAGTCTAACAAGGTGTGACTTGCACCACCCTCCACTGCAGCACAGGTGTAACTGGAAGCTGCTAAGTCTTCGCTCAGTTCTCTACCTGCTGGAAGGCCACATTCACACTGCAGCAGAGGAGCAGCAGGTGGGGAGTAGCGCAGCAGAAGTGTGGGTACAGCTTCTTACTATCCAGCCCCAGCAGAGGCATGGGCATGGGCAAAGGCAAAGATTTCCAGCTCCAGGGGCCAGGTCCAGTGGCTCCATGGGCTGGATTCAGCCCATAGGCCACATACTGCCAATCCCTGCCCTACAGGCTTTAACCTGATAATCATTTTGCTCTCTGAATATGAGGGGTGGGATTTGTTTGTTCCTTTCCTAGGCTTCCCTGGCTCCACCTTGTAGTTGTCCTTTATGTTTCATTGTGGCAAAAAACCCTCCCTAGAGAGAAGTGCAAGTTACTTATAAAATGGTATCTTCAGTCACAGAGTTAATATACCATAGGTGAAAGTAATGTCTCAAAAAGGGCTTGTGTCTGGTATGAAAAGTATGGTATTAAACCACAATAGTTCCATTAACTCCACTTTGCATCATTTAAGGATTTGACCCTCTATTCAATAGTCTAATAAAGTGGGGTTGGTATGCATTTGTAAGCATATGTATACAACTGGTCTATGTACACAAATTTAAACACAGAAACACTGCCCTCTGTTGGCTATAACACCACATGTTTGAGCATTAATTCCACATGGCTGCTGGGCTGGCTTTGCACTTTCCCATCTGTATTTTGTAAATGGACAGCATTCATGCTTTTAACGAAATCACATGATACAGTGAAAATCTAATCTAATCTAATCTGCCTTTATTTTATACAAATATATTATAGTTTTATTCGCTTTGAAGAGCTACTGGCAATTCAACTAACTGGAAATGCATTATCTATGTTTCACCCTTTTACTAAATTTCCCCTTATTAGTTTCCACTTAAAATATTTGCTGTTTACCAATAGTAAATACTTAACCTCACAGCTGATGGAGTCAAATAAACATTATTGGCCAACATTTTAAAACCTGGTTTAATGTTAATTTTAGCAAGTCACATCTATAAATACAGGACATTGTGCTGCATTATTTGTGACTTGATGTAGCTTTTTGTATCTATGAGATGTGGGAGTAAAATGCTTCCTGTTTAATTTGGTAGCATTTTATGCTGATGCCACACAAGCACAGATGACTCCAAATGGTTCAAAACAGTGGAGAATCCAACTTTTCACCTATACATCTCATTTATCAATGGGACAACAGAGAAAGTGAACTACACTGCTAGCTCTAGGACCAGCAGATAAAAAAATTCTGTTTCAGAAAAAATGTTGACATATCACAATTTGTTTTTGTCATGTAGCAGAAAGAAACAGAGATCTTTCAAACGACACCGAAATAATTTGTATTTGAGTTTGTAGCCCATTTAATTAGAGCAGTACACTTTTGAGTATGTATGACCGAGCCTCTCAGCTGTCTGGGTGGTTTTTCCTTAGTAGGATAGAGCTCATCAGCAATCCTGTACACATGATCCAAGAAGCTGTGCCCTTTGAAACAGAAGTGGAAGCAAACAGCTGGAGCACATCAGCAACCCAGCTCAGCTAAACATATACCCCTAGATAGAGTGCAAACCCTTCTTCCAGTGTGGGGTTAGAAATCTAATCCTATGAAGTATCTAGGCTCTGCTGAAGAGAAACAAGAAGATAGAGACCAGAACAGCTTGGCTATGGGCGACAGTGCGCATGTTTACACGTGCATTTTAATGTGTGGTAGACTATTCCACTGTACATTAAAGCAAAGTGTAAAAAAAAATGCCAATATGCTAACGCACAGTAGAATAGGTTACTGCACTTTAAGCATCACCTAAAAAGTGTGCGCTTGCACTACTACTGCACATTAGCGCAGCCGAATTGCATTTATTTAGTACCTCATATTAGAGGTACTAAATTTAATGGTCACTATGAAAAGTGCATTAATGCATGTGTAGACGTGCCCACTGTTTAAATACCTATTTGTCTGAGTCAGAGAAAGGACTTGGTCGTCTCTGTCATGTTGAAGGTAAGTGTGTTTATTACAGGATTACAAAACAGGATTACAAGATTGCAAAAGGCAACACAAACAATATAGAAAAGAAGACTTCACTGTGAAGCAGGCAAGTCGAGCCCAAAGAGAATTGCTGGAAGAAGCAATGGTCAGCTGCAGATGCTGTGGGGGTTACCACAAACCCATGCACTGCCCTGAATTTGGTAAGTGCTGCAACAAATGCAAAAGATTCAATCACTTGTCAAGTGTTTTCAGAAAGAAGCAGTATGCAACACGTAAGAAATAGCAGGTGCATGCTCTATGCAATGAGAAAAAGGAAGACTTCTTCATTGGCACAATGCAAAAAGAAGTTAATTCTTCTGAGGATTAGACAATCACCCTGGACACCAATGGACTAATGGTAACTTTTAAATTAGATACAGGGACATGGGTCAATGTAATACCAGAATACAGTCATAGTTTCATAGTTACTAGGGTAAGAAGGGACCTGAATAGATCATCAAATCCAACTGCCTGCTTTGGGCAGGAACGAATGCTGGGATCATAATACCCCAGCCAGATATTTATCTAAACTTCTGTTGAAGACCCAAGGTAGGGGAGAGCACTACCTCCCTTGGGAGTCCATTCTAGAGCCTGGCAGCCCTAACTGTAAAGTAATGCTTCCTGATATTTAGCCTGAACCTGCTCTCAATCAATTTGTGGCTGTTATTCCTTGTTATCCCAGGTGGTGCCCAGGGGGAAGAGAGTCTCACCTATTTTCCACTGGTCCCCCCTGGCGAGTTTATAGATGGCTACCAGATCCCCTCTCAGTCTTCTCTTGTGGAGGCTAAATAGATTTAGGCCCTTTAGTCTATCCTCATAGGGCCTGGCCTGCTGCCCCCTGACCATGCAAGTGGCCCTCCTCTGGATCCTCTCAAGGTTAGCCACATCCCTCTTGAAGTGTGGCGCCCAACCCTGGACACAGTAGTGTAACTGTGGCCTGACCGGTGCTGCATAGAGCAGAAGGAACACCTCCCTGGACCTGCTTGTGATCCATCTGTAGATGCACAACAAGGTGCAGCTAGCCTTACTGACTACTTCCTTGCATTGGCGGCTCATGTCCATCCTGGATTCAGCTATGAATCCAAGATCCCTTTCAGCCATTGTGCTGTTGAGAAGGGTGTTCCACAGCCTATAGGTGTGTTGCTGGTTCCTTCTCCCTCGATGCAGCACCTTGCACTTGTCTGCATTGAATTCCATTCTGTTCTCATCCGCCCACCTCTGTAACCTGTCTAGATCTAGTCGGATACTGTCCCTCCCCTCCAGTGTCCCCACTTCTCCCCACATCTTTGTGTAATCAGTGAATTTGGACAGCGTGCTTTCCATGCCCACTTTCAAGTCGCTGATAAAGATGTTGAATAGCCCAGACAGAGGACTGAGCCCTGGGGAACTCCACTGCCCACATCCCTCCAGGTCAAAAACAACCCGTCTACCGCCATTCTCTGGGTGCGACCATCCAGCCAATTTGCCACCCATCTGACTGTGTTAGGCATCAGTGCCACAGTTGCCTAGTTTATTTATGAGAATAGGGTGAGAAACAGTGTCAAAGGCCTTCTTGAAGTCCAGGTAAATGACATCTACCACAACGCCGCATCCAAGGACTTTGTGACCTGATTGTAAAATGAAAAATGAAAACTAAATCTGTGTACTATGAGAATAAGAAAGTGAGATTTAGAGCATATAACAGGAACATGATTGCACCCAAGGGTGTTTGTGTACTGCATGTTAGACACAAGGGTAATAAAGTCAAAATTCAGTTTGCAACACTCCCAGAAAAAATAGTGCCAATTACTGGGTTGAGAATGTGTAAAACTCTAGGTTTGATTAAGAGAATGGATGCCACTGAGGGACTAGAAAGCAAGAACATAGAAGAAGAGTTTTATGATATGCTTCAAGGCAAAGGGAAACTGTAAACTGACTACAAGATAGAATTAAGAGAACCAAATACTCACACCATACATGCTCCAAGAAATGTTCCCCGTGTACTAAGGGGGAACCTGAAAAAGGAATTAGATAGATTAATTAACATGGATATAATAGAAAAAGTAGAGCAACCAACTGCTTGGGTTCATTCACTGGTCATAATAGAAAAAAAAGATGGATCCTTGAGATCGTGTCGGGATCCTAAGCAAATGAACAGGTACATCAAAAAGGAGCATTTTTCCATTCCCAGCAAGGAAGAGGTTTTTGGCAATGTGGCAGAAGCTAAGTATTTCTCCACTTTGAATGCCTCTTCTGGGTTTTGACGAGTTCCCCTAGAGAAGAATAGCACTAGATTATATACCTTCAGTATGCCCTTCAGAAGGTATTGTGTTCATATGCTTCCTTTTGGGTTGCATTCTGTGTTTGAAGTCTTTCACAGAAAGGAGCAACACATTTTTGAAGGTTTTGATGGAATTATGGTTTATATTGATGATTTATTAGTTTGTGGAAATACTATGGAAGAACATGACCCGAGGCTAAGGCACTAGAAAGGGCTTGCAGAACAGGTTTGAAACTGAACAAACAAAAATGCAAATTAAGGGTCAAAGAAATAACGTATCTGAGAGAGAAACTCTGAGAAAATGGTGCAAATTGGTCCTGCAAGGGTTAAACCCATTACAAACATGCCACTCCATACAGATAAGAAAGGAGTGCAATGATTACTGGGAATGATCAATTTTGTAGGCAAATATCTATCTAATTTAACAGAGCAGACATAGTATATGTAAATCTAATTAAAAGAGTGATCCCTGTCACAGATAAAGTGTGGCCACTAACTGCAGAAGCTGTTGCTCCAGGGCACCACACTGCAAAACGTGATAACAGTTATTTGTGCTGGTTGGCCTGGAAAACATATACCTAGCTCCTACTCTCAAATCAAAGAAGAGCTGTCAGTACTGGCTAGCGTTTTGTTCAAAGGCTCACAACTTGTTCCAGCAGTGCTAAAGAAAGACATGTTAAACAGAATACATGAGGGGCATCTAGGCACTGAAAAATGCAAAAGGGGAACAAGGGCTGTTCTATATTGCCCAACATAAATAATGACATAGAAAATGCTGTAAAGGCTTGTACAATGTATCTGAAGTACAGATCAATGCAAAGAAAAAGAGCCCATGGTAGTCATGGAGGAGCCTGTAACTCGGTGGTATCAAGTGGGCATTGACTTATTCATGCATGCAGGAACAAATTATGTATTAGTGCTGGATTATTAGTCTCACTATCCTGAAATTGCATTGCTTGGAAGCACAACAGCAAGCCATGTCATAACTCCCATCAAATCGATTTTTTGCTATACAAAGGATTCCACAAATTGTGAGAATAGACAACGGACCTCATTTCAACTGTCTTGATTTTCAAGAGTTTGCAAACTAATATGGATTCTGTCACAGCACTTCAAGTCCTAAATACCCACAATCCAATGGTCTGGTGGAATATGGAGTACAAATAGTAAAGAAATTGTTGAAAAAAGCTACAGATTCACACGCTAATGTTTACCTGTCACTTAAATTACAGGGGCAACACCCATGAAACATGGATTGTTCCCAGCAGAAATGCTGTTTAACAGGTAACTCAAAACCAGAACCAGCAGTCACCCTAAACATGCCCAAAAAGCTGTGATATACAGCCAAGCCCTCAGATACCACCAAATTTGCACTGAAGAGAACACCCGGGATTGCCACCTCACCAATCTTAAAAGGCTTTCACCCAACAAGGACACTCCTCCAGAGAGATGGACTGCACATTTGAAAGAGCCACCTGGGTAGCTCGTGAAGAACTGCTGCAGTACAGAAGCAAACCCCCCCACAAATCGCACATCGCTGGTTATAACATATCACCCCTCCCTCGAACCTGTACAGAAAATCCTCAAACAATTGCAACCCATACTAGAAAGAGACTTTACTCTAAAAAAGATCTTCTCAGAGCCACCCATCCTAGCCTTCAAACAAGCACCAAACCTCGCTAACCTCATCACCAGAAGCAAACTTCCTCAAGCCCAGAACACACCAAAAGGATCCAGACCAGGCCATGACAAGAAATGCAAAACCTGCCAACACATCTCCACCACCCCCACAATTACTACACCCCACAACAGAGCCATCAGCATTCCTGGATCTTACAGCTGCACCTCCAGAAATGTAATATATCTCATCCAATACACCAAATGCCCTAATGGAAAATACGTAGGAGAGACCAAACTACAACTGCGCACCAGAATGAATACACACCGGAAATCTATCAAAGACAGGAATACCCAATTACCTGTAGGGTCACATTTCTCACAAGAAAACCACTCTCTCTCCAATCTCTCAGTCCTGATCCTCAAAGGAAACTTACAAAACACCTCCCAGAGACAAGCCTATGAACTGCACTTCATCAACCTCCTGGATACCAAAAATCATGGACTAAATATAGACATTGGATTTATGACACATTATAACCTGCCTGACATCTGACTCCCTAGGTATCTCTACACTTTTCATCCCCCTTCTCTCTCCCCTGCGCCCCCCGCCCCCGCCCATCTCTCACCCATTGACTCCTCAATTTACATTTTCACTGACTACCTGTCTTGTATGCATACCAGACCAGCATCTGGCTTCTTTATTTTTCATTCCACCCAAGAAGAGCGCACACCAACTGCTGAAACTTCCTCAGCCTGATGAAGGGTTTTTGAACCCGAAAGCTTGCTTAATAATTATTTTCCAACTATTTAAGTTGGTCTAATAAAAGATATCAGATTCACGCAAAGAACCTTGTCTGCCTATGTCCTTAGACCAACACGGCTACAACCTACATCCATGTATAAGTTGTTACATTTGTCCCTGGATTGCAGGAGGAAATAGCAGAACTGTAGGCAGAGTACTGCTCTCCGAATAAACAAGCTTTATCACTTTATAAACTTAACTCCTTGGTCTCTTGAGAACAACACACAAACCATGCATCACAACCCAGATGTGCTTAATTTTCTCCTACCCATGTAAATGTTCTTAGGCTTGACTCCATGGAATGAACATTTTAAAAAAAGAGAAAACAATTTATTGAATTCCCCTTGCTTAGTTTTAGTTTTAAACATTCAGCTACACAGGTATACATCATAAAATACACACAGCCCAAAGAAGCCATCATTTTAAATATGTATGTATTGTGCTCTGACAAGGGCCCATATTTTTCAGTCTTTGTATGTCTCAGGATTTGGCTGCCCATTTTGTGCCCAAGTTTCAGAGTCAGAGGACTTAGTTCCTAGTGACTGCACTGCGGCAAGTAAATGGGGGGAACTAGGATTCTGAAACAGGGGGTGCAGATGAGATGGTATGATACATCATCACAAACACAACACATTTTTCTCCAGTTGAAAAGAAACTAGAGACTTTACTAATATACCTAAGGCTATATTATTCTGTTTTAAATTGAAGCACAATCAAATATAGCTTTATTGGAATGTGCATTAATTTTTTATATCATATATAGGGTATTAAAAAAACTCCACAAGAAACTAGGCAAAAATAATCCAAAGATGTTGTTTCATTAGTTCTGTACCCATTAGTGTCACGGTACAGGATCCCCAGGAATGACCGTGATGACCCTAGGGCTCCGTGACCGTGCCTGCTCCACCCTGCGGTGGCCTTCTAATCTCTTCTGCCACATCTTGGTGGTTGAAATAATAAGTTGGGAGGATGCCCACAAGTTTGTGTGGTCATGGTCCTGTTGAACCCCACTAGATCCTGCTGATCTTGGATCCCTTGCTGGGTCTCAGTACCTCTCAAGACACTCTAAGTCTTATGGCTAGATGAGTGGCTCCAACCCACGTCCCACGCCTCACAGGTGGTATTCAAAAGCTGTCCTTCTGAGGCCCTGATCTAGCTCAGCCTCCTATTGTCGCTGGGCCCTTGGCCCCATCTATGTGCCTTCACTGGTGCTGAGTTCTCCACAGCCCTGGCCGTATGACCTCACTGGTGCTGGGGTGTTCACACAGTAGTATGCCCCCAATGAGGCCTTCCCCTCCCCAGTAGCCTCAGCCCAGTCCACCCGATTCAACTAACAATGTAAATACAAGCTCCTGGGCTATAACATAACAACAACAATAACATTAGAGGTCACACTCTGCCCCTTTAAGGAGGCAAGCTTTTCCCTCAACAATGTTTGCCTCCTAGCCCCAGATACTTTAGAAGCTCCTAGAGCCTATTAGTTTTATCAGCAGCAGAATAGGCAACCAAGCATCTCCAAGTAGCATTTCTGCAAGACCTCCTTCCTTCTGGCTACTAACAGAGAACTGACCTCCTCCCAGCCCCAGCCCTGGGGGGTTATATATGCCCAGGTCCTTGTTTCCTTCAGGTCAGCTGAGCGGGTGCAGGTGCCAGCTAATAGCCTGATTAGCTTACTGCCAAGGCAACCCAAAGCTGTGGAGCCCTGCCGAGCTTTCAGGGCTCCCTAGCTAAGCTGCCTCCGCTCTTGAAGGAGCAGGCACACTTTAGTGCTCTATGACAATTAGAATAAAAGTATATCTCATTTTTAGATCCATACAACA
The DNA here is from genome assembly GCF_052110815.1 of Crocodylus siamensis. NCBI lineage: Eukaryota > Metazoa > Chordata > Crocodylia > Crocodylidae > Crocodylus > Crocodylus siamensis. Next base: position 130,355,621 of record NC_143397.1, on the reverse strand, counting down.
AAGTCTAGCCTTCTTGAGCACCTTGACAGTGCTCCTTGGTGATTCACTTACAGGTATTTTCACCCCTGAGTCAATGTTCACCTGAGTTAACATTTCTGCATAATGTTTTTAGCTAAAGTTAAGTTGTGAAATAGGAGCTAGATTATCAGGAGCAGCTAATAGAGAGCAGAATTGCAGGAGAAAGGATAGTTTCATTAATGGAACATCAAGACCATTAAAAAGGGGAGAGGGCCATTAATACCTGTGGAGTGAAGTGTTTAGAAGGAATTGGGTAGATTTATATTGAGCCATGAAGTCAAGTGACTCCATCCCTGCTGTCTGACTAGAAATACTGCTGCCACTTCTATGTAGTTGGTTTTAAACTTTGGGTGAACCTGGAATCAAAGTGGAGTACAATTGCACCACTGCACCCTCTCTGGATCTGTCCCTCAGTGAGTACAAATCTCTCGTAATTCCAAAGAAGGCAACGGAATTATTCAGGTTTTACATTAGTATCACAGATCAGGAGAGGAAGGAGGCTCTAGCAATTAGGACACTACAATACAACTCAGCCTCCTGGGGCATTTTTACACATGCATGCGTCAGAGCACCAAGCGCTTTAAAAACTGCAGCACTTGCAGTTGTATAAGTGGTGAAATGCATGTCAGCGCTGAGAAAATGGAGATGGCACACTTTTGAATTAAAACACCTTGGAAGTGTTTTAGTTTAAAAGCATGTTGCCACCATTTTCTGCGCACTAATGTTCATTTCACCACTTATACAACTGCACACAGTGCAGTTTGCCTCAGCTCATGTGCGGAGCAGACTCAATTAATTGAGTCTGCTCAAAAGCGGTGGGTCTCTGGCATGTCACTGGGAAAAAAGCGTGTATAAATGCTCCAGGTTTCAATTCCCTGCTCTAGCGTGACCCTGGACAAGTCTCTTGGGCCAGGATCTTTTTTCTAAGTATTTAGGTGTCAAATCTCCACTGATATGAATGTGACATGGATACCTCAATATTTTTAAAAAAGGGGGCATTAGCATGTTACTGCCTTAGCTTTCTACTTTACAAGTACAGTGCAAAAATAAATACACTAAAAATATTTAGAGATTCTCGTGCCTGCCTCCTTCAAGACACTTCAAGACCTAGTTCCTGAAATCCCTTTCAAGGACTTGAGCTTCAAATACTATGGTGATGAGCTCATACTAATGCCATAATTAGAGCTGAACTTCTCTCAGTAAGTTCAAACAGGCTGTTATTCCTGAAAAAAATCACTTCCCATAATAAAAAAAACAATTAAGACTATATAAACAGCAGGGCATGCTTTTCACTGTAGTAAATAAACAGTTCATTGGATTTGTTAAGCACTTCTTAATCCAAAAATCTGTAGACTAAAGTTTTTGATCAGGTAAAACGCCAGCTGATTACAATAGGAGCTAAAGACTCCTGGCACATCTGAAAATCAGGCACAAGGAGCCTTGCATTGCAGACACAGTTTTAAGACAACGTAACTGTGTTTGAACCACTGAAACAAATATTTTCTGTGTAGACTGAGGACTGGGCATTTACAGTTCCTTTTTTAATCTACAGTCTGCTAAAATCAGGCTAATCTATATTTGAAGAGAAGTGAAGTCCATCCTACCTGGTATCCTATTGAGTGTCACCCAAAAATGTTCATCTGGACTGTAGGTATCTCTGGACCAAGCAAGCAAGTCAGTAGCACGTTGATCTTTGAGAACAAATGTGGTAAATTTCCTTGTCAAAGCAATATAAGCAGAGCCAAAGTAGATGGTTAGATTGTAGGGTGCCAGCATTTTCAACCTTTGCGTGTTTATCATATATGATGAGTCACTTCCTATGTGTTCCCTGTGGATGTATTTGGTCCTTCCAATAACATGAATGGGGGGCAATCCTCCAGGGGTGATGTTTTTCCCTTTAAATCCTTTCAGATAGTGAACTATTTCTCTGTTGGTCTTTAAGGGGAAATCTTGCCCACACACATTTAGAACATATTTCCACTGCACTCTTGATTCCAGGAGGTCTTTCATGCAGTTCAGATCAGCCTGAAGTCGAGATACGCCAGCATAAACCACTAGCTCCATTTGGGAAGCAAGAAAAGCATTAGGGAAACAGCTCACTAACTTCTCCACATCTTGCTTAAACTGAGCTGGTGCCTTCTTATCCACATGGATGCAGTACACATTTTGGGGCATATAAATAGCTCTGAAGAGTCTCTCAAAGGTCTCAAATTCTTTATGTAGAGTCATGACATAAGCTAATGGAAATACAGCTTCCTCTGCAGAGAGCGAGCTTGTTATATAGTGATTCTGAATAAAATATTCTTCGCAAGCAAATCTCCAGACGGATGATGATAATGATGAGCCTGATATTTTCCATAGAGAAGATGCCTTTCCTTCTACAATTCCACTGCACACCTTTGCTAAGGCAGAGCTGTTTGCCACATTGAGCCTGTGAAGGCTGTTTTGCTCTTTTAAATTAAGAAGATAAAATCTAAGAAAGCCTGCAATGCTAAAAACCAGAATGACATAAAGAAAGCGCAAGTATAAATTCATGCTCTTAAAAAAAAATCCCTGTCTTTCAAAGATATATAACAAAGGCAGATAATGCTGTCTGTCAGCCTGGATTTCCTTCTTGGTTAAATCCTAATCATATTCAGCTGTGTTTGTTTTTTTCTGCCAAGAAACAAGTCAGCAGTATTTATAGTCTGTTTCACAGTCTATTGATTCCTTCTGTCCCTCTTGTTCTCTTCTTCATCAATTTCTCCCTTTTTGCCTCTCCCGGAGTTCCAGTTGCAAGTTAATTCACTCACAGGCTCTCTCTGTTGCGTAATACAATGATATCTTCTTAGAGTACATCCTCCCCGCCTGCATTTTCTTGAACTTCTCATCATATTGTGACATGCTCTTCTGGGAAGCTGGGTTCATTTGAATAAGAAAGCTTGCTTTACCATTTCCTGTGAAGGGCTTGCACTACGTTATATAAAGCGTGCATGCGTGCATGTCTGTGTGTGTGTAATTCAAGCACTGCAGACCTCTGTGTGTGTGTGTGTGTGTGTGTGTATATAATTCAAGCACTGCAGACCAACCAAGTCTATCCTTACTTAAGAAACCACATTTCTGTAAGCTTTGTACAGGAAAGAAATCCCTGTAGAGCTATACCTTTCTCAAATCCAAGAACAACATGCAACAATTCTGGGGTGGGGGGTAGGAAGAAAAAGAGATGGATTAGGTTATTATGATAAACAAAGGTGTAGAAATAGCCTTGTAAATGACTTTGTTTAGTTTGAACTGTGGTTAGAAAGGCTGGTGAGATTATCAGGAAAACATTTGGCTTTGTTTATATCTTTTGCAGTACTCTTCATACAGTCAGCAGTCGGTGTCACTGTTTCTGCTATACACTGACAGACTGAGGTCAGTAGTCTGTAGAGAGTGGAGGACAAGCACCTCAGAAACAGATTTATACAGCCCAAGCACAACCCATCACCCCAAATTAATATATGTTTTAATTAAGCAGCAGATCATACAGACCTTATGCTCTGCTGACTGCAGTGAGAATTTTGCCTGAGGAAATGATCAGGCACGTATTTAAGCAATGACAATTAACCCCCCTCCCCAAAAAATGCCCCCCCCCAAATACTGTATAAATAATAATATTCTCATGATAATCCATGCCGAATGAAAAACATCACTTTATTTCATTACTACTTGCTTTCTTTCATCTTCTGAATTTTTATTTGATACTATGTAAAATTTATAATAGTGCCAAAAGGAGAGATTTTTAAAGCTGTTTATTCACCTCAATCCCATTGATATCAGTGGGACTTAGGTATCTAAATAATGGTACATGTAAAAACTTAGTCCTAGGTGAGGTAGGAGTCTAAATCCTTTTGAAAGCCAATGGACCCTAAATTTGCTAAAACATTAACTTCTTGTGGATATCTTATCCAATACCTAGATTTAAAAAAAAATCCTAATTCTTCCTTTCATGCTTTCTTCAAGCTGTTAAACCAGTTGACACAAGCTGAATGTTTCCAGGTTAAGCAACATCGATGATAACACTACTGTAGATGAGATAAGCAAGAGTCATTGCCGTTACTATTTATACATTAAGTCAGTTCCCTGAAAGATACCTTAAAGATCACCCCATTTAACTTTGATATGTGCATGACCAGCCCTGGAACATATTTTAGAGCTGGTAGATGAGTCTGTACACACTACAGTAGTATACTGCATTGATTTATTATAGGCAGGACTGGTAGCTCCACCTGTTTTTTTTAACGATTGTCTGATACTTCACAACTATTTTCCATTGCTTATAACTTTACTGGACTTCAACTATTTGGGCAGGCATTTTCTCTGCTGGATGTCTGCTTCAGCCTGAACCTGTTTGGAAAGTTTCTGCTGAAATGATTCAAATTAAAGTACTTTCTTTCGCCCACATTTAACAATTCTGACAATTTTTTCTTTGGAGAAACTGTAATGCCCCTGCATTTTACAGCATAGATTCAAATATGGTGGCAGGGTGGTCTTTCTGTCAGAGAGATTCCATTTTTCTTCTAATTTGTCTAAGTTACAAGCTTTTGAAAACCTGGAGTTCATGCATGTTCAGTAGAAACTTGGTGGAGCTTCATGATGCTATCTACAAAGATTCCATCCATGCTGGGCATGCTCCAGGCTTGGGCTGAGCAGGACACTCTGCAAGTGCACTGTGAATGCTATAGGTAAGTCTGGATGCCAGAACTGAGAGAAAGGAGACAAACTCTCATCTGTGTTGTTAATGTCTCCTTCTAGTGGCTCCAGGCCACATGGAGGGAGTAACTGCCTGATCTCAATTCAGAGGAGACAACAGATGGAGTGGCATTAAGAGCATGAAACTGGAGATTTGGCAGGTAGAGGGAAATCAGGGCTGAGAGTAGATGGGCAGAGGAAACTGCCTGGTGAGATGATGGAAAGCCAAATGTGGAGACAGGCAAAGAGACTAGGACTAGGAGCTGAGTTAGTCTGGAACTAGCTGGGCAAGGAGACCAAAAAACAAGCAAAAAAGGGTAATAAGACTGGACCTGAGAGAGTATAAAATGGTAGAAAGCATTGGCCTGGAGGGTGGGTAGTCTGAATGAGGACCTAGGATTTGGCTAAATTAGAAGTTTAGGATGGTAAAAACAGTTAACAGTTCTGAAAGTACTTACACCTTAGACCAGTGGTCTCCAAAGTGGGGTGCGCATACCCCAGGGGGTGCGCAAGACAATCCATTGGGGTGCAGGAAGAAAATATTAGAACTTCTATTTATATTTATATAAATATAAATATACAAATATTGGGGGTGCGTGCTCAAAAATTTTTTACTGATAGGGGTGCAAGATCAAAAAAGTTTGAAGATGACTGCCTTAGACAATAGCTGCATCACATTACTGAACCAGGTAGTAGAGATAAGGTCTTGATGAAATCAGTATGGCTTGGCAGTAGGCTGGCCTGGGAGTTGTCTAAAACAATCAAAGGCCTATTTCCCTGTGTGTGGTTGTGTTGGTACTGAGCAAGATAAATCAGAAATTTAATCAACAAATTAAATGAATGATTCATTAAAAAGTATAGCTTGGGTACTGGAAGATTGATTCATCATATCTGATCACCTGAGTTTCTGGCATGGTCAAGAGCAGTATCTTCCCTTCCCCACAAAGTCTCCCCATCCTTTGAAGTTTGATGTTCAGTTCAGGGAGTGGGAATGGGTGGGTGGGACTTATTGCTTTGATGGCATGATTAAGCTCTCTGTTGTCATGATGTAGTCAAATCCCTGCTCTACAAGTTTAATGATGATGCCATGGTAACCTCATCTTCAGATGTGGAAATAATTTTCAGTGAAGCACTGGAGGTACTGTCAAGACCCTCAGGAAGGCCAGATTTTGTTTTATGAGTCTGAAAGAGATGTGCATGTAATTCTAATGACAACAGAACTAAAGAAATAACATTTTGGGGTTATTTTTTGCCTAGCTGGTTGCATTTTCTATACATAATGTATGATACAGCCATTAATATGCATTCCAATAAAGTAATATTTCATAGACATTAGGGCTGGAAGGGACCTTGCAAGATCATCCGGTCCAGCCCCCTTCTGAAGGGGCAGGAAGTCAGCTGGAGTCAAATAATCCCAGCAAGATAGGCGTCCAAATGTTTCTTGAAAGTATCCAAAGTAGGAGATTGTACCACCTCTGGGGGGAGTCTATTCCAGGCCTTGGGGATTCGTTCAGTAAAGAAGTTTTTCCTTATGTCCAGCCTAAAACGGTCTTCCAGGAGTTTGTGACCACTGGACCTTGTCTTCCCATTAGGTGCCCTGGTGAACGGATGTTCTTCCAGTTATTGATGCACACCCCTTATGCACTTATGGGCAGCCACCAAGTCACCGCTGAGCCTATGCTTTTCCAGGCTGAAGAATCCCATGGCTCTTAGCCTCTCCTCATAAGGCCTGCTCTCTTGTCCTGTAATCATGCATGTGGCTCTCCTCTGGACTCTTTCAAGCTTCTCTACATCCTTTCTGAATTCCAGAGATCAGAACTGGATACAGTATTCCAGCTGTGGCCTCGCCAAGGCTGAGTAAAGCAGGAGGATGACATCCTGGGTCTTGCTTGAGTTGCATTGGTAGATGCAAGCCAGAGTTTTGTTGCTTTGCTGACTGCAGCATCACATTGGTGGCTCATGTTCATCTTGTGGTCTTGTGAGACCCCCAAGTCTCTTTTGGTCATGGTGCTAGTGAGTGTAGCACTGCTGAGCCTATACATACGATGCAGATTTTTTCTCCCGAGGTGGAGCACCTTGCTTTCCTCCATATTGAATGCCGTCAGGATTTGATCCACCCACCTTGTGAGCCTGTCCAGGTCGGCCTGAATTGCCAGCCTATCCTCTGGTGCGACCACACTTAGCCAGTCCACTTCTGACACCAGAGTAATTTATAAATACATTAAACAGCACAGGTCCGAAAAGAGAACCCGGGGTGACGCCATTGGTCACCATGCACCATGTTTATTTGGTTCTATTGACGATCGCTGTCTGGGTCTGACCACAGAGCCAGTTCCCCAGCCGTCAGACAGTAAAGTTGTTAAGGCCACAATTCCCCAACTTTTTCATGAGGGACATCAGGGTCAAAGGCTTTCTTGAAGTCCAAAAATATGATATCCACCTCTTCACCTTTGTCAAGGTGATGTGTCACCTGGTCATGGAAGGAAATCAGGTCAAACAAGGTCTACCCACCACAAAGTCGTGTTGGCTGTCTCTCAGAATATTACCTTCTGTTAGGTTGTTTGTAATGGTTTCCTTGATGATTTTCTCCACGATCTTTCCAGGGATTGATGTCAAGCTAATTGGCCTGTAGTTCCCTGGATCTTCCCTTCTCCCTTTCTTGAAGATAGGCGCCACATTGGCCCTTTTCCAGTCGTCAGGCACCACGCCCAAGTGCCACAGGTTCTTTAATATTCTCACCATAGGTTGTGCTATAATGTCAGCTAGTTCATTTAGCACTCTTGGGCGCATTCCATCTCAGCCACCTGATTTGCAGATGTCCAGCTCTCTCAAGGTATTCCCTCACAAGATCAGTGGTAAGGATGGGTGCAGGTTTGTCCTTCCCCTGGTGATCCTGCCTCTGATCAGGCAAAGTGATCCCACTGGGCTGATGGAAGACCAACATAAAGTAGTCATTAAGCAGATTTCATAGACATCAGGGTGGGAAGGGACCTCGTAAGATCATCAGGTCCAGCCCCTTGCCCAAGGGGCACAAAGTCAGCTAGGGTGAAAGGATCCCAGCAAAATAAATGTCCAAATGTTTCTTGAAAGTGTCCAGAGTAGGTGCTTGCACCACCTCTAGGGGGAGTTTGTTCCAGGCCTTGGGGGCTCAGACAGTAAAGAAGTTTTTCCTTATGTTCAGCCTAAAAAACTCTTGCAGGGGTTTGTGACCATTGGACCTTGTCATCCCGTGGGGTGCTCTGGTGAGCAGGTGTTCCCCCAGATCCTGATGCACACCCCTTATGTACACCCCTGAGCCTGTGCTTCTCCAGACTGAAGAGTCCCATAGCTCGCAGCCTTTCTTCATAAGGCCTATTCTCTTGCCTTCTTATCATACGCATGGCTCTCCTCTGGACTCTTTCAAGTTTCTCCATGAGTTTCCTAAATTTTGGAGCCCAGAATTGGATGCAGTACTTCAGCTGAGGCCTCAATAAAGCTGAATACAGTGGGAGGATGACATCCTGGGTCTCACTTCAACTGCATTGGTAGATGCAAGCCAGAGTTTTGTTCATTTTGCCAGCTGTGGTATTGCATTGGTGGCTCATATTCCTCTTGTGATCAGTCATGACCCCCAAGTCTCTTTCGGTCATGGTGCTAGCAAGTGTAGCATTGCTGAGCCTATAAGTGTGATGCGGGTTTTTATTCCTGAGGTGAAGCACCTTGCTTTTCTCCATATTGAATGTTACCAGGTCTTCATTTGCCCACCTTGCAAGCCTATCAAGGTCAGCCTGGATCACCAGCCTATCCTTAAGTGTGGAGACTCGTCCCCAAAATTTGGTGTCGTCAGTGAACTTGGCCAGTCCGCTTTTGACTCCAGTGTCCAGATCATTTATGAAGATATTAAAGAGTACAGGTCTGAGAACGGAGCCTTGGGGGACACCACTAATCACCAAGTGCCATGTTGGTTCAGTTCCATCAACTAGCACTCTCTGGGTCTGACCTCCATCAGACTGTGGAGTAGTCAAGGCCGCAGTTGCCCAACTTTTCCATGAAGACATCATGGGACACCAGGTGAAACTCTTTTTTAAAGTCCAAATATATGACATCAACCTCTTTCTTTTGTCCACGTGACATGTTACCTGGTCATAGAAGGCAATGAGACTAGTCAAGCAAGACCTACCCGCAACAAACTCGTGCTGACTATCCCTCAGAATGCTGCCTTCTGTTAGCCTCTCAAGAATGGTTTCTTTGATATTTTTTCCCAAAATCTTCCCAGGGATTGAGGTCAAACTGATTGGCCTGTAGTTTCCCAGGTCTTCTTTCCTTCCTTTGTTGAAGATGCGTACCATATTGGCCCTCTTCCAATCTTCAGGTACTTCAGATTGCCTTTTTTCTGGGTGTCAGTTATCAGCTGTACCACTTGGTTTAGTAAAGGTCCAATGTTATCCTTGTTCTTTTTTCAACTTACCACATATTTGAAGAAGGACTTTTTATTGTCCTTGATTTGAGTAGCCAGTTTGAGCTCAGTTTCAGTCTTGGCTTTCCTAGTTTGCTCCCTACAGGTGCAGGCTAGTGCTGAGTACTCCTCCTTAGTGGTGTTTCCCATCTTTCATCCTTTATAAGCTTCTTTTTTTAGGTGCAGGAGGTCCTTGAGTTCCCTGTTGAGCCACGGGGTGTCATCCAGCCCTTTTGCTACTTTTTCTGTGGGTTGTAATGGACTTCCCTTGTGCTTCAAGGAGTGCATCCTTGAAGAGCGACCATTTATCATGGACATTCCTCCCTGCCAGATTGTGGTTTCTTAGGGCCTGAACAACTAGCCTCCTAATCTTGTGAAAGTTGGCCTTCCTAAAGTTAAGGACTTCCGTATTGCTGACTGACTTGCCAGCTTTGTGGTTAATAGAGAAAGTGATCAACTTATGGTCACTGTCTCGCAGCTTCCCTTCAATTCTCAGGTTGCTAACTAGATCATCCCCTTTGGCCAGGTCCAGCAGCACCTTGCCCCTTGTTGGTCCGTAGATTTCTTGAGACCAATAAAGCTCATCAATGCTTGCGATGACCAAATAGTGTTGGTAAATAGTTTCTGCTGACCTTAGCAGGCAATGATGATTCATAATGGATAAAAAAACTACTACTTAACTTCTTCAGCAAGACTGATAACCTAGCATTAGGTCTACTCAGTAGTGTAACACAAGGTAGTGGGCAGAGTACATGCCCTGAGCACAGACTAAGGCAGGGGTAGGCAATTATGTGGGTCCATGGGACACATAGGGAGTTTTGCAGAGCTGTTGTGGGCCAGGTCAGCACTCCCCTCCCCCTAATAGTTCACTAAACATCCCTATGTGGGGTGGGTGGGAGTTGGTGTGGGCATGGTTGGGTACCAACTTCAGCAGGGCCACCACCAGCACCACCTCTGGGCCTCTCTCCTACCCTAAGGAGGATCTGGAGCTGCTGCCCAGCTTTGGGCACAGAGGCAGCAGCAGCTGCACAGAACCTGCTACTGGGCGCTGAGAAAAAGTGGGATCTGGTGGTGGGCACAGTCACTTCCCCCTTGCCACTGCCAGGGCATTCTTGCTGCTGCTGCTCACAACCCATGCTGGGGCTACCCTGCAGCTCCTCCCTGCAGTGGAGTGGGGGCCTGGAGGTGACACAGGTGGCAGTGGTGGCAGCGGGTAATTGCTGCAGGGCAGCCCTGACATGGGCTGCAAGTGGCCACAGTGAGAAGGCCCCAACAGCAGCAAGTGGGAAGTAGCCATGCCTGCTGCCAGGTCCCACCTTTTTCCTGCACCCAGCAGCAGCTTCATCATGGAGCACTGTAGCAGGGCACTAGGGTGCCTGCTACTGAAGATAGGAAAGGACTTAGCTGTCACTCCTTAAGACAGCAGGTGCCAGTCGTTATGGGAGCTGATTAGATCAGCTGACGGCCAGGGGGCGAGGCTTGGCCTTCATAAGGGGGAAGGCTGAAGCCAGAGACGTTTCCCCTCTGGCAGCTGCAGGAGCAGGAGCTCTGCAGGAGAGCTGAGCAGCCGAGTCAATGGTTGTAGTCTGACCGGCTGCAATGATGCAGGGGTAGAGAGAACCCTGATGGAGGTATGAGAGAGAGCCAGCATAGAGTGGAGTTGGTATCATAAGCTGGCTCATAGTTTTGTGGAGTTGTGATTATTAGACCGGAGGACTGGGCGAGGCTGTAGGGGTGGAGGAGGCCTCAGCAGGAGCTCCCCAGTAAGGTGGGGGAGTTCCTGGCACCACAGAGGGTGCCGCATTGTGGGGTTGTCCCGACCCCAGCCCATTGGGGCGACTTCGGGAAGAGTCTAGTAGAGGTGGAAGCCCAGTAGGGTGTGGGCCCAGGAAGGTGGGTCTAAGCAGTGGGGGTGTCCCGACCCCAGCCCAGTGGGGCGTAGGCCCGAGTCAGGCATAGACAGGCCCGAGTGCGGGCAGCGAGTGCAAAGGGCACGAGCAAGGGCCCCAGTGGGGGCATAGAAGGCCCAGTGCGGGCAGCGGAGCGCAAGAGGCGCGATCATAGGCCCGAGTGCGGGCAGCGAGTGCAAGGGGTGTGAGTAAGGGCCCCAGTGGGGGCATAGAAGGCCCGAGTGCGGGCAGCGGAGCCAAGAGGCGCGATCACAGGCCCGAGTGCGGGCAGCGGAACCAAGAGGCGCGATCGCAGGCCCGAGTGCGGGCAGCGGAGCCAAGAGGCGCGATCGCAGGCCCGAGTGCGGGCAGCGGAGCCAAGAGGCGCGATCGCAGGCCCGAGTGCGGGCAGCGGAGCCAAGAGGCGCGATCGCAGGCCCGAGTGCGGGCAGCGGAGCCAAGAGGCGCGATCACAGGCCGGGTGCGGGCAGCGGAGCCAAGAGGCGCGATCACAGGCCCCAGTGCAGGCATAGAAGGCCCCAGTGCGGGCATAAAAGGCCCCAGTGCAGGCAGAGAGCACGAGAGGCGCAGGTACAGGCCCGAGTGCGGGCATAGAGACTGCGGGGAGCGCGGAATAGGCTGGTACGTGAGCAGCCGCGGGACATAGGGGAGGCAGGCCCGAGCGGGGCGCTGCCTGGAAGTTACGAAGCCCTGAGTGGGGCGTAAGCCCATAGAGAAATCCGAGCTGGGCGAGAAGGGGCACAGTCAGAGAGCCGCCCCAGGAGGTGGCGCATGTATTGAGTTGGCCCCGGGAGAGGACCAGCATCGGGACTCGGAGAAAGTCCCGGCATAGTAAGATCAGCCCCGTGCCAAGAAGGGTAGGAAGGCAGCCTCCACTGACAACACTAAGATCAAAGACGTGGCGGGCGAGATAGGGGTGCATTCAAAGCCCAGGTTGGTACGGTAGGCAAGGGCACTAGGGGAGGTCACGGCACCCCTAGGGGCGGTCCTGCCACAAGCACAAGGCATTCTAGGAACTTTAGTTTTGCAGAACAGCAGTAGAGTTTGCTGTTGGTGGGAAAATAATGGACCCTATATTTTGCCACTGAAATCAGCATTTCTTTGCCCTCCCAACATGGGTCTTGCCAGCAAAAAATGGGGTGAGATTGCCCTTCCAGCAGTAGTGAACACTCCCACTCTAGACAACTACAATTTCAAGAACACTTTGTACTCCATGACACACACTGCCAGTGCCCACATCTGCTGATTACTTCTGCTGCTGTGCATGGCATTGTGCGAAATCCAGAGGCAGGGGGAGAAGAGTGAGAGAGGACTTCCCCTGGCATACGATTTTCATGTTACATTTCTGGATCTGCTCTTACTGCATATGCACAACCTGACTTTTACATCTCCATAAAGGCCCCATTGAATCAAAGTAACTCTATGAAGGTGCAAATGTCTGCTTCTGCCTATCTGACAGCAGGAACTGGGAAATACACTTTTTAAAAACGTTTATATTAGCTTAATCTGTAATGTAAACTGGATCAGTTTGTACCTCTTCCTTTTTAATACTCAGCACACAACTTGCAGGAATAATTTCTAGGATTGCCAGAAAGTATAAGGAAATGTTTCTCCCACCACCCCTAGTCCTACATCCCCCATTTGTATTTAAAGTGACTGAAAAGAAAATAAGCCATTTTGTTCACTGTGTGGCAAGTCTGTTAATAAAAAACACTTACTTAGGAGGGCAGAGACAGCAGACATACCTGGTATCCTATTGAGTGTCACCCAGAAATGCTCATCTGGGCTGTATGTGTCCTTGGACCAGGCGAGTAAATCAATGGCTTGTTGGTCTTTCAGAACAAACTCAGTAAATTCCCTTGTGACAGCGATATAAGCAGAGCCAAAGTAAATGGTCAGACTGTGCGGAGGTGGTGCTTTCCGTACAAAGGTCCACAGCATAAAAGAAAAGAGACTGTATACTTGTTCTCTGTAGATATATTTGGTCCTTCTTATAACATGAGCAGGAGGCAGTCTTCCAGGGGTGATGTTTTTCCCTTTAAATCCTTTCAGATAGTGAACTATTTCTCTGTTGGTCTTTAAGGGGAAATCTTGCCCACACACATTTAGAACATATTTCCACTGCACTCTTGATTCCAGGAGGTCTTTCATGCAGTTCAGATCAGCCTGAAGTCGAGATACGCCAGCATAAACCACTAGCTCCATTTGGGAAGCAAGAAAAGCATTAGGGAAACAGCTCACTAACTTCTCCACATCTTGCTTAAACTGAGCTGGTGCCTTCTTATCCACATGGATGCAGTACACATTTTGGGGCATATAAATAGCTCTGAAGAGTCTCTCAAAGGTATCAAATTCTTTATGTAGAGTCATGATATAAGCTAAAGGAAATACAGCTTCCTCTGCAGAGAGAGGGTGCGTTATATAGTGATTTTGGATCAAATACTCACTGCAGTTAGATTTCCCAAATGAGGTCATTAAAGTATTTTCTTGTACAAAAAATGCCTTCTTGTCAATAAGAGCATCACAGGCTCTGGCTAAAACAGGACTTTCTGAAAGGTCCAACCTCCTAAGGGATCTGTGCTTATGTAAATTAGCAATATAAATGATGACAGAAACTGCAACAGTAAGAACAAGAACAGCAAAGAACAAGTGCAATTTTGAATGCATTGTTCCTTAAAGATGTTTTTCCTACTTAAATTACTGCAAACCCAAAGTCATCTGACAACTTGGTCTGCTGGCTTATTGTTTTAGAGTTATCGCTTCTTGCTGCTTGCTGCAGAAGTGCTGCTAATTCTGATACATGGTTGTTCTCTTTATGCTGCACATCATCTTTTCTAAATTGGCATCAGTGTTGGCTAGTGAACAGGTCAAAACTGTTGTACTGGGCTCCCCGGTTAAAAAGACATCATTCAAGTAACTGGTTGGAAAAAGAAAATATAGGGTTAGATAGTTCAGAATGCCTCACGTGCCTGTAAAAATGTCCTATAAACAATGCAGTTATTTCACTTGATGCCCCAGGAAGATATGTCTTTTAAACCATTGAGATTTTTCAGTTCCTCATTAATAACTTTTATAACTATGAAGGATTTGTTCATGATACAATGACATCGAGTCAAAAGTCACTGGCAGGAATACAGACACTTAGGTTAGGTGTGCCAGCACTTAAATACTGAAGGACTGGGGCAGAGACTAGAACTTTGGTCTGACAGGTGAGTGCCTGAACCACAAGGCAGTTGATCATTCTCATTCTGTCTCAGTAAATATTTAAGTATTTTACACAAATGGAAGCATTTTAGCCAGAGAGATTGAGAGAGTACTCATTTCCACTCTTCTCCCGTCTCTTTTCGTTCCAAGAAAGACTGCAAGAGAGCAAAGGTGGGGGGAGGCATTGATTTAAACATGTAGCTATTACTTAATTTTAGTTGGTTTTATGTTGATTACTAAGAGAAACACATTAACAATGGAATTACAACATTAGAACGTATGTATGCCTATTTCCTCATATACTGCTCTCACGAATCAGCTACACTATTACTCAGTTATACTGGAACCAGCATTAAGCATTCTCCCAAACATCTCATATTATTAGTCCTAGAGGCTAATAATGTATACAAAGGGAAAGGGTATTTGGTGAAGGAGATTTTTGGCCTCTGTTGTTCCCTGTTTACAGGCAAGAGGGCAGGTGGTGGTGAGGAGAGGAAAGTTATTTTCTCATTGGTAAGATTGTGTCCTACTTCAGCATGCAGTTAAAGTTTACCCCAATTTTTCCCCATGCTTGGCTTGTGATACTTGAGGGATGTCCATAAAGGCAAAACTTAAGTTGGGGGTAAGATTTGTAGGCTTGTGCATGCTCAATCTTTCTCTCCCCACCTCCGCATATATATATCATTTTATATATATATATATATATATATATATATATATATATATAGCTATATATAGATATATATATTTATTTTATATATATATAAATTATTTAGTTAGTCTATAAAGCTGCACATCTACCCTGACTTCTGACTGACTTCAGACTTACATGCCTAACTATCTCTCTACAAAGTCTCAGAGCCATAGCCATAGTAATATCTCAGAGCCAGGACACCTTCATGCTAGGTGCTGTACAAACACAGGCTAAACAGCTCCTTCGAAAGAGTGACCATCTAGAGTGAACACTTTAAGTGCATTTACCCCCAGTTTTGGCAGGGACAAACTGCTGGTTGATAATTTGTAAGGTTACTTCGTTAGTGATGAAGTCTTTCTATCCAGTTCCCAGCATCTTTTGTAGGACTGCATTTTCAAAAACATATAATTTCCTGCATAACATTTTGGTCAGTCTCCAGTGTTCAGAGCTATATATTACTTCACTGGGGTAAACTAAAGTAATTTAACTTGAACATGTCTTTGATTTCTACACAGTGCTAAGTGTAGTGAATGCTGTGTATGCTGTGCTTTTGAGTAACTGGATATTCCTGCTGGATACACAGAGGGTCCAAGCAGTGTAACATCTCTAGAAGGAGTCTCAGGATTGGGCTAGCTTGTATTTCCTGGTATGGCAGAACTTGAACAAAGGCTCATCACCAGGGTCCTCTGTGCAGTGCTTGTAATACACTGTCCTACTCTCTGTATATAGTTCTGTATATAAAGTTCCTGTCCATAATAAAAACTTAATCTGCACCACATGGTTCACCTTTAGAGATATCACATGGCACCAAGAGTGGCAGGGAGCATGTGCTGGTGACCAAGTAAAAGAGCTGAAAGTGCACACAGAAGTGCAGCTTCCAGGTCCAACTCATGGCACTTTGCAGAAAGTGCCATGAGTTAGACCAGGGATGGGCAAAATACAGTCCATGAGCCAGTTCCAGCCTGGCAACAGGTTGGATCCAGCCTTGTCGATCTCTGCATGGGGCTGACCCCAGCCTGCTCCCACCCGGCAGCCTGTGCCACGTTCCTGCCTGCATCTGCCTCATGGCCACTAGGCAGCACCGCCCCAGCCGCTGACAGTGTGCACAGCTTCCTGGCAGGGCTGCTGCCATAGCTGTCTGGGTACTGCTCAGCTCCCTGTGCTTCCAGAGGCTCCTCCTCCTCTTCCTGCCCCTACTATGCTGCTTGAGGCAGCAGGCAGTGCAGGGAAGCCATGGGGACATGCACTGGGCAACAGATGCCCAGCCAGGACCAGCTGATGCCAGCTGCCAGCCATCTTCCACCCACTTGACTGCCTGCAGGTGACTGGTCATTGTGCTGGGTAGGTGGAGTGGGTGTAAAGTGTCTGGGAGATGAAGCTGGAGCCCCATGTGCTAGGGCAGGAGCTGTCTGGCTGTAGCTTCCCCCTCACCTGGCTGGGCATCTTCTGCCCGGCGCGTATCCCCACACACACATACTGCCCCAACACACACATGCACTCCTATCCCTCCTACATGTACCCCTTCACCCACTCCTCATATCCACCATCCACATGCCCACCTCCCCACATGGCTCCCACACACAATATACAAGAGTTAAACTTTATTTTGAGCTCTTATGCAATTGCCTCTATATATACAACTCAAAAATACACAAATCAAGAAAAAAAAATATTTTTTGAAATAAAATTAAAATATTGTAGGAGCTGTTTGATTTTTAGTATATGATTTGTTTGCTATCTATAATTTGTTAAAAATTATTTCTTCTGAAAATTTTATATGTATGGCCCTTGACAGCTCACCAAAACTCAGTAAGTGAACCTCCAGGCAAAATAATTGCCCACCTCTGAGCTAGATTGATCCTCCCAATCCAACAGACAGTAGTTGTTGGATCGGAAATGTGGGAGACTGAGCTCCAACTTGGAGCCGATCCAGGAAGAGAGGCTGCATCTCTGCAGCCTCTTGCCCTAGCTTTGCCCACTCTATCCTAGCTCCCATGCTGGCTCAGGATGGGAGGGCAGTCCGTTCTAGGGTTGCCCAGCTTGTGCTGGAGGGTGGAGCAAACAGATCTGAGCCCCTCCAAGGTGGGGGGGTTCCATTCCACCCCCGTCCGCACTTCAACACTGCTGGGGGAACTCTAAAACAGACCTCCCTCCTATCCTGAGTCAGCATGGGAGTTAGGAAGGGGGGAGAAGAGGCTGCAGATACTTTAAAAAAAAATAATTTTCCATATTCCAAGCCAAATTAGCCAAAACAAATTCCAAATCCAAGAGTCAGTCCAGAACCATATCTGGCCCTGCTACCAGCAGACATCCTCCACCCCCATCTGGGACTTCAGATGTTCCCAAATCCTTTGATGGGCATCCTACTTGCAGACCCAAGCCTGGAGACGTGAGGTTTGGATGCCCCCGAGTTTTGCTTGCCCTTAGCCATAAGACCCCAGGAGCAAACTAGGGAGGAGTCTCCCATTCCCACACAGTGGAGAAAAAGCCAAGGTTAACTATGCATTACCTATGCAGGTACTGTCCCATGCCAGCAGAACAGCCTTCCCTGGGTGTGACTAGGAAGCCACCACGGTGACCATGGTATTTGTCCTGCCAGGCAAGCATTGGGCTATGCTTGATCTGAGACAACAAAAGAGGATGCAGAGCTGGTTCTTCCCTACCTCCCATTCTGAAAACAGCACAGGGAGCAGTACTGGGCTGTGCCAGATAAGCCCTGCTTCCATCAAGACAAAGGTTACTAAGGATGTTCCACTTTGGAGCACCTTCATCTGAACCCCCCTGTAATGAGGGTTCATATTTTTGTGGGATCCCTTTTTAAGGTGCTCATCAGCCATGCACTTGTGTTTGGTTATGGCTGTAGAGCACTTTCAGGGGCCAGACTGGGTGAAAATTGTCACTTCTGTCTGCTTCTTCCCAGAATGGTTGCAGCAGAATCTGTAACACTGTAAGTGACATGTTCCCCTCTCCACCCTCTGCCTCCCTCACACACATATCTCCCATGCTCTCTGACCACCAAGGAGAATGTGGCATATCCCTGGAAAAAGTTCAAACAACAATTTGAGCTGTCTATGAAAGCTGCTGGGGCAGATCAATTAAAGGATGAGGAAAAGATTGCTCTTCTCTTAAGAGTAGCAGGCAATGAATCACTGGAGGTGTATAATGCCATCTATGCAGAAGTGAAAAGGGAGAGAGGAAAGTCTTGCAGGAATAATGAAAATGCTTGAGGATCATTGTGCTTCTACAAGAAATATCATTTAGGAGAGGAAATGCTCAGGATGAGAACACAGAAGAAAAGGAAAAAAGCAGAGGAGCTTATTACTGACCTGAAACTGAAAATCGATCGTGTGACTTGAACACTAAGCAACTCTCTTACAGCGTAGCAGATTACCATATTGTTCTGGGATGTAAGGATTAAAAAAATCTGTGAGCAGGTTCTGAGACTAGAAAGGGCAATGTATATATGCCTAGTGATGGATTAATCTAATCACAAGCCAATACAAACTGTAGAAGAATGCGTCACACAAAACTTGACTGTTAAGTACAGTACATGGGAAAAGTTGACAGGAAGTTAATTGGGCAGGGACAGAACTTGAGTTCACAGCAAACAATGCAGACAATGTGATAATTAGCACACCACTCTAGAAAATACACAGGAACTGTAAAAAACCCAACATTGTGCAGAGAAAGGAGGGAAGTGCATGCAGTAAGTGCAGAAACTGGCTCCTTCAGTGAATAATACGAGCTCCTATCTTAAGTCTTTTAAGTTTGGATTCCCAAACTTAAAAGACTAACTAATTAAAATGCATGCAAATGGCACTTATATGACCTACAGGATAGGCAATGGGCATAAGTAAATGCAGTAACAGAAACTCAGAGAGGAGTATGTTACACATAAAGGGACTATCAAAAGTGTCTGTGTCGGATTATAAATGAGTGGCAGTCCCAGCAGTAGGAGAGTCTGCACTGACCCTGTAATAGAAAAGGAGAGTGACCAAAAAAAAGTTTGTGTTGGTATGCAAAGGTACACTGCCTGTCTTGGGCCTGTACATGTGTGAAGCATTAGGTATATTTGAGAACATGTATGCCAAAGAGAAGCAGGAAACTTGATTCTGCCATTAACATGAAAGATACAGTTAACAGGGAATGAAAAACCGGTGGTACATGACACACATATGCTCCTATAGGGTATGGGAAATATGTTGAATCTGTATGTGTGACTCTATAGCTACTTTCTGTTGAATCTGCTAATAGCAATGAATGTATACTTTTACTTTAAGTTTACAATATATTCTGTGCTCGCCAGCTTGGTAGCATTCTTTCCCACACTTACGGTTGCTGTCATTAGTTTCTGAATGCCTTGGACAAAGATAACAAGTCCACATGTCTTAAGAGAATGACCAAAAGAGGAGCTGCAAAATGTGATCATATACAGTATCCTTTGGAGAACAGAACAACCAATGAATTGAGTTTACTTTTTAGTAATTATAGAAAAAAAGGGTGGAGAACTACAGTTGGCGATAAGCTCAAGGGAGCTGACCAGAGAAATAAAAAGAGAACACTTTCATTTATTTACAAGAAAGGAATGATTGTCACAAGAGGCTGAAGCCAAATTTTTCCTCCAATGAGAAGGCTTGATAGGATTTTGGCAGATCTCCTTGTACCATGATAGCTCCAAGATCCACACTTTCAACACTCTATTTGGGAGATACTGCTTTCAAAGACTCCTTTTAAGAATATGTTCAGCTCCTAAATGAGACATGTATGAGAAGGCTTAGCAGATGTGAAGAAGAAGAATATACATTGAAGACATAACTGTTTGGGGTAATGTTACCACTGAACATTAGGAGGGACTGAGAAGAGCACTGGAAATTGCAAGAGCTAACAACCTCAAATCAACTGAGGACAAATGTTGGCTTCAAACAAATGAAACAACATGTTTGGGGGAGAGACTGACTACAAAGGGAATCTTGCCTGATGAATCAAAGATTCAGGCAATGCTGAATATGCCAAGACCAGAAGATAAAACTGGAATGCAAAGATTGCTAGGCCTGTTGAATTATGCAAGCAGAATAATATATAATGCTACAAGACACACCACACACCTAAGACATGTCTTTTACAAGAGCATAAAATGGGTTTGGCAGGGAGAGCATGCAAAGAGTTTAAAGACTTAAAACTGACTTAAATCAGTCTGGTTGACATTTTTGACCCATTTAAAAGACATGAAAATCTCCACTTGATACCTCAAATGAAGTCCTGAGAGCAATACTGTTATAGGGCACTGACAGACATTTTTACGTTTTTGGAAAAATATATATCTATATCTGGTTATATATCTCTACACTCTGAGTATCATTCCACAAAGAAAACTATAACCCTTTACAAAAACCACACCCATGCAGCCCATGCACCTGTACAACGGCCCGCTGGCCACCCAGACCCATTACAATATCTGCCTCACGCACTACACACACACTAACAGACTCTGATCTCTCAGATCAGGCAACCCCTTCCTTTCATCCCCCACCCCGCTTGTGGGGTCACAGACTCAGCTCAACTGTCATCTGTCAGGGCACTGACAGACATGCAGCTCCCTGCTGTAGCTCATGGTGGTTCACAGAAAGCGCCAGGAGTCACAGTGACCTCCCCGACCCCACAGACATTTGGTGGTGTGTCAGGGTGTGGGGACTCAAGCTCTACCTTGGAGCTGATCCAGGAGGAGCGGCGTGTCTATAGCCTTTCTCCCCTAGCCCTGCCTCACCCCCCACCCCCTCTCAGCTCTGGTGCTGGGGGGCTCTAATCTAACCCCCCATCTAGTACAGGCTGGATAAACCCTGGCCTAGAGTTTCCTTTCCTCCCTTCTCCCTACTCCCATCCTGCAGACAGCACTGGGGTGGGGCTAGGCTGATGCAGGCCAGCCTTGAACTGACAGAAGTTAATGAAAGCACTTTCGTCTGAACCCTCATTATATGAAGGTTACTTTGTCATGCGATTGGACACTTTAAAAGTGCTCTGCAGCCATGCACTTCTGTCAGGCACAGCTGTACAGTGTTTTCAAGGGGCCGATCACATGACAAATGTCACTTCTGCCAGTGCCCATAGCGTTATGGAACTGATAGGCTGACAGTATCATATACATCAAGAACTGAGACAGACACAGAGAAGAGATATGCACAAATTGAAAAGGAGGAACTAGTTTTGGCTTATATGTGTACAAAATTTCACAACTTATTATATGGGTGTAGATTCACAGCAGGAAAAGATCACAAACCACCACTGGAAATATACAGAAAAGGAATGTGAGAAGCACTCCCAAGAACACAGTGCCTGCTTCTCAAATTACAGAAGTATGATATGACTTTGGAGTTCCAGCCACTTGGACCCCACTTGGTGACAGCAGACACACTTTCAAGAGCTTACCAGACAGTACACAGCTTGATGATCTGAAACAAACAGTAAACATGCATGTGAACATGATTCAATCATGATGAAATGTATCCCCAGATATATGAGATGAAGAAGGGACAGAAAACTAAAGATGAAATATTGATAGCAGTGATACAAGTTATTCACAAACAAGAAAAAAGTCAGCATCTCTCACCAGCATATTCTCATTATAAACATCAGCTCTTGGACGTATTCATGAAAATACACAGATCATGGTTCTCACAGTGATAAGAAGAATAATACTGGAAAGACACAAGACAAGCACTCAGGAATAACCAAATAAAAAAGTAGACCTGGGGATGTTTTTTTCTGGCCACAGATGAATACTGATATTGAAGAAATGGTGAGGGGGTGTAAAACATGGCAGAAGCATAAGGATGCCCAGCAATAGGAACCAATAACACCATAAACTGCAATTCTGTGGGCAAAAAAAATTGGAAATTACATATATATATTTAGGAAGACACAATCACCTAAGGATTCTAGTGGACTACTATATTAATTTTGCAAAAGTACTGACACTTGAAGATGCAACAGTTTTCAGGGGTGTAGGTTGTAGCCGTGTTGGTCTAAAAACATAAGACAAGGTTTTTTGGGTAAATCCAATATCTTTTATTAGACCAACTCAAATAGTTAGAAAAATTCTTCTTAGCAAGTTTTTGGGCACAAACACCCTTTGTCAGGCTGAGGATGCATCTGCAGATGGTCTGTGCTGTCAGAGGCCAGGATGTATGCAAGAAAGCCAGTCAGTTAAAATGTAAATTGGGTTGGTCAATAGGTGAGACAGGTGGGGCAGGGGGGAGGGGGAAGGGGGAATGAAAGTAGCTGTAGTCAAAGGATAAGAGACAGGAGTGGGGAGGAAGGGAATGAGAATAGCTGGTAAAAAGTGAAGGGTTTACACGGGCAGTCAGATATTAGGCGGGTTATTATAGACAGAGATTGTTTTTGGTTTGTAGAAAGCAAAGCCAGCACAGATTGTGCAGCTGTCAGACAAAGAGAAAGAGAGAGACCAAGATTTTCTGGATGGATTGGTTTGCAAAGAGCAAGGCAAGAAGGGGCCACTGATGAGAACGAATTGTGAAGCCTGCAGCCCAG
This sequence comes from Crocodylus siamensis, assembly GCF_052110815.1. Taxonomy (NCBI): domain Eukaryota; kingdom Metazoa; phylum Chordata; order Crocodylia; family Crocodylidae; genus Crocodylus; species Crocodylus siamensis. The sequence goes on along the minus strand of NC_143397.1, from coordinate 130,333,105 downwards.
GAAGGATATGGTTAATCTGTCAAGGAAAGGAAAGCTGGAAATTAGGTAAGACCCAGAGGGAAGTATGGAAATTCCAGAAAGCTGCTGGAAAGAAAGATCTGCTGGAGGAAGTATTGCCATCAGAGTTAAGAGACTCCAGAGAGACCTGCTGGAATGTGAAAGATCTATGGAAAGGGGTTTGAGAACACACTCACAAAGCACAGGGAGGAATTGAGAGTGGGTGCTAAGGAGCAGAGCTCAGGCAAAGTTTGTAAGAGCATGGAAAGCCAGAGACTCACAGTCTGGATGGAAGGTGTGTCCGGCGTTAGTGACTTGGAGTCCAGGAGGGGTCAGGTTAGGAGGGAATAGAACCCGATGGGTCCAGAGACTCTGGGAGGAGCCGGGAGAGTGAGAGAAAGATCTGATGCAGGGTCTGCAGGGCCCTAGAAGACCAAATGGTTGGGCAGTTCAGAGAAGGGGCACAGAGGGAAGTCCACTGTTAAAGCTGCCAGAACCAGGAGCCTGAGATTTCAGCTGGCCCAAGGAGGTGCCAGGAAGCCCAGAAGTAAGAGACTGTGCCCGTGAGGAGTGCAAAAGACCAGAGCAGGAGAAAGGAGAGATTGGGTCTGGGTATGACTTGAAACTGCCACCCTCCTGGGTGTGGTTAGGGTGGTGAAACTACTCATAGAGAAGTAGTCTCTGCAAAATGCTGAATAATAACCACCCTGGGGACAGGGCAGGGGTGAGGATAGGGCACCGAGCTCCCACTGCCTTGTGGGTTGCCCTTTATTGGGAAAAGCCTATGGGGAACATACCCCAACAGAAAACCCTTTGTGAAGGCCAGAGAAAAGGGATGTGTGGCAGGATACACCTTGAAACCTGACACTTTGGAAAGAGAGCAGTGCTGTAAAAGCAGCCTCTGTAAGGAGCAAGAGGGGGGATTTTTTTTGGATAAGTGCCAGCCTGGCTATAAGTCAAGCAAAGCCAGCCACATTGTACAAGCTGAGAGTGAATTAACCAAGAGGGGTGAGCCCGTCTTTTTGTCTTTGTGTTTTGCAGGATGTGTGAATCACCACTGAAGCATGATGACGTAAGCTTGGAACAGAAAGGAATCGAGCTTGGCTGTGTTATATGTAGTGATTGTGTTCTGCTGTGTTTGTAAAATGCTATTGCTATAAGTAATTATGATATTATCTGGGCTAGACTATGAAATGTAAAGCAAAGCTTCTTGATAGGCTATGAAATGCCTGCAGAATGGCTACAAGAAATGGTGCATCATGAAGAGCATTGCCTCCAAGGCCTCACAGAGTTCAGCCATGCCACAAATTAAGAAGGCTGGACTGATGGTTTGTTTTGTTATCCTTTTTTGGTTTTTTCCTTCTTTCCTTCCTTTCTTTCTTGCTTTGCTTGTATTAGATATGTATTTTAGCGTTTTATAGTAGAAATAGTAATTCAATGCAGGTATATTAATTGCCAGAATTTGTGCAGAGATTGGGAACACAGAGTAAAATAACAGGATCCCCAGGAAGACCAGGCCCTTCCTGTGCAAACAGCATGTCTGGTTTACATGGCCAGTTGGAAAAGTCCTACCCCTTGGCATATCTCCAGCTTTTTACAGTATGAAGGGGAACTGATAGTGCTACAATAGCACCAAGCATCCAGGTGGAATGACAAGAAAGCATTGCCCAGTATATAGTGTAGCAGACTTACCTTTTGAGCTTTGGATGAGTGCTGGGCTTGGGATTCTGCCATTCTGATTGGTGGAGCCCATCCACCAATCAGAAGTAAGCCAGGGTAAGTAAACAAGCCAGCTTTCCCCAAAGGGAGGGAGCAAGAAGCAATCTGGACCTGGTTCTAGATTGTGCCCTGCCCGGCTGGAGAACTTCAGGGATGGAGCCCCTGAAGCATATAAAAGGAAAGCGTGCTCGGCACGCTGGGAGAGAGAGATACAGTGAGGAGAAAGGAGCTCCAGAGACGCCCTACCTAAACCTCAGTGGTGCATGGATCAGCGCATGGTGATCAGGCCCTAGGAGCTGCTCGAGGTGGCTTGAGCCTGCAAACCTGGCAAGCAGCTGGGTAGGCAGTGCATGGATCAGCCCATGGAGAGCTGGGCTTGGAAGTAGCTCAAGGCTGCTTGGTCCCCACCCAGTGTGCAGACCAGCACACAGAGAGCCAGCCCTGGGAGCAGCTTGAGGCAGGCCCCACATGGTGCGCAAGTCGGTGCACGGAGAGCTGGCCCTGGGAGCAGTTCAAGGCAGCTCAAGTTAGCCCCAGCTCTAGGCCCAGAGCCCAGAGAAGGGCCCGTGAAAGAGAAGGACCCCGATGTGAGGCCGGAGGGTGGAGCCCATAAGGGCTCAGCTCCCATAGGAGTGTTCAGCCTGCCCTGTACAGGGCACCAGGCCATTGAGAGGAGCAGCCGGAGAGAGGCCCTTGTGGGGCTGGCCACCAGGGGATGAGCCTGGGCTGCTTCAGAGCGGGAGCGGGAGTTGCTGGGGAAGCAGGTCCCACAGAGGAGGCAGGTTTGGTAGAGGAGGGTCTGCAGCCTCCACCCTCCTCCACTGTGGGAAGGAGTGTGTCCATATCCCAGGGCCCTAAAGGGGAGGGGCTCCAGGGAACACCTTGTGGGTGCTGAGTGCACCCCCATATTTTGTGATTGTTGTTGTTTTGTACTGTACAAATTAATATAGTTATGGGTACTCGTTAAGGGAGTGTATATGGGTTTATCTGTCTTTATTGTCTATATGTGTTTATTGCCTATTATCGGAACTTACCTGTAGTGTTGCCTGTGTATGTCTATGGTATTGCTACCTCAACTTACCTGGGCTATCTAAGTTGATGCTCAGATGTGTTTATTGTGTTGATGCTTGACTTACGTGTTCAAAAGTATTAATGCTTATTCTGTGCAGGGCAGTTAATTATTGCATATGCTGTGAATTACCCAGTTCATGTTTTTGCAGTCCCTCAAAGTAGTGCAATATGTTGATTGCAGATTATTGTAGATGGTGTCACATACTATGTTTACTGTAAATAGCTAATGTTTCTAATTTATGTTTATTTATTGTAACAATACATTTTTATATAGTTAAGCACTGGTCTTGGCCTGGCTGTGTAGAGAGGCGAGGGAACTGCTCCCAGGTGGCAGGCCCCTCTCTCAGCAGCCTTGCCTGACCACACCATCCCTTTCACTGGCAGACAGGGCACACCCCTGGATGTACTTGGGCTACAATAGGAGGGGGAAAATTGCCAAGAACATGTCTTGTCCCCAAGGATTTTGACCATAAGAAGTTTTTCTGATCTGAATAGCCATCTTGTCAATCATATAAAACACTGGCTGTGGACTAGAATGCTACCTGAAATGCTGAGTAAAAGTTTTGGTAGGCATCTCAGGCTGTACATATTCAGTATGGGAGGCCTATTTAAATCTAATTGGCTAAAACTCCGTTGCCAGGTTAGGAAATGCTGAGGCAAGAAACTGAGTCAGACAGCATATGGGCGACATTTGAACAATAGTTAAGGGTTCATCACAGTGTCCAGCCCTTTGGAGCCCCTGACCACAAATGTAGTCATACTTTTCCTGGGATGACTGGTGGAGGTCTTCCCCACAAATCTCATGGACATTCCAGGTGATGTCAGTGATTATGCTTCACATATGTTGTAAAGGTGTGAAGGAGGATTATGTTGGCTTAGAAATGGTATGTCAAGGTTTGTTTTTTGGGAATTAGCATATAGGCATTAGAATGGTTCAGGATGGGCAGCAGAGGTTAATTGATTTCTAAAAAGCTTGGGTCTCACAGTCATATGAGATCATTACCTTCAAGGCAGACAGGGTGTCTAACACAACAAGGCCAACAAGAACACATAGTCTGGGAACTGAGGGAGTATGTATTATACTGCCCATAACATGAGATAAAAGTGGCACCAGCTGCAAGGCCCCAGAGCAGGGGGGCCAAAGTCTCAGTTTTGGGGGAACAGACCAAATTAGGAGAAGGCCTGGAAGGACCAAATTAGTATGTGTGTATGTGATAAACTACATGGACTGTGACAACCACACAGAGTCAACCAACCAGAGATAGACACAGATCAAGAGTCATCAGGAGTCATCAGGAGGGAAGGAGAATACAAAAGCAGAGACTTGAGAGTAATACAGGGTCCATCTCATTTTCCTCATCCTCTGCCTAGGTTCCTCCTGGGTCCCATCCCTGGTTTTTCCTTCTCCCCATCCTCCTCCCTGAGAAGGTCCCTGAGACGGGTCCCCATCCCTGTCTCCTGGGAAGGGTCCCTGAGGCCACCATGGACAGAGGGCATACTACCAGCCCATCTCATCCACCCTACTGGTGTGGCCCTCAGCATCCCACCTCCAGACTGCTAACGTGCTGACATCTGACACCTAAGAAAGAGCCTCAGAGTGGAGACTGCATCCTGGTCAGATGTACTTTGACTTTGATGACAGCCCTAGGATTTGGTAAATATATAGAATTGCTTGATTGTTTGTATTGCTTCTTTTTTCTTATCACTGTGTATCAATAAATTTGCCTATTATCTAATGGAAAGGTCATAGTTAGTCTGAGGGTGGGTCCATCCCCCTGCAACAAGGTATCTGGATCCTAAATCCAGAGCCAACAGAGCCAATTTGTATTTCCTTGTGTGACTGAATGGGAACAAGGGCTGATCAGTGGGCTCCAGAGCAATTGCTACAGAGTAATAATGCCTAGTATTTTATGTCAAGTTCCTGTCCACAATAATGTTGAGTTATCTGCATCACATAGCTCATCATTAAAAATGCTATAGATGCCTATCTTATCCTTGAGATCACTTTCTTTCTATGTTCTCCACTGGCTAGAATGGATTTGACTAGGTAGGCTAATTGTTCCACACTGGACAATTTTGCCTTCTGGTGGGTGGTTACTGCTCAGCATTTGCCTTTCAAGGATTTTTACTGTGGCATAATTGATTTTGAGCCCTGCTTGGCCTGGAACGTCTGCCATGTCTCCTGTTTCTGTAGCTTTTTCTAAGGTGTTCCCCACTAGCGCTATGTCAGCAGTGTCATGGAAATTTTTTGGGTATGTGCTGCCAGTACAGAAGAGGTTAAACTGACATGCGCGGTTTGAAGCTGTGAGTGGAAATTTCCAAGGCTCACCCAGTCCTTGCCCCCTGGGTGACCTGCGGAGCTGTCAATCATTGTTGACCTACTTTCCCCACAGACATGCTCAGACTGTGTCAGCTCCTGACTGAGAGCATGCTCAGTCAGAACCTGACATGAGGGAATCGGACTAGAAATTTCTCTGCGGAGAGCACACTGATTGGCTACTAAATTGATATAAAAGTTCTGTGAGCCCCTCCCTCGGGGGGAGATCGCGTGGACTAGAGACAGAGGCTGCTGCTGCAGGGTCTGTTCTCTGAGTCAGGCTTCAGGGCCTATTGATCTCCTCCTCCGGCTCCGTTGATACTTGCTTTGTGTACTCATCTGGCTCCTGACTTACGTTTTGAACTGATTAACGGCTTACGATTTTGGATCACCCTCTGGACTTTGTTTAACCCGGCTCTGGATCATCGACCTCGGCTTTCTTCACCAACTACGACTCTGCTCATCCCTCCAACTGACGTCTCCGCTGCTTCATCTTCTGGCTACTGACCTCGGCTTTTCGTATTCGACTACCCGATTTGTTCATGGCTGTGGACTGGCATCACGCGGTTCATCATCACCGTGTTACAGTTCGTTTTGTTGTTTGTGATCCCCATTTATGAGCTGTTGACCAGCCCTGGGACTAGGTCTTCGGACTGAACCTCGTGGGCCAACAGACCCCTTTGTTGTTAATTGTTAGTTTGTGTTCAAAGCTGTAACTGAAGACCTGTCTGCCTACACCTGAAGCGTAAGTCAGATAAACTCACCTGTTCTTTATCAATCCGCTCCGAGTCCCTAACTCCAGACTCTACGGCACTAATCCCGCCTGTCCGTATCTAATTGCCACCCCGGCCCACCGTGACCTTGGGGCCCGATCCTTCGGTTTTCCCCGACAAGCAGCAGGGTCTAGGCCTTCTAGGTATTTGTCATACACATGTACTTTGCCACTGCTTGCATTGCTTATATATTTTTTCCATCAGCCAATTCATGGCAGTACCAAACAGCAGCAGAGTGAAAACACTGCCCTGTTTTGCACCAGTATCTATACTGAAAACTGTTGTCTGTTTTTCACCATTACAGAATATTTTGCATTTTTGTGCATGGCCTTGCTGAAGTGGACAACTTTAGCGGGAATTCCTTAGGACAGAAGGATATTTCATAGTGCATGTCCATTCAGGCTGTCAGGTGCCTTTTGAAAGTAAATGAAATCTGAGGGAGCTTACCATTCGATGCATTCTTCTATGACGTTGTGGAATCGGCAGGATCTGGTTTACAAAGGAATTCTGGGGCATGAATTCATCCTGTTCTTCTCTAAGCTTTGCATCTGCTGTCTCCTTTACATTGGCCACATCTACATGAGAAGCTGGTTACTACTGCACAGTAGCATCACGTGGCAGGAAGCATGATGCAATGCTACTGCACAGTAGTAATGAGCCTTGGGGCTGCTACTGCACAGTAACTCTGATTACCACTCTGTCATTTAGTACTTGTTTAGACAAATACAGTATGACTGCACAGTAATGACTGTGCAGTCAGCATCTCTGCTTGTCCATCCATCCTTCCACCATTGCTCCCACCTGGGAGCTCAGGTGGTGTTTTCGTCGATCCTCCCAGTCTCGGGCTATGGGCTGAGGAGGGAGAGGAGGATCCATGCGGTGAACCAAAGACTGCGGCGCTGGTGTTATCGGGAAGGCTTTGGCTTCCATGACCACAGCCCGCCCTTTGGAGAGAGAGGCAGCGAGCTGCTGGGAAGAGATGGCCTCCACCTCTCTCCCCTGGGGAGGAGGCTCTTCTCAGCCAGGCTGGCTGACCTGCTCCGCCAGACTTTAAACTAAGCCCGCTGGGGGATGGGGGGACTACTGCCCCTGCTGGCCCGCTGAACGGCCCTTGCAAAGCCAGCGGACCAAGGCACTTAAAGGGCCACTTAAGGGAGCCCACCCCTGCCCCAGCCCTGGCACAATCTGTGGGCAAGGCAAGAGCCCCCAAGGGCACACTTGCCTGCCTGTACACTAATGCCAGGAGCCTGGGCAACAAGCAGGACGAGCTCGTCCTCCTGCTCAGTGCAAAGAAATATGATGTCATTGGGATAACGGAGACCTGGTGGGACTCCAGCCATGACTGGACCATGGGGATAGAGGGCTATACCCTGTACAGGAGGGATCTTGTTGACAAAAGGGGCGGGGGTGTAGCTCTCTATGTGAAGGAAAGCTACATGTCCCTGCAAGCTGATGTTGGCGACCGGCATGGACAGCTAGAGACCCTCTGGGTAAAAATTCGTGGGGAATTCGGCACAGGGGACACAACGGTGGGAGTCTACTACAGACCTCCCACTCAAAGTCCCGAGCTTGACCACGAGTTCGCCTGGGAACTGACTGAGGCCGCTTGCTCCAGGACCTTGGTTGTCATGGGGGACTTCAATTACCCAGACATCTCGTGGGAAGATCACTCAGCTAAATCTGAGCGGGCGCAAAGCTTTCTCTCGTGCGTGGATGACCTCTACCTGACTCAAGAAGTCTATGGGCCAATGAGAGGCAAAGCGCTGCTTGACCTGGTACTGGCTATGGGGGACGACCTAATCGGTGACCTAGTGATTGATGGGAAGTTGGGTGACAGCGACCACGAGCTGATCACCTTCACCATCAGCCGTAAAGCTGGCAAGTCAGTCAGCAACACAGAAGTCCTTGACTTCAGAAAAGCCGACTTTGACAAGCTCAAGAGGCTAGTCAGTCAGGCCCTCAGGGACCATGACCCCAGGGAGATGGGAGTTCAAGAAGAGTGGTTGCTTCTCAAGGAAACGATCCTCAGTGCACAAGCTAAATCTATTCCAACACAGAGGAAAGGCAGCAAGAAGGCACAGCAGCCCCCCTGGCTCTCCAGAGACCTAGCCGACCTACTGTGGCTAAAAAGGAAAGCCTACAAAGGATGGAGGACGGGATTCACCTCCACGGAGGATTACTCCGCGCTGGTCCGGTCCTGCAGGGAGCAAACCAGGAAAGCCAAGGCTGCAACTGAACTCCAACTAGCTTCAGGCATCAAGGACAACAAAAAGTCCTTTTTCAGATATGTGGGGAGCCGGAGGAAAAGCAAGGGCAATGTTGGACCCCTGCTAAACCAGATGGGGCAACTGGCAACTGACGCCCAGGAAAAAGCCAACCTATTAAATAGGTACTTTGCGTCAGTCTTTCATCAGTCACACGAGATGCCCATGCCTGCTATGGGACAGGGAAATCTGGGTGAGGGGGATCCCCTACCCTCCATCAATGCTGACCTCGTGAAGGAACACCTTGAGAAGCTGGATACCTTCAAGTCAGCTGGCCCTGACAACCTGCACCCCAGGGTACTCAAGGAGCTGGCGAGCGTCATAGCCCAGCCCCTGGCATGGATCTTTGAAAACTCCTGGTGCTCTGGTGTAGTGCCCGAAGACTGGAAGAAGGCCAATGTGGTGCCGATCTTCAAGAAAGGGAGGAGAGTGGATCCGGCTAACTACAGGCCCATTAGCCTGACTTCTATCCTGGGGAAGATCTTAGAAAAGTTTATTAAGGAGGCCATCCTTGATGGACTGGCCCAGGCTAACATTCTAAGGGACAGCCAGCATAGGTTTGTTGCGGGTAGGTCTTGTTTGACCAATCTCATTTCCTTCTATGACCAGGTGACCTATCACCTGGACCAGGGAGAAGAGATTGATGTCATATATCTTGACTTCAAAAAAGCTTTTGATCTGGTATCCCATGATCACCTCTTGGCCAAACTGCCCAGTTGTGGCTTTGGCTCCACCATGATCCGCTGGCTGGGAAATTGGCTTCGTGGTCGGACCCAGAGGGTTGTGATTGATGGCAGTCACTCATCGTGGTGCCCTGTGACCAGTGGGGTCCCTCAAGGCTCTGTCCTGGGACCCATACTGTTCAACATCTTCATTAACGATGTGGACATTGGAGTCAGGAGTGGACTGGCCAAGTTCGCCGATGACACCAAACTTTGGGGCAAAGCATCCACGCCAGAAGATAGGCGGGTGATCCAGGCTGACCTGGACAAGCTCAGCAAATGGGCAGACGAGAACCTGATGGTGTTTAACACCGAAAAATGCAAGGTTCTCCACCTTGGGAGGAAAAACCTGCAGCACCCTTATAGGCTCGGCAGTGCTACGTTGGTTAGCACTACAGAAGAAAAAGACTTGGGGGTCATCATTGACCACAAGATGAACATGAGCCTGCAATGCGATGCCGCGGCTAGTAAAGCGACCAAAATGCTGGCGTGCATCCATAGATACTTCTCGAGCAAATCCCGGGACGTCATTCTCCCCTTGTACTCGGCCTTGGTGAGGCCGCAGCTGGAGTACTGCGTCCAGTTTTGGGCTCCACAATTCAAAAAGGATGTGGAGAAGCTTGAGAGAGTCCAGAGGAGAGCCACACGCATGATCAGAGGTCAGGAAAACAGATCTTACGATGACAGGCTGAGAGCCATGGGACTCTTTAGCCTGGAAAAGCGCAGGCTCAGGGGTGATCTGATGGCCACCTATAAGTTTATCAGGGGTGACCACCAGGATCTGGGGGAACGTCTGTTCACCAGAGCGCCCCATGGGTTGACGAGGTCGAACGGTCACAAACTCCTGCAAGACCGTTTCAGGCTGGACATAAGGAAGAATTTCTTTACTGTCCGAGCCCCCAAGGTCTGGAACAGTCTGCCAGCGGAGGTGGTTCAAGCGCCTACATTGAACACCTTCAAGAGTAAATTGGATGCTTATCTTGCTGGGATCCTATGACCCCAGCTGACTTCCTGCCCTTTGGGCAGGGGGCTGGACTCGATGATCTCCCGAGGTCCCTTCCAGCCCTAATGTCTATGAAATCTATGAAATTTCTCAGTTTCTTGATTGCAGCCTGTATTTCTGACATCTGTGTTGGGCTGCTATTCAATTCAAGTTACACTAGCTCATGTTTCATTGAAATGTAGCATTGAAGAAAAGTTTGGGCTCTTAAGGTTTTTTTTAAAATGCTTTTCTGTTCAGCCCCAAGTGTGAGTACTTCCTTGTTCTTGCTTTAAATGGCTCATTTCTTGTTTTGGAATTTCCCCTGTAAATGTTCAGTTGCTTAATAATAGTGTGGTTTTCTCAGGCTTGTCACTTTGTAAGACAAGCATGTAGGCATTCAAAACTTCCTCCCCTTCCTCCCTGGTTTGCCTGGACACAGCCCAGTGATAACAGGTACACTTTCCAGCTGCTTGCACAAGCCCTGCCAACCAGCAGTGTCTTTAACTCACTCTAAAAGAACTCACTCACTCTTATTAGTCTAGATGTGCAGAACACAGCACTGGCCACACATATTTGAATAGCTTTTGTGGGTAGTGCCAGCTTGTCATAAGCCAACCAAATGCACACTTCTCACTGCTCTGCAAGGGTTCTATGTTATAAAACCCTTTTTCTGACACATATTGTGACTTCGTGGCATGGTTTCATGAGTCATGGTAAAAGTTAGCTAAGGTAATTTGAATATCAGTGAGAACAAGTGCTTCATTTTATAAGTGTATTATTAGAGACAATGCGGTCCCTTGTACAAGTAGGTAAATACTAGAGATATCCTTAACACCCTCGTATTATGTGTTTTGCCAGTGTTTCCCATGCTGGTGTTCTCGTGTATTTGATTTTGTGATCCAAAGCCATGATAACAATTGAGTACAGTAGTGCCTTTTATATTTGACTTGTTTACATGCCTTATTTGGTGCTGGATGGTAGAGACAAGCTCCCTCTGTGCTAATATAACTCCACTGTTTTAGGTTAGTTAGCCTGCACAAGAATTGCTAGTCTGTGCATGGAGAATCTACATCAGTTATTAGATGTCTTTGCACTGCTATGTCAGCATCTGGCCTGCATGATCTCCTCCCTGTGACCCACCACAATCCTCTGAGGACTAAAAACCATTCCTGCAATGCCCTCTACCCTATTCTTCTGCTGTTATCCAGCTGCTAGCCATAGTCTGAATCCATGGGTTGGCAGCTGATGCAGACAGAAGCAAGGAGCATGGCGAGAGCTGCATGTGCCTCAGTTAAATGTATCATCAGGCTAAGAGCCATTCCACATGGTGTTCTTCCACTGCCTTTTGCAAACTTCCCCAAGTGGCTCAGTGTATTCAGGTGCAAAGAACTCTAGGGCACTGTGCACCCTTCAAATTCTAATGCCTAACCCAGTCTATTGCAGTGCAAAAGTGGATGTGGCTAGTTGTGTGGAGGTAGAGCATGGCTCCATCCTGCATGTTTGCAGGTGGGCTAGGCTTACCTAAGTGTCTATATTTGGGTGTCCAGACTCAGGAAAACTCTGCCTTGAAGACATAACATTTGTGTTGTCCAAGAAGGGAGGCTTTAGAGGATGAGATGGGTGAGTTAAAGCAAAAGAGTTCTAATTGGATGAGAGAAGCATTGCAAACTGAGGCGCAGAAAAAAGAGAAGCATCTCAGAAGGTTTCCCAAATGTTTTGATGACTAATGACAACTAGAATTCCCTGAAGCTCTCTTGGCACTTTGCATCATTTTCTGCCTGGTCCCTTGAGAGCTAATGTCAGTTAAGGGTGTGGGCAAACATAATGGGTGTGTCTACACAAGACATTTACCGCTGAGTAGCCTAATTAGTTGTGCAGTAAATGTCTCAGTGTCTAGATCTGCATTCCTACTAGGATGGAGTAAACTCATTAACTCCTCAGTAAACACATGTACTATCCTTACTCTGCAGCAATGCACGTGTAGATGCTGACGGGGCAGGCTGAGTTACGAAGGTGCTTCACCAGGCTTACCCCCCGTACCCTCTGCCAGCTGGAGCAGCTCCAACAGCCTGGCTCAACATTCAACTGCGGTGCTGGGGAGCAATAAACTCGGGCATGACATGCACTGGAGTGTATTTTTGTGCATTAGTAGCACATATAGATGTGCCCAATGTGTGTTATGCTCTAAGGAGATTAAAAGCACAAAGTAAGTGGACAACAAAGCACAGTACTAATACCCTACAATTCAGGCTTTCCCATGTCAAGAAGAACTCCAGACAAAACAGAGATAACTCAAATGTGCTTCTCAAATAAAGCATTTCAGGTTTTTTTTTATCTGCCCCACCAACTGGGATAGGGAGTTTGCCAGCCCAACAGCTTGCCATAGTCCTTAGCTTCCTCCAGAAGCCCTGCATAAGACTCTAGTGACTCCTGTCCAAAATGGATAGTAGGATCCCTGTGACCACCTGCAGCAGCATGGCAGTACAATAGCATCAGATTCAGCAAAATCTGAGGCAGTTTTGGTGGGAGGGGACTATATGTCAGTACGCTACCAATGCAATAAAAATTAAAGCATTTCAAATCCTTCCTTCACTCACATCACTTTTAACATGTCTACCTAGACCTGTCTGTCAGAATAAGAAGTGGGGGTTTTTTCTGGTACAAGTACATTGGGAGCTGCAACAGTTTTCACTGAGCAAGCAGAGTTAAAATGGGAGAGTCACAAAGGAGTCATAAGTAGCTCATTGGTTCTGAGCTGGTTCAGAGGAGCTTCGTTTCAGTGTGGAAGAAGTCTCTGTTGCTGCCACTTGTTTTGTAAATGTTCTGTGGGTAAATGGAGACTGTATTAATGGACAGTCTCATATTACAGGGCCCTCAGTATCTCACTTCAAATGATCATTAAAGAAAAAATAAGAACCACTCTGTAGGTTCATTATTGTCTCAGTTCAAAACAGCACTTAAACATTAATGAGCTGCCCTGACTATGTATGCTTTCCTGCTCTGGGGCCCCTTGTTGATAAGAACTGCACCAGTGCTGGATACGGTAACTGACTGACTCCATGACAAATTGTAGCATGGCTCTGCACAGATTAACACATTGGGTAACCTTGTTCTTCAGGAAGCAGGCTGCTGTTGATTATTGCCCTACGGAGGCATGAACTCAGTTATGCAGAACTGCTGCCATGTCACAGCATGGTTGTGACTTGAGTTTTAAAAATGTAACCTGGAAAAAAAAGTCATATTGTCCTGGCCCAAAATGTAATAATACAGGAGCAGTGACCGCTGAGGAGAAGGACTCTAATGGTTTTAATCAGGGCATGCTTCATGCTCCTAGGCAGGCAGGGTCAATATATCATCTGCTTTCCAGTTGGTACTCTTAGCTATTTTAGATACTAGTGACTTCCTGTGAGCACCTCCTCCTTTACATGTTACTTCCCTGTGCAGTCCCAATAAGACAGGAGTGAGGACAAAAGTAAGGCCAGGGCTGTGTGTGCATTTTACGATTTATTAAAAAACAGAAAGGGTCAGAATCTAGGGCCTCCTCCTCCCATTCTGCACCCCCTACCCACTCCCCCGTAGGGAGGTATATTTCTTAATGGCCTACAAAGTTTGGCTTCCTCCTTTTGTTCTCCTTTAGCCTCCAAGAGTCCTGTAGTCTTCACTGCCCATAGTCCCACTTCAACCAAAGGGATGGAGGGTGCCCCCATTCCTATACTAGCTTATACTCTGCTGGTTAGGGCACTCTTCTGAGAAGTGGGAAGTGTGAGTTTAAATCCCATTCCTCAAGTACTCCCTGCATGCCTCATACAGGGAGGGCACCACTGTCCTGCTGAAGGTGGTATACGCAGGCACTTGGTAGGATGGGGCCATGAGCACCATGAGCTGCCTGAACTGTGGCTGCTCAACTAAGAAGAAGGGCTGGCCATCCACAGTAAGCATGTCCCCAATGCTCTGGGTGATCTTGCTCGCCCTTGCAACGCGCCCCTCTTACTGTCTGCCTTTCCCCCACTGTTCCAGGGTGGCCTGCTTCTGCTTTGGGGGAACGGGGGCTTTGGAGTGATGGGGATTTCCCTTTGGGCATGCTCCCATTGGTGCCAGGCTGAGGAGGAGCAAGGGTGAGGGGATGGTGCCTGCAGAGATGCATCAGCATCCCCGAGGTGCTCATGTGTTTTGTTCCCTTGCCCTGACTGGTTTTGGCTTGGCAGTGCAAGCAGATAGCATGTGTGGGATCATCTGCCAGCTCAAAATGATCCCAGACCATTACCCACTCACTTCTGGGGTGTGGGTGCATGTGTGGATGCTGCAATTTCCTCTTCCTCAGCAGGCAGAGGCACTGCAACAGGGGGAGTGGACTCAGCTGAGTAGCTTGCCTCTGCACCCTCTATCTCAGCTGAGCAGCTTGCCTCCACAGCCTCTACCTCAGCCTCCTCTGAAGTGCCTTCTAGGAAAGGAGACCTGGGAAACTTGAGGGGTGTGGAGCACAAACTCAGATGATTCCCCCTCCTTCCCCATAATTTCCCTTGCTAGGGCACTCAGATCCAGCTCCAGCTCCAGCTCTTCCTCTGGCACTGGAAGGCTCAGCGTGGAAAGTGAAATGGGGGTGGAGGAGACTGTCATGCTGGTGCTGGTGCTGCTGCTTGTTGTCATGGTGGTGGTGTGGGGGGGTTATGGCTGGTGCTCTTGGAAGAGATGCAGCCTCAGGCACAGGCAGTGGCACTGGCACTGCTCCCCATTCCTTGCTGCTTCTGGAAGCCTGCTGCTAGTTGTAGGAAAGAGGCTGCATCTCAGTTTGTGGGGAGGGAGGGAAGAACCTATACCTCTCCCTCTACCCCTTCTTCCGCTCCTCCCTGAAGGCTTGCCACCTGCCTTTCCATCATGGTGTTTCATAGCGTTTTGCTTTTATACAAATATGTAAATGTATCCGTGTTCCTATATAAATTCTCAAAGGTGTGTAGTCTTCTATGCCTCAAGGTATAAATGTATAGAAATAAAATATAAATGTATCTCTCTTCCTATATAAATTAAATTCTATAGTGTAACATCCTATCCAATATAATTATAAAATTGAAAAGAGTACTCTTTAGTAACTTTAGTAATGATTTTGATTTTGAGTGTAGAATGGAGTGCACACCTAGTAAATTTGTGGTTGACACTAAAGCGGGTGGGGATGTAGATAAGATCAGCGGATGAGTTTAGGATTCAGAATGACCTAATACAGGGGTTGTCAACCGGGGTATGCCAGGGGTACTTGGGAAGGCCCTAGTGGGTACACGTGGACAGGCAGGGATGGAGCCCCACCACCCTGCGCTGCTGCCTCCCAGGAGCAGGGCCAGGGCGTGGTGAGGGCAGCTGTGCCCCTCTGCAGGCCACACGGGCGCTGCTCAGCCAGTTGGACGAGGGTCAGGGTCGGGGGGGACTTGCATGCAGCGGCAGTTGCAGCCACCATCCACCACTGCTCTGTGTCCAGCTGCCCTCCCCTCCTCTCCGTGCTCTGGGTCCAGCCACTGAGGCTACACTTACTAAAAAAGGTTGAAAACCCCTTACCTAATACACTGGAAGAATCATCTGAAATAGGATAACATTCAATAAGGGCAAGTACAAAGTGGGTGCATCTACATGTGCGCCCCACTGTGTAGTACTACAAGTACTGCGCAGTCCTGGTGGCGCATGGGTCATTTCCAACCCTACTGCACAGTAGCAATATGCTACTTGATACTTGTTGCTCATTGCTACTGCACAGTAGCAGTGGCGGCATCCTAGTTAGTGCTCGCCGATGTGACATCACCATAGCTCATCACTACGGTGATGTAGCGTCTCCTGTAGACGTGCCCAATGCTACATTTGAGAAAATACTAGTTAGACTGCAGTACTATGTAAAAGGCCCTGGGGAATATAGTAAATCAGAAGATGAGTATAAATCAACAGCATAACAGTCCTTCCTTCAAAAAAGCTATTAGTGTACTATGATTGATTAAAAGAAGTCTCAGAATGGCAGTTTATTCTTAGCTATTTGGCTGTCTGCTGCTTCTGAGGTTGACATCAGTCACCATCAAAAACTCCAGTCTGATTCTCTATCTTGTCTCTCCTACATATTCCAGGCAGCAATAACCAGGCTATCTGTCAAAAAAGAAGAAAAAAAAGCCCCCTACCTGGCTGAGGAGCTGCACGGACATACGGGTTAGCACAACACCGCAGAGATCCACAAACAATCCTGACAAATGGAGGAAGAATGGAATGATGCATTAGTAAAAATGCTAGCTCAGCTCAGCTCACGTGATCTGCTAAAACAATTAAAATGAAAGAGACATCCACAGTCCAAGAGAGAGGTATGTTTAAACAGACATCAGAGACTAGGTTTTGTTTTTTCCTTTCTTAATATTCACATATCCCTCAGACAAGTTGCTTCCAAACAAGAGACAGATTTCTCCTTATTTGAATCGTCAGTAGACCTTCAGAATAAAAAAGATACGTAAAAGCTAGATCAAAGTGAGCTTTTCAGTCATTGGCTGACCACATTTTGTAAAGCCAGCTTTCCAGTTAGACAAGAATGTACTCCACCTCTCTCTATCTCACGCACACATTTGAAGTGGGAAATAGAGACAATTCCTTATCTGAGTAAAAGCAAGCCCAAACAGTTACTGCAGTATTGCAGAATCATAGGAAGTGTGTGTTGGAAGGGACCTCAGGACGTCATCTAGTCCAACCCTCTGCTCCAAACAGGACCATCCCCAATTAATCATCGCAGCCAATGCTTTGTCAACACATAACATTCAGAACTGCTGAAAGATTCAGCTTCCTTTTTAAAAAATGTATTGCATCTGATTGGAGTTTATAAATTACACTGTAGTAGGATCATTAAAAGAAAAACCCTTTTTATCATTGCAAATTATTGTAAGGACACGTGCCTTCATTATTCGCATTCAACTTTGAACTCAGCTAAGGAGGAGGCTTGCCTCTGTGGATTTGCATTTACTAAATAAAGAAATAATAATTATTTGCATTGTGGTAGTGCCCAAAAGGAATAATGTTACTTCACTGAATAAAGATCTTACTCTTGTAAAGCCATGCACTGGTGCTTAGCCAGTGATGAATCCAGTGTTACTGGTCTCCTATATAAAACTAACAAGTGCTTATGGGAGTGGGCTCCAAAAGACCTTTTTCAAAGGGTCTTGTGTCTGTTAAAAATGAATACTGTGAGCTACAACATTGACTGATTCAAAATTAAATCCTAGTCCACCACCTAGTACACAGTTGTTTATAGAGGCTGGGACAGACAGTGGTCACTGTTGATTCTAAATACTCCTGTACTTGCATCTATAATACAGGGGGGAAAAAATGTCATCAGTATTTTTTTTGCATAGGACAGATATTGGCTTTGCACAGACCCTACAGATAGGTCTGTGGAAAGTTTCACCACCCCAACAGTAGCATGTGAAATGTGTCATGTCTCCTGAAGATATTTATTGCTCCTAACTTTCCTTTAGCCCTAGGAGAAAAGGGAGGCTCTAACTGACAGCTGACCTACCTTAATAGCTACTTACATCTCCCCTTGGGTGAGCCCAGTTGCATTGATCAGTGCATTATGGGGGAACTAGCCAGACAAGGTTTTTTGAGTAGATGTGATATCTTTTATTAGACCAACTGAGTAGTTGGAAAAAAGTTCTTTGCAGACTTTCAGGTGCAATCACCTTTCTTCAGGCATAAGAAGTCTCTGCTGTTCTGAGACTCCAAGGAATGAAAGAAGCTAAAAGTGTGACAGGATGTCAGTGAGAATGTAAATAGGTGGAAATTGGGAAAACAAAAGGTAGAGCAGTGAAGGAAGGAGGAAAATGAGTGGGGAAAAAAGCCAAAGCTGAGTAAGGGAGATTCTACAGTAGTAGATTTTCAAGGTAGAAAAGAGGCTGTCTGTGAAAAAGTAAATAGCTAGAGATTAGGAAGACAAAGGGCAGAAAAGGAGGGGAGGAAGGTGCGGGGAGAAGTAACAGGTCAAGTATGGCAGGTACGGTGAATTAGATGTCAGGCAGGTTGTAAGGTGTCATAAATCCAATGTCTATATTGAGTCCATGATTTTTTGTATGCAGTAGATTTATGAAGTGAAGTTTGTAGGCTCATCTACAAAAAGGTGTTTTATAAAGTTCCTTTTGAGGATTAGAAGTGTGAGGTTGGAGAGGGATTGATTGTCCTGTGAGAAATGTGCCCCCACAGGTAATTAAGTATTCTTGTCTTTGATAGATTTCCGGTGTGCGTTCATTCTGGTGTGCACTTCTGTTTGGTTTCTCTTACGTATTTTCCATCAGGGTATTTAGTGCACTGGATGAGATGTATTACATTTTTGGAGGTGCAGGTGTAAGATCCGGGAATGATGGCTGTGTTGTGGGATGTGCTTATTGTAGGAGTAGTAGAGATGTGTTGGCAGGTTCTGCATTTGGGGAACTAGGATCCTACTTTTTCCTATGACTCCCTGCTTAGAGCAGGTGAAGAAGCTGTCTGACAGAACGTCGTTGCATGTGTTAGAGAGGAAACAGCAGATACAGCCTAACCAGGTATGGAGAGCATACTCTTGGGAAAAGCCTAGAGTTAGGGATTTTTTGAGAGTTGCCTAATTAACTGCTTAATAAACATCTCAGTGTCTACACGTGCACCCCTATTAGGGTGCAAGAAATTAATAAACTCTGCAGCAGGGTCAGACTTGAAAATAAAAGTCCAAGCCTCCTGCAGAGTGTTTTTCATGTGCAGCATGTATAGATGCTGATCCAGCTGGCTGGGACACAAGCACTTCAGCACAGGACTGCCTGCCAGCTAGTCCCACAGTGAAACACCTTCATACCCCAGCCAGGCCTTCTGCAGCACACTGAGCCTGGTCAGACCAGCCCCAGGCCAGCAGGCTAACTCCTCAGACCCCCTACCAGCTGGGGCTGCTGCGACCCAGTTCAATGTGCGCAGTCTGGGTGTACGTGTAAACTGCATACCTAGGACCTTCCTATGATCAATAAACTGTTTACTGCTGCACATTAATTGCACGTGTAGATACACCTAGGAACCTATAACTGAGAGAAGGATCTGCTTCCTGCTGTTTGATTTCTGCTGTGCTCAGGGAAATAGTACTTTAGACATTCTTTATAGATAAACAGGCTTTCGTCACAAAAGCACCTGAGATCATCACTGATTTATCTAAATGGAAGAAAATGGTACCACTTTACCCCAATTTGACTATGCCTGGGTTGAAAAGGAGTGACAGTATTATTAATTAATGTATAACATAACATCAAAGAAAGAAAAGAGAAGCAGGTGTCCAACACTTGTTAACACCTTCACATCCAAACTCAGTGTCCCGGAGACCAATACAATCATGTGGGATATGTTCCTATTTCTTATGCCCCTGGCCAGACACTCAAGGCAAAGGACAATCCATCCCAAACAATCAATCCCCAAGCCACTAGCTTATGTAAGCAAACTAATTCTGGTGGGGATATCACTGACAGTTCTTCCAATGAGAACAGTAGGGGCCAATATGGAATAATTCCTATTGACTTAAGGTAGGTTCTGATCAGGACCTGAAACAAAAGGGGGAAAAAAAGGAGGCAGGGAATTTCCTGTCTGAAAAACCTTTCCCCATTAGTTTTAATGGAGTCTAGTCCCTCCAATAGTGTGCACTGAAACGTCAGTAAGAAGAATCACTAAGATTAAAACTCTTCCAGAAAGGGAACCTGTTTATGGTTGCTAGTCCTAATTGTCATTTCACATACACCAATTGAGCACACATTACTGCATTTCATTCAGGGAAGTGGCTCTTGATGTAAAATATATATTTCTGGCTTAGAGGCTTAAGATCCTTTCAAAAGAGGTCAGACTATAACCTATCTTTTAAAGCAAAGAATTTACCAGCAGAGCAAGCATTGGATCTAAAGACCCAGAATAAAAGTGACCTAAATGGTTACCATAAGTGACCAATACCTCTTTCAGCTGAGTGGCCCACTTGTCCTCAGGTAGTCGGGGACTGCAGGGTGCTTCTTCTCCTCTGAACTCCATGTTCTTCAGCGTGAACTTTTCCACATGCACAAACTCAGCTCTCACTGTTGTGTGTTTAGTCCATAAAAACCACTACTCTTACAGGGCATAGGAACAGGAACTGCTTAATCTGCATATTAGTAAGACAGCATTTTATGAAATCATCTTTTGCAATCTTAGGCACACTGAGTGCTCAGAGGATTGCTTTATATTAACATTAGTAGACCAGGCTCTAGCCGTTGGGTAGAGGAGAACCAGGCTCTCATTATAGGTCTGGGGCCAGTCCCCAGTGATATCAATAGCAAAATCTGAGCTGCCGTGGGAACACGAGCAGGCCTAAACGTGCATCTAATCATGCAGATTCAGCTGAGGAGTTTGAGTTCTCTTAAAGCAATGAGTGAACAGTGTGCCCTTGTTGCCAAGGAGACTAACAGCATACTGGGCTGCATTAGTAGGAGCGTTGCCTACAGATCAAGGGATGTAATTACTCTCCTCTATTCTGCACTGTTGAGGTCACATCTGGAGTATTGTGTCCAGTTTTGGGCCCTCTGCTACAGAAAAGATGTGGACTAGTTGGAGAGAGTCCAGTAGAGGGCAACAAAAATGGTTAGGAGACTGGGGCACATGAATTATGAGGAGAGACTGAGGGAACTGGGTTATTTAGTTTGGAGAAGAGAAGACTGAGGGGGATTTGATAGCAACTTTAACTATCTAAGGGGAGGTTCAAAAGATTGGAGCTAGATTGTTTTCAGTGATGGCAGATGACAGAACAAGGAGCAATGGTTTCAAGTTGCAGCAAGGGAAGTTTAGGTTAGATATTAGGAAAAACTTTCTCGCTAGCAGGGTGGTGAAGCACTGGAACAGGTTACCTAGAGAAGTGGTAGGATCTCCATCCTTGGAGGTTTTTAAGGCCCAGTTCAACAAAGCCTTGGCTGGGATGATCTAACTGGGGAAGGTCCTGCTTTGAGCAGGGGTTGGACAGATGACCACCTGAGGTTCTTTCCAACCCTAATTTTCTAGGATTTTATGAATTTTGGAAGTTTGGTCTAAATTTAGTTAGGAATTTTTCACCAAACCAAACAAATGTTCTCTACTCAATGCAGGTGGTAGAAAGAAATGGTGTGGGTAGGAGTTGGGCTACAGCACAAGTCTAAAAGAGATATGAATTAAAGGATTGGATTGCATGATTCCTTTTTGTTAGCCTACGTAAAGAAATGGTGGATATATCTGGAAAAAGCCTTTCCAAAGGGAAAAGTTTTGGAGTGTTCAGATTTAGATTCTAAAGAGATTCAGACGCTAATTCATCTAATCTCTTTGGCAAGTTTGTTCTGTGACTGAATGCCCTTAGCTGAACATGATTTCTTCCCTAGTTTTCATATGTATCTTCCTGGGCTTGGTGATCCGTGTTGTCCCAGACAAATGAGACTGTCGCTGCAGTTCACAGATAGAAGTCTTAGCTGTTATATAGTTTGGACTTGACCTACTAGTGATTTTGAAGATTAGGATCAGATCCTGAATTGGCAGTGAAGCAGACTAGGATCCAGTGGAGAAACCAGAGCATAGGCTTGATGTGTGCTTAGAGGTCTAATCCATGGAGGCCCTGGGCAGCCATAAGTTTGTACCATACCCATGTGGAATAAATTATACTCATTGAATGCAGATGGTCAGGTGCTTTTCTAGGAAGAAAATGCTAGAATTTCCTAGCAAAGAAGAAGTGAAAAAGTAATTTTTACTCACTGATGTTATATGGCCATTTTAAAACCAAATACTCAGAAAGAAAACCATAAAATGCTCCCAGAAAAAGGCCTAAATTTACTGCACAAATTATTTGCTCACAGGACCTCTGGGATGTAGAGTAGTACCATCCCCATTTCATGGATAAGGAAATAGTGGTAGTAGTCTCTTTCTTCAGTCCCAGGCTCCTTTCTGCCAGTCAGCACCTAGGCCCAGAGGTCTGAAGTTTTTTACGTGCTTTGATTTCAATAGAAGTTGCACGCTTAAGTATCTTGTCACCTCTGGGCCTAGAGCCAATAAAGGAATTAGATGCTAAAGGAGAACTGAAGTAGAACGAAGGCACCTAAATCCAAACCTGCAATTAAAAAAAATCTTGGCTCAGCTGCTGCCCATGCTGAACATGCCTGATCTCACTAGACAGCTCCTTCCTTGACTTCAAAGTTCCCCAAGGAGTTCATTTTTGTGCATGCCCAGACTGAGTTGTTTGGCGTACCTCTACAGCTAACCCCAATCAGGATTATGAAACTAGGTGTTCCCCACCTAAGGGGCCAAGCCAATTGGGATCCTCAGAGCATGCCTAACACATACAGAAAGGAACAAGAACCTCACAAAATGTACTTGTGCAGACTTGCTTTTGAACTCCAAGACCCTTTTAGGCTGGACATAAGGAAAAACTTCTTTACAGTCCGAGCCCCCAAGGCCTGGAATAGGTTCCCCCAAGATTTGGTGCAAGCACCTACTCTGTACTCCTTTAAGAAGCATTTCAATGTTTATCTTGCTGGGATCCTTTGACCCCAGCGGACTTTCTGCCGTTGGGGCAGGGGGCTGGACTCTATGATCTTCCAAGGTCCCTTCCAGCTCTAATGTCTATGACATCTATGAACTGCTGGTGGCAATTACATTTTATATGATTCCTCTATAGTTAGAGCACTTCCCCAAGAAATGGGGGATCTGGCTTTAATTCCATGGATAAAAAGCTCCCACCTAGCCTGGCCTATAGCTTGGTGATTAGGCACCCTCCTGGGATATGGGGAATATAAATTGGAGCTCCCCCCTCAACCTGAGGAGGACAATAAATGAAAGTCTGCCACTTCCCAGGCAGATGCTCTAACTGCTAGGTTATATACAGTGTAGATGACAAGACTTTCTTCCCTGATTGGATTTTATGCAATTAGACCACTTCAGTTCCTTGAAAGAATAGATGCACATGCCTACCCTCGAGAGAGGATTCTGGGCTGTGAATCCTAAGTGGACAGAGGTGCTGAACCTCTGAAGAAGCTGAGATTTCAGAAACATCCTGCTCCCTTGCAAAACTCTCTTCTGACTAGCTCCGGGTGGCTTCTTGCTCTGTGTGAAGGTGTTTTGAATCCTGCTCTGTGACACCAAACCCTCCCTATGCACTGTAGAAGGAGCATGGCAGCTTTGGGTTCTGTATGCTACTCTGGAGGCAAGGTGTCTATAACAATAATGTAGTAAGGGGCAAGTAAGTGGCACATAAGCAGCTCCAGGTGTTGCTTAAGTGAGCGGGGTGTGGGTATCAGAATGGAGCACCTCACCGTCCTGGCCACCAGCACCCTCCCCACCATGCCCTGCACCTTCCATGCAGCTCCTTTCCCTCTGGCAGTAAAGAGAGCAGAGCCACAGTGACAGGGCTGGCAGTGCCTGGGTGGCAGCAGCATATGATGCATAAGAACAGAAATACCACACTGACTTAGACAAATGGTCCATCTAGCAGAAATGGAGGCTAGAGAAGGAGAGCGCTACACTGGATATATCTGAAGTGTTCTATCCCCTATTTAGTATCCTCCTTGGCCTTCACCATTATTGGTTTCGAGATGCCAGAGGAAGCATCTTCAACCACTCTGTTTAATAGCCATTAGAAGAATTAATAGAATTAATTATATTGTCCATGAATTTAACTAGTCCCTTTTTAAACCCGGCTGTGCTATGTGCCTCCACCACCTCCTGTGGCAATCAATTCCACACATTAACTACATGTTATGTATAAGAAGTAATTTCTTGTGTTAATTTTAAATCTGCCTCCTACTAATTTCAGTATGCTGGGACTTGGTGAACAACAGTTCCCTGTTCTCTTGGTTCGTACTCTTCATGATTGTATAGACTTCTATCATATCCCCTCACTCAGCCTTCTTTCCAAACTAAGAGTCCCAGCCTTTCCAGTCTCTCTTGGCAGGGCAACTGCAGTCCAGTTCGCTGATCATTTTGATTATCCTGGTGCAGCATTAACAGCCAGCAGAAACAGAGTCTTGCTGGGACAGTGTGTGCAGTGGCAGAGAGGATTAACTCCTCAAGGGCCAGACCCTCAGGAGCAAGTGGCAGCTGTGGTGGGGCAAGTGGCAGGAGCCCCAAGCAGCTGTGGGGTTGTGCCAGCACCGCCCTCACTCACCCCCTTCCATGGATGGCCCACAGTCTGAGCTACCCCAGGAGAAGCTGCTTGTTAATCCATTACATACCCAGGTGTAATTTACATCCGTGTCCAAAACCGATGGAAATGATGCCAGACTGTGCAGTCAGCTGCTCATGCCTTGTGTCTGATCCTTCCCGGTCTCCACTTCTTGTTCTGTTTTTGCTGCTGCTGTCTCTCTCACATAGTCACACCTCTCCTCAAACAATGCCTAGCAAATGACTTTGACCACTAGTGCCTTTGCTGGATTGTTTGCTTTACTTGTGCAAATGTTTAATAACGAAATGGCACTGTTTCTAGCAGCCATCTTAGATGGAGGACAGTAGGTAATCCCACTAGCTTCGATGATGTTTCACTCAACCCACAACAACATGCTTACAGGGTTTCCTCTGGCGGGTGTCATCCACTGACGCTGATACACATTCCAAGATTTTGTTCCTTAGGTTGCTGACAGATGGTCAGTGAAAGGCACAATGGGATCTGATCCATGGTCCCAACAATACTGCCTCCTGCATGACAGGAGATATAATAGTTGGATTGGGGATTCACGCCCTATTCCTGGTCCAGGGAGAGCTTGAGATCCTGATCTGAGGCTTCCCCTTTACTGGCAAGTAAGAAGCTGGGTGCCTTGGTCCACTCCTATAGCTGGAAGCAGCAGCCAGCTGATTGATGCTGGCCGCATGTTCAGTTTATAGTGCAATGGGAACTAGCCACTAAGTTATTACACACATTTTGCATGATAACTGTGTAGCTTATTTCCTGTTTTATCGTGCCATTAATTGTATGAACTTACATCCAGGTTACTACTAACTGGTCAATCATGTCTTAAGTGTGAGGTCTGCCAGAGGCCCTAGTCTGCAAGCAAAAGTTTAGCCCTTGAAGACATGTTACCATATATATATATATAAAAGTTACATTCAGAATGTCTCCAGATTCTCTGTCACTAATTTGTCTTTCCCAGAAAAACCACCCAACACCCAGACATTTGCTACTACTCAGCAGTGGGGTAACCTTGTCATTTTCGTATTGGTGTTTGATGCCAGCTAACGTGGCAGGTAAATGGTTAATTCTCCAGGTGAAAAGCTGCTTTCCTATTCCATTTTGTTTTGGGCAATAGGGCAGGACAAGCTGGAGCTTTCAGGGATTTGTAAATGGTACAGGTGACCTTGTGTGTGCTGATAATTGAGAGCTAATTGTTTTCAACTAATAATTGGTTTCCAGGTGTTCTGAACTATATAACAGCAGGTGGGCCTGGGCTTTTCAATTTTTGTGGGAGAGGGAAGGCTGGTTAGTGTTTTTGGACTCAGTGACAGAGGGGAAAATATAAGCCAAATATAAGCCTGCTTTCCCTTGTTGCGAGTGATGTTTCTGACTATTTAGGGCTAGTAAAAAAAGTTGCTCTGAGGCATTCAGGCGGTGTGTTTGCCAATACAACAAGTGCTCCCAGAATAAACAGCTACATGGTAGCATATGATAACTGCAGTGACTGAGGGGTGATTGTGTTCACTAAGAGAAGGGTGGGGGATGGGGCAGTCTGTTTGCCTAGGGTTTTTTTTCCATTTTAAACAAAGATATTTTATCTTACTCATAACCAGGAAAGGAGTCTGCTGCAGGTGCTTCTTTGTTCTTGAAGGGCATGTGGTTACTATGGAAAGAGAGGACTGGGCTCAGCTGTCCGTCCCACAGCTGAGAGCAGGCTTACCCACTTGCTCTCTGCACTCACTGAGCCCAGAGGTGAGGCAGGAGAGGCCCCCCAGTGTCACTCTCAAGCTGTGTCCCCCACCACAACCTGTGTGGCCTGGAATTAAGTTTTTTTCAGGGGAGCCTAAATTCCCCCCCTTTCCCTCCATCCCAGGAAATATTCTAGTGATTGTTACAATGAACTGAATTTCAAAATTAAAAATCACTGCTCTTTAGAAAGTCATTTGATCATCCCTGGGGATCAGTCCAGTCCAACAGAGACAACTTTGCAATGCCAAGGGAGGGACTGAAATCCCAGTCAATTATTCACAAATCTCATACCAGTCTGGTATAGGAATTGTGCTAACTGGCAAGAAGGGGAGGGAAGAGGATCCAAGTAATTATAGGACAGTCAGTCTCACCTCTATCCTTGGAAAAGTCTTTGAAAAGATTATTAAGGATCATATTTGTGTGAGTCCAGCAGGAAAAATAATGCAGCATGGCAACCGGCATGGATTCATAGGAGGTAGATCATGCCTGACTAATCTGGTTTCCTTTTATGACCAGGTCACAAAATGCTTGGACGCAGGAGTACAGGTGGATGTCATTTACCTGGATTTTAGGAAAGCTTTCCCTGTGGTATCTCATCCTATTCTCATAAATAAATGAAAAGGCTGTGACTTAGATGATTACACTGTTCAGTGGGTGGCAAATTGGCTTGGTGGTCACACCCAGAGAGTGGTAACGGATGGGTTGGTATTGACCTGGAAGGATGTGGGCAGTGGGGTCCCACAGGGCTCGGTCCTTGGACCTGTACTCTTCAGTGTCTTCATTAGTAACTCAGATGTGGGTGTGAAGTGTACTCTGTCCAGGGTTGCAGATGATACTAAATTGTGGGGTGAAGTGCACACTCCAGAGGAAAGGGAACAATTGCAGGCAGACCTGGACAGGTTAGAAAAGTGGGCAGTACACAATAGGATGCAGTGCAACAAGAACAAATGCAGAGTGCTGCACCTAGGGCACAAAAATATCCAGCACACCTACTGGCTGAGAAGACCCTCTCAGCAGCATAGAAGCAAAAAGGGATCTTGGAGTCATAGTGGACTCCAAGATGAACATGAGTTGTCAGTGTGACGAATTCATCAGCAAAGCTAAATGCACTTTATCAGCAGATGCATGACAAATAGAACCTCTGTGCGGCACCGGTCAGACCACAGTTGGAGTACTGCATCCAGTTTTGGGTGCTATACTTTAAGAAGGATGTGGATAACCTTGAGAGGGTCCAGAGGGGGGCCACTCATATGGCTAAGGGTTTGCAGGCCAAGCCCTATGAGGAGAGACTAAGGGACCTGGACCTCTTCAGACTCTGCAAGAGAAGGCTGAGAGGTGATCTTGTGGCTGCCTACAGATTCATTTGGAGGATGCAGCAAGGGATCGGAGATGCTCTGTTCACCAGGGCACCTCTTGGGGTAACAAGGAATAACGGTCACAAACTGACAGAGAGAAGATTTATGCTAGACATCAGGAAGAACTTCTTCATGGTAAGGGTGGCCAAAATTTGGAATGGGTTTCCAAGGGAGGTGGTGCTCTCCTCTACCTTGGGGATCTTCAAGAGGAGGTTAGATTGGCATCTGGCTGGGGTCATCTGACCCCAGAACTCTTTCCTGCCTAGGCAGGCGGTCGGACTTGATGATCCGACCCTAGCATCTATGAATCTATAACAGTGCTCTGTGGCATATTCCAGTCATGGTAAATGCACTGGGCCCTTGTTTTAAAACCTGTTGGATCACGGACTTAGATTCAGCGGTCTTGGACAGAAGTGAAAAGCAGTACTTCACACCCTGTATATCACAACCAGACATTGATGAACTTGGTTTCACAATGGAATGGCTGTCCTCAGACTTAGATATTAGTTTCCTAGGTGAACAGAAGGGACAATCCCTACTAGCCAGGAGTGCTATGAAGACAAATATACAAACGGTTGTAATGTACTTGGGCATTACAGCAATAGAGCCATGCATGTGGAGCTACCATAGATAAGCAATCTGTGATTTTAGTTCTCCTAGGGAAGTCTTGCCTTGCTTGCACTCTTTCACAGCCAGTTTTTCCCAAAGTGTTAATAACTGGCACACAATAGCACTTTCTATTTTCCTTTATTCATCCATAAGCAGACCATCTTTACAAAGAATGCTCCATGATTTACAAAAGAACATGCCCTATTCCTTTGACTTGTTCTCCAGGTAAGAACACAAGTAGGCTGGAGAATATGGAAACAGATGCTTCAGTACCTGAAACTCATGAAGCAAATTTAATTACTGTAAATGAATCCTGACAGTGGTTCTCTGGATCCAGAGTGATGATAGAATCTGCTAGCTTTATTTCTGGTTTTAAATGACGTGGAGAAAACACAGGAAGACGGCACCATCTACAGGTTTGGCTTAAGTGCTAAAAGGGTGACATATTAGCAGGTTTTTTTGTAGAATCCTAACCCAGGTGTAACAGAGCACTAAGGTGCCTGCTCCTCTTAGAGCAGAGATAAGAACCCAGGTGAAGGTTGCCAGGAAAACCGGTCAGCTGGCCAGAGAAGGCAGGGCCCTAGGCCCATATAAACCCCGGGGCTGGGACCAGGCAGTTAGTCCCTTACCGGCAGCTAAAGGGGAAGGAGCCTCCAGGAGAAAGAAGGGCCCTGAGATGTGGTAGCCGGCAGATATGCTATCTTTAGAACAAAGGGGACACCAGGAGCCCATAAGGTATCCTTACCTACTAGGCACCGAGCCTCAGAGCTAGTTTTACTCTTTTAAAGGAGCAGAGCATGATGTGAGTTCTACGTTAAGTTACAGCCCAGGGACTCGTGGTGGTTGGCAGTTGAGCCTGTGCCATCTGATAACAACCGGTGGTTTGGGTGAGGCTAGTTGGGGAAGGAGGAGGCCTCAAAGAGGCCCACTGCAGCGTGGGGACCCCAGCGCCGGAGGGGGCGCAGCCTTTCGGTGCACAGAGCCCAGCACCAGAGAGGGCGCTGAACTTGGGACAGGGCTGCAGAGAGCCCGACAAGGACAAGGAGCCAAGTTAATAAGAGGCCTAGGCAAGACAATACCTGTATCATCTGTGAGGCTTGGGGCGTGGTAAAGGGGTGGTTGGAGCCACGCATATGGCCCATAAGGTGGAGAAACTCGGGAACCATCCACAGGGAAGCGGGACATCAAGGGGTTTAGAAACAACAGGATTAATAGGATCTAGCCCGACCGTGTCCAAAACTAAAGCTCGGGGCAGCCTCCTTGTATTCATACCATCAAGACGTGGTGGGCGAGAACGAGGGTGCTTGTAGGGCAAAACTGGCACAGTTAAGGACCTGGGAGTAACGTGGCCACCCCTAGGTACCTCATCCTGCTACACCAGATATGGAATATAGAGACCAGTAAAATGGATCAGTGTATTTCAAATGTATATGCACATGTACTTGAGATCATTGTGCTTTTTAGTCATTTGTTCCTTGGCACACATTACTTGTTTGATGGACTCCACTAGGTGTAAGGGTCCCATTGTGCTGGGTACCACATGCAAATTTGATAATGGGATGTAGCTATTATTTGTGAATCTACTTCTCCTCAGACTGACATCAGTTTCCAGTAGATTTTAAAAAATCCTTTATACTGGTGGGTGGTAACTGGCAAGAAGGGAGCTCCTCCCCTTCAGGGCCCCGGGATGTGGACATGCTCCTTCCCACAATGGAGGAGAGTGGAAGCTGCAGACCCTCCTGTCCCAAGCCCACCTCTCCCCGTGGGACCCACTTCCCCAGCAACTCCCACTCCTGCTCCCACTTTGAAGCAGCCAAGACTCATTGCCTGGTGGCCAGTCCCACAAGGGCCTCTCTCCGGCAGCACCTCAGGCTCCTCTTGATGGCCTGGTGACCCACACTGGGCACCCAAGGATCTCCCCCGGGAGCCAAGCCCTTACTGGCTCCGGTTCCCTGGCCACCAGAGGTCCTTCCCATTCCCAGACCCTGCTCTGGGCACTGGGGCTCTTTAGTTTAATACAGAGCCACACTGCGGGGCTCTGGTTACTTGGACTAGAGCCAGGGCTAACTTGAGCGGCCTGAAACTGATCTCAGGGCTAGCTCTCCATGTGCCAACCTGCACACCATGTGGCCTCGAGCTGCTCCTAGGGCTGGCTCTCCATGCACCGATCCATGCACCACCTACTCAACTGCTCGCCAGGTTTGCAAGCTCAAGCCACCCTGAGCGGCTCCCAGGGCCTGAGCACCGTGCACCAATTTGTACACCATCAAGGCTCAGGGGGGTCCTGAGGATGGTCATCTCCGAAGCTTCTCTCTCCTCGCTGTCCCTCACTGCATCTGTCTCTCCCAGCATGCCGAGCACTGGCTCCACCTCTGAAGTTCTCTGGACCGGGCAGGGAACAGTCTCAAACCAGGTCCAGAGTGCTTCTGGCCCCCTCCCTTCAGGGAAAGGGCATGGCCCTGCTTACCCTAGTTTGCTTCTGATTGGTGGATGGGCTCCACTAATCAGAATTGCAGAATCTTGAGCCCAGGACTCATCCAGTGCTCAAAACATAAGACTGGTACACAATTAATAGTAGTATATAGGGCAGAGTTTGGCAGAACTTCACCCATGGGGTTTTATCTAACCTGCAGTGGGTCCCTTGATCCCCACTCCCCCCAACCCGGGCATGCGGGACCGCTCAAGCCATGGCATGTGCAGCTGGTCCCACTGCCGCTGGATGTGCAGTGAGGCTGGGATGACATGGCAGCTAGACTCTGCTTCCCAGAAGCCTCTACAGTGGTGGCTTCTTCCAGCAGTGGCTGCCAGTCTCTGCTGTGCCAGTTCCACAGGCAGGAACATTTGGGGAGCATATTGTGGCTCTGCCGTGGGCCCTGGCCCTGTGCTGTCACTGCATCAAGATCCCGGCCCTCTCTGTCTGTTGTGCTCCCAGATGCTGCTCTCTGCTTGTCCGTGGCCCCAACTTATCCACCCCACTGTGTGGGTCCTGGGAAATCTCTACGAAGACCCCAGGATCATTTAGTGGTGACAGTGCAGGGCCAGGGCAGAGCCGTGATTCACTCCTTGCACACCTCTGCCCACGGAATCGGTGCCCGTCACAGGGGTGTGCAGGGAGCAGATGGCGACTCTTCCCCTGGGCCCACGCTGTCACCATCCAGTGATCCTGATCCCAGCCCTGGCCCCAACTCCACCTGCCTGTCCTACTTCCAAAGCTGCTCCCTGCCTACCTGAGGCCTTGTCCCACCTGCCTGGCCCAATGTGGGGAAGAGCCACTTAGGGAGTTTTGGTGAGCTGTTGCAGGTAGGTGGGTGGGTGGAGGCCAGTACCCATCAAAACTCTCTCACGATACAGGCTTAATCTGAAGTTTATGCATCCTAAGGCCCCTACCCCTCCTCCCCCTAGGCTAGTAGAACCAAACCAGGTCGCTTCTTTTAGGAGTTTCCTCATATGGACCTTCCATCCTAATCTTCTCATTTTCAGAGGATATCCTCAAATTTCCTTTAGCCAAGGTGTGAAGGTGTAAGCTTCTTTGCTTTTGGATAGTGGAGTTTTTATATTGTCCAGCTGGTCCAAATTCTATTGTTCAGCTTCAAGAATTCCATACTAAAAATTTAATGAGGTGTCATGTAAAAACATGAGTGCTGGGACACATTTTGTACATGCTCTGACTGTTGTTCTATAAGCAATCAGAAGTAGTATGTTTTAGTTTTGGTTATTTTGGTATGAGTGTACAAAGGTGACCAGCTGACCCTCCAGAGTCCAATTGAGCTGTCCCGCCACCCCAGGAGGTTGTGAATATACCTGGATGCTGTGTGTTTGGGGGCCCCTGGACTTTCACAAACCTACTGAAACACTGGGTTTAAAAATCTCTCCTTGTTCTGTGTACTAAGCCCCCTGATTCAGTGAAGACACAATTCATGCAGTAGAATTTCTGTTACAACCTCATGGTCTCTTATTGAGTAAACTTCAGAACTTTTCAAGTGGTCCAGTAACTGCAGTTGCTTTCTCAGGGAAAGGCAAAAACATAACAACAACACAGCATCCCATTGCTGTGCTGGGACTCCATCTGATGGGGACCTTTCTTTCCAACATACATCATATTTCCTCCACTAACTTTCGTACATTCTGTCTACATTTTACCCAACAGGTGTTCTTACTTGGCCGAGGGCTTTGTACCCCAGTAAGTCTAGTAGTTTTGAAAGCATGACACTGTCCCAGCACCTCTTTCTTCAAGGCATCTGATACACTGATTGTTGTTTTCCCT
Organism: Crocodylus siamensis; assembly: GCF_052110815.1. Taxonomy (NCBI): domain Eukaryota; kingdom Metazoa; phylum Chordata; order Crocodylia; family Crocodylidae; genus Crocodylus; species Crocodylus siamensis. Next base: position 130,301,134 of record NC_143397.1, on the reverse strand, counting down.
CCGGTTTTCAGAAGTCCTGTATTGTTATATTCTAAGAAGATATGGTATTCCACATGATTTTCTAGTCTCACAGTACTCTGATGTCAGATCCTCTCTCTGGGTAGTTTGTAACCACTCTGGAGTCTATTCTTGCAACACTGTGGTGGGTGAATCAGGAACATTTGCACTTCAAATTATGGTTGGGGAGGATGCCATTATCTTCTGTAGCATGCACGTTCCCTTAAGTCAGTGATTCTCAGACAGGGCACTGCAGCACTCAGGGATACCATGAGATCCTTTCAAGAAGGTACGACATAAATCCATGTTAGGTATGCAAACATGATTCACAAGATAAACCCAGAGATTTCAAACAGGAATCCATAGTGTCAAAAATCATCTGACCTGTTGTGGTCTTCCTGAGATCCTTGTAAACAAAATTGCTTTGTTACCTTCCCATGGTTAAAAAACTAAGAGTTAGCATTTTCTCAGGGGTGCCTTGAGAATAACAAGGTTGAAAATGACTGTCTTTTGTCAAATCCTTGCCCCCCCTTCCCCTCCAATAAAGACAATAATGTTTGCAATTAGACTCCTAACAAGGTCATCTATATGAGACAGCAGCTTCTTCAGAGGCTTGGGTGTGACTGTTTCTTTCCTAGCAAGCTGCTGGTTGCAAGTTCAGAATGTGAACTCCTGTTGCAGGGATGCATGGTTTGCCCTGATCACACATTTTCTCACACACATACTGTGATGAAAATATTCTGTATATTCAACCATTCTCAGGAGTTTCTTTCAGGCAGTAGTATAGTATTTTTTCTCTGGAAAACTTAAAGTAAGACACTACCCCCTCAAGTCCTTTGTATTCTTGTATTGACATCATAATCTCTGATTTGTTACAGTATTCTGTGTCCAACACTACATGGAATTTGAAATGCATGGAGCCTAAAGAGAAGCAGACACAAAGAGCCCTTTTTGACTCCAAAGATGCTAAACCGCATTTAAATGCCATTTTCTGCTCAGCTTGTGGAACTGGTTTGCATTCTTGACAAACCCACAAAAATGCTCATCTGTGAGTGTCTGGAGAGTGGCCAGTTCTGTATAGCCCCAATGTCCATTTTCTCAGTGGAAATCTACCTTTCACTGGAGCTGTCCCTAAGGTCGACTTCCTTGGGCTGAGATTCAGACTGGCAAACTTTAAGTATATTTCTCACCAGCTGTAAATGTATCCATTTCAGTTTCAATCTTGTTTGCTTACAAATAATCTAAAAAGAATCAAGCTACAGGGGATAGTTTCTTTGCTACCATCCCAAAAGCAACCTTTCTGGGCTTTTCTCAGGACTGCCCTTCTGAACTGATTCAGGCTGTGTCAGGCTTTCTTGTCTGTCTCTGGACTTCACACACACACACACACACACACACACACACACGCAATACAATGCCCTTCTTCTCAGATACTTCAAATTCCCAAGTAGCCTTACGTTTGCCTTTGTTTTGGGTGGATCCCTGTATCTGTGTTTTGGGTTCAGGAACTACCATCGTTTAATGCTTCCATAAAGGAGCTTAATGACTTCTTACTATCTTTATATTAAATGAAGGGGTGTAGCTGCAACCACTGGTTTCAGGGAGGTTTAGTGCAAGCTCTGAATACTGTTATTTAAACTGATACAACCTGGCCTCTCTCTGCTAGGTTCTTGTGGCAGCTGAAAAGTATGTCTGTGTGATAAAAGTGCTTGCTGAAGGCTCTATGAAGATTAGACCAAGTGTTTTTCTGTATTTGTTTAGATATTAAGCTATAAGTTGTTGCTAAAAGTCTAATTATAGTTTAAGATGTAGTGAGGCCTTGTATAAAGTAAGGCCTAGTAAATTTAGCAAAGCCTAGAAGTACTAAGGTCCAGTTAAAACTACTTTATCAAAGGAATGCAAGGCGTGTGTTGCTATTGGTCAGTCTATGGACAGTTGAAGAAAAAGGAATCTAAGTGGTTGTACGTTATCAGTGTCCTTCAGAAGCTATAAGTTAGCTGAAATCTCTGGAAACCATTCAGAAGGAAGATGCAGCTCTGTGAAAAGGATTAGTTAGCTGTTGCTCGGATCAGTGGGCCCGTGGACTTCGAGGAGCCCAAGAACTGCATTCCAGAGTCCTTCCCGGCACCCCTCAGACTGCGTTGTCCAGGGATGCCTGACCTCATTGAACTTTGTGGAAAGAGAAGCTTGCTGTGTGAGAAGACTGGGAATCAGAGGGACTGCCAATAAGTTGCTGACGTGAATTGCTTTTGTCTGTCATCATTTGTCTTGTTACTACACGTAGTTGTGTTTTTTTTAAGTCAATAAATCTTTCTTACCTTTCTACCACTGACCACACTCTCAATCTAAACCCTCCACAGGCGGCTAGGACATAAATTGGCGTCACGAACAGGATTGAGAGGCTCTGGTCAGCAGAGAAAGGTCGGAATGGAGGGTGTTGCATGGACTCCGTTAGTGGCTTTGCTTAAGGAGGTGACGGGGATGGAAAATCCCGGGTGGGATAAGGATAGATTGAGACCTGCCTGGAGTGACCTGGGAACTGTACCCGATCATTGGGCTAGGTTTGCTGCTGCTGCCCGGGGTAAACCCAGGAAGGGATGCCTGTCATGGCTGCTGGCCACATGCCTGCGGTTAGGGAATGAAAAAATCACCCAGCTCTGGGAACAGGTCACCGAGCTGAGTAAGGAGTTAGAAGATGTGAAAGATTCCAACGGTGTGGTGTGTGAGGCAGCGTGGGCTGCTCAGAGCTGTTTGGAGACTTTGGAGAGTAGGGAGGGAAAAATTATGATCGCGCGCATGGCCGCTTCCCTCCAGAAAAGGGTGCAGTTAGCACTTGTGGAGCCATCCTTCCACAAGATCAGACAGTGTCTTTATGGGCAGAGACCGGAAGTTGAGCTCTGGGAAGATGGAGAGAAGGAGACTGATGATGAACCTGGTGTTGAACCGCCCCCTTTCTGTCCCTGCCCAAAGGGAGGAACGTAGCCAGGTCTTCCGCGTGGTAGTAACCCGTTCAGGGCCTCAAGGAGGGAATCCCTGGACAGAGCTAAGTTCATTTACTTGAGCGGAAATAAGAGATATACAAGAACAGCATAAGTCCAAGCCAGGAGAACCAGTGATAGATTGGCTAGTTCGAATGTATAGTGAAGGAACTTCTGCAATTTCAATGAGTAGAGCAGAAGCAGCCCAAATCATTCTGAGCCCCGAGCTCCAGTTAAATCAGTTTTCAGAAGGTGATGAAAATGTTATTTTGTTTTCTGCTGTGCTCCAAGCCACTGCAGCCAGTTATGGTAATACGGAAGAAAAGCTTAGTCCTGCTCCTCAAGCATAGGTCAATTTAAAGGAAGCTGTTCGTTGCTTGTATCAATTGGCGCTAACTGAGATAATTCGTGCAGCAGTTTGGACTCGCACACGAGATGCAGAAGTAGTGACAGCATCATTGTGGAGGAGGTTTTGCCAACAAGCACCAACAGAGTGTACCTTGGCCTTGTTGGCCTTGGAGCCAGAGGTGGTAGATCACCTGGTAAGAGATGCGATTCGGCGATTAGTGCAGCTTCTACCCATTTTGCAGAAGACAGGGCTGGCTAAGCCAACAAAAACTGCCAAGGCCATGGTGGTGGCCTCAGCAAAAGATAAACCTCCTGATCTCCCTGAATTGTTGGAAAAAGCTGGAGAAGGCTGGCCTAAGACCCCACGAGCAAAATTGTGGAAGGACTTGTTAGCTATTGGCTTTAATAAAGTGCAAATTGATGGAGCGCCCACCAATGTTTTGTGAGCAAAAAAGCAAGCCCAAAAGCAGAGCCATCAGTGCCACCAGCAGGGTCACCAAGGGGATTTTCTGCCCTGAGGACAGAACTGTTGACATTGTCCCAGGCACCTGCAAGGCCACCAGCCTCTACCCTGCCTGATCACATGGCTTAGTGAGTCCAGCCAGCCCAACCCCAAAGAGAGGGGCCACAATGGGGGCAGTAGCCAGCCGGGGACCGGTATCTAAAGTTAATATTGGCCCCTTAATTCGAATACCTGTACAGATTCAATTAGGTAAAAGTAAAAAGTCAATTGATATGCTAGTGCCCAGATTTGCATTTTAGATTCCACAGATTGGAAGGGGGAGAAAGGAACCCCTTATCAAGTAATTGGAGTAGGAGGCACCAGATAACCAGGACATCTGGTACGAGTAACCTTCACGTTACCTAATGGCTCTAAGGTAACAGCGGCAGCAGTAATACTTAAATGGAGACCAAGTTTACTGGGACTTAATATACTAAGGGGACAGCTGTTTGGCCTTGAACAAGAGAATTCGTAGTTTGGGTGCGCAGTGCCTCACCAAGAAACAGAAGAAACCGCTATAACAGCTGTAACTCAATGTAGCATGATCCCACTAACCCTGCCTCCCATGAAAAGAGTACACAGACCCCAGTATCGAGCTCCCCCCAAAGCCACCCAACCTATCCAGTGTATCATAAGTCAGCAGTTGGAAGATGGGACTATTACCCGAACCCACTCGCCGTATAACAATCCATTATGGCCAGTGCACAAGCCAAATGGAGAGTGGCAGCTGACTATTGACTTTCGAGCTTTGAATGCTAATACTGACCTCTTAACAGCTGTTGTCTCATCACTACCAGCCTTGACAGAAAGCATCCGGTGTTATGGACCTGCGTGGATGGGATCCATTTATATCAAAGACATGTTTTTTGCTATTCCGATCCAGGAGAGCCACTGGCCAGTATTTGCTTTCATGCGGATGGGGCAGCAGTATACCTACACTGTGTTGCCCCAGGGGTGGATACACAGTCCCACCCTGGCTCATGGGGTTTTAGCTACAATAGTTCATGAAGTTCAAGAAAAGTACTCTGACATATGCATGTGGCAGTCATGGTAGGCAGTCAAGACAAAGAGGCTGCCACCAAAGCCTTTGAATCATTACAAGAAAAAGCGCTTACCTTTGGATTCACACTGTTTGAACAAAAAATTCAAGAAGTAGGGCCCCAGTCTGAATTTCTAGGAATAAAATGGCGGGGCCCACAATACCAACTGAGGAGCTGCAAAATATAGTGGAGATCCCAACTCCCACTAATGTGAAAGAACTGCAAGCCCAATTGGGAGCACTCAATTTTTGGTGTATGAATGTTCCTGAGTTTAGTGTACTAGCTTGTCCCCTCTGTAGCCTATGTAAGAAGAGAACTAAATGGGAATGGAGTCCTGAGCATAAATATGCTTTACAAGCCCTTAAAGAAGCAATAACTGTTCATGCTTCCCTAGCAGCACGACATCCAGAAGGAGAGCTTTGGCTCCATATAGGCGTCTCAGAAGGAGGACCACACTGGAGCCTGTGGCAGAAGAAGTCCTTGGAAGCAGAAGGAAAACCCCTTGGATTCTGGAGCCAAGGCTGGAGAGAGGCAGAAGCCAGGTACACTCTCTTAGAACAGATGTTGTGTGCAGCAGCAGCAGCCCTGGAAGCCACAGAAGCACTGAGAGGAGAATTGCCCACAGTTATCACTACTCCGATACCGATTCTTGGAATGGCTCTGTCAGACCGCCAGCTACCACCTGGGGGGAGAGCCCAAGACACCATGGTTGAAAGATGGATTTATTACATTCTGAGCCAAGTCCAACGAGTAACCCCAAAGAGATTCCCTGCATTAGTCGAAAGAGTCACAGAAAGTACAATTAATGTTTATCCTGATCAAACTAGCTACAGTGAACCTTCACCCTGTGCGGGGCGCGAGCCAGGTTGTGACTGTTGCCCCGGTGGGTTCTATCCCCTGATGTTAGTTTGTGAGAGGGAGAGGTAGACTCGTAGTGGTTCCAAAACATTTTTAGTTGATCTCTTACTTACACACTACTGGTGTGGATGTGGCTGCGCAGGCGGTTACACTTGGATCCGTCCTGGTTCGAATAAGGGATGAACAAAAAACCAAAATGATGGATCCTGAGAACGAGAACAAAGATGAACAAACGGATATGATCGAGTGCACAAACGATTGCCTGATGGTTCCAGAGGCAGGAGAAGCCATGAGAAGCTGGCCAGGCCTACCCACTGAGCGGTGAAATGCTCTGGCTCCTCTCTCTAGCTGTGTGTCTCTCTCTAGCTGACCCTGGGCAGAAACTCCACCGTAACTTTTATAGGCCAGATGACAAGCCCAATTTCAAATCCCGATTCATCACATTTTCGCGCTAGATGTTCTCGGGTTTTTCCACAGGGGATGGGGTTTCCCGAGCACATGGCCAGGGCCATGCAGCAAGCCAAATAGGGGCTTTCCAGATTGTGAGGAGAGTGCTTGGCGGCATCTGTTGCTGGGTAAAGCTGGCCGAGTCCAGCTAGAGCGTGACACACCCATCAAAGAAGCACCTCCTTTCTCACCTGGAATAGAGACCTCAGCTGATGTTGAAGTCTGATTCACAGATGGGTCCGCTCGAGGTCGTGCCTGGAGAGCAGCCGCCTTGAGGATTCAAGATGGCAAGCAAGTAGTATTACAAGGCCTCGGAAAAAGCGTGCAGTATGCTGAGCTCCAAGCAGTGCTCAGTGTAGCTGTGTGGGAATTAACAGAAGGTCCACATCCTAGAAGGCCCATCTATATTTATAGTGACTCCTGGATAGTAGTAGAAGGATGTACTAAATGGCTACCCCTGTGGCATAAAGAGAACTTTAAAAGGTGAGGACAAGACATTTGGAGCCACAAAAGGTGGAAAGCCTTATGGGAGTTAGCACAAGATAAGCTTCCTCTGCACATCTGACATGTGAGTGCAGCACATGGAAATAAAGCAGGGGAAGGCCTGGAGGTAAAGTGGAATAGGCAAGCTGATCAGCTAACAAGAGAGGAGAGCACGGAAACCTTGTATGTTGAAGAAAAAAATTAAGAGGCTGGCCCGTTGTTACCCAATTCCTCCTCCAACTGTACACCTGCAGAATGAGCCACAGAATAGCTACATCGACAGCCCGGGCATCCCGGGCATGATGGAACCGCCTGCCTGGCTGCCTCTTGGGGCATTCATGTAACTAGAAAGAAGCACAAGAAATAGTCAGTGCATGCATCACTTGCTGTGAGGTAAAAATGTGACTAAAACCCTGCCCTACTGTCCCATTGTCATTACGCAAAGGAAAAGTAGCGTGGCAGGTATGGCAATGTGATGTCATAGGCCCCCTCCCTCGGACTTCCCGAAAGTGACAGTACGTGTTTGTAGCTGTAGAAGTTGTCACGGGAATGACGTTTGCTTGTGCCTCAGCGAGAGCTACAGCCCAGGACACTTGTGCAGCACTGGAAACTTTGCTCGCTGTGTATCCACCACCTACAGAAATATCGAGTGATAATGGCCCTCACTTCCACAACCATCTTGTGTATGACTAAACTGCCAAACATGGCATGTTATGGACCTGTCACATACCATCTGCAGTCTAACAGATTGGTAGAGCGAGCCAATGGCATTCTCAAATGCAATTTGCGGTTGGCCGCTGGCCCGGCTCTTAAAGACTGGGACTTGCACCTGGATCAAGCTATCAATTGGGCCAATTACTGACCCTGTCCAGGAGGTAGCCCCATGCAGCAAGCCTTTGGATTGGGTGATCCCCGCGAGCTGGCAGTAGAGCGACCTAGGGGTAGTGACCCAGGAAATCTCCAGGCAGGAGATTGGGTAGTAGCATCCTCAGGGAGATAAATGGGAGGGGACATTATTAGCCAGAGGTATGCATAGTACATGGTGGGTATTTAAGTCAGATTCACCTAACCGGAGCCAAGCTCCTTGTTGTTTTGTTCCTACAGATTGGATCTGTCCACAGGTGCAGCCATAACCATTCCTAATTGAGCCTGCCACTGAAGACGAGTCCTGCTCTGTCAGCAGTCTGAATCGACTGGCACCATGAAGTTGTGGACTGTTATGAATGAACTCTTTGTATCAATGCCTTATTGTGTTTCCTGGGTAGAGCATGTCTACTATCCTTCTTATTACCCAGATATTAGATATAAGACCTCAAGGAGTGGCCTGACCCTGAAGAGCATCCCCTGGAAACGTGCTCAGATGGCCTTCACCCGCCACCCCAGGGCAAGTGAAGTCCTGGTCTCTGAGTGGAAGAAACAGGATAGTTGACTGGCAAGGTGGTAGCTGTCAGTGCACCTGTGGCACCAGTTATTATCTTGGGTTCATTCCCTACCTGAAGGCTGGAATGGCTGACTGTGGGAGGGAAGGTTATTGCTGTAGCTCTGCTCATTTGGGAATTTGTTGTTACATACTTCCTGACGGGAACCCCACTGAGCTCAATGCCCCTGAGTTTGTGTCCCCAATAGTGTATTCTGCGTCTGTTCAGCCTCTCGAGCCACTGCGTTTATGGGAGAATCTTCCCCCTCCCATTCCTATGGCTGATTGCACTCTCTAGCGGTGATGTGAGGCCCACCAGGTGGGAGGGCACATTACAGGTTGGAACAAAATTATTACATGGTTTGTGAATCATACCTACACAGAGGCATGGCAGAATGGTACCCACTTTAATATAACCAGAATGAGGCTGTATCTGCAGGTCTCCACCACTTACCTTCATCCTTTCATACCAGTGGGATTCCTAAAGCAAATCAATGCTATGATTCTGCCAGGACAATGCTGTTTCATTAACCCAATACAGCATCATCCCCATGAGCAACAGTGGGAGCTCTTTTGCTCTCTGGGAGGTGAAGCATGGCTACAGGCTCCCCAAGAAGGAAGAATAAATGTGACTTGTGAAAAAACAGGGTGTTCACTACTATCTCTGGCCGTTACCCCATGAGAGGCCCTGACACTGCCTGTGTATAACTCCACACCCTGGTGGAGGTCACAAATTAAAATCCCAACCCTCCTAAATGCTTCATTGTTCACTGCTCAAGTGTTGTTCAGACCAGAACAATGGTATGTCCGAGCTACTTTTCCAAACTGTTCAGCAGGAGCCTAGGTAGCTGAATGATTGCTTAGATAGGAATGGCCAATCATTTTCCATTCTATAAGTGCACTTAAGTCCCACCAAGAGATACTCCAGGTTATCTTTGGGACGGACTTAACTCAGCTATGAATGTATGGAACTTGGATAAATCCCAGAAAAACACTGAAGGAATAGCTAATCTCCAACAGGCGGTAGGGCTACTCACTAGAGGAGGCATGCTCGAAGGAAAAATGTTAAGAGCACACTGACAAATTGCTAACTGATGTAGGATTAGAGATAGCCCATCTTGCCCAGGTCATGACAGACACTGCTTTTAAAGCAGACAAAAATCAGACTTGGAGTACTGCTTGTGCACAAGTCCAGTTATCATTGAATATGCATTTTTCCCAGGTAATAAACAACATTAAAAATAGAGAATGGCCCACTGGCTTAGATCATCATGGGATGCCTGCAACATTTAAAGAGAAATACCCCTATCAAAGTATCTGGATTATTACTTGGGAAGGCTGTGATAAAGGAAAATGTTCATTCCTGGTGCAGGGGGTAAAAGAGGGAAACTGGACCACTGCTTATTTGCTAAACACGGGTCTAGGAGGAGGATGTCTTTGGGACTGGAATTTGCATCGCCCCATATGGGAAATAGTTACCCCTGATGGCTCACGGTATGTGGCACAGTCCGCCTTGGTTCAAATAAGTAGCACCTTGATTGGATTAGGGACCCTATGGAGAGGCTGGCGTCTCAGCCCACCTAACATGACCTGTGTATATGAGTTACCTAGTGTGTCATATGTAACAATAGGGCAACATGTTTGTTGGGAAGGATCAGGTCATTTGCTTCATGAAAATAGTACCACCTGGACTTTGTGTAATTCGTGTTGCTTAGGAGCTAAAAGTAGAGCCGTTGCTCTACTGCAATTAAGTAACCGCACTATTGCCCTAAAATGGCCAAAAATTTCCTCTGAAACTATATCTCTCAACTTCACGATATGCACTTCATGGGTATCAAATGTAGACATGCCACAGTTAGAAAACTGGAATAACGTGAAAAATAAACTGCAAAGCTTTAAAGCAAAGGCTCAGCGAGGCACTCAGTTAGCTCAACTTGCTCGAGAGGTGGGTGAATCATCAGTCTGGCTGTCAATGTGCCCGAGCCATGTAAATGGTATGATGTAATCTCTGCTATTCGTCTGTCACCAAGTGTCACCTCAGCTATGTGGCTAACCATCTTGAGCATCATAGTATTCTGCATTGCCCTAGTGGCAACCGCTAAATGGTGTTTCAACCATTGTTGTCATAAACCTGTTCATGCTATGCAAGTTAAATTTGTAGATCCCTCCCCATTTCCCGATGTAGCGCATGTGGCTTTGACATCTCAGTTGTAGCTATCATAGTGCTTCAGCAAGCAAGGGTTGGAGTGTGGCAGCTAAAAAGTATGTCTGTGTGATAAAAGTGCTTGCTGAAGGCTCTATGAAGATTAGACCAAGTGTTTTTCTGTATTTGTTTAGATATTAAGCTATAAGTTGTTGCTAAAAGTCTAATTATAGTTTAAGATGTAGTGAGGCCTTGTATAAAGTAAGGCCTAGTAAATTTAGCAAAGCCTAGAAGTACTAAGGTCCAGTTAAAACTACTTTATCAAAGGAATGCAAGGCGTGTATTGCTATTGGTCAGTCTATGGACAGTTGAAGAAAAAGGAATCTAAGTGGTCGTACGTTATCAGTGTCCTTCAGAAGCTATAAATTAGCTGAAATCTCTGGAAACCATTCAGAAGGAAGATGCAGGTCTGTGAAAAGGATTATTTAGCTGTTGCTCGGATCAGTGGGCCCGTGGACTTCGAGGAGCCCAAGAACTGCATTCCAGAGTCCTTCCCGGCACCCTTCAGACTGCGTTGTCCAGGGACGCCTGACCTCATTGAACTTTGTGGGAAGAGAAGCTTGCTGTGTGAGAAGACTGGGCGTCAGAGGGACTGCCGATAAGTTGCTGACATGAATTGCTTTTGTCTGTCATCGTTCGTCTTGTTACTACGCGTAGTTGTGTGTTTTTTAAGTCAATAAATCTTTCTTACCTTTCTACCCCCGACCACACTCTCAATCTAAACCCTCCGCAGGCATCTGGGACAGGTTCTGTTGGTTATTCTTTGCATTGAAAATTCCCCAGTTTGCCCTAGATCTCTGCCTGACCTAAGTTCTTATCTAGGTCCTTGACTTCCATTGTCTAGAACCTTTGCATTTCTTTGTCAGAGTGATATTTTTGTTCCTTGACATGCCACATTGGCTGAAACTTTCTTGGTCTCGCTTTATTCTTGGAAAACCTTCTGGTTTATGCCTGCCAGATTACAGGTTACTTCCCCAGTCTGCTTTGTCATTCCAAACCAAGACTTTTGTAGCTGTGTTTTCTGGTCTGCCCTGACACTGCAGCTTGTCTTATGGCCCTGTCTGGGAAACTTCTAGATGTTCCTTTTATTCCTTTGTCAACCTGTTTGAGGTCTTCATTTTCTTGACTTTTGCCCATTTTAGAATTCTGCAAACTGATCCACTATTTGTTTCTTCTGGGATCAAGAGGTAGGCCTTCATAATTTCTTTCTCTGGAATTTGATTCCTATTCCTTACATCAGCATTGTCCCTCGGACCAGGGAGTCATACCATATATGAAGCTTGGCTGGGTTGTTTCTGTTAGAAGTTTATTCCATTAGGTAGGTTACAATCTTATTGATCAGAAATGATCACCAAGTCCTGTTTCCCTTGAATAACATAGGAACAAACCTCAGAGGGTAGCATCCTAACTCAGAAATCCAAGTCTGCTTTACCAGTCAGTCCTGTATCCCAAGGAGCTCTGACTCTGCTACCCCTTGGCATCCTGTTGCCAGCAGTGTAGTTCCCAATGTACATGCAGACAGGCAGCTGTAACCAACCAAATTCCTCACCATTTTCAGGTCAGGTTTCAGGATAACTATTTTTGTTTTCCCTGAGGTAGTTCTTGCTCAGGTCTTCCAAGGTGATCTATATATGGGCAATGGCTTCTGTTCTTTTAATTCTTATGAAACAGAGGAATTGAATTGCTCCTTATTTAGCCTGAATGAAAGATATCTAGCTTCTAGGAGGCCTCTGATTGTCCAGAGATCAAATACACAGTTGTTGGCAGCCATCTGCACTCTCATGCTTATTAATCAATTATTATGGCAATTCTTGTGTTCCTCAGTCTCTCCAGCAGAAAGCAGGCTGTCGCGGGGCACTCCCGCGCCCCGCTTCTAAGGAGATGCCCCGGGAAGGGGAGAGGTGTAACAGGGCACCAGGGTGCCTGCTACTAGCAGGAGGAATAGGGCTGCTGAAGCACCCTGGAGTAACACAGATGGGGGTTGCTAGGGCAACCAGGCAGGTCATGTGGCCAGGAGGGGGCAGGGCCAGGCCCTTATAAACAGCTAGGCCAAAGCCTAGCTAGCAGTACCCTTCTGGATGCCACAGGAGCAGGAGCTCTGTGGCTGAGCTGAGCGGCCAGAGTCGGGGGTTGCAGCTTTATCCTACTGACCGGCTGCGATGATGCTAGGGATGAGAACACCCTGATAAGAGGGGCTGAGAGTTTACATTACAAGCGGGTAGGCTCTTTGTTGGTTTTGTTACAGCCGTTTGGGCTTAGCTTGTGTTATAGTTAACCGGAGGACCGGGTGAGGCTGTAGGGGAGCGAGGAGGCCTCAGCGGGGCTCCCCAGCAGCTTGGGGGCTCCGGGTGCCCAGTAGGGGCACAGTGCCAGTGGGGCACAACTGTTTGTGCCGGAGTGGCACGGAGCACGGGGTTGGACCCCGGCCCGTAAGGACGGCACTTTGCCCAGTGGGGCAAAAGACCCAGGAAAGGGTCAAGGGGGCCAGGCACGGCTACGGCCACCTGAGCCCCAAGCGCGGGGGGCACGGTACAGGCCCCGGAGAGGGCGCAGCGCGGGGGGGCGCGGTACAGGCCCCGGAGAGGGCGCAGCGCGGGGGGCGCGGTACAGGCCCCGGAGAGGGCGCAGCGCCGAGGGCGCGGTACAGGCCCCGGAGAGGGCGCAGCGCCGAGGGCGCGGTACAGGCCCCGGAGAGGGCGCAGCGCTGAGGGCGCGGTACAGGCCCCGGAGAGGGCGAGGCCCCGGAGAGGGCGCAGCGCCGAGAGCGCAGTACAGGCCCCGGAGAGGGCGAGGCCCCAGGAGAGGGCGCAGCGCCGAGAGGGCGCGGTACAGGCCCCGGAGAGGGCGAGGCCCCAGGAGAGGGCGCAGCGCCGAGAGCGCGGTACAGGCCCCAGAGAGGGCGAGGCCCCAGGAGAGGGCGCAGCGCCGAGAGCGCGGTACAGGCCCCAAGAGAGGGCGAGGCGCGCGGTGAGCGCGGTACGAGGCCCCGGAGAGGGCGCAGTGCCGAGAGCGCGGTACAGGCAAGGGTCAAGAGCGCAGAAATGACCCAGGAAAGGGTCAAGGGGGCCAGGCACGGCTACGGCCACCTGAGCCCCAAGCGCGGGAAACCCGCAAGCGCGGAGAGCGTGGCAGAGACCCTGAGTGGGGCCGCAAGTGCAGAGGGCGCGGCGGAGACCCCGAGAGGGGTGAGAGGAGCTAGGGAGACCCAAGGGCGTCAGTAATCGGCCGGTGGGTGAGAGCCCGGCCCAGGGGCGCCAGGCGGGTGATGAGCCCAGGGTGCCAGAGGGAGAGCACCAGAGGGGCAGGGGACCAGACAACGTCCCCCGGGACAGCTGCGAGGCTTGGGGCATGCTAAAGGGGAGGTTTGGAGGCACGCATTTGCCCATAAGGCTGGGGTGAGAGCACCCCCACGTTGGAACGGAGGTGATACCAGCAAGGTGTCATTAGGTGTAAGTAGGCAGCCTCCCATTCTGAACCTCAACAGCAAAGACGTGGCGGGCGAGTAGAGGGTGCCAGACCACCCTAATTGGCACGGCAAAGGGGCGCTCGCGAGCTCACGGCCGCTCGCGGGGCCATCCGTGACACAGGCAGAAGGTAGAACAGGATGGCACCTTAGAAAACAGTGAGTTGAACAACGCACCTGGTCCAGTTTTAAATAATTCAGTCTCCACAATGGCCCCAGATAATCTGTCTCACAGCAACTAAGATTTTTTCCAGGAGTGTGAACTATGAGGTCTGGAAATACCCAGGGACAGATGCAGGTAGGCTGCAGTGGTGCAGTTGGAGTCTCTTCCAATTCCTCTACTTAAACTTTAAAATGAACTGCCTGGGAGGGGCAGTGGCATTTCTACTCAGGCAACAGTCAATTTACTTCATAGCTCATTATAATGTACTTGATTCCTTCTACTGTCCTCAGTCCTCAGTGACTGTCTCTCCTTTTTTAATGGTCTTGATGTTTCACTAATTAAGCTGTTCTTTGTTCTGCAATTCTGCAATTAGCTGCCCCTCTTAATGTAGCTTCTATTTCATAGCCCTGCAAGCTGTTTTTGACTGTAGCTAAAAATGTCAGTTCAGGTGGGGAAAAATTAACTTAGATGAATAATCACCTCAGATGTGGAAATAATTTTCAGTGAAGCACTGGAGGTACTGTCAAGACCCTCAGGAAGGCCAGATTTTGTTTTGTGAGTCTGAAAGAGATGTGCATGTAATTCTAATGACAACAGAACTAAAGAAATAACATTTTGGGGTTATTTTTTGCCTAGCTGGTTGCATTTTCTATACATAATGTATGATACAGCCATTAATATGCATTCCAATAAAGTAATATTTCATAGACATTAGGGCTGGAAGGGACCTTGCAAGATCATCCGGTCCAGCCCCCTTCTGAAGGGGCAGGAAGTCAGCTGGAGTCAAATAATCCCAGCAAGATAGGCGTCCAAATGTTTCTTGAAAGTATCCAAAGTAGGAGATTGTACCACCTCTGGGGGGAGTCTATTCCAGGCCTTGGGGATTCGTTCAGTAAAGAAGTTTTTCCTTATGTCCAGCCTAAAACGGTCTTCCAGGAGTTTGTGACCGCTGGACCTTGTCTTCCCATTAGGTGCCCTGGTGAACGGATGTTCTTCCAGTTTCTGATGCACACCCCTTATGCACTTATGGGCAGCCACCAAGTCACCGCTGAGCCTATGCTTTTCCAGGCTGAAGAATCCCATGGTTCTTAGCCTCTCCTCATAAGGCCTGCTCTCTTGTCCTGTAATCATGCATGTGGCTCTCCTCTGGACTCTTTCAAGCTTCTCCACATCCTTTCTGAAATCCAGAGGTCAGAACTGGATACAGTATTCCAGCTGTGGCCTCACCAAGGCTGAGTAAAGCAGGAGGATGACATCCTGGGTTTTGCTTGAGATGCATTGGTAGATGCAAGCCAGAGCTTTGTTGCTTTGCTGACTGCAGCATCACATTGGTGGCTCATGTTCATCTTGTGGTCTTGTGAGACCCCCAAGTCTCTTTTGGTCATGGTGCTAGTGAGTGTAGCACTGCTGAGCCTATAAATACGATGCAGATTTTTTCTCCCAAGGTGGAGCACCTTGCTTTCCTCCATATTGAATGCCTAAATCAGGTTTTGATCCACCCACCTTGTGAGCCCATCCAGGTCAGCCTGAATTGCCAGCCTATCTGTGAGGGAGAGAAGGAGCCGGTGGACTCCGGGGCTCCCCGCCCCGGCGCAATTGCGCTAATCTCACTCACACAAGCCCAGAACGCTGGGCGGGAACTCACCTCTTCCAGGTGCACGAGAGAGGGAGGAGCTGAGTTGGCCAGGGACGGCCTAAAAGGGACGCTGGCGTCGGGCCAGCGCGGGGCAGAACCGGAAGAGGGCAGTGGAGGAGCTGACATGGGCGGGAGCACCCTCGGGCTGATGCAAGCCATCCTGAGACGCAGCCGGACCTTCTGGGGTAAGGGTAAGCCCCAGCGGGGCTTGTGAGCCCAGGCAGCCGGTACAGGGAGGCTGTGAACTGTTTGATGCTGCCAGGAGCAGCTGGAGCCCAGCTGGGCCAGTTACCATATAGACTATAATAGAGGAGCAAGCACCGACTGGGAGACTGCCACTCCGGTAGTGAGGGACTGAGTGGTCTCAGGGAGCCTGAGAGAGGGCTGAAGCATTCTTTGAGAATTGGGGAAGGGGTCCTAACCCCGTGGCATACAGGGGAAGAGAGGAGAATGGCTGCTGAGGATTGAAGCAGTCTCCAAGCTCTGTGAAATCCCTGGCCATACCCTTTTGTGTTGATCTTTGCTTTTCTTTTATGAACAAACAGGAGTGATATCCTGATACGCGGCCTGCCCAGATAGGCGGCCACGTCCCGGTGGAAAGGGTGAGGGTGTAGGGGTGGCAGAGCCCTCATCAACGTGGGACCAGCGAGAAACTAAGGAGTCTCATTTTTGGAACGACACGCGCCGGACTATCTGAACCGATCAGTATTATCATCAAAGTCGTGGCAGGTGAGGGAAGCGCATGCTAAGAGCGTCCACTCATAGGTGAGCCACTCCTTAACATCTGGTAAGTGGTTCCGATGCAGGGAGGCGGTAGCGACCTTGGCAGAACTGTCCCTTCTACCTCCCCCCGACACTATCCTCTTGTGCAACCACACTTAGCCAGTCCACTTCTGACACCAGAGTAATTTATAAACACATTAAAGAGAACCCGGGGTGATGCCACTGGTCACCATGCACCATGTTTATGTGGTTCTATCGATGATCGCTCTCTGGGTCTGACCACTGAGCCAGTTCCCCAGCCATGAGATGGTAAAGTTGTTAAGGCTACAGTTTCCCAATTTTACCATGAAGACATTATGAGACACCAGGTCAAAGGCTTTCTTGAAGTCCAAATATATGATGTCAACCTCTTCTCCTTTGTCCAGGTGATGTGTTACCTGGTCATAGAGGGAAATGAGATTGGTTAGGCAATACCTACCTGCAATGAAGCTGTATTGGCTATCTCTCAGCAAGTTGCCTTTTGTTAGCCTTTTGTTAATGTTTTTTTTATTTTTTTCCAAAATTTTTCCAGAGATTAAGGTCGAACTAATTGGCCTGTAGTTCCCCAGATCTTCCTTCCTCCCTTTCTTGAAGATAGGCAACACATTGGCCCTCTTCCAATCTTCAGATACTTTGCCTGAGCACCACGAGTTCTGGACTATCTTTGCCATTGGCCGCGCTATGATGTCAGACTGTTCCTTTAGCGCACTTGGGTGCATTCCATCCAAGCCCATTGATTTGTGGATGTCCAGCCTTTCAAGGTGTTCCCTCACAAGATCTATGCCAATGATGGGCATATGTTTACCCTTACCCTGGTAATCCTGCATCTTGTCAGGCAGGGTGATCCTCTCTGGTTGGTGGAAGACCAACGCAAAGTAATCATTTAGGAGACTGGCTTTTTCCTGGCTGTCAGTTTTCAGCTGCCCCAATTGGTTTAGAAAGGGCCCAATGTTGCCTTTGTTTTTTTCCCCAACTTCTCACATATCTGAAGAAGGACTTTATATTGTCCTTGATTTCTGTAGCCAGTTTGAGTTTGGTATTAGCCTTAGTTTTACTAGTTCTCTCCCTACAGGTACGGGCTAGTGCTGAATACTCCTCCTTAGTGGTGTTACCTGACTTCCACCCTTTATAAGCTTTTCTTTTTCAGTACACATTTTCTCACTTACATATTGTGGTGAAAATATTCTGTATATTCAACCATTCTCAGGAGTTTCTTTCAGGCAGCAGTACAGTATTTTTTTCTCTAGAGAACTTAAACTAAGACACTACCCCCTCAAGTACTTTGTATTATTGTATTGACATAATCCCTGACTTGTTACAGTATTCTGTGTCCAACACTACATGGAATTTGAAATGCATGGAGCCTAAAGAGAAGGAGACGCAAAAATCCCTTTTTGACTCCAAAGATGCTAAACCACATTAAGATGACATTTCCTGCTCAGCTTGTGGAACTGTTTTGCATTCTTGACAAACCCACAAAACTGCTCATCTATGAGTGTCTGGAGAGTGGCCAGTTCTGTAGAGCCTCAATGTCCACTTCTAACAGGAGGTTCATGAGTTCCCTGTTGAGCCAAGGGGTTGCCTAGCCCTCTTGCTACCTTTCCTACGGGCTGGAATGGACTTCGCTTGTGCTTCAAGGATTGAATCCTTAAGGAGTGACCACTCAACATGGTCTCCCCTCCCTGTCAGGTCATGGCCTCTCAGGACCTCAACAACTAGACTCATGAACTTGTGAAAGTTGGCTTTCCTGAAGCTGAAGATTTTTGTGCTTCTGACTGATTTGCCAGATTTGCAATGGATAGAGAAAGTGATCAACTCATGGCCACTGTCTCCCAGCTTCCCTTTGATTCTCAGGTTGCTCACTAGATCATCCTGTTTGGCCAGTACCAGGTCCAGCAGCTCCTTTGTCAGTCTGTAGACTTCTTGGTAAAAGTAGAGCTCATCAGTGCATGTGAGGAAGCTTTGTGACTGATCGGATTTAGCTGAGTGATTTTTTTTTTTTCCCATGAGACGTCAGGGTATTTGAAGCTGCCCATGACAACCATGCACTGAGAGTGTGCAGCCTCTGCTAGTCCCCTACCAAATTCCTGATCAAGCTCTTGCTCCTGATTTGTTTTTGCTTTGATCTTGAACAGAATAATACAGCCCTCAGCCCTTAGCATATTAGTAAATCTTCTAGTTTCTTTTTACCTGGACAGCAAAAGTGTGTTGTCTTACATATGATGATGTACCATGTTGGCTGCATCCCCCTCTTCAAAATCCTAGATCCTCTCATGGAGGTACCTTGTACTCCTTGTATACGTTGTACACTTTTTTGTACTCCCTAGTGTCCCGGGGGGATGAACCAAGCCCCAGTGTCACGGTGGGCCGGGGTGGCAATTAAACACGAAAACAGGCCGGGTTTTTGGCGAGGAGAACTGAGGCACAGAAGCGTAGTGGTTTTTTGAACAAGGTGAAATTTATTTAACTTACGCTTAGATGCGTAGGAAACGATGTCTTCAGTTACAGTAACAACGAATATAACAGAGGGGTCTGTTGGCCCATGAGGTTCACAGCAGGGGATAGGTGCGGCTGCCCACTGTTAGTCCCAGGGCTGGTCAACAGCTCATGAATTGGGAAACAAACAAACAAAGCTGTAACGTGTAGAGCGATGTGACGTGACGCCAGTCCCAGATGATGGGCATTCGGGTAGTCAGAGAATAATGCCAAGGTCAGGATGCCAAGATGACAAGGTGAAGTTGTAGGGATGGTCCAAATCGTAGTCGGTAAGTGGTGAAGATCAGTCGGAAACCAGGAAATCAAAACCGCAATCAATCTAGTAGTACAAAGTGCCAATCGGGGAAGGAGATCAATAGGCACTAAAGCCTGACTGCAAGACAGTCCCTGAAGCACCAGCCTCTGTCTCCATGTAGCAGGGCACCAGGGTGCCTGCTACTAGCAGGAGGAATAGGGCTGCTGAAGTGCCCCGGAGCAACATAGATGGGGGTTGCTAAGGCAACCAGGCAGGTCATGTGGCCAGGAGGGGGCAGGGCCAGGCCCTTATAAACAGCTAGGCCAAAGCCTAGCTAGCAGTACCCTTCTGGATGCCACAGGAGCAGGAGCTCTGTGGCTGAGCTGAGCGGCCAGAGTTGGTGGTTGCAGCCTTATCCTACTGACCGGCTGCGATGATGCTAGGGATGAGAACACCCTGACAAGAGGTAGGGTTGGGAGCCCTAGAGGGGCTTGGAGTTTACATTACGAGTGGGTAGGCTCTTTGTTGGTTTTGTTACAGCCGTTTGGGCTTGGCTTGAGTTATGGTTAACCGGAGGACCGGGTGAGGCTGTAGGGGAGTGAGGAGGCCTCAGCGGGGCTCCCCAACAGCTTGGGGGTTCCAGGTACCCAGTAGGGGCACAGTGCCAGCGAGGCACAACTGTTTGCGCTGGAGTAGCGCAGTGTATGGGGTTTGGACCCCAGCCCGTGAGGGCGGCAGTTTGCCCAGTGGGGCAAACGACCCAAGAAAGGGTCAAGGGGCCAGGCACGGCTACGGCCACCTGAGCCCAAGCGCGGGAAACGCGAAGCACGAGAGGCGTGGTACAGGCCCCAGAGAGGGCGAGGCCCCGGAGAGGGCGAGGCACACGGAGCGCGGTATAGGCCCCAGAGAGGGCGAGGCACACGGAGCGCGGTATAGGCCCCAGAGAGGGCGAGGCACACGGAGCGCGGTATAGGCCCCAGAGAGGGCGAGAGGCGTGGTGAGCGCGGTCAGAGACCCCGAGAGGGGCCGCAAGCACGGTGAGCGCAGTCAGAGACCCCAAGAGGGGCGAGAGGAGCTAGGGCGGCGGCTACGTGCTAGGCCCAGGGGCGCCGGTAATAGGCCGGTGGGTAGGAGCCCGGCCCAGGATCGCCAGGCGGGTGACGAGCCCAGGGTGCCAGAGAGAGAGCACCTGAGGGGCAGCGGACCGGACAACATCCCACGGAACAGCTGCGAGGCTTGGGGCATGCTAAAGGGGAGGTTTGGAGGCACGCATTTGCCCATAAGGCTGGGGTGAGAGTACCCCCACTTTGGAACGGAGGTGATACCAGCAAGGTGTCGTTAGGTGTAAGTAGGCAGCCTCCCATTCTGAACCTCAACAGCAAAGACGTGGCGGGCGAGTAGAGGGTGCCAGACCACCCTAATTGGCACGGCAAAGGGGCGCTCGCGAGCTCACGGCTGCTCGCGGGGCCCCACCCCGTGACACTCCAGTTAATGCGATCTCCCCCCTGAAGGAGGGGTTCATTAGCCTTAAATATGAATTTATTAGCCAATCAAATCAATCCTCAAACAGAATGTTCTAGCCAGATTACCTCATGTTACAGAAAGACTGAGCATGCGTCAGATCAGGGCTTGGTTGTTACTGCGCATGGGCAACACAGAAAACTGGGTCATGGTTGATTGACAAGCCCAAAGGTCATAGAAAGGGCAGTTCTGACCCTGTATGGAGTTTTCCACTCTCAGTCAAACTAAGTTCAGGCATTGGCAGCACCTATATTCAGAATTTTGCTTCAACACCTAGATTGCCTAAATTGTTACATATGCTCATTTTGATTGATAGAGATGAAAGGTTTCTCGCGTTCCAGTTTGATCAATTTAGTATCTGTCACAGGCCAGCTGGACACTGTGAGTATATCAATTTAGTTGCAGGCTGACCAGATACTGCAACTGTATTAGCCACTGGGCTATTTTGTTTGGGATCGAGGAGGTGATGTTAGGAGGGAAGTTAGAACAAGTTTCACTTATGACAGTAAAAATGGATTTTATTTATAACAATAAAAGACATAGTTTGCATGTATAACAGTTAATAAAAAGGTTAAGCTAATAAACAGACAACATAATAATAAAAGTTAAAAATTGGCAGTGATAATAAAAACAGACAGACAAATTAACAAAGAGTTCCCACTTGGTTAGCAACTTATTGATAGTCCCTCAGTGTCAGGTACACATCAAGTTGCTTCAGCGAAGTCAGGCATCCCCGATCCACGCTGTCAGAGGGAGATACCGGGGAAGGTCCCTCAGTTAGGATCTGGTCCTCGCTTACACTGGGACTAAGAGATCCAGGGGGCATGGGACAGCAGTGACCATTCTGTTCCGTCCTTCCTGCTGGTCACTTAACGTACGTGTTCTTTTATATCCTGTTTATGGTAATCTGTTGGCTTTAGAGCCACTCACAATCTTACCCTATAGCTGTTACCCTACAGGGTTAAAAGGTGTTAGAAATTATTATAATAAGTTACTGCCCAAGCTTGGGTTTACCCAATAAGCAAATCACACCACTTCAGTTTGGGGTCTGAGATTAACATGTCCCCACCCAAGTTCAACCCACTATGTTAATTATACCTTGTGGTTAGATTCGTTAATTTTACTGATTTTAAGCAAAAATTTACTGAATCAGCTAAATCTGCAGTTTCACTTTAGTTCTGCTTTTTAAACACTTATGTCTGTCTCATGATCAATGCAAACAGTTATATATATATTCTTATGGGTTATACTCCAGACAGGCAGGAAACAGTTTCATAAGCTCTATTTCAGATATTCAAAAAACATTTTCTTTTTGCTATAAGTAGCTCATTAACCCTTTTGGTTCTGGCCATCACAAGTATCCAGGTAAGTTCTGAGATGGTGTAGTGCTTGTCCATTGCAGGGCCATTGCATCACTTTTGCTCGCCTAATTTATGTGCAAGTTCTGTGATCTTTTATGATTCAGGATATTGGCTTTGCTATGTGCATTAGCATCAATTGCAAAAGCATCCTGGTTAAACATAAACTAGGAATGTTTCTGTGTTTGGGAACCTCTGAGGAGATCTGTGAAGGAAGTCATTGGCTTTCCATAAGTGACCAGCTCAAGGTAAAGATGATCAGTGCTGTGATATGGTTGTTCCTTTCTTTATTTTTGACCTGTGTAGTGTCACACACTTTATTTTGTTTTCTGCTTTGTGGTAGTTGAGCTAATACTGCTGATTTATCGGCCATTCCTAGACTTTTGACAAACTTGTTCCTAATGGCATAAGATCCAGAATAATTTTTGTCCCTGTCAGTAAATAACCAGTGGTCAGCTAGTGACTTCACTTCTGTTGTGAGAGCTTCTGTGGGTTCAGCAGAGCCTTGTTTTGTCATAACACAGATGTGGCAGCTGCTCCATGATTAAGTATGTAGTCAGTTCTCAACCTCACATCCCACTCAGCTCCCTCAGAAAATAAAACATAGCCTGGGAGCTTCATGTGCCTCGACACAGAACTGCTTTATTTGTTAAATTGGGAAACTGAAAAAAGAATGAGAAACAGCATTTTAAAGGTGCAGAGCTAGTAGATTCACCATCCAATTCCATTAGTAGTAACACCTAATGCCCAGTGGCCAGAAGCTCAGTTGCAGGTCCTGAGCTCCTGGCCACTGCCGTTTCAGTTTATCACCCGTGGCTCTTTTTTCCCCTTTTTTTTGAATCTGTCTATCTTTTAATCACGAATAATGTGACACATGTCATCTCTGTCTTTAGCCATCGTAATACAAATATAGTGTTTCCCAGTTAGGATGCAAAGAGTTTTTCTTCTTGAATTAAGAATAGTTGAACTTTCCTCATGTGGAAATGACCCCCCTGGCGATGTGTAGTGGGTACACGTGCACCCCCTGAGCATGGCGGTGCACCCCCTGCAAAACGGTGCTGCTGACCCTACTGGCGGTGCCTGCAGGCAGTCGCTGCTCGCCACCTTCCCCACTCCTCGCCAACACCACCACTGGCGTCTGTGGGCAGTCCGCAACCACTGCTGGCTACTGCTGCCACTGCCAGCGGTGTCTGTAGGTGGTCGCCAATCATTGGTCGGTGCTTGCCACCCCCTCCCCACCACTGACAGCACCATGGCTGCCTGCAGGAGGTCCCTGCTTGCCACTGCCACGCTTCTGCCACCAACAGCACCGCCACTGTCTGCAGGAGCTCACTGTGCCTCCCCAGCCTCTGTGGGCTTGTGGTGTCATGACCCCTTCTTTCCCCCACCATGCAGTTTGCATCAGGCTGTGGGCAGCTTCAACCTGTCTCTCTACTCATTGAGCCAAAAAGGCTCTGTACAAAGACATGAATGATTTCAGTATTTTCTTTTCTTTTTTTCTTCCCATAGTTGTTCCTTGCAGCAGTTGGTCCAGGTCACACTCGCATGGAAGTGTCTTTTTAAGTGTGCGTTTAGGCAGTAGTTAATATTGCACTGTCTGTAAGTTATTTTAAAATGTTTAGAAACATCATCTGTGCTGCTGCTGCTGAAATATTGAGCTGTGATGGGCTGAATTAAAGGCATAGGATATCAGTGGGACAGCAGGGAACTTAGGAGGGGGAAAGAAAAGGGCCATGGAAGGACAGAAGTGCAAGAAAAGGCAAGTGACATGAAGGAGGCATATCTCCTTTCCCTAATAGATGAGCATAAGTCTTAAAATCAGATTTCCAGTAGAAAAACTGAAAACTTACATGTGAAACTTGCTTTTCAGAATTTTTCTGCAATAACCATATACTGTTCAAAGTGTCAGTGTACATCCTTGTGAGCAGAATTACTAAGCAGTCTCCAGAAAAGCAAATGTAAGAGAGGTGTGTGTATTTTGAACAGACATGTGCAGAAGCTCTTTTTAAAAAGGCTTACTCAGTCCTGCAGACAGTAGTGTAATGACAAAGGTCACTTATACATGCAAAATTAATGTGGGATTTTACCTGCAAAAGAATCACAAATAAAGATTTTAGAATTTGCCAAGATTTTAATGTGCATTTTGTCTTTGATAAAAGGATAACATGTAACCGTTAAACAAACATGCTTCCTTTAAACTGTATTATACCTTCAGTATATTTTCCACATTACCCTGATCAGTAGCAAACTGTTGCTTGACTGGATTATCAGTACAAATGTTACTAAGTGCCACCCACTGGATAAAGGAAAAAAAAAAAGGATTTATAGACTAACAATATCAATGATGCTGTAGTTTCTTTGTGGTTTATGTTATATGCCACTAGATAGCAGTGTTGACTAATGCATCACAACGTTTTTTCTAATAGTAACAAAAAAGGGGGAGGGTGGTTTGAGGCCCAGGAAAAAAAAATTCAAAATTTTAATTTGTATCAACTGAAGTCTTTAAGGAATTCAGTGTAAGTGAATTTATGAGAAGTATGATATTGTGATATTTTTTCATTCTTAAGGACCTTGTGATTTTTACCTAATATTAATTAGGTAATTAATCAGTTATTTAACTGATGCTAGAAATACTGGAAACTTTGAATTCCAGTTCAGCAATATATGTGAGAGGCAAGGGGTTTTTGTGGGGTGATATCTTGTATTGGACCTACACACTGTAGAAGGCAAAGCATTCCAAAACGTGACTAACTTTATCCCAACTATATGGGTTGTCTATTTAAAGATCGATAGGTAGATATACTTTCAGCTTTCGCGGGCGGAGACAACTGCATCTGGAGGGGGGAGCGGAAGGAAGAAGAGAGAAAAGAAGTGGGAAAGAAAAAGAGAAAAGGAGAAAGAGGTAAAGGGAAGAGAATGAAGCTAGGTGGAGGCTAGGTCATGTGAGTATGTAAGTGACTTAAGTCCAATCTTTGCTTTGAACAATCAGCTGCAGCAGGGGCAGGAGAGGATGAGGACTGGATATGGGAGGTTTTTGTTTTCCTGACTGTGTGTTTCTTCATTGCTTCTGCCATCCATTGCTATTCAAAGGCCAGTGCTCCATTCTGCATTTGGGGCCTCCAGGATGGATGGTTGTGAGGAATTAAAGATATTAAAGATATCACCCATAAAATCCTTGCCCATCACTTAACTTCATGGACCATCATGGCTACAATGTCACCAGCACTACTAAAGCAGTAATATTTCATTTCCCCCTCATGTTTTGGAGAATTAAAAATTGAAACAAATGTTTGGTATTGATACTTTTAGCATAAGAATAGTTAATAAAGTACTTGAATGTTTTGGTGGAATTGCCCAATTTTGTACTTAAAACTGTAGTTAAACTTTGTAAAATGGCTTTGTAAGCAAGACATTAAGTTCCGTGACTATTCTATTGGCTCATTTAAATCTGAATAGAAAGGGCTGGGTTGAGCTAATGTATCAAAGAGAAGTGCTGAACTGAGTCATTTGTGAATCACAGATTAATTTGTTAGTTCATCTGAAATCAAACTGCCATTTGCAATGTGTTATACACTTACATTACTTCTTAGGTGTGTTTTGCAACATCTGAGTTTCAATAAATTGTAGGTAGTAATCCCCTAGTGAGATGTGATTATTTTTCTACTGAGTCCAGGCAAATTGGCACCAACTTTGGGAGAAGTATGAAGCAGGAAGTTTGTGTAGCTCTAGGGTTCTTTTCTGTTATTTCCAACATCTCTTACTATTTTACACTTGGGTAGTAGTCTATTGTTAATAGACACACCCATGCTCAACTGGAATAGAACATCTTAGGCTGAGATTTCTCAACACCCTGGCTGAAAACAGATGACCAGCTTGATTTCAATTTGAGAGTTGTGTCTCCAGCAAACCCCAGACCTTATAGATGGACAAGCCCATTGTCCCATATTAAGTACCTGTAAAGTACAGGAATTAACACTTTGCCTAGGAACAATCAAAGCCAATTTGAGCTAATTGCCAATTAAGGCTCATGTGTAAAACACTGTTTTGATGTGAGTCAAATTTGGGACTAATCACCTATTGTTGAAATGATTCTCCAACAGCACAGACTTCTCTCTACAAACAAATATGGAACAGAGTTTGGAGAGCTAAGGGTGATGAAATATAAGCTCTTATCCACCAAATCGGTTTCATTAAGGATGGCATTCTGATGATGTAAGTTCTGTGTACTTATACACGAGTTTCATTGTCATCAGGGTGTGAGACTATTAGTTTCTTGGACTTCTTTTATGGCAATTTCTATTAGTTCTTAGGCATAGAAAATATTGTATTAGTAGTGCTCTGGCTCCCAATAGTTGCATGAATAATGCTGTCTATAATCAGTATCCATACTGTACAATTTCCTTTCTAGCAGCGGTGCAGCCTCCCTAAATTGTAATTGAGTAGATGAAGCCATTAAGTGTGAAACTAATTTAGTTTAAAATGTAGGCGGCCCATTTCTGTTGGGAAATTTTAGCTATTACTTTATGTTATTGTACTTAATCTGCAAAAAGTTGTATAAATATGGTAGAACCAGCCTGCAGCCCATTTCCACAGCCCCTTGAAGCTTTATGTATACTGTGATTTGACCTTATAAATTCTGTTGCACCCTGCGTTTCACAGAGAGGAGAATGGCTCCATTATTTAGATAACATGCTAAATTGTGTATGAATACGATAAAAAAACCCCAACACATTTCCCCTGAAGCTAATTTCTGGGGCCTTAGGTGTGCCGACCTCACAGAATACCAATTTTACAAGTCTATTTTCCTTGTTAAAGGGAAAAAAAAGTTTTTTTTTCTTGAAGAAAAGAAGGAGCAAGGAAGGGACAACGTAAAAGCAAGCAGTTTTACTTGAACCCTCAAAATTGATGTAGTCATCACTTTTTCAGTATATGCTTGAATAAAATGCTGAGGAGAATCTTGGCCAGAAATGGTTTTCCTAGTCCCAGGCTTTTCTTTCAGGGCAATTTATATGTGTTTATGGAATCTCTAAGGGGCCATGATATTATTTTAAGGGTGCTGGAGGGTGCTGCTCTATATTACTAGTGTCAGATATGTGACTATCTATATGTGATTTATAGGATTAACCCAGAAATTTCAAATAGGAGTTAATAGTGTCAAAAATATTATGACCTGATGTGGTTTTTTTCTGAGCTCTTCATGACAGAACAACTGCTCTATTATTTTTTGGTAGTCAAAAAAATGAGTGAAGGCTAAAAGCTGCCATTTTTCCAAGGGGGAGCTTCGATTCTAGCAAGGGGTACCTTGAATCTAACAGCCACCAGTTAGGAGCTACTGATCTAAGAAAAGGTTAAGAGATTGTTTATGCCTACCAGAATTAGATACCCAGGAAGAAGATAAACTAGGGAACTCTGATGTAGCGGAAAAAAACATAAAAAATTAATGCCTGGAACTTTAAGTGTAACAAAACTGAAAAGGGAAAAATGGCACAAGTTTTAGATAGTGAAGGTAATTAACTTCTGGAACAAGTTTATTCAGAAATGCAACCAATTTCCCCAACTCTTGAAGTCCTTGAAACAAGACAGGATGTCTTACCAAAAGATATGCTCCAGCTAAACCAGAAATAATTTAGCTTGATGGAAGAAGTCTTGAGGGAAGTCCTATGGCCTGCGTTGTGTAGGAAGTCAGACTAGATTATCATAATGGTCCCTTCTGGCCTTAAAATCCAAGAAAATGCTTTATCTAGATGTTTTGTGAGTTCTGTGGGCCTACTCAGATGGGAACTCTTCCACTGACTTTGTTGGATTTTGTAATGGGCCCTTTGTCTCTCTTTCAGGTTGTCTTTCTTTCTCCTCTTCCATGCACCCTACACTCTGTGTGTGGTATTTCCAGGGCAGCTCTGCAATAAGAGGACCCAAGACTGACAGCCAAATCCCTTCAGGCATCTGAAAAATACAGATGTTTAAAGATATGTACCTTTGTACATACTGTTTTTTGCGAAATCATATTTGTTATATTGCATAAAATAGTCATTCTCACCTCCTATGAGATGCTGATTATCTTAAAACAGAGTTGACCCTGGATATACTATGTATCTAGTTAAAAATTCTCATTAGTCAGACTTTTTCCATGTTATCCAATGCATGCACATGGATGTAAACACACACACACACACACACACACACACACACACACACACTGAAAACATGGATAAGTGGAGATGCATAATCTGGCCAAAGACTTGCCATATGAGATAGTATGACCAATAAATGGTGAGGCAATTACCATCCTTGTTCAGGTCCAGTTATGCCACCATGGGGCACATCCCCAGGAACAGAAACAAGTGTTGCCTCAGGTGTCAAAAAACCCCATCTTCTGGTGTCAGAAAAACCCACTATGCTGTGAATTAGCAGTGCGGTGAACATGTGTGCATGTGGTACATGCAGTTTGTGGTGCTGGAGACAGGTGTGTTCACGGGGATGCATCCATGGAGTCCAGATGGTTAGATGGTTTGAATTTTTCTGTAACCTTCCATCTTCACTCTGGGGACTGGGGAATTCCTGTTCTTGGCTCATAGCTGCTTTCTGGCTTTTTCTACCAAAGAAAAGCAGGCCCCAAGACAAAATATCCTTAACAGGGCACACCTTGTGGCATTTGTGATTTGCAAAGGAAATTCTTTGTCTGGTAAACAGTGAGATGCAAATCAGCTGACTCCCTGGCAAGAAATCTGTGAACTAGTCTTTAAGAAAAACAAACAACAAAAGCAAAACAGAGGCAATTGAGACATTTTATGGAACAGCCTGGTAAACCCAGACAAGGAGTAGAATTTTGATGGAAAATCAGATGGATAAAGAGTTTCTTCTAAGACTGCCACATTTTTTAAGTTTGGTATTGGTCTTTGTTGGTAAAAGTTAGTGAGCAGTTCACCTATGAACAAGTGAAGCTGTCAAAGAAGAGTGAATGGTGTAAAAATCACTCCAATGGTGGAAGATAAAAGAACCAGCTCAGCTCTCAAAGACCTGTGTTGGATTGTGTTCCCAAGAACCCCAGCTGTCCAGTAGATGAGAAAAGAGGAATAACGCAGGTGCCTCCAGGTCCACTTTGAATTGCTGAGGATAAGTATGTCCTGAGTGAAATCAAGTACTGGAGCAAGCAGTTGCCTGCCACATTTATCTAATGTCATCTACCCTGACGTGTGTTTTCAGCACAGCCTTAAAAAGCGGATCAAAAATGTCAATTTCATCCATGTTTTAAAATCAATAGATATGGCCACAATACAGGGCAGGGAGAGAGGACTCCCATTACCCAGAGCTGCCAGTCCCTTTTATCAGTGCTTTTCAGGACAAAACAGGGCCCCATTTCTCTTTCCTCTTTAGCTCTTCCATTAGCTTACAGTTACCGTGGGTCATTCATGTCACCTGTCCATGCTTCGGTTATCAGTCAAATGGATCTATCCCATAGATGGTACTTGCAGCCCCCGGCAGAGTTTTCCTACAGTTTTTATAGAAATCCTTCTACTTTGCCTCCTCCTCTGAAAAACACAGAGACACGCAGCCCTGCTACAGACAAACATTCCACCGAAGACAAGTCTTGACAGTCTTGAGCATTCAAAAGTCATGAGTCAGCTGCCAAGAACCCATGAGATTAAAAAACAAAACAAAGCAAAACAAAAAGGAACAACCTCCCCCCATTTGATTATTTTTAATTGTCTTCTAGTTTTCCATCCTGTAGGGTTCACATTTTCAGTTTCAGTCCACAATCATAACAGCTAGAAGTTTTTTTTGTTTTTTTTTTTAATGCAAAATGAGATTCTCTCATAATCCCTGATTTCAGGAGCTGGGGAATTGAGAAGAACTTCCAACTACAACAAAGACTAAGATAAAATCACAGAGTTGGCAACTCTGATAATACTATGGTCTGATAGAGACTATGCAGGCAGAGCTAATGGAAAATTTCATGGAGCCAACTTTAACCTAACCACTGGATAACACTTCTTCAGTTTCTCCAAACTCTCTCTGTTAGGGAGGGTGAATTATTTTTGGACCAGAAATACAATGTTGCATTTGTCCAGCTAAAAGGGAAAAAAACTTTAATAACTCTTCTGCAGGTTTAAACAAAATAAGGCACATGGGGGCGCCAAAGGCCCAGTAAAAGAAATTCAGGCTTTAATTTTAGGCACCACCACTTTCAGAAAAGTTTCCTAACAGCATAAATTCACACATTTAAAACGCAATGCAAAATTGCAACAGGTAATGATAACTGGACTGATTCTCAGTCATTGGGCAGTGTTGTTTCCAAATATGCTGGGGCTGCGCAATCTGCCTCTGAAATCAGGGTGTGCAGCTGAATCACAGTTATAACTCTATACCTTCTGTAACAGAAGTTGCAATGGCTGCCCAGAAGAACAATGGACAATTAATATACTTCCCTTGTGTGTTCAAGAGTAAGAAAAATTGTGACATTTTGACCTCTTTTTGCAAATGTGTCCGAAAACATATCTCAGATATGGTGTGGTGCATTTCTAGCCTCCTTGTTTCCATGTAGTTGTCCAGTAGTTTTTAGTATGTGCATGTAGCCCGTTCCACGGTTTTCCAGTCATTTCTGTTTTTTCTCCACTTTCCAAGTGTCCATATTTCTGTGGCAGTACGCTCAGTGCTGGTAGGCTTTCAATAAAAAAGAACAAATTAATATTAACTGTCAGTTTTGAGGCTATCACAATTGCCAGATACTTCTTTTGCAGCTGAAAAAAATCTGAACTAGATGAAGCAAGGCTTTGTTTCTGTATGATAACTCTTTGAAATACTGGGCCTGATTTTCGGAGGTGAGGGGTAGCTACAATACTTGTTGATGTGCTGTTGAGGATTGTCCTGATGCTGCTTCTATGTGGGTTAAGGATCAGTGCCTGTACACTGAGTTATAGCAGTCTAGCTCTGGTTTGGTTCAAAAATTGGCTGCAATGAACCCAAGAACCTGAAAACACCTGGGATCTATGCAATGCAGGCCTATCCTAGTAATAACCTTTGTTCTCCAACCACACCCCCTTCTCCGTGCTCCAAAGGGAGGAGGCTAGCCTAAAAGTCATTACATCAGCAGTTCACCACCAACAGATTACATCTGTATTGCGCTGCTGTTCCCAATGCTTATCTCAGTAGTGTTATGGCAAATTTTTACAAGGTGGGCAGCATAAAATAGCCAAATTACATTATTGGTTCTAGTCCAGTACAGAGCCTATTTTTCCTCCTACTTGCAAGATGTTTTGCACAGGAACAGTTCAGAAAATTAAGCCCTCTTTTCTTTCACATGCTAATGTAAAATGACATCTAAACAAAGCTTAGCCAAACAAAGTCATCTCATAAGACCGACCACCAACCGGAAAGGCATCCTGTTTGCTGTTTGTTTGGGTTCTTTTCCCTTAGAGCAAATGCATGCGAGTGACAAGTCACTTAGCTATATGGGATTGCTTTTAGTTCCATAAAATATCATGAGATAGAGGCACGTGTGAGGACAATGGTTAAAAATAATGTTAAAAGCTAAATGAATTGCAGCTGGAGGCAAGCTGTTCTAGATTAAAGACCATAGCTTGGTAAGTTTCTTGTTAAAAACATTGCTTGGATTTTTGTGCAGATGAATATTGTTCTGGACATCAGAGCCTCCAACAGTCATTTCCCAGGAATATGTCTTTTTGTAATTATTTTACACATAAAATATATATGCCTCACAGACAGTATTGTCAGGGTTAGCATAAATACGTAAAAATATATTTCACTTAAATTCCACCATAGGAAATATTAGATTTTGTTTTATAAAGTTGTTTTTGAATCACAACAGCAATTCATTCAAAAAAACCCCCTCTGGTTCTATCTTACTTTTTTGTGGCTTGAGTGAATGTGCTGAAGTGTCATCAGATATCTAGGATACTATCTTGGGTACCCCAAGTCAGACATTTAAAATTTAGGCACCTCTGCAAAAATGGCCTGTTTTTCAGATGTAACGAGCACTTTCAGCTCACTTTTGACTGGTACTAGAACTGCGAGGCACTGCCATAGCTGGCTACTTCAGGAAAATAGGAAATAAAATGCATGGTTTATGTTCCTTACTCTACCACAAACCCACAGCATGACCTCATGAAAATCCCCCAGCTACGCTTTACCTCAGCTTTTATCTGGAGAGAGACGCTAACAACAAGACAACTAATTAGGGCTTTTCCCCTCTGTTTTTAAAGGTCATTATATAATCTTAAATGCTCTGAGATATTCAGATGAAAATCACTGCAAATCAACAAGATATATTGTAACATGAAGAAGCTGAGAAAGAGCCCAGTCCTGCTTCTACTGAAGTCAGTGGAAGTTATGCTATTTAGTAAATGTAGGGACTTGGCCTATATAATTGAATTACTTTTTAATTTTTCTTCTTGGTAGCATTCAACTAAGAAAACTGAAGAATCAGGGGAATTTGTTTCTTTTTCATCTAAACATTTAGAAACACAAATACGTGTATATTATTACCAGAGTATAATTCCTGCTTTGGATCTGAAACCATCTATCAGGTGTCCATATGTTTAAATCAAATTTCTAAGGGTATCTTTTATCAGCAGGTCACATGGACTTATTTAAAGCTCTTATGGTTCAGAATGTACAAAGGCATTATTATTTCAATAATACATTCAATAAAAGTGTTCTCATTCATTTAATGTGTGATTCTGTATGTAAAGTAAATATCCCTTAGGGTGTGCAATTCCTTTGTGCACCTGGCTAAGGATTCTGTCTTAAACTCTCTCCCAGTCCCACTGCAGAACAGAACATACTGATAGAGACATAACATGTGGTTAACTGTACATTGGGAGCAGTTCCATTTATTTCAATGCCCTTCCAATGTAGTAATGAAGGCTTGCCCGAAAAAAAAGAGGGAGTAAGACCAGATCCTTAAAGAACAATTTATTTAGGTATTACAGCATCAATGATATTATATTTAGAACTGATACCTTGCACTGGGGCTGCTTTATCACTCTTCCTTATTTTAGACTCATTTTCTGCTGACTTCATAGACCAGAAAGAATGTGCTTGCTGTTCACATGTGAGAGCTAAAGAGAGTTCCTCCTTGCCCATTATCACTTATGTTGTCACTTATATTCCAACTTCAGGCTTTCCATTGCTAGAGCTGAAATGGGACAGGGTGTGGGATTTCCAAGTTCGAAGATGAGCTGGCAGTTATTAAATAGCAAACAAAAAAATCCCCCCTTAAAAAAAAAATCCTCTTTGCTAAGTTAAATATAGCATAGAATGAAAAAGCAGCTGCCAGAATAAATATCTAACCTCAGCTTAGCGTATTCTAGTCACTGTTATCATGGCTTTACTGTATTTTACACAGAATCCACCTCTCTCACTGACATCTGTATCTGGAGCCCTTTAGTCACCTAAAAATCAGATCAGGGAGTTCAAGTGCAAGCCCTCTGAAACTTCTGGGAGCTTGTTTTCCAACACGAGCTACCAAAGAACTGTGGTCTATGGCCTATTTTCTTCCAGGAGGGGGAAAAAAAGAGGAATTTCTAGGAGACCTTAATAGTTTGTCATGGATATTTGGTAACTGGGAGTCCTGTGATCCTAAGTGCAGCAGGTGCCTATTGCATTTGCACCTAGATGTGTAGGCAGTTGGGTGTCTCACTGGACATCCTGGCTACTTCAAAAGCTCACTTGTATGAGAGGCACAACACCCCTGACTCCAGGGAAATGACTGATTTCCAACTCGTGGATGGGTACTAAAATGTGCAGCCTGCTGTATATAGTTTGGTGTTGGGCACAATAATGGCAACTGCCTTAGGTCTGGAAAGAAATTAACCCCAGCATCCCTGCCTCTGGCTGGCAGCTCCCTGGGCAGAGGAGCCTGAGCAAGGACAGCAGTCCGGGTTTGGGGCTCTCTCCCACGCCCATCTCCTCTGCTTTTTACTGCTCCTCCTGGCTTCAGCGCCAAGCCCAGCGCTTCCCCGGCCTTGCAAATACTCTCTCAGCCTAGCTTCTTCGATGGGGGGCCCCGATCTTGTTTCAAGCGGCGGCAGGATCCGGCCGGGGGGTGTCTGGGCTGAGCCCCCCCGGGGGCTGCCGGCGGCGGGGCGGGGAGGCCACGAGGGGCCGGCGCCCGGGCCGGAGCTGCCCCCTTGCACCGCCTGCCCTGGCACTTGCGGGCCGGGCCGAAGTTGCGGGGGCGGCAGAGGCGGCGGCTCCGGCAGAGGGGCAGCGGGGCGGCCCGCCTGGCCCACGCACCGCAGCGGGGGAGCGGGGCGGGCATCCGCGCCTCTTCTGCCACTGCCCTTGCCCCCGTGCTGGGCTCTTCTCGGAAACCAGCCCTGCGGGCGGGCGGCTGTGGGGGGAACTGTGTGCTTGACCTGTGTGCGGAGCGGTACACGCACGGCGTCTGCATTGTATACCCCTGCTTGCACGCCCACGTGTGTGCGCCCGACGCAGGGAGCAGTTGTACCAGATAGATTGTGTGTGTGTGTGTGTGTGTGTGTGTGTGTGTGTGTGTGTGAGACAGTCTTTTGGTTCGAGTTGATCTTTTTTATTAGACCAACTTGGAGGTGAGTTGATGATCACACGCACGGATAGATAGATAGATAGATAGATAGATAGATAGATAGATAGATATGTGAGTGCACTTTGATGTATTTGGTACATAGCAGGTATGTACCCTACAGTTTTGGTACAGAGGGTATGCACATCTGTATGTGTATGTGTGTACTTTATGTATTTGGTACATAACAGATACGTACTGTATTTGTGTGTGTGTGTGTATTTGATATATTTGGCACAGAGGGTATACCAATACCAAACACATAGGGTGGACACACATATTTGATACATAATACATAAAATGTACACTATGTATATACGACATACACGGGATACATAGGCATTATATACCAAATAGGCAATGCATAAAGGTATGTACCCTATATATTTAGTACATAATACATATGTGTACCTATGTATTCGGTACAGGGTGTGTGTGTACCCTTTGTATTTAGTACGTAACAGATATCTACCCTACATATTTGGTATAGTGGGTATATATATACCAAATATGCAGGTACATACATACTATGTCCTAAATACATAGGCTACTCACAGCCACACAGACTTGGTACATAATACAGATAATGCACATAATGTACGTTATGTACCCCGTATATATATACTACATACGCATCTATTTAATATAAACGTGTATGTGTAGCCTATGTATTTGGTACATCACACACACACACAACCCTATGCATTTGGTACATAAATCTGTGTGAGAGGAATGGAGGGTGGATATTTGCCAGGGACCGTTAGCCCCACGTGTGCCCCGGGCTGTACCCCCGTGCATGCTGCAGGCAGGGGAGCCCCCCGCCCCGGGAAGGAGCCGGGCCTCCGCGCCGACATCCTCCCCGTCTCGCGGCCCGGGGGGAAGCGGTCGGCCCCAAGGGCTGGGGGCGGGGCAGGGCCCCGGGACGGCTGAAATGGTGGGAAGAGCCCTGGCCGGGCGCTACAGCCCTGCCCCTGCCCGGCTTCACTCCGCTGCGCGGGGAGTCCTCCAGCAGCGTCCCGCAGCGCGCCTGGCGCGAGGAGCGTCTCCTCCCGGGGCGGAGGCTGGCAGGGAGGAGACGCCTCTCGCACCAGGCGCCCCGGGGCTGTGCTGGGAGCAGCCTGGGAGCCCTGTCCGATCTGCCGGGCTGGCTGCCGGCCTCACGCTCCTTTCGGGCCAAATGAGAGAGCTACGGAAAAGTCGGGTGGGAAGGGAGCTCGGGAGGTCATGTAATATCCCACCCTCTGCTCCAAGCAGGACCACCCCCGACTAGATCACCCCAGCCAAGGCTGTGCCCACCCGGGTCTTAAAAACCTCCACGGATGGAGAGCCCACAACCTCCTTGGATAACCTGCTCTTTACTACCCTCCTGGCAAGAAAGTGTTTCCTAATACCCTTCCTGCAACTTGTGCCGGCTGCTCCTTGTTCTGTCATCTGTCACCATCCAGCTCCATCCTCTGTGGGACAGCCCTTCAGGCAGCTGCAGGCTGCTATCAGATCCGCCCCCCCCCTTCCCCCCGTCTTCCCTTGTTCAGAGTAAGGGTTCACAGATACCCCAGCTAGGTCCTGCAGTCCTGAGCTCCTAGCGAGGGTGCTGTTCTCCGTGGTGGCAGATGACAGAACAAGGAGCAATGATCTCAAGTTGCAGCAAGGGCAGTTTAGGTTGGCTACTAGGAAAAAAACTCGCACCAGGAGGGTAGTGAAGCACTGCAATAGGCTACCCAGAGCATACTGGGCTGCGTTAGCAGGAGTGCTGCCAGCAGATGGAGGGAAGTGATGATTACTCCCCGGTATTCAGCACTGGTGAGGTCACATCTGGAGTACTGGATCTAGTTTTGGGCTCCCCACTAGAAAAAGGATGCAGACAAGTTGGAGGGAATCCAAGAGAGGGCAATGAAAACGGTGAGGGGGCTGGGACACGTGACTTCGGAGGAGAGGCTGGGGGAACTGGGCTTATTTAGTCTGGAAAAGAGACGACTGCGGGGATGTGATAGCAGCTTTCAGCTACCTGGAGGGTGGCTACACAGAGGATGGAGCTGGACTGTTCTCCGTGGTGGCAGGTGACAGAACAAGGAGCAACAGTGTCAAGTTGCAGCAAGGGAGGTTTAGGTTGGATATTAGGAAATACTTGTCTCACTGGGAGGGTGGTGAAGCACTGGGACAGAGAAGTTGTGGACTCTCCACCCTTGGAGGTTTTTAAGACCAAGGCAGGCAAGAGCCTTGGCTGGGATGATCTAGTCGGGGCTGGTCCTTTGAGCTGGTCCGATAGATGACCTCCCAGCCTGGATTTTCTGAGACTGTGAGTGCATGGAGACCCGCCCAGAGCCCAGGCTGGAGCTCGCCTGTCCCCAGCAGAACAGACAACAACACGTCGGGGACGGCGTGGGCGCCTTGTCTCGCAGTCGAGCCCAGCCAGTCTAGGCGGGCTTGTTGCATCCGACTCAGCACCTTGCCTCGGAGCAATGGAGGCGAACTGGAGTCAATGGCCACGAAGCCTCGTGGGTAAACGACTGGGCGTCCGATCCCAATCATCTCCCAGCCCCGTCAGCGCGGCATTAACGCGCGTGTCTGTTCCCAGGGCGGGCCTTCAGCCCATTCAGCCCAGGCATGTTCCCAGTGTGCTGTGGGTTACGCTCAGCCAGGGTGTCCCTAGCAGCGGGTGGCGCAGCCCGGCCGGGGGAAATCAGAGCAACGAAACTCTCCAAGCCAACCCCCTTCCTGCTCTTGCAAAGGATCCCCGAGCAACATCCCCGTCCCCTCCCTCCAGCGCCGCAGGGTGAGCAAGGGGCGGTGGTGCGGGGAAACTTAACTACCCTCTCAAGCAGCAGAGCGGGCGCAGAAAGTCCTTCCAGGTGGGGACAGGCACCTGCCAAGGCCTCTCCCGGGAGGCTGGCCCATGATCACCTGCAAGCAGCAAACCCGGGTGTGGGGGGAGATTGCCTGGGGCAAAGGAGCTGGCTGGCTGGCGAGCAGGGGTAGCCAGGGGGCAGCGATGGGGGCGGGGGTGCTTTCAGTGGGAAGGAGAAGAGCCCCGCTGGGAGCTGGGACCTGGAGGGGATGGGGCACAACTGGGAATAAACCTCTCTGCAAAATAAATAAATAAGTAAGCAAATAAGCGTCCAAAAAACACGCCTCAGGGGAAACACGGGGGCTTTTCCAACAGGACTCGGCCAGCTGCGCCAGATGTGCGCCCACAGCCTTGAAAAGCAGCCCCCGCTTGTCTGTCTTCTTGCTTGCTTGCTTGCTTCCCTTTGCAAGGGCGGGTCCCGCCTTGCACTGGGGGTCGCCACGGATTCCCGCCGCCCCGCTAATGGGTGTAATTTGAAGCCCACTGTATCACCTCGGCGAGCGCTGGAAGATCGGGTGTGAAGCGCTCATTTCACGGCTCGCTGCTCGCTCCCGGCCCCTCCTCTCCTCTCCTCTCCTCTCCTCTCCCGCCAGCAACAGGTCACGGCCCAGGTGCGGGGAGCGCGGGGCCTGCGGAGATGGAGGCTCGGCGGAGTCCCCCATCACCCGCCCTAGCCCCGGCCACGGGACAGGGGAGCTGCTCTGCGGGTTGCCTGGGTCGTGATTCAGTCACCATGGGCCCCTTGGGGGCTACAGCACAGGCTCCCCCACCGCCCTGGGTATGCTAATGGTTTGCAAAGGACTCCCCCTCGACTCGGCGTTTGTTTTCTGCCAACCTGCCCACGAGCGAGCTCAGGACAGAGGGCTTTGCTCTCCCCCCCCAGCCCAGCTCCACTCTTCTCCGCAGCTCTTCACGGAAGCCAGAGCGGCGGAGGAAGCGGTCCCGCGGCCAGGCTGCTTCGGAGCCGGGGACTGAGGCGCTGCCCCCGGGGGAGCGGCCGCGAGGAATCCCCCTGGATAAATCACGGCAAACAAAAAGTCCCGTCTCCCCAGCGCCGCTCCGATGGCAGAGTCCCCAGCGCGCCGGGCGAGCCGCCCCCTTCCCCCGGGCAGGGCCAAATCCAGGCGAGGGGACGCCCAGGGCGCTGTGCTCCCCTCCTCGCCGCCTCCGCCCTCCCCGACAACGAATGGCCCGCCGCCCCTCGCCCCCCGGGGGAGACACCCTGCGCGCCCTGCCAGCCCCCCTCCGCCTGAGCCGGGGGGGCTTGGGGGGCCCGATCCGGCCTGCGGGCGATGCAAGGAGCACTGGGCCCAACACGGTGCAAGGCAGCTCCTTGCAGGCGGGGAGATGCGCAGCCCCCCCCCCCCCCGCTCATGGGGACCCAGACACCCCCGGCCTCCTCTTCCTCACCCCACTGCCAGCCCGGGGCAGTGCAAGGCTCCAAGCACGCCCCGGTGGCTGGAGAGCGGGGGCGCCCCTGTGGGGGCCGGGGACACCCTTGGGTGCAGGGCGGCGGGTGCGAGGGCCCGGCTCAAAGCTCCCCGGGCCGGCTGGGAGTGAGCTCGGGGCGGCGCAGCGCGCAGGCGCGGGGGCAGGTAGCTCCCAGCTCTTTAGGACCAGGTGAGCGCGGCTGCAGGCAGGTAAGAGCAGGGCTTTGCCTAAAGAGATCGCAGGGAGCAGCAGGCGGATCCCCCCGCGGTCCATGACCAGCCGGGACCTTGCCAGCAGGAGCCCGCCGCCGCAATGTCAATCCTCGCCAAAATGGGCGACTGGCAGGTAAAAGCGCAGCGCTGGGCCGAGGCCGCGCAGGGAGAGGGGGGCATGCCCCCAGGTCCTGCCCTGGGGGCTGGGAAGTGCTGCTCCCCGGGGCGGGGGGCACCCCACAAGGCAGCCCCTTGCGCTGCGAGCTGCCAGATGGCGGAGGCGGCGGCCCAGGATGTGCGATCAACAGGTGGCAGAGGAGAAAGCCAGGCCGGAGGGGTCGGCTCCGGGCTCCCCCGAGGTGCACACGCCTGTGCCTGGGACTTCCCCAGCCCCGGGCCGCGCTGCCTGGGGAAGAGCCAGGGGCCCTGGAAGAAGAGCCCCGGGAGGCATTGAAGTCCCAGCGCGGGGGCTCGGCACTCTCCAGCTGCGTGTGTGTGTGTGCGTGCGTGTGCCCTCCCACGCGCTGGGAGGGCAGGGGGCAGTGATCGCCGCCTGATCGCCGGGCGTGATCCTCTCCTGCCCCGGATCGCCAGTTCAACGTCCCGGGCTCCCCTCCGCCGGCCCGGCCCTGCTTGCCAGGGGACCAGCAGGCGGCTGCCTTGACTTCGCGGGAGGGAGGCCCGGGGCCCAGCACCCACGTGGAGCCCCGCCGTCTGCCCGCTGCTATTCCGCGCTGCGGCCCGGCCAGGACATCCTCCCCCAAACACGGGGCGTCTGGGCCGCGATTTGCATCCCATCCGGCAGAGCCGCCGCGGCCGGCTGGGCTGGGCCAGGCCGGCGGCCCCGCGCTTAGTTTCCTTGCAGATCCGGAGTTCTGTAAAAACTTGGGAGCTCGCTCTCCCCGATGGCACCAGCCGCTGGGCCGGGAAGAAAGGATGGGGGTTCCCCCTCCGCCGGGGTCAGGTCCAGGGGATCCCGGAGAAGGATTCGTATTATTTTGAATCGAATTCATTTCTACTCCCGCTTTCAAGCCCGCGCTCTCCGTGTCGCCTTTGCCTCTTAGCCAAGGCCCCTCCAGCCCCGCGTATAAATCGGTGCAACCAAGGCGGGGGGAGGCGGCGAGACCCGGACCCCGCGGTTGTTCCGCCGACTCGGCCAGCACCGGGATCCGGGGGCCGAGATGCCCGCCCGCTCCCTGGCCTGGCCCTGCCCTGTCCGTGGCTGCATTTCTGTCCCAGCCCCTGCTTTGGAAACGGCCGGCTGAGCAGCCCTTGGGGGCCAAGCTGCCAGCACGTGTTGGCTGGCGCCGGGGGGGGGGGGGCAAAGGGGGCACAGGCAGGGCCCAGCCCGGGGGGCAGAGGGGCACAGGCTTCAGATCTCGCCCTTTTCCCCCACGACCAGTTGCCGGGGAGATCAGAGCCACAGGTCGGAGGCTGGCAGGGCTGAGACCGCCCCTGCCTGTGCCCAGGCCCGGGGCGGCGGTGCCCCATCCCTGCAGCTGGGAGCTGTGGAGGTGGAAACCGTGCGGCGGAGCCCTCCAGTGACTCCGGACGGGGTTGCCATTGGATCTACCTGCGCCGGCCAGGCCTCAGGGCTGCCACGGCGAGGTGGGCACAGGCTCCCCTTCCCTAGGCTGGATCCGGCTTGGCATAGGCCCCTTGATCTCGGGGAAATCAGAGCAGGAAGCACCCCCAGGGCGCTTGGAAGTGGGTTGGATCTGGGGCTAGCCGGGTGGAGCAGGGCTAGCTGATCAGGGGGGAGCCCCGACGCGAGCCCGGCTGCCAGGGGGTCGGGATCATGAAGGAGGCTGGAGTGAGGAGTGAGGCAAGGGCTGCAGACGCAAGGCGTGCAATGCATGCCCCGTGCTCGCCCGGCCGGCCGGCTCTCGGGTCTGAATCGCAGCCTTTGGCTGCCCCCCGCGCTCTTGCGTGCCCCCGCATCCTCGCTTCCCCTCGCTCCAGCCGGTGTCCGCGCAGGCGGGCGAGAGCCACCGGGCCACAACCGTGGCACGAGCAGGCTGGAAGGCGGGGTGGGGGGCGCTGGGCGCCGCCTTTCCAGCGCTGCGCGCAGCATCCGTGCCCCCCCCCGGAGTGGCACAGCCGGCCGGCCCGCCTCTCTGCCTGAGCGGGGCTGGGGGCATGGCGGGGCTCCGAGCCTCATCCCCAGCCCCGAGCTCAGCTCGTCCCAGCAGCCCTGAGATTCGCTGGCCCGGGCTCCCCCCGCCGGTGCCCAGGAGCGGCGCGGGGCGGGCCCGTGGCACCCGGGGCTCGCGGGCCCCTTTATACCTGTGTCCATCGCTGCAGGTTGTTGCGCTGCAGAGCAATTGGACTATTGTTGCTATGCTAATGAGGCGCCGGGGCTGCCGCCGCCGCGCCGGCACAGGGAAAACTTTCTGCCATTAGAGGGAGATCTCCGAGCGCGCACGGCGAGCCCGCGCCGCGCCCCGCACCGCCCCGCTCCGCACCGCGCCCGGGCTCCGCGGCCGCCGCAGCCCCGCGCCCTCCCGCCGCCCCATGAAAATGCTCTGGAAGCTGACGGATAACATCAAGTATGAGGAGTGCGAGGTAAGCGCCCGCCCGACGGCGCCCGCCCCGCCACGACGGGCTGCCCGCAGCCTCGCTCGGCTCCCGCCGCGGGGTGCGGGGCGCGCGCCCGCCCAGGACCTCTGCTGGGAGCCTGGGCACGCTCCGCGGGAGGACGCGGAGGTGTCGCGGGGCAGCGCCCGGGCAGCTGGCAGCCGGCCGGTGCCACCCCCCGCGTCGGGCTG
This sequence comes from Crocodylus siamensis, assembly GCF_052110815.1. NCBI lineage: Eukaryota > Metazoa > Chordata > Crocodylia > Crocodylidae > Crocodylus > Crocodylus siamensis. Next base: position 130,259,409 of record NC_143397.1, on the reverse strand, counting down.
GCTGGGACAGGGCAGACAAAGGGGCGAGAGGGGCGTCCCGGGTGCCCTCTCCCGGCCACGGGCATCCGCGGGCCCGGGCGGCACGAGCAGCGAAGCGCTCCGCAGCCGCCTACCTCTGGCCAGCGGGCTCTGGCTCAACGGGTTTGAAGCGAAAAATCCCCCTAACACCGGGTTAGTATATAGAGGGGGGGGTGTGTGTGTCTATATTTTATATAATATGAACATGTGTATATATGTGTGTGTTTATATGTGGGTACAGTTATATAGGTACATGTGTATATATGTATATATGTAGGTATATTTATATATATATAATGTACGTGTATATATATGTGTTGTGTATGTATAAATATGTACATGTGCATATATGTGTGTATACATATGTATATAAGTACATTTATATATGTGCACGTGTATTGTGCATACATATGTATATGTAGATTCATGTGTATATGTGCATATAAATATGTATATATGTTGGTACAATTATATGTATGTATATGTGTACATTTATATATGGACATGCGCATACAAATATATAAGGAGGTACATGTATGCATATGTACATGTGTATATAGGCACCTGTGCATGTGTATATGTAGATACATAGATGTGCATATATGTATGTGTATTTATATATGTATATGCATCTATGCACATCTATTTATATATTATATGCAAACGTGTATATATTTTATGCGCATATGTATTATGTGTAGTTATATATTGTATGTGTGTATTCATTATATCTGCATGTGTATATACACATAAACATGCATATACATATAGAGAGAGAAAAAGAGAGAGAGGTACGCACACCTAAACTGAACTGGAGCAAAACAAAGCATCCACTCCGCAGCGGGGATAATTGCGGGCTGTGCGTGTGCCCGGTTGGTGCCCGCCAGCATCTGGACGCGGGGCTGCAAGCAGGAGCTGGCGCGCCGCAGCCTGGGCCACCGAGGCGGGGACTCCGCGCGGGCCCGATGCTTGCAGCGCCGGCTCGGATGCGCGCGTCCCGCCGGCCGGGGGGAGCGGGTTTTCTCGCCGGGGCTGGCACTGCTGCTGTGCGGGGCGGCGGCGGGTGCTCGGGGCTGAGAATTTCAAAAAAAAAATTCCTGTAGTTGTCTGAGGCGTTTTCCGCATCACTGCTGTTACGTGTGCCCGCGAGTTGCCCGCGTCCCCGCCAGCTTGGGAGAGCCCCCCGGCAGCCGGGAGTCGGGGCGGGCGCGGGCGCCCAGGTGCGGGAGGCTGCGGGCGGCGGGGCCGGGGGTGGCGGCCCGGCAGCCGGCAGGGAGGTGCCGCGCGGGACTGGCGCAGCCAGTCGGACGGGTTGGGCCGGAGCGGGGAGCGCCTCGCGTCGCCGCCTCTCGGTCCCGGCAGCAGCGCGGAGCGCCTCGCGGGCGCCCGGGGGCAGCGGCTCGGCTCCGGCTCCGGCTCCGGCCCGCCCGCAGCCGTCGAGCCATGGAGGGCGAGCGGCCCCAGCAGCCGAAAGACTGCTGCAAGGCCCGGCCTGCCAAGGCCCTGCTGCCGCTGCCCTTCGAGGAGGGCTACTCGCCGCGGCCCGAGGTGCGCCCCTGCTTGGGGGGGAGGGGGGCAGGGCAGCTCGGGGCCGGGGGGGCTCCTCCCTCCCTCCCCCCTCTCCCTCCCCCTGCGCCCTGCCTGCCTGGCTCGCTGCTTCCCACCCTCTGCCTCTCCCGGAGCCTCTTTCTCTTTCACTTTTGCATGCCCTGCAACCTTTTAAAATGTTGCCCCTTCCCTGTGATTCGTCAGACGCGGCGGCATGTCCCCTCTCTCGCGCTCGCTCCCTCTCCCTTTTTTGTCTCCCTCTCCCTCTCTCTCTCTCTCTCTCTCTCTTTCTCTCCCCCCTCTCTGATTAGACACACTGATTCTTCATTCAATGGACGTCATTTAGAACAGGCTCTGCCTTGAGTTGCTTCCTCGCTTCACGCTCGATTTCCAGCCATTCTTCCCTTATTAAGTATTCGTGTAATATTAATAGTCATGAATATCTGCTATTAGGAGGCTGGAGGAAGGCAGCGGCACATCGCGGCTATTAGGAGCTCAAGTGGAGCAGCAGCTAAGTCCAAGAAGGAGGAAAGGAGCCAGAGAGAGGGAGGAAAAAGAAAAGAAAAAAGAAAAAAAAAGGATTCAGAAACAAGCACACACACACCAAAAAAAAAAAAAGACTAATAAACTTTGATCCTCCTCCTCCTCCTCCTCCTCCTCCTCTCAGGACAGCCTAGAGATCGCCTTTGCAGCCGCACATGAAGGGCATCAGGACCTGGTGCAAGTTCTGATGGATTATCGTGGCGCTGCCTCGCCGCACGAGAGGTCCTGGCGGTGCGGGCTCGTAGGCAGAGTCTAGAGCCGGGCTCCTCTTTTTTTGTGCGAGAGCGCGTGTGAGAGTGAGTGTGTGTGTGTGTGCGCGCACAAGGGGGGCACTTCTCCTCCGTGGTTTTTCTCCCCCGGCTTGTTACCCCCCAGCCGCTTCGCAGATGTTAGTACACAGTTTTTCAGCGATGGTGAGTTGCTTCACTCTTCTATCTCAGGCTTGTGATGTGTCTTGTTTGCTTGCTTCCCCCCCCCACCTCTCTCTCTCTCCCCCCCCTTCTTATTGTTATTGTTGATGATGATACTTTGGGTTTCACACCCCGGTTTCCTACGGGGAATTTCCTCCCTTCCTTATGAAGATGATGATGATTATTAATTTAATTCAGTTATAATTTTCTTCCTCCACCTCCCCCCCTCCGGGCTGCTTCAAGTGAACTACAAAAGGCTTGTTAGTACCATGCCCGGCTAATTTCCTCCCCCTTTCCCTTTCCATGGGTTGATTTGCGCTATTTCTTCTTTTCCTGCCTCTCTCTCTCTCTCTCTTTTTTTGTCCGGGCTCACCCCTTCTGATGCCGGGCATTTCACGAGAGCCGCCTCCGCGTCTCCGGGAGCGATGCCTGCGCCCTAGACATACCTATGGGCTACTCAGTGTAACTCCCCATTTCCAATTAAAACCCGGCTAAATAATGTGCCTCCATTTTTACTGTTGTTTATATTTCTCCAGCTGCCTGCTTCGAGATATTCTGTTTTGGTCGCCCCCCCCCACCTTATTATTTCCCCCCCTGGCAGCCTTTGGCTTTGTTTCTATTCCTCGCTTTCCACCTCCACTCAAATACAGAGAGATATTGATTTAATTTTTTTTTTGCACCCTGCATCTTTTGGCTGCTCCCCCCTCACCCTTACACCCCCTCTCTCCAAAACCCAGCCCCCCTGATACAGCGTCTTTGCATCCGATCGCGTCCACAGAGAGGGGGGAAAAAAAACTTATGCTGGAAATGATTGGCTTCCTCGAAGCAATTTCGACGTGTTTCCACGTTAGAAATAGCCACAAAATGGCAGTGGGCTTTGCTTTCCCCCGTGTTTTGCTTAGATGCCCGGGCGATAAGCTGAACCATAATATTGGTTTAGTTGCATTTAAAGCCGGGGAGATCCGTGTCGGTGGTGGCAGGATTAAAATCGCTTGATTTTTGCATTATTATAATACATATATTTTTTACTGCAGCCTCTGGGTTGGATTCGGATTCTGGTTTTATCGGAGCGATTGTCGGGACAGCCCCGTCCCCTCCGGCGGTGTCAGAGCAGGGGGTGGGAGGCAGAGCCCCGGGATCGGGGCCTTTTGGGGTTGAGGTTATTTGCCTGCAAAGCCTCCCCGGTCCTTCTGTCCTGGGGATAGGGCTCGGCCGGGAGCTGGGGGTGGGGGGGTGGGGGTGCAACTGCCCGGCCCGCGTGTCCGCCCGCAGCTGGATGACATCTTTGTTTCTCTCCTCTTGTTTCCTCCCCCACTGCCTGCCCAGGACCGTCACGACGGCACCAGCAACGGGACGGCGCGGCTGCCCCAGCTGGGGACTGTGGGGCAGTCCCCGTACACCAGCGCCCCTCCGCTCTCGCACACCCCCAACGCTGACTTCCAGCCCCCCTACTTCCCTCCCCCGTACCAGCCCATCTACCCGCAGTCTCAAGATCCGTACTCCCACGTTAACGACCCCTATAGCCTCAACCCCCTGCATGCCCAGCCGCAGCCCCAGCACCCGGGCTGGCCAGGACAGAGACAAAGCCAGGAGACGGGGCTCTTGCACACGCACCGGGGGTTACCGCACCAGCTCTCCGGCCTGGACCCTCGAAGGGATTACCGGCGGCACGAGGATCTACTGCACGGCCCGCACGGGCTCAGCTCAGGACTAGGAGACATCCCCATCCACTCCATACCTCACGCTATAGAAGACGTGCCGGTAAGGAGCCCGCTTGGCACACGCGATCAGCACCCCCCACCCCACACCCCACCCCTGCTCGGGGGTGAGTGCCATCCCCAAGGCCGGGTGGCAAAGCCATTGTCACCCTCAGGAGCCAATTTCAACCACAGAGCCCGGGCCCCACGGAGAACAATGGGTCGCCCGGGCCCCGCACCACCCTGTCCACCCCCCTCGGAATAAATCACCTTACTGTCATCCCCAACCATCTCGGCCTTTGCCGTGACAATAAGCTGCTAGGATTGGAAGAATAGCTAATACCACCGCGGGGCCTTGCATTGGGGATTTCGCACCGCCTTGGGGAAAGGGAAGGGAAACCCCCCATTACCATACAAGCACACACATTTGCCTGAAATGTAAGAGCTGGTCAAATGGAGAGGCAAACATTACTTCCCCGGATGAAATAAAAGTGGGTGAAAGTGGCAGAAGAAGGGGGTGGGGGTGGAAATCAGTTCCCACTGATTACAGAATTGGCATCTAGGCTAATGACGTCTAAAGTTGTAAGAGGATCCTCTCCTCTGAAGGAATTAAGTGACAGATCGGAGGAGAGGTATATTAAAATGCTGCCTCCTTCTTTTAGCAGGCGTGCTAAGGGTGACCTCATAAATCATTAGCTATAGGTTATCAAATTCTCTGCAGCTCTGCTTCCCCCCACCCCCACCATTAAATTAAATGTTTGCAGCCTATTGGATAATACATTATTTGGAGGTCTAATTCTGTTATCAATAAGTACAGTTCGAAATGATTGCTAATTAAGCATGACATTAGCACACTGGCTATTTACAAAGCCAGAAAAAGGCCATTGTTTCCCCGGGAAGGACCTGATGCAACCTAATGGCAACAACTGTTTGTGATCAAAGTTCCTGTTCCTGGGTTTCTCCCTGAAAATGGAATTAGAACATGCCAATAAATTTATTAAGGCTCACAGCGCTCCCACTCCGGCCGCATTTACTTGCAGGAGAGGGGAGGGAGTCTGATGGGATCTGGATGTGATTTTTGTTAAAATGCCATCCCAAATTACAGGATCAAATATTACAACAATATATCCGCTGACAGTTTAATGATTACAGTTTCATGTTGCCAGGATAATGTTCAGATGAACTTACCTATTTCTTTTTCTTTTTTTTTTAATTTGGTCATTTTGAAACCTTTTTTCTTTCTTTGGTAGATTATACTTCCGGAAAATAGTGAATTTATTGCAGCTCTCATCTGGCTAAATTAACCACAGAAAATTGCTAGTTTCTGGTTAAGCAGTTTTGGGGTAAACGGGTGCATTTCCTAAAGCCGAGGATTTAGTAAGCAATTTGGATCTTTTAAGAACAGATCGATATTTTTTACTTGAAAGGAAGGAAAGGAAGGGAAGATTTAGAAAAAACCAATTTGTTCACTGCAAGGGCCGTGGCTAGAAAAGCCTGACCTGAAATATTTTTTTGCAATCCTGTTTGGTTAAGCTGGAAGGTGAAGTACGCGTGGGGGCTCTTTCCAGATATTTTAAGTACAAATCGTTTGATAATAATTCATAAGGATTCATGAATTATTATCAGTGCTATACATCGTGAAAACCAAAAGGCATCTGGTTTAAATCCTTTCCGTCTGTAAAACTGAATCAGCAGGATGCAGGGATAAAGGATAAAACGAGAAATAAATGCATCTTCTAAGAGTATTTTTGCATCTTTTAAGACTTTATTCGGGTGGACTAATATAGTTCTCTAAGGGGATGAGAGTCAGGAAAAAATGTTTTTTTCCCCTCTTGTCTTGCTGCTGCAGAAGTTAACCTTTAATAAAAAGGATTGGTAAATATTTAAGAAAATCAAGTCGATGGTGAAAATTATTTAATCGTAAATATCTCTGTGGGATTTTAAACTTAACAGTCCTCCGTGTATGGAATATATGTAGAAATAACACAAATAAAAGTATTATGCCACACTACATTTACTTTATGGGTTTAGGGTGCATGCATAAAGGGATCATATTTCCCCATATAGTTAAAACACAAGAACTGCAGCAGTAGTCATTTCTGAACATTTCTCAATTTAATTATACTTAAATCCAGAAGCACTTTAGGCAAGTTACAAATGAGAGCATTGAGTATAATAAAACCTGTAATAAAGCAACTTAGTACCATCCACCCGGAATCATTGAGATCAGGCACAATTAACAGGAGCATAAATCCAAGACAGAATGGAAAATGTTAGAATCAGTATTATTGTTGGACAAAGACTAAAGAAGGAAGTAATAGTTTTTTAAATGGTAATGCCTGGGTTTTGTAACCATTGCGAAATCTTGTATCTCAGCAGCACTGGTGTTAATTTGTAAACACAGCCAGACATTATATTGCCTGTCAGTTGTTGTTGTTGTTGGCTTTTTTTTTTTTTTTTTGGAATTAGAAAACATGATTTCATTTTACTTTCTAATCACGTCGTGGCTCTAGCACACACGATCCAGCTGCAAAAGGCACCGCGAGCCCTGACACTGGACAATAGTAAAAGCGGGAGGCACTTTCGGGTTGTCCTGCCCTGGCTATAGGGAAAGTGTTGCAAATGCCTTTCCTCCTTTTCGGGCTCCCTCCCTCCTGTGTATGTGTGCAGGATGATGATGATGATTTTTTTTCCATTGCTCCCTCTGTTTCTCCCGCTGGCTTCCATTGTTGTTTCCCCGTGCCCTGGCTGCGGCAGGCAGGCAGAGCAGGCTCGCCTCTTGCTAGAATATCTGCAGGCTTTTTGTGTGTGTGTGTGTGGGGTGGGGAGGCTTGGAAGTGCAAAGAGAAAAAAACCCTGCGGGGTGACTTGCATTTCAGGGTCCTTTGGGAGAAGCCCAGGTGTTTTGATTTCGGGAGGGAGAGAAAGGGAAAGGGATCTAGGTCTGCTTTTATTTAAAACCCTCCAACTCTCCCTTCTGCTCCCCCACCACCTTTGGAAAAAAAAATCCGACATGAATTTGTTTTTCACGTCGTTGGAGGGGAGAGAAAATGTAACTTGTAGCACACCCCAAGCCTTCCTAAGCTCGGTTCCCTTTTGTGATGACTCTCCATTGACACCCCTCTGTATTCCTTTTGTTGCAGCATGTAGAAGACCCGGGTATTAACATCCCAGATCAAACTGTAATTAAGAAAGGTAAGCCATTTCCTTTCGCATTCCGAGCATGTCCTCACAAGCTGGGTACTATTGAAGGGAGAATTTGCAAAGCTCCTTCCCCTCCTCCTTCCCCCCCCCCCAATATCATTTACTAAAGGCTGTGCATAGAAAATAAAATAGATCAGCCGGGCTTGAACTCAGCCTTCTGTGTAGGAGCAGGTTTTGCAAGAAAGTGCTATCGTTTGATGGAGAAAATCAGATCAGGGTGGGTTTTTTGTGTGGGTTTTTTTTTCGAGTGCGTCCTAATGCATTTCTGTTTTGTGCTTCCACCAATTTGTCTGGCTGAGTGACGTTATTTAATGGATGGCAAGGGCTCTGCAATAGTACGGAACAGTTTGCCTCCTTTTAATCACGAGGATGAAGGAAAATAAAATGGTAGATGGCTTCGTAGCAAAGGCGTGGAGTTCTTTATAGTGTGATCTCTGGGAAGCTTTGGGTGGGGAGGGGGGAGGTTCCTCAGTGCTTGGAAACCGGTTGCTAATTGTGTCAGATTTAGCTGGTGGTTTCGCTCAGATCTTCCTTCAAATGACCTAAGGATTTCGAAAATCGCGTTCGGGCTAGTTTGCAAAAGGCGGTTCTTGGTGGCGAGGTGGCAAGTGATTGGTTTGCACGGGAGGTGGTGGAGCAGCACTCGCTGGATGGAGGGCTCCGAGCAGTGGCATGCCGGACTTCTCTTGGCAACACTGCGGTGTCTGGGGAGTCTCTGCCCCATCAGAGCGAGATGCTGGAGAAAGCCGTTCTCCCTTCTTAACCCCACTCGCTATACAGTAGGCTAGTTTAAAGTTTCAATTTTTTTTTCTGTCTGTGAAGCCTTTGTCACGTCAAATTAGATGTGCAAGGGATAAATCTTAAGAGATGCTCTTTCCAAGTCGACATGATAATTGGCTCTTTTATTAGTAATCTCAAGAGTTCGTTTAACTCCTATTGTCTCTATTAGCCTCCCCAGAGCTATTAATGTCACAAGTGATCTATCCAAAATCTAACCCCCCTCCCACCCCTGCCATAGGCTTGGGCTATCCCCACCAAGCTACATATGGGGGGCGGGGAGCCCGGGCAACAAAACAGGGGGAGAATAACCCTTTTTTAATGCACCCGCGTGGAACAGGGATGCAACGTACATTGCATGCAAAACCAGCTGGGCGGATTGCAGTGCTGCTTACATCTGGTGGGAGCCGCCAGGGCTCACCGCACTTTTGGGGTGGCTCTGAATCAATTCCAGCAATAGCCTCTGCTTGACTGCTGGGGCTCGATTATTTTATTTATGTTATATATATATATAGGTCGCTGTGTGTGTGTGTGTGGCTGAGCCCGCGAATCAGCCGGATTTTTTGTTGGGGGGGTGGGGTATCTCTTCCCAAGAAAGGCTCTGCCATTTGCTCATTGAGCTTGCTCTCTGGGTGAGGGCTGCCTCCCTGTGTATTAGGCATTTCTCACGTCCAAACTTCTAGGCTGAAAACATTAGAGCCGGCTGCACTGCACACGCCAGCTTAGCCTTTAGGAGCTGGATTCAGAGGCAGCTTGCTGGGCTCTCATTAGTATTGCTGTTACTATTAGTACTGTTGTTGTTTGTGGTATTATATTATTAGTAGCGTTGGTATCAGTATTGTTGCTGTTATTAGTAGCATTCCTATCAGCTTTGTTACTATTGATACTAAAGGTACCAATAAGTTCCTATTGATACTAATGCTACTATTGATACTAGAGCTACTAATATACTCCTATTGATACTGATGCTACAAAACTGATAGGAATGCTACTACTACTAATGCTATTGGTACAAATGCTACTCTTGTCACTATTTAGCAGTAGCAGTACTGTTGTTACCATGGGCACTGGTATTGTTGCTATCATTACCACCATCATCATTGCTATCACTGTCATCATTAGTGTGGCCATCATTCCCCTTTATGCTGAATAATATCAGCGGTAAGAATAAAAATCATCATTGTTGCCATTATGACCGTCCTCGTTAGTGGTGTTATTATTATTAGCGTTGTTATCATTGTTGTTGGTGTCGTTAGCCATTACATTATTATTATTATGATGATTATTCTGGGGGCGAATCCCCTTGTGAATCCCTCCCTCTCCCGCCTTATACCGTGCGGGGCTGGCAGCCGAGCCGATTTGCTTTGGGAGCTCGATGGCTCTTCTTCACGAACAAGGGCGCCGGCGGGCCCGGCTGCTCCTAGATTTCTTGCCCGGGTTTGGCGCGGGGGAGAAACGCGCCTGGAGCGTGTGTGCCCCGCCCCCCCCCGCGATGGCAGGAGCCAGCCCCGCGGAGGTGGCTGTGGCGGGGCGGTCGGAGCCCACGCGGGGGCGGCTGCGAGCCGGCGCCTGCTCCGCGCGGACCGTGCGGGGAAGGGGCGGGCGGGCCGGGGGCTGCGGCCGGGGCACTAACGCCGCTGCCCCCCCTGCTGCCCCCTCCCCTTCTCCTCCGCAGGCCCCGTGTCCCTGTCCAAGTCTAACGCCAACGCCGTCTCCTCCATCCCCATCAACAAGGACGCGCTGTTCGGCGGGGTGGTGAACCCCAACGAGGTCTTCTGCTCCGTGCCGGGCCGCCTCTCGCTGCTCAGCTCCACCTCCAAGTACAAGGTCACGGTGGCGGAAGTGCAGAGACGCCTCTCCCCGCCCGAGTGCCTCAACGCGTCTCTGCTGGGCGGAGTGCTCCGGAGGTGAGGGCCGGGCCGGGCCGGGCGGGGGACGGGGCTCCCAGCGCCGTGACAGCCTCGCCATTGCACTGCCACCCCTGCCCACCCCTGCAGCTGAAGCCAGGGGCCGGGTGTCCCTGCAGCCAGGGTGCCAGAGCTGTGCGGGGCTGGGGCCCCGGAGGGCACTGGGCTGGCGAGGGACCCTTGCCGCAGGGAGTCAACGAGGTGGAAGGGCCCTCTTCCTCCCACGCCTCTTCCGCAGGTTTCCCCTGGTTGCCAGCAGTTATTACAACAAAGTTTGGGATCTGTATTCAAGGGACATCCGTCCTTCACAGATTTCATAGACATTAGGGGTGCAAGGGACCTCACCAGATTGTTGAGTCTAGCCCCCCTGCCATAGGCAGGAAGTCTACTGGGGTCCTTCCTTCCTTCCTGTTATACTCTTGTCCAAGCAGTTAAAGTGCACTTGGGTAGGGAAGAAAATCCAAGAGGAATGAACCCCACCACTTGTATTTAAAACCTTTGGTCTCCCCCTGCCTGGGTTACAGCTGATAGGCAGGTGTTTGGAGAATCCTTTCTTGGCCCAATCCAGCAAAGCTCTGGAAATAGGGGTGTCTCTGGTCTTTGGGGCCAAGGCTGGAGTTCATGGCTGCTGGAAGGAACTTCTCTCCTGGGTTGGGAAGGTGTCAGGAGCTGGGAAACCATGATGGTTTGGGTCATTGCCTAGGTAGCAGATCCGGGAGTGTTGCTCTCAGATCTGTGCTTGTTTAGGAGTTAAATTGGGGCTCTGGACAACATGGGAACACTCAGCACTCCAGACCTTTGACCCACAGGATATCATCTGCAGGTACCAATTGGGTTCGGCTTTGCCAGGTTTCCTCCTCCTGCCTGTTCCTCACATCCAGCTTCCTTCACCATCAACATTATCTTCTGATATATTTGGGGGAAGGTTTTAAAAGGTCCTGAAATCTGACCTGGTTCCTATCAGTCTTGTTTCTAAGTGGTTTTGTGTGTGAAACAGGGCAAAATCTAAAAATGGAGGGAGATCTTTGAGAGAGAAACTGGACAAAATAGGATTAAACCTGCCAGCCGGGAGACGTAAAGCTGCTAATGTCACCTTACTCACGTCGCTAGTGGAGGGTAAGTGACTCCAAGATTGGAAAGGCTCCTTCAGAAAAATAAGGGGGGGGGGTTGTTGTTTTCTTTTGCCTGTGAATAGAATGCCCCCCCCCGTTTGAAGTCTGAAAGGCGTTATTTTCTCTAATCCTTAGGGCTGAGGAAAATGTTCATTTTGTAACTTGGCCTTTTGTTTTCACCTGAAATGGACTCAAAGACAATCCTGAGCTCTTAGCATTGCATCCTCTAGAAAGTATTTGCATTGGATACATGCTGGGTCATATCCCACTGCCTTATTCAGTGGGGCCAGGAATAGATGCAGAGGAATATGCCAGGAACTCGAATAAAGACTGCAAAATGGGGTGGATAAGTGTTATTCATTTGAGTGACAGTTTACAGGAGCCAGTTTAAATTTCCCCTGTTCCTCCGTTCCCACACTGAGGACTAGGCAATTTTAATTTTTAAAGAGCTGCCGCTATTTGCAGTTTTGTGTCTTTCTTCCTTAAACAACATAACAGTAAATCATTTAAGTTATTCTGACATCTGCATTGGAGAAATGCGTGACCATTACTTCCTGAATTAATTTGGGAATCCTTGACCTAAGTCATGAATTAAGGGTGTCCTGAAAGCCTCGGAGTTGCATTCTTTTGGTTCTCATTTTCAGAACACACGCTCTCTTTATTATACTTCTTCTCTACTTTACTTTGAGAGGAGAAGGTGAAACTTCTTTTAACACCTTCAGACTTCACATGTTTTCATAAGTCAGATGAGGAAAGCTGATAGAGGTGTAGTCATTTTTAAAATAAGGCTTACTTTGCCACAGCTGCTTGCAAAAAAAAAGATTGGATCTATCAAAACTATATTTTCATTCCTTTCCTTTAGTTTTGGGTTTGACATCCTTTTTATGTGGGTTTAGACAAATAGGGGAAATCTTTTTGAGGATGCTCAGGTTTGCTTGTTGGAGGGGCCTAGACAGCTTTGTTCTTGCTTTGCATTATGTCCTGGGAGAAAGACTTTCTTGGAGTGAAAAGCTTTATTAAAAGCTACACTTGATTAGGAAAAAAATGGTTTAGATGATCAACTATATCGTTTCTGTACTGCCTAAGAAACTGCTATATAAGTCTTTCTGTTTCATAAAGGCTTTACAATTGCATCCAACTGTAATTGCATACACTTACAATTGCCACTCTGCTGTAAATAAAAACTGGGCAGAGAGAAAAGAACTTGCAAGCAGTTTGGATTTGGTGGTGGCTCATATTTGTGATATTTATGAACACGGAAAGTGTCTTACTGTGTTCTGTTGTTCATGCAATGGGTTGCAAAGAATTTTCCTTAAAGAAGCAAGAAGGGTTGATCACCAGATAAAGTGGTAAAGATAGCCTCTCTCTCTCTCTCTCTTTTGTGGATGCTAATATAACAATGGTTTGGGCCCTGAGTCCCCTAGCGATGAGGCAGTTTCTGGAGTACTGTTATTGTTTATGATCCGCTCCATTTTATGGAAACAAGCTCACCGGACTGAGGCTTTGATGCTCTAATTGGCGCATGCGTTCTTCCGGAGCTGGAGCTAATGGCAGGAAGCCCTGCAGTAAAAACCAACTGGTTCAGGAAATTAAAACCAAAGATTTGAAAATCAACAAAACAGGCAGACTCAGTGGAATGACCCTAAAATTCTCATGGTTAATCGTTTGGGGGTGAAGGTATAATTATATGCGATCAAGTTAAATTTTAAACACTTAGCTGTTTAATGCAGTCTATTTAGAAGCTCTCTAGGAGTCGTTATGATCAATATTAATCATTGATACACTGTAAAGGAATATGGAGAGAGATCCAAGGTAAATCTCTGTTTTTCAAACAAATAGTTAACTGATGCCTATAAAGCTGAGCCGTGCAGTGTGTGTACACAGGTAGATAGGCCATCCAGCTTAGTTCTGTACCTGCCTAGCTCCAGATTGAAACTGTCAAATGCATGCCGGTGATTTCACTTTAAACTATTTTCTTGGACACATGCATTTTGCCTTGACCTAGATCAGAGCAAAGAAAACTCGTAACAGGAGAAGATGTGTCATTAGCATTCTGTGCAGTGTGCATTGGAAAAGAAAGTCTAAGTACAAAATAGCTTTTGCTAATATATTTTGCCCCTTGCGCTATGTATATTGATTAGCGGTGTGTTCCCCCCCCACCACCTCCCCTCCTTTCCAGGAGAAGCAGTACATCTAGCTAGAGATTTTGGGTACGTTTGTGAGACAGAATTTCCTGCCAAAGCAGTAGCTGAATTTCTCAACCGACAACATTCCGATCCAAACGAGCAAGTCACAAGAAAAAACATGCTTCTAGCTACAAAGTAAGACATTTACCTTGCCGGTGCCTTTGCTGACTTGGAGAGAACATCACACTGTTGGGGGCAGAGGGGTGGGGAGACCTTTTTGGTTTGTTTGCTTGCCACTTAGCCAGTGCTGATGAATGATTTTGCAAAATCGTGCAAAATCATTGCATGTGCATGGGGTGGGGGGGGAGGGCGGGGGGAGGAGGGGACTGCCTAACCGGCTGTATTTCCTAAAGAGAGTTTACATGCAGCTTTTCTTGCAAGTCGTTGTGAAACTGTGGGTGGGTGTTTATTTAAAGAAGGAAGAGAGTTCCGTAAAGGGAAATGTCTGCTGGAGCTTTTTAGCTGAGCATATCCATTGCCATACTAAAAGGAGGTTTCCTATTGACGGTAAAATAAAAGTGGCACATTAAAACCGATTTCAATGCATTCAGATCCTCTGCGGTTCCTTCCTCCTAAGCACTTCCTAACTTACTGGGTGGCTAGAGGGACATTACAAATCTATGTCCAGCGACAATCTGTCCGCAGTTAAAACGCCAGCGGAGGTTGTCATTGGTGGGGCTGCCTAGGCTTCCAGGTGGTGCGTGAAAAGAAAATGATAGTTTTGCTCTAGTTGCTGGAAATTAAAAGGCTTGTTTAGTGGCCCTTAATTACCAATGGGGATGTCACCAAAGGGCAGGGTGCCAGAGGGCCCAGGCAGAGGATGGGAGCCAGGCTAAGGCTGGAAGACATTAGCAGAGGGCTGAAGCTGCAAACTGCTTCAGCACAGCCTCGGGGCTCTGCTTCAAGGGGCAGCCTCTCTCTCTCTTTTTTTTGTTGTTTTCCCAGCCATTTGTGCAGCGCCTCTGGTATCCAGTGTGACCTCTGCACCCTGCCCTGGGACCTCCCTTCCCTCTAGGGAAGCTGCCAGCCTCCGGCTAGTGCCAGCCTGGCCTGTGTGGGAAAGTGCCACCCCCCTTCCCTCTGCCTGAAGAAGGGTGGCTGTGCCCAGAAGCTTGCGATTAAAGACATTTTTTTGTGCAAAACATCGAATTGGTTTAATACAAGATACCACCTCTTCTGATTCCCCACATTCAGCTTGCCCCTCTGCTGTTCCCAAACCGAGGGGGGCGGGGGGGACATCAAGCCCTTCAATTGCACCCCAGAGCTCCTGCGGGTAGATGCTGGGGGTGGGGGCGGGCCTGTGGCACTTAGGGGGGCGCAGTTTTGGGGGAGGGTGGCTGGGAGGCGGTGTGTGTCAGTGAGCTGGGGCGGGGGGGCTGGGCTGTGCCGCTGCTGCTCCCGGTTAATTTCCCCTCCTCCCTCTCCCTCTCTCCTCTCTGCTCCATTTGTGCCACAGACAGATCTGCAAAGAGTTCACCGACCTGCTGGCTCAGGACCGATCTCCCCTGGGGAACTCGCGGCCCAACCCCATCCTGGAGCCGGGCATCCAGAGCTGCCTGACCCACTTCAACCTCATCTCGCACGGCTTCGGCAGCCCGGCCGTGTGCGCGGCCGTCACCGCCCTGCAGAACTATCTCACCGAGGCGCTCAAGGCCATGGACAAAATGTACCTCAGCAACAACCCCAACAGCCACACGGACAGCAGCACCAAAAGCGGCGACAAAGAGGAGAAACACCGAAAGTGAGGATCCAGCCCCTCCACCTCCTCCCCCTCCCCGCAGCCAGCAGCCAGCAGCCAGCCAGGCATCTCCTGCCACCCCTCCCCCGTGCCCTCCTGCCCGGCCTGCTCTCCTGACTCCGCAGGACTGCTCTGCCCTCCCCCTCCCGCACCAGCCTCCCAGGGACTCCCAGGTTTGGAGAGAAGAGAGCAGAGGGGGGAGTGGGGGGGGCCATGGAGTCAGCAACAACAAAAAAAGTTCTTTGAGCCCCCGAACTTTTTTGTTTTGAAATAAGAAACACAAAAAAGCAGCAAAAGGACCCTTTTTTTTTAAAAAGAAAAATAAATAAATAGATGAAATGAAAACGACAACAAAAAATAATCGCTAAAAAAAAATTCTATAAGCCTCATCGGACTGCAAGCACCACCTCCCTTGACACAAACTTCTGGTAAGATTGTAGCCATATGACAAGACAGAAGCGACACACAAAAAAGCATACAACTCCCACCGCCCCCTCTGTCCCCGAGCCCCTTCCCCAACAGAAGCCACAGCAAAAGCGAGGCAAAAAGGACTGATGATCTTTTATCAGTATTGTGAATAAACTTGAACACAAAACACAGAGCAGTTCCATGTCTTCAGTTTTAGAACTCTTTCCTGTCCAAGGTAAAGCGACCAACTTGAACTTTCTAATTGCAACACGATTCACGGCTCTTCTATAAGGGAATCAGTGTTCATTGTATGTATATATTTATTTATGTGTAATTTAATGGGAATTGTAAATATGGTGAGTCTGTTTTAAGCCTTTTTTTATTTATCTGGTGATCTCGTTTACCTCTTGTTTAGTGGGTTTTAAATCTTCCCCTCTTAGTTCATCATGTGGTTCATGGTACTTATTTAGATATCAGAGGTTTTTTGGGGGTTTTTTCTCTGGGATTCATCATTTTTAGCCCTCTTGTAGCATGTTAAAGGCGACAATGAAGCAGCTGAACAAATTTCAAACAAACATGAATTTTTATATATAATTAGTATGACATTTAGTTTCTCATTGAAAAAGAAAAAAAAAAGAAAAAAATCAGTGATGTTGGACCCCTGGCAAGATTTTTTTTTAAAGAAAAGAAAGAAAAGATGTTGGTGGTTTTCCAACCTTTATGTGTTGTGGCAAAAAGAAAAAAAAATATTTTCATCCATTGTCCTCCTTCTGGAAGCGCCATCAGAGCAATAAATTAATATTGTCTTTTAGATCAAGGTTTAGTTTTTCTTTCTATTTTTTTTTTATCCTTTTTTTGTTTCAAAGAACTTCACACATTTGGGACCACCTGGTATCCTGTATTTCCACTGGCCATATTGGAAGCAGTTATAGTTGTATTGTATTGAGTTGTGCTGGCAGTAGTTTCCATGCCTGTCAATGTATCATAGTCCTTTGTTGCCCAGATAAATAAATATTTGATACGCTTTATGTCGATTTTTTTATTCAGTGGCTGTCTTTACCCAGGCGTATTTTTGTTCTTGGCAGTATTTTTTATTCAGTATGGTTACAGTAATTGAGTTTAACTCTCCCTTGACAATTGCTCCTTGCAATAAGCAGCTGAACCCATTGTTTCCCTCAAGTATAATAAAAACTTACTTTCAACTTGGAGTTCAGAGCAGGGTATCATTTAGATATTCCACTGAGTCTGTATTCAGACAAATGACACAATAAAACACAATGTATTCTTTTGGATAAAAAATTGTCTGTACTACTAAAGAAATGACACACTATCTTTTCTTTATCCAAAACATAATTTTATTTAAAAATAAAGTTTTATTTTATTTATGTTGACCTCTAGATTTTCATTTGTATTTAAGTAGATATGTGCTGTACAAAATTTTTATCTGTACATGTAAATTTGTACAGTTTAGTAGCATTAATGGAGGGAAAAGCTGAGAGAGATGTTATAATCTGTCTCAAGAAGATTATCTGAAAAGCTAAAATAGTCATTCCGTACCAAATGCAAGCCAGAAATTTGTGATGGGGGAACATTGTTCTACTGATAAAATGTGGACTAGAAAACAGAAAAGCTTCTTAGTATCCAGGCAGCAAAATCACCTCAAGATTTCTGGGCTGTGGTGAAATCTAGTGGAAGATGAATTATTTTAAATTTATGGCCAGGTTTTGTGACAGGTTGACTTCTGCAGGGGTGCCTTATGTAGGAGAAAGGGAGCTGCAATCTTTAATCTTTACCCCTTCCTTGCTTTTGAAATAAATTTGCTAAAAACTTTTTTAAAAAAAATGAAAGCCTAATTAAACCTGTATTGGAGACCTATTTTAATAAAACACCATGTGACACCCCCCACCACCCAAACTCTTTTTCAGTTCATTGTCTTTGGTCCAAACGAGGTGGAGTCAATGTTTCTTGAACTATATTATGTAAGGAGAAGGATTGCGAACGTGGCTTGAAATGTAAAGGTGTTTTTATTGAGGCTGTGCTTTCTAAGTGTTGTTGATGGTTTGGTGTGTGTCTGTCTGCATGTGTGTGCTTCTCAGGCAGAAATTGAGGAGGTTACTAGTGCGGTGTTTACAATGAATCTGCAAGGAGAATTAACATTTGCTCCTACAGTTTGACGTTTGGTAGGGTTGGTGAAGCAAAGCATTAGATAAAACCCAAGATGTTTCATTTTGCTTTGGTAATCTGCTTAGGGAAGGCAGTGTAAAATCAATCTTGCCAAGCAGAAAGAGAGGTGGTGGAGTCTAAATTCTATTTTCCAAAGCCAGGCAGTTTATAAAGTGTTTTTTTTTAAATACAAAATTGAAAAGTGGATCTTCAGCATGCAAAGCTGCGATTGTTTCTAAAACAGTTATTTATTATTTCCAAGAGAGACTGGTTAACTGTAAAGTAGATGTAACAAAATAATGAGGTGAATGAACCCTAACTGTACATATTCTTGACATAAATGAAATGCACAGTATTGTAGCAGGTGAAGTGAAGCATTGTCTATCTGGGCTGTTTTTCTTGGCTGCATCTCAGATTGTGTGTGGGATCCTCACCTCGGGCACAATAGCATTCATAAACAGCAATACATTGCTGCTCTTTCTACAGCACCACATAAATACTCATTTCTAAACGAAAACAATCTTATTAAATACCATTCATTCATATCTGGATTTACACAAGCTTGTTACTTTTTGAAACCTGTGCCCAATATAATCATTTTATGCTGGGCAATGCATAAAGAAGTCTTATGCTAGAACATTATAAGGTCATAATAAATAACCTTTTAAAAATATAATTAGCCACTTGATTCCGGGAGTGGAGTATTTTAAATATCTTTATGCTACCCTGACTTCCCCTAACACCCACCAGAAAGCGGAGGTGAAATGCATTCGCATAGATCTTTTTATTATTATATCCAAAGAAGGATTTTACAGGCGATAATGGAAATTATACTAGCTTCACTTTGGCCTCTTCTACTGTGACCAAGATGCTGTTATTAAAACGTGCTAATTACTTGCGCATTCTCTGGATGTATTTTTAACGTTGTAATCAATGTTCAGCAGTAAAATTCTAGGGCATGCTTTTATATACTGACAAATGTGTATATATATATATACATTTCCCCCAGATCAGCTGTGAGCAGGAGGAATGGGTGAATGTTAACGACTTGTAGACCCTTCCTGCCACGCTGTGTTAATGGCTACAGTTTTTAGCAATGTAGCACAATGCTCTTTCCAGTCGGCATCCTCAGCGCCCTCCTCCTGAAATCTGAATATACCCCACCCCTCCAAAAATCGAATATGAATAGAATTTGAGATATTACTGGTGGAGCAACCATGCCCCGCAGCTGAAATAATATTTAAAATAGAAGGGATTTGACATTTGAGAAGTCAGTGGCTTGAAATACCCAGTTGTACTTAGCTAATTCAGTCCTTAACCTCTGGTTTCAAATAAATCAATTACAGTCGATTCCACTTCAGTTCAGAAGTGCACGAGGTTTTTAGTTAATTGAATACATTTTAGTCACTGGCTAGGAATATTCATTTATCACGATCCTTAAATTTCAAGGAGATTTCGGTGTGGCCCCTGACCAAATGGATTGCAGGAGCCAATCGACTCCTTGCTTATACTCTGTTTCAAAAAAAGAAAAAGAAAAAAAAAGGGCCATCATATACATTTTCCTTCTCCTGCCAGAATCTAGTCTTATGCAGATTCTTAGCATCTACATTGATATCTGTATATGTGTGTGTATACATGCACATAAACATATATAGATAGATGCACACGCATACTGTGTGTGTATGTGTGTGTGTGTGTAATGCTTTTTCAAACAAAGTGGAAGGGAAGCAGCAAAGGCTGGCCAGGTAAAGGATGCTGTGAAGCTCGGACTAGTGGACAGGGCAACGTGACAAAGCAGGTGACGGATCCAACCCGAGTGATGAGAAATGTTAGTGGTGCAGCACAGACAGTGTCTGCCTCTCTCGGCTGAGCTGGCCGTCACTGACCCAAGGGCTCTTGTTTCGCGATTGGCAAGTGGTAACTCTTGAGAGGAGGGTCGACCACGACGGGGTTCCTCCTGGAGAAGAGGGAGTTGGTCCCCTAGCAGCGAGCTACGCGCAGAGGCGGTGTCTGCAGCATCCCGCTGGCAGTGGGTTGCTGTTTTGGAAGGGAAAGGGGTTAATTAGCGTCATTATCAATCACTAATGCTTGCCTAACGTGTCCAAAGACTAATCAAGTTAGGGGGCTGCACGGAGCCAGCAGCTGCTTCATCCTAGTTAAAGATCCGAGCCTCTCTCGCTCGGTGATTGGAAGTCCACGCGAGTCTCCGGCGGTGGCAGGGCTATAAACCAGGGTCAGATCGTTAGAGATCCCGGGCGGAGGGAGCAGAGCAATATAAATAACAAATGGCTTCATTATTGGAGTTACAGGTGCAAGCCGGGCCGTGAAAATGATCAGGCACCTCTCCAATGTGCGCCGGCCCCTTGTGACCGCGAGGCAGGGCGGGGGGGAGCCGGGAGTCCTTAAACCATCGGTTATGTACTCTGCACTGGCAGTGCCTGGGGCCCTAACCCGCGCCGCCGCGCAGCGCCCTGCTCCCACGCTCCGGCTCCCCCGATCTGCGAGGGGCAAGCCCCCCCGCCCGCCAGCGCACGTGGACTTTGCTGGGGAGGTGAAAGCATCTGGGCGGGGGACTAAGCCCCGGTCTGTGCCCCTTGTCTCTGCTTGGATGATCTGCGGCACCAAACGGCGGGGCTGGCAGATAGGTTTTTAAGACCCGGCGACACAAAACCTTGGCTGGGATGATGTAGCTGGAGACCGTCCTGCTTTGAGCAGGGGCTGGGACTAGATGACATCTGGGGTCCCTTCTAATCCTAATTTTCTCTGACCCTATAGAAAGGCGAGGCTGGTGTTCTCCGGATGCTTGCTCTGGCCAGGACACCCCTTCCCCCCGGTCATTAGTCCGGTGTCCAGCGAAAGGGAACATCCAGCTGGTGTGATCCAGCAGGGGCAGGTGCCCTTGGCCTAAGACCCGTCGCCGGCCATGTGTCCCTCTCCCCGCCGCCCCGATTCCGCGGGGCGCTTAGGCAGGTGCGGAGGGGCCCTGGGTTCAGGGGCGCTGCTCACTGCTAAACGCGCTCCAACCCCTTGCAGGAGAGCGCTCTCCCATGAACCAAGCCACTGTAAAAAAAAAATCCCACGGTGCCAGCTTTTTCAGGGTGACCCCCCGCGCCCAGATCTTTGTCTGCTGGAGAGCCACTTCCAGTTGGGGGACAAATGTTGCATGCAAGCCAAAGCGCGCTGCTCGCGTCATTGATCCCCGCACGTCCCCTGAACGAGGGGTGGAAAGCAGGTGCAGCCCTCCTGAGATCTTAGCCCGGCCGGGCCGGGTTGTGTACCCGTGGGAGGTGCATCTGCAGTGAAACGTAATGGCTTGGAGTTTATTTGAAACAGATGACTTCTTTGGGGGGTGTGTGTGCGTGTGTGGGTGTGTGTGGATGGGGGGTGTTGTGTCATTTTGGAAGATGCCGCGCTTTCTCCTGTTCTAGGGGGCAAGACCGAAAGGGCTGCCCTCCCTCCCCGCACCCAAAACCCGCTAATCCCCCGGGTCGAGGAGCTGAGCACTGTCCCAGACTTTCTCGTTAGCTGTTGGGGGGCGGGGAGGGGACCTGCTTTCTCTTTCTTTTCCAAATCCAGGGTTCTGTTTGAACCTCCTCCTCCTCCTCCTCCTCCTCTCCCTCTCCAGCCTCTTTGCAGGCTTGCCTCTCAACCTGTTGTCGGCTGCTCTGTTTCAAACAGTTCTCGGACTCCCCTGCCTTCCTCTAACTCTGGCCGGCTGTGACACGCTGCTCTGATTTTCATCCTGCACAACACACGCGTGTGGAAGGACACGTGGTGGTGGTGGCGGCGGGGGGGGCAGGGGGACGGGACCAGAGAGGCAGGCTGGAGTGATCCTGGAGGTTTGGGTGACTCATTCTTTTTGCCGTCGGGAGAAGCGTGCAAGGAGAAGGGAGACGCCGCTGGCACTGTGTGCTTGGAGACTGTACTGGGTGCTCGCTGGCTTGGTCTGAGGAGCAGAGGGCTGCGTCGCTGAACGCAATCCTAGGCCCCATCAAGCTCAAAAAAAAAAAAAGAAAAGAAAAAAGAAAAAAAAGAAAGAAAAGAAAAGAAAAAGGCCCTGCCGAAGAGACATGGAAAATTCTCCCCGGATGAAGCTGGGGACCTGCGTCCTTTGCCTCACCCCGTCAAACCCATCTCTTGTCCAAAAATAAAAGAGGCTGATTTCGTTTTTTTTTTTTAGGTCATATTTATTTGCAAAAGCCTCTCGCAGCTTCTCCCGATCCCTGGAGAGAAAGATATCTATATCTATATCGATAGATAGCTATAGGTACATATAGCTAGATATATAGATACAGAGAGATCTATATATCTATATCAAGATCTATTTATATCTATATCGATGGTTATAGATACATATAGATATAGAGATCTATATATCTGTATCTAGTATCTCTCTCTCTACACCTGTCTAGATAGATACCTCTATATCTATCTATATGTATCTATAGCTATCCACCTATATTTATCTACATCTATCTATAGATATCTGTAGATATATCTTTCATAGATATGTATAAGAAAGGTATGTATATTTACATATATAAACATATATAAATGCATACATATATGTATGCATATACATGTATATGCATATATGTATATATTATATATGTGCGTGTGTGTGTACACATACAGAAATATATCTATGTCTGTATAGATATAGATATCGATATATTTCTTACAGGGTAACTGGGGGACGAGAGGGGAGGGGAGGCAGGTCAGCTGGGAAGGATGCAGTCGCAGACGCTTCCCTCCTGCAGCTGGCAGCAGAAGCGGCGGGACTGTGAGTCTCCTCCGGCTGCAGGACGGTGAAAGCCCTGCTGGGGATGAGTCCCCGGGAACCTGAAGAGCAAACGACGTGCTCGCTTTATTGCAAGGGCTCGGGTGACCTGCAGCTTCCTGGGCCAGTGCAGCTTCGTCCGCAGCAGCCACTCCGGGCAAGGCTCCTTGCGCCCGGGGTCAGAACTGGGGGTGAAGCTGCTGCGAAGCTGGTTTGTCCCGGCCGGGGCGGCGGCTGCAAACACATCTCCCTTAGATTTAAGTGGGGGGGGGGGGGGAGAAGGGGGAGGGGAGGCTGCTTCTCGTATAGTTGATATTCCAGGTCCAGCCTCCCTCTCCGCTCTCATTCTCTAAACCCAGCCAGGGGGAGTGTCGCCCCAGGCCAAACATATGCTTCTTTCCATTGCACTAATCCACCTTCAGCGTGGAGGAATAATTGCTCCAGTGTCCATGGATTCTGGGCGCTTTGTCCCTCGCTGGCTCCCATCAGCTTGGCACACGCCATTTCAATCAAATCTTTTCAGCATCCTGTCTCCTTTTATCAACCCCCAGCCCCAGCCCACGAGGGTAGAGCTTCACACAGGCACGCCAGGTCCCACCAGCGGCCCCCGCTCTGCCAAACACACACAGGGACACGGCAACAATTTTTGAAAAGGAGTTATTGAAGGGAAATGCCTGCCAACGTTATCTCCCCGCCAGATACAAGGCAGGGGGAGGGGGGCTCAGGGCTGAGCTGCACCCCCTTGCCCCTCACTGAACACTTATTTTGATGATGAAAAACGCAAAACAAAGGAAAAAAAATCACCAGAGATTCTTTAGCTCTGTCTATCTATCTATATATATATACATATATAATGTGTGTGTCTGTGTGTGCGTGCGTGCGTGTGTGCGTGCGTGTGTGTGTGTGTATATATATATATATACATATTGCCCTGAAGTAACTTTTTGTTCCTTACCTCCAGGTAACCTGTGCTAAGAGGTTTTACACACGACGCTCAACGAATCCCAGGGCATTAGGGGGTGAACGGAGTTTGGAGGGGAAATCTGAAGTCTCCTAAGAGTTTGCTCCTGATGCTCTGACCCGAACTGGAGGTGGGTGGGACGTGTCAACAACAGAGCCTTTATCAAACAGAAGTTGGACTTCTCTCCCTTTGCTATAATACAGCTACTGAGGCTGCGCTGGGATGGGACCCAGCTCAGGGAGAAAAGGAAAGGACTGTCTGCAAAATATCTCGAGGGACCCCCTATGGAAGGTGCTGCCTGAAAAGGCAAGGGATGTCAACCCCCACATGGACTAGTCTACCCTTTCCCAAGCTGAAGCAGGGGACCCCATGGCTTCCCCCAGAGCTCTGGAGAGGGAACCAGGTGGTAGCTGTGCTCCAGAGCCGGACTTTCTGCTCCTGCAGGACAAACTGTGCGCCCCCCGCCCCCAATCAAGTGACAAAGTGTTTGGCAAAATAATGGATGCACAGAAAGAAACAAGCAGGGGGCAGTTTTCTTCTTATTTGCCTTCATCGTGGATACTTAGTGTAAAATGCACCCCCCTTTCTGTAAATCCCTCGCTTAATGTTGGGTCCCCTTGGCAGAGAGGAGCCAAGAGGGTGGGGGACTCGGAGGACGTCTTTGGTCTCTTGAAACAAGGACTACGAAAGAGCCCTTCAGAAACGGATCCGAGGCACAGCTGGATATACAACCTGACAGGGGCTGGATATGTCCTCACGCAGCCTGCCTAGCCCCTGGGGACCAGGCTGGGGAGAACAGCAGGTCCCACGGGCTCGGGGGGAGCTTGCAGTACAGATGCCCCCTTCTACCCCTCACCCAGGGTGGGGACAGGTTGTTCATCCTAAGTGGTGGCGCCATGGGCTTGCCCCTGGTTGGGGGTAACAGTGCCAGTCTGGGAATGAGCTGGCTGTCCGGCTGGCACCAGCCTAAGTCCTGGTGCTGGGGAAGGCTGGCTCCTGGGGCTGTGCCATGTTTTCCTTCAATCGGGGTGTTGACCCAATGTCTGGGGCCAGCAGAGTACAAACCTCTGATGAGCTCCCCCCGTGCCCCTAGGAGAAACGGGTCCCTGAGGATAACTCCATGCAACCCTACCCTCCTCAAGAGGGAAAATAGATGCTTTCCAACAGCGGTTTTCCCCTCCAGATTCCCCGCCACTTTCAAGTTCAGTCTGCGTGACAGGCTCCACGGGAAAGCTGCTTCTCGGTGTCTCTCTTTCCCGGTTCACCCCGATCGTCTGTACGCACCGGGCTGTCACCCAGCCACACTTCCAGGTGGCTCTCCAGAAGGGCTGAGCAGCCATGTGGGATTTTCTTTCCCCTTCCCATAGTTAGCAATCTCTCTCCTCCCCTCTCTCTGGCTCTCTCTTTTGCTAGGCTTTCAGGGTGGAAACCCGAAAAAAATTGGAAAAATTTGGATCACTTGGAAAAATTAGGCAGACCTGAATAGCAAGGGGATCCCGAAGCACTCTCCTGGAAGTCAATGGGAACTTTGAGCAAGTGAAAGAAATAGGCCGAAGAGCAAGCGAGCAGCGAAGGGAGAAACTCGTTTACCTTTTGTAGCAAGAGCTGATCTTCAGTTACATTATCACGGGCCAGAAAGCCAGGGGCATAGCCACCCTAGGCTTGCTGGCTTGTTTCCCTCTACATTTTTGCCTATGTCTCTAAGTGTCCCCCCCACTCTTTCTCTCTCTTTTTTTTACTCAGACGTGTCTTCTTCCTTTTACTGCTGAGAAAAATCTACTAAAAAAAAATCCTGTTCCGATAGGTTTACATTTAACCACAACACCCACAGAAACTGCCTTATGAAAACCAGACTTTTCTATGAAAAGAGTCTTCTGGCAGCAATTAGTCTGGCTTTCCTTAACAAAATTCTTTGTAATGTCATTCAGAGGGAGGGGGAAAAAAATCCCAGGATCATTTGGATCCCCCAGTAAAAAATTAAAAAAAAAAAAAAAAGGTTTAGCAGGGCAGGCTGCCGACCTGCGCAGGTTTGGGAACCTGCTAAAATAGCTCGGGGAAAATGCTCTTTCGTGGCAAAGCAGCTCGCTCTTTTGACATGGGAGGACCGCATTATTTCATGTGGTTTGCCCCAGCCGTTTAGCTGTATTGAATAAATGCAAGAAAGGCACAATTGCAGAGCGGCTGGATGGGAAGGGCTCCGAGTGGCACATGCATTTCCAGGTCCATTCAGTTTTCCTTCTCCTGGCTTTGTTTGAGAGAGAAATGCGCCCTTTCCCCGCTCCCCACCCCTCCATTTATTTTGCTCAGGCGCACACGCATTTTACAGCGCTCTCCGTGCAAAGGGGTGGGGGGGGCACATTTGCAAGGAGTTTGCAACGAGTGTTGCTAGCTGGAGGGTTGTGCTGCAACCTCTGTGCATCTCCAGCACAAACCCCATCCGACTCCGCGGTGTTCTCCCTCCCAGCACACCCAGTGCACTCCAAGGGGCAGGTCATTGCTTTACTTTCATCAGGAGAAAAACGCCTTGATTTGGATGTCAGCGTTTTGTCTCGCAGCAGCTCCCAGACCCTACAGAAAGACAAGCTCATAGCCCCGCCCACGAAACATCATTTTAAAAAAGTAGAAATATATAAAAAAATACACAAAACATAACAACATACTACCATAAACCATCACTGGAAGTATTTATTATACAAGCAGTGAAACATGAGCATGAACACGTCGGCTAGGAACGATGGCGGCTAATCCGAATGAATTGCCCGTGTGTCAACGACTCTCCCGCGCCTCTGCTGATGCGCGTCAGATCTGGAACTCATCAACCCCGGATTAATAAACGGGTCATCTGTTTCTAGCTGTAGAGACTTGATGGATCTGGAATACTTGTATTGTCCCCTAGTTTCCCCAGTCCCAGCATCAGGGTGTTAGGTGGCCCCTAGAACCTCCAGGCTCCATAACTAACCCCTTGAATGGCTGTGACACAAGGGTGGGTAGATAAGCGACCTGCCTGCGAGCTGGGCTGGGCATCCAGATGTCCCCCCCACCCCATGATCAGATGAAAGATCGGCGTGTTCAAACAGCGTGATCAGATCTGAAAGGCTTCGGCTCAACAGAAACAAAGAGGCGAATGAAGTTCAATGGCTAAAAACACAGCAGGGGTGCATGGGTGGGGGGTGGAGGCGTGTTTATATTTTAGATCTTCGCACAATTTGGCTCTAATTAGGTTAAATACAAGCGATCTTGGCCCAGAAACACCCACCACAGCTCGATCCTCCCAGTGAACAGGAGGAGAGGGAAGCCGTCCTGTTCAGAGCCCCGTGCGATGGCTGGAGTTCACTTCGGCGCGCAGTTACGGGAGCTAGGGGCCGGGGCGGCCCATTGCGCGCGCAGCCAATACAGCCCCAGCCCCGGAGGGATCCGTTAGGCGCAGAAAGGCGCCCGGCTGGGCTGCGAGTGGTCCTGACGGCCCACGAGCAACACGATGATGTCTGATCGCGCCTGATCCCGGCTGAAATCCCGACACGTGGCGTGTGTGTGTGTGTATGGACTGGTGTATTTGCTCGTCTGGTGGATGGATGGATGGAGGTGTGTGTCTAGTGCATGTGCACATCTGCGTTCTGGGTGTGTGTGGATGTGTGTCGTGGGGATGTGTCTGGATGTGTGCCTTGTATGTGGATTGTGGCTCGGGTTTGCGAGTGTCTTGCGTATAAGTGTCTTCTGCATGGATGTGCTTTGTGGATATGCGAGTGTTTTGTGTATGTCGTGTTTGTGGACGTGTGTCTTGGGCTTGTGAGTGTCGTGTGTAAGTGTCTTGTACATGGGTGTGTGTTGTGTGCGAGTGTCTAGTGCATGGATGTGTGTCTTGTGCATGGCTGTGTGTCGCAGGCATGTGAGTGTCGTGGGTATGGACGTGTGCGGGGGGGGGTGCACGGCGTCTTGTCCGTGTGTATGCGTGTGCCTACGTGTGTACGTACTCATCTTCTCCGAGATACCCCGCGATGGCAGAGCCCCGTTTGTCTCCCCTTAGATGCCCCGCTCCCCTCGACACAAATGAGAGCAGCAACACACGCGTTTCTCCCCCTCGAAAGGCAAAACCCAGGAGTCCCGCACAGCCCAATTCATCACAGCAACAAGAGCGACTTCACTTTAATAAAGATTTAACACGGGAGAGCGTCTTTGTCCCTGATCGATTCCCCTTTGTCCTGGGGACGAGTTCTTGTTGTCGTGGCGGGGAGGATCCTGTTTCCAGTGCTGCGATTGCAACTCATCTGCTGCCTGGGAAGCGTTTTGTAACATTTGCCTCTCGCAAAGCCTCGCATGTATATTTATCAATCCATACATCTGGGCTGGTTGCAACTCCTTGGCAACATAGCTGTACTGGGGGCTGGGGGGAGGGCACAGCAAGCGTTTGCCCTGCCTCACACATTTCCATGGCTTAAAACAGAAAAAGGTAAACCTCATGTCTAGCTCAATTAATAAACATGGTAATTTCACACCCAAAAGAAGGACATTATTCCCTCCAAGTGCTATCAGCTCCATCACAAAGGGTCATAGCGCAGCTGTGGCAAACCCAGTGTTATTATGAAGGCTGATGATAGGATCCCGCCTGCCATCCCAGCTCCTACCTTGAGGCGAAAAGTGCCTTCGGGCGGAGCCAGTGCCACCCCATGATAAAGGACTTACCCGACGTGGAAAGAAATGGAGCAGCTTTCAGACGAGAGGGAATCAGCTTGCAGACACAGCTCCAGCCAGCCGCTTTCCCTTTTTTGATTTCAATTTAACTTTTTTTTTCTCTCCCACCCCCCTCCCCCGAAAGCAAATCTTCTTATCCTTTCTCTCACCTTCTTTTGTCCCTGCAGAAAACCAAAGCCCAAGCAGCCCCCTCGATCGCCTTTGATGGCATGTCAGTAGGGATGGGAGCTGTAGGTTTTAGGGACAGTTGCAGTTGATAGATTTCGGGTGTCAGGAATCGGGTCCAGAAGCTGCGAGACAACATATTAACTGCAATCCCATAATCTCTTAATCACATTACACTTTAAGTGAGCATGTGTAATTTCACCCATCAATGATTTATTTAAGCATTGGAGCACAATTACTTGTCTCATGTGCAAACACTGACTAGAGAACAGGGTTTGCTGGAAATAAAATCTCTGATTTAAGGGAATAAGTGTGTGTGTGTATGTGTGTGGGTGTATTTCTCTCCAGGTCTGTGCAGAATAAGTACACAGGAAGCTCATGAGATTAAAATTACCAACGACTGTAGTTCCCAGGGAAGGTCAGTGTATCACTTCAAAACGAGTAAGAGATTTCCACCCTTCACTTGCCAAATAAATACATTCTGCAAGCCTGCAAAACATATTCAAGCATGATCATCTCCTGAAAAAAAATATCACCAGGTAAAATTGCCAGTGAAGTTAATTGGAGATTGCCCCTGAATGAAAAAGAATGTGTCCCTTCCAGACCGTTTTGTCTGAAGCAGGTATAATTTATGGTAAATAGGCTCTTCACATGTGGCTAAGATTATATAGTTTCATTCTTCCGTGATTCTAAATTATTGAAGAGGTAAATGTGAATAACCTCTAGTCATGTCATTTTGACAACTAGTCCAAGGCATTTTACACATTCGATTTTAATCTGAACTGGTATTTCTAAAAAAAAAATCCTGTATATTTTCAGTTCCAGCTAAACCCCACACTTCATATCTGACTAATCTTTTCAGTGGAGCCAAATAAGGACAGTATCTATCTCTGGAGGTGGACACACTGGTCTCTCTTCCTTGATACAGCTTGCATTGTTCTGGAAGTTAACGAGAGTACCACAAAATGAACCGCTGCCGCCTGGTAGGAGTAAGAACACGACTAATCCCCCACTTTCCTTTACATTAGTACTAGTTATTGAAAACTCCACCTATAACCTCCCCATAATGACTAGGCGCACCAGTGAGACACCTGGAGTATAATTATAAACCTAACATGCGTGCTAAAGGATTATATTAAAATGATGCCTAATTTCTTTGTTCTTGATACTTTTTAGCTGGCAAAGAACTGCAACCAGCGAGTCCTTGCAACCCAATGATTGGCATAACTGTATCCCGTCAAGAAAACACTGGCTACCTAAAAGTTCCCCGAATGGCTTAGTGGATTGTGAGCTAAGCAACCCATGCAGAAACACATCCGAGGGCATATTTGGTATTGTCTGCTAAGAATGAGGCAAGGGCTGGGACACATGGGAAGAAAACAAACCACTGGCCAGTATTCAGATCAGGAGAAGTAGAGGCAGTGCTCCTGACACCTCTGTCGTGGACCGCTCAGGAAGGGGAGCTGCGAGAAATAAAGCAACTTGTCAAGCTGCAAGGAGGGCAGATTTGGACAGCCTTAGACCCAGCCATCCTAGCGCAGAGGATGTGAGTAGATTCAATTTGCGTTTCCAGTGACCCCCCCCTTTAAATCTCTGTCTGTGGTGAGAAATAAAGGTTTTCAAATCTGTGCCTCCCAGTAATAAATAGGATCACTAATCGGTTTGGATGGTGCATTTCGTTCCCCACCCTTCTTCAGTCTTGATTTAATAATATTTCTAAAACAGAAAACACTGTTACAAAAAAGCCCACCTCCCTTTTAACAGCTTTTGTGTGTGTGTGTGTGTGTGTGTGTGTGTGTGTGCTAGAGCTGTTTGAGTCAGGCGTTTGGCTGATTAACGTTGCAAAGGAAACAAAGAAAAATGTAATTACATATTTGGAAAACAAACAATAATTACAAGATCCAATCGGTATAACAGTAAGTGAAACACAGCAGCGGTAGTTAGAAACAATATCCCAGGCATGGAGATGGGCTCCGGCGCTGACTCAGCGTTTTCCAAATGCCCCAAATTATCCTCGCATCGGATTTCTACAGTGTAGTTCAGCCGCAGTTATTGGCTTTTAAATTAAAACATATCTCCCTGATTATACACATATTAGCTCTTGAAAAAGGTTTCCCTAGGTAAAAATCATTCGGAGGACTGTAACAAGGAAATATTTCGTAAGCCCTGCTCTCTATTTGTATGCAAAACAGAGGAGCTGCTTTACAAAGCAGGATCCACAACCCAGACGGACTCTCTGCTCCGCTGTTATTTATGCATTTAGCAGGGAGAAGGAGAGAGTCTCTCTTGCATGTTAATTTCCCCAGCACCTGTCACCTGGAGAAGTTGTGACTTCACATGCCCTTGGGCGGTGACTTCCCATCGGGGCGCATTGTTCGCTCAACTACCCGCACTGACAGAAGCGCTCCCACCTATCCCTCCTGCTGGACCTTGAAGCAAGAATTTGGATGATCTGCGGCTTGCAGGGGCGAGGGGAAAGTTTTGATCGCCGTAACAAGGCTGTTTAAGACGGCAATTGGCAATTTGCATTTCAGTCCCGGCTAAACCCCGCACTTCGGACCTGACTAATCTTTTCCGTGGAGCCAAACAAGGACAGTCTCTCTCTCTGGAGATGGGCACACCGGTCTCTCTTCCTTGACATAGTCCTGGAAGTTAATGGTAGTAACATAAAATGAACCGCTGACACCTGGTAGGGGTAATAACACAACTGATCCACCACTTTCTTTTATATTACTGCTAGGGAGGAGTTCTCCTCTCTTTTCTTGTTAAGTGAACAAAATATCAAACAATGCCTGCCCCCCGAAATATCCCTGATTTATAGGCAGACAAGGAAGGTTCTTTGGGTAAACCTGATCTCTTTTATTAGACCAACTCAAATAGTTGGAAAAATAATTGGAAACGTTCACCTATTTGAGCTGGTCTAATAAAAGAGATCAGATTTACCCAAAGAAACTTGTCTGCCCACATCTTTAGACCAACACACCTACACCCCTGATTTATAGAGGTGGTGTGTAACTGGGAAATCAATATCTATTGTCAAATACATGGGAGATCTCCCAGCATTACAAAGCCTTCTGAGTTGCTTATTCAGTCAACGTGTGCCCCTGGGAAAGGTGCCAGCCATGGGTTGATTGCAAGATAATTTAAATAGCACCCTGCCCCTCCCCCAAGTTTCAAGTTGTGTTACCCTTGGTGTGAATCCTGAGAGCAGCATTCCTGGAGAAGCATGCTGCTTCTGGACTGCTCCTTTGAAAACAAACAAGATCTATTTTGGCCAGGAAACTCCAGACACAAGTGGCAAGTCAAGCTTTAACCCATTTGCAAATTCCTTTATGTTTTAGAGGGAAAGAGCCAGAGGCTTTCATCCTCCTCCTCTTCTTGGCTGGAGAGAAGGGCAACAAAAGGAGAACAATGCATTCCCAAACTAACTGATGAAGCGTTTCATATGCATCAAAGGGAAAGAAAGAGCTAATCCGAAAATGACCACTTTAATGTACACAAACGGTTGCAAACCCGTGGCTACAGCAGCGGTACTGAGGAGGATTTCTCTCTCTCCACCACAACAAAACCCGACACTTAATGTCATAATAACAGATATTAAACAAGGGGAATCAAAGGCCCTGGTGCTGGTTTTTCTGCATTCTTGAGTCTAATTAAAAATGTACAGAGGGAGAGACTTTGGGTCAAAATGTTAGAAGAGTTGCCTTGTGCCAGAAAAGGGGCAGCAATTAGGAGATTAGAGGCCAGATCCCGCACACCTTACTCATGCCTTGGCTCCATCAAACCAAAGGATGCCAAACTGCAGGGGCAGAGGTGAGGTAAGAATAAGCCCAGAGATTGAGGGGGCTTAAATAGGGATTGGGGAGCCCAGGAAACCACTCCACTGGCCAGCCCCAGCCGTCTCAGGGCTGAAAAGGGAATCTTTCTCTTTCTTTCCCTTGCTTAATACAATATGGAGATGAGAAAAGAAGTATAAAAAGCAATATACCATCTCCCTTCACTCTTCCTCCCCTGTCTCCGCTAAAAATGATTTGGACATGAGGCAGCAGGTGAAGTCAGCAAAGCAGATTTAGATCAGTGGTTTTTAACCTTTTTTCATTTGCAGATCCCTAAAAAAATTGAATGGGGTGTGGGTCCCTTTGAATTGTAAGTGTGGGTATTCACATACTTTTGATTGATCATAGTCATCGTTTGTGGACCCCTTAGAAATTGTCTGCAGACCCCCAGGTGTCTGCAGAGCACAGGCTGAAAACCACTGATTTAGATTAAATCTCAAGAAAAAGTCTTATGACAGTGGCAAGCTGCGTATGGAAGTTGTAGAACATCCTTTACTGGAAGCTTCAAAGCAGTAGGCATTCATCTAGGATAGTTTAGGAATGGTGAATTCTGCATCTTCGCCAGGAGTTGGACTAAATGATCCTTGAGGTCCCTTCCAACCCTAGGATTTGATGATTTCTTCCATTTAGACTGGTGGGTTTTGTTTATTTTGTGTCAGACAGTTTTTCGGTTTCTTCCTTTGCTGAAGAGTCCTGCTGACTCTAATGGAAGTCCTAGTGTGAGCAACAACTATCCTGCATGATAATGGATTGGAGGGTGGGGGGGAATGGGGCAGACAGTTTTTTTTTTAAATCTAGGTGAGAAGGGCAGAATGGGATCCAATGGCTGGAAGCCCACACCAGACCAATTCAAATGATAAGTAAGGCACAGATTTTCACAGGGTGGGTCATTAACCACTGAAGCAAACTACCAAGGAAAGTATCCATCTTGTAATGTCTTCAGGTTAAGACTGGATCTCTCTCTGAAAAGTATGCTTTACCCAAACATGAGTTGTCAGACTTACTGCATGGATACACAGGTACATTTAATGGTCTTTAATATATACAGACTAGATGAACTGACAGTACCTACTAGCCCTACACTCTCTGAATCAATGACTCACCAATGGCCTGAAGAAGTTCACAGTCTAGCTCCTTGTCAGTCCTTTATATCAAGGACTACCCTTGGGCTCTCCTGCTACCTTGCACATATAGCCTTTTAGGTGGGGGCAAGCAAGATTAGGGGGCATCTGAACTTCAAGGCCTCTGGGCTTGGGGCTTGTTTGTAGGATGCCTGCCATGAATTTGGGAATCTCTGAAGCCCCAGGCTCAAGAGTCTGGGAGGCAGGATACTTGTCGGTGGTAGTGCTACATAGACTTGATGGACTGAGTTCGACTCAGTCAATAGAATTTGGAATTGATTTGGCTAATTTGGCCAGAGGCACAAAATTAAGAAAAAATGCCAATACCCACTAATATGCAAGCATTATGTACACGCAAGTTTATACAGACTATAGGGTTATTTTTTGATAATTGATTTGATTCTATAGTACCTTTATTCTGCCAGATGCCCTGTAGACAAACATGAAGACAAGGTTGCATATCCTGAATGCTGCTAGCGTGCCTCATTATAAGGATTGACCCGATCCCCCATCTTTGCCTGAACCCAGTAGGCTTCCTGGTGCCTTCAGGAGCCAAAAGGCTGTTCTTAGGATTTCTACAGTGGTCGCTATAGCTATAAGCACAAGAGAGTTTTCCTACTGCAACATCCAAAAGAGCCCTTGGAGCCCCAAGGAGGCAATATTTACTCAAGCTATGGAAGGAAGTAAAAGCTTTCCTTTGCTTTCAGCAGAGAAGGAGAAGCCATTATCATCCTTTACTTTGCAGGATGAGGGGGCTTCCTTCTTCCTGTGATGCCCATGAGTACTCTCCTGCAGGAATAAGTGGGTTTAGAGGTGTGAGGTGTAATCTTATGTGCAGGTTTTTTGGGAAGTATTGATGATGATGGTGATGACACAACGATGATAAAGAAGAAGAGAAGAGTAGCTGGAAACCCACTGGGAGGGGAAAGGAAGCAGGTGGGACAAGAGTCTACTGTTAAGAAGACAGAAGGTGGGGCATCCAAGGAACTCCCTTCTCAAGGTGACTCTCCCAGTTCCTGTAAAATAGTATGACTGTGTGTATTATAATAACAGTATGACTCCCAGTCACTCACCGTCCTATCAAAGCACGTCTCAATAGTTAATCCAGGAAACACCTCTGCAAGGGAGGGGAGTGCTCCTGTCCCACTTTTACAGATGTGGAGCTGAAGCACAGCAGGACTCACGGTACATCCACACCTGTCTGCATATCCCACTACGGCGCATTGCTGCCAGGCATGTTATGGATGCCCTGTGCTTGCTATTTTCTCAGCTGAAGGGAGTGTAGCCAACTTAGTGTGGCACTCTGCCAGGAGCTCTTCAGGGATACAGAACTTATTGGTGCAGGCTCCATATCATACTAAGGCAGCTTCATCAATTGAGCTTTAGGAGATGTTAGGTATGGGGCACTTTACTGTAGTGCTTCCTGATGTGGTACTGGCAGGGCTTTCAGTGACATATCCAGGATCATGCAGGACATTTGTGGTAGGGCAAGACTTGAACCCTGTCTTTCCAGCTCAGGCTAGTACTTTATCTATGCTTTAGTATGCTTTTCTCATCCTAAGGATCATGGACTGTAGGATAAGATGTAGCTAGCTTGGCTAGGCCAGCATTTGCAAGAG
This sequence comes from Crocodylus siamensis, assembly GCF_052110815.1. Classification (NCBI taxonomy): domain Eukaryota; kingdom Metazoa; phylum Chordata; order Crocodylia; family Crocodylidae; genus Crocodylus; species Crocodylus siamensis. Next base: position 130,224,527 of record NC_143397.1, on the reverse strand, counting down.
ACCCAGGGAAATTTTATGTTGCTCAGGTTTTTAAGAGTTTTTCCCAACTGGGGAACTCTTGCCAACCCCATCAGACAGCAGCCCCAATAAGTCTAAATGTAAAATATTAGTTATTACATGTAAATGCACAGTGGCTTTTCCAGACAACATGGCAAATCCTTCTAGAACTGTCTCTTTACTGACTCTTGAGGAACAATTGTCACAAAGATGTCAGCAAATGCCATTCCCCAAGCCATAAAGAGGTAAGAGAGAATGTCTGAGATTTGGGATTGCCGTAGGTTTCTCTGCCCTCCATTTTGGAGATTCTTTGAATGACATCTGTATGCTGGAGCTTTAAACACAGCTACAGTGTTTCGGTGACTATCCTGGTGGAGCTAACAAAGAAATACTGTTTTCTTCATTGGAGAATAATCGTTGGACCAGAGAGTGACTAACTCTATAGCCCAGTGTGGTTAGGAAACATACTGGAAGTGTGGAGTCAGGTCCCTGCTCCTATGAATATCTAATTTACTATGCAAAGTGAAGCAGAAAGAAACAGCCTGGATAGATTGAAAACCTGAGTTCAAATCCTGGTTATCCAGGGATTCAAGCCCATATACAAGTTGATAGGTACATTATCCATCTGAATGGGCAAAACCCAAGGCTCCTTTTCCAACCAGGTATCTTTTGCATTAGTTCTTTCTCTGCTTTGTTTTAAATTGGTTGCCTGCTAATTTCAGCAGGTGCCCCCTAATTTTAATCGGGTGGGACTCATTGAATAACAGTTTGTTCACACCGTTCATGATTTTATAGATCTCTGTCATATCCACACTCAGCCTTTTTTTCAAACTGAAGCTTTCTGGTCTCTTTCCATGTGGCAGTTGCTCCATACTTGGTTGCCCTTCTCTGAATCTTTTCTAATTTTTTACATCCTTTCTGAACAGAGCTGATGTTCTTATAAACCTATCTAAAATGACTCCAAAGTCTCTTTTCTGATTTATAACAGCTATTTCAGAACCCAGCATTGTATACATGTAACTGAGGTTATTTTTGCCTCTGTGCATTACCTTGCACTTGTTAACATTAAAGTTCATCTGCTACTTTTTTGCCCACTCACTTAGCTGGGTGAGAGCTTTCTGAAGCTCCTCTCCATCATCTTGGGATTTGACTACCTGGAACAATCTAGTATCAGATGCAAACTTGATGATTTCACTGTGTACTCCCTTTTCCATGCCATCTATGAAAATATTGAACAAAACTGGGCCCAGCACAGATCCCTGCAGGGCCCCACTATTGACCTTCCTCCATCCTGAAAAATGACCTTTTAGCCCTACCCTTTGCTTCCTGGCTTTTAACCAGCCCTTAATCCATGAAAGAACCATCCTTTCAATCCAGTGGCAACTCAATTTTTTTAAGAGCCTTTGATGAGGGACCTTGTGAAAAACTTTTTGAAAATCCAAAGATTTTCCAAACTGGATCCTTTTGTTTATGTGCTTGTTAACACCATGAGAAAACTCCGGTAGATTGGTGAAGGGAGATTTCCTTTTACAAAAACTATGTTGACTCTTCCCCAGTATATCATATTTGTCCTTGTGACTGGTGATTATATTCCTTATTATAGATTCTACCAATTTCTTAGAATTTTATTCTATTTTATAGATTCTAGCTATATTACATATTCTACAAGAGAATGTGGGGTGCGGTGCTTTGAGCTGAACTCAGTGCTGCTGCTGGAGTCAGTTGGACACTATTAATGCTAGGCATACCAGCTCAGAATTTAAGCAGATTTTAGATGCCTGTTAGCACCAGTCTGGATTACAGTGTAGATTAAGTGGAAGTTAGGTACGTGTTTGTCTCACCTGAATCTGAGCACGCACATAAATCCAAGCATCTGGGGAATGTTGGAGGCCAAAATGGAAGTACTTACTGATACTAGGAGCATAAACTGTATCGTGGCCACTGGAGTAGGATGGATCTGGATCTCATTAAGTCCCATTTTGGACTTAAATTCCTCCTAAATCCTGTATAGGCACCTACAAGAGCAGCTTGGCAGAGTCACTTCGGAAAATCCCACTAGACACCTAACTGCATCATTAGCTACTCATTAGCTAACCTTTGAAAATTGGTCCCTAAATGCCTAAATGGGTTTAAATGACTGGGAGGCTTTAGAATATTTTACACAAAAATTTATCTACTTGTTTCGAACTATTTGCGTATATGCTAGAAACTTACCCACAATTAAAAAAGGAGAGCTTTTATCAATGCTACTCATATCTTTTCATGGCAGTAGAGCTCCTAATAACCAGATGGGGGTGGGGAGTCCTGCACATCATTCCATGCAGGACAGTTAGTGGCAGTACCCACAGAAGTAAAGTTACTCCCGTGCGTAAGTGTTTACAGGATTGGACCCTGGGATAATGTGGAGGTTAAGCTGCTGAGGCACTGTGTCATCTCTTATACTCTTCCATAACCGATTTTGGTTCTTATTTTATATGCTGCTGATAAAATTCACAACAAGCAAATTCACAGGGAAAAAAACAAACGCAATCCTACAAACAATAGTAAGGTTGTAACAAAAAGTGACAAGGAAATTCAAATTTCAAGCTGGGACTTTGTCCTTAATTCACCCAAATGAGCAACAAGGCAGTAGCATCTCTTCAGTTTCTCAGCTCCTTACTGCCAATAACATTGTCCACAGTAGGGGGTGGATAGGTGCCTGCCTGTGGTTCATCGTTTCTTCAGTGCCTGTGTCACGTTTAGCTGACTCATAAATGTGTTATATGTTTCTGTGTTAAAGGTATACATTATGGGGCCAAAACTGTCTTCAGTGCTCAGTGTGATGATATTGACTGGGCAAGCGTGATGTTCTTAATATGGCAGCAGACCTGCCACATGGTGACACCTTGATCATGCCTTTTGTGTGGAGGGAGGCCACTGGCTGACTTCAGTCATGATCCTAAAGACATATACCTACTTAGGGTCTCCTTATATCACTGGGCTGCATTCTGTGCAGGTAAGGAGAGCACTGCCCAGCCTCCTTTAAATTGTGATTCCTCTTGATCACTTTTGATGACACTTTCCCATGCAGCCAAGAGTAGGTCTCTGGGCAAATTCTGTTTCCAGTGCCCAGCTTAAACAACAAATCTGGGCAATAGGGAATTGTGGGTGTATCTACACAATATGTTTAACTGCATATTAGCATAGTTTACTGAGAAGTAAGCATGTCCGTCTACACACGCACATACTTAATACTCAGTAAATCTCCTAATCCCAAAGAAATTTGCTACCTGCAAATGCAATTACCAAATTTACTCAAGATTAGCAATGGTGTAGTAGCACTTCAGTAGATGCCTGACTGGGAGCAAAATCTGCTCCTGGTCAGCTGTCCACCACGGGGTGGGAGATAGCTCCCTGCCCCCAGGAGCTGCCTGCTGTCAGAGTGGGCTCTGCTACAGGAGCCCAGGTGGGGACTATGTCTCCTTGCTGTGGCAGTAGGGACCTCCAAGCTCTCTGCTCTGAGATCACGTTCAGGGAGTGGAGGCCAGGAGATCCGGATGCCTTATCTCCCAGCTCTGGCTTCGCAAGGTGAAGCCAGCACTGGAAGGTAAGGGTCTCCCAGAGCTGGCCCCGTTGGCATGGAGCTGGTGCTAAGATATGAGGATTTCCCAGCACCAGCCCCATGGTCGTGGAGCTGGGAGATAAGCATGAATGATGCATACCTCCAGAGGCTGGGGGTCACGGTGAGTGCCCACAGGCGGCAGCGGCAGGGGTATGGTGGCGGTGAGTGGGGAGCTCCTGCAGGTGGCCATGGAGGTGTCAGTGGTGAGGTGTGTGTGTGTGTGTGTGTGGGGGCGGGGATGAGTGCTGACCAGCGGTCAGCAACCACCCGCAGACACAGCCAGCAGCCTTGGTGGTGCCAGTGACAATTCGCGACCGCCTGCAGACGCCAGCGGTGGTGTTGACAGTGGGGGGGAGGGTGGTGAGTGTTGCTTCTTTCAGGGGATGCAGTGCCAGCCTCAGGGGATGCACATGCACCCACTTGTACCCCTACACGTCGACAATGGAGATAAGGGTCTCTCAGCACTGGCCCTGCAGGAGCAGAGCTGAGGGGGAGCAGGCTGAGGAGCATGTTTCCCACCAGCTCTGCACTCACAGAGTTGCATGGGGAGCAAGCTCCCCAGCCTGTTCTTCCCTCAGCTCTGTGCTTATGGACCTGGGCAGGGAACAAGCCCCCCAGCCTGTTCCCCCACAGTTCCAGGCTCACGGAGCTGAGCGGGGAACAAGCTGCCCAGCCTTCGCCTAGTGGCAGTGGTGATGTGTAAGGGGTGTACAAGGGTGCACATGCACCCCCTGAAAGCACTGGTACACCCCCTCACAGCCAGTATTCCCTGCTTAGGCGATGGGTGGGGGAGCAGGCAGGAACGCTGGTGCACCCCTGAGAGCGCTGGCCAGGGAGTGGGGGTGCCAGCAGAAGTGCTGTTGGCGCTTCCAGGCAGCATTCCCTTTTTGAGCTAGCTTAGAAGGAATGCTGCTTCTGGGTTGGTGTGTGTGACTGGCGATGCGGGGGGGATTTATCCTCCCCCAGTCACTGACTGGTTGCTGGGGGGCAAGTGCCCCCCCTGACTCAGGAGGCACCAATTGCCCATGCCCAGTGGGTATGGTGGAGTCTGGAAACTGTCCTGGTTCAGGATAGGTGCCAACCCCATGCCCCGATCAGGCAATAGAGGCATGGGGTTTGGAAACAGCTTCAGGGGTGGGGTAAGTCCTAGACCCCTGCCCTGATCCACTGGAACTGCTAGCTGCCCTATTGGTGGATCAGGGCAGGGGACTGGGACCTTCTCCACCCCTGCAGCTCTTTCCAAGTCCCTGCCTCTGAGCTGGGTGCCAGGGCCAGGAGCTCACTGTTGCCAGGGTAGGGACAAGGGGACATTGTCGCTGCCTCAGCAGAAAGCAGCTGCCTGGGGTCAGGAGGCAGCTGTCTTCTGACCTAATGCCTCCTGCCAGTCCCTGGGCTAGCACCCAGGGGAAGCGTTGAGATCCTCCTGGTGGTGGCAGGGGCCCACTGCAAAGCTGCAGAAAGTTCAGTGCTAAGAGCAGCAAGTCTACTGCCTAGTCCTTGCATGTGTAGACACCTGCCTGGAAGTGCTTAATCCACAGATGTTTATTCCAGAGTAAACAGAGAACCTAGTATGTCTCAGGGCCCAGGCTCTGGAGCAGGCTCTGTAGTCATCATGACCTTGCTATTTGGGAAGAGATAACTGCCAGATCTGTGTATCTGGGATCCGCCATACCCCTGGAAGAGGCAGGATTGATCACTGATGTGCCCCAACCTCTCTCAGACCACATTATTTTAAATCAGCAAAGTATCAGTGCCATTACTCACTCTTGAAATTCCAAGAACATTTGCTTACCAAATCTCACTACAGTTAGGAGGAGTCACACCACTTAAAACTGGTATTGCCCTTGTAGAATCATGGTCCTACCAGGTTGATTATACATCTGGTGGTAGAAATATCTTGAGAGTAAGCCATCTTCCCTAGATTCCGCCTTCAGAAATACAGTCAGCTAATAATCTGCCTATGTCTAGAGCAAGCTGTAAGGGCCTGTTTACACCATCTTTTTATCATGCACAAAAGCATTGCCATGAAGCCTGCTCAGCCCCCTTGTTCTCCCTTTCATGGGAGCATGACAACCCCACCCCCAACTGAAGCAATGTAGCTGTCTTAGTGTGATCCTGAGCCTCTTGGGAGGGAAGGGTGGGGGTGGTAGTCTCTGTCTTATTGGCCTGTGCTCAGCCTGATTCTTATTGCCTGGTGTCCAGCTTGATTATCTGATTATTTATATAGCAAAGTTTGAGGCATTTGTTCTCTTTTATTGAGATCTGGAGTAATTGTTCTGCTTAGACTTTGTGAGAAGCTTGATGGGGGCCACATAAATGCTGATAAATAATAATGACATCTTCAAATCTGAAATATGGGCTATGGAATTTGTTGAATTTGATGTTGCTCAATAAAATTGTAAGTTAAAAAGATACAATTCAGGGCAGTCTACATGTAAGGTAGATATTTTTTTCTTGGATGAATGATGGCCAGGTGTGTAGAGAAGAATTTGAAATTTGTTGCTATACTAGAAGATACTCCACTTCTATATCTCTATCTGTCTTGCTGTCTGTCTGTCACATATTGGTGCCCATTTCCCTGTGTTTTGAGTACGTCAGGAGATAACACACCGACAGCATGATCTTTCCAGTTGACTTCTTGGATCCATAGTATCTCAGAGCAGACACTAGAATCCTTTTGGTGTGCTAAACAGAGATCTGGTAGGGTATAAATAAAAGATATTGGGGAAAAAAGAAAAAGAATAACCCTTTTGCCAATTACTGTACAGATGCTGCTCTCAAGAAATGAAAGTAGAGGTGATTTAGGATCCTGACTTGGATGCTGAAAGAGGGGAAAAAAGGCATATCGATGGGCATTTTTACTATATAGAGAAATGAATAAATATATAATCAATCCTTTCATTTTGAAGAGGAATCTGTTGAAGACCAAGGCTTTTCTTTATGCTGCTCAACAACAATGTAAATTACATAATGTGAAATTATATAAAAGTCAGAATATAAGGAACAAGGAGGAGCTCTTAAATGGTAGATCCTGATGTTTTATTTTAAAGAAATATGTAATTACAATGAGATTTGTAATATTTATTGTGCTATAACATCCTGTTTACTGAGAAGTAAGGAAACGTTACAAAACATTTACCTACTGTCATGCTTACATGACTTCAGTGGGATTTGGGTGCCAATGGATCTATTCAGACATTTGAGAAATAGATTATTTACATCCAGGGCCTGGTCAGACAATGAGTACAAATTTGCCCCTGGAAGAACCATGCATGTGACTGGGCCCAATGTTGTGATGTGCCTTTTTAATTGATAAAGTGCATGTGCAATGCGTGGTCATTGTTTGTGACACAGTTCCCTCCTTGCCTTTTGCCTATGTGAGTTGCTGATGAGATGAAGTGTCTGTGACAATCACGTGGCTCAGTATAGCTCAAATGAAACACAACTCTATGTAAAGCATATAAAACCTTCAATTTATTTAGACTTGGCTGCCTCTTCCAGCCCACAGGAACTGCTAGTGCATTTCCACAGCCCAGACTGGTACTTGTGCTACAATAAATGTTTTATAAATACTGGTATAAATTAAAATGTCCTTACAACGCCTGAAGAGACCCTCCTATATTTAGACTGTTTTAGCTTGGTTCCTCTTGAACTTCTCTGGAATGGCCACCACTGTCTTGTCTTCCTCTTCCCTTTCCAGCATGTACTGCTATTGAGGAAAATACCCTTCAGATAACTGAATCAGTGAGAGCCAAACTCTCCCTAGCTCCATCTGTGCAGCCACAGATAAAGTCAGTGAGCAAATGGAGTAAGCAAGGGCCAAAGGGAGTTTTGTCGCATTATCATAAAATGTTTACAAAAGGGGCTTTCTCCCAACCAAGTGTGCATATCTGTTCTGTTAGCACTAATAGCAGCTACGTTGGCACATTCTAGAGAGGGAGCAGACCTCTTAGTGAATAATCTAGTGTTAAAGTCTGAGTAAGACATCAAAGTGCCAGTAAAATCAATGCTATAAGACTACCCTCTGGCAGCTCTAACTTGTGACCAAACCATTTTTAATATCATAAAAACATTCCCTCCCATGAATAGGCATACTGTGTTCAGTTCTTTCAAGTCAGACCATATATTTTGGGAGCTAGCATTTCCTTTTCTTTCTTGATACCTCACTGCTTTTCTAGCCCTTTCAGGAAATAAAATGGAGAACTCAAGGATTCAGGGAAATGAAAACATGCATATTTTTATTCACAATGGATACCCCAGCACAATACTTTGAAGTCAGGCTGGGGTTTTGATATAAACCAATACAAACAGAGTGCCTAGCCATTGTCATGCACGTGGTACATACAAACCATCACATGCTTATTGATCTGAGATGGAAGCATTAGGAGAATATAAGAACCATAAGAAAAGGCCATGGGAACAGGAAAAGATCATTTATGTTCTACCTTCCTGCTTTTTCATCCTACCCCTTCAGTCCTTTCCTTCTCCAGTAACAAATAAAGGTGTCTGTTGAACTCATTTACACGCTTTGCTTCAACTGCCTTTTTCAGTAATTTATTCCATATGCTTATTGCCCTTTGTGTGAAATAGTTCTGTCCAAGTTCCTTATTTGTTTGCAATTTTATAATGTTTAGTTATACCTTCTATTTTTTCAACCTGCTCATCCATGTGTGATCTCTGTGAAATTCCTATTTGAAGGAAAGTTGACAGCAACTACCAATGCTACCTGCAACCTCAGTGAATCACTATCTTTAAATTAGTATATTAGTTATAGATACTATACCGAGTTTACAGACAGATCTGATCACTACCAGGAGTTGAAAGCAGGTTAGAACTCCACTCAGCCATGCTAACTTTCCCGCATAGCTCTGTTGTTTTGTGGCCTATAATTTTCAAACATGGATGCCTGAACTCAGGCTCCTCAGAGAATATTTAGAGATCTTTAAATAGGGGTATAGTCAAGCATGCCTTTTAATTGCTTTAAAAAGGGAGGGAGAGTTGCTGTTTCGGAGTGTGAGTCAGCTGTCTGCAGGATCCTGTAGTTACACATGCTAGCTAACTTGCTGTAATGTTGACTGGGACTGAAACAGGGTAAAAGTCAATAGGGATCCATTTTTTTTGTTCACAATGGAAAAACAGTAAAATGTGGATTTTCTCATTTTAAAGAGAAAAACCCATATTTTCTCCTTTAAAGGAGAAAAAACATGGGAAATGGTGGGTTTCCCCTTGCAGGCTGGCAGAGTTGCAGCCTACAAGGGGCTGCAGGGAGCAGGAGGAAGGCAGTCAGGAAAGGGGTACCATGTGCACCTGCGCACATACATGTACATGTGGTCATCAAGCAGCCTAGAAAGCAGTTCCCTGCAGGGAGGAGTTGTGGTGGATTAAGGCCCCCATAGTGAGGGAGGGAGGGAGCTGGGCAGGGCTGAGGCTGAAGCTGTTGCCCAGTTGGGGTGGTGCATGGGGCTTGGGGCCCCAAGCCAGATTGCGTAGCCACAGGACCCAGGCAGGGAGAGGGATGGGGCAGCAGGCAGCTCATCGGGGGGGGGGGAGCAGGAGGGGCTGGTTCTCTGCTGCTGCATGTACTCCCAGGTAGGCATAGGGGGAACATGCCCCCCCAGATTTGTGCACAGGGCAGGGGTGGGTATGGGTTGCCTTCTGTGGGCTTGGGCTCCCTGCCTTGTTGCCTTCCTCCCAGGGCCTTCAGCAGGTGGGACCTGGCGTGGCAGGGCAGAGCAGGGCAAGAAAGCTTGATGCTGCCACTGCAAGCCCCACATTGACATAGCAAAGCACACCTTGCCTACCCAGAAGCAGTGAGGGTAGCAACATGGAGTTATTATAGGAAAGGGCACAACTCTGCGCTGCCACCCCCATTGCTGCTGGGTGGGCAGGGGGTGCCTCACTAGGGTGGCGCAGGGCTCATGGTGGTGGCACTGAGTTTACCCACTGCACTCTGCTCTGCCATGCTGTGTCCTGCCTGCTGGGGCAGTGGGGCGGGGAGTCCCGAGCCCACAGCAGGCATCCTGCCCCCTCCCTCCCATGGACTCCACTCTGGCCATGCCACCTGTGAGGGAGGGGGAGCCAGTCTCTGTCCCTTGGTCCATTGCTGCAGCCACCACCTCCCACATATAGCAACCAGGTATTTGACACTGCTGCGGGGGGATAGGAGTCTGCAGACCAGAATCTTTGGCCCCATAGCCCTGGAAGCTGGGAGTCCCCTCCAGCAGGTTGTGGGTGGGGAATGAGGGGCACCAGCTTGGGTGAGGGGGGCTGTGGGTGGGAAGTGAGGGGCACCAGCTTGGGTGAGGGGGGCTGTGGGTGGGGAGTGAGGAGCACCAGCAGGGCCAGGGGGATGTGAGGGGTCAGGAGTGAGGGGTAATGGCATGGGCAGAGCACCAGCATATCTGGGCTGCTCAGTATCAAAAAGCAGTGGCGGGGATAGCTGCAGATGGATCTGTATCCTGATGAGTGAAAGGGGCAGGGGGAACTCTGATTTTCCATGATAAAAAACCCAAAATCAAATGCCAAAATTTAATTGGTATTTAGAATTTATTTTCTTATAGTGATTGAAGCACTGATAGGCATCCAAATTGCTTTAAAATTGTAAATATATCAATAAAACATTGTGTTCAACTGATACCTATATATATAGTGGTGTTTCATTTTAATCATGGAAAATGTGGATGTTGGGGTTTTTAATGAGAGAACTTGCAATTTCTATCAGAGAATTTGTGATTTTTAAACAAAGAAAACCAGGATCCCTGAAAATCATAATGGTTTTGCTATACTTGTATCACTACAGAGTGGGCACAGGTACACGAGACACTATGTTACCGCAGCAATGAGCTATGGTGACGTAGCTCATCGCTACAGTGATGTACCATTGGTGGTCAGAAACTGTGACGCTAACACTATATCACTGTAGTGGTATCACAGTGACTTAGTTGCTAAAAATAACCGTGCACTGCCGGGATGGTGCAGTAACGACTAAAGCAAGTACTACGTGATGGCGAAGTAACAACTGCACCATGAGGGCATGGTTAGATTCGCCCAGTAGTGCAGATGTAACAGTTGCATCTTTATGTTTTGTATTGGTTACATTTGATAGCAATACAGCCGTTATATCTGTCTGTACCCTATAGGGCATGGTTTTTCATAGATTTCATAGACATTAGGGCTGGAAGGGATCTTGTAAGATCATTGGGTCCAGCCCTCTGCCCAAGGGGCAGGAAGTCAGCTAGGGTTGGTGGCAGCCTATAAGTACATAAGGGATGTGCATCAGGATCTGGGGGACCTGTTCAAAAGATCCCAGTAAGATAAACATCCAAATGTTTCTTGAAAGTGTCCAGAGTAGGTGCTTGCACCACCTCTGGGGGGAGTTTGTTCCAGGCCTTGGGGGCTCAGACAGTAAAGAAGTTTTTCCTTCCAGCCTAAAAAAGTCTTGCAGGAGTTTGTGACCATTGGATCTTGTCATCCCCTGGGGTGCTCTGGTGAGCAGTTATTCTCCCAGATCCTGATGCACACTCCTTATATACTTACAGGCTGCCACCACGTCACTCCTGAGCCTGCGCTTCTCCAGGCTGAAAAGTCCCATAGCTCGCAGCCTCTCTTCATAAGGCATTAAAAGCATCAAGCTTCATTTCAGCTTATATTTAACTTTAGTTTTAGCATGGTTGTTGCTGGAAGCTTAGCTGTATTTTTTTAAATCTTGGCCTCAATATTTTAATGAAAACAGTGGCACAACCATTAATATAGAACAAATCAACTGTGCTGCCATTCTGGTTGAACAAGACACAAGTTAAAAAATTACTTGGATTTTTCATTCTAAATCTCTAGGACCGAGGACCTAGTATGGTATATAGTCAAAGTCACATAGTGTTATGTCAGGGTAACCAAAAAGCTGAAATCTTTCTTTGAATGTTACTCTACAATGTCCAGACCTCAGACATTTTTACTGGTGGCTGATAGAAAATGCAACAGGAAGAAATAATTTTTCACAGCAGCAAAAGGACCCGTATTTTGCTTTTTCTGAAGCTGCAAAATAAATTTAGTTGTTGATTTCACGAATTTCGCAGTAGTTTCATGAACAGCACATGCACAGGTTTTTTCCTTTCCAAATGGCTACATTTCCATAGAAGCAGAGTCCAAGTGAAAGAAATTTAGATCATGCTAATAGGCTTTGGGACCAGAACCCACACTACTACTTTTATTGGCAATATATAACTTCTTAAGGGAAGCCCATACACTTAGTCTTAGATTTATTATTCCCATGGTGAGTGTGTCAATCCAAAGTCAGTTTTATGAAGAGAAGTACATATGAAGCAAAAGCATTTGAGTTGTTAGGGAGCTTTTGGAGGAATAAGCATTGTATAAATTTATGCATACCTATGTATTAATGTAACATGGATGGTTCTGGGCTGATAGCATAAGGTTTGTGATCCAGCTTGCCACTGGGCTCCAACCTCCTTACCCTTGCTTTCAGACTCTCTGGGTCCTGCCCCATCATGGTTATCTTACCCGCCATGAGTTGATCTTACAGGTCTGTAGGGAGGCTGCCCCAGAAGGCAGATGCTGGGTTTGGGGTGGATCCATCTGAACACAGGCCCTTCTGGACCGTGGCTCATTTTTACTCTGGCTGTGTCCTGTGGCCCAGGGTCTGCTGCATCAGGATCCTAGGTTCTTGAGCCCCAGCTCCAGCTCAGCCCTCTGCAGGTTCTAGGCCATCTAGCCTCTAGGTATGCCCCCTTTGTGGGCCCCGGGCTTTTGAATCAATCTGTGGGCCACCTGATGCTCTTCTTCCACACCAGACCTGTCAATCACTGCTGACACTTGTGGCAGGACGCCACCTTATTTAGATCTCTTTTACTACTAAGTCTGTTCAAAGGGGCTGGATTGGCTAGCAGGCCCTGGACTCACTCCCCCTTCTCAGCAATGAGGCAGGGGCCCAGTTACAATCAAGTATTAACCTGTTTTATGACATAATCTTCAAAGACTTTGTAGCATTACTTCCAACAGTTGTGTGAGATGGAGGGTGATATTTCAGATACGTGGGGAGCCGGAGGAAAAGCAAGGGCAACATTGGACCCCTGCTGAACCAGATGGGACAACTGACGCCCAGGAAAAAGCCAACCTATTAAATAGGTACTTTGCATTGATCTTTCATCAGTCCCATGGGACGCCCATGCCCACCATGGGACAGGGTGGTCTGGGTGAAGGAGATCCCCTGCCCTCCATTAATGCTGACCTCATGAAGGAACACCTTGAGAAGCTGGATACCTTCAGGTTAGCCGGCCCTGACAATCTACACCCCAGGGTACTCAAGGAGCTGGCGAGCATCATAGCCCAGTCTCTGGCACAGATTTTTGAAAACTCCTGGCACTCTGGTGCAGTGCCTGAAGACTGGAAGAAGGCCAATGTGGTGCCTATCTTCAAGAAAGGGAGGAAAGTGGATCTGGCAAACTATAGGCCCATCAGCCTGACTTCTATCCCGGGGAAGATCTTAGAAAAGTTTATTAAAGAGGCCATCCTTAATGGACTGGCCGACGCCAACATCCTAAGGGATAGCCAGCATGGGTTTGTTGTGGGTAGGTCTTGCTTGACCAATCTCATTTCCTTCTATGACCAGGTGACCTATCACTTAGACAAGGGAGAAGAGATGTCATATATCTTGACTTCAAAGAAGCCTTCAATCTGGTATCCCATGATCACGTCTTGGCGAAACTGGCCAGTTGTGGCCTTGGGTCCACCGTGATCTGCTGGCTGGGAAATTGGCTGCATGGTTGGACCCAGAGGGTAGTAATTGATGGAAGCCAATCATCATGGTGCCCTGTGACCAGTGGGGTCCCTCAAGGCTCTGTCCTTGGACCCATATTGTTCAACATCTTCATTAATGATGTGGACATTGGAGTCAGAAGCGGACTGGCCAAATTCGCTGATGACACCATACTTTGGGGCAAAGCTTCCATACCTAAAGACAGGCAAATGATCCAGGCTGAGTTGCACAGGCTCAGCAAATGGGAGGATGAGAACCTGATAGTATTTAACACTGAAAAATGCAAGGTTCTCCACCTTGGGAAGAAAAACCTGCAGCATGCTTATAGGCTTGGGAGTGCTATGCTGGCTAGCACCATGGAAAAAAGAGACTTGGGGGTCATCATTGACCACAAGATGAACACAAGCCTGTAATGTGATACTGTGGCTACTAAAGCGACCAAAATGCTGGTTTGCATCCAAAGATGCTTCTCAGGCAAATCCCAGGATGTCATTCTCCCCTTGTACTCGGCCTTGGTGAGGCCGCAGCTGGAGTACTGCGTCCAGTTTTGGGCTGCACAATAACAAAAAGGATGTGGAGAAGCTTGAGAGAGTCCAGAGAAGAGCCACGTGCATAATCAAATGTCAGGAAGACAGACCTTACGATGACAGGCTGAGAGCCATGGGGCTCTTTAGCCTGGGAAAGCACAGGTTCAGGGGTGATCTGATGGCCACCTATAAGTTTATCAGGGTGACCACCAGGATCTGGGGGAACGTTTGTTCACCAGAGCACCCCAAGGGATGATGAGGTTGAATGGACATAACTACTGCGAGACCGTTTCAGGCTGGACATAAGGAAGAATTTCTTTACTGTCCGAGCCCCCAAGGTCAACCTGCCATTGGAGGTGGTTCAAGCACCTACATTGAACACCTTCAAGAGCAAATTGGATGCTTATCTTGCTGGGATCCTATGACCCCAGCTGACTTTCTCCCCTTTGGGCAGGAGGCTGGACTCGATGATCTTCTGAGGTCCCTTTCAGCCCTAATGTCTATGAAATCTATGAAATATTCCAAGTGTAACCATAGAAAAGTCTTGAAATTTAACACCGTTGAGCACAATCTACTCTGAGACGCTTGTAAGTCTTGCTGAAGTAACACCTGCAAGTAGCCAAATATTCCATCCCTGCTTATAAGTAGATGCAGGATTTCATGCATCTTTCTTTTACCCCCTTTATTGTATGGTCTTGTGAGGCACTGGGTAGTCATATTTCCCTAATACAAATAGATACTATTGAAATAATTAGTAAAAAATATTTATGGCCATATTCCCACTTACACTGAGGTCTTGTCTTTTAGACATTGAATCGACTCGACTTTGTCAAGAAGTTATCAGATGGAATTCTTTGATCCTGTACCTTATTAGTTTCAATGGAGGTCATGCATGCAGGTCATTTTGGGGATCTGGCCCAGACTTGTATGATCTCTGTCAGGTCTATGGTTGCAACCTGAAAATTAGGATTTCATTGTAGACTAACGAAGATGAACTCCTTTGTGAAGGAGAAAGGTCCAGGGGTCCATCATAGCAGCAATGGTAGCAAAAAAATCAGAAATGTGGTGCGCAAGAACATTTCATTTTTTCTCTGTCAGCAATATTCTAGTGTGAGATTGCTCTTTAAAAGCCAACATCTGGTTGTAGAGGGCTTGATCCAGCTTAATTCAGAGTTAGTTGAAACTTTGCTGCTGACTTCAGGAAAACAGGGGTGCTTCTTCACAGACTGAACTTGTCAATATTAACAATGCCCAATGCATTCAAAATCTTAGTAACATAAAACAGAATCACCATATTTTGGACCTTAGCTTTCAGGTTCTCTGAGCACTCATAATCTGTGTGTGTGTGTGTTGGGGGGGGGAGGGTTGGAAGGGCACTCTCAGGACTGTTGGCTTCTATTGTGTATGTTCATGTGGTCACAGGTTTTATCTTAGAATCACGAGCCAGGTCCTGGTGAAATCCTTCAGATGACATCCTGGCATAAGGAAGTGAATAGGAGTTTTGCCTCTGACTTTGATGAGGCCAGGATTTTATCTTTCCTTAGGGAAAGCACCATAAAAATATGGATATTTCCTTAAGTGTGCTGTCTGCTTTCTTTCTTGGATGGACACATTATTTAAAGCCCTCCTCCTGCCTCTTTTGAGAATGAATACTTTCTACTCTATCGCTATATTGTTTTGAGGTCAGGGCTGCTCATCTCTTTAATAGTTCCTTTGACCTTAAACTCTTGTAGGTGGAAAAGAAATGTTTCATGGTGACTCTGTGAGAACTAAACATGTTACAGGGCCAATTTCTACCTTCAGGTCCATGTATGCAGTCACAGTTGGAGCCTCTGGGAGCTGCCTGTGTCTAAGGCTAAAAACAGATGACTGGTTTGATTTGATTTGAGCAACAAATTCCAGAACTTGAGGACAAATCCATTGTCCCACATTAAGTACCACTGAAGTATCCAAATTAACACATGGCCTCAGAACAATTTCAACTGATTTCAGTTAATTGCCATTTAAGTTTTGTTTGTAACCCACTTTTGTGTCTTGCCCTCACCTCTGTCTTTTTTGATGTGGTCAAATCTTGGACTAATCGACCCTGGGTTAAATCGGTAGTCTGTTTTAGCTCAAGAGTTTATAGTTTTTAGTGTAGTTTTACTTAAAAGAGTCTTAATAGGGCAGACATTTAATCCCAAATTATTCTGTTATATACGGCCCAAGGAGAGATACCTTTACTGAGCAATGAAAAGGTATGTAAAAGAGGCCGTATGATAGTTTTGCAAACCCAAACCAGGCATAGGCACATTCAAGTTCTATGTGAACTAATTCTCTAAAGTTTAGGATGGGCAGGAGCAACATGGACCATCTCTACCCAAATTCCCTTTTCCCCTTCTCTGACTTAGAAACTTTGAGGATGCATCTACATGTGCAATTATGGTACGTGAATAAGTGGTGGAGCGTATTGCTTCCAGAGCTTATTGATCCCAGGAGCACCATTTGAATGTGCACCCCAAAGTCTGGAGCAATAAGCTCTGCAGTTTATTTACGTGTAGCACACTGAGCTGGGTCACAGTAGCTCTGGCTGGAACGGAGCCAGGGGGATCAGCCTGCTAGCCCAGGGCTGCTCCACCTGGTTCAACATGCTGCAGAGAGGCTGGCTGGGGCATGAGGGTGCTTCATTGTGGGGGCTAGTGCCAGCTAGCCACTCACTGAACCACTCTCATGCTCCAGCCATCCCCTCCAGCATCTACACATGGGGTGCTGCAGAGTACATCCTGCTGCAGAGTAAATTAGTTTACTTCAGCCTAATTGGGGCACGTGTACATGCTGAGACATTTACTGCACAGCTGTGCAGTACATGTCAGTCAGTCAACTGCTCAGTAACCCTCTCGTGTAGATGCACCCTGAGTTGAGTTGTTTCCTCCAATTCTGTTTCCTCCAATTTCCTCCAATTCAAATTTTTCATATGATGCATGGAGGTGGATAATCTGTTTTCCACAGTGCTCTTTCTACCTTTTCATGACCATGAGAAGCTCTTCCATGAGTGCTCTGTGGTGGCTAGGGTCTGTCATTTGACGCAGTGTCAGAGGTGGCCACTCTCCATACCAGCCTTTCTGTCATTTGTCTATGCTATGTGAGGTAAATGACCCAACTGGTATTCTCATCTTGTCCAGGGTATGGCAGAGTAAACCCTCTATCTAAGCAAGGGACCATGCTTTCATGGAAGGCAGGAAAGGGTAAGAAACTGCCAATGACCCATGTATCTATAGAGATGGGCCTAGTTTCTAACAGCTAGAAGTGCTGATCTTAGGTCTGCAGTTTATGGAGAAGTCAAACTGTTCTCTTCTTCCTGCCAAGTGCCTGTTGTGGAACAAATCTAGGAATATGGTAAATTGTCTTGTTTCTCTCTCTATAGAGCAGTGGTCTCCAACCTTTTTACGTAGGAGATCACTTTTGGCATTTAAAAGCAACTGAAGTGCCACCCTCCCCACCCTGCCCCCCTGCCCAGCGGGTAAGTCTGTGGGAGGGAAGAGGAGTAGGGAGGGGAAAGGGCCTGGGGGGATGGGGCAGGACAGATCGAGGCCCCAGCCCTAACCCCACTTCTTCCCTCACTGCTGGGGTCTGGATCTGCCCCTCCACCCAATGGTGGGGAGGCAGTGGGGCTGGAGCGGGGGCAGGCCCTGCATAGCTAAGGCAAGGGACAGAGCCACGAGTGGCTCATCTGTAGGCTGCGGGGAGCCATGCACCTCGGGAGGGTAGAGGGGGCATGTTCCCCTAGATGTGCATGCCGACCGGGCCAGCCACTGCTCTGGGCTGGGACCGGGGTGTGCCAGGCAGCTCTGGGAATGGGGCTACATGGGGGGCTGCAGGCAACCAAAAATTTGCTGTAGCCCCCCCTCCCTCCTGCACTGCTGCCCAGCCCGACTGCAGTGCAGTGCAGCCCAGATTACTGCTATGCCCTCCTTGGGCTTGTGCCCCTCCCCCGTGGCCCCCAGATGAACCACTTGCAGCTCCGTCCCATGCCCTGGCTGTGCAGAGCCTGCCCCTGCTCCAGCCCCACTTCCTCCCTTCGTCACAGCTGCTACAGCCACCCATGCTTCCTGGCGTTTGGGGGGGGCACATGCCCCCACATCTGTGCGTGGTGGAGGCAGCTGCAGTTGTGGGCTGGGTTTTGTGCCCTGAGCTCTGCTGCAGCCTGCCCAGGAGTGGCCTGATGCCATGTGCATCCCACCACTGGGCTGAGCCTCTTCCCTTGCCTGCCCAGCGGCTGGATGCACATGGCATTGGGCCACTCCCAGGCCAGCTATAGCAGGGCCCAGGGTGCAAAGCCCAGCCCACAATGGCAGCTGCCTCTGCTGCACACAGATGGGAGGGCACATGCCCCGCCAGGGCTTCCACCGGGCTGTGCACAGTGGTGGGAGTCCCCCCCGCAGCGCTGGATGAGTTGCCCAGGCTCAATTCTCCCACCACCCACCCAGCTGGGGCATGTGTGCGCTCAGTCCCCCACCCCAGCCTCAGATCAACTCCAAGATGCTCTGAGATCTACCAGTCAATCGAGATTGACCGGTTGATGACCACTGGTATAGAGTGTTTTTAACTATAGAAAGGACCTTCTGACTTGTAGCATAGAAACTTGCTTGCAAACCTGCCTACTGATTTTATTCTTTTGCTTTAATTTAACATTCTGAGTTTAAGGTAAGACTCTGAGTTTAAGATTTTGACTCTTCTGGTTTTAACAGCTACTGATTTGACCATGTTTGGTTCAGCAGTTACAAAAAAAAATCAACAGAAGGATTACATTTCAATGGCACAACACCCTAATCCTCAGGGAAATGATTTGTCCAACCTTAATATAAAGTACTTAGGATGTATTGTTTGATGTAAACACTAGTTCTAATAAAATGGTGCCTGAGGTACAGTTCTTCAACTTGTAATACCCTGTTTGTGTTGGCCTGCACACACTGGATTTGAAGCCACTATGATAAAATATATCCTCTTTAGCTTGGTAAAAAAAATAAAACTCACTATATAGGGCCTGTACTTCAAGGAAGAGCATGGAATGCAATAAAAAGGATCCTGAACATGCTGTAATCAGTAGAAGGGACCAATTAAAATTTCACCCAGTCTTCTAGGCTTCTGACAGATGTGGGGGAAAAAAAACCACCTAGCACTTTACCAGAAGAGGAATCATGCCAAAAAGCCCCACTGAAGTGAATGAGCTATACAAACACTGGGTGAGCTGGGTCAAATAGATGTGATTTCTCTTCTGGGCATGCGCTGTACTTGGTGTGGGGGGCGTGCTGAGTTGAAAGTAAAGCAATGGTGTTTTTTTTTTCCTCATGTCTTCAGGCAGCCTTAGAGCTGGTATCCTGGAACACATTCAAGCCTTCCCTGAATATTTTTCTTCCCTCAAGATGCACACAGGTTAACTTTGTATGCATATTCTAACTTTCCTGACACTCCCACATTTCTGTCCATGTGCATATTAGATGGCAGGGCAACCCACATCAGGATGCTTCTGGCTGGATATGGGATTCTAAGATGAAAACTGCACCCTTATTCCTAACCTCCACCTTGAAACTTTTTTCTGTACTCAGTACGTAGAAGCCACATGGAGAACATGTCAAGTTCTCTAGCTGACTGGGTTTAAGAGGACCCAGGGTTGGGGCTCTTGTCTGATTCTTTTCCTGTGTACTTATGCCTCAAAGGACCAGCTCTTTTGTGCTCTATAAATGGAGACCTGTATTTTGGAATCAGTAGAAGAGCTGCACATAGCTTTTCCTGAATCATATTGTCTTTCTGAAATTATCCGACCTCAGATCAATAGTGTATAAATATTCCATAGATGTATGCAGAAATCTCATTAAAATGTTGGGTTTTTTAAAAGAATCAATTTAGGGAATTAGAGGGACTCTTAAATGGGAATGAAAAGCACCATGCAATTTGTATCTAACAACAATCTTTGCACACTGGGCTACTTAGAATGCCAAGGTAACAATAGCAGGGAAAAATGTTTGGTATTTCAAGATGTTACGTTCATCTGATTATTCTCTTAATAAATGGATGACAGAAAGTCACTTTTGGTCACCTCCCCTGCTGCTTGTATTACCTGATCACTTCAAAAGGCTTTTACAGAAGTAACTGGAAGCTTACTATTCAGCTAGTATTATGACAGAGTGAAATTCACAAATAAGCATGCTAAAAAATACAGAATTGGGCTTGAAGTCAGTAAATTACAGTACTTGGTACAAGGGCCTTCCTTGCAAATGAGCTCTAGGTTTTTAAATATGATTGCATATGTATATGCATTTTAAAGGTTTTTCCCCCCAAAGTAAGAAGTTAATACAAGTAACAGTAAGTGACATTTTGTCACATAACAGCAACATATTTGTCTTGGTTCCATAGAAAGGAGTTCGCTAGCAAACCAAACCAAACTATTAAAACTAGTTTCAGTTTATTTTAAAACCTTCTCCTGTGTGAGGGAGGTCTGATGAGGAATCAAAGTCTTGAGTATGACACAAAAAGTAGAGTTCCACCCACACTGCTCTGCTAAATAGAAGTGTATTTCTTGTTCAGAGAAGAGCAAAATATTAGCCCTGTAATGAGAAAGCACTTGGTTTTCCTGATTATCATCTTCTGGTGGCTCCTGTGACAGATTAATGACCTCTGCATCTAATATTGCATGCATCAGAATTTGAGAAATTATATAATCTGAGTCTCCAGAGATATATGTGACTGAGAACAATCTCTTCTAGGACTCCATTCCAAACCTTGTAACATCATTTAAAATACAAATGGTCTGCATTAGGCAAAATGTGTTAGTGACACCAGTTTTTTTAAAGACATCTTTTCTTCTAGTCTAGATGAACCTTAAAAGAAGTAAAATAGGTTCTTCTAGTGTCGCTAATGAACAGGTGAGGTGGAAAGTGCAACTCCTAGAATCTACCCAGTTCCTGGAGATGCCTTTCACAATCACCTTTCTAGAAGACTGAAAAGGAGACAAAGAGAAGTAGTAAGGGTAGAACCACAAAATCACTGATGAGGGCCTAAGTTTCTGCCCTCTTCTTTCTGATTACAGTTTTCTATCTGGGCTGCACACATTGGAAGGGATTATATATCATGTTTAGAAAAGGTGACTGGGAATCAGGATTAAGTCCTACTCTTGAGTCTGTCACTGACTCACAATCACCAGAGGCAAGTGAAAATTTCTCTTTGTATCAGTTTACTCATTTGTAAAACTGGTATAATAATACTTTGCCTATAATGAAATAAGGAGCTATTAAAAGGGGTTGGAACAGATAAAACTGGCTACTTTAAAAAACAGCAGCTGTAACTACGCTATAGTTGCCTTGTAAATATTATGTCATTACACTGTCTAACTTTTTAAAAAACAAATAATCTCTGTAATTTGAAGGTTAATGATATGATGAATTACTTAATACTAGCTTGCCAGGAAATCGTCTTCTGCTTTTGTGAAATCAGCACATTGTTTTACACCTAACATGCACATTTTTAGAATCCAGATGTACTGTCTACATTATATTTACATTATCGTTATCTTTAAGTGTTGAAAAATCATATCATATCACAGTCTCATGGATGGTGTCACACCCTCTGAGTTAGCAATCTGTCCTTTGAGTTCAGGATCAGCAAGTTTGGTAAACATCAAAATGTAGCCAGTATGGAAGATATCTTCAAAATAACTGCTTTTTGGAGTGACTAGCTATTGGGGAAAATTTGAGTTAATGAATTAATGAAGAACTAATAAAAATTGCAGCTATTAGAAAGAATTACTGTATATAGCAACAATATACTTTCAGGCCACATACAGATGTTCAAAAAAGGATGGGAACATTACTATTTTTAAAAACTTAATGTGCAAAGAAGTAGATCTGTTTTCAGCTGGATAATCAATAGTTCAAAATGTTAACAACATAGTTCATTGTTTTCAGCCTTTCTAGCCAGAATGAACTTTTCACCCAAAAAAGGACACATTTGAAATCTCCTGTAACTTATCAGAAATTTTTCTTTTCTCCCTTCAGTGTTGCCATGAGGAAAATGCACCTTTCCATTTCAGGCAGAGAAAACATGCGTATGTGCATATTTTGACCATGCCTCACTATGCAGATAGCCCTTGCTGCCTCATCTGTGCACAGGAGGTGCTTTCACAGCTGTTCTTCTTCCAAACAGCCTTGTTTGAGTGTAGAGTGTATTAATACAATGTTATCCTCCTGCCACTCGGCTGACTCTTTGCAGACCCAGCAGTGGGAGAATATGGTCAAAGAAGATCACATTGATAGATGCATCTTTAAGAAAATTTCTGCGTTATGAATAAGGCTCCAGTTAGCAGTGTGAAGTCTGAATTCTTTTTAGGAAGAGTGTGGATCTATCCCTTTTTACTGTTGGCATTGATAAAATCCAGTCACAACTAGGCAAAACCTCAGTCGAGATATTTCCTTCATAGTTTTTGTATCTTCCTAGATTAAATGTTCATTGCAATATTTTATATAAACAGAGATTAAAAATATCCCATTAGGTAGTCATTTGATGCAATCAAAATCACTACCCCGGTTTCCTTGTTCACATAGTAGCTTTTGCATTGTCAAATCTTTGGCAACAATAATTGGGGGGGAGAGGGGGAAGAATTGCAAACCTCTTACACTGACCAGCTGTTACTCATGTGAGTAATCCCATTGAAGTCAGTGCCACTCCTCTGAGTAAGTGCTCTCACTGGTGAGAGGGAGGGATTCACAATCTGACCTACTGCAAATAATTCACCAAGCAGCCTCAGCATTGCAGACATTCAGCAGCTGGTTTAATCCCCCTCCTAGCATTTACTGGTTATTCCGAGCTAATTAGGAAAATATCAATAGTGTAGAAGTTTAAGCAATATTTGACCCAGCTCACTTGGAAACCCTAAAAATCTCAAGCAGCTTGATGAGAGGGAGAGAGAAATCAAATGCTCTGAATGAAGAAATCTTGCCAAAATATCTGGATCTGGTTTGGGCTGAGAATGCAAGCATCAGATAAAAATAACAAGTCACACCGTAGAGGACAGATCGCAATGCTTCTCCTTTGCCTCAGGCTGCACATGCCCAGTGAGTACCTCGGTGGTAAAGAAGAGCTAAGCAGCATTCCCCAGCAGAAGGCTGGAGTGAAGAGGGCCTGTGTTTGATATATGAGCTTTGGCTTGCCATTGTGAGTCACCCCAGAACTAGCTGTAGGCAAAACAAAAATCTTTTGTGATTAATTAGAAAAACTGGACAATTATGAATTGACTGCAGACAGCCAGTGTATGGTAATATAAATAGTAATGAAGCTGGCTCAATGTGATGAACACACTGTGTTTATGTGAGATCACAGAAGAAAGGCTCTGATTTAGGTGGTGTCAGTTTAAATAACATAATTTTGCTCTCTGACTCTTTGTTCGATCTTTACGCAGGATTAGGTTAGAAACTTTTAAAACGGAGTTTTAGTTGTCTTATCTAAATGCTGGGCTGTTCTTTTGATGTCCTCCCTAAACATATGCTTCTTTTCAACAACCATCAAAAATTATTATGTTATGATGAATGAATAAGTCTAGTGGTACTGCAAGTGGTATGCAGTTTCTGTTGTTTCTTTGTGTATTTCAATAGCCTTTGCACAGAATCTGACACTATAAATACAAGGGGATATGAAAATTTCTTTAGATCCTGAGGATCTGTGTATTTTTTTAAATAGCAAAATATACAGATCTCTAAAACACAATAGATCTTTATGTTCTTAGTGACCAGTGTGATTGATAATTTAACTGTCACCAAATTAAAATTTCTAAGTGATAAAATGTATGCTATGCCTAGAATTTTATCTAAAATTTTACAGAATTAACATCAGATTCTGCATTTATCTATGATGAATTCTGCATTTTTCTATAATTTACCTCCTACATTGTATGTATATTACCTATGTATTAGGATAAATATACTTGTGTATATCACACACATACATATGTAATAATATACACAATGTATTTCTTTACATAAGAAAAAGCTAAAATGTTGATTTGGTGTAATCTATCTATCTAGTTCAATTATGCTTGCAGTGCTAAAATAATACCTTCTTGTGATAATTTCTAGCTATAAATGGATTATCAGATTGCTTTGTAGCTAAATTATGAGTCAATAATAGTGGTAGAGTAAATTATAGCAAAACAAATAAAATCCCATCACATGCATTAAATATCCTCCTGACCCTAAAGTGTTGTTTTTGCCAGGTAATTAACTCTCCTTATCTCTTGTTATACATATCCCTGCATCTTGCTGCCCCACTGTTTGTGGTCTTCTGTGCTCACATTGTTTTCTATTATTATTCAAGCAGTGAAGCCTCAGTAGTAAACCCATTGACCATTCAATCAGTAGAGTAGCTGCTGCTGATAATTAAAAGTTCCCAACCTCTTGCCCCAAGGCCAGGCTAGAGCCAGTCAGAGAGGAGCCAGGTCCAGGCTGCTCAGGGACCAATCGATCAGCTGATTAACCCTTATTACTGATTGGTCAGAGCTGATTGCATCTCTAGTAAAGAAATCTTCTCTAGCCTGAAGGCACAAAGTGCAGCTATACATTCAGTATTGGCTAAGGAAGCTGCCTAGCAGTCAGTGTCTGAACACAGCTTAAAAATAGGGAGAGTTTTGACCAGTGGTAATATATTTTTGAGTTCCCAAGCTTGTCTTTGAAACACTTTTATTTTCCAGAGATTTTGCTCTGGAGAGGAGAGTCTCCAAAGAATCTTCAGAAATGACAGGAGAATTATCCAGGACTTAGACCTTTTGATGGGCACATTTTAATAAAGCAAAATAATTAAACAACTGGAAAAGATGAAAACTTCTAAACAAATGTTATGGTCAGAGTGGTAATTGACATTTACAGGAGAAAATCTTTGGATTTTAAGTTTTATAATTTAATGTTGTCTTGAAATAACTTGAATGATGTGTAACTATTTGATTTTAATGTTAATGTAATCTGGCTATGATAAAGTATATGTACCCCCCCCAACTCTGTCTCTCATTACACTCATGTAAACTTTATTTTGGTGGGGGATATCATGGAAACACTGACAATGATAGAATCTCTACTTTCCAATCTAAAAACAGTTATCTGTAGCAATTTACAAACTAACCATTTTCACATTAGATTGACAATCTAGGACAATAAATACAAAACAATGAACAGGGATATACCGTTCGTAGTATTCTGCACCATCACTGCCTGTGAAGCAAAAGGCAAATGTATTTATTGAACAGGTGTGGTAGACAAAACAATAATAAACATTTCTCCGTGATTATTAATGATCTCTACATAGATACTGTTGACAGGATGAAGATACCATCAGGCGAACCAGAATGAATTGCTTGTGGCAGTATTAGCTGCTCTGAGATTGAAAGCATTTTATGGAAAGGATGGGCTGTTTGTTTTCTTGTGTACTCTACCTGACACGAGTCAACGCGAATCCCCTGTTGGGAGCTTTTGAGATTATGGCAATAGAAGTCTTTATGTAAATATTGTGCAGATCCCTGGGAACCCAAACCAATAAGGGGTCCTGCCTGATCACAGAGGATTGTCAGCATGGAGCAGTGTGTGGGGGTTGGGGCAACCATACTGGGGCAGATCCTCCGTGGATGTAATAGCTCTGTTGAATGTGTGTCTAGCTCAGATTGCAAAAATCCCACTGATAGTTTTACATAAGCAACATCAGGGCCTGGCAGAATCATGGCCTTCATCATTGCCTGGAAAATGAAATGCTTAGCTTTTGAAATATACTTTGAAAAATGGAGTGTCTGATCTGTCAGTCTATGCTCCCACTGAATTCCAGCTGGGGGTTTACTGGTACAAAGCCTTCAGGATCAGAGTCGTTATCTTTGCTTGCATCCATGCTAATACCCTATCTGAAAAGAAATCTGGGTCTTTAGCTTGCAAATCCTCTGTGCCCTGAATATTCATTCCCATCAATTTTCTCATTATTATTCCCTTGACCAGTAGGAGAGCCAGACTTGGGGTAATCATAATTAATACTTATTAACAATGATCACTATTTAATTAACCTGAATGCTATACATTGACTCCACCAAAGGATGTCAAGGTGCATTTAAACCTTTATTGAATTAATCCACACAATATCACTATAAGGCAGATAGAGGATGATGGTAACTCCTACTACAGTTTCTGTTTACAGCTGAGAAAGCAAAACCATCTAGATATCCCCAGAGTTGCGTGGATTATGAACCCTTGCTGAAATCACTGAGATTGAGGTGTCTAAATACCATTGAAGGTCTGGCCAGTAGGATTTTGATTTACCTCTATGTCACTCCAGCTTTCTGCCTAGGTAACTCCATTGAAGCAACCAACTTTTTTGGATGCAAAATCCTGGACTGTAAGGAGCCTTTGTCCTTTCTGGCTTCAGTGAGTGTACCAGCCTTAGTGTGGCACTGTGGGCACAGGGCAGAGCTACTTTGCCTATGAACAGTGCTCAGGGCTATTTCCTGAACCAGAGCATTGTGTTATGTTTGGGTAGCAGTCGTGCAAACAGAAACACAGTTGCATCGATGTAAACGGGAAACTTAGTTTAGTCTACACACATCCTTAGGCAGCATTGTGCTACAAGCTGGCAGCAGACATGGCAGCCAGCTGCCTGGTACTGCTGAAGTATCTGTGGGAGGAATCAGGAGGGCTGGTTAGGATCCAATTTTCAAACTGGATCAGAAGTCCTGTTTCAGGAATGTTTTGAGGATGCTGACAAACATCCAAAATCTGAAAGTTTTCAAAAATTCTGGACAGCTTGTTGCTTTAAATGCTAGATGACCATGAGGGTATCGCCATGCTTGTTGAAACCTCAGGACAGAAAATGATTAAATTTAGGCTTGTAATAGGGACCCCTTGCTCCTAATACATATGAAGAGGGCTGTGTATCTTTAAGGATGCTAGCCCAAGGTGAAGGCCATGCCTTCCCCAGGAGGTATATAGGAGGCTTGACCACAGAAGCCAGACAGAGAGGGAGGAAGTAGTATAGAGACAGGACCTTTGTCAGGGGGAAATGCTGCTCAGTTCCAGGGTCATGAGTGGGTAAGCCTTGAAGGCAAGACACCCTAAGAGACTGGCATGTGGGTGAGCCTGGTTTGAAAGAGAGACCGCTGTGCGGAGAGCAAATATTAGTCATCTTTCTCCCAAGCCGTGCTGAAAGCCTGTAACCATTGGAAGAACAAGATGTGGCAGGTGAAATCACAGACCATCAGATGTTTGGGAGAGCAAGTCAAGTCCCTCTCTGCCAGAAGGCAGTAGTATTCCAAAGGGCTACAGCCTGAGGGTGGTCACAAGGGTATTCAAGAATGTTAATGTAGAGTCAGAAATAAAAATGATACCTTCAGACTTGCAAAACAGTACTAATGTTCTTACATATTCTTTTTTGACATGCTGTTTTCCTTGTTTGTAAATATTTGCTTAGCACTTGCAAAATAGGTTTGTCAAGCCTACTTCTGTCAATACTGTTCTATTATTCACTGACTTTTCACATAAATAATTAAAACAAACAAAAACAAGGGACACAGTCTTTGGCTATATTTCTATGGCATGTGTTGCTATACTATCTCAGAACCTTGCAATCTGTGGTGTGCTTATTATCAAAAAAGCCTTTAAGATAAGAAAAATATGATTATCCCCATTGTGCACTGGGGAAACTGAGGTACAATGGCACTAATCCAAATGTCAGAGATTTGGGTGACTTGCTTCAGGCACCTAAAAGCTTTTATAAAGATTGTCTCGGGTTTTTGTTTTTTTGTTTTGGGTTTCTTTTTAATTCCTAGGTATCTAGTGCCCCTTAAAAATAATTGGTTTTTAGGCATGTAGCCACCTTTGAAACTCCTGTGAGGTGCCTACTTGCATTTTTGGTGCTGAAATAGATTTTAAAAATCTGTTCCTGATGCTCAGTTCCTCAAATATTTAGGCACTTAAATCTTATTGAAATGAATGGGAATTTGGCACCTAATACCTTTGTGAATCTGGGTCTAACTTGCTTGTTCAGGGTCATTCAGGAAGTGTTTGGCAGAACAGATAATTGAACCCTGTTCTTCCAAGCATGTCATCTCTATCACTGGACCTTCCTGGACTTGGATCTACCTAAGTTAATAAAGGATCATCCAGCAAAGAATCAGCAAACAGCTTGGTCCAAAGTTACTTAAGCTATTAATTCATATACATTTTTTTTTCTTTGGGAACTAAAGAATTTGCATATCTTAATTACTCTAAAGAAAAAGTCAGGTCACTGCTCTTTGTCTGTCTGTCTGCCTTTTGGGCTTACTCAGCCACAGTCAACATTATATCTGAGTGGAACATCATGGACTCTCTGTCCAAGAGCTTTGGGTGCAATCTCCTTGTCAATGTCCATATAGACATGGGACGTTTGGTTGACACGACTCTTTGGGGAGTAAATAATACTTGGGTTGTTAATTTAGTCTACAGACTTACTTTTGAAATTCCATTTGTAGACACATGCTCTAGATAGTAAACAATACGAGAGGAGGCTGTTTCCCCACTCATCCTCATCTTTCTGCCAACATTCCCAGGCTCAGTTTTATCATCTTCCTGCCAACATTACCTCAGTTTTGGGTTCAGCATTAGCCAGTTACTATTGCTGATTTGGTTTTAACTATTGGAATCGGATCCAATATCCAATAAAGGAAATGGAAGACCTATGCTGATTTCCTTGGAATAATATTAGGACTTTAGACAGCTGTGGGAATTGTTCTTGTTCTATTGTAAAATGGAGTAAGTATGAGACTGAGAGCAAAGAGCTAAAATCTCATGCCTATTTATTACCTCTAGGCCAGGGATGTCAAACTCACATAGCTCTGGGGGCCAGATGAGTGGTGTGGAGCCAGTCTACAGACCCGACCAGACCCAACCACATGGTTCCAGAGCTGTGTGTGGCCACTCCAGGGCTGTGCTGCACATGACAGCCATTCCGCTGCTCTGTGGGTATTATACAGGACCACCCAGTAATGGTGGTGGGTCACCTGGAGATGATGTGGACAATATAGCTAGACCCAGTAATGGCGGTGGGTCACCTGGAGATGATGTGGACAATATAGCTGGATGATATGGCTATGTGGGCCAGTTCTGGCTCATGGGCTGGATTTTTGACACACCTGCTCTAAGCTGAATTGCTCTGTAAAATATTGGTGGGGAAAGCAAAAGAAATTGTAACAAAAAACACAGAATGCTATTAAAAACACAAGGGTGTGGATGGCATACAATTATTTTGTACAATGAGGTGGTTCCAGGAGAAATATATAGCTATAAACTGCTACCTGCAATATGAGGCACAGCTATGGAAAGAGGAATGGAAGGTAATAGAGAGAATGTAATATTGTTCCAGATGAAATGGAGAGCACTTAAACTAACCTAAGGCTGAGTGGTCAACTTTAAAGGAGACATTTGTGGAAAAAAGTGTCAGGACTAGTAAGGTGAGAGCATGGTACTAGGCATGTTCGTTCCTCTTCTCAGACGCATCCTCTCTCCACTCACTCAGCCTTTTTGTGCCCGGGTATGTTTACTTTGCCACTAAGAGGTGTAATTGTGGCATAGGTAGGTAAACTGGAGGTAGCTTTAATTTAGTTAGCTTGGGTACCAACACCAGTGAGGCTACTACAGTATAGGATTCAGCCTCCTGTATATACATCTGGCAGGCTTGTTACCCCATGTCCCTCCATCTTCATGGCTATTATCACCTGAGCTAGGTAGGTTAACTCAAGTACATCTCCTGCTATGTAGACATATCCTCAAGCCCATCCTATCAATTTCATTAGACCTCCCACTCAAGCACTACCAAGCACCCTAAGCCTCCCTGGCTGTCACCTTGCCCTACTTCTGACAGGGTTTTTGCAACAGTTGCAGCACCCTCCATCTTGGCTGATTACTTGTCCCATGGGAACTGGGCTGTAGCAGTTTCTTCACATGGTTGTGGGCCAAAGGAGTCTCCGTCTGCCCTTTGTGCTTATCAATCTGTGGGTCACTCTGTGAATCTGTTCAAGTACTGGGGGCTGAGAGTTACAATGAGCTCAGTATTTCTGTGTGTACTTGAATAGTCCCCACCTTGTCTGTCATCATGTCTATAGTGTGCTCCATCTCCACGGCCCTTGCTGATGTGAAATTTCTATGGCACCTTCTCTGACACGCCACTTTTTTCAAGGTCACATTCTTGATGGGTGTGACAAGTCTGCTTTACTGTCCTTCTGTGGGGATGTCCTTGCTTTCTTGCCAGGCACTTTTGTTCCCCGTACAGTTAGTTTGGCTTTGTTCTCTCCTTTGTATTATTTCTTTCCTCCACCTTTTGCTATCACTTCCTATTGTGTCTTCGACCAAGTCACTTGGAACTGACATGCAAAAGAAAAAAAAAAGTGCAAAACATTGCATTTGCCCTTTAATTTTCCCTTGTGGTGTTATAAATATGGCTTCTATATTCTTTAACGAACATAACAACATTGCTTTTTTTGTTTATGTGTTAGTAATATCAGGTCTCTGCTTCATCGTTTTATTACAAGAGCTCTGCAAACTCTTTGGAGGCTTTGAATAAGCATATTGCACAGCCTGTAACCTGACTCAGCTCATCTTCCCCCCATTGAGAAGGTACTGCTTTTTATTCTCTTGAAACATGGACATTCTGCTAAATCAACCCTAGCCCTAAATGCCTGTTATAGGATAGAGTTACATAAGGTTATACCCTTGTCACGTGGCAGGGGTCAGTATCTGGTCACTCCAATGGTTAGTGTACCTCTTAAAATGCAATTGAAACAGCACCAGCAAAAGGCAGCCGAAACAAAGTTAATAACTAATGAATAATATATACAAATAGTTATGTCTAGAATGAATGTCAGGGTAGAAGACCTGAATCCTCTTCACACTGAAGGGATTATTCTACCTCCTAGGACATCTGTTAGTAGCTACCTTCTCTGTACTGCAGTGGTTTTCAAATCGCATGTTCAGTCTTTATTTTCAAGCAGTTCCTCCTGCACCTGTTCAGCAGTCCTGGCATCTGTGTTTTCATCTCCTGGTGTTTTTCATTGACAGTGACTGGGTGGGCATGTGTTACTCCCATCACTACAGGAGCAGTGCCAGCTGCATTATGGCTGTCCCCAAGAAACAACAGGTGCCTTCTAGTTCTCCTGCAGGACTGACTCTAAGGTGGACAGTTATTAACCATATCAAACAGTTATTAACCGTCACCAAACCTCGGTAAGTTCCCAGTCACCTGCTGACGGAAATCTACCAATTCAATACAAACAATGAATTGGCATTATTGACATTTTTCTCATTCTGGCTTCCTGGCATATATCAACAGTTTTTTTGTAACTGTATTTTAGGATGCATTGACTGCTTAAGAAGTTTGTTATATGTTAGACTGGTGTTTTTCCCTCTGTCTACGAACCTTGGAACTGGTTAGCCTAATAAAATATTCAAAGTGTGTTGTGATAGTCTAACAATGACAAATATAGATCCCTTCAATCTTCAATATTTTATTTACCAAGCTCTCTGCCATCTACCATCTGCCAGCCCATTTGATTCTATACAGCATAGACTTGGTGTGTTGTGCCACAACTGATGTACCAAAGAGAATTGCTGAAATGAACCACTTACAAACTGTAGGCCATTACCTGGTTTTAACTTATCTGGAAGTGCACAGCAAGCAAACTGTGATTTACTATGTGTTAATCCACTGCTACTTGATGTACTGTGCAACAACTTATTAAAATAAATCTGAGCCAACACTTTCCTCTTTCATTCGACTAGATCTATACCAGTAATATACCAAGGGTGATTAGGAATCTCATGGTGTTTCTGTGTTTCTTTTGCACTTTGTTATCTGTCTTTATTATAGAGTTCATACTTGGCTGTCCATGTCTTTGATGTCACTTGTGCCTGCCTGAAATAGGACTCCTTTGGCTCTGGTTTTATACTTTTCAGCTGGACAATGTTGATTACGCTGAACATTTGGGAGGCATTCTGAGGGGTGGTATTACATTCATTGTATGAATCCTGTTATAGTTAGCGATCTAGCCTCTGTCATCTCAAATAGTGTTTATACTTGGAGTGGCTATGCTTATTCTGTTGGTCATACAACTAGAATCAGTCTTTCAAGCTCCTTCAAGACTGAGTCAGCCAAATGTTTCTTGCGTGAGCTTGTTGAATTGGAAATGAGTAGTTCTTGAACCACATTTGTTTCTACTTTTTCATGATGTTCTTTGCTTTTATTGGTTATGGTGTTCTTGAAAGCATGCCTGCTATATGGAGCTTCTTACCACACGTATATATTTAACACTTAATCAGAACTTTTTCAATTTCACAATCATTTTCTGATGTTTAGGTGGTACTTTGCATAATAGTGTCTTTAATAAGGCTTCTAATGGTTTATGGTCTTTTTCTACCTCGATCGATTTCACTTACAACAAATCACTTACAACAAAACAATTGTCAGCATTTTTCTCCCAACCTGAGTGTAATTCTGATGTGTTTTAGTTGGTGCTTAGGAAAAACATGCCAATTGCTGGTTAGGATCCTCCAAACTAGGTGATTTTTTAGCAGCTAGCACTTTATATTCTTTTTGAATTCCAAAATATTTCAAAATATTGTTTTATGACTTCCTTCCTAAACTCCCATAATTTTATCACTTGACAGTCACTAGAGTGCCATTCTGTATTATCTGCAAGCAGTGATCTGAATAGAACGTGTAACTTTTAACGAATTAGGGAGATTTTGCTTCATTAAGTGCACCTATGTAAGGCTTGCTCATTTTAGTATCTTGCTATTTATATGGTTATGATCACCTTTCTGAGGCCAGTCTTTTCTTGCTGTGTAGAAGTGCCTATACACATCCAGTGAAGCTGCTCTGACGTGTTGTAATTACTCGATTAATCGAGTTTGCTGAAGTGTGGTAATTACTGTATTCCAGCAGACTCCAGTGTCAGTTGTATCAGTGTCTCTGCACTGAAAAATGGTGATGGGGGAGCTTTAAAGTTTATTCAGTCAACTTTAGTTAAAGCACCCCCACTGCCATTTCTTAGCATGGGGATGCTGATACATGAGACACTCCAGGCGGTTTAATTAGAGCGGCTCGCAGAGCAGCTCACAGCCTCCCCTGCCCTCCCAGAGCATGTGTATACATGCCTTACGAATCTTATCAGATTAACCTGACTCAACCTTATCTGGTATTTTTTCCTCTAAGGGTTTGAATTTGTTCTATGTTACATTTTCAAGGTATTACAATATCTCTCTTTTCATTGTGACTGTTTTTTGCCTGAAATCAAAGGATCATCAACAATTAATTCCATCTTACCCAAATCCTCAAAGATCTGAGACATGCTGTTTAGTATTTAGGTTGCAGAGCCTTTCTAGCAGGGATCATTTCCTCTATTTTCTGCTGTGTTCCCTTCTAGACTGTGGGATGCAAAGCATTTAACTAGATCCATTTTTGCCAAACATTTAGTTTACTTGTGATATTAGGTAACAAAGGTGCCTCATAGAGGAGTAAAGGCAAAAAGCCTAAGCTTTGCTTCTTTGCCATGGTCTTCTGACATAGGACAGGGTTAGAGAAGACTACACTTCATCAAATGACAGGGGTCAGTAATCAGTGCCCGCAGTTGCTAATATTGCAGGAGGGAGATCTGCAGTTCAGGAATACAAGACTCTATGTGACATCAATAATCAGCTTGTCTTAAGATCTTGCTCCAGCCAAAATGAGGGAAGTAGCATCTGCTGTTGGTAATATGGAAGACTGAATAGAGCTGTAAGCAGCCATTCAAAGTCTTGGGGGTTAAAATATGAAGCTAAGTTGGGGCTTTTTACAGTGTGAAGTGAGAATCACCTGGAAGCATTGTGCTTGAGGCTGGAGGTGCTGTATATCTCCAGACCATTACAGCACCGAAGATGGTGCTTAAATTTAACTTCTTGCATTTATCTAATTGACTTAATAGGACTTAAACGAAACAGCAAGGACTGATGTATGTGCTTACTGAGACTGTGTGTTTAGTGCAGGGTGCCAGAGATATAACTGTCCCATCCAGCTTGCTGGGCTACCAGAAGCTTGGGCATGACTAGGGGGGTGGCCTGCCACAGAATTGGGAGCCCAAAGGTTCTTATGGATATTGCTGTCAGTGTCGCAGATACACCCCTATACCAGCCAGATGCCCACTGCTGCCAGACCATTGCCACTGCCCCACCAGACCCAGTGCAGCTGCTGGGAGGAAACTTGTGGTCCAGATCTGCCCTGGGGCTTGAGGTGAATGTGTAGGCCCCTCTGCCTTAGAGACCAGGGCACAATACCCAGTTCTGCCACTCTTGTTCCGAGTGATGGTGGGCAAGTCATGGTGTCTGACTCTATCTCAGCTTCACCTTTCAGCTCTGATCTGTTGAGTCTGGGAGCTCTTTAGACAAGACTTGTCTCTTACTCCATGTGCCTTGCTCCCAGATCAGCGGGACCTTGATATGGGAGAAGATTGTAGGCACTACTCTAATACAAATAATAACAGTAATTGTTTTTCTGAATTGTGGCCTATGATCTTGGCTTACTCCCATGAAAGTTAGGCATATGCTTTCCTAGACCCCATGTGGAGGTTGGTCTGCTGACAGCTATGTAGGTGAAGCAGGGCCAAGGGTACATCCTACTAATCTTTGCGAAGGGAGTGAGCGTTCCACGTGAGCTAGGTATAATTTCTATTTTTGAACATTGGGACTATGCCCAAATACTGAGCAAGGGATACAGACAGAGGAAACTGATGCCTTCTCCTCTCTGTCTGGTGCCTCTCTGCAGAAGCTGGCACACTCTAGCTTTGAACATCTTTGGGGAACAAAGATATTTGAAGTATTCATTATAAAATGTAAAGGATCAGTAAAATACAAAATAAATGCTTCCCAAGTGTCCTTCTCTGTATGGCTTAGTAAGCACTAAATATTGCTACAGAGAGACAAAACTGAGATTAGAAATTACAATTAAAACTTGTTAAGGGTACTTAAAACATGAAGGATCACACATTCATGCTCAGTAACAAGTGCTGAGTGTACTCTAGGTTTCTTAAAATTATGCCACTTGAAGTGAGTTTGTCTTTGAGCTGGGCTTACCAGCTTGACTTAGCTGAACTTCTAATTGTTCATGGGAGGTGATATGACCAGTTCACAGTCCTCCAAATATCCCAGGAGTCACTGCTCCCAGGTGGACTAGCTCTCCTCCTTAATACCCTCCCTGTTCCCCCTCACCATCTTCCCCTTGCCCTTCCCTGTCCCCCCTCCCCCCCATGACAGCAGCTGGGGAGGGGAACTGCTGGCCTGCAGGACAGTGGACAGAGCCAACTGGAGAATGGAGATAGGAAGCTGCTGGGCTACTGAGGTGTAACAGTGGGTGTATGTGTTTGGAGAGTGTGGCTCTGACTGCTGACCAGCAGTGAAAGGAGTGGGAAGGAAGAGAAGGGCTCCCTACATGTTTCCAGAGTCTGTGCAGCCCTGTGCAGTCAGGAATGGACCTTCCCCCTCTCTTGCCCCGGTATCCCAGCTGTACTGTTCTTCGGTGGCCAATGGTAAATCTGGACTTAAGGTGGGAGGTGTTCTGTGCTCTGTGTGTGTATGCTGGGGAGTGTGTGTATGTGTACCGTGCTATGTTGGGTATGTGTGTGTTGCTGCTAGAGAGCTGGCATGTGGGGCAGATATGGAGCAGACTTGTCAGCTTCTAGCCATGAACCTGCTTACCAATCCTCTGGCAGCAGCTCAGAGTTGTGCATATTACAGAGGGCAGCAATCCCAAACACGCAACCTCTTGCAGCATGTACTAACAGTAACAATGACCTGACATTTCTTACAGCTAGTGGGTGCTAACTGTAATGTGTAAGTTCACCCTTTGGTAAAGAGATGCATTTGAGTCCAGTAATTGGGGCACTTCTTGAATTTTGGAAGACCTGAGCTTAATTCTCTGCCCTGTCACTGACTTCCTGTGTGTCATGGAGTAAATCACTTGGGCTAGGTTTCCAAAGGAATTTAAGTGTCTAAGGTTATGGTAAGAAGCTGGGAG
This sequence comes from Crocodylus siamensis, assembly GCF_052110815.1. Lineage (NCBI taxonomy): Eukaryota > Metazoa > Chordata > Crocodylia > Crocodylidae > Crocodylus > Crocodylus siamensis. The sequence continues at coordinate 130,188,571 of NC_143397.1, read as the reverse complement.
GAAGTGGAAGGAGCTGCAGGGAGCTGGGAGGAAGCAGAAGGAAGGCAGTGAGACAGGGGGTGCCATGTGAATGTACTATACATGCACATGGCCCCAAGTAGCCCTGAGATCAGCTCTCGCAGGTAAGTGATGGGGAAGAGGCAGATTGAAGGTCCTGTAGGGAGGGAGCTGGGCAGGGCTGGGGCTGCTGTCTAGCCAGCGGGTGCTTGGGGCCCGGAGCCTGGGGCTACTGCTCCCCAGTGGGGAGCAGGACGGAGCCTCTGGTGGCTCACTGGGGAAGGGCCATTTTCCCACTGCCACACATGCTTCCAAGGGGAAGGGGTGGATGCATGGGCACAGTGGGCTCTGGCCTTGATCCTGGGCCCGGCTTGGCTCCTTTCCCTGCCTGGTCCCAGTGCCCTGCACCCTGCTGCCTTGTCTGTGTGCCTCCTGTGGCGGGGCTGTGTCCCTCAAAAAGCAGCAGGCACAGGAGGTGTATTGCCAGGGCAGCGCAGGATGAGCGGCCACCATTCCCTGCTGCCCTGCTTCCCTGCCCCAGGTGCCTCTTCAGCCTGGCAGGCATGACCCAGCATGGCTGGGAACAGTGAGGCTGTGCAGAGGCTATGAGCTCCCTGCTGCACTGGGTCATGCCCACCAGGCTGCAGAGGAACCCAGGGCATGTAAGCAGGGAACAACAGGGTCGCGCGGAGAAAGTGTTTGCCCCACGTTGCAAGAAGAAACTCGTGCAGCAGGCACATTGCCAAGGCAGTGCAGGGTGAGCACCTTCTCCATGTGGCCCTACTGTTCCCTGCTTCCCTGTCCTGGGTGTCTTTGCAGCCCAGTGGGCACGACCTGGTGCAACAGGTAGCTCCTAGCCTCTCTGTGCAGCTCCACTGTTCCCAGTTGCACCAGGTCACGCCCGCCAGGCTGGAGAGGCACCCAGGGAAGGGAAGCAGGGTGTAGCCAGGAGTGGCGGGCAGCTGGTGTTCCCTGCTGCCCTGCTTCCCTCCCCTGGGTGCCTCTCTAGCCCACCCCGTGCTGCCCTGGCGATGTATCCCCTGCATGTGCTGCTGTTTGCAGCACGGAGCTTGCAGCCTCTCTGTGCAGCAGTTATTGTCTTGTGTGATTACTGTTTGAATTTGTCATGGTTTGGGGGGCAGTAGAGTGAGGCTGGTACACATCCCTATTAATTACATGTAATAATGGTTTCACTTTATGAGAATTCACTTTATGCAAGGTTTTATTGGAATGCAACCCTCACATAAAGAGAGACCCGAGTGTATTTAGATTCTCAATCCAGGCATTTTCCTTACCTGTTGGGCTCAGAGTACTAGATGTTCTAGAATGAATATCCTGGTTTTCATCTTTCGGAAAACAGAAAAGGAAGAGGTCATGGTGCTGCTTCATTGAGTAGCTCAGGGGTTAGAGCACTGATCTAGAATACAGGAGATCTTTTGGTGCCTCGGAAAATGTGATCCTGTACCTCACAACTCCCCAGAGAGTGCCTGAGCACCCAGACTCCTGTGGGGCTAGGGTATTGTCTCTTGTTGAAGCTAGTCCAGTTTGTATGAAATAGCAAAATATAAAACCCCCCCAATTTTTTAAAATTATGGGACATTTTTTCCCCCTGGTGTAATACCAGTAAAGCCAACAGAGTTATACCAGTAATTAATTTGGCTCTGTATCCTTTAACATATTTGTTGATAATACCAGGCAGTTGGCCTGTATTTTAGGCTGTTTGGGTATTAGTAAGAATATTAAACTTAAACCTCATTTCTACAAAACTAAGCCATTCAAGTGAGAAGAATATATAAAGAAGCCATAAAGAACACTAAAATCAATATCATAGGGGTAATGCAATGTTTGTTAATCATCTATTTCTGGGAAAAGTTGTCTGTCCTTTGAATACTGGACAGCTTCTTATAGCTAGATTATTAGCTTGACTGAACCCAGCTAGATTGCATTTGGTTAAAAGCTGTTGAGGAAAGAAGTGTGTTCATTTTTATACTATTACTTATTTTCTTCTTCTTATTATTCCATAAGAGCATCGTATTAAACTTCCTGGGCTTGATCCTGTGCTTCTTGCATCCAATGGTCATTCTACTGTTGACTTCCATGGAAGAGCATCCCATCCAGCATGCCCTAGGCTGCAAGATGTCAAGTGCTTCCTGAGAGATGCCTGCTCCCCCAGTTTCTTCAGTGTGTCTTCAGTGTGTGACATCAGTGGGAGCAGAGAGAATTTACTGTCTCACAGGGACAGGCCCTTACCAGGCAGAAGTTCATTCTGCTGAGAACAATTTTAGTCAATCATATCCTTCTCTAATGCAAACTTTCTGAACGTACCTGCTCAATTGGAATTGGAATTTAATGGGATTTGAAATGTAAGTCATACCACTATATCAGTCTTTATTATAGGAAGGTAAGCACTGCCACCTTGCATAATCTTCCTTAAATCCCTCAAGATACAATAGATTTTTAAAATGATGGGCGCAGCTTACATGTTTGTTTGGTGAAAGAGAAGAGCCCAATATGTTGGGCTTTTACTGCCTCAATATCCCAAGGAATTTCTAATGAGCCAGACTGAACTCTAGTGTTTAAAAGTAAAATATGGTTATGGCTCTAAAATGCAGGCTACATTTAACACCCATATATTGATTTTTGTTCTTGTAATTTTATTTCTGTGAACATTTCTGTTTTCTTAATTAGTAGCCCTTTAAAGAGAGATTTAACATTTTCACTATCAAAAGGTTTGACTTGTAAATCAGCTGCATGGAAAGGCAGAGAGAAAGAGAAAGAACAGAAAAGATAGCATCAGTTAAGCACTTGCTATCTGTACTCTGAGGGGAGACATGCTCTTACAGATCCTGACCCTGCCATGACAATTAAGACAAAATAGTAATGGCTACGCTGGTGACAAAAATCAACAATTTCCAATTGCACAGTCACCCTGTAACGGGAAGAACTGTTTACCCCATGTTCCTTATTAAACTGAAGTATTTTATTTAATGAGCATGACTCATGAAAGGTGTTCCCATAAATCATCAGCTGGTTTACAAACTCAATAACTAGGCTTCCTGCTATAACTAGGCTGTGCACACCTTAAATTATTAACACGCCAGGGCCTTAAGGCAGATCTTTGATGATGATGATATAAACACTGTGAGGACAAGGTGCTCTCTCAGCAAAAGATTATTGACTCTAATTACCATTTACTACAGGAAAAAGAAAAGAAAAGACAATAAAATATGAGGGAGAATTTAAATCTAAGATTTAATTTTATGAGGAGTTTTAAACCCCCAAACTTCTTGTTGTTGTTGCTCTTGCTGCTGCTGCTGCTGTTGCTGTTAGATAGTCCATAGCTGGCTAAGTATGAAAGGATGACAGTTGTTAAGAAGAAAAGAAACACAACAATATGATACAAAAAAAAACCCATGAGAGAGTGTTCAGTTGATGTTATGTACATTCTTTGAAATGGATGGAAAAAGGCCAGAGGGAACAGAAAATGATAATACATTGGAAAGAATCCGAGCCTTAATTGTTGTCATGTATGTAATGTAATAAAAAGGTTAAAGCACTAATACGCCTGACTACAGTTATTTGGTTTGTAAACCTGAACTGCAGGTCAGTCTTTAAAAAAAGTAGAAGTACACTCTTATTATATGCTTCAAGTTTACTCCACCCATATGATAAGGATGCTGGAAATAATGATGGAGGACTAAAACACAACTATAATAGTACTCTATTTTAAATTTCATTTGGGTAAAATAGTATATTTTTACCTGTTCCCATGTACAGAGCACATTTTATTTCCAGGACTTGCAGCTTCTTTAGAAGGTGGCACAGTGAGGAGGTTGAAACAAGAGTTGGTGTAGCAGCATAAAAGTGGGTGAAAATAAAAGACGCATTTCACCACAAGAGGAAATCCCTTTCATTTAAAAGCATAATTGCAGTGTTGTTTTTTGTTCAACCTGATTTTTGCAGAGGCCCTCTTTCTGTGGAACTATGCTTTTATAGTTATAATTGTAAAGCACTGTCTTACAATTAACCTCTCATTCCAGGAGATCCTGAAGTATTTAGGCTGTATAAATTTCCTTTACACCATGCTAAAAAGGCAGCCACTTCTTGGGTAGAATATGCCAGCTCTCCTGCCTTATTACACTGTAAGCCAGACTTTCAATGGACTGTTAAGAACATAAGAATTGCCATTTACTGGTTCAGACCAAGGTTCATCTTGCCTAGTATGCTGTCACACAGTGGCGGAGAGCAGATGCTGAAAGGAAGAGTGAACTCAGTATGACCGGGGCTTTTTTCACTGTTCCCCTCTCACTTACAGCCTCCAGAATTGAAGGTCTAGGAAGTTCTGATCTGGAGGCCTTACCCCTAAGACCTATGCTCAATAGCTACTGATGTCCCTTTCTTCCCAGAATTTGTCCACTCCTTTTTTGTATCTGGTTAAACTGTCAACTTCTACAACATCTGGTAGCAATGAATTCCACACTTCAGTTACATGCTGTGTGAAAATTCCAGTTGAGCGGCTGTGTTCAGAAAGTTTCCTTTTGTTAGTTTTAAACTTATTACCTAATAGTTTCATTTTATGACCTTTAGTTCTCGTATTGTGAGAGATAGTAAATAATAAATCCTCATTTACTTTCTCTTCACAATTTAGCTTTTGGTAAACCCTTATTGTGTCCCCCCTCATGCATCTCTTCTGAAAGGAATTGGTCTAGGCCCTTTTGTCTGTCATATAGAAGCCCCTCCATACCCTTAATCATCTGGTTGTCCTTCTCTGTACCTTCTCTAGTTCTTCTATAACCTTTCTGAGGCGTGGGGACCAGAACTGGGCACTGTATTCAAGGTGTATTGTAAAGGGGCAGAATGATACTTTTTGTTTTGTTACGATTTTTGTTAATAATCCCTAATATTTTGTTTGCCTTTTTGACAGCTGCTGAGCTGATGTTTTTAGTGAACTGTCCATAATGACTCCCAAATCTTTCCTGTGTGGTGACAACTAATGTAGAGCTCATCATAGTGTAGATATCACCGTTTCTTCATTTGTGTGCAAACTGTGAATTTTATGTGATAAATAACTCATTGTCACATTGTAACAGTGCAGGTTTCTGTACTGATGTTTGCTCCCTCTTTCATTCTCTCACTTAAACAGCAAGACAATAACATACAAGTCTACCACTTGTGGATGGAGAGCATTTGCAAGGGTGCACATTGTTTGTCATTGCTTTGCACATGCAAACTGGTTTTACATGCACCAATAATAAGTTGACTACATAAGTGATAGTGAGCAAACAGTTGCCTACATACAAAGGTTGATAACCTTGTCCCCGGGTTATCACACATGGCTTGGACTTGATTTTACATTTCATCTAAAAACTGTCTTTGTCAATACCACTAGATCACAGCTGGAGCACTAATTCAATATTGAATTAGAGGGTTTTGAAACACATAGTGAGTCAGCAACATGCTATTTCACAGCACCAAGGCTTTTCTTCATGATCCTTCATTCAAGTTCTGATCAGTCCAGATTTTGCCTGGCACGTGAGATATGATGCAATGGAAGCCAAAGGCTGCAAGCTGCATGCTCAGTACTCACGTCTGGTGTTTCAGTGTGGAAAGTTTTGAAGTGTTGGTGTTGCTTCTGTCTTCTCTGTGAAAGAGGTGCTGCTTTGAGAATTACCATGCATTTTGTTCAGAGAATTTTGTCTTACTGTTGCATGTGACAGAAAAGAAGTATATGATGCATGATGTTTAGAACGATAGATCTTTAGGTGTATGCCTGTCATTCCATTTGTATGTTACTATTCTATATTCATATCTATAGTGAGAAAAATGAGTTTAATATAATGCATTTACATTCGGAGATTGGGAGATTATATGGGAGAGTCTTGTTAATAATGGGAATTTTAAAAGCACATGCACTGTGTAGCAGTGGGAGAATACTTCCCTATGTGTCTGAAATGTGCAGGGTAAAAGGTGTACATTTGTGAACTTGTGGAATTATGCATGTTAGAGAGAGATCCAAAGCAAGAACATGCAATAATGCAAAAAATTGTATTAATTCAAGGCTACAGTTGGGATATTATACAAAAGTCAGAAAATTCTGGGTTTCCATAGCAACCCTAACTCTGTTCCCTTTTGTGTGTGTATTGACATCTTTTCTCACATGATTGCAGAACATAAATGTAGTTATACCAAATATGTGACTCCCCAGTTCTAGAAACAAATGCAGTTCCCTTACATTGTACCATGAGTATAATATAGGCTTGATACATCCCTATTTTTGTCTTTTTGTCTTTTTTGTTCTTTTTTAAAAATTCTGGTGTTACTCTACTGATTGCAGCAGAGTTACAATAGCATAAAGCTGAAGTGTTGCAGTGGTGAACTGGGCCTCAAATTTGCATTATATTGTGGTGTTGCATGATTTACTGCACATTATGTCATGTTACACACTAATGGCATTTTCAGAAAGTTACAAGGTGACAAATATTAGTTCTGGCCTCTCTTGGAATATGAGGTGTTTCAATTGGAGATAAGGAATAACCAGCCAATCATCTCCTTATATGTAGAAAACATACTGCTATGCCTACAGAGTGGACAGTGTGGCTATACAAATGTATGCAGAAACTTCAGAGTTCCAAGAAATGGTAAAGTGTGAATATCAGTTGACAAAAATCTGTTGTGCAGTGGTATTGTGGGCTTTTCACGACAACAGAAAGAAGATACTTACACAAGCAAAGCCAAGAGTTAAAAAAAGCAATTCACAAGAAAAATGGCGTGTGGCGTAGTTCTGTGTAGCGGGTGCAAGAGCTCTCAGTGATACGTATAAATTAATTCCTCTAAAAGCTTATTGTGGTATCATCAGCTTGCTGCTGTGTTAGCCTTCACAGATTTGCTTTGCTGGCCATTTCAAGCTTCTGAGACTTTCCTGACTCTGCCTTTTTTTCTGATGGCAGAGTTTTAGTCTAATGGGCTTATTTCTCTAGCCTTTGGCTGAAGGTCATATTCCTTAGTTACTTCTGTCCGATACTGTCTTTTGCATGCAAACATTCCTCTGCTCTGTCTGTACATCCAAGATACTGGTACGCAAGCACTAAAGTTATTTTTTCATAGTTTGCAAAAGAAAGCAAAATATTATACTACTATGCCAGTATTCATTAACATGTTATTTTATTATTGTATTTTATTATTGTATTGTTATTTTATTATTGTTATATTATTAGATAATATACATTACAATAACTATCCAAAAACACTCTCTTCTTTCTTTCTGTGTTTCTGTTTTGGCAGAAGACAATCTGAATCAAATCAGTTCTCCTGCAGACTGCAAATGTTCTAGAGTCTCTAGCTAGTGGAGCAAATTCTAGCTCCATTCAAATCAATGGTATTGTCTTTATCATTGCATCTTGGTAAGGATTTCTAGCCTTGAAGCCTTGACATTCTCCCTGTCCTGCTTGTGTGGCTTTTCACAGGATATTCAGTGAAACTGAGCCTTCATGATAGGAAATCCTCTCTCTGAGATGTGATATTTCAAGGACTGCTCCTGAAGTATATTCATGCACCGTTCATTTATTATTGAAAAAGCAACAGTTCTTATTGATAAGAGTCATGGTACATAGGATGAAATGGTGGTGAAGAACATTTGCATTTTATTTCTGAACTACAATTTCAAAAGAGAATCAAATGGACACAATTGTATCAAATTTTCAATCTCTGGGAAATACAGCAGGATATTTTCCATTATGATCTCTTGCCCTTGACTTGCCCCAAATTTACCCCTTCATTAAACTGAATTCCTTTCCTGTTTACAGACCACCTGCTGTTGATTCTGTTTTCATGGCTTTCTCTCCCTTCCTCCTTGGTTCTCCCCAACTTCTTCCTCCCCTTAGTAGCTGGCCCTTTAAATTTGGGAGAGAGAAGCAGCTGCATTCCTAAGGGGACATTTTGATTTGACTGCTACATGCTTCACTTTCCTCTCTTCCAGCTGGTAAGATCATTCTCAGTCCTTTGCTGTGTTTTTCCTCTTCTGTTTTATCACAGAGGAAAGCTTTATTAGCTAGGGAAGGAAGGGATAGGGATCATCACTCTGAATGACTGAGACCCCCTTAATAGTTTGGTTGTGTGTTTGGAGCAAGGTCTCCTGTTTTCCCTGTGTGTTGTAATTTAGATTTATGGTGGTTTAACAGATGAAGGTAGAATTTTAAAAGATGCTACACACTTTCCAAACACAGACTGATGGCTGGTCTACATAAGCAAGTTAGACGCAGTAAGCTATGGTTTGAATTTTTCAGTATGGTAGCTATACCACACTAACTCCCACAGGTGGGTGATATTAGTGAGCACTGAGCATAAAGTGGCTCTCACAAATTTCCACTTAAGACATAGTCTCTGCATCTCAAACCCATTCCTTGTTGATGAATACTTCCTACCTAAGGCATCAGTTCTACTGTTCTGTAGCTGGGGTGGAGAAAATCTTCTATACATTTTAAAGAAGAAAGAGAAGGGTTTTTGTGTATTGGGCTGGTTTAGAAAAAAAAATGTGTGATCCGTGAAGTTTTTGAGAAAGTTAGAAGTGGACCTGGCAAAGATTATATAGCAGGCAGAAAGTAGGTAAGAGAATTAGGGATATAATTTATTCACAGGAATACTTACCCATATTTTACCCAAAGGAATCCATCTCCTGCATATATGGATAATAGCTAATAAATTGAAATAACAGTCTCAGTAGGAGAATGCACCTTCTGTTGAAAAAATAAGGAGAATTTCTCCAAAAAAGTATAACTAAAATGCTAAATATGACAAAATTGAAAGTCCTAAGTCTATAAGCATTTGTGCCGTTGTGCAAATACTTGTGTATAGACCCCTCAAGCATTAAAAAATTTTATGTCAGCACACAAAATTACCCATAAGAAGAAGTGTTTTCAAGATTGGGTCCTCTGCTTCCCCATTAAAACATGTTTTCTTTGGTCATAATTTGTAATATAGTAATGTATTGTAAAGTAAGTATTCTAATTGCTTTTTCTCTCTTCCCATTTCAGTATAATAGTGTTTTTAGCATGGGAAAGTGTTATTAGTTCTATGTACATGGTTCACTTTGTCTGTGCATGGATACGAAGTTGAAATGTTAATCTGTGCTGCTATTTGTTCTTTTGTTTTGTTTTTTGTTTTTTGGTGTTCTGGGAGGAAGCAACAAAAAAGTGGTTGTAAGTACTTGTTGAAATAATAGCCCAGTCAATCCAGCTGCTGGCCAGATGAGTAGGGCTCCCACCTCCTGCCCCCAATGTTCCCCTTGACGATATTTGATTTCTGTGCAAAAATTAAAACTTATTTAGTGCCTGCCCACAGGTTGGCAAGCTGCCAGATAATTTAGGGCATTTTAAGGTTCTTATATTTTAGGTGAAGTGCCAAAATTGTTGGCTGGTCTTGTTCTCAAGATGCTATAAAGAACAGAAATCAAAGGGTCTAATCTGGCTAATGAGTGTAGTTCTTTTGCCTCGGAATGACCTACACACCCAATTGCACAATATCATAGTGTGGAACATCATTGCATGGGACCACACACAAAGTAGGAAATGTTTGCAGGATCAGACGCTAAGATATTATTTAAGCCAATTGACATACCACCGATCTCATGTGCTGAATATTTTTCGGTGAAGCATAGCAAGTACTAAAGAAAACCTAGGCACAATAACTTAATTTTTCAGCTACCAGAGAAGCATATCCCTAATGCAATAGCACGTAAAATATGTTTATAATGAAGAGCTCACAAGTTTAAAATACAATGTTTTTGTAACTCTGGACCTCTTGGGGAAAAATAAAATGACTCATTAAGTTCTTGAAAGGCAATATATGCATGTGGATTTAAATGTATGCACAAACAAGGTCTTTTCTCCCTGTGTGGAGACTCTCCTTCTTTATTAGAAGCTCATAATCATTCTCCAGTAGTATGCTTCATAAGATATGGGATCTAACTCAGCAAATCATACAGTACCAAATTCTCCAAAGATTTTCAGCTTGAGATTTGGATGTATCACAGCATAATGTACGGAGCACGGGAGAGGGAAATCAAGAGAAACAGTCTTCTATTTAATCCAGCAGAATGGCTGTAAGAAAGTTCTTGTATATTTTTTATGAACATTAGGAGCTGGATTTTAATACTACTTTGATTTACCTGAAATCAAGTGAGTTACGCTGATGTAAAACTGGCACAAAAAGGCCAAGTACCCTCAAATACACTTGAATTTGCTAAGTATTTTCTAAATTTAGGACCAGGTGTGTCTCCAGCTCTAAAAATAAGGCATCCCATATTAGCAGCAACTAAATTCTGGCCTATCTAAATTGTGTTAATGAGCCAAACCAAAGGCCTGCATCAGGAGTATGTTAAACGTCAGTAAGATTCAGATCCAGATTTTCTCCTTGGTTCTTACCTTTGCAATGCGTTTTCTAAACCTAAATTGAGAGGATGCAATTACCATTAGCAGGATGGAGCTCACTTAACTGTGGAAGACTTGTCAAATGTCCTGGTTGCAAAGCAAAATGCCTACATGTTCCTTGTTGCTTTACTGTGATTGTATTTAATGTAGCTATTAGCTCAAGTGCATCTTTATATTCTATTTGAACTCTGCACAGGGGTGGTTTTCACTTACTTTGTGTAAGTACTAAATTAAGTATTCATATGTGGCATCTTGAAGTCGATGAGCTATAGGCATGTACCTTTGCTCTCTCACAAAATTCTCAGCAAAATTCTTGACTAGGTTGTAGAAATATCCCCTCCTATAAGTAAAGGTTGCCTCCCTATACAGTTTCATTCCAGAATATCCTTCTGTCCTTTAATGCTGGGGACATGAGTGGCACCAATTTTTAGACTGCATGTGTTTTATGTGAAGCAGACTCTACATTAAAATTCAGCAGTGTAATGGAACTCCTAGTTGACAAACGTTCTTGTGTAAATGATTTAATTTACTAGCTGAAGCATGAGTTTACATATTATTGTACTGATCAGTCATTGCATACTAAAATCACTCATCCTTAATGTAATGATTTGGTATCCCTACAGAGAATTTGAGTCATCAGAAAGTCATTAGATACAGTAAAAAATGAAAATTACTATTACACAGCAGTAAACACTATTAACTGTTAGTTAAAACAGCATTTAATTTAGCTATGCAACAGTTTACACATTTCTGCAGTTTACTTAGTTCCCGAATAATTGTGATGGCAAAGCTAATGATACCAGTGCTAGTAAAAGGACAAAATTATGAGGGGGCAAAATATGGGTAATAATTTCTGTTCAAAGTGGAGCAACTAAGCTATTATCACAGTACCTCATTAGCCTTATTTTTAATTTTTCAGAGATTGATAATATAAAGCAGTTCTGACTAGAGATGAGTCAAGCCAATCTAGAAATGTTTTTGGGTTCTTTCAGCCACACGGTTGTTGAGAGCCTTCAGGTAGAGTGGATGCTTATGGTACTTGAGTACTGACTGAAAAAACAAGAGTGTGGTCTGCTTGTCCACCCCTGTTTCTAGCAAACCTGCTTTTTTGTGTCAAAATCACGCAAAGCATGTTGTTTCATAATTTAAATATGAAATCAGGTGATCTCCACAGACCTGCATTTAAAACTTACTGAAATAGGGTGAATATGGATAGAAACTGAGAAAAAATGCCTCATGAACACACGTGAAATATGTCTCATAGGTTGCAAGCAGATGTTGCATAACAAATATTTATGGTAGCACAAAGCCTAAGCAAAAAGGCATCTATGTTCCCTGCCCTACCACAAATGCCCAAAATTGTGGCTGTGACAATAGGAGGTAAACATGTGTGCTGTTTTTTTGTGGTGGATGTCTGTTTGCTTTATGGTGGGAGAGTGTGGGCAGACCAGAGCTGCCTGTTTTCTCCAGATGTCCAGAGTAGGTAACTCCAGGGCCTCAGGGGTCCAACCCTTCATGCCTCAGGAGCTCATCTGCAGGGCCCCTGAGATTTCAGAAGCACCCGCCCAGGTCTTCTGCTTGTAGAAGTGTGCACTGGGATTCCCTGGGTGCACATGTTGTACTACAGTGCTGCAACTTGGGGCACATCTCTGCAAATGGGGAATCACAAAGTTCCCTCATTTGCAAATGTGTGCCTTGAGTTGGGGCATATATATGTGATATAAGTGCCTGGGTAATGCCCAAGTGGTGGGAGTTGCAGGGGTGGTGCAAAGCATTTTGGGATGCTGGGAGACTGTGAATGAATTTGAATCTGGAGGGGCTCTGTGACAGACGTTTAATAAACTGATTTAACCTAAATCAGTTAAATCTGATACTACATCCATCCAGGCTTCTCTTAAACTGGTTTTGGCCATTTTGAAAGTAGTTTACGTGCGCTCAACTTCCATTGTGTTACAGATTTGAGCTGGTTTCTGATCACCAGGGATCCTGGTTTTCTCTGATTAAAAAATTGCAAATTCTCTAATAATCCCCCTCAAATCCATAATTAAAATTAAAGCTCCCCCGAGCCCCTCCAAGCTCTGCTGGTTCCCCTCACTCCCCCCACAACATCCTTCCAGCCCTACTGGTGACCCTCACTCACCCCACAGTCCCCCCAGCCCTACTGGTACCCTTTGTCCCTCACCCACAGCTCCTGCCCCAACAGAAGGCAGCTGCCACTGCAGGAGAAGGGGCACAGAGCTGGCTCCCCCACCTGCTGCCTGCCTGCTGCAGGCTTGGGTGTGGCTGGGGCTGGCTCCCTGCTGCAGTGTGCACTCCTGGGGGAAAAGGGGGACCTGTGACCCCCATATCTGTGCGGGACTGCAGATGTGTGCTGTGGTCTCATGCGCCCTGCCCTGCTGCCCTCCCCGGGGCTTCCACAGCGTGATCAGGCACAGCAGAGCCATGCTGGAAAGCTGCTTGCCTCTGCAAGCTCTATGCTGCCATGGCTATACTTCCCTTGTGCATGAGGATAGCAGTGAGGGACACAACCCTGTGCCACCACCCGTGCATGCAGGGGAATTGTCACCAGGGCGGTGTGGAGCTTGCAGGGGCAAACAGCTTTCTTGCACAGTCCTGCTGTGTCCTGTTGCACCAGGTTGCACATGTTCTACTGCAGAGGCCCCAGGGGAGGGCAGCAGGGCATGGAGCATGAGCCCGCTGAGCCCTGTCCCTGTCCTGCACACAGATCTCGGGAAACCAGGTTCTCCCTGTCCCCCGGGAGTGTGCAGTGTGGGGGGGAGCCAGCCTTCCCCCCTGCCCCTGGACAAGTCACCTGTGGCTTTGTCCTGCTCTCTGCCCGGGCTCTGAGGCCACACATTGCAGCCCCAGGCCCCAAGCTCCACACACTGCCTAGTAGGGCAGCAGCCTCAGCCCCACTCAACTCCCTCCCTATGCTGGCCTCAGTCCCCACCTCACTTACCTGCAGGACCTGCTGTCCAGGCTGCCTGGGGCCATGCGTTTATACATGCACCTGGCACCCCCTGACTGACCACCCTCCTCCTGCTCCCTCCCAGCCATGTGCGACTGGTGTCTCCTGAGTCAGAGTGGGCACTTGCCCCCTCAGTGGCCAGTCAGCAACTGGTAGGGGTCCTCCGCGGCCCACTGTGCTGACCTGGAGGTGGGGGTCCCCCTGTGGCTGATTGCGCTGACCTGCAGGGATCACTTCTACTGGCGCCACCACTCCCTGGCCGGTGCTGTCATGGGGGGCACCAGCACTGTTGCCTGCCCCCCCTGCCCATTGCCTAAGCAGGGAATGCTGGCTGTCAGGGGTGAACCAGCGCTCTCAGGGGGTGCACGTGCACCCCCATGCACCCCTACATGTCGCCACTGCTCCCAGCCCCCTGCAGGCTGCAACTCTGCCAGCCTACAGAGGGCTCGCTGCAAAATTACAAAATCTGTGGATTTGTCTGCTAAAATGAGAAATCCACATTTCACTCTGGTAAAGGGGGAAATCTGCAGTTTACTCCATTTCTCCATGGGAAATGGAAAACCCGGATCCCTGCTGATCACTTATACCAGTTGATATGTAATATCTGTCCCTAGCCTGAATGCTGGAGGCTGCAAGTGGTGAAGAACAGTGGAAAAAGCCCTGGTCATACTGAGTTCACTCTCTCTTTCAGCATCTACTCTCTGCCAGTGTTACTGGAGACTGGGCAAGGCTGACTCATGGTCTGACCCAGTAAATGGCAGTTCTTAGGTTTTCTGATGCATCTTTTTCATGTGAATGAGGTCTAGTGTAAAGGAGGTGATTTTGAAGTGTTGCCCATGAAATCTGTGACTGACCTTGGTACTGAAACCTGATACCCTGAGCCCCAGTTTAGTGCTTTAACTGCAAGGCACTTTCTCACACATTAGTTGGTTATCACACTATGTTGTACAGAAGTCAGGGGCCATTTTTCTTCTGCCACTTGTAATCCAGTGTGGAGTTGCATCATAAGCCTACTTTCTTCATGCTGTGCTTCAAAGGAGTAACACTGGTGGTGGATTTATTTTGGTGCTTTTTGTAGGTTATATGCATCTATAAGTCTGGGAAGTATTGAATTAATGTGCAAGTGCTCTTTACTACTAAGATACAATGATGGGAATTTTCTAATTTTTATAAGACGTATTGGCTGAAGGGGTACTTTCAGTTGATGCCATGTGAAAGTCTGGTAATGCTTTTCAGTTAGCAGTAAATACATTATGTCTGCTGTGAACATAACAGGAAACTAATTCTTATGAAACTACAGTACATGGATATAGGTTTTTTAGTTTTGTACAGTTACATTTACTAACCACATAATTATATATTTAGTTCCTTTACAGTAGGTTCTGAAATGCTATAGTGCAGTGTGTAATTACAACATTTACTCTTCAAGAAACCTTGAAGATACAATATAAATAATAGGATCACAAAATCACAGAAATTAGAGTTGGGAAAAGATCCCATTAGGTCATACATAGCTCTCTGAGGAAAGTTACAGCATGTTGATATATTGCATCTTGCCCTTTAAAATTATATATTCTAGAATTCTCTCACCAGATATACATGTATTTTATTCATTGACTACAGTGGACATAACCAGAAGCAGAGCATGACCAACTCTTAATTTTATCAACCAAGTCTTTCTATTTCACCATTTAAAATTTGTATAACAATGAAATGAAATATTTTATGTTTCTATTTTCTCGCATCACTTTCAAGTGGTATTTATTTTTAGTAGGGAAATATTTGGAATCTAGATGTCTTCATATAAATCAATGATTGTGCAAACTGATTGGTACAGAATAAAATAAAACCCCAAACAAACAATCTTTCACACACTCCTTATTTTTATTGGTGTTGTGTGGGAAGGCCATCTGCTTGCAATAGTGCCTACTCTTAGTTAATGACACTTAGTTTGGTGGCCTGTGCTTTGGTAGAAGGGAGGAGGAAGCTTCTTTTAGACCCCAGCAACCTCTCGTCCTCTGGCACTTCATATACAGGACCTCTTCTTGGCCTAAGCCAGCAGGGTACTACATAGATCATGTTGTACTGCTTTTACCTTTTGTCAGTTACTTGTTTAACTAAGAAGTAGTGAGTAATATTAATAACTATGGACAGTAGTGACAATTTTCATTTGATGTGGCTACGGAAAGCCGTCTATGTCCATGACCAAATTCAAGTGCATGGCTGCAGACTGCTTTCAAATGGCAGACTGGGTGAAAATCTGAACCCTCATTGCACGAAGGATCATAAAGATGTTTCAAAACAGACTGTCTTCTGTAACTTGTGTCTGTCCTGCCTCCCAGCCTTGAGCTGTTTTTGAATGGGAGAGAGGAAAGGGAGTGGAGAGAATTCAGTCTGGTTTTTTTTTAGCCCCCGCTGAAGGGTGGGACAGGTGTTTTGGAGCCCCCTTGAGGTGAGGGGGGGATCCAATTCACCAAACCCACCTTCCAGCCCCCTAGAATTGAGCTCCCGCTGCTCCCTTTCCCCTCTCCCATTCTGAAAACAGGGACATCCTGGGAGAGAGGAGGGGTCTTTGTTAGGGGAAACCGGCTGCAGGTTCCAGCCAGCAGCTAAATTCCTCTTCCCCCTGGAACCAACAGTGAACTTCTGTTTGGTCCAGGGCATCATTGTAACTCAGAACACTTTCTGCAATGTTCTCAGTTACAATGGGGAGTTGCATTTCTGTCTGTGCCCTATGTTTTCAAATAGTAATCTCCTTCCTCTTTCCAAAATATAAAGGAATATAAGTGCCTGCCTGAAAAACAATATAAGAAGAGTGAAAGGACAGATACCTTACATTAACTTACAGCTTGCCACTTCTTTCAGTCCCTCAAATGATTTTGTGTGCACACATGCATTACATGCACACTATGTGTATGCGTATATGCCTGTATATGTGTTGCTTATATTTTTCATTCTTGCCTATGTATCTTATTTTCATTGCCATTGTGGCTTCAATATTATCACACTTGTCTTAGGCTACTTTGTATATATTCTTTTCTGTTCTATGACTTTTAACAATGATAGGTACAGTTGTACCAGTAGAGACAGGGCCCCAAATAAAGAGGTTATATGAAGCTGCACTGCTCCTGGAGGATCTTTGGCAAGTACTGACTTTTAGGTGGACCAAACCTTTCTGAAACTGCCCGGTACACAAGCAGCCTATACGATTCCATGCTTCCCTGTAGCTGGTCAGCTCCAATGGCTATGTCTCCACCCTCTTCCTGATCTTTGTGAGATGGGTAGAATTTACGGTGATAGCAGTGCAGCTGCTAAAACTGTAACCCATTCTTAGTCATAAAGGTCAGGCCCTGAGTGACTGAGTGTGTAAATCCCTGTAGCTTTCTTTATTTTCATAGAACTCTTCTTAGGATCTGGCCCTTTTTATTTTTCTTTGAACCAGCAGCACAACATTCCTTAGGTATGACTGAGACGATGAGGCAATTAATTGTAACACTGACTTAGCTGTAGATACAGGTTGATACAAGTTGACATGGCTAACATTCCCCTTTAATTGTTTTTAAAGGAGTAGAGACGGGTTTAAAATGAAACAGCTAAGCAGAATATTGCAATAGGAAACGACGAATATGATTATATGCAAGTGAAATCTAGGGGGGCTAGTAGTTTCTTTTACCAGTTTGTTTTTCCTGGAGATGGTGCAGTGGAAGTGGTTACTTTTTAATGAGTAGTCAGTGTTTGCTGTTCATAGTAGAACTGTAAGTAGACCAATAAAAAGCTAGTTCGTTGAAAGATGACAAAGTTTGGCTTTGTATTATAATCTGTGTGATTCCACTGGCTGATAGAAATCCTTACGAGTTAGTGCAAAGTTAGCAAACGGAAACAAATGGTCTTGTCCTGCCAAAACAGGACACATGCTATTTGGGAAAGCAGTTTTTGCCCATCACTCTCTTAATAGAAAAAAGAGGAGAATGGAACCAAATCACTCAAATACTTTGTGAAATTAGTAAAAGGCCTAATGTAGTCATTACTAATGACAGGTGAGAGCTTGACCTTTTTATCCCAAAAGAAGTTGAAATAAAAATGGAAACAAACACATGTCCACAGGTGATCAGTGGGAAATAAAACCATTTCTAGTGATGTCCCTACTTTTTTTTTTTATTGACTCAAAAACCTACAGGCAAATTTTCTGTGCAGTAACAGTAAATGGAGTCAGGGGATAGAAACTTTCTTTTGTACAAGAAGCAGAAGTAAAATGTCAGTCAAAAACACTGAACATGGAAATACAAAAAGAGGACAAAAACCACTTTTGATTTAGCTTGTGTTTTTTAGAACAAGTATCCATAGTTATTAGCTTCTGGATTCCCTGACTGATTCTCATGTCAGGTGGGTGGCCTGAGGAAGTGTTCTTCCGATGCGTCTGTGGGGCTAGTAAGTAGGCCAAGTTTAATCAATAGAAAGTGATCACTTTATTGGGGCAGCATTAAGTTCCTGTGCCATTGATCACAATGTACAGGTACGTTGCATCAAATTCTGTCCTTAGTCATACTGGAATATAATTGGAATAACAGCATTAAACTTATGTGGAGCTTGTTCAGAAATCCAACTTCGTAACCAAGGATAAATTTGTCTCATTTTGGTCCATTAAGATTAAAATACACTGTAATTCTGATTTCAGGCAGTGCTTTTATTTAAAGCACATCCTCAAATGTAGCTAATAAACATTGATGGAAACTAATTTACGTTCTAAAATCTATTAATTTAATCATACTCATTATATAAGTCAACCAATAAATAGCAAGTAGTGTGAAACAACAAAACGAGCTAACCAATCTAACTTAAATAATGACAAGCACTACAATCTATAACAAAAGATCACGCAAGTTAACACTGTAATGGCGATTGCTGTTTTATCCAATAAATATGCAAAACTACAGCACTCTATTAGGTTTTTTCATACTTCGTGCAACAAAAATGTGGTACAAATAAAACCAAATTCTTATGGACTATTTCACTCGTGTGGAGAGGCCAGATAAAATCCTCTCCTCTACATTAAAGGCCATGAGAAGCTATTCCAGCGGGAGATTGTGGGAGAAATACTCCTCTGGGAGGAATGTGGGTATGTGTGACTGAGAAGGGAGAGCTGCATCACTGGGGCTAGAAATGTGCAGGAAATGGGCAGAACCAGTGTACTAAAACCCCTATGCTATGCAGGGATCCCTGAGCTGCTGTTCTGGGCAATGCCATACCTTCATAGCCTGACCATGGCCTGCAGGGTGGCTTCTCTTCCTCATGTATGTGAAAATACAGACTGCAGGGATATCATGGGTTTTGTCCTGAGAGGACTGGAAGCATGGGACTGGGAGTAAAAATTCTGGGTTGTTTCCTTTGGCTGTCAAGCTTTCCTAGGCTGGTAGCTTGTTTTTGGCAGAAAATATAAACATTCTTGGTGGTATACTGCAGTTGGTAGAGACCAGGTTGAAGATGACTGCAATGGGGAAGCAACTAAAAAAGAGTGCCAATTATCACCCCTGTTTAATGTGTCTATGCAGAGTTAAAGGCTGAAAGGGCCTTGTGAGCTGGAACCTCTTTTTCTTAGAGGTATAGCTGTCTTTGTTGTGGACTTTGTTGCAATGAAGCAACAAGGGGTTTGGGTCTAAAAATTATTATTTTTATTAGAGTTTCCACAACTCACACTGCACTGGCATCACCACCCTACTCCTGCCATTCCAGGCCAATGTGGAGGGAGACTTCTTGTAGCCACACTCCCATGTCCTAAAAACTGGTGCAACTGCTCCACGTATCAGTCAAGGGTGAGGCCCAACTCGGGGCATGTTCACTGTGTGGCTATGTAGAGGACTTCATTCTCCAGAGTTGTCAGGTCTTAGAGTCCTTTTTGTGGGGAGGGGGTCCTATCAAGATCCCTGAGTTTGACACTATGACTTGAGCCCCATGCCTGATCTTTCATTTTTTTGTCTTGCATAACCTAGTAGTAGCTGTATTCTGTGATTCTTTCTTTCCCTGAGGGGCCAGGGCACTTGAAGTCCACCAATCATTTGGGATTTGAATAGGCTGGGAGCAAAGTGGTAAAGTCCTCTAAAATAAAGGAGACTACAAGCTGGTAAACTTTAAAAGGCTTATTGTTGCATCATGGATGGAGACTTTCTTTAGAATACTCTAAAATACTCTTTTTAGAACTCATTCTAATTCCATGGCTTCCTCACTCACCCCTGCATTTTCACATTTGTTTTGTACTCAGATGTGCCTAGTAAGCAAGAGCACAGCATATTTGTTTCTTAGGGCCATATTTTAAGGTGGTCCCAACCCAGCATCTAAGTTTGCATTTATGATGGTAATATATATATATAGTGTTATTTCTATAATTGTATATTACCATCATAAATGCAAACTTAGATGCTGGGTTGGGTCTTTTATGATGGTAACTCTGACAAATACCTACATACATCTCTGTATATTTGTATATGTATATATGTATGTGTCATAGTTATTGTCATAAGTGCACAAAGAGGGAACATGCCAAGTCGATTACAAATCCCTGTTGCAAAGAAAATTCATCTGCTCATGACTTACAATGTAAAATACACATGCACTTTCTGCTTCATCCAGACATGAAAGTATTTTGTAAACAATAATTAGTGGCTGTCTTTGAGGTAGATAAGCATTATGTCTTTGAATGGAGGGATAAGAAATATCAAATGAGTTGGCCAAGGTGCCACAGTGAGTTTGTGCAGACCTGAGTAGTAGTAGAATAGAGGAGTCCTGAATCCTTGTTTCCAGAGCTAATCACGGGGTTAATTCCTTTCTTTTCTCATCTATTTTTCAGCATGATGCTAATGCTATTTGCAAACAGTACTGTATTTGTAAACACTACTTTTGAATTAGTTTTGTTCAGGCTGGGCCCTTCAAGCTCTATATTACTTTCCCCTACCCAAAGCTATTGTTGTCTGCCTTGAGTAGCTGGGAGATCCTTTTAAAGGTGTCAGGGGTTACCATGAAGTATTAGCACTGTTAGGTGTGCAAACATCTGCATGTGAGTCACAGGATAAATCCATATGCCCATATGAATGTGGACATTTGATTCCCTGGGGACAACTAGCAATGAGGCTTCTTGTGTCACTGCTAGTTGTCCCCAAGGAACACCAGTGCCATGAGCCCTCTGGTATGCAGCAGGTTACCCCAGATGAGGTAGGGGAGGCTGGGGCCAGTGCTGGGCTGGCCCCAGCAGCCTTACCTGGGGTTCTGGGTGCCTCTTGGGGCTGCAGCAGTGGTGATCCTGCTGCTCAGAGCCTGGCTGGCAGCCAGAGCATGGCTCCAGGTGGCCAGGCTCTGGTTTTGAGCAGCATGAGCCACTCTGCTTCTTTTCTGCACAGGTTTTTTTTGAACCTTGGATATCCAGGGGCAAGCAACCCCCGCCCCCCCCCATGCTGCTCCCTTGCAGTGCAGAGAACAGCTGAATGTGCAGTATGTAGCACTGCAGACATGTCTGCGGCACCACATATTGCATGGCCTCACTTGTCTGGATGTGGCCAGACACTTCAGATAGGAATCCATGGTGTCAACAACATTCTGGCCTGTTGTAGTCCGAGTTATTTGCAACAGAAGAATTGTTCTATTATTTTTCTGTAATCAAAAACCGAGTGAAAGCAGAGCCAGCATTTTCAAGGGGAGCCCTAAATCTAATGCTAACCTGCTTTTTCCTTTGATATGGAACTGATAAGATGCCCTGGTCTGTGCACCACATATCAGCTAGAGACTTTGGGACAGACTCATCTTGCTAGACTTTCTCACCATGTCCCGTCATTTCAGCTCTTTAGATTATAAAATACTTCTCACATTAGTATGCTTGGAAACTCCCCCTTTTAACAATCATTTACAGGCTGGCATGATACCAATTTACGTAACATGGTTTCATCCTACTCATCATTTCATCCTATGCCTGTGCTGTATTTATTTTTCCTGCAGTGAAAAAGGGTGGGCAAAATGTGAGGGAATTCAGTCTTTTTCTTGTTGTTTGTTTCCTTCCTCTCTAGACCCAGCAACACCACAGGAAGTTGATAGGAGCTACGTACACACTTTTCTGCTCCAGGGAGGCCTTGCCGGCAGGGTAGTTCAAGCTTCTCATTACTGCTCTGGAGCTGCGAGTTCAACCCTGCTTTGGACTCATGCCAAAACCTATTCTCAGTTAACCCAGCTGTAAATGAATACCTGCTTATGGTGCTTGGATGGGGCTGGTGGTTGGTGGAATGGTGGTTGGAGAGTGAGTTAGTTTGGGAAGCTATAGAAACAACTGTGTCTTAACTATGTTAACCCACTGGCCTGTTATGGTTAGCAGGACACTTGTCTTGATTCCTTCTTTTGCCAGAGAACAGAGCCCAGGATCCTTAGGTTGGTGAATAGGCCCAGAGGAGCTGCAGAACTTGCTACAGCCTCTTAAGGTCACTGGGATGACAGGTATTCTTCGATGAAAGAACAGTCTTGGACACTTGGATCCCTTCTGCATTTCTAATCTGTGCTGCATAAACTGTTTCACACGTTAATTATCCAGGCAGCTCTTACCTCCAAACTGCTTTTGTGTCCCTTGTATTTTCAGTTCAGGTTTTCCTGGGCTTCTTACTATCTTGATTTCATCTCATGTTTTGATGGTACTTCCCTTGTAACTCTCGGTCTTTTCCTTTTATTGAATACTATATCTACCTTATTAATCAAAAGAGCTATGAACCAGAGCTGGACAACCCATGGAAGCGGCTTTACAGCAGTGCATCTCTGACATGCCAGGGCCCCAACAGACCCCTCTGCTTTGCTTGAAAGCTGAATGAGTTTATGCATTGGAAGCAGACACCACAGGCAACAGCAGCCAAGTTGTGTGTACTGATGCTTGGCTTCTGTTACTGTTCCTGATACTTCTGTTTGTTTGTAAAGCTGCAGCTTGGGAGGAGAGTGGACTTGGGAGATGAATCCAGAACAGATATATCCAGTAATAGCTACTGAGTTGTTGAGATCCAGCATGTCAGTTTGGTTTCCATACTCCAACAGATGCTTACTTAGAGCCAGGGCTTTATGATTTCCTACTGATCAGGTCCTTAGGCAAAACCGCAGATCCCAATCTAGGCAGCAGACAGTTCTGTTGTACTTTTTATCCAGGCTGTCTGTCAGTTCTTGGTCCAGTAAATCTTCCCTTCATATCCTTCTAGCCATTCATCTCTGCCATGGACTCCTTGCCCCCAAACAGCCAGACAGCCCCTTCCCCCAAATGGCCAGATAACAATTTGACTGATTTCTCTGCTTTACTTGCTTCCGAGGGCATGTGTATGGCGGGAGAAGAATGAATTAATTTTGCAAAGGTCCCTCTGCTTGCAATAACAAGAGCATTTTTATACTTAAAACACAATTTTCTGGGCATGGGTGAAGGGATCACACTCAGGTTTTGCTACCCTTTCGTTTGGCATAATTATCAGATCTTTTGTTAGAAGAAGCAGGAAGCAAAGTCAAACAACTGGCCTCTTGCTCCTGCTCAGCACTGCTGTTCTGTTAGTATTTTAATGAGGGAATCCCATGAACATTAATGTCTTAGGGTGCATACAGATGTTATGCTTAGATCGACCTAATGAGGGTTAGGTTGATTGAAATGCCAGTCTGCAGAGACATTCAGGGAGGTTAGGTCAGGCAAAAAATGGTTGGCCCAATCTAATTTAGTTCACCTGAGGAGGTGAACCAAGACTGGGAATGGGTTAACTCAATCTAGTGAATGTCTGTACATGTTCAGAGCACAGCCCAGGGGCCGGGAAAGCCCAGCTGCTCATCTTAGCCTTGGGGTTGGCTGCACTTTTCATATCTCCTCCCTACCCTGACTGGCCTATTTTTAGCTCCCTGACTCTGCCACCCCAGGACGAACAATCTTCCAGTGGACCTGCCAACCCCCTCCTCCATCCCCACCCTGATTTTGCCCCTCCGCCTCCCCCACCTTGCTTAGATTAGACTCCCGACATGGCTCCCAGCACAAGCAGGACTTGAGCTTAAAGTAAGCTGCGTGATCACAAACCGGGTCCTATGAATATGCGTACATACCCTAAACTAACCTGTAATAATATACATGGGATATAGATGAGTGCAAAGAGGAGAGCCTGACTTTGGGGTATCAAGTACTGACTGTGCCTTATTTTTAGAGTGTAGCAGTGTTGTATGTATATCATTTTGAATGGTGCTGTGACCTGAAATGTAGGTCTTGGGTTAAGATTTCAGGGGTATCCTGAAATGTAGGTCTTGGGTTAAGATTTCAGGGGTATCCTTCCCTGGGATTTTTTCAAAACAGTTACACAAGACTTATTCCAGCGTATTCCAGTTACAAATGCTGCTGCTCTTCAGAAGAACTTTTATGAGCCCTGGGGGTAAGTCATTTCTGGCAGGGATGATTTAGCAGCATGCACTGAGAAGGTGAACTCCAGCAGAAGCAGGGAAATCACCCCAAACATCTCATAAATGCAGTGGCAGAATTTTAACAAAAGTCCTGACAGTCTCTTCCAAATCATCGCTGGTACAGACAAAGATGAAACCAGGGGGAGGCATACAGCAGCTTTCTGTAGCCAGAACTTCCCTGGTGACTGGCAAATATAAAAGCAAACATCTGCATGCCAGATATGAGCAGCCCTTGTGCTTGCCCCAGCCTGTCCAACTGTTGAAGGCATCACAAAACAGGCACTTGAATGGGTGGCTGGTTGAAAGGGCCTTGGCTATTCTGAGACTAGAATGGTGTTGGAAAACTAATAAAATACTTCTAAGCACTTCTGTTGGACTGTATTTAAACATGCTTTCATTGGCTGGAGGAGTCGGAGCAGGCTGACTGGGCCAATATGTGCGAGGAACTGTATTGAAAATGGTGCCCAGTGAATTAATGTCTAAATATGGCTATGACAGTGCAGAAGGGACCTCTGAAATTAGAATGATACAGAGGTATCAACAGCTGTTCCTTCCTGGATTCATCTCTTTCTATTTTCTTTTAAGGCACATAATCCAATAACTCTTTCAGTATAATTTTAATCTGGGTAATTATGCAGGTGGCAAATATATGAGATCTCAATTTCTGGAGGTCAGTGGCAAGCTAGAAAATGTCCCCATGGGGAAAGTAATATTTTTGTTGTCCTGGCTGTTGTCAGGCAGAGATTATATTTTGCTTCTGAACCAGTAGGAATAATAAACGGGTACCCTATATCTTCAATGTGTATTATAACCATTGACTAGTTAATCCTGACAATACTTTATGAGGTGGATCCAATTTATGATCTGTATAATCTGAAGTTAGGGGGAACAGTAGTCTAAATGGTTCTGTTTTTTAAAGAGATTGCTATCTTAAACATCCAACCATAGGGCCCAAATATAGGCTATACTGAGCACCCAGATTCCCTGTCTACACTGTCAAAGGATTAGGTTAGAGAGTACTAAGTAGGGTACGTCTGCTCCATGTGTGTTACCTCCAGAAATGGATGTAATGTAGCTGCCTTATCATAGTTTATGTTTACACCAGTAAGTTTGCCATTCCTGGCAATCTCAAGCTTTCACAGTGTAGAAATGCTCTGTGGGTCAGTGCCCAACACAACAATAGAATGTAGGTCTTCCTAACTCCACCTTGTGATTGTTACTTTTTGTACCGAGGTAGCAGGAGATAGCCCAGGATATCATTGTGCCAGCTGAATCCACTAGACTCTACATTGTTGTAGTTTTTATATCCTACACTTTGCTGTGTTATCTCTGTGCAGTAGAGACGCTGGCTTATATTTTTAATATCTGTGCTACGTTTGGTCACAACAACATAGCTGATGTTTGAATTTTACACTGGTGATGTTAAACATTTGTAGCCATTTTTTTTAAGGAGCACCCAAATGGAGTTGCATTTGTTATGCCGTTCCATGCATTTGCACAAAACCAATATGGCAGCTGGTGCTGGGGTTTCATGGACACATAATGGCCTAAATGCCAAAAAGAGGAGAAAAAAATCTATTTAAGCAATATTTTCCTCTCTATAGGAACTTAGTTTGTCAGCAGCATAAACACTTGCAATCATGCACTTCCTAGGATGCATGTGCTATCGAAAAGGGAGGTGTTAATTGCGGTGCTAATTACAACATGATTGCTTTGCACTTGTTTTGCACTTGCAGGTGATTAAATTTTTAACGAAGCATATTACTTGGCACTGTTAGCACAGTTAACACATTTCTCTCTCTCTCTCTCTTTTTTATGCCTTGGGAGAAGTCCCGCGCCGCAGACCCTTCTCTGGCTGTGATGTGCTGTTGTGTTTGGAACAAGTATCTGTTTAGTCTGTCAGTAGCAGTACCCCAGCTTCCTGCTTGGGAAAGAGCAGCAGCCTATTATAATCATACTCAGCATGACGGCACTGGCCAGATGCGAACGCAGAACCCACAAAGGTATTAGCTAAAAATTAGGCAATGCTGTTGATGCCAGTCTCCCAGATTTCATTTAAAAACTATGCCAACTCGAGCCAGTCAGGCAGCAGTGTCAGAGGATTTTGTAGGAAGGTAGAGAAATGACAGCAAGTTCCATGTGATTTATTTCTCCTTTACAGCGGGCATTCCCAGCTGAACCAGAGCACAGAAAACTTGCATCTGTTACATGGGCAGACTCGTAGCTCTGATAAGGCTGCGTAAACAGAGTATGAAGTGGCTTCAAAAATCTCAGCGAGGTGAACTAGTTGCTATAATTTGGAAAAAAACAGGTTTCTCTTTTCTGAATCCCTCTCAAACCAATCTGGATTTTTACGTGTGTATGTATTAGTCCTGATTGCCTCATTAATGAGCAGGCATGTTTTGACCCATGAATTAACAGCTATCTCAAATCTATCTTTACATTTGGGCCTGATTTAAATAAAATAGGAAACTTTCTGTGGACTCCAGGGGACTTTGGATTACATTTTGGCTGTGTCTACATGAGACACTCACTATGCAGTCATTTAGTACATGTATAAACAAGTTTATACACATACTAAATAACTGCACAGTCGTTACAAGTGTATACATGTACTTAATGACTGCACAGTAATGACTGTGCAGTCAGTGTCTCTTGTATAAGCAAGTTTATACAAGTACTAAATGACTTTGCAGTAACCTGAGTTACTGTGCAGTAATGCTGATGCATGCCTTTTTGATCACACTACTGCACAGTAACCTAATATTACTGTATTAGTGTTGTGTCACCGTGTCTGCCATGAGAAACTACTGTGCAGTAGTATCGAGCTGTTGTGCAGTCAGTGTCTTGTGCAGATGCGGCCTTGGTTAGTGGGCTAGTTTCATCGTTTACATAAGAGAAATAATGTCAAGGTGTCCAGAGATGGGCAGCAAACATGATAAAGGGCAGAGAAAGACTTCTTTAGGAGAAGAGTCTGGTGGGATGCTTTTGTCTAAAGAAAGTATAATTCATAGGAGAGAACAGAAGACAGTAATACAAAATAATACATGGAATCAAGAAGGTGCTTCTATTTAGCCTCACTCATCATTCAGAAGCAAGGACCATTTGGTGAAGAAGGCAACAGATCTAAATTGATAAGGAAATATGCTTTAGACAACACTTAATTAACCCTGGGAATGTACTGCCAGAAAATTTCATTGAGTCCAAGAGCTTAACAGGATTCAAAATGGATTAGACATTTATATGGATAATGAGAAGTACATTAGACCAGATTAAAACAAAAAAAAAAAAATATATATATATATAAGGCATACAAACTCTCATGCTTCATGGCATAAGCCAACAGCTAAGTATTGGGAATTAGGAAGAACCTTCCCCTATGGGCAGATTATTTCATAATTGTTCATTATGGGGTTTCTTGCACTTTCCTCTGAAGCAGCTGGTATTGGCTACTGACGGAGATGGGATACTAAACTAGGTAGAACAATTGTTTGATCCTGTGTAGCAATTCCTTTGTTCCCATATGGTATTGTTTCTGCTGCCTGATTGGATGACTGATATTTTTATAAATAGATGGAATTTGAGGCGATTACAAAAAGATTGTGTGACTACTACTGATGCATCTTTCCGCATGTGCATGCAGATACATATGGACATGATACACTTACACATGAATACTCAGTGGGCTTTCCCTTTCTTTTGAATAAAGAAAAATCGTTTGTAGGAATGACAGAAAAATATGAATAAAAGGGTTGGAAATATATTGCATGCGAGTTAATAGAATGTATTTGAACATACATTTGTGAACATGTGACAGCACATGCTTAGATCTAGCATGTGTGTACACACACACACACACACAGAAATCCTAAGGGATCTTGGACAATGTATTTGGTCCCTGGAAAAGTGGAATACAAAAGTGAATTGTGGCACCTAAATTGACAGAAAGTACTGTGCTCTGTAGTTGATTTACTTTTAGTTTTAAATGTTAGAATAAGATATAAATTGCTGGGAGGTTGCAGTGTTGCACACTATCATGACTTGGCAATTTCAGTCTGAAAGATCAGGGACACTGACCCCTAAATATTGAAAAGATGACATGAATGGATTTATCCATAGGCAATTACAGAGTTCAAACTTAAGGACCAAAGCATTGTGCCTTTTTTTGTGCTATGTAATTGTTCACATGTGGCTGTTAGCATAAGCACAGGACAAGCAGGCCTATTGTAGAGCAAAATTGACACCAGGAATATGTTTTCTTCAATGCTGGAGACACGGTATTAACAATTCAGGACAGTGACAAGGATCTCTTTAATGTTTCATGAATTCTATTGGCCCACAAATGGTAGTGCTTCAACTTTTTCACCATTTTGTCCATATGGCATTTACTGGCAGATCTGTCATGGATGAATAAATGACAGAGAAGGCAACCACTAGAGAGATGAAAAATCCCCTCATATGAGACCTGTCTCCAGGAGTTGTATGAATCCCCCAAAAGGAGCTGGTTTTATCCCTCCAGAAGAGGCTGAAGTTGGTGTAGGCCAAACCCAGAATGTTGCCAAGCACCTGCAGCTCTAGATAAAGTTGATGATAATTGTGGTTGCTCAAGATTTCTCAGGATTTGACCTCTTGTGAGTTGAGGGTGCCCATTTCCCTGGACCTATCCACTCAAAGCAGGATGAAGTCTTGAATTGCTCTGAAGGAACATATTGTCAGTGCAGTGTGTTATGGACTGCAGCTAAATGAACACTGTGGATTTAACCCTAGTATCAGTTTTGTTTGACTCAGAAAAGCATATGCATGCCAGCTTTTACTGCATGTAAATTAATGCCATTTTGAACTGGCAGGTTTCATTATCTGTAATTTCATTAAAAACAATATCTGTTAAAGGACCACTGACTGGTATTTTTATTTTTTTGCTTAATGGATTCAATTATAACTGTTGCAAACTTTGCCATTTCCCCCCCACCAAACTTCATATTCTAGTCTATTATTCACTGTCTGTCTGGCCCCCATCGTGTTTTCGCTGCAGATGTCATAACAGAAAGGAGATGAACAGGCAGCTCCCACTTCCCAATAAATTAATGTGCTGCAGTCTAATCCATGTCCCAAATGGGAAAGTTAACAACAATTTGCAAGCTTGTCACATCATCTAAAAAAATCAGATGGATAGTTTCCCCCCTCATGTGGGAGGGGAAAAAAGCTGTTATTGGGATGAGCAGTTATTAATACATTTAAGCTACATCAGGATGCCATGCAAATGGCACAATTAATTCATCTGCTGCATCAACCCAGTGGTGTCATATTTTTATCGGGAGCAACCTGTTTTGCATGCCAGAAACTAGGCTTTGGCTCTCAGAATTCATACATCATTTCCTCTGTTGCTCTGCAGCTTCCTCCCTCTGTTCCAGCTGGGCCGAAGCTCTGTTCAGCTGTCAGCCTTTCAGTGAGAATTTCTGCCCCAGACTTTGGGGTCAGTCACCTGTGAGTCTTCCACACTCCACAGCATGTGGTTACTGGAACGTGGAATCTAGGACTCGGTGAAACCTAATCAAAATCTGCCTTGCTGCTCTGCAGACAAACAGTCGTCAGCACCATTTAGCCGTCTCTAAGAAGCAAATGAATTTTTAGATCCCCACAGTGGACCTAAACAAGATATCCCTAGGCTTTCGCTGTGTGATATACAGACAAAGAGGTGCACGTCCTGGCTTTCTGACTGTGTGATTTCACTGGGAAAAGCCGTATGTGCAGCATCTCTGCTCCAACAAAATCAATCAGATGCACGTGGTTAGAAACTATGGGACACATCCTCAGCTAGAGTAAGCTAGTGTAGCTCTGGTGCATTCGCTGCCACAGTGCTAGTTTACACTAACTCCTGAAGCGACTCCCTTCTGTGGAGAGGAGCTGCATGTAGGTGTAGAGGACTGGGTTGTGTAAGCCCTTAAAATTTCAAAGCTTAGCTAAGGTTTTTGCTCTGGAAATGTTATGAGAACATTGGTTCTTGGGAGGTTTTTTCCCCTCTAATTGCTCCTTTAATTCTCAGCAGAAGGGAGAAACTTTATGTTCAGTTGTATTTCGGTGTTTCTAGTCACAAGGGCAAAGAACTGAACTATTAATTCAAGACCCCCAAAATGATAGGAACTTTTCTGAAACAGTGAGTGAGTAGCTCAGGTTCAGGGGCAGAGGTGAGGTGTGGAAGGGGGAAATTCTTTTTATAGCCCAGCTAATTTGCATATCCTTCATGTCAATGTTTTATTCCTTCTCCAATTAGTTCTTATTGATGGTAGACATGGCCAAAGCTGTGAAATTTGCAGTTTGATTGTCCAAAACCTCAGCGGAGTTTTGCATCTAGAGTTCCTTTGTACCTACGTGTCTATTTCAGGATGAAATAAACTTTCCGATTAATTGGAATCGTCTTTCAAATAAAGGGCTAGAGCTGGCTCTTAAGGCATGGGTAAGTGGTAAGGAGCCTAGAGAGGCTCAGAAGTATTGTGACTTACTGTCATTGCAGTAGTGTAGCTTAAAACTAGCTGAGTTAGGTTTAAACTAGCTGATTCAGGTAGCAATAGTAAACTAACAGCAGCAGTACGATACTCCATGGTGAGCTGCAAAACCTGTTCCAAAAGGAGGGTGTAAATATTTGAGAGTGCTGAGCTCTGTACTGCAACAGCAAGGTTGTCAATTAAAGCTAGTTCATTCATCTGTACACTACCTTACAGGGCAGCATGCCTGAAGAGTATAGGTCAGATGTTTCCTGGTACAATCTTTTGAGTGTGGGAAAGAGAGAGAGGGCAGAATTTCTTTGTGACCCTGCCGTCCCCATGCCCATTTTGGAGACTGTAGTGCCATTGTTAGTGCTGGTCTCTGAACTGTTGCACCACCCCAGTGTAAGAACTGGGAATATATTTGGACCCTGGACAAAAAATGGGTAAGAAACAGGGAAGAAGGATGCACTGCAATCCTCACTCCCTGTGCACTCACAGAAGTTCCAGACAGACTTTGAGTTCAAATGAGGTCCCACCCCAAAAGAGAAGGTAAATGGGTGGTTTGTATGGAGCCATGGGTAAATTCAGTAGAACAGGATATATAAATACAGTAAAGAACTCACAAATACATAAATGTGTGCATGTATGTGAACAAACACCCAACTAGCAGCTGCTGAAAACACCCGCACTGAATGGACCCCTTTGAGGATGCTTTTCTGCATAGTAAGTGTATATAGGCGTTCTACTGTTTAAGTTGGCTATACCCATGACAAAGATCCAGCAAGCAGTCACTTTTCCTCTTGGATGGTTCTAATGCCAAACAAGGGAAAGCACAGTTTGCTCCTAAGCTTGACCTAGTTCTACAAAGCAGCTGCAATCTGGGGTAGTGATCTGTTTATCTGGTGAAAAATCCAAAGTGGCACCCTCCAGAGAGGCAGGAAATCAAAGAGCTACAGATTCAGCTGCACCGAGATGAAACCCAAGGACTTCTCATCTTCAGAAAAGTCTCTGTCAGCTAGGCCAGGTAATGAGGAATCCCCAGGTCTTAGCTTAATATTATAACTAACAATTAAGTGTAAAAAGCACTTCCCCAAGCTTAGAAGTTGCTCAGGGTACTGCAGCATCAGTGACTAAATGGGTGATAAGCATTAAAACAGTGTAAAATATACAACAGCTGTTCTATTAAGGAGTTTGCCAAGAGTCTTGGCATGTAAATATAAAAAGGGGTGAATAGAGGCTGATGTCCACTGCCACCACATCAAAGATACAGTTATCTGGCAACCAGGAGCACAACAGTAGAACTGTATATGTGGGGAGGGTTGTAGCTGACTTTAGATAAGCACTGGAGACCAGCTACCATGCATTAGCTCAGTTTGTCATGAGGGCTGTTCTGATGATGAACAGCTCAGTTAGGAGGCCTTCAAAGAGGTCAGGTCTCTATGTATGGTTAATAAGGCCTCAGGAAGGGGATGGCCTGAAGGGAAGGCACTGAATTTTATTCACTATATGAGTATTCAGCGTGGTTTGAGTCTGCTTCACCTCCTGTAATCATCTTGCTTACATCAGGAATGCAAAGCACATGGGAGACAAAGCGTAGAGACTGCCATGTACACAATACGCCTGAGGCCCCTGCCTAGTTCTTCCCCTGTATTAAGATCAAATACTATTGCATCTTTCTGTAGGGCCTGCATGCAGGAGTTAAAGGATCATTGAAAAGGGTGGGAGCTTGTTCTGATCTGTCCTATGGGAGGGTCTTACCAAGGCGGAGTAGGAAGCCTGCACACTCTCAAAGAATATTTGTTGGTTGATTGATATTATTTTATATTTATTGATATTATTAGTACTAGCAGTAGTAGTAACTACTCCTCCTCTTCCTTCTCCTCTAAAACCATCTCTAAACACTCTTCCTATCTACCAGCAAAATTTTCCTATATTAACAATATCTGACCCATCTAGTTATCTGAACCTCCTAGTTCTTTTGGGCAAAGAGTGAGCTAGCAAGGTCTATGGGACAAGGATATT
Organism: Crocodylus siamensis; assembly: GCF_052110815.1. Classification (NCBI taxonomy): domain Eukaryota; kingdom Metazoa; phylum Chordata; order Crocodylia; family Crocodylidae; genus Crocodylus; species Crocodylus siamensis. The sequence continues at coordinate 130,156,244 of NC_143397.1, read as the reverse complement.
TTACAGAATAATTCTGTATCTTTTATATGCTGCTGCTGTTGTCACAACCCATGTTCAGAAACAACGCAACTGGGGGGAGCCCCATAGGTGTTGAGCCATATGTTGTTCTGCTGTATGATCCATCTGATGCTAATGGCTGAGGATTTTGGAGCCATGGATGAAAAAGGAAGCAACAGTCAGGTGTATTGAAATGTAGAATATGGTCTATATTTTTTAACTCTGGGTTTCTTCAAGGACCATGTTGCTTTTGGCTGACCCATATATTCTTGTGCTTTGATTACCTTTGTAGTGAATGGATGGCATAGAGTGTATTCCGTATGTTTCAGTATTTATTTAAATAGGTGTTTCCAGTGGAAACTCTTCCAAATTCTTGGGGATCATGTCACATCAAATTGCTCAGCTGTTCCTACTGACGTGACATGTTTCTTCAAGCACTGGGAGAAATGTCCAGTCCCAAGAATGTTAAAGGAGCACTCTGCTCCTGTCACTTCTCAAACATTAGATCATTTCTTTCCTCTGTAGTGGAGTGAGGCAAGCTTAAAGCCTTGAGCCCTGGGGGTTTCAGGATTTTGTTGCTGCATCTTCATCTATACATTTCCTGTTTCTTTGTGGAATGTAGGTATCATGCTAAGTAATTTTCTAAACCCTTGGCAACTAACTAAAGCTTTTCCCCCCCTTTCTGGATTGCATTATTGTTTGTTAAACCTTAGTAGTTTGAATGGGTTTGATTATTAGTTATGATTAACTTGTAACAAACAGAACAAAGCTGACTCCTTCAGTCAGCTGATGAATTAGCAAGCGAGGATGATGGTGAGATTGTGTAAGATCCAGTATAAACTGTAACTTTGCCTGCCTACAGTAAAGGTCTGATTTTCCTTTCCTTGTCACTAGTATAATTCAGAAGGTATTTTCATGGAATAAAAATTGAGTTTCACCAACATAAAACTACCATGAATCAAGGTCTTGGGAGTTTACTCTGCCACAGCAGTGCCTATCTTCTGATACTGCACATACAGACATAGTCATGATTCTGTTGCAATAGTGATTTTTTTCTTAAGTGTGCTTTGTATTCATGAAAGATTTATTTCCAGAATCCTAGTATTAGTTCAACTAATCTCTTGTAAATGTCTACCCTCATGAAACCTCAACAGCATCTGATTGTATTACTCAATGCACACATGTTGACCATGTTTGGTGAAGTTTCCTCTTGCTTGAAATCATGGAATGTTTTGTTGGTACAAACTGGTATTTAGTGACTTGATCCATCCATCTATGCTGTGGATTTGCACCAGTGCTTTTACATAGTAAGAAGGAATTGCTGCATTTAAATGAAAAGGAACCACCAAATTAAGTTATTGGGTTTTATATTTATAGCACTTCCTGGAATATATCACCACTTTAAAGGTGGGGGGGAGGGGGAAAATACAGTTCTGCCCTTGTCTTTGCTGTGATTCCTTTTTTATCAAGGCAAAATTCCCATTGCCAATAAAATGTAATCAGTTTTAAGTTTTTCAGTCATGCTGTGTGGCTTGTTCAATCCCTAAGAATTTGGACTGTGGAAATTAAAAATTGTGACAAAAATAAAAAGGGTTTTTTTTCACCTGAGTGAGCTTTCCAGCAACGGAACTGAGAAAGCTCGAAGGAAGGAACCATAAACATTTAGATGTTTAGAAAGTTATCTGCATAGGGTGTTTCCTTACTAGTGGGAACGTGCATTTCCCTGGGGACAAAGAGCAGCGGCATAAATGCTTGTCCCTGGGAAATTCCCATGCATGTGCACTCTGGTGCGCAGCACATTGCCCTGGGGAGGGGGGTGGGTAGAGAGGGTCAGGCTAGCATCTGCACAGGCCCCAGCAGCCTTACCTGGGCTCCTGAGGGCCTCCTGGGGCTGCAGCCATAGCAATCTGGTAGCACGGAGCCTGGCCAGCAGCTGGACCATGGCTCCAGCCAGCCAGGCTGCAGTTTCCCGTGGCGGATGCTGCTGCCATGTGCGCTACACTGTTTTTTTAACGCATGGGTTTTTTTTGACATGGATCTGTGGCTTTGCATACCACATGTCTGCCCTCATTTGGATGTGCCTGTAGATTGCAACTCTGACACAGTTATTTGAGTCAAAAGAGATGAGTAAGAGAGTTTCTTTCTCCCCCTAAAGATTGAGGTGGGATTGGGTAGAACAATGCACGTATCAGAATAATTATTCTGTAATGCTTTCCTATCATACTAAAGCCTGTGTGGTTGAGGGGAGGAGTACATGTTTGTATTGGAGAACAAATTAATTTTGTTACTAGTCTTCCAGGTAGTCCATCCTCAGTGTGAAGGAGATGTGTTGAACTTTAGAGGTTCTTCATCTGCAGTACATAATGCCATGTGAATTGGGGGCTGGACTTGATGATCTTCTGTGGTCCCTTCTGGCCCTAATGTCTATGACATCTATATGAGGCCAGGAAGAATTTTTGCAAGATGCTCATGCTTTAATATAGAAATGTAAAAGAGCAAGCTGGTAATTTTTAAATTTAAAAATGTTAATGACACGAACTAATCTGGCTTACCTGGCCCAGTCAAACCCTGAACTGTGGAAATTTGGCTTTAGAATGAATCTTTTGTAGCCAGGACTCATCTTTCTGGATCTCTGGAGTGTTTTCCCCAGTTTTTCAAATATACTGGACTGGTAAATGGAGAGGAGATTTCATTCCAAAATGTGACAAAGCAAATACAATGTTTTCTATTAAGCTGGCAACTGATATGTATCATAAGTAAGAGGGATTGAAATTAAAACATTTGGAAGACCACATTCTCATTAGTTTGTAAGGATATCTATGCCCTGTAATGATATTTGAGTTTGGAGACAGGTGTTTCCAAAGCAGACTGTGTTTTATGCTAATTTAGAATACCTCTTTTTTTAATGAAGGTTCTTTCTGTTTTTCACATTTTCCAATCACTCTGTAAACTTAATGAAGAAGCTAATGTCCTGCACAAGGCAAATCACTTTCCAGAGAGAAAGGAGTCAAGTTGAATTATTTCTAATTGCCAGCAAAACTAGATTACAGAATATAAACATTTAGGGGCTGTTTAAACTAGGAGTTATTTACTATTTTTAATAACTCTTCCATTCAGTAAAGATGCAAAGTATAGCAAAAAAATTCTTCTGTGTTTGGGTACGCTAGTTGACGAAAATTGTTATACGCCTTTTCTAACCTCTCCTTTCCCCACCCCAAAGAAAAAGAAGTTTAAATACATTGTTGAACCATGCCTTAATCTTGATAGAAGAGTGCCAGTATTGTAACGTTTTCTTTTGATTGGCACAGCAGAAACCATAAATTATTGTTTCTTTAAAGCACTTCTGAGACATGCTTAATACTCTAGAATCGTTGGCTAGGCACAGACATCACACTTTTACTGGTATAAGTGTGGAAACTGGCCTCTACCCGTAACAGAACAGAAGTTTGGTGCACAAAACTGGTCTGTACCCATAACAGAACAGAAGTAAAGCATACATAGACTGGTTTAAAAATAGTGGAACCCAGTCTAAGATTTGTTCTCCCCTACCCTACACCAAAGGGCAGATATGTGTTTTGTTTGCTACTGACCTAAACTACACCAGTTACAGAAAACTGCGTAACTTAGATGGATCCCACCTTGGGCTTTTTGAATGGCTGAATGTAGCCATAGCTTGTAAAACTATTATTCTGGGGAGAAAATATTAAAAAGTAATAGTTTCTGTATTTTTACTATTCATAGATTTCACAGACATTAAGGCTGTGGGGCTGGAAGAGACCTTGAGAGATCATTGGGTCCAGCCCCCCCACCATAGGAGGGAGGCTGGGCAAGAAATATATCTACCTGTGTTTTGAAGGAATCCAGAGTAGGTGCTTGGACCACCTCTGGGGGGAGTTTGTTCCAGACCCTGGTCACATGCACTGTAAAGAACTTTTTTCTTATATCCAGTCTAAATTGGTCTTTCCAGAGTTTATGGCTGTTAGACCTTGTTATCCCTTGTGGAGCTCTGGTGAACAGATGTTCTCCCAGGTCCTGATGTACCCCTGTTATGTAATTGTAGGCTGCCACCAAGTCCCCACTAAGCCTTCTCTTCTCCAGACTGAAGAGTCCCAAGTCCCTCAGCCTCTCCTCGTACAGCCTTCCCTCCAGGCCATGCATCTCCTCTAGACTCTCTAAAGCTTTTCCACATCCTTCCTGAAGTGAGGGGCCCAATACTGGACACAGTACTCCAGCTGCGGTCTCACCAGGGCCAAGTAAAGTGGGAGGAGACTTCCCTGGTTTTGTGTGAGATGCATTGGTGGATGCACGCCAGAGTTTGGCTAGCTTTGCCAGCCACAGTATCACATTGATGGTTCATATTCATCTTGTGGTCAATCAAGACCCCCAAGTCCCTTTTGGTCATGGTGCTAGCAAGCGTAGCACTGCCAAGTGTGTAAGTGTGCTGGGGGTTCTTCCTACTGAGGTGCAGTACCTTACACTTCTCTGCATTGAAGACCATCAGGTTTTAATCAGCCTACCTTGAGAGTGTGTCCAAGTCGGCCTGTATCCCCAGCCTGTCCTGTGGTGTGACCGCCCTCCCCCATAATTTGGTATCATCTGACTCCCATCTCCAGATCATTAATGAAGATGTTACTATGTAGACTTCCTTTTTAAACCAACTCTGAAGGTTCTGGGTTGGACTTTAGGGAGAAAAATAGTTGCAGTCTTTTCAGATAGAACAACTAGAAAATAAAAACAGAAAGAATGAAAAATAAAGCCACCAGTGCTTGTCTGACCCAGCAAGTGGTATTGTTTGCCTTTGGTAGTTGTTTCCACTTAGCTAGACTCACCTACTTCTAAAATATTTTATTGAAGGCAGAAAGTGAGCACAAGAACCTATATATACCAGGTACTGTTCTGTAGAACTGTTCCTGGACATATGGGGCTTCCAGTTTGGGTACATATTTCTCCTGCTTCCCTGTCACATCCCCTCTTTTTTATTTTTAAAAGCACATTTGATTTTGTGCTGAAAATACTTGAAACATGTAAATAGGTTTTTAGCTTTATTGTGTTTAAGTCCATATTCCTGCAAATGATGTAGAATACTCTAAATACTTGGTTTGAAATTGCATAAATGTGGTGACCTTCTGGGTAGGCCACAAGAACTTCCCATTGTTGCTATTCCTAATATTTTTCATGCTAGGCTTGCTATATTTGATATTTTAAATTGAGCCCTAGCACCCGATGAAAAGTGAATGTGGGAGCATCTCACCTTTTCTTTACTAGAAGTTGCAGTTGTGGAAAAAAAGTTTGCCAACTTCATTTGAACACATCCTAAAAGCTCAGCACCCAAGGCACAATGAAAAGGAACATAAAATAAATATTAAAAAAGTTATGACTTTTCAACTGATATCATGGTTTTGAGGTTATTAGATACAGAATATATATATATATATATATAAAGCAAATAGAATAAAACATAATTAATAGAATCATAGAAAATTAGGGTTGAAAAGGAGCTCATGAGGTCATCTAGTTCAACCATCTGCTCAAAGCAGGACCATCCCCAACTGTATCGTCCCAGCCAAAGCTTTGTCTAGCTGGTCTTTAAAAATATTCAGGGTTGAAGATTCCACAGTCTCTGTGTGTAGCCGGTGCCAATTCTGAGATACCTTTCTCATGAGAGAGTTTTTTCCTAATATCTAACTTAAACTTCCCTTCTTGCAACTTGAGATCATTGTTCCTTGTTCTGTCATCTGCCACTGACAATAGTCTAGATCGTTGGCTTTCAACCTGTGGTTTGCAGAGCCCTGGGGGCCCAGAGACTGTGTCTAAGGGGACTGTGAAAGATGACTACAATCAATCAAAAGTATGTGAATACTCACAAGTATAATTCAAAGGGATCCACATCTCCATACTCCGCATGTGGCCTCACCAATGCCAAATAGAAGGGAATAATCACTTCTCTTAGTTTGCTGGCAATGCTTCTACAAATGCAGCCCAGTATGCTGTCAGCCTTCTTCACAGCAAGTGTACACTTTTGGCTCGTATTCAGTTTGTCTGCCATATCCTTTTCTGCAGTGCTGCTGCTTTGCTAGTTGGTCCCAAGCCTGTACTGTGCATGGGACTGTTGTGTATGAAGTGTAGGACTTTGCACTTGGCCTTATTGAACCTCATGAGATTTATTTTGATCCAATCCTCCAATTTGTCAAGGTCTTTCTGAATCCTAGCCCTACACACCTGCATATCTATTGCTCTATCACCATCTTGGTGTCATCTGCAAACTTGCTGAGGGTGCACTCCATCCCATCTTCCAGATAATTGATGAATATATTGAAAAAGACCAGCCCCAGTGCTGATTCCTGGGGCACTTCACTTTATACCAGGTGCCAACCAGACATCAAGCCATTGATTACTACCCTTTGAGTCTGACAACTTAGCCAGTTTACTATTCACCTTGCAGTCCATTCATCCCAACCATACTTCCTGGATGAGTGTGGAGGGATGCAGGTCAGTGTGTGGGTAGGTATGGGGGGACTGTGGCTGTTGGGGCTGCTTAGGAGGAGAGGGTCCCCTGCCCAACACAGGGCAGAGCCCCTCCCCACAGCACATGGATTATCGTGCCTGCAGGGTTTCAGGCCCCCGCCCCCCAAGGGGCTACAGCCCCCACCAACTCCTCCTGCTGGTTTCCAGCCCCCTGCTTGTTTTCTGGAGGCTGGAGATGAGCAGGAGAGCAAGCAGGGGGCTAGAGACAGCAGGGGAAGACTTCAGCTTGTCTCCAGGGGCTTGCCTTCAGCCTTCTGCTCATCCCCCTGCTTGTCTCCTGTCTCCTGCTCCTTTCCCTGCTCATTTCATAGATTTCATAGACATTAGGGCTGGAAGGGACCTTGGAAGATTGAGTCCAGTGCCCCGCCCAAAGAGTAGGAAGTCAGCTGGGGTCATAGGATCTCAAACATCCAATTTGCTTTTGAAGATGTTGATTTGCTCATCTCCAGTCCCCTGCTTATTCTTCTCTGTTCCCAGTCCTTTGGAGGATGGAATCAAGCAGGAAAATGAGCAGGAGGCTGGAGATGAGCAGGGGAGTGATCAGGAGGCTGGAGACAATTCAGGAATTCTCCTGGTCGGCTCCAGGCTCCTGATCGCTCGCCCTCTCAGCTCCTTGCCCCACTATTGCTCCTCCACCTGACTCCAGCCTCCCGCACTGCCCACAGCTTACCAGCAGCAGCAACAGTGGTTGGGGCTGCTCAGGGCCTCATGGCACAGCCCCCTTGCATGGCAGGGGGCAGCAGGGCTTGGGCCCGGCTGCTTGGCATCTGCCACATCATGCGGGTGTGACCTGACTCAGCAGGGTGCCACGCGCTATCTGGAAGCTTGGGGGTGCTGCGGCTGTCACCCAGGGCTCAGCGCCGCTCAGCCTGAGCAGCCCAGAGCTCTGAGACAGTGCGTGATGCCCTGGCGAGCCGGGCTGCACATGTGCGATGCAGCAGCACGGGTGCCGGGCAGCTGGGGCCAAGCCCTGGGGTCCCTGTGCAGGAGGACTGTTCCATGAAGCCCTGAGTGGCCCTGACCGCTGCCGCTACTGCAGGTGCGTGCAGGGGTTTGGGGCTGGGTGGGAGAAAAAGCGGGCAGGGGAATGGGGGAATGAACAGAGGCTGGGGTTGGGCGGGGACCCCCACATGCTCCCCTCTCCTTGACCCCCCAGCTCCCCAACCCTCTACTTACCTGGCACAAAGCTGGATCCAGGTCCCTGCAGCTTGCACCTCTGCCTCTTGCAGTGTCTCAAAGGGGTTTGAGACGCTTCAAAGAGCATGTGCGCATTTGTCTGGATGCGTCTTGTCTTCCTATGTCCTTAGACCAACATGGCTACAACTAACAACCCTAAAAAATATCCAGATAATTTCCAGACATATATAGCACAGCTCCACCCTGATTAATCAAGTCTGACTTTACTATACAATATTGGTTTTTTTAAAATTAAAATTGAGAGAACTACATATTCAGAGCACTATGAGTGGTCTCTGAAAACTTAAAGAATAAGTAGAAGCCATTTTTTCCTCCTCTACATATAAGATACCAAACTCTAAAAGCAATTGCAGGTGCAGCTGAATACTATCCATTATCCTTGCTTGTTCTCCTAATCAGTGCAATGTAATCTGCTTCTAAAAATATTTTATTCTGAATGATTGTTGTTTCTGAGAGCAGATGTGGCTTACAATAGCTCCACTTACCAGAATTTTCATACAGACAGATATTCCGGTTAAGATTTATTTAGATTTAATTAAATACCTTTTACCTATGATTACACTGCTAGGGTATAATGCTTGCATACCTTTACATGTTGGTATTGTAATATAAGCCAATAAAATCCTTTGCTATGAACTTGATTTTCAACTTACTCAGGCCGGTATAAACCAAGAGTAACTCTGTAGAAGTCAAAGTGCATAAAACTGGTGAGAGAAAACTGGTGGTTAGAATCAATCCCTTTGTTTCAAGTAGAGGCAAGTTTTTTTGTGGAGAGAAGAAAATAAACAAGTATTTCATGGTTGCTTTCTTTCTGCACTTATTTTTTGATTCTATTATTTGAACAAATACAATTTTACTCAATATATATTACGCCAAGCCAATGATTCTGTCTAGCTTCCTGTAATATAGCTTTTATGGCAGAGAATACTCCTTTCTTGTCTAGCCAAAGCACGTTTTCACATGATTTGCACTGATAATATAACTCCATACAGTAGCTTGATAGAATATATCACTCTTCACAGTCTAGCAGTCCCCCTCCTTAAATAATGGAAGTGGTAGACTCTGTGCTTGAATTTAAGCATTTAAAAATATATAATGGTTTGCATACTGTGCAGTGATTTGTAAAATGTGAATGCCTACAAAAACCATGGTTACCAAGCATAACATTATCTTATTTTTACTTACACAACCAGTAAAACAGCTGGAGGTCTAAAATCATGGCCTGGCATTAAAAGCATTACTACATTTTATCCATACAGCACAAGGCTGTCCTTTAATTTGGGAGAAAGAAAGAGAAAGTGCTATGATTACTGGAAAATTAACACCTCCAGTTTTAATAGACTGATTATACTAACAGGACTTAAATAGATAAAATTCCAATTGAAGGAATTCTATCTATCTGAGGAGTGAATAACATACAAGTAGCTTTGAGCTATGTGCACACTAGCATCGATCTTCAGTGCTGAGCCAGAGCCGTTGTAGGAAAGTAGATGTTTTCTCCCATTTTAATACCTCTCTGTGTGACACTATTTGACTATCTTTTTACTGTCTCTAGAAAGAATTGTGATTTGCCATGCAAACTTTTAGAACAGTGGCTCTCAAGCTTTTGCAACTTGTGGTATCCTTGTGAATTTGTGGTATCCTTGTGAACCATATCAGAAAATGCCATCTCTTAGTGTTCACTCTTCTTTGACTACAGAAAAATAATAATAGATCAGTTCTTCTGGTCCAGAGAGCACAGACAGACCACAACTATGGATTTCTATGTGAAATCTCTGGGTTTATCTTGTAAATCATGTTTGCAGACCTAGTAATGCTAACTAATATTGGCACCCTGGTTGAGAATCACTGCTTTAGAAAGCTTTCCCTCACATATATAATCATAATAAGCTGCTTTGGCAGGAATCCTTGCTATCAGGAAAATTATAAACTGCGTCACCTGCACAAGTAGGAATGAGGCATATAACTCAACAATCCTTTTCTGCTATTGGCTCTCATTATCATGCCCATGTGCAATCATAGACTAATATAGAAGAGATAGTTATGTAGAAGGGAATATTGCTGCATTGGAATAATAACTAAATTATTCTTTCAAATATATTGCCTTACTGAGTCCAATCCTGCAGTCCTTACTCAGGCAAGGACTATATTATCAGTGAAAGAGATTTTGGCAGAGTAGGGCTTGCAGGGGAGAATGGCTCTTAATCCCTCCAGAGGTGGGGGCAGAGAGACCTGCCTTGTCTTCCCATGTTTCTCTTTTGTTGTCCGTGTGAAGGGACATGGTGAGCTCCCAAGAGCCATGGAAGGGTCACTGGGTCTTATACAGCAGAAGCTACATGGCCTGCCTTAGTAGACTAATCATTTCCTCTAATTTTAAAGCAAGCTAGTGAAAGATCTACAAAGGCGGTATAGCCAATTCTGGCTGCTCAAGGCTTCAAAAAAGTCAAGGCTCCAAAAATCACAAGATTAACCTTAAAATCACGATTTTTGAAAATGCACGTAGAGTTCTTTTAGTTTGAGACTTTAGTTGAAGCTTTTCTTTCCTGTTGGGAAGATGGACAGATTTTCTTTCTTTTTTTTCTTCTTCTTCTTTTTTTTTTTTTTTGGTATTATTAAGTCAAACAATAAATGACAAGAGACTCTGAATGAAGTCTCAATAGTTGGCAATGCTGCATAAACACAAAGGTTCTTACCTTCAACTGGAAGTCTTATTTCATTGAAAATCTTCCCCTAAATCCATTAGTTAATTTTGTTAAAGTTCCAAAGATACATATGTGTGTACTGGCTTCAAAGGAAAGGTCAAAAAGTAAGTAAAGACAATCATATAAATTAGCTGGTGCTAACACTTTTAGTTTCAATGGAATTACACTAGGGATAAGTATGGCAACTGTCATCACAGGCTAAGGAGTTTTGCTGTGTAAAGAAAATATAAAACCCATTTAATGAATCCTTGTTTTTTTTTTTCTGGACAGTCTACATCAAGTACTGCTGTACCTGATGCTGGAGAATTCCCTCTTGAACACACAGAAGCACTCAATCTAACAGTCCCTTGAGAATCCCTGAAACCAAACGGGAAGCAACAAACAGAAGATTTCACTCTGCACCTGATCAATATTACTCCAATATCCGGTCAGGAGATGCAGGTGCAGAGTGAAAACCATCAGCACATATCAAATCAGCTGCAAGAAGCTGCATATCCTTAGGAGTCTCTCTTCCAACAACTATAGATCTCATTCATGTCAGGTTAGGGCTGCAGATACTCCTACCGCATCGGCAGTAGAAAGAAAACAGCAGTGATTTGATAACTTCCATTCATTTTCTGCCAATGTCCATGGAATGGTAGGCAATTCAGTGAAATCTCTTGCTTATGACATGAATTTAAAAAATAAGGTACTGAACTCGGACTTGTCTATGTAATAAAGCTTTAAACAATTTGGAAGAAAAAAAATTGATTCTGACCTCATTTCTCAAGCTCTCCACCATTGTCTTGACTGATTTACACTAATTTAAGTGAGATTTGGAATTGGGTTTGGGCTTGTATATTAAAACCTGGAAGGTCTCTTAGGAAATGCTTTGGCCTTGTCTTAGTTGTCTGCCCCAGAGGAAATTGTCAAGCTTTAAGAGGATTTTCAAACCTTAATGCACTTCTCATCCTTTATTCCCAGTCCATGTTGGGTTTCCAGTGTACACTATCTTAACTATTCACAGAACCATAGGTATTACTGATGGGGAGAGATGCTTTATGCAAATCAGCCAGCACAAAACTGATTTTGTTGCAAGCCAAATCCTCCCTGAAGCTTTCACCAAATTTGCAAGTGTATGGTGACAATTTGTGCTATGCTTAGCCAAAACATGTAGGCCAGTTGAGGAAAATAAGCCTGCAGTGATTTTAAGTCTTCTATGCAGTCACCTGATCTTGGTCTCCTTTCAGCCCGGGGACCTGGCTAAAATGACAGCAGCTTCCATGTGTTCCCCTTGAGCTGTGGTGGTGCCCATATTCTTTGTGGGCTACAAACATAACTTGAGCCTAGCTTTTCCATCCCCACCCAACCCAGTTTCAAATAAGCATCAGGTACAAGAGCTTGTGACAGAAATCCTTGAAGAGCATCCCTACAGCTTTCTTTGCACTGGCTGAACAAGGGGCATCCTTCCTCCACCAGAATCAAGGGTGTTTAGGCCCAGTTATGGCTGCTCTGGCCTTTGTACCATGTGTAGACGGTGTGAATTGAAATGAGGATATTACTCCAGGCATTTAGAAAGCCCAAGTGAAGTTTCAAGTGAATTTTCTCCTTCTTGGAAGGCTCCAGTTCCATTTGTCTTGTGAAAAAAAAAAGCTCAGGGATGCCAATGAAAATGATTTCTCTGTAAAGGATATGAAGTTATTCCCAGTTTTCCTTCTTAACGTCTCCATGTGTTTAAAATGTCAGTGATACTTGCCTACGTGCTCCCAGAGGTGGTGCGGGGATTAATTAGATGAGATAATATTCCTGGTGGGTTGGAACCTCAAAGAACCTGACTATTATCACTGAAGAATAGCAAGGGTAACACAGACATCCCTATCTTATGGTGGACTAATAGGGTCTGAGGAAGGATCCACTGTTAAAGCTTGTGCATAGTACTGAAGACTTGGGTGCTATTGTTGCCTCTGCCATGGGCCTTTTGTGTCACTTTGAACAAGTCATGTAGAAGCAGATTGATGACGATGTTCAAAATAGGTTAGACTGGAGCATTTATTAATATTGCATAGTCCCTTATGCCACAAGGTGCTATCAACTGTGAGCAAGGGTATCTGCACTGGATCCTTTATTAATATGTGTGGGTGTATCTCATTGTGCTTCAGTTCCCCATTTTTAAATTGGGGATAGTAAGGACTCCTTACCATGTATGGTTGCCAAGGGGGTGTATTCATTGATATATGTAATGACACTTAAGGTACAGTGATAAGCCCCAAAGGAAAGCCTGTCAATACAAAAATACTGTGACATAAGTCCATTGGTGGGCTAAAGGCAAATTGCCAGCAGAACAAAGCTTACAAAGAGCTAATGCTCCTGCTCAAAGATTGTTGAGAATGAAGCTGTGGAGTTCTGATTCTAAATCCCATGTTTGCGTATCTGCACAGAATTGAGGCACTTCTTCAGTGCTTGCAGCATGCAAGACAGGGGAGGAATTCAGTAGCACCTATCAGAGGTGAGGAGCAGAAGTGAAACATAGCCCCTTCTCCCAGCCAATCTGCCTGATGGAGAGGAGTGCATGTTGTACCGTGGGGTAGGGATTAGCAAGAGGTGCAACTCCATGCACTCTCAGAGGTATAATGTGGATCGCAGTGCTTCTGGAAACTGCTATGGTGGCAGCTGTCTGGAGCAAATTTATGGTGGGGATGTCATGTCGCACTAATTTTTATATATAGGGTGCACATCAACTGATTTATACGAGTTGATGAACTGCATGGAGAAGCTGCAGTTCTTAGTTTATGATACTGTGCACACTTTTCCTGAAATTATTGCCATGTCCAAGGACTCAACATTGACTTGATTCCATGTATAAGGATCAGAGGAGGCCACAAACCATATAATTAAAAGGGGGAAGTGTTGCTTAAATACAATTATGGTTAATAATTATGTCAAATAATTGAGGAAAAAGTCTATGTTTAAAAAAAGAAAACAAAGTTTATATTAAATATAGTTCTCTCCCCTTTTGTATTCCCTGCAGATAATGTACACAAGATAACTATCAGGTTTCAGTGTGTTAATGTGTGGTCTGTGTAATCTTTTTTGAAAATCATTTCAGCTCCAAGTGAGTTTAAAGTTTCTGAATTAGTTAAAACAGATTTGGTCTATTGAATAGCAAACATAACAAACTTAAATACATGCAGCTATGTCATCAATAGGTGTGCAAGTGTGAAGGAGATAGAAAAACAAATGGTGTGATTTCAAATAATACACCTGTATGGAACTTATACATGGCACACGGTGACATGTTTATAACTCCATAAGAGCTAGTCAACCCCCAGATGTTCCAAACTCACAGTGTGGACATCTGTTTTTAACAGTTTCCAGGCATGCCAGTGGGAATGCAGTCAAAAGTGGGCTGGATATCAGTTGCATGAAAAAAAAATCTAATACATATTCAAGCCAGTTTGAATGTGGCTTCGTTTTCATTAACGCCTGCCCCTTTCCCCCATGATACCCTACCTCAGGAAAAAAAAATCTAAAGCAGCAATCTGAATTACAAAACAGCTTGTTAAACAAGTTGGCACTCAGTTTTACATGCATTTAAACTTTAAGTTCTCCAGAGTCTCACTGTGAATTTGAATTACTGGAGCTGGGGACTGCTTATTAAGAGTTTGTTGATGGAAGACCTTAGTCTTCTGGATGTTAAGCGTCAGTCCCATTTTTGTATGCCTTGGTAAAGATGCTGACAATTGCCTAAAGGCCTGCTTCTGAGCGAGCACAGGTTACAGCATCATCAGCGTACTGGAGCTCAGTGATTGAGGTTGGGGTGGTCTTGGTTTTGGCTTGTAGTTGGCTGAGATTAAACAGTTTACCATCCATTTGGTAGTTTAGCTCCACTCCAGCTGGAAGTTTGTTGATAGTCAAGTGTATTGTGGTAAGGATTATTGAGAAGAGTGCTGGAGTGATCACGCAGGCTTGCTTAACTCCCGTCATAACCTTAACAGGATGTGCGATTGATCCGTTACTGAGAACCACCGCTTGCATATTGTTATGGGGCAGCAAAGAATGGTAATGAATTTCAATGAGGCTCTGGGGTACACTGAGTATTCCCTGTACCCTGGAATCCATCTCTCACCGTACACTGACATCAATGAAGAAATCCAGTATCACCACAAATGTGCAAGTGCAGCCTGTGGACAGCCGAGGAAATGAATGTTCAAAGATTGTGACATCAGGTCTGAAACCAAATTCATGGTTCATCAAGCAGTTGTGATTTCCACCTTAGTATACACAGCTGAGATGTGGACAATGTACAGGAGACACCTTAAATCATTTGAGAAGTACCATTAGTGCTGCCTGCAAAAGGTTCTTTGAATCCAGTAGGAAGGTAGATGCACCAACATTACTGTCCTCTTGCAAGCAAACACCATGAGCACTGAGGTGATGATCATCTTACATTAACTTCACTGGGTTGGCCATGTCATCTGGTCTATTCCAGATTCCCAAAGTAAGTTTTATTCTCCCAGCTCAGTCAAGGCGTATGCTCAAGAGGAGGGCAGAGAAAGCACTTCAAGGACATCCTCAAAGCCAACTTGGAAAAAAATGCAACATCAGCATCAACTCTCGGGGGACTATTGCCCAGGACTGCCCCAAATGCAGGAAGAATCTGCCGCAAGGACCTGAGTACTTTGAAATTTTACAATGACAAGAGGAGATGAAAAAGTGGGAGCAGTAAAAATAGTATGTTGTAGACTGGATCAGGACCTTGAAGCTATCCATCTCATACAGAGACACATGCCTGAGTTCCAACAGTTTGTTGATCCCAGATTGGTTTTGTTGGCCATCTTTGGACCCTCAGATATGACAGTTATGGAATTCAGTCTTCTTTGGCTGTGAGGGATTGCTGAAGAAGAAACTTCAAATACTGTATATAGCTAGGAAGTCATACAAATAGCATTACTAATTCAATCTGAATGAAGCACTGTTACCTTGGGTACTCTTTCAAGCATGAATTCAGTGTCATTAATGACAGTGGCAACTATGCCACTGACCTCAGCAAGCACAGGGTCAAGCCCACATTGTTTATCTGGCCCTTTGTGTTCAACTGTAGGAACTGAACATAAAAATCTAGCACTGAGACAACATAAAGCTTCCATCCTGTATATCTCACACTAGGTGGTGTGACCATAAATGGTACAACAAAACATTTTACATTTAATAAACAAAATAAAAGTTCTACCTAGGTACAAGAGAACGAAGATAATACTGAAATAGAAAAACCTCATAGAAATATCTGAACTTTTTAGTGCTTGACTCTAGATCCTTAACATTTCTCTAGTTTGTTTGTCACTCTCTTAAAAAATTGTTAAATTAATTGAAAAATTAACCCCCCCCCAGTTCTACTATCCTGTGTTTTGGAACTGGTATCAGTACAGCAGTATTAGCACGGTACTATGCCCAGGCTAATATGATCTCCAGATCTTGTCAGAGGAACTCCTCAGTTTCGTTTTCCATATCTAGTGTGTATGTGAATTTCTGAATGTGCTTGAAGGACTTTAGTCAGTGCTGAGCACTTAGCTGTACTTACAGGCTCCACTCCAGGGGTGGGCAAAATGTGGCCCAGGGGGCCGGGTGTGGCCCACCAGGCCATTCTATCCCACCCACAGGGCCCCTAAAAAATTTAGAAAATTAATATTAATCTGCCCTGAATCATGCAGTCCTTGATGGCTTGCCGAAACTCAGTAAGTGGCCTTCCACCCAAAATAATTGCCCACCCCTGCTCCACTCCTTACTCTGTAAACTTGAGAGATTTAGTTCTCCTTAAGTCTCAACAGATGAGTGTGTAAATTCCTGTGACCAAATAGCTGTGCAGTCAATGAACTGTGCGCACAGTTGTACTGCATTGTACAACACACGTGTGGTTAATAGTTTAACAAAAATATTACTCCACATGTGCTCAGTCTTCTTCCCCCCGCCCCAAAGTTGATTACTTTATTAATTTAAAAGTGTTTCTCTGTAAACGTATTGAGAGATGCTTCTTTTAGTGTAACTTGGGGGGCGGGGGTTGGGGAGGGTTGGGATTAAAAAAAAAACTTTCTGAAGAGACCTACCTATAAGAAAAGACCAGATATGAAACTTTTCAGCCCCAAATTTAAGTCCTCCATTTTCAAACACATATACTAGCTTTGGTGCCTAAAGTTTTCGGGGCAGGCATGGGCTGCAGGTGCAGGATCCCACCCTGCTGCTCTTCCCCTTGCCCTCCACAACCCACTGGGCATGACCCAGCACAGCAGGGAATGGCAGGGCCGCACGGAGAAGCTGCAAGCTCTGTGCTGCCCTGGTGATGCGCCCCCTGTGCACACAGCTGCAGTGAGGGCAGAGGCATAGGGTTACACCCCTCAAAGCAGCCATGTGCACAGGGACGTGTTGCCAGGGCAACACAGAGCTCGTAGGGACGAGCAGCTTCTCCGCATGGCCCTGCTGTTCCCTGCCATGCTGGGTCATCCCTGCTGGGCTGCAGAGGCCCCGGGGAGCAAAGCAGGGCAGGGGCCTATGCCTACAGCCTGTGCCTGCCCCGTGCACAGATCTGAGGGGTGCGGGTCCCTCCTGCTCCCTTCGGGATTGTGCACCACGGTGGGGAGCCAGCCTTCCCCTCTGCAGCAGGCAGAAGGGGGAAGCAGGGGAATGGGGCTGTGGTCCTGGGTCCATAGCCAGCTGGGGTCTCCTGTGGCAGGGCTGGGACAGCGGGGACTGGGGGGGTAGGGGCACCAGTGAGGTTGTGCGAGCTGTGGGTGGGGAGTGAGAGACATGAGCAGGGCTGTGGGGAGCCTTTAATTTTAATCACAGATTTGAGGGGTTTTATCAGACAATTTGTGATTTTTATATCAGGGAAAACCACCCATTGATCATACAACCTGCCAGTTAGCCAGACATTATTTTTCATGCAACTGAGAAGAGACGATACCCACCCCACCAGCTTCCTTTTGAAGATTTTAGCCTTTTCTAGTATTTTTTATACAACGGGCCATATGACCTTTGCTATTTACTTATCAGGAGAAGAAAAGAAAGCAGTTTCCAGTATAAAATGTTATACATCTGAGGTTATTCCCCTTCCCCCTCCCAACATGAAGTACTGTAGATCAAGAACTGTCACCGAACCTGAAGCCTCCCCTAATGTAGTATAACTCTTAATCAAATCCTTCATTTCCCCTGATCAAGGACTCCTTAATTACATTTTGCAGACACAACAATGCAGCACAAACTTATCAAAACAGCTGTGGGAAAATTTTCAGTTTGGAGGAAATACTGCTGGGGAGGGTAATTCTAGTAGTCAGAGTTTCCCTTGACATGCAGTTAGCCCAGTATCCTCTGTCTCCTCTCAGGCCAACTTGCATTTTTGCAAATGGGGAGAATTTCTGATTGGGCACAGCAATTTGTGCTGGAATTCCTTGGGGTTGAAGCAGCGGGGGGCAATTTTTAAATGCAGTTGCCTAGAGATAAGAGGCTCAAGGGGAGATTGGTATCCACATGCTGCTGGAAGAACAATATGAAGGCACCCAAACCTACTAGTTTACAAGAGAATTTAGGGATATCATTTTTCGCAAGTGTAGTTCTTAAATCCACCATACAGCACCTGAACAAGTCCCCTGGATTTTCAGAAGTGGGAGAAGCCACAAACAGTCTCTAAGATGGAAAGGAGCAGTTCCTGAGAGCTCAGCATGTCTAAGGCAGGTTATCTATGAATGTTTCCACTCTTATTTTGACCACATTTGCCACCTACTCAGATTTATGAAGTATAGCTAATGGTTGATGTAAGTATGGCTAGATTGATACTTTTACTAGTTTCACAGAAACCTGTTTGACCTACCTCCAGCCACTAAGCTGTGGATTTCTTCTGGCTTGGTTATAATGCGTTCTACTGCTCCTTAACTGCTTCTAGAAATGTAACATTTTTGTAAATGTTTCCTTGGTAAGCAATGGAAGATTTGGTCCTTCTCTCATGGTGATTTTAATATGGTGTCATTCCATTGGCTTTTAATGGAGTTATACCTCATTTTCATCACTTCAAGTGAGTGCACAATAAGGCACTAAGTGTTAAGTACAGGTTCATGTGAGGGAGCAGAATAAATTGCTTACACTATTGCAAGGAAATGTGATGCTGAGCTAATATTTTGCAAAGCATCTTTTCTCAGGGAAGCTAGATCTTTGTCTTCAGTGAATCATTTTGCTATAGCAAAACTGGTATGTAAAGGGATATATTCCATAATTTGTGTTTATTAAATTTCTCCTTCATGTTCCTTTTATGTCTCTTTTATTAGATGTCTCAAAGTCTCAGGGGATCTTAGACATTTTTCAAGTAACCCTTATCTAAATCATGGAATTCTACAATTCATGTTCCTTCTTATGATGATTATTTCTTATTGGTCTTCTTCCATTTTTACCTTATAAAATTGTAAATGCATTAAATTAATAATGAAAAATTAAATCACAGGAGCTCAGTATATCCTAGATAATGACTGATATGTTCTCACATGTCTGTCTAACAATACACTATCATAACTTTTCTTTATATCCAATAATGCTTTTCATCATTGTGCCATACACAGCACAGAACTGTAGAAGATTGTTCAGATTCAACCGTGCTTACCTTAACTGAAGTCATAGCTAATGCCAGCAACTTTTTTTTGGCTTAAGTACCTTAAGATAACATATACTGAGTTTCCTTTAGACCTTATATTGATTTTTATGGGTAAATAAGGATATTGTTATTATATAGCAAAGAAAACATATGAACAAAATATATAAAGTAGAGTGCTAAGCATCAGATGTAGTCTCTCTCAGCAACTTGTTTTAGCTTTGGGGTTTGTCAGAGGGCAAAAGAAGTGGGAATTTGAATGGGAACTACCAGACTTAGAGGCTGGAGAGCTGAGTTTGATTCCCAGCACTAACATAAAATGACTTTGCCATTCTGGGCAAGTAGCTGTTTTTTGCTGGACTAATAATTCAAAGCAAATGCAACAGTTCCCTACCATAGCATTGTCTTGGGAGGCATAATTAATATTTGTGCTGTGTTTACCCTCCCCATAAAATAGCCATCTTTCCTTCCAGTCACAGAAAAAAAATATAGGCATCTGGCTGTCTTGCAACACAATAGATTTGCACTGAGTGAGGCATCAGCTCATTAAACATCTTCAAGTGTAGCTCTAGAGGCCAATTTTGAGTGACCATCCTTTCTGCACTAATTAAATGTGATGTTCATATCTAACAATCTTGAATATACTGTGGGATTCTTTTTCAGATTTCTTCTTTTATCTGCTTGTTGGGCTCTTCTTCCCTTGAAAGCCTTCATTCCATGCTTAATGGACTGTTTCCAAACTCTTTGATCCTCAGCAAATTCATTGCCTTTGTATGTGTCTTGCAAACATCTCTGAAACGGAAATAAGGATTCCAACATACTTTTCTTCCTGTAGAGTTCTCCATACGGAAGATCCTTGGGGATACACACATTTCTTTTCCACATATGACCAAACCATTAAGGCTGGCATTGACTAAGAGGAGAATGGATGCTTGGAATGTTGGCAAGTTCCAAGACCTCAGCATAGGCAACTTTGTCCTGCTAGGAAATTCCTAGGATGTGGCAAAAGCAATATAAGTGACTGTTGAGGTGCTTTTCTGTGGTTTTCTATAGTATGTGGTTCAGGATTTGCTGCTGTACAAAAGAGTGTTGATGATGCAAGCATGACATACTTTGGTCTTAGTCTTAACTGTCAGCTTGTTGCTGTTCCACACCTGTTTGCTCAGCATGCTCATGATACCTGATGCTTTGCCATTACAGGCGTTCAGTTCAGCCTCAAGTGACAAGTTGTTGATAATAATGGAGCCACGGTATGTAAATTTACTTGCAACATCCAACACATTTTTGTCTATTGTTATTGCTGGTGGTGAATCCATCTTCTTGATGCTGAGTCATACATCTTGACTTCAAAAAAGCCTTTGATTGGTGTCCCATGATCACCTCTTGGCAAAACTGGCCAATTGTGGCCTTGGGTCCACCATGATCTGCTGGCTGGAGAACTGGCTCTGTGGTCGGACCCAGAGGATGGTAATTGATGGAAGTCAATTGTCATGGTGCCCTGTGACCAGCGGGGTCCCCCAAGTGATCAAAATGCTGGCTCACATCCATAGATGCATCTCCAGCAAATCCCAGGACGTCATTCTCCCCTTGTACTCGGCCTTGGTGAGGCCGCAGCTGGAGTACTATGCCCAGTTTTGGGCTCCACAATTCAAAAAAGATGTGGAGAAGCTTGAGAGAGTCCAGAGAAGAGCCATGTGCATGATCAGAGGTCAGGAAAACAGACCTTATGATGATAGGCTGAGAGCCACGGGGCTCTTTAGCCTGGGAAAGCACAGGCTCAGGGGTGATCTGATGGCCACCTATAAGTTTATCGGGGTGACCACCAGGATGTGGGGGGGGCATTTATTCACCAGAGCACCCCAGGGGATAACGAGATCGAACGGTCATAAACTACTGCAAGACCGTTTCAGGCTGGACATAAGGAAGAATTTCTTTACTGTCCGAGCCCCCAAGGTCTGGAATAGCCTGCCATCGGAGGTGGTTCAAGCACCTACATTGAACACCTTCAAGAGCAAATTGGATGCTTATCTTGCTGGGATCATAGATTTCATAGATTTCATAGACATCAGGGCTGGAAGAGACCTCGAGAGATCATCGAGTCCAGCCCCCTGCCCAAAGGGCAGGAAGTCAGCTGGGGTCATAGGATCCCAGCAAGATAAGCATCGTCATTGGGATAATGCTGACCTCATGAAGGAACATCTTGAGAAGCTGGATACCTTCAAGTCAGCCGGCCCTGACAATCTGCACCCCAGGGTACTCAAGGAGCTGGCGAGCGTCATAGCCCAGCCCCTGGCACGGATCTTTGAAAACTCCTGGCACTCTGGTGTAGTGCCCAAAGACTGGAAGAAGGCCAATGTGGTGCCGATCTTCAAGAAAGGGAGGAGAGTGGATCTGGCTAACTACAGGCCCATTAGCCTGACTTCTATCCTGGGGAAGATCTTAGAAAAGTTTATTAAGGAGGCCATCCTTGAGGGACTGGCCCAGGCTAACATTCTAAGGGATAGCCAGCATGGGTTTGTTGTGGGTAGGTCTTGTTTGACCAATCTCATTTCCTTCTATGATCAGGTGACCTATCACCTGGACGAGGGAGATGAGATTGATGTCATATATCTTGACTTCAAAAAAGCTTTTGATCTGGTATCCCATGATCACCTCTTGGCCAAACTGGCCAGTTGTGGCCTTGGCTCCACCACAATCCGCTGGCTGGGAAATTGGCTCCGTGATCAGACCCAGAGGGTTGTAATTGATGGCAGTCACTCATCGTGGTGCCCCTATGACCCCAGCTGACTTCCTGCCCTTTGGGCGGGGGGCTGGACCCAATGATCTTCCAAGGTCCCTTCCAACCCCAATGTCTATGAAATCTATGATTGTAAGATCAAACTCTTGGTAGGCATTAATGAAGGGACAGATGAGGCTTTGAAGGTTGCTTTGTGTGGGCTATCAGTGCAGTGTTTCAGCAAACAGCAGGTCATGAATCATAACTTTCTGTGCTTGAGTTTTTCCTTTAAACCAAATGAGGTTGAATAATTTTCAGTCTGAGTGTATATTTAAATACATTCCTTCAGTAGCTGTCCCAAAAGCATATGTCAGAAGAAGAAAAAGAGAATCCTGAACAGGGTCAGGATGAGGACACAACCTTGATTTGATTCTGCTTTAAATCTCAAAAACCTCAGATGTTGATCCATCACAGCTGACTGTTTCCCACATTCCATCAGTGGAAGAGTGGCTTATGCTGAGCGTTTTGATGGACAGTTAATCCTTTCCAATAATATGAAGAGGTCTTTGCTGCTAAGATCAAAGATGTTGATCAGGTCAATGAAGGTGATGTAGACGAATCTCCTTTTTCCCCAGGTTGAGTTTTTCACTTCTTGGGTTTGTCAGAGTGAGAAGATTGGACCTAGTAGCTCTAAAGCTGCACTGTGTATTAGGGTACATACAGTCAGCAAGGATCTGAAGTCTTCTGAGCACCACCTAAGTGATGATCTTTCCTACAATGCTTTATAGTGAAATGCCATAATTGTTGTTGTAGTTGCTGCTGCAGTTATCTTATTCTTGTATAGAGTGATTATATTGGCAAATCACATGTCTTTTGGTACTGTCCCTACCGTTGAGCAGTGAGTAAGAAGCTTGTAGAAGTGGGGAAGCAGCATGAGTTTCACACACTTGATCACTTCCATGGGAATGCTATCTTTTCGTGGGGCCTTGCTACTGGCCAGATTGTGTATGGACATACTTAAATCCTCAACAGTTGGAATATCATCAAGGTCTTCAAGGACAGACAAACTCTCAAAAGAATCAAGTGCTCTGTCAGTGACTTGACTTGCCTTTGAACGGAGTTCAAGATAATGTTCTACCCATCCTTCCATCTGTTGCAGTTATAACTTCTCTTGATCTGTCTTTAATGGAACTGACTTACTTGCAGTTGGACCTGTTGCTGACTTGATTCTGTCATAGATGGCTTGGACGTTCCAGTATCAAATGTGGATTGATTGTTGCATAGTTGCAGCCAATAAACATTGCCACAGCATCTTGAGATTTGTGGGACAATATTCTTTCCTTTTCTTAGTTCCTTCAAAGTTCCATCTGAACCATTCTTTTTGTGAACTGGACATTAAAAGGTATTATATTGTAGAACTCATCCAATGCAGTGCAAATGGGGTTGAGTTAGCCCTGGAACTGAAGGTGCTTCTAAGCTATCTGGTAAATAGTTCCATCATTATGGAAATTCTGGTTGCTTCTCTGCAGTTGAGGTTGAGTTTTGTACTTAAGTTAGTGACTTAGCCACTAAATTGTATGCAAAGAATAGGGCATGTTCTCCCCAAATTTGGAGTCCTTTTTGAGTATGGAATGGATTTTTTTCTGAGAATTTACATCAGTTTAATTTAAAATTAACTCAAAGATGGGTTTTTTAAGGAGTTTAGTGTTAGGGACCAGGGCATGGCTGTTCGGGCCTAGTAGTTAGGCATCTGAAGCATGGGTGCAGTCCAAGTTGCCTTCCCAGGAGCTGGGGGTGTGGAGGAGCCTGGTGCCAGCAGTAGAACTGGGTGCCATAGCCAAAGTGAAGACAGACTGGGGTCAAAAGCCAGAGCCAGAGGCAGGATAAGCTGATGATTAACCAGGATCAGAAACCAAAAGCAAGGGTTGGAGGTTGAATCAGAGCAGAAAACTGGAATCGGGGGATACCATGGATCCTACCAGAATTGGAAGCCAGAGTCAGAGCAAGGAATCAAAATCAGAGAACAACGAAAAAATGTGTATGAAGGATCAGAAACAAGAAATTTCACTATTGCCTGGACAAGGTTACTATGAGCTGGATCTGCCTTTTATGGGCTGGAGTGGGTGGGACCTGTTGTCTGTAGTTTCAGGGGATTGGCTGCCCTGATTGCCTCCCT
This sequence comes from Crocodylus siamensis, assembly GCF_052110815.1. Taxonomy (NCBI): domain Eukaryota; kingdom Metazoa; phylum Chordata; order Crocodylia; family Crocodylidae; genus Crocodylus; species Crocodylus siamensis. The sequence continues at coordinate 130,132,326 of NC_143397.1, read as the reverse complement.
CAGCCCAGCTGGGACCAGAGTGAGGCTCTGGGCTTCCTGCAGGTGGTGCCTGTTCAGAGACTGAACTACTCTGCCTCCTTGACTGAGGCTGACTAGGTCTGGAGGTCTGCTCCGGCCTAATTACATTTAGCACCTGGTGTCAAACTTTTATTTATTTGTCCCTCATGACTTTGAAGAACCTTAATTAAATCTTAGAGTGATGCCATGAAGGGAAAAAGAAAAAGGAAATCTTTAATCTGAACTGAAGCTGGACTTTTAAAATGTGCTATCCATAATGGTAGGGCATTACTGCAGGTCAGAGTTAAGATTTATATTTCTGTTTTCACTGCTCATTTTCTGAGAAGCTGGGGTCACTCAGAATGCAGATTTGTTTCAGGCAAACCCTGAGTTTAGACACAAAGAGAAAAACACTCTTTTTAAACGAAAGGTGGACAGTTAAAATAATTATAATTCCCCCATGTAATCTGGAATGTTTTTAAAGAGTTCCCATTAGTTGAGCCCTACAGGATATGTAGTACCAAAGGTATCCCTGGTGTGGAGAACGTTCCAAAGGTTTCTAACATTTTTATGCATGTTGTCAAGGTAAATCATGAACAAGTGCATTCATGACATGATGGTAAAACCTCCAGAAGTTGGCAGTCTATACAAGGGCTTCTACCACTGCTGGGGAAGTAGTGGTGGTTTGTGTGTGATTCTTGGTTGCTACATTTCCTGTGAACTTATCTGCATGATAAAGTTATACTGAGATAACTTATGCTAGTTTAAAAGCAGATTTGGTTAACTCAGTAAAAAACCTTTCTAATTTGACACTTATTTCAGTTCAGGAGGATTTCTCGTTTTCACTTAAGAAGGTAGGAAATTGAGTGCAGCTAGATCAGTACAAATGACCCCAAAAATGAAGTAAGATTGTCTTGCATTATGAGCTTGCACCAGCTTTCAACTAAATCAATCCCAGCTCTAGTTAAATCTGTGTGTAGAAAGGACCTTGATAAAAACAGGCAAAATGAAGAGAAATAGGCCGGAAGGATCCTGACCTTTTATCTGTGGTCAACAAAATTGGTAAGCAGTCTTCCTGTTAGTGGAGATGCTTCATGTAGAAGGCAGCCATCCTGTAAAAACACCCAGACATAATCCTCTGTCTTCACTTACTGTAAAGTTTGACATAAATTTGTACTTCTCCCTTTGTCTGTCAGTGCTCTTTGTGGCTTTTTGTGCAACTGGAACAGTGAAAGCAAAGGGGAGTCGACAATGTCTTTTAACCAAAATTGTAAAGATTTTTGTTAGTCCTGTACTGCTGCAGTTTACATAGCTACTTACCATTTACTTATGGTTATGTAAAATAGGAATGAATATCTAAATCCAGGATCAAAAGCCTCCTACACATGAATGGTTTGGTTTAAAAAAGAAAGAAAAAGAAACACAAGTCCTAGCTGTGCCAGTGAAAGCATGGATCACTTCACATTTTGCTTTGTCAAAGAGCAGAGAGTGAAGACAAACAGTGAAAATGTATGGCATTTCTCAGAAACATCAGGTCAGTGGGCAAAGAAATAATGCAGGAAGAGCTCCCCTTTGCTCCAAAGTAAATAAATCTGCTTAATTGCTGGCTGATGACTGGCAAAATTTCTAGGGTGGCTTTAACGAAAGAAAGGGGCAAGTTATTGACCAGTGGGAAATGACTTGCACTGTTTAAATAATTCAGAATATATCACAGTCTAGAAGTCAGTACCATTAAGCCAAAAAGAATAAGGGGTCTGGTATATTAGCTGGACTGTGCCCGTGGCTTCAGCTGCATTGATGCTGGCTGAACATAGGACATTACCACTTCTGGTTTTAGTATGAGACTAATAAACGAAGGAGGGAAAACAGGACATGCTCTGGAGGTGACTGAATTTGGAATGGCTCCCATTGGTTTTGGATCAGGCCCATACTGCTTAGAAAATTTCCATGGCATTTCTAGACATGCACCAGGAGGCAGGGGTGATGATGCTTTAATTAGTGAGCCACGCTAATTAAAAGCTCCTGAGTGTCATGTGTATCAGCAACTCATGCTGAAAAAGTGGCAGTGGGGTGCTTTGTACTAAAGCTCTTTCAACAAGGGACGCTGATACACGTGACACAGGAGGCTGCTGGAGCGTGTTAATTTCCATTAACTCAACTGGAATTGTCATGAGGGATTAATTCCATTAAGTTGATTAATTGAGTCTGCTCCAATGGATTTACGGTGCATTGGAGCAGCCTCCCTGCATGTGTGCAAGTTCTCCATAGTAGTAGAGGCAGATGGGCACCTGGAACAGTGATGACTTCTGGTTGCTGCCACACCACTGGTGTGATTATGTGGTTGTGGTGGCACCTGACACTTTCTGCCTTCTTCCTTTCCCTCTGCCCTGGAAGTTGGCACTTGGAGGGGAGCTCCAGTTGCCCTGTCCTAGTAATGGTACTGGTCCATAGCATGCTCATCCTAGCAGATATGAACTGATTTTTAACTTCATGATAGGGAAGGGAATATAGCACCTCATGGGGATGGAGATGGAGGAGGATAGAGGACTTTGTCCTTATTATGTATAATGCTCTGTACAGTGGACACAGCTATCTCCATTTCCCTTCCATACTCTTGCCTGGTTAGGGCTACAATTGTAACTTAACAGGTAAAAATTTGGCCCCAAGAGTTGATGTTGAAATAGAATAACTGGCTCAAATGAGCTTTCATGCACTTGACCTGTCTCCATAATAGGGAATCGGTTCCAAGAACCTTTGGGGTTAACCACTATACAATAAAGGGTGCACCTGAAATATGGCTAGTGACCTTTTGGCCCTTGACATCATCAAAGCTGAATCAGTGATAAGCAGCTGGTCCTCAAGTAATTTTTTTTATGAAGAAAATGGAAATATGTGTATTGGTAACCAATGTATTAGGGGTGTGCGAAGCGGGCCCTATTTGATTCAGTTTTGGCCCGAATCATTGACAGTGATTTGATTCGTTGATTTGGATCACTGTCCTTGATTTGGTTCGGCTGAATCTGAATCTGAAGATTTGATGCTGATCCAGAGAATCAGCAATCTGGATATAGACACACCTTTAAAAGTTTTTTCTACGTACCTTGGGGTACCAGCGTGGCTTGTGATCGCTGCAATGCTGGGGCACATGGAACTTCCCACAGGAGTGTGTGTGTGGGGGGCCCTACACGTGCTCGGCAGTGAACCCAGAAGTGGACTGGAAGTAATTCCGGTCTACTTCTGGGTCTTCTGGGGAGCATGTAGGGGCCCCCCCCCGCCCTTACTGGCTCAGCAATCAGCTGCAGGGGGACTCCAGGTACCCCCCTAGAGCTAGGAGGCACCAGTCACTGAGCCAGGGGTGCACAGGGGGACCCCCCCAGCATGCTCCCTGGTGGACCCAGAAGTGCTTTTGGTCCACTTCCAGGTCTGCTGCTGAGCACGCTGGGGAGTGCCCTGAGCTCTTGTGGGATGCTCCATGTGCCCCAGCATTGCAGCACTCATGAGTCCCTGATACCAAGAGGTAAGTAGAGAAAACATTTAAAGCTGTCTCTATGTCTGAATTGCCGAATCTTTCTGAATCTCACTGAATCAATTTGGAGGGTTCTGATTCAATTCAGAGAGATTAAAGTGTCCTCTGATTTGATTCAGATTCAGAGATTCGGCTGTTGAATCGGACCGAATTTCTGCTGAATTGAATTAGGGACCGAAGCTTTGCACAGCTCTACAATTCATGCGTGTGCTAGCTAATGTTTATATAATTTAGAGCTGTAGAGTTTCCCTATACTGTGTTGTAAGATTCATGAAATAGAGGGCATTTAAAGGAGGTAGATTTGGGAGATATTGTCTCATATATTGAAAAGATCCTTTCCGACTTCAGACTGGTTTTTAGTTTCCTATATGATTGGCTTCCTTCTGTCTTTCCTCAGAACCACCTTCACTGTCTGTTGATCTGGCTTTTTCCTTTCTGCCCTTCCCAGGCTGGTTTCCACTTCCATACAGCATTCTCTCACTTCATGGGAATAATTTCCCTCACCATGACCTTAACTATAGCAAGACTATTGTTTCTCTATATTTGCTGTGAGGGCCAGAAACAAGCCAGCTTATTAAACTTTTCAGTATAGCCCCGTCTAATGGTATTTATACACAGTAAATGTTCTTTATTACAAATGAGGGTTTTAATTCTAAGCTTAGCTAGATAGAATGTAATTTAAAACCATTTAGGATGGCTCAGCCTTCAAAGCAAACTCAAGATTGTTTAATTAGTCATGCAAGCCACTGAACGTTACCCATAACACAAAACAACTAAAGTATTTATTAGTTTTAGAGCTAAGTTAAGCCTTGCTTGTTCTAAATTTTCAATAAAGTGCATCCAGTGTTAAGCACATTTTATTTTTAATCTCCAAATGCTCAGTAAATTTTATTTGTGAATAATTGCATAGCCAAGTGTTGCAAGACACACAACTAAATCTAAATTGCACCAGTTCTTAAGACCCACTAGACTATATAGCAGTGTTTACTTTCATGCAAGTGCAATTTGTAGTATCTGGATAGCAGAAAGTTATTTAGAATTATCCCAGAAATAAGAACATGGGGTCTGTTCCTGACTGCTGCACTAAGGTTTCTTGAACTTCTTTGTCACTTTATTCTGTATGTAACATCCTCATGGGTATGCATAAGAACATACTAATAAATGCAAGTAATCTAGAAATCATTCAGTACACCAAGGAAGCAGTTTTTGCTCTGATTGGAGCAAACTCATGGTGAATGCTTTAAGTGTAGGGACTGCAGAAGAGACCATGTGAAAAAATGGGCCATGATCATGCCCAAATTAAGCACAGAATTCTATAAAACCCACTATTGCTCTTAATCTATATTTCATGCAGGAATAAAATACAAACATGGGCTCACCCATAGATATAGCAACTTCTGCAGAAAGGTACAGACACTAGAGGATGAATGTGTCTTGCAGAAAAGGTGCTTTGTCCTTGATTTCTGTGAAGTAGCCAAGAAAGGCAATGTTATAGTGTGGATTTTTGCTAGACTAGACTACAACTGAACTCCAACTAGCAACAAGTATGAAGGATAATAAAAAGTCCTTTTTTTAGATATGTGGGGAGCTGGAGGAAAAGCAGGGGCAACATTGGACCCCTGCTAAGCCAGAAGGGACAACTGACAACTGACACCCAGGAAAAAACCAACCTTTTAAATGGGTACTTTGCATTGGTCTTTCATCAGTCCCATGGGATGCCCCTGCCCATTATGGGACAGGGAGGTCCAGGTGAGGGAGATTCCTTGCCCTCCATCAATGGTGACCTTGTGAAGGAACACCTTGAGAGGCTGGATACCTTCAAGTCAGCCGGCCTGGACCATCTACACCCCAGGGTACTCAAGGAGCTGGCTAGCATCATAGATCAGCCCCTGGCATGGGTCTTTGAAAACTCCTGGTGCTCTGGTGTAGTGCCCAAAGACTGGAAGAAGGCCAATGTGGTGCCTATCTTCAAGAAAGGGAGGAAAGTGGATCTGGCAAACTACGGGCCCATCAGCCTGACCTCTATCCCAGGGAAAGTCTTAGAAAAAAATCATCAAAGAGGCCATTCTTAACAGACTGCCCATGGTAACATCCTGAGGGATAGCCAGCATGGGCTTGTTGTGGGTAGGTGTTGCTTGACCAATCTCATTTCCTTTTATGACTAGGTGACCTATCACCTGGACAAGGGAGAGGAGGTTGATGTTGTATATCTTGACTTCAAAAAAGCTTTAGATCTGGTATTCCATGATCACCTTTTGGCAAAACTGTCCACCATGATCCACTGGCTGGTGAATTGGCTCTGTGGTCAGACCCAGAGGGTGGTGGTTGACAGAAGTAAATTGTCATGGTGCCCTGTGACCAGTGGAGTCTATCAAGGCTCTGTCCTTGGGCCTATATTGTTCAACATCTTCATTAATGATGTGGACATTGGAGTCAGAAGTCGACTGGCCAAGTTTGCCAATGTTATCAAACTTTGGGATAAAACATCCACACCTGAGGACAGGAGGGTGATACAGGCTTACCTTGACAGGCTCAGGAAATGGGTGAATGAGAACCTGATGGTGTTTAACACTGAAAAACGTAAGGTTCTCCACCTTGGGAGGAAATCCCAGGCAGCATCCTTATAATCTTGGCAGTGCTATGCTGGCTAGTACTACAGATGAAAGGGACTTGGGGGTCATGATTGACCACAAGATGAACATGAGCCTTCAGTGCGATGCTGTGGCTAGTAAAGTGACCAAAACGCTGGCTTGCATCCATAGATGCTTCTCAAGCAAATCCCAGGATGTTATTCTCCCCTTGTACTCAGCCTTGGAGAGGCTGCAGCTGGAGTACTATGCCCAGTTTTGGGCTCCACAATTCAAAAAGGATGTGGAGAAGCTTGACAGAGTCCAGAGAAGAGCCATGTGCATTATCAGAGGTCAGGAAAACAGATCTTACGATGACAGGCTGAGAGCTATGGGACTCTTCAGCCCGGAAAAGTGCAGGCTCAGGGGTGATCTGATGGCCACCTATAAGTTTATTAGCAGTGTTCACCAGTACCTGGGGGAACATTTTTTCACCAGAGCTCTCCCAAGGGATGACAAAGTCAAACGGTTATAATCTAGTGCAAGACCATTTCAGGCTGGACATAAGGAAGAATTTCTTTACTGTCTGAGCCACCAAGGACTGGAATAGCCTGTCATCGGTGGTGGTTCAAGCACCTATTCTGAACACCTTCAAGAGAAAATTGGATGTTTATCTTGCTGGGATCCTATGACCCCAGCTGACTTCCTGCTCCTGGGGCAGGGGGCTAGACTCGATTTTCTGAGGTTCCTTCCAGCCCTAATGTCTATGAAATCTACAACATTCTTCACACAAATATTTATGGTATTTATCCAAATCCAAGAAAAGGTTTTTTTCCCACCAATTGGCATTGGGGAAAAAGCCCTTTGCCTTACTGCATACACGGAAATTGTACTGAATATATTATCCATCGTTAAACTGCTGCCAAAAGTAGCACGTGTTCAGCAATGGAAACCAACTATGAAGTTGATTAAATGCAGTCAACACTGAGCACTATAAAACACGTGCTGATGGGAACCTACCACAATGATAGGTTCACGTAGCCCATCTGAATAAGATAAATGGTATGCCCATTAAGCACAGTCCCAAGTCATGGTGAGCCACTACATTGGATACATTTTTTGCTTCCTCTTTACTCCCAGAGCTGAGCTGCACTTTTTTTCCTTTCTTTCTCCCCCTGCCCCACCCCCTTTCCAATGATTCTTGTTTCTTCACCAGCTTTATATGTTTGGCAAACTTTAGAAAATGGGGCTTCAGAATCCTTCTGTTGCCCGCTGTCTTAGCCTGGTGCATATGACTAGTCTGGCCCTATCCTCCATGAAGTGAAGGTGGACCAGGTTGTCCTGCACTTCATCTGCATATTGACTCATTCCAGTCATGAGTTGGCGCTAATTAGCACGTGGATCCTTTGTCAGGGGTATCTGAAGTACATAACCTTACTGAGCAGTGCTGAGCTGTGGGGTCACCATGGCTTGAAATGCTACTGACTGGTGGGGCCCAGCCCAATGACCTATGTGGTAAATCACAAGCCTTTGGCTTTGGATTAATATCATGTAAAGCATTTATTTGTAGCAGGGCTATTGAGTTGCCTGCTACTGAAGATAGGGAATGGCTTAGCTGCCAGTTAGTAAGGCAGCAGGTGTTAGTTGTTGGGAGCTGATTAGATCAGCTGACCGCCAGGGGGCGAGACTTGGCCTTCATAAGGAAGGGAAGGCTGAGGCCAGACAGTTCCCCTCTGGCAGCCGCAGGAGCAGGAGCTCTGCGGGCGAGCTGAGCAGCCTGAGTCAGTGGTTGCAGCCTGACCACTCTGACCAGCTGCAATGATGCAGGGGTGGAGAGAACCCTGATGGAGGTAGCAGCCAGCATAGTTTTGCGGAGTTGTGATTATTACACCAGAGGACCGGGCGAGGCTGTAGGGGTGGAGGAAGCCTCAGCAGGAGCTCCCCAGTAAGGAGGGGGAGTTCCTGGCACCACGGAGGGTGCTGTGTTGTGGGGTTGTCCCGACCCCAGCCCACTGGGGCAACTTCGGGAGAGTCTAGGAGAGGCGGAAGCCCAGTAGGGTGTGGGCCCAGGAAGGTGGGTCTAAGCAGTGGGGGAGTCCTGCCCCCAGCCCAGCGTGGGCATTACCAGGACAGGCCCCAATTGGAAGCCCCAATTGGGAAGAGCCCCAGTGGGGCGTAGGCCCAAGTTGGGCATAGGAGGCCTGAGTGCGGGCGGGGAGCGCACGAGGCGCGACCACAGGCCCAAGTTGGGCATAGACAGGCCCGAGTGTGGGCAGGGAGCGCAAGAGGCATGACCAAGGGCCCCAATGGGGGCATAGGAGACCTGAGTGTGGGCGGGGAGTGCAAGGAGCGCGAGGAAGGGCCCAGTGGGGGCATAGAAGGCCCAAGTGTGGGCGGGGAGCACAAGAGGCGTGACCAAGGCCCCAGTGGGGGCATAGAAGGCCCGAGTGTGGGCAGGGAGCACAAGAGGCGTGACCAAGGCCCCAGTGGGGGCATAGAAGGCCTGAGTGCGGGCAGCGGAGCACAAGGAGCGTGAGCAAAGGGCCCAGTGGGGACATAGAAGGCCCGAGTGCGGGCGGGGAGCACAAGAGGCACGACCAAGGTCCCAGTGGGGCATAGAAGGCCTGAGTGCGGGCGGGGAGTGCAAGAGGCGCGACCAAGGCCCCAGTGGGGGCATAGAAGGCCCGAGTGCGGGCAGGGAGCGCAAGAGGTGTGACCAAGGCCCCAGTGGGGGCATAGAAGGCCCGAGTGTGGGCAGCGGAGCGCAAAGAGCGTGACCAAGGGCCTAGTGGGGGCATAGAAGGCCTGAGTGCGGGCAGCGGAGCTTGAGAGGTGACCACAGGCTCAAGTGCGGGCATAGAGACCATGGGGAGCGCGGGGCGCAGGCCAGCACGCGAGTGGCCGTGGAACGTAAGGGAGGCAGGGTCAAGTGGGGCACTGCCTGTGAGATATGAAGCTCTGAGAGGGGAATAAGCCCATTGGGAAGTCTGGGCTGGGCAAGAAGGGGCGCAATCAGAGAGAGCCACTCCAGGAGGGGGCGCGTGTATTGAGTTGGCCCTGGGAGAAGACCAGTACCGGGACTTGGAGGAAATCCTGGCATAGTAAGACTGGCCCCATGCCAAGAAGGGCAGGAAGGCAGCCTCCTTCACTGAACCAATAAGATCAAAGACGTGGCGGGCGAGACGGAGGATGTGTTAAAGACCCAGACTTGGCACAGTAGGCAAAGGGCACTAGGGGAGGTCACGGCACCCCTAGGGGTTGGCCCTGCCACAGTATTACATATAAATAGGTGCCAATGTGCTGCTCAAAATTCTGTTTATGGAATACCTGTGCTAAAACTTGCAGCAGTTTAAAAAAAAAAGTAACATGCACCAATTCTGGATGAACTGGATGTATGGGTGTTATATGCAAATTACTGCATATATTTATTGTAGGTTTTTTTTCTTCAAATTTGTTCCTCACTTCTATATGCTCAGGGAGATCAGAGTCTGCAAGTAAGGAGAAAAGGAAGGGGCTCCAGAAGCAAGAAGGTGGGAGGGTAAAGGGGCTACCTGACCTCCCCCAGATATTTTTTTTTCTGCTGTAGCAGTGGGAGGGAGGTCAAATTCAAGACAAACCTCCAATAATTATATTCTATACCTGAAAAATGTAATACATTTATACATTTTCCAGGTATTGAATCTAATTATTGAGAGGGGGTACCTTATAATCAAGGTCATCTTCATTTGATATGGTAATCCTCATGCATTGGTGTCAGATAGGCTTCTGATAGACATGCATGACTGTGGGATCCCACAATATATCCCCTTGCACAGGAGCAAGCTAGGCTCCTGTGGATAGAGGCCCCAATCAGGTGACAGGGCATCCAGCTGGGGGAATATATGGTGTATTCCCCTGGCTAAGATCTCTGATCAGTACTCACAGCCAGGGGATCCCTGATCAGCTGATCGAAGCAACTAGCTGCAGGAGTATATCATTTCCTCCCTGGCTGGGACCCCCAATCAGCTGAGGGGCTTTCCAGTCTCTGGAACAGGTTTTCAATTGAAGGTGTTATTACATAAGCATTATTACACAAAATATGTGCAATATTTGTGTAATAAGTTTGTAGCTTATTCCTCATTTTATTATGCCATTGCACATACAGCCAGGTCATTACTTAAGATGTGATTAACTAGTTAATTATGCCTTAAGTGTAATGTTTGTCAGGGCCCATAAGGAAATGTGGTCCATGACTGGCCAATGGAGTAGTATTTAATTTTTTCTGGTGGTCTACAGAATAAAATTGGGAACTTGGAGGTTGAGCGTTTTGGAGATGGGTTACTGGGGAGTTTGTGTTGTGTCCAACTACTTCTCTAGGTAGCTGTGCACCTGCATGGTCATATCTACAACACCTCCTGGCAGTGCAAACAAATGCCTCAGTGAGCCTGGGCATTTTGTATAATAGAGCTGCAGATAGTGCAATAAACATCCCAAAGGCAGAGAGTTTTATAGCATGTGTCCAATGTTGCATGAAGTGAAGCTACATTGTATTTTTTGGGGGATGTAGTATACATGGAGCAACTGTGCTGTACGTCAATGCAATACTCCCTGGGAGGCAGTATAGATGTCTCATATGTTCAGAGCAGTTCATGTCATGTAATTTGGGGCATATGAGTGTATTTTCTGGGTCATTAGCTTCTCCACTGAATTGATATATTAGGATTGGGGTTCTTAACTTTTTCCATACCCTGATCCCTCCCACTTTTCCTGATAGGACTGCTCCCACCTCCAAAGGCCCTTTCCATCTAGCCATGATGTTATTTTCCCACCTTTGATAGGAAAATCAAGCCTGGAACAACAAAAACACCCCAGGGCTAGCCCACATCATCAAGAAGGGATTTATGCAGGAATTATTAAAGGGAGATAGGAGCATTTTACAGCTTCTTCCTGAATAGTGATGAAAAATGGTGGCATAAATAACAACAGCCATGGATATTTAGGTTGTTCTCTGTTTTTATAACTGTCCTCCTCAAATCCTCTTTTTTCTATAGTAAGAGTCTTTATATTTTACAGAGGAAAAGGGTGAATAAAAATGATTATGGCAAAAGAAATTAATTTGGTCAAGAGTGTCATTCACACAGGAAGGGAAATGTATGCTTAGTCTTCATGAATTCTTTCAAAAGCAGATAGACATAACAGCCATTTGCAATAGGATACATAACTGGGTGAGCTTTGTTCAACTTGATGGCATTTCTGCATTGAGATGTGGAATGCTGTATCTGATCAGTTTTGGGGAATGTTTCCTTGCTTTGGTCAGAATTAGAAAAGTGACCGTAAGAAATGGGAACACGTGGCATCTTTTTAACTGACCTACAGCATTGGTCACTATTGATCAAAGAATAGGATTATGGCAGTAATCAGCACAGTCCAGCATGGCACCCTTCCTTTAACTCTTCCCATGCCCAGGGCCTTGGCTATTTCACAAAGTTCTGCCTGCAGAGCTGTACGAGGTAGGAGTATGAAGAAGTGGGTTAACTACACCATAGTGGGTGTAGCTAACACTGGCAAAACCCTTAGTGACCATCCAGGTCTGCTGGTGGAAGACAGCTTCTGCTGTTTGGGATATCTTATGCAAGTTAGGCCACAGAAAAACTCCTTGTTATTCCAGATTTCTGGTCATCCTTACTCTAAAGAAGTTCTTTCTTACATCCAACCTGAAACCATCTTCTAATAGTTTATGGCCATTGCTCCTTGCCCTCCCCTGGGATGCCCCAGTGAACAATTTTTTATCCTAGTTCCTGATATTCACCCCTTACATACTTACGGATGGCCATCAAGTCCCCCCTTAGTCTTCCCTTCCCTAGGGTGAACAGTCCCAGATCCCTTAGTCTTTCCTTATAAGGTTTGCCCTCCAGGCCCTTAATCATTCTGATGGGCCTTCTCTGGATCCTTTCAAGAATCTCCATGTCTTTTCTGAAGTGGGGTGCCCAGAACTGGACACACTGCTCCATGTGGGGATCTCACTAACGCCAAGTAGAGAGGAAGTATCACTTCTTTAGCTCTGCTCAGGAGGCATTGGCTAATGCATCTCAGCGTGCTATTAGCTCTGTTGACTACAGCATTGCACCGGCGGCTCATGTTCATCCTGTGATCAACCATAACTCCAGGGTCCCTTTCAGCCATCATGCCGGCTAGGACATCTCCTCTTAACTTATATTCATGTCACTGGCTACTTCTCCCCGGATAAAGCATTCTGTATTTATCCTTATTGAATCTGGTTCTGCTCCACCCACCTTTCCACTTTGTCCAGATCTGCTTGGATCTGCATCCTATCCTCTAGCATGACTGCTTTTCCTCATAACTTAGTATTGTCTGCAAACTTGCTTTCCACATTCTCATCTAAATCATTGATAAAGATATTGAACAGCACAGGGCGAAGAACTGAACCCTGTAGGATACCACTGGCCACTTCCCACCAAGATGATGCAGTACCATCTACTAACTCTCTGGGTTCAACCCCTTAGACAGTTCCCAACCCATCTGACCATGCCAGCCCACAATCCCTCAGTTTTTTTATAAGAGCATCATGGGAGACCATATTGAAGGCCTTTTTAAAATTCAATTATATGACATCAGCCATGTCTCCCACATCTAAGTGGTTCATTACTTGATCATAGAAGGAGATGAGGTTGGTCAGACACAACCTGCCTGCAACAAAACCATGTTGACTATCCTTCAGAATCATGCCTTCTGCCAGTCTCTCACAAATGGATTTCTTGAGAATTTTTTCCAAAATTTTACCTGGTATCGAGGTCAAATTGACTAGTTTATTCTTCCTCCCAGATCCTCCCTCCTCCACTTCTTAAAGATTGGTGCCACATTGGCCCTTGTCCAGTCTTCTGGGGCCTCTGCTGGGCACCACAAGTCTTCAAATACCTTGGCCAGCAGTCCCACAATGACTCCAGCCAATTCCCTCGTACTCTCAGGTGTAGTCCATCTGGTCCTGTCAGCTTGAAGACATTCAGGTGTAGTCCATCTGGTCCTGCCAACTCGAAGACATTCAGCCACTCTAAGTGCTTCCTTACCAGTCAACACTGACCGTTGGTTGGTAATCATCCTCACTCCCTCCTCTAATATCCAACCAGGTGGGTGACCACCATATATATGCAGGAACACTAATGCAAAGTATTCATTAAAGAATTCAGCTTTTCCCTGACTGTTATCAGCTGTTCCATCCCATTTTGCAAGGGCCCCACATTTGCCTTGGTTTTCCTCCTGCTCCCTATATACGTAAAGAAGGACTTCTTATTTATCCTTCATTTCAGATAACTGATCTCGGTTGCTGCCCTTGCCTTCTTTATCATGGAAGTTAGGGATACAGCCTCTGAATCAGAACGTTCTGGACCTTAACTGCTGGAGGCTGCAAGTGAGAGGGGAACAGTGGAAAAACAACCACGGCTGTACCCATACCCATACCGTACTCTCCCTTTCAGCAACCACTCTCTGCCATTGTGGAAATAGGATACTGGGAAAGATGGACCTATGGTCTGATCCAGTGTATGCATATACATGTGTGCTTTCCTGTGGAGTTGACTAATTAGCTCCACCGTAAAGCATCACTGTCCACATATGCACTGGTATTAGGGCACAGTAAATTAACTCTGCCATAAGAAAGTATCATCAGGAACAGTGCTAGCTTGCATCAGAGTAATTAACTGTGATCAAATGCTTGTGTGGTTAGTGACTGCTGGAAGCAAATTGCGCCTGGTCGGCTCAGTCGGCCAGGGGCCAGACCCCTAGCTCCTGCCAGTCCCTTTATCACCCACAGATGCCACCTGGAGTCTAAGGCTGACCCCCTGCACTCCCTGACACCCAGGGATGCTCTGCCTCAGCTGTAATTGCTGTGGTCCTAGGTGCACATGTAGAAGCTGCACCTGGGAGCAGCTTTGAGCCTCTCTAATTAAAGCACCCCCCACTTCACCCCCAGAGCACGTGGTAAAACGCGCAATGATCTGTAATGAAATGTAAACGATAATCAGGTAACAACTGTAAATGATAAGCCAGGCAACTAGAAGCATTATATAAAGCAGGTGTAATCCATCCATATTGATCCAATACATATTGGATCTTAGGAAGCATTTTCACACCGTGTGTGGCTGAACATTGGAACAGATTACATAGAAAGGCTGTGGAATTTCCATCCTTGAAAATTTTTAAAGCAGGTTAGATAAGCAATAGTCTAGGATGATTTAGACAAACATGATCCTGCCTTGAGCAGGGTGTTTGACTAGATTAGTGTTCCCCAAACTTTTCCAGCCCAAAATACGCTTACATTAATAAAACTTTTCTGTGGCACACCTGTTAAGGCATTCTCTATCCTTATACCTCTTGTAGCTAATTGTAGATCATTGCCATGGTAAAATTCTGTGGCACGCCTGTTCATTTCTGCTGGTATACTTTTGTGCCACAGCACACTGTTTGGGAAACACTGGACTCTAGAGGACCTCCTTGAGGTCTCTTCAGATCCTACTATTTGTGATCCTATGCCGAGAACAGTAACCATTCACTTGCTATTTTGACTTCTTTAGGTTTTTTTTTTGCTAACAGAAATATGCTGGTTAACATTTTATATTTTGTGTGCCAAACTTGTAACTATTTTAAAATTAATTTTGAACGTAGCCCCCTTGGTTGCTTTATGCTGTAGCTGAGAACTGTATCAGCATTTTCATGTTTATTCATATATTTCTTACCTCTACAGTCATTGGTATTTGTTTTTGAAGCTTTCATTAGCAGCTATATCAGAATCTTGTGTAAACTAGATGTCAGATAGACATTAAATGAAACTCCCACTATACCTTTGAGTCAATAGTGCTGGATAAATCCAGTCAATCAGATTTTAAAGAATCAGTTGTTTCTTTAGAGCTTCTTTGGCTACAAAAGAACTTGTACTTGAGAGTGCACAAATCATATCCACATCATGCAGGTAACAAGACACTTCTTGAAATTGGTGTTTGAAGAAGTATCATTTGTAAGGCTGTCAGCTTCATGTTTTGAGCAGACTAAGGATATGGGCTAATGCCAGAACATGAAGGGTGAAGAATTCTGAGGCTATGAATGCAACAAAAATGTATATGCAGATTTTCTGTCTGCTCTATCTCTGAAGATATTATAGGGATGGCTTTATGTTTTGCAGTGGTTCTCTTCTTTATCCAGTAGTTTCTTTCTGTTTCCCCTCTACCTCATATTTTTCCATTTGATTACATTTTAGAGTGTAGAAGTCTTTCCTGTGATTTGTCTCTGTCTTATAACTGATGTCTTGTATAATTTCTTTGCTTGGTATGTTTTATGTCCTGTGTAAGCATTTATGTTTGGTTGGTTAGATGTCACTGCAGAAGGAGACTCAGTTACAGAAATATTATGACAATCCTTTATGAACCAAGTGTATCTGTCAGATATCTGGCTCTATATTTGTGGTTGATATATAAGCACTGTGCCTTTTTATTTTAATTTTCAATACTTATTTAAAAAAAACATTGATAAAAGTTGCCATTTGCTAAGCTTTGGGAGAACCATGTTCATCATCCTCATATAGGTCAGCTATATTAAAGAGACCTGTATTAAGGATACCTTTTCATGTCCAACTCAACCACTGAAGCCTAACAACATTCAATTTAATACATGAGTTGTTCCAAGTACTGTGTGTGTCTTTTGATTCATACCTGCCACGAAGCCCACCGTCCTACAGTATATTCTTTGTTCCACATTATCCATGTTGTCAGCTTTTCAAATATAAAATCTTCTTAAGTAGAAGGGTAAAATTACTCTGTAGGAGAGACTTTTAATTGATTTAAGTCTATTTCTTGGAATGAAAGAATCAGCCAGCGGCAGATCTCCAGACAAAAGGATCTGATTCTGAAATCACTTACCCCAGCTTGATACTAATGAAACTATATTGATTTTGAGTTGTTACTCCTGATTTTTACCAGCCCGAGATCAGAATTGGGCCCCAAGAGTAATTTCTAGTGACAGATCTCTAACACAGCTATTGCAGAGGCTTTGTGTTGCAAAAATCCAGCTAGGTCACAACTTTTCTGAAGTTTGGTAGTGTTTGTGATCCAGGATTTTGGTTTAATTGCTTATGAAGACCAGTGCACAACAAATATGCATTAAAGTAAAATTTTCCAAAGCAGCCCAGTTACTTAAAAGCCTAAGACTTAAAAGGCTTACAAGTTCCATTTTTAAAGTGAGTTATGCATGTAAAAGAGAAAGTCCCCTTGAGTTCCAAAGGTTTTAGGTTCTATAAAGGTTGGATTTTTAAAGTCATTTGTGGGCTTAAAAGCAGATGTTTCAAAACCTAACATTAAGGGTCCATGGCACTTTTGAAAATGGGACTTGGGTTCTTAAGGGACTTCTCATTGCTGTTGAAAGTATTACCCTATCATTAAATACCCTCCAAACTAGAGATGTGTGGTTCTGGTGTTTTAGTTTGGATCTATTTATAATGTAAGTGTGAAAGTAATGAATAGAAAGCTCCATTCTGTTCCATAAAAACCTTTAGTTGTGTTTGTACAGAGAATTCCCTCAATATTAAAATGCTTGTGTTCTGACTAGGACAGCTGTAGATTAGAGGTTGTAGCCATAGTATTTCAGTGGAAAGGCTTACCTGTCAACTGGCTCCATCTGAGAACTTGAAACCTGTTATTTATGTTGAGGTAAAACATGAATAATATATAGGTGTCAACACTTGGTTTTTGGATAAGCTCGGGTACACTTGTTTTATGTAGTTTCATATAAAGAACGCTTATTAAGTATTCAAAAGGGGCACTATCTCTAATGGACTTTTACTGCTTTGTGTGGGACAAACATAAATTTACAAAGAAGTTTTGAAATATGTATTTATTCTTTTTTAAACAAATTATTTGAACTGAAAGGCATGTGTTCAACATTTATTGAGCTTGGAATTGAAAGTGATTTCTTCCTATTTCCTCCCTGTTTTAAAATCCTCTGTGCTCTCTTTCAATTATAAATAGCACAGTACCCCTTGAAGCACCTCTTAACAGCAGCAGAAAATAAAACACTAAATGTTATCCAGAGGGAGCTTGTACCAATCAATGTGATTTAAGTGAAGTTTAGAATAAAGTAAATGTTTTCATATATTCTAGTAATCTGAAATCATACATAGCCCTCAGAATTAATAGAAGGCAGTAATTCAATCAAATTGTTCTGTTAACTTCATAAACTTCTGAAAGCACGATTTGAGTGAATTAAGAATGTCAGCAGAGCTGGAGCGGCATTTATCAATATATGATTAATTTGGAAATAGATGTGTTTACAGGGCAGCAAATATAAATGTCATACCACTAAGGAATGTAGTCTGCTTTCCTGTTGCAGAGAGGTCTGTTTGGAAGAGATGCCAAACCAAGATCCATGCCACTGCTAACATTAGTGTCTTAGCTAAAATTCATCTACAAGTAGGACCTACCAAAATTCTGGTTACAATGTCAACTAGATAAGGCATTCTTCACTTCATCAAACTGCTGCTGCATTTCATCCCCATGTGTGACACTGTTTTGTTTTAAGAGACTGAAGGATCCTAGAAATGAAAGGTGCTGTACAGGAAAAATATTCTTGTTAACAGTTAATTATTTAATTACAATCTGTCAAATTACATCTGTCATTGGCCCAATTTTCATGGCCGAATCTCTGAATCCGAATCAAATCGGGGGACCAATTAAAAGGGTTGAAATGATTCCAAAAAGATTCTGAGTGCTTTGGTGATTTGGGCAGTCCCCATCTGCTGCAGCAGGGAGCTGGACCTGGACTCTGAGCTGGTAAGTAGGAGGAGGGGGGGAGGGGACCAGGGGGGACCCCTGCCAGGCCCCATCCCCTGCCTGCCCCCCCCCATGGCTGCCCCACCTGCCCCAGGTTTGGCCCTTTAAAAAAAAAAAAAAAACAACAAAAAACCCTGCATTCACCGGCTCCTGCAATGGCCTTGGGGCTTCAGGGGGCCTATGCAGAGCCCCCCCATGAAGTGGGGGGCAGTGGCGAGACAGCATGGATCACCCCCCCACCTGGCAGGAACTGGTGAGTTGGGCCTTTTTTATTTTTCCTTAAAAGTCTGGAGCTGGAGCAAATGGGACGGCCATGGTGGGGGGGGCCAGAGAAGTGGGGAGTGGTTGGGGGGCTTGTTGCAGAGCCCCCCATGCAGTGTAAGACAGTGGGGGTCAGCAGGGATCACCCTCCTGCCTGGCAGCAGCCGGTGAGTCGGGGCTTTTTTTTTCAGTGCTATGAGCTGGGCTGGGCAGGGCAGCCATTGCTGGGGCTGGGAGAGTGGGGCGGAGGATGGGGCCTGTGAGGTTCGGAGATTCGGCTGATTCAACAGCAGCCGAATCTTCAAATCAGATCTGGCTGAATCAATTCAGGACAGTGATTTGAATCAACAAATCGAATCACTGTCCCCTGAATTGGTCCAATTTGAAGAGAATACTAGCCTCTTTGCACAGGCCTAGTGCTAGCATAATCGTATTTGAAACTAGTGTCTTTGCTAATGTCAGCAGTGTGGTGGTGATCAGAAAAGTGCATGAGATTTATTATGATTGGTGTATGGGACAGCAAATAGATTCAGCACCATTGGAATTCTTTCAGTTAGTTTTAAGAGGTTATTTTTAGTTGATCTACTGGTTTTGCTCATACCTTTAACACTTGTGCCACTGCACCTCCTTCCTTTTTTCTGTTTTTGTTTTAAAGTGAATTCAGTTTTCATTATGGTTTGACTAAATGTTGCATCAGTCTTGGCAATCCAAAGAAGAGTTACCCATGACACAGTTGTTTATGTTTACTTCTCATTTTGCTATAAAATGGAAGTGTCATTTGCAGGAGCAACAAAAGCATTTCTGCTATTGATGTATTATTTCTTACAGTCATTAGAAATGTGTTGAGTACCTCATATCCTAGATAAAAAGGCTGTAAGCCCTGTCTTGTGGAGCTTGCAGGCTAACCTTAAACATGGCATGATTGGGGTGTGTTTTACTGGTTCAATTGTGCAAAAACGTAGGCATGTGCTTAACTTTTAATTAAGTGGCCTCAGAAGGACATCTTGTGAGTTCAAATTTAAGCTCTCTGGATTGCCCAGAGTATTTAGAACACTGCAAGGCTGAGCTTTGAAGGTAGGATTTTGAATGAGGAATACAAACCTTTCCTGTTGATTTCGCTGAACAAGTAGGCCTTACATAAGGGAGAAGGCAATGGTTTTTGGTAAACAAGCTCAATAAGTATATTACAGACGGGTCAGATAGCATGAACAGATAGGGTTCTGAGTCCGCCATTATTGGAGGATCATATGGGCATGTCCAGATGAGCCTGCACGTGCCTCTTGCCACATCTCAAAGCAGTTTGAGATGTGGCAAGCGGCACTCTGGGAACAAAAAACACATTCCCTGTGCTATATATTTGGAGTGCAGGCTCACCCTTGCCCCCTCCCCCAGAAAAAAGTGGGGCAGGGCATGGTCTAGGACAGCGCCCTGAGGCACCTGAAGGCTCAGGTCCTCCAAAGAAATACTCTGGTAGCTGGCCAGAGTGTTTCTATGCCTACCTCTTTCTCTGATGCTGCAGCATGTTGCCTGCCCATGCAGGGCAAACAGAGATGCAGGTTTCAGCGACCTGGACCAGGACTCTGTTCCAGGTAAGTAGGAGGTAAGGGGGGGAGGGGCAGTGAGGGTGTGGGGGACTGTGGGGAGGGGCAGCTTGGGAGGAATGGGCCCTCTGCCTGCCCCCACAGGGACCACATGCCCCTCTGCACAGCCCCAGCCCCCCTGCATGGCCCACAGCTAATTGGCAGCAGCAGCAGCAGCTATTGGGGTGTTCGGGGCCTCCTGGCACAGCCTCCCCATGCAGTGGGGGGGTAGTGTGGCTTGGCCCCAGCTGCCTAGCACCCAGCACTGCCTGTGCCAGATCACATGGGCGCAGCTGAACTCAGTGTAGTGCACTTTTGAGCAGCTCCGGGCTGCTTGGGCTGTCACCTGGGGCCCTGCGCCGCACTAGGCTGGGTCGTGTATGCACAGAAGAAGCCAGACCTGATGGCATGTGGGGCCTGTGCATGCAGGACCTGGCCCGGTGCAACAGGTGGTCCCCGCAAGTGGTGTAGGGCCACGAGTGACAGCCTGAATGGCCCAGAGCTGCTCAAAAGCACATGGTACCACACTGAGCCAGGCCAGGCCTGCGCAATGTGGCACAGGCAGCGCCAGGTGGCAGGGGCCGAGCTGTGCTGTCCTGCACCATGTGGCGGGGGGATGTGCCTGGAGGCCCCAAGTGCCCTGATGTGCATTGCTGCTGAGGATGAGCTGTGGGCCATGTTGGGGGGCTGTGGCCCTGTGGGAGGGCAGTCCATGTGCTGTGGGGGTGGGGCTGTGCCCTGTGGGGGGCAGATGACCCACCCCTCCTGAGTAGCCCATCCCACACAGTCCCCCCACACCCACAGTCCCCCCACAATCCCCCCCACTCCTGCCTACACACCCTGTCTTCCCACATCCCTCCACACCCTCCCACATGCCCACCCACATCCTCCAATACCACTTCCTACCCACCTTTTGCAAAGCCCACATCCCCTCATTACATACCCATCATGCCCAGCTGCCAGACAGAATGAGACCTCCTGGGAGGACCTGTGGCTGCAGGGGCAGCTGTCCCCACATCCTAGTTAGGTCAGGGGGAGCTCTACTTGTTCTATGATAAGAAAACTAAAAGCAAACATCAAAATATAGATATTTAGAATTTATTTTATGATGATGATGATAGAGACACTGGTAGGCTTCCAAATTGCTCTAACTTGTAAATATATCAATAAAACATTGCCCAGCTGATCTCTCTCTCTCTCTCTTTCTGTGTGTATACACACACACACACACACACACAAATTACTTATCAAGAATGATGGGACGGCAGGTAGGGATGCAACCCTGCATCCATGCCTCACCTCGCTGACCTGAGACAGACCCAGCCCCCCACCCCACCAGCTGCTCCTGGTTTGGCCTTGCTCCACTTCCCCTGGCTGCTTCTGGTCTAGCCCCGCTCCACCCCATAGCCACTCCAGATGAGGCCCTGCTCTATCCCCCTCCCCACCACTCTGGGTCCCAGAAGTGTTGTGGACAGACAGACTAAGCCTTTTATTGTATTAGTGTGTATGTATATATGTATGTATGTATATATGTGTGTACACACACACACACACACACAGAGTGGTCTATTGTTCTAATCTAACATAGATTTTGGGTTATTTTAAAGTGTGAAGTTGGGATTTTTTATCAGAGATTTTGAAGTTTTTAAATAGGGAATAACAGAATTCCTGCTACTGAAGCAAGTGTAAGGACCCAGGTAGAGAAGTCTGCTCAGGGCTGGCACCCAGGATCCAACCAGAGGCAGCTGACCTCCTGGCCCCAAAAGGGCATACTTTGACAGTCAAAGTAGGCCACCACATTGAGAACATCTTCTGGGTAATAGCTGTCCAGATGGCAGGGTGGCAGCACACGTGGCAGTAGTGCCATACAAAGGTCAATTGTGCAGCCACACCCTGCTGGCAACAGGCCCAGAGGTGCGGATGCCTCTGCTGTGGCCATGCAGTCCCTATCCAGGTCTGGCAGCCTTGGGGCCACATGCTGCTGCAGCTGCCAGCAGGTCATAGCCAGGTAGCAGCCCCCATTGCCAGACTGTTGCAGTGGGTAGAGGGTGCAGGGAACTCTCAGTTAGGGCTGCTTCAGCAGTCCAGCTGGCACAAGGGGTAGTGTCCTCAGATACCAATTGGCCAGGCTTCAGAAGCTCCTGTCTATTTGTATCCTTCATATTTATGTAGGCTGTAAGGCCTACCCAACTAACTAACAGTCCCTACTGTGTCAGGCCAACGAGTAAGAGATGCAACTAAATTTTTGGGACAACAAAAGTAAAAAACAGGATAGAAGTGATGTGAAGGTCAGACTGTCAAAATGTGAAAATGAGTGTTCCTGAGAGGGATACTGAGCAGAGCTGCCTGGGCAGCACCCACCAGTCCTCAAAGGCATGCAAGGAGCTGGTGGATGCTGCCTATTGGTGCTCTGCCAGAAGCGTGGACAGATGAGTGAGATGAAAGTGGCCTCACCATCCCCAGGCACCTTTCTGGTCATGTACAGGGCCCAAAAACAAAAATGTGGGGGCTCAAGTTCATTCAGAACATCAAGAGGAGGTTTTGGAGGTGGAGGTGGAGGGGCTGCAGCCTGGCATGCTCAAGTGTCATATGCACCAGGGTCTCTCTCTGCCCACAGAAGGGGCAGGAGACTGGAGTGTCTGTGAAGCTTGTCACATACGTTCCCATGGTGCTGGCTCTACGGAGGAGCTGTCAGCTGAGGTCCCTAGTGGCTTGTGGAATGAGGGTGAGGTACAGGCTCAGCTACTGGGGCACCCCAGCTACGCCCTCACTGAGAAGGTCTCTTCACTTGATTTCATAGGCGGGATGCAAGGGCGGCATGGTGGACTGTGCGGCACATGAGCTTGTAGAGGTGTTGGTGATGGATGGTGGAGAAACGTGTCCTCCAGCCAGCTCTGGGGGTGAAGCCCCCAGAAGCTCCTGAGAGCAAGTTGCCCTGAGCTATTTGCCAGGGCAGTTTCTTATACTGCTTGGGTCAGCACAGGTGCTGGCCCCAGGCTCTAGCTCACCCTGGCTGCAGATCTGGGAGGAGCTGGGCAGGCAGGGTTATTTTGCCTCAGGTGGCACAACTTGCCCCACACCAAAGTACATGTCCAGGCATGGGCACTGAGGCAAAAATCCCTGGCTCAAATTTATGTCGCTCCTATTTGAGCTACTGCAAATGCACATGCCTGCATGTGTGGACATGCCCCATGTGGACATCTAAATGTCACTTCAGAAATTCCATGCATGATGTTTAAAAAAATCATACTCAATACACAACACCTTCATTGTAACCAATTCTGTTTATAATAAACTCCTGTTTTTAATAATTTCAACAGTAGGAAAAGATTTTGTCAATCTTATGATGCAGTAAATTGACTAACTCTATTACAATGACTGCCCTCCCTTACTGAACTTTTCTCCTTTTCCACGGGAGTTCACTATAATGAGGTTGTCCAGTTGCATACAAGAGATACAGTTTAGTCTCAAGAGTCTAATTTACATACTGACAAAGAACATCATAATAGGAAAAATAATTTTCTTTTACATCGTCCTCCTCTTGTGTATTCAGCATTTTGAAATGTCAAGTTAAGGTGTTTTACAAATGCTTTGATTTAGTTTGGACTTGAGATTGTGTTTTGGATAAGGGTAGTATGTTAAAAATTAGTGATCGTAACATAAAAGTACTTGGAAATTGTTCTACAGAGGGAGGAGGCTGTGAATATTTAGATTTCATAGACATCAGGGCTGGAAGGGACCACGGGAGATCATCGAGTCCAGCCCCCTGCCCAAAGGGCAGGAACTCAGCTGGGGTCATAGGATCCCAGCAAGATAAGCATCCAATTTACTCTTGAAGGTGTTCATTGTAGGTGCTTGAACCACCTCCGCTGGCAGACTGTTCCAGACCTTGGGGGCTCGGACAGTAAAGAAATTCTTCCTTATGTCCAGCCTGAAACGGTCTTGAGGAGTTTATGACTGTTTGACCTAGTCATCCCTTGGGGCACTCTGGTGAACAAACGTTCCCCCAGAACCTGGTGGTCACACCGATAAACTTATAGGTGGCCATCAGATCACCCCTGAGCCTACGCTTTTCCAGGCTAAAGAGTCCCATGTCTCTCAGCCTATCATCGTAAGATCTGTTTTCCTGACCTCTGATCATGCACGTGGCTCTCCTCTGGACTCCCTCAAGCTTCTCCACATCCTTTCTGAATTGTGGAGCCCAAAACTGGATGCAGTACTCCAGCTGCAGCCTCACCAAGGCCAAGTACAAGGGGAGAATGACGTCCCATGATTTGCTCGAGAAGCATCTATGGATGCAAGCCAGCGTTTTGGTCGCTTTACTAGCCGCAGCATCGCATTGCAGGCTCATGTTCATCTTGTGGTCAATGATGACCCCCAAGTCTCTTTCTTCTGTAGTGCTAGCCAGCATAGCACTGCCGAGCCTATAAGGATGCTGCAGGTTTTTCCTCCCAAGGTGGACAACCTTGCATTTTTCAGTGTTAAACACCATCAATTACAACCCTCTGGGTCCGACCATGGAGCCAATTTCCCAGCCAGCGGATCATGGTGGAGCCAAAGCCACAACTGGCCAGTTTGGCCAAGAGGTGATCATGGGATACCAGATCAAAAGCTTTTCTGAAGTCAAGATATATGACATCTATCTCTTCTCCCTCGTCCAGGTGATAGGTCACCTGGTCGTAGAAGAAATGAGATTGGTCAAACAAGACCTACTCGCAACAAACCTGTGCTGGCTATCCCTTAGGATGTTAGCCTGGGCCAGTCCATCAAGGATAGCCTCCTTAATAAACTTTTCTAAGATCTTCCCCAGGATAGAAGTCAGGCTAATGGGCCTGTAGTTAGCCGGATCCACTCTCCTCCCATTCTTGAAGATCGGCACCACATTGGCCTTCTTCCAGTCTTCGGGCACTACACCAGAGCACCAGGAGTTTTCAAAGATCTGTGCCAGGGGCTGGGCTATGATGTTTACCAGCTCCTTGAGTACCCTGGGGTGCAGATTGTCAGGGCCAGCTGACTTGAAGGTATCCAGCTTCTCAAGGTGTTCCTTCACGAGGTCAGCATTTATGGAGGGTAGGGGATCCCCATCACCTGGATCTCTCTGTCCCATAGCAGGCATGGGCATCCCATGGGACTGATGAAAGACTGACGCAAAGTACCTATTTAATAGGTTGGCTTTTTCCTGGGCATCAGTTGTCAGTTGCCCCATTTGGTTTAGCAGGGGTCCAACGTTGCCCTTGCTTTTCCTCCAGCTCCCCACATATCTGAAAAAGGACTTTTTGTTGTCCTTGATGCTTGAAGCTAGTTGGAGTTCAGTTGCAGCCTTGGCTTTCCTGGTTTGCTCCCTGCAGGACCGGACCAGTGCAGAATAATCCTCCTTGGAGGTGAATCCCGTCCTCCATCCTTTGTAGGCTTTCCTTTTTAGCCACAGGAGGTCCACTAGGTCCCTGGAAAGCCAGGGGGGCTGCTGTGCCTTCTTGCTGCCTTTCCTCTGTGTTGGAATAGATTTGGCTTGTGCATTGAGGATCACTTCCTTGAGAAGCAACCACTCTTCTTGAACTCCCATCTCCCTGGGGTCATGGTCCCTGAGGGCCTGACCGACAAGCCTCTTGAGCTTGTCAAAGTCAGCTTTTCTGAAGTCAAGGATTTCTGTGTTGCTGACTGACTTGCCAGCTTCACAGCGGATGGTGAAGGTGATCAGCTTGGGGTCACTGTCACCCAGCTTCCCATCGATCACTAGGTCACCGATTAGGTCGTCCCCTGTAGCCAGTACAGGTCGAGCAGCGCTTGCCTCTCGTTGGCCCATAGACTTCTTGAGTCAAGTAGAGGTCATCCATGCACAAGAAAAAGCTTTGCGACGGCTCGGATTTTGCTGAGTGATCTTCCCACGAGATGTCTGGGTAATTGAAGTCACCCATGACAACCAAGGTCCTGGAGCAGGCAGCCTCAGTCAGTTCCCGGGCAAACTCCTGGTCAGGCTCAGGGCTTTGTGTGGGAGGTCTGTAGTAGACTCCCACCGTTGTGTCCCCTGTGCCGTATTCCCCATGAATTTTTACCCAGAGGGTCTCTAGCTGTCCATGCCGGTCGCCAACATCAGCTTGCAGGGACATGTAGCTTTTCTTCACATAGAGAGCTACACCCCCGCCCCTTTTGTCAACACGATCCCTCCTGTACAGGGTATAGCCCTCTATACCCGTGGTCCAGTCATGGGTGGAGTCCCACCAGGTCTCCGTTATCCCAGTGACATCATATTTCTTTGCACTGAGCAGGAGGACGAGCTCATCCTGCTTGTTGCCCAGGCTCCTGGCATTAGTGTACAGGCAGGCAAGTGTCCCCTTGGGGGCTCTTGCCTTGCCCACAGATTGTGCCAGGGCTGGGGTAGGGGTGGGCTCCCCTAAGTGCCTTGGTCTGCTGGCTTTGCAAGGGTTGCTCAGCGGGCCAGCAGTGGCAGTAGTCCCCCCATCCCCCAGCGGGCTTAGTTTAAAGCCCGGTGGAGCAGGTCAGCCAGCCTGGCTGAGAAAAGCCTCCTCCCCAGGGGGGAGAGGTGGAGGCCATCTCTTCCCAGCAGCTCGCTACCTCTCTCGCCAAAGAGCGGGCTGTGGTCATGGAAACCAAAGCCTTCCCAATGACAGCAGCTCCGCAGTCTTTGATTCACTGCGTGGATCCTCCTCTCCCTCCTCAACCCATAGCCTGAGACTGGGAGGATCGACGAAAACACCACCTGAGCTCCCAGACCCCTAAGCCCCGCTCCCAAATCCCTGTAGCACCTCATGACCTGGCTGGGGGTGCTCCGAGCTGTGTCATTGGTGCCCACGTGAATAAGGAGCATGGGGTAGTGGTCTGTGGGCTGGAGGAGCTCTGGGATCCTCTCCGCAATGTCTCAGATGCGGGCCCCCGGGAAGCAGCAGACTTCCCAGGCTAAGGGGTCGGGGTGGCAGATTGCCCCCTCAGTGCCCCGCAGGATGGAGTCTCCCACAACAAACACCTTTCGTTTTGTCTTGGGGAGAGCAGGGGCAGTAGCTGTGGTTGAGCCTGGGTTGCCTGCAGGATCTGGCAACTGAGCAGGCTCTGCTGGGGCTGTAAGACGTGCGAATCTGTTGCTAAGCTCCGGTGAGGGAGGGGCCTTGGTGCGGCAGGCCTTGGGGCCCTTGACCACCTTGGTCCATGTCCCTGACTGGGCAGAGCGGGAGGTCCCAGAGTCCTCCTTAGTCACGGAGGGAGACGGAGCTCTCCCCTGCAGCTCCCGGGGGAGAAGGTCCTGGCAGTAAGAGTCTATCTCCTGCTCGCAGTCCCTGATGGCATGCAGTCTCTGGACTGTGGCCTGGAGCTCCTCCAGTTGGCACGCCAGAGACCCCAGTAGGGAGCAGACCCCCCAAGGGGAGGTGGCCATGTGGGATCAGTTGAACTTGTGCTCACAATATATTTAGTATCTTTGTGCCTCAGATCATGGTGAATTTATGAAGAAGCAGGGGTACAGTGATTCAGGTATCTCTCTACAGTTTTGGAAGGCATGAGTTCAAATTCTGCTCTCTCAGTAGGTACCCACATGTAAATGGGTACTAGATCATTGAAGCTGGGGAGTCAAAGCTGGCCAGATGTGGTGCTGCCCACATTACTCCTGTGTGTGCTATTGGCTAAGGAACTGATGTTCTTTAATCATACCATCCCAATGTACTATTAGGCTTGGATAGATCTTCAGACTCTCATGAAAAGCTGCTGACAGCTCATCTCAGACTATAAAAGTATACTTGTTTTTTAACTATAGAATTTATTTGGAGGACTTTCTCCCTTTTTTGTGACAATGCCTTCCTAAAAAAAAAAAGGGCAAAGATCACAGCATCTTTTCAGTTGGAAGGCACCTAAGGGAGTTCATCTAGTCCATGAGTTGCTGAAGGCTAGCTCAAAAAAATTCTAATAGAAGCATGTTTAAGGCTATGCTTGGATTTCTTCATTTATGTATGCACTAGTACAAAAATCAGGTGGATGAAACATGTTAACACTTTCTGTATTAGCTGCTTGATTGCTAAAGAAAATAGGTTTTCTCAAAGAAAAATTTTAGGGAACAAGTGATCACTAGTTAGTGCATGAGCACATAAAAAAGGCTTTTAATACATTACCTATGCATTCATGTAGCTTTTAGTCATGTGAGTAATTACATTCATTTCAGTGGCAACTGAGGATGTCTGACACTTCACAGAAGCAGGCCTTATGCATCACCATGTCAAGCATGCAAGAAGTTAAAAGGATTTCATTCATATTACACTTAGGATTCAAATGGCCCTTTGCTGTTGGATATGCTTGTGAAGATGGCGTCAGTCAATGAATAGAATGCTTTCTTATGAGGAAATATTATAGATATTGTGAATGCAAGAGTAACATTATGCTCTTATAAATGTCAGTTATGTGGGAGGACAATCAAAATCACCAAGTTCTCTAATTGGGGCCAGGCCTTTCTTGAAAAGTTCCATTTTGTACTCTTGAGTTGTCTCCTGAGTCATAGTTTCAGTATAAGCAGCCTTTCATGTACTCCTGTATCAGTACCACTCGGTACATTCTACTGATTCAACATAAAAACATTTATTTGTCACAATATGTGAGCTATCTCATTAATGGGACTATTCACCAGCTTAAAATTACACGTGCCCAAGTACTTTACTAGATCAAGGGCAAATTTAAATTCTTTATATGTTTGGATTATCCTAAAATTTTTACTGAAGTACTACACAGAACTGTAAATGTTGTAGAGCAGTGCTGCTCAACCTTCCGACCCCGGCGGCTGGATGGGTGGTGTAGAGTGTGCTTCATGCCACCTTGACTTGGCTCCATGTGCCCAAACTGGCCTCCACACCATCTCAGCCTGGCCTCACGTGCTGGGATTGTGCCCTTGCATTGCCTTGACCCTGTGCACCAAGTCTAGTTCTTTTTGTACGGTTTAATTCTCTGGCTATAATTAACCTTGCTGAAGCTGTCAATTCTCCTAAAATGTTGCTTTTATTGGTTTAAAATACAGCTGGATAAAATATTTCAGCCAGCATTTTTATTTTACTGAAAAATGTTGGTGCAAGCCATATTTTGCAAATTCATGTTGGTCTTAATAAACTGTTTAAGTTGCGGAAAACAGAGGCATAACAGGGCAGCTCCACACCTGGGACAGCAAGGGCATGAGGCAGGGTTATTCTCTGTGCTGCAGTGGTGTGCCTACTGCCCACCCATCAGCTTTGCTGGAATCTATTTTTGCTCCCTCTCTCCCCCACAACCCCAGGCAGTACCCAGGGCTGCTGCTGCCCCACTTGTCTCCTCCCCCCTACCCACAATTATGCTATTGGAAAATACCTCCACCAGAAATCCAAAGAAAATTACTCAGTTCTTTTTGATCACTTCTTTTTTACATCTTTGGAGTTGAACTATTTCATTTTTTTAATTGAATATGAATTTTCATTTAACATTTACTTCAATTTTCATTTGCTTATTTCACACTGACCCAGGAGGACACTTTTTCCCCTTAAGTTTTTAATTCTGCAAGCAAATTGATTGGCTACCTAACACAGAGCTGTGACTTGAAGGCCAAGAAACGAATGTTTTTTTATTATTGTTGTTACCTTCTAAGGTAGCTTAGAAGAACACATTTTTTTCCCATAATTCCTCTTCTTCTTATCAGGCTAACATCACTATGTATCATCTACTTCTTTTTGAAAATTATAGATGGAATATAAAGTTAATCTTACTAATAATACTCTGGGAAATCACATCTGAAGGAAGCAATGACTTAACTGCCTGTGCATGAGCCGGATAGTTTTCTGGCCTGTTTTATACAGTGCATGCTAAGGCGCACACACAGTTTTCTTTACTTTGCTTACAAGATTACAGGATAATTCAATCCCATGATTCAAAATGCTAGCTATAGTGCTGATAGGAACCTTGCTCACCCTGCCTAAAAGTAGGCAGAGTAGATTGTTATTTAATAAGAGGATCACTGGACACATATGATGAGCAAAGATACAAACACTGTAGAATGATTTAGGTAATACTCTTAGAGAACATGTATATAAATCAACTTGAAGCCAGGTATCAGGAGCTGGAATATGTTCCAGGTGAATCACTGAGCTTTAGAAATATTAAGAAGTTGGTGGGAAATAATTTTTTCATCCTGTTAGGGTTGCAAGATTTAAAACTCTCCCATCCCAAATGAAAAAAATCAACCTTGAAAATTTTCTTGAACTAAAGATCTGAAAGCGGGGTGGGGGAGATTTTAGCTATTTTAATTCAATAACTAAATCTCAAAAAAAATGCCTTGAACGGGGAGCTTGGGTTTTTGTTTGTTTGTTTGTAAAAGGTCAGCAAAATAGAATGTTTCAACTATTTCAGTTTTTTTTTAACATTTTTTTCTCAGAGAAGTTGATCAAAATTGCTTTCTTTTTACACAAAACTTTGGTTTTGATCATCAGCATTTTATGTTAAAAAAAATTCCTGGCTGGCTCTAGATAACATATGTAGATTTATTTTCCATATTAGACGAGAGCAAACTTTCTGTGTACAGGCAGTCCTCGACTGACGATGTTTTGAGTTACAATGTTTCACACTTACAACGTTTATAAACTGACACCCTGTTTCAACTTTCTGACATCAGTTTCGACTTTACAACGCTTGATTTGATGTCACACCATGCCAGTGGACAAGTTCGTTGCATCGCCCTTGTCCCTGGACAACATCTGTCCAAACTTGCTTGGACACTTTCTTTAAGAAAGCAGACAAGACTCCAGAAAAACCTGCAGCCAAGACTCCTGAGAAGACTCCAGGCAAGAACCTAGCTAGCACTATGGAAGAAGGAGACTTGGGGGTCATCATTGACCACGAGATGAACATGAGCCTTCAATGCGATGCTGCGGCTAGTAAAGTGACCAAAACGCTGGCTTGTATCCATAGATGCTTCTCAAGCAAATCCCAGGATGTCATTCTTCCCTTGTACTTGGCCTTGGTGAGGCCGCAGCTGGAG
The DNA here is from genome assembly GCF_052110815.1 of Crocodylus siamensis. Classification (NCBI taxonomy): domain Eukaryota; kingdom Metazoa; phylum Chordata; order Crocodylia; family Crocodylidae; genus Crocodylus; species Crocodylus siamensis. The sequence goes on along the minus strand of NC_143397.1, from coordinate 130,101,595 downwards.
TACTTCGTCCAGTTTTGGGCCCCCCAATTCAAAAAGGATGTGGAGAAGTTTGAGAGAGTCCAGAGAAGAGCCATGCGCATGATCAGAGATCAGGAAAACAGACCTTACGGCGACAGGCTGAGAGACATGGGGCTCTTTAGCCTGGAAAAGTGTAGGCTCAGGGGTGATCTGATGGCCACCTATAAGTTTATCAGGGGTGACCACCAGTACCTGGGGGAACGTTTATTCACCAGAGCGCCTCAGAGGATGATGAGGTCGAACAGTCATAAACTACTACAAGACCATTTCAGGCTGGACATAAGGAAGAATTTCTTTACTGTCCGAGCCCCCAAGGTCTGGAATAGCCTGCCATCGGAGGTGGTTCAAGCACCTACACTGAACACCTTCAAGAGCAAATTGGATGCTTATCTTGCTGGGATCCTATGACCCCAGCTGACTTCCTGCCTCCGGGTGGGGGGCTGGACTCGATGATCTTCTGAGGTCCCTTCCAGCCCTAATGTCTATGAAATCTATGAAACCCTTCAAAAAGTCCAGCAAAGTCACCTCAAAGAAGTCTTTCCAATCAATATGATTGCTATTTACAATATAAATGCATGAATGTAGCTATATTATTCATCTATAATTTATTGAGTACAAAATTCTGAGTTATTTTTGGTGAAAATAAGGTATTTGGCCTTGGTTCAGGAACCAATCCACTATTTAAAGCATTGTTTCCTATGGGAAAAATGATTCCAAGTTACGATGTTTCAACTTAAGACAGTTTTCAGGAACCAGTTATGTTGCAAGGACGGTCTGTACTTATAGTCACATGGCAGCCATTTTTTCCCTTTCCTAATTATTTCCTATTGGATGATTCAGTTTTTAAGACTTTGAAATTGAAACTTCTTACTGAAAGTCACTGGTGTTCCTTCAGCTCCACTGGGGCTCTTTGTTGGGTGTTTCTTGTTGTCATATTTTATCTTTGAGATGAAGATTTTTTGTTATATCCTGTTTTCATACAATTCTCAGCCTTATGTTCAGATTCCTTTAAGTTGTTGATACTATAAGCCAGTGATTTTCAACCTTTTTTCATTTGTGAACCCCTAAAAAAATGTCAAATGGAGGTGAGGACCCCTTTGAAAGTTTTGAATGGAGTGCAGACCCCTTTGAATGGTAAGTGTATTTATGTACTTTTGATTGAACATAGCCATCTTTTGCAAACTCCTTAGACATAGTGTGCAGACCACAGGCTGAAAACTACTGCTTAAACTTATATCTACTGGTATGGACTTGTCTAGAAGGGAGGAAGATATTAGAGAATAATGAAGGTGTGAATTTAAAGTGCATTCGCTATTCCATGCTTATTCTTTGTACAGATGCTCTTACTTCATAGTAAGATGGCCTTTATGTGGCTTAGCTTAATCCATTTCTACAAAGAGGCACTGTTAGTGTAAGATCAGTGCGTCCACACAGCAAACTATTGTGACATAGCTATTTGACACTGTTTCCCAGTGCAGACAAGCCAAAGATGTGGGGAGGGAGGGAGAAGCTTAAAGGAGCAGTCTACTGGTGCAGTCTACTGGTAACTGCAAGAGAAGTAGAGGAAATAGAATAATCATAGTGCTCCTTACCTTTCATAATAGTGCATGTAATTCATAGATCTCTCAGAGGGTTAAGGTAAAGTAGCGGAATTGGGAAACTGAAGGTTAAGTGATGTGCCCAATATCATGTCAACTGGCCAGTGTCAGAGTCAGGAATAGGAACCCATTTACTTGACTTTCAGTCAGGTGGGCCATGGCTACAGTGTGAGCTGTAGTTTCAAAGGCAGCTACAGAAAAGGGGCCTAAGCAGAGGTAGGTATCTCCTGAATAAGTTGAATGTCAGAACTTATAGGTTTGATTAAAACCAGGGTTTGTTTGGTTTCTTCTACCTAGTTGCATATAGCTTCTAGAGGAGCTGACATTTAACATGTGGGGGTTCTGGCCCATTACTTATTGAACACAGAGGCAGAAATAGTAAGGGAGTCCTTGGAGGAAGGAACTGAGGAGAAATGAAATGGGAAAGAGGAGAAGTGAAAGAGGGCCTGAGAACTGCACAATGAGGATGGCTGATCCTACAAGTAAGAAAAGAACAACTTTATACATTCAGTGACCAATTTGGGGAGAGCAGAATCTGGGATATAGTCCTGGCTCATTTCACAGACTTCGAGAACTGGAAGCAGTATAGCTGTGTGTCTTCATGCTTTGCTAGTTAGTTTTGTGCTGTGCATAAAATTATGCAGCAATGCAATGGGAGGTTGCTCTGAAATTAGGGATTCTCCTGGAATTTTTTGGGAAGATTGGTCACTTTTAAGCCTTTAAAAACCTAAGGTGTTTCAAGAGATTAACAAAAAGCATGTGTCTATGTGTGATGGGAGCTGCATAGGTATTTAATTGGATGCACAGCAAAATGCATATTGAAATCTGTATTTTCAAATAATGAACTTGATTCTGCTCCCCATTACACTAGGTAAATCTAGAGTGATTCGATGTTGAAATGGATGGGCTTATTCTGGGTTTTATAGTGGTATAGCTGAAAAGCCCGGTTCGGCCCAGGAGACAAAAACTGGTTTACTACATTAGTCTCTGAGTTAAAGAAGACTGACTTGAGCAAAGCACTATTGTACCAACTCCCAATACTTCATGTGAATGGACTGGTTGAAAAGCAAATTAATTGCCTTCTTTAAGAAAACACTGTTATGCTTTGGCTAAAGTTGCATCAGCACACATTGTAAGCTCAGCAGCATTTCAGAAAAAAACGCAGAAGTAAATGTTTGTTTAGCTCTAACAATCATTGAGGCCAAAGCATATCTCCCTGGTTGTCGCATTCCCTGTTCATATATTATTTTTATGCTCCCAGCATACAAAAACAGCAGCTGGGGAAGTTTTTATTTTGCTTTTGACAAGCTGTATTTTGCTATTTTTCAGCCTGCATTTTTTTCTCTTGCTGTGAGGAATGATGTCTGCGAGGAAGCTTAAAAACTTGAAATTGCTGGTTAGATTTGTATGGAAACATTCAGCTTAATCTCTGCAGCTTCATTATTTTGTTGCTTTTAATGCTTAAGTTTTGCTTCAAATTTCAATTAAATCCTACAGTTTTTTAGGGCTTCATAACTCATGATATTTCAGGTAGAACTTTGAGGCTGGCAATAGGATGGGAATTAGTTTGTTTGGAATCAAAATTTCCATAAAGCAAATGAATGCTTTATGTGGAAATTATTTAAAAATAGTTAAATAATATTTGTTTCTTAAAGGTGATTTAACCCCGCCCCCCCTAACTTTAGCAGGTAAAACCCAATTCCAAATGAATACCATTGATTTCCTTTCTAAAGTGACTCTGAACTTAAGATTTAGGAACAATTGTATCGCATGCATCATACATTAACAGTTTTTCTTTTACAGACAGTTTTATTATCTTATCTTTTATGAATCAGGCTGGGATCCAAAGTAGATTGTAATGCAATGGCAAAAAAATGAACCTGACCCTTTGTGTTAGACCTGTATTACACTGGAACTTTGTTCAGACTGATCTAGGGAAATCATGTTTAATATCTATTAGTAAAAACTTTGAATCAGGAATGGACCTGTGGGGGGCAAGCAGGCTACCAGCCCCAGGTGCTGCAGTTTAGGGCTGGCTGCAAAAATAGCAGCTGTCACTGCAACTGGCCCAGCGCTGCCACCATGGGCAGTGGCCCAGTTGCTACTGCCACTTTGTGTGCCACTCTCACCGAGAAGCAGACCTGTCCAGTTTCATTCAGAATAATGTACAAATTACAACACTAGTAATAGCGTACCTTAAACCTAAAACAGCCTTGATTCTATGAATGGATGATTAAGCTTCTGGAGCTCTGATTGTAGGATTAGGGTCCTAAAAAGAGAAATAAAGTCCCAAAAGTTTAGAGCTTTAAGTTTTCAGCAAAGAAACAAGGAAAAATCATACCCCTTGAACAAGGCTGGGTACAGTTGCAGAAACAATGGATATTTAATTAATCACCATTTTGTAACTTGATATGAGATTCAAAACTTTGACCAGTATATTTGAACTCTCTCACTCTGATTGTCAGTAAGATGGTTAAAACGCCTTTGCATTTTTGAAGAGGCAGGGCTGTTTTTCATGTTTGAGCTTCAAAAAGACGGGAGCTGGCTAGGGGATTTACAAATAGGTGTTGCGTAGGTACTTGTCAAAGGTGTGCTCACGCAACCTTCCTGAAAAATCAGGCCCTAACAATTCCAAGGAGAGTTGGCTCAGCATGTTGCTTATGTGTTGGAGATAATATCTTAAAACTGGCTTCTATGGTGGTGCAATTATGTCTGTAATCCCTAAAAGAAGGAATGATGTTTCATTTCCAGTGGGTAAGGGAAGTGCCTATAATATAATTGCTGATGATCTTTTTTTCTGCATAGGGCAGCCAGGGGTGGATACTAAATCCGTGTCACTTTAGTGTAATGCAGTGCTATGGAGAGATACCCAAACTAGTTTGAGAACCAGGAACAATATACTATGTATGGTATACCATATACCAGTGGTTCTCCTGGGCTACATATATTATTTCTCAGGTGGGGTAGTTAGCCTGTGTAAATCCCTGAGGTAACAACTATACTGCTTCCAGTTCCTGAGACAGCTTGTCTAGAGCTAGCTCTGGTGTTTTTGCACGGTACTGTATTGCACCAAGTAGCTATGCCTTAAGTGATACAATATAGAAGGAACCAATTGAGAGAGACTCTGAAAATATCTTTGACTTGATTACAGTTTCCCTATAAGTGAGTTTCCAGGACAGCTTCGTTTGGTTTCACTCTTTTGTGACAGCAGTGTCATAAAAAATAGTTTTTATGTAGCATGTGTGACTTGCTTACCCAACTGCAAGCAAGGTTGGGCGTAGCCTTTATGTAGCAGTGTGTAGTTTCTACCTAAAGTAGCTAGGGTCACATGTGCAGAGGTATTTAGGTGCTACCAGATGTACATGCATCCTTAACTGGGTTTACACACGTGCCTTAATGAGATTGGTGAAAGTCAATGGGAGTGAGGTGTTCAACATGTTTTAAGTTCTTTTCCAAAGTGCACTAGGCCCCTGGCTGCATTTTTAAACACCTAAATATCTTTGCAAATCTGGTTCACCGCTTTTTAGCCTTGAGTTTCAAAATCCCTCAAGAGATGGTTCATCTCTGGCTGCTCTTAATTATTCCAGCTCTACTCTAATCCCATTGAATCACCAGCTTTCCTTTTCTCTTGTTTTTCATTGATCATGTCCAAAGCTAAAAGATTATGCCGCCACTCTTTCTGGTGATGGGCATATGAATGGAGGGGTGAGGACTGAGACATAAACCTGGAGGATATTATACCTTGGCAGCCATGAACATATGAGAAGAATGTGCCTTGGAAGGTATGAGAAACTACCTCTGATTTGTCCAGGGGCAGGACAGGGCATCATCATTTTTAGGGGCTGCATCTAGGATTCACAGATTTTACAACTGGACAGCTGGACCTGGCCACGAGTTAGCCAGTTCAAGTGTCTATGGATTTTATTATTTATATGGTTGAGGTCAGTATCCTGGGATTCAAGCAGCCGGTCCCAGAGACTTCTGGTAGGGAATGCAAGAAATCTTGTAGGTTTTGGAATTATTTGCTAGTAGGGCATGTTTGTCCCTCTCCTCACTATTTGGAGGTTGGTTAAGCTATGAAATGGGACATAAACATTTTTGCTAATAAGCTCTTGTTTATTTTTTAGTATCTAGTATTATAACTTGTGAGTTGTCCATATTTGTGCCAAATTCTTTTCCCAATTCTCCGAAAGTCTTAACCTCAGTAATATCTTATTGCACTGGCTACCTAGACACTGGGCCAAAAAATTCCATTCAGATTTTTCTTTTGAATTTGCTATTTTTCATATTGTTGAAATGTTCTCCTTGTTCAAGGCATAATCTAATACAGCAACTTGAATGCAATTGTTTATGTTTCTCTAACTTCTCTCTTTAGGCTTTTTGTAGAGGAATCCTAAATACAGGCTGAATATTATTGATGTTAAAAAAAATCAAACAATGGGATATTTAATCCTAGAGTAAATACTGTTTACCAAAGTTAGGGAGGAGGTTTATATTTGTGTTAAAAGGGATCGTTATAACACCCAGAGGATTTTAAAAGTAGGGGTTTGATTTTAAGCAAAGTTAAATTAAGATACACCATAAGGTAGATTCTCATGCTGGCAGAATGCCTAGAACTTTTGAGGGATATTGAGGAATAGCCTAAGGCCCCTGGTGACTTTCAAGGTTTGCTGGTGTATCAGGCTGCTTGTTTGCCTTTATTTTGCTTCAAACGTTTTGCAAATTAAGTTCTTGTGTGGGACTAGTATGTCTGGAAAGGCTAAATCAGCCAGGAGGACTGGTTCTTTCATGACAGTTGGCTGTCTTGTTCTTCATCAAAAGAGCACATATTATTTACTTACGTGGAGTTCAGTATTGTGGTACTTATGAACAGCCCCAATAACATTAGTGAGCCTAGCTTCATGCTAGTCATGTAATGCTGGAAATATTATTCCCATTTTATGGATGGGAAGGTAGCTCACCCACAAATTGTATAGAGAACTTGCTATGATTTGGTTAAGGCAATAGTGCCTTAACCATTAGACCATCATTAGTAGCAGGCTTTAGTGTATCCCTTACTTCTGCAGTTTAAGCTTTGACTCTCATATAAGTTCATATAATGCATTTGTTCAGGTGTGGAAGGAGTTTCCAAATTCTGGGTAGTCTTAGTACATTTTGCAGTATCCGGACATAAGGTATATTAGGATGGAGTTTTCAGGATTTTAACATTATTTTTGTTGTTCAACTGTTAAATTGATTAAGATGCAGATCTTTTTTTTGGGAGGGGGGAAGAGGGTAACTATAAAATGCATGTCCTCTGTACTACTTGCATGTGCATACACGTACACACTCATTGATATATGCATTTTTTCTTTCTCTCCCACATTTGCAAAAAGGGGTGTGAAATTCAGAGTATGTTCCAGGAAAAACAGTTGGCTCCTTTTACCTCAGGGCATAACAAGCTGGCCTGTTGCCATATTTTTGGACACTTCATTCTTAACAAAGCTAGGCTAAAATTAAAAAAGGGGGGAGGGTGGCAGTAAGGGGGGGGAGCATCTAAAAGCACAGCAGACAGTTGTGGACCAAGCAGGTCATTAACTTTTAAGCACTAGAACAGAAAAGCTGCCACCTGTGACCTGTTCAGGCTGTAAACATAGCTGAGGTACTTCCCAGAAAGTTATGTAAAGAGTGGATAATGCTCTCTGAAGATTTCTGTGCCGTGCTGGGTGCTCCAGCATTTTGTAAGAGGCAGGTTTGGGCGTGCATTGAGGCTTCTTCTCCTGTTTATGATTGGAACAGCTTGCAATGAAAAGCTGTCATTTTTTCCCAGGGTGTGTAAAACCAGTTTCACCGGTAAATCATGCTACAAAGCCAAGGCCTGTCATGAAAGGGGCAGTGACATATCCGCATGTTCATGCTTTTGACTTGCAGAAAGGGTGTGGACTACCTGGAATCTGTAATGTGCTGTCTCAACCAGCTGCAGAATGACCTGTTTTTCCTCAAAGGGCTTGGTCACTACAGCAGCGCTAAGAGCTTATCAGCAGCTAACTGAAGACTGTTACAAACTTACGGTGTGGAGCTGCTAGCCAGAGACAGATTTTTAAGGGAAATAATACTTGTTATTATTTTAGTAGTAATAGCAATGCAATATTCAGGGCTTAAAATGTCCATATTTCTTTAGTAAATTTTATCTTTGCATGCTAGCAGGAAGTATTTGGGGGAAGGCCCAGCTCTGAAGGAATTCAGAGGGGGAAACCAACTCAGTCCGATACAGGAAGTAGTTATATTTTTCAGCCTGTGGTTCTACATCAAAAACGCAACTCCAATTACTAAGAATTATTTGAGAGGCAAGGATTTCTTAGGGTGGTATCTTTTATCAGATCAACTGCGTAGGTAGGATAGAGTTAGACAAATTTTTGAATGTAAGACATTCTTCATCAGGTCACCCTAAGACAGGAGTGGGCAAAATGGCAGATCTGGTTCTGCTCTGGCTCTGGACCATGCTGTCAATGCTGCAAGATCCCAGCTCTGGAGCAGCTCTGTTCCCAGCTGTGTGCCCTGCCAGCGTTTCTGGGGCTGGTCTCTGGTGATGCATAGGGGGTGCATGGGGGTGAGAGCGCTGGTGCACCCCAAAACAGACTGTGCTTCCCACTTAGGTGATGGGTGGAGGGGGCAGGCGGGAGTGCTGGTACTCCCTATGAGTGCCAGCCAGAGAATGGGAGTGCCAGATGAAGTGCCACAGCCACTTCTGGGAGCACCATGGCCACTTCCCAGTCGGTGCCATCGGCTGTGGGGGGACCCCCCGGTTAGTGAAATTGGTCCTCCCGGTCACTGACTAGTGGCTGGGGGAGCAGTAAGGTGGCACCAGTCATCCGTGGCCAGTCTCCATGGAAACCCTGGACCCGTACTGTCACGGTGCTGCTGCTTTTGGGGTCTCCATGGAAACTGGTTGCAGCAATGCAGGCTGGGAAATAGTCTACCACAGGCTTGATCCAGCCCATGGGCCTCACCCCTGCCCTAAGAGATATCACCCTAAGAAATCCTTGCCTCTTGCATAATTTCTGGACCAGGATGGCTACAACATCACTCTTGTACTACCATCAGAATTATTTATAAATTGTAATACCATTTACTTTTAATTAAAATACTTTAAAAATGGTTCAGAAGTTTTGAAAAAGTTTTAGCTCTGGGGAAAAAAATTGAAATGCTGTAAGCTTCATGCATAAAACTGTAACAGTTTAAAATATCAAACCTTGAAATTTTAAAATCTCTGTTGAATAAAATCAAGCGGCTTTGAGAACACACAGCTTTTTGAATTTCTTAGCTCTTCCATGTCTGCTTAAAAAGAAAATGGGATATCTTTGTGATCTGTTCTTTGCATTTGTACTTACACGGGTTAGGCCTGTTTGTGGGTAAAATTACACAAATGCATATTTCCAGGATCAAGATCTATGCCACAAAAGGAAACAATGAATTTTTTCGCTTGACAGTTTTACCTCTTGTAACATTCATCCTTCTGTATCAGGTTAGGTTGATTCTGTATGGGGGAGGATTTTGGATCATATCCTGAGAGGCTTTTTGCTATCTCCATTCTTATCAGATATACTTGCACTGAAGTTGTTTGGCAACTGACCGAGTTATGATGGCATAAAAAGAGTGAAATGTATGCAAGGAAGTTTCAGCTTTCTATTATCTTGACATATATTAATGTCTGCAACATAGTTTTCTTCAATAAAAACAAAACAGCCCCCCTCATTATTTCTTTATTGTTGATTTAAAAAAAAAACTCACCCAGAATCCACCAAAAACCATTTATTTCTTGCAGCCAAACACATTTTATAACAGTTCTCAGTCCCTTTACAACAGCTCTGGGCTGGAAACTTGTTTTCCAAATTTCAGCCGTGAGTGAATGAACGGCTAGAAGAGACAGCTTAGAGGTCTAAGAATCATGTTTGAAAATGTCTAGAACCCCTTGAAACTAGTTCTGAACCCAGTCCTTCACACTTCTGAATGAGATCAATTACAAACTATTCAGTTTACTGTAAGGCGGCCTTATGAGCGAAATTTCTGATCTGTATTCACCTAGGGACAATATCATAATTAGGGTGGGGTAAGCAGGGTACTTGCCCTGGGAGCTGCCTATTGAGGGGTTGCCAGTCACCCGTGATCAATGGGAATCTTTGCCAAGGTGCACGTAGCCCTGTGCTGCCCTTTTCCACCTACAGGAGCTGGGCGGGACAGTGCCATACCCAGTAGTGTATCTAGGGGCAGGTGGCAAGTAGAAATGTATTCCCTTTCACCCCTGTTGAACCCCATGCACAATACCATATTAGAGGGGTGGTGGAAATGAATGGGACACCAGGGATGGTTGTGGGGTTGCTGTCACCTGAGCCAAAATTGCTGTAGCTGCATCATCATCATCATCATCATCAGACTTCAGTCTGCAGGGAGCAGTGGCAGATAAGACTTTTCATCCCCTGCTTTCCTCTCAAACACATTCCCTCCTGCCCCCCAACTCTCCAGTAGTCAGCATACCCCATAGCCCCACCCTCTGCCCCAGGCACTGTAAGGAGCTTGTTGTACCTCTTCTGGGAAGGGGAAGAGGGGGAGATTTGTCCCAATGTCCTTGCTATAATGTAGGTGGGCTGACTGAATACCATGGGGCAAACAAGCATGCAGGGTATCAGTCATCATATGACAACAACAAATGGATAAAAGAAAGTTTAGTAAATCTTTCATCCTCAATGGTTCTCAACCTTGTTAGGCTCAAGCAACCCCTTTTTAGATCTAAGGCACCTCTCCTTAGGCTTGAGGTGCCCCTCAGGAAATGGCAGCTCTTGGTTTTCATTTATTTTTTTGATTATGGAAAAACAATGCAGCAATTTTTATGTTGCAAAGAACTGAGAAAAACCACAAGTCAGAATTTTTTTTTAACTCCATGGATACTTTCTGAAATCATTGGGTTTATCTTGTGAATCATGTTTGCACACCTAAGAATGCTAACATTGTGTAGCATCCTGCAGCACAGCTGAAAGAATCTCAAGGCACTCCAAGGTGCCACGACACCTTGGTTGAAAATCACTGAGATAGATTAAAAGAAATACACAATGAAGTTATTATCAGGAGATCTGAACTGAAAAATACTTAGTGCAAAAGATGGAACCTGCTTCCATTATACAATGTCCTATTACCCACAATGGTATCTCCACATTACAGTCTAATCTGAGGTGAGAGGCAATGAACACAAATGAATGCAGTGACTGAGAGGCTATTGGTGGTAGTTATCCTAAGGTCCTAAGGCCCTGAATCTCCTTTACCTGTAATAGCTTCACCCATCTGTCATGGGAAGATGGACCAAGCTGCTGTGTTAAGGACTATTCAGTTACTGTGTTCCTTGAGGCTAGGGACAGAGATTACACATAAACTGGTTTAAGTGTTCAGAACTGGTTTAAACCTATAACAGAACAGATATTCAGTAGGGCTGTGTGAAATGGCACTGTTCCGTTTTGCCTTCAGTTTTGAAGGTTTGACGGAACAACGTTCTGTTTCGAATTTAGTTTCAAGTTGAAACAGCTGTTCCGTTTCATTTCATCGAAACAGAAAGGCTGTTTTGATGTTTCACTGGGGATGGGAAGTCAGCCCAGCTGAGCGCAGCTGGGCTGCCTTGTGCCCCCCCCGTGCAATCCAGCATGGGGGATGGGAAAGTAGCCTAGCTGGGCTGCTCCCTGCCCCTCGTGCGATCTAGCAGAGGGGATGAGAAAGCAGCCCAGCTGGGCTGCCTCCCACCCTGCGATCTAGCGCGGGGTGATGGGAAGTCAACTCAGCTGGGCTGACTTCCCATCCTCTGCTGGGTTTTGTGCTGGGAAGGGGAAGTCAGCCCAGCTGGACTGACTTCCCATCCCCAGCCTATGGTTGAAACATTTCAACTTTTGAAACATTTTGACTAGTCTCATTTTGTTTCGAGGCTATTTAGACAGTCTTTATTTCATTCTGATTTTGTTGTTTCGACCTTGAAATTGGTTGAAACAATATTGAAATGAAATGACCAGTGAAATTTTGCACAGCCCTAATATTCAATGCATATAAACCAATTTGAAAATGGCTGAAACTGGTTTGAGATAAACCTGGTTGAATGTAGTATCAGATTTAACTTATTTGGCTCAGTTTGGTTTATGCAATGTCTGTCCCAGACTCCTTGCTGGTTTAAGTGAAATCAGACACCCCCAGGATCCTGGCATGCTCTCTGGGCTGGGCAGGGCTCTCTGCTGCACAGCAGATCTAGCCTCTCCCCTCTGTTCCCTGGCTGCAGTTTCAGCAGAAACTGCAGGGATCTCCCTGGCTTCCCCCTGCTCCCCCGTCCCCTCACCACTCCCTGCTAAGCAGGGATTTCCCTGTCTCCTCTGCCTTACACAGACACCTCTTGGCATTAGCTAGCGGACCACATGCTGGCTATAGTCTATGTTGTGGCTGATGGGACAAAGGCAGAATCAACAGGTAGCTGGTAATGTCCCTCTCTTTTCTTAATGGGGTAATAAACACTATGTTATCAATTCCCTGATGGGCTGGTCAGAAGGGGATGGAACCCCTCCCTAATTAGAACATCCTGTCAGGCCTGGCCACACTCTCCTAAGCTCTGTGGAAGGGAAGGGAGGGCTGCTTTAGCACCCACCGGCTTCTAGCCCGAGCTACTGCAGGCAAGTGCCTGCATTTTCTCAGTCCAGAGGGAATGTCTTTATGATTACAAACTGGTTTAGCCTAGCCAGGTTAGATTAACCTGGAAAGATTGAATCAATTCAGGCTCTGGCTTTTTGAATGTCTGTCCTTAGCCCTTCTGCACAAGACTACTGTAGAAGGCTTTGCCCAAATTAGGCAGTATTTACTGTTGCAAAGACTGCTTTAGCTGCATTACAGCAGGGCCCTCAGGGTAGGTGTCTATCCCTCTCTAGCAGCCATTGTGTCAATTAGACTTGCTCTCCATGGCTGCCTATTCACGTGCTGACTTGAGTTCTAATTAGAATGCATCAGAACAGACATGATTAATCAAGTCTGCCCCACGTTCTAATTAGAATACTCCAGCATAGCCTCATCACCACATGTATAAGCCCCATAACATTTAAAAATGGCTGCCAGGGTGCTTTATCTTAACCTTATTGAATGAGTTGTAGATAAAGCATCCTGCAGCCATTTTTAAACCCACAGGGGCTTAATACATGTGATGGTGGGGCATTTTAATTAGGCTCTCTGGCAACTGCTTTAATTAAAATGCCCACTCCCAAGCATGTGTATAGGCAACCAATGAATTTACATGTCATGGTGCTGAAGATTTCTGTGAGAACCATGATGTTGTCTACGCTAAGCCTCCCAACATAGCTAGTCTTAGTATAGCTGTACTAGTGCCAATATTTCTGTAAAATTCCTCACTGTAGCTGAATCTCTGAAGCTCCAGGACTCTTAGTTCCTCCGGGGTACTACTGCTGTGCTTTGGTCCAGCACAGGCCAATGTATGTAATCCAAAGCCCGGCCCCCAGGCTTAGCAGGGCTGTGGTGTTGTTTTGCATTTACCATAGTGTTCATAGTGTTCCTTCTCAACACTATGATTAGACTGTAATTTAACTTTCTGGGGACTGGTGTGTGATAACTGAGATCCTTAATGCAGTATGTTTTACAGAATACATGGAATTTAGTGTTTGTAAAGCTAAACACAGCTAGTCTTTGTCTACACTGGGCAAGAAAACTGTGTTAGCACCTTCCAGGCAACAGCCATTTAATAAAAAATCCTATTTTTGCTAACATGGTTGGAACTATAGCATAAACAGGGCCTAAAGCACTGTGAAAACTTCACTTACAAGTTATTGCATTTGTTGAAGATGTAGACAGTAGAGGCTATGCCTTAATGTGATAAAAAGGGTTTGAGAGAAGGTCCATCTCATATTTGCCTATGGAAAGCCCAATGAAAATATTTATTTGACTTATATGCCACCCTCCAATATTCAAAAAAAGGCTCTGGGTAGCTTAAAAGCAAACTATATCATCAAAAGAGCTAAAATATTAAGAAAAAGAGTAAGTAATAAAACAACTGTCTAAACAATGTCTCAGAATTTAGCCATGCCTGCTAAATGTCTGCCCAGGTAAAAAGGTCTTACAATGCTTCTTGAAAATTTCGGGCCATGGTACCTGGTAGCCTCAATGAGAAGAGAATTCCAAAGCTGAGGAATGGCTACCAAGGCTGACCTCTCATATTTTCACTGGATGAACTGGACCCACTGATGGAAACTGCAAGAGGCTACTTTTGGTTGACCTGAGGGGTCTCAATGAAACACAAAAGAGGAGGCAATCCCAACAAGTATGTAGGCCCCAGGCTAGTTAATGCAGCCTCAAATATGATCTGGCTCCAAATCTGTTTCTGTCTTTGGTAAACATTCTTACCATTTAAATCCTTGTATTCCTAGTTTTAAAAAGAAACAGTTAATGAAGTTAATGAAGCCTATGGAAACATCACAGCATGGATTTATTCTCCTTTTTCCTTGGATTGCTCCTTTGATGGAGCTGAGTGGAAACATAAACAGGATGTCTATTTAAGAGCAGATAAAATGTTATCCCTGTGTACTCACAGCATTCTGCTGGTCCATTCACTTTCCGTGGCACTCCCAGAAGTTCTGCATCCTGAAGGCAGAAATATTATTACTCCATGTGCTCCCACCTTCTTGTGCTTCTTCAGAAATAAAACATCTTTCCAAAGTAGAACTATACCATGTGAGGGTACAATATGGCAATTGACCCAGGGGTAAATGGAAATGTAGCTAGTAATATAGTTGCCCTCTCTCTCCTGCCAAGTTTTGGTACTTTTTAACAGGATAAATTATATTTAAGCTTTACTTTCTATTTAATGAGGGGAAAAAAGTCCTGCTTCAGTAAATCTGGAATACAGTCCTATATCTCCATTAAGCTAAAGAAATATTGGCCAGTGTGATTTTTTTAAATACATTAATGTTTAATCACTGTTACTCTAAGGATGCACTAAGGGGGAGTGGAGGTGGAAAGAATAAGGAGTTTACCATACTCTTATAATTCTGCCTTGGGCAAAAGCCCAGCAAATCTTTCACAAGAGAGATAATTACGAGACAATGGTACAGAAATTTGTGTTGTAGCACACACAAATGCTCTGGTGTGTTGACCTAGCTGCTCTAGCAGCACTGGAGTTGGTTTGGTATTCACAATTACATTTCCTTCTGGGGAGCTGCAAAAGGAAGTGGGGGAGGGGATTGCTCAATTCAAGATATTCGTATCTTATGCTGCCAAGCAGAGGGGGAATAATAAATGCTGGGGAAAGGATCATTGCATCTTGTGACTGGTTTGGAGCCTTAGATTCCCTAGTGCCCCGTGGCCCAAATAACAACATCACAGAACACCTGATTAGCGGTGGTGATATAAATTGCAGTCAAATAAGGACATGGATCTTTACACAGACTGTAGGAAGGGGGAAGGTTACATGGCACAGGAAATGCAATGATATTTAGAGAAACATGCTTCTTACTCATAACCACTTTAATTGGCTATTTCATTGTGGACCTATTTTTACCATGGAATTCTTTAGAGATTTTCCTCAAAGGGAAAGGAAGCATTGGCAGATGGTGGGGAGAGGGAGAAACCTGGGAGAGTTGGGCCTTGGCAACATTTGAAGTAGTTTGGTGATCAAAGCTTAAAAAAGGGCACTGATGTCAGGAAGCTTGCAGCGAAATTGCTACTAGGAGATGTAACCTGGCCATATAAAGAAGGAAGAGGAAAAAAGGAGAGAATGAGACTGCGAGTCCAACTAAGCAAATATGATGGCATAAAAAGATGGCTTTGAATCATCTTTAACTTTGTTTAAATTTGTTTTTATTGTGCAGTGCCTAAAAAAAAAAAACAACCCAAATGCCGCTTACTGTAGAAATTACTTTGGATCAGTTAGATGAAAACCAGGGGAATGTTTTATATGTAAAACTTCTGTATGTATTTTTTTAGCCTTTTATTCCATTCAAAAGGCAGGCCTGTGAGAACTAGAAGGAAGAGGAGGATACTGTCTCTTTATGAATACTAATAAGGAAATCAAGGGGGACAATGGCACTTCAAGTTTCATCTTTCTATTTCCTAGAGGCGCAAACTCTGCAAGTTGTCACCTTGGTGTATTCAGTGCCTCTTGAAGCACTAGACTCCTCCAGAGAGAATGTCAGCCCCAGCCCTGGGCAGTTTTGACAAACAGAGTATATATTGATACATGATAAAGTATGCTAGAAATCACCCCAGCGCTAAAGGCTACTATAGTTTTAATATCATCATTTGAATTAACAAGCATTCTGTGGAGAAATAATGAGCTTTCATTATTCAGAACATCATCCTTACCCCGGGAACTCAGAAACCATTAGCTCTTGAGAACTTAATGAAAAGATGATAAAGAATGTTTTAGATAAAAGTTTGAACGGGTGCACTTGGTAGCTAAGGTAAAATATTAATGTTTCTCTGGATGATGAATTAGCTTTGCTAAACTAGTGCTTTCCAAGGAAAGGTGGTGTGTGCAGGTGTTCCAGTCAGCTCACACCTGCATGTGAACTGTAGCAGCAGGACTGATTACTTTCACTGGCAAGTTACTGACAAGCTATGAATGATTCGGAGGGAGGTCATCAGAAGCACACACTACATTGCATTTTGGTTCCCTTAAAGAAAAGGATAAGTAGGACTTAAAGCTGAAAGGAGGGTGCAATACAACAAAAGTGACTGACTTAGCTATTAGCATTCCCTAACCAGGTAGACTTGCATTTGCACAGCATGGAGCTGAGAAAGTGAAACCACAAGTTTATTTTCTTGTGTTGTTTTTTGCTGTGTTAAGTGATTATTGAGACAGTAGAACCAGGTGAAGGAAGTGGAAATGGATCTGAAGTTTCCCTGGATTTGAAGATTGGAAGTGTTTGGGCCACATGTAGTTGCTACATTCTGAAATTCCATATGGGTGGTTTGCTACATGCCTGAAAAGCCCCCTCTCCTCCATGCAATAAATGCAGGAAAAATATATAAAAGTTAAGATTTTATTGGGTGCAAAGCTCTTAAAGAACTGCTATTCACAAAGAGTATAGAGATTGCCGAGTCTGAATGTATGCGCCCCTACTAAAATGTGTTAGTCCTGCTGTTTTCTTTCTTTAACTGTAGCAATTTGCTTTGTTTCTGTTCTTTAATCCTTGTATTTACAGGCACAGAGGGATTGCAGTCTCATTCCACCTGTGGACAATTGGAGCAGGTACTTTGTCCTTCAGATGTAACCAGACATAGTTTAAAAGGTTGTGTGGGGACCCCTGACGTTCATTTTGCTATGGAAGATTTGTTTTCAGTAAGAAACACGAGTATGTAGTTGAGGGGGGAGGAGAAAAGGGGTGAGAGTGGAGGAGGGAAGAAAAACAAACAGGAATAAACCATCACATAAACAGTCTTAAGTCATGGTGTTCGCTGCTAACAGATGCATTTAGGTAAATGCTGTTACCTCAAGAGGTGATATCTTCTGGGGATCCTTATCATAATTTTGTTTTAAATCTGAACAGCTGTTGTTTAACTACCACAGACCACAATTTATCTACAGCTTGAGGCCATAAAGGTAGCTTTATTACACTCTTTTCTTTTTTTTTTTTTTCCATTTGATTTAATTTCAGTGTGTCTGACACCAAAATGCTATATATGATTTGCATATTACAATATGTACTGTTGCAGATTCCATACATTGCTAAATGGGAAAATTGCAGTAGAATGGTAAATGAGGGAAGTTCACAATGACACAAGAGGAAGATGAGCTCCCATGTTTCATTTACATGTAAAATATTCTGACAATAGTTATTCTTCCAAGAACAAAGAGCTGGTTTTTCTAGGGTGACTGGTTTATGATGACTGCAAAAAACAAAACAAAACAACCTCCCCCAAAAAACCCGGGATTTTTGTGGCAGTGGAACAGAAGCACACTTACCTGAATTGAACCCTGGGGATTGCCATATAATTGGAATAAAACTCAAGTCTTACTTAAGAAACCAGCAAATATGGAAGAGCCAACAACTACAGCTATCCAGAAATAGCAGCCATGATATACTGACAACAACAATTAGTTCTATGCAAACCTGATGTAGTACTTAAGGGTCAAATTAAGAGAAGTAGGCAAACATCCAAATATATGGATCCTTTGACATTCAGTCTTACTGGCTACAGTGGTGGTTCGGAGGGGTCATCTGGATTTGGGTAAATTTCCCCCTTTTAGGAATAAATAATGAACAAAACTGGACAGAGGTTGTGGCTTTCAAGATGCCCACCTTGAGGTGGCCAGAGGCTCACTCCAGTCATGCAGAACCAGCTCAGGCAGTAGTTGAAGTGTTCCTTTTGACAGGCCAGATGTCCCATATAGAGCTTCATAAGCCAGGTCATGAGGGGGTAAGCCAGGTGTCTGATGATGTTTGATGGTGACAGCACTGATGACAAACTTGGGGACTTTACGAGTGTAGTGCCTGCTCTCCATCATCTGGGGAAGGGGAGACTTACAGAAGATGCAGGAATAGTGGGCAGTGCCTGCCCAGGAAGAAAAGATGTGGGTGAAGCAATGCTGGAAGTCAATGATGGGACAGCAGAGAAGTAGCTCTCATGGTTGAACACCTGGGCACCTTGGGGCAGGCAGAGGACAGGGATATGGGTACCATTCATGGCTCTCATACAGTTGGGGAAGCCCATTCAGTTTGGATAACCAGGCATGCCTTCTACATGGCCTTTCCAGCCAGGACTTTGCCCATGCCAAACTGGTTGGCGACATAGCAGAGACTGCTGGGGGGCATTGGGGAGCAGCTTCACAGTGGTGATGGCCACCTCATTCTCTGGAGTGAGGGGTGGCCTCATGCTGACATTCTGGTGTGTGATATGGGGGGCCACCTGAGTGACAATGTCCATGAAGGTGGCCTGGCACACACACAAGCTCTGGACCTGTTGTTTATCATCCCAGCTGTTCAGGGATGTTCTTCTCCCACCAGTCGCTGCTGGTGGCACAGGCCCAGAACAGGTGCTTGATGGTCTGGAGGTGATGCCAGAGCACTCTAGTGTCCTGGGTGGCTGCATTCTTGTCAGCCACCTGGAAGTCATTGCCCAGTCCAGGGTGCTGGATGAAACAGGTGCCTCTTCACAGGATGGCCATCTGCTAGCTCAGGAAGCCACATCCCATGGTGACCAGCTGCCACATAGTTTCCAGATGGGTGTGCATCATGTCCCACAGCCTCCTTTGAGAATCATGCAGGGTGATAAGGAGGATACACCACAGCTCCTGGGTCTCCATGCTTGGGCATGGGCAGTGGGTCACCATAGTAGGATGTGGGTAAACCAGAGGATGGAGGTATGTGCACTTCACAATGGAGGGCACTCACTCTGGGGCTCTTCTCAAGGCATTCCAGAAGGTCCATGGTGATGTGGCATGGGGTTGGGGGTATGCTTGCCTATGCCTGACAGCCAATCTGGGTGGCCTGGCACTCAGTTGTGCTTGGCAACCTCCCGCAGCCCAGGGAGCTTGCAGGACAGCCTGGGAGGTGTGCAGGAGTGCCCTTCCCTTCCTCACTCCACTCTCTGCTTGCGGGCCTTGTCTAGTTCA
This sequence comes from Crocodylus siamensis, assembly GCF_052110815.1. Taxonomy (NCBI): domain Eukaryota; kingdom Metazoa; phylum Chordata; order Crocodylia; family Crocodylidae; genus Crocodylus; species Crocodylus siamensis. The sequence goes on along the minus strand of NC_143397.1, from coordinate 130,082,365 downwards.
GGCTTCCTGCACCCCTTCCCTTTCCCCCTTGCTTTTCCCCCACTCTGGGTGAACATGTTTACTGTTTATTCCCCATCTAAATCAGGCCTCTTACAGAAAACTGTGTACCTTTGATTCCTCCCCTCACTTTTTAAACACCTGTATGCGGCCTTAAAGAAACAACACAGTGAGTGTAACAAGAGAGCCTTTAATTACTGTTACCTGGATAAGTTGACAGAGGGAAAGCATGCAGAGCTTATACAGCTGAAGTGTGATAGAAAAGTTTTATTTTTATACCGTTATTATGTATTGGATAACTACAGAAACCAATTAGATTTTAATGATTTTAGAAGAAAATCAGTTACCAGTTATCATATAGATGTACCCTGTTTTACTACTTTGGTATATATACCAGTTAGACATTTCCTTTCTGTTAAATTTTCTTTTAAACATTTTTACTTATTTAAGTTTTGCAAAACATGTTACTTGACCTGTTATTTTAGATGTGATTTGCAAGGTTCTTTAAGCTTTCTAATTGTATTGTTTTTGGCAGCCCAGTTGGGCCTGGTACTTCTCCTGGCACCACCCTGGAAGGGAGAGGAATAGGTTAGAAGCTTAGATCTTATTAAAATAAGGAGAAAGGGGGTAAAGGGGAAGGGACATCTGGCAGAAGCTACGGCCCTGTTGAGTCAAGTTTTTGCTAAAGCCTTAGCCAGACAGTCAGGGGCACAGGGCCTGTAGTCCATCCAACATATTTGCTACAGATGGTCTGCTGAGATCAGAACTGAGGCACGTTTTGTGGAGAGCTATGAGGAAAGGTTCACTGTGATCCATGCTTTTTATAATCTGTGGAGGAATTGAGAGCCTCTGTTTCAACATGTGTCAACCCAGCAGCTTTCACGAGCACTGAAGTCATAATTAAACAAACCCAACCCCGAAACATGAAGCTTTGAGGGAAGAATCTGCACTAAGTGCCTATTCAAATTCCCAGGCCTTGTGTGATTCAGCCCTTATTAGTTTTTATTTTGTGCTACTGACACCAAAACTAATAATGTGTATAACTTTTTAATAAAAAAAAAATATAACTCATCACTTTTGCTTCTCTGTCTTCCTTTAGGTTAGCTGAGAATTTGAAGTCATTATGGAACATTTTGCTGCACTGTTTTTCTTAAGTGCAGAATACCTTAATCTGTAGGCATTTATCAACATAAATTATAACATAACTCAATTTCTAATTAACTTTCAAACTCTAATATCCATCAAGTAACACAAGACAGTTTAGTTTAGGTTTCTGCAAGTGCATGCAGAAAACTGCTTAGTAAGAGAGGGGGGAAAATGCTTTAAAAATGCTTTAAAAACTCCTTGAAGAATGTTTTCTTCAATCACTGGTTGAGAGTTTGCCAGTAGATAAGTGGCTGTTTTGTTGTTGTCTAGCTATACAACCTACTAGAACTATGTTACTTGCAGGAGTGAGATGTAATCTGGCTGCCATTTTCCTGCTTTGTATTCTGTTAGTAATAGGGATATTTGAAAGTAGCTATAGGTCATCTGCTGATACTGGAAAGGAATAAAATTGAAATTTAAGTTCTTTTTTGTGGATCACTCAGTGTAACCCTTTTTGGTTTGCTTGTGGGAAGTAAGTCACAGTGGGCATTTCTACACGTGCATTTACACAGGTATAGATTTACTGCGCAGTAAGTGGGAATAGGCCAGCATCTACACATGCAGGTGTTAAAGCACATTAATGCAATGTGTGGACTGATTTGGGACTAACTAGTCCCAAGTCAGTCCACATGCACAGTGTTACTGTGCATTAAGATGTCTACATGTGTGTTACTGTGCAGTAACTAATCAGGAGTAAATTTGATACCTGCATGATGCAGGTATCAAATTTATGCTCAAGTCAGCATAAGTTGCCATATTAATTGCACAGTATGAGCATACATGTGTAGATGTGTGTCCATACTCTGCAGTAATTTTGGTTACTGCATAGTAAATGTGCACATGTGGATGCACCCAGTGTTGAGTATATATGTGTCAGGTGTACACAACTTGCTCAGTTATGATGGTAATGGGAACCATAAAGACACCAACTATAGACAGACAGACAAATGTATTACCCTAGAAACATTCAGGCCTGATTCTCCTCTCACTTGACACCAGCGTATTAGGAATAACTCAACTGAAGTCAATTTGCTGGGAAGAGATGTGGACAGCTGGAGCCAAATAGGGTAGGGTGGGGAGGGGCTGGTGGGTCCAGCAGGGAATAGTTGGGGTAGTAAAAATAGTCCAGTCAGGGTCATATGAGTTATGATAAAAATGTCACAGCCCTGGGGCTGTGAAGAGTGGCTGGGATTTTCTAGCCCTGGGGCTGTGAACACATGCAAGCATTTGCTAGGTTGGGCTAATCCCATGCTAATCTAAAGTTAGTTCATGTCTGATAAGAACTATTTTTAGATAGGGCACACCATTTTAGGATGACCTAGGTCCTGCAAATGCTTGCAAACCTAGGCATTAGATCACCCTAACTTTGGGACAGACAGTCAAAAAGCCTGCACCTGAATGGATTAATCTTTGCAGGTTAGTCTAACCTGGATAGGCTAAATCACTTCGTAACTGTACAGACATCTCAGACATGCAGGCACATGTCTGCAGTGGTTCAGGCTAGAAGTTGCAGGGGAGGTGCTAAAGCAGCCCTCCCTTCCTTTGGTTAGGGTGATCTAATGTAACTCTTGTATGTACCCTGAAAGTCTGACTGGGGAGTGAGCTGGGAGGGAGTCACAAGGCAGTGTTGGGTCTGTGCATCAGGTATGCCCTGTATACTCACTCAGGCTGTGGAGTTTATTATATTGCTATACAAAGCTGACTCCAGCATGCCAAAAATATTTTGTTAGTATTTTGCCTTATTAAATATGGAAATCATGTCAAAGGTAAATGTCAAGGGGCTATAAAATTACCCTTCTTATCTCCCATACATTTATCAGTTGATAAATGGAAAGACACTGCTGCCAAAATAACTGTGAATGAATAATTTATAAATGACTGATGCATCGTGTATGTTGTTTCAGGCAGAAAACAGTAGGACATCAATAATCAAAAGAAGTTGGATTAATTTAGCAGTATTTTGCTGTTAATATTTTTATCTGAATGCTGCAGTCTGGACCTTCATCATCAGGAAATTCTTCTTCCTGTCATTTAGAGTATGATCCAAAAAGCTGCTGAAATCAAAGGCAGTCATTCCATTCACACCAATAGGCATTGCATTAGGCTCTTACTGCCATATATACCTCCCCTGGTCTCTTTTGACAGGCCTACATTTGAATGTCTTTAACACTGCATTTCATGTAGTGTGATTTGCTTTCAGAGTGGATGTATCCTCCTTCTCTGTTTGATTCCAGACATCATGTCTTAGATTAGTCTCCACTCATGACTGATTTTTCTTCCTGCATGTATTTTTTCAAGTCACTCTTCCCCTCCCACAAATATAACTTTTCTGCATATTTCAGCTTTGGTCATTCTGGCTTTGGTTTTCTTCCATCCCAAAGAGCAAAGCAGCACCTGAGTCTGTCTTTCTGTTCCCTTCTGTGAGATTTAAATATGGCCCATTTTGCCAGTCACATGAGAGAGTTGGCAGAGACTGCCTCAAGGTGGTTTACAGCTTGAACTAAAGGTCATTTTAGGAAAGACATCCTACAGAGCAGAAGGAAGGGAAGGAAGAAATGTGTGGTGGTGGTTTCTTTTAAAAAATGTGTTAGAAAGGAACCTCTGAATCCTCGAATACTGATAAATGCAAATGAATATGAGAAACTGATGTTGTATTGGGAATGAAATTCATTCAAGAAAGGAAATGTAGCTGGTTAAAAAGAAAAGTATTATTAGGTGAAAAGCAATTTATTTGATTTCAGTCTATGGCTTTATATATCTGACCTAGATAACAGTCTAATCCTTCTCCACTGCCAAAAACGCTCTGCTGCAAAACTTCTATCCTACTGTCTGTTAACAAGAGCAATTCTCACGTAGCACTACATCCATCCCAACAATGTAATTGGTCTGGCTCTCCCAGCTAGGCAGTGTTCCTCCTGTAGGCCTGTACTGCAAAGAGAAATCCCAGACCTCCTCAGGGCTCAGGGGCTTCAACACCATGCTATGTTATCAACAGCTACATGGTTAGCTAACTGCTGTGACTAAATGGAGATTGGGAAGCACTGCAGGCAAGGGATGAAAAGTGATGCCCTCCCATAGCACAATGCTGATATACAGAATTGGCCGAAACAACGAAACTTCACAGACAGTGCAGCAGAAGGCATTGGCTCTCTTGTTTGGGCATTTATTACCTGGAGCAAAATGTGCAGAGAAGGGAGATAATGAAGTACTTGACTAATTCAGTGTGATCCAGCTGGCTAAGCCAGAGGGGCTGCAGAGCACAAAAAGCTAAAGAACTCACTGCTAGCCATTTTCCCTGGGTACCTGTGAAGCCAAAACAAAGAAGCTCAAAGATCAAAAAGCACAGTAATATCAATACCAAAAACCAAAAGAGGTTTTTTCCCCCCTCTTTGCATTTTATCTAAAGAAAAAAAATGTTATTTTCATTTTCCCATTCTAATTTCTGAATTGCTTGCTAAACCTACAAAGCTACATGCCATTCGTAATGGTCTATGCTGTCAGATAATGTGAACTGAATTTTTAAATATTATTTACCAGTCAGATCTGAGAAAACAAAATAAGAAGGGTGAATCTGAAGGTACATGATTTTTCTCTCCCCTTCACTCTCCCACTCACCCTCTGACATTTTTCTGAAAACCAAAAGACACCATAAACTGTACAGTTTTATGGAGGTGAAAGCTAGAAAATTTACTATATTTACAATTTTTTTTCTCATGAATTACTTTGAATGCCGTTTTCATGCTACGTACTTTTGTGTTATGTCAAGCTTTTTAACTACCCGTGGAGCTGTTATTTATGCTCTTTCTTTCCTACCTTTCTTGTTCCTTACCTTCCTTCTTATGGAGTCCACTGCAGTTCCAGACCTACCAACAAGCTATGCCACAAATGCAAGTCTAACCAGTAGGTACAGGGCAAGAGGTTGGTATTTAATCCTGTATTTCTGTACATTTATCCAAGGCCAGATTTCATATTTGATTTAAGTGGATGCAGCTTCTTTGATGGTAATGAACAGCAGTCGGTTTCACCAGGCCTGAATTTGGCCCATTATGTTCATTATGGCTGCCAGAGGATGAATCATCCCTGGCCAGCCACTGCTCTTACCATCTTTTTAAATTGGAGACTGATCGCCACTATGCATCATTCAGAGATGAATATCACAAATGAGCTTTGAAGGGATAGTAACCACAGCAGACTGCCAACACTCTTCTGGAGCAAATTATAGTGATGGTTTAATCATAAAAGCAGCTTCATGAAAAGGGGATCCCAGCCAAAATGTTTGCGACTCAGAGGCTCTGCTAACTCTTGATAGCTATCATGGGCATCTCATGTGACATCACCCTACAACTCGATGTGACTTGTATTTCTAATGGACCACATGCCTTTCCCTGACAGTATTGCTGCTAGATTTAGTTTGGTGTTAGCTAGTAGAAGAAAAAACACCAGGGAATCCTTAGGAGACTTCTCTCATTAAAATCAGGCTTAACTCCTAGCTTTCTGGTTAAAATAAAATTAGGAATGCCTTTTCTTTCACTGATTTTTCAGGATGCATCCATGCATTTTCATTTTGATTTATCATAAGGGATGTTTATATGCTGTTCCATTTTGTTCACTTACCCATTGTGGAAAATTATTTTCTTTTGTCTAATAATAGATTGAAATTATTGGATGTGGATGGTTCACGTTAACTTCAAGTTTATGATTTATTGTATATCCATGTTAAGCAATGAATGGCCTGATCTGACCTGAGGCTTATTCAAATAAATGAGAACAGTCCTGTTGATTTCCCTGGGATTTAGATCAGGCCTTTTAGTCCCATATAAAAGAGAAACTTTGATGTTAGTGTCCAAGCAACCAGAATGTATCCTTCCAGAATTGGAATTTCAAGAATGTCTTACATTCAAAAGCTTGTCAAACTTTATCCCAACTATGCTGTTCGTCCAATTAAAGGTATCACCTAAGAAAGCCTTGCTTCTTGCATAATTCCTGGACCAGCATGGCTACAACATCATATGAATGCTGCCAAGTTCAACGAAACCAGTAGACAACTCTCCACCATCAAATACACCATAAAGAAATTGGAGAGGACCCCACACTAGAATTTCCTCTGAAATTGGAAAATTTCATCAAATCCTTCCCTTGATAGCTTCAGGAAAAGCTACTTCTACTTATCCTCTACTATCCCACCCTAGGTTCTTTCTGTGTCCTTCCAAAAATCCACAAACAAAGTAACTCTGGCACACCCACATATTCAACTATGGGACCCTCACTGAAGAGCTAGCAGGATTCATAACTGTCCTGAAACCATTTATCACTCAAAGAGCAAGTTTCCTACAAGACTTAACAGACTTTCCCAACAGAATCCAGAGCATGAACCACTTTTCTGAGAAGGTGATAGTTGTAGCCATGGATGTCACTAACATCCTGTACACTAACAACCCACACCATGAAGACATAGCTACATGCCTGAAATACCTGCAAGAACATGGGGTACACTGTGTTCTATAACATGTTTCCTAAATCATCCACTTCAACCTCACCCTCAACAATTTAACTTTCAATGATCATCACTTCCTCCAAACCATGGGCACAAAGATGATCCCTCAATGTGTCAACCTCTTCCTGTGTCACTTGTAGGAAAACTTTCTAGCAAACTGCACTGTGGAACCTGCATTATAACTGTCACATAGATGACACTTTTATTATCTGGATTTAACACCTTATTGGCTCATTTATTGACTTTTACAACATATTTAACATCTATCAACCCTCAATCAAACTTTCTGTAAGATTTTCTTACACTGACATCAGCTTTCTAGATACCACAGTCACATATCAAGGATGGCAGCCTAAAAACCACTATATACAGACAACTCAAGGACCACCATAGCTATGTCTACAAGCCCAGCAATCATCCCAAGCACATAAAAAAGATGTAATCTGTAGTCAGGCCCTCAGATACCACTGCATCTTCCCTGAGGAGATCACTTATGATGCCCACCTGGGCCAGTCTAAAATCTGTCTTTATACAACAAGGACACTGCAATATAGAAATAGTATATTTGAAAGAACTATTCAAAAAGAAATCCCCCTGTGATTACACACTTCTGGTGGTCAGCTGCCACCTCACTGGAACCAATCAGAAGAATCATCAAATAACTACAGTCTATACTTGACAAAGATCAGACCGTGAGAGAAGTAAGACCTTGAGAAACCTCCTGGCCTTCAAACAACCCCCTAACATTGCCAGCTCATCATCGGAAGTAAACTCTCCACTGCCCAACAAGTATCAAGCAGGACACAGTCTTGCCTTAGCAAGAAATGCTTAATCTGTCAACACATCTCCAGTGCCACTACAGTGAACATCACCCTATAACAAAACCATTGGAATCCATGGTTCCTACACATGCCATTCCCAAAATGTGATATACCTGATCCAATGCACCAAATGCCCTCATGGCAACTAAACAGGGCAACTGCACATCACAATGAACTCTTACAGAAAAAAATGTATAAAAGAAAGAGATACACATACACAATAAGGAGCACATTTCTCATAGAACAACCACTCCCTCTGACCTCATTATTCTCGTGCTCAAAGGAAATCTATTTAACACCTTAAAAAGGTGAACTTGGGAACACAAATGCAAAAGCTGGGTGGACACTAGGAACCAAGGACTTAACAATGATATTGTTTTTGTGGAACATTATAATCTACCTGATTCCTGATTAATTTCCACACATGAAAGGTAAGAATGACCCTCCTCCCCTTTGATATGCCTTGATCTTCCTTTAATTGGCTGGGTTTTTTTCCTAGTAAGTGTGCATCCGCTACCCCTGGCAACTTCTCTCACACTGTCTGTCCTAGAAATATTTTTTTACTATGTTTTGCGTGGCTTGTTCTGTTCAGACCTGATGAAGAACATTTAGCATTTGAAAGCTTGTCTAATTCTATCCCACCAATATATTCGGTTCAATAAAAATAACACGAGAAGAAATCCTTGCCTCTTGCATAATTCCAAGGAAGGAATTCTCAATATTGGAAAACATCTAGTTTGGCCATTGAAGAGCTCTCATGTTCAGAAAAGGAATATGTTGTCCCCAACGTGGATAGGGAACTAGTCCAAGCGCAGCTTCTGAGGGAGCTGCAGTGCCATTACAAATGAAGGGGGAAGTAAGTAACACACAGACATAACACCTTATTTGTACTTTTACGAATGTGATGCTGATGGGATTTTCTTGTGGAACTTGAGCAGCAGAGTTAAGAGGATCTGGAAGTCCATCCATACTCCCAGCTAGGGGACTTGGAGGCAGCGCTGCAGACTAACTTTGTCTACCTATATTTTTATTATAATAATCTTCTATGAAGTTTTACTACAGTTTGAAATGGGAGAATGTGCCTGCCACATAAAGTATGTATTGTGAACTGTGAATATCCCCAGCAACATTGGCAAGTAAGCTTTCATAATAAGAAGTTATAAGAGTCATTGGTGCTTGATCATCACAGTATCTCAACCAATGTAGAGTACTGAAAGCAAAAGAGAATGGGGGAATAAGTGGTCTTAAAATAACATTGATTGGTATTGCACCTGGAAAAAGATGTATAAAGGCTTACTCCACCCTGTGTTGCCTGCATACTTGCATATCAAAGTATGAAGCTTAGATTGTTCTGTTGGTTCTATAGCTGTGTCATTCAATGTGCTGCATTTCTGTAACGGACAATTGTTAACATAAAGGTGGAGCATACTTTTTGGCACCAGCCCAGCATTAAAGCTGAGCTTTCCTATCTTCTTTCTCAGCTTTCTATTTTCTTTCTCAGCCTTACTATTATTCAACGCTAGTGTTCAATGTGGAATCTCGGCTCTTATTTATTGAGGTTTAGTACCAAAAGTTTTTTCTGTTAGACATTAAAGTAATACTGTGAGGCTTGCAGTATTCATAGAATCATAGATTCATAGAAAATCAGGTTAGAAGGGGCCTCAGGGAAGTCATCTAGTCCAACTCCTGCTCAAAGTAGGACGACCCCAACTAGATCATCCCAATCAAGGCTCTGTTTAACTGGGTCTTAAATACCTCTAAGGATGGAGCTTCCACAACCTCATAAGTAGCCTGTTCTGGGGCTTTGAGTGAGAAAGTTTTCCCTAATATGTAACCTAAACTTCCCTTGCTGGGACTTGAGATGATTGCTCCTTTTCCTGTCACCTTTCACCACTGAGAATAGTCTAGCTCCATCCTCTTTGCAACTACCCTTCAGGTAGTTGAAGGCTGTTTTTAAATCCCTGCTTAGCCTTCTCTTTTGCAGACTAAATAAATCCAGTTCCCTCAGCCTGTCCTCATAAGTTATGTGCCCCACCCCTCTGACTACTTTTGTTGCCCTTGGCTGGACTCTGTCAAATTTGCTGTAGTGGGGGCCCAAACTAGACATGGTACTCCAGATGTGGCCTCACCAGTACCAAATAGAGGGGAATAATCACTTCCTTTAGTCTGCTGGCAACACTTACTAATGCAGCCCAGTATATGGTAGCCTTCTTTGCAACAAGGCACGTTGCTGGCTCATATTCAGTTTTTTGTCCACTGTAATCCTCAGGTGCTTTTCTGCAGAGCTTCTGCTTAGCCAGTTGGTTCCCAGCCTGTACCAGTACATGGGACTGTTCTGTCCTAAGTGCAGGACTTTGCACTTGTCCTTACTGAATTTTATTAGATTTCTTTTGGTCCTATCCTCCAATTTGTCTAGGGCTTTCTGAATCCTAGCCATACCCTGCAGCATGTTTAGTATACCACCCAGCATGGTGTCAACCACAAACCTACTGAGAGTCTACTTCATCCCATCTTCCAGATTGTTGATGCAGATATTGAACAAAACCAGCCCCAGAACCAACCACTTGATACTGGATGCCAACTAGACATCAAGCCATTGATTACTAACCTTTGAGCCTATGATCCAGCCAGTTTTCTATCCACCTTACAGTCCATTCATCCAAACCATGCTTTCTTAGCTTGCCTGCAAGAATGTTGTGGGAGACTATTTCAGAAGGCTTGCTTAAGTCAAAGTACATCACCTCCAGTGCTCTTCCTGCATCCATAAAGCCAGTCGTCTTATCATAGAAGGCAATCAGGTTGGTCAGGCATGACTTGCCATTGGTGAATCCATGCTGACTTTTCTTAATCCTCTTTTCCAAGTGCTTAGAGATGGATTCCTTGAAGACCTGCGGTGAGACTGGCTGGTCTGTAGTTCCTTCTTTCCTTTCTTAAAGATGGGTACTATATTTGCTATCTTCCAACCATCTGGGAGCTCTCCTGATTGCCATGAGTTTTCAAAGATAATGGCCGGTGGTTCTTCAATCACATTCATCTACACCCTTTTGTGCATTGTGTGTGGCCCCATGGGCTTGTTTACATCCAGGTTCTTTAAACAGTCCCTAACCTGTTCTTTCACCATAGTCATCTGCTCACCTCCTCCCCAAATTGTGCTGCTAGGTGCAGTAGTCTGGGAGCTGACCTTGCTTCTGAAGACTAAGGTAACAACAGCATTGAGTATTTAAGCCTTTTCCACATCATCTGTCATGAGATTGCCTCTATTCGGTAAGGGACCTGTACTTTCCCTGATCTTCCACTTGTTGACATACTTGTAGAAACCCTTCTTGTTACCTTTCACATCCCTTGCTAGCTGTGCTTTGGCTTTTCTGTTTTCATCCCTGCATGCCCAAGCAATACTCTTACACTCTGCCCTAGTCTTTTGTCCAAGTTTCCACTTCTTGTAAGCTTCTTTTTTTGTGTTTTAGCTCACTTAGGCTAACCTAAGCCAGTCTTTGCCATACTTGCTAGTCTTCCTGCATGGACCTGCCTGGCCTCACGTAGGTGCTCTCTTGCTGTTTTGCAGCATGCACCTGGTGCCGGCTGCAGGGGGTGTTCCTGTGGCCTTGATGTTGGGTCACGTTCAGTCCGAGGGAGGCCCTAAGACTTGCCTGCCACAACTTGATTGTTTCCTTCAGTGCAGGGGCTCCTTCTTGTAGCTTCTTGTGGCTTAAGCGCTACTCCTAGTGGGTGTTATTGGGGCTCCATCTCCCCTACACCCCAGCCACACGCCAGCCTTCAGGACGGCCAGATGATGGATCACTGACTCACCCTCTGATGTTGTTGCCTGTCCTTTCTTCCTCTGCTCATCTCCTGGTCCTCTCTTGCATGGGATGATTATGGGATGTTAGGTCATCCCTGACAATACACTGGGTCTTCTCTGCTGTGCTGCTGTCTGCTGTTCTGTCTCGGCTCCTCCTGGTCCATGGAGGTCACTTGTGGCCCCTTTCCAGTTCCGGCATCTGTTGCTCCTGGGTCCCTTGATGCCATCCTCCCTGGTGTGGTCGCTCTGCTGGGCTGGCGTGGTGACTCCTTCACCCGGTCCTGGACCCCTGTGATGGGTCCTTGCTTGGGTTCCCTCTGGGCTGCTGATGCAGCCTGTGTGTGGCTCAGGGAACAGTCTTGCTGTCTTCCTCCAGTGGTGCTGCCCCAGCCATTTCCCACTGTCAGCTTTTAAATCAGCTGGGCAATGTTTTCTGATGATGTCATTTGCCCGCACTGCTCCCAGTTGGCAATAAAAGCAGCTGAAGAACCACATAGGCGATCTATCTTGGCATAGTTCATTTGGCTCCTTTTACCCTGTAAAAGGTAACCTTATTGTGTCCTCAGGGCTTTTCTCTTTCTTTTCGGGATGGATTGACCCTGCCCTCCCACTGCAGGAGGCAGCTTCAGGTGCTCTGCTTGTGTCCCCCTGGGACATTGCACATCAAGATGGTTTGTTCCTACATCCTTAGTCAGGTTTCGTTAAAGTGCAGACAGGCCTTCTGGATTCCTTTTCCCTTCAGACTGGCATCCAGGGGACCCTGCCAATCAGTTCCCTGAGTGAGCTGAAGTCTGCATTTCTGAAATCCAGGGTCCATACTCTGCTGCTCTCCTTTCTTCCTTTTGTCAGGATCCTGAACTTAAACATATAATGGTTGCTGCTGCACAAGTTGTCATCCACTTCTACATTCCCCACCAATTCTTCCTTGTTTGCAAGCAGCAGCTCAAGAAGACCACAGCCCCTAGTTGACCTCTCCAGTACTTGCACCAGAAAGTTGTCCCTAACACTTTGCAAAACCTGGATTGCCTGTGCACTGCTGTATTGCCCTCCCAGAAGATGTCAAGGTGATTGAAACCCCTGATGAGGACTAGGATCTGTGATCTGGAAACTTCTGGGAGCTGCTTGAAGAAAGCTTCATCCACATCATCCTCCTGGTCTGGTGATCTATAGGAGAGACCCACCATGACATCACCCTTGTTGCTGTCCCCTCTGACCTTAACTTAGAGACTTTCAACAGACTTATCTCCAGTTTCGTATTGGAGCCCTAAGCATTTGTACAGCTCTTTTCCATGAAGAGCAACTCCTCCTACTCTTATCCCCTACCTGTCCTTCCTGAACAGTTCATACTCATCCATGACAGTACTCCAGCCATGTGAGATTTCCCACTTAGTCTCTCTTATTCCAATCACATCATAGCTCTGTGACTGTATCAGGGCTTCCAATTCTTCCTGCTTGTTTCCTGGACTTTGTGTATTTGTTTATAGACACTTAAGGTAATTATCTGATTGCCCTACTTTCTCAGGAAGAATGAGAAGGTTTCCCCTGTTGCCCCCTCCTGCTTGTGCTTCCTCCAGGTCACCTGCTTCCCCAATTAGCTCAGGGTTTTGGTCTCTATCCCTCAACAAACCTAGTTTAAAGTCCTCCTCACAAGGCTAGTGAATCTGCTCTTTCTTCTCTTTTTCAGGTGGATCTTGTCTCTTCCTAACAATCCTTCTTCTTGGAACAATGTCCCATGGCTGAAGAAGCCAAAGCCCTGCCGGTGATACCAACTATGCAGACTTGCACTGATCTGCAGGATATATCTGCTCCTGCCCAGACCCTTCCCCTTAACCAGAAGGATCAAGGAGAACATGATCTGATCGTGCCCCCTTCACCCTTGCACTCAGAGCCCTGTAGTCACTTTTGATCTGCTCTGGGTCATTCCTGGCAGTATCATGGGTACCTACATGGATGAACAACACGGGGTAGTAGATTAGTCTCAGTAACCCTTCTGTGACAATGATGTACTATGATGACGACCTCTAGTGGCATGGCAGTGAGAAATACTAATGAGGGGCAATTTTCCTCTAAGTGTCTGTTGAATTCCTATGATCCTTCTGGGTGTGTGAAATTCATCATAGTGCAGAAGGCCAGGGGAGGAGGCCAAAGAGACACTATATGATGCTTAAATTCCTCTCAGGCTCATGAAACAAGACAGAAGTGGGCCATGAGAGCATTCCTGCTGTCCGTCAGCATGTTACTAAAGTGAGCACAAGATGTAGTGGTAGGCTTCAGCCAGTTGTCATTGGTTTGTGTTCTTAGATGTTTTGACCTAATTTTCCTGTTTTCATTTTACCAAATCAAGCCATGTACCCATATTTTAAAGTATTAATTGAAAGAGGTGGCATAAAGATAAAAGCCAGAACATAAAAACATCATTATAGTTAGAGGGAAATGATTAATCACAGGGGCTGGGGGCAGGTGGAAGAGTAAGAGGTTATGTAGGCAGACAGTAATAAAAACCATTTCTCACTGGACTTCTACAAATTTTAAACACAGCAGATCCTCTCATGCTTAAATGTCCTGGAGAATTGTCTTGGGTATTAGGGAGCATTTTACATAATGGGTGCCTTTGAACTTCATTACACTTCCTAGGCCCACTGAAACACCAAGCAACCACTTCACAGTAAAATAAATCACACAAGGCTGCTGACATAAAACCAACATACCAGGAAGGCATGGTGTTCATTACCAAGAAACTAGTCTGGTTGATTTTAGCCCCACTCATTCTTTAGAGTACATTTTTCATTGTCTGTCTTGTATTGCACTCACCATAACCCTGATGCCAATTCCCCATTTGGCACCACAAGAGGAGGGAGTGGGATAAATCATTCAAAAATAATAAATTGACAGAACTACCTGCATTGCCTGAGGACTTCAAAGGGTTTGAGATGCATCTATCAGATAACATCTGAGCATGTTGCCTATGTTTCTAAATGTTTCACTCATGTTTAAATAACTCGCAGGTCAGCTGGTTTTCTATTTTGAGCATGCAGCAAACCAAGATGAGGCAGCTTGTAGAATGAATGACTAATTTCTGTTTCCTTTCCTCCCCACACAACCCCCATTCACCCTGAAGGTGGGCACAGGACAAGGCTTCCCACTGCATGTGGGGGGAGGTGAGGGAGGATGAGAAAATGGAAGTGGAAACTGATTATTTGTGCCTGTAAGGGACTAGCTGTGTTTGGGTGGTTTGGGTTTGATTTTTTCCCCTCCATGTCTGCCAGCCTGTGAGCACAATGTTCAGCCTAGCACACCTTTTCATTTGGGGAAAATTTTTGGAACCGGCCCAGCAATATGGCCTAGGGTCAGGCAGCCACCGTAACTATCAACAACAACAAGAACCTTCAGGGACTTAGGAGAGGCGGTGGCAGGTGGAAAGGCAGTTAGTAGATTCAGAATAGCTGCTGGGTCTTGAGCAAGAAGTCTGCTTGCTTTGGTGCCTCTGCCATCACTGCTGCTGCTGCTGCTGCTGCTGCCTAGAAAGTTTTATCTACTGATCAACACAGTGTGCCAGAGGGCTGATGGGACACCCCTTCCTTGGCAGAAGGTTCCAGTTGTAGCCTGCAACTATACAGCAGAAGGGAAAAAGGAGAGGGGGTGGGGGAAAGATCAGAAGGACCAATTCCTAAGAGTGCATGCACCAGTTTTAGACCTTTCTTCCCTTCATCATAACCTCTGTCTTGCAGCTATGGCTGCCTGCTTGCATTAATTACCTCTCTCTCCCCAGACGTGTTCATTTCAAGCTACCTTTAGGGTTCAGAGTGCAGAAACCAACTGACCGGGGTTGAAAGCAATTAACAAACAGGTTATTTTAAATTAACAGCCTTTCTTAACCAGCTGTCCAAAAAAACCCACTTGTTTATTTCACAGCAAAATTAGCAAAGCAGTATACCACAGTGGCAGGATGAATGCCATTTTTTTTGTTCTGCTTTTTTAACTATCGCTGACTCAGTGCTAAAAAATCGTAGCCTGAGGATTAAAGATAAGGTTAAAAGGTGTTTACTGAGTTACTTGACTGTAAACAAAACAGGATGTTTAAAAAGAATAAAGGTCTATTCTTCCTTCTTGTATTTATTTCTCAAAACATGCATGTTTGTGAATCGCACATTGAGAATTTCTCATGATGGCTTTCAAGTCTCATAATATTTTTAACCCTTGTTCCTTCTGTCTTTCTGGGTACATGCACATATTTACCATACCTGATTTATGATCATGCAGCCTGCTTTAAGATGTGTGATTGTATATCGGTTGTGGCATGTGCACATATTTGCTGGTGCTGGAGCTGCACTGGGAACTGAATCTAAGTAAGTCAGAGTGGAGGGGAGGTGTGGGTGGGGTTGGTGAGGGTTTGATGAGTCCAGGCAGGGTTGGTGGGATCAGGGGACAGTAGATCGATGTGGAAGGGGGTTGGGCTGTCCATGGGGGGGAAGATGGGATCACAGGGACTAAAAATAACCCAGTCAGGGTGGGGTAACAGGTAGGAAAAGCTTAGCTCAGGGCTGGGGTGAGTGCCTGAGCTTTCCCAGCCCTGGGGCTGCGTTCTGAATGTGTACAGAAGTTCAGTAGATGAAGCCCTGAGGTGACCTAAGTTAGATTGGGCTGGTCATTTTCTTGCCCGATCTAAGTTCCCTAAATATCTGTACAGATTGTCATGTAGATTGACATAGCCCTAGTTAGGTCGATCTAAGTATAAGGTCTGCACATACCCCAAGTCTCACAAATATACCATCTACTCAGGTCTGTCTCACACACTCTTCATATTGACTTTCTCATGGATTTTTCAAATACAGAGGTGGAAAGGACTTTAGGAATTTCTTTTACAATGTCCTACATTTTATGACAAGGATATGTCTGTTTTCAAGTGTGACATTCAAAAGACCTTGCATGTTGGTTCTTGTTTAGTAATTCATGTCTGTTCAGTAAAACACAAGCTTAATACAGGTCAGGTGCTTTACTTAAAAGAGAGACTCAAATGTGAGGTAAGAATGCTTTGCTGAGTAGGAACCTTAAGCACACATGTTACTTCAAACATGCTTGCAGCTCCATTGCACTAAGTGCTTTTCAGGAGCAATGCCTCAAGAGTTCATTCCATGCACTTAGGTTTTACTCCAGGAAAATTTTACTTGTGATTCAGTTTAAATTTTCATTTTCTTAAATTTTGTTGCACTGATCCTAACAAGGGGATACAGCGAGTGGCCAGACTTGAAACCAGCGGAAGGAATGGCCAGACGCACACACTTTCCCTCCACCCATGGGGAAGTCTGAGGGGGGAGGGGAAAGGGCCAAGGGGGAGAGCGGATTGCCTGGCACTGTGCTGCTCTGGCCACTTCCCAGCCTCGGCTGCCTCCTGGGACCGGCCACAATGGCCCCAGCCTTGGCTGCCTCAGCCCCAGCCCCAGCCCCAGCCCCAGCAGCCTCCCGGCCGCACCAGACCTGGTTCCGGCTGCCTCAGTCACCTCCCAGTCCCAGCACCTGCCCCAGCTGCCACCCAGCTGCACCAGCTCTGGCCTCGGCTGCCTCCCCACCCCAGCTGCCTTCCCACCCAGGCCCCAGCTGCCTTCCTGTACCAGCTGGGGGGCTTGGAGTGGGGCCAGCCTTGGCTGCGCTGCCAGGCTCAAAGGGATACAGCCCTGGGATCCCTACACCCAGCCTTGCATCATCCCCAGGAAGAGCCTGGTGGCTCTTCCAGAGGTGTGGTGCTGGGCAGCCAAGGGAGGGGAGGGCACATGGCCCCCTGATCTTTGCAGGGGAAAAGGTGGGCCACAGTTAAGGGCTGGGCTCAGCCTCTGCTCTGTGTCTACACACCTCACTGCCGCTGCTTTGAAAGTGGTGCCTGCCACCATATGCCTTGCTGCCTGACCCACCCAGCAGCGGGACTTGCATGGAGTCACCTGCTGCTTTCGAAGTGGTGGCAGCAAGGCACAGAGACATGGAGCAGAGGCTGAGCCCAGCTCACAGCTGCTGCCTGCTCTCACTTATACAAAGATCGTGGGGCCATGTGCCCTCCCCCCGTTGCCTGCCCAGTGCCACGCCTCTGAAGGAGCCACTGGGCTCTGATTGTCCCATAACCCAGCTGGGCCAGGGTCCCAGTCATGGTGAATGGGGGCTGGGCTGGGTTGTGGGACAATCCCCACAGTGCAGAAGGGAGCAGGCCAGGGGCAGGGGTAAATGATTCATCCTTCACCTACACCACTCTCTCCTGCACTGTGGGGGTCTCGATCTGCCCTCCTCACAAGCCCATGGAAATAAAAAAAACAGATTAAAAGAAATTTACCTTTCTTTGCTGGGCCAGCTGCGAGTGCGCTGGGTTGCTTAGTGTGCCTGCCCCTCCCACCCTGCTGTAGGACCCTGTGGCTGGGCTGCCCTAAGGCAATGCCTGCTGCTCCTCTGTGTTTGAGGGAGCTGAGAGCTCTGTTAGCCCCCACTTCCACTGCCTATGTGCAGGGGGCCCCTTAGCTGTGGGGCCCCCTGTGGCTGCAGGGGTTGGCCTTGGTGTTAATATTTTTTTGGTGTCCTACTGCATTGCAAACTCATGTCTAATTTGTAGGCTAGCACTGCCTCTTTTCTTTTGCCAAATGTTGCATTCTGGGTTTCTGTGAACTGGATTATTTATTCTCAAAATTAATGTATCTTAGTCCTTCATCTCAACTCCCATTTGGTGTTTTTTCTATCCATTGCTTTGGTCTCTCTAGTTCTGGACTGTATTGTCTTTCTCTTCTCAATGGTCTCCCAGCTCCTCTTAGTTTAGCATCATCTGTGAATTTCATTCAAACAAATTGCAACATTTTAAGGTAGATATTCTATAAGAAGAGAAACTTAAAACAGACTGGATGTATCATTTATTGTAGACCTGAGCAAACAATTTATTACATATACATTTCCTTGACATGGTTAGTGTGAAGTACTGATGGACTAAAAATGGGGGGAGGTTATGTTGTGGGATGGGTGAGTTTGTGAGCCCTTGGTACTGATATGATAATTGAATCCTTGTGAATGCATGAGATCACCTAAACATTTCTTGGAAAGTGGAGGAGATGAATAAGACAGAGCCCTGAAGAACTGCCACAGAAAGAGATGGGAGAGGATAAGAAGCTGATTCAACAGGAAAAGTACAAAAAGACCAGGAAATATGAGGTGACCACTAAATGTATGGAGTGGTTTAAGATGTACAGGAAGGTTGTATGTGTTTTGGTGTGTTGATACAGAAGAAAAAAAATGGAAGTTTTTACTTTATTTTAGCTAACTTTACTATGTACTAGTTAAGACAAGGCACTTTGGGTTTAGTACATGTGAACAGGTCAAGGTAAATGTTGACCTGCTCATTAGTACTTACACCTACTTTCTGGGTTTGATCTTTTGACCTTGTGTTCTCTAATGTGAGGTTAAAAACATACTTTTTCCATAGTGGGAACATAGACTTCATAGATTTGCTCGTTTTAAACTGTTGTCAACTCCCATTCTTTTTATCAGACTCTCCAGGAAGAAGAAGAATTGCTTTTACTGTCTCCTCCTCCAGAAGATTTTTCATTGTATGTAAGAAATTTTACATTGAATATTACCTGAACCCCAAATACAACGAGAGACTCATGGAAGGTGACAGGAGTGGTTTAAGTCCATCTGACTCAATAATGGAGAAAAAGTTTCTACAAACCACTGTGAAACCATTTAATTTCTCCTACCGCTAGCAATATTAAATGCCTAAAGTATCAAGATAGAAGTACATCCTATTCTGAATTTCTGAGTTAGTAGTTTAACCAGTTCTGAATGCTTTTAGGATGAACTCACTATGATTAAAGATGACAGGCCAGAGCCCTGGCTACTGAAATCAGCAGAACTATGTTGACCATTCATTGTGGGTAGAATCCTGTCCAATGAGTCCAAATGGTTGGAATGTCAGTTCTGAAATAAAGCTGGTTGGTGTAAAAGTCAATGGCATTAACTGTAGGCTCTGTGGGCAGTCTGATACTTATAGCAGCAACACAAATGTATTATATGTTACTGTTTGTGTAAAATAATCACCTGACCAATGGAGCTGCATCCCTAGCACACAGGGGGGTGGGAGGCAGTGCAAAACTTTATTGAGCAGCCAGTGCCCCCTCATTTAGGTGGGCACCAGGTCTCTTACACATGGAGAAATGTGTCGATGCCAGCCATGGCTGCAGGGGCAGGGACATGTAGCATAGGCACAGGTACCCCTCCAGGTGATGACTAACATTGTAGGGAAGCACAGGCTTGCCTGCTGCACCATTGAAGCTCAGGGTCCTATGCCAGGTTCTTGGGTGCACCTAGGGCACCATGGTGATCAGCAGCAGCAGGGTGTAGTGGGTTGAGCATCCCTTGGTCCACACAATCAGTTGCTTATGGCATGCTCAGGAGTCTCTGAGCAGGGGCATGCTCAGGGCTCAGGGCAGGCATGGGACACCTCTCCAGAGAGGCCTCCTGTGGGGAGGGTGTGGGCACCACCAGTTCCATGTCCCAGTCAACTGGGAGCCGGTCACTCCCTGAGCCCAGGGTCCATAGCACGGCAGCAATGGAGGAGACAGCTTGGCCTGCAGGAGGAGAAAGGGTGGGAATGGGTCTGGAGAAATGGCAGCAGGTACTGCCAGGAGCCAGGCCTGTTGTGGTCTGGATCAGGGGTAAGGAAGGTGGGCTGCCTGTGGCAAGCACCCAGTGGCCCTTCTGCCCCCACAGGGTGAGCAGATACGGTGGGGTTCAGCCAGGGGCTGCCTGTGCTAGGGCCTGCCTGACCTACTCACCATGGTTGACCCCTGATCTGAGGCTGGTCACAGCTCCCTGATATAGCGCATGTTGTCTCAGAAATGTTGCAAACTCTCACAAACAGCCTCTTTCTCCTGACTTCACAGGTCCAGCAGTTATATGTGAGGGAGGGTCACTGCCAGCCTTAGCTTGGGCCCCCCCATATGCATTGGTTCGGGCAGTGGTGGACGCAAGACTGGACCTGGCTGCTGGACTGGCTGGCCACCATGGTGGAGGACTAGCTGGCAGATTTGTGGGCCTGGTGCATGGAGGACATGAGGTGAAGAGGGACCAGGAAAGGGACTGGGAAGACCACGCATTCAGGGACAGGCTTCTGGCTATTGAGAAGAGGCACCTTCCCCTCCTTGAGAGGATGGTGGAGGCCAGGGAGCAGCAGGTTGCTGTGGTGGTCAGGGCAGTGGAGGCCACAGAAGAGGATTACCATTCTGGCCCTGGTGCTCACTTTCATGCAGCCCACTGCCCTGCCCCAGGCCCTATCCCTGCCTTCTCCCCGGCAGCTGCCCACTACCCAGCTGCAAGTCCCGCAGAAGGCTTGGGCTGAGGTGCAGTGACACCTCCAGTGGCTAGGTCCCCATGCCTTGGTACTCCTCCCTGGGCCACTGCCAGCCAGCCCCCCCACCTGGGTCCAGCCTTACCGCTCACTCTGGCTCCATGTGGCCCTGGAGCAGGAACTGCCCGCAGTGGGCCCTGCTGGCCTTGCCCAGTGGCTGCAGGAGGGGAAGCTGGCCACACCAGCAGGGCAGTGGCCACTCTCACCCCTAGGTGAGACCCCTGCTTGCCAGCTTTGCTGCAATGCGCGTACCCATGGTAGTGTGGTCACAGGCCGGGGTGCTGGACAATGTTCTCTCTAAGGTGTAGTGGTCCTTGAGTGCTCTGCTTCAGTCCATGAGTGCCCCGCTTCAGTCCATTCCTGAATTGATCCTGCTTCCTCCTCTAATATTTAATATTACACTGTGTACCAGATGCATTCTTTAATATTGTCTCAGTCTATTTATTATCTTGTTAGATTTTTTTTAAAGGCCCAATTCTGCTTTTAATTTGCATTGTTGTAATAATAGAAGAAACTAGCTGTAATACCCACATGCTACCTTGTAATCATGTTGATGTGGCCAGGATTAAGACTTAATACTTAAATATGGGCAACCATTTGAGTTCTCTGTCTTCAGTTACCAAAGAGCTGACTTTGTCTCCAGTACCTTTGTTACATGAAGCTTGTACCTCTCTGTCATGTCTCTTGGACCCACATGCAGGCTGTGCTCTGCCTGCTCCCTGCCTCCGTGCCTTGCTGCAGCCTTTGAAAGTGGAGTGGCGCCATGTGCGTTCCACCGCTGGGCAGATCAGGCAGTGAGGCACATGGCGTCACTTTCAAAGGCTGCAGCGAAGTGCAGAGGAGGGGAGCAGTTAGAGCGTGGAAGACCCGTGGGACTGCTGGGCTTTGGCATGGGAGCTGTGGGGTTTGTGGCACAGGGATGAAAGCTAAGATAAGGGCAAAGCCAGTGGGGATCAGGGTGAAGCTTGCCTGAAGGGGCTGGGGAGTGGAACAGTTCCGTGGAGCCAGTGGAGCCTGTGTGGTGCCCGGCTTGGCCCTTGCCCCTGACTTGCCTCGGGGAGAAGCTGCTGCCTGCTCCACACTGCAGGCATGGAGGAGGAAGGGGTGGAGGTGATGATTGCCCACTGATCAGTGACCCAGCCCCTCACGGGCTGCTCCAGCTGGGGCTGTGCTCTCCCTCCCTGTGGGAATGCTGGTGAGGAGCAGAGTGGAGTGGAGCAGCCTTCGCACAGCCAAGCAGTAAGTGTCCTGCACCAGCCCCAGTGTGCGGCATTAAAAAATTATTGCACAGCAACATTTTTTTATTGTGCGCGGCCGCACACATGTGCAGCTTAGATGGACTGTTGTGCTGGATGCCTGTCCCTGGGCTCTGCCATCTAGGCATCCCCACCTCATGAGGGCATACAGAGCACAATATACATTGCTCATATGGGAAAGAGGGCGCTTTATTGGTGGTGGGTGGAGTGGTTGGTGGAGGGGCTCTGTGGGTCGGGGGGAGGTGGGAGAGGAGGACAGGTTCTGTTGCGGGGGGAAGAAGTGGGGAAAGGGTCTGTCATGAGGGAGGGAGGTGGGGGGGACTTTGTTGTTGGGAACGGAGGAGGGACAGGGTCTGTGTTTGTGGAGGGGAATAAAGAGCTCTTCAGAAAACTGTCCACAGTGAGTGTGGTGCTGAAGGTGTGCGGTGGGGCTGAGGTCTGAGTCTGGCCACCCAGGTGGCTTACAGTGGGGAATGCAGGAGGAAGTGGTCCACCAGTGCCTCTTGTACCAAGTGCCCTGGCCCTTACTGCCAGGTGCACAGCTTGCCTAGAGCCTCAGTGCGGGTGGGACTCATTGCTGTTGCTGCTGCTGCAACTGATGTTTCTGGTGCCGTGCATCATCTACCCACCGCACATGCTCCACCAAGCCTCATGGAAGAGCTCCCCCCCTGGGCCTTGCAGATGTTTTGCAACACACAAGTTGTGACGATGACCCAGAGATTGTTGGCCTCCAAGACCTTGAGATGGGTTGTTAGATGCACCAGTGTCCCTTCAGGCAGCTGAAGGTGCACACCACCAGCATGTGTGTCCAGTCCAGGCATCTGAACCAGGTGAGGAGCAGGTAAGTAGGGTCCCCAATGAGGAGTAGTGGGATTGTCACCTCACCCAGCTCTGGAGGTCTGGCACCCTGGCACAAAGTGCGCACTCTCCAGCAGGGCTGGCAGGGCAGAGTTGTGGATGATGCAGGTGTCGTGGACTGCCCAGCCATCGCTCATATTGGTGAAGGCACCATGGTGGTCAAAGATGACCTGTAGCATGATGGAGTGAAAGGCCCACTGGCTGTAGAAGGGGTGGTCATCACAGGACAGACAGGTGACAGGGATGTGGATCCCATCCAGGGCCCCCATGCACTGGGGGAAGCCCAGGGCATGAAACCTCACCACCACCTCCAAGTGGTCATACGTCTGGATCATGATGTACCTCAGCATGTCCTGGAGGGTGCCACAGATCTCCAGGACAGCCTCTCTGGCAATCACCTTGCTCACACTGAAGAGGTGGCCAGTGTAGTAGAGGCTGGCAATGGTGGTGACCTGCCACTCCAGGTGGGGGCAGAGCAGCTCAAGAAGCCCCTGAAAAGTGACCAGAGTCATGCAAAGGATTTGAGCCACTGCTCGTCATCTCAGGTGTGTTGAATGACATGCAGCCACCAGTCCTGGCTGGCCCAGGGGGCCCACAGGTAGTGGGCTGGAGCTCCAGGAGCTCTTGGACAGCACTGGTGGTGATGTCCAGGTGCATGTTGTTGGCATCACTGCTGGGGTCTGTGTGGCAGCAGCATGGTGGCAGGGGACCTCAGATGCCATGGTGAGGTTGGCCACACAGCCACACAGTAGAGGGGGGCAGGCAGGGCTGAGACTGACTTGGGGCAAGTGGCGGTCACCACAGCAGCAAAGTGCAGCAAGCAAGGGTGGTGAGCAGAAGCCTGTGGCATGGGTCATTGCTCCTGGGGCCTGGAGGTGGAGCAGCCATAACACGGTGGGCATAGGCATGGGTGACAGAATTGCAGAGTGCTGTGCCAGCATGTGGCAGCCCGTTCTGGGCCACAAAGGCAGGTGGCCAGGGAGCAGCATGTGGGGCTGGCTTTAAAGTTGGCCTCTGGCCACAGACAGCGGTGGCCAGAGCCTCCAGCTCCCCCTGGCTGCTTCAGGGGAGCAGAGTAGAGCTGGAGGAGACTGAGAGCAGGCTACTGCCACAAGCAGCAAATCTGCTCCCTGTAGATGCCTGTCCAGGGCAGGTTTACTCTGCAGTAAATTACTGCGGAGTAAATCCATATAGCACTAATTGCATGTGTAGACCTGCCCAGTGTTTCCTATACTGGACTGCTGAGGTGGGTTGAAATATGTTTGCAGAGACATTCTACTTGGTCAGGCCTTTTTTTTTTAAAATTATAAATCTCTGTTGAACCTAAGAACGATTACACTGTGTTTTTGTGTAGGGTCTGCAAAGACCAGTTAATACTAGTCCATCTTCCTGCCAGTGCAGAACTATTTAAAATGCTTTGTCTAACTAGAATGCTTTGTCTTACCTGGGTTTGTACCTTATCATGTTTTAACAGCCTAATTTTTCCTTTTCTGACTTTCATCCCATGATTTATAGTTCTACCCCCCAGTGTGCTATCTCTAGCAATTTCACTTTCTCACTGGTGTTCATACCTTACAGAGACTTTCAGAAGGCGATTATATTTGGGTGTACAATGTTTCTTGTTGGAAAAAGAGGCTAGGAATATGTGCAGTTGGAAAGTGCACCATGTACTATAGTCCGTTACACTGTTTGTTGGAAAGTGGCAGCAGATTTTGAAGGCTTAACAAGTCACTTTGTTGTGATGAATTCCTTTTTTCATATTATTCCATGTTTTCTCCACCCCTGGGTTCACAGTTGTGAGCCTGTTCTTTTTCAGCCTCTCCTTATTTAAATTCTTCCTTATTTAACTTCCCCATTCCATTATCAAATGTAGGAAGGCAAAAACATGCATAAATACTAAATCACATCTTTTGGCAGAGGAGGAAAGTTTGTGCTTTCTTGTATAATCTTCTTTACATATTCCAAATTAATTTGCTTCCACAGATTTTCTCTTTTGTTATTTTTTTTAATTCAGTTACTGTCTGTTTAGCCTGAACAAGGGCAGTGCTACACCCACTTTACTGAAGATACCTGCACAGCCACATACAATCTTTCTCAATTTACTTGAAGTCATCTGCCTTTGTGTTAAAGAATAGTCAGGTAAAATTTAGCCAGTAAAGCTAATAGGAAAAATAAAGCTCAGAAACTTTTGGAAAATCCAAGACTAATGGAATTGTCTCTTTGAAATTTGGTTAAAACAAATACAATTTCAAATGGATGTAATTTTAAATAACATGCTCTTTCCTCCAATGTTTGTAATTTTGATGATCTTCTGCTCCGCTGGCTAGTTAAGAATCTGAAAGTGATGATAAAGCTAAACATACCCATCTTTTTTCCATTGTCTAACCAGCGATAAATAGTACATTTTCACTTGTTATATCTGTAAGCTTACTGTACTTCTTTCACAGGAGCTAATCCTTGTCTATACTTAAAAGAGTGTTGGTTTAATTAGTATAGTGAAATGAGGAAAAGCCTGTTAGTGCTGGGATTGTTATAATAGTATACAAGTGCTTATACCAGCATAGCTTATACTAGTTCAGAAACTGATGTGAACTATACTGGTGTAACAGTTTTCTGACAAGAATTTGTGCTTTATTGGTAAAATTAAATCACATAACTCTATTGGTCAGCCAGGTGAAAAACATTTAATCATTTATGGTGGCTTTGGAAAACAGACTTGTCTTGCAATTCCTATTAAAGATGGCCAAATTCCTGAAAATACACCTGGGGTAAGAATCCAGTTTTACCAGGAAGCCAATGCAGAGACCTTAGCACAGACTAGATATTAACTTTGTGTATATTTGATGGATTAGAGAAGGGGGTGGGTGATAGTCATGTCAGTAAGTGGAGAACAGGTTGGCACTCTCATTATGTCCACCACATGGAGGAGTGGCATTCTAGTTGGAGATTTCTCAGATAATCCAGCAGAGTAGTTTAGAGGAGAGATGAGAAAGGCATGGCTGAGTAAAATAAAGCAGGTATCCAGCACAACAAAGAGAGATTTGCAGACAAAAGGTGAAAGTTATCTTCATGACCAACACAGTAGCTGTGAGTTTTGGGAGAATGAGGAGTGTGTAGTAAGGCACCTAAACTGAGCACCACTTAGATGAACCAGACATATGCCTCAATTGATGGAGCAGTTAGAAATTTCACCAGGTCCTCAAAGCATTTCCCCCTGCTGATTATCATCACTTCGGTCTTGTCCAGATTGAGCTGAAGCCAGCTGGCTTGTCTCCAGCTCCCATTTTCTGCCAGACATTGTTTGAGCTTGGCAGCAGCAGTGTCTGGGTCAGGAGAAAAGGAGCTGTAGAGCTGGGTGTCGTTAGTGTACTGATGATTGTGAATTGGTATGTGTTGCTCTAACTCCCCCAGCAGCTGCCAGTGGATGTTTACAGTAGAGGTGACAGAACTGATCCTTGTGGGAAGTCCTACAGCTGAGCCCATAAAATCAAGCAGTTGCCCTTTTGCACATGTAAAAGAATATAATACCTTACCTTAAAACCAAAATCCTACTGTATGTTTGGAAATCCTCCCTATGGAGATGTCTTATGGATATTTAGTCTGATTGGTTTATAATATCTCAGGCTAGGCTTTTATTTCTATTAAAAAACAATTCCTCAGTCTGCATTAGCCCCTCAGCCTAGACATTTTCCTGTACCTCTATCTTGTCATTTGCCTTAGGCTTCTTTGTAATGCTACAAAACAAAAAGGATGGGGGATTGCTGTTCAAAGGAGTTGAGCATTTACAGTTTCCATGAGATCTGGGAATGCCCAGCTCTTCCATGGCCACATGATTTCAACTGGAGAGCCCCTTCATGTTTCTCCAGGGAATGAGATGGTAGGCTCTTTAGGGGTGTGCTTTTTGTACGGGGTCCAACGTAACAGGGACCTGATGTGACTGTCCTGTCCATCAGTTACTTTGAAACAAGCAAATTTGCTTCAACCATCCAGTTCAGTGAAATTCCTTTAGATATGCTATTGATCTATTGACTTCCATGACACTCAGCTCAGATGATCCAATGTATGCAGCCAGACTCAGAAGACCATAGTGTTTATTCATTTTTCTGTAAAAGAAACTTCTGTTAATTAAAAATGAGGATCTCAAGATTTGCTGCTGCAAGGTTTAACTGGTAGTACAAATTTAACAAATAGGATAAATATTTAAGAGTGCAGACATTAGAGGTAATAGTGAATTTTTTTCTCTGTGCATATTCATTAATTCAATTAAAACATATGAATTCTCTTCAGCCCCAAATCAGAGGAGCACCACCAAGATGTGTTTAAGCGTAACTATGTGAAATAGATTTTCTAAAATTGTGACACACAAGCCTCTCTCTGTTCCCTTTGAAATCAGGAGGTCATTGAATTCAGTAAGAATAATATTGGAACAATCCTAATCCTTTTGGAGGTCACTTCTCTTCAAATGAACGGACTTATTTACCTATTTAAAGCTGTACAAGCTGTTAAAAATGTTACTCTGACAACCTTCAAGAGGTAGGTTACAAAAGGATGAAAGCCTTTTGGAGGATGAATCACTGAAGTGATGCCAACCTTCAAGAGGATGGAATTGATTCAGAATGAGTGCATCCATGCCACTGGAGTAGGGAATTAATGCTCTTCATTCTTATGAATACTCACCTTCAATACCATGGCAAGGAAGTTTGGCACCTAGGGCAAAGCCCGCCATGTACAGATCTGGGGGGTGCACATGCCCCCACCATGCTTGCCTAGGAGTGCACACAGTGGTGGGAGCTGCCCTCTGCCCATCCCTGCACTCCCCCAAAATGATATGCTCGCAGCTGTGTCCCACACCCTGCCCCGCCTGGCCTCACCCCCCTGGCTACGGCATCGCTCAACCTTAAACTATGTTAGGGAGGAAAGGGGTGAGAGTAGAATTGTGAACTGAGTCCATGAAATCACACCTTTTCACTGAAGCTTCATTTAAAATAAATATTTTGAACATAAGGCTAAAACTTTTTAGTGGATTAGTATTGTGTAAAATCTGTGAACTCAGCTAGAGCTTGTACTTTTATGTTGTGTCTGTAGGACATGAACTCATTATCATAACGATGTGATTGGTAAAGAGAAATTCAGAGGGTTTTGCTCCAAAGAGTGGGCTGCCAAAAAGAAATAGTATTATGAGTTTTCTAAGTAATGTGTTCAGTTAAGCTCCCATAATATAACATTTACATATATTAAGGATTCTTACAGGTTAACAAAATGGTTATTAAGGGCCAAGTCTGCTTGTTTTACTCATGAGAAGCACATTTAGTTCAGAGAGATTAGTTATAGGAATAAAGTGAATAATGCATAGCCTGAGCAATATATTTCTAGAATTTTGCAGAACAAAGTTGTGTGTCTAAGAAAACATGGATAAAAATTTCAAAGCCAACTAATGGAACGGGCGCACACACATTTGAAGTCATTTCAAAACGGAAACATTTCAAAAGAGCCGCAGCTGTTAATTTCCAGTTCTTATGTGTGGACAAGCTGGAGATGATACAAATGTAAGACAGCTTCTCCAAATTTTAACACTGGATGAAGCAGCGTTAAAGCTGGAGCAGTTGTACTGCAATTTATGTAATTCCTGGCTTGTCTGCTCATAACAATTCGAATGCAACAGGGCTGTTGTTCATTGGAAAAGTTCCCCTTTTGAAACTCTCCAAATGTTCATGTGTCCCTACTTTAAGTGGCCTCTCATGTTTTCACTTGGGAACCTAAAGTCCATTGATTTTTCTTTTTCAGTGTCATTAAGGCTCCTAGGAATTTTCTATGATAGGACCCAGAGATGGTAGGATCTAGAAGAGGTGCTTTTAAAAAATGTTACCCTATATTTTAATACCTGTGCATACAAGTTGACAGACAGCAGGTTGCACATGAACCATATGATTTCATGACTCTTTGCACATCATTTGGCAAACTATATAGATACTAGCAAAATGCCCATCATGAATGATGTGGGGGTGAGTGGGAATGGAGACCAGTGTCTGGCCCTGCGCCCTCCCCCTGCTGCTCCGGGTCCAGCCCTGTTTTCTGGGTCTTGCCCCAGACCACCCCCCACACTGGTGTTCTGGGTCCTGCCCTGCTCCCCCCACTCCTGCCCACTGTGTGTCCAGCCCTACTCCACTCCCCTCCCTGCTGCTCCACTCATGAAGCAGAGTGGTGTATGGCTGTGTAGGGGCAGGGTAGTGCATGGCCGCAGGGCATGGTGTGGGGAGCAGTCAATGGCTGGATGGCATGGGAAGCAGCCCCAGGGTGTGGCACTGGGCATACATGGGGACGTGGTGCCTGGCTGTGCGGGGGGTGGCATGCAGCTCCAGGGTTGGGAGTGTTATAGAGAGTGGCTATGGTGCAGGGAGTGCCCACTGGCTGTGGCCACATGGTGGGGGAGCAGCCCCATGGTGTGGTGCAGGGTGCACAGGGGGTGTGGCATGGGGTTGCTTGGTTGGGGATGCATGGCCACAGAACATGGAGGGGGGAGTGGTCATGATGGGGGGAGCACCTGCCAGCTGCAGCCATGTGGTGTGAGGATTGGCCCCGGGGTATGACACAGGGTGCATGGGGGGTATGGTGCACAGCTGTGTAGGGGGAGGGATGATGCATGGCTGCAGCCGCATGGCATGGGGGGCACCTGCCAGCTGTGGTTATGTGGTGTAGGGAGTGGCCCTGGGGTGTGGGGTCGTGCGTGGTCATGGGGTGTGAGGAACAGCCATGGTGGGGGTAGCACGTGCTGGCTGCAACTGCGCAGCATGAGGCTTGGGCCTGGGGTGTGGCACAGGGCTCATGGGGGGGCATGGCACACAGCTGTGTGGGTGGGTGGCACATGGCATGGGGAGTGTGAGGGAGGGTATGTGGGAGGTATGGTGTGTGGGAGGTATTGGTGTGCAGGGTGCTGCTTGGGGAGCGGGTGTGGGGGTCATACCCTGTGGCCATGTACTGCATCTGGTGGGTGATGCCCACGCCCCCTGTGCCCGCTGCCTTTGTGGCTCCCTGTGGCCATGTGTCCTGCCCTGCGCGCCCCATGGCTACACTCCCCACCTGGGGAGGGGGCGTGGCGTGTGGCCACAGGGTGCCGTGCAAGGAGACGGTGTGGGGGTCCACCCTACTCTCCAGCTGTGTGCCGCAGTCTGCAGGTGCTGCCCATGCCTACCTGCCCACTTCCCTTGGGGCGTCCTGCAGCTGTGTGCCATACCCCTCCTGTGGCCCACAGCCGGTGGGTGCTACCTGCTTGGTGGGGGGGCATGGTGTGTGGCTGCAGGGTACTGTGTGGGGAGCGGGCATGGGGCACACACTTGCTGTCTGCACCCCCTGCCTGCTCCCCGTGAGGCATCCTGCAGCTGTGCACTATGCTTCTCCCCAGGCATGGTCGCAAGCGAGGCCCTCACCTCATGGCTGCACCCTGCGCCACACCCCGGGGCTGCTCCTTCCGCTGCGCCCCACAGCGGGGAGCACAGCCCTGCCCCAACTGCCTCCGCTCCCACCACTGCCTCCGACTGTCTATCTCTTTGTCTGTAAGGCTCTGGGCCATGCATGTGCAGTTGGCCTGGAGCATTATGGACAGCCAGACGCAGAGATGGAAGTGGTAAGGCTTTTATTATATTAGAGTATTTTTTACTTTTATTTTTCATGGACTTTCCTATTATTTTATGTAAAAATGAAGGAAATAGCTAAATTGGTGGAATTTGGTTGTTCATTCTGAATAGAGGAAAAATTAAAAAACCCAACTTTCAATTATTATTTTTCCTTCACTTTAATACCACATTTTCTTGCATACAACATTCCCTAGAATAAGAGCTATACCTTGTTTTTGAAATGCAGAATGAAGAAGAAAAGATCTTTCCTTGTAGTAAGTAACTGAGTAGCAGTAACTAAAGAGCAGAGTCTGCTCATTGTTCTGCTCCCTGTGGATTGCACGCAGAGATACTGTCACTTTAGCCTGGCAGGCACTTAAGTGGCACAAATTGTTGTTACTGTATTTACTCACTTATAATCTTCACCCCAATTTTCAGCAGTTGGTTTTTGGGGAAAAAAAAGTGTGTTGTGTACTAGAAAATAAAGTATTTACTTTTGGTACTTACTTCTGCTTCCCAACCCTTTTGTTACCCCTCAGCCCACCCCTAGATTTTTGTTGAAGAATAGGAAAATTTCAAAGGATATTAAAATTTTGTGCAAAGACTTTCCATTTTTAAATTTGTCTTGCCAGTTCTATTTATGTTTTATTTAAATAATAACATTAGTCATATGCATAGCTTTAAGTACTTAAATACATAGTACTACAACAAAGCCCATACAACATTAAAATAATCATTCAGGCTGGAGTACTGCTAGTCCGCTATCTATGAGAAAGCTCCTGGCTGCTCCTTCATCATTCCTTAGTGTGCCTTAGTAAAATATTAAAGTGCTTATCTTGCCTTATAATGTGTGTCTTAGTAGGTTGAACATTATAGGCCTGATCCAGAGGTGCTCAGCACATTTATCTTCCATTAAGAGTCAGAGGAAATCCAGGTGCTCAGCATCTCTGGAAACCGAAGTCCTCTGAGATTTATTACATTATAATAGAAAATGGCTCATTATTATTTAAAATAGTAGAACTGATTGAATAATACACACGGGCAAATGCAGAGTCTTTTTCCGGCTGATGGAATGCCGGCAAGAAGGTTCCGATTTTCACAAATTCACTTGTTTTAATTTACTCTACAGATCTGGGAGGGATTTTTCCCTCCTCTTCCTCTCTGGGCTAATTACCAGTGGTTCACTTCATGCTCTCAGTACTCGGTTTTAAAACTCAGTTTATGTTGTTCAATTGTTGATTGGTCATTTACCTGCTCCTATTCCGGATTGGCTGGGAGTAACTACTACAAACAATAGGAAGGCTTAAAGAAACCTTTGGGGCTTTCTGTCTCCTAGGAAAAGGTAGGAAATAAACAAGATTAGGGAATAGCCTCAACTTGCTGACTTTGAGCAGGCTGTGAAAGCCATTTATTTGTCAGGGATTTGGGCTGGAGTTATATTCCTATAGGGCTTTACAAGGCTGTGTTGCTACTTTGATTTATTGACCACCTGATCTTATTCATTTATTTAGATATGATTTTTTTTTGGCTGCTGAGTGGTCATTGTAATTTACAATTGTGGGTCTAATTAATTATTAGCTGCAAGTCTAATGAATTATTAGGAAGAACAAACATGCTTGTATGGCTTTTTCCTTGTTTACAACTGAAGGAAGAAAGTAGAAACCATTTTAGGAGCAATTAGGCATCTGGTTCTTACAGGGAGTGACTAGGAGATGAAGTGACTAGCTCATATTTGTAACTCTTGAAAATCATTCCTTTTAACTTTTTCCTTTCTGGAGCCCACAACTCCTTGCCTAAGTCATCATTCCTGGCAAATGAGAGCTCAAGCCCTGTTGGCTAGATACAGGGGTCTGAAATAGGAATTAACTAAGGCATTATAATGGGATTTGGTCTTAAAATCATATACATCATGTGATTATTTTTTCCATGTATCACATATAGTACATCTTAAAAAGTTGATTAGTAGCATTAATTTACATGATAAAGTCTTTGACTGATGAATACTTCACTGTGCAGGGCGACAGGCCCCAATTCTCTAAAAAAGATCTCTGTTTAGTTTAGAGAGAAACACAGACTGCATACATAAGACTCTCACATGATAGCTGAATCATACACATATGTGGCTATTGTTCGACCAATCAACTGAAAATCTTGCAGAAATTTTGTATTTTCTTGTGAATTCCCATTGCTATTAATGAAGCATTCTGTTTATTGTTTCAGTTGTTTCTTCAAATACATTCTGAAATTTAAAAAACCCACATGTATTAACTTCAGCACAATAGACTAAATCAGAAGTGACTTCTCTCTAGTGTTACTGTTTATTTAGCTACACATTTAGTCTGCCTTTCTAAATCCCATAGCCAGAACTGCCTAGTTGGAGTACAGATAATAAGGTCCTATCCAGCTGATACTGTGTACTTTGCCTTCTGTGCTGGTTGGCTGCATAGTGTGCTGACCTGTTCAAAGGACTGTTTAATTCCACACACAAGCCCAGGGTAGAAGGATTTTGTGTTTGTGCTGGAGTTGTGTGGAGATGCTTAGGAAGAAAGAGAGCTGATGTACTGGCCTCTCATCTCTGTTGTAGCAGTCTGGACTTACGCAAAGAAACAACCCCCCGCTTTACATTGACCAGGGTTGTTTAGCCACCACATGCAGCCTTGAGGCTATAGGGATCTCCTTAATGGCCTCATCAGGAAGGAGGAGGACAAATTAAGGCCTGTTCAAACAAATGGACCTTGGGACTGAGTCCTCTCCCACCCCTAATAATTGTTACAAGGGGCTTCTGTCTATTGAAAGGGTATGAGGGGGTCCACAGTCCAGCTTGGGTGGCTGCTTCCTTCCTCCCCCACCTATGACCCCAATCAGAAATAAGGATGACCTCAGAGTTAGAGTGAGTAGTAGTGCATAATGGCCAAAATCTGTTCTTGTTTAGATCAGCATGAAACAGAGTAACTCCTTATCTTGGGTTAATTGGAAAGAGATATCCCAGTTTTCACTGAACTGTGTCAGAATTCTCACCCAGTTGAATGGGCCAAAATTTTGTCCTACGTTTTCTTTTATGGACTGTTTAACCTTTATTTAATTTTGAACATGATGCCATGGGGAGGGAAGTAGGGAAGAAAGAGACACTTATGAGAAACAGAAGGAAAGGCACATCAGTATAACAACATACTGTACGTGATTCTTAGTATTTAAATTATTACAACATATTACCATCTGATATTGTGATTTGGGTGGACTTTGATGTGGCACAAAGTGGTCTGAACTCTTTGTAAATAATTCTCTCCAAGAAGCTTGGCTTTGTCTGGTTTTCTGTATTTTCTTCATGGTCATTGATCCTTCCTCTTACGTTAGCCACTTAATTTAGATTGCAAATTCCATGGTGACAGAAGGAATGGGCCAAAATATCAAAGATGTCTTTATTTGTTGAGTACAGAACTTGGTGGGTATGAACACTTGCTCACTCCAGGTTAAGTTCTGTCACTTGACCTGTTTCATAGATTTAACACCTGAATGTGCAGGTGCAACCTGCCAAGGATTTACTGTTAAGTACCACCAGCTGACCCTTTACATGAGCACATTTGCAGTCTGTTTTCCTTGGTTACTAATATTTAAATATCATGACAATTTCCTTTTTCTGCCATATATTTTATAGCTAGTCACACAATTATTTACTGGCCTGATCCTGCAACAGGTAAGTGCTGCAGTGAGTGGTATTTAGTAAATGAGAGGAAGATGGAGACTCCTTTAAAAAATCTTTTAAATATTTATTATAAAAAATATTAAAAATAAAAGTTTAAAATGCAAAAAAGTATACCCCTCATAAGGGCTGAGCATGAAACACCTGTCAGCAACAAAAACACCATATAAACAGAGACTGAACCTTCTTCCTTGCAATACCTTTCATAAGGTTACACATTTAGGACTAACTGTCTGTTTTCCACCTTGCAGAGCACACCCTTGATGGCCCAGTGCAACACAAGCTGGCCCACATTTTGTTACAAAGTAAAATGTCCAAATTCAAATGTGACACGTGCCTGGACCAAGAAGCAGAAGAGGTGGAGGGGATTGTCAGAGCCAGTCCCTGCAAGCTGGTGTTTGTGGCTTTTCAGTTACCTTCTTGGCCTGGCCCAGCAGGAAATTGGCTAGGCAGATTGTGCTCCCCTCACCTGCTCAGTATGGAATAGAGACAATATAGACAGTCTCAGAGAAGTCCAAGTCCAATGTGCCAAAGCAGGTGCTGAGGGCAGGAAAGGGCAGCTGCAGGTGGGGCAGTCCAGGAAGATGTGAGAGAGAGTCTCCTCCACTTTTTTCTTGCAGAAGTGACAGGCTGCTGGTACTGCTCAGTCAAAGTGGCAGAACAAGGTGCCAATGGTTAGGGCCCCATGCAGCAGCTGCCACTGGAGGTCACCAGTTCTCTTGGCAATGGGCATCTTATACAGGGTGTGCCAGGCTGGGTGGGGCTGCTCTGGTGTTACCGCTGCTAGGCTTCACCTCCAACTTATGTCAGGGCAGGCATGATGCACTTTGACTATCCACATGTACAGTGCCTTTTCAGACAGGATTTGAAAGCCAGTCATAGAATCATAGACAAGCAGGGCTGGAAAGGACCTCCATAGTTCATATAGTCCAACCCTCTGCCTGATCACCCCAATCCTATACAAATCTATTGTCTAACCTCTTAGCAAAACTACATAGTGAACCCTGATACAAGACATAACACCCTAACCTGCTGGAGGTAAAGTAGGGGGTCCACAGTGGCCAATGTCCTGCT
The DNA here is from genome assembly GCF_052110815.1 of Crocodylus siamensis. Classification (NCBI taxonomy): domain Eukaryota; kingdom Metazoa; phylum Chordata; order Crocodylia; family Crocodylidae; genus Crocodylus; species Crocodylus siamensis. Next base: position 130,047,240 of record NC_143397.1, on the reverse strand, counting down.
TCTGTAAAGGTTGTTAATATATGCTCAAGAGATCCCAGGAAGCGGGCCACCTGCCTCACTACAGAGGAAGGCAAAAACCCCTCACAGTCCATAGCAATATGACCATGGGGTAAAATTTCTTTCTGACCCCAAATATGGCCATTGGTCTGACCTGAGCAGAGAGGCAAGACCCTCTGCTGGGTTTAAATCCCAGCAGGAGCACTGGAACAACCCAGTCAAAATCCCCAGCTTTGGCTACAGCCAACATCCAATGCCTCTGAGGAAGGCATAAAGAAACCCATAACACATGTAGCAGCTACTGAGGGAGGAATTCCCTCTTAGCTCCATGTGGCAATTAGCAAAGCCCAGAAGCATGGGAAATACCCATAGTAGAACAGAGGCATAGCTGTGCCCTAGAACATCCCTGACTAGTGGCTGTCCAACCTCTTCTTGGACACCTCCAGTGATGAAGTCCACAAATACCCTAGGCAATCTCTTCCAATGCCTCGCTATTCTAATAGTGAAGATTTTTTTCCTGATATCCAATATAAACCCACTTTGTTGCAAATTCAAACCATTGGTCCATGTCCTTCTCTTTGTAGAAAGAGAGAAAAGGTGTCTTTTTATGGCAGCCCTTCAAGTATTTGATGACTGTTATTGTATCCCTTAAGTGTCTTTTCTGGAAACTGAACATGCCTGGCTCCTTCAGTCTTTCCTTGTATAACTTGCCTCCTAAGTCCTTTATCATTCTTGTCACTTGCCTGTGAATCCTCTCTAACTTTTCCATGTCTTTTAAAAATGTGAAGCCTGTAACTGCACACAGTACTCTACATGAGGCTGAACCAGTGCTGAGTAAGAGGCACTATCATCTCCTGTATCTTTCACCTGAAGCTTCTTTGATGCATCCTAAAATCACATTTGCCTTTTGTGCAGCTGCATCACACCACAGACCCATGTTGAGAGTGTGATCTACTGAAACTCCCATATCCTTTTCTGTAGTGCTGCTGTCTAGCTAGGTGTCGCCCATTTTTCATGTCTAAGATTTTTCTTCCCTAGGTATAACACATAGCATTTGTCCACCTTGAACTTCATCATGTTTGCTTCAGCCCAGCTTTCCAATCTTTTAAGATCGTTCTGAACCATACTTTTATCCTCCAATGTGTTCATAGTCCTTCTAAGTTTTGTATCATCTGCAGACTTGCTCATGAAGCTTTCTATACTAGCATCCGAATTGTTAATAAACAAATTAAGCAGCACTGGGCTCAGAACAGACCCCGTGGGACTCCACTTGAAACCTCCTGCTATTTTGACATGGATCAATTTATAAGTACCTTTTGCTTGTGGTTATTGAGCCAGTTGTCTATCCACCATATAGTCTTTTTGTCCAGCCCACATTTCTCCAATTTGTTTATAAGAGGGACATGCAGAGAGAGGCACAATGTTGCCCTTTTCCAGTCCTCTGGTAGCTTGCTCATCTCCCACAGCTTCTTGAATATAATTGCCAATGGCTCCTTGCTTATTTACTCCTTGAGTTGAATGAAATCCACCTTTTTCAAATCTAGCATCCTAGTTTTGCTGACCTCATGCTTTCCTGGTCTCAGGATCTGAAATTCTGTGATATAGGGCGCAGACAGAAATGTCAATTTTTGCACAATCTGGCCATAGAAAGTGATTTAAAACTGACCAAACACAAGTGCATGGATGCAGGTTGCTTCAACAGTGGCCAATCAGGCAAAAAATTGAACCCTCATTGCATGAGGGTTCAGATGAAGATGTTTCAAAACATAATGTCTTCTGTAATTTGTGTCTGCGCTGCCTCTCAGCGTGTTTCTGTTTTTAGAATGGGAGGTGGGGAAAGGGAACAGAGGGAGTTCAGTCTGGGTTTTTTTCAGCCCCCACTGGAAGGTGGGACGGTGTACTGGAGCCTTCCCAAGGTGTGTGTCAGGGTGGGGAAGGTGGGGTTCCAATACCTGTCCTCCCAAGCTTTGGATCTTTTCCTCCAGGGCAGATACCAGCTTATACTTGAGGCAGATCAAGTTGTCTTGACTTTCTAGGAGGAACACAAACATGGTACACCCCATGCTGGTCACAACTGCTAACTTTGCCTCCATTTCTGCCTCCTTTGCTCCCTGGAGGACATGGAAGCTGTAAAAAATAAATAAATAAATAAAAAGGGAAAAAAGAAAATTGCACCACAAAATCCACACACCAAACACCCATCCCTGGGCCCTTGCATATGCTCACACAGAATCTGCTGTTCCCTGGCTCCCTTCTTGGGCAAACTCCATAGGCAAACTCCATCTCTGTTAGTTGCCCATTGCTGCTCTCTGGGGGCTGTCTTTTTGTGGACTGCCTAGCCTAGCTTCACCCCTCAACTAGCTAAACCAGCCCCACACAGAACAAGTCCTGTCAATTAGTTACTTCAGAGGGGGGAAGAAAATAAAACACTCCATTGGGGGTGTGGAGACCTCATACACCAGGCAGTAGGCAAATGCTCAAGCACTAATCAGACACCCAAAGCCACTATTTCCAGAAAAGCCTCCTCAAGGCAGTCCCTGTATGAGCTGCTCATCTTGGAGCAACTGTTCTCTACTTACTGCTCCCACCATTGTTCTCAGTGGGTGTTGGGAGCCCCACCAGTCTCATCATTGTCCATGGTCAGAGAAATAAGCAGTAATGGGGGGCTAGGAGACTATCTAATAACCTGCCATCTGGGAGGTCTTGTCATCCATAAAGGCACTCCTCTGGGACAGCAAGTGCTTCCACGGGGATGGCACCTTTCACTTCAGACCAAAGGTATGAATCAAATCAGAGCAGGCCCAACTGCTCAGCCAAGGCTTTTGCCGAGAGCTGGATGGACTGGGCTGAGTCAGAGGTGGATGAACTTGATGGTGTATGACTTGGACCAAGGAAGCAACTAGGCTTCTGGAGGCTTGGCTCTGTGCCCCCTGCTGCAAGGTCAGGTTGTGGACCAGGAGAGAAAGGGAGACAACATAGGCCTGTAAAAGGCCTCCTGGACCAGCAAGTCCAGTTTTCAAAGGAATAGATGTTTGCTGTGTTTGGGGGACTCAATGGGAGATCCATGTTCAACATAGCCACATCAGCATACCTAGCACTTATGTAAGATACTGTATTGGAACCCAGCAGACAGCACTGTGGACTGGAATAACTAGAAATCACTAGGATTGGATAGTATACCTTAGGCTGGAGATCCATTCCTCTGGGGGATACATGTCCAGTGACATTTGGAGAATGTGGTTTACCACATGTATATTGCTTATCTTGTTATGGAAGAGGGAAGCCTGTAGTCTTTACATCTATTAAGTGGTGTGGTTCAGTTAATGGACGGGTAACAGGAAAGAGTGTAAGGGGATGCCATTGTTAATGTGCACTCCTGCAGATTTTATTATAGTGGCACCCGCAGTAGTTAGGGTTGAGCAGCTGTTTCCATTATGAACTCCTATTTCAGGGGTTTATAACTTAGCTGTAAAAATTTGCTCTGGGCTAAAATGTAACTTACTGGATCTTAGCCTGGGAGAATTTTTTTTTTAAAACAAAACTTCAAAAGAAGAATGCCATGTAGTCATTTTGGAAAGATTGCTCAGATACTGAATTTTACTAAAGTTTCTTGAGATGATTTTAAACTAGGTATAGATCAAATTTATTCATTCGCTAACTTCATAAAATTGTTTGAACTAGGTCATCTTTTAAAAAAGATATTGGTGAAGAAAATAAGCAAGTTATAGCAAAAAGGCAAACATAGATATGGCTAATGTGTTCTCTCTCTTTCTGGCAGCTGTTCAGTTATTAGGATTTTGCTTTGGAAAGACCATAAAATATTATTTCACTAGAAGGAAAGAGAATTGCATTTTTTTTCATTTGTATAATTGTGTGTACACTTTGAGCCTTTTGGATGGGGCAGGATATATATCTAAATAAATTAATAAATACACAGGTACATAACGAGTGCACACGTCACTGCTGCTATGTCTTTGCAGCTACCTTAGTGTCTAATATATTACCTGCTTGGCCATATGAATGTTTTAGTCCTCTGGGCATCTAACTGCTTTTATCAAGATCTGAGAATGCCATCACTGGTCTGCCTGGATCTTGTTCAGTGGCCTTTAACTGCCTTTGAATAATGTGTTGCCTGTTTTCTACATTGTGCAGTCACACCTTTATAAGGACAAATTTTTATATGTAAGTAAAATGTCCAGGCCCTGAAAGTTCATGCCTGCGTCAGTAAATGGGAACTTGGAGCATAAACAGATTTCATAAGAATCTGACCAACAAACAACCCCCCCAGAATACTTTTTTTTCTAATGGGTTCTATCACTTCTTTTGTTTTAAATGTTAGTGTTCCATGGACACTCTGTTTGTGCTTGTGCATTCTTACAGAATTGGCCTTTCAAATATCAGAAAGCATATATATGGATCATCTATAGACCTTGGGGCTAAGTATAGACAGTCAAAAAGCCCAAGGCTGAATCAATTCAATCTTTGCAGGTTAGTCTAACCTGTGTAGATTGAATCAATAAGCAAGTGAACAGATATTCACTTTTGATTCTGGAAATGCAGCCACATCCTGCAGTGGCCCAGGCCAGAAGTTCTGGGTTGCTAGAGCATGCCTCCCTGCTTGGCTGGAGCAGACACCTTCGCCCAAGAGTAACCCACCTACCCTGTGAAGGGGGGGGGCAGTTGCGGGGGAGGTACAAAGCATCCTAGGATGATGGGGGACTGTGAGTTAACTTGAATGGGGAGGGGATATGGAACAGAAGTTCAACAAACTTATTTAACCTAAATTAGTTAAGTCTAATGCTACATTCATCCAGCTTTATTGTAAACCAGTTTTTAGCCATTTTAGAAGTGGTTTATGTATACTGATTGTTGTGCTACAGATTTGAACTGGTTTCTGATAACTTATATCAGTTTGTCTGTAATTTCTGTCCCTAGCCTGTGTGTCTAATTTACAAAGCTATTTACATGCCTAAGCAGAGGGACCTTTCTATAGGATTATCAACATTGTCTCAGTAGAGTAGGTGCCTAACTCCTACTCATTTCAGAGAAAGCTAAGTGCCTAGCACAGAAACTTTTGTAAATTTTACTAGGTGCCTGTCTGAATCTTTAGGTGTCTTTGGAAATCTGACCTCCAGTCTAATATTTTAAAAACTCTTCTTAATATTTGTTGCCCATTGTAGGATATGATTTTTCTGATTATGCAGGATCTGATTTTTCAGAGGTTTTGAGCTACTATTGTCTAATAAATGGAGATATTAAAAGTAAAAGGGGCATTTTGCAAAATGTAGATCCTATAATGGAGATGACTTGAAGAAACAATATTTGGATTCCTTTGGAGTTAATGTAGGATTAAGTTAGCATTAAGTTTAATGGCTTACCAATATGTTTTCTTATTCCAATCTTCCTTCCCCCAAAATACCTGGGAAAAAGATGGGTCTGTAGCCTGCTTTGAAAATCCATTGTAGAAGGAAGGAATTCCAAAGTTCAGAGCCTATCACTGAGAGTGATAGATGACAACTTCTCCACTCATGAGTATGGAGCTTTAAGTTTGAATTCTTCTGCTGACCACAATTTGTAACATTGTGGCTCAGGGAGGGGATAGGCAGATCCCAAAGCCATTGAAGGCTTTATGGGTCCAAACCAACACCTCATCTTCATTCAGAAACAGACCATAAATATCCCAGAACATCAGGGTCATATATTCCTGGCAGGACACAGTCCTTAGAAATAGTGTGTGTTGCAGTTGGCAGCAGCTTCACTATCTGTATTGATAGAAGGTGTAGCCCAATGCAGAACAAACTGTAGTTAGCATTAGAAATGTATAGATTGTATTTCTTTTAAAAAGCAAGCCCAGCAATTACTTGGAAAAGCAAAACCTACCACCACTACCCAAGTCAGAGAACACCAGTGTGCAATAAAGGATCCTGGGGATGTTCTTGAGGATTCTTTAGACTTAGCATCTATTCTGTGGTTGCCTGGCCATGTCTACATGAGGCACTGACTGTGCAGTAGCTCATTACTACTGAACAGTAGCTAGTTACTACTGCATAGTAGCATTGTGTGGCATGAAGCATGACGCAATGCTCCTGCACAGTAGTAAAGAGCTACTGTGCAGTTAGCATCACCAGAAAGCCATTTGGGGATGCTACTATGGTTACTCTGCAGTCATTTAGTACTTAACAGGCAGTGTCTCATGTAGATGTGGCCCCTGTGACCACAGGAGGCTGGATTTGATGACCCAGGTGATTCCTTCTAGTATTATGCTTTAAGAGTTGCATGAGTTGCAAGGAACTTTTCTCCCCCAAAATTCATATATGCAATACCTTGATTCATCAGTCTTGCCTGGATCTAGATAATGGGCACAATCACTCTATTGAAATAGGTGTTTTTATCAGTTGTTATACAAGGTCAGTTTTGCATAACATTCTTCATAAGGTCAACCTTCTGATAACAGTTTTTCAGTGCACATTACCTAGGAATATGGTTAGTTCCTGAAACACATTCTTTATAGCAAGCTGCCAACTGACTGACACAACCCTAATCTTTTCAATAGAAATGCAACCTTTCATTATTAGAAGACCATTTTTACTGCTCAGGTAGGGTTCTGTAGGAGTGAACTCAGCCCAGTTAATGACCATAAATAATAATGATGGCATTATTTCTTTGTCTTGTCCTTTGTGTGCAGTAATCTGCTGTGACAGCTAGCTTTGCTCTTTTATGAACTCTCCATCAGCTGTAATCAGTGATGGTGAAGTCAGGCAGCAACATTTACATGTGCCAAGTCTCACCATTTCTTTCTGAAACACTTCAGTCTTCAGTCACTGTATGTTTGAAATAGAAGCAGGGAAAGCACGGAAAGTGTAGGGTAGCAAAAGCAAGAACAGTACTTGCAATGTCCTAAATTATCAAGCCAAATGTATATAAAAAAAAGGGTGTTTGCTTTAGGAGTTAAAATAATTGTCCCAGTTTTGAAAAATATGCAACAGGTTGCAGTGAAAATGTAAACATTTTTCTTTGATTTTTATTTTTTACTGTCTTATTATAAAAGAATTAGATGTAAACCTCTATATAAAGCAGGGGAAAAGAATTGATTGTGCATCCATTCACATTCTAGCACTTGCCAAAATTCTTCAGGCAATTCCAGAGTGTGATTTATACCTATTACAAATAAGGTATCTGGGATCAATGATTAAATGAAACTTTCTTTTGGAGAAGGGTGATATAACAGAGGTCAAGACCTCCTGGTGACCTCAAATGTAACTATTACCCTTCTAGGTTAGTTGCAATTGGAGATCAAAGCTCTAATGCAGGAAACATATTTGGTCCTGAGTTTGTCAGCTGGGGGCTGTTGTTTGACAATAAGGCAGGCATGTTGGATGAGGAAAGAAACAACGGCTCTTAGGTACTATACTCTTGAGTCAGAGATAGAGAATAAAATACTCCAATCACATTTCACAATTCAGTGTTTTAATTATGAGTTCCAGAACTGGGACAAATGAGTATTACAGAACTGGGTGAAATGATGGGTATAAACTAGCAGAGAAAATACTGCTATTCAGTGAAACAGCAAACTTTCTTCTTCCATTTGTTTTAGAAAGCTAAGAGAATATGGTCTTGCTTCTGTGATTGTACAACTTCTGTGATTGTGTCGCTCCTATCCCCTTCACCTGGTGACCTTCTGCTCTGCTTTCTGCTCCCTGCTCTATGCTTCCTGACCAATATACTGTTCTGCTTTCTGCTTCCTTTTTGTATACTCCCCACCTGATCTGTGGCTCTGCTTTTTGCACCCTGTCCTATTTGCAGCTGTGCTACCTTCCCCTTTTCCAATTTGCTGTGCCCCATATACAAGCTGGCTGTGCCACTTGTGGCACGCATACTTCAGGTTGGCCTGCACTGTTATAGGGCATCACTGGATTATTGCAGCTAGAGGTATTTAACAGTACTGTTTAGAAGACCAGGTCAAAAAGGGTAAAAAAAAAAAAAAAATTGGCAGGAAATAGAGTGGATTTTGTGTTTTGAAAATACTTTTTCAAATGTTCTAATCAACTTAGTTATTTAGGTATAGTAAGGCAACTGGTGAATGCTTAAGGACTGTCATTGGAAAGCTGCTTTTTGTTTCTAGCAGAAACCCTGCTTTGAGAGTTGTTAAAATATTGGGTTGAAATCCAAGCAGGGGTTATATAAATAATCTCTAAATTTTGCAAGATAAAAAGAAATAATGCAAAACACTCAAATCGCTGCCCTCCAATTAAAGGAAGTCTGCCAGCCTCCAAAGACCGAGGTCCTGGATTCAAGATCCTGGGCTGTCTTGACCTGTGGCAGGCTTCTCAGCTGCATGCTCAGCTTCCTTTTGGGTGCCAGGGAGGGTAACAAATAGACGATAGATCACTCGAGATGTATCTGGTTCAATGATGTCTCTATACAGGGGGTGCCAAACTCATCTGGCCCCAGAGGCCAGAGGAATGGCATGGGGCTGGTCCAGGCCACACTGGACCCACAGACCCCCTGCATTCTGAAACCAGAGCGGCCACTACCACAGGGCTGTGCTCAGAGTCACTGCCAATGCAGGGTTGTGCAGCAGCATCCTGGTGCTACTACAGTGGCTGGGCTGTGCAGCTAGGCCTTGGAAATATTGTAGCCTCTAAGCTGTTCAGAACAGCCCCTGAGCCACTGCCACATGCAGCATGGCACTCTGAGGCTGTGCTACTCTTGGTTGCTGCTCTGTGAGGTTAGTTGGAACAAGTGCAGTATGTAGGGCCATTGCACGCATCCTGCATGCTGCTTTTGGGTCACTTCGAAACTCGGGGGCAGCACCAGGGGATGGATAATATGGTTCTGCAGGCTGGATACCCCTGTTTTAACATCCATTTCTGCCACTTTTGAAGACAGGATACTGGGCTAAATGGCCTATTAGTTTGACACAGTGTAGCACTTGTGTTTGTCATTTGAGCTGTAGCACAAATGGATGTAATTTCTAATCAGAATATGCTGCTAAGAACAGCTTTCTGTTTCCTCTTCTATTATGTCTGTCAGCAACCAAACTCTGCTTTATTAATAAAGATGCCCTAACACCTGCAAATGCCCTATTTGTTATAAAGCAGGAGTGTCAAACATATGGCTTTTGGCCAGATCTGGCTCATGGAGCCACTCTGTCTAGCCCACAAGGCTACTGGGGGCCACTGAAAATTGCCAGGGCATGGCCTGCTGTGGAATTCAGGGCCCTTTGGCTGCACTGGCCATGGCTAAGCTTGCTGCAGCCACTCCTCAACCCCTTCCACTTCCATCAGACTGCCACCTCTGCCACTGTATACTGTGCATGTTGGCCATGACAGCCATCCTTGTGCCCCAGGCTGGATCCAGCCTATGAGTCCTAGAATTGGCTGAGGCCCCAAGGATGGTTTTGGGCAGAGATGAATCTGGTAGTAGTCCAGGGAGGATGCTGTAACTTAGACTGCTCTACCCCAGGACAGTCTAAAGCAATGGGGGCCAACCTTTTCAGCCAGCATGCCACTAAGTAAGTCCCTCCCCTCCCTTAGTGCTGTTTCAATCTCCTTCCCCTGCTGATCCCTTGCTGTTCTCTCTTCCCTTCCTGATTCATTGCTTGGCCCTCCCCTGGTCTTATCTATGTTTCATAGTTTCATAGTTTCTAGGGTCGGAAGGGACCTGAGTAGATCATCTAGTCCAACCCCCCGCCATGGCAGGAAACAATAGTGGGGCCATACAACCCCAGCAAGATGTTCATCCAACCTCCTCTTAAAAACCCCCAGGGTAGGAGCCAGGACCACCTCTCTTGGAAGTTGGTTCCAGACCCTAGCCGCCCTGACCGTGAAGTAGCATCTTCTGATATCGAGCCTCAGCCTGCCCTCTGCCAGCTTCTGACCGTTATTCCTGGTCACTCCTGGCAGTGCACGGGGGAACAGAGACTCCCCCAATGCCTGCTGATTCCCCCTGACTAATTTGTAACAGGCCACTAGATCCCCCCTCAGCCTTCTCTTTTGGAGGCTGAACAGGTTCAGGTCCCGTAGCCTCTCCTCATAGCGCCTGTCCTGCTGTCCGCTGATCATGCGAGTGGCCCTCCTCTGGACCCTCTCGATGCTGTCCACATCCCTCTTGAAGTGCAGCACCCAGAACTGGACGCAGTACTCCAACTGTGGCCTGACCAGCGCCGCATAGAGGGGGAGGATCACCTCCTTGGACCTGCTCGAGATGCATCTGTGGATGCATGACAAGATACAGTTGGCCTTCCTGACTGCCTCCCCACACTGCCAGCCCGTGTTCATCTTGGAGTCAATTATGACTCCAAGATCCTTTTCCACCTCCATGCTGACAAGAGGGGAGTTCCCCAACCTGTAGGTATGGTGTTGGTTGTGCCTCCCCAGGTGCATCACCTTGGACTTGTCTGTGTTGAAACCCATCCTATTCACATCCACCCACCCTTGTAGCCTGTCTACGTCTGACTGAAGCCTGATGCTACCTTCTAGTGTGCCCACATCCCCCCACATCTTAGTGTCATGTTCTCCCTGCTGGATCTGCCATGTGCTGAACAAAGTGGTTGTGCATATGGTTTAAAGGAAGCAAGGGACCCCCTCAAGAACAGTTCAGAACTGTGGGGAAGAGGGGACACAGAAGTGGGTTAAAGTCTCATCACTGGCCAGATTTTGTCCCTCTCTAGACAAAAAGCAAAGTCTGCCTGTGCTAAATGACCCAGTGGGCTGTCATGTTTAAGGTGCACTAATTTCTACAGAAAGTGACACATGAAGGTGTGATGCGGGCTAGCACATTCTACTGTTGTCATGGACTCTCCAGTCTAAATGGCCAAGGACTCATTTAAAGCTGGGTTGACCATTAGCCCAAGTCCAAAGCGAGGCTCAAATACATGGTTCTGGAAGCAGAGGACGATGTCTTACCCAGTCAGCTAACACACCTCAGCTTAGTCCATCATACAAACCTTAGTAAAGGAGGATAATGTACTTTTAAATAAGAAATCAATATAACATTTCCCCTACCAAGCTATCTACATTTGTACTTGGGAATGTAGGACCATCTGGATCAGTTCCTATCAAGTGCTGTTGGATGCATTACTGGAATGTGAAGCTATAGGTCAAGGCATTTGAGTCCTTATTCCCCCAACATGCATCACCCAGATTTCAACCAAGCACTCTGAGATAGCAGAATTGTTCTTGTTGACTGGGCATGTTGTCAACAACATATGCATATTCCCTCCCTTTTTAAAGCATAGGAATGGGTATGCTTTGCATACTCTGCTCTGGCAGGCAAAGATTGGAGAGTAACTGAGTCGCAGTTTACCTCTCTCACTCCGTGCTAAAGGTAGAAGAGTATTTGCAAATACACCTGATCGCATATGAGGAGGGATAGACAAGTTCACCCCCCTGCCAGCGTGTTCTGCACTTTACCTTGTGCTGGTATAAATCTCTTTACTAGGTTGTAATTCTTCAGTGATTTTGTGGGGGGAGAGGTGCAGGGTAGGAGTTACAGAATTCAAAACAGATTTATTGAAAGCCCTTTCAGAATAAATAAAAAAAGACAGCCCAGCTGCTGCTGTTTTGCAACACAGCAGACTACAAGCGAGAAATAGTAGTAATTAGTTTCATTTGTAGGTGAAAGAAGGTCTTTGAGAATGTCTGGTATTGATTATAATTAAGAGCTAGCCACCATTTCCATTTGAAAACCCCATTTTTTAGGGTTGTCAACTCACAGCTTCCTAAAGGTTCACACAATTTGGGTCAAATTTATCCCTGGTGTAACATCATCGACTTTGTTGTAGTTACACCGGATATCAACATGGGTCACTGTGGGCCTGATTCAGTGCCCCTTGAAGGCCATGGCAAACTTTCCATTGACTTCAAAGGGCTTAAAAATCTGTGTTTAGAGAAGAGATTTTCAAAGGCTCAGAGAATTGTTGAGCCTCCAGCTCTTTTTAACTGGGCTCCTAATATCCTTATACTTTAAAAAAATCTCCTCCTCAGTGGTTGAACCAAACATTCTATTAATTTAAAATTCATTTAGCTCATTATAACTTAAAAATTAAAGTCAAACTTGCTTTTCCTTGTTGTGGACTCAAGCACATATTGGGGTTCCTTTTCTGTTTTGTTTAAGAAACTGGAGAGATTACAGATGTCTCTTTCCGCTTTATAAAATATACCTACTTCACTTTACTGTGTGCCTGCAGTAATAATAATGTTAGTTTTATGTTGTTAATGACTCTGAAAAGTCCTGTTGAGCTGTTTGGGTTCAAAAGAGGGAAGATGGTTGTATTGTGAATGATCAGATAATAAGAATTTTTCCTTGTCTTTGTGACTTTAAGCTTTCAGTGTTTTGGTTTCCTTGTATTTAAATAGGAAAATTATTAGCACCTTTCTTGATATTGGGCTTTAATGACCTAACACAGTACATTACAAAATATTTTATGGATATGTTTTACTTACTCTATGGGGTATAATGCTTCCACTGATCTGGAGTTAAGCTCCAAACTGCTAAATTCCTAAAAGTGTATTGGCATAAAATATTTTGGTTGTTTCCAACAGCTGAAGTAACATTATATCACTGTTTGATCACATCATTTCAGTATTTATGTTTGAAAAAAATTATATATGAAAGCATGTAAATAGTAAAAGGGTAAATTTTCTAAAGCATTTTAATCCTGTTAGCGTGAAGTTTTGGGCATGTAAATACTATTGTTTGTGTTTGGACATGAGAGCAACCCTGGAAATGTGTGTTCTTTTAAAGAAAGACCTGGTTTGAAATATCTGCCTCAAAGTTATAAGCAAAAATAAAGTAAGTTTAAGTACAGAACATTTTCTAGTTTGAACTCTTCACTCTTGCCAAAATAGTGAGGAGATGGGCTAGGTCAATGGTTCTCCATTGTTGTGAACTCATGACCCTATTTTAGCTTCCTGCACAACCTATTAGCCTGTCCACCCCCAGGTCAATCAGCTGCCCAACAACCAATACACCGCAACTCCATGCAACCCCAGTCCCCACAACCCCCACAGTCGACCTCTCTCATGGGCCTTTTGCAAGGTATCCTTCAGATATATCAGAGCTGTACATGTTAGCACTGAAACAGATATGACAGAAGTGCTTTTGCATAATACAAGCTCTGGCTAATTAGCTTGCTTGCAGTGTAGAAGTAAGGCAACTACTTTTTCTTGTTTGGGGAGTATCGCATCTGGAGCAGCCCAGTGTTTTGGGAAAATTCTGGCTTTTGCCTCAGGACTATGGAATATGGGTTGTTGGTCAGCCTACTCCCCTCCTCACCCCAGACCCACTCTTGCAGTTCAGCCGTGGCCACTTCATGGCCTCCTGATTGAGAACCACTGGATTAGATTTACTTAATGGGATGTATACTTTCTCTAATTTCTACCATTTACTTACATAGGGCTATTTGCTATTCCTAATTCACATGCATCTTCCATTGACAGCAAAGAAGAGAGAGGTTGTTCCATAGGTGACTCCTATAGCTAAGCAACACAAAGAAAGATGAGTTATGTTGCTTTGAATTTCTCTTATATATTATCATAACAGAGTTCCTAGCTTTAAGATAGGGATTTGTACGCTGCATCAATAGTACACTGATTCAGAAAGCTATACCCTCTCATTACTGTTCCTTTCCAATGTACTTTTAATGTTTTGTATGATTTTAATTGTTGACATAGTAAAATGTTCATCAAAGGACTATTCCCAAGTGGAATCAACACAATAATTCTCTGTGACACCATGCACATTTTTATCAAGATAAAAATAAATAGGCAAAAACTCCTAAAAAAAAAAATGGAGGGTAGTATTTGTATAAAGGAACCCCTAGAGAAAAGACATCAAGGCTAATTAATGAATTACAAAGCTCGCAGTTTTAAAGATAATCTTTGTGACACCTATTTCTGTTTCTAAGAAGAGCATTTCCATCAACAGATTCTAGCAGGAAGTCCTAATTAAAGCTCCTCTTATTATGTTTAAACACAACATGGGGAAAAATGGCTATTACAACTAGGATTTTATTCTGATTTTCAGGACAGCCCAATTTGCATAAATCCTAATAAAGCCTTATTAAAATCTATTAACACTTGTCTATGGCAATTAACTTAAGTTTGCTATTTTGAATGATTGCATTTCATGCAAACTGAGATAAGGAAACATGGAGGGGCTAGCAGAGAATGCAGTGTAATCCAAGGAAGGGCACATGAAAGAAATGCTATTTAGAAGGCCCTAAATTTTAGGAAGGCATAAATACTGTCTGAGCTTTCCAAAGAGTGGATTTTTTAAATGGAGTTATGTTTCAACTATGGCTGTTATTGGATATTTATTTTGCAATGTACATATGATATTTATTTATATGCCATACTATCCAAAAGGCTCAGACCTATTGACCATTATGATATTTCATTATAAAAACCTGAGCACGCTTTCCTCTAGAGAAAATAGAAAATTTTAACTAATATTGATTATTTAGTACAAAAAGGAAAGATCATAACTTACAATGAAAAAAATATCAGGACAAGATTTAAAATTTTATTTTTATTTATAGGCTCTGGCAGATTTCACAGGAGTGAGTTCATATTCCAGTAAAATTAATTAATGGAACCTGTTTGTGTACTATGGTAGACTTTGGCCTTGTTTATTTACACATATTACTGTGAAAATAGTTCAGCTGAAACAGAGAGAAGGACACTGCAAATGCAGTTGACTTTTTATTTTAATGCTGTCTAATTTGTGCTTATATGATGGGGCTTTTCAGGCTTTGCTGTGTATAGGACAACTCATGGAGGTCAGGTGAGGTCCGGGATACATGGAAAAGTGAAAATATAGTGCCTATCTTTTAGAAAGGGAAGAAGGTAGATCTGGGGAACTACAGACCAGTCAGTCTGACCTTGATACCTGTAAACTTCATGGAGCATGACCTCAAGGAATCTATTTCAAAGCACCTAGAGTATAACAAGGTGATCAGGAATAGTCAGCATGAATCCACCAAGAACAAGTCAGGCCTGATTGACCTGATTTCCTTCTAGGATAATATGACAGGTAGGTGGATGTGAGAAGAGCAGTGGGTGGTGGTGGTTGGAGACTTCCTGCCGTGGGGATGGAGACATCCATCTGCCAGCCTGTCCTGTTGTATTGGGAAGTCTGCTGCTTGTCAGGTGCTTGTATCTGAGATGTCATATAAGGATTACTGAGACTCACCTGGCCCTCTAATTACTACCCCATGCTGCTCACATCCATGTGAGCACCCATGGTACTGGCAGGGGGGACTCAGGACACATCAGAAGTGACTACAGGGCTCTGGGTGCAAGGGTGAAGGGACAGGGGCTTAAGTGGTATTCTCTTCAACCCTTCCAGTAACGGGCAAGGGCCCAGGATGCATTCTGCAGATCAAGGCATGGCTACACAGATGGTGTTGCCACTAGGGCTTTAGCTTCTTCCAAGAAGACGGATTTTTAGGAAGAGATGGGATCCATCTGATGAAGAGAGGGAAGAACATCTTCACAGACAAGCTAGTGAGGAGGACTTTAAACTAGGTTCACGGGGGGATGGAGACCAAAGCTCCGAGGTAAATTGGGAAGCAGGTGACCTGGATGAAGCACAAGGTGGAGGGGGCAACAGGGGAGGTTTTCTCATTCTTCCTAAGAAAGTAGGGAAATCTGTTAATTACCTGAGGTGTCTGTACATGAATGAATGCAGCATGGGAAATAAGCAGGAAGAACTGGAAATCCTTGAACATTCATGGAACTATGACATGATTGGAAAAACAGAGACTTTATGAGAGAGCTCACATGACTAGTACTGTCATGGATGGGTATGAACTGTTCAGGAAGGACAGGCAGGGGAGAAGAGAAGTTATTTTGCACTGGTGAGGCCACTTCTGGAGTATTGTTTCCAGTTTTGCTCCTCCCCCCACTACAGACTGGATGTAGACAAATAGAAGAGAGTTCAGTGGAGGGAAACAAAAATGGTGAGGGGACTGGGGCACATCATTTATAAGGAGAGGCTGAGGGAACTGGGCTTATTTAGTCTGGAGAAGAGAAGACTGGGAAGGGTCTTAATAGCAGCCTTCAACTACCTGAAGCATAGTTCTAAAGAGGATTGAACTAGCCTGTTCTCAGTGGTGGCAGATGACAGAACAAGGGGCAATGGTCTCAAGTTGCAACAAGGGATATTTAAGATAGACATTAGGAAAAGCTTTCTCACAGGAGGGTGGTGAAGTACTGGAACAGGCTACCTAGAGACATGGGTGTCTGGTCCTGCTGGTGCCTCTCACTGCCCTAAAGCACCCCCAGCCCTGCTGTTACCCCTCACTGCCCCCCAAGGTCTCCCAATACTGCTGGTGCCCATTACTGCCCCCACAAAAGCCCCCCCACAAGCTACTCATGCCTCTTCCTCCCCCCAAAGCCCCTGCTCCCCAGCTGCCAGGGCTATGGGGCCAGGGCCCCAAGTCTGCAGCTCCCTGTCCCCAACAGTAAGTAGCTGCACCAGAAGCAGCATGGAGTTCGCTCCCCCACTGCTCTGCCTGCTTGGGAGGGTCTGGGTCTGGCTCCTGGCTCCCCCTGCAGCCCTCCTGGTGCCCCCAGCCATGACCTGCAACCCCCAAGCCCCTGCAAGCCCCACTTACCTCAGACTCCAGGAGGGAAGAGTGAAGCTGAGCCAAGTGGAGCTGTGGCTGGCTGAGAGCCTCAGGTCCCACCCTTCCCCTCCCTCTCTGGGCAGGGCTGGGGTTTCCCGCCCTGTTTTCAAACAGCTTTTGCAGGCTGGAGCTCAACCAGCCTCCATTTTCTCCATTTTTCCATGGGAAATGGAAAACCCAGATCCTTGCTCATAAGTCATGTGCCCCATCCCCCTCACCATTTTCATTGCTCTCCACTGGACTCTTTCCAACTTGTCCACATCCTTTCAATGGGGGTGGAGTGGGAGGGCACAAAACTGGACACAGTACTCCAGATGTGGCTTCACCAGTGCAGAATAGAGTAGAATAATTACTTTCTTCAATGTACTAGCAATGGTCCTACTAATGCAGCCCAGTATGCTGTTAGGCTTCTTGGCAACAAGGACACACTGTTGACTCATATTCATCTTATTGTCCAATGTAAGCCCCAGGTCCTTTTCTGCAGAGCTGCTGCTTAGCCAGTCAGTCCCCAGGCTGTAGCGGTGCATGGGATTCTTCCTTCCTAAGTGCACTTGCACTTGTCCTTGCTGAAGCTCATGAGATTATTTTGGCCCAATCCTCCAATTTATGTAGGTCACTCTGAATCCTAGCCCTACCCTCCAGTGTATCTACTACATCCCCCAGCATAGTGTCATTTGCAAACTTGCTGAGGGTGCAATCCATCCCATCTTCCAGATCATTAATGAAGATGTTGAACTCCAAGTAAGGGTGCTAGAGCCAGCCTCGGTGCTGATCCCAGCCTCCCCTACCCCACCCGGCGCAATGTGCCATGTGCCAGAGCATGAGTGCATAGGCATTCCCCAGGGTCAAGGAGCAGTGGCACACATTGTGCCACTGATGTTTGTCCTTGGGGAAATGCATGTTTCCACTTATGGGGACATGCCCAAGGTATCTGTCCTAATAATGAAAGACCTTCTTGAGTTGGACCTAGCCACATGAACTTACCTCTGAAACTATAACCTACTGGGTTAACATTCCACTGGAACTGTGAAAGCAAGGCCAGTGGAGAGACACTCCAGGCCAATGTTCACAGGAGCTGGTCCTAGACCACAGGACTCAAGAACATAAAACTCTTATCTCTCTCTCAAGAAATAAGAATGACTATATTCCTTACCTCATCCAAAACTAAAAGCAAAAGTGGCTGCTTTGACTTGACTTTCCTTAATTAAAGCCTTTATGCTTTTCTTGTTCATTCACTCATATGTACAATTTAAAATAAAGCAAAGAACCTCCTCTCTCATAGATTTCATAGATTTAATAGATTTTAAGGTTGGAAGGGATGTATTAGATTATCGAGTTCAACCCCCTGCCTTGGGCAGGAAAAGAGTGCTGGGGTCAGATGATCCCAGCCAGGTGTTCATCCAATTTCCTCTTAAATACCTTCAAGGAAGGGGATAGCACCACCTCCCTTGGAAGTGTATTCCATATTTTGGCAACCCTCCCTGTAAAGAATTTTTTCCTGATTCGCCATCTACATTTGCTCTCCTTCAGTTGTGGCCATTATTTCTATATCCCCAATGGGTGCCCTGGCAAACATCGTACCCCCTATTTCCTGCTGTCCCCTCCCCCCCGATGAGTTTGTAGATGGCCACAAGATCACCTCTCAGCCTTCTCATTGATCACACTTCTTATCCTACAAGCTGGGAAAGACAAATGATATACTATTAGTCCTAATTCTATTTTTAAATACTAGGAGGATCTCATATAATATGATCATGGGGGTCTGCATAAGTTTCTAGATGTATGGACTTGGATATATTACATTAAAAAAGGACATTTTCAGACACTTCTCTAATTCATTAGATACCATTTTCTTTTTCGGGCCTGCTAAGTTAGACCTATGAACATAATACTAGAAACATTTTTTAACACTCTTCAAAGCATTTCTAAACTAGTTTTTTTGTAAGATGTGGCATATGCAGAATGTGTGGAAGTGGAATAAGTGTTAAAGGTTTTACCTGATACACCATTAGGATGACTTGTCTAACTCATTGTGGTTTTGTATCTCATGAGGTATGCTGCCATCACAAACGTATGTTGATAAACTGTTTATAGCACATTATTATATATTCTGAATATAATCTCTGTCATTTACATTCTTTTTCAACTTCTGCATTCTTTGTGTAACCTCAAGTATGAATGAAATGTGTAGGTATTTTGAGCATGCAGAAGAATTCAGGAGCCAGTCTGACATGACTATGGGCATGAGGGAAATCTTGATGACATGCTGTGTTTCTAAAAGTTTATAGGAAAAGAAAACACATCTTATGGGTTTCATGACACTTTTATAAGTGGGTTCTAAATTTGATTCAATAAATTCTTGTATTCCTGATCTGGAGAATGATGATTAATTGTGAAAAGAGAGTGACTATTAATTGCACTAAGCAATAAAGACATTTTAGGCTTCCAAATAAGAGAACCAATGACAGCAGAAACACTTCAGAATGATTTAGCTCCCACAAACCTCATAATCTCATAATGGACAAAAAATCAAAGCAAGCAGAAGCTGATGACCTTAAACAGATGTGTCTGGACAATCTAGGGCTTTTGCTGACTGGAAAACAGAAAACATGCAATTAATAAAACCCTAAATGCAAGAAGTTAAGCAGTGAATATTTGTGCTAAGCACCTTTATTTAAATTCCTTCTATAATTGTTTTCTCACAATTGCCTGCAGTTGCTTTGTGCCACCTCATTTGTTACATGTTGCAATCATTGTTGAATTCTGTACAATTGCAGTTAGGGTGGTAGTGCCTTTAAAAGTGCTGAGCAGCTTTTTTGGTGTTGTTTTATTTCTTTAAGTGTCTCTCTCACTCTTCAGCAGCTTGCATGTGGACTAAGTATCTTTAAACATGTCTTTTCCTCCTCCCCAACCAGTTCTTTTGAGATTACTAACTGCCTTTGCAAAATGCTTCTGGGTTTGTTTCATACTGCATAAAGTCTAGGCAGAGGAATGTTTTCTCTAATGCATTTATGGAAATGATTAAAAAGAAAACAAACCTAGAAGAAGGACAGAATTCATCATTGGCTTATTAGTTTGGCATTGTGGCTTGTATACAGAAGTGCTTTATACCAAATGCATTTTTTGTAAAGTAAATAAATAATAAATGACAAGCAACAGAACTGAGCCTAGCCCAGCATGAGTATTGACAGTGGTTACTGCTGACAGCTTTTTGCTGTTTCCAAACAACATGCTTCATTCCCTTAACTCTATTGTCATGGGGAATAGGGCTATACTGAACCATTCAGCAGAGACATGTGGATGGGGAGTACTCATAGCTTCACTCTGCTTTGATTTGAAGAGGTTTTGACTAAAGCTTGCCAGGAGACATAAGCCTAAAACTATGCCTGAGTAGGGGAATGCTCACAACATAGCACTTTGACTCTGTTCATTCCTAAGTCGTCTTGCACATATAAGACCTGTCAGCCTCTGAAAACAATTTCTCCTGGTAGGTTAAGAAGAAGGTTAACCAGCTGTATTCCCTTAGAAAAGAGAGTTCTGGTAGTTCCTTGGTATCAAGGTGGGAGGGTATATATTTCTCTACATATGTACTCGTCTCCTCCATGAAAGTTCATGCACTCATGAAGAGGGAAATATACTACTTAATCTTGTTATCTGCATTGTGGTGGTAATAATAGCAACTGTCTGAATTTGCTACAAGTTAAATGTTAGATTTGTGATATGAGGGGAAAATAGGACTACTAAGGTAAGCATTTTGTAGCCTAAAAAGCATCCCTGCTCTTCATCATAGCCATACGATAAATTTGACTTTGGGCAGGTTATCAGCAGCGCCTCTGATGCCCCCATGACTGGTCATACCTGTCATACCGGTTGATGGCTTTAGTCATACCTGCCTATGACTCGTCACATTACCTCAATCCTGAAAGTACACCAGTGAGGTTGATAGGACTCACCCCTAGTGACTGTTTTCAAGTGTGTCCAAGTTTGAGGTCTAGAGCAGTGCAAGACAATCCATTAGGGTGCTGGAAGAAAATATGAGAACTTCTATTTCTATTTATATAAATATACATATATTGGGGGTGCATGCTCAAAAATTTTTTACTGATGGGGGTGCGCGTGCAATCAAAAAAGTTTGGAGACCACTGGTCTAGAGGGTGGCCCCTGAAGGATGCTCCAGAGTGCTTTCACTGTTACATGTATGAGTTTGGAAGATATATATACGTGCAGGTGGTCATGGACCATTCCAGCCAAATGCACTGAGCTGACATGTTGACATAGGCTTTATAGACTTAATTTTGCAAAATGCTTGCACCCTGAATTACTAGTAAAGCCAATGGAAGTTGAAAGTACTGCAATCCTTTCAGTATTTGGTCCCATGTGTCTAACTCTTATATAAGTCACTGTAATACAACTGTCTAGCAGGCTTCATGTTACAAATATTTTTCCAGAACAGTCAGCAAGTCTCCAGGATTGTTAACTTTGCATTTATTGGAAACAATTGTCTCAAGATGCCAACCCCCACCCTCAAAAAATCTCAAAACAAAAAAAGGTCCGAAGCATTTTAATTTGCAACACTTGCCACACAATCCTCAATACTAGATTATTAAAAGATTATTCTGATTTTACAGAAGCCAATCTGATTTGACTTGGCAAAATATTAAACCAATACTAAAGAGCATTTTGATCTTTAGGCTTTCCAAAAGTAAAAAGAGTATTTTACTCTCCTCTGAAAATCCAAAATCTTGCATTGCTGCATTTTGGCTTTTTGAATTACGTATTGGATTTTTTTTATTGATTTGATTACAGAGCTTCATTTAGAATAGGGATTATAAAACACAGTCAATTTAAATGGAAAAAACGTACAAACAAAAATAAATCAAGGATGTCCTAATCTGCCTTTAATCAACTTGATTGTGCCCATGAGGTCATGTCCATTGGGTAGAATTTACATACCTACCTTTTAATCTAGATGGAAGAATATTCCTTTTAGCTTTAAGTTTGATTTTCTTTGCATTCTTCAATATTAGACACTGCTTTTTGCAAGAAAAAAATGCAAAACTTGCCATTGTTTATTTAGCATGTAACAAATACAATAAACCCAAATAAATCATTGAAAGAAACCACTAAACCACACATTTTCACTGGTACATTACTGCCTTGAAATTCTTGTTAAAACATAATTGATTACATGATTTTTCATCCTTGTATCCATATTTTACTCTTATTTTTTTCTTCTTCATGATACACAAATGGGATTGTTTTATTTCTTCAGCTGTTCCTACAAGCTCTGAGTAACATAATGTGAAGCAGTTCCTATCCTTACAGTACTTCACTGGAGTCTTCCAAATCATTAATAGGAGGTTATAGTTTAATTTTAATGTTATCAACTGGCTTAACTTGGTAATTTAAATAATAAAAACCAAACAATGAAAAGTACAGACAAACCAGTGCAGGCACATGAAAGTGCACAACCTTGTCCAAAATGCTGCTGAATTAGCTGCAGTTACATGTATGACAATGTTTACAAACTAAATAATGAGAAAATATTTGTATTTGCAAACAATTTTCCCTTCCTCCACCACTAACTTCCCCCAGTCTACCTCTTCCTTTCTGGCATAATACTCCAGTTGTTTCCCTTTTTCAGTCCTGCTTTTGGGTCAACGCTTTTTTTATTTAAAGTATGTGTAGGGAAACCAGATAGCTGCATGATGGCTGCCTTTTAAGGATGGGTAGTTATAAAAATCTTTCTAAAATGTTTGCCAATGAAACACTGTAAGAATATTGCTAAATAGTTGTCTAGGCAGGTGCTCCCATGAAACAATGTTTCTGTAAAACTAGGTAGTATACATTAAGTATTTGTTTGTGCCCATGCAAATGCTGGATATGGACATCTTGAACATTAGCACTAGGTTACAAGGGACCCAATCTACTACTAGTTGCAGTCAATGGGCAGAATTGCTGTAGAGTTTAACACGTTGGAATGGGCCTGTAGCTCCTAAGAAGACCTATTTAGTGCTTTTGCAGAGCTTTGTACTCTAATGCACTCACTGCAATTGGATGCACTCTTCATGGCTGGTTTTGAGACCTCATTGGAAATTTCTCTTTATACCAGAAAAACCTTGTGGGCACCCTTCACTGATTTCAGTGGGGTTCTGTGCATGCTTTGTGTATAAATCACTTTGACTTTTTGGATTTTCAGAACATTGTTACATAGCATGCGTTACAACTAGAGTGATTATTTTTTCAACTTTTCAATATTTCATTGAATGGATTTACACATTAAAGGTGTGTGTGCGTATGTGTCTGTGTGCCTGTATGTTTTTGTATGGGTGTCTATATATTGATAGAAATAAATGTCATGAAGGGTGATAACATAAATCAGCTTTCAGCCCAGTGTCAATTTAAATGTCAAGTTAGTATCCCTTGTAAAGTGGAGCTTACAGTTGAAATGACATAGGCATGAATAGGATGCTGTAACACTGTACTTGTACTTGATGATGAATTATTCAGATAAGGAAAAACAGCTGATGAGAACCATAGCAACCCAGTGGAATTGTTGCTGTGTGTTCATGGTAGGATTTTCAAGGTCATATTCCTAGTCATTTGGCAGTACATGCAAACAACTGGCACAACTGGCAGCAAGTATTTGCATGTGAACACTCAGCAAGTGACATCTATAAACCACAACTTTTCCTAATGAAGGAACTTTCCTTATCTTAATGCAAATCTTTGCCACAATGTAAACTTAGTCACTTTTATTTCTACTGTTGTTTCAACACCATTTAAATATTAGCTCTTGTACTAAGTACGATTTGATATCTTATAGCAAAAATAGCTAATGTTCATATATATAATATGTGGTATTTTTCTGGAGCCAATAAATACAGAATATAAAGATAAAAAACAGTTTACAGTCTCTTATTTGGGAGTATATATTGTATGTATGTTATATAAAACCCACCCGCACACACAAACAATGCTTTCAGGTTCATATTTTTTCCATCATACAATTGGGGTAAACGTGTTTTAAAGTTGAGTGACTAACATAAAAAAACATACAATTTCTGTGAAAATAAAATTTGAAGATCAAATGTTCACTCACCAATTGTGATATTCTGAATTCTTGGCAGTTTGGATTCCAACTCTGCAAACAAACATAGCAATGGGACTAGGACCAATGATATGAAGTGTATTCTGCCTATTCACTGCACTCCACATCCCATTATTCCGGAAAAGAGGTAAGGAAGCTGCCTTTGAATGGCCTGGAGTATGGAGCAATACACATGCCTGAGACAGAGAACTCCAAGCTACTCTTATTTTTAAGTGTGCATGCAACTGGTGTGCTTCTGTTCCTGACACAGAGGAAGGGTTGACCTACCCGGAGTCTCTACCCAAAAACATACTGAGAAGTTGCTTCTCACATGCTGCAAGAGAATTCATGGACAGACATGGTGTAAAAATAGCCAGAAGTCTTGAAGCATAACCTCTGTTTGCAAATTCAGGTATTATTCTGCACCCAACATTAGCCCTTACATACACATGTATTGTCTGTTCAGGGAGTCACTTGGAAGAATTAGATGGAAGGCTGCAAGAAAGGCGTGTATTGGCTGAATGTGAAAACACATTTGTGTTGTTTTTGCCATTTGTAGATGGTGTGTGCTGCTTGGGAAGCATTGTTGCATGAGCATAAAACTTGTCCTACTATAAGTATTTTATATTGTTACACAGAACTTTCCTTTTTAGTGTTTCCAGGAATTTTATATTGTAAACAGGAACCACTGTACCAAGGGTGTATTAACTAATGCAAGTTTTTAAAGCTGCAAGTGTAGATGAGTGAAAATGCAGTGGTCTACTGTTAGACAGAGCTGCTGCATCTGCTGTTTGTGCATCAGAAATGGAAACTCATGGGTAGCCTCCATTAAATGAGATTTCTTCTTAGACATGTTCTAGGAGGAGCCGGGGGAGAAATGCTTTCCTCATTATACAACCAAATAAATTCTTGCCATTATTTTTTCTAAACAAACCCAACTTGAAAAATGGCAGAAGGAAGAAAGTTGAAATCTGATGAGGAAATAGTCCTCAAGGAGGAAAAGAGCCTTTTTATTTGACAAAGTTATGGCTTGGAAAACTGCTGTTGATGAGTGCACAGTATAATCTTTTAGCAACTTTCAGAGTGCTGTCACATGGGTTGTAGGTCACAATATGCATGTAAGTTAATTTACTTTGTCCAGAGAAAGAAGCAGTTCACATTCTAGCTGCAAGTTGTTGGGCTGTTTACAGTGCATACATGCAGGTCTTCATTATTTCTGTGCTTTAATACTTATATGTAACATTCTGCTTAAGAGTGGTTTGTTGCACACTCTCCATGAAAATGGTTTTAATAGGCTTTGGAATACAGCAAATAGTAGCTTGAATGACAAATCTGGGGCTGTAGGAAATTTGTATGATATTGTAAAATTTGAGAAATAGCATGATTGATTACTTTAACCTCAGATATATGTAAGTAATAATATATATGTGCAAGAGTGGAGTTACACAAACTGAACTTTCATGTTTTCAGCTATGCAGTGCGAGTTTCTTTTACAATGACTAATATGGATCTATGTCTGTGTCACATGAATAAAGGAAATGGTTCTTCAAAAGAAGGTATTTGCTTGGAGGATGAAAAATAATTAAAATGAAATAAATTATATGAAAATGATAACACATAGAAAATGAACTGAAGAAAGGAGGTGAAATGGGTAGACAAAACAACCTTGCACTGAAAAAGATACATTATAATATGCAAACTTCGCCATGACTCTTACGGAGCTTAAGAACCAGAATTAGTTGCTTACAGTTCCACATTCAAAACCTTTTGCCGCTGCCTCATGGTTGCTCGCTATAACTTCAACAACATTGTTATATCTATGAGATTAATGTTCAGTGCCATGAAAAAGATTTTGACATTTACACCTGGAACTTTCAGCAAACATAATCTTTATTTGATATTATCATTGAGAAAGCATTTGCAGTTCTTTGAGCAACAGTGAGCTAAGAGGCTACAGTACAATACTCTGAATCTCAGACATGGTTAAAGTAATAGTTAATGGCTATAGCAAATTTACTCTGCTCTTGAGCCAAGAAGGGATAAATGCTTGGAGCCAAATTTGAAAGCTCATCACAACCACATGAGATGGAAAAGCAGTCTCTGAGACACATTGATAGCTGCGGATGACAGACGTGATATTTATTGCCATGGACAGCAAAATTTATATATATTAAAAAAATGCAAACTTTGGGGAAATGATGGAAAACACTGACAGGAAGTGCCTAAAAACACATTTCTGCAAGCAAAGGTGGCCAGGGGAAGCAGCTTTAGTGAAAATGTTTTATTTGTTCTGATCTGGAAGAGAGGAAATAGAATACTGGAGGAACCAATTTCTGAAATATGATTTCCCTCCTCCCACTAAAAATGCTCCAAACTTTTGTAAACAACGTGAATGCTATTTGATGTTATTTTATAAATAGGAGTATAGAAATCAGTTCAGAGAAGATGATAACTCATCTCATTCCCCACTCCAAAGATTCTGTCAAACTGAAAAAATTGTCCTTTTTCCAAACTACTAAATCTTGGGATAATGGTAACAGTAGCAAAACTGGGAGTGCCACAAGCAACTCTGTGAAATGCTATAGGCTGAAAGATTACGTGTAAGAGTTCTCCTCTTAATATTGTTATACAAAATATTTGCAAAACTATACATTTGACAAAGCCTAGTAGAATGTTTCAATATTGTATTAAATGAAAGATGGCAATGAAAGTGGACTTGTACATTTTCCTGCTTCATTCTAACCTGTCTGTTGTAGCATTGTGATAATCCATGAAAATCAGGAAGTGAAATAAATTCTCAACAAAGGTTAGCCTATTTTAATTGTCCAGATTGAATAAAATGTAAACTGCCTTTTCACTATGCAAGAGGCAAGAATTCTTATGGGTGATATCTTTCATTGGGTCCACTGCATGGTTGGGATAGACTTAATTAAGCTTTTGGGTATCACAATAGTGTGATATCAGGGCAGTGTGAAACCTGAAAACTTACCTATGTATATCCCAATAAAAGATATCCACAAGAATTCTTGTCTCTTGCATGTTTCCCAGATCATTACCTGAGCACTATGATTTCATCATGGGTATTTTAAGAGATAAGTACAAAGCAAGTGTAATGACTTCTTCATTTCCATTACACCAGCATATGGCCTAATAGTTTATTTTTTATTTGAAAGTTTGTATCTAGTCCTCATCATCGTTAGGTTTAAAGTGTCCTGCAAACATTAATGAATTTTTCTTAGCAAAATTTCCTTCTCTATCTCTGATAAAGTAATCTCTGTTTTACAGATGGAGAAGGTGTGGTAAAGAGAAGTTAGATGTAAGGCTGGTTGAAAATTTTCTGTCAAAACTCTTTTGATGGAGAGAATTAGGTTTTCAACTAAATGGATCTTTGACTAGAAGTATCTGCTTTCTGTACAAATGGTCAGGTTTTGTAAAAAGGAAATCCTAAACCAAACACTCACTTTCTTATGAAAATTCAAAAATGTTGGTAGAAAAATAAACCATTTCTGATAAGTCTAGTTACATAATTTGCCCAAGGCTATGGCAAGGCTGAAGGAAAAAAATGCAGAGAACTCCAAGGCCCTCATCTCTTAACTATAAGTCCATCCTGTCTGGAAAGTATGAGAACAAAGGTTTGGCTGCTCTGTGCCCTTTTTGGAGACAGTGGCATGTAAATCAGTAAATAAAAAAGGGAGCAGGGAAAACTTTCATTAGTTGTAGAGGCCCTGGGGTCGCCTGGCTACAACAGGAGGACTCCACTTGTGTTCAGCTGTAGCACCTCCTATGGCTCAGCAGGTTCCTGATGTCTTAAAGCATGTCTCTACCCCCTTGAACCTTGGATGTGCCACTGTGAAAACACCCCCCATGCATGCATTACATGCCAAAAAATTGCTACCACTAGACTAGCACTGCACATATGCCAAGAAGCACACTTTAGGTTGAGAGCAGTGTTGTATGTACCCTTAGTGCAAATCAAACAGTACCAGTGTGACACGTTCTTGGCATTGGCTCATGTGAACTAGGGGTGAGCTGCAAAAATCCTGACTTCATGAACATATTCCTTAGCATGGTCAGAAACAGTGTGGACATAGCCAACATTTCTAAGCACTCCTGCTTGCTACTGTACTATCTGTTTTGCAGGGTTATTTTTGAGCCTCCTTTATTGGGGAAGCAATAAATAGATATTAAAATTCTTGTATCTTTGAAATATTATGGTATTTTTTAAAACCAGAACTGGCAGTAGGAGATACAAAAATCTGTGAGTGAACCTATTATCTCTCAACTTCTAACCTAATTTTTCACCCTTACTGGTGAGGACAATTTTTACAATTATGAAACTTTAAGATGCCTGCAAGAACTTGAGTACTTTGGTAGCAAAAATTCACACTTCAGTACCAAAACTTTCATTGCTTTCAGTAGAGCCAGGACTTATTCCCAAACCTGTTTTTTTTATTGTTGGTTATTTGGTATGAAACAAATCTCAGGGGACTTCCCCAGAGTCTTCAGTGGATTTTGGATCAGGTTCTTAATATTTTCAGAATGACTGTTTGGAGGTGAGGTTACAATACGCCTCTACTGCTTAAAAGTTTACTGAGGCAGGAAAGGGGGGTATACCTGAGAGATTCCAAAGCATATAAATGTGATATATGTCACAATAGTTTAGGCTGCTGTACACTTAGCACTGAAAGGCAAAATATACAATTCAATTACAATTGCTGCAATGAAATCCAAGTTGATCTAGTTTCTCCCACATGAGCTGACCACAATTTTAAGCTTGGCATAGCCTGAAAGCTTGAGGAATGTATTTCCAGTAATTGCCAGGCCACTTCATTGTTCCTGTGTATACATAAACACTAGGCTGTGATCATAGTGGTCATGCTTGAGCTGCTATCTGAAATTCACTTATGCTATAAGGATTGACTAATCTGGTTCATACTGACAGCAGTTTCCATTTACTGTATTAGCTTTCTTTGACTTTACTGCTATGCAACTCCAGCCTAAAATAAGAAAACAAAAACTGTTAAAAGTACTAGACGTGTGAGTCATAAAGCAGAAAACCTTCATGTCATCGCAGGATACATTACTTGACATCTGAGAAAGCAAAGCTGGGTTCCAGAATGTCCATTTGTAAAATGCAAATACTGAAAAGCATAGGCAGAGTACATTGCAGCCTGGTATGTGGGGGAAACAGCAACAGTTGGTCTATTACAAACTAAAGAGTCACCATAAAGAGTCAATCTGGGCCCTTTTATTTGGCCTTTATTATCTTCACTTACGACCTGTGGTTTGATTTGTTAACCACTGTGCATAGTATCTGCACATGTTAAACCTACTTCCTGAAGACTCTGTCCTGGAGCTTTTTCTTGGGTAAAATTCCTTGTTCAATCAATAGAAACTGTAGGTTTAACTACTCCTCCTCTTCCCCCCAACCTCTGCTTCTCTCTACACCTCAATCTATGCAGCTGTTAGAGGCCCTGTGGTATGCTGGAAACTCTTCTAACACTCCACGTTCAAACTAGACCAGTCTCTTTATTCTTCCTGAGCAAATCTATTTCTTTTAAGTTTTTCTCAGTATATTGATTGCTGGTAATTTAATGTGTCTGAACTGTGAAAAGCTGTTATGACAGTTTCACACACTATTGCAATTTTTTATTTCCCCATTCACAGAAAAAAATGGAAGACTTTTTCCTCGCTTGAAACTGTAATGTATAATTCAGCTAACGTCACTGGTGTCAGTAGCCAGATACTGTAATTTTCAACAGCTAGACCATTATTTTAAAAGATCCGTTAGAGTTATTTAATCTAATCTTCATTATTTTTCTTTGCCTCCCATGAAAAATACGTTCAGTTAAACAGTTCCTCAAATATTTTGGCATCAGCTCAGCAAAGCCTTTCACCACATGCTTGAATTCATCCTTCCTGGGCCAAACAGCTAAGCATGTACTTAACTTTTTTGAACTCAGTGGGACTAAAGCATGTCTAAAACATTAACAAATGTTTACATGCTTTGCAGTATGTAAAGACATAGCATTTCAAGGACTCGTCGAGCACATCTACATGTGCATGTTAATGTGCAGCAATAAACTCCACTGCATATCATGCCAGAGTTTATTGTTCCCAGGTGCCACATTTACACTGGAGCCTGGGAGACCTCCATGGCTCCAACCTGGCTCAACATGCTGTTGAGGGGCTGGCTGGGGCACACGGGTGCATCAGTATGGGGCTAGCAGCCCCTGCACTGAAGCACTCTTGTGTCCCATCCACCTGGGTCAACCTCTACATGTGCATTGCTGTGCATATGTGCATGAAAAAACCCTGCAGCAGGATAGCACTTATACTTACAAGCACTATCCTGCTGCAGAGTTAATTAACTTTCCTGTGGCCTAATAGGGTTGCACCAAGGCCATGTAGACACCAAGATGTTTACTGCTAGAGCTAATTGGGCAACTCCTCAGTAAACATTTCATGTAGACTCATCCACTGTTCCCATTCCCTGCTATTGCAAGTAACCCTATCATATAACCACTTTCATAAACTGATCATGTTCCATTCTAAAAGTATTTTTTTTAACCCACATTACTTTAGTTGGAAGGCTGTTCCAAAAGGTCACTGTTTTAATTGTTAGAATGCATCACTTAATTTCCAGCCTTAGTTTATTTGTTACCAGTTTATACTTGTTTGTTTTTGGACCAGCATTGTACTTCAGCTTAAACTTCCCATTGTGAAGCCTGTCCTGAAGAGGCTTCTGGGAGCAGGCCAAACTGACACCCCAAAGTGGGGGGTCAGCTTCGTGGAACCCGGAGGCAACAGGATAGTGACCTAATGCATCTGCTGAATTGCCAAAAATAAGAAAGGAAAACTGCTTTTAGTAACGAATTGCTCTGGAAAAGTACCCAAAATAATGGCCCTGGAAAGGGAAATGGCGGCAAGGCCTGAGGTGACTCTGCTTTGCAGCATGCAATGAGGCTTGCTCTAACCCATAAAAGGTGATAAAGCTAGAAGCTTTGTGTGATTGGAGGATCCCAGGGGGATGGGAGGCAGAAAGGTATAAAGGTCATAAGAACAAAGCCCTGGGTGGAACTACTTTGGGGAGGCTGAGGACCTGATAAAAGAGGTAGTCTTGCCACTCTGGACTCAGGGTGGGGTTCCCGAGACCTATCAGGTAAAAGCTATGGGGTAGGGTGGGGAGTGCCTTTCCTCCAGCCCAATGTGCTTGTGAACTTGAAAGCTTTTATTTGCATTGATTTAATGGAGTTTGCTTTGAATTTCTCTCAATAAAGAAAGTTACACCTGTTGTCTTGCCTCAGTGAGTGACCTGTGGGTTACTCACCTTCCTTGGGGAAGGGAGGGAACCCCCATACCCTTGTGCTTACCTCTTCTCTCGCATCTTCACCCCCACATCACTGCAATACATTATAGAGACACATCAGTATCTCAGCCCTCATTTTGCTAGGCTAATAAAGCCAAACTCTTTTTGTTGCCTCTTGTATGACAGACCCTCCATTCACTTGATCATCCTGGTAACCCTTCACTGTACCTGTTTGACCTTCATTTTTCTTCAACCTGGGGGAAGCAGAATTGTACATAGGGTCCCATATGAGGGTCAGTACTGCCTGGTACAATGGAAATGCCTCTCTTGATACATACCCATATCACACTTGCCTTTTTCACAGCTGTATCACATGGGCAGGTTGTAGTCATCCTGGATGCCTACACTTATTAACTGCATCCTGTCTACATTTGTGGAGCTTATTTTAAGCCATTGATTACTTCCAGGAGACACATGGAAAAAAAACAGTGCAAGTAACTTGGGGAGGGGCAGGCAGGATCAATGGGGTCCTAGCAGGGAATTGGCAGGTCTACAAGGTACAGGGTGGGAGGGGGCTGCCCAGTCAAGAGAGTGGGGGTTGTGGGGCTAAAAATAGTTTAGATGGGGAGGGAGTGAGAATAGTGCAGTCTCACGGCTGATGTGAGTGATGTCTAGAAAATGATATTTAGAGATTTGGTTCTGGGAATTGACTTGTAGGTTAAGTAGCTATTGCATTAGAACAACAGTCCAGGGCAATGGCAAGGGTTAATTTGTTTCTAAAAGCCTGGTTGTGACAAAGTTTCCTTCAAGACCTACTGTGTCTGGAACAGACAAACAGGCTGGGAAATTGAAAACATATACACCACACTGTTCCACAACATGAGATAAGGTAGCCAGCTCATAGTGACCAGCTGCAGAGCCCTTGGGATATCTAGTTTTGGTGGATGAACCAAATTAGGAGACTAGGGCATGCCCAAATTAAAACACCAGTAAATGACCAAATTGAGATGTGTGCATATGATGGGTTTGGGAAACAAAGGAATATACTGACAGAACAAAACATGGATAGTAGGATGACCACAGGGAAATTAGTCAATGGTACCTGGAGATAAGAAGTCATCAGAGGAGGAAAAGAATACAAAAGGAGGAATTTCAGGGCAGCAAAAGGGTCCCTGAGGGGAGAACCTAAGGCCACCATGGACAGAGGGCACACCACCAGCCCATCTCACCCACTGCACTGGGGGAGGGGAAGGAGGAGATGGGCCTGGCCCTTGACCTCCAGGCTGCTGACATGTGACATTCAAAAAAAGATCCAAAAGCTCATACACTGGCCAGACATACCTTCCCTCTGTGACAATGCTATGACTGGTAGGTATACATCGGCGGGGGGGCGGTATTTTGTTTGCCTTGCCTGCATTACTTTTCTCTGCTATCATTGTGTATCAGTAAAATTTGCCTAGTATCGAATGAAAGAAGTTGTGGTCAGCCGGAGTGTTTGGAATCTCCTGGAACAAGGTATCTGGGTCATAAATCCAGTGCCAAAAGTGAGCAGCTGGGCTTTCCTAGCCCATGGATTGCACTGGCATATGATACCAGCATCCCATTCATCCTCCATCTTAGAGGCACCACATGGGGTGGGAGCCTCACATTTCTTAGAGAAAGGGTTGTGGGATAGAGATGAGCTTCTCTTCAGCTTTCATGACAGAGCACATAGTCTTTGCAGACTGTTTTCAAATCTGAAGGCATCATGCAGGACAGACGCTTCATAAAGCACTTCCTACGAGGGAAAGAGAAGAGGGAAGCTGAACCATGTATTTTTGTCTTGCCCTCATTATTTAGTATATCATAGTAGTATTTCTTGTAGCCTTCTGCTATTGCTGTTACTACAACATCATATAGCTGAAGAGGCAGATGTTTGTGCTGTGGGTTGCTACTGCAAGGTTCCAGCCCTGCTGTTGCTGTACTATGGGGTTTGTGACCCATATACATAAAATTAGTCATTTTCCCTTTAAAATTGTAAGTTTAAAAGAGCATTGCTCAGGTTGTGAAATTCAATACTCCAAAATTTAAGAAATCCTAGCTTTACATTAGTTACTTAAATTAATTATTGTTTTCTCAAAGAGTATTTTTCCCTGCCTCATCCACTACATAGTTTGAATCTACAAGAGGTGATTGAGGCTGATGATGACATGCACAAACAAAGATGTCTGATGTCTATGTTTTTGACTTTGCAACCAAAACAATGTTCTTTTATTGTAATATTTTCTATTTAATGTAATAATCTGTATTCCAGTATATAGATATATACTAAAATATCAAGAGACCTATCTGGGTTTAGACCCTCTTGTGCTAAATACTGCACAAATGTATATGGAGGCATACTCTGACCTGAAAACATTTGTTTTATTGAAATGTAGCAAGAGAAAGGTTGGGTGGTAGGGCAAGTTCCTAGATCTTTCTTTATTTTTTAAAAGTTAAATGTGCCTTTTCTATTAAACGGAGCCTATATATACAGTATTAGAAAATATAATTTTTGTATTTCTCCATCACCCATATATTTTTATGAAATACTTAAAACTCAATCCTAGAGGTTTTTCTTGTGTTTGAATAGGAAGTGGCTTAAGTGCTTATTATTGTCTGGGCTTTTTATCACAGGGAAGAAAGAAAGGATGGAACATACTACCTGGAGTAAAATCAGATTTATTCTTCATTTTATGATATTAGTATGAAATTATACAGATAGCGTTTAGTGAAAACTCCAAAACTACAATTTTAGTGAAATAAATTCAAATGCCCAGTACCATCGTAACTCTGCAAAGTACTACAGTGGTACTTAGCAACAGCAAGAATAAAAGAAAATGTTTGGGTAAGTGCCTTTTTCCCATGACAAACAAGGGACAGTATGAAGAAGCGGGGCAAAAAATCCCTCTTTAAAAATAAGAAGCGATCTAACATTTAAACTGACACTCCATATGCAGAGAAAACAATTTCCATGCATGTTATCAAAAATGTGTTAAATCAACTAACATTGATATAACTTCAAGCAATTAGGAGCACGCTAATAATGATATGAGTCTTCAGCTGTAAATAATTATGCTGCCTCAAGGCTATGCTTTAATTCTTGGCTTGCTGTATCTATAAACAATAATCAAACTGCAAAGCAAGTTGTGTTGTTTTTGTTCACAATTTGTGAAATGATTTCTATACCCTACAGTGATGCTGATGGCTATTTTGACCTTCAGGAACTCCGGCCTGTGAGGCTAAGAGCTAATGTGTACTTTCATCGATCTGAGTTAGAGGCACACAGCAGGTTATTGTGCCTGTTCTTCACAAGTACAAAAGCTGCTATCGTCAATCAGTGTGTGTTGTGAAAAGGGGGCTTGCTGCTGTGACTCAATAAATGGGGACATTAGGAGGAAATGTTATAATTGCTGCTACCCACATCTTGTTAATGAGTAATGTACAGTTAGACTCCATGCAATTGCAGCTAAACTGTTTATACAATTTATTCTTATGTTGCAACTAACATTTAACATAATGAAGTATCATAATTGCAGCCATTAAAGTCAAGATTAAGATTTGTTTAATTAGAATTAAGAAAATGTAGAATAGACTTTGAAAATGTACCGTTTTCAGGATAGATTCTGCAGCGTGTAGGACAATGTGGTGTGTGGCTGTTGGAGAGCTTTGTTTGTATAAAGCTGCTTGTAAACTGAGAGTAACTTCACTGAATCTAAGACTTCTTTTCACTGTGAAACAAACTGTGGGTTTATGTGACTGCAAACCCAGTATGCCAGCAGAATCAGGCCCATAGGGTTAAATCCTAGGATCAACTCTCTGTAAAATAGTATTCATTTGGTAGGTAATGGGGAATTTGTGCTTTTTTTATTTCCGTATGTGAAAAATACAGCACGTAAATGTTTAGCATCTCTTTTCTTCCTGAAAGAAACGTGAAATAAGTTTGCCATTAATGGGGAATTAGACACAGAATAGGTCCCTCGGACCCCATATAAGATTATTGTATAAGTAATGTTTTTAGTATTAAGTGTACAATTATCCTTTACAGCCTTTTTAAAGCACTTAGCAAACAATGGGGCAGATACATTCTTACACTAACCTTTTTTGGGAGGAACACAAGAGAAATGAACTCAGTAGAGTGGGAGAGAACTGTAGTACTATAAGGTGGATGATAGCCTCCCAAACAGTGACCAGTAGAAAGCTGAAATATTTCAAAATTTGAAATTTTGAAATAAGTCTTGCATCAGGATTTTGCTGAAAAAAAATAGGATGTCAGTCTCCTGAAAAAATATTCTGCACCTTTTTCATTTCATGTTATTACTTTAGAAAGGTCACTGGGGAAATGTGGCATTTAGTGCATTCCTTTTCCAAAGCTTCCACTGAGACCCATACAAATAATTTGTTTTTGGAGTGACTGGATGAAAAGGGAAATCAAAAGAGCCTTTTTTTTGTACTGGTCCACCACAAATGAATTGTTCTCAGTGGAATGAAAAAAATAAAAAAAATTATAACGAAAAATTAAAAAAATAATTTTGCATTGGCAATAAATGAATATTTTTACATGAAATTATATATTTTTTCTCATTTTTCTTTTTTCTCATGACCAAATAGGTCTAATCTAAACAAAATATCAATTAAAATAAGATTTGTCTTTTAAAGGAGTTATTTCCAGTTTCCATTGCTCCAATTTTTTTAGCTAAAACTATTAATTCAATATAGCACAAATTGGCATATAGTTTTGGTCACTGTGAAACTGCAATCCATAGCTAATAAAATGTTTTATGGAATACAGGTGTCCACATTCTGAATATATATAGAGAATACTGTACTTTTCTATTTAATTATAGAAATTTTAAAGAAGAAAAAATGTAAGAATGTCTTCTATTGTCTATTTCACATCCAGAATTTTGGTTTACTTGGGTAAATATTTCTGCTGTGTTTTCACTGAATGCTTATTAATTTCACTCTAAAGAACTGATCTCTGATTAATCATCAAGGCTGCGGTCAAACACTTGGTAATTTATGCACAGATTAATTATAAATGACAAAATGAAACAAAGGCAAGTTAGGATGATTGCTACTCTCTATTGTCAGATCAAATGAAATCTGTTTTTTCTTTTCAGTGTCAGAGCAAACCACACCATAAACCTGTTGGTCAACACTGTGAAATAATAAACTCTGAACAGCTGTGAATTCCAATCTGAGGCTGAAGGTCACTGACAAAGTCAATGCTGGTTATCTAAGATTTAGAAGCCATTGATCCTTTTTAGAAGTATCTCTATAAATATGCAATAAAATAGACATTGATTTTCTTTTTTTGCAAGCCACATATTTTTAAGATTAGGGCCATATTCAAGTGTATTTGATTAGTTGCCAGTGAATGCTTAGTTGTGTATCCTTGGCTTACTTTTTAAAACAAAAAGGGTCAGTTATGGTGATATTTTAAAGGAAACTGTTTTAATAGGTTGAAATATTACTATGTGAAAACTGACTTGCTTAGCATCCAGAAATGTTTAAAACTTCTCATTTGTAATACATGTCAGGGTCAGACTAAGTTGTATACCACTGTAAACTAGTGGTCTTATACCTCTTTAAGTCAAAGATGATTTATAATTCCACTGTCTGGATTTTTTTAAAGATATGTACTTTATTAGTTTCCTCATAGACCATTTCCACATAGCACAATTGATACTAGTTGGCTTTCTCATGAGAAAGGTCAACTATTGAATGAGCCTAGAGAATGAACTATTGTCTTGCCCTTAGTGCATGGGTATAGCAGCTCTGGCCAGTATTATCTCCATCCCATTCCACTCAAAGTCAGCTCCTGTGCATGGGAGAGGACAAAGTGCAGGCTCCCTGAAGCTGGTACTCACTGTTGTCCTCTGCACATTTATGGTGGGTAGAGAAAATAAGGGGTCCCTTTACACCTTTTTGTTCCTTTGTATAAGCACACAGGGGAGCCCCTAATTTGACCTGAAAATGCTGGTTCTAAGGTCTTTTAATTAAGCAAAAAATAAAGAACTCTGGTAGAATTGTAAAGGCTTGAAAATGTCACTAAGGAGATGGAGTTAATATATCTAATAATAATTATAAAAAAAACACTAATGCTTTGGCCCCTATATCACACCCTTCAACAAGACCCTGAAGTCTATTAAGCATATGTATATTTCATGAAGTTGAGCCCTTCACTAGTTAATCTAGTGACCATCACTAGTTAACCTGAAATCTCCATTAGTTTAAGATATCAGTTGTTCTTTTATTTATTTTATGTATTTTTTTTTTTATTTGTGGAGTTAATTTATGGCTGGATCAGAATTTTTAATCCAAAGCGATCATAGGGACAACAAACAGCTCCTGTGGTGCCCCATTTATTTCTCTTATTCCAACACCTTTTGTCAGTTACCACTGTGACTTCAATGTCCTCATTTGACTCCAACAGAAATAGGAAATCAGCTGCTGCCAGCTGCTCTCAACCTGTCACAATATGTACAGTAAGCCAGCAGGGGGTGCTCCAAAAAGGGCAGTAACCAACCCTTTCCTTCTTGAAACCTGGCTTTTGTTTCCTCTGGGATATACCCTGAATGACAGGATGGAAATCACTGCTGTGTCACTGTTTCTGAGATATCTATGCAAAAGTTACTAGTTTGTTGCTGAATAATTAAAAAAAAAAAAGAATTCAACAATAATAATGGAAATCTTTGGGGGACAGTGGAGGGTACTCTGTCCTGTTATATAACTTCTTATTGGCCATGTATCCAAAGATGATAACTATAGGAACCCACTTTCAATATTTCAGATGACAAATTGGTTTATAATGGTTTAATGTTTGTTATATATATCTTTTTAAATGTTCCTCTTCTGATGCAGGATTCTCTTGATAACCTAATTTGGAGTGACTCCCTGCCAGATCAATATCAATCTTCTGGCAAATATTATTAAATATCTGTTTGATACCTATTTACAACTAGGAAAATAATTTTGCTGCCAAGAGATTGTAAATGTATGAAAAAACCCTCTGACAGCTTACTTCACTCACTGTCTACAAGCCAGCGTCTGTGTGCCAAAGTCAGAAGACTAAGATGAAGAACATAATTAAGGAAACATATGAAGGCTAGCGCAGGGTTTGAGATTAATTAGCTGTGCGTCAATAATCTCATCAATATCCGATTAACAAATGACACATTGCCCAATGAAACATATTGATTCATTCACACTCCACACTGTTAATAAATTGAAGCTGCTTTGCTAAATGAGAGAGCTGACAAAATAATAGCTTCCTAATACTTTCCTAGTATTGTGATAAAAACATAAAATTAGCCTGAAGTATACTTATTTTAGCAGCACTGTCACTGCACTCATGAAGCTTGTTAACATGATAGGGCAGGGAAGAAGAGTTTTCATCTCTTTATAGACTAATTGTGCCTGGATGGGCTACGAAAAGAGACGGATGAGCTATAGATAAGTACAAAATTAGATGACATGTTTGTATTTGAAATATAGTTCCTAGCTTGAATGTTTTTATGGATGTTTCTATTTCTGAAAAAAAAAACCCAAGCTCTTTTAAAGGAATGTGGGAATGTAGGGAAAAATGAAGTATAGTGCAACTTACCCAACAATAGTAAATAGGAAAAAAATTATATAAATTCTTGGCTTTGCTGGAAATTTGCTATTGACTTCCATTCAATTAATCTTTAATGGTCAGTAGTTGTATATGCACAACTATATTATGTTGCAGAAGGCCAGATGAAAATTTGAACTGTTGATGAGGAAAGCAGGTGTAGAATTAAACAAGAGTTTTCCTTTTTTCGATTAATGGCACATGATGGTGGCTTTCACTAAAGACATTCCTTGTAAAAATGTGCAAAAGTGTGGCAGACCAAGAGTGAATATTATTTATTTTTCTTGTTAAGCCATTAAAAGTGTTCAGAAGTGTGGAAAAGTCATAGGAGAAGTGTGAAGTAGTCTGAAAATATGTTTTTGCTGTTTAAGTGGTACCACCTGTATGGTCAAGTTATAGTTTCTTGTGGAATTTGATACATCTCAGTTGCAATTTGTCTTAGATACGTTAACACTGAAGAGAGGTGTGTGCTTAAGTGGAGGGGAGGGTAACCATTTGCTTTTACTGCAACTCTGGAGGTTTCAACAATTTTTTTCCTGCACAGTACAGTAAAAAAGTCTTTTCCAAGCAAAAATGTGAGTAGCTGCCTGAGAACTGCTAGATGCAGGTTCACGTCCTTTTGCTGTGGATCAGAAAAAGGAGATTTAAACCCCCCACAGACAAACAACTTCCAATCATGTGGAGGGGGACTTTCATTCTGGGTGTCTCCACACCTCTTGCCTAACTACTCTTTTAAAGACTCTCTTCTTCCATCTGTGAAACTTCTGCTTCAGCACAAATAAATGTTCAAACCAGCACTAGTGTTTCTACTCCTCATCTAAAATCAATGGAGGTTACTCGTGGCAGCTCTCATTTACTTAGGACCCAGGCTTGTGAAGTTCTGAGCCCTCCGGCCTTCAGTGTGTTCAGTACCAGAATGCTTATTACAGGAACTTTGCTCTTTTTGGTTTGCGTAGCCCAGCAGCACAAAAGCAGGTGTAAAACCAGCTTAGCCAGCCAACTGGGGATTCTCTCTGCCTAGGGGAATTATTAGGTGGTGAACAGTCAGCTGTGTTGGCTCTGTGCCCATCCCCTGTGCCAGTGTATCAGGCGTGTCAGGAGAATGGCTGGAATGCTGCCGCTCTGGTAATTCTAGGCTGCCGGAATAGCTTGCTGGTGGTCATTGCCCAGGGTGTAACTTACTGTAAGTCCACAAAGCACAGTTCGCCCTGCTAGGGAGCAGGGCACATTAGCTCGGGTGAAACACCATGATAAAATGCTAGACTGCTTATTCCGAGGGAACTCCGCTATCTCTACAATGGCCTTGTATTTTTCACTGCGGATGCAGAACTAGAAATTGTGGTGGGAGCAAAAACCCTTTTCAGCTGCTGCAGAGCTAAGAAGTATAAAGGTGCTTAGAAAAATCATGTCAGAATTACGCCAATAATTTCATAATTAAAGCCAGAATGCAGCAAATCGTTTAAGCATGTGTGCAGGCAATGAGCTTGCCATCAAATGTGGTATGTCCTAAGGTCCATATGAATCATTAGCTTATTTTAAATAATTCTCATCTCAGATTTGCTAGAAGGGAGGCTTTTTTTTTTTAAGTATTTCAAATAAAATATTATGGAAATCTGGAGCTCATGGCATTTGTTTTTAATTGCTATAAGATGTGTCTACACGTGTATTAAGGCATATATGAATGTGAGGTACTAAACAAATGTGCATTAAGCTGCCTTAATAAGCAGTAAAGAATGTGCACAGTTTTTAAGTGATGCTTAATGTGCAGAAGCCTGTTTTACTGTGTATTAAAGTAACACCATGTTTTTTTTACGTGATGCTTTAATGTGCGGTAAAATGGGCTACTACGCATTAAAGTGCACATATAAACATACATGCCTGCTGTGTCTTAATCAGGTGCTGGTAGTATAAGACTGATGTTGTAGCTATGATGGTTCAGAAATTATCTGAGGCAAGGTTTTCTCAGGGTGATATCTTTGATTGCCCCAGTGATGTAGTTGGGATAAAGTTAGACAAGGTTTTGAATGCAAGACTGGAGAAAAAATGTCTTGCATTTGTAAGCTTGTCTAACTTTATCTCAGCTACATCGTTAGGTCAATAAAAAACGTCACCCCAAAAAATCCTTGCCTCTCACTTAATCGAGCTTTGCAAGTAATGGTGATGCATTTGCAACCTTAACTCCTAGTCTTCACAAGGTTATTTTGTCTGCCAGTATAAATTAGTGATCAAAAAGGTATTAAGTACTATAATCCATTGCCTTTCATTTCATGGTTGTTTCCTCCAGTGAAGTGCTGCTCCTAATTCAAGTTTTAAATGAACCAGTGGATGTTTGGTCCATCTGTATTTGGCTTTTAACTGTCATTAACCTTTTAGGGGTCTATGATTTGATATGAATAACTTGAAACAATTAAGATTTTATTGCCAGTCTTAATATTTAGAGTTCCCAGTGGAGTTCTGTATGTTTTAAAATGAAATCATTATTTACTGGATTACGAACTCTTTGCAAATTCCTCCCTCCCCCCCCCATACTGAAACTGCAATGCATTCATGGTCTAACTTGGAAGAAAAAGAACTTTCTGTGCTATACAACACCTACCAGTGTTTGACATTTGAAAGTCTGATTATATCAACACTCCAAAATGCAGTTTACAGAGTTTTTACTGGGTTGGTCATTAGTATAAGCTCTGTTGTTGTTAGTAGTACAGTGTTAGAGGTGGGGCTCCCTTCATGTAACAAGAAAATATGACTATGGAATTTGACTATGTAGTAACCAAGGGCTCCACTAAAACTGAGATCTGATAAAGGCACTACTCTTTCACAGAGTAGCAGACAGTTCCTTTGATGAAGTATGTCTAGTTCAACAAATGCCACTTGGTGAATGAACTGTATTTTCAGAAACATTCCCATGAACATGTATTGACTGAATGAAATTCTTGCCCGGATGGAAGTAAACTAGCCCTAGTCTATTTGCATCAGCCTCCAAACAATATGACATTGACCCCTGGATAGATCAGAATCTCTTCAGGGATTCCAGTTTACTGCAGTATGTCTCATGATTACACAAGTATGACTAACACTGTTAATTAACCTGATGTTCCCCATCTTCTCATTCCCTTTAAACCTAATCAAGTACAAGCCTTTGCACAGACATGCATCTTTCCTCATCTTCAGTTCTCCAATTTGTATATTTGGAACCAAAAGTAATAGGCTGGTATTTCCTCTTTCATATCCATGAGGTTTTTGCATCTAATGTGCACTCCAGCATTTAAAAACTAAGTTCCCCATTGGTTCAGTCTCCTAAGTGGAAATGTGTTGGACTAAACTCTCACAGTCACAGGAAATCCTTACGGGGCAGTCAAGAGCACCTGCAATGTCTATTAAAATCATTTGGAGACACAGAAGTGCCTCCCTTCGTGGGACTTAGCCCTTCACTCCCTCTTGGTCACAGTCACCAAGATAACTATCTGCTCAGGTAGTACTCGA
Organism: Crocodylus siamensis; assembly: GCF_052110815.1. Classification (NCBI taxonomy): domain Eukaryota; kingdom Metazoa; phylum Chordata; order Crocodylia; family Crocodylidae; genus Crocodylus; species Crocodylus siamensis. Next base: position 130,005,092 of record NC_143397.1, on the reverse strand, counting down.
AATTAGTAGCTTCACTGAGGAGTGCCCACCAACAGTTCTGAGTGAGACCCATCCAGCAGCAGTTCAGTAAAAAGTATACTTCCTGACAATAGTATAGTGATACTCTGAGAGCAGTTAACAAGGGCAAGGACAAACGTCTGTCTGCCTTCAGGGAATGATCCTCACAAACCAGCAGGAAGAAAATCTAATTGGAAGTGTCAAAATCAGTTGTTATTAAAGCAGGATGAAAGCTGGAGTTCTGGCTATTGACCTGAGCTTTCTGCCACTCACAAAGTCAAACTTGCCCCCCTCATAAAAATGAAAGACCAGATACCAGGTGCTGTCCCACACAACTTTAGCAACCTCACTCCCTCTCCCATCTGCTCTTGATAATTATTTTCTTCCTTTGACTGGTAGCCTCTTTCAAAAAGCAAGCATTTTCCTGCAGCTCCATTCATCTTCATGAGTCAAGCAGTTAACACTCCTTGGGTTATTAATTTTTATTTTAATTAATTTTTGTGAGCCTTTTTAAACTCTCCTGGGACCTGACCATCAACTAGCTTCCTCATCCACACCTTTTCCCACCCAGCTTTATAGTAAAAAGCTGGCAGATCCTTGTAACCTTTCCCCAAACCAATAAATGAATAACTGAAAAGGCCAAATTTGGCTTACTAGCTAGCTCTGATTGCTGCTTCTTTCATTTAGCAGAAATTCTATGAAATCTTGTTGAAGGCCAGAGTTCGCCCTTAAAAATAAGACCCAGGTGGAAGATAGAATTGCACTCATTACAAGTTAGGATGGATTCAGAAGTAGTAGTCAGGATAAGGTCTGTAAAGTCGGTGACACTCACTGAAGACATGTCAGCTGAGGAAACCCAGGCTCTCTGTCCTGGATGCAGCTCTTTCAGAAATATCTCAGCTACTGCAGTGCTGATTGCTGACTATGTAAAAGCTAAGTGTTTTATACCATTACCCACCATTTCTGATACTTTTATTTTTACCTTGACCTCTGCCTCTACTGCAATCCATATTCATGTCTTATTCACTTTCTGTCTCACGGAGGACAGTTCTCGTTGATGGTCCTGCTACATCTCTACTCTCTAGAGTTCAGGGCTTCTGGAACATTGTGGCTAGATTATTCTCACGGCAGGAAGCACCTTCATATTTTGTCACCTCTATTAACATCTTATACATGATTCTGAATCCCCATTAGTCACCTCTGCTCTTCATATTTCACCTCATAAAAAACCCCTCTATGTTCACATCAGCCCCTTGTGCTACTGATATGCTGAAAAATGTGAAATTCCATTCACCTTTCTGAATACCTCCGTTCTTCAATTAAGTCCTGCCTTCATGGCCACTCAAGACATAAACCTACTGTAAGCAGAATAAGGCCATTACTGCCTTGACCTGAGTTACTGCTATGCAGTTTGTTATGTTGGTGGTAACTAGTGTATATGCTGCTCTGACTCACTGCAGCTAGTTTAGGTGGAGATTTTTCTGCTTTATAACCGCTGTTGTGAAGTTGGCTTATATTTTTAAATTAGTTAACTAAGCTCCCTGTCATGGGTTGCTTTAATTTGCTGTCTCTGTGAGTTGCTGTCTCACCCTGAATTCCATCCAGGTGCTACTAAAGTGACTGGACATCTATCCATTGACTATACCGGCTTAAACTGTATCTCTATAACCCACGATCATTAAGTGTTTTCTCAGATGTTGGCTGAGGAGTGCTAGGTCCAGTTAATGTGTATTGCATTAAGAATTTATTCTGCTCTTAGTCTTTTTTTTTTCATCACCCATTAATAAATATACCCTACATATGTTATCTTGGCATGTTGGCTGTAATATAATTGATGCCCACAGCTTGTGCCATGATCCTTTCCTTGATGTTGTAAGGTGAGGGCAGCACTGGGATGTATCCATACCTCACAGATGGAGGGCAGTGATGAGAATGGGCCATGAGATCCGAAGTCATGTGTCTTTAGTGGCACTGCTGCCCCTTGCAAGCCATGTGGAAGGTCACTTAGCTTAGATACTATGGCCAGGTACAGAAGTTACACTTAATGCATGGTAGTCATGCAGAAAGAGCACTACAGCCATAACTGTATAGATGGTCAGGGCACAAAAAATGCTGTAAAAATTGTGGAGGATAACCCTGGATGGATGTGGCATCAGATTTCAGTGCCGTAAGCTAGAGTGCAGTAACAAACATCTGTACCACATTCCATTGAGACTCATGGTATGTAGCGTTTTGTTGACATCCCATGGAGCATTGTGGCATCCCCTCACCCTCTCTTGCATGGTGGTGGTCTAGCCATGGCCAGTGTTTCAATCTGCCTGAGTGCTAGGCTGGCCCAGCCCCCGGGCTGTCACTGGTAAGTCAGCACAGTCCTGTTTCTCACCCCCACAGCCCTGTTTTGTCCCCTCCCCTTGTTCTTTCCAGCCAGCTATCAGCCACTGTCTGGTATTCTTGTTCAGCGTGCTGATTCCATCTACCCTATCTGATGCCCTCCCAGGCCAGAGTGGTGGGGCAGGCTGCTGCCCCTGCCATGGAGAGCCCCACTCCAAACACTGCTCCCTACAGCGACATGGCTGAAAGTCCCATGGGGAGGTGGTGGTGGAGGGCATGGAAGCCATAGGGGAATGCTCCAGACCACACATTGATTGTGGGATGCTGGGGCTGGAGGGGCCCCAGAACAGGAGACATGGAGTGTGAGAACTGCTGACTTATGGTCCAAGGAGACAAGAAGGTGTTGGATGAGGCCTGTTCCAGAGAGTAACAGTGTGGGTGGGGAGGGGACCAGGCTGTCCAAGATCCAATGCCAAGGCTAGTATTTACTCAGCTCACCTTCCTGGGCCAACTGACTACAACAGGTCACAACAGGCCACTGGTGGTCACAAGTGTAGGCACAGGGCCCCAAAGCGAACAGCGGGTAGGGAGGGTGTCCCACCAGCCCACCAAGCCAAACTATTTCAGACCCAGGTCCCACTGCAGGGGATGGCAGCCCCCTGGACTCTGGTTCAAGTTCTGGAGTGGACAAAATTCCACAGTTTTTCTTTATTATGCACATGGAAAGTTTGGCAGCTGCAGCTTTTAATTAAACTGAGGGGAAGCAGTTCCACACGTGGCATTCCCCCTGCCCCCTGCCCGGTTTCCTTTTTTGTTGAGCCCCCTGTGGCTGCCCATCACCCTCTCACCATCCATGGCATAACTGCCTACTTCAGGCAGGGTCTTTCCACACTCTCTTAACGGTAACTGGGAAGAAGGCTCCAAGTTCCAGAGTGGACAACATTGCATGGTTTTTGTTTAATAAACACACTAACTGTTTGGCAGCTTCAACATTTGATTAAAATGAGGGACAACTTGTTCTTGCACTGCATTCCCCTGGATGCCTGTGTGCGCCTTTTGGAGGGATTGGTGAGGGAGAGGGGGAGTGAGACAGTGCCCAGGTAGCTTGAGTTGTGGGCAATGGTGCCTGTGACACAAGGCCAGAGGAGCCCATGGCAGGAGACCCATGGCCTGGTGCCAGGGTGTGGGCACTTGAAGCCCTCCAGCCCTACTCATTTGGGGAGGGCTCCTGGTCCACACAGGTGAGGAGGTAGTTAGCCAGGGCTTCACATATCCAGACAGACTGCTGTGGTATGGGGCTAGGGCCACACACATCAGTAGGAGGGATCACCCTTTCCCCCATCCCTGTGCCATGTGCTTGTGGTGCCAGGCCTAGTCTGTAGTTGAACCGCTCCTTCCAGCAGTCCAGCTGCCTCAAAAGCCAGGCCCCTGATGAGGACTGGGGGTGGTAATGAAGTTGCCGATGCTGAAATTGGTGGCTCTGGGAGCATAGTGCCTGCTTTCTATCACCTCAGGGGACAGGGAGTTGTACAAGAGGTGGGCATCATCCTCACTGGCCATCTGAAAGCTGGTGGCTCAGTCATGCCCCAGATGCCCAAGTTCTCTGTCTGCATACGTGTGTCTGTGTATGTGTGTGTCCAGGATATCTGCATTCTGTGTAAGTGCGTGTGGGGTGTCCACCAGCCTCAGGGAAGCTCAGCCATCTGTCTTCTCTTGGGGGCCTTTGGCAGTCCAGGGAGCCTGTGGGGCACACTGGGAGGCTTGTGAGAGTCCCCCCTATCTACTATGCTCAGGCTGTGCAGGCAGGTTCTGGGCCCCCTTCCCCACCCCACAAGGAGTAACATGTTCTGCTTGCTCCCAACATAACTTCGGGCACTTAGAGTAAAGCTCACAAGTTGGAGTGCTTCTACCACAGGCTTCTTGAATGCCTGCACTTAACCTATGCTCCCAAACTACAAAATAAAGAGCTCTGAGCTCTTGTGATGTGTTCTGGAACATATGGGAGTGTTAGTACCTGGGCCCTGGTTTGGCTCTTGTGGCTTCATAAGCTGATGTCCCCAGTGCTGGCTGCTCCCCACAGATATGTGATGTGGGTAAAGGAGGTGTGTATTTTGTTCAGGACAAATGGACAGGAAAGTCCATTGCCTTCACAAAGTGTTGGCTACTCAGACTTTATCTTGGGCTTCTTGATTTTTATAGTTGACAGGAGGGGGCTGGGCTAGTGTGGTATTTACACTGCTGGAGTGGGGAAGGTGGCATAAATTATAGAAAATTTTCCAGCAATGGCAGCACCTGCTGACACTAGATAATGGAAATGGGTGCTAATAAAGCAACATTTTTAAACTTATCTAGCCAGATTTTCCTCCCCTCAAGCTTTCATGGACTTGTGTTACTTGTGTTTAATAAACTTCACTCTGGTTTCATATTTTCCATGATAAAAACCCCCACTACTCTTTCCTGCCATGGAGGGGGTTGGACTAGATGATCTGCTCAGGTCCCTTCTGACCCTAGAAACTATGAAACTTCTGTTCTGCTATGGATCTCCTTAGTGACAATTCATGGTGATAAAAGATCATTTTTTGCTTGCCCTGTGTCTTTTGTTTAGAGAAATGCTGAGTATGGAGTATCTTTTCCTAGGTGCAGAAACTACCCTAACAACCCATCAGTCGTAACTGGGGCCTCTCTGACCTCTACTGTAAAATGAATATGAAATAATGATGCACAAGGATAAGATATCCATCAGCAGTGTTTTGGAATTCTCTCCACTGTGTTGTGCACCCCGGGTTCATTCACTGGTGGCAGGAGCTCTTTCAAAAAGCATTTTTAGACACTAATCCAAATACTTGTTTAAAAAATAACAAAACCCAGCAAGCTTTTGAAACATCATCTTTGTTTCCTTGGTTTGTGTTTTTTTTTTTTTCCTGCAGTCCTCTTCCCTTTTATTGATGACAGACAGAAAAGATTGTTGCTTGTGTTAGTTGTAAACTTCCTTTTGTCAGAGGCCTTTCCACCATCTGTCATTGAATAACTGTTTGTTCCCAGGTTTGTAACCTTAATGTGTTTTTGCTGTTTTGTGTACAGTACGTTACATGTTATAAAAGCTCAAGTAAATAATTCATGTAAAAACCTTTGTAAATATTGTCAAACCGTGGAAGAAATGATTTACTAAGAGGTCTCTTGGCTCAGTCTGGAAGCTTTATTACTGTAACTTGTTTACCAAACAACCCCCTCCCCTACATTTTCCATCAAGTGACTTTATGTAAATGCAATTTAAAAAACTACTTACATCTATTTCAATCAACATAAATAATGAAAGTTTTTTTTTTTACAGTATTAACAGTTAAACCATCTGGAGCTTCTATTCAGAATGGAGTGAAAGGTGTAAAATTCATTGTGTAAAATTTAAAGGGACAGATTCTCAGGTGGTGTGACTTGGTATCTCCATTGACTTTAAGGCTGATTTATACCAGCTGAGGTACTGGTTCCATACTGTTGTTCAAAGGATGTATTTGTTTAGAAGCTTAAACTTGCAAAGATGTACACATGTGCTTCATTTTACACACAATGGAAGTTACATTAACTTTTCAGTCATTAAAGTTAAGCATGTGCATAAATCTTTGCAGGATCAGGGCCTTACAACACAGTGGTTTTTGCTAAAAAAAAAAAAAAGTACTGGGGTTTAAAAAAGACTTGGTTGAATTGTAACTTGTTATCAGCATCCAGATCAGCATTGTCTTTTGGTAAGATTGGAAGAAAAGCAGTCACAGACATTTATTTAAATAGAAAAACATGGCTTGGTTTTGCCATTTATTTCATAAGGGGCCTTTTGCAAACATGTGTACCAATGAAAGTCTGCTCACAGCATGAGCAGTACAATGGGAAAAGGAAGAGGCCTGTACATCTGCTGTTGCATGGAAGTGCTCATGACCAGGGATCTGGAGTTTCTGTTTCCCATGGAAAAATGGAGAAAATAATGGATTTCTCCATTTATCTCAGAAAATTGTGGATTTCTCATTTTAATGGAGAAACCCACACATTTTGCACTTTTGCAAAGAGCTCTCTGAAGGCTGGCAGGTCACAGTTTGCAAGGGGCTGGCGGGGAGCAGGAGGAGGGTGGTCAGGTGCAGGGTACCATGTGCATGTGCACATGGCTGTGAGGCAGCCTGGTAAGTCAGGCAGGAGGGGAGAGGGGATTGAGTTCCCCATAGGGAGGGAGGAAGTGAGTTGGGCAGGGCTGGGGTTGGGGCTGCTGCCCAGCTGGGCAGTGCAGGGGCCTTAGGGCCCGGGGCTGGAATGTGCAGCTGTAGGGCCCTGGTAGGGCATGAGATGGGGCTGCAGGTGGCTTGTCTGGTGGGTGGGGGGTGGGGCCAGCTCCCTGCCACTGCACCCACTTCCAGGGGAGCAGGGGGGACTCATGGACCCCAGAAAAGTACATGGGGTGGGGGCAGGCATGGGCTAGCCACTGTGGGCCTGGGCTGCCCACCCTGCTGCTCTCCCCTGGGGCTTCCACAGCCTAGAAGGTGCGACCCGGCATGGCAGAGCAGAGCGGGGCATGCAGGGAAGCTCCTTACTACTGCAACGTCTATGCTGCACTGGCAAGGTGTCTTCTGCCTACATAGCAGCAGTGGCGTAGGGAGGGAGTGCATTGCCAAGGCAGCACAGAGCTCACAGGAGCAAGGCCCTTCCTCTTGTGGTCCTGCTCAGCCTGGCCATGCTGGATCACACCCGCTGGGCTGCAGAGGCCTGGGAGTGGGCAGCAGGACAGGGAGCCCGAGTATGCAGTGGGCAGCCTGCGCCTCCTCTTCTCTGGGCACAGATCTGGGGGGCATGGGTGCCCCCCTGGAGTGTACATAGCAGTGAAGAGCCAGCCCTACCCTATGCCTGAGCCCAGAGCAGGAAGGCAGCAGGCAGTGAATGGCGGGGAGAGGGAGCTGAGCTCCGCACTCTGCTCCACTGTGGCGGTCGGGGCTCAGGCACTGTTGCGGGGGCCAGGGAACTGTGGACTTGGGCCCTGGGCTCCATAGTTCTGGCAGCTGTAAGCCCCCTTTGGCAGGGCTGGGTGTGGGGTGGGGGTGGACAGGGGACTGTGGGTGGGGGGGTGAGGGGCACCAGCAGGACTTGGGCATTGTGGCTTGGGAGTGAGGGGCCTGGACCTGTGTTCTGTGAGCTAATGGGTCAGGGGAGCTCTGATTTTCCATGATAAAAAACCCAAAATTAAATACCAACATTTATAGGAATTTAGAATTTATTTTATTGTAGCGATTGAGGCACCAGCAGGCTTCCAAATTGCTTTAAAATTGTAAATATATCATGAAAACATTGTGTTCAACTGATACCTTTTTATATTGGCCTTTCATTTTAATCATAGATTTGGGGTTTTTTATCACAGAATTTATGATTTTTTTTTTATCTGGGAAAATCAGGATTCCTGCTCATGACCATACATGATCCCATGGCTATTGGTATTGCTGATGTGACCATTTATACACTTTTGAAGGTGTTTGTGCTGTGGTAGCACTTATGTTCAGTAGGTGTCAGGTACCCCATGAACTTGCAGTTTTTATATGGTGAAATGTCTACCAAGCACAGGTTTTGGAAACACTCTAGGTTTCAGAAATCTGATATTCAGGAAGCAAAAAATACACATGCCAATTTATGTAAACAGATGCATTTGCACAGTGTGGCTTGCAAATACATGAAGCAGGAGTCAGATAATGAAGTTTGCAAGCATTAGGTTGAAATATATGCCCATAAACTGTTGAAGATTTTTGATCCACAGACACATTTCAAAAGCTTATAGTCTCTTCATAGATAAATTGTAAAGAGAATTTGACTCGGGTGACTGTCTACTGATGTTGCTCTTGCTGTACCTGTTCACTCTCCTCCCCAGTGTCAAACTGTGCTCTATTTGCAATTTACCTACAAAGAGACTACAAGATTTTCAAATGTGTGCATGGATCAAAAATCTTCAACAAATCTGTGAATTTCCAGAGGTACTGGCTGCCTGCTTGTGTACCCTGTGCCTGCACATCCACACACTGGATCTCATGACTTGCTGTCCATAGTATTGATCCTGCTATCTAGGCCAGCCTAGAGCTGCCTCAGTGCTGCGGCCTAGCACTGAGACTTTTGGGGTATCTGGCCATTTGACTGTAGTTCAAATGCACCATATTATATTTACACATCTAGTCATCAGCTCTCATTCAGAGAATTATAGAAAATGAGGGTTGGAAGGGACCTCAGGAGGTCATCTAGTCTGACTCCCTGCCAAATCAGGACCAGCCCCTACTAGATTCTCCCAGCCAAGGTTTTGTTTAGCCAGGTCTTAAAAACCTCCAAGAATGGAGAGTCCACAACGTCTCTGGGAATTTTTCCTAATACCTAACCTAAACTTCCCTTGCTGCAACTTAGGACCATTGGTCCTTTTTCTGTCATCTGCCACCATTGAGAACAGTTTAGCTCCATCCTCCTTCAAACCACACTTCAGTTGAAGGCTGCTGTTAAATTTTACCTCAGTCCACTATTCTCCAGATTAAATAAGATCAGCCTTTCCTCAAAAGTCACGTGCCCCAGCCCCCTAACCATTTATGTTGCCTTCTGCTGGACTTTCTCCAATTTGTTTACATCCTTTCTGTAGTTTGCACGGGGGGTGGGGAGGGGGTCTGAACACAGTACTCCAGATGTGGCCTCACCAATGCTGAATAGAGGGGAATAATCACTTCCTTTGATCTGTTGGCAAGGCTTCTATTAATGCAGCCCTGTATGCTGTTAGACTTCTTTGCGACAAAGGCACACTGTTGCGGTGATCTGAAGGCAGGGAAAGACAGGAAGACATTTGCTTCTTCAGCAAGGTTCTCTAGACCTGTACATGCATTTCGAAGCCAACACAGATGAACACAAAGCATTGTACTCCCATGCCAAGCTGTGCTGTGGATATAAGTAATCTAGTCCTGAATTCCCTTCATCTGGGGAATCCTAGCAATACACTTTCTGAGGTTCCATTTTACCATGATCCAAAATTTCTTCCATTGAAGGTAAGCCTGGAACTGGCAGTTTGATGTTAGGTTTATCTGAACAGCAAATATTTGCCTCCCTAGAAAATGTGTGAATCATCAGTTTGGTAATCACCTAGAAAAACTTCATGCCTGGTGCCTGAGTGAGTTGGAGATGATAAGGCACATCTCTCTGACAGGGAAGGAGATACATTTCTTTTCCTGCTGTTAGGGATGCATTTCAGAGATCATCTCAGGGAAGACTGTGCACTGATGTTTCCTTGTGACAGGCATCCACTGTGGGAAATCAGCCCTTTGGGGTGCATCCACACATGCAAGCATGTGTGCTTGCAGCAGCTCAAATAGAAGCAGTGCAAATTTGAGCTGGGGCTTTTTGCCTTGGCGCACGTGCCTGGACATGCACTTTGTTATGGAGCAAATTGTGCCACTTAGGGCAAAATAACCCTGGCTGGCTCCTCCTAGATCTGCAGCCAGGGGGAGCTAGAGCCCAGGGCCAGCACCTGTGCTGTCCCCATCAGTATAAAAAGCTGCCCTGTTCTAGCCCCATCAGTGCAAAAAGCTGCCCTGGCAAGCAGCTCAGGCCTACTCACTCATAGAAGCTTCTGGGGACTGGCCAATTGGTATCTGGGGACACTACCCCTTATGCCAGCTGGACTGCTGAAGCAGCCCAGAGAGTTCCCTGCACCCTCTATCCACTCCAGCAGTCTGGCTGTGGGGGCTGCTTCCTGGATGTGACCTGCTGCACACCTACCAGACCCGGATGGGGACTGCATAGCCAGTAGAGGCATCTGCCCCTCTAGGCCAGCTGCCAGTAAACTGTGGTTGCAGAGTTTGCATCTGTGCAGCACTACTGCCATGTGTGCCCCCTTTCTGGCCATCTGGGCGACTATCACCCAGAAGATGTTTTGGGTGTGGTAGGCTGCTTTGAACTGTCAAAGCATGTCTTTCTGGCCCCATTTGTCCAGGAGGTCAGCCATAGCCAGGTGGGTCCAAGGTGCTGGCTCTGAGCAGGCAGGAATTCTGGTGTTTCCTATTGGAAAACTGAAAAATCCCTGGGTTACCACCCCCTGTCAAGGCCCACATGCCCCACCCCAGCCCCCTGATTGCTGCCCCACCTGGCCCCATCCCCTGCCAGCTGCTGTGGCCCCACCAATGGCTGCCATGCCCGGCCCCTTCCCCCACTTGCCCCCCATGGCTGCCCCCCAACCCTAGGGACTGTCACTTTAAAGAAAAAAAAAAGAAAAAAACCCAGGAAAAACAAGCCTCTACTTACCCTAGAAGCAGGGGCTCGGGTGGGTTCTGGGGCCTCCTGGCAGAGCCCTGGCAGGCAGCACATGGCAGCAGGGGGCAGGAGGGCCCAGGTGAGAGGCTGCTGGGGTTGTCCCTCTGCCCCAGTGATACACATGGCAGCTGGATTGCCGGTAAGTGCCAGGGTTTTTTTTGTTTTGTTTAATTTTTTCTATGGGGATGCTGGGATAGCAGGGCAGGGAACAGGAGCTTTGAGGGGCCTGGTGGAGGGGCTGGGGCCAGGCAGGGCAGGGATTGGGGGGACTTGGGGAGCAGGCGGAGGGTGGGACTGGGCTGGGGCCCCCCCATAGTCTCCTCCCCCCTTCTCCAGTCCCCCCCTGACCCCTTACCTACCAGCACTGGAGCCCTGGTGCTGTAGCACACTGCCTGGCAGACTGCAAGCTTCAGTACCAGGGCGAGGGGCCAACCACAGAGATGCTCTGGCATCCAGAGCATCTCTGTGGAGCAGCCAGCCTCTGGTTGCCTCAGGGCATGGTCGAGCGTGCCCTGCCCTGCTTTTTTTAAACTCCATTTTTTTTTAGACCTCTATCCAGGGGTTTGAGACAGGGCAAGAGGCACATGCACACTCATTTGGATGCACCCTTTCAGTTCTTGTTTCCTGATAAACTGGAAGGTGCTGGAAGGTGGGTTAGGGAAAGGTCTCTCTAATAGAATGCAGGAAAGATGTGAGCCTTCCTGTGCCTGATGGAGTGAAGATGCTTCCTTTTTTTCTAGCCCTTTAATCCTTCCACAGGAGGAGAGGACAGTGATGCTGCAACAGTGGGCTAAGACAAGGTGCAGAGGCTTGATGACAGGCCTATATCAGATGGGAAGGATGGATGGCATAATGACCTGCACTGTACAAGTTGTTGCTGGTACCTTCCTGTGAGTTAATGAAGTTGTAGCTTAGTTACATATCCTTTGCATTCTTCTTTCGTCTTGCATGCCTGGGATAATACAGTGTTTGCTGTGAATAGCCTGCCTAAAAGCTCACAAACTCGTAATTATAGATTGAAAAACTATTTTAATTACTATTATGTGTTTTCCATTAGGAATATGTTAAAAAGTCATCATTAGGAGTTTAAAAGCATGAGAGCAACAAATACAGAACAAAACAAAAAGCCCTGTCCACCCCCTAACAACCAAACCAAAAAAAACCCCCCAGTGGGACCACCTCTAAAATTCTTTGTAGTTTTGCTTCTGTATTGGTAGGCCAGGGGCTAATAATTTATTTGTGTGAGAGAGACAATTCTAAAAGGTACACTTTTTTTCTCATGGAAAAAGGAGAGCTAGAAGGAAACTCCAGATGGCTATTCAACATCTTTACTATCCTGACAGTTAGAAAGTTTGTCCTAATGTCTAATCTAAATCTCCTTTATTGCAAATTAAACCCATTACTTCCTGTCCTATTCCTACTGGAATGGAAAATGGTTTAAAATTTGTCTCTTTGGAACAACCTTTTACATATTTAGGAACTGTTATCATGTGTCCCTTTTGTCTTTTCAAGACTAAACAACCAATTGGATGGGTCATGCTTTTTATCAGTTTGACTGTTTTTGTTGCTCTCCTGGACTCTATTCTGTTGGTTTAGATCTGTCTTGAAGATCTCATGCATGTATGACACCTTGCAAACATTAGCATTATTATTGTGAAGCATCTACACAAAACAACTGACAGACATGAATGGATAGAGGAATGCATCTTGTTGCATAGCAATCCTGCTATCATAGAGTGTATGGGACATCCTGCAGGTGCAAAGGCCTGTCTGTATGGGTTACTTGACGTTTCTTAAACCCAAATCTAGATAAAGGACCTTCTCTTCTAGCCTTTTCCTAAAAGATTAATCAAATGTTAATATTCTAAAGATTAATTCTGGATGGTCTTGAATCAATCAGTTATCAATTTTGGTCAGCTGTGTCCAGCAACACTGCAAGTTGGTCAATTAACACAAGTATTCAGTGGGGCTAATAAGTTCATCTGAAGAAGCACTGTGTGGACATAGTTACATTGCTTCAGGTTTAGGAAGCCACCTGCAGAGTGCAGCTGCCTTACAGAGTGAATTAACCGTGTAGACATGCCCTTTTACTATTGAAATAAATCATCGACTTCTCTGTTGATGGGTCTCATTGCCTTTGTGGCAATGAGGTGTATTGGTCAGTTGGTTACAAAAGTGCACAGCTGAGGAGCACTGGGAAGGTCCCAGCTCAAATAGTGTTGAAAATGCTGGCAGTGATTGACCCCGGAGTGACTCTAATTTTCAACTTTAATGGCCTGCTTTATTTGAATGAAATCAGAAATGAGCTTATCACAGCACTGCACCACACATCTCTGTTTAAATTTAAAGGGCAGGGTAACCTGGGGCTTGACCTAGTTGAGGTATCTCAGCATAGTCTGATCCAGAGAATGAGGTTGCAGTAACAAAAAGAGGCCAAAACTCTGCTTTAGTTGGAAATTCATAATGGGCCAATAAAACATGAAGGGGTGGGGAGCTGATCTGAAAGCGGGTATATCAATTATCCAGGACATCTGGTGACTATGCTGACTCAGCAGCTTTTGCTGATAGACCTGTGACCAGAGAGCAAGGCTATTCCCTCTATCATTTTTTGGGGACTGCAAGAGAGGGCAGGCAATGGTAGAAACTGTATGTCCTGTACTGCAAACTGCTACAGGGAGGTGCAGTATAATGTATATATACTTGAGAATTATGCTGCTAGATAGACCTATTACTGCATTCCATTACTGATGTTTTATATCTGAGTGATTCTCAGAAATCTTTCCTAAGAAGAGAAAGTCACCATAGGCACCCCCCATAGCTTCCCCTGTCTGGAAAGGAGCAGCTCCATACTGCACACCTGCTACTTCTCAGTTAACACTTGATAAAATCTCTCCTATTACTTCTGTCTCCATTGGAGTCAAGATATCTTTCTGTCACTGCTTGTTTCTCAAACCAGGTGGATAGATATCACCAGGAATTATGGTCATCATGTTTATCAGGTGCCTTACAATCTTGTGTACATATCTTCCCTGTGTTAAAAGTACTTCAGGGGAAATTAGCTACACTTAATTCATCTTGGTTGTGACCCGGTTACATTCTGTGATGATACCTTAAGAGCTATTACTTTTTCCTTTATTTACCAGACACTGAAAGGAAATGTAGCATGATTTTCTTATTTGTGTCCAGCTCCAGTCCCTGAGAAAGATGTGTACATCCCTCTGAGCTCACAGAGAAACCTAAGACTGGAGAGGCTTCTCACGATGACAGGCCATTCTTGCACCTGTTGAATGTGCCAAGAATCCTCTCATCAGTGGAACCTATACGTCACCATTGCCATAGAGACTAGGATGGGGATACAGTTTCAAAAAGAGGAAGGCCAGGAACTGAGAAGGTAAGATAGAGTTTTCTATAAGACATATTAAACATCAATACTATTATTGTTTAATGTTTTGATAGCAGTTTTAAATAGACTTGTATACAAAAGAATGGCATGGGTTTGTTTCTCACTTTAATTTCTGGCTAATGCTCTCATGGCAATAATTAAATTAACATGCCATTAAGAGATGGTATAAAACAAATACTTGACCCTGCTAGAATCTTTTAATGTCAAAGATGAGTGAGTCACTACCTTGTGTGCTTACCTGTTTGGCACAGAAGATGAATAATTTTCAGGCATTGGGAAGTAACATTCCCTTTCCTTACCACTTTCCTAAGTCTCATCATAATTTAGCAAGGGTACTGACATAAATTAATTATATGTATTGTTTAAATATGCTGATCTTTATATTAGTTCAGAACAGTTAAAGTAAGCAAGTTCTGTCCCTTGTTACGTGTGTAGGTAGAACTATCTCTATAGTTTCAGTCAAAATGTTTATTTTATCTCCTTTCAGTAGTGTAGTGAATTATTCAACTGGGATAATTCAGTTGACATATTGCCAAGGCTTGACAAAATTCTGCAACTAAGTAGATAATTTTCATATCTGCAATTGTAAAATAAATGTTCTTATCATATTTTTAAGAAAATGATATAGGTACATGAATCATGGATTATGACTCCTTCACTGTACAGCTTTGCCCAAGGGAAGGTGGTAGCAGGGATTTTTTTTGGGTGGGGTGGGGGGAACCCCAGCATCAATCTTTAGTAGTTATTGGGTGTATCGAAGAAGTTATTTGCAGTTGTCTGATCTAGGGCAGAATGGTTCAGAACAGCCCTATGACCAGCTGGAAGACCAACTTGGGATTACTATGACATACCTCCTGTACTGACAGGTGGAGGGGATTTGGCATAGGAGCCAGCTAAACCGCTTCTACAGGTAGTGAAATCCCACCCCTTTTTCCATAAGGAACTAGAGTAGAACCCAGGACAGATCCCAGGCCCTACATTCTGAGCACGTCTCAAGGCTCTTGACTATTCGTTGCATGAGGTGACTGCTGCTGCTTCTTTTTTTTGCTAAAGTATATCTACTAATTAAATGAAAAGCAAAATCTCATAAACAGTACTCTCAGCTGAAGTTTTCTTTAATTTTCCCAAGTTTTTTTTACATATTATTAATTATTTCTTTTGTGGTACTATCCAAAAGCTATTTAGTCATGGTTCAAGGCCCCTTTGTGCTGGGCACTACACAAACAGAATGAAAAAGATGGTCCTTGTCATTTTATAGGGCAGGGGTCGGCAACCCCTGGCACACATGCCGAGCATGGCACGCAAGGCCATTTTGCTTGGCACACCACCACCAGCCCAGGCTCTAAGCAACTGCAGCCAGCCATGGAGTCCAGGCTGTTCCCAGCAGGTGGCTGGGAGGCTGCAAGCCCTGCTGCAAGCAGACCAGGCTCCACAGGCCAGCTGCAAACAGCTGCTCCAGGCTCCGCCATGTCAGCACCTTCCAAGATAGACATTGTGTTTTTTTCAGCACTCTGGCCAAAAAATATTGCCTACCCCTGTTATAAGACATCTAACAGGTTTTATAATCAAAGTATAGGACAAAAAGAAACAGATGGGTACAGCCAGGAAAGCACGAGGAAGCAATGAGACAGTTTTGGTCAATAAAATCAGCGGTGATCTTGGTACACCAGCTACTGAAACACTGCCAGGGTTTTTTGTGGGCATCACAGCAATATAAACTTAATGCTCATAACTGATGCTAGTTTGATAACTCTGAAGACTAAAATCTCCAATTGTATGTAGTACAGATGGGGAGACAGTGTTGTAGAGCAAGGTTTACCATCAGTGTAGTTCAGCCATGTCTCGGAGGGACCTTGTGTGTAGGCAGGAGACAGAGTCTTAGGGTGCTTGTAGATATGTGGGAGGCTGCTCCGATGTGCTGCAATTATAATGCGTCAGAGCAGACTCAATTAATCAAGACTGCTGGAGTGTGCTAATTAGCATGCTCCTGTAGCCTCTGTGTCTTGTGTATCAGCTTCCCCACACTTCAAAATGACGGTGGGAGCACTTTAACTTAAGGTTGTTCAATGTGCTTTAGTTAAAGCGTCCCCACTGCCATTTTGAAGCGTGGTGATGCTGATACACAAGACACTGTAGCACTCTAATTAGAGCAGCTCTCACAGCTGCCTTAATTAAAGTGCTACCCCCTCCTCCCTGACACCCTGAAGCACATGTAAAAATGCCATTAGTCTCTGTATCTAGCTAGTCCTTGATCTCTCCTTCGAGACTGTCAACAATGAGATTGGGTGCTGGGGCCTGGTGCCACCCCCACCTATCCCTGCATGTTGGGATAAGTCACCTGCAGGGCCCATAGCTTCCCATGGGCTGGAAATGAATTGGTGGGGGAGCAGTACACTGCTCTCTCACTGCTAAATTTCTGGATCTGCAAGCCAGATGACATGGGGTCACGGGCCAGATCTGGCCTGAGGATCGGGGTTGAGGACCCCTGTTTTAATGTTTCAGTGATTTCATTTCCCAAGTTTTATAACACAGTGTACTTTAACTGAATTGTACCTGGTGACTCTTGTGATAATTCATCCACCCAGATTTTAGTCATCTTCTGGCTTTCTGTTTCACGATGTTCGTTCTCATGCTGTTCCTCACAATGAGTGAGAAAGTCTATGTAGGTTATTTTTCAGAAATGATTCACCTTCAGGTATCAGTCTGCATTTTAAGGATGTGCTTTCTGTTAATTTATTCATGCTTTTTAGAGAACTTGAGAAATAAAACAGGATCAGACTCCAGTGTCCATTGTGTTTAGGTCCTGGGCACTGATGGCGGCCAGCAAAAGTTGCTTCAGACAACAGTGGAAGAAAACACACATTGAGTAGATAAGAGAGACTTTGTCTCTCTTCCTAGTCTCCCAGTAGCTACAGGTTGACTTAAGTACAAGGCTCTATTTATCTTTTAAAACTCTTTTAAAAGCAAGACATTCTGGTCAGAGACATACTTCTGATCATCCATGCCTTTGGGTGATCCATTGCTTTGTATGTTTATTATGATTTAAGGGGACCTATGCTGTTCTCCGTAGTTAAGGAGAGCTATGTCCTCTTCCTATCTGAGTTTTTTCCATTCCCTGTGTCATTGTCCTATGTAAAAATGTTGTAATTCAGATGATATGTTTCTGTATGAATAATTTGTCAGGGCAGGACAAGGATGAAACATCTTACTAATGCAGCAATAAATTTCAGACCAATTTTGACCAATAAGGGCATGTCTACACTGCAGAATGATCATGCCAGGTGGCTAGTGAGAGTCAAGTGCTAATTAGCTTACCTGAAGCACTGTAAGAACTTGATTCTTAGAGAAGCAAGTCTAATTGCTATCATTGTGCTGATAACATGTGGTAGATAGTGCTGGGTGGGACAGGCCCATGTACCATTATGTTCCATTTATGACCAAATCAGCAAAATGCTGCAAACGGTATAGTATAATCAACTACCTTCACTTTAGTGGTGTTTTGACGAATTGTTTCTTAACAGTGAGACTTTCCTTGGATGTAAGATTATTTTATTAATGTAGGCATGTGTATTCATCCTCTGTGTACATACGTGTGTGTGTATGTGTTTCAAGCTTTCTTCTCCCCCATCTCCATTATTTCTCTTATTTGGAGTCTCAGTGACATCTTTTAAATGGATTGTTCTGGGTATTTAGGTTCTAGAGAATTCTGTTTGGAAAGCATGTTTTGAGTTATGAAGGCCTGAGGAACATTGGTGGGAGGCTAGTAGCGAGCCAAAATAAATGAGCAATAGACTTGCTTATTTTAGACATTGCATTATTTTTCTTATCTCTTAGTGTGGCTTAGAAATCTTGACATGCAAAATGGTGCATCATTTGAGAATGGTGAGGATATGACATACAAGTACATCTCATAAAAATGTACTACACTGAATAGCAACTTATTAACAAATTGCCCTATCTAAATCTTACAAATATGTATGTCATAGCAGAATCAGTTTCACAATAATCAAAATGTATCCAATGGAGAACAATGTGAATTCTCATGGAGTAAAAGAAATGGACATATGTTAGGAAAATAAGTCCCCCACAAAAATAACCAAGTGGAATGTGAAAGTATGCAAAGAAATTGTTGACCTCAAGGTCATCAGTAAAAATGAACTGGGGAGACAAGATCTAGGCTTCTTCAGTCTTGAACCATCTTAATAGGAAAGACCATTTGAGGAAAGGATCCCTGAACTTTCTAAAACTTATGATCTTTGTTAGTAGTGTTGAAGTAATGTTACTGCTATGAAGGTTCAGGAGATATGAAAAAGGCAAGAGCTTTTGTGGGTGATATCTTTTATAGGCAAGCTTTCAGGTACCACAGTATCCTTCCTGAGGCTTGGAGACAGAAACAGACACAGCTGAGCTAAATGGCAGCAGGAACAAAACCTTGTCAAGTGTAGGGGATTTCTTTAGGGTATTTCAAGCTGACCCCTCAAAATTACTCCTTACTTTTGAGTTTTAGGCCTAGTTGTCATCTTCAAATTGAAAATACACATCCCCAATTTCCTAAGGCCAGGTGTAATCTAGAACAGTGGTTCTCAAACTTCTTTGTACCAGGACCCAATGGCCAGTCCCAACCTGCTATCCTCCACCTCCAGTGTGTGGGGCTGGGGGTGGGTATGTGGGGTAAGAGGGGCATGTGTGGGGCATGGGGAGGTCCTTGAAGGTTGGAACTCTGCCAGCCTGCAGGAAAAAGCTGCGGTTTCCCACACTTTTCTCCCTTAAAGGACAATACATTTTTAAAGTTTGCTGATCCATTTTAAAATTTTGTTCATGACCCTTTCATATATTCTTGGGATCCACTTTTGGATTGTGACCCACAGGTTGAGAAATGCTGATTTAGAGTATGTCTCAGACCAAAAGTGAAAGTAAGGAAATGGCATTAGAGTACTGGCAATGAGAACAGTTTGGTTCCCAACTGAACTGCTACATAATGAAGGGAGGACATGTTGTCTCCTTCCCCAAAAGTTCTGACAACTGTCCCTCTTGGAGGTGAGGATGGGAGTTTGCTGGACTTAGTTACTAGTTATCTTAAATGGGAAGAAAAAGTGTGAATTTACTGGTTCTGTACAAAGAGAAAGGAATGGAATTGTGGACAAGGCCCCTTGACCCTCCGCACCCATCCTCAGGAAGATAGCGAAAAAATTAAAGTGGGATCCCAAGTCATTTTAAGGTGGCATGGTGGAGTGGTGTAAGATCCAGAAGTAGTTTTCTGGGTCTGATTCAAATCACTTTGGTACAGGTTGTCTTGATACAGTTTCATACCTTCATGGTCCCTCAGTGCAAAAGAAACCTTGGAGTGCTATACTTGGGCAAACTGAAATTGCAAAACCTATGAGCTGCAAGTTTCACAGTTCCCCTCTTTGGAGAACATTCATGGATGAGTCATATCCTGCATTACCTGGCACTTGCACAATCCGGGGGAAATGGCACAATATGATTCTTTCATGTTAATTTACACGAGACTGATATTTGTTGGAATAAATTTCTCGTCATGTGGTACAGCAAGATACGTATCTGTCAACAAAGACAAGCAAAACAAAGATATGGATCAGGAATAATGGACCAGAAGCAGCAGAAAATAGCAATGACACTTAAATCATGAATACGTTTTTGTTTTGCTTTGTTTTACTGGAAGGCCAGGTGCACAAGTTAGACCAGTTCCCAAACCAGTTCAAATTAAATGACTATTGTTTGCGAAGCAGCTCACTGTCAGTGACAATAATATGAAGATAAAAGAGTTCTTTATCAAGTTTCCTAATTGTTGTTGTTGTCTAAAAATATGCTGTGCTCTGTGCATCTTGGGTATTCCCTTGAAGTGGGAATGAATCCAAGTGAAATACTTGATATCCACACTTGACCCACAAAAAATTGATGCAAGTATTTGTTTCATCGCAGGCATAAAGGAGAAGTTGGCTCTATAAAGTTCTAATCTGGAATAAAATTTAGAATTTTTTGTTTTCATATCTACAGTTTTTCGGGAAATAGTCATACTAGGAGAAACTGGTTGCATCTACACATGCACTTTACTGTGGTATAGACTAATTAGCTGTGGAGTAAAGCATCACTGTCTACATGTGCAATGGTATTAGGTTGCAGTAAACTAATTAATGCTGCAATAAGATAGTAATGTTAGAAACAGTACTATTTTATGCTGGAGTAATTTACTGTGATTAAACACACACACAGACTCCGACTGTAGCCATAAATTGTACCTGGTCAGCCCAGCCAGCAGTGGGCCAGTCTCCTGCCTACTGCCTAGTCACACGTCTCTGCACTTTCAGCACCCTCATGTCCCAGCCAGCCCCTCTGCTGCCCAATATCACAACCCAAAGCCCGGGGCTAACCCCCCATGTCCCCTGCCAGTCCAGGCCTGCTCCACCCTGGATCCAATTGTTGGGTGCATGTACAGAAGTGGTGCCTGGGAGTAGTTTACTTCAGCTCAAACTGCTCTGGAGTTTATTGCTTCACATAAATTACATGTGTTACATGTGTTATCACATCCTTTGTACTTTTAAAAAGAATCTCAGATATAGGCTAGTATCCTCTATTTGAATGAAATGGCATAGTTGTCAAAAATGCACTGGGTCATGACAATTTACACCTGCCAAATCCAAAGCATTCCTATCAACAGGAGGCATGTAGGTTTCCACCCTTCATCTATTATTGGAGTTTTTTTGTGTATTTATACTAAAGAAATTATATCTTGGGTTTTGTATTCTTTTCTTGCCAAGTTAGCATTCAAGGTTAGAGCAATTTTTCACACCCAGAACTAATTTTTTTTTATTCCCTCACACCTCCTTTCAAGTCTCCATGTGCTAGGTAAAGCATTTGCTAATGGTTAGTAACTTTCTACACCTGTAGTTCTGTCATTTTAGGAAACTGGAATAGGTTTTCCTTACTCTAGCATGTTAAGATACAATGTGTGCCCCTGGGCTGAGTGCCTGAAAGTATGCAGTAGCACCAATCACAGACAGTGTGAAGACAGCAGCTCTGAGGGCCTCGAGCTTGTCAGCATTGAGACTCTGAGCATTAGTAGTTCAAACTGAGGCAATTCTTACATGCTATGATATAAAACCAGCCTGTTCCTGTCATCTTTGCACCAAAGAAAACTGTTTGTTAGTTGATGAATAAGGTCTGAAGTGTAAACTTCACATTGAGACTCATGCAATTACCTTACGTGTTTTTGAAAGGAGGGAAATTTGTGCTTTTAGCTTGCTTTCACTCAGATGTCAATATACTGTGAGGGATTTCTTCTTGTGAAATGCCATGCAACAGGATTGGATAGGGCTGCGTAAAATATTTCTCTCTCATGAAAACACTTCAGAAGAAAAGGGATTGTTTTTCATGTTTGCTCCAAGTTCATTAAAAACAAAGAGTTGAATGAAGTATTTGCATGTATATTTTAAATTCCATATTTTCCTCCACTGGAAATTAGGAACATTCAGACCCCCATTTTTATCTTAAATATTTTGAGACACCCTACTTTCCGGCCTAAAATTGAGACATTAGGCGTGACTCATGTCCGTTAAGTCTGTTTGCTGCTAGTCTCACAGTAGAGAGGGTATTTCAACCCAAGGGCTACTCTCCACAGTGGATGGGCCCTGCCCAGAAGCTCCTATGCTAGCCAAACCCTTTAAACATTGGGGCTTGGCATGCTTACATTTTGGCAAGGTCACAGCAGGAGTGTGAACCCAGGGTTGAGAGGGAAGTGTTATAGACATGGACAGTATACAGGTAACTCCTCAGCTGTGGTCAGCTCGGGTAAGAATCTGGCCCTGATTTTGGACAGAGACCAATTTGAATTTCACAAGCTGCACTACATATAACCCTCTGCAGGACAGTATTTAAATGACAATTATTAATGGCATAGAAGGGAAAAATTACTCCCTTCTATACCTTCTGTTCATTGAATAGTTCCTTAAATGGAAATATTTCTGAACCACTAGAACTAAGCATGGTATGTATAATTAATAAATAAGATAATTATACACATACACATCTATCTATAGATAGATGTATATTAGGGGTGTGCGAAATGGGCCATATTTGATTTGGGTTTGGATTTGGCCTGATTTGGGGGACAGTGATTCGATCCATTGATTTGGATCACTGCCTCTATTCGATTTGGCCAAATCCAAATCTGAAGATTCGATGCTGATTTGGAGAATCAGTGATTTGTACATAGACACAGATTTAAATGTTTTTTCTACATACTTCGAGGTACAAGGCACGGATTGTGAATACTGAGATGGTGGGGTGGATGGAGCATCCCAGAGGAACACGGGGGGGAGGGCCCGTGTGCTCAGGGGCGGATCCCCCTGCTTCCCACTGGCTTGGAGCCCCCCAGACCCAGGAGGAACCAGTTGCTGAGCCAGGGGGCAGGGGGAGGGTCCCCTATGCGCTCTGCAGTGGATCCAGAAGTGGACTGTAAGTGCTTCAGGTCCCCTTCTGGGTCTACCACCAAGTGCACTGGAGACCCCCCCCACACCCCCGTGGGACACTCCCTCTTCCCCACTATCTCAGCATTCAGGAGCCACCTGGTACCTTGAAGTATGTCGAAAAAACATTTAAAGCTGTGTCTTTGTCTGAATCATTGAATCTCTCTTAATTGATTTGGAGGGTTCCGATTTGATTCAGAGAGATTAAAGGGTCTCCTGATTCAGTTTGGATTTGGAGATTCGGCTGCTGAATCGAGGCGAATCTCCATTGAATCGCATCGGTGACTGAAGCTTTGCACAGCCCTAATGTATATATTTATATCAGATATATTTTTAAAAGATCAGATACAGTTATATCCATTTTACAGTCTCTAACACTGAGGAGTTCAGTTCATTGAAGTTCAGCTTAAAAGTCCAGACATAGCAAGTTAAACTTCAATTATATATGTGTGTGTGTGGATTTATTAATTTATATAAATTAAATTTGACTTGTTCTAAATCTGGATCCTACTACTTTTAAGTTCAATCATTCACTGAACTGATCTTCTCAGTGCTAGAGACTGTAAAGTAGATATAACTGTATCTGATAGTTTTGAGTGAGGCTTTTGCTGATATTTTAACTAGAGTAGAAAGAGCAACCGGTAAGCTGATCAAGGGGATTTTTCACATTTTTGGGACCCAATTCATCACAATGTCACTTCATTTTTTGGTCAGTATAACTACTACTGGGAGGAAAAAAGGAATTAATTCACTGGAGATTAGTTCCTTTAACGTTTATATTGTAACATTACCACCTTAAAGACACGCTGTGCTTCCTTTCCATCCAATGGCATGGGATCCAGTGAATCCCAAATCTGTCATTTAATACCTTAATTAGTATTGCTCTCTTGGCAGTGTATTTTAAGACAGGGAGAGGATGTCAGAGAGGTTATCCTATGCTACTCAACCCTAATAATAGTTGCATGAAATATACATTGTCTTAACAGGGACACTGACTTATAAGGTTCAAAAGGAAAGAAAAATCACCCAAGGAAGTAAAATCAAGCTTAAAGCCAGTCACACTTTCTCAGCTATTTTAGATATAAAAAAATTGTTTAGCTGATGTAATTAAATAGCATTAAAGTCACAGTGATTTTCTGTGGAAAGGTGAACTATAGGTCAGGCTAAGGTTGCATTCTTGAAATAATGTTAGACTGCACGCCTGTGTCCTCATGGGATCCCATTCATATCAGTGGATGAAACAATTCATCCAGACAATGCGCGCTGCAGGATTGGAGTCTATCACACCTTATGTTTTGTTGACATTATTTAACTTGAATACAAAGAACAAACACTTAGGAGAAACCATTCTTCGAAAGATTCAACAACCTCACTTCTTTTAAAGTAGGGCTGAAATAGTTCTTGAACTATCACTTTGATTCTCCATCCAGCAAAAATGTGGCTTAAAAGAAATGAAAAAATAGAAAAAGAAATAAAAAAGAAATGCAAAGAAAAAGAAAGAAACCTTTCAAACATTTTCTTATGCATCATAAAGTACAAAATATGGGTATAGACCCTTTTTTCCACTTTTACATATCACCTTTAGGGAAAAACAAAAATGTTTAAAGCGACTAAGCAAAGGCTTAAACTTAACCTAGAGGCAAATCAGTAACTTTATACTGAAATGTCATTCCTTTATGTGTTCAGGAGAGTGAAATGAATAATGGAGAAGAATTTATCCACTCATCTTGGGATAGGCAGCCACCTGGAATATAGTTTCCATTTGCTAACTTTAAGATTTAGCTTGCAAGAATATAGTGATCCAGGGCCTGAAAGGATATACTAAACTGTTTATGCAGTATTTTTCCATACTTTATTACCTGTGCTGTTTTAGGAGTAAACCACAGGGAAACCCATATAGGAGAGGGCCAAAAGAGGCTGAAGGTCACTTCAGAATTTTCAGGAAAGCATCCCTTTTAGTGTGAGCAGTTTGGGATGATGTTTTATGGGGAAAGGGCAACACCTCTCACTATCTTAGCTACAGGGCCTCTAGAAAAAGGCAATTCCAGGTCAACGGCAAAAAAATTCATTCATTGTAGATGGCAGTAGTTTAGTTAGGCTGTATTGGCTGTCCCTTGCTGCCTTCAAGAACCAGTATATTCGTGGTTTCCCCACTTACTAAAACCTGTGATGGCATTTAGAAGGCAATGAAATTGATTTAAGACCAGAATCTTTCATGGACACTTATGGACTGAGATGAATATGGTGGCATGAATATGGTTGGTTCCCTTTTTTGATACTTGCATCCCAAATCCTACAAAACATCTATTAGAGCATATTGCACAAAATGGGTCATCACTCGAGCACAATGATATGTACTTTCTCTGTGACTGGAGTTAGGGGGGAAACTGTCTCTGTAGAGTTCCTTCCCCTTGTATCAACAGTGTGGCTATGCCAGAGTTTATTATTTTCTTTACTGTTCCTGTTGCCCTCTCTTTTGTTATGAATGTATACACCTCCAAAGCAGTTGGATGAATCAGTCTGTCAGTTAGAGTGTGGTACCAAAATGCCCCAGAGTCATCATCCATATAGACTACCACCATTTTCTAATAAATTTATCAGAGGTGTGATACCATGACCATAAGATGTTAAGATTCCTTTAATGCAATGAACCTTTTAGCTCAGCTAGGGTACTGGAGCACTCTGGGGTGTCTTGAGACCCTTTCAAAGGTGCTACAGGTTGCCATGCAATGCTAACATTCTTAAGTGTGCAAACATGATTCACAAAATAGATCCAGACATTTCAAATAGGAATCTATAGTGCTAAAACATTCTGACCTGTTGTTATCTTCCTGAGTTCTTTGCAACAGAAGAATTGTTTTTCTGTAGTCAAAAAAGCAAATGAAAAGTAGAGATGTCATTTTCCAAGAGGTGCCTCAGATCTAAAACAGTTGAGAACCATTTGTTCTACTGAGTGAGGTGCCAGCCGTCAGACAGCTTGGGAAGGAGCTATGTGGGAGATTCACAAGCTTGTGACAAAGGAATTAAATACTTCTTTTGTATTGGGTACTTTAGTCTATTTATGGTCTCCTGGGGAGGAATTTTAAAATTGGTCATTAGCCTCAAAGGTGGTTTGGGGAGGGAGGGAGACTTCCTGAACTCAGAAAGAGTTTGTGATGGTTTTAATGTGACTTCATGAAAATTCTTGTTTTTAATATTTAAGTTAGTTGCTCCTAGTGTGACTCTGGATCTTTCCCATAATATATTTGACTTGCAAAGAAAGCAAATTAAAGAGGAAATGGTCATGATTAACCTTTCTGGTTTGAAGCAAACCTAGTTACATTGCAGGCCCAAACTATCACAGACATGTTTACCCTAGATCAGTAAAATGTTGAATCAAACAAATAATTCTATTATAAATGGATAATAGTTGGCCCTTCCCTCTGCTATGCTAGGCTCTGCCATGCTGGGCTCCCAGTGCCCTTAAAGAGTGTTATGGACAGACAGATGGACTAAGGCCTGAGGACCAAGTTACAAAAAGAAGGCAATTGGATTTGAGGCAACATCAAGAGAGCTGTGCAAATGAGTCCCAAGAGAAGGCTACTGTGAGAGGACAATTAGATGCACAATGCCATCAAGAATGCTGTGCAAATGAATCGCAAGAGGAGGCTGCTGTGAGAAGACAATTAAATACGTAACATAATCAAGAAAGTTTTGCAAATGAGTCCCAAGAAAATGCCACTGTGAGAAGACAGTTACATGCACAACGCCATTAGGAAAGTCACCATCAAGAAAGTCACCATTCATCCATCATTCTTAATGGGAAATTCACTAGTACTGTTATAAGCATGAACCACGATCCACTGGAACCAACAGAAGACTACCATTAACTTCAGTGGGCTTTGGATCAGGCCCTTTGTCTTGCACTATAGATTTCATAGACATTAGGGCTGGAATGGACCTCATGAGATATCAAATACAATACCAGTGCTTAATAAGTTAGAGTCAAATAACTTTGTCTTTCCCTCCCTTCATCATTTTCTAAAGCCCGGTGTCCCGGAGAACAGGGTAATGAACAGGACTCACCTGCAGCTCAGCACCCTGAAGGGAGGGGAGTAGACGAGGAGGGCTATGGGGCCCAGCTGGCCGGTGAGCACCAGGACCGGGAGTCATGGTCGCTTAAGGGCAGGTCAAACGGTGTCACCCCATGACTGGGGAATGAGGCCAGCAGATAAAGGACGTACCAAAGGTGGCGTGAGGCCGGGGGTGCAGGGGTGGTGGAGCCCCATGAAGTGACCACCGAAGGATCCTGGGCCACGGAGTATCCTGCATACCGACCCCTTACACCGAGGAACACCAAATCGTGGTGGGTGAGAACGGGGTTGGGGACATGGAGAGAAGAGAGCGACTCCAACACTGACAAGATCCCAACAGGTGTTTGACACCTACCTGCAAGGCAACTTGAGAAAGGTTAATTGAAGCCCAGTGGTCACACCCTGCTAAAGCAGTGGTTCTCAAATGTTTTAGACTCAAGGCACACCTTGGAAAAGTGCCAACTTTTATCAGTTTATTAGAACAGTACCCTGTTTTGATTCTATTTATGGCAGTATCAGCATTTGCACTCTAGAAAGCCCATCCTTTTGAGAGTGTATAGCTCAAGATATAAAAATATGGCCTCAAGTTGATATTTGAAATGGAGAAAAAGGTAGAAATATTTTTAAGTAGCATTGATTATTTTAATCTATAGCTAGATAGATATCTATATAATATATAACATATATATATATAAAAAACATATAGGTATATATTTTTTCTGGTGAACAGTAAATACCTGAATCTGCTTGTATTTAGAGCTGTGCAAATGAGAAATAACCCTACTGAAAACACTGGGTTTACACCAACATAGAGTTGGGTGTTCAAGATGTATTGCAGTCTTAACTTCAGCCTTGAACAGCTGTAATTATATGTGCCTATGAAGTGAAAACCAATCGAAATAATTATAAACTGCTTCAGTTGTATCAGACTTTATCACCTGTAATAATGAAACTTTACTTGCCCCAACTATCATTATTTATTCTGTATGTCTATCATAAACTTGACTACCTTGGTTTCTAGAAAAAGGGAGGAGGGGAGAAGTATAATCAGAAATAAAGTGGCAGCAACCATATCTACCTTCTGTTGTATAGTGTTTTAAAAATGTGGATAATAGATAGCCATACTGTGGCTCTGAAAACACTCACACCCATGGGTAGTCTAGCCAAATTCATTGGAGCTACTCATGCAAGTAAAAACAAGCACCTAAATGTTTTTAGGATTGGGGCCTGTATAATTACGCAGCTGGTTAGACTGTTTACTTTTCAGCCCTCCTACTGCATTTGTCATGCAATATATTTTTCAAAATAGTGATAATTATATCATCATCCAAATTAGACATGGGGGAAAGGTTAATAATATTCTCTATATCTTAATGAAAACAAAATTGTCCTGTACATTGCAGTATCATAAGTGAGTACATAATACGCTTTATATTTAGAAAAATCCAAGGACTCTTTTTTTTAACTGTAATCTGTAATAGTGAGAAATGTGGCATTAAAAACTGTTTTTAGGTAGAAGCATGGGTGTGGCCAACAAAAGCCAAGAAGCAGTCAAAGTATACTGACTTTTAGTAAGGTATTTTGGGGAAAAGGCTTGTTGTGAACTGGCTTATCTGCTTCCTGGAGCAGCAAAATGCTTATGTGTTATGTAAGTCCTGTTAGATTCAAGTAGTGCAGAGGCCTTCTTGCTTATCTTATTCACAGAGGTGACTTCACTTCTTGTTACTCAGTCAGACTGCTCTCAACCCTAGTGTGCATGAACAAGTAGAGGGGAAAGGGTCAAGGATAACTGCAGACCATGTACTCAGAGGAGTATAGGTATGAACAACTGGTGCCTCCCATGACTGGGGCAGCACCATAGTGGTGAGTGGTGAGCGGGGACTGCCCGCAGCTACTGCTGACCATGTTGGCAGTGGGGTGGGAAGAAATGTGTGGGTGGCAACCATCCACAGAAGCAGCTTCGGCAGTGGCCAATCTCGGGAAGCAAATGCCCCCCTATAGCCTCCTCCCCCCGCAACACATTGCCTATGAGTCTAGAGATTTCTTCTTCCATGTTCTTCATAGAGTAAGTTGCTCCAACGTCTGTGAGAAGGAAGTGCTGCATCTCCCTTAAGGGACTGCAGAGGTGAAAAGCTGTAGAGATGGGAGCAGAGCATATCACAGGGGTGGGCAAAATGTGGCCTGGGGGCTGGATGCGGCCCACCAGGCCATTTTGTCTGGCCCACGGGGCCCCTAAAAAATTTAGAAAATTAATATTAATCTGCCCTGGGCTGCCTGTCATGCGGCCCTCGATGGGTTGCCGAAACTCAGTAAGCGATCCTCCGCCCAAAATAATTGCCAGCCCCGGTGTATCACCATACAGAATGATTCAAAGTGCACATATACCTTGTGCTCTAGAGAGATGAGTTGAGAGACACAAGCCCAGGGGAATGGTCCACTGCATGATCAGCTTGGTGCCACAGTTTTTGTGTCCTGTACTGTTCTTTACAGGCATGGAGCAGATGACAATGAAGTTACGGAGAAGGGAAAAATATGGAATCTCATTTTTATAGACTTTTTACAATTATGGCCTTTTATCAAAATATATTTCTTTTGGTCTGATTTTGCATTGACCTTGGAAGTCATTATTCATTTATTCCTTGTCTGAAGACTACCTCATATCCATTCTGCAGTGGGATACATGACCAATATTTAGCATTTATTTCAAAGAGAGTTTTGATTCAGAGATTCAAACCCAAGAATGAGACATTTCATTTGTCATGTATTGAGACTGGAGTATATAAAACTAGGAAATAGGTGCCACCAATTGAAGATATTCAGATAATTCAATGTACACTATACTTTTAGGTGCCTAAGAAGTGAAAACTAAAGGTACAATTATAAACTACTTCAGCTATATATCTTCAGACCAAGTGAAACTCGCTAAGTGGTTGGTTTGTATGGAATGCTCAACTACTATTTCTGCTTCTGATAAATAACATCTGAAAATTGCCATAACTAATCTTATTTATTCCATATTATATACTTGACTACCTCAGTTTCCCTTTGTTTGCTATTCAGCTGTTGTGTCTTATTCACGGATATGTGACAAAGAAATGCACTTACTATGAGGAATATATTGATATATACCGTCAATGTCAGCTGGAATATAGAGTAAAATAAAGGGGAGTAATGAGAATGTATAAACAAACAGCCTATGCTGTTTCATGTTGACACATATATGACACTAATCCAGAAACTTATGCCAGAGGCAAGTGAAGTATGTTTTGAAACACTAGAGGTATTCCTTCCGGGAATGCTCATATGGTACGATTTCTGTCTCATTGCTTTCAGTCAGACTCCACTGATCTATTAACAAAGGTATCAATATCTGCAGTGGAAGATATGTGGGATGTATTATTTCTGAAGATGTCTTTTTTGCATCTTGCAGTACACACTGATATACTTGTTAAATTCTAGCAGCAAAGAGATTTAAAAAAGTATATAATTTTAACCTATAGTTAAAGTATAGCAGTAGCAACCTTTTTATAACACAGGTCATGTACTAAGAAGCACAGCTTCATGTTGTAAAGAAATGCATAGAAAATGTTGCTCTAGTAATCAGAGCTTCAATTCAAGTGCTGGAGTATATTTGTGTAATTTTGCAGAATCATTTTCTTTGCACGTGTGTTTTCATAATAGCTGAAAACAATAGCTGAAAACAGAGACAAGAAATAGAAGTTCTCACAGAAGTTCTAAACTTCACAGATGGTTCAGACAATAATAGAAATTTATTTCCTGAAAACAAGGTTTTATGACAGAAATTCTGACTCAGCTTGTGAGAAGGAGTCGGAGATGTTGTCCACTAGAAATAGGTAAGGCCATGTTTTCAGCCTTCAGGTTTCCAAAGTTATTTACCAGGTACATTTACAATGGATATTCTTCATCTGCTGAATTTATTAATCACTTTTGTTCATGGTTAATATTTCTAAATGTACTATAGTGTAAAGGATGGAAAGATGTTCACTTATTTAAATCTCTCTAGTGATTTGTGTATTTTAGGGATTGTTGAAAAGGCTGATACTTTCATACTGTTGGAAAAAGACCAAATTATTTGGAAATACCTGGATTCAGAAGCAGATATAGTAAAAGTAACAGATTATAAGTGGCTGGGGATTGAAAAGGAGTAAGGGTGGCTGCAGTAACACATGGCCTATGGCAGCAGAGGCCCGCCTTTTTGGGAGATGTGCCACAAATAAGTCCTGAATGCTTCCCAGGTGTCACTCCACTCCAGTCCCCTTCCTCTGGTGATCTGCCACTCTGCTTTCTGTTCCTGACCCTAGGCTCTCTGCTTGATCTGCTTTCTGTTTCCTTACCTGCACTCTGGCCCAGTTTACTGCTCTGCTTTGCTTTCTGTTCCTGGCCTATCTGCCATTGTGCTGCCTGTCTTCTCCCTAATCTGTTGTGTGCCACATACAGAGGCCACCTGTGCCACTTGCAGCACCTGTGCCTTGGGTTGGTCACTTGGCCTATGGAAAGGTAAAAATTCTGAAGTTTCTAATACAGTAGGATAGTGGAAGATCTACTGGTGTACAGTCTACCGGTATTTCACCGCTGCAAGCATCAGGACTATTGCCCAAGTCCAGCCATACTTCTGTACTCTATGTTTTTATATACTCAGATGTAACTTCCTCCCCTGAAAAAGCATTTTTACTTTGTGGAAAAGCCCAAGTAAAAGCATGCTCAGAAGAGAAGCCAGATAAGGTAGGTTTGCTGAGTAAGAGTTTGTGGCAGTTTAGAAAGCACCCTCCCAAGCTGCAAATTATCAAGATTTTCCCTCACAGATGAAGGGCTTTAGAGGTCCCAAAAGCCAGCCTTAGGAATCCTCAGAGGGGATGGTACAGTTCAAAAAACATCTTGACGTCCATTTTGCTGGGATCATTTGATCCCAGTGGTCTTTCCTGCCCATGTGCAAGGGGGCTGGACCTGATGATCTGTAAGGTCCCTTCCAGCCCTTCACAACTTGTAAGGTGTCTAGCCTATGGAATAAACTCCCTCCAGAGGTGATGCAATTGCCTACCCTGGAAATCGTCAAGAGGAGACTGGATAGTTATCTTGCTGGGGTCACCAGACCCCCACCCGTCTTTCCTGCCTGGTGCAGGGGAGCTGGACCCGATGATCTTCCGAGGTCCCTTCCAGCCTTACAGTTGATGAACCAATGAATTATGAAACTTATGGTCTCAAGCAAACCAATGACAAACTTCTATTTATAACACATCTTTGCGCTTTCAAGGGCCTCTTCATAGAAAGAGCTGCAGCTTTGCCTCTACACCAGCCAAACTCTTAAGCATGTGGTAAGCTTGAAGTGTGTGAGTAATCTCAGACAAGTGTGGTTGAAGTGAAACTCTTACTTAAGAGATACAGTAAAAAATAAAACGAGATCTGAAATGAGTCTTGAGAATATGATCTCAGTATGATACCAGAATAAACCGGGAGAAGAGGCTCCTGCTGTTGTTTCAGTGGTCATCTTTGCTGAACGTAAGTGACTAGATTCCCCTCTGCCCTCCTCCTCCACCCTGATACACATTACCTGGGATTAGAGAGATCCAAAAGGAGTCATAAATAGGCTGAATTATCATTCCCTTCCTGGTTTTTGCCAGTATTGTAGTGTAGAGCTTCCACCATTTCCCACCCCCCTCTTAATATGTGAAAAAAACAAGACTTCTAATGAAGAGAAGTGAAGGAATGAAGAATTCAGTCATTTTCCCCCATTAACATAACATGGCTTCCTCATAACTTGAGCCCGTGGAATCAATCTTTTTTTTCACCAAACACTGATGTTCTGTCAGTATGTATCAATGTTAGTAAGGTTTCTGAGGAAACCTTTGGTTCCAGATTTCTTTGGAAGTGACCGCTTCCAGAGAAGGAGGGTGAGCCCCAGATAGATCCAATAGTGAGTAACTTTGGACTTTTGATCCCAAACCAGATGTTTAGTTGCAACCCAGATGTTCTAATGATTTTGTTTTCATTCTGATGTGGAACAAAAGTAAATTTCAAAAACTTGAGGGTTATTGTGAAACAAGACTGTTGTTCTCTAGCCAGCTCTACTTGTTAACTAAGAAGGCAAGATACTGATTTTTATGAGTACTTTGGTATAAATGCTTCACAAACGGCTGGGCCAGGCTGAGTTCCTGGCTGCCTACAGGCTCTGGCTGCTTGTTTCTGTCTGTACGTGCTCATCCCTACTACTGCAGCCGCCCAGAGTACCTGCCTGGGCTACCTGCATTAATACAATTTTAAGATAATACAGGCAGATCTCACAAACTCTTTAATCCTAGGTCATATGTACTGAGCTGCTTGATAGAGCATGAGCTGGGTCTGTCATGTTTGTGGAGCAAAATGAAGAGGAGCACTAGTGGAACCTACTACCTTTTCATTAGGCCACTCATGATAATGTCCCTTTTCAGGGTAAAGTACTGAGCCCATTCTTGTGATTCATCCAACTTCGCTGCTCATTTGGAGAAGCAAGCAACTATTTCCATAAGAATAGTAGTGGACCTATACCAGAGCTATAAGATGAACACTGTTAGACTTTGCATAAATTAAGATGTGGATCTAGATTTCTCCACTGATTCGTAAAATTTCCATGTCAGTTTTGAGAAGATGTGGAAGATCCAAACTCAGCATTTTGGTCAGCCCTTGTGTCAATGAGTAATTCATTCAAGGTTGCACTATTTATCCCTCCTTATTTTTAAGGCAACCACATTTTTAATGGCAGCTTTTTAAAATTCTACTTATAAGGGGACCTTTCTTCTCTATGGGCTGAATTCTTCTTCATTTGGTCTCCTCTAGCTGCTTCATTGCATGCAGCATACACAAAGACATATTTTAAATAGGAAATGAAGGATTGCAGGGTGAAAATGATGCAGATAGGGCACTATGGATGCTGATGCTTTGGCACTGTACTCAATGGGTGTTTATCTGTGAATTCAAAAGGAGGAGAATTAGGTCATAAGTGGATTATTGAACCCTATGGAAGGAAAGCAAATGGGAATCAATTGATAAAATGAATCTGCTACTGTCTTTGCACAGTGCACTGATAATGGCTCTGAGACTCATGGTTTCTGGGTTATTTTTTGTGTCTGATGAGGACTTGATATGTTACCTTAGATATATTGCGTGATCTCTGCATGCCTGCCTTTTACGCATTATGGGGAGCAACGGCAGTAAAGAATTTCAGTACAAACTCAAAGATAAAACCAGGAGATGATATAGGGGCTTCCAGGATGACAGCAGCAGAAGGAATGTAAGAATTTCCTTGAATCACCACAGAACTAAAAAATGACCTTTAGCAGTCAGAAGAGAGCACTGATATCCTGTAGAGGTGACAAAAGTCAGCAGATTCTCAGCACTGCTAGTGACTGAGCAGAGGAAAGACTTTGATCCTGTGCCTAAACAAAGAAAAGGAAGACGCCTTCATTTATTCCTTGCCTTGTACAGAAAATGAAAATTCAACCTCCATTTATTGTTCATTGACAGCAACAGAAAGACTCCCATTCACTTCATCAGGTATTGGTCAAATTGCAGGGAGAACTTATTCACTGATTAAGAGAAAAGGTATAGGACTGCAGCCAGAAGGTGGTAGAAAGCACTCTACTTGGGCATTGGGGTGGAAACTGTCTGGTGTAGATGAGGGTTAGGATGTCTCATCTATACAGGACACCTCAGCAGGGTGGAAGTAGCCAGTGGGTAAGGTGATGCCTGAGGAGCTATTGGGAGGGACCATGCAGCAGCTGGGAGAGGAATCAGCAGGCTGACTAGGTGGGGTCAGTCATTTGGCTAGGTCAAAGTCTAAGGTCTTTCCAAGTTTAGTGGCTCATGGGGCTAGCATGGATAAAGTGCACTGGTTTCTGTAGCCAACAACATATAAGGGAGTGATGTGACTAGCACCATACGTGGCCATCTTTGTTTGGGCCATCAGGCCCAAGTGATCAGCTACCCATTTAAAGCTCGGTTGAGGGTGGATGGAGAGGCCTTTCATGTGAATGCAAACCAGAGTTCAAACTGTAACCTCTGAAACCATAGCAAATGGCTCAGAACCATTCTGCCAGTGTGTGCCATACATAGTTAGGTACTCCACCTTTATCTAAACTGGTGCATTCCTGTTTGAGCATTTCATGTTTATTTAGTTTAATCTGTACTTAAGGAACCTGTGTTTTAAAGTTTTCATACAGAAACATTTTTATTTAAAACAAACAAAAATGCTGTAGTTTCTCCCTTTTTCAGTCACAGAAAAGTAAAACAACCTGCATCCCTCAGGATATGCAAAAAGAAGTGTTTAGGTTTAAAATTCTTGAGCGAACATAGATAACTGATATATTTCCTACTACTAATTCACTGCAAAGTCAGAATACATGCTTATGATGGACCCAGTTCTGCTTTCCTTATATTTAGTTAGTAATAATACACTGGGTGAGTATTACCAACTGCAATGACAGGGCCCTGTTCAGGTGAACTTTTTAGTTTGTGTCTAAATCCCTGGTGAAAACAACATGCATAATTTTAAGCATGCATTGAAGTTCAATTGATTTCGATGGAACTGAAACAAATGCTTGAAGTATGTATGTATATGCTGCCCTGAATAAGATGCTATCTGGTATCAGGGCCACCAGAAAACAGCAAACACTTCTGGTCTACAAGAGCAAATAAATGTTAGATGGAATATTAAAGGTTGTATTCAATTTTTGAAGGATTTTGTTTTTGTTTTCAGCCTCTGCCACATAATCTGAATGCATATTTTTACATGAATATGAAGAAAAAACTGAAAATGGAAAAACAATTGCTGTTCACTTTGAGACTGATCATGGTAGTTTTGCCATTGATTTTAACAAACAAAGGGTCAAACCCTAAAGCTATATTACATGGGTAGCTTTTTTTTCCATGGCAAAGCAAATTATTAATAAGATATTTCAGACATTTTTATTGGAATATCTATCATTTACATGTTTAAATGATGCTAAAATGCATGGGATATGAGGAAGCAGAATGCTTAGAGACACAAAGTACTTAATTGTCTTCAGATTAAGTATAGTAATGCCAGTACAAACTCCATGCATCCTTTGCGATTACCATAGGGTGACCTGGAATGACTGATTTCTCTAGGGTTACAAGTTAATGCCTTCTGCCCACAAACACATCTGTCTCTGTCCTTATATCTTGTGCCATATTTTGCCTTGACTTATACCTTGGGTTTATACCTTGTTGATCTCTCTCTTTTTTTCCTGTAAGATTGACATGAAGACACTAAACTGTTTTCTCTCTCCTCTTCAGCTGGGCTTCATGAGGACTGCAAGAACAAAAGATCTGTCCCTGTACTATGCTTTCTAAACATGTGTGCTTACTTTATATGGGGATTAGCTGTAGCTGTGTGTGCAGGTTGAAATCTCATATAATGTTGGATGCTTTTCCCTCTTTGATTATAGGTAGAAGTGTTTTCTTTACCCTGTTATATCTCTGAAAAAGGGCAGATTGACATGGACAGGGAGGTAAGTAAAAATAATGTTTACATTAAAAAAAAGTAGTTATTCCTAACATTTTGATATTCTACTATTATTTTGTAGGGTCGTAGGAGGAAAGTTAGCAGACACGTAGTCTCCTTTATATCACTGACAAGTAAAAGGGATGATTAACGAGTGTTGCAGACTATGTAGTAGGAAGAGAGGGCCTATAGAAGTTAAACAAAAGTGCCTTCAGAATTCAGAAAATTCCCATGTTCCATAGTAGGACCTCATTGTGCTTGTCTACTGTTTCTATTTTTGATTAGATTTATAAACACAGCACCACATATTTTCATGTGGCTTATAGCCCAGGGGCAGAATGAGATTGACTGCACTGAAACTGTGAGGCTTGTGAATTTCGGGCAAGGGATAGAGTGAAATAAGTAGGGTAATTGTTTTTGTGGAGTGACCGTGGGACCTCCTCTGTTCTGAATTACACATGGTTCAACCCTTTGACCTACCCAACCTCGGCAATGCCTGGTAGATCTCCTAAAGCTGTGCTGAAAGGTCCTATCAGTGACATGTTGGAACATTATCTGTCATGTGAGATGTGTGCCAACAACCATATTAAACTACATTAATTACTAGTGAGGCCGCGTTTGTGACAATCGCAACTTCATTTTAACCCATCGTCGTGTTGGTTATTGTTTAAACAGGATGTGCAGACAGGGATAATTTTATGGAATCAAAATGAAGTGTCAAGGTTTTATTAATAAGTGGCACTTTTTAGTTCATTTCACTTTCTTTTTATTTTTTTCACTGATTTTTTTTCCTTTGGTTGTTCTTATAGCCACTTTTATGTTTCAAAAATTAGAAAGGCAGTGGCAAAAAAGGCCCCTGAACTCTTAAAAATTATAAAAGAATGCCAAATTAATTGTTGCTACTTATTTAAACACAATGTAACATGTTATTGCAGTTCATTTTAAACTGTCTGCATAAGAAATCCTTGATATCAAAAACGCACAGGTTTTTTGTGATCACCCATGAACTTTTCCCCTGCATTTAGATGTTTGTAGCTTTTTCAGAGTCAATGTGCCATTTGATAAGCCAACCTTACATGGGTCTGAAACAGAAGGATAGAGTAAAACCTCTAAAACAGCTTTGTGTGGGGTAGCGGGGAGGAGGGGGGGCTGAGAACGATCAATTCCTATTGAAGGCCTGATATGCAGGATTTCAGTATAATCAGAATGTTAGGATGCGCATGGCCTCTATAGTTTCATAGTTTCTAGGGTCGGAAGGGATCTGAACAGATCATCTAGTCCGACCCCCTGCCATGGCAGGAAAGAGTACTGGGGTCAAACAACCCCAGCAAGGTGTTCATCCAGCCTGCTCTTAAACACCCCCAGGGTAGAAGCCTGTACCACATACCTTGGAAGTTGGTTCCAGGCCCTAGCCGCCCTGACCGTGAAGTAGCACCTTCTGATATCTAGCCTAAATCTACCCTCTGCCAGCTTGTGACCGTTATTACTGGTCATTCCTGGCAGTGCTCGGGGGAACAGTGACTCCCCCAATGCTTGCTGATCCCCTCTGACTAGTTTATAACAGGCCACAAGATCCCCCCTCAGCCTTCTCTTTTGGAGGCTGAACAGGTTCAGGTCCCATAGCCTCTCCTCATAGGCCCTGCCCTGCTGTCCCCTGATCATGTGGGTGGCCCTCCTCTGGACCCTCTCCATGCTGTCCACATCCTTCTTGAAGTGCGGCGCCCAGAACTGGACGCAGTACTCCAACTGCAGCCTGACCAGTGCCGCATAGAGGGGGAGGACCACCTCTTTTCACCTGCTTGAGATACATCTGTGGATGCATACCAACGTGCGGTTGGCCTTCCTAACTGCCTCCCCACACTGCCAGCCCATGTTCATCTTGGAGTCAATGATGACTCCAAGATCCTTTTCCGCCTCCATGCTGACAAGAGGGGAGTTCCCCAACCTGTAGGTATGGTGCCGGTTGTTCTTCCCCAGTTGCATCACCTTGCACTTTTCTGTGTTGAAACCCATCCTAGTCTCATCCGCCCACCCTATTCTCATCCGCCCACTCTTGTAACCTGTCTAGGTCTGATTGTATCCTGTTACTTCCTTCTAGTGTGCCCACGTCCCCCCACATCTTAGTATCATCAGCAAATTTGAACAGGGTGCTTTTTACCCCCTCATCCAAATCACTGATGAAGATGTTGAACAGTGCGGGCCCGAGGACCGAGCCCTGCGGAACCCCACTGCCCACGTCCTTCCAGGTTGAGAAGGACCCATCCACCACCACCCTCTGGGTGCGGCCCTCCAGCCAGTTGGCGACCCATTTGACTGTGTGGCTGTCTGCGCCACAGCCCTCCAGTTTCTTAATGAGAACGGGGTGAGAGACAATGTCAAAAGCCTTCCGGAAGTCCAGGAAGACTATGTCCACTGCTACCCCTGCATCTAATGATCTGGTGATCTGATCGTAAAAGGCCACCAGGTTGGTCTGACAGGACCTGCCACTGATGAACCTGTGCTGGTTGCCCCTAAGCATGCAGTCCCCTGCTGGCCCCTCGTGGACATGTGCCAGAATATTTTCTCGAACAGCTTGCCTAGGATCAAGGTAAGACTGACTGGCCTATAGTTTCCTGGGTCATCCCTCCTCCCTTTTTGGAAGATAGGAACCACGTTGGCCCTCTTCCAGTCCTCTGGTACCTCTACAGAGCACCACGAGTGCTCATAAAGCCGTGCCAGGGGACTTGCAATGACCTGGGCCAGTTCCTTTAGAACTCTAGGGTGGAGATCATCTGGACCGGCTGACTTGAAAATGTCCAGCCCCTCGAGAAGCTCCCTAACTAAATCCTCACTAACCCTTGGCCTAGGTGTGCCTCCCCTGGGGCCCGAGGGGAGCCCAGCATAGAGGTGGCTGTCCTGGTCCCTACTTAGGAAGATGGAGGCAAAGAAATCGTTAAACATGTTAGCTTTGTCGTCTGGTGTGACGACCAAGTTTCCCAACGCGTCCTGCAAGGGCCCCACATTACCCGGGACCTTCTTTTTACCTCCTATGTATTTAAAAAAGGACTTCTTATTGTCCTTAATCTGGGAAGCTAGTCTCAGTTCCATCTCCGCCTTGGCCTTCCTGATTACCCCCCTACATCCCCGAGTAACTGCAGAATAGTCCTCCCTGGGGATGACCCCTTCTTTCCATTGGGTGTAAGCCTCCTTTTTAGCAAGGAGACATTCCCGGATGCTTTTGGTGAGCCATGGAGGCTTGTGTGCTCTCCTGCTCCCTTTGATCCTCGTCGGGATTACCTTCCTTTGGGCTTGGAGGATCGTCTCCTTAAGGAGCGACCACTCTGAAGTGATTCTGAAAATGTATTTTACTTTGTGGTGGGCAAAGTCGGCTTGTAGAATACTGCACTGAATCCACAGCTCTGTTGTACTGGAATATACAATCTGTGTTATGGGAAGCACACGTGTATTTCACCCAGGGACAGAATCATACCCGTTTCAACTTGGCTTTTCCCTTTAGCCTTATTACCTAGATAGAACGTGTTTAAAAGAATTGGTATTTATTTTCCTTTCTTTTTTTTTTTAAATTGCTGGAGTTGGCTAGGAAAAAAAATGCATTTGACCCCACCAAGTGTCATTCTCATTAGCAGTGAAGAGTTTGCTCTCAACAAAATCTAACATGGAATGCTTAAAGCAGACAGGTGCAAATTACAAGCTGTTTCACTTTGGCTGTTATCCCTTAAACAGATAAAGTAATAGACTGGGGGAAGAGAAGGTTCCAGCTCCAGCTGCATAAATGAAAGCCTTAACAGGGACATACCAGCTGGTTACAAGAATTAACTGTAAATACCAACTAATATATTTGAGCGTGCTCACAGAGGAATATGTTTTTAGGAAGGCTGGGTCCATTTTTATGCAACAGGACTCTTCTTTGAAAATTGTGTTTAGCTCCATGCTCTCACTGAAGTGAATGAGAACAGAAGCCAACATACCTGTTCCTGTTTACCATCATTACACTCCTTAGAGCATTTCAGACATTATTAGGTTCTTGGAGCCCTACCAGATTGACAGTATTTCCAGCTACTTCTCTTTTGGCTGTATTCAAACAAGGCCCCAAAGGAAAAAAAAAAATAAAACCATGGATGAATCTGCTGAGCTAGTGTGCTGATGTTAGAAACAGTTGTTCATATTAGGAACACCTAATTTAATTTCATGAAAGAGACATAACATGCCAGTATGTGTATGAATCTAAGGTATGCATTTCCTAAAAGGAACAAAAACTCTGTCATTCCAAAGTTGCTCTTCTTTTTGACTTCCAGCTTGCATGGGGACTGCTGTCTGGAAGCAGTAACTTTAACTTTAACTCTAAGGCTGCTGATGAGGTCTGTCTGTGTGATCTTCCTAAGCAGATAAGGGTAGGGAGACAGCTCAGAGCAGAGCTTGTTTACAACAGGACAGAAGAAAACAGCTAGACATAAATGAGGGCTGACGGTTTCATGAAGCACAATTGGTTGATCACAGATTCAATCTGACTGCCCTGAACTGAGCGATGATCCGTACAGTATGCAAAATTCACTTTCTTGCTGGTCTGTGCCCACCAGCCTTGCAGCAGCTTTCCCTGAGCCCCTCAGCCATAGCTTTGAGTGGAACCAGAACTGAACACAGCACTGTTGTACCCAATTCCTTTTGACAACAATCACATTCTTTTAAAAACTTCATAGGTTTTAGTTGTCACCGGTTATAAATGAGTTTTGTTGTTGTGGTGGTGGTGGTGCTTGCTGTTCTCACATGGATTTTATTTTCATATTGTTTTGCTAAAAAATAGCATGAGAACAATTTGTGCATTTTAATGACAGCAATGCATAGAACAGAAAAGGCATTTAAAAGTTTAGATTGCCATTTAAGTTTCAGGATGGTGGGATTTATTCTTTATGAAGATCCCAAGTTATCACCCACCTTTGCACAATACAACATGATCATGTTGTAATATTATATTACAGGAGTGTTTATTTTTTTAGGACTTGCTGCACAAATCCAGAAAATGGAAATCACCATTAGCAGAAGCATCATGATTTAAATTTGACTTTGAAAACTCATTGGCTTTTGTGTGTGCTGATCAGGTATAGGAAAGTCTGACACGCATTGATTTGGGATGTAATTTGGGCCAGTTCCTCAGCTGTTATAAATTAGTGGTGCTCACTTAAATTGAGATAGTTTCTTCACTTTACCTCAGCTGTGCATCTGGCTGAAGATGTTTAAACATATTGCATTCTTTGAAAATATATATTAGTTCATAACTATTTACAGGTAGTTTGCTATAATTAAAGTGATATATTTGGGTGTAGATGCGTGCGTGACCATATTATTGTATACAGGCATATAGAATGGAGCATCATGCTGAAAATATGGCAAAGGGTCATTTAAAGAGTTTGCTTTAATTTGCAGTTTGAAATCTAAGTATTGTAGCTACATGCAAATTGATTAAAGAACAATTACTTTAGACATAAATTTGCATAAATGCATAAATTAACTACTGGTGACTAATGATAAAATGAATATA
Source organism: Crocodylus siamensis (assembly GCF_052110815.1). NCBI lineage: Eukaryota > Metazoa > Chordata > Crocodylia > Crocodylidae > Crocodylus > Crocodylus siamensis. The sequence goes on along the minus strand of NC_143397.1, from coordinate 129,963,454 downwards.
AAATGCCACTGGATAATTTCCTGCCTGTTCTCTGATGAGAAGACAAAGTATCATAAAAGGGGGAAAGAGCTAAAATTAAAAAAAAAGGATGTAATTTACACTGTTTGAAGGTACCCATGTGTAAAAGTGAAGGCTGAGGAAATTGACCGGCAATAGGTAGGACAGGAAAATGTCTCCTAATTTCCTCTGAAGCACAAAGTGACAAGAACATGTGTTAGTTATACAGAGGCCAGAGAAACATACCATTATTCTGGTATGTTGAGAAGTAACTCTGAAAGAATTTATCTGTACTGTAGAAAATTAGCTATTTCTTTCACTGCAAATATATGAATGTGTGTGTTAGAGCTTAGGGGAAGGAGATAAAAAATTGACAGAGAGAAGAGCACACCTTTTAGAAAAAGTACACTTCTGGCACATTAAACGTCAAGTATATAGTTTCCTTTGAAGTTTTTTTGTAAGTCAACAAGGGCTACTGATACATTGCATCAAGTGTTTTTTTAAAAATTACCAGTATCTCGAGTTAAGGCAAGTCAAGTGATAAGTAATTCTGATTACTGTGTCTGGAAAGTAATATGTAATGTTAACTTTGTTGGATGTGGCGAGATGAAAACACAGTCTCATCTTTACAATTTTTGTGATTTTATTTTATGCCATTTAAAACGTATATAGCATGAGCTTCTGTATCTAAAAGTTGACAATAGCAAATTTTGCAGCTTACAGCTTGGCTTGCTTTTGAAATTTCAAAATGCAGAGAGAATGGGAATATATGGGAGTCAAGTCCCTTGCTGCTGTAGATCATCATAACTCCATCAGAATTAACAGAGATGTTCTGAGTTACATGAGCTGAGCACCTGACTCTGAATTTTTCTTGAAGTTATTTACATACATTTGAAAGTTTCATGTTACAATTCTGTATCTCGTACAGCTTGATAAGAATAAGGAACATGTAATGAATAACAGTGTTACCAGTGGTATTTAACTCTCCAAAATTTATAAAATGCAATTTCTTAGCTATACAGGAATAAACAAAAATGTTTTAATATTGCAGAAATGATGTTATTTTAAAATCATGTTACTTTTTATTTTAAAAATGAAAGTTTTAGTTGAAAAATCATAAACATTTAAGTGAGGAGTTTTATCCCTGAATTCACTGGTAACGACTTCGTTGCAATAGGATAGCATCTGTAAAACTTTAATTAATAAAAATGAATTAATATTTATAAAGTGAGAGCTTAACTATTAAACCATTTTTTGCAGAGAATTTCCTATTCACAGAACAGTTACATTCTTACCTCAGAGAAGTGTCAGCTTTTCAATATATTTAAAATATAAATATATTTAAAATATTTTTATCAGTATTGAGTATCTGTATTTCTTAATGTGTGAGCATGATGGTCAAAGTATTATTGCAGATTTTTATTGATTAGGTCAATTCCAGACTTCATTTGCAATTGACATATACAGTCAACTGGGAAAGACATAATATGTGAAAAGTCTTTGTAAAGTTATATATTTTCAATGAATCTTGTAATTAAACCTTTTGTATTGACATTGTCTAGGAGCTGCGTTGCTAGCAGGGGTCCTAATTTCAGGACACTTAAACTACTTGTCTTTAAAATTTGGTTTATTTTTAAAGGTTAACCAGTTTACAAAACAGTTACAAAATTCTAAAATAAGTATGTCTGGGTTTTTCTTATTCAGCTATTTTACTTTAATCACTTCCTTCCAAATTTTTAATATTATGTAAACTCTTCACCCAATCCCTGGCTTTGCTGTAAGCATTGATTATATAGGGTTATATTCAACTGTGGTCTCATATTTGAGTCTCTCACTTGCTTCAGTACAAGGATAAAGTTTAAAACTTTGGGAAGTTTATTGCATTGCTATTCTATGTCTTTGGTGCTTTACATCTCCTGGAAAATTAATTTAGGACTTGAAAAATCACTAGTGAAATTTGCTGCTATTTGTCTACCTTCTAACCATTGTTTACATACTTCAATATTAAACAAACTTTCAGCATTGCAGTGAATTCTGCATCTCCCCACAACTTATAATCATGACACCTCTTTCGTGACATCTCCTGAACTCCTAGTATTTTTGGAGGAAAATGGTGATTTACTGTTTTATATAAATCTAGAGATCTCATTTCCTTGTTATTGACACACACAGTGTTCCAAATGGACCTAGAAAGTAAACAGTCATGGATGGCAGAGGGAAGACTATCTGTAAGAAATATGCTTCATAACCAAACTTTTTTTAATGGAGCACCTACATTTTGAAAGTGAAATGGAGCAGTGGTGCTGAATTCATACTCTAAAGAGAAGGTTTTTTTTAACCCTCTTCATTTGTTATGGTTTCTTTACATTAATTAAAATGGTTAAAAAATAGTATTTTAATGTGACCTTCATTTGGCATTTGTTTTAACTTTTCTTTTCCTATTTTATTTAATTCTTCCACTTCTGTTGTTCAATTAGTGTTTGACCCCTTTAGCAGAGATGTAAATTAAATGACATTTCAATGCCATCCCATATTTAAAATACTGTGGTAGTTGTGGATCATAAAGAATGATCTTCGTTCTTTAGCTAATTTATTCATTTAACAATTTCCCTCCAGAAGTTCCAGCAGAAGGCTCTGAAGCAAACTAAGCAGAAGAAATCCAAGTCGGCTGAATTTCTGATGGGTGAGCCTTGCTTGATGAGTTATTGCTCATAATTTGTGTAAGGATTAATTAACTAATTACAGACAAATGGCTGTGGGCGAAATTTTGCTCTTGCTTGTCAGGGTGCAATTTGTAATTATTTTAATCATTTATTTTTTTTTTATTTTTTTTTTTTTAGAGTTAATTTTAACCTAATTCTGTTTTGGCGACATTTGAGGACGATACACTTGAGTCTTTCAGCAAAGGAATTACTAGAAGGAATTTTCTGCTTGTCATTGAAATACACTTTGGTATAATGTGCTCTTCTGACCTCCTTGTTTTCCATAGTAAAAGAAGAGAGAGCAGCAACAGAAGGCATTGAAAATCCAGCTTTTAACATCAGCAGCACAGATCTTTCAGCATATCAGCCTTCAGAAGAGAAAGTTATTAGACATGACAAGCTAGATAGCACCCTTGCAGCTCACCAACAAAAACTCAGGCTGCATGCCCATGCTGAACCAAGAGGTGAGACTTCAATCTTGATTATCCTCAAACTGAATGACAGTAGTTGTGTTCCTGATCTAACCTGTACAGCCCATGGCCTGTATCAGCATTCCAGCCTTACATGTTCAAACAGGCCGCTTTGAAAACCCAGGATGTAAAATTTAAAATATTGTGGAGAATGTCTGATGTTTAAATGCTCAGAGATCAATTCTTCTCTCATGTAACTCCCATTAATAGTGATGGAAGTTGCATGATGCTTATTGCCAGGTGAAGAAACCACTTAACAGATTATTATTATTATTATTATATAGTTTCCTGTTAATTAATACAGCTCTGAAATTAAACCATCTCAGTCAGTCTGAGTGAAGACATGCTGCCCAGTTGTTGGACATGCTGCCCAGTTGTTGACTGACAATCTTAGAGGCATTTTAAATGAGCAATTTGCAAATTTCATAAGATATGTAAGAAGAGTGTTGGACCAACGTTTAAAAAACAAAGCAAAAAAGGGTACATAAATTTAGTCTCAAACTCTCAATCCTGCAGACACTTATGTGCATACTTACCCTTCCTGGATTGAGCAGCTCTGCTGGTGTCAATGGGACTATCCATGTGTAGAAGGTAAAGCACATGCATAGACATGTGCATGTATGGATTCAGGGCCTAAGTACATCGTTAGGCACCCATAGGAATGGCTTGATTTTTTCAGCACTGAACCACCTATCAGATCCAGTTGAATTCAGTAGCAAAAACTATTGGTTGCTCATCATCTCTACCTATCAGGTGCCTTCAGAGTACACCATTACACACTTGGCTTCCTCTTAGGTTTGAACATTTGGGGAATGGAAAGTCCCAAACTCCTACTGATCCCTTGTGCCCTCTGGGACAATTAACAATTGGGCTGCACATCACAAGGCGCCTCTTTAAAGGGGTGAAGCATGGTAGCCTCTTCTGTGGGTTTGTGCTTTAAAACCTCAGTGTAGCATTTTTATATCTAGGTAATCATCTTAAAATAGTTCAACATTGGATCACTTGTCAAAGATGATGTAGGATGCTGCTGATTTTGCCTTGCACAAACGAGAATGCAGTCCAGCATTAGCAGATCAGAATAGATTTTTCCTGTTGTTCAAAAACCACTTGAATTCAGCATTCTGTAGATGAAATCCTAAAATACAACTATAGTTTCCATACCATAATGTCATGCAATGTTCTAAACCAGGGGTTGGCAACTTTTTGCATCCACTGGCTAGAATAACCAAGCTTGGGTCCTAGGCAGGCCAGTGTTCTGAGCTGGCTTCCCACACAGCTTTTCCCAGCTGCTGTTTCTTCCCAGGTTTGAGCTGCAGTATGGGCACAGCTGCTAGCTGTCCAATAGGGGTGTGTGAAGCTGGCTCTATTTGATTTGGATTCAGATTTGGCCTGAATCAGGGACAGTGATTTGATTCATTGATTCAGATCACTGTCCTTGATTCAATTGGCCAAATCCAAATTTGAAGATTTGATGCTGATTCGGTGAATCAGCAGTTCAGACATAGACACACCTGTGGGACACTCCATCTGCATTCATGAGCTGCCTGCTACCTAGAGGTACGTAGAAAAAACATTTAAGGTTGTTTCTATGTCCGAATCTCCAAATCTCTCCGAATCAATTTGGAGGGTTCCAATTCAATTTGGAGAGATTAAAGGGTCCTCTGATTTGATTTGGATTTGGAGATTCAGCAACCAAATTGGGCTGAATCTCCCCTGAATTGAATCAGGGACCAAAGCTTCACACAACCCTACTGTCCAACATGCTGCTGAAGCCCTCCAACTCTGGAGGTCAGATACAGATAGAAACCATGGCCAAGCCAATATTGTAAAGTATGCCTAAATGCTCTTCTAATATTTTCTTAATATTATAGAACTAGGATATTAGTAAAGTATTAAAGTACTTTCCTAATATTATAGATTATTTAAAATAAATGATAAAATAAGAAAACCTGAAATAAACTATAAAATATAAATAACCATAAGATAGTATTGGGCAAGGACAAAAAAAATAACGTAGGCCACAGAATGGAGTGAGCCACCTGGGCCATGGCCTGACCAACTTTTAGCAAGTTAATTTAGCTAGCTATGCAGTTAAAAAAATAGCTATACAGTTTTAACTGGAATGACGATTGCGCATTTGTAAGTTATATAAATTAATGTGCTAAAAGTTGGTCAGGCCATGGCCTATGATTCTGTGGCCTATGATTAGTATGTGAGTGACAGTAAAGTAATTCCTGAAGAAATAATAAATTGAGAGTACAATAAGGGGTCAAACTTCACATTGAGGTTTTTTGTACTTTCTGTTTTCTTTCCCAATAATACAGCTTGCTTGACTAATATCAATAACATGAGATTTTTGAGTGCTCTTCATTTTGCTGTACTCACCAATCAAGTGTCCTGAAAGAAAATGTAGGACATGGAAACAATTTTCAGAAGTGCCTACCCTGAAACAAATAGATAATTTATATAGATTTTGCCAAATAGTTTTGACATAAGCCTGTCATATATACAAAGTACTGTATCGTCATAGGCCCACATCCCCATATGTGCAAGAGCAATGATCAGTGTACCTTAGGGCAGGGTGTGGGGGTAGAAGTGGAAGGTTTCCACTATCTTTCCATCCCTTCCCCATAATGTCTGGGCAACCAGAAACAGACATGAGCCTGGGTACAACAAATGAATGCTCCAAGGTTACTTTAATTTCCTCCATCTTGTCACTGTGTCATAGAGACTGTTATAGTACCAGCTATTGCTAGAGGGCATGGCTTTCTAACTCAGCCTCATCCTATTTCAGATATGGCCAAGCCCCCTGCCTCCTCCCCCAAATGCTAAAGAGATTGAAAAAGAGCCAGTCATGGAGCCAGTTATACATCTGGGGAGATCCCTAATTGCATATTTAATATCACTTTTACCACTTGTGTGCTGCAGAGGAGACTTAATTGATCCTGGGCCCTTGTAAATCCTACTTTTGAGGTATATAAGAAAGTATTATTCCACTTCATGTATAACAAAACTGTTTAGGTATACCACTATGAACAGTTCCCACTGACTTGGGTTGCTTCAGCTTTTCGGCGTCAAGCATTATAAACCCAAGAAGCCAGAATGATTAGACTCTCTTTTGAGGTCAGAATGGCTTGCCCAGTGCTCAACCTACAGGAATTCCTGGCTTTCTGTCATGCCAATTGTGGACTGCAGTGCATCTCTAATATTAAATGAGCATACTCTTGTTCATATTATGTATAACAGGACTGTCTCAGCTGGTGACCTGCCTCCAACACCAACATGCCATCAAGCCCTTTTTGGTTTCTCGGGTTTCTGCCTTGCTGATGGTCCTCCCAGCACTGATGCTGCTGCTACTTACAGGGTCTCTGGGCTCCCTCTTCCTTCTTCAGTTTGTGCTTCCTTCCCTCACACCTGGGGGTAGGGCAGCACAGTCTTATTTCACATAAACAGGTAAACCTACTGTTTTTCTCTGTAGATGTGAAAGCCCCTAACCATGACATAATAAGAATCTTCCTGCGTATTTAAATCAAGTTACTGGAAACCCTCAGGAAGCAAGTGATTTAAGAAGTCTCTGAGGGGACTTTTGATTCTACAGCCAGGCTTCAGGTGATATTCAGTGACCTCCTAGTCCATTTGAATTCAAATTGTGAATCTCCTTATGAATGCTGTGTATGTAGGGGCTATAAACATGATTGTAACCCAGCCCCTACATACACAGCACTGCATACAGCCCCTACATACACTGTCAAGATAGTTCCCATCTTATAAAATGGAAAAGAAATATAGAGCCTTTCCTTTTCAAGAATATTGTTACAGCTGCTGATGCTTGTTCTGCCAATAAAACATAGCCAGATCCTTGATAATGATAGGTAAACTTTCAAAGATTTAGATGTGTATTTAACCCAAATCCAGAAGTCTGGATGATTTTCTGAAACTCATCCAAACCAGAGCTGCTCAAAATATTCACAGTGAAACTGTAAGTACCTGAATATGTATATGACTATCACAGGTTGCAGTGCAGGGTAGAGGTGAGTCAGGGTAAATTAGCCTACACTGCTCTGCAGCTCTCTGTGTTATAGGAACTCCACTGCTTTCTGTACTCAGGCTAGCTCATGTGTAGGTCATCTTTGCACTGTGCTGGCGTCTGCATTATCAACAAGCCATCAAGCCTCTTTCTTGAGTTTGCAGAGCTCTACCACATGCAGGTGCCCCTACTGCCCACTGCACAGGTGTGCAAGTTGGTGGGCAGGTGCCCCATTTGCTTCACCATTTGTGGCATCTTGCTTCACATTTGGCTGCCTGGATGTGGGGTCCCAGACTGCACTGCACTGCACAGGTGGTCCAGGCCTCTGGCTCCCCTGGCACTATGGATTGTGCCACAATGAGCTGAGCTGGGGTGGGGGCATGCCACAGAAACCAGAAGAGGGAGAGGGAGCCCAGAGCCCCCAACTGATCCTTCAGCTAGAGCAATAGAGGCAGCACTGGCCAGGTGGGAGCCTGGGGTCTGCAACTTAACTCCTCATTGGCCACCAGTTGGACAGCCCTGCGTTGTGAAGGAGTGCTAGTTGGCCACTGCTCCACCATTGACTCAAGGGAGTTAATTGGCTGGAATATGTTTTCTCAGATTCATCCAACATTATTACCCAACAACTGTCTGTCATTCACAATCTTCACCTAACCTGCTCCCCTCCCTCCCACTTGGCTGTATGTGCTATTCATAAAATGGTCTCAAAGCTGTTTCCTTTTTTGCACCAGTTTCCATGTGGAAGCAGACTTTTTAATCTGTTATAGATTTCTGCATATCTTCATTACAGTATTATAGAATCATTGAAAGCATCCAGCTTCTCTAAGTAATCTCTAACTTCTTCATTGCCTGCTCTGGACTGATTCTCTCTCCTTCCTATCCTTCCTGCCAACTAAACTTGCCATCTGGTAGTTGACTGTGTTTCTGGAGATTGAAGAAAAAAAAAACATTAAATACTTCAACGTTCTTTACATCATCAATTATTTGATTGTTCTTCAAGTTCCGTAAGTGACATACACTTGCTTTAACATATTTTTGCTTTTTTGTAGCCTTTTATACCCCTGATTTATGTATCTCATTTTGTGTCTTGGCCTTCCAGATTTTTCTCCCTGCATTCCCATGCGATACTCTTAGGGTATTTACAGACATTTGGGGAGGTTCTTTATTATCCTCCTCATGAGAGTTTTTCTTTATATCTAACTTCAACTTTTCTTGCTGCAACTTGAGACCATTGCTCCTTGTTCTATCATCTACCACCACTGAAAAAGTATAGATCCATCCTCTTTGGAACCACCCTCCAGGTAGTTGAAGGCTACTATTAAATCCCTTCTTAGTCTTCCCTTCTCTAGACTAAATAAGCCCAGTTCCCTCAGCCTCTCATAAGAAGTCATGTGTCCCAGCCCCTTCACCATTTTGTTGCCCTCCATTGGACTCTTTTCAGTTTGTCCACATCTTTTCTGTGGTGAGGACCCCAAAACTGAATGCTGTACTCCAGATGCAGTCTCATCAGTGCTGAATAGAGGGGAATAATTACTTCCCTCGATCTGCTGGCAACATTCCTACTAATGCAGCCCAGTTAGGCTGTTAGCCTTCTTTCACAAGGGCACACTGTTGGTTCATATGCAGTGTGTGTAACCCAAGGTCCTTTTCTGCAGAGATGCTGCTTAGCCAGTTGGTCCCCAGCGCTGTACCTGTGCATCAAATTGTTCTGTCCTAAATGCAGGCCTTTGCACTTGTCCTTTTTGAGCCTCAAGCGATTTCTTTTGATCCAGTCCTCCAATTTGTTGAGGTCTCTTTGAATCCTAACCCTACCCTCCAGTGTATCTACTACTCCTGTCAGCTTGGTGTCATCTGAAAACTTGTTGAGGGTGCACTCCATCTTATCTTCCAGATCTTTGTTGAAGATATTGAACAAAAACAGCCCCAGAACCAAGCCGTGCGGCACTCCACATGATACCAGCTGCCAACTAGATATTGAGCTATTGATTACTGTCCTCTGAGACTAATGATCCAGCCAGTGTTCTATCCACTTTACAGTCCATTCATCCAACCTGTACCTCCTTAGCTTACTTCTGAGAATATTGTGGGAGACTGTTTCAAAAGTCTTGCTAAAGTTAAGGTATAGCATATCCATTGCTCTCCCCACATCCACAGAGTTAGTTGTTTCATCATAGAAGGCAATCGGGTTGGTCAGGCTTGACTTGCCCTTGGTGAATTCATGCTGATTGTTCCTAATCCCCAAGCACTTCTCCTTCAAGTGCTTAAAAATGCTGGGCCCATGAGGTGAGGGGGTTCCATTCCATCCTTCCTCACCTCCAGCTCTTGCCAGGCAAAGCAGCTGGCAGCTCCATGCTCCTGTTGTCAAGAGCTCTGGGTGGGGGACAGGAGCCCCTCTTGCCTCATGGGTCCAGCCCAGCTCCCCACAATACCCCAGCTGAGGTAGCTGAAGGGAGACCCATGAGACAAGGGGCCTCTGTTTCACCCTGCCCCCACCTCCAACTCTGGCCGGGCAAAGTAGCTGGCAGCTCTGCATTGTCCCCTCCCCCTGACAGCCTCAAAGCTGGGTGTGGGATAAGGCTGGGTAGAGGGGTGGTTTGGCAGCTTCCTTGGAGGCTGCTGGAGTGCCCCTGCCAGCTGGCCAGGGCTTGTCCAGACCTTCCCTGACCCAACAGGCAAACCCCTACATCTGAGGTAGCCTAACATAGTTCAGTTGGCCATTTTTAGACTAAGCTAACTGTCCTGAACGTCTGTACAGTTCCCAGCATAGCCCAGGGCTGGGTTAACCCAGCAACTGGCCCCAGTCCCATGGCCCCACTTTTCCTATCATTATAGGCTATTTTTATTCTCCTGGCCCCTCCCCCCACTCTGACAGGACCAACCAGCCCTCCTCTAGCCTGCCAAACCTCCATCTTGGAAGCTGCTCCCAGGGCCAGTTTTGATGGTATTCACCAATGCTGGGAGCTGAGGAAGTAAACCAGAGTGGGGGGAGGGATAGGTTGGGGGGGTTGGTTTGCAGGGAGAGAGGGCTGAAATAGCCTCTGGTCCTAGGGGGTGGGAGACAGAGGCCTCCACCCCCTCAAGCCTCCTTGCAGACCTGGAAAGACCCTCTCATCCTGTCAAAACCTCCAGGACCCCAGCAGCCTCCTCATGGACCCTACCTACCCCTCTGATCTCCCTCAGACCCCACTTGCCCCCCTAATACCTATAACCCTCCCCAGAGCCTGCTTTCCCCCCAATCCTGTATGATATCCCTTGCTAGCCTCCCCCATTCCAACTTATTTTAGATTGCGTGGCCATTTTTTACTCAATCTAACCCCACCCCAAACTCCTTGAATGTCTGAATGCACTCTTATATTCATCCCTTGTCATATGACCAAATGTTCACTTTTTCTAAGATTCATTTTTTAATTTATACTCGTTGAGTTTGATGTTTAGCCAGGCTGGTTCCTCGAAACACTTCCTATCCTGTCTTTGTATTGGCATAACCTGCTCCTGCTTTCTTATGTATGGTTTATAACCGATATATTTTAGGGAAGCAATTTCATAATATTTTAATGAGATTAACTGATTTAAGTTTTCTCTTCTCTGCCAAAATGGTATAAATTTGCCTGTGTCCAATAAAATTCTTTGCAGCTTAACTAATTAAAGGTCACAATATGTAGGAAGGTATATGTTATTGCCAGTTTATAAGCCAGGCTGATTCCCATGCTTTGTGCTTCATCTTTGCAGCTACCAGTAGAGAAGAATTAGCTTGAATACATCCAGCAGAGTTTAGGGGTGCTGGCCAACATACAGTACCCCTCTGTAACTCATGGAGCTGATTCAGCAGAGAGAGGCTGTCTGTCTGCCCTTCTCTCTCCCATTCTGCCCTCTGCCCTCCCAGCTCCAGTTTTACCTTCAGGATGGGAGGAGAGGGAGCTCTGTCTGGGATTTGCTCAGCCTGTGCTGTGGGGGGAGGGAGGAGGGCACACAGGTGGATTGGAGTCCTCCAAAGTGGGGGCCTCCAATCCACCTGCCTCCCTCCCCTCCCAGCACAGGCTGGGCTAACTCCTCTCCTTCCTTTCCCCTCTCCTTCCTTTCCCCTTTCCCATCCTGAAGACAACACTGGGGGTAGGGCTGGGTTGCATCAGCCCAGCCCTATTCACTTGCAGGGCTGAACAGAAGTTAATGAAGGTGCTCAAGTTTGGAGCACCTTCATCTGAACCCTAATTAAATGAGGGTTAATTAGTTCCATGATTGGGCACTTTTAAAGTGCTTTGCAGCTGTGCACTTCTGTCAGTGCATGGCTGTAGAGTGTTTTCAAGGGGTCTATTGCATGACAAATATCACTTCTGTCAGCACCCTAAGAAAGTTTTCATTGGCCCTTTCATCTATCCCTCATCTACAGTCACAGCTGGGTGACTTGAAAATGTGAGGCTTGTGGCTGTGGCTTTTAGAGTCCTACAAGACAGCCTGTAAAGGAACTATAAACAAGTTCTGCTTCAGTGAAAATACTGACAAATGTTTTAACTCTATCAATGGGTTTTTATGTATAAGACTCACCCTTAGTACAAAAAAAGCCAAATAATGTATTTGAAAAATCTGATTATCTCTCATATTTGTCTGTTCCTGTGGTATGTGCAGACACCAAAGTCCATTTCTTTAGTAAGAAAGCTTTAATTTGACATTTTCTGTGTGGTTGCTGTAGCACTGCCTGGACTGGGGTGACCACAGAACCATGCTGTCCAGCCCATGGGACTTTCCCACAGGTCTAGAAGTTTGGCAGTTTGGTGAGTGGTGGGAGCGTTAATTACCACAGTTCCCAGGGTAGTGGTAATTAGCTGCTTCCACTTGCCCAGCAACCAAATTTCTGGACCCATAGGAAGCCCCATGGGCTGGATCCAGAGTTGTCATTTGGTCTGTGGGGTTGCCCATTGGGCTAGAAATTCAGTGGCTGCCGTGAATTTCCAACAGCCACAGCAGTTAATGCTGCTGCCACCAAATTCCAGCTCCACAGGCCAAATGACATGACCTCTCACTCTAGATCCAGTTTACAGAGCAGCCCCTCACCAGTCATCTAGCTGTAGTGCTCAAGGAGTTGAGCCCTGTTGGTCTAGGCAATGCATGTATTCCTGAGGCTGCTACTTTTTTTGTTGTCTCTAGATCCTTCTCTTCTGGTACCACTTTGTTTAGGAAAAACATAGCATATGATATGGTCAAAGAATTTAGTAAAGAGTCTAAGAAATGCTGGCAATAGCCTTGTGAAGGGGTGTTACACAGATTTGAGAGAGAAAGACAAATTAAGCTGTTCATCCAAAGTCACAAAGGGAGTAAATATCAAAATAGGGATTAGAATTTGGGACTTCCTGAAACTGCACAGTCCCTTCAGATAATGTTGTCTTAGGTGTCTTTCTACTACGTGGCCCACTTTATCCCTACACTGTTTGGAAGTGATTATGCTCCCCCTGAGACTGATTCCCCTTGTCATTTCCACAAAAGTTGAAGGAAAGACTGCATGTCCTCTCCTCTATCCTTCATACTTGCATGAAGAGCAGAGGAAATCTGACCCCAAAGATTGATGATTTAAGTGAAAACTGTCTCCAGATTGACACGCAACATTTGTTTTTTCTATCACCCTCTATACACAAATCTATTTCAACACTAGATTATCTCTTACAATCACAAGGACTAATTAATTCTACTTTCTGTAGCAGATATACTTACATCTCTTATCATACTGCAATAAATTTGTCCTTAGATTTTAACAATATTAAAAATAGCTGGTGGGAAGGGAGGTCAAGAAAGTAACACAAAGTGTTTCAGAGTGAAACGTGAAGCTTGTTTTTTTTTTTTTCAGGTAAAGAAAGATTTAGCTTTATAGTGAGGCTGATAGTTACCAGTAAACTTACCACTTAAGCCAGTAATTGTCAAACAGGGTGCCATAGCATTCTAGCGTGGCTTGAGAGACTTTCAGGGGTGCCATGCAATGTTAGAGCTATTAGGTGTGTAAACATAATTCACAAAATAAACCCAGAGATTTCAAGTTAGAATTTATAGTGTTAAATACATTCTGACCTGTTGTGGTCTTCAGGAGTTCTTTGCAACAGGAGAATTGATCTCTTATTTTTCTGTAGTGAGTGCTAAGAGCTGGCATTTTCTAAGAGGTGCCTTGACTCTAAACAGTGGTGTCTTAAGTCTAAAAAGGTTGAGAAACACTCTGTGTTGTTCTGTGTGGGTTTCTTCCTAAACTGAAAATCATGCCCGTGTGGCACTGTAGGCAAGCTAATTAGCTTGAGGCTAGCTAATTGGACCTCTCAGTCAATAACACAGATTAGGACACGGCTGTACTTCTGATTTAAGAGGCAACCCACTCAGAGCAGCAGAGAATGCTTTAGGACATAGTTGGAGGGCAGAGTCACTTTGGGTGCAGATAAGACCTTAAAGCAAATTGATCAAATGTATGGTTATGTTGAGCTGGGTTTTTGAAGGGAAGTCCATCTTATTGATCTCTCTAAGGTGCTTATATGCCCCTATTCGTATAGTATCATCTTTCACAGGTATATGATATATATTCCTTATTGAATCCCAATGCAATAAGGAAATGATGTAACCTTAATTTTGTAGATGGGGACCTGAGGCACAGAGGGGCTAAGTTACTTGCCAAAAGTCATGTAGAAAGCCTGTGGCAGAACAGGCCATTTACTCCAAGTCACCCAAGTCACGAGCTAGTATTCTGATCATTGTACTTTGTGCATAGGAAAAAGGAAAGCTTGAGAAAGCATTGAGATACAATTAGATTAAAACTACATTCAAACAAGTTACTTCCCAGAAGCTCTCAATATGAAGAACTGGATATCATGCAAACACTGATCCAAGTCTGGCAGTGATTCCTGTATAGGAAGACCTTCACATACACAGTCCCAGTGAATTCCTAAGTGGTTTAGAAGTGTAATTCTGATTGAAGGTCAATAAAAATTTGGCTTCTTCAGTATTTTTTTTATTTCCCCTACAATTCAAACATGTAATTCACAGATCCACACAATTTCAACTCACTGCCCAGAGATATTTCCAAGAACTATTTCATCAACCATAAAAGGATGAGAGAGGAATTGGGAGGAAATAGCTTAATAAGAAAAATCCCTAATTGCTATCTATTTGTCTATCGTATATCTAGGTATTTATATTAAGCCCATTATCACGGCGTTTGAATGCCTCTTGGGCATGTGATTGCTTGAATCTAACTGCTTAGAAAACTGACATTCCATTGTACTAACAAAAAAATGTCCCACTATATGGGAAAATCAGGCTTTCAAACCTGAATAACTTTGCCTCCAAAAAAGCCCAAGGAGGACAGTAGTCCTTTATGACTGCAGAGATATTATTTAAGCATTATCGAGGGTGGGCATTGTGCTTTGTTGCCGAACTTCAAGAGCAAGCATGGAAGTGAATTTGGACTGGATTCCAGATCTAAGAATATTCAGTAAAATAAGGTCTGTATGTAGCAGTCACATATGGCATAAAATAGATGATAAAATTCGGCATCAAATATATAAAAATCAGTGTGACAGGCCCCTGCCTGACTTACCATGGCACTGCAGTCCAGGTGGCCAGGCCACAATTAAGCCAGCTGGCACTGTGCAGCATGAGGGAGCACTACTGTTTGGCCTGGAACCCAGAGGCCATGTGTTTAAAATGGTCCAGGAGACAGAGGCAGGTGGAGAACATGCCAGGGCACCATAAATGGAGCTGGACACTCTCCCCACTGCTGGAAGAGATCTGGTGCTTCCCCCCAGGGCTAGCTTTCTTGGGAAAGTAGCATGAATGCATCCTGTGGCTGAGGCATCTGGGGAAAACCTGGACACACACCTGACAACCAGCCAGAGATCAGTTGCTTCCCTCTGGGCTGAAATATCCTGGCAAGGCCAGGAAGCCTCTATCACTGACAAAGAACCAGGAACCTGGAATGCAGGTCATTTTTGACTTGGAGGGATGTAGGCAGTGGGGTTCTGCAGGGCTTGGTCCTCGGGCCCACACTGTTCAACACCTTCATCAGTGACTTGGACAAGGGGGTAAAAAGCACCCTTTTCAAATCTGCTGATGACACTAAGATGTGGGGGGATGTCGGCATGCTAGAAGGGGGGAATAGGCTGCAATTGGACATAGACAGGTTTCAGGGGTGGGCAGATGAGAACAGGATGGGATTCAACCCCGACAAGTGCAAAGTGATGCACCTGGGGAAGAACAACCGGCACCATACCTACAGGTTGGGGAACTCCATTCTTGTCAGTACAGAGGCAGATAAGGATCTTGGAGTCATCATTGACTCCAAGATGAACATGGGCTGGCAGCGTGGGGACGCAGTCAGGAAGGCCAACCGTACCTTGTCATGCATCCACAGATGCATCTCGAGCAGGTCCAAGGAGGTGATACTCCCCCTCTATGCAGCACAGTTCTGAGTGCTGCACTTCAAGAGGGATGTGGACAACATGGAGAGGGTCCAGAGGAGGGCCACTCGCATGATCAGAGGGCAGCAGGGCAGGCCTTATGAGGAGAGGCTACTGGACCTGAACCTGTTCAGCCTCCACAAGAGAAGGCTGAGGGGGGATCTAGTGGACATTTACAAACTAGTCAGGGGACCAGCAGGCACTGGGGAAGTCCCTGTTCCCCCGAGCACTACCAGGAGTGACCAGGAATAACGGTCACAAGCTCGTAGAGGGTAGATTTAGGCTAGATATCAGGAGGCACTACTTCACGGTCAGGGCGGCTAGGATCTGGAACCAACTTCCAAGAGAAGTGGTGCTGTCTCCTACCCTGGGGGTCTTTAAGAGGAGGCTGGATGAACACCTTGCTGGGGTTGTTTGACCCCAGTACTCTTTCCTGCCATGGCAGGGGTTCAGATTAGATGATCTACTCAGGTCCCTTCTGACCCTAGAAACTATGAAACTATGACCTGACTAGACTTTAGCTCACCCAATGTGGCTGGTGAACAGCATAGCCTGGGGACAACTTCAGTCCTCACCCCACACAAAGGACCACATGGAAGCCTGCAGGTCAGGTGGAGCTAGGAGAAAGCAGTCCAGTGGGCCCTGTGGGCACCAAATGAGGTAAAACCCTGGCATGGAGCCACACACCCCACTAGAGCATCTGCAAGCTCTGCGCATGCCAGCAGGAAACTGGTGGAACCACAAGCCTCATAGAAGCACAACGGGGGGTGCCACAATGCAGTGCCATAGCTGGCTCGGTGGCAGCATGAGGAGAATATATGCCAGAAAGATGACTCTCCCAGACAAGAACCTGAAGGTGAGCCTGTAGTGAGCTTGAAGGTGGGTCTGTGAAGGGTACACTGGGCACTGGATCAACCCATGCTCAAAGGGGAATCACTTGGCATGGGGTCATCATCGACCTGCCCACCATCCACAATCTATTTAGGGTAGATTTTTGGTGTGTTGTGATTCTCCAAAAACTACAGAACAGTGACAAGAATCCTGCAGCATCCATCTGCCAGGCACCCAGAACAGGAGGAAAAGCCCCATCATTATGCTAGAGCACCACCAGGGCTGATCATAACACCTGAGAGAAGAGGGGTAGGGTGCAGGGGAGGAGAAGCCACACAGAAAACGTGCTAATAGTCACCCCTGAGCCTTCAGGGAACCACTGATCGCCACCTCCAGAGGTATACTCAGTGTGAACAACAAGTCAGGGCAAGAAAATAGACCTAGGTTAGGTACTGGCCAAGGTGGCAAGGCATGCTTATTGGCCAGTATGGTAAGCATGAACATGTTGCAATCAGTTAATTTACACTGAATCTATGCTTTCTGACCAGAATCTAATTTCATTTTGTAAATAGATTAGATGTCCTATATAAATATGATAAATTTAAATAAAAAGTAGTAAAATGCTGGAAGGTTGCATACTCACTATGTGTCAGGGCAATGGCAGTTTGATGAAGTGGCTATTAGTGACAGAGAAGCTGATTCTTTAAAATTTGAATTGGCTCAAGAATATACTGAAATTTGGGCCACTTTTTCAAGTGACTAACTTTTCACCAAGTATTTTTATCTTCCTCACTTTGTTTTCCATTGGGAAATGGAAATTCCAAAACTGCATGCTGGGGACGATGTATAGGAAAAAAGAAAACCTTTTAGGTGTAGGAAGAGGGGGTTGTCACTCAAAGAAATTCTGTGGCGAACTACACCCAGTGCCATCCTATTGCAAGTACCAGGACTACTCTGTATAGAATGTAGTATGCAAAACTTGATTAATCGCGTGTAATTTCAACTAAATACATAGTTTCCTACTAATATGCCCTTACATGAATATATGGAAGGGCTAAAAGTGACATTCTGTAGAATATATAGAATTTTTGTTTTGGGCATTCACTCAAAATAAGACCTGAGGGTTTTTATGACGTAACAGGCTTGCTTTAATCTATTTCTCTTGGTTATAGGATGTTTCTAGGTTGTGTTTGTTGTTCCTGAGGCTTCTTAAAAATGTCTATGGGTTTTTCCACAAGTAGTATATTAACTACAAATTCTGATAGTCTATGTGCTCAATATACATTTTCCCCATTGACATGTGCTATATTATCTAATAGTGTTCCTAAATTAACTTCATATCATTAGTAAGTATTTGCTCATGTATTCAAGCCACAACCTTTCCCAGGAGAACCAGCAAGTCTTACACTGGCATCCCTTGGCACAATGCCCTCTATAGCTTGCAGAAAAATAGATTACCAATAGAAACATATTATGCTATACCTCTGTATAAAGAGCAGTAAATACAGCGAGTCTTTCAAGAAGTGAACGAAGAAAGCAGATGCTGGAAACATGGTGCAGTATTTTTCAAATGCTCTAGAAAGAATAGATTAAAACTGTTCAAGCTCGAGAGTGATTATTTTTAAACCAATGTTCTGTTAAATTTGACAAGCCAGTTTATTCAAAGTTCACAGTAAAAACATGAGATACAGGTAATGAGTATACTACATTACTAAGGTTTCTGTCAATTTAAAAAAAAATAAAATACAGGTGGAAGCAGTATTTTCTGTCTTTCAATTGTGGAAAAGATCATGTGGTGGTGATAGACTTCAAGAAGATTTATTTTTATAGGTTTAGATATAACTTGCCATCTAGTTGCTGTTTTTAATGGTCATCACCACAATTCAAAGATTTTATTAAACCTTCTTACCATAGGAATTTGTAAGACATATTTTTATGTGATAAATCTGAATAACTTCATCAGAGCTATTGCAGATTTATAACAATTCAACTGGGATCAGAATATACCCCATTGGGCTAAATTCTGTGGTGATCTGAACCATCAGTGCAGAGGCAGAAAAGGATCTTGAAGTAATTGATGCCAAAATGAACATGTGCCAACAGTGTGGGGACGTGGTCAGGAAGGCCTACCTCATCTTGTCATGCATCCACAGATGCATCTCGAGCAGATTCAAGGAGGTGATCCTCCCCATCTGTGTGACATTGGTCAGGCTGCAGTTGGAGTACTGCATCCAGTTCTGGGCCCCGCACTTCAGAAGGGATGTGGACAACATGGAGAGGGTCCAGAGGAGGGCCGCTTGCATGATCAAGGGGCAGCAGGGCAGGCCCTACAAGGAGAGGCTAAGGGACCTGAACCTGTTCAGCCTCCACAAGAGAAGGCTGAGGGGGGATCTAGTGGCCTGTTACAAACTAGTCAGAGGGGACCAGAAGGCATTGGGGGAGTTCCTGCTCCCCCGAGCACTACCAGGAGTGACCAGGAATAACGGTCACAAGCTGGCAGAGGGTAGATTCAGACTAGGCATCAGGAGGTACTACTTCACAGTCAGGGTGGCTAGGATCTGGAACCAACTTCCAAGAGAAGTGGTGCTGTCTCCTACCCTGGGGGTCTTTAAGAGGAGGCTGGATGAACACCTTGCTGGGGTTGTTTGACCCCAGTACTTTTTCCTGCCATGGCAGGGGGTCGAACTTGATCTGCTGAGGTCCCTTCCAACCTTACCAACTATGCAACTATCAAACTATGAATAATTGTGTACGTGGAAGTGTCAAGGTAACTGGCAATGTAGTGATATCTATTCTAGTTATGCTGAGTTATAGAAATAACTGATAACTCTGTTCAGTGGCCAAAAAGCTTTTGGTTGCTCTGAAACAGTTCCTCCCCTTCCCCTCACCCCCATCAAACTCAAAATTCAGAAAAAATATTCTTTTGGGTCACATGAAATGTTTTGTTCAAAATTTAGCATTTTTGTGTTCAGAAATTTTGAACATTTAAAATAAATGTAAGTAAATTAGGAGCAAAACATTTTGAAATTAAAAATACTTGGAAGCAGAAGTTACAAGTTGAAATCCCTTCTGGGTATCCTGCTTCCCAGGCAAATACTCTAACGACTACACTAAAGAGTCTCCCTAAAATGGGAGGGTCCCCCTCCCCTCTTTCTAATACTTCCTAGTCATGGCTTTTCTCCCACTAACATTTCAGGACTTGGCTAGCC
The DNA here is from genome assembly GCF_052110815.1 of Crocodylus siamensis. Lineage (NCBI taxonomy): Eukaryota > Metazoa > Chordata > Crocodylia > Crocodylidae > Crocodylus > Crocodylus siamensis. Next base: position 129,943,795 of record NC_143397.1, on the reverse strand, counting down.
TTACACACATATACCAGTGATTCCATTTCCTCCGGGATGGAATATAGTCCCACAGAGCTCCATGGGCAATGATGAATCCCCAGCTGTATATGTATGCCAAAATCTGAAGTTATGTGGCTACATAACTTTAAGTGAATGGTAATAGGAAGTGAAGCTTAATGAAATGAAAGTGATTCAAGAGTACACAGAATCTGGTCCTAAGTGACTAGTAAGGTTGAGCAGGAAATAATTTTCTTGTCCCACAAGAATCTTTAAGATTTTAAAAGTTCTTCCCATCTGAAATCAAGTTAACACTTAAAATCTCAGATTTTGGAAATGAACAAATTCCCCCAAAATAGTCAATTGAAATGTTTTATAATAGTTATTTTGAAATGTCTCATCAATTTTGGGTTGTGTAGAAAGGATGTTGGTTCTGTAATGGCTCGGGAAATATGCAAGAGGCAAGAATTTCTGTGGGTAATACCTTTTATTGGACCAATTTCATGGTTGGGATAAACATAGGCTTTTGGGTATCACAGTACCTTTCCTTGGGTCTATGGGTGAAAAGCAGGCACAGCAGAGCTAATGTAACAGATGGAATAAGAGTTTGTGTGAAACTTGACATGGAAACAAAAATAGGAAAGAATAGAAATATTGGAAAAAAGAGATGCATTTGATACAAAAAAAATGTTCAGGAGGGTTGTGCGCTAAGTGCAGAGACTGGTGAGTAGCAAGTAGATTATTCATGGATCCTGGTTTTCTGTTTAAAAGAGGGGGCCCCCAGCTGCCAGGGGTATGGGGCTAGGGACCTGAGTCTGCAGCCCCCTGCTCCCCCAGCAGTGCCTGAGCCCTGGCTGCCACCCATGGGAGGCAGCAGCTGCTGCAGCAGAATGTGGAGCCCAGCTGCCTCTCCCCAATGGGCAGCATGGCCAGAGAAGAGCAGTAGTAGCCCTGTGGTGCCCTGTAGTAGAGAGAAGAGCTGGCAGTAGTGATGAGTACAACTCTACATCGCCACCCCCACTGCTGTTGGGTGGGCAGAGGATGCTTTGTGATGGTGGTGCAGGCTTTGCAGTGATGACACTGATATTCCCTGCCCTGCCTTTTCGGGTTCCACCTGCTGGGCTGTGGAGGCCCCGGGGGAGGGCAGCAGGGTGGGGAGCCCAAGCCTGCAGTAGGGAGCTCCCACAGCCCCCACCCCACACACAAATTGTGGGGCTAATGCCCCCCCAGGAGGGTTTGCAGTGGTGGTGAGACGGACCCCCCACAACCACCCCGCTGGTCTAGCCAAGTGTGGTTCCATGCTGTTCCCTACCTGAGCCCTGCAGCCATGCATTCTGGCCCTGGGCCCTAAGCCCCATGCACCACCCGGGCTGGGCAGCAGCACCAGACCTTCCCAACCCCCTCCCTCCCTATGGGGTCCTGACCCTCCCCCCCACCTTCCTTCCCCCTCCACCATACTGCCTGACTTACCTGCAGGGAGCTGCTCTTCTGACTGCCTGACAGCCATGTGCATATATTCATGCAACCACACTGCTACATCCACCTGGATCTGCCACTGGTACCATGTTGTTGAATCTCATGGACATTTTGTGTCCTTCCTCTGTACAGACAGAGGAATCCACTGACTTCAGCCAAGCGATGCCTACTTGAATTATCACTTGACTTGTCAAAAGAACCTGCATCCAGCTTTATGGGAACATAGAATAATTCATCTGGTTCCACCCTGTTTATAACATATAATAAGCTAAAGCTTTTGAGGGATGGACTGATTATGAAGTTGAAGTATGAGTCTGATTAAAGCAAAACCCAATGATAGAAAATCACATGGCTCTGAAATGGAGAAAATAGTTGCAGTATCTTGCCAAGGAAAACCAGTAAGTTTTGTAATGTTGTTCAAAATAACTTTAAGCAAACACCACAGAAACTTTTGATTCATGGTGTCTAATTCCCTCAGTGAACTGTTAATTCACATGTTATATACTTTCAAATATTTCCAAAAGCAAATGCTGACTTAGTAGTCCATTCATAAATTCCTATTAGTAACAAAATGCCTTTGGCAATATATTATGCTGACTAATATTGATACTTTAGTATTTTTAAAACTAAAATAAACAGGCCTCATTCATGGAATCAACAGACCAGATTCACTGGTTGCACTATAATCCACCAGCTGAGGACAATCTGCCTGAAATGCTTATACAACAGTTCCTAAATACCACAGAATCTGGTTCCAGTTGGCCTAGCCCATAATGTGGATGGACAGAGACAAGAAAAGACAACTCCAAATAGGCAGTGCTTCTATACATAAAGAACATGTCTTTGGAGGGGTTCCACTGATGCCCTGGTAGTATTTTTAATATGTTTTTAATAATATATTTTCTTCATCAGGAGTGTCTTAGGAATGCAGCATGGGCAGCAGGCACGGAGAAAGATAGATTGACCTGGACATGGTTAACTCTTGACTCTGAGCAAGAGTCAGCAGGTCAAAAGATGGTATGCAGTATTAGGGTAACACTAATGACACAGGCACAAGTGCTGTGAAACAAAGACCATGGAGCATCTGTTGGTCTGCCTACTCTTTGAGGAACTATGCACTGTGGAAGACCTTGTCTGGGCTATAGGCAGGGACATATTATGTGCCTGATACTGGGAAGAAAAGCAAACTATAACTGTGGTAGCTGGACACAAGAAGAAATTATACTGGTACTTCTAGCCCACTGTGACAGCTGCCTTCCAGTCTTGGGATTTAGTGAACTGGAGGAGGATGATTCAAGTCCAGTGTTTCTAATCTCTAAATAACTTCAGTAATTTAAATCCACAGTGCTTCTACCATAGACAAGAGCCTGGGCCTGGTTGTCATGGATAATATTAGTAAATAATGTTTTTTTTCCCTTTCCACTATTTTTGACAGAAGTGATGGAGCTTCCTGGTAGTGAATAAAGATGAACACTGTAGGAGGGAGTCGATAAATCTTAGCTAGGCAACAGTGGTAATACTTGTTTCTCCTCGGAAGGCTATAATAAGACTATGGAATGAAGATTCCTCCTTGAACAAGATGGTTTTTACAGTTTCTCAAGGAGGACTTTATAATAAAGATAGAAAGAGCAATAGTGTAACATTTGCATCCCTCTGTACTCATTTTTGGAAAAGTTTTCTATATCGCATCCCCCAAACAGAGTGCAATATGTCTCAGTACAGAGGACTGGAGAAAGGCATGCAGTAGCTTAGTACCACTTTGTATAGTTCACAACATACACTTCCCAGTAGTTTACATTTATAGCTATGAAGCAATTGAATAAAGAGATGCATCATCACTTTCTTTTTTTTAAACACATGGGTGAATTATTTTGCCAACATATGAAAGGGTGTTCTTATAGAATCACAGTGCTTTGTGCTAGAGGAAAACAATTACAGTGAATAAGGTAGAATAGCTCTGTTATTGCAGTACATAAGACTTTGATTACATACTGCCAAGATTCATACCAGCCTAGTAGTTGTTGACAGATAAAGTAACAAAAATGAAACTCATTTATTTTTTCTTTATTGAGACCTCAAGGTAAAGCAAATTTTCAGTTCTTGTACTTACTACATTGAAAGAACAGAGACTGACAGTCAAAATGTGCCAGTCTAGAAATATAAATTAAACCTAGTTTCATATCAGAGTTTCATTTAGTCTCTGAAAAGGAGCTGCTGCTTGGATTATTTTTGATCCTAAAACAAATATACTGCAGATTGCTATAGTGTGTCTTGGATGCATTAACCCTCTCATATGTTTGACTTTTGTTTGTTTTCAAGAATGGAGATGTAAACTGCAAAGCATTGTGCCTGTTTCTACAATTTTGAAATGAGTTTTGGAGCTAAAATCTGCCAACTCCGCTCAGACCGAATAGTAATTTACTAGGCCTGTAGTCTCAATGATTTAAATGAGACTACCAGGAAGATAATTTTTTACCAAAGCAAGGATATTTTTTGAGGAAGGTGGAACTCAGCCTTGAGCAGAGAGAATTCTTTTAGCTGATGATACAGGAAGTTCTGCCAGGCAAATATACACTGCACAATTCCTTGATAAGTTTAATGAATGACTTCTACTTTTGTAAACTTGATTATTTCCTAAAGCTAAGGATGAAGATAAAAACAGCTCTTGAAATGGAAACTGCTAAATGAGTATTTTTATCCCATCAAAATCTTGGTTTCGTTACCTACCCCAACTTAATATAATTGCTGTTCAGATTAATGAGGCAGAATTTCAGTATCTCCTCTGTAATTAAACACTTCTCTGGTTGACTACAGAATTAAAGATGCACCAGACGTTGAAACCTCAGTGGTGAAATTTAAAACTGTTAAAATTGGAAGGGTCAGCTGTGACGCACAAGTGCCTGTACAGCCACGGTTACATTCACTTGTAAAGTGTGTCTCAAGAATAATTTGGCTTTGGTTTGGGATGTTGAGTTATTTTTCTTTTTATCATTCTATCATCTAAATTTGAGATTTTTCTCATTAGCTTCTGAGTAAGAGTAACATAAAGTGCACTTGTTTCCAAAATTACCTTTTTTGACCTTTCACAAGATGATAATTGGAGTACTAGTAGGCTTAGAAGACTTGTTAAAAAATTAAGCTTATAAAGTAGCAAAAAATGCCCCTTCACATGCTGGTGTCGATTTCAAAATTAACATTTTGGTTCATGTGCTTCTAATAATCGCTGACCCTTACTTCATGTGCTTTCCACAGGAAATGAATACAGCAGAAATTACTTTGACCCATTGATGGATGAGGAAATAAACCCAAGGCAGTGTGGGATGGAGGTCAGTGGAGAAGGTGAGGCAGAATTAAGTATGTAATTTTTGTGTCAGAATATTCTTTTTCATTCATGAAAATGAGGTGACAAAGATCACATATACAGTTCCATTTAAATATTGAGGCTTACAATTTAAATTATAAGTCTTACCCACTATGAACATGATAGGCAGCACAAGTAGTCTTTCATCAAGGACAGTGAGTTAACAGGCAGGTGAAAGCAAGACTGCACTGTATTGAGTCTAGTAGTTTAGCTACATAATGAAGCACATGTTAAAAAAACAGTCTATCTGCATGTTCTGTTTCATTAAAGCATCCAATCCAGAACAAAGTAACAAACTTCATGCTTTTAACAGACTTGATTCTGAAGTCCACATGAAAGAGAAAATGCTGTCAAACTAAATGCATTTTACCTAACTAAAGAGTACAGGATTATACCCAATATTTTGGGAAAGCCAAGAAATAGGAATACTTCTTTTCCATTTTCAGTTTATTAAAGAAGTTACATACTACAGAAGAATTGTGTCATCTGTGCAGGCAGTAGGTCACTTCATCTTGGATAATGCAGGTTCTTTCTGCTGCAGGGAATGCAGAGTCATTGCACTTCAGGCTGTGTGTGGATGCAGGGCAGATTAATCAGCAGATGTTGTCCTCTCTGAGCAGGAGGAGAATGTCTCCTTTACTATCAAGAGGTCAAAATTAAAAAGGGCTGGAGTGAGGGTAAGAATAGATCTCTCTGAGGATGCAGGGACTTAAGTATGATTGTTATTATGGTAATGAGCTGTTTAACTGCAAGACCCAATCTTCGGTCATACTCCTGTTATTAGGCACCAGCAGTGTGGTGGCATGCAAACATGAGTTCCCATATGTTTTCTATCCAGCCCTTGACTTTTTAACCTGGTACAACAATCCTCATCTGGGTACAGGTTCCTAGTCAAATCTATAGATGCTGTGATCTATGTAGATCTGAAGTAGCTGTGTAAAATTTAAAAGGGATCTTAAACCACTGTTGAAGTGAACGACACACTTCTATTTCAGAGTACAGAGTACTCTGTCTTCAGGGCACAAGCTTTTTGACAGACATACAATTGAAAGAAATCACAGGCTGTATTATATGTTGGCTTCACTGACACTGTAATTTGACTCTCTATAAACCATGTGTAAAGGTTAGGAACCAGATCCAAATTGCCTCAGTAGGTGCATAACTAGGTTTTAGGCAGAAGTTGGAAGCCTAAATGCTAAAGAGAGATTCAAATTGCTTTCACCTAAAAAGTTATTACTTTTTAGACTCATACATTAATTAACAATTCAAAAGGACTCATTGGAAAGTACATGTGAGTATGTTTACAGCCCTAGAAAGCCCCACACCTTTAGGCTGGATAAAAACATGACTTCCTTGAATCAAGAGCACTGGATTCAGCTCCGAAGTGTTGGTTGTATCCATCTTTTCCCCAGTACTCTTGTAGTTAGAGAATTCACCCAAGATATAGGTCAGCTAGTTTCTGGGCACTCCTCTCACAGAGGAGATTTAAATACACATTCTCCACTGTGCAAGAGTGTGACCTAACAAAAAGATACATGTTAGGATCATAGGAAAGTGGGTCATGAAGTCCAGTCCCTGCGTAAGATGGGATCATCTTTGACTAAACCATTCCAGCCAACTGTTTGTCCAACTTGCCCTTAAAATCTTCTAGGGATGAAGATTCCACAGCCTCTCTAGGTACTCTGTTTCAGTGCTTAAGTTTTCCTCATCTCCAACCTAAAATTGCTTTGATGCAACTTGTGGCCACTACTCCTAGTCTTGTCTCTTATGCCCATGTGAAAAACACATCTCCATTCTCTTTTTATAAGCAACTTTCAGGCATTTAAGACTGTTATTAAATACCTCCTCAGTAGGGGCATCTACACAAGATGCTTCAAGAGCAGAAGACTAATTCTACTGTGCAAGGCAGGCAAAATCCGTGCTAATGCACAGTAGATTTTATCTAATGCACATTAACGTCACAAAAAACCTGTGCATCTCAGCTAATGTGCAGTAGCACCAATAATGGCATATTAAGTTAGTACCTGTCATTACAGGTACTAAACTTAATGTGCTGTAATTATGGCACATTAATGAACATGTAGACACACCCAGTCTTCTCTTCTCCAGACTAAACTGTCCTAGTTCTTTCAGCCTTTCCCCATAAATCATGTTTTTCTAAACTCTGATAATTTTTGTTGCTCTTCATTGAGCTCTTCCAACTTGTCCACATCTTTCTTGTAGTATAGAGCTCAAAACTGAACACAGTACTCCAGGTGGGGCCTCACCAGTGCTGAGGAGAGCAGAAGAATCACTTCCTTGCAATTGACACTCCTGTTAATACAACCCAGTGTGCTGCTGGGTTTTTTTTGTAGCTGGAGTGCACTGTTGGCCCCTCTTCAATTTACAGTCTACTGTAATCCCTAGGTCTTTTCTGTAGTTTTGTAGCCCTAGCCAGTCATTCCCGGTCTGTATTTGTACATGCAATTATTCCATCCAGCATGAAGGAAAATGCATTTACCCTTGTTAATTACAGCTGATTGATTGTGGATCATTTCCCTACTCTATCCAGGTCATTCTGGATCCTAGCTCTAGAGTGCCTAGAACTTGGTGGTGTCTGCAAATTTGCTAAGCATGCATATAATCCCATCATCCAAAGTATTAATGAAATGTTAAACAATAATGAACCCAGAACAGACTGTGGGGGCTTGATGCCGAATTATATAGGACTGAATTAAGCACAGGCTCAGACCTGTTCAATTTAAAACTTTTATTGTTTCACAAAGTCATAAACTAAAGGAGGTCTGTTGGTTCACGAGGTTCCCAAATCAAGCCCTTGCTCTCTAACCCGGAGGCTAGGTGCGGCTGCCTGATTCAGTAGTCTCAGAACTGGTCAACAGCTCATTTAAAAGGAGTCCCTTATCTTTTTTTAGGCAAAAGATACAAAACTGTCCCCATGGTGGAAGTGAGGCATCTAACATAACTTTACTATTAGTTATATATGATAACACTTATACATATGCATTTTCTAATTCTTACTTCTATTGGTTATTTAGTTAACTTATCTATATTATAATATCAGGTGATACGCTTTGTATTATAATCATTACGCTTCTTATGTTAACTCTTAATGACCTTTATATTTCTTATGCTAATTTTCTATAACCTAAATACATTATTCATCTATATGTTTTACTGGTTTTTGCAGGGTTAAAATGTCAAAACTGACATAATATGCGGTTGTTTTTTCGTCATTGCGGTTTAGCCATGCAGTTTCCTATTCTTAACAATGTAAGCGGCATGTCTGCTATTTTTATCATTGTTTAAAGGTCAGAAGTTCAGTATTTTCATCTAAGGGTCAGAAAGTGATTACCAGAATGTCAATCGCTGACTCCTCAACCTCCTTGAAGCATTCTGGGAGTTTTAGTGCCTTGTTTTTAATGCTAGGCCTTGCTTAGCATAAGCACTCTCTCACACAGACCATTGGGGACCACTTGCTATCTCTTTTCAACTAGACATTGGGTCATTGATGACTACTCGTTAAACATGATGATCCAACCAGTTAAGTATCCACCTTACGTTATTTTCATTTAGTCTACATTTCCTTAGTTTGTTAATGAGAATATCATGGGAGAGTGTGTCAAAAGCTATGTAAAGTCAAGGTATATCGCATCAAATGTCCTCCCCACATCCACAGTCTGTCACATTATTATAGAAGGAATTTAGGTTGGCCGGGCATGTTTTGGTCTTGTTGAATCCATACTGGCTCTTTCTGATCACCTTGTTCCCATCTAGATGATTCACAGTAGATTCCTTGAGGACATACTCCATGGTCTTTCCAGGTATTGAAGTCAGGCTGACTGGTCAGCAATTCTCCATATCCTGCTCTTTCCCTTTCTTAAAGATGAGCACTATATTTGCCCTTTTCCAATCCTCTGGGACCTCACTCAACCTCCATGAGTTCTCAGAAGGGTTAGCCGATGGATCTGAAATTACCTTCAGCTATTCTTTCAGTACTTCAGGGTGATTCCCGTCTGATTCTGCTGACTTGAAAGCAGTTAGTTTCTCTAAGTAATCCCTGACCTGTTCTGCCATTACTTGAGGCTGTTTGTCTTCTCTCCTACCTTTGCTGCCAACTGAACTTCTCATCTGGTAGCTGCCCATTTTTGTGATGACTAAAGTAAAAAAAAACATTAAATAACTTCACCCTTTTCTTCATCTCTAGCTAGATTGTCTTCTGTATTCTGTAATGGACATATGGTGTCTTTGGTGTTACCAAAGGAAAAGATAAGGGATGTAAAGCTTTCTCCATTCCTCTTGTTGAAGATGGATCACTGGGGAGATATGATTGGAAGAGTCATAAGGCCAGAGGGAAAATAAGCAAACAAAACAAAACAAATCCCCACCCCGCAAAAAAACCAAACCAAACCAAAACAAACAACCCCTAGTTCTAGGATGGACGGTTCTGGACTACTATTGCCAGGCTTATTTCTGGTCTTTAACCAATTACAATGTAATGTACAAATTTACAAACTGTGCTTAAGAAGCAGAGGCTGGAAACTAGGGCTCCGCTCTTCCAGAGGAATGTCCTGGCCCAGGGGTGGGTAATTATTTAGGCTGTAGAGCCACTTAGGGAGTTTTGGTGAGCTGTCATGGCTCATGGGGTCAGCAACCCCCTCCCCCTCTTCTGCACTGGACTAGGTCAGCACACCACTTGCCCCTGCCCCCCCCACCAGCTGACAGCAGCTCACCAAAATTCCCTGAATGGCTCTGGGTGCAGCTACCACCCAGCAATCCCAACCCAGCCTCAGGATCTCCATGGAGACCATCTTGGGGCCTGTCTGGGCAGGGTGTGCTCAGCCAGGTGGATGGGATTGGATGGGGCAGTGGGCAGGCAGAGAGCAGTGTCCGAGACCAGGACAGGCAGGCTGGACCTGGCACCAGCGCTGCAGGGTGGTGACAGTGGAGAGCTGGGGCTCAGGGCAGAGCCACAATCCACTCCCAGCATGCCTCTGACCATGGAACTGGCACCTGCTGCAGAGACATGCGGTGAGCAGATTGCGGCTCTGCCCTGGGCCCTGGCCTTGTGCTGTCATTGCCCTGCAGCCCTGGCCCCAGCCCTACCCATCTGTCCTACTCCCAGATGCGAGTCTCTGTCCACCTGCAGTGCCATCCTGTCTACCTGGCTGAGTGTGCCCTGCTTGTGGGGGTCCCCGGCCAGTCTCCATAGAGACCCTGCCAGTGCCCTTCATCTGGTGGGTGTGGGGAGGATAAGCTAGGGTGCCTGGGCACTGGGGCCCAGTCTGGTGGCGGCAGCAACACTGGCAGCAGCAGCCAGAAGGAGCCACTTCCACCAAAGCTGCCAGGAAGTGGAGTCTAGCCACTGCATCACCTCAGCCCCATTGTGCACCTCAGCCCCATTGTGCACCCTAGGGCAGCAGGACTAGCTGCATGAGCCATAGTTTGGGCTGCCCCCCATGCCTGGGCTGGGGTTCAGGGCAAGGGACCCACTGTGGGATGGATAAAATTCTTTGGCAGGCCTGATCTGGCCTGAAGACCATATTTTGCCTATTCCTGTACTAACTGCTAAGCTACAGGAGCAAGGTCTTGTTTGCTTCCTTTCAGTCTTACTACATAACTTGCATCCTTGTCTATCCCATGAAGAGTGTCCTTCCTTATTCTGCCCTGCAGCCTGGTGGATCCTCTCAAAATTCCTTCCCCAGGTAAAAGGGGGCCTAGTACCCAGGTCTCCTATGTACTGGGCAAATATTTTAACTACTTGATTATTGGGCAAAATGTGAGCATCAACACCACACACTGAATTGTCTGACTTCAGAAACGCTGTGTGCATCTGTCCTAGAAGTGCAATTAGGTGTTGTGATTTGCAGGTAAACAGAGAAATACAGTGGATACATACAGAAGGCTGAGAGTCCAGAGATGCCCATGTGCTTTAGCATTTCCTGTTAAGATGTTACCTCTAAATATCGAATCCATCTTTGAAGGTACTTTGTGTTATCTTTTCTATACACAGAACATTTGAGGCGCCTAAATCTAATTACTCTTGGATATCTCCAGAGGCTCTTCATTAACTGCAGGGATGCAAGACATCTAACTGGGATATTTTGAATGTCCATCTTGGTGCAGGTGCTAAAAGGATAGTTAAGTGAGCACCTAAGTTTAAAGGTATAATAAGAGTATTTGAAATCAGACTTGAATGATTTCCATCTAATACTTTGGCTTCAGCTTTTTTAAGGGCAGATTGTGTATAAATCCACCCCCTGCTTTCTTCCACCCCCATGTGAGAGGCCAGAATGTCATAGGATATCAGTATGATCCTTAGGAAGTTGAATCACGTGATTTGTTTAAGCTCAAGTTTCTTATGAGGAAGGTTTTATTCCTAGTGACAGTGGCTTGGCTCATTTAATAAATGACCTTCAAAAATCCATCATCTATTTAATATTCACAGAAGAAAAAGGAACTGAGGTAGGTGTACAAGTGTGTGAGTATATAAATACAAGCCAGCTCTTCTTTTGGGGGTGTCATAGTTCTAATGTAATCAATTTATTTTCAGGCCTCTTGTCTATGACAGGAAATCCTAGCTATATTATATACATCTTAAATGGTCCCTTGGGTTTTATCTGGAACAGATGAAAACCCTTGGAAAGTCCATCTGATTTTTTGTTTCTTTTGACATTTACATACTAGGTCAGACTGTGTCTAAGAGAAGGACTATGTCTAAATGGTTGTCCTTTTGAATTTTTCTTTGTTTTCCTCTGCCAGAGCTGTCACTCAAAGGCCAATGAAAGCCAAATTTATTAGAGACATATTTGCAATGGTAGTCCACTCAGGTTTGTTCTGCTAAGACTTACAGAACAGTTACAATGCTACGTGGAGATGAGTTTATTTATTTACTGACCATTTTTGCCTAGAGCAGTGCTAGGCCATAGATTGGAGAGGAACATTTCTTTTAGATTAATGATTCATATCCATATATGTCATGCCTGTACATTACAAAAATAAACACATTTATGGCTCTCCTTTTCTTTTGTTGTCTATTCCACTACCTGTCTCCTGCCACATCTCTGTTTCTCTAGTTATCCTCTGAAGAAAGGAACTTTGTTCTCCTTGCATACATTTTAGCTTCTTCTGAGTCCAGATGTGCCCCAGAATCTTGTGTAGTGGTTCCTAAAATACTCCTGAAGAAAAAGCTAGCAATTAAAGCAGGATTTGTTTGATTTTATCTTATGAAGAAAGTAGTTATAATTCAATAAAGAGAAAAGCAGTGTGTGTCTAGAGAAATAGGGCTCATTGGAAATTTCCTCAGAAACCTTTCATATTTAATTGAGGGTGGTATTTCTCCATAGTTTATTTTTAGAATAGTTGTATAAAATTCTCTAGCAGGATATTATTTCTTACTAAATTCTTTGGTGTTCTTAGAACCAGTAACTCCAAACAAAATTGATGGGCTCATATTTTATTCTGTCTATTAGGTACTTAAGTGGACTTAGGTGTCTGTATGTGATTCTATTTCACCCTGCTTATGGTGCAGAAAAAACATCAACACATCTACTTTTGTACTGTGCCATCACCTTAGTCTTAAGACATTCTTAAAGAAAACCTGCTCTCTGAAAATCCATTAAGGCACCTGAAATTGGGCATCCAAAATCCCTTAATCGACTTTGAAATTTTGTGTGTATTATTCAAAACATTTGAGTTAATCTGGAAATTACCCCTGCTATGGACAAACCTAGGGGAAAAAAGGTTTGTTTGATATTTTGGGATAAAAGGCTGGCCACAACAACCACGTTCATGGGGAGCCTGAGATATTCAGAAGGTTTTCAAATTTAAGCTATGTATAGTGTGTTGTCATCATGTAAAGCTGTCCTTAATTGCTTAATATAAATCCAGTAGTGCAAGAATTTGAGAGAAAATTATTTTTATTAGAAAGTGAAATAGTATTCAGGTGACATTTGCATATAAAAAAATACATTCATCACTGCAATTGGATTTTCACCTCAAAGAAAGACAAACTAGGCTGCTATGCAACAGGATACACCATATGGATAATTATTCATATATTTATTTTTCGAATAACAGTATTTTTCATAACTTTGAAATAAACTGTAATCACTTTTACAGCATTTAATTCTCTGCATTTGGTTTTGAAAGGTTAAAAGGGCTTCTTATTTGTTGGTTAATTGCCTTATGTTTCAATTTTACTGGTGAAAACATTCATTTTTGATGTTTTTTTAGAGCCTGTGAAGCTAGAGGAGAAAATTCTCTATAGTGAATTGATAAAACTTATAGATGAAGAAAATAAAAGACTGGAACCACCTGGTAAGTAACAAGACTCCTCACTTAAAGAAAGAGTATACAATTATTTCAGAAATGTTTTCTTAGTTTAATGTTAAGAGGCTCTGTCTGAACCCCTGGAAGTTAAAGGCAAAATTACTGTTGAATTTAATGTAAGTAAATAAGACCACTGCCAAAATGTTTTGTTATTTATGAATGCAGGCCACAGAAAGACTTAAGTAGTCCATAGTAGTGGTCAGCACACTTTACAAGGCCCAGGCTTGGCTCTGATCCAATGTGGGCCAAGGGGTTTTGGCAGCATGTCAGCAGCAGGGGACTTGCTGCAGCTGTGGGGAAAGGGTGGTGGGTAGACGTGGTGGTGACACAAAGCCCCGGCAGAGGCATAGGTACAGTTAAAACCCTCCAGCACCACAGGGTGGATCCAGTGGCTCAGTGGGGCAGATCTGGCCCCTGGATCCTATGGTTACTGACTTTGCTCTATAGTCTTTGGGTTGCCTCTTTGCAGAGGAGTGAATTTCACCCAAAAATATTGGGACCAGAGTTAGGCATGAATCTCTATGTAAAGGTGGCTTTATTCCTGTGGGCGCTGACCACCTACCACAGCTATTTTGAGGGAGAAGGTATTTAAAGTGTTTAGAAGAGGTTCAGTTTTGTAACAGCAGCATCCAGATTAGACAGTTCTAGCCACAGTCTCGTTAGAAATTGTGACTGCAGGGAAGGGGCATTCAACTTTTAGTTGCAGTTCTCTTCTCTTCAAAGGATGCAAGAGGAAAGCTTCGACTCCAAACTCTCAGCTTTACTTTGGTTTTTTTTGTTTGTTTGTTTGTTTTTTTGCTTTTATGATATTTATTTAACACCCTATGAATACAAACCAATAGCATCACACCTATTACATGCTGCTTCTCTCTATCTTATTTGGATAACGGGGAATATGGATGATTTGCAAGTTAATGCTTTTTTTCTCTCTTCACACTAATTTTTATTTATTTATTTATTTTTGCATGCATGCAAGTGTGTTTTCTACTCTTGTCTATAAAGGGCTTCTGTATTGTCTCACAGTTACATCTACTCTATTGGAGAGACAGAACAGGTGTTTGCCTAGGGCATCCAACTTTACCACAGCAACATAGTTTATAACTATTTAGTTTGTGAGTAACTTTCTTCTATAAGAGGCCATCATTTTTCAGTTTCCCTAGGGTAGCAAAATCCCTTGAACTGGCAGTGGTCATATCAGTAATCTCTATCCTGCCCCACTGTAAATGCAAGGAAAAGAAAGTACAACTACCATAGCTAAATAAATGCAGATAGTGTAAGCAAAAACCTTTAATAGATTTTTAGCAAACCCAGTATTACTACATGTTAATGTGGAGTTCCACATTACTGAATAAGATCAAAGTAGGCTGTGAGTTGATTGTTGCTTTTATCGTGTAATGACATAGGGTAAAATGAAAACACGTTTTGCTGTGGTAAATCCAGCATTATTTCTGTTGCAAATATTGGCTTGTGGTGTAGTTCTACAGAACATAGCTGGGCCCTTTACTAAAGTATGTGAGTGCCTCACAATCTTTAATCTATTTATCTTCACAATGCTCCTCTGAGGGTGGTAAGTTTTCTTATTCCACATGAAACAGGTATAGAGAGGCTAGGTGACTTGCCCAGCATTACTAAGCAAGTCTGTAGCAAAGCAAACAATTGAATGGAGGTTTTCCATACTGTGGGTACTTTAACCACAGGACCATCCTTCTGCTTCAGTACACTGCCATATACTTTTGCTGTACAGTGTTAATGAGCATCACCATAATGAAGCATGGAAAATGTTAGGAATAGGAATGCCTACTTTTTTCTTAGTAAATAGTTTGTTCTTAGAAAATGGTTTAAGTCACATTTTATAAATATTTTGGTGGAAAGCATTTTCTTTCCAGATCAGATGCATGAAACTAAAGTTGGGGGTGGGGGGAGAGTCCCCCTTTCGTGCTGTTGCCCTGAGGTTGGCAGTCTACAGATCACAGGTCAAATCTGGCCTGCAGAAACTTTGGACCTGGCCAGTCGGTATAAGGCTTTGACAGCATTTGGCAGCAGGCTTTAGTTTAACGTGCTCCCCTTGTGCCACCTTAGGAACAGGCAGCAATGGCAGCCAGGTCCCATCACCTGCCTGTCCTCCTACCTCTGACTCAAGGTGGGTCATTTTGGCTTCAAGCTGGAAAAGGTTGCATACTCCTGCTTTAATGCAGTGGTTAGGATTCCCCCTTGGTACGTGGGAATAGTCCATCTTGTTGGAACTGCTTTGTATAAAATACTTAAATATTTACTGGAGTAGGTACTGGTGAGTGCCCAAACCACTAGGCCTAAGAGTTGCTCTCTCTCTCCCCATCCCCCTGTGCTCCCTTATCCCTCTCCTCTTGAGTTAACAGTAAATACTCTTATCCTAAACTTTATTTTAACATCACTTTTAGTCTTGGGATTTATTTGGTTTTAGAAAAATATTGAAAATATCTTTCCTGAACAGTAAGCATAGTTTACTCATCATTTCTCAGTAATTCACTCTATATTCAAAAAAAGAAAGAAAGATTTTGATTTTTTAAATACTTTATTCAGGGGTTCAGGGGTACAACAATGGTGGCCGCTTGCAAGCGAAAGCACCAACAACTTACTACCAACCCAAAAACGAGATCGGACGAGTCTCTTTGTCCTCGGATCCAGAACCCAAATCGGGCAAGGGAGTTAATGCCCACCCAAGTATTACAAAGAGATCCGAGCCACAGCCCGTCCGCAAAAGGTGTGTCCCACGCACCCCAAGTCCCAGGCCAAAAGACAAAACCCCGGGCCAACCAAACCACCCACACATCACACCGTGACAGACACCTTCGCTGCATTTCACGTCGTGTCTCACATGCTATGCGGTCGGCGTGCCGGCCACACAGTCCTAACCGATTCAGACCCTGCTCCATCCCCTCATCCACGTCACAAAGCCTTCAACTTCCACCCAAAAGAGAGCAAAAAAGCAGCCTGGCGAGGGCCCAGGACGCGGCAGCGCTGGAAGTCGCAGTTCGACCCCGAGCCAGCCCGGTCGCCCAGACCGGTCATGACATCAGAGCGCGTATTTGAGACGGCCGTCCTCCACCCGGCACAGCGCGCCCTCCAGGGCCCAGCGCGCCTCAAAGGCGGGCACCGCCCGCCGGAGCACAGCGTGCTCGAACTCCAGCGAGAGGCGCGCCCGCACCAGGAGGCGGAAGAGCCGCAGGGCGTCATCTGAGCCAGTCCCGGCCAGCCGGCTCCGGCGGCTCTTGAGGACGGCCAACTTGGCCTGCCCCAGCACGAAGTTGGCCAGGCAGATGGGGCCCCTCTCGGCCGCCCGGTACGGGCAGGAGCACACGTAGGTGGTCTCCGAAAAGCTCCTGCCCAGAGCCCGCAGCAGCAGGCTGAGGGTGACAAAGAGTGGCTGCAGGCGGGGGCAGTCCAGGAAAGCGTGAAAAAGGGTCTCCTCGACATCCCCCGGGCAGAAAGGGCAGGCTGTCGAGGCGGCTGGGTCCAAGTGGGACGCAAACGTGCCGGTGGCTAGGATGCCGTGCAGCAACCGCCACTGCAGGTCGCCAGTCTTCTTGGCGCTTGGCGGCTTATACAATGTGCGCCACGCCGGGTGGGCCGGTGGGGAACCTGGCGGCCCCAGGCGCCGTCGCCACGGTGTGTCGGGGCGGCCCGCCAGCACTTGGGCGTGGCGGACGTGGATCACCCAGGCGTATAAACCTCTACGCGACAGAGAAGCAAAAGAACAACCCATGTCACTGTCAGGAGGCACAGGGAGCGTCAGCAGGGTGCCAGGGCCGCCGGCCAGATCGTCGGCCACGGCTGGGGTGACTGGTAACGCAGGGAAAGCCTCGCTCGGGGCAAGAAAGAAAAAGAACAGAAGAAAAGAATGGCCTAAGCTTGGTGTGAGCATGCTGGGTTTCCTTTCTTTCTTTTTCTTTAAAGCAGGGTGTCAAAGATGCAGTACTCAGGCCCAATCCAGCCCATGGGTTTCAGATTGATTTTGCATGCTGCATGGGACACACTGGCCCTGACCCTAGCCCCAGGTGCTGCATCTGATGCATAGAGCTGATTTGGTGTATGCTGCATGTGGTGTGTGGGGCTAGACCAGAAAACAAGAATGTTGCAAGCAACAGGAGGGCCAGTTTGGGTTGTATGGTGCATATGGTGCCCACACTAGACTGGCCCAGTCCACTGGCTTTGATGTGTGGGGCCAGTCTCTGGGCCTGATCCAGCCTGGAAACAAGCCCCACAACCCTCATCCACCCTCCCGGGCCGGATGAATTTCACACCTGTACTTAAAAGCACCATAGGAAGGTTGAATCCTAGCTTTATACAACCTTACAGGTAGAGCCCTGAGTTCTGACTGAAGCCTATGGGGTGTTGATTTCTCCTCCATCCTGTCAGGCAAATGGATACCTATTGTAGATGATGAGAGGAAAATCAGAGTTTTTAATGCCCACATAAAAAGGGCTAACTTGAGCTGTGTAACCCAGTTCATTTTCTGTCTCTAATGCCCCATCTACATGTTACACCCAAGATGTGTTTAACCATTTAATCATGTCTTAACTTGTGCCCCAGCCACATATTCAGTCAATTAATAGTGTCATAAAACGAGGAATAAGCCACAAAGTCATTCCACAAAAATTCTGTAATAATTTTGTGGTTCATTCTTGTCACACCATTATAGGCACAGAATGTGACAGAAGTGACAGTTTTCACCCGATCTAGCCACAGAAAGTAGTCTGTAGCTGTGACCAAACACAAATGCATAGCCGCAAACAGCTTAAAAAATGCCCAGTCGAGCAAAAATCTGAACCTTCATTGCATGAGAGCTCAGATGAAGACGTTTCAAAATAGAGCATCTTTTGTAACTTGTGTCTATGCTGCCTGACAGCCTGTCAGTGTTTTCAGAATGGGAGGACAGAAAGGGAACAGAAGGAATTTGGTATGAGGATTTTGTTACCCATCGGAGTGTGGGTTAGGTGTATTGGAGCCCCTCTCCAGGTGGGAGGGCTCCAATTCAGTTACCCTACCCTCCAGCGCTAGTTGGGAAACCCCTAGAACCAGTTCTTTCTGCTCCCTTTCCCCTTCCATTCTGAAAACAGCACAGGCTAGGATGTAGGAGGTCATTGCTAGGGGAAACTGGCTGCAGAATCCCAGCCAGCAGCTACTTTCCCCTCCCTTCTGGACCCAACAGTGAACTTCTGTTTAGTCCAGGGGATTGTTATAACTCAGAATACTTCCTCAAAACATTCTTAGTTATAGTGGGGTGTCTAGGTGCTCCCCTGTGGATGGGAGCCATGTGTGGCCATGGCTGCAGAACTTGCAAAATGTGGGGCACTCATCAGCTGTGAGACTCATAGCTGCAGCACTACATTGGGTACTGACAGGGCTGCAAGCCTTATTGCCTGTGGGAATTTCAGCCATGGGAGCTTGCTATTCGCTGGTGCAGGGGGAGTCCAGGATTGGAATCCTCCCCCTCTTCTTCCCCTGCCTCTACCAGCAATAAGGCATGATTGGATCTGATGCTGGATCCCACAGTTGTGCTTTTTGCCATGCATGTGTGGCATGGCAGGAGGCATGATTATGTTGATTGTGCATCGGAGCCTATCATGCCCTTACCTGAACATCTAGAGGAGGCCTAACTGGTAGAACTGCCTTTCTGTGTTGCTGAGCTGTACTTTTGAAGTGACTTCAGGTGCTCTTCATCAAATATTCTCTTAGTCTTAATCTTAATTTAGCTGGATATTTCTAGTAGTTTTCTCAAGTAGTTTTCTCAAGTGGCCTTTTAAAAATTGTTCTTACTCTCTTCTTACTCTTTTCCAGAGCACACTCTATAGATAAGCCCAATGTGGTCCACCAAAAAGACAAAATGAGATGTTAGTTTCAGTGCAAGGAAGTAATAAAACTAACTAGAAAAACAAAAAGATACCACAGTGCATTCACAGAGTAGGTACTTTCACAGAGTAGGTGCTCTCATTTTCATTGTGACATGCAAGGGCAACCTGACTGAGCTCACAGAATTTGAAATTAGAATATATAACCATAGGCAAGATTTTTCAATTGGTGAAAACTGGCTTAATTGCAGTGAGTTCAATGCAATCCTGCTGATTTACACCAGATAAAGATTTGGCCACTGTACAAAGCGCGGACGGAGTAAAGAAAATAAACAATACTGCATCTGTTGGCAATGTTTTCTTTTTTGGCATCGCCTTTATTTTTATTCTTCTAGACAAACCCTAATGCTTTAGTAAATTTAAATCTAAATATCGTTTTGTTTTTGCATTTAATAGTTGTAGGTCAAATCACTTTTCATTAGGCTTGTAAGATGCTATGTGAAGAGATTCCATGTACCCTAAGGTAACAGTTTCGGTTGTTTATATCTACTGTACACTTCCCCCAACATGATTTTAAATTTGTATCCTCTTGTAATTAAATATAAAAAAAACCCTGCATCCTGTGTGTTGGTGGCATAGAGGTGATTTAATCACTCAGAGACTCAACAATTAAAGTTGTTCAAAGATGAGTAGTTAGCAAAACTGAAAATGTTAAGAGCCTTAGTTTTTTATCTTTCCTTTTCTGGTCTTCATTAGAGAATGGAAAACTTCAAAGGGGAGTAAGAAAAAAATCTTTAAGTGCTTTCATGTTCTGGGATGGATGGAGAGACAGACAGATAACTAGATATGGCATTTTCTTGCAGAGAAAGAGAAACTGAGAAATAAAAACCTCCAAACATTACTCTGCAGAGGAATGAGGTGACCATGATAAAGTTAGATGCAGAGAACCTGGTTGCTGTCACTTCTTAGTGATCCTAACATGAGGAAATGAGCAAAATACCTGTCTGTCTTGTGTCCCAAAACTGGCATTAGTACTCCATGAAATATCAGTGAGATGATATTTTAGTGAGCAGCATATCAAATTACATTGCAAACATTTAAATTTGTATCTTCTTTGTAGTGGGCTTGGTGAATGGGAGAAATTTTTGTTTACGGTATGCAGTACTCTGCATAAATCCAGTGAGCCAAGTATTGTATTTTGTACAATGCATTGTGTGGTAAGCTTACCAAGTGCCTGGGTGGACACTAGGGCTGTGTGAAATGGGCTGTATTTGATTTGGATTTGGATTCAGCCCAAATCGGGGGCAATGTTTCAATTCGTTGTTTTGGACTGCTGTTTACAAGTTGAGTCGGCCAAATCTGAATCTCAAGATTTGATGCAGATTTGGAGAAACAGAGATTCGGCCATATACACAGCTTTAAATGTTTTTTCTACATGCTTCAAGGTACCAGGCACGGCTTGTGAATGCTGTGATGCTGGGGCAGATGGAGAATCCCACAAGAGTACAGGGGGGCCCCCCTGCATGCTCAGCAGCAAACTCAGAAGTACTTCCAGTCCTCCTGTGCCCCTCTGGCTTGGCAATCGGCCACAGGGAGACCCCGGGTGCCCACCCCAGACCCAGGAGGCACCAGTCACCAAGCCAGGGAGGGTGCAGGGGGGCCCCCCAGTATGCTCCCCAGCAGACCTAGAAGTGGACTGGAAGTGCTTTTGGTCCACTTCCGGGTCTGCTGCCAAGTGCGCTGGGGACACCACCACACTCCTGCAGGATGCTCCATCTGCCCCAGCATCACAGCATTGATGAGCCGCCTGGTACCTTAAGGTACGTAGAAAAAACATTTAAAGCTGTGTTTATGTCCAAATTACCTAATGTTTCTGAATCTCTCCGCATTGATTCGGGGGGGTCTGATTTGATTCGGAGAGATTAAAGGGTCCCCTGATTCGATTTGGATTTAGAGATTCAGTCACCAAATCGGGCCGAATCTCTGCCAAATCAAATCAAGGACCGAAGCTTCATATAGTCCTAGTGAACACCCTTATGCATGCTGAGATGCTTGAGATGGGCTGCCTCCTCGATTGGGAAACAGCATAGCTGTGTTCATGTAGTGCTGAGGGTGGGTTAATTATATGTAGGGCAGGTTAATTGGTGCTATCACTGAGCAGTGCTAACTAGACAACTTCAAGAACCAGTCAGACCCACAAGCACTGTTTCCAGTTACGGAGTCAGCCCACCTGAAGCAGCTCAGCATCCAGGCGAGCATCCTTCCTGAACATGGTAAATATATCACGTAGAGACGGTCTTGATCTCACCCATGTAATCTTACTGAAGCCAGAGAAGTTTCTATGGTATAAATGAGAGCAGAATTGGATCCAATTTACTAAACTGGTATTGAGTGTTGTCTGCTTGTGGGTGAGGGGAGTACAATGACTGGTATTAGTCTGAATCTTCCTAAGAATTCCTAAGAATAGTAGCTTTTCTTCTTCTTCCATAATTTGGTAAGTCAAGGCCACTCATGATTGCAATGTTTTTTATATCACAGTGGGGGTTAAATTAACCTAGCATATGTAAATTGGTTACTAAATGTTTTAAAAACAAAATATTCAATTCTTCCTTCTAAACCTGTGTTACTATTTAGATTAGGTTTCCTGATAATGAAATTGGGTATCTGCATGTTGCCAAAAGTTTTGATGTTATAATACATTGTATTTTTTTATGGTATCAATCGATGCCATAAAGCTGACCTGTCCAGCATGTTGGCCGAGAAGTACTAATCAATAAACCAAATGTCATTTGGCAAAGGATAACCTGCCACTTTTCTTTCATGCAGCCCATATCAGTGAAGATTTTTCAGACTCCATAATGCCTGTCAGCTTCACTAAAACACATGACTTTTGCAAGGAGGTTGAAGATGAAGTGATTCCTTCGTATATTGTACAGTTTGAGAAAGATGTTCAGGATGACATAATTATGCTTGGCAGCTTTTCACCGGAACAGGTCAGAGTTAGGAACCATAAGACAATTTCATCTTTTGGTGCATAACATGTTGTTGACTTGTCAGCCTTATACACCAGTGATAGCCAGTGATAAATATACTGAAAAGATAAAAGAATATTGTCTCTCATCACTGGAATTTTTTTAAACTAAGAGTAGTAGGCATACCCTTATTTCTATTTTAGTATGAGTAAAATGAGATCTTGATTGCTGCTTCTTTCCTGAATAATGAAGTGTCTGTAGCTACTCCATAGTTAAGCCTGAAAGTGAATTTGATTCATAAACCAATTCCTTTCCCCAGAAGCTTGAGAAAAGCATGTTATAGTTGTTTAAAATGTGTAAGTTAAATTTGGGGACAAGGAAGATTTGAGCAAGAGATTAATTGGACAAAGGGGTTTTAAATTATAAAACTGAAGTGTTCATTTTCATCCAGAAAATGCTCCTGGTTTTCTTTTGCTGTTTTGTAGCCAAATGAGAGAGACAATGAAAGAGAAATTGGGTTATGGATTCACATTGTCAAAGTGGAGGCTTCAAAAGCAAAATGGTAGTTGTTAGTCACTGAACATACCATTTTGCCTCTGAAAATCTCACCCCAAGTCTGGTGCATGGGAGCAAAGATTAATTGATTAATATATCATTTTTAATTAGTAACACGAGAATGGCTCATTGGCTCTGATGCGCTTAAAATAGGCTGCCAAATGACTAATGGTGACCTAAGCTTTTATTTTTAAAAAGTAAGTCTCTAGATCTTTTCATTGCAGAAATAGATCTCCACAATTAAATTTATTGGATTAATCAATTTGGTGAAGGAAATGCCTCACTGCTCTGCTGTCTGTCTCCAACTCCCTTGCTAACTCCTTTATCACTTTTTCTGCTTATTCTTAAATTGCTTTTCCCCTATACAGTGAAACTTAGGAGGTGCATAGAAGGGGCAAACAAAATCTGGGACTGTGGAGCATGGAGAAAAGGGGACATGGATGATGTCTACTATGTAGGGGAATAATTGAATTGAGAGCAAGAGAGGACATGGCTACAGGGAGCCCGTTAGCAGAACAGGGAGTGTTGTGGCTTTCCTAGACCATTGGATGTCTCCACATTATGGAGACTTCATTAGTTGTATTGGCATAACTCCTAACACCTTACGTAACTCACAGGGAACCTTATTTCATCTTGAAAAGTCTAAATAGTTGATTACCCCTCTAAAGACAATCCTGATTAGCAGTAGGTTCAAGAACCTGACAAATCTATTTATGGGTATTCTTTTTTACCATTCAGGTTTCTAAGCTTTCTGAGGTGGATTGAGGGACATTCATAATCTTATAAGTGTCATGGGAGCTCACACAACACTAGGCATCTTCAAGATAGGCCCAAGGGAGTCTCTGAGAGCCTCTTAAGGCTTGCAGAGGTACATATTGAGGTGATACATGACAAGGCACCTATCTGTTGTTATCTTGTGTATAGACAACTATACTTTTAAGTGACAGCTTTGAAGAAAGTGGAGCTGTAGGAGACCAAGTTCTGTTTCACAGGGACAGTTAGAAGTGGTCAATGAATAAACAGGATTTCTTTTAACCATTGAGGGAGCATCCATACATTCAAGCATGTGCGTTTGCAGCAGCTCTAATAGAAGTGATGCAATTTTGAGCTGGGGCTTTTTGCCTTAGTGCACGTGCTCAGATATGCACTTTGTTGTGGAGCAAATTGTGCCACTTGGGGCAAAATAACCCTGCCTGGCTCCTCCTGGATCTGTAGCCAGGGGTAGCTAGAGCCTGGGGCCAGCACCAGTACTGTCCCCAGCGGTATGAAAACCTGCCCTGTCCTGGCCCCATCAGTACAAAAAGCTGTCCTGGCTACTAGCCCTCAGGAGCTCCTGGGGGTGGCTGGGACCTCCTGGAGCTATCATGCTGGGAGGGCCTATCTTTTGCTCTCCTTTCCATGGACCAGGAGAAGGTGTTTGACAGAGTGGAACACAGGTATCTCATAGGCATGCTGCAGGCCTTTGGCTTTGGGCCCCGCTTTGTGTGGGCTCTCTAGGCGCTGTACACCTCTGCAGAATATTTGATCAAGCTCAAATGGACTGTGACAGAGCCCACCCCATTCAGGAGAGGGGTGCATCAAGGCTGCCTTCTGTTGGGCCAGCTGTATGCCTTGGCCCTGGAGCCCTTCCTCATTCTCCAGTGGAAGTGGGTGGTGGGGTTGATTCTCTGGGAGCTGGCAGTGTGGCTGGTCCTGTTAGTGTATGCTTCTTATGGTCCAGGACTCAGGTGTCCTGGCACAGGTGGAGGCCTGCTAGGCATTGTACTCAGCAGCCTGCTCTGCCTGGGTCAAATGGGTCAAGAGCTTTGGCCTGGCAGTGGGTGATGGGTGGCAGGTGGGCTCACTCCCACCTGTGCTCCATGGGATCTGCTGGAGCATGGGCTCACTGCTCTACTTGAGGTCTACCTGTCCCCCACAGACCTCTCCCCACCAGAGAACTGCTGGAGGCAAGGGTGGTGGAGCAGCTTCAGGCATGGGCAGGGCTTTTGAGATGACGCTCCCTGTGTAGAAGAGTGCTGGTGCTGAACCAGCTAGTCCTGTCCATGCTCTGGCACTGCTTATACACCATGCCTGTGCCCCCTGAGGTCCTGGTGGGACTCCAGAGATGGGCGCTGGAGTTTTTCTGGCCAGGAAGGCACTGGGTTGCTGCAGAGGTCTTGAGTCTCCCCTTGCAGGAGTCTACCTGTGCAGCCAGGTCCTGGGGTTCAGCCTTCAGGCCCTGCAGCAACTGCTATACATTGTTGGTAGCCACATGGCATGGGACTACCTGGGGCGGAGTTTCCTTTGCCACTTTTGGGGGCTTCAATATGACTGGTAGTGCCTCAGCCTGTGGGGGTTCTCCCTGCAGGACCTGCGAGGACTGCCAGATTTCTACCAGAACCTCCTCTGGGCCTGGAGGCCGGTCTTGACCTCCAGGTCCCCCGCAGTTGCCCGGGGTGCCAACCTGCTCATCAAGCCCTTCCTCCAGAACCCCAACGGGGAGGTGTTGATGGCAGAGGTGCCCCAATTGTGACAGAGGTTGATCCTGACTGGTGTCACCCACATTGGAGACCTCCTGGACTATGATAGGTGGGAGTGGGTGTACCCTGCTGCACTGGTCCGGTGCATGGGTCTACCCAAGACACGTGCAACCTGCCATCTGGTCCGGGAGATGAAATCTGCCCTTTGTCCCAATGCCTTTGCCTTTGTTGACCAGGCCCTGTGTGGTGGCAGTCCCCACCCCTCCATGTCTTCCAGCCCACAAGAGCTTGCCATGGGGCCAGCTTGTTATGGAGCCCACCATTGTGTGCGTCAGGCTGGAGCCCCTCCATCTCCACCTCCAGAACCTCCTCTTGAGGTTCTAGTTGAATTTCACCCTCCACCTTTTTGTTTTTGGTCACCCCATCTGCAACCCCACCAAATCCCGGAACCTCCTGGTCAACCTCCTCCTGCCTTTGGCCAAGTGGGTCCTGTACTTGACCGGGAAGGAGGCTTTGGCTGGGGATGTTCTCAGAGACTGTAGGGCCACTTTCCTCTCCCTTGTCCGTGTATGTTTATGGGCAGAGCACCAGTGGGCAGCCCCTTGGATGCCTTTGAGGATGGCCTGGGGGGCTCTGCTTGGTGTCCCCCCTGGAGAACTTCTTTTCACATTTTGAACCTTTCATTCCCACATCACTCCTACCCTTTTCTTCCTTAGTTGTCCCACCAAAAAAAACTACAACCCTCCCACAAAATTATCAGTTGTATCTTTCAAACTCTGGTCCTACACAGAGCTATTAGTTAACTAGGTGGGCCTTAAGGCTCATGATCTCTGGAAGATACAAATAGACAGGAGCTCCTGGGGCCCGGCCAAATGGTGTCTGGGGACACTACCCCTTGTGCCAACTGTACTGCTGCAGCAGTATCCCAAATCTATTTTTAAAAATACCTGAACATCTATGTTCTTCCACAATTAAAACAAAAGACCACTCTACACACACACACACACACACACACACACACACACACACACACACACACACACACACACACACACACACACACACCCCTCCCCTAGAGAGAGAGAGGGATCAATCAGTTGAGCAATGCTTTATTGGTATATTTACAATGTTAAAGCAATCTGGAAGCCTACCAGTGTCTCCATCATCATGATAAAATAAATTCTAAATACCTATATGTGTTGATGTATGCTTTTGGTTTTCTTTGCACATGATGGGTGTGTGATGTGAGGGATATGGTGTTTGCCGGAAGGGGTGTAGGGGAAGGTGTGTGTGTGTGTGTGGAGGGATGCAGATTGGGGTGTGGGTAGGTATGGGGCAATTGCTGGGGCAACTGTGGGTGTGGGGGTGCTGCTTACGAGGGGTGGGTCCCCCGGCACCTAAAGGGTGCAGTCCCACCACACAGCACATGGAATGCTCCCCTCTTCAGGGCCCCAGCTCCCCCCTGGAGGGCCACAGCCCCCCTGTGCAGGGTCCCAGGCACCCTGCAGGGTCACAGCCCCCCAGCACAGGGCCCATAACTTACCTTTTGTATCAGCAGTGGGAGTGGGGTGCTCTGAGCCCGCTGCTGCTAGCTCCCAGCTCTTGGGGACTGCATGCCAAGCCCAGCTGGGTTCTGCTAGCCTTGAGGCTTCTCTGCCACCATGGCAACAGGACCTGGCATGGCACACGGGGACCTCATGCCAAGCCTAACTAGGTTCTGCAGGTCCTGCCGGCCCTGCAGCTGCTCATGCTACCCAGCCAGGCCAGTCCCATGGCGCAGAGGGACAAGTGGCTTCAGGGCAGGCAGGACCCCGCTGGGCTTGGCATGTGGTCCCCACGTGCTGTCCTCTGGTGGCAGCACTGCCTGCCCTGCTGTGCCTGCAGGGAGGTGGCACATGGCAGGACGTGGTCCAGCCCTGTGCAGCTCACTATTCTGGCTTTGCACCAATGTGGGTCACATGACTCTGGGAGGTGCAGCTCCTGTGCACATCTCCTGGAGCTGTGCAACCTGTTCCAGTGCAAAGCCAGACTAGTGAGCTGCACTGGGCTTGGCCAGGTCCTGACGCATGGCACCAACTTCACTGTAGCTGCTCCCACCCTGCAGCCCTGCATGGTGGCCCCGGACCTGTACACCCAGGGATGTTTGCCCCCGCGACTCCCCACACCTCCTTGACATCCTCCTCTACTCCAAATAGACCCCCAAACAGCCCCATCCACTCCTGATACTTCCCTGACATCCCCCTGCCACTCCTCACACCCACTCACTCCCACCAACACCCATAACCCCCTGACCCCAAGTCCCTAACTTACTTTTGACAGTGGAGGGGCAGCAGGAGCACCATGGAGATACCCTTGCCAGAACCCAGAGCATCTCTTCTAGAGGACTGACTCCCATGCTGGTTCCGGGCATGGTCTGGGACCATGTCTTGCCCTGCTATTCTGTGGAACGCTTTTTTTTTTTTTTGACCCCTTGGGGGTCTGATTCTGTCCCTGTGCTGCAAACTTGCAGTGCGGGGAACAGTTTTTTGTTCCCACACGTGCCTCTTGCAGTGTCTCAAAAGGGTTCGAGATGCTGCAAGAGCCATATGCGCGCTTGTCTGGATGTACCTTTTGGGTCAGAATGCTTCCTCAGGGGTTGCAGAAAAGAGGCCAGTCTTCCTGCTAGGATCCTTGGAGATGTGTGTTTGCTCTTTCAAATGTCAGGAAAGCAGTAGGATGAAGGACACTACTTTTTCTAATCCACCTGCTCTTTTCAGCCCCATGTTAAGATTTTATTAACAAAAAAATTTGAATAAGGAATTCCAGCAGTATATGACAGAGGGATTTCATATGAGCTTGGGGGCAACCTCCAGCACTGAGGCAGTGATTGAGGGGAGAATTTTAGATCTAAAAGTGTATAGGTTATAAAGCTAGAAGGGACTTTGATGATGGTTTAACTTTTTGTACTGTACAAACCAAAGAACCACACCCAATAATTTCTGCATCAGATCTATATTGTCTGTTTGTGCTGTTGTCTATCTCTGTAACATCATGAAATACCTTGAGTCCTTCCCTAAAGGCAGGAAACAATTTAATTCAAGTCAATCTACCACAGAAAAAACAATGATGTCTTTTCACTGGTGACCATTAAGAGCTACTTAAATCAATATATTGTACTACATGTGGATTCCAATGCTCCCCTGTCAATTAAGAGAAAAACTATCATATTATTGTTAATGTAACTTGGTAAACTCAATCATAGATTCCTGTAGAGATAAAATGTTGGTGGACATGACAAGAATTGGCATTGCCCAGCAGTGATATATTTTTTAGCATTTCCCTCCATCACTTGCAGACTGTAGGAGCCAGGCACTCTGATGTGATATTTACCTGCGTTTTATTCTCCTTCCTTTCTGTCTCTTTAATTCTATTCCTTCATGCTTCTCCATTTTAGAATCCCATCCCACTCTGGCATTGTATCAGCAATAACATTCGCAACTGAAATTAGCTCAAGTAACTGTTTGGATTGGGAAAGGATAAAAGGCAAAGTTGACTAACAATAGGCTCACTGAAAAATTCAGGCTACTCTGGGGTTGGCCACCAGAAATATTGGAGATCAATAAAATATCTGTGTTCTTACTTTCCATAAGTTCCACTTCATGATGCTCTTACTGTCTCCCACAGAAAGGCATAAAGTGCTTTTGTAAATCATCAGATTATCAACCAAAAATCCTGTAGTCACTGTTATTCAGACATTTAGTTATGCAAAAGACTGTTCACTGTTTTCTTTAATGTACAGTCTTCCTCATTTCTTGCTGTACAGTCATAAACTTCATAGATGCAGTCCTGAGGCCACTTACTCCTTTCAGATAGATGTGCTACAATTTCTTGAAAGCAGATGCCAACAAATGCACAGCACTTGCAACTTTTGTTAGTCCTTTGAATCTGTGTTCATTGGTTTAAGGAAAGATCTTTTCCTGTCAATTTCTTCTAACATTATTACTGAAACAGGAAACATACGAGTTCTTCCTTTTAAAACATTATTTTTCCTTCTGTAGGTTTAGAGACTAGCACTTGTACTTTAGCCAACATAATTTACGATTAGCTAATTTAATCCAAATGACATAACGTAAGTGAGCCTGAAACAAACTTCTACCCAGTTTGCCTTTAAGTGTAACAAAGTATTTCTAAACATTTTCCAGACTGAATAATTAACCCCAAGGCTGAGCAAATGAGCAGAAGAGATTGCTCCCACACATTCCTTTGCATTAACAAAAGGAAAATAAAAATATGGCAGCCCATGGGTTAAAAATACCAAGCAAAGGTTTGAATTGAATTTTACAAGCAAGATTGTGAGATACAGTAGAGTTGGTACTGTTTCCTTTTATGCTGCCAAAAACTCCCTCCAATGAACCATCTGATTTATAGTAGAGTTTTGCTAGCAACAGCTGTGGCAAAAGACTATGTTTCAGCTATATGTCCTTTAGTTCATTGTATTTCTTTGCCTATTCATAGGTTCAAAATTGATTGTGTATTTTGTTAAAAAAACCCAAACCTCCAAAAACTTTTTTCTTTGCACAATATCACTGATGTGGCAGAGGTATTCCTGACACTCTTGAATTGGTTGTATGAGGTTTTAACTCTGCAATGTTAAGTTACACAATTATGGCATCTTCTACTTTAAAAATACAAGAGTTAGCAATGTCTCCAGCTCAGCAAAAAGTATGGCAAGGGAGTGTCTGATAATGTCCTTTTAAGATAGGGATGATACTGCTAAACCTATTTGCGAATGTTTAATTTGGACTAAAATACTGTTTCCTGTGGCCCAATGTGTAGCCTTACTGACTTCTTTTAAAAGAGTCCTAATGAAATTTGTTTCTAATGAGGAAAAATAAACTGCACCGAGGGAAAATCATCCTAGTAAGATAGTATTGGGGTCAAAGCCTAGCTAGAGTACAACCCAGGCAGGATGTAGGAAAGTGTTGCAGAAAGACATCTATAGCAAACAAGGAAAGTCTGTCCCCAAATAAATCGGGCTAGTCCTTACTGGTTGCTGAGAAGGATGGAGAAGAATGTGGATAAACAGCATTTGCTCAGAATCTTTGCACAGAGGCTTCCTTCCCCATGCACCGTGTCTGGGAGTGTGGGCAAGACTATTAACCCTCACTGAACTGGGTATGTGGGAGGAGATGGGACCTGATGTGACCTGAGTAGGCTTCCTCAGGGGATACCTGTTCTGATATAAATGTAAATGATGTGTCAATGGGCCATTTCTAGGGTTTCCAGTCACTCCTGCTGTCAGTCATTGTGCCTTATTCAGGCTTATGTAGGATTTGCTCTTAGAAGAGATGAACAGGAAAGTAGTTATAAAGTCCAGCCACTGACCAACAAGATCTTGAAGGTTCTAGGAAAATATATCAGACTTCAAGGATGGGCAAAGTCCAGTTTATGGGCTGGATTGGGCCCACAGTGGACTCCATTTTCCAGCAGCCCCTGTCCATGCCACTGCAGTCAGTTTCCTTGAAGATCTCAGGAGCATCGGGCTGTGACAGTGCAGGGCCAGGGTTTCCAAGGAGACTGGCTCAAACAGCACTGGTGGGACATGCAACTGGGGGGGTGGGGGTCTGCTCCAGAGTGGGGGCCAGGATCTGATGGCGGTGACAGCATGGGCCAAAGCTGGAGCAGAGCTGTGATCTGCTGCCTGCATGCCCCAAGCAGGAGCATGCAGACAGCAGATCGCAGTTTTGCCTTGGTGGGGTGTGCAGGCAGCAGATTACAGCTTGACCCTGGCTCTGGAGCATGCTGTCACTGCCACAAGTTCCCGGCCACAGCCCTGGAGCAGATCTCCACCCAGCTACATGCCCTGCCAGGACTGCTTGGGCCAGTCTCCATGGAAACCCTGACCCCGCACTGTCATGGCCCTGCTGCTCGTGGGTTCTCCATGGAAACTGGCCAAGTACTTAAATGCACAAAAGTCTTCTTCTACATAAGAAGTCAAAGGGTCGCCCTTCTGTGTGATCCAACAATGAAATCCTGACTCTCCAAGACACTTAGGTGCTCCCTCAATAAAAATGATGTAAGCAACCATGAATCCAGTGCAGTAAATGGGCCCAGATTTGCAAACAAAATTACACTATACTCAAGTTTTTTTTCAGGGCTTAAACTGAAAGACAAATTTTTAACAAATATGAGGTAAAATCCTATCCCCACTAAAGTCAGGACAAATTGTGCTATTTTCAAGAGGAATGGATTTCATCCTTTTTTATTTCTGAAAACAAAATGGAGTTTATCCTCTCTACCCCTCCACCATTTTTTGTGGGGGGGAGGGGGAGACAACCACTGGATTCATGGTTGCTTACATCATTTTTATTGAGACAGCACCTACCTGTCTTTCATTGTTGGATAACATAGAATGGCACTCCTTTGACTTCTTATGTGGAAGAAGTCTTTTGTGCATTTAAGCACTTGGTAGGATCAGATACTTGAATTCTTCCCAAAGCTGAAACTAAGTTGAAGTTTTTTGTAACTATTCAAATATTTACATTACTGTGATATTCAAGAAAATCATTTTCCATTTTTCCAGCTAGTGCAGTTCAAGAACACACTGGGTAGCTTATTCCACTGATCTTTCTAAGATGATAATATGGTATCCATTAATCTAATAAAGTGATTCTCAATCAGGGTGCCATAGCACCCTGGTGTACCATAAAATCCCTTCAATGAGATTACAGGGTGCTGTTGAGTATTAGCCCTGTTAGGTGTGCAAACACCTACACATGATTCACAAGGTAAACCAAGATATTTCAAATAGGACTCCAGTGTCAGAAACATTGTAACCTGTTGTGGTCTCCCTCAGTTCTTTGCAACAGAAGAATTTCTCTATTTTTTCCATAGCCAAGAAAAAGTGAAATCTAAAAGATGGAATTTGAGGGGTGCCGCAATTCTGAAAAAGTTGAGAACCACTGCTTTAATATCTAGTACTTGACAACTATTTAATACACATCTCCTCACAACACCATTTTAGGGTAGGGCAGTGCTAATATCCCCATTTTGTAGGTGGGGGATTAAACTACAGGAAGACAAAGGGCCTTATTACACAGTAATTTTAGACAGCTTTTGCAGCTCTTAACCCCTGGATTGGCTGTACGTTAGGACCTTTTAAGTGGCTTAAAGCACTCATCATTCATTTTAAAGTTATGGCACTCCAGGGCAGGATTATCTCTAATTTGCCTAATTTTTCTCCTCTTCTGCCAAATTGAAGTCCTCCAGCCTCCCAGCATGCAGTGGCACCTCCTGAATCAAGGCAGGGACTCCAGGGGGCAGTGGGGCTGGAGTGCCCAGATGCCATGGTTTCTCTCAGATCAGCTCGTGGCTCTGAATACCCAGGCTGAACTCAGGCTGCAGTGCCTATTGGAAGGTAGTAGGCTGGTGCTTACCCCTCCCACTGACCCACAGTTGAACCTGTGCCCAGCCTTGTGCTCCACTGCAGTGCATCCCCCACCCAGTGCCTGCACCCCCAGGACTTGGAAATATGCCCTGATGGGGCTGGGCAGCTGGAGGAGGATGAAGCTCGGTGGCTACAGTGCAGCAGCCTGAGGTCAGTTCTTGCTGACCCTGCATATTGCCAGACTGTGTGGGTTTGAGCCGCTGTCTCCCCCCACCCGACTCACCTGGCAGTGGCTGCAGTTGGCAGGTGCCTGAAGCCCCTGAACCCTCCGGGACCTAGGGGTACAGGAACTGGACTTCCCTCCCCTGCTGGGCTTGGGAGGCAGCTGTGAGTGGAACAGTCTCTGCCTGCTTTGTACAGTCCCAGCCTGGATGGGCAGGACTGAGCTCTATGCTCTGTGCCTGGAGCCACCCAGCTGTTATGGGGGGGTCAGGGGCTTCAGGCACCTTCCAAATATGGCTGCTGCTGGGTGAGCCAAGCAGAGGGATCTGGCAACTGGACCGTGCACAGCCTGGTGAATCATGGGGTCAGCGGGAACTGGCCTTGGGCTGCTGTGCTGCAGCCACTGAGCTCCACCCTGCTCCAGCTACCCATCTCCAGTGGGACATGTGAATGAGTCTTGGGGGCTCAATCTTTTATTTATTTTTTTTTCTTTTTGGGAGCTCTCCTCCCTGCACTGCTGTTGACTGGGCACTGCCTCCACTCTGAGGAACCCAATCCCTGGCAGAGCTCAGGCAATGCTCATCCAGGTTGCAGCCTGGGTGGGGGTGGCATGGTGCAGTGGGCTCCAGGGAAAAAAAGGATCAGGCCCCTCAGAGCTCAAGTAGTGAGCCATTCTTGCCCCAAGCTCCTAGTCCTAGTCCTGCTTACCAAGCCTCTAGTGTCAAATTACTGCTGTGCTGGTGAAAGATCAATGGTTTTTCACCTTAAGTGCAACTGATCCACTAAACTGAACAACACTAAGCTGATCAACATTTGTTCGGCTTACCATGTGAGGTGCACCAAGGCCCTAAGGTTATGTTACTACCATAGCACTGATGTTCCCAGGGATGCTCCCACTGATGCTTTTGAGCATGCCCCATGCATCCTTTTCCACTTATATGCTCAAGCTGAATATGAGGTGGTAAAGTTGCCCTGGGAACTCCTCTTGTGGTTGTTCTTGAGCCCTCTTTTTCTAGCATACTTAGCAATGGCCATGGTGGGGTTGGGGGCACAGGGAGGGGAGATGCATTTCTGGAGCAAGTTCACTTTATATTCAGGTTTGGACCATGCAAGGCAGAATGGGTAGGCAGGATGCTAGAGAGATTTTCTCCTTGTAGTATAGGCATATCCTATGCAACTTACCCAATTTCACCCAGGAAATCTGTGTTGGAGCCAGAACCTGAATCTAAGTTTTTCATGTTGCAGACCACCATGGTAATTGTAGGATTATCCTCCTTCTAAATCACTGAATGATACTTCCTGTTCTAATAAACCTATTATTGAGAAGGAAAATTTAATTTCTTTCACCTATGTAGACTGATTCCATCTTTTCCCCCCATTGCCAAGTAACTGCAGGAATTTTATCTTCCTCCAGCTGCTTGTCACTTCATGAAACAGTAATTGCTTTGCTTTTACCTTTCATTTTTCATTTTGGAAATGTTGTCCATATTGATATCAGGAGCACTGTAAACTTCAGTTTCTCTGCTTAACATACAGTCTGTAATGTAGCTGGTTGGAAATAAAGTTTTGTTGGAAAATACCAGTCCACTGAGCATGAAAGTTTTTGTTTGAAATATCTTGGGTTCAATTAACTTTCACTGAATCAGAGGCAGGGCTCTAATGGAATCTGGAAACTCCAAGGAGCCAGGAGCTGAGCCCCCAGTTAAGCTTGTGTTCCCAGGGCTTTCTGTCCTGCCAAGTTCATTTGCCAAAGCCAGAGACCCTGCAAGCTTTGAGATTCTAACTCTTAGGCAGCACATCTAATGGTCCATGGTTATGGCAGACCCACCAGAAAGGTACAGTCCAGGATTTAAGGCAGGCAGCCATACCTGGAGGTAGGAGCCTGAGAGCTCTGGGAGCCCCAACTTTCACTGAAGCATGGCTCCTGGTTTCCTGGAAACCCTGAAAACTTCCAGCTGGGGGAAGAGGGTCTCTGTACTTTCAGGCTTCCTGCTGTAGAGGTGAGATTCGTAGCTTGGAACTCCTGGGATGGGGATCTCTGGTACAATCCATGTAGTAGGACCACCAAATAATGAGAGATTCTGACAGTCCCTGAAGCTACCTATTGAAACTGATATTCTTGCTAATTTCATTACTGCTGTTAAAACAACATATGTGTGATTTCTCTGAGCAGCTCTAGGTTTGGGGAACTTCTGTTTTCAGAGAAAGCTTTAGAAAATCATTGATTTTGTTCCACTCTGGGTTGATATCAGAGGTTTTTAAAATAATTTTATCATGATCCAGAAACCTTACTATTTGGCCAGTGCTCATTGGTAAAGTCTCTAAAATCATGTTAAGCTGTATATCAATTTTTTACTAAAAGCTTACCACCCAAAGACTCAAATTTCCTTAAGAACATGAAAAAATGGAATATGAATATAAGCACAGATCTGAAAGAAGCTGTGGAATTTCTATTCTTGGAAGTTTTTAGAGAGTAGATGAGACGAACATTTGTCTGGGATGATTTAGACAGGGACGATCCTGCTTTGAGCAGGGGGTTGCATTTGATGATCTTATGATCTTATTTTTCTCTGATTCAAGAACTATAGAAGTATTTCTAATTTTTAAAAATAATTCCTCATTAAAAGGTTCTTATTACTGTGGTGTCAGCACTTACATGTAGTTTTGCTCTAACTCCTGTTATTCATTGCCACAGGAAGTGGTGGAGGCAAATAGCATAGCCAGGTACAGAAAGGGGCTGGATAAATTCATGGATGACAAATATATTAATGGCTATTGAACCAAATGGTTGGAGATGTTTCATCTGACATCTCTAAACCAGTAATTGTGGATGCCAAGGAGGGTATTGAGTGGATATCTAGATATATCCAGTTCAATTGTTCACTTCTGACACTGTCAGAGACAGGATATTGGGCCGGATGGACTGTAGGCCTGACCCAGAATGGCACATCTTATGTTTTTCGTAGACCCCTTTCATTTCCTTGTGATTCTTTTTAAATGGTGAATCTAAGTTTAAGGCATGTAATCATTTAGATAGAAGTTAAGCAGTCATGAGGAAATTAGCAATCCTTCATATTCTGTCAAACTGGAGCTATGCATCTGACAGCTACTGCAACTGATGGTAGTATTTGCTGCTGCGTTTAAGGTAATTTGACTGGTCAGCTTTCTGGCTCATTATCCTAATACAGAATAAAAGTGAGTATGTTTATTTTTTCAGTTCAGAAGAGAGAAGTAATTGCAAATATTCATTAAAAGTGAGCACTGGCTGCCAGTTTAAGTGACTTCATAAAGCACTGAGCACCTGTTTAAACAGCTGATAGCGATGAAGATGAAGCTGATCCATGACATACTTTGAGGTGTAAATATTCAGAAATGAATACAATGGAAACAACTTGGGACTACTAATGGATTCTCCAGAATCTTTCATTTCTTAAACACAGGTTTTGGTTTTTAAATAATGCTGGAACAGCATTGTAGTCACAATGCCCGACATTGTGCATGGATTCTTTTGGCAGGTGGTTCCTTGCTAGAGTTGATGTCTTGTACAGGTCCTATTACAATAGTGAAAGGTTTAATTGGTCAAACTTCTTGCTAGTGTAATTCCATTGACTTCAAAACACTTCTAGGATGTATGAATTTTTAACCAGTAGAGATGTGCACAGGCTGTATTATGTATATGTATTGCATTGTGACTGAAGTATAGAACTAGGAGTCCCCAGGGGTAGATTTCAAACCCAGATCCTACAGTGACTTTTTATGGGGTCTTAGGCCAGTAAGCTAACATCTGTACTCAGTTTCTCCATCTTTAAAATAGACATTAGAATAATATTCCCACTTAATTGGAATTTAGTAAGGATCAAAGCAGCTAAGGCTGATGAAGGACTTTGAGGCTCTGGAATAATGTGCTGCAAAAGTCCCAGACTACAGCACCAGGCAGCACAGTTTGTGGAGGAAGTAAGAAACTAGCAGTGGCAATAGAGCAGGTTAGGGACTATTTAGAAAAGCTGGACACATACAAGTCCATGGAGCAGGATGGGATGCACCCAAAGGTGTTAGCTGATGTGATCAAATAGCCGCTGGCCATCATCTTTGAAAACTTGTGCTGACCAGGAGAGGTCCTGGATGGCTGGAAAAGGGCAAACATAGTGCCTAGATTTAAGAAAGGGAAAAAGTACAATCCAGGGTACAGACTAGTCAGCCTCACCTCAGTCCCTGGAAAAATCATGGAGTAGATCCTCAAAGAACCCATTTCAAATTAGTTGGAGGAGAGCACAGTCAGCATGGATTCATCAAGGGCAAGTCATGTTTGCCCAACCTGATTGACTACTATGACGAGATGACTGGCTCTGTAGATGTAGGGAGACCAGTGGATGTGGTACACCTTGATTTTAGCAAGCCTTTTAATATGTTTTCCCACAACATTCTTGCAGGCAAGCTAAGGAAGTATGGGCTGGGTGAATGGACTTTAAGATGGATAGAAAACTGGTTGGAGCATTGGGCACAGAGGGTAGTGATCAGTGGCTTGATGTCCAGTTGACAGCTTTGGCTCGATGTCCAGGGCTTTGCAGGCTGTGAGGGTGAAGTGGGATATTAAGGGGTTGGGATCAAGAAAGATTATAGGTAAGAGGATCCCAGGGCTTTGAGGGACTGCAGCAGTGAGATTTGCATGCTCAGAGGAGCAGGAATAGGGCACAGTGGAGTGTGAGGGGGATAGTAAGGTGTTAGGGGAGGTTGGGATGTGCTGGGGAGTAGGCTGTGCAGGGTGCAGTGTGTTCATGGTGGAAGTGAGTGGGTAGGGTAGGATTCAGTGGGGTGTGAGGGGATGGTGGGGTCTAATGGGGCTTGGGGCACAACTGAGTGGTGCTGAGCATGAGAGATATGGGGTATAACGAGACAAAGTGGAGCCGATGCCCATGAATAAGAAGAGCTGGAGGTGGTGTCTGACAGGTCTGAAGACACTAAGGGTATTCTCTTTATAGTACACAGGATAATAGGACTGAGAAAGCAGATTCTTGGAGTGGGAGCCTATAGTCACAAAATATTTCTTTGAATGCCTGAGTGACCCCAGAGTAGATGTAACTGAATTTCTTCTAGTACCCTCCCTGTTCTTGAATGAATAGCAAGATGACCTGTCTGCCTAATCTGTTCAAACTATGATCATGTTATGCTCTTAACCAACAACCAAACAATCCTGAACTTTAGGGAAGTTCAGAGCTGCATTGAAGTTATATACTTCGTCAGCTCTGATTTGTAAAAAATCTGTAAAGCAATACCTTGAATTAAGTTTTTCATGATAGGCATTTCTAATACACCAAATTCAATAGTAGGCCGTACAGTGTTTAATTAGCAGCTAAGTATCCATTTTATAGAAAAGGGTCATTTACTCAGGACAATGCTAAGCTTTGCAAAACTATTACAATGAGCGACTTTGCCATTAAAAGTTTCTGTTACTAACAGAAAAATACAGTATCACTATAGTAAAACTCAGTTCATGTTTTGTTATATATAAATTTTAAAATAAAGAGTGTATTTAATTTAAAAAAAATGTTCTTGTCACAGTTAAGGATGGCTAAAATGTCCAGAAGTTTGATTTTTACATTCAAATACAGGAAATATCTTCCTTTTTGGAAAGAAAGCCTTTTTTCCCCAATGGATAGGGAGATTGTATGGCAAAATTGTAGCACATTTTGGTAGACTGTACAATGCATAATATTATGCTTTATTATTCTTTGTGATATAAACTTATGAAACTGTTTTGTAGCTAACAAAGGGCAAAGCTGAACCTAAATCACAACACAAAACATTATGCAGCGTCAGTTCGATTTTCATTACAAGCCTGGAACTCAGCTATGAGACTAGATGTATTCAGTGAGTCCTGAGGTGGACCAGTATCATGGAACAAAAAACCTGGTACTGAAAGTAATTGTGCCAGAAGCAACAGTGGTATATTGGTGGTTTAAGCTGCACAGCAGGGATGAGAGCCATTATAATAAAAAGTTGGTGTGATGTTGAGACAGTGGGTGTAATATGCCACTGTTCTGATCTGGTATTGTCCTATGATCACTGCACTGATGTAAATTAAGAATCAGATTAAGAGTATAGATTGAGAATCAAATGTTCTTTGTGTGGGATCTTCCCCCTTTCTGCCATCTGCAGATCAATAGTGCTACCTCAGGTTGAAGTCTGATATAGTCTCCTTTACTGCTCCTCCTGTCCTGTGCACTTATAAGGTTTGGGTGGCGGACCCATATAGTCACCCTTCTTGAGTCTTATTTCATTACATGCTGGACTTTTAAAATGAGACTATCTTGAAATGCAGTGGGGAAACTGCAGTAACAGAAATGTGCTTTTATGCTATTAATGTGGTTTGTCAAAAGCGGTATCTCTTTTAAAAAATCAAGTGAAAGGGAAAATAAGTTTTTGAGACTCTTTTCTGCACTTTTTCAAGTAAAACAAGCCTAATTTTTGTTTCTCTAAAAAAATGGAAATGTTTATAAGTATCAAAAAGCCATTTTTGTTGAAATAATTTGTCAGTGAAAAAAATCAACCAACATTAATTAATGTATTATGTAAAATTATTTTTTGTTCCCATGCAATGACAGTGATTACTATTGCAATATTATAGTGATAGACTACATTGAAAATTTTCTGTAGTTTAAGTCCTGCTTCCTCTGAAATCAATAGACTGTTCCTTTGTCTAATTATTCTTCAAAGTAGACCTCATAAGTATTTCAAATCCTTATCTTACATATCAGGTAACTGATGACAATTAAGTAACTTGGACAAGGCTAAAGAAGCAGTCAGTATTGGAACTAGACTGAGTTGTTGTGTGATCAAACTACTATACAATTAGCCGCACGTATGCTATAGAGGTTATCTGTTGATTATCTAATTTAAACCACATCTGAAATTATATTGGATGTTGCTGCCTGTGCTTGGAGCAAAACCACATTCTACATCACTATAGCTATGTTCATTGTTGACACCCTTTGTCATCAGAGGGTAATTTTTGTAGTCTAGACAATGCTGGATTTGCAAGGAGAAATGAGCGCTTTAGGTAGACATGTAATAGTAGTATACCACTGGGAAAAAAGTTATTGGAACGGGGCCAGTAATTCTGAGATTCAAAGAATATTGCAACAATGATTATCCCACATTTAGAAAAAAATCATTTGGGAAGCTTTATTTTTTGAGAATGTACCAATTTTTTCCTTGATTTAAAAAAAAAAAATCTTACAGTATACTGTGTTCTGGTGATGGAAAGGTCTATTTTTCTACTGCCTTTACCTTCCTTTTGCTTGCACACCCTTGAGGTAATTAGCGTAGGTTAAAATTTACATAACTGACTTTGGGGTTTTGCAAATAGGAAAGATGGAAATTTATACAAGGTGGTGAATAATTCATTTTTAAAGCAAGTTTCCTGTGTTTTATCATGTAGAAGATGTATTACAGACTCACAGAGGTTTTCTGAATAGGACCCTAAGCACTGAATCTTTGATATATATTTTATTTCCTAGCATAGGTAAAGAAATATTAACCATGACTCATTGCCATTTTCCTGTTCAATAAGATTTGAATAAACTTAACAAATTTATTAGGTAGATGATAGAGCTTTTTAAAAATTATCCTGACACACTGTGACAAATATTTTACTGAGATCAAGAAGAAATGCTTCTAACTTGTATTCCCATTGCCATTTCAGCCACTGAGAGACAGAAAACACAGTGCAGTTCATGTATGTAACCCAGACTAATATTTTCTTTCTGAATATTCCTTATTTAATTAAGCTTAGAAAGATAAACATGGGAATTTGATACTTCAGGGAGATTGGTAATGTTATCTAGAATGTTTTACTTCTATGTTTGTGGTTCAATTTAAACCCAGACTGGTAGTGTTTGAAAATTGTTCTAATCTTATGGTTATTTGATGTCTTGTGTGAAATGAGTTTGAGGGTTTCATCCTGTTTCTCAGGTATGCCTATCCTGCCTGGATGGCAATCCTAGGAGTTACCACCAGGCAGCATATTGTCCACTTCTGCTGAGTCCACACAAAGCCTTCAAATTAGGCAGTATGTCACATTTAGTGCTTCTGTGAGCACATGACAAGAAGCACATGCAAGGCAAAGACTGAGCCCAGCCTTGGGATGGGAAGTGATGCTCAAGCCTACACTAAAACTTCCTGATTTTTTGGCTTTGATACACACTGAATAAGTGCAAGTGGGCTGTCCTCACAAACAGTTTGGGGCAGGGAAACTTCTGTCTACATCAGCACTAAGGGTCAGATCCACAAAGAGACTTAGGGCACAAACAGAAGTGCGGCTCCCCATTTTAATTCAGACCACTTTGCAGGAAGTGTTCTGAGTTTCAACAATCCCCTAGACCAAACAGAAGTTCAGTGTTAGATCCAGGGGGCAAAGAGGGGCTTGGGAATCCAGCTCCCCCGGTCCCATTCCCCTTCTCATTCTGAAAACAGTTCAAGGCTGGGAGGCAGTGCAGACAGAAGTTACTGAATACACTATGTTTTGAAACAACTTCATCTAACCCTCATACAGTGAGGGTTCAGATTTTTGTGGAATCAGGCCCTTTCAAAGCACTACAGCTGTTTGGTCGTGGCTGTAGAGTGCTTTTAGGGGCAGATCAGGCAAAAATAATTACTTCTGCCTGCACCCTTAGGCTCCTTATTCCTGTCCTACTTCTGCTGTTGTCTAAGTCCAAAACTGCAGTCCTTTGAACTCCCATCCCACTATATTGATGTCCTGCCCCCTACAATTGAGAATGCCATGGATGCTGGTTCCATAGAAGAATGACTTTTCCAGCATATATTTTGCCAGTATAAGTACAAAATAACTCTAAGTCCTCAAACTCTGTAATAGTGAATTGCTTGGAAAATGAATGCTCATAAAAGTAACCTCCCACACCATGCAACATGTGCCACAGCTTCTCTTACAGGACATTTAATATCAGCTACAGTAATACAGGACTTGGTATAGATTTAAAGAAGGAGAAAGCAGAGATCTCTCCAGTGGTCTGTGATAAACAAGGAATTAGCGAGAATATAATACTTAAGTATAAGATAAGCATGGCAAAAAGACGTTCGGTGC
The DNA here is from genome assembly GCF_052110815.1 of Crocodylus siamensis. NCBI lineage: Eukaryota > Metazoa > Chordata > Crocodylia > Crocodylidae > Crocodylus > Crocodylus siamensis. The sequence continues at coordinate 129,902,149 of NC_143397.1, read as the reverse complement.
AGGCACTGCAAATAATGGCAACTATGTGATTGAAATTCTTAGTTACTCTGAAAAATTTTGGCCATAATATCTTAGGCAAACCTTTGCAAAATGGTATTAACTCCAGCTTTTACAAATGCACTTTTGAGAAGAAAATATTAAAAATACATCTATTTTCTTGCTTGTAGGATTTAAAGCACCAGAAGGAAGTTCTTTCTCACAAGAAGAAAATATTGCACGGCAAATTCCGTACAGCTTTTCAGAGGTAAGTAAAAAATATTTTGCATTTCTGTTGCAAGTTCCATCCAAAGATTATGCTTTCCACGTGATAACAAATTAGATTTTACAAGTCAGGAAGTAGGACTGCCTTCAGTTTGCAAACAGGGAAAATGAGGCAGAGAAGAATTAAGACCTACATTTTCAAAAGCCTCTGATTGGCAATGCCTGTTTTTAGTTACCCAGCCTGGGACATTTGGAGCCTGATTTTTAGAGGTGACATACACTCACAGTTCCTGCTGCCTTTCATTACTAGTCATGGGCCCTAGCTCTTGCAAAAATCAGAGGAATGTAGGACTGAAAGGTAGCTCCAGAGCTACTGAGTCCAGTTCCTGCTAACGGCAGGCAGACATTACCTGAAGAAATCTCTCAGATTTCAAAACCTTGCCTATAATTACAAGGAATAAAGTAAAGAACCACCCCAAAAACCAGCAGGCTAAAAGAATCTCAGTAAAAAAGAGGTATTCCTACTCAGAAGTCTCTTCAGAAGTTTTGTTTTCAGGATGGCCAAAGATCATTACAGCCACTTCACGAAAATAGCAACCCAATAGATTCAAATCCTATAGTTTAGCAGTGAGGCTATTTTGTATCATTGTTTTATTCTGAAACTTAATATTCATCTCAAATTCCTCAAATTCTCTTTAGTATCTGAGCACATTTGCACTGAATAGTATTTCTTCCCCTCCCCTGCCCCACTCCTGAAGAAATCCTTAAAATAGCAAAATGTGTTTTGTAAGTTAGCTTTAGAAACTTGCTGTCCAGAGAGCATAATATTTCATGTTATTGCATGATAGTTAATTTTTATTTGTTTTTTTAAACTTAGGGATAGACTCTGGCTTGTACTTAACTAGGTGTAAAATCATTGGAGGTATGAGGAAAATTCCAGGCTTTATTGTTCCTCTGCAGTGACCAGGCATAATCACAGTGTCTGTCTGACACAGAAGGATTGCAGACCTTGCAGAAACTCCTGCCAGATCACTGGCACAGTGGCAGTGAACTAAGCCAGATAATGAACATAAGCACCTTTGCAACTAAGACTGAGCATGCTGCTGTTTGGGCAAATGGGACATGAGACTGATCTGCACTTAGTTAATAAATTTTAGAGATTTTTTTCCCTATGAATAACTCTCCAGGCAAACCTATGTATTCTGGAAATGAACAGCTTAAATTAGCTTTCTAAATTCTCCCTTATCTTGCTTAGTTGCTACCTCTTCCTGAGAGATTTAAAGCCCCAGTGGCTTCTTTCATCACCTCCCACCCCTGATTATGAATTACTTTCATGCAGTCATAGAACAGAATAATTGCAACACAATGTTCAAGGTTAATGAACAAACTTTCAATAAAGATATTAAATAGTGTGCACAAAAATCAGAGAGGAAAATTTTAAACAAAACAAAACATACCTTTTTGAGGAAATTGTGATCTATTCATGACAACTTATGAGTAAAAAAAAAAAAGAGGCCTAAATTCATTGAGTAAATTATTCACTAGGCTCCAATACCCAGCTATGTTAGAGAAACAAGGAGAAAAATGTTTCAGCCCTAAAAGAGATCAAATGTGGTTATTTAAATGTTTGATGTTCAGTAATGAAAACTGTTTACCTTCATAATTGTGTATTAGCAGCTAATAAAGGCAATAGATACAGTAGTTTAAAAGTAATAAAATCAACAACAAAGTGTATTTAATTTTAAATTGAATTGCTAGCAAATGGGTGTCCTAATGAACCCCTGTGTCAATGTAGCTCTAACCAAATTAAGTGAAATAATTTCCATCATGAGCAACTAAATAAGTGCAAAGTTCCAAACAGACCATTCTTCTTGGGTAAGAAAAGTTAACTTTTCAGATGTTTTTGCTGGAAGAATAAGCTAATAAAATTCAAGCACCAACTTGCCTTTGCTCCATTTTGGAAAATTAGGCCAAAGTTGACCTGACTGCAGTTAAAGGAAATCTCCAAGTCTGTAATTGCTTAGAACCTCTTGGTAGGTGCATCTGCACGAGATGCTACAGCAATATAGCTTTGGTGGGCATGAACCATGATGCTGACGTTGCTGTGCAGTAGCAATAAACTGCTGTGTAGTATCTTGTTGCTACTGTGCAGTAGGGTTGGAAATGACCCGTGGACTGCTGGGACTGCGCAATACGGGGGGTTACTGTGCAGTCAGTTAGTACTTGCTAAAGCATCTACACAGTTGGGTGCCCACTGAGTAGCATTTGCTCATGCTGTCCCATTCTCATTGGTGTCAGTGGGGCTACTTATGTGAGTAAATATTGCTTATTATAACAGGTGCAGAATCTGGCCCTCTGCTTATCCCTTACTAGGATGGAATTCCCATGGATATCATCTGGAGTTTTCTGAATAAAAGATTCAATAGTAGTATACACTGAGCCAATTTTAATTGGGTCCAAGCTAATGCTATTTTGATGTAATTATGTCAGTTTCTAACCTATCCAAGAACTTCGTATGTGCAAGGCCTAAATAGAAACTGGGGGCCTCTACATGAGAAGTTTACTGCACAGTTGACTAATTCAATCTGCACTAAACATCTTGGCATCTACATGGACAGGGCTATTAGGCTGGAGTAAACTAAAAATCTCTGCAGAAGGGTAGTACTTGTAAATATAAGTACTACCCTGCTATGGAGTATTTTACCCTGCAGCACTGCATGTGTAGACACAGATGCGGCTGGCTGGGGCTTGAGGGTACTTCAATTCGGGGGCTGCCTGCTTGCTGACCCCCTGGGCCCTTTGCCAGCCAGGGCTGCACTGACCCAGTTCAACGTGCTGGTCCTAGGCACGCATGTAAATGTGGTGCCTTGGAGCAATAAACTCGGGTGCAAACTGCACCCAAGTTTATTGTATTGCATTAATATGCACGTGTAGACACACCCACTGAGTTCTACCAGTTTGATTGGAACTTGGAAGGAGCAATGCAGGATACGGCAAGAAAGACTTTGGAGGAGGCCTTAGTTTACTAGTAGAGGGGCTGCCACTACAGTTGCTATTGTAACTATGTACTTGGTACTGTACATAGTTATAGTAGCAACTGTAGTGGCAGCTCCTCTACAATAGCAACTGTAGTGGCAGCCTCTCTATTAAGAGTTCTCTTAACAGAGTCAGTTTAGTTTTACAAGCACAGGGTCATGTTAATACCCACCATGCAGTACATGAAACATGAGTGAGAACATAGGCAATACGTAGGAGGGACAATGGGGGCGGGGGCACGTGCTCCCCCTGAGAGCACTGGTGCCTCCCCTGACAGTGAGTGCTTCGGCTGGTGGGGGGGGGGCACAAAGCACTAGTGTCCCCCTCCCTCCCCCCCCAAGATTGGCTCTGCCAGCAGCAGAAGTGCTGGCAGTGGCTGCTGAGGGATTTTCCCCCCAACCCTCCCATTGCCGGCTGGCCACAGGTGGATCTCCCCTGGTTGTGCCCCACTGGTGTCCCGCCAACTCGGGAGGCACCAGTTGCCCATGAGTGAGAAAGTTGAATCATGTCTATACTGAGAGATCTGTCAGAGTAAATTAGAAGCAGTAACATAACTAAGGGCAGCAGAGGCATCAGCCCCAGGTGCCTACTTTGGGGGGGCAGGGGAAAGCAAAAAAAAAAGGTAGCAGACACTACTGCTGGTCCCGCCACTTCCACTGCTCTGTGCAGTGCTTCTGCCCTGTGCACAAAACTGCCTAGTTACATTTATGATTAGAAAAGAGGATTATTGAGGGGAACAGCCTAGGCAAGTTTTGTTGCTTCAAGGCGATCCTTTAATATAATGCTTTTATGTAGGTGCACAGGAAGGACTCTCCCAGCCTTCATAGGAGCCTGACGGAATTGCAGTTATAGAAATGCAGGAGCCCCTTCCTTACTACTTCCTGGTAGTGCAAAAAAGGTGAATGTAATTCTAGCTTCACCTCCAGAGCTTCTGCTCTGCACAAGAAGGAGAAATATATAGTATCATATGAAACAGCCAGCCTGCATGTCCACTCCCCCTATACACTAGAATGGCCTATTCTCTTCACAAAGTAGAAAGTCTCTCAGTGCTTCTCTGGAGTGGATCATTTCTGCCAGTGCCAATCTGTTCTTAGACAGTGCACTGGAACTCCTGCTGGCTGCTCATTTGACCCCAGAAGTAGAACCCCATTCCTTTTAAATGTTCTTTTAATAATGCAAAAGATGGTAGAGAAGAAATGATAATCCCCAAGGATTATTGTCTGGGTACATACACATGTTCATTCATGTGTGTGTACAATGTATACTGCAAACAAAAAGGACTACAGCCTTAAGATTTTCCAATTTATTTTAGTTGAGGATTTGGCTCTCGAAGTATTAGTAGTGTAAAATTTTATTTTATTATTGGTAATATATAACTTCAGTCTTAGCACAAGTTTCCATACAATGAGAGTAAATTATTTATGTTCATATTTTAGGAAGGAAACTCTACATTCTTTGATGTCAGCCCATGATACAGACTGACAAATCTTAGTTGTGCCATTAAAATGGAACTGCATCTTTCTTATGCCTAAGCAAGGCATTCCTTTGCATTGAATATGCTTATTCTCCTTTGGTCCCTGCAAGGCTTATAATATATTTAAGGAAAACATCAAATTGTGATGTAGTTCCAAAGGCAAACACTTTTCACTTATGTGTTACAATCAGTTTCTTTTTATTTTTTCCCCTCCCTTGTATCTGATGCAGAGTGGAAAGTCAGCCATTGAAAACAGCACTGAGTGCTTGCAAAGAGGAAATTGTAGCCAAGTTTGGTAACCTCGCAGAAGTGAATAATGAATCAAATGGAACAGCAGGATTTAGCTGGGAGGTGTGTCTCTCCATGAGTGCTCTTTCTCCTGATGTAAATTGCTAAATGACTAGATCAGTTGTATTGACTCTCTTGCATGAGTTTTTTTTCCCTTTTCATAATTTTAGAAGGCAGGATTTAGCAGGTTTAAAATCAAGTATACAGTTACTTCTGCTGGAAAGCATGAATAGAATGTCTAAACTACTAACTGTGAATCATTTGGGCATGGGCAGACTTCTTCAAAACAGTTTGTCAACACTGGCCAAGTAAAGTATTTCAGTAGGAGATGAGGCAGCTATACCACCATGCAAATGAGACGGGCTTGAGATATGATGAATCTTCTATCTCCTTTTCCTACTCCACTGACGCTCGCTTTGAGGAAGGTTGTAAATGCAAGAGAGATTGTGGTATAATTCCTCAGACTGGCGTTTCTGCCCCCCAGTCACTATTCGATTATCTTCCAAATTGCTGTGTTTCAGAGAGATAAAGATTTTTTATGGCTTGCTGACTTGAAACAACCAGAAGAGCCAGAAAAGAGATGGCTAACCGGCCATGCATAGTAATTCCATTGGTAAATGACAAAATCTTTGTTTGTATGACATTTCCAAAATTACTACAGAAGATGAATCTAAAATACAAAATGTCACATTTGGCATGCAAAACTATCAAAATATATTTCAGTATAAAATTCAGAGAGGCGTTTAATTTAGAATGTGTTTAATAACTAAGTCTGCCTGCATCAGTAATCCTGCCTTGAGGTTTAAAAAGATTGTCTTATTTATTCACATGATGTTAATTTTTTTTATATATGATTCAGAAACCAAAAAATATTAAGGTTAAATCTTCATTGTTAATTAAGATTTTCTAATTAAACTGAAAATAATTGTCATTCAGATTAGTTGTTAAGTATGGTTTGTATTGGAAAACAAAAGAAGTTTAACAACTTCAACTGTTTATTTAACTGCTAATTTAATTCCAGAAGCTTTCTATCTATATGGAAATATGCTATCTCTTCCAAAATAAATCCAAGGCAGGATTAAAGAAGAGATTATTAGCAACTGTAGGCTTATATTCAGAGACTACTAAATCTAGTAGTCAAGGTAGCCACTTTATTGAAAATATGCCATCATACTGAATTAACAGAAAACCCCAACATAGCTGATTTATAGTTATACATTTTTAATTATACTAGAAATGCTTTTATTGCCTTAACATACAAAGGCCAAACTGAGACACCAATTATAGGCCTAATTCTGCTAGTTTTACTGAGGCAAAACTCAAATATTTACTGAGGTGGTAGAATGAATACACCACCCTGGTTCTGATTTTGCATCTTTATTCAGGTGAGACTTTTAAGGATTGTGTGATTCTTAGGACCCTATGTCTATTTCATTCTGCCAGTATCTATGCTATAAACTGAAATTCTACAATAATTATTGGAAGGGCATTTCAAATACAGAGTGAAAAAATATCCCTCTTGCTCAGCATTCTGTAACTCAAAGAACATCTTGTCAAGAACAAGTAGTACCTGTTTCCTTTTGTCTGGACCTGGAAGAAAGGTCCCTGTGGGGAGTTGTTATTAACTCTACTTGTCTTCTACTTTGATTACTATTTTTAAGAGTTTCTGTTTTTATGATAAGAAGGTGTATAACATTGTACAGCACTAATAGCCTTAGCAAGGCTAATAATTAATATAAAAACATTGACTGCCATGTTTCTTACTGTGTACCTCTAGCCTTGATCATCGTGTACACCTATCATAGATGTCTTAAAAGGCACACTATATTTTTCATAGGTGTCAATTTCCTGCAAACTCTGCCTTATTATTGCAGACTGATGGTTTCTGGTGTCACACTCCATTAGCACAGCATGCTTTTAAAAAATGCTTATTTTTTCTATTTTCACTGCAATCTACATGTTTGCCTTTTGACCTCTCTAATTACAAATCCTGTGTCTTCCTCTATTATCATTGCTTAATGATGGATAATTGCAAGTTCAACAAAAATAATTGTCTTCTTTTTGATGGTGGCTTTTTGAGGAATTTGTTCTTGCTAATTGTATAGTTAAACTCTTGCTTCCTTCCTCATTCAGTAACCTAGAGCCTTCTCCTTAGGTTGACTGGTCCAAAGCACCTCAGCCCATTGAAATCCAATTAAAATGCCTACGAGGTGTCAGAGACAAAGTACCCAAAGGTCGCTACGTCCTCAAGGTTTCTTTGCTCAGTCATTTAGGGGGTAATGTGTTTCATTTGTCCAAAATGAAGGAACAACAATGGGCCGGGACAACGTTACCAGTAAGCCACGATGGAAACTTCTATGATATAGAGATCTGTTTCAATCACAGCATCCATACAGTAAGCAACACTTCTTAAATATGCTGTCTTTGCTTTGGTAGTTAAAACACATACGCTCTTTCTCCTTCAGGCTTATATATTTAATATGTTCCATCATCTTCATAATTTATTTAATAATTTAAGGTGCAATTTAAGAAGGTGCAATTTTTTTCCCTAGGTAACTCTCATCACTCACTCTAAAAGTGCCAAATAGATACTTTATCATGTAGTGTTGTCAGCTAATTTTAAATTTAACTTTTATTCTTTCTTATCTATGCAGCTTGTCAGCTATGTAATTTGATTTGGGTAAAGTAGCTTTAGAATAATAAATGACAGAGTGGGTGTATATAAACACATGAATGCCCAAAACCTTCTGTGAGTTTTTAGCTTCACTGACCCCCATTTGCCAAAAAAAGCAGCATTTGGATTATTTTGGAATAAACCCAAGCACTTGAGGCTCTATTCTGTCTTTTGTGACTAAGGCACACATATTTTCTTGCCTAAGCATGCTGTGCATGGCAGGATTGTTGTGTGTCAGTTGCTCAACGTTGTATCTAATATCTAAAGATGGTTGAGTTGTTGTTTACAAATACATTTTCTAACACATGTAAACTTCTTTTACTGTTTGTGAACTTATCCTGATTTTTGTGAATGTGCTCATTGTTCTAACGCTCTTTCTGAACAGAAACTCTTATTGTAATCTATATTACAGCTCTAGTTATGGACTAGGACTTCATTGTGCTAGGTGTTGTACAAACTGAGAACCATCCACCACCCACTTCTCTTCCCTTCCTCCATTTCCCCCTCTACTCCTCACTCATGCCCAGTGCCCATCAAATCCCAGAAGTGAAGCAGTGGTATCTAGGGCTGTGTGAAATGGGTCCTATTCGATCTGGATTCAGATTCGACCCAAATCGAGGACAATGATTCGATCTGTTCATTTGGATCACTATCCCTGATTCGATTTGGCTGAATCCGAATCTTAAGATTTTATGCTGATTTGGTGAATCAGTGATTTGAACACAAACAAAGCTTTAAAAGTTTTTTCTTTATACCTTGAGGTAGCAGGCGTGGCTCGTGATTTCTGCAGTACTGGGGCATATGGAGTGTCCCACAGGGGCACAGGGGGCTCTCCAGAGTGCTCAGCAGCGAACCCACCATGCCCCCTGGCTTGGCTATCAGCGACAGGGGCACCCCAGGTGCCCTCGCTGACCTAGAAGGCACCAGTCACTGAGCCAGAGGGGGTGGGGGGTCCCCCTGCGCACTCCCCAATGGACCAGGAAGTGGACCAGAATCTGTCTGAATCGCTTCAAATTGATTCGGAGGGTTCTGAATCAATTTGGAGAGATTAAAGGGTCCTCTGATTCAATTCAGGTTCAGAGATTTGGCCACCAAATCGGGCTGAATCTCTGCTGAATTGAATCAGGTACTGAAGCTTCGCACAGCCCTGAAGTCATCACCTTATGGCAGGCCCTATGTATGCACCAAAAAGCGCATCTGGATTAGAGAACCTGAGGGAAGCGCTTGGATCTGTGCTTAGGGCTGCTCTAACATGACTTTACTGCTCTTTTCAGGTATATGTTACATGCTGCAATAGAAGGTAGTGGACAGTATGGAGGTGGTATAGACAAGTCTGAAATCAATTTTTTTCTCCCTGATTGGAAATAGTATATATTAAATAGAAAATAATGAACAGTGGGTGCATCTACACAAAAAGCTGAAGTGATGTAGTGTTGGCAGGAGTTGTGATGCCAGTGTACTGCGCAGTAGCTTGTTGTTATTGCACAGTAGGGTTGGAAACAAGTCACGTGACAATGAGACTGCACAGTAATGGCAATTACTGCACAGTCATTTAGTTCTTGCAAAAGCTGTACAGTAACAACTGTGCAGTCGGGAACGTGTGTAGATCTGCCCAGTGAGTACCTACCTTCTGCATGTAGGGAAGAAGAAAAAACATGCATATGAAGAAATGCCCTACTCATGTGAATTTCCTGCCATATTGTGCAGTCATGGTCCAATAGAATAGGCATCCTGAATCTGAACAAATATTCATGAATACTACTTCTGCAGTACATAACCCAGTTGATTTTAGTCAGTGGGATGTCAGATATGAATTACAAGTATAAATGTAGAGACACCTCTTTTTTACTGTGAAATGAACTGTCCAACTTGAGTAATGCAGTGTTTTAAAGAGGCAAACTCTGCCAAGGCAAAGAGGGCAAAGGAATCATTAATTTAATCATCTTGTAGATTACCATAGCACAGGCTAGTCACACTAATGCTATCACTGTTGAGGTCAGAGAGGTTATTCCTTCTGAATCTTCTGTAAAACTTTATGAGGACTGGTGAGTTCCTTCCTTTGCCTGGCTGCAAAACCTAATGGTGTGTGCATTATACAGCCTCAGTGTCTTTCCTCACAAAGTCACAGGAGAGAGAAGAAAGCCAAACTCTTCCTAGCTTGTTAATATGTCTAGAAGAGTATGCATTTTTTCCAGTGACTGAACAGTTTCTTTCTGGAGAGTGTTTGTCTGGTGTATTCATCCCTCCTTTGCTAGTGAATTCTGCCTGTATAAAACAGCTGATCCCCAAATAGATAAGGGGAAGGGAAGATCATCTCTTTTTCACTAGTTTTTTCATATCAGTGGGCAACTAGGGAAGAGAATGCTCCTAAAAGCATGGAGATGATACTAGTTTGAGAAAAGAAAATTTCTGGAGAGAACACACTGTCTGTTAGACGCAGCAGGTAGCCGACAGGTAACCTAGAGATAAGCAGCTTGTATTCAGGTCAGTTGATGTTTATTAGAGCTGAGTGGTAAACAATTTTCCCATCTTGAAATTTGAAAAAAATTCCCATTCAGCAGTTTTTGCCAACCATTTATCCATTTTCATTTTTTTACTTACATACAGACATTTTCTAGTATGTAGTAACTAACTTTTGAAATGGAGGATCATAGTAAAATGGAAAAATAAAATTTTTCATTTCAAGTCTGTTAAAATGAGTTGAAGTCAACATTTCCATAGCAATTCTTCGTTAATTCTGGAATTTGAGTCCAAATAGTCCTCCCTGGAATGAGCATCTCAGTCAATTTAACCATTATTATTCTTTTGTATTTCTCTACATAATCCTAAAACAGGCAGTGAGGCTAGAATCAAGCCATAGTAACATTGATTACATTGAAGTAGGTGGCTCGTCCAATGCAAAGAAGGCAAAGGAACCATTAAATTAATCAAATTGTATATTACCATAGTGCAGATTAGAAAGCAGACTTTCTTGTTGGAAAGTTACTGGAAAGTGGGTAATTTTTTCAATGTCCACATCACCACCATATTGTATCAGAAGTTAATTGAGCGCTGTAGCTACCTCCCTGCCACCAGCTTTCATCTCTACACCGCTAGATCCATCATCTAAAACCAGGCTCTTTGTTACAGCTGTATCTGCTGTGGTCCCGCTGACTGGGATATAAACCTTAGGGACTTGGAGCATATCTTCCTACACCTAAAGTACAATCTCAAAACTGTAGCTAATCAAATCAACAGAGCCAGAATCAGAACTTGTTCTAAACTGCTATGATAAGCAGTTTAAGGACAGCAGAATCCCTCTGGCTATTACCCATAGCCCTGTGCTTGAATACCTTGGATACTAATGATTACCCTCAACCCTTTGGACATTAATGACTTCCAGCCCCTCTGGGAAAATGATGACCATCTCAAGGCAGCCTTGCGGGGCAAGTTTGTCTCTCCCCCCCACCTCATCAAACAATGCAGATCATAACATCCAGGGTTCATTCACCTGCTCCTCTAATAACATCATGTATTCCATCACTTGCTTATGGTGCACCTCTGCTGTCCATTTTGGACAGATGGGGCAATCCCTGTTTTAAAGAATGAATGGACATCCATCTGACATCAATTCCAAAAAGACACCAAAGCATGTGTCAGTTCACATTAACTTCCCTGGACGTTCTGTCACTGACGTTGGAGTTAGTGTTCTTAAACAACAAAACTTTAAAAAACAATTTAAATGAGAAACTGTGGGAAAAGAAGTCTTCCACAAACTGGATTGTGGCAAGCATGGTTTCAGTAGAAATTCTGGATTCTTTTCCCATTATCTGAACTAGCTTTTATAACTTACGTGTTCCTCAGTGGGTTAATTGCCTTGTTTATCCCTACTGATGTATTCAACCCATCTTCACTGATCTCAGCAGTGCTCCCTCTCACTATCCTTATGTATTTATATTCCCTTCTATTTAGAACTCCTGTTTTTTGTGAGTCCAATCATAATATCTGATAAAGTAGGGTGGTGTTTATGAAAACATATGCCGTTGTGAACCAGTTAGTTTCTAAGGGCATTTATAGGCTCCAAGAGCTCTAAGGGCTCCGAGAACCACACTAAATAAAAGCACCTGGAGCATCATGTGTATCAGTGTCCCCGTGCTGAAAAATGGCAGCGGAGCACATTATACTGAAGCTCATTCAATAAGCTTTAGTTCAAAGTGCCCTGCTGCCATTTTTCAGTGCAGGAACACTGATACACATGATGCTGGAGTGTGGTAATTACCCTGCTATGATGTAATTACATTGTAATTCAATTAATCAAGTCTGCTCTGATGTGCTGAAATTACAGTGCATTGGATCAGCCTCTCTGCATGTGTATAGGAGCCCTAAGGCTGCATCCACATGAGCAGGGGAATGCATTTGCAGCCGCACATATAGTAACAGAAAAAATTTGTGCCATTATTTTGTGCTGCAGTGTACAGTCCTGCTTGAGTGGTTTGCAGTGGGAAACAGTGTCCTAATGCTGCATGCACTGCAGGGGTGGGGGTGGGGCTGGCTGGGGCACAGGGTGCCTCAGCTAGGGGCTAACTGGCAGACAGCCCCCATGTTGAGGTACCCTGTGCCCCAGCCAGCTGGTGAGCAGCAAGTTGAGATGGGGGAGCAGGCAGCCCAGGACTGCCTGCTCCTCTGTCTCCATACGTTGTAGACCCCCTGCGCCGAGGCATCCTGCGCACCAGCTGGCTGCTCCCCACCTGCCTGGGGAACAGTATGCTTTGAGATGGAGGAGCAGGCAGCTCTGAGTTGGCTGGTCCCCTGTCTCTGTGATGAGGCATGTGGAGCCCCTGTCACAAGGCACACTGGGCCCCAGGCAGCCACCCACAACTGACTGGGGCACAAGGTGCCTCAGCACAGCGGCTCTGAAATGCACAGAGGTGGGGGAGCTGGTAGCCCTGGACTGCCAGTTTCTCCATCTCCATTTGTTTTGGCACATGGTATTGTGGCATTCTTTATACCACTCTTTTTTTCTCAGGGTTTATTTTTGCTACCAGAGAATCCCAGTAGCAGATTTTGTACCAGTGCTTCAAATTAGCAGCATGGCACACAGTTTAATGTGCAACGTGTGCTGTTTGTGGCACTACAAACTGCACATGCTTGCAGATTTGGATGCCTAAGGTGCCACCTTCCCCTACCTTTTACCTAACTTCATATTAACACAGCTAACAATCTCTCCTTTCTCACTGGAAGATACGTTAGTTATACAGGGGCTCAGGATATTTCACCAGCTAATTTAGTTGCATCAGATATGCATCTGATTTTTGTCTAGCCTTGTAGTGGGAAAACATCTTTCTGACTTTGCCCACCAGAGAAATGTCTGCTGATATGAGTAAGGCTTAGATCCACAATGGTTTTTAGATGCCTACCTCCCTTTGGTCCTTCAATGGGATTTAAGCATTTTAAAAACTTTTGCGATTCTGTACTTAAATCACAGTAGGTATCCCTGTTTCTGGTTTTAGAATAGTGTCTCCTCCTCTACCTATTGCAATCCAAACTATGAAACCTCTCAGTTAAAAATTACCAATCCCTGATTTTTAATACAAAGCTGAAGCTATTTCAGATAAGGACCATTGTTTTATGCAGGTGCTTTATAACAAAAGGAACTCCTCAGAGGGTATGTATAAGCATTACCTTTAGATTGATCTAACCAAGGTGTGATGTCAGTCTAAATGCCCTGGCATGTACGCATTCAAAGGGCTTAAATTGCCCTCCAAAATGGCATGCCCAGTCTAAGATAGTTAATTTCAAGAAGGGAACTAACTTTAAATCCATTTGGGTTAACCCAATCGAAAATAGGTTAACCCAGTCCAGTGAATGTCTGCATGCATTCACAGCACAGCCCTAAGGTTGTGCTCTTCCTACCTCCCCGACCCTAACCAGGCTACTAGCCTCCTGACTTCTCTTCCCATACCTGGCAACCCCTCCCTGTGGATCTACCAAACACCACTGCAAACCCTCCAGCTTCTACCTCCCCTACTGGCCTCAAGTTACTTAGCTCAGACTACCCATGTTACTCCTGGCAGTGGAGAATGCCTTCACATGCCACTCCTGGTTTAGGTTTCAGCACCTTAAATGAAGCTGATGAAATCTAAGTCAGGTTTCATGAATGCTTATTCTCACCCAGAATGATTCAGTTATAAACAGAGTCTGCTAGACCTGGTTTCTTTGCCAGTCTCTATTCAGGCAAAAGAGAATACCTAACTTACTCCATTACTTCAAGAGTTGTGTGAGGTTGTTACTTTTTTCTTAAGGGTGCTTTGAGCAACAAACTTACTCTTTCTAAAAAGAGTTTGATTATCAGGTTCCCATCAATAGTTTATAGAATGCATTTCACTGCTATCTTCATAGTTCTTAGCTCAATTCTGCACTAATTTACAGAGGTAAAAATCTCATTGAAATCACATTAGAGTTGGGGGTTGGTTTAATTATTACCTGATAAAGTATCCCTCATCACTACGTAGCAGACAAGGAAAATTTAGTTTCATAATCTAAGAGATCTGTCTTTGTTCTCTATTCAAAAGGTTTGGATGATACTGTCTTTAATCTACTGTATTAGCATTCTTTTTCGTTGGTGTCTCTGCATTTCCAAACAATTAGTAGTCTACAAGAGGAAAACCAAGTCCAGTCTCCAGACAATAGATTCCTACTAAAAAAAAAAAAAATCACAAGAAATATTCAGATCTTACTAGGAGAACCCAGGACATTGAGACAGGTTTAGAATGAAGTGATGTACAAGGCTGCTGTTCTGGGATGTATTATGGAAGGGAATAAGAACTTACACATGAAGAATAAGGTTTTGTGTTTTCATTGGGTATAATAATGTTCGGAGCACAATGTAAACAAGGTGAAAACTAAGACGTGCATGCTTGATGTTGAGGGAAAGCTTGGTTTTAACTAATATATTAGAGAAATTGTTCCAGAACACTACATCCTTCCAAAAATAATAACCCTGTAATGTCGGCAAAGTTGGTGTCAGCATGGGTTACCTGCTGCGTACAGAAAGTGCTGGTCATGTAAGTTAGATCTGCCTCAGGGCTAGTCTGACTTGTGCACCCGACCTTTCAAAAATGTTTTTTGTTCATTAATCAATGTTCTGTGTTCAAGCTTGCCAGTTTCACTTCTTTCCCTCCTTCACTGTCCTCCTTTTTAGTTTGTCAACCCACCTCCCCCAGTAACCCCTGACTAAGTGTTAGACAATGGTTTCTAATAACTCATGTTGAATGCTGTTTTCAGCAACATCAAGACATTGCAGGATGCTGATTTTTTTTAAAGTCAGATGTTAGATAACTATGTATGTATGTATGTATCAGACACAGATAAGATGTGCCTTATGAATCCTAAGGCTCTTTTATAGTCCTTATTTAGGTCTTGTCATGCAGTAGCTTGTTTGTAGGCCCTAAGTTCTTAGGAAATTTGCAAATGTTTCATTCATGCAGAGATGATTTGATCCTTTTAACGGTTAGTATAGGGGTTAAGCAATTTGGTTTGGAGGAAATAAGGACTGATCTGTAGCTTTACCTATACTAACCTGAACTTAATTGGTTAGAAAGAAGGAAAGGAAGGAAGAAAGGAAAAAAATCAGTTAGCAATTTTTTTTTGGTTTTGTTTTTAAATGTTGTCCTGCCTCTAAACTTCCTGGATTCTGCCAGACCTATGCCTGAAGTACAGAAAAATCCTTGAAAAATGCTTATTGCATACTTCATAGGGAAGTAATTTCCTGGAGATATGTGTACACACAAAGCTTTTCAGATTATTCTTACTCTTGCCTACATTGGGAGATAAGACCAGTAGCCTAACTAGTGTGGGGTGATTGGGGTACCAGCCTTGGATGCTACCCATGAGGGGGCTCCATTATGGCCCCTTTGCACAAGCAGTCTTTGCCACAGGAGGGGTAACCCTGTGCAGCTCCTTCCTGTCCCTAGAAGCCCTGTGTGGCCCCATGCTCTGTATTATATCTGGGTAACAACAGTGTCCCAACTAGGAGGCTTTGCCATAGGATGCACAATCCTGTCCCCAGGTGTGGAGGGGAGAAAAGAGTACCAGGAGCAGCTCTTGGAGATCCTCTGTCTCTGCTTCTGCTTCTACAGCAGCACAAGCTCTTACTGTTATGCCAGCAGCACTGTTCAAATGAAGACAGTGGAGAGTCCTGGCCGGTAAGAATCCACTCCTCCCCTCCCTCTCCAATAGTCAGCATTACCTCCCCCCACCCCTGCCCCATTTGCTGAAATGCTTGTTTCGCCTCCAGGTCAGATCCCTGTTGTAACGTACCAATGGTTATATTGTAAATTTCACTTATGTAGCTTCCTTAAGATAGCTAGCTTCGTGATTGAAATTCTTGTGTAGACAAGGAAAGATTTGTGCTCAAGGGGCACTTGGAACAATCTTCACTTAGGTGTGTCACAACAGTAGCACCTAACTACAATTCCCTACAGTTAACTACAAGACGTAGGGCCAGGATGTGTAGACTTGCAGATATCGTGCTTATTATTATAGGCTTATAGGATGCACCCAAAGAGTGGTGGTGGATGGGTCAGTTTCCCCCTGGAGGGATGTGGGCAATGGTGTCCCCCAAGGCTCTGTCCTTGGACCAGTACTGTTTAATATCTTCGTCAGCAATTTGGATGCAGGTGTTGAAAGCACCTTGTCCAAATTCACAGATGACACTCAACTATGGGGTAGAGTAAACACACTGGAGAGCAGGGAGTGAATTCAGGCAGATTTGGACAGACTGGGTAAGTGGGCAGATCAGAATAGGGTGCAATTTAACAAGGATAAATGCAAGGTGCTGCACCTGGGGAGGAAGAATCTCCAACACACCTAGAGACTGGGGGGTACCATTCTGAATACCACAACAGTGGAAAGAGATCTCGGAGTCCTGGTTGACGCAAAAATGAATGTGAGCCGCCAGTGTGACAAGGTAGTAAGCAAGGCTAACCGCACTCTTTCTTGCATCAGCAGGTGCCTCACGAGCAGGTCTAGGGAAGTGATAATTCCTCTCTATGCAGCATTGGTGAGGCCTCAGATGGAGTACTGCATCCAGTTTTGGGCACTGCACTTCAAGAGGGATGTGGATAACCTTGAGAGGGTTCAGAGGAGGGCTACTTGTATGGTTGAGGGCCTGCAGGTAAGACCCTATGAAGACAGACTGAGGGACCTGAATCTCTTCAGCCTCTACAAGAGAAGGCTGAGAGGTGATCTTGTGGCTGCCTACAAACTCATCAGGGGGGTCAGCAGGGAATAGGGGACACTCTGTTTACCAGGGCACCCCTCTGGGTTACCAGAAATAATGGCCACAAACTGAAGAAGAATAGATTTAGCTTGGACATAAGGAAGAAATTCTTTATGGTAAGGGTTGCCAAAATATGAAATGGGCTTCCAAGGGAGGTGGTGCTTTCCTCTACCTTGGAGGTGTTCAAGAAGAGATTAAACAGGCATCTGGCTGGGGTTACTTAACCCCAGTGCTTTCCAGCATGGAGCAGGGGATTGGACCTGATGATCTACCAGGTCCCTTCCAACTCTAGAAATCTATGAAGTCTATGAATTAGAGTTGATGAAATATGTTTTCTCCTGCAGAATATTTTCAGAAAAACTAATTTAAAAAAGAAATGCCACCCAGGTGTCTCATGGGAGTTATAGTTTGGGATCCTATTGCAAGAGTGCTGGTGGGAAGGACTTCCTGGCTAGACTTCATATTTTCTGATGTGTTGTGGCTTTCCCTTGTACTAAGCTGAAACAATGCATCAAGGGAGATGCCATTTGGCTGGGAAACTTAGCCCACAGAGAAGACGGGAGCGTAAGATACCTGAATGATAATTCCAGTGAAGCACCATGACAGGATTTCTTAATCAAAGTCTCTTTCAACAAAACTCTTATTTCCAACATGTCTGAATTTTAAATGAAATCTTAGAATTTTCTGGGGAATTTAGGTATTTTTTTCATGAAGACACATTTTCTATTAAAAACACATTTATCAAAGGAAAAAGTATTTAGGTGGGAGTATTTCAAACATTATTGTTATTATTGTTGTTGTTCTTATTCTTGTTACATGAAAGCTGCATGATTCTCACTGATTTTTGCATAATAAAAAAATGGCCAATCTCTTTGGAAGACTACGGGCAAGGTTCTGTTTCGCTTACTGGGTGCCTATGCATGTACATTGGGGCTGCTCTGACTCACTGTAATTACTCGATTAATCGAGTCTGCTGGAGCATGGTAATTACTCTAATTAAAGCCCCCTACCCGCTGCCTCTTGAAGCATATGTATAAATGCCCATTATGTGTAAGTGGATTTAGGCACCTAAGTGTGATGTTATTCTACCTTGTTCAAATCTTTCAAAAACAGTTATTGCAAAAGGTGGGTGGCTTCATAATAATAATAACAATAATAATAATAATAATGTGTAAGTCTACTCTCAGGCAACCCCTTTACAAGGTTAATTACTTCAGTAACTAGTTTCCAAGTCCAACAGCTTTCATAAGAACTGGTTTCACATATGGTAAAAAGGAAAACCATTGCATTGGTATTTCACCCTCTGAAGTTATTCTTTTAACTCCTTTGATTCTGACATTTACTTCTGTGTCTACTCATTTCAAGACTGTGATGTGTTCTTTCAAGTGCCAACGTTCCAGGGGTGGTATTTCAGTGAAGATGTATTAGCTCTACAAGTCAGCACTGAAGTGTACTTTTTTCTATGTACCTCGAACATTAGCTAGTACTAAATCAATTCATATGCATATAAAGCTTGCAGTTGCTGACAGAACAATTCACAGATCTGTAGATTTTAAAGAGTATATCAACCAGTTAATATTTATGTATCAATGTGGCAAGGTACTAGCAATATTATAACAGTAGCTGGGTACCATTTTGTTTTACTTGAGGGAAATCCAATATGAATAAAACAGCAACTTTTCAAACATGACATTTAATCCATGCATGTAAATCAAACTGGGAGATCTATTATTCATTATTAAAAGGGCACCATATTTTTATTACACTGAAAATGAAACACAAATGCTGTGAAAAATTTAGTGCCTTTTCCTGAAGTTTCAGGACACTTATCATGCAGTCATCTAGCTGGGGCTGGCACTCATTTTAAAATATAGCTACAAAATTAATAAGTTGTAAGTCTTTTGCTTGGGAAAAAAGGATGCTTGATTTCACTGCAAGAGGCAAATTTATTTTTTATTTAAGGCTTCCTAAATACTTAAGATGGTAAAGAACCTTTTAAATGTTCAGCTTCAGATTATTAGATACATGTGAAGACTAAAGTTCATATCTCTGTCATTATTAGTCATGTCCTCCATTTTCTCTCCTGCAGCATATTTTGAAAACTTCTTATAGCAGAAACTGATTAACATGACCTAAGGTATTTATTCCTCAAACATGATGAAACCAACTTCTTCAAAGACCCTGTTTTCCATATGTCAGCATCTGTTTAAGAATCGCAGTGCATTTAATAATGACAAAACAAGGAATCATTAGGAAAACTAGATAACAAACTTTTTTTTATTATTGTTGTTCATGAGCTAAACCCTGGCATGGCTTATAGCATTTAGCTGTAGGATGCTTTATAGGATATAACATGAGAGCTTAACACACTATATAAAAAGATAGGAGGTAATAATATCCTACAGTGCCAGAGGACTTTAAAAATGAGAGCCACTTAAATTTTCCCTGGATAAAATCATTTGTGGTGGGGGTGATAAGCTGCTACATGCATTTTTTTACTGAATGAAAGTCCTGAGCTCAGACAGACATTTGCAATTGCTTAGAATCGTTTTTACTATGATTTTTTTAAAGCAGAAATAAATATTTATATCCATGTACACTTTTATGAATGTACTCTTTATTCAAAATCAAATGGTCAAACGCTTCTTAACAGTCTAAGACCACAATAGTCAGCCCCATTCTGCCGTATAACACTGATGGGCCCCCGTGTTGCTCCAGCATTTGAGGTGAGATTCATTTATGTTCAGAGATCTGTCATTAGACTTGTACACTCCTTCAGTCATAGTTAAGTACTATCTTGAAGACCTAAGTGGTCATATATTTGGTCCTCTGCACAGGAGTAGATTTCACTCCAGGAATACTCATGAATAAATATTTTACCCCACTGTGGGCCCAACAGAATATTCAGTTTGTGTCTGGCCCAATCTCTGTCAAGAACAACTTTATCGGTATAAACACTGTCATCTATTCCAGCTGTAAATTTCTCAGATCAGTCTAAAAACATAAAAGAAGCTTTTGATTGCCCGTAGATGGGATTTTCTAACATAATACAGTTGTGACTTTTTCTCTTACGTACTGTGGCCCTGACAGATGTTGATTTCTGGATGGTCATTAGATCTGGTATACTGATTTTTGTAACTGAAGTTCAACTGTGTATTAGAGTATATGAATGTTAAATCACACGCATCGTGTAGGAGCTATGTAGCTGATCGCTGTAAAAGCTTAACATGCACAGCATCACATCTAAGTAGTCTATACTGGGATCAGACGTCAAGCACATTTTGGCATGCTTTAGAAATGAACACGTGGTTTAGTTAGCAGACAGAAGTCAAACTTCAGGAATATTTAGATACAGCGATTTGGCTTTGTGGGAGATTGTAACTTTTAAAAGCTTTGTTGTAAGCCAGTTGGAAACCATTGTGCAAGGGGCTCACGTTAGGCAGTGCTGATCGGTTACAGCTCAGATACTGAGTGAAACAAACCTCTGCCAGACTCTGTGGTTCTGAGTGAATTTTTAAGAAAAAATGATACCAGGAGTACAATGAACTAAGAAAATACCTGGAAAGGAAAAATGAGAGTTAAAAATCCCAGCAGAGTGGGTGTAGATTGTAGCTGTGTTGGTCTAAGGACATAGGCAGACAAGGTTTTTTGAGTGAATCTGGTATCTTTTATTAGACCAACTTAAATAGTTGGAAAGCAATTACCAGCCCGGCCTCTGGCTTCTTTACTTGTCATTCCTTCCAGGAAGAGCACACACCAACTGCTGAAACTTCCTCAGCCTGACAAAGGGTTTTTGAACCTGAAAACTTGCTTAAGAATTGTTTTCCAACTATTTAAGTTGGTCTAATAAAAAATAGCGGATTCACCTAAAGAACCTTGTCTGCCAGCACAATGGGAGCTTTCTAAAAATGTGGCATACACCTAGAGAAGGTTCTACACGGTTGCCTGTATATATAAGCAAAGGGTGCCAGAAAAAAGGAGGGCAGTCAGAAGGTACTTATTTCTACCATTAGCTGATTCCAAATATTCTGAATACTTTGCAGGTAACTTGGGTACAGGAGGCTAATTGTGAAGTTGCTTTACAGAAATGTGAAGAAAACTAGCGAGAAGTAACACTGAAGATTTAGCCTTGCAATTGTGGGTGCCATGTCTGTGATTAAGAAGTGCTGGTAGATGTGTGAGATGCCTTCTCCTGTATGCTGTAATTATAGAGCACTGGAGCAGACTCAGTTAATATCTGTGTTCTGTGAGCATGGAGCTGGGGGGGGGGGCAGGTTCTGAGACCATGGGGCCACTGCTAGGAGATGCTTAAGGTATCTCTCAACAGAAGGTCTACAACTGCAGGGCTGCTGCTGATTAATCGAGTCTGCTTTGACACGTGCTAATTAGCACACATTGGGGCAGACATCTGGCATGGGTATAGGTGCTGAAATAGGCTATTTCTCAATCTTAAGTCGGACACAATTGCACAAGCCAACGTGCCACCAGAAACAGTGATGTTCTCACTGAAAGAAAAGCCAGAAGTGGTAGAACAGTGATTCTCGACCGGTTGATCTCAGGAGAGTGCACTCCTCAATGTGTAGCTATTATGCTGAGGCTCATGTAATGCAACACTACTCTGTTAGGATTCAGATACTGAATAAACTAGACCTCTGTCAGACTGCTTAGCTCTGAGTGGTTTGTGAACAATGCTTAATCTACTGATGTGAGAGAAGCAGATTGTGGTATTCATGTAAAGGACATTGACATCTAGGAAACTCATTTTCTGCCCTTCTGGAGTACTTCTTGGTAGGGACAATAATCAGCAATCAATAATTAGCTGCAGCAGCACCCAACGTGTTGTCATGGCTACAAGTCCCACCACCATGGCAGCACATGGTTCACCTCTGCAGCTGGGACACAGGGAACTCCCAGACACAGGGAACCACCTGGACACATGTTCAATTAGGGTGCAGACCAAAGTGCAGCTCCCGGCTTTAACTGAGAACAATTGACAGAAAGTGTGCTAAGGTACAGTGATTCCCTTGGACCAAACAGAAGGTCACCAATGGGTCCGTGGGGAGAGGACCCCCCCCCCACTGTTTCCAGAATGGGAGTGGGGAAAGGGAGCAGAGGGAGCTCATTTTAGAGGTTTCCCAGCTGGCGCTGGAGGATGGGGTGGGTGAACTGGAGCCCTTTCACCTTAGTGGGTTCTGTGGGTTCTGGTACAGTGTCACTGTGAGAACCTCTCAAGGGGGTTAATGTTGGATGTCCTCTACATTGTTATACTAACACAAAGCAAAGGCTGTCAGGTTAGCAAAGAAAAGGGATTGCAGGCAATTGGCCCTTATCACTTGCCAGTCCTTGGCTGTTTTTAGCTTCTTATGGATGTTGCAAACAGCTGCCTTAGTAATGCTCTGCATAGCATAGGAGGTGGGAAAAAACCTGCATAAAGTAGTAACATCAGGTTAGAGTAACAAATGGAGGGAAAATAAAATTTCAGCCACTTAAGGTATGGAGAGATGAAATAATTATACTGAATTAAAAGGAGATGGGGAGGATTTACTGTTTATATTGAATGCATATCATCTGATCTTCTGTAAGCATTTTATCCATTTGCTCTATCCTGCAATGTGTGGAAGATAAACCACAATAACTTGCCACAAAGTGAAAAAAGAGTGAGACATTCATGTTTCAGCTTCCATTTAGAGAGGGATAAAGACCACAGAGAGAACAGTTATGACAAATAGACTGACACACTGTAAGCCCCATCTTTATACAGTTATAATAGTTTCATCTGTCCATACTTAGAGACACCTCTAACCTGCTTCCTGTGAGGCTTTCCCATGGTCCAAGATCTCAGCATTTTTATAAGATTATATTTTTTATAAGATTTCCTGAATAAGTTGTGTAAATCTTATAAAAAATACCAATGATGAAAATGAGTGTGAGCATATCATTACATACCCCTAATCTTCTTAGTGTTCCAGTCTTTACTTATCACTTGCTGCCTGTTTGTCTCTACAGCACAAAGAATTTCTCTACAGCCCTTTTCAATCTTTAGGAGAACCTATACACATGCAAGCACCTGGTGCTGGGTGCTTTGAAAAGTACCTGGCGCTGCAATGTTTGCAGTTGTATAAGCGGCGAAATGCCTATCAGCGCTGAGAAAGTGGAGATGGCACACTTTTGAAAGAAAAGACATCGAAGGTACTTTAGTTCAAAAGAGCACTGCTGCCATTTTCTGTGAACTGAGGTGCATTTCACCACTTATACAACTGCATACGATGCAGCACAGTGCACGTCAGCTCGCATGCGGAGCAGACTCGATTAATTGAGTCTGCGCCGAAGCAGCGGATCTCTGGCTTGTCATGGGACCAAAAAGTATGTGTATAAATGCCCTAGGTTTCTGCATTCCAGAGGACTTGATGATGTATGGGACTCTTGTTCAACTTAATAATTTGACTTTTTATTTGTACTTCTATTTATTGAATCCATTTCTACTCCTCTGCCCTTTCATATACTTCCCAGTTACATAAACATTTTCCAAGATTAAGCCTTTTTATTCCAGCAGCTAATGATGTAAATAAATAGGGACGGTCTGAACTCTGCCTGTTAAGGCCCCAGTTCATTCTGGCAATAATTGCCATATCTTCAACTATGTAGTGTTATTCAGGTTCATTTTAAATAGGTGGATGAAATTTAATTTGTGTTTCTTTTGTTCATGAGATAGGAGGCAGTGCCTATCAAACTATTTGGAAGGTTTTCTACCTGCATGTGAGTGTCAACAGGATTTATTCATTGAGATTATTGTCATGGGGAAAGATTAGCCCCCAATTATACACTATTTCACAAGGTTCTTCCATTTTCAAACATTATTGTATTTTGTGTTTTCATTCTAGCTCAGCTTAGTCTTTAATAATCAAGTGGTAGATGTTGGAAAAGTTGTCTCTTTTTGTGCACTTTTTTTTTCAGTTCAACTCTTGGTGAAAAAAACAAACAAAAATGAAGAAGAAAAACAGATTTTTCTCTAGTCTAACTTAAAAACAAGCTGAATGAAAAAGCCTCAAACTGAATGAGGTTATTTGAAATATTCAAATAGAATTCATTCTCTCCCTAAAGTAAATGATTTCTTTGTTGAAATTATTGCAGCATATGGGAAAGTAAGATATATTACAATAACAGTGATATAAAACAGTTGAATTCAGAAGTAGTAGTAAGAGATAATTTTAGTTTACTAAGATTTAAATCAATTAAATGCAAATGTTGTTAACTGCAGAACAAGAGGAATTACAGGAAATATATGTATGAATGTACAAGCATGTGCATATGCACACACATGCGCGCACACGCACACAGAGCTTTTATTTTTCAGTATCCTACACTTCATGGGGGTAACTTATAGCAGTGGAAAGTGGGAGTACCATGCTACTATGTAAGAAACTCTTTATACTTCATTGAGTCCAATGAAAATATTTTTCCTGGATAAGGACAATGTGAAAACTGGGGACTTCATTGATTGGCCCATAATAATATGTAAATTTGGTTTTTAAATATTAGTTTTATATATCAACATTACAATTAGAAAGCAATGTTGTAAGTTGGGCCACCCTGCTGGGGCATCCAGTTAACCACTGAACAGAAGCAGAACTTCCGTCCCTTTTCAAAACCAAGAAAAACTAACATACATCAAAACATAAATCTGTTCCAGCTGACTGGTTCATCCTAAAGCTTTTTTCTTTTAAAACATCAGCCCTAATTTCAGCAGCAATTATCACCCAACATGTCTCCCATCCAACTGGTAGAGAAAACTCCTTTTCCATTTTCCTCTTCACGGGGTGAATACCTTCTCAGTTCAATGAGAGTTAATGTCTTTGTGGATATGGGCTTATGTGCAATGTGCTGGGTATCACAGGTCTCAAAATCATCACCTAGGAGGCAACCAGTTAGGTGAAATTAGAACTAAAACAATCTTCCCTTTATGGGCATTCCACCCTGTGACAACTGGTCCGTCAGGCCATCAGTGATGCTCAGATACTGTAATGGCTGTTTAAAGTTACTCAGATAGATTTAGCACAGAGAAATGAGAAGAAAACCTGATTTTTTACAACTCTCCTGTTTAGCAGTAGGGAGAGCACATAAAAAA
Source organism: Crocodylus siamensis (assembly GCF_052110815.1). Taxonomy (NCBI): domain Eukaryota; kingdom Metazoa; phylum Chordata; order Crocodylia; family Crocodylidae; genus Crocodylus; species Crocodylus siamensis. The sequence continues at coordinate 129,877,092 of NC_143397.1, read as the reverse complement.
CCCTCTCTTTAATTTAATGAGTGTGTTCAATTGGAGAAGATGCTCAAAGTATGTTGCACACAAACTGACACACCTCAGTCAAAAATCTATAGCTGAAATATAAAAGAAAAATAAAATGCATGAAAAATGAAGTAAAGAAGAACATAGCAAGCTTGTGTGGAAAAGCATCTAATGGCAGCAGTGGGTTGCAAAATCATTTTATTATGAATTTGAATTGTAGTTGAAACTAGAGGTCCTTGCTAGATTGTATTGGACTTCATATAAACATAAAGAGAGGAGAAATTTTCTGTCCAGAAGAATTTGAAATCTACCAGATGAGAAATAGCAAGCAAAATAAGACTACTGTGTCAAGACCCTTATATTAGCTGCATAGGCATTGGGATAAGGGACACTGCATTATTAAATGATTATAAGAAAATAGTAATGGCCCCTTCCAACAAATAGACGACAAAGTAAAGATTTGTTAAGATATGGCAATTATTTCAGCTGGTTATACTGTAAAATTGTTCAATAATATAGATAATTGTCTTTGACCTTAGTCTTACCGCCAATTTTTTTTTCAAATTTGTAGCACAAAGGTTACTATCTAGCACCTGACTAGCCAAATGAAATGTATGGCTTGATTAAGGATCTCTTTTGTCAGTAATTTGTGCCTAATGTTTTTAGCTTTCCCACGGGCTGTTATAGAAAATGGTAAATCTGGTTTAAATGAAACCTGATACTGTTAATGGTTTAATAGCAGCTGCCACAGGGTTATGGCATTTTTCAACAGATGCTTCTGTTTCATTTTAAGCCTACACAAAGTCTAAGAATATATTTACATAATTAATGTAAAGTTCACCTACATAATAATGACAATATTTATAGTTTTAAAAGACTTCCTTAAATGATTTCCTGTCTTCTACAATTATCTAATCTCAATATATAACCTGAAATAGGAAGGCAGATCTCTCAAGTTTGAAATAATGTTTTAAATTTCCCTTTTTAAAAATTTAATTACGACGTAGGATGCCTATATGTATATAGTTTCCCTCTTGACAATGCTTCTGTTACTGATAATAGCAAATCAATTCATTGCTGCCGAGACAGAAAAACTAGTAGCTTGGTTATATCCGATCTATGTTATCTAGTTTCCTTTTCAGTCTGGAGCAGAAAGTTAATGTCGGTATTTTAAAAAATAAATGGAAGTTGCTTCATCTAGTGAGAAGCTGCATGTTCTTTAGTAAGATAATATTTAACAGTTTGAGGCACCAGTTGGCAATGTTTCCAGTAGTGAGCTAGAATGACCCAACTTGGGTCTGTGAACCAAGGCTAGGACCTGGATGCCGCTGAGGCACTGGCAAAGTTCCTTGTCCCTGGCTGCTGCTGAGTACCACTAGGGCCCCAAAGCCCTGTGGGTTGGATTTGGCCCATGGATCAGAGGTTGCCAACCTCTGATTTTGAGGTGGATGAGACACTTCAACTCTTTATCATAATCTGATTGAGGAAACCCACACCAACTTAAAGTATTACAGGCATAATGGTAGTAGTTTCAAAAGTGAGTGATGTTGGGAATTCTCAAAAGTTTTGGCTTACTTAAAGCATATGGGGTTCATAGGGAGAAGAGACAAAGCAAAGTTAAAAATAACACTTGTACAGTGACAGACAGCTAATCCACACCTCTTGAAAATTCCTAATTTGGAAACACTTAACATCAATATTTTTTCCTGACATGTTTTATTTTCTAGCTTTTATAAGTAACCCTTAAGATTACTCTAACTGAAAAAGAGAAGGGAGGTAGGGAAGTGGAGCATTACAAGCAGGTCTAGGGAAGTGATAATTCCCCTTTATGCGGCATTGGTGAGGCTGCAGATGGAGTACTGTGTCCAGTTTTGGTCGCTGCACTTCAAGAGGGATATGGATAATCTTGAGAGGGTTCAGAAAAGGGCTGCTCGTATGGTTGAGAGCTTGCAGGTAAGACCCTATGAAGACAGACTGAGGGACTTGAATCTCTTCAGCCTCTGCAAGAGAAGGCTGAGAGGTGATCTTGTGGCTGCCTACAAACTCATCAGGGGGGCCAGCAGGGAATAGGGTACACTCTGTTTGCCAGGGTGCCACTCAAAAATTACCAGAAATAATGGCCACACAACTGAAGGAGAACAGATTTAGCTTGGACATAAGGAATACATTCTTTATGTTAAGGGTCACTAAAATCTGGAATGGGCTCACAAGGGAGGTGGTGCTTTCCCCTACCCTGGAGGTGTTCAAGAGGAAATTAGACAGGCATCTGGCTGGGGTTACCTAACCCTGGCGCTCTTTCCTGCCTGGAGCAGGGGGTCAGACCTGATGATGTACCAGGTCCCTTCTGACTCTAGAAATCTATGAAATCTGTGAACTTTTCTGCCTTGTATTACAGAGTGGGAACATTAGGAGTTTTATACTTGGGGCCTACAGGAGTGTAACAACACCAGTGTTGGCTGTGATGCCCCCTGGTAGTTACACAGCTGCTGTCTCCCCTCTCCTGCCATGTCTTGCTGTTCTTAATTTTGAGAGGGAGACTTCCCAGGGGTCCTACAGCAAGCTCCATTTTGTCCTCCCACTGCCAGATTCCTCCCAATTCCTGCAGGTCCCAATATAAACTTCCCACTTTTTGGTCTCCTGACTCATATGTGGCCCTGGGAACCTCTTGTCTTATGGGCTCTTCACAGCATCTGACCTCCTCCACAGCCATTCCCATGGCTCACAGATAATTTTTTATACCATTCTGTCCCTTGCAGAGGCCTCAGCCTTCTCAGCTTCAGCCTCCCTTTTCTCTGGCTGGAGGCTTTCAGCCCCATCCCACTGATCTGGCTCTGGCTCTCTCAGTTTCAGCTTTGTCAGTCACCTCTGGGCCTTGTATCACTCACCCTGGGTCCCTGGCCTCTGTCTGTCATTTTCTGGCCTCTGGCCTTGGTTTTCACTCTGGGCCCATGGTGCCCTGTCTCTCACTCTCTGGACCCCTGGACCTGCTTTTTGGGCTGCAGGTCCCTGACCCTGGGCTGCAGGTCCCTGACCCTGGTTCAAGTCTTGCTTGGGCACTGGGCCCTTGGCCCTGTCTGCACTACTCTCCCAGTTTGAGTCCCATCCCTGACCAGGCTCTTCAGGCATGGCTGGGACTTCTACTTCCCCAGTAGCTCCAAATGCAAACCACCTGTACAAATGCAAACAAAAAACTCTGGCTATACCTAAACCTTTAGCATCCAGGCTGTATACCCAAATGCCCAGTTTTGGGCCCTAGTCCCCTGCTAGTCCCCATCCCCTTTAACTTGTCTTGAAGCATAGCGGGATCTCAATCAATCTCCCAGCAACAGGTATTTCATTGCAAAGATCTTCCTCCTTCAGCCTTCAGGGCCAGGACTGACTGCCCTAACTCTGGCTCTGGGTTTATATGGCTCCTAGACTATGTCCTCTGGTCTGGTGGTTTCCCCCAGCTACCTGCAGGCGTTTCCCAATAAGCTTGTTGGTTAGTATCAAAGAAGCCTGCTGCTGCTGGCCTAGCTGCTGCAGCGGTGCCCTGTCTCCTATGCAGGGTTCTGCCTTACGGTGCTATTACCGAGCAGCTAACACTGAAATAGACACTCTGTTGTCCATGTAGTCTCTGTTTTATTGTTTTGCTGCAGAGCAGCTACCTCTGCAACAGGCACTCCTAGCCTATAAATCCCTGGGGAACTGTTCTTCTGCAACCCATACTGAGTAGTCTTCCCCACCTGAGGTTCTCCCAGCTGCTGTTCCTCCCTTAAAGTAAGAAGAGCCCTAGGCCTCCTGTTACAAAGAGCTGTGTAGAATAAGTGCTACCCATATTGCTTAACTTTAGCCAAGTAGAACAGTAAGGTCTGGAAGGCAGTCAGGTGCTACATTTAAGAATACTAGTATAAGGCTATAATAAAAAATAGCTTAATAGATGGGATAGTAACCCTCATCATGAGTCATCTAGAACTGGTTATGAATATAAGGAGAATATGTTGGTTCCTTTCCTCAAATGGTGTGGTCACTTCATTCCCTGGTATTCTTTGGGATATTGGGTGACATTGTCTCCTTTAGAGGTCTTGTTGGGTGCCACATTCTAGTTGAAGGGTTTTTCATTTGTTTGCTTACTTGTTTCATTTTCCTGAATTAATGATAGGCCTTGTATAACCAGAACAGCCACAAACTCCAAATTAATTCAATCAAATAGTAAACACTATGGTTTCTTTTTTGAACATTAATTGCTTCACACAGAAAGTATTGTAAAGGGATTTAAATATATTCATTGCTTTAGGGATATTTCTTCCTTTTTGATTTGCAGGTTTTGTCATAGGTGCCTAGTTTTTGCCAGGGTACTTATAGTATTAGTGACCCTTTGTGTATCTCCAGGTTGATGAGACAAAAACTTTTGGCTAGTCTATGACAAATTCAACCTAAAATTACCAGTATGTTGCTGGGATCAGGGTCCTTTTTTGATGTTACCCTTGCACACTTTGTTAGAAGGACTCTTTATTTTAACTTGAAAGAGGAGGCAACAATTCACTTATCAACCGGTATAATTCCGTTGAGTGAATAGAGAGAAGTCTGTGACTGGGAGAGAATTAGAAATGTTCTTCAGTAGGTGCAACATAGAAGTCAGAATAGATGAAGTTCCTAAAGTTGCACAGAGCAAGAGCCACACAAATTAGCCCTGGAAGTGAATTCTAGCAGGTACTACTGGAATTTGACAACTGAGTCAGTCTTCTCAAATTCAACAGCATTTGTTTGTTTATTTGTTTTTAAATGTTCTGTTGACTCTAATATTCCAAATATTTGTTAATAATAAAATAATTTAATACCTAGAAATAAAAAATGAAAAGCAAATACAAGAATTCATAAAATCAGCTGAAATAAAATACACAGCACGACATTGTCCACCAACATAATGGTAAAAATCACATACCTGGTACATACCTGAATTAGGGTTTGTTTTTAAATAGATAAAACTTAGTCATAAGCATGTTGTTTGCATATGTTCATCCAGTTTATGTTGATCTGTTTTGCAACTAGTATTTTCTTTATCCTTTATCTTTTGTTAGACTCTGCCTGCTAGGAGGGACATGAAGCCAGGCATGGTACTTCTCTTTCAGCTCTTTCTTCTTTGTGGAATCAATACCTATATTGACCGAATAGTGGGATGGGGTGTTTTTCCTGTATGTGATATCAATTTGGACACTTTGGAGGGAAAGTTTAAATGTCCTTTCCTCAGAGGCCATTATGATTCCAAACTTGACCGGTTCAAGAAAATTGAAAATTTGATTTCTTTGGATTTGGACCACTGGTTGTGCAACCTCTATTTTCAGGTTTGTATTAAGAAGGTTTGGGTACATTTTGGTTCTCTTTTGTCTCTCACAGAAGCTATGAGTTTGTTTCTGACACATTTAATAGCAGTGCTACCTGTCTTTTTTTGTTTGTGCGTGTGTTAAATTATTGGCCACAGAAAAGCTGAATTATTTGTAAAGTTACTTCATAGCAGCAGGTTGAATTATAAATTGGATGAGGTAATATATTATTTTACTTGTCTAATTTGTGCTTTATTTTGAAGCACATGCATAGTCATATGATTTGTTCCTGTGGTTTCGGTGAATCATGAAGTGATACGGGACTGGGCCCTTAAACATGTATATACAATTGAGGTACAATGTAATATTGATTACACTGTAATTATTATTTACTTAATAGTAGTTCCCTGAGGCCTCGGCCAGAGTTCAAAGCACCATTGTGCTAGGCACTGTATTTTTCAATATTTGCTCTTTAGTACAGAATAGGCTGTATATTCTCTCTACACATACAACAATATTATTCGTTAAGTAGGGCTTGAGCTCTGAGCTTGATTTCAAAGAAGGCTTTGTTCTTGGGGAATGGCAGATTCAGGTTATTCTATATAATTGATATATTTTATTTCATACTAAATGTTAAACAGAAGATATAAATCTGTTACATATTTATATTGTCACTTCTTTGTTAGATAAAACACTAATAACCTAAAAGGGATAAGGTTTGAAACCAGACTATTAGAAAATCTTGGTTATTTAAAAGAAATTGAAGCAATCCATTGTGAGTTTTCAGTGCCACTGTTTTTCACATGACATTCATTTTGGACTGTATCCCACTTTTGGATCCAAGCAGGGTACAATGCTTATGAAATAACTTGTATTCATTTATAAAATTAAGGATCTATATTGAGTACTGTATTTGATAAACCAGAAAAAGTAATGATACATCTGATTGGAAGAAATATTAATATCAGGAGCATTATAGAGAAATGTGACCAAATGTTTGAATTTGAAAAAATCAATATGATTAAAATCAAATTCATACTTGCTCCTTTAAGATAACTTTGTGTCTGGGAGGTACTAAAGCTCCAGGAGACCCACAATTTTTTAAACCATGCAGAGATGAGTGTGGGACTCATTGTCTGCTTCAGTCTTGGGTTCCCTGATGAGACGAGGAGAGATCAAAATGTGTAATAGAGGAAGTAGGGGGATGGTGGGGAATTCTAAAACCAGCTTTTTGAACTTTTAGAGTATACAGATGAATAAGTTTTGACTTTGTAGAGTGCTCAGCCTTTCAGATAACAGATTCTTCTCTTGGTAGATAATTAAACTACCACGGTATTCAGATGAGCAGCAGTATGAGATGTGCTTTCATTTCTCACCTGAATGTCTTGCATATTCAAACATTACTGAAAAGAATGGAATTTCAGACAATGCAAAAATACCTGGACCACAAGATGATTGCTTGAAAAGCTCATGTCTACACACCTACTCTCGCTCAGGATACTCCTTCACTTCATTTCAAGGTTAGTTAGCAATTACTTTTCTTGGTAAGTTAATTTCAGCCAGGAAACTTTCTCTTAGATAATGCAGACCAATATGTGCTTTAGGTGGCTTGTAGGAATGCTTGCTTTTAACATTTACCATTACACTAAATCCTTGTTTTCAGTTGTGTAGACTTTTATTAAATTAATTTGTATAGGCTGAAATTTTCTATGTTGGTGTGAGGGTCAGGCTAAATTTGCTTGAAAGGTTTCAGCAAAATATGACTTGACTGCTTTTGACAACAAGGTTAAAAAATAGATAGTCTTGCTAATGTCACCTAATTCTTCCTTTTTGTTTATGGTCTTGTTCAGAAGTTTGATATTTGCCAGGGACAAAATTTTGTGGTCAGAAACATGATTTCCACCCTGCACATACAAGTAAGGTTGAGTGATAAAATCATCACATCTGCAGATACTTACTTTTTACTTCTAAAATCTCTGAACAGTCCATCTTAACGAAGCACGCTTCTCACCACCACCACTGAGTTGCCTGAAGTCATAAAGACTAAATATAGACATTGAAAAAGACACCTGCAGAAGTGCTCTAACTATCACGATTTACTTAAAAGTAAACTATAAGTTAGAGTGCAAGTAAACCGAACATATGGTTGCTTTTCAGTGGGGAGGCTCAGACCCTACCCATACTGGCCACTGCAGGTGCTCCCACGTGCCTCCCAGGAGGCTGCTGGAGTGGCCCCTCTCTCCAGCCTCATCCCCATCCCCCCACCAACTGGTGGTTGTCGGCAGCAGCCGGGGGGAAGAGATCCTGGACCTCTTCCCGTACAGGCCTCTCAGGCCAGGCAGCAGTGCATCACAGGGCCGAGGCTATTGTGGGTAGAGAAACCCCATGCCCCTTCCCCTGCAGACACCCAGGCTGAGCTTCAGTACACCATGGAGCCAGGATGGCTGTGGGGAGTGAGATACCCTTTCCCTCCCTACCCTACAACTGTCTGCAGTTCACAGCTGCTTGGAGAGAGGAGGTGGGGCTTGGATCAGAGGCTGTCACTGACTTGGGTCAGTAACAGCTGTTGGGGCAGGGGCCAGCCCAGCACTCAGACAATGCAAATGAGCTCTCCCTGAAGCTAGAGTGCAGCCCTGTGCAATACTAACTGGGATGATAGTGACTGCACACTAAGTTAATCCTCAATGAGATCTGGCACAGATATTCAATAAAATACTTTAACAGAAAGTGGGTTAGTCTAATACCTCATCCATTGAGGGTTAACTTAGAGTGTAATACACCATTTTGAAAGCACTCTAAGTGTCATGAATGGCTGTTCTGTTACGGCTTTAGAGCTCTTTTGGCACACTTGAAGTGCAAGCGGTGAAATGTCTGTACCTAGCCATAGACACTATGTCTGAACCTAGTCATAGACGGGTCACCTTTGTTTCCCTGGCCAAATAGTTTTTCTGCTGTAAAGAGAAGTATATAAAAGATGCAAGAGGACTATACTGAGTAGATAACTTTGTATACAAGCATGTAGGAGATTGCTGCAGAGGGCAAAAAACCATTCTCCTGTTTGTCATTCATCCACTACTACTCTGCCTATCTCTAATGCTACAGTAGGCCTAGAAGTCTTCTTTGGATCATAAAGATTGCTTGATTGTTTGAGAACAAAAACAAACATGTGGTAAGATGGAAAACTTTAGTGGAAGAGAGGGTTGAAGTTGAAAAAACTATAAACAATGTTCAATTTGTGCAGGGAATAAAAAGCTTAAATGTATAGACAGATGTATCAATTGCATCAATATCAAAGGAAACCGACATAAGTTGCTACAATGTAATTGTTATGTCTGTATGCTTCTGTAGCAATTCAAGTATAGCGAAACTACTGTAATTTTTACCCAGTATCATTCAACATGAGGGCAATTTAGCTAGCTTATATCACTACAGGGTAATGCAGATGTGACAATCAAATCCTAACTGCTGATGCCCATTTCCAGTGGAAGCTGTCCCTTCTCATTTAAAGTAGTTAAAAGGTATGTTCAGCCATACATTGTTATAAGTTCAGTATGAAAAGAAATTTCTGGGTTCCTGTGAAAAAGGGACCTACGTGAAGTATCAGGCAAGAAAAGTGAGTTTAACCACATGCCACTTTTGGACCCAGCAGTACCTGCACTGTGTGTCCAAATCAGGATTTAAATGGGCAGCTTGGAATCAGTACCTCTACACATATACTGGTATGTCTATGTGTAGTGACATATACACTAGACGTTGCTGTGAGCAGATAGAAAAGCTTGTGTCAGACACAGTATGTATGCATGTATGTATGTATATATATGTAAATATGTAAATAAAAGACAAGAATGATGGATTATTGAGAACTGTAAGGCAGCATTAATGCATGTCTTATTCTGCACATAGAACTCTGAAGCAGGCTGATAAGCTGATCGGGGAAGATCTACTGTTTCCTGCCTCCATAGATGTACACAAGGAAAATCTCTAGGAGTAATTTTCTACATTGTTTATATTTATTTTTCTTGGAGCCTTCTTTAAAGATATTATTAGCTGTTAATATCCCCCATGGGTTTGTTTTCTAATGTATCTGTGCCGTGCTACAGTATGCTGTTTCTGCTGGTGATATGTTGCTAAGAGATTTAATAATGGGTAAACAAACACAACATGTGGTAATCCATTTCAAATTAAAAGTTTATTAAACGCTAGCTTGATGACTTTCTGGCTATTTACAATTAAAGGAGCGAACCTTAGGGAACTGGAGATCACGTGGTGAAAATCACGACTTCAACATTTCCAACAGAAAAATGTGTTTATGATCTGCAGCAAGCTGTCGTGCATTGATATGCTCTATAAATATAGTATTATATCTGTTAAGCAACAAAAACTATGTTGAAGTGACATTAAGGGACACACAAACCAGAGAAAGCATGAACACTGTAAGTGAAGATTGGTGCTCTGTCTTTAAGTTACTCCATTGCAGTATTCTTAATAGGGAGTGATCTTACATATCAGCACCATAGATTGCATAGATTTCATAGACATTTGGGTTGGAAGGGACCCCAGAGGATCATTGAGTCCAGCCCCCTGCCCCAGGGGCAGGAAGTCAGCTAGGGTCACAGGATTCCAGCAAGATAAACATCCAAATGTGTTTTGAAGGTGTCCCAGGACCCAAAGAAGCTGGGAAGACTCACCGGAAAGGTGGGACGAGAGGAACGCCACAGCGGAGGGTGAACCCATGTGGCTCGTCAGCCGCGTCTATGTACAGCTGTGGCCAGCAGCTGACAATGACGTCAGACGCTGGCTGGGAGATGTAAAAATGGAGGCCACCGCTTTGGAGGCAGCGGATGGCGCGGAGATCAAGTGGCAGGCCAGGAAAGTGACGGCAAAGGATCCTGGGGACAGGGTACACCGAGCTGGAGCGCAGGAGGAAGAAGCGACCCTGGAAGGAAGCCCAATGACGGGGACGACATCAGATCGGGCAAGAGGCGATGGATCGGGTGAGCAACCAAGGATTGGGACAATCCAGGAGGAGTTCGGAGACCCAGAAGTAGGTCCTGAGATGGTGGGTGCGGGACTCGCCGAAGAGGGGCGGAAGACTGAAAATCCCCAGGCTGAAGGGAGATGGGGGCGGGATCGCTGCCAAAACCTGCAGACGTTGGGTAAAGGAACAGGAGTGGGGCAACCAGAGGGCCACCAAGGGGGAATCCCTTCCCCTCCCCTTCCAGGCTAATAAGGATCTGGTGGAGGGATAGCAGTATAGTTAGTGACTACACAGGGGGAGAGCAGCACCAGGTGAAGGGCTTGTGGTGTGGGGTCGATAGAGGATGCAGATTAGGCTCTGGTGTAGGCTACTGCGAGGAGGTCAACCTTAAGGTAGCGGTATAGTGGTATCCTACAGTCTGTGGGATTGAGTAAGAAAGCCGTGGTAGAAGCTGGAGTAAGCAGCGGAGCAGGCTCGGGGAAGTGGAGCCCAGAGGTGGCCTGAGGCCGGGGTGTAGGGGTGGCGAAGCCCCGTGTGAAACCGGCGGGCCAAGCCCAGGCCACCGAGGGACCCGTGAACTAGCCCCGCCCCACTAAGGAAACACCAAGTCGTGGCAGGTGAGAGCGGGGTGTGGTGATGCGGGAGAAGAACATCCACGGAGACAAACCGGTCCGGAAGGGGAATAGTTTCCAACCCGGAAAATAGAGCTCCCCGGAGGGGTACAAGAAGGCCCACTGGCCACAGAAGGCATTCAAAGTGGGTGCTTGAACCACCTCCGGCAGCAGTCTATTCCAAACCTTGGGGGCTCGGACAGTGAAGAAGCGCTTTCTTATGTCCAGCCTGAATCGGTCACAGTGGAGTTTGTGACCATTCAATCTTGTCATCCCTTGGGGGGCTCTGGTGAACAGATGTTCCCCTAGATCCTGATGAGCACCCTGATAAACTTATAGGTGGCCATCAGATCACCCCTGAGCCTGCGCTTTCCCAGGCTAAAGAGCCCCATTGCTCTCAACCTATCATCATAAGGTCTGTTTTCCTGACCTCTGATCATGCGCGTGGCTCTCGTCTGTACCCTCTCAAGCTTCTCCACATCCTTTTTGAATTGTGGAGCCCAAAACTGGATGCAGTACTCCAGCTGCGGCCTCACCAAGGCCGAGTATAGCGGGAGAATGATGTTCCAGGATCTGCTTGAGAAGCATCTATGAATGCAAGTCAGGGTTTTGCCCACTTTACTAGCTGCAGCATCACACTGAAGGCTCATGTTCATCTTGTGGTCAACCATGACCCCCAAGTCCCTTTCATCTGTAGTGCTAATCAGTGTAGCACTACCGGGCCTATAAGCATGGTACAGGTTTTTCCTCCCAAGGTGGAGAACCTTGCATTTTTCAGTGTTGAACACCATCAGGTTCTCATCCACCCATTTCATGAGTCTGTCCAGATCTGCCTGGATCACCCTTCTATTCTCAGGTGTCGATGCTTTACCCCAGAGTTTGGTGTCATTGGTGAACTTGGCCAGTCTGCTTCTGACACCAGTGTCCACATCATTGATGAAGATGTTAAACAGTATAGGCCCTAGGACAGAGCCTTGTGGGACCCCACTGGTCACAGCGCAGCAACACGATTGGCTCCCATCGACCACCACCCTCTGGGTCATACTGCGGAGCCAGTTCCCCAGCCAGCAGATCGTTGTGATGTCAAGGCCACAATTAGCTAGTTTAGCCAAGAGTTGATCATGGGATACCAGATCGAAGGCTTTTTTAAAGTCGAGGTATACAACGTCGATCTCTTCCCCCTTGTCCAGGTGATAGGTCACCTGGTCATAAAAGGAAATGAGATTAGTCAAGCAAGACCTACCCGCAACAAACTCATGCTGGGGTATCCGTCAGGATATTGCCTTCAGATAGTCTGTTAAGGATGGCCTCCTTGATAATCTTTGCCAACACCTTCCCCAGGATAGAGGTCAGGCTGATGAGCCTGTAGTTTGCCGGATCTACTTTCCTCCCTTTATTGAAGATAGGCACCATATTGGCCCTCTTCCAATTATTGGACACTTCACTAGAGCACCAGGAGTTCTCAAAGATCCATGCCAGGGGATGAGCTATGATGCTAGCCAGCTCCTTGAGTACCTGTGAGTGTAACCCATCAGGGCCAGCTGACTTGAAGGTATCCAGCCTGTCGAGGTGTTTCTTCATGAGGTCAGCTTCAATGGAGGGCAAGGAATCTCCCTCACCCAGGCCTCCCTGACCCATAATGGGTAGGGCTGCCCCCTGGGACTGGTGAAAAACTGAGCCAAGTACGCATTTAGCAAGTTCGCTTTTTCCTGGGTGTCAGTTGTCAGTTATCCCATCTGGTTTATCAGGGGTCCAGTGTTTCCCATGCTTTTCCTCTGGTTCCCCACATATCTAAAAAAGGACTTTTTATTGTTCTTGATATTTGTAGCTAGCTGGAGTTCTATCATAGCCTTGGCTTTCCTGATTTGCTTTCTGCAAGTCCGGACTAAAGCAGAGTATTCTTCCTTGGTGGCGGTTCCAGTCCTCCATCCTTTGTAGGTCTTCCTTCTAAGACGCAGGAGGTCTGCCATTTCCCTGGAGAGCCAAGGGGCCTGCTATGCCCTTTTGCTGCCTTTCCTCTGAGATGGGATGGACTTTGCTTGCGCATCCAGGATTGCTCCCTTGAAGAACAACCACTTGTCCTGAACTCCTGAACTTCATATGTGCTGTTAAAATGTAGAAACAAAATAGAGCAGGTTAGGAGCTGTATTTTGGCTTCAGCTCTGAATTTGTCTTGTTTTTTGAAAAAGTCAAAACCTTCCATTCAGCCGTTTATTCAGGATTACACTGTGTTTTTAACCCTGCTTTGAGGTTGGTGCAGTTCATGTGAGGGTTCTAGTAGGTGAAGATACAATCCTTCCTTCAGCTCCCTTGGATGGCTGTGCCTTCTCCCCATGTCCTTGGGGTGCTATTCATTTCTGAGAGCCATTGGAAAAGTTGATGGTTTGATTCTGTGAATTCTGGAGAAAAGGTTTTGCTACTATATGCTTTATTGGCATCCTGCCCTCTTAAAGTGAAAGTGTCAAAGATTTGGCCCATGAGCTGTATCCAGTCTGCAGAGACCTGTTATCTGGCTCTTAATGTTGCCTTTGGATCTCAGAATTGATTCGCATGCTGCACGTGGTATGTGCTGGATTAGCCCTGCTTGCTGAACATGGTCCAGACATATACTCACAGGGCCAGTCCAGGATGAATGCTGCATGAGGTACTTCTGCAGGGCTGGTCCAGGACATATTCTGCACTAGATGTCTGCTCCAGGTAAGTCTGGGATAGGTATTGCATGCAGCACCCACACCAGTCTATTTAGTCTTCTAAATAGCTAAAAAATCTTTATTAAGAAGGATTGCCACAGAAAATTATAGCCCCGTTAAGCACAAGCAACTTACCATTTCCTAGGCTAAAAACAGCTGTTGGGTTTATCCTGGGTCTGATGTTCCTGAGTTTTGATTTGCCTAGTCCAAAACAGGCCCAGGGGACAGTCATTTACACATGCAACTTGAATGGCAATTAACTCAAATTACCCCCAATTGTCCCAAGGAAAAAGTGTTGTATCAGTACATCATGGGTACTTAAAATTTGACAAGGGGTTTGTAGTATCCCAGAATAAAAGGCTTTGGCCCCAAGAGAAATCCAAGCATCTGTTCTTAGCTTTACAGACCATTCCTGTTCTCATCTAAGATAATGGCAAGATTCACCTTGGCTGCGGCATCGGCAGGGTAGAGCATTTAATTTGTGAAAAAGACCTTTCTAACCATTCATGCTTGAAAGTATCTCATGAGGGATCTTTCACTCTGGTCCATGTAATATGATACTTTTAAGGGGCAGGTCAGTCATTGCTCAAGCACCTTTTGATCTCTGATTCAAATATGGCTAGGAAATTTCCCTGTTCATTTGTAATGACATAAGAGGCATTCTTCCAAGTGTTTCTCCCGTCTCTGGGCCATTCCTCTGTCTTGAATTATGGAAGTTCATTTACATACAATGTAGTAGGTGAGAAAATAAAAAAAGTGAATTTTAAAACAGAGAGGGCCTTTTTTTCCCTCATCATTTTAAGAACCAAGTTCTGTCTTCTTTATTGTTCTAGACATACGTTAGTTTTATTTTACAGCTCTTGTAATAGGTGTGTATTTTTTGTACTGTGGTGGCTCCTGGCTTACTTCAGTCATGTTGAAATCCCATTATACTAGTTATTTTACCAACATATTGTTCCACTGCTCCATGCCCCAAAGCATGTATCATTTTGAATGAAGGACCTAATACGTGAATGAAAAAAACTAATGTGTAGAGTTGGGGGTTAGAGTATCCAAATAAAAGGCTGTTTTAGCACAGGATAGGTTCATGCAATTCTTAATAATGCCAGTTGTTACTTCCCAACCAGCTAGACATTACTGGATCATGATGGTGTATTTTCAGTGATATTATTGCAGATTTACATCAGTGAAACTGAGGGCAAAATTTGTCCAGCAGGGTGCAAAAGTCACGAATACCATCACAGACAATGTTATTTTGGAAGCTTAGTAGATGTAGGGGTCCTGAAAACCTGCATTATAGGTTCTATGAATCCAGCTGCATATCATTTTAACTTAAATTTGTTTGGGTGAGAGAGAGAGAAAGGGAGGCAGAGGTCATTTTGTTTTTGTCTTAAGATACTATGGCCAGTGGTCAAATCTGAAGTTTGTTTTTATTCTCTAAGTAATCGATTCCCTTCTTACAGGTCTCTGAAGATCCTCATGGCAAAGAGTTACACTTACTATTTTGAAATCACTGTTTGATAGGACTTCTCCGTATTCACTGAGAGGGGGTATTCAATCCAGTTTTTTTTTCAAATTTTCACTAAGATTTCTGAACCTTTCAGTGAATCTAGCATGAGTTTTGAATCCATAACAAAATGTGGGTATGAGTCCAAGCTAAATCCCATTGAGTCAGTGTTACAGATAGATTTTCACTGACTTCATCAAACCTTGATGAAAGCTGCACACAGCCTTAGTAGTCAATAATATTTCCTTTCTTATGTCTACTTTTTTCCTTCTGCTTCAGGATTGAAAAACATCCACCAAACCCATTCAAAAATGTTTTAAAGATACCTATTTTCATCATTTTGTGGTGATCAAGTAGCTGGCTCATTTTTCTAAATACTTTTCTTGTTAAAAAACCCTGGTATCAATCTGATGGTTTGTGTGCTACGTGCATCAACTGGATAAAAGTTAAAGCCACTGAAACTTTTTTCTGAGTCCATAAACTATGAGTTTATAATGGAAATTCATCTGCTATACTGAAGTATCCTTTTCATGTATATAATTTATCACTTTATTATATAATGTAGAGAGTTTTTCAACCTTTCGTCTCCCTCCCTTCTTGGTTGTTAAAAATAACAGTGGTTTGTACCACTCACCTTCAGCAAATAATTCTTGAAACTCACTGAAGTTGTAAAGCTTTAAACAGTTGTGCAGGTCTTTAATTATAAATTAGTTTTGACAGGACTGCTAGGCAAAGAACTGGCCCATCCCAAAGTGATGCTAGCTGACAACCCCTTACTGCTTCAGGAGCAAAGAAACATGTGGAAGGAATTGTTCTTTTACATTTCACAGCTTGTCATTTCCTTTGCAGGGCAACCTTTGACCCTTCTGAAAGATCCTGACACCCATAAGGGAAGTATTCCCACTGTTGTAAAGGAAGTGGGAAAGCAGTTTAATGCTGCGAGAGAAGGGGAAGAGTGTATGTCAAAAGGCAGAGGGAGAAAAAGACAAGGGAAGACCTTAAAATGTTTCCATCAGGTTAGAGCTTTTATAACATGGTTTAATTTACTAAGAGTTTGGAGATAGAGCTGTTTAATGTGTGTCTAAATGAAAAAAAATGAAATTGAAAAACCGGTCTCAATAATATCGTCTCCCAATTATTCCACTAGGCAGAGGAGGCCAGGGAAGAACTTAAATCAAATGTGAAGGATCAAAAGAAGCCTCACCAAAAAGGTACAAAAGTGGTTTGGTTCTTGGTTTTAAAATATATTAATAGGCCAAATGTGTTAGTCATTACAAGGTGTATGTGGAGTATACTGACAACATTAGATTATGGCTGGTGTTTCTGTGACATTTTTATGTCCTTTAGTTTTATTTGGTCATTTATATTCAAGATTCTCAGTGTGTTTTTTTTAGTTTCCTCCTCCTCCTTCTTCAGTATTATTAGCAATATCCATTTTAATTGGCCTGGATTACAATAAGTATATGAGTATCCATATCCACATCAGGCAATATTTTCCTTTGGAATGGGGGACTACTGAAGAAAGCAAGGATGTTTATGTATTATATCATCATATTTTGTTCCAAGCAAATATTCATTGTCAGAACACTAGATAACCGATGTCTTGGGCTGGATCCTGGGTTCAGATACTACAGTGGTGACTGTAGTGAAAATGTCAGGACAAATCTGTAGGTGATATACCCAGAAAAACTGGTATGTGGATCCCCACTTTTGATCTGGTGTGGCACCCAGTGTGTGTACCTTTCCTCTCTCCCCCCAGTATAGAAATGAAAACAAGTGTCAGCTTTCACTGGTGTTTTTGGTAAAGATTCTAGAGTTTTTCTTTACAAAGATGTTCTTGAAAATTAAAATATATGTAAACAAGTCACTAGTTTTTGACAGGCAGGAGAAAATGAGCTTTACTTCTGCAACAGAAGGCATGGACTAGGGGAGTTGGGAATATAGCCTTACGGATTCTCTCACATGTATCTAAAGATTCTCAGGCCAGCCCTGTGCCATATTATGACAGCAAATCCTGGTAATTATGGACAGGACTTGGCAGGAGAACTGGCAAAAATAGTTTCATGTGAAGGCTTCTTCAGTCTGGATTGGGTCACACTTCTTTTTTCAGACTCCTACATTTTTCACAAGTAATGGTTTTGTCCATTACAGTGCAGCATGAAAACCACTGACTAGATTGTGGTGCTATCATGTTTTCTAAGACCTTGAGGAAATGTATTATTGATACCTGTGTTCACCCTGGAGAAAGAACTGTAGGAGGACTGGAGGGAAACAGCCTTTTCAGTGGATTTTATTCGACTCACAGATATGCTTTACAGTTACAAGTAAATCAGCATAGACATATGATATCCTCTTCCACTGTTTTTCCCACAAACAATGAATGATACTTATTGATGGTTCAGTATTGGCTGGGGTTGGGTAAGAAATGATTGCATGTATTGACATCTTTTAGGCTCAGAATAAATCAGGAGACTTGAGTGTAGCAGTGAAATTGTGACTACTGTAGTTAACATGCGTTAGTTGCCATTGAGTTTAATGGAACTAAGACCCTATGTCTTATAGCAGTGTCAGTCATATAGATATGCACAATGTTTAGATACAATAGCAATACAGTACTCATCCTTAAAAAGACCAGCTATTCCAGCATGGATTATTGTAGTTTTCCATAAATGTAGTGTCTGGGGTACTACAGTTTTTCAGTTATCTTGTGAAGACAGTTACTCAGATTTGTTTGGTGTCCATATCAATAAATAGGTTGATCTAAGATGCTACTGCAAAGTAAAACTTGGTGAACATTGTAGCTACTTGGTGAACAAAGTAGCTATATTTTAAAAGGTGCTGATCTCCTGCTGCTCAGGATTAGGTCCAGATGAAAGTGCAGTTTTATTGTAGCTGAGAATCTGGTTCAGTGTTTTCGTAATGACAGATGATAGTATAGCAAGATGAAAGGATTTGACCCACATCTTCTGTACCAGAGTCTATACCTGATCCATTATCAGACTTCTAAAAATATCACCAGGTTTGGATAATGTCAAACAAATTTTGTTTATTCATAAAACATTAGCAAATATTCCCTTATGAACTTTTTTGCTAGTATTTGCTAATTATATTATACATGAATTTAATGGAAAGGTATATCACTGTAGCACAGATTTTATGCTAGATTGCTGCCTGTAAAGTATACACAATATTTAACACCATTCTTGAGTTCAGAAGAGGGAAAAGGCTTCTGTTAAAGCTACTGCTGATTTCTATGAAATTATGTATGAACGAGAAATTATGCTGTACCTAATGTTTAATTTATAGCTCCAGGGGTCCCAAAAAACCAAGCAAGCAAGCAAGAAGTCCTCAGCATCCATGCCATTAAAAATATGTTTTCTTTTTTCAAAAATCCCCAATTAGATATATACACCACAGTAAAAAAAAACAACCTTTGTAACACAGAAAACATTGTCATAAATCTGTAAGTTGAGCTTTTATAAATAGTCTGTATTTTGTTCATTTATAGGGTCTAAAACAGGCCAGATCGTTCATCTCTGTGACCTTCCTTTGACATCACTTCTATCTTTCCTACATTCAATTACTCTGTTCATAGCTATTCTCTGGCTTGTAGAGATTGTTTTTAACTCATATTAATCAAACTTTTCAACTTTGCTTGTATCACTCCAAACAGTCTGAACATTGTCCAAGTGTTTTTAAGGCCTGATTCAAAACTCCTTGATGTTTCAGGAAATACTTCCATTGATGACAGTGGGTAGTGGAAGGTGCCCTCAGTGACATCAACATGACATTTGCTGTCACATAGGGCCCCCAAAATAGGAGCCAAGCAAAGACAGCACGCAAAAGCCAATCTGTGAATTATTGTACCAGTGAAAATCTTATTGGATTTGGAAAAAGATATTGGGATTGGTTTCCGAAGCTAACAAAACAAGACTGCTCCACACTCTGTTACTCCAGTTGGAAAAGTGATGTTTGCATGTTTGAAAGAGAATATTAATACTCACATTTCACTTCTGAAGTAATCGCTGTGAAAATACCATGGGTTTCATTTTAACTTTCCTCATCATACTGAAGCAATGGTGCTTTTTCTTCTGACATGTTGCTTACTTCTATATAACTATTATATACTGATGTTAAAGTAATTACCTGGAAAAAGACCCAGAGGCTACTCCCATTAATAATTCTTTTCAGGCATCATTTTAAAGGGAACAAACTGACATTTTGAAATGAAGACCATTTGCCCTTCTTTCTGTGTAGTTGGGTGTGCAACATAGGTAGGGCATCAGATGCCTGAAACAAGCGTCTGCCTTCTGTCTTCTCTTAATCTTTTTCTCCCTCCACTGCCCTGCCCTTCTCACCAGCCAGATGATATACAGGATTGGACTGATTCATGATGGAAGGGGAGTGAAGAAATTTGGATTGCTTTTACACCTATTTGATCACAGCAGTCCAAATTCTCTCTTGCAATATCTTTGATTTCCCCATTACATGCCTGTAACTAGGAGCAGAGTTTAGATTGTATACCATGTTCTCTTCCATCTGTCATGTCACAACTATCCCAAGTCACCATTTCCATGTCTTTTGTCCCACTCTTTGGTAGTATGGTTTTAAAATCACTGCCTCCAAAAACTTAAGGAACCGTTGTAGGCAAAAGGAAGTGGTAGGCTTGAGCATTCTTTTTTGTTCATGGCAATGTAAATCAAAAGTAACTTTACTGAAGTCAGTAGAGTTAAATATGTTGTACATGAGCAATCAAAAGTGGGTTCTGTGTTTAGGCAACACTTTTTAGCTAATGGCCATCCTATTTCTCTTTTTCTTTATTCATTTTTTTCCTTTAAAATCAGTTACTAATAGGGGTGTGCAAAGCGGGCCCTATTCTATTTGGATTCAGCCCAAATCAGCAACAGTGATTCAATTAATTGATTCGGATCACTGCCCCAATTCAATTTGGCCGAATCTGACGATTCAATGCTGATTTGGAGAATCAGCGATTTGGATATAGGCACAACTTTAAGTGTTTTTTCTACATACATCAAGGTACCAGTATGGCTTGTGAATGCTGCGATGTTGGGGCACATGGGGCGTCCCACAGCAGTGCGTGGGGCCCCTCCACGTCTCTCTCCGTGTTAAAATGGCCTTGTACAGGCTGATTTGCCCTGGGCCCTGCACATCCCTGCAGTCTTCTCTGGCTGCCAGCTTACCACGTGATGTTCAGAAGCCACTCTGGCTGTTTCCAAATATGAGGGCACCTATACACATGCAGCGAGGCTGCTACAATGCACTGTAATTCCAGCATGTTGGAGCAAACTTGATTAATCAAGTCTGCTGCAGTGTGGCAATAACCACATGCCAGTAGACTCCAGAATCATGTGTATCAGAGTCCCTGTTCTGAAAAATGGTTTAGTTAAAGCACTCCCACCACCCTTTTCAGCTCAGGGACACTGATACACGTGATGCTCCAGGAGCTTTAATAAGAGTGGCTCTCGGAGCCAAATCTTATTAAAGCCCCGCCAACCCCACAGACCATGTGTATAAATGCCCAGAGAGATATTTTGAGCTTCCTTTGCAAAAACCTTTGAAATAGATAGATGACATGTTCCACATAAGAGCTAAGCATGACTTTGATAGGTGCTTGCTATCTGTCTGGGCAGTACCCAGGCATGCCTTCCCAGCAGCTCCTTCTAACTTGATTTAAATGCCCTTGACAAGGTGCTACTTGAGGCACTCCTCAATAGATTCAAGGCATCCTTTGATAGACTTGAAGCACCCCTTGGTAAATGTCAGCTCTTAGTTTACACTCATTTTGTATCATAGAAAAATAATTGAGCAATTCTTCTGCTGCAAAGAACTCAGGAACACCCCAACAGGGCAGCATGCTTTTAACACTAGATTCTTATTTGAAATTTCTGGTTTTATCTTGTGAATCATGTTAGTAAATTTAACTATGCTAAGATTGTATGGCAGCCTTGAAAGTATCTCAAGGCTCTCCAGAGTGCCATGGCTTCTTGGTTGAGACTCATTGAAACATTCTTCCCCAAGCTCCTGGGTCTCACCGCAGTTATAGCAGAGGCTTTGCACTGAGAGCAGAGCTGCTTGGGGTTATTCCCCAGTAGCTCCACTCTTAACATTGAGCCACCAGGCTGTGAGACCAGGGAGCCTGGGGAAGCATTCTTCCCTGTGTTCCCTGGCCTTGCTGCAATTATGGTGATGGTTCCACACTGAGAACAGAGCCACTAAAATGAACGTGCCCCCCCTGATTTTGCTGCCTTTCCCAGCTCCAAGGTCTTGTTCTGCTTAAGCCTTGACAGCTTTGTGCTGAACATGCTTCCCTCAGCTTCATGATCTTGCTGCAGTTAGGTGGCTCAAACAGCTGTTCTCAGTGTGTGGGTAGGGGGAGAGGAGTAGAAGTTTGGAGGGCTGAAATGGGTAGAGGGACCAGGGAGCTGTGCATTCTGGAATGCTGGAGGACTGCAAATTAAGTGCTTTATTTACCCAGAGTTAACTAACAATACCCTGGAATGACAGGTCAAAGCTAACGCTCACTTCAGTTGGCTTATCTTTAAAACAATGAGGCCATGTCCATATGAGCAGAGACATGCATTTGCAGCAGCACAGATTTGTTCTGCTGCTTTATGCGGCAGTGCACACCCCTACTTGTGCAGTTTGCAGTGGGACACAGCCCCTTGGTATGGGGGCTCTGCCTTTGTCCTGCCATACTGCACTTCGGCATGCTTTGTGCTGCTTTTTTTTTTAGGGGTTTTTTTGCTACCAGGAAATCCTACTAGCAAATTTTGCCCCAGAGCTGCTAATTATCAGGGCTGTATGTGGTTTAATGTGCAATGTGTAGTTTGTGTTGTTGCAAAGAGGTTTGCAGTGCCACAAATCGCACGTGCCTGCACATCTGGATCCAGCCTTAGAGGACACTTAGTATGAGATAACACCCTTTAACAGGTGAATGCTCCCATTTTAAGTGTCTTTATGTTTATTTAAGTGTAACCTGTAACACTACCCTTATGAATAGTCCTTCATTTGCCTGCAGTGCACAGCCTCCCTACTTTCTTCTCAGCAGCATGATAACTCACACTGTTAGGCCTGCAAAGCTGTGTGCGTATAGTAAACTACTGTGCTCAAAAATGTTCAAATACAGAACTCTGTTTTGGACATTTATTGTCCAGTTCTATCTCCAAGTCACACAGAGCATAATGTCCAGCAAGCACATCGCATGTTATGGTGACACTCAACAAGGAATAAGAAACCAAAACACTCTTTCCACTCTCAAAAGTTGTTCAAAAGGAACCTTCTCTTTGAGAAGAATGGAAGACCAAAGGATATGACTGTTCAGCAACACTATTTTAATTTTGAGACTGTCTTCCCTTTCCAACCCATTTTAAAAAACCTTGTTCATAGTACAGTCTCAGGAACTTGATATATGTGATGTAATTTATATTTCCTATCAAGTACGTAGAATCTTTTGTAGTTTATAGCACCAAGAAATCATCCTGCTGTGAGCATTACCAAGGTCTGTAAACTAATTCTGAGTGATCCTTCCTCCATGAGTATTGTTAATATGCTGAATCCACAGTGATAGCTAAAGTACCACTAATTAATTTTTTCACATATACAAATGCACATTGTTACTTTTAGAATTCTTAAGAAAAGCACAAGTTAATAATAATATTGCTGAAATATGGTTTTTAATGTCTTAATGAGATTCTAGTGCAATCATACATCTCCAACATTATGTGCATATTTTGACAACTGAATAAACACATTGGTGCAGAGATGCTATGTCTGCAGTTGTACCTTTAGTGTAGCTCTAGTATTTATCATTGATAATTCTTGTTTTCTGCTACTTTCTCCTTACAAGCTATTCATTTATATTGTGAATGGTATTATGTGTCCATGTCAGGGAGCAGAATGTATTTTGAGTCAATTTACTAAAATAATCACTGCTAAGTGGTATATCTGGACAAAGTTGACACCTTTGACATTTTCTAAAATGGCAAAAATAACTGTATTTAAAGGCATGATTTATGGATGCTGTGTGTCAAAAGAACTTCTGCATTATTACACTTTCTAGTATAGGCATTGCCCCTATTTCGACCATCAAATTGCATATGGGGCAACAAAGTAATGCTTTATTAGTGTTTTGTGGTCAATTATGAAAAGTTATAAAAAGCAAAATGTGATTTAATAAAGAACTGTGCAATTTGTATTGTTCCTTTCTTGGAGCTACAGTGTTTGTGTGCATGGAAGAAACAATTTTTACATAGTTCAGTTTTTATAAGATACATTTTCCCCCCAGTAACTAAGAACAACTCCTATGATTAAAAAGTAGACTGGAGCCTTTAGATGTCTTTCTGATTGCTGGCCTCTATTAAAAACTTCTTAAAATAATAGATAGGTTTAATTCCTCAAGCCAAAGAAAAATTATATCATCTTAAGTATTTTCCATATTTATTATATTGATGTGACTTTGCTGCAGAAAAAAAGGAAGCAAAATCTCTTGTATTGCAAGTTTTAAATGTACCAGGCTAAGGTTTACTTAATTAGAACCTCCAGGCAATAAAGGAGCCCTTTTTTAAATTCTGCGAATCTTAATATGCTAAATAATGCAAAGCTTCGACTCTTCAAGCATGAGACACACATCTGGCAGCTTAACATTTAAATTACAGAAAAAAAAACACTTCAGTGGTAATTTTCATGAAGAAAAGAATGGGAAATGTATTACAACTAAATTTAATTTCTTTTTAGATTTTTCATCCTGTCTAATTGCAAGCATTTTCCCGTCTTCTGCTTTATTTATTTATTTTTACACAGATTTTTTTCAGTACTTTTTATTGATCTTTAATTTGAGCAGCTTCTCACTGTTAGACCCATTGAAGAATTACATTGTATTTTTACTTAGGAAAAAACAAAAAATTGTTCAGAGAAATCTATCTGGAGTTAAAGTAATGAGCTCACTGGTACAGAAAATAAAGAGAAGAAGAGAATTTCAAAGCTTGACAAATAAAATATAAAAGCCATGCAACATGATTAAATAACAATTTGAGTTAGTTCCACCTCCAATTTTTAATATGGGTGTTTTCTTTATTTCTTTTTTTTCCCCCTTGTCTCTCTTCTTTCCCCTCCCCCCACTCCTGCTTCCATATATTCTGGCTTTTTTCATACAAAAGTAATTACTGCTTAACATTTTTTTCTCATACGTTTCCAAAGAATGTTGTCTAACTCCTCATTATTTCTGCAAAGATTATTCAATGAGCCATTAAAATATGCCACAACAAAGAAAAATATAGGCAATGTTTCCAAGTTGTGTATTTATTGTTGTATGCATGCTTGTATATAACGTGTACATAATACATGAAAATTGTTTCTAATATATAATATAGGGTATGCATATGTGAATTTACACATGCATATACATCTGTACACACAAACACACAATGTGGCATATTTTCCATGAATACTAATGATCATAACTACATTGATGCCAGTGATCTCTTGTGACCCCCTCTGCCTCCCACACCACCATCTAATGCACATGCTCAGATACCATTTTGAATAGATAGATATACTCTCATGCATACATATTTATGGATTCTTTCTACTTAAGTTTCATTCGTATCTTCAATTCTTTCACTGTAGCAACCAAACATCTTAAAACCTTCAGTGTATTTGTCCTTACAACACTGCTGTGAGATAGGAAGGACTTTCATTTCCTTTTTACAGGTGCCAAAGATGGAAAAAGTGATTTGTCCAACTTTGCAAAAGAAATTTGTGGTGGGTTTCTCGGTTCCTAGCTATTACCAAAGCCAATACCCCTCAGGTTTTTGTCTTGCATGCAAATATATATATATATTTTTTCTTCTGTTTTTAGAAAATGATACTTATCAAGTTACCAGTGGTAGTTCAGATAAGTATTGTGCCTTGGTGCCAGTGAAAGAAGACCATAGTACTCATTACAAGGTAAAGATAATATTTTGAATGCAACTCTTTTCATTAAAGTGCATATATCAGTCACCTATTACTATCTTATTACATACGATACATGTAGACGTTAAATTTAGAGCGACCTAACTAGAGTTAGGCCTGTATAAATATTCAGGGGTATAAATATTCAAAAATAGTGGGCCTGATCTAAGTTAGTTCACTTGAGTAGGTGAACTAACTTCAACTGGGAATGGGTTAATCTGATCCAGCAAACATCTGTGCACACTTGGACAACAGGACTGGGGCCAGAAAAGTGCAGCTGCTTGCGCTAGCCCAGGGCTGAACTCTTCCTATCTTCCCTCACCCTGATCAACCTATTTTAACCTCCTTACCCTGCACCCCATGGTTGACAAATCCCTACTGTGGACCCATCAGGCCCTCCCCAATCATGCCAATGCCCTGCTGAACCTACTTGTCACGCAATCCTCTCCCACCCTAAGTTACCTGCACTGGGTTTCCAGAGCAGCTCCCAGCACTGGCGAAGCTCCACATGCCACTCCCCATCTATGATTATGTGGCTTAAAGTAAGCCCTATGATCATAGACTGGATGCAGCGAACATCTGCATATGCCCTAAGATTCCAGAACTAGATGGAGTAAGGCAGGAGGTCACTAGCCCTGGGCACTTCCGTGAGTGGTGGCTGCAGCAATAGCACTTCACACCTACTCTCTGGTGCTCAGCATCCTCAAATACCACTTGTCTTTGTTTCCTGCACCGGGTGCTGAAATTGCTAGTTATGCTTCTGCTAAGATTGCTCAACATGCCCTAGCTGTTAACAGGTAGTTTAGCGTTTTAATAGGTTTTAATGTGCATAAGAGAAAGGAAAGAAGCTGACATTTTGTGAATTCTGAAATGCCTGTAAACTTTTTATGGCTAAGCAGTCACCTTTTCCTGAGCTGTTGAAGACTGACTAGCTCTATCTTACCTGCCTGCTTTTAAAATGATGATTAGGTAATCATTTTTTATCCTGATTTTGCTGCAGTGTTAAGGCAACACTCTTCTAGTCAGCTCAGCTTTTTCTTGTCTTCTCCAGGCATAACATTTGTCTTTTTTAAAATATTATTGCTGTGAATCAGAATTTTAGCTACCACAACAGCCACATGCCTACTACAATTGTTGTTTAAAGCTCTGGATAGCTAATCCTTCTTAATAAGAGAATTTCAAAATAATAAGTAGAATTTCAGATATGGAGAGATTTCAGATAGACAGCCTCATTCAAGGTCTGGCCCTATTGTGAAATTATTTCAGACTTGTTTAAACACAGGATGTTCTTTCTTAGCCTGGAGACTTAAGTACCTTCTTGCCCCAATCATGATTCTTACACATGAAAGTTGAGGCACTTAAACAAGTCAAGACAAGGCCACGTGGGGAACCTTGCATTGCCATTCTCTGTACAATACCTGGTCTCAGAGGAAAAAAGATTTTCCTTCCTTCCTTCCCCATTTGTGTGCAACAAGACCAAACTGTATTAATCTGACATGCCTGCAAATATACTCCCGTTGAAATAAAGGAAGAGAGGTGTAGCAGAGCAGATCAGTGTCTGAGACAGTCTCAGACATCCAGGGAAGCACAGACAGTGCGGTGGTGGCTAATTTTGCACCCTCCCCCTGTGCCCAAAAGGCCAGAAGGCTGCTCCTCTGGTCACCACCCCCCCCGCCGCACTCAGTGACTCTTCAGTAAAAGTATCATTTGAAGTTAATGAAAACTGGGGATGTTCAGCAATTAGGATTATCCATTTATGTAAATACCTAAATATGGCTTTAGATTATCTAACTTGAGGCAATTGAATATGACAAGTTCAGTTTTTGTTTATAAACATAACACTAGCTTCTTAGGCATAAGGTGTAACATCAGTTAATTTGAATGGAACTACCCCAATTTATACCAGCTGCTGAAGATGTGATTGCAAGTTTCATAGTTAGGAATATTTGTCTATTGTTTCTTGCCTGCTTTATGTTGTTTTACACAATTTGAGTCTTGCAGTAGAATATTATTAATCCATACTGTTCGGTTCCATGAACATTTGGCAGGCAGTACAATGTATTATTATTACCTATTGATCACTTGCATAGTACTTTTATCAGGATTTGTAGATGGAGAAACTCAGGAACAGAGAAGTGAGGTTACTTTTCCAGTATTGCCTTACCAATTAGCAGGAGACCTAGAATAGCACTCATATTTCCTAGTCACAATCCAATGCTTTTACCAGTCTACACTGATTCCAATCCCTTTAATTGGCCTTTATTCATATTGGATCTAAACATGGTTGCTCCCAAGGACATGAATCCAAAACACTCCAATTTTCTTTATTCTGGAAGTCACTGTTTTACCTTTTTTAAGGCTTGATTTCTTGGGGTCAGATTAGATGACCCTTGAGGTTCCTTATAGCCCTTTGATTCAGAGATCACACAACACAGATGTGAATAGTTTTGCTGTTTCCTTGCATGGGAGCAGTACCATGTCTTTAGTGCAAACAATCCTCATGTATTCTATTGGAGCTTTCTTGCAAATCAATCCAACAGAAACATATTAAGTGGAAATGTGGGGCCAGATTCTGTTCTATTTAGTAGGCTTCTAAGAGGAGTTAGGTGCTTACATGTGATTTTATTCCACCATAAGTCCTACAAATCCAAAGTGTATGTATTTTTGTAACACACCGTCATCCAGCACTTAAGACTGAGTCTCATAAAAAGTAGCGAGGAGCAGGAAGAGATCTACCCACCTTTTGCATTATCAGTTTTTCAGGAGTTGAACGGGATGGAATAGAATCCCATGCAAATACATAATTCGACTTTGGGCACGTCTACATGAGATGCTACATTGCCATAGTGACGAGCTATGGTGATGTAGCTTATCACTACGGTGACATAGTGTCAGCAGGCATGAACTGTGACACTGATGCTACTGCACAGTAGGGTCAGAAACGACACGTGCCATCGGGACTGCATAATAAGAGCGCTTACTGCACAATCATTTAGTATTAACTTTCCAAACTTCCAAAATATATCTGCCTTTTACCATTCTAGAGTGAGATTGTCCTTAAAGCCATTTTTCCTATATCAAATTACTGATGTTAATATTCATCCCCAGCACCACTGAGAAGCACATTGTTGAATATTTTTTAACTGGATGGAAATAATTTTGTAGCTCTGAATTTCTGTAGCTCTGAATTTTTCTATGCTGTCTGCATAATGTATCTTGCCAAAGTCTTGCTCATGATTCCCAATACATGCATTTTATGTATTTATTTATTCATTCATTAGATTTATATGCCACCCTCCCTACAAAGGCTCAGGGAGGCTTACAATAAACACACAACAAGACAAAAAATTTATGGTAGACTCCCCAAATGACACCCCAGCATTTTAAAACTTCATCCACTCACACTACCCACTACTACTCTTGGTCTATCATCCAAGAGAACAACTCCAGTTTCCCAGCCCAACAATGCACCCTAACCTTCACATAAGGAGACTATAACCTGAACTCTTAAGTACATTCATTTTAACACCTCATAAAGTGTATATCACGTACTTTTTGACTTTTTTGGTATCCACGAACTCTAAGTCTCCTTTTCTTTGCAAGTAATTTCCAAAGGTATAAACCTTCGGCGAACAAACCATGTTCTAATGTGAGAGAGGGCCCCTCTTGAGGAAAGAGAATCTAAAGTATCAGTCATTTTGACTTCTTGCTTTGTAAGTGTTTGGCCAAGGATTTGATTAGTTCATGTTTAAGCACAATCCATTTAGATTCATATTTGTAGGTTCCCTTGAAACTACTTGTGAGCATCATATAAGTATTTTTAGGGGAGAAAAACTGTTAGGGCACGTCCACACATGCAAGTATGTGTGCTTCCAGCAGCTCAAATAGAAATGGTGCAAATTTGAGATGGGGCTTTTTGCCTCAGTAAATGTACCTGGACATGCACTTTGATGTGGGGCAAATTGTGCCACTTGGGGCAAAATAACGCTGCCTGGCTCCTCTGGGATCTGCAGCCAGGAGGAGCTAGAGCCCAAGGCCAACACCTGTGCTGTCCCCAGCAGTGTAAAAAGCTGCCCTGTCTTGGCCCCATCAATACAAATAGCTGCCCTGTCAAGTAGCTCAGGGCTACTCACTCTCAGGACCTTATGGGGCCCACCCAATTGGTACCTGAGGACACTACCCCTTGTGCCATCTGGACGCTGAAGCAGTCCTGAGGGTTTCCTGTACCCTTTACCCACTTCAGCAGTCTGGCAGTGGGGGCTGCTGCACACCTGCAGGCCTGGATGGGGCTGTACAGCCAGTAAAGGCACCTGTCCCTCTAGGCCAGCTGCCAGTGGGATGTGGCTGAAAAGTTGGTCTTTGTGCAGCACTACTGCCATGCATGCCCCTGCCTGGCCATCTTGGCAGCTATCGCCCAGAAGATGTTCCAGGTGTGGTGGCTTGCTTTAAGCCGGGAAGTCAGCCACCTCCAGCTGGGTCCAAGGTGCCGGCTCTGAGCAGTCAAGGTCCTGACACTGGTCTCCCTACTGGAATTCTGGTGTTCACTATTTGAAAAATGAAAAAACCCTGATAAAAAAAAATCCCAAAGTTAGTCTGTAAAATACTCCTAAATCCAAGTTCCTCCACAATTAAAGCAAAAGGCCACTATATATATATATATATATATATAAATAGAGAGAGAGAGAGAGAGAGAGAGAGAGAGAGAGAGATGGACAATGTTTTATTGATATATCTACAGTGCTAAAGTGGTTTGAAAGCCTACCAGTGTCTCTATCATCATAATAAAGTGAATTCTAAATACCTATAAGTTTTGCTAGCCCCAACAGGGGCCACAGCCCCCCCAACAGGGGCCAAATGGCTCCCGCAGGGGTTACCATCCCCCCTTGCAGGGCCTACATGCCACACCCCCACTTACTTCCAGCTCCCGAGATTGCTGCCCTGCCTGGCCCCAGCCCCTGCCCGCTCCCCCAGACCCCCCAATGGATGCCTCACCCAGCCCCAGCCCCTGCTTGCACCCCCAGTCCCCCATGACTGCTCCCCCCTGCAGCCTCTGGCACTTTAAAAAAAAAAAAAAAAGGCCTCTATTCACCACAGAAGAAGGGGCTGTGGGGCCTCCTAACAGAGCCCCCCAGCACAGCACAGGGCAGCAGGGGCAGTGGGGCCCAGGCTGGGACCACTGGGGCTGTCTCCCAGCCCCGCCTTGTGCCTCAGTGACCCTAATGACAGTTGCTAGTGTTGGTGAGTGTAGATTTTTTGTTTGGTTTTGTTTTGAATGGCCAGGATGCTGGGCTGGAGGGGATGGGACTGGGTGAGGCAGGGATCGGGCGGAGGCTCAGAGGCAGGCAGGGGGTGGGTCAGGGCAGAGATCAGGGGGGCTGGAGGAATGGGTGGGGTTGGTGGGGGTCCCTCCCGTGGTCCCCTCCCCCCTCCAGCCCCACAACCCCCTACTTAACCAGCACAGGAGCCTGGGTCCAGCTCCCTGCACTGGCAGGCAGCGTGCTTTGGCACCAGGGTGAGGGCCAACCATAGAGATGCTCTGGCTGTTACCAGAGCATTTCTGTGGAGGACCCAGCCTCCGGTTGCCTCAGGGTATGGTCTAGAACTGTGGCCTGTCCCAGTTTTTTTGTGTGCATTTTTTTTTGACCCCTGGCAAGGGTCTAATTTTGCTTCTGCACTGCTAATTTGCAGCACAGGAAACATTTTCTCATTCCTGCATGTGCCTCTTGCCATGTCTCAAAGGGCTTTGAGACAACTACAAGATGCATGTACATGCTCATCTGGATGCGTCCTTAGAGGTAACCACATAACTGAGCTTTGACCTTTAGACTTCAGAGAATATGTCCCTGCTTAATTACCCTGGACTAGATTTACTAGAGTCCTCCATTTTTGTTGGAAATTGCAGAAGCATATATTTTTCAGAGCCAGTTCGGCTGAATAATCTGTTCACATAAACTGCTTTGAGTGTTTTCTGTGAGTAAAGAGCAATGGTAGCAAATTATTTTGTGGTGTTAGGACCATGCATAGAATTGCACATAATTAAGATACTAAATGGTGATTGTTAAGGACACAGTGTTCTGAGTCATGTGATCTTTATAAGAAGGTAAATGTGTGTTGTGCCTGTAATCCTATCTTCATGCTGTTGAATGAATGTCTGGCTTTCCATCATGGGCATGATGAAACACAGTCCAATGCAATTCCCATGTAATCCTTTTTAAAGCCTTTTTGTTTTGTATTCTAAGTAATGCATTTTTATTTACTTTTTACAAGGAGAAGTATCACAGATGCCACGTCAGTTCAAGTAATGCTTTGTAGCCACAAACTTTTGTGAAATCTCACATTATTCTTAGGGATTAGCAAACTGTATTTGTATGTCTACCTTGGACAGTATCTTTAGTTGTACAGTATTAATGTTTAAAAACATCTTTGAGTATGATACTTGCACCTACTACCCTTTAATTCAAAGTCTTGTGAAACCATCCTTGTAGCAATAGTCTGCTTGTTATGGCAGCATTTCAATTGACCATTGAAAATGGAATGTTTTATCATGTTTACTGAGGGCCATGTTAAGCATCATGTTGATATGGATCTCAGCCTCAGCCTATTATGTCAATGAGCCCTAAACTAAAATGCAAAAGATAGGTGCAGTCTCTGCAATCAAATTTTATATGAGCTCCAGAATACAAATTTGCCTGTTAGACCATAATAGCTTATTGAGTAAACAGTATAATAATCTTCAGTATTACTGTAGTTAGCAAAATACATGGTGATCTTTCTAGGTCCAGTGCTGCAGCTGTTTGCCAGCAGAACTCCCATTGAGGCTGCTAAAAATCTATAAAATAAATAGGGATTTCTAGTTCATTACAGTGTTCAGAGAATCATAAATTTTAAGGACCTTAGATCTTCTGATTTGACCTTTGAAATAGGCCACAGCATTTCATTCACTATTTGAATACTGAGCCAAAAAACTTGCATTTCACTAAAGGCCTTTTGAAAAATTATGCTTTAAGCTTGATCTGAAGACATATAGGGCATGTCTATATGAGAAGCTTTACTGAGCCGTTTACTGCACAGAAAGTTCACGTGTCTACACATGCTCATGCTTACTGAACAGTAAAAATCCCTAATCATGATTTAAGCGCAATTAGTAACTGCACAATAATGCATGTGTAGATGTGACAAAGCAGCAAATTTACCCCTGGGTCTGCCCAGCCACTGGGGGCTGGCCTGCCCCAGGGCTGCAGCCTAGGAGCCTCTCTTTCTCCAGGGCTCTCTGGCAGCCCTTGGTTGCAGGCTAAAAGTGCCTGCAGCCATTTTGTGTCCTGGGGCACACATCACAGGCAGTCAGAGGGCAGTGCAGGCCCTGTGTGCCTACCTGGGCAGGCCACAGTTGATCTGTGCCTCCCTTTCTGGAGCCCTTTGCTGCTGCATTGTCCTGCACAGCCTTGTGGCTTTTAGGGCTGTGCTGTCAGGCCAGGTGGGTACAGAACGGTTTCTGTAGGCTGCTGCAGTTTCTGTCCAGCCTGTCAGCACCCCAGGGCTGCCTGAAGGCTGCTTCTGGCAGCAAGGCCAGGGCCACTTGCCTACTGCTGACCCCCAGTAGCCTACCCTGTGCCTGTAGCTGCTGCAGGACATAGCATCTTCCATGTGGCTCCCAGTTCTGTTCCATGCTCCTGTGCTGAGCACTGCTGGTAGCTGCCCAGGGCTGGAAACACTGGGACAGCTGTGCAGGGGCCCAGAGATCTGGTGCGGGACCCACAATTACTTCCTCCTCCCTGTTCAGGCCCAACAGTAACCACGTGTGTATGTCCGTGCCTTCCACCTGGGCCCCCAACTGGAGCCAGGAGGAGGTTGGTGACCTTGTGGCACTCTGTGGACAGAGGTGCAGCACCAATTTGAGTAAGGCAGTTGCTCAAATGTCCACATTTATGAGACCTTGTCGGGCAGGATGTAGGAGCACGGGCACAAGTGGTTGGTTTGGCCGTGCCACATAAAGGTCAAGGCCTTTCAGGCACAGTGGGTAGCCATGACCAACCACAATCATTGGTCTGAACGCGCCTGCAAGACCATGCCTTTTATGCAGCAGTTGACCCACATTTTGGCACCCTAGGGTCCAGGGCAGAACTGTGTGTATGTGCTGCCCACTGCCAAGCCCTCATCCTTAGCCCCACATGCCACATGGTAGCCACCCACCGCCCTCTAGCAGAGCCACACCTGGGCCTAGGAGAAGGTCCTCCACTACCATCTGCCTGCAGAAGCTTCTGGCCCAGCCCCTGTCCTGGGTCCACTGCCACCTGCTTAAGCCCAGGCCCACTGCTCATTGGAACTCCATGTGGGAGTGGAGCCAGAGCTGCCTAGAGCGGCTCCAGGACTGGACATTGGCTCTGCTGGACATTTCTCCCATGGATCCACATCTGGCGGTGACTGTAGAAAGTGGGGGGCTCACCAAAGGGTGATGATGGTCCCCAGGGTGGGCTGCTTCCTCTCCAGTTGGTAGTGTCAAGGTCCATGGGAGAACAGCCAGAGGCCAGGGTACTGGCCTCCTGTCCCCGCTTCCCCTACCCCATGGCCCTCTACTTTGGGAGACCAAAACAAAGCCCTCACCCAGGCTTCTACTTGGCCCAGCCCCTCAGGGAGAGAGAAAGGTAGGAGGGTGTACTCACCAGTCCTTCCCAGTAGGGCAGGGCCCCCCAAATCCCAGGCAGGGCTCCCATTGCCCGAGAGCAGCTTTCCCTGATGGCGGGCCCACTGCGCATGCGTGCAGTTTAAAAGGGCCTGCCAATAGCAAGAAAAGCCCCAGTTAGGCTCCGGAGCGGCAAGAGACACGTGGGTGAAAGCCCACTGTGCCCCTCTTCCCCTGAAGCCCCCCAGACACCCCCCAGCAGCCACAGAGCCCCTTGCCGACCCCCAGCACAGCCAGGGCTTGTGGTGGGAAGGGGTTAACCCCTCTCTGGGAGGAGGCGGCTGCGTGGAGCTGGGCCGGGTTAAAACCTTGACCAGGCCCCTACTTCACTCAGCCCCCCAGGGAGCCACATGACCGGAGCCACATGAACAGGCTGTGCAAACAGGCGCGGAGTTCATGCAGGAGGGGGACTGGAAGGCCCAAGGCTCTGCCTGCAAACTCCCCAGGGTAGAAAGTCCAAGCTGTAGCCAGCCTACCAGAGGCATGACACAGATGGGCATGCGCTGCACTCTGAGGGTCCCCTCGGGCACCTCAGAGACCACCACCCAGACGGAGCCCATGGTTCTGGGCTCAACACAGATGGAGCCCCTGGCTCTTGGCTTCAGGGGCTGCCTGTCCCTTTTTCAGGCTCTGGGGCCCAGGAGCATGGCCACCTCCCTATGTGGGGTCTGCTCCCTTTTGGGGTCTTTGGGAAACAGCTGGAGGAGCTCCAGGCCACAGTCCAGAGACCGCATGCTATCAGGGACTGTGAGCAGGAGATTGACTCTTACTGCCAGGCCCTTCTCCCCTGGGAGCCAGAGGGTAGACCACAGTCTTCCGCCAGGACAAAGGAGGACTCCGGGACCTTCCATTCTGTCCAGTCTGTCCAGTCAGGGGCATGGACCAAGGTGGTCAAGGGCTCTAAGGCCTGCCGCACCAAGGCCCCTGCCCCGCCGGAACTTAGCAACAGATACGCATCTCTTGCTGCTCCAGCAGATCCTGCTGAGTTGCCAGCTCCCACAGGCAACACAGGCTTACCTGCAGCTACCGTCCCTGCTCTCCCCAAGACAAGATGTAAGGTGTTTGTTGTGGGAGACTCCATCCTGAGGGGGACTGAGGGGGCAATCTGCCTCCCCGACCCCTTAGCTTGGGAAGTCTGCTGCTTCCTGGGGACCTGCATCCGGGACATTGCGGAGAAGATCCCAAAGCTCCTCCAGCCCATAGACCACTATCCTATGCTCTTTATTCACGTGGGCACCAATGACATGGCTCGGAGCACTCCCAGCCAGGTCATGAGGCGCTATATGGATGTGGAAGCAGGGCTAAAGGGTCTGGGGGTACAAGTGGTGTTCTCATCAATTCTCCCAGTCTCGGGCTATGGGATGAGGAGGGAGAGGAGGATCCATGTAGTCAACCAAAGACTGCAGCACTGGTGTCATTGGGAAGGCTTTGGCTTCCATGACCAAAGCCCACTCTTTGGCGAGAGAGGCAGCAAGCTGCTGGGAAGAGATGGCCTCCACCTCTCTCCCCTGGGGAGGAGGCTCTTCTCAGCCAGACTGGCTGACCTGCTCCACTGGACTTTAAACTAAGCCTGCTTGGGGATGGGGGGGACTAACGCCACTGCTGGCCCGCAGAGCAACCCTTGCAAAGCCAGCGGGCCAAGGCACTTAAGGGAGCCCACCCTTGCCCCAGCCCTGGTACAATCTGTGGGCAAGGCAAGAGCCCCCAAGGGGACACTTGCCTGCCTGTACACAAATGCCAGGAACTTGGGGAATAAGCAGGAGGAGCTAGTCCTCCTGCTCACTGCAAATAATTATGATGTCATTGGGATAACGGAGACCTGGTGGGACTGCACCCATGACTGGACCTCATGTATAGATGGCTATACGCTGTACAGGAGGGATCGTGTAGATAAAAGG
Organism: Crocodylus siamensis; assembly: GCF_052110815.1. Lineage (NCBI taxonomy): Eukaryota > Metazoa > Chordata > Crocodylia > Crocodylidae > Crocodylus > Crocodylus siamensis. The sequence continues at coordinate 129,841,453 of NC_143397.1, read as the reverse complement.
GGTGGGGGTGTAGCTATCTATGTTAAGGAAAGCTGATATTGGTGACCAGAGTGGACTATTGGAGACCCCCTGGGTTAAAATTTGTGGGGAACATGGCACGGGGGACACAATGGTGGGAGTCTACTACAGACCTCCCACCCAAAGTCCTGAGCTTGACCAAGAGTTTGCCCGGGAACTGGCTGAGGCTGCATGCTCCAGGACCATGGTTGTCAAGGGTGACTTCAATTGCCCGGACATCTCGTGGGAGGACCACTCAGCAAAATTTGAGTAGTCACAAAGCATCCTCTCATATGTGGATGACCTCTACCTGGCTCAAGAAGTCTATGGGCCAACGAGCAGCAAAGCGCTGCTCGACCTGTTACTGGCTACAGGGGATGACCTAATCAGTGACCTAGTGATTGATGGGAAGCTGGGTGACAGCAATCACGAGCTGATCACCTTCACCATCTGCCGTAAAGCTGGCAAGTCAGTCAGCAACACAGAAGTCCTTGACTTCAGAAAAGCCGACTTTGATAAGCTCGGGAGGCTGGTCAGTGAAGCCCTAAGGGACCATGACCCCAAGGAGAGGGGAGTTCAAGAAGGGTGGTTGCTCCTCAAGGGAGCGATCCTCAGTGCATAAGCTAAGTCTATTTCATCTCGAAGGAAAGGCAGCAAGAGGGGACAGCTGCCTCCCCACCCTGGCTCTCCAGGGACCTAGCAGATGTCCTGAGGCTAAAAAGAAAAGCCTACAAAGGACGGAGTATAGGATTCATCTCCAAGGAGGATTATTCTGCACTGGTCCGGTCCTGCAGGGAGCAAACCAGGAAAGCCAAAGCTGCAACTGAACTCCAACTTGCTTCGAGCATCAAGGACAATAAAAAGTCCTTTTTCAGATATGTGGGGAGCCCAAGGAAAAGCAAGGGCGACATTGGACCCTTGCTGAACCAGATGGGGCAACTGACAACTGACACCCAGGAAAAAGCCAACCTATTAAATGGGTACTCTGCATTGGTCTTTCATCAGTCCCATGGGATACCCATGCCTGCTACAGGACAGGGAGGTCCAGGTGGGGGAGATCCCTTGCCCTCCATAAATGCTGACCTTGTGAAGGAACATCTTGAGAAGCTGGATACCATCAAGTCAGCTGACCCTGACAATCTACACCCCACGGTTCTCAAGGACCTGGCGAGCATCATAGCTCAACCCCTGGCACGGATCTTTAAAAACTCTTGGCGCTCTGGTGTAGTGCCCGAAAACTGGAAGAAGGCCAATGTGGTACCTATCTTCAAGAAAGGGAGGAAAGTGGATCTGGCTAACTATAGGCCCATCAGCCTGACTTGTGTCCTGGGGAAGATCTTAGAAAAGTTTATTAAAGAGACCGTCCTTAATGGACTGGCCGATGCCAACATCCTAAGGGATAGCCAGCATGGGTTTGTTCTGGGTAGGTCTTGCTTGACCAATCTCATTTCCTTCTATGACCAGGTGACCTATCACCTGGACAAGGGAGAAGAGATTGATGTCATATATCTTGACTTCAAAAAAGCCTTCGATCTGGTATCCCATGATCACGTCTTGGTGAAACTGGCCAGTTGTGGCCTTGGGTTCACCATGATCCGATGACTGGGGAAATTGGCTCTGTGGTCAGACCCAGAGGGTTGTAATTGATGGAAGTCACTTATCATGGTGTCCTGTGACCAGTGGGGTCCCCCAAGGCTCTATCCTTGGACCCATATTGTTCAACATCTTCATTAATGATGTGGACATTGGAGTCAGGAGTGGCCAAGTTCGCTGATGACACCAAACTTTGGGGCAAAGCATCCACACCAGAAGACAGGAGGGTGATCCAGGCTGACCTGGACAGGGTCAGCAAATAGGCGGATGAGAACCTGATGGTGTTTAACACCAAAAAATGCAAGGTTCTCCACCTTGGGAAGAAAAACCTGCAGCATCCTTATAGGCTCAGCAGTGCTACGCTGGCTAGCACTACAGAAGAAAGAGACTTGGGGGTCATCATTGACCACAGGATGAACATGAGCCTGCAATGTGATGCTGTGGCTACTAAAGCGACCAACGCGCTGGCTTGCATCCATAGATGCTTCTCAGTCAAATCCCGGGACGTCATTCTCCCGTTGTACTCGGCCTTGGTGAGGCCACAGCTGGAGTACTGAGTGCAGTTTTGGGCTCCACAATTCAAAAAGGATGTGGAGAAGCTTGAGAGAGTCCATAGAAAAGCCACGCGCATGATCAGAGGTCAGGAAACCAGACCTTATGACGACAGGCTGAGAGACATGGGGCTCTTTAGCCTGGAAAAGCGCAGGCTCAGGGGTGATATGATGGCCAGCTATAAGTTTATGAGGGGTGACCACCAGTTTCTGGGGGAACGTTTGTTCACCAGAGCACCCCAAGGGATGATGAGGTTGAATGGTCATAAACTACAGCAAGACCATTTCAGGCTGGGCATAAGGAAGAATTTTTTTACTGTCTGAGCCTCCAAGGACTGGAATAGCCTGCCATCGGAGGTGGTTCAAGCACCTATATTGAACACCTTCAAGAGCAAATTGGATGCTTATCTTGCTGGGATCTTATGACCCCAGCTGACTTCCTGCCCTTTGGGTGGGGGGGCTGGACTTGATGATCTTCTGAGGTCCCTTCCAGCCTTGATGTCTATGAGTCTATAAAATCTATGAAAGATTCTGTAAATAGTTTTGACACTAGGAAGAGGGTTTTTTTTATTGTTGCTGGGTAGGGAGGGTGGTGGAAGGGCTCTGTATGTTGAGTGGGGAGGAGGGAGGTGGCTCTGTTGAGTGGACAGAGGGCTCTGTGTGTTGGGGAGGGAGGGGGAAGGGATGTGGAGTGTGTTCTGTGAGGGAAATAAAAGTTTCTTCTTTGGACACATGCCTGTCATGAGAGAGCTTCAGGGGGTGGCAAGGGGTCTGTGGGTGGCCAGGCAGGTGGGCTAGAGTGGGGAGTGCTGCAGAAGGTGGTCCACTAGAGCCTCCTGCACCTGGTGTCCTGGTCCCCACTCTCAAGTATGCAGCTGTCCTGGTGCCTTGGCAACACTGCAGGGGGTGCTCCAACTGCCAGGCTGCCTCTGCCCGCTGTGTCTCCTCCACCCAAGGCCCATGGAACAGTTCTCCTTGGTTCTTGCAGATACTATGCAGCACACAGGCTGCAACAGTGACCCTGGGTAGATTCTCAGCTACCTCAAGGTAGCCCTTGCGGCAGCTGAATGGGCACTCAACCAATGCACAGATCCAGCCCAGGCACTGGTTAAATTGGGCCTTGTGGGGGTCCAGGTCGTCAGTGCAGGGCTTCATCAGCCAGGGCAGGAGTGGGTAGGCAGGGCCCCTAATGAGCAGGGGCAGGACAGCCATTTCACCCAGCTGGAGGTCTGGCATCCTGGTACAAAGCACCTGCTCTCCACCTGACCCACCAGACTGGAGTTGCAAAAGATGTGGGTGTCGTTCATGCTTCCTGCCTAGCCAGCGCTCACATGTATGAATGTGTTCCAGTGGTCCACGATGGCCTGGAGGACCACAGAGTAGAATCCACTATGTCTTTAGTCAGGGCAGTCTCCGTGGGGTGGGCAGGTGACCAGTATGTGGGGTCTTGACATATTGGAGTAGCTCCAGTGCACCAAACCCTGCCACCACTGCCTGGAGGTTGTGGACACAGATGATGGTGTCTGCCAGCACATCCTGGAAGGCACTGAACATCTCCATAATGGCTCCCCCTGCAGTGGCCTTGCCCACACTGAACAGGTAGCCTACATACCAGAGGCTGGTGGGCATAGCCAGCTTTAGCTGCACCAGGGCCAGGTGGGTGTTGTTGGAGAGGGCTGGGTGCATGCCAGTGTCCTGGCATTCCAAGTGGGGCTGGAGTTAGTGGAGCAGGTCCCCAAAGGTGGCCTGGGTCATGTGGAAGCTGTCCACCCACTGCTCATCATCCCAGGTCTGCCGGATGAGGTGCCACCACTGGTGCAGCAGGCCCAGAGGCAGTGGGGTTGGAGCCCAAGAAGGTTGAAAACAGCCCCAGTGATGGCATCCTGAAACCCCTTGTTATTGTCCCTGGTGGTGGCAGCTGCACAGCAGTGGTGGTGGCCCTGGGAGGGCATGCTGTCAGTGGGCAGGCAGTCACTGGTTATAGGGGAGCTGGGCAGAGCAAGATGTCCATTGGCCAGGCGACTGTCAGTGCAACAGGCCAGCAGGGTGATTGCAGCAGCCAGCAAGATCCCACAACACTGTTGGCCACTGCCAGGGCCAGGAGCTGGGGCAACCACAGTGCAGGGAGGCAGGCATGACCAATGCCCAGTCTAGCTTCAAGGCAATGGCCTGGGCATGGGCCTGGGCATGGGCAGTGTGGGAAGCAGCCCAGTTACATGGGTACAAAGCCTACCCAGGCCTGATACATATAACAATAGACCCAGCTTGGGACCAATCTGGCTGCCTAGCAAAAGGCTCAGCTTGGGTCTGATCTGGCCATGGGAGTTGTGGAAATTGGATAGTGGGGACAGTGGGGTGGGCAGTGTTAATTGCCACCACTCCTCCACTGCCCAATTCTCTGGCGTATGAGGAATGTCACAAGCTGCATGGGTCAGATGTGGCCTGCAGGCCAGGGGTTGAGTCCCTCTGTTATAAATGGTTGCTATAAAGAGGATGGCAATTAACTGTCTACTTGGAACATCAAAAGAAGTTATTACAAACCAGGAAAACATTCTGGGATGGTTCATATAGTAATGATCCTGCCTTGAGAAGGAAATTGAACTAACTGATCTCTTGAAGACGCACATCACTGAGCTACTGAGTCATGTTCCATGTTGTTCTTTCTCCTTCTAGCCCATGAGTCTGGAATTCTTTGATAATCTCAAAGATCTGGGCCTAACTCAACAAAAATCAGTAGCCTGAATTCTCCCCCTAGAGGAAAAAGGTTTGTGTTAGAATCTCTCCAAACTAAGGTGGACATGGAGCTCAAATCTCCCACTTACTCAGCAAGTGCTCTAATCATTTATCTTATATAAAAGCTGGGTACTTCCTCCTATTGTCTGTTTTTGAATGAAAGTGATTTTGGCTGTTGCATTTTTTACTGAGCTTAATGCTGCTGGGGCATGTTAAATATGCTCTAAGCACACCTACCAAAAAGGGCCACTCAGGAGACTGAGGCATGGAGGTGCCTAGTGTATGAATCTTGAATGGCCTCAAGCATAAGATGCGTCAAGATGCTGACCTCAGCCAAGATGGTGGCACATCTGTGTGTGTATAATAGCAGAATCTGGGGCACTGAAACAACTTTATAAGATGCCTAAATTCTGCGAAGGTTGCACTTGTGGTACCAAATTAGTTTTTTGGGGGTGACCTTAAATGACTTAAGTTCCCAGGGGAAGACTCTGATAGAGGAGAAACATGGAACCAACATTCCCAGCTCCTAGGCCTGCACCATACCCACTGACCCATTCTTCTATAGTGGTAGGTACCAAATGGTTACAGAATCAGATGTTTAATTGTTCCTTTTAATTGATTGTTAATTTAAAAAAATAAAAAACTTTTTCTGTCAACTATTTTGTATTCTTCTTTAATAACAACAATTATGAATTAGTCCTAATCTCCAGGGCTATCAATTTGTCATCTTTCATAAGATCATTTGAATACTAAAACATGTTATCACTTTAATATAACTCATAGTGCATTACCACAACATGTTTTAGGGTTGTGGGTTGTAGCCATGGTGGTCTAAGGACATAGGCAGACAAGATTCTTTGGGTAAATCCAATATCTTTAATTAGAACAACTCAAAGAGATGGAAAAATTCTTTTTAGCAGGCCTTACAAGGGGTGTTTGTGCCTGAAAGCTTGCTAAGAAGAATTTTTCCAATGCTTTGAGTTTGTCTAATTGACATCATTGACTCCAAGATGAACATGGGCTGGCAGTGTGGGGAGGCAGTTAGGAAGGCCAACCACACCTTGTCATGCATCCACAGATGCATCTCGAGCAGGTCCAGGGCGGTGATCCTCCCCCTCTATGCGGCACTGGTCAGGCCACAGTTGGAGTACTGTGTCCAGTTCTGGGCGCCACACTTCAAGAGGGATGTCGACAGCATGGAGAGGGTCCAGAGGAGGGCCACTCGTATGATCAGGGGACAACAGGGCAGGCCCTATGAGGAGAGGCTGGCTGTGGGACCTGAACCTGTTCAGCCTCCACAAGAGAAGGCTGAGGGGGATCTCGTGGCCTGTTATAAACTAGTCAGGGGGGATCAGCGGGCATTGGGGGAGTCACTGTTCCCCAGAGCACTGTCAGGAGTGACCAGGAATAACGGTCACAAGCTGGCAGAGGGTAGGTTTAGGTTAGATATCAGGAGGCGCTACTTCACGGTCAGGGCGGCTAGGGTCTGGAACCAGCTTCCAAGAGAAGTGGTGCAGGCTCCTACCCTGGGGGTGTTTAAGAGGAGGTTAGATGAACATCTTGCTGGGGTCATTTGACCCCAGTATTCTTTCCTGCCATGGCAGGGGGTTGGACTAAATGATCTGCTCAGGTCCCTTCCGACCCTACAGACTATGAAACTATGAGATGCACTGTGCCAGGGGCTGTGCTCTGCCTGGCCTCAGATTGGGGGTCATCTGTGCATGGGTGCCTGGGGACTATTGTAAGTTGGCCAGGCAGGCCTAAGTCCTGGTGGCTGCTGGCTGAGCTCCCAATCCCCCCTTGCTCCCCTGGGGCCAGTGGTCCAGTGGGTGCTGGCCACAGGCAGCCTGCCTCCTCCACCCCCTTCCCAGGGTAGGCCAGGCCACACTGCTGGCAGAATCTGCTTCTGTGGCTCCAAACCCCACTCCCTACCTCTCCTTGCAGGCCAACAACTCTGCTGTGTTACTGCCAGCACACATAACCTGGGTTCAGGGCACATGGGTCTCCCAAAGGACTGGGGCAAGGGGCTGGCCATACCTCCACCCTCCTCACAGGGGAACTCTCTGGGGAGATGCCCTGGGGCTGGTCCCTCCCATGTCACTGCACCCCAAGTGTGCCCCTTCTGGGTGTGGCCCATGTGGTGCAAGGTGAGCTATTTGTGCAGGCTGAAGGGTGCCTGAGCCACTACTTAGAGCTACTGCTGATCCTGCTGGTACCCTGGGCACAGCTGCAATCTTGATTTGGGACCCTGAGCTATGATGGTGTGGGGGAAAGCCTGGGCTGCCCCACAACCTTTGCTGCCACCTGAAGAGCTACCTGTGGTAGTGCTACACCTCCCTACCCCCTGCTCACAAGGACCTTGCTGCTGGCATTGATGCATTCCTCAGCATGTGAGAGGTCCATGCCCACCCAGCTGCAGGGACATGGGCTGCTCAATAAAGTTCTGAGCTGTGTCCCACCTGTCTGTGTGCTGTTGTGGGGTGGGGAGCCTGGGGCCAGGGAAGTGTGGGCAAGCCAGGCAGGAAGTGGGGGCAGAGGTATGGGACATTTACAGTGTGTCTGGGGCTGGTGAGGCTGGCAGCTTGGCACAGGCCTCCCCATTGGCAACAGCAACCAGTTTTGCCTGCTGTCCATAGCCCATGGTGTATGGTGGGCTGGCACCTGGCTAGGGTCCTCCCTCCCCTCCCCCGGGGAGGAGCTGGCACTGCTGGCAGCCAGTGGTGGTGTGGCTAGCTGCTTCTTGTGCAGGAATATGGGGCTGCACTGAGGGCAAGGCAGCTGCTGGACAGGGCTCCCTGAACTACTAGTGGATGCAGCAGCCTAGGAGGAGGACAGGGAGGATGGAACAGGGCAGGGTCCTGAATGTCCCAGGTCCCCTCCTCCAGTGACATGTCACCGGAAGCATCAGGGCAGGGATCTCAGAGCTGGGCAAGTGGTGCAGCAGGCTGAAGCCCTTTGCAATACTCATCTGTGGCCAACTAGTGGCTCTGGAGAGGGACAGGTTAGGCAGAGACAGGCAATGAACAGGCTCTTTCAGGCTCCTGTGCATTGTGCTCCAGGGCACAAAATGGCTGCTGGCTTTTACTTGTTGATGCTGAAGATTTGATGCTGATTTGGAGAATCAGTGATTCGGCCATAGACACAGCTTTAAAAGTTTTTTCTACATACCTCGAGGTACCAGGCATGGCTTGTGAATGTTGTGATGCTGGGGCAGATGGAGTATCCCATGATCACCTCTTGGTGAAAGCCAATTGTGGCCTTGGGTCCACCACAATCCACTGGCTGGGAAATGTGGTCAGACCCAGAGGGCAGTAATAGATGGAAGTCAATCATCATTGTGCCCTGTGACCAGTGGGGTCTTTCAAGGCTCTGTCCTTGGACCCATATTGTTCAACATCTTTGTTAATGATGTGGACATTGGAGTCAGAAGCGGACTGGCCAAGTTCACCAATGACACCAAACTTTGGGGCAAAGCATCCACACCAGAAGACAGGAGGGTGATCCAGGCTGACCTGGACAGGCTCAGCAAATGGGCGGATGAGAACCTGATGGTGTTTAACACCAAAAAATGCAAGGTTCTCCACCCTGGGAAGAAAAACCTGAAGCATCCTTATAGGCTCGGCAGTGCTACGCTGGCTAGCACTACAGAAGAAAGAGACTTGGGGGTCATCATTGACCACAAGATGAACATGAGCCTGCAATGCGATGCTGCGGCTAGTAAACCGACCAAAATGCTGGCTTGCATCCATAGATGCTTCTCGAGCAAATCCCGGGACATCGTTCTCCCGTTGTACTCAGCCTTGGTGAGGCCGCAGCTGGAGTACTGCGCCCAGTTCTGGGCTCCACAATTCAAAAAGGATGTGGAGAAGCTTGAGAGAGTCCAGAGAAGAGCCACATGCATGATCAGAGGTCAGGAAAACAGACCTTACGACGACAGGCTGAGAGACATGGGGCTCTTTAGCCTGGAAAAGCTCAGGCTCAGGGATGATATGATGGCCACCTATAAGTTTATGAGGGGTGACCACCAGTTTCTGGGGGAACATTTGTTCACCAGAGCACCCCAAGGGATGAAGAGGTCGAACTGTTATAAACTACAGCAATACCATTTTAGGCTGGACATAAGGAAGAATTTCTTTACTGTCCGAGGCCCCAAAGTCTGGAATAGCCTGCCATCGGAGATGGTTCAAGCACCTACATTGAATACCTTCAAGAGTAAATTGGATGCTTATCTTGCTGGGATCTTATGAGCCCAGCTGATTTCCTGCCCTTTGGACTCGATGATCTTCTGAGGTCCCTTCCAGCCCTAATGTCTATGAAATCTATGAAATCCCACAGGAGTGTGGGGGGACCCCCACATGCTTGGCAGCAGACCCAGAAGTAGACCAGAAGTACTTTTAGTCCACTTCCTGGTCCACTGGGGAGTGTACTGGGGAACCCCCCTGAGGTGCCCCAGCTCAGTGATTGGCCACAGGGGGACCCCGGTTGCCCCCCCACCCCAGACACAGGAGGCACCAGTCACTGAGTTGTGGGGTTGCGGGGAGGGGGAGGGATGGGACCCTCAGTGCACTCCCCGGCGGACCTGAAAGTGGACCAGAAATGCTTCTGGTCTACTTCTGGATCTGTTACTGAGTGTGCTGGGGAGCCCCGTGTGCTTCTATGGGACAATCTATGCCCCTGGACTGCAGCATTTACAAGCTGCCTGGTACCTAGAGGTATGTTGAAAAAACATTTAAAGCTATGTCTATGTCTGAATTACTGAATCTTTCTGAATCTCTCCTAATCAATTCGGAAGGTTCCAATTTGATTTGGAGAGATTAAAGGGTCCTCTGATTCAATTCAGATTTGGAGATTTGGCCACCGAATCAGGCCAAATCTCCACCAAATCGAATCGGGGACTGAAGCTTTGCACAGCCCTAATGTGTGCCCTTAATTAACATTAAATTAGTCTAATGGTCATTGACTGTGTCATGTAGACAAGCCTACTGTGTTTTGGATTATTGTGAATAGGTATAATTTGGGGAGGTTTTTTAGATCATCCATTTTGTGGTTGTGCTGAACTAATATTCTTTTAAATATTTTTTTTTTATTTTAAAGAATCCAGATGACCCAACTGAGCCACATCATCAAGAGAAAAAAAGTCCTGTAACTGGTACAGGTGCAGGAGAAGGTGAAGCATCTTCACAGAGTAATTCTTACTTGGAGGAGTTAGAAAAATACAGATTCTCTGTATGGTAAGCAACCTGAGTTGTCTTACATAGAGTCTTTGTTGTGGACTTCTGTATTGTATATAAACAAAGAAGAAGAATATTATTAAGCTTCCACAGTCAAACAATTCAAGCTTAGGGAATTTCAGAATTATGGTTATCTGTAATACCTTGATTCAGCTCCCTTGGACATATTCATTATGATTACACAGCCATATATATTCTTTATCATAATGTATAGTGCTCACTTTAATGAGTAATTATTCAATATTTTCTTTTCTCCTTTTTGTTCAGAAAATGACCGCATGGTTTATTTACTGGAAACAAAGTCTATGTTAAATTCTGTTATTAATGTTGGGCTTTTCTGTGGCACTCATCCCTAGAAATTGACTGCTTCATAAACATTAATTAATCTACACAAAACCCCTGTGAGGTGAGACACTAATAGTTTCCCCATTTTACATATGGCAAACATCAAAATTATGGTGAAATATTTGTGTTAATCTTGAGTATCCAGTCTAAGACACTGAGAACCTGATATTTTTCAAAGTATTTAGCTGATATCTTTCCAGAGTTAACCAGAAACGTGCTGATGGAACTGCATTATATTTGAGGATACAGTTTTGCTAAAATCAACATTTTTGGTAAAATCATGTTGTTTTTGTCAAAATTTTATTTTGAAGAAGAACTGCAAAACAAAAATTCTTATAATGTCAAAATGTCCTATTTTCAAAATATTTAAAAATAAAGTGTTTCATTTTTTTAATTTGGAGATTATTTTTCTTTCAAATATTTTAACTTATAAAATATGGAATAAAAGGCAAAATGGAAATTAAATGATCCAGTCAAATTGAAATGATTAATTTGTTCCAGTTTTCCCCAGATTTTTTTTTCAGAGGAGAATTTTGGGCTTTGGGGGTTTGCTTCCAATGAGAATACATATTAATATCAAAAGCTCAAATCTTTGTGAACCAGAGTTTCCGCCTTCTACAGAGCTCTATATATTTATTTACTTTTTAGATTTATATCCCAGTCTATCCAAAAGACTGAGAGCTTTATATTTTCAAAACACAGGCCTGATTTACTTACTTTGCAGCTGCAAGGGTCAGCACTTCTGCAAATCAGAATCCAGTGGCTTCTACTGGGGCACCTGGAAGATGAGATATACATGATTAGTTTAAAAGTTTTGGTTTAGTTTGGCTGCCTGCCTGGCACTGTAGCAGAGACAGGGACAAACCCCAACTTCTTAGGCTAGCCTCAATCAATGGTTAGCCCTTCTTATTCTGCTCCCTCCTTTCCTGTTACTTGCGTCACACCTTCCAGCTTTTGCAACATGAGGCAGGGTCCCTACAGACAACAGTCTCACTAAAACCTTTCCTTGGGACAGTCCAACCCTTGCACTGAGGGCCAGTGGAGAAAAAACCCCATAACATCATGTAAGGAAAGACTGAATCATGACAACACTGCTGGAAGTGCTGTACTTCTGATGATCCAAAAAATGAGATTTTGGGCATTCATTGCTACTAAAAGCTTCTAGCATTTGTTTTAGAGTAGCTATGTCAACAAAAATATTCTTGCTGGATCTCAGTATTTTTTTCTGCCCACCTCTGTTCCAGATTAGATATGAAATAACATTGTTTTCCATCCTACATTGTATCCTCTATGTGTTTGTTGAATATCAGCAGAAAACCTCATAGAATTACAAAGCTCCTATCAGTCTTAAAGTCACTCCTGATTTTTACTTTTTAGGGCACACAATTGTGGTTACTTAACCTACAGTCACATGGCTTACTTTAAGGTGATTGATTGTAGATTGGGTCCCCACTTGTGTGCATGTTCTCTGGTGGTGGGAGCCGCACCAGGAATGCAATCTAAGCAAGCTGGGATGGGGGACGGGTAAGTGACATCGGGGGAGAGGTGTCTGGGGGTGGGGCAGATGGGTGGGGCAGTTGGCAGGTCTGGGGATAGTTTTGGTGGGATCAGGGTGGGGGTTGGTGGGTCTGCAGGGAACATTGTCCTGGTCCACCAGAAGTTTAGAACCAACTTCCTGGCAGTGGCAGTATTTCTAGTCAGGCAGTGCTGAGGAAGTCACTTGATTTCATGGCTCTTTATAATCTACCTGATCCCTTCTAAACACTTAATTCCACAGGTGTTAAGGACCCTCTCTTCTTTTTAATGGTATTGATCTACGAATCAAGCTAAATTCTGCTGTCTGTTAACTGCTCCTGCTAATGAAGCTTCTATTTCACAGGAGTGCAGACTGTTTTTAACTCATTCCAATGAAGTTATGTTTTTTGTTTAATCTTAAAGTGCATAACATAGCCCCAGACCCCTAGTAAAGCTTCTAGTTTATTTTTAACTGGAGAAAAATGTGCTGTTTTATATATGATGCGGCACCTCACCATCTATATCCCCTTTATCGAATTACTAGGTCCACCCATGGTCATCAGTGTGTCTAAGTGCAGTAAATAGCAGGATCAGGGCTTTCGTTTTTATACATAGTAAGAAGAAATGCTAATATAACCTAAAGATGTAGGCGCTGTCCTTTATTTGAAGATACTCATGGCTGGTATCTGAGTGCCTTAATATGCCCCACTGTTGTACCAGTCTCTGTCATCTTATTTGAAATAAACGCGAGTAGTTATTCACTTTACTTGGAAGTTTTATGAGGTGGAACAATGTAGAATTTAGAAAGTCTTGCCTGCATAATTTTTCCCCTTTTCTGCTTCAGTCCTGGTGAAAATACCATCCTTGTAGAAAATAAGAATAAATCTTTCCATTTTCACTCAAATTGGTTGTTTCTTGTATTTGACATCCTGAAAAGAGAATTTTGTTCATCCTCCTCCTTAAACTGAGAAAAAATTCAGCTTCTATTAAGTAGCTAATGAAGATAGGATGCCAAGTCAGGGGTTCCATTTGCTAACATACGTTTTCTACTGTAGACCACTCTTTTGAGAGGTTTTTGCCTTTTTTTGGTCTTTCCCCTCTTTTCTCTCTTATTGTCCCCCATTCCTTTTTCCATCAAAGGGTGTCACTCCTCTTTATTTGCTTCCAGACCTTTCTCTCTCCATTAGGGCTGCTACCTTTTAAAAAATGTAATGCAAGATAATTAGCTACTACAACATTTTTAATAGGGCTGTAGATCTGGGGGCTGCTTAGACCGCCATAAACTTTAGACTTTTAGATGCTCAGAGATGCAATCTGAGTAATTTCCTTGATCTTTTATTGGAGCTGGTAAATCATTTATTGAGGCAGGTTATTTTACAAAATCCTCTTTAAAAAAATCCCATAAAATGTATTTATCATAAAATACTGTACTGCCAACCATCTTCAAAGTTGTACAAGTACTGTATTAATTATAAACTAACTGTTGTATTGTGACAAGTTCAAGCTTTACAATATTCTCTGTCTGTCTGTCTCTTTTCTCCCCCTCTTCTTGCAGGGCTTGCCAAATAACAAATTCAGGACAGGAGCAAAGTTAAAAAATTGTGACTTCCTTGTGATTTTTTTCCCAACTGCTCCCAGCATATGCTGCTTTGTGTGTGTGTGTGTGTGTGTGTGTGTGTGTGTGTGTGTGTGTTCTTTATTCCTATTCTAAATGTTACTGTGGTTTTTGGATTCTGGAGGCCCTGTTGTCTTACACACTATGCACACATATGTGACAAAGAAGACCCTGCTTCAAACAGTTTACAGTCTCCAGCCTAGGTTCTGCAATCTATTGTGTAGATACATTACCTTACTTGAATATAGCCTTTCTGAAATCTGTAGGGCTTTGCACAAGTATAGGGAATTACAGCATATGATGAAAAACAACAGATCAACATAACAGACAAACATGGGGAGCCAATGCAAAAGTGAAAAGAGTATAGTTAGCATAATGCTAGCTAATTTGCCATCAAGAATGATGGGGGGGGGCAGTGCCCACCACCCCAAACCACTGCAGCCTCCTAGGAGCAGGGGGGAGGTGGGGAAGCTTGCATGTGGTGGCCACTGCTACCCACCACCCTGCATTGCTGCTGCTCTGTGTTGGTCGTGTGCCATCCCCCCACTCTGCATCTGGCCCCTGTGCCACACCCCGCACTCTACGTTTGGCCCTATGCTTCCCAGTCTCCACTCCCACCCCGTGACCCCCCTTAGCAAGGGCTGATGGGTGGCTGCCATTAGCCACCAATCTATGCTGCCACCATTCCGCATCTGGCCCCTTGCCACCACCCTGCCACTTCACATCCAGCTCTATGCCACCCTCCCCACTCTGCATCTCGCCCCACCCCACCTCCCCGCTCTGCATCTGGCACCATGCCACCCCCATGCTCCATGTCTGGCCCTGTGCCCCCCTCAGTGCAGGGCAGTGGGTGGCTGCTATCAGCCACCGCCCTGAACTGCCACCACTCCACATCCAGCCCCACACCAGCCTTCCAACCGCTGCCACTTCACGTCCAGCCCTGCACCATGCCCCCCACTCTGCGTCTGGCCTTGTGCCACCCACCTCCACCCGCCTCCAGTCTGCATCCACCTGGCCATTCTGCCTGGCCCACACCTCTGGAGCCCCACCTCGCCTGTCATTCTTGATGCAGCACTGGCTGGAGCTACACCCCGAAGAATATTATGAACAGACAGACAGACAGATGGACTAAGCCCTTTATTTATACATATATATACATGTATACACACACACATACACACACAATGTAGCTGTCACAGTGTGTCAGTTGCCTAGCCATTGTTTAATATTTTGTAGGCATCATTGCACAGGTTAAGCTAGAATTTCTCACCATGTCCTCTCTTCTCCTGGCCTTCTCTCTTGTTTTGGTTTTTTAATGGACTTATATTTAGAGAACTGAAAACCCAGTTAGATTATGTCAGGATATGAGTATCTCTCATTGTGCAAGAGTGGAATGAAATTGATGGGGCATTTTAAGATTTAGAATATCTAGAATTTGGGGTGAGAAGATAGATTCTTGGAAACTTTTCATTCTCTAAGAAAATTCTGAGACCCTGAGGTTTCAAAAGTAGGGTTGGGATATTTTAATTGAAATAAGACTCTTTCCATCCTCAAATTTTAACTCAAAATTGCCTTTGAATATTATCCTTTCTTTAATTTTACTTTATGAACAGGATCGGGACAAAAAGTTGAGATGAAGATTAGTTCTTGAGGTATTTTGGTCTCCCTAGAAGTAAAAAGTTCCAGATATTTCATATGAGAGCATGTTCTTCAAGTTTTCTACCTCATTTCTGTACAACTAATAAGCAAATGAAACATACAAAGTTTGAATCTTATTACTAGAAAATCATTTTCCTTATATTTATTTTCTTTGTCGCTGTGACTCCATATATGCAATGGTGAGCTATAGATGCAGCATAAAAAATAATTTTGCTGATTACTATTTAAAAGTATTTGTCATGTGCATATATATGGGAGATAAGAAAAATACTTGTTTAAAAATATTTCTTAAAATTTATTAAAACATTAAAAAAAGACATTTTCTGAAAAATCTGGGAATCTTAAAAATCAGCTACAAATATAAAGAATTAAATAGTGGCTGTCTGAGAAATGATCCATGGACAAGCACAGTTCTTTATGATTAATATTATATTCTAGTATAAAAGTACTAATCATATACTGTGTCCAGTCAAAGCGTCACTGTTCAGTGTTTGGTCTCCAATCAAATCATCACATCTCATGACTATTAACAGCATTTCTATAGCTCATGACCAGGGATCCAGGTTTTCTGTTTCCCATGGAAAAACAGACCCCCCCCCCCCCACACACAAATTTTCTCTTTTAACCAAGAAAAATGCAGATCTTTCATTTTGATGGAGAAACTCATGGACTTGCCACCATTGCCTAAAAGAGTTCCAAAAGGCTGGGGAAAGCGTGAGAAGGGCAGTCAGACATGGGGAACCATGTGCATGCGCATGTTCACATATGCACATGGCGGGCAGCCTGGAGAGTAGCTCCCACAGATAAGTCTGGAGTGGGGGGGAAGGAGGATTGAGGTCCCCTTAGGGAGGGAGGGATGGAGTTGGGCAGGGTTGTGGCTGGAGCCCAGCCCAGGCGGTGCGTGGGGCTTGGGGCCCGGGGCTGGAATTCATGGCTGGGAGCAAGTGCAGGATGTCTTTTGTGGGCCTGGGGTCCCCACCCTGCTGCCCTCCCCACAGGGCCTCCACAACCCAGTGGGTGGGACCTGGCATGGCAGGGCAGAGCGGGGCTGGGTAGGGAAGCTCCTTGCCATTGCAAGCCCCACCCCGCCTTGTCAAGGTGTCCCCTGTCTGCCTAGCAGCAGTGGGGTGGTGGTATGGAGTTGTGCTCCTTGCTGCTGTCAGGTAGGCAGGAGACACCTCACCAGGGCAGCTCGGGGCTCCCAGCAGTGGCAGCAAGCTTCCCTGTCTGGCTCCGCTTTGCCCTGCTGCGCTGGGCCTTGCCTGCTGGGCCATGGAAGCCCCAGGTTCATACATGCAGGGGAAGGGCAGGAGGGTAGGGAGCCTGAGTCCACTGCAGGTAGCCCACAACTGCCCCCCACCCCTCGTCACATAGGCTCCATTCTGGCAATGCTGCCTGTGGGGGAGGCAGAGCTGGGCTCTGTGCTGTACTCTGCTGCAGCAACTGTCACCTCCCATGGGTGGCAGCCAGGGGTTGGGCACTGCTGCAGAGGGCAGGGGGCTGTGGACCTATAGCCCTATCCAGCAGGGCTGGGGGGCAGGGGACTATGAGTGGGGAATGACAGGCACCAACAGGGCTAGAGGGTTGTGGCTTTGGAGGGAGGGGCCTGGACCTGCATCTTGGTGAGCGAAGGGGGATAGAGGGAGCTTTGATTTTCCATGATAAAAGACCCAAAATCAAATGCTAAAATTTATAGGTATTTAGAATTTATTTTATTATAGTGATTGAGGCACTGGTAGGCTTCCAAATTGCTTTAAAATGATAAATGTATCAATAAAACACTGTGTTCAGTTGATACCTATATTCTCTATATATAGTGGTGTTTCATTGGAATAGTGCATCTGGGGTTTTTTAATCAGAGAATTTGCTAGTGTTTTTTTTATCAGAGAATTTGCTATTTTTAAACAGAGAAAACCAGGATCCCTGCTCATGACTAGGGTTCATTTTCCTTTTGACTCCAAACATGCACTGAACTGTGTCTGGCTAACCTGTGCAAAATTAATTTATTCTACGGCACTGTCATTCATAAAGGAGTACTTAGTTCACTGTATAGCAGATGTGTGCTTTGTGTCACCTGTTGCAAGCTTGTTGGAATTCTTTTATCCCATTACCTAGTAAGAATAGAGAGTTGAGAGACAGGGAATAAATGAGTATTACTTTGTGTGGGGATATTAGAAAGAACTAAATGCTCCCTGGACTTACATTCTCATGGTGCTGCAATCAATAGGGCTGGCAAACGTATAAATCAAATGAGGTGCTGGCTCTCAGTTACAGCTGTGCAACTTCACCTGTGGCTAACTGAAAGTGAGAGCTCAGGCAAAGTAAGAGTTAAGTGTAAACAGAACAATGTAGCAAAATTATTTTTTAATAAAAACAATAAACTTTCCTTTTATAACACACATGTGATTTGACACTGAAATACATGCAGATGCTTCTTTGCTTGGTGTATTCCCTGTTGTGCTTTCTAAAACACCTTCACATATGGTTTGCCTCATTCCTGTGAAACTGCTTGTTGTTTATGTCATACAAACAGAACAGATTGATTTTAAGCGGAGTAAGGAGAATGATGAATTATATGTTGGAGCAAAATCCTTGTCTGAGTATTCAAAATGTTTGAAATTATAATTGCCCACTTAAAAGTTTTTCTTGGGGTTTTCCCAGGACCCTTTCTTAAGATTTTATTAAAATGAAATAAGAAAGAAATGAAACTGTTCAGACATGCAGCCTTTTATACAAATATGTAACATTTACCTAAAAGCAAAAGGTCAAATTTTATCACCTTATTTTTTATAGCTGTTCTGATCGAAACTGCTCCATGTACTACTGTTGCGTATAAAATAGTTGCGTATAAAATACTGACATCAAGAGCTGGTATTCAGCTTTCCTTACCTTAAGAGGAACAGCTCTTTACTGTTTGTAAAATAAACAAACAAATCAACCCAAAAACTCCATGCATTACTGAGGGCACATTAGTAAAAGTGCTGTTACAGGTATATCTTAATATAACTTAAAAAAAAATCCCACTTGTTTATTAAAACCTTTAAGAAATATTTTTTCACAAAAAAAGTGCAAAGGGGAAACTGAGCCTACTTGCTAGAAAAATACAGTGATCTGCTGTACAGGGTTTAGAGCTTTAATAATCATTTCCTTCAAAAGTGTAAGGTTCAGGTATATTAAGTATGAAGTGTTGTTGTGATATGTTCTGATTTTTTTTCCAGTGAGAACAATGGGAGCTTTGCCCATGGTATTTGGATGTAGGATTGGGCCCTTAATTTGTTCTGTGCTTTCAAATTGCAGATGTGAGAGCTCAGCAGGAAGACAGTACTTGTCAGACTGGTGCATATCTATTAGGCTGTTTCTTTACTTTCAGTTCATATATTTTCTATTACGATAAAATTTCATTTTTTAGAGACTTCCAGTACTTCAGACAAATTATTAAATATAACCGTGTAATCTCTTCCATTCCTTGAGATTTTCTGAAGCTGTCTGTTGCCACTTGTCATTTAGTTTAGTATAATTCAGAAAATGGGCTCTGTACAATATACATTGTATATATGTGTGGCTCTGTATCTCTTCTGACACACAAGTGTAAATCGAGAGTTATTCTACTGAAATAATGCATTTTTGCAAAACTGGCATAAGGGAGAGGTGCACGAAAACCAATGTGTGTATCTTCCTGATGCAGATGGAGAGACAGGTCAAAATAATTTTTTACCAGAACTGTGTGAAAAATTAATGTGGCATCAGTGATAAGGGCTACATAACTGATATACTAGATTATCAGTCCCTCCAAAATCAAAATAATAATAATTTAACTAATGAAAGGGTATCAACTTGGACACTAGGCAATGGTGAGTTAATCTGTTTCTAAACCTCAAATGACCGGCATGCTAGATAATGTAATGCTCATTGTAATGACTTCCAAACAGCACTAAGGAAACAACTGATAAAGGTTGCATTTTGAACTCTCTCTACTATAGGATTTTTTACTCTTCATCATCTGCTGAAGCAGGCAGTCACCTCCAAAACCTTATGCTTCTCTAAACCAGTTAGTCCCTAAGGTACCACTCTTCCTTGCCTTTTGCTTGACTTCAGAATAACACAACTAACTACCTTTCTCTATAGTGACCTACAGAGAGTTTCTTGTGCCATGCTTACCTTCAGTGAGCTGTAAGTTGAAGTGACCATTCATTTCACAATCTATTCATTTTCATGAGTATTCAGTGTTTAGCATTATTTAAATTACCTTCTTTTTAGGCTTCAAACAAGCTAATATTGAGAGAGCATATAACCAAGTCAGAATCCATCTAAACTGGTGGAGATGTAGAAAAGATGCAAAATATGAAGAGCTAAAAATATGTAGTGTTGCCTACAAGGACTAGCTGCTGAAAGGGTAATTTTTCCAAGTGCTCCAAAACCTACAATCAATTTGAACTGAACTTGGTAAGTAACTACAAAGACCGGAGTACAGTTGGTGTGCAAATGTCTGTAGATGTTTTAGAACCAATCCTGTGTGCACTTTTGCATAAGTATGACTTTGGTGGCACACTGAAGAATAATACAAAGGACTGGAGTTCATCCTTTTCCTCACTGTCTTGAACACAGTGCATTACCCCTAAAAGACACCAAAAGCTATGGAGAATCAGGATCTGTATGTCTAACCATAAGGAAAATCAAACCATTTAGCAATGACCTATCGAGGAAAGTTGGGAAGTTCAGGAAGGTGGGGGACAATCATATAGGGCACCTCCCCACAAGTGGGAACATGCATTTCCCCAGGGACAAACAGCAGCAGCACAATATGTGTTGCTGCTTCTTGTCCCTGGGGAATGCCCATGCATATATACTCTGGCATGTGGCACATTGCCCCAGGTTGGGTAGGGGAGGCTGAGGCCCCAAGTGGGGTAGGGGAGGCTGGGGGAACTTGGACTGGCCCCAGCAGTCTTACCTGGGGTCCTGAGGGCCTTTGGAAGCTGCAGGCACAGTGACCTGGCAGCAAGGAGCTATGCTCCAGTTCAGGTGGTGCGCACTGTTGCCAAGTGCACTGCCCCGCTTTTTTTTAGGTGCGGGTTTTTTGACACTGGGATTTCCTGGTGTCAAAACCCCACCCTGCACTGCAAATTAGCAGCACAGGGAATGCTTGCAGGTGTGGTGTAGGCAGTGGGCAGTGCTGTAGACAGGTCTGTGTCACTGTATAGCACATGTGTGCACTCATCTGGACGTGCCCACAGAACACAAGTGACTTCCAGCCTGGCTCTCAATGTTCAAGTATAGAAAAATGCAATGTGATCAAACCAGAGGAGGTGTGGGCCACTGTTTTCATACTCATGTTTATTATATGTCGGGGGGCTCATGCACTTGCAGCATGTGATCACACACATACACACACACACTGAGGTAACAGCAGTGAAAGGGATACACTGGGGTCTGTGGGAATAACAAATATTAGCTCCCCTTAGTTCTCTTGTCAGGTGGATTGAACCTTCTCTCCATCTGATTGCTTCATCCGATTTATTGAGAATCCAGATGGTTCAGTTTCATAGTTCCATAGTTGCTAGGGTCGGAAGGGACCTGAGCAGATCATCAAGTCTGACCCCTGCCATGGCAGGAAAGAGTACGGGGGTCAAACGACCCCAGCAAGGTGTTCATCCAGCCTCCTCTTAAAGACCCCCAGGGTAGGAGACAGCACCACTTCTCTTGAAAGTTGGTTCCAGATCTTAGCCGCCCTGACCGTGAAGTAGCGCCTCCTGAAGTCTAGCCTGAATCTACCCTCTGCCAGCTTGTGACTGTTATTCCTGGTCACTCCTGGTAGTGCTCAGGGGAGCAGGGACTCCCCCAGTGCCTGCTGGTCCCCTCTGACTAGTTTGTAAATGGCCACTAGATCCCCCTTGGCCTTCTCTTGTGGAGGCTGAACAGGTTTAGGTCCCATAGCCTCTCCTTGTAGGGCCTGCCCTGCTGCCCCCCGATCATGCGAGTGGCCCTCCTCTGGACCCTCTCCATGTTGTCCACATCCCTCTTGAAGTGCAGCGCCCAGAACTGGACACAGTACTCCAGCTGCGGCCTGACCAGTGCTGCATGCGGGGGGATCACCTCCTTGGATCTGCTTGAGATGCATCTGTGGATGCATGACAAGGTGCGGTTGGCCTTCCTGACTGCGTCCCCACACTGCTGGCCCATGTTCATCTTGGAGTCAATGATGACTCCAAGATCCTTTTCTGCCTCTGTACTGACAAGAATGGAGTTCCCCAGCCTGCTGGTTCTTCCTCCCCAGTTGCATCACCTTGCACTTGTCAGTGTTGAATCCCATCCTGTTCTCATCCGCCCATACTTGTAACCTGTCTATGTCTGATTGCAGCCTATTCTTCCCTTCTAGCATGCCCACATCCCCCCACATCTTAGTGTCATCAGCAAATTTGAACAGGGTGCTTTTTACCCCCTTGTCCAAGTCACTGAAGAAGATGTTGAACAGTGCGGGCCCAAGGACTGAGCCCTGGGGGACCCCACTGCCCACATCCCTCCAAGTCGAAAAAGAACCATCCACCACCACTCTCTGGATGCGGTCCTCCAGCCAGTTGGCGACCCATTTGACTGTGTAGGTGTCAACACCACAGTCTCCTAGTTTTTTAATGAGAATGGGGTGAGAGACAGTGTCAAAGACCTTCCTAAAGTCCCGAAAGACTACATCCAGTGCTACCCCTGCATCTAAGAATTTTGTGACCTGGTCGTAGAAGGGCACCAGGTTGGTCTGACAGGATCTGCCTCTAATGAACCTGTGTTGGTTGCCCCTAAGCATAAGCTCCCTTGCTGGCCCCTTGCAGACATGTGCCAGGATAATTCTCTCAAAAAGCTTACCCAGGACCGAGGTAAGACTAACTAGCCTATAGTTTTGACAACCCTCAAACCCAATGGAAGGTGAGCAGGGTGTTTTGTATCATAAATGTACTGTTTCCCAACCAGTCCTTTTACCTGGCTCCTCAGTAGTTTATTTAGATTTCTGGCCTAAAGCCAGGGTCTGAGCAGTCCTTGAAGTACAGATACCAGTCTCATGCAGTTACCTAGAGCAGGGATCAACAAGTAGTGGCCTGTGGGTGCATTTGGCCTCTGTAGCAGATATGTTAGTGGCAATTCTGTGGCATGGGGTACTGGTGCATTAGCATTCTTCTGTCCCTAAAAGCTTTTTTGCAGCGTTGCCTGCTGGTGCCTCAGCCCTCCCTACTTTCTCTCACACCCCACTGTATTGTAACTGTTGCTTCTGTCACTGCCAACTTCGTTGCTGCTGGGAATCAGTGGCCATGGGAATTTGTAGTGAGGGGCAAGGGGTTGCAGGACTGGTAGCTGTAGTAGGCGGGTGCAAAATGAATGAACAGTCCTTGCATAGATCAGGGAAGGCTGAGGCAGCAACATGCAGCTTTGAGCAATAGTGGCTGACGGATTGCAAGCAGCAACCCACCTTTGGAGCCAGCTGCTTTATTTAGGCTTGTCCCTTTTTAAAGGTTGCTGACGCCTGTCCTAGGGCCTCCAGGGTCTTCAGCTCAAAGGCATCAAGCCAGGTGGACTGCCCCTGACTTGAGGCACCACTGAGCTTTCTCCGTTTTAGGAATTTTAGAATATTTGGTTTTGGTTCCAAATATTCTTTCTTCTCAAAAAAAGTTTATTTTACTCAGGCTTTGAGTGGGGGCAGATGGACTTGCATGCCAGCTTTGCAGCACAGATGTGGTTATACACATTCTATTTTCATGAGTTAGAAAATATGACTAGTGGAGAGAAACAAAACTGTACATGCACTATGTATAACCATCTCTACTGAATGAATAAAAATAATAACTGCATTATAGTGCCAACTCTCCCATCATCAGGGCACTCCAGTAAATAAGTGGGAGTTATACACATCCATTGTAGCACAAATGTTACTATATTTTGGATGTTATTTAGTATAGTGTGAAAAAAACAACGTGATAGATTGCTGCTTTTTAACTGTCACTGCTATGGCACAAAAGCATTGACCATATGTATGTAAAATGTCTTTGTTATTTTAGTAAATTCTCTAACTCTTTCTGTTCTAGCCTGTAGCAAAATGAATAACTAACTAAATATCCTTGTGGGATAGTTTTGAATCTCTCAGAATAAAATGGCTCTACACATATGTAATTATTATTATTTATATACAGATGTTTGGCAAAATAGAAATGCAAATCAGCAGGGTCTCTGCTCCTACCAGGTTACAGTACCAGCTCGTTCTGACAGCAAGTGGGAAGAAGAGACAATGGTCACAACAGGTTGAACAGAAAGGAGAGGAAGGTTACAGTATATAAAGGTCCTATAATGCATTGTGTATATATACTGTATTCATATGTATCTGCTAGTTCAATCTTTGTCAGCCTTTTTAGATGCAAGGTACCAGCTCAGGAAGTGCCAGCTCTTAACTTGCACTCTTTTTTTTACTCCGAAAATGGTTTAAAAAAAGTCTTCTGTTGCAAAGAACTCAGAAAGATCAGCAGAGGCAGTGGCAATCCCTTGATTCAAGGATGATCTCTACCACAGCTCATTGATGGGTCTTCAGGGGACTTAAGAGTCCAATCCCTGAGCCGCAGATCTGTCTACAGATGTTGCAGGTCTTTCCACGTGGGAGACTAGGTCATAGGCTGGGATTTCTCTTTTTCCTTTCTCTGTTTTCTCTTCTCTGTTTCAAGGGCTGCTGCTTGTTAGAGGTTGTGGCACCATTGGAGTTAGTTAGCAGCTAGCTCTTGATATCAACATTCATTTTCTAGAGGTACGCCTTCAGTGTGTCCTAAGCATTTCCTCTGGCCCCCAAGAGATCTCAGGCTGCAGCTAAGCTGGGAGTAGAGTGCTTGTTTTGTGACTCAAGTCAGTCATCTGCACAAAATGTCCAGTCAAGCAAATGTGGTTGCTGACTCAACATTGGTACCATTGACTTCAGCAAGGATGCTGGCAATTGTGTAGAAATCTTCCCATTTGATACAAAGGATTTTTGGAGGCATTGTTGGTGATATCTCTCTAGGCTAATGAGATGACAATGGTAGGTCACCCACATTTCATGTCAATATAGAATAGTGGGGATTATTGTGTTCTAGACCTGGATCAGAGTCAATAAGAACATGCCAAGGTGATTTTCAGAAGGAAGCACTTGTACACTGGCTCCTGTGTTGGAATTGCACATCAATGTTCACCCTCTGAGAGAGGTGGCTACTGAGGTAAGGGAAGTGATGCCACTGCGGTAATTCTCTTCATAATAATTTGATGAGGGTTGGCCCATTCATGGCCTGGAGCAAGCTGATAAAGCACTTTAGTCTTCTTGGTATTGAGAGAGGGGCCCAAAGTTCAGAAGGACAAAGAGATCCAGTACAGTATGAAGCTTTTCATCAGTGTCTGAAGGGATGGAGCAGTTATTAGCATATATGAAGGCCAAGGATGGTTGTTTTGAATACTTCGAATACTTTGATCTTCAGTATTCAGTGTCAGTTGCAGAATGGAGGCTGTCCTTAATGAATACCAGTGTGATGGGCAAAAAAATGGAGAATAGAATTGGTGCAATGATACATACTTGCTTTACCTCAATTTGGATGACAAATGAATCTGTCTCTGGTCTGCAGCAAAGCATGGTCACAGTCATCTTGTTGTGAAGAAGCCTCAGGACCTTGATGTATTTTTCAGGGCATCCAAATCTGGCCTGCACCTTCCATGTGATTCCACAGTTGACAGAGTCAGAGACCTTAGTGAGATCAGCGAAGACCATATACAGGCCATAGTGTTGTTTTCAACACTTTTCTTGGACCTGGCAGGAAACAGAATTCATAACAGTTGCCCCATAGGATGGTTTGAAATCAAATTGAGATGCTGACAGGACTTCCTCAGCAAGAGATAGGAGACAATTCAGGAGGATGTGGGCAAAGATTTTCCCAGCTGTGGGAAGGAAGGTAGTACCTCGATAGTTCCTACACAGATTTATCTCCTTTCTTGAAGGTAGTCGCAGTGTTGACATTCCTCATATCTCTAGGCATCTCCTCATTCCAAAGAATAAATTTTTGAAGTCTCAGTACCAGTTCCTTGCCACTGGCCTTGAAGATTTCAGCAGGTGTGCCACCTGGTCTGGTAGCCTTGTTTCTCTTGGTTTCCTTGATGGCTTGCAAGACTTCTAGGACAGGAGAGTTGGTGAGGGATTCCCTTTCAGGGTGTTGGGGGACAGACTCAATGATGGCATCCATTGCAATTAACTCACAGTTCAGGAGTGCCTTGAAGTGGATGGGATAGTCAATGGATTCAGTACAGGCCATAAGAATGGCAGTTTTAAACACCTTTCAGAGTTCCTCAGTGTTGCCTTCAGTTGTAGGTACAGCAGATAGCTTTTTGTGAAGACACTGTTGGAGTTCAGTACAGACCTTTGGGTATCGAAGAGATTTGATATTGAAAAGCCTTCACATTGTTTTTGGCTGTTTCAGTGTTTTAGAGCAAGCTGGATGTTCATAATGGATCTAACAAGGTGGTGATCTGTCCAGCAGTTCATTGGTTCCTTGCAAGCCTTGGGTGATATGGGCATCCATCTGATCATGGGCTCTACTAGTAACATAGTCAGGGAGGTGCCAGCGCTTAGAGAGAAGATGTCTTTAGGTGGTCTTGTATTTGTCACTCTGTCTGAAGATGGTGTCCCTAATGACAAGACTGTGCTCTTTGTATTTGCTCAGAAGGAGGATGCCGTTGGAATTAGCCTACTCCTTTTTTCCCAGTGGTGCCACTCCAGAGTTCCTGGTCATGCCTGATTCTGGTGTTGAAGATGCTCACTGATGCCCATGGAGAGCTACATAAGTTGACTAGCAAGCTGATTCTTGATGGCAAAATTGATGCCATGAACATGTCTGTCCTGGGCTGGTTTCCCCTTCCAGAAGGTGTAGCCTCCATCCTCTTCCTTTAGCTGACCCTCACCTTGTCATCTTGTCTCACTCAGAGCTGCAATGCTGATGTTGTATCTCGCTAGTACCCTGGAGATGATGGCAGTCCTTTCTGTTCATTCATTGTCTTGTTTGTTCACCGAGTTGTGAATTGTCCTTGTTGCAAAAATCATTGTCTGCTTATGATGTTTTTAACCACAGAGCGATCCTGCTGGACACCTGGATGTAGTTATCCAGCCTGGAGCAGATAAGACAGCCTAGGTTAAGGACACCTTTTCTGCACCTCCAGCCACATCCCATGTAATGTGAGCAGAGAGGATCTTTTATAGGACTGCTTAGTCCTATTAGCAGCTGCCGAATTGCACCCCTGTCCCAACCTAGGTGAGAGACAACCATCAAGCTACTGCCACCCATGTGCAGATTCATGACTGGAAACTGTTGGATTCATTGGTTCTGTTTCTGTGACCACTGGTCCATTGCCACAGGGCTTTTGGAGGTTGGTATGGAAGAGTGTTGTTTCCTATGATAGAAGTCTGCGTGATTTCATTCAATGTGAATAAGCTGTAGTTCTTAGGATCACCTCTGGAGCTGTTTTTAAAGATGGATGTTATGTTGGCCACCTGCCAGTCCTTTGGCACAGAGGCTATTTGTAATGATAGCTTACATACCATTACCTACAGTTCTGCAATTTTGCCTTCAAGTTCCTTCAGAACTCAGGGGAATGCCATCTGGTCTAGGAACTTAGTATAAAATTTATCAATTTGTTCTAAAACTTCTGTTGTCACTTCATTGTGGTTGAAATCTTCAGACCTATCTACTAGGAAGGATTAACCTGGCATGGGAATTTCCCCAATATCTTATGTGGTAAAAAAAAAAAATATGCAAAGAATTCATTCAGCTTCTCTGCTATGGCTTAATAATCCCCAAGTACATCTTTTAAACCTTGGTAATGTAATGGTCCCACTGATTCTCTCACTGGCTTCCTACTTCCGATGTATTTTTAAAAGCTTTGATGGTTAACGTTAGCATCTCTTGCTGGAACCTCCTCAAATTCTTGGTTTTGGACTGCTTTATTTCTGACATGCTGTGGTCTTTCTAAGTTCTTTTCAAGAAAATAATTATTCTATTATTTTTCAGTAGTCAAAAAATGAGTAAAACTAAGATCTGATATTTTCTGAGGAATGCCTAGAGTTTATTAAGGAGTGTTTCAAGTGTCTAAAGAGTTTATCAGGGATTGTGTCTGAAAAAGGCTGAGAACCACTGCTTTGGATGGACAGGCAGTGCATTCAGTTTGTTGCTATTACCTTTGGTGTATCTGTTTTGTGGATAATCAGTCAACTGGGCCCATTTCTGGTAGCAGACTGACATAAGCCAATAAAAATATTTTATGTCAGTGAAAAAGCACCTCAACTCCTAAGTTTCTGTCATAGTTATCAGCATATTTTGCATCTGCTACTTGTGGAGGTCAATAAGTGATACTCGTTGCTTTATAATGCTCAGCCTCCAGGACAACAAGAAACAATTTGTGCTGAAGAGCAGAGGTTCCCAAACCTTTTCTCATTGTGTACCCCCTTCCAGATTTACCAGCTGCCTGTATACCCCTACCAGCATACTTTTTATATTTTAACCCTTTAAATGCCAATTATTATTATAATGAAAATTAAATCTGCCTTTACACAGTTTCTGCCATGTACCCCTGCCCCGCCCCCCACCGAGATGACTTGCATACATGTATCATAGTTTGGGAACCCCTGCTGTAGGGGCTGCTAATTAGAAATGCAGGAAAAATGAGATGTAGCTGTCCATCTGCTGTTACCCAGTGTTTGAGGATGTGATTTATATGGTTGATATTTTCCCCTTTCAAATCACAGGGTGAAATCATGTCTCATAATGGAAGTCTGTGGGAATTGTGTCATGACTTCAATGGACTCTTTTGCCATTGACTTCAGTAGTACAGTGTGTAGGCTTATTTGGGGTGGCAGTGTCATTGGAAAAGTGATAGTAATGCAGGTGAAGGGCTGACTGAACATCATCAGAGAACCCAACCAAATCTAGTATGTTTTACAGCCCTGGAAAAAAAGCAGCATTAAAAAGGCAAGCTGAATGTTAAGGATTATTAAGAAAGGAATTGTAAACAAAGTGGATAGTATCATTATGTCCTTTTATGAATTCATGGTGCATCCACACCTTGAATACTGTCCACATGTTGAATCTCAGTTCTGGTACCCACACCTCAAAAAGGCTATAGAAAAACTAGGGAAGAAACAGATAAGGGCAACAAAGATGATTAGTGGTACGGAGGGGCTTTCATATGAGGAGAAACCAAAGAGGCTAGGCCTATTCAGTTTAGAGAAGAGGTGCAGGAGAAAGTTTTGTAAGAAAGTAAATAGCGATTTATTATTTACTCTCTTGCACAATACAAGAACTTAGGGTCTCAAAATGAAACTAGTAGATAGTAAGTTTAAAACTAACAAAAGTAAGTTCTTTTTCACACAGCATGCAATTAAAGTGTGGAACTCATTACCACCAGATGTTGGGGAAGCTGACATTTTAGCCAGATTCAAAAAGGGATTGGACAGATTCTTGGAGGAAATGGGCATCGGTTGCTACTGAGCATGGGCGTTAGGGATACAGCCTCTGAATTAAAACTTCCTATACCTTAAATGGTGGAGGCTGCAGGTGAGAGAGGAACAGTGGAAAAAACCCTAGTCATACTAAATTCACTTTCCCTTTCTGCATCCACTGTCTGCCAATGTATGACACTGCATAATAGGCAAGCTGGATCTATGGTGTATGGTCCAGCAAGCTGGGAATTACAGTAGCCATGCATGCATGTTATGAAGGTGTGAATTACAATCTCCCACTCCGTTTTAAAGAGACTAGGGAACTCTGGTGTACTTTAGCCTCAAAAGCTTCTAAGACTGGTACCAAGATCTATCCCAGTTTTATTTTAGCTCTCCACTGAGAGATAATGATTGAAAACATTCCAGACAGTTTGCTTTGCAGGGTTTGCTTGGATAAAAAACTCCTGGGTCAGCCATTCTTTTTTGTAGCAGCTTTGAGTACTATGTTTTTCTCATATGCATACAGAAATACTCTCCCTGAACTTTAAGACTTCAATCTAGGCAATAGTGCAGAAAAAAAGTATTTGACTGTCCTAGTGTGTGCTCAGTCCCATTACCCAGATATACAGGGCAAGCCATTTTACAGAGCTTTTAACTAGTAACTCATGTAATTTGTTCTGCATTGTTTGCCTGTTAATCCAAAAATTACTGTTCCCTTTGAAGTTTGTTTTACATAAAAGAAACAATGCCAGCCTTAGCAATCATGTGTATCACTTTAGAAAGGGATGCTTGCTTAATTTTATTTCGTTTTGCATTTCAGTTGAAAAGTACTGTCTGGGTTTTCTAATTTTTTTTTTGTCTGGTAAGTTATAGCACTTCAAACTTGGAACAGCTTTCATTAAAAAAAAACTCTGCTAGACTTCCTGGCTTTTCTGAAGGCATTTTTATACATGTTCATAACATACAAGGTTTAGTTTAGCATCACAAATAGGTAAAATTCTGGGGAAAGAAAAAAATCTCTCTTTTTCTCTTTCTCCTCCTGCTCCACACACTTCCTGTTTTTCTTTAGTGCCTCATCTTCAAAATGTTGGTTTTGACCAATGAACTCATATGTGGATTCTGGTTCAGTGAAGTGCATAAGTATATGGTTAACTTTAAGGTGAATATTTCTTTGCAGCCTAAACCAGGGCAACTGTTCTGGGGCCAGGGATCTGGAAACTGTGCTCATACCACTACCACTTCTCTCCACTCCTCTTCCCCAAGTATGTAGCCTGGGCTCACTTTCCAGCTGTAGAGGAACTGTGCTGGGGCTGGGGAGCTAGAATCTGTGCCCACGCTTCCCCCTTTACCCCCCAATCCTTCGCCTCAAAGTTTCAGTAAGAGTCCAGCCAGAGAAGAGCTGAGCCAGGATTGCATTGGGGTGGTGGTGGTGGGATTGGAAGTAGCCGTCAGCTCCCCAGGTCTGGCACAGCAGCCTACTGGCTTGAATCTTTAGTTACTTCCCAGGCAGGGAATGGGGAGCTGGGAGAAGCAGCAGTAGTTTGGGTACAGCTCCTAACTGCATAGTTCTAGTGTGGGTGTAGGGTTAAGCCTTCCTTCAGCACTAATATTCCACCAAAGCTACCTGGCTTACACCAGACTGGACCTAGGTTGTTCAGGCCCACAGCTTGAAAAAAGTTGCCAACTCCTGGCTTATAGAATCTACTTTAACTAAGAATACTTTCCTGATTTTGGATGTCTTGAGAGCACTTTTCTTCCTTCTGATATACCTTCTCATATTCATCTTCTTTATACTACCTATCTTATCATCCATATAAATGTCAAATACGCTTGAATTTCACTAAGCTTTTGGTCTTGGTGTCCTAAGTGTAGGTTCTGGTACCTCAGGATCATAACTACAGAGGAAGCATTTTGTATTCTGTTAAAATAAAACTGCTTGCTTTCTCATTCAATTGTCATAAGGTCCCTATTTTAGTCTTGGTGAATGAGGAGGTTTAAAACCTATAAGTAGACACAGGAGCAGTCCAGTATGAGATCAAGGATGAAAGGAAGGAGAAATCCTTTATTTATTTACAATATTGACACTAATGGGTGTGTGTATGTGTGTGTGTATACATATATACATACTTATATATATACACATATATATATTATATATATATATATATAACATATTTCAGTGTTTGGGAATGTTAGAAGAAGTCTTAAGGTGCTGGATTGGGGGCTTGGGGGCTGAGGGCAAATGAAATCGTAAAAAGATGCATAACAAATCCAATTAATCACAATGGGTAAATACTTATACCACCACAGGTGTTGGGATATATTTGTATACTTCTACATGTGTATGTATTAGCAGTGGCCCCTGTGATGGCTGGAGGTAGCTATCAGCCCTTCCATCTCTGGTGAGGTGGCTTTATTTGCTTCCAGCAATTTTTACCCAAAATGTGATAAATGTTGCTGCTAAGTGACTTTAGGTATCCCTAAATTCATGAGTTTGTGTATACAGCAACCCAGAATTGAAAAATCTATCAGATTTTAAGATTTGAGCTCTGAAAAGTAGATGAATAATTGACTCCAATCAGGAGGATTAATGACTTCTCAATAAGTTGATATGGAAAGGTTTGTGATCAAATTTGGTCATGGCTTTTTTGCTTCTGAATAGAGCAGCCCTTAATGAATACGTTCCAAATTTTAACTCAGATGGAATATGAAATATATTTTTAGTCAGTTCCCTGGTGAAATGCATCTGCATTATTTTTAAGAATGCTTATGATAGCTGTCTACTTTAATTTTTTGCCTCTGGAATGTGTCTTGTACTAGCTGAATGAAAGGCTGCTTGCAGACATTGAAAAAAAAAGCAGCGCTTCATTTGAACTCAGTGAGTTCCTGGGCTGAGCCCCGCGTGTATCCAGAAGAAGCTGCAGCTTAGTTGGTAGGGGTGTGTGAAGTGGGCCCTATTCAATTCACATTCAGATTCAGCCTGAATTGGGAACAGTGACTTGATTCGTTGATTTGGATCACTGTCCCTGATTCAATTCAGCTCAGTCCGAATCTAAAGATTCAATTCTGATTCAGAGAATCAGTGATTTGGACATGGACACAGTTTTAAATGTTTTTTCTACATACGTCAAGGTACCAGCATGGCTCGTGAATGCTGTAATGCTGGGGCGGATGAAGCGTCCCACCGGAGCATGGAGGGGCAAACCTGGAAGTGGACCGGAAGTACTTCCGGTCCACTTCCAGGTCCGCCAGGGAGTGTGCACAGGACCCCACTGTACCTCCTTGGTTCTGCTGACCCAGGACACACCAGTTGCTGAGCTGGGGAGTGCGAGGGGGCCTCCCAGCATGCTCTCTGGAGGACCCAGAAGTGGACCCGAACTGCTTTGGGTCCACTTCCAGGTCTGCTGCCGAGTGTGCTGGGGGGCCCCCCACACTTCTGTGGGACACTCCATGCACCCCAGCATTGCAGCACTCATAACCTGCCTGTTACCTAGGGGTATGTAGAAAAAACATTTAAAGCTGTGTCTATGTCCGAAGCTCCGATTCTTTCCAAATCTCTCCAAATCAATTTGGAGCGTTCCAGTTTGTTTCAGAGAGATCAGAGGGTTCTTTGATTCGATTTGGATTCAGAGATTCCAAATTTCCTCTGAATTGAGTCAGGGACTGAAGCTTCGCACAGCCCTATTAATTGGACCTGGCTCTGCAGTGTCTGAATAGTTTGGGCACTTTAGTAGGGCTTTTCTGGTACTTTTATCTAATAGCTAATTGAATCAATTTTAGCTAAAGCACCATAAAAGCCCTGCTGAAGTGCCTGTCTATATAGATTCTGTGGAGCTGGGTTGAAGTAAGATGCTACTTCTTCCAGTAAAGCATGCTTTATTTTTTTTTTTTTTGAATGTGTGCAGGCAGCCAAAGGTACTAAATTAACCGCCCAGGTTATTGGGGTCCTATTCCTCTATAGTACTGAATCAAATTTGACTTGGAGGCTAATTCTTTTGCCATGCCTTTTCAGCCCTTTCCCTCTTTCCTAAAATTACTGGTGGGTCACCCAGCTGGCCAGCGGCTTTTGTAATTTGAGAATTTACCCGCTAGAAACTGAACTGAAATGAGCAACTCATTCCACACAGGTCTCTGACGCAATTGCTAATATACTTACCTCTATTGCTTGTGTTGTAAACTAAACCTAATTGCATTCTAAGACTTGTATTATTTTTATAGTTTCAGTATAAGTTAAAAGAGAAAGCCACTACATTTAGGACCAAACCCAAAGTCTGTTAGAGTTAGTGAGAGTTGTTCTGTTGGCTTCTTTGAGATTTGATTTAGGCCTTTTGTGACCCTGTGACCGCCAGGCTGGAAGGGGGGGGGTGAACCCCCTTAGGAATAGCGGCTTGAGGTGGGAGGGTGCCGCTATTCACCCTGGGACGCCGTTGGTCCGGAGTAGGCATTGGATCATTAGGTTCCCGCCCTGCTTCTCACCCGCCACGACTTGCTGTTAGGTTCAGTAGGACGGCTCCTGGTTACTCCACAGTCTGGGGTCCCTGGTGGTCACGTTGCGGGGCTCCGCCACCCCTTTCACCCCGGCCTCATGCCTCCTCAGGTATCCTTGTACTCGGTGCCCCGGCTCCTGATCCCCACGGCCGGTTGCCTCACCGGCCCTGCCCACCCTTATCTTCAGGCACCCTGGGCCCAGGGCTCCAGGACTGGGTCCCGGCCAAAGCTGGCTTCCTCCCCGGGCCCCTGCCCGGACCTTCCCGGTGATACTCCTCACCGGGTTCCTCGTCTAAGATGAGAAACCTAACCGGCTAACACCAAGCCCTCTGCCTGGACCTTCCCGGTGATACTCCTCACCGGGTTCCTGGCCGCTAGTGTCCGGCACCGGTCTAGGCCCTACCGTGCCTCGTCGGTGCCCTCCCGGGCCCACGCCCTGACCCCAGACCTGCAAGTCCTGCAAGCTGGGGGTTCACAGTCCCAGAACTCTCCGTCGCTGGAACCTTCGTCCTCCGGGCCGGTCCGCCGCTCCCCGCTCGTGGTACTGGGTCCGGCTGCCACAGATGTCCTTCCCTCTGCCTGGGCGGGTGGCCACTCCCCGCCGGGGTCCGCACTCCCGCCTGGTGCGGAGTTGTCTGCCTGCTCCCCTCCGGGATCCTCCACCTCCGCGGCAGAGAGTCCTTTCTCCGGGCCCTGCCCCCATTCTTCCTCGGCGGCCGCTTTTATTGCCGGCTTCCGGCCGCCGGCACTGGCACCGGCTTCTGGCGTAAACAAGCGGCGAATGTCCCGCTCGGGCTCCGCCGCTGCCGCAGGTAAGCTCCGCTCCGTCTCCCTGGGACAGACCCTTTGTCTCAGGGTCTGTGGCCCACTGCAAACTTGATGAATGTTGTCTGGCTCCAGAATATAGATATTTAGGTGATACTCTTCATGCATACACACATGCATACATATACTATGTGTGCTTTTTCTAGTTCAAATTATGTTGCATAAACTGTAAGAAGTTCTTGATACTAGGATTGTAAAGCTGCATGGGACTCAGATGGGACCTGACATTTATACAGTTCATCACTACTGTATATCAAGGGATGCTACTTTCAGCTAAGAATGCATATTCATTCTTTTTTGTTAACCTTTGCTTCAGTGCATTCATGACAAGATTGTATGAGTATGTAGCTGTGTTTTAACAGTTTTTTAATTTCAGTTGTTGCTTGAAGCACTATGCTGGAAATTAGACACTTTTAGTAGTTCAATTATTGTTGATTTATTCATCCCTTTTGTAGATACAGTGCATGTAGTTACTCTAGTAAGGTTATCTAGTTCTGAATGCCAAATACCAAGCTTCAGAGCTTACATCTTGGCAACTATAAGACTTATTGGCTTGGAATTTGTCATGGCACCGGTACTGCCTTGTAGCGTTTGGTTCACTGACTTTCATTAAATGGGGGAAGACAGAAAAGCATAGTGATACTAGTGACATTATGGATTAAACTGCTCAGTAACATTGCAGGGAAATCAACTCAGAGGAAGATAGTTCAGGAAATAAGATACTTCCTGAAAACATTCCCTAAATTTGACTTTTTAATAGAATTCTGGCTTTCATACAATACAAATTGCAGAATGTTATTTGGGGTCAGCATTTTATCAAGAAGAAAAGTTCTCATTTGTATCAAGTGACACTTTTGAAAGAAGAAAAACTTGAATGTTTAATAATGAATTTAAAATAGAGTATTGTTGCTTCATATATAAAAATAATAAATTTTGTTATTTTTGGTATAACTTTCTATTTTGGCCCATTATTCAGCAAAGGATTTAGGCACTTTTTCAATTTGAATTCAGCATATTCCTAAGTATTCTGTCAAACGGGAATCTGGAATGCAGTAACATCTTTTGAATAACATGGGTCAGGTACTTGGCTGGTGAAAATGGTCACAATTCCAATGGCAGTAAACCTATGACAATGTACCTCAGCTGGACAGATGTCCCAACGTTCTTATACTCAGTTTATATTATACATGTTACCTTTATTAAATAGGCTGAATACATGTAAAATATGAATGACCTAGTAACAGCAAGATTAGCAATATTTCATAGATTTCATAGACATTAGGGCTGGAAGGGACCTCGGGAGATCATCGAGTCCAGCCCCCTGCCCAAAGGGCAGGAAGTCAGCTGGGGTCATAGGATCCCAGCAAGATAAGCATCCAATTTACTCTTGAAGGTGTTCAATGTAGGTGCTTGAACCACCTCCGCTGGCAGACTGTTGCAGACCTTGGGGGCTCGGACAGTAAAGAAATTCTTCCTTATGCCCAGCCTGAAACAGTCTTGCAGGAGTTTGTGACCATTCGACCTCGTCATCCCTTGGGGCGCTCTGGTGAACAGACGTTCCCCCAGATCCTGGTGGTCACCCCTGATAAACTTATAGGTGGCCATCAGATCACCCCTGAGCCTGCGCTTTTCCAGGCTAAAGAGTCCCATGTCTCTCAGCCTGTCATCGTAAGATCTGTTTTCCTGACCTCTGATCATGCGCATGGCTCTCCTCTGGACTCTCTCAAACTTCTCCACCTCCTTTTTGAATTGTGGAGCCCAAAACTGGACGCAGTACTCCAGCTGCGGCCTCACCAAGGCCGAGTACAAGGGGAGAATGACGTCCCGGGATTTGCTCGAGAAGCATCTATGGATGCACGCCAGCATTTTGGTTGCTTTACTAGCTGCAGCATCGCATTGCAGGCTCATGTTCATCTTGTGGTCAATGATGACCCCCAAGTCTTTTTCTTCTGTAGTGCTAACCAACGTAGCACTGCCGAGCCTGTAAGGGTGCTGCAGGTTTTTCCTGCCAAGGTGGAGAACCTTGCATTTATCGGTGTTAAACACCACGAGGTTCTCGTCTGCCCATTTGCTGAGCTTGTCCAGGTCAGCCTGGATCACCCGCCTATCTTCTGGCGTGGATGCTTTGCCCCAAAGTTTGGTGTCATCGGCGAACTTGGCCAGTCCACTCCTAACTCCAATGTCCACATCATTAATGAAGATGTTGAACAGTATGGGTCCCAGGACAGAGCCTTGAGGGACCCCACTGGTCACAGGGCACCACGATGAGTGACTGCCATCAATCACAACCCTCTGGGTCCGACCACAGAGCCAATTTCCCAGCCAGCGGATCATGGTGGAGCCAAGACCACAACTGGTCAGTTTGGCCAAGAGGTGATCATGGGATACTAGATCAAAAGCTTTTTTGAAGTCAAGATATATGACATCAATCTCTTCTTCCTTGTCCAGGTGATAGGTCACCTGGTCGTAGAAGGAAATGAGATTGGTCAAACAAGACCTACCCGCAACAAACCCGTGCTGGCTGTCCCTTAGAATGTTAGCCTGGGCCAGTCCCTCAAGGATGGCCTCCTTAATAAACTTTTCTAAGATCTTCCCCAGGATAGAAGTCAGGCTAATGGGCCTGTAGTTAGCCGAATCCACTCTCCTCCCTTTCTTGAAGATCGGCACCACATTGGC
This sequence comes from Crocodylus siamensis, assembly GCF_052110815.1. Taxonomy (NCBI): domain Eukaryota; kingdom Metazoa; phylum Chordata; order Crocodylia; family Crocodylidae; genus Crocodylus; species Crocodylus siamensis. The sequence continues at coordinate 129,804,757 of NC_143397.1, read as the reverse complement.
CTTCTTCCAGTCTTCGGGCACTACACCAGAGCGCCAGGAGTTTTCAAAGATCCGTGCCAGGGGCTGGGCTATGACGCTCGCCACCTCCTTGAGTACCCTGGGGTGCAGGTTGTCAGGGCCAGCTGACTTGAAGGTATCCAGCTTCTCAAGGTGTTCCTTCACGAGGTCAGCATTGATGGAGGGTAGGGGATTCCCCTCATCCAGATTTCCCTGTCCCATAGCAGGCATGGGCATCACGTGTGACTGATGAAAGACTGACACAAAGTACCTATTTAATAGGTTGGCTTTTTCCTGGGCGTCAGTTGTCAGTTGCCCCATCTGGTTTAGCAGGGGTCCAACATTGCCCTTGCTTTTCCTTTGGCTCCCCACATACCTGAAAAAGGACTTTTTGTTGTCCTTGATGCTTGAAGCTAGTTGGAGTTCAGTTGCAGCCTTGGCTTTCCTGGTTTGCTCCCTGCAGGACCGGACCAGCGCGGAGTAATCCTCCTTTGAGGTGAATCCCGTCCTCCATCCTTTGTAGGCTTTCCTTTTTAGCCACAGTAGGTCTGCTAGGTCTCTGGAGAGCCAGGGGGGCTGCTGTGCCTTCCTGCTGCCTTTCCTCCGTGTTGGAATAGATTTAGCTTGTGCACTGAGGATCGCTTCCTTGAGAAGCAACCACTCTTCTTGAACTCCCATCTCCCTGGGGTCATGGTCCCTGAGGGCCTGACCGACTAGCCTCTTGAGCTTGTCAAAGTCGGCTTTTCTGAAGTCAAGGACTTCTGTGTTGCTGACTGACTTGCCAGCTTTATGGCGGATGGTGAAGGTGATCAGCTCGTGGTCGCTGTCACCCAACTTCCCATCAATCACTAGGTCGCCGATTAGGTCATCCCCCGTAGCCAGTACCAGGTCAAGTAGCGCTTTGCCTCTCATTGGCCCATAGACTTCTTGGGTCAGGTAGAGGTCATCCACGCATGAGAGAAAGCTTTGCGCCCGCTCAGATTTAGCTGAGTGATCTTCCCACGAGATGTCCGGGTAATTGAAGTCACCCATGACAACCAAGGTCCTGGAGCAAGCGGCCTCAGTCAGTTCCCGGGCGAACTCGTGGTCAAGCTCGGGACTTTGAGTGGGAGGTCTGTAGTAGACTCCCACCGTTGTGTCCCCTGTGCCGAATTCCCCACGAATTTTTACCCAGAGGGTCTCTAGCTGTCTATGCCGGTCGCCAACATCAGCTTGCAGGGACATGTAGCTTTCCTTCACATAGAGAGCTACACCCCCGCCCCTTTTGTCAACACGATCCCTCCTGTACAGGGTATAGCCCTCTATACCCGTAGTCCAGTCATGGGTGGAGTCCCACCAGGTCTCCGTTATCCCAATGACATCATATTTCTTTGCACTGAGCAGGAGGACGAGCTTGTCCTGCTTGTTGCCCAGGCTCCTGGCATTAGTGTACAGGCAGGCAAGTGTCCCCTTGGGGGCTCTTGCCTTGCCCACAGATTGTGCCAGGGCTGGGGCAGGGGTGAGCTCCCTTAAGTGTCCCCTTAAGTGCCTTGGTCCGCTGGCTTTGCAAGGGCCGTTCAGCGGGCCAGCAGGGGCAGTAGTCCCCCCATCCCCCAGCGGGCTTAGTTTAAAGCCCGGTGGAGCAGGTCAGCCAGCCTGGCTGAGAAGAGCCTCCTCCCCAGGGGAGAGAGGTGGAGGCCATCTCTTCCCAGCAGCTCACTGCCTCTCTCGCCAAAGAGCGGGCTGTGGTCATGGAAGCCAAAGCCTTCCCGATAACACCAGCGCCGCAGTCTTTGGTTCACCACGTGGATCCTCCTTTCCCTCCTCAGCCCATAGCCCGAGACTGGGAGGATCAAGGAAAACACCACCTGAGCTTCCAGACCCCTAAGCCCCACTCCCAACTCCCTGTAGCGCCTCATGACCTGGCTGGGGGTGCTCCAAGCCGTGTCATTGGTGCCCACATGAATAAGGAGCATGGGGTAGTGGTCTGTGGGCCGGAGGAGCTGCGGGATCCTCTCCGCAATGTCTCGGATGCGGGCCCCCGGGAAGCAGCAGACTTCCTGGGCTAAGGGGTCGGGGCGGCAGATTGCCCCCTCAGTGCCCCGCAGGATGGAGTCTCCCACAAGAAACACCTTATGCTTTGTCTTGGGGAGAGTGGGGCCAGTAGCTGCGGTCAAGCCTGGGTTGCCTGTGGGAGCTGGCAACTGCGTGGGCTCTGCTGGGGCTGCAAGAGGTGCGAACCTGTTGCTAAGCTCCGGCGGGGCAGCGGCCTTGGTGCGGCGGGCTTTGGGGCCCTTGACCACCTTGGTCCATGCCCCTGACTGGGCAGAGCGGGAGGTCCCAGAGTCCTCCTTAGTCGCGGAGGGAGACGGAGCTCTCCCCGGCGGCTCCCGGGGGAGAAGGGCCTGGCAGTAGGAGTCTATCTCCTGCTCACAGTCCCTGATGGCACGCAGTCTCTGGACTGTGGCCTGGAGCTCCTCCAGCTGGTGCACCAGAGACCCCAGTACGGAGCAGACCCCGCAAGTGAAGGGGGCCATGCTCCCGGGCCCCATAGCCTGAAAAAGGGACAGGCAGCCCCCACAGCCAAGAGCCAGGGGCTCCATCTGTGTGGAGCCCGAAACCATGGGCTCCATCTGGGTGGCCGTCTCTGAGGTGCCCAGTGGAGGGGCCGGAGAGCCCGAGGGGACCCTTGGGGTGCAGCGCGTGCCCATCCATGTCATGCCTCTGGTAGGCTGGCTATGGCTGGGGCTGGCTATGGCTGGGGGGGGGGGTCGCAGGCAGGGTCTCATGCCCTCCCCTGCACGAACTCCGCGCTAACTCAAGCGCCTGTTTACGCAGCCTGTTCGCGCGGCTCCGGTGGCGGGGCTCCCTGGGGGGCTGGGCCAAGTAGGGGCCTGGGCGGGGGCTTGACCCGGCCCGGCACCAGGCAGCGGCCTCCTCCCAGCAAGCAAGGAGTTAACCCCTTCCCACCACGAGCCCGCTTACCTCCGGCTGTGCTGGGGATTGGCAGGGGGCTCGGCGGCTGCTGAGGGGGTGTCTGGGGGGCTTCGGGGGAGTGGGGGCGCAGCGGGATTCACCCGCGCGTCTCTCACCGCTCCAGAGCCTACCTGAGTGTATCTTATGGAGTATCTGCCGTGATCACCTTTTAGGCACCCTTCCAATAAGCCTAGTTCAACATTTCAAGTAGAACATCTGAGCACAAAGTGGGTGACTATATTAATTTCAACAAAAATGATCAATTGTACCTATTGACATCATCATGCTCTTTCCCATGCTGTCTCTTACACTTGGGGAAAATTTCCCTTCAAAATTTGCTGACTAGCACCTTACCCACTCTGAATTCCTCCTGAAAAAAAAATCTTTGCCTCAGTGCATGCAATTCACTATTCCCTGATGTTTAAACTGGCAGGCACTTATATCTATTGAGACTTCCATAGGTCATTTGTTCATACAGTATCTACCTCAATGAGGAGTCCAGTTTCTGTTCCTTAGACACAATCAAAGTCTAAGTCTTCCTGAAACTAACAGCCCTTTGTAGCTAGCATAAGTAAGTCATGCAGATTTCCATAGCCAACAGCATAAAAGGGAGTATCACATCTGGACAACCAGCCTGAATGGCAAGGTACCCACACACAGCTTTGTCAACTTCAAGCAGTCTTTGACATGAGTCTAGAGAAAGGCTTGAACTCGCATCTCCAGAGCTGTAGTGAAGTACTTTCATTGCTCTGCCAGCACACCCCACAGCACTAAACGCAATATTACATTTAATTATATTATACAAAAGTTGCTAGCTATATAAAGCACTTCTATAATGTGTTCTAATATGCAAACACATGTAATTAATCTAAAGGGTATATTTGGTGTAGACTTGCTGCTCTCCAAACCTCCTGCATAGTAGCAGTTTTTTTTGATTTTTGTTTTGTTTTTAATGAGGGATTACATTATTTTGCTAGCAGGTCAGCCACTTCATACTTAAGTGCAGCCAGGATTCTTGGATATATCCCATCTGGGCCTGATGATGACTTACTGGTTTCCAAATTATCAACTTGTTCCAGCACCTCTATTTCTGTCACCTCAATCTCAGATAGCACATCGTTTTGATTACTAGGAAGGAACAGTTCTGGAATAAGAATTTGCCTTACATCTTTGGTGGGGAAGATGCATCCCCTAATGCAGACTAATGCATCCCCTAATGACTCAGTTGGCCCACTGTATATTCAATAAATGATGGCGAAAGAATACCACTATTTAAAATGGCAGGTCTAGTAAATGTTCATATGTAAATGTCTCTAAATACCTATTTAACCTCCTAAATAAGAAATGTCAAGATGTTGAGACATGTGACACTCCCCTGCAAATCAGGCCACTCTTAGAAGCTTGATATAGGAATTTCTAGGTACATCTACATGTGCAGTTAATGAGACGCAATAAACTCCAGAGCAGCTTGAACTGCTTCCAGGCACAGTGCCTACACATGTGCCCAAGACAGCAGCTATTTGAGCCAGTGCTTTTTAGCGCTGTAAATTACCCCGCAACTAATTAGTCTAATATGCGGCAAAACGCATGGGTAGACATACCCTCTGGCCATGTCTAGACAAGATGTTGACTGTGCAGTCATTTCTGTATAAACAAGTACTAAATGACTGCTCAGTAACTGGAGTTACTGTGTAGTAGGGCCAATGAATGTCTTTTTTGTGACACTACTGCACATTAGCCTAATACTATTGCACAGTAGCATTGCGTCATGGTTGTTGCCACATGATACTATTGCACAGTAGTAATGGGCAACTGTGCAGACAGCATCTTGTATAGACGTGGCCTTAGTGTGTAAATAGATGTTTGTGTTGAAAAGTGTATTCCTTTATCAGCATTTACTTTTTTGCTATAACATATGGGCCTGCCTATTCAATAGATTAATGTTTATTTTTCCTTAATATGTAATTCTTGTTGCTGTAACTTCTCTCATCATGTCCCAAAAGGCTGTTGTTATTGATCTATTATATATTTTAGTATTCTTTTCCTAACTTGTCTTCTTTGTATATGAGATTTTTAAAAATCAGATTTCAGCATATTTCCTTTTGTTTCCTTAGTAGCGTACCTTAGTTTTTTGGGCAGTTGAAAAACACATATTGTTATACAAGTTACAGGACACTATTTAATCCATGTTTGCCAGTGACTGAATTATACATGGGTGGCATAGCGCATATTTGGTCTTTCATCCTTATCAGTTAGTTCATCATTACTTTCAATATGTGGTGAAAAATATGACTAACATGATGTGTAGTATAAATAGACACTGCAAGTTGAGATCATTTATGCATGGTTTGAATTTTGATGAAATTTTATATTGCCCTCTGGGCTAAACACTTAACCTAAGTGATTGTCCCAATAATTTCACTGAATCAAACCTTTTGAGATGGAAGTTTTACCTTTCATTATCTTCTGAATTGTTTACTATAAAGCTTTCAAGGAGTGTCAGGAAGCAAATTAAAAGGATACACTTGCTGTTTATCAGTGGTTCAGTAAATAATTATTTTATCTTTATAAATGAATTGAGATAGAAAGTACTTTAAGTGAAAAGATTATATTTTTAATATGTTGAAGTCTACCTTTTTTATTTTCATCATGATACTTGGATGTGTACCAAATGCAAAGATATACTCCACTCTGAAGTATTTAATCTGTAGCAATAATAATGAACTGCTATTTTAAGCTTTCTTTCTTCCATAAGGAAATGATAGTATTTCACAGATCTTCTCTTTGCTATATTTTTACAAGCAATAGGTTAGCTTAATTCTCTAGTCAGCTGGGTGTAAGTTGGCCTAGTTTCATAAGTTATATTCAGAATCTTTTTATTTTATTTCTAAACACTGATTACATCTATACTTCCACCAGTCCTTTAGTTAATGGAAATATATATTGGATAACATTTTCAACCAGCCTTTAAATGTGCAGGTACAGATTTTGAACCCAGACCTGTTGATTCATGTAGATTGCACAGTTAGGGGCAACTGCTAAAATTGCACATTCAAAGGAAAGTGTACATATCCACACACATACAGCTTTGCATGCTATTTTGGGATCTCAGAATCAGAGGCCATAACTAGAGTGTCTTCTGATGTGGAAGTGTAGGCACTTTGATATTTAATTAAAGTGCTATTTAATAGAGGTGTGCGAAGTGGGCCATATTTGATTCAGATTTGGCCTGATTCAGAGGACAGTGATTCAATTCATTGATTTGGATCACTGTCCCAATTCAATTCAGCCAAATCTGAAGATTCAATTCTGATTTGGAGAATCAACGATTCAGCCATAGACACAGTTTTATATGTGTTTTCTACATATGTTGAGATACCAGGCATGGCTTGTGAATGCTGAGATGGCGGGGTGGATGGAGCATCCCAAACGAGTGTGTGGGGGGGTCCTCTGTATGCTCAGCAGTGAACCAGAAGTACTTCTGGTCCACTTCTGGGTCCACCGCTGAGTGCATGGGGGACCCCCTCCCCTCACCTGCCTGGCTCGGCGATTGGCCTTGGGGAGACCCTGGGTGCCCTTTCAGACCCAGGAGGCAGCAGTTGCCGAGCCAGAGGGTGGGGGGAGGACCTCCATGAGCTCCACAGTGGACCCAGAAGTGGACCGGAAGTGCTTCTGGTCTACTTCTGGATCTGCCATTAAGCATACTGGGAACTCTCCCTCTCCCCAGTGCTCCCGTGGGATGCTCCATCTGCCCCACCATGTCAATGTTCACAAGCTGCCAGGTATCTTGAGGTATGTAGAAAAAACATATAAAGCTGTGTCTGTCTGAATTATTGAATCTCTCTGAATCGAATTGGAGGCTTCTGATTCAATTCAGGTTTGGAGATTCGGCTGCTGAATCAGACCAAATCCTCCAAATTGAAACAGTGACTGAAGCTTTTCACAGCCCTACTAGTTAATTAATTAGAGTCTCTTTCTTTGCTTATATTTTGAAATTCCTAAGTTTTAGACTGAAGAGAACAATATTTGAGATACTGAAAATGTAAACAAATAACAAATTATGTTATGTTTAAAAAAACAGACAGATGAAAGCATAGACTAGATTAAAAGCATAGACTAGATTATTCATACGTTAAACAAAGGTATAAGTTAAGAATGAGTGGTTTTGGTGATATGGCCATATAAATAATGACACCATTATATAACAGAATCAATTCAATTAGCATGGTTTATAATGGGAACAACTTCTTGTCCCATCCCATGATCACAGTATATAATGTAAGATTCACAATAGTTGTGAAATGAACCCTTGTCATCAAAGTTACATGCACTATAATGACATTTTAAAGATGCCTTTAGGTCATCCAAGGAATCTTAAAATTGGCACAGCATCGTTGACTTTTATAGAGTTGCCCCTGCATTTACTGGTGATGAATTTAGAAGACTCTGATTATATTTCTGTTCTGTATATTATAATGAATCCAGGTTTATATTTATATAAATAGTTTATTCTTAACTTAAATCTTTTAATTGATACTACTTTGAGAGATACAATATCCTGGCATTTATTTATCTGGCATTAATCATCTTCAGTTGTGTGTTGTATTTTAAAAAATATGTAGGTCTTTATTGGTATCTAATTTTTAATTAATAAAAATATCTATATGTAGATTTTTATCTATATGTAATGATTTTTGATGCTTAAGAGTGAAGAATGTACTATTATAAGGTAAAAACAATCATTTAGTATTGACATATTGAGTATGACTGTAATCCAAATAATTGTCCTTCAGTTGGTTAACAAAAAGTGGCTTTACTTGTTAAGAGAAGTCATTATAGTACAACGTTAGTATCTTTTACCATAAAAGTGTCTTCTGTTGTTTTCCTTCTGTTATTCTTCACAGATTATGTGCCTATAATTCTGGCAAGTTGTTGTTCAGATTCTCCCCTCTGCTTGTTATACTCCTTTTAAAGTCAAAGAGTTCAATTTGGAAATATTTCCATGGTCCCTAATGTTTCCATTTTCCTTGATACATAGACTGGTTCTCCTGATAAAATTATACTTCCCATGCTGCACCATGATCTCCACTCCATGAGGGACAGTAGCTGTATCATGGGATAAGAGTCCCGGCTGTTGTGCATCTAGGAAGTGTAATTTGGGTGAGGAACTTGCCAGGAAAGCAGCCTGTGGAAACAAGGACACTGAATTACAATTCCCATAAAGCACTGTAGTGGAATTTCCAAAAAAAATTATTTATTTCTTAACTTTAGTCCTAACACTTTTCCATTTTCTGAATTTTGTATTAAAGAAAATCATAATTTGCCTGTGAGGCAATTTTTCTGACAATATTTATTGAGAAGAATTCCAGTTTTTTAATCAAAAACACATTCTTGATAGATAATGTTATGAGCATCCATAATGCAAACTCTTTCAGTGGTATGCAGCACCCTCTGTGCCCATTAATTTAAATAAGCTCATGACCTAGTTTATCTCTAATAAATTGCAACCTCTTTATGAACCAAATTTTGTGAGTATTGTCTTCATTCCTGCTGTGTCAAAATAATTTGTTTTGGAAGCATGTAGCAATCAGATCCAAATGCCCTCCACCCCCAACCCACCCCTTTGCCTCCTCTGGTTGTGTGAAACCTGGAAAACAAACTAAGGGTACTATGCCAGAAGAGAAGAAATTTATTTTGGGGGTGGTCTTGCACAAATGTAAAGACAAAATAAAATAATTGGTAGTTTGAAGAGCCCCTGAATGTATTCCAGTTTCCCCATATAGTTTAGATTGTTTAGTGATAGGGTGACTATATGTCCCAGAATGGTTGGGACAGTCCTGGATTTCATGGGCTATCCCAGCATCCTGGCCAGTTAGTAGGAGATGGAGCCCGGTTCCCCAAGCACCCATCACACGAGTTTTGCCTGCCAGCATTTGGGGGTGCAGGGCCCCAGAACCCCCCTGCACCTATCTCCTTGACAGCTGTCAGGTGTCGTGGCTGCAGCAGGGACCACCATCCCTGCAGCTGTCACCCTGCTGCGCCTTAACACACACACCCATGTCATGAGTTTTGCTTGTCCACAGCTTGAGGTGGAGTTCCCCCCAAACCCCTACACCGATCTTCTTGAAACTTGGCAAGCTTTGTGGCCTCAGTAAGAGCTACCAGCTCTGCAGTTTTGACCCCCCTGTGTTGTAACACGTAGACATGACAGGAGTTTTGCTTTCAAGAATGTGGGGTATGGTTCCCCCCAAACCCCTGTACCAATCTTCTTGAAACTTGGCAGGCTTTGTGGCCTCACCAGGGGCCACCCTTCCTGCAGTTTTTACTCCCCTGTGGTGTAACACACAGTGGTGACATGAGTTTGGCTTTCAAGAATTTGGAGTACAGTTACCCCCAAACCCCAGCACCAATCTTATTGAAACTTGTCAGGTTTCATGCTCTCAGCAGAGGATACCATCCTTGCAAGTTTCATCCAAATAGGACAGAAAACAACAAAATTATAGATATTTCATTGATTCCCCCATTATACCCTATGGCTGGATCTCCGAGGCAGCTCTGAAGCTTCGGCTGGATTGAGGTGGAAACCTGGTCCAGAGCTCCAGATCAGATCACTGCCATCCAAAATGGCCAGATCCGAAGCCGGATCGGATCACTGCCAACTTGCACAGGCCTAGTTGCTGCAGGCAGAGGCTGCTTGCACCCACTGTACCTGGCCCAACTCCTGCTGAGCTGCGGCTGGAGGAGGGGTTTGGGCTGGGCTGAGCACTACTCCTCCTGCCTGGGGCAGGGATCAGCTGGAGTGGGGCAGGGTCTGAGAATGAGGCTTAGGCACCTGCATGGGGTGGCCTCAGACAGATGCCAGCAGTGAGGGAGAGGAGCCTTTCCCAGCTGGGTCCAATCTCTGCTCACAGGAGATGGAGCTCAGTTACATGTCTCTGTGCTGTCCTGCTCTGCCCCACTATCAGGCCTCCTAAGAACCATGGGTTTGTGTTTATTTGTGTGTGTGTATCTGCATGTGTGTGCATGCATGCATTGGCAGCTCCCCCCCCAGTCCTGAATCCCCTTAACCCATCCCAGATTTCCTTAACCACAATATGGTCACCCTATTTAGAGACCATTTCTAGCTTCACTTTATTACTTATGTTGTGGTTTCTCTAGCTACAGCCAAAGATCTAGTCCTTAAGATTTGAATTTTCCTTTACTAGCCTGAAACTATATTAGCCTATGATCCATTTGCCTAAGCTATTCTCACTTTGCTAATAATCATTAATAACAATAATCAGAAATAAGCTTAGCTGTACTTCACATACCATAACCCCTTCTCCAAAATATGTTAAATGACTAATAAAAATGAGTTTTATTACTAATTCTGAAACTCAAATGGTGCAGATAAAGATTTAAAAATGTAAATTAAAATGGGGAATGTTATTGTGAAGTCAGAACCCCCACTGATAAAAACTAGAATAAATAAGAGTTCCAGTTTATACCAGTCAAGGGTTGGAATCTTTAATGCACTTACAAGAGGAAACCTTCAATATATTGAAGGTTTTGTGTCAAAATATATCCTTCACACGAAATTATTTTATTCACCCTTATGTACAGTGAGATAATATGACCAAAGGGTTACATCTATACCACACAATTTAGTGCTATATAGAAATATCCCTGCTAGCTTATCAGCAAAATCAATGTGTGGGGAGAATACTGCAGTAATTATTGTTTCTTATTCCCAACAGGGCTGTGTGAAATGGCACTGTTTCATTTTGACTTGAGTGTCGATGTTTTGACGGAACAGCATTTCATTTCGAATTTTATTTCGATTTCAAACCACTGTTCCATTTCGCTTCATTGAAACAGTGACACTGTTTTCACGTTTCACCCATTCGCTATAATAGGGAAGCTCAAAACAGCCTCTCTCATCTGGCAGGCAGATTGGGGCCTGCAACCTTGGGAGTGCTGCAGGGCCTGTGCCAGTCCTTCTGGGGCTGCAGGCCCCTGATCTGCCTTCCAGATGAAGGAGGGAAGCTGGGTTCTGCTGCTTGGGACCAGGGAGCTGGGGAAGGGGTACTGAGCCTGATCACTCAATTCCCCTGCCCAGTGCTACATCCCAAGCACTAGATTGGGCTGCGGAAAGTAACTCATTCCCTGATCATAGCGCTGGGGATGGGAACTCAGCCCATCTGGGCTGAGTTCCTTTCCCCAGCCTGATTGTAGGACTGAGGAGGGGAACTGAGCAGTCGGGCTCAGTTCCCTTCCCCAGGCTGATCACAGCACTGGGGAGGGGAACTGAGCCTGGGCTCAGTTCCTTTCTCCTCTGCTGCAATCGGCTTCCCATAGCCTGGCCGCAGGAGGTGGGGAGAACCAGGGATGTGCTCCCAACTGAGTCACATAGGGCTGCAGAGCAGCTGGGAGCGCAGCCCTGGTTCTCCCCTGTTTCCTACCACCTGGCTGCTGGCTGCTTCAAAATTCAAAACGTTTCAAAATTGGTGGAAACAATGTCAAATTGAAACAGCCAGTGAAATTTCGCACAGCCCTATTTCCCAAACTAGCTCTAAATAGTAGACATACCCTGTAATAGACTAGCTGTTACAGTTTTTGCCCATGGCAGATCTAGTCAGCATAGAGTTAAAAATCAGAATGAACAAGTACCTCTCTACAGTAGGGCTGCCAAGTTTACATGCTGTCATAGTAGAGATGAATTTTTGCAAAGTTCTGCTGGCATAAAGAATGTCCAGTGGTTTTGGTGTAGTTTAATATCCATAAGTCTTTTAAAAAGTTGAGCTAGATGGAGACATATTTATGATCACACAGCCAGTTTATTCATTTGACCTAGACTTGATTTTGTCTTCTGGTACAGTAGTAGGAAAATTTGTGTAAACTGGGATTCCAGACCTCTTTCTTTCCCAGAAATTTGCTTGGAATTCCAGATTCTTCCCACACCGTCTTTAAGCATCATGACCAAGTTGGAACTCCTTTTAACTTTAGGCCAGGATTAAAATGAATTCTAATCTGTTACAAAGGATATCTTTAGAGTTTATATTCCTCATTTCTAGCATAATCACAATTTCACTACTCACTACTCCCTACCAAAAAGCTAAACTGAACACTTTCTCTTACTTAGACATGTTCTAGGAAATTCTCATCCATTTAACATTTAGTTATGTGAAAAGTTATATGCTGGAATTAAAACAAAACAGGTCATTGAATGCACTTTTACAAGGTGAAAAACTTCTACTGAAAACCAACAAAATGGCAGAATTTAACAATGCTTATTCTACAACTGCTTGTGAATTTCCTAACTAGGAGGTAATCTGGATCATGGTATACACATAAGAGGTCTAGTCAGGTGCCTGATGAATCCACTTGTGGCTGACAAGCAAGCGCAACACAGCTTGTTACAAGTTTCACAGATCCATGTGTTGCCTGAGTTGGAGTCTAAGTTTACAGCATCCTGCTTTCTTTCTCACTTTGCTTCCATCCTCTGGATCAAAGCAGTTTCATGTTGTGCTGCACCAACTGCCAGATTTTTCCTCCAGATTGGAGGGGGTTCAGCTCTCTTCTCCTGGCTTTCTACATTGGTGCTGAAAGACTTCATATCATTTTGAAACACATCATGGTACTGCCATAGAGGGCAACACTGCTTTCTAGAGACATCTTGAATATCACTGTACAAAATATTCTTGGGTATGTGGTCTCCTCCCATTCTCCTGACATGGCCGAACCATTGCAACCTCTTCTTCTGGATAGTAGTTTCTAAGTGTGACAATCCTGCACGTTCCAGCACTTCATGTTTGGTATTTTGTTTTCCCACTTTATTTTCAGGATCTTACACAAGCATCTCATGTGAAAGCTATTCAATCTCTTAAGGTGCCTAACACATGTAATTTACATTTCTGAACCATAAAGCAGAGCTGACAGCCTGCAAGTCTCATAGAGTCACATCTTCACCTTAGTTAATAGTTTGCTGCTATTGCATAAACATTTCTGTACTACCTTGAAATTCTTAGCTGCTTTTCTGATTCTGTTAGTTCAGTCTGAAGGTCAAGATTCCTGCTGATCGCATAACCCAAGTAACAAAATTTGGTGATGACACCAAGTGATTTACCCTCCAAAGTGATGTCAGGTATTGGTTCTTCCACCCTTTAGTACATGATCACAGTCTTCTTGAGGTTAATTGTCAGTCCAAAGCTATTGTATGTTTCAGAAAATCTACCCAAGAGATTTTGTAGGGAAGTTTCACTGTGGGCATCTAGGACCATGTCATCCACGAACAAGAAATTTCCCAGAACCAGCTTTTTCACCTTGGTTTTCGCTCTTAAAACTTGCAATGTTGAGCAACCTTCTATCTAATCTGGTTCAAAGATAAATGCCATCACTGCTGTGTTTGAATGCACGAAGAAGCAGAAATGAAAAGTAGATGTTAAAAAGCATGGGGAGGTAAGACACCTTGGTTTTACCCCATTGTTGATGTCAAAGGCATTTGATTCTTTGTTTTCCTGCACTGCAGTTGCTCTCATACATTGATGTAATGAGTGAATGATGTTCAACTGTTTCAGAGGACAACTCAGTTTCTTCAGAAAAGTAAAAAAGCCCTGTCTATTGACCATATTGTCACAGGGCACTAAGGTGCCTGTTCCTTTAAGGGCAGAAACTGCCTAGGGAGAGAGCCCTAGCAGTCAGTCAGTCAGGAACCCCCCAGCTGCAAGTTACCATGGCAGCAGCAATGAGGGAATTAGCCTGCACCTGCAGGCAGTCAGCTGACCGGAAGAGGCAGGGTCTGGGGCATCTACAAACCCCAGGGCTGGGACCAGAGGGTCAGTTCTCTGCTAGCAGCCAAGGGGGAAGGAGCTCTCCTAGAGGAAGCTAAGTGAAGAGGTGTGACTGCCTGTTCTGCTCCTGGTAAGACTAAAGGACTTTACCAGACACCTGGCCTACAAGGCATGTAGTGCTGGGGGGAAGGGTGATTTGTTTAAAGGGGCAGAGCACACCCTGAGCTGCTTGGGTTATGTTATAGCCCAGGGGCTTGTATTTTGATTTCTGTTTGTATATCAGAAGATTGGGCTAAGGCTATTGGGCTAAGGCCTCACTGGGGGCCCACTGCAGTGTGGAGACCCCAGTGCTAGTGTGGGCACAGTATCCAGGGGTGAGCAGACCCCAGTGCCAGTGTGGGTGCAGTATCTGGGATGAGAAGACCCAAGTGCCAGGGGCATGGTGACAAAGGGGGTGAGCGGACCCCAGCACCAAGGGGCACAGAGAGAGGGAGACGGGGCTGTGGAGAGCCCAGTGATGACTGAAGGCCAAGTTAAATTAAGGCCTTGGAGGGACATTGTGTGAATGCCATCTGTGAGGCTTGGGGTGTGGTAAAGGGACAGTTTGGAGCCATGCATCTAGCCCATAAGGCTGAGGGTGTCCTGAGAGGTATCCATTTTATAGCAGGACCCAAAGGGGGTCCAAGAACCCACAGGGTTCAGTAAGGTCCATCAGGACCACGTCCAAAAATACAAAGTCAAGGGCAGCTTCCCTATCTATTACAGTGACAGCAAGGCATGGCAGACGAGAAAGAGGGTGCCCGTGGGACAGGATTGGCATGGTCAAGGAGTCCTAGGGGTATCAAGGCCATCCCTGGGGACCCCATCCTGTGACACATATCAAAAGGCTTCATCAGATTGATGAAGGCTACGTACAGTGGTATTCATTTTTCTCTACACTTCTTTTGCAGTCGCTATACTGAAAAATATCATATCAATTGTGGAACATCCTGAGTTAAGACTGCATTGACTTTCAGGATAGGTTTTTTCACCTTGAGATTATGGCCTAGGGGGCATGATGTGTGTGACAACTTTTTCTGACAATGTTCAACAGGGAAATACCTCTATAGTTGTCACAGTTGCTTCTATCACCCATGTTTTTGTATAATTGTACAAACTGAGCATCTTTGAAATCTTATGGTACTGCTTCCTCTTTCCAACATAGTAGTATAACCTCAGAGAATTTCCTAGTGAGTATGTTCTTCTTCTAGGGCACAAAATAAGATGTTATAGCTTCGTCTTCCCTCATCTTGGTGTCAATCTCACCTGCCATGACTTTGATGGGAGTAATTAAAGGGAGACACCACACGAGAGTAGTGCTTACTTAGTTTTAATAATGAGCATCAGCAATGTTTGCTCACAAGAAATGTAACCCATCTAGCTGCCAGCTGTCAGTCCCTCAGCTGGCTCTCCCTACAAGTTTGCAGTTCACTTATCAGTCCTGCAATGAATACTTACTGGATGGGCATTTCAAGCCTGCCCCATTTTTCAACTCACAGCAACAAAGTCCTTGCCACAGATCTGGACAGAGCTGCAATAGTTCGGCTGAATCAGCAATCGGTCTTCCAATGGGCCGGATGCCCTGACACTTGCCTCTTCAACAAGAAATTCTTGGTGAATCTCTCTCTCTCATTGCCTGCACCTCCGTGCAGAGCTGCTTTCTGTCTCTGGCATCTAATTCTCAGCTCCTCTTCCCCTTCTGGGGCAGCTCTGATTCCACCAACAGTCCTTTATACAAGGGTTCTACCTGGCTGCTGTCAATCTCTGGTTGTGCACCACCAGATTGTTATCTCAATCTGAATGAACACCTTGCCACTGTCAGCAATTAGTGGATACTTCACCAAAGTCCACAGTATTTAGCGTCTTGGGGGCACGATGTCAATATGTCTCCCAGTTCCATGGGTCGAACAGAAAGTTCTCAATAAAATGGGTGCTTTGCCCATTTTGACATTCCCATAACAGGGACAATGTCTCCCTGGTACATTCCTAACTGTGCATTTTGAATGGAAAACACCAGTTCATCAAGACCAAAACTGGGCAAATAATTTGATTCAATGAAATTTCACATATAAAAAAAAAAGTTTGAAGAGAAGTGTACAAAAAGTATTGTTTCAACTTTTCATCCCAATTCCCAAAGCAATAACTCTCTAGAAAATTTTATCTGCCTGGGAAAAAGACTCAGATATTTTGAAGAGACTCAGTCTTTATGTCTGTCTATGAATCACAAAACAAATGAAACATTTTTCCTTCCCAGCATTCCCAGCTATTTAAATAATCTTTCCTACATTTCAGCCCTGAAGGCTTATGTT
This sequence comes from Crocodylus siamensis, assembly GCF_052110815.1. Taxonomy (NCBI): domain Eukaryota; kingdom Metazoa; phylum Chordata; order Crocodylia; family Crocodylidae; genus Crocodylus; species Crocodylus siamensis. The sequence goes on along the minus strand of NC_143397.1, from coordinate 129,788,688 downwards.
CAAACCAAACTGAATCTAGCACTTAGGAAAAGAAGAGTGACTATTTCCTCAGTTTTTCCAGTTCTCACCCTTTTGCTGGGTTTTATGCTGAGGTCTTTGAGAAATACCTATGACTGCGTTGTGCTTCAGTCTCCTTATTTGTAAAATGGAGATGATGTATTAGAAAGTTATTCAGAAGAGGAAGAGAGAGTGCCTCTGTGTTCCGGAGGAGAGACCATGTATAGGAAATAGGAGAAGAGTGCAGACTGGATGCTTTATAGCTCCCTCACTCCAAACCCATGAATGCTCAAGAAGAGCCTGGAAAAGTGCAGGCTCAGGGGTGATCTGGTGGCCACCTATAAGTTTATCAGTGGTGTTCACCAGGATCTGAGGGAACAACTATTCACCAGAGCGCCCCAAGGGATGACAAGATCACATGGTCATAAACTGCTCCGTGACTTATTCAGGCTGGACATAAGGAACAACTTCTTTACTATCCAAGCCCCCAAGGTTTGGAATAGTCTGCTGCCAGCGGTGGTTCAAGCACCCACTTCAAACACCTTCAAGACACGCTTGGATGTTTATCTTGCTGGGCTCCTATGATCCCTGATGATTTCCTGCCCCTGGCGCAGGGGGCTGGACTCGATGATCCTCTGAGGTTACTTCTAGCCCAAGTGTCTGTGAAATCTGTGAAAACAGAAGAAGAAACATACGTGGGCCTTAATTATTTGTCTAGATCTGTATGTTATTTGTACCAGCTAAAGTAAAGAGTAATCTTTCTTCTGAATTAGCCCTTACAAGCTTGTGTCCCTGTTTCCTTTAACTGTCATCAGCTATGGAGCTTGCTCACAATGGCAAAGGGTAGAGTTGTAGGAAAAGGTATGTTTAAGCTATTGTATGGTGACTAGGAAATAAGCAGTGGGGGGGCTTTAGTACACTTGGGCTATGACATCCCAAATCCATGAAGGGGCAATAGATCTTGTTACTAGGGTGTGTATCAGAGAAAGAAAGAAAAGAGCTACTTTTTACTGAGACCATGGAGAGCTCAAAAGTACATGTGCCTAGTGTGTTGGGATCCAAATACAGCATCGACCTGGGAAAATTTTACCAGGGTTTTTAAAGGTGTCAGAAATGTGAAATAAGACTAATGAATGAAGAATGAACATTAGTAATTTGACAAGTGGCATGTAACATGTATTAAATGGAATATTGGCTATTACAGACTAACCTTTGTTAGCCACATGAATCAATATCTTGACCACATGTCTGCTGTTAATGCAGAAAGCAATCATGTCCCTTAATTTCTTCATACTATACTGAAAGTGAAACTCTTGAACTTGTCATTGGATATATTCTGGTTGTGGCCACTAATTTCATAATGATGCCTAATCTTTATCATCCAAGTACATTTCTAGTAATTATTGTGCCAAATAAGTAATGTCATATTCATCAGAAAAAAAGCATGAGAATTCAACTTTTTCAATAACTCCAGTTTATTCCACAATTCTAACCCCATTCTCTCACAATATCTAAGTATGTCCTCAAGGATATACAATTTCATTCTCAGATTTTACTGGATAACCAAAACGAAGCAGCAAAAAAAATCCAGGGCACTGTCTTTTTTCTACCATGGGAACTCTGAAATCACTGGTGACCTCCATGAAATGCTGTTAACAACTCCTGACATATACAGTAGTAAGTTTCATGACCCACAAACAGAAAGCTGTCTAAATCATGAAGTGATTGTACTCCTCTTTTTTTGTCTCGCCACCCACTGCTGGAATTTGCTGAGTGCCTCAAAAATCTAGCAAGAAAGTGCACAGAACCACAGGCATGTAATTGCCTATGTAAATTTTGCCTTTAAACTTTAAACCTAGCAAGTAAAAGTTATGAGAAGCAAAAGAAAAAAAAGTGTAAACCTTTTTCCTTTTTGTTGTCACCGGAGTCTTTACTGTAATTCTTAACAGTTTGTGTTAGTGAAAAGAAAGATGACTAGGGCATCTTACAGTGAATTAACCATTTTTCCTTTTGGATGAAGTTATGTAAAAGCAACAAAACCTGTTAATGCAACTGTTATGGTTGTACAATTAAAAAACAAAAAGCAGGAAATGCACGCATTACAGCCTCAGAAGAAGTGTGAGTTCAGGTGTACCACAGATCTTGTTAGTTTTTTATGTATTTAGAAAATAAAGAGTAACTCAGTGCTGTGTGTTGAACAAGAAAAAACAAGTTGAAAAAGGATTAACATTATGGAATCCTCATTTTCCAAAGCAGTACATTTATTTTAGAGGTGATAGATTATGGCAATTTTTAGAATTTCTATTTTATATTGCGGACGTAGCTACAGCCACATCTTAATGTTGAAAGAAAATTTGTAAGGCCTGTTTTCAAAGGCAGGCAAACAGTCTATTATAATAGTATTCGAACACCTTAAATACAGCTACTATCTATTATGTCATGTAATATAGTAAGAAAACAAAGAGAAGACTGCACAAGGACTGATGCATTTTTTTTTAATGCAGGAGACCTGATTTCTGTAAACAACCCCCTAAAGGTATGCTCTACCAATAGCAGTCCACTGCAAAATAGATAAGGTTCTCATTATGTATCCTCCATGTCTTGGTCATAATTTCTATCATGGTTGACATTCTGGTCCAGTTATATCAGGTACATTCTATGTAAGTCCTTTAGAATACTCGGATAATAAAGCCCTGCTGAATACGGGATCATTTTGCCTTGGGGAGAGAGTTAGTCAAAGTGTACATAGTTCAAGGTGGATTTCTAGTCAGATTCTGCAGGACTGGGACATTTTAAAAGAAATATTTTTTGAATCAAGCATAGCTCAGAATGAAATTAAATTAGTTCTTTAATGTCTGGATTTTCTCCAGCACCATCAACACAAATTGCATTCTAAAATAGGTGCCTAAATATAATAACACTGTATTGAATTGAAAAAAAAAAAGTTAATATTGTTATTATGTGATGCATTTGGTTTTACTAAATTATAAGGATAATTTTTCCTACAATTTTAGTGGAGTTTCAAAAGACTTTTTGTTTTTTAAAAAACGGGATTTGGTTTAACACTTCCTATAGCTGTTTGCAATAATTTAACTGCATTTTACATATATTGACAGCTGATAAAAAAGATACCTCTTTTTGATTACTATTTAATAGTGTTTTGAAATGTAATGGTCCCCTGAAGTATTATATTATGAATAGCTCTTTTTAAAATGCACATAGAAAGTCTCTTCTTTTTTTGTCTTTTTGGAGGAAACAGATGCATTGTAAAGATTTTCCTTCTTTCCTTGATCTAAATTAAGTTCTAAGTTACATTTTCATTCTGCATATGATTGTTTGTTATGAGCAAATAGTTTTTCTTTTTAAATATATATTTTGCGAGTTTTAGATTCAGATATGACTGTTTCCTCTTCATTGGTAATTTGAAGATGACTTCCCCAAAATGGTTAATTACTGGCCACCCTAAAGTTAATACAGCTAGAGTTGCATTAAATTATTCATAGTGAGTAATTTTTTTCAATGACATTATTCCCCTTTTTCATTTGTGAATCTTTAGTTTTACAAATGAACTCACTAATCATCCTGGCTTCCTGAACTGTTTTTATGTGAATGAATTTCAGCTTGGAGGATTATTTTTGAACTTTGAATCAATTGGATGATTGAAAGGTTTGAAAAAGGAAGTTAATGATGACAAATATTGAATAATGAATAGAAAATAACCAACATTCTTGTTCACTCTTCTTAAATGTAAATGCGTTGTCTCAAATATTACTGACTATGCAAAGACAATTAATAAAAAAGGCTAAAATGGAATGTAGCACAGACAGAACAGTTATAAGTTACTAGGGCTTATGTGCTGTATTTTTCACCCACACACTATCCCTATTTTTACTATTTAGTCCTGGTCACATAACGTAAGTGGGGTTTTTTTCCCCCCCATATGGAAACAGAACCTGTTAAAGATATGACTGGAGACAGAAAGATTCCTGCAGGATGTTGTAGGGTTTGGAAAACCCAAATCTACATAACTTTATAATACTGCAAATCATCATTAAACAGATAGAAGGATGTGAGAATGACAGTAAACCTTTAATGGAAAATGCTAGTATTGGTAGGGTGATGTAGTTGCTTTCCACAGGAACAGAACCACACATCCAGCTTAGCATCCAATAAGAAATTTCTGCAGGTATATAATATTTAATTAAGATGACACCAAGAGGCCAGGGAAACAGCAAAGGCAGTTAGGGAATTCACTCTCTGTTTCAGTCCATTGGTGTCAGTCTCAGATAGGATAGTAAAGCAGGGTTCAAAGAGAGCACTTTGTCTCACTGGTTGGGTGTTTGAATATGGGTAGAAATTCACTACTCTGCAGACAGCCACCACAAGGTCTGTATGTAACTCAGCGGTCAGTATGTATTACATGTCCTATGTGGTTCACAAGCCTTCTTCTGGGCACTTTTCATAATGGTAAATTCCATTCAAGGTGCACTGTTCTTTATGGATGCATAGAACAAGGCTGCTTTTTGACTATGGTACTACCCACCTCAAGGTTTCCCATGAATTTAACTTATTTGCTTGTTTTGGAGCTTTATCTAGTGCTGGGAGAGTCACTTTAATTTAGTGGCATAGCCATTTCCAGGAGCAACTGACTGCACTGCTCACAGATGGTGTTTGTGCACTTAATGTCTTTCAGAAGTTAGAGATGTATTTAGTTGGGAGGAAGATTACAATTTTCCTTTAGGTAAAGTAAATGTCCCTGGGGATGTTTTCTGTGTCAAGGTGGAAACAGTTCCATATATCAGCTACAAGGTTTGCTTGCAGTAAAACTGAGACTACTTCCTGTGGCCTATCTTTCTGGACCCTTATATATTACACTGTTACTATTAGCTTTAATGAAAATGCTTTTCATTTTGCTTCTGTTAGACTTCTCTTGGAGTTTTAGAGTGGCTTTCTCCTCTGCAACATTTCTCTTTTATTTTTCTTTTCTTCTGGGCTCAAATGAGTTTGAAAATGAGTCTACTGTTCTGTCTTATAATCTTCTCTGGTATCTAAGCTTTCAGTTTTATATGTTGTATAACTTAGTTAACATTTATGCTGGTAGAACTTAAAAAAATGTCTGAGACGTTCTATACATCATACTGTCATGTGTAACCATATTGTCTTATGGGCCTTCACCCACTTACATCTATCATACTCCTTTCTCTTTCATTGTCTTCTTATTTATTTAAAAATGGCAGAGGGGCAAGGAACTGGAATAACTTGCTTTCTTCTTAGTCTTTCTTGGTTCACCCAGCTGCATTGTTGGGATGAGCAAAACCAGAGAACATGCCCCATTTTCTCTTGATTTCTACAGTAAAATATAATGAGAATGTCTTAAAAGTTCCTTGTTTCTATGAAGTTCCTTTATTTCTTGTTTGTTCTCATCCAGTGTGGGAATTGGGTATCCTGGCAAACTTAAGTACTCAATACTTTGGCCAAAGAGATGTTGCTGGGTGCACTCAGAAATTAGTATGTGCCTTCTAGAGAACAACAACAACAAAAAAAATACATAGGCATAGTTACCATATTTACTGAATTCCAAAATGACTTAGAGTTTAAGTTAATTCCCATATAAGTTGATTGTATACATGGAAAATTATAATCTGTTATATTTTCCATGTATAGAATGTAATATTGGAGGGTCATTTTAAATTCACCCCTCCCCCCCACTGCAGCAACAGAGGCAAGGGGCAAGAACCCCACCTCTTGCTCCTCTCTTCATGCCCATGCCTGTCAGGTACCCCTGCCACCTGTTCCCCTGCCACTTGCCCCCCAGTGCCTGCCTGCCTTGCCACCTGCCTCCCTGTTTTCCCATGCCTGTGCCTGCCACCTTGTTGCCTATCCACCCAGCTACTTCCCCATCAGTGCCCCCTTCACCTCATGCCTATGCCTGCCCCCCCGCCATCTGATTCCCCCTCCCCTTACCTACCCTGTTTCTGCTGCCCTGCCATCCGTACCCCCTGCTGCTCACTTTCTGGGTGGTTCTCCCTCTGGCTTTGGCTCTGGCTCCAGCTCAGCAGTGATGGTAGCTTTAGCTTTGGCCTGGTCCAGATAGGAAGCAGCAGTGGCAGGTCTGGGTCAGAGCCAGACGCAGAGCTGGAGATAAACAGTGGAGGGAAGGGCAGGGTAAGTGGTTGTGAGGGTAGATGGGGGAGCAGGATGTACAGTCTCCCCTGCTGTCCATTCCCAAACTGCACCTTGTGGGTCTCCCCCACTTGGCCCACCCCACACCTTGCAGTCTCCTCTCTACACCCCTGCTGCACATCCCCTCTCCTGCCACATGAGTCTCTCTGGCCTGGGGTAGGTAGCAGCTCATCTGAGATGTTGCCTACTCTGGACTGGTACTCAAATGTAAAATGAGCTCCCTTCCATGGTGACTGGGGAAAGAAACTTTCTTGTCTTGGATCTGAATAAATATATTATTAGCTTATTATCATTTCAGGTTTGAGAGCCTATTATCTTACAAATACTTTCTTTAGTGTTTTTGAGTTTGGCAATGTTTTAGTAACTTCCTTTTCCATTGCAGATACACAAGAATATAAATCTTCTGTGTATGCCACATTTCTCCCATACTCTGAATTTTGCTTTTCCAGCCATTTCTAAAGTCATTGTTACTGCAGGCATCTTTATTTAAAGGAACTATGTAATGTTCTCTTTGTTCTTTTTCAGCTACTTACATAAATGCAGAAGCATGCCTTGCTTCCCAATGATCCTTGTTCAGTGATTAGGACCATGTTAAAGACTCCATACACATGCAGCATTTTATTTTAGTTGCTTTGTTGATATTTACAGTTTTAAGATTTTAAATGGAGTAGCATTTTAAAAAGTGACTGACAAAAATAACTTCCTGAGGAGATCATCTCTCTGTTCATATTGAGGGCCTTTCTTACTTATTGGGAGTGTGTACATGTTCACTTTACTACATATTAGACTAATTTAATGCACAGTGAACTGTCACTGTACACATGCATTGCAGTTAGTGCACAGTAGCTTAATTTACTCTGGCATAAGATACTCCCTTTAGACACAGGTACTATCCTATGCAACCATAAGTGGATTAACACATGGGCTGTCAGGGCCATGCATTTCTGAGGAAAATGGTGGGTTTCCCTTTGAAGGCAGGCAGCATTTTAGCCTGCAATGGGCTGCTTGGGGCTGCTGGGAGTGAGATGCAAGGGGCACCATGTGCCTGTGTGTGGCTGCATGCATGCATGTAGCTTGGAACACAGCCAGGCAGCATGGAGAGCAGCTTCTTGCAGGTAAGTGTATGTGGGGAAGGGGTGGGGGGCAGATTAAGGCCCCCACAGTGAGGGAGGGAGTGGGGCAGGGGCATGGACAAGAGCAGGGGAAGGGGCTGGGAGTGATGCCCAGCCAGGGTGGCTGGGGCTAAGGGCAGGAGTGGGACAGAGCCACAGGCATCAAGGGGCATGTGGGAGTGAGGGGGCAGCTCCCCACTGCTACATGCACCCCTGAGGAGAGGCATGGGGGGATGTACCACCCTGATTAGTGCACAAGGCAGATGCATGCTGCTAGCTGTGGACTCAGGGCATTCTTCTCTGCTGCCTTTGCCCCAGGAGTACCACGCCAGCCACATGCCTGGCTGAAGGCTAGCAGGGAAAATGTCGCCCCCAGAGCAAAGGCAGCAGGGTAGAGAGCCCTGAGCCCACAGAGGGCAGCCCATATCCACCCTCTCCCTGCTCAGCTCCACTCTGTTCTGGCCATGGTGGGCGGGGGTTGGCACAGGAGCAGAGAGCAGGGAGGAGAGACAGGCATGTACCACCCCACAGCCAACCTAGCTGGGTCCACCCAGCCTCCCTTGCAGGGCACAGGGGTCTGCTCTGAGCTTGGCAGTGGCAGCACCCCCTACCGGAGTCCAGGCCCCAGTAAATCTTAATCCACCACTGTACACAACAGTAAATTACTGCACTTAAACACATATGTAGATGGTGACATCAGGATATTTAGTCATGTTAATTCAGCAGTTAATTCAGTCACATTAATTGTATGTGTAGATGTGCCCAGTGTGGAGTAAACATAAAAGTAATAGTTTACTAGGGGCTCAGTGGAGAGTACATTGGACTGGGACTCTGGAGTATTGTTATTATCACTGCCATTAGCTTGCTGGTGACACTGGGCAAATCAGAATATCCCAGTTTATAGTGGCAAGATAATGATTAGGGGTGTGTGAAGTGGCCCTTATTTGATTTGGATATGGATTTGGCCCAAATTGGGGACAGTGGCTCGAGTTGTTGATTTGGATCATGGTCCCCAATTGATTCAGCTGAATCCAAAACTAAAGATTTGATGCCGATTTGGAGAATCAGTGATTCAGCCATAGACACAGCTTTAAATGTTTTTCCTACATACCTTGAGGTACCAGGTATGGCTTGTGAACACGGCAATGCTGTGGTGGATGGAACATCCTATAGGAGTGCAGGGGGCCCTGCCACATGCTTGGTAGTGAACTGGACCGGAAGTACTTTTAGTCTACATCCAGGTCTGCCACCAAGTGCGCTGTGGTCCCCCACCTGTGCTCCCCCAGCTTGGCAATCAGCCAGAGGGGGAACCTGAGTGCTCCTCCAGACCCAGGAGGCACCAGTTGTCAAGCCAGAGGTGGGGGGGCATGGGGGTGGAAGGTCCCCAGCGTGCTCTCTGGCAGACCCGGAAGTGGACTGGAAGTGCTTCTGGTCCACTTCTGGGTCTGCTGCCGAGCATCCTTGGGACCCCCCTGTGCTCCTGTGGGATGCTCCATCCACCCCAGCATCTTAGCTTTCACAAGCTGCCTGGTACCTAGCTGTGTCTATGTCCAAACCATTGAATCTTTACGAATCTCCCCAAATCTATTTGGAGGGTTTCAATTTGATTCAGAGAGATTAAAGGGTCTCCTGATTCAGTTTGGATTTGGAGATTCGGCCACTGAATTGGGTCAAATCTCCGCTGAATTGAATCACTGACCAAAGATTCACACAGTCCTAATAATGATATTTCCTACAGGAAGCAATTTGAACTCCATAGAGCAATAATAATATGACTACTACCTATTATGGGAAAAAGCAGAACAATGAACTGGACTCCATTCTGGCTTGTGGAATATCATAGAATTTTTAAATTTTTTCCATTTTAAGGGTCTACTTAGCCCAACTATATTTTCCTTAAATAAACTTTCAATCACATTAGGTAAAAGGGAGCATAGGCGTAATCAGAATAGGATTTGCCATGTAATATCTTTATTACTATTGCTGATTTATCAGCCATAGAGAACTTATCTTAATTTACAGATTCAATGTGAAGTTCACATGCCCAGCATTTAGGAAGAAATAATCTTATATATGTAAATGGAGTAAACGCACTGCACAAATCATTGGGATACCATAACGGTGAATGCCTAAGAAATATTCACTCTTCAGAAAATTTTTGCACCTTGTATTTCTTTCATGGCTTGATAGAGTCATTTACTATATTTATTTTTATTTACTTTGCATTGTGTGTGTAATAGACACATTCAGGACCAGATCATGATATAAATTGATATAGCTCCATGAAAGCCAATGGAGTTATGATGATTTACCTCAGATGAGAATCTAGCTCTTAGCAGCATTGGAATAAAGAACAAAACTATTTGGGTATTATACAAAGATTCACTTTGGTTATTCAGCAACATAGCTGTAGTTTATCCAGCACTACTTGGAGTGTACCTTATATCAGCTATTGCTTTTCTGTCATCATCAAGGTTAGGTTAAGAGAATCTTTGCATCATTTCTTTCCTTATAAACAATTTCCACTAAAAGAATTGATCTGCTTTTATAGCAATATAGTCTCTCCTACTTGTTACTCTAGTGTTTTACAAAGAAAAATGCAAAACTAATGCCCTAGAACAGAAACATTCAGCCAAATTACTTACCAGTAACCCAAGAAAGAATGGATAAATCCATTGCTCAAGTGGCTTCTTCTTTGAAATTCTGTTCACTTTTCACCAAGGATTATGAGGACTGGTGGGGTGGGGTGGGCAGAAAGAGTTGTTCTTTCTTTTTAAAATTTAGCCATCATGTTCTTTACCTAAAGCAGTTTTACATAAATCTTCTAGGAGCTCTCTATGCCTGTGCTGTCACTTTCCTTGCTTTACTCAGAAGCTAAAATATTTTAGATACCTGTTTCCACTTGTTTCAACATTTCACTGTGCATTTCCCTTACAAAATATGCTGTTTATAAATGGTTAAAATTAGGGCTGTCAAATGATTAAAAATGTTATCGTGATTAGTTGTGTGATTAAAAAAATTAGTCACAATCTATTGCGATTTTAATTAAACAGCTAAAAACTCAAAATTATATGCAGAAAAACTCAAAGTTATTCAAAATTATGCAGGTACTTTGTATGATTGAGGAGTGTGTGTAGGGAGGGAATTTGTGAAGGTGTGGGGAGTGGTAGGTGTGTGTGGGGTTTGGAGTCTGGGGAGGGGGGTTCCTGCATACCCTGGCAGGATGTGGGGTACTGTGTGAGTCAGGAGTAGGGGGCAGCAGTGGGGCTGGGGGGGAGGGGACTGGCTTGTGAGTGAGGGACAGACACACACACACACACACACACACACACACACACACACACACACACACACAGAGGCACCGCCCAACAGGTAAGTCTGTGAAGGGGAAGGGGAATGAGGTAGGGAATGGGTGGAGGAGCAGATTGAGGCCCCCACATTGAGGGAGGGAATGGGGCAGGGGCACGGGCTGGGGTGAATGAGACCCTGGGGCCAGGGTGGCTTGTGAGACAGAGCCCACACTCATCCAGGAGCATGGTGGGAGGAGGCTCCTGCACGCACCCTTGGGGAAGTATGGGAAGCACATGTTCCCCCCCCGTGCCCTCCACAGGGTGGAGGTGGGCTGCTGCTGCAGGCTGGGCTCTGTGCCCCACTGCTGTTGTCCTGGGATCCATGCAATGCCATGCTGTGCCTCCTGAAGTGGAGTGGGCAGGGGATGCAGTGCAGCCAACATGTGGCTCCTGGGCCAAAGGCAATGTGGCACAGAGTCCAGCCCACCGTGGCAGCCTGCCTTGGCCCCATGCACAAATCTGAGGGACATGTACCCCTATGCCTCTCTTGGGGTTGTACACAGCAGTGGGAGCCCCACTTCACACCTAGATGAGCTGTCCCATGACCCGCCCTGGCTCTGGGGCCCCATTCACCCCAGCCCCTGCTTCTGCTTCTTCCTCACTCCCTCCCTCACCGTGGGGGCCTCAAAGTACCCCCTTCTTTCCCTCCCTCATGCCCCTTCTCCTGCACAGATTTAACTGCTGGGCAGTGCCCCACATGCTGCTGGGCTGTTCCTGGCCACATGCAGGCTGTGGCTGCATGTCTGTGTCTGTGTGTGCCCCTTTCCCTCACTGCAGCTGCCCAGAGACTGTGCCCAGGTTGCCCTGAAGTCCTCTGTGCTGCCACCACTGCCCTGCAGGGTGGCCTGGAGGTGGCAGTCACGGCAGCAGAGCAGAGCCTGGGTGTGGGCTCCAAAACCACACTCACAATTAATGCATTAAAAAAAATTAACATGAACAATGATTAACACATTTATGCGATGCTGGTCAAGCAACAGCTGGAGTACTGCGTCCAGTTCTGTGCACTCCATTTCAGGAGGGATGTGGACAACATTGAAAGGGTCCAGAGGAGGGCCACCCACATGATCCAGGGACAACAGGGCAGACCCTACAATGAAAGACTGCGGGACCTAAACCTGTTCAGCCTTCACAAGAGAAGGCTGAGGGGTGACCTGGTGACTGTCTGTAAACTCACCAGGGGGGACCAGAAGGGTTTGGGGGAGACACTGTTTCCCCTAGCACCCCCTGGCATGACAAGGAACAATGGACACAAATTATTGGAGAGTAGGTTTAGATTAGACATCCGCAAGAACTACTTCACAGTTAGGGCGGCTAGGAGTTGGAACAAACTTCCAAGGGAAGTGGTGCTGGCTCCTACCCTGGGGATCTTTGAGAAGAGGCTTGATGCCTACCTGGATGGACTCATTTGAGTCCAGTTTTTTTCTCCTGCCCAGGTTGGGGGTCGGACTTGAAGATCTACAAGGTCCCTTCCGACCCTACTTCTGTGATTCTATGATCACATGCATTAATTGTGATTAATTGACAGATCTAGTTAAAATCTATCTCTTGACTTCTAAAAGGCCAGCCAATAAATATTACACCTGGGTTAATGAGTGTGTAAGAATAATAAGTTCTAATTTAAAAGTGAATTGGGGTCCTGTTCAGCTTCTATTAAGGTAAATGGAAAAACTCCCATTGACGTTAATCCAAGTTGGATGTGTTCTAAATTGAGTAATGTGAGGTGTTTTCATTTTCCACTAATTGCTGGTGACACTGGTCAATTTCCATTGATGCCTTTGAAAATGATCACTTCAGGGAATCTTATATTAATCATGAAGTACAGCTTGGCAGGAAAAGGATATTCAGGGCATCCAGAGTTGTTTGAAAAGCTTAATCGAATAATTTCAATTTTTAAAAACGTTCATGATGAAAATCTGTGAACACAAATTTTCTCTTTCTGTTTTCTCCGCTTTCCAGAAAATCTTGCTCTGAGTAGGATGGGATTTGGTTGGCTTTAGGTTTTGTTGATTTTGCAGTGTTGGAAGTCAAAATGGTTGAACTGGTCAATGCATCTTGGTTATAGTGGGGAAAAGTATTACCAGAAAGAAAGAATTAGGTTTTTCCTAAACATGTTCAGTATGTGGATTTGTCTGGTTTATTTTGGAAGTTTGTTCTGTATTGTTTCAAAGGAGTGCGATTGAATTGGCACTTTATGGATGGGGCTGATATTTAATCCATTAATTGCGTTGATGATTAGGACCCAGAACTAAAAATTGTAATTGTGTTGGATTGGAAACTACTGGAGAGATCAGGACACAGACTGAATATATTCATAATAGTTGGAGAGTTTGCATTGCTTATGCATTCTGCTTCTGATGTACTGAACTACCTGAATTTAGTATTGAGGTAACAAATTCATAGAGCACTATAAATGTATTAGTTGTTGTGATCACATCCTTTCTCTGAAAGGCAGAAGTGGGTTTGTCCTAGTAAGCTGGAGATGACAAAAAGTATTTCTGCTCTCTGACACTCCCTGGCTTTCTAGTCATAGTTTGAGCGAAACATAGACCCTGACGTTTTTGACATTTTGATTTGGGCTGCATGATTTCAGTGTGTGTTTATACACTTATGCATGTAGGGGCTGGGGTGAGATTCCTCAACCCATTTTTTTATAAATTGGGCATGGAACAATTCAACTTTATGTTGGTGGTTCAAATGTATCTTAGTTTAGTAAAGTAGTATCTCCTAAGACATGATTCCAGTGGTTCATTTGAAATGAGCTGATGACCTTAAATTAGGTTTCAGTAGAAAATTCATAAACATTGACACTTTCAGCAAAGAGAAGGCAGAGAATGAAATGAGCATGGAGACTTATTCACCCTTAGAGGTAATCCCTCTAGGATGTGGATTTGTGACATTGGCATGGATGGATGGATGGGAATTTTTCAATGCTTCTGTCTGTTTCATGGAAGATCAGAAGATGAACACGAATTGAGCTATGATCGGCAGTAAATTTTGTCTAATTTAATCTGTTCATATAAACTGTGTGATGGGTTCTGGACTCAAAATCATCCTGAGGAGTTACTTCTTCCTTGATTTTAAAATGAGACTACTTGAGTTGTAAAGAACTCCTTAATGTAAATAAGTTTGGTATACTTTTGCCTTTATGTTTTAGAGCACATAAAATGTAATAATTCTTTTGGCATTATTTCAAAGCCAATCATGTTTCATATCTCACTGACTTCTACAGAAGCATAGGGCCATGGCCATGTGTCCAGGGCAAAGTGGAAGCAATGACTTTTGGTTTTCAATTGCAAATGCATGGCTACTGGAATCAGCCCCTTTTTTTCAACCTCTCCCCACCCCACCCCCCAAGTCAGTGTCTGTAGTGGTTGCCTCTATCATGTTGCACTAGTTACAGTACTGGACTTGTAACTGTGATATTTGTTTGTTTCTTAATTCAATGAGGAATAGAGTGAGAATTCACTGCAAATATACTGCTGAGGAATTACTCCAGTTACATGAATGGTCCTGTAGACTATTTCTGTATATGAATAGTCAGCAGCATAAGGTAGGGGTTCATAAAATGATCCTCAGGTTGTAAATTAGCTGTACAGTAAATATAAATCCATAGTATAGAATGTTGTACAAGGTTTATGTGGGGCCAGGCTGTCAGTATCACTTAACCTGGTCTTTTTCGTGACCTTGGTCTGACATCTGAAGTATTGTTCAAATGTTGGATTTACACACTTCATTTGTCTGTTAGTGTGAGGATTGTACATAGATTAGTGAAGAGATTCCATACCATTCCATGGCATCTGGATTCCATTCCATGCCTTCAGATCTCATGCAAGAAATGAGAAACAAATTCAGAGAGCCACATGGTTCCAAAGAGAGTCAGAGAGCATCTGAGAAAGGTCCTCTGATTCAGTTCAGATTCAGAGATTTGACCACTGAACGGGGCTGAATCTCTGCCAAATTGAATGAGGGACTGAAGCTTTGCACAGCCCTACTGCATCTCACAAAGGAGGTTAACCACAACAAGAAGAGGTTCTATCAGTATGCTGGCCAGAAAAGAAGAACCAAGGAGCTGGTTTTGGTACAACCACAGGGAACCAGGAGAACCTTAATATTCTTAGTTGCACCAGACCCTCTGGAATATAGAGACACTGTTGGAAGAACAGAAGCCCCCCAAGCCAGCAGAAGTCAGGTTGTGGTGGTTCTTCTGGCTGGCACAGTGTTTTGGTGAAAGGGTCAACTATGAGGGATATCTGGGTGGTTGAGAGGTGGCTCTGCCAATTAATTCCCTGAATGAAGTTTCTTTGGTTGGAGAATGGTGGAGGGTGGCACTGAGTCTAGAGCCTAGGGTTCATCCTTACCTGACAGGGAGTTTGCCTTCTGGTTCTTGGTTCCTGATTGGTGATTGATTATGAAATTAAAACAGGAATAGAAAAGTGAGAAGCAGACTTGTTGCTGGTTCAGTTTCAAACTCATATGAAGGTATTCCAGGTTCCTATGGTCTGTGAAGGTCATTCGGGCATCTTGGAACCATTTAAATGGTATCTTCCTCTTAAGAACGGCAATTGGGGGGGGGAGACCTCTTGGGAGGGGCAGTAGAATGAGACCCCGGTGGTTCTGGGGGCAGGGGGAGTGAGATCATTTTGCTCTGCAGTGGGGGAGGGGGGGTCAGTTTGGAGGAAGAAACCAGGTGTGAGAATCTTTCAATAAAATGTCTGTAAAAAGTAGCAAAGCCTAGTAACCTGTTAGACTCCCTTTACATCCTATGGAGTGGCCCATTCAGTGATTTACTTTATGTAGGTCCACGACCAGGATGTCAGGGGAAATTGTATAACATTAAAACTCAATCAACATTTTATCAAATTCAGATTTTTCTAATTTAAAATATAAATGGTTTTCTGAGAGCCTTAGCAGAACCTGGCACACATGTTCTCAGTGTTGGGTCAGATCATCAGAAAAAATCATGATGTCATCAAGGTAAATTTATAATAAATTGGTCTAGTATGTCTTGAAATACATAATTCACAAAATGTTGAGAGGCAGCAAGGGCACTGCAGAGTCCAAAGAGCATGACCAGGTATTCAAAGTGCCTGTAGCAGAACCTAAATGCTGTCTTCTGTTCATTCCTTTCCCTTATGCAGATGAGGTTGTTGGTATCTTATAAATCTAATTTCAAGAAAATCTTGTCCTAATGAAGCCTCTTGAATAATTCATTCATTACAAGCAGTGGGTAATGATTATGAACCATTACCCTGTTTAAAGCCCTGTAGTCAACACAGGGGAAAAGAGAGCTGTCTTTCTGAGGCACAAAGAATATCAAGGCCCTGCTGAGGACATGGAAGTTCTGATGAAGCCGGTATGGAAGTTCTATATTTACTCTGACAGTCCTGAGCTCTGGTTCAGAAAAGGAACAAATACATCTGAAGGGACTCTGTGCTCCTGGAACAAGATCAGTAGGGTAATCATAAGGAGGATGCAAGGCAAGCTGATCTGCTCCTTTTTTATCAAATACATCTGCCAAGTAGTAAGGAGCAATTGGTCAGGGTCTGATGGGTAGGTATTTCCTGCTGATGCTGGCTGGGAGTTGTCAATGGTCAGTATGAGGGTCTTGGTATCATTTGTGCTGCTGCCAGCCTGGGTCTCAATTTGAGTATCCTTCTCTAAACAAGAGCTCAAGCAAAAGGGTGAGCTGAAATGGTGCTTCCTTAGGCCCCATAGGCATCTGGATCATGGACCAAGAGATTTTTAGGATAACTGAAAAATTAAAGGAAGAGACAAGGATGAAAGAGAGAGACTCCAGGTGGTCATCTATTGATACCCCTAGTGGAGCCAACTTGCTGGTAATGGGGCGTGAGGGATAGGGGATCCATCCACTACCTCAGAGTTCCTCTTTGGCCTGACTAATTTCTGGTTGTGCCCTGCAAAGGTCAAGTCTATGAAGTTACAAGAGGATCTTATGTCTAAGAGCACTGGAACAGAGACATTCATACAGATTGGTGCTGTAGGGGAAGGGTGACTAGCAGGGTAAGTCTTGGGCCTTGATGGTGCTCAAGAGCCTGATTCAGGTTGGTGGCCTGGCTGCCAAATCAGTGGCAGGCCTGAGCCATACCCTTCCAATGAAGCCAATCTGGGGAGTCTTCCCAAAGAAGTGCGTATCCCCCTCCTTGGGCATGTCTGGGCAAAATGCCCTGGCTCCCCACAATGCAGTCAGAGGTCCTGAACACAACATTGAACCTTCTCCTCTCTTCCTCATTGTGTTGATCTGCCTGGCACCCTCTGGGGGTAGCGTTTTCTCTTTCAATGTTAGCCCGCTCAGGTGGCCAAGATGCAGCTTCATACCCTTTTTGTCACTCAGACAAGCATCAATATGGAGGCTAAGATCAGTAAGGCCATCCAAGGTTGCTGGGAGCTCCACCTGGGCCAACTTGTCCTTAATGTGGCCCAAGAACCCTTGGTGGACATGGAAGTATTGGGCTGGTTTGTTCAACTCAGTATCAATGACCAGCTGTCTAAACTTGATGGCACAGCTTGCTGTTGGGCAGTGCCCTTGTCTGAAGGTCTGGAGAGCCCACTCTGGAGGTCTCCGAAGATCTTGGCTAAGGACTAAATGAAAGCTTTGAGCTTATCCAGGGGAGGGTCTGTGGATTCAAGAGGTGGTGAAGCAGAGGCCAAAGTGTTGTTACTCAACAGACTGAGGTTCAGTCCCACCCTGGCTGTATCAGAAGGGTAGGTTTTGGGGCAGAGGCAAAACGTGAGGTGATACTGATTAATGAATCACCAGAAGCAGAAGGGATCCCCATTGAATCTGGCAGGTAGCAAAATCCAGGGTTCAAGGTGATCCAAGTGTGTTGGTAACACTGGTGGGCCCAGAAGTGGGGTGCATTGGGCTTGCAGGGCTGTGATCTAAGCTTGTAAACCCTGTAAGACTGTCAGCAACTCACCCATAGAGATCTGCCTTGGTGGTAGAACCTTCATCCTTTTCTGTGAGGCACGCCTTGCTGTGACAGTTTGGCTGGGATGTAGGTGGCTGAGCCTGTGGGTAGGCCCTGAAGCGCAACCAGGAAGTCAGCTAGGTGGGGGTACATGTTACCAGGGAATCAGGTCAGGATCTGCATCAGCGAAGTGGAGAACATGAGACTAGGTCCCAGGAGAGCTGAGAGGGAGATCCAAGACATGTAGTCTGGGGTGCAAGCTGAGATCAGGGAAAGCATGAAGTCAGCAAAATGAAGACATCAGATTTCAAAAAAGTGAATTTTATCTGACTCAAGGAGTAAAATAGGCATGGTGTCATGGGAGGATCGATTAAAGGATAAAGGTGCCCAGGAGGGCTGGGAGCTTCTAAGGGGTACAGAATTAGAAGCCCAAGGAGAAAATCTCTTGACATGATGGAAGCAAAAGAAGAATGGCAAGAGACCCATGTGGCTGCACAAGGAGCCTCAAATACAAAAGGAAAGCATACAGGCAATGGAAGAATGGGCAGGTCACCAAGGAAGCATACCAGGAAATAGCAGGAACCTGCAAGGACAAAATCAGAAAGGCAAAGATAAAGAACGAGCTGCACCTTAGGGGTGTGCAAAATGGGCTCTATTTGATTCGAGAGGAAGATGTGCATCAATGACTTGAAGTTGCAGGGAAATAAGTTTATAATGCATATCAGGAAAATCTTCTTCATTGTTAGGATAGTGAGGCAGTGAACAGACTGCTTAAGGAAGTTGTGGATTCTCCATTACTGGAGGTGTTCAGGAAGAGGTTGAACAGTTACTGGTGGGGGATGATCTAGGCATAGCTATGTCTATGTTTTACTATAGGTATTTCTCATGCTTCTGGGTTTTGCTGGTTGCCCCACCCCCTCTTTCTGCTGAGGGTGTCTTGGTCTTTTTATGCCTCCCATAGAACTATTGGGCATTGGCTACTGCCAAGGCTGGGGGTTTTGGCTGGAGTGTGCCATTGCTTCTGCCAGGACCTAAGCCAGAGGGTCCTGGCTAAGGGGTCTTGCCACTTCACTCAGCCAGGCCAACTGCCAAAATCTGGGGTCAGGAAGAAATTTTACCCCCTGGTCAGTTGTCATGGACTGTGGGATTTTTGCCCTCCTCTGTAGTAGGAAGTGTGCCCCTCTACCTGGGATCTTTTGAGCATTTATTAACATTTGATCAAAGCAATTCACTGGCAACTGTGGTTCCCCTGCTTTACCTGTAGCAGGTTAGAGTGTCATATCTTGAGTAGTGTCAGGCTTGATGGCAGTCTTACGAAGTATTTAGATTATGGATTGTAGTCATATAAAGAGTTTAGATTATGGATTGTACGGATGAATATGGATGATCCTGACTCAGGTCAGGGGTTGAACTAGACCTCTGGAGGTCCCTTCAAACTGTACTTTTTTAAGATTCTATCATCTGAGCTAGGAGAATCAGAGAGCCAGGTGCTGAGTTCTAGGGAAGATCCAAGAGCAAGGTCAGGGAAAACTGAAGCAGAGACAGAAGCTAGGAGAACCAAAGAGAACAGTGAATGTAAGCCTTGCCGGAGTAGACTGAGGCTGTTGTCAAGCCATGTCTGCATCCTGAGGCTGTAGGTATTCTTAATAGGGCTGAGTGATGCTCTCAGCAGGTGATCCAGTTACAGAGAACTGGGGCATCACTTTAGCCTGGGAATCATGGTCAGGTATGCAGGTATGGAAGCTCAAGAGCTTGGTCTGGCTGGGCCTGATAGACCAAATGCCCTGACAGTATGCCCGATACCAAAGCCCAAAATAGCCTCCAAAAGCGTCTGATAGATCAGCTGACAATAGAAGAATTGTTTGTGAGACCCTAAAAGATGCTGCTGGCCTCTTTTACAAGGGGTTTTTAACTTTCGTTTTCTTCAAAATCTATAAATCAGTATTTATAGTATATATTGAATAGCATGGTGGCAGAGGCAGCTGCTTACCTTGCAATGGTCCTGCTATTTTTTATTATAAAATCAAGGTAGATTATCAATGATAGAAAGCTGAAATGCTGCTGAAGGAATGTGTAATGCTGATGGATTTTAGGCTGAACAAAAGGAGGGTGTGGGAAAATGCAATTAAAATTGCAATTACAAGTTAAAGTAAATGCAGTTTAAATGGAATTAAATCCCCTTTAGAGAATCAAATTTCAGGAAAACAAATGGTCATGTGAAATATTACTGTTGCACCTCAATGCTTTGATAGGTATATTTTTTAGGGAGGGGTGAACCAGTTCAGAACATCCCAAAAATCCTCCCAGCTTTCATATATTGTCCCATTTCTGGAACCAAACCAAAAACAAACCTTTCGGAATAATATATTTTACTTCATAGCTCTTGTTTCCAAGCAAGCTGACATACGATACCAGAAATTCAGTGCAAGTCTTCATGAGAGGACCTGTTTTCATGAGGTCACTGGACAAAGCTACACTTTATAGATACAGGATCTTTGGACAGATGTGGAGGAGCTTATTTAGACCAAAACCAAGCTCAGAACCATTAACAATTTCCCCATAACTAGTTGGAAATTTAACTTCCATATTTTATCAAATATAAGATGATCCCTGAATATAAGACCATCCCAATATTGAGATTATATATATGGACTATATATATATATATTTATATTTTTCCAGATATAGAATATAAATATTAAAGGGTTGGCTTGAATTCTAGGGTTATGTTGAATTTCTCCCCCCCAACCCAGACATTGCTATAGCAGGGAAAACAGACCCCCTTGCCCTTTGCCCTACTCACTTCTTTCCCATGTAGCCTTCCTGCCCTCTACCGCTTGCACCCCCCACTCCAGATCCCTACAGCCTCCCTCTAGTCTCTGCCTCTTCCTTCCACACTCCCCCCAGTCTTTCCTCCTTTCTTCCCTCCCCCCATACCAATGGGGGGAACTCATTTTGCATTTGAGTAAATACGGTACATCAGGGAGAGGGCATACCTCTATATCAGTTGGAGAACTCAAAATAAATGGCTTGAACATGAAAAACAAAGAGAAGACAAAGAGTAGGGCATTAAGGAGAAAACAAAATTGCATGCTGCAAGTGTTGCTGTTGTTCATTCTCCAGTCATATGAAACACTTATAAAAACCCACAATAATTTTCTCCACAAAAGGATCTCTATAGTTTTGAACTCATATAGTACTGTGTCAATAAAAATGATAGTAAGAGCACAATGACAGCAGACTTGGTTCTAGAACTATGCATCTGAGCAGCTTAGTCATTTAAATCAACAGAGATAAGCAGAACAGTTAGAAGTTTCAAAAGGTCAAAGAAGCTACTGTCTTTTCAGCTCTGAATCAGCTAAGAGATTCCTGTTTCTTGCAAACTTACTGCCAAGACTGCATTTGTTCATATGACTTCTATTTTTTTGTCTTTGAAAAGGCATAGTAATTAACTAAAGGGCAAATCACACCACATTGAAGAACAGAATACTGTACAGTATAACTTCTTTTCTATTTTCTCTTTCACATGACAGCTGGTTTCAGGAAGATATATTGAAATCTATAGTTTGAAGCATCTAGCATAATCCTCTTACCCTAAACACTTAACTGTTCAGTTCTTATAACAGTATGTCAGAAATTATTGATAAAGAATTCCTTTAGGTACAGTTAATTCAAGAATATTAATCATAAAAAATTAACTAAGGCTAAAGTCCCAAGAAAACTGTTTGATTTTTGTTTGTCATGTGGTGGTGGTGTTTTGAAAACTGGTAACATGATATTGGATGCAAGACCCCGATCCAATTCTGTAGACTGCACCTGAACTTTAATTATGTGAACTTTAATTATGTGCTACCTAGTGATAAAGTTTCTAATTTTGAGGTTTTCTGCTGTGTTTTTAAATGCTTGCTCTTGTGGTTGACTTGGATTTTTAGAAATCCAATCTGTTTATTAAAGTGACAGTTTCTGTTGCAAAATTATGAGAAATTCATCTAGATACAGATTTAACACTGGCCAGTTTAATATCTGATATCATTTCCAGCTAAGGAAACGTTTTCTGAATCTGAAGGGGATGGAATAGATTTCTAAAATAGTTCGTTCCCATCTCTAACCTCTATGAGCCTGTATTTTTTCTGTTGTGTACATTAAAAAAAAAAAAAGGATGAGACAAAATTTAGACTGCACATATACAAATAGAATAAAAAAAATCTTTTTCTTTTTAGGTTTATATTTTATGTGACAGGTTCATTATTTTATAGATCTAGATGTCATGGTCAGTCAAATGTTATGATCAAAATATGTTGTCCAAATTTATCCAATTCCAGTCTGATACATGTTATGCATCTCAGAGTGACTTTTGCTTTATTTTGTTTCTGTATGTTTCCAGTCACCATTCTGCTATGGAAATGCGAGTGTCCAAAGGAATCATTGAACATATCCATTTTGGGGTATATGCAGTGTTTTCAGAACTAGGATTAGTACAGTGGCGGTCTTGGGACTTCTGGCTCATGATCCTACTTGTAGTCTTCCTCTGGTTTGTGAGACTTTACCTCCATTATTGTAGCCAATGGCTCTACCTTCAAGTCATCTCAGTGCCTGTTACAAAGTGAGTAATTCCTTTCCTGTTTAAGTATTAAATGCAGTTGAATGCATAGGATTTAAATATTTGAGGCTTTCTCAATATCACAGGCTTGTGCTTTCTCAGGCCATGTAAAGACATTCAGTTTTTCTTGGGAGAGTTGCTGTTAAGGTTTTTCTCACAGAGCAAAAATGGCCACCACTGGAGAAAAATAACCTGGAAATAACCAGATTTAAATCACTCCAAGCAGAGTTTCTCCTGGAAGACTGAATATCTATACACATTCTCTTGGAAGCCACAGCTCAGTCCTCCAGCATCCCAGGATGAAAGTGTGTTACTTGCAGGACTGTACTGCTTGGCTGACCCAGGGTGGCAAACATATCAGAGCTGCCCTAAGCACTGCTGCCATCTGTTTCCAGATAGATTGAGGGTGCCTATAGAGCACATTGAGATGTGTGCACAGGGGCCTTCTGGCAGCACAGCACCATCACCAGCACTGCAAGCTCTCTGTTTTTCAGGGGCCCATCATTCAAATATTTGTTCAGGCATCTTGTGATAAGGTGCCCGGGAAAAGAAACCCGGGAGAATTTTGCTAGATCATTTGTGTGTATATAGCCTCAAATATTAGGACTGGGAGGATATGAAGTCTGTGTTTTAAACTCATCTAAAATGGAAATTTGTGCTTCTGACTGAAGGAAAGATAAAACCATTAGTACTATAATTTTATAAATACAGAACAGTGTGTGTGAGTATAAAATCCTTCTGCCATGTACACACGTGCATATACACCATACTCTATTGTAAGGAACATTAATCATTTTGGATCAAATATTTGTAAGTGGAACAACAGAAAAAATTGAGAAGCTTTTTATTCATTATTTGATTTAACCTATGCCTTATTCATAAGGTGCTTTACAAGTAATCTAAGTAAGTTTGATATGTCACATTTACTAAGAGGAGTGAAGTAATTGAATTTAAAGAATTGAACCTAAGATAAACAAAGCAGCTTTTTGCATCATTATTCTTTGGAAAAATGTGTCATGCTTGAATATTGTTCTTCAGAGGCTGTAGATATACACATGAATAGATACTTTTCTTTTAAATTTTTTTCCCCCTAAAATGTGGACTGTAATGATAACAAGAATATATACTTACAGATTTTTCTATCAGAGATGATGAAAATGATGCAATCCCAGGATGAATTTACCATGCTTTTGCTAAATTTGCTCAAACTTAAACAAGTTTGTTCAAATATTAGCTAAACAATATGTTGGTATTAAAGAAAGTACTTCAGTATTGTAGGGGAACCATTAGGGTTTTTTTCTTTCTTTCCTCTAAACTGGCATAAAATATGGGGGAATAACTATGTCCTTTCTTAGGAAGGACTAGATCACATCAGTAGAACTCTGGTATATTATTGATTCCTGTGTGGTAGAGAACAAGGCCTTCATATTTTAGGTTGGCCAAATAGATCAGTCATCTGTGGGGGTGGAAAATAAATTTCCTACAAGGCAAGATTGGAGGGTTTTTTTCCTACTTCCTCTCAGCATCATGGAAGTCTGATTTGATCACCAGGAAGCCAATTTTGTTACAATATTGTCTACTAAAAGAATCATCTTAGGCCAGTTCTAGGTTTAAACCTCAGCATGGGAGCCAAGCAAATTCTGGCCAGCATTTATGGAGGAGATGGAAGAGGACTTTTAGGCCTCACATATATTGTAATACCTTTTGTCTGTATCCTCATACACTTGCACAAGACAAGAAGCCCTCAGGTGCTAGTGGTATTCTATAGGGCCCCTCTAGATGTCCAGGTAAGGGCATGATGAAATCTGATGTCCGATCCATATAATCATGCCTCCTGCCATGCCACACGTGCATGACAGGACGGATGACTGTGGGATCCAGCATCAGATCCAATCACACCTCATTGCTGGTGCATGGGGAACCTGGGATGCCTCCCTCTGCACCAGCAAGTAGCAAGCTCTTGGAACTGGGTGTCCTGCAGCTGATGGGACTCACAGCCATGGCAGTACCTCATGTGTTGTCACAGCTAAGAATTCTGTCAGTGGTGGGACTCCCAGCCATGGCATCATGTGGTGCAACTCTGTGGCTGGGAGCCCTGTCTTACCATCTGTGCAAATTAAGCTGGATAGAAAGCAGCTATAAAGTTCTTACACATTTTCCAGCTGTACTTTATAGCTGGATAGACCTTTTATTGCATGATAGTTACTTTGCACGTGTAGCCAGTCTAAATTAATTGTGCAATTAACCAATCAATTGCATAATACATGTAAAGTGTAGAGGGGGCCATAGATAACTCTGGGTGGCCAAACAAGATACCAGGAATCAGCATGACCAAGCCATCAGTCAGTTGCATGTGTTAAGGTCAAGGTTTGAATCATCTAAACTGACATTGGGACACGCTGGTATAAGAGGTTGCATTTCTTAAGAGTTAAAATTATAGTAAGATCAAGAGTGGTTGAAGGAGCTCCACAGATCTGCAAATCAAGCCACTTATGTTTATATGCCTAAATATGCCTTACAGGGTGCATCTACACATGCACTTTACCATGGAGTAGACTAATTAGTTCCACAGTAAAGCATTATCATCTACACGTGAGCCAACATTAGGGTGCAGTAAACTAATTAACTCTGCTTTAAAATAGTATTGTCCCTGACAGTCTTACAGCAGAGTGATTTAGTGCACTGAAACTCATGTCTAGATGCTGACAGTGGGCGTACATTGCATCCAGTCTGCCCAGTCAGCCAGGGGTCTACTCCACTGTGGCTCAAATTACTGCTGTCCCGAGTGCATGTGTACAAACTGTACCCAGGAGCAATTTACTCTGGCTTGAACTTCTCTGGAGTTTGTTTGCATTAATTGCATGTGTAGATTCACCCATAGGAACATAACTTTAGGCAGCTGCATTTGAAATGTTTTCTTATGACTCAACACTGCTTTGTATTTAACAAAGCATTTATTGGGAATGCATGTCTTCGGTGTTGGCTAGGCTGTGTTTGCTTGTTGTGTATGACAGAGCTTTTCAAATCACTCACTTGTGTTAAGATGTAAGGAAGTACTGGTCAATACCTACATGTTGGTCCAGGAAGCTGTGGATTTTTTGACACCTTTGTGCTTTTTTGGGATGCTCTAAGAGTTGCCAGCATTGTGTTCAGAGAGTTTGGCCCTTTTTTCTTTTTCTTGCATATGGTAGCTGATTTGAGCCAAATCAGGCATTTAAACCTAAGGACACAAAAGCAGTAAGTATTGCTATTGGCATGCACTGGCTGGCAACCAATATGCTTTTACTGACAATTGTTATACTTTTTTTTTTAGCATGGTAGATGCAGCAATACAGATAACTGAATTTGTTGCTTTTTTATTTCCAGATTTCAACTTTTCCCTCACACTGTTGAACTGTGCTACCAGATCTCCTTGCTGCATACTAGTGAAGAGGTGGCCATGGTTGTGGTGGGACCTCTAACCTTGAATGCAGTGATGCTTCTTATGATTCTGATCAGATGGGGCTGTCAGCAAGTGTTTGACTCATTCCCTTCCTTCTTGTCAAAGTTTATCATGGCTATAGGACTCTGGACAATACTAGACCCCTTGGCAGTGTTTATAGTGGATGCGTTCCTGGGGGTAAGTCACTTAAAATAATGTGGACATGAATCTTTGATGTAAAAGTTTATTTCAATCTTTGATGTAAAAGTTTATTTCATTCAGTGAATCAGTGAAAGATGTGAAATTCCACCCCTGCAAACTGAATATGAAGTTTTAAAAAAGAATTGAAATAATATTGTTATGTACATATTAATAAAGCTTTTGTCTGTTGGATCCCCTCCCCTCCATTTCTGTATAAGGGTATGTATTATATATAAGGCTATATATAGGGCTATAATTAAAAGGATCAACTAATGAGTGATCCTTAATATTAGCATTTCATATTTTTCTATGTGCTTTCTAAAAACTTAAATGTAGAGAAATTAAGCTATAAAAATACAAAAGCAAAAAGAAGGGTTATAATGTCCTTCTCTAATATGCAGGGTAGTTAATACCATTTGTTAGTAAAATTAGAAATCGCTTATAAGGCTGGGATTCTGAGACATTCTTATTTCTACTATACATAAACATTATTCTCTTCTTTTCACATTTAAAATCATTAGTATGATTTCATATAGTAAGTACTATCTTCCATGGATTTCAAATGCTTTAGGGATAGATATTATAGATATGATGCCCAATATCAGATAGGGTACTACTTGTACCATTACAAATTCACTACCAGTGTCAGGTCTCCTAATTCTTAAGCCCCAGGCTTTTTAACTGATGCTTCTTCCTGTTACTTTCTTTATTGGGTTTTTTCATTAAAATCCTGTTTGGATTTGGACTAGCATGGCAATGGTTTCATTTTTTACCATATATATCGAATGTAGCAACAAGCTGAGTTACATGAAATAACTCTGTCTTTTTATCGATAGCATAAAACAAGCACAGTCCTTTATTCTAGTTGTTATTATTCTCATTTAGGAATTATCTATGGCAGTGGTTCTCAACCGGGGAATTTGCAGCCCTCTGGGGAGCCATGAGCAGGTTTCAGGGGGGCCCAAGTGTGGCATGGGGAAAAGCCCCCTCAGCCCCCCAGGGCTGTTAATCCTGAGGTAGGGGCAGGGGTGGGCCTGCCCCATGTGGCCTCACAGCCTCCATCTTGTGGGCTCCACACTGGTTCTGCTTAGGCGAGTGGGGCCTTGGGACTCCCTGCCACCGAGTCCTGCTCACTGCACCCTGGGCCATGTAGGTGTGGCTGTGGAGCTGGGCAGTTGTAACACAGGTAGGCCATGGAGTTTTTATAGCACAATAAGGGGGCTTCCAAAAGAAACAGGTTGAGAACCCCTACCCTATTGAGAAGGAAAAAGGAGTTTTCTGAATCTTCAACTTTGAATTACTGGTGTAATTAGAAAATTAGATTGAAAAACTAAAGATGTCTTTGTCTTACTTTGTTGTGGAAAGGCAATGCAGGAATCCTCTTCCCCCAAGTCCAGGATGTGTATCTGGAGGTTAGGAAAATTGCAGCTGCTGCACAATATTAACTTAAAAGGAGAGTGGCTAGACTTATAGTAAATTGCCTCTCTAAAATAGGGCTACATTTTCAATGTGTGTAGGAAAAGTAGCCTGGTAAAACAGAAGCATAACAAAGCATCTGGGTGCCTAGAGCAACTCTTCCCTTCCCACAAGTGCCACTCAGGGCACCTGCACTGATTGCCCTTTCCTAGTTATGCTGCTGCCCCACAAAAAAAGTGATCTGATCTTGAAAAAAGCTAAATACTGGCAACACCCGTTTGATTCAAGTTTGTTTCTGTGGTAGTTTCTGTGGCACAAGAATGTTGTTCTTAAGTCCATTCATATTCAACAAAACATTTCAGTACATGCTTAAGTCCCTCTTAAATTAATGAGACTTAATTAGGTGCTTATTATGTCTTTTGCTGGTTAGAAA
Organism: Crocodylus siamensis; assembly: GCF_052110815.1. Taxonomy (NCBI): domain Eukaryota; kingdom Metazoa; phylum Chordata; order Crocodylia; family Crocodylidae; genus Crocodylus; species Crocodylus siamensis. The sequence continues at coordinate 129,761,046 of NC_143397.1, read as the reverse complement.
TGAGCTGCTGAATCAGGACCTGAAATGTTAATGATAATGTTAATTTGGTATTATTTTATTGGCTAGCCATAATTAGGTTTTTTTTTCCTTGAAATTACTTTCCATGGGAATTTTGCTATTGACTTCAGTAGCGAGTTTAGTCCAAGCCAGACGGGATTCATTATTAATAGATGCCAATTAAAAAAATGGACTCTTGTGTCTATTCAGAGAAAAACCTGAAATAAAAATAATATAAATAAGTTTTTTATTATATGTCTGGAGAAGTTCTGAGAATACATTTCCCTCCATCCTTCATACTCAAAATCTGGCAGTGTTATCTACCTCAGGAGGAATCCATTTGTTCAAATATTACACAATAGTCTTTCTAAAATGAAACTATCACTTATGTGAAGTTTTTGTAATCCATTTGTAATATTTTTTTTCTTCCTGGCATTCTTTCAGCAGCTATTTCAGATTTACTTGCCAGTAAATGTATTTTAGATCCAGCCTTTTGAAACTGTTGTTTTGGTAAGACAAGGTTCTTTAGATAAATCTGATGTCTTGTATTAGTTTCATAGTTTCATAGTTTCTAGGGTCGGAGGGGACCTGAGCAGATCATCTAGTCTGACCCCCTGCCATGGCAGGAAAGATTACTGGGGTCAAATGACCCCAGCAAGATGTTCATCTAACTTGAAAACCCCCAGGGTAGGAGCCTGCACCACTTCTCTTGGAAGTTTGTTCCAGACCCTAGCCGCCCTGACCGTGAAGTAGCGCCTTCTGATATCTAGCCTAAATCTACCCTCTGCCAGCTTGTGATTGTTATTCCTGGTCACTCCAGGCGGTGATCGGGGCAACAGTAACTCCCCCAATGCCTGCTGATCCCCCCTGACTAGTTTATAACAGGCCACAAGATCCCCCCTCAGCCTTCTCTTGTGGAGGCTGAACAGGTTCAGGTCCTGTAGCCTCTCCTCATAGGGCCTGCCCTGTTGTCCCCTGATCATACGAGTGGCCCTCCTCTGGACCCTCTCCATGCTGTCGACATCCCTCTTGAAGTGCGGCGCCCAGAACTGGACACAGTACTCCAACTGTGGCCTGACCAGTGCCGCATAGAGGGGGAGGATCACCTCCCTGGTCCTGCTCGAGATGCATCTGTGGATGCATGACAAGGTGTGGTTGGCCTTCCTAACTGCCTCCCCACACTGCCAGCCCATGTTCATCTTGGAGTCAATGATGTCAATTAGACAAACTCAAAGCATTGGAAAAATTCTTCTTAGCAAGCTTTCAGGCACAAACACCCCTTGTAAGGCCTGCTAAAAAGAATTTTTCCAACTCTTTGAGTTGTTCTAATTAAAGATATTGGATTTACCCAAAGAATCTTGTCTGCCTATGTCCTTAGACCACCATGGCTACAACCCACAACCCTAAAACATGTTGTGGTAATGCACTATGAGTTATATTAAAGTGATAACATGTTTTAGTATTCAAATGATCTTATGAAAGATGACAAATTGATAGCCCTGGAGATTAGGACTAATTCATAATTGTTGTTATTAAAGAAGAAATACAAAATAGTTGACAGAAAAAGTTTTTTATTTTTTTAAATTAACAATCAATTAAAAGGAACAATTAAACATCTGATTCTGTAACCATTTGGTACCTACCACTATAGAAGAATGGGTCAGTGGGTATGGTGCAGGCCTAGGAGCTGGGAATGTTGGTTCCATGTTTCTCCTCTATCAGAGTCTTCCCCTGGGAACTTAAGTCATTTAAGGTCACCCCCAAAAAACTAATTTGGTACCACAAGTGCAACCTTCGCAGAATTTAGGCATCTTATAAAGTTGTTTCAGTGCCCCAGATTCTGCTATTATACACACACAGATGTGCCACCATCTTGGCTGAGGTCAGCATCTTGACGCATCTTATGCTTGAGGCCATTCAAGATTCATACACTAGGCACCTCCATGCCTCAGTCTCCTGAGTGGCCCTTTTTGGTAGGTGTGCTTAGAGCATATTTAACATGCCCCAGCAGCATTAAGCTCAGTAAAAAATGCAACAGCCAAAATCACTTTCATTCAAAAACAGACAATAGGAGGAAGTACCCAGCTTTTATATAAGATAAATGATTAGAGCACTTGCTGAGTAAGTGGGAGATTTGAGCTCCATGTCCACCTTAGTTTGGAGAGATTCTAACACAAACCTTTTTCCCCTAGGGGGAGTATTCAGGCTACTGATTTTTGTTGAGTTAGGCCCAGATCTTTGAGAGTATCAAAGAATTCCAGACTCATGGGCTAGAAGGAGAAAGAACAACATGGAACATGACTCAGTAGCTCAGTGATGTGCGTCTTCAAGAGATCAGTTAGTTCAATTTCCTTCTCAAGGCAGGATCATTACTATATGAACCATCCCAGAATGTTTTCCTGGTTTGTAATAACTTCTTTTGATGTTCCAAGTAGACAGTTAATTGCCATCCTCTTTATAGCAACCATTTATAACAGAGGGGCTCAACCCCTGGCCTGCAGGCCACATCTGACCCATGCAGCTTGTGACATTCCTCATACGCCAGAGAATTGGGCAGTGGAGGAGTGGTGGCAATTAACACTGCCCACCCCACTGTCCCCACTATCCAATTTCCACAACTCCCATGGCCAGATCAGACCCAAGCTGAGCCTTTTGCTAGGCAGCCAGATTGGTCCCAAGCTGGGTCTATTGCTATGTGTATCAGGCCTGGGTAGGCTTTGTACCCATGTGACTGGGCTGTTTCCCACACTGCCCATGCCCAGGCCCATGCCCAGGCCATTGCCTTGAAGCTAGACTGGGCATTGGTCATGCCTGCCTATATGCTGGATTGGATCCCCATCATGCTCACCCTCAGTGCTGGATCTGGCCTGCATATGGACCCACCATGGCCCATCTGGCTTGCAGGCTGAAAAGGCTGTGCACCATGGGTTTATAACCACTTTCAGTCATCTCTTTTTAAGACTAAAGAACCCCATTTCTTCCAAACTTTTCTCATATGTCATGTTTTCTAGAACTATAACCAATTTTATTGCTTTTCCTCAGATTCCTTCCAGTCTGTTCTTCCTGTATTATTCTTAAAATGTGGTCCCCCCATATTAGGTGTAATACTCCAGGAAAAGTTTTATCAATGATAAGCAATGCTTTCTTGTTACCTTTTATGTCCCAATATTATTGGGACCAGAGACTCAAATCCAGGATCCTTCTCCTTTGAGGTAAGAGGCCTCATTTCTAAGCTATGGAGACGTAATCCATCTTGCCACTCCCTCTGGCCTTTTGAATCTTGCAGTCCTGCATATACAGGTGCAGTTTCAGCGAAAGAGGTAGAGTGTGTCCATTCTCAGCTTTGCCCTCATCACCGGGCTAGAGGTATTCCCATACATCAAAAAACTGATGAAAAATAAATTTCCTTTTTCTGTTGGTACTTGAAGACCTATAAGACACACAACTCAGTGGTTTTGTTTCCACTGGGATGTCATTAAGACACCAACACACTAATTCAGTGGTTTACACGTCTTTTTTGGACCAATGAATCACAGTCAACTTCCAAAATATCTTTGGAGAACTGTACACCTATATTAAACCTTGACCTCAGCAACCTTCAGTGATCTGCAGATCACCATTTGGGAACCATTGCATTGGTTGGTTAATTAAGATTAGAGATAGTTGACAAATGGCGGGGGGGGGGAATTAGTTTTTAGAAAACTGTTCCTTTAATTTATGGAATATCAAGGCATTCTTGTCACTGAAATGTGCAAGCCATAATGTAATGTGAATCTGTGTGTGTAACAGCAGGAGGAACCAGGGGGCAGTCAGCAAAGCTGTGATATCTGTTAATTTGGGCTGCAAGTCCCAGAAACCCCCAGGGCCTGGGGCATAAGGGGAAAAGGAAGAGGAAGCTTGAGGGTAGAGTAAGGGGAAGAGAGAGCAGCATGCATGTAGAACCTGGACAGCCCTACACATAGGAGTGTACAGTGGATGTGGAGATCTCACTGACTTTGTCAGCCAGGGCTGCAGATCAAAGGAGTTGGACTCAGATTTGGGAATACAGTGGTGGTGGGAGCACAGCGGCAGTGGCCGGAGTGCAGTGGCAGCAAGCAGAGGAGCTACTGCATACGCTCCTTCTGATGCTGCCGGCAGTAGGGAGACGGGGTGGTGAGCCCTGACCAGGGGTTGGTGACCACCCACAGATGCCACCAGCAGTGTTGGTGGCAGCCAGTGGGGATCATGAACCACCCACAGACATTGCTAGCAGTGTTGGTGGGAGGGTGGTGAGCAGTGACTGCTTGCAGGCACCACCAAGCCTTAACAGTGTTGATGGCATCTTTTTGTAGGGGATGCACCCCCTATGCATCGCCCCTGGATTTGGGCAGCTTCAGGCTCATGTTTGAGCACTCTAAGGAGGGGCTTGTTTGGGGACACCTCTAGAGGTATAGTGGGGGAGGAAATAAGGTGCTGAGTGTAAGTTACCATGGTGTTGATGTTTCTTTAGCATTTACCTGTTCCCTCCAATTTGCCCATTGGCTTCTGATCCCATGGGTGACTGATGCCTCCTGAATCAAGAGGGGGCACTTGCCCCACCAGCAGCCAGTCATTGAGAGGCGGGGAGTCCCCCCACAGCTGATCATGCCAACCGGGGGGATGGGGTTCCCCCATGGCTGATCACACCGATCGGGAAGTGCACTGACACTTGTGGGTGCACTGCTGACACATCTGGGTCAGTGTGATTAGCTGGGTGGGGACTGTGGGGATCACTTCTCCTGGCGCCCCCACCCATCGGCTGGTGTTCTGAGGAGGGGTACTAGTGCTCTTGCCTGCCCCTCTGCCTGTCACCTAAGCAGGCAATGCTGGCTGTGAGGGGGTGAACCAGTGCTCTCAGGGGGTACACAGTATTCCCTATGCATCACCACTGTGTGACCCTAATCTCTATGATTTTCTATATAAAAGTGGGAACTCCCCCTTGCTTCCTGTCCCAGTTTCTGGTGCTGCAGGGTTGGCATAATATTAAGCCCAATGAAACAACATTTTTTTTAAAATCTAGGAGCATCTGACTAATTTTGTACCTTCTTTAGCATGTTACAGATCTTGGTACCTTTTTCAGTGCAGTTAAAATGAGGATGGCCCCATATTAAGGCCCTTTTTGTAATTTTAAGTTAAATTTAAATTGCTATTAATAAAAATAGTACAATTTAACTAAACCAGGAAGTAGGGTATATGAATATCATTTAACTTTTGTTAAACCTTTTGCTTTTCATGAGCAGCTATTAACAATACTAACTGATTATTACTTTATGTGGTTATAAGTTACACTCAGATACTACAGCGATGGAGGCCATGTAAGTGTCAGCATAGATAGTTAAAGCTATTTGGTAATATTGACTTCAGTGAGTCCGTATCTATTTCCTTGGAGAAATTATTAAATAGGAGAGCCATATCATAAGAGAATTAACTTATTTGTCAGTTCTGCATTGAGGTATATTATTTTTTGTTGTGGCTTTTCAAATTCTGATATTTTAAAATTCTGAAATCCTAGAAATTTGTCAATTTTTTTATTGAGGGGGTCAACCTCTCTCAGCAAACTCTGAGCAAACCTCTGCTGTTGATCTTCTTGTTACATCCTTTGTGTTTTTCATCTAATTGGGTCATGGTAAAGTCCTGTAAATTCACTTCCTGCTTTGCATTGCTAATGGAGAAGTTATGTTAAGTACCACGTAGTAACATATACATACATTCTGACCCTTGAGTTGGGCATCTCATGTAATTTATCACCTTCCATTTCAAAATATAGCAACAAAATGTTGACTTGATTTGGAAAAGAGAGTTGTGTAATGCAAGCCTTAAAAGCTTATACTCACTTGTTGTGTAATGTCAGCCTTAAAAGCACATACTCACTTGTAACATACTGACTATTTACTGTATATTGTAAGAAGCTAATTTTTTCTAATGATAAGCATAGATCATTTTTAGAGGTACCTGTTGGGATCATGCCCTGGCACAAACTTGTATGCTTATTCAGTATTCATAAGAGGTTACTACCCTAGTCATTTTATATTGTTCAGTGTAGAATTTGAATTTGCACTACACCTACAAAATAAGGTGTTTTTTCTCCATATTTATCTTGTTTTCCTGCAATGTATCAGTTAATCTATATACTGGTTTATGAGACAGCATGGATTTGACTCCACATGCTGCCTCTGCAGCATAGATTTTCGTTGCATTAAAAAAATCAAGGAAATAGAGAAAATAGGTAAACCAACTATGTAGCTGTTTGGTTTTTTTTTATTTTATGGAGCAGGATCCTAAGTTTTGTTTCTTCCAAATAAAATTAAATAATTATTTAAAGAGGTGTTCATTCATCTCTGTTTATAGATAAACAGGTTTACTGGGTTTGGCATTATCTTTCTTTGATTTTTACCATTTATTAGAGACTTACCTACAGAGTTGAGAAGCCCATTGCTGATGCTGCAAAGCTTTATTGGCTCTTTTTAAGAACAGAGCAATCAGGAATTCCTGGTGCATTGATTACCTTGATGCTTTACACAAGTCTGTTCATCGTTTCATCTACAATATTGTATATTTACTTTCTAAGGTAAGCCCTCCTTTTAATTGTTATAATTCTGAAGGAGCTTATGCTCAAATCAACATGCTCCACTAGTGTTTCATCATTTAAGATGATGTGAAAATATGTATATAATTTATATGGACAGCAGGTAGTGCACAAAGTCACAGATAATCAGGGAGTTAATTCTAGCTCTGTTTCTATATCAGAGTTGCTCAGAGGAAAACATCATGTTTCTCATCAGAAGGACAATTTATGGTTTTATTGACTTCCAGTACAATGTTGAACTACCTCTAAGTGACTTAGGAACCTAAATTATACTGGACGCATCTACATGTGCACTTTAATGCACAGTAGCCTATTTCATTGTGCATTAGAGTGTCATGTCAAAACCATACTAATACACTAATAGACTTTAAAATTAAGCTACTGAGCATTAAGAGTCACTAGAAAGGCATGCACTTTTGCTGCTACTCCTTAGGGCAGCCTAATGTGCATTTAGCTAGTACCTCTCATTAGAAGTATTAAATTTAATGTGTAGTAGCAAAAACGCATTAATGAACATGTAAATATACCCAATGACTTTCAAAGTCCCATTGATTTTTGAGAATAGGATGCAGATGTCTACCTGGTTGTAAGTACTTTGGAAAAATTCATCTTTTAACTTACAGGTACAGAATGGGTCAAGAGCAGGAAAAGAAGTACGTATCGCTCTTTGGATTCCAATTCAGCATTTCCTTAATCCAGCCATAACCTTATTCATCCCCAGGTGTTACAAGATCAAAATGTAGAGTAGTTGCGGATCTTTCCATTGCTTAAATATACTTTGCCCTACCTATTCTGGCCTTGAACTTCCTTTTTGTATATGTAAATGTTCTCCCCTCATCTCCATCATGAGATATCTCCAACCACTCTTCTTACCACTTCTTTACCAGGCAGCTTTAGCTGTACTGATATCATTGCTGTATATGGGGCATTAGGAACAAAATAAATGGGTTATCTGATTGATTGAATGAATGATTTTCTTTTTTTTTGATTCTGTGTAACACTCAGAATTTTTTACTGGTACTTGAGTCACTCAATGATACACTTTAGACATGTACACATACATGTTCCATACAAAGGCAAGACATTCTTACACTTTTAAGGATAAGAATGATCACTATCCTGTTTGCATCTGACCTAGCCATTCCTTTGTCTTCCTCTTTTCAGAACTCCATTGCAGCAGACAGAACAAGATAAATGGCAATCTAAATTTCTACAAAGTATTTCAAAGCTTCTACATTCCTGGAAGCTGTACACAACTCCAATGTACTGGTAGTCTAGTTAATTAGTTTTTGAGATGTTAATGCCTTCTTAATCATTGACTTAATAGTTTTGAATAGCTTCATAAGTTTTAGCTGCTGTCGTTTATTACTCAGGAAAATTAATTTAAATTAAAACATTTGTAAGGCAGGTTTTTATGAGAATATTATGAACATCTTCATTGTCTGGGGAACAGGTGCAGGATCATCAAAGATTCTTTCCCTTCTGGATCAATCTTCCCATAATGTTTTCCAATAAAAGAGGGAGAAAAAAACTTAGCTGAAAAAAATGCCTCTTTGGACAACACATTTTAAAAATAATTCATAAGAAAATAATAAAGCAAAAGATGGACAATACAACTTATTATACTGCATAAGATTTTCAGAGTGTTTTCCTTGATGGTAAAATCATGGTACATAAAATGCACATGGATTTTAAAAGAAGTATTTAAAGTACTGAATTCTGTGCAACAAAACTTAAATTGCCAGCTCTCTGGTGAAAGGTCCATTTTTTGTTCTTTATTTGTACAGCATATGGCACAGTAGGTCCTGGTTTTGTACTACGGCTCCAGGACACTACAGTAATACAACTAAATAAAACCACTTTAAATTCCTTTAAGGGAAATACATCTGAGCTAATGGGGTTTACACAATATAAATATGGCCACATATGGATCTAACATGATCAGTGTCATAATTAAGCCTCCTTTATAGAGAAACTACTGAATTCCCAGTTACTGTTATAGCTGATATGGCTAGTAGAAATATCAAATGAATACCTAGGAAGCCACTCCATTCCAAGAAATAATGTTTTCTGGAGTAGAAGGAAGAAAAGCACTTGCACACCTATTTACATCTTTCATAATCTAAATACCATTGTTGTTCTTTGTCTCCCATTGGTTTTCATAGGAATCTGTGTCTGAGTAAAGTAAGGAATGTTCACATTGTTCTGTAGTGCACACCACACTCTCCCAACCTTCTCCCTGTCCCTAACCTGCCAGCCATTTATATTAAAAAAAACTTTAAAAACCCTAGGTCACCTTCCATAGCCACTAAGCCCACTCCTGAAAGCTATCCTCAAAGCTAACATCAAATCTCAAAGCTCAGCTTTTCCCCAGTCCAACCCTCCTCTCAGTAGGTTCAGTACTCACTCAAACTGAGCAAAACACCAGAAGTCAGCTGGTGGCTCTCTCTTCTGGGCCCCAATTCTTATCTGTAAATGCCTTTCATGAGAGAAAATCAGAGAATGAAAGACAAGTAGTGGTCATGACTCATAGGAGGGCTCAGTTCCTTCCCAGTAGATCTTTTCTAGGAATCTGTCTTCCTTAGTCTCTCACATGCTTTGTATGGGCAACAAGGTAATATTGAAGGGGAAAGGTGCCTTGTGTAGCTTTGGGTATTTGAGGTGACTCTTAGAGTTGCCTAAATAGAGATAAGGAAGTACCCTAAATTGCATTGGCTAGATGCAACTTTCTTCATGTTACTTATAATAAAAATTAGAGTTAGTTAGCAGTGTGTCAATGAAATGTCTTCTTTTTTTTGTAAGACAATGCTAGTTCATTAAAATCAAAACTGATCAAGGTGATTGATTGGTTTTGATAAATTTCCTGAAGATAAAATTTTGCAAAATGTTTCAAATTGCTGAAATATTCTCTTTCCAGATTTTCTACATGAAATGGTTCAACTGTGTTCAAAAAGACTGTCATAAATTTAAGTTAAGCCCATCCACATACTAAAAATGATTTTGATTTTCCTCCAGTTTTACAGAGGAAAATATTGTCAAGCTCTCAAAAATTCTTGCATTAAAGTCACAATTTCCCACCCTGCTCTGTTAAAATGACCTCATCATTTACTGACTTGAGTAAACTCTTTCACTGCTTATTATAGCATCCTTAACAATAAATCTTTTTAAGTGGCCTGTAATTAAACATAATTTGATGTTCTTTATCTTATAAAATAAATAAATTGGTGAAATTTTATACTTGATTTTATTTCTTTAGGTAACAGCTTGTGATTTCCAACCCTCAACTCCTTTCCCTGGAGCATTAGCAAAAGATATTACTATTGCCATGTTTACAGAAACCATGTTAAAATGTGAGGAAGGAATCTTTTAATAATTTTCCCATATAAGAAGAAATTACAGAAGAAGAAATTACAGTGTGTGACGGGCAGAGGAAAAGTATTTTTTTGGCAAAATGCACACAAAAAAGCTTGAAGATAGAGGATTCACAATTCCTAATTAATTCAGAGTTAATTACATAGCCGATAATCCTGTACTTAAAATCTGCATATAGAAAATGTTTGTGGAAGCAAATAGACAGTAATTTAACAACATTCAATTTTATAACATTAAAAAAGAAGAATGTTACATTAAATGCCAAGATTAGTGGCAAGTTAACTCAACTACTGACCTGGAATTTCAAAGATCAGTAATATACAGTATGAAGAGTACGTTAAGGTGAAGGGAAGCCATGGAGCCCACCTGCTTGGCTTTATTTCTTCATCTAGGTTGAATACCAATTGTGACATGATTTTTTTTCTGGTTATGTTTCTTTGAATAGCTTGTAGCATTCAGGAAACCTATGCTATGCAGTATATTAATCTCTCTCTGTTTATAATGTTAATTTTGAAATATCTTAATATCTTTTTGGTTTTTATTACCAATTTGCAAATGTAGCATGATTGTGACTTGGCCTGAATAGGAAATAATCCATTATAGATACTCATTATAACAGCACATGCAGCAAGACAATACTTAGGAATAGGGACCAGCCATGTGTTCTAATCCTTTCTCCTGTGCACAGTTACGTGGGAAGAAAGCAGCAAAATTAGAATCTGAATGGCTTTAGCTACTCCCCAAGTTCAAACTAAGAAGGCAGTGCAGAAATGGAAGTACGCTCATTCCTCTCTCTCTCCCTTTCTTCCCCTCCTCCCCACCCTTCCTTTTTTCCCTGGCTAATAAAAGGTCACCTGAGAGCCAGTGGAATTGTCATACCTCCCATAAGCCTGTGTAGTTAGATTTTGAATGAGTTTGGGATTAGTAAGAGGGGGGGAGATCATCTGAAGGCTCCATTAGCATTAAGCATTGATATGTTCTGATGTTTAAGACATAAAACTGTCTGAAAAATTAATTGACATCAGGATTTTTTTCAAAAGATTTACAATATTTCACCTGCTTTCACAAATAGCTTTTCCTGTGGCATGTTTTTTTTACTATACCATACTTTTCAGTTCTCTACCAAAACATGCGCATGCCATGCAAAAAGTGAAAAAAAACCCAAAATATTTATTTCCAACAAAGGAAGTTTAGCTTGTATAGGTTTTAAGTTTTGAACAAAAGATAGTTGGCTCTTATTTTATATGGTGTTTTATGGCCATCTTGGAACTACAAAACTTGTGTGTGTGTTTAACTTTAGGCATTACATTACATCAGTAGGACTATTCAGAATAATGCATAAAAGTAAGTAGCGTGGAAGTCTTCACCAGATCAGGGGTATGTTGGATCCTTAGTTAAGTCCAACAACTCTTTTCTAGACAGTATGTAATACAGTTTGGATGCTGTACCTATTACATTTTTTTATGGATATATATAAAAGAATATGCTCCATTATAATCTGGAAAAATACCTGACTACTGGTCAGCAAAAAATAGAGAAATGGAGAGAAGCCCAAACACTTCAGACATTTGTTGGAAGAATATCAAAGAGAATTGAATTAACAACCACTTCACACAGAAACAAATGTGCTTTTATCCTTAGGCTAAACAGCAAAGGTTGGTTATTAGATGTATTTCAACGCATTCACAGTGATGAAACTGCATTCTTTGTTCCATTTGACCTGGAGATCTCCAATCAGGAGCTGAGCTACGTCGTGAAAAAGGCTGAGCAATGGAGAGGAATCAATGGTGAAAGACGGAAGGTGAGTAGCATAGAAAAAATTTGTAGAGAGATGGTAATACGGTGGCCTACATACATGCTCTCTTTTCATGGGTTTAAAGTGAAGGAAGAGAGGTTCAAAGGAAATAATTCATAAAGAGCATTTGAGAGCAAAATTACTTAGTCATATGCTCAGAATCTCATACAAATTACATCACCAATGACAATGCAGACTTGGGATGCTCTAACTTCCTCATTCAGCTATGTCAAACTAGCAAGAGTGCGTGAGAGTTAAGCCATCACATAAGTCCCTAAAGTAACAGAGTTTTGCAGTCATTGGAAGTAAACATGGCTCATACAAAAAGTTTTTTTCCATTTCACTGACATCCCACTGAACTAAATTGTGAAAGGAATGAGCTTGATAAGCTAGAAAGGTCATAGGTGTATCTCACTCGAGGGCACCTGCACCTCAGTGAGTCACAGTTGAACTTCTGTTCCTACCTAGTTACTTCCTAGAGTTCCACAGAGGCCTGTGATATACCAGGAGTTCCATGCAGTGAGGGAGAGTAGGATTAGGTGGGCTGAAGTTAGGGTGCTGTATTTGTGTCAAAAGTGGGCAAATCACCATCTACTGAACTTATAGTCTCTTCTTTTAACCTTTGTTAAAAGCAATGTGGAGAAAGAACCATCTTTTATTTTGTATTTATTTGCTGGATCCCCAATTACCACCACAATGCAAATAAATTACAACATCATAATAGACCAGCATATCTGTCTTTCTCACTGTATAGCACTGAACCATCGTTATTGACTATTTACAGTACAATTATTAAGAAAGTATTAAAGTGCATGTCAACCAGGTTTACAAATTTGTGAACACCTCTGGTCCTACTGTTGGAAAAAAATATCTGTTTGGTACAAAATGGACTGTTAAGTCCTGATATGCAGACAGCGCATCTACATAAGATGCTTTACTGAGCAGTAGACATTTACTTCACAGTAAAGCATCGCCATCTACATGTGCAGACACTTACTAGCAGAAAATTAGTCTACTGAATTCACTACCTGCATAAGCAGGTAGTGAATTAACTGTGCAGTAGTTACCGCACAGTAGCACATGTATAGATGCCAACAAAGAGCAAATTTGCTTCTGGTCACTCTCACCAGCAGGGGACCAACCTCAGGCTTACCCCAGTGTCGTGGGGCTTAGAGCTCCTCCAGCCCTGGGGATGGCTGGGGTGGCTCTTTGCCTGCCCAGCCTGGCCTTTAAAACTGTGCTGTGATCCCAGGCCTATGACACCTTCTGCCTGCCTCTGGCAGTCGGGTCCTGTAGCAGTGGCCCTGTGCCAGATGCAGCATCATCACAGACACTGGTGGTATATGGGCCCAAGCCCACTACCTGTCTGCCTTCCAAGTGCTGTGCCCCTGGCTGCAGGCCCAGACCCAGCAGTATCTGGACCCACAGCCATAGTCCCTAAGTGACATCAAGGAAGCCATGCTACCTCTTCCCTAATGCCCTACATCACATCCTGACGACCATCTGGTACCAGGATGAGATTACAGACCTTGTGGCACTGTGGGATGATGCCAAGGTCCTGAGCCAGTTTGCCCAGGGTGGGCACTCCAGTGCCCATGTCTGTGATGTCCAGACAGGTACTGCGCACAGGACCATGCCCTTTATGCAGCAGCTAGACTATGTCCTCACTCCCCTTGATAGAGCCATGCCATTTTCTTCAGCATGGATAGTCTGTCAGAGCCTCCACTGTGGCCTGACAGTGATGACTTCTCTGTGGGAGAGGGCTCCTAGGGGCACCAGGAGCACATCCTAGTATATTCCCCACCCCTGGCCTTGTTCAGCACCTCTGGGAGCCTGGGCCAGCAGCTACCACACCAGCTCCAGTTGCGCAGCCCCTCCCAGGAGGACAGTTTGGGGATGGCACCACCTCTCCTAATGAACTCCAGCTCCTTCCTGGTGGCGACCACTATCCAGAAGCCAGGTGCCATGCTCTGCACCCCAGGATGCTGGTGGGAGTTGCGTGTCTTTGCTGCCAACAAGAACAGACTTGGACTGCTTGGGAAACCTGTCATTCCCATTGGTAAGCCCTGCACTGGGAAGATAGCGCTCCCCTCCCTGGCCCTGGCCCTGCCCCTCCTCCCTGCCCTGCTTGGCTGAGCTTCCCTCTGGCCCTCAGTGCTCCCCCTCACTCCCCAGTGCTCCCCCCCACAAAGCATGCAGGGAGGTGGGAAGTAGTGCAAAACTTTATTGAGCAGCCAGTGCCCTCTCAGCTATGAAGCCATGGAACTCTCACACATCAATGCCTGTGGCAATGTCATCCTCAACCACAGGTGGCAGGAATGCATAGCATAGGCACAGGTACCACCCCAGGTGGCAGCACATGTTGTGAGGAAGCACGGATTTGCCCAAAGCACCATCGAAACTGGAAGTAGTGGGTCAGACACCCCTCGGTGTGTGCAAACAGCTCCTTGAGCTGCTTCCAAGTGATTCTCACCAGGGGTATGCTTGGGGCACAGGCCATGTGTGGTAGGGTCCCTACCATGGGGCACTTCTTTGAGCTACCCTGGGGCTGGGGACATGGGAGGAGACTGCTTGGCCTGTAGGAAAATAAGGGGAGGAGTGGGTCTGGAGCAGCTGTGGCAGGCACTGCAAGGATCCAGTCCTGGCCCAGCTTGGGAAGGAGGTGTGGAAAGCAGGCTGCCTGCAGCAAACACCACGTGGGCTGCCTGCCCTCATGAAGCAAGCAGGGATGGAATCCATGGCTAGCAGCTCCCTGTACCAGGGTCTTCCTGGCCAACTTACCATGGTCCCTGGCCATCTGTGTGTGCATGACCCCAGTTTGAGGCCAGGCACTGTACAACCCCCTAATATAGTCCATGTTACCCCTGAAATGTTGGAAACTCTTACAAACAGTCTGTTTCTCCTGGCTCTGCAGGTCTAGCAGCTGCACACAGGAGAGTGGCACCAGCTGCCACTGGGGATGCACCTTCAGTGTCACTGCCCCCTTGGCTGGGGCCCTTTGCATGCACCAGCATGCAGTGGTCCAGCAACAGCAGACCAAGACTGAACCCTGATGCTGGACTGCCTGGTGATGGAGGAGTGGCTGGCCTACTCTCAGGCCTTGCATGCTGAGGACATTGCACGTGAATGGGAGAGAGATCAGGAGAGGGCCTGGGAGGACTGGGCATTCTGCTAGATACTCCTAGCCCTCAAAGATAGGCATATCACCCTCCTTGAGAGGTTGCTGGAGGCCTAGGAGTGACAGGCCACTGCTATAACAGTGAAGGTCATGGAGGAAGACTGCTGCATGTTGGACACCATCCTGGCCCTGACAGTTTCTTTTGTGTGCCTGCTGCTCAGCCCCTGGCCCTGGCCCTGGCCCTGGCCCTGCCTGGGCCTTGGCAGCTTCCCAGCCCAGGTGCTTGCCTCCTAGTGGGCTTGGTTTGAGGTGCCACAGCACCTCCAACAACCAGGGTCCCCTGCTCCAGCACCCACCCCAGCAGGGCCCCCTGCCTGAGCCCCCCCTTGCTGCTTGCCTAGGCTCCGTGAGGCTCCTGAGAAGGAGCTGCCCAGAGTGGGGGCCAGCACCAAAATGGGCCCTGCTAGCTCTGACTCCAGGCTGCAGGAGGGAGAGCTGGCCATGCTGGCCAGCAACTGACCTCACCCCCGGGTAAGCCCCCCTCCTGCTGGCCTCAGTGTGGCAGCTGCACCCGTAGTGGTGCAGCCAGAGGTTGGGGTGCTGGGTGCTTGTTCCCAGGATCCACCCCATAGCTGTGTCCACCCCACTGCCCCCCACCCCAGGAGGACACACAGAACACTGTACATAATATTCATGGGGAAAAGGGTGCTTTATTGGTGGGATTGTTGATGGTGGGGTCTGTATTTGGGAAGGGAGGGTGGCATGGGTCTGGTGTTCAGGAGGGAGGGTGGGACAGGGTCTGTGTTTATGGAGGGAAATAAAGTGTTTTGCAGAAAATTGTCCATAGTGAGCATGGTGCTGGGGATGCATGGTGGGTCTTGGGTCCATGGCCAGCCACTGTTGCTGGTGCCCATCACTGTTGCTGCTGCCACAGCTGCCACTCCAGCTGCCAGGCATCCTCCACCCACTGTGCCTCCTCCACCCGGGCCTTGCGGAGGAGCTTCCCCCAAGCCTCGTAGATGTTATACAGCACACAGGGTATGATGATGACCCGGGGGATGTTGCTTCTGTGACCTCAAGGTGGGCAGTGAGGATGCACCAGCATCCCCTCATGCAGCTGAAAGTGCACTCCACCAGCGCACAGGTCCAGCCCTGGCACCCATTGAAATGTCCCTGGTGGGGGTCCAGCTGGCCAGTTTGGGGACACATGAGCCAGGGGAGGAGTGGGTAGGTGGGATGCTTGATGAGGAGGGACAAGACTCTCGCCTCACTCAGATGGAGGTCCAGCACCTGGGGTCAAAGTGCCTGCTGTCCACCAGGGCTGGCAGGGTGGAGTTCCAGAACACATGGGCATTGTGGGCTCTGCTACCCCAACCAGTGCTGATGTTGCTGAAGGCACCCTAGTGGTTGACAATAGCTTGCAGCATGATGGAATGTGGAATGTGGAATGTGGCTGCAGCAGGGGTGATCACCATGGGGTGGGCAGGTGATAGGAATGTGGGTCTTGTCTAGGGCCCTGATGCACTGGGGGAAGCCCAGGGTGTGGAACTCCAATACCACCTCTGGGGGATCATGGACCCAGAGCATGGTGTGCCTCAGCACATCTTGGAAGGCACTGCAATCCTCCAGGACAGCCTCCCCAGTGGTTACCTTGCCCACGTTGAAGAGATGGCTGATGTAGTACAGGCTGGTAGGCATGGTCAGATTTAGAACAGAGATGGCCAGCTGGATCTCTGTGGGGAGACCTGCTGCTCCAAGTGCAGGTGGAGGTGGTTGAGGAGCTCCTGGTATGTGGCCTGGGTCATCTGGAATGAGTCCAGTCATTGCTTATCATCCCAGCTGTGCTGGAAAACATGGAGCCACCAGTCCTGGCTGGTATGGCAGGCCCACAGGTGACAGGACAGGAGCCCTTGGTGCTCATGGACAGCACATGTGGAGTCATCCATGTGGGCATCTTCAGCGTCCCTGCCAGAGTCTGGACAGTGGCCCAGAGGCTGGTTGGCTTCAGTGTGGAGGCAAGGGACTTCTTGTGGAGTAGTGAGCATGGCCACATGCCTGCATGACACAGAGGGGCAGACAGAGCTGGGGCTGACCTGGGCCAGGTGGCAGTCACTGTGGCAGTGAATGCAGTCAGTATGCCAGCAAACAGAAGCTTGGGGCATAAGTCATCACTGCTGGGGCTGTGGGGTAAAGCAGCCATTGCAAAATGGACACAGGCTTTGTAGACAGAGTTGTGGAGAGCTGTGCCAGCATACTGCAGACTGCTTTGAGCCAGAAAAACAGGTGACCAGGGAGCACCATGTGGGACTGCTTCTTGAAGAGTGCCCTGGAACCCAGGCAGCGGTTGCCAGAGCCTCCAGGTCTCCAGCAGGGGGATAGAACAGGGCTGGAGAAGTCCTGGAGTAGGCTACTCTCATAAGCAGCAAATCTGCTCCCAAATGGCTGCAGCAGCCTTTCCAGGGCTGATTTACTCAGTAAAATCAAGTAACATTAATTGCATGTGTAGACATGCCCATTTATAGTTGATTTTATTTTCTTTTTTCTTTTTACATTTCTTTTTTATACACTGAAACTGCCACTTCAAAATAAGGTCTGCAAATTTTGTAAGTCTCTTTAGCTGCATCTACAAGCTCAGCAGTTTATATAAATGTATAACCTTAGTTGTCACTGCTTTAAACATCTGACAGAGTTGTAATTATTTTCCTGTTTCTTTCTTGATGACAGTTTGGACCCCATAAGGAGAAATAAAAAGGTGAACTGGCCAACTGAAAGAAAAAAGACTCAGATAGCTTAAAGGGCTGTGTAAAGCTTCGGTAGCTGATTCAATTCAGAAGAGATTCTGCCCGATTTTGGGGACTGAATCTCTGAATCCAAATTGAATTGGGAGACCAATTAAAAGAACTGAATTGATTTGGAAAAAGATTCAGCGATTCAGCTGTAGACTAAACAGGCAGCTGACACATGCTGGTAAGTTTGTTGGGGTTGAGGGAGTAGGGAGGGAAGAGATGTGGGGGAGGGAGGGATTGGGGCTAGGCCTGGGACAAGGTGCCCAGCCAGGGTGGGGTGGCATGGGATATGGGTCTGACAGCACTCAGAGTGGGGGCTATGCCTTGCTGCTGCTTGCCCAGCTGGGGCGGGATGTGGGTGTGGCTCACTCTGGGTGGAAGGAGGCAAGTGGGAGCAGTGCCTGGTTTTCTGCGCCATCTGGCAAGCGGCAGTACCACCCCCTCTCGTCACCCCCCCACACTGGCTGGCAGTGTTCTCAGCGCTGATGCAGGCGTGGAAGCCCTGGAAGCAGAGGCTCTGCCCTGCTGCCACTTGCCCATGTAAGTACAGCTTGCTCTGGGTGGAATGGGACAAGTGGCAGCAGGGCAGAGCCCTCACTCCCGGTGCTGCCGCACCTGCATCAGTGCTGGGAGTGGGAACTCTGTGCTGTCGCAGCACTGAAAGTGGGGGCTATGCCCTATTGCCATATGCCCCCTTCCACCTAGAGCGAGCCATGCCTGCATCCTGCCCCTCTATCATGCCAGCTGGGTGAGTGGCAGCAGGACAGAGCCCCTGCTCCCAGCACTGCCATGCCTGTATCCTGCCCTCTGCCCCCCTCCCTGAGTCCTGCGCCCCCCGCCCAGCTGGGCAGCTTGTCCCAGCCCCAGCCCCAATCCCTCCCTCCCTTTCTCCCTCCCACCCCTTCTCTCCTTCCCCCCCCCCCCCACCCAACCCCATCAGACTTACCAGCTGGAGCCAGCTGTGTCAGCTGCCTGTTTAGTCTGTGGCCGAATCTCCAAAGTGGTGGCAAATCTTTCAGATCTGATTTGATCAACCCGAATCAGGACAGTGATTCAAAACTCCAAATTGAATCACTGTCATCAGAATAGGCCAAATCCGAATCTGAGTCTGAAGCGAATACTTGCTACCATAGGCAACTGGTACGGGGTGCATGGGCCCCCCCAACAGGGCTGGTACCTCCCCCTATGGCTGACACTGATGCTGTCAGCGGAGCAGGTGCCCCCCTGACAGGTCTGCTGCCATCAGCATCTTCTGCAGGTGCCCCCCCAGATTCAGGAGGCACCAGTCATTCATGCTTGCCACTTCATACAGACCTAATAGCTTAGCTTTTCCTCAGTGTGAAGTACTGAGTTTTACTTAAACAGCGTGAAGGAAAGAGTTTAAACTGTAGAACTGCAAACCACAGCAATCTGCTTAAAACAGTCCCACAGTTTATACAGATCAAAATTAGTTCTTTTTAGCATGAAAAAGAGTGGTTTAATAATTAAACATTCTAAAGTAAATCAAAGGAAAAAAGACATTTTATGGTAATTTTCTGTTTCCTTTAATACATGAAAAAGAAGGTGAAACAAAGAATATATAATTAACTTCCTAATGTAGCCAACCAAACTATATGGAAAAATGTGGTATATTAAGCAACTGCAAATACCCTTTTTTTTCCTATTGAAGAGACAACTACAATATACTGATTGTATTCAACACATTGTTTTCAGAAGTAATCCAAAAAAGATTTAGCAAAGAAAAGGAATGAAAGTAAGGGAGAGGAGTAAAAGGTAAGTGGAGGAGAAAAAAATAAAGGAAAATGACTTGTACAATGATAAGTAGTTTAATATTGAATAGAAACCTAAAGTATTGAATTGAAATCTATATTATTTACTTTTTATAATAAATGGCAGGTGTTTTTATCCATGTTGAAACACTGAGAAAAAGATCAATCAGAAATGGAAAAAAAAAGTCCTATTTTGCTGAGAGTGTGCAGTTTTCCATGGCCAGAATGCCCTATTTACAAACCATAGCTTTGGTTTTACCATGAGACCTGTTAGCAGGGAAATCACACACCTGGGTGGAGTTCCAAAATGTCCCTTCATGTTACATCCATACACTCCCAGGTCTCACAACATGTGAGACCAAAATGCCCTGATCTTCTTAAACTCTTATTTTGTCTGAGATCCACTAGGGCAATCATGTGTCTTAGTACCACTGGATTGACTGAAACCTGCAGGGAATTAGCAAACAAAAAATTTAATAGATTTCCTAGATTTTTACGGTTGGAAAGGACCTCAGTAGATCATTGAGTCTGACCCCCTGCCCTGGACAGGAAAGAGTGCTGGGGTCAGATGACCCCAGCCAGGTGTTTGTCCAGTCTCTTCCTAAAGACCTCCAAGGTAGGAGAGAGCACCATCTCCCTGGGAAGCCCATTTCAGATTCTGGTTACCTTTCCTGTAAGAAAATTCTTCCTAGTGTCTACTCTAAGACTGTTCTCTGTCCGTTGGTGGCTGTTATTTCTAGTTACTCCAAAGGGTAAACAGAGTATCTCCTATTCCTTGCTGCCCCCCCTGACGAATTTGTAGATGGCTACTAGAAACCCTCTCAGCCTTCTCTTGCAGAGGCTCAAGAGATACAGGTCCCTTAATCACTCCTCGTAGGACCTTTCTTGCAGGTCCCTAACCATACAAGTGGCCCTCCTCTGGACCCTCTCAAGATGTATGGATATAAAGAACAGTGATTTTTGCTATGCTACTTAAGAGATACTTTAGCACCTAACTCAGTGGGCTCAGAAACAAATCTGTGTGTGTAAGGTCTGAGGGCAGAATATGAACATTTTTTCTCAGCCCAAACTCTTGAGCTGCCTGTGCAAAACATTAATGTGGTGGAGACTTGAATGCCCTTTAGACTGAACATTTCTTCTGTTCCAGTCTGTTAATAACATTATTTTCTTTCCTCTTTTAATTATTAAATGTCTGTTTTTTGCATAGCTACTACTTCTATAGGTAAAGGTTGTCTAATAGAAAAACTTGAAAAGTACACAGTTTGTTCCATGTTGTGCTTAATGATGGCTCATGGATCTGCATGCATCTGAGGACAAGATCAGGGCCCATGATTGCAGGTTTTTTCTGGTCCTTGGCCTGGCAGATTCCAAAGTGACTTTTCTGGTATGAATTTGCATAAGATATTTATCTTGTCCCTTTCTTTTTCTTATATTTAATTGTTCAGAGTAATCAGTATGGAAGACACATCACCAGGCCTAATAGCATACATTATTAATGTGTTAATTTTTAAATAAGATACCAAATTAACTGTGAGGATTTTTATAAATGAAAGTAGGAGAATGCCATATCTTCTATCTCTGTATATAAAATATATTTTAAATGGAAGTAGTTCAAGTAAATATTCAGTCCAATCTTAAAAAGAAATAGATCTAGGCCTTTTCTTGCTATGTGCTTCTCATTTCTATTCTCTGGATTAAAAATTACCCCATAAATGGATATTTTATAATATGCTTAATTTCCTTTTATTAAATTGATAAATGCAGCAGCAGAGGACACATTTACAGTATGATCAGAATTTAAGGTTATTGCATTTTATAATTTTTATATTGTTCAGACAAGCGATTTGTCATTCCTGGAAAGACAGCCAGGCCATCATTTCAAAGTATTTTTAGCCATTCTTTTGATAGGAAAAAGGTCACTTTCTGTAGTCAGGGAAGACATCACTCTATTAAACTAATTTGCCTACATGCAAATTTTGTCATTTTTACCTCATTAACTATTTATCATAGAGTAAAAAAATATATATATTCATGAAGGGGCAGCTAGCAGCCTGATGGAGCTGGAACTAATATTTTGCAACTCTAATGATTTTTTGCATCCTTAATTAGATAGCATAAGGTTGATATGATTAGGTCAGGATGTAGTGTTTTTCATTAAAATACATTTTAGAAGCTGTATTCATAATCTGCCCTTGCAATTAAATAATGAGCCTATGAGTTTAATATTATCGACCCAATTATTATCCCATGGAAAAGTATACCTTTAATAAATTTGTGCCGTAGGACCTTCATTAGCAACAAAGCAAATTGTATTTCCAGGTATACAGATTACGCAGACATAATCACATTTATGTAACTGTTTGGAAAGTATCTAGTGGAAAGGATGGGGAATTTTGAGGACCAATGTATATTTCAGAAATGTATTTTATTATTTGTGTAGAGCTAACTTAAGTTTTATCTAATGAGGCATGCTTTTAGAGCAGGGGTGTCAAACTCATCTTGCCAAGTGGGGTGGATGAGTGACATGAGGCTAGTCTTCCACTCAGATTGGGCCCACAAAACAGTACTGGATCCAGTGTATACGGCTAGTCAGGTGTGAGCACTGTGAGCACCCAGGACAGGGCAGGTGTGTGGTGTGCTATGCGCAAGACAGTTCTAGTCCCTCATGCTGCATGGAGCATGTATCAGATCTGGCACTGTGCATCACGAGTAGTACACACTGGATATGGCCCTTCATGCAGCATTCAATAGGCACAAGCTCTGGTCCCACACAGTGTGCAATGCCTGATGGATCCAGCTTTGCATGCTACATTTAGTGTGCATAGCTGGTCCAGTGCATGCCACACATGACATACGGGTCTGGTCCAAGATTCACAGACAGTCCAGTGGGCTGGATGGTAAAGCTCCAGGGACCACATCTGGCCTGCAAGCTGTATCTTTGGCATGCCTGCTATTGAGAAGTAAAAACAACACGTACTGGGCATGTGTACAGATGCACTTTAATGCGAAGTAGACTATTTTACAGAGCATTACAGCATCATGTAAAAAACCATGATATTATGCTAATGCACAGTAAAATAGTCTACTGCACATTTAGTGTCACTAAAAAAAAGTGTGCAAATGTGCTACTGTACATTAGCACAGCCTAATGTGCATTAATTTAGTACCTCTGGGCATTTATAGCGTGCTCTAGGAGGCAGGGGTGAGGGGTTGGGTGGCACAATTTAATTAGCACAGCTCCAAGAGCTGCACTAATTAAAGCAGCCAGAGTGTTATGTGTATCAGTGTTCCTATGCTGAAAAATGGTGGTAGGGCACTTTCAACTAAAACTCATCAAACAAGCCTTAGTTTAAAGTGCCTTGCCACCATTTTTCAGCACAGGGAGGCTGATACACATGAAGCTAGAGTCTGCTGAAGTGCAGCAATTACCATGCTTCAGCAGACTCAATTAATTGAGTCTGCTCTGATGCATTATACTTACATAATGTCAGAGCAGCCTCCTTGTACACGTATAGGAGCCCTCACGTTGGAGGTACTAAATTTAACATGCATTAGAAAAGGCGCGTTAATACATGTGCAGACATGCCCAGTGGGCATGCTGTGAGGCACAGGAAAACACAGTTGGTGATGGTGATAGTGTTGTGCATATGGGCTCATAGTAGAAACAGTAGACCCTGATGCTACAGTCTGATCCAGGGATGTACACCTCTTAAGCCTGTAGGGAGGCTCATTTAAGTTATTCTTTTCATAGAAGCAAGAATCTTCTGGACATAATGCACCCCAGGGTCAGTGCCATGATTAGGACAGAAAACAGAACTATACAATTGGTTCAGCACTAATAAAAAAGACTATGGGATCAACATTGTTGAGTTAGTTTATCCTTTTCTTTTTGGTCATTGAGTCCAAATGAATAGTGTCAGTCAGGTAAGCCTGTATACTTAGGGCTGTCAAGATCAGGCTGTTTGCAGGGTCCAGTTCTTCTACCTTTAGTAACTCATGTTGAATCCAAAACCTTTGGAATTACTTGTAAAGCACTGGACTGCTCAGATTGAGTACAAGAGATGGGGTCCAGCTTGCTATGAAGTTACTGTATTTGGGTCCAGGTCCTATTCTGACTAGTAGGTATCTACATGGTACATAGGGGTCTAAGTGCTATTCCATCTCACTTGAATTCCTGGAAAATCATTAGCACCAAAGATGTTTGGTTTCTTCCACTCATTGCTTTTTGGGGCACAGTCTTAAGGCTAAGATATTGGTGTATTACAGAAGTAAATGCATCAGTGGTTTTTCAGGGACATGAGCAGGCTGGAATAGGGTTGCATTAAGACCATGTTGCACAGGACTCTTAGAATGTGTTAAATGCACTTAAAACACCAACATCTGCACATTTAAAGAGGATAATGTGTGCTAAGTGCTCTCATATCATGTCACATGGTGGTAAAATTCTAGCTTTTTGAGCCAGGAGTATCTCCAGATTGTATTGAGGAACACGTATTGAGCCAATGTGGGACTGCTCCATGGAAAAAAAGTGATCAATAGCAGTTCTGGGACTGGAACCCAAAATCTACTCCATGGATCCCTGAGGTGATAGTGTCAGTCAGCCGTCTGGTATGGTCTAACATTTTAACTCATAATATAGCATGGTAATGCTTACTACAATCTCAGATAAAAAGCATGCTAAGTAGGGTGACCACCTGTCCCTAATTGGATGGGACAGTCCTGAAATATAAGCATCAAGTCGTGGGCCTGGGCTTAATGTCTCTGGGACAGCATTTGTCCCCGATTCCCCTCAACACAGTTCCCATGTATCACTCTCTCAGTATGCTTCAGAAGGACAAACCCACCCATAGAATGCCCCCCCTCCCCCAAGGAAAGCAGCACTCCCCCTCCCCCCCCGGTTCTGCTATGTGCATGTATGTGGGGCTAGGGGTGGGGGGTGGTTGGCTTGGCTCACCTCACCTCTCCCCACTCCTCCAACCATGTCCTACTGGTGCCCTATGTCACCCCCATGCTCACTTGTTGTAGAACTCTTCCAGCTGGTGCCAATGCTGGTGCCAGTGGTACAACCCATCCCCCTTTTCTTTTTAACCAGCATGTGTCTCGCTTTTGCATAGTGCTAAGTGTCATAGTGACAAGACAGTTAGAGGTCTAAGTGAACATAATGCTTAATAGGTGGAATGGAATCTGGCCATTATCCAAGGAAGATAAAATTCTGGCCACTACACCATTCAAGAAAAAAGAAATCCTCCAAGCAAAAAGTGTAGGTATAGCTAATGTGGACCTAAACTGTCTCCACATAGAGAGAATTCCTGGAAAACAAACCCTATATTCAAATAAGATAATATGAAACGTGTACTTGAAATAAATCCTGATGCACTGCAAAATGTATTTTAATGAGACTTGGGCTAATTTTCTAATTCTAAAATGATATTATAGCAAACCATAAAAAATTACACAGCAGTAGTTTTTTGAAAGGACAATATATTGGTAATTATCTTGAACACACAAGATTACTGGAGGGCCCATTATCAATACAATTTTTGGTAGCACTTTACACTAATTTGCATTTATTACTCTCAGGCCAACTATTAACATGTTAATAAATAAGTCATTAATACTTGTTATTTAATTGCTATCTATTTATTCCTGTTCAATAATGCATTAATTACTCATTAATAGTTAAGGGCAAAATTCTGTCCTTGCAAATATATCCTGAAGCTGAGTGGGGCAGGATCAAGTCTGGCCATGTCTCCATTACTGGAGCATTGGTCCAGCACAGACTGGAAAGGGTAAAGGGATCCTTCATAGACTTTATAGGTGCTAGGGCTGGAAGGGACCTTGGAAGATCATCGAGTCCAGGCCCCCACACGAAGGGCAGTAAGTCAACTGGGGTCATAGGATCCCAGCGAGATAAGCATCCAATTTGCTCTTGAAGGTGTTCAATGTAGGTGCTTGAACCACCTCCAGTGGCAGGCTGTTCCAGACCTTGGGGGCTCAGACAGTAAAGAAATTCTTCTTTATGTCCAGCCTGAAACAGTCTTGCTGAAGTCTATAACCATTCGACCTCATCATCCCTTGGGGCGCTCTGGTGAACAAACATTCCCCCAGATACTGGTGGTCACCCCTGATAAACTTATAGGTGGCCATCAGATCACTCCTGAGCCTGCGCTTTTCCAGGCTAAAGAGCCCCATGTCTTTCAGCCTTTTGTCGTAAGGTCTGTTTTCCTGACCTCTGATCATGCGCGTGGCTCTCTTCTGGACTCTCTCAAGCTTCTCCACATCCTTTTTGAATTGTGGAGCCCAAAACTGGACGTAGTACTCCAGCTGCAGCCTCACCAAGGCTGAGTACAAGGGAAGAATGACGTCCTGGGATTTGCTTGAGAAGCATCTATGGATGCAAACCAGCGTTTTGGTTGCTTTACTAGCCGCAGCATCGCACTGCAGATCCACCACTTCAGAATAAAGTGTGAACACTATTGGTCCTTTGAAAAGAAACAGTGGTAGTTTCCAGCTAGTTGTGCTGTGACATAAATGTTTGGACCTGATTTAAAGTCCTTTGGAGTTAATTAAAATATGTCCATGATGACTGGGGATATGGGCAGTGGTCTTCTGTAGTGTGGATTTATCTATAGTCCCAAGCTCATTCTGTTTTCTTCAGGGTTAAAAACCAACTTTGCTGGGCATGGGGCAAGCTGGATTAGGAAAAACAAAGGAAAGACTAGCAAGGCTAAGTCCAACATGTTCAGCACTGGGCAAGATCTGGCATTTACTGTGTTGCAAGAAACTGAGCTTCTCTTTCACCCCTGAAATCTGGAAATCTCAGAAAATATAAATAATTATTCATTTAAAACAAAAAGGGGTTTCCCATTTTGAAAATCTGAGCATCCAGGATTGGTACTTTGCTTATCTGGATATATTATAGGAGAGTTGAAAAGGAATGGTTTTTTGTACTGTAGAGGACTCTGTAACTGGCATACTTCCTGGGTGAAGTCTGATGCTCCTTTGAACATGACTGCTTATAAACAGAGGATGCTAACATTTAGACATAGAAAATATGATTGGGCAAAATGCTGAAAATAAATATCAGTCTGATCACATACATAGCTCAAATGCACCTGAAGTTTCTATCTAAATCCATAGACAGTTATTGGGTGAAATCTTATCCTCAGTGACGTAAACAGGAGATTTGCTATTTACTTCACTTGTGGCACAATTTCACCCATGACTCTTCAGAAACACAGAGGAAATGTGGTGTGGGGAGAAATTAGGATAGGGTTTATGCAGTTTGTTGGTTAGAGCTAGATCCGGACAGCACACTGAACACTTTTTGGGAGCTGCTGAAGATCCTCTGCTCCCACTGGCTTAAACAAAAGATGGGGGCACTCAGCTTCTTGCAAGATCAGGCAGTTGAAGAGGGGGAAAAAAAGAACCAAAGGTATGAGTGAAGATTCAGACTGATGGGACAGGAGCTGAGATCACAACAAAGGAGAAGGTGTCTGTTAGAGGACAGGAAAACTGGCAGGAAGGAATGTTAGAGATAAGATGACACACTAGAGAGACATTAGAAGAAGACATTAGAGAAAAGGCAGGTAGAAGAAATGGATGGAGAAAATTGCAATCTGTCACAGTTACTCTTGTTAGCCCTGAAAGAAAGCTCTGCCTCAAGGACTGCTGAGTCAGATATCACTTGACCTTAGGCTGAATAACTAAAGTGTTAAAAACAAACATGAAGAAGTGTGTGGATTTGTTTGCTGCAGAATTTTCGTTCTGTGGAGTACTCCAAGCACTAAGTATAACTTTTTTCAGCATTCACTTACTGCACAGTAAAAATCCCTAATCACATGTAAATTTGCTACCTGCAAATGCAAGTAGCAAATTTACAAGGAATTAGTTACTGTGCAGTTATGCACATGTAGATGCAACCCAGGAGCAAGTTTGCTCCTGGGTCAGTCTTGCCATTAGGGCTAGGGACAGATATTACACATAAAGTAATTTAAGTGATCAGACACTGGTTTAAACCTGTCAGAGAACAGCTGTTCGGTGTACATAAATGAGTTTGAGAATGGCTGAAACTGTTTTGAGATAAACCTGGTTGAATGTAGTATCAGACTTAACTGATTTGGCTCAAACCGGTTTCTGTAATGTCTGTCCCAGACCCCTTGCTGGTTTAAGATAAACCAGACACCCCCAGCATCCTGGCATGCTCTCTAGGCTGGACTGGGTGGGCCCTCCTCCTCTGCTCCCTGGCTGCAGCTCCCTCCCCCTCACAGTGCCCTGCTAAGCAGGAATTCTCCCCTCCCCTCTGCCCTGCTGAGGAGGTGTCTGTGTATTAGCTAGTAGACCATATGCTGGCTATGGTCTGTGCTGAATCAACAGGTAGAATCAATAGGCAGAATCAACAAGTAGCTGGTAATGTCCCTCTGTTCTTTTCTTAATTGTATGATAAAAACTTTTATCAATTCCCTGCTGGGCTAATCACAGCATCCTGCAGGAGCCTGGCCATGCCCCCCTTCAGGTCTATGCTGTGGAAGGAAGGGAGGGCTGCTCTAGCACTCCCTGGCTTCTAGCCTGAGCTACTGCAGGCATGTGCCTGCATTTCTGGGATGTCTGTGCAGTTACAAAACTAATTTAGCCTAGCCAGATTAGACTAGCCTCCAAAGACTGAATCAATTCAGGCTCAGGTTTTTTGAATGTCTGTCCCTAGCCTAGGGGGCCAGCCTGAGGCTAGCCCCATGGCTTGGCTGGGAGCCTATCCTACAGGCAGGTGCCCAGGTCTGGCAGCACAAGGACAGCTGTGTGGGGGCCCAGAGATCCTATGCAGGATTCCTGATGGCATCCTCCTTTCCCAGTCCCGTGCCCACCACCTGGGGCCCCAGCTGATCTAAGGAGGTGACTGGTGACCTCGTGGGATTGTGGGATGAGGCAGAGGTGCATCACCAGTTTGAGCAGGGCAAGGACTCTAATGCCCTTATCTATGAGGTACTGTTAGGCCAGAGTATATGGGCACAAGCAGTTAGCACAACAGTGCTGCATAAAGGCCAAGGCCTTGCAGGCAACGTGGATCACTGTGATCGACCACAATCATTGGTCTGGCAGTGCTCACAAATCCATGCCCTTTAAGTGGCAACTGATGGACATACAGGCCCCAACCATACTGTCTACAGCAGCATGGACAGCCTGCCCAACGCCAGCCCAACCCTGGAAGTCCCAATGATACATCACTGGTAGAGGGCTCCTCAGGTGTCCAGCAGCGCATGCCAATGAGTTCCCTCAACCAGCAGCTTGGGGAACCCTGGCCAGCACCTGCTTCACTAGCTCTGCAGTCCCAGCCCCTACCACAAGGTGCAGCCAGCCATGACACTGCCAGCTGCCAGCAGTGCCAGCAGCAGAGTGGGGGAGCCATGTACCTGCACGCTGCATCGCACTGTCTGAGGACACCACCCAGAGCTGCATGCCATCACTGCCAATCAGGACTGAGCAGAGCTGGGAGCCATGCCAGCCCTGGCCATGTGGTAAACCCTGCACCAGGGAGAGTCCCCTCCCTGCCCTTCTAACCCCACCCAGCCTGCCCACACTCCTCTGGCACTGCGTTCCCCCACAAAGCATGCAAGCAGGTGGGAAAAAGTGCAGAACTTTATTGAGCAGCCCATGACCCCACAGCTAGGTGGGCACAGGCCTCTCACATGCCAAGTAATGTGTAGATGCTGGCAGGGATGTCCTCCTCAGGTGTGGGGGACAGGGACATATAGCACAGCCACAGGTAGCCCTCCAGACAGTGGTGGAGGTTGTGGGGCAGCCTGGGCTTGCCCCCTTTACTGGCAAAGCTCAGTGTTCTGTGCCAGGTACGCAGGTGCATACCCAGGGCACCATGGTGATTATCATCAGCAGGCTGTAGTGAGTTGGGTACCCCTCTGTCTGTGCAAATGGATCTTTGTGCACCACCCATGACACATGCAGCAGGGACACACTTGGGGTGCAGCACTGGGGGGCACCTCCATGGAGGGATCCCTTGCAGGGAGGGCAGGGGTGCAGGCATTTCTCATTCCAGTCATCTGGGAGCCCTGTACATTCCTGAGCTCAGGCACTGTGGACTGTGGGGCAGCACAGGAGAGCAGCTGGCCTGCAGGAGGAGAGGGGGAGAGTGGGGTCAGCCAGAAGCCTGATCTATCCTGCCCTGGGAAAGGGGTGGGAGAAGCAGATTGCCTGCAGGCTGGCTGCCCACCAGCCCTGGGGAGCATGCAGGGATGCGGGGCTCAGCCAAGAACCAAGACTGATGGTGTCTTTGTATCTTTGGCTTTTTGTCTCTTTTTTTAGTTGGGTTGTGGTGGCCATTCAAAATCTTGGCAATAGCATGCACGTACAGATGCTTATTTCTTTTCCTCAAATCCCTGTTTGAATTTCTTAAAAATTCAGCTTCTTAAAGCTGCTGCATCGGGTGTCTTAATACATTTTCTTTAGCTGTTTAATCTTTACTGAGACCCTAGATGAAGCCTTCTGTAACAGCAATAAAGGAGTCAAGTCAAGTGCAACAAGGAAAGTGTAGCAAAAAATAAGCGTAGCAAACAATAAGAAGAAATATGCTATAATTCTTACATAACACCAAACCACCACATAAGTCTAGTTTAGGGTGTTGAACTGGTAAAATAGACGTATGAAATACCCATCTTTCACCTACATAAATTCTCAGAGTGACATACTGCCTCTTAACTCAGTGGGGGACCAAGATTTCAGAATAGCAACATAAGAAAAGGAGAATTAAATTATGCCATGTCCTAAGGAGTTGTCAAGAGATCTGTATAGATCAGGGCCTGGAAGCCTTTTGCTGGCATGGCCACCCTTTGCAACATAGCCCCCTGCCATGGGCTGTAAGTCTCTGCCCCACCAAAGCAGCCTGCATTTACCCTTGCTGCTGATCCCCACTCCCTGTGCAGCAAGGGTAAGCACAGGCACAGGAGAGCAACAGGGTCTGCAGCCGGAGGAAGTGCTGTGGAGGGAAGGAGCAGTACAGCATAGCTCCTTGCCACTGATTCCACACACACAGCCTTTACATGCCAGCTTGGATCTCTTTGCAGCTGTATCCAGCTTATGGGCTGTAGGCTGCCAACCTCTGGTATAGATGAATATGAGAGCCAGATTCACAGCTGTAGATGCATTTAAGTTTTGATCTATGTTTTGAAGTCATGAAAGAGAAGGGCCAATGGTAGGATTCCATTGGGAAAATGGCGAGTAATTTAAAAAAAGAATCAGAAACTGTTTGATATTTGAGCTTTCATAGTCTCACAAACATAGAAATGAACATTTCATGAAGCAATGAGGACTTGGATTATCTGCGCTTAACTTTGCCGGATGTTTTTTGAACATTGCACTCCCTCTGCTTTTGGTGTATTTAATCTCTACAGAGTGGGGGTGAGATGGAAAGAGACAAACACAAATATGGGATGCTGGTATAATCATGAATGTCATTAAACCCCAAAGTCCTTCGTGTCTGTATAGAGGATTGTGTGAGTGAAGGGGGAAGTGGATCCCTGGGAGAGAACAAGCCAATGTAACCTAGAAAATGTGAAGGAATCTTTTCTGCAGGTAAGCAAACCTACAGGTAGAAATATCTGAATGGATGTGCACACAATAATAAGCCCTGAATAGATGGAATGTGATGATCCAATATACTAATGAAAACAGTGTTATGAATTGAGGCCTCTGTTGGTAGAAAATATTTAACTTCCCTTTTTTATAAATAAAAAAGACTGAAAGAAGGCTATAGTAAGGCTCAAAGCCAAATAACCTCAAAGCCTTTGATCTGCAGCATGCATGGAAATACATTAATAAGAAAAAAAAGAGCTCATGGGAGCAAGAGAAATTAAGAGAAGGAAATACTTTTGTGAGATGCTTCATAGCATCTTTTTCTTTGCCACATGACATCTCATACAATGTTCAGTTGTTCCACACTGTGGACTTAAAATGAAATGACATAGTGAAAACCCCATAGTGGGGTTTATTTTGAGAAGGCATTTTTGAACTTGATGCTGGTTTTATAAAACATTCATTTTATTTGCTACAACTTCATTTCAATGTGAATCTTTTGATATGATTCTACCTAAAAATGTCCCGTACACATACTTGTATTATGTGTGTGTGTGTGTGTACACACACATACAAGTTTTCAGAGTAAACACAAAAAAATCATTTAGAACCTGTAATGAATACATTAATTATGTAAAGGCAGCAGTGCAGATGTACCTAATTAATTGTCTGCTGTCATCCTTCTGATTACTATACCTGGAAGGGAGGTGTTAATTTCTATAATACTTAAGCAGATATGCAAACTGTTTTGTCAGAGTGCTTGGACAGTGATGGAGGAGGAGTACACTTAACTGTAATTTTTGTAGTAATTCACGAGACGCTCTATTGACATGTGCTAATGGCACTTGATTGCCCTCGAGATGTTTCCACAACAGAACTCGCAAGTGCCACATCAAGGTTTGCTCAGTCAAATAGTTTTTTATCCCTACATCTAGATAATTTGTGACCACAGGCAAACTTCTGAAAATCCAAGGTGGTTTGCAGCTATTCATTGGGGTGAATCTGTCATCAGTTGGCTGGTACAGATTGGTGCACTAATGAAGAGCAAGCTCTCTGGGTTTTTTGTCATTCCTGTGCAAGCAATCCATTTCATTTCTCCTCAGTGGCAGGGCATGTTATACATCTCATCCCATATAATCTGACTTACATTATAATTTGATTCATGCACATCCTTTCCACAGAGATTAATTAGCAGCAGGTTTGAAGTTTGCAAGTGAAAATATGATAATTAGTTTTCGTAGCATGTTCACATTTCAACACTTCAGGTTCTCTCTATCTTTCCTTTCGATGAAACTGCAGTAAATGAGTGCTATTTCTCTTCTAAATCAGACTCTTGTGAGGTTTGAAATACAGACATTTTCATCAAGCTGGATAATTTCCATAGAAAATTTACTAGCTCATGAAATATTGCAAGAGTAATTCATACAAGGAGTCCCTCCTCCCCTCTGTATTATGAAGTATGATATGAGCGATTTTGAAAACCCCCAGGACTAGCCACATATTTAACAAGAGTGTTTCCTACTCTTTGGATCAAAAACTAGCTGACTCCTCAATTTTACGCAATATATAATTAATCTGTGAAACCAGTATAGAGTTGTTGGGTATTGTTAAACAGTAATAAGCTTATGCTAATACCTTTGACTTCCTGGACTCACTTTTTTTATTAAAATCAACACAGCATGATTCACTCGCATCAGACATGACAGACTCCAAAAATTCTCAGGAATTCAAAAAAAGAATGAGATACTGAAGTGAATAATGACAACATCGAAGTTACACATGTGAATTAAAATGTTAGATGAAGTATACACCTTGATGTTTTAAGTATATAACACAGTCACTAACAGATGGAATTCAAGAGGAAACTTTCATTATGGACATTTCACTGAATAATTATCCATTATAGCTGGGGATAGTTGATAAATAGAGAGAACATTTGTGATTAATATCCTCTCAGGACTATTTTGATACAATTTTAATAAAAATTTTGAAATGTTAACCATCTCTAATTCTGGGATCTCATTTACCTGCTTCCAAAACATATGCAATTAGGTATCGGCCAAGATAAGGTAATGGATTAAAACAGTCATTGACTCAACCTCCTGTGGTAATTTCATAGCTCCTGAGTGTGTCTACACGAGACGCTGCTGTGCAGTGATTACTGTACATTTATTTAGTACTTGTACAGTCCAGTACTGGAGTTACTGCACAGTAGTGCCAGTGAACACCTTTTAAGTGAGACTACTGCGCAGTAGCCTAATAAAACTGTGTGGTAGCATATTAGCACTGTTGGTGCTGTGACGCAGTACTGCACAGTATTATTCAGCTAGTGTGCAGTCAGCATCCTGTGTAGATGCATCCTCTGTTGCTATCTTGGAATTTAGCGGTAAGAAATCTGAGAACTCCCTTAGTGGTCATATGATTGGGCTGTCACTGAATTTGTATATACAATAACATTTCAATTATAGATACACTTGTATTTTGTGTGCATTTTTGTGTGCAGCTCAGGATAGCTGCCCTTTAGAAAGTCAGACCACTGGTGAGTTGTTGAAGCTCACAGAAAAGGCTAAATTCAAAGAATGAATTAATTTGGGAGTTAGCTAGGTGCTATTAGAGACGTAGTGACTGAAGCATAATCTTTATCAACCGATTTTCTTCCTAGTTATGTTTTAAATACTTAGCTAGGCATTAAGTATTGTGTTTTCCCTTAAGAAATAAATTCCTGTATCAAAAAGGGGAGCAGGGAGAGTACCCCCTTTCTCAACCATCAGTACAGCAATATCTTCATTATATTATACAGGAGAAGGTATCTGGGAAATAGAGACCAATGTTCCCTCTAAGGAGTAGCGGTCCATGAGTGCACTGCCTCAGTCCGGTGTGGGACACTTACTGAAGGGGGCTGAGGGCTGGGGCCTATTAGAGACCCACGTAATATTGCAATACTTGGACAAAAGACATACATAAGTGGAGGAATAACTTGAAGGTGTCCTTGCATGAGGGCAGAGGTATGGCCACTATCTATATTTCCAAGGAGTGCCATGATGCCTATTTTAGCGTTGGATCTAAAGTAGCAGCCATGGAGAAGCTCTATGAAAAAAAATTAAATGTAATATGTTCCCTCTCTCAACCCTGCAATGCCAGGTCTGTGAAGAGCCTATTTGCCTGAGCTCTTTGGAGGCATCATGAATTTCATGTTAATAGCTTATTCAGCACAGATATACATTTTATTTTCATGCGTTTCCTAATTTGCGATGTGTCCCCCTGCCTCCTCCCTCATAGCAATCACCAAGGGCTTCTAAGTCATAATAATTGCTTGGGTACATTTGAAATCCAGCACAAGTGTCTAAATAGCAGGCCAACTAGGCTTTGTGATTGTGTGTGTTCATGTTTTCTAATGAATGACAAAAGGGACAAGGAGGTGATGCCCTGGGGAGGTAAGAGCATAAGGAATCTCTGCCAAGAACAAAAAAAAACGGGAGGAAAATTGTCTGCTTTATTAGGAACATGATCTGTAGTGTTTTTCATCTGAGGAAGGGATTGTTGCATGTTGATGAATATGAGTATCATATCACAAGAGTGCTAAAATGCCCCTGAGCAAATGCACTCTCCTGGTTCTCTTTCAGCAGCCTAGGAGGATAAAGAAAGATCCTACCCCTGCCATCCCAACCACTGACCTGTAAAATGTGGTTACCACCACAAATTTTCCCCATATTTTTAAAGCTATTCTTGTCATTCAGCAGAATATTGGAATAGGTAGTTCAATGGCACTTGCATATACTTATTTCTGCTCATTTGTACTAAGGTGTGTTTGGCAGGCAGTGTAGTAGTCATAACAGTATAATCCCATGTTGAGACAACTCATGAATGCAGCAGGTGGTAACTGGATTTTTTTTAAACTGCATTTAAAAAAATTTCCATTCTGAAACTGAATGAAAATTTAAAACAATTACAATTTATTTGAAATTAAATAAAAACAAAATCATTCAGATTTATCTAAAAACTTCATTTTGATGAAGTCAAAATGCTTGTTCTGATTTTGATTTTTGTCTATTTATATGATTTTTGTTTACATAATATACAATTATAAAAATTGAAAGGAAAGGAATTGCAAGTTACATTTCAAACGTCAGGATATACTGGACATATTTACACATATGGTTTAATGCACAGTCGCCTATTTTACTGTGAATTAAAGTGCCATGTAAAAGGCCATGCAATTACACTAACGTGCAATAAAATAAGTTAATGCGCATCAAACATGACTTAAAAACTGTACACATTTCTTACTGTGCATTAAGGCAATCTAATGCACATTTTCTTAATGCACGTTGGAGGTATACTAAATTTAATTCACTTCAGAAAAAGTGCCTTAATGCACATGTAGACATGGTCACTGTTTTTGTTCCTTTCACTTAAATTAACACATTTCAGTGAAATATTGCCATAACAAGTTGATGTTTTTTAACAGAAAATTGTTCCACCAAAAATTTTCTAATTAGCTTTAGTCGTGTTCTTGCAGCCTGAGTGTCTTTACCATGTACAAACCTCCTGACCCCTTTTTCTAATTTGCTGTTGACGTCATTAATTAATGCCTGATAGCTTAGATTTTACTTAGGTAAAACTCTTGCTGTGTTCATCAGTCTTCCTTGCGATAACAGTCTGAGGATTGGACCATTAATTCATTAGCTCACAATGAAGGAAGCAGCCCAAATTAACTATGTTAATTTGGTTTTACTGAAAACATTTGGGGTTTGTGGCTGGATTATTCTGACAAATGGAAATAACATGCTAACAGAAAAGCCCTTTTCATTTAAAGAATAAAATAAATGGGAACAATGATATTTGACAGTCTCCTAAAGAATTGTTAAGCCAATTGTACTTTTTCCCTGGCATTTTTTTCTTTGTTTAACTTTGAAGGGTGGCAAATAAACTAGAGGCTTGTGAACCTGGGTGTTTAGAATCTCCTGCTGTTAAGCAAAGGTTTATAGACTAGCTACTTTCATTATTGCTTTATAAATGGTGTAGTTAGAAGCAGTGTGTACTGTAGCTTGAATAACAACTTTGAGGGTGTTAGATGTTTTCCTCTTTGAAAGTCAACATCTTTCCATGTAGGGTTTTGGTTTTTAAAAATATTTTTATTTTTTCTCTCTGTAGCATATTTCAACTAGTTAGGAAACACTATTCAGTATGGAAAAATAGTTTACCCTGTCTGTCTTCTCTATGCAACCGGATCTGCTGTTAATAAGGAGGTAGAAATGGTGGTTATGAATGCAGACTCATGTTCACATGTGAGCCTCTTAAACCCCTACTCTACAGCTTCAGCAGTCCAGCTGGCACAAGGTGTAGTGTCCCCAGGTCCCAACTGGCTGGGCCCCAGAAGCTCCTGAGAGCGAGTAGCCCTGAGCTACTTGCCAGGGCAGCTTTTTATACTGCTGGGGCCAAGACAAGGGTAGCTTTTTATACTGCTGGGGACAGCACAGGTGCTGGCCCCATGCTCTAGCTCACCTTGGCTGAAGATCCGGGAGGAGCCAGGCAGGGTTATATTGCCCCAAGTGGCACAATTTGCTCCATAATGAAGTGCATGTTCAAGCATGTGCACTGAAGCAAAAAGCCCCGGCTCAAATTTGCACTGCTTCTAGTTGAGCTGCTGCAAGCGCACATGCTTGAATGTGTGGATGGGCCCTAGATGCTGCATTTAAGTCAACTCTGCTCCACATACATGTGTACACTTTGACAGTTAAGTCAACTTTAAGAAGTTAAGTCAGCTTAACCGTCATTGTGTATGCATCTATGAGTGCAGCAGTCCCTCAGACTTTCAGGGAAAGTCATACCAAGGGAAATCTATAATACCCACTGATATTTCAGTTCTCCATTTTTTTATATATATATGTGTGCCCATGAGGCCTACAAGATCCAGACATTTCTATCTGGCAGGGAAACAAAGAAAGATCCATTGTGGTTGCTATCCTAAAATGTATCTTAATAGCATCCCCTTTTTCACCAGACCCCAGAGACATCACTAACAGTTTTTGGATCCTGGGCAGAGATGGCAGAGAGTAGGAGAGTGCTGAGTAACAGAGACTAGGAGAGGGTGGTGAGCCAGGAGCCATAATCCTGGTGCCCCCTCAAACCAGTTCCCAGCTCAGGTGCCCTGCTCACCCACTCCTCTTTACACTACTGGCACACCCTTTCAGTTCTCTTCTTGAGAAGCAAATTTACCTGTTCATGATTTTTTCTCTTTGTCTTGGATCTCTATACCTGGATCAACTGCTTACCCTGACCACAACCTTATCTCAACCCTTGGCTTACTATCCTGGACTAGTATTGACACTCTTTGGCCTTGGCTTTGGCCTTGACTTCCACTCTGGGAACCCTTTGACCTAGCACAATTCACTTACAATACCTCTGATCAGCCCTTACACTCATCCTATATGTGGTGAGGAGTTTCACTATGCAGGAAGTGAAAGTCTACTGAAATGTTTGGCATTACTTTATAACTGTCCCTTCTCATCACCATGAGGCAAATTGTGCCCTTACTTATGCAGGAGAGAGTTCGATGACAACAAAGTCAGGGTTCAAGGGGACTGAAGTCTGGACGGTTGTTGTATATGAAGCCAACACTATGGAGGACAAGTCCTAGCATGTTTGAATCTGGGTTGTAATGGAGCTGAGGAAAAGCAGGGCAGGAATAAGGAATGTTAGAACATTTAAAATCACTTGTCCAAGTCACTTTAAACATTTCTAGGTTTCTGAATGAGATAAAAAGAAAGCTATAACAACAGATTTTTTATGTTATGGAGACTTTAAACTTAGCTTTCTCTTATTGTGAGAAACTGTATGCATGTTGGCCAGGTTTGCAGATTTTTGTAATACAGGCATGAAAAGCACTCCTATCAATTATTCCTACAGATCAGAATTAAAGGAGGCACTTTTGCCTTGATTTAAGTGAAATATTAATACTAGCCCATCAATGTCAAATATGTACAAAAGAAGTGTCTACCTATAATTCAGCCCCTAATCTTAAATTTTGTAGTGAAAATGAAATTTGAAGAGAGAAGTTTCTGGGGGAAAGAAACAAAAGCAAAGAACAAAATGTTTTCATTTTTACTTGAATGCAACACTCTTTGCATTTACAACTTGAAGATTGGGGTCATGGGGAAAAAAAGAAAAACAAAATGCAGTTAAGCTTAATATGATTTTATTATTCTTTTTGCCTGTTGTGAGAAAAGAAAAAAGCAAATCAACAGCAAAATGTTGATAAATCATATTTTTTAATAGTAAACTTATTTTAGTCAGCTCAGGATGTGATGAATTTAACAAAATAGGTTGTTGCCTACAAAAGCTCATGCTCTTCTGATTCAGCTAGTCTCTAAGGGCAAGTTCCCACATGGGTCCATTTGCAGAGGCAAAAATAACAGTAGTACAAATGTGTACCTCTGCTGACCCCAGCAGCCTTACCAGCGGGTTGGGGGGGTCTCCTGGGCAAGCACACTCTCTTTTTGGCAGCGCACACATTTTTTTTTCCATGGCTTTTTTGACACCAGGATGTCCCGGTGTCAAATTTTGGTGCCACATTGCAAATAGGCAGTGCTTGCTGCTTGCATGTGGTTTGCAGTACCTCAGACAACTTTGGAGTACTGCAAACAACACATGTGGGCTCATCTGGCTTCTCCCTGAGGTGCCATCCTGATCCACCTTCATCTTAAGAGAAGGTAAATATGGGATAGTAGTTGAGTTTGTTTTAATTATTTGTGCCCTGATTTTCATTTATACCACGCTGATGGTCAGATAGGGCCCTAACGTGTGTGTAATTTGCGTGTCAGAGCTGTGTAAAGAGGCTTTTTATGATAGAAGAGATTTGGGCTATGATTTGGATTTTAAATCTGGCAGGGCCTCTTTAAGCTAACCATGAAGAAACATTTCACACACATGCACTCTGTTTCTTCATCTACAAATACTAAGGGTTACTGTTGTCATTTGTTGAATATGTAGTATGACTTAGAGATGGATTAAGCTAAATGTTTTTGCTTTCCAAGTTGCATTTTTTTTTTTTTCTTGGAACAAGTTTCTTTTCCTTTTTGTATGCCCAGAAAAGGTTGTGCAGTTTAAACAAAGCCCAATGGAAATTTTTGAATGAGCCAATAATGCCATAGTTCAAACAGATTTGTTCTATTTTCCGGATGACGTGGCTTTATCATAACAATACTTTTCTGTATTTTACTGGCTGGTCAGTAGCCAGGCAAATATTCTCACTTGAAAGCTTGAGATTCTGATTCCCAGTCCATGCCTTTTTTGAGAATCATTGTCATTACAGCTAGACACAAGAGGCTTTATGAAACGTTGTGATCAACTAAAATAAAATCAGAGCTAAGATGAATTTTGTTTGCCATTTTTTACTCACAGTCTCTTATCAGATATCTTGCTTTTCAGATTTTTATTGGGCAGTACATCATGAATATGTCCTGATGGTCATAGGTCAGGGGGATGAGCTTTTTTTCTAGCAGGGGGTTGGACCTCATGACTTCTTTGGATCCTTCCACCCCTTTTTTTTTATGACTCTGTAACTCATTGCTGATTTTCTTTATTTCAAGAAGGAATAAAAATATTTGTCTTCTCTAATTGTACCTTAAAAGGGGGGAATGGGGGTAGGGGTGGAGAGGACTGTGCTTCAAACTCTCTGTATATGGTAGCATTGAAATGTACATGGCATGTTTTGTAGCAGTCAGCTATTAAGCAGCGTGTATTCAATTTGGCTGGTCAATTAAGGTGTGTTTTAGGCAGGCCACTAAAACCTATCCTGCCATTAGTCTTAAGCTAGCTTTTTAAACTATCAATTTTCTTTTCACATATACCAAAATGGCTTGGTCAAATTGTGTTCTCCTGTACACATGTATTTTCATAGCAGTCAAAGGTATGGCATCCATGTAACTTGACAAAGTAAAGATAAAAAACAATTCCCCCACCACCAAAAAAAAAAAATCTCCCAAGAATGCTCAGACAGATTCCACTAAAGGTAACAGTTTCTAATGGAATAGTAGGAATAATAATACATGTGTAAAACAAATGGAAAGAAACATCTTTATTATTTTAAAATCACATGTCACTATTCTTTCAACTTCCCCATCCAATACTCAAATGTATTCTAGTATTGCCAGGGACTCCTACTTGCTGACTGTGGTAGTGCTGTGGTATTTTTCCAGAAAACAATCCAAGGAATTGTAATATTTTGACCAGAACAGACATGAGGAATCACTACACTGCAGCATTAGGATGGCTGGATAAATCACAGTTACTAATGTCAGTGGAGTTGAAAGGGTCTAGCTGAGGATATGGAAGATCTGTTTCCAATGGATCTTGCAGGGCTTCCAGTTGGTAGATTTTGAATCTAATATTAAACAGCTGAAATTAAGTACCAGTTCATTAAAAAAA
This sequence comes from Crocodylus siamensis, assembly GCF_052110815.1. Classification (NCBI taxonomy): domain Eukaryota; kingdom Metazoa; phylum Chordata; order Crocodylia; family Crocodylidae; genus Crocodylus; species Crocodylus siamensis. The sequence goes on along the minus strand of NC_143397.1, from coordinate 129,720,596 downwards.
ATACAAGCATCTGTTTCTAAAAATCTGCTAAATGTCTTATTTAAATCTTGCCAACATAGAAAAGTAGTTGCCTTCTGTTTTAGGCTGAAAGTATGTCTACACCAGTGGTTTTCAGTAGGGCAGTGTGAAGCTTCGAGCGCTGATATGATTTGGAGGAGATTTGGCCTGATTCAGCAGCCAAATGTCCAAATCCAAATCAAATCAGGAGACCAGTGAAAAGGTCCAAATCAAGTCAAAGCTCTCTGAATCGATTCGGAAAAGATTCGGAGAGCTTTGGAGATTTGGGCAGTCCCCACTTGCAGCTGCAGGGAGCTGGACCTGGACTCCGTGGTTAAGTAGTGGGCAGGGGAGGAGGGGTTAGAGGAGGTGGGGGGGACCATGGGGGGGCTCCTCCAGGCCCCATCCCCTTCCTGCTCCCTCACCCGCCCTGAGTGCCTCCCCCAACCCCTGCCTGCTCTCACAGCCCACTCATGGCTGCCCCGCTTGCCTCAGCTCCCGGCTCTTTAAAAAAAAAAATGCCCCCACTCACCAGATGCTGTAGTGGCCTTGGGGCTTCATCGCAGAGCCCCCCCCCCACAGCATGGGGCAGTAAGGGGAAGCGGGGATTGCCCCCCTGGCAGGACCTGGTGAGTCGGGACATTTTTTTTTTAAAGAGCTGGGAGCTTGGGCAGGCAGGGCAGCCATGGTGGGGGGTGAGAGTAGACAGGGGTTGGGGGCTCATGATAGAGCCCCCCCATGTGGTGTGGGGCAGAAAGGGACAGCAGAAATTGCCTCCTGCCTGGCAGCAGCCAGTGAGTGGGGCTTTTTTTTTTAAGAGTTGGGAGGTGTTGCCAGGAGAGTGGGCGGGGGATGGGGGCTCATGACAGACCCCCCCACACATCATGGGGCAGTGGGGAGCTGTGGGGATCACCCCTCTGCCTGGCAGCTGCCAGTGAGTGCCAGGCTTTTTTTCCCAGAAAGCTGGGAGCTGGGCTGGGCAGGGCAGCCATTGACAGGGCTGGGAGAGCAGGCGGTGGATGGGGCCAATTTGGAGATTCAGCTGATTTGGCAGTGGCCGAATCTCTGAATCAGATTCAGGACAGTGATTTCAATCACTGAATCGAATCACTGTCCTCTGAATCAGCCAAATCCGAAGTGAATACTAGTGGCTTCGCACAGGCCTAGTTTTCCACTTCCTAAAGTCACAGAATGCTTTCATATCACTTCTTCTGTCACAGAACCCCTATCTCTGCCTCACCAGGCCATGTAAGGTGACCAAGAGCCAGGCGACTCGGCCTCTTGGTCTGCTATGCCATTACCACCAATCTCTTTCTGGAGCCCTTCCTGAAATAATGAGTCAGTTCACCTGCACCCTCATAAACCCACTGATTTTAATACAATTATTCCTGAATTGCACTTGCATAATAATCAAGCCTGAGAAGTGTGTCCTATGTGCTATGGAAGTTACCAAAATTTCAAGTCAGTAGAGGTGGATGATTGGTCCATCCTTACTGCTTCACTTGACTGTGCCATCTTTTTGCCCCAAGATAAGGTACTGCTATAATTATGATCAACTCATGAGCTCAGCTGCAATAATAAAGTATCTGTATATGAATACATTGGTCAGGAATGATAACCATGAAAATATTTTCTGGGCAATACTGCTGAGTTCCAAGCTGCATGTGTCACCTTATCACTATGTGAAGTGTTGGTCATGTAAATTAGATCTGCCCTATTGATGTTTTTATTGCAAACATAACTTTTGAAAACTGTCCTATATTGATTTTTATTCAGTTTGGTTTCTGAATCAACACAGTTCACATGAGTTCAACAGCTTGTTCCTTATTTTTTGCCCCTTCTCAGCCCCCTCTCTGTAGTGTTGTACAGGTGTGAAATATTGCATGTCTGTCTTTTTTTTCTCACTGTAACCTATACAAAACTGGTATTTATGCAGTTTGCAAGTTATTCATGAAAGAGACCTGAATGGTTTGAACAATTAAGGTCAACACTTGAGATTTTGCAGTTCCCTTTCTTTTGTGTTCCAACTGATACCCCAGCCATAAATGTAATGTTTGTCACATTTATGTCACTCACATTACACCAGTGGGTGTCAGACCCTCGTAAATTTTCACTCGACTTGTGCCAGAGACTGATCAAAGTATGCTAGTCTTTTAATATTGTTCAGTTGCTTTCTGTGTTTCTTGGTTCTTTCTGAAAAAAGCAAGAAATCTACCAGCAGCCACTGACTTAGCTCTGCCAAGTGAAATTTAAACATGGAAGAAAATGGGCAAACTCTTGTGAGATCAGGTGGCTTCTCCCCAGGAAACTGCCTGTTGAGGGAATGTTGCTAACACCCTTCTTATGTTAAAAACTGTTTCTGCCATAGAGCTGTGCAGTGAAAATAGCAGACTTCTTGGGGGCAGTGGGAGGCTATACATTTAATGAAACCAAATTATTTTTAAAGCATACAATATAAACAGATGTTGACACTTATATCAGTCTAAATGCAAAGATACCTGCAAAATGCAACTTTCAAGTACAGATAAAATGGGAAGAAAAAATATACTAAACTGTTGGGGGGTGCTCTTTTTTTGTTTTTTGTTTTTAAATGAAATACACCGCTTCAATGAAAAGAAATTGAAAAGAGAAGATAAAATGGAAAACAGTGGGAGAGAGTGGTCATAATCTAAAAGAAATTTAAGAAAATGCATTTTAGTATGAGCAGGTTTATGGGTCTTCTAATGCATTGATCTACAGGCATAAGGAGAAGTTCCATCTCTGGAACGTACAGCATACTACATATCAATACAGTAGCCCTGTCACATTCTAAATAAAAAAATGATATGGTTGTGAGAAAATGAAATGGATCTTTTATCTAAAGAAAAGGCTCTTATTTCCTCTTCTCTTCTAACTCTGTTTCTTTTTGTACAGACCACTACTTACAAATGAGATGTTTGAAGGAGGGATGCTGATGAATCAGTTCAACAAAGAGCAGGGTGATCTGTTGAGGGGCCATTCCCCCTCCCAGATTTACCACCTAAACTTACCCACTCTTCAGATGTTGATTTAAAAGTTCAGTATTGCATGTGTATTCTGTTTTCCAGATTTGTATCATGTATGAGCATAACTGATTTGCCTATACAAACAGGTTGGCTGGAATTCACTTGCCCATTCTGTTTTCTTTATTACTCTAAAATGTCATGTATTATTATAACTCTCACAAAACTTTGAAGTATTTCCCCCTAAATGAGATTAAAAAAAATGCAAAATTGAGCAGAGACCCCTGAAAGAATCCTCATGGTTGTGTATGTGTGTCTGTATATATTTCCACAGGAAGTCGGTGATGGAGAGGATTAGACATTTGTATCAAGAATATCTCATTTAAAATGATAAAAAATGTTGGAAGCTTCATATTTTACAGGTGAAGACGATCACAAATAGTTAAGAGACCAGGACAGATTAGTTCACCTCTACCCTCTATGGGCTGCTTTAATCTTCTGAATTAATTGGTACTGGCCACAGTTTTAGAGCAACTAGACAGCCATCAGGTCCAATTCACTGTAGTAGTTCCTACCTTCATAGTGTAAAGGTGAGAAATAGACTGTCCATACCTTTGGTGTTTCTTGATTTTTTTGGCAGTTCACCATTAACATGCTTTTTTATTAATATAATGTTTCCGGAAATTGACTGGTACTCATCAAGAATGCTGAGCTTGTCATAATGATGGAAAACAGTTCAATCTGAATGAATTGGCAGGTGATTCACATTATTTCACAAACCAAGTATCCAGTAAAGATTCTATTTTTTTTAATCTTGGAGAAAGCCCTTATGCATGCTCATAATTTTTTTTCTTAAGGCTTTTTTAAACCTATAGAATATTGGTAATATTTCCCTAAATAAACTGAAAGATCTTTATGTCTAAACCATTGAAGTTTAGTTGAAAGTGCAGATGTGCCATGAGTTTCCTGGGGGGTTTTTCTGAATTGCCCACCCATCCCCATAAGAGAGCTGTGGAAAATGACATAGAATATTCTTACTGGGAACTAAAACTCATACTTCTACATGTATCGAAAAAGCTGGTCGTCAGCTGAATCAAGTTCACATAATCAATATACAGAAACTGGCATTTCTCTTTGGGGCTTTTGATGAGGTGACCATATTTCTTGAGTGTCAGAATGGGACAACCTGAAAATCCTTAACGGTGTATGTGTATGTGTGTGTTTGTGTGGGGTGGGGGGGCACTCTATTTCCTCCCCTTCGGCATCCCTCTGACCCGATCTCTGGCTTGCACAGCTGTCTCCAAGCTCTGGTTTCAGCTGAGTATGCTGGAGATTGAGGGTGGGGTGGAGTGGGGTGGGCTGGGAAGTGAAGAACTGCAGTGTCAGCTGAGAGTACCAGAGAGTTTTGCTGGGGGAAGAGGAAGGAGAGGGAAGCAGAACACTGTGGGATGCTGGAGGACCAGCAACCCCCTATTGCATTCCCTGGTTGGAGAGCAGAGGTTTCTGAAAATGGGATGAAATCATTCATTTGAAGAGACTGATGGGATGCCTAGAAAAGACATTTATAATGGGGCTGTCCTGGTACCCTGTCTTATGGGCACCCTAGATTTTGATAAGTGTTTGGTATTTCTTCTGAATTAAGAAAGTGTTATAGTTTCCTTCAGAACATTTATATACTGAAGCAATCTAATTGATAATACACTATTCTTTGAATTATATTGAACAACATGAATATTATAAAATTGGAAAAAAATGTTCAAGTCATGTTTTGATAACATTCGTAAATATATCGAAGAGAAAATTGGCAGGCCTGAGTCACTTGTCGGTTACTACTGTTTCTCCAATTTTATGTCAGTCTAATTTTATCAAAGGAATTACATCAGTTTAAAAGAGGGTAACTGCAGTGAATCAGATACATATTTAGGACATAAAAGCAAGCTAGTTTTTAATGAGATGTGAATTATTGTGATGCATCTAAGCTACTTGTACTGTGCACATTTTTAATAGAAGTGAAAGATTTATATAGTGTGATGCAACACCCCATATAAGTGGCATAACATTATCCTAGAACAAATATTGAAAGGATAATAGAAGCATTTGAGAAACAATATTCCAGATGACAGTATAGATAGAGAGCTTCTGATCTGAATTTTAATTTTCAATCAAAATTGAATATTTGCAGAGTAAAAAGTAAACTGGACATTTACTATATATTTTTACATGCAATATGACCTTGTTGGGACATTAATCAAGAGAATTCAATCATCAAAGAATGAGTTGGGTGGTTGTGTATGAGATTTAGAAGTGACAGCAATGACAACTGGCTAAACGTGGTAATCGGATGTTATGATTCCTTAATCAAGCTTCAGAAAAGGACCAAAGAACAAAACTGCAAAACAGATGCTGATGTAAAATACGTTGACCACTGCATGTATGACTTGTTTATTGATTATAGGTACTTTGATTAAGAATGCTACAAGATCTTTTAGAGCTCCTTTGCTACATTCTAGCTCAATGTGGCTTTTGGTAATTTTGGCTTTGTCCCTAGAGTTCCTAACTTTTAAGAAGCAGCCACCTTTACTGTTTAATTACTTGTCCCCCCCCGCCTTGCTTGTAGAGTCTCTGGTTACTCTGATATCCTTTTTTTTTAAGGTTGTCATTCATTTAGTTAGGTCTGGAAACCTTTCTTACAAAGTTTCTTCCTTGCTTGCGATGCAGGTGCCAGAAATTTTTTGTGTCTTTGACTTAAAAAAAATTCAAGCACATGGTCTATTTATGTTAAGCAAAATAAACCTGTGTTCCTTTTATTGTTTACATTCAATGACTCTTTTTACTATAATGGCCTCACTACTTTCTGAAATCAAGTCTACCCACAGCATTTCCTCTTATTTGTTCCATGAGCGTTTGGTAAAACAATCTCTCGGTTATCATGTGCAGGAAGAATAATTGATCCTATTAGCAGTATTTCGCCATTCTGTGCCTGGGAAGTTCAAGTCTCCTGTAATAATACAAATTTTTGTATTAGGTGTTGTTGCCATAATGGTCCAGGAGATATGCAAGAGGCAAGAACTCTTGTGGGTGATATATTTTATTGGACCAACTGCATAATTGGTATAGACATAGGAAAGCTTTCATATATCTCAGTTAAAGCAATTTAATTTATAATATGCTGTGCTTGGAATTATGTTGAGCAATATAAATACTGTAAAATTGGAAAAATCTTCAAAAATTTTTCTGATACCTAAATACACTGAAGAGAATATAGGTAGGCCTGATTCATTGCTAGTTTACTACTATTTTTACCACTTTTATATCAATCTGACTTTATCAAAGGAATTACATCAATATAAAAGCAGAGTAATTGCAGTGAATCAGAAATATATTTAGGGAATAAAAAAGGAGTCCTAAATTATTGTGATGCATCATCTAAGCTACCTGTACACTGGATATTTTAATAGAAATGAAAGATTTATATGGTGTGATGCAACCCCCAATATAAGTGGCATTACATTACCCTGGAACAAATATTGAAAGGATAATAGAAACATTCTTGAAACGCATGTACCTGAGGAAAATGTGATACCTGAAAGCTTGCCTATGTCTATACCAATCATATAGTTTGTCTGATAAAAGTTATCACCCACGAGAATTCTTGCCTTGCCTTTCACAAATCCTTGTAGTCCTTATCTCTCCCATAATATTATGCTGAGAGCACAATGGAGACAGTCTCCCTAATCTCAGTTCCAATGCCTGGCACCACTATGTACCACAGCAGTTGTATGAAGTCCTGCTCAGTCTCTGCTGCCCTATTAAAAGAAAAGTTTCGGGGACAAACATAAGGTTTTATCTGTTTTTATTTTTTTCTACCAGTACAACATCTCCATTAAAATCAGAGCAAAATGATTTTGAAACAAGCAGGATCTTGTTTTAGGTTGTCCAGGACCTGATATGTTATTAGATTAATTCACTGAAATAGAATAAATCAGTACATTTACTTCATAGCTAGTATCAAGTACCACTGCCTAGCTAAAGATAAAAAGAGGAGTGTGTAAACTTACAGACTTTATTTTTTTTTCATTCTGCCAACCTCACTGCATTGTTTCATATTTTTACATGAATTGACAACTATACAGATTCAATTCCCTTTAAGATCAACCACAAAGTAAGTGGTCTAAAGTATTTAATTCAACATTTTTAATATTATATTTTGCATTTTTCTATATAATGCTAGCAGTAGCAGATTATTAAGATTCTGTCGTCTATAATTATATATAGAAATAAAGGCATGAGAGTAGGTACCTGGCTGTGTTTGAGGCTTGTAAAAAGAAGTTAAAGCTAAGCAAGTTGGGACAACTTAAATTTTATTATAAATTGGACTGTATTATTAGCAATATTCACTAGTTCCCCTTGGGGATGCTCTGAGCCTTCCAGACAGAAACACTGAGTTTAGAAAATGTTTTAGTTTTGTTTTTTTTAATAAAAATGATGCTTTATAAATTGCCTGCTTTTGCAAAAAGCCTCAGAGGTAACCGTCAGCTTACCTCCCTCCCCTCGCCCCCGCCCCAACTCACACAACCCCAGTTCTATGAATGGTTAGGACTGCAATAACAAAAGAGCCAGATAATGCACATAGATACGGCTATGTAACTCCCACTGAAGCCATTGAAAGCCATACATAAGTATCTAGGGACAGACATGGACTCTATATGATGCAGTGATACTCAGACTGCATCTCCTGACCCACAGGAGAATGTACATGGTTTGAATAGATAATAATGGAAATATTTCCTTATTTAAAGAACCTTTTCAACTGTCCTTTTAACTCATTTTTATTTCCGCCTTCCTCTTTTGATTATATAAAGGGGAAATACTGTTTCCATTTGGCATTGGAGCATGGGAGGGAGACTGTGACTATTGTGACTCTGCTTTGGGAGAGAATCTGTGGACATACTTTCAAAGGGACATATATCTCACAACCATGACTTCAGGGATAGAGACTAGCATAGTGGGAGAGATGTGTTGTGTGGTATAGAACTGAGGCTACTAGATTTATCATGGATCATGTAGAGGTTATATAAAATCCATTTCTTTCTACTAAAACCAAGGAGTTAGAAGCCTTGGGTAGTACTAGTACATACATGAGGGAGTTGATCTTTTTTACTCTTATTGGTGTTTTGTGAAATATTATAAATCAGTCCATTAAGTCTGTGGAACAAATGACATTTTGTGTGATTCATGACTGACTAGCCAATCCAAAACAGTGGATCTTCTAGATATTTGTGCAAATTAACTAAGCTATAACTAAAATATAATAGGAATTGCTAGATTTAAAGCTAGTAATGGATTTGCAATGAAAAAAATAAAATGTGGCTTTGGGTTTATTAGACATAAGAGCAATGATCCTAACATGTACATGTATATATATAGTATCTAGGTAGTAGTTGTATTGGTTTAGAGGCAGAAAGAATCAGGACAACTAGATTTTCACAACAAAATGTCTTTATTTGCAAGCTTTCAGGCATAAACACTCTTCAGGTATAGGAGAAAAGTTGGTAAAAGTTCTCTTGGGTAGAAATGAAAGTTCATATTTCATAGGAGAGTTGAAGGTGTGGTAAAATTTGTTCTCACTGACATCCTGCCACATTTTCAGCTTCTCTCATTTCTTGGAGTCTCAGAACAGCAGAGACTCCTTATACCTGAAGAAGGGTACTTGTGCCCGAAGCTTGCTAAGAGCTATTTTCCAAATAGTGAGTTGGTCTAATAAACGATATCACATCTACTCAAAAAACCTTGCCTGCCTATGAAATATGAACTTTCATTTCTGCCCAGGAGAACTTTTACAATATTTTCTCCTATGCCTGAAGAACGGTGTTTGTGTCTAAAAGCTTGCAATTAAAGATTTTTTTTTTTTTTGGCAAAAATCTATTTGGTCTAATAAAAGAAAGCACCTCTATTATGAGTCCTGATTCCTTATGTATGTATATACATACCCACCCACTCAGTCCCCTAATATGTTTTAAAATTTATCACCCAGAAGTCCAGCAAAAAATGGTAATCCAATAGCAGCTTCTACCTACTTCGAATCTAAAGTATTTCAAGGTACAGATTACAAGTATTCTTGTACAAATTAAGTCAACTAAGTAAAAAACATTGTGTTTTTATAGGCATTACTTAGTAGATTTGTCTAAACAAAGTTTTCGGTTCCAAGAATCTTCTTGTCACCTGGCTGGCTGGCATGTGCTCTGCAGGCTGTTTGCATGCGATTGCACCCCTGGAAGTGGGAAGTTCATACCCCTGGGGGTGGAAGGGGGAGTTGCTGCCAGAGCCACCCCCTGGGCAGTAGAGTTCAGGGAGTAGAAAGTTTATCCATACAGAATAGGCAAGGTTCTTTGAGTAGACGCAATATCTTTTATTAGAGCAACTAAGTAGTTGGAACAAAGTTCTTTGCAAGCTTTTGGGCACAGGTACCCTCCTTCAGGCACAGGAAGATTCTGCTGTTGTACTGAGATCTCCAAGGAATGAAAGAAGCTAAAAGTGTGACAGAAGGTCAGTGAGAATGTAAATAGGTGGAAATTGGGAAAGTAATGGGTAGAGAAGGCAGGGGAGGGGGAAACGCCTGGGGAAAATGGGTGAAGGAATGCCAAAGGTAAGCAAGGGAGACTCTGTTGTTGTAATGAATTCTCCAAGGTACAAAAGAGGCAGTCTGTGAAAAAGTAACCAGCTAGAAATTAGGAAAACAAAAGGTGGGGTGGGGGGGGAATGTAACAGAACTCAGTACCTTTTTGGCTGTGTTTAGCAGGTTCTATTCTTTATTGTACTTAGTTATATATTTTTTAAGGCAAGGTGTACCTTTTGTACTGGTATTTTGGAGCCCTAGTTCACACCTGTGTCTCTTACCCAGTACAATAATACACATAATAAATAGCAAGATAATGACATGAATAACTAAATAATGAAACATTATTTTATTAATAACAAAATAATAAAATAATGAATAATAATGAATTAACAAAATAATGAAAAACGATTTCAGAAGTCTTCACCCCTCTCATCTGTACTGTGGGTGTTACCACTTTTAGCCTTGTGTCAGATATTATAGTAATGAGCGTGTTATAAGAGCCTAGCCAGATAGGAATCCCCCAGGGGAGCACACACCTGAATTCTTTTGCTTCACTAGCTTGTTTTATGTTCCTGCTTCCACAAAAAATATGGACTTTTTGCTAATATTTCTCGTTTAATGAATTTTGGCATTTGTTCTTGGTGAACCCTAGATACCATGGCAGGGTGTTTGTAAGCCTACTTTTGCTTCGTTTAGGATGCCAGTGCTCTAGACCTGCACCATTTTCAGTTGTGAGGGACTCATCTGAGCTGAGAAGGGGTCAATGTGGTGGGCACTTGCTGAGCGAAGGATTTGAGATGAATAGTCCCTATATTGATTTGTCTATAATGGAGTATAAAAGAAAAATGTACAGGTTTTGTTGCAGGTATTTTCACGGGGTATTAAATTGGTGGATTAGTTGCAAACAGCAGTACTGATAAAGTCTCCTGTCCATCTTGATGGTTGGGCTTTTCTATTAAAATGACACATAAATAACCTATTATGTCCCCCACCCATGGAAATTCAAATGCACCTGTCAACTTGATAAAGCACTTGCCTGAAGGGAAGCATTGTTTACATTTTCACTCCATTCTTCAGAAAAAAGTGAGATTCTAATTATTTTTTCCACTGTAAATTAATGCTGACTATGATGGTTAGCATATCTCTGTATTGTTATATCAATGGGAAAGTTAAATAATAGAACTGATCTATCATGTATTATGCAACGTGCATTTTTATGACAGGCTTCCTTGTGATCTTATTATGCCTCTCTTTATAAATACTCACTTCTTTTCAGCAGCTGGGGGAATCTTTTTTGACTGCTGGTTCAGAAGTTGAAATCTGTCCTATGTGTAATGGAAAATGCAATTTACGTGCTTACCAGGCACTGACCTTTGCTATTTCATCAGGGAAAAAATAAGGATATAAAAGGTACACTCCACTAATCATGGGCATCATTATGACAAACAATTGATTGCAATACACTAAAACAGTTTTGTCAAACTGAGCATGCTAAATTTGGTAATACAGCTTATTCTAGATATGTTGGACAGAAACTTTTTGACTGAGGAGTGGGCAAATTAGTTCAAATCAAATAAAATATGATTGGGCAAATTAGTTGAGATAAAATAAAATGTGATCTAGACCTCTGCTCAATGCACACAAAAAATGAATCATAATCCCTCCAGATTAAGTCCACGATTGAAATACCATGAGGGAGGCTGCTTTTGCCATGCTGCTACCTTGGTTGCAAGTAAGGAGAGTTTTTTTCAGGAAGCAAAAACAAAAAACCCCTGTTTTCTGGGGGGTTTTCACTAAGTCAAGAAAGAGATGTTCATGCACTGTTGGTATGTTCTGAAAACCATGAGGGGGAGAGTGTATTTTCAGTCTCTTTGGTTACTTTTGCAGACCCAGCTGGTTTGAATACTCTTGTGGATGCTTGTGCAAACAGCCTTAAATCTTTGAATGACTGACTCACCCATCACTGGTTACAGTGGAATTCTAGATTCATATAATAGCATAAATAGATTAAGGTTAAAATATCTGGAACACATCAACAAAATGAGACCATGACCTGGAAAAAGAAAGAGAGCAAATCTCAACTGGAAGTCCCTTAGCTTTAGGTTGGAAGGAGGTTGTTAGAGTGCCTTGCACAGTGGAGTCAGGAAAAAGGGGCAGGATAGAAAGGTGGGAATGCCTAAGTCCTTGGCAAGTGTCTTTGACGTTTACATTTGAAACTCTTCACTGCCCCTCTCTATTTATCCACTTTTGTCTCTTACTTCTGGAAAACTATTCCCCTCTTCTCCACCAAGTTTTTCTCACAAGTATTTGACACCTTCTTTCAGGATCCTTCTTGCATGTGAAAGTCAACTGATACTCTTCAAGTTTCTTCTCAAGAACCACTGTATTAATGAGGCCCATATGGAATCAACTAATTGACTGTGATTACATGAAAGAACAAAGGAAAAGGGTAGACATGTTTTTAATATCTCTATATATTGTATATATTGATATATGCATATCTATATATTATATAATTCACAGTTTCCTTCTCCCTTTGTAGACCTAGTTGTAAAGTCTTTGCAATATAAATGGTCTCATTCTAGTATTATCAGACCCAAATCATAAGTTTGGCAGTCCTGGATGCTCCCATAAGATATATTTTAAATACGAGTAAGATGTGCACTAGACCTGTTCAAATATGAAAGAAAAAATATATGACAATTTTCAAAGATGTTGAAAATGTTTCCTTTTTTAATTTGTGAAGATAATTTATTTTTAAATAATTTTCATGAATTTGGTCAAGATATCCATTTGGGGAGAGACTTTTACTTCCATTTTGATTTCCCCAAATTTTCCTCACTTTCCCACCCCCACCAACCTGCCTCTTCCATGTGGCTGCCAGTCCCATGCTGGTCCTCTCTATTGGGTGCTGCAGGCAGCTGCCCAGGCCTGGCACCACAGGGAGAGGCCCAGAGAGCTGGTGTGGGACACATGATGACGACTTTGTTGCACATGCCAATGTTCAAGCATGTTGTCGGGGGATGGCTCCGATGTCATTGGTTCTTGCCATAACCTCCGCCTCCCCAAGTTGGGACCGTCCTCTGGGTAATCCACCAGGAACCGCTCCTTTGTAGGCTGAATATTTCCGGACCACCTGCCACGACTTTGATGATCTCCTGGTTCAGTGTTGATAATCTGGCGCGTGTTAGTCTGAAGGCGAGACTCCTGGGTCCTAGGGGTCCCATGTTGTTGAGGGCTCCTCCGCCCCTACACCCTCGCCCGTACCTCCATATCGTGAGCAACAATCTGGTCAGCCCCCTTATCAGGGTATCCTGCCCAGGGTCCGTAAACCGAAAGATAAGGAAACAACTTAATACTGACAGCCAGGGATTCCCCGGAGCTTGGGGCTGCTTGGGCCTTTTGCAAGCCTCCCTGGTCCTTCCCTGTCCGCTGTGGGGCTAGTCCCCTCTTCCGAGCCTCTGTTTAACTCCTCAGCTCACTTGAGGGGCTTATGGGGTCCACTGGCCCCTCTCAATCTCAGTTGGGGCACTTTTACCCTCATAAGTGCCACTCTATTACAGCAAGTATGGTCCACCGGCTCCTGCCGGGTCGAACCGCTCTAACTGGCTCAAAACGGTCAGTGCCCAGGGTGGGTTAGTTCCTTCCCGGATCCCGAACCCCATTGGGGATTACCCTTACCCCAAAAGGTCCTTCCGCACTGCCAGGCTACTTGCGTCCGCGCCCGGGCATTGCCACCGGCATCTGCTCCGCCACCGCTCTTTTCCGGTCCCTCCTCCTGAGCTGCTGCCGGCGTCTCCTTTATAGTGGGCTGGGCAGCCTCATTGGCTTTCTTCTGTGCGACCTGTGGACGGTGAGTGTCCCTGCCCTAGCATTTTGCCCCGAGGGGTGTAAAATAGATTTGTTAGCTCTGGATCCTGTGGTTTTGGGGGCCGCTGGCTCCCTTCCTCCCCCACACATGTGCCTGCCACCTGGGGCCTCAACTGGTCACAGGAGGAGACTGGCAACCTTGTGGCACTGTGGGGTGAGGCAGAGGTGCAGCACCAGTTTGAGCAGGGCAGGCGCTCCGGCATCCATGTCTATGAAGGGCTGTCAGCCCAGGTGCGGGAGCATGGGCACAAGTGGTTGGTGTGACAGTGCTACATAAATGTGGCAAACATTGACCACAATCATCTGTCAGGGAGCGCCTATAAGTCCATGCCTTTAATGTGGCAACTGACTGACATTCTCATGGCCCAGGACCCAGGCCACAGCCATGCCATCTACAGTAGCACAGTCAGCTTGCCTGAGCCCCCATCCTGGGCTTGCAGCTGCAGTAACACAACACTGAGGAAGGACCCCTCAGGCATCTAACAGCCTGTCCCACTGAACTCCCCAGCTGCATCCTGTACCAGCAGCTTGGGAAGCCTGGGCCATCACAGGTCCAGCCCCTGGCAAAGAGACAAGATGCTCTGTACCAGGGGCCATGTGCTGCCTGGCCTCAGGTTGGGGTTCAGGTGTGCGCAGGTGTACAGGGACCATATAAAGTTGGCCAGGCAGGCCTGGGTCCAAGTGGCTGCTGACTGAACCTCCTACCCCTGCTTGCTCCGCTGAGGCTGGTGGGCCTGCCACACCACCTTTGCAGCCCCAGCTCCTGGCACAAGGTGCAGCTGGCTGTGACACCACCAGCTGCCAGCAGCACCGGTCCTCCCTAGGAGGGGCCCAGCCAGGCACCCACCCACTGTGCTCCACTGTCTGAGGACACTGCCCAGAGCCACATGCCATCACCGACAGCTGGGACCACATGGAGCTGCCAGTCATGCCAGCCTTGGCCACATGGTAAAGCCCACATTGTGGGGAGGGTGCTCCCCTCTTCACTCCGGTTCATGCCCCTGCCCCCAGCCCATGCCCCTGCCCTCCTATATAGTCTGGCCTGTCCATACTCCCCTAGGTTCCCCCCACAGCATGAAGGGAGGTGGGAGACAGGACAAGACTTTATTGAGCATCCCATGTCCCCTCAGCAAGGCAGGCACGGGCCTCTCACATGCTAAGGAACATGTTGATGCCAGCGGTGATGTCCTCCTTGGCGGTGGGGGGAAGGAACGTGTAATGCAGCCACAGGTAGCCTTCAAGGTAATAGCAAAGGTTGCAGGGCAGCCTGGGCTTGCTTCCTGTGTTGGCATAGCTCAAGGTCCTGTGCCAACTGCATAGGTGTGCTGTGGGCACCATGGCAATCAGCAGAGCAGGGCATAGTGGGTTGGTCACTCCTCAGTCTGTGCAAACAGCTCTTTATGCACTGTCTGGGGCATGTGCAGCAGGGACAGGGTTGGGGTACAGAGGTGGCATGCTGGGAGGGGCTGGCCCCAGGGCACCTCCCCAGGGAAGACCCCTGCAGAGGGCACAGGTCATAGGCATCTCCTCATCCCAGTTGTTGGGGAGCCCCATGCCTGCCAAGCCCAGGTGCTGTGGGTTGGGCAGCAGAGCAGTTGGCTTACAGGAGTGGGTCAGGGCAGCAGGGTCTGGAGCTATGGCAGCAGGTCCTGCCCTGGGAAGGGGGTGGGGGAGGAAGGCTGCCTACAGCCAGCACCTAGTGGCCCAGAGCCTCCAGGAAGCAAGCAGGGAGAGGGGGTTCAGTTGACAGCTACCTGGACCGAGGTCTGCTTAGCCAGCTTACCATCGTCCCTGGGCACCTGTGTATACCTGAACCCCAACCTGAGGCCAGGCAGTGCATGGCCCCTGGTACAGAGCATCTTATCTCTGAGTCACCCACACTGGGGGAGCACCGGCTGCTGTTGCCCCTGGGCAAGGCCCCCACCTGCTGCACTCAATGCAGCCTGAGCATCCATGGGGAAATGGCCAGAGGCTGAGATGCTAGCCACCTGTTCCCAGGCTCTGCCCCCCTAGCTGCCCCCACCCCATGCTCCCCCACCCCAGGATGGCTCACAAAGCACAATTTAGAATTTTCATAGGGTAGAAGGTATTTCATAGATTTCATAGATTTCATAGACATTAGGGCTGGAAGGGACCTCGGGAGATCATCGAGTCCAGCCCCCTGCCCAAAGGGCAGGAAGTCAGCTGGGGTCATAGGACCCCAGCAAGATAAGCATCCAATTTACTCTTGAAGGTGTTCAATGTAGGCGCTTGAACCACCTCCGCTGGCAGACTGTTCCAGACCTTGGGGGCTCGGACAGTAAAGAAATTCTTCCTTATGTCCAGCCTGAAACGGTCTTGCAGGAGTTTGTGACCGTTCGACCTCGTCATCCCATGGGGCGCTCTGGTGAACAGATGTTCCTCCAGATCCTGGTGGTCACCCCTGATAAACTTGTAGGTGGCCACCAGATCACCCCTGAGCCTGCGCTTTTCCAGGCTGAATAGCTACATAGATCTCAGTCTCTCATCGTAAGATCTGTTTTCCTGACCTCTGATCATGCGTGTGGCTCTCCTCTGGACTCTCTCAAGCTTCTCCACATCCTTTTTGAATTGTGGAGCCCAAAACTGGATGCAGTACTCCAGCTGCGGCCTCACTAAGGCTGAGTACAAGGGGAGAATGACGTCCCGGGATTTGCTTGAGAAGCATCTATGGATGCACGCCAGCATTTTGGTCACTTTACTAGCCGCAGCATCGCATTGCAGGCTCATGTTCATCTTGTGGTCAATGATGACCCCCAAGTCTTTTTCTTCTGTAGTGCTAACCAATGTAGCACTGCCAAGCCTATAAGGGTGCTGCAGGTTTTTCCTCCCAAGGTGGAGAACCTTGCATTTATTGGTGTTAAACACCATGAGGTTCTCGTCTGCCCATTTGCTGAGCTTGTCCAGGTCAGCCTGGATCACCCGCCTATCTTCTGGCGTGGATGCTTTGCCCCAAAGTTTGGTGTCATCGGCGAACTTGGCCAGTCCACTCCTGACTCCAATGTCCACATCGTTAATGAAGATGTTGAACAGTATGGGTCCCAGGACAGAGCCTTGAGGGACCCCACTGGTCACAGGGCACCACGATGAGTGACTGCCATCAATTACAACCCTCTGGGTCCGACCATGAAGCCAATTTCCCAGCCAGCGGATTGTGGTGGAGCCAAAGCCACAACCAGCCAGTTTGGCCAAGAGGTGATCATGGGATACCAGATCAAAAGCTTTTTTGAAGTCAAGATATATGACATCAATCTCTTCTCCCTTGTCCAGGTGATAGGTCACCTGGTCATAGAAGGAAATGAGATTGGTCAAACAAGACCTACCCGCAACAAACCCATGCTGGCTGTCCCTTAGAATGTTAGCCTGGGCCAGTCCCTCAAGGATGGCCTCCTTAATAAACTTTTCTAAGATCTTCCCCAGGATAGAAGTCAGGCTAATGGGCCTGTAGTTAGCCGGATCCACTCTCCTCCCTTTCTTGAAGATCGGCACCACATTGGCCTTCTTCCAGTCTTCGGGCACTACACCAGAGCGCCAGGAGTTTTCAAAGATCCGTGCCAGGGGCTGGGCTATGATGCTCACCAGCTCCTTGAGTACCCTGGGGTGCAGGTTGTCAGGGCCAGCTGACTTGAAGGTATCCAGCTTCTCAAGGTGTTCCTTCATGAGGTCAGCATTGATGGAGGGTAGGGGATCCCCCTCACCCAGATTTCCCTGTCCCATAGCAGGCATGGGCATCCCGTGTGACTGATGAAAGACTGACGCAAAGTACCTATTTAATAGGTTGGCTTTTTCCTGGGCGTCAGTTGTCAGTTGCCCCATCTGGTTTAGCAGGGGTCCAACATTGCCCTTGCTTTTCCTGCGGCTCCCCACATATCTGAAAAAGGACTTTTTGTTGTCCTTGATGCCTGAAGCTAGTTGGAGTTCAGTTGCAACCTTGGCTTTCCTGGTTTGCTCCCTGCAGGACCGGACCAGCGCGGAGTAATCCTCCTTGGAGGTGAATCCCATCCTCCATCCTTTGTAGGCTTTCCTTTTTAGCCACAGTAGGTCTGCTAGGTCTCTGGAGAGCCAGGGGGGCTGCTGTGCCTTCTTGCTGCCTTTCCTCCGTGTTGGAATAGATTTAGCTTGTGCACTGAGGATCGCTTCCTTGAGAAGCAACCACTCTTCTTGAACTCCCAACTCCCTGGGGTCATGGTCCCTGAGGGCCTGACCGACTAGCCTCTTGAGCTTGTCAAAGTCAGCTTTTCTGAAGTCAAGGACTTCTGTGTTGCTGACTGACTTGCCAGCTTTACGGCGGATGGTGAAGGTGATCAGCTCGTGGTCACTGTCACCCAACTTCCCATCAATCACTAGGTCGCCGATTAGGTCGTCCCCCGTAGCCAGTACCAGGTCAAGCAGCGCTTTGCCTCTCGTTGGCCCATAGACTTCTTGAGTCAGGTAGAGGTCATCCACGCAGGAGAGAAAGCTTTGCGCCCGCTCAGATTTAGCTGAGTGATCTTCCCACAAGATGTCCGGGTAATTGAAGTCACCCATGACAACCAAGGTCCTGGAGCAAGCGGCCTCAGTCAGTTCCTGGGCGAACTCCTGGTCAAGCTCGGGACTTTGAGTGGGAGGTCTGTAGTAGACTCCCACCGTTGTGTCCCCTGTGCCGAATTCCCCACGAATTTTTACCCAGAGGGTCTCTAGCTGTCCATGCCGGTCGCCAACATCAGCTTGCAGGGACATGTAGCTTTCCTTCACATAGAGAGCTACACCCCTGCCCCTTTTTTCAACACGATCCCTCCTGTACAGGGTATAGCCCTCTATCCCCGTGGTCCAGTCATGGGTGGAGTCCCACCAGGTCTCCGTTATCCCAATGACATCATATTTCTTTGCACTGAGCAGGAGGACGAGCTTGTCCTGCTTGTTGCCCAGGCTCCTGGCATTAGTGTACAGGCAGGCAAGTGTGCCCTGAACAGGTATTTATTGCTGGTGGTGGGGTGGGTGGTGGACAGGATGTTTGCTGAGGGGAAGGGGAGCTCTGTTTGTTGGGGAGGTAGGGAAGAGGGGATGTGGTTGATGTGAGGGGAATAAAAACTTTTTCTTGTGAGATGTGTCTACAGTGAGCATGGTGCTGGGGGTGGGCAGGGAGGATGGGGAGTCCATAGGTGGCGGTGCAGGCAGGCTAGAATAGGGAGTGCTGGAAGAGGTGTTTAGCAAGGGTCTCCTGCACCTTGTGTCCTGGTCCCCACTAGTGGGTGCACAGCTCTCCTGGGGCCTTGGTGGGGGAGGGCAGGGTGCTGCTGCCATTGCAGGTGGTGCTCCCACTGTGGGGCATCTTTCATGCATCACACGCCTAACACCCAGGCCTAACAGAAGAGCTCCCCCTGGGGCCTGCAGATGTTAGTCAGAACACAGGCTGCAATGATAAGCTGGGGGAGAGTTGTTCTCAGTAAACTCGAGGCAGGTGGTGAGGGTGCACCAACATCCCTTCATACAGCTGAAAGTGGATTCCACCAGGGTGTGGGTCCAGCCCACACAGTATTTAAAGTGGGCCTGGTGCGGGTCCAAATGGCCAGTGTAGGGCTGCATGAGCCAGGGCAGAAGTGGGTACGTGTGGCCACTGTTGAGGATGGGTGGGACCACCACAGTGCCTGGCTACAGGTTTGGTACTCTTACTGTGAAGTGCCCACTCTCCACCAGGCCCAGCAGGCTGGAGTTCCTGAAGACATGGGGATCATAGCCACTGCCCACCCAGCCAGCACTCACATGTGTGAAGGCCGTGCAGTGGTCCATGATGGCCTGGAGGACCACAGAGTGAAACCCCCTGCAGCTGTAATAGGCGTGGTTTCTGTGGGATGGACATGGGATGGGATGTGGGTCCTGTCCAAGGCCCTGATGCACTGGGGGAATCCCAGGGGGTCGCACATGCAAAGCACAGTACTGCACACCTCCAGGGCAGCCTCACTGGTGATGACCTTGCATGGCCATCTTTAACAAGGCAAGGGTCAGCTGTATGTCTGTGGGAAGGGCAGCTGCATGCCAGTGTCCTGCCACTCCAGGTGTGACTGGAGCTGTTTCACAAGGTCCCAGAAGGTTGTTCACATCATGCAGAAGGCCTCCAGCCATTGCTCATCATTTCAGATGTGCTAGATGAGGTGACGCCACCAATCTTGGCTTGACTGGTAGGCCCAGTGGTGGCAGGACTAGATGCCCAGGAGGCTGACAGCAGTTTCAGTGGTGGCATCCTGGAGCCTGTTGTCAGTGTTTCTGTTGGGGTCCATCCAGGCAGATGGGGTCAAGGTGGCGGGTGTGTGACAGCAACTCTGGGATGGTGTGTGGTGGCCTAGCAGGTGGTTGCTGCATGTGGAGAAGCTGGAAGGGGTGAGATGGCCATCAGCCAGGTGGTAGTCAGGATGTCAGGTCAGCAGGGTCAGCGTAGTGGCCAGCAGGAGCCCAGAGCACTGTTTGTCACTGCCAGAGGCAAGGGCAGGAGTAGGTGCAGGCATGGCATGGGGAGACAGAAGCTGTGAGGTGAGAGCTGCCACGTGCTGTCCCTGTGCTGCGTATGCTGCTCCTAGTCAAGGAACTGGCTGGTCAGAGAGCAGTGAGCAGGGCTGCCTTTTCAAAATAGCTGCCGGGTGCTGGCAGCTGCAGCCAGAGCCTGGAGCTCTCACTGGTAGTGGCAGGGGCCCACTGCAGGGCCCCAGGAAGTGGGAGAAGATTGACAGCTGGGATTAAATTTGCTCCTGGCCAACCCCACCACTAGGGGGCCACTCTCAGGGCCCTGGGATTGGGAACTTCTCCAGCCCCAGGGCTGGGGTTGCTCTTTGCCTGCCCCAGCCCAAGGCTCTTAAAAGCATGTGGGGACACTGGGGCCCTGGGCCACCTGCAGCTAGCCACTGCATGCAGAAGCCCCAGGCCATCTGCAGCAGCTTGGCCAGGCCCTGGCATTGGTTCCTGGCACCAAGGTGCTGTGCGGCTGCCAGGCCTGCACCATTGTGCTACCATGCTGCAGGTTTGGCAGCATCCTGGGCCACATGCAGCCAGTTCCTGGCCACTGGGTCCCACTCTAGCCGGCCCCAGGTCAACCGCAGCAGTCTGCCCAGATAACACTGCTGGTACCCAGCACACTCTCACCATGCACCTGCCTGTTTTACACTGTGCCCTTGTGCTGGGTGCTGCAGGCAGCTGTCCAGGCTTATCAGCACCAGGACTGCCACATGGAGGCCCAGCAAGCCAGCAAGGGAGCCACGCTGGTGTCCTCCCTGATGCCACACTCTGGGACCTCAACTGGTCCCAGGAGGAGATTGCAAGACTGCAGATCTTATCATGGTCCTCACAGTTTCCACAGAACAGACACTCCAATGTGCATGTCTATGAGGGCCTGTCAGGCCACATGCGGGAGCATAGGCATGACCAGTTGGCATGTCACTGCCACATAAAGGTCAAGGCCTTGTGGACACAGTGGGTCATGGTCATTGACCACAACCTCTGGTTGGGGGCTGCCTACAAGTCCATGCCCTTTATGCAGCAGCTAGATGACAAGCATGGGCAGCCTAACTGAGACTCCACTGCAGCCTGGCACCCATGGTGATGTGTCACTGGGGGAGGGCCCCTGCCAGGAGCCTGTTTCACCAAGCTTCCCACCCCCAGCCTTCTTCAGTAGCTCTGGGAGCCTGAGCCAGTGCCTGGCCTTCCAGCTTCATGTCCTCAGCCCGAACGATAAGACCAGGCTAGCCATGGTACTGTTGGCCTCCAGCAGTTCCAGTTCCTTCACAGAAGGGGCCCTGCCCAGGCAGTTGGATGCCACACCACTGCACCCCAGGACACTGCTAGGACCTGCATTTCACTGCCAGTGGGGACTGACTCAGAGTGCCCAGCATGCTTGCCACAACTACTAGGTAAGCACTGCACTGGGGAGAGTACCCAGATGCTGTCCCTGCCACAGTTCCTGCTGCTGGCCTACCCATGCTCCCCCAGGTCTATGAAGACCTTCCCCTGAAGACCACAGCATGTAGAGGGGCAGGAGACAGTGTAAAACTTTATTGAACCACCTGTACTCCCACAGCTAGGCAGACACAGGCCTCACATTCTGAGAAATGAGTCAGTGCTGGCAGTCATGTCCTCCTTGGCTGCTGGGGACAGGGACTTGTAGCTTAACCACAGGTTTCCCTCCAGGCAGTAGAGGAGGTTGTGGGGCAGGGCAGGCTTGCCCTCCACATCGTAGAAGCTCAGGATCCAATACCAGGTTCGCAGATGTGCCTGGGTAACATGATCATCATCATCAGCAGGGTGTAATGGATTGGGCACCCCTTGGTCCATGGAAACAGCTCCTTGTGGAGTGCCCAGGACACTTGCAGAAGGGGCATGCTTGGGCCACAGCACCAGCACAGAAGGGAGTTGGCCCCCTGGGGGAGGGAGAGGGCAGCAGCAGCTCTGTGTATCAGTTGGCTGGGAGCCCCATGCCCCCTGCACTTGGGTACCATGGGCTTGACAGCAGCACAGGAGACAGGCAGGCTTCCAGGAGAAGAGGAGGTAGAGTGTGTCTGTGGAGCTGCAGCAGCAGGTGCTGCCAGGAGCCTGTCCTTGCCTAGGAATGAGGTGAGCAGTGAGAGTGTGCAAACATCCCTTGAGGTGGCCAAAGGCACACTCCATCAAGGTGCCTGGTCCTGGCACCAGTTGAAGTGTGCCTGGTGGGATGGTGGGGGTCTAGCTGGCTGTTATAGGGCCACATGAACCAAAGGAAGAACAGGTAGGTGGGGATCCCTGATGAGGAGGGGCAGGGCCACCATTGTGCCCAGCTGGAAGTGCAGCGTCCTGGGTGTAAAGCACCCACTCTCCACCAGGGCTGGCAAGGCAGGCTTGCGGATCATGTGTGCATCATGGGCACTGCTCACTGAGCCAGTGCTCATGTTCATGGAGGCACCACAATGGTCGATGACGGCCTGGAGCAAGATGGAGTGGAATTCCTGCTGCCTGTAGTAGGGATAGGGCCTCCAGGGCTGAGATTGCCCTGAACCAGGCAGTGGTCTATTTGGTGGGCCAGCAGGAGCCCGGGGCAGTGGACATTGCTGCCAGGGCCTAGGGCTGGAGAAACCATGGTGTGGGAGGCAGAGGTTGCAGAGACAGAGTGGCTGAGTGCTGCCACCACACTCTGCATGCTGCTCTGGGCCAGAGAAGCAGGTGATCCTGGATATGAAGCTGTCTTTTGGAGATGGCTGTCAGCCACAGGCAGCTTCAGCCAGAGCCTCCCACTTCCTTTGGTGGTGGCAGGGGCAGGAGCAGACTGTTGCCATGAGAAGCAAATCTACTCCTGCTTCCCTGAATGTGTAGACTCCTGCCCGGGGTGGGTTTACTCTAGAATAATTTACATTAGAGTAAACCCACCCCAGAGCAAATGCATGTGTAGATGTGCCCTCTCAGTGAAAATCCTAAAGAACTTCATGCTGTGCCTAGTATGTACTTCTATTTGAATTTGTATTTTATTTACAAATTACTCAGTTATGGATCTTGGCAATTTTATAAATAAAGATCTGAAATGGGAAGAAGTTATGGGACTATGTTTGGCAAGTGTATCCCCAACAATCGGTTCATAATACATGAACTATGAAATACATGAGTATGTATTATTGGTCTGTGAAGACAAGTCACTTGGAATAGATCTGAATGACTGTCTGCTGAAACCTGTGATTCTCAGTCTTCAGATTCAAGATGCACCTCAATAGACCCAAGGCACCACTCAGAAAATGTCAAATCTTAGTTTTCACTAGATTTTTGACTAAAGGAAAATAATAGATAATTTTTTCTGTTGCAGATAACTCAGAAAGGCTACAACAAGTCAGATTGTTTTTTGCACTATGGATTTCTATTTGAAATCTCTGGGCATTTTTACACGTGTTCCCAGTGCTGAAAAAATGGTGGCAGGGCACTTGGAACTAAAGTTCCTTGGGTGTGTTTTATTTCAAAGTGCCCTGTCGCCATTTTGTCAGCCCAGAGATTCACAGTGACACTGATACATGTGACTCATGAGGCTTCTGGACTGCATCAATTTCCATGCTCCAGAAGACTCGATTAATTGAGTCTGCTCTGATATGCTGGATTTCCTGCACACTGAAGCAGGCTCCCTGCATGTGTGTAGAAGCCCTCTGGGTTTATCTCGTAAATCATGTTTTCACACCTAATAGCACTAACAATATGACACCCCGTGGCACCCTTGAAAGGATCTCAGGGCATACCAGGATGCCAAGTCACTCTGACTGAGAATTACTGACTTAGACATATACAGCATTGGGCATAATGATATTTCACATTTTAAAAAGAAATTAAATTATTGCCTTGTGTTACTATACAAAACAGCTTAGCATAAAAATCATTCTTGGATTACTCTGAAGTCATTTTAAAAAAAAAGTTGCTCTATGTATATTGTTATTTTATCAATCAGTCTGTCCAGGTCAGCTTGTTAAATATTTCAGAAAATTCTGTAACAATAGTGTTTTGGGCATTAATAATGCAACTGAAAAAAAGTCCCAAACCAGTTGGTACTATTGGTCCATTATAGCCATAAATAGAACCATTTAGAAATAATTTTGTTCTCTGCAGAGTTACTATGCCCAGTAGTAGGTGGGGTTATCATGCTGACATAACTATGCCTCAATTGGATTTTGTAAACATTTGCAATATGGGCAACCCCCTCTTAATGCTGTTTTGCTTAGAGCTATTTCACTATAATGCTCATTTTAAATTAATACCTCATTTCACTTAGCACTCAACAAGTTTCATTATAATGCTCGTGGTCACCATCTTGGATTGTCAGATACTTTCAGTTTCGCTTAATGCTCAGCTTAACGCTCGTTTTTTCAGGAACCAATTAAAAGCGCTAAGTGGTGCCTGTAGGGGTGCATGTAGATTACCTTCTGCATGTTCAGAGGTGTCAGAATAGTTGTAATGAGATATATATGTGCATGGGAGAAGTCTTCCTCTGATACCAGGCCAAAGGTCTTGCACTTTCAGGATCCCAAACTTGCAGATGCTTCATTATGTCTCTAGATTCCAAAGAACAGTATTGCCCATGAAATCCTTCTATATAAAGGAAACAAACACAGAGAAAATATTATAATTGATCATTATTTTTATATGAGGATACACATTTTGACAGTCATAGTAAGTAGTCACTTTTGTTTATACCACACATTCCATTTCACAACTTGTTTGATTTATTTACTATTCATTTCATTTTTACTTCTGGTAAATACTGACCTTATTCCCCACAGGAACCCAACAGTGACTTGCTTAGTGAGTTCAGAGTTAAGCTTCAGCATGAGAATAAACTGACCTGAACTGAGCCCAGGATGCCCTTGGCTTTAACAGGGTCATGGTGGTATGCATGCAAAGGACAGAAACAACTCTTTCTCACCTGGGACTTCTTGGATCCTTAAAAATAAGTATTTTCACAATAGTATTTCAGAGATGTAAATAACCAATGGATCCCCCCAGTAACTTTGAATTCCCATAGGATAAGCTACTTCCCTTAGAGGACAAAACTCCTGTTTTTGTGGAATGGGATTGCTTTTTAACAAAGACTACCTAGAAGATGACAATTCCCATGTTCACAGCTCTTACCACAGAAAATTAAAATTACCTGGTCATATTATGAAAGTCATTTGGGGTAAACACAACATCCTGGACTTTGGATCTCCTTTGACTATAGCTTTATAATGTTTGTCTTTTTCCCTATAGCCAGCTTGTAACTTTTGCTAATTATGTGCCATGGCCATACTGTAATTCCATTGACAGCCAGTTATGATTTAGTCCATTGTGTCCCATTTCAAGAATTTTAAATAGTGATGCCATTTTTTAAATTATTCTTTTACAATTGAGAAAACTGTTGTTCAGTATAGCTAGAAAGCCTTGTTTTTCTACATGTGGTAATGATGTGTGATATCCTTAATTATTACAGAAGTAAACAATTAAGTACAGGTACTGAACAGAGTTAAAAAATAAAACAAATTGCCTAGTATTTTTCTATAAGATAAGCATGAATGTTTGCAGAAAATGCGGAGCAGAGTTTTCTCATGTAGTATTATATTGCTATTCTCATTTAGTCTCAGATAAACCTGAATATCTGTTTCTTAATTGTGCTTGTTATTTTAAGCCTATCAGATAGGTATTGTAGAATTATAATTGTAGAATACATGAGAGATCCTGCCAATCTCACAAAAATCTTTATTTTTCTCTAGCAACATAGCATTTTCTACTTCCTAACTTCTATCAGCATTATATCAAAAGGCTGTATATGACGTGTATTTAATTGCATTTAAATACAATTTAAATACATTTAAATGTATATTGCAAATATACATTGCTTGATAGATGTCTTATTAAAAATAATAATACATTCTGCCTAGTATGTATGTTTGTAGGAAGATACAATGGATATTTGTATGTGCATTTACAAATATAGAATGACAACATATATGTATAGGTGTATAGAAAATACATACTCTATGGGCTCATCTACATGAAACACTACATTGCCATAGTGATGAACTACGGCAATGTAGCTCATCTCCGTGGCAACAAAGCATTGGCAGGCACTAACCATGACACCGCCATTACTGCACAGTAGCAATGAGCTACTGAGCAGTAGCTTATTACTATTGTACCGTAAGGTAAAAAACAACCCATGTGCTGCTGGGACTACATAGTATCAGTGGGTATAGATACACCCTATATGTAGCTACAAATATGCCTATGGCCCATGTATTTCACTTTGTAATATGAACTATAATTTATTTTCCTTTTTAAGGCATATGTTCCAATCCTGTAGAAATCTATGCCTTTTTACGTCACAATGTACGTTAGAGCAGCAGTGATTGAAATCATTGTTGTCAAGGCATAATGCATTAAAATTATTAATAAGACTTAAAACCACACGAGACTTACTAAATCATCTGATCTGACCTAAATTTATGACCCTTCCTTCCACTTCTTCCCCTTGCCTACTTGCACAAAAAGAAGCAGTGAAGAAAGAAAAAGCAACATGCTAAATATAAGTAAAAATTGTATTACTGCACTAAATCTATGTAACACTTTGTAATTATAATAATACAAACAAATCAACTGTAAGGGCATTCACATCAGACCTAATTTCAAGCTGAACTATTATAAAACGATTAACAGCCTCATACTCCTGCTTTAATTATGTTGTGAACTATTCAGCATTTGAACCTGTTCTGGCCTGCCTCTTTTATCATTGAATTACCATCCTTAATTTGTTTCTCTGCTGAAAAATGAATTTCACTTAAGGATTACTGTACATTGCTCTGGCATTTTGTGATTTCTTGTCAGCCCTTGTGAATCTAGATCATAGCCAGCTTCTGTTCCTCTGACATGTCCTATATGCACAGTTTCTTGACTTGCCTGTCTCGGTGAATTTATTAACTCATACTGTGCTCTTGTAGAAATGAATGGACATTTTTGATTAATCTAATGATAAAGATTTCCGATGACAGTAGAGTTTACTTTTGGAGCTAACTTCAGGTTATGTAGGCAACAATAATTATCTAGCAACTTAGATTAACAGAAATACATTGTGAAAGTTTCAGTGCTGAGTCGACATTAGACTGCCACTACTTTCAAACATTGCCAAGGAGGAGGCACTTCTCAGGGTGTGTGAAATTCGGTACATTCAACTCCAGAAACACCTCAGTCTTTGAATTGCAATACTGTCTCTCTTTCCTATAATTTAGTTCTTAGCTTTACACAGGAAACACTAAGGTTATGTGAAGCTTTGGGTACTGATTCGATTTGGAGGAGATTCGGCCTGATTTCTGTGGCTGAATCTCTGAATCCAAATAGAATCAGGAGACCAATAAAAAGGTCCGAATTGATTCAAACCTCTCCAAATCGATTCAGAAAAGATTTGGAGAGCTTTGGGGAAATTTAGAGATTCAGGCAGTCCCCACTCACTGCTGCAGGGAGCTGGACCCAAACTCTGTGCCAATAAGTAGGGGGAGGAGATAGAGGACCACAGGGGGACGTCTGCCAGGCCTCATCCCCTGCCTATTGCCTCAGCCCCTCTGAGTACCCCCTGATTGCGCCTACTCTCCCAGACCCATCAATGGCTGCCCCACCTAGCCCCAGCTCTTGGTTCTTAAAAAAAATAACCCACTGCACTCAAAGGCTCCTGCCAGGGTAGGGGGCAATCCCCACTGCCCCCCACTCACCTGCAGTGTGTTTGGGGCTCTGCCATGAGCCCCCATCCCCCACCCGCTCTCCCAGCCCTATTGATAGTTGCCCCACCTAGGTCCGGCTCCAGGTTCTTTTTTTAAGAAGCAGCAGCTGTCGGGGCTTCTGGGGGCTCGTGGAAGAACCCCCTCCATGCAGTGTGGGGCAGTGGGGGAAGTGGGGATTGCACCCCTACCTAGCAGCAGCTGGTGAGTGAGGGCTTTTCTTTTTTAAGGTGCCAGGACGCTGACGGAGTAGCCATTGAAGGAGCTGGGAGAGCAGGTTGGGGATGGGGCCTGTTTGATTCAGAGATTCGGTTGATTCAGCGATGATGGAATCTCCAAATCAGATTCAGTTGAATTGATTTGGGACAGTGATTCAAATCACTGAATCAAATCAATGTCCTCTGAATTGAGTGACTCTGAATCTGAAATGAGTACTAGCCGCTTCACACAGGCTTAATAAACACCATAAAATTAAGTCTATATGTGCTCTTAGATACATTAATACAACTACTAGTGACTTCAAAGTGGATCATGTGTTTCTTGAATTTAGCCTTTCCTTGACTACTTCATCATTTTCTGGGCTAGATCCTGCATTGTAAATCAGTTCTGTATCATCCATCTCAGTGGCGCCCTGTCAATTATTCTTCTGTCTGAGTTTTTTTGGGGAAAAGGAGGACATCCCAAGCACAGCATTTCTTTTTTAGGTTTGCTTGGGTGAATTTGAATGTTTAGAACAAGCTCCTCCATTCTGGTAACATTGGTTTTTGACATTTGCTCTGCACAGTTTTCACTTTTCTTTTACTCCAATTTAAAACATGAAATTATTATTCCTTTGTGTCATAGGACCCAAGTGGCAACAAGATCCCATTGTGCTGTTCATTATATGAATAAGGAGTAGGACATGGTCCTAGACAAGACAGACAAGGATTTGGGGAAAGGGTGTAATGTAGAATAGAGTGAATAATATGTTGGTTTACAAACAAATGATCTTTCATTAATTTTTTTTTTGAAGTTGGGTTTTGTTGGAAAGAGATTAGCTAAACAGTGACAAAGGGAGTGGAAGGAGGGAGTGGAAGGAGGGAGGATAAGGAGGAAAGGAGAAAGAAGAAGAGGAGGGAAGAAAGGGGCACATGGAGAGCAGATGCAGGAAGAATGAAGAGGGAGGGAAGTGAAGCAAGCAGAGAGACGAGAATGTCTAAATTAAGAGCTGTAAAAACTTGCTGGTCAGGGTAGCATTAGCAGTATCTAAAGGTCCTTGCTGTATCTACTTGTCTGTGCTGTATGCTGAGTTTCTGGGTGGCTCTTCCCTAAATTCATAAGGCTGGAAGGAGAGGTGAGGTCTTATGGGCCTTTGAACATGCAGTGCCTATTGGCATGCTCTGTTGCAAAACTCTGAGTCTTTGAGAGAGGGGTGACCTTGCCTGGGTTCTAACCTTCCCTCCCACATTGACAGCACTTCAGCTATTTTTCTCTGCTCCTGCCTGTGACACCCCTCCCAGCAGAATCTAATACCTGTTTTACAGCATGCATCTACACATACATATGATCCAGAAGCAGTTTGCCCTCCCCCACCCTCCTTCCCCTGGTGCGTGTGCCCCTGCTGCAAGCGTCCTGGGTGCAGCATGAGGAGCTATTTGGGCAGACTGAGGGGTGCCTGACCTACTATGCCCTGTTGCTGCTGCTGATGGCCATGATGCCCCAGGTACACCTGCACACTTGGCATGGGACCCTGAGCTTCATTGGTGCAGTGGCAATCCCTTGCTGCCCTACAGCCTTTGACACTGCCCGGAGGGCTACCTTTGGCTGCACTGGACAGCCATACCCCCGCTGCCTAGGACGACACTGCTGCCAGCATCAATGCATCCTTGGCATATGAGAAGCCTATGCCCACCTTGTTATGGTGGCACAGGCCACTCAATAAAGTTTTGCACTGTCTCCCATCTCCCTGTGTGCTGTGGAGGGGGAGCCTGGGGGCCAGCGGAGCATGGGTGGGCCAGGTGAGGAGGGAAGAAGGATCAGGGGTCAGGTGGGCTCACCCCATGGGTGGGGCTGGTGTGCCTAGGTGCTCAGGTTGGTCCCTGCTGGTAGTGATGGAGTGCAGCTCCCAGCCATGTCCTGGATCAGAGGGATGCAGCATGTGACTGCCTGGGCTGGGGCCCAAGTCTGGGGAGGTGTTAGTGCTGAGGGCAGCTGGTAATGACTTGGCCGGCTGAGCCTTGTGGCCAGGGCTGAGGCCATGGAGCTGGCAGGGCCTCCCAGAGCTGCTGGAGTTCACTGGGGGTGGGGAGCTTGGCAGAATGGGTTGCTGGCAGGCCGAGGGGCCCTCCCCCAAGGACACATCACCACATGGGCCAAGCCATAGTAGAGGCTCGGGCAGGTCACCCATACTGCAGTAGACAGCATGGCTGTGGCCTGGGGCTTGAGGATAGCATCCAGGTGCTACATATAAGGCATGGACTGAGTATTAAGCATCACCAAAAAAAAGTTTGTCTTTGTTACTGCACATTAGTGTAGCAACGGTGCCTTTATCTAGTACCTCATATTAGAGGTAGTAAACTTAATGCACAGTAGCAAAGGCGCATTAATGAACATGTACATGCGCCCAGTTTTAAAAATAAATGAATCAGCATGGATTTAAAAAAAAAGAAAAGAAAGAAAGAAACGAGTTTCTTCATTCTGCTATCTGATGCCCACTTAAATGTTTCCTAGTTTTGGAGACAATTTACTTATTGCGATTTTGGTACCTTTTTAAGATTTGGTGACTCCTTTTTGCTATGGAAAGAAGCAAAATGTGCAAGAAGCTGGAGTTCTGTTCATAAGCTACCTGAAATGTGAGGCTGGTCTACCCTTAAAAAAACCCTGTCAGCATAGCTACACTGGTTAGGTGCATGAGGTTAGAAAAAATAAATCATCCTTCTCTCTCTCTCAGCAAAAGTCCCAGCATAGTTGCAGTTGCAGAAGCGAAAAACATCCTTTTACCAGTAGAGTATACTTCATTCATGTAATGGAATCTGACCTATACCTCATACCAAAGAAAGTTTTTGACAGTACTGGCTACATCTCCACTAGAAGAGTTAGCCAATATACTATACTGAGATAAAATGCCGGCAAACCTTTTTAAGTGCAGACAAGGCTCATAGATTCATAGATTCATAGATTCATAGATGCTAGGGTCAGAAGGGACCTCAATAGATCATCGAGTCCGACCCCCTGCATAAGCAGGAAAGAGTGCTGGGCCTACATTACCCCAGCTAGATACACATCCAACCTTCTCTTGAATACCCCCAGGGTAGGGGAGAGCACCACCTCCCTTGGGAGCCCGTTCCAGACCTTGGCCACTCGAACTGTGAAGAAGTTCCTCCTAATATCCAATCTAAATCTGCTCTCTTCTAGCTTGTGGCCATTATTTCTTGTAACCCCCGGGGGCGCCTTGGTGAATAAATACTCACCAATTCCCTTCTGTGCCCCCCTGACGAACTTATAGGCAGCCACCAGGTCGCCTCTCAACCTTCTCTTGCGGAGGCTGAAAAGGTCCAGGTTCTCTAATCTCTCCTCGTAGGGCTTGGCCTGCAGGCCCTTAACCATACGAGTGGCCCTTCTCTGGACCCTCTCCAGGTTATCCGCATCCTTCTTGAAGTGCGGCGCCCAGAATTGCACGCAGTACTCCAGCTGCGGTCTGACCAGCGCC
This sequence comes from Crocodylus siamensis, assembly GCF_052110815.1. NCBI lineage: Eukaryota > Metazoa > Chordata > Crocodylia > Crocodylidae > Crocodylus > Crocodylus siamensis. Next base: position 129,689,216 of record NC_143397.1, on the reverse strand, counting down.
TGATAGAGGGGAAGTATCACCTCCTTGGACCTATTTGTCATGCATCTGCTGATGCACGATAAAGTGCCATTGGCTTTTCTGATGGTTTCGTCACACTGCCGACTCATGTTCATCTTGGAGTCCACTAGGACTCCAAGATCCCTTTCCACTTCCGTGCCACCCAGCAGGTCATTTCCTAGGCTGTAGGTGTGCTGGACATTTTTCCTCCCTAGATGCAGCACTTTGCATTTCTCCTTGTTGAACTGCATTCTGTTGTTTTCTGCCCACTTGTCTAACCTGTCCAGGTCTGCTTGCAGCTGCTCCCTGTCCTCTGGCGTGTCCACTTCGCCCCATAGCTTAGTGTCATCTGCAAACTTGGACAGAGTACATTTCACCCCCTCGTCCAAGTCGCTGATGAAGACATTAAAGAGTATCGGTCCAAGCACCGAGCCCTGCGGGACCCCACTGCCCACACTCTTCCAGGTCGAAACCGACCCATCCACCACGACTCTCTGGGTGCGACCCTCCAGCCAATTCTCCACCCACCGGACTGTGCAGTCATCCAAGTCACAGCCCCTTAACTTGTTCACCAGTATGGGGTGGGATACCGTGTCAAAGGCCTTCCTGAAGTCCAAGTATACGACATCCACCCCTCCTCCTGCGTCGAGGCGTTTTGTGACCTGGTCATAAAAAGAGACTAGATTGGTCAGGCACAATCTACCTGCCACGAACCCGTGCTGGTTTCCCCTCAGCATAATTTGTCCTGCCGGGCTCTCACAAATGTGAGCCTTGATGATTTTCTCAAAGATTTTGCCAAGGATGGAGGTGAGGCTCAAGACATACAACTCCAGGCATCACACAGGAAAAACCTCTTCGCTGAAATGTTTCTGCAGAAGTAAAGGGTTTAAAAAATTCCTTTTTGAAAAGTACTATAAAAATAATATTGCTCAACATCAGTTTTGGTTAAAGGTAAGAGACTCTTAAACTGCATTTTGTGTTCCAGCTGTGTTCCTGAATTTTGTATAGCCTGTTAGTAGAAATGACATGAAAATGGTTGTGGGAATTTTGGCTCAGACTAGCAAGCACAGAGTCTACCCAAGCAAATATGTTTATAGCCACAACAAGAAAATATGTAACTATGTCAATAACCTTGCTCTGTAACAATACACACCATCCTTCCTCTGCCTCATCTACTATTTACCTGGCAGCACAAGGTTATATTACATCCTATACAGGCATCACAGACTGAAAGTGCTAGTGAGTAAACGAGAAAAGGGTTCTTAAAGACCGAGAAATACAAATACTCATTCACAAAACTCTCACTAAGCATTTTTTTTAATCAGCATTGCCATTTTATTGCTTAACCTCCCCTGCTTGATCTCCCTACTTTTGGTTAATATGGTAGTCAATTACAGCTTCATCTGTGCAGAATTAACTTTATGAAATACACACCAGGGATTTGTCTATCCTCTCTATTTAGATCTCTGTCATAAAAAATATGTAGTAGAAGTGTGTGCAAGTACTGCATATGGCGCAGACTTTGTAAATTTATTGTAAAATCATATTTAAATTGGTTAAGCTTTTCCCAGAAGTTAATTAAATATATTTCTGTTGGGGGGGTGCTTTTTTGGGGGGGTGGGGGTTCTGTCTCACTAGGTGGCAGTGTATGATTACATCTGGAAGGACTATGTCAGCAAATCTGGTGTCTCCAGCTGTGACCTCCAGCACCAGGATGAAATCTTCAAATCCAGAGCTACCTCAAGAGATATCACAGTTCATGTTTCTATCTTCACTGTTCACCTCAGTGGCTTCCAGGAGCTCTACAGACATTTCCTCAGACTATCAGATGGGGCTATTGTAGAGGTAGGTCCAAATACTTGGTTACATATAGAATTTACAGAAACAAACATGTAATAAGTCAGGATTGAAACAAGGAGTGTCCAGCCTGTGCCCTCACCAAACAGAGTGAGAAATCTTAATAGTGTTTTATTACATGTTTACATGCAAACTACATGGGCTTATAGACTTCGTATACATACAGGAAAAAATTGTGGGTGCTAGGTACATTAGTGTCATTCACAATGTAGGTATCTCAAGCAATAATTATAACTCAATAAGAGAATAAATATTGTACTTGGCATGGACTTTCTCTAGATGGGTTACGTCATACAACAGTCAATAAAAAGATCTTTAAAAGAACTCAGAAACTGAAATATAGGGCAAATTAAAGAGGGAAAGAATGCTGCCTTACCTACCCATCTAAGAAATGAGAATGTTTCCATGGAGAGTCTGCTCTCCATTTAAAGTAGTGTAAATGAGACTAAGCTGCAAAGTCTGGAGCTACTCAGTTCAGGTGTCTTGACTGAGAAGTATCTTTACAAAATGGGAAAAATCACTGTTTCAAATGATCTCTATTTGAAAGAGATCTCTCTCACTTTCAAATCTACTCCTCTGATCTCTATTTGAATGATGTTTTCTGCACTGAAATATTTTATTTGTAATGTTTGGGGTTTTAAAGAAAATTAATGCTAAAGGAAACAGGCAACTGGTCCATTAGAATTCCAAATGTAATTCTGTCCCAGGCACCCATGATCTTTAGGCAAAAAGATCTTGCAGCCAGCCAAACAAAACAAGAGAATGAATGTAGTCTATATAATGTCGAACTTGATGATTTAAATGAAGAAATTTACAAAGCCAGATCCATGTCTGCGTGTGCTAGATAACAGAGGTTCTCTGTACAAATCTTTGCACTTTCTCTATCTCCACTTTTGGAGGTCAGTGGTCTAACTCTATAGTAGCCTAATTCACATTTTGGCTTCTCATACCACTGCTAGATACGCTTTTAGAACTGTTTCTCAGCCTTTCAGGTGTGCAGTTTCACTGAAGATCAACAAGGATATGAAATTAAGGGGGTTCAAATACAATAAACAATCTGAATGCAGTGAATGAATTCACTAATCTCTTTTTATATTAATAAGAGGAATGTGAGAACATGATTTTCTATATAATGCAGTTTTCTCTTCCCAGGTGTATTGTTCAACAGTCTCTCAGAGCCTAGCCTGACCGAGACTTGCTTCATTCAGTTGCTGAACTTTAACTGATCAGCATTTCATAACATGAGCCATGTCCTAGAATAACTGGCTCTAATTGACACATGGCAATGCTCCTTAAGGGTACAGACCCCTACACAAATCCATGAACTTACAGTTCCTTCTTACCAATAACATGGCTAAGACCAGTATTGTCAGTAGAGCCACATCTCCAGTTGATTGTGTCTAAGCTTACTCTACAGGTTTTATAGCTACACATCTAAAATATTATTTGAAAAAATCCCTTACTGAATAATAAATATAATTGCACTTATATCTAGATCTTAGAGGTAGCTGACAAAGGACATTCTATTTATTTTTAAATTTTAAAGGCCACAGTGCTTTTTTTTCTTCAGTCCCCAAGTTAGAAATCTTCTATACATTTGTGAAATTTTGAAATTGTAGATCAAATTGTGGCAAGTCCTACACAGGCATTCAGCAACATACAAAGAACTCCCACTGTCCGTACCTTTCCTTCCCTCCTTCCTCACCCACCTCCCCCTGCTGCAACCACTGCCCCAAAATTTTTTTAAGTCCCTGTAGAAAACACCTCATTGGGCACGCCTATATGTCGCTGTATGGTGACATTGCTATGGCACCATGCTTTAGTACTTCCTAAAGCATGGCGCAGTACAGGTGGTTACTGTGCCGTGTGTAGCACACGGTTAGAATTCGCTGCTATGTCACTGTAGTGGTGCACTATACCAAGGGAGTGTGCTGCTATGGTGACATAGCTGGCAGAGTGGCAGTTACATGTAGACCCATGTGATTGCTATGTCGCCATAGTGCGCCATAGGGGCAACATGTAGATGCTCCCATTTTCTACTAAGTCCTATAGCTTTTCAGAGTATAGGGATTGGAATGAACTTCCTGGGACACTGAATTTAGTCCCTTTCTATAGCAGGAAGCATAGTATGGTATGTGTTTTATTATGTTTTAATACATTTTTCAAATTCAGTCTCTTGAAACAAGTTAGGTTTCTTCTTTCCACTATTCCCACTGAAAGGTATTTTGTGGGAATCTCACTCAAATGGTTAGAAATCTGCTTCTGTTTTCTGGCTTGAATTTATTCATGGATACTTTATACATATTTATTGTTATGCCAATCTTGTCCATCATTTAAATAGCTGCTTTCCTTCTCTGATGTTTACTTCCCTGATGAGAGCAAATAAACATCATGTTCCCTCTCAGACTTCACTTTGCCAAACTACTAATCTCAATTCTTTGAGGGTACATCTATTTTGCATCAATGTCAGGTCCCAGGGGGGATAGGACTGAACATACCTCACCCCCCAAATCTGCTGATACACTCCAAAACCAGGAGTTCACTAGTGAAGTTGTTCTGTTCTTGCCCTCAGCACCCAGTATCTCACCTACCAGAGACTATGCTCACTCTCATCCTTCCCAGTGTCATTTCTGACACGGTGTAGATAAGCCCTTAATCTCTCCTGTTAAATAGGCTCTCCATTCCCAGATTGCCTCTGTAACTGCAGTGACAGCAGGAAGCAAAGAGGTAGGCTCCCTTTTCCCCCTCAGGAGTGACAGCCGGTTTCTTTTAATGATCATAGTCTTCCTTTCTCCATTAGAGGCAGCAGTGGCAGCTGGAAAATCTCCCTTCTTATCTCAGTTAAGGTTGGGATTTGTTTGCTTGCATGGATGGGCAGTGCTGACCTCTTCCTCCTTCTGCCACAAAGGCTTCTTTTATCCTTGTCTCCTTTAGAAAGGCTAGCTTTCTTGTAGAGACACAAATAAATATAACTTCAGATGCAATGGCATCTGACTTCTGTACAAAGGCATCATACTCTGTGGAGTAGTTTATACCTTTTCTCTTCTTCTGCACACTCATCCAAGGTAAGGAAAATTCAAGAGCAGGGTCTGAGAAGATCCTTTGAGTAGAGAACCCCTCAAGACATGTATTGACATACGATGATTATTTTTAAACTAAGGGATTAATCATAGCTGCAGAAATATTTTCCTGAAATCCAGAAGGTAACCCCAGTGCTTCCACCAACCATTAGGATGTTCTGCTTGGCTGATCTATCTTATGGCAGTTCTCAGTCATAGCAGGTGTGGCTAGTTATTCAGGGGCACAGCCAATTTCCAGTCCTCTTACCACCTGGTGAAGTTAAGAAACAAAAGCTGGAATCAGGGCAAGGTATTTGTGCTAGAGCTAGGAAAGAGAGATCATGCTTTGCCCAGCTAGTGAGAGCTCTAAACCAGCATTTCTCAACCCATGGGTCATGACCCAAAAGTGGGTTGCAAGAACATATAAAAGGGCATCAAATAAACTTTAAAAATGGATTGTCCTTTAAAGGAGAAAAATGTGGGAAACTGGCTTTTCCCTTGAAGGCTGGCAGAGTTCCAGCTTGCAAGAGACTGATTGCTCCCTCCGCCTCCCCACACCCACCCACCCACTGCCCCACATACTGCAAATCAGGCAGGGAGCACAGGGAAGAAAGTAGAACAGCAGATTGGGCAGGGGAAGGGGACCTGAGTGGCACTTGGAGAGGGTGCAGGGATAATATGTGGCATGCTTGCCAAAAGGAGTGGCCCACAATGCTCTCAGCAGCTAAGTACAGATGGTCAGAAAGCCAAAGGCTGAGTCAATTCGGTCTTTGCAGGTTACTCTAACCTTCACATATTAAATTGAAACAGAAGTGAACAGACATTTACTTTCGATTCAGGAAATGCAAAAACATGCCTGCTGAGGCTCAGGCCAGAAGCTGAGGGGACACTAGAGCACGGCTCTCTGGCTGTGTGTTCACTTCCTCTTCAGACTGCCCCTGAGGTTGCTGGGATTTGCAATCCAGAATTACAGCAGCAGGACTCTGCAGGGTTGCTCATCACTTCCTCTTCCTGCTTCCAGGTGCCTCTGGGATATGTAGTCCACAGTCACAGTCAGCAGTAAATTTGAATGGGGAAAGGGGTGTTTAACCCCCCTTCCTGGCCCCAAACCCCAGCCAGAGTTTGCCTGGGGGGGGCATGAGGGGGGCAGGGCATGTGCCCTCAGATCACTGTGGGGTGGGGTGGGCTGGGCTGGGGATGCTCTAGGAAGGTGGAAGAGGCTACAGTGAATTTTTGGGTGAATACAGCCCCCCATAACTCCCAATCTGCTGTCTGCCCCACCCTGATCCAGGGGCACACCTCCCCCATACCCTCCTGCCACTCACCCAGCCAGGGTAGGATAGACATGGGGTGGAGCCACTGAGCTGCCTCCAGACAAATGGCACGCAGCAGTGGGAGCTGCACCCCTTCCTCCCCGTGCCCCGCAGATGAACTGTGGCTTTGAAGGCATGGTGCAGGCATGTGCCCCTGGTTCAGGGTGGGGTGGGCAGTGGAGCAGGGGGGTTGAAGCTACCCAAAAAGTTGCCATAGCCCCTGTTGCCCACCCAGAGCACAGTTCAGTGCAGCCCCAACCCAGCCCAGCCTACCCCATGCAGATCTGGAAGCACATACTCCCCCATGCTCTCCCAGACCAGCAGTGGGAGCAGCGACAGGAAATGCTGGTTGAGCTGCCAGATAAGCAGTGCATAGCAGTGGAAGTCACCACCCCGTCTCCCCGCACTGCCCAGCCTGGACCTGGCTGGGCAGTGCTTGCCCCAGCCCCAGTTCCTCCCTCAATACGGAGGGTGGGGGGTTGTTGATCTGTGCCCCCATGTCCCTTCTCTTCCCTCTCCCCTCCCCTTCCACCACTTACCAGCTGCACTAAGTATCGACTGTCATAAAGACAAAACCCATGTTGGAATGTCAAAATGGGTTAATTTATAAACATTGTAAGAGATATTCATCACCACTCGAAAGGTCCTAAGTCAAGGACTGCCTGTAAAGAGAGAGAGGTATGTATGTGTGTGAATATATATATACGCATGAAGGTATACACACTTTTGTATATATGCCATACCTTCAATATAGGCAGCACTCCCCTCTATCTTCAGATACACAAGCATCTTTATAATAAGAACATTTTTCCAGTGAGCTGTTTAAATGACAAAGGGCCTGATTCTGCATATCAGGAATGCTCATTATCTTATGACAGCTGCTTAGACATGAAAAACAAACCCAGCACTTTCCTTTAAGCTCAGCAATCCCCCACACTAAGCGCAGCACATGCCAAAAAGAAGCATTTTGTTAGATTGACCCAGCTCACTCAATGTCTGTATAAACTGTACAATTCAGAGGGACTTTTTGGTTCTTTTACCTAATAGCTGATTGAATCGGCTGTTAGCTAAAAGTGCCTAAAAGCCCTGATGAAGCTCCTGATCTATACAGATGCTGGAGAGCTGGGTCGAACTAACTTGCTTCCTCTTCCAATAAAGTGCTGTTTTGTTTTGTTTTTCCCACGTCTGTCAGCAGCCAACAGTACTTCTCACAGTACAGAGAAGTACTGTGGTACTTCTCTTGGCAAATGTCTGAACACAGTAAAGAACTAAGGAAAAACTTCTACTTGGGAGCTAGGCTAATTTTATCTGTCTCAAACCAACATAGGTGGAAATGTAAATACCATAATGTATTTGTTCATTCATATTAATCTTTTGTTTAGAATCAAGTAGTTCTGAATATAACAAAATTAAAGTGCCCATGTAGTTGTATTTTCCCCAGATTTCATGACTTAGTTAACATTGAGTCTTACTTAATATTAATTATCACATATATTGATCTAAGCTCAGTCATGGGATGATGTATTTAATTTACCAAGCCAAATTCTGTCCTCAAATAGATACACATATTCTCTTCCCAATGATTTCAGCTGCAGTTATGTTTGCATATCTGACAGAATGTCTTGGCCTATATGAAAGTGATTTTGCATAATCTTATTAGAAAGTTCTTAGCTACTTGTAATGACTTCATTATATTATCAAACTAATCCAGCTGTTTTTTACTTCAGTAGGAGCACTGTTGTCCCCAACCTCAGTTCAACCAAGCACTTAAGTGTGTACTTTAAGCAAGTCCTAAGCCTTCTTCAGTTTAATAGAACTATTTGCTTAACTGTTTTGTTGAATCAGTATTTGTGCTAGTTCAGAATAAATGTCTGTGTGATAAATGGACAATTTGTATTACTCTAGATATGTTGTTCCATTTAAAATACAAACTTTTTTCCGATGTCTAGAAATTTCATGTCCAGCATGAAAAGTAGTTTTATAAGCTTTATGAGAACCAGGCAAAAATAACTGTTTTAAAAGGCACATTAAGTACAAGGCGACATGAATAAATTGCCTCACAAATGTTAAGTAAAAAGTTTTTTTTTAAAGCATAGCATAAAAATTATAGAGGTTAAACTTGTGAGTGCAATCCTTTTATCAGAAGCATTGTAAAACTCAAAGAATTCACTTGCAATAAAACCCGTTTCCATTTTTACCTATAATATATTTCTGCTTTATAGTACTCAATTTAGATGCTAGCTACCCATGGAATGACCTTCCAAAAATAAATCATTTTTCATGCCTTTCCTCATTCATTAATCTTTTGTTATTGTAATGTATGGAAAATTACTGAGTTTTAGCATTTTAAATGTATTTGGAATCCATGCACAAAAAAGTTAATCCTGGTGTTTGCAGTCTATACTGTGATAACACCAACTCAGTGATTTTTATCTTGACTTCTGCTGACTGGAGTTGATTTCTTATTAAAAGGGCAAAGATAAATCACTTTAACTCAGTAAAATATCAGTTTCTTATTATAGGCCTAGTAAACCCCAACATTGTAGAGAATCTTTTTTATAGTATGATTTTATCTATCAAATAAACCTAAACAAATGTCAAGGATCCATCCAATTTAACCATTCTGGATAAAAGAGATGTATTTTCCCTAATTACTTGAACTATACCTAGAAATAATGGGATAAGACAGTTTAGGTAACTAACCAATTATTTAGTTTAAGCTATTTACATCCATCCATATGCTATAAATTACGTTTAAACTCTCTTGCACTTCTGGAAAAGTGAATAAAATCACATAAGTTTATTTTGAATACAAGATCAGATATGGTATGCTGAGTGACACTTAAAAAGAATGAAACAGTAACCGTAGCTTATTTTCTGAAGCAATCTTGACACTAATGCTAAATTACAGCTTGGAAACATCTAACATTTTTACCTTTATGAGAAAAGGCTTTTTACATATTTAACATAATTCTAGGGAAAATATACTAGAATTATGTATAAAGATATGTACACTGTAACCAAAGGGCATTTATATTCCCCAGTAGAATACTTACAATGATTTTATTGCCATTTGGTGTCATTTTCTAACAGATATAAAATACAGCCAGTAAACAAACTAGACTTTAGATTTAAGCTGACAGCTGTTCCTTCAGAAGCAATATTCAGATATTTAATCTTAAGAATACTGAATATTTTCCAATTGTTTGAGCAAACTGTGCTTTTATAAAGTGGAGGACTGTGTACTTTTTTGTATACAGTTGTTGAATCTGATAATGACATGAAAAAACAACCCGAGAATAATCTACACATTTATTGCTTCTATACGCTTCCTGGGCAAATAAACAAATTATCTCATGCATTATTCCTAATGTAGCATAACCTTTTTATATGTGAAATGTGCCTTTGAGTACCCTGGGCCAAATTTTTCCATGTGGCATATAAGTAACATAGTTAATTTCAGTGGTGTTGTGTACATGGAACTAAGGATGGATGCTGTCTCTGTATCTTCATTCAAATTTAAATATACTCATTTGCAAAGGAGCTGGTATGACCTTCTGCACCTCAGTACCTGAATCCTCCTCCGTGAACCCTTTTTAAGAGGGCTTGATGCAGGAGACGTAGAAGAGATGGGGAGCTTCTGTGCAAACTCAAAGAGAAGTTAGGGTCAGGATATAGGCTGATGGATCTGTAGTTAGATGGATGAGTGGTTAAAGTGATGGATCTATGGTTAGAGTGTCTTTCAAAATTGTGCAGGGAAAGCTGGAAAAAAGCCCCATTGGGATGTGCTCTCTCCTCATGTCTTGGAGAGAGATTGGGTCAAATTATCTGCTTTTGCAAATTGATGCATGTCCGTTGTCAGTTTACTGCAGTGAAGAATATGGCTCATTATTTTCTCACCCTCTTCCCCATACTTGCTTGCACAAGGCCCACCAATTTAATCCTTGATCAAGATTATGTAGCAAGATAGATTGTGTAACAGATACACTTTGCTGTATGTTAACCTGCCAAGTTTAAGGGCCAAATCTATGCGCTGCAGTTAATGAAGGCTTTCCTATTGGTTACCATTGAACTGGAAGCATCCTAACAAAATTAGCTGATAATTCACCATCATATGGCCTGATATGTTACAGATAGCATGACATGGTTCTGCTTAAAAGAAAGTCATTTAAAATGACATGGTTTTCATGTTATTTCATCCATTTCATTGTCCCATTTTTTCTTCTGTACGATGTATTATTAGCATTAAGGTCTAACGTTGCGATCATTAGTAAACAAGAGTTGGCAGTTATTTCTTTATTTCTGAATTGTCTTTTTAAAATTGAATTGAAGATGTAAATTATATATTGACAAACTATCAACTCCTATCACCAGCTCTCCATGGAGATCCATTCAGCCTGCATGGGGCAGTGCAGCAGAGCACAGCCATTGTCGTCTTATGCTCTTTTGATCTCAGGTTGTTTGTACCACCTGCTACTGGAATCAACAGAGCCACAGGGAATTGGAGACAATATTTTGAAAGCAAAACATCCCATTTATTTGTGGTTAAAATCTATGTTCCAACAGAATAAGGAGGAATCTAACATTTAGGTTATACTCTGCTTCAGATGAACAGGGTTGGGAGGAAAGGTGGCTGTGTTGCCTTGTGTGGCAAAAACACATACACTTGTTCCCTGGTTCAGGAGGAAGAAGACAACAAAGCAGAATGCATTTCAGTGAAGACAAAAGATGAAAGATGCAGCACCGATATAATGGTGGGCATTTATTATAGGCCACCAGATCAGGAAGTGGAGGTGGATGAGGCACTCTTCAAGTAGTTGAGAAACATACCCAAAAGTTATGAAATGGTACTGATGGGAGACCTCAATTTGCTAGACATTTTCTGGAAGAACAACAGAGCCAAACATAAAATATCAAGCCAGTCTCTAAGTATTGTGGAGGACAAATTTATTTTCCAGAAGTTTGAGGTCACAACTAGGGGATCATCTTTCTTGGATCTTGTCCTGACTGTCACAGGGAAGGCGAGGAAAGAGGGACAGAAACGAAGACTCCCTTACCTGCAGCTGGTGCCGTGGCGAGACCGGAAATGGCGGCGGGACCTGCGTGGCTAATTAGCCACATCTTTTTGAAACTGTGGCCAGCTGTGGAGAGGAGCAAGTGGAGCCAGCACGGGAAAATAAAAGGCGGTTCGGGCGAAGAAGAGAGAGGAAGATCAGGAGCAGAGTTGCCGGGGAGGTATCTCTGGAACCCCAATTAGGGGTAAGAAGGGTCAGGATGACCTTCCACGAGGCAGCAGGCTGCATCAGAGACTGCCAAAAGAAGGACACCAGCATCACCATGGCGGATGTCCCTCTTCCAGGCAAAGGAGTTGAGGGAGAGGATTCAAGGGTTCAGAACGTAGAAGCCGACAGCAGGGATGGTCCCAAAGAGAGGGTGATGGAAGTCAAGTCAGTGACCCAGGTGGGATCGGCACAGGCTTGGGAAGGCTCCAGGAGTAAATCCAGATGGGGAACAGAGAGCCTAAGCAGTGAGAGGGGCTGCAGGAAACAAGTTCCTACCATCTAGAGCTGCCCAGCAAGGGACAGCGTGGGCTGAATTAGAGGGACCGCCATTAGTCCAGTGTGGCATTCAGGGGGTGCTAACCGCTCGACATATGTGTACCCAGGACAGGGTTAGTTGGGGAATTCTCAGGGCTAGGGTAGCCCATTTTGTGTGAGGTCAGGAATTTTATTGGCAGTGTTTTCCTTTGGTTTCTTTCTGTTTCCCACTTTTGGAGGGGTAGGAGGGCAGGCTGCAGTGGGCCTTAGAGTTGGCTCAGTCCAGGGTTGGGTTAGACCTTATACATCTGTACCTTAGTGTCCATTACATCAAGAAGCAAGGGTCGGGCCAAGAGACTTCAGCAATTCATCGAGGCTGGGTATCAGACCGAGGTGTAGGGGAGGTTGTAGCCTTGCGGAAGACTGCTGTCCAGAGATTCCAGATTCTGGATAAGCCCCAGTAGTTGGACCCCACCACTGAAGTAACAAACAAAGTCATGGCAGGTGAGAATGGGGTGGAGGCTACTCTGGGGTGGGACATCGGTGCTGTACAACCACAGGGATGGAGCGATGAGCAGTCCTACACACCCAAAGCCAGGCGGCACAGGACCAGATGTTCGAAGCCTGATGGGTGCACTGACCAATAGAGAAAGGCTAGTGAAGGGTGTGAAGACAATGGGCAACTTGGGAGGAAGTGATTATGATATAATAGAATTCCAGTCTGTGGGATGGGGAAAGCATGAATTTGGTAAAACTAGGATGCTAGATTTCAAAAAGGCAGATTTCACCAGACTCAAGGGGTTAATAAGCATGGTTCCTTGGCAAGACAGACTGAAGGATAAAGGCATTCAAGGGGGCTGGGAGCTTCTAGAGGTTACAGTGTTGGAAGCCCAATAAGAAACTATTATAATACTATGGAAGCACAAGAAGAATAGGAAGCATCCAATTTGGCTGCATGAGGGGTTTCTAGGATGCCTGAAATGCAAAAAGAAAGCATATAGGCAATGAAAAAATGATCCAGTGACCAAGGAACTTACCAGGAAATAACAAGAACTTGCCAGGACAATATCAGAAGGCAAAGATAAAGAATGAGTTCTCCTGGCAAGGAAGATTAAACACAAAAAGAAGAGGTTCTATCAATATGTTGGCCAGAAAGAAGGATCAAGGAAACTGTGGGTCCACTGTTAACAAACCAGGGGGTACTCTTAACAGAAAATGCAAAGAAGGTAGAGCTACTCAACAGCTACTTAGCCTCAGTCTTCACAAAAAAAAATTAAGCTGCAACCAGGCACCTAATAATGATTATTTAGATGAAAGGGGCAAGCTGGAGGATGAGATAACAAAAGAGACAGTCAGAGAGTTTTGATGGGTCTCAATGAATTCATATCAGTGGGGCTGGATGAACGTCACCCCAGGGTGTTGAAAGAACTGGCAGAAGAGTTCTCAGAGCCCTTGGCAATGATCTTCATGAAGTTGTGGGAGATGGGCCAGGTACCAGAGGACTGGAAAGGGCCAACATAGTGCCTGTCTTTAAAAAAAGGCAAAAAGGAGGACCCAGGGAACTACAGAGCAGTTAGTTTTTCCTCCATATCTAGAAAGTTACTGGAGCATAGCCTAAGGAAAGACATTTGCAAGCATCTGGAGGAGGAAAGTCTCATCACAAGAAGCCATCATGGATTTATGAAGAACAAATCATGTCACATAAACTTGATCTCCTTCTTTGACAGAATAACTAGTTGTGGCAATGCTGTGGATATAGTGAATTTGGAATTCAACAAAGCTTTTGACATGGTCTCACATGACCGTCTCATAAACAAATTGGAGAACTGTGGGTTGGGACAAAACTATGATAAGATGGATAGATAACTGGCTCAATAGCCAAAAGCAAAGGGTAATTATTAATGGATCCAGGTCAAAATAGCAAGAGGTTTAGAGTCCCAGAGGGGTCCGTCCTGAGCCTGATGCTGTTCACCTTTTTTATTAATGATTTGGATGCTGACATCAAAAGCTTCTTGAGCAAAACTGGGAAAGATTGTGAACACATTGAAGGATGGGAGCATAACTGAGAAGGATCTCAAGAGACTGGAAAAATTGAATGAAGTTAACAGGATGAAGTTCAGTGCCAACAAATGCAAGGTGCTACACCTCAGAAAGAATAATCAAAAACACAAATAAAAAATGGGTGACACCTGGCTGGATGGCAGCACTATGGAGAACAATCTGTGTGTCTTGGTAGATCACAGTCTCAATATGGGTCTGCAGTGTGATGCAGCTGCAGAAAAGGCAAATGTGGTTTTGGGATGGATTAATAGAAGTATTAGGTGCACAACGTGGGAGGTGATAGTGCTGCTCCATTTAGTACTGGTTAGGGCTCATCTAGAGAATTGTGTGCAATTCTGGGCTCCATATTTTAAAAAGGATGTGGAGAAGTTCGAGAGGGTCCAGTGGTGGGCAACACAGATGATAGAAGGCTTAGAATGGAAGTCATACAAAGAGAAGCTGAAGGAGCCAGACATGTTCAGTCTGAAGAAAAGACACGTAACAGGGGATACAATAGCAGCCTTCAAATATTTGAAGGGCTGCCATAACGAAAAGGCAAAACACCTTTTCTTGCTTGCTGCAGAGAATAGGATATGGACCAATGACTTGAAGTTGCAGCAATGTGGGTTTATAGTGGAGTGGATATCAGGAAAGACTTTACTGTTAAAACAGTGAGGCAGTGCAATAGACTGCCTAGGGAAGATGTAGACTCTCCCTCACTGGAAGTTTTCAAGAAAAGTTTGGATAGGCACTAGTCGGGGATGATCTAGGCATAGGTATGCCTAAGTTCTACTATGGGTATTTCCTATGCTTCTGGGTTTGCTGGTTGCTCCTGCCCCCACTTTCTGCTATACAGGGTCTTCATAAAGTCCTTGTGCACTTTTAAGCATTAATAACTTAGATTGTGCACAAGGACTTTATGAAGACCCTGTATGTGTCAAGGTGTTTTTAAGCATCCCTCAGAAGCATTGGGTGTTGGCTGCAGCCAACACTGGGGTTTTTGCCTGGGTTGTGGCAGTACACCTGCTGGGATGAAAGCCAGAGGTTCCTGGCTAAAGGGTCATGCCCCTCAACTGAAAGTCAGACTGATCACCATGTTTGTGGTCAGGAAGGAATTTTACCCCATTGTCACATTGGTATGGACTGTGGAGGTTTTTGAGTTTCTCTGTGGCAGGGGTGTGTGTTATTCTACCTGGGATCTCTTGGACATATATTAACAATCTTTTATAGAAGCAGGATATCGGTTGCCGTCATTCCCCTGCTTTACCTGTGGTGCGTTAGGGTGTTATATCCTGAGTTGCATCAGAGTTCATGGCTGTCTTACAAAGAGTTTTTAGATAACGGTTTGTATGAATGGTTATGAATGATCCTGCAGAGGGGTTGGACAAAATGACCTCTGGAGGTCCCTTCCAAGTCTACTTCTCCATGTTTTCTAATGAGATCACTGGCTCACAGCATGATGTATATGCTGTAAGATAACTAGTACATCAGAGAAACATGCACACAGTAGAATTATATCCTCACTATATATGGAATGCTGATTGCAAAACACATAGGCTTCTTAACTGCAGTGTTGAAGGAAAGAGCGTGTGTGGGAGACAAAACCATAAGTATTTCAACATGTATATTTATATTTATATTCCATGAGGATCTGTATATCACTCAGCTATTCAGGGATAAGATAATAAAATAAAAATGCAACTTCTACCAAAGTGAATTAATTTAATCTGAGTAAAAACTCATGGGAAAATGTAATACATATACAGTTCTACTATGTAACAGATATGAATACTGATAATTATGATAGGTTTAAAATTGCTCTTCTATTATGGGCCATTTCTTTCAACTTCCCTTTTACCTTCAAGACATTTTTTAAGCATACAAATAAATTTGTTCTGAATGTGTGTTTTGTGACTGCCTTTAATGCTATAAGCATAATGCTTCTTATTGCTGGAAAATGCATGTTAGACTATTTTAAATGCTTATAATTCTTATTCATCTATCACATATTTTCACTTGAATCAGCAGTAAAGCCTGTGAAGTCAAAGGATAATTGCTAAAACACTGTTAGCTTTTTTACCTGAGTAAAAAAAAAAAAACCTTTGAAAAAGTACCTTGCAGCTACACAGATTGACAAAATGTATCAATTATATTTTTGCTCACTTAATAATTACGCTACAGTAACTATAACGTGAACTTTAGTGTATGGTTGATTAATTATAAGGTTATTGCTATTAAGTCACTTTTCTGAAACAACAGCTTAGCCTTTAATTAATGTAATATCAGACCTCTGGCCAACAGCTGATCAAATTTAAAATCTGAAGTACATGTACAAACTACAATTCAGATTACATAAATCTGAAGTGTGATACACTATGGCTTTGACTGTCTCTCCTAGCACTAAAAGAAAACCTTTCCAGTGAACTTTATGTATTTCCTATTTCAACTCTTTTACACATAAACTTACGGAAAATCAGGAACAGGTCCATTTCCTTGAATTGATAAAACAACTCTGCAATAATCTGCTTAGTACTCAATAGCACCGAAGTGGACCCTAGTATTTGAACAAGTGAAATGACTGGAATTCTCTCTTCTAGACTTTGTATTCTGGGACAGAACTTGTCCATAGCTTTAGAGTCAGCTCTGACCTTTTTTCACACCCTACAAAAGCGAAGATAAAGGTAGCCTTTTTTTTCTTTTTTCTTTTTACCCTTTGGGTAAAATAATTAATACATATAAAACGGGTAGGTGCTATTGGTAACTCTACTGATGACACTTACTAATGGGCAGTTATCTAGGGATGCAGGATCAAGCCTTCATCTCACCACAGACTTCAAGTGTATCCTTGGGAAACTTAGTTTCTGAGGATCCCATGTGTACAATAGAGATAAGAGGTCTACTTTACTTCCTAAGGGCATTATGAACATAAATATGTTAGGAGTAATATATTTCAGCTTTAACATGGGCTGTATTAGTACCAAAGACAAGTAGGAACAGGTACAATTCCTCCTTTCATCATTTATTCACTATCCTGCCAAACAACTGTTATATAATTTACTGTAGGCACCTTGAGCCACAGTAACATGGTGGGATTTTATTGTACCAAAAAAATAAAGTAATGTACCAAAAAATAATGTCAACAAGAACAGTTTGCTTGTTAAGCTACAAGAGAAGGTATAGCATTTCAGCAGCCTTAGTTTTCTTCCTGGCTCTGCCACTGGGCTGGGAATGCAGACAAATCATTTTACCTTTCTGCACCTCAGCTTTATCATCTGTAAAATGGGTCTAAGGATACTCACTTCTTTTATAAAATTCTCTAAAATCTATGATTGAAAAATGCTATGTAAGAGCTAGATATTATTTGTTTTGTTCATTTGTTTTGTAAATGTAACATTTTTTTCTCTGCATGTGAGTTATCCCTTCACAGAACACAATTCATTACAGATCTATTAATTATATTACACTGCATCTGTATTGAGGGATGTGGGTATTCCTTATTTAACCAAAACCATATTTTGCCTTTATATACCTAAGTGATATCTGGTCCCTGGAGAAGTGCTGTTACAAGTAGAGTACTGGGCTAAAAGATGGGAAAGCCTCCTCCCTTCAACTTCAAACTGTGCCTAATCATGTTTTATTCTGCGACCATGCTTTCAGGAGCCGGTGGATATAGCATCTAAAATATGTATAAATGAAAAAAAATGGGCCTTTCTTGACTGCAGAGGTACATAAAGGTAAAATAAGATTTGGCCCAAAATATCTGGACTGCATGAATTTGAGTGGCAGGTAGCAGTGATAGGTAAACAATGGGGGAAAGTATTTACAATTTTCCATGAACTCTGAATCCTGGCTTTTCAGGGAAGAATGTAAGAATACAGTTGGCCATGTTTTCTGATTGGGTTACCTGACCTGTATAAATTCCTTCTGCCTGAAGTACAGGTCTGAAATGAGCTTTCTATCCACATTCATGGGAACTAAGCTTCTTTTCTATGCATGCTTATATAAAAGCAAACAAATCAGGACCATTGAATCATTATGGGATGTGCTGTACAAATAACACAACATGAAAACCTGGGCTGTTTTATGGTAGCTGCAGATGATCAGGCTGGACTTGAATAGGTGACCTATATCCAATTACCAGCCATGATTTATTTACCTCCTACTTTCAGAACTGTTCTTTATTAAGTCAAATGTTCTCCATGTGTCAAGAATCTCATAAGAAGAAATTATCAAAAGTGACCAGAAAAAATCCTGTTCTATTGTTGTACTTAGCATTTTAAAGTCTGAGCAAAATTAGGGAAATTCACATTTCACATATACTTAAATTGCTAATCTCACTGCTGTATCTGTATTAGTGAATATATTTATGATAACTTTTAGTCTATAATGTTTTGGCAGCACTGTTATAAAAATTGTTAGAAGGTCCAGGAGTGGAACTGAACCATGAAACCCAAATTGTAAACTGCTGCTGAGCTGGGTTATTAGTATGACAGTACAAAATTTCACACACAAAACGGCTTCTAAGCTTTTAAAAACAAGAAGTGTGGGGAGGAGGAGAGGGAAGGGGTGAAATCAAATTCACATTTGTTCATTCTAACTTAATATTTCACTGAACTGTGCAGTGCTAATGCATCTCTATTTTACATTCTATTTTTTAGGCATTTGGTGATATTAGTGGAGTAACTCTTTTATATAATGAAGTGAGCACAACCATTCAGGAACATGTAAGTGAATCAGACAACGTGCTGGGAGCCTCTTCACTTATCAAGCTGAGGGAAAGAAAAAAGAATACAGCAAGGTGGAAAGGTATTACTTTCAGTGGCTGCAACTGACTCAAACATGCAAATATAAAGCAGCATGAGTTATAAAAGGAAACTGATTATTCAAAGCAGTTTCTCTTGGAAAGACTAGGCCCCAGTCATTTCTGACAGAGTTTGTATAGTGGCATTTCCAATTGCTGTTCACCTCAGTATGGTATCTTAAGTCTATCACAAGTGAGTGTCATGCAGAGAGAACAGCTGTCATTCTTTCACTGATGAACACCAAAGGTTGTAACACTTTCCATACTGAAATTCATTACAGCTGTAATTCAACTCAGAGCAATATATCTTGAACTAGAGTCAACATTTAAACTGTGATGAGGACATAAATCAGCTAGTTTACTTATAATTAGATAAATATACACACACTGCGCACACACACGTGTCTGTGTGTGTGTGTGTGTGTGTGTGTGCATGTGTGTGTGTGTGCATGTGTACATTTAGATACTGTGGCCCCCATCCAGGAAAGACTTATTTCACATTTAATCTTATGCATCTTGAGATGTTAAACTACTCATAGTGGGTAGAGATAAACAAACACATAAATCTTAGCAGATTAATTTTTGTGTCACCCAAATAGTAACTGAACTAGCTGCCAGTAAAAAAATTGTACCACAGGGTGGGATCATGTGAAATTATAAAATTAAATACTTTCTTAGACCTGGTTATTAAGGTAAGCTATATATTTATTCAGTCCTGCATCAGAATTCACAAGATCTCTAGGCCTGCTGGGAGTCCCACAGATTTCAATGAGATCCCAAATAAGCACAGGAATGTTAAACAGCAGACTGCAATGTACTATATGGAACAAAGTTTCTCTAATAATGCCTTGTGTTATCACCAGGCCTGTCATAACTTGGTTTGTGATGGGGAATTTTTAAAAGGTTCAGATAACTCCCAAAAGATTTAAAGGGACTTTTACTTGGAAAAATAATAGAACTTAATGTATGATTACTTGTTTATATGGGTTGCTTTTTGATGAGGGGGGGAAAAGAATAATCGGTACAATATCAACTCTTGGACTATATTATAAATTATTTTGACTTCATTGGGAGATCATTTTGTCTCCTGAAAGAGCTACATCTGCAAGAGGAATGTGTAGTTCACAACACTAATTTGCACCCATGGTCTTTATTGATATTCAGTGAGTTGTCTACTTGATATGTATATAATATGTTGGATGCTTCATACTGCTGGTGTCTATGCACTTCCCCTCCATTGATTTCTACGAACATTCCTGAGTGAGATGCTTGGAGGATCAATTCATATGTACAATCCACAAATATAAATATTGTATCTATCTTTCTCCCCAAGTATTGGGATTTTCCTATTTGGTCTATAGACTTTTGTCAGCATTATTTGTTGTCTTTGACATTGTAAAGATGGAAGAGATTCGCTGATTTGTATTCTGATATTTATGAATAAAATATTCCCATATTTGATAGTAATTGTTTAAAGCATGGCAATATCTCTATTGTAAATGTGCCAAAGATGACCCCAGTTCTGTGACCATCTTCCAAATGCTTCAGGGATGCACAGCCCTATGAAAGGCATGCCACAGTTATAACCATGGGAGCTGCAACAGCTTTGCATCAGCCAGCAAGAAGGTTTTTTATTATTATTATTATTATTATTATTATTATTATTATTATTACTATAATGTAATTGAGAGGTCACCATCTCAGTCAGTGGCCCATGGTGCTTGGCATCATTCAGATGGGAACTTATGTGGTTAAAGAGATAAAAATTTCATTAGACATGGCAGACAAAAGATAGCACAGTAAGGAAAGCACGGAAGCAGTCAGGAAAAGTTACTTGTCCATGATCACGAAGTGAGAAAAGTTACTTGTCTGTCATCACGAAGTGATAGAGGTGGCAACAAAACACAGAGCTTCCGGACCCTAACCTTATGTCCTATTTGCTATTTTAGGGTCCCTTTTGGGTACATCTGCATCACTGGTTCTTTGCCTTTTTAGACTCTAGGCACCGCTATCTTTCACTTGTGTTTTTGACTATGAAAAAAGGTACAGCAGTTCTTCTGTTGCAAAGAACTGAGATATAGCACAACAGGCCAGGATTTTTTTTGACACTATGGATTTCTGTTTGAAATCTCTGGGTTTATCTTGTGAATCATGTGTTGGTGTTTCCACCTACCTAGAGGTGCGAATATTGTGTGGTACAAAGTAGCACCCTTAAAAGGATCTCATGGCACCATAGGGTGCTGCACCAGCCTGGCTGAGAATCACTGCTGATCTACAACATGGTCACTGCACTCTTGGGGAGGTCTGCTCACAAGAACACCCTACCCACCCACTCCCATTCACGCATGCCAAATCTAGAAGGGTGAGGCCTATGGCTTTTCTTATACATGCTGGAGATGGAGATGTCAAGAGTGGCCACAGGGGATGATCTCAGGGCATCTGCCTTACTGCATTTCTGAGTTCTGTACATGTAAACCAGTGCGAGGGACTGCTTCAAAGTTGTCTTTCCCAGGACCATTAGGGACACACTGTAGACATGCCCTTTACAACCTGAAGAGGTACAACACAGGTGTTGTATAGGGAAGATTCAATCCCCAAGTGTCTTGAACCATTTGTGTAGCATGAATTTACTATTTTATTTATTTATGATTTGCAATTTCACTATTCTGTTTTTTTTCCATGTGTATACCAGTGCTCTGAAAACATTTCATAGAATTTTACTTTCTCTTGTACTTGATGTTGTACACATGTTAATCCATTTTTTTTATTTAAATCTTTGGTTCTTGAAAGTCTGAGACAGCATAACTGACATTAGGTAGATGCGTTATGTGTAAGTGTTAATACTGCAATTTGTTGCCGGGTTTGTACACCATGACTCTGGTTTATTTCCTTTTCCAATTGGCTTTTTTTTAAATACAGTTAAAGACAAAAATGGTTTAAAAATCATATGTATACTTATAAATGGTGAAGTAAATAGTGTTTTAAATGACATTAAATAGTGTTTGGATGGTTTCTCTCGGTCATCAGAGTAATTATATTTGCATGTTTATTTCAGTGAATCTTCAGACATTTTAAATAAGGGTTTGCAGTTTTGAAGAGGGAGCTAATATGAGTGGGTTCTGTTTTATTTGGTGAAAATTGGAGAAAAAATAGTTTGTACTGGGACTTTTCTATGGGTTTCTTATGCTTGAGCTGAGTAGTATTATATATTCCTATTTCACTAATAACAGTTCACGGTATACACTGGTACATCAGGACAGCAGCAGTATTCATGTGCCAAACTGTGGCCCCCTTAATGGGTGAGAAGTTAATCATGCAAATTACCTAATTAAATTCAATGGAATTACCTGTGCATCATGGTCTGGCTCCCTGGAATTTTGACTTCAGACTGCCTTCTTTTGCCTGATAGCAGGACTAGGCAGGAGACAGGGCAAGGTCCTTAACTAATATAAATCAGCACTGCTTCAGAGACTCCCATGGAGTCAATTTACATCTGCTGAGGATGTGGCCCTGAATTCTAAATTAAGATATGCAGGATCTCATTCTTCACTGTTTTCCATGACTTATGCTGGTGTAACTCCATTGGTTTTACTCCAACTTGCAATATAACAATGCTGCAACATGCAAAGTTCTTAAAATTTGAGTCATTAAAAAATAGATATTCCTGTTGCAATTCATTTGACTGCAATCTTTAGTACCAGACCTTACTTACATTTAGATCCACCAATGTCAGTCAGCATGCATAGGGTAAAATTTAGCCTTTATGATGTACTTACTGTTTTCTGAAGCCCCTTATGAAAAACATCATCTGTATCTCTCTGTTATAGTCAGATAGTAATTGCCTGCCAGTGCCTATGCAGTGTTCCTTTACAACAATTTTCTCTCATGTAGCTATATATATGTAGTCATTACTGAAAAGTGTAAATAAAGAATCCTTTTAGTGGTGTAGTTTCCCTAGGTACCTACTGTGCTCTTATTATCTAAAACATACTCCCCCATCTGTAGTTCTGTTCTATTAAAGGATAAAGGCATAAGTATGAATTAAAAATTAAAATGCTTGTTGTAGATTGGAGAGGAAGGTCTATTAAAATGTATCTGGTGCTAGGCTCACAGTACAGTAGATAGATTGCACCGAGCACCAGTTAAGCAAGTGGATGAAAAATGAGTGATGTTCATCATTCAGTTAAATATAGTGCTAAGTGGTATGTGCTAGCATTAAAAGCAAATTACTTAGCACTTCACCAATCACAGCATGGGAGTATTCCATTGGAAGCAGTATTTCCAGTGATGCACAGTCCTCAGTTTTATTAAATAAATCAACTCTTAATGCTTAAGAAAGCAGTTGAAGGCATATTGCTATTATAATAAAAAAGATTTAAAATGTGAAAAAGAGAGAGAGAGAAAGAAAAAGAGAAAATACCTCATTTTAATACAATAATCTTCAATAATGCCTAAGTATGATCCTGTACCACAAAGCTAGTATCTCTGTAATGCTTCCTTCCATCTTCTGTAGTTTCCTCATTTTTTTTCTTTTCCCATTAATGTGTCCTTTTCTGTACTGTTGTCTTTATAGTCCT
This sequence comes from Crocodylus siamensis, assembly GCF_052110815.1. Classification (NCBI taxonomy): domain Eukaryota; kingdom Metazoa; phylum Chordata; order Crocodylia; family Crocodylidae; genus Crocodylus; species Crocodylus siamensis. The sequence continues at coordinate 129,666,035 of NC_143397.1, read as the reverse complement.
GCATTCTTTCTTTAGTCTTCTGATCTTGTACTGAACACGGTGATGAGCGCTTTTCCTATACTCCTTTCTTTTGTTCTCATTTGTGGCAAGGTTAGCATTGTCCAGTAAAGTCCAAAGACTAAAAGGAAGTATGTATAAGTTTGGTTCTGGCTCCAAATACTCACTTTCCACTCTAACCCAGTTTTCAAAATGCTGCTTTCTCCACAGTGCTAGGTGATGATGGATAATGTTCACTCGCAACACCAGCAGAAAATGGCTCTTGTAAGAGGCGTGTTGATGGGTGGCCAGGGACAGCATGAAAGCCATGAGGCATAGGTTCTCCTTAACTATCCAGAGATCAGTTTAGGCATCTGAAATTGTAGCACTCTGCAGAGAAAGACCTCCCTCTTTCTCATAGAACAACCTAGTGGAAAAGTCCATGTGTTAGAACTGTTGGGAATAGTTTACATAGGTGATGATGGAGACCTTTAATTTGTAACTGATTGTACTTGAATTGCCACACCCTGGGCACATCTACACATGCACGTTAATGCGCATTAGCCTGTTTTACTGTGCACTGAAGTGTCACGTCAAAAACAGTGTTGATAAGGTAATGCACAGTAAAAATAGGCTACTGAGCATTAAGCATCACTAAAAAAGGGTGTGCTTTTTCTACTATGTATTATGTTAGCCTAATGCACACTTATTTGGTACCTCCCATTAGAAGTACTAAATTTAATGCACATTAGCAAAAGTGTAAATGTGCTCCCTAGCATTTAAAATGCACATGTCAGGCCCCCAAAATGTTGGGATTGGCATAAAAATTATCAAAGTTTGAGAAATAATTTGTTTTGAACTGTTCACTACAAGCAGAGGTAAGCACAAAAATAAATCTTAGCAGATTAATTCCTGTATATGTCTTCTTTTACATTGTGGTTCTTGTCAGCTTTGGGAGGTTAACAAGCTGAGAACTTCAGGTAATCAGGAGTTGAATGTTTTTGTAAAACACTTTGGTACTCCCAAACTCGTAAAAATCATGAGACTTGGTTTGACTGGGAACCCTTACATTTGGGAAGAACTCTGTTATTCCAAATGGCCTTCCACTTCTGTGTCAGTGCCAAATTGGTTCATTAGGCATAAGAGAGAATTTAGAACCAGTTTTTTTCTTAATTAAAGTGTCTTTTTTTTAGGGCAAGACTTTTCAGCATTCTAGAATAATGACTGAAAACACTGAAGAAAAACACTGTTCTGCTCCCTAAAATATTACAGTTCTTCTTTTTAGATATCTTCATTCTTGCTGGCAAGGAAATAATTATATGCATGCAGAAGTTCGCTGTTCTTGTTTTACAAGATCTTTATTCAAAATCCTCATGCTCAGCTCTTAGCATAATATGGTCTATTTTCTTGAAGGCTGCAGTGTACAACTTATTAAAACTATTGGGATAATTAAAACACTGGGAGAAAATACGATTTAACCTAGTTTTCAAAATGTAACACTTTTTGCCCAGTTTTCCTGGCCAGCATGTAATTGTTCTGATACATCTTGTCCAGTCATGCCAATCCTGTCACATACACTAATATGAAATAACGACACGGGACTGACTTAACTAGACATAATAGGGCACTTTTTAAAGACTGTGTGCACAAATCTTGCTATTTGTTAATGAAATTTTTCCTCATCTTCAAAGCTTTCACAATTTCATATATTTATAACATTATCCTAGAAAAATTCAAACCATGGGATACCTCCTAGCAAATAATGAATAAGTAAAAAAATCAATAAATAATAGTTCCTAGACAACATTGCATCTTAATAAAACTCTAAACACAACAGAAACAAACTGAAGATGAATTTGAAGCATGTTTATTAAATTGGTAATTTTTGCATCTGAAACTGTGTGTGTATGTGTGCATGTCTGCGAATATTACGTATGCAAATGTAATATGTATTATAAGAGTGTGCATGCAATATAGGTACATATTATGGATGTTCTATCAATGTCAGTATTTGCATTCTTGCCTTTCCAGCTATCTTGGCTAAACAGTTGTGAACAGATGACCATGTCATCTTTCAAACTAGTAGTTTCATACATACTTCCTAGTATAATTAAGAGTATTGTTACGCAGGTAACACTTTAGTATCTCATGGCAGAAGTACCAAATTTCAATACATGGAATGAATATAGAAAATACTGGGACATAGCTCCTGTTCCTTCTCTTTCCTGTAGCAATCTATTGTTCAACGTCATGACCGTGCTAGCATTTAATGCATGGGACCTATTCCATTAAAGTCAATGAGATGATTCACGTGCTGAAAATTCTGGCCTAGGACCAATAAGAAAAAGAATAAGGAGACAACATATTGTGATCATTGCTTGCTTAGAGAATCAGTGCTTACATGTAGACCACTCCTCCCAGCCTTTTAGCACAACATTCTCTTTCCAGTTCCTATTGTGGTACTCATGCAGCATGTTTTATATCCCACCCCATGGGATATTGTCTATACACTCTTTTTCCTGCTCATACAAGAATCCTACTTCAATGAGCTATGGCTTCCAGGGTTGTTTTGCATGGTGACATGGAGCATAGTGGTCTGAGCAAAGGAGAATGTAGTTTACACCCACAAAAACAGTAGCTCCCAAAGCTTTCTTGTAATGAGAGAATTCTTTCAGTGGTTTGTCTTTCAATTATCTTTAATGTTTCATTTTCCCCTTTAAAAATAAGTTTTTATGTATATTGGGTTTGATTACATGAGATGCTGACTGCGTGGCAGCCAAATATGCCTGCGTAGTAGTGTCTCATGTCAAAAACCATGAGACACTACTGCGCAGTGGCATCACAAAAAAGGCATTCACTGGTGCCATTGGACAGTAACTCTGGTTACTGTGCATTTATTTAGTGCTTATATAAGCAAGTACTATATAAATGCACAGTAATAAGCAAGTACTAAATAAATACACTGTTCTGTAGCATCTCATGTAGACATGTCCATTGTGTATTAAAAAGGGTTTCTATAAAAAGCATCTGTGAATAGCACAGATGAACTACTTTTCATAGAACCTTTCAAATTAGCAATAGAAAGTCACAGTTAAACTGTCTTTAAACTTTATCCCTGGAGTTTAGTGTAGGAGTCTCATACAGTTCATTTTTCAGTACTTTGTCCAGTCCACTTTTAAACAACTCAGTGATTGGGCATCCACCATTTCCATTTCATACTCAATAATGTTCTGGCATTTCCGAGCATTCCACTCACACTTTCCTATCTTAACTTCATTCCCTACTCTTAATTAGGTCTCCAACTTCACTTTGTACTTTAACTTTTTCAAATACCTATGAAGGTCCCTTTAGTTACTGTGGGTGCATCTGCACGAGACGCTGTGTGTCCATAGTGATAAACTACAATGACATAGCATCAGCGAGCACAAACCGTGATGCCAATACTACTGCGCATAGCAATGAGCTTCTTTCAAATTAACACCTGAAAGATCTCCCCTGTGAGAGAAACTCTATTACAAGAATGAATGCTTCCCTCCCAATCCAATCTGGGAGGAGAGGAGAGCAGCAGGGTAATGCTCCTTGCACTTTCCCATTGGAGGAACAGGTCAGGGGACTTGCCGTGGTCACTCTCAGGGAGGAGTGGAGTGACTGCCCAGTGTTCTCCACCCGCTCCCCAGATTTAGGTTCTTAATCTGGGGAACAGGTAGATGTCATTGCTCCCCTGCTCCAGTCTCCTTCCAAACCACTCAGAGAGGGGAGTGGAGCAGCCATGGAATTTTTCTGCCAAATCTCCAGGCCAGGGATTCCCAGTAGGGGGGAGACATGGAGAATTTTTCCCCACTGCTCCACCCCTTCCAGGGATTGGGAGGAATGGAGCAACTACTTCTCCTCACCTTCTCCCACACTAGGATCAGCCGAGTCTGGGGAAGATGTGGAGAGCAGGGGAAAGGGGAAGGGGGCTACAGGCTGAATGCTCCTTCTCCCAGAAAGATCTGAAGTGAACTCCTGTTTGAGGCCGTAGTAAAATTACTAAATAATCAGTGGTTTTCATGTATCTTTATCATTTAACTTCCCTTGGCCCATACAGATTTTGGAAAGCCAGATAAGAACATATGAAGAAAGATTAAAATAACATGAACAGAGAGGTGGGGGAAAAGAGAATGTTTTGTGTGTGGTGGTTTTTTTGGGTTTTTTTTTAATGATTTTGCTGATGTATTTTGTTGCCGTGATTTCCTAGTGATTTATTTTTCTGTCTGTATTGAGAATTAAAGTCCAGCCTCGAAGCCCAAGGATAAGCACTGTGGACTGGGGAGTGAGGAAAGAGGTGGGGAAGAAACCTATACAAGTCTGTATGTTCTTCAGTGGCAGGTAGCCCTGCCACTCTTCAAAGACTCTGCACTGTAATAGAGGATGCAAACCTTGCTTATATCCTCTCAGAATACTTCTGATGGATGCTGGATTGCATCAGTGGTTGATTCCAGTGGTCAATCTCTGCCTTTCCCCCAATACCTTTTCTGAATTAGTCTCTGTAGAGCTGACACTAAGTCCTACCCCATGACATTGCCACAGGCTAAAGGCATGCACTCTGCAGTGGCAGCTGGCAGTTCTCCAAACAGCAAAAGCATTTTGGTTATTCTGGGCATGTCTACATGTGCAAGTGCTAAATGACTAGGCAGTACCCATGGGTACTGTGCCGTCCCGGTAGCACACGTGTCATTTTCAACCCTACTGCTCAGTAGCAATTAGCTCTGCGGCGGCATCATGGTTAGCGCCTGCCAATATTATGTCTGTGTCACCATAACTCATCACTAGGGTGACATAACATCTCGTCTAGACGTGCCCTCTGTACTGTGACCTTTTTCAGCCACTATATCTCGGTGTGAGGTGAAAATAGAAAAAAAGGTATCACAAATAGCACTGGTTTGACTGAGGAATCCTAACTTGGAGTCTTCTCCAGCATTTGGAGTAGATGAAATCTGAAGTGGGGTGCACTGTGGCTTAACATTGATTGGAGTTCGATCAGGAACAGAAACATGGGGATGTGATCTGTGCAGAAGTCTGCAGCATTTTTGCCAGTTTTCCAACGGTTCTAAAATAGGAGCAGTTTCTCTAGGTAATTAGGTTGGAATTATAATAGTTTGGGTTTCTTTTATCCTCGTTATATGGATAACACAGATTTATTTTTCGTCTTCCACAGACATGGTACAATTTCAAAACTGACACGGCTCTTATCAGAAGTTAATAATTGGATAGTGCAACCCATTTGTTTGATAACGCTGAACTGTTCATTTTTGGTTTCTCAAAGCTAATAGGCACCGTTCCTTCTTTGACATTTGATTTTAATGGTTGTAATGTTGCTCCTGTCTCAACAGTTAAATGTCTAGGTGATTTTCTTGACTTCCAGCTTTCTCTGCAGACTGCAGGAGCCTGTTTTTAACTCGTTTGTGTCTGGAGTAGCCTTTTCTGATTCCTTAGAATACTGTAGCGTTTGGTGAAGAACCAAAGAGGGAATGTTGCATTCCCAAGGCAAAGTAGGTCATGTGTGTGGAAAGAATGTAGTCTGCCATAAATACTAGAGTCAACACCTGTTAATAGCAACTTGCCAGTGTTCTGGTGCTATGTTGCTCCTAAGTAGCCTATAAGTACTCTTATAGGGAGTGTCATCTGAATACATGGTACTGAAATGTTCTCAGCAGAATTGTTGCTGATAAGAGGTTGTTGCTTTTACAAAGATTTGCTGCAAAGAAGTATTGACTGTATTTCAGTAGTAGTTGATCAAGCAGTTGGAGCATTGTAGAATTTGGCATACTGCATGATGGTCTTGTTATATGTCTACTGAAGCCAGTTATTCTGGTATAAATCTGGATGAATGAAGTGGTGGATGAAACCCTTCTGAATGCATGCACGTGGATATAGAGTTTCCTTCAATGTCTTCATGTGTTACCATTGGACTGGATTATAGCAGTTCCTTTTTCTCTAGCCTTCCAGCAAAATCAATTCATGAACTATAGAACACTGCTTTAAGGCACTTTTTATGAGATGAGCCTAATCTACATATGGCATTGTCCCTGCTTTACAGTCTTTTAATTGGCTACAAGCAGCTTACCATATTGATTGAAAAAAACTTCTAGTTACATTTAAAGCTATAGCTAATTATGATCTTTCTTCCCTCCTTGTCTTTTTGATTTGTAGTTCAAGCCTCCTTATACAAGAACTCACTCTTTTCTGCCAGCCCAGAATCTCCTTTTATGGAATTCCCTTCCACCCTTGCTATTAACTTCTATTAAACATCATGTAGGAGCCTCTACTGGTAGCAAGATACTAAATTTGATGGACTAATCATTTAGTGCACTGTGGCAAATTTTGCTTTCCAAGTAAATACTGACAAGCATATCAAAACATCATTAAATTTGTGAAGGCTGGGAGGATCTTACAGTTAAGCTGAGGATGATTAAAACAAAAAACATTTCTTTAAAATAAACACCGGATGGAGAATGATACCTTAAAGTTGTTATTTTTTATATATATATATATATTTATTTTTTATATATATATATATATATATAAAAATATTTTATATTTTATATATATACAAGTGCAGAGAGACTAGCTGGTGGAGATACCCAATCCATAGATAAAATTATATATTTTTAAATTTGTATAAAGCATTAATAAGTAATAAGTGAAGGAATAATGGTCATTAATAGGTACAATGTTTCTGGTATTAGGATTGAGGAAATACTATTTGGACCAAAAATATAATTGTAAAGTTTTATTTTCTAGTTGTTTTCCAGAACTTTTACAAAATGGTAATTGTTCTCAGACTTTGATTCAAAGGGTCCATACCTTAAAGTTCTCGATACAGCCCAAATGCTGTATCAAAAACTGCAGGAAATACAGCAGTGTGTCCACACAGGTTTCAAGTTATTTATTTTTTTTGTTTTATTTTCAGTTCCATTGAAATCAATGGAAATGTTGAAATGTTGAGAACTCCATATAATGCCATGTTGTGCCACTGATTAAGGAAACCAATATATTTTTAATAAATGGACAATGATACAAAATGATGACCAGGATTTCATCATAACTTAGGGATTCAAATGAGATTTATTCATGTTAAAGATCTAGAAAATATTATCAACAATCCCTTTGATGTGAATTATTATTTTTATTGCTCCATGTCTTTGAAATCCATATTTACTTTATTATTTAAATTTTTTAAATTCAGATTAAGGAAAATAAGTCCTGACTGAAAGTTTAGCATATATGAAAAAAAATCTTTTTTTTTATAGACCTGTGATCAACTATATGAATAATTACCAGCTAGGAGCAAACAATGCAGAGGGATAGTGTCATTAAGCAAACAGCGTGGGGTTATTACAAGGTTCTGGTCACTGGCTCCATGTTAGAAAAAATATAGTTCTTTGAACCACTAGTCTAAACTGGTGATAAAATACCACGCGTAGGCTCACATTAAGCTGGATAATATGCAGGCTGCTTGATTTGTATTGAATATGTGTCTGGTGGCTGGAACCCACTGTAATGAACTAGCCCACAAATCACAGCTTAATGGGAATCTACTTATACATATTGCTTAATTAAAAGTTGTGAGCTTATTAACATGTGTCTTTGGCACTGAGCTTTGGGGATGTAATCTCTGTGCAAATAAGACTAGGTTGTAAAAGTTTTATAGATTGACAATGATATTAAATTCCATACCTTAGTAACCCATCATTTTCCCAAAGAATGGTTCATCTTCTATATTTATACACTGTTTTGGCAAATTATTTGTTTATATTCTTTACAACATAGGACTGATTCGTTATATTTAAGAAAGCCAGTGCCATGGATGCTTCATCTGTTTTCCCCTCTTTTCTGAGTGTTATTAGCCATTCTGCCTGACATACAGTCTCAGAGAGTCTTTTTATTATTATAGCAGCACCCAATAGCATAGCAACATTAGTTAGGGCAATGCTAGAGTTTCCATTATAAACCTCTATTTTCAGGGGTTTAAAATTCCACTGTAAAAATTTGCTCCAGGCTCAAACTTGGAATAGAAGCTCTGGAGTGGGAGAGAACATTGTTAACAATTAAAACAAAAATCTACAGTATGGTGTTCTTTTTAAGTTATAGATGTGAAAAAAGGAAATATCATATAACTACTTTCAAGCAGTTTTTGCGCTCTCATTTATTTTTCTTCTATTTTTACATGACATTATATTTGCTGTTAAACCTTTACCTTACCTTTTCACATATATTTGTATTATAAAAACAAAATTAAAATACCAGGTCTACACCTTTGAAATCATGAACCCTAACATACGTACATCCTCTTCCCAACATCATGGCTGGACTGCCCACACTTAAGCTATTATGCCTTGTTTGCCCTTTCTGTCTAGGGACTCCACAGTAGAGCAGCTGTCACCAGGGGCCAGCAACAGTAAATGGAAAGAGATGGGCTTGTTGATGGTGTGCCAGTTTGTGGCACACATCTGTGTTCAGGTGTATGATCGCCACTTGGTTTTTTGAGTACTTGTAACAGTCCTTGTTAATTAGATGGTCCATTTGGTGGTGGGAAACTAGAAAACTGAAGGGAACTTTGCCTGCAAGGCAAAGGAATCAATGACCCCTCAAAACTGAATGTACCTATCTTCTCAAAAGTGGAAGTTTTCTTTTTTCTTTCAGTAAGCCCTTTGTCTTTGAGTGGGGTCTATCTTGATAGGGAGGGTTTGGGTTTTGGGTACGACCCTTGCCTCCACTTGTGTGTCTAGATAGGGAAGCTTTTTCCTGAAGCTTGTCATCTGGTCAGGGGGAGAGAGATTAATTTAAAAGGTGTGCTTCTCCAATCTAGAGGGAGATGACCATCAAGGTACCTTGCCTTACTTAAAGAATTTGGATCAAATCCAGTGACCCACAAGGAAGAGATCAGACTAAAGAGGACTGCCTTCAGGAGCCTGCTATTTTCTACAGAACTGCACATTTCTCTTGCTTTTTAGAAGTACAGTGTATGCAACTTTGCTAAGCGTGTCTCATTGCTGTACTATCATATGGTCCCAGAGAAGTGCAGCTAAGGAAACCAGAGATCTTAAATGCTGTCTGTGAACTGGATTGTATGTAACAATGAATGGTGAAGCAGCCAGGGAGATTGGGAGGGCTGAGACACTGTTCAAACATCTAGAGGAACAGATTGCAGGGCCTCATTGCCAAAAGACATGAAGAGTGTGTAAGCACGAAAGCTTGAAGAAAAATATTTTATTTTTTTTTGTGATTTCTTAGTTCGTCTAATAAAAGGTATAATCTCTGAACCAAGAGTTCTAGAGTTTTGCGTTTCTTTTTGTCTCAGACCAACACAGCTACCAAATACATCCCTGTTACATTGATTAACACTCTTGAGAACATGTATTTACATCACACGCTCTGTGAATGCCCAGCATGTATCAAACTCTGTATTGCATCACCACGCACCTGATCCTGAAATTGTACAGTTCTTCATTCCTTAAACAGCTAAATATGTTACTGAGGGCCCCTCTACACATCACAGGTATCACACAACTAGCTGTTTAATTATGTAATTACCTTGAGACCAGCTACACATGCAAAGTACTTATCACGCCATAAAAAAGCTCCAACTAGCTGTAAAGTCAGACCTCAAAGATGTGTACTAGCTTTAGAGCTGGTTGCTAACAAGCTTTAATTTGCATGTGTAGCAGGGTCTCCTCTGCAGCGGGGAGCCCCATCAGCTGCCAAAGATTGCAGCTGCAGGGGTGCTCTATTGCTGGCTGAGACTGAGAGTCCCGCAACTAAGGGGACTCCCAGTCCCAACAGCTGCCGACTCTGGGTCCTGGCAGCTCAGCTTCCTCTACATTCCCCATTCCACAAGCATATGGAGGGAGATGGGCCTGCTTGCCCGTGTTTGTCCCTTGTTTAAGATGTGGTAAAGGAATGTACTATCCCTGTCTAATGTTATGAATGGAGAATTTAGATTCTCTCGCATTTTCCACTTATTTTCCAGGAATATAAATGCCTACACAATATATAAGACCATGAAAAACAGGCCTCCTTAAGGCTTATTTAGATGTAATGCCTTGTTTTTCTCCTGTTTGAGTGTTTCAAGTGTTATGACTTAAATCACTACATGATTATACATGTGCTACATCTAGGTCTCTGAAGGTATTGCAAAGCCACAGCTAAAGCCTTAGGTCCAAAGTTCTTTGTCCTTTGTGTTTGAGCAGGGGCATGATTTTTATTCAAACCTTTCCCCCTTACAGTATATAATTATACTTTTTCGTGTTTTAATTGATATTCATATCAAACTTTACTCACATTAATGGAGTTCACAGTTAATCTTCAGGGAGAAATCAGCATTTTTATGTGAAATTAGGTGTATATTGCTTAATCAAGACTTTTTCAATTTAATTTACTCACAATAAGTAATCATGCTGGTTCTCTTTCAAAAGTCCCTTTGTTTCATTATAGCTAATAATTTTAACACAGTTATAGCTAATTATCAAAGAAAACTAATGAGGCTTTTCATGACATAGTGCGATAAGTATTCCTGTTAAGTTGTTATGCCTTTTTGTACAGTTTTTCCAGAAAAGCCCACAAATGGGCTTTTGATTCAAGCTTTTCCTGTACTATATGTACTCTGTAAACAGATTACACATATTCAGGAAATCAGTTTTTCAAGAATTCAGGTTTCTACAAAACAAGTTAACTGTGGGTTATAATCATAGGTAGTGATTTGGGTCTTGTGGTTTACCTATCTGTACTTTTCAGAGATAGGGAACACCCCCTTACAGAGATGTGACCAGCATTATATTATATGTGTGTTAGACACTAGGGGTGTGTGAAGCGGGCCCTATTCAATTCGGATTCGGCCGAAATTAGCGACAATGATTTGATTAGTTGATTCAGATCACTGTCCCTAATTTGATTGGGCTGAATCTGAAGTTTCAATTCTGATTCAGAGAATCAGTGATTCGGACATAGACACAGGTTTAAAAGTTTTTCCTACATACCTTGAGGTATCAGGTGCAACTTGTGATTGCTGCAATGCTGGGGTGAATGGAGTGTCCCACAGGAGCGCGGGGTGGGGAGGCTCCACATTCTCGATGGTGAACCTGGAAGTGGACTGGAGCTACTTCCGGTCCACTTTTGGGTCTGCTGGTGAGCATGCTGGGGGGAGCCCTGCACCGCTCTGGTTCAGTGATCAGCTACAGGGGGACCCCAAACACCCCCCCAGACCCAGGAGGCACCAATCACGAAACCACGCATTCCCTGGCAGACCCAGAAGTGGAAAGGAAGTGCTTGTGGTCCACTTCTCGGTCTGCTGCTGAGCACACAGGGGACCCCTACCCCATGCTTCTGTGGGACACTCCATGCACCCCCGCATTGCAGTATTCACAAGTCCCTGCTACCTAGATATATGTAGACAAAATATTTAAAGCTGTCTCTCTGCCTGAATCTCCAACTCTTTCTGAATCTCTCTGATTCGATTTGGATTTGGAAATTTGGCCACTGAATTGAGCCGTATCTCCACCAAATCGAATCAGAGACCAAAGCTTTGCACACCCCTATTAGACACCAGAAAAACGACCTCAGGAATCTCAGGATCTATGAGAAGAAAGAAAGCAGTGAGTAGTGAAGTCTTGAGATGAGTGGACAGAGTGGTGGGGCTGAGGCAGCAGTGACATGACTCACTTCATGCCATATAGTTAAATAAACCTTAACTATATAACCAAAACCTTTATTTCAATTAAAGCAAATAGGAAACTTCTCTGGAAAAGTATATTCTTTGCCTCCCTCTGACTTCAAACTCAGTAATATGTCAGTGAAGATTCCCTGCCACATCCCTCTGCAGATGCTTTCAAGATCATAGTTGCTGGCATCCTTGAGCGACGCTCCTGAAGACAATCCTTGAGTGGTCACACCAACATATTTCTAGGTCTGGACAATGTAAGGGGGCATGCAAAAGGATATTCTGAATGGACCAGGCTGCTGCCACAGTATAAACATGTCCTTGGGCTGGATTTTGTCTACTAAAAAACTCACAGCTGACATCTGCAATATATAGATGTGTCTGAAGCAACTGTATTAAATAGAGGGTGTTGGTTGTAGCCATGTTGGTCTAAGGACATAGGCAGACAAGGTTGTTTGTGGCATTTGTGCCTGAAACCTTGCAAAGAACAATTTTTCCAACTATTTAGTTGGTCTAATAAAAGATTTACCCAAAGAACCTTGTCTGCCTATCCAGATAATTGTATGGTGGCACAAACATATTTTTGAGTGATAGTTTCAAAATAATGCTTGTTGAATTCAGAAACAAGCTAAACTATATAGCTTGATAATATACAAATGTTTTGGTCCACATTTAGAATTGGGACTTGTGATTCTAAGGGCCTCGTTTTTGGATGTTCAACTTAAAAGACCTTAAAAGGGGCTCTAATATATATGGCTTCACAGCAGCTAATAGAAGATTGGGGGGTGGCAGGGAAGAAGATGGGCTTCACATGAGACTCCTACTCCCACAAAAGGGGTTCTTTCCTGGGCCACATGAGAATAATAAACAGGGAGGGCAAGAAGTGTACTAATAGGGCTGGTGATTCCCTAATGGCCGGTCCAGGGTGCACAGGAAAGGATGTGCTTTCAACCTACAACCTACTCTTCCTCTGCCATCTGCTTTCCCTGAAGCCATTATGGCAACATCGTGGGCCTAGACTTGTAGCATGCAGTTAGGCACCTGCCATGTTATTCAATATAATTATCTCTTGTTCATACTTTTCCCTACCCTGATCTACAGCATCACACTAACATCTACAGTCTTCTTATCATGCTACCAATATCTAACTTCAATTACCTTGTATTTTTAATTTCACAGCTTTGGTCTATAGGAGAAATCTTACTTTCTTAGATTTGAAAAAAGAAAAACAAGCTTAATAATGATAACTAACACAAGATTTTCAAGAAGGGTTTTTTTGGCAATATCTTTTGTTAGACCACTAGGCATTTTGTACCTGATAACTTGTCTAATATCTCTCCTAAATATATAATAGATCTAATAAAAGTTATCACCAAACAGATCCTGCTTCTCACCTAGTCTCAGGACCATCTTACCTACAATAATACTACTACATACATATATCTACGTTCTTGTTCTTTATTGCACATGAAGGTGAGAGTGTAAAATATTTCAAGAACGGCCATTTTGATGGCACTTGGTCCAAGTGCAAAAAGGAAAGATTGGCAAGCTCACATTCAGTTTTCATGAGATTTCCTGTCTAATTGTGTATATTAAAAAGGTTTGAATTACCATGCCAAAATTCTGAGAATTCTGAATTACTAGTTCTAATCAGTACCTGATGCTTTAAAATGCTCTTTCCCTTTTTATTCCTCCCATGATACAAAAGTGTCTTGCATTATCCTATGTTTAATGGAAGATTTGGTGCCATAAGAAACACAATCAAGACATTTCTCAGTGACAGCCAATATGTTACCATCACGTTTTCCTCTATGCTACCGCAGCTTCCTATACTCCTGGTAACCTTACAGATAGCTCTCTGTGGGTGTGTCTACATGTGCATTTACTGTGTGGTATGTTACTGTGCAGTAATCGGCTTTCACGCCAGTGTCTACATGTGCAGGGATTACAGTGCAGTAACTTTGTGTGTGGACTGACTCAGGACTAAAGTGACTCCCAAGTCAGTCCATACAGACAAGGTTACTTTGCAGTAAGGTGTCTACACGTGCCTTACTGCACAGTAACTATTCAGGCATGCAGGTAGCAAATTTATACCCAAGTTGGCATAAGTTGCCATAGTTACTGCACCGTACGGGTACACATATGTAGATGCACCTATGTTACTTGCAGTAACGGTGCACGTGTAGACAATCCCTGTATGTGTACATTTGTGAATAACAGAGAAGGCAACATCAAGCAGACTGTTCTGAACCAGCAACAGTATGACTGAAAGAGAATAAGTTCATTCAGTCATTTGCTTCTTTAATCTGGAGGGAGGGAAAACTGTTGTTTCACATGACATCATACTATTAATCTGCAAATGTATGCACTCTAACCTGTATTTCATGGGGGAAATTAAGGAGGTGAGGTTCTTTGGGTAAATGTGATGTCTTTTATTAGACCAACCAAATAGTTGGAAAAAAATGTTCTTTGCAATATTTGGGGCTTGAACACCCAAATCATGGACTAAATATAGACATTGGCTATATGGCACATTATAACCTGCCTGCCTTCTGATAACCCCAGGTAACTTGTCTTCATTTTACCAGCTACATTCTTCTATCACCAGTTCAACATTCCTTCTTCCCTTTCTGTCTCGCATCTATTGTCTTCCATCCCTCTGATCTTCACTGCCAGGCATGTGCATTTTCACAGGCCTGCATTTAGCATTTTGGCTTCTGTTCTACCCAGGAGAGCTCACAATTCACCAGCAGACTCTTGATACGTCTGAAGAGGGGTGTTTGTGCCTGAAATCTTACAAAGAACATTTTTTCCAACTATTTAGTTGGTCTAATAAAAAATATCACATTTACCCAAAGAGCCTTGTCTGCCTTTGTCCTTAGACCAAAATGGCTACAACCAACAACCCTAAGCTATGGGGGAAATTGTACATTTTTTTTATGTTGTTTCCTATAGCACACAATAAAAAGATACACCTGTTCTGACAGTTTTCTTCTGTCATCAATGCAACTTTTAGTTGGAAATGTAGCTGGAAATGTGCTAAACATATCTCTTTATATTAACAAGAAGCTTACACCTGGGACAGGAAATTATTTCAAACCTAATATGGGAACTCTAACTCACTGGAGCTCAAAATGGCAGCTAACATGAGAGTTGGCCTCAGGACTGAGGGACTGAGTAAGCAGGCCTCCAGAAGTGGTTTGTTCAACAGTGCCTCAGCTTAAGACTCAACTCTGTTACAGAGCCAAGATTCCCTTTTGCCTGAGGTTAGAAAGTGTTTCCTGCAATGAATGTGCCTGGTTTTTGTCTTTAGCGGATGCTGGCAAGGTTAAGAATACAGCACCTCTTCCCTTGTCACCACTTGCATCCTGGTCCTCATTCAGTAGTGCTGAATTATAATGAATTTCAAGGTAAGAAAATGATTACGTGATTTGTTGCACTAGGGCCAGAGAAATTTGTGGATTTTGAGGCCTTCAGCAGGTGTGGCAAGATTTAAAAAATGCAAAGATGATATGGATTAAATTCTACCACTCCTCCACTCCACAGAGCCATGTACTTCTCTACCTGAGAATGTTGCTTGTAATTTTTACCACAGCAATCTGTCTTATTCACACTTTTGTCTTTAGATATTTTATTAACCATGCTTTACGAAGCTCATTTATATTTTTTGGCTTTGTGCTACCACTATTATGGTACTTACGGCTGTGTTTAAATTTGCAAGCTGACGTTTTCTTCTGTTTTGAATTCTATAGTAAGTAAGCTTAGAAGGGAGGTTACATTTCAGTACTTTGAAACCTTGGCATGTTGAGATCAAGTGTGTATCTGCTAACTGGACTCCAGTCACCCTCTGGCATGCAATCCTAGCCTCAACACAGTCAGTAAGTTTCACCACTGAGTTCAATGTGGCAAAGATTTCATCACACATTCCTACTAAAATTTATTAAATACTTGTTGATGTTGTCACAATCTTAGCATTTCATTTCAGTCAGCAAAACCTTTTAATTTGATCTTGCTACAGAGGTAGATTTACAACAGGGATTTAAAATAGGGAATATTTTCTGCACTTATAGCTACTCCTAACTTTAGAGATTTGGTACCAGAAGTAGGCAAAATTGATTGAAAAAAATAGAGCATATTGGATCTGTTTATTCAACAAAAACTCATCCAAAGCTAAAATCATCTTTTTTATGCTTCTGTTCCTGCCTCTTCTGCTTTTTGAAATCTTTTCCATCCTTGTGATACCTTCCTTTCTTCACTCACTTACCTTTGCTAATTCTTTCAGCGTATCCTTCAGAGAATCCACTTCATTTCCTTTGTGGGGATCACAAAGACCTCTGTCCTTGGTCCCCACTGCTTTTGCCTCGTATTTCTGGGTGATCTGATACAGTAACACAAAGTCAGCTACTATCTCTATGCAAATTACTCATAGATACACCCGCTAGGGCTGTGCAAAATTTTGCCAGCAGTTTTGTTTTGACACTGTTTTGGCTCGTTTCAAGCTTAAAACAGAGAAATCAAAATGAAACAGAGAACTTTGAAACAGCCTCAAAATGAAATGAGGCAAGTCAAGATGTTTCAAAATTTTCAAAACATTTTGAGTTTTAAAGCTCAAACTGGGCTTGCCTGCAGGGAAACAGGAACTAAAGAAAGGAGAGGGAAGGGGAAGAGGGGGGAAGTGGGGAGAAGAGTGCTCTCATATTGACTGTGCAGCTGGCCAGTGACTGTCACCTTCCCTGAGGTCCCTTCCAATCCCAGTGCTCTGGGGGAGGGATGGAAAAACTGCATAAAAGGCAGCATTGTTTGAACTGCCCTGCTTTCTGCCTTGGTGTCAGTTAGTGAGCTGTGTCTTCCAGTTTTGCCTGTCAGCAGCTAGGGGTTCAGGGCCCCAGAACCCAGACTCCCCCTGCACCGATCTCCTTGACAGCTGGCTGTCTTCATGGCCACAGCAGGGTCTAGCAGGCCTGCAGCTTTCAGCCCCCTGCACCCCAAGACAGACACAGTCCCACAAGCACCCATGTCATGAGTTTTGCCTGTCTGCAGTTAGAGTTGCAGGGCCCCAGAACCTCCCTGCACTGATCTCCTCGACAGCTGGCAGGCTTCGTGGCCTCAGCAGGCCTGCAGTTTTGACCCTGCTGTGACTTAACACATACATGTGACATGAGTTTTGCTTTCAAAATTTTGAGGTGCAGTTTCCCTGAAACCCCTGCATCTGTCTCCTTGAAACTTGGTAGGCTTCATGACCTCAGAAGAGGCTACCATTCCTGCAAGTTTCATTCAAATCAGGCTAGAAATGACAAAGTTATAGGCTGTTTCAGGCTTCCCTATTATAGCCTATGGGCGAAACGTTGAAACAGCAATACTGTTTCAATGGAACAGCGGTTTCAAATCAAAATGAAATTCGAAACGAAATGCTGTTCCGTTGAAATGCAAGTCAAAACAGAACGGTGCCATTTTTCAGAGCCCTAATACTCACCTCCTTCAAATCCATTTCTTCCTGTCCAAGACAAAGTTTTGGTACTTTAAAAAAAAAAAAAATCTATTTGTGGATGTCTAATTACCAGTTCCAACTCAACATGACTGAAGCATATCTCTTCATCTCCTTTCCTTTTCCCTCAGAAAAGCCTTCCCAGTGTCAATCACTGTGAACAATCACTTCCCCACCAGCCTGTCAGTCAGTCAAGTCCATAAGCTGGATGTCATCCTCAGCTCAGAGCTGTCTTTTGTTCTTCTCAACCTGCTATATTCAGATATTATGTAGAAACAATCTGCATAGCATCTCTAACTTTTCTTTCCCTCCACACACCCAAAACTCTTGTTTGGGTTTCATCATCTCATGTCTCAGTTTTGGCAACATTCCTTCCTCTGACCTTTCCATCACTTTGACCCTGTCACCCCTCAATTTGCCTCACTCCTCTGCAACCCCCTTCTCTGGTGCATCAAGCATAAGTTGCTTGTTTTCACTTTCAAGGTTATTTACAGCCTATCCCTACCATAACTCTATCTGTCTTTCAGTATCATGAGGTCAACCTCTATCTGCATTCCACAACCCACTTTGAGCTTTCTCTCTTGCTGCCCCTTCTGCGAAGTTACCTCACTTTTCTCCTTTAAGATAACTTGACTACCAGAACAAGTAGAGAAGCACTAGTTTGTTGCTTCATCTAAGTTCTTGGCTTTGTTAATTGGAGCACCATGCTAATATGGATAGAGTGCTTCCAGTACCTGAGCTATCTCATTCAGAGATAACTTGGATTATCTCTGAATGTCACTCCACTATAACATATATACATAACCATTGTAACCTTTCTGAGTCAAGGATCATTTTTTTTCATCTGTATTTGCATAGCATCCAGTTCAGGGGGGTTATAGTCTGTGCCAGGTTTTTTTAGATATGGTGATAATGCTAATAGTAACAACATTTGGGTAATCTTGAAAATATGTAACGAGGGAGATCAATTTGGTGACATTTCTGGTTTGACTGAAATCAGGTTGCAGTAGAAATCAAAGTTGATTTCCAAGTTCAGTTCAGTGTATGAAATCTTATCCAGCTCATGTGCCTGATCCTGAGAAATGCTGAGCCAGCAAAAGAGGCAGATGTTCAGCAGTCCTGAAAGTCTAACCCCAACCTGGTAAATTTGTGCTCTTCTAATCCAATACAGTATATAACTTTTAAAGAAAAGTCTTCTTTTACATATGCTTTTCTCTAATCATCTGGTTAAGAACCATCCTGACAGACAATGAATTATTCCTTGGTTGCTGTAGTATCACAAAGAGCTTTCAAGAATGCATCTCTGTAGAGAAATAAATGAAATAAAAGTATAATGTTCTATGTGCCACAGATATTCATAATTTGGGCAATTTTGAGTGCCCATTAATTGCTAGAAAGACTCCTAACTAGGTAACCCATACTTCTATGCAAAGTTTATGTAGTTAACCCTAAAATTAAAGCAGAAAATAGTTTTAGATAACACTGTACAGATAATGACAGTGCAGATCATTTCTTCTTTAAGTAGACTCTTTGTGGTAGCAGCTGGATTAGTTTTAAGATAGGAGCTTCTTTATCCAGGCAGATGTAGCACTCATCAGAAGTTAATTTGCAGGGATATTCACATATGCAAATCATGTCACAATGCTGAAATGCAACCACGTAATGACTGGAAAATGTTATACCCATAAATCATTGTACCACGATCATCAAAATTTCCACTCAGCCAGGACAAATTCAACAGCATTTATGTCTTTCCAGCTTTTAGCCCATAAAAATTCTGTGTTTTTGGAGAGAGTGTTACACTGGTGATCTTAAAACTCCCAAGTCTGGTATAATGAGTCCTCAAGTGCATTATAACTTACCAGTAATTACATTTCAACATTTCTGCTTTCAGCAGTTAGTGTTTTATTCATAAACATTTAAACACTGAATTAGGCATAAAATAAGAATGTTGGCAACAACCCGGCTAAATTTCATTAAATATTAGGTAAACGTAATATTGCTTCTTCAAATAATCCTTGGTTTGAATGCTAAAGATGTAATGAACTTCATGGTTCATAGCATCTGACATTGCTTAATTAATGGGTGCATTTATAGTACATAGGCCTTGGTAATTGATTTATATGCATGATTTGCACATACAGCTGTTAGTTCCTGTAGGAAAGTCATAATTCAAATGTGTGCATATTTTCTAGATATGGGGAAAGGGAGAAAAAAAAAAACTCTCACAAACTTGTCAAGTTCCCAAAAAACATGACAGTGAATTAATAGCACAGAAAAAAACCCTACAAGAAGAAATATTAATGTTGCAGCTTTGAGTTTCCACAGCTCATACATTTCCAAGGGGAAACATGTTTTTACTATTACAGTAGATACGGTTCTATCTGTGTAGCTGAAACGTCTTTGTGATTCTGTATGTACAGGAGGTATGAAAGTAAGATAACATTAAAATAAGATATCTTTAACAATCCAGCCATACCTTTAAATGAAGTAACAGTATTAATACAAAGCTAAAATACAGATCCAAATTTGTTGCAGAGCTCAAATTTTGCAAACATTTCAGGGATGTGCAGATCTATGGTTCCTGGCTGGGTTAACAGATGCACACAAACACGTGCACTCTTTATATTTACTGGGATGTGCAGTAAAGTAAAGGAAAGATCATGGTTAACAATATGTGTGTTTAGTCTTGGGGCAAGTCTTCTCCAAACCTAAGCAAAGCATTGCTGACTGGGGAATTCAGCACTGGTTTTCTAACCTGTCCAACAGATTACTTGTGAAAGCCAAAGTGCTGTGTTGAGAAGTCAACACTGAAGAATAACTGAGCTCAGAGTGGAAAGAGGTCTCCTGTGGCAGTTTAAAGAAAAGCTTGAGGAACAGAAACAGCTGTTTCTGGATTATCCATTACCATAGAGTTAAGACTGCATCCTTCCTGGTTATTTCTAGCTGTCCACAATGCTCTAAGCAATAATCCCAGGCTCGATATCATACCTCTAATTCTAGCATGCAGCACGCCTGTCTCAGCACCTTTCTCCTTTCCTGGGACTACTACCTTCCACAACATGTTAGCTGCTAAACTTATTTCCAGGGTATTTCCATGTGGGGGCTTTTGGTATCAGCTATCAAAGCCCTTCATTGTACATTAAAGAATTCACAGCACAAGCAGGCCGATGGTTTTCACAATGCTGGCTCCGTTTCCTGATGCTTTAAGGCGACACTTAGCTTTTCACTTTCTAACCCCTTATACTCTACATCTGGCTATTCTAATGCTTCCATTCATCAGTGCACTGGCAATAATAAATTTTCTTTTTCCAAAGCCCTCCCCACACATAAGGTTGCCATTTCTTCCACACTGATTGCTGACTTGGGGACTCTGAGGTTACAGAGACTCCACAAGCCTTAATACTACTACAATCCAGGGTCTGTGGTTGGTTGGTTTTGGGGCTCTATGTTGTGTGTATGTACAGGTTTTGGGGGGCGTTTTTTATTTCTATTGATCATGCTTTAAACTCTCATGTTGTTACTTGACTCCTTTCAACATTCCTTGAGGACCTGTAATGGAAAATATATTTCATTCTATGAATCTGTACTGCATTCCAGAATGGTATGCCTTGAACTAGAGAACATGCAGTATCGGCTCTCTCTGCCAAGGTTTGCCAGTTGAGAACATTAACCCTCTACAGTACAATATAAAGAACATACCTCTTCACCGGAGAGCCAGCCTCCCTTTTAATAGGCAGATCTTGGAAGAGTCTGAATACTTTCTACTCTCATTAGCTTCCTTGAAACCTAAGGACACTCTGCACCTTACAAGATTCAGCCTGCTGTCAGAATGGGTGTAGAGCTTATTCTTTCAGTGGCATAGGAAGCTACTGCCATAAACTAGGCTGGGAATTAGAACTGTCCTGTCATTTGAGTTACTTATGTTAATTGTTAAAAATTATTGTTATTCGAAACTTCAGTCCTAAGCAAGAATAAAATAGGGAGAAGGAAACAAGAAATATATCTAATATTCTAGAAGAAATAGGTAAGGTTTCTCTCCTTTTATGTCTTCAGGCTGAGCTCTGATACTCTACAAAACTATTTATATATGCTGATCTCTGTGGTTAGATTGTCAACATTAATTCTTCCTTTTGTCATTTGTTTTTTTTTTTTAAGAGAGAAATTGAATTTGGAAACATTTCTCTCATGACATAGGAAAAGTTATGTTTATACCAGCTGGGTACTATCCCAGCAATGGTAACATGATAAGTTTAGGGGAACAAATATTTAGTATTAAATCTTGTATTAAAGCTTCTTTACCAGGACATAAGCCAGCTCTCACTGATTTCAAAGGGGCTTGGAAATGATCCCTAGTTATGAAGGAATTTCCAAGGATTTTAGGAGGAAGCAGCAAAAGAAAAATACTTTTATATCTCCCTCTCCCAGAGTTCTTCAAGCAGTTTACAAATACGGATAAAAATAATTATCTCCCTTTTACAGGCAGAGGGTTAAGGCTGGTCATATTACTTAGTGTTGCAGGGTGTTTTTGGAAAGGAAAAGGAATATTTTTTTTTTCCATACAAATTTACATGATAAATAGTCTCATTTTTTACTAAATCCTAAGCCTGGTTAGATTTACCTCATGATTTACTTATGCTCAGCCACTGAATCTGAGGGGTAAACACAGCTTCTGCTCTAAAGAAAAAACTAAATTATGACATTATAAATTAATCTATAAGCACCTTTTCTTAAGTAGGGGTCAAACAGTGAATTTGTTAATCACACCTTGTGTAGTATTTCTAATTTTGCAATTTTTTTTTTGTTCTTACTAACTTCATGAGGAGCTACTCAGTATAAGTAAGGGTATCCCAATTTGGCCAGACTTAGGATGTCAGAACCACTTAGCTTACACTCTTTACCATCCAGGATAGATTAGCAAATGAATTGTTATGTTCACTAATAAATTACCAACTGGTGGTTTGTAGGCTGCAAGAGGTCCAAGAGGGGTTAATGTGTGGCCTCCAGACTCCTGATCCAGGCATTCTCTCTCTTCTGTTGTTGCCACCAGCTTCTCCTCCCTGCTCCAGCTTTTGTGTCTTGCCTCACCCTTGGGGGTATGATGGGAGTGTGCAGTCTAGCTGGTATGTAGCCTGAGGGGCACGTGACCTTCAGCTGCTCAGAAGTTGGACAACACTCACTTAGACTATGGCTCAGAATTGCTGTACTATTTTACCTTTTCTGAAAAGGAGAGATTCTTGGAAGCCTGAGCTACGTTCATGGAGTAGGGTATTGTTCAGAGTGAATAACAGTATCAGGATCTGGCCCAAAAGGTGAAGTATCCTACTGTCTAAATATATGAATGCTTGCGACTTCTGCATTATTCACCACTGGTGTTTCAATCTCTAGCCTCGTTAATCACTTGAGCTGTGCATCACTTCTTCCAGATTGGTTACCGTTCTTGTTCTGTTTGTTGCAGAAGTTACACCCCTTTGAGTTTGTGCTCCCCTCCAGGCCAAGGAAATGTGTTTAAAATTGCTGTTATTGCCTTTGAAATGTGTGAGTAATCCTGGATATGATTCTGTGATTAAAAATAAGTTTCAAGTAAACAGGTTTCTAGGGAAGTATTCCCCAGCTTTTCTAAGGGATTACAGCTAATTCTAACTAAGGCACACTTTAAAACTATTAGGAGACAGTCATTTTAGCAGTTCTACAGATGATTAAAAAGTCATTTTCTAAAATATTCTCACTGGAGGTATTTTTTCTTAAAGAAAACATTTAATTGCTCCAATCAACCATAACTACTTTCTGTATATGGTGTAATTGGTGTACTCTGATCACAAGGTATGTCACTATTTGTCATATTTGCTTATGCATGTATTCCCCACTGTTTTGATCAGTCACCTTTAATTGAATATAATTCTTTACTTAATAAAGAGGGAAGGACTTAAACGAGATTTTAAAAAGAGCGACATGGTTTTTCAGCAGTGTATGCCACTTGCAGTCTTCGGTGCCACACTGACATCCACATCTCTTATTTTTTCTATGTGAATTACAGTACCATCTAGAAGCACTTTTGTGTACAGATCCATAATGTTGGTTAAGAGGCTGCCATAGCAGAGTTTTAGCCATTGTTACCGACATGTGTACTTCAAAGCCAGTTGCATTAATGTTCACATGAAAGCAGGACCCAGTGTTTATCAAATGACCTCCCCATCATTGATCATGCATTTATATCCCTATCACGAAACAAAAACTGCTCTGTCTGTATAGCTCCTTGAGAATCCTGTCCAAGCTCGCAGTCTTTTCCAAGAAATTATATTCACCTTTAAATTCAGGCATCAGCTGACCAGAAACAGACATCCATCAGTTAATAAGCCTCCATATTAGTACTGTTGCCTCATTCTATGTATCCGGTGAAAAAAAGGGGAGTTGGTAAGTCACTCTGTTATACAACTTGCGTAAGGGCAGCTTATGATTTCTGAAAACTGTGCATACTTAATATGGCATGCAGCCAAATGCTATTGCTGCTGATGGGAGCTGTGCAGCCCTTAAGTATTTAGTTTGAGGTGTTACTGCAAAGTAAACTTGGCTTTTGGTTACAGGATTTGGAAGCAAAGCAACACCAATAAGTGCACTTAGTGGTTTAGATTTGAAAATTCTTTCCATACTCTATTTAATGTAGAACTACCTTGAAGGAAGAGCCATGGATTGGCATCTTTCTGCTCTTTCCTCCTAAAGTAGCTGGCCCCCATTTCATTAGCAACAGGTAAAGTTTTAAGGATCTAAACTTTATTCAACACACAGAGAGGCCTGTAGCCACTCTTGCTTCTGTTTATTTCTCAGGTACCAATCCTTATGCTTTCATTTAATCTGAGCATCTGTTTCCACACCAATATTGAACTCTTTTTTTCTCTGGTTCACTCATCTTACCATAGCCTTTCTTCCTGGCCTTCAGATAAGCATTTGAATAGCATGTCTACACTCAAGTTCTCCTTGTCTGCAACACCTATTGGACCTCAATGCCAACATGGCCTTTTTTCTTCTTAAAGCAGACCTAGACAGCCAGATGAGTTAAATCAAGTCTGAATTTTCTTTTTTCCTTTGAGGGAATGGTTTTGTTCTCTGGGTCTTCCCAGAGTACTGAGCTACAGCTCACACTGGAATTGCTCTGGACAGACCTTGGGAAAATGAAGCATCCATTTGGCACTTCAGTTTCTACAAGTAACTAAATCCAGAGGCATAATTTAAAATGTTGATGCTGTGGACAGCACAAAGGTGGAAGAAGGGGGCACTTACTTGCTTGCTGTAGCTGTGACAGGGTGGGCTGCTGCTACTTCAGCAAAGGTGTCTGAACACAGGCTGCTGCAGCAGTCATGAGAAACATTTTGTTCTCATGTATTTGGTATATGTTAAGACTGGCCAAAAAAGACAGGCTCTTCCCCAAAGATCTTTGATTCTTAGGATAAAACAAGGGAAATGTGGACATATACAGAGAAGCAGGAGAAGGAAACAATGAGACAATAAGTGGCCAGAATTTAGCACCTTGTTAACTGGTTCATATTTTTGAACTAGAAAAAACAAAATTGATGTCAGCTTGCTTTTTCACATTGTCTTGCCTTGACAGATTCAACGGGGAGGAGGTAGCTTCTTTTTTATATGTAAACTATAACAGGAGGAAGCAAGAACATTCAGTACTGCTCCTTAATAGCATTCTGTCTCCCTGATTTCTCAGATGGTTTTCTTTACATGTGGCTGCATGCCCACTCTCCAGGTGTTTAGCTAGAGCACAGGAGCCCACAATTTTATAGCCAAGGCCTTAGCTAACATGAGCAGCAAAATGCTTTGAGTCATTCCTAAAGATTGCCCACACCCATGATGACTTTTGGTTTTGACATTGCTGAGACTCATTGCTGATGCAAATTTTGGTCTCGCTCAGCCTTCAGTTCTGCATGGAACATTTATGACCACTGTCATGCACAGATGCTACAGTGGTGAGAGATGGAGAAAAAAACCCCGAGGCCATCTGTGCAGAGTAAGAACCAAATCAGAGCTCCCCACTCCCTTGCTTTTTTCTCCTCCTTACCCCTATTTTTATTGTGCTCTTCCTGACAATATACCACATCCTAAGCTGGTGTAGGACATTAAATAGAAGGAGGAGGGTGGCAGTGATGAGCTAAGAGTTAAGCTTGTTTATTGTCTTTTCTTGTGCTATAATCATCAAACCTGCTAACACCTGCAAGAAAATATTAATAGAAAATTACATATGTTTGCATGTCCTGTTGGTATGAAGGGCTGCATTTGTCCCTGAAACATCTGTGTCCCTCATACCCCATATCTACTTGTCTCTGAACCCCACTCACATCAAGTAACTATGGCTCCCATTTCACCTCAGCAACAGTTAATTATGATACCACCATCCCCACATTATTTTCTTCTGTCCCTATCTGCCTTGCATCAGTTACCTTTTGTGTCCCCCACCCCAAATACATGTTGTGCCCATTAGGCTCAGATACTGTTTCTGTGCCCCTCAACTGCCAAACAGTTCTTGTTCCTGAAACCTCAAAACAATTACTTCTGCAGTTCATAAACACTCACAGCTACTCAAACCCTGCAGTTTGCCCTCCCACTACTCTCCCCCTTTGTCTGGTGATATGGAAGTTTTCCTATTTTGCTCCCAGGCCTGCAGAAGGATCTCTTCCAGAGGTTCTTCATCCTCTCACCTTACTTCCAAGACCCATGAAGAAGACAGTTGATAGAGAAACAGAGGAGAACCAAACTCTTTTTCATAGGATTGTGGTCTTTTAAATCAGTGAGAAGGGAGCAGAACTGCCCAGTGCTGATGCAACTTTTTGCTCTCTCCTTTCTTGTGGAAATGGTCTTGTCCACACTCTCTCTCCCTTCCCTTTTCTGAAAATCTCTTCTTGGCACGTGAGAGGGAGGAGGAGTCTTTTTCATCGTGTCTCCAATCCAGCCTTCCTATGTGATTTGTTCCCAACATTCTGCACAGGCCACTGCTTCTGGCACTGGTATTCCCAGAGCTTGTGGGGTGCATTGTGGTGCTGGAGGGCATGTCAGGAGATGATCTGTGGTTTGCTTCTCCTGACAAACACCTTGGTCAGTTGCATAGAAGCCCCAAGATTTCTTGAAAAAGTTGCATTTTTCAAGACCGCTCTCAATCTATTCAGGCTTCACTGTGTATGCCATTTGTAGTTGGAGCCGGATGCTAACTTCTCATTGAGGGTAATTCCTCACTGGCTCCATTTAACAGCTTTTGCCAGAGGGTAGTACTGGCTGATTCTGGTGATGTGGTCAATAGTATGGTAGGGGACAAAAAACTATTTGTTAATGAGAGATGACGGTGCACTGGTTGATGTCCATATAGTGTGTGGTGGTCGTCTGACCATCTGACCTGTGTGCCAGCCCATCAATGTTGCTTGCTACTTTCCTTCTGATAGTGCGTATAGGCAGAGACCGGGGTGGATTTTAGGCAGCCTGTTATAGTTCTACATGTATCATTTAGGGCATTGTCAATATGTTTACTGTGACTTGAGCATCCCCAGGTGGTACAGGCATATTCAGCCACAGAGAAATAAAGTGCTAGGGCAGTAGTGCATAGGGTGGATGGATGTGCTCCCCCCTTGGAATTTGCAAGCTTATGCAGAATGTTGTTTCTTGTGTTGACCTTGGCTTTAGTATTTAATGTGTGCTTTTTGTAACAAAGTGTATGGTCCAGTGTTACCCCTAAGTAGAACGGGTAGAAAGAGCAGTGTGAGAGCATGAGCACATTCTGAATGCTTGGCTTGACCAGGAACAAGCAACCAATCAGAGGTTTTTTACACATATGCTGATGTGTTTACTCAGTACACCCTAAAAAGGACTGAAAGAAACCTATGCAACAGAAGAATGAAGTGTTTGGTGGTGTGCATACTGCTTTGTTACTATCACACATATGTTGCTCCTTTTTTCTACCCAGTATACACCACTGCATCATTAGGCTACACAGAAATGTTGCAAGAACCAAAATCAGCATCTCAGCCTCAATCTTTAACCTTTGTTTCCTTGAAAGTTGAGACCATGTGTGATGGACTATGGGTTTTATTTGTAAGATTTCTCTCTTATGCGTTATGTTGTTATGATGGTTAATGCCTCTGTGGGAGCATCTACATGTGCATTAATGTTTCTTTTGTAATGTGCTTAAATTTAGTACCTCCAATGTGAGGTATTATATTAATGCACATTAGACTGTGCTAATGTGCAGTAGTGCATTTGCATGCTTTTTTAGTGACGCTTAATGCATAGTAGACTATTTTACTGAGCATCAGCATAATGTCACGGTTTTTTTATGTGATGCTTTAATGCACAGTAAAATAGCCTTCTATGCATTAGAGTGCATATGTAGACATGCTATTTTACCTGTAAGGGGAAAAAGAATTAATAGGGTCCGTGACGTGAAGAGGGCTACTTTTAAGAGAGAGAGACTCAAAATATCCACAGAGACTTGAATAGCACTTTTTTCACATCAGCAAAAGTGGGATTGCTGGTGACACCCAGGATGCTCCAGGAAAGCTGAATGGACAGAGTTGGGTGGACTAATAGAGTGTCTGCTTGTTGCAAGGTGTGAGGGAGGGTAAGAGGGCAGTGTTAAAAGACTGAAACCAGTAGAGCAGCTTTAGGGGCTCCTAGCTGGACAGACCAGAGAGAGAACAGCTGAGTAATTTTGGAGTAGTCAGGAATGTGGGAACTGGACTGTGGCCAGAAGGAGTGCTACCCTTTAAGGGGGCAGAGATCCTCTGGCTAGGTGGCCTTTGTCCCAGTAAATGCTTTTATTGAAGGGGGGTGTCCTAATTGCTGCTTGGAACTTTGGGTTGTACTTGTTCTCCTCAACAAGAAATTAAGTCCCCCTCTCAGGACTACTCTTTGAGCCATGGACAACCAGGGAGAGTCAGGGCTGAAAGGCCAAGGTCTCAAAGTGGGAAGGAGCCAGGGCATGGCTTCTGTGTTCTGGAAGCCATACTTGGACTGGCTGCAGGGAGCATTCATGGAGACCAGACAAGCAGTCCTGAACAATAACCCCCTGGAGGGACACTATGTCACCAGCCACAGCTCTGTAATGCACTGCACACAGAACTTTCCACACACAACTACTTGTTGCCTCTGCTGTCAATTGCTGTAGACTGATTGTGGTCTTTTAAATCAGTTACTTCCTTCTGGGGAATTTAGTGTGGTATATGGAACCTGCTCCTTCAGCTACGTATTTTTCCTCTTCATTCTTTAGATATAGATTTCTTTGCCTGGGATATTATTTTAAACTTACATCTGTTCTTATACTGGAAACTGGAACATGAAACTAAAACCATGAAATCACTATGGCCTAGATCTCAGTAATACCAGATCATTCCCCTATGAAAAAGAAATGTAGAATTTGATAAGGATAAGGACAGAAGAGTTTTATCTAAACTCTTATTTGGTGAAATCCTGACTCCACTTAAATCAATAGCAAAACTCTCACTGACTTCAATGAAATCAGAATTTTCCCAATCTAATATAGTATGATTTAATAAAGAATGTGTTATGTAGGTGTATCAAACCACCCTGCATCTACACAACATATTTGCTGTGAAGTAGACTAATTAGCTCTGCAGTAAACATCTCAACATCTACACGTGCAGGGCTATTAGGCTGGAGTAAACTAATAAATGCCACAGCAAGGTAGTACTTGTAAATACTAACCTGCTATGGAGTTTTTTACCGTGCAGCAGTGCACATGTAGATGTTAACACAATTGGCTGGGGCACAATTGTACTTTAGTGCAGGGGTGGCTGGCTGACTAGCCCCACTCAGGAGTACTCTCGTGCCCCAGTCAGCTCCTCTGCAGTACATTGAGCCAGGTCAGAGCACCTCTAGACAGGCAGAATGTACCCAAGGTCCCCTGCCAGTTGAGGCTACTCCAACCCAGTTCAACATGCTGCAGTCCTGGGTGCATGTGTAAATGTGGTGCCCGGGAGCAATTAACTCCGCCACGATAAGCACCTGCCTTTAGTGTGTTACATTAATATGCACATGCAGATGTGATCTAGGAGGCCAAAGTGGGTAGGAAGTCAATTTATTAATATAACATTTATTAAGATTTTCCATACGGGGAATACGCTGCACTTAACAGGCTTTACATACATGAGCCTTACAAACATTATATTAACAATGTGTTATTTCTAAAAGCAAAGCAAAACTAAAAATAAAGGAATTAATAAATAAATAATCAAGCCCTCTTTTCAGTCTGCTTGCTTCAGTTCACGAAGACAGAGATTAGCAAGCGATTTCAACCACAGAAATGGTGTGAAGAGCAGCATCAGAGCAGCATTTGTCCCAGATGTTGAACAGTGCGAGCACCCGCAGCCCCCTCACCAGGTCATCACCCGTGGCCAGCACTAGGTCCAACAAGGCATCTCCCCTGGTGGGGCTGTGCATCTCCTGGGTTAGATGGAGGTCCTGCACTCTGGCCAAGAACCTATGTGAGCGTTCAGACCTGGCTGACTGTTCTTCCCAGCAGATGTCTGGGAAGTTCAGGTCCCCCATGACTACCACATCCTTAGCCTTCACTACCTCTGTGAGCTAACCCAAGAATTCCTGGTCAAGCTCTTCTCCCTGGTTGGGAGGTCTGCAGTAGACTCCCACCATTAAGTCCCTTTCCCCTCGACTGCCTTGTACTCTAACCCAAAGCACTTCAGAGTGCTCCTCCCCTGACTCCTTGCTAATTAATGAGGATGTGTATTCCTCCTTAATATAGAGCACCACGCCCCCACCTCTCTTTCCTATCCTGTCCCTCCTGTACAGCCTATAGCCCTTGACATTGACCGCCCAATCATGCGTTTCGTCCCACCACATTTCCGTAATTCCCACTATGTCCGATGTATATTTCTATGTATTAGAACAATGTTGATTGTCTTAATACTGCATATGAAACTAGGCTCAAAATAAAGTTTCGAAGGTAATAAGAAGTATGGCAGGATCTTGTAAACTGCAATATAAATATTTTGTTGGGCAGAATCATCAAATCCATTTTGCAATAGAAAGTGTCTTAACCAGTTACTGTGGTGTGAGGTGTATTAATTAGTAGACTATTACTTAGAAGTTGTTGGCTGCTGAGAGTATGGGTAGTACTGGACAAAAAGAAAAACTAGAATGACCAGATTTCTGCTTCCCTCACATCATCTGAGAGGGTAAAAGGCAGTGTCACCTCACAGAAAGAGCACTGGACAAGGACTCTAGAGCAGTGGTTCTCAACTATTTTTGTACCAGGGCCCATCCATAAACATTGATGGCCAGTCCTGACCCAGTAAATAATTTAAGTACAAAACAGCCCCCCAGGCCCTGCTAGTGCCCCTCACTCCCAACCTACAGACCCCCACTCCCCAGCTCTGCCGGTATCCCTCTTTACCAGCCCACTGTCCCCAGCCCCACAGTGTGTGGGGCAGGGGAGTGTGTATGGGGCAGGGGGGTACCAGATTTGTGTACTCACAGCAAGCATGGGGCTGCAGCCTGACTGGACCAGCGTGGCATGGAGCCACCTCTGAAGCCCAGCAGGTGGGGCCTAGCATGGAAGGGTGGAGAGGGGTGCAAGACTTGCTGCTGTTGCTGCTGGCAAAACCACCATGCCAGCAGCATGAGGAGTAATGGATGGGGAGGAGGGGCCACACTGCCTTCACTTCCTCCTGCTGCTAGTTGCTTGTACACCAAGCTATGGCTCTACCAAGCCACCATAGCTTGTCTGCTGCCCCCACTCCACTCATGCCACCATTTCCCCATGGTACTCACCACCACACTTCCCCTCCAGGGTAGAGCCATGGCCTGAGGGGAGCAGCAGTGGTGGCTGGGCCATGGTGGCAGGGTGGAGCCACGGCCCAGCATACAAGCAGATGGCAGTGGGAGGAGGTGAGGACAGCATGTTCCATGCCCCATCTGTTACACCTTACACTGCTGCCCCACTTTACCCTTCCATGCTGGATCCTGCCCATTGAGCCATGGAGGTTTTACCTGTGGCAGTCTGGTGAGGCTGAAGCCCCATGCCCACTGTGGGACCACAAATCCTGGGGAACACATGCCCCCCATACCCCTCAATACATAGACTATACTCCCATGCCCCCTCCAATGCATTGTTTATGCTTCCCTCCTGCCCCATAGACCTACCTGGAGATCTGCAGGACCTGCTGTCATGCTACCTGGCTGCCACATGCATGTGTGAGCGCGCATATGCACGTGGCACCCCCCTGCCTGATCACCTTCCTCCTGCTCCTCCACAACCCTAAGCAGCCCCTTGCAGGCTGAAACTCTGTCATCCTGCAAGGATATTTTTATCCTTTAAAAGAGAATCCATTTTCATAGATTCTTGTGACTTACTGTTGGGTCTCAACCCATTGGTTGAGAAACACTGATACAGAACAGTGGTTCTCAAGTTTTTTTATACCAGGACCCATTTGTAAACATTGATGGCCAGTCTCAACCCTGTGGCCCTCATTCCTACCCTACTGTCCCCCCACACCCAGTCCCCAGTCCCCCAGTGTGTGGGCAGGGGGTGGGTGTACATGGGATATGGGGGGGCCCAAGCAGCCCCTTGCAGGCTAGAACTCTGACAGCCTGCAAGGAAAAAGCCACGGTTTCCAATGTGTTTCTCCTTTAAAGGAGGATCCCTTTTTAAAGTTTGTTCATGACTCTTTCGTATATTCTTGCCACCTGCTTTTGGATTGTGACCCATGGGATGAAAAACTCTGCTCTAGAGGACTGTATTCCATACCAACCTCTGCCATTAGCCTGCTAATGAAACTTGGATCAGTTACTTTACTTTTCTGCTTCAGTTTTTCCATCTGTAAAAACTTAAAGTACTTTGTGGCTTTGGTTTAAAAACAGTATATAAGAGCTATAAATAATTGTATTACAGATAGGTGATGTCCCTTAGCAGTAGTTCTAAAGTAACTTTTTATAAGGAACTCCCTAATCAGTGTATCAGCATAGCTAGCTTCTTCCAGCATTTTATGCCATAGAAACAGGAGTAGGGAAAGGTAGAAAGGATGCACTTCAGAGCAAGACAGAGGAATGATTATCAGAGCACAATGCGCTTCAGTTATCTCCACTTGTCAGATAGTCCCTTAGGAGGTATTGTCAAATGGTGCAATTTAGAGCAGCCTCCAAGATGCTGTATTCAGTAGCAGGGCTGACACAGGTGCATGGGAACAGACAATCTGATAGGCCACCTTCTCTGCTTTGCCACATTACCAAGTTCAGAAACTGCTTATGATACAGAGGTCTGTATAATTCATCTAGTCATTTACCAACAATCCTCCAGGGATTGCATCTGATGTTTCTACATCCAGGATCTTACTGTTGGAGCTTTGGTTTTAGCTGAGACATTTGTAAAACCTCTTGCAGATAGAATGGCTGTATATCTTTTATTAATTAGCTATTCCAGCTAATGGATGACACAACTCTGTAATTTCCTGCCAAACCTCTATTTTCCAAGCAGAAGAATCTGAACAAGTTTTGACCTGATCTACACAAACTTACTTTGAGTGAAACCACACCCATCTTGGGTACCTGCTATCTCAAATGTGCAGGAGTTAGCTATCTGAAGACCCATATTTTGTAGAGGAAAGCGGAACTGTAAGCTTTTACTTTGATCACAACAGTGACTATAATTTCAGCATGCATCAATAGAACATTTTAACCTTGAAGTCACTGGGCCCCGATCCTTGGGTCAGAATTATTTCAACAGGAAAGCATGGGGGACAGAGCTGGGCAAAACTATTTTTATGCCATCCCCCTAGGGCAACCGAAGATTACTTTGGCTTCTGGCATAAATTAAAACAACTCAGGGACCATTTGACATCTGGGTATAGCTGGGGTTCAGTTCTGCTCTGGTGACTCTACTTCTCTTTGTCATGCATAGCATATACCTTGTTGGGGCAGCTAAAAGGATACTGACCCAGCAAAACTAGCTTTATACCATAATGTAAATTTTTTTAGACCAATTATCAAGCTGTTTTGCACCCTGCCTTATTGGGAACACGGTTCTTGTTCCCTGTATATACGTGCTGTACTCTACTAATAACATCAGTTACAAATAAGAAACAATGAGCATTATGATAAAAGAAGAAAAAATGGGAAAAGGATAATGAAACAGTAATAAAATAGAGAGAAAATGGTGTTTAGCAAGTTTAAAAGCTTCCACGCATCTGAACTTCATTGGGAAGACTTGACAGCCAAGTATTAAACATTACACCATCTAGCTGAATTTTATGTCATTATAGTAACAATGTTATTAAACTTGATATGGTTTTATTTTTAATTTCAATGGAACATATTTCCTGATCTTTTCATAAAAACGACCTTTGGGAATCGCAGTAATCGAGACATTTCCTTATTTATTCTGCTGCATCAGCGAATACTTCCAATCAGAAAACTATATTGGAAAGCATAAGAAAGCCTTCACAAGGTACTGTATTGTTACTATTTAGATGCTTTATTAAAGAATTTCAAATGAGAAAATTAAAAGCTTCTTTTATGATATTACTTGATGTGCCACCATGGAGAGGATACATTCAGTACATTTGCAATCTTTTTTGACAAAAGCACTATGGAATTGTATTCTTCATTCCTTTGCCTTGTTTTTGTTCCGGATTTGAACATGGTACCTATATTTTCTTGTAAGTTGTCAAGCTGTGTTTTCATACTATATAAAAACTATATTCTCTTGCTATATAAAACTATGTTCCTTTTTTTCTTTTTCATTTGATAATTTTTATTTTTAATTGCCACACACAACTCAGAAATACATATATCTCAGCTATATAAATATTGAACTCTTTCTTTTTTTCCATACAGAAGGAAAAGGGGAAATATAGTTTTCATATAAACAGGCTCTTATTTTTCAGAAGGGTAATGCTTCGGAAGGCTCTTTCTCCATTACAGAGAAAATAGGAAAGAAACCAGAAATGTTATCCTTTTTTCAGACTTTTGTTGAAGAAAGAAAGAAGACAGAGAAGAGATGGTGCTATTCAGGTAGGCTCCACAATGGATACAGGTCATGAAGAAAGGAGTATACTGCATTCCACATCACCACTGACAGCCACAATATAATTTTGCACGGTGTTTTTAACTTGCAGAAAATATATTGCAGAACTACAGGAATGATTATTTGATAAGCAAGTTATTTTTTAGGCCACCAAATTTAGGTGGTAAGGGTACTGAGGAGAGGACCTTAATTTCATATATATTTGATATAAAATATATATCACGTGCTGGAATTAGTGAGGAATTAGGATAAAGTGAAATCAGTCCAAATCCATGGAGTGGGTGGTAAAGTAATTTTTACTACTTTATATATACACTTTTTTGATCTTAGAAAATCTTTCCCTTCAATGGGAGCAGCAGCCTTTTTTATTTGCACTTGTGACATCAAACAAAATGTGGGTTATTAAAATTCTGAATTTGTTTAACTCCCCCCTCCCCCCCCCATTCCCTAAAAAAACCCTCCAGTGATTTTTCTGAATTCGCTGGAAGAAGCTAGCCTGGGCCAAATGTTGGGGCAGCTTCCAAAAATGCTTCCTTCATTTGTATTTCATTCATACAAATCAACCCAATCCCTGCAATGGAGTTAGTAATAGATGGGTATGATTACCAAGTTGGGTATATTTTTGTCCTGGCTCTCATATGTTTTGCTGACCACCAAATACTGTTGTGATTCATCTTGCTTATGAGCAAGCCATCAGTTTAATGTCAAGTGCAAGATCATTGTTATAATCAGAGCAGACCAGGGATTTTGAAAACTGTGATACAGTCTATACAAGATATACAAGGTGTGAATGGTAAGGATAGATCTGTTGCTGTGTAAGCTGGTTCTGAAACCAAAATAATTTTCTCAAAAAATAAACACACAAAAAAAGACTAAATTAAATGCTAATTGACCAGTTTAGCTCAGATGAAACCAAACAGTGGACTAAAAGCATTTGTACTTGATTAATTAGCCCAACTTGACTATCAATCAGCATAGACAGAACCTGCAAATTATAAATAAAATGCCAAGAATCAGCCACACTTTTAACATCATGGGTGAGATTTTTGCCTTCAGTTAAACCCACTGGCCTCAGACAGATAACATGGGTATAAATTGAAGCAGGATTTGGTTCAATATTTTTTGTATCGTAGAAGTCATGGAACAATCAAATAATATGACCTTTAGTGGTCCACCAGTGAAGCTAGTTCTGCTCTGTATGGGATCCAGATTAATCAATATCCTATTATGATCGCAGCCTGGGTTTTTTTACAGCTGAGGCATGCTAAGAACTGTCAGGACAGTATTTTTCTCCTTGCAATAGCAGTGTAGCTGGTTTCACACACTTTCAGCTTGGTACATTGTTGCTTTGTAAGAAAGCCACAGCATGTTTTTAAGCAATGTTGTGTAATCTGACATAAATGTACCCAATCTGGGCTCACTCCTACATACACTGCCCAGCCAGGACTCTAAGTGGACCCCAATATGCTAAAAAACATATTAAGAGTCAGAACTCAGCCTGACAATGAAATTCAGATTTTCCTGTCATTTGCAGTAAGAGCATTACATACAGGAATGCCAGGGAAAGCAAGGGACAAGGATTCCCTGCATAGATGGATCCAGAAATTAAAAAATGGGGTGTGGGAGATGCAATTAGCATCACAGGGATGCTCACAGCCCACTCCTATCTCCCTTTTCCCCACCATTGGCAGACTGTCATGGCAGCAACTGTCAGAGACTTTGTTTGAAGTCCCTAATGGTCCCAGGTGCTGCCTTTATTGGAAGTGGGGCAGGATGCACAAAAGTGGTCATTGCTGTAGCAGTGGCTGATCCCAGCACCACAATTGGCATGGCAGAAGTTCCTGCTGCCCCAGGCACTGTGCAGCTGCCCAGGCATGGAATGACACTGCTACACCTATACAGGAAGCATATTTGGGCTTCTATTATCTGATCGTAAGTGAAAATCTGATGGAGATGGTGACAACTCAACACAGTAAGAGGCAAGTCCAGGTAAGTTGAGAACATGGCCCGTATCTACTCACTGATCCTTTACCATGATAATGATAAATACATGAATGATATTTTCTTGCTCTCTCTCTCTTTTGGTTAACTTGCATGTGAATGCATAGAATGTTGCAAGGCTCTTTTAAATGAAGTTTGGCTCAAAATTAGCTCCTCAGCAAAGGCCTGAGATCTGGCATGCCAAGTTCCAGCTCAGTTTGTATCTTTACAAGTGAAATAACGAATGGCCCTTAACTATTGTGGCATAAGCCAGTGTTTGAATGAAGCTGACCTTTTACATACTAACGTTCCATAGCTGCTAATAAAAAAAAGCATTTTTTTTCAGAGACGGGAGTAGAAAGAAATATTGCTAATACTTTAGTAAGATGTATGCATTCTAGCTGCAATGAAACAAGAAAGGTCAAATTTTCTCACTCAACTCTCCCCCCTTTCTTTTTCTTGCATTGTCTAACTTCTTACCCATCTTTGTTGTACTAATGAAATTAAGATATCCTTCATGATATAACTGTGAGCTAAGGGGATCTAAATTACCTTCATCTGGCATCATTCCAGTATACTATAAATGAGGTAATTGTCCTTGACTATAAAATTTGCATTTTCAAGACTTAATTGCTATCATTACATCTTTTTGTAATTCTATTAATTTAACTGAATGGAGCATTTGGTTTTATGGTAAAAATTTGCATTAAAACATTGTACATCTAAATAGAATTTTAATATTTGCGTTGAAAGCTCAGTACAGTTATCCCACAGGACCTAAATAATTTCACAAGAAAAGAATAAGTAGTAGTTGCACTTTAGGTCAACAAACTGGTTTTCTTTAGGTGAATATTAATAGACTGTTACCAGTATAGTGCAGCCACCTGACAAATGCTTCTGTCTGGGTTCTGTGAATTCATTGTTCCAATATGCTCTATGGGTTCTTTCTGCATAATTATTAACAGGAAGTACATTCTCAAGATGCAGTTGAAGTTGGGTGCTTGCTAATATGTTTTGTCTCAAAAGTATTTCATGGGCATAAACACTAGATATGTTGTATTTCAAAGGCATTGTTGCATTTCCTCAAAACTTCTCCTTAGACTGTTAGTACACAAGCTTTGCTATCAGCCAAGGCTCAAAAGAACCTATGTAATATTGTGAGAGAATATGCTTATGTGCATAATATTCTTGATCAGTAGCCAAGGTCCACTGCACAAGTTATAAGACCAGTTCATTGCTTAGCAGTTCAGTATTTGCTTGGAGAAATCTTTCCAGATTACTCCTCAGAACCTGTCTGGCCATTTCACAAACAGGTTGCTATGTCCTTAATGGATTTTCTTTGAATGTGGAACGTTTCTAGAAGATTAACCTCAGTACATTTATGCAGTTAATACTGCATAATATTTTACTTAACAACTCCGTAACCTTTGAGACCTTTCCTCCTTTTTTTTTGGCAAGCATAGTTTGGTTGTGGGCAGATGGTGGGTACATCTACACGTGCAATTACCCCAAATGAATAAACTCTCATGCAATTTGTGCCAGAATCAGCTGCTTCTGGGTACAGTGTATTCATGTGTGCTCTAGGGTAGAGCAGCCAAAGGCTGGCAAGGGGCTCAGGGGGGCATTACCAGGCTCTGAGTGGTGGCATCACGTGGCAAAGAGGCTGGCTGGGGCACAAGGGTGCTACAGTGTGGGGCTAAGTAGCAGGCAGCCCCCACACTGTAGCACCCTCATGTCCTAGCTATCCCCAGTCATCATCTACACGTGCACTTTATTACACTAAATGACTCCACCATAGGATAGTACTTGTCCTGGGCAGTACTATCCTATGGCAGAGTTATTTAATTTACCATGCCCAAATAGGGGTACACATGTAGATGGTGATGCTTTACTGAGGAGCTAGTTAGTCAACTGCAGTAAAGTGCGCACGTAGATGCACCCTATGAATGGAAGTCTGAGACCATGTCCCATAGACCAACACAAGTGGATCAAATACATTGCTAGCTGAACGAATATCAAATTTATTTTGTGACAGTATCAGTCGTGATGTGCCAAGAGTAAGGCACAGAGTATAAATAGTTTAGAGCAAAGACCATATTTTTGTCCTGGGCTTAATGTGAAGGGACTCAAAGCCGAGAGTTATCTAAATGCCTAACTCCAGTAGAAATCAAGGCTTTTGAGAAATGGAGACTTTGTCTTTGTATAGGGCTCTTAGGTGCTGGTGATGATGAAATACATCAGGGCTGTCTAACACTCACAAAGGGCCAACCTGTGGCCATCACTCTTCTCAGTCCTCTGACTGCTCTTGCAGCCTGGGTCTCCAGTCTCCCTGTCCCTTCTCTGACTTTCACTTCTTGAGGAGACTTCAGTATGGTGCAATGGAGGAGCCCTCAGCCAAGGACTGGAGGGGGACATTCCCCTAGCATAGTGCAGCAATGAGGGGACTGCCCAGCTGCACAGTACAGTGGTGGAGGAAAGCTACCTGCCCATGCAGGGCTAGGGGGAGTTTGTAGTCAGGGAGATGGGGGGGCATGGCTCCCACTGCTGCAACCCTTGTGGTGTGTGGCCCCTGTTGGTGCTGCCTCTGTGGCCCACCCATTCTTTCCTGCTCAGGGCATATGCATATATAACTCAGAGCAGCCCTGAGTGGACCTGAGTGCTGGTCTCTGTCTCTACAGTTTGAGAGAACCTCACTCTCAGTGGGTGAATTTTATTCAATATGAACATTATACTACGGTTGAAATGCTAGTCGGCATGTATAATGGTTAGTTTAATAAAGAAAAGTCCACATTTGTTTTGAAAATTTTAGGTGTAGCTGTTAGTTCCAGTTACTTCAGGCATCTACTGACTTTTCTGGCACATACATCTCACTGAATCTTGGAAATGACTTTGCTTGCTTTAAACATTTGGTTGCATAAGAAGCCTCTGCAGAGCAATGCAAAGCTTCCTGTTCATTATGCTTACAGTTGACCTTGTCAAACCCAGCTCACACAACAAACATCCAGAAACAATTGTTGTTAAAATACATTGCATCACTTTGCACACTAAACCACTTGCTCTGGTAATCCACCATGCTTATGTGTCCTTGTGCTGATGGCATCTGAGCAGGGAAGGCTTCCTTAAAGATGACATGTGCATCACATTACTGCAGTGTATGCCTGACTTTGTTATGTCTCACTGGCATACTGTTTTTTACTGCAGAAAGTCATGCTCTTGAAACATTGCTTGAATCCACAGTCTCTCATCATGTTCTGATAAATCAAGCAGTTTGGAAACCTGTTATATAAAGTCCCTTGGAAAATGGAAACGATGTATTAAATCAGTGGTGCTCAATTTATCTCACTCTGTGGGCTGGGTGAGTGATGTGGGGTTGGTCCATAAGCTGGATTCCACACACGGGGTTGATCTGTGGGCCTGATCCAGTGTGGGGTTGGTCCATAGTGTTGGTCCACAGATGCTATAGGGCACACCAGTCTGTCCCTGTGTGCTGGACACAGCTGCAGAGCCAACCCAACTTATGTGCTAAATCTAGCCACAGCATGACCCTGCAGCTGTGGGAGCCATGGAACATAACGGTGTGATCACTCTCCTTCCACCAAATTTCCTGATATGTGGGGAGACCTGTGAGCCAGATGACATGGCTCTATAGCCTGGATCTGGCCCACAGTCTGTAGGTCGAGCACCAGTGTATTAAATACACACTGCTGCATAAAAATATAACACCTAGTCCCATTGGCAGCTATTATTTTAAGGGAGCATTATCAAATGACTCATGGAATTTGAGATTATTAAACATGAAAGCATAGTTCTTTATGTTGTATGTTTTTATGACACAGGAGCAGAAGAAAGAAGTGTTTTTTATTAACACCACATCCTGAAGTCATTATACCTACAATATCTTATACCTATATAAGATATAATGGCACAAAAAATATTGAAGGGAGTGGTAGCATCCAGTTCTGCCAAACTTTTGAAAGGATGTCTCCTGTAATTTCATTAGTGTTCTATATTAAGGATACTGAGCCTGCAGTGGTAAAAATGGTAGAATTTGGCTATCATTATGTAAGCATACATGTACGCATGCACACATAATATATTCAGGGAGACTAAAGTTGTATGTCCTAAGTATTTTCTCACAATATTGTTTTATACTGTATATAGTAACTAGTTTTATTCTGTGTATTTTAAAACTGACGTTTCACACTTTGTGCATATAATATAGGATTTTTTTTGCATATTTCATATTCATATCTAACAGCTGTTTTTTAATCAATTGTATAGGGCACACATTATTCTTATAACTTGCATTTTCTATTAAAAGTTTGTAGCTGGCTGTGTATACATAATTTTGTGGCATTATATTTAAAGGGATAGTTTACTCTTCTGAGAAATCAAGTGATTCTTTAACTGCTCTCTGTGTTGTGATATTCATAGTTACATTATATGATGGGTTCTTCTACTTGTTTTTTTCCAAGAGAATTATATTTTCATGTTGCCTATTCTGCCATTGAGGGGAAATCTATCACTTTTTGGCTCAATTTTTCCTTTCTTAGGATTCTGCTGTGCCTTTTTCATTAAGCTATGAGCTAACCAAAATACCAGAAATCTGCTACCCTTTTTGAATGACAGAACAGCATTTTTTTGTGAAACTCTCCTTAGTGATTAATGTAACTCTCTTTAATGAATAGCATTGTAATCTGATCTAGATGGTGTATAAGTGATGACAGAACAGCCTTCACTGAAGATGTTATCTCCCAAGATTTCTTGCACATTAATATATATAACTACTGTTTGTAAGCAAAAAGAAGCAGATTTTTTCACTCATTTGGATCTTTTCTTATTATTTTTGCCTAAGGAAATGGAGTGAACATATGCATTTTATTTTTTTAAATACCCATTTCTCTATATCCCTGCTAGCCATTGTTACTATCTGCTACATTTTCAGTGAAAGAAAGTAGGGAACCATGAGTAAATTTTCCTAATCTGAGTTCATCCATTGTGTTCTTACAGCTGCTGCTCAAACTCTTAACTAGGACATAATTTACTCTCCAAAAAGTGCAAAGGCCTGTCCTGGAGTGACCAACCTGGGTGCTGTAGCACATCCATTTTGAGTATCAGGTGTAGAAGAGAAAGAAAAAGTTTTGAACCATCAAATTGATGCCTGGCAGTGCACCTTATGGGCATGTCCAGATGACCCCACACATGCCTCTTGCAGCATCTCAAATGGGTTTGAGATGCTGCAAGAGGCACGAGCAAAAATGAGAAAATGTTCCCCATGGCAGTGCGGGGGAAAAATAAACCACTGGATATCCAGGGGTCAAAAAACCCCGCAGAGAAAAAAAGTGGGGCAGGACCAAGCCCTGAGGCAACCAGAAGCTGGGTCCTGCTACCCATTTAGAATGACAGAACAGCATTTTTCTGTTACATCATTCTGTTCTCTGTCTGCCAGAGCATCTCTATGGTTAGCCCTCGCCCTGGTGCTGAAGCATGCTGGACCCAGGCACCACTGCCAGTAAGTAAGGGGTCAGGGAACTGGAGGAGGGGACCATGGGGGGGGACACCCCTACTGGCCCCACCCACTCCTCAATCCCCCAATCCCTTCCCTGCCCAGCCTCATGCCCCCACAGCCCTTGGGACCCCCCTATTCCTTCCTCCCCACCCCAGCATCGTGTGGGGGGGGGGAATTAACAAGCAACCAAAAACCCCCAGCACTTACTGGCAGCTTGAGCTGCCGTCAAGGTCACTGGGGCCTTGCCCGCACAGTGTGGAACTGGGTGACAGCCCCAGCCCAGTCTCTGCTGTTCCCCATTGCCCTAGGCTGCCCAGGGGGGCTCTGCCAGGAGGCCCCAGAGCCCACACAGCCCCTGCATGGTCAGTAGAGGCTTTTTTTTTAAGTGCTGGAGGCTGGGGTAGGGGGGGCAGACATGGGGGGCTGGGAGTGCAAGTGGGAGATGGGGCCGGGTGGGGAAGCAATCTGAGGGGGCTGGGAAGCAAGTGGGGGTGAGGCGAGCCATGTGGGCTCTGTAGGGGGTGGACTGTAGCCCCTGTGGGGGGCTGTAACTCCTGTGGGGGGGCTGTGGCCTCTGTTAGCCCCTATGAGGCCAGGCGGACATGCTTTGACAGGTCAAAGCAGGCCACCACACTGGCAACATTTTCCAGGCAATAGTTGCCCAGATGGCCAGGTAGAGGGCACACATGGCAGTACTGCCGTACAAAGGCCAACTCTGCAGCCAGAGCCCACTGGCAGCTGGTCCAGAAGGGAAGCTGCCTCATCTGGGTGTGGCAGGTGCACAGCAGGTCACAGCCAGGCAGCAGCCCCCACTGCCAGACTGCTGCAGTGGGTAGAAGGTGCAGGGAACTCTCAGGGCTGCTTCAGCAGTCCAGCTGGCACAAGGGGTAGTGTCCCAAGGTACCAATTTGCTGGGCTCCAGAAGCTCCTGAGAGTGAGTAGCCCTGAGCTACTTGACAGGGAAGGTTTTTGTACTGCTGAGGCCAGGACAGGGCAGGTTTTTTTACTGCTGGGGACAGCACAGATGCTGGCCCCAGGCTTTAGTTCTCCCTGGCTGCAGATCCAGGAGGAGCCAGGAAGGGTTATTTTGCCCCAAGTGGCACAATTTAAATCAGCTGGTCTGGATGATCTCCACCCCAGAGTGCTGAGGGAATTAGCTGAGGTTACTGCGGGACCCCTGGCATGGCTTTATGAGCACTCGTGGTGCTCTGGTGTGGTGTCAGAAAATGGGAAGAGGGCCAATGTGGTTCTCATCTTCAAAAAAGGGAGAAAGGAGGACCCGGGAAACGATAGGCCAGTTAGTCTTACCTCGATCCTGGGTAAGCTTTTTGAGAAAATTATTCTGGCACATGTCCACGAGGGGCCAGCAGGGAAGATCATGCTTAGGGGCAACCAACACAGGTTCATTAGAGGCAGGTCCTGTCAGACCAACCTGGTGGCCTTCTATGACCAGGTCACCTAATCCTTAGATGCAGCGGTAGCAGTGGACATAGTCTTCCTGGACTTTAGGAAGGCCCTTGACACTGTCTCTCACTCCGTTTTCATTAAAAAAACTGGGAGACTGTGGTGTCAACACCTACACAGTCAAATGGGTCGCCAATTGGCTGGAAGGCCGCACCCAGAGAGTGGTGGTGGATGGGTCATTTTCAGCCTGGAGGGATGTGGGCAGTGGGGTTCTGCAGGGCTCGGTCCTCGGGCCCGCACTGTTCAACATCTTCATCAGTGATTTGGATGAGGGGGTAAATAGCACCCTGTTCAAATTTGCTGATGACACTAAGATGTGGGGGGGATGTAGGCACGCTAGAAGGGAGGAATAGGCTGCAGTCAGACCTAGACAGGTTACAAGGGTGGGCGGATGAGAACAGGATGGGTTTCAACACTGACAAGTGCAAGGTGCTGCACCTGGGGAGGAAGAACCAGCACCATACCTACAGGCTAGGGCACTCCCTTCTCATCAGTGCAGAGGCAGAAAAGGATCTTGGAGTCATCATTGATGCCAAGATGAACATGGGCCGGCAGTGTGGGGATGCAGTCAGGAAGGTCAACCGTACCTGATACATCTCAAACAGGTTCAAGGAGGTGATCTTCCCCCTCTATGTGACACTGGTCAGGCCGCAGCTGGTGTACTGTGTCCAGTTCTGGGCACCGCACTTCAGGAGGGATGTGGACAACAAGCAGAGGGTCCAGAGGAGGGCCACCTGCATGATCCAGGGTTAGCAGAGCAGGACCTTTGAGGAGAGGCTAAGGGACCTGAATCTGTTCAGCCTCCACAAGAGAAGGCTGAGGGGGGATCTAGTGGCCTGTTACAAACTAGTCGGGGGGACCAGAAGACATGGGGGAGAGCACTACCAGGAGTGACCAGGAATAATGGTCACAAGCTGGCAGAGGGTAGATTCAGACTAGACGTCAGAAGGCGCTACTTCACTGTCAGGGCGGCTAGGATCTGGATCCAACTTCCAAGCGAAGTGGTACTGGCTCCTACCCTGGGGGTTTTTAAGAGGAGGTTA
Source organism: Crocodylus siamensis (assembly GCF_052110815.1). NCBI lineage: Eukaryota > Metazoa > Chordata > Crocodylia > Crocodylidae > Crocodylus > Crocodylus siamensis. Next base: position 129,621,836 of record NC_143397.1, on the reverse strand, counting down.
GATGAACACCTTGCTGGGGTCATTTGACCCCAGTATTCTTTCCTGCCATGGCAGGGGATTGGACTTGATGATCTGCTCAGGTCCCTTTCAACCCTACCAACTATGAAACTATGTAGAGCCCAAATCTACCTCATTTATCAACACAATCTGTATTCCTTCTTTCTTATTTTGTCTTCTGCTTCTCTAACCTAAATCAAGGTTAGATTTCAGACTTAGACATAGACTTAGACTTAACTCTGTAGTTATGGATGTTTATTTAAAATGAATCACTAAGCTTTTTCAGAGGTGTTCATCATTAAGCATATGTAGTTTTTCCTCCATTAGGTACTTCCAATCTTCCTTAAAATAAGGCCTTGTAAAAATAAGTCTTTGGGCCAGGTAATAGGTATTAGAAATTGGCAGAGACAGAACATGGGACCTCTAGATATAAAAGAGTAAGTGTCTGAACTGGAGGACTGGGTTCCTTGCCTCAAAGGCTGCAGGATTTCTAACCTTTTATACTAGTCCAGAGGAACAGTGCCTGGTGGCAGGGGTGGAGGGATAATTATACTGATCATTGGGAACAAGGGCAAGGAAGAGGAGAGTAGGGAAGAGGGGAGTGGGAGAGAAGTTTTACTTTCCAGGCCTCTCTTCACTAGGGCAGCAGCTGCTACTGCTGTAGCATCCTGTTCTCAGGCTGTAGTCACTAGGAGACAGGCAGCAGCATAGGCTGTCTGTGGGCCATTCCTGGTGCACTGTTCACTCCCACCCTGGGCACAGGGCTGCACCTCCCCTGGAAAACCCCCCTGGGGAGGGGGTGTCATTCCAGCCCCCTCCCTCCCAGATACACTACTGGGCACAGGGTTGTGCTTGTCCATCTCCTAAGCCTGGGTAATGTCCTGCTTGCCGTTCCCCTCCCACCCCATTTATACTACTGCCTAGATTGGCTATTGGAAGTGGGAGACCAAAGGTGTTTGTATGAATTATGTTCACACACTGTCTGAGTGAGGGGTAGTATGTAAATTCCAGCACATTAGGCAAAGCCTCAGGATGCAGTTAGTATAATAATAAATGTCATTGTTTCTAGGCTAATTATTTTAGTATGGGAAATCGTTCATGTATAATGCTAGTATCAGCCTTTTTCTGTTGGGACAAAAGTCCTTGGTTTCTTCCCCATGACCTCTGATCAGAGAAACTTTCCTGTCCCCAATTATGCTGATTTGAAGAGATTAACTATTGATGAGTGACTCAATATGTTTTTAGCTGTGGTCTGGTTTAGAAATGGTTTTTGAATTCATTCAAACTTCTTTCATTAGGCACTTGATCTGAAATATTTTTCAATTAAATGCTCTTTCCCCCTACAATTTCTTATATGTAATTTGAGCCGACACCCAGTAAAACAAAGAGAATAGCTCCTATTGTCTTTAGTGTTCTTTATATAAGACCCATAGGCTAAGTCAGAAATATTAGGAAAATATACTTCCTTGTGCCATGATGATTTATTGAGCCAAAGCAGAAAATGAATACCATACAACAAAAATTTTCAAAAAAGTTGATTTCTTTTACAATAAGGTCTATGAAACTCATTTTAAGTTCTGGTAAAGCTTCCAATTATTTCTTGTTTTATCTGAATTTGTTTGTCCATGTCTGGTTTAGCCTTACTTCCTGAGTTTTTTCCTTCATATTTTTCTTTTTACAATCTTGCACAATATATTGTTTATTATTCTTAATGGATATAATATTTCCTCATCTTTGCATCAGCTAGTCAATTGAGATTGAGAGTCAGAGTGAAAGGAAACATAAAACTGAATTATCAAAACTTATGTAATTTGTTTGCAAATTACTTACCAGGAAGGATTTCTCTCTCAACACATACCGGATGTGAACAGTAATGAGACATGTGAGTTGTCTCCAGATTATATTTCACACCCTAGATTTGGTCACTAGGCAGTTGGGAAAACTGCCTTTTCAAGTTCTAATTTGGTAGGTATAGGGCTACTATTTGAACAGTATATTTAAGTATTTTAATGTGAGAGATCATTCAAGAAGGTTGCAGTTCTCAACCTACTATGCAGGGAGGGGAAGAGAGTTGGGGGGACTCCTTGGTTTCCTGTCCATAAGAAAGCTATAAAAACAACTAGGCCTATTTGATTTGTATTCTTCAAACTATTTTCCATTTCCCTACCCCGTTTTCCTTCTCATTGAACAAAATGATAGTCACACAGTAAGTTTAAACTAAAAAATCAATGAAACAGGATGATCACACCAGTGAAAGTTGTCTTCCTTCCTGAGATGGGGCATGGCATATTTGTCCTCCTGAATATTTTCCCTCTGTCAATTATCCCTTTCCTCTGGGTCATCCTGTCAGCAACCTCACCTGCCATGTCTTGACAGGGGTTCAGCCTCTCAAAGGGGAAAGGCTTGTCAGGCATGGTGTCCTTATCTGGTTGGGTCACCGCAGCAGAACACAAGTTTACTCTAGCTGCACCTGGTTAGCTCTGGATCCACTATCCAGGATCCCAGGTTTCTATCACAGCAGGATGCACCTTGGCTGAAGGCTATCAGTCCCAGGTCGGGCTGTCCCCTCTCTGTCTCAGTGAGCCCCTCTCTGCTGAATTTACAGACAGTCTCTCATTTCTCTTCCATCTCAAATGGCTTTTACCAGCTGAGCTCACAGTCAATCCCTCAGTCTCTATTCCTCTGCTTCTCATGTGTGCTTAAGGTTTGGGATACTGCTTGGGTGCCCCCTTTCCATGGTCTCTCCCTGCCCCACTTAGCCACATCTTGATCCACTGGGTTGAGAACCACCCATCATGGACATCAGCTCAACTCAAAGCCAATAGAATAACTTGCTGTAGGTTGTCTTCACCCTGAACCACTCTCCTCAAGTCCAAAAAAAAAGAAAAGAAAGAGACTGCACCCTGAAACTTATCTGGCTTCTCAGTGCAGCACCACCAGCATCCTTCATGTGACTGCCATCTGAGCCTGCTTGCTCTGGTTCTGCTTCTGCTCCCTCTCATCTTCTCTGCAGTCCTGGGTCTTCTCTCAGTCTCAATCCAGGACCTGGCTCACTTATTGTAAGCATGAATCACCTGACCCTTAGACTTCCACCCTGGGTCCTCCAGGGCTGCCAGCACCTGCACCTGGTGGCCTTCTTGTTCCTATCCTGGCAGCCTGATGGTGATCTGTGGTAAGCCCATGCCCTGTGGGGATGGTAAGAGAGGGTGTGTATGTGTGAAGAGAGAGCGAGCTAGAGGGGGAGCTGGAGGGAGCTGGAGGGTAAGTGCATATATAAGGAGTAAGCATAGGAAATCACCTTTGGGGAAATGAGGGAAAAGGGGAAGAGTGCAGTAGTAAAGGAAAGCCCTGAACCAATCTCTCTAGTAATCAGGTAGGGACCCTGATACAAAGCTCATATTTACTTTTGCTATCCATAAAGTACAAGCCTTCACTCCAGGGGAAAAAAATAATTGTTATTTGTAAATTTAGATTAATGTGCTACCTTTCCTACATGTGTGTGATGGAAGTAATGAGTTTTGGTTTGACATGAGTCAAGGGACAGCCCTAGAGATCCAAAAACCTATTGAAGTTAAAAGTAAGATTTGCATCCATCCTCTTTTGATCCACAGAACTGTTATAGCAGAGGCAGTAGTAGTGTAGCCACCCCATTTTACTCCTGTAACCTGCATTATATGTGACCTGGAAAGAACTACTCAAGAGCTGATAGGAGTTCACACTCATGGGAGAGAATGAGATGATTTGTCTGTGGTAAGACTCAGTCTTCATCCAGTGAGAAGTTGGTGGTCACTATGGAGCCTAGGGAGCTGTACTTGTGGATTGCTTCTAGCTGGTTCTCCCTAAGAGTGACTGTTGGATCATGTGGGACTTCCTGTCCTAGCACAACTGTTTTCTTTATGATGATGGTGAAAGCAAATGCCTGGCAAGCTCTTGAGAGGCAGTCCATGAGTTCTTGTAGTAGGTCTTTGTTGTGGGCTATAAGGGCTATAAGTATCAGCAAACAGAAGCTCTCTGATAAGCACCTTTCTAACCTTAGGTTTTGCCTTTAGTCATGACAGTTGGAAGAGTTTCCCATCTGACCTTGTGTGAAGGTACACTCCACTTTCCATGTCTTTAAACACACAGTTTAGGAGCACTGAGAAGATTTCAAAGAGTGTAGGGGCAAGAAGACATCCTTGTTTCACTCTGATTTTCATCCCAAAGCTGTCTGAAGTGGATCCATCAAACTGAACAGTTGTTTTCGTGTCGTCAGGGAAGGAACGTATAAGACTGAACAGGATTGGTAGGCATCCTGTTTTTTCCAGGACTGCAAATAGACCTGCTCTGCTGATGGTGTCCATGCTTTGGTTAGATCCATGAAGGTGAGGCTGTCGTCACCTTCAGCACACTAACTAAACGAGCATGGAACAACTCAAAGCTTGCCATCAAGACCAAAATGTTAATATACAAAGCTTGTATACTCAGCACTTATGTATGGTGGGAAAACATAGACAACTTATGCACATCAAGAGAAGAGGTTAAACAGCTTCCACCTGCGCTGTTTACTCTACATACTCAACATCAAAAGGCAAGATGTTCTTCAAACACAGATGTTCTTCAAAGGGCAAATTTACCAAGTGTGGCAGCTGTATTCAGAGGCCATCTCAACAGATTAGAATGGACATACACCCAAGGACATGCTATATGGGGAACTCTCAGAGGGAACAAGAACAACAGAACATCCCAAGCTTCACTACAAAGACACATAGAAGCGAGATATGAAGGCACTTGGAATTAACCCTGACCAATGGGAAATCTTGGCAAGTAATCAGAACAAGTGGTGTCATCATCTCCACCAGGGCATTAGAGTCCATGACAGAAATTGGCTCCAACAGCTTGAACAGAAGAGAGTACACAGGAAGCAAGCAGTTCCCAGATCACCCAATCATGACACATACACTTGCAACCACTACCACAGATCATGCAAATCTCAGATTGAACTATTCAGTCACATGAGACACTGCAAATCATCTACACCATAGGTTGCAATATCCACCATCTCTTGCAGATGAAAGGATGTCAATCATCAAGACTCAGTTTAAACTTTTGTCCCCAAATGGATCCAAATATAGATCAGGCTATTTATGTTTCAAAAGTTCTTTTAGTTTTAATTTTTAATTTCCTCTCCCCATTCAACCACTAACATTACATGAATCCCCAGTTGTGCAGTCTGGTTCATACAGGAGCAGGAGCAAAACTGAAGGGCAATCCTGGTTTCAGCCCTGAGTGCTGCCCTTTGGCAGGGTGGAGGCACAAATATAGCTAGATTTGCTGTTGCCAGTAGCATGGTAACTGCTGCTGCCCACGTTGCAGAGTTGCCCTGTTAGGTCTCTGTATAGCTTGTACCAGGTATTAGCAACAAAAACCCGCCTGTTTTCACAAAGTTCTAGTTCATTTTTGTAAATGTGAAAGTTGGAGCACAACAAGGGAAATTTAGGTGGGACATTAGGAGGAAATTTTGACTGGGAGGGTAGTTAAGCATTGGGACAGACTATATAGAAAGATTATGGACTCTCCATCACCAGATGTTTTTAAATGCCTTGAGCTGAAGGTTGGACAAGATGATGTCCTGAGGTTCTTTCAAACCCTATTTGTAGTAATTTCTGCATTACTATCCCACTACAATTTGTACCCAAGCCTTTTGGGGTTTGCATATCCTCTGAAATCCATGTGAAATCAATACCTGGCGTAACAGCTGAGTTTTCAACCTTGAGCAGAAGTGACTTGTGATATTTGAAATTGGCTTCAGTGAAGGAACTAACTAGTGTCAATTGTGATGGTGGGCAGGGGGGGAAGGGGAGGCGGAGGTTGTTTGGTTGATGCATTTTTCATGTCAGAACTGCTGTACTTGGAGCTGGTTTGGAACCACCAAACTTTTTATTAGATGGTAAAATCTTGTCAGAGGGGAATAATTCTCCATCCATACTGCTCTTTTGTTAAAAGCTCACATTTATTTTTGCCAAGAGATGAAAAGTATTTCAAATATCTCAAGGTGCTTCTGCTCATGGTTGAAAACTCTAGAACACTGCCTAACAAAGAGGAATGGATCAGAACCTAGTAGCTAGCCTTTATGACATGTTGGTGGTGCAAAGGTGTCACTGAATGTGGAGGGGGATGTTCAGAATACAGTGAGCTAAGGCAGTCCTTGGTAGTGGATGGTCTTTTAGGACCTGTTTCCAACCAGCATACTTTAGAGCAGCCCCTAGTAGCTCCTGGCTATTTCATGGAGGAAATGACTGATTTTTTTTTTTCATTTATGATGTACTGCTCAGTAAAAAGATTTAAAAAATCTTTAGGGAAAAATTCATTCCTGAGCTACAACACATATGGCTCTCATTGGGAGCCATGTGAGTGGGTACATTAAGCAATAGACTATGTCTTTGATCTTTATGAGCAATTAATATAAAATATGGGATTGTAGTACAGACTGGTAGGATATTTTTCACTATACTGTTCAACTTAAAAGCACTCCCCTAACCCAGAAAACATAACTTTCCAGATCTCGGTATTGTTATACCCTTTTCTCCATCAATTTCTTTGCTTTACTGTTTTAGATACATTTGACTGTTATCTTATACTTTTCATTAAAATGTTTGTATTAAAAAAAAAAAAAAGAAAGTCCCATCTGCCCCATCCCCTTTTTCTTTCTCAAAAAACCCCCAGAGTGGTATTGTAATTGAAAAAGAAAAAAAATGTAGTGATTCTTATGTATTCATCCTCTCTTTTTACTGTTTAGTGTTTCAGTGTAACATATTGTAATGTACTGTAATGATTCAGTGTCCTTGGCGGCAGTCCTTTATACAAGGATGACAGTCTTCCAATAAATAGGGAAGCCATTGGCGAGTCTGTAGATGACTAAGGAGGCTCATCTGCACGGCAGATAATTCCAGGAGGAAGGTGATGGTGGGTCACAGCTCTTTCCCTCTGTCTGTGTTGTCTGTTGCCCTCCATAGTGAAGCAACTTTGCTCAATATGGTCAATGCCTTGTCATATATCACAGCAGATATTGCTGTTAATATTGCATTTCTCCAGATTGGCCTTCAAGGTGTCTTTGAATTTCTTCTTTTGCCCACTTTTAGAAGAATGACCACTAGTGAGTTCAGCATATAGGACCTGTTTTGGGACCTGATTGCTAAGCATCCTTAGAACATGTCCTGTTCAATGGAGCTGGTGCCATATAAATGTGGCTTGAGTGATAGTATTTTCTTGAACCAGAATGTTGGTGTTTGTTCCTCTGTCCTGTCAATTGATATGGAGGATTCTCCAAAGACATTTCTTAAAGTTAACTTCAGAGTAATCCTGGGAAGTCATGAGCTCTGTTAAGTATCCCTGAAGTCTGTGGTCATTGAAGTGAAGCCTCAGAACCATAACAGTGTATTCAGCACCTGGCAGGACTGAGCTCATGGACTCCAGTTCTGCAAAGCAAAAGTTTGCAAGGTAGGATGACCTGATTTTCTATTATCTTGCATTTACTGCAGTCCTCTATACCAGTGCAATGTAAACGTTTCATTTTACCTAGAACTAAGATGACTTCCTATTTAAGACAACCACCCAATAATTAGATAGTATACATGGAAAATTATAAATTTGTTATAATTTTTCATGTATAGAATCTGATTATTGGAGGGTTGTCTTAAATTTACACTCCACCCCACTGCTGTGGTAGGGAAAGCAGCAGCAGGAGGTGAGGGGATAGAACTCTACCCCTTCCACCCCCTTCCCCTTTCTCTCCCTCCCTCCCTGCCCCCATTGCCCTTGCCCTGTTGTGCTTGTGCCTGACCCCCTGATGCCTATCCCCACCAGTGTCTACCCTCCTGCCTCTTGCCCTCCTTGCCTACCTCCATCCATTGCCCCTCAGTGCCTGTACCTGCCCCCTGCAACTTGCCCCCCCCAGTCCTTCCATTGCCTGTCCCTACAGATGCTCTCTTGTAGGGCTGTGTGAAGCTTTGGTTGCTGATTCAATTCAGTGGAGATTTGTCCTGATTCGGTGGCCGAATCTCCAAATCCAAATCGAATCAGAGGACCCTTTAATCTCTCCAAATCAAATCCGAACCCTCCAAATTGGTTTGGAGAGATTCAGAAAGATTCAAAGATTCGAACATAAACACAGCTTTAAATGTTTTTTCTACATACTTCTATGTATCAGGCAGCTCGTTAATGCTGCAATGCTGGGGCTCATGAAGCATCCCACAGAAGCACAGGGGGCTCCTCAGGGTGCTCGGCAGCAGACCCGGCAGTGGACCAGAAGCACTTCTGGGTCCACTTCCAGGTCTTCCAGGGAGCATGTGGGGGGGGTCCCCCTGTGGCCCCCCCCCCAGCTTAGTGACTGGTGCCTCCTGGTTTTGGGGAAGTACCTGGGGTCCCCCTGCAGCTGATTGGTGAGCCAGGGGAGCGTGGGACCCCCTCCCGTGCTCTCCCTGGTGGACATGGAAGTGGACTGGAAATACTTCCAGTCCACTTCAGGGTTCACTGCTGAGCATATGGAGGCCCCCCCGTCCCACACTCCTGTGGGACACTCCATCCGCCCCAACATCGCAGCTTTCACAAGCCATGCTGGTGCCTCGAGGTGTGTAGAAAAAACATATAAAGCTGTGTCTGTGTCTGAATCACTGATTCTCCAAATCAGCATCGAATCTTCAGTTTCATATTCAACCGAATCAAATCAGGGACAGTGATCCAAATCAATGAATCGAATCACTGTCCCTGATTCAGACCGAATCTGAATTGAATAGGGCCCACTTTGCACACCCTTACACCCTTGCTCTCTGCCCTCCTACCTCTTGCCCTCCTGCCTGTGCTGCCCCCCCGGCACTTGTTCCCCCCAGTAATACCTGCCTGCCCCCAGACCCTCTGTTTCCCCACCCTTCTCCCCTTCCACTTACTATGTCATGTTGTTAAATCCAGTCTGCCATTCTGAGGACCTTTAGGAAGGCCCAGAATTCTGTTTTACAAACTGCCTAGAAGTGGCAGTCTTACAAATTAAGCATAAAGACTAATGTTCTTGGTTTTCAAATGTAGATTTGTAAATTATTACTTGAAAAAGCATCTTTGTTTTTCCAATGGCTGTTCTTCTAAACAAGTCACCAAGCCTAAATACTTTCATTTGTGGTTTACTGACATCATCACTGTATCTTAAAAGAACTTAAGTTCTTTCTTTTTTTATAAGACCTACACTTTTAAAATGTTATGGATTAAGAATTCTCCCCAGTGGGTTCATCTGCATGTGCATTAACGTGCCTTTTCTAATGTGCATTAAATTTAGTACCTCCAATGTGAGAGGACTTTTACATGTGCTCTGGAGGTGAGAGAGAGAAGCGCTTTAATTAGAGCAGCTTCAAGAGCCATTCTAATTAAAGTACCATACTATCTTGTGTATCAGAGCCCCCACACTTCAAAATGGTGTTGGAGGTACTTGAACTAATGCTCATTGAATGTACATTATTTCAAGCACTTTCACCACCATTTTGAGGCATAGGCACACTGATACATGAGATGTGGGAGGCTGCTGGAGCATGATAATTACAATGCTCCAGCAAACTTGATTAATTGAGTCTCCTCTGATGCACTGTAATTACAGTGCATCAGAACAGCCTCCACACTCATGTACAGGCACCCTGAAGTACTAAATTAATGAACAATAGCCTGCACTAATGCACAGTAGTGCACTTGCCTGCTTTTTTAGTGATGCTCAATGCGCAGTAACTATTTTATTGGGTGCATTAGCGTAATGCCATGGTTTATTATGTGATGCTTTAATGTGCAGTACAATAGTCTACTGCTCATTAAAGTGCACATATAGATGCACCCACTGAGCTTTAATCAAATTCTAGAACATATTTTGGTCATAGTCCTAGCTATGGCCCTAGCCATCTTGAATCTCTGATTACATCCTGAATGTAACTATTTATTCCTAGTGCATAAGCTTGTTTTTATATTATTGACTGATCACCAAGTGTATTCTTAATGTTGTATAACCATACAATATGTCATGATTCATTCCTCAAGGATTCTATTCAAATGCCCTACCCCATGTGTGACACACAGGGTTTTTGTTTAGTATTTGAAACAGAATTATAATAGCCGTTTAACACAGCTCCAAGATATTATTATTATGTTTCATTTTGGTTTCAGATTCAGCCATTTTGGAGGACAGTGATTTGTTTTGGTGTTTCAGAACACTGTTCCATTTTGATTCAGCCAAATCTGTTTTGGAGTTTTGATGCTGTTTCAGAGGTTCGGATTTGGTCACTGCCAAACTTGGTCTGAGCTCTCCATGTGCACTGGCTCTGGCAGTGGTGGACCCAGGACTGGGCCCTGCTGCTGCACCACCTAGTCACTGTGGTAGAGGAACAGCTGGTGGACTCATGAGACTGGTGTAGAGAGGACATCATGTGGAAAAGGGTCATGTGTGAGCTGGAGAGGGACCAGGCAGACTGGGCATTCTGGGAGAGGCTCCTGGCCCTTGAGGAGAGGCACATCACCCCCCTTGAGAGGATGGTGGAAGCCTAGAACCAGGCCACCGTGGTGGCCAGGGACAGTGGTGACCATGAAAGAGGACTGCCAGGTCACCTTTGTGCCACCTGCTCTCCTGCCTCTGGCCCTAGCCATGCCTGTGGACTTGGCCTAAGGTGCACAGCACCTCCAGTGGCCAGGTCCTCCTGCTTCAGCATCCACCCTGAATCCCCTGCAAGCTGCCCTCCCCCCTCCCACCACATGTCCCAGCTTCATGCAGCACTGGAGCAGGAGCTCCTCACAGCAGGTTCAGCACCATGTGCAGGCCTCAGGCTGCAGGAGGGAAAGCTGGCCATGCTGAGACAGCAGTGGCTGCCTGCACCTTAGGTGGTCCCCCTGACTGCTGGCCTTGCTGCGGTGTGTACAGCCATGGTGTTATGGTCAGAGGCCTGGGTGCTGGGTGTTTGTCCCTGGACTCTGCCCCATAGGCACCTCCATCCCACTGTCCACCAGGTACCTCCACCCCAGTGTTCTCCCCTGGGAGGGCACTTAGAGCACTCACTGTACATAGTTTGCACAGGGAAGAGGGTGCTTGATTGGTGGTGGGTGGTTGCTTGTGGGGCTCTGTGGTTCAGGGGAGAAGGGGGAGCAGCTCTGGGGTTTGGGAGGGGATGAGGTCTGTTCAAGAGGGAGGGGAGAATGGTGTCTGTGTTTTTGGAGGGGAATAAGGTGCTTTCCAGAAACCTGTCTACAGTGAGCATGGTTCTGGGGGGCACATGGTGGGACTGGGCTCCATGGTAATCTGACCATGTAGCCTACAGTGGGAGTTGCAGGAGAAGGTGGTCCGCCAGCACCTCACACACTTGGTGCCCTGGCACCCACTGCCAGCTGGCCCAGAGCCACTGTGTCAGGGCCACCCAGGGCATTGTGGGTGCTGCCAGCTCAGCCAGCACTCATGTTGGTAAAGGTGTCTCTATGGTTGACAACAGCCTGCAGCATGATGGAATGAAAGCTGCGCCAGCTGTAGTAGGGGCAGTCACTGCAGAGTGGGTAGGTGATGGGAATGTGAATCCCATCCAGTGCCTCAGTGCACTGCAGAAAACCCAGGGCATGGAACCCCACCTGCAGTGGGTCATGGATTCAGAGAACAGTGTACCCTAGAACATCCTGGAGGACAGCACAGACCTCCATAATGGCCTCCCTGGTGGTTGTCTTGCCCATGCTGAATGTAGTTCAGGCTGGCAGGCATGGCCAGCTTCAGCATGGGTCTTCATGGGGAAGGAAAGACACATGATGGTAGCCTTCCATTCCAGGTGCAGGCAGAGCTGGTCATGGAGCTCCTGCAAGATGGCCTGGGTCATCTGAAACAAGTCTAGCCACTGCTCGTCATCCCAGGTGTGCTGGACAATGTGCAACCACCAGTCCTGGCTGGCTGAATGGGCGCACAGGGAATGGAGTTGGAGCCCCAGGAGCTCATGGATGACACAGGTGGCAGTGTGCACATGTGCTTTGTCAGCACCCCTGCTGGGGTCTAAGTGGCAGCCTAAGGGCTGGGCAGTGTCAGTGCAGAGGCAGAGGACCTCAGATGCCACTGTGAGCCTGGCCACCTGCTGCACAGTACAGTACCTGGGCCAGATAGCGGTCTCTGCAGCAGTGAAGCATGGTGAGGAGGGTGGAAATCAGGAGCCCGGGGCATGGGTTCTCATTCCTGGGGCCTAGGGGTGGAGCAGCTATTACATGGTGGGCACAGGCTCTGTCAATAGTGTTGGAGAAGGCTGTGCCAGCATGCTGCAGGTTGCTTTAGGCCAAAAATGCAGGTGGCCAGGGGGTTGTAAAAAGTTCCTCCGGCCCCAGACAGCTGTGGCCAAAGTCTCCAGGTCCCCCTGGCTGCTGCACAGGGGCAGTTTAGCACCAGAAGAGGCCTGGAGTAGTCTAGTGCCATGAGGAGGAAATCTACTCCCCAATGGCAGCACATGTAGATATTTGCCCAGGGCAGGTTTAATGTGCAGTAAATTTCTGCACAGTAAAACCATATAGAATGAATTGCATGTGTAGACAAGCCCATTGAGATTATTTATATTTGCACCCTTGATATGACCTTCTTTAACTACAGCCAGTTTTCCTGGAACCCTTTTCCCCTTAGAGTTGCCTTACAGGGGCTCTTACTGACCAGTTCCTGGTGTTTGTTAAGTCCGCTTTTCTGAAGTTCATTGTCTTTATTTTGTTGCTCTCTTCCATTCTTTTCCTTAAGATCTTGAACTTTTGAACTCTAATAAATGACAACATTATATACCAGACTTTCTATAGCTCTCATACCACCAAATTCTGCATTGGCCAGTACAGTAAGAAGGTAGCAAAGCCTTAGGCAAATATGTCTAATACTCTAAGAACCATACCCTACCTGGAAGTGCTGAGTGTAATTCAGAAGCATTGTTTATCAGAACACTTAAAGTATAAATCTTATTCCTTGTTCAAGGTATTTCCTGACACATTCACTCCTGGTCATTATAGAACTAATGTTCTTCAAAAAAATGTTTTTAAAAAAGGTCACAGGTTTATTTTATAATTAACGGAATATCTATTTTCCTTCCTTTTATTCTCAAAAATAGTTAAATATTTTTGGTTAAAAAATTTGAAGGGAAAATCACCTTTAGGCAGAGGCCATATATAGAACATTTCGGTCTAATATTGTAAGGTAAAATTTTAGAAGGTTGTGAACAACTAAAATGGGATGATAACAGGAATAGGTATACAACTTTTGCTACAGATGTCACTAGTGTTTCAGCAGTAAAAAATATGCATTTCTATCTGTATTTATGTAATGTGCTGAGTCTATAAATCCATTGGACTGAATATTTTTGCAATTAAGCTTCGTGGATTACAACTGAAGTCATTATAATGTTCTATGAAAGCCATCTTGGTCAATGAGTTTGGGTTTTTATTGGAGCAGTCTGGGTTGGCTGATTTATCAGCTGACACTCATTTTATGTTGTCACACACACACACACGTATATGTATGTATGTATAAAAAAAATCATTATACCATTTTTCATAAAAAGTATTTTTTATGTATGTGAAATAGGTTTTCCATTGTACACCGCCTCCAAAACAGCAAACTTATCTGCAAAATTTTGCCCACAAAGCAAAGCTCCAGAGGAGGCAATTTTTGTCTGCACAGCAATTATAGTTATTTTCCAGCAAGTCTTTACAAAGGCAGAAAAGGTGCACAGGACATTATAAATGACAGAAAAATATTGACACAACAATCTGAAAATATTTGATACTTGAAACCTACTAACCCATCTACATATATCTATCCACATGTAGCTGAAAATCATGCCCTGCAGAGGTGTTTGAGAGCAGCCAAAAGGTAAAATAATAAATAAAACTAAACTGTAACATTTTTTGTGTCATACAATAAAATCCCTATTATCTGAATTCTACAGCTTTCCATTGCAGTCATTTTGGTAACTGAGGATCCAGATAAATAGGAGTCACTTGGATTTAAGCTTTTAGGGCAGTGGTTCTTAACCTTTTTAGACTTGGGGCATCCCTGGATGGACTTGAAGCAGCCCTTAGAAAATGCCACTCTTTTTTGCCTACAGAAAAAGAATAGAGCAGTTTTTCTGTTGCAAAGAACTCAGAAAGATCACAGCTATGGATTTCTATTTGAAATCTCTAAGTTTATGTTGTGAATAGGGGAAGAGATTGACGTTGTATACTTTGACTTTAATAAAAAAGCCTTTGATCTGGTATCCCATGATCACCTCTTGATTAAACTGGCTAACTGCGGCCTTGACGTCACCACAATTCACTGCCTGGGGAACTGGCTCTGCGGTAGGACCCAGAGGGTGTTGGTCAATGGGAGTCAATCTTCTTGGTGCGCTGTGACCAGTGGGTCCCACAAGGCTCTGTCCTAGGGCCTATACTGTTTAACATCTTCATCAATGATGTTGACATTGGTGTCAGAAGTGGACGTTGGTGTCAGAAGTGGACTGGCCAAGTTCACCGATGACATCAAACTCTGGGGTAAAGCATCCACACCTGAGGACAGGAGGGTGATCCAGGCAGATCTTGACATGCTCAGGAAATGGGCGGACGAGAACCTGATGGTGTTTAACATTGAAAAATGCAAGGTTCTGCACCTTGGAAGGAAAAACCTGCACCATGCTTATAGGCTCAGTAGTTCTATGCTGATTAGCACTACAGGTGAAAGGGACTTGGGGGTCATGGTTGACCACAAGATGAACATGAGCCTGGAATGTGACACTGCGACTAGTAAAGCGACCAAAACGCTGGCTTGCATCCATAGATGCTTCTCAAGCAGATCCCGGGACATCATTCTCCCGTTGTACTCAGTCTTGATGAGGCCACAGCTGAAGTACTGCGCCCAGTTCTGGGCTCCACAATTCAAAAGGGATGTGGAGAAGCTTGAGAGGGTGCAGACGAGAGCCACGCACATGATCACAGGTCAGGAAAACAGACCTTATGATGAGAGACTGAGATCTATGAAGCTATTCAGCCTGGAAAAGCGCAGGCTCAGGGGTGATCTGGTGGCCACCTATCAGCTTATCAGGATGCTCATCAGGATCTGGGGGAACAACTGTTCACCAGAGCGCCCCAAGGGAGGACAAGATTGAACGGTCACATACTCCACTGTGACTGGTTCAGGCTGGACATAAGAAAGAACTACTTCACTGTCCACGCCCCCAAGGTTTGGAATAGACTGCCGCCAGAGGTGGTTCAAGCACCCGCTTTGAATGCCTTCAAGACACATTTGCATGCTTATCTTGCTGGGATCCTATGATCCTTGCTGACTTCCTGCTCCTGGGGTGGGGGGCTGGACTCGACCCACTGGGGTCCCTTCCAACCTGAATGTCTATGAAATCTATGAATTATGTTTGTAAACCTAAAAGTACTAACATTGTGTGCCCCCCCCCCCAGCACCCTTGAAAAGATCTCAGGGCACCCCAGAGAGCTATGGCACCCACTTAAATATTTCTCCAGTATTGCTTAAAAACTCTGTATCTTTTTCCCACTAGGATTTATATGCTAAATTGTCAGCCATTGTAAACTGGTGAAGTTTCATTGAAATCACTATAGCTGCATATATTTACATGAGATGAGGATCTGGCACATAAACACGTTTTGTTATTTTACAACTTCAGAGCATAATAGTGTCTGCACAGGATAAATTGTGCTCAGGTCAGACCTTTGGGTAAATATCTGAATTTGTTACTTGGAGTTCACTGTTCAAGGTTTGGCTGTATCCTGCTTAACAGAGCAAACACAACACTATACTATCTGCATAACAAAATATGTGTGATACCTTTCAAGAATATGGATATTCTGAAGATATGTATAGTTGAAATTACAGACAATGTGGAGATGTAGAGATAGGATCCAACTACAGTTTTGTTTTCAAGTCTAAAAATGTTTACTCTGAGGTCTAGATGGTAACTGAGGTTGCTCTTTTATTTTATTCTTATTACTATAATGAAGATGGCAGCATGTAGTTAAAGAAGGCATGAGGTAGATTCATCCCTTATGTAAACTCACTGAAATAAATGCAATTGTGTGAAAGGATGAATTAGATCATTGCTTTACAAATTGGAAAAAAAGGTGGTTCTCATGCAATCAAACCAACAAAGGGAGATATACTACATGATGTGGTCTGGTTAAGTACAGACCACTAATCTTACTCTTAAATATTAGGGCCAGCATTTTCAAACTCAGGTGCCAAAAGTCAGATACCTTGGACCCAAAAGGCAGACCTTTGTAAATGTGGCATCTTTTATTAGACAAACTACCTGGTTGGAAAAATTGTTCTTTGCAAGCTTTTGGGTACAAACACCCTTCTTTAGGCATAGGGAGAGTCTGCTCGTGTTTGTGTTAAGCATCCATGCCTGATTTTCAGGGATGCTCACTGACTTGACATTTTCCCTTGGTTTTGTTTTTAGACTTGGTTCCTAAAAGTTAATTGCTGTTTATATTCTTGAAAGGGAAATGATATGTATGTACAGGAGTTCAGAATGCCTCACCCTCTTTTGTGCTGAGCTAGGTATACACTGCTAGCTCTCACACAGAGACTCGCAGGTGCAGACTTCCAGATTCATGTTAGAATCAGACAATTACAGAGGAGGAAGAGTGAAAAGGAAGGCTGTTTGAAGTGACTGATTTTTTTAGTTGGATGCTCAAATCCGTGCACACAATTCAACAGGGATATTAAGAGCACAATATCCTTAAAGGAAAACAGCTCTACTCCTGTGGCTATTGGAGCTCACTTACAAGGATCTGTTGTTGCTGGGTGGAACAGGCTAATGTTGCTGCTGTTGCTGCTTCTGCATTGGGATGAGTTCCTGTTCCAGATTGTGCTGACTCATATACGAGAAAACATGATGCCCGGGCATAGAGCACTGTAAGTCTTTTTCCCCTACCAGTCTCGGTAAGTGTTCTTTTCCTTTTTCTGAGTACCTGGCATAAAGCTGTACTGAAGAGAATTAATAGGGAAAAGAAACAACACCATAAGCAAAGTGTTAGGAGACAGAATTCACTGGGGGTTGGGGGGTGATATGTAAATAAAACCTGCTGTTTCTGGTACATTGGCCTCTGTTTAAATCTGATCAGTACTGATAACTCTTCTATCACTATAAACTACACTTTCCTAAGCTATATTTTTAAAAGGGGGAAGTGCTTACAATAGCCATTTACAACTGTATTCTGTTTAATTAGTCAGCACAGGCAGTGCTGCAGGCATAGATCACTTTGCTTTAAAGATTTGAGAATGTTAATAGTACAGTATATCATTTTAATTATTATTGGATTAATGTTGTGTCTCAAAGAACATCTAATGCAAATCATGAGAAATGGCCTGAAGTGACCCAGAGGTTGTGCTTTATTAGAAAAGTAATAGTTTCATTGCTTAAACATAAAGAGATATTCTTTCTTCAAATGTCACTGGGCATTAGTTTTTTTGTGGAAATGAAATCCTCTTGCTTCCACTTTGTTCACAGACTCGTTCTGTAGTTCATACAGCAAATGGCTGAGGAGGTAGGTTTGATGTCTGGAGATGAAGAGGAGACACAAATTAATGATGGTGAAGATTCATTTCAGACTTGTCACGCCCTAACAACAGCTGACTGCTGCTCTACAGAGCCTTTGCAAGGTGGCTCTAATGAAGAGAGGGAAAGGTCAATAGTGCCAGCAAGATTGTCTGTTCTTTCTGGCAAGGCCATAGCATGTGAAAAAACCCTCATTGGACACCAGTTCATTGCTCATAACAAGGTACAAAACATAGCCCCTGGGTTCACAGAGTATCATTCAACAGATGCAAATATGCCATTAGCTGCCTCATCTTATCCTGTGGCGATTTGTAAGCTGATGCCAGTAGACATCTCTTCTCCCTGTTCAGAAAGCCTTCTCTGGAACTCCAATCAGAAATCTGAAGAGTCACAGCTTTCAGGTGCTGCTAAAGAGTCTGCTCTCCCCCAAAATCTTGCTTCGCTGCTAGTAAGTGGGTTCAGCTGCTGTCGCACATGGAACTCCAAAACAGAGCTAACTTTGGAAGGCCCATTGAAAGTTTGGACCCCCTGTAGCCTGAGTCAGACTATTTGGATGAAAACTATGAAAGTAACAGAGACCATTGAAAAACAAAAGCAGGAAGAAAAGGAGAGATACCGACTTCAGCTAGCTATGTATCGGAGGCTTCTGCTGCTGCGCTCCATTAGAAGTTTGCATAAGCAGCTGGAGCAGCAGCAAGCCAGGCTGCAGGAATGTTATGGTATGGTAATAAGTACCAAGAAAGAAGTGTTGAAACACATTCGCTCAACCTCACCCTCACCCTCACCATAATCTTGTTGCCGCATGCAGAGATAAGCTATGTTATATCACCAAAGCTAAGAGCAAATTAGTGGACATGGATGGCATTATAATTCGGACAGATGAGGCCAAGGCTGTGCTACTAGTGAAGGAGACAAAATAATGTTTGAACGTTGACTTCTGAAATGAATTTGGAACAACATTAAATAGTATTATTCTTTATAAAAATTCAGGAAGTTTACTCTGTGCCTGCAAATGCCAAAATCCACGGCTCCAAACATGGACATTTCTAGGAATGCTTAGGGCTTACGGTTCTCAAGAAGTAAGAACCTAAGCTTCCAAAGATCTTTCAAAGCTGGTCTTAAAAAAGAATCAGATTCCATGGATGTTGCCCACAGATCGTGCAATGCAGAAGTTTTTCCATGTACTTTCAATAATATTTCTCACAGTTTTAATCGAACTCTTGTTAGTTTATCTTCAGAATATCCATATTCTTGAAAGGTATCATGTGTATTTACATAAAACAAAAACATTGTGTTTGAAATTCAGAACACTTATAGTTATAGCTTGCAGCATTTCTTAAACCAGTGGTGATCAATGCCAGGGAGGGTAATGAAGAGGGAAAGGATAGATCACTCCAGATATACCCAGTGCAATGCTCTCCCTCTAAAGCATCTACTCCTGCCACTGCTGGAGACAGGATACTAGGCTAGATGGGCCATTTTTATGGCCTGGTATGGCACTACTTATATTCTCTTATGTTCTTAGTTGCATACAGTTATGATTCCTCCATTAGCTTCTAGTGAAACCAGCTGCTGCAAATTGAACATATTTTGTGCCTTAATTCTAATTGTCACTAATAGGGAGTTTGTGACAGTGTTTTTTCTCCAAGTGCATCAGATGCAAAGAAAACCATAGGGAACTTTTCTCAGACTGTGAGTGTGAGATCCTTGAAGGAATTCTGAATTCTACAAACAAATTCAGGGAGAAGGAAATAAACACATGATTTTGTTTTAAAAATAAGCAAAATGAATCCTTTGTTACTCCACTTCCATTAGAAAATTGAGTAGATAGGCTTGCTCTTGTCAAGTTTGAAACTGAAATGATGAAAGAAAAATGGGAGAAATCATGACACTTCCTTGCTTAGTGTCTAAAATAGATCTCTACAATAAATTATTTCCTCCAGATAGGGCTTCCTAATCATACCACCTTCTCCCAACTTTTGCATTCCTGGTAATGCTGGTAAATGTTTTCATAGGAGCACCCTCAAATTTTCTGCACAGAGGGGACGCTTTTCCTAAAAGGGCATACCATTATCCTCGTGAGCTCCTGACAGATATGGGAAACTCCTCAAGGCCTTGTTCAGGGATATATATATCCTTTTATATATATATAAATTCAAGGATTTATATATATATAAAACTTATTCACACAAGAGGTCAACCCTGATTTGCTATGGAAGAAACAGAAAGGATGAACCCTTAAATCCAATGTCTGAAAAGATTTTTGAATGGAAGAATCTATCTGTAAGCAGGCTATGGAAATACAGTACAGACCAGCCATAATTGTTATTCCAGCTTTTAGACTAGAATAACTACTGCTGCTGCTTTAAAACAAAGGTTTCTAGCCCTCTGGATCTGCTTAATTGTAGCTATTCCTATAACCTCTTTACACACCATCCTATGCAAAGCTGTTGAGGAAACTTCCTTGGCATCCAGTAGGTGTTTGCAGAGACATCCTACACAGCCTTATTTTAGAACTTTGGTAGTACACAGGGCCTTGACGAAGCCTTAGCAAGACTTAATTTAATCTAGTTTAATTTAGGTTCCTGGTTTCCGAGGCAGGAGAGTGGAGAGTGCAGGACAGGAGGCCACAACCTCTTAAATTCTAATCCTGTCCTGCTTCTCACTCTGAGCAGTGTTGGGGAAACTCCCTCCACCTCTATGGATCAGCTTTCCTGAATAAGGCTACTTCTGTTTTAAATACCCGCCACTCCTTATAAGTATACAACACTTTTCTAACGCAGTGGGCATGTCTACACATGCAATTAATTCGAAACAATAAGCTCTGATACATATCACATAGGAATTTATTGCTCCTGGGCACCACATTTGAACGTGCACCGGGGACCACAGCACATTGAGCCGGGTTGGAGAAGCCTCAGCTGGCAGGAGGCCTGGGGAGGTCAACTGGTATACCAAACTGGGGCTGCTGCAACCTAGTTTAGTGTGCTACGGAGGGGATGGCTGGGGCACAAGGGGGTCCAGTGCAGGGCTAGCAGACAGACAGCCCCCACACTGATGTGCCCTTCTGTGTCAGCCAGCCCTGCCAGCATTTACACACATGTTGCTGTGCACTAAAAAAACTGTTACAGGATAGTACTTGTTAATTCAAACACTGACACAGTATTTTAAAGTACTAACCTGCAGTGGGGTCTATTAGTTTCCTGTGCCCTAATAGGGGCGCATGTATAGATACTGAGATATTTACTGTAGAGCTAATTAGGCAGGTTTGCAGTAAATGTACCATGTAGAGGTGCCCAGCTTGTAAGGAAAAAGGTGATAGTGCCCATTTGGGGAATGCAAATATTAGCTTTTTCAACTGGATGTCTAAATTAAAAGTCTGGAAAAAAAAATTATTTTTAAGTCACTAAAAATTGTTGGCCTTTCCTGCCAAGACTAACCAAAAGTACCATTTTGCATTGAATGGAACATTTTGTCTGAGCTGTAATTAAATAAATTAAATGTACAAGGTTGTTCAACTGTTTTTGGGTTTTTTTAATTAATGTAGCTACAGTTCTACAATTTGAAATAAAATGTCAAATTGTCTCATTCAGAAAACATTGATGTGACAAAATTGATTTTGTTTTTTCCCGATCTTTTTTTTCCCTGTAGAAAACCATTCAGATGAGATTCAGGTGACCTGAAATTCTATTTTTCAGCAGGTTGGCTTACTTGCCCCCCCAATTTTTCCCAGCCCTAATGGTCAGTTTACCTCAGTGATCAAATGGCTGCTGATATGTGTTGATATGTGTCCTGCATTTGCTGTAACAAAGGGTATTGCAATCTCTATTAAGATGCACTGGAGCATCAGCAGCTTTAGGGTATGTGCAGACATCACACTTAGATTGACCTAACTAGAGTTAGGTTGCTCTAAATACTGGTCTGTACAGATGTTCAGGTAAATTAGACTGGGTAAAAAATGGCCAGCCCAATCTAACATAGTTAGCAGGAGGAGGTATACTTAGTTAGATCAGGAACTGGTTACCTGAATCTACTGAACATCTGTACATGTTTGAAGTGCAGCCCCAGGACTGAGAAAGCCAAGCTTCCTGCTCCAGCCATGGGGCTGCACTTTTCCAACCCTCCTCCCCACCCCCCCGCACTAAATCCTGACTGGGCTATTTTTAGCCTCACAATCCCCCACCTCCAGATGGACAACCCCCCAACCCTGTGAAGACCTGGCACCCCCCTGATCCCATCAAACATCCCCAGACCCACCAAAAGCCCCCACTGCCTTCCTGCCACGCCCCGCCGCCATGCCACTCACCTCTCCTCCACCCCTACTTATTTCGAGCACAATCCAGGTGAAGCTGCCAGCACTGGTAAACATCTGCACAAGTGGGACCTGATCTATGATCACACAGCTTAAAGTAAGCCACATGATCATAGTTCAGGTCCTGGGAGTGTCTGCATGTACCATTATTAAAGAAGCCTTGGTAATACTTTATTACTGTGCACTATATATACTTGCCTTTCTATTGGAGCCTTTCATTAAAAATGTTTTAAATTGGTGTGCCTGTAGATGTTTAGTGAAACCTTTTAAACAATGCATTTTACATATCACACAACCCAGGATGAGGTAAATTGGCTCACTGTCATATTGTTCAATTGTAAATGTTTTTTGGTGGGAATTTTGTCGACTTTCATTTTTGTACAGCACCTAACGCAATTCTTTCCTGATCTTAACTGGCACCGTTGGATGCTTCTGCAATATATATATATATTAAATAAGATAATATTTATTTGTTTAAAATAGATACAATGTGACAACTGTAAGGAAATGAAGATAAGCCTTGCTTTGCTTATGCACGTTTATCTTGCCTTTATAGACACTCACTAAATAAATATTAATCAAGAAATACCAAGAAAAATTGTCATTGCAATAACTTTTTACTTTGTTGTGATTTTCATTCATTTGAGTTTATGTCAGTTAAGAGCCAAGCTAATCTTTTTTTTCAGAATTCAGTCTTTTCTGAGGATGGGAAATATGCCTAATGTTTTTTGCAAGTCTGCACTTTTAGATAATGGGAAAGTGCTGAAATTCCAGGATAAATTATGCTCTGGACTTGAAGTCCAAGACAGACTAGGAAAGGAAAGGTTCAGATATCTCAGGAAAATGTGTCCTTCCAAGATTTTCAGTCCACTCGCATAATTAAGAGGTTCACTACCTTGGATTACATTCAGCATCTTAGCTTCTGTATGCTTCTCTGAATTTGAACTGCATGTCTTTAGCAATAACAACAGATTTAAATTTGAATTACTGAAATTTCATCTATCCATCCTAAAATAAGAAAATAATGATAATACAAAGAAGTAAACCCATGGTTGTTAGGTAATGATAAAAATGTACACAACTTCAGTAGGGCTTGAATTTTTTTCCACATTGCTTTGGCTCTTTTCCCCATTTATATGTGTCTGCAATGTAAATGATTCTGGAGTGCAGCTTTTTATTATGACCTTTGAGATTTCTTTCTGGAACTAACTGCACCAAAGAAATGTGAAAGGTAGGAATGGCACTGAACGGCAAGGGAGCTTTTCAGAATGATACATGGAGGATCCTCTACTCACAATGTTCCTGGGATAGGGTTTTCTTTACATCAGTCATAGTTGTGTATTTTCAAAGTTCAGATGTTCAGATAGTAGAAAAATATTCAAAACTTTGGTTGGCATATGGAAAGCAGTAATGAAAAATAGAGTTAAAAGTACAGACAAAAATAATAGAGGCATTTTGGGGATGGGGGAGAGTGCATAAAAAGAATTAGTTCCTCCTTTGATTTAAGTGTAATATTTTTGATGTCAAGGTTCTTTGGGTGAATCTGATATCTTTTATTAGACCAACTTAAATAGCTGGAGAACAATTTTTAAGCAAGCTTACGGGTTCAAAAACCCTTCATCAGGCTAAGGAAGTTTCAGCAGTTGATTCAGCAGCTGAAACTTCATGATTGCTACAAAAGGCACATCTATGAATCAGTTTATTGAGGTGAAGGCCCTATTTTGAAGGCCTACCACATCTCCCTTAAATTTTGCATTGGCCATGCCTGCATATATAATTAATGCACCTGAAAATTCAGGTTCATTAAAGTACTTCCCAATGCATGTCCACACATGCACTCCTGTGAGGAGCAAATTAAGCCTGACAGGAGTAACCCAGTCCAGGGCTACTCTTGCTCTGCTCTGCTCCCCTGCAGCAGCCAGAGGACGCGCCAGGCTCCCCAGGTTCCAGTCCTTGGCTGGCAGGGGCACAGGGGCTAAGCCCTAATCTCCAAAGGGCAGAGGGGAGGGGAGGAACTGTCTCAACTGCCGGGCAGCTACCTGCCAATGATGTGGAGATCAGGATGGATACCAATTTCCACATGGCTGGCAGACAGCTGCCTGGCAGCTGAGACAGCATTCCCCACCCCCTGCGGTCCCTTGCTGCCTAGGCTGAACAGGAGCAATTTGCTCCTGGTTAGTGCCTACATGTACAGTATGGCACATTAATGATCCATTTTCTAGTACCTGTATCTACAGGTACTAGAAAAAGACACATTAGACTAATACACTGTGTAGTAATTGCTGTGTATGTGTAAATGGTGATGCTTTATGGTGCATTAGATTATCTAAAATACAGTAAAGCATCTCATGTAAACGCACCCACTGGACATGTCTACACATGCATTAATGTGACTTTGCTACTGTGCATTAAGTTTAGTACCTTTAATATGAGTTACTACATAAATGCTCAATAGCCAGCACTACTGCACAATAGCAAAGTCACACAGTCTTTACATGATCCTTAATGTTCAGTAAACTAATTCTACTGTGCATTAGCAAATTAGCACAGCTTTTCTTGTGATGCTATAATGTACAGTAGAATTATTCTACTGCACATTAAGCATCTTGTATAGACACTCCCCCTGAGTACTTTGTTCTACTCCCTGATGGAAGTCAAGCCACATTGTTTTCAGTGTACTTTGGACCAGGACTTTCAAGAGATACATAGGACCTGCTTCAGGTCCCCCTTGAACCAGGATTAATTCTCCCACACAAAAACAACTCTTTCTTTGCCTCTGCAAGTAGTTATGAAACTACTAGTTTTACCAGAAATAAGGAGATTATGAACGATGATATGATGGAAGCATTTTAAAGAGAAGGCTTTCCATCAGTCACTTTCACCACTAGTGTTTTCTTTTTCTTAATGAGAACTTGTTAATGACCCCATGTAAATACCTCTAAAAGAAATAACAATAGTTCCTAGAGTCAAATCTCAAGAGGTAAAACCCTGATTAGCTAGAAAGAAGTTTCCCTGAATATATCAGCCATCTGCTTAAAGAGGTCCCCAAAAAGAAAAGCTTTCCCTCAGAAACTTGAGTCTCTAAATCCATAGTCTAGAGTAACTTATATGTGCATGAGAGGCAAGGAATTGTTGACAGTCTCAATAAAAGTTATATTTTTCCTTTGACGGGTGGGGGTTGGAAAGGAAACGGAATGTGTGACCATTCATCACAGCTCCAGGCTCATTAGTACCCAGGAACTTTCTACTCTAAATGACAAAGAGTTTCACTGTCGTCAAAGAGAAATTGCTGCTGACCTTAGCCCTCTTTTTGGAAAGTAAAATAATGGAGCACAGGAGCAGGATTTGATATTTGACCGAATCCTACACAATTATCATGCATGTGTATATAATAAAATTAATTCTGTGTCTCTGCATTGTAGCCTGAGGCAAGCAGTGTACAATCAGTTTTGTATGTATAATAGATCACAGAGTTGTTCATGAATAATACAAATGCATTGAGCAGATACTAGTGAGTGAGGATGTTTGTCTTTGCATGGAATCGAAGTGAACATGTAATATTGTGATAATATATATTTGATGAATTCAGGTCTGACTTGCCTTTGCCATAGCCTGCTAATTCCCCGACAAGGGTTGCCACAATAATTGAGTTTCCAATAACATTATGATTATTTCCACATGATAATTTAATTGTAGGTATTTTTTAATATTGTAATAATGTAGATTTGTGATTATTATGCATTTGCATGCAGATTTTCATGGTGACTTGAAGCACATCCCTACATTTATAACTTAATTTCCTATATTATTGCATATATATTTTGGGATGAACTCATTAATGCAAAGTAAAAAAAAAGTAGGTCTTTTTAGTCATTCAGCTTTTATTATAAATGGCTGAAAGCCTTGCTCATTTTTTAAACCAGTCTGTAGACTACAGTGAATAAACAAAAGACAACTTTAATTCATGGATGGATTCATTTAAAATAATAATGTAATTACAAATCATGGCAGATTTGTCCAATGTAATTGGGACACAGACTGGTACAAATTGTTCTTTACATGGAACAAAACTTCTCTGGGTGAACTAACAACTTTATTATGTGTTATTATTTTCCCTCTGCAGAGAGATAGCATCATGATGTAGGATTAAAATTGCTGGAGGAAGAGCTGAGGATGTAGTTCCATTAGTCTGAGGATTTGGGCCCAGCAAGAGATTACTCTGACACAATGGGACTTCTGTCCACAATGGGAACAGAAGTGCATTTGCAAACCATTGAATGGGAACACAAACCATTGATAACAGCACAATTCTAGTATAGATAACTTGCTGATCATAGATGGGTTGTGTTCTTTTGCTAGGAAGAACATTCAAAGTGTTGGAAAACCGTATCATAAACTTCCAAGAGAAGTAGACTGCTTCTGAGAAATAAATCTTCTCCTTTCTGATTAGGGAAAGCATGCTTACAACTCTACTACTAGAATCCCAGTTGCAATATGGGAGTTCTATTTCAAATTTGTGTGAAGACAGGAAGATGGAAAGAGTGGAGGATGGACAATTTAAATATGTAAGTCTGTTTTAAAAAGGCCCCTCATGCTATCATGAGATTCTGTTATTCCCTCCAGTCTTCCTCAGCCTGATCATGGACTGAGACTAACTGCCACCTATGCAATCTCAGTGGGTTCCAGAGGTAAAAACTTAGGCCAAAAAATCTGATCAAATTCTTTAGACTTGAATGTCTGAATCTGGGGACCTGAATATATACCGATTTGCTACTAAGGGCCACATTTTTCTCAGGCGTTCTTTGAACATCTAAAGAGTTGACTGACTTCAACTTTATTTAGGTATCTATTAGGTATCTAAGTTTGAAAATGTTCATTTAACATGATGATTTATGGTGTCTGTTCATCAACGAATAATGGTTAATAGAACATGATGATGCACAAATGATAATAAGATACAGTTCCATCTTTCTCTCATTTCTTGGTGGTAGTTTAGTGGAAGATCAGATCACTAAAAACTTGTTTCTGTCAATAAAGTCAGTAGCTATGACTCTGAATATATGCAGGGAGCAGGTCTAGTTCCATTTGTGCATCATCAATTTTCAAAGCAAAATCACCGTTTTTATATTATTCCCCTGTCAAATTATTTGACACTGAGTTAATTGAAATTTTATATAGTATAGTATAATTATGAGAAATAGGGGACCCTGTGCACAGTAGCCTTCCTGCTGCAAAGCTGAAAGATGGTAAGGAACTTTTAGACAGTACATTTAACATGTGTTTTACATTTGTCAGGGGTAAAGTACAAACTGTAATGTGTGCAGCTTTTATTGAAGTCTAGAGTAGAAAGCAGGTGTCTCTATCAGTATTTCCCCCATTTTTACTTTGGGCAGGTGTTCTTGGTTGACTCTCTTCCTATTGACAGTGACTAGTAATGTGCTATTTGTTAATGTCCCGTGAGCATCTGATTGCGTCTGGTCCATGAGGCACCTCATTGTCTTGGAGTACCAATAATTTATTTTGCAGGCTCTCAGGATGGTCTCATTGTTTGGATCCCATGTGCCAAATGCAGTGGTGATCAGAGCCCTGCATTGTCACATTATGTCCCTTCTCCCCCAAGGCAGTGGACTATATTTTGCTCTTGGGCTTCAACAAAAGCTTGCCCCTAGGTAAAGCTAAAAAGAAATTTGGCTGCTGAGGACACTGAAACATGGAAACATATTCAAAGCACAAAGATAGTCCCATCAGTGTAAGCATTTCAGGTAGACTTGGAAGTCTTCAGTTCCAATTACCAGCTCATGATGGAACACCAAATGATGATTTAGGACTGAGACTATGGACTCTACATAATCAAAGTCAAGTGCTTATGGAGCCAACTCAGACTTTTTTTTTAAAGCAAACACCTGTGTTAAAAGAAGTATCTTGATCTCAGTTCTGTATACAATCCATTTCCCATCCAGAATGTGGTAAGAATATTTTTAGACACATAGATTTCATAGACATCAGGGCTGACCTCGGGAGATCATCGAGTCCAGCCCCCTGCCCAAAGGGCAGGAAGTCAGCTGGGGTCATAGGATCCCAGCAAGATAAGCATCCAATTTACTCTTGAAAGTGTTCAATGTAGGTGCTTGAACCACCTCCGCTGGCAGACTGTTCCAGACCTTGGGGGCTCGGACAGTAAAGAAATTCTTCCTTATGTCCAGCCTGAAATGGTCTTGCAGGAGTTTGTGACCGTTCAACCTAGTCATTCCTTGGGGTACTCTGGTGAACAAACGTTCCCCCAGATCCTGGTGGTCACCCTGATAAACTTATAGGTGGCCATCAGATCACCCCTGAGCCTGCGCTTTTCCAGGCTAAAGAGTCCCATGTCTCTCAGCCTATCATCGTAAGATGTTTTCCTGACACAATAATTTATATATCATTTTAATCATTCCTTTAAAAATGCCTGTGACATTTACGTCTGTATTGTATTCATTATGTGTTTGTGTAAATTTAGAGCCAGAGGGGATTTCTTTGATAGATAGTAAATTCACTGAAAAATAGTCTTTGGATTATTAAAACTATTCATGAATAGTTTCGACTGGAAAAAGTCTTGGACGGGGTGGGATTTGTTAAAATAAGTGGTGGTGGTATATTACCTTTTAATCTAAGAGCCCAGAATGAGTGGTTCAATGTTCTACAATGTCTAATGGGATATGAACCCACATAACCTCACTGCCATTAGACTGAGATTCCTTCAAGCCCATCTGTTGGAACTCTCACTTTGTATTAAACACTTAAATGTTGAGTGATTTGAGTTTGGTTGTTTGGGTGTTCACCTGGGACATGAGACACCTCAGTTTCAGGGGGCATGTCTACATGAGGTGCTTTACTGAACATTAGACTAAACTAATGCACAGGGGTCACAGGGGATGGAGCTTCCTGCAGCTTCAGTTAGGAGCTTGAGCTTGGGATTGTAGCCTGGCTTTATGACACTGGCTTGGGATGCTACCCCATGGCCAAGTGGCAGCAGCACCCTGATTTCTACCCTTGCTTTTTTTTGCTGAGGAGAGAAGGGAGCCCTCTGTCCCCAGAAGCCAGAAGCTGAGTAGTGCTGGGACGGGGAGCTCTCTCTCCTCACAGCACTGGACTGGGGACAAAGAGCTTCCTCATCCCATCAACCCTGCTGCTGTGTCTCCCAGATGCATCTCCCTTCAGTCCCAGTGCTGCTTACCTCCCTGCATCTCTCCTTGGTCCCAGAACAAAGTTTACGAAGTGGAATAGCTTCAGGACACCCCAGAATGATTTACAGCAGGGGATTATGGTACTCTTTTGGGAGGTGGGAGATGCTGGTTAGAAGATGGCAGAGGAGGATATTTCACACCGGTGTTCTGCTTACCATATTACTGTCCAAACCATTAGGTATTGAATAAAAGGGAGCACTGTCGTAGGTTCATCCCAAAGCAAAGCTATTTCTGGGGGTTCACTATGTGGCAGGTATAGATATTGTCCCAAATTAGATTTACTCTTGTTATGTTAAGTTTCTAATTGTAGATAGTGCAAAGCTTTGCTTAGTTTTATTGTTCTTAGATCTGTATGTGCTATATTTAATTATAAATATATTATATTTATATATTTCATATAAATATAATTTTGACCTATCTTTATATTACAGCCAAAGTTGTGTCAGGAAGGCAGTGATACACTTGAGTGACCCTGACCTGTTTGCACTTAGAAGAGACAAAGGTTGAGAATTTAACATTTGACCTGGGTTGCCAAATCCTTGTCTAGGCAGACCAGCTCTGAGACACAGGAAGCCAGGGTCTGGCCAGATAGTGATAAATTTACATTGTAAAAGAGGGGCCAGAAGTTTGACACCTGGCTAGTCAAACTGTCATGGCAGAGAGAGAGTATGTTGTATTAAGGAATCTACACATCTGAAAAGCAGGTTGTCTGGTAAACGTGCTCCTTGGAGTAGGGGAAGAGGGGACAGGAAGTTACTAGCATAGTGAAAGCCCCATGCAGCTGTATTTAAACCCTTCCTCAAGAGCATTGCATTGTCATGAGTTTTCCTGGGCACAGGGAAATGCTGGAGGCCGCTGGCTTTTAAAGCAACTTGAAGCATCTTAAATCCTTGGATTTAAGAAAATCCAAGAAAATCCAAAATTCATTTTGGCAAGAAAATCCTTGGATTTAAGATGCAAGATGAAGACAGGTTATTGTTCTGATATTTTCTTCTGTTTGTTTACTTTTACATATCTGTTTGTGTCCCAACATATGGGCACTGATTGCTCTTGTTTTTATACTACTGCATTTACTTGACTATACTACAGTCCTGATTATAAGACAGCCACTCGGTAATTAGATTCCATATGTGGAAAATTTATAAATTTGATATCATCTTCCAGGTATAGAATGTAATTATTGGAGGTTTGTCTTGAATTTGTCCCCCTCCAACTTCTACAGCAGAGAAAATAAATCTGAGGGGTCAGGTAGCCCCTTTGCTTTCTGTCCCCTTCAGCATCTTATTCCTACAGCCCCTTCCCTCCCCTCCTGACTGCCAGACCCTACTCTCCGTGAGCACATGAAAATAAGGGGCAAATTCGAAAAACTGACCTTGAAATAAAGATAGCTGTAGCTGTTTGCATTTGGTACCCATAGACTTAGTTCATCTGGAATGAATACCTTTTACTTTTCTGAGACTGCTGCAAATTTTAGCAGGTTTGAGGTACTCCATAAACACACTTTTGAGCAGCGCCATGACTGCTATGCATGATATTAGTTCAAAGCCAAAACACTAACGATTTACCATATAGTTCATTGGGTTGGGCCCCACCAGGGTCAGCAGCCATGGTAACCTCATAGCTGAGCAGTGCTCAGTATGTGTGTGCACTCCAGATACCTTGCTGATCAAATCACCTCTGCTAAGAGCTCGCAAGGCCTGAGTGAGTGAGGGCTGAGGCACCATAGGCCAAAGAGTTGACTTCTGACACACCTCAATCCATTCTCAGTGGTCAAACAGCATACAGTGGAGAGGAATTTGGGACAGAAGGGTACACCAAGGTCTAGAAGTACTCTGGGGGTATGTGTCAAGGGTGCACCTAGGCAGCCTTTGAAGCCAGGGTGCCATCATAGGCACTACTTCTGGTTCTGTTTCACGAGGCTGGCCCAATGCTTTTTATGCTGCTTTTGCATTTTGGCAAGAAAAACAATACCATTCAAATCTGTTTCCAAATGAACCACTTTCCCCCTCAATATTTTGGCCTGGCATTCAAACAAACCCCCAAATCAATTAATTACACATCCTTGGACAAAGAACACACACAGTCCATAACAATGAAGGCCAAAACTTTCACCAGAGAGGATCTTATTCTTTAGGAGTCTGTTGTCTTTAAAAAAAATAGGCAAGCATAGATTCATATATGTCCTTACTCTTGTGGCCTCTGCTGTTTAAAATTACATGGCTTGGAGCCATTAGCTGATACTTTCATCATGAGAGAGGATTATGGGTCTAATAATCATACAAGTCCTCTGTCTGTGATATTATCACTGATTTCACTTGAAGGAGTATCTCAGAGGCAGGTCTCAGCCTCTGGGTTGCAGAAGTGCCTCTTGTCACTGAACAGCCACCCAGATGGATGATTCAGGGTTGTTGATAGTAGATTTCAGAGGTAGCATTAGCTGGTTTTCCAGGGAGAAAATAATGGCTGACTTAAAACAGAATCCTTGAACATACGATGTTTGACTTGATATGCATCTTTCATGGAGAAGAGCATAAAGATAGGGAAAAATTGCAGGTTGCTCCAGGCTCCTGTTGGTGTAGATTCACCACAATCTCTGTCTGACATGAAAAAGCCTGCCAGAAGTTACAAAATTGAATTGGTGACTAGCTTCTTCATCCAAAAGACTTGTAAGAAAAATCAGTGAGATGTCTCTTGGGAGATCAGTGGTGTCACCTCATTTGCCCTTATGTTGCCAAGTGGTGGGAAACAGTCAGTCAGAGAATAAGTATGGTGATATGCCTCAGGCCTCAAGGGAGGCTCATTTTGTTAAATAAAATGGCATCACAGAAAAGGCAGTGAAGCTGTTTAAGAAACGCTGCATGCCTAAAAAGAGGACTTTCATTTCTTTAAACCAACAAAATGAAGAGATGTTCAGAAAATTGGTTGATATAAAATAACTTCAATGTAACAAGAGATAAAATATAAAAGAGAGCTCACCTGTCACAGGAACAAATCCAAAACATGAGGCTTTTGTGTAACACATATTTCAACTTGGACCATTTTCCTGATAAAGCAATAGATCTATCTAGAGAGCTTTAAAAACAGTGACAAGTACAAAACTTAAAGCCCGATGCCAAAAATTATCTAAAAATAAATGGAAAAACATTGAACATGTGCAGATTTGTAGAATAAAGTACAAAATCTGGCAGTTTCTGACTATGCATAAGATGTTAAAAGATTAACAAGAACAAGGTTGGACACCAGATTTTATTCTGAAAAGATTATTTTTACTGTAAAATAGTGCAATGCATTTAATATGTTGCTGCTAGAGATAGGTAAAATACTAACACCAAAATGTGTAAGGTGTTTAAGATTTGTATTTTCTCATTTTGATATGAATTTGAAAAGATCCTGTGTCCCCTTTTTTGTTTCCAATTTTCAAAAGCTCACCTATTTTTAATTTTAAATGTCCAAACTATTTATTGGGTAGGTTTCAAAGGGGATGGCTTTGCCTAGGGGAAACACCCCCCCCAAAACATTGGTGTACTTTTTAGATGTTTCAGGGACCAAAGTAAAATAAAATGTGACTGTGTGAAGATGAGGAATTAAGAAAAATCTCATTTAACAAAGTGATTTACTTTTTGGTGCAAATACATTTCAGATAATTACATAATTCAGTATTCAACTTGGAATGAATAATGCTTTTTACATTATTTAAGAGATACATACAAATCAGCAAAAACAGAAGAATAGAAAGTGAATTGCATTGAACAGCGCAAGTTGTTGATTCTACTATCAGTATTACCTATCGCTCACTGTCAGTTAATTATCATTAAGGGTGCTTGTTTAACATGGATTTTGTGAGAGTCAGGAATCCTTTGACTTTTTGTTTTTTGCTTTAATAAATCATTTAAAAAATCAGGGCTTTTTTGCTGTTAAATGTTTGTGAGTGCCAGAAGGTGATGTGTGAGTCTGCTACATCTCCGAGTTGCACTGAGAGGCAGGGATTAGTGTGCGTGATGCCTTTTACTGAACAAACTGTAGAGTTGGTAGGGATATAGGCAAATTTTTGAGTATCATTTACCCTTCCTCAGGTCTTGCACTCTGCTACAGTGGTACCTGAAAGCTTGTCTGTGTCCCTCCCAAATACAGTTGGTTCAATAAAAGATATTACCCACAAATATTCTTTCTTCTCACATTTTCCCTGGCCCATCAGGACTACAACATCACCACAATACTGAATTACATTCAGAAAGTTAAGAGCTACAGGTTAAAATCTTTTTCTAGGTATCTCAGAGCAAATACTTTTGTATGTAATGCTAGTAGTGTGTCAAGGGGCAGTTTATTGATTTTGGGATTTCTCTTCTGCTTGGAGAAAAGTAGAATTGCCAGTTCTGAGTGTTCAAGAAGCATGGGGCCAGACCCCTTGTATAAGAATACTTAGAATATTTAAAAGATGCATAAAAGATTCAAAAGATACTTTAAATAATAAATTTGGAAATTGTTTTAGTTATTTTCTGCATTTTTGAGCCTGCAAGGTGCCAAATGAAACAAAAAAGGCTGAAATCCTATGAAACTGCATGACTCCAGGAACTGGCTTTTGACAAAGACACCAAATATCACAAGACATGAAACTGTGAGAGCTAGCAATGTTGAAAAAGGCAGATCTAATTTCAGAGGTGCCTGCACAGTTTTGCTTCCAATGCTTCTTTAAATAGGAATTCAACAATGTGAAGACACAGCAGTGGTTATTGCCAGACTGCCTTCCTGCACTGTTTTGTTGCAGATTTCATGAAAAGCTTTGCTGGTTCAGAGGTTTTGATAGCTTTGCAAAGGTTTATGAGCATTGGGTATGAATATGAACAGATATCTTGGTTTGTAGCCAAATTCTGTACAATTCATAGGAAGTCTGATACAACTCAGTTTTAACAGAGTGATTCTGTGATTGCTCAAATGCAGAAATGCAAACCCTCATAGTTGAACAGCTGTTTTTTCAAATAAAGGCTAAAGAAAATGTTTGAACAAACCTATCTAAATTTGATAATTTGAAGTTAATGTGTTATTCTGGACATTAGTTTTACGGTAAAGAAGTTTTCTTTCTTTTTTTCTTCTAAAGCAAGCTCTTTTGTTATCCATATTTCATCACAAACAAAAGCCAAATGACCAATGAACAATAATAATTTTAAGGATTTAAGCCTTGATGCTCAAAAGTCTATTTGCAGTAAGGTAAAATAAAACAAAGCAAACAAAACCCCCTAAATGTGAATTAACCACTCATTGGCCAATTGCCAGACTAAACATAAGCATTCCAGCCCCAATGTAAAATACACAAAAAACTCCCATAAATGATAGAAATTTAAATGAAGCAAAGTCTAGTGGTGGGGCTGTAAAGTCTGAAATAAAGGACTCTGGTAAATGAGGAATAGTTTAAGACTATCAAACTTCCTGTAATGGTTGTGATTTTTTAACTATCAATATACTTCTGTGTAGTCCTTACCACCATTGATTCCTACTCAGTGGCTACATCTGCATGAGACACTGACTGTACAGTAACCCAAGTTACTGA
The DNA here is from genome assembly GCF_052110815.1 of Crocodylus siamensis. NCBI lineage: Eukaryota > Metazoa > Chordata > Crocodylia > Crocodylidae > Crocodylus > Crocodylus siamensis. The sequence continues at coordinate 129,587,207 of NC_143397.1, read as the reverse complement.
GCAGTAGCACCGATGAATGGCTTTTTTGTGATGCTACTGTGCTGTAGCCCGATCCTACTATGCACTAGTGTCGCATCACAGTTTCTGCCACGCGATGGTACTGTGCAGTAGTATACTATGCAGTCAGCGTCTCATGTAGATGCAGCTAGGGTACATTAAAGGACATCCCAAACATCACACGGGAAGTATGTGCCTGACTCCAGAAATTAATCCATGTTCTTTAGAATCCCAATGTGGACTTTCTTCCTCTTAATCTTAAAAGGTTAGTGTTTGCTAATAGTTACCATTCTGGTTTAAGGAACCAGCCTGCAATGCAACATTTAAAGCCTTTAAAAACTTTCAGGTTAGGTTTGGCTTGTGAAATACTCAGGTATAGAAATGCCAGTACACCAGGAGGAAACGCATGTATATTTTTTTACTTTTAGAAGTATGGCCATTTAGGGACCAATCCAAAAAACCTATTGAAAACAATGAGAGTCTTTGTATTAACAATGAAGAGCCTGAACCAAAACCCACTGCTTACAATTCTATCCTTATGGGACCATGGTCTTTGTGCCTTTCTTCTGCATGGTCTACTGCATTTCTTCAGTCTAATCTGGTTTTAGTTTTATTTCCAAGGACTGGATCCATATTAGCATGTCTGTAAACTAGCAAAAGAGGGAATTGGGTCACAGCAAGAAGGGACAGCGCATCTCAAAAGAAAACTAAGAAGAAAACCCTAACCTCTCCTAATTTACATACGGTGACATTTTGCAGAAATATTGTAACATTAGCAGTGGCATAATGAAATTCTGCCTATCAGCCATGGAAGGAATAATGTTACTGTAAAGGTAACCTGTCCACAGTTTGTTATCAAGAAAATATTCATGCCAAGAAACATACATTTAGCAATGAGTGTTAAGAACAGTATTTTTTCCTTATTTTTTTTCCCTCCTGGGTTATCCATCTTCCCCTACAGATTTACTGCATGATCACTCCCTTTACATGCTAATTATGTGCAGCTCTGGTGAATTTGTTAGTAGTGACACTTCAGGGACCCAGTGGGACTGCAACTCATTATGTGGCAATGTCCAGATATATCAGATATTATTAGCTGTCATTAATCTGCTGTGGAAACATTGAGTGCACAGCCAGGAGAGAGACCAGGAAATAGAGTAAAAATGAAGCCTGCAACTGCCCTGGCATCCAAAAGGTCAAAGGGGAAATCAGCAGGGGAGAGGAATACACCTTAAAATGGCCTACACTTAGCAGCAGATTTTTAACCCACTGCTAACCAGGATGTTTCCAAGGGTAGGAGAGAAGGGGTGGAAAAAGTGTGGGGGGGTGGGGCAGGGAGAGGAAGTCTATATTCTTATGGTCTCAGGATTCTGCTTCAACAAAGGAAGGAAATAAGCTTCCTCAAATTATTAGTTTTTAAAGTAAATCATGTAGGATTGCCCCTCAGAAATGAAGAAGCACAGGCAGAAGGGCAATATTTATCCTATTAGGGTATAGCTGAGGCAATGTGCCGTTGGGGTAGCACTTTAGATTAGTGCCATTTTTTTGTGATTTAGGACACAGGTCCATTGAGTGCTTGATGCAGTGGTTTGCAAAACAGACTCAGAAAATGTCTAGAAATCAGAAGCTTTTCTAGCATATTTAGATCTTCTCTGGAAACTGGCTCTGCATGAATACAAGGCTCTGCTTTCACCTATCCAGTGGCTACCCTAACACCTACTCCCAACAAGCATGTGGCTTGCAGTTTTAAAAGGAAGAAATAAATAGGATATGATGCATTCTTGTCAGAACTTATGAGAATTTGACAGTGAAGTTTCCTATCACCCATGTGACTATGCTGATATTGGCAAGAGGGCACACAAGGAACTGAGAAAATAATTGAGCCCATAATGCTTCCTGATCTTTAATCTCCAATTTAGCTTCACAAATATAAAATGGGATTGTAGGAGGATTCAGGAGAAGGCAGAGGAGAAAAAAAGGTGGAACTTTTCTCTGATTACTGTAGTTACAGATACTTGGACACTCTCATCTGGAAGTGCCAGTGAAGCGAATGGGGGGTTTATGTAAAGACTGATGGTGGGAGACAACCCATAATTGATCCATGAATCACAGCCTTTAATTATTAACAGGTGTACCGATCAGTTTAGAAAGGAGGGAGGGTGTGAACTTTAGCAGATAGGTCCTTTGATGTGAACCACCTTTTCAAATCCACCATTTCAAAGTGTGTTGTCCATCAGTGTTATTTAAGTGAGCTTGGAAAGCATTGACTTGGCTGTAGCAAACATGATCTAATCTGATGTTTCTTAAATCTTTTTTATACCATAACTGCATGAATGATCTAATCCAGTGATTTTCAACCCAGATGCTGCAAGATCGTTTTCAGAGTGTTGTGGTATGCCATGCAATATTAGCACTGTTAGGAGTACAAACTCCTACAGGTGATTCAGAAGATAAACCCAGAGGCCACATCCAGATGACTGTAGCTGTTTGTTTCCCCAACACACATGCTATGCAAGCTGTGGTGTGCGGCAGGTTACCCCAGGTCAGGTAGGGAAGACTGAGGCCAGCAACTGTGCTGGCCCCAGCAGCCTTACCTGGGGTCCTGGTAGACCCCTCACTTATCTCAACCCGTCAACACAGCAGACCCCTCACTTATCTCAACTTTGCAAAGCTGTCTGCAGAATCTGTGTAAAATGTTCATAGACATCTATAATAAAACAGCACCAAAAAGAAAGAGGAACAAAGAATCAAAATGCAACATAACAATATTATAAAACCTAGAACAAAAACCTGTACAGAGGGAGATGTTTTCTCTCTCTCTCTTTTTTTTTTCTATTTCTGGTGACGAAATGGGAGCTCATAATACAAATGGAGCTCAGAAAAGTGAGCAAGTAGTTAAGTAGTTTGGTGGAAAAACTAGTTAAGTAGTTTGGTATGCTATTAGTTAAGACTGATCAGTAGTCTTGTCCCTTTGTAGGTTCAGCATTGGTGTTATGATATTTATTTTTCATTGGCTTTAGTGGAGTGCATCACAATATCAAAGACGCATCCATTTATCTCTAATGATATTGATGCAAAAGAGATGCTAAAGCAATTTTCTTGAAGCTTAAATTAATTTGTGAGGTCTGCTACAATTTTCAGAATACACAGTCTTTCTCCATCTTTCATTGATGACCATAAGGGGATTTCTTCTTTTCAAAGCTGGTAGCCCAATGTGTATAATATGTATATTATAAACAAAATACTGGTTAATATCCTTTTTCCTGGAAAAATATCATTCAGTTTGGTTTTCTATTTTGGGTGTTTCAAGGGAGAAAAATGCCTATTTAAAAAACAATCATATTCAAATGGTAGGACCGGGGGAATAGTCTAAGTATATTGTGGAAAAACTGCAGTCATACAATCTGACACTGGGTTTACCTAGTTTGCACTGATTTAACAAGTATGGTTTGCCTGGTGTTCACCATGGAAAAAATGTATTGCTATCTGGTGCTCTTTTTCAGTGATTTGTATTCATTATTATAATCTTCATCCTGCAGGTACTTACTGTCATACTTAGCATCATTACCATGAATGGCCCCACTGAGATTAGCAAGATTATTCACTGGCATAATTAAACATGCCCATGTCTTTAGGATTTATATCCTGAGTGAATTCCATGAGAAACACAGTAAATTATGTTAAATTATATGGATTTTTTGCTTTGTTTTTTTAAATTCATACTTGGTTTGCTACTCAACAAACTTACTGGAGTGCCCCTTAATAAGTATACCTGTACTAACAGTTACTACAGAGGAGTGTCTGTAAAGCAGTACATATTCCTAACTCTGTAGAAATATAGGCCTGGGGTAAATGTTTTCAATTGGCATCTTTCACAAGTGAGTCTCCCACGTTAATTCAGAAGTACTTCATATGAAAAAAAAAAATCTCTTTCAGTTTATATGGTAATTAGCCATATTAGCCATATTAGGCTGAAGTCAGGCTGGAGCAGGGCAGAGTAGCACCTTAAAAATTGATTTGTTTAGACAGGATAATTTTGCGGGGTGGGGGGCAAGCAGGACTAGCTCTGGGTCTGACTCAGAGAAGGCATTGGAATGGCACTCCCTGCAGAGTCTCTATGACGGCAAGAACAGCCCTGTGCTAGGCAGCAGCAACCCTGTTCTCAGTAACATATCTAGGCTGGGGCAAGTGGGGCACTAGGAACAGCTCCCAGTAAGCCTGTATCATAGGGCTGTTGCAGCCTTTGCCTGGTGACCTTGTCCCTGTCACAGCACCACCTGCAGCAGTAGAGTTGCCAGTAGAGCAGAGAGAGCTGGAGCCTTGGCAGGTATGACAAGGCCCCTTCTCCCTTCCCCTGTTTCCCCACTCTCCAACAGTTGGCATAACCCTCCTGTTCTGTCCAGGAAGCTGAAAGACCTTGCTGTGTCTCTACGTTCGGAAAGGCATACGTTTTTGCGGACTACAGTGTGTTAAGTATGGTCTCATTAGAGCACCTGGATTCTTATCTCATTACCAGGACTGGCTTTTATAACCCCTATATCCCTCAGTGGGTTACTTACTTTATTTATCTCTTTTGACCTCTTCAACCCACCTTCCCCTTCCTTTCTGTTTTTCATATTTAGATTACTTTAGTTCTTTCTATTTAGTAGTACTCCTGCTCTCTGAAAATCCATTCTGCATGTCTGTTCATAAACACAAAAAATCCAAACAAAAAAACAGTTTGAGGATTGAAGTGGAAGTCAGTGAGGGACAGATAAGAAAAACCCTGGATTATTCATTCACTGGTTATTCTAAGACACAGATGCAATGGGCTGTGTAGTTAAAGCAATTATACCATTATGGAGAAACAAGAACTCCTTCAGGTATGAGTTAATTTTTACCCTTCCTTCCTGAAGCCAGCATTGATTCTCAAGGTGAATGTCCACACCTGGGTTAAAAAGAAGCTTTTAAAAAGTATTGTTCTGCTTTGTAAAAGCCAACATAGTATGGAAACAATGTCAAACAATTCCATAGTATGGAAAAAATGTCAAACAATTAAAGGTGCACCCAGCTCTTTCTGAGTATTAAGAGGGAAAGGGTCAGTCAAAGCTGCAACAGATCCACACTGAAGGACTTCCCTTTTATACTTGGAACTGTTACGTAAGTGAATATTTGCTGTCACAAGCTGCTGAAGGCTTCTACCTTCAACATGTTAGGGAGTATGATGTTAGGGTCTGACATCTATTACTGTTCATGACGGGAATTGGCTGCACACTAGCACGGCTCCATATTTATTACCTCATACAACTTTTTATGGCATACAACAGTGCCAGCACAAGAAGTGATTATAAGTGCCATAAATTATACCACCTGATGTAAAAGATTATCAACTAATCAATATTTAGGGTGATTCAATGTTTGTATGATGTGCGTACATGTTGAGAGAAAGCAAAGGTGAGCTGCCCAAAGGAAAGTTGGCTTTTGGATACCTTGACACATCTGACAATTAATTCCTACGGCTACTAATTTTCATCACTTTTAAAAAATATATAATACATAGATGAAGAGATTGAGAGACACAATAGAAAAAGTTAAAGAGGTAGGTTCTAATGACTGCAACAAATATTGTCAATAGCTCTGTGAGGAGAAGGGAGAAAAGTGATCCGAATTTAATATTAACTAAATATGAGATAAAAGATGACTTGCAGGGTGAGGGACTACTCAACTCATGTGAGCCTTAATTACTAGGGGTGTGTGAAGTGGATCCTATTCAATTTGGATTCAGATTCCACCTGAATCAGGGACAGTGATTTGATTCATTGATTTGGATTACTGTCCCTGATTTGATTCAGCTGAATCCGAATCTGAAGTTTCGACGCTGATTCAGAGAATCAGCACTCTGGATACAGGCACAGCTTTAAAAGTTTTTTCTACATACCTTGAGGTAGCAGGCATGGCTCGTGAATGCTGCGATCCTGGGGTGCATGGAGCATCCCACAGGAGTGTGGGGGGGGGCCCTTCACATGCTTGGCAGCAAACCTGGAAGTGGACCAGAAGTACTTCTGGGTCTGCCGGGCAGCACACCGGGCCCACCCCCCACACCTCCCCAGTTTGGCAATCAGCTACAGGGGAACCCTGGGTGCCCCCTCACCCCCCCAGGCCCAGGAGGCACCTGTCACTGATCCGGGGGGGGGCCCTCAGTGCGCTCCCCGGCGGACCCAGAATTGCTTCTGGTCCACTTCCGGGTCTGCTGCTGAACACACTGGGGAGTGCTCCAGGCTCCTGTGTGACACTCCATGCACCCCAGCACTTATGAGCCCCTGCTACCTAGAGGTATGTAGAAAAAACATTTAAAGCTGTGTCTATGTCCAATGCCAAATCTTCCCAAATCTCCCCGAATAGATTTGGAGGGCTCAGATTCAATTTGGAAAAATTAAAGGGTCCTCTGATTTGATTCAGATTTGAAGATTCAGCCACTGAATCAGGCTGGATCTCTGCTGAATTGAATCAGGGACTGAAACTTCACACAGCCCTTCAAGTATACATTTATGCTCATGCATATATAAAGAGAAAATCTTCTTCCAAAAACCTTGTAATCTAAATAGATAAGAGATATGTCAAACCAGTTCCTAACTTGTATGGTGGACAACTTTCTGTTCCAGAAGGTTAAGGATACAACTAGGGGAGCATCTATCCTGGAATTTGTCCTGACCAATAGGGAAGGCCTGATGCAGGATCTGAAGGCAATGGACAACTTGAAAGGAAGTGATCATGATATGATATAATTCCAGATTATGAGATGGGGAAAGCATGAAGTCAGAAAAACTAGGATGCTAGATTTCAAAAAGGCAGATTTTTACCTGACTCAGATAATAAGCATGGTGCCAGTGGAAGACAGACAGAAGGATAAAGGCATGCAGGAGGGCTGGGATCTTCTAAAGGTTTCAGTATTGAAAGGCCAAAAAGAAGCTGTTCACCATGGAAGGACAAGAAGAATGGGAAGAGTCCTATAGGAGGTTCATCACAAGGAGATTCTAGGATGCCTCAAATGTAAAAGGAAACCACACAGGCAATGGAAAAAGGAAGCTTACCAGGAAATAGCAAGAACTTGCCAGGACAAAATCAGGAAAGCAAAGATAAAGAATGAGCTTCATCTAGCAAGGGAGGTTAAACACAACCAGAAGAGGTTTTATCAATATGTTGGCCAGAAAAAAAGGATCAAGGAAGCTGTGGGCCCACTTAACAAGGCAGGGGGAACTCTTATCAGAATATGCAAAGAAGGCGGAGCTCCTCAACAGCTACTTTGCCTCAATCTTCATTAAAAAAAACAAAACTAACTACAGACAGACATCTAATAAGGATTATTTGGATAAGGAAAGGGGACAACCTGAGGGATGACATAACAAAAGAGACTGTCAGAGGGCTTTTGTTACCTCTGAATGAATTCAAGTCATCATGGTCTGATGAACTATCATCCCAGGGTGCAGAAAAAACTGGCAGAGGAGATCTTGGAGTCCTTGGCAATGGTCTTCATGAAGTTGTGGGAGATGGGCCAAGTACAGAGAACTGAAAAAGGGCCAATGTAGGGGTGGTCTTCAAAAAAAAGCAAAAAGGAAGACCCGGGGACCCAGGGACCTACAGATCAGGTAGCCTCACCTCAGTGCCTTGGAAGTTACTGGGGCATAGCCTAAAGAAGGACATTTTCAACCATCTGGAGGAGGAAAGGCTGATCACAAGTAGTCATCATGGATTGATGAAGAATAAATCATATCAAGCAAACTTGATCTCCTTCCTTTACAAAGTAATGACTTGAGTGGATAGGGAGGGAATGCTGTGGATACAGCGTATCTGGACTTCAGCCAGATTTTTGACAAGGTCCCACCTGACCGTAAACAAATTTGGAGAAATTAGGGTTGGACAAAACTACTATAAGGTGGACAAATAATTGGCTCAATAACCACAAGTAAAGAGTAATAATTAATGAATCAGGCCAGAGTGGCAGGAGATTTGAAGTGGAGTCCCACAAGGATCTGCCCTGGGTTTGATGCTGTTCAACATGTTTATTAATGATTTGGATGCTGGCACAGAAAACGTCTTGAGCAAGATTGCAGACAACATGAAACTGGAAAGGATTGTGAACATGTTGGATGATGGGAGCACAATACAGAAGGATCTTGATAGATTGGAAAGCTGGGCTGGAGCTAACAGGATGAAGTTCAAGGCAGACAAATGCAAGGTGCTACCACTTGGGAAGAATAATTAAAAATACAAAACAAAATGGGTGACATCTGAATGGCAGTACTATGGAGAGGTAGATCGCAGATTCAATGAGTCTACAGAGTGATGTAGCTGCAAAAATGGTGAATGTTGTTTTGGTTTGCATCAGTAGAAACATTAGGTGCAAGACGCGAGAGGTAATAGTAACTCTTTATTTGGCACTGGTTGGGCCTCATCTAGAATGTTGTGTGCTGGTTTGGGCTCTGCATTTTAAAAAAAACATGGAAAAGTTAGAGAGAGTCCAGAAGCGGGTGACAAGAATTGATAAAGGGCTTGGAAAGCAAGTTCTATGAGGAGAGACTGAAGGAGCTAGTAATGTTCAGCTGTGGAAAAGACGCTTAAGAGGGGACATGATGGCAGTCTTCAAATAGTCGAAATGCTGCCAGAAAGAAAAGGGAAAGCACCTTTCTGTCTTGCTGCAGAGAGTAGAATACAGAGCAGTGGCTTGAAGTACAGCAAAGTAGGTTTAGATTTGATGTTAAGAAAAGCTTCTTCACTGTAAGCAGTTAGCAGTTCTTCACTGAAGCAGTGACATAGCTTGCCTAGGACAGTTGTGGACTCTCCATCACTGGACAGGTACACAAAGATGTTGGACAGCCACTGGTCAGGGATGATCTAGGTGTAGCTATGCCTATGTTCTGCTATGGGTATTTCCTATGAATCTGGGCTTTGCTGGTTGCTGCATGCATGGGAATGGGAGGAAATTCCTCCCTCGCTCCACCAGCCCTGGCACTGTTATATGTGTCCAAGGTTTTTTAAGCTATCATCAGAGGCACTGGTGTGTGAATGTTTCTGTTGGGACATAAACCAGAAGTTCCTGGTTCAAGGGTCTCACCCCTTCACTCAGGATCAGGCCAATCACTATATTTAAGGTCAAGATGGCTATCTAATAGCTGATTCAATCAGCTATTAAAGTGCTAAAAAGCCCCACTGAAGTGCATGATCTTTACAGACAGTGGGAAGCTGGGTCAAACTAATGCACTTCCACCTTTGGTAAAGCACTGTTTTGTTTTGTTTTTTTCATGTCCGTCAGTGTCCAAAGAGATGAGGTGACTTATTTAAGTATTTAAAAGGTCACATTAATAGTTGCAAATGTTCCTAAAAATATAGTTACATATGGTCACGTGTCAGAGTCATTATTCTGCTAGAACTGTTTATGTATATATTATTTTGAGGCATACAAGTATTCCCACATGATTTAGCTGACCAATCACAGCTAGGCAACACAGCTAAATGCCTGATATACCTTAAAATGTTTCATGATTAACCAATCTACTGCATTTTGTTTTCAATTGCATAATTTATTTTAACACCAAGTAGATTTTAGAAGACAATCTGTTTTGTGCAAAAGATAACAAATATAGCTTTGTGAAATCAGTTTTTACTTGGAAATAATTCACTTGTCTTTTCATAAGGAATGATGTCATCTAATACTAATATAGATAGCTACCTCTGGGGAAAAGTGTGCAAGCTATTTAACTGAATTTGTTTACTTGCTTTTTTAAAAAAAATTGTATCAATGATTCCAGATTTGCACATTATTGTGTAAAATGCTGTACAGCCAAGAGAAAGGGCTGCATTTAGATACACAAACAAATTTTCAGAAATACACTTCAAGCATGCTCCTGTTCTTTGGGTGCAATCTTGGCCTGACTGAAATCAAGGGGAGATTTTGCTACTGATTTTGATGGAGCCAGGTTTTTACCTTGTGAGCCCAGTAACATAGTACTAAGTGAATGCTTCTTCAAACATGTCTTAAACACACATTGTTTCTTCTGTTTTTCCCACTTAAAAATTACTCTTCTTGATATTTCCCTGTGAATCTGTCTGTAATAGTAAAGCTGTGTTTACTTCTTAATCTGGATGGAGATCTGTTTAAACAGGGCTGTATATGGTTGCTTCTATCCATAGAGTAAATATAGTCAAGTGGATTTACCAAAAAGAAGTTGCCCATTTGCAAACTCTTTTGAGCCTGCTTTTAAATCTGCTTATGGTTTTACTCAGGTAAAGAAGCACGTGAGGTCAGCTTGGCAGAATACAGACAAACACTTTAACATAAGGTTTTCCATTCTATACAAGCAGCTAATAAAAATGCCCACAGGTGTTAAGAATTACCCTCCTCTTGGAGATTTTTTTACAGTCTCAACCTAATCTAGCATAAGCTTTGGCATGGGTATCTGACACGCTAATTAAATGCCTCTCTCCCCTCACCCCCTCTCATGCAGTAACTTTGATTAACCACTTGTGTGCACAAAAAACAAGCTTCTAGGTATCCAGGTTGTAGCCGTATGGGTTTAGAGGCAAAAGGAATCAGAACTCATGGTAGAGGTAATCTCTTTTACTAGATCAACTATATTTTTGCAAAAAAAATTCTTGATGTGCAAGCTTTCAGGCACAGGAAAAAAAGATTGTAAAAGTTCTAGGTAGGCATATTTGTTTTGCGGTGAACAGCTCTGCCATGCTTCATGAATCTGAATGAATGCTTCCTATAGCTGTGATTGTTTGCACATTTTCCATAGCAATGAAAAGGTTAGCGTAATCCTTCAAGGATGCATCCTTATCACATGTTGGTCTGAGTGCCTTAAAGAGTATATATCTTTCTTTGGGTGGTTTCTGAGAAATTTCAGAATTTCAAGAGGAAAGCCCTACTTTTCCATTGCTTTCCCTTCCCTTGAAGGTTTCCTTTCCCTAAATATTGCAGCTGTTACACGTCAAAGCCAGTAGTTGGTGCAGCAGGACATATATTCCCAAGTACTGCTTGGCAGTGAGAGGTGCCAGCATCAGTGTTTTACAGTAACATGTTTTATGTCTTACTATGTCATTTTCATTAATGATTTGGCTAATGCTCTCATGCCTGTGGCCCAAAAACTTGTTTTCATTAAGTCGATTCCTATAGCACTCTTATTCATTCCTTATTCAGGAAACATTCTGATCATTGAGTATGGGCTATGGGACTTACTTTTCTGTTAGCAGCCTTCCATAAACCCTTTGTTTTCCTAAGGTGTTCAGAAACTAAGCCTTAATGTGTTCATGATGACATCAGTTATCAAGATTTGTGTGGTGTTGGCAGATGTTGAATTTTCAGTGGAAAGCCATTAGGAGGATTTGAGTCGGTGTGAGTTTCACAACATACACAGTTTCTAATGGTGGTTACATGTGTTGGCTTCAGCTTTTTTATTGCAAAGCAATACGTGCTTGTGCTCATTGAGTAACAATGATGAGAAATGTAAGTTTCCCAACAGAAAAAAAATCCCACCCCCCGCTTTTTTTGAAAGTTTCTTAAATCTATGTCTGGAGCTTACTGCTTGGGAAAGATCCATGACTTCCAGATTTTCAAAAAATGGCTAAGGATATTGGGTGCCTACTTCGTTTGAGATATCTAAAAGAGAGATGTTTTTCAGAAAGTGCTGAATATCTGCAGTCTGGCAGCGAGCTCCATTATGATGTCTTGAATTGGAAACCCAGTAATTGAGCCATCCTTCTAAATGGTTGCCATGTATTAATTCAAAGAGTTTGAAGCACATTTTAATTTTAAGTCTTTGAAAAAATGAGATCTGGAGTACTGTTTGCTTATGCGGCCTTGTTGTTTGTCCAATCATTTGGTGTGTCTTAATATTTGTGTTTCTGCCTAGATAGTGCATGACAGCTACCAAATGAACAAATATAGAAATAAATACAATTACAAGAGTTCAGTGAGTGATTTGGAAAACCTTAAAATAAATGCAAAATGTTGCATAGCAAAATACAATGCAGCTCAAGGAAAAAAAAACCCACTTCATTCATTTTTCTTTCTCCCCCATACTGTACACACATAACCTCTACTTTTCTGGATGTAAAATACCTTGTCCTTCAATCTAGTTTGACACATTAAGTGCAAAGTTCAGTTTAGAAAAGAGCATTCATGAACTGCACCAATACAGTTCATTTTACATTAATTATTTTTGTTTCTAAAGGTTTTTCACATCCTTGGGATATAAACATTGAAGAGTCATTATGAGTCATTCTAAGGTGGTGCCTATCCATTAACGAACCTTTTGGCCTCATTGCCCTTTCTTGTGGGAGGCTGACAGAAATAAGGCCAATTGCTGTAACATGCCCTCCTAAACCAGTCCTGAATGTCTCATCATTGGAATAGTTGTCCACACACTGAGTTTTCTTAACACCAAATGACTTGCATTTGGGCAGTGCTAATGAGTGCATACTTCACAGTGAAAGATGAAATTTGTCACCCAATTTGCTTATCTGTATGTCACATAGGGAATCACTGAAGGAATACTCCTCAGGGAAATTACATTTCACACTAAGGTGTTCAAATTTGACTTGTTACCAAGGAGCTAATACTTTATTGTACTGATTTTTACTAACTCTGGTTAAAGAATTTGCTTGAACCCTTTTCCATTGGAACAGTCATTATTGAAACAGAAATATTTCACAAAATTGGGGTGATTTCTTGAGGATTTGATTTGTTTTTAAAATAAAGAAGAGTTCTGACAATGTGAAACTATCCTGCTTTCACTTTTTCAGAATACAACTTTTTTTTAACTTACATTATATACTCACCATGATATAATATATAAGTAATACATTTTTAAAAAGACCAGTGAAACCAAAATCAAAGATTTTGAACAGATTAAAATGTAAGCAGATTGGAAGTTTTCTTCCCAGACAATTTTAAAATTTGGGGGAATTGCTCCAATTTAGAAGGAATCCAGATTTTGAAATGGAACTTTCTTCCTTATCATAAGTCTAATTCTCCAAACTAAGGAATTAAAGTACTTTTATTATATACATGCAAAAAAGTCTTTCTTCCCATGTGAATATCAAAGTCATCCTTCAATGCATGAAACAAAAGGACCAATAGAAAATCTTCTGAAGTTGACTGGGCCTTGAATCAAGCCCTAAATTTACAGCAGCAAAAGCATAACCCATTGCACATGCCAAAGAAAAACAATCCCTCCCAAATCTTTAAAATAAAAAATAAATGATGAAATGTTGGCTAACGATGATTTCATGAGCTACACAGTCTCATGATTATTATAAATGGATAAATAGAGAGGCTCTGATTATTTACTCTGCTGACCTGTCCCAGTTGTATGTCATCTATTACAGTCAATTCTGTTTATAGCAATATTTTCTTTTATAATAACATTTTAATGTTGGTGGAGGGGGAGGAAAGTTGTGCATAAAAGAAACTCAGTGTAAATAAGCTTAGAGCTTTTTCCATTTGCTCTCCTCATTTACGTACTTAACTTTACTTGTGCAGTTCCAATGGTGGTACTCACGTGCGGACAGTTAAGCTTCAGCACAAATGATTGTAAGACGAGAATCTTAGATGTGTTTGGATATAGATGTATGTATATGCATTATTTATTTATTTCTGGAAAGCCAACTAGTTGTCTATTTTACAGAGAGGCAATTTGCTATCATGTTAAACCAACAGCAATCTTTTACCAAGCAAAACAAGTAAAGTGACATTTTCAGTCATTTTTTGTCAGATCTGAAATCTGAGATGAGTGTTAAGTATATAAAGTACAGAATCATTATTCTAAAACCAGTTATTGAGAGATATGAAATGCAATGTGCATATTACAAAGTGAGCACAATATTACTATAGGACACCTGGGCAGAGATTTTTGTATTAGAATATACATTGCATCCAGAATGCTTCTTCTCAGAAATGTAATTAGTTTTTTTATGAACTGGTAAAATATAGTACATAAAGGACTCAGGGGATTTCCATATAGCCACATTTATTCCTACATGTCTCCCTGAATCATAAATGGTTGTCTTCTTGAGAAATGGATTAGGACAAATTGCATTAGGACACGATTGTGAATCTGATTAAGGTGGAACCACGATCAGGTTTTTTTTCTTTTGGGTGACCATGTTTTCTTATAACAACCAGAAGACGAAAAAGCCCTTGGCAAGATGTTTCAAAGGCATTTCTCATATGCACATAAAAGGAGTTTTCATGCTAATTCAAAAATTGGTCCACACCTATAATTTCTTTATATAGCCAAGACAAAGCTTTGGGCAAAATTTGCAGCAGTACATATTTCAGATACAGACTTGTGGTTTCACTAAAAACTCGTAAAAAAGGAATTTCCATGCATAATTTTCTTAAGGAGAAGATTCTGAAGGTAAGCTATAAGAGACATAAGATCAGGCATTGATTCCAAATCAATTAAGTGAGAGTAACACTAAACATAAAAAAGCATCCTGAGTGGAAAACTGATTTAATATACTGAATAAATGCCTTTTTAAGGATATAGAATCCTAGAGAGCCCCCCAGCCACATCTTTTTTTGTTCTAGTGGGCTGACCAACCCAAGCAAAATCTATGGTATATTTGATGTGGAAGTAGGCTCTGACATAAATCTGTATAGTAATAACTAGATAGTTTGGGAAAAACTCCTGGCAAAAACTAACATTTATCTCTTACTTCATCCTCTTCATCTCCTTCCTCTCTCTCTCTCTCAAAAAATACAAAACTCTCTAGACTTGTAAGGCTAAAAGGAACTTGATTTCAATTCTTATATCCATATACTGTATTCTATTTCTATAAAAATTGTTGCTGTCCCACGTAAAATGAGAAGAGGGTGGGAGAACTTGCCTAAAGCATAATGTCTGTAACTCTCTTTTATTTATCATTATTCTGTTTTGTTTGGTTTGGTTTATGTATTATATAGGACTGCAGTCTAGGACATCATTGTGCTAGGCTCTGTATGGGCAGCTAAAGAAAAAAAAATGGCTCCTGTGTTGAAAAGCTATACATTTGTACAAATATAATATAAGAAGTGGATACAATAAGTATATTTCAAGATCACAAGGTAGCAGCAAGGCTTTGATGTTTAATATAATAAATATCAATTACGTTATAACAGCCATAGATCCGCTGTCTCCTAGTTTAATGTATTGGCCTTGATGATATTTTAAAATAGTTTTTCTTTTTAAATTTTTATCCATTATTCTAAGAGTAAGCAGAGTTTAAATTAAAGTATTTGCATTAATACTTGCTGGGCAAATGTAGGCAAGAGTACAAGCTTGCAGCTCTTACTCAGGCAGATGAAATAAGAATGGAATCTGAATTTCTGTGCAAATTCTTTGCAAACATGGTGTGTCAGGCTGACTGAATGTTTCTTTCATTTTTCTAAATGTCTGTCTGCTTTCTTGGCCATACTCATCAGATTTCTAGCCTAACAAACTTCCTATAACTATCCAGACTTCTGATGTAAAGCTAATATCTGAAGATACTCTAATTCACTATCACTGGATATAACCCAGTTCCATATGTAACAGTGATGTAACAAACACATTTAAAATGAAAACCTTTTCCCTTTTTGCCCATGTGTCTTTATAAGGATTCTCTCACAGCTGTAACTGCATTGAAGCAGGATGGACTAAAGACCTCTTGAGGTTCCTTTCATCCCTTTCATTAATAAATACACTTGGAATAAAGCTGAACCTAAACTAGAATAATGAAACTGATTTTTTTTAAAATTGGAAAAATTAGGATACAGTTTTGAAATTTAAAAAACATTTTCTCTTTGACAGTTCAAAATGACAGCTCTTCAACACCTCTTTGACTCTAGCCTCAGTTCACAGCAGTATTTCAAATGAACAAAAATAGCAACCACAAAGAAATCAGAAACTCCCACAGTGGTCCTTCGAAGATGGTCATCCTTCACCTGTGCCAACATAACTGATAGCTTTGGTGTAGAGTTCAGACAGAAGGTCTCAGTGGAGTTAGCAGCAGTCCCTCAATCAAACATGATTGAGACTTATGGGAAAATTCAGTGCAAGTTAGAAAGGGAACAAACCAAACAAGGGAAAAGCAGAGGGGTAAGCCTGTTGCTTTCACATGTTGTTGCTTATTCATCACAGCTTGTCTCAGGTTTATTCATCCAGTATTTATTTAAAACCAACAAACAAACCTGGTTGCCTTAAAAATTACTATGAGAATTATTTGGCAAATTATGAAAGTTAGAAATCAGTAAGTCGATAAATATTCAGGTGTGTTAGGAGTTTTTTTATTCAGTGCCAAAGCTGACTAACAGTTCATCATAACAAACAGCACATATTCAACAAATTATAGCCCATTTCTCCAATCAATGCCTTGTCCACAAAAGGTAAGTTTGATGAAGTTTTTGATAACTTAATGGATTTACAAATCTTTGAACAGCTCAGGAAATGTTTTTGTTACCATGAAAATTCTTGGTAGAGACAAAAGTTTTCATTTTCGTTATAAACATTTCCTCAAGTGCTTTCAGGTTTTTATGAAGAAATAAATCCAATTTCCAATTTTTTTTTAGTTTTTGGTTATAGAAAATTTTAGGAAGGAAAATTTAATTTTTTTTTGGATTTTTTCTTATGAAAATCTCCCAAAACTATTGGAAATGGGGCATTCCCTGTAGAAATAACCACTTTTGACAATTTTTATAAACAACTTCTGTTGATTTAAAAAAAAAAATTAACAAAGTAATTTTCATTTCATGATTAAATTTATGTCAGCCACAGGCAATACATTTCACTTCCTACTGATAATGTTGATGACAGTGATGATACTTATAAGATGCAAATTTAAAAAAATTAAAAAAAGGAAGATGAGGCATCTTTCTGCTTAGGAAGTACTAAAAATCCTTTTCAATATCCCCTCTTTTTCCCTACTCAGCATCCTGACCAGTAATATATCACCTTCCTTCACTTTCCATCTCTGCTATGGGAAATAAGTCACATCCTTATAGAAGGACTTGAAATCCAGATATACATAAATGCTTGAAAATTGGATTGCTAGTTTGTAATCTTCAGAGATTCAGCTTTTCCATTTCCCACCCCAAAACAGAGAAAAATGAAGATTTCCCCTTTTACCCAAGGAAAACATGGATTTCTCATTTTAATGGAAAAACCCACAGATTTTGCTCTTTTGCAATGAGCCCTCTGCAGGCTGGCAGAGTTCCAGCCTGCAAGGGGCTGGGGAGGGGTGGGAGCGGGAGGATGGCAGTCAGGCAGGAAGCACCATGTCTACGTATATGCATATGGCTGCCAGGCAGCTTGGAGAGTTGCTCTTGCAGGTAAGCCGAGGGTGGGAGGTGGATTGAGGCCCACATAAGGAGGGAGAGAGAGGGCTGGGCTGGGGCTCATGCCCGACTGCAAGGTGTGTGGGGATTGGGATCCTGGGCCGGAATGAGCAAGGCCCCAGTGGGGAGTGGGACAGGGCTGTGGGCAGCTTGTCTGGGGGGTGGGGAATGGGGTGGCTACCCACTGCTGTGCACACTTCTGGGGAATCAGGGGCACCTGTGCCCTCCAGATCTTTGTGTGGGGTGGGGGCAAGCTGCCTGCTGTGGGTTTGGGCTCCTCACCCTTCTGCCTCACCCAGGGCCTCCACAGCCCAGCAGGTGTGACCTGGTGCTGGAGGTCAGAGCAGAGCCATGCAGGAAAGCTGCTTACCACTGTGAGGTCCGTGCCGCACTGGTGAGATGTCCCCTGCTCATGTGGCAGCAGTGAGGGGCACACCCCTGTGTTGCTGTTGCACAGGGAGGGAACACCTTGCCAGGGCAGCATGGAGCTCACAGCATCAAGTAGTTTACCCATGTGTCCCTGCTTTACCCTACAGTGCTGGGCCATTTGGTTGAGAAAGCCCTGAGGGAGGGTAGCAGGGTGGGGAGCCATGCACAATAAAAAATGTCATGGAACAACTTTTTAATGCTGCACATACAGTGGTGTACTGATGGGTGGGGGAGGGTGGACGCCCAGTGATGTAGCAAGGGGGCGCCAATGCTAAACCCGCCACCACTGGCAGCTTCATGTCCAGCTGCTTCCACCTGCCCCAACCCAGGCACAGGCTGCTGCAGGAGGGAGGAGGGGTGAGCACACTGAGACACCTGTGCACTCCTAGCCAGGATTGCTTGCAGATCACTAAACCTTAGAAGGAACATTGGCGGGGCACCCAAGCCTGCAGTGGGCAGCCTGTGCCCACCCCCACCACATGTACAGATGTGGTGGCCATGGATCTCTCTGCCCTCCCAGGAATGTATGCAGCAGCAGGAAGCCAGTCTTCCCTCCCCCCACCCTGAGTCTGCAGCAGGCAGGTAGGCATGCAGCAGGCAACAGGGAGGGGGAGCTGGGTTCTGCACTCCACTCCATTGCAGCAGCTGCTGCTTCCTGCAGGTGGTAGCCAGGGTTTGAGCACTACTTCAGGGGACAGGGAGTTGCAGACCTGGGTTTCTGTCCCCATCACCTCAACATCTGGGGACCCCCTCTGGCAGGGCTTGGTGGTCAGGGAGATGTGGGTGGGGGTCAAGGGGCACCATCAGGGCTAGAGGGGCTGTGGGGGGCCCACTCCTCCCTTACCCCCCTTTCCTGCGTTGGCCCTGAGCCCGCTCCTCCCGTCCCCAGCATGCCCAGCATGCTGGCCCAGCATGGTGGGGGGGGGGGGGAATGGACGTGCCATGGCATCAGCAGTCATGAGGGGGCCAGGTGAGGACTGGGCCTGGGCCTGACAAGGTCAGGGAGTGAGCCTGATCTAGGGGAAAAGCCGGACCACCGTGGAGGTGTTGGAGGGGACAGCAGGCCAGCCTGGCCCAGCACAACATGGCAGCTGTTGGAGGAGGGGAGGAGCAAGCCCCCTCCCCCCGTTGGGCCCAGACTTCCTTCTCCCCCACCCACACTCCCCTGCATCAGCCCTAAGCCCACTACTCCCTTCTCCCTGCTGCTGTTGGGTTGGCCCAGTGTCTCTGCTTTCTCCTCACCCCCCATAGCAGCAGCCTGGCTTCTCCCTACCCTCGGGCCTGGTCCTTCCCCGCATCAGGCCTGGTCCCACTCCTCCCTTCCCCCTGCTGCTGCGGCAGGGAGGGGAGAAGCACGTCGAGACCCCAAGCAGTAGGAGGAAAGGGGAGCAGACCTGGATGGGGGGAGCGGGTTCCTTTCTCCCCACTGCCCCCCCCAACATTTTTGACTGGCAATTGGCTAGTCTTAAATACCTGCCATGTTCCAGCTTTTCTTTGTTCTCTCGGACATTCAGTATGGGATATTTTCCCCTACTTCATCCAGAAAAACCACAGCCTTTTGACATGCAAAGAATGAGATCACAGATTTTTAATGAGGGAAGAATACCAAGATGGCCTGAAATGGGGTGATAAAGCAAATATTTATCTTCTGTTAACCCTGTATGGTGTTCTTTCAGGTTATGAATGCCTTTCATAATACCACATATTGCAGGTATACAGCCTATTTAGCAGTATATCCAACCAAATACCTCATTCTCATGAGTATACCATGAGATTTTCATGTATATACATTAAGTGCATACAACTATCCCTAACTGCCTCATAGGTGAAGTGGCTTCAGGTGTAAATGATAGCTTTCACTGCAACTCATGTTGGCAGACATGAACTGACTTTAAATTGGTACTGCCAGTGTTGTGAGCATAGTAGTATTGAGCTAAGTGTAGGTCAGCTACTTGAATTGACCCATGCTTTTCAACATTGTTGCCAGCCTGTGCAGAACTTAATGCTGCCAAAGCTATGCTGTTATCAGTTGACTAATTTAAACTGCAGTTGCTACTTTGATGTCTGCGTCATCAGGGAAAAAGTACCAGAAAATCTGTGGTACCTTTCTTTTCTTCTGGTTATTCAACCTGACATTTATGGAAGGGACGATGTAAGGCTGATTGACTGGGTAGAGGGGTGCAACATAAACTTATATTGGGTCTTGTACAGCCAATGGGGGTAGGGGCTGCTTCTATAGCTTTCCCATACATGGATGGTAGAAGCACCATTCTGTGCTGGTATATTCTCCTCGCACCCATTTTGGAGGAGAATAGGGCCAGGTTTTTGAGCAATGATATGGATACCATGATAGCTGGCTTTTTGGTGTTAGGATGGAATTTTTCACTTGCTGCCAGATTGGGCTGGGTACTGTGCATGTATGTGTGTATGTTTTCCTTCATCTCATTAGCTCAGACCCTTGCTGGGTACCGTAGTTTATAAAATGAATTTTATTGCTGTGTGACAGGGGTTTAGTGCAAATAGATATTCAACAGTTTCTTTATTAACCTGAATTGGAATTGGATTAGGAGAATGCATTTTCTAAAGTAGGCAAGACATTAATTTGGAGCTCCTCATGTCTGGAACAGCTAGCTGACGATTACTGTTTCTGCCCTGCTGCCTTTCTTTGCACAAAGGAGATAGCAGTGGCATCTCAGAAGCATTCCTGGAACCATGTTAATGTGATAGCAGGCAGGCAGCAGCCCTCTGCTGGGTGAAACAGAACTCAAAGGCAGGAGTTTACTCCAATTACTGCCTGATAGTTCTTAGATGGGTTACTTAATAAAACTGTATCTTTCTGTGGCATCTAAGTCATTCTGTTTGGATGTATGACTAGGAGCTAGCGTTATAAATATCTTGGGGTTTTTTTCCCTTTCAG
The DNA here is from genome assembly GCF_052110815.1 of Crocodylus siamensis. Taxonomy (NCBI): domain Eukaryota; kingdom Metazoa; phylum Chordata; order Crocodylia; family Crocodylidae; genus Crocodylus; species Crocodylus siamensis. Next base: position 129,566,532 of record NC_143397.1, on the reverse strand, counting down.
TATTACTTAAATTCATTTCAAGGTATTAGAAACAAAATTGATCATATCCAGTATATTTCATTTAATCATTTTGCAATCATGAAATTGTGTGTCTTGGAGTTTAAAAGAAAAGTTATTAATGTGAGCCAGACTGATCATATGGTTAAGAAGAATGTTAAGTGCAGTGGGTCAGCATACACTGTTATAGCACTGGAGTTTTTGAACTGTGGAGTTATGATGGGGTTAAAAAATGGAATAGTGTTATTTCAAACCTAGTAGAAAGCAATACCTTGCCTAAGACCCTTAATAGGGGTTCTTAACTCAATGTTAATTTTTTTATGTAATGTGCTGTGCACTCTTTAAATTGTGAGTTTGGAACAGATGATTTACATTGCAACCAGACAAGAACTACTGGTCTTACGCTCATTAGAGGTGATGGGTAAGCACTTTCACTCTCATGGTTAATTAAAATGATAGCAAAAACTGCCACAATGAAACAGCCTTTCCTAATGAATACAGGGTTAATTTGAAAAGGTTTGGTTTACAGATATCCTAGTAGTTCAGTAGATTAAGTCAGTATGGAGGTGGTAAGTTTTTGTTTCTAAATTTGGCCAAAGTTTTTGGCACAAGACAGTTTGTTACTGAAACATGAGAAAGTGGCAATAAAGAAAAATGTTTAATACAAGACCCTTCTTGATAAATAATGATATCTTTCATTACTTATAGAGGACATATGAAGTTAATTCTATTTCTACTTCTTGATGGATCAGCCCCGCCTAAATGCTATTTCTGACAATTTATATTACTTTGGCAGCCGTAATCCCTCTCTCCTGTTCTTCTAGAAAATTCAGCTAATTTTGCATGCCTTTTTCCTTGAGTCCACTGATACCTTGTCTTCTCTCATTAACATTATTGGATGATTTGAATACAAGAAGTGAACAAATTGAATTGATCAGCATGACAGTCCACTGTCCTGGACATAGGAATTAGCACAGATACCAGTCAGGGTATTTTATGAAACTGTGTAGAAAGATCTCAAGGGAATCCCAAAAGACATCCTCTTCTTTTTCATTTTGGGTTTGATCACAGGAAAAAAAGGTGTGGTGGTTTATTACCTAACCATTGCTATCTGACCAGGGAAAGAGGTTAACAAAGATGAATGGTAGCATCTGTGATCCCACCAGCTGCCATTACAGTTACAAAATAGTAGTTAAGGCCAAGTGCTTCAGAGGGTTTGCTTTGATTCACGAATCATTTGAGCAGTCCTGTGTCCAATTTTAAGGGAAGCTGACCATTTTATAGTCTTGCAGTCACGTGAAGTTGTCTTCTTGGCATCATTTTGACAAAAGCAGTCTTCCATTAAGGATTTAATAACTTCTATTAAGAACTACACAGATCTTTTAAATGATGATATATACAAATATGTGTTTATACAGAGAAAAATAGCAAAGGTAGGTGAATAAATAGAAGCTTAAGGTCTCTGTGGATGAAAGTAGGTAAATCCAGGATAAGTACAAACCATGGGCATGAGAACTTATATTTCTTGTGCATGTGGTACTTGACAATAGAATATAAACATTATGAGAATGGCATGATGGAACAATTGACATAATCATGAAGAGATTAGTGTTGTGTGGATATCAAAGTTGGCTAGGAGAAACTATAGAAACATGATTATTTAAACCAAAGGTCAGCAACACTGCAGGAGGGGAAGGGGGCATGTAATAGGATCTGACCCGAGGGCAGTCACTCCCCACCACCTCTCCATGGGAACAAAGACTGGCATGCTACCATTCCTTCAAGAGTTGCCCCTTGCTCCACAGAAGGACCCACACTCTAGCTGCTTCCCTTGGTGCAGCGCAACCTATAAACTATGTCTTGTAGTTAGTAGTTTTTTTATTGCATTTGGTGTTTTTCTTTGTGTTCTGTAATAAATCTGTCTTTTGTGTACACTGCTTGCATGGAGGGTTTTTTTTGTTTATGCGAGAAACCCTTGTAATTAATTTAATGTTCCCAGATTTCTGGGTGAGGGCTCAAGCCACGGGTATAATTTATGGAGGCTCCCCAAAATGTGAATCCAGCCCTTGTTCAGCAGACCAGTGCCTGGCAGAAGGGTTACAATATTTATTTCATTTAACATTGACTATTTACCATTTACCTCCTGGCTCAGTGAAGCAGCTGTGGCAGGGAATATCTATAGATCTGGACTGCAGCATTGCACCAGTGCTGCAGTAGGGAGGTAACTAGCTGTTACTTGGGGGAGCAGAGCTGGGTAAAGTTGTGTATTGGAGCCAGTAGGGCTTAAATAGAAGCAAGTGGTGGTGGGGCTGTCATTGGGCATTGCAAGGGTGGGCTACACAGAGCCATGCACCCTTCACCATAGCACCCATAGCAGATCCCACCTGTCCGGACAGCTGTGCTGTCTTGTGCTGCACCCAGGCAACGCCTCCAGCAAACTTCTGCTCAGTAGTTTCTGACTCTTGCAACTTCCCAAGGTACCTGTATCACCTGAGTTCCTCTTGCTCCTACTCAGGCCAGCAGGAGTTTGGTCCCCAATGGCAGTCAAGGTGGAGGGGCCAGGCTATTGGTATACTGGGCTCGACCCCTTTTGAGTCATGGCCTCCTACTTGGCCAAGGGTTCCTAATTAGCCCAGTGCCCAGCCTGTCCTCAGGTGTTGTGGCTTAATCTACTGAGCTGCAGCCACTGCTCTCTCCCCTGCTGCCCTTTACTCCTGGGGATTTTCCCTTGCTGCTTTTTTTTTCTACAGCTGGCTCCTTCCCAGCTGCCTACTTGACTGCAGCCCTCCAATGCTGGTTTCCTGTCTTTCAAGTAGCAGAGATTAGCTCTAAATGTAGGCTGCCTCCAACCCAGCCTGTGCCACCAGAGCTGGAGCCAGAGTCACAATCACCACTTGCTCCTCAGTGCTACTACCACTGCTTCTTCCCAACACTCAGACAAAGATAAAATGTCACCACAGGTGGGATCCAGCTCACAGGTCATAGGCTGCCAACCCCTGAAAATAACCTGAATTTCTTTGGTCTGCAAGATTTTCATGAAGATTTCACAAGAACAGTATTTTTCATGCAACATACTTACTTTCGGCCTCCTCCAATCTGAAACCAGGAAATGGAGGGGTCCATAAAAATTAATGGTGGGGGCAGCAGCGACTAAAAATCTTTTGAACCTCTTAGAAGTTTGGGACACTAGCAGAGGTATGGGTGTGTTCATGATGCATGCAATTGAGTTTAGCTATTTCTTGTTGGATTAGTTCATCCAATCCAATGGGGCATTCATGTACTTTCATCTAATCAACCAGCAGAGTAAGATTATAATTACTGATCTAACTTGGAATCTCTGGATGTGAGAGCACATTTTTGTGGTTCAGCATAAATATCTGATATATCTAGTACCACCAATTCGCTGCAATTTTATCTGTATTTAGCTAGAGATAAAAATTTTAAATTTTTAAAAAATTTTTATTTTTTAAAGCTGTCCCATAGTTTGAATGGAGGCAATGTAAAGTCAACATTGCTTACCTAAAAAGTGTGTAAATCTCACATTTGTGAGAGGTGGCAAATAGAAACTAAACTCCTTTGGGCCATTCCTCTCCCAGAATGTAAATCAGTTCAGTTCCACAGTTCCACTTCAGTTTAAAGCAGTTTAACTGCAGTTTAACTCGCTCTTTTATGCAAAGACATGGGCAGTTCATACAATGAAAGTACAAACTATCCCAAACTGTTGAACTGATAGCAAAGATAGCTCAGTCTCTGTGGTCATTTAGTCCTTTGCCTGGTAGCTAAAATTACTAGCCAAGATTGGTAATTTATCCATTTGATTATCTCTTTTGGGGGGGGGGGGGGGCGGTATTTGCCAACTGAGAACTGACCTAAGGCTGTTATGTTTTATGTTCAATAGGCAACAGTGTTGTAATTAGTTGAAACCATCATTAAATAACCATTCATCTGTATCTAAACCAAATGAGTGAGAGGTAACAATTGGAATTACTTCAAGTATAGAAGCTAAGCTTTCTGCCTGTCTCCAGGTGCTCTATAGATGTTATGGAACTAGTCAGCACACCTGCCCTCTGAGCAGTAGTATTCTATCTGCTTGAAAGATAAATCATTGAGAAATTTAACACAAACCTTTCAAAGTTGATGTTGTTCTGTTGCTAAGTGCCTGGCTTAAATACAACTGGAGTCTTATTTTGAGCTGTTTTATTCTTGACTTCAGTTGATATACTAGGAAAGCAACATCACTGAAAGTCTTGTCTCTACTTGTTTCAATTACGGCGCCTAAAACTGAAACACTCCCTAACAAAACTGTAAAACTGTGCATGTGTGTGTCCTGAAACAAGCAATCATCATGCAACCAATGCAAATGCCCTACTTCAGTCAGAGCTTTTAGCCCCAGAGGGTGATCAGTCAGAGATTCTGTCAAGTCAACTGAGAACTACCCCTTTTTCTCATGGAAAGCACACAGGTATTATGGTGATTAGAAGCTGTTTCAAAGCCTTAGATTTAAAAAAAAAAGATATTTGTGAAAATGTTGTTATACATGACTTTACCAAGGTTACAGAGGAAGTTTAGGTCAGACTGTATGAGCTTTTTGCCTTAGCCATGAAACTACCCTTTCTAAAGAGGATATTTTCTTGATTGAAGCCATTACAAACCATATGAAAATCTTAGATGTTAGATAAAATAAATAGAAAGGAATTTTCCATTTTTTCTATTGCATCATGTGTTTATTACATGTGAGGCTGTTATACCTAATGCCAGTACTTAATGATTCAGAGACTTGTGTCTTTAGTCGTAATGTGTGAAAACACAGAAGCAGTTGGAGAGTAATTTCTCATGCCATTCTGCTATGGCAGTTCTTTCTGCTATGATTTAGGAAACTACAGGCAGTGGAAAAGGTTCCCTTTGAAAGTGTTTTAAATGTCAACTATAAGATTCATTTCTATACTGCTTTAATCCAAATGTCAGAGATCTGAACTAAACTATCAATCTGACCAGAATTTCCTGAGCTTTGCCTATCCAAATGACTCCCTTGAACTAGAAATTCTGATTTCTGCTAACACCAATGCATCACATCAGTATATTCCTATGGGAAGAGAGCTTCATGTCTCTGTATGATCATATGCAACTACTATCCTAGGAAAGTTACTAGAGGCATTGTGGTCTGGCTCTTCGGACAAAGTACAGGAAAGTCTCGCTATTTGCGGGCTTGGCACTCATGGTTTCAAATATTCACAAATGCCAAACCCGCATCTTAAATGCACTTGCAGGATGTCCTCGGAAGCTCTGTGCTCACCACCACTGGGCTTCCACCGCTGCAGTCCTGCCGCCGCCAGTGCAGCCGTGTTCCCCCTTCCCTCCCCGCCCCGCCAGCCTCTGGGGGCACCACATTTATGAACACAGGCAGCATTCATGAACGCGGTGCCTTATTTGTGGATTTTGCCATTTGCTGGGATCTCAAGAATGTAACCCCCATGAATGGCGAGGGTCGCTTGTATACCAGTATATTTTGTATCCAAATCTGAAGTGGTCTAACACTATGTCTGGTGATGAAGTCAGAAGTCTATAAGAGAGAGGAGGAAATCAGGGAAAGCTGTGGAACACTGTGAGACTTGGTAAGTTTTTCATAGATTTTAAGAACATAAGTAATAATTGTGACCTCCTGCATAACGCAAACCATTGGACTTCCTTGAATTAATTCCTGTTTCACATCCAAGAGCTGTGGTTGTGCTCGAGCAGGACTGTGCAACTTCTAAATGACTGGGCGCCCCAAACTCTGTGGGTCCAGCAAGGACCTCTGGCTCCTGGGCCGTATACCACGCTGAAGACCGTGCCCACTGCACTGTGTGCCTGAGTGCCTCCTCCCTAACACCACTGCGTCATATGTTTGCACAGCTGGCCTCACCCTCAACTCTTTGAGCTGCACTAAACCACACCATCCTGACCCTGCAGTGCACCAAAAAAACAGATTCAGAACGGAGCACAATCCAGATTTAATATAGAGCACTTTTTTTACTTTCCGATAAGTACTCCAGAAAGCATTGCAGGAATCTAATACTGAGCTATCAGACTGATAATGTCATAGATGGGAGACTCTTGCCATCAATTCTGGTTTGACAGTCAGTCACAATCAGAAGTGGATCCAGGATTTTACGAAGCTGAGTACAGGAGCAATGTCTGGTGCTGCAACGTTTGCTGCATCCCCACTACTTCACCTACAACACAGAGATGGGCAGACTGAATCACTGGAGTAGCAGCCAGGGACTTCAAGTCCCCAGAGCAGGTAAGAATTCTCTTCCTTTCCCTTTTCTGTTCTCAAGCAGTCGTTCCCTCCCATCTCCTTCTCCACCTTCCCCTTTCCCCACCTGCTGCTGCTGCCATCCTTGCCATCCTGGGGGTGAAAGGACTCCAGAGCCACTTCAGCTGGGCTGCACAGGGACTGGGCTCTGCCTGAGACAGCAGGAGCAGCAGCAGGGGGTGGGTTCACCCTCCCCATGCCCACTGCCAGGCTGGTAGGGAACACCACAGGGGACCACTTGCTGCTATTTAAGCTCTGCCGCCTCCACCATACAACTTTACCTGGCTCCATTTACCCACCTCTGCTGATCACCACTGTGCGCGGTTGAGTCCTGCCCCTGTGCAGCCCACCTGGAGCAGTTCTGGATGTTCCCCGATCTAGTCTTTTAGTCTCCTCCATCTCCTAGGTCCTATCACCTAGACTGAACTATTTTTTATCTCCAGAAGTGATAGTCCCTCTTGCTTTACAAGACTATCCATGTTATGGGAAAGCATATAAAAGTAGAGGATTTAAGTGGCCTTGGCACTGCTATATAGATCCCCTCCTCTTTTCAGGAAGATTCCCTCCATCATAAGCTTGCCCTCTTTAGATTAGATACTCCTTTACTCTCAGTGTGATGCCTGCCTTGAACTTCATGATCAAGTACTCATGATGTTAGCTGTAGCTTCTCAGCTACTTCTAATAGTTGGTGTGGTCCCTCTTATTTTCATTTAAACCAAGTTTACCTTAGTTTGGCTTACATTGATTAATAATTGGTTTAAATGGAAATTAAATGGAGATAAGCCAATCTAAAATTGAAATTCAAAATTCCAAGCAGAGTTTCATTGGTTTAATTACTTTTTTTATTAAAAAAAAAAAATCAATGCAATTTTGTGGGTGGAGAGAGAACAGTGGATGTGATGCACCTTGGCTTTAGCTTGGTTTTGACACTGTCTTCCATGGTATTCTCATTAATATACTAAGGAAATTACAGACTAGATGAAAGTACTGTAGAGTGGCTACATAACTGGTTGGATCATCATGATCAGTCAATAGTTATCAATAGCTCCATATCTAGTTGGGAGGAGATACCTAGTGGGGTTCTGCAGGGGTCTGGTATTGTTTAACATTTTCATGAATGGTTTGGAGAGTGGAAATGAATGCACACTTAGTAAATTTGCTGATTAAACCAAGTTAAGTGGAGTTGCAGACACTGTGGAGGGTAAGACTAGAATCCAGAATGACCTAGCCTACCTGGAGAAATTATTTACTATCAAGCCAATGAAATTCAACAAGGTCAATTGCAAACTCATGAGCTTGGGATGGAATAACTACATACACAAATGCAGATGGGAATAGCCCTGATGGTTTATACCCAAGGGTGCTCATGACAGCGACCACCAGCTGATCACCTTCTCCATCCGCTGTAAAGTTGGCAAGTCAGTCAGTAATACAGAAGTCCTTGACTTCAGGAAAGCTGACTTTGACAAGCTAAGGAGGCTTGTCAGTGAGGCTCTAAAGGGCCACAACCTAGAAGGGAGGGGAGTTTGGGGCAAGTGGTTGCTCCTCAAGGGAGCAATCCTGGATGCACAAGCAAAGTCTATCCCATGTCAAAGGTAAGGCAGCAAAATGGCACAGCAGCCCTCTTGGCTCTCCAGGGAACTAGCAGACCTCCTGCATCTTAAAAGGAAGACCTACAAAGGACAGAGGACTGGAACTGCCACCAAGGAGGAATACTCTGCTCTGGTCTGGACCTGCAGAGAGCAAACCAGGAAAGCCAAGGCTGTGATGAAACTCCACCTAGCTACAAATATCAAGGACAATAAAAAGTCCTTTTTTAGATATGTGGGGAGCTGGAGGAAAAGCAAGGGCAACGTTGGACCCCTGATAAACCAGATGGGACAACTGACGACTGATGCCCATGAAAAAGCAAACTTGCTAAATGGGTACTTTACGTCAGTTTTTCACCAGTCCCATGGGACATCCCTGCCCACTGTGGGAACGTCTGTTCACCAGAGCGTCCCAAGGGATTACAAGATCAAACAGTCACAAACTCCACCGTTATAGATTCAGGCTGGACATAAGGAAGAACTTCTTTACTGTCTGAGTCCCCAAGGTTTGGAATAGACTGCTGCCAGAGGTGGTTCAAGCACCCACTTTGAATGCCTTCAAGACACGCTTGGATGTTTATCTTGCTGGGATCCTATAATCCTTACTGACTTTCTGCCCCTGGGGCAGGGGGCTGGACTCAATGATCCTTCCGGGCCTTTCCAGCCTGAATGTCTATGAAACCTATGAGTGGCTACGTTGAAGTATTGCAGAGAGAGACCTACAGCAGACCCACCACAGTAGACCATAAGCTGAATGTGAGCCAACCGTATGCAAAAAAGTCAACAATATACTGGATTTTAGTAACAGGAATGTCACTTGCAGATCAAGGGAAGTGATTCTTCTACTCGTTCAGTACTGATGAAGCTTTACCTGGAATACAGAATCCAATTTTGGGCCCCATACTTCAAGAAGGATATGTATAGATTGGAAAGAGTCCATCAGAGAGCAACAAAAATAATTGGAGGGAAGAATGATGTATGAGGAAAGCTTGAAAGAACTAGGGCTATTTAGTCTGCCGAAAAGCCTAGTGTGGGCAGGGGTGGTGGGAATCTAATAACAGTCTTCAGATGCATGAAGGATGATCATAAAAAGGATGGAGATAAACTATTCTCTGTGGCCATAGAGAACAAGACTAGGAACAATTGCCTCAGGCTGCAGCAAAGGGAATTTAGGTTCGAGATTAGGAGTAACTTTTTGACTATGAAGGTGGCCAAACATTGGAAAAGGCTACCTAGACAAGTTGTAGAATCTTTATCCCTGGAAGTTTTCAGAAGCAGGTTAGACAAACAGTTTCTTGGGATGATTTCTTAGTCAGAAATGATTCTACCTGGAGCCAGGAGCTGGAGTAGATGACTTTATGAAGTCCCTTTCCAGTTCTGCTTTCTTATGATCTTATGACCACATGAACTACAATGACATCAAAGCATATACAAATAGTATGGCTAAACACCAAAACGGAAAAAGTCTAAGTAATGTACCGTGGAATAAGAAAAGTCACAAGGAAATTTAAGGAAATCTTGTTTCTTTTGGATAGGGTCATGAAGATAAAAATTACCATAAAGAACAATCCAACACCGGGAAGATACGAACTATAGATATTTTCTGTTACTAATTTATATCATTCTCTGATGCGAATAAAGAATAATTAAAGGTTCCCACAATCTTCAAACTTTTGAAATGGAGAAACAAAGAGCCCATGCAAGAGATCTAAGCACTCAGAATTATGAGAGGAAGGGCAGGATGGAAATATCACACAAGCCTTTAGAAAGTGACTCAGCGTGACTTGACTGGAATTGTGCTCATTGGGTGAAGGAGCTGTATTACCTGCTTTTTATATCCTAATTGTGCTTTTGCTTCATTAGAAAAATACCATTTTCAAAAGTTAGAGATGAAATTAATGAGAATGCTCCCACTGACTTGGTGATGCCAGGAATTCACCTTGGGTTACTAGATGCAAATTGTGATATCTTCAATATGTATGTTGAAATTTGCTGACTTCTATACTTGTTGCTAATTTAAGATTGAATAATTGGGTTTTTATGGAATTGGTTGTAATCAAGGGACTGATTTTTTGTAGGTGTGATGGACTTTGGGTTTTATTGTGATATTTCTGTGTTAACTGTGTTCATGTTATACTATTTTAAGACTCGCTTTATCTTATTAGCCTGTGCACAGAGAATGAAGGTTTAAGTGTCAGGGCAGCTAGAAGAGATGTGCAGGAGAAGAGATTGTCCTTTAGCACCACCAGAGACTTGAATGACTTTGCTGACATATTAACAAAAGTGAGAAACCCAACAGCCAAGAGTTTCCCAGAAAAGATAAAGTGTCAGTGGGAGAGAAGACTGGAGAAAAGCAGCATGTCAGCTCCTGGAAAGAATATTTTCTCCATGCCAAATAACAAATATGTGTCTTCATCATTTTTAGATGATGTATAGGACTCAATATTCCATGGTTATGGTCAATAACAGCTTATTTCTATAATGTAAAATTCTAGCAGGGACAGGCAGATTTAATTTTTAAACACACTGGAGAACTAACTCTTCCACCAGGAACTCCTTCCAATAACAGGTATTGTCATGACTTAAATGAAAAGAGAGTCGCCCATTCTTGTTTTGGCAAGAAAAAGAAAGGAAAGAAAACAATTGGAAATTATTCCTTTTCTCTTCCATCCAAAGGGAGTGATACATGAACATACAAAGCAGAGGAAATAAGAGGCTCCGTCTTCTCCTCCTTACTCAGCTGAATAGTTCATTCATCTCAGTGCATTTTTTTATGTCTATAAATGCCACTTGTAGTTAAAAAAATGGCTTGTCAGATGGTTCCAAAAGAAAGAAAACTAGTACATAACGAGAATGAAAGAAGCCCATATTCCCTTTGTAATAGTTAGAATTAGAAGGCAAGGTAGCAGACTAATCAAGTACACTTTTCACCAGTTTTCATCTTAGAGATAAATTCACACCTTTGTTACAGTAACATCAATCTGTCAAATACTCTAGAGACTCTGAATCTTTGACTTGACAGGAGGATTAGGGCAAGGATAATGTGCAAGAATGCTGCTAATGAAGGGCAGGGTCTAGGAGATGGGTTTCTTCACTGATAGAAAACAATGGTCTTATCTTGCAATTAGCTGACATTAATTTAGAAATCCACATACAGTCAAGATTCAGTCCAGTTTTTGTTAAAGTGGCCCTTTAATGTTAATTATATAGGAAATCTGTTGCTGTGCACACTCTTTCTTCAAATTTAGGTACACCTAGAGGAGGTAGCTTTTGGCGGTGCACAGTAGAGGGGGCAGAACATTTCTGGCAGGTCATCACAGGTTGATCACAATGTCAATAAGTCACCCAGATTGTAAAGGGGTCTTTGGACATTAAGTCATCATAAAGGAGCCACATATAGCACTTGTGCTTGTTTCTCAAATTGAGCAATATCCCCAGCTTGTTGGCCATACCATCAAAAGAAGTGATCCCTTTCTAGAGTTTGAAGACTGCCTGGGGGACCATAAGTGACATGTGCCTCCTGAGGCTGGAGGGGGCACCACGACCACCCACAGGTGGCAACGCAGGCATCAGCAGCAAGGGCGGGCTGAGTGGGGACTGTCTGCAGGCAGCTGTAGCAGTGTCAGTGGTGGTTGGGGGGAGGCATGGCCAATTGCTAACTGGAGGGTGGAGGGGGTCCCCCACAGCCAGATGCCAAGCCTAGAAATGCCAGCAGCACTTCTAAGACAGGGGGGCACCAGTGCTCTGACTAGCCCCCCTGCCCATTGCCTAAACCAAGCCCACTTTCTCTCAGGGTCAGTTAGAGAGTTCCAAGTTGTAGGAACACCAGAATCCTGGCAGGACCCCAAGCTCCTGTACCCACAGAAGGAGCATTTCAAGTGCCCACTTCAGGTTCTTGGGAGGCTCCTTACTAGGCTCCCTCACAGTACAGCAGCAGGTCCTGCTGTCCACTCAGAATGCAGCCAGGGACTTGATCTCGGATGTTCTGGGTTGGGGACCACAATGTGGACCCAGCAGGTGATAGGCAAGATAGGACAAGAGAGTACATGGGAGATGGGGTACCTGGGGAGGCAGTGACGGAACACAGAGAGATGCTACCTGCCCCTGAGTGCTGGGCATGCACTGCAGACTTTTGGCACAGAGAATAGTGGTACCAGCATGAGGAAAGACTGCAGCTCTGTAGGGGGTACATCCTGAGGTTGTGAGATACCTACACTTGGGCTGTCAAGGTACAGGAAAAAGAGCTCAAGCTGGCTACACAAAGACTGAGAAGAGGCCAGGGCCATTTCAGACACCAGACTCCTGCCTGAGTCAACCTCCTCCCAACCCCAACACACACAGCCCTGGTATTTGCCTTGTGAATGCGGGCCTTCTAAGTCGTATCAGGACAGCCCTAGCAAGGGTCTGAAGCTTGAAGGAGATCAAGGGAGGGAATGCAGCAGAACACTGTGGGCTTAACTGCTCAACAGTTAGATGTTAGGAAGCTGGCTGTGGGGTAGGACCCAGAGAGTTCTAATGAATGGATGTGTGTCATCCTGGTGAGAAGTAGCTAGTGGTGTCCCTCAGGTTTTGTGCTTGGTCCAGTGCTTTTCAACATTTTTATAAGTGATTTGTATGTAGGGGTGAAGTGCTTACTGGCCAAGTTCTCAGATGAGACCAAATTATAGAGGAGCTTCTTCACAGTCAGTGTGTCCAGAGGTGGTGCAATCACCTACTCTGGAAATATTCAAGGGGAGACTGCATGGTCACCTCGCTGGGGTCACCGGACCCCAGTTGTCTTTCCTGCCTAGTGCAGGGGGACTGGATCCAATGATCTTGCAAGGTCCCTTCCAGCCCCTTACAGTCTATGATTCCCATTGATGATCACTGGGACAAAGGCTGGAAACAAAGCCCTGGAGTTCTAGCTTCTCCACCTGCCGTGCTGGGGACCCATGGGGGAGCAGGTCCCTGCCACAGGACCCTAGTCCTGATGCAGGGGTGCACTACAATCACAGGGGGATAAGCATCTGTTGGCCCTAGCCTCAGAGTGCAAGAAAGTACCCATGTGTTGCCAAGGGTCATAAGGTCACTGTCCCTGCAGGATGAGACTAAAACCTATGGCACATAGGCAAGGAGGTCTGGGTCCCTTGAAAAAGTGCAAAAAAACTCATGACCCTGGGTGAAGGGTTACCTCTCAAACCATCCACAATCCCACTGAAAGCCTATAGACCTCTCAGGGGGACAGTGAGTCAGGGGTCACCCACTTGTCCACCTCCTACATGGAAAAGTCCCTGGTTTTCACTCCTGAGCCTGGGACTTAGCATTCTGGCTTGAAACCTCCTCCTCCCCCAGGTTCTTGTTGAGGGTGCTGCCCCACCATTCAGCCTCCCACCCCACAACCCCCATCCTCAATCTTATATGCCCTTTCAGGTTATTTTGCCCTTTTCTTCCCTTCCACTTTCAATGGATAAAGGGAACAATTTCTGACAGTGAATGTTCAACTGGTTTTGTTAAACACATTTATTCTGTGGCAACTGCAAACATGTAAACTGAGACTATTCTCTTCCTCATGCCTCATTCTTCTCACAAGGAAAATATCTCACCAGTCAGAGTTCTTAGTGACCCCAGTTGCCCCATGGAGCCTGAGGAACCTGAGGCAGGAGCTGCATGGTGGACAGGTCCTTTCCTGATGCTGAGGTTCAGCCCCTTGGGGATTCTACCCCCACAAAGCCTTCAGGCCTTACTCATTCGGGGAATGTCCCGAGGCCCCATGGGTTGAGAAGTAATCAGCCAGGGGTTCCCAAATTTGGACTCCCTGTTAGTTCAGCTACCTGGAGTGCACTTATTGAGGTAAGAGGGCATTGTTGCTGGTCCTCGACCAGTTTCAATGATGTATCCTTGGTGCACTTTGCCTGGTAAGCACACTGTCTCTTCTGCCCAGGCTTTGTGAAATACCCCCTCTCCAGTCTCCAGATGTTGTGGAAGATGTGGTTGGCAGTGATGAGTCATGGCAGATTCTCCTTCTGGGAGAATGGGCCCCCAGTGGTGAGGGGTGGGACAAGAATTCTCAAAATTGATGTGGGGGGGAGGGGCACAGTCCAGGGGTGTAGCAACTGTTCTCCATCATCTGGGGGAGGATGGAGTTCTGGATGATGCTTGCACTACCCCACCCTAGCTGGCAAAGTTGTGAGTGAAGAGGCCCTAGTGGCCAAAACTATAACAGTATAGTTAAAGCAGGGGTGCAAAATTCACCCTGAGCCCTTACTCTTGCTTAATAGTGGTTTCTTTCAGCAATGTCCTGTTCACTTCAGAGAGATTTCTAGAAAAAATAAAATGCTATCTCAGCACAATGTACCAGAAGCTGGTTAAAAGTAATAAAAAATAGTCTGAAAAAAAGTAAAATGTTGGAGGTATTTTTCCCTCATTTTTTTAAAAATGATTAAAAATATAACAATTTGGAAGTGCAAAACTTTTGAAACAAAATCTTTTTCTAAACCTTAGTAAATATGAATGTTTTCAAAATCCTGCTATTATCCATCTTAAACAGGGAAATTTTCTTTAAAATTCTTCTGGTTTATTTTGAATTTCCAGTTTCAAAGGACCAGTACAAGTGTTCAGAATGCAACTGTTACTATATAAAGATGTTTATGAAGAGATTTCCTTTCAGCTGAAGTATATCACTGAATAACAATCATGTTTGTTAAGTGCTGTACATATACTACGTAATGCTTCATGGAAAAAAAAATATATATATATTTACAGAATCTGGGCAAACAGGACTGAGGCAAAAAACTTTTTTTTTCAAACTCTGAAGGGGGTTGTTCTGCATAGCACAGGCAAATTCAGATGTGATAAAAGAGTCCAAGAAGTTTTGGGAACTGAGTCATTTACTGATATAAGTGTAAGCAACGATGTTAAGACAGTAGAGTTGCATTCTCTTAAACCACTGCTGAATGGTCATCTACCACTAAACAAATATTTTCATAACTGGAATTTAATAACCCTTAAAGCTTTAAGAAGATGCTGGTAAATGGTCCTGGATTAGCAAGACATTTTCATAATAACTAGAAGCAGTACTAGTTTATCCACACCATTTTAAATTTTCCTTTACCTTGGGCCCCTGGAGGTTTCAGATTGTTTGTGTGGCCTACAATTTTATTCATTCTTGAGCATTTGTATTTGAGATTGCAAACATAGACATCTAATGCTGAGCCTCATGGAAGTTTCTATGATGTATCGTTTCTCTGTATATCAATGATACCAGGAGCACAACCCAATTTCAGAGAAGCTTAAAAATAAACTCTGGGGAAACTTTACTTCTTGTAATTATCACTCTGAGTTGGTAGAAAACATGTAACCTAGCAGTGGAAGAGTCTACTCTACAGTAAAATATAGATGGATGGGCAAGTAGGGCATGAACCCTGGGTGCTATCTAAATGGATCTAAGGGGGCAATTCATCCTTTTATCCCCTATCCTTCCCCCTTTGTGCTCTACACTTTCTCCGAAGCTGCTCTGGCTGTGGTAGCATGGAGGGCACTACTGTAGCACTGGCACAAGGTCAAGTTTGCTGCTGCAGAGAAAGATGTCAGATCTTTTTATTTATTTTTTTTTGCTGCCAAAAATTGATGTTTAAATGGCTTCTCAACACGTGTCTGCAGCAAAAAGAGGAGGTGAGATTCCCCTCCCCTCTCCCTGCAGCAACAAATTTCTGGCCACTTCTGCCGAGGGTGCAGTACTGACCAGTTATGCCTTTGAAACTCTTACTAATTCTCTAGTACTTTACTGTATTTATAGAATAAAGTGAAGGGACCAGATGTATTTTCTCTGAGGTTACTGGAAGCTTCGCTAGAGATTTGTTTGAGGGCAGGATCAAACCTATAATCTGTGCAACCCTACTGAGATCAGCACCTTGTGAGTGGTGCAGAAATCAAGTAGAGTTGTATGTTGTAACATGTCAGCTATGACCTCATATCTGTGTCATGGTAATGTAGTTTGAAGCCAGTTTTCAAATCTATAATTTTGCATAGATTTCAATGTCCATCCTCTGCTGTAATGGAGTGAGCGTGTGAGCTATCTTTATGAGTATTGTACATTAGGATATAGGCTTATCTTTTCTATGTGGAAAGCTTTTGTATGGAATTGCAAACTATTTTTAAATATATGCTGTCATATTTTTTTTCTTTTTTTTCTTTTGTGCTCAACAGATTGTCCAGCCAGACTGGGAAGAACAGCAACACTGCCGTCTCTTAGGTCACCTCGCTGTGAAGTATTAACATAGCAAGTGGCTAATGTATGCATACATGTGGGGACTGTTTTAACCCACGCTTCAAACCACAGCCATCAATTCATTGGTTTTAAAAAAAAAAAAACAAAAATAATAGCTCTTTCCTTGTCCAGCTGCAGCAGGCAAGAGCTGGAACATATGCCTATTTGAAAGAAGGGGTGGAGTACGAGAACTCTCCCCAGAGCAACAAAACAAAGACAACCCAATCTTCTTGGCAGAGCATGGAATGACTTAAATGCTCTATTGTATTAAATATGAATGAGCTGCCATTGTAGGATGCAGTGTGGGGGGGATCCTCTGTGTCGTCGATTAGCCACATGATTAACCAGATTACATGGGGAAACGACTAAGGTAAATAAGGCAAGCCTTCTGTCACTTCCTCCCTGGGGCCTGTAGAACAAGGTGCCTAGGATCCTGCCCTATTGTCTTGAATGGAAAGGAAAGGGCAGGGAGGGGCGGGAGGGAGTCATAAATTCTCTCGTTGCTGATAATAAGCATTTGAAACAGTGTGAAAATATCTTTCTGGTCAACTTATATAACAGAATTATTGATCCTTGTTACTACACAGCACTGAACCAAATTTCTTTGACTAAAGATGATTTCACATCCTCTCTTGTATTACAGGCACAGACTATGGCAAACCAGTGAATTCTGGTCATTAAGACTAGGTACGCACATTTGACTTCTTTAAATCTGCTTGCCCATTTTCTCTGCTACTGTCTCTATGGATTTTCCCCTTCTCCATGATCTTATTCCTGTGGGCAAATTTACTTCCCCAGTGAACTGGTTTATGGGTGTTACACCAAACTTACAGTACCTTATCCTTGGAGGAAAGATCTGAAAAAGCGTAATCATGTGGGAAAGTCTGGTGTAGCTTAACAGTCATAACAAGGAGAGATGCCTCTTGTTAGATCTCTGCCAGGGAAAGCAACAGCAGCTGGGATCTCGAATAAACATTAATGTAGGTTCAATATGGTTGAAAGGTGAAAATCCCAGATTTAAGAATGAAAACTCTAACAGAATTGTAACACTTTTAAAACCTAGTAACAAACAAAAGAGAAATTCTACATTTTTATTTTCTTTAATTTTTTTGTAGTCATTTCCAAGAGGAAAAGCAATTGCATCAAAAGCAATTAATATGCATGTGTTCATTCTATAAAATATATTGAATGCGGAACATACGCTGACATCATAGATTGTAATTTCTCTTTTAAAATGTCTATTCTTAGTTCCTCATCCTGCTCAGATTCATTTGTATGTTTAATTTGATGTATTGTGTGTCATCCCATTGATAGCTTATGTGGTAGCAACTTGTGCTGTATAAGTCTTTGTGGGGTTGCAGCTTTATGCTGTAAACTCTTTGTGGTAGCAGCTGTCTTTTACTCTGCATCTAGAATGCTTAAAATAATGGTTCCCAATGCAGATGGCTAGCAATGTCCACATTTATCAAGGTATTTTGTTTCCTGAAGTTGTATTAGGTACCTATGGGCATATTCTAAATCATGTAACTACCTAATTCTCTTTGAAATCCACTATGTCATTTTGAACCAGAAAATAGAAATATGTCATTCTGAACATGTCAAAAAAAGTTTTTGCCTTTTTTGAGCTTTTTCCAATTTTTTAATTCCTTCCAAAAATTGTTACCAAATTTGTATACATTTTCAAATATTACCCAAATCAAGCCATTGTTACTTCTGGATTCATTATCTATGAATATTCATAACTGTTCTAATTCATAGAAAAGCTTCCAAAACTTGGATATGTCTCATATTTGTCCCAGAGTATAATGGGTATTGTCCACTATTTTCCATATTGGCTGTAACTCACTGGGTGTGACTACACAAGACACTTTACTGCACATTAGACTAATCTAATGCATAGTAAAACGCCAGTGCCTACAGGTGCGGGGGTCTTACTGTGCAGTAAATTAGGCTAATGAGCCATTTTCTAGTACCAACAAAAATAGGTCCTAAATTAATGATATATTAGCTACTGAGCAGTACCGTATGTGTAGATGTTGACTAGGAGCAAATTACACCCAGTCAGCCTAGCTGGCAGGTGTCCACAAGGGGTGGGGAGAGTTGTCTCAGCTCAGCAGGATGCTCTTTGCCAGCCACATGGGGATCAGGATCTTCCTGATCCCCACATGGTTGGAAGAGTCATCCCTCCCTAGGCAGAGATGTTCCCTGCCAGCCAGGTGAGGATCAGGAGGGGTAGACATGCAGCTGGCAGGAAGTATGGTAGGCAGCATCCCCACTGAGGGGGACAGTTCTCCAGGCCATGTGGGGATAGGGACCAGCCCCTGTGCCCCTTGCCAGCCCTAGGATTGGCACCCAGGGGAGCTTGGAGCTCCCCCTGGCTGCTGCAGAAGAACAGAGCAGGAGCAGCCATGGACTAAACTGCTCCTATCCGGTGCTATTTGCTTCTGATGGGTACATATATGCCAGAGCTTTTAACAAGCCTGAATTTTCTGAAGAGGATATGCAGGCACTTTAATTGCACAGGTACATGAGCCCACTATTTCCCATGCAATCAATATCTGCTAGCCAATCAGGGACTAAGACACATGCCACAAATATTCAATCATAGCCACCTAGTGTGGTCATTTGACAGGTAAAGTCAAGTTGTGAAATGGTCTTCTTTTTCAACAGCCATATGGCATCTGATCTACAGTAAAAGATGATGAACATTCCTTTTCTCACCAGCCATGGCTTCTTGGGACTTCCTAGGAAAAAAAGAGGGGAGGGTAGTATGTCCCTTGTCAAAACTGCCACCCCTTATGGCACGTGTACTATGTCCCTTGTCAAGCACTGTGTATTTGAGATAACTATGCACTTAATCCTTGTTCTTCCCTCTATCAGAAACAAAATAGGAGCTACTCTTGGCCCTACCTCATTTGTGAGATGGGATGTGTGTAACGGCAGCACTGCATGCCCACTCTCAACTTGAGAGGAAGGGCAAGGCTGGATACTACTCTCCTCTTGCAGGCTTGTGCATATGTGCAAATGAGCCTGTGTGTGGGTACTTCTATTGGCTATCTCTCTGCATGGCTAGGAGAAGGGAACAAAAGTTCCTTGTGGGGCTCACAAACAGATTTGGTGAGTCATTGCAGAGGAGGGAAGTTCTGTTAGAGGCTTTTTATATTGATTTGTTAGCTGCTAAAAGGCTGCTGAGAACAAGTATGTTGATTTGCTGGTTGAGAGGGAAGGTTGAATTGATCTGATGTCACAGTGGTAAATTTTGTACATGGGGGTAAGTATTTCTGATGGAAAAAGAGCTTATTGAGTTATTGGCTAACTGAGGGGAAGAATTGATTGGAATAGGGGGTAAGGAATTGATTAACTGCAAGAATAAGTTGCTTTTCAAAATGTCTAGTACATTTTGAATATGTACTTTTTCCTCATGTGGCTCTCCTTTATGAAATGAGTAGGGAATGTGACTTGGTCCATTGCTGGAACCTCATTCTGCCATTTCCTTGTACTTCTGAAAATAGTGAGGCCTGCTACCATGTGGGACTTTTAAATATTCCCTTTGTAAGCATTGCTGGAAACATTCTCAGTTTAGTGTTTCTAAAGGGTTTGTTTGGTTGTTTTTCTTATTTTCCCCTGAAGTTGTGATTTATTCCATAGTTTAGTGAGTTTGCTGGTTTGTGTTCCTTGTCATTCCCTTATGGTACCTAAGGCCAGATTTTTTAACCAAGTTAGACACCTAACTCTCTTTGTAGTCACAGAATTAGGTGTTTTCTTGCTCATTTAAGTGTTCTTTTCAAACCCAGTAGACACCTAATTACTTTTGTAAATTTGGCCAGTACATAGAACAGTGGCTGTCTTTTTGCTTTGTATTGGTTCAGTGCCCAGCACAACCATGGTCCTTGCTTAGGACTTGGGTTTCTAAGTGCTAAAACAATAAAAATACTTTTTAATGATAAATGAGTTTAGTTGTATAAATATTGAATAAAGATTTTTTATTAAAGAAATGTTTAGTTTCCATTGGGTTTCTATATAAGGTTTATATAAAAAAGAGGGACAGAAATATTGTTTTTCCCATTTTACAAATGAGTCACAGAAAAGCTGAAATAATTGGTCTCAAGGATCTGAGAACTGTAACTCATTAGGGTATGGACAAGTAAAGTACAGCAAGTCAAAAAGCTGGGAGGTACTTACCACAGAACAGCTGATACATGACAACTATCTGTGTGCCCACTACTACCCTGCAGCAAGGGAAAGATAAGGGTGAGACTACACATTACAGTTAGCATGTGTGAACTCCAAGGAACATTAAACCTGTGTTAAACTTAGCACATTCTGTGAGCAGTTGCACATTAAGGGTTAATACCCTCTCATGCACTGCTCAGATCTGCTGCAAGAGGGCTGGTGAGTAGCAGCATGGCCAGGAGCTACAAGTCTGCTCCATGCCTGCCCCATTTGCTGGCTCTCTAGCAGCAGTATAGGCTGGAGGAAGGGCCCGCCCATGCTGCTCGGCAGTGGGGAGGGGACATGGTGAGTGGGGTGGTGGGGTGAGTAGATGCTTGGCAGAGGAGGGGCCAAGAGAGGCAGCTTGAGCCTGATCTAGGTGCATGGGGAGCTGCCAGGCACACCTGTGGCTGCTGGACAGCTCCTTGCCCCGTCCCTGCCGTTCCCTTATCCCAGTGGGGAGATTCTGGACAACTATGGGACCTAGTAAAGAGAGCAAGGGGGCAGCATGGATTTGATCTGGGGTGTGGGGTCCTACCCCACTCTCTCCCAGGGCATCCCAGCAGCTCTCTACCCATCCACTTCCTCCTATTCTGCCCTCTAATCCTACTTCCCTCTCCCTTACCCATGTCCTCCTCCCTTTTGAATCCCACTTCACTTTTTTCCCCTCCCACTCACCTGATGCCTGGCTCTACCTAGCTGTCAGTCCAGAATTGTAGAGTCCTAGATGACAGCTAGTCCACCTGGGAGCAGTGCCTCCTGGGGTAATGGGGGACTGCAAATTGGTGGTCAAATCTAACCTAAGTTGAACAGCCAAAAGTTAACTTAAATGGATCTGTGTAGCACATTTCAAAGATAACCCTCGCCCAAAGTGGTGTAAGCTTAATATGCCTAGAGGCTACTTAGCAGGTATTAATGAGCTTTAATGTATGATTGCTTGCATTTTAAGTGCTCTTAATATGGGCTAATTGTAACCTGTAATCTCATTCTAAGATGTGGGGATCTTCATCTGGGTTTTCTTGAGAGGCAAACTACTGTTGTTTCATTTGCCATGTTATGAGTGGGCATATAGATAGTTTCCATATAGCAGCTGTTACACAGAAAGTCTTCTTCTTTTAACTTGCTGTAATTTGTTTGTTTGTCCATGTCTCAACAATGTCTTAAAGAATGTTTCTTCCCCTTGCCTGGGAAGTTATTTTTCACTGGGGCCACCAAGGAAGCTTACTCAGTGAAATTTCTGTTTGTTATAGGGCAGCAAGGAACAAGTCCCCAAAGGTCACTGCAGTTATTCATAGTTTCATAGTTAGAAGGGTCAGAAGGGACCTGAGCAGATCACCAAGTCCGAACCCCTGCCATGGCAGGAAAGAGTACTGGGGTCAAACAGCCCCAGCAAGGTGATTGTCTACCCTTGTCTTAAAGACCCCCTGGGTAGGAGCCAGCACCACTTTGCTTGGAAGTTGGATCCAGATCCTAGCCACCCTGACCGTGAAGTAGCGCCTCCTGATGTCTAATCTGAATTTACCCTCTGCCAGCTTGTGACTGTTATTTCTAGTCACTCCTGGTAGTGCTTGGGGGAACAGGGACTCCCCCAATGCTTGCTGGTCCCTTCCGACTAGTTTGTACATGGCCACTAGATCCCCCCTCAGCCTTCTCTTGAATAGGTTCAGGTCCCTCAGTCTCTCCTTGTAGGGCCTGCCCTGCTGCTCCCTGATCATGCGAGTGGCCCTTCTCTGGACCCTCTCCATATTGTCCACATCCCTCTTGAAGTGCAGTGCCCAGAACTGGATGCAATAGTCCAGCTGCAGCCTGACCAGTGCCGCATAGAGGGGGAGGATCACCTCCTTGGACCTGCTTGAGATGCATCTGTGGATGCATGACAAGGTGCAGTTGGCCGTCCTGACTTCATCCCCACACTGCCGGCCCATGTTCATCTTGGCATCAATGATGACTCCAAGATCCTTTTCTGCCTCTGCACCGATGAAAAGGGAGTTCTCCAGCCTGTAGGTATGCTGCTGGTTCTTCCTCCCCAGGTGCAGTACCTTGTACTTATCAGTGTTGAAACCTATCCTGTTCTCATCCGCCCACCCCTGTAACCTGTCTAGATCCAATTGTAGCCTATTCCTTCCTTCTAGCGTGCCTACATCCCCCCCACATCTTAGTGTCATCAGCAAATTTGAACAGGGTGCTATTTACCCCCTTGTCCAAGTCACTGATGAAGATGTTGAACAGTGCGGGCCCGAGGACCGAGCCCTGCAGAACCCCACTGCCCACATCTCTCCAGGTCGAAAATGATCCATCCACTACCACCCTCTGGGTGCAACTCTACAGCCAGTTGGCGACCCATTTGACTGTGTAGGTGTCGACACCACAGTCCCCCAGTTTTTTAATGAGAACGGGGTGAAACACAGTGTTGAAGGCCTTCCAAAAGTCCAGAAAGATTATGTCCACTGCTACCCCTGCATCTAAGGATTAGGTGACCTGGTCATAGAAGGCCACCAGGTTGGTCTGACAGGACCTACCTCTAATGAACCCATGTTGGTTGCCCCTAAGCATAATCTCCCCTGCTGGCCCCTTGTGGACATGTGCCAGAATAATTCTCTCAAAAAACTTATCCAGAATTGAGGTAAGATTTACTGGCCTATAGTTTCCTGGGTCCTTCTTCCTCCCTTTTTTTGAAAATGGGTACCACATTGGCCCTCTTCCAGTCCTCTGGCACCACACCAGAGCACCACAAGTGCTCGTAAAGCCATGCCAGTAGTCCCGCAATGACCTCAGCTAATTCCTTTAGCACTCTGGGGTGGAGATCATCCAGACCAGCTGATTTAAATACATCCAGCCCCTCCAGATGTTACCTGACTAGGTTCTCACTGACCCTTGGCCTAGGTGCGCCTCCCCTGGGGCCTGAGGGGGGCCCAGTGTGGGGGCTGATCTGGTCCCTGCTCAGGAAAATGGAGGCAAAGCAGTTGTGAAATACGTGAGCTTTGTTGTCTGGTGTGATGACCAGATTTCCCAGCGTGTCTTGCAGGGGCCCCACGTTACCCGGTACCTTCTTTTTGTCCCCTATGTATTTAAAAAAGGACTTCTTGTTGTCCTTGATCTGGATAGCTAATCCCAGTTCCATCTCCACCTTGGCCTTCCTGACCGCCCCCCTGCATCTCCGAGGAACCACAGTACAGTCGTCCCTGGTGATGGCCCCTCCCTTCTATTGGGTGTACACCTCCCTTTTAGTTAGGAGACAATCCTAGATGCTTTTGGTGATCCATGGGAGCTTTTGTGCCCTCCTGCTCCCTTTGATCCATGTTAGGATTACTTCCCTTTGGGCTTGGAGGATTCTCTCCTTAAAGAGCAGCCACTGTCCTTGGACACCTGGGATGGAGTCTAGTGTTTGAACGTTACAATAATCTCCCTGCTCCAGTGACATTACCTTAGGAAATATGATTAAACTAAATGTTACAGACTGCTTTGACTTGAGAAGAAGTATTACTGCTCTTTTCCTTCCCCTAAACCTCACCAGTATAGGAAGATAAAATGGGGATGACTTTACAGCAGGGATATTGGACCTGGTGCGGTCAGTAGCTGCACTGCCAAACTTTGAAAATAAAATAAATGGTGAGTAGTTTTCAACTGCTGTAAAATACTTTATTTCTCAAGTAATAAGCCAGAAATATTTCTAGCCATTAACTACCTATAAAAAATAAGCCAGCCTACTTCACACAGGAAATTATTTAGAAAAAGGCTTCAAATAATTTACACTTTAAAAAAAATCCTCTTTTAAAAAGTATTAAGCCAATAGGAGCAGCTTAGCTCAAATGCACCCATCCCAGATAATCCAGCTTCCACCAATATGTTACTAATCTGGCACCACTGAAGGAAAAAGGTATTTCAGGGATATTTGTGCAGCTGAGAAAGATTTTAAAATTTAAATTCTTAATGGGAAACTTATGAACACACTAGAGCTGAGCGAATATTTCATAATGAATAATTTATATGACAATAACAATAATAATACTATTAGGCTGCTATAATTCATGCTGTGGCTAACAAAGATCAGTTCATATTATTAGGAAGGCGGAACCTTATTTTTGACAGCTCCTTGTTACTCCACTGCTGCCCTAAAAGAGAGTTGGTTCATAAAAAGAAATCTGGCCCAATACATAGAAACCTAATTGTTTTGGTAAAATTTCATGGCAGCTAGGGTTATTCATTACAAAATAGCCAAATAGAAATAATTTTCTGCTTATGAAGTTATAAAATGTTCACTGTGCAGTGTCACTTTAGAAAGTTTCTTCCAAAAGATGGCTTGCCAGCTCACAGTTGGTTCAAAAAAAATTTGTGTTGTACATTTGTCAGGGATGCTCTAAGGGGTACGGAAGCTGACAGATTACAAGCAGGAGTTGACAGCTTCACTCCAGTTACAGCTGATTAAAGACTGCAGAGGCCTGAGGGCGCCAATCTTTAAAAGAGGGCCACTAAAAATTCACCAAAGCACTTGCAGCCTGCATATTTTACATAAGCTGGAACTGAGAACTAAGTACTGAACTAGGTAATCAGCCACGTATGCACTCCTGGAAGTGTTTAATATAAGAAACAAATGATGCTTGCAAAACAGCTGAAAATCACCAAGGAAAATCTTACATACGTGTTTGAATGGAAATGACAAGGCAATAGGTACAGTGATACAGTAGTAACAAATCACTTCAGGCCTTACTTTGTGTCGTGATAATGTGGCCCAATGTTGTTTTGTCATTTCTTCACAGTTCACAATTCAATTGATCCTATGAGTGATAAAGTAATATGTTTCTGAATGAGTGTAGCACAGCAGAAAAACTAACTGAAGTAACACACATAGGATTTTTCTGCACTGTATAATTTGTAAACATAAGCAGGCTATAAAATAAAGATAGTATACATGGTAACGGTTGTCATCAGCATGAAAATCCCTAAATACAAAGTGAGTCACTGATAAAATACTGAACAGGTCAAAACTGGACAAACCCTGCAAAGAGAATATACCCAGAGCCAAGTCAGTGTACAGGAAAGTAGCATGGACAGTATTCAGTGTACAGGAGAGTAGCATCATCAGGAACAGGCTCTTGAAACTTGGAAAAATATCAGCAGTCGCTGACCTCTTCAATTTAAAAACAGCAATATGGTACCCTGCTGGCTAAGCCTTCTCCTACAGATGTGTGCCTGGAGGTGTACTAAGGTGAATTTTCCAAATACCTACAATACGGCTATTTTTGTAAATAAGGATACTTCGGGGTATACTTGTCTGCAGAACCCTGCTTGAGTAAGGGCTCCAGAACAGAGTATTATGATGACCTTAAAGCAGCATGTAGTCAGTGCTATATCATTACTTGTTAGAAGAAATAATCCTGGCCGAGACTTTCAGGTGTGCCTGGTGACATAGGATACTTCAATTTTTAAGACTCCAACTTGGGAAAGCCTGCTTAGGAGAGTGGGTGAGCAACACTTCTGAAGTTGCATTCAAGACAGGAACTCAAAATCACTTGGCAATCATAAGATTCTTGATCCCTTGCATTTTTAAGCAAATATCTGAACATTTGCTTTGGACTGTCTCTCCAGAAACTTCTTGTCCAGTGGCTTGCAGCTGCCACAAGAACCAGTTTCACCCCATTGCATCAGCGATGGTGACTGAAATGACATGCTGTGGTACCCTCTTAGCCTGTCTGCTACCCACCCTTTTGCAGGCTCCCTGCCCTTCCCAACCCTTTAGTACTCACCACATGCTTCATGTGCAACTTAGTGCCTCATCCCTGCTGGCTAGGTGGCCCTGGATTCTGTCCATTAGGGACCAAGAGTCAAAGTTTAGGAGACTGCCCTAGGATAAGTAAGGGAGGAACTTAATCCAGTGGTTCCCAGTCCCCTGTGATCTGGAGTCCCCATTTGTGGGGGGTCCACTGCTGTGCTTAGCAACATGCCCTGGGCTAGACAGAACTAGGGGAGCACACCCCACCAGCATCCTGAATATAATATGATTAGAATAATATAATCAAATAATATTATATTAATTAATATAATTACAATGTGTATATTCAAATATTCACCATATGTTAATATTAGGTTATTTTAATGGTGTGCTGTTGAAAAGTTTTGAAGGGGTGCCTTGAGTCAAAAAGGTTGAGAATTAATGTTCTTCTTGTAGAAAATGTGTGCGCGCCCCTTCTTGTTTTAGAGAAGTTCCTCATTTATAACACTCAAATGTACAGAACTTCACGTCATGTGCTACCATGTCCACACTGGAAATATATGCCAGAAAGTCTTGCAATTGCTGAAGGTGATCATTTCCTAGATAGCTAAAGTACCTTGTCCTTGGTTACACATGCTAGGAGAGCTTAATTGTTGCAATGTATTTCTCTAAATTCTCTCCCAGGTTGAGAGAATTTAGAGAACTGTCTCACTACCATGACCAAAATGAAAATATCTAAATATACATGTACATACCACCACACAAACAACTATAATAAAATACCGCAATTATTATTATTTTTTTGATTACTGAAATCATTAAAGAATTTTTCTTTTATTGTTCTTAACAGGAGCATTCCATTAACCAACACAACTGCCTTTACCTAAATTTCAATCTTGATTTATTAACACCAGAGGCTTGAGTCTTTAAAATGTTGATTAAAAAAATCATGTGGTCTTTGGAATATTTTGGCTATGTGCTAATACTTAAAAATATATAATAAATTGTGACTCTGCCTTAAAAACAAGAGCAAGATACTGTATGTTAAAGGAAAGACGTTTGTGTTTGTTATGGCTTTTTATCCAGTAATGGAAAGCTAATGGTTTAAAGTTCCAGAATGAAAGCTTTGTTCAAAGGCAGTTTCTTTGTATAATTAATCTTAAGTAATGCTTTTGCTATGTATTTTCATTTACCAAACTGGAAAGAAGACTTTAAAATGTAATCCACTTCTAGAGGAACATGCATAAGATATGTTATTAAAGAAAAGAAATTTAAAAGCGTCTTTAGCTCCCTGTGATGTGAAGATGCTTGTAATCCAATTCGCACAAACTTTCCAACAGGACCTTTTCATTAGTTTCATCCTTTAGTTGGTTTTTAAAAAAACAGATATTCAATCTTAATTTTTTTAAACTGTACAAGTCAAGGAATTTGCTGATTTTTTTCCCCTTGTGAGCAACAAGAATCTCTTTGGACTAGTACTCTGTCTGGATATGTGTTTAAGTATATAAATAGATGGAAATGTCTGCATATATGCACATCCAAGAGATCTCCCTTCCTGGGATAGTATCTTCAGCATTCAGCTTAACTTAGTATATACTGGAATCATTACACTCTGCCTCAGGATTTCAGCTTTTCTTAAAATAGTCAATAAAAATGAATAACAAGAGGGTAACATAAATTTGACATCACTGAACCAATTTCTCTTTTTACATAAAATAATGCTTGAAATTCATCCAGCAGAAAATTTTATGAATGTAGTAGACATATTGGCATTTTGAGTAAACTTGGAACCTAAAAAAAAAGACAATGGAATGATTTAGAGAGTGAGTTTAGGAGAGCCAAATGTGTTTAGTTTGCACCATTTATTTCAAAATATGCATTCCCTTTTTTAAAACCCCCCCAGAAATTCCAGTGGTGAATACATGCCAATATTCCAGTTCAAACAAGGTGTTTAGCGGTGGCTCAGCACCTGTTTTCTTATCTACCTACTATCTACTAGTCTTGCTTGCTTGTAATCTAGATTTATGTTAAGTCTACCCTTTCCCTTCATTTACAAGGTCCTGGGACATTCAGGTAGCCAATCTGCCCTTAAATATGTCTCTTAGGAAATGGTGCTAATTAGTATTGGAATTTACAGCCTTCCATTTTATTGACTTGTCCTACTTTCTTCGATAATTAACTAATGAGTAAAGTAATGAGCTATGTTAGTCAGTCATGCTGTTCAATTAAACAGCAAATCAATTATTGAAAATAGCTTCGGACAGCTCTTATGTTGCCATGATATGTGTATGTGTGTGTGTGGGCGCATATTTAATATAAATGCAATTATGCACTAGGTGTTACAATGTCAGTCTCTGTAATGTACATCATTTATGAAGTCCTTTCTGGTGGCAGCAAGAAGTGGCTCAGCAGCTTCCCTGAATGCACATAGTTTGTCCACGCTACTCTTTTTCTTAATAATTCTTGAGTGTTTGGCCTTCATGGAGTGCATGCCAGATATTCCTACAAAGGAGGCTCAGATACCACCTTCAAAATAAAGGGAATGGAGGTGGGATTGATATATTCATGTGTCGTCACAGCCATTAGACTTGTTCCAGTTGTGCATGTTCTCTCTCTCTCTAAAAATGGTCCTTGAGTTCATTTGTATGACTACAGATGACCATTAGAGAGCAACAGACAAATATTACCATATTTACTTGCATATCACATATACCTTTCCCTACAAAAATTACCCAACCAAAATTGAGGTTCATGTCTGTGAGGGAGCTGATTTCTGTGCCAGAATAGGAGCATAGAGATGCTGCAACAGCTGCTGGAGGCTATACTGCCCTCGGGTCACATGTAGCAGGGGTGGAGTTCACTTTTCAGTTTCACTTGCTCCCCTGGCTGCTCAGGGTTTCCTTCTCCCACAACTACTGCCAAATTGGCAGAAGATTTTGGCTGAGGAGCCATGACTCCAAAACAATAATTTTTATTTTATTTTGCCTTCCCAAAACAAGGTGCATGTCTTATTTGAAAGTATGTGATATGTGAAAAATATGGTAATCTTAAAAGCTCTCTCTGTATCCTGCTCACAGCATATTTCAAGGTCAGCAATGAGCAAAACAAACAAGTTAAGAGTTTTCCTCCACAAGGTCTTTTAATGCTCTCCCTTGTTAGCTTTTTTTGATTTCAACAGTCCTCTTGTATATGGCAGTACTGTCATACTGGAGGTCTCCACTATCCTCTTAATTTATATTGATCAAGCCAGGAAGAGGTATGGGGCTCAATGTGAGAGGAGGCACTCCACATGAACTCCTGTGAAGCCCTTGGCAGTTCATGCTCCCAAAAATAGCTATTTTGGACCTGACTTCTCTTCCAGGAACACAGCTGTTTTAGCTCAGAGAGGGTGGAGAGGTGGTATTGGTGGTGCAAACACAAAGAAATTTCCCTGAGGATCTGAAAGAAATGCATTATTTCAATAGTTCCCAAACTCTGACAGACTGTATATTACCAATTTAAAATGATACAGCCTTAGTACCACCAGCAAATTTTTCATATACATAGGTAACAGACTATGTATTAAAATGGAGGCAGGGGCAGGGGCCCACCCATGTCCCTGGGGTGTACACAGTGGCAGGAGCCCACCCATGCCCCTAGACAAGCCACCCAGGGCTCTGACCATCCCACAACCTGTCTTGGGGCCCCATTCATCCCAGGCCCTGTCCCTGCCTCTGTTCCACTCCCTCACTCACCATGGGGCCTTGATCTGCCTCCCTTCCCCTTCTGTCCCCCACACCCCTTCCCTACCACATACTTACCTCCTGGGTGCTGCTCCACTAACAGCTGGGCTGCATTCCTGGCCACCTGCAGCAGGCTGCAAGTGGGTGTTTGTGTCTGCATGCACCCCTCCTCCCCAGACTTCCATTGCTTATGCACGTACCGCTCACAGGTTGTCTGTGTACCACTGGAGGTATGATTACCATAGTTTGGGAATCACTACACTATTTTATTAATTCCTTAATATGTAAAGTGAAGCTTTGCTTATGGATTATCAGAGGCACTTTCAGCCAACTTTCAGTCTAGAACATAGTACATTCAGCTCTACAGCCTTCCTGCCTCTTTGCACCCCTTTGCTTCCTACCATTTATGTTGTCTGATGGTTGCATGTGCATTAATGTATATTCTGAATTTCTCTATTGCAATCCAAGGCCTGAGAAGGAGGTTTTTGGCTTGCTTCTTCTTTTTCTCTTTTGTTGGTGAGTGTTAAAGGAATTTGCTTTGGATTGAATTGATGCTTTTATAAGGTTCCTTTTCCAAACTCTGTTGAACAGTTACCAGATCAGGGCCAGTCTCTACTTGCTTATTTTTTACTCTGATAATGAGATTAAAGATGAGATTTTACTTACCTATCAGAAAAGATTACTTTATCTTAGCTGGGGTAGAATCAGGAGCTTGTGGACCTTTAGAAAAGACCTGGGCTGCTTAGAGATGAAACAAAATGTCCTGGTGCTTTACCATAAACTCTGCCTGACATTGTGCTGAGCCCCATGCATGCCCAGAAGAGGCACTATGATAATTGGACCAGGCTCACCCAATGTCTGTATAGATTGGGGGCTTTAGTGGGGCTTTAGTGGGGCTTCTTGGCACTTTTATCTAATAGCTGATTAAATCAGCTATTAGATAAAAGTGCCAAAAAACACTGCTGTAGCACCCAATCTATACAGACACTGCAGAGCTGAGTCAAACTAATGTGCTTCTTCTGCATTTTTCCCCCACACCTTTCAGTGCCTCTCATGCCTTGAGCAATATATGAGTGCAGAGAATGAAATGGGAGAACCAATGAGAGAAGGCATGTCAGGCAAATTTTTGGGAGCTGAGGCAGAGGGTATTAGACCCAAGGCAGACCAAAGTAACAATGGGAAGACAAAATTAAAAATGCTTTGGAAAAGATACGTGAAGATGTGGTGAGGTGGAAGGAGATTGAACAAGATAGGAGGAAACGGGAAGCTGTAGTTAAGTGGTTATAGGTCTCTGGGGCCTGAGAGACCAGCGAGAGCTTTGTTCTAATTTTTGTACAGAGCTACAGGTAGGGTTGTGTGGAGTGGTGTTGTAGGGAACATTTTCACAGTTTCAGAGAAAAAAAGTTTGAAAGGTAAAAGATATGAGATTGAACATTCAAATTTTATTTAATTTTTTAGGCCAGTGCCTTGAAACTAAAGTAAGGCAAATACATCTGGGATCATAATTATTTTCTGTGTCACAGCTCTAGCTCAATGGACTCCTGGTCCATGGCTGGAACATATGAGTGCTATAGCAGTATGCATAATAATAATATATAGCAACCTAAATGAAAGCGGCCTAATGGACAGAGAAGCAGGGTGCACTCAGGGGAAAAAACAAAATAAAGCAAAAAAGGCCCCTTATCAAGGTGCATAAATATAGAATTAAGCATATAAATTTAGGCACCAGAGTTTGAAAATATTGGCTTTAACCATTCAATCGAAACAAGATCTGTAAAAGAAACAGCAAACCAAAACAAATCAAAGATAGTTTGAAAAAGGCAACGTAAAGTTTTCATTTCTAAACAGTTTCAGTTCACTGTTTGTGCTCATTACTGAGAATATTCAAGGAACACAAACATTCCCATATGAATTAAATTATAATTTACATATGAATTACATTAGAAATATGAGCTACACTAAAGAGATAATTAGTGCTGTCCTGGTTATGTGAAGGCAAACAAAATTAAGTTAGAACATTTTCAAAGCTAAGTTTTGTTTTGCCTTCTCAACTAAGCTGGTTTAATCAGTGATAATACCTGAAATAAATCTCCTAAATAGAAAACAATCATACTGTGAGAAATGCTATTAGTAAGTCCTCTGTCTTTGTAAATCATATGGTCAAATAGGACTACAATGTGATACTATGCTATACGCGTTTTGCTTCTGCTGAGTGCCAGTGATTGAAGGTGGTAGTTTCTGATATTTACAGGGAACAGATGTACTGTAGCTTGGTGTCAAAATGCTGTTCCAGTGATGAGTAACAGGGAGCCTCTGAGGACCTGTGTATTGTGGGCTGTTGGTGTTTTGTTGTTGGTGGTGGTGGTTTTAAACCTTTTAAATGAAGGAAAAAGACAGAACTATCACAGGAAAATGCCAGTGCTTATATAGAGAGAGCATGGAGGGGGGGGGGGAGAGCAAAAGGGAGAGAGAGATTAAAATACCAAATGGAAGCAGTCTACCTGTACAGCAGTGCCTCAGCTCCTAAACAGAGCTCTGGTTTATGAGTGCCTAGCCTAATGAGCTAAACTCTGGTGACCATAAAACTGAAATATAATTATGACATTAAAGATGCCTATATTTGAACTTAATTATTAATTAATTTAATGAGAGAATAGGAGGTTGTAAAATTGCTAATTAAATGGCTCTGTAAAACTGCAGACGGCAGAGGATTTACCAAATGATGAATCCCACAACAGTATTTGGGCTATATCAATATTCTATTAATATACAGTATGCCAGAGGTAGTGGCTAGTATGCTACTCACAGTTAAGCCGATGTGACAGGCATACAGAGTGAAAGAAAATGAAGGACATAAAATCCCAAATGACAGCAACCTTGAAGACGTTCTCAGCCCCCACCTCCTTGGCAGTTACTGAAATCAGTTAAATAAACTCAGAAATTCAGGAGAAAAATCAATCTTACCATTGCAAATGTGAATAAATTGGCTTGAAGCAAATGACCCATCTAGGGTCTCATGCATTATGATGTTGTGTGGATCTGTGTTCGCATGCAGGAATGGTCAGAGCTACTCTGAACTTCAGTGCAACTGGGAGGGAGGGAGTGTGTATGTGTGTTGCATGTACATGAAAAAGATGCTGAGCCAGAAAAAATAACTGTCCCTTTCTGATTGGTGAAATTAAACTCAAATTAACCTTCACGGGCTCAGTCTGAACCTATGGGGGACAATTCTGCATTGTGAACATATGAGGAATTTCATTGTAGTGGATGATGGCAGGGCCATTTTTGATAACACTCATTAAAGAAAAGGGGGAAGCAGTGTGAGAAGATGTTTTTCCTTCATTATTTAACCTAATTCATAGCTGATTGTCAAAAGATTTTTTGTAGCGATGTTGCACCCAGAATGTAGCTGAATATTATTGACCACAGGGATTTAAAAGAATGGGTATTGCTATATACAGTACTTTTATTTTGCATATGGGAAGTATTAAAATAGGAAATGGGAAACAGTGCTATGTGATACATTCTCAGGAAGATAACTCTAAATACAGTACATGAAATGCTTTTAAACAGTTTTGTGAACCCTAAGAACTATTGCTTTTGTACATCCCTTATGGCATAGCATTTTCTATATGACTTTAATTTTTATTTAAGAACAGCATCCTGATCTAGAAGAAGAGAAGAGATTTGACAAGAAGTCTCAGAAGCAAGATATCAAGAAAATATAGATTACATCTCCTAATTCAAATGAAATAAATCTTATTAAAACAATAACATTTCTGTTCCCCACTTCTGCAGTGGTCTTTGTGTTAAAACAGATGTCACAGAATTCAGGAAATCGAAGCTGAAATCCTGGTTCACTGAAGTTAATGGAAGTTTTCCTATTAACTTGAATGGGGCCAGCATTTCAGCACTGAGTTCTGCTTCCAGTTCTGCAGTAGACTTTCTGTGGGACATGGGCAAATTACTTAATTTATCTGTGCTTCTATTTCTGGTTTATATAAAAATGGGATTTATACTTTCCTATCAATTACTATTGATGTTTGAGAACCTTATGTAGAAAGTTCTGTGAAAGTATGAATTACTATTGTAATCTGTTTTCATGGTTGGGTAGAATTTTCAGAAGCACCTAAGTAACTTAGGGAAATAAATGTATTGACAACCTGCTTTATTTATTGGTTCAGGACAATGTTTTCGAAAGTGACTAGGGATTTTTGATTTCTGCCTTCTACAGACGTAATTTGGGGCACATTAAAGGCAGTGTTTTTCATGTGTTGGGTACTCAGCACTAGATGAAAATCAAGTTCTTTTCACATACCTCAAGTGAGGCACTCTAATATTGTGACTGCTTTCCATCACCAGTTACTCGGATCCCAGAGTAGTTGGCTTGGTCTAAGAATCTGAAGAGGACTAGTCACTTGTGCAAAACTTCACCAAAAATTAGAAACGATTTCAATCATTTTCTGTATCAGAGCATGCACAATTAATATATCAATAGATAATATATATTATTATTACATCATGCCATGAAGATTAATGGGTTAAAGCCCTCAGACTATGCACCTTACTAAAAATACAAGCAGGCAACTATTCAGCCCAGTGAGAGAGAGACAGTCAGGAACTCTGAGGACTTCACATTTGGCCAAAGTTGCCTTGACACAGCCTTTCACATAATGGTCTCCAAAAAAATATAAAAGTTTGAAACGACTAGTGCCTTGTCACCAAAAGTGAGCTTCTTGAGGATATTATGATTGCTTTTTTAATAACTGCTGGCTATTAAACATGGTATGAAATTAAAAAAATGAACACCGTATCTTTCTTTTTAGATTTAATTGACCAGGAGGGGATGAGTTCAATCATATCATAGTCTGAAGCTTACCAGCACTTTCATAAGTTCAGCAAGCAACATCTGTTTGCACTCAAGGCAAGAAAATAATTTTTAAAATCTCATTTTTGATCTCACATTGATAGAAAGAAAAGGTAGTAGGGTCAGTGAAGCATAAGGCACTATTGGTGAAAGTTCAATCTTGCTAAGCTTACAAGTATACAACTTTGTGAAGATAAGGCATCAACAATATATTTATTATGATGAAACCATAGAATTTTGATCAGTGTTTTATGTTTCCTTTTTTTCAGGTGGGAGGGCAGGAGGGGGAGGGAGAGTTTTGGAGACTTTCAACAGCCATGACCCCAAATGAGGCAGAGTATAAATTCTATGGCCATGTCCAGATGAGCAGAGGTGTGCAGTTTGTGGCACCATAAACCTCTTTGTGGTGCCACCAAGCAGACATGGGGAATGTTAAAACCTGCCCCACACTGTACATTTGCAGTACAGGGCCAACATTTGCTACCAGGAAATCCCAGTAGCAAAAAAAAAAAAAACACACGCCAGGAAAAAATGCGGTGTGGTGCATGTGGCAGAAGCATGTGTTGCCAGCCAGAGTGTCTCTGCTCCTTCAGTTGTGCCCCAGCTCCTCCAGCATGCCAGGAGCCAGGAGGAGCCAGGCACAGGAAGTTCTCCTAAAGCAGGACAATTTGTCCCTTCACAAAGCACATGTACAGGAGCATGTGCTGTGGCAAAAAAGTAGCCGCGCAAACTTGTGCCAATACTATTTTTGCTGCTGCAAGTGCATGTCCCTGCACATGTGGATGTGGCCTATGGGTTCATCTGGTGTATTTTCTTTTTCTTTCTTTCCCCCCCATAAAGATAACATGGACATCTTACGGAGGCTATTACATTTATCAGAGAATCAAGAAGTGATTTTCCTTGCTCATGGACAATCAACATTATGACAAATTCCACAATTAACCATAATGTTGATCCACAAGATGGAAAAGAAATGAAACTACTATTTTGCAAAGTAGCTATACTAGCTTTTCCAACACTAATAGAAATGTGTGTGTGTGTGTGTGTGTGTGTGTGTGTGTGTGTGAGAGAGAGAGAGAGAGAGAGAGAGAGAGAGAGAGAGAGAGAGTATGGGTATGTGTGTACACACACACACACACACGGAGAAAACAGCCAGAACTGTGGAGTGTGACGATGGCTTTTCTCATAATTGTTTTCTGACCATAGGCAAGTTTTTTTAAAGCAGACTACAAGTCCCCATGGAAGAAAGAGGAAGAAAATAAGACTGTGTTCTGCCATCCAAAGAAATCTCAGTCTTACATTTTACTTTGCATTTTACAGGCTCATTTTCATCATGATGGTGAGCCCATGTTGCTTGTTTATGAAGATTCCACTATTGGCTTGTGAACTTTTCCAACACTAAGAAAATTACAGTAAGCCCTCTTCCAAATACAGTGTATGTAGGACAGCAAATGGATTTCAGTTGCTTAAGCAAACTGTCATGACCTTTCTGGATATTTGCTGCAGGGAACATTGCAGAGTCATTCAGAATGATGTCACAGAGGAAGGTTTAAGTCTGGTATCCCTTCATGCTTGGCATGTGCCTGAAAAATCTAACTGGATGCTTCTCTTTTGTTCCAAATCAAAAATCAGGCAGGCATCATAAATAAGAGTGAATCAGTCTTTCTGTTCCCAAATCCAAATGTGTTAATCTTTTCCTTATTCTGTCAGTTTTGATTTAATTTGAAAGACAAGGAAGATAAGAAAACAACTTAACTGAAGTTGACTGTATTTTACTGCAAGCTATGGTACAAAGGTCTAACGCAGTGGTCTCCAACCTTTTTAAGGTGAAGATCACTTTTTGAAGGAAAGTGCAACCTAAGATCTACTGCCTCCCCAGCCCTGCCCATCCCACCCCGCCTGGCCAGCAAGTCAGTGGAGAGGGGGCAGAGTTGGATTAAGGTGTACTGGGGCCCTAGGCAAGAACAACATTGGAGGTCCCTCCCCCCATGGGAGCTGGGCTGCAGGGGGGAAAGAGTGGCCCCTTCCCCTCCTAGTGCTGATGGGGGAGGCTGGGTGGAGCCCACCAGGCTAGGGGGCACATACCTGCAACTTCTTCCTGCTCCCCACCCCTGCTATGATGAAATGTACACACACACAGGCACACGCAGACACAGGCGCGTGCACTGTACTCTCACTCTCTACACATGGACGCAAGTACACAGACAGCCCCACACACACACACACACACACACACACACACACACACACACACACTTTCCCCTCACAGGACCTCCCTCCTCCCCCACTCTTGACCACACAGAGGCAGCCCTCTGTCCCCCTCACCCCCACTGTGAACCACCCACAGCTCAGTCTTGCTCCCTGCCCAGCTCCCATTACACTGACCTGCAGGGAGCTGATGCCCAGCTGTCCCATGTAGCCATGCAAATGCAGAGAGCTGGGCTGGGCTGAGAGTGCCATGCTGTGTCTCTGTGGGCAGTTGGCGGCACTGAGAGGAGTGGCTACAGAGGAATAAGATTCATTTTTGGAGGGCTGTAGCCCCCAAGGTCCTCCCAGTGCCGTCACCTGTAAAGGTGCAGTGCAGTGCAATGCTCCTGGTCTGGTCTGGCCCCAACTGCCCCCCCACCAGCTGGGGCTTGGCCCCCTCCCCCCAGACGTGGTGCCACCCGGCCCACCCCCATTCCCCAGGTGTGGTGCAGCATGGCTCTCCCAGCCCAACCCCAGCCCTGCCCCACCTCCCCCAGACCCATTGGTGGAAAAGGGGCCCTGCTTCCAGCTCCCAGGGAAGCAAATGTGAAAGCCACAACTTTAAGTTTGGCACCAAAAATGGGTGCAAAGTTTAAAACTGCAGCTTTCACTTCCCTGCTGATGAGGATCCTGGGGCCTGCCTGTTCATTAATCTGCCTATGAGGGTGGGGGCAGATCAAGGTCCCGGGGTAAGGGAAGGAGTGGGGCAGGGGCAGGGGTGAGTGGGGCCAGGGCAAGGGTGAGTGGGGCCCCAGCTGGGCCAGGCCAGGGGAAGGTCAGAGCCTGGGCAGCTCATCCAGGTGTGCAGGAGGGCTTCTCCCACTGCACATACCCTGGCAGGGGCCTGTAACAGTGGCCAGCAGGGGCCTGTAACAGTGGCCAGCAAACTTTTTGCCGCAGCAGGCTGGGATGACCTGACTTAGGTCTGAGGCAGGGTAGTGCTAGGACTTAACTCCTGGGACTTCCAGTACCTCTGCTGTTTCTTCTTGCCACACAGCTACTGCAGCACTGGCAGAGCCCAGTTACCAAAGCTCTCTGCTACCTGGGTATGGGCAAAGCCCTTTACCACACCAGTGCTGGAGCCCTCAGGGTTCACAGGACATATCCAGTGGCTCCATAGCCAGATCTGGGCTGATCAGCCATAGATTGTTGTCCCTACTAGAGAGCTGCTTCACAGAATTGTTCTATAGTTCTAGTTAGCTTGCCCTGACAAACATGTTTGGTCAGAAGAGTGCTGAAAAACTGTTCCAAATATGGTTCCTTGCCATAGATTTATTCTTATACTTAAAGCTATTTTTAATACAGTGCTGGATCAAGGCCTCTGTGCATCTTAGCGTTGAACTCCATCTTCATTCCTTTCTTTTTTGGTTTGGAAAGTCACACCTCTTTATTTTTGGTGAAGAGCACTGACTTTGAAACAATGGATTACAGAGAAAACCATAGTCACTTGTGACAAAATACATGAAGGAGAAAAAACACCTAATTAAATAATAATGGAAGAACAATATAAAACCAATATAGAAAACTGTCAGTCTTCTCTAACGGACTTGATAATAAGGAAGTCCCCTACCTGTATGTGCCTGATTAATACTTACCTAGCCAAATATCCACATATCCAGTCCCAGGGGGTCAAACTCCACCAAGCTCCAAGGTTAGGTCTAGACCATGGAGCTCCTTATGGACCGGATAGGGATGATGCTTTGGTAACAGGATGAGTGAGGGTGGTGATGGGGCAAGCCACATCAGGGAGCTGCAGGGGATTAATGCAGCTGCTGCTCACTCTGCTGCCACTGAAGCATATCCCCAGTGGGGCTGCGTGCCCTGGATTTTGGTGGTGCCTCCTGCTCACCCTGAATTCCTGGCCCCTCCATGGGCCAGATGGCAGGCTTCACAGGCCATATCTTTGAAACCATTGATTTAGTCCAAACAAATAAAGAAAGGCTGAAAACTGGGCCTTATAATCTCCTACCTTTTCAGGAGATGTTTACGAAAATGGGGATGAAAGAATGAAGTCAAAGGACAAGGGGTTAGTGACTAAATGCTTTTAAGGCAGCAAGCTTCTTGGAGATATGGGTGTGATTAAACATAGCAATTACCCTTTAAGAATAAAGGACTCTATATGCAGTGGGGAAATCCTATTTAATGTAGTCTTTTTTACTCCCAGGTGCAATTGTTTGGAAAGTGAATAGAGTGCCAGGAAAGGTTGAGGCAGACCCGTAAGAGATTTCTGGTGTCTGGGATGTGGTAGAACTCTCTGTGAAATGTGTTTTGCAGATGTCTAAGAAGTGTTATCACCTAAGAGAGAGAGAGAGTTCTTGGTCTAGAAGAAAGAACGAAAACATAAACATATTTAACACTTCCCAATTTCCAAGGGTAGTAGAAACATAAATGAAATGGAAAGTCCCTTCATGTATGGTACATCAGATGGAAAGTAGGGATGTAAATGGTTAAACTATTAATAGTCTAACTGATGAGCTCAGTGAAAACTAGTTCTAGCTTACCCATTATCATTTAGCATGGGGTGTGACACAGTCCGCGAGAAAAGCGGGGGGAAGGGAAGCCGTGCAGTGCTCCAGCAGGAACTGGAAGATTGCAGGACAGAAGGGAGGAGCAAGGAGGAGGGGTGACTAGTACCTATAGCTAGGCTTCATAGACCCCAGTGCAGGTGCTTTCAGTCTCCCTGCTACCTGCAACTAGTAGCCTGGGCTCTGGGCAGCCCCCTGCCACCTGCCATGGAGCCCAGGCTGCTTGTGACAGGCAGCGGGAAGGCTGCAAGTGGCTGCACCATGTGTTCTGCAGAACCTAGCCATAGGTACTAGTCACCCCTCCTGCTCCCCCTGCTATACTGTCCACAAGGGCAGGGTTTCCTGCCATGTCCCCCCACCCCTCCCCTGCACTCCCAGTGCTGCTGCAGCTGGCCCTAGGAAGCCATGTGACAGTGGCTGCAGCAGGCTGGCTAAGCCTTTCACTTGCTGCTACCACCCACAGCTTCCAGGCTGTACTGCCTGCCTAGTGGGGCCTGTCAATGCTTTGGCCCCTTGGCTCCCTGTGCTGCACTGGGTGGGTGGATACAGCCTCTCCTCTGTGGCACGGTGGGGCAGAGCAGGCAGGCCCAGGGCTCAGCCCTCTTCTCCCCTCCCTGCCATGTCTAACTTTGCAGTCACAGGCAGGACCCCAGCACTGCAGCACCCATCTCCATCCCTTCACCTAGCTGAATGCAGTGCCTTATGTTGCTGTAGCTGACACTGCTGGCAGGGCCCATGCACACCCCCAAACAGACCTGCAGCAGGGGTATGGTGGAGGTTGGGGGGTATGGGGCAACTCCCCAAGGCCTGCAGCTCAGCCCCATGGTACATTCTGACCTGGTGACAGTCTATAAACTCATTAGGGGGGACCAGAAGTGTTTGGGAGAGACCTTGTTTCCCCTAGCGCCCCCTGGCATAACAAGGAATAACGGCTACAAGTTGTTGGAGAGTTGGTTTAGATTAGACATCTGTAAGAACTACTTCACACTTAGGGTGGCTAGGATCTGGAACCAACTTCCAAGGGAAGTGGTGCTGGCTCCTACCCTGGGGGTCTTTAAGAGGAGGCTGGATGCCTACCTGGCTGGAGTCATTTGAGACCAGTTTTTCTCCTGCCCAGGCAGGGAGTCAGACTTGAAGATCTACAAGGTCCCTTCCGACCCGACTTCTGTGATTCTATGATTCTGCCTGTCCATGCCTGGGCCCAGCCCTGGGCTCAGAGAGGACTCACCTGCCTGCCCAGTTTGTCATGAGGGCACAGCCCTAGGGAGCTGGGGCCCTGGGGAGCCACTGAGTCTCCACCATGCATTGCAGGTGCGGGGCTGGAAGCACCCTGCTGGTGCTGGGCTAGCGACGGGCACCCCACAGGCTGAGCCACAGAAGTCAGTGAGCCACAGAAGTCAGGGGTTGCCATTGTTTAACCATTGTAGTTATAACAGGTTAAACAGATTTTTTTTCAATCAGTATTTACATCCCTGCTAGAAAGGGTTAAGTAACAGTTTGGTCTCCACATTAATAAAAGTAAGTTTCCATCTGCTACTAGTTTTCTTCTTGTTTATAAAAGCCTTAGTTTGAATGAAGAAAGAAAAGGAGCTATAGCCATTCCCTAGGGCAAATGGAAAACAGCAGAATGCTAGTAGGCAGATCTTCCATTTTGGCTGAATCTGTATGATTCCATTTGTGGACAGAGGTAGTAATCACTAGAGATGTTCCCTAACATGTACGTGATCAAGGCTATTTATTGACTGTCTCGATGCCCATTTCAGACACAAACACCCTCCAAATCCACCTCTTCTCTTAGATCCATCCTGTTCCTTTTGCTGCATCCTGTTACAGTAATGCAATCTACCCCCAATGTGGCCAAATAACAAGGAGATACATGACCTCAGATAGATGACCTTTGATCCAGTCTAACCATTGTTGATGATTTGGTGTATAAAATCGTCTCCCTGAAAGGTTGGAAAATCTCTTAATCTCATATGCTGTATGCATGGTTGGATCTAGGATTTTGAAAAGCAGAGTGTGGATGCTGTGATGCATCATGGCATATAACAGAACATATTTTTATCCAGTTAAAAAAAAACTAGAAGTTTTACTGATATGGTGGGAGGGTTAAGGATATATTATTCAGTTTAAGAGAAAAGCAAAAACAAAGTATATCTTTATTGGACTATGCATTGATTTTCTGTGTGATATATCACGTATAAAACAATACAACAAACTAGGCAAAAATAATCAAAAGGTGTTTTTTCATTAGTCCTGTAGTCATTAGAATTAAATATACATCTCTTTTTCAGATTCATAAAAAACTACCCTTCTTGAGCATCTTGACAGTTCATATGGTGATTCACTGAAAGCTATTTTCATACCTGAGTTAATGTTTTTTAGCTAGATTTAGAAACAGTATGCAGGGCTGTGAAATAGGAGTTACATTACCAGGCATAGCTAACAGACTGAAGAATTACAGAAGCTTGATTAGTGGAACATCAAGTCCATCAAAAAGGAGAGAGGGTTGTAGAGTTTAGAAGGAATCTAGTAGATAATAATGAGCCATGAAGACAAATGATTCCCTCCCTGCTTTCTGAACAGAAATGCTGCTGTCATTTCCAGGTAGTTGTTGGTTCTAAACTTTGAGTGGACCAGGAATCAAAGCTGTGGGTGGGGGGGAACTGTACCATGGTACCCTGCTCCTGCTTTACCCCTGGCTTTATGTGAAATTAGAAACACCACATGCAGTAAACAGTTGGACAGTATAAATCCT
The DNA here is from genome assembly GCF_052110815.1 of Crocodylus siamensis. Classification (NCBI taxonomy): domain Eukaryota; kingdom Metazoa; phylum Chordata; order Crocodylia; family Crocodylidae; genus Crocodylus; species Crocodylus siamensis. Next base: position 129,524,365 of record NC_143397.1, on the reverse strand, counting down.
TTATGTTCAGTTGCACAAAGCATTTAAACTAAACTTTTGAAAATAAGTCTCTTTCCTATCATCAAATCCCCTAATTGCAAGACCTAATTATTCATGCTTTCTTACCAAGAGGTCAAACTTTGAAATGTAATTCATGCACAAAACATGAAAGATAGTAATGGGTCAATTTAACATCCTTCATGCTGCAATCAAGGGGAAGGAAAGCTTCATATGTACATATGATGGGCAAATACAATTCCTATAATTCTAGGAAAGCATATACAGATTCTGCAGTTGCATATACATAAATGTGAAGTCATTGAAGTTGTTCTGAATTTACAGAGGGCAGAGTTTGACCCTCAGAATAAGGAAATATCAAATAAATAAGATCAATTTTATATCTCTGTCTGTCTTATTGAAGCCACCACCATAAGCAGTTTGAAAATAGAAGGCTTGGTTGTCTTTTGCACTAATAACCCTCTCCAAAGTTCTGGTGATGGAAATTGGTTTGACAGTAGTGTAGATGAGAGTTACGTTGCCAGAATGTTACTCAGAGAATTTTGTGTAAATTCAAACCTGGCCCTGGATTCTCTCCTTGGGAACTGATAAATATATTAGTGTTTGCTGTGTTTGTCTCCCAAACAAAAATGAGCCAGTAATTTAAAATTATGATGCTTTGTTTTAATAACAGATGCAGCTTTTACTTCAAAACAGAGAACAATAACACATCCTTGTTTCTTTTGAATAAAAAAGTGTTTTCATTTTTAAAAAAAGGATGCTCAGATTACAGCCAGAGAGGAAAAGAATAAAGTTATGTCCCGCCCTCCCTTATTTGATGTATCATTGTTGTTGTTGGGTTGGGTTTTTTTCCTTCCTGACACAGAAATGCGTTCTAGGGGTGGGTGCATCACAGTTGTGTGTTAAATTGCAAACAAAACCAATCTCTCTCCTTCTCCCTCTCCCTTTCTTGTTGTCTTGCCTTTTTTTTTTACTTAAACATAGCTTCTAGGTTAATGAATCATTCTTCTAAAAGACTGCTGTGCCTACCAGATTATACTGTAAAATCTGTCATTCTGTTTATGCTTAAAGTACATGATTAAAGCAGTGGTCATGCTGGGGGAAATGATTCTCACACACAACAAGAAAGGATCAATCCATGTCTGCTGAACCTAGGCTGATTTAGTAGTGGCTGATGTTTTGGTGTGCTGCCAGACCCCTAAGAAATATGTGTGAGCTTTGAAACTCGGTAGCCATTCTTGCACCGAGCGCAGCAAGGGTCTAACACTGGCTCTCTCAAACCCTAATACACCTTCTAAAGTTGCATCTATGTCACTGTCTGCAGATTACAGAGAAAGCCTGTCAGAAGTAAAATCCTCCTTCCTAATGGGAAATGGGAGGGCTAATGTGTTTAGGTCTAAGCTGGCACCCTTAAATGCATATGAGGCTAAAATTCTAGTCATATTTTGGAAGTGATTTCTTAATCATATTTAGCCTAATTCTTAGCTGCAGTGATTGATGTGATAATTGATGTGATTAATTGCAGTAAGGGCCATAGTGTAAATAAGAATCAAGCCCAATATCTGTTTACTGCTGTCTGTCCCTACTTGACATATTAGCTAGCTGGGAGTTGGTTAATCCAGAAAAGGCACTTGGGCATGTAATACCAACCAGATGTTACATTTAAGGCATGTCTACACTTGGAAATTCACTAAAATATCTACTCTGGGCATTATTGTTAATAATGTTTCTGGTTATTTTCAGGTTGTTCTCATTATTTGGGTACAAGCCCTCATGAGGACTCTTTTTGAGAAGAAATTTGTCTTTTTTTCCCCTCATCTTAACCCACTGTATGGTATACTGGCTGAAGAGTGAATGAGTTGTACTGAAATCCATTGCCACCTGGAACTGAGTGCCAGGTCATTCAGTCAGAAGCAGCCAGATATGATGCTGGCCATGTCTCTTCTTTTTGTGCCATTAGAAGCTGGCATGCCTTAACCCTGCTATTCTGATGGTGTAAGCTCAGGTGGATCTGTGACCATTACTAGGCTGGGGCAACCAGGTGCCAACTTGGGGCAGGCAGTGAAGAAATAAATGGCTGTTAACATAGCAGCAGAGTGCCAATCAGAAGTCACCACAGTCCCTATGTGCGGTAGCTGTCCCAGGAGCCTGGCCATACCATTATGCCTCTGTTTGTGACTATCAGTTATGCAGAATCAGAGGGGATAGTCATTTGGATAAACATTTGCATGCTTGAACATTTGTCTGAACTGAACATAAACTTTCAGGGTGAAAGTTATTTGCACTGAAGGTATAGTGGAAACCTTCCTTTAAAACTCACACTAAACCAAACTGAAATTGTTCCAAAAAGTTGTGTCAGTTTTTAACGTATTGCTTACTTCATTGTCTAGCTCATGATCGGGATATGAAGAACCACAAAACTGTATACAAGTCTCTTGGCATGGTCCTTCCAGACTAGTAGAAAACAGGAAGTACTGGTAATCTCCTGTAAGAACCTGTTCTGATGGAAATAGTGACCATTTTCCAGACCACAATGTTTTGGACAAGTTCATGGCACTTTTGTAGCATCATTTGAAATTTTATTTGAGTAAGGAATTCAGAGGTACATCCATTCTTGAAATGCAGTAACAAATGTCAATATTCTGTTAACCATTTAGTCCTCTACAGCATTTTGTACAATTTTACTATTATGTATGCGTGAGTTGGCAAATGCCCATTATCTTCAGCTATATTAAATATATTAAATCTAAGAGGAAAGACTTCACTCACTTTCATGTGCTGTAACCATGGCACTTGTAGTTAGAGAAAATGCTGGGTAAATATGGATAAAAAGCTATTCTATTATGTTTATTCTATATAATTTTATATCAGTGGGTCATGGATTACTAGCCAGGCAAAATTAAACCTTCTTTATTTACCTAATCTATAAGCAGAGGGCATAACAAACAAACAATATACCTTATGTCCTCTTTCTCAAAAGAATTGCTATCAACTGCATGCATAATGTTGTAATATGCTAGCTTTAGGAAGAACTATATCAGTCAGACTAATCATCTTATTTATGGAAGCATTACAGTTATAAAAAAAAAGGCTTTTAATATAACAGGAATTTAGGAATGTGAACTATTCTTAGCTGTGCTTACTCTAAATCAGTCCTCATTTCTATTTCAATTTCAATTTCTCCAAACCTTTTCCAATGTTTATTTTTGTTAATGTTTTTATGTCCTTTGTATCAAGCAGCGTGGTACAGCATCCCATCAAGTGCACTGCAAAAACACTAAAGAGCCATCCTAAATATATTAATCGACCATAAAAATAAATAAGCTATACGAGAGTGCATTTCTATAGTCTTGAGTGTTAGTACTAGCAGCTGGAGCATGAGGCACTACAAATGTGTGTGCCAACTTTGAGAGTCATGCATGACAGAGCTCTCTCTAGTATTTTTTCCTGCGATATTCTTCAGCTTTTTTGGCCCTATGCCAATCATAAGTTTGATAGTAGAAACTTCTCTTTGGTGAAGATCCTGTCACTTCCTCTTCCCCGAAGTAAATATACCTTTTGTAGAGAAACAGGAGTACAGCACATGGGGCCATTTACAGGGATCTGAAGGCAATCAGGTCACGCAAGAGAGACATCTTTCACAGCTGGGACTTTGCAAGTACAATACAGAAAAAACAACAGATATAAAAAATAAAGCCCCCTCTCTTTCTAACATTACATTCACTCTGATGTATTTTCTGAAAGCCGCCCAAGTATAACTATTTATTTTAACTAAAGTAATCAAGATTAATGTCAGCAGTTATGACACACGCTGTTTGCTAAAGAACACATAGAACAATTGCTCAAGGCAAGCTTCATTAAGAAATCAGATAAAATTAGTAAAACTGATTATATTTCAAAACTCAGCAGCAGCAGCTCAAATTGCCATTCAGGAGTCTCCAATTAACACAATTGGTCTTGCTCACAATCAGCTTTTGTAATCTCATTAGCCTATTATATTTTAATCATTGGAAGAACCGAACAACAAAACTTCTCTTTATTTTTGCACGGACTGCAGATGGCAAAAAGCGAACGTGCAACATACAGTTTTACAGGGAACAAAGTCGACTCCTTAGAGCTTTAGGAGTTATCCTGGTTACAAATTATTACCATACTTTCTGTCAGTGCTATGGAACGCTGACAGCAGGCATCTAATTTGGCATTAATTGACAGGGGACTAATTGTATAACTGACATCGCCAGTGGAAATTTACAAAGTATGAGGTAGAAATATTGTAAAGTATCAGAAAAAAGACAGAGAACTCTGTCTGTGGATACTTGCATGTAAGTGCTTTGCCTCCTTGGAGAGCTGGCTTGTTTCATAAATATGTTTTGGAAATATTGGACCTTGTAAAAACACAAAGTCTTCCTGTCCTTTAGGTGCTGGCAGTCCGCAAATATCTACAATACAAGTGTTTCATTGATATTGGGTATGGCCCGCTGCAATGAGATTATGTTCTATTGATGGGAACTGGGCTGTAACATTGCCATCTACAGAAGCAATAGGTTGCCTTATTTTCTAGCTGAAAACGCTATGTATTTTATGAACTGCCTCTATCTCGCACACCAGGGATGTCTCTGTGGCTAAAGCCATAATAGGATTTTCCTAAATGATGATTCAGAAATACAAATATTCTGACTGAGCACCTTTCTGGGCTTCCCTTATTTACCAGCAAGCTTTGATACAGTATTTTCCTCCCATCTTTTAAAAGACATTTTCAATTTCCCATTTCCCTTATGAGCTCTTCCTGGAAAAGGTGTCAATAACCACTAATTGCATTCTGCTTGGCCAGTCTGCAAATCAAAACAGCAGAGGCAGCAAGCCAATATGCATTCAAATCCCTTTACTTGGTCGCAGCATTCTCAACTGGAAAGATACAAGTAGTCCAGTAGTCAAACCACTGTCTTCTGGGAAATTCAGAATTCCTTCTACAATCTCCAAAGATGCCTATGAAGATAGCACTTGCTTTCAGACTTTTATTTCATGAAGAGGAATTGTTAAAGGTAATACAATGGTGTTTCTTTTAGATTCAATCCAGGGAACTTTTTTCTTTTGATAATATTGTGTGAAATTTTGAAAAGCCTACTAATTTAATTATTTTCTACTCTTGGTTCTGTTTGCAGGACTATTTTTTTTAGGCATGCTGGTAAGAGAACACACAACGTTTGCTGCACTGGTTGTCTAAACAGAAGAATTCTGTTCATGGGGATTTTGCAAGCCTAAAGGCAGCAGAACAGGAAAAATATGTGATGGGATTAATTTATCTGGGAGTAGATTGTGGTTATCTTGAAGTTATTAGTTATTCCAAAGATAATAGATTCTGTTTGCAACTTCAGCCTATGTAATTTGTTCATGAGCAATTTGTTGTGAGTATTTGATACTGCTGTTCAACTGCCTGTGTTTTGATTAGATAAAATGGATACAGTTGGTATCCTGCTCTCAGACTGGATGAACTAGATTTTTGTGAGGAATAATCACAAGTATGGATTTAAAAATGCATTAATGAAGAGTCTCCCACATTTACTTAAAGTCTACCATTTTTCAAATATTCCTGCTTATGAATTAATTTAATAAAACATTCATAGAAAGTGAACTCAAGCCAATTTACTCTGAATGGCAATCTTACTGGCTATTTTCAGAAGTTTTTTCTTGCCTTTGTATTAGTATGCTTGCTCCAGCAGATACTGGAAGGATGTGGACAATTCAGGTACTTAGTTAGGGTAGCTGTGCCCAACAGATATCTGTTATTAAATAATTATTATAAAAAGGGAGAAGGAGGTTATATTGGCTGTTCCTCTTGTAATCAGAATAGTAGCCATAATTGGCCTAGCTTTATGGATACCAAGGCCTCCCATCTCCCATGATGCTTTTGCTGTCATTTCATAAAAAATAGCATCCATTCTTCAATTGCTCTTTGTTTAATCAAAAGTTACCTAACTGGTTTTGTTAAACAAAAGATACCCTGATAATTTCAGTTGGTCTTACTTGCAGAAGTAAACTGAATAATATTTAATATCAGGTTTTTTTAATTAGTCTTCATTAATTTGTCTTAGTCTGCTAATCTTCAAAAAATACAGAGTGGCAACAGAAAGTCCAGTGATGTGTTATTCATTCATAGACAAGAAACCAGATGTAGGGGAAAAAAAACAAATGATTCATCCCTGCTGGAAATAATGGACATAATGTAGTCATATATCATTTATAGGTAGAGCATAAGTGGCATTCTTCCTTCATTAAAACCTGGTTAAAAAAATCTCAGTGATTATGTTGCCACTGTACAGAAGAATAACCTGAAGTGCATAAATATATTTCTTTTACTGTTATCTCAGCTTTTGCCCAGTTTCACCATGCTTTCCACAGCAATTCCATGTGATGTGGGGGTGTATGAAAGTGTATTCATGAGACAATATCAGTCAGCTTTGGAGAGTTTGACATTGCTAAGCTACCATTCCACATACTCTGTGTTATGTATTATCCCTTGATTTCAGAAGTCATTTTGTGAGGATTTCTGCTTTCCTGTAAATATTTGTTGCAAGAAGAGTTGAGAAGAGCTTATCCGTGGTATCAAATTGTGCTGTGCTATGTAGGTATTGCAGAATATCCACCAAACCATTAAGCTGATGATGCTTAATACAGTAAGTCACAGGTTCTGACAGCTGCTACTTATTGGTATATTTTGTCCATTACACTTATTCTGCATTAATTTTAAGGTAACATAATCAGTAGAAAAACAGGATAGCACACCTGATTCAAAATCTGCTGAAGTCAAGGAGAGTCATAAAACTGGTTTCAATGTGCTTTGGCTCAGGTCGCATTCAGACAACTGGAGTCAATTCACTCAGGAGCTCATAGGGCACAGACAGAAGAGAAACTACCCCTTGCAAATCATAGTGTTTGCAGGAAGCACTCTCAGTTGCAACAGTTCCCTGGACCCAACAGAAGTTTGCTGTCGGGTCCAGGAGTTAGGGATACTAGCTGCTTGCTGTGAACCTATAGCCCAGTGTCTGTAGCAAAGCCACTCTTCCCTCCTAGCCCAGATGCTGTTTTCAGAATGGGGGTGGTGGAAAGAGAATAGAGGGAACTTGTTCTTGGATTTTCCCAGCTGGCATGGGAGGGTGGGCTGGGTGGATTGGGACCTCCCCACCTTGCCAGGAGCCTCCAGTCCAGCCACCCCGCCCTTCAGCGCCAGCTGAAACCCCCCCCCCCCCCCCCCCAGACCATACTTCCTCTATTCCCTTTCCTACTGCCTGTTCTGAAAACAGTGACAGGCTGGGAGCCCTGCAAACACATGTTATACAACACGCTCCATTGTGAAGCATGTTCATCTGAACCCTCATACAATAAGGGTTCAGATTTGGGCCCTATTAAAGTGACCTCAGCCATGTAATTCTGTTTGATCATGGCTGTAGACTGCTTTCTGGGGCCAGATCAAGTGAACATTGCCACTTCTGTCTGCACCCATAGGATCTAGTTCTTCACTGGCATCCTTATGGAAACAAAGTTATTAGGCCTTCCTGTTTCTGTAGCAGCCTGCAAAGCAGGTCAGCCATAAACAGATGGTAAACTTAAGAAATGGTACAGTCCCTCTACTCCCCTTCTCTGTAATGATCCAGTTGGGAAGGATTATATCAGGGGTATTACCATATAGCCCATAGAGCCATGTTGTCTGGCCTGTGGGGCTCCCAGAGGGGCCAGGAATTTGGCTATCACCATCTCTTACCCTGCCACTGCCATTATGTCAGGATCCAGCCCGTGAAGAGTCCTGCAGTTTGGATCCGTCTCAGGGCTATGTGACTCTGACACCTCTCAAATATTATCATCCTAAGGCAGTTTGTATCCATAAATTCACCTTGAGTTGGTGAATTTATGCCAGGAGGTCAGAGGTAAAAGGTATTATCTGTTTGCTTTTTTTCATAATAAAATATCTGTGGTGATCTCTCAAGAATAGTGCCATTTTTTCTCTCAACCAGTGATTTAGGAGAGTATAACATGGAATGAATGACTTCTTTTTTAATGATGAAGTTGATCTATTTGTTAATTTGGAAACTAATTCTTCAATCTGCTGATTTTGTTTTTAGTTTTATTAATATATCAAGTTCCTTGCTAGGTCAGCCATCCATCTTCAAAATCTGTGAACACAATTAGCATATTGCAGATGGTCAAATTGGCTCATAGGAGTATTTCCAAGCCCCATTGGAATAATAAGATTTCCACTCGCAGGGCAAAATTTTTCCCTCACATACGCATACTTACCCAGCTGAAAGGCAAAGGTAGAATATGGCAGGCAAGACAGTGATGCATAGCATATTATCTTGTACTCGGTGAGAATCTCCTACTGCTGTCAAGCAGTGTGTTGCCCTCTGTGTCCACCATGTTTTCCCCACCAGTTTAGGCACACAGTGACTCCAAAAAACCATAATCAAAACAAATTAAAATAATGCGCCTGGGATTTTTCACCAGAGTCCTTCTGTTCAGCATCAGAAGTTCCTCGTTAGGCTTTCAGTCTGATATCAGCTTACTTAGTGGCTCAGATAGCAGTAGCAGATGGGTGCAGGAGCTATATTGTTGAATGGCCGTGCCCCTCTGTGCTCTTTGCTATCTGTCTGCGTTCTCACATTTTCTTCGTGAAATGACACAGCATGTATCCCCCAAAACAAGGGACTGGTAGCCCTGTAACCATGGGATTAAAAAATACCTCACAATCCCAGGATCCTGGTTTCTGTGATGTGAGGTTGCATTCCCTAGTTAAGCGCCATCAATATCAATACTTAATGGTATTCTCTGAGCTCAGCCAGTGAAGAAAATAGGGTTGTTATCTATCAAAGCACATTTTAGTTTTTGACAAGTAAAAAGCAGCATGGGGAATGCAGTAAGTCTGAAATGAAAGCCTAAAAGAAAACTCATATAACATCTGGTGTCATTTATCCCCTGTTGGCCTTTCATAGTATGATATGATGAGCTTGTTCTGATTTAAGATCAGATGATTTGGTTTGAAAGAGTGGAGTGGGGGATGCAGCCAGTCTGGCAGCAAATTGGGATACAAAAATCTGCTCAAATAATTGGAAACACGACAGATTTTCCTTAACTGATGCCAGTGGCATCTTAGTTTATCCATCTCTCTCAGCTGAATTTGTTAAGTGCATTATCTTATTGGTTTTAAAGTTTTCATCTCACTTATTTGCAGGGGAAAATGTGAGCAAATCAGTCATGATGGATTGCCTAATTTTCTGGGCTGAATAAACCAGTTTTATAAGACTGTTGATTCCTGGGTTATTAGTTAATAGAAACATTTATCAATTTCTTTATAGAAAAAAAATCTTTAACCAATGATTGCATTTTTAAAACTTTCATTAATGTTTCCACATAAAGCTCAGTGATTGGACATGAATATGATAATCATAGAGTTAGGGGATGGCTTGAAACAGAAAACTTTTCTTCATCATCTTCCTTCTTTTTCTTTTTTTTTGTTTTTTGTACAAATGTAAAAACTGGTCAAAGCAAAAGGACATCATTAGATTAGTAATTATAGTGAGTAGGCTTTGATCAAGAGAAGGGGAAGAGGAAGAGAGAGATCATTTCCTAACTAGTGAACGTAGTGTCTGTTTCTATTACTAATTTACTTTACAAAAATGGGGCCTGATTTAGAAGGTTGAACAGTACATGTCCCTCTCTATTCAGAGAGGCATGTAAGCACCTCCTTAGCATTAAATTTGTCTTCAGTGTGACTTAAGCACATGCTTAAAGTCATGTAATATTGAATTAGTCACATATGATTCTTTAGTTCTAGATAAATGGATGACCCATTTGATGGTATGTAATATAGATTCTTAATATTTCAATCTTGATAATAAAGATTTAAGATTAAGTAATTTAGGTTATGCTTTTAAAAAATAAATTGACCGCCTTGAGGAAGAGAGAACACAACAGGCACATTTACACGTGCCATTAATGCGTAGCAATAAACTCTGGAGTTTATTGCTCCAGGGAAGCTCCCTTTACATATGTGCCCAAAGCACAGCAGACTGAGCTGAGTTGGGAGATGGACCCCTGGGGCTGCTCCATCCCAGGGCTGCTCTGACCAGGCTCAGAGTGCTGCATGGGGGCTAGCTGTCAGCCCCTGCACTGAAGCACCCTCATGCCCCAGCCAGTTGAGTCAGTGTCTACATGTACGCTGCTGTGAACAAGAAAATTTTCAGCAGGGTATATTAGTTTCCTGCACCCTGATAGGGGTGCACATGTAGACACTGAGATGTTTACTACTGAGCTAATTAGGCAGCTCCACAGTAACATCTTGCATAGATGCACCCAACATGCTGGATCTGATCTTCATCAATGCCCATGGTTAATGTAATTGGATCCCTCACTCACTTTAAGGCCCCTGAAAGTAGACTGAGCAACATAATAGGCCTTGATGTAATTGAGAGTTATGTCCGCTGCTCCTTTATTTTTTTTAATTGAGCCCAATAATCATTGGAGATGGTGTTAAATACAAATCAAGAACAGGCTGCATATTGGCCAAAGAATAATTACCTCAAAATCCAAAAAACACTGACATGTCCATTTTTAATATTTTTTCCTCTTACTTTTTCTTTCTCTGTCTCTCTTACAGGCTTTAGATATTTGTGTTAAGCCCTGGTTCCAAGAGTGCAGAAGACACTTCCTTCAGAATAAGAATGAGGGGAGTTAAAAAACTTTTATGCAAGTAGACTTTGCTGTGAAATGTTATCTTTTGTTAGTTCAAAGGTTTCCGAAGATATAAATTCTTCACAACTGCCCTGAGGTACTGAGAATGTAAATTGAATACTTTACAATTTGTAGACTGTTCCTGCAGTAATGTGTATCTCCTCTGTGAGTGAGTGTTTGGGGATTTTTCAATTACTGTAGTCTGAAAACTCTCTAAGATTCTTTAGGGCAGAAAAGGCTTCTTCTTAAAGTTGAGTCACTGATGTTCAAATTAGCTGCCAAAAGCACAGTAATGATCTGTGTTCCAGATTTTACTAAACAGGAAAAAAATTGGCCCATTTCACTAGGGAAAAAGAGGGGGGAAAGACCTTTTCACTAACACTAAGTATTCAAGGGTTAGATGCTCTGCCAGGGTCAAGAGTGAGATGAATTGTTGACAATATATACACCTTGTACAATAGGTCAGGGTCATTATTAAGGGATTCAAGAGAACTTCTTTACATTTCCAATGCTGTACCATATGTGTGGCCTCCAGGCTCTTGGTGTTGTTTAATAGCTTTTGAGAAGCCATAAGTTAAATGATAAATTGGTTGAATATGACTTTAAACTCAGTACATTTCAAAATTGCATCCACACTGCACATTCTTCTATGCACTGTGACCAACTGCAGTTTACAAGGCATAGTGCAAATGGTCAGAAATATCCACATTGTGTCAATTAATTATGATTAAGAATGGTTACCATAGTCTACTCTTGCCACAGTTTATTGCTGCTAAGGTCAACAGCCAATAATATTCAATAGCTATTGAATTTCTAATAGGTAGGAGACTCCAGTAATACTCATAGTGTGTGTGTGTGTACGCATGTACACACATACTGTGCAGTTACAAACATTGAAATAATAGAAAAATTATGAAAAAATGTTAAGGCTAAATAAATTGGTTAAAATTGGTTAACAGTATTATCTTCAGTGACCAGCAGTATGGCTAACCATTATATTTATTTCAGACCGACTCAAAATGCTACTTGATACAAGCCAACTAATCTGTGAGAACTTTTAATCTGTCTGTTAGTCATCTGCCATATCATGTGCTGCTACTGTGATTTGTTCATGAATGAGTTGATATGAATCATTTGAAAGCATCTAAGCTATTTCTGCATATGCTGTTTCTCTGAAATGCTCTGGTACTTTTACTCACACTTTCTCCTAATTCAAGAAAAGGGCAGATTCAATGAAATTATAAGGCAAAAAATTAAAAACCTCTAACCTACAGAACCTTTTATTAGAAGATATCATTGAGACTCAGAATTAAAATGAAAAGTTAATTGAGCTATGTAGATGGTGGTTAATAAAAATATCCATGAGTACATTAGCTGTGATTATAAAAGAATTTGTATCCCTATATACTTTTAGACAGGAACCAAACTAAAATTTTCTTCTAATGGTGTCATAACTATTCTTTTCAGTGAAGGTGTAGTGAGGACACTTTCAAAGAGAAGATAATGTGATAAATGGAAATTTTATTTCTCCTTGATTTGTGCATTGGGAAATGGGTGTTGCCAGTCAAAATGGCAATCGTTTTTGCTAATGTTTTAGATCAGAAAGGGATTAGTAAAACCTACCACTTGTATGGAAATTAATTTGAAATTTATCTTAATAGTTTAGGACTCCATGGGTGTGTCTACACAAGCTGTTAATTTGAAGCAATGAACTCAGGAGCATATTGTGCTGGAGTTTATTGCTCTCAGGTGCACCATTTGAAGGTGAACCCTGGGACCACAGCACACTGAGTCAGGTAGGAGAAGCCCCAGCTTGCTGGGGATCTGGGGGAATCAGCCTGCCAGCCTTGGGCTGCTCTGACCCAGCTCAAAATGCTGCAAAAGGATAGCCTGTGGCACGAGGGTGCACCAGTGAGGGGCTACCCAGCAGGCAGCCCCTGCACTGAAGAACTCCCATGCCCTAGCCTACATGTGCGTTGCTGTGCATGAAAAAATTCTGCAGCTGAATACTTGTATTTACAAGTACTAACCTGCTGCAGAGTTTATTAGTTTTCCTGTGGCCTAATAGGGCTGCATGTGTAGACACCAAGACATTTACTGAGGAGCTAATTAGGCAACTTCACAGTGAATGTCTCAGGTAGACACCCCCCATAGAAAACTTTCAGTTTCTCTGACTTTCAATTTCTGGTCTCAGAAGTAAGACTGATCATCCATAGGGATGATTTCATTTGCTGAAAGACTTGAAAATTACCATGTTTAGTTGCCAGATTAGTTGCCCTCTCTGCTCTCCAAACTTTACTGTATATTTGTTCTAAGCATTCTAGTTCATTCATGTTTCCTGTTTTTTTATCCTCTCTCTTTCTGTTCCAAAACTCCTTCCCCAATGGCCAAAGATTTTATGTTATTGAATGCAATTTATATGTAGTGCCTATGGGTAAATCCAGAGGGGATGGAGTGGTTCAGACCTCTGGCTGAGCCTGGCTCCCTGTCCAACCCACCTGGAGCAGGGCAGGAGTGGTTTTGGAGCTCCCTCACTCTGAGGACTGCTGGGGACAGTGGCAGTGGAGAGCAGATCAAGAAGGAACAGGAAAGGAGAGGAGGGAAGGGAAGTTGCTGCTGGACACAGAGGAAAGGGAGGAGAACCTGAGAGCAAGGTGATGGGGGTTCTTACCTGATTTGGGGACTTAAAGGTCCCTTGTTGCTACTCCTGCAGTGTAGTTTGCCCATCCCAGTGGGTAGGAGAACCTGGGGGTGGAGGTACTGCCACCCTTGCAATGCCAGTCACTGCTCCCCCTCCCACCTTTACAAAATTCTGCAGCCATCCATGGTAGTGCTGCTGATACCGTAGCAGTGCTCGAAGTATTTCACTGCCTGCTTACTTTCAGTGTGCACTATTATTTGCTTTGCCATTTACCATTTGTACAATTTTCCAGTTGGCTAGAAAGACTTTAGAGGCTGCTTAAGTCATTCAGATGCCAACTGTCAGTTTCAAAACAAAATATGTAGTCTGCTATTTTCCAGTTAATTGGTACCTTCATGTAGAGGAGCCTCAGAGCCTAAAATGTGCAAATTCAGTTTGCTGTTGTGTGTGCATTTTTACTCGGGCAATTGCCTCTGTTATCCCCCTACTGCGTGGACCTCTCCAATGGACCATTCTATTTCTGGGTGACTGCAGCTCCACCCAGGGGCATAATTATAGCATATGGTTCTTATGGACCCTCTCTCTCAGTTGAATTTCAAGTGCTCAGCACAGCATTAGGGAGATTGGGCTCTCTAGGAATGGATGCATAATAAAAGTAAAGATTAATGCAAAGAAACCTTGGAAATATTGCAGTTTCTGACCATCACATAAAGATTTAAAATATTCTTGCTACTATATCCCTTTGGGTGACTTTCTTGTTGGTCATGATTCAGTTGCCACTCTGCAAATTAATTTGCATAATAATTCTCAATTCACAAAGCAGTCTTAAAACAAGAAAATAAGAATACCTACAAGTAGGTTGGCCAGGGCATTGCATTCTGGGCAAGGAAGGAAAGATGGCATTGAGAATGGTACTATGCATGCACAAAATAGAAAGTTTCCGATGTCAATTGCTCTGTAAAATAACTGATTTGGCCACATATCCTTCTCTGATTTAGCCACAGAAATTATGAAGGTTAAACTGAGAGGCCAGGCCAGGTTATTCCATTTCAGTATAATCCTTTTCAAATGCATAATCTCAAATTTTTGTTCACCTTTACCAGCCAGATTACTGAAGTGCTGACTTGCCCCGTTTCCTGAATGTGTCAGTATTTCTGCCTGCTACTTCCCCGCCTGCAAAAATGACATAAGCAGTCATCAGTCCTGTTCCCTGGCAACCGTCCCATTTCTTGGCTCCAGTTCCAGCTGAAAGCCAGTTCTAGTTGCCCTGCGCATTTTCAGTGTATCAAACAGACGTAGGCTCAACTTAATCTTGTTAGCACAATGAGGCAGTTTTCAAACATTGCAGCAAATCAAATCATCCCTAAGGACTGCAAGTGAGCACGGCATGGGGTAAGGGAACAGGGTAAGGATAACCATCAAAGGTAGGATTAAAGTGGAATCAGGCTTTTACCTGACTGCTGTCAGCAAGCTCCTTGTTAGGCACTCTCTCTGCTTTTTCCTCTGCTCCATGCCACCTCCCCTTTTCCCCCACTGCCCGCCCGTTTCTACTTCTGCACAGCGCTCAGAGTGAAGTCAGCAATGGGCAATGACAGTGAAAGAGCTCATCTATCTGTGAGGAAAGAAGCCGCTTTGATGGTTCCCCAGTGGATGTAATTGTGCTCATTACTGCCCATTTACATTTCATCACTCGATTATCACAAATGCCTCATTACTGTTGATAAGGGTTTGCTGTTGAACTACTTGCTAACTATTCATTCCTGAGCTTCACTGTCATCAGGCATGCCCATTGGAGAGATGTGGAGGGGGGGAGAGAACGGAGAAGAAAGGATGGGGAGGAGGTGAAAAAGGTCTTCTATCAGATTTGATTAAAGGCTGTGATTTAAATCGATATTTAATAAAGTGGCTGCTGCCACATAACGCGTGCAATTCCCCATGCAGGCAGAATCATGAATCCGAGGCCCTCACAGCCTGCTACATAACTCAATTGGGTTTTGTGCACCGGTCTGGCACCTGTGTCCCTGAGCACAGCGCCTCCGAGGTAATAGGTTTATGAGCCGATGAACAGAGCTGATAGGTTCTAAATGGATTAACTAGGTGTCTGCAGCCTAGTGATGAATACATCAGGCAAAAAAAAAATGCCTGCATAAGCAGAGAGTGATAGGATGTGTTGACAGACACTGTGCATGTTATGAGCCCCACAGGGTGAAACACTGCTCAGCTCCTGTCAGTCAAGCACTCTCAGAATAATGGGTGAAGATATCAGGCAGTGAGGCTTAACAAGCCTGCAGGTGCCAGGTAACAGAGGCCTGCTGCTACCACTTCTGCTGTGAAAGGCGATAGTGGGGCTTCGCTCACACCAACAGCTAGGGCAAGCATGGGAATTCATATATAAGATATAAAGCTTCCATTTGTGAGCCCAACTTTGTCCATAGGACATATGCATGGTCAATCTGATTTGCATCAACTTTTTGCTTCATGTTTTATGATTTGTGTTACAGCAGTGCCTAGAGCCCTCACCCGCAAAGTGGTTGAGCTGTGCAAGGTGCTGTACACACACTTAACAAGAGGCAGTCTCTAAATGGACAAGATGGACAGACAATGAGAGGAACAAACAAGAGGAACAAAGTTGTTTCATTTCCCCATTACAGAGACAGGACGTTGAAGTAGAGAGTGATGAAATAGCTTGCCTGAGATTTCTCTCTCTCTCTCTCACACACACACACACACACACACACACACACACACACACACACACACACACACACACACACACACACACGGAAAAAAGGTAGAAAATTGAACCCAAGCCTAGTACTTTGACCATAAGACCATGCTTCCTCTTGTGGATGGGACATGAAGTTGAGTTTAACAGTATGATTGATGCACAAAATATGTGGTAAGTGAAAAATGAAATCAGGCCTCCTTTCATGATGACTCTGCTTATTAACATGGAGCTACAAACTGAACAGTACATTGATGAGTGTTATGTCTCTCCTGTAGTGTTATTGGTAAGATTACAATGGAAGCTCCTATACAATGTGTGTATCTTCTGAAAAATTACAGGTATTGGTGTATACAGATATATCAAACTACATAGGTATTTGGATCTATTTTATAGATAGATAGGAATTAATTGAAATGTGTGTATGGTCCCTGGAAGACATTACCTTTACAACATGATTGATAATTTAATCCCATCTTAAGTAGTAACCCAGCCACATAGTCATTAGGGCTGTGCAAAGCTTTGGTCCCTAACTTGATTCAGCAAAGATTTGGCCTGATTTGGTGGCTGAATCTCTGAATCTGAATCAAATCAGAGGACCCTTTAATCTTTTTAAATCAGATTGGAACCGCCTGAATTGATTCAGAGAGATTCAGAAAGATTCAGTGATTTGGACATGGACACAGCTTTAAATGTTTTTTCTACATACCTCTAGGTAGGAGGCAGCTCATGAGTGCTACAATGCTGGGGCTCATGGAGTGTCCCACAGAAGTGTGTGTGTGTGTGGGGGGGGGGGGGTCCCCAGTGCGCTCAGCAGCAGACCCAGAAGTGGCCCAGAAGCACTTCCGGTCCACTTCTGGGTTTGCTGGGGAGTGTGCAGGGCCCCTCCCCTGTACCCCCCAACTTGGCGACTGATGCTTCCTGGGTCTGGGGGGGAGCACCCAAGGTCCCCCCGTGGCTGATCGCTGAGCCAAGAGGGTACAGGTGGGGTCCCTGCATGCTCCCCGGAAGTACTTCTGGTCCACTTCTGGGTTCGCTGCCAAGCATGTGAAGGGCCCCCCCACACTCCTATGGGATGCTCCATCCACCCCAGCATCACAGCAGTCACAAGCTGTGGTGGTACCTTGAGGTATGTAGAAAAGACATTTAAAACTGTGTCTATGTCTGAATTGCCAATTTTCCGAATCAGCATTGAATCTTCAGATTCAGATTAGGCTGAATCAAATCAGGGACAGTCATCTGAATTAACTCATCGAATCACTCTCCCTGATTTGGGCCAAATCCAAATCAAATAGGGCCCACTTAGCACACCCCTAATGGTCATGTATTTCATGGCATGATAAAACAGGGAATAAGTCACAAAGTTATTACACAAAACATGAGTAATAACTTTGTGGCTGGTTCCCATTGCACATTAAAATAGACATGTGGCCACACTGATGAGGGCTCCCAGTTTCAGGAGCACTTCAGAGTTTTTGCTTCTTATATGCTCCTGAAGCTGGGAGTGCCAGTTATCTGACTGGCTTGCTACTTGCCTGGTACAGGGAGCCTGGGATCATATGGCATGACTGAATAGAATCTGATCCATGAACCCATAATTATGCTTTGTGTCATGGATGTGAAGCATGGCAGGAGGCGTGATTGTTGGAATCATGGATCAGATCCCACTGTGCCTTTAACTGAGTGTCTGCCAGGGGCCTCAGATAGGGTGTTCCACAGAAAAGAAAAAAAAAACTTCTGTTGAAAAATTGTTTTAAAAGAAAATCTTCAGCCGATATGTGTGTCTGCACATATGTTTGTACGTGCAGGCATCCATATGTATAATATATGATACCAAGAGCTTATACTTAAGATATGCAGATCACCTCCTCTGAAAAATCAAGCCCCTTTATGGAGTCTCTTTGTGCTCTCCAAAACTTGAGAAACTCAAAACCACTAGGGCTAGCTACAGACAGTTCAAAAGTTTGATGCAAAAGTTTCAGTCTTTGCAGATTAGTTTCTAAACTGCAGAGATTAAATTGAAACAGAAGTGAACAGACATTTACCTTGGATTCAGGAAATTCAGCCACATGCCTGCAGTGGCTCAAACCAGAAGCTGGGGGGCACTAGAGCACTGGTCTCTGACTGTGTGTTCACTTCCTGTTTCTGCTGCCCCCAAGGACTCTGGGATTTGCAGTTCAGAATTACAGCAGGAGGACTTTGCAGGGTTGCTCATCACTTCCTCTTCCTGCTCCCAGGTGCTTCTGGGATTTGTACTCCACAGTTGTAGTCAGCAGTAAGTTTGAGCAGGGGAAGGAGTATTTAAGCTCCCTCCCTGGCCCCAGATCCCAGCCAGGGTTTGCTTGAGGTGGGCCAGTCCCCCTCGCTCCTCCGTAGACTGGGCTGCCTCCCCCCTCCTGCTTGTCAGCCATCCCTCACTGCTCCAGCTAGTGAAATTAAACTTTGAAATATTGAAGATTTTAGAAAACGAAATGAAAATCTATTTGGAAATATGTGTGATAGTCTTGTGATACATCATAGTGCCCTTGCCGCAAAAAAAAAAGGATTGGTACATCACATCACTACATCAGAGTACTGAGTAATATGTCCCACTGGGGAAATAATAGCATGAATTACCTGTAACTACTACTACTACAGTGAAACTCAGAAAGACATAGAGAGTAAATCTGACTTTAAAAAGACACCTTTTATTTAGAATTTTGTCACAGAAAATTCCATTACAATTGGATACTTATGAAAATTTTCCATTAATAAAAACTTCATTTGCTTTGCTCTGAAAATTTCTACCTTTCTGTTGTTCTGTTTTGCTGCTAGTCCACTTCTTACCAGTAGTAGATCTCTGTTTACCAGTAGCATAACTAGAGATGAACAACAGGAGCACCTGCCCCAAATCCCAAGTTAGGAGGGGTACCGGAGTCGCACCCTACCTCCATGGAGTCCACACACCAGCATGCCCATGGGTACTACAAAATAGTTCCTGGCTGCTGCTGCTTTAAGAGCTGTAACTGGGGTGGCACTCTATATTAAGGAGGAATACACATCCTCATCAATTAGCAAAGAGTCAGAGGAAGGGCACTCTGAAGTGCTTTGGGTTAGAATACAAGGCAATCGAGGGGAAAGAGACTTAATGGTGGGGGTCTACTACAGACCTCCCAACCAGGGGGAAGAGCTTGACCAGGAATTTTTAGGTCAGCTCACAGAGGTAGTGAAGTCTGAGGATGTGGTAGTCATGGAGGACCTGAACTTCCCGGACATCTGCTGGGAAGAGCAGTCAGCCAGGTCTGACTGCTCACATAGGTTCTTAGAGTGCAGGACCTCCATCTAACCCAGGAGGTGCACAGCTCCACCGGGGAGACGCCTTGTTGGACCTAGTGCTGGCCACGGGAGATGACCTGGTGAGGGGGCTGCGGGTGCTCGATCACCTGGGTGACAGCGATCATCGCCTGCTGGAATTCACCATCCAGCACAAGGTGGAAAAGGCCTGCAGTAACGCAGCAGCCCTAGATTTCAGGAGGGTATACTTCAACGAGCTAAGGAGGATAGTTGGGGAAGCGCTGAGGTCCTGCAGGGGAGGGGAGCCAGGTGTCCAAGGAGAGTGGTCACACCTTAAGGAGACGATCCTCTAAGCCCAAAGAAAGGTAATCCCAATGAGGATCAAAGGGAGAAGGAGGGCACACAAAAAGCATGGCTCACCAAAAGCATCCGGATATGTCTCCATGCTAAAAGAGAGGCTTACACCCAATGGAAAGAAGGGGACATCACCAGGGATGACTATATTGCAGTTGCTCGGGGATGTAGGGGGGCAGTCAGGAAGGCCAAGGCAGAGATGGAACTAGGACTAGCTTCCTAGATTAAGGACAATAAGAAGTCCTTCTTTAAATACATAGGGGGTAAAAAGAAGGTCCCGGGTAATGTGGGGCCCTTTCAGGACACGTTGGGAAACTTGGTTGTCACACCAGATGGCAAGGCTAACTTGTTTAATGATTTCTTTGCCTCCGTCTTCCTAAGTAGGGACCAGAACAGCCACCTCCCTGCTGGGCCCCCCTCGGGCCCCAGGGGAGGCACACCTGGGCCAAGGGTGAGTGAGGAACTAGTTAGGGAGCTTCTGGAGGGACTAGATGTATTCAAGTCAGCTGGTCTGGACGATCTCCACCCTAGAGTTCTAAAGGAATTGGCCGAGGTCATTGCAGGACCCCTGGCATGGCTTTACGAGCACTCGTGGTGCTCTGGTGTGGTGCCGGAGGACTGGAAGAGGGCCAACATGGTTCCCATCTTCAAAAAGGGGAAAAAGGAGGACCCGGGAAACTATAGGCCAGTTAGTCTTACCTCGATCCTAGGCAAGCTGTTTGAGAAAATTATTCTGGCACACATCCAGGAGGGGCCAGCAGGGCACTGCATGCTTAGGACAACCAACACGGATTCATCAGTGGCAGGTCCTGTCAGACCAATCTGGTGGCCTTCTATGATCAGGTTACCAGATCATTAGATGCAGGGGTAGCAGTGGACATAGTCTTCCTGGCCTTCCGGAAGGCTTTTGACACTGTCTCTCACCCCATTCTCATTAAGAAACTGGGGGACTGTGGTGTCGACACCTACACAGTCAAATGGGTCGCCAACTGGCTGGAGGGCCGCACCCAGAGGGTGGTAGTGGATGGGTCCTTCTCAACCTGGAAGGACGTGGGCAGTGGGGTTCCGCAAGGCTCGGTTCTCGGGCCCGCACTGTTCAATATCTTCATCAGTGACTTGGATGAGGAGGTAAAAAGCACCCTGTTCAAATTTGCTGATGACACTAAGATGTGGGGGGGATGTGGGCACACTAGAAGGAAGCAACAGGCTACAGTTGGACCTAGACAGGTTACAAGGGTGGGCGGATGAGAATAGGATGGGATTCAACACAGACAAGTGCAAAGTGATGCACCTGGGGAGAAACAAATGGCACCATACCTACAGGTTGAGGAACTCCCCTCTTGTCAGCACAGAGGCGGAAAAGGACCTTGGAGTCATGATTGACTCCAAGATGAACATGGGCCGGCAGTGTGGGGATGCAGTCAGGAAAGCCAACTGCACCTTGTCATGCATCCACAGATGCATCTTGAGCAGGTCCAAAGAGGTGATCCTCCCCCTCTATGCGGCACTGGTCAGGCCGCAGTTGGAGTACTGCATCCAGTTCTGGGCGCCACACTTCAAGAGGGATGTCAACAGCATGGAGAGGGTCCAGAGGAGGGCCACTTGCATGATCAGGGGACAGCAGGGCAGGCCCTACGAGGAGAGGCTACGGGACCTGAACCTGTTCAGCCTCCAGAAGAGAAGGCTGAGGGGGGATCTTGTGGCCTGTTATAAACTAGTCAGGGGGGATCAGCAGGCATTGGGGAAGTCACTGTTCTCCCGAGCACTGCCAGGAGTGACCAGAAATAACAGTCACAAGCTGGCAGAGGGTAGGTTTAGGTTAGATATCAGGAGGTGCTACTTCATGGTCAGTGTGGCTAGGGTCTGGAACCAACTTCCAAGAGAAGTGGTGCAGGCTCCTACCCTGGGGGTTTTTAAGAGGAGGTTAAATGAACACTTTGTTGGGGTTGTTTGACCCCAGTACTCTTTCCTGCTATGGCAGGGGGTCTGAATAGATGATCTATTCAGATCACTTTCGACCCTAGAAACTATGAAACTATGAAAGCATGTGAAGCAGCAGCAGCTCAGCTGGGACTGTGTAGTAGTTCCTGGCATGGGTTAGAGTGCTTCCCACTCCTCTGCCCTTACCCTCAGAACTCATATCCCCCTGCCCTTACTCAGACCCTTCTTGCTCAGATCCTGCACCACAAGTGGTTCTCAGAACCCATGTTTCCCCACGTCTTCTCTCCCAGCCACATGCTTACCTGTGCCAACTCTCCCACAGGGTTTGTCCTAGATCTTGTTGTTATGCCCCTTCTGTTTGGTAATGTTTTGCCTGTAGTGAAATTCACTTCTAGAACACAAGGCTTAAGTAGTCCTTAGGTCACAGTGAACATGTTTACACATGCGCTTTACTGTGCACTAGTCTAATTTACTGCACAGTAAAAAGTCACCATCTACACATGTGCTGCCATTAGGGCCAAATAGATTAATTTACAACACTGGTTAGTCCCATCAAACACTGGTATTATGGAATGGCAGAGTAAATTACTGGACTTAAATGCATGTGTAGACCGTGACATCAGAATTAGTTGACTCTGGCTCAAATTGTGCTGCAGTTTATTCAGTCGCATTAATGGCATTTGTAGACATGCCAAGTATGACCTTTCCCTGTGTTCTTACAGGGGTAAATGTTGCCAACAATTAAGACATTAGTTCCTCTGTGTATGACATGATTTTCTATACTGCAGTTCAGATCACTGCTGTATAGACTGTATATATTCAAAATATTCAGCATCAAAAAGAGGGAAAGGAAGCCTCACAGACTTGGGTAATTAGGAGATCCTGAAGTAAAACCATAATGACCTGGTTTAAAAAAAAAATAAAAAGCCTTTTTGAGCAAAAGGAGCTCTCAGGAGCATTTATTAAAAGAGCTTTGTTGAGTTAAAGCAGGGTTGAATTTTTTTGAATCCCAAGTTTAAAAATATAATTATATTTTAATCACTCCATGCCATTTTTAAAAATGAGATTTCTGCTGTGGCCATCTAGCCTGAAGCAAAAACAGATGAGCCTCTTTGATGTAAATGCTACTTTATAGATAGGGCGACATACATTGCCTCCTAATTCACCTTTTTTGGAGTCCATTTCACCTCCATGACTCACCTGGAGCCCCTGCCTCTGAAGAAAGCATATGCTTAAACCCAGATCTTTTACACAATAGCTGCAATTTTCAACTTAAGTTTCCCAAATATGTATCTTTTTATCTCCTGGGCAATGTTGTAAATAGGCAGGGAAAAAAAGGGTTCATGTTTTCATATAACAGTGATTCATTCCATAAAATATTTAAAACGCCAGATTTCACCTCTTTTGAAAACTTTTTGAGGTAGCAGCCTCCAGACATCAGAGCATGGGCTTTTGTGTGCCCATCTGTGTAACAGAAAGTATATGCCTTGAGCTCTTGGTGAAGCAATGACCCTGAAATAGAGTGGGATCAACTTAGGAAGCTGACAAGACATCTCCCAGATACGTTTTTTTAAGCTACCACAAGTTCACCAATTCCATTTTTCCAGATTCTCCTAAGGGGCTGAAATTTGGCCTACAATAAATGAAAGTACAAACTGACATTCAATATTGTAATATATACATGCAATATTTTACTCCTTAAACCTTCAGTTGTACTATAACCTCCTCTTACTTGCTACTAAACAAGCAGAAGGATCAGTCCCTGATCACAGTCCATGGCTAGATGATCCCAAAAACTCAAGAGTGTAGAGTTCCACTGGATGTA
Organism: Crocodylus siamensis; assembly: GCF_052110815.1. Taxonomy (NCBI): domain Eukaryota; kingdom Metazoa; phylum Chordata; order Crocodylia; family Crocodylidae; genus Crocodylus; species Crocodylus siamensis. The sequence continues at coordinate 129,500,887 of NC_143397.1, read as the reverse complement.
CAAGCCAACACTAGTCTCCTTTACTTCTCTCAGCTCTCAAGAAAAATTACTGTCATCATTTTCTTTTGGTCCTGCACATGTTCAGCTGTGCATGTGTTTTGAGGAAAAGAAATGTTCCATGTGCCTCCTTTTACCCTTAAGCATTTGTTCAGGACGAGATAGAAATTAGGCTTTGAAGACTGTTGGTGTTGTTAAATATGCTGAGCACTCATAATTCTTATTGAAGGCAGTTAAGTTGTGAGTTTTCAGTTCCTCTGACAAATTGCTATGTTGTCCAAGTTACTATATATTCACTGGTACTTTAGTGGAGAACATTTTAAAGATTCAGTTCAAAGAAGGATTTTGAAATGGAAAAGATAATTAAACCGGAACATGTATGAGATAAACACTCCTCATAGTCTAAAGAACCTAATGCTTTTGGAGGCAAAGGAACTTACAAGGTTGGAAGTTTGTAACCTATTGAGCAATTGTTTGCATCAACTATGCATTCATGCAAGTAAGGCAAACGGTTAGTATAAATATTTGGTACCTACTTGGTAATATTCATAAAATATATTTACTTATTTAGATTTTTTTCCCAAATCTGCCTATCTAAACTATAAGCACATGTGCAATCAAATACATCTAAATGTTACAAACAGAAATAGACCAATAGAGGGGGAAAATAGAATTTGCCCTTGAGTTAATTGAGCCACCCATGGAGATTCTCCATACACATGTGGACTATCTATTGTCAGGTCCATAGAACCCTATGTTTTTGCCATGACACATTACAGCCCCAGATTTTAACAAAAAGGAGGTAATTTCATATTTTTTATAAAGGCTTTTCAACACTTAATAACCTAATGCCTATTTTTAATGGAATATTTTTAATCAAATAGTCTTCCAGTTGTGGAAGATGAGATTTTTGGTCTGATTTCCTTACCTGATCTCATTGGGTTTAATGCCAATAGAGCAGGGGTGGACACTTATTTCAGCTGGAGGGCTGCTTAATGAGTTTTGTTGAGCTGTCGAGGGCCACAAAGGTATCCCCACCCCTTGATGGGTGCCCCACCCCCTGGTCACCATTTTGGGACCAGAAGTCCTTCCCCTAACCCTTGACCTATGCTACTGGAAGTTTCTCCCCTTGCCCCAGAAGTACTCCTTTTGGGGGAGTTGCCACCTTGAAACTGGAAAAAAAAATCAAATCATATATTAAAAAAACTCAAACATCTACTATAATTTATTTTAATTTTATTTTAAAATATATTTTCATCATGATTTATCTGTGTTTGCACAGTGTATCAAGAGGCAATTGCATAATAGTCTTACTCTTGTATATTGTGTAGGGGAGTAAGGGATGTGTATGTGGGGTGGTGGTTGGAAAGTGGGTGGGTGTGTGGTGGGGGGTGGGTGTGGAGATGTGTAGGTGTGCAGCAAGGGTAGAGTAGCCATCATAGAGGACAGTCTGGTTGCCCTCTGTCCTCTATTGATATGAAACTGGATGCTTTTATGTACTCTATTTTTCTCTTCAAGAGAAAAATAGAGGACATAAAGGTGTTGGGTTTTGAATCAATAGAGGACAGAGTAGCAGAAAACCAGAATGTCCTCAATGTTGGCTCCCCTATGTAGGGGTGTGTGGGAGGGTGTAGGTGTGTTTAGGGGTATGGTGGGTGTGGGGTGCATGGGAGGATGTTGGTGTGTGTGCAGGTATGATGGGGTGGAGGGGGGTGAGAGTGTGTGTGGGGGCTGTGGAAGGTGTGGTTGTGTTTTGAGGGTATGGCTGTGTGTGTGTGTGTGTGTGTGTGTGTGTGTGCAGGTGATCCTCAGACTTCCAATGGTGTGTAAGTCCCTGGATCTACATGTGGTGGTAGTGAAGAGGGCCAGCCCCACTTGGACCCATATAGCACAGCTCCCCACATTCCACCCCAGTCTCTGGCTGCAGGTGGTGGTAGTGTATGGGGCCAGCTCCACCCAGTCCAGTAGCATTCCCACTCAAGTTCCTGGCTACTCATGGTGGCAGGGTGCAGGTCCAGCTCCACCAGGCCCTATAGCCTGCTACTCCCACCCTAGTCCTTGGCTGTAGGTGGCAGCAGTGTGTGGGACCAGCCCCACCCAGCCCTTTAACACACAGCTTCTGCCCAAGTCCCTGCCTTCTATGGCAGCAGGGGGCAGGGACAGCCCCTCCCAGTCCCATAGCGCACAGCTCCCACTCTTCCACCCCAGTCCCCAGCTGCATGTGGTGGCAGCATGTGGGGCCAGCCCGACCCAGTCCCATAGTGCACATCTGTGCTCCTGCAACACATGGGGACAGCCCAGCCTGGCCCCATAGAGCATGGCTCCCCATGCTCCCACCTCCTTTCTCCCAGTGGGAGTCCTGGCCTCAGCCTGGTGGAGCTCTTACTTGAATTTCCACTCTCACAGGCAAGAAGGGCTGGAAACAGGCACACGGTGGCCAGGCATAGGCCTCTACCAGGTCGCTGGTGCCCCTTAGCTCAGTGCTGGGGCAGGTCAGGCCAGGCTGAGGTGATGGGGTTGGTTGTTTAGCAACAAGAGCTGAACCTTCTGCCTGGAGGTGCCAACTTAAAGAGGAGCAGCTGAGGGCCAGGGCTTACAGAGGGGCCCTGCAGGCCAGATGGAATTGCCTGGTGGGCCAGATTTGGCTTATGGGCTGTATTTTGCCTGCCTCTGCAATAAAGTTACTGAAGATATGCCCAATTACACCTGATAAGAAGACCCACACCCCCCGAGGCCCTGGTTCAAAATGATTGTTGTCATCCTAGTTTTTAAAAAGGAAAATATGTATGCATAAAAGCAAACTTCCTTTATTTTTGTCCTTTGTCACCAAATCTCTGTTGATATAGCTCAAAGTAGTTAATACATATGTACTGAACTAGATGGACTTTCTCCATGAACACAATAATACAATTTAATATGTGGGTTAAATGTGATCTGTGGGTATATAAAATCATATAATACCTGAAATAAACTGGATCACATATATACATACTTGTGCCTTTAATTATGGGAAACTGAGTGCAATGAACTAGTGTAGGCAAGCCAGTCAACTGACCGGTCAAATATTGTCAGTTGACCAGTAAATTAACTCTGTATGTTTTGACAAGTCAAAGATTATAGCAATTTTACAAAAAGACTACTTTTTTTGTAGATTTTTTTGACGGCAATATAATTTTTTTATTGTTTTTCTTAATGGAATACATTTCTTAATGGACACATTTTTAATGGAATATTTGTGCTTTTTCTGTGAATTATTTGGATTTATTGGCAGGGGGGTTTTTTAACAATTTTTGACTGATATTTGACTGGTCAGTTTACTGAACTTTATTTGACTGGTTAAATACCCGATCCTACAATGAACTCTAAACTAATAAATAACAGTTCGTGAAGGCTGTCTACCATGTCGCATAAGTGAAGCCAGTCCTTTTGGTACAAGACAATATGAATTCTATGTATTGTTGCTGGGAAGTTCTGCATAGCCATGTTAGGCAGAATACTGATAACCCTGAAATCCAAGATAGCCTGGGATAGGTCAACATATGAATACATTTGATGTGGGGATAATGAAAAATTGACATTAATAAAGAAATAGATGCATTCAAAGTGAAGAGAGGAGTAGTATGAAATGAGTCTATACTATGCATTACCATTTTATCAAAGATAGCCAGGGAAGGTAGGACTTTAAGGAGTGTTTTTTTGCTCACTTTTACTCTGGGTAGCCACCTCGTGACTTATCTTTGAATGCAATGCAATAAATAAAAGTTTGTCAGTTGCTTGCTAACTTTTTCCTTGCAGAGGTTGCATTTTTGGCAAGGATTGTATTAGCTAAAGCTAACAAAAAAAATCATCAATGTTACAGTTGCAACATTCAAATTGAGCTAGATGCAATAGAATTATTGTTATCATCTTGTACAGTGGTTCCCAAACTCAGACAGATTGTGCGCCACCAATTTAAAATGATACCACCTTAAGTACCACCAGCAAATTTTTGTAATATAAAGTAATTATAATAAAACTGTTAACACATACCACTGACATGGTGTCTGTGTACTGCTGGTGGCACACACACCACAGATTGGGAACTGTTGATGTAGTACATGGAAATACCACTATTTTACTCACAGTTACATTATCATCATCTTATGAAGAGCCTTGTGCTACACAGTGGGTGCATCTACCCAAGATGCTTTACTCGAGATTAGAGCAAATTACTGCACAGTAAACATCACTGTCTACATGTGCACATATTTACTGCATAGAAATTTGCTCTAATCATGCGTTAATGTGCTACCTATAAATACAAGTAGCAAATTTACTTGTGACTAGTTACTGTACTGTATAGCATGTGTAGACGGCCAACTGGGAGCAAACTTGCTCCCAGTTACCTGACAACCAGATGAGGGAGATTACTCCCTGTCCCTGGGAACTGCCTGCTGCTGGGGTGGGCTCCAGTGGTGAAGTCCAAGTGGGGATAATGTCCCCATGCTCTGGCAGCATGGAGTTCCTGCCCCTGCTCCCCAGTTGTAACCAGAGATCAGGGGATGGAAACAAGCTCCCCAACCTGTTCCTCTGTGATTGCAATCACCCAACGATTGCAGAGCAGGAGCTAGGAACTCTCCTGGTCAGGGGCAGGTCTCAGCCCCATGCCCCAATCTGACAAATGAGATATGGGGCATGGAAAGAGCTGCAGGGGAGGGGCAGGTCACAGCCCGCTGCCCCAATCTGCCAGCAGGGCAGCTAGGAATCCCTGCCCAATGGGGGGCTCACTACTAGCTGCTCCATCAGCAGACTGGGGTAGGGGGCTGGGACCTGCTCCTCCCCTTCAGCTCTTTCCAAAACTACCTCTGATTAGGGAGCCAGGGCCAGGAGCTCCCTGCTGCTGGGGCAGGGGGACATTGTCCCCACCTGGGGTCCCGTGGCAGGGCCCGCCCCAGCAGCAGGCAGTTCCCGGGGCAGGGAACAATCTCCCAGCCCACACCAGAAGATAGCTGTCTCCTGGCCTCATGCTGCCTGCCAGCCTCTAAGATAGCACCGATGGGGAGCCTAGAGCTCCCTCTTGCTGCTGCAGGGAACCAGTACAGGGCTGGAGGGGGCAGAAGCAGACTGCTGCTAGGAGCAGGAAATCTGCTCCCGCATCCCCGCACATGTACATGCCTGTCCAGCATCTAGACTCTACACCCCACAGCACCCTAGAGTAAACACACCCCACAGCACTTTCACAGGTAGATACACCCAGTTTAATTTATGGGCTGCAATGGGAGCTTTAACCTGAGTAAGGTGTTCCACATAGATGCTGTTGTGGGTATCTATGGCTACAACAAGTGTCAAATTTATCTGGGGAGAAACCATTTTATTCTCAGACAAAGTGCCCTTGATTAGACATTTGTGTCTGTTGTCCTGGGACAAAGCCTAAAAAGGTTTATAGGATAAAAAATGCTAAAAGTTTGTCCCAGGACATTGTGAAAGTGCATCTGAATCGTTGTTCTGGGATTTCATCATTGCATCAATGGCAGGAAAGTGGCTCTGGATTCAGTTGCTCACTAAACCCTGATTGGAAGGGTTATACATATATATATGCACCAATCCCAGGACAGTTCTGTTCCTGGATAAACACAGACACAGCTTGTCTGGGGTCAAATACAATGTCTGTTCTAGCCTATGGTACACAAAGATTGAGGTACTATGGGAAGACCTTGAACCACTGTTACTTCCTTTCCAACATGTTTAAGGTGCAACCTGCTATAACATGCTGAAGAGGTAACAGTAAGGTTTTTTTCCCTCTGTTAATGCCATACAGTCTCTCTACTGAACAGTAGTTCAAGATGTATAGAGAAATTACATCAGATTTATTTACAGGGACCCATTTATGTTGAACTAGCAGTTTCCTATTGTGTCAGCAATTCTCTATTGCATTTATTTGCTACTATGACATTAGGCAAGAGTACAGTCCTATTAAACCTGTACATTACATTTCACAAAATTGTAAAGCTTTTCCGTTGCACAGAATAAAAAGAAATATGAATTCTTCACTGCTGAAAAGTCCTGATACAGCATTTGAGAGAAATTGTCCAGTCACTGCCAGAGTCAAAGTAAGAACTTTTATTTTTTCCCCACAATTTTTTACCTGAATGTCCTTTAATACTTTGTTCTCCTTAAGATGATACTAGATTCTCTACTCTCCACTTTCCATTCACCTGGAGGATAGGAAAGTTCCTCGGATCCTGATTAATAAGAAAATTAGGACCAAAGTTTGGCTTAGAAATAATTTGCTTTAGAAACATTTGGCAATTTCTTTCCATGTTGTTCTCTGGCATTCCAAAAACTAAGAAAAGGTTTTGAAATCAGACTCTTCATATTAAATAAGGACTAACCACACCTCACCTGAACTTATGTGGCATAGCAAATTATCATCTGTGGGCATGTCTATGTGAGACACTTACTGGTCATTGGCCTAATAACACTGCGCAGTAGCGTGTCATGGCAAAACCCTGCTAATAGCCTACTGCACAGTGTTATTAGGCTAATGCACAGTAAGCACCACTAAAGCATGTGCTGGTTCTACTGCACAGTAATTTTAGGTTCTGAGCATTTAGTTAGTACTTTATTAAGGAAGTACTAAACTAAATGCTCAGTATCTAAGGCACATTAATGAAAGTGTCCATGTGCCCCATATGAAGGGAAAAGTAAGATAGGACCCTATCTTCCACTTGGATGAATGAAGGGCAGCTGAAACTAGAAAATGGTGGCTAGGGGAGTCATGCCAGCACTGCGGTCCTGACTTTTGTATCAGGGAAAAACCATCCTTCTGGAGTGTCCATGGAGCTGAGGCTTGGGGTAGTGAACCAGAGAGATGTTGGTCTCCTTTGCTTCATGCCTGTTTTGAAGCCATGGTAAGAGGAAGTCAGCATTAAGTTTGCACAGGTTTCCTCCCAAAGAAAGAGGGTCATGGAACACCAGAGTCTGTGGCTATAAGCAGGGAGGGTAAGAAGACAGTGGAGAGGAAAAGGGCTAATGTACAAATGGCTCGTGGCCCTGCCTACTTTATAAACTTCATTGACACAAGGGATATTCGGAGTACAAGAAAGGAATGGAAGATTTGTTATAACTATAATGCACAAGGTCTGTTCTCATGGTTAGGTCTTGGCTTTGCCACAGCTTCCGAAGCTTCCTTGGACAAATTGCCTAATCTCTCTGTGCCATGGGTTCATTGTCTGTAAAAAGGAGATAATGAATACCTCCTCATCTTAAAGGAGATTAGTGAGGATAACATTTCTGTGGCTCAGATACAATGGTGGGTGCCATATAACTTTCTGGCATGAAAACTCTATTTTCATAAAACTAACAGGCTGTTTGCTAGGTTGGTTCAAACTTCAAAGACTTACATGATGACCAGTTTATTCAAAGAGAGCTGTAGTATTTGTTAAGGAGATTATTGAGTAAATTCCTTTGTCCAGTATTCTACAATGCCATTGATGGCAATGCTGTATGTACATTTTGATTTAACAGCCAAACCTATAAAACTATTAAGGCTAGGAGAGGATTAGTTCTTAGCTCAGTATATTTTAAATAAAATAGTGGAAAACAAAGGCGTGTATTAAAAACTGCATTTTGTACTTAAAGAATACTATCAGTACCAGTTACAAATACAAAGGATATAGTCTTGGTGATCACTTTTTAATTTAAATGATGAATGTATTTGTGCAATAGCTACAAACATTTGTAATCACATTGAGTGCATATTATCTCTAGGTAAAAATGAGAGAGAGGCATTTGGATGAATGATTCCAATATTTGAAATTTTGGATTGACTTATCAATATGATAAGTTCAATTCATATGACCACATGCTTAAAAGCATTTATTTTACACTAAGTCATTTCTAATCAGAGAAAGATTAAGCTTTAAGACACTCTGTTATTAAGACCCATGAATACAGTGTTCAAGTTATGGACAGTATTCAACTTCTGTTTTAAAGCAATGTACTGAAAATGTTTTGTTTCAGGAAAGAAATTAAATGTGTTCTTTTTTGGTTTATTTGTTGCTGTTTGGTTGCTTGTTTATTTATGTATGTATTTGTATTGTTTTGTTTTGTTCTTGGTAGGCCAAATAAGATTCATAGATTGTTAGGCTGGAAGGGACCTTGGAAGATCATCAGGTCCAGCCCCCTGCACCAAGCAGGAAAGACAACTGGGGTCAAGTGACCCTAGCAAAGTGATCATCCAGTCTTCTCTTGAAGATTTACAGAGCAGGTGATTGCACCACCTCTGGAGGGAGCTTATTTCACAGTCTGGACACCCCAACTATGAAGAAGTTTCTCTTAATGTTGAGTCTGACTTAGCTTCATAGGGCTGGAGCAATTTCTGTTGTGCCTACACTAATTCTACTTAATGTTACATTAATTTAAAATATTAGCAACAAGTCTCTGTCCTGAAGCACCTCTCTCTCCAGCAATACTAAACTTACCAATTTGAAAATTTACAGGTTTGCCTCAAAAGGCTTTACTTTGACAAAATAATGTTTTATACAGACCTGTTTACCTCTCTTTGGTTACATGACTGTTTTTTAGTGTGTGAAACATTATGGAAACTGAAAGAAGTGAACATGTGGTTTCCCTATTATTCATTTTAATCTTTTTCAAATGCTTAGACTGTTTGGAATTTTAAATCCCTTATGGAATAAATAGTTATGTCAACATACAGGCTATTTGCAAACATATATGCTGTGAATCATATGTGTTAACATGATAATTGCTTCCATATATATGAGCAGTTGAGGTATTAGAAGACCTATGGAAAACCTGCCCAGTAAGGAGGATTTTTTTTCAAGACCTCTCAACATCAGGGCAGGCTTATTAGAGTTCAGTGTGGGAGAGAAGGAAAGAGAGAAAACACTACCCTCTCTTTGTATTCCCTGAAATGTTCACTATTTTTATTCTTCTGTATTGAGACCTATGTTTTCCCTCTTCTGAGATGAGATCCCTGCTCCAGCTTTTCAACACTGTGTAAAAAAATGACCAGAGGGATGGGAAAGGCTCCAAAAATCTTCATATCTAGCTGAGAGGGAATCCCTTTGTGCAGAAAGTGGGGGAAATCCCCGCTCCATGGTTAGTGTTGAATGTAGGCCAAATGTAGACTGGGGGCAGGGAGGGCACACCATAGACAAGTCAGCGACAGGCAATCCTGCTAATATTCAAAACATTGCTGTGGCCTATATAGCAACCTGTGGAGGCATTCCTAACTCAGGCAAGACCCAAGGGCTATCTAAGTTACACCACAGGATTTTCATCACCAAGAAGCAGCCAGGATTATTTGATTGACAAGGCTAGTTATAAAAATGTTCCTCTAGGCTGGAAGTGCATCTGTGCTACATTTTTTCGGGCATAACTGCACAGTTAACTTATGGGCTCAAGGGTGTTATTCTTAAGCATGCTGTGTTGGCAGGCTGTTTCTAAGCTAAAAGCTGTGCAGCCATGTCTGCATAGTAGTAGCCTAGCTGAAGCTAGGTACAGACAGACGTTCAAAAGCCCAAGGTGGAAGCACTCTAAGTTTCACACTTTACTCTAAGTGCCCTAGGTAAGATTGGGAGCAAACAGAATACACATTCATCCTTTGGGGGAGGGAGGTGGGGGCATGCAGGCTGCTTACACTGGCTGAGGCCAACAGGTTGGGGGCTGCTCTCTCGTGACTCCCAGCCAGCTACTGGAGAATGCTGAGGCCAGCTGAGCAGCCAAGCACTCAGGCCACCCCTGATTAAACAGCAAGGCCCCTCTCCCCAGCCCCACCTCCCTACCAGTGACCAGCTATTAGTGGCAGCTGGGGGGGTGCTGCCCTTTCACCCCACCCCAGCTGTGCTGGCTTGGGTTTTGGGGTGCCAGGGCCAGTCAGTGTGGCAGAAGGATCCTTAATATGGCTGGTCACTGATTTTGTACACTCTCTTCATCAGCCTCTGCAATGTCCAAATTCATCTATAGATAGTTCTCAAAGCACAGCTGGGGAGGGCCCACGTGGCAGGGGCCTCCACTCCCCCACTTCCGTACCACCAAGCTGCCACTGACAGGGGCAAGCAGGAGCCAGGCCTGGGGACAGAGGCTTTCTGGCTCATCTCTGTGATAGCCCAGGGACAAGGCTGGCCCAGCACTCAGCTTGAGCAGACGAGCACGGGCCAAAGCTAATGCACCACCCTGAGAGGAGGATTTAGTGGGGGTCCACAAAGCAGCCTGGGATGCTGGCAGACTGTGACCTAGCTTGAGTCAGAAGGGAATCTGGTACAGAAGTTCAATAGACTGGTCTAGCCTAAATCACTTAAATTTGATACTATATCTATCCAGGTCTTAGACCTGGTTCCACCATATTCAAAGCTGTCTATGTGCACTGAACTTCTGTTCGGTTACTCATACAGACCAGTAGCTGAGCGTTTGTACCAATACAAGTATAACATCTGTACCTAGCCTGAAGGGGACAGTGATGGGCAGGAGAGGAGAGGAGAGGGGGCAGGAGAACATAACCAGGTCAGCTACACCAGGAGTAGACTTTGTGGAGGGCCGCAAAAGCAGCCATTGCTGCAGCAGCAGTCAATCATACAGCCATCATTGGCACAGCAGGAGCCAGTGCTGCCCCAGGTGCCACACGGCTGCCGTGGGTATGAAGCTCTGTTGCTACATCTGTGCTGCATAGGACTATAGGCAGGCTAATTAGCATGGGGGCACTCTATCTGGCATTATTGCTCAGCATTGCTAATTAGTTTATCCAGAGTGCTGTGCAGGCATAGCTATGCTGCTTCCAGTTTAGAAGACAGCTCACCTGGAGAAGTAAAGAGTATGGTAAGTTATAATGTAGATGTGAGTTTAGTGGTATAACACAATCTCGCCAAAGCTATTTTTAGTTCATCTAATTCAAACCTGTCAGATTGACCATAATATCTTGAGAATATCGAATATGAGAGAGGAAACCCAAAAGTTTAGATAAATAGGGATCTCAGGGTTTATATATATATATCTCAAGGCCCATTTATATATTCCAGTCCAGTGATTCACAACTAGGATGCTGTGGCACCCTGGGGTCCCTAGAGATCTTTTCAAGAGTGCTACAGGGTGCCATGCAATGTTAGCACTGTTAAGTGTGCAGACATGATTCACAAGATAAGCCCAGGGATTTCAAATAGGAATCCATAATATTAAAAACATTTTGACTTGCTGTGTTCTGAGTTGTTTGCATCAGAAAAAATGCTCTATTAATTTTCTGTAGTCAATAAACAAGGGAAAACTGAGAGCTTACATTTTCTGAGGAGGGCCTCGAGTCTAGTGAGGGGTGTCTTGAGTCTATCAAGGGGTGATTTAAATCTAAAAAGGTTGAGAACCACTGTTATGGATTATTTTTAGAAGTTAATAGTAATGGTTCAGCTCACAGCAGAAGTGAAGACTAGATGCAAAATTTAGATCAGAGCTATCCACAGTTGTCTATATAAAAGTATGGGCTTATTTGAATGCCTTGTTTCTGAACCCTCTCTATTAGTATGATTTATTGTAAACATATTTACTCTGAATTAAATGGCAAAGAGGATTCAATACAAATGGGAAATCCCATGAAAATTATGAGCTTCTTACCATTAACTTGTTTCTGAAATAGAGGGAGTTAGCATGTAGTGTGTGACGGATTTCTAGGAAGAGTCAGAGGGTGCATCTACATGGGATGCTAACTGTGCCGTAGCCTAATTTTACTGTGCAGTAGCATGCAGGGCAAAACCCATGCCAATATGCTACGGCACAGTTAGCATCACTAAAAGGCCATTCATCAATGTTAATGCACAGTAGCACCAGTTACTACACATTGGTTTAGTACTTGGTTTTGCAAGTATTAAACTTAATCCACAGTAACTACAACATGTTAATTAATGTGTAGATGCACGCTGAGAGAAGTAACTAGTAGGGGTGTGAGAAGCTTCAGTCACCAATTCGATTCGGAGAAGATTCGGCTGGATTCAGAGGCTGAATTACTGAATCCAAATCAAATCAGGAGACAAAAACTCCCTCCAAATCTTTTTGGACCCTCCAAATCAGTTCAGAAAAGATTCAGAAAAAGATTCAGAGATTTGGAAGGCAGTCTTTCGGGAAAACAGAAACTGAGAGGAGAGGGGGGGAAGACTGACATCTGTAGCTGGCCAGTGACTGTGATCTTTCCCTGATTCCTCTTCCAATCACAGTACTCTAGGGGAGGGATGTAGAAACAGCTACCATCCCTGCAATTTTTATCCCACTGTGCCTTAACACGCAGAGTCATGCGTCACGAGTTTTGTTTTAAACAGTTTGAGGTGCATTTTCCCAGAAACCCCTGCACCTATCTCCTTGAAACTTGGCAGACCTCATGCCCTCAGAAGGGGCTACCATTTCTGCTGTTTGCATCTAAATCTGCCCAAAAAATGACTAAGTTATAGGTATTTCAGTGATTCCCCATTATAGTCTATGGCCAAATCACCAAATCTCTCTGAATCAGCGCCAAATCTTCCAAAGCCAATTCAGCTGAATTGATTTGGGACAGTGATCTGAATCTCTGAATCAAATTGCTGTCCTCAAAAATGGCCAAATCTGAATCTGAATCGAATACTTCCTTATTCACATAGGCCTAGTAACTAGCCATGTTAGTCTGAAGGTCAGGCAGAAGACAGGGCAGGGTGGCACCTTAAGGTGCATCCAAATGAATGCACACATGCACTTATCTGGAGACAAATAGCAGAAGCACATAGTTATGCTGCTGCTGCTTGTCCCCAGGGAACACACATGTACACATGCTCTGGCACATGGCAAGATACCCCAAGTGAGGTATGGGAGGCTGAGGCCAGAACCTGGACTGGACCAGGAAGCCTTGCTTGGAGTCCTGGAGGCCTCATGGGCTTCCAGTTGTGGCAATCTGGAATGAGGGAAGCTGGCCAGCAGCAGAAGCATGACTGTGACCAGCCAGGTTCTGGTTTCAGGCAGCACACAGTGCTGCCACATACGCCTTCCACTTTTTTATAGTGTGGGGGTTTTTTTGACACTGGGATCTCCTCATACCAAAAAATGCTGCTAATTTGCAGCATGGGGAATGACGGCATATGTGGCATGTGTGGTGTGCAGTGCCACGGATGGGTTTGTGGCACTGCATACTGCATGTATGTGCTTGTCTCTACACGCCCATAGACCGGTTCTACGCTTTTATAGATGACAGTTGTCTTTGAATAAATTAAATACAGAAAAGAACCTAGAAAAACAGCTTTTTATTTGGGAGTCGCTCTAAATGTCTAATGTGAGTTTTTTCATTTTTTTATGGTTTGAATTAAAATAGATGTAAGTTCAAAGAGGAGAAAAAAATTAACTTGAAGTATTTTGGTTTGTGCTGTTAAAAACATGATAAAATATGTGGGTTTGATTAGACCTGTGAAATAATAAGAATGCATCCCATTTCTCTACCTTCCATCAAATAGGAAATGCAGCATCTTAGGTTTGGACATTATAAAACAAAGGAAAAGCTTCAGCACTTTATCTGGCCATTGATATGAATAGGCACTTGTCTTCTTTAAGAGACAGTTTTGTTGAGAGTTATCACTGATGGTAACTAAATTCTACAAGTATTGTGTTGTCTCAGAAACTACTGTATGTGGTGACATTTGTCAAAATCTAACTTTTTTTGGTAGCTACAGTACATATGAGGAGCTACTGAATGTATGAGAAGTCTAATAGCTTTTCTACTGGTCACTACTTATTCTTCAAGAGTTGAATGTGGTTTACTACAGCAAAAAAGCTGTTAAAAGGCTTAATAAGAAATTAAAAGAACAGGCCTTGACCTACCATTGACTATTGCAATTTAGAACAACATAATAACCATAACTACTTCCCCTAAAATTAATTTTTCTAAGGATGATAATGTTCTATTAGCTAATTTTACAACATTACTTGAAGATATACACTGAGAGGTGACATATTCAATAGGGATAATAAAACATTTTTTCTCTTTTCCCTACATTCAGATATGCAGGCCTGAAGTTCATAGGTCAAATTCACTTTCAGTGTGACTCAATGAACCAAGTGATGCCAGGGATAACTTTAGGGCCAGGTGCATATCTGAAAATGACTGAAGTATCTTTGTTCTTTCATGGATTTCTTTGAAGTATGGACTTGTGTCATTCCTAATTATTAACTTCATTTTTTACATACCTGTAACACAAATCAGGAGGTTCTTGGGTGGTAGGTAGAGATAGTTGTTTTGGGTGATATACATCTCTGCTTCATCTCTAAAATCAGGCTGTGATTCTGAGTGATTCTGGCTGCATCTAGATGTGCAATTAGCATGTAGCAATAAACATCAATACAGTTCAGGGGGGTCAGGACCAGGCCCTGGGTGGTGGCAGCAGGTGGTGGGCAGTGGGTGGCAGAGGGGATAGGTGGGGCACAAGGGTGCTACAGTATAGGGCTAGTCAGCAGGCAGCCCCCATACTATAACACCCTCATACCCCAGGCAGCCCTAGTCACCATCTACACATGCATTTTTGTGCACTAAATGACTTTGCTATAGGACAGTACTTGTTCCAGACAGTACTACTATCCTACAGCAGAATTAATAAATTTACTTTATGACCCTACAATATTTTGTAGGTGTCTAGCAAAGATTTAATTATTTAAGAAAATAGAATTTCCCAAAAGTAATTTCATAGTTGGTAGGGTTGGAAGGGACCTGAGCAAATCATCAAGTCCGACCCCCTGCCACGGGCAGGAAAGAATGCTGGGGTCAAATGATCCCATCTAGATGATTAGCCTCCTTTTGAAGACCCCCAGGGTAAGGGTGAGCACCACTTCCTTTGGAAGTTGGTTCCAGATCCTAGCCACCCTGACTGTGAAGTAGTGCTTTATAGATGACCACCAGATCTCAGCCTTCTCTTGTGGAGGCTGAAGAGGTTCAGATCCCGTAGCCTCTCCAAGTAGGGCCTGCCCTGCTGCCCCTTGATCATGCAAGTGGCTCTCCCCTGAACCCTTTCAATGCTGTCCACATCCCTCCTGAAGTGTGGTGCCCAGAACTGGATGCAGTACTCCAACTGTAGCCTGACCAATGTTGCATAGATGGGGAGGATCACCTCCTTAGACCTGCTCGAGATGCATCTGTGGATGCATGACAAGGTGTGGTTGGCCTTACTGACCACATCCTCACATTGGTGGCCCATGTTCTTATCGGAATCAATAATGACTCCAAGATCCCTTTCTGCCTCTGTGCTGATGAGAAGGGAGTTCCCCATCCTGTAGGTATGCTGCTGGTTCTTTTTCCTTAGGTGCAGTACCTTGCACTTGTCAGTATTGAACCCCACCCTATTCTCATCCACCCACCCCTGTAACCTGTCCAGCTCTAGTACTAAGGCTGCAGGAGATGACATCTCTCTTTCAACATGAAGGCAGGAATGTGCAAAAGGAGCCTCATGTGGTAAGGGGGGTATCATAAAGATTCCCAGATTAGATGGCTGTGTCCCCAGTGGAGTGACCCAGGGCAATGAAGGGACAGAGCACCAGTGCATGGTGCCTCAGTGCTGCCCTGAGGATTCCTTTCTCTCTTTCCTGCCTTGAGCCCAGCAGCCACAGCCAAGCAGATTGCAGGGCAAGCCTGGAGCCAGTACCTTGGGGATGGCACTGTAGCTCACATAGCCCCTACTGCTGCTGCTGCTGTCTCTCAAGGCTCACTTCCCAAGGCTGGATGAAGCAAGAAGCCCATACTTCCCTATGAGTCATAAGCCTTTTTGCCAGTGCTGGGTGAGGTTTCCGAGCTGTAGTCACCTCTCTCTCTCTCTCTCTCCCTCATTGCCCTCCACAGCTTGTTTCCTAGTTTGAAAGTTCTCCTGGACCCTCTGGAAGAGTGAGAGACTGTATCAGGGGAAGTGGGGGAGAGGAGAAAAGAGGTGAGAGCAAAACAAAGCAGGAGGGAAGTGAAGAGGGGAGAGAGGAGAAGGAAGGGAGGGAAGGATGAAGGGTAGGAAGAATAGAAGGGTGGAGGGAAGGATGGAAGGAAAGATGGATAAAGAGAGGAGGGCAGAGGCAGAAGAGAGAGAGAAGCAGCCTGAAGGGGAAGAAAGTATGAGACAGAAGATGTGTGTGCGAAGATGCCACTGACAACTTGGAGCAGGGAAGGATTAAGCACTTCCTGATTCAGTTGATATGTAAATAGAGAGCAGCTGCTCCATCCAGCTTGGGCTGGGAGCGGGGTTGCAGGGCTTAAGGAGAGAGGCAACTCCTTTGGCAGGCCTGCTTGATCCCCCACCCCCACCCAACAGGTGATTGTCTATTGGGCAGGGAAAGGGGAGGGTGCTCTAACTCATGGCACTTTATGTAAAGCACCATGAGTTAGAGCCAGGGCCTGCATGTCTCTCAGTGACCTTGTTCTGAAGTTTGGCATTCAAATCAGTTTTTAAAGATTGTTTTGTTTAAGGACAGCAACTCTGAGGTCAGCGATGGAATGTCCAGAGAAGTTAAAATGTTCTTCCCCAGGTTTGTTATCTTTCTGAAACTGACCTCAGATTAATGTCCATTCATTTTTTCACATAAAGATTGCCCCACCTGTCCAATGTAGATAGCAGAGGGGCACTGTAAGCAGGTGATGGTGTATATAATGTTGGTAGAAAAGCAGATGAATGAAGGAGTAGGTGAATGAGTCACAGGTGGACTCTGACAGACCTTCTCAGGGATTGAGTTCCAAAGTGGAACCCTTGATATTAATAGGCTCAAGCACTGACTTAAGTAATTGATTTGCTTTTTTTCCCCTTAGATATCTATTCTACCCTATCTAAAAATTTAAGAGTGGCTTAAGAAGATACAAGACAAGGCAGACTGGGACCTTATAAATTAAGTAATTCAGAGACAGACAAACTTTCATGAGGAAACATTTATTTCATCAGATAGAATGTCGATGAAAGCTCCGGCCTTTCTGAATTAGTTATAATATATAAAGTGCAACTTTGCCCTACCTTCTGCCTGATGTTAGATTAACACATTTAACTACCTCTCTCTCTGCTCATGAATAAATAGAAAACAACCCACAGATAGGATTCCCCAAACAACACCCCAAAACCCGAGAATTCCTTTCTCCCCTCCCCCCCAACTACCAATTTCATGCTTAAAAGCCCATACAATCAAACCCTTAGGCCAATCCCAACCATACTTCCCAACTGCCATTTAAATGCAGATATGAAATCTCTTCCTACTCCCCCCATCTCCTACCCCCCATGCCTCATCCCCAGGGGAGATATTACTACTCTCCCCCAATGTCCCTTCCAAGCCCATAGCCCCTCTCCTACATAAAGGCTGTAACTGTTTCCTCCTGCGTTGTTTTGGTCCACCTTAGTTATATCTCAATAATTATCTGATCTCAGTCGCTTTGATTAGATATAAAAATAAATAGGGAAAATAACTTGCCCTTAGATATTAATGGCTTAAAATCTTAGTGATTATAGAAGAATATGCAGTTGACAAATATGGTTGGTCTGACTGAAACATTGCTTTCAAACAACAGGAAAGCAGGCATATTCTGTAACACTTGCATCTTTGGAACTAACTTCAAGGGAAGCCCAAGTATGAACAAATTGCAATGACCTAGCCCAGAAAGAATAACACATAAGTAATGATAAGTTTTACATACCATATCTTTCATGTTGGACATTGCCTGACTTTAAGAGGATTGTATTCTTATTAAATGCAGAAAGAGAGACAAATACTTACAGCAGAAAACATCAAGAAACTATGTCATGTTTTACTGTTCAAGGGTTTCACTTGTGTTTCATTTGGGTCAAGTTTCCTGCTAATGTATCCTAATTCCAGTGATGCATTCAGGGTGTGCTGTGCCTCTGGTAAGACTTTAAGTTAAGCAGACAGCAACAACAGCAGACAAGAACAATGACAATCTTCAACAGTAATAACAGGAGCAGCAAAAAAAGAAATAATTCTTGAAGCATATATGTTTCAGTGCCACCAGTGCTTTTATTAAAATATTAGTATTTTTGTTTATTTTAAGACAGAATGATTGAGTTTTTAACACATTCATGAAGCTAAAATTAAGAGTAGAAAAATTCTGGGTGGAATAGGAAAGTATAAGTAACACTTTGCATGAATCAAGTCTTCATGAGAACTGGATACAAATTATGAAATGTTTGTTATATATTCTTATTTCATATCATGTAACTTAATAGGATCTCTCAGAACAGTCTCTCTGAAACACTGCTTAACCATGGCAATAATAGAATTATGATGGCAAAAGACAAGAGTGGGGGGAAAATGCTATGAATTTCCTGCTAAATGTTTTGAATGAAATGGAAACAAAATCCTTCAAACTTTTTTGCAGAATTATTTCAGGATCTGTTTTTCAATAATTTCATTTTCATGGGAAAATGACAAATAAAAGGAGAAAAAATAATTAAAAAATGGAATGCCAAGACAATATTTTTGTTGAAAAACTGAACCAAGACAACAACATTTAAAATTTTCCTTGACAATTTTTGTGTGCTTGGCCCATAGATTGCTTTGGTTGTGTTAAAAAAACTATGTGCATTGTGGCTTTTGGCAAACTTTTGATTCTCTTTTGCTTTGTCCTTCTATCCCTTGTTCTTGCACCATTGAATTCTACTCTGGGTCTCAGCCTTAATGTGGTGATATACGTTTGCTTGTGTTTGCAGTTGATTCATTCTGCCAAGCTTTGAAGGCTCTACTTTTTCTGCCAATGAGAGATTAAATTTCCTTATCATTCTCATTGAACTAGTCCTGATGTTTCATTATGGAGAAGCCTAGAGGTTCTTCATACACCTCTTGGATTCCTTTCTTGAAGCTCTCCCAGTTATCAGCGGTGTCAAGATCATCAGGGAAGTTGGAGAGTTTCTCACTGAGGCACTGCTAGAGATGATCACTTTTACCAGAGTCTTCTAAGCACTCAGTATTGAACCTCTTCCTTGCTTCCTTGTTTTGTTTCTGAATAGATATGATGGAAGGTATCAAATGATGATCCATCCAGCAGTCATCTGCACTTGACAATCTTCTGGTAATATGGATATCATGGTGGTCCCAGATATATACTATGACATCATCAATCAGGTGCCAGTCTTTTGAATGATGGAAGGATCACTTTCAAGAGCTCCTGAAGCAAGTTTCTAATGTTAAAGACAATACCACCAGAGCCATTCCACAATATTCCATTAAGGACTGCCTTGTAGATCTACTAACGTGTCAAGAAGCCTTGAAAGCCATTAAGCAAATGGAAAACAACAAAGCATATGGTTGTGAATTAATACTACCCAAAATGTATAAGCAATGTGGGAAAAAACTCGCTCTCCAAATATGTGTCAAAATTATGAAAATCTGGATGTATGAACAGAGTTCCAGTGACTTGAGAGTTGCCAGGATTATTACCATATTCAAGAAAGGAATTGCAGCAATTATCATGGTATTGTGCTTCTGTTCATAGGGAAGATTCTCATACATTCTCAATAGACTGAGTTCTACTCAGTGAGAAAATTTTACCCAAGTCCTAGTATGGTTTCAGACCGCTCAGAGGTACAACAGATATGACTTCTGTTGCTAGACATCTGCAAGAGAAGTTCTGCGAGCAACACCAAAATGTTTTCATAGCCATCATTAATCTGACAAAGGCCTTTGATTTAATCAATAGAGAGGCCTTTTGGAAGATCCTGCTGAGATTCGGATACCGGCTAAAATTTGTTACCATTGTCAGACTTTTCATTATGACATGAAAGCAACCATCATAAGCAGTGGCTTGGAAATGGACCCATTCACTATTAAACCTGTAGTCAAACAAGGATGTGTACTTGCACTAAGACTTTTTTCCATCTATATTGAAGCTATTCCACATCTCAGTGGTAATAGATTTTCATCTGGAGTTAGCATCCAGTATCATATGGATGGGAATCTCATTAATATCAATCCCTTACATTCCAAAGTCAAGATAATCGACACCTCCATTACTGATCTTCAATAGACTGACAATTGTGTGGTGTGTGCCTTCTCAGTTGGAAAGCTCCAAGTTCACTCTTGGCTGTTTCTGTGAAGAGTTTCAAATTTTAGGGCTCACTGTCAATGTAAAAAAAAACAATAATCTTTACTAACCCCCCTATATTAACCAGATACTCCTCCACACATTACAAATAGAGGGTAATCCATAGAGAACGTTAAGCATTCCTCCTACTTGGGTAACTACCTTTCCCAAAAAGTAAACATAGATGATGAAATTCAATACCAGATAAAGTCTCCTTGTGTTGCCTTTGGACATCTCTGAAATTGTGTCTGTGATGATCATGACCTCAAGGCCCATCTATCAGGCTGTTGTCATCTCTACCCTGTTGTATGGGTGTGAAACATAGACATACTAGAAACACCTTAAATCTTTGGAATGTTACCATCAGCAGTGTGTTCAGAAATTTCTCCATATCTATTGGAAGGATAGAAGAATGAACACCAGCACTTTGGCTCAAAAAAACACCACCATTGAAACTATGTTTATATGGTACCAGTTCCATTGGACAGAACATGTCTAAAAGATGCCTGACAACTGGCTCCCAAACAGATCCTGTACTCCCAATTCACCACTGGTCACCACTCTATAAGTGGGCAAAATAAGAGATTCAAGGACGCCTTGAAGGTCAATTTGAATTAATGCAATATTAACACCGACACCTGGGAGACTCAAGCCCAACTCAACCAAATTGTCACCAAAGGTGCCATGATGTATGATAAGGCATCAATCATTTTGAGCAAGTTTACCTCACTATGGAGGCAGAGATGAAAGGGACAAAGGGAAACAGCTGTGACCTGACATCACCAAGATCTACTCTTTCCATCTGGAACTATTTGCCCTGTCTTCAGTTGAACATATAGATCTTGGATCAACCTTCCCAGTCATCTATGGACACACCAATGACTTCCCTATTTACTGGAAGGCTGTCATTCTTGTATTGACCATCTGCCGCCACCACCAACTTTGGCTATCTTGCTTTTCACTAGTTACTTAACATTTCAGCTTCCCTTGTAGCTCAGTATCCCTCTGAAAATAGGGAAAATAATGCTTAAAAAGTGACTACCAAATGTAACCTATTGCTTTTGTTAATCTGCAATATTAAGTAAATCCATAACTGGCTATTCTTTTTTTCATCCAGCAAAATCCTATTGGTAGGGGGCCAGGATGGCATACAAACAGGAGAACCACAGGCTAAGGCAGCTGAAGCACAAAAACTCCCCAGATATATTGGAATACGTCTGCACCATGGTAGGAATCCTCATGAGCAAACCTCATTCACCTGCAACCACTTGCCTGTGAACTCTAAACCTAGTAATACTGTGGTGAAGCTGCTATAGGGGTCTCTCTCAAGACCTCTTTCTGCACTACAGAGCAGCAGAGTTCAGTGTTCTTAGGGGCTTCAACAAAATGTTTCTAGGTTTGGTGCACATGAGCAGGAACAGGTAAACAGGATGAATTTGAGAGTATCCCTCTCCAAGAGGAGGGATTCAAGCAAATACCGGGATGTCATTCAAACTCTGCCGCAACCGATTCAGGCTGGACATAAAGAAGAACTTCTTTACTGTCTGAGCCTCCAAGGTTTGGAACAGCCTGCCATGGGAGGCGGTTCCAGCACCCACTTTGCATTCCTTCAAGACACACTTGAATGCTTATCTTGCTGGGATCCTTTGATCTCTGCTGACTTCCTGCCCCTGGGCCAGGGGGCCGGACTCGATGATCCTCTGGGGTCCCTTCCAGCCTGAATGTCTATGAAACCTATGAAGAGTGATAGGGGTGCAGTTTAAATACATTTTAAAGGCTAGGATCTGGTTTATTCATGGGGAATCAAATATTTGTTGTAGTTTAGAAATTTAAAGTTTTCAGTGATATTATCCTCTATATTTTCTTTCTTTCTTAAAATCAAAACAAAAGAATGCAATCCTAAACATATTTGATATGTACATTCAAAACAAAATAAGGATAGGGTTTCAGATAGACATTTATGGAAATCCTGTGGAAATAATTGATACTTGTTATACATGCATCCTATGTAATTTAGTTATAGAAAAGTAAATCCCTGTAATAGAGGAGGTGGGTTTGATAAAAACATATGTGGATGTCTTTAAATTCTGTGGTCTTTTAGCATAATTTCTGTGTCAACCACTTTAATCTTTATTAAACTATATATGACTTTTACAGAAATATAAAATAGAAATACTGTTTTAAAAATGGAAAGGCAAATAAAAACATTTATGTGAAGTAGTAGCCTAAGCAGTTGTTCTAAAAGCCTCGCTTCCAGTTAGGATTAGCTTTCTGGTACACAGCCGAATTAAGACGATTAAAAAGAAAAGTCCATGCATTGCAACTTGATTGGAGGTAAAATAGTGAGACAGGACATAGTCCAGAGAACCTTAACTGAGCAAAATTCTGTTTGGGGTTCAGTATTAGGAAAATACTGCAATTAAAGGTTTGCCTAAGTAAAAGGCGAAGGACTGAGAGCAGTCTTGATTAATAAAAAGAGGACTCCAAAGTTGTTTTTATTTCCACAGTTTACACAACTAAGATATCTTCCTTCTCACAGAATTCTATAGTCTAATGAAAAGTACTGTAGGTCTGCCCTCTCCTGGACATTGAGGTTCTAGTGTCAATTCTGACTTCATTCATAATGCTCCTTCATCTGACTATGAACAACGTAAACTGGAGAATCAGTTAGTGGTAACTAAGTAATCATGTTCTTGGCCAATTAAACCACCTTGACCAGAGTCAGCTCTGCCTATATAACAGTTTATGACCAGGTATCTTCTAATCCAGAAATTCAGAATTTTAAAAGTTATCGATGAAAGAGGTTTATGAGGTCATCAACTCTAGTGTTTGCCTATACAAGATTGTTCCTACCTCTGTGTCTGCCCATGTACTGCTTGACATGCCCATCAAGAGATATGCTGTGATGTGAAACTTACAATGAATATGACTCTAATTAATAACTAATGAAATAGCTGAAAAAAAGTTCAAAATGTTAGTCTACTGTGCAGTCTACGTAAATAAATCTGGCCTCCTGTACTATGATATAAAAACAGATAACATTATCCTCATTGCTATTTTACAGACTTATTAAATCTCACTACCAAAAGGAACAGTATAAAAACAGAAATACAAATGAAGAGATCCTTAGTTTCGGGGGATGTCCACAGGACCCATGTGGCTTAATTTAAGCTGCATGATCATAGATTGGGTCTCACTTGTGCAGACTTCTGTTGGTTCTGGAAGCTGTGCCGGGAATGTGATCTGAGTAAGTTGGGATGGGGGGAGGGGCAGGTGGGATGGGGAGCTTAACAGGATCTGGGGGCATATACTTTTGTCTAATCAACATATATATCATGATAGTTTTTTTTATGTGGACTTCCAACAAATATATCCTAAAACCTACAACCAGTTTTGTTGTAGCCAGTGGTAATTAACTGTTCCTGCATCACCCTGAAATTTAAAGCAATTAGCTGATCCATTATTTTGCATATTTTACTGCACTTTACTCTATTTTATTTTATGATGCTGAAATGGAGTTCTTTGAATCTTGATGTTTTTATAAGCCCAGAGGTTCACATGAACATTTTTTTACTTTAACCAACATATGTTTGTGCCAGTTAAATCTACCTAGTTTTGCATTCGCACTGAATTAGAGAGAGATATGTGCTAGAAAATAAATTTAGATTTGCTCAATAACATGCCTGAGTTTGCTTTGAAAGATAATGTATTTCATTGATCGTCATTGCTATGCTGTTCATACATCCATCTATGTGGGACATTTGACATTCCTACTCTTAGGTTGCAAATAGATGTTGCATTTATCCCAGGATAAACCATTTAATCCTGGGACAAAGTGAAATTGCACAGATGTCCTTGTCTGTTGCCTTGGGATAAATCCTAAAAAAAAAGTTTCCCAGACAAAAGGTAGTAACAGTCTACCCCAGGATATTGCAAAGTATATCCATACAGTTATCACTGAATCAGTGGCAGAAAAGTGGCGCTGAATTCAGCCATTTGCTAAACCCTGATTAGAAGGTTCATGTGTGCACACACCAATCCAAGGATATTTTTGTTCCAGGACAGACACAGTCATAACTTGTCCATGGATAAATGGAATGTGTGTTTCTAGCATTATTTAATAACAAGATCTTACTCTCAGATCTGTAGCTACTGGAAATAAAAGGCATTTGCATTCCTCATTTGCCCTTATGAAGGTCAGCTTTCTCAATCGTTTTCCAAACCCATAATTTGCATAATTACCTGTGAATAGAAAGACTTTGAGGTACCCAGTTGTTTGGTAAACTGTACTTTATGAGTCTCATTCTTGTCTCATCATCATTTTAACCTGGCTTAAATCTATTTCATTTCATGGAATTATTTCTGATTTATGCTTATGACAATGACAGAATTTCCGTTTTGTGCCATTTGAGGTCTGATTCACCACTAAGTTATTCTAGCATGAACACTGGTTTAACATCATTAGAATTACTTCACTGGCATGCTACCAACAAAAGGAAGGCCCAGAATCTATAAATTTCTCTTTGTACTTTTTTGTGCGCATTTTTTTCCTCACTTCAGGCTCAACATTACTGTATGGTTTGCAATATTCCTATGCATGTGACCATGTAAGATAATATACCTTTAATTTAAAAGCTCAGTTCAAGAGAAAGTTGTTATTACAAATTGGAATTCCAACACAATAGCAAACCTTTCTGTTTGTGGATATGTCATTCGATTATCACAACTGTAAAAAATATACTGGAAAATTTACAGGTATCTTTTGCCTGCACTATAATTACTGGATTTTTTTTTGCTGTAACATACATTTGGTAATGACATGAAAATGTTGTTCAGCCTGTCCTTTTATCATGAGAAAACAATGCAATACAGTGAAATAGCTGGTAACTGGTTGCTACAGTAGAGTTGCGATTACTGCTAACTGCAGAAAAAACTTATGGCTCTGTCAACATATCAGTGATTAACCTCTATGGTATTTAGTAAATGTAGAAATTTGCTGCAGGCCAATATGAGAATTGGCATGTAGAGTGACATTTCTACACATTTAAACATAAAATAAAAAGACAGTTGAATATTTTTAAGCCACCAAGTGAAATGTACATGTAAACTGGTCAGTTCCACATACAAATCAATGCAGGTATATTTAGAGAATTTGAATTTTGGGCCTCTGTGCAGTGTTTGTAAATAAGTTTTAAATAAAAAAACTCTCCTCATGCAATGCTACTTCCACTTGGCTTCTTAAAAAAAGAAGAATTCTGGAGAAAAAAATTAAAAGTTTCTAAGTGACTAAAGTTACTTAGTCCATTTTCCAAGTTAGTTACTCCATTTTCTGTAATGAATTTTTTGATTTGAGCCCAGTTTCTCTCCTGCCCAGGCAGGGGGTCGGACTTGAAGATCTATAAGGTCCCTTCCCACCCTGCTTCTATGATTCTATGATTCTTCTATGATTCTATGATGTGAAGCATACTATTACAAGGACTAAGATTTCTATGTCACCTAAGCACTTTGAAAGTCTTACTATTAATCTATATTTGCAAAACACCACATGGATGGACCAAAATCAGCTTTAAAATTCTAATCAGCTACTGCTTTGGGTGAAGAACAGAGGATCAGGTTGGAAAATGTGACTTGGCTAGAGGTGCTGACAATGGTATCATCAGTGGTTTTACATGGAGTGCAGATCTATGTGGTCACAAGTCTATATACAGAAGTAGCAGTAGGACTGTCTGCTGCTTCCCTACACACATAAAACTGGGGATGGCTGCATGACACAGGTGCCCTGATCCTCAATATCGGTTTTGACAAATTATATTCATTAGGGCTGTGTGAAGCTTTGGATGCTGATTTGATTCAGAGGAGATTCAGCCTGATTTGGCAGCCAAATCTCTGAATATGAATCAAATCAGGAGACTAGTAAAAAGGTCTGAATTGATTTGAAGCCTCCGAATCAATTCAGAAAAGATTTGGAGAAAGATTTGGAGATTCAACAATTCTGGCAGTCTCCGCTTGCTGCCGCTGGGAGCTGGACCTGGGTTCCACGCTGGTAAGTAGAGGGTGGGGGGAGGGGACCATGGAGGGGATCCTCACCAGGCCCTGTCTGCTGCCTGCTCTCCCAGCCCTCCTGAGTGCCTCCAGACCTTGCCTGCTCTCTCAGCCCCATCAATGCCTGCACTGCCTGGGTCCCGACTGTTTAAAAAAAAAAAAAAGCCCCACATTTACTGGCTGCTGCAGCACCATTGGGGCCTCTGAGGGCAAGTGGCATAGCCCCCCCCATTCAGCACAGACCAGTGGGGGGGCAGTGGGGATCGTCCTCCCCCTCTGCCTGGCAGCAGCGAGTGTTGTGGTTTTTTTTTTTTTTTTTAAGTGCCGGGATGCTGGGGCCAGTCATTGACAGGGCTGGGAGAGTGGGCGGGGGATGGAGCCTCTTTGATTCAGCAGAATCGATTTGAGACAGTGATTCAAATCACCGAATTGAATCACTGTCCCATGAATCGGCCAAATCTGAATCCGAAGCGAATACTAGCCACCTCGTACAGGTCTAATATTCATTATTTGAGGAAAGGATTGACTTTTTACTTGGGCATTAAAGCTCCCATATGAAATGTTTAAAAAGAGCTTTGGGAGCATAGCAAGACTAGCACACAAGAAAAAGCCATATCATTTATAAGGAAATTAGCAAAGCACCATGTCTATAGAATGTCAGTGTTAACATTACTGCAGTGGAAAATAATTAAATTAAAACTATGTTAAAATAAATATTAACAATCTGACTAAACACCACCTAGTGAATAACTAATGATAATGTTGCCAAGCATTTCTTTTACAGTCAAGTTCAATAAAACAGAGGTATTGAAAAATAGCTTGCTTTCAGATGTAGTAAGGACATCTCTGCAAAAAGCATCATAAGTCATGTGTTACACAGAGCAGCAAAAGAAAAAAATGTCATTTTTTGAAAATCACATTTCTAAGGGCCATTCTCAACATATGACCCCAGTTTTGCCCAGATGACTCCTGTCATGCTATAAATTTGAGCTTGTACATGCAATCTTTTGTGCGCCAATGTCAATAGTGGGACTATATTTCCCCAGTTCCAAAACAGGAGACCCTGCCCGCAGGCATGCTTAGTAGGGGTGTGCAAAATGTATTCAATTCAGATTCAGCCTGAATTGGGGGGCAGTGATTTGATTTGTTGATTCAGATCACTGTTCCCATTTTGATTTGGCTGAATCTGAATCTGAAGATTCGATGCTGATTTGGAACATCAGCAATTTGGCCATAGACAGAACTTTAAATGTTTTTTCTATATACCTCAAGGTACCAGGCATGGTTTGTGAATACTGAGATAGTGGGGTAGATGAAGCATCCCACAGGAGTGCAGGGGGGCGGGGGAGGAGAGGCCGCGTGCTCGACAGCGGACCCGGAAGTGGACCAGAAGTACAGTCATAGTGGTCCACTTTCAGGTCCACTGCCAAGAGCACTGGGAACCCCCCCACCCCATGCTCCTGTGGGGTGCTCCATCCTCCCCCCTCTCTCAGAAATCATGAGCTGCCTGTTACCTTGAGGTATGTAGAAAAAACATTTAAAACTGTGTCTATGGCTGAATCATTGAATCTCTCTGAATCGCTCCAAATTTATTCAGAGGGCTCCAATTAGATTGGGAGAGATTAAAGGGTCTCCTGATTTGATTTGGATTTGGAGATTCGGCTGCCAAATCGGGCTAAATTTTCACCGAATCAAATAATCAACCAAAGCTTTGTATTGCCCTAATGCTTAGCTGTCTCTGAGGTCTGAGCTCACTTGAGCAGAATGGAGATGAGGGGTGGGAGGGGGCAGAGTGTTGGAGAATTGTGGGGGGGCTGTCCAGTTTTCACTGGGACAGCCAGTCCTGGGCATCCTGCTTAAAACAGCACAAACACATTTGACCAAACCAGTAGGATACCCAGGACAGGCATTTGAAATGGAACTGTCCCAGCAAAAACAGAATGTCTGTTTCCCCTAGGTGTCTAGCTACCCAAGTAAATTATACAAATAATTTAAGAAATATAAAGTTCAAATGAAGAGTTAATCAACACACACACACAAAAAACTCTCTTTGGGTGTTGCACGTTCTACACCAGTTCCCTGTGCAGTAGAACTACACATGGTCAATGACTAAACAACAAATTATATGCTCCCAAAAAGGAAAAGAGGGAAATACATTTTCAGCACAGTTTGGAGATGTCTTGGAAACCCTATCTTATGGTTTAATTCTGCAAGGAACTATGCAATGTGTTCATCTCTCAGTCTCTTCAGCAGGGCACTTATCTTGCAGGATCAGGTTGTTAGTAAACATAGCAGGTCAGTATGAAGCCGTTCAGGAGAAATAAGATTGGCCTGGTGCCAGTTGTTATTGATTTAAAGAATGAGCTGTAGTGAGAATACAAAATACAATGTTGGAGCTGCATTGGGACAACATGGAGGGCTTGAGGGTCACTTATCTATTCCCTCTTTACTAACAGAACAAGTATTATAGATGTAGGGCATGTTTTTTACTTGGTCACTTTCTTCTTGATATATTTACTGGAAGGAATATCAAAAATATTGCCTCCTAAATTGTTCCTTATAGAATGCCTTGTGCTCCCTTGGTTCCAAGGCCAGTCATAATCAATCAGTCCACTGTATACAGACTTCTTTCAATACAGCATCCAAGTTTTTATGGCATGCTTTACAGAGTAGAAGCAATATGTACAAATAAGCTTACAATAAATGATATTTACTATAGTAAATAGGTAATAGCATAGAAACACAGTGATATAAATGAAATAGAAAGAGACACAAATCCAAACTCCCTTCTAAAAGTTCAGCTACTTTAAGGTTAAATTTTTACACAGGTTATGATCCTAAATGGAGTTGGATAAATCTTGGAAAACACTGGTCACAAATGTTCCACAAATAGTTCAAAATAAAACAAATTCACTCAGTGCTTGCTTTGCATCCACTGTCAGTGACAGTGTAACATTAATTTACTAATATTTAAACTGAACATTTGAAGGCCTTATTGCAAAATATTCACAGAAAGCAAAATTGGTAATTGCA
This sequence comes from Crocodylus siamensis, assembly GCF_052110815.1. Taxonomy (NCBI): domain Eukaryota; kingdom Metazoa; phylum Chordata; order Crocodylia; family Crocodylidae; genus Crocodylus; species Crocodylus siamensis. The sequence goes on along the minus strand of NC_143397.1, from coordinate 129,471,774 downwards.
AATGTCTGCCCCAGAAACCTGGCTTTAATTTAAACTTCTCTAATAAGGGAAACAGAAATGCATTATTGGGCATAAGGAGTTAGTCAAAGGAACTGAAATTAATATTAAATATTTACAATAAACTGCTCATGAACAATTTACAGTCAAGGATTTAGACACAGAAATTATTCAACAAATAACTTGCAAGAAAATTATTGAAGAAAATTATTATTTGCTTCAGAACAATGTGAAGATAGAAACAGGCAAAATTCATAGGGTAAATTATTCGTTGTACATTATCCTCATCAGAGTGAAAAGATCATAGAGTATGGCGAGAGGGCACAATCCAATATACCAACATCCACAACTGATATTTTGACTGTGTGCATTGTGTAGTATAATTTTTGCCTCTTAAATCTAACATGCCTGGCCACAGGAAAAAAACCCAGCAAAATCTAGATTTCACTTTCATTTACCTTAAGGGATCATTTTAGGGTCCCTTTACATGATTACAGCAGTGTAATGTGGCCTGAGGGCTTTCTTCATTGCAGTGGTCAGTTTGAGTCAGTACAGTTGGGTTACCTTATACAAGCGAGCTTTGCTCATGAACCTGACCGCACTGAAAACAACACGCAAGTGACACAGAGTGATTTGATTAGCAGCATTGAGTGATAATGTCAGTTGCTGAAGTATTATTTTAACTCGGCCTACTGCATCCTTGCTGCTTTTCTACCTCCAGCAATAGTGGCCCTAGAGCTTCAGTTGCAAAGATGACCCTAGCCTAGAGGAATAGAAATGGCCAAAGCAGGTTGCGCTGGGTGGGAAAAGGACTAAAAGGAAGCCCAATCAAAATCATCATTCCTCTGACATAAAGGCGTAACCATGCAGAAAAGACCACACGGAGGCAGTAGGACCTAGGTCTGTCTCCACAGTCATGTAGTCTTGGAAATGGACCAAGGGGAGGAGCCAGAGAAGCTGCTGCCAAAGGAGTCAAGGCAAGGACCTTTCTATGTATAGAGAACTTCCTACAGTTTTGGATGGACTTCCTATGCCTTTGTTGTTTGGCTGTTCCAGGCTTTCCCCTCCTGCTTCTCTACAGTCTCTTCACCTCAGCTTCACGCTTCATCTGCCCCTCTTGCCCTGTTCTCCTTTGCCCATTCCTTCTCTGCTTCTTCCTCTCAATATCCTCTCCCCATTCTTTTTTCCCATTTAACTGATTCCCTCATAACTAAATGATTCCTCTGCCCACAGTCTGTGCAGCTTGACAGTTGTTTTGTGATGTGACTATTTGTAGTCATTGAGAGGACAGGCGAGAAGACAAGCCCAGTGGAAGGAGTTTCCTGTCAATGCCCCTGTTGGCATAACTGCTTCACAAGGACCAGACTGAAGGTGAAGACATTTCCCCTTATACCTCTGCACTCATCCATGCAGCTGAAAAATGGTATTGCCTATGCTTTCCCCACTTGTATCTGAAATAGGGCCCTCAGAGAAGGATTGTGAGTTTCTCAGATCTCCCACTTGGAGAGTATGGCTCTCCATCATTCCCAAACTTATATAAGGGCTGAAGAGGAATGAGGCAACCATGTTCTAGTTCCCTTTGAAGCTGTTTTGTTCCTCTTGTCACTCTCCTGTTGTTAAATCATTCTGTTTTCTTATTGTAACATAAGAACATTTGAACATTTGTTGGGAAGAAGAACATATAAAGCAAATACATAAAAATAATGTTACACTTTTTTGTTCTTGTTCTTTATATTGTGTGCAGTGATACTCCTATCCTGGACTGAGTTTAAATCAGTGGTGAGTTTCAGGTTTCTAGTCTTGCCAACAAGGAGCTTTCATAAATCACAAGCCATGCCCAAGATAATTATGAATTTTTATTTATTTGCCTTAATATTTTTGTTAATCTATGGCCACAGGAGCCATGGCCCTAAGGAAAACACTACCAAATACAAGAGATTTTTTTTTCTCCCAATCAGCATAGGAGGAAAAGGCCCTTGTCTTATATTTGCAAATAAGAAAACAGTGTTAAACACATTGTTTATTATATTAAACTGCTTCCAAAAAATAGCACATGCTCAGTAATGGAAACCAACTATGAAGTTGAATAAATGCAGCCAACACTGAGCATGACTATAAAATAAAAAGCCCATGTTGGGTAAACACAAGGATAGGTGAGTACATTGTATATGAATAAGATATATGGTGGTGTCAGTTATGCACAGTCCCCCTCAGCCCTAAGACTCTTTCCAAGTCATGATGAGCTACTAAATTAAATACATTTTACTTCCTCTTCACTCCCACATCTGAGCTGCACCTTTCTTTCCCACTTCCAGTGATTCCTGTTTCTTAACCAGCCTTAAATGTCTTGCAAACAACAACAAACAGAGCCCCCAAAAGTTCACCCCAAGCCCCTGTCAGCCCCTCTCTCAGCTTGTGACATGTGATTAAAGTGGTCCCTCCCTCCATGAAGTGGAGCAAGACCAGGTTGCCCTGTACCTTACCTGAATTTAAATTTTTGGAGGATCCCAGGACTCCTGACAAGAACATCTGGTTTCAGTCATGTGTGGGAGGCTAATTAGCATGTGGATCATTTGTTGGGGGTGTCTGAAGTACAAACACATACTGAACAGTGCTAAATTATGGGGTGACCATGGCTTGAAATGCTGCTGACTCTGCTGGGGCCCAGCCCAATGACCTATGTTATAAGTCATGAGCCTTTTGGCTTTGGACTAACATCATAAAGCACTGTGACCATGTAGGCGGGCTTACCTGGCAGGGGACATACTTACCTGAGAGGGGAAACTCTATGTATCTGGGTCCATGAAGGCAGTTTTCCTTAAGCGTTCCCAGGGATAACTGTTCTTCTGGCATGGTTTAGTACTTACTGAGGTGTTGGGACTTAAAGCTCACTTTATGGAAATGGGAGGCTCCTCCCTAGCTTTCTTCTCCAGCCATATGGCTGAGGGTAGGTGAAACTTGGGGGCATCTGAACCCCAAGCCTCTGGGCCTGCATGTAGGATGCCTGACAAAAGACTTTGGAAATATCTGAAGCCCCTGGTGGAGGTGGAAGATGTTTGCCAGTTGCAGGGCCACTTAACATCAGTTTCAAAAGAGACAAAATGTATCAATTCTGGATGAATTAATTCTATGGATACCTATAGTAATTTGCCTATATGCAAATTATTAAAGGTATGCTGACTTGAAGGTCAGTGGGTGCATCTACACATGGAATTAATGCAACACAATAGATTATACCACATATGGCACTGGAGTTTATTACTCCCATGTGCAGTGGTTACACATGTGTCTCGGACTGCAGTACATTGAGCCAGGGCAGCACAGCCCCATCTGGCAGGGGGCCCTGGGTGTCAGCCTGCTAGTCCGGGGCTGCTCTGACCTGGCTCAATGTGTTGTGGAGAGGTTGGCTGGGGTACAAGGGTGCTACAGTGTAGGACTAGCTAGGAGGCACCCCACACGGTAGCACCTTTGTGCCCCAACTAGTCCTAGTCAGTGTCTAAACGTGTGTTGTGGTAGAGTAAATAACTCCACCATAGGATAGTGTTTGTGTCTGGTGCTACTAACCTATGGTGGAGTTAATTGGTTTTGTGTAGCCTAATAGGTCCCCACATCTAGAGGCTAATGATTATTGTGGAGCTAATTAGTCAGCTCCAGAGTAAACACCTTGTGTAGATGCACCCAGTGTTTTCAAATTTGCTCCTCACTTCCATGTGTTCAGGAAGAGCAGGATCTAACAATAAGGAGGAAGAGAAGGGTTTGCAGGGGGAAGAAGTTTGGAAGAAAGGGGTAAAGGGGCTAGCTGACCCTTCTCCCCAGATTTATTTTCCCTGCTGTAGCAGAGAGCAGGGATAAATCCAATGCAAACTTTCTATAATTAAATTCTATACATGAAACATTGTAATAAATTTATACATTTTCCAAATATAGAATTTAATTATGGGGGGGGGCATCTTATATTTGAGTAAATACAGTAAAATCACAAGATTTACAAAATACTAAGGATCAGGAACACTGCTTTGCTTAAAATTAAAATAAGAGGGAACAATTCCACACTGGACCATTGGTGGCACTTTTCATCATGCGTCCTATCTGTCAAACCAGCAGCAACACTTTAGAGGGTCAAGGGGTTATAAGGAGTACAGAAGGTTGATCTGAGAAGAAATGAGAGGACAAGTAAAAGTGTGGTTGAGGGTCTTTCAGTGTGACTGAGGAACCTTCCCTTGTACTGGGAGAACTATTGGTCTGTCAGAGAAGTACAAAGAGGATTTGGAAAAGTAGGGAAGAACTCTGTTCAGAAAGGACAGCCCTTCCTTTAGATGCCACAGAAGTTACGGTAAGTGATTTCATCAGGGTGGTTGCTAATAGTCAAGCATGTATGTGTGTGCTTGGGTACTTCTGCTAACCCTGTCCTCCATTCAGAGTGCAGTGGTGGTCAGTGCTGCAAGGCCACAATCTGGCCCGTGGAGGACTCTGATTCAAAAACATTATCTCAGAAATGAGATACATAGATGGGGGAAAAAAAGGAAAAACAAAAAATCCAAGCAAGGGAACAGTGATCCAAGCCACTGATCATCCTTCTGATTCATGAATCAATGCCAGTTATCTCTAGGCAGTGAAATGGCCAAAGGATAATTTGAAAGGTATCCATCTCCCCACTCACTCATGCAAGCCCTACCCACTGACAAAAGCATTTATAAAATATCTCTTAAAATAAAAGATATTTCAAGTTGAATTTCCATTCCCTCTACCAGAGTTATATTTGCAGACCAGGCTTGTAATCTACCCAATACAAGCTCACTGCACTACAATAATTCTCCAAAATAATGCTAGCCCAGGAGAGCTAATAAAAGTAACTAATAAAATCCAACCCAGAAAAACTGTGACAACAAACAGGTGGGCGTGTTCCACAGGTGTGTAAGAGGGGATTATCTACATGGCCATTTTGTGTATTTGTACTTTTGGGGAATGACAAGTTGCCACCCACATTTGCGGAGAAAAATAGAGCTTTCTGTGTCAACCAGCTTCTTCATGACAAGAGCAGGACACAAGCCAGACATGTCACGCTCACTTTCTGCCTCTTTTATCTCTTGCCACAACTTGGGACTGGAAAGACGAGATTATTCTAGCTGGAAGCTGATGGACACAGGTGGCACCAGCAGCTGTAACCTCTTAGCTCTTGTTGGCTCCACTTATTAGAACACATTGTGTGTTTAATACGCTGCATCTCATTGTACAAGAACAAGAGTTCGAGCTGTCAGAGTGGGGGGCTGCTGCTGTACTATGCGCTCTTGTATAACTGTGAATGAAAGGAAAGGTAAAGACTGCTTCTAGTTAGAGATAATTAGAAGCTGGGACTCCAGAAGAAAATTTGGTAGCACTGCAAAAAACAGCTGTCCTTGATTACAGTAATATTAGTCACTCAAAGGTAGCTGTGCCAATCTGCATTTTGTAACAGCGAGCAATGCAATGGAAATTTTCAAGGTGCAATCTTGAGAATTAACCTTAGGCATGACTTCTACCTGGAAGGGACTAATGTGTCTCCAAGAAGTGGAGAAGTGTTTGGAGATCCCTTAGTTATCAGGCATTTCCCCATTCTCTGTCTTTTAGCCATAGACATTTCTATATTTTTTTTGCCTGTACCACATCTAAGGTGTATGCCATGTTACATAATGCTGTCTAACTATGACACATTGAAAAGAGATGCTTCCAGGAAAAAATATGGTTCGATTCAGTTTGATTCACTGTAGTTTGTAGTAACTATGATTATATGTGCAGCTGTTGACATCTACAGGTAAATCTTTCCACACCACTCAGAGGACAGCGGTCCTCTAACTGGAGCATGTTCTTTATTATTAGTGGTTTCTTTGTTTTAATGGCCTTTGTTTTAAAATACAATAGGCCTGATGGACACATGTATTTAACAAGGAGCAGGGGAGATGTGATCTGGGTAACTACAGGCCTGTTCATCTGACCTCCGTGGTAAATACAGCCTTCCAATAAGAACAGCATAGACAAAAAATATATTAGCATTTATATGGAGCTAGATTACTTTAGGAGATTGATTTTGGATGTGGCAGCCAGTGACAGTGAGGTTTGATCTTGATAAAGCAGGAGGTGCCTTCCAACCCCAAGTTCCTGTGGTTATTTTACACTACCATATATTCACCGTATTATTTAGATCATATTGAAAGAATTTTACCTATTCTTTTACAGTTTCTGGGAAGTTGGGTATTAGACAATTCACCGTTCATAATAAACAACAAAGTGTATGCTCTGCCCTTCATTATAACACAAGAGCTGCAAAGCAGTGTAGGTTCAGTAAGTGCAGCATAGTCTAAGTGACTTAAGTATGCTATCAAATGTGCTCTGTCACACTGATAGACTTCAAAATTCCTATATAAACTATATGCAAATTATTTGACTTGTTGTGTATTTCTTTACTAAATACCATATCATGCTAAGTTTAAAATTACCCAACTATTAACCAGGTTCTAAATTACCTCAAGCCACCCCCAAATGTAAAACAGTAATGCAGGGCTACAGAAAAGACGTGATGAACTGTGACTGTTCATCCAAGCCAATGGATCATACAATCGTTAGAACCAAGTTTTCCAGTGTGCAGATTAACATTTCCTGAGACATTAAGTCAAGTCATTCTGAACACAGCTTGATTACTAGATGTAATCAAAGCCAGGCCTGCTGTTTTGGACCAGTTTTTTCCAGCTAGAGTAAGCACTATTATTACCCGTTCTTGCTTTTCCTGGTTTTCATCTCATTTACAGGCTGGAAAAGCAGAAATGTCATAAGCGACAGAGGGAAAAGTAGGCTAAGTAGAAACTTGCTGTGGATTTGCCCTCGTTTCACTCACAACTTTCCCGCTATTTCAAATAGACTCCTGAGAGCAAGCACCAATGCCATGCAAATCTAATTGCAAAAGTAATAAACAGAAACCTACATGGATTGTTTTCTTGTTACTGATAACCCTGGATGTCACTTAAAAATTAAATCTGTTTTCATTGAATTTCTTACAATGTATTTAAAATGGGAAGGATAGGAGTAAAAATGTACTGTTCCCAATTCCCTGTGGCACAAGCAGTTTCTGTCAGTCATCAGAGAACATTAGCTAGTAGAATCTGCAATCATAGTATCATAGTAGCTAGAGTCGGAAGGGACCTAGGTAGATCATCTAGTCCGACCCCCTGCCTTGGCAGGAAAGAGCACCGGGGTCAGATGACCCAGGCAAGGTGCTCATCTAACTTCCTTTTAAAAATCCCCAGGCTAGGAGCCTGCACCACTTCCCCTGGAAGCCGGTTCCAGGCCCTAGCCGCCCTGACTGTGAAGTAGCGCCTCCTAATATCTAATCTAAACTTACCCTCCGCCAGCTTGTGACCGTTATTCCTGGTCACTCCTGGCAGCGCACGGGGGAACAGGGACTCCCCCAATACCCGCTGATCCCCCCTGACCAGTTTGTAGCAGGCCACAAGGTCCCCCCTTAACCTTCTCTTGTGGAGGCTAAACAGGTTCAGGTCCCGTAGCCTCTCCTCATAAGGCCTGCCCTGCTGACCCCTGATCATACGAGTGGCCCTCCTCTGGACTCTTTCCATATCGTCCACGTCCCTCTTGAAGTGTGGCGCCCAGAACTGGACACAGTACTCCAGCTGCGGCCTGACCAGTGCCGCATAGAGGGGGAGGATCACCTCCCTGGACCTGCTCGAGATGCATCTGTGGATGCATGACAGGGTACGGTTGGCCTTCTTGACTGCCTCCCCACACTGCTGGCCCATGTTCATCGTGGAGTCAATGATGACTCCAAGATCCTTTTCCGTCTCCGTGCTGGCAAGAGGGGAGTTCCCCAACCTGTAAGTGTGGTGCCGGTTCTTCCTCCCCATGTGCAACACCTTGCACTTATCAGTGTTAAACCCCATCCTATTCTCAACCGCCCACCGTTGCAACCTGTCAAGGTCAGCTTGTAGCCTATTGCACCCTTCTAGTGCACCCACATCCCCCCACATCTTAGTGTCATCAGCAAACTTGAACAGGGTGCTTTCTACCCCCTCATCCAAGTCACTGATGAAGATGTTGAACAGTGCGGGCCCGAGGACCGAGCCCTGCGGAACCCCACTGCCCACGCCCTTCCAGGTCGAGAAGAACCCATCCACTACCACCCTCTGGGTGCGGCCCTCTAACCAGTTGGCGACCCATTTGACCGTGTGGGCATCGACACCACAGTCTCCCAGCTTTTTGATGAGGACAGGGTGAGAGACAGTGTCGAAAGCCTTCCGGAAGTCCAGAAAGACTACATCCACAGCAACCCCTGCGTCTAATGATTTGGTGACCTGATCGTAAAAGGCCACCAGGTTGGTCTGACAAGACCTGCCACTGATGAACCCATGTTGGTTGCCCCTGAGCATGCATTCCCCCGCCAATTGTCTTAAGATTTGCCTACTGTCCCTTTATATTTAATCTATACAGTATTTTATTCCTGTAAAAATGAAAAACATCAACATTAGCAAGGATTGTAAATCAAGTACTGTTATTATGAACAAGTTGATGAGGCCAGTGAAGAAATTTCCATCTCAGTGTTTTAAACTTTAACCATATTATTATGCCTTAGAGTAAGGTTGGGGGATAGGTGACACTATCATGGAATTTCTATAGCAAACAAAATAGTAGAGAGCACCGGACTCTCAAATACAGACCCATTTCACCACAAAACATTCATCAATATGTCCTGAAAACAGAACTTGTAAATTCATGGTGGAATGCAAACAGGTTCAAATTTTGAACTTTTGGAAGTTCATTGTGAATTTTATTCCATTTCATACAGGAGCTCCCACTGGTGGAGAAGATCTCACTTTTATTAAAAAAAATAAGAGTCAGATTTTCTTTCTTTCTTTCCTTCTTCCTTTATCTTTTGGATTTGGCAGGAATACACTTACAGTGTGATACCTCTCTTCCATAATAAAGCTCTTCTATATGTTACTTGCCTTGTAGTTAACACCACTTCCCTAAGATGAAGGATTTTTACATAACCCCTGTTAATGTTCTGACACTAAGGCTCTAACTAATAGTTCATTGCCTCTTGGTGTAAAAATAAATTCTTTCTTATTGTATTCAGGACCATGGTACATGAAGAACTAAGAGCTAACGCAAGAGTTCACTGTAGAGCATTATAACTAAACCCCTGTTAAGCCAGATTGCTAAGTGTTGTGAAGGTCAAACCTCATATGCACAGTGAGCTACCTGCATAGAAATAATGCATTAAATCAGAGAAGCTGTCCCTGTCAAAAAGGGATATGAATTGGAAAAAAAAAATGTAGGGAGCACAAAACAGGAGTCACGAACACCAGCCATAGCCTGAAAAGTATCAGGGACAGAACCAGTGAAGCAAATAATCTATCTTATAAATTAGACTTCAACTAGTGTAAAGCAGCTGAAGTGAGGGCCCAATTGTTTTTGTAGCCTGTCGGAAATAATTTCAAACCTGACAGGATACCAGGGCTCGTAGTGTGATCTCACAGATTTCAGTGGTCATGCTGAGAGATAAGCAGAGAAACACAGTAAAAATCCTGATAGCAAAAGCACTGCTGCCAGCTCTGTTGTACTAAGAAATTATCATTCACTCCAAATAGCAGATTGGCTCTACACTGATTGACTCCCCCCCCCACCACTTCAACTGCCTCATTGCTACCACCCTTTCTTCCCCTTCCCCTCCCTTGGAGGATATGAAATGTTGTGCTTTATGGTATCAAAACCAGCTGATATATCCAGTAACAACATCAAAAGAAATTACACAATCATCAAACTATCTTATAATATCATTAGTGACCTAAATTAAAGTAAGATAATTGCCCCAGCAGACAGCAAACAACCATACAAGAATACTAATAACTCTGCAAGTATGTTGTAGCATTCAACCAGTAGAGAAGGTGCTGTGCAATAGCTTTATAATTATGTAGAGAATCAACTGACAAAGCTGTTTCTTAAGAAAAACTAAAAGCAAACAGATTAATTATATTATGTGGGGCGGTTTTTGGAAGAGAGGGAGTAGGGAGGGGGCCTGGGGGTGTGGGGGTTCACAGCTGTATTTTATAAAGGGTGTGTCTTCTCCCTCTAGTCTTCTCAGTGCCTTAGGTCCAGAGGGACCCTAGGAAAGATATAGTTGTCTTGCCACGTGGTGGGGAAAGCTTTAGGAATCACTGCAGGAATACACAGCTCCTGTGTGCTATCACATGGGGGGAGTTAAGGGCATGGCACAACCAACCAAGAAATGGACTCATGATTCAACCACTGTGGAAATCCAGTGCCATTAGCCTAGTGGAATGGGAGGAAAGCAAACATGGCATGGTAGCTGTCTGTGTCTTAAGGCAGGAATGGTGGCCAGCAAAAAAGTTCTATTCAATTTTAAAAAATCATAAAGGATCACATTTTCAGGGGGCCAGAGGGTAACACAATGGTAAGAGGCAACCAGCATGGGTTTATAGCAGACGGATTTTTTCACAGTAAGATGGGTGAAAAACTGACTTATGGGATGCACCCAGAGAGTGGTGGTGGATGGGTCAGTGTCTCCCTGGAGGGATGTGGGCACTGGTGTCCCCTAAGGCTCTGTCCTTGGACCAGTACTGTTTCATATCTTCATCAGTGATTTGCATGAAGGTGTTGAAAGCACCTTGTCCAAATTTGCAGATGACACTAAACTATGTGGCATAGTAAACACACTGGAGGGCAGGGAGCAAATTCAGGCAGATCTGGACAGACTGGGGAAGTGGGCAGATCAGAATAGGATTCAATTCAACAAGATAAATGCAAGGTGCTGCACCTGGGGAGAAAGAATCTCCAACACACCTAGAGACTGGGGGGTACCCTTCTGAATACCACAACAGTGGAAAGAGATCTCAGAGTCCTGGTTGATGCAAAAATGAACATGAGCCGCCAGTGTGACGAGGTAGTAAGCAAGACTAACCGCACTCTTTCTTGCATCAGCAGGTGCATCATGAGCAGGTCTAGGGAAGTGATAATTCCCCTTTATGTGGCACTGGTGAGGCCACAGCTGGAGTACTGCATCCAGTTCAAGAGGGATGTGGGACAACCTTGAGAGGGTTCAGGGGAGGGCTACTCATATGGTTAAGGGCCTGCAGGTAAGACCCTATGAAGACAGACTGAGGGACCTGAATCTCTTCAGCCTCTACAAGAGAAGGCTGAGAGGTGATCTTGTGGCTGCCTACAAACTCATCGGGGGGGTCAGCAGGAATAAGGAACACTCTAACAGGGTGCCCCTCAACGTTACCAAAAATAATGGCCACAAACTAAAGGAGAACAGATTTAGATTGGACATAAGGAAGAAATTCTTTATGGTGAGGGTTGCCAAAATATGGAATGGGCTCCCAAGGGAGGTGGTGGTTTTCCCTACCCTGGAGGTGTTCAAGAGGAGATTAGACAGGCTACTGGTTGGGGTTACCTGACTCCAGTGCTCTTTCCTGCCTGGAGCAGGGGGTTGGACCCGATGATCTACCAGGTCCCTTCTGATTCTAGAAATCTATGAAATCTATGAATTGCATGGCTTGTTTGGAAAGCTTGTTTCTGGGTGTAACTGCTTGCTTGGACTATTTGTTGTAGCTGTTGTTGTTATCATCATCATTCTTTATCTGCAGTATTGTATCACCAACGATACTTTACCCAGGATCAGGATTCTATTGTTCCACCTCTCTGTGGCAACTGCAGAATTGCTTAGACAGAAAAGTAGTATTAGGGAACTACCATTTAATGCACATAAACTACCTTTATGATGATAAAGGGGAAACATAGTCTTGGAGTTAAGGCACTAAGCTGGGACCCTGGAAACTGGAAAGTTTAGTTCAGTTCCTAGATTTCCAGTGTGACGTTAAACGAGTCACTTTATTAGTATGTGCCTCAGTTTCCAATCTATAAAATGAAGCTGATTATCTTTCCTTTGTTAATTTAACTGGTTAGACTGTAGTTGTGGTAATCCCTGTATAGCAGAATGTAGGATGGATCCTGACCCTGGTAAATGTGTGTTTATAGTAGGTACTGGCAACCTTTTGGGAGTGGCAGGCCAAATTAATGGAGCTTGGTCTGAAAGTGGGCTGTTGCTTCCAAACTGGCCATTACTACTTCCCCCACTGCTGCGCTGCTGCCTTGACTCCACAATTCAGCTTAAAAATGAAACCTTAAACATGTATGTTAATTGTGGAGGAATGTGGCCTTTTTTTGCTGTGGTATATAAAAGGGGGATATGACAGCAAAGTTTATTCATACTCTGAGAAATGATGAGGATAAATGTTGCTAGCGGACTCTGTGTTTTTTCTCTCCCAGTTCCTTTCACATGAACTTTGCTCAATTTGCAGTTCAAAAGAAGGTGTGTGTGTATTTATAGATATATATCTATATCTCTACATATCTGTATCTCTATCTCTGTCTAGATGTCTATAGATAGATAGATATTCACAAGGCAGACTTAGCCTAAGACTGAAAAAACAAGATGTATTCTTTGACTCCCATATCATCAACAATCATATTTTCTAAAACATGCCAGAAATTGAAAACAAACTCCAGCAAATGAAAATTCACAGGGATTTCTTCTCCCTTTTTGGGGGGATCTCATATGATCCAAGATTGTTTTCCTTATTTATTTGAAATTCTTCCTGCAAATAAATGGATAGTCACCAGTAAATCCAATCCATCTTTCTTCCAGTTTGGAATTGTCTTATATGGTATATAAATATTAAAATAAATAATTAGTATGTGACATACTTCTTCATAGATCTCATTGTGCTTTACAAAGGTGGGCAAGCACAATTCATTATCCCTGTTTAATCCAAGGCAAAATGTACAATTTAGTGCCTAGTCTCAGTTTTACTAATGACTTCAATGGAAAGAATTATGCCTTTAGGGTCTTTTTGCTGTCATGTTTTAAAATGTTAAATGACAGTAGTCTGACTTCCTTAGGGACACAGGTCCATAGTTTAATACTTAAATCTTGGAACTTCCCTTTTTAATGTTATCTGTTTACTGTCAGTAGAAGTATGACTATCTTAATGAAATGTTCACTTTTATTAATCCCAATGTGGTAAGAAGGATTAAATAGATATCAGGTATAAAATCTTGCCCCCACTGAAGTTAATGAGAGTATTGTCATTGATTTCATTGGACCAGTATTTTCCCATCACACTACATTTTACTGACAGGCTGTAGCCCACTGGCTTTTAGAAGAGGCCTAAAAGAGAAGAGACTTCTTCACTCTTCCTTTTCTTGTTTTACACAAGAAACTTCGCTAATATCAAGTTACTAACTACAAATAGCAATGGCTTGTACTTCTACCTAAGGATAGACTGCACTGTTAACATTTCTGGCCAAGAATAAGGTGGTATGTTAAGAAAAGACATTGTTTACAATAAAAATGTGTTTGCATGGGCAGCTTGCCTTATAGTGCAAACCCTTCCTGTCCTCTAGGAGCTACGCACTACTTACATCCCACTTATGCCTCATTTTGAGGTTGAAGTGTAACTTAAGTGGCATTCATGCTTTGTACCATACCAAATTTCACCCTAGGGAGTGTTTCTTCTGTAATATTATTGCCTCCATATTGCTACAAGCCTCCTTTTATTTTGAAAGAGCTGTTAATCTGCTTGTGTAAAATAAATGCTAAGGAGTCATAATAAGCACAGAATAAAAGGCAGGGAGGCAGAACAAAAATAAATAAAATAAAATAATGTAGTGATCTATATTTATCTAGTACCTTTCAACATAGGTTCTCAAAAGGAAGCATTAATTAAGCCTTAATCCCATAAAGTAGGCAAAGTATCAGTGCATTCATTTTACAAATAAACAGAAAGACCTTAACACATGACACAGTTTGGCCCACCACAGCCAGTAAGTCATGGAAAAATGAAGATCAGAAGAACTCTAGGGTGGTGATGGTGGTGGTAGCAGTAAATATCTACATTATGATAACATGCAAACTCTCAGTCTTTACCTCTACAAGTTACATCTCTTCTCTGATGTTGAACTTATACCCTATGTGCTCCCACCTCCAAGTACCATGTTTGGAAATGTAGTAGTGAAAACAATCGAGGGCTGGCCCTCAAAGACTTGACATGCTCCAGACGCATGGACTGGCCACAGAGAATGTCCCCTGTTTCACTGCCACATTATCAGATTTGTCACATGCAAGTGGAATCAAGTGAGTGGTGCATAACCTCAGGAGGTATCAGCAGAATCAGGGACCTTGGTGATTATGTACCATAAAACCCACTTGTCAAATTAATAGATTTTCAGTTGCCCTTTAGAAAGTTCATAGTTTGACAGACATATGCTGTAATGAAATGTTCACAGGCATTCTGCAGAGAGGAAAGCCCAGCCTCAATTAGGGATCAACTAAGGATCAACTTAGCACCTAGGGATCAACTTAAATATAGTGGAGTCACTCTAATAACTAGACAAACTGAGTGAAAGTTTGTAAACATACTGGCTAGACACCAACTCCTGGCTCCTCATGGGGGGAAATGTTAGAAATATGATTTTCCATAGTTTTTTTAAAGTGATATCACTGTGTGAAATCAGTACTTTTAACAATGAAGAGAAGAGTGTAGAGTGCCGTGTATTTACAGATATTAATTTCATAAATCAAATTCAAATGGGCCAGAGCTTGAGCTCCTTACTCAATTCTTTTGCAGGTAAATTCCTACTTATTATGTGGCTTGGCAGGATTATCACTGTGAATGTCAATATGTTTTGCGTGTGAAGTTTACCCTGCCACCAGCTCACTGTGTGGTCTTGAGTAAGTCAGTTAATTTTTGTTTCTCAACATACCCCCCCTGTGAAACACAGCTAATAATACTTAACTGAGGATGCTGCAAGGGGTAAGTAGTTAGTATCTTTATGTTTCTTTCAAAACCTACAATATTGCAAAATACAATTGCTAGTATTACTATGAAAGGAGGCTTCCCTCAGTATGAAATACACGTAAACTGAGTAAGGATTTGGCCCATTATTGTTCTAAAGCATCCTTTTGCTATATATTCTTAGACATCATAGAGAAGAAAGGCTGAAAGGGACCTCCAGAAGTCATCTAGTGAGTCCAAAGCCCTGCCTGAGGCAGGATCATCCCTTTCCAAACCATCCTATACAATCCATAATCTAAACTTCATAAAACTGTCAGGAACCTTGGCACAACCAAGATATAACACCCTTACCCCTGCCACAGGTAAAGCAAGGAAACCAGAGCATCCAATGTCCTGCTTCTATAAAAGTTTGCATTTGAAAAAAGTTTTTCTTTGTGAAAATGCACAAAATGTTGTTTTTAAGTGTTAGGAAATTTTGACCAGCATAGAACTTCAAATAGTTGGAAGAAAACACCACAAGAGCTAAAATAGCACCTCTTACTCAAAGTTTCTAAGGATTATAACCTTAATACTACTGTAGTTTCCAAAAGAATAAACATGTTACTTTCAGCATCCTATCCAAAATCCAAGGAATTATATTCTGTATACCCCAGATCTTTCAAACTAGCTTCACTAATGTAATCATCTTAGGCTCCAGTCCTGAAAACACTTAGGCACATGCTTAAGTGTTTAAAAACTCCCACTGACCTTGACCTTTATGTACTTAATTGTGTGCAGCATGGCCTATTTAAGAGGACTGGATTATAGCTCAAGAGACTTTGGTGCCCAAATGTTATTGATTTTGAATTCTTTAGAGGACCTGCTTTGATCTTTGTTTCTTACTTTCCTTCTGGGTGTGATAATATTTAGCTCCTTGGTAAACGGCATTGAGATTTACTAATGAAAAGCACAATATAACAGCTAAGAATTATTATTAAATGTTTGCAAGATCAGGACCATTATGTAGGTCTTCTGTGTGCAGAAAGCTCTGGATCAGCCTTGGTCCTAAAATCTGGATTTAAATGAATCCTCAGTAACTTAAATTTATCATTGGCTGAAGTCCTTTACCAAACGATGGTCTGAGCATTCATGTTCTGGAAGGAGCATCCTCAATGAATATGGCAACTGGTAGTTGCTGGTTTTGCAAGAACAAAATTCAGATGTCTACCAATCAGACCATTCTGGTCACAAATAGGGAAGTTCAATAGGATCCACGTGAAATTCTTTTTTCTAGACCTCTCCCTCGGTAATCTTTCAGAATGGTTCCAAGGTGACAAATGACTAGGTGGTGGAGCACTTGATAGATGACTTGATTATTTTAACAATTAAATATGTAATGAATATTTGGAAAGGTTCCACATAAGTCTCATTTTCAGCTTGGTTAAAGATGGTGTGCATAATTAATTTTCAAATATGAAAGGGCTGCAGCAAAATGAAATGGAGGAAAGTTGAAGAGATACTGAATATTTTATCAAATGTCACTCATTCAAAACTCATTAATATACATAGTTGGGGTAATAATCTCATATAGATTTGAACAAGGAAGTAGTTATTTTTTTGTCAAATTGTCTGCCTTGCTGTAGAATGTAATAATTTAATAGGGTCTGTGGACCGAGTCCTAAGTTGTCATGCACTTTTTCAAAGAAGCCACCAGGACCTTA
Organism: Crocodylus siamensis; assembly: GCF_052110815.1. Classification (NCBI taxonomy): domain Eukaryota; kingdom Metazoa; phylum Chordata; order Crocodylia; family Crocodylidae; genus Crocodylus; species Crocodylus siamensis. The sequence continues at coordinate 129,455,216 of NC_143397.1, read as the reverse complement.
AAATCCATTCTCGTTTTAAGCAGGGCTCAAAAACAGTGGAAATTCACCTCACACTCTGTAAGGCAGATATTTCTTAACAAGTAAAACCAAAGTTTTCTCTTGATCTTTGTCCATTCTAAAACTCCCTTCCATGTGCTTCTGTAATCTGTGGGCACAAAGGTAGCAGGACTTGTTATACAGCTGCACATTCTGGTACTCTGACAGGGTTTTACTTGCCTGCATAGTTCGTGTGCACTGCTATTCATTATGGGGAAAAAAGATGTGATGGAACCACTTTGTCATAAGGTTTAAAACTTAACACATATGCCCAATAATTAGAACTTCCATCCTTTAGGAAATCCCAATATTCAGAACCCTCTTTTAGGTTGCATCTACCAAAATGTTTAGATCCAATTTTCCCAATTAAAAAAATTGTACAAGTTCAGCAAAAAGAAAAAAAAAAGAAAGGAAAAAAAAAGAAATTATGCAAAAAGACAAATCAATTGTATGGAAAAATGCATTTTCCATCAAAAGACATTCTGAAGTGAAAAAAAAACACCAAAAAACCAAAAACCCACAATCAGTTCTAGAACTTAACTTGTAAGAAATCTTATTCATGTTTAAAGAATGCTTTGAAGATGTGTTGTATTACATCAGTTGGAAAGGATTATTATTATCATTAGAGTACTATTAACTATGGCAGGGAAGATTAAACAAGTGGATCTCCTTACGAAACACATTTGAACAAACTGAGGCTTAAGACATTTTTTCTCGTGTACAGTGTCACGGCACTAGAAGAGGAAACAACCTTGCTCAGGCTTGTGACTTTCTGATCTCCGTGGGCCCATCTACATGAGATGCTTACCTGCTCAGTAGCGTAGTTTACTGCACAGTAAAACTGTGCATGTCTACATCTGAGCATGCTTACTGCGCGGTAAAAGATACTACTCATGAATAAATTGCTAACTGCAAATGCAGGTAGCAAATTTACTTGAGAGTAGTTACTGCACAGTAACACGTGTAGATGCCAACTGAGAGCAAATCTACTCCCAGTCAGCCCTGCCACTAGGGGACTGCCTGAGGCTAGTCCTAGGGCCCTGGGCTGAGAGCCTCTCCTGCCCCATGGCTGGGCTGCCTCTGTGGCAGCCCCTGCCTTAGGCCCTTTAAAAGCCTGCAGGCATTTTGAGCCCTGGGGCACACAAGCTGGGAGGCTGAGGGCACTTCAGGCCCCTGTGCCCCCTAGGCAGGATGCAGCACCTGCCTGCATCCTGGCTCCACTATCTGGCACCACATTCCTGTGTGGCTGCCAGGCCTACACTGTCCAGGTCTGCATGGTGCTGCAGGCTGCTGCAAGCTGCTGCCAGGCCTATCAGCACCCAGGCTCGGCTGCAGGCAGCTTCTGGCTGCCAGGGCCAGTTCCAGCTGTCTGTAGCCCATCCCCAACAGCCTGCCCTGAGTCTGCAGGTGCTGTGAAACATTGCCTCAGCTACATAGCTGTCACTTCCATGCCATGCTCCTGCACTGGGTTCTGCAGGCAGCTGCCCAGGCCCAGCAACATTAGAGAGCTGGCATAGGACCCCCAATGGGGTCATCCTTGCCCACACCCATGTGCACCACCTGGGGCCCCAATTGGTCCATAGAGGAAACTGGCGACCTTGTAGCACTGTGGGGTGAGGCAGAGGTGCAGTGTCAGTTCATGCGGAGTGAACACGAACTATGCTATGCTGGTCGGTCATGCCTGCACTCCCGCATCCACCCATGTCTATAAGGGGCTGTCAGGCCGGATGCGGGAGTGCAGGCATGACCGACCAGCATAGCAGTGCTGTATAAAAGTCTAGGCCTTGATAGCACAGTGGGTTACTGTGACCAGCCACGATCATCAGTCAGAGGGTGTCTGTGAGTCCATGCCCTTTATGTAGCAAATGACAGCCACCCTTGTGCCCTGGAACCCAGGGACAGCCATGCTGTCTACAGCAGCATGAGTGGCCTGCTTAAGCCCCAATCCCAGCCTGGAACCCCTGGTGACACATCACCGAGGGATGACTCCTTGGGCCTGCAGCAGCCTCTCCCACTGAGCTCTATCTGCAACGCCTGGGCCAGCACCTGCCTCACCAGCTCTGCAGCCTCAACCCTAGACACGAGCCATGGCTGCATGTCACTGCCAGCCATCAGCAGCGCCAGCTCCTCCCTGGGGGAGCCCCCAGCTGGGCGCCCACATGTTGCATCCCACCATCTGGGTGCTGCCTGGAGCCACACACCATCACTGCCAACTGAGACCAAGTACAGCCACTAGCCATGTGAGCTCTGGCAATGTGGTAAGCCCTGAACTGGGGGGAGAGATATTCCCACCCTGGCCCCTGCCCCTGCCCCTGTCCTCCCTCCATACCCCACCTGGAGGGAGAGACATTCCCACCCTGGCCCCATGTTTCCCCCCCAGAATGCAGGGAGGCATGAGACACTGCAAAACTTCATTGAGCAGCCCATGCCTCCCACAGCTAGGCAGCCACAGGCCTCTCACATGCTTAGTAATGCATTGATGCCAGCAGCAATGTCCTCCTCAGCTGCAGGGGGCATGAATGTGTAGTACAGCCACAGGCAGGCCTCCAGACAATGGCAGAGGGTGTGGGGCAGCCTGGGCTTGGACCCTGCACCATCAAAGCTCAGGGTCTCATGCTGGGTGTGCAGGTGTGCCTGGGGCACATTGGCAATCAGCAGCAGGAGGGTGTAGTGGGTCAGGCACCCCAAGGTGAGGGGGGGAACTGTTTGATGTGAGGGGATTAAAAACTTGTTCTTGTGAGACATGTCTGCAGTGAGCATGGTGCTGGAGGCGGGGGAGTGGATGTGCGGTCAGTGGGTGGTGGTCCAGGCTGGCTACAGTGATGAGTGCAGGAGAAGGTGGTCAGAAAGTGGCTCTCACACCTGATGCCCTGGCCCCTGCTGGCAGGTGTGGCTTGACTGGGGCCTTGGCCAGGAAGGTGGGGAGTTCTGCTGTCACTGCTGCTACAGGTAGTGGTCCTGGGTGTCCTCCTGCCACCACACCTCCTCTTCCCAGGCTTTGTGGAAGAGCCTGGGCTTCACAGATATTATGCAGCATGCAGGCTATGATGATGGCCCATGGGAGGTTATTCTTGGTGAACTCGAGGTGCGTGGTGAGGGTGCATCAGCATCCCTTGAGATGGCCAAAGGAATACTACACCAGCCCAGACACCAGCTAAAGAAGACATGGTGGGGGGCCCATCTGGCTGGTATAGGGCCTCATGAACCCAGGTAGGAGCAGATAGGCCATGTCCCTGATGAGAAGGGGTGGGACCACTATGGCACCCAGCTGCAGGTCCAGCATCCCAGTGTGAAGCATCCATTCTGCATCAGGACTGACAGGGTGGAGTTTTTGAAGACACAGGCATCATGGGCATTGCCTACCCAGCCAGCACTCATAATTGTGAAGCCACTGCAGTGGTCAACAATGGCCTGGAGCACAACAAAGTGAAACCCTCTCCGGCTGCAGTAGGGGAAGTCCCCATGGGGCAGGCAGGTGATGGGGATGTGGGTCCTGTCCAGGGCCCCAGGGCCCTGGTAGAATCTTAGGGCACAGAACCCCACCACCTCCATCAGAAGGTCATTTACCCAGAGCACTGTGTGTCATCCTGGAGGATGCTGCATACCTCCACGATGCCCTCCCCAGCACTGGCCTTGCCCACCGCAAAGAGATGGCTCACATAATGGAGGATGGCAGGCTTAGCCAGCTTGAGCAGGGCAAGAGTCAGCTGGATATCTGCAGGGAGGGGAAGCTGCATGGCAGTGTCCTGCTGCTCCAGATCTGGGCAGAGCTGCTGCAGGAGGTCCCAGAAGGTGGCCTGGATCTTCCTGATTTCCTCCAGCCACTGCTCATCATCCCAAGTCTGCTGGATGAAATGCAGCCAGCAGTCCTGGCTGGCCCAGGAGGCCCAGAGATGGTGGGGCTGGAGACCTAGGAGGGCAAGGGCAGCCTCATTGCTGGTGTCCAGCAGCATGTTGTCAGTATCCCTGCATCACCAGCCAGCTGGATGGGGTCTGGGCAGCAGCTGCGTGGTAGCTCTGGGATGGCAGGCCATCAGGGCCAGCACACTGATCAGAAGGAGCCCAGGGCTCTGGTCATCGCTGCCATGGGCTGGGGCTGGGGCTGGGGCTGGAGCAGCCATGGAGTGGGGAGGCAGAGATGGTGAGGAGAGAGCTGACATATACTGCCCCTGCACTGTGCATACTGCTCCTGGCCAGGGAACAGAGAGCGGGGCTGGCTTTTAAAGATGGCTGCTGGTTGATGGAGCTCTCCCTAGTGGCAGCAGGGGCCCATTGCAGGGCTGCAGGAAATGGCACCAGTTTGGTTTGGTACTAAGAGCAGCAAATCTTCTGCCAAGTCCCTGCATGTGTAGATGCCTGCCTGGGAACATTTACTGATCTCAGATCAAATGCATGTGTAGGCACACTCAGTATACATTCTTTTCCTCTCAGAATTAATCCAAGATGAGCAATAAGCCTAACATTAGGTGTGTCTATGTGAGACATTTACTGTGAAGCTGAGTAATTAGCTTTGCAGTAAAATATCATTGTCTAGACATGCAACACAGTAAACTAATAAATGTAGCTCAGGGGGAGTCCAGCTAAATACAAATAGTATCCTGCAGTGGCACTGTTTCATGTGCTACAGTACATGTGTAGACACTGATGTGTCTGGCTAGGGCACAAGGGTGTTTCAGTGTGGTGGCTGCCTGGCAGCCAGCCCCATACTGGAGCACCCTCATGCCCTAGCCAGCTGGAAGGCTGACCCCTTGGGTCCCCTGCCAGCCTGGGCTGCTCCACCTGGGCTCCACATGCTGAATATGAATAAACTCTGGGGACATATCCTCTGGAATTTTTTTGCTTCTGGGTGCATGTTCAAACATCTCACCCAGGAGCAAAAAACCTTGGAACAAGAAGCCTCAGAGTTTAGTCGTGCACATTAATTGCATGTGTAGACGCAGCTATTGAGGAGGAGAACTGAACATATTAAAAGGACTACTATACTTCTACTACCCAAAGAGCCTTTTCTACTGGCAGCTAACTAGTCATAGATACTGGATACGTTACTATATTTGATATATATGCCAAAGGCTGTGTGTTCTTCAGTTTAACCAATAACAACACTCTAGTCCATCAAAAATATCTTTCTATACCTGTAGACACCCACCCCATTACTCCTTTTATCATTACTTTCATCATAAAACTGGGGAGAAAAGTTAATGTAAAGAAGATTCCATTATGTATAGTGGGTGTGATTATGAGTAAGATTTTACCACTGCTGAAGTGAATGGGAGCTTTGCCTTTGACTTTAATGGGTCAGGATTTCACCACATAATTGTGACATATATTTCAGGTCCTGTACAATGGGTAGCTTTGCAGGTTGGGTGTGGTAAATTAAAAGAAATAAATCCAGTATGTGAAAATCTATTTGTTTGTGTCATAGCTGTTTTCTTTAATTAGCACCATTTAGTTTCATGGTGTATGGTTCTGTATGTCATGTTAGTAACTGCATCAAATAATGACACAACCAGAATGTATAGTTTTTTTGAGATTTATTCGGTTGTTTAGACACCCATATTTTTGCATGCTGTTCCACCTTTTTCCTTAGGGTCTTCTCCAGCTCCCATTTAAGTCAATGTTGAAACTTCTACGAACTAAAACAGTACAAAAATACGTAATTCTCAGTCACCATAGTCAAATTGTACTAGCTACCTAAGTAATGAATTCACTATTCTCTAATAACATCTTCCCAGCTAAGTTATTTGCTTTATTGCTTTGTATCCCCCTCATGCTGATGAACCTTTAGTTTATAAGGAGTATTTATTTGGATTTTTTGGCGCTTTTCCAATTTAAACAAAATCCCAGTTTATTGGAACACAGCAGATATTGGCTTGAAATGCTGGGTTTTATTACTTTGATACTTCTATTGTCTATGGGGAAAAATTAGGTCCATTTCTTCCTTTACATGCATATAACTCCCATTGATTATTAGTCTGAGTCAAATAAATATCCTGAACTTAAGTACATATTTAAGTTATGGCAGTAAGATGAATTTAAATATTGATCAATTGCTTTCCTGAATAAAAATGGACTTAAGCACATGCTGAACTGTTTTTTGAATCTACATGTTACAGAATAAACGTTTGGCCACACTGATCTATATCTCTCCCTGCTGTAACTCCATTGACTTCACAGTAATGTTAATAAAAGTAATATATTTAAAATACCTGCTTTTAGTTCATCCTTTCTCCTCCCGCCTCCCCCACCTTGAGATCAGGCTTCTTTTCATATATTTAAGTTTTTTAAAGGAACTCTAGCTGAATTTTCAAATTTGCCTTTGTGTACAATTAAGAATACAAGATAAGATTTGCTCTGTTAATAAGAGACTGAAAAGCATTCAAAGACATTTTAAGGCATGTAGGATTTACAAATCCAGTAGAAAGTTTGTGGCATAAGTTCCATGTAGCTACTATAGAAGTCATTTGTCAACATTTGCTGACTTCTGAAAAATAACAGGAGATGGCCAAATGGTAATAATGAACTGTACTGTAACAGGGTAATGTATTCTGAAAACCTATTTTACACAACTTGTCTGAGGTGTACTAGTGATATTTATAACAAATGTTCTCCATTTACTCTTGAAACAATACTTGTCCTGTATACCAACTAAGCAAAATCAGTCCACTTAAACCAGGATCTTCCTGACTTGCGTATCATCACTTGTAATAAAGGGTACTTTGGGTCAACAGCATCCTCCCTAACAACCCTGTATCTTAATTGTCCTCAGATTACATCCTTAGTTGCATGCACGTGCATTCTTTTCCTTCCTAAGCACTGCAAAAGCGGTTCTGAAGATAACATTTGAAGACAAAGGCACATCCCCACAAGCAGAAACATGGGTTTCCCTCAGGACAAACGGCAAGGGGAAAAGTTAATGTAAAAAAAAACAAATATTGTGCTTCTGCTACTTGTGCTCAGGGAATGCTCATGGACATGTACTCTAGGGTGCAACGCATTGCCCCGGCTGGGGGTGGGGAAGCTGTGGCCAACACCTGGGCTGGCCCCAGCATCCCTACCTGGGGTGCTGGGGGCCTGTAGGGGCCACAGTTGCAACAATCTGGCAGCAGGAGCCTAGCTGGCAGCTGGAGCATGACTCCTGCTATGCGGGTTCCAGTTTTAAGCGGCCCAAACTGCTGCCACATGTGCCGCCTCACTTTTTTAAGGCATGGGGATGTTTTTGGCAATGGGATCTTCCAGTTTCAATGCATCCCCTTCCTCCTGAGCTACAAATTAGCAGCATGGGGAATGCCTCCATGTGTGGCTTGTGCAGTGAGCAGTGCTGCAGACCCATCTGTGGTGTCACATACCATACATGCGTGCTCATCTGAATGTGCCCAAACAACGTATGTAGATGACCCTAGAAAATATCTATAAATATGTATGTGTGTACATATATTTATTTATTTAAAAAAACCCAAATTATGTTGATTGCATTTGAACAGAAAAGAACCTAGCTTACTCTCCCTCCATGATGGCTGTTTTCAATATTTTATTGTTGTCAGCAGATGTGCCACTAGGAACAGATTTGCTAAGTAAGGTGCCATTTCTAAGCAACTACTTTTCTGGCTAATATATTTATGAGCTTGTTCAGCCATCAGGTATTGATAGAATAGCATCAGTGGTTCCTCGTGTCAAGGTCGCAGAGGAGAATTTGCCAAAGGCCCAGCAGCAGGGACAGAAAGCCTTAATGTCACATCAGTTTTTATAACTTTCAACAGCAAAATAATTTTAATATTTAACTTTCTTTTCTGCCAGAACCTTCAAGATCCTTTGAGGGTTAGCAGTCACTCAAATCATCATCTTAGTTTTAAACCATTGCAAGAAATACAAATTGCTTTCTAAAGGGGACCCCTCCTGAGCTTTGTTTACATTTTAACGAATAATAATAAGGGTTTTTAAAAGCACTCCACTTGGTGACAGGACAGAGACCTCTTTGTAAAGGAACTTCTGAAAGAATGTGTGGTATCTCTCAAATATTAAAATGAAGGAGAGTCACTTACTTAGATACTAAACTATGTGTAGCTTAAGAGTGTCTTGAAGAGAATTACCAAAGTAAGACCATCACAAAGTGTTTTACAGTTTTTGTATTGTCAGGGCAGGAAAATCACAGTACAGCATGTAGTTTTATTCTGATGATTAAATCCAGTTTCAGAATGTCTCTAGTTTGTTTTTTCACTGTAATTCTTTTAAAACCTTCATACTGGGGCTGGGCCTGGTCTTTGCAGTTAAACTCTCTGTTGACTTCAAATGCGTTTAAACTTCTGTTGGTGTTTTGACTGAGGAAGTACTGTCAGACTGAGCCAATTAACAATAATCAAACATTTGGCCCAAGGAAGGAATACACATCGTGGTACTGTATATGGCATGTACTCTGGGTTTTTGGTTTTTTGGGTTTTTTTTAATAACTACTTGTTTAATCACAATGACAAAACCCCAGCTGTGTACTGCTTACATTTCTTCTTAACTGAAACTGGCAGTTGAGGGATAGGATCCAATTAGCAAGACTTTCCTTGTCTGATGAAACAACATAAAAATTCCAATAAAGAGTTTATTTTCCAGCAGCATTTTTACTAATCATTATAGACCTCTTCCAACTGTGTCCCAAAGACAGGATGAACTGCCAAGCAGATGGTGGAATGAAGAAGGGCTGGCCAGAAAACAATAATTCCCTTTCATGAAAAATTTCGAGGTTTTGAGATTTGTTTTCATTCTAATGGGGGGGGGGAGGGGCACAAGACTTGCTAGAAAATTTTCACTTAAAAAACAAGAGAAAGATGGAGAGTACCCACTACAGAATAATCAATAATATTGGGGCATTTATCTGGCTTGTAGGAAAAATACAGGATAGGCCTTTGTAACGAAAATAATAAGGAAAGAAATTATTACAAACAAATAAAAAAAAATAAACTGGAGTGTCTTCAGTTACGATGGTACATTTCTAATGTGCCTCTCTCCATGGCACCCAGATGCACTGTCAAACTGGCTATTTACACTGTAACTTCTTAAAGGCAACCTTTTTTACTAGGCTGAAGTCACAATTGTATGGAGATCTGAGCCTGTCAGTTGGCTTCCAGGACTTACATTTCTGAATGACTCTGAAGGGATGGGAGGGTCCTGCCCCCGGATCTCATTTCTGGGGCTGGGCAGAAGGTACTATTTTAATGAAACTTTGCATTTTTATAATTAAAAATGTTTTCACTTCCCTCCTACCACCTATCCACAGGAAATAAAAAATGCTTTTGAGAAAATGTTTTTTTGGGCTGGTCTGTATCAAAAAGATAATTCATCCTAAAAATCCCTATGAGGAAAAGAGTCAAAAAATACTGTTGGTCTTTGATAAAACACTGTAACAAAAGAATATACAAGATTAAACAGCCTTTGTTTTAAAAAATTATTTCCTTTATTCCTTCTTCTCATGATGAAGCCTTGGCTGGAATGATATTGTTGGGGATGTTCCTGCTTTGAGCAGGTGGGTGTTGGATTCAATTACTTTCTGAGGTCTCTTCCAACCCACATTTTCAATGATTTTGCATAAGGGGACATGATTGATCATGCTACATATAATAGCATAACACCATTATTGACCCTAAATCTGTGCATGTAATTACTACGTGTGCTTATGTAACTAGTGGATTTTTCATGGCATGGGGATAGATGTTTGCTTATATTGGTGGCCCATACAGTAAGGTCACAAAGTAAAGCACTCAAAATTATGAAACACCAGAAGGAAAGTTCAGCTGCAATATTACATCTGCCCACCTTGGTATATGCATGCAACATTATAATATAATCATCTGCTTTTTTCATGGTTAAAATACCCTTTGAGCACCAAGGAAAAAAAAGGCATTATTCCTGTGTCTCTTAGCTGGGTTGAATATGGGAAGCTGAGTTTCCAATAAAGTCACTTGCTCTCAAGCACGTATAAACAATTGGTAGAGCTCAAGGATCAGTCTGAATCTTGTGTTGCCTAAAAAAGGATCTTCTAAGGCAATCCAAAGGCTCTGTAGGGCTCAAAGGTTGGGCTGGGGTATTGTTGTAGCCATGATCATCCAGAAAATATGCAAAAAGAAAGGCTTTTCTGGTATTCTTTTTTTAGACCAACTATATAGTTGGGAGAGGTGTTGGACATGCTCTTGGGCACAAAGTGTTTGTAGGCCACCTGGGAAGACCTAAGGAAGGGCGATTTGTATATGAACTATACAGCTGGTGTAATAAAAGATACTATCCAAAAAAAAAATTTTGAGGAGAGGACCCTTGACTTCTCACTGGGGAGGTTATATGGAAACCATAACTTGACTGGACATTACCTTTGCCCTGCAAAATTACAGATGTGTGAGGGCTACTGGTTTAGCAGAATTAAGAAAGGAAAAACATAAATGAATACCTATTTGACTAGTTGCTTTCACAGCAAACCTGAGACCATCTTGGCTTTTGAGGGCCCTGGTACAGTTAGGATACGGCACTGTTATGTAAACGGCTCCCTTATTTCAGCTTAAAAGGCTTCATTTCTTTATCACATCAAAGCAAACCATCTGCATGTTTCAGTTGTGGGGCATCATGTGTCTGGCTCCCCTCTGGCTTTCTCTAATCCTCCAGATTATCACAGCTCTCTAAAGCTGCTCTTGAAAATCCTATGAAAATAGGACTCCAAGTGGGTGTGTGAAAAGAGGGGAGGGAGTAATAAGGTTGTCTGCATCATCTTGGCAGACATATCCATTAAAAGGTACTGAAAAATCCTGCTTTTTGAGCTATCCTGCTTTGCTTATACGTAGACTATGTTGGCTTCCAGTAAGAAAACAAGTGTCCATTTTATTCATGTGTGACTGTGTACGGGCCATACATGTCTTGTGTTTACAATTTATTCTTAATATATAGTATATATTTTATATATACTTAGTATATTTTTGTTTCAAACAATATTCTATCATTTCATTTTCCATTTTGATCCAATAAATGATTATTTAATAAGTGTTACAGCATTGGATGTATTAGTGATTTGACACAAGAAAGAAACATACAAGTTTTAGAGGGTCCTTGCACAAGTTACAAAAAAGAGAAATACAGGGAAAGCCACCACCTAGGGAATGGCATATAAGCAACTTCTTACTCCTGGAGGTTATCCTTTTTGATATATGTTGAGAGCAAAGTCTTATGTGGATGGCTTTATGAAGCTTCCAGTATTGCTGCCCAATCTGTACCTGTTCTCTGAATAAGCAGAAGTCCTTAATATGCAGGAATGTCAATCTGGCACTTTCTGTGACTACTAAATTCACTGCAGAGGAAAAGAACGAACTCATGAAATCAGAGGGGAAAATCTTTACTATTTAAAGAAGGCAGTAAGTTCACATCAGGAAAACTGTTCTTCCTCTGTCTCAGTTCTGCCTCCTGCTAGTTCAAGAGGAAAAAAAATCTTCACCAAGGTCACAGATATACAAAGCAGAATATCAGGCACATCAAAAATCTTCAGTAGTTCATGATTTTTCCCCTTTTCCTAATATTTTTAAAAGATTATGAGTGTCTGACATTAACAAGAGTTGAGGAGAACTGACCCGTAAAGTAATTAGAAAAGGAATTCGCCCTTTCCCCCACCCTCCCATCTCAAAGCCAGATCACATGAAAGGCCAGCTCTGTTTCCTTCCTGATCTGTCTAATTTCTGTAACAAGGACCATCCCCAACTCCATTTCCCTGCAGCTGTCAGAAGTGAAACTCAAGAGGCTGCCCCGGGCAGTGCAGCACCTTCTCAGAACTGTTCGACTTTAATGGATTAGCTTTTCCCTGAACAGGTGGCAATTTAACAAGAGAAGACCAAGCCTTTTACACTTATGAGACCTCTGGTGAATGGCTTCAAATATCAGAGGGCTGAAACAGAGCAAAAGAGTCTAGGGACCCCTCCCACCTTAACCTCTTCCCACCTTAACCCTCCTTCTCTCATGCACCCAAAAGACACATAGGTCACACTTTTCCAGAGTGGATGCCTAAAGACAGGTTATTAAATCCATAGTTAAGAACCTAAATAAAAATGGCTTTCTTTTGCAAGATCCTGAATCGTCACAAATCCTATTGACATCAACGAGTGCTTTGAAAAAATCAACCACTTTTACTTAATTGCCAAAATACAGATTTAGAAGTATATTTTTATGTGCCCAGTTTTTAATATAATAAACATCAATTTTTGAAAACAGCAATAAAAATATATTTTGTTTTTCCCCCCTATAATCAGTAATTCTACCAAGCAAGTAGTAATTTACAACAGTGATACCAAGTAGAAGACAGGATATATGTTGAAATACACCAGTAATAGTGATATAGAATCTTCCAATCAGTATCTAAGACAGCGATTCCCAAACTGTGGGTTGCAACCACAAATGGGCTCACAACATCAGCAAATGGGGTCATGATAAACTGGAATCTGCAGCCCAGTGGGTGGGACCTAGTGCAGGGGGGAGCACTACACCGCCATGGCTGCCAAGGTCAAAATGAGGTGCAGCAGCAGTGGCAGCATGGAGTTGTACTCCTGCTGCTGCTGGGCAGGCAGGGAGGTCCTCAATTTGGTGGCCATGGTGGCGTGGTACTCCCTCCCACTCCAAGTCCAGCCTGCTGGGCCGCAGAGCCCCTGGGAGGAGGGCAGCAGGATGGGGAGACCCAAGCCTGCAGCAGGCATCCCACATCCTCCCCCCCACCCACAGGCTGTACTCCAACTGTGCCACCCACAGGGAAGGGGTCAAGGGGAGGGGAGGAGCTGTGCTCTGTGCTCCAGTCTGGCTACAGCAGCCAGGGACTGACTGCTAACGGGGGGGAGGGCAGGGGACTGCAGGCCCTGGGGCACCTGGGGATGTGGGGGGCTGTGGATGGGGAGTGAGGGGCACGTAGGGGGGGTGGAGAGTTGTGAGGTAGGAGGGAGGGGCTACACTGAGAAAACGGTGTCATAAATGGGGTCATGCTGAAGAAAAGTTTGGGAAACACTGATCTAAGATATGTGAGTTTAGTTTGACAACAGTAGAGAAAAACAGCCCAGGAGATCAGAGAGATCAGTTAAAATTTTACATCAAAATATCCTGTTCACCAAACATCTGCTACCCTCTGAGATGTCATTCTTTTTAGCTACCAAAATTGATTTACCAAACTATGAGCTACCAAGGTGGGGAATATGCTAAGTTAATAGTACATAAGGCATTTATTTTGTAAGGATGTAGAGGCTGTAACAGTTTTGTCCCTCTTTATTTGACTATGCCTTAGGTACTTTAAAGTTCCCATGCAAAAGTGTGGGCACAGATGTACTGCATCTATGGGTTCAGTGAGTACCTGTGGTCACTGTGATGAATGGCATTTTTATAAGAAATAACATTCCTGTAAAACATGGCTTACAGGAACATCAATCAAAATTTGTTCCCAAACTCATTTGAACCAATCCATGTCACCCCATCATTTTATTTCAAGACCTATACCAAATTAATGAAGTATGATTCCATACTTCACAAGAACATTCTTGTCCACCTTTCTATATATTTGCATGTCAGTTATTTGATCTAAAATCTTACCATCACACATAATCAAGCAGTATTTCTCTTAAGAACTTCAGAACTATATGCTTAAGGTTATTTTGAGGTGGCATAATGCATTTATCAGGTTTTATTAAAGATAAAATTCTCAGGTGCTTGGCAAAGCTGAAGTAAATGACCTTGGTGTGAGGGAACCTATACAAAGATAAGACTCGTTCCTAGCCCAACTTGGTTGTGGTTATACACTTTATTTCAGCTAATCTGAGGCTCTGCTAATTTTGGGGTCCAATAGATTTGCAGTTTTCAGTGGATGATGTGCCACTGTAAAATCTTTTCAGGTTCTGATTGGAGAGACCCACTGCAGAGCTTGACTGTAAAGCATTCAGATGCCTGTGATATCTCCAAGACAAACAGAAGTTCAAAATATCTTTTATGTGATCTTAGCCAGACTCATTTGCATTAAAACAGTGGGTTTATTGTAGTTACAGAAGTTTTAGACAGTTAAGGGATATGACATACTGAATAATAAAAATCAAGATATACATACCCTTACTCACTTTGAGTAGTAACCAAGACCAATTCCAGTGGAAACAAAACTGGGATGAGGTACTTTGCGAAGAGAGGAAGGGCATGTGATATCTATTTCTATATATATATCTATGGTATTATACATACTGGGTATGTGCAGATGTGCCTGAGACCTGATCTATGACCACACAGCTTACTTTAAGGGTCCCAGTTGTGCAAATGTTTGCCGGTGCTAGGAGCTATGCCAGGAATGCGGTCTAATTGTGGGGAGGGGAGGAGGATTGGGAGGGGCTAGTGAGTCCATCCCGGGAGGTTTGGTGGATCCAAAGTGTGGAGGTTAGAGATCAGGGGGCTCAAAAATAGCCAAGTCATGTTAGGAGAGGTTAGGAGAGGTAGGAAAAATCGGCTTCAGGGCTGGAGTGAGTGGCCAGACCGTTCTGAGCTCTGGGGTTGTGCTCTGAATGTATACAGATGTTTGGTAGGTTGCGCTAATCTATTTCCATTGTAACTTAGTTCACCCTCTTAGGTGAACTGAATTAGATGAGGCCAGCCATTTTTTTGCCCAAAGGGTACAGATCTGCACTTAGATGGACCTAATCCTAAACAGGGTTAGGTCAATCAAATTGTAACATCTGCACATACTCATTATTATATATAAGGCATTATATTATGCATACACCCTTTCTCTCTTTGGAATATAAAATAATCTGGCCCCAAGGAATACATTTTACCATAAATTACTTCTGTATCTGTGAAACTGAATACACATTAATTATAATAAACTGAGAAGCAACATCGGTGCTTACCTTCTGATTTACCAGCCTGCTGGTAGCTTGTAAAATACAAAGATTGACTAGTTCATATCTTACAAGTTTGTGATGGGAAGTTCCCAAAGGCATGGTTTGAATAAATATGACTTGTATTAGCTAAGTTTTCAAGTTACATGCATCCACCTGAAACGCTAGACCTGAAGTTTTTGCAGAGACTCTAAATTACATTTAATCTCTGTTCTTTTATGCATCCTTCAACTAAATCAGAAATCTAGATATGTGATCTAGCAGAGAAAGCATGAAATTTTGCAACACTTCCTGAGGAGTTGGGATCTTTAAATTAATAAATGGCTTGCACTCAACCATGTGCTATATATAGGTTTTCCATTCATGACAGATATAATATTGATAGTACCATTCATTAACATTTAATAATAACCTTTATTTAATAACTAATCCAAGTATAATTTAATACAGTATAAATTTAAAATAGTCTTCATTTTGCTTTGCTGTTTCAGAAAACCATAAAAGAACAAAACAGAGCAAAAATTGCTACCAAAAATATATTGTAATGCCTATTAGTTAGATTATGGAGAGACAATGAGCTTACCATGAAGCAGGGTTCAATCCTCCAAACATTCACTATATGATTTACTACTCAAAATTGTTCCATTCCAGATAATAAGAGAAATCAGTAAGGTTTTAAAATATGTAACTGCAAAATTGGCTAAACATGTCTATTTGTGTCTCTCTTTGTACTGTACTTCATACTAAGCACAAGTCAAAAATTTACCTTTCAGATTTAAGTTGTCAGAATGGGCCCTTAAATTTAGTTCAGCTTGGACTTTCCTATATAAAATGAAAAAAATCAGGTTTCACTATTCAGTCCTATCAAAGATTTTCTCCCAGAATAAGCAGTTTAGACTATTAGCACCCATTGTGTCTAGTAATATATCCTCTCATTCTAATGGGGAGGGGGCACATTAAAGCTGTCCCAAGAATGGCCTGACAATAGGCACAGGCTTTTTGATACACCACTGAGGAAAACTAGTCCTGGTAATGTGAGACTTCTGCATATTTCAGAGGTCATCTCTTGGCCACAGCAAAGTTCCCACTTTCATCCAATACCTCTAATTAAGCTAGACTTAAGGCAACATTCTACAACACAGGGAAGCTAATATGGAATTACTAGTTAATTGTGTCCACACCACTCTTTTACCAGGAATTGTTAGCCCCTGTCCTGACATCATTTTATTTTAAAGTTTCCACATTTGCCATGGTTTATAATTTTGGTACCAGAAAAGTATCATTCTACAGGGCAAATCTCGGTGTAAGAAAAAAAGGCTGATTAAATACCAGCACCAAACACTGGATTTCAGAAGCTGAAAGAAAAAAATGAATAAATATGACCCCTTTTACAAGTTTCTATTTGTTTTGTCTTATAAACTCTAACTTTAAGGTACATGAATATACATATAGTATCAGGATGGGTCTCTTGGTACAAGTGAATACTTGCCACCTTTAAAACAGCTAATTATTAGGGTGCGTGGGTACTGAAATATTTATTTTTCTGAGTAACTATTGGAGATTGTCAGTTCAGTTGCTTCCTACCCAAAGATAATACCTGGGTTTGGCTAGATTTTCAGATAGAGAACAAGGTAGGAGTGGCAAAGAGCAATGCTCTTTTCTTTAAAAACAGCCTTTTCATCTTTCTTGCTCAACAGTTGCACAAGAACAAAACTTCAAAGAAATCTAAGAGATGGAGGAAAATCTAGCAAAAAACCCACCCACTTACCCAATTATTTTTTTTAACTTGGGACTAGAAGTATGAAAGTAGGCCAGTGATACACTGGTTTCTTACTGGAATAGAGGAACCCCGATGTAAGAATGTCTATTCTTTGAACAGTATCAATCTGTGTAGACTTCTGAAATATCCCCAGGGACCTACCCTGCTGTCACAGGTTCTCAGAAGTCCTCTATTACATTTCTGCAAGCCTTGCTATTGGGAACAAAGATGAAAAATATAACTTACTCCAAAACACCAGTAAGCCTGTGATATAGAGAAGTCTATATTTTAAGAAAAGAAAAGAGATCAGAGTCAGTATTTCTTTTCCAAGATCACTGATTGCATTGTGTACTTTATATGCTGTAAAAGAATTACATAAAATAAGGAGTATGTGGGAAATGCCTGACTTGGGGCAGAAATTGCAAGGTAGCAGGAACTCTGTTAAGAAAAGGATCTTTGCATTTCTTGGGAAAGATATTGTGACACAGGCTGCTATTTGCAACTCCCTGTAGGCTACACCCAATTCACACACTTGCCCTGCCTGACTTTGTAAGATTACAGTAACAAAAACGAGATCAACCTGATAATGCTAATGAGCTTGATTCAAAGAGTAATGAAATCAGTGAAGAGGCACCCACTGGTTTCAATTGGTGTTGGGGCAGGGTTAATTAATGCACTACTGATTAAAAATACATTGATAGGTTTTGCAGATATTGGATTAAACTCTGGCCAGAACATTCCTACGAAGTAGAGAACAGAAAAATATCTTGGATAAAATCCTAAACAACTCCACTTTGTCTCCATGAGAAATGCATTATCTACATAAAGATCACTTGTTTCTTCAGCTGATTTAAATCAGGCTAGTTCATCGATTTTAGTGGAGCTTTGTGCCTTATAACAGCTGATGAGCTGGCATGTCTACAAAGTTATAGCAAATATCAAAAGGGTTTTGTTACTTATGCAAGTACCAGGCTTCAAAATGCTCCCGGTAAAACTATTTTCTATTTTAAACCTTAGGACTTTGTTTTTAAACACACTTATGGGGATGAACTACTGCTGTTTATTTTATTTCTTTATCTGGCCAGTTTCCAAATCAGTTAATTACTTTCTGCCTACCTAAATTCCCCCTGCAGCTTCAGTTGGCTATGGGATTCTGCTTCACTTCCTGTCCTGAACTGTTGTGTAATGGCACCATGCTCTGTTAAACAACTGCTGCATTTGTCCTCAGAGATAGCTGTGCTTAAGTGGTAGGTTAAGTGATTACTGTATAAGATCTGATGCTGTCAGATGCTATATGTTTTCTGGAAGGTCCTTAGCATCCTCCTTTTCAGACCCCAGAACTGAGATCAGATTATTGGGAGCTTCTTTTTATCTAGTTGCTTTATACTGGCCCTTAGATTTTTGCTGTATGTTTGTAAAGCCCTTTAGAAGACAATCTAGTGTGCCCATCATCACACTAACAAGACTGAATAAGAGCTTCAAGATTCCTCTTTTTGTTGTTTTTTTTTTTGCCTCCATGTTAAATTTGTCTGTTTTATTTTATTTTTTTTAATTCAGTTTCTCAAAGGCTGATGATCTTACAGTGAGACTTTCTGAAGAGATTTGCTTGCTCTGGGATTGTCAAACTCTGAGCTCCAGCTTTAATTCACTACATGTAGGAGCATATGCAAAATTTTCAGGCTCACCCACTCTGATACCACTACTATTTCTCATGCTATTTTTATCTGTCTTCCCAAGGCTCACAAGTAAAGTGCAGCATGTCAATTTCTAATCAATTGCTCATCAGTGTTGTGCATCTTGAAGGTTTTAGTGATATCTTTTCAAGCTGCTTCAGCTGATCTTTATATAGAAGCTTAAAAAAATGTTTTTTCTTGCATTGGAATTGGTAAATCTAAATGATTGCTATTCCTTATTCACAATCAGCAGTATACTTTACAGAATCACAATTTATGCCTGTAAACTACCCTATATTATCTATTTGTAGTATGCCTGTGACAGAGCCAAGATTCTATGCATAACAAATATAAAAATAGTGCCTGCACTGGGGTGCCTGAAATGTGTAGGGAGCATAAGTTTGTGGTTGAGACACATATATAGGACTCCAGAAACTATGGTTTAATCTTGTTCTTTGATAGAGGTTTATTTTCTGACCTTGAGCAAATCACTTGGTCTTTCTCTGTCTCCATTGCTAAAACTGTGATTTGTAATATTTCCCTGACTCATGCATGTTTTTTTTAAATACATTCACTAACTCTTATGAGGTGCCCTTTATGTAATTGGTAAAAGGAATAACAAGCATGCAGACAAAGCACAGAAAAAGACAAGACAGAGGAGATGCAGAGAATGGTAGCAATCTCCTTTATACAGTACAAGTACTACTTTTAAACAGATAGTTAGCCATGTTAGTCTCAAGTTGAGCGGAAGGTAGGACAGGGTGGTACCTTAGAGACTAACCAGTTTAGAGAGAATCATAGGGCTAGAAGGGACCCCAAAGGATGGTTGGGTCCAGTCCCCTGTAGGAGCAAGAAAGACATGGGGTCAGGTGACCCCTGCCAGGTGACTGTCCAGTCTTCTCTTGAAAACTTCTAGGGTAGATGATTGCACCACCTCTGCAGGGAGCTTGTTTCATAGTCTGGACACCCTAGTGGTGAAAGTTTTTCCTAATGTTCAGCCTGAAACTATGTTCTAGGAGTTTGTGACCACTGTTTCTAGTTTTCCAACAGGCGCCCTGGTGAATAGTTGTTCACTGAGCCCCTGATGTAAGCCTCTGATATAGCAGTAAGCCGCAATCACTGGTGTGACAACCAAGTTTCCCATCACGTCCTGCAAGAGCCCCACATTACCCAGGACCTTCTATAGCAGTAAGCCGCAAGTCCCTGATCATACAGGTGGCCCTTCTTCGGACCCTCTAGAGCTTTAGCACACCCTCATTGAAGTGCAGCACCCAGAACTGGACGCAATACTCTAGTTGCGGCCACACCAATGAGCTAGAGGCATGAGCTTTCATGGGCATCAAGTTACTTTCTCAGATTCTAGGAATGACTTGGACTATAAGGAATGGTGTTCTTTTACTAACTTCTGACAAAGTATATTTTTGCATGCCTCTCTGACCCAGTTTGTCTGTAAGGGGCCACCCTGCATTACCTTCTATTACATTTAATTAGCATTTTACACTTCAGGCAAGATGGCCCAAATCCAACTTTCACCCCCAGAATCAGAGGTGGTCTACTGGTGACATAACAAGTTTATTCTCTTCCACAAAGTGAGCAGGCCTTAATGAGGAACGATGTTACCAAGGCATGTGCCCCTATGACTGGCCCTATGCCATTCAAGTTCCTAATGCTAGTGATTATACTGGGCGAAAGGATCCATTCTTAGCTATCTCCTCCCATCTTCCCCACATAGTGGAGTGTCTACAAAGATTATTCCACTTTCTCACAAGTCTCCCCAGGCATCAGTAATTCCTGCACTTACACTAGGATGTTATGTAAAGAACTCTCAGAGAACCTGACTTCACTGTAAACTGGGGATCTCTGCTATCTCTCTGCTTTCTACTCCTCTTCAGAACCCACCCCTGTCCATTTTGCAGTTGTATAAGCAACTATAAGCAATAAGTATAACTACTATGTACTATCTGATTTACAGATTAGATTGAAATGGCTTACCTATGACTTGTGAAATTCCTGCCTGGACAGCTGTTCTGTGGTCACATTGCCTCAATCATCTGCTGATTGCTACATCAGATGCACTCTCCCCACCCACAACAGAGGGAGGCCTTTTTGTTAAACAGCTTTATACCCTTGGCACGAGAACCAAGTTGTGGAGAAAAATCTCTCCCAACTGATCATACTACATTTAACAACTTCCGCTCCTTGATTACTGAGGAAATCATTAGAAGAAGAAAGTGTGTAGATCTTTCATCGTGCCTGCAAAAATTTAAGGGAGGTCAGGACTGGTAAGGGAAGGAGAGGTCTGATCAGTCATTTAGTTTTCTTAAGAGCTATTATTCCACTATTTCCTCTATCTTGCTTATTGTCTGCCTCTTAATTACTTCCATATCAAGCTCTTTAACTCCAGAGTGCAATCTTCTGCAGGTTTTAAAGGCTTCCTATGAGTCTGTCTGGAAACCTCAGTTATGATCCCTTCCTTACTTGCATCTCTCAAAAGTACTTTAATATTTCCTTTAAAAACCAGATCCAATAATGGGGGAAAAAACAACCCTTTTCATTCATGTTTATATTTCAGTAGTCTAAGCAATCTCATTGATGTCAGTGAAGCTCCAGATTATTTAAGTGAGGCACAGGCATACTTCTTTGCAGAATCCAGGCCATGCTGTAGTATTCCATTGGATTCCCTGAAACACTAGAAGATCTACTCCCAACAGAATAGTCTGGACCACTTCTGATTCTTCTGACTCCAGTAGTTCATAACATTCTGAAGTAAAGTCAGGCTATCATAGAAAGTTAGGGTTGGAAGGGACCTCAAGAGGTTAAGAAATACTGCATTTGGGATAGAATGAAAATAAGTCACTCCAGTGAATGAGCATGTATTTGTGATTCCTGTTATCTATTATGATTTAATCTTCAAAAAGAGAAGTCGTCTGGAGCAGGGATAGCCTTTTTTTACTCTTTCATAGTTTCATAGTTTCTAGGGTCAGAAGGGACCTGAGCAGATCATCTAGTCTGATCCCCTGCCATGGCAGGAAAGAATACTGGGGTCAAACCACCCCAGCAAGATGTTCATCTAACCTTCTCTTGAACACCCCCAGGGTAGGAGCCTGCACCACTTCTCTTGGAAGTTGGTTCCAGACCCTAGCCGCCCTGACTGTGAAGTAGTGCCTCCTGATGTCTAACCTAAACCTACCCTCTGCCAGCTTGTAACCGTTATCCCTGGTCACTCCTGGTGGTGCTGGGGGAACAGTGACCCCCCAATGCCTGCTGATCCCCCCCTGACTAGTTTATAACAGGCCACAAGATCCCCCCTCAGCCTTCTTTTTTGGAGGCTGAACAGGTTCAGGTGCCGTAGCCTCTCCTCATAGGGCCTGCCCTGTTGTCCCCTGATCATACGAGTGGCCCTCCTCTGGACCCTCTCGATGCTGACCACATCCCTCTTGAAGTGCGGCGCCCAGAACTGGACGCGGTACTCCAGTTGCGGCCTGACCAGTGCCGCATAGAGGGGGAGGATCACCTCTTTAGACCTGCTCGAGATGCATCTGTGGATGCATGACAAGGTGCGGTTGGCCTTCCTGACTGCCTCTCCACACTGCCGGCCCATGTTCATCTTGGAGTCAATGATGACCCCCAGATCTTTTTCCGCCTCCGTGCTGACAAGAGGGGAGTTCCCTAACCTGTAGGTATGGTGCCGGTTGTTCCTCCCCAGGTGCATCACCTTGCATTTGTCTGTGTTGAAACCCATCCTATTCTCATCCGCCCACCCTTGTAACCTGTCTAGGTCTGATTGTAGCCTGCTGCATCCTTCCAGTGTGCCCACGTCCCCCCACATCTTAGTGTCATCAGCAAATCTGAACAGGGTGCTTTTTATCCCCTCATCCAAATCACTGATGAAGATGCTGAACAGTGCGGGCCCGAGGACCGAGCCCTGGGGAACCCCACTGCCCACGTCCTTCCAGGCTGAGAAGGACCCATCCACTACCACCCTCTGGGTGCAACCCTCCAGCCAGTTGGCAACCCATTTGACTGTGTGAGTGTCTAAACCACAGCCCCCCAGTTTCTTAATGAGAATGGGGTGAGAGACAGTGCCAAAAGCCTTCCGGAAGTCCAAGAAGACTACGTCCACTGCTACCCCTGCATCTAATGATCTGGTGATCTGATCGTAAAAGGCCACCAGGTTGGTCTGACAGAACCTGCCACTGATGAACCCATGTTGGTTGCCCCTAAGCATGCAGTGCCCTGCTGGCCCCTCCTGGATGTGTGCCAGCATAATTTTCTCAAACAGCTTGCCTAGGATTGAGGTAAGACTAACCGGCCTATAGTTTCCCGGGTCCTCCTTCCTGCCTTTTTTGAAGATGGGGACCACGATGGCCCTCTTCCAGTCCTCCAGTACCTCTCCAGAGCACCACGAGTGCTCGTAAAGCCGTGCCAGGGGACTTGCAATGACCTCGGCCAGTTCCTTTAGAACTCTAGGGTGGAGATCATCCGGGCCGGCTGACTTGAATACGTCCAACCCCTCCAGAAGCTCCCTAACTAAATCCTCGCTAACCCGTGGTCCATGTGTGCCTCCCCTGGGGCCTGAGGGGGGCCCAGCAGGGAGGTGGCTGTTCTGGTCCCTACTTAGGAAGACGGAGGCGAAGAAATCATTGAACATGTTAGCTTTGCTGTCTGGTGTGACGACCAAGTTTCCCATCCCGTTCTGCAACGGCCCCACATTACCCGGGACCTTCTTTTTACCCCCCTATGTATTTAAAAAAGGACTTCTTATTGTCCTTAATCTAGGAAACTAGTCCCAGTTTCATCTCTGCTTTGGCGTTCCTAACTACCCCCCTACATCCCCGAGCAACTGCAGAATAGTCCTCCCTGGTGATGACCCCTTCTTTCCATTGGGTGTAAGCCTCCTTTTTAGCAAGGAGACATTCCCGGATGCTTTTGGTGAGCCACGGAGGCTTGTGTGCTCTCCTGCTCCCTTTGATCCTCATTGGGATTACCTTCCTTTGGGCTTGGAGGATCGTCTCCTTAAGGAGTGACCACTCTCCTTGGACACCTGGCTCCCCTCCCCTCCGGGACTTTAGCGCTTCTCCAACTATCCTCCTTAGCTCGTTGAAGTTTGCCTTCCTAAAATCTAGGGCCGCTGCCTTACTGCATGCCTTTGCCACCTTGCGCTGGATGGACTCTATGCTTGTACAGTATCTCATATAATAGAATTGTAATGAGGGCTTCTAGGCATATTCCTAATACAAATAATACATCCTTTAAATTTTGTTTTGTCTTGACCAAACTTTCACAGTGAGCAGATACAGTTTTCAATATATACAGTGAAGCACCACCAAATTCCATTTTGTCAGTGCCTACTTCACCTATGTGTCTAAATAGCATAGCAGCTACACTGCTTTCATATACAAAATTTGGTTTATAATTTCAAACCTAGGTGAATCAATGCTGAAGCCATAGATATTAGCAATACAAAACAGAGTAACCATACATGTAAAAGTAAAAATGTACACTTCCAGTTTTGGAAACTGGGCTGAAGATCTCTTAAAAATCTGACCTTGGAAATAAACTGAAATTCATTTGAGTCTATGACTAAAATGGTAGAATTTGGACTTAATTGCTCCATGCAAAATCTTCCAAATGTTAGGAAAAAAAGTTCACTATCTCTATTTGGGTACTTCGTGGTGCTGTGGAAGACGGTGTTGAGCTTTTAAACTGTAAATAAGGCGGATTATTATTATTATTATTATTATTTTACAACTTTGGCTCATTGTAGCATTTGATATAGAAGACCTTTAACTTTGACATTTAGACATCCTTATACTGGACCAGACAAACATTATAATTAGCTGAAACTGGTGTCCACTTTCCATAATGAGTATAATTTTCAAGCAGAATCATTTATGATGGCAAAGAATAGAACTTAGGACCATATGTTAAAATATATTCCTGTACAATCTTCAGTACTGTGATCACGGAGCTATGCATGGGCAAAACTCTTGGTGTCTCAGAGCTCATTGGAGCAGGAAATGCCTAATTCTGTGCAGACTGTTAAATTCTCAGTTATCTTAAAGTATAGCTAATTATGCACCTAAATAAAAGCTATACTCCCATGAATCTTAGGCACAGAATGAGGTTTAGAGTGGAGACCCTTTTCACCAACCTGAGGATTTTAAATGAACCAGGTTGACTCTTGTAATTGGTGAGGAAAAGGTGCATGTGATGCTTACCATAGATCTTCAAAGGAATAAAGGAGGGATTAAGTCTGAATAAGAAAAGCTGAGAGAAAAAAGAGCGAACTTGGTTCTTCACATCCCTTTCACATGGGCCAAACATACCTGTCTACCTTAGAAACAGGGGACCCCTGAGAATAGATTTTGGTGAGTTTTCTTTGTTTCTTTTTTGTGTAGCAAACTTCCTGATGGCACAGACCACTCATTATTGATTAATTTTGCTGATGTTGTTTCTATATATTCTGCTTTTACGTTCATATTTCCTGTGCCATATATTTTGGGCCCTGCACCTAGTGCTAATACATGCAATAATTACAATTCCCCTTCACTGCATCATATTTAAAGGTGTAAGATTCTCATTCCATCTCCTTAAGGCAGATTACCTAGGAGAGAACCTCATATTACAGATGGAGTTGCTGTGATCCCATTAACTGAACAGTAAGGACAGCATCTGAATCACAGACTCCAGAGCATAGCTAAGCCCTTATCTCATTAAGAAAAGCTGACACGTCTGTACCACATGGGTGTAACCTCGGATATACCTCTGGACATCAGGCTCTGTCAGGCCGTATGTGTGATTGCAGGGTGGAATGGAGGCCTTGTGGCAAGGTCTCTTGGGGGACCATATCCCCCCATGCATGTGCTTCCTTGTACTTGCAACCATCACGGATACGTCATGGCCTGACACATTCTGAAGATGCCATGCGGGACAAATGAATGAAATGCAGTACTGAAAGAAAGTAAGAGAGCAGGCAACTTAAAATGAAGTGGATTAATTAAATGATCTATGTATTTGCCAAAGGTAATTCTAACAGGAAGCCCTCAGGGTTACAATTTCATATGGACTTTAAGAAGGAAGGTTTTATTTCCTGAGGTACTTTATTTCTTTTTATAAATGCTACTGTAGACTTCTCATAGTCCTGGCTTTGGTTTTGGCTGCTTGCTTTCAATACCCAGCAGAAACAGACATTGCATTCATGTCCCTTTTCAATGTTACATCATCTGCTTTTATGTATGCAGCTTATGGATCAGAGGCTGCCAATGATGTGGGAATTAGTGACCTGGGTTTTATAGCTCTACCACAGATTCAGTTTGCTATCTTGGACCCCACCTCCCTCTGACTCACCTATCCATTTTCCAAAGTGGTGGACTGGTGTAATTGTTAAACTAGTATTAAGTAATCCTGATACATGACAGTCTGATTATACTGCTACTACAGTCTGGGCTACTGCTCCTATAGCAATTTAAGATCAGTGAAACTGTTAATTTTTAACCCTGAAATAAACAGGGTTAAAATTACAACAGTTTTGCTCTTATCCCACTACCAGAGAAGCAATATCAGAGAAGCTGATGCATGCTCTGAATGGAGACTCTCCCTCCTTTTTCAAAAACAGCTGTAATATATGCCTATTCACAGCAGTGGGTAACTTGACCTTGATTTTAGCAAGGTTTTGATATGGTCTCCCACAACATTCTTGCAGGTAAGCTAAGGAATCATTAGCTATCCTGATGTCACAGATTAGCTGAGTTGTGACATTGTTTTCCACTAGCTAGGTGATATCATATTAAAGCACAAACTGAAGTGCACACATCCCATTCCTCATTTAAGGGGTAAGGGGAAGTTTATTCTTAAGCAGGGGAAATGTAGAAAGCCAACTCTTATAGCAGCTGTGTTTACCTTTCCAAATTCTGAAGACAATTTTTATATGTAGAAAATTGCCCAAAGGATTTTAAGTGCTAAACATCTCAAGACTGGCACCGCTGTAGCTCAGAATCAGCTCAGTCTGATGTCACCATGATCTTCCTAAAAAAATTGTTTTTAAGGAGAAATATATTTTGTGAACTGCAAGGATAATTTGTCATTTCCAGCATTCAATCATATCTGTTGTGGGGACAGGGATTCCCATCACAGGAAAATCATCATCTCAAGTATCTTTATAAATTTGGCAAAATTTGCAAAAGAGGTCACCTAAAGATACCTTTAGCATGGCAGTAGCTGTACAACTTGAATATCCATATATGGGGATGTTTTGTATTTTTCCCAGAGACCAGCTAGATCAATAGAGGGCATGTACAGACATCAGACTTAGACCAGTCTAAGTGAACATAGATCAATCAAAACCCATAACTGTATAGAAGTTTGATGCACATAGCCCACATGTGAGGTACACTCAATTGAAATCAATTCATGTTAAACCAATGTATTGAACCTACGTGCTGTTTCCCTATCAGTTCAAGTTTAAATCATTGTTCACCAGCATCCTGGTCTGCTTTGTGCCCTCCCCTCCCACCCCCTTCCCTCATAGCGTAGTACACTCAGCCTATGGTTGGCTGCTCCAGCCAGGCACTAAGCTAGCTACACCCCAGGCTGTCTCAGTACTGCCCCTTAGGGTAGTGCTGGCAGGGGAATAGTGTCCAAACAGCCCGGTTTGTAGGTGGTGTCAGGACACTGAGTCAGAGGAACTGGGTCACGAGATTCATTGCCCAGTGCTAGGGCACAAGCACTCAGGGATTCAAAGTTCTGTTGCCATGCTAATCAGGGGAGCACTCCCAGTCCCCATGGGCCAGGAGGTAGTTGGCCAGGGCTTTGCAGACACAGATTTCCTGCTTGTGTGGGGGGTCAGTGCTCCCAACATCAGCCAGAGGCTCTACTTTCCCCAGCCTCCCTGTGCAGTACATTTCCAGCATGCCATGACTAGTCTGCGTGCTGTGCCTCCTTTGCCCAGGCTTCACAAAAGACCTCCACCTCTGATCTCCCAGATGTTGTGGATGACACACATGACAATGATAAGGTATGACAGGTGCTCCTTCACCACCATGAGACACATGCTGAGAGTGTGCCAGAGTGCCTTGAGGTGGCTGAAGGCACATTTCACAGTCATGTGGTACCTGCTTAAGCAGTTGTTGAAGTGCTCCTTTTGGTGGTGCAGTTGACTCATAGAGGAGTTTATGAGCCAGGGCAGGAGGGGGTAAGTAAGCTGGGTCCCTGATGATGAGGGGAGGGAATAGGATGGTACCAATAATGAATCTGGGAACCGCAGGATTATAGTATGCTCTGGAGGATGTGGGGGATTGCAGAAAATGCGGGCATCATGGATGCTGCTGACCAAGCAGTGAATATATGGGTGAAACAGATCTGGTGGTCAGTAATGCCCTGCAGGGTGACATAGAAGTAGCCCTTCTGGTTGATGAATACCTGGGCACATTGGGGCAGGCAGATAGTGGGGATGTGGGTGTCATTCACAGCTCCCATGCGGTTAAGAATGCTCATCCAGTGGAAGTCAGTGATCACATCCCTTGGGGTGATGAAGTTGATGAAGTAATTGTCAAGGAAATTCTGGATGTTCATCCAGAATGGCTTCTCCAGACTGGGACTTGCCCAAACCAAACTTGTTGGCGACATAGTGGATACTGTAGGAAGTGGCCAGCTTCATAAAGGCAATGACCACCTGCTTGTCTGGAGTGAGGGATAACCACATGCTGATATCGGGGGCCACCTGGAAAATGATGTCCATGAAGGTGGCTCAGTACATGCAGAAGGTCTGGACCCACTGTTCATTATCCCAGGTGTCCAGGAGAATCTACTCTTTCCAGTTGCTGTTGGTGGCATGGGCCCAGAACCAGTGCTTGATGCCAGTATGCATAGTGTCCAGGGTGGCCTCATCCTCATTGGTCACTTGGAAGTCAGTGGTCCAATCCAGGATGCTTGGTGAGTGCAGGGTGTGGTAGCTGGCCCTGTGTGGGACAGCTGACTACTGACTCGGGGGCGGGAAGCTACTTCTCATGGCAGCCAGCTACTGAAGGATGTCCAGATGGCTATGCATGATATCTCACCGCCTCCGGTGAGAGTCATACAGCGGGACAAGCAGGACACGCCACAGCTTGGATCTCCATGTTTGGGTGTGGGCAGTGGGTCACCATGGTGGGATGCAGGCAGGTTGGAACATAGTCATGTGCAAGTAACAAGGGAGGGCACTTGCTTTGAGGCTCTTCTGGAAGCTTCTAGACAGGGAGAGGGTCCATGATGAGGCAGCAGGGGTTTTGGGGGCATGGTTGCCCATGCCCAGCAGTCAGAGTTGTCCTGGGTGCTCAGCTATGTTTGGCAGCCTCCAGCAGCCTGCGGAGGAGCACCCCTGCCTGCAGGTCTTGGTCAATGCAGGTTGCCTGGATTAGCCTTCCCTCCCCCCACCCCCCCACCTCGGCACAAGGGTGAACATGTATACTATTTGTTCCCAATTTAAACTAGGTCACTTAGAGACAACTGTGTAACTTAAATTGATTCCTCCCCTGGCTTTTTGAATGTCTGTACGTAGTCAGAAGGGCATGATGAGTATTTGCCCATACCACCTACACCTCATTAGGTGTCCCAGCTTAGAAGTGAAACCTCCACAATGCCCTCTGTAGGATCTGAAGAAGCAGGTGGTGCAGTGCTACCAGAGCAACTGAACCTTTCCCGTTTGTATGAATAGAAGGGTGGAGCTTATTTTGTAGAAGGTGATTTCTTTATGCATTGGGAGAAACAATCCAGGTTAAATAAAAGCCATGCATGTATCATTTCTATTTCATAAAAGATGCTGCCCTACTGAGAGTATTTGTTTCTCTTTCTTCTTCATAGCTGTCAAATGCAGATGTCTCTCCATCCCCAGTTCCCACTCAACATGCTTTTGATGATGACACACGCTCTGCTGAGCCCAGTTGGGGACTGAAAGTTCCCAGCATGAGACAAATAAACAGCTCTTCTCACCCTGCCCCCCCCCACCTTACTTGTTTTTCTGGTCTAATTTCGCAGTTTGGCGTACTGTATAATAAAAGAAATAAGAATTTTAAATTTATGGTGTTCAACACTGGTGTGGCATGCATAAAATATTTTATGGAACAAACACTTTCAGTTAGGACAAATATGAAAGTTTAGGAATTATTAATAGCAGTCGCATTCAAGGACTTCTACTCTCCTTTTTTTGGAGGGGTGGGGGGTGCTATGGTCTTGGATGGAATTTCAAACATATTCATTAGCAATAATGTGCTTATTTGTCACCGAATCAACAAGCAAAGGAGAGTAAGCACTAAAAACAAGCTAAGAAATATTTTAGATACTTTGTCACAAGCAAATCAAAGCCGGGATGCCCCAGTCAACCATTAAGTTGGTGTTGGCCTATGAAGTTAGATATGGACGGGGGAAGGAAGGAAAGGCTGTGAGCCTGATGGATTCAATTGTTCTTTCTAGGAGTGATGTAAATACAGTCACTCACATTTGAACTAAAGATTGACAGAAGTTATATTCTCCCCTTCCCTGCCAATTTCCGGATACAAGCAAGCTTACTCAAAGTTTTCATATATACCAACTATAAGTAAATTAGATAAAGATCAAATCAACCCTTCCATCCTTGGATTGTTCCTCTGCCACTCCAACTTTCTCCTCTGGCCCCCATTGGCTCTTCCATCCCTTGATCATTGCCCTGCCACCCCATCAGCCTGAGTGCGGCAGAGGTGTCAGTAGGAAGGATTCCTCTTCTGTGCCTGCTCCTGAGGTCCCTGCAGACCACACTTCCCCTGTGCACCAAGCTCCAGCTCCCATCAAGCCCTGCAACTAAAGGTGGAGGTAGGGGGCAAGGATCTGCCAAGCAGTGGGGTTGAGGGAGGTGGGGAGCAGGCAAGGAGAGATATTCCCACCCCTCCCCCTACGACTGCCACTGCTGATAGGAGTGGTAAGACAAAGATCCAGGAGTGGGGGGAGGCAATCAGGTGAGTGGAAGGGGTATGTAGGGTGTGATGGAGGGCAGCAGGGTGATTTGAGGGGCTGAGGGAGCAATCCAAATAGCATGGGTGGGGGGGCCTTCTCCTTCCCCCCTCCCCAACCTCTACTGTCATGAGAGCTGGCGAGAAGATCAGGTATGGAGCAGACTTGCAGGCCTGCCCCACACACCTGCTTGCCAGCCTTCTAGCAGCAGGTCTGAGCAGTAGTGCACATTAGAGCAGGTATTAACCCTAAACATGTGACTGATCACTAAAACTGGTTAACTTTAACACAGACTATTATTCTTCAGAATTAGCATTTGCTAATCTAACTTGTAATTTTGCCCTTAGGGTGTTTTACAGAGTTTTCCCTCAAACTTCTTTAGCACTAGAAAATCTTCCTGTAAGAGTAGGCTCCCCCGGCATTATTAGCTGAGGAAGCATCTGCAGGCCAGTTTGGATGAAGCTGCTTTGACTGGGAGCTGGAACTTCACCCCCGTCTGAGAGAGACTGTTCTCCTTTGAATCCTTTAGGAACTTCTACAAAGATATTTTTTGCAGCTTACAACACCTCTGAAATCCAACTTTGTACAGAAATGTTTCATATCATGAGAGAAGGTTAAGGGGGAAAAGTTGTAGGACCCTCTGCTTTTCCACAGAAGTTGTTTCAAAGGGACTGTGGAAAGCAAAAGCTCCTACAGGAACTTCCTGGAGTTTTTCCAACTCTCAATATTTTACTGGGCATCTTAGAATATTTGATTTTTTTTTTTCTTTATGAAAAATCACATTTCCTGGAGTCATGCAATCATGCAAAAATCTCCATTTTCCTTTAAAATAAATGCTTGCATCCTCATGGTTACAGAGAAAAGTTTGAAAATGTGAACAACAAAGGGTCAAACACAGAAGGCACATAAGCAAGACTCCAAATTTATTTTAAAAATGTTTTATTATTTTGGGGGATCTGACACAGGAGTTTTTGAATCTTATGGTCTGTAGTACTAACAGTTTTATGGGGACATCTTCCAAGGGTATGGAAGGGGACAAACAAGACCCAGCCTTGATTTGGAGCATTTCTAACGTTACCTTTAGAAAGTTTGGACTCCCCCTACCCCACCCTTTATTTACACTATATGTTTCTAAGTAATTAGAAGACTTAGGGGTTTTCAGAAGTGAGGAGTGATGCAGAGTAATCAAATGGAGATAGGAGTTAGGCTGTCAGAAAAAACTGCAGCGTCCTCTTCCAAACCCGAGACACCCAAGTTTACTACTTACTTTTGAAAATCCTGGCTGTATAGCATTTACAGGAACCATCAATCTAATTTTGTAATTCGGACCATCTTTTCCATTTCTAATCCAAAGTATTAAGCAATTTGAATTGAAATAACATCACAGCCCACAGAAAATATGTTATTCTAGTGCTTAAAAGATCATGAAGCCACCATCTACACATTACACATAAGGTATGATTAACCAGTTAATCACACCTTGAGTGGTCACCTGGCCATGTGTTCAATCAATTAATGGCATGATAAAGAGGAATAAGCTACAAAATTATTCCACAAAATATGTGTAATAACTTTGTAGCTGCTTCCTGTCATAACACTAATTGAACTTGTGGCCAGGGGCCCTTGTCACTGGGATCCCCATCAGCTGATCAGCGGTCCCAGCTGGGAAGGGTCTGTGTGCACACTGACCCTGGGAGTTCCCAGGTCCCTGCCCTGAGGTATGCCTGCACAGCTGGGAGAGTGCAGCAGCTGCACTCTCCCAGCAACAGAGGTGTGTGGGGCATCCCCGCAACTAGCAGCTGAGGAGGCTCCCAGCTGTGAGAGCTTGTACCTTGCTGGTGCAGGGGGAGGCTGGGATTGAGTTCCCCCTGCACCAGCAATAAGGTGTGATGCAATCCAATTTGTGATCCCATGATTATGCCTCCTGCCATGTAGGTGTGGCACGGTGGAGGTGAAATTCTGTGGATCATGCATTAGATCCCATCACACCTTTACCTCCATGTGTAGAGGAGCCTGAAGGGTCTTTATAATCTTGGTAAGTAAGGAGATCAAGTGATAACAAGATCAAAAGTAGCTCTTGAGGAAGTTATTATTTTATCCTACACCTTCAGGGCTTTCTTATTCTCTGTTTTAATTGCTCTATAAATCTAGTTTTTGTTTTCTAATAAAAAAAAATATACCCTCTTTTTCTGAGGATATGGCAGAGTGACATGGACAAGTTAGTCTCCAGGTGCCACCCTGTACTGCCTTCTGCCTGACTTCAGACAATGCAGCTAAGTGCACCTCTGTCTATCTGAAAAACATTTTTTGTGGACAGCAATTATAACTACACATTGGAATCTTTTGTGCTGTGAACCTTTGGGCTAGTGCTACAATTACTAACTAGACTAATTTGTACAGTAACAATTTAGAACCAAGGTGCAAGAAATTACAGCTTCCCAATCACTTCCCCCCCACCCCTTTTTAAACAGCATGCTTTCAACTTGGGTATTTTGCTTTCTAAGCTATAAATGCATTTTTTAAAGTTCAAATTTACTTAATCCATAAAACTAATTTATAGCTGTGCAAAGAGGAGAAACAAAGGTTACCAATTAATGGCCTGAGTTATTTAAAAATGACTGAGGTAGGCAGTTTTACTCACCATTTTTGATGACTTTTCATATGCAAATACTGGCCTACATTGTGCATGAGCTTACAAAAAATAGACTTATGCAGATGTAGAAATCCTTACACAATACTATAAAGATTAATACGAACTCTGACTAATTGTAATACAATGTTATTCTTAATATTTACCTTGTTCAACCTTGTTACACGACTAAGCACAGAAAAAAATGTACAGTAGTTCTGCCGTAGTCAATAGGACTATTAAAATGTGTTGAGTTTTTAAGCAAAAATAGGAGGGAATTTCTAACCTCTTAGAGATAGTGACAAGTTACTGTAATTTAAACAACTTCAAGTATCTGAAGTAGACTCACTGACTTTTAAAAATGGGTCTATTTTTTATTCCCAGTAGTCCATTTAAAATGAATTGCTGGCTTAAGTTTAAAAGGCCCAAATTTAGTAAAACACTTTATATTCTTTTGAAATCCTTCACCGACTAGGGCTGGATTTAAACATATGCTTAAGGACTTTGCTAAGTTGGGACCTTAAATACCTGCTTTTAGATTTAAAGCATTCTCTTTCTTGGGAATGACTGTAAAGTGGCAAAGAAAGCAGACCGATGCTACAGAGGTTAAAAAAACAAAGGGTCAAGAGAGACAAATAGCCTCAAGATAATCTTCAAGTGAGTGCTCTGGTGGAAGAGCTTCCCTGCCAGTGCCAAAGCTGTATCCATTTTATACTAAGACTGAGCACTTTGGCCTCCAGCACTGAATTTTCACTCTGGTCCAAATGTGGAAGGGAGGAAGAGGACAGATTTTTTGTAAAAGGATACTTCCACTGTACATCCACTGTTTGCTGTGGCTGTTCTTGCTTATAATGATATATTTAGTTTGGAAAATACTGAGAACGTAAGGCCTGATCTTGCAAGCATTTTCAGCACAGGCTTCATTTTACTGAAATGATTTCTTATGTGTTTTAACTTCTAAAAGATAATCCATGGAAGTACATAACAAAATTAAAACTGCCATTTACTGGGTCAAACCATAGGTCCTTCTTGCCGCCTGGTATCTACCCCATGTCATTCAATGGCAGAGATGGGATACTTAAAGGAAGAGTACCGATCAGTTATCTGTGAAAGAGCTTTTCTGGAGTCTTTGTAGTTTGATATTACAGGAGGGGAGAAAGATGGGAAACTCCAAAATGTTCACTGCAGTCCAGCT
Organism: Crocodylus siamensis; assembly: GCF_052110815.1. NCBI lineage: Eukaryota > Metazoa > Chordata > Crocodylia > Crocodylidae > Crocodylus > Crocodylus siamensis. The sequence goes on along the minus strand of NC_143397.1, from coordinate 129,421,099 downwards.
TGTTTTCTCCATTGATTAGTTAACCAGGTGGGCATTTACCCTTTTTTTTTGCCTTTCTTCTTCCTTGTGTGCCATTCCAGGGGCATGTCTACATGTGCATATTAATGCAATGCAATAAACTGTGGTGTTTTACATGTAACATGTGCCTGGGACTGCAACACACTGAGCCAGAGCAAAGCAGCCCTGACTGGCAGGTGGTCCAGGAGGTCAGCCTGCCAGCTCGGGGTGGCTCCCCGCTGGCTTAATGTACTGCTGAGGGGCTGGCTGGGGCACGGGGGTACTATAGTGCAAGGCTTGCCTGCAGGCAGCCCTGCACTGAAGCCCCCTCATGCCCTAGCCAGCTCTTCCAGCATCTACACGTGTGCTACTGTGGAGTTCTTTACTGCTATGGAGTTTTCTTTACACAGTAAATTAGTTCACTCCAGGGGTGCATGTATAGATGTGCTATATTTACTGTGCAGCTAGTCTACTGTACAGTAAATGTCTCATGTGGATGCATCCCAGAATCACAAAATGTTCTGTATCAAATGGAACTTTGTAAAGCAAACGGTAGGCCTAAGAACTGTATCATATGGTTAGAGAGGCAAGGAGGCAGGTTGTGGGTATATCTGTCGCCCTGTAGATACTACTGCATTTTTATTCAAGTGGAATTGCAAGAGTTGTGTAGACTGGCCCTCTGAAGATCTCTGAATCAAGCCAGTTTTAATTAAGCTGATCAATCATCTCAGAATAATCAAATTAATTAAAAAAATGTAGTTGACTGTTTGATTCCAGCAACAGCTACATTTTATCATATGAAAAAATGGCTTTTCCTTTGTATTTTAAATGACTGAAATTTGAAAAATAGATTTGTTAACTTCATAAAGGGCAGTAAATGTTATTGCAAAAATGGTTGGTTAACTTGTCACTGTTCTGTTCAGAAGCTTGGACTAACACCCTCAGTGGGATTATTGATATAAATAGTGTCTTTTTAAGAGGAGGCAAGCGACACTGTTCATTAGCAGAGGGTTCATTTATTAAAACCTCAAGTAATCGTCATTCTCAAAAGATCTGAGCTCACTGAAAGTAAATTGTGTATTAATGATGCAGCTATAGCTCAAAAAACCTGAGATATTTTGTCATTCTTTATCATATAAATATGGATTTTTATGGAGTCAGGTGTGTTATGAAAAGCTTTGATAGCTGTACAATACTTTGCAAAATTATGGGAGTACATAGCCCATCTGCCACCCACATTTAATAGCTGTTCTTCTAACACACAGTTGACAAAAAAGTGACACCTTCTGTTTCTTCATATACCCAAGGGACCTGCACTATTTATCAGTTCTATTTTATTTAGACTGTAAACTCTTTGGGACAGGGGATGTCTTATTGTTCTGTATTTGTCTATCTGTCTGATTTTTATGCCACCTTTCCCAACAAAGACTCAGGACCACTTACAGTATGGGAACAGAATAACTTGTAAAGCCAGAGAACAAACAAGAGAGCAAAGCAACTTAACAGGCAATTGCAATGTCAAAATAAATCAGAAACTTAGCTTTGTTTGCTAAATATCAGCCCAAATAGAAAGGACTTACAGCACTTCCACAAAACATCTAGGCTCAGGCTCTGGTGGGCCTCAAGAGGAAGGGAGTTCCAGAGCCCAGGAGTGACTGCAGAGAATGACATCCCATATGTTTTTACCAAGCAGAGTTGACATATTGATATAAACCTTGCAGGAGGTTGCTTTCTACTGACCTTAGAGATAGATCACTGTGGGACATGAAGGAGCAAAGAGCTCATAAGTACTTGGGGCCCAAGCTGTTTAGGGCTTTCTAAGTCAAAACCAGCACTTTGCATTTTATCTGGAAAGTGACTGGAAGTCAGTACAGACTCTGGAGCATTGGCACCCCACCTCACCCCCATCTGGGGTCCTAGGATCCATAGTAATTCAAATAATAATAGTAATAAGTGTGCAGTTTTGAAAACACTAATGCACATAACTTTGCTCACCTACAGGCTTGCAGGATCAGGTCCTTGTTCTGCTGCTTTTTCCTTCCTCACTTTTCAGGTGGGGCTTTGTTTCTGAAAAAGTGCCAAATAGTCTGTCTCAGTCCAGCAAAGCACTTAAGTATATAAGCATGCGATTAGCCCCAATGGTTTCACTGTAACTGCTCGCATGCATAACTTTAAATATATTCTTAAATGTCCTGCTGTTGGAGGTCAAAATGTAGCACCTTGAAGAATCAAGTTCAATATAAGTTAATGCCTAAATACAGAGCGCCATTTAAGAGACTAAAGTAAACTATCCATGTTACCATGTAAATAAAAAGCTTGATTTTGCTCTCAGTAATGCATATAGTATTGTCTTCTGATGTCCGTTTCATCCAGAACTAGTGTCCTCAATTTAACCAGGCACTTAAGCACACAACTAATTTTAAGGAAAATTATTTCCATTCACTTGAATAAATAATTTGTTCATATGTAAGTACTTCCCTGCATTGGAATCAATGAGAGGTTTCATGGTTGGGAAGTAATGAATGTCTGAATCTTCTCTGTGCATCTGCCTTTTTTCACAGTGGATATAATGTTCATAAAAGAACTAGAACTGGCAGTCAGAAAGATTGATTGACCAGTTCAGCAGAAAATACTGTATAAGAAAGAATGATTTGGCTTTAGTAACACCCCTCTGTTCTGTGTCTTTTAATGGTGGCAATATGTTTGTTGCCTTGGCATCAGCAAAAAGAAAGCATACCAGAAACACAGCTTACCTAAACTGTTGGATAACAAATTATTAGGAGTCACCTAAAGCAAAATCTGCCCAGAAAATGTTTTCTAGATGATTATTAGTTAGGTTTATGTAGACAACACACATAAGTGTATATAGTTGTCCTGGACTGTAGTTTATAGTAAGGTAAACTCCTGAAAAGTTTGAGTGTTCATAGCAAGAAATGTAGGTCAACCCTAAGGGCCAAATTCTACCTAAGTATTTAATGCAGCACCACAGACCCAACAGGAAAGAGGATGTGAGTGTGAGGGATTGTTCTTGTCCAGCTCTGAGGGATGACTAGCATGATAGCTACAATAAGACCCAGAAACCCTGATTGCTGTCTAATGCCAAAGAGGAGATGTTCTGTTCGTGGACACAAAACGGTGGCCCCAGCAATGGAAAGGGCTTACCAAGTCTACTTTTTTGTGTAGAATAACCAGTCAGCTGAACTTTTTTTCTCATTTGTCAACGAAAGGGGCCCCTTATTCTCAAACCCATGAGGAGTCTGAGCATTGATGATGAGGGAAATAAAAATGGTGGTAAACAGGAAAGTATTAAACAGATTTAAAGGGTTTTCTTTTCTTTGCGGATCAGAATAAAACCTTTCCATCTTTGAGGCTGCCAAGGGAAATGGGTAATCTTATTTATTAGTCATATTTTGAAAAAAAAATCTTGGGCCCAGATCCTCACAAATATTTACACCTGTCAGCCCCTTTGATTAATGAAAATGTAAATGAATGGAATAGGTGCCTAAATACCTTCTGGACCTAAACGGCATATGAGCTGAAGTCCTGTTCTCATAAATGTTTGAAGACTGATTTGGCACCTAGCACCAATTGGTTTCAATTGCTACCTTGTGTAGGTACATAGAACTAGGACTAGCATCCAAGATCAAGGATAATAAAAAGCCCTTTTTCAAATATATAGGGAGGATGAAAAAGGCACCGGGTAATGTGGGGCCCCTGCAAAGTACGCTGGGCAATCTGGTGGTTGCGCCAGAGGAGAAAGTGGAACTCTTTAACCAATTCTTCACCTCCATTTTCTTGTGCAGGGACTGGGACTTCCCCGCTGGGAGGCCAGACGGACTCGAGGGGAACGCCTCCAGACCTTGGCTTGGGGAGGACCAGGTTGGAGAGCTTCTGGAGGCGCTGGACATGTTCATGTCAGTGGGTCCAGATGCTCTCCACCCCAGGGTGTTCAGGGAGCTAGCTGGAGTTACTGCAGGGCCCTTGGCATGGCTTTACAAGTGCTCGTGGTGCTCGGGCCAGGTGCCAGATGACTGGAAGATAGCTAACATGGTCCCCATCTTCAAAAAAGGGAAGAGAGAGGACCCGGGCAACTATAGGCCTGTCAGTCTTACCTCAATCCTAGGGAAACTCTTTGAGAAGATTCTCAAGGAGCACATATGTGATGGGCCGGCTTCAGGGATGATGCTCAAGGGCAACCAGCACAGTTTCATTAGGGGCAGGTCTTGTCAGACCAACCTGATTGCCTTTTATGATCAGGTCACAAAGGCAATGGATGCAGGTATCGCCGTGGATGTAGTCTTTCTGGACTTCAGCAAGGCCTTTGACACTGTCTCCCACCCCATCCTCATTAAAAAACTAGGCAACTGTGGGATTGATGCCTACACAGTCAGACGGATTGCAGATTGGCTCAAGGGTCGTACTCAGAGGGTGGTGGTGGATGGGTCATATTCAACCTGAGGGGAAGTGGGCAGCGGAGTCCCCACAGGGCTCGGTCCTTGGGCCTGCGTTGTTCAATTTCTTCATCAGCGATTTGGACAGTGGGGTGAAATGCAACCTGTTTAAATTCGCTGATGATACCAAAATTTGGGGTGAGGTGAGCACGCTAGTAGGGAGGGAAAGACTGCAACAAGACCTGAATAGGTTACAGGAGTGGGCTGACATAAACAAGATGCGTTTCAATACTGGCAAGTGCAGGGTGCTGCATTTAGGCAGTAGAAACCAGCAGCACACTTATAGAATGGGAAACTCCCTTCTTGAGAGCACGGAGGCAGAAAGGGATCTTGGAGTCATTATTGACTCCAAGATGAACATGGGCCGACAATGCGAGGTCACGGTTGGCAGGGCTAACCGCACCTTGTCATGCATCCACAGGTGCATCTCAAGTAGAGCCGGGGAGGTGATCCTCCCCTTCTGTGTGATGCTGGTCAGGCCACAGCTGGAGTACTGCGTTCAGTTCTGTGCGCCCCATTTCAGGAGGGATGTGGACAACATGGAGAGGGTCCAGAGGAGGGCCACCCGCATGATCCGGGGACAACAGGGCAGACCCTACAATGAGAGACTGCGGGACCTAAATCTGTTCAGCCCTCACAAGAGAAGGCTGAAGGGGGACCTAGTGACTGTCTTTAAACTCACTAGAGGGGACCAGATGAGTTTGGGGGAGACATTGTCTCCTCTAGCACCACCTAGCATGACAAGGAACAATGGACACAAATTATTGGAGAGTAGGTTTAGATTAGACATCCGCAAGAACTACTTCACAGTCAGGGTGGCAAGATCTGGAACCAACTTCCAAGAGAAGTGGTGCTGGCTCCTACCCTGGGGATCTTTAAGAAGAGGCTTGATGCCTACCTGGCTAGACTCATTTGAGTCCAGTTTTTTTTCTCCTGCCCAGGCAGGGGGTCGGACTTGAAGATCTATAAGGTTCCTTCTGACCTGACTTCTATGATTCTATGATAGAAAATCCTGCTGCATGCTTACATCCAAAATCTGGCTCTTAAGACAATGGTGACCTCACTTTCTTTGAAAGTCAGATGTATTTAAGTTTATGGGTACCTAAATCACTGGAAAATTCCCTCAAATATGCTGCATTTCAGTCTGTAGTAAGAAATTAGAAAATGAAGGAATGGAGGGCAGGACCCTCCAAAGTGCCTACCGCATGCTGTCAGACCTATACATCCCTTTGATGTATGATAAAAGTATAAGTGTACCATTGTTTCCACTATAAGGAGTAAAGTCTTTGTTATCTCAGTGGAGTTTCTTTATTTTTTTTTGCTGTCCCAAAAAACTCTACTACAGTTTTTAAAGCCAATGTCACACAAATATCAAACATTGGCAAAGGAAATATTTTCACCATTTCCAATCATTCTAATTGGATGTGTAGTCTGTGTAGAGCACCATAATTCTGTCCAGAGGCTGCTTGTCAAGCCATGTTTTTATTGTAATTACCTGATTTGTTCAGCTTTAATCATATTTACTTTTGAAGGTCAGCTGTCCTGCTCTGAAATGGTTAGTGGCGGCCATAGCAATATGCAACACCCATAGGGAGTAAAACAAAGAGCATACACAGTTCTTTCATTTGGGCTTCACAAAAATGTTTTTACCTTTTGATTATTTTTTGTACTTTGTCAATATTAATATTTGTGTCAGAGTTGCTCTTACAAATTCAACCTGTAACCAGAGCCCCATTTTAAAAGGTACTATACACATGCATAGTAAAAGTCATACTAAGCCCCAAGGAGCTTCCAGTCTAAACAAATAATACAAAGGGTGATAGGAACAAAGAGTTGTTACCTTCATATTACAGATGGGTAATTGAAGCACAGGAATTGAATCCAAATCTCCTGAGTCCCAGTCCAGTGCCATAACCATAGTATTCACCTTTCTGTCTAAGGTCATGCGTAGACTGGTTTGTTGTGGATAGTGAAGACAGAAGAACTCTGCACATGGTCAAAGTGCACACATTTTATAAACCATATGCACAGTTTTTTGTGAAGGGCTGAAAAACAGGCACCGGTAGTAGTAAGCACTGGTGAGCATTTACAGTAGACGGCCTGGAACCAGACAGTCCTCCTGCATATTCCAGACACGATGCAATGCCCACTGAAATAAATGGGGAAAAAACCCCAGTGTATTCAACAACCTTATTTAATGTACAAAAAGTTTTTTTTCCCCCCCATTGCTTTTTGCTTGATTATGTGATTCGTGGTGAATTGTTTGATCATTTTCTTTGTTCAGTTCAATTTAAGGTGGCTGGACTAAAGTTCTTTAACAACGGACAGTTCTGCTTGTTGTTTAGAATGCCACTTTGGAGTTTTTCTGTGTGCGTTTTATATGAAACCTGTCCATAACTTAAGCTAAAATTTAAATCCTTCAGGAAACAAATATGTGTAAAAGAAGCAGTAGATTTTAAAACAATTCAGTTATTTCAAAAGTACTTATGTTCCCTAAAATGTGAAAGAAATGGTAATATATTCATAAACACTAACCTGAAGTCAGTGGTGCATGCTTATGCATAAATTGCATTATCCTCAGGATCTACTGTAATTCTCAGAAGGAAAGTTGTTAAGTAAAAACACTGTTAGCAGCTTCTGGTGCTCTACAGCAGGGAGAGGCAACCTTTCTGGCTGCAGGCTGGAACAACCCACCCTGGGCCAGGGTGGATGGTCAGACAGGTGCCAGGACCAAGCCATAGCCAGTACTTGTTCTCATAGGGAGAGTGCCTACAGACAAAGCTACCCACTGCTAAATGCCACCAAAGCCCCACATCCTCAGGCAGGTTCAAATGACCCTGTGGGATGGATGGAACTCATAGGCTATAGGTTGTCAACTCTTGCTCTAGGACTCCAAAACATTAGAAGATTCTTAGCATTTTCCTAGAGCACCCAAAAAGGAGAAGGATTTTCTAATTCTTTTCTTACTATAAGTTTCAGACTTCTCTATCTTCTATAGTCAGAGTTAAATCACTTACTGTGCAACTGAATGTAAAAAAGTTGGATTGCTACTTAAAACTGAATGCAGTAAGATTCCCCAAGAAAATAATGCATATTTCTTAATTTTTCCCCCAAAATTCTTCAGGGCAGGACTACACTTTCAGCTGGCTCCTAGCCTTGTTCAACTGGTGATTGTTTTCCTTTAAGACTAGCATAATATGAAATGAGTATGGTGATCTCAAGCTTGTATAGCCTTATATCCACCTTACGGAAGTCCTATGGTTACCAGTTTAATTTATAGAGAAATTCAATTTACCACAGTAGATGCTTTATATATCATTGAGAGCCAGGGGCAGATCTGGAGGGGTACAGTAGCATACCAGTGCTCTACTTTCTGAGCATGCATCAGGAGCAGCAGCTGGGAATGTTTTTAAGTCCCTGAAGAAGGTAAAAATCCCACCCCCTTCCCCTCCATATTGAGAGGCATGTGCCTTCCCCTTCCCTCCACTTTCCACCTTCCCCACGTGCTGCTGCTGCTGTTCCTGCTGTCCGGAGGGTAAGGGTGGCTACTGTCCCTCTCCAGCCAGGCTGCATGACGGCTGAGTTCAGCCTGGAAGAACAGTAGTGGTAGCATCAAGCAGGAAGGTTTCCCCTCTTTATCTGGTCTCTCTCTCTCTCTCTCCTCCCCATCTCTCCCTGGTCATTCCTCACCAGCCCAAAGGAGATACAACACACCCACCTGCAGCCGCCTCTGTCCTGGGCTGAGCCCACCCCTTGCATAGTCCATATAGAGTGACTCTGGATCACCCCTTGCCCATGGGGCAGTGGGGATCTCAGCAGCAGCAGGTGGAGGAAGGAGAAGAGAAGGAATGTGCCTCTGAGCAGCAAGAGGAAGGGAGGAAATTCTTACCTGCTTGGGGACTTTAAAAAGCCCCTGGCTGCTTCATTTAGGGACCCATTCTGGTAGTTATGGACAGAAACAGTAAGATGAGAATCAAAGTGGGAGAAAGGAAATATTTAGCCATATAAAGGTGGGGAACTGAGTGAAATGGTCATCTGCCAATAGGCATACTAGAGTTAGTCTTTAAGGGATACCACTCTAAGCTGCCTTCTGCCTGGCTTTGGACTCACATGACTAACTAGGTGTTCCGTGAAGAAACACCTTGAGAAGCTGGATACCTTCAAGTCAGCTGGCCCTGACAATCTACACCTCAAGGTTCTTAAGGAGCTGGCGAGCATCATAGCTCAGCCCTTGGCACGGATCTTTGAAAACTCCTGGTGCTCTGGTGTACTGCCCAAAGACTAGAAGAAAGCCAATGTGGTGCCGATCTTCAAGGAAGGGAGGAAAGTGGATCTGGCTAACTATAGGCCCATCAGCCTGACTTCTATCCCGGGGAAGATCTTAGAAAAGTTTATTAAAGAGACCATCCTTAATGGACTGGCCGACACCAACATCCTAAGGGATAGCCAGCACGGGTTTGTTGCGGGTAGGTCTTGCTTGACCAGACTTATTTCCTTCTATGACCAGGTGACCTATCACCTGGACAAGGGAGAAGAGATTGATGTCATATATCTTGACGTCAAAAAAGCCTTTGATCTGGTATCACATGATCACCTCTTGGTGAAACTGGCCAGTTGTGGCCTTGGGTCCACCATGATCCACTGGCTGTAAAATTGGCTCCGTGGTCGGACCTAGAGGGTAGTAATTGATGGCAGTCACTTATCATGGTGTCCTGTGACCAGTGGGGTCCCTCAAGGCTCTGTCCTTGGACCCATATTGTTCAACATCTTCATTAATGATGTGGATATCAGAGTCAGAAGCGGACTGGCCAAGTTCACCAATGACACCAAACTTTGTGGCAAAGCATCCACACCAGAAGACAGGAGGGTGATCCAGGCTGACCTGGACAGGATCAGCAAATGGTCGGACAAGAACCTGATGGTGTTTAACACCAAAAAATGGAAGGTTCTCCACCTTGGGAAGAAAAACCTGCAGCATCCTTATAGGTTCGGCAGTGCTACGCTGGCTAGCACTACGGAAGAAAGAGACATGGGGGTCATCATCGACCACAAGATGAACATGAGCCTGCAATGTGATTCTGCGGCTATTAAAGTGAGCAAAACGCTGGCTTGCATCCGTAGATGCTTCTCAAGCAAATCTCAGGACATCATTCTCCCATTGCACTTGCCCTTGGTGAGGCCGCAGCTGGAGTACTGCGTCCAGTTTTGAGCCACGGGCATGATCAGAGGTCAGGAAAACAGACCTTACGATGACAGGCTGAGAGTCATGGGGCTCTTCAGCCTGGAAAAGCACAGACTCAGGGGTGATCTGATGGCCACCTGTAAGTTTATTGGGGTGACCACCAGTATCTGGGGGAACCTAGGAGTATGGATGCAGCCACATCTGCCACACTTTTTGCAGCTGCTGCACCCCGCCTTTGTAAAATCCTGGGATCCGCTTCTGCTAAGGGCATGCCTATATTGCCTTGATAGTACATTTCAGATTGCTGCTGAAAATCAAATCCTCCTCTGCTCTTCATCCTTCAGACCTGGAAATGAATTGCTGAGGATGGTCTGGAGATCCCTCCTGCCACTTTCAAACACAGAGATCTGCAGAGCAGCAGCTGGGGTATCCCTGGAGTACACTTGCTACCTCAGTTCTGGGTTTGGAGCAGATGGATTAGGCTTAATTTTTGGCAGCAATCCTAAAATCACTGTAAACATGCCCCTAGTTGCATTAACAGAGTTGGGTGGGAAAGCTGGCACCACCCTCATCTACACACGTCTTTAACCCATGTAATGGAGTTTACTTTTTTGTGACTTAGAGGCACTATAAAAGAGAAGAAAAACTATACAACAGTGAAAGCCAATTTTATTTTTGGGACATCTAGAAATCAAAACAGGTTCTACCTCGGTAGGGTCTTCTGCCACCACAAGGTCCCACAGAGATGTGGTCAGTGCTGGATATAGGCATAAGATATGAAAGCTTCAGTTTAGGGCCTCACATTATGAGGGGCCCCAAAACCAATTCCTGCAAAGGGTTGGCTGCTGGACCAGAAGTGACTGTGGGCTGGCAAACCATGGCCCTGCAGAGCTGGGCAGAGAGGTTGCAACTCCTCCAGCAGGGCCCGTGGCAGCCGCAGTTGAGGTTTGGGTCCAACCCCCTCGCCCAGGGGGTGGAAGTATCTTTACCTGTGCTCTAGCTGGAAATTTCAGCTGCGGGGCTCCTTGCAGTGATCTGCAGTTTGCTAGGCTGCAGCATAGAAAAGTTGGGAACCCCTAGTTTAGGATCCCAGCATGTCATAATCTGGCCTTGGGTATGATTATTTCAGTATAAGGTTCCCCATCTCCCTTATATCACTGAGTTTGAAGGGACTAGGAAAGCATCAGAAAAAGGCAGCATTAGTCAGGATATCCATATCACTAAAACAGCCGGAGAACACAAAGATTCAGCTCATTATTAGGGTGATAGCCCACCTGTTAGAGTGCTTGTTTTCCAAGGTTGAAGCAACAGGTTTGAGATGAGTTTACTCAGTTCCTTAGTCGGGTGCTTTCCCTGGCTGATTGTCCAGTGTTAAAGTTATAGGTCTACCAACACTGAGATTCTGGGCCTGATACTTCCTTTTGCTCATGTAGAACTCAATGAGTTGCTTCTGTCCCAGCCAGCTTCACTTTTATATAAATTTTTACTAGCCCTGCTTTCTAGGATTTCCCATCCAATTTTCTCTAGGACGGCTGTGGTGGAGCTTCCATGGAGATTAACACTGGTGAGCCCATTCTTGAATCCTCACTTTCCATTATGTTTTCATTGCAGACTTAAAAAAAAAAATTCTATGGACTTTAATATCAAACAGCTGTGTAAGAGATCCTTGGATTAGCAAACTACTGGCATTTTTATACTTGATAGAAGGTAACTGGGGGTGACAGTAGGTGTCTTCGCAAGAGATAAAATTAATTCCCAGGTATAAGGCTACATTTACATCATAGACCACCACTATAAGGAAATATACTCCTACTAACAGAGGCTAAGCCTTTAGGTCATGATTTTAAAGAACAGGTAGACAAATTAGGCTTTTAAATAGAGAAGAAAAAACAATGGATTTTTCAGTTCCCTATCCAAATAAAAAAAATGAAAAAATAAGTAGGTGAGGTCAATCTAAAGTGGAAATTTTGCAGCTTTTTCTGTGAAACAAAAAATGAGGGGGGATTTCCAGTCAACTGTAAACATTTCATGGAACCAGAAATGAAATATTCTCATTCATGGGTTATTTGACCTTTTAAATCCATTTTTCATTTCTAAGTTGTTGTTGTCCATATTTTTCCATCCAAATTAATGGTCTGGCTTCATTCATGCCAATTATACAACAATTCCCACTGACAGTGACAAGTATAGGATGTTTGGCCCTTTTGAAAATTAAGATACAGATTTAGGTGCACAACAAGGACAGAAGTGACCAAATAGGGAGCAATGGTCTTAAGTTGTGGGAAGGGAAGTTTAAGTTAGAGGTTAGGAAAAACCCTCTTATGAGTCGGGTAATAAAGCATGGGCACAGATTACCCAGAGAGGCTGTGGAATTTGCTTGAAGGTTTTTAAGATCCAGCTAGATAAAGACTTGGCTGGGATGATGTAGTTGGGACTGGTCCTGCTTTGAGCCAGGGGTTCTACTAAATGACCTCCTGAGGTCTCTTGCAACCCTAATTTTCTATGATTCTATGAAATGTGAAATTATAGACCTACTTTGAACACTGTCTTAGATATTTACAGGTTCCCACTAACCCTTTCCCCCCACTCCTGAGTGCCCCCCCCCCCAGCTCCAGTGTATCTGAGTGCCTCATAGTCTTTATTGAAAAAGCTTGGCTTTTTTCTGTTTTTGAACATGGGATTCCTGATTTACCTTCTTTAAGCAGGAAGTATTTGTCCTGGTTTCATCACTATTTATATGTAGATACAGATGATTTCAGTCCGTTTGTACACTACACTGATCATACTGTACTACTAAATATCACAAAGTCAGCAATATACTAGTACCATATTATCCACAGCAGGGGAGTATTGGGAGGAAGAAGAATTTTCTTTGTGACAACAGGATCTATTTGCTTAACAAAAGTTATTGCATATGATGAGTAAAGTTGGACATCTGTCTCCTTTCTCTGCTTTGTTGACTGTTAAGGATTCAGGTTCTAACATTAGCTCCGAGAGCTTTCCCAACCTGTAAATCTAGTAAAGAAGATGAATGAATGAATGAATTGGTTAAATAAGAGTGGGGAAAAGCAAGACCTCAAACAACACGAAATTAAGGAAAATGTTTAAATAAAGGGCAAATTAGGAGTGAAATTTTTCCCCACTGCACCTACCATTCTCTTATTTACTTCAGTAGGAACAAAATTGCTAGCACTTGCTGAATTGAGCATGGATTTTAAGAACTCTGTCATGCCATGTGTGTGCCTGGGAGAAAGAAAGCTAGAAATATCCTTTCAAAAAGCTTGAATAGAAAAGTGTGTTTTAATTTTAACTATTGGTAAATATAGAAATCATTAATCTCATCTCCCCCTTTTTTAAACAAAAGCATTTAGTTTTTAGAGCATCTTTTAATATGAATAAGCCAGTGGTTTGCTTAAAATAATGACTTTCTAAACCTGTACACTTTATAGGGGGATCTGTGAAGTCCTTTCCAACTTTATGATTCTATGAAAATTTTGAGAAGGTTTGCAAGTGCTGAAAATATTGCGGATTGTATGTATCATATACTCATGGAGTACAAGGCCAGACATGATTATTAGATCATTTATTCCATCCTCCTGTGTATCACAGACCATTAACATTTGCTTACATATCCCTGTATCCTACTCAATTACTTGTGCTTTTGGTCTTTCTCTTCTTTTCTCTTCTCTTCTCTAGTCTAAGTAATTCCATATGTCACATTTCTAAACCTCTATTATGTTTTGTTGCTCTCTTCTGAGAGACTATATATTTAGCTGTATTAAAATGATTTTGGCCTAATAGGCCCAGTTTACCAAGTGATACAGATAAATTTGTGGAACAAATTAGTCCATCTGCCAGTCTTGGTGGCACCTGGAACTTTTATGAGTGACTTTATTTTCTTCAAAATCTCTTTTACAAATCTTAGGCTAGAGACAGACATTCAAAAATCCAAAGCCTGAATTGATTCAATCTTTGCAAGTTGGCCTAACCTGCCTAAGTTGAACCAGTTTGCAACTGTACAGACATTGTCTTTGGACTGAGAAAATACAGGCACATGCTTGCAGTGGCTCAGGCTAGAAGCCAGGGGGTGCTAGAGCAGCCCTCCATTCCCTTCTACACTGCTGAGCTGAGGGGGGAATGGCCACATCTCAGCAGGACACTCTGATTAGGGAGGGGTATGAACCTCCACCCTGCCTGCACTGCCTCAGGCTTTGTCCTGCTAACTGCTCAAGGGGCAGGAGTGTTGCCAGACCCCAGCCCTGGGCTAGCACTCTGAAGCAAAGGCGGGATGTGGAGTGCATGCATCTGTTGATGATACTGAGCTTTTCAAATATCCCTCTCCCTGCTTCTTCATACTGTCTGCAAACCTGACAGGCAAGGGAACCAGCAGGGAACTGATAACACAGCATGTATCAGCCCATCAGCAAATCAAAAACCTCTCTCATTAGTTCAAGCTCTTCTTAAACAGCTTTTTCCAAGGAAGGAATGTAAGGACATTACCAGCTGACCTGCTGATTAGCTCTAAAAAACCTTAAGCAGACACTGTTCTGTCTGCCTGTCCCAGGGAAATTGGAGACACATACACACAGAGAGACCTTTCAGCATTAGCTAGCATATCACATGCCTAGGGTCCATGGGGCTGGAGTCCGTGCTGTGGGAGACAGGACGGAGGAAGAGAGGGAGGGTGGGCGGGCGAGGGGGATCCCTGCTTGAATAGCAAGTGGTGAGGTGGGGGTTGGGCAGGGAGAAGCCAGGCAGACTGCAGTGTCTGCAGTCTCTGCCAGAGCTCTGGCTAGGGAGCAGAGGGGCGGGGACAGCTTTGCTCTCTGGAGCAGACAGCATAGCCCAGCCCAGGGCTGCAAAGCATACTGGGATGCTGGGGGACTGTTTTAACTTGAACCAAGAAGGGGTCTAGGACAGAAGTTTGGAAAACCAGTTTGACCCAAATCAGTTAAGTCTGATACTACATTCAATTAGGTTTATTTTATGTGCACTGAGCTTCTATTCTATTACAGGTTTAAACCAGTTTCTGATCACTTAAACCAGTTTATGTGTAACTTCTGTCCCTAGCCAAATAGTCCTGGCTCTGTTTCTGATTTCTGCTGAAGCCCACTAGAAATGTCCCACTTAATGCTGAATCCCCACTGATGATTATGTTTTGAGATTGGTTAGTTAGCTAGTTCTTAATGTTTAATATGTCATGTGGATGCAAAGTCTTTCCTTGTCTCATACCTGCAGGCCCAGGTCATATGAGTGTACTCTTCTCTGGATGCTGAATGCTGGACTCTTCTCTTCTCCATTGCCTGTGCACTTCTTTTTTCTTTTTGAGAAGTTCCTTGATGTCCTTGTTGAGCCAGGCAGGTCTCTTGGCTCCTTTCTCTCTTTTTGACTAGGATGGCCTATCTTTGAGCAGTGAGAATTGCTTCCTTAAGGAAGTGCCACTGTTCCTGAACTCCCAAGTCATCCAGTTGCTGATTGCAAAGGGGCCTTTCTTATTAGACTCCTGAGTTTACCAAAGTCTCCCTTTCTGAAGTCAAGGACTTCTGTTCTGCTGGTAGAATTCCAAGCCTTATGGTAGATGGTGAATCTAATCAACTTGTGATCACAGTTGCCTCCAATCTTCAGGTTGCCTACCATGTCTTCCCTTTTGGTCAGCACCAAGTACAGATTGGCTTTACCCCTAGTTGTCCTGCCCTCCCCTCCCCCCCAGCATGTGATAAGAACATGTCATCCAAAGTTGCCAAGAAGTTGGTTGACCTGCAGGAGCTGGCTGAATAGATGTCAGGGTAATTGAAGTCACCCATGACAACGAAGTCTTTAGTGCTGGCTGCATTGATCAGTTCCCTGTAGAATGCCTGGTTGCTCTTCTCTTCTTGGTAGGGAGGCTTACAGTAGGCTCCCACCATCAGGTCCCCTTCTCCTGATCCCCCTTGTTTCTTGACCCAGAGGGTTTCAAGGGACTTCCCTGTGCAATCAGATGTGACCTGCAGGGAGGGGTACCGCTCTTGCACATAGAGGGCCACCCCTCTCCCCTTCTTCCCAACCCAGTCTTTCCTGTAGCACCTATAGCCCTCAATATTCATTGCCCAATCATATGTATCATCCCACCAAGTCTCCATCAACCCAATGATGTCAAATTCCTCATCAGCCAGAAGGAGTGCCAGTTCATCTTGTTTATTGCCCATACTTTTGGAATTCCCATAAAGACAGCTGAGTTCACCTTTAGTCATCCCAGGTTCTGCCCCTCTGCAAGTGTCTTGGGGCATTGGTGATTATCTGGATGTTCCCTACATGAATATGTTCCACTGGGTCATCTTGGCCAGAGGATTTATGCCCAGTAATGAAATCTACCCCCACTCCTCCAGGCTTGTCTAGTTTAAAGCCCTCTTCAGCAAGTCTGCAATTCTCATAGTATCTCATGGATACCATTTCTTGCATACAGACCAACACCATGGAACTGCACACCAATGTCAAAGAATTCAAAACCAACTTGGTGACACCATCTCCAAAGCCTTTGGCTGACTTTGATGCATTCCTCCCTCTGACAGCCATGGCCGCTAACAGGGAGGATTGATGAGAAGACCACTTGAGCTCCTAGTTCCTTGAGCTTCAGCCCCACTGTCTTATAGTTGTTCATGATTCTCCCAGGGTTGTTTCTTACTGTGTCATTTGTGCCCATGTGGACAAGGAGCATGGGGTAGTGGTCCATAGGGCAAACCAGATTTAAGACCCTCTCCATTATGTCTCAGATCCTGGCTCCTGGAAGACAGATGACCTCTTGAGCAAAGGGGTCTGGACAACAGATGGCACCTTCTGTTCCTAGTAACCAGATATTGCTTAATTGTATAATAATTCTCAATTTACAACACCATTCCCAAGAATGGCCAAATCACCCCTGCAATCCTGAATCAATTCATAAATTTTGCTACTTACCCAATGGTCCATTAAATGATATTTATGGCCAGAATCACTCACCTATGGTTGCTGAGTTATTCAGAGTCACCTTTATCAGGAATTGATAACACATATGAGGGTACTTCAGTTCAGGGGCTGCCTGCCAGCTAGCCCCACATTTGAGCATCCTCTTGCCCCATCCAGACCCTCTGCCACATTAAGTTGAGTCACAGCAGCCCTTGGCAGACAGACTGACTCCTCAGACTCCCTGGTGGCTGTGCCTGCTCTGACCTGGCTCAACATGCTGTGGTCCCAAGCACATGTGAAGACAGAGAGCCAAAGAACAATTCAGTCTTATCCCTTTAAATCCCCAGGTTTGTGCCATGCTCAATCTCAGCACATCCCCTTTTACTGCACCCTCCTGGGCATGGTTCCCTTTTGGTGAGAAGACAGGACCCCTTCCCACTTGTCCAGGCATGTATGGGCAACAGCCCGGCACCTGTCTCCTGCTCACTTATTTTCTCATGTGACATTTGGCTTTGTCCCCAAGCTCATCCCGTGCCTCCACATGGATATGAGGTATATATCTCCTCACTTCCCTTTTCAGGGCAGAGTTGGCTGGCTGCTTCCCTGTTAAAGGGAGTCAAAACCAACAGCCTCCTTGGGGCTGGCTTCTGCAGCACTTGTCCAATGCACATCGGACTTAACTCTCCCAATGCCATATGAAGTATTTCTGGCATTCCAGAATGTGATGGCACCTTGCTGAACTACTCTCAAGGAATGGAATGCAACAGGGCTGAGGACTGGCATCCTGTTACAGAGGTTTAAAATAGATACCACATGCTGGGTGCATGGTAAAATTGGGGAACTGTGGCCTCAAAAACCTTTTGGTCCAATGGCTGGGGAACTGGGTCTGCGGTTGGACCCAAAGTGAGAGTCAATGGAACCGAGTCAACTTGGTGCATGGTGACCAGTGGTATCCCCCAGGGCTCAGTACTTGGACCCATACTCTTTAATATATTCATAAATGATCTGGATTCAGGTGTCAGAAGCGGACTGGCTAAGTTTGCAGATGACACAAATTATGGGGAAGTGCAGTCACACTCAAAGATAGGCTGGCAATTCAGGCAAGCCTGGAGAGGCTTGCAGTGTGGGTGGATCAAAACCTCACGATATTCAACACAGAGAAATGCAAAATGCTCCACCTCAGAAAAAAACCCCACAACCCACAGGCTCGTCAGTGGAACACTTACTAGCACCATGACCAAAAGAGACTTGGGGGGTCATGATTGACCACAAGATGAACGTGAGCCCCCAGTGTGATGCACAGCCAGCAAAGCAAATAAAACTCTGGCTTGCATCTACCAATGCATCTCAAACAAGACCCAAGAAATCATCCTCCCACTGTAGAGGTCAAGAGAACAGATTAGAGGTCAAGAGAACAGGACTTATGAGGAGAGGCTGAGAGGGATGGAACTTTTCAGCCTGGAGAAGTGAAGGCTCAGGGGTGACTTGGTGGCAGCCTATTAGTACATAAGGGGTGTGTATCAGGAACTGGGAGAACATCTGTTCACCAGGGCACCCCAAGGGAAGACAAGGTGTAATGCTCACAAACTGCTGGAAGACCATTTTAGACTGGCCATAACGAAAAACTTCTTTACCCTCCGAGTTTCCAGAGTCTGGAATAGATCCCCCCCCAGAAGCGGTGCAAACACCTATTCTGGATACCTTTAAGAAATGCTTGGATGCTTATCTTGCTGGGGTGATCTGACCCCAGATGTTTTACTACTGTCTGCATGGACCAGACATCTCCAAAATTCCCTCCATTATAAATCAGTGTTGTTTTCCACATACTTAAGACATGTATGGAAAAATAAATTCACCCTGTACTCAAGTTAGATTTGGTGGTCTATAACAGACTCTTCCACATATACCAGCACTTCTTTCTGAGGTTGGTTGGTTAGCACATCAGTCTAGACCTACGAATGATAATGCAGTTCTGAGTTATTAACACTCCAAAACAAGTAATGGTGCTTTTATAAGATTCTCCTCCTACCTTTTTTAATGTATCTCCTTTTCCTAAATATATTATAACCAGGTATCTTACTGGTTCCAATCAGGTGAACTGTCCAATCAGGTTGCAGTAATACCAGCTCTATCAAATTTTGTCTCATCAAAGAAAAATTCCAATTTCTCTTGTTACCCAGATCCTGATCATTGGTATTAAAAATTGTTAGAAAATGTCTTTGTCATGCTGTTTTAATTTGTTCATCACCGTCACTGAATTTGCACCTCATTTGCCTTTTGAGCATCCTCCTCTTGCATTGTGCGTTGAATATTTTCCTTGCTGCTCCAGGCAATATCCAAATGAGAAGATTATCTCCCAATCTTCCTATAAGATGAATGGTACCACATTTATACAGCTACACTGCTGTGAAACTTCCTTGCCAGCTGTATCTGTTTTCCCAAACTTCACTTTTTGCCCTTTTGATTTTCTGCTCTTTCTCATTTTTCTATAGATTAGAATGATATTACCATAATACAAAACATGATATCTGCATCACCATCATGTTTTCATATAAGTTTTAGCCAGATACAATTACTTGATGAGTACTTAGTATTACCAAATTGGAAATACTGGCTCTTCTCTGTCTGGAGCCCCCAATTCTAATTTTAAGTAGACACCCAATCTAGATATACAATATTAAACCTATCTTGTGGTAAGTGAACATTATTGGGCTTTGAATCCCATAACTTCCAAGGTATCCTGGATTTCTAAAGCTGAGAGCTTTTTTTTATGCATCTGTGTTGTAATATAAACAAAGTTTCAACGTTACTATACTACAGATTTTAAGAAATACTTTCACTAGACTTTCTTTGACTGCAGTGGGATCACGATTTGCCTCTGAGAAATTTTGCCTGTTCTCTATTTAGAGGCTGAAAATCAGCTTGTCTATCAATAGCATCTAGAGACTTGCAGTCATTTATTAACTAGTTTTACCATGAACGTAGAATAAAATAAAAAGTAGTGACAAAAAAATATCTGTAAACTAGAGGTCTAACATAGTGTCCATGCATGTCAATGGGAGAATATCTTCCTATTGACACCAATGGATTGGCACCAAACTATTGACACCAGATCAGACTCTGACACACAAGAAATTAAAAACTACTACAGATATGACTCTGTTCCGAGTAATATTAAATTACTATAGATCAGAGGAAAACCTGAATAGTGAGCATGGAGAAACAATAGGATCTTGCATTCTTAAAGAAAATGGAAAATAGTAATCATATTCAGGGGGAAAAAATGCAATAACGAAAACAATTTGACGTAATGTTCTGTTGGCAAAACAGATATCTCATTTTCAATTTAATATTAAAAAATTGCACACATTAATTCTCTTCAGTTTTCCAATATACATGTATGAGCTGCAGATCGAGCTATGCTATTCATCATAAGTATTATTTGCCAATATAATGTCCAGCATACTGACTCTGATGGGAAGAAACAGCTTACTCAATACTTTACATTTCTCATATTGCTAGTTCTCTACTTACTGTATATGTCATTGTATAGTCTTATTATTTAGTTACTTTTAAAAAAATTAAAAGATATACAGCACTGTTGCCAGAACTAGTCAGGTTTCTATATGTGTAGTAGTAGAGAGGGGGTATCTGAGGGAATACAGCAGACTTCAGGCTGTGTAAATTAGATGTTGCAATGTTTACATATACTAGTTTAGAAGTTGTATCACTTATTTGTTTTTAATCAGTTCAATGCATTTTTTTTTGGACAGCTCAGTTATTGCCATAGCACAGGTAAGTAGGAAAAATTGAAACATTTTAATTTTGAGATTACAGCAGAGGACTGGGATTAAGGGAAACTAAAGCCTATTCTGCCAATAGTTTGCTGTAAAACCTGGGGGAAGTCTCTCAGGCCTAACTTTTTGAAGTGATTTTGCAATGCAAGGGCTTCTATATAAGGACTAGGTTTCCCCTGTGTACCTTCCTTTGTAGGATCAGGGTTCTGTATATTTTCTGAGGTAGGGAATATCCCTCTATCTGTGTTTGTATGGTGTCCAGCATAATAGGTCCCCAGTTAGTATCAGAACTTTTGAGTGGTGCCATAATGACCATAATACAAATTACTACTATGACCACCACCACTTCAATTAACAACAAGAGACTTGCACATTGACCAGAATGGGAAAAACAATTTTATTTGTATGCTATTGGAGATCCTAACATGAGACAATGTTGATATCTCTCTGGGTAAAGTAGTTATAAACAGAGCTGGCAATTCCAGTTCATGGAAACAATGGAGGATTTGACACTTGTTTTTATTTTTCATTTAAACAAAACCAGAATTGTTTGTATAACTTCATGAAAATTGGAGTAAGTATGTTGACAATTAGGTTTCTGACCTGACGGAGACACTGTAAGTTCCTGCTCGGCCTGATTTAGAGCAGTTTTTTAAATTCTGAATTACTTCAAATCAAGTGCACCAGAAACTTGAACCTCATTTATCTACATTCCTCACCCATTTCCCAGTCACTCAAACATACAGCATCTTGTTGTCATGTCTGATCACCAGCATCATTTTAGCAAAAAGGTTCCAAACAGCTGTCACAAAGAGCAAAACTTGACCAGTTCTATAACTCTGTTTTTGCCATTCAAAAATGTGCTATAAATAAATGGACATATAACCCTGGCTGCAATACAGGCCCTCAGAATAACCATTTGCCTATTTTTTCTGAAAATAAATAAAAAGATAACTCATCTGTTTCTATCCCATATGTCAGTTTAACACAAAGCATTTCATTAGAAATTGAACTCAACCTAGTGTTTGTGGCTTATTCTTGCTTAATGTAAAGAATAAAAGAAGTTAATCGCATTAAGTAGGAGTGCTATGTGTTTTGAGACTAGTTTAAGAATGTAATCTATCAACAGCAGAAGTTACATTAGAACTCTGGAATTCTTGTCAAAAGACTCATACAATAAGAAAAGTTGTCTTTTTTATATATATCAAATTGTTTTTGAGTACTTCTTTGACAACTAACACCATGCAAAATGAATGCAAATCTTAAGAAAATCATAATAAGAACAAAAATAGGGTCAATTTTCATATTACAGAGCTAAATTGGAAAGGAAGGAAATAAAGACATCAGTGGATGAAATTAATGTAATTTTAGTGTACTGTAGTCAGAGTAGTTTGTTTGCTCTAATCTCATACGTGATATAAAATGTTTTTTTAAATGGACTCCAGCTGCAAGTAATCACAAAGAAGCTAAGTGGCATCAACAATGATGGTCTAGTAGAGAAGTAAATACCCTTTTATTTTTTTCTGGATGAAAATGCAATAACCAAATGCTTCAAAATGTAAAGTAGCCAAGATTAATAAATAAAGCATACTTTTGTTGTATATTGTTAATGTACACAAAAATCAACTCCCAAATCTTTTAGTGCACATAATTGGTGAAAAATAAAACCACTGCAAATACTAAACATCCTAGAACTTTCTGGTTGGGAGAACAAGGAAGAGGGAGCATGGTTTTGTAGTCCAGTGAAAAGGAAACTTCCCAGGGAGTCTGGAGCCCTGGTTTTGCTCACTACTTCTAGGACTATTTATGCTTTTGCATTAGACAGTCAGTGGTTAAAAACAAAAATAACCCTGACAATAGGAAAAGAACCATGGGGTGCATTTACACTTGGACTTTACTGTGGAGTAGACTACGGTGGAATAGGTTAATTTGCACAGTAAACTATCATGATCCACACATGCAGCAATATTAGGCCACAATAAACTCAGTAACTCTTGTCGTAAGATAGTACTTTTAGGGTATATCTATGCAAGTTATTAGCATGGAGCAATAAACTCTGGTGCATAGCATGCCAGAGTTTATTGTTCCTGGGCACTTTGTTTTCACATGTGCTTGGGACAGCACTACTCTGAGCCAGGTCAAAGCAGGTCCTGCTGCCAGGGAGCCTGGGAAGTCATCCTGCCAGCTCTGGACTGCTCTGACTTGGCTTAATGTGCAGCAGAGGGGATGGCTGGGGCAAGAGAGTGCTCCAGTACGGGACTACCTGACAGGCAGCCTCTGCACTGAAGTACCCTCTTGCCCCAGCCAACCCCCTCAGTGTCTACACATGCGTTGCTGCACACTAAATAGTACTGCCTCAGGATACTACTTGTATTTATAAGTACTAACCTACAACAATGTTTATTAGTTTACTCTGACCTAATAGGGCTGCCCATGTAGATACAGAGACTTTACTACAGAGCTAATTAAGCAGCTCCACCACAATAAACATCTCGTGTACTTGCATCCTCGGGGATAGTACTATCTTATGGCAGAGTAAATAACTGAAATGAAACATACATGTAGGGCATGTGTAGATGAAATATGGGCCGTAAATTTAAGTGGTGGGTTTCCAAAAACACCACTTCAATTTAGGGCTGATTAAACTCTTGTGTTGTGCACATACCCTGCTGACTTATCTGCCTCTCCAGCGGTTGGGGGGGAGGGTGAGCTGTCGTGGGTGGAGTGGTCCCTGGGCTGTGGGGGGGATGGTTCTTCTGTCCACAGCAGTGGCAGCCTCCCCACCTCCCCTAGACAGCACCCACACACAGATACCTGGCTCAGGTGGTCCTGGGAGCAGCCACGGTGGAAAGCACCAGGCCCCAGCACAACTCAGGCAGGCAGACAGGCTCTGAGGGGTGGAAATAGATCAGGCTTGCTTCTTTGCTTGGGCAGAGACTGCTTTGCCAGGCTGCTGCCAGGCTGCCTGCAGACCTTCCTGCAGAGCCATAGGGCTGCACAGAGCCTGATGCTTTGCTTCATGGCTGTAGGGGCAGCAAATTAAAACTCCTCAAGGGAGTTTTAGTTTGCTGTGCCCTAAGTCATTTAAGGCACATTATGCCACCAAATTTCCTACACTTGCTGGAATTAATGCACAATACACTGCCAAGGCATGCAAACACCAACACCATTAAAGTGGTGCAAAAGAATTTAGCCCGCACTGAAGTGTTGTGCACAAACACGTGGCCATAGACTCTGATTGGGCATAAATTGTGCCTGGTAAGCCCAGCCTAGCCACATAGCTCCACACTTGTGGCTCCCTCATGCCTCAGTCAGCCTCTCTACTACCCTCTACTGCCACTTGGAGTCTAGGATTGAACCCCTATGGCCCCTGCCAGCCTAGGCCTGCTCCACCCCAGCTCAGATTGCTGCTGTCCTGGGTGCACATAGACACTGCACCCAGGAGAAGTTTACTCTGGCTCAAACTGATCCAGAGTTTATTGTTTCACATTAACTCCATGTGTAGATGCACCCACCGAGTTCTTCCAAAGAAAAACCCTCTCCATTGGACAACAGAGTCATAGTCAGAATTCCCGCTAAGCTGCGTGGTATGTGCAGGCACGCTTATGCCACTCTGCCAGGTGTACCTATGTGGCTACACATGCCACATAGCTTAAAGGAAATGACAGCCATGGTGCCTCCTCTTGCTCTCATTCTGATCTCATGAATTTTGCACTCTTTGGGTGCAGCTACATCAGATATTTACTGCAGGGTAGACTAATAAGCTCCACAGTAAACTTCTCAGTGTTTACATGTGCAGCCTTATTAGACTGCAGGAAACTAATTACTTTTGCAGCGGGGTAATATTGCGGAGTTTTTTATTCCTCAGCACTGCATGTGTAGATGCTGATGTGGCTGGCTGGGGCACAAGGGTGGTTCAAAGGGGTGCTTCCTGCCTGCTATCCCTGCACTGGAGCACCCTGGTAGCCCAGCCAGCCCCTCCACAGCATGTTGAGGGCAGAGCTGCCCCAGGCTGGCAGGGTAACCCCTTAAGGACCCTGCTAACTGGCGCTGCTCTGACCCACCTCAGTGTGCTGCAGTCCTGAATGCACATGCAGTTGGCATGCCTGGGACCCATACAGTCTGTTGTGATAAGCACCGAAGTTTATTGCTTCAAATGTATTGCACGTGTAGATGAGCTCTTTGTTGCCTACTGGCCTAATTTCAATAGGAAAGTGTGCTAGAAGCCTGAAGCTATAGGGTGCCTATACATGAGCAGGGAGGCTTCTCTGATCCATTGGAATTCCAGAGTCTCATGTATTAGCACCCCGAGCTTCAAAATGGCAGTGAGGGTGCTTTATCTAAAGCTTGTTTGAGCTACTCTAATTAAAGAACCCTTGCCCTATCCCTCCACTCCTGGACCATGAGTATAAACATCCTTAGTGCCTAACCCTGTCCACTTGGATCACCTACCTCAGGTATGCCACTTACAATTTAGGCATTGAGGTGCCTAGAGGCTAATATGGATCTAGCCCTGTAGGAATAAAAAAACACTTGCATTTAATGAAGCTAACTCACAAAAGGTTTTGGGTGTCTGCCATTTTAGGCATCCTCATAACCCCTATTCAGCTATTACCAAAACCTGGAGGAATCTGAAGTCCCTAGGAAATTAATTTTCCACCAATAAAATTTCTGTTTGCTCCAGGGCATGCCCAGAGTTACCAAAGTTTTACAGTGCTGAGCAACTAGGTGCCTTATTCATGGAGACCAAATGCTAGGTGTTCTCCCACATCTTACTTCTGCAGCATCTAATCTAGTAGAGATTCTCATAGGATACATACTGGGTTGGGCTTTGCATGAAACAGGAAGAAGTGACAGTCCCTTTTTGTCCAGTAACACAGAGATTAAAGTATTGACCCACCCAGGTTAAGAATTGACTGAAGTTCAAATTCCTCTTCTGCTTGAGGGGGCTTGAATCCCTTCCCCCACCCCAACCACCTTGAACCCACATCTTCCTTCACCGTGAGTCCCATAACCACTGCTGTATATTATACATTCTGTGGTGGTGCTCTCGCTGCTGGCAGCAGTTGTTCCAGTTTGCATTGACCAATTAAATAGCCTTTGGACTATATATATATCTATATATCTATGTAGATATATAGATATATATATATGTGTGTGTGTGTGTGTGTGTATAGTCTCTCCTAGACACACACACACACACAACCAAGGTGGTGTGTCATAAGGAGTTAACTGCAGAAATGCCTCCCTCTGGGATTTGCAGTTAAACCAGCCCTTTCATATAAATAAGAAGAGGAGGAGTGGTCCCTCTATTCAACTAGATGAAGCCCTTACTTAGGATGTCAGAGACCCACTTTCAAGTCCCTCATCTCTCCAAGGGGACTTGGGCCATGTCTCTCACCTCCCAGAAAGAGTGTGCTAGCTACCAGTCTTTGTGTATAGCCCTCCTATCCCCTTCTGCTGAAACAGTATCACTTTACATAAAATAATAAAGGATTTCTTGGTATGGGGGAAAGAGAGAGAGAAAGTGATTCAACATCCTGGTAGCAAGAGGATATTCAAGTAGGGGGCATCTGGAAGAGTACCAGTTCCCTGAGACAATTGCAGAGGGATAGAAAGCCTGAGAAGACTAGAGGCAAAATCAGCTGTCTTTATGGGAATGCCCAAAGCATGAGCAATAAACAGGATGAACTGACTCTCATTCTGGCAGATGAGGAATTTGACCTCATGGGGGTGATGAAGACCTGGTGGTACAATACATATGATTGGGCAGTAGATATTGAGAGCTATAGGCTCTACAAAAAGGATTGGATAGGTAAGAATGGTGGAGGTGTAGCTCTCTATGTGAAAGAGCAATACCCATCCTTGCACATTATGTTTGATTGTATGGAGAAGCCCCTTGTGACCCTCTGGGTCAAGGAACAAAGGGGCTCAGGATAAGGGGACCTGATGGTGGGAGTCTACCATAGGCCTCTCAACTAAGAAGAGGAAAGTGACCAGGCACCCAGCACTAAAGACTTGATAGTTATGGGTGACTTCAACTACCCTGATATCTGTTGGGAAGACCATTCAGCCAGCTCCAGCATATCAATCAACTTCTTGGCAGCTATAGATGACCTGTTCTTGACACAAGCTGTGGAGGGACCAACTAGGGGTAAAGCCACTCTCAGCTTGGTACTGACCAAAGGGGAAGACATGGTAGGCAACCTGAAAATTGGAGGTATTTTGAGCGACAGTGATCACGATTTGATCAGATGTACCATCCACTGAAAGGTTAGGAATTCTGCCAGCAGAACTTAAAAAGACCCTTTGCAACCAGTGACTAGATTATTTGGGAGTTCAGGAATGGTGGTCCTTCTTTAAGGAGACAAATCTCACTGCTGAAAAAGAGTCCATACCCATGTGGTCAAAAAGAGGGAAAAGGGCCAAAACACCTACTTGGTCCAAAAGGGACATTAGAGAACTTCTCAAAAAGAAAAAAGAAGCATACATGAAATGGAAAAATGGGGCACCATCCAGAGGAATATACACATATGGCCAGGATCTGCAGGTACGAGACAAGGAAAGCCAAGGCATGCACAGAGATAAGTTGGCTAGCAACCAAATTAAAAGACAACAAAAAGTCCTTCTATAGGTACATAGGAAGCAAGAAAAAAAAATCAAGCTGTGCTATCAGACCCCTATTGAATATGGAGGGGCAGCATAGAGTTGATCCCTGAGAAAAGGCAGAGCCCCTAAATACTTACTTTGCATCAGTATTCTTGATATCAGATGGGAACTTGTCACCTGTCCAGATGCCCAGAGAATATGAGGAAGACAGCAGTCCACATAAAATCAGTCCTGAACAAGTGAAAGCACTCTTAGAACATTTGGACATTTTCAAGTCTGCCAGGCTAGATGATCTGCATCCAAGAGTCCTGAAAGAACTGGCCGAGTATTATTTGCCCTACTGGTTACAGCATTGCACTGTTGGCTCATATTCATAGTCCATTATTACCCTCAGGTCCTTTTCTTTTGTAGTGCTGGTCAGGATGGCGTTGCCGAACCTGTAGGTGTGTAGGGGATTGTTTGCCCCCAGGTGAAGCACTTTACATTTCGCGATGTTGAACTTCATCTGGTTCCAGTCTGCCCAACTTGTAAGCATCTACATATTCTTGTATAGGTTCACTGTTGTCCCTTTAATAAGTGTGTCCATCAAATCTTCAGACTCAGATTCAACTGAATTGAATGGGGGACAGTGATCCGAATCAACAAATTGAATCACTGTCCCTGATTCAGGCCAAATCCAAATCCAAATTGAATAGGGCGCGTTTTGCACAGCCTCCTCTTAACCCCAGGGATGGTGACTGCACCACCTGTGCTGGAAGCGTGTTCCAGATTCTAGATACCGTCATGAAAAATAAGTTTTTCGTCATGTCCAACCTAAATTTTCCCTCAGCTAGCTTGTGCCCATTGGACCTTGTCCTCCCAAGAGATGCCTTTCTGAAGAGATGCTCCCGTAGATCTTGCTGTTCTCTGTTGACATATTTGTCAGGAGCTAGCAAGTCACCTCTCAGTTTTCTTTTACTCAGACTGAACAAACCCAGTTCCTGGAGTCTCTTCTCATAGGGTCTATCATCTAGGCCCCTGATCATATGGGTGGCCCTTCTCTGTATTCTTTCAAGCTGATCCACATCCTTCTTGAAGTGCAGTGCACGGAACTAGACACAGTACTCCAGCTGTGGCCTCACCAATGCTGAAGAGATGGGGAAGAGTACCACTCTAGATCTATTGGCAATGCTTCGACTGATGTCCGTCTCCGTGCTCCTGGGGTCTCCAGGCAGCAAGGGTCTCCAGGCATCAAGTGGTGGCTCCTCCTCTGCAGTCCCTGCAAGACAGCCTTCCCCTGCTTTTGACCCCCTTCCCCAGCTCAGCAGGGAGCAATGTCTGAGCTGCAGGCTATAGCAACTCTCCTGTCCCGCACAGCCTCACAGCCCAGAAAACACAGCCCCTCCCTTGGCTTTGCCTGCCCCTGGAGCCTCACACCCATCAGGTAAAACAGGGCAGACTCGGGCAGTCCCTCCCCCCCACCCCCAGCTCTGCTGTGCTCACCCAGCTGGTCACTGGGCTGCAGGTGGGTCTTCCCAGGCTTGGAGTCTCCATACAGTCAGCCCTTCTCTGATCCTGCCTGCCCAGGCTTCTGGGCTGGAGAGAGGACCTGGATACTGTATCACTCCCATGGCAGCCTTTTCTGCTGCTCCACAGGGTACTCCTAGGGGTACTCCGAGGGACCACTGTGTGGAGACTCTGTCTCCAGCCTGTCCCTCAGCCCCTGTCCCTGTCCCTGTCCCTGTCCCTGTCCCTGTCCCCCTGTCCCCCCCCCCCTCATTCTTTCCCCATTGGAAAACTACTTCCCCCTTTTATCCAAGCCTCTCAGCCAATCCCAGCCCAGAGCCCTTCCCAGGCTTTTGCTAATGGCTCTATTTCAAAACTTTGCTGGGGTTACGTCACCTTTCCCACTTCCAACAGGGCTGCCTCCAAAACAGCTTCACTTGCCCTCAGAGCCTACAGTGTCCCCGCTGGGACAAACTCTGTCTTTCTGCTGGGCAGCCCTTCCTAGTCTTTCAGGTGGGTCCATTTTTTAAATGCTGCTATAATTGAATTGGGAGACTCCTCCCTAGCTTGCTACTGTGGCTGAGGGCAAGCCAAATTTGGGGGCATCCAAACCCCAAGCTTCCAGACTTGGGCCTGTATGTAGGGTGCCTGCCAAAGGACTTGGAAGTATCTGAAGCCTCAGGCTGGGGGCGGGGGGAGAGAATATTTGCTGGTAGTAGAGCCACATTTTGTTCTTGAATGACTCATAGATTTGGAATTGATTTGGCTAATTTGATTTGGAACACGAAAAATTTTCCTTGAAAAAAAAAAGTACCAGTACTATAGGAAGATGGTTGATGACAATGGGAAGGAGATTGCAGGCATATGGAAAAGAGGGAACTGGCACAGATTTTCAGAGGCAAGTTACAGCGATGATAATGGAGACAGCGATGAATACAATAAGGAGTGAAAAAGGCTGAGCAAACAGTCAGGGGAGTTGGGAAGGGAGGAGAGAAGGGGTAGGGGAGAGGGGACTGAAGTAGTCCTTTGTGTAATTGTGATGGTTTAAAGGTTACGGTGATGGGCGCACAGGAGTGCAGGTGCACTGGTATATGGTATGGTCTTCGTAATGGGGCTAAGAATGGTGTAACTGTAAAAATGTTTTGGACTGTCAAGTGAAAAATAGTATCAGAAGACAGGTTGCTAGAAGTATACACACAGACATATATGTGTGTGTGTGTGTGTGTGTATAATTTTATACATATATCTATGTATTTGTATGTACATATAGTTTTATACATATATACACACATACATTGATATCTATAGAAATTGATATATAGCTATATATCTATTTATATATCTATATCTATCTATCTATCTATCTATCTATATATATATATATATAAATATTTTTGTAAGAAAGTTATGTTTGCCCAATATGGGCCATGTGTTTCATAGTCACAGTCAGCGTTGGCTGCATTTAATCAGCTTCATAGCTGGTTTACATTACTGGACACATGTTGCTTTTAGCAGCAGTTTAATGTTAGCCAATATATTTAAAGTGATTTCTTTATATATGAATATAAGATGGGGGGCTTTTTTTCCTATGCTGATTGGTGGGGAGAAAATCTAATTTTGTATTCGAATAAATATGATCGTATATCAGTAATATCATAAGTAATATAATTAATATATCATAATATATCTTATGAAGCTCAGCTCTTCATACAAATTATCCACAGACTGATATTTTTTTGAATGCACTGATAATTGGAAACAACAAAATAAATCTGAGGCTTAGACTACTGCTTGGTTGTGACTATCTTGTTTATAGTATTTGAGCTTTGAAAGTTAAGCTGATTTGATTGGATGTTTAAATTCAGTAACTTTCTATACCATGATCTTTAGATATGAATTTCCAGTGGGAATCTCATTATTAGAAATCCAGACTACTTTCCACAAGTTATATGAAATACTAACTTATAATAAATAAACAAACTGAATGTCTATGTGCATAAACATAGTTGAATTCATTTAAAAATTAGAGTTAATACTTGTGGTTAAGGTTTTCTTGAGCAGGAACCCAACTTACTGAAATAACATAATTTTTAAACAAAACAAAATGCAATGTGATAAATGTGGAGTTGACAGCATACTGAAACAAACGTTGGAAGATATTTTTAGGACAGGAAGACTCTTCTTGGGGAAAAAAAACTTAAGAATTAATTAATCATTGTATATCCCATGAAGACAACGTTTCAACTTGCCTGGGCAGAAGTAAACTTGTGTTTCAAAAAGATAGTTAAAATAAGAAGGAAAAAAGTGCATCCTGTGGGAGTCGTCATAAATTCCAGTGTTACTAAATGAGGAGGTGTAGGTTTGACAGAATTTTGATTTGCTAGGTGTGTTCCAAAGCAAATTTATTCAGTCATTGATTCTTTGGGTTCCATAGCAGCAGTGATTTCTCATTTAACTTGTTCCCACTTGCTTCAGCAAAGCTGCTCAGTTTATAAATCAGTTTACACATTTCTTTTTGAATTTATCGTGTTCCTCTTCAGAAAAAGGATACTCACTAATGTTATAGTCTTTTTACTTATAAAGCACTTGATAAACATAACATAGCTAAATTCTAGAACAACTCCTTGAGACAAGAAACTGCAGGGCACCCTTAATCTCACGTGCTGGAAGAAGAAGCTGAGGGACAAAAGTTAAGGGATTTAGTGAAAACCATGCAAAAAATGTAAGCAGCGGGAGAAAAACTTCTGAGTTCTTATTTCTGTAATCCAAATCACTTTAGTTTATGAGAGGCTGAACAGGCTGAGGCAGAAGACAGTGTCATCAAATCTTATACTTTATACCGATAGTCTTCCATTTAATCACTTCCTTTTTTCCTCCCTGCTGAAAATATGGCTAAAGGTTAATTGGGAATTAAAGTTCTTGTAGCAGCCATTACACCAAATCAGCATTACAGTTTGTGTTCCTGTTTCATTTTGGTCAAACCAATTTCTTACTCTGGAATTTTAAAAAGGCTGAAGAATCCCGTAGGGACCCAGAAAGAATGGAGAGTCAAAGTAATGATTCTATCACAAGGAGTGACCAACCTGCAGCTCCGGAGCCAAACTTGGCTCTTCAGAAGTTAATATGCATCTCCTTGAATGTTTGCACAAGCACACAGTGACCAGCTTCCATAGCCATTACGTCATGTCGTGCTTGTGCAAAGATTCATATTAACTTCTGAAGAGTCGCATGTGGCTCCGGAGCTGCAGGTTGGTCACCCCTGTATCAAAAATAGAACCGATCAGTGACAGATAAGCATCAGTATGTGCATCTATATATGCAATTAGGGTGAGGAAATAAATTCCAGCACAGTTTGCACCAGAGTTTATTGCTCCTGGGCACAGCATTTATATGTGCACCCAGGACCACAGTACATTGAGCCGGGGTGAAGCAGCCCCAGGCTGGCAGGGAGTCTGGGGGGTCAGCCCCAGGTTCTGGGTGGCAGCGTCAAGTGGCAGAGGGGCGGGCTGGAGCACAAAGGTGCTACGGTGTGGGGCTAGCCAGTAGGCAGCCCCCTACACTGTTGTACCTTTGTGCCCCAGCCAGTGCTGGTCACCGTCTACATATGCGCTGTGACAGTGTAAATTACTCTGCAGTAGGATAGTACATGTCCTGGACAGTATTACCGTACAGTAGAGTTAATGAATCTACAATGACCTAATATGAGTGCCCATGTCGATGGTGATGCTTTACTGCAGAGCTAATTAGCCAACTCTGCAGCAAAGCACATGTGTAGATGCACTTTCTTGCTTACTGTGGATGAATATATACAAACTCCTGGCTGTTATAATTATGAGACAAACTTAAACACATGTTCCCAGGACTTTCAGCAGTATGTGTTATTCTAGGAGTCCATGGCTTTCAGGGAGGGAATGTTCCAAGCACAAAGAAATAGCTAAAGCTTGAAGACTATCTAGACATACCGTTGACTACTCCTTGGAAATGTCTATCACTAAGGTGAAGTCCTATAGCATATGTAAAGCTACACTAGCGGCAGATTCCATCTACAGAATTCCTGAGTAGTAGTGTAAAAGTGCCTTATTTCTTTATTTAGTACTTTATTAGAATTATAGGTAGAGCTGGTCAGAGTTTTTCATTTAAAAAGTAGGCTGATGACAGATGTGGGGGGAAAAAACCCACAAAATGTACTTTACCATAACAGGTAGCACGTTAGTTTGACCCAGCCCTTCAGCATCTGTATAGACTGCATGCTTCAATGGGGCTTTTTGGCACTTTTATCCAAAAGCTGATTCAATCAGTTATTAGCTAAAAGCACCAAAAAAGCCCTGCTGAAGCACCCAATTTATTGGGTGAGCCAAGTGAAACTAACACAATGGCACTTCTGGCATGTATTGCGCTTGGTGCAGGGCCGCACCAAATTTAAAGTAAAGCACCCTTTTTTAAATGTCTGTAAACAGCTGTAGAGTTTAATTGAAAATGCTATTTTCTGTGAGAAATATTAGTTTTGTAAATTTTCCATTTTTTAAGATGGTAAAATTTGAATTTAATGGATGTGCCCTTGTTCTGTCTAATTAAATATTTAGTGCACTTTGGATCTCTAAAAAAAGGGTTTTTTTATTAGAATTTTATTTTTTCATCTTTTTCCATCTTTATATCTTTTTGCTTCTCAGGACAACAAAATGAATAGCATCCAGAATATTTTTTAACTCTTTCGAGCCCCTACCTTTTTCCTCCTCTTTTATTTCTTTTTCTCAAACTTTCCAAAACTTCTGAACTCTTGAAAAGATGAGAGTCCAAAGGAAAAAAAGAAAACATTGTAAATATACTAGTTTAGCTCTTAAAAGTTGATGATACTTTAAAAAGCAGCAGAATGTAGGGAGGCCAGAAACATGCCATATTTTCAAAAAATTCTGATTTGAAACAAAAGTACTATTCAAATCAAATGGTAATAATTTTTCCAGTTCAAATTTAAATAAAGCAAACATTCTAGTGACCTTTGGTTTGATATTTTCCTTTCATGTGAAAAATTTTATTTCTAACATTTCTGGTAGGGGGAAGGAAATTTTGACCAGTTCTATTCATAAATGAACCTAAGAATTCATTTGAATGAGTTTGGAATAGAAAAAGGGATTCCCTAAAGAAGAAAAGCTTCCCAGGACAGTTAAAGGCATCTTGTGTTTTGTTTTGTTTTCCCCCTAATCACTTTCATTTTGGCTATTCAACTTGTGTAGTTCGTTTATCTGGGGCACTGCAGAAAATGGTAGCTGCCAAGAAAATACCTCCTTTTTTTCCATTTCTGAGCCCTTGTCTTTAAAGACACTCACCCTTAAAGACACAAGCTTGTTACATATCTTCCTCAATCCTTACAGTCAATTCTGAAATATCTATTTTGTTTAATTACAGCATTTTCTCATAAGAAGTTTATTCCAAAACTATAACAGGTAGCTGGAGAAAGATCATATTCTCATAAACAGATGCATAATAAAAGGTGACATACAAACAATGCTTTAAGACAGTCATACTCCATGTTTCAGATTCAGCACTCGGATTCTGGAGAGCTTATCCCTTCACTTACAATAATATACATACCATTATAATCCATCTAATTTTTAATTAGCTAAATGAGGTAGAGTTGGGCCCATTCATATATGTAAGAAAGGAAGCATTATATTTTTTTGTAAAAGGCTGCATTCCCACAAGGAGAGTTGTAAACACACACACACATTGTATCAAAGGAATACACTTACTGGTGTTTTGTACGACAGCCGTCTGTTCTCGTTGCTTTTACCTACAGCAGCAGAATTCCAGGTGAGCTCTTTCTCTAGAAAGCAGTCTGCATCATACACAAATTTACAGCCCTTTTCCAGGTGGAAGACGAAAAAGTGAAAATAAAATTAAATGGAAACAATACCATTGATCTAATCATTTCTGCAATTGGCAGCGCCTTCAGCAGGATTTTCAAAACAGAGGGCCCTAGCCAGGGCAAAATTAGAGAAGTTGCCCTGACACACCCAAACATTCCTACCTGCTGGAATGCCATAGGAATAGATGGAGCCATAGGCAGGCAAGCACAAATTAGAGCAGCGCTTGGGCTGTTCTTATTTACACTGGGAACTGGGCCAGTCTCTAGTTTGCCTCAGTTCCACATAAGAAATATGACATACCCAGTTTCCCTTTTCCCAGCTTTTTCAAGGACCTGGGATACAGTCTGTGATTGGAGCCAATACTTCTGCATGCAGGATATAAATATAGATATTCTATCAACAATTAAGAAAAAACAATATTTACCAGGAAAGGTGCTTTGGTTTTGCACAAAATTCCATTCCATTTCACTTTGTTTCAAAATGATATTACCTGAGCATGTTATCATGGGAATAATTCAAATGGGGTAAAAGCTTTCTGTACCTGATAGAGTTTCCCTGCCACATGACTCACAACAATATATTCTGAATAACAGCAAACTCCATTAAAAAGCAATCTCATTTAGATTATATCACCAACATAGTGTACACATACAGGAATCACTTGAAGCTCACAGGAAGCATTTGCTAATGCCTGTGTTGTTTTAATCCAAAACTGTAGCTTAATTTTAAAAAGTCAGTTGGAAAAACTTGTGACGTGTGCCTGAAAATACAGTTTGTTTCTGTCTGTACTTTGCCTGATACTGATAATATTAAGGGAAATGCTTGAGAATATTAAGGGTGTATGGCATGCTGTCCTATTGAAAACTTCTGCTAGCATCCAAGATGAGAGCACCACTAAGGAAAAGTATAGGATCCAGGGCTACAATTTTCCAAAGCACCTATGTTCCAGTGTTAAAAGAGAAATAAGTCTTGTTTACACCACTTCATGCTGTGCCCTTGAGCTCTACCCTGAATCAAGCCCCATGTCCTCCCTTTTACTCTGTTTACACCAAATCTTGGAACTGATGCCATACAACTGCCTTAGAGCAGTCCGTAAGCACTCCTTAGACCAGTGGTTCTCAACCTCATTAGGTTCAAGGCACCCCTCATAAAATTTCAGCTCTTAGCTTTCACTCATTTTTTGACTAAGAAAATGTAACAGAACAATTCTTCTGTTGCAAAAAAACTCAGGAAGGTCACAACAGGTCAGAATAGTTTTAACACTGTGGATCCCTGTTTGAAATCTCGTGGTGCATCCAAATGAATGTACACATGTGATT
This sequence comes from Crocodylus siamensis, assembly GCF_052110815.1. NCBI lineage: Eukaryota > Metazoa > Chordata > Crocodylia > Crocodylidae > Crocodylus > Crocodylus siamensis. The sequence continues at coordinate 129,385,474 of NC_143397.1, read as the reverse complement.
TGTGGCACTGCAGGCCCATCTGTGGGGCTGCAAATCATACACGCTGCCATAGATGGCAGGTGGCCAGGCTAGTGGGGCTTAGCTCCCCTAAAATAATTTCAAGGTGGCCAGTGACAGCAGCAGCACCACAGCGTTGCCATCCCACAATGCCCAGCACAGCTCAGCATGCAGCCAGGTCAGCGACCCACATGCGCTCAGCTCCGTGCAGCTCCAGCACCCCATATGCACTCAGCTCTGTGTGGCTCCAGCACTCCACATGCGCTCAGTTCCGTGCAGCTCCACTACTACAGTACTACCACCATGCCCCGCTGCAGCAGCACTGTGCCCAATGCCCCCTCCACACACCCAGCTCTCCCCTACCCCCCAAATAATATTTTCTCTTGCTGTCTATGCATGCTGCACATGCAGGGCATTTGCTAGCCTGCCAATTTGCAGCACAGCAGGTTTTTTTGAGTGGGGTGGCACATATGGCAGCAGTATGCTTGTCTGACCAGAGCCATGCTCTGGCTGCCACCAAGCTCCATGTGCCCGGTCACCGCCACTGCAACCCTGGGAGGCCCCCAGGACTCCATGTAAGGCTGCTGGAGCCAGCCTGAGTGCTGGCCCCAGCCTCCCCTTCCTCACTTAAGGCAACTTGCTGCATGCCAGAGCACGCATGCACAGGCATTTCCAGGAACAAGTAGCAGCAGCACAACTATGTGCCACTGCTCTTTGTCCCCAGGGTACACATGGGCATGCTTATCTGAACATGCCCTCTAGGTTTATCTTACGAATCATGTTTGTATACTTAAAAGTGCTGACATTATGTGGTGCCCTGCAACACCCTTCAAGGAAGCTCAAGGCATCCCTGGGTGCTGTGGCACTCTGAGAAACACTTCCTTAGAGGACTTAAGCATGCTGCTAAACACACAGTACTGCTTTAAGTCTACTGTCTTGCTTCATTCACAGGATTTGGCACACGCAGAGCAAGAGGGAGAGGTCACATCCTGGGAAGCAGACAGGCTTTGAGACACTTGGGGCTAGATCCTCAAAGGTGAATTTGATGATCTTCAAAACAGGTATGAACCTATCTACCTTCACAGAGGTGTCCTATGATGGAAAAGTGCTTTGAGAAGCTTTGATGGGATGTGCTACATAAGCACATGCTGCCATTGTCTGCTTGCTTGACAGTTCCCAGAAAGATACTAGGTGCTTTACATGTTACACAAAAGACAGAGGCCTCTGCTAAGACGAGGTTGCAATTTATAGGAAAGCACAACCTAAAATGAATAACAAGATAAAACATGGAGGGAAGGAAGACAAGGGTTGTAGGAATAGTTGTGTTTTTGTAATTCTAATGGGCCAGATTATGGGCCTAACCACTTTGTGCCCTTCCAGCAGTGAAAAGTACCTGAAAAGCCGGGTGAGCTCAGAACCTGGGAATTCCTCTGACAAGGAGGATTCCCCGGGTGGCATAGAGTCCATATAGTGAATCTATGACACTTCCCCTCCAGGCCATTACGTATGGGGTGTGGTCAAGGTGCCTCTGTACTCAGCTTTTCCCATCTGCCAAAAAAGCCCCTGGACAAGCAGGTGTAAATTTAAAGCAGACTTTGGGCTTTCCTGAGTTGCATCAAACACTAAAACCGTCCTAAGTCAGCTCTTTACTGGGGGGGGGAACCTGAAAAACAGCATAAAGCCGCATTTTACCACTTTTGAAGTGTAGCTAGCGTGTAAGACTGGTATGTTTTAACTAATGCTTCAATTATATCATTAAAGCATTTTTATTTTGCTTGTTGCTGTGGTTTTATTTAGCGGGGAAGTAAGGAATTAAATGGGAAGGAAAAAAGGTGGGAAATGGAAAGTGGGGAGAGCAAAAGCAGATTGGATTGCTGGAGAGGAAAACTTGTGGGTAGGAGGAAAGGGAAAAAAAAATGAGAGGTGGCTGAAAAGGGAGGTGATTTTTGAAAAATAGATTGAACCCACCTATGTTTTTATTTACATGGTGATTCAGTGCCTGTAATTCAGATCATGTCTTAACAACAAAGGATTTGTGGCAAGAAGCAAATCATAAAACCACCAGATGCAGAGAACATGCCTGCTGCCAGGTTTGGAGAAAAACTATGGGCCAAATGGTAATTTGAGCTACAAAGGTAGAGAAGGAAGAAATTTCCACAAGTGAGAAAAGATCACTCCTTTCTTCAGCAGGCTTTGTGAGTAGTTTCTATGCGGGTTACTTTCCACCAATGAACCGCGTCTGTTTATTTCCCTTGAAAATCTGCCTGTGCTTCTCCAAACTCATTTCTTCCCGGATTACCCAGTGAAAACAGACTGGGATTGAAGGATACAATCTGGCTTCTTTTTCTCCTTATTACAAATTATAATTTGTGAGGTGCCCAGGGTTTTCTGGCCACGGGTGCTTTACAAATAACGGATAGTTATCGTCATTATTATTATTTTATGGTATTTAAAGAGAAGAAAATGAATGCAGGGCTTAAAAACACCAGATGCCTTTTTTATTCAGAGGGGGGAGGGAAGAGCTAGCTGTACTAGCAAATGAGTGTTAAGCTTTTGCCCCCCTGAATTGGTGAATAGTTTTCCGATGGTTGTGCTGCACCAAAAACCAACAAAAGCAATTGCCAGATGCCCAAAAAAAGAGCAAGCTCTGAATTCCCTGGCCCTGCTCATCCCAACCCCCGCACAGGAAAGAGGCAGAGGTTTCTAAACCGAGCCTGCAAGCCAGTTCCAGAGGTAAAGCTGCGATGGAAATCTCACAAGAGCTGCAGTTAGCCAACTGCCATATGCCCTGACAAAGCTACCAACAGCAGCAGTGAGCCCAGGGAGCGCTTTTATCATTAGCCCCTCACCCAGCAGTGGAGGAAACTCATTTAGCCCCATGCTGGACTTTCATTAGGAGAGACTTGCATCAGATGGTCGCAGTGTTTTGGCACTGGTGTCATGTGGTCCTTTGTTGGGGACGTGGCCATATCTCACCTCAGCAGGGATCTCAGATTGGAGCTCTCTTCACTGACAGATGCCAAGACAGCAGCAGCAGCCGCAAAGGCAGCTTGATTTGGTGCTGTCTTTTATGCTGGCATTTTGCGGCCCTAAACCTTCAAGAGAAAGCTTTAAAAAAATTCTCCTATTATAAATAAGACAAGAGGTGGGAGGGGGAGAGGGGTGGCGAGTAGAAAGGAAGCAAGAAATGCCCAGAATTATCATTTGAAACTGCAGCAGAAAGCAAGGAAAACTGTCACTGACAATAATTATTTCTAACCTCGGGACTGTAATAAAAAGTCAATGAAGCAAGAGATGTCAATATATTCTAATAACAAAGATGTGATTTCCTCCCCCCTCACCCCCTTTCTCATGTCATGTCTTCAGTTTCTTAAGTTCAAAATGTACAAAAGTGGAACAACAGGCATTGAAAGAGAAACAAATTCATCTTCCTTCAGACAATCATTTCAGGATCACGGTTTGCATTATTCACCTTAGAGTATTTGGGAGAAGCTGCAGTGAAACTTCCATTTTTTTCAAAACAAGCATTGAATTGAAGTTTCTTTAAATGATGCTATTGTCAAAAGTGACTGAAAAATAAGTGGAAATAACAAAGAAGGCAGAGTGAGTGCCTTGATTGTTTTCATTATCATTCCTCCCCAAAGAAAAAAAGATTGGTATTCAATATTGAAATTCCTGACCTCTTTACAAGCATGTACTATGTTATGTTGCAGATTTTTCATAAAATGAAATATGCTAACAAAGAAAACCCTTAGAATTTCAGAAATCTGCAGGCTAAATTAGCTTATTCTAATTAAATTCTGCATTAAAAAATAGGCAAACTCAGATTCGTATAGGTCCGACTGTCAGGTCCATAATGTCCACATTATATAGCTATATCGCTCCCATCACAACAGTATCTGAATTCCTCAAAATCTTGAATGGCTTGGTCTTTACAACATCCTCTGGAGGATAGGAAACTACCCTCCCCCCCTTTTACAGAATCAGAGGCACTGAGAAACTAAAAGCTAAATCTGTAAATAGACTTGGGTGTTGTGACAATGAGCAGGATTTACTGTTCATAAACTAGACCAGGTAGATGCTTCTCCTGCCCTCATTGGTGGTTTTCAAGAAGAGACTGGATCTGCATCTGTCTGGGATGGTTTAGAAACAGCACAGTCTGGATCTGTACAGGGGATTGGATTAAATGATCCTTGAAGTCTCTTCCAACTTGAAGATTTGATGATTCTTTAGTTTTACTAGATAGAAGGATTCCCTCATTAGTAATGACCAAATTTAGGGGTGGATCCTAATATACTGACCACTAACTATATGGAGCTGGATACTCCTTGACTTGCCTGTCTACTGGGGTTCCTACTGCAACTGATTCTCTTTAAATGAGATCTGATATTCTCTGATAGCATTTTTATGTAAGAGGAAGCCCATCTTGGGTGGGGGGAAGAAGGGAGTGAATGGCTATTTTACTTTTTTTTTTTTAAGGAAACAAATATACAAGAGGAATGTAAGCTGACAGTGAATCAAATCAGGAATATACAATAAATGAACAGAAATATTAAGGAGTAATTGCATATTTTTAGATACAGGGTGCCTTATTCTAATACCAGGAATGTGTGAATGGATTAATCTGTAACAGGTCAAGATGTCCCCATTTAAATAAGATGTAAACATATGACACAAGTCCTTGACATGAAATAGCTCTGCCGCACCAGTGGCCAGTTCACCCAGGGATGAATCGGGGACAGTTTTGTCATGCACAGCCTGAATGCACCACCTGCTTTTTTCTCATGCCTTCAAATGCACAGCCTGCTTGTTTGTGCACAGCTGCCACAGTGCAATTTGCTCCAGGTTTATGCTTTGAGCTTTACCTCTGTTCATGTGTCCCTAACCTAATTCATTAAGTCAAGAAATGTAGTAGCAACCCTGGTTGCAAGGAATGGAGAATAACATCTCAGTGTTTCAGCCAGTAAGTGCCTGAGATAAAAATCTTGCTGTAATGTTACTGAACTAGGCCACCACAAGACTCTGAAAACACATCAGGTATTATGAGGTTTAGCACACAATCAGAGCCCTCGTGCAGGTGAACTGTGTTGAAGCGCCACCTACTGAAATATTGCTACAACACCCCTCCCCCCTTACTAAGTTTCCACGTTTGAAACTGGCTTTTGCTATGCCGTTACAAAAAATGATCAGCTAGACAGATCAAATCTTACGTGAATCTTCTGTGAATCCTTCCCTTGCACATAGATGATACCACACTTCCTAGTGTTTCCATGGCTTTTCATTTTTTAAAACACAAAGAGGTAAAATCAGAGTGTGAACTGGCAAAGTTTGGAGTAGATTACAGAAGAGGCATCTCTGCATTAGCAGGGGAACTGGTCCTTACTTTTAATTGCTTCCATTTGTCCTCTGTCTTGATTTAGAATTAAGTGGATTTAAGTGAATGTGTCCTGACCACAGAAAGAAACAATGTGAAAAAAATTAATTATACGATATGGGGAATAAAATGAAGTAAAAGCAGAACAATTCAAGCAAAAAATAGAGAAGGGAATGTGCATTTATGGAATGTTAACATAAAAATTTAATGTATCCAAGGTGAATCTGGTTTGTACAATAAAAAGGTGGCAACCAATTAGATCATCTGTTTAAAAAATGAGCAAAATCTAGTATTCAGCATTTTGTAGGTGACACAACTGTTATCAGTTTGCCCATGCTCTTGCCACTGAAAGGTCTGTCTGTGGTTTTGAATTAACTTTAGCCAAACATATTTATGATATTGTGGGTTGGATTCTGTAGCTCTCCAATTCACAGGAATTTTGAATGCATAAGATACTCAATTCCAGGCGACTGATGCTCTGCTCACAGTTAATGATGCCAAGATCCTACTGAACACTCTACCCAAAAACTATGCACCAGAGAACAACCTTCTTGAATTGGTTTCCGCTTGTCAGGTTAGCCTTTCTGTTGCATTTCTCTTGGCTGTTAATAATGTCTCTTATATCCAGTTTTTATTGACACGTAGAGTTTTGCACAGGCCTTTGTTCTATATGCTATTCAGTTCATGTGTCTGCTTCTTTTCTCAAAGGCCTGAGGAAGAACCATTAACACACCCCTAATTATGCTACTGCTCTTGGACTGGGTTCTGAGAGACCTGGTACTCATGTACCTTATGGGTCTAAATATGACTTGAAAGGGAGGCATTTAGAAATGGCACCTCCATACTTCTATGCTCAGCTTTAAATGCATATACTTTGAGCATTATCCACTACCACAGGCATGTTTGAAAAAGTAATATCTTTTTTTTTTCTACATTAGGTAATATAAATTACACTTGTCAAGCCCACTATTTGGTTTAGTATTCTACATGTAAACAGGCAATTTAGAATATCTCTTTCACCTGCTATTGAGATGGGAGTGTTTTAAAAGTGTAGGGTGTGCTATGTGTGCACACTGGTGGTCAGAATGAGGCTTCTTTGATGAGTTTGTCCACACAATGAGTCACAATTGGTTTTCGTAAGAAAGCTTCATTTCATTTCAGGAATCTTGGCCAAGATCATGAGGGTGTGCAGGACTGTCGATGAGCCTTGAGGAAGTCTGAAGCAAACCAAAGTCTGTTTGTTACTTTAGGTAGAAACCAGCCAAACTTCTGAGGATATTATCCGTCTCCCCCTTCCTAACCTGAAACGTGCAATGACTGGCATTTCTGCACAGTAGCACCAATGCATGCCTTTTTAGTGACAGTATTGCGCACTAATCTATAATACTGCATAGTAGTGTATCAGCACTGTTTGTGTTGTGACACGCTACTGTCCGGTATTAGTAAGCTACTGAGCAATTAACATTCAAGGGGACCGTGGGGAGAGTGATTTGATGGTGGGGGGTCTACTACAGACCCCCCAACCAAGGTGAGGAGCTAGACCGGAAATTTTCGGGCCAACTTGCAGAGGCACTTAGGGCAAGGGATGTAGTTGTCATGGGTGATTTTAATTACCCAGACATCTGCTGGGAGGAACAGTCAGCCAGGGCGGACCGTTCCAGGAGGTTCCTAGCTGAGATACAGGACCTCCATTTAATCCAGGAGGTGCACAGTCCCACCAGAGGAAACGCCCTGTTGGACCTGGTCCTGGCCACAGGCGATGACCTGGTAAGGGGCCTCCAGGTTCTTGATCCCCTGGGTGATAGCGATCATTGCTTGCTGGAATTCACCATCCAGCACAGGGTGTCAAGGGCCTGCAGCAAGACGGTAGCCCTAGACTTTAGGAGGGCCAACTTCAACAAGTTGAGGAGACTAGTGGGGGAGGCGCTGGGGTCCTTGAGGGCAGGGGAACTCAGTGTCCAGGGCGAGTGGTCGTTCCTTAAGGAAACGATACTCAGGGCCCAGGGGGAGTCCATCCCAACAAGAAGCAAGGGGGGCAAGAGTGCCCGGAAGCCCCCCTGGCTCACCAAGGGCATCCGGGAATGCCTGCTTGCCAAAAAGGCGGCATACACCCAGTGGAAGGGGGGTGCTATCTCCAAAGAGGAGTATACCTCCTCTGCTCGGGCCTGTAGGGGGGCTGTCAGGAAAGCTAAGGCAGACATAGAGCTAGGACTAGCATCCAAGATCAAGGATAATAAAAAGTCCTTTTTCAAATACATAGGGAGGATGAAGAAGGCACCGGGTAACGTGGGGCCCCTGCAAGGTACACTGGGCAATCTGGTGGTTGCGCCAGAGGAGAAAGCGGAACTCTTTAACCAATTCTTCATGTCCATTTTCTTGTGCAGGGACCGGGACTTCCCCGCTGGGATGCCAGATGGACTCGAGGGGAACGCCTCCAGACCTCAGGTTGGGGAGGACCGGGTTAGAGAGCTTCTGGAGGGGCTGGACGCGTTCAAGTCAGCGGGTCCAGATGCTCTCCACCCCAGGGTGTTGAGGGAGCTAGCTGGGGTTATTGCAGGGCCCTTGGCATGGCTCTACGAGCGCTCGTGGTGCTTGGGCCAGGTGCCAGATGACTGGAAGATAGCTAATGTGGTCCCCATCTTCAAAAAAGGGAAGAGGGAGGACCCAAGCAACTATAGGCCCGTCAGTCTTACCTCTATCCTTGGGAAACTCTTTGAGAAGATTCTCAAGGAGCACATCTGTGATGGGCCGGCTTCAGGGATGATGCTCAAGGGCAACCAGCATGGTTTCATTAGGGGCAGGTCTTGTCAGACCAACCTGATTGCCTTTTATGATCAGGTCACAAAGGCAATGGATGCAGGTGTTGCCGTGGACGTAGTCTTTCTAGACTTCAGCAAGGCCTTTGACACTGTCTCCCACCCCATCCTCATTAAAAAACTAGGTGACTGTGGCATTGATGCCTACACAGTCAGATGGATTGCAGATTGGCTCAAGGGTCATACTCAGAGGGTGGTGGTGGATGGGTCATATTCGACCTGGGGGGAAGTGGGCGCGGAGTCCCCTGGGGCTCGGTCCTGGGGCCTGCGCTGTTCAATTTCTTCATCAGTGATTTGGACAACGGGGTGAAATGCAACCTGTTTAAATTCACTGATGATACCAAAATTTGGGGTGAGGTGAGCACGCTAGTAGGGAGGGAAAGACTGCAATAAGACCTGGATAGGTTACAGGAGTGGGCTGACATAAACAAGATGTGTTTCAATACTGGCAAGTGCAGGGTGCTGCACTTAGGCAGTAGAAACCAGCAGCACACTTATAGAATGGGAAACTCCCTTCTTGAGAGCACGGAGGCAGAAAGGGATCTTGGAGTCATTATTGACTCCAAGATGAACATGGGCCGACAATGCGAGGTCACGGTTGGCAGGGCTAACCGCACCTTGTCGTGCATCCACAGGTGCATCTCAAGTAGAGCCAGGGAGGTGATCCTCCCCCTCTATGCGACGCTGGTCAGGCCACAGCTGGAGTACTGCGTCCAGTTCTGTGCGCCCCATTTCAGGAGGGATGTGGACAACATGGAGAGGGTCCAGAGGAGGGCCACCCACATGATCCGGGGACTACAGGGCAGACCCTACATTGAAAGACTGCGGGACCTAAACCTGTTCACCTTCACAAGAGAAGGTTGAGGGGGGACCTGGTGACTGTCTATAAACTCACTAGGGGGGACCAGAAGGGTTTAGGGGAGACGCTGTTTCCCCTAGCACCCCCTGGCATGACAAGGAACAATGGACACAAGTTATTAGAGAGTAGATTTAGATTAGACATCCGCAAGAACTACTTCACAGTTAGGGCGGCTAGGAGCTAGGGAAGTGGTGCTGGCTCCTACCCTGGGGGTCTTTAAGAAGAGGCTTGATGACTACCTGGCTGGACTCATTTGAGTCCAGTCTTTTTCTCCCGCCCAGGCGGGGGGTCGGGCTTGAAGATCTACAAGGTCCCTTCTGACCCTGCTTCTATGATTCTGTGATATGGGCCCAAGCAGAAGCCCATGCTTAGAAATGTTTTTGAGATGCCTGACTTATATTTAAATTTGGCAAATTTGTATATATATCAAATGGGTTAAACCAACCAACCTCCATCCTTAGCCCAAAAAAGAAAATCGCCAAATTTAAATATAACTGAACTTACCCAGCTTCAAAAAGATAGATGCAGAGGTAGCTGTTTGAGCCTCTCTCTCAATATTACAATCCAAATTCACTATGTCTGGGTATGGGAGGAATCTTTAAACAGAGGAGCATTGCTTTCATTAACTTCTTTGTGTCTGATATTGTGTAGTTTATTGCATCATAAATACCTGCATTGGATAACATTCAATGTAAAATGCAATAAAACTAAATTAAAAGTTAGCCATCAATCAGGCAAATCAGAGTGAATACAGATGGCCAGATCTTTTGGTTTTACAGGAAATTTAATTCAACAAAATTAACACATTATCACTGAAACCTTCCATTTTCTGGCTTAGGTAGCATCATCTCAATGCATCTGCAGGCCCATACGACTCTTTGGGTGTCCCATTTACTCACCTCTAGGTATGCTACTGCTCTTGGATAGGGACATGTTAGCCAATGTGTCAGGAAAAAATCTGTGGTCCCACATCAGTGTGAACAGCCAGCACCTCACAAGGTGCTATAAAATGAGTGGTGCATTTACTCACCACCCTCACTGAGTGGCCACTCTGTGGAAGTGCAAACAAGAGTCAGGAAACAGGTACATGTGGAAGACCTAGGCAGCTATATAACAATAGCTCTCTTTTGGTAACAACCAGCATGGCTATCATGGGGGTGTCCAGACAAGCACACATGTGCCTCTTGCCCCATCTCAAACCCGTTTGAGATGGAGCAAGAGGCACATGCGGAAATGAAAAAATGTTCCCCATGCTGCAAACTTGCAGCGTGGGTAGAAAATTAGACCCCTGGATATCCAGGGGCCTAAAAAAACAAAATTTGAAAAAGTAGGGCAGGGCACAATCCCGGACCATGCCCTGAGGCAACTGGAGGCTGGGTCCTCCACAGAGATGCTCTGGCTGCCAGAGCATCTCTATGGTTGGCCCCTTGCCCTGGTGTTGAACACAAGGCTTGCCAGGCAGTGCAGCACCAGGGCTCCAGTGCTGGTATGTAAGAGGTCGGGGGGCTGGAGCAGGGGGAGGGAACCATGGGGGGGACCCCCAAAGGCTCTGCCCACTCCCCCAGCCTCCTGATCCCTGCTCTGTCCGGCTTCTCCCAAAACCCCTGATCCTCGTGCTGCCCAGCCCCGCCCCGCCTGCCCTGCAAGGACCCCTGCCCCCTGCTCTATCCATCCCCATCCCCTGCCTTCCCGCCCTGAGGCCCCTGGCCCCTGCTCTGCCTGGCCCTACCTCCACCACCCCCAACCTCCCTTGACCCCTGCCCCACCACCCCAGCATCCCCATACCAAAAAGAACAAACCAGCCCCACCCCGGCACTTACCAGCAGTTCCAGATGCTGTCTGGGTCACTGGGGCCCCACCCACACAGTGCAGGGCAGAGGGACAGCCCCAGTGGCCCCAGCCCAGGCCCTCCTGCCCCCTGCTGCCCTGTGCTGCCTGGGGGGGGCTCTGCCACGAGGCCTCAGAGCCCCCCCAGCCCCTGTTTCTAAGGTAAGTAGAGGCCTTTTTCTGTTTTTTTTCTTTTTTCTCTTTTAAAGTAATGGTGCCTGGGGTCGGGGCAGCTATGGGGGCCTGGGGGTGCAAGTGGGTGATGGGGCATGGCAGGGCAGCCATTGGGGGGTCTGAGGGAGTGGGGTTGGGGCCAGGTGGGGCAGCAGTTGGGCACCTGGGGTGGGGCAAGTGGGCCTTGCAAGGGGGGTGGTAGCCTCTGCAGGGGCCATTTGGCCCCTGTTGGGGGGCTGTCGTCCCTGTGTGGGGCCATAGCCCTTGTGTGGGAGCTGTATCCCCTGTGAGAGGGCAGCAAAATATATATATATATTTATATTTCATGAATCTATGAAACATGTATTTAGGGTTCACTTTATTATTATGATAGAGACACTGGTAGGCTTCCACATTGCTTTAACACTGTAGATATATCAATAAAACATTGCCCAACTGATCTCTGTCTCTGTCTCTTTATAGTGGTCTTTTGTTTTACTTGTGGAGGAACATGGATTTGCGGGTATTTTACAGAGTGACTTTCGGATTTTTTTTTTATCAGAGATTTTTCAGTTTTCCAATAGGGAACACTAGAATTCCTGCTAGGGAGCCCAGTGGCAGGACCCTGCCTACTCAGAGCTGGCACCTTGGACCCAGCTGGCTGTGGCTAACATGCTTTGACAGTTCAAAACAGGCCACCACACCTGGAACATCTTCCGTGCAATAGCTGCCCAGATGGAAGGGGCACACATGGCAGTAATGCTGCACAGAGGCCAACTTTGCAGCCACAGTCCACTGGCAGCTGGCCCAGAGGGGCAGATGCCTCTACTGGCTCTGCAGTCCTCATCTGGGTCTGGGAAGTGTGCAGCAGGTCACAGCCAGGCAGCAGACCCCACTGCCAGACTGCTGCAGTGGGTAAAGGGTGCCAGGAACTCTCAGCGCTGCTTCAGTAGTCCAGATGGGACAAGGGGTAGTGTCCCCAGGTACCAATTGGCTGGACTCCAGAAGCTCCTGAGAGCGAGTACTCCTGAGTTACTTGACAGGGCAACTTTTTGTGTTTCTGATTCCACGACAGGGCAGCTTTTCATACTACTGGGAACAGCACAGGTGCTGACTTTGGGCTCTAGCTTCCCCTGGCTGCAGATCCAAGAGGAGCCTGGCAGGGTTATTTTGCCCAAAGTAGCACAATTTGCTCCTCAACAAAGTGCATGTCCAAGCACGTGCACTAAGGCAAACAGCCCTGGCTTAAATTTGCACCAGTTCTATTTGAGCTGCTGCAAGCACACGTGCTTGCATATGTGGATACAGCCCATGGGCGTGTCCACATGAGCATGCATGTGCCTGTTGCCCCACCTCAAATCCCGTTGGGGTGGGGCAACAGGCATGTGCAGGAACAAAAAAATGTTCCCTGTGCTGCAAATTTGCAGCCAGCCCCCCCCCCCCCAAGGCCCCCATCCCCTGCTGGGGATGTCCCCTCCCCCTGCCAGCCCCGCCCCCCCGAGGCCCCTGACCCCTACTGGACCCTGCCCCTCCCCCCACCAGCCCCTCCCGAGGCCCTGACCCCATCCTGGCTGGCCCCATCCCCCCAATACCCCCAATCTCTTCCCTCCCACCCCCATAGTTTAAAAAAAAAACCCTGGTACTTACTTGCAGTCTGGCTGCCTCTGTCTGACTGGGGCCTCACCCACACAGTGTGGGGCAGGGTGACAGCCCCAGCAGCCCCAGCCTGGGCCCTGCTGCCCTCCCACTGCCCTGTGCTGCCCAGGGGGTTCTGCCAGGAGGACCTGGAGCCCCCCCCACCCCTGCTTCTAAGGTAAACAGAGGCTTTTTGCCCCATTTTTTCTGGGGTTTTTTCTTGTTCTTTTAAAAGTGATGGTGCCTGGGGTTGTGGGGGTAGCCTTGGGGGCCTGGGGGTGCATGTTGGGGGGTGAGGCTGGGTGGGGCAGCCATTGGGGGGTCTGGGGGAGCTGGGGTGGGGCAGCCATTGGGGGGGCTTCAGCAACTGGTGGGGGATGGGGCTAGGTGGGGCAGCAATTGGGGGGCTGGGTTGGGGCATGTTGGCTTTGCAAGGGGGGGCCCATTTGGCCCCCATTGGGGGGCTGTACCCCTTGTGTGGGGGCTGAATCCCTGTTGGGGGCCCATACCCTTTGTTTTGGGGTTGAACACCCTGTTGGGGGGGGCAAACTCCTTGTGTGGGGGCCATTGCCCTGTGGAAGGGCAGCAAAACAGGTATTCATGAAACATGTATTTAGAATTCACTTTATTATTATAATAAAAGACTTGCTTTAACACTGTAAGTTATATCCATAAAACGTTGTCAAACTGATTGCTGTCTCTGTCTTGTTCTCTGTCTTCATAGTGGTCTTTTGTTTTACTTGTGGAGGAATGTGGATTTGCGGGTATTTTACAGAGTGACTTTGGGATCTTTATTATCATGGATTTTTCAGTTTTCCAATAGGGAACACCAGCATTCCTGCTAGGGAGGCCAGTGGCAAGACCCTGCTTGCTTACAGCTGGCACCTTGGACCCAGCTGGCTGTGATTTCTTTTGTGTATTGCTAATTCACCACATATGATCAGTTTGGAAGGTAGATCTGGACTTGCAGACAGAGAAGGAAGGCCCAGCCTACCAGACAAAGAGAAAACTTTTCAATCCTTGCCTGACCAAAGCAATCTCCAAATGGGGCCAGGAGGCCGTGCTTTGACAGTTCAAAGCAGGCCACCACACCCAGAACATCTTCCGGGTGATAGCTTCCCAGATGGCTGGGCAGGGGGCACAAAGGGCAGTAGCACCGCACAAAGGCCAAACCTGCAACTGCAGTCCACTGCAGCTGGCCCAGACTGCTGCAGTGGGTAGAGGGGGCAGGGAACTCTCAGAGCTGCTTCAGCAGTCCGGCTGGCACAGGGGGTAGTGTCCCCAGGTACCAATTGGCTGGGCCCCAGAAGCTCCTGAGAGCTAGTAGCCCTGAGTGACTTGCCAGGGCGGCTTTTTATACTACTGGGGCCAGCACAGGTGCTGGCCCTGGGATCTAGCTCCCCCTTGCTGAAGGTCCTGGAGGAGCCAAAACAAGGTTATTTTGCCTCAAGTGGCACAGTTTGCTCCACAACAAAGTGCATGTCCAAGCATGTGCACTGAAGCAAAAAGCCCCAGTTCAAATTTGAACTGCTTCTATTTGAGCTGCTGCAAGCGCACGTGCTTGCATGTGTGGACACACCCCATATGTCTGGTGCTTCACAGGGGATGGGAATAAAGCAATGTAGCAAAGGGAATGATTCTGTATGTGACCTCATTCCCTTCCAATAACAAAAAATAAGAAGGAAAAAGGTACTCAGAGGTACTGACTGACCTTGGAGGAGCAACAAGGAAGCCATTAAGCAAGAACTAACCAAGCAGTGCTTCCATAATAGCTCTGGAGTTTGGAAGAGGTGAGGAGACAATGGAGATCACTTTGTTCAGGCAAGGATTGAAAAGTTCTCTCTTTGTCTGGTAGGCTGTGCCTTCCTTCTCTGTCTGCAAATCCAGATCTGCCTTTCCAAACTGACCACATGTGGTGAATTAGCAATACACAAAAAGAAATCACAAAGATTTGCAAGAGGTTTGTTCTTCCCAGAACTTTAAATGCAGGAAGAAAATATATGGGTCTTTTGTAAGGCTGACATTTTATTGTTAATATTATTATTTATAAAGCATTATATTCCTTTTCAGGAAGGGAACACAGGCATGAGTAATATACACATAATAGATTCACTTTAAATGGAGCCTTCAAGGGCCCTGAAAGAGTTAAGTATGGCATTAAATCCCAAATCACTAATGGATCACCACAAATATAGTTTACAACCTTTTTTAAAAAAAATGCATTAAAACCAGTGTTACCATTAATCATCCCCCCCTTTTTTTTTTCTTTTTTTCTTTTTTTTTTTACAATTTCCTAATAAAAATAGTTTAATTTGTGTACTTTACAGGAAGATCAAGATGTAATGAGGACCTGCCCTGAACGGTTCCAATTTAATGTTTTCTGGAGTTCATTTATGAAAATCTGGAAGGGTTTTGAAAGCAATGTGGCTTTGTCAGAGTGAATAAAGGTACATCTTAAATGATATTTGGCAGCTAACATCACCCTAACTTGCTTGCAATTCATGATTTACAGTAACTGGATAGGGGCCCTCTAGGGATTTTTCCCCGGCACAGACAACCCTTGCTAATGTAGGCCTGCAGATAACTTCTTCTGAAAGCCGTAGAAAAACCCCTGTTGTTTTCAATGGTAGCTGAATATAACAATTTGAATTCAGGGCAGACATATGGTGAAAAGCAGGTGTATTAGGAAAAAATCTCATTCTGGTATTAAAAAAGAAAAGAAATATTCATGATGTTGCCATTTCATTTCAGAGGCTCAGAATGGTCTGTCTTCTGCTGGGAAGGTACACACATTTGTTCACAATGTGTGGGGTTTTTTCTGTGAAACTCCCTAGTGCTATAAAGGGCAGGCCTGCCCAGAACTGAGTTAAAGAGCTGGCAATATATCCTTTCCCTGCTTCATGCTGCCAGCTCTCCTTTGAGTACTGGTTACCTTGACATTCAAAGATACTTTTGGGATTGGACTAGTGGAACAGGCCTGCACTGTAGCCAGTGTCTGGGTCCTTAAAAAGCTTGCACTGCATGGAAGAATGAGCTGCTGCCTTGAAGAGAAGACATGCCTTACTTCAGGGCTAAGAAACAAGCGCTGGAGGGACAGTCATTACTGATAACTCATCTTGGATTTTTGCCAGGTTCCTACTGACTGAACCATACTTTTCAGTAACAGTGGGGTTCTGCACATGCTAATAAAGAGGCAGGCAGCAGAGCAACTCCTCAGTGAATTTCCTTTCTCCCCAAATGGCATAAGAGTTTGGAGCAACCTCGCACAATTATTTCATAAAACACTGATTTTCAGTTTGAAGATTGAAAACTGGAGCCCCCCCACCCAGATCTTGCTGGGAGGAGTCATACAGCTTTGCAGCACTGTACCCTCACTTTTGTGTGGAAAAAAAAAGCATTGAAATATGTGAAATCTGAGGTTTTTTTCATGCTTCAGCGTATAAATAGTGATGATGTGGAAACAGCATGAAAAACAAGATTTATAGGTCACAAGCTGGTGCAGGACATAATGAGGAAAGTGCCTCTGCAAATTTTTACATGGTTCTAATGAAACACCATCTTTAATAAAACATGACTGTTTATGATATAACACTTACTGGTCTCGTCTTGCAAACACTACTAAAGTCAAACTCCCACCAAGGTCAATGGGAACTTGGCCAAGGTAAGAGGGTCAGAAACAAGTTCATATGATGCAGAAGGCAAGTTGTATGGGAGGAACTGGTATAGATTGGATCATTCTCTTTGCCAACTAATGCTTACGGAAAGCTCACAGCTCTTATTTCAAGGGGATAAGGATCCTGACTATTTTTGTGTGAGAGGGTTGGAGGTAACATAAAACTATCAGTTTTTGTATCATCAGTAAAACCTCAGATTTTTGACATGGGAGACTTCAGAACTCAATCTAGATTTAAAAAAACCGAACAAGTTCTTCCCTTTCCCAGGAAACCAAGGTTTGGGTATGAACATGGAGGCAGTTCTTAAAAAATGAAAACTGTTAATTATCTCAGATTCATTATTTGTCTTTATTTTTTCTTTTATTTATTTATTACAGTGAGCAGGATTTTTCACCTGCAAAAAAAAAAATGTCAATAAGGCAGAAGGCTGCTCATTTACCTGCCCTGATGCCAAGTGCAGGTACATGGCTCTGACCTTCCTTGTACCATGTCCCATTCCTCACAGATGATCTCCATATTCCTCCAGTGCTTCACACTCAGATCTGTGCTCCAGAGTCCGAAATGGGACTCTCACTCCCCACTACAGCTCGTAGTCCCTGTGCCCTAACACTGGGCTCTCCTTCAGTCCATTGCTCAGGGCTCCCAGCCCCTACCCATTCAGCCCCATCCCAACTCTTGGCTCAAAACCCCATTCCCACTCGGGGCTCCAAGCCCCATCTCCTGACCTACACTGAACCTCATCCCCTGCCCCACAGTGGGCTACAATCCCCATATCTCTTTATCCCAGGAGCTTCATACATAGCCCCTGTAGGCTCAGGGCCCCACACCGCTGGAACCTCACTCCCAGCTCCCTTAATGCCACCTCAGAGCTTGCAGTGAGTCTAGGCACTACCCCAGGTCCCTTCCTGACCTGGGGCCCTGTCTCAGAGCTCATTGTGAGTCTAAGCTCCTGCTTTGTCCTTTGGGGTGTTCTCCCCTAGACTTTCCCCTCCACAGGGTCACCCACAAGGCAGCAAAGGCTGAGGCTTTCTGGCACTGCATACTCACCCTTCACTGGGGAGGCCCAAGGTGTGGCATTTCCTGGAGACTGCCCCACCATTGGCAGTCCCACCATACCATCCAGCCCCAGCAGGGTGCAGTTTTAGGTCATGCCCCAGGACCAGGAGCCTCCAGCCATCCCCATAGCTCCCGCCCTTACCTCCAAGATGTCATGAGCAACAGCTCCAGCTGAGTGGTGTTCTCCCAGATGCAAGTAGCAGACTGCTGGTCGTGCTGTTCAGAGCCCAGTGCTTTTAGGGAACAGCTGGGCCCTGTTCCCCAATCAGGCAGCTGTGCCTAATTGGGATAGCAACCAGCTGCAGGCTGCCTTGCTGTTGCTCACATCCCTGGACTTTTTCTAATTTTGTCTGTTCCCCCAAAACTGGGACTCAGGCTCCCCTGTTCTAGGGTCTTGTTGCTGGTGTAACTTTATCTTGTGTTATGGGACAGCATGGTATATGCTCCCAGTTCCCAGACTGTTTTCTGGACTATGTGTCCTTGTCGTGTTAAACAACCTGTCTGCCTTGAAGGCTGCGATCTCATAGTATAGCATGCCCCCCTCAATTCTCAGGCTATGTGTCCACCCATTAGCCTTGTTGTGTTAGACAGCCTGCCTGCTTCCAAGGCTGGAGAAACTGTATGTGTGAGACCTAGGCTTCTTAGAAATTAGTAAAACCCAGGTGCCTATCCTGAACCATTATAATGTGTATATTTATACCTATAAGACAATTCCCCAAAAATAAACCTTTAAAAGACCATTTCTAAGCCAACATCTTGCATTATGGGCTCAGTTTTCAGGACTGTCTGAACAAAACAACTCTACTTTTGATGTTAAACATTATCTTTGCAAAAGAACAGTAAAACCCTATTTTTTTTATTTAATTAAAGCTTGTGCTTCTGGAGATATTTGTATTTTGTGGCTACAAGTGCTGAAATGAACACAGTTTGAAAGGTACTGTAATAGCTTCAATCAGCAACGACATACAAGGACCTATTCTCTGACTGCTTCTCCTGCACGTTTCCATTCTTGTAGATTCATTTTTGTTTAATCATACTGGAATTTGTGTCCTTCTTTAAGGATACCTGTATGGGAGAGTATGTAAGAAAGAATATTATCAATGTATTTTTCCCCCTCAATTACACTTCTTTTAGGAACATGTGAATTACCACACTCAGGATCCAACTAGCCGACATTCTGGGACAGACATTCCTAAACCGGTTTGTGCCAAACCAGTTAAGTTTGATACTATATTCAACCAGGTTTATCTCAAACCGGTTTCAGCCATTCTCAAACGGGTTTATATGCACTGACCATCTGTTCTGTTACAGGTTTAAACCAGTTTCTGATCACTTAAACTGGTTTATGTGTAACGTCTGTTCCCTAGCCCAATAGAGGCCAAGAAATAGATACTTCAGAGGAACAGAGAAGCAGGAAGATAAATGATAATTTGCCACTTCCCCTCACATAGGTATTCTATGTGAGGGGAAGTGGTAAAGCCTAGTAGTAATCTATTGAATATTCAAAGCCTAGTAGCTTTGAATATTCAATGGGTTACTCATAGAAACATGAAATCACGTTTTGAATCTTGCTGTATTTGGGGCTATCTATTTTTTAATATAGGTTATACCTGCTTCTTTCCCCGATTTGAATAAGAGTATAGTGTGCATGAAAGATTGTCCAAAATCTCCCCCAACTATATAGTTGGTACAATAAAAAATACCACAAAAAGACCTTGCCTCTCTAACCCTATCTACTGCAGTTTAACTGTGCATTGTATTTTCTTTCATCACGTGAAATGTACCACCTTATCACTTAATTGAATATCCTCATTCTTTTGAGAGAGGGAGTAAAGAAGTTCCAACTCTATCTTCCCTACACACAAGGAGATGGTTAGTGATGTTAATCTGAATTCAGGCAGCAGTCAAGGACCTGCCCTACCGTCTGCCTGTCTTTTTTGACCCATTCATTATCTTGTGTTTTTATCATATACCCTTTTACTTTTCACTACTTGCACTTCTGACACTTAGGGTTAGCACAGAATCTGTTCCTAGAGTTACAAATCACCCTCCTTCCACAAGGGAACACAGAGCTAGCTGACAAATTATAAAGTAACAAGTCACACCAAATCAAGGGAAGAAGTAGACTGTTCAGACACGTGAACTTGCTTGAATTCAGGGTGCCCTGCAGCTCAGTAACTCAGTACTACAATCTTGTCATGAGTTAGCAATGCAAAGCCTTTCAAGAGGCTCATAAATCTGCCAAACATGCCACAGATGATCCCACCTGTCCTGATTGGTCTCCTTGGATTCACTTGAGTGCCGTTAAGTCTTCCTGATCTACTTTGTTTTGAGAGTATCATACCTTTAAGTAAACCACCACTATAGTTTGTCACCCCTTGAAAACCGTTGCTTCATAAACTTTTTTGCTCTGAATCACAATAGGTGAGTTCACCTACCCCTCTGCACTACCTCTCTGCATTATACATTTCTTTTATCCCTTCTCATAATTAGGACAGTTACTTTCAGTTGTAATTGTTGCTATCTCTTGTTCATTCCCGCATAGATTTTAAGGCATAACATTATCGTGGGTTTTTTCTGGCCTTTTTAGGAGGTAAAAGAATTTCATCCAGTTATCCCTACATTGGTCAAATAATGCATTGATATTGATCAGAAAGAATAGAGATACTAAAATCACTGACTTCTTAGGAGGTTGCAAAATGAGGAAGGCAATATTAAGATCTAAGGGTAACTTGCCAAACTGTGATTCCATTTTGAACAAATATGAAAAATGTAAGTATTAAAAGAGAGAAAAGAAAAAAAATTGCATCCCTGATCTATTTTTCATTAGCATGAGAGAATTTTGTCTTTTCTCACAATGGTTAAAACTAAACATCTTGGAGAGCCTAATGAAGTGAATAATCATACCCTGGGGATGGGAGGTGCTTGGCTCAGGTCCCATGCAGGAAAATGCCTTCTTGAATTTACCGCAGAAAGACACGCTTACAATAGTCAAAAGTTCAGGATTAGGCCTACAATGTTCTGACAATCGATATTTACTTATAATAATTGCACACCCTTTTTTTGTTTGCTTGCTTTTGGTGATAGGAGCAAATCAAAAGTGAGGGCTAAAGCCTGCTGCCATTTTGAATCACCTTTTGCTGTCCCTGTATCCTACCAGGGGTTTATCAGGGAATTATTTCTGCAATTTGCCCAGCATTTTCTGTGAGGTACTAACTTACTGAAGAGTCAGCTCAACTCATAGAGGTACTCAGCATCTCTCAGGATCAAGTTTCCTATCTGAATCTAGACAGACTGGATTTACAACTTGTCAGTAATAATCCACCATAAACAAGGTGACAGGGCGCCAAAGATCAGCATGGCTGGATGGTTAGCACATTTGTCCCATACAGCTGAGAGCCTTTCATTATTACACTATGACTTAGTCTTAAAGTAAAAAAATAACAGCCTTATTCAGTGCCCCTACTGTGGCTGGATGCCTGGAATTTCCTTGAGACAATAGCAATGTAGCTTGTTGAGAGTAGAAATCTATTTAGTGTCCTGTATCATCAAACAGAATTATGAATGTATTTTAGTAAGAGAATTTTATGAAAGTGTTCAATTGGGTGAGCCCCAGTGGCACCCAACTGTATTTATTACACTCCAGTTTGACCTGGGTTATCGGTGATAACATGTATAAGGAGATGTAATGGACTGCAATGGCAGCTGGACTCCATTTCCCAGCAGCTTACTGGGGAAAGGGGAAGGAAGCCAAAGGGAAGCTGGGGTTTGCATGTGCAGATTAACAGTTGGGAGAAAGATTGTGGGAGCAGTAGGCTGCAGTGAGCAAATAATGCAGCAGAGACATAGAGGCTGCATCAGATCTGATCCTGTATGGCTGCAGCTGGTGAAACGAGCAGCAGAGACTGCTAGGCTGCAGCTGGCAAGACATGTAGGAGAAATCCAGGAGCTGTGAGGGGCTGACGCAGTGAGCCAGAGGTGCGGAGCGTGAGTGGGGAGCCCACATGTGCAGCAGAGCTGATCTGGCAGGTCACAGCAGCAGAGTCTTAGGCATAGAGCCAGGTGCGTGGGAACCAGGTGTTCAGGGGAGGATCTGAAGCTGGTTTGAGAGCTCCACCAGAGATGTAGGAGAGCCAAAGGATCCCTCCATGTAAATATCTAATTGTTAGTGTCACTACTTATTTTGTTATCTACTGCTGAAGAATTTTTACCACTGGGCAACTGTTTACCAGCTGTTATCCTTATTCTAAGTGTCTGTACTTTAACGCCTATCTACCTGGTATGTTCACCCCAAGTATATGTACTTTAATGTTTATCTGCCTGTTCCCTTTATCTTGTGTATGTATCCTAATGTACTCACTTGTATCTTTCCCATCTCCTAAACCCATTGGCCTGTAACCTTCCAATATCCCACACATAAATCTTGAGAATTCTCCATTGGCTCCCATGTGGTTTCTGGGGTATGCTGTACTGGAAACAGCCAGGTTTGACTCTCAGATTTCCAGGAATTATGACAAATAAATGGCAAATGCATTAAGTTGTCAGCTCTGTATATTTCCTATGGATATTCCACATTACACATGGAAATCTACGCTGCTATTTTAATGCAAGCACTTTTCAGAGTAGAAATTCTTTATATTAGTTAATGTTAGAAAAAAAATGTCCTAAATTAAATCCCTGGATTCGGCACCCTCAACATTTGTGGGAAGCATTTGGGACAAATCTGGATTTTGCTGTTAGAATGAAATTCAGCCCCATAAAGGGGCAAACAAAAACACCAAATAAAACGTAAACGTTTTCAAGGATAGGAAATCCAGATTTGGTACCAAGCTATCAGCTTTGGAGTACTGATTCATCTTTATTCACTCCAACTTATGCTATCAGAGATATTTCAGGTTATGATACTACAGGCGGCATTCTGTCCACAGATGTGCATATATAATTTGGCATCAATAGGAGATACATGGACATATCTGAAAATAGAATAGAGGCCCAAATTATTATTTTTCTTATTGAATTATTTATGTGCAGCGCTCATGGTACAGCTGCTAATTTATAGTGTTTTCTTTTCAGCAGCTATCATTTCTCTAAAGTTGTAAGAGTGTTATTTTACATATAAATTCGTTGTTGAACATACCAGATTGTGCCATCACTTTAGATCTTTTTTTTTAAAAAAAAACAATTTTGCTTTAGCTTTCAATGCTTTCCTTATCAACCAAAAGATATAAAAATGGTTGATTGAAGGATTTTTGTGTTCATTATTTATTTAATTCTAGGTGCTACAGTTTAAGAAAATTAATTTCAGCTTTGTTGAAAATTCTTGTCTTTCTTTTCTAAATAACAGTAGTAATCAAATACATTTTTGTTCAAATTCCTGCTGAACACATATGATGTAAAACACAAACTTTTAACACATCTTTTTATGCTCTTTCATATGCATTTAAGAAAAGGGCCAAAATAACAAGATAAATGAATTTTTTTCCTCTAAAAATAAATAAACTAGACATCCTTATGACACTGAATCATGTATAGCAGTATTAAGTTTCTATTATGTATTTTCCCCTTGTGTGCGAATAAAAATACTAATCTTATTGGTGTGTTTCATTTAAAGTTTAAAAAAGTGTTTGTGCATATGTGTACTTTTTATATGCCCAGTCCTAGGATTTTAAGCCACTGTAACTGATGTATGTGTTAGGGGAAATGCAGCCTATTTCATAGTTTCATAGTTTCTAGGGTTGGAAGGGACCTGAGCAGATCATCTAGTCTGACCCCCTGCCATGGCAGGAAAGAATACCGGGGTCAAACAACCCCAGCAAGATGTTCATCTAACCTTCTCTTGAACACCCCCAGGGTAGGAGCCTGCACCACTTCTCTTGGAAGTTGGTTCCAGGCCCTAGCCGCCCTGACTGTGAAGTAGCGCCTCCTGATATCTAACCTAAACCTACCCTCTGCCAGCTTGTGACCGTTACTCCTGGTCACTCCTGGCAGTGCTCAGGGGAACAGTGACTCCCTCAATGCCTGCTGGTCCCCCCTGACTAGTTTATAACAGGCCACAAGATCCCCCCTCAGCCTTCTCTTCTGGAGGCTGAACAGGTTCAGGTCGTGTACCTTGTCCTCATAGGGCCTGCCCTGTTGACCCCCGATCATATGAGTGGCCCTCCTCTGGACCCTCTCCATGCTGTCCACATCCCTCTTGAAGTGTGGCACCCAGAATTGGATGCAGTACTTCAGCTGCGGCCTGACCACTGCCACATAGAGGGGGAGGATCACCTCTTTGGACCTGCTCGAGATGCATCTGTGGATGCATGACAAGGTGCGGTTGGCCTTCCTAACTGCCTCTCCACACTGCTGGCCCATGTTCATCTTGGAGTCAATGATGACCCCCAGATCCCTTTCCGCCTCCGTGCTGACAAGAGGGGAGTTCCCTAACCTGTAGGTATGGTGCCGGTTGTTCCTCCCGAGGTGCATCACCTTGCACTTGTCTGTGGTGAATCCCATCCTATTCTCATCCGCCCACCCTTGTAACCTGTCCAGATCTGATTGTAGCCTGTTGCACCCTTCCAGTGTGCCCACGTCCCCCCACATCTTAGTGTCATCAGCAAATTTGAACAGGGTGCTTTTTACCCCCTCGTCCAAATCACTGATGAAGATGTTGAACAGTGCGGGTCCGAGGACCGAGCCCTGCGGAACCCCACTGCCCACGTCCTTCCGGGTTGAGAAGGACCCGTCCACTACCACCCTCTGGGTGCGGCCCTCCAGCCAGTTGGTGATCCATTTGACTGTGTGAGTGTCTACACCACAGCCCCCCAGTTTCTTAATGAGGGAGAGAGACAGTGTCAAAAGCCTTCCGGAAGTCCAGGAAGACTACGTCCACTGCTACCCCTGCATCAAATGATCTGGTGATCTGATCGTAAAAGGCCACCAGGTTGGTGTGACAGGACCTGCCACTCATGAACCCGTGTTGGTTGCCCCTAAGCATGCAGTGTCCTGCTGGCCCCTCCTGGCTGTGTGCCAGCATAATTTTCTCGAACAGCTTGCCTAGGATCGAGGTAAGACTAACAGGCCTATAGTTTCCCGGGTCCTCCTTCCTGCCTTTTTTGAAGATGGGGACCACGTAGGCCCTCTTCCAGTCCCCCGTTACCTCACCAGAGCACTACGAGTGCTCGTAAAGCCGTGCCAGGAGACTTGCAATGACCTCGGCCAGTTCCTTTAGAACTCTAGGGTAGAGATCATCCGGGCCGGCTGACTTGAATACGTCCAACCCCTCCAGAAGCTCCCTAACTAAATCCTCGCTAACCCGTGGCCCAGGTGTGCCTCCCACGGGGCCCGAGGAGGGCGTAGCAGGGAGGTGGCTATTCTGGTCCCTACTTAGGAAGATGGAGGCAAAGAAATCGTTAAACATGTTAGCTTTGCCGTCTGGTGTGACGACCAAGTTTCCCATCGCATCCTGCAAGGGCCCCACATTACCCAGGACCTTCTTTTTACCCACTATGTATTTAAAAAAGGACTTCTTATTGTCCTTAATCTAGGAAGCTAGTCCCAGTTCCATCTCTGCCTTGGCGTTCCTAAATGCCCCCCTACATCCCCGAGCAACTACAGAATAGTCCTCCCCGGTGATGACCCCTTCTTTCCATTGGGTGTAAGCCTCCTTTTTAGCAAGGAGACATTCCCGGATGCTTTTGGTGAGCCACGGAGGCTTGTGTGCTCTCCTACTCCCTTTGATCCTCATTGGGATTACCTTCCTTTGGGCTTGGAGGATCGTCTCCTTAAGGAGCGACCACTCTCCTTGGACACCTGGCTCCCCTCCCCTGCAGGACCTCAGCGCTTCTCCAACTATCCTCCTTAGCTCATTGAAGTTTGCCCTCCTAAAATCTAGGGCCGCTGCCTTACTGCATGCCTTTGCCACCTTGCGCTGGATGGTGAATTCGAGCAGGTGATGATCGCTGTCGCCCAGGTGGTCAAGCACCCACAGCCCCCTCACCAGGTCATCACCCATGGCCAGCACTAGGTCCAACAAGGCGTCTCCCCTGGTGAGGCTGTGCACCTCCTGGGTTAGATGGAGGTCCTGCACTCTGACCAAGAACTTACGTGAGCGTTCATACCTGGCTGACTGTTCTTCCCAGCAGATGTCTGGGAAGTTCAGGTCCCCCGTGACTACCACATCCTTAGCCTTCACTACCTCTGTGAGGTGACCCAAGAATCCCTGGTCAAGCTCTTCTCCCTCATTGGGAGGTCTGTAGTAGACCCCTACCGTTAAGTCTCTTCAATGATTCTACAACCCTTTACTCAAATGCTAATAAATCATAGTGTCATAGGGCTGAAAAGGGCCCAGGAGTCCAGCCCTATGCTCAAGGAAGTATCATCTTTTTTTGAACCATCTCAATCATCTATACCATCTCACCTGTAATATATGTGTCTATCTCAGTGGCTTTCAGCCTTTTTCAAGTCAGGGTACCCCTCCACAATGATTTTGAATTTGGAAGCATCCCTGGTTGAGAAACTCCGTTGTGGTTACTCTGCTTATTCAGTGCTTCTCAACCACGGTCCTGCTTACTCCAGTGCTTAACCACCCTCATAGTTAGAAAGTTTTTCTTAATATCCAACTTAAATCTCCCCTTTTTCAGTTTAAGACTGACCTTTACTCCTTGTTTGTTCCCGGTGGACACAGAAAATAGTCTATGACCATCCTCTTTAGAACCATCCTCAAATTCTGTGGACACATCTGTGACTCACCTCAAAACTCATCAATGAGCCGTGGTAGACATCACCCTTGAATTGCCAACAACAATATAAAACTGGCTAGCCATCCTAAATTCAACCCTCATTATACATTAGATTAATCAATTTCTACCGTTAGGGGAGATTTCTGTCCTTGCAGAAAGGGGGGCAAAATTAAGTCTAATCTTCAGCTTCCCAAATCAGAACTTTTCTTACATTCAGCACTAGCTACAGCCAATTTTGGACAATGATAAAAAGGATCCTGTGTTACTTGTTGTCACAGATTCATTTAAACACATTACACATGTCAAAAACTGAGGTCTTATCCTGTTCCCATTAGAGGCAGTGAAAGTTTTACTATGAATTTCAGTTGCCATAGGATTGGCTGCTTGTGTTGAGAGATTATTTATCCTTCATTTTTGCATGCACAGCAATTCTCATCAAATACTAAACAATGCCAGCCGGATTTAAAATTGAAATCAAAATTATTTTAATTACCTTAAATGTTTTACTTTTTTACAAAATAAATGCATAAATAGGATCTTCTCAAACATGCCTAGCAGGATTCATTTAAACGCTTCATGCAAATAGACTGTTCTCTGCTTCCTTGTTTGGTTTGTTTTTCCTTTTCTGATTCAGAAACCTAATAGTAAATGAATGAAACATAATTATGCAAATATGTTAAATCCCATTGATGGGCTGGATGCAGGCAATGCTAGAGCAAAGCTGGAAAGCTGATGGCAGCATTTATGTTTTGTGGTTTATTTGGTACCGAAACACTTTTGTAGTTAAGTACCAAAAGATCAGATAGGCCCCTAGTGAGATTTACAAAGACTCTTAAGTCCATGAGGTGCATAGTTCTCATTGAATTTTGCTGATGTCTATGCAAAAGCTGTGCTAATGTAGGAAAACAGAATTGCATTTCTATGTCTTACTAAACTAATATGTGGTTTAGCAATGTTCCATGATGTCCTTAAAGCAAATACAAAATTAAAAATAAGTGTGATACATTCACATATACATTCACACACACTGTAAAATTACTGTGAGAAGAATACTTTGTACAGTACCTGGAATCTCTAGCAGTAATATTTGAGCTGTTCGTAATGAAATGTTATAGGAAATTATAGATTACTAGCCATAACTTTACTGGAAAAAAACAAAAGTTATTTCCAAGCCTGTCTGGAAAGGTGTATCATAAATCAGGGCAAAAAGTATATGACAAAGGACTTTTGTAGCTAACATTTCCCTACTGGCAAGAACTGAGGAAAAACCTAAGAAAAAAGGAGTGACATTACTGATTTTATATGCAATTTATGGAGGAAAATAATGCTTTTGATACTAAGGACAGATCCAAAAAGGCATTTAAGCACTTACAAAAGGTTTCAAAGTGGCCACTTAGGTATTTAAGTAGGACTTAGGTGACGTTCAAGCACCTATGTTCCAAAAAGCAATTCTAAGTGGTCTTGTACAAGCAGCTGCAGGTGCCCGGATTTTTTCCTCCATTTTGAAGAGCCAAGTTCTTTAAGCACTAAGTAGTCCAGCGGGGCTTCTACGCATGTTCAGAAGACCTTAACACAGACCTTAAGCTCTATTATGTTTCAAATTGTATCTAGAAGGTTCTTAACCTCAACCTAAGTCCCTCAAAAGGCCTTTGCTGCTAGGGGGGAGAGCAGAAAAGCATACTGTTGTCAGCACTGAACTCAACTCTAAGACAATGATGGTAAAATGCACCATTTTCCCAACAGCATCTAGATTAGAACACTTAGCTGGGAAACTGGGCAATAGACTGCTTTGGGATGTCCTAGGGCCTACATTTAGGCATCTCAAGGCTCTCTGAGTTATTCCAGATAAGTGCCTACTGTTCCATATTCTCTGTGAAGGGGCCTGGGCAACTGATTCAGAATAATTTTTAGGCCCCTCTTAAATCTCTCCATTATAAGAATCCTAGGTTCTCAGTTTGAATTGTCCTCCAGAGCAAGAATTCGATATACGTGATTGGAAGCCCCTCTATACCTGTAACAGACCAGAAGTTCACCACACACAGACTGGTTTAAAAATGGCAAAACTTGGTCTAAGATTTTCCCTCTCCCTTCTCCCCCACCAAAGGGAAAATTTGCTACTGACTTGAACTACACCATTTACATAAACCTATGTAACTTAGATTGATTCCGCCTCAGGCTCTTTGAAAGTCTCCACATACCCACGGTGTTATTTACCTGCCTAACTTTAAATGACCAATCTAAAGAAAACCAACCTACTTGTTCAGGCCCTTGAGAGTCTGTAGATGTCTAAGTTTTAGCTAGGAAAATTACTTAAGCACCTGAAATTCTGCTATTGCACATGTGCAGAATTGCCACTATCTTAGCTGAGCTGAGCATCCTGGTACCTATCTAATGCATAAGACTTTTTGGGATTTATAAATTAGGTATCTCTGAATCTTGGTTGCCTGAGAAGCCACATCTATTAGATGTACTCAGAATATGCCCAATACACATCAACAACGTTGAGTTTCACATAAAAGCCACCAGCCACGGCCACTTTCATTCAAGAAAATAGCTGCAGGAGAATGAGGTGGCACCACTTCCCTTTTATATAACTTAGTGATTATAACCTTTGTGCAGGAAGAGGCGAATCTAGTTCAATATCCTCCTCTGAGAACTCTGAGGAGAGTACTCCAACTAGCAGGTTATAGGCTAGTCTGAATACAGGTACCGGGACACTTCCCACTCATCCTGTTGAAGTGAAACCATTATGCAGAAAAGAACTGAAGTTTCATGTCACCAAAAGGGAACAAATGAGAAGTAGCATAACTGTATAGCATAATTTAGAAAACAAGAGACATTAGTTCTGGGGCCTGCTCTAGAAGTTGCCTATATCTTGAATTAAGGAATCACTGGGCAAAACAAATAAACATATGCTTTCATAGGTACTACTGCTTCTATCTTATCTACTCAAGCAATTGTCCTGTGATAGAATGAGTTGAAATGATGTGTTCTTGACAAATCCATGTTGACTGTTCCTTACATTATGTAGGTGGTCACAAATAGATTAATTTAGAAGTAAGGGTGGACCTTTGAAGTTGTTGAGCAGTGACTGGCAGTTTTCCAGCAGTAGACCAGAATGACCCAGGCCAGCTCCAAGGTAGGCTAGTGTTAAGACCTAGCTGCTTCTAGGGCTGTGCAAAGCTTCGGTCCCTAATTTGATTCAGCAGAGATTTGGCCCAATTCAGTGGCTGAATCTCTGAATCCAAATTGAATCAGAGGACCCTTTAATCTCTCCGAATTGAATTGGAACCCTCCGAATTGATTTGGAGAGATTTGGAAATATTTGGAGATTTGGACATAAAGACACCTTTAAATGTTTTTTCTACATACCTCTAGGTAGCAGGGGATCATGAATGGTGAGATGCTGGGGTTCATGGAGTGTCCCACAGAAGTGTGAGGGACTCCTCAGAGCATCAGCAGCAGAGCCGGAAGTAGACCTCTGGGGAGCACACAAGGGGGCCCTCCCATACCCCTCTGGCTCGGTGACTGGTGCCATCCTGGGTCTGGGGGGGGCACCCAGGATCCCCCCATGGCTAATTGCTGAGCTGGGGGATCACAGGGGGCCCCCCCAGCATGCTCCCCGGCAGACCCGGAAGTGGACTGGAAGTACTTCTGGTCCACTTCTGGGCTCACCACCAAGCATGTGGAGGGCCCCCCTGCACTCCTGTGGGACGCTCCATGTGCCCCAGCATCGCAGCAATCATGAGCCATGCCTGGTACCTCAAGATATGTAAAAAAAGCTTTTAAAGCTGTGTCTATAGCCAAATCGCTGATTCTCCAAATCAGCATTGAATCTTCAGATTTGGATTCAGCTGAATTGAATCAGGGACAGTAATCTAAATCAATGAATCAAATCACTGTCTCTGATTTGAATCACTGTCTTGATTCGATTCGGCCAAATCTGATTCAGAGATTTGGCTGCTGCCGAATCTTTGAATCTCTGTGTCAGCTAGGCCAGGTCCATCCCCCGCCCCTCTCCCAACCTGGCAATGGCTGCCCCAGCTCCTGGCACTTGTTAAAAAAAAGCCCCACTCACCAGGTGCTGCCAGACAGGGGGTAATCCCTGCTTCTCCCCACTGCCCCACACTGAATGGGGGGCTCTGCACGAGCCCCCGATCCCCCCTTGCTCCCCCAGCCCCCCCCACAGGTGCCTGACCTAGGCCAGCTCCATCCCTTTAAGAAAAAACAAATGAAAAACTCACCACTCCTGCTGGCGGGGGGGGTGATCCCCACTGCCCCTCATTGCCCCATGCCATATGGGGGGCTCTGCATAAGCCCCCAAAGCCCTGAGGCCACTGCAGGCACAGTGAGTCTTGAGACTTCTTTCTATTGTTTTTTTTTTTCTTAAAGGGTTGGAGCTGGCCCAGGCGAGGCACCCATGGAGAATGGTGGGGGTGGGGTCAGGGGGCTCGTGATTCAGAGATTTGGCAGAGATTCAGAGATTTCATAGTTTCATAGTTGTTAGCATCAGAAGGGACCTAAGCAGATCATCACGCTTGATCCCCTGCCATGGGCAGGAAAGAATGCTGGGATCAAACGACCCCAGCTATGTGATTATCCAGCCTCCTTTTGAAGACCCCCAGGGTAGGGGCGAGCACCACTTCCCTTGGTAGTTGGTTCCAGATCCTAGCCACCCTGACTGTAAAGTCATGCCTCCTCATGTCTAGCCTGAACCTACTCTCAGTCAGGTTATGGCCATTATTCCTTGTAGCTCTAAGTAGTGCTGGTCCCCCTTGGCAAGTTTGTAGGTGGCCACCAGATCCCCTCTAGCCTTCTTTTGTGTAGGCTGAACAGGTTCAGATCCCGTAGTCTCTCCTCATAGGGCCTACCCTGCTTCCCCCGATCATGCGAGTGGCCCTCCTCTGGACCCTCTCGATGCTATCCACATCCCTCCTGAAGTGCGGCGCCCAGAACTGGTTGCAATACTCCAACTGTGGCCTGACCAATGTCACATACAGGGGGAGAATCACCTCCTTGGACCTACTCATGATGAATCTATGAATTCATGACAAGGTGCAGTTGGCCTTCCTGACTGCATCCCCACATTGGCGGCCCATGTTCATCTTGGAATCAATAATGATTCCAAAATCCTTTTCTGCCTCTGTGCTGACAAGAAGAGAATTCCCCAGCCTATAGGTATGCTGCTGATTTTTTCTCCCCAGGTGCAATACCTTTCACTTGTCCGTATTGAAACCCATCCTATTCTCATCTGCCCACCTCTGTAACCTGTCCAGATCTAGTTGTAGCCTTTCCCTCACTTCTAACGTGCTCACTTCTCCCCACATCTTTGTGTCATCTGTGAACTTGAACAAGGTGCTTTTCACCCCCTTGTCCAAGTCGCTAATGAAAATATTGAACAGTGCGGGCCCGAGGACCAAGCCCTCGGGAACCCCACTGCCCACATCCCTCCAGGTCGAAAAAGACCCATCCACCACCACTCTCTGGGTGTGGCCCTCCAGCCAATTTGTGACCCAGCTGACTGTAGGCATCGACACCACAGTCGCCTAATTTTTTAATGAGGATGGGGTGAGAGACAGTGTTGAACACCTTCCTAAAGTCCAGAAAGACTACTTCCACCACAACACCTGCATCCAGGGCTTTTGTGACCTGGTCATAGAAGGCAACCAGGTTGGTCTGACAGGACCTGCCTCTAATGAACCGAAGTTGATTGCCTCTAAGCATAATCTTCCCTGCTGGTCCCTTGCAGATGTGGTCCTGGATAATTTTCTCAAAGAGCTTCCCCAGGACTGAGGTAAGACTAATGGGCCTATAATTTCCTGGGCCCTCCTTCCTCCCTTTTTTGAAAATGGGGACCACATTGGCCCTTTTCCAGTCCTGGCACCTTGCCAGGGCACCATGAGTGCTTGTAAAGCTGTGTCAAGGGTCCCGCAATGACCTCTGTCAGGTCCCTCAGCACTCTGGGGTGGAGATCATCAGGACTTGCTGATTTGAACACATCTAGTCCCTCCAGAAGTAGCCTGACTAGGTCCTCACTGACCCTGGGCCTGGCTGTGCCTCCCCTGGATCCATCCAGGGGAGGCACAGTTGGGGAGGATTCCCAGTTGGGGAGGATGTCCCTGTCCCTGCTCAGAAAAATAGAAGAAAAGAAACTGTTAAAGAGATTAGCTTTGACACCTGGCGCTACCACCAGATTACCAAGCATGTCCTGCAGAGGCCCCACCTTCTTTTTACCCGCTATGCATTTAAAAAAGAACTTGTTGTTATCCTTGATCTGGGTCACTAGTCCCAGTTTCATCACTGCCTTAGCCTTCCTAAAAGCTCCCCTACAATCTCGAGCAATGGAGGTATACTCCTCCTTGGTGAGGGCCCCTCCCTTCCATTGGGTGTACACCTCCTTTTTTGGCTTTCAGACATTCCTGGATGCTTGGTGAGCCATGGGGGCTTTTGAGTGTTCTTGCCCCCTTTGATCCATGTAGGGATTGTCACCCTTTGGGCTTGGAGGGTCATCTTCTTAAGGAATGACCACTCCTCTTGGACTCCCAACTCCCCTCCCCTCTGGGACCTCAGTGCCTCACTGACTAGTCTCCTTACCTCATTGAAATCCACCCACCTGAAGTCAAGGGCTGCTGTCTTGCTGTAGGCCTTTGACACCATGCACTGGATGGTGAATTCCAGTAGGCGATGATCGCTATCACCCAGGTGGTTGAGCACCCACAGTCCCCTCACCAGGTCGTTGCCTGTGACCAGAACCAGGTCTAACATGGCATTTCCCCTGGTGGGACTGTGCACCTCCTGGGTTAGATGGAGGTCCTGTAATCTTTTTCCAAAGATGCAGAGAGCTTTGAATCAATTTGGGCCTTTAAATTGGTCCCCTGATTTGATTCAGATTTGGAGATTCAGCCACTGAATCAGGCCCAATCTCCTCCAAATCAAATCACCACCCAAAGCTTCACATAGCCCTAGTGCTCAGGTAGCTACATTCAATTTTAAAGAAAATATCAAGCCTAAGCTAGTGAGATATGGCTTAGGGAGACATGTCAAATTGCACTTACTTTTACAAGTTATCCTTCACATCTCTGATGTTATGCATTTTTTTCCACATGGAATTTTTTGGGTATTATGGAATTAATCAGTTTATGAATTAAAACAAATTGATGTAGCTATCTTAGGTATTTCTAAAGCACCTATGACTTTGTTGTCAAAGCATTAAATCCTCTAAAATTCATGCATTTAAATAATGTTTTCAGCTAAGGAGATACTTTTGCATTTTCTATAATAGCAGTCCTGTTTTTTGGTGACAGTGCCAAAAATCCTGTTACAAGAAAGAGCTACAGCCAAGCGCTTTGCCATGATAGACACATTATAAAGGCTGACATACCTGCAATCTGTAAGCAAACAGTTGAACTTGAAAAGAATAGGACCTACATAACAAAACTTTCCCTGAATGACAGCATGCTTTAAATGACATTAGCAGCAAACATGTTGCAAATGTTACAATTAAAACACATTTCAAAGGGAGACAAATACCTTTTCATTTTAACACTCAGCCAAGTTAATTCTTTATCAAAAACAAAGACAAATCTTGCTGCCTGCTCTTTAAACATCAAAATGATCTATAGTATAGATATCAATATGAAACCTGGAAATGGATAATAATACTCCTCCCCACCCCCCTGCAGATTTCTGGCAGGAGATACAGTAGCCTGTTAAAAATTACCTTTTAAGTTTATGGCTTTTTCATACCAAGAGCTCATCTCTCACTTTCCCTTTCTCCCAGTCTGCCCCTTTTCATAGTTACTGCAGTTAGATCACTTTTACAATAATGATGTTCTCCTTGTGTGCATGTATTTGAAACCTTACTTACATCTTATAGGCTAATGATTGGTTTTGCCCCTCTGAACACTGAGATGTCAGTAGGTATTAATAATACTGTAAAAGAGATAACAGTATTTCCATAAATTGACCTTCTCTGCTGATAGCTTTGGCCCATTTTCTTCAGTTCAGTTTAATGATTTGAAGAGTGCTCAGTGATGAAACCATTCCAGGGCATAAATTATTCACTGCAGGGCAAAAAAAAGTTCCATTTCGTAATTTTCCCTCAGTGACTGAGTCTCTACAGGTGACATGTCTCTATAAGTAGAACAATCATTCTGACTCTTGTCAATTTGCTCAAATATTTAAGAAAATCAGCTGACAAAACGGAAAAAATCACCACGCAGAATGAATTCCTCTCCACAAATAAATCTGGTCTGAAGCACTTTTGCAGTAAAAAAATATTGCTGACTGTCTAATAGTATATAAAAACAAGAAAAATCCATTTTTATAAATGCTTTTACTATGTCATGTTAAGAAGGGGTTTAATTTAAAACATACAAATAAGAGAGATCAAGAAGAAAGATCAAAGGGCTAGACTAAAACTAACATGAATGACTGTAAATATTTTAAGGGTTTGAGACTGCCCATCACAGACAAATAAGCACAAAGTCAAATTAGACCTTCTATTTTAAAGATCAAAACAGAGCCAATCTGTAGATGGACCTTTTCATCTAAGTTGCATCTTTACGATCAAGGTCCAGCGTTTATACACTTCAGCACAATACTAACTTCTACTGAAATCTGGTGCAGAGAAATAATGCCATAGCTTACCCCAGGATTTTTTTCCCCATTCTTGGCATAGAAGTGTCTGTTGCTCATCCCTGGTTTCTCTTTCCTGACCACTTCCTTGAATTCACAGATCTGCCTGAGGTGCTGGGAGGGGGCCAACCTTCTGCTGAACTGCATTGTCTCCTATAGAGTCATTTTTCTTGAATTGTGAAAAATTTACTTTAAATACTGTATTATGACATACAACTAAATGGATGTGCACTGTGTAGAAATGCTTGGTTGTGCTGTTCAAGTAGAAATGCTAATCTAAATATATGTATAAGTTGGTCCTACAGATGTCCAAACTTTAGCCATGGAACTAGCTACCAATGTGCAATTTAATGGTACACTAAGTTTTCTTTAAGAATCACATTAACTGCCATGCAAGGAAACCATGCATTAATTAATGTCTGTGCAATCAGAGGCAGACAGCAGAGTCTTATTTGTCCCTGCATAATAAGCTCATTGAAAAGTTGGTTTTTTTTGTGTAATAACAACATTTCAGGGAGAAATTAAACTAAATTTTCACAAAAGATTTTTGCAATATTGCTTCCATTGGCTGGGCAGCTTTTTAAAAATAGCCTGTTAAGGTCTAAATCTTTATTGATATCTCTTTCCTCTAGTGCTGCTGAGACACCCAAATGCTAAGCCACAAGTCACCAATGAGGTCTTGAATAAAACAGCAAATATAGTATATGCATCATAATCTAGTGTGGCCCAAGATACAGGAAAATGTAATCTGATATAGGGAGCAACCTAGCTGTTCTAAGAGGTCTGTTTCCCAAATTATGTGAGATCTAAATCAAATTCATGTAGACCATCATTTTTTAGCAATTTGATGGATTTCCTTTCTCCTTTACCCTTATTACTGTGTAACTGAACAGAAGTTGTAATTCCTGAAGAGTCCCAGAATGGTTAATGCAGTTCAGGTATGGGCACTTGCCGGTTTCTGCACTTTGAAAGGTAATTGAATAGGAACAAGTACAAGTGCAATTGAATATGTAGGCTAGAGGCACTAAGTTGCAGCCTCAAAGAGGTCATGCTGAAATGAATTTTTAAAAAGGACTATAAAATTGCATCTAAGATAGATGGGGTGCAAAAGCAATATTTAAATGAAATTGTTATGGATATAAGTCACTTGCCAGGCATTCTAACTATTTCCAACATAAAATATGTTTTCACTTCATATATAAAACATTGTTATTATTCACATCTTATGTCATGTTAACATATTAAAACTTAAATGTTTAATGCATATATTAAAATTTTGTGTCATCATTAACACAGCTGATGAATACCCTTTAACAAAAATAATGGAAAAGATATGTCAAGGCAGATAATTTTTACAATTAGAATAAAAATATGCAACTTAAAGTGTGATAAGATAAAAACGTTTAATTCAGAGTTTCTCGATCCCTTTCTGTGCTCATGGGAATCCAACTGCCATTTGTTTTCCTTTTAAATGACATTTCAAATACTTTATTATAAACATAAATCACATCTCCTTTCGAGAAGGCAAATGACAAACTAAATTTGAGGTCTGACTTGCATTTCTATGCCCTACCCAAGACCAAATAGATGAGCAGTTTCTTTATAGATCGTATTTGAAGGATAAACAAAGAGAGGCAGTGGGTTATGGAAAACATGTCACTTGAAACTGACATCTGCCCTCATAATTCATGAGTGTCATACCCTGCCATGTCACCTCTGCAGACATCAGTTACACATCCTGGTTCACAAGTTCCATAGTAAAAGATTGGTATTATTTAAATAAGATTACGCCTCTAGCTTGTAAAATACATACCTTTCCCTTAGCCGTATATTTTGTTTCAAATAGTAAAATGTACAGTAAGTCTTCCAAATCAGATGGGACAGGCAGAATGGAGTGTGGACACGTGTGTGTACCTATGAATATGAACTGCCAAGGTTCTTTTGACACTGACCTTTCTCACAGTGAGGAGGACCATGAATGAGACTACTCGTGTAAGTAAAGTACTACTCAGGATAGGTAGGAATGGTGAAATTAGGCCCTTTGTGAGTTATCATGGACTGAATGATCTTTGTCAATCAAATGGGCAGCCCTTTGTCATACTGTTTTACACACCAGGGTACAGTTCTCAGGAATAGGTGATACACACCAGCCATTTAGATACTATAGCATGTGCCAATTCCTTATTGCTGGCAATCTTTAGCTTCTGGAATGGTGTGTGTTTTCATATCACCAGAGATTTTTTTTTTTCCTTTTTTCCATAAGGAATGAATTCCTCAGTGCCTCAGATTAAATCTGACCAACACACTGGATAGACAAGATTCAGTTCTGCTCCAATAACTGTACATACAAATGTCACAAATTCAAAGTCTATTATATCACCCCTGCAGAGTTAGAAATTAGGTTAGAAACCAATGTTAAAGTTGTGATATTTTTAAGTTTGCTTAGGCAATGTTCAGACATTTTTTTACGGTCCCCTCTGAACACTGTACAGTTGGAGTCATAATCTTCATCGATGGAAGAATAATATTTATTTTATAAATAAAAAGCCCTATTAAATATTGAAAATTCTGAAAACACAGAATTTTTTTCCCCTGTAATATATGTCTTTCCATAGCACCTGAAGGAGGGCTATGATAGCTCTTGCCTCTCTGAACCAGTGAGCTAATAAGGTGCCACCCTGCCCTACCTGCTTTCTGATTTCAGACTAACACAATTAATATATGTGCATGCAATTAATATATATATGTGATCCAGAGTTTCCAATTCTGGGGATTCAGTAAACAACTCTTGTGTTGTTGGTGTTTTTCTTAAAGTCTCGGCTCCTGGAGTCAAGGGATTGAAGAAAAATCGTAACTTTAAAAAATAAGAGAAGTTTCTATCCCACCTGGTTCCAGGAAAACATTGAAAATATGAAGCTTAAATAGTCATAAAGCAACTGATTATCATTTTATACATTTCTCAGTTTTTTTAGACAGGGTCATTACTTGTGAGGCCTGACTCATGCATGAAGTTGGCAGTACTCCCATCATGTGGTGGAAAGATTTTGCCAGCACTTGTTTGGAGTGATCTGTTTATTTCACCCATACTTTTGCCATTTCTGAATAATGGATTCATCCTAAATTCATACCGACAGTCTTTTTACCACACACATTCCATAGTTTACTTATGTGATGAATTTTTATAACACAGTATGGAGACACACTGGCCTTTTCATAGTTGCAGCATACTAAAATCCTGTCCTATTTCCCATATAAACATTGGGAAAGAAAATCAGTTTAGCCTGATAATTTGCCAGTTTTAATCAGAAGGCAGAATATGTTATTTCTGCAAAGCCTGAAAAAATGAATTCTACAGTTTTGGAACAATAAATAACGACATAATTTTAAATGGTTGCCTACTATGTCTTCATCTCACTCTAGCACAAAAGGGCTTAGAGATGGATTTTTAAAATGTGTTTAAAGGTGTATATACCTATCTACTGCGATTTCTAAAATGCCACTAATTCTCTCCTTTAAGTGCCTAATTAATTAAAAAAATCTACCCCCAATATCCTTCCATTTGGCTTATATAAAAGACCTTCAATGCTGCATATCCCTGAAAAAAATGCTCCTGCAATATTTGAAAAAAAATTGATTATAATTAAGTAAAACGAATAGCAACATTAGTTAGGCATAGCTTTGATCCACATCCAATAGTAATGTTAACTATTTCGAAGGAGGGGGGCTTTGTTAATAACAGTAATGACAGACTTTTAACTTCCCCCCTAATAAGAACAGGAGGGGACAGCAGCCATTTCGAAAGAGGATCGTAGTTCAGGGAATTCCATAATGGATAACATTTTGTGTCAGTCTGCACCAAATGAAAAAGAGCAGGCAGTTGCATGAATAATGGCTAAACATGACCACTAATCCCAAAATTGTCTCCACATGTAACCAATCCACAAGATTTCAGTAAATTTTGAATACATGGGTCATTTAATCTATCTGTATTATTTGTTGTTGGGATCATTTAGGATAAAATATGGTTTGCAATAGGGAGCTAAGTTTCTTCAAGGGCTTATTATTAAATTAGCTTTTACTCATAAGCTAATTAACCATTTTTTTCTTGTAAATGCTCAGAAAAATTTTGTTCACTGACAGAGTAATTGTCAGGAGCATTCAGATATAACAAAGTATTCTTTATATGAAACACTATTATATACAAATTGCAAAGTTTTCTCATCCTTAACTACATAAATGAAAGAGCTGCTTCCAGAAGAAGCCCCTGAAGTTCATAATTATGTTTGGTGGGGCGGGGGGTTATAGTTGTGGTTGCTTCATACTATGAGTTGCACCTGCAGAAATGTGCTGCTGAAAAAAAAGAAACTTTAGAGAATCTGATTTGTGATTGAATAATTGAAATACCTATTTTAGAAAGAGGAGAACATGCATCAAAATGTCATATTAACATTGCATAACCACTTCTGATCATGAATAAAATAATAAACAAATACATATTATTATAATAAAATAAATACATTATGAAACAATAATACTGAAAAAAATATATGTCACCAAAAATAAATATTACAAGATTCCACATATTTCTATCTATGGATTTGGGGGGTGGGGGGAGGCAGTATGAAATAAGCTATTTTTAAAAAGTATATAAAGATCAAAATTGTTCATGCAATTTCAACTTTATAATTTCCTAAGTTGTATTAATAGTGCAGCCTTTAAAAACTTGTTAACCTATTTTTTGTATGAAGTATATTTTAAATTACGTAATATACTAACCCTAGGATTTTTAAAAGTCACCTGTGGGAGATATAAGCACTGAAATCTCACTGCATCTGTGTCCCTAAACTCATTTGAAAAATTCCAACTTAAATGATTGATATAAATTAAATGCAGTGTTGTACCATCTAGTTTATTGTTATAATCTGTCTTGCTACAAAAAAGTAACCAGATACATACAGTTAGTATTATACTATTACAGTTCCTAATGCTAATACAGTTACTATTAACATGTCCCTTGACAACCTATCACACAAAGATGTCTGGTATATCATAGTTATATCCTTTTCTTAGTGCACAAATTTATAGTATTTCAAATGCTGCTGTGTGGTAACTGTTACATACTATTGGGTTTAAATACTATCTACTGTATGTATGTAGATACATATAGACAAACACACACACAGAGTAAATAGTATTTAAACCCAATAGTATGTAACAGTTACCACACAGCAGCATTTGAAATACTATACACATTCACATATCTATCTATCTAAAGACACCCATAGTCCAAAATAATTTCCAAAAATGCATAAAGTTAGGTTTCTAAAGTTAAGCCCAACTATGAACTAAAGAACTTCAGGTCTCTATTTTTTAAATATTTGAGCCATCTTTTTTCAGCAAGAAAGCCTGGGAAAAACATGCTAAATTTTTTTCAGGTAGAATTGAACCTATTCCCTTTCTAGAAAATAATGGAAGTTTGTAACATTTCAGGGAGGTAGAACATCTTTCCTGGACATATATTTTACCAAGCATTCCAATATTACCACAGCAAAGCTCAAGCCAAACATTAAGATTTCATCTGGGAATAAAAGTATTTACTTAAAAACTATCAAACGTATCCTGGTTTATGTTTATTTTACAGAAATGTTTGTTCAGTTAATGCACTGCAAATCAAATAAAATGTGTTTAATGATGGAAACATCAAACAAAGTGCTTCATGCAATCAAAAATGTAATAATGGAAAGAGATATATAAAACTCTGCTTCCAAGGAGACCCTAAGCCAGAACCTATAAGGTGCTAAACACTCTCAACTCTCCTTGGCACCTGGGGCAGATACAACTGAAATGTTCTCCACACAGAACTGGATTGGGAAGGCAAACTATGTTCAGGTTTTCTGCCCCTCGAATCCAGTTTTGGGCTGGTGCTATTTTAAGTTATGTCTCTGTGGGAATGCTTGTTTTGTTGGATGTTGGGCAGTGTGCTAACTTGTGTAATTTTACCGTCTCATGAGGCTTGTGCATTTCTCATGTTTTTACAGTCTGAGCTCAAATTACTGGCTTCAAAGTTTATGAAATTTCCCTTATTCAAAACATCAATCATTGTTCATTACTTTCACTGGGGCTGAAGCCAAACTACCATCAGCCAAGGTAGCTGTCATCTGCTACAGTCTTTGCAAGTAAAAAGCTGGACTGACCCTAATAAAGATGACTGCCACTTCTGACGCCTCTGTATGAGTGTAAAGCTGTCCTGGTGTCAAGGAAGATGGTCTCTTTAGTTTTGTATTACGAAAATTATTTATGAGTGGAATAGAGGAATCAGGGAACGCATTGAAGAGCTGGCAAATGGCAAAGAGAAAATTAAGAGAAGGTGAGGTTCAGGAGAGAGTCTGAGGGACCTGGGAAAGAAAGAGTAGAGTGCAGGGGTCTGTACATGACCCTGCGTTGCGGAAGCAGACTTTGGGCATGCAAATGTATGGGGAACAGGAGACAAAACAATGCAAAACAAAGTTTTGCATGCACTGTTGCTAGACCAAAGCAGAAGAGCAGAAGAGTAGGACATTGAAGGAATACAATGGAATAGCAGGAGGCAAGGGGATAATGTTTGCAGTGGCCTAAGGATAGGGGAGTACAAGGGGTATACTGTAGTCTAATATGATTTGGAAGAGAACTGGATGTGCTAGTGAGATAAGTGGGATGGGGAAGTGTTCGGGAGGGCAGTAGAAAGAAAAGCCCTCTACTGCCCTCCCAAACATCTCTCCTCATTCTAGGGTCTAGGACACAGTGGGCACATCTACATGAAACGTTACTGAGGACCTGGGTAATTAGCTTCACAGTTAAGCATCAGCATCTAAATGTACAGTGCTATTAAGCTGCAGTAAACTAATTAATGGTACCATAACACAGTAGTGCCCAATAGAAGTACTATCCTATGATGGCAATATTTAGTATGCCGAAACACATGTGTAGACAGTGATGGGGCTGATTGGGGCATGAGAGTACTTCAGTGCAGGGGCTTCCTGCTGGCTAGCCCCACACTGTAGCACCTACGTGCCCCAGTCAGCCTTTTTGCAGCGTGTTGAGTTGGGTTGGAGCAGCCCTGGGCTGAAAGGCTGACCTCCAGGGCCGTATGCCAGCCAGTGCTGTT
Source organism: Crocodylus siamensis (assembly GCF_052110815.1). Classification (NCBI taxonomy): domain Eukaryota; kingdom Metazoa; phylum Chordata; order Crocodylia; family Crocodylidae; genus Crocodylus; species Crocodylus siamensis. Next base: position 129,343,579 of record NC_143397.1, on the reverse strand, counting down.
CCACTCCAGCTCAATGTGCTGTAATCCCAGGTGCACGTGCAGATGTGGCACCCAGGAGTAATAAATGCTAGTGCAAATTGTGCCAAAGCTAATAGCATTGCATTAGTTGCACATTTAGATGTGCTCAGTAAGAGGAGACTGTCTGCAAAGACTCAAGAAGTAAACCTCCCAAAATAGATTATATTTTTTAAAAGCTTCTGATTTTGCAGGAGGGGGTGGCTTGATTCATAGGTTTTGAAGGTTTATATAAGTTGTTGGGGCAATACAGTTGTTCCAGTAACTCTTCATTGCAGAGTTAACACAGGAACTCGTCAAGAAATTGGTTCATCCAGACTTGCTTCCCCTGTTCACTACCAGAGCAGCTTAAAATATGCTGAAATGGGGCAAAGGACTAGAAACCAAAAGTCAAATGCAACATAAAAGTTTTCAGCTCAAAGCTGAGTGCCCTTCAAAGAGGCACCTAGGACTCTGCAAGATAATAATGAATGGTTCAAGGTGCTTAGAATCTTTGAAAGATGCCAGCCCCTGAGGCAGTGCAGTCATCCCTTCCCCAAATTAGACTCTCTGCTGTTATTAATGTAACAGGCTACGTTTTCAAACATGTATGTCTAATTAGCTTGCATGGGCAGAGCGAAAAATGCACACTTCGGCTGGTAACCATTTTGCATGTGTGCCTGTACCTTTTGTCCTGCTCCCAGTTTGCATATATGAGTGTCACTAGAGAGTGCAGCTTTGAAAATCTAGACCAGTGTACACCAGTCCTTTAAATACATAAAAATACATTTGGTGGTTAGAACATTGACTTACTTTTCTACTTTTTACATTTTAACAACTATAAATGCTATCTGTTCATTAAATGTCAGAAAATATAATATATGTGGTATTATTGAGTCTCAGCCATCTTTTATAAAACTGCTTTTTGAATGTAAATAGAGCGCGATATTGGGCTGTTCTAAACAGCAAAATCTTGAGAAGGATTTTTCCCCCCATTTCAGTTCAGTTCACTTCATTTTATTTTACTTTGCTGGAAAGTATGTCTTTGTAACTCACTGTGCTGGGCAATGTGCCCTGCTGTGACATGAGACGTCGGGTTCTGTCAGTCACGTCAACTTATGTGATGTGACGGAGCCTAATGTGATGTGACCAATGCCCTGCTGAATGTGTACTGTGTCACTGTGGTATACATGTGCTGGGTTGTATGTAAAGAAATGCAGTTAAAGAAACCAGGCTTCTCAGGGCAAGAAAATCTATCAATTTTTGTAACTGCAAGTGTAATCAGGTGCTTGCCAGATACACATGAAAATTCATATTAGTCCAACAAGGGAATGACTACTAAAGCACTAGGTTTGTTTGCTTGCTTGTTATTTTGTGTGTATATAATGGCTTCTCTTATCTGAAGATGAAATTCATTCATGAACAATGGATCAACAGAAGGTTTGTCTGCACTATGTTAAATTTCACTTGAATTCTAATTTGAGAGCAGCAAAAGCTTTTGAAGGCCTGGATGCTCAATGTGGATAAATTTCACTACTGATAATATCCCTTCTGAGTAATTAGCTGCACCACTGAAAAGAGATATGCTCGTGCAATATGTCTGTGCATGGAATTCCCAGCAAAGTCAATGGCAGTTCCATTGCTAAGTGCTTTGAGACTCAGATCCAAATTATGTCCACTGATACTTGAATAAGTTTTCCTGAAATATTTCATATTAAGCTTAGCTCCTTTTAAAAGTCAAACTAGATGACAGATCTCTGATTTGCATTGTGAACCTTCATTACATACTCTGCCTATTGATGGAACCAGTTAATGTCAATGGGGTTTCCTTATGTGAAAAAAGTTCAAGATTTGTTAATTTCAAACAGGAAGTACTATTTTATTTCAAGTCCTTATGCTGCCCTCATCATCATAGCTGATCATCCTCCCCTTCCAGAAGTTCATTTAGTACCATGATTAACATAGGTCACATGATTTTTTCAATGTTTCATCCAAGAAGAAAATGATGTAAGATAGGTCTATCATCATTATCATTATCATCATTGTCGTTGTTGTTATTATTTACATTTCTTGTGAAAGGGCAGGTCAAAGCACTGCACCTTGCGAGAAGGGAATATTTGTGATCTTGCTTACTTCCTATGGAAGTTAATTCCACAGCTTTGTGCTGGCCCACCTTTATGACCAGTGTGGTGGAGCACAATTGGGGTGCTCATCGCTGAGAGTGCTGCTGCAGGCTACAGAGGAGCCTGCATGATGAGCAGCAGGGACAAACCCACCCTCTGCTTTGGGAGAGTTTTAGGAGGGCTGAGGATTATGAGTTTTAGGGACCTGAGGAGGGTTGTCTCAATTTATTTATACAGTATTCATGCAAAAATGGGGCCTTAGACTAGTTGGGCTCTTTAGCCAATATTGTAATACAAACACAAGGACTCTAATGCACCACATATCCATTGTGGTGAATGGTGAAACTTATTATAAACTATTTTATTGTCTAATAATAACATAGATTGGTTAAGGCCATTTGGCAGGAAAGCACATGTAAGGGTTTTTTTTCCTGACCTTTCTAAAATGTTTCTGGTTTTCCAGTAGAAAAATGAATGAATACCAAACATCATGGTAAAATATCAATGTTGTAAGAAGGTGAAAAATATATGAATGGGAGAGTGAAATTCTTTGTACTCTACAGTCCAACATATACATGCCTTAACGTAATGCCATACTTAATGCTCGAAGTATGGGGAAGAAGCAGGAGGAACTCGCCCTCCTCCTAGCTGTCACCAGCCCTGACATAGTAGGGATCACAGAAACGTGGTGGGACTCATCGCATGACTGGGCGGTGAGTGTCAAGGGCTATAGGCTATACAGGAAGGACAGGATAGGAAGGAAAGGTGGAGGAGTAGCACTCTACATCAAGGAGGAATATACTTCCTCATTAATTAGCATGGGGGTAGAGGGGGGGCACTCTGAGGTGCTCTGGGTTAGAGTAAAAGGCAGTCCAGGGGAGAGAGACTTAACGGTGGGAGTCTACTATAGACCTCCCAACCAGGGAGAAGAGCTCGACCTGGAATTCTTAGGTCAGCTTACAGAGGCAGTGAGGGCTAAGGATGTGGTCATCATGGGGGACCTGAACTTCCCAGACATCTGCTGGGAGGAGCAGTCAGCCAAGTCTGATCGCTCACGTCGGTTCTTAGCCAGACTGCAGGACCTCCATCTAACCCAGGAGGTGCACAGTCCCACCAGGGGAGACGCCTTGTTGGACCTAGTGCTGGCCACGGGTGGTGACCTGGTGAGGGGGCTGCGGGTGATGGGCCACCTGGGAGACAGTGATCATCGCTTGCTGGAATTCACCATCCAGCGTAAGGTGGCAAAGGGCTGCAGCAAGGCAACAGCCCTAGACTTTAGGAGGGCTGACTTCAACAAGCTAAGGAGGATAGTTGGGGAAGCGCTGAGGACCCAGAGGGGAAGGGAATCAGATGTCGAAGGTGAGTGGTTGCTCCTTAAGGAGACGATCCTCCATGCCCAAAGGGAGGTAATCCCAACAAGGGTCAAAGGGAGCAGGAGGGCACATAAACCCCCATGGCTCACTAAGAGCATCCGGGAATGTCTCCTTGCTAAAAGGGAGGCATATACCCAATGGAGAGATGGGGTCATCGCCAAGAAGGACTATGTTATAGTCGCCCGAGGATGTAGGGGGGCAGTCAGGAGGGCCAAGGCAGAGATGGAGATAGGACTAGCTTCCCGGATTAAGGACAATAAGAAGTCCTTCTTCAAATACATAGGGGGTAAAAAGAGGGTCCCGGGTAATGTGGGGCCCCTGCAGGACACGATGGGCAACTTAGTCATCACGCCAGATGACAAAGCTAACATATTTAACGATTTCTTTGCCTCTGTCTTCCTAAGTAGGGACCAGTTCAGCCACCTCCCTGCTGGGCCCCCCTCGGGCCCCGAGAGAGACACGCCTGGGCCAAGGGTTAGCGAGGAGTTAGTTAGGGTACTTCTGGAGAGGCTGGACGTGTTCAAGTCCGCTGGTCCGGACGATCTTCACCCTAGGGTTCTACAGGAACTGGCTGAGGTCATTGCGGGACCCCTGGCACGGCTCTATGAGCACTCGTGGTGCTCTGGCGAGGTGCCGGAGGACTGGAAGAGGGCCAATGTGGTCCCTATCTTCAAAAAGGGAAAAAAAGAGGACCCGGGAAATTACAGGCCAGTTAGTCTGACCTCAATCCCGGGTAAGCTCTTTGAAAAAATTATCCTGGCACACATCCAGGAGGGCCTTGCGGGGGAATGCATGCTCAGGGGCAACCAACATGGGTTTATCAGTGGCAGGTCTTGTCAGACCAACCTGGTGGCCTTTTACGATCAGGTCACCAAATCATTAGACGCAGGGGTTGCTGTGGATGTAGTCTTTTTGGACTTCCGGAAGGCTTTCGACACTGTCTCTCACCCTGTCCTCATCAAAAAGCTGGGAGACTGTGGTGTCGATGCCCACACGGTCAAATGGGTCGCCAACTGGTTGGAGGGCCGCACCCAGAGGGTGGTAGTGGATGGGTTCTTCTCGACCTGGAAGGATGTGGGCAGTGGGGTTCCGCAGGGCTCGGTCCTCGGGCCTGCACTGTTCAACATCTTCATCAGTGACTTGGATGAGGGGGTAGAAAGCACCCTGTTCAAGTTTGCTGATGACACTAAGATGTGGGGGGATGTGGGTGCACTAGAAGGGTGCAATAGGCTACAAGCTGACCTTGACAGGTTGCAACGGTGGGCGGATGAGAATAGGATGGGGTTTAACACTGATAAGTGCAAGGTGTTGCACATGGGGAGGAAGAACCGGCACCACACTTACAGGTTGGGGAACTCCCCTCTTGCCAGCACGGAGACCGAAAAGGATCTTGGAGTCGTCATTGACTCCACGATGAACATGGGCCGGCAGTGTGGGGAGGCAGTCAAGAAGGCCAACCGTACCCTGTCATGCATCCACAGATGCATCTCGAGCAGGTCCAGGGAGGTGATCCTTGCCCTCTATGCGGCACTGGTCAGGCCGCAGCTGGAGTACTGCGTCCAGTTCTGGGCGCCGCACTTCAAGAGGGACGTGGACGATATGGAAAGAGTTCAGAGGAGGGCCACTCGTATGATCAGGGGTCAGCAGGGCAGGCCTTATGAGGAGAGGCTACGGGACCTGAACCTGTTTAGCCTCCACAAGAGAAGGTTAAGGGGGGACCTTGTGGCCTGCTACAAACTGGTCAGGGGGGATCAGCAGGTATTGGGGGAGTCCCTGTTCCCCCGTGCGCTGCCAGGAGTGACCAGGAATAACGGTCACAAACTGGCGGAGGGTAAGTTTAGATTAGATATTAGGAGGCGCTACTTCACAGTCAGGGTGGCTAGGGCCTGGAACCAGCTTCCAGGGGAAGTGGTGCAGGCTCCTAGCCTGGGGATTTTTAAAAGGAAGTTAGATGAGCACCTTGCCGGGGTCATCTGACCCCGGTGCTCTTTCCTGCTAAGGCAGGGGGTCGGACTAGATGATCTACCTAGGTCCCTTCCGACTCTAGCTACTATGAAACTATGAAACTATGAAACGAGGATGAGCACTAGCAAGCAAGGTGAAAGCACAGCAGTATCAGCTACGTGTTGCCCACACTCACCATCATTTTCCTCTTACATTTAGTTTTTAATTGGAAATAGTTATGTAAACATTCATAGTGTGATCAGTAAAATTCACTCTCAGTTACAATGGCAAGTGCATTTAATTTCCTACTTACAGAGGTACAACTAAGATCAGAGTTTATTTCACTGAACTCTGTAGACTTATTGCTTATTGGTTGTCTTTGTGTTGTGGCTACTTTGCCATGTTCTTTTGCTCCCAGTAAAGTGCTTATGAAACTAAAGATTATTCATTTTATTTTAGTCATATGCTCCACATGTGCAGTTGTTTCATCACAATGAGTTTATGAATGGACATAAATCAGCACATATATTAGAATTCAAAGCCAAAACTCACATGAAAGCACAATCAGTCAAGTTGACTTTGATCTTAAGAACTAGTTCAGCTTTCATCAGAGGGCCTTCCAAAGAATTAATCTTTCCAACCTACATTCATTAAACTTAGAAATTTTGGCTGCTGAGGGCTCCCCTCCTTTGCTAGCATTGTTTCCTTTAAAAACAAATAACCAAATAAATAAAGATAATAATGAAGTCTGGAAAAGCCAAAAGGAGGAAGGAAACTGGTCTTGCCCCAAAATTTTAGGTTACTTTTATTTCCAATGCATAGGTACTGAGAGAAGAGGTGTTTTGTTTTTTTTTTAAGATAAAGCAAGTAGCATCATACTTTCTTACCTACAACCTGCACCTTTTACTCAAAAAAATCTGGGGAAAATTGGGGTGCATCCCCCACAGGTATGCAAAGAAAAGGGATGCTCTTAGGTCCAGAAATTTGGTGGGAGGTAGGGGAAGGGCAGAGTGGTGGCAGCATTAAATGTCATATGCTGATTCTAGGACTGCACACTGGCTGTAGAGCCACATGCCAGGTCCAACCCGACACACGGCCCCAGAGTCAGCATGCAGGGTCAGACCCAATATGCCATTCATATTGCCATATGCCTACTCAGCACATTCAGCCAGAATGCAGGGTCAGATTTGGCATGTGGCCCCACACTTGGTACATGGGGTCAAACCCAGCACATGGCTCTGGAACCAACAAGCAGCCCCAAACCAAGTGTGTGGCTCCAGAGCTAGTGCACAAGGTCAGACTCAGCACGTGGCCCCAGATGTGGTTCTGTGAGTCAGTCCTGGTGGTTTGCAGCTGTAGCTCTGTTCAGGATTAAATTAATTTTAGCACAATCTTGCATGAGCACTGTTTATAATCAGAAAGGTTATTTGCTACATGTTCAGATTAAAGGTGGACAGAAACCACCTATAGAGTTGTTACACATTTTCAAGCACTTATTTTGTAGCCAGCTGGTTCTTTTTATAGCTGGGTAGTCTTTTTTGTGGTGTGGTAATTATTTTGCATGTGTGGGTGGTCAAAATTTATTGCATGATTAACCAGTTAATTGAATAATCTATGTAATGTGTAGCAGGGGCCTGAAACATAGTAACAGGTTAGTTCTTCCATTTATAACAAAAAAACCTTGTAACACATTTTTCATTGGTGGAAAAATGAATCAGTACTTTCTATGTCAGACCATCTGATGGAGTATTTGGTAAATAATGTCCAGAAAAAAAAACCTGGAAAAAAGTAACCTCACTGTATTTTGTTATGTGATTTCAGTGTAAATGGGAATTATAATGGGAGCTTTATGAGCTCTCTAAGTTGGAAGAAAGAAGGAAAGATGAATGAGTTGATTTTACATTTCAAAATAAAAAAGGCAAATCCTGTTAACCAAGTTCCATCAAGAACCAAACCCTGGTCCCCTTGAAGCTGAGAGCTTAGCAAATTATTTCAATATGGCAAGATTTGGTGTTGTGTTACAAAAGAATGGTTAATTATCCTTCTTTTGTTACATGTGCAGCCTCTCACTGTTTTTCATCTTTTGCCAAAATTTATCCATTCTTCCTTCCATTGTTCAAACTATAAGCCATATCAACCTTACCAATTTCTTTACTAATAAAGTATAACACCTTACTCCACAAGCAGCCTTACAAAGTTCAGTTAGGCTATACTTAGGGGATCATGGCCCAGAGGCAGGGAAGTTAAGGTATCCCACCACAGACCTGAGATTCAGATTTGATCTTTCTGCTGGAGGCTGAAAGTCAGGCTCCAGCTGACCCAGTCTGTAAACAGGTATCTGATCATTTCATAAGGGCATCAAACATCTGGATGTGGCAGGCTATTGATAACAGAATCCATTGGGTGTAACTACATGAGACGCTTTACTGTGTACTAGAGCAAATTACTGCATAGTAAGCATCACTGTCTACTCATGAAGACCCTTACTGTACAGTAACTTGCTCTACTCAGCAGTTAATTTGCTGCCTGCAAATGCAAGTAGCAAATTAACTGAGAAGTAATCAGTGCACAATAAGGCATGTGTAGATGGCCACCTGGGAGCAAATTTGCTTGTGGTCAGCTGGGCAGCAGGGGTGGGAGATTGCTTTCTGTCCCCAGGAGCTAACTGCTGCCAGGGTAGACTCTGCCACCAGAGCCTCGGTGGGGACAATGTCCCCCTGCACTGACAGTAGGAAACTTCTGGCCCTGGGTCCATGATTGGGGCTCCACACTGCTAGCTGCCCCACTGGCAGATTGGGGCAGGGGGCTGGGACCTGCCCCTCCCCTGAAGCTCTTTCCAATCCCCCTGCCCCTGATTGTGGGGCCAGGGCCAGAAGCTGGGGGAGGGGGGACATTGTCCCTGCCTGGGCTCTGCCACCACTCCAGCAACAGGGGGGAGGGAGCAGTATCCCAGCCCTGGCCAGCAGTCAGCTGTCTCCTGGCCCAGTGCTCCCTGCCAGCCCTTTGGCTAGCACCCAGGTGGAGCCTAGAGCTCCCCTTAGTGGCAGCAAGGACCCATTGCAGGGCATCAGGAATTGGGAGAAATTTGCTGCCATTGACAGAAAATCTTCTCCCACTTCCTTACATGTGTAGATGCTTGCGTGGGAGCATTTACTCATGAATAGTTTACTCACAAGTAAACTGATGCTATATAAAATGCGTGTATAGATGCACCCAGTGTGCCTTAAATATATTAGTCCAATGGACAGTTAAGTTCAGGTGAACAGATGATCTTGACTTGTGAAGCATTCAACCAGAGTAAGGGAATGAAAACTGTGTGCTAAATTAATTAAGCCAATCCAGTCATTTATCTTAATTCACATGGAACAGCGAGCTCAAGCCCCAAAGGTTATTTATAACCAAAACATGAATAAAGTCAGATGAATCAGGAACAAGGCTAATTCTGTGGTAACGGCTGCAAAAAGTAATCTCTGGATGGCCTCAGATGTACTTTTTATCACAATTTAGCTAAGTAACATTGTGATTTGAAAACAATACTATTTTTTTAAAGTGTTTAGCCCTCATGATAGATAGGTCCATCCTCCTTTAAATATTTAATTTGACTGAATACACATTGTTTATGTGTAACGTTTCTACAATTTACACACACTGTGGATCCAATATAGCAAGTGTGTACGATTAATCACTTGACTTGTCAGGTGCTTAAATCTGTGCATGTGCTTTGACAGCTGTGCTGATTCTGTCACCATATGCATAACCTGTATATTTCATACCCTACACACCAAATTATATATGGTCCACCTAAATGAAGCAGAGTAGGACATCGGATTCAGAAAGCTGTCTGAGGCTCTCTGTGGATCTTTTCAAAGTTGTTCATTTCATGTAGGAGAAGAGTGGTGAATTGTGAAGGAGGTAGAAGGCTGATCCTTAGGCTTCACGATCCTGAGATGACTGTTCTAAAAAACAACCACTTCTTAAGCAAACTATTTTTGACCAGTGATCTTGATGTTGTCTTGTGAATTTCTGAAGACTGTGAGGTATTGAGAATCATGGTCTAATAATTCAATTTCACATGTTGATACAGCCAATACTATTTTGCCATTCCATCTACATTTTATGCTCTATGCCTCATGTCATGTATAACACAAGTGAAGAAAGAGTCTATAGGCATGTCTCTAGGGCTTGGTTATTGCACAGTGTATAATGCTGCTTGGTAGCATAAAGGAACACTGGGCACGTCTACATATGCATTTGCTCTGGGAGCAGTTTACTCTTGAGTAAACTACTGGAGAGTTAATGCTCCTGGGCACATGTCTACATGTGCAGAGAAGTGGGAGAAGATTTGCTCCTACCAGCAAACTGCTCCTGCTTCCTGCAGTCCTGCAATGGGCATCTGTCATCACCAGGGTGAGCTGGAAGCTCCCACTACAGTCATCTTTAAAAAGCAGCCCCATTCCATGTTTCCTGGCAGGCCTCTTTCCTGATCAGAAATAGTGTGCATGGCACAGAAACAGAACATGATGGCTCTCTCACCACAGCCTCTTCTTCCCTGTGCCATGGCTGCGCCAGCCCCTGCCTCTGACAGTAACATCCAGCACCCTGGGCTCCTGCTGGACATGTTACTGGGCCCTGCTGGCTCCCTCACATGCAGTGACTGCCTGGCTGGCCTCACTGTGCCATCCCAGGATCCTCACTGCTATGTAGCTGTTGGCCAGACCCTGCAGGGATGGCAATGACATGCTCCTGGATCCCACCACTGGGGCCATCCATGCCCTCCTGGCTCTGGCCCTATTGCCTGTGGGCCCGCCTGGCCAGCCAGGATTGGTGGCTGCACATTGTCCAGACCACCTGGGATGAGCAGTGGCTGGAGATATTCTCCATGACCTGGGCCACATTCAGGGACCTCCTGGAACAGCTCTGCCTGCACCTGGAGGAGCAGGACACAGCCATGTGGCAGCCCCTCCATGTGGACACGTCACTGTCCATTGCCCTACTCAGGCTGACCATGCCTACCAGCCTCTACTTTCAGCCACTTCTTTAGTGTGGGTAAGACCACAAGGAAGGCCATCCTGGAGGTGTGCAGCATGCTCCAGGATGTGCTGAGGCACACGGTGCTCTGCATCCATGCCCCCCAGTGATGGTGGAGGGCATGCACCCTGCATTGGGGCCCTGGATGGAACCCACATGCCCACCATCTGCCCACCGCAGGGCCACTTACTACAGATGGTGGGGCTTCTACTCCATTGTTCTCCAGGCCGTCATTAACTACTGTGGACCTTACAAATGTGAGTGTCAGCTGGGCAGGCAGTGCCTTTGATGCCTACAACTTCAGGAACTCCACCTTTCCAGCCCTGGTGCAGAGCAGGTGCTTTGCTCCAGGGGTGCTGGACCTCCAGGTGGGCATGGTAGTGGTTCTGCCCCTCCTCATCGGGGACATGGCCCACCCGCTACTGCCCACCTGCTTCTCCCCTGGCTCATCTGGCCAGCTTGCTTCCCACCAGGCACACTTCAAACAGTGCCTGGGCCAGACCCAGACCTAGAGAGTGGAGCTCAAGGACAGGTGCTCAGAATCCCAGCCTCTGGCCATTGCCCCATGAGTACACACACCGCAGCAAGTTCAGAAGGTGAGGGGTTCACCCAGGGGTGACAGTGGCCACTGGCTTCCCAGAACACCCATCTCCCCCTCCTGCTGCCAGTAGCAAGGTCCAGCATGTGGGCCTGGCCCTGTTGCAGGCAGGTCCTGCTCTGAGACTGTGTGGAGCCCTGGTGGGTGGTGTGGCTGGGCCCAGGTGAGGGGCTGGGTGGTGAGGACCAGGGCCAGGGCCAGGGCCAGGGCCAGGGTTCCTGGCTGGTGGAGGTAGCACTGGACCTCTTCCCAGGCCCATGGAGGGGCCTGCAGCTGGGTAGTGGGTGGCTGCCAGGGGGAAGGTGGGGCACCAGCTGGGGCCTCTGCAGATGGTGGCATGAAAGCAGCTGCCAAGGCCAGGAAGATGTCCAGCACCTGGAAGTCCTCCTCCATCACCTCCACTGTCCTGGCCATGAGCACAGCCTGCTGCTCCAAGGCCTCAATGTGGGCTCCTTCAGGGCCAAGAGAACTCCCTGAACTCCCAATCCACTCAGTCCTGCACCTCCTCATGGGCCACATCCTTTGCCTGCCAAGCCTCCTTCTGGGTGACATCCTCTGCCCACCATGCCCACATGTCCACCAGCTGCTCCTCAGATGCCCTCACAACCTAGTCCAGCAGGAGGATCCAGTTCTGGATCCTCCTGTGGCAGAGCCAGCACATCTGCAGGCCCTAGACAAGGCTGCTGGTGACCCCAAGCTGCCATCCCGCCTGCCAACTGCTCCTTCTCCCTTGTGTGCACCTGCAGGACCTGCAAAGCCATGAGAAAGAAGCTGTTTGTGAGAGTTTGCAACATTTCTGGTATAAGATGCTCTGTACCAGGGGGCTGTGTGCTACTCAGCCTCAGATCAAGGTTCATGAGTGCACAGGTGTCCACGGACCATGGTAAGTTGGCTGGAAAGGCTGCTGGCCAAGCCGCCGGCCACCAGCTGATTCCGCCCCCCGCCCCCCTCCAATCCCCACTCACTCCCCAGGTGCCAGTGTATTTTTGGGTGCTGGTCACAGACAGAATGCTTCCTCCACCCTGTTCCAAGGCTGGAATGGGCCAGGCTCCTGGAAGACCTGCTCCCATGCTGCCAGATCCACTCCTCCCTGTTCTCTTCCTGCAGACAAGCCTGTCTCCTGTGCTTCTGCCAAACCCATGGCACCCAGGCTCAGGAGGCATGGGGCTGCTGGATGACTGTAACATGGAGCTGCCAGCACTCCCACCCCTCAAGAGGCCTCTCCAGGGAGGCACCCTGGGGCTAACCCCCCACCACACAGCAGTGCTGTACTCCAAGTGTGCCTCCGACGTGTGTCGTGGGTCAGCATGAGGACCTGTTTGCACAGACCAAGAGGTGCCTAACCCAATATCTGGCTGCATTATACATCCCTTCCCCCATCAGCCAAGGAGGACATCATTTCTGGCATTGACATATTCCTCAGCATGTGAGGGGCCTGTGCCCACCTAGTTGCAGGAGCACAGGCTGCTCACTGAAGTTTTGCACTATCTCCCACCTCCCTGAATGCTGTGGAGGGATGGTCTGGGAGCCTGGAGAAACACAGGAAGTTCAGGCAGGGAGGGAGATCCAGACCTGGGACAGAGGCTGGGGCCAGAGCAGGAGCCAGGACAGGAAACCGTCCCCACAGTCTGAGGCTTACCAGGTGAGCAGGCCTAGTATACTGGTGGCTTGGGTCTGTCTCCACTGGCATCAGTGATGTGCAGTTCCTGGTGGTATCCTGGGTCATAGCGGTGAAGCATCTGGCTTCTCAGCAGGAGCCCACTCTGGGGCGGTGCTGGAAATGCCATGGCTGGCTTGGTCTTGTGGTGGCCAGCTGAGGCCACAGGACTGGTGGGACAGGTGCTGACCTGAGCTCCCTGAGCTGCTGGATGATGCTGGGAGTGAGAAGCTTGGTGGTATGACCTGCTGCTGGTCCAAGGGACCTTCTCCTAGTGATGCATCATCAAGGATGCCAGGCCATAGTGGAGCCTCCAGCAGGCTGTCCATACTTGAGTCAGGGTCCTGGGGCACAAGAATGTTGTCCAGTTGCCACATAAGAGGCCTGGGCTTGCGGCAGTCCCAGCCAGTAGTTGTGGTCTGTGATGGTGACCCACTGTACATGCAAGGTCTTGATGTTTATTTGGTGCTGGTTCACTGACGAGCCATTCCTGCACTCCCACAAACAGTCTGACAGCCCCTCATAAATGTGGTCATTTGAACACCCACCCCATGCAAAATGGCTGAGCACCTCAGCCTTGCCCCACAACATTATCAGGTCCACAGTCTCCCTGGGTCCAGCTGAAGCCCCAGGACTTGGTGTGTGGTACTGGGGAGGATTCCAGCATAGCTCCCTTGCTGGTTCACTGGGCCTCCGTGTGACTGTCTCATTGCTGCCAGGCCTGGAGTGTTGCTACCTGCAGTGTCCAGTGCAGGGGCACAGCATGGGCTAGCCCAGCCTTGGGGCAGGAGACACTCCCAGCCCTGGGACTCTGGGGTTAGCATGAGGCTGACACCCTAATGGTGGGGCTGACCACAAGCAAATTTGCTCCCAGTCAGTATTTACACATGTGCTACTGTGCAGTTACTACTCATGAGTAAATTTGCTACTTGCATTTGCAGGTAGCAAATTTACTTGTGAGTAAAGCAGTTTACTATGCACTAAGCATCTAGACATGTAGATGCACATGCTTACTGTGCAGTAAACTGCTCTACTGCACATCACGTGTAGACGTGGTCAGTATGGATAAAAAAAGATAGAGAAAATTTTTTTTATTTAAGACTCATAAGAAAGATATATATTCTAAATGAACAGCATTCAATTTTATGCTGAACTTCATGAAGTACTTTGTGTATGGTTCCTTATTAAAGGGTCTTGCTCTTTCACTTAGAGTCACACCAATTGTCAAATATGGAGTAAAGAAGGATATTTTCCTCCAGGTCAGATTGACATGAGTTTTTTTACCACCTCCCGTAGTATGGGGCATGGCCCTCTTCCCACGTATGGCCCCACATAGTACTCTGAACATATATTAACCAATTACTTTTCTATTATTTCATTGGTAGGCAATTAAGAGTCACCCCCTCACTTCCCTCTCCCCAGTCCACCCCCACCAGTTTTTAAATGCAACATGTTGTAAGGGTTCTTGGTGTTTCTGGTTTGGCGCTTTGTAGCTATAGTTTGTGAGTGTTTGGAAAGGACAATTTCTAGGGCCTTCTGGATAAATGTTTGCCTGTGACTATAGGGGCCAGGATTCAATGACCCTGCAGTGCACAATGGTATCACACAGAATTGAGAAATGAAAGGAATTAGGGATGAAAAAACCTATTAGATAACTCAGCCTATCCCTCAACACATTTAATTTAAAGTGTTTTGTTTGCTGTTCCATTAAATATGGTGCAAGATAAGTAAGAGACTTTTCCTCCCTGCCCTAATTCTTTTCATGGCATTAGGGAAGACAGCTGCATGAAGCGCCTTTATACATATAACACTTATGTAGTACATGTCTGCTCAGGGATTGAGAACAGTGCAGTGCAGTACATTCACACCTGAACCTTACTGCTCCCTTAACAGCGGATATAATGAAGGTTAAAATTCTGTTCACCTTATTCATGCTTTGTGCAACATGGCATGGGTCTGTAATAGTAGGAAAACTATATAAAATGCCATAGAACTTTGAAGTTTGATAGTCACAATCCTTAAAATTCATCTCTCCAGAGTATGCCAGGAATATTAAACTCTAATATTATAATCCCGTACAAATACATAAGTAGGCTGGCAAATGTCTACAAGCATAATTACTCTGGGCTATGGCAGGTTTATTGCTATTATAAAAAGGCTCATTTACAATAAAAATTATCATTTTTTTAGCTAAACAATCAAAATAATTTATGTTCCTGCTCACCACTGAAACCCACACTGGTACTATAAGTTCTGGCATTACACTTCAGAAATTTTGACCTATTGTAAGAATTAATATTTTTATTTTGATGACTATCATCTTAGCACAAACTAAGATCAAATATTTCTATTGAGATATGGAGAAAGTTACTCCACACATCTAGTTTCCAGGGAAGAACACTTGGACAATATCTATTATCTTGGCAGAATACATTCTTTAAAACAAGAAGGAGAGAAAAAGAGAGATTAAGGCATAAAACTTGATCTTTTGGAAATTCAGGTGAAAGTTTTCTCTTCAGTCTGAAGGCAAAGGAGAGCAATTTATGGTGAGCCATAAATTGCAATTCAGGTTGTAAAAGGTATGGGCCAAATTCTACCTGTAGGTGTGTTGATTAGGAGATGTGTGGAGGTAACCATGGACAGAGTTTGGCCCTAAAAATTTTGGCAATAAAAGCTGCCAATTAGAAATAGGCTAAAATCAAAATCCTTTCCTTGAACACTCTCAACCACTGAAAAAGTACAGATACTGAACTGAACTATTCTTTGGAACCCATCTCTGTTAAAATGCTGGTTGTCCTCTCCTACAATGTATTAAACAGGTTACTGTGAATCATTCAGGCAAGGGCCAGATAGAATTTTTTTCAGTGCAATCTGGGTGCTCTGGTGGAAGAAAGAGAGATGAAGTAAAGCCATATCTCAAACACTTTTCCACATTGTGCTATGGCTAGGGACAAATGCTATGGACATCATCTTGGTGGCTGGATCAGCCATGCTGGTATGTGCCCCAGTACAGCTGATCTGATAGATGGGCAGAGATAAATGTCACCCAGGTCAGATGCCTTGCAGGATCAGGCTGTTGCTGCTCATAGGGTTTCAAAGATCTAATCCTGTGGGACAATGACCTTGGTGCCTGGGCCCAACCTGGGTGTGGGTCCACAGGTGTGAAGTGGGGAACGCAGATGCATGCCCTCTATTGAAGCCAGGAACTCAGGGCCACTGTCCTACAGGTTCAGCTTCTGAAGTCCTAGGAGTGCCCCGGGGCAGCAGAAGAGTTCAGGCAAATTCAGGCTGGTTGTACTCTTGTAACATCAACAAACATATGTCTGTCATGGAAAAGCAGGACAAACTATTTGTAGGAATTGTTGCACTCACAATTTTGCACATCGGTGGTATGACAAAGGGTGAGAATGTCTGTTTGCTTGGGTTCAGCACTGCCATAAAAAAGGATGCCTGTTTGCAGGCTTTGAGAAATAAGCTGTATCCAGTAAAGAGATGCACCTCCCAGCAATGATCCCAAATGTGCATTTTTAGGTTTATGCTAATGCTGCTGCTTCTCTTTGACTGTTTCTTTTGTCTGGCTCCAAGAAAAGAGATCAATATAGCAGGCAGGACACATAGGCCTAAGTTGGAGTACTATGAGGACACTTTAAAAGAGGGAATATTAAGCTTGACTTTCAAGAACAACAAAATCTTCCAGGCTGTGAGATACTCTCAAATGAGATGCAGGTGAAATGTCATTACCTTAAAATGAGTTTAGAGAAAGCAATAATGAGATGAGTCTAGTAAGGAACAGAGCAATCTTACAATAATGGTGAAATGATAAACATGACCTAATAGGTGTTTCCCACCATCTCCGATTATTAAGAGTGACTGAGACAGGGGAAAGCAAGGATTAGCAGATTAGATTAGCATGCTGGTTTGTTTTCATTACATGTGTCTTCAGTTGGGAACTGAGGACTTTCTAATCATCCACATAAAAGTTGCCCATTAGACCATCCACTGGGAATTCTATAAAAGTTACTCTGTTTAGACACAAGTCAGCCTTCCTCACATTTTATGAAAGTGATAGTTAAATAATGCTATAATGTTTATATCTGGCAGTTAGGTGATTACATTCCATTTATGTCTAGTGATCAGTAGCCTCACTGTTGTAGGCTCTACTGCAGGGAACAGTAAAAATGTTTCTCTGTTTGTCGCTTGACTAGTCTTTGTTCACAGCAGGATAGCAATTATAACCATAACATGTGAGGGGAAATATAAAATGTAATAAATCACTTAAATTTTGGTGACAAAAGAGAAAAAGAAAATCCATAGCTTGATGAGTTTCAGTGTCCTGTTTGAAAATAAAATGATCTTTCTTATTATTATTTCTAAGATGCAGCTGCCTGGAACAGTGACTGAAGATACTGTTATTCTGAGCAGCTATTTGTGTGTGCTTTTGTCCCTTTTTCTTCCTGTGTGACACTACTCCAATAGTTTATATTTGACATAGAATAGGATAACACTATTTTATGCCATTTCATTTGTAGGGATAGACAACCCTCAAATACTGTGAGACAAAGAACAACTTATTTGTTATGTGACTTCAAACAGGCAAGAAAAAATGCAATAAATAGCATTTAATTTCTGACACTTTGGGCACATCTACACAAGACGCTTTACTCGAGCTTAGAGCAAATTACTGTGCAGTAAGCATCACCATCTACATGTGCAGAGGCATAGTGCACAGTAATTTGCTTTAATACTGCATAAATTTGCTACCTGTAAATACAAAGATTAAATTTACTCGTGAGTAATTACTGCACAGTGCAGCATGTGTAGACAGCCATCCGAAAGCAACTGTGCCTCCAGTCAGTTGAGTAGCAGGGGGCAAGAGATTGCTCCCTGCTCCCAGGAGCCGCCTGCTGCCAGGGCAGGCCCCACCACTGGAGCCTGGGTGGGGACAATGTCCCCCTACCCCAGCAGCAGGAAGCTCCCAGCTCCTGCTCCTCAATCGTGAGGATTCTTATCTCCCAGCCTCAGCACCATGACTGTGGAGCTAGGACTGGGAGATACTTATCTCCCAGTCCTGGCCACGGAGGTGAGGCTTGGAGATAAGAATCTCCCAGCCCTGGCTCCATGGTTGTAAACATAGAGTGGGGACTAGGCGCTCCCTGCTGCCGGAGCAGGGGGACGTTGTCCACACATGGACTCTGGTGGGAGAGCCCATGCCAGCAGTAGGCAGATCCCAGGGGCAGGGAGCAATGTCCCAGCCCCTGGCAGGACAGAGCTGTCTCCTGGCTCCATGCTCCCTGCCTAGGATAGAACCTAAGAGGAGCCTAGAGCTTCCTCTGGCTGCTGCAGGGGGTGGTGCAAGGCTGGAGGGGTCAGGAGCAGACTGTTTCCACGAGCAGCAAATCTGCTCCTACTTCCCCCTATGTGTTGATGCCTGCTGAGGGTAGGTTTACTCTAGTATAAATTACTCCAGAGTAAATGCACCCTGAAGCATTCGCACATGTAGATGTGCCCTTCCCGTCAGAAAAAAAAAATCAGTATGATAAAAGTAGTATGTAGGAGGCCAAATTTACAAAAGAAGCTCAGAACCCACAATTGGGACCAGATTTCTAGAAGACCTCAGCTCTGATTCTGCCATAAAAACTGAAATTCCAACTTGTGTGTTCACCCCCAAAATTAAAAAAATCTTTTCTGTGGGTTTGAAAAAAAAAACACGCAAAGATGGAGGACAGGATTCACCTCCAAGGAGGATTATTCTGCACTGGTCCGGTCCTGCAGGGAGCAAACCAGGAAAGCCAAGGCTGCAACTGAACTCCAACTAGCTTCAGGCATCAAGGACAACAAAAAGTCCTTTTTCAGATATGTGGGGAGCCGGAGGAAAAGCAAGGGCAATGTTGGACCCCTGCTAAACCAGATGGGGCAACTGACAACTGACGCCCAGGAAAAAGCCAACCTATTAAATAGGTACTTTGCGTCAGTCTTTCAGTCTTTCATCAGTCCCATGGGACACCCATGCCTGCTATGGGACAGAGAGATCTGGGTGATGGGGATCCCCTACCCTCCATAAATGCTGACCTCGTGAAGGAACACCTTGAGAAGCTGGATACTTTCAAGTCAGCTGGCCCTGACAACCTGCACCCCAGGGTACTCAAGGAGCTGGCGAGCGTCATAGCCCAGCCCCTGGCACGGATCTTTGAAAACTCCTGGCGCTCTGGTGTAGTGCCCGAAGACTGGAAGAAGGCCAATGTGGTGCCGATCTTCAAGAAAGGGAAGAGAGTGGATCCGGCTAACTCGAGGCCCATTAGCCTGACTTTTATCCTGGGGATGATCTTAGAAAAGTTTATTAAGGAGGCCATCCTTGATGGACTGGCCCAGGCTAACATCCTAAGGGATAGCCAGCATGGGTTTGTTGCGGGTAGGTCTTGTTTGACCAATCTCATTTCCTTCTACTACCAGGTGACCTATCACCTGGACGAGGGAGAAGAGATTGATGTCATATATCTTGATTTCAAAAAAGCTTTTGATCTGGTATCCCATGATCACCTCTTGGCCAAACTAGCCAGTTGTGGCCTTGGCTCCACCATGATCCGCTGGCTGGGAAACTGGCTCTGTGGTCGGACCCAGAGGGTTGTAATTGATGGCAGTCACTCATCATGGTGCCCTGTAACCAGTGGGGTCCCTCAAGGCTCTGTCCTGGGACCCATACTGTTCAACATCTTCATTAATGATGTGGACACTGGAGTCAGGAGTGGACTGGCCAAGTTCGCCGATGACACCAAACTTTGGGGCAAAGCATCCATGCCAGAAGATAGGCGGATGATCCAGGCTGACCTGGACAAGCTCAGCAAATGGGCAGATGAGAACCTGATGGTGTTTAACACCGAAAAATGCAAGGTTCTTCACCTTGGGAGGAAAAACCTGCAGCATCCTTATAGGCTCGGCAGTGCTACGTTGGATACCATTACAGAAGAAAGAGACTTGGGGGTCATCATTGACCACAAGATGAACATGAGCCTCCAATGCGATGCAGCAGCTAGTAAACCGAGCAAAACACTGGCTTGCATCATAGATGCTTCTTGAGCAAATCCCGGGACGTCATTCTCCCCTTGTACTCAGCCTTGGTGAGGCCGCAGCTGGAGTACTGCGTCCAGTTTTGGGCTCCGCAATTCAAAAAGGATGTGGAGAAGCTTGAGAGAGTCCAGAGGAGAGCCACGCGCATGATCAGAGGTCAGGAAAACAGATCTTACGATGACAGGCTGAGAGCCATGGGACTCTTTAGCCTGGAAAAGCGCAGGCTCAGGGGTGATCTGATGGCCACCAGGATCTGGGGGAACGTTTGTTCACCGGAGCGCCCCAAGGGATGATGAGGTCGAACGGTCATAAACTCCTGCAAGACCATTTCAGGCTGGACATAAGGAAGAATTTCTTTGCTGTCCGAGCCCCCAAGGTCTGGAACAGTCTGCCAGCGGAGGTGGTTCAAGCACCTACACTGAACACCTTCAAGAGGAAATTGGATGCTTATCTTGCTGGGATCCTATGACCCCAGCTGACTTCCTGCCCTTTGGGCAAGGGGCTGGACTCGATGATCTCCCGAGGTCCCTTCCAGCCCTGATGCCTATGAAATCTATGAAATCTGCATATTGGATTTTGAGTATTTAAGTACATTGATGGGAGCTTAATGCTCCCAGACAACCTGGTCCTAATTCCAGGTGCTCAGCTGCTTTGAAAAGACTTGGGGCTAAGTGTTTTGTTTTATCTTCTTTCAAGTTGGTTTTGTTTTGTTTAAGAAATCTGGCCTCTCGTGTTAATGGATTCTTCATTAGATCCATGGAGCTTTTCATTCCTAAGCAGATGCTTACTATGTGGTATGTGACTATTCCGACTGAATTTAAGTATTTTTAGTGGACTGAACTCAAGTATGTCATTAAGTATTTTAGTTGACAAGTCTGTTAAGTCATCATTTTGAATTGGTCCCAATTCAGTTGTCAAAATGTGCAGTATTTCCAACAATAGATCACAAACTGAAACCATTCTGGAAGGATATTTTTGTGAATGATAGGCAAAAATTTAAAGCATGAGTTGGCTGCAATGTTTATCTCAGCTCCTTCATCTTTCTGAAAAATAGGAAAGTCTTCAGAGTAGCTGTGCTTGAAAACTTCCTGGGGTTTCACTTCAGTTAGAAATAGCATGAGAAAATTTTCTCTGCACTGGCATAGAACAGGAAGTGCTGGGTGGTTCAATAATGACAAACAAAATTAAGTGTGTTTTTTTTTTCAAACCCACAGAAAAGATTTTTTTAATTTTGGGGGTGAACACACAAGTTGGAATTTCAGATTTCCTGAGATGAGATCAAAGAATCATTGCACTGCTGAACTGGAATGTCCCTCATGGTCATTTAGTTCAATCCCCTACAGAGATGCATAATTCATTAAACCATCTTAAACAGATAACTATCCCGTGGCTTTTGGAAACCTCCAGTGAAGAAGATCCCACAATTCTTCTGTGCAGCATACTTCACTGTTGTATTGCTTCCACAGTTCAGAAATTTTTCCTAACGAAGTTTTTTTCCTGGAAAAGGGAAGCTGGATACCTCACACTCCAAGGAAGGTAAGTGGTATACCAAACCTAGCCCAGTTGTGTTGAAGAAAATGTTAGGATGAATCAAGGAAGAGAGCATTAGGCAATAAGGAGACTGGTAATAGGGATACAGAAGGCAGGAGCGCTGTTGAAGAAGTTGTAGTGGATTTAACCTGTAAAAATCACCAGCCAGGATAGCTCCATCTAACCTGACTATTTGGTCTTTATACAGGATTGCTCTCAGGGAACACATAGGCAGCCCTTTTTAATGTGCTGTATAATTGCTACTGATGTACAACAGAGAACTAGGTATAAGATATAAAATGAAGTGGTTATGTTACATTTTTATGTATTGGTCAGCAATTATCTTAAAAAATTAGGAATTAATGTCAAGTTTCAAGTTATAAAAATTGTATTGATTATATATTTATTTTGCGGATGTCAGCTGATATTGGTGATAGATCCAAACGAACAGTAGTTGGGAGCACTCTGACCTTTGAGAAAGTTCAGATTTGGATCCAGATATGGAGCACATCCTCTCTCTGCAATGAGATGATTTACAATAGTGAGTCCAAATGTGTCCGTAGTGTGGGAATCCAGATTCTTTTTTGTCTCCAAATTTTGCAAATTGGACCCTCTTCCTTCAAAACATATTTAAGTCAATGTACTGGACAAACTTTTTCTTGCTTGCTCATGATTTACAAACTGAAACTGAAACTGAAGTCAAATTGTCTTCTGTCCTACTATTCCCAAGCTGTCTCCTCCCAAAGATGGATCTACACCAAAATAATTTAGTCATACTTAAGAAAATTATTATTCAGGCACTGAAGCTTTTCCAGACAATTGTTCACATGAACACTAAAATGGGCAGCCTTCCTTGCCTTGGAAGTGTTGGTCAGAGCACTGAAGGGTAAAGTAGTATATCTTCCATTTCCTTTACAGGAATATATGTCTACTTTAGGTATCAATTCAGCTCATGAGAATAATGTAGTCATTCTTGTAAATGGCATGCCAACAAAAAGTCATCAGATCTGACAGCTCTTTGCTGACCTATGGAAAGCTACAGCAGACTTTGCTGGTGGTAAAAATGTTAAAACCTTTTTCCAGGAAAATTGAAGATGTTTGCACCAAGAAACATCCACAGCTTACTGAAATGGAAAGTTTACATAAAAGGGGAAAGATATCAAAATGTTATTTCCCCTGACAGAACTTCAGGGTGAAAATGGAGTTGGATATTCCACCATCTCTATATGTACAAAACTCCCAAGAGGCAGGCTGTGCAACTCTCAGAGCATCATGCTGAAATGCCCTCAGTTTTAGTTGATTTCAGAATCCCTCATTATTGTTTTCACATAGACTGAGGTCCAGATTAATTCAGAAGAACCACAGGCCAACAATGTTCATGGCTCCAGATCCTGAAACCACATGATGAATTCACCATGTATGTGTTAATTTAAAATAAATTATATTTCTAATAAAGAAAAACGGGATCAAATGAACCAAGTATAATTCATGTCTGCTTGAGTTGGCAAAGAACCTGAAAGAATAGCTCTGAGAAGTGAAAACTGCCTCATTTAGCTTTACTGTGCAACCTACTGCCACCTCATAGAGTAGTAGAACCATGGCTCAAGAGTACGGGCAGGACTTGCAGTTTCCTGCAGATTGTAAGACTCGCACATCCTTTAATTTAACACAGCACAGACCCCAGCCATGGTGCTCATAACTTTTTCAGAGAGTTCCTGTTTTTTGCCCATTCATTTATTAAAGTTCCAAGAACTGCTAGAGAGGACCCGTGCATACAGACAGTTTTGTGATGGAACAGTTCTGTGTATGCATTTGTTCAAATATTTTAACATGCTTCCATCTCAGTGGAAAACAGACCAGCGTAGAATCATTCCTTGCTTCTGTATCCTCCCCCCCCACCCCCCCACCCCGGCTTTGTAAGGTGGGAAGGTTTTCCTACAAAAATAAGTTGCTGCGCATTCTGTAAATCTTGAACCTGTATCACCCAATGGAACAGGAGAAGTATAATGCTATCAAGCTGCCAGATCATGCAGCTATCACAAAAGCACTTCTTGGAACTCCACCAAGAAGAGATCCAGCAGAGAGCTTGTTCATTTCTGCTGAAGTTCTCTGCACTGAACCAGCACGGCAGGCTTCTGCCAGAACTTTTACTTATTTATTTATTTAGTAATTTATATCATGCCTATAGTCATAGCCAGTACAGATGCTATGCAAATTCAGACACTGTTGTTTTCAAACACATTGTTAATTATTAATGGTGTTGTCTGTCTTAGGTGCAGATGGAATGGTCTCAACAGAAAGCAAATGCAAAAAATTAACCCAGTGCAGTATTTGGTACTAATCACCCAAATCATAGAACATGTAAGCCACTGAGCAGGTACAGATAGAACTGTAGAACAACTGGGGGCAAAGGATCTTTTTCACTCTGTGCAGCATGAAGGGTGTGTCCAAGATGACTTTTAATGGGCAGCAAGGTAGAAACTGTATGGATGGTACAGAGAAGGGGGGCCATAAGTTGTACTTGTGTGTGAATCAAATAGGCCCAACTTCCTGTGCAGAGGGAGAAAAGGGGCAGAAGATAATGTTTGAGCTTATTCACTGAAATAGCACCCACTGCAGCACTGTATCTGTGGCCCAAGAGCTTGCCAAAAGATAGGAGAAAAGGCTCCAGACTTTTCTACTCTCCTTGCTTGCCCAAAGACCAGTTCATATATTCATAGATTCATAGACTGTACGGTCAGAAGGGACCTCAGAAGAACATTGGATACAGCCCCTGCACCAAGCAGGAAAGACAACTGGGGTCAGGTGACCCCAGCAAGGTGACTGTCTAGTCTCCTCTTGAAGATTTCCAGGGTAGGAATCACCTCTGGAGGGAGCTTATTCCACAGTCTAGACACCCTGACTCTGAAGAAGTTTTTCCTAATGTTGAGTCTGAAATGTTCTTCTAGGAGTTTGTGACCATTATGCCAAGTTTTCCCCAAGGGTGCTCTGGTGAACAGTTGTTCACGGAGCCCTTGATGTATGCCTCTGATGTAGCAGTAAGCTGCTACCAAGTCCCCTTCTCAGCTGTCTCTTTTTCAGGCTGAAGAGTCCCAGGTCCCTCAGCCTTTCTTCATATGGCTTGCTGTGCAAGTCTGTGATCATACAGGTGGCTCTTCTCTGGACCCTCGCAAGCTTTTCCATGTCCTTGTTGAAGTGCGGTGCCCAGAACTGGACACAGTACTCCAGCTGCAGTCTCACCAATGCCAAGTAGAGTGGGCAAATCACTTTCTTGGCTTTGCTGGAGATGCATCAATTGATGCATACCGGAGTATTGTTAGCCCTCCTGGCTACAGGATCGCACTGCCAGCTCATGTTCATACTGTGGTCCATTATTACTCTGAGGTCTCTTTCATTTGTAGTGTTGGTCAGATCAGTGTTGTGAAGCCTGTAGGTGTGTAGGGGATTGTTTATCCCCAGATGGAGCACTTTACATTTCTCAGTGCTGAATTTCATCTGGTTCCCATCTGCCCAAATTGCCAGCCTGTCTAGGTCCACCTGTATGTGCAGCCTATCTTTAAGCACGACCATGCTTCCCCATAACTTGGTGTTGTCCATGAACTTGGGCAGTGTGCTCTTCACCCCCACATCCAAATCTTTGATAAAGATGTTAAACAGTACTGGACCAAACACCGGCCCCTAAGGGACACCACTGGCCACTTCTTACCAAGGTGACAGATCCATTCAGTAGAACTCTCTGGATCCTACCCCACAGCCAGGTTCCTACCACCTAACTGTCTTGCAGTTAAGTCCACAATCTTCCAATGTTCTCAAAAGAACATCGTGGGATATCAGATCAAAAAGTTTTTGGAAGTCAAGATATACAATGTCAACCTCTTCTCTCTAATCCAGGTGGCGAGTTACCTGATCATAAAAGGAGGTGAGGTTAGTAAGACAAGACCTGCCTGTGATGAAACTATGCTGGCTGTTGTTCAGAACCTTACCTTCTGCAAGCCTATTGCATATATACTTCTTGATGAATTTTTCCAGGATTTTTCCAGGGATAGAAGTTAGGCTAATTGGCTTATAGTTACCCAGGTCCTTCCTTCTCCCTTTCTTGAAGATGGGCACAACATTAGCCCTCTTCCAGTCCTCAGGGACCTCTCCAGAACACCACAGTTTTGGACAAGTTTCACCAGGGGTTCTACAATGACTTTAGCCAGCTTCTTTAGCACTCTCGGATGACGTTCATCCAGGCCTGCTGACCTATATGTGTCTAATTTTTTTAAATGATCACACACCAGTTCTATGACAATAGTAGGAATGCTGTCATTTCTACCTTGCTCCTTCTGTACCCTATCTGGCATGTTTTTCCCCTTGGCCCAGTGAAAGACTAAGCAAAGTAAGCATTCAGGAGTTCAGTTTTCTCCTGAGTGCCAGTAACCAGCACTCAGTTGAGTTGTTGAGCAATGGCCCCTACATTCCCATTTGTTTTCCTCCTGTTCCCTACATACCTACAAAAGGACTTCTTGTTGTCCTTGATCCCCATTGCTAATTTTAGTTCAGTTGCCACCTTAGCCCTTCTAATCTGTTCCCTACAAGTGTGGCTCATTGTTGAGTAGTCCTCCTTGCGGCTTGCCTCAAGCTTCTATTCTTTGTACGCCTCTTTCTTCTTTCGTAAGAGGACCATGATTTCCCTGTTTAGCCAAGAGGGCTTCCAGTCCTTTGCTACCTTTCCTCCATGTGGGAATAGATTTGCTTTGTGCTTCAAGGATCATGTCCTTAAGGAACAACCACTCTTCATGCACACCTTTTGCCTTTGGTCCCTGGTCCCACAGCACTTTCCCTATTGGTGACCTGAGCTTGTTGAAATTTGCATTTTTGAAGTCCAAAACTTCAACCCTGCAGTCTAGTTTGTCTGCCTTGCAACAGACAGTAAATGTAATGGTTTCATGGTCGCTGTCACCCAGGCTACCCTCTATGTTTAAGTCAGTCACCAGGTTGTCTCCTTTGGCCTGGACCAACTCTAGAAGAGCGTTATCTCTGGTTAGCCCTTGCACCTCATGAGTAAAAAAAAAGCTCTGTGATGCAAGTCAGGAAGGAACGTGACCAACCCAACTTGGCTGAGTGTTCCTCCCAAGAGATGTCTGGGTAATTGAAGTCACCCTTAACGACCATGTTCCAGTTACTACAGGTAGAGTAAATTGCAATCTCAGTGCTTGTACCAAATCAAAATTGCTGAATCTTCCTTTCTTGAAAATTCAAAACTTAAGGTTCCAATCCTGTAAAGACTCCCTGGGCCCATCTGCAACTCTTACTATGGAGCTCATAGGCACTGAGATTGTGGGAGCCCAAGGGCCCTGACCCCTCTTGGGAAGAATCTGACCACCTGTTGCTAATTGGGTGGGACAGTCCCAAAATGGAAACATCAAGTCCCAGTCCTGGGCTGCATGACTCTAGGGCATCACTAGTCCTGGCTTCCAAGTATCATACAGGAATCCAGCTTTTCTGTTCACCATGGAAAGACATGGGAAATGGCAGGTTTCCCCTTGCAGGCTGGGAGAGTTCCAGATTGCAAGGGGGTGCAGGGAGCAGGACACAGGGGTCCCATGTGCATGTATGCAAACACACACATCCATGTGGCTAGGAATACAGCCAGGCCATGGTGGAGAGCAGCTCCCCCAAATGCCTGCAGGAAAACTGTGTGTGCGTGGGGGTAGACTGAGGTCCCCATAGTGAGGGAGATAGTGGGACAGGGGCTTGGCCTGGGGGTGCTGCCCAGCTGGGGTGGTGCATGGGGCCTGGGGCCAAGCTAGGAAGTGGGACAGAGCCATGGGCAGCTTGTCCAGGGGATGGAGAGGGGAAAGCTCCTTGCCAGTATGCACACTCCTGAGGAGAGGGTCATGGGGGGCCACAGGTCCCCCAGATTTGCATGGGGCAGGGGCAGATGCAGGCTGCCCGCTGTGACCTCTGGGCTCATCACCCTGCTGCCTTCCCTCTGGGAGCCCTGAACTGCCATGTTGAGGTCCCCTCTGCTCAGCAGCAGTGGGGGCAGTGGCCTGGAGTTGCACCCCCCACCCACTCCTTCCAAATGCACAGGAGGCACCTTGCCCTGGTGGCATGGGGCTCTTGCAGGGAGGGCAGCAGGGCAGGGATCCCCAAGCCTGCAGCAGGCAGCTCAGGGGGGCAGGGGTGACAATCCACCCCTGTCCCGTCCCCGTCTCCCCCCACAGGCTCCACTGGGCTCTGCTCCAGCTGTGCTGCCAAGGGGACAGCAGCATCTTAGGCTCCAACCCGGCCAAAAATAAAAGCTGGTGCCTATGGTGGAGCTGACTAATTAGCTTTACAGTACATATCTCATGTACACCCACATTAGGGTGCAGGAAACTAATAAACTCCACAAAAGGATAGTATATGTAAATAGAAGTACTACCCTGGGGTGGAGTTTTTTCATATGCAGCAGCACCCATGTAGATGCTGACCTAGCCGGCTGGGGCACAAGGTTGCTTCAGTGTGGGGGCTGCCTACTAGCTAACCCCACACTGAAGCACCCTTGTGCCCCAGTCATCCCCTCTGCAGCATACTGAACCCAGTCAGAGCAGCCCCGGGCTAGCAGGCTGACTCCTCCAGGCCCTCTGCCAACTGGTGCTGCTCCAACTCAGTTCAGTGTGCTGCAGCCCAGGCGCAAATGTAAATGGTATGTCTGGGAGCTTCCCTGGAGC
This sequence comes from Crocodylus siamensis, assembly GCF_052110815.1. Classification (NCBI taxonomy): domain Eukaryota; kingdom Metazoa; phylum Chordata; order Crocodylia; family Crocodylidae; genus Crocodylus; species Crocodylus siamensis. Next base: position 129,315,566 of record NC_143397.1, on the reverse strand, counting down.
AATAAACTACACAGCAATAAGCTCTACGGTTTATGCATGCACCATAATGGCACATGTAGATGTGCCCCATGAATAATAGCTCTGGTCAACATTTTTCTAACTAAACACTTTCCATCAGAAAAAGGTGATCCAGTGAAATTGAAATATTCACAGAGATAATTATAACATAACATAACATAACATAACATAGCATAACATAACATATTCAGATCATGACACACGAGGACCTAATTGATGTGAAGTGTTTGCTTTAATAAAGTCATTGATGTTTTCTCAACAAAATAGCTCATTTTTCATGAAATGTTGACACTTCAACTTTTCAATTTGGGATGAAAGGAAATTTGAAATCTCAGAATTCCCCTTGGAATGAAAATTCTGTGTGCAGACCAGCTCTGGTGAATACAAATCAGGTATGTAAGTACTTACTCACTTGCATAACTCCTTTCAGGATTGACATTGTGGTTTCAGTTTCATAAAGATATTTAGGAGAAAATATTTTAAATAATTTGGGTCCGATGGTTTAACTATCTTTGTGGTCCTGGCCTTAGGTTAAATTAGGTTCTCTACAGCTTTTTTTTCCCATGTACAAAGTGACAATGCTTTTTAAATGACTCTTGGAGTCTCTTTTGTGGTCATTCAATGCACTATCTAGCTATGTCTGCACAGTAAATCCCCTTCCCCTTCAGGCACATCACACTGCTCCATGCACGCTGACTCCTAAACTAAAAGCAAGGTAGTCATATATGCATGGCATTCTGGGCAGGCTAATCAGTCTCAGTGTGGGCTAACTGCCCCTATAGTAACTCAGCAGTATTAATTAGCCTGCATAAAGCATCACACAGAAGCAGCTACACTCTTTCTGGGTTAGAAGGCAGCCTGGAGCACCATAGCTCACCTGAAGGAACCACTGTTGGGGGCTATAAGTTTATTATGTAGACGTGACCTATAAATGTTCATTGAGTGGGTGCAAGTTATACACTTCCTAGCTATAGATGCCTGTCCTAAGCACCAGAGTTCCTTTCCCAACTCAGATCCCTATAATGGGATGGATTAACAGTTGTAAAAATGACAATTCTAGCTGTATCAACACTTCCATTAGAAACAAACATTTCAACTTAAAATTACTAATGTAAGGAACAGTATTTCTTACACTTCCCCCCTCCCCACTAAGGATGAAAACAAATGAACAAGATTTATCTCTTTGACAAGTCATGTGGGTATGAATCTTTAATTAGCATATAACAGGTTTAGACTCTAAGTCCCCATAGGGCGTGGGAATCACTTAAAGAAAAAAATCCCAGTTGGTAATCTCTTGCTCAAAAAGCCAAGAATGTTATTTTAAGAGATACCTGTAAAGATGCAGATAGCAATCATCATGCATGTCAAGGTAAAAAGCAAGCTATTTCATCTCCCAGAAACTCGGTGACCATGCTTTGATGACAAGCCAGATGGCAGCTGTTCCCCAAGCCCTGTGCCAAGAAAGATGATTGGAGCTGCAATTTACCTTCCATGGTGAAGCTCGATGCTGGAGCATACCACAGCTGCGAATTTGGCTTCTGCCAGTAGGTGTGTGCACAGTTGGTTTCCTCCCAATTTGGATTCAGCAGGTAAGAAGCTGTATCAGTACCCAGCAATTATGAAATTGGCATGCACTGGATTGTTTACTCACAGTAATATTCCTACTGGACTTTATTAAAACACCATCTGTTGTCAGTGCAGACAAAGAATCAAACCAGAAATATCCACGGAGTGAGAAAGAGAGAGAGAAAGAGAGAGTGAGTGAGTGTATGTTCAACCATATTATAAGATTAGGTCACATTTCTGAGAGAATGTATTTTTTTCTTTAAAGGTAGATTTTAGTAATATGCTTATATTCCTAATTATTTTGCCCCCTAATCCAAAGGAGACAAAAATAAACTAAAGGAAGAATTGTGGCCAAAATGAAGTTGTCTTTCTCTGTGAGTCACTCTGAAATGGGAGCAAATGAGTACTTGCACATGGGTGGAACTCAACAATATTAGCTTTACTACAAATTAAAGCTAAAATGAGTGAAGGCAAAGTCATATGATGAAATGATGCTCAGTTAGAGCAAACTTCTGAGTTAATGTTTAGTATATAGGGTGAGTAATAAAGGATATCTGCCAATAATAATATCTTCGGGGCTTGAGAAAAAAGGGACTAGGTTTTATAATCAGCTGCTTTCTCTTCGTTTCTTTTTAATCCTTCTGATGGGGATCAGATATTCCTAATACACAGCTGGTCTCCAGAAATGGCCAAGTGTAATTTTTCATACACCAGCGTATAATACCAGGTGAAATTAATTAGCCAGACTTCTTCATCAGGTAACATACTAATAAAATGCGATGAAAGTAACTAAATATGCAAATACAGGGAAGAGAGCACTAAAACTCAGATATGTCATTTCAGTTCTACAAAAAGGCATCTGTCAATTTAGAACTTTAATGCACATACTCACACAAACAAAAAAGCTTTTAAAAAATAAAAATGTAAACAAGTCCCAGTTTGCATTGTAAGATTAAAGCTGTAATAAAGGGAGAGAACACAAGCCAAGAACACCCTCTGGAAGAAGAATCAAAGTGCATTAAAATGCCTGGGTTGTTTAAGAACCAAGTGTTTGGAGATCTCTCTTTGCTGAATGAGGAAGTGGTGGTATTTTAGTGGACCCAGAGGGAAGGTGTACACCTGGACAGAGAATCACTACAGTCTATTTTGAATGGTATTTCCAGACACCGGAAGGACAATATAACCCTGGTGTAAATGCCTAAAACTCCACTGACTTCAATGCATGTGCCCCTATTTCACGATTTAGCCCTTTCTTTTTGCCAAGCTTTGTTCTGCTATTTTATTGTATCTGTAAAATAGATATAGATCTCAATTCTGCTCTCAGTTAAAAAGCCATGGAGCTTTAGGATGCAAAAGTGCAACCCAGGGCACCACCATCAATAACTTAGCTCTAACTTCCTTTGTTCCCCTTTCTACCAAATGACTTAATCACAGGCTGTCCAACATGCAAGTGGATTCTTGTAATCAAATGTCTCAGTTGAGATTGATTCATGGTTTTAAAGAAATGGATATTCCAAGATGCGCTTTCACATACAGAATATCCTGCCAAAAGCCAACTACCAAACCCTTGCAAACCACTTGATAAAATCTAAAGTTAATATCTATGAGGCTTAAAGGAAAAGGTTATGTTCCTTTTAACCCTGATTTTCTTTATTATGGGAAGAAGATAACAGAACAAATTTCTGCCCTGATGTATATCCCCCACAAAACCACCATAGTCATTTTGTCCATTGTTTGCTTTGGCACAGCTAAGGTCCAGATTCATCTCCTGTGCTGTACAAAGTTCCACTGGTGCAAATAGGATGTGAGCCCTCAGGGGGATGGTAATCCTGGCAGAAATACAGGACCGCTAGCCACCTGCAAAAACCATTCTGTCATGTGGCCTGGAGCTGTGTAATGCAGCCGACAAAATGGGCAAGGCCAGCTCCACAGGAGACAGGACAGGGCTGGCCAGTGGATATGCAGATGCAATTTAACTCCTAGGCCCCTTCCACTGTAAAAATCAAACCACCCTCTCCTGGCAGAACCCCACTGAGAAGAGCAAACAAGATGAGTATGTGCTTGCACGCCTGCTAACAAAACCACAGACAGCAGCTCTAATTTAGGTCTCCCGGCCCCAAGAGTACTCCCTCCAGTAGCTTTTATCATACTTCCTTACATGCTTATACGGAGGATAAAGACCCATACTGATACTCTCCCAACTTCCCTCTGCTTTTTAGCCCTAAGATATACAAGACTTAATTAAATGACAACACCTATAGGAAATACTTATATCACAATTCTAATGAGCAGACTATTTGGCTTCTGACTGCCTCACCACAACTCAAAATTTAAATATCTGGTTGTTTAACATATTGGATAATGTTGCTTTGGATGTAGTCCTCACAGATATATGCAAGTGACTTTCTAACCCTGATAATCACTCATTGTTGCCTAGCATTAACAGAACCTGAAGCAAATTTCAAAATGGTTTGGAGCCTCTATAATGCACCAAAGATCACAGTCTTCCTGCTAATGTCAGCCTCCTGGAAAGAGGTGAAACAAAGACCCCACTGAGAAATAAGCTTTTGTTCCCTATACCTATCAAGTCTCTCAGTCTCTGTTACAGAAGGAAAAAAAAAGCCAAAGCTGCCAACTGTTCCACAGTGGAATGGTTTTTATGATCCACAAGTCCATTAGAAATTCAGCAGAGGCAACTAATTGCAATCCCAAGCAATTCCCTCCCCAAAAGTACAGCATGCAGAAATGACCTGTTAAGAAGATGAATGCCAAATATTTTCACCATCAGCAGGGCCAGTGCCTGCCCTGTGTTGTATCTTTGTAGACACTGCTGGCACGTGTGCCACTTCACTCTCTACCTGTGCATCGACACATTCAGAATAGTCTCTCACGCTGTGCAATGCAAACATGCTGAGGCTGTATAACATCTGTGCCAGCACTTCTGCATCCTTATAAATCATTTCCCAGCTCTTGCTGGGGCAACAAGAAAGAAAATGCTTGCATATAAATGTAAATCATTGTATGTCCTCTGGAATAGAATAATAATTGAGTTGATTTACCAGCCATGCACTGTTCCCAGGGAAGGGTGAAAGTATTGGCAAAGAAAGGTCTTACTTTCAACAAAAGAAAGGATTTGCTGAACTACACAAAAGTGATTGGAATCATCAGCCAGGCTTCTGTCTGCAGTATTTGTTCCTATTACTCTGAGGATGGGGGCTTCACTTCACTGCAAGTTTCAGTGTAATTACTTTGCCTCTGATCATGTCTAAAATAAAAATGTACAGAAAGTATTGAATCAGATACATCACAAGCTTATAGGAGCAAAATATGCCCTCACATGGATATGCCAAGATTCCCCTGAGGTCGATGGCAGCCAGTCACATCTACCCAAGGACCAAAGTTATACACTCTGCAACATTTGGCAAAATAATATCTGCCAATTTAAAAACTGAGAGAATTTAACAGATTTGATTTAGAGTCACTGAATAGAAAAAGGAATTCACCAAATGGTGATTGGTTTAGTTAATGAATAGAAGCTTCCTTAAATTCTCTGATCTGTAACCAAAGGGTCAAATCTTTTAGCGTAGTTACATGTTACACTTAGATCATACTAAGAGCACTAAAAACATGATATCTGCATTTTAGAACTCATTAATTCATGCTAAATGCCTCTGAGCATCTCAGAGGTAAGCCACTTCAGGTAAAGTTAACTCTGAGTCATGTTGCCTAGTTCACGTTAGCGTAACTTCAGTCTGTTCCATGTAAATAAAATGAACAGTTTGCAGTCCTCCAGCATCCCAGGGTGCATTATTCTGAATCCCCTCCCTTCACCCAGGTGTCCTGGCTCCTAGCCATACCTCTGCTCAGCAGCCCTCTAATGGCAAGCCAGACCTATGCAGGCAAGAGATGGTATTAACCCTTAGTGTGTCAACACCCACAGCATGTTCTAACTTCAACACTGCTTAATATTCCACAGATTTAGTATGGTCTAGGTATAATATGTAACTTCACCCTTGCCTCTCTTGAGGTCAATGGCAAAATTACATTGAATTCAATGGGAACAGGATTTCATCTCAGATTTCACCATTAGGATGCATGGAAATTTCTAATTGTTTTAGCAAATTGCCCATCAAGAATGATGGGGGGGAGAGGGCGGTGGTGACAGCCGCACATCCAGCCCCACCCCCCACCCTTCCACTCTGGGACTGGGCCCACTCCCCCGTCTCCCACCGCTGCTCTGGGTCAGGCCCTGCTCCCCTGCCACCCTGGGCCTGGACCTACTCTCCCTGCTCCACTGGGCCCACCCCTCTCTCCCACCACACCAGTCCCAGCCCCACTACCACCACCACTCTGGGCCCAGGCTCACTCCCCCCTGGTGCTGCTCCCCCTCCTCCACTGCTCTGACCTCCACCTCACTACCCCCCTCTGCCACTTCAGGCTCCACCCCATGCCTCTTTTCCCCCCACAGCTGCCCCCTCTCCCCACCACTGCTACAGGTCCAGCCTCACTCCCCCCAGCCCCCTGCTGCACTGCGTCCCACACTGTGCACCCCTGCATCCCCTTCTGCTCCACCCTGTGCCACTGCCACTTCCTAAGAACGAGGCAGAAGGGAAGCTTGCACATGGTGGCTGCAGCTGCCGCCCAGTGCCCTATGCTGCCACTGCTCTGCATCCAGCCATATGCAACCCCCCCCCCCGTTTCCCATAGGTGGTGGAAGTGGGGGATAATGGGGATCAGCCCGCCACCCCCCACAAATACAGGGCAGCCTGGCCACTGGATGCCACAGCAGTGGGGAAGGGGCAGGAATAGTGAGATACCCTGAGCATACAGTACTGCAGCTGACCCAGCAGGCAGGTAAGTTTCTTTGAATATAGTTTCTTTTTGACCAGGCGGGGACAGATTGAGGCCAAAGCAGCAGCAGCAAAGCAGGCAGCAGAGGCTGAGCTCATCCCACAGCTGCAGCCTGCTCTTGCCCCATGCACAGACCAGGGAGCCACGCATCCCCCCCTTGGCTACCCAGCACCACACCTCTGGAGCAGCCGCCAGGTTCCAATTGTCCCATGACCTGGCTTGGCTGGGGCCCCATTCACAGTGAATGGGGCCCCGGCTGGGCTGGGCCAGGCCAGGTCGGGTCATGGGGCAATCAGAGCCCAGCAGGTCATCCAGAGGTGTGGCACAAGTGGAAGGAACATGCCCACCTTCTCCCAGCTCCCCCATGGTGCGTGCAGTGGTGGAAGCCACCCACCCAAGCCCCTGGAGGTGCTACGAGGCTCCGACTGACCCACAAGATGGCCTGGCCTGAGTGCAGCCTGCCCCCCCAACAGAAATAGCCTAACATAGCCCCAGCCCCACTACCCCCACGCCACGGCCCTTCCCCTGGTGGCAGTGGCAGCCTCTGCCTCCTCCCCTGAGCCCCAGTGCAAAGTTGTGCCTTCAGCCACCCGGGCCAGCCAATTGCTGCCTGCCCTATTGGTGGCACATGTGCTATTGGCCTAGAGTATTACAGACAGACAGATGGACTAAGCCTTTTATTGTATTAGAATATGAATATATATGAGGTACTATAGATTCTTGTTCATTTTCTCTCCTTTGTGTTTGAATAAAATAAGTTTGCTATCTCACACAGCATGTAAAAGGTATGAATTCTTAATAAAAGAACACCATATTATAAAGCTTTCAGGAAAAGACATGAGCATGAACATAAAGCACACATGTGGAAAATAATATGTATCAATCTACTCAGGACTCCTAATTGTCTTTCACCATGCAATCCTCCAACTTAATTTCCCATGCAATATGGACACCAATAAAAGATGTAAAGGTAGAAATATCTTCTACAGATGTTTTGTGGTCTTATAAGGGATTCTCAGCCACTCTCTCACATATGCACAGCTATCACTTGTTATTGAAATAGCATATTTCAGAAACCAAGTAATATTCTCTTTATGTTTCCTGAGTCTTTCCACCATTATTCTTTATTTCCACATGTCTATAATGTATGTACATATAAACACACAAAATGCCATTTGAGAGTCTCACCATAGCTGAAGTTAAAAATGTTAGGTGACCATAGGCCTGTGGAGGAATTTAACTGCCAATGTACACAGAATACATACATCTACAGAACCATAAGAAGAATCAGAGGAAACTGGAATGTAATTCTGGAGTCTCTAGACACATCCATAATGCAGATAAATAACATAACGCATCTGGGAAAGGACAAATTTTGTTCTAAAATAATAGTATAGTAAGTGTCCTTCAGTGGTTTTGCACAATGCTTAGGAGTCAAGTTCAGAAACCTTTGCTCTACACACACACACTTTGATGAATTGCATTGGCCTGAGTAGTTGATCCACAAGCCATTGACAAAGGAAGGAAAATTAGGCCAATATACAAGTATTTTGTAACTCTAATGTTATGCACAAAAGTATACAGGTCCCTGATTTTGACTCATCTGAAAGATGCTACAGAACAGACTGTATTACCTACAGTTGATTGGCCTCAGTAGGAAATGCACTTAAAACAGTCTTTCTAGAAGTTAAACTTTTGGGTCCAAGAAATTTGATTATTCCATAACTGAGTTTCCCTTCCACAAACTCTTAAGAAGTGTTTACATTGTGTCGAAGTATGAGGAAGCACTGCTGTGAAAAACAGCTGCATTTTCCAAGCCCCGGGGCTGTGCTACAAGCATGTACAGGTATTCATTAATCCAGGTTAACCCAATTTAGATTAGGCTCAGACCAATCTAAAGTTAGTTCACCTCTGAGTTGTCAACCCAAAATCCATACCTGCGTGAAGTGTAACTCTTTAAAGCAATTCTCTCTCTCTCTCTCTCCTTCTCTCTCTCTCTTTCTCTCATACACACATGCATGCATGCACCCACATTCAGATATAAAACCCTATAAACTAATCATACAATTTTTGCAAAACTTTTGTAAAGAAACAATGAAAGAAAGAAAAGTTTATTTTATTGTAGTTTTGTTTCTGGTTTAAAACACTCCAGAGAAATACAAGACAATAGGATGATGGGGGACCAACTGAAAATAAAGATTGATAACGCTCTACCTTATTGGAGAATGAGAGCTACTTTATTGAAGAAATAAAAGATTTAGTGTATAAAGTTAAATTGTAATCACTGCAGTTTGTCCAAAAGATCTGCCCATAGAACCTGAATAATTTATGCCAATGTAACTTTGTATTTCTCTTGTTCTTTCTCTTGTTTCTTTGTTCACTTGTCCTTCCATTGTCAAGCACAAAAGAAAAAAGATTCTACAACCAGTTGTGAATAATAGGTAAGGAGTAAGGTTGTATTTTTTTAACAATTTAATTTTTTTTTTTCTTGAGGAGCAAGGAATCTCACATCAGATCTAACCCTTTGACAAACTACCTACTAAACTGGTATAAAATAACTGAGTTCTGTTGACTCATTAAAAATAGGCCAATTTGCATCAGTAGAAGAGCTGGTACAAAAGCCTTATATTCAGACCTGGTACATTTTCCACATTGCATTCTGTTGCATCCATTGGATAAAGGTTCTGGTTGCCATGCACTTTTAGTTCTAGGAACATAACGTGGTACATAGTAGTACCCAGCAGTAAGCAGAAAATCTGATTTAACAGTAAGCATATTCTTTTTGTTGTTGTTGTTTTTGCCTGTTTAAACCTTTGATTAATTCTAAGTGGCAAACCTGCAATAACATTACAGTTAAATGAAGACTTTTTTTCTGCAGAACTGTTCAGTTATCTCATCTTCCTACTGACCTTTGCCTATCAGTAGTATCCTACCACATACACATTCTCTCTGGGACTAGGAAAGTCTTATCCATTATATATCTGCAAAGTGCCTAGTGCAATAGGATTCTGCTCCTTGAATGGCATTTCTTGTACATAAATAATAACAGATGTAACAAGTATGGTTAAACAGTATAACTTAACAAATATTTCAGTTAAATAAGGAAGAAAATAGGATAAATGTAATTGGATTATATTATATATTCATTTATTGGTGATATATAGAATGTTTTTATGGAACTAAAATTAGACTGGAAGAAAAATGTGTTTAACTCCAGTGACGAGGGCCTTAAGTATTTCCATTATTTTAAAAAAAATCTTTTAACATGGGGGAAATCCTGGTCAGCAATCAAAAATTGCTGTTTTCCAGATGATTTATTCGACCTTCACCTCCCAGCCATCACTTTTAATTTTAAAATGCAATTGAGTTTAGCAGTACTACCAGGATTCTTTATTTTCTTCGAGGACAACAAACCACACTGAACAGAAACACAGCTACCCTACATTGCTCTTTCACATCAGGTACCCAGAATAGGCAACGTAGGGTGTTTAAGTAACATTTACCTTTCCTGTTGATGCAGTGCATCAATACAGAAGTAGATTTTCACCAATCTCCAGTTAAGCGAAGACACAGGAATGAATCAAAATGGACACTGGCTGAGGTAATAGCAGGGCTGCCTGGATGCTGATGTTTAATGATATGTAGGCTGCTTTGAATAATTATCAGTCTTATATGGGTGACATCTCTTAATTCATTTGATCCTAGTGTATATAATTGGATAGAAGTGTGAACTTGATTACACTAGTGAACTTGCTTGCCAGGGGAAAAAAAGTGATAACAGGCTTCTTTGTCATCAAAGGGTAAAGAAATGTGACAATCTGGGAACCAGTTTTAGGACCCCATCTGCTAAACCAGAGAGAAATCAAGATTTTACAGTTCTATAAATATTTTAGTGTATGCCATCATTTATGAACTCTGGCAGCTATCATAAAATCTCTCTGACTTTTGTTACAACTGCATATAAGGCCAGAAAATTGCATCTCATGGTAAACCATAAAAACCTAAGTAAAAGCACCATTCCTTTCAGTATATTCTAAAAATATACAACCTCCCTGTCAGTACATGGCAGGGTAGTTACCATCCCAAGATGCCTGTTTCTCTCGCATTTTTTTTTATCTGATCTTACCCTGGTCTTTTCAAACCCTTTTGTATTTCAGTATCTTTTTATGTTCCATAAATAACAGCCATCACAATATAAGAGCTGAAATAGCTTTTACTTTGTCACAACATACTGTAAGCAAGAGACACTTGGGTGATGATAATGCTCTGGATACAGGAGGAATTTATGCTGACCTTTTGTCTAATTGCTCCTGATATGATTTTCATTCTATGGTGAGTTTCTTTAGAGCACTGAAAGATGGCTAGCCTCAGAGCAGATCCCGGGGCTTTAATCACCAATGGAAAACCCAAGACACCTGTGTAGAATAATATAAATAAAAAGTAAGTTATCCCAAGATTAACAATGCCCTGTTTAAACTTAAACCTTCTATCCAGTCCTACATTATACAGTATCTTGAAAACACCTGGGCTTTACACATCATTGGGGCCCGTAATATATTGATATTACCATTAGCATTTGCCTACAGCATGAATAATACTGATATGACACACCAGCATAAGTAATGTCTCATAATAATTAATAGTTTACATCACAAATGTTCCTCCACTGCCTGTCTGCTTTTGTGTTTTGCTTTGCTTAGTTTTTTTTGGGGGGGGGTTGTTTTTTTAAACATAGGATGGGGCTAGAATAAAGTCAACTAAAGTAATTTTGTTTTGTGGCTCAAAGAAAATAACATTTTAGAGAACAAGTAAAAATCAAATATTTAGAAGAAGGGACACACCCATTCCACCTAATCTGCATAAAGGAAGTAGAATATTGTAGAGAAAAAAAAAGCATATATGCATCTAATTTCTATGCATATGCAAAAGACTGGCAGTCATGCAAATCAACCATTTCATTAACATACTGGATGCACAATAGACCTGAGCAAATACTTTAAAACATTCACTCTGCTAAAGAAAAAAAAAAAAAAGCATTTATTTTGGTTATATTCCCATCCCTTTTTTATCTGTTTTAAGATTTTCTGTAATGGCTGTATGCATTTTATAAATATCTTCATTATTGAGTTTCTTGACTAGAAATGATTATAGTAAGAGGTATGTTTAAAGCACAACAGATTATAGAAAGCAATTTTTTACCCAGCAAGTGTGAGCAATGGAAAGCTGGTTCTGCAGAGGTAGCCAGCAAACAGAAACAGTAATGTTTGGTTTCCTACCAAAACTAACCAAATACAGCTTTAGTTTTGAGTATTTGCAGTAAATTTTTTTCTGAACAATCTTAAGATAAAGAATTTATCACAAAATCAGTCATCAAGTAATTGCAGCAAGTTTGGATAATAATACATTTAAGGCAATCTTAAAATAGTTGGAGACAATTTATAAACAGAAAAAAAAATCACTGCAAACATTTTTAACATGTTCTTTCATTCTGTTCTAGTATACATAAAATATTGTGCCTCATATTCCCCCTTGAAAAAATATTAACTGGGAAAGAAATGAAAAACTGTACCTTGACAGACAAATTCATCTTTGATATAAGAGCTCCATTTATCACAACTAATTTACTCCAGAAATTAAATTAGCTCTTGTGTCTGGTACCCAAGTGCCTATAAGAATGACCCTTACATTCAAAGAAGAATTTCAATATTTAAAAAAAGGCATTTTGATTGACTCATATGGCACAGTTATTGCTTTACATGTTCAACATCTTGATGGTTTTTACCATGGCAGACTAGATCATCTTACTGAAATATACATTTTAAACATATGAAATGCTGGTGCGAATTGAAAATTATACATGATAATTCTGGACTTTTAAGTGTCTATTATTTCCTCAAATTTGTTTATTTTTTACTTTAGGTTAGAAGAACTTAAGTGAAGAGATCAAATGAAATCCACATTTGCCAAACAGCACACAGTATTCAAGTGTTATCTAGTGTTGCCACATGCCATTCAACACTTTTGTCTCAGTTCACAGTCAACTACTTTGCTGTGACTGGCCTACTGGTTTCTATAAATTGTTTGCTGAATCAGGTCCTAAAGCTTTTTAAATGTGTTGGTGTTCAATCTGAATACAAGATTATTTTTCTTTTGTATGCTAGATTTGGCACATATGTTGGTCTAACATAGCAGCATATAAGCAATTGCACTAGTCCCTTGTCCTCCAGGACTTTATCCCAGAACTACCGCATCCCATTCATTCATGTATTTTCTAGAGCAACTGAATTGGATTAAAGGGGAATTGTCCTGAGCCACATTTTAAACCTCTAATCAAGTTTAGTCCTTTGGCTGGTTTTGATCAGTGCATTTAATTCTAAAACCATTTAAATAACCATCAGTTAATGCCTGTTTTCTTCAAAATTAATTATTTTCCATGGCAGTTAATAGTAATCCCAGGACATATTGCTCCATGCCAACCCTTGGTATGAATACTTTCAACATTTTAAAAACACCTTTGGAAAAATGCAGTATACATTTTTGCCAGAATCTTAATTCTCCTTGCACACCCCAACATACTGGCCCGATTAGCCAGCTGACCTCCTTTACAATAAAATAGTTGGCCCTTAAACATAGTCCATATGGGATAAGTAACTGAAGTCTTACTTATATTATGGTCTTCTAGATGTTGCATCTTCAAACAAGTATACTCTCTTTCTTCCACTTGTGGCTTCAAGGTTGTTTCTGTCTGAAAAACACCACTTTCTTAGATTCAGTCAAACTGGCTTTCCTATCAGTTTACCTCAGTGTTTATTTTTCTCATGGCTCCCCCTCAGAAAAAAAATCTACAACCCAATTCTCTTATTTCCCTAAATGCACCCCCACTGATGATAATGATCCAGTTCCTGATTTATAGAAAGAGGATAATCAAGACAAGATTATAAGAGGATAATCAAGATTCCTTATTAGTCCTCACAAAACATAATGAGTATTTAACTGATGATGGAGAACCACCAACAGCTAGCAAGATGAAGGAGAGGCTGGTCAGCAATGTGGAAGAAACAGCCTGGTGTATGGATGCCTTGGATTTGCTCAGATAAATGCAGTAGGCGAAAACATGGCTTTAGTGAATTCAACAGCGGAACTCTCCTTGAAGCCATCCACAAATAGACAGCCTAAAATTCACTTACTACAAACATTTGTATAAATAAAATTCAGTCACTCAAATGTACACATAAAACAAATATAAGAATGTCCAAAGTACAGTTATTTTAAAAATTCTAAGTAAATAAGTGTACTATTTGTTTTTAAATATCCTTCAACTATATGTGGTACTAAAAGGGAAAAATTTAACAAGGGATTATATGGAACAAACTAAAAGTAAAGAGATGAGCCTAGAGAACTGCTAGCATCTATGTTTTCTATATAAGCCAGAGCTATCTAACTGGCAGCTCTGAAGGGTTAAGATGCAACTCCTGGACTCCTGCCCGGGTATCACTCCTCCCACTGGACCAGCTGCAACATCAACCAGAGTCCCCAGGCTCCCCCCCACCTTTGGCTTTCTCTGCCTGCCCCTGCCCAACGGGGTGGGGAAGTGCAGTATGGCATGGCTGTAGAAGAAGAGGGTGATCCTGGGGCCTTGCTGGCATGCAGTGGGGTGACTGGGAAGGTGGCCATGCATGTGAGCACACAGTGCAGCAGCCAGGAGTGGGGCATAGGCATGTGGTGCAGGAGAGATCTGAATGCATGGTGCAAGGGTTAGGAGGGCTTCTGTGTAGTGCAGTGGTAGGAGACATCCACATGAGTGGAGCACTGGGAAGGTCATGGTTTGTTCTGGTGTGGGCCTGCGGGCACTCCACTCCTGGCCACTTATGGGTTAGACAGCCCTGATTAAGTCATGTAGCTGTAAGGGGTACAGGTTATAGCCATATTGGTCTACAGGCAAAAGGAATCAGAACTCATAGTAGAGGTGCTATCTTTTATTAGACCAACTAGATAGTTGCAAAAAAAAATTCTCTATTTGCAAGCTGTCAGGTACATTCATCCTTCATTTAAATAGTAACATTTCTCCTAGGTGGAAATGAAAAATCATATTTCTCTCCTGTGAAATATAAATTTTCATTTCCACCTAGGAGACATTTTACAATCTTGGCATTCTCCTATGCCTGAAGAAGGGTGAGTACACCCAAAAGCTTGCAAATAAAGATTTTTTCTTTGGCAAATAACTAGTTGGTCTAATAAAGGATATCACCTCTATCACGAGTTCTGATTCCACGTAGCTATAAGGACTTCTATCCTGCAGGAGCCCCACTCACTCTCTCCATCAAAATGGAGTCCTCTCTACAGGGAAATGCCACAACCATAATGTACCAGTAACAGCAATGATGCCAAGAATGGTGATGATAATGATGATTTTTTTTTCCTTTTTATTTTCAAAACCTTTTAGTTATATGAATTAAGAAATATCAACATCATATGTTTAAATTGAATAATTTATAGAAAAAAACCCCCTGCAAGCCAGCAGATTTTTTTTTCTATTAGAAAATTTTAAATCAAAATTAGAAGTTTTTGGTAATATATATTCTAATTCAAACAAACATTAAAATAAGAAGTTCTCTAACCTACATTATACAAGAAACTAGATGAGATGGTTCATTTTAAGTTTATGGACTTTCTGATAGAATGGTTTCAGACTGTATGTCATGCTTGTTCTTAATCCTCTCAAAAGATTTTTTTTCCTGCTCCTCCAGAGATGCTCACAACAGTTTAAAATTTTAAAGTAAGGAAGCCATACATGGTTAGCCTACCCTGTATAACTTTGCCATGTACGCTCATTACTTCTTCAGTTTTGGTTACTGTTTTTTTTTGTCCTGCAGTTAGTGTATTGACTGCTTGGCCTATGGAACAGTGTATACATGAATTCCTTCAGCAGTCCATATGGGATAGTGTCCTCAGCAGTTATATGAGACAGGAGGTCTAACTGCTAGTCAACAGTGAAATGCTTTGTACAAAAACTCTGTCAAATGCATAATAGAAAAGAGCAAGACAATAAAAAAGAGCAGGACAATACCAAACATATCTCTGATATTATTCAGTTGGAGAAGCCTTTGAACCTGCAACAAAAAAAGGCATGAAGCTTTCGGATGGAAATAGACTTCATAAGGTTGTGGTATCCCTGTAACTTAATACTTATACCTTTTAAAGCATGTTTAGAAGTTAAAATGAAAGAGTAGAATGTCTCATAACATGCTTCAAGGTGGATTTTATTTTTGCCTATTTGTTGATTTTTCAATGATTGGGAATGGTTAAAGAGTTGGTTGTATGAGTATTCTGGGGGAAAACAATCATGGGAGCTTCCTAATACTCTGAGGTATTTGTTCATCTCCAACTAAGAAGGAAGGACAATTACTAACACTATTTCCTACAGTATCTGAAGATCTATGATGTATACACAGCACACGTTCAATCTCAGTTTATAGCAACCAGTATGATTTCTAAGGCTCATATGTGTATTTAAATGTGTCAGAGCCTGTTTACAGGTTGCCAAGGTACTTTCTTTTGTCTCTGACCATTTCAGGAAAGCATCTTTATTCAGAACAGCGCTGAAACAGGCTTAACTTTCAGCATATGCTTAAGTCTTGATAGAGTCACTTAAACAAGGCTTTAACATTAAGCAAATGCTTTAGTGCTTTTCTGAATTCAGTACTTTTTTGTTGGCATAATGTTATATTATTTAAGTGTGGGAGCAACCTTGTCTATTATATTTTGAAAGTTGTTGGCAGTCAGGAGGGAATAGTATAATGGAAGGTGCCCCCCTGTCTGCAGGTTTCAGACAGGTTCACTGTACCCATATTTATCAAAACATGGATTTCCCACTCTGTAACTTCTCATTTCAACAGGTAGCAATGTGAATAATAAAGGAAACAAGCACTATAGAAGTTAATCCCCAAGCAGGAACTGCAACTTGGAGGAATCATACCAAAGCTGAGGGATGTTATCATAAATACATGTACAACTGTATTTAATAAAAGGGTTCTTGTGAGTCATAAGCCATGAGAGCACAGCTCACAACACTGGTAATCAGCAGCAGAATCCCACATCAAAATGTAGCTTCAGCTTTTGACTTCCTGTGGTCTATTTTTACGTAGACATTCAGAAACAAATGGAGGACTCCACTGTATTACATATTTTATAAATTTACTACTCAACTAAAAGATATGAAAGTATATCTTACAAAAAGATATATGATAATATTATACAATATATATGTAACACTTGTATATTATCAAGAGGATAAAATGATAAAAGAGACGACAGTCTTATTGTTCAGGCATGGGTCTGGAACTCAGATGATCATGCTCCTCTACCTGGTCTACCTGATTCTACTAGAAATTTCCTAAATCACTCTAGACATAAATCCAAATCCTAAAGGTGTATAGATTCTAACACCCACTGAAGCCATTGAAGATGTGAATCTTAGTCATGCTCCTTAGAGGATTGCCAGGATACATGTAACACTTACAAAAATGGTCAGAATCCCTCCCTGTGCTTGCTTTCCTCTAAAAGAAGGTCATGCTTGTGTAGACAAAATAGGGGCCCTAAATTAAATTGCGGGGGGGAGGGTTAAAAAACACTGCTTCAATTTAGGGCTGATTAAACCCCCATGTCATGCACACACCCCACTGACTTACCTGCCTCTCTGGTGGGGAGGGGAGGGCAAGCTGCTGGCAGGCGGAGCGATCCCTGGGCTCTTGGGGGGGGGTGGGGAAGGGGTCCTGGTACTTCCCTCCACGGCAGCTGCAGTGCTCCTTCAGGTGGCACCCAGCCACAGGCACCAGACTTGGGCAGTCCTGGGGGGCACCACAGCCATGGAGGGAAGCACCGGACCCCTGCACAGTTCAGGCAGGCAAGAAGGCTCCAGATGGGGGTGCAGAGATGAGGCTCACCACTTTTCTTGGGCGGAGCCTGCTCCATGGCTGTAGGGCAGCAAACTAAAACTCCTCGAAGGAGTTTTAGTTTGCTGCACCCCAAGTCATTTAAGGTGCATTACGCTACTGTATTTCCTACACCAGCTGGAATTACTGTGTAATATACTGCTGATGCATGCAAACACCGACACGATTAAAGCGGTGCAAAAGCATTCAGCTTGCTTTAAAATGTTGTGCACACACGCCTCTTGTTTCATCTACACATGGCCGAAGAAAACAGTATATTGCACTTAACCAGATATTGGGATCAGGTTTCCTTGAGAAGTTGACTGTGCATACCTGCAGGACCCAGAACTGATAAGTGTAGTAATATATAGCTTATTACTGATACCAGTGCCATGCTGAGAGTGGGTATCTCAGAATACCATGTGCACTGTGCCATTTCGCACAGCCCTAGTAGATTTGCATCTTATAGATGAACCAAAGTGCATGCACACGTGTGCACATGCGTGCATGCACACACACACATACAGCTGTCATAATACCTGATGAAATGAGCGTCAGCTTACAAAAGCTTGGGCTATATATATATGTGTGTGTGTATATATCTATCTATCTATATATATATATATATATATATATAGCACAAAAATGTTATATATACACACACACACATATATATATAGCCCAAGCTTTTGTAAGCTGACGCTCATTTCATCAGGTACTATGATAGCTGTATGTGTGTGTGTGCATATATATATATATATAGCACAAAAATGTTATATATACACACACACACTTTGGTTAGTCTGTAAGGTGCAAATCTACCCTGCCTTCTACTAGACTTCAGACTAAAACATCCAAATACATCTTTCAATCCAATGAAGACAAATTCAACCCAAATACTTCTTTCAATCCAATCACATTCCCATTGATTTCAGTGGGCATTTGATCAGTCTCTTACTTAATCCAGTTTATTCCCTGATCTGCATTTGCAAAGTTTCTTAGCAGTTAATCAATGGCAGAGATATTATTATTAATGTCACTGAGAACTCTGCTTTATTTCTGGAATATATGCCTACATACATATCCCTCCAACTGTATTTAAATATGTGTACATTTGTGTTTCTATACATAAAGTAGGGAAAATCATAGAAAAATAAAGGTAATCAAAATAAAGTCTTTGTTTATATTGGAAGACTGTAAATACCATTGACCAATAAAAAACCAAGATACATGATAAAAACTGAACATGTTCAGTAATTAGATAACTGTCCCCACCCTCATCAGTTTAACTGCTTTGACATAGCAGTTATTAACATACTAAACATAGCTAGAAAACATCATTCAAAGCAATATCCAGGAGTAGGGGATATGACACAGTTTTGGATTCTAAATAGGCAGATATCATCCAATCAAGGACAGAGATCCAGCTGAGTCAAGAAGAAGCACATTTTATTATCTACAGAACCTACTTCTAATGTAACATCCTGTTTTTCAGAAGGGAAAAACGTGACACACAATACAGTACCAGTGAAATATTCACTTGTATTTTTCCAAACAATCTCTTTTTTAATTTTCTTTTTTGCATTTCTAACCGTTCTTGATTCTGTGTGACTTTGCAATCTGAATGCCAGTACCTCCCCATTTAGTAACATCAGCTTATTGAATTAACATACTGTTTAGTCATTCTTGAAGACCACTAGTAAATAATGTTAAGTAAAACTAGGACTGATGCTGATCTTTCCTCACTTCTGAAACACATTGTCATTTATTATTCTTCCCTTACAAACGTTTAGTCACCTTTAATCCAGGTAATAGGATTTACATCGAAGCCAATTTGAAGTAAGTTTTTTAAATGCCAGTTGTAACGCAGTATATCAAATGTTTCTAATGTCCAGAAATATTACATTCACTGCACATTCTCACTGACTCATTTTGTAATTGACCCCAGTAAAAGCTGTAGTATCAAGGACACCTGGAACGGCTTGTTATAAAGCCATACTGCTTCATGGGTGGGAAACCAATCTTCTCAATAAATTTACAGATTTTTCATCTTCCTTATATTACCATTATTTTACTAGAAAATTTGTTTACATTTACTGGAGAGCAATCAACAGGGTTTTTCTTTCTTGCATTTTCCACACTTTCCCTCTACTTAACTTTTAGATGTTGTATTCCAATACTCAGTGCCCAGAGCTCTGACTTTTCAAAAATAATAGCCTATGATGCAGTAAGTTCAGAAGCTAATTCCCTTAAGGCAGTGGAATTTATATCACTACATGCTGCTGCTTTGGGTATCTAATTTTTTCAAGTACTTACTTATTTGTATTTCATCAACAATCATATGGACTAAGATCTCTACTGCTTCCTAATTGTCCATACCCTTTTATTTTCTTTGTAAATGACAGACTGAAAAAAGCAGCTTAGTAGTTCATATTAAAATCATAATTGATTTTGCCTCACTCCTCATTTATTAATGGACCTACAGTACCTTGTCACTAATAAACCTCCCTATAATGAGTTTAGTCCACAGAGGATAAGTTTCCACCTCAGCAAACCACCAAGCAATTTAGGACAGTTGGTAGTCTCTGCTTAAGGGAGTCCAGGAACTGGAATAGAAATTTATGCAGGCCATAATTAAAGTACTTTTACAGAGCTGTGTGGGGAGTTCATACAGACACTCTTTGCCCTGTGCCCATCTGTGGTCAGTGTAATTAATCTTTCACTCTCAAACTAGTGAAACCTAATTTTCATTGATAGTTTTGGAAAAGAAGCTGCTGCAAAAGATGGTGCTGTAATCAGATATTTTATTTTACATATTTTATTCTGTTTAGATCTACTCTGTGCTGGAGAAAGTGGGTGACTATAGACAAGCCATTTGAGCCTGAAACTATTAAACCAGGTGTGCAGAAACATCAGCACATGGCCAGAAAAATTGGCAGGAAGAAGTTATTGTACACTACGTAAAAAGAAAGATCAAGTCGTTGAGATCATATATAACCCAATGTATTTTTTTTTAATTGGAATGATTCAATTGGAGGATTGGTTATGTTTTGGCAAGGCAGGAAGCAGGGTTATCACAACCTATACAAATGTTTAGATTCCTTGCTCCTTGGGGCAGATTTTGTCATTTTGCTCTGTTTGTACAGAGCCTAGCACAGCAGGACCTTGGTACAGGACTAGACTCCTAAGGTAACATCACAGTATTAAAACAATATAATCTGTTTCTTAAAATAAAGCAAAACCCAAAAGTGAGAACATGAGGGAGTCTTCTCAGTGGGTGTGTTTACACAAGATGCTTTACTGCATTCTAGACTAATCTGCTGCACAGTAAAGCGTAACTGTCTAGATGTGTGCACATTTACTGCACAGTAAATTAATCTATGAGGCAGTTAGTTACTACCCATAAATACAGGTAGTAAACTAACTACACAGTAGATACTGCGCAGTAGTATCTTTGGTTAGGGGCTCAGTATTTTCACTGAGATCTAGGATGGGTAAACTGTATTTCTCTTCATTCCCCTACTTGAAAGTAACCTACAAGGTTTTCTATCGTGCTGATTTGCCATTAATAAGTAATTAACCGAAATACAGTTCCCCTCCTGTGGGTTTTCATTTATTACATTAATGCCGCATGGCCATAAGAAGTACCCAAACCTACAACAGTAACAATCTATATGCACTTTGCCCAGGTGTAAATCCTTTCATAAGACACAGGACAACAACAAATCTAGAACTGCAATGCTGTTAAATGCAGAGGAAACAAAGAAAATCTCAAAAAGATTTGCTTTCCTAATAGCATTTTTAGTTGTCATTACACACAGCTAGGGTTTTGAATGATAAAATACATGTTAACACATTCCAAAACACTTCTATTAAAATATTTTTTCAGTCTTTCAGTACGGTAAATGATGCAAAGCCTAAATTCCCCAGACAATGTACAGAACATTAGAGAATTAGTTTAACATTGTGACAACCCTGCAATTGTATTTAAACAAGTTCTTCCCTACCAGTTCCCCACAGAGAAGTATTGTGCCCTTTTGTTGATTATAGTGGACATATTGCAGAGCTCCAATTACCTTCCCAATGGACCACCCACTACAAGAAGTTTTTGTGTTGCTGGTGCTACTTAGCTCTTTCCTTTCTGCTGCCTCCTTTTTTCTTTCTCTTCTTTTTTTCCTGGTGTTCTCAGATGCTGCAGATGAGCTGACACACTAGCCAACCATCTGTTCTTTCACGACACGGCACAACCTAATCAATTATCCCCAAACCACTTCGGAGTAAATAAAATGTCTACAATAATAATAATTAGGCCGTTAAAAAGAAAACAACATAATGCAACTCCTGATGGGAATAAGACAGATTTCAGAATGAAGCAGAGGTAGAACATTTATTAACTGGAAGATTATTTGCCTTCAGAAAGCCAAATGGATGAATTATTGAGAAAACACAGGATGCCTTTGGCTATTTATTCTGGGAAGGGAGGAAGGAAGAAAGAAAGGAAGGAAGGAAGGAAGGAATGCAGGCAGACAGGCAGGCCCAAATTTCAGACTTTGTGACCAATTGCCTCAAAGGATTTTATTGATAAGAATGCCAATATTTTTGAGAATTTATAATTTCAGTGCTTATGATTACAACTGTTGAGCTATTGAGCAGCTATTGAGTTGCTAGTAAGCACAAAATTTAGGGGTACAACCTCTAAGCATGGGAGTTAGAACTGTAGCTGCAAGTGAGAGAGGAACAGCGGAAAAAATCATGGTCATACCATGTTCCCTTTCCCTTTCTGCATCCACCTTCTGCCACTGTGTGACACAGGATACTGGGCAAGATGGATGTATGGTCTGACCCAGTAAATGGCAGTTCTTATGTTTTTATGTGTATTATATAATAATAAGTATTACTGTTATAAAAAAGCTGTGGTTAACTCCACTTACAAATCCTGTACCAAGGTACAATCCCTTCACTGCACATATATGAGGCCCAGTACTTCTTTACAACAACACCTGTACTCTGGCATTGTAAAGGGGCCTGAAAATAGACTACGTTAAACTACAAAACCAAGTTATGCTTCCAGAGTAGTGTGAAGAAGTCTTAATGTAAACAGAAATCAGACTTGCCATTTCTATTAATATTGACGTGGTACCCAAAGTTACATGCTCCATTTGATTATGATGTCCACTGTATGCAAGACCAAAAATCATATGTTTACAGTCCAAATTTTCAATTAGAGTGGTTCCCTGACAGTCGCTCTAATTAAAACAGCTCACTATCCCATGTATTAAGCTCCCCTGCATTTTAAAATGGGCGTGGGGATGCTTTAACTAGAACTCATTTGACAAGCTTTAGTTCAAGTGCCCGCCCCCATGGACATTTTGAAATGTGGGGGGTAGGGCTCAGTACACGTGACAGTGAGGCAATGCTGGATTCATTGAGTCTGCTCTGACACATTCTAATTAGAACATGAATCAGTACATCTATAGGCATCCATAGATCCCAGCATATTGTAAATCAGGGCTGTCCAACGTCTAAGTGGACAAGGGCCACGCCACACCACCAGAGGCTACACACCACAAGGGCCATAACAGTGAAAGCTGCATGGGCCAGCCCTCCCTGGCTACACCTTGCATGCAGGCGATTTCCTGCCACAACTGTACCATATGCACAGGTGGCTTCCCCCTGGCTCCTCCCCATTGCTGCACCACACATGTGGGTTCCCTGCTAGCTCCTTACCTGCAGTTTCCTCTGGTGCACCGTGCAGTGGGCTCCCCCAGCACTGCAGGCTGCACTATGCTATGCTGGCCCCTGGGGCAGGTGCAGGAACTGGAAACTGAAGGGGAAGCATGGAGACCCTGGCTGCTGGGATAGCAGCTGGGTGAGAGCCTCAGGATCACAGATTAGTCCTTTGTGGGGGCCACGAGGCCTGTGGACCACCGGTAGGATGGCCTTGCTTTAAATCATACCTGCGCATTTGCATGACATTTTTGACTATTGGTAAAAGGCAGGGTAGAGATGCACCTTATAGATTAACTGAAACCAGAGATGCATAAGCTTTCTGAAGCAAGAATACTACATCAGATGCTATGAGAAGACATGCACAGAGCAGGCAATCAGTGATTTTTAACTGTTTTTACCCCTTTTGAGTCAGTGAAGCAAAGAATAAATCAAGTAGGTTCTCTGCTCTGGTTAGATCATCTGCTGAATTGCTTAATAAAATTCCAGTCAGTGACACTTGCACAACCTCACAGCATAGATTACAGAGATCGAACAGAGGGCAGAATTTTTACTTTGATATCTTTTGTTACTACTATATAAAAAGGAATATCCTGTACACCCAGTAGATGATACCTTTAAAGAGAAGGAAATCGCTTATAGCTTTGCAATAAGGTGCTATATTTTAAGATATTCCCAGTAGTCATATTTTAAAAAAACCCCAAACCTTCCTTTCTGCATATTTCTAAATATATAGACCATTTTAATAAATACTGTAAATTGATGTGGCTGCCAACTTATCTGATATGGCTGCCATTCTTATCTCCCAGCCCTGGCTCTGCAATTGCGGAACAGGGACTGGGAGCTCCTTGCTGCCAGGCCAGGGGAACATTGTCCTGCCCAGGCTCCGGTGGCGGAGCCCACCCCAGCAACAGGCAGCTCCTGGAGGCAGGGAGCAACCTCCCGCCCCCTGCTGTCTGTCTGACACATTTGCTCCTAATCAGCCATCTACATGTGCCATATTGCACAGTAATTACTCCCGAGTAAATTTGCTACTTATATTTACAGGTAGCAAATTGTCTCAGGATTACAGCAAATTACTGTGCAGAAAGCATCTTTATGTCTAGACAATGATGTTTTCTGTGCAGTAATTTGCTCTAATCTTGAGTAAAGATCTCATGTAGATGCACCCTCTGTGTATACAGGTTCCCTCTGTTTCCCCCTCTCTCTGAAAAGGGGGGCTCAAATCCCTGTATTGGATTGATAAAATGTATCTGTCCCTATATTCGTATGTAACTTCTTTGTGCATTTTTGTATGGTTTTAACACTTCAGTATAGCATGATCAGAAAGAGGAAACCTGAATTCTTAATGCAGGGTTTCCCACAGCCCTGAACAATTCAGTTGGCTTTGTCTGTTTCATTACTGCAAGGAGAACAAAACAATTATCTTTGAAGTGTTTTGTGCACTTTGAGTTGCCATTTTAATGAAAAGTGCCATAAATACATTGCAGGAATAAATGAGGTATTTTGTGATGCTGCTAATTTAGGGCCAGACTGTGCCTGTTCCTAATGCATCCATGACAAGTCATTAGACAAACTAAAACTTATTCCCCAGTGGCCTCGCATCAAATTTTCTGAAGAATACAAGAAAGCCATTTATGCACATGCTACACTTTTCTGGATATGTAAAGACTGAACAAAGACAAATTACTCCTCCCAACATGCTGGTCAGTGAAGATATGCTAGGACAGGATAGGTTCATAACCTACCCCTACATGCTCTTTTTGCCCACCTACACAAGGATTTCCACTATATGTCTATTTTTTCTATCATACCCATCAGTATAATACTGACATGCTGATAATATGCTTGCATAACAATTATCCAGGTGCTTCAGAGGAAACAGTCACCTTCCCATTTCAGTCCTTCACCTCTAGCTTTTCCATTTATTAGAACCCCAGTCAAGAAAAGGCTAGCCAATTATTTTCTTGTATACTTCCACAATTTTGACCACCTTGAAATCTGATTTTGTGATTTTTGTTGAAAAGTAGGACATGGATCCCTTGCAGGCTTTTACAAACAAGAGAGTTCCCATGTGCCAATGACACTGATGAATTACTAGAACACTGCAGAAGTACTTGGAAATGGCAACACTGTTGGCTCCACTGGAGTTAACTTGTGCTCCTGAGAGGGACCAGAGGGGCTTTAGCTGCTTTTTCTTACATGATATCAATTAAGCATTTAATAAGTTACAATGGAAGGCAACTTTCCAATGGAATTTTTAACACAGTGGAAACAAATTACCTTTGAGATGCTTATCATTTGGAATCTGGACTATAATGAAAACAAAGCAAAACCCAACATGTATTTATTCAGAGCACTGACCACCACTAGAAACACATTGCTAGGCATCCCTGTTTTGAATCAAATGAGTCTGTGTGGCTTTTTCTTTGACAGCAACACGAAACCTCATATGAAAAGCATTGTGAGACAGAACTGAAGTAAAATGCAAGCAGAAGACATCACATCAAGCAGCTGTTGTTTGAACTGGGTACCTCTGTTCTGTGATTATTTCAAAGAAATAAACACACAGCAGATACGAACTCAGAAAATAGTACCAGATTTATGCATAACATTTTCACAACAGTTTTTTTTTTTTTACAGTTCTGGCATGGCACAGGTACTGTATTTGCATCATCAAGTTGATGTGAAAGTCTAGATAGGGCGTGATCGATGGAGCAGTTGTGTCTACCAAAAGAGAAATAGTTGAACATGTTGAACGGTCAGTAGAGCAAATATATATTATTTGCTATTTGCTTGTTATGTAACTATAGTGAATAAATATAAATACCGATATAATGCTCTGTGTACTGCCTAGCTAAAGGTATTTCATACAGTTACATCATTTAAGGTTATGGGTCAGATCATCAGTGCATTGACCCTGTTATATTAAAGTCAGTACATCAGTTTGCACTTGGCTGAGGATCTGGCCTATATTGTCTTCCATATGACCAAGGGGGAAGAACTGATGTTGCACAGATGACCTTGGTGCCAGCATTTCCTGACTTCTGAGCACTTCATTTTGTAATAAAGACCTAAAATTGTGACTACCTTTTGTACAGTTGCTATGAGGGAAGAATGGTAGCCCTCTCTCATGTAGCCGCTTCCTTGAGTGTGTCATGCAAAAGCCAGTTAAAAACATAATCCCAGAATTTTGAGGTGTATCAGGTCTGTTTTTTCCCCATGTACATGAGGCACGTGGTAGACAAAAGATAGACATAATCACCCCAAGGAACAGCGCATGTTTAACAGGCCACCTGCACAGAGGGGAGCTATTAGGGCTGTGCAAAGCTTCAGTCCATGATTCAATTCAGCAAACATTTGGCCCAATTCGGTGACCGAATCTCCAAATATGAATCAAATCAGGAGACCCTTTAATCTCTCTGAATTGAATCAGAACCCTCTGAATTGATTCATAGAGTTTCGGAAAGATTCGGCAATTTGGATGTAGACGCAGCTTAAATGTTTTTTCTGCATACCTCAAGGTACCATATGGTTCGTGAATGCTGTGATGGTGGGGCAGATGGAGCATCCTACAGGAGCATGGGGGGGCTCCCCATGCCTCCCTGGCTCAGCGACTGGTGCTTCCTGGGTCTCAGTGGAGCACCCAGTGTCCCCCCAAGGTCAACCGCCAAGCCGGCGGAGCAAAGTAGGGGGGGTCCCTGCACGCTGCCTGGCAGACCCAGAGGTGGGCCAGAAGTACTTCCAGTCCACTTCCAGGTTCCCCACCAAGCATACGACCCCCCCCCCCGACCCCCCCCGCACCTGTGGGATGCTCTATCTGCCCCACCATAGCAGCATTCATGAGCTGCACCTGGTACCTCAAGGTATGTAAAGAAAACATTTAAAGCTGTGTCAATGGCCAAATCACTGATTCTCTGTATCAGCATCGAGTCTTCAGATTCGGCCAAATGAATCAGGGACAGTGATCTCAATCAACGAATTGAATCACTGTCCCTGATTCGGGCTGAATCCAAATCCAAATCAAATACAGTCTGTTTCACTCACTCCTAGGAGCTAGTGTTTTTCTGCAAGCCCCTGCATAAATAGAGGCATCTTCCCTTGCTCAACTCGTTTTGAGTGATGTAACTTTTTTTTCTCTGTCTGGCATGCATTTTCTCATCAAGGCATAGACCAGCTGCTCAGCAATGATAGTAACATTTTTATCCAAACAGAAGTAAGGGAGTCAATTGATTTTATAGCTCATTATAATCTACGTGATTCCTTTGAAACTCTTCATACCATGAGTATTAACAACCCTCTCTATCCTTAATATTGGCCTTGATATTGTACTAATTGATCTGTATTTGCTACTGCAATTCTGATGTAAGTTAGCTGCTCCTGGTAATATAGCTCCTATTTCACAGCCCTGTAGACTGTTTTTAACTCTAGCTAAAAACATTGGCTCAGATATGGTAAAGTTAAGTCAGGTGAACATTAACTCAGGCACAGAAATCTCTTTTATTTGTTTCCTATTTGTTGTGGGTTTTTTATACATGATATATGATATAGGAAATTAATGC
The DNA here is from genome assembly GCF_052110815.1 of Crocodylus siamensis. Lineage (NCBI taxonomy): Eukaryota > Metazoa > Chordata > Crocodylia > Crocodylidae > Crocodylus > Crocodylus siamensis. The sequence goes on along the minus strand of NC_143397.1, from coordinate 129,287,911 downwards.
AGATTCCAATAAAGATACATTTGTTTTTGCTTTGATCGTAAACTGAATAATACAGGCCTAGACCCCTACCATATTAATAAAGCTTCTACTTTCTTTCTAACTGGAGAAAAATATGTGTTGTGTTTATATGTGATGATGGAGCATGTCATCTCCTCCCCTTCTCACAATCCTAGATCTGCCTATGGGCATAGATATGGGGTGGGGAGCAAAACATAATTCTTCTAGGCCACCGTTTGCTCAGAAGCCCCTAACACAACTACAAGAGGCATTCCACAGGACACATCACAACCTGTAAGAGCCCACCAAAGGGCACACATACCTCCATGGCATGATGCTCCTGCACTCTCCTAGAAAGTCCCTCAAAAGGGCAAGAGCTCCTCAGGATTTTGCCCCATCTTTATAAGGGCCTATCTCTACCCTATCTCTGACATTCCCTAAGCCATGATGGCTATGACGCTTCAACCATACTATCTATACCCTGGCAATTCATCCTCCAAAACTTTTACTATATTTTAAAAATATTATGGTATTCCCATCCCACCCCCACAAGATTAGCCTCTGAATTCACTAAGGCATGTGTTATAGTCATGTGCTGAGTCACTTATTCCTCACCTGATTTTCAATCAGCATGTGGGTTTTGGCATGTTTTTTGCAATAGAATCTTGGGAACAGCAACTTTAGCAATCTAGTGGCAAGAGCCATCTAAATATTGGGAACTTTGTCATTTACCCAGTACCTAACTTGCTCCCCTGTTTCTTTAGTTTTATCCTACAAACTGAAAGCAGACTTGAATGCTTAGTTTACAACTTTCAAATTAAAAAAGAAAAACTAAACTGCAATTTTCCCCAAACTATAGCCTATAGCAGTTCAAACATTCCCCTGATATTTTAATGTTACAAACTATTTTGGAATCTCCACAAAAGATACAAAAATCTCATGATGATGCACAGTGGTTTCTCTCTCTCTCTCTCTCTCTCTCTCTATATATATATATATATATATATGTATGTGTGTGTGTATAGATAGATATCAATATCTACATCTACATCTATATAGATATAGATTATATATAGATATGGATATATAGCTATATATATCCATGAACTTTCCTTTGAATCTTAACCAACTTCAGTTTTATTCTCTTAAGCCTTCGATCCTCTATAATAAGAAGAAGAAAGTCAGCTGGGGAAGGAGGATATAAGCTTCCTTTCATGCTTATTCCATTTGTTGGCTCCAATAACTAGGACAGCACACAGATATTTGAGGAATTACTTGTATAATAATCAAAGAAATGGCTGTAGGGTCTAAACCCTGCAGGCTTTTTTGAGCTTTACTAGTAATGTATGCTTCTAAGTCTTAAAGGAGGTGGGTTTGTCTGTTAACTTGGTTTAAAGTCTTCCCTCTCCCCCCCCCCCCCACCAATTCATTCATATCCTTTTTAGCTTTTTCACCCTACAGAGTAAGCTCATCGATTACAAGAGCTAACACAAAGCAACCTAATGATGGGTCAGTCTTAATGAGAAATGCGGCTGCTCTTGAAGTGGTGTTGCTCAGGCCTGCACTGCATGGAGCCCTGGCATGTACTGCTTAGCCTCCTTTTAGAGAGCAGAGCCATGGAAAATCAACAGTGAGCAGCCTGGTGCCTCTGAATAGAATGGACCATGTGCATGGCTATTTAGTGCTGTAAAAGAGAGAGCATTTGCACAAATGGGAGTGAACATAAGGAGTCCTTCAGAGAAGAATGGGGCCTTGGCAAATTTATAGACTCCCCTGAAAGAAAGTGATTACAGATCATTATCCAATTGAAGCAGATTGATGGGTTAGGGTCAAAGTAATATTGCAGAGCTCGCTAAAGGGACAATGCCTGCTTGTCAGTTTTGTCCAAGAAAAAAAAGAGAAGGGAAACTACCACAGATAGAGGAAAAAAGACTTAAACTTTTCCAGCCTCTACCAGAAAGATTGCTCCTTATCTTTAGCTCTCATGTTTCAAAACATGAATTCAAAAGTAAAATTATAGAAACAGTAATTCACACTGGGCAAACATTCTAAAGCAACTCCATATTGTACAAATAATACATGCAAGCAGCCATGGCCATTATTATAAAAAATTCAAATGAGTTATATTATTGGTAATTAATTTATGTATTACATTTATCTTTCAGAAAAAAAACCCCTCAGAAAATCAAAGCCCTCTTGTAAATAATATAAGCTTCTTTGTCTTTGTTTTTGGTGAAAGAAGAAAGGTTTTGCTAACAGAGATGGCTGAACAGATTTGAAATTCTGCAACATCTGGTCAAGCAAAGCTCAGCAACACTGACGTTGAATAATACAAGAATAAATGTGCTTCCATTGTTTCTTCTGTATTGATTTTTGGAATGTTTAAAAGTGCTTTGTATTTATGTACTTTTCAAGCAGTGATAGAAACCATAACAGCATGGCCTGAAAAGTAGCCCACAATATTACTGTGCATTTGCTTTCCATGCTACAATATCATTTTGGAATTTAAAGAGTTTGAGGCAATAGAGAAGATGTTGTATTTAGTCATGAGACAGAAATTGTTTTTAAATGTAATTTATTAATTGCCTTTTGTGCATCGTCCATCACCTTATTATAGCAGCATTGTATCTACGTGACAGTGCATACAATCGAGAGCAGCATTGTATGCCTTGTGGGTAGGAGATTAGCATGATCTCTTTACTATAGAGAAAGTATTGAAAGGTGGAGGGATAAGTAGCTGGATCCAAAACCCATTAAAATCAATAATGCAAATGAGTCTAATAGACTTTGTATATGATCTAAGTGTCTAGCCTAAAGTCACATTGGAAGTCTATGGAAGATGGTCCATTGGCCTGATGCCATAGTGAAAAAAACTTTTCTGCACTGCCTTGATCACCAACATTAAGGTCTCAGTCCTGCAAATAATTATGCATCATCTTCACACTACTTTTGTGTGTATTTCTGTTAAATACACTTTGTTATTTAATAGATGGAATCTTTTCAAATAGCAGTATTAGCAAAGGAAGTATAAATGTCCTAGCTTCTCAGAACCATACTTATCTCCAATTTCAGAAGACATTTAGAGTATGAGTAGAGAATCCAGAATACTCTTTGCCAGATACCTGTTCTGCTCAGCACATAAATTCTACTACTTTTCATTTTGTAACCTCCAGGCAACAGAATTATGATATGCACTATGCAGCATAGTTCAGAGACAACTATAAAATATGTATCTGATAAACTCTGCTGGAGGGAGAGAAATGGATTTTTGGGGACCTATACTCTCTTCAGCCACCACAGTCTTAAAATTCTTTTTTTAATTATATATATTTTTTCCAATTCTCAGTACCTTTTAGAATCTTAATAGACAGACTGTCAGTCTAACCTATCATTTTAATGCAACTCAGTTTTGGGTATTGCTGATAAAGTCTCTTTCCTCTTTTTACTGCTGTAGGGTTGTCACATTGGTCCCCCTGCGCTTCATGGAAAGGACCAAAACTACATGAATCTCTTGGAAATGATTTGAGTGAACTGTGCTTAAAGGCTGGAATCTGATACTCATTCCACACAATGCATCTATCAACCTCACAGGAGCTGATGAAATGAAGGGCATATATCTTGGCAAAGGGAGGGGAGTCGCTGACAGTCTATTTACATGTTTCTCTTTGCAGAATAGGGGTTTTAATTTATACATATCTTAATTTCACTCTACCCACCTGGCACTCTTCATCTTTCCATCAGTGAATGTGGCATGGATTCTTTATATGCCTCAGCCTTTCCTGGATCTTGTAGCAAATACAATTGTCTACCTTGACTGAGAGAGGACACAGAGTTTGCACAAATGTACTACAATGGGATTCTTACTTTTTGCCTGTTCCTTGCCTTGACCTAATTCCATTCTTTTGTATTATTCTGAAATGACTAGAATTAGACCTTACTCTTATGGGCCCTCTACACATGCAGGTGAAGGTGCAATTGGATCTAATGCATGATCTATACAATCACTCCTCCTGCTATGTCACAGGTGCATGGCAAGAGGCACAACTGTGGGATCATGCATTAGATCCAAATTCACCTTACCGGTAGTGTATGGGCAGCCCAATCCTGAGCTCCCCCTGCATCACCAAGAAGCCAATTTCCACTTTGCTGAGAGGGCTCTCAGCCATGGGGACCACATGCCATGGGGATCACTGAGGACTCTCAGTCCTGTTGTGCTTATAGGCCTGGGGGCTTCATGTACCCTTGAGCCTTGGGAATCATGGCAGGTATGATCCCCAGGGCTCAGGGGTTTCAGACACCCCTGAGCTTTGGGGATTACACCAGCCACAGTCTCCCAGGCTTGGGGGTTTCACGCACTTCTGAACCTTGGGGATCATGACAGCCATGATCCCCTGGGCCTGGTTTCATACTCGGCATGGTGCACCCCGGGACCCCTATCAGCTGACAGGCCTCCTAGCTGAAAAGGAGACCCTGCTACATATACAAATTAAACCTCAAAAGTAACCAGCTATAAATTAGTACACACTTTTGAGATCTAACTTCATAGATTGTTAGAGCTTTTTATTGTGTGATAAGTACTTTGCACATGTAGCTGGTCTTAAGGTAATTGTACAATTAACCAGTTAAGTGCACAATACCTGTCATGTGTAGAAGGGGCCTTAGTTTCTCTTTGGCTGGACTACTCCTTGCACATTCACCACTTGACAATCCTGCAGAAGATGTGCATGTGTGCAACACTCCATATGCTTTCAAAGTTGATCTGCATTTTACTACCAGTAAGGATAAGCTTGAATACATAGTGCACTGTCACAACATATTTTCTATATGAATCAGAAAGTAAAACTGGTGTACTGAAAAAAAAATTGCACATATTTTTACTAAGCAAATTCATAAACCATGTCTTTATGAACAAAGCACTTAGGGCAGGTGATAGGAAAACAGATGTATGATTATGTTCCAGACTTTGCTCCAGCATCATCATATTATGCCTGGTCATTCAACAGAGAGCAGTCCCTCTAAACGGGGCAGAGTTGATGGGGCAAATGCTGCATCGACTAATAATCCATATTATCCTAGTGAAGTCAATATGATTGTTTAGAATGGAAATCATCAGGTAATTTAGGTCCAGTGAATACCTGTGACAGCCCTTCTTTCCTTCCCTTCAGAAAAAAGTAGGGTATGTAGCAAATTAGGTATTTAAAATTCTAAAAGAATACAAACTTAATAGAAAAAGCCCCCAGCTGGGAACATGGGAAGATAAGAATACTACTATTTGGGACTTGCCTGGTGCTTCCTTCAGTGATTGCTGAATGATTTTAGGAGTTGCTCAGAGGGTTCAAAGGCAATCTGGTATGTAAATAGACATATTTTAGGATTTATGTATTCAAGTAAGCAAAATACAAGAGAGATACAGAACATGTTTACACAAGATGCTAACTGAGCAGTAGCCTAATAACACTGCACAGTAGCACATTGCAACATGGACAATGCTAATATGCTACTGCGCAGTAGCATTATTAAAAAGGCATTCACTAGTGCTACTGCACAGTAACCCTGGTTACTAAGCATTTATTTAGTACTTGATTATACAAGTACTAAATTCAATGTGCAGTAACCACTGCATATTAATGAACATGTAGACACACCCACAGAGTACTACAAGCCTTCTTAATTCAAGGAACAAATGCCAAATCTTTACTTAGCCTATATTCTGGCATAGTGAATTTCAGCCATGCTTTTGTTTAAGTAAAAACTGCAGGGAAGTCTTGGTGTCATGGACTTCAAGGAAGCCAGGATTTCACCCTGAGGAGGCTCTAGGTTAGAGGGCAGGGGTTACTTCCATTTTAAGGGCTGTGGCAAAATACTGACAACTTTTCTTGTAGCTGAATTCTGTCCTCACATACTTTCAGGTATACCATTCCCAACTAGAGCAGTGAAAACCTCTTTTAGGTACATACTGGACTATAGAATTGTCTGGAAGTCCTAAGGCCCTGGAGGATTTTAGCTTCCTGTAGTTTTTTACCAAAAGGAGAGAAACTTCTTTCTTCTTGCTATTTAATTCAATATTTTTTAAGCAACCTTTTCTTAAAAAGATGGAAGAACTTTTGACTACCTAGATCATTGAGGGCCAATCTTTGTGGTAGGTATGTCATGGATCATGCCGCTTTCATGGGAGCTCTGCCTCAGGACTCCCCAAGACGAGGCCATATTCAGTCTTCCTCTCTTGATGGATCCTCTGAAGCCAGTCCTGGCCTGGATACACAAAGGGAAAGCATCTGGCTTTGAGACCTTGCTTTGTCTCTGTCCCTGGTTTCCCAAGCATTCTAGTATCCCCACCTCAGAGAGCACTTTTTGGAGTCAACTGCCAAACTGGTGTCTTCTTCTTCAGAGGTGCGGGGGAAAGAAGGGTGGAGGTCAGAGGGCTGATGTCTCAAACAACACAGTATACTGCTTTGCTCTAAACAGTTTTTACCATGCCAATGCAGTTCCCTTGGTTCTTCTTCAGACTCTACTCTGTCCTTCTTTGGACTAATCCCTTCTCTGTTCTGCTCACTCAGAGCCTCCCTCTCTCTCCTCCAGCACGGCCTGCCACATTCACAACAAAACTGTTGCAGTTCTATGGTATTAACCCAGGCACTAATACTCACCCAGTCAAATTAGCAATCAGGTCATGGGGAACCAATCAGGGAGCAGTTGTTGTGGCCTGCTGCCATGCCCAGACTCCTATCTCTGCTTGGGTTGAACAGGACGTGTAGATGTCCCACTTGTGAAACTATTTACTATTTCTGTCAACACGTAATCACACTGAGCCCCCTAAAACGGTTCCCACCAGAATGGCAAGCTAGAACTCTACTTAGCCTCCTTCACCACAGCATGCCACAAGGTGAGTCCCATGCCCTTCCTGAGTGCCACTTTAATCCCCTTCCCCAGCCTAATCTGTTGCTCTGCTTTCTGCTTCCTCCTGGGTTTTTCACATGCCACACACACAAGCTACCCATGCCATTTGTGGCACCTATGCTGCAGGTTGCCCATTCCCTGCTCCCCACCACAGATTAATTCCTCTTATTAAAGCACATATTTGCTTGTTACACCTTATCTTCATAATCAGAAGTGTTTTCTGCCTGGCACAACATCTATTGTTCAGAGTAATACAAACAAATTCAAATATGATTTAATTAATGAAAATATGCCAACATTGGTTGTGAATATTATTTATAATATTTTTTTTCAGTTCTGTCTGTAAACACCTTGAGTGTCTGCATGCTATTTTCTGCCAGATCTCTATTTAATGAGTTTTTATAGGAGGGAACCTATGTCCCTGCCTCTGGACCAGGGGTGGGCAAAATGTGGTCCATGGGCCAGATGTGGCCCTCCAGGCCATTCTATCTGGCCTGCAGGGCCCCTAAAAATGTAGAAAATTATTATTTATCTGCCCCTGGCTGCCTGTCATGTGGTCCTTGATTGTTTGCCAAAACTCAGCAAGCAGCCCTCCACCCGAAATAATTGCCTGCTCCTGCTCTAGGCCAACACAGCTACAACCAATATCTCTGAAACATGGAAGATACCATAGTTAGCCATTTTGAAATGAAAACTTCCCAATGTAAGAAGAAAATAGCAAAATTAAGCATCCTGTCTGCCATAGGTCACCTTGAGATAAACAACCAGCTCCAGCCTTTGTTTGAGCCCAGTTTGCAGACTCACAGAGCAGCTTTTTTACCAATGAACTTTACTACACAGGAGAACCATACGAGCTTCTAGTTCTCCTGTACAACAAGAACAACTTAACAAAAAAGATGCAACATTCAGCAATCTTCATGCCATTGGACACCTGAGGTAAATAACAGGGTGTGCTTTGTTACTTCTAGGGGCGTGGGCAGCAGGAAAGCAGTTTCCAGCTGGCTATTCTCCCAATCAAGCCCAATTGGGAACAAGGCCCAGCTGTTCACTTAAAGAGCAGGGCCCTGAGCACCAAAGCCAGCAGTCTACTGCTAGCAGCTGGGATTACACCACCTGGCTGGAGCTGCTGCTCACAACATCTGGTAGGTAAAGGCAGGAGCTATGGGGATGGCTGAAGGCTCCTGGTCCTGGGGCATGACCTAAAATGACACCTTGCTGGGACTGGTTGGTGTGGTGCAACTGCCAGTGGCAGGGCAGTATCCAGGAAATGCCGTACCTGGGGTCTGCACAATAAAGGGTGAGTATGGGATGCCAGAAAGCCTCAGCCCCTTCTGCCTTGGTGGGTGACTCTGTGGAGGGGAAAGGCTAGGGGAACACACCCCAAAGAACAAAGCAAGAGCCTAGGCTCACTGTAAGCTCTGAGGCAGGGTCCTGACCAAGTAAAGAGGCCTGAGACAGCACCCAAATGCACTGTGTGTTTTGAGGCTGCATTAAGGAGCTGAGTTTGTGCCTCCAGTTGGGTGGGACCCTGAACCTGTGAGCAGCTATGCATGAAGCTCCTGGGGAGAAGGGAACTGTAGCCCAGTGTGAGGCAGGGGAGGGCTTGGAGCCCTGAGCAATGGACAGGAGGAGAGCCTAGTGTGAGGCAGTGGAGGAATATGGATGCCATCTGTGAGGCATGGGACATAGTATAGGGAAGGTCAGAGCCATGTGTATAAAAGTCCCTGGCATCAGGGCAAGTAAATAGATAGCCTCCCACCTTATTGACATCTTCTAATTGTATCATCTAAGGTGTGGCAGGTGAAGTAGGCAGGCAGTTTACCCAGAGACAAGTGGGTGGGCCAACAATTGGACTGGCCCTGGGATGCCCACTTGTTACACCTGCTCCAGACTTTGTTTGAGCCTAATTTACATAATCACAGTGCAGCTTTTTTACAAATGAACTTTCCTACCCAGGAGAACCACACTATCTTTTAGTTTTCCTGTGCAATATGAAGTTTTGTTTCTACCTGGGAGAAATTTTACAAACTTTGAATTTTCCATGGCTGATGAAGAGAGTTTGGGCCCCAAATCTTGCAAACAAACAAACATATATATATGCAACTATCTAGTTGGTCTAATAAAAGATATTGCCTCTACCCCAAGAGTTTTGTCTGCTTATAGGAGGGAGCAGCACTTGAATAGATGTGATTCTTTATGTGCCCGTTGTTCGCTCTGGGGGTGGACATAGCAGAATGGGTTATGCCTTCTGCTTCTGTGGCTCATTCTATGTAAATCTGCACCTGCCTTAAACATATGATACAGCTCAACAGGCTTCCCTTTTATCTGCAGCACCTTTTCCCATTGTCAACATGGCCTTTACTCAGGAATTTCAAGGGAGGTTAATATAGCAGCTAACTATTTTGGTTCTGTATAAGCTTGGGACCTATGTCTTCTGGCAAAAGTCCTAAATATATAATTCAGCCCTGCTTTTTCCTATGTCCAGCTATGCTATTTTGGTCACATCAGGTGACCTCTTATGATAACAAATGGTACAGTAGATAAAAGAATATTAGATTTTGCCAGAGAAGACAGTCTCAGAGCTCCACAGAGAGAAAAAGGGAAATGGAGAGGGGGAGGGAGTGAGAGACTCATTTACATTCTCTTCTCTGCACATTTACTGGTGTACCCCTGTGATAATGGAATTGTAAGTGGCAATAGGTTAGACAATTTTTTACCTCCAGACTACTGGTTCAGTTGACACCCAGGCCACAATTTTCAGGGGATTATAGGAATGCCTTAGTTTAGTGACTGGGAAAATTCAGCAGAGAGGCAAAACTATATCTGTTATCCCTAAATTGATCTCTAAAGGAAGATAGATGGAACAGCAAACATGTGCTTTTCATACCTGTGTTATGGGTAGAAATAGGAGTTCTCTCTTCACGGCTCTTCACTGACAGAAACACCAGGCCAAAAGCCATATTAGTTTCTGTGTACAATGATTCATGTGCAAGGGAAAGGGGCAGATTGGGGAAAGGGCAGGGGGAGCTGAGGAGTTGCAGTCATACCCCCTTTCACTATGTAGTGCATGCACAAGAACTCTGTGCAGCCAAGGGCTCCGGTCTTCGCTTCTGCTCTCCGCCACATATCACACTCCCATGGCAGTGATCATTCTGCCCCAACCCCTTTTCAAAACCTTAGCTCTGCTCCTGGAATTACCTAACAGCCCTAAACTAGATGATCAGACCCACAACCTATAAAGCCTACTCAAAACAGACACATAACAAGCAGTTGAGCAGAACAGTTGCAAATTCAAGTAAGACCAAAACCAGCCCAAAAACCAGGTGCTGCAGATAAAAGGCTGAGCGGACAAAAGTATGACCCAACAGGCCTATGGGAAACCTCACACCAGCAGATAGTCTATAAGGTCATGAATCCCAGGCATAGCAGAAAAATCCATTCCAAACAGAGCACCAATTCATGCTCTGTGATTTAGAGGTCAATAGATCTTAATCACATGGTTTCCCTGTACTTGTCTCCCAGTATACTCATCTAATCATGAATACCACATGGCAACATGTGACAAAACTTGGTCACAAATCATAACTGATAGAGTGGGAAAATGAAAAATGTCATGATTCTTTTTTAAAATCAAGAGTAGTTGTTTAATTTAGCCACTATTTTGATTGAATGTTCATCAATCTTGAGAAATGTTAAAGGACTCCACGTATTTTTATGAAATATTGCTGAAATCGTTCATTTTCTTTGAAGCACTACTTTATGATGAAACTGCACTCTTCATCTGAAAATGTTCAACCAGCTCAATCTCTTAATATGTTTTCTATGCATTTCTATGCATTTTTTCTCAGGTACAGGGCAATCAAATCTTGTATTTCAAGGCATAAACTGATCAGCAGGAAAGTAAAAAAAAATCTCTTCATTTTGCAGCATTATACATTTGGCTGGATTCATTATGCTATTTGTTTTTCTAGTTTCTGAAGCATCTGCTATTCAGTATTGCCAGAAATAGGATAATGGCCAGAATAAACCAATAGCCTGAACTAGTGAATCCAATGTTCCAGGCTTCATACAAAACAAGTAAAAGTCAGTGTTTACATGAACACAGAGCCATGTGTCACTACTAAACCAAACCTGTGGCCTACTCCTTCTCCTACTGAGGTCAATGGAAATTTCTCCCCAAATTTCCATGGGAGCAGGACCAGGGCAAGATACAGGATATCAGAATACCATGAAATGCTAAGAATGGGATGGGAGCCAGACCAGAAGTTTTCCAATAAATAAGAGCATTATGCATTCTTAGCATTTTTCTCAATTGCCTTTTTCAGACCTAAATTAAACCATTTGACTTACCAGTAAGTTTAGGTCAACAGGTTACTTGTAAGTTCTGTCCTCAGAGCTTCTGGACAAGCCCACTGTGACTATCCCTTAGGCTTCTCCTGAAGGGCTGCACTGAAAAATGAGAGTAACAAGGTATGCTCCTCTGCCTTCAGGCTACTAAAGCAGCACACAACACTGTAGCAATATAATGTTATGTTTAGGAAATCTGTATGGTGGGTCATGAATAAGATTGTTTCTTTTTCTCCCCTGCCTTCCTTCTAGTGTGTGGGGAATGCCTGGCACCAAGAGACAAAACAAGGAGATTGAGAGGAGGGGGAATGGCAGCATGACTCAGTTTTAGGTGGAAGGATTTTCTTATTAGTTTTCTCTCTCCTGAGATATCTGGAAGGAGAATGAATTAAATCCCCAAATAACTGTCCTAAGGACCTTATTTTCTGACAAGCATATCTGGAGGCAAAAAAGAATAAGCAAGGGCATGAACCAAGTTTTGATATGATCGCAAAGGATGTGTGATCCTTTGTGGGGAAAAAAGTAAAAACCAAGAAACCTGGAAGCTGTAAGGCTTGTTTGTCAGACCTTTACAAGCCCCAAGCCATGGATGACACTGTCAGATCTACCTGTTCGATCTCTGAAATAGGAACAGACCACTTTTCCAAATCTCAGGTTCAGCAAAATCCCAGAAACAAAGAAAAGACTCAGATCCACCTCTCTTTCTGGCTTGGGAGTGTTCTCTACAGTTGTGGAAGTGTGCAAGACTCTCATAGCTCTTAATATACACAATCAGGAAACATCTAATATTAAGTTACCAGCAGCAGCCTTCCTGTTACATATTGTTGGACTGTGTTTCTGACGTGACATTTTTCTAAATCATGTTAGGGATAATTCATCATGTAAGCGTCTTTTGGTTTATACTTTAATATCAGGATCTTTTAGCAAAACACAAATATGTTTCAGATTATGATGTTAAGAATATGATCAGCATACTTTCCAGGGGAAATATTACTAGAGAATCAGCTGTATTCTACAGCCTAGCACAAGGTACAAGGAATTAACAAATCCAGCCCAGAGATCTGAATATAGAGTCAGCTACTGCCTGAACATTTTGCTATTCAACAGTTTGTGTTCAAGAAGTGCCTTTCTGTGACCCTTCGTGATCCACAGGCCTGATCATGTATATTTGTGTATATTTTTCTATGGAAAAGCAATGCCCAGTAGCATTCATCATGCCCAACAGGCCCCATAAAATATTTGTATAAGATAATATTTTTTCATGCCCTCTGAAAAAGGATGTTATAGAATTATGGTAGTGGTCCTATAGTTGGGGGGAGCGATCAATTTGAAGCCTGCTACCTATGCCCCTCTAAAACAGACCACTCTTCCTTGAATTTTGCATGTTACCATCTGAAGGTACAGATTTTCTTTGAGATCTGTTAAAAGTTAAAGTGATTTTTTTAAAGATAAGGTAATTTGAAAATGTTTTTGTAGCTTCCTTACTTGCAGTGACTTCATTTACTTTACATATATGGTTCATTTTACCTCCAAAGGGTCTTGGCCTAACCCAATATGTATTGCTTTGTTGGGCATGCTAAGAAAAACGGCTTTTGAATTCTTGAGAGAAGCTTAGTGGGATAGAGGGAGTTTAATATAAAGAGAGATTTTAAGTATATCTACATTTACACAAATTAATACATATAAACAAACTGCTTCTGGACTGGATTTAGTTCATATGACAGAATGGGAGAACAATGGAAATCTTGTGAGATCATAGGGGATCCAGACAGGCAACAGACCAGAAGGAGCATGGAGTGGGAATAGAGGATTATAGAGCCCGCAGTGGACTTTCAGTCACAGTCTTAGAATCAGGATGAGTTCTCTTGGGAGACACAGAAGGATGGTTTGGACTCTGGTGAGGATGTCAAAACATTGGCAGCATGAAGAAGCATAGAGAGGATGTCAGAAAGTTAGCTGAACAGAAAGGGGTTGTCAAAGCAGTGCTGAGAACTGAATAAGGGGCTTGTTACACATTGCACTTTGAGTGCTCAAAAGTTGATCTGTGTTAGAGCCAGCTTGAGTTTGAAGCAGTCACACCTTAAAGCTAAAAAACCTTCTCTGACTGTCCCCTAACTGCACAGGTGGACTTGTCACTAAAGGGCTGGTGAGCAGTGGCCTGACTAGGAGCTACAGCTGTGAGTTGCCACTCCAGGGCTGCTGAACCAGGAGAGGCTCCTATCCCTGCTCTAAGTAGGAGTGTATGAAAGATGAGTTGGCTAAGAGAGGAGAGGCAGGAACATGAAGCTGTGAGGTGGAGAGGTAATGGGAAGTGGAAAGGAAATGGGGGAAGGGTGGTAAAATGAAAGAAATCAGCCATTGAAGGATAAAATAAAAGGCAGTAAAAAAAAAGTATTTAAAAAGAAAAAAGAGGAAGCAAATTAAAGAAGGTTGCATGTTTTAATGAACTAAGTTTTGGAACTGGGGTGTGGGGGTGGTGGTCATGCTTCCTGGGATGAGTAGGAAGTGAAAGCAGTGGCGGAAAGTGCTTTTGGCAGAGCTACTGCCCCTGCCCTGGGAAAGAAGCCCCAGCTCATAGGGACCTTGTCTAGCCCCCTATCTTGTCTCCCCTGTGCCTCGCCCAGACCCCACTCCTGGACCCATGCATGCCCTGCGGCCTGGCTATCTGGCCTGTGCTCTGTAGGCTGTTTGCACAGGGTTTCACCCCTGCGGGTGTGAAAGCTATGCCACTGGAGGGGGCAGAAGGGGGAGTTGGCTTGCTGCCAGAACCACCCCCTAAGCAGTAGAGTTCAAGGGGTAGAAAGTTTGTCCACACAGACCAGGAGGGTGGGCGAGTAAATACTGCATACTGGAATGCTGGAGGACTGCATCTGGGTCAACTCATCCGTGGGAAGTGGCCACACATTAATGGAGCACAAGTTGAATAACACAGTTCAGAGAAAAACCTGCCCTGGAGTGGCTTAACTTTAAGCCACCTAAAGTATGCATAAAACTAGTCTCTGGCATTAATGTGTGGACAATCCAGCGATTCCAAGCTCCAGAAGCTGCCTAAAATCAATTTATAACAAGGCCTGAAGGCAAACTACCTGGTTGGTCTGCTTAGCCCAAATTAGCCAACATAGCTCAAATAGTAAAAACCAAAGAGCCCATGGAAAAGTATCAAAAGGTGGCAAATTATAAATGATATGTTTATGGCAAGGACAAGTAATATATTATTTAACTCTTGTCCATATCTACAGGAGGCAAAGCTAAATGCATTGACTTCAAGGGGATCAGCAGCAGCAGATCAGAGAAAAGACATCAGTCCATAATTATAGGTGAAAATATGTTGTACATAAGTAAGCCAGGGCTGGACAAGCCTGGTTTCCTGGTTGTTTAATTAGGAAAATAAGTGAAAGGCATCCTGCTGTAGGGAGACAACGGGGCTGCAGACTGTGACATTGCCATAGCCCTAGCTCAGTGTCTCTTTTGCCTTAAGCTAAATTGATCCTGGGCATTTTGACCTTAACTAATTGCATACTGTTTCCTGTGATGCTGAGGAGCTACTTCTACTCATTACTGCAGTTCAGCTTCCCACAAAATTAAGCACAAGATTGCTAAACTTTATCTCCACCTTCCCTCTCTCCCCTCCATTACAAAAAGGCTGGCTGGATGCTTTGTCATTTGGGTATTTTGTTCCTAGGCATGGGTGTCTTATCACCTTTCAGAAGAATAGGAATACACTAAATTGTGAGGAAAATATCAGGACACTAGACAGCAAAGAGAACCTCAATATAAGATCCTTTCTGGAGAAAAGCACTTCCATCAGGCAGGCTATGCAAATGTCACCACCAGATCTGAGAAGCCAAGACAGCACACGAGCAGCAATATATTTTTAAATTGTGAGCAAAAAATGAATATAAGGAGTCATTTGCAGATAATTATATGCAAACAAATTTAAATTGTATAGGTAAACCAAATTAAAACCAACTTCTCTAGTTAGTATCTTGACACTGATTACTATAAAAATATAATGTTGCACAGACAAAAGGATTTGTGTTTTAGGTACCTAAAAACTGTGAGGGGAATGAGATATTTTTATTATCCTAATGGAAAGGTCAACTAAATCCTTCACCAAAATTGTATCAAGTATAATGGCTTCATTGGGCCATTTTATTAGTTTATTAAGTGAAATTAAACCAAAAAAGAGACCCTCAATGAATTATAACCAGCTTGCTGAATAACAAATATACTGTGCATGAGAAAATTAGCTCCATCTGACATGCACAGCCACCATATGTAAAATGCCCATTATTTGTCTGTCCCTTTGAAAATCATTTTATTGGAATGTATCAGTTAAACTAAAACACATGACCCTCCTTCTTGTGACATGAAAGAAACCACTGAAGAGAAGTTTCTTTTTTTGCCTTACTTATGTGAACTTTCTGGGAAAATAGCAGCTTCAAGGATTTTTATCAGTGTCTGTGTAATGACAAGTGCATCACATGCATCCTGAGCCATTAGCTGTCTACATCCGAAAGAATTTGGTCAACATTTAGGAATTCACTTAATGAAAAGCTTGTCTATTAAAGGCCTGCTTGCTTTGGAAGTTGATTGAGCCTTTCTTTCCAGCTTCCTGCATCATTGTAAATGATGCTATGCAGTACACTCATGTGATACAGCCTACATAACAGGCTAGCATTGTAACACCAAAACATCCAAACACCAGGTGATACATTTCTACTCTTAGTAGGGTTACAATTGGCTCTGAACTCTGCTGCATAGTGCACAATTCTCTGCAAATTCCTTCATAAAATAATTTTTTAATGAAATGTTTTCTTTTCTTTTTTTTTTAAGAAAGGGACAAAATTACATTCATGTATCTACATAATGCTTTAGCTAAAGATTAAATCAATCAAAAGCAAAGAGTTAACTGACCAAATTTCCTCTGTTCTTTCTGTACAACTCTACTGAAATCAACTGAGACCAGAATTAGGCCCATTAACTCCTAGCTTTTAATTTTTAGCTGAAGCATGATTTTTATTATGACTCAACACTCCTGATATTTCTATTATGGATCAGCATGAAGTAGACGGCAATAGCAAAGGACTCTGTGTTATGTAGGCATTGATGCTTTATGACACCTGTTGATTAATGTCAAAGGTTATTTCCTCAAAGCCTGCATTTAATGAATACAAAGCATTACAACATTAAAGAAAAAGGAGCTAGTGAAGGAAGAACATGCCAGAAGGGGGAAGATCAATGGCTGATATAATGTTTGAGCAAAATGGATGCCCTGAATCCAAATCCCTTTTACATCATCAAGCCAATTCAGTGACTGACACATGTTTTCAAACTTGTATAAATGGATTTCCCATTGAACTTATTGCATTTTCTCTTTATTATTTTAGTGAGATTAATACTGAAGAGAATACTAGATTGATGGGTCTGATCTTGCTTTCATTGAAGTCAATGCCAATGTTTCTATAAATGAGAATAGGGTACTATAGTCCTTGGAGAGCCATAGCACAGGCAGCAGCAATGTAAGCAGTTTTTTCATTTCCAAGTTGTGGGAAGAGAGCTCTGTCACACATGCTTGGCACAATGTCCCTAAATGACACATCTAATGAATAGCTTATGAAATTACCTTTGTGATATTAAATTTAGTTTGAGAATAAAACTACAGACAACGTTCATTCCAACAAATATTTCTTTAGGCTCCAAGGAGTGAGATTTTTGCTTTTCAAACTGATTACCTACTTAACTCTCCACATAATTGCCTTTGTTGACTTTAAACCACAGTTACTCATTGAATAACTTTTCCCTATAGTAGGGCAAGGTGCCAACTTCTTTAAAATGAAAAGGACGAAGCTCATGAAGTCATTTCTTGGTGATCTCACCAATTATTTTTCTGTCTCTGAGTTAGGTTACTAGGAAAGCTGGAGAAGGTAATTATAGTTCTTTCTGGAAACTCAGGCCAGATTCCCTGGATCGATTGTAGTCCGACTTTTAAGTAAGGGCACGGCCTGGAAATTGTACTAAACTTCCATTGGTGGTAATAGCCACATAGTGACCCATAAGAGATAATTGTCCAAGTGCATTCTTTAAAATTGGCAATCGACAAGTTCCAGTAATGATTAGATCTTTTTTCTAACTTCTCTGAGTCTCTTGGATGAGGTAAATGGGACTATTCTTGATTAGTTATGTGTTTCTTTGTCAGAGAAGCTGTAGGGAATGGTCCTGAAATTTCAAACTTGTTGGGGGCTCTGATATGCAACGTTATGACCCTTGAAACCTTCCTGTTCTAGGTCAAAGAAAAGATATTCAGCTGATTCGTACATGACAGTATCACCATGCTGATCATCTTATGCTTTTCTTTACTAGTGGCTAGTGTAGATATAGATAGAGAAGAGGAAGCCATTCTTTATCCATATTCCTTGAGGTTGTCAGCCCGGAAATACAAAGTGCTGGAAACCTTCATCTAGAAGTAGCACAGGCTGCTACAATTGCTGAAATCACCATTGGAGGGAGATACAATCCTACATGCCGACCCAGTTGCTCACTCTCTTGCTACTCTCTTATTGTGTGTGTATTCAGTATGCATATTGCCTTCAATGAAAGGACCCTCTTTAATCTGTCAACACTCCCTGTTCTTCTCTCCCCAAAGCCATTCCCTTTAGTGAAGAGTGAAAGGGAGGAAAGAAGGGATTGGCCAGTTAATGAATCATAAAGTCCTACACTTTACTGATGGTGGGGGGAGAGGGGGAAGTGTGGAATGCACTTTTTCTGAATAAAGCCTGCAGAAACCCAGCAGCAATGGTGTGGAACTGTTTTTTGAATCGAGCCCTAAGAACTCATTGTGATTTGCATTCATGTAAACACCTACTTTTTTTCGTTAACTGAACTGATTTAACTGCTAATTAAAACTAGTCAGTAAGCACAATGCAAAATTAATTAAACCATTTAGTGAAGAGATGCAAATGAGGCAAAGCTATGGCTTGGACATGACCAAAGTAAGTGCAAGTACAACTCATCATCTGGCAAAATTGTTCTGGAGGTAAATGTTCTCCCCCGGGATGAAGTAAAGCTATAAAAACAAACAAAAAAAATCATCTGACTGACTGCATATAATCTTTTATTGATAAAATGTTTTGGAATCCAGCTTCCCTTCTTGGAAAAAGTGGCAAATTGGACCCCAGTGGATTTTAAAAACACTCTCCTCTAAGAGACATCTTTCCAAATATGGCCCAGTCTTGACTAGCTGTACCCAGACATGACTGCTCTGCTATCTGTCTAAATACTGGTACCAGTTCTGCTGCAATCTGGGTCTTATATTCTTGAGAAAGTGTAAATCCTTGAAAATCATTCTCAAAGGTAGGATATAGAATTTGCTCTGAAAACTATATTGTCTGGAGTGAAGTAAGAATAGTTTTGCCTGACAGCAAAGGCAAAGAGTACATTCCAGTACTAACTTGAGTGTTTACATGGCAATCATTACCATAGTTCCTAAGCACCTCGAAGTTTTTATTGTACTCATTCACATAACATCCCTGGCAGGAAGAAAAGTATTATTATCCCTATTTTAAAGATTGGCAATGGAAGCCAGATACAAATATTTTAAAAAGACATAGAAGCCTAAAATTAGACAAAGTAACTTTTAAGTTAAGTATCTGGTTCACACATTGGAATCTAGAACCCAATGGAAGGGGCTTGGCTTTCCTCTATAGAGCACGGGGACAATTTTACACTTCAGAATATGAAATAAAACCAGTAAACAGGCTGAGGGAAGCTGTGTTAAGACAGCAGGCTCAGTAGGCAGCTGCCTAGAGCTAGCTGACAAGAAACACATGGAGCAGAGGTGTGTATTAAATCTGCCCCTTTCCACAGGGCTGAGGGAAAGGACTCCCTCCACTTGGGCTCAATGGCTTCCTGAAGGCAGATGCTTCACTTGAAGCCAAGCACCTAACCACATTTCATTCACAAGCAGATGTTACGATGGTGTTGCTGCCCCTCTCTTTTGCAGTATCCCGGTTCTTAGAATACTCACCCAATGTATAAGAGACGTTGCTTTAATTCTCTCCTCTGTAGAGATTCAAACCCACATCTCTTACTTGTTCTCACCCAGGCTACAAGTGGTTCTAGGATGGTGGAGTATTTTTCCACACAGCTGTCTTAAGGCTGTGCTGCAAAGTAGAAAAGAATTCAAGATTAGCTCAGCCACTGCCAGCAAGTCTGAGTGGTTTGGGCACTCACCTGGGAAGAAGGAGACCTGGTTTCAACTCCTGCTCCAAAAACTCTTTACACATTTTATCCAGTGACTGTTTCATATAGGCCTACTGGATCATCATATGAATAGGAGCCACCAGTGTGAGACGGTGGTCTGCAGGGCAAGCAATACGCTGGCATGCATCAGCCAATGCATCTCGTGTAAAACTAAGAAAGTGATACTCCCGCTGGACTCGGCACTGGTAAGACTGCACTTGCAGTACTGCATCCAGTTCTGGGCATTGCAGTTCCACAAGGACATGGAAAAACTCGAGAGGGTCCAGAAAAGAGCCACCCATATGATCAGGGACTTCCAAGGCAAGCCATACGAGGAAAGGCTGAGGGACTGGGGCCTCTTTAGCCTAAAGGAGAGAAGGTTGAGAGGGAACTTGATAGCAGCTTACTGCTATATCAGAAGAGTGCATCAGGAGCTCAGTGAACAACTGTTCACTGGGGCACCCCTGGGGAAGCCCAGGACCAACGGATACAAACTCCTGGAAGACCGCTTCAGGCTTAATACCAGGAAATACTCCTTCACAGCCAGGGTGTCCAGACTGTGGAATAAACTCCCTCCAGAGATGGTGCAGTCACCTTCCCTCTAGGTTTTCAACACACAACTAGACAGTCACCTCGCTGGGGTCACCTAAACCCAGTTGTCTTCCTGCCTAGAGCAGGGAGGCTGGACCCGATGATCTGTAAAGTCCCTTCCAGCCCCTAACAATCTATGAATCTATGAGGGGATTCATATGGAACAATGCCTTATTTTCCAGATCCCATTCAGGCATGAACGATGCATGCCCCCCAGAGGCTGGGGGGGCACAACAACCACCTGCAGGCTGCGGTGGCAGTGGTGGTGGCAGGGGCGTGGTGGCAGCAAGCAGGGACTGCCCGCAGGTGGATGCAGTGACATTGGCGTTGAGGGCAGGCAGAGCAGGAACCACCTGCAGGTGGCTGCAGTGGTCTTGGCTCTGGGGTGGAGCTGCCATCCACACTGTTGCCAGTGGCGAGCATGGACCGCCTGCAGCCACTGGCAGCTACGCTGGCAGCAAGGGGAGGCAGCGGTGACCACCCATAGAAGCTGGCAGCAACTTTGGCAGTGGCCAATCTCAGGGGGGCACATGTCCCCCCATGCCTCCCTACACATCACCTATGCATTCAGGGTTCGGTACAAGTTGCTTAGCCCTGTGAAGATGGAGTTAATTTTGGACATCTGAACGGGCAGAACTCAAGACAACTGGGGAACTGTTGGGACAAAACAGAATTTACCTTTTCAGTTTAGACACCAACAGAACAGGGGTTTTCAGGATTGCAGTCTTGGACTCTGAGCATGGGAATGCCAGCTGGTTATTATGATGCAAACCAAGCCATGGATTAACTGTACGTCAGTTACATTGAAGTCATTGCTCATGCATCCACTCTTACTCTATTGTCAAGGAAAGCACAATGGATTACTTTTTTTTTTAATGAACACAAGCTATATTTCTTTAACCATAGGATAAGAGCATGCACATGCACAATTACCACAGAGTAACCGGTGTGCTGCATCTCCCTGCCCTCCTTTGCCTCACAGTGGGCACATCTACATGAGATGTTTACTATACCATTGACTAATTAGCTGGGCAGTAAATAACATGGCATCTACATGTGCACCCCTATTAGACTGCAGTAAACTAATTTACTTTGTAGCAAGGCAGTAAATACAATTATTATCCTGCTATGAAGTAAAGAACTCTGCAGCAGTGCAGACGTAGACGCTTCCCAGCTGGCTGGGGCATGAAGGTGCTTCACTGCAGGGGCTGCTGCACTGAAGCTCCCTTGGAGCCCAGACAGTCCCTCCTCAGCACACTGAGCTGGGGGAGCAGCTCCAGGCTGGCAGAGTGACCACTGGGGCCCTCTGCCAGCCAGAGTTCCTCCACCCAGGCTATACATGATGTGCCAGAATAAACTGCCAAGTTTATTGCTTTGGAGTTAATTGCTCCCAGGCTCATGTTCAAATGGCACACTAGGAGCAATTAACTCCGGAGCAGTATGCTCCACAGTTTATTCAAACGCCATAATGCATGTGTGCTGCTCATAAAACCAGGGCATTGCTCCTGTGCCAATGATCTTAGGCACCTCAGCCCTTTAATGGATCTAAGTTATCTGTATAAAGCCACAAAAGATAGCTATTGTGAAGGAGCAAATTTCAGAAAGGTCTCCCAAGGTTCCACATCACACCCAAACCTTTGAGCAATCTTCTATGCTGCAGATTTACACTCGACTCATCCCTGGTTCCTTCTGATACAGCCAATTTCTGGGGTTACACATATCACACTTCCAAAAAGAGTGGGTAGGCATTACTTTGGAATATGCTCCCTTTCCCTTAGAGCCGTGGGAAGCTTTCGGCTTCACCATGTCTTCTACAAACAGAAGGATAGTCTCTGGGAAATGTCACCGATGTAACAGTGTTATTCTCACATGCCTCCCTGCACATCAGCACCTCTCAAAGCATCATCTACTTGACAAAGCAATACTTCATTTTTTTACGCTGGGCTACATTATTTTATTTTGGTAGGGGGAAAAAAGAGAACTGTCTGGTTATTTTTAGCAAAGCAAAATAGTCTTCCACCCCCACACCTGATTGCTGCCTGGTTTGCATTTAACAATAGTCTTCTGTTCAAGAGGTTACCACATCCTCTCTCATTAACATTATTGTTATGACACTCTAGGAAGTCTTTGTTTTCTTAACATTTTCTCCACTGGCTTTGGATTATATTCTCCTCTTAGCTGCTGCCATAATAACATAGAGAAAATGTGTGTGTCAGGAAAGAAATGAACAATTTGTGCTTTACTGCTCAGAACCTCATGTGTGTGGAAGGGGCAAATATCATTCATTTTTCCTTTATGAATGCTGCCAATTGTAGCTGCACACATTCCTCAAATGTCACAGTCCCAGAATGGTATAGTATTCATCCTGCTCTTCCCCTCCCTCAGTTCACATGGTCTGCTATGAGCTATCTGCAACAAGACACTGAATAGTATGTGAAACAAGCTAGAACAGCACGTCTTATGCAAGGCACCTGTTATGGCTGTTGCACACTGGGCTTGTTGAGTATTAGCTTTGAGGCAAACCTAATGCAGTTAGGCTGTCAAAGGTATGGTACTTATCTACATACTGCAAAGATGGAACTAATGCAAGCCAAAATCATTTTCCTTTTCTTTCTTTAACTACCATTACTAATATATTTCACATGGTTAAAAATGCATTATAACTAGGGCTCCTTCTTTAAATGTGTGTGCATAAATTTAGATTGGATTCTGTTAAATATAATTTAGAGCTGCAGAAACAAAATGGACATTTTGTAAAAAGAATTTAAGTATAAACAAATGTGTTATGGTTAGTTTCATGAACACCAGATAGGATCTCTAAGTAAAGCTGTCAGATACAAAAAAATAGAAATTAAAAAATAAAAAACCCTTCAAAGACTTCCTATACTCTGGCTAAGGCAGTGCAGGCGAGGGGCAGCTTCAGCCTTTACATTGCACTATGAATGGGATGCTTACCAACAACGGTGCCATTATCAGCCAGGTCCACCACACAGAGCTATACTCAGGAACTCAGGGAGCTGAAGAAATATAGAGCTTGCCCTATCCTTTAAGAAAGCCTCCTTCCAATAGCACAGTGAGCACTTTTTGTGAACTACTGTAAGTGGAGCATGGCTCTGGCCCTTCTTTCTTTTGCTTTTGGAGTGCCATATGCCCTTAGGAGCACACTGGGTAGATATGCATCCCACAATGCAATGATGGGTAGATATACTTAGTTACATCAGGTACCAGAAGTATTAGAGCTACACTGGTGGGGCATTCCACTGAAACTACTTAGCTATGCTGAGGAGTTGGAGTAGGAAAATACAGTCACAATTCTAACCACATATGCTCTACGTATCTTTAAGCCATTTGCAGGTTGGAATTTATGTAACTCTCCATTAAGCTTTCTGCTCCTTGACGAAGGTAGTGAGAAAAATCCCCACAATAACCAGTGTATTTTTTTAAATTCCCATTGAATGTCTGTCTGCTTGCTAATATCCATAAGTTATTCTACTGAACATTACCTGAATATTGTAATGGGACAAAATCTGGCAATATTTTACCCTGAAATTAAGTATGTTGCATACACTTCCTGGACCTCCATTTTTAAAAAGTTCTCTTCAGAGGGCCTTGTTACATGTTGCACTTTAAGCTTCTCAGATATTGATTGGTGTTAATGTCAGTTCAAGTTTAGAGTACTTAGTTACCATGTTCAGGCTAAAAATCTTCTCTGACTGTTCCTGACCTGCACTGCTGTGACTTGCCACTAGAGGGCTGGTGAGCAGGGGCCTGACTAGGTGCTACAGCTGTGAGTTGTCTGCACAGAACAGGGGGTGAGGGGAGGGGGCACTGCATCCTGGGATGCTGGATGACTGAAATGTGGGCAGCTTATTTCTAGGGAGTGGCCACATATTTGTGGAAGAACACAAAATAAATCTTGAGTGGTATAACTTTAAGATGCCTAAAGGGTACTTCAAACTAGTTTATATTCCTTAATGTGTGGACAATCCAGGGGCTAACGAGCTGCCTAAAATCAGCGTGTCACAAACCCCATAGTTAATGTTCATACAGTAAAAAAACAGACTGTTTCATCTGATTCCAGTATCTTTATTAGAAGGATGCTAAACTGCACCAAAAATATTTAACTACCTATAAAAGGAGATAGAGTTTTCTCTCTTGTACTGTCATAACAGGATCCATTCTTCCTTTCCTTATTTTCTTACATAGAAGGGGTGAAATCCTGGTAGTCTGATGACAATGGGGCTGGAGTTTCATCTAAAGCATGCCAGCTTCATGACAGAAGTACTGTATTAAAAATGATTTAACTCATTAAAATTTGGGGCACAAGGCCCTTCCAGTTAGACCATTTTTGTTTCAGATAAATTCACATTAAAATAATAAATATATTCCCATAAACATTTATTTTTTGTTGATCATAAACATGGTGGCTAGGGACAGACATTACACATAAACCAGTTTAAGTCGTCAGAAACTGGTTGAAACCTGTAACAGAACAGATGTTCAATGTACAGTCTGAGAATGGCTGAAACCAGTTTGAGATAAACCTGGCTGAATGTAGACCTAACTGATTTTTGGCTCAAACTGGTTTGCAATGTCTGTCCCTCTACCCAGTTTAACATCTCTTTTTAAGCTTATTTAGCCAATCCATGTACATAGTGACAAAGTTTGCATCAAATCCTGCCAGGTGCACCCTCAGAAGTGTTGAACAAGCTCACTCCCCAACACAGTCAGTGAAAGGGAAGCAACAGTTGTGAACAGGGAAGACCCTTTCCCTTCTTGAAGCTTCCAGTCACAGAAATAGATGTCATCCTTGAGGGTTGTGTCATACATGCCATGTGGTGCTCAACAGAGAAGCAGCTGTGGCTTAAATATCCAAAAGTGCTCATTTTGTATCAGTGCTTCAGTTTCCAGACAATGGGTACTGACTCTTTTATAAAAATCAACCTCCCTTTAAACTGGACACAAACAGGCACAAGTGATTTTTGAAATTGTGGGCTATGGATCACGACTACAAATTATCTCAGTAGTTTGCAACAATCTGCACAAAAGGATTTTGAATTTCACTCCGTTTAATATAATTTTGGTTGCACTCAGTTGATCTCCATACTCATTATTAGGGGTGTGCGAAATGGGCCCTATTCAATTCAGATTTGGATTCAACCCAATCAGGGACAGTGATTCGATTCGTTGATTCAGATCACTGTCCCCGATTTGATTTGTCCAAATACGAATCTGAAGATTTGATGCTGATTCAGCAAATCAGCAATTCGGCCATAGACACAGCTTTAAGTGTTTTTTTCTACATACCTTGAAGAAACAGACATGGCTCATGAACACTGCAATGCTGGGGTGGATGTAGCATGCCACAGGAGTCTCCCCCATGTGCTCAGCAGCAAACCCAGAAGTGGACTGGGTTCTTGATAACAGTGTTTATCATCCAATTAAGTACTTTGCACTTCTGGGTCTGCTGGGGAGCATGCAGGGGGTCCCCCCATGCTCTCCCAACTTGGTGATCAGCCACAGAGGGGCCCTGGGTGCCCCCCCAAATCCAGGAGGCACCAGTTGCTGAGCCAGGGAGGCATGGGGCGGGTCCATGCTCTCCCCATTGGACCCAAAAGTGAACGGATGTGCTTCTGGTCCACTTTCAGGTCTGCTGCTGAGCATGCTGGGGAGTGCCCCAGTGTGGGACACTCCATGCACCCCAGCATCACAGCATTCATGAGCTGCCTGCTACCTAGAGAAAAGGCATGTATGTAAAAAAATCATTTAAAGCTGTTTCATAGTTTCATAGTTTGTAGGGTCAGAAGGGACCTGAGCAGATCATCTAGTCTGACCCCCTGCCATGGCAGGAAAGATTACTGGGGTCAAATGACCCCAGCAAGATGTTCATCTAACCTCCTCTTAAACACCCCCAGGGTAGGAGCCTGCACCACTTCTCTTGGAAGTTGGTTCCAGACCCTAGCCGCCCTGACCGTGAAGTAGCGCCTCCTGATATCTAACCTAAATCTACCCTCTGCCAGCTTGTAACCGTTATTCCTGGTCACTCCTGGCAGTGCTCTGGGAAACAGTGACTTCCCCAATGCCTGCTGATCCCCCCTGACTAGTTTATAACAGGCCACAAGATCCCCGCTCAGCCTTCTCTTTTGGAGGCTGAACAGGTTCAGGTCCCACAGCCTCTCCTCGTAGGGCCTGCCCTGCTGTCCCCTGATCATACGAGTGGCCCTCCTCTGGACCCTCTCCATGCTGTCGACATCCCGCTTGAAGTGTGGCACCCAGAATTGGATGCAGTACTCCAGCTGCGGCCTGACCAGTGCCGCATAGAGGGGGAGGATCACCTCCTTGGACCTGCTCGAGATGCATCTGTGGATGCATGACAAGGTGTGGTTGGCCTTCCTGACTGCCTCTCCACACTGCTGGCCCATGTTCATCTTGGAGTCAATGATGACCCCCAGATCTTTTTCCGCCTCCGTGCTGATAAGAGGGGAGTTCCCCAACCTCTAGGTATGGTGCCGGTTGTTCCTCCCGAGGTGCATCACCTTGCACTTGTCTGTGTTGAAACCCATCCTATTCTCATCCGCCCACCCTTGTAACCTGTCCAGATCTGATTGTAGCCTGTTGCATCCTTCCAATGTACCCACGTCCCCCCACATCTTAGTGTCATCAGCAAATTTGAACAGGGTGCTTTTTACCCCCTCATCCAAATCGCTGATGAAGATGTTGAACAGTGCGGGGCTGAGGACTGAGCCCTTCGGAACCCCACTGCCCACATCCCTCCAGGTTGAGAAGGACCCATCTACTACCACCCTCTGGGTGCGGTCCTCCAGCCAGCTGGCGACCCATTTGACTGTGTGGGTGTCTACACCACAGCCCCCCAGTTTCTTAATGAGAACGGGGTGAGAGACAGTGTCAAAAGCTTTCCGGAAGTCCAGGAAGATTATATCCACTGCAACCCCTGCGTCTAATGATCTGGTGAACTGATCGTAAAAGGCCACCAGGTTGGTCTGACAGGACCTGCCACTGATGAACCCATGTTGGTTGCCCCTAAGCATGCAGTCTCCTGCTGGCCCCTCCTGGCTGTGTGTCAGCATAATTTTCTTGAACAGCTTGCCTAGGATCGAGGTGAGACTAACTGGCCTATAGTTTCCCGGGTCCTCCTTCCTGCCTTTTTTGAAGATGGGGACCACGTTGGCCCTCTTCCAGTCCTCCGGTACCTCACCAGAGCACCACGAGTGCTTGTAAAGTTGTGCCGGGGGACTTGCAATGACCTTGGCCAGTTCCTTTAGAACTCTAGGGTGGAGATCATCCAGACTGGCTGACTTGAATACATCCAACCCCTCCAGAAGCTCCCTAACTAAATCCTCGCTAACCCGTGGTCCATGTGTGCCTCCCCTGGGGCCCGAGGAGGGCCCAGCAGGGAGGTGGCTATTCTGGTCCCTACTTAGGAAGATGGAGGCAAAGAAATAGTTAAACATGTTAGCTTTGCCGTCTGGTGTGACGACCACGTTACCCATGTTGTCCTGCAAGGGCCCCACATTACCCAGAACCTTCTTTTTACCCCCTATGTATTTAAAAAAAGACTTCTTATTGTCCTTAATCTGGGAAGCTAGTCCCACTTCCATCTCTGCCTTGGCGTTCCTAACTGCCCCCCTACATCCCCGAGCAACTACAGAATAGTCCTCCCTGGTGATGACCCCTTCTTTCCACTGGGTATAAGCCTCCTTTTTAGCAAGGAGACATTCCTGGATGCTTCTGGTGAGCCACAGAGGCTTGTGTGCTCTCCTGCTCCCTTTGATCCTCGTTGGGATTACCTTCCTTTGGGCTTGGAGGATCGTCTCCTTAAGGAGCGACCACTCTCCTTGGACACCTGGCTCCCCTCCCCCCCGGGACCTCAGCGCTTCTCCAACTATCCTCCTTAGCTCTTTGAAGTCTGCCCTCCTAAAATCTAGGGCCGCTGCCTTACTGCATGCCTTTGCCACCTTGCGCTGGATGGTGAATTCCAGCAGGCGATGATCGCTGTCGCCCAGGTGGTCGAGCACTCGCAGCCCCCTCACCAGGTCATCACCTGTGGCCAGCACTAGGTCCAACAAGGCATCCCCCCTGGTGGGGCTGTGCACCTCCTGGGTTAGATCGCACCTCCTGGGTTATGTCTGTGTTTATGTCTGAATCACCAAATCTTTTCAAATCTCTCTGAATTGATTCAGAGGGTTCCAGTTAGATATGGAGAGATTAAAAGGTCCTTTGATTCAGTTCGGATTCAGAAATTCACCCACGGAATCAGACTGAATCTCTGCCGAATTGAATCAGGGATCAAAGCTTTGCACAGCCCTACTCATTATACTGTGTTATTAAGGGGAAAATACTTTGACCAACTTATACATCTCTAATGAAATCTTTGTTTTAATTAAATGACTTAAAATATACAGAACATTTGGAAATATTCCAGATTACATATCAGAAAACTCAAGGAAATCAGTTAACAGCATAAAAATGGAACACCAACAGACACTGCTACATATAGGTTAAGCAGAGAGATTTGTGGAAGACATTTAGGACAGGCTATAGTGGTATTTTAAAATACCATTTAAGTTTCTATTCCATTAAAGACCGACATCAGTGAATGCATGGTTTTTTTTCCCATTGTAATTAACTTTTAATTGAATTAATTACTCCAGGTGAGCTGGAATCTACTGCTATAACTCACCTGGTGTTGATGAATATAACCACACCCATTTCTGCCATCCCCCATTTAAATGCAAATTATATGACTCCCCACACTAAATTGTTGGCAAATGCTCAAAAAGCCCAGCAGCAATAAAAGACAATAACATCACAGGCAGCTGTTGCTGTAGGAAAGGAAGAAAAAAAACACTTTTTAAGAAAACATATATTCCTGCATGATTTTATTTTTTTTAGCACAAAATAAAACAGGTGAGAAAATAACCTAGAAAAATACAGAATAAATTTTAAATAAGTGATGTATGGTATAGGCAGCCACAGGTCATTGCCCCTTCTCATACATGAGAATGAATAGCTTAACTAACTTAATCCATTATGTATGATTTATACGTATAAGATGAGCATGTGCATACACATATGCATACACACACACACACAGTTTGGGAATTGCCTATCTAAGAAGCACTTGTAGTAAATGAAGTGTAATAAGTTTTCTAAATTATTTATTACTTCCATTAACTCTTTATTAATAAAATGTAATAAACCTATGACATAATTTCTTCCATAGGGGTTTCCCTCTATGGAGATAATTAATATCTAGTACATATGTTTTCTAACATTTAGCAAACAAAAACCAAATCAAGTAAACAAAACCTTCTTAAGACAAAATAGTACTTTACGCACAACTCTCCCTGCAGGAAGATGCTTAGATGCTTTAGTGAGACAGGAACATGAATAAAACAGAATAATGAGTACAGGTCAGATCCCAGACTTGACTGAAAATCTAAGGACAACTGATATTTGAGGACCATGTGGTCACATCCTCCATTACTAAGTTTAGCAAGAATTTACAACTACTCTTAAATCACCAGCACAAATTGTGGCTTCACTTCTGCAATGTACTCAACATGGGCACTGGGTTCTGCTGTACTCATCAGAACCCACTGGAAGAACCTGGTTTCTATTAAAATTTTAGAATGTGCCTGTTATTCTTTTTCTACACTGCATATAAAGTCACTGTGTGTTTCATGTGTATCTTTTTATCTTTTGTTGTAAGAAGTTATCTTTAAAACCTGCACAAAGTCTAGGTTTAAGATCATCCTGCCACGAGACAGATGCGGGAAGAAACCTTCTATTGCTGTAGTACTGAGTCATTTGTAGCCAACAACAGAAGCAAGAAAATGGGATTGCGCTGAACAGGCAAACATGTCATCACTGTTAGTAAAGTAATTACAGATTTGGCTGTAGTGCAGCTTTTCTATTTGCCAAAACATCAGGTGGTAATTTAAGAAGCAAATTATTATACCCATTCAGGGCAAGTCTGGTCAATCAATCATGTATTGATTCCTATGATGCAGCATCACAACAATGCTGTGGTTGAATTCTGTACAAATGTGCCAGGATGTTTTCACTTAACTGAAACCCATTTCTAAGGAACTGTCATTCCATGACACCACAAGATGACAGTCAAGAGGCAGTACATGCAGTTTGCGGCACTGTAAAATGCATATCCGTGATTGTCTGGACACACCCAGGGAGCCCTGAGCAGCAGCTAAAATGTGGGTCCTACCCTTCCTGTACCTGTACACTCAATGCCTTGCCCTAGCTTAACCTAATGACGCTCCTCAAAGCTTGGGACTCTAGGCAACCACCTTCGTTCCTTACCCCCAAATGCTGTTCTGATGCTAGGTGCCTCTACATACAATCTGTGTCCTTTCATCCTTTAGAGATCCAGATTCTTTCACATAGACTCTTTTTTTTAAATTTCTGGTGGAAAAAAAAAGGGCACCTCTAATATTTTTTATTTGAGCCAGTTGAGCTTGTCACTTATTTTGCATGATCTCCAAGTGGAACAAGCCTCCACTAATTAAACAGGAGTGTTTCATCAAAATCTACTGATACTACAGTTAAAATGAAAGGTTTATATAGAATCAAGATTATACCTTCTCTTTATTAACATACAATGCCAGGCAATAATATATATGCCAGATCTTCCAGTGGTATAAATTCTCATCGTTCCATTGACTTCAGCTCAGTTATGTGAATTAATCCCAAGAGAGTGTTTTATAATTGTTGATTTATTCAAAAGCCCACTGAACTCATGTAAAGAGTCTTTACATTTGCTTCAGTGAGCTTTGGATCAATCCCACAAATGGTGTCTAGTGAGAATTTTGAGCTCAATCACAATTCTGAAAATTCTTACACAAATAAGTAATCTTTTCTCCCCTGTTAATTTCAGTATTACTGCTTATCCCTACAGGCTCTCGTCCCTTCCTTATTACCTGGAAATACAATAAGTTATTACTCTATTAGATATGTTTTCAGCCATCTATAAAGGCCCTGCTACATGTTCAAATTAAAGTTGGATAGAAACCAGCTATAGAGTTGCTACACATTTTCAAGCACTAACTATATAACTGGCTGGCTCTTTTTATAGCTGGATGGACATTTTTATTGTGTGATAATCACTTTGCATGTGTGGCTTGTCTAAATTCATTGCCTGATTAGCCAGCTAATTGTGTGATAATTACTTTGCACTTGTGGCCAATCTAAACATATTGCGTGATTAACCAGTTGTATATAATGTGTAGCAGGGATCTGAACACCACCACCACTGTACTAAATCTATAGCGTATATACAGTGGTGAGTCATGACACCCAAAAAGAGGACATTTATCTTTTGGAGAGATGTTTTATGTGACTGCCTTGAAAAACAATGTTGTAATAGAATCTGCCTTTCATGAAGCTGTGCTAATTTGAGCTTCCACCTCTGGCCAAGAAACAGGAAGAAAGTCTAGCAGATATGGGATGCCACATACATGCATACATATGTGTGTGTGTGTATGTATGTATGCGTGTGTGTGTGTGTGTATATATGTATGTATAATAAAAGCTGTAATCTGTCTGTATGTCTGTCCATAATGATTATGCTCAACTGAGCATGCACCGATTGGCTGAGTGGGCTGGGAGGCTGGGGGTGGAGCCAGCTGAGTTAAAACAGGAGCCTGTCTGATGGCCCTGCCTCCTCCTCAAACCTCTGGTGTGGCAACTCCCTCCACCCCACCTCCACAGAGGCAAAAAAATAAAATTGAGCAGAGCACTTTAAAAGTGGCAGGGCCAGTTGAGGAAAAGTGGGAGCCCCTCTGTCATAGCGGGGTTGGATCCAAAGAGGGGCAGAGGTGGGGGAGCAGGGTCAGACCTGAATGGGGGGGTGGGTCAGACCCAAACCAGGGAGGGGAGTGGGGTGCTATTGGACCCAAATGGGGGATGGGGTCAGACCCAAATGGGGGAGCACACCTGAACTGGAGGGTGAAGCAGGGCCAGACCCAAACTAGTGGATAAGGCAGTGTCTGACCTGAACAGGGGGCTGGGGTCAGACCCAAATGGGAGGGGAGTGGGGTTGAACCCAAAACAGGGGGGAAGGAGGACGGAGTCACAACTGAATGGGGGGGAGGGGGGCGAGGCCAGACCTGAAGTGGGGGAAGGGGGAGGGGTTGGACCCAAACCACGGGGGGAGGGGGCATTAGGTAGGACCTGAACTGGGGGGGAGGGGGGGGGACAGGGTTCCACCTGAATGGCGGGGAATGGGTTCCTTCTCAAATGGGGGGCAGGGTCAGACCCAAACCGGGGTAAGGGGGGTGGGCTCAGAGCTGAACTGGGGGGAGTGGGGTGGGCTCAGACGCAAAGGAGGGTGAGGTGGAGTGGGGTTGGAACCAAACCACGGGGAAGGGGTGGGGAAGGGCCAAACCCAAATGAGGGGGAGGGGGAGGGGAAGGGGGAGGGTTGGGCTAAGCTGGGCTCAGCTGGGCTGAGTTTGTTTCCCCAGCCTGACCATCATGCTGGGGTTAGGAAGTCAGCCCAGCTGGCCTGACTTCCCATCCCCCTCAGCCTGATCTAGTGTGAGGGTTGAGAAGTCATCCCAGCTGGGCTGATTTCCCATCCCCAGCCCGACTGCAGCACTTGGGAGGGGAACTGAGCCTGGGCTCAGTTCCCTTCACGTGTGCTGTGATTGGCTTCCTGCATCCCGGCAGTGGGAGATGAGGAGAGCCAGGGTTCCACTCTTGGCTGTTGCTGGGAGCGCAGCCTTGGTTCTCCCCTGTCTCCTACCACCTCACTGCTGGCTTAAAAAAATTGAAACATTTTGAAACTTTTTAATATTTCAGCTACTCTTGTTTTGTTTCAAGGCTGTTTCAAAGCCCTTCTTTTTGATTCAGTTTCACTGCTTCAAGCTTGAATTGAATCAAGACAATGTCAAATCAAAACAGCTGGCAAAATTTCACACAGCCTTAATAGATATATATATCTATATATATATGGCTGGTCAAATGTATTGTGGCTCTTTTTGTTTGCATAGAAAAATCTCAGTGGAATGTGTTTAGATACTCTTTTCCTGGTGACAGACATCACCAACAGTATTGACCTTGGAAGAAAATATAGTGATTTACTGTTGCTTTGCACATGAAAGCTAGGGACAGACATTACACATAAACTGGTTTAAATGAACAGAAACTGGTTTAAACCTGTAACAGAACAGATGTTCAGTGCACATAAACCAGTTTGAAAATGGCTGAAACCAGTTTGAGATAAACCTGATTTCATGTAGTATCAGACTTAACTGATTTAGTTCAAACCAGTTTATGCAATGTTTGTCCCAGACCCCTTGCTGGTTTAAGATAATCAGACTCCCCAGCATCCCAGCATGTTCTTGGGGCTGGATGGGGCTCACTGCTCCACAGCAGGGCTAGTCCCACCCCTCTGCTCCCTGGTTGCAGCTCCAGAGACTGCGGACTGCTCCTTCATCCCTCTCACCACTCCCTGCTAAACAGGAATTCTCCCCTCTCCTCTGCCTTGTGGAGATGTGTTTGTGTATTAGCTAGCAGACCACATGCTAGCTAGGACCTGTGCTGAATCAACAGCCAGAATCAACAGGTAGCTGGTAATGTCCCTCTTGTTTTCTTAATGGGATGATAAACACAGAGTTAGGGGTAATATACACTATTATCAATTCCCTGCTGGGCTAATCACAGCATCCTGCCAGAGGCTGGCCACGCCTCCTCCCCCCTCAGCTCAGTGCTATGGAAGGGATGGGAGAGCTGTTCTAGTGCCCCCTGGCTTCTAGCCTGAGCCACTGCAGGCATGTGCCTGCATTTCTGGGATGTCTGTACTGTTACTAAGTGATTTAGCCTAGCCAGGTTAGACTAATTGCAAAGATTGAATCAATTCAGGCTCAGGCTTTTTGAATGCCTGTCCCTAGCCAAAAGGTGTTATTAGTATAGCAAAATCCACTGATTATAGGAAACCCACTGAAGATTATTTTTGATATATGGGGTTTATGGGACTAGATGCAGGTATATTCTAGAAAGTTGCTATGGAACTAGCAGATACATGCATTTTCCACAGATCTGTACTTCCACAAAGTATATCTGTGAGATATTCATGTCGAATTCTTTTTATTTTCCTTAATCAAGAAACCCCTGAGAACTATCACTATGAATAATTCAATCTTTCACTAACATTTAGTGCAATTAATAACAGTACTTTAAAACCTGCTAGCTTTGTATATCTTTTTATGCATAATTAAAGGGTGTTGATATTTAATTTTTCAGCCAAGAAGCAAGCTAGATTTGGTTTTTGTTGGCAGCAGCTGCAGCTGGCTTAACTACCACATGATAACCTGATATTGCCCCATCCCTATACACCCAGCTCAGTTTGCTTTCTTATGTGCTGCCTCTCCTGTTCTTTCTTAATTGTGTTCAAATGTTATGCTGTGCCTGAATCACTGTCTGCCTGTTTCCCTTTCTCGCTCTATCTCGCATGCAGGGAAACACACCAGAAGATTTTGAAACTGTGGCCAGGACACACACAATTTTCACCCAGGTATTAGTCACCAAAGATACAATTTTTAAAACATGCATTTTTATGCCTTCAAATAATTGCAGGTATAAATTAAAAACACAAAAATAGACACAGTAGATAAACATCTGGTGATATTATCTTCTTCCTGTAAATAGTTATACCCATATGGGGTGCACAAAGTGGTTGCAGTTGATAATCCTTTTGCAATAATTCTGTAACACAGCTCTAAATGGCTCCACAGGCTTTCCTATTTCTTGTCAAATGACAGTCTTTTGCCTTATCAGGTAATCTCTATGTCAGACGGCTTTATTATTTTTACTAAAAACAGGGTCTCCAATAAAGCTTCCTATTAGGGATGTCTCTCTACATTCTCTCTCTCTCTCTCTCTCTCTCTCTCTCTCTTTTTGCTACTGCTTGAATTCCTGATCTTTAGCTTTCTGGTGAACTGGTAAAAACTCAAAACTATGAGCCAACTACTTGAAGAATCCAGTACATGCTAGAGATATATGATTATGGTACATACTGTAATCAGCACTGATATTAGGCCTGAGCAGGTCTCAGACAGAGGCTAAAGTGTGGGTTTCTCTCAGCTCTCACTTGTACATTGAATGACTTGTCATTGCCTTGGTTGCTTGCCCCTAAAAATTAGTCTGCTTTTAAGACAGTGACATGGCTGTTTTCCTGAAACCATGAAATATATATTCCCACGGAAAACTAAGGCTTTCCCTTTATATGTCCTGTAGATTAGGGGCACTTTTAATAATCGAGGTTCAAGACTCCAGTGGGAGGGCTGAGACCAATAATCATCTGGATGTCAGTCTCAGCCCCAGCACCTCACCAGAGCAGGTTCAAGACTACTAGTGGCATGGATCCAGTGCCAGAAGCAACATCCCCTTCTGGGTTTGGTTCCTTATGACTCCCTCTGCCAGCTGCCAGCAGCAGAGACCCCACAAGCCAGGGGCAGGCATTCCTGGACTGGGCAGTTGTGGGCACATGGTAGAGAGGAGATGTACATGTCCTTGTGGGCAGATGTGCAAGCAATGGTGTCTGGTGCTGGGGTCAACATCTGGGAGGGTAACACATATATAGTACACAAATTGTATTAATGTGTTCATATTCCACAATGGATTATAATGAGAAATGATCCCTAATTTTGGCCTAAATCTACATGACACAGATGCCAACAGTTGAACATTAATATCACAATTAGGCACCTAAGACAGGCATGGGTTTGGAAAGTGTTAAGCACCCATGATTCCTACTGAATTCAGTAGGAGCTGCAGCCACTGAGGCATCTTGGGAAATGAGGGGTAAAAGTTCAAAAAGTATCTAAGTGACTGCAGGATCTTAAGTTCTATTGTCAAAAGTAACTCAAGGGCAGATTTGATAGGTTTTAATATTCAAGCACCTAAACATCTTGAAAATCCTGGCCATTAGAAACTATGGGTATGTTTACCAGGCACAGTATATAGTCAGGATACCCATACTAGCTCATGCCTTGATTAGGGAGCTAGACTTGTGAGGTCGTTTCCAGTCCTGCTTTCCTATGATCCTATAAACAAGCTAATACATCTACACTGCAGCACCATGGGGAGATACCAGCTCAAGTCCCAAAACCAGCATAGCTGTGTCATTGCAGCACTCCATCCAGACTGATTAAGTCCTGTGTCAACACAGGTACTGGGCTTCTCATTCCTAAGTTAACTTGACTGGAGGTAGCTCAAGTAGTTCTACACACTGTTGCATTATGCCAGGAGGGCACATGCAATGTCCCATGGATCTTCAGTGATGCTTGGGCTCCTCAGACACTTTTGAAATGGGACATAGGCTTTGAAGTCACTGCGTCACTTTTGAAAAGTCTAGGCCAAGCTAAAGGCAGAGATGCCTATCAAGCTGTTGGCCTGTTTGCCTGGTTCAGTACTAATACCTCATCAGTCTCTTTCAGGCTCTTCCCTCAGGGCACAGTTTGTTAATTCTGATAAAAATTCACATAGTAACAAACAAAGGTACTCCAATGAACAATGTGGGCTTCAGTGCTCAGAGGCACTTCCCTCTTCATCTCTCTACCTCCACCCAAGGCTAGCCACAGTATAGCTTGCCTTCCAGTAGATCACTCTATGCCCTTTATTACCATCATTTAACTCCTTCCAAGACTGGCTTGCTAATCAACCAGAGGTAGCTTCTTGAGACCCCTTTTCCCTGAAAGGGACGGACTATTTTCCTTTAATATCTAACTTCAGGCTTGAGGACTAAAGTTAGGCAATGTGACTTGTGGGTCTTTAGAACCTGTGAAAAAAAGGAGGTCCTATTAGTTTGATATTTTAAAGGACCCCAAATTAAAAGCATGATAAAATACCATCACCATTATCCTATAGCATCACAACCCTCAACTCTGCAATAGGAAAAGGATGGTACTACTCAGAATGAGTAAAAATGTTGAAGTAGGGCTTTTAGCTTACTTAGCTTTAGATACCTATAGCTATTTTGGGACTTGAACTTTCCTCTTAATGTAGTCACTGCCTCTGTTGTAACATTTCAATTGACACTCCCTGATTCGTGTAATTGGCAAGTTTGCTCAGACCATGCCCCAAATTCTAGGAGGGCAGATAGAATAGCAACTGCAGTATTATAATGAGCCACAGTTCACCACTTTGTCATTTAAACTACACAAAATACAAAGATATATGCTGCATAAGTACCAGTATGGGCAGAACAGAGTCCCTATTCTATAAACTGTCAATACCACACAGAGCTTTAAAAAGAAATACTTAAAATCATTATAAAGCATAGAAGGGAAAAGGATAAAGAAAGGAAATACAAAGCAGGTAGGACAGGGCTTGTTACGTATGGGAGTATTTAGGAGCTATTCTTCTCTTAAAAGATTCCCAGGCTTCTTTAAGCTTGACCTTTTGATGTGTTGAGCTCCTCCTGGAAGATGCCAAGTGCTTTCAACCCTCTGGACTAAGCCCTTAATGGGACAAGAGAGACATTTTCATTTAGAAGCCTGTTATTTTCTTATTTTCACCCATGGTCTTTTAGCCTGTGTCCGTCAGCAATGTCTGAATCATCAGTGTTTTCTCCTGCCCTTACCCTTATGTATTTCATAGGAAAGTTCAAGAATTCTGGGAAGTCCCTGCCTGCATCAGTCTGGTTTTGGAGTCTATTGAGACTTTTTCAAACCCAAACCTCTCAAGAGAGAAAAAATATGTTTCTGGAAAAAAAAATCACAAGATTAAAGAAGTGACATTTCCCCTGATGATATACATAAACACCTCCAAACAGAAAATGTTGCTTAATGGGAAGGACAACCCATTTTAAAATATAGCCAATCAGAAGTATTCACAGATGATCAGGCTAGTATTCATAGATGGAACAGATGAAATCTGACCTCCTGCAAGGCACAAGCCAAAAACCTCATGCCACCGTTTCTGCACCAAGTCCACAACTGTTGTTTGGATGATATAGCATCTGATGAAATAGGCTGTGGCCTGAAAAAGTTCATGCCTCACTGGACCAGTTAATCTATAAGGTGCAATCCTGCCCTCTCTTTTAGCTGTTTGGGTGATAATATTCTTTTTTCAGAAAGATTTCTTCTCTTTGCATAAAAGACTGTCACAGATAAGAAATTCATCACGTCCTTTGGAACCATGTTTCAGTGGTTAATTACCCCATTCTTTAAAGTTGCAAGTTACTCCTAGTCTAAATGTGTATACTTCAGCTTCCAGCCATTTGACCTTATAACTTTTTCTGCTAGATCGGGGTATCAAAGTCACTTCATGTCCCAGAATGCATCCAGACCAAGGGGCTCCTTTAGTGCTGGATCCAGCCTAGGGCACGGAGTAGGTCCATCCTGGGGTATAGCTGGTAGTAGCTCCGGCCCAGGGCACTCAGGGGTGCTGGTAGTTCTCGCTCTGGCCTAGGGCATATGGTGGTATTGGCTCCAGGTTTGACACAGGGCAAACAATAGCTCCCAATCCAACTCTGGCACAGAGGAGGTGGGGTAAGCAAATGGGCCAAATGGTCCTGTCCCACAGTGGTGGTAGTGGCAACAGGCCAAGTGGCTGCAGGGCAACCAAGGCTTTATCAGCCCTCACTTGTCCTCCTGCCACTGAAGGCCATGTCCATTGGGGCCCAAGTATCCCAAATCTGCAAAAGGTCATGGCCCCAGCCCTGCCCAACAACTTCCAGTAGCTCTCCAGTGGTCCAGTGAGGCAGATAGAGTGGTTCCATGGGCTAGAGCTGGCCCATGGGCTGTATGCTTGACACTCCTGTGCTAAATTAACAGAAAACCTTTCCTCATCAAGGTACTTGTTGGTCAAATCATTTCATACATATGTTAAATAAATGGAGCTGCTTTATAGCCACTCACTAATAGGGACACTTTTGTGTAATACTTTCCTGATCTATGTCAATTTTTCAACAGCCTTTTTGAAACAATGATAGTAGTATTGGCCGCAGTATTCTAGTAATAGTCTTGGTTCTCCAGGCCCTCTTGTCATGGACTATCTAGTCCCTTGGGTGCATGTTGATGATCCAACACTATTACATAAGGGTCTCTATCAGTCTCATTTGCCTTTCCCATCAACCTCTTGGCTGTTGATAAAACTCCTGATTTTATCTTCCTATTGCAAGGTGCCTTGCACTCAGATTCTCATTTGGTCCTGAACTGTCTGAATTCTGCCGCAAGACACTGTGTCTCATTGTTTGAGTACAACATGGTGGGACTATCACACCTTGCAAAGCATGCCATCACTTTCCTGATCACATTTCTTTCCTGAGTATCCTCCACAGAAGCAATGACCCAGAAATTGGAGCAGTAATTTACTGAGACTATGTACTACCTGTCATTAAAGGTGAATAGGTCTATTCCAATTGTTGTCATATTTTGATTTAGGATTTCAAGAGGCAGAAATCTCTCTTTGTGATATCAACTACTATTCTCTTTGCATTTAGGTATGCTCTTACCTGGGTGTTTGTGCCTGGTTAGTAGATAAGCCCTCAGGTATATCTCTCTTCTCTATGGGTATGAAATCATAGAACCATAGAAAATTAGGGCTGGAAGGAATCTCAGGAGGTCATCTAGCCCAAACCCATGCTCAAAGCAGGACCATCCACAACTAAATCATCCCAGCCAAGGCTTTGTCTAGCTGAGCCTTAAAAACCTCCAAGGATGGAAAGCCCACAAGTTCTCTAAGTAACCTGTTCCAGTGTTTCACTACCCTCCTAATGAGAAAGTTTTTCCTAATGTCTAACCTAAACTTCTCTTACTGCAACTTGACACCATTGCTCCTTGTTCTGTCATGTGTCACCACTGAGAACAGTTCAGCTCCATCCTCTTTGAAACCACCCTTCAGGTAGTTGAAGTCTGCTATTAAATCCCACCCCCCAGTCTTCTCTTCTCTAGACTAAATAAATCCAGTACCTCCAGCCTCTCCTCAGAAGTCATGTGCCCCAGCCCCTGAACCATTTTTTTTGCCTTCCACTGAACTCTCTCCAACTTGTCCACATCCTTTCCATAGTGTGGGGCCCAAAACTGGACACAGTACTTCAGACATGGCCTCACCAGTGCTGAATAGGGGGAATAATCACTTCCCTTGATCTGCTGGCAGCAGATGTGGCCAATGATCTGCTGGCAAAACTTCTACTAATGCAGCCCAGTATGCTGTTAGTCTTCTTTGCACACTGTTGGTTCATATTCAGCTTATTATCCACTGTAAGCCCCAGGTCCTTTTCTGGAGAGCTGCTGCTTAGCCAGGCAGTCCCCAGCCTGTAATGGCACATGGGATTCTCCCATCCTAAGTGCAGAACCTCATGAGATTTCTTTTAGGCCAATCCTCTGATTTATCTAGGTCTCTCTGAATCCTAGCCCTACCCTCCAACATATCTACTACTCCCTCCAGCTTGGTGTCACCTGCAAACTCACTGACAGTGCACTCCATCTCATCTTCTTGGTCTTTGATGAAAATATTTTAAAAAACTGGTCCCAGGACCAACCCTTAGGCCACTCCACTTGATACCAGCTGCCAGCTAGACATAAAACCATTGACTACTACCCTCCAAGCCTGATGATCCAGCCAATTTCCTGTGCACCTTACAGACTATTCATACAACCTATACTTCCTTATCTTGCTTGCGAGAATGTTGTGGGGGACCCAACCAAAAGCCTTCCTAAAGTCACATCCACTGTTCTCCCCACATCCAGAGAACTAGGTATATCATCATTGAAAGCAACCAGGTTTGTCAGGCATGACTTTCCCTTAGTGAATCCAACCTAACTGTTCCTAATCACCTTCTTCTCCAAGTGCTTAGAAATGGATTCCTTGAGGACCTGCTCCATGAGTGTTCCAGAGACTGAGGTGAGGCTGACCTAGAGTCCTCTCCCACTCAGACTGGGCTCTCAGGGGATCCTGCCCACAAGTTCCCTGAGGGAGTCAAGGTCTGCTTGTCTGAAGTTAAGGGTCCTCACTTTGTTTTCTCTCCTTCCTTCCTTTCCACAGGATTCTGAACTCCGTCATCTTATGGTCGCTGCTGCCCAAGTTGCCATCCACTTCTACATTCCCCATCAATTCCTCACTGTTTGTGAGCAGCAGGTCAAAAAGAACAGAGCCCCTGGTTGGTTTCTCCAACAGCTGCACCAGGAAGTTTTCGCCAACTACTTGTACCCTTTTCATGTCTGTCTACCTTTTAAAGTAATTGGAAATGCAACTTAGTCATCTTTAAAAAACCCTAATTTACTCCACCCTCACCTAACAGGAATTGATAAGCTGTTTATTGCTTGCAGTTTAATCTTGGAGTATGAACTGTTTTCCTGTCTGTAGGATGCCATCCTGTTTGGGGCATTGTTAGATAACCTGCCGCCTACTGTAAGAGCTGCAAAGTAGTAGTGCAGCATGTCGATAGACTCTTATTCCTTGTTCTATTGAAAAAATTGTGTTTTGTGATGTGGAAAGTGTAATCTATCCATTATATATTCTATCAATATTGTCTTATTTAGACAGTACCTAGAGGTGAGGAGTTCCACTAATATTCATTGTCATGGTTTGGTGCACTCTGCAGTGGCTTTTTCAGGGTATTTTCTGATGGTTTGTTATCATTTTGACCCAAAGAATAATAATGGCATGATCCTGCCAATATTGTTGCAGTGGTTATCTAGCTTAATATCCAGAATCTTGATACCACAGATAGTCTGGCTAAATTGGTTAGTACAGGAAACCCTCGCTATTTGTGGGTTCAGCATTTGCAGTTTAAAATATTCGCAAATGCCTGCATTTTAAATACCTGAATTTTAAATACACTCTAACCACTCTGCACTTGCTGCCACCAGGTTCCCACCATTGCCGCTGCACTCCCGCTATCGCCACTGGAGCCACACCACCCTCCCCCAAGCCACCAGGGACAATGAGTTCATGAACGCAGACTGCGTTCATAAACACAGTGCCTTATTCGCGGATTTCACCATTCTCAGGGGATACGAGAACGTATCCCCCGTGAATGACAAGGGTTGCCTGTACATCGTTATTTGTTAACGGGTGCATCTACACGTGCAATTAATGCACATGAATAAAGTCTGGGACTTATTGTTCAGGAGTTTATTGCTCCTGGGTGCTGCATCTTCATGTGCACCCGGGAGTGCAGCACATGAAACTGGGTTGGAGCAGCCCTAGGTGCTGGGAGGACTAGGTGGGGATTAGCCTGCCAGACATGGGCTGCTCTCCCCGGCTCAATGTGCTGCAGAGTGGCTGACTGAGGCATGAGGGAGCTTTAGCATGGGTCTAGACAGTGGGCAGGCCACACACTGAAACACCCTTATGCCCCAGCCAGCCAGACCAGCATCTACACCTGCGCTGCTGTGGAATTTTTACTCCTCAGTAAATACAAGTACTATCTATAATACTTGTATAATACCTTATAGTATTTATCTTTATAGTATAGTATAGTATGGTATAGTATTAGTATGGTATAGTATTTATCTTTATAGTTACTGCAAAGTACTTTATGGTATCTATAGTACTTGTATAGTATTTACTATAGTAAGTACAAGTACTACACTGCTGCAG
Source organism: Crocodylus siamensis (assembly GCF_052110815.1). Classification (NCBI taxonomy): domain Eukaryota; kingdom Metazoa; phylum Chordata; order Crocodylia; family Crocodylidae; genus Crocodylus; species Crocodylus siamensis. The sequence goes on along the minus strand of NC_143397.1, from coordinate 129,245,249 downwards.
AGTAAATTAATTTATCTACACAAGCATGTATAGATTAATGCATCTATGCAAACATGTGTAGATGAGCAACATTTACTGTGCAGCTAATTAGTTTACTGCACAGTAAAGGCTTCATATAGATGAACCCAATGGAAGTTAGTGACTTATTTTTAGTACTGCGCTCACTGGCTTTGAACCTCAATTTGGCTGAACATTTTCTCATCACTACTAGGCTACGAATCCATTTTCTTAGTTGCAAGCAGTATGATGAGAGCTCTTCTTTGAAGACATGCTACTTCCTTCTTTAGTGTCTTCATTAGGGCTAATAGAATTCTGCATGTGGATTTGTGCTTCCTGGAAGAGGAGTTTGTATGGAAAGGAGGTCTGTTTCTATCTTCAGTTTACCTTTTGGGTGTCCAAGACCTTGAAATATGTCCTTTTCTCCTATGTACAGAGCGAAAATGCTTTTCCTTCTTTTCCCATGATCAGCTCTATAAAGAAATACAGCTTGCTTCCATGCTCATGTAAATTTTGTCATTTGGACTACAGAATACATATTAAAGGTACTTAAAGTGAAATGACCTGATTTTTAGAAGAGCCAAGCACTCTTACTGAGGTATGATGAATATACTATGAAAAATAGCCATGAATATATGGATTAGCTATCTAAATGTTGGCACTGAAGGGTAAATATTTTGGTTCACTTCAGTTTTGGGGGGCCCTTTATATCATTCCTTAGCTTGCCATTGCTGGTTAAAAAGATTTATTCTGTGCCAGCTTTTCTCCAGATGTTTGCTGCACAGACTCCTGGAATGGTTTTGAATCAATTACTGCCTACACGCTACACTTGAGCAACTGCACGTACACAGACCTTAAATAGTCCACCCAAAGAGATTTTCTATTGCTGTTTCTGATTTGATATGTGCTTTCATTAGCTTTCATACTCTAATAAATTCTACCCACATGCTGGCATTTGATCATGGAAAAATGGGCATTTTTCTTTTTGAATGGAGCATAGTTCTTCATTTTATAAATAATTCATGAAAAGGTACATACTTCTTATACACTGAAGGTATTTTTCAGTTAAATAAACCTTTATGTTGTTAATGCTGTAAAACTTCTTTTTTAAACCTGGTTTAGCCTCCATTGAAATTAATGGGAGTAAAGGCTAAATAAATCCAAGTGTCTTTTGTTCAAGACAGACTGAAGAACAGAGAGAGCTGTGTCTAACCCTATGGGCAGCCTTTTAGTGAAATCAAATGATTCTCTTTTAATTCACTCAAAAAGAAGATCATACTTAAAAGATATTTCTTTAACTGACTGCTATTGTATCTCTGCTCATGGTCTTAACTGTCATATTGAAAGAAATTGGACTACTCATTTTTGCCCCTGCAGCCATTTCAGTTTGGGTTGTGTCCGACAACCGTTACGATTACTTATTCATTTGTAGACCACCGTAAGGCCACGGCCACAAACTTACTGTCCCTGGGCACTGTGCCTTCAAGAACACCACCCGTCTTCATGCTGGCTGCTCTCTAAACCAGAAGCATTATATCCATGTCTGCCCAGCAGGCAAGCTAATTACCAGGGAGGGGTGAGGGTTACCTTGTCCCATCACTCAGCAGTGATAATTGGCCTGCCCAAAATGCCATGTTTATGTGGTTACACTGCTGTGGGTTCCAGGAGCGAGGGCAGAGAGGCAGCAGTCTTACCCATGCCGGGAACTCCTACACAGTCCTGGCTGAACTGCTGTTGTTGCTGCACGTGCTCTGCCCGTCACATCTGTTCTTCTTATACCAGCAGCAGCCAGGAACTGTTTAGGGGATCCCAGCAGGAGAACGCCCTGTGGGGAAGAGGGGTCAGCACCCGTCCCAACTTGGTGCATGTGTCGGGTGTCCCTCTCACTCACTTCTAGTTAAGTTATTGCCACTAGGGCCACATTACTCAAAAGACGTGGGTATCTGTGACTCCCATTCTTTCAGCAAGGGCTCAGCAACAACTCTCAGGAGTCAGCATTATTTAGCTGGATCCTGCTCAGAATGAAGTCAATGGAAGTTTTGCCAATGACTTCATTAGTAGAAGGCGCACACTGTAATTCAAATGGCTAGAATATCAGAGCCAATACACTGAGCTCAAGAAGGCAGGAAGACAGCAAGTAGTGACAAGGAAAAATTGGCAACTGGCAGAACTCCTCTAATTATGATGTGGGGCTTGAGCTGTTTGGGAGATAATACCCTAGAGGAAAGGGAATCTGGGGATCAACCTACATGTCATACTCACTTGAGTAGTCCCATTGACTTCAATAGGATTATTGGCCTGAGGAAGACGAGAAGGATTTAGTGCTGCATGTGCACATACGGTACAATGCATGAATTGTAGACATTTACAAGCATTTCAGGACTAACACCCAGCCAGTTAAAAACAAAAACAAGCCACTTGGGATTAACCCTGAAGTCTGATATGCATTATTCACTAGTATAAACTATCCACTGGGGGCTAACAACAAAGTCTGATATTCATTATTCTCCAGTACATCATCTCTGAGGTGGCCTGATGTGTGTGCGCTTGTGTGTGTGCACACTTCAAAATGTGTGAGAGTGAGGGAGGGACATGTATTGCAGAAGGGACATTAATTCAGTACAATGAGTGGCTGTCCTTGTAGAAATCTATAGTAAAGGTGCCAAGTAACGTTTGGCTTCCAGGTCAGCCTATTTTTTTTATCCTAAATCTACTCATGCAAAGACACAGCTTATAGCTTGCAGATGGCTCATTCTGCTGAGCTGCCAGTATTCACACTCAGAGTGTAGAATTATATTGCATGAGCAAGGGGACTGCAGTCTTTCTTCACAGCTTTGTTATTATAGGGAAAGAATACAGCTAACCAATTAGAAACCCAGAGTTTTTGGAAAAGGAGAAAGAAAAGGAAAGAGAAAGAAAAGTAGGACTCAGAATTCATATTTTTGGAGGGTTTTCACATTTAATTTAGAAATCACCAGTTAAGATAAATCACATACATACATACATGCACACACACATTATTACTTTCTCATACATTTATCTAGACAGGAAAAAAGATGGATGGTGAGGTGTGCGTTTTAATACTCCCAACTCTTATACTTATTTAGAAGTGTCCATGTTTTGCAAAGGCATGGGGGTATACAAGGAGAGATAACTGGCTTGGCAGTAGTGCTGCCAAGAAGGTGCAGGGGGTTTTGGTGGATCACTGAACCTGTAAGTCAGCAATGTGATGATTGTGAAAAAGAAGTGAATTCAATTTAGAGACTGCATTAACAGTAGTATTGTGCACAAATACAACTCTACTCTAGATTGTTTTGAGACCCTAGCTGCAGTGTTGTGTTCAATTCTGAGCACCCCAGTTTAAGGATTTTAAAAAACTAGAGATGATGCAGAGGCTGGGAACAAAGATGATAAAGAAATTGGAATGCAAGTCATGTGATGAAAGTCTGAAGGTATGTTTAACTTGGAGAAAGGGAGAGTAAGTCAAGACATAAGGACAGTTTTCTAATAAGTAAAAGACTGCCATAAAGAAGATGGAGATAAATTGCTCTCTTGCTACAGAGGGCAGAATGTGAGGGATGGGATGTATTCTACAGCCAATCAGATTTAGATCCAATTTTAAGGACAAAAAAACCTAATGGTAAGAATAATAGGACAATGAAACACAGCTGCCAAGGGGAACTTTGGAATCTCATTCCTTGCAGGATTTCAAGAAGAACCTGGGTAGGTATCTGTCTCAGATGTTTTAGGAATAGTTAATCATGTATCTCTGCAGGAAGTTGGACTGGAAGACCAGGTAGGTCTCCTTCCAACCCTAGAGCAGATGCATAACAAGCAGAGTTGGTGCCCTGGGCAAACCCTGTGGGATAGTGGGTGGGCACTTGTGTGAGATATGTGCAGTTCTGAGAGCTGGGGCATCAGTGGGGGGATGTCATTCTAAGAGGTGAGGGAGGGCACAGTTATGAGAACAGGGGTGCACAGAAGTTTTAACCATGCTGGGAACTCCCAGGCTAGGTATAGACATTCAAAAAGCCCAAGGCGGAATCACTAAAACCTTTGAAGGTTTCTATAAGTGCCCTAGTTTAGGTCAGAAATAAACAAATCAGAAGTTCACCCTTTGGTGGGGTCATGCGACTGTCTGTACTGACAGACAGCAGCAGGTTAGGGGCACTAAGACATGCCTGCCAACATGACATGCAGGCTCACAGCACTGCCAGGGATTGCTAAGCGCTGCCAAGTCAGTGCCAGGCATCTCCAGCCCATTTTGCTCCCTGCTCCTGCATAACCATGCCTCCTGTGTGTGGGCTCAGTGCCAGAGAACTGAGTATGGCTGATCTCTACTCCCATCCAGTCTGCAGCAGCATCAGTGACAAGTGTCTCCAGCTCAGATGGCTCCTTGCAAGGCGGGGCCTGGAAAGGGTCCTGGCATGCCAGTGGACAGTGACCTACCTTGATTCATGAGCAGATCTAGTACTGAAGTTCAACTCACTGGTCTAACTTAGATTGATACCACAGGTCTGTTTTAGACCAGGATCCAGTATTTTTAAAGCAGTCTATGTGTTGTTCTGTTACAGGTAAAGACCGGATCCAACTACCTAACCAGAACAGCTCTGAACAGCCCATTTGAACTGCTGCCACTGCCACCATATGCCCTGTCTGTCCTGGCTGTTGCTCTTAAAGCAGCAGCACTTGTGGACTGTTTTGGAGTTCCTAGCACGGGTAATCCGTGGGGCTTGTGTTGTTGCTGAAGAGTAGACTCCATGGGGGTGGGGACTCATAGATTCATAGATTGTAAAGCCAGAAGGGACCTTGGAAGATCATCGGGTCCTTTCTTCTCCTAATCTGTAGCAGAGTTTTTTTGTGCACCGCAACATGAGCGGACACTGCCTCAGCTGGCTGGAGCACATGGTGCGTCAGTGCGGGGCTAGCTAGCAGGCAGCCTAGGGCCCCTCCAACAGGGCTTCACATGCTTGGAAGAAGCTAGCTGGTTCATGAGGGTGCTTCAGCACAAGGGCTACCTGCTGGCTAGCCCATGCTCAACCATCTGCCTGTCTCAGCCCCGCTTCAGCATGTTGAGCCCCACTGGAGCAGCCCTGGGTTGGCAGGCTGAACCCCTGGGTCCCTTGCCACACCAAGCTGCTCTGATGTGGCTCCATGTGCTGTGCACAAATAAACTCTTGAGAAATAAGCTCCAGAGTTTATTTGTACACATTAATTACATGTGTAGAAGCACCCAATTTGTACTTTACATAAATAGGTAAAAAAGTGGTGCTCAAAAGTATGTTTATGGAGTACCTCTGCTAAATGTTGTATCAGTTTCAAAAGAGGTTTGATTCATAGATTGTAAGGCCAGAAGAGACCTTGGAAATTCATCAGGTCTACCCCCCTGCACCAAGCAGGAAAGATAACTAGGGGGCCAGGTGATGCCAGCAAGGTGACTGTCTAGTCTCCTCTCACAGATTTCCAGGGTAGGTGATTGCACCACCTCTGGAGGAAGCTTATTCCACAGTCTGGACCCTGACTGTGAAGAATTTTTTCCTAATGTTGATCCTGAATCAGTCTTCCAGGAGTTTGTGGTCATTACTCCTGGTTTTCCCCTTGGGTGCCCTCGTGAACAGTTGCTCACCAAGCCCTTGATGTACTCCCCTACTGTAGCAGTAAGCTGTTACCAGGTCCCCTCTCAGCTTTCTTTTCCTCAGGCTGAAGAGTCCCAGATCCCTCAGCCTTTCCTCATATGGCTTGCCTTTTAAGACTCTGATCATACAAGTGGCTCTTCTTTGGGCTCTCTCAAGTTTGTCCATTTCTTTGTTAAAGTGTGGTGCCCAAAACGGGATGCAGTACTCCAGCTGTGGTCTCACCAGTGACGAGTAACCAGGGATGATTCTGGTATCCTTCCTAACTTAGCGCCCAGTGTGAATGCCCCTCTCTCCCACCCCTAGTCTTGCTATGGAAAGAAACTCGATGACATTCTGTTTTTCTAATAATAAAAAAAAAAATGCCAGTATCTAAAAACTCCACATCCCCAATTATGAAAAAATTAATATGAAGGTTTATATTTCATTCTATAAAAAGAGAGGCATAGTATACTTACATGGCATACACATTTAAACATCTCATTAACTGGAATGATGCTAATGAAAATTAATAGTAGTTCCGATGATTTAATTTAAGTTGCCCAATTTTTTCACTGGTATAAAAGAAAAATCTGGAAAATGGACTGTACTCTGTCTCATGAATTAGGGTTATAATTTGAGTTTGTGACATACAGTAGGTTCTCCTGGGACTGCAGAGTGTCTAGAAAATTTAGCACCACAAGAGACAGTTTGGGTGGAGCCAGCAGAAACTTCCTGGTCTGACAGGGCTTCAATTGGGTTACGCCTGAGCACCTTGCAAAAGAAGTATTAGGACTGTTGCTACCTCTTTACATAAATAGTTCTACAGGCAGTCCTCGACTTACAATGTTTTGAGTTACAGTGTTTCTCACATACAACGTTTATAAATTGACACCATTTCAACTTTATGATGTCATTTTTGACTTTATAACACTTGGTCTGATGCAACGCCACGCCAGTGAATGAGTTTGCTGCATCACTCATCTCCCTGGAGAACATCTGTCCAAACTTCCTTGGACACTCTTTAAGAAAGCAGACAAGACTCCAGAAAAACCTGCAGCCAAGACTCCTAAGAAGACTCCAGCCAAGAGCCCTTCAATAAGGCCAACCAAGAGCCTTTCAAAAAGTCCAGCAAAGTCACCTCAAAGAAGTCTTTCCAAATCAATATGATTTCTTTTTATGATATAATAAATTAATGTAGCTATATTACTCATTTATAATTGATCGAGTACAAAATTCTGGGGTATTTTTAGTGAAAATAGGGTATCGAGCCTTGGTTCAGGAACCATTCCCCTATTTGTAACATTTTTTCCTATGAGAAAATTGGTTCCGAGTTACAACGTTTTGACTTAACACACAGTTTTCAGGAACCAATTTTATCATAAGTCCGAGGATTGCCTGTATATATGTTCCTGTACATACTAATGAATTGTTTCCATACTATAAGCCTCAAGATACTATAGAGCTGGGCAAAATTTTTTGATTAAATATTACACTCACTAAAAAAAAATGTAGCTTCAACTTAAACAAGGATGATTAATTAATTTGTGTTAACTTTGTAAAATTGTTTTGGATGAAATAAAAAGAACAAAGTGAGTAAGTCCAAGGCTTTAACATATTGGAAATTAAACATTTTGATTTTTCTTGTCAAAGCAATATTTCATTTGGAAAGATATCTATATTCAATTCTAAAAATTAAAACAAAAGATCACGGATCTTTCAAGGGTAAAAATATTGCATTCAACCTGAAATTAATATATTTTGTGTTTTGATGGCGGAGGGGGCGGGAGGGCACACACCCAAAAAAATTGTTTTGGGTCTCCCTGAAACATTGCTGTTCCTGTTTAGCCACTAAGACAGACACTTGGCTGGGATGGTTTAATCAGGGATTATTTTGCCTTGAGCAGGAGGTTGGAATAGAACTTCCAACCACTATCTGATGATGCCATAATTATAATTTTTTTTTTGTCTATAGTTTTGTTTTTACTCGAATACAAGATGAGGTTTTTTTCCCTCCTATTAGCATGGGTGAAAAGCTCCTCATCTTATAATTGCATGCAATGAAATCTCACTAAATGTATTGCCTATCATTAAATTGCTGCCAAAAGAAGCATATGTTCAGCAATGGAAACCAGCTATGAAGTTGATTCAATGCACCCAACACTGACCATGGCTACAAAACACATGGCCCACATGCTGACGAGAACCTACCGCAAGAATAGCATAGGGTAATCCATCTGAATAACACAGGTCACATCTACATGAGATGTTTACTGCGGAGCTGCCTAATTACCTCTGCAGTAAACATCTCTGCACCTACATATGCACCCCTATTAGGGCACATGAAACTAATAAACTCCAGAGCAGGCTGGAATACAGGTACATGAGGGTGCTTCAATGAGGGGGTGGCCTGCCAGCTAGCCCCACACTAAATCACCCTTGTGCCCCAGCCAGCCCCTCCAAAAGCAAATTGAGTCCAGTCAGAGCAGCCCTTGGCTGATGCCAGCTGGGCTCAATGGCTGTGCAGGAATAAACTCTGAAGCAATACAGTCCAGAGATTTTGATCCTGTAAACACATTAAAATAGTGTGCCCAGGAGAAAAAAAAACTCTAAATCAATAAGATCTGAAGTATGCATTCATTGCATGTGCAGACAATGGCAGTGATCATTAAGTGCAGTCCCCCACCGATGACTGTTTTTCAAGTCATGGTGAGCCATGGCATTGCATATAGTTCACTCAGAATCCCTCTGTCAGCCCCTCTCTCATTCTGGAGCATACGATTACTGTGGCCCAGCCATCCGTGACATGAAGCCAGACCAGGTTGCCCTGCACCCCATCTGCATATACATTTGTGGAGCATTGGATAAGAACACCCAGTTCCAGTTATGAGTGGGAGCTAATTAGCACATGGATCCTTTGTAGGGGGGTATGTAGATACACACATATTGAACAGTGCTGAGCTGTGGGGTCACTATGGTTTGAATACTGTTGACTCTGGTGTGGCCCAGCCCAATCAATTATGTGGTAAATCATGAGCTTTTAGTGTTGGACTAATATCTTGTATAGTTTGCACTACACATAAGTAGGTGCCAAAGTGCTGCTCAAAAATGTGTTTATAGAGTAGCTGTACTAAAACTTGCAGCAATTTTTTAAAAAGGCAACATAGATTTCATAGACATTAGGGCTGGAAGGGACCTCGGGAGATCATTGAGTCCAGCCCCCTGCCCAAAGGGCAGGAAGTCAGCTGGGGTCATAGGATCCCAGCAAGATAAGCATCCAATTTACTCTTGAAGGTGTTCATGAATCAATTCTGGATAAACTAAGTGCATGGGTACTAAATATAAATTTCTACAGTCATTTTTAATGTCAAGGTTATTGTTTTTAAATTTGCTTCTCACTTCCACATGCTCAGGGAAAGCAGGGTCTGACAGTAACAGCCGGGGAAAGCACAGCCAGGGAAAAAGCTGGGGAGAAGCAAAAAGCAAAGGGCTACCTGGCACCACAGATTTATTTTCCCTGGTGTAACAGTGGAAAGGGGACAAATACAAGGCAAACCTCCAATAATTGGATTCTATACCTGGAAAATTATAACAAACTTATAAATTTTCCAGGTATAGAATCTAATAGTTAGGGGGTTATTTGATAAGGGTCATCTTCTATTCAAGTAAATATGGTACGTACACACACACACACACACACACACACACACATTTGTATGGCCTTCAGCTTTATACGTATATACACAGATTCATACATATATACACTTTTTTTTTTCAGAGTGCTAGATGTTATTCCAGTCTGACACACTTCCTGGGTCATCTTTTTTTGTGGCAATTACCATAACACATATTTGTTCAGGTATTTTTCTCCACATATTCTGGAGCAAGTGTACAGATCCATGGTGACCTTCTAGGTGCATAGAAGTGGATCATATTGTTCTCTAATATCCTGAAATTAATGGAATGGCATGTTCTTGTGATCTGTTAGACAGCTATCCTTTTTGCCCAGCACACGCCCAGAAAAGACAGTGTATTACTTGTAATCGGGCTTTCCCAATGTCTGTAAAGATCGGGCACTTTAATGGGTTTTTTGGTGCTGTTATCTAATAGCTGATTGAATTAGCTTTAACTAAAAGTACCAAAAAGCCCCACTGAAGTGCCCAGCCTATACAGATGCTGCAGAGCTAGGCTGAAGTAACACACTGCAGTTTGTGGTGCAGGACATTTGTTTTTTTCCCCATGTCTATCAGCAATCAAGATGAATAAAGAAAGGGGGTCAAAAGGAGACAATATCAGTCGGCAAGATAAGCATTGGTCTCAGCATATCAACAGACTAACTGTTGTCAAGTTTCTTGAAGGCACTGCAGAAAAGGAGAGGTTTAAAAAGGTCTTTGAAGGAGGATAATGAAGTAACTTCATGATTGTTTACAGGGAGCTCCAAGAACAAGAATTAAGGGGGAAAAATAAAGTATGTTTGAAGATTATAAAAGTCATCAATGAAGGTTGGCATGAATTTCTCAGCACTACATGAGACACAAATGGTAGGGTATGGTTCTAGGCCATAACAAAAGTCTTGGGAACTTTAGAGAAATATTTTATTTTGGATATTAAAGAAAATCAGGAACCATTCGAAAGAGTTTCAGAGTGCCAAGGGAAATGAGCAAGGTCCTAACAACAATACTTGTAGCAGTAACCTGAATGGATATGAATGGGGCAAGATGACATCAGTTAAGGTCAAAGAAAGGAATTTTGAGACTTAAGATGATGAAAGCATAGACAAGAATTTTATAAGTGCAAATTGGTAGAAAATGTTGCATATATTAGTTTTTATGCAGAGATAACCAGAAAAATGTAGGTGTTGCATGTGAAGACCTGGAGAGAGGTCAGGGATAATACTTAAATTACAGACCCGAGTTATGATGCAAGAAGCAAAGAAAAAAAAGAATTGGTGTTTGAGAATCATGTCCAGGGAAGCAAAAAGAAGGAAACTAAAGTTTCAGGAAATAGATGAAGGGAAAAGAATAAGACATGGATCAGCTAGTGGAGATATATAGGTAAAAGAACAAAGAACACAATATGCGGGTGGGAAAAAGTGGAGAAAATGCAATTCACAAAAAAGCAAAAAAAAATTATCACATTACAGACAGTTAAATACATTAAATTCCCTCTTAATATTACTTTTCTTTGCAACCAGTGGTTGTAGTTGCTACATGGATGCTAACTAGCCACGACTGAGAAGCAAGTTGGTGGTCAGCATGATCAAACCTTGCAAAACATGGCTCAAACTCTGAAAAAGAACTCAAGCCTCTGCTCTCACATTGTTCAGTAAGATGTAAAATACACAAGAACAGGCTTCTTGGAAAGAATCCTCATTGATCCCATTTCTGATGTGGTGACAGGGGAAAATGCAATGTTTTTTCAAACCTTGAAAAAAGTGCAGATTTTGAGTAATTGTTGCATCTTAAAAAAAACAAAACCAAACCATGCCAATTTACCCACCCCTTACCAAGAAGATACGTTTCTACAAAACGTCCTTGCATTCAGCTAGGTGAGGCTTAATTATGAGATGTGCTGACACACAAAAGCTTCTTCAGGCCATGGAGGGGAGATAGCATTGCCATTTAAATTAGTTCCTCAGTGGGTAAAACATTAAGACTTGTAACCTACAATAAATGCAGCAGTGGTAGCAGACATCCAATTCAAATGTGAGTGCCAAAAGGACTTAAACAGAATGACCAGGAAACTGAATAGATGAGGAAACCGTGAGCTAATGGAGAGGTCTAAGGAGAAAACCTTGAGATAACGAAGTTATTCAGAAGAAAACACTAAAGATAGTAGTCACAGGCCTGACATTTACAACCACTACATCTTCCTCTGTTGCTGATTAATTATCTTTCGCAATCTGCTTAATTTTCTCATGCCTCAGTTTATCTATTCATAAAAGAGAAATAATACTATTTTACAGGACGGTGTGAGACTTGCTTACTTACTATTTATAAAAGTATTTGGAGATCCTGCAATGAAAGAGTCAAATTCTGTAATTATTGTCCTGATTTTAGTCAGTCTATGAGGCAGAACTCCTTCTGAGATTGAGATTTCAGAATCCGGTCCATTATTTCTGGGAAAATGAGGGAATGGAGAAGTATAGTTTATTTGCTGGATACATTCAGTACCCCGGAGATACAGCATTATGGCTAGCCACACATCTCAGAAAGCTTCTTCAGCAATATTGCAATGGCTCTGAATTCTTACAAGGCTATGCAATCCAAGGAAAACAAAGCTGCTGGCAAAAGTAATAAGCCAGCACTCCACACCTGATTAAACAGCATTGTTTTTTAGTTTAGCACCATGCCAAGTTTTCATGTCAGTAGATACAGAGTATCAGAGAACTGAATAAACTGCAGGTTTTACTGCTGCAGCAGCAAACAACATGCTTAGTAAGAAAGGGTATTTTAAACAAGATGGTATTGATGGTGCCATTTAAGGTGCAAGAGAGCGAGCATTACACATTTACATCACAGGAAGCAGAAAAACTCCGTTAGAACTGGGAGAGACGGAGCCAGCTTATGGTGCAGCAGTTTTCAAGTATCATAAAAAAGCGTTCTTCAAATCCCAGAGGCACTGGAATGTAAATAAGGTAAACTGAGCCTTTAAATGATCTGCCCATGCATACAGTACCTACAGCATTTTCGGTTACTAACTGTAAGCAGCTGCCAATTTTCCCCCCAATGCTCAGACGACTTACTAACTGATCTGCAAGTCCCAAAAGTGCGTTATCTTTAATGTGCCTCTAATTTTGCTAAGAGCCTAGTATTTATGGTGTGTCTTTTATTTTGTTATTTACTTACAACTAATTAAGCTATAATTTTAAAAAAAAACAACCCTCAGAATGTAAAAATGCACATGTGCGTGTGCATGTGTTTTGTGTATTCTTGGTATAGGGGAAAAAGTCCATTAACAGGATGAATGTCACAAAAGTTCTGTTTTGCCTGGGAAAGCAATGCATAAGCAAAAGCTCTGAAACCTAGTATTATTATCTCTAATTACAATTGGCAATATGTGGTGATCATAATTATTCATTTATGCAAATAGCTTACAGTAGTGTGTCTCATTTTTTATTCCCTGTTAAAGGATGGCTCAACAAAAGGGGGAAAAAAAGATTATAGTACCGAACATAATTGTGCTAAATGCTCAGTCATTTGGTTTAAAAAATACTACAAAACTAAACTGCTGTTTCTGCAGAGACAGAAAATAATTTAGCAAAGATGTATAGTATACTCTGCAGGTGGTATTCCATCCAGAAAGCATATTTCCCTGAAAAGGAGAGATATTTCACAATGAAATTGAGGAGCATAATTTTTGCCATTTCTCTCTTTCTTTAAAAAAAAAAATTTTTTAATCTAGCATATGCTTCCCGTGTTAGCAAAATGCTCATTTGCAAAAGTCAGAGAAGAGACCATAACCATAATAACTTGCTATGGTTCTGCAATATGACACTCTATTCTATTTTGATTCAACTATGGGACAATGCGCTATCAGATAACAGTCAAAGCAAGGGCCTGCTCTTACTCGCTTGTAAAAGTCTTTACTTACGTAGGTTGTTTCAGTGAAATAACTTTGGGTTATGGAAGAGAGCCTTCACTTTCCAGAAGAATGTCAGATTTGTCACTTATCTTGTGAGGTGCACATGTTCCCAGAGGGACTAGCATCTTCAGGATCATATCTCTGAATTAGTAAAGTTCAGATACCCCATCCCAATCTGAGATCCCCAGTCACTACTTTCAAAGGAAAATTGCGAAGGTATTTTAATCATTGGATATAAACAAGGAGTTAAAGACTTGTTCCTGCAGCCCCTGAATCAGAAAAATGTTTTTACCCATGAAGTATTCATATTGAAGTCAATAGGACAGCTGTTTTTTTCTCATCAGATTTACCTCAATGTGAGATCAGAATTTAAACAATAGAAACCTACGTGCATAAAGAGTATCTACATGAGTAAGGGGTTTACAAGAGTGTTGGGCATTAAACAACGTTTAGTGACATAAATATACAAAAGGAAGGAGATTTTAAAATCAAATAGGAAGCAGATTTTTTTTCCTAGGCTGATGGTGTTGATTAGAGTAGAGGAAGTGGAGATCACCACTGGAATGCATGGGAAAAGCAAGACTTCCAAAGTTATATGATAAGTTACATAATGGATTTTTTAAGAATTTTGGTCAGCTTCATTCAATGTGAAAAAAAAATGGAATTTATCTCACAATTTAAAAGTGAAAAGAGGGAATACAGATAATATGTCCAGCCAAAGCATACAGAAAGATTACACTAAGGGAAAACATGTGAATCTGGAAGAAACAAAATACAATAGGGACACTATTTTCCATTTTGCTTTTGGTATCAGATACAATAAATAATTAATATGCAAGTTTCTCTATTCCTCCTGAGAACAAATGGTTGGGATGCAGGGGACACTAACTTGGGCCAACAGAATTTTCTCCTTATAATTAATTCACTGTGTCCTTATACATTTCTATTGGAAACTTATTCTATCCTTCACAAAGAACCAATGCGAAAGACATTGTTCCTGTTGAAGTCAATGGCAAAATTCCCCTTAATATGAATGGAAACAGGACCCAAATCTAAAGCACAAATGGGTATATGCAGGCTACTCAGCAACATAGCTAGGGTGACTGTACATCCTAATTTGGCTGGGACTGTCCTGGATTCTCTAGGCCAGTCTTAGGTGGTTGGTCAAAAGTCCCAGGCTGGAGTCCAGTGGGGAAACAGAGCAGCATGGTGAACCAAGGAAGTGACCTGGAAGGCAACACTTCTACTGTGCGGGAGCAAAGTGGGTGGATGTATGATCACCCTATTTAAGATGCCACATCTGAGGTCCCTACATTCCTTACTCCTGCACAATGGCAGTGGTGCACACTTGCCCACCTCCTTGGCACACCATGTTGCTCTGCCTCGCTGCCAGAATCTGGCCCTGAGTTTTTGACCAACCAAATGGAACCAGCCCATGGAATCTGGGACTTTCCTGGCCAAACTGTGGTCACCATATATATACAGCACATAATTTAAAACATACGATTTGTTCAAAAAAACAGATTTCTCTTTTTATTAGCACTACTGTTCACATTTGTACATAGCACATTCCATCTGAGGATATAAAAGTGTTTTATGAATGATAATGAACACATCTTCACAATAATAATATGAGGCATAGAAGTATTGTTCTCCCCATTTTGCAGATGAGGAAAAAAGGTGCCATGGAAGACTCAGGGCTAAAGCCACAAAAGGGAATTTAGGTGCTGGAGTGCTGAGCACGTAAGTGCCTCATGTATAGTTATATAGCTGCCTACTAGAACTCACAGCACCCCTTTATGTACCAAAGCGCTGCATACAATGCATGGAAGAAGTAGGAGCTGCAGAGCGAACCCCACAGAAGTCAGCATGCTGGGCATGGAGCTCTCTCAGTTAGACAACAGAAAATATTGTATCTTACACCTTTTCTGGACCCTAGAATTTGGGTATCTAGGCTGCAGGGAAGCATCTCCCTCAGCCCCAACCTTCTTACCAAGTTGAACCCTTTTAGTCCTTGCTGTCCAAATGCAGCTGGATAAGGATTAAAAATTCCCCTTCCATCCAACAATCTCAATGGGTCACACATCATGGATGTTGGAAAAGGAAAGTGATCCCCTCCTTTGCTTGAGGGTATTTAAGCCACATCTTCAAGCTCCCAGGCAAGTGGCCTAACCATCAAGCAATGGAGAATCCTGGACAACAGGAGTGTTTATGAGCCGAGAAGCGGGGGTCTCACTACCAGCTGTTGAAGCTAAACCATAAGACATCTCATAAATAAGTATTTGGGGAGAGGGTTCAAAGAACAATTGTAAGGAAGAGAGAGTATAACTGTAACTTGGTAGTTGGAGCATGTGCCTGGGAAGGGGGAGACTTGGGTTTCAGGATCATTGCATATAAAGCAGTTGAGCAGAAAATGGAACCATGAACTGCACACACTCACGTGAGCACCCAAAGCACTCTAACGTAGTGGCTTTGTTTGTAAAGGTTAGATGTAGGCGCTCCTGACTCCCTTGTGGGTATTAGTCCCAAAATTATTCTTCCAAATACTGTGGGGCTGAAATAAGATACAAAACTGGAGGCCCCAGCTCTTTTCCTATTTTCTCTACTTACATTTTCCAATGCCAAATTCTCTCCCTCCTTTTGCTGTATTGTCCCTCCTTTTTCCTATTTCACATACCTTCCACGCACCTTTCTTGCTGCTTTGGAAAGAGCTTCAGAGAAAGAGAGAGCATTAGATGGTTAGTTGGTCACAAAAAAGATGCTCTTTGCACAGGTCAGTTAAAAAAGGGGAGCTGGGTATTACAGATTCAAATGTGTTTTGAAGAGCACTGCACCAACCGCAAGCAGTTTAACATTTAGTTTTTCAGGAAAGTCCTGGGTTTCCCTGTTGAACATAAGACTAGGAATGATATTCCCATTTTATGTACATTGTCTGAAGACAGGACTGGACAGAACCAAGTATAGAAACCATATCTCTTAACTCCTGTGCCTTAGCCACCAGTTCTTTTATCTGAACCACTGTCTACTCCCTTCACTTGCATGAAAAGATAGAGGAACAAGATTCAGCATTAGCTGTCATTTGCTTTTCCATCCCATCCTTACTGTAAGACTGTACTATATAACTTTAAAGAGCACTTTATGTCCTTTTGGTGTGGTATGCCACTTTGTGAGGGCTGTAGGAAATGATGAATTTTAAACAATGTCCATTTTATTTTTTCTGATCTTTTCCCTTCTTATACCACCACCCTCCTTTTTATACCAAATACCACATTAGCCTTCCTCAGAACAGAACAGCTATTAGATATCCAATTTACACCCTCAACTCACTGCCATTTTCTCCAGTCCCACAGGGCACTGTCTCCATCTTTACCCAGAGGAAGCTATAACACATGAGAAGATATTTGTTTTGACCCAGTAGCAAGATTAATAATTTCATATTGCATTTGTCACCCACAAAGCACAAAACACTTTGCAGAGGAGGAAAATATAATTGCCCTGCATCTTCCAGTTGGGAAACTGAGGTGCACAAAGATGAAGTGGCTTGCCTGAGGGTTGTTGGTTGTAGCTGTGTTGGTCTAAGGACATAGGCAGACAAGGTTCTTTGGGTAAATGTGATACCCTTTATTAGACCAACTAAATGAGAGGGTCCAAAGTACGGCCACTCATATGGTTAGAGGCTTACAGGACAAGCCCTATGAGGAGAGACTGAGGGACCTGGACCTCTTCAGCCTCCGCAAGAGAGAGCTGAGAGGTGATTTTGTGGGTGCCTTCAAATTCATTAAGGGGACGCAGCAAGGGATCAGAGATGCTGTATTCACCAGGGTGCCTTTTGGGGACAATGGTCACAAACTGACAGAGAGCAGATTTAGGCTAGATATCAGGAAAAACTTCTTCATTGTAAGGGTGGTCAACATTTGGAATGGGTTTCCAAGGGGGGTGGTGCTATTCCCTACCTTGGGGGTCTTTAAGAGAAGGCTGGATAGGCACCTGGCTGGCATCATCTGACTCCAGCACTCTTTCCTGCCTAGGCAGGGGTTCGGACTTGATGATCTGGTGAGGTCCTTTCCAACCCTAGCATCTATGAATCTAGGAAATAGTTGGAAAAATTGTGCTTTACAAGCTTTGTTCTTTTGTTTTTAAGCTTTGTTCTTCTCCAGCTTTGTGCCTGAAAGCTTGCAAAGAACAATTTTCCAACTATTTAGTTGGTCTAATAAAAGATATCACATTTACCCAAAGAACATTGTCTGCCTATGGCAAAGCAAGGAACAAAAATCATGTCTTCTAGAGCTTTTAAGTGACAAAGGTACTAGGTCACCCCATCTCCCAGGAAAGTCTTCCAGACCATTTGGGAGGTGCAGAAAAGGAATACAACAAGAATTGTAGGGATTTGAGGACTGGTTGGCTAAGTGAAAGCTAAGGGAGGATGGTATTTTATCATCTTTCTGAATGGATTCATCATTCCCTGTTTTGCCTATTTAATCTCTTGCAAGAACTCTGCTTCTGCACAGCAGGTATTCTATATGCAAGGTCTGTTTACATCACACCACATGTCACTGTTCCACTACAATCATAATTTCCATTGCATTCAAAATACATTGTAGAACCTTTAGCACAAAATTACATCTACAAATAAATAAATATCAGATTGCAGTCAGGCTTATCTTAACATTGGTAAAACTTAATTTGACAAAAACTCTCAAGGATGCCCAAAACTTTGGCAAACTCAAACTTTCAGCAGAAAGCAGGAATATATAACTTACTGGGAGTTATGAGACATTTTGGAATAAAGACCGTTTAATCAAGTCAGAGTTCATAAAATGGAGGTTTGGCTAAATTAAGATCTTCAAGAGAGGTATTCTAAATGAAAAATTGTCAAAGTTGAGATACCGAGTGTCCAGCAGACTCTTACCTTTTTCCACCACAAAGATATTAAGTTTCCTGGTTTATCTGATAATGTGAAGCTGGAAAGAAGGGTTTACACTTTTTGACATATATACTGTTTCTACGGTAATTTTTAAAGTCCAGTGCAAAAATATTGTTAGAGGTTTTTTGGCTAGTTAATCTTGATCACATTTTATTAACTTGATGGAACTTGCTATATACTTTTTACCACCTCCAGAAATAGCTTTCATTAGTCTAAACTGCACTAAGTCATGTGCCCTTTAGAGGCAGGTAGTGCTCACCACCCCTAATCCTAGGCCGGAGCACTCAAGAGAACACTCCTGCTGTGACCTGAACTCTTTTTAAAGTTCAAGTTCCATGAAAACGTGCCAGGTTTTTGCAATTATGGAAACAAGCTGTTTGGTTTCTTTTATATCACGGTGTATATGTCTGATAAGATTGCTGACACACATATTGTTATTAGCACATCTGGTTTATGGGCTCAGTCCTAGGAGGTTCTGAGCACTGTGACCTGATAGAGCAAAATACTTACACATATTCTTAATTAGAAATATATATACAGAGAATGGACCAATGAGAAAGTGCAAAGGTTGTAATAAGTATTACCTTGATGTATGTGGTCTATAAAAGTTGAGGGAGGGTAGATGAAAGTCCCTAATCTGGTGTAATTTCATCAAACAAGTGCAGTATTAGCCCTGAAAGAATCAGGAATAAAAATCTACCAGTGTAAGTTAAAGCAGTTTAGGTTTCTTCCACCTGCATCTATCCTGTGATAGCCATTTGTTTACCAAATGTAAACAGGTAATGAGATTCTTCCCCACCACCTAGTAGTCGTTAACTATGTGAATTACCCCACAAGGATTATTCTTAATCCTTGTATATATAAAACTGATATAAATTACACCAGGTGCTTATAGCTGAACACATGCCTACATCCATTTCTGGATCATAGCCAAAATGATTCCTATCATGCATGCCAGCATCTGAAGGAAGCCAGGAGGTCTATAATATATTAAGAACTTTTACATATCTTAATGTGGTTCCTGTAGACACCTTTGATGCTGTAGAATTTTACCTATAATTCATGCTTAGAAATTAGTTCAGAATTCTCTTACAAACCACTGAATAAATTAAAGAACAATTTTAACTGCTCACTTTTGTTTGCTTCAGATTACAAAATCAGAAATGTTAATGAAAAAACTGGAGGAATTATTAATTTTGTATTTTTTTAAAAGTAATGCAGGCTTTAGGAATTATAATGATTTTCTTTTATCCATACTTTTTCTAAGTTTTCACCTCTTTTTCAGTGGGAAAAGTAAATAAAAATGGGGCAAGGAAAACGAAAACAAAGAAAAGATAACAAAGGTGAGAAAGGAAAGGAGAATTGAGCACAAATTTTTAATAATGAAAAGCATGTTTTTCAAAATGTATTGTCCTTTAGATGTATTTTCTTTGAATGCCCTATCTAATTGTGTAACCAGCAGAATAAAATAATAATGCATATAACTCAAGAAGGATAAGAATTGTTGAAATTTTACAAAGGCTTTGCTCAGAGTCATTGAAGTTATCTCTGGAAAAGTAGGAAGCAGAGCCAACTGTACTACTGATATAACTGAAAATGGGCCTCTCAACCAAGTTAATTGTGATGAAATCTAACATTTTAAGGAACAAGTTGGGTTGTCACAAGGATCAGAATCACACATGGCTTCATGTATTGTTAGCAGAGCCAAACAAAATTTGATATTTCTGCTACAGGGAAATATTCAATATTTCTACCTTTGTTTTCACTTCAGTCCAGGGTATGCAATTAACATTTTAAATCAAATCTACAAATATTGCTTTGGCAATGGCAACACCCTCCATCTCAGTTTCAGTGGAATGTTTACAAATCAAAAGGATATAGATCTGTGTAAAGAACTTACCTGAAACATTTCACTGCATTATGCTGTGGGATTTGCAAACAAGGGCTCGGGACAGAAGTTACAAAAAAATGGTTTAAACCTATAACAGATCATAAGCTAAGTTCAAAATGGCTCAAACAGCTTTAAGATAAACCTAGTTGAATGTAGTATCAAACAGATTTGGGTCAAACTAGTTTATGCAGCTTCTGTCCCAGACCCCTTCCTGGTTTAAATTAAACTAGAGTCCCGCAGCATGCTCTGCAAGCCTGGACTGTGCTAGGCTTGGCTGTGCTCTCTGCTCCAGATAGCAGGGCTGGCTCTTCCCCTTTGTCCTCTAGCTAGGGGGAGGGGCATGGCCAGAGACCAGCTGGGCCAGTGGCAGAGGAGAGGTCATGGCCTGAGCCGGCTACCATGGCACTGCCATCCATATGCCTCACCCACAGCTGCAGGGCTGGGGCTGCGGAGCTGAGCCAAGCCAGCCCACAGGGGCTGCTGAGGGCGGAGGCATGGGGGCTAGCCTGGGTTGGGCCCTGAGGCCAAGGCCTTGACTCAGGCTGGGTGGCATTGGGTGGTGGCCAACCAAGCAGTGAGCTGCCTGGGCTGGCTCAGGGGGCACCGGTGGGTCTGAAGCCTGGTAGCCTTTTTTTTTTTTTTCCCCCTGTTTTTTTTGCACTGGTCCTGGAAGCACTGTAATACCAGGTCAATGCATGGAGTGGATGGAGCAAGCTCCGGTTCCACCACCCAACACCAGAAAGAACCTGCTCAATATAGACCTCCGATGGAGGACATATCAGAGACAATCACCTGCCCTGGTGACCCGCCTACATGGTCACGGTGCTTCCCCTGCCAGGTGATCGCTTTCATGCCAGGCATTCTGCATGCTGAAGCCTGGTAGCCACCCACTGTAGGGGCTCACAGCCCCCATCAAGCCCGTGTCTTGTACATCACCTGCAGCTGCAGCCACACCACAGGCTGTGTGCTAGCTGCCTCCCTCACCTCCAGCTGCTGCTGCTGCCACCATGCAACTGTGGGTGGGCGGGTAGAAGATTTAGCCCCATGGCTTCTGCCCCATGCATGGAGCTCTGGCTCCAGTTCCAGCTGCTTTCTACCTGCCCCCACCCACCCTGGCAGGGGCTGCTCATCACACCAGGCAGGCAGAGCAGGCACAAAATAGCCAGAGCTTGAGCCAGACGCCGGGCAGAAGCCTCCGGGCTAAAGCTGCCACCTGCTCAGAGTGGCACTGCATAGCAGGAGCCACAGCTGGAGGTGAGCAGGGCAGAACAGCACTACTGAGCCCAGCCAACATGCACCTTCTCTTTGCCTCCAGTGGCTACTCCACCTCCTGCACCACTCTAGGTGGTGAAGTGGGGTGGGGATTGCTTTAGCCCAGTGGGTTCTGCTCAGAGCACAGAGATCCAGCTCCAGCTGCTTTCCACCCATTCCCCCCACAGGGGATGCTCATTGCACTGGGCAGGCAGAGAAAAGCATCTGGAGCTGGAGCCAGAGCTCCATGCTCTAGGCTGAAGCAAACCACTCCTCAACCTTCTCCACCAGTAGTGCAGCAGGGGCAGGAGGGGGAGCAGGAGTAGCCACTGGAGCCAAGGAAAGGCCAAGGAGTTTAATATCTGCATTCTCTCCGATGAGCTAGTCTTTCTTGCTAGAACACATTTCCTACAATACACCCAGTCCTGTGACTCCCATCATGCACCAGAGATTCATAGGGAATTCCTCACTGAATATTGAATGATTTAGTTCTCATGGAGAATGAATCACAGGAGAGAACAGACGGCTGAACTACAATTCCCAATAAACAATTCACTTATAGGAAAATTTTGCTTCATCTTTTGATGTCTCAATTCAAAATTAAGTTGTCAAAGACTAAAGTTTTCCAATTTCAGTTAAATGCACAAAAATGAAATACTTCATTTATATTTCTTGAATTGAAAAATTGTGAAAAAAATTGTGAAAAAATTGTGGGAAAATTATGGTAAAATCAAATTTTCCTATTGGACAAAATTCAGATTTGTAGAAACAGCATTTTCCAGCAGAAAAAAAATGTTCTATAATGAACTTCCAAAAACCTATAATAATTAGGCTTTGTTTTTGTCCTGTTCTGCAACATAATTGCCAGGTACAATAAGAGGTATCAAGTTTGTGTGTCATTTGTGTTACCATTTTTGCACATATACCACAGACTCCCTTACCCTTCAAAATTGGGGTGTATACCTGAAATGGGAAAGGTGATTTTTCTTCACTGCAACAGAAAGGGTGGGGGGTGCAATACAAGTAAGACAAACACAATAGATAAATGCATAAAGGGACTATTTTCAATAGTTCAAAGAACAGATTTTGTAAAAGTCTCAAAATTCTTTTGCAAGATGTAAACAAAGATTCCCTAGAAACCTTTTTATGGGACATCTTCGATACACACATGACTTTTATTCAGTCACTGGCCAGATACAGACATTACACTTTTACCAGTATAAGCAATCAGAAACCAGGCTATACCTGTAACAGAACAGAAGTTTGGCACAGACAGACTGGTTTAAAAATGGTAGAACCAAGTCTAATATTTGCCCTTCCTACCCACAAAGGGTAAATTTGTGTTCTGTTCACTACTGATCTAAACTATGCTGCTTACAAAAGACTGTGTAACAATTGTGTAAATTAGATCGATTCTGTCCTGGGTCTTTGAATGTCTGTACCTTGCCTTCATGTTCATCACTTGGGACAGGCTCCAGAGATATCAATTCCAAAAGCAGAAGCCCCTGTGTCACTGAAAAAACTCTCCATCCACTATCTTGGGATTAGAACTACTATCTTGTGTTAGGTAGTGACTGGAAGATGATAAGGCCACACATTTCAACTTTCCATTTCTCTGTATGTCAGACATTTCAGGTAGGCTGTGCACCTATTTATCTCAGTACTCATCATCATAGTAGCAGAATGCCTACTCTTTTAGCTACACAGAAATGGGACAATCTATTTTGCAGATTCTGCAGTTAAGTTTTTGTATATCTCCTTTGTTCATATGAGGAAATAGACATAAAGAAATAAGATTAGCAAGCATAATTCAATTAGAATAGCTCTAGTGAATAAGGTGTAACAGAACTGTCAGGAGTCCTGCATCCTAATATCAGATCTGTTGAGCAAGCTACTCACTTGTACTTTCCCAGTCTGCAAAATGGGATAAGTCTACATGCCTGGCTTAGGAGGTATTAAGAAATTTAATTATGCGTTCTTTGGCTGGAACACTATATATATGCAAATGATTAAGGGAACACAAGTCATGGCTAGTAGAGCTGGGAACCTGATTTCCAGCCACTAAATTATGTTATTTCCAAAAAATCCCTCCCTCTCACTAAGACAAGTCTGTTTCAGGAAGTGCTTTAGCTGCATGAGGTGTTACATATGTTAATATAAGCTGCAGTTAATAACATTATTAATCTGCTGCCAAATTGTCCAACAGTAGTCAAACCTATAATTCCTTTTTAAAATCATCAAGATGACAAAGAGAAAGACGGTGTCTAAGTGATGCTCTTTTCCAGACACAATAAACTGAAAATTGTTAGAAAACTTCTGAACTTTTTAAATACACACCAGACAAAAAGTCACAATATGAAATTTATTTCAAACTTTCCAGACAATTTTCACTGTGATTTGATTTTTGCAAAGTGGAGAGGGAAGGACAAAATCAGGCTTTGAATGAATGAGAAGGATGAAGCATAAGTATGGAAAGTCTAATATCTTTCAATTATAAATTATTCTTTTTGCATTTAATTTGAAACATGAACAATCAGAATCTCTCTATTGGTTAGGAATCAAATGCTCATTATACTTCAAACCTGGTGTCCTGTTACAATTGATTAATATTTCAATGAATTCACACAATCTACAAGCAAATACTAATTACGATCTGTATTAATATACTGATACCATACTACTATTGAAGACCTGGTGAGTAGAATTCTGGCCACAATACAGCCTAATAATGAGAGATCAGTTTGACTTTAAAAAAAAGCTAGCATTTCATCCATCCCATCACTCACCGTCCAATTCAGTAATATTGTACATCTTTGACTCTATGAGGAATTAGATTCAGTAGTTTTAAAATGATATAGGAGTGGGTGTGTTAGCAGTTATATTCTTTGAACTATATGCTCAGACTTAATACAATAAACTATTACTATATTGGCCCAGAAGCTTTCCAAGCAATAAAATTAGTTCTGAAGAGCTATAGGTTACCTAGAGAAACTCGACTGTGTAATTCGTTGGGAAGTGTAAAATTTCTTTGGTTTCAAATTTAAAAACAAAACAAAACAATGATTTGTCATGTTTCATATTTCCAAACCAATATGTCTAGCTCATGTGGTTTCCATCTTAGGCAGAGTGTAAAGAGGAAGTAAAATGTCAAGTTGTTTATTTCTGAGTAATTTTCTTATCTCAAAATAACACAGAGTTTGTAAAATCAGATCTGTCTTTAATAATAGACAGAGGAATTCCTTTGTTGGGCACTGCTGTTTTTACATAAATCCCATCATCTGGAAAAAGAGGAGTTAAATCTCTTTTGACAATTTGGTCAAAACCAAAAATGTCATTTGAAACAGCAGTCTTGTTTTCTAATGAAATAAAGAAATACATTTCCTTTACTTCAGCTCTACCTTTTCTCTTTTTTTTAATATAGATTCACTGTATATGAAAAACCAGGACAGAGACAGACAAAGGATACCTGGCAAACAATTCTTCATAATCATAACCTTTCACTTAGTGGTGTAAGAAAAATCAGTATGCTTGCCAGCAGATCCTGCTTTACCGTCACAAATATATATTCATTGTTAAGTACATGATCAAAGTGCCCTATATAAAGTCAGTAGAGCAGTCAAGTGTTTTTGCTATAACTTACAGACCTTAAGTGTAAGAACTCAACTATATCTTTAGCTTTGGTGTTTAATATAAATTGCAGCCTATCGGTCCATAATTACATTGCTTCTTGTGGTTGAGGACCCCATTATCATTGAAGAAGAAAGGAAGACCTTACTTCTCCATTAAGTGAAGTATCCTTTTCTGAGGTATCCTTCCAAAACAGTGGGAAGGCAAAAGAATTAAAAATTGAACTGAACTCAGTGTTTGACTTGCAAGGGCCAACTTTGAATGTTAATTATTTGGCTATTCAGCACGACGTTGGACCCAATTAATTGTTTTGGGGCAGGGGGTTTTGAACTGCCATTTCCATTTCTGTGTCAGGAGGGCTTTACTGAGTGTCCTACTCAATATGAATAAGAAGTGCAGATTATATATACTAAAGCTAAATCCTACTTTTGCCTGCTATACATTCGGTTGGGGAAGGCAACTTTGTAACATTGACTCAAGTGTTCAAATCTTTTCAAAATTCTATAACAACTCAATAAGATTTTTAATATAAAAAAATCTTAATTCTGGTTTATGATCGGCTTTATTACTTCAACCGTATGCTTATATTTTGCTATTTATTACATTTGATCCATTGGCCCAGTAGGATGATAGCGCCATTTTGCTGGGTGTTGTATAAATAGAGTGGCAGCTCTAATTATTTAAACAGTTAAAGGGTAAAAAAAAATTATTTTGTACCCAATTTACAGATGGAGAAGTCAAGCCCAAACAGTTTAAGTTTGCCTGGATCGCATGAGACCTCTTTGGCAGACCCAATATTTGAACCCACATCTCTTGCATACAGCTAGTCAAGAATTTTCTAGTCACAGAATTTTCAATACATTACAAATTTTTTGCTTTGCAGCAAATTATTTTTCATTTTTCTCATTATTTTATTTATATACTATTTATATACAAAACTGATACAGTGCAAAATCCAAATATCCACTTACAAGTAAACAAAGCATAACAACTATAGTTTTATTATTCAAAGATCATCTTGTTCATGTTTGACTAACTAACTCAAAATGAGTGCAACACGGTCTCACTTAAAAAGAAATCACTTTTATGCTGAATATAAGTGCAAAAGTTCAGCCCAATAGTCGTTTTTGGAAAAAATCATAACCCCCTGAGAAAATGGACTTACAGAATGAAAGCGTCTCTCTATTCATGACTGTATTTTTGCACTATAATTAAATTTGTATAGTACTGCAGTGACCTCCTATATAATAATTAAGTAGTAGTCTGTGGTTTGAAATAATTTACTTTGATCCACTTGCTGCAGGTTTTCTTTTCTGTTTTTGACAGCTTCCTATTCTATAGCTTTGAGTCACTCCCTCTGCTTGTTCCATCTTATTTACAGTAAGGCTATATAAGGTGACAACCCTGCTCATTACACAGGCCTCTACCCATCACATGAGAGCTTTGCAAATATTCCAAAAGACGGTAATGCAAACAGGCTGGTCTTTTAGATGAATCCACATCAACCTGAGGTAATGGTTTAAATGCTGTAAATATTCATTTGATACCTTAGCCATAGTATAAACAATTTCTAACCACTCTAATATACTTCTGAGGTTTCCAAAATACCATAAGGATTTATTTACTTCCTGTAAAACAACAGGAATTCTTAATCCTGTCAACAGATTATGGAACTGTTTTCACTTTGAAGAAAAAAGAAAGAAAAAGACCCTGTCATTTGAGTTCTTTGTGAAATGCTGCCATCTATAGAGGTTCAGCGGGTATTGCTTTTCATGGCAATGTCAAGGAAAACCACAGGACTGATTACTTCACAACGTGGTTAGTTCAGTAAACGAAGCAGTTCTTGGTCAATAAACAGGAATATAAATTATAGCCTTGGCTGGAACTGAAAAGTTAGCAACATCAAGTTGGCACCAGCTTCTACCACAACTATTTCTTGGATGGAATACACAGTACTGGCATTTATCTGCTACAATATTTGTTCAAGATTTGCTTTTTTATTTTTTTATTCCTTCTTTTTCTCAGATGCACTCTGTTCCTAAATTGAAAGACAGACAGCACATTCCATAATTCTCTATTATCCTTGTGTATGTTGAGTTTCTTAAAAAGTGAGCAAATAAAAACAGAAGTAATCAACATTATCTCATTTGGTTTTTACTCTCCTTAAAATGATACATTAGAAAACTTTATTATTCAGATATATTTTTTTCAGACTCCTTATCACATGGTATTTATCACATCTTGTTCCTCAAAATTTTGGCTAAGAATAATTAGAAAGTTTACAGTGTTGTAGTCATTATGATCTAAGGAAATATGTGAAAAGCAATTTATGGTGATATCTTTTATTGAACAAACTGAAAAGCTAGGCGATGCTTGATGAGATATTAGACAAGCCTGGTCTAACATCTCTTCCAATTATTCCCTATAATGATCTAATAGAAGATAGGTACTCCAATCTACAAAGATAAATTATATAGGTAATTAGATAGCATTGCTTAGAAAGAGTATAACAAATCTATGGTATGTCACCTTTCAGAGAGAATCCTTTGATGCAAAAAATCAATTTGCAAAAGTTGTTTAGCTTGGAAGATTTTCTAACCTTTGTTCAGAGCCAGAAAGGAGCCTGAACCAACATCCCATATCTAGAGGTGCTAAAAGGCAAAGAACTAAGTTATTAAGTGCCTGTCCATACTGAATAGCTCAAGAATATATTTAATCAACAGATTTCCATTAACAGTGTGAATTACAGTGTAAGAAGACTTCAGTGGAGTTAAAATTTACTTCTAGAAAGACACCCACACAAGGTCAAAGGTTTCAGAACTTACGGGGAATGCCCAGAGGTAGTTGTTTTTAGAAATGCCTACTTTAATGAATCCATCCTTTCTTCTTAAGGAAGAAGGTGGCTAAAGGCCTATTAGCAGCCACAGCAAAATGTTTCTTTCGTTACACTGCTGGTGAGCCAGCCAGATTTACCTATACTGCTTAATAAGTAGTGGCAGATCCACTTGTTTGCTTTTTCTTGATAGAAATTTTAAAAGATGGGCCTTCTGGGTTTTCCTATTTGCCGGCTCACAACATAATCACATACAATAATCTTTTATTGCTTTTGGGATGATCATGTTTGCATTTAATTCAAACTTATCTGAACAATGTCTGCTCAGATCATATTGCCCAGGACATAGTAAATGTTTCATTGGAAAACATGGATTAGGCCCAGTGAGTTGCACCTCTTTCTCATTGTATTTCAGCATGGAGGTAATACTAATGCAGAAGGCTATGAGCATCACACATGACGTGTCAGCCAGACAGCAAAGAATGCAGAAAGAAAGCCTGCATTCCCAGAGTGTCTCCATAGAGTGGTGTGAGCCTGGAAGCGCCATAGTCATCAAGGCCTTAGGCTATACCAAGCTGGAGAATTTGAATACCCTCCAATTGCTATCCAATCTACTGTATGCTGAAATGACAGCAAAGAGTTTGACAGTGTGAGCCAGAAAAAAACTGGAAGAGGAAGGGGAATAACACAAAGGTCTCTTTGCATTACAGAGTCATAATATCAGTTTGAATTTAAAAGCAAGTTTATATACACAGCTGGTCAAATGCTGCAGAATTAGGGCTCACAAATGTTTGGTTCAGCCATGATTGTGCCCTTTATTATTTTCTGCTTGGCTGAAATTAACTACATTGAGCTACTGAAGTTATGGAGGCCCTAGGTGGGATTCCAGGAGGGGCACGGGCCTTGTACTCATCCTATGTACAGGGAAGTTATGTCACCAGGAATAGATCAGTGACGGGGGGGCGGAGGGAAGAAGGCAGTGGTGCAGCCCCTGTTCCCTCTTCTCCCTCCCCCCCACCTTGTTTTCTGGTCCACCCAATATTTAAAACAAACTGCCTGGAAGTGGCAGCATCATTTCTATTCAGGCAGCAGCGAGGCTGTCACTTGCTCCCTGGTTCATTATGATCAACCCGATTCCTTCTGAAATTTTCATTCCATGGGTGTTAACAACCCTCTCTCCTTTTTAAATAGTCTTAATATTTGACTAATCAAGCTATTCTTTCTTCTGAAATACTACTCTTAGTTGTTCCTGGTAATGTAACTCCTATTTCACAACCCTGCAGACTGTTTTTAACTTGAGCTAAAAGTATTAAATCAGCTGTGGGAATAATTTTCAGCAAAGCATTGGATGCACTGTCCAGATGGTCAAGAAGGCTTGATTTTGTTTTATGAACCTGAAAAAAGATGTACAGTTTCGTCTAATCATTACTGGACTAAAGAAACAATATCTTCTGATTATTTTTGCCTAGTTTGTTGCATTTTCTATATATATAATGTATAATATAGCAAAATAATGCACATTCCAATAAAGTTAGATTTGCTTTTTCTTCAATCTTAAACTGAATAGTATAACCTTAGGCCACTAGCATATTAGTAAAGCTTCTCGTTTCTTTTTACCTGGAAAAAAAAGATACGTTGCATTATATGTGATGATGCACTTCATCATCTGCACTCCTGTTTTCAAAATCCTAAGCCCACCCATGAGTGTCACCCTTAGCATTTAGGTCAAAGGCATAACACTAGGGTCTGTGCCTGAGGCAGCAGTGGTAACAAGGGCAGTGGCAGGGGTCAGGCCAGCTGCTATGGCCGTGGCTGTGGCAACTGGGCTAGCAACAGTGGCAGCTGCCATTCATGTGACTTCCTTCTAAGTAGGTGCCATGGGCTGGTGTCCCCAGCTCCAACCACTTGTGCTACTGATTCATGTAGATGGCTTGTTTGCACGAATGTTGGCAGGAATAGCTCAGTGGTTCTCAAATATTTTAGACTCAAGGCACCTCTCCATAACTTTTATGAATTGAGTAGCACCCCATTTCAAAAACTGATTATTGTATTATAGTGTTTACCTGTGTAAAGGGGGGCCAGGAAAGATGGGGAGTGGCGACCAGGGAAGAGCCTGCAAGTCACTCAGTGGAGGGGAGGAGGAGCTGGAAAGGAAGAGCCTACACTTACCCTCCATGAGGGAGCTTGTGCTTATCTCCCTTATCTCCTTTCTACCTGTAGTACCCTGGTTGTGAATCACTGGAATAGCTGGGTTTTTTGCATGAATACTGTATTCACAGGTGAACAGGATATTCCTGCATGAACAATAACATTCACTATTCATTTTCAACTATTTACTTTTTTTTTTTTTTTTTTTTTTTTTTACATATTTTATTCTCCTTTTTTAAAGATTTCCAGTGAAAGAGCAAGGAGCAAAAAACCTGTGAAACTTAAGAAACCACATCACACATGATAAATAATAAGTGAAAAATCAGCATGAATAGATCAACGACCCATAAACTGGAAACTGTTCATTCAAGCTATTTGCAGATACTTACCCACAGCAAAATCATAATCAGTCCACATGGGGAGGAAAACATTTGTCAGGTAGTTAAATTACAAGTTTTTTAGAATCTCTCTTTTTGTGACTATGAGATGCAGTCAGCATTTCTTTAATGAATTTAAACATCCTACCTTGAAATGCACTATAAAAAATACCATTGAAATTTCCAATTTCCCAGAACAGATTTGGGTGTACATTTATACATGAGGTTTTCTGTGACTGACAGATCTTATTCAATTACTGAGAACTCCATATTTCCAAACTGAACCGGCAAAGGTCTCATTGTAGTATGTACTGTAAGCTACAGTATATGTCTTATTCTGGAATTCAGATGTCACACACCTGCCATTAGACACAATGCACACCTTTTTATAGTCAGTACAGCTGCCTGGAAGGCAGAACAAGAGATGAATAACCATATTCTAACCTATTTTATAGGGCTGTGAGATTCCTATATTGCAGAGCTACTTCAGATATTAAGACAGAATAACTAAGTTGAAATAATGTATACTAGATAGTATCTAGTACTGATATTAAGTGAGTAGCACATATGAATAAAAAAATATGACAATAAGTAAGATCCAAATAAATTAACGTTTTGCCTTAGAATTCTTTATGTTTGGTAACTATTGCTTGTGCTGATGATATAACACATGCTGACACCAAATACCAATTCTAGGTAAATCCAATTAAGCCCAGAAGCAAAACAGCTGGATTAGCTGTTCACTGCATATATTATTTTTCTTCCATTTACTTTGTCTTTTTGCAAATGAGCCTTTTAACGTGAAAAAAATAGCTATCAGGTTTCCATTGCTTATCAATCTTGGGAGCCTAAAATGAAGGGGAAAAAATATTTTTTCTTTTGTTGTAAAATGTTTAATAAAAAAACTTCTTACTCCTCTTCCCAACTGCTAGTATGTTTCCCCCTTATATGCAAAGGTCATTGGGACTGTATTCATCACAAACATCATATTAAGGCACTTTAATTTTTCCAGAGGGTGTATAGTGCATAATTATATTAAATATGGTCTGGGGTTTTGGGTCTTTCACAACACTAATAAAATGAATATGTTACTGGCAAGACTGTAAAGTTAATAAACAGTAATCAGTACTTGCATAATGTCCAAATAGCATTGATATACCAGACACATACTATTTAACTAACTCTTTGCCTATTATTTTAATTAATGATATAGATGCTGACATAAACCACAACCTGTATATTGAAAATCCATACAAGATACTCTTGTAAATATGCAGATAATTGCAAATTTTAATGATCAATTCATTTATAACATTCAGTCCATGAGATACTAAATGTATGAGGAATTGATCTCATTTACACTAGTTTAAAA
Organism: Crocodylus siamensis; assembly: GCF_052110815.1. Taxonomy (NCBI): domain Eukaryota; kingdom Metazoa; phylum Chordata; order Crocodylia; family Crocodylidae; genus Crocodylus; species Crocodylus siamensis. The sequence goes on along the minus strand of NC_143397.1, from coordinate 129,213,633 downwards.
CCACAGTAGTGACACACTGCCAGATTTTAATGCATGAGCCCTACAAAATCCTTGCATAACAGTTTGACAAAATGTTCACCACCAATCCCCCTGCTTTTGTACTACCAATTTCTGTTCCGTCTTTCCTCACAGAAATGCACTAATTTCATATTCTTCCCTTTCACTGAGTCCACACGTTGTTCTTTATCAACCCTTAGAAATCTCTAAATTTCTCTCCTACATCTTTTATTTCTTCCTCATGTGGCAGTTAAGAGGCCAACTCCTCTTTGTAAAACAGTCACACATGAGGCTATGGAAGTAGCCTCCAGATCAATGACCCAGAGTCGAACCAAAGGAACAAGTGAACACAGCGACAACCAACATCAGACTCAAGGGGTGATAATAAACCATCAAAAATAATTTTACTGCTGTATAATGTCTTCTAAATTATTTTTATTTTTAATAAATCCTAGTCCTCTTTACGATAACTCTCCCAGCCCTCTTTATGATGAGTTAGGAGGGAACGTAAAAAATATATATATATATTTCTTCTTAATTGGAGGGCCAAGGTTGGCTTATTTGTCCTCACCTCTTCTTTGTTGTGACTAGTGAGGTAAAAAATCAAGTCCTTACACTTGCAGGGTAGATGATGCAGGGGTAGCAAAAGGAAACATTGCTTATATGTATTTCTCTTGTTTTCTTTGCCAAAGCTGCCTATAACCAACTATCTCTATAGAAAGCCTGAGCTTGCTCTTACTGAACTCAAAGTAAGTAGATTTAACTGGGAGCAGGAATAAGGTCACTGTGTCCATGGGCCATGTTAAGAATACATAAGTACCATACTGGGTCAAACCAATGATCCATATGGCACAATATCCCGTCTCCGACAGTGGCAGAGGTAGATACTACAGGGAAAGCACTGAACATGATAGAGCTGGAACAGGGGTGGGCAAATTATGACTGATGGGCTGGATCCAGTTCACCAACTGATTGGATCTGGCTCGTGGGTGGCTGTCCGCCAAATGATTGCATCTGGCCCACAGCTGCCCCCACTGCACTCTGTGTGGGGCTAAGCCCCACCCTCTCCAAGGCATCCCACACTGTACTCCCACCTGCATCTGTCAATGGCCCCAGTCCGAGCCCTGGCCAGCACACACAGCTTACTAACAGCTAGATGAGCAGTGCTGGTGGGCAAGCGGGATGGAAGAAGGCCAGGAGCTGCAGCTGGAGCAGGAATCCTGAATGCTGGGGCAGGAGCTGCTCAACTGCAACTTCCCCTGGCCTGGTGGAGCATGTAGTACCCAGCATGCATTCCCACAGCTGCCGCTACCACTGCAGCTACTCCACTGTGCTATCTGATGCCCAGAGCAGCACAGCAGAGGCAGGAGGAGGAAAAGGATGAGCTGCTAGAAGTCAGGAGACCTAAGTAGTATCAGGGTGGGTGTAGCCACACCAGAAGCAGCACCACCAGGAAGATGTGCATGCTGGCCAGGGCTGGGGTCATGGGCAGGCATGGGTGTGAGCATGGCACAGGCCATCCCAGGCAGAAGCCGGTGGGGCTTGGCCCCATGTGGAGTGCCACAGGAACAGCCATGAGCTGGCTGGGGGGTTGGGAAACTGTATCTGCACCGCACTGCCTTAGTAAGCTCTGCTGCACTCAGCCCCTGCTCCTCCTCCCTTCCCCCAATCTCAGCCAGCTCCCGGGACCTAGTGCAGGCAGCCCCTCCACACATATGAACACCTGCCCCCCATTATCCCATCACACACCCCCTCCCCCCCCCACAATACACAAACGACTTTATTTCAAGCTATTATTCAATATACACTACTATATATCTATCTATCATATACTCGCTCTATATATAGACAGAGAGCATATATATATATATATATATATAGATAGATAGATAGATAGATAGATACACTCTCTCTCATATATATAATATACTACTTTGTATACACTACTCAAAAGCACATAAATCAAGACAAAAATTATTTTTTTAAATAAAATTAAAATTAATAGATGCTTGGTATTTAGTATGTAATTTGTTTTTTTTTAATCTATAACTTAAAATGGCATCTTCTGAAAGATTTTGTGTGTGGCCCTTGACAGCTTACCACAACTCATTAAGTGGCCCACCAGCTGAAATAATTGCCCACACCTGACCTAGAATGATCTATCTCCTATCTATTACTCTCCCTGACATCCACCATTACTGATTTAGAGATGCCAGAGGAAACATCTCCAAATATTCTCTTCTGCTAGAAGAGCTGCTAGAATGGAGGTAGGAGTGCTCTGCAATGTCGCCGAAAACCCCATCTGCAAACCTCTTTGTTTCCCTTAGCTGCTCTAGTTCCACCACCGTAACCTGGAGAGAACACATTTGTTATTAAAAAAGTATTTCAACATTCAGATACTTTATGAAAAGAGAAAAAAAAAATTGCTTAACCTTCAAGGACATTTATTTTTTCATGAGGCACAAAGTGAGAATAGACTACATACAAACTGACTACTGGTGATGCACCATGAATTCACCTGGCTTGTAATAGCTTATTACTTTTCGTGCCTTAATGTTTATGCCAACCCAGAACAAAGGAGAACGGTTGCATTCTGTTATGAAAATGCTGCATGGAATGTGCTTCCTCATTATGCTGTAATTACCTTAGATAGCTACTGACTCTTATATCAGCCTCCGAATGAGAGCTACAGGTAAAGGAAAAGCAATCCTTATCAGCAGTCAAAGCCAGAGGTGTAGTGTGTATACTGATTGTGCAGGGGTGTTCTAACCACTGTAAACCTCTCAGACAATGCCCAAACCTGACACGCCGCGCGCTCTACTCTACTTATCCTACTGGTCAAAGCGGTGGGAAGTCAGAAGCTTGCATAAAATCCCCCAAACATTCCAATCTTGAATACTGTGGCTAAAGAAAGAATATAAGATGTAATGATTTAAATATATAGATGAATACAATACAATACAGTGTCAATATTACTGACTCAAGATCATATTATAAGAAATTGTTTGGGCAAGTCCAATTCGTATTTTAATTTCTCTCCAGCTTTACAAAGGAGTGTTACAATCTCCCATTTACCTCATTTAATGATCATATATATATTAGTAGGAGATTGAATAATTGGGCAAGACAGTGTGAGGGCTTATGGAGCACAGAGAAGCATTTGAGTGTGGGGATAGGCATGTAAGACAGCTCAGGCAGAATTCTGTTTCACTAAAGTGTAAGAGTGACTTTGTTACAACTGCTGGGTGCATCTACATGTGCACTTTACTGAGATAAGGAGTTGACTAATTAGCTCTGCAGTAAAACATCACAGTCTACACATGTGCTGGTATTAGGCTGCAGTAAACTACTTAAGTCCGCCACAGGATAGTACTATCGGGGACAGTACAAGCCTATGGTGGAGTAATTTACTCTACTGAAATATAGGTGTAGATTGTGACAGGGACTGGCTGGAACATGCTTAAAATACAGGGGCTGCCTGCTGTCTAGGTCCACACTTTAGCACCCTTGTGCCTCAGCCATCCCCTCTGCTGTCTGATGCCACAACCTAGAGCCTGAGACTGACTCTCTGGGCCCCCTGCCAGCCTGCAGGTGCTCTGCCCCAGCTCAATGTGCTGCAATCCTGGGAGCACATGTAAATGCTGTGCACATGAACAGTTTTCTCCAGCATGAACTACACCAGAGTTTATCACACCACCTTAATGTCATGTGTAGATGCACCCTCTAGGTATATAAGTGCATCTATGATAGGAATAGGCTTATACTCTGTAAATATGAAGATGTCTCCATAATACAGTGGGTGCAATGATATATCCAAAAGTATTAATAAAATTGTTCCTACATTGGAGCAGAGTGTTAGGAACCTACTGCCACACTTCAACAATGCCAAGCTCTGGTGTTGGCTATTGCCAACATTTGAACTCTCCCAGAGAGTCCAAAAATGTTTCAGAACTGTTCACATGATTGCACCAGTGTTCCCTCTCCATTGAACAGACTGGGTCTCAGGTAACCCAGGGACTGTTCACATAGCAGTACCAGTGCTTCCCACCCCATGAACAGACCAGGGTCTCTCCAGGTCTATACAAAGGGCAGGACATGTTCCTCCACAGCTTGGAGAATCTACAGGATGGTTTAGCCAGTGGTGCCCTCACCCTTACACAGACCTGGGTCCCTCTGGGTATGTGCAAGGAATGACACTGCTTTGTGCTGCCCTTTGAAAAGTACCAGGGGAAACTTATTACTGTTCAGAGGGTGTTGTGGATTCTACTGATTGATCAACTCTCAAGAGTCCTGGCATTGCTCAAGAGGGGGCACTGATTCCTGTCCCCCATCCCCTTTCCCCGCCTTAGTCTCAGGACTCCCTATTAAAAAATCATGAGATCCATAAATTCACCTGGACCTGTATACAGGTTATTCATTATATATAAATATATATATATATAATTTAATAACATTTTAAAGTATGTCATAACATTCATAAAATAAATTGTTAAAAAGAATGGTATTAGACTCTCTCTGAAAATCATTTAAAGAATTTACTATTTTAAAATAATCTTACTTTAAATACCTGTCAACATTTTTAACTAGGGATATTGTAAAATGCAGCTTTCACTATCACAGCTTCTCTTTTATTTCCTCTGATGGCTTGTGGCCTAAAAATAACTATATCATGGAAGTTCTGAATGCCCCAGAACAATAACCTGGTGAACCTCAGTACGAATTAGCCATTGATATTGCCGAAGCAACTGAATGTGCATATTCATTCAGTTATTATTCTATAGCACTGTGTTATTATTCTATAGCACTGATTGATTACTATAGCAAATGACCTGAAGTAGCCTTACAGCACACAATAGCACTAATTTTGTTACTGCTTATTCAAGTTTATCAATATGCCCAAACTATTGTCTTATAACTACATTACTCTCCTACAGGAAACTTACGTTCAACAAAATGGAAGAACTGAATATTAATTTGAGTTATTTTTACCTTTATATTCAGCTAGGCACCTGACCAGGAATAATTTCCTGTAGCATTTTTTTTCAATATTCAGAAAAATGTTCCCATTCCATGTCATTATAAAGTAAAAAAATTCTAAAACTTTTCTAAAACTTTTGTGAAAAAATGGAGTGGAAGATTTTGGAAAAGGAAAGACTTAAATCTTAGTCTCCCATATCCCAACTGAGTTATCAAAATCTTTCCCTACCCTGTTATCTCCCCCATCCCATAATGAGTTTTGACCAGAATTCCATCCTTGACTTGAGAATTCTTTTCACAAAACCTTAAAAAAATTCACAGAATCATAGAAACCAAGTAAAAGAGACCTTAGGAGGGTATCTATTCCAAACCCCCTATTCAAGGCAGGATCATATCTATCAAAACCAACTCAGGAAAAGATTTGTTTAACTTGCACTTAGTCTTCCAATCTTGGAGCTTACATAATCTCTAGCTGGCCTGCCCAGCCGCCTGCCTGATGCACCATGCTGCTCCGCCTCCTCACCAGACTCTGGCCCAAGACTTTTGACCAATCAGCTGGGACTGGGCTATGGAATCCTGGAGTGTCCCAGCCAGACTGGGATATTTTGGAGTGACACTGGGATCCCAGCCAAACTGGGATCACCCTACATTTAAGGCCCAAATCTGTAACAAGCTGAGCACCCTAAATTCCTAGTGAAACTAACAGAAGTTGAGCATACTTAAAATCCTGCAGAACGCAAAAATTACAAATTATAAGGCAACTTTTGGCCTGTGAATTCCAAAATAGTTAAATACCTCTCCATCTATGATTAGGATGTAGGCTAAGTTTGTACTTATGACTATGGCAGTTTTGAAGTGATGTTGTAGCCATGATGGTGTAGGAATTAAAAGAGATCACTCACAAAAGTCCTTGCGGTTTTAAGCCTGTGAATTGCAAAATAGTTAAATACCTCTCCAACTATGATTAGGATCAGTGTAAGTTGCATTAAAAACATGGCAAACTTGAACCTCCTTGTGCTACATGTGATACAGCATGGTAATGATAGAGCACTGTAGAAACAAAATGATATTTGCTGTCCCTATACATTCCTAACATATATAGAGAGAAAAAATGCACTTGCATGTAAAGGATCAATTCTAAATAGAGTTTTCTATTTTATCTATATTTAAGAGATCTATTAGAAAACTGGTTTCTCTAAATTACAAAACATACAAGACCAATGAAAAATTAGCTTTTCATAAATTCTAAAAAGTATATTAACCTTTGTTTCTCACAGTTTACTATACTTTTTCACTTGAAACATTTTATTCTGTCTATATTTGGCCTTGCAATATCCTCTCATGCTGCTTTAAATTGAAGTTTTGCACCCTCAGATAAATGTAAAGCTAAAGTGCAACCTGTTTGTAGAATATCAATTTCCTATTAGTTTTGCAGCCTAAGCACCATCTTTACATAAAGTATGCACTTAGGCCTATCCTGTTTTAATAACTATAAAATAAATGTGATAGATATGTCTTCAGCTGATTTAGGCATAAGATTTAGGGAGTTTATTGAAAGCATGTGGCTATAGTTGTATTTCATCATATTCAAAATAAAAAAGCAATGCCATGACTTCTACAATAGAACAAAATACCCCAAATCCTCAAAACCTTATATAAAAACTCAGCGCAACTTACTCAACTGTTAACTATACCTTAGAGGTAGTTTAATTTAGATCAGGTCCAAAAAACTGATCTAACTGAACTTCTGTATAGTTCCCAGGGCTGGGAAAGCTCAGCCATTGGCCCCAACTCTGAGGCTGCACTTTTCCTACTCCCCCTCCCTGGCACGGGGCTATTTTTAGCCCCCGACCCCTTGCCCCACCCTCAGGCAGACAACTGCTCATCTTGGACCAGTGCACCCCCACCTTCATCAAGCTCACTAAACCCTTGTCCTGCAAGTCCCTCCTGGTGCCACATTTACCAGCATTCACTGAAATTGGGAGCCAAGAATTACATTGGGGTGGGGGGCATGGGAAGGATCAGGAGGGGAGATGGTTTGTTAGGAGGGTTGTTGATCTGGGGCTGGGGGCCTTGGGGGCCCCTGACTGGGGGAGAGAACCCTATGCTGAAGCCTCATCATGGACCCCGATGCATCTGCATCCCAAAGGTCCCACTTGCCTCTGCAATCCCCCCAAATTTACCAATTAATCCCTCCCATCCTGATTTACCTGAGTTTGGGTGGCCATTTCTAACTTGCTCTAACCTGTCACTAACCTCTCTGAATCTCTGTACATAACCTAAAACTAACTTCCATCACACAGCCCCACTAGGTATTTGTTAAGAGGCTTATGCTCAGCAGATCTCAATGAATAATAAAATAGTTTCTCAATTAATAATTGCTCCTTTTTATAGTGTCTTAATAAAGACATTTGTTCTTGATGCAAAGAATTTTCATAAAAACATGTAATTGAGACATCACCAAAGACATTTTTTCATTTACACAAAATCCAGTCTTCAATAAACAAAACAAAATATTTTTCTATTATTTCCTCCAAGAGCCTTTCTAATGTAAGCACTCACAATGTCTTGTGTATTCAGCATCCTAATTCAGCATTCAATGTACTTTAGTTAAGCGCCCCTGCTGCCATTTTGAAGCATGGGGGTGTTAAACATATGAGATGCGGAAGCCACTTGAGCATGCTAAATGGCATGCTGTAACAGATTCGATTAATCACGTCTGCTCTGATGTGCTGTAATTGTAGCTGGTTGGAATAGCATCCCTGCATGTCTATCGGCACAACCACTGACTGACCTGCCGGTGTTCATTTGGTTTTACAGGAGAAAGTTCCTAGCTTTTGAGTCACTTAACAGGTCACCAATGATCTTTCCTTAACTACTGTCTAAAGATGTGGGCTCTTGATATTACTGCAACTTGAGACCATGACAATGACACAATCAGAATGGTTTTAAGGAGAAATTTCCCTCCAGCCTCTCTTATTACAAATGAGACTGCATTTACTCTTTGCATATGTCTGGGAAGCCCCATAAAACACAATTTTTGGCTGTAACTGGTATAGCTGGTGATAAGTCCTATTTTCTTCTCCTTTCCCTACCACAATGCAACTGCATTTTCACATTTATGCCAAGGACTTTATCTTGCCATCCTATCTTTTGGAAACAGGTCTATTTGTGTGCTCCTGTTTTCCTTCTGCCACTAGCACTAGAGGAGTGATGATAATCCCCACTTCAAACTTTTCATATTCCAAACCACTGTTTTGTCTACCCACAACACTGTCTTCTAGCTTGGAATCAGGCAGTCCATATTTCTCCATCTCTATAATCCCTCCACTGGATTTAAGTGATTACTCATATGAAAACAGCTGCCCGGGCATGCCAGAGCAGATGCCAATTCCATCAGCCATAAAAAGACCTCAAATCTACAGTATACTGGCAAGTATATACTGCTGTCCCAACTGCTTTTATCTAGTACAGTACAACAAGATGAATTACGTATTAAATTGCTTCTAATGCAATGCCGCTTTAATATACACATGACTGTACCTTTCAGCACAGCAAACCCTATGCCAAACTTCCTTCATGTGTCTTTTAACCCTATAAACATTTTCATAAGCAATAAGAAGAAAAATTAAATACTCTCTGTTAATACATAGTTATGAAGATCTATTTGCCACACTAGGTAAGATGCATGAAGGAAAAAAACAGTAGATATTTTAGGTGATGATTTTGTAATTTGTTTGACAACATCATTCCCCTTTCCTTTCATATATAAAATTATGCCATAAGTGTTAATGATAAGTCCCTCACATAATTACTGCATTTTCCTATTTAAAGAAAATGGGAAATGCATAATTAAATTCAATTTCCTAAACTGCAATTGCAATTCTCACAAAATAACCTATCATTTCACCAATTTTCAACAGAGATTTAAGTGAAAATTGGGGTGGTGGAAATTCATATCACCAGTTTTTCATACAACAATGTAACAGTGGTGTGCTATAAATTATTACTTGAAATATTTAAAGCCAAAAAATAAAAAAGAAAGTATGATAGTTATTTTAAAGGAGTGTCCTTTGGGCCTCATAAAGTACCATCACTGTAGCATCTATGCACAGCCTTGTAAAAATAACCTATGTTAAACAAATTATGTTTTTATTTGTTTTGAAGAAGGTAGAGGAGGATGCTTTTCTCAATAAATGTTTGGAAACCTCCACAATGAGTGTGAATGATTGAGATTCCTCATTAAAGTTGCACAAAAAGGTATTGTAACAAACTGATATCTTCTGTATCTATATTGAGACAGAGGAGAACGTTTCCAATAAGTATTATTCAATCTTTGCTAAAATTCTAAAAGAAATCCTGCAAAGAAATTCCAAGGAGAAAAATTGTGGCTTTACTGAAGTCTATCACACATTTTCTGTTGACTTAAATACTGTATGAAACAATTTCACCACTGATTCAGGTCTTCAGAGAAAGCTTTTTATGGCCCAAATATGAGTAAGATCATCAGAGCGTAATCTGGAGAGGCAAAAGGATCTAAATCAGTTACTAATGACATTGAACTGCCTGACAGTAAAAGATCCTGCCTTTAGTTAAGGGTTGGCAGAACCTGGAATGGAGTGGGGGCAGGGAAGGGTCAGAAAAAGCTCTTTGTGGCATGGACACCTTTTTGTTTTAAAAAGTTACAATAAGAAAAGGGAGCAAATCCACGCTGTACTAGCTAAGTTTTCATTGCTTCATTAATAACTTTCCCGTTACATTTATTTACCCAGAAATATATTATATTTCATCTTGCCATGCCAAGAAATCTGGTTAGTAAAAATGCCAGATTCTTTTATTTGATTTTATTTGATTTCATTAGGGACCATCAGCCTTGCTGCTTAAGTGCCCGGCTACTGTTTGCAGTTAAACATTCATTAGGGAATCCCCAGTGGGTTCATTTGTTTCACTGAGGTCCAATTACAGTGCCACAAAAGCAGTTTTTGCAGCAATTAGCTGATTTTTCCTGTTTATGTTCTGTCTCTTTAGGAAGAGGACTATTTTGTGGAGGTCAGATTTTTAATTAGGCACAATTTAGGGCCAATAAGAAAACTGATAATTTACTAAATGGCTGTGGTGGACTTAACTGCTCAGAGCAGAGGTAAATAACACAACAGGGACACCAGAAATATGCTCTCCTGGTGTGCATAGCTCAGAGCCCTCTAATGTAAGGAATAGATTATGTGTTAAATGGCTGTCATGGGCTGCACTGGCTTGCATATAGTACCAACAGTGTAACCTCAAGAGCCACCACATTAGTGTACATGTTTAGAGAGACATCATGTTGGTCTCACACCCAAGCAGAAGTTTTGACTTCAAGTAGTTGCACACTCCCTTGTGATAAAAGATAAGATTGGTCTTCTTACAGACAGTCAGTTAGTATTGTTCACATGACACTGCAATAAGCTAGTAGCATCCAAATGGTTCTGGGAAGTACTGAGCATCTTGGTTCAATGATGGAGTTTCTTCTTGTCTACCTCCAGTTCTAGGCAGGTCTCTGTTCTGCCCAGAAAAAAACTGCATTAAACCAACATGTGTATGGTTTTAGGCCTTGGGAACCAAATGGCACTGTACTAGTATAACAAGCAGTAAATGTTCAGAAGGAGCTGGATTATATTTTCACAACTTCCAAAGACACCCTTAGAGGGTAAGCAGAACTGTTACCTTAGAACTTTTTCATACCAAATTTCTGATGGTAGAGTTGGCTATGAAATGAAATCACAACAAACATTTCTGAAAAGAATCACAGCTGGATGAAAGGCTGCTCCTCTACAGGAAATGGGTAAGAAAGGCCAGCAGGTCACTGTTTTTTTTCTTATAACCTTTGACATAGCCCTCAATTGCAGAGTCATAAGCAGACAGGGTAAAGAAGCAGTATCAGCTGACAGCATAACTTATGAACACTTCAGTTCAATTGCCAGTTTCCACTTTTGTGAGGGCTTACTGGGAGTTAATTTTGACAAAGAAAAAAATCTTTCATATATGGTAATAATAGTTGGGAAATAAGTACAAGTAAGTTACTTGCTTACATAGAGAGCTATCACTTGATAGCACTGCACCAGAGTCCAGACAAAAAGATAACACTAGGACAATTAGCTGTCCATTTGAAAAAAATTGTCACCTGGTGTAAACAAAAAAGTATGCTTATACCAATCTAATCAGTATTTCTGTTTATATGGATTAGTGGACATATTATATAAACCCCTAAACCAGAGAAATTTTGTTCAATCCAAAGGAGGATTACCTCTGAAAGAGTTAAGGGTAAAACTCTACCAGTGTTAAGTCACACCAGTGTAAATTGCATTTGTCCATTTGACTCTTGGAGTAATAATGATTTACTTAGTATAAAAAGTCTCTTACCTGCAGCTTCACCATGTAGGAACAAGCTGCTATAACAGCTTATATTACAATTGCACATCTGTGCCTTCCTGATCCAAGTGTAATATACATCAGTATGCAAATTCATTGAAAACAACACAAGGCTTTATGAATTTCTAGCCACATCCTTTATTAGAATTCACTAGAAAGAATGTGAAAAATATTGGGCTGCCTTTATAATTACTGTAGCTTTGAGCATCGCTTCTGCTTGTCTTCTTTCTTTCATTCCAAGCAGCAAGATCTTTGTCCTACTGTGCATTGTTACAACATAATCACGTCTTGGAATCTGGGTTCAAACGTCATTCAAATGAAATCTAGTGATTTCCAGGAATCTTTAAAAAGTCTTGATGAAAATATTCCTAGTATGAAATGAAGTCATTGTAACAACTCTAGTAAGGTATTCAAACAAATTTTACAAATTGCAAATTAAGAATATGTTTATATAGCAGAGATAAAAAGTTTAAGGAAGTGACAGCTAGAAAATGCTAGATCAAGAGCTCACTATAAATTAAAGAGATCAAATTTTGAGATGCCTGGAAATAAATTTCAGATCCACACGTTAGGGGAGTTAAGTATTTCCTCTTCAGTCCCAGGAGGAAGCTGTTTTGCAGATTTGTATGAAATTTAGGGTTCTTTGTCCTAAGTTATCTATTACAATGAAAGTTCTGTTCAAATTTATAGCCTGCTTGTTGGCTGTGATCTCTTCTCTAATTAAATCTTGTTCAAAGAGACAGTCGTATTTTGCTTTCTTGATTTTTATCCTCATCTGCTCATCAAGCGTGAATATCAAAATGCATTTTTAAAGTATCTAGTATTTTCCTAAACAATTGCCACATTTTCAAAAGTCTTAAAACAAACTTTCAATATCAATGTAAGAGGGGAAGAACCCAGCATATAATGGGCTGCACATGTTGCAACATTAACTCCTAAGTACTTTGGAAACTTAATTTCATTTGGAATACAGCTTGACTTGCAAAGTACTTAAGCTGGTAATTGTAATATAATAAAAGGATTAGTATTTCTGTCTGTGTGTTTGTCTGTCCATAATGTGGGGACCAACTACACATGTGCCCGAGAGAGGGCAGGCAGCAACTGGCTGCATGGGCCCTGCCCCCTCAGGCAGGGCGCTGGAGGTAGAGGGAACCCATGGGCTTTAAAACTGTATTGACTTGCCCCAGTTCCTGTCAAAGCTGATAGGAGTCAGGGATAGCAGGACCCAGGAGGAGCCTCAGAAGGACTGAGCACCCCATCCCACCACACTCCACCCCAGCAATTGCACTCCCTGACTGCAGGTACTGTCAGTACCATGTCACCCGGCTGCATTGCAGGAGCGGGAAGCATGGAACCACCGGTAGGGTGTGTGTCTTGTGTGGTGTGGGTATGTGTGGTGTGTGTCTTGTATGTGCACCCAGGGGCAGAGTGGGTGGGTGGGGGTGGGTGTGCAGCCAGGGGCAGAGTACATGGGAGTGTTCATAGGCTGAGTTCCACATGCACATTCCACACATGTACCCACACTCCCCTCACACTGCCATACACACAGACCCCCAGATCCACACCCCCTTACACAGTCCAGGCACCCTCCCCGCACATACAGCCCCCAGAAACCCCATATCCCCCTCACCCTACATATCCACATACCCACATGCTCCCTCACCCCACATACCCACCCCCCACAATATAAAAGAGTAAAATTTCATTTTAAGCTATTGTGCAATCACTTCTAGGTACACTACACAAACACATGTAAATTGAGTCAAAAATATTTTTTGAAATCAAATTAATGAATGCTGTAGATGTTTCCTTTTTAGAATTTAATTTGGTATTTTCTGGTTCCAAGATGGCACAACCCCTTGCTGAAACGAGTGCTTCTGGGGGCAAGGGGAGAGACTTCTGGTGGCAACGGTCATAGTTTCATAGTTGGTAGGGTCAGAAGGGACCTAAGGGATCATCAAGTCCAACCCCTTGCCATGGTCAGGAAAGAATGCTGGGGTCAAATGATCCTGGCTAAGTGATTAACCAGCCTCCTTTTGAAGACCCCCAAGGTAGGAGCATGCACCACTTCCCTTGGACTGACTGTGAAGTAGTGCCTCCTGATATCTATCCTGAATCTACTCTCAGTCAACTTATGGCCATTATTTCTTGTTACTCCCGGTAGCGCTTGGGGGAACAGGGACTCTCCCATAGCCTGCTAGTCCCCCTTGGCCAGTTTGTAGATGGCCACCAGATCCCCCCTCAGCCTTCTCTTAGCAGTGAAGGCTGAACAGGTTCAGGTCCTGTAGCCTCTGCTTATAGGGCTTGCCTTGATGCCCCCTGATCATGCGAGTAGGCCTGCTCTGGACCCTCACGATGCTGGCCACATCCATCCTGAAGTGCAGCACCCAGAACTAAACACAGTACTCCAACTGCGGCCTGACCAGTGTTGCATAGAGGGAGAGGATCACCTCCTTGGGCCTGCTTGTGATGCATCTGTAGATGCATGACAAGGGGCAGTTAGCCTTCCTGACCGTGTCCCCATATTGGTGGCCCATGTTCATTTTGGCATCAGTAAAGACTACAAGATCCTTCTCTGCCTCTACACTGATGAGAAGGGAGTTCCCCAGCCTGTAGGTATGGTGCTGGTTCTTCCTTCCCAGGTACAATACCTTGCACTTGTCCGTATTGAAACTTATCCTGTTCTCAGCCTCCCCACCCTGTAAGCTGTCCAGATCTAGTTGTAGCCTAACCCTCTCTTCCAGTGTGCCTACTTCTCCCCATATCTTAGTGTCATCTGCAAACTTGAACAAGGTGCTTTTCACCCCCTTATCCAAGTCACTGATGAAGATGTTGAACAGTGCGGGCCCAAGGACTGAGCCCTGGGGGACCCCACTGCCCACATCCCTCCAGGTTGAAAAAGACCCGTCCACTACCACTCTCTGGGCGCGGCCCTTCAGTCAATTTGTGACCCATCTGACTGTGTAGACATCAACGACACAGTCGCCTAATTTCTTAATGAGAATGGGGTGAGAAACAGTGTCGAAGACCTTCCTAAAGTCCAGAAAGACTACGTCTACCACAACACCTGCATCCAAGAATTTTGTGACCTGATCATAGAAGGTCACCAGGTTGGTCTGACAGGACCTGCCTTGAATGAACCCATGCTGGTTGCCCCTAAGCATGATCCCCCCTGCTAGTCCCTCCTAAATGTGTTCCTGGATAATTTTCTAAAAGACCTTCCCCAGGACCAAGATAAGACTAATGGGCCTGTAGTTTCCTGGGTCCTCCTTCCTCCCCATGTGTCATGGGTAGGGGGCAGGACTTCCTGTCACAAGCTGGCAACCAGGGGGTGGGGTATCTGCCAAGGGGTGGAGCTACCCATGCAGCCTTCAACAGCTTGCAAAACTTGGTTAGTGGCCCTCTGCCCAAAATAATTGTTCGCCCTTGGCTTACATGGCTGGCCCCAGAGGATGAGTGGTGGGGGCATGTAAGCTTTCCCTGAAATGCTCCATCATTCATGACAGGCAATTAGCTAGTTAATAATAAACAGCCACCAGAAGTAACAAAAGGACAAAGAATAATGCATGGGTTTCAGAATGAATTCAGTAAAGAATGGGCACTTCAAAATCTTGTGTGTGACTGAAATTTTTCCTTTCTTTTTCTCTTTTCTTTGCCTAACACTTTAACTTGAGTAGATTATCCCAACATATTCCAAAATCCAAGTCTCTTGTCACTGCATAATCATGAATACACTTTTCTAAGCATTGGCAGCAGTTGGGGCAATCCCTCAATTTGATGATGATCAATACCATAGCTCACTGATGGGTCTTGAGATGATTAAGAGTTCAATCCTTGAGTAATATTTCCATCTGCAGAAGTTGCAGGTCTTTCCCCAGGAGACAGTATACTGCAAGCTGGGTTTCCTCTCCCTTTCCTTCTTCCACTCTCCCTTCTCTGTTTTGATGCCAAGATGCTTTACCTCAAAATGGGCTTCTACTTTGTTGAGGTTGTAGTGCCATTGGAGTCATGAAGCAGCCAGTTCCTCCCAATTCTTGATGTTTGCATCCATTTTTTGAGGTATACCTTCAATGTGTCTTTGTCATGTTTCCTCTGACTACTGTAAGATCACAGGCCATTACGTAGCTGAGAGTACAGCATTTTTGTTGGGAGCTGAGAATTAGATGCCTGAACACAATGTCCAGTCCAGTGAAGTTGGTGCTTGAGGATCACCGGCTTAATGCTAGTAGCATTGGCTCAGCAGGTTGCTAACATTTGTGTGACGATCTTCCATCTGAAGTGAAGTATTTTCCAGAGGCATCATTGGTGATATCCCTGCAGGCTCTTGAGATGATGGCACCCACATTTCACATCTGTAGAGAAAAGTGGGGATGATAACTGTTTAATAGATCTGGATTTTGGTGTCTTTCTAGAGAGCTAAGCATCAAGTAAATTGCAAGATGATAGTACCAAAACATCAAGGTTACAGGCAACATGCATAATACAAATGTATCTGCAGAGAGGATAGTGATATCACCATTACTAGGTGTTTAGCAAGATAAGCAGGATGGAGAGACAGAAAACATCTCTACAGAAGTATTTCTTAACATCTGGGTGGCATTTTCCTTTGTTTGCAAAAATACTATAAAATTATCCACAAATTAAACAATTTTACCAGTTTGATTTTAGATTACAATAGATATCCAAATCATCTTTTTAGTGTCTAAGTAAATCCAAACAAAATCTCATTTTGTGAACTTCCAAATAATGTGGGCAGTTTAAGTGGGAATGCTGATGTTGCTGGCACCATTGTGGCATTCAGCTCATTCTGACAAACAAGACAGTAATCAAATATTTAATTCCTTAGATTGGATGTAGAGGAATAACTAGCTTAAGAGAGAGTGGGGAAGAAGGAGGGGGAGTAGGAGGTCAACGTTACTGTTGTATATTGAGTGTCTGTATATGTGTTCTGTACTTCATCAGGGTAATTAGTTGGTGCTGGATTTATGACCCAGATACCTTGTCCTGAAGGCAGGACCAAACCCTCTCTTGACCCAGATAGCTTGTTCCAGGTGAATCAAAACACCTCTCATGACCTCTCCACTGAATAATAGGCAAATTGTATTGATACACAGTGATAGCAGATAAGAATAATGCAGGCAAGGCAAACAAAAAAACCTACCCCAATTCTGTACCTACCAGTCCTAGAGCTGTTACAGAGGGAAGGTATGTCTTGCTAGTATGCAAGCTTCACCCTGAGGTTCTTCCTTGAATGTTAGATGTCAGCAGCCTGGAGGCTGAGGGTCAAGGCCCACCTACCTGCAGTGGGGTTGGTGATATGGGCTGGTGGTGTGCCTCTGTCCATAGTGGCTTCAGGTTCCCCTCTTGGGGTCCCTATGCTGCTCTAAAATCTCTCCTTTTGTATTCTTTATTCCCCTGAAGACTCTTCATTCCTGGGCATGGTTAATTGGTTTCCTTGTGGTAGTTATACTGTTCACGTTCTGTCCTGTCAGCATATATATTTTTTGTTCCAACACACCCATCACATGAACACATCTTAATTTGGTTATTTACCAGTCCTCCTAATTTGGCCTGTTCACCAAACCTGGAAATCCCAGGGACTCTATAGTATGGTACTGTGACCTAATGCCACCTTATCTCATGTTATGGAACAGTGTGGTACATGTCTTCAATTTCCCAGCCTGTGTATGCCTGCTTATCCATTGGCCTCAGTTACAGTGTCTGTTGGTTCCAGACAAAGTGGGACTTGAAGGAATCTTTGTCACAACCAGGCTTTTAGAAATCAATTAACCCTTGCCATTCCCCTCAACCATTGTTCTAACGCAATATCTACTTTACCTACAAGCCAATTCCCTAAAGCAAACCTCTAAATATCATTTTGTAGCCATCAGTTAAAAATAAAAATAGTTTCCTTGTTCTTCCCTTCATGATCTCTCCAGGACAAGAACCCCACAGATACACAATACTGGTGATGAGGATGGGATCCCTGTGAGTTGAAATGCTTCTACTGCCTTCAACAAGAAAACAAAAGAAAAAAACTTGCAGTGATCCATGCTGCAAGTGAGAATGGGACAAGACTCATTTCTTCCCATGTGCTGGCCTGTGCAGTTGCCCTCTAATATGCTTACTTTGGGCCACACTGAAGAATTTGATGTAACCAATCCGTCTACCTGGGACTCTTACACTAATAAGATTACTGAGAACAACCAGAAATGTGGCAGTGCTACTGAGCCTCATGGTCTCAAAAAGCTTTGAGATTGTTCGCTTACTTATATCCTGGCCGAACAAATTATACCACAAGAACCTTGTTGCATCCCTAGGGTTTTTGTCCCAGAGAGATCATTCAGGGAAGAAAAGGGGAACTATCTTTAGTATTAACAAATAACTACACTTAATACTCAGCAGAAGAACAAACAGCAACACAAGATAATGCTGTTCAGGCAGCACCCTCTGATGAGGGAATACACAGCATGCATTCGAACACCAGTCCTTTCCCATTCCGTATATGGGCAACGACTCCAGATGACCATATTTTTCAATGCGTATTTGGATCTCCTTTTCTCCTCTAGCCACCTCCTCATAGAGAACCTCATGCATGGTAGACAGACACACTTATTAAAGGGACAACAGTGAACCTCTACAAGAATATGTAGAGCTTTGCAAGTTGGGCAGACCAGAACCAGATGAAGTTCAACATTGAGAAATGTAAAGTGCTTCACCTGGGGGCATACAATCCCCTACACACCTACAGGCTTGGCAACATAAACCTGACCACCACTACAAATGAAAGGGACCTGGGGGTAATAATAGACCACAGCCAGCAGGGGGTAATAATACGAACATCAGCCAGCAGGGTGACATTGTAGCCAGCAAGGCTAACAATACCCTGGCATGCATCAATCAATGCATGTCCAGCAAAACCAAAGAAGTGATTCTCCCACTCCACTCAGCAGTGGTGAGACCACAGGTGGAGTACTTCATCCAGTTCTGGGTGCCACACTTTACCAGGGATGTGGTAAAGCTTGAGAGAGTCCAGAGAAGGGCCACACTTACGATCAGAGACTTGCACAGCAAGCCATACAAGGAAAGGCTGAGGGATCTGGGACTCTTCAGCCTAAAAAAAGGCGGCTGAGAGGGAACTTTGTAGCAGCTTACTGCTACGCCAGAAGCATACATCAAGGGCTCGGTGAACAACTGTTCACCAAACTCCTGGAAGACAGTTTCAGGCTCAACATTAGGAAAAACTGCTTCACAACTAGGGTATCCAGATGGTGCAATAGGCTCCCTCCAGAGGTGGTGCAATTGCCTACCCTGGAAATCTTCAAGAAGAGACTGGACAGTCATCTTGCTAGGGTCACCTGACCCGTTGTCTTTCCTGCCTGGTGCAGGGGGCTGGACCGGATGATCTTCCGAGGTCTCTTCCAGCCTTACAATCTATGAATCTATGAATATCCTATTGAAGCCAATGTAAAATTCCCATAAAACCTCTACTGGAATAGGATCCAGCCTTGGAAACAGCATTGAAATAACAACACACACAAGTAGTTAACACATTTTTTCACGTTTCTTCTCTGCTTTTGCAATGCTTTATGAGACTCCAGTACAGCAGGAAACTGATGACATGTCTTGCTGTGCTGTTCTGGCCAACTTTTATTCTGGGAAAAAATTTTAGTCCAAGGAATTTTATAACCCATTAGGCACCAATAGTGCATGTAACCTTATAAAAATTACTTTAGACAAACGTTTAGGCAAGTTTAAAATGATATTCGGCAGGTTGTTAGGCCAGAATACTGGCTGAGGTCATTTGATATTTAAAAATTAAATAAAAACAGGCATTTTTTAACTTGCATGTTTAAAAAAAATCAATTGCTAAGCATACAGATGCTACAAGAGAGCATTTCAGTGCATGTCTGTTTTAATAACTTAACATCTTTTTAGAGAAATAAAGGGGGGGCATCATAATTGTTAACAGAACAGCCACTTTTAAGGTTCTTTTGACTTTTAAGCAGCTAAGGCACAGGAAGTCTTAAAGACAAAAATGTAACCCTGTTACCTGTAGTTTTAAGGTATGTGAGAGTTCTGGTGCTATTTATGTATATATGTGTATGAACTGCGCTGGTGGTTACATGGGTAGATCCATGGACAGTATTTTTACATTTTTTTGTTTAGAATTAGGCATCTATATTAGGCAACATCATAGGTAAGCTGATTTTTACTGTATTTGAACCTTTGCAGCTCCTCCTGGTTAAGGCCTTTTTTGTAGGGCTATAATGTCAAAACATTGATCAGTTTTCAATAGAACACTTTTACCATAGGATTCCACAGGCAAAATTAACTTTTCCTCTCCCTACTTTACTTCAATTAATTCAGAGCATCAAGTTATTAATACTGGTAGGCACATTTTAAAAAATAGGGCATAGTAACTGTGTATATTCAAGCAGTCCACTTGCAAATATGATTGACTTGTGCATTTCATCGTAAGAAACTGCCAAATGACCCTGCTCTTCCTTCTGGGTTAATAGTCTATACAATCTTTTTTTTTCTAAAGATCCTGTTTTCATTGAAGCAAAAACTTAAGTCAAAATAAATAAATAATTCAAATTAAGAAAATCAACAGTTTAGCTGCTCTGCTAAATTTTGAAAGAAAATTATATAATCCAATGTACAATTGTTAGATAAATGCAAGCCAAAGCAATAATTTGCACCTGACCCATAAAAACCAACTGCTTGAGAACTAAATTATATGCCAAGTAACATGCCATGGACCCACACTAATGGTGATGAAATCACATGGGATAGAAGTCAATGCAGAAATCTGACCTTGGGTTTAAACTGAAGCTAACAAAACCTTAGCTATATGTGCAGCTGATACTTAATATTGTTTGATACATCTATTTAATTACAATAATTATTATAATAATCCTTTGGCCTCTATTCCATCCTAGTTATTTGGCTCAAAATGTTTCATTCTTTTATTCTATTCAAATCTAAGTATAAACAACAGATTTTACACAGTCAGCATCACAAGGCAGCTCTACAGAAAAAAACCCAGTTTCCTAAGATTTGGGGGCAAGAAGGGCACATCACATATTTATTATTTCATCTCTCATGTTAAGTCCTGACAGGATGTTTTAGATTCATAGATAGATTCATAGATTGTTAGGGGCTGGAAGGGACTTCGTGTAGCAGAAAACCCCCTTTGTACATTTCCCTTCCAGACACTGATATAACAGAAGCTCCTTCTTGCCTGAACCCCTCTCTCCCCTGCCCCACCACCTTTTTGTGCATTTCTTTTTCCTTCTAAGTATAGGCAGAGACCTAGCACACTCATTTATGGGTATGGCGAGGCTCAGAGCAAGCCAGAAAACTGAATTGGGAAACCTACAAACTACATCTACATATCAATTAAGCTCAATGTCACTAAAGAAAACAAAAGAACTAAAATATCCACTTCAAAGACTAAATATATCCTGGTGCTAACCCAGCTGACTTACTGTCCCCAATAGGCTTTGATCCTCACTATCTCACATTACATTTTTATATATTTCTCACAGTGCATTTTTATATTTCATCTTCCTCATCTTTACCATGGCATTTTATATTTTATACTTGTAAGCCCTTAAGGAATGTACTCCCTGTAGAACGAACTTACACCCTGGACCATTGTTAAAAGCTGCATTGTAATTGTAAAGTGATAAAACCACTATATTGGGTGATCCCTTGAATGAATATGAATGACAAACCAAGTACCTCTAGCTGTTAATTGACAATAGCCTAGCCAGAGGAACTTACCATTACAAAACTCTATTTTACAAGCCATTTTAAGCTAATCAAGTCAAGGAACTGATTCCTGGAACTGATCACCCACCCTACTGACTTTTCCTGTAATCAATGACAATACAGCCATTAAGTCAATAAGTCAAGGGTGGATTCCTGAAACTTCAGCTACCAGCAGGCAGAGACCCCTGTGACTAATAGCTGTCATGTACAACTCAAAACCCACATGGGACAGTGACCTCTGGATTGGGCAACCAAGATGATACTGGGGGATCACACAAGTCTACCAGAAAGGGATAAAAAGCAGTGAAATGTGACCCTCAGTGGCACCTTCTCATCCAGCACCTGAGCTACTGAGACAGAAGGACAAGCAGGTGACCCCTTCTGGAGAAGACATTGACTTGAAGGAAGCTGACCATCAACAGCAGACTCCAGGGCCTTGGATAGGTAGATATACTGACCCCAGCAGTCTCACGGTCACTACAGCAGCTTCTATACACTATACTACATGGGTTTAAATGACATGGGTTTGCATGAGTGAGCGTATGTGTGTGCATATGTGCTAAGGTGACCAATTGCACCTATAACTCAAAGTTTTCATTTATGATTTTATTGGTAACTTCACGTCCTGTCCAATAAACTAGAATTTATGGTGAGAGTTTGTCCATTGTAGCCAACACCTGTAGATCATTGGGTCCAGTTCCCCTGCACTAGGCAAGACAAGACAACTGAGGTCAAGTGACCCCAGTGAAGTGACTGTCCAGTATCCTTTTAAAGATCTCCAGGGTAGGTGACTGCACAACCACTGGAGGGAGTTTATTCCACAGTCTGGACACCTTGACTGTCAAGGAGTTTTTTCCTGGAATTGAGCCTGAAGCGGCCCTCCAGGAGCTGATAGCCATTGCTCCTGGTTTTCTCCAGGGATGCCCTGGTAAACAGCTGTTCACGGAGTTCTTGATGTATTTCCCTGATGTAGCGATAAGCAACTACCAAGTCCCCTGCTCAGCCTTCTCTTCTGTAGGCTGAAGAGGCCCAAGTCCCTCAGCCTCTCCTCATATGGCTTGTCTTGCAAGTCCCTGATCATACGGGTGGCTCTTCTCTGGACCTCAAGTTTTTCCACATCCTTATTGAAGTGAGGCACCGAGAACTGGATGCAATGCTCCAGCTGTGATGTCACCAGTGTGGAATACAGTGGTAGTATCACTTTCTTAGTTTTGCATAAGATGCAATGGTTAATGCATGCCCGCATGTTGTTTGCCCTGCTGGCCACAGCATTGCACTGCCGCCTTGTGGTCACGCAATGTTCAATGTCACTACCCCTTAGGTCCCTTTTAGCCATGGTGCAAGTCAAATTGTTGCCACCAAGCCTGTAAGTATGTTGAGGACTGTTTGCCTGCAGATGGAGCACCTTACACTTCTGAGTGTTGAACTTCATCTGGTTCCGGTCCACCCAACTCTCCAGCCTGTCCAGGTCTGCCTGTATCTGCAACCTATCTTCTGGTATGGCCATACTCCCCCCATAACTTGGTGTCATCTGCAAAGCTCACTGGCCATGTTTTCATCCCCACATCCAAATCACTGATAAAGAGGTTCCACATCATATCTAGAGCTGACCCTACAGGTGTGCAGGGCCCAAGGCATATCAGTTTGTGCATGGCCTGTGAGGGGCCTGTGCAGGGGCTGGGGGGCGGTGAGCAGCCAGAGTGTGGGGGGGGGGGTGGCAAGTGGCCAGAGTGTGAAGCTGGCAGCATGTGGTGGCCATGTGGAGTGGTGGCACCTTCAGCACATGCCAATGGCACTGTCCACAGGGTCTATACTGCACTGTCCATAGGGCCCCCAGAGTGCAAGGGCCAGGGCAGTCATCCTGATTCACCCCCCCACAAGGGAGGGTTCTGATCATATCTCCTCCTTCCTACTTTTAAGAGCAAGAAATCGCTGCAAGAGTTGAAAAAGTGCATCAAGCACATTCTGGTGAATTCAATATAGAACTTGCCTCATCCACATATCACTTTTTAAATTCACTTTCATATGCTGATAAAAAGTAAGATTTTGGCATAGGCATGGAGGAAGTGGATCAACAACGAAAAGTATACTTGATTTAAACAAGAAAACCTAATTTGTCTTTATTGGAAACAGCAAATGTGCAAAGCTGATCATTCGTAAATTAGCACCTGTGACTTGGGTAGTAGTCACACCACTTGACTAACAAATGGCTACCATTAAAAACACGGAGTAATTTTGGGTAGCAAAAAGACAAAGCAGTCTCTTTTGTGGACAATTTACTGAAGGGCAGAGTTTGAGGATGCATTCTCTGTTGTGAATTGCTCACTCAGCTCTAGTCTATGAGGAAAATTCCTAATTTTTTTTTCCGGGTTATCTTAAGCAAGGGATCTCAATAATGCTACCAAAGCTGCCAAGATAAACTGTTGCTGCATTTTGTAATTTCAGTACAAGAGATTTGTCTTTCCTAGAACAGCCATATGGATTGATCATTTAACCTACCGGCCACATCTTTATTTTATTTATTAAAAACATTCTGATTGTAAAGCCTTCCATTGTCAACAATTCTCCTCCTTCAAATGGCCCAGATTGAGTTTTCAGATACTTTCAAGGACAGTTGCCAAAAAGAACTAAAGCAAATAAACCAGGAAAGAGGAATTTGATTTCATCTTTGCTGATAAAACCATAAGATAATGTTGAAAACAACTTGGCACACAGGATCTAGTTTTTACTTTACAGTTTTCTGCTGTACAGAAAATCTAAAAATGAGGAAGTTTCATTATACATGAGAATGTGGCCATCATATACAAGTCTGTAGGGGGTATCAGAATTTTTAGCAAAGTAGCTGCTATAGTATGGAGAGAAGTTCTGTCACATTTGCAGTTAACCTACATCTCAATTGGAATGCACCATGGCTTAGGAAATGAATGGGTTTGGAAGCCAGCTCACCTTGGAGCTCCCATAGTAAAGCACACAGTGGCCTCACTTCACAGTGCAGCAGTAGCACAGATGTTTGGCAACTGCAATGGTGTGAGGGTATTTAAGCACCATGGGAGTTATGCAAACTTCCCTTCCCACTTACTATTCCTCCCCTTGCTTCCATTGTTCCTGGGAACTTTGAAAGCAAGGGTGGGATGTCAAGGGTTGAAAATTATTAGTCCTGGGGTACTTCTTGAAGGGTTGAGCTTACCACCTGCAGAGTTTGGTGAATTTCCAACGATTGTGAACAAAACTGAAAGTTTTATTTAACAAGCTGCTTCAGAAAACAACCCTGTAGGCTTTGAACAGCTCTTGTGTCAAGTTGCCACTTGATTCTACATGTCTGATAAATTAAATAATTAGAAAAAGGGATGCTGTTAAAACTAAATGAAATAAATACGCTGATGGTTTTAAAGACTAGATGAAGCCAGTCATCAAGGTCTATCTACTAACTGTTGTATAGCAGCATAGGTCTAATCAACACCAGTTTACACCAACTAGGCATTTGGACCAAAGCATATAGTTTGGGGTCCATCAGAAGCTACAAAAAACATTTTATTCCTTTGCCAAGATATAAGGATACCTGATGCTTCCTTTGCAACCAATTAAAGAATAATACAAGATGTATCCCTCCACCCCCCACCCCCGCAGTTATTGGGCTTTTCAGTGCAAATTTGCATATGTTACAAGGTGCTAATAATCACTAAAATAAAATCCACAGAAAAAATGTTACCAGCGGATCATATAAATGGATATAAACCAGTATCATTTGCTGACCTGCTTCCACAATGGTAACTTTTTTTTCCGCCTTATGCATACAAACTGTTCTTAGATTCAGTTGCTTAGTCAGGGAAACAGCATCGAAAGGGACTCTCATAGTTTTGACATTTTATTCACTACTGTAATATTTTCAGTACTCTCATTCCTCATACTTTTTTATTCATCTGACTGCCCTGACCAGCTACATGTGTGGCAAGCACTTCAGATGACCCTGCGCTATTGATAAATATCAGTATATTAAATGACAATTGCGGGAGCAAAGGACAAAAACACTTTGGATTAGAAGTGGGAAACATAAATCAAGAGCCTAGTGCTGCGCATTGTACAAAACTGAACAACCATTTAAAAACACTGTTAGAATGGCTAGGAAGTCCTGGATCCGAATCCCTGAAATTTAGTCATGTTGATTAATAAAGTAGATCACTAGATTTAAATACATATGGGATCAGATGTCAAATGGAAAGTATTGTTGGAACCAGGGTAGCTGAGGGCTTGTGAGTGTATGTGTTCATATGTGTGTAGAGCTTTTGGCTGATGCCCAAGGAGGCAGCCTGGGGAACAGTGAGTGCATGCACGTACTTTCTTCTGAAGTGTTTGTTTTTCTTTCTCGCTGGTTTCAAACATATTCAGCATATCAGTGAAACGAGAAGTAAACACAGTGCAGTCTCAGATTACATCTGTTCCCCAGGCCATCTCCAAAGCAAATATCGGTCACCCAATGAAACATACAACTACTACCCATTATTGGACACTCACGGTCGCTGCCTGACCACCGAGTTGCAGAGCTAATGAATCTACTCATTTCTAATAAAAATAAACCAGACAGAGGAAGTGGTCAGCAAAAGCTGAACTTGGAGGCAAGAGGAAAAGGGGATTTAATAAAAATACTCGGTGCTGACATTTCCTTTTTATTTGAAACATGCTTTTCTTGGGAGTGACATAATCATGTAGATATTACTAGTAAGCCGCAAGCTGGCGCCGGGTTTTAAAGTTCTTGCCCATATGACTTAATTTGGGAAACAGTTAAAAAAAAAAAACACAAAGGGAAACTCTCTTTGAACCCCTTATCTCTTATTTCTAACATCAGACTAAAAAATAAGCAGAATACAAAAGAATGAAGAACTAAGTAATTATTTATTTCACACTGTTTTTAAATGGTGTCTGAAAAACTTAGGAGAAAACAAATAAGAACTTCAGCATGTATGAACGACTAGGAAGGGCATCTGTACAGTTTGTTCACAAATGAAATTTTATAGTAAGAAAAAATTCAAATAATATAAATAAATGCATGCAAAAATATAGTTTGTCAATGAGAAATTTCAGTCCAACTTGAAAAAACAATTTTAAATGAAAATCAACTGAAAGTTGCTTTGGATATTATCATTTTAAAAACTATAAATAAAATTATATTTTAAGTCTAAAGTAAGTGAATAATTTCCATTTCAGTGTCAGCTCAATGTCAACTCCCACCCCCAAATTTCCCATTAAGAAAACCAATTATTTTATTGGAAATGACATTTACCATTAATCTTTTTTTTAAAATAACCATACTTTTAAGCAAGAAAACCTTCTGGATAAAATATTTTTTCAATCTGCACCACTCTCCAAAATGTAGATTTTCATGTCTTCCATAAAAGAGGCACTGAGAAACTGGATTAACATCTTTTTTTCACAAACAATAAAAGCTAATATATTTTTAGCCTGAATACATTTGTTGGTCAGTGAAAACAGAAGTAGCTGTGATTCACCTTGGAAGAAGTAAAAATCCTGTCTAACATGGAGATGAATAGGTAGAAAGAGACTTTAGGAATATCAAATCTCAAGTATAGAGAAAAATGAGTAATAAATACTCGCATAACTAAATAGACCACTATACTTGTGCATACCCCTCTTTATGCTGGAATTCCTTAACTTATAATTCATGACTTAAATTCTTATAAACTACCTACAATCTAATGGCTGTTGTAAATTAGATAACATTTTATAGACCTGAAATGGGTCTTTCCACCCTTAACTTCATACTTATGTTGAAGCTAGTAAGTAAAATTGTGATATTATGTATAATTTGGTCTTCAAAACTAAAGTGGAAATCCCATTGTCGCAGAACACACAGGTGCCCTGTGCCTGAGAGCAGAAACAGCTCAGGAGGGAGCCCTAGCAGTGAGGGGGGAAGCCCAGCTTCTAGCTACCAGGGCAGCCAGAGTTACAGGTGCTGGTTGCTAGGGCAACCTCTGGGGAGTCACCTGACAGGAAGGGCAGAGTAGCCTAGGGATCCTGGCGCCAGAGAGGGCACATCATTTTGGGGTACACTGACCCCAGCCCCAGAGCAAGGGGGCAGTGAGAAGCCCCAGAGGGCTGCGAGGCGTGAGAAGCCACAGAGCAAGGGGGGCAGCGAGGAGCCCCAGAGAAAGGGCTGTGAGGAGCGAGATGCCCCAGAGCAAGGGGGGCCATGAGAAGCCCCAGGGAAGTCAAGGAGAGGGCCAAATCACAGCAGAGCCCAGGTCAAAACCGCATCAGTACCATCTGCGAAGCTTGGGCTGCGGTGTAGGGGAGGAAAAGGAGCCGCAGATAGCGCCTCCTGGCACTGGGGCATATAAAGTAGGCAGCCTCCTGCTAATTACATTAATTAATTAATCAATTAAGATCAAGGCATGGCAGGAAAGTAAGCAGGCAGTTGGCCCATAACAGGAGGGCAGAGTCACCAGTAGAAAGGCTCCAGTAGCGATACTCCTATCACACCCATGAAACTAGGTTTTTAATACTTTTGCTTCCAATTTTGGCTAGAACTAAAATCATGGTCAATATAAACATCAATCTATTAGTAAAACAATGTGTTGTAACAGTTGCTTAAAAATCTAACAGTGAATAATTCAATCTCAGTTCTACTGGTTTACAGTAAAAAGTACAAGTGCATAGTAACTGTCAGACTTTATAGAAAATAAAAGCTTCCAAAACTACTTTAAAAGCCACTGCATATACAAGAAGAAATCTTTCATTTATTTTTTATTCCACAAACTAGTGTCTAGTGGGCAGGCCCTACAAATCTTTTTGCTGCAATGCAAATGATTCCATTACAGTAAATATTAAACAAATAATATGGTGTCTCTGTACCCTTAAATTCAATGTCTACTGATGTGATGACCTAAAAAATTTCAGAGGTCTAATTCAGTTTGGATGAAATGCCATATATTAGGGTGTAGTCAAAATCTGTAGGACTCAGTCTTATTCAGGTAAATTAAATTCAGTTGACATTTGCCTTAATAAATATGTTATAATTTGACCAATGAGCTGGCAATTTCAAGAATGATTCCTAATGCCTTTTTGCCAGAAATATGGGAAAAACCTCTCTTGTACTATTATGGCACTTCTAAGTTGAAAAATACACAATGAAAAAAAAGTTAACCAACTCTCCATTCTGGTTCATGTTTGAGCAAAGGACCTTGGAGCGATGGGAAGTTATTTTACCCAAATTTTTCTGGCAACTTCTACTATGTCTTTTGACAGTTTAATTGCTTCATTTAAAGAGTTTCTATAGTTACTCATGAGTAGCAAAATCATCTTAAATGTTCTCATATCCTTTAAGTCAGATTCTCAGCAACTGTAATTTGACAAAGTTTATACCACCTGAAACACTACTATGCCTAGTAACATTTTTTAAGTACCTAAAATAGTGTGCTCTTCCCAAGAACATTTTTGAAAAGGCATCTATTAATAGTGCTCTTGTCTTAAGTATCAGAGAAACAGCTACAAAATTCAGGGTTTTAAAGAGTTCACTTGTTAATCGTGTCATCGAAAAAACAAATAATTATTTCAGCTGGTCAAAGCTTCTTACACAAAGGCTACGTAGGCTATTAGAGTTTATAGAAGACTTTCTGCATAAGCTAGTTTAGGTCTGGGAACAAAAAGCCAAACTTATTAAGAAGAACACGAACAAACAAAAACAGATGGCTTTGCAAACAGAGAGCGATTATTACCCTCTACCTCCAGCTTGGGAAGTTTTTAATCTCAGATAACTAGGCTGTGTACACACGTTCAAATTATCTGGGAGACTTCTCCCAGCCTTTTTCTGTTGGTAGAAAAACTTACCCAGAGATGCCGGAACAAACATTAGAATTCTGAGACCTCGACAAGCAGAGAGCCTGCAGTGCTGATGCTATGCACCTCTCAGCCTGCTCTGCAGGCTCCCTTAGTATGCCCAGAGACAGAATGGGAGCCATGCATATGGCAGGTCTGATTGGCTGACCCAGACTGCTTGGAGTGACCCAGACTATAGCACAATGGCTAACCCAGACTACAGCACAATGTGGGATTGTGAAGAAGATACGTTCTTCTCCCTGCTCAGCTAAAGCAGCTGATCTAGTCAGTGACACACCATCTCTCAGGGAAGGAGGAGCAAAGCACTGTAGGATGCTGGAGGATTGTGCTGTGATTTGTTCCAGAAGAAAACATGTACAGAACTTCTCTCCCTCAGGAGAAACACTTTTGGGAGTAATATATCCCTTTTTGTTCCTGGAGTGACCATTTTTGTTCTAAGAGAAAAAATCCTGAACATCTGTACACTCATGGTTTCTCCTGGAAGAGCAGCAACTCTTCCAGGAGAACCTGAATGTCTGTACATGGTCTTCGGCTATAGGGACTACAGAAAAGTCTGAAATGGTGGGGTCCCTTGACTTCACATTTGCCTTTTTTTCTATCATGGATAGGCTCAAAACCTATCAACAAAACAAAGACCTGTCCACAATGACTGTACATATAGTTATTTTCTCAAATAAGTGAGTATGCTTAATGCCCTCATTAGAACTCCTCCTTTGTGCACCCTGGAGTGGCAGTGCCCTTCCAGCTGTGGAGTTATATCTTTACATGGTAGGGAAGGTCTGGAGTTTCCCTTAGCAGGAAAGATTGAGAGAGTTTAGTTCATAAATTCCAATTCCTCCCTCTTGTGGAGCCCTAATATAGATAGCATTCTGGCTTATCTGCCACAGAAACCTACTGATTCACCAGCCCTTACTTCACTTGGAGAGTAGGTTTCTATCTGATTGCTACCCATGAATGAAGGGATCCCTACCCTGTGGCTCATCTCACCCTGGGGCTGCAATTCCAGTAATATGTTTTAATATAAAGACCCTTACAGAAAGACAGTACATGACAGTATGGTGCTAATGGAAAATAGCTATGAAGTCCATTGGAAATACGTAACCTATAGAAGGACAGGAAGAGAAAACATGTTTGATTTTAGGCATGTAACTTTGTTCTGAAAGGTAAGGGGAAGGGACGTTTTCCACGTCAGGTTGCTATCAGTTAACAAAACAGAAGGATTTATTTGAGGAAAGTTATTTTAGGTTTTAAAAACAATCATCCTATACTATTTAATGGATAAAACACTGGATTGTGAGTCAGAAAATGTGGATTTTGCTTCAGCTTTATCACTGCAGTGCTGTGTGGGTATAGCCTGAAGTGATTTCCTCAAAGGGACTAAAGTACCTGCCTCCATACCTGAATCTCCAGCTCTGTGCTGCTAAATGCCAAGGCTCCCTACAAAAGGTATGAGGGAGTTAAGCATATACTAACAGGATTCAGATTCACAAAAGCAGTACACCGAGCAAGGACTTGCTAAGGTACACAACAGGAAATGCTGCAGCATACTATATGCAGCATGAATTTAGATGTTCAAAAGCAAGGCATCTCCTGCACTAAGTGGCAGCTGAGCTGGGATCCTACAGATCATTATATTGGATTTAATCAGGACTTAGCCATTTAAGGACTTTTGTGCCTCTGTCATCTATTTAGACTAACCTGTTTGTGGTAGGGATTATACAATGACTAGGCTCTGGTATTAATTGGATCATGTAGAACTAACTGGGCCCAAAATTTTCTGTGCAGAAAAAACTCAAGCTCTTTAATGCACTCTTGGGAGCACATCTCCATATGTGCCCCTGTCAGGAACAAATTGCACCT
Source organism: Crocodylus siamensis (assembly GCF_052110815.1). NCBI lineage: Eukaryota > Metazoa > Chordata > Crocodylia > Crocodylidae > Crocodylus > Crocodylus siamensis. Next base: position 129,182,760 of record NC_143397.1, on the reverse strand, counting down.
GACAGGGGTAACCCAGTTCAGCACTGCTCCTGCTCTGCTCTGCCACTCTGCACCAGCCAAGGGTGGGAGGCAGCTGTCCCTGCTGCTACACAGCTCCCTCTGCATTGGAGCTTAGCTGGGCAGCAGCAGGTCTCCTGCTGCCTCTGATGACCATGCACTGTGTTGGTACTAGCAAATGGTGCATTAGACTAATATGCACTAAGTCCCATGCACATGTAGACGGTGACACTTTACCATGCATTAAATTAGTCTAATGTGGAGGAAAACATCTTGTGTAGACATGCTCACTGTAATACAAAAGAAGTCAATATTAGGAAATGGAAATTTGGTTAGAGTAACTTGGTCTATGTTTCTATGCACAGCTATTTAAGTGCAGGGACTAGCATGAAAGAGCTCTAACCTGCTTGAACTTTCTGACTGCTATTAATAATAACCTCTGCATTTTTAGCAGGAGCCAGAGAGAAGAATATTAGTTTCTCAAAGTGGTTGTATACAAGGTTGTATCTGCTCTGTGTAGATGTTAAAGACCTCATGTCACTTCTTATACAAGAGTAAAGATTTGTCTCAGTACTCCTGCCAATTTTTTCTTCTTACCATGGTTTTGCTATATGCTTGGTTAGCTGTCATACTCCATGGCAGGATTTTAGACATGCTATGTACTGTCATACTATAAAAATAAAGTGACTGTTTTACCAAGAATTATCTCATGGTTATTTATTCGATGCTCAGAAAACAAAATATACTCAGGTGAACCACATTTGGTAAGAGATGGGATTTTAGTATATTTATGAGTTAGTATCTAGGTGCATGGTTATTTCAATAGTTTGTTCAAAAGTTACCAAAATTCTAAGTTTAATTTTTGTAGAGAAAAAAAGTGTTCATATGAACTCAACCAGCTTTATATATGGTTCATAATAGTCTCAATATTTTGGTATATTTACACCCAATTATTAATATTTTTTTGCTATTTAGCCAGTTTAAGTATTACCTTTGTGTACACTTTCAGCTGAATCTACCCAACTAGAAACATCAGGAGCAATACTTCTATTTCTCTAGCTAACCAGAACCTACAGTATACGGACATGTAAAAATGAAAACCAGGTATAATTAAATAGTTTACGATAACCTTTGGCAAAGATTTATTAAAAATATTCATTATTTTATCTGAACATATCATTCCCTTACTAACTATTATAGCCCTGATCTGGGAAAAACTTATAAACCAACTAATAACTCAATGTACATAAAGGTTTTAAGTAATAAAATTATATATATTTAGAGTGAGAGTCTTAGAATAAGCCTTTCCCCAGCACTCAATACACACAGGTGCATGCCACAGAGTCAGATGCCAGATCATTAGGTTTTCGACCATGCATAAAACATTTCAATCTCTGTGCTTGTAGCAAATTAATTCTTACAACTTATCATTTACAGACTAAGAAAGGGAGATCAGCAGTGCAGACTAGTTATTTCCCTTCCTCCTGCCATCTTTAAGCACCATTACATTGTCATGTAAATATATTCTTCCTTAAGTTTCCCTTTCTGTTAAATTGTCAATGTCATCTGTGGTTTATAATTTATCCTCCTCTCTTTATAACTGTTACCTTACAAATATTGGTCTAGACTCCTAGATGGTATAAATTGTTATGACTTCCTTGATTTTAATGGAGCTATGTTAATTTTTACCAAGTGGGAATTAGGTCCATGCTTTTTTTTTTTTTTAAATATGGTTAAAAAAATAATATTCCATTATCAAGATATTACCAAGGAATATTCTATCAACAAGAAAATATCAAGAGATATTCTATTATAAAAAAAATGTAGTTTAGCTACATCCAAATGTGTCATGTGTTATCTGCCTCAAGAAGTAAATGTTCAAAACCCATAAATAATTGCAAAAAGTTAACTGTACAATTCTACTTCAGTTGAACAGTTTATATGAAGTCACTGGGGGGTAAAAAAGATTAGTTTTTCAAGTTGTAAAATAATGCTTGTTTATAATCTTTGGCCTGTAACTGAAAGATAATAGTTTTAATTTGCATTCAAATAAAGTAAATCTCTCAGTGTAAAAGACTTTTTTTTTTATAGTTCCCATAAACTAGAAAGAGATTAAAGTGTAGATTGTGATAGAGGGCAGGAGGATAAATCAACCAGACAAACAAGATAATCAGAAAAGGGGAAAAATAAAGAAACCTCCTCTGTACTGATTCACTTAGATATCTTCACAAACTCTGGTACTACATAAAAGAATCTGCATTCTCTGCAGGTTCCTGGCATTTAAGATCAAGCACAGCTGGTTAAGCCCTTAGCTGTAAATGCCAGTCACACAAGCCTCAGAAATCCCTGATTGTCTCCTAGCAAATCAAAAACCTGCTCCTAGAAATGCAGAGGGTGTGCTGGGCAGTGCCAAGCATTTCCAGCACATTTCTCTAAAATTTTATAAGCATCCCACCGCCAGTGAGGACCTTTGCTGTTGAGTATCTAGTATTACAGAGCCTGACCTTCAAAGAGTGCTTTGCATTCACAATTCAAACTGAACCCACTGGGAGTTGTGGTTGCCCAACCCCCCTTGAAAAGTTCAGGCCCCACACATCTCAAGAGGACCAACCAAAAATAAAGTGTGGCTGACATAAAAAGATCAGAAGACACTTCTGAAATGTTCTGTTTGTTAAAAGAACTTGAGTTATTACTTACAGCTGGACTAAGGTTTTTATGCCATGGCCTTGCTTTCACTAGGGGTGTGAAACTGAGGGGCACTAGGCAAGCTAGTTTCTAAAGCGAATATGGTTTCTTGCAATGCATGGGTATATATGCGTGGGTTTATGATCACCATATAGTTTCTTTTGGCACAGCAAAACTGCAGAAGGATTAAAGGAAGCCAGGGTAATGACACAGCATTCTTTCATCCCTCCTCTTGCTCTTTTTTCAGTAGAGGTGTGCAAAGCTTCAGGTGGTGATTCAATTTGGAAGAGATTCAGCCTGATTTGGTGGCTGAATCTCCAAATCCAAATCAAATCAGGGGACCAATAAAAAGTTCCAAATTAATTCAAAGTTCTCTGAATCTTCGGAAAAGATTTGGACAGCTCTGATGATTCAGACAGTCCCCACCCGCTGCAGCAGGGAGCTGCAGCCAGACTTAGAGCTGGTAAGTAGGATGTGGGAGCTGGGGGAGGGGGGCCCTACAACCCCCCCACTCTCCCAGCCTCCCCATGGCTGCCACGCCCACCCCAGCTCTGGCCCTTTAAGGGAAAAAAAATGAGAAAAACCCCAGCTCACTGGCTCCTGCAGCAGCCTCAGGGCTTTGTGGGGCTTGTGGAAGAGCCCCTCATGCCACGCAGGGCAGTCGGGATCACCCCCCACTGGCAGGAATGGTGAGTGTGGCGTTTTTCTCTTTTTTTTTTTCCTTAAAGGGCCAAAGCTGCAGTAGATAGAGCAGCAATGGTGGGGGGGGTGTGACAGAGGGAGCCCCCCATGCAGCCTGGGGCAGTGGGGAGCAGCAGGGAATCACATCCCACCTGGCAGCACCTAGCGAGTCAGGGGGGGTTCCCCCCCCCCCCCAAGAGCTGGGAGCTGGGGCAGGTAGGACAGCCATTGCTGGGCTGGGAGAGTAGGTGGGGGATGGGCCTGGCTGATTTAGAGATTCAAAGATTCAGCAGCAGCCAAATCTCCAAATCAGATTTGGTCAAATCGAATTGGGGCAGTGATTCGAATCACCAAATAGAATCACTGTCCTCCAAATCGGCTGAATCCGAAGCGAATACTAGCCACTTCACACAGGCCTATTTTTCAGCCACCTACTGCTTGGGATACAGCAGGGATGAGCCAGTGGCACCACTAGGACAGGGCAAATGGAGCAACAGCCTCAGGAACTGATTTAGGGGGTAGGGTGGAAAAAAGCAGTTTATGTTGCAGTCATGTGCCATGATCACAATCGCATGGCAACTAGAAGTCAGCACTGCCCCTGTGCCCTGAGCACCTGGCTGAACCCCTACACTACTCACATGAACCCCTCCTATGTCTAGTGCAAACACAAGGACTGCTATAGTAACAACACCTTGGGCTGCTGCCCAAGTAAGAAAGATTTCTTTCTTTCTTCTCCAGTCACACAAGGGTCACTCAGAAAGAGGTCCTCAGTTTCCAAGCAAAATAATTTATACTTGTAGAAACCAAAAACAAATAAATAAATAAAATTCTACAAATATCCTTGCAGAGTAGGTTTAACCCTTGATAGCTATAGTTTTTTTTTTGTGCTGCTTCCTAATTAAAAACTCAGAACATTTTTCAGTTGGGATTATCCCAAAACAATTCCCTCTTTTTTCACCATCCCTCTATCCTTCCCCACTCCAAAAAAAGTCATTATCCACCAAACCATAAAATCAGTTTTCATATGGCACTGAAAACAAAGCTGATGTAGTTTTGAAGCAGTACAAAATCTGAAAATCCTGTTTCCTCTGTTAGCTATAGCATTATCTGATACTTTTCCTCAGCTACACTGCTTCAGTCTCATAGGATCATAGGAAAGTAGGGATGGAAAGGACCTTACAAGGTCATCTAGCCCAACCTTGACTCAAGGCAGGATCATTCCTAACTAAACCAGGCCAGTCAAATGTATGCCCAACCTGCTTTTGAAAACTTCCAAAGGATGGAGATTCCACAATTTTTCTAAGTAGCCCATTTCCCATTCACATTCAGGAAGTACCTCCTAATCTCCATCCTAATCTCCTTTAAGAGGAGGCTAGATGAACACCTTGCTGGGGTCGTTTCACGCCAGTACTCTTTCCTGCCATGGCAGGGGGTCGGACTAGATGATCTACTCAGGTCCCTTCCGACCCTAGAAACTATGAAACTATAAATTTTCCCTGCTGAAACTTGAGACCCTCGTTCCTAGTCCTGTCCCCTATGGCCACAGAGGAAAGCCCACCTCCATTTTATCATTAAGTGCCCTTCAGGTATTTGAAGACTGCTATCAAATCTACCCTCAATGTTCTGTTTTCCAGACCAGATAACCATAGCTTTCTGGTTAGCCTTCCTTGTAAGCCTTCTCCCCAGACCTCTAATTACTTTTGTTGCTCTCCACTGTCCACATATGAAACTGTGAAGCCCCATACTATACACAGTACTCCATGTGAGGTCTCACTAGTGCTGAATACTCATTTTCTCTTGATTTGCAAGGGAAATGATTCCTGTTAATACAACCCAGTATAGCATTGGCTTTTTATGCAACAAAAGCACACTCTTAACTCATATTCATGTGTGCACATGGTTATTTCATCATAAGTCCAGGACATTGCACTTACCTTCGCTGAATCTCATCTGATTGATTGTATATCATTTTTCCAGTCTATCCAGGTCATTCTGGATCCATCCCTGCCCTTCACAGTGTCTACAACTCCACCTGACTTGATGTCATCTGAAAGTTTGCTAAGCATGTACTCAATCCTGTCCTCCATATCAGTAATGAAGAGAGGCCCAAGAGAGACTCCTTGGAAACTCCACTTGATACTTTCTGACAACAACATATTGAGGCATTGATGATTACTCATTGAACTAAATGATCCAACCAGTTATGTATCCAACTTAGAGTACTTGCACCTAGCCTGTATCTCATTAGCTTGTTAATAAGAATTTTGTGACAGCACCAAAAACTTTGCTAAAGTCAAGGTATATTACATCCATTGATCCCTCTTCCCCCACAGAGACTGTCATCATATCATAGAAGAAAACCGAGTAGGTAAGCATGACATGCTCTTGGTCAATCCATGCTGACTGTTCCTGATCACATTGTTCTCCTCTGGGTGCTTCACAATAGATTGCCTGAGGACCTGCTTCATCATCTTTCCAAGGTATCAAGGTCTTGCTGATTGGTCTGTACTTCCCTGAATCCTCCCTTTTCACTTTCTTAAAGATGGGCACTGTATTTGCCCTTTTCCAATCATCACCTGACCTCCAGAAGTTTTCAAAGAGGATAACCAGTGGCTCTGAAATTACCTCAGCTAATTCCTTGTAGGGTGTATCCCATCTAGCCCTGCCAACTTGAAATCATCTAGCTTCTTTAAATAATCCTTAAACTATTCTTCTAGTACTCTAGGCTATTTGTCTCCTTCCCAATCTTTGCTGCCAACTGCATGTTATCAGGTAGCTGCTCCTATTTGTGAGGACTAAAGTAAAAAAGACATTAAATACTTCAGTTTTCTCTGCATCATCTTTAACTAGATTGCCTTATTCATTCTGTAAGGGGCACATGGTTTCTCTCGTCTTCCTCTTATTTTTGACATATTTATAAAATCCTTTATTGTTTTTTATTTTCCTTGCTAGTTCCATCTCAAATCATGCCTTGGCCTTCCTAATTTTCTCCCTCTATGCTTGTCTGATGCTCTTATACTCTATGACCAAGCTTCTACTTTTTGTAGGATTCCTTTTTGAGTTTCAACTGATTGAAGAGATTCCTATCTAGCCAGGCTAGTTTCCTATTGCACTCCCATTCTTTCATCACATCAGGATAGCTTTCTTCTGCACCCTTAACTGGATCTCCCTAAAGTACAGCCAGAAATCCTGGACTCCTTTCCCCCTCAGATTTGCCCCCCAGGGGATCCTGCCCACCAGGTCCTCGAGTCTGTTTTCCTGAAGTTCATTGTCCTAATTCTGCTGTTCTCCTTCCTTCATCCCAGTAGAATCATGAACTCTATTATTTCATGGTCATTGTCACCCAAGTCACCTTACATCTACACATTCTCACCCAATTCTTCCCTGTTTGTAAGCAGTAGGTCAAGTAGCTTCCCATATAGTTGGCCTCTCTACCATCTATACCAAAAAGTTATCCCCAACATACTCCAGGAATTTGTTATTGGGCTGCCTGTGCACCTCTGTGTTTCCCTCCCAGTAGATGTCCTGATAATTGAAGTCCCCCATAAGAACCAGGTTTTGCAATCTGGAAGCTTCTGTCACTTGTTTAAAGAAGACTGGGTTCACTTTCTCCTCCTTCTGTCTTGGTAGCCTATAGCAGATGCCTATCATGATGTCCCCCCTGCTGCTCTCCTCTCTAATCAATACCCAGAATTTTTCAATAGACCTATCCTCTACTTAATACTGAACCTCTAAACATGTGTACAGCACCTTTTATATATAGGACAATAGCTCCTCCTTTTCCCCCCGTCTATCTTTCCTGAACAAGGTATACTCATCCATGACAGCGTCTCACTGGCGCTCAGGCTTGTCTCGCCACTGTGCCACCTGGCACCCATCAATTGCTGCCCCCCTGCTCTGGGGCTCCTCACTGCCCTCTTGCTCTGGGGCGGGGGTCAATGCACCCCAAATGCGGTGTCCTCTCCGGTGCCAGGGTCCCCACGCTATCATGGAGCCCCTATGAGGCCTCCTCCAACCCCTAATAGCCTCACCTGGTCCTCCGGTATTACAGCAACAACAAAACAATAACACAAGCCCCGGGCTATAACATAAAGCTAAACCACTTGGCTAACCTCCTTCTGAGTCACCTTCTGCAGGTGCTCCATCCCTCACTAGCGTAACTGACTGCTTGAGTTCAGGCCTTACTCCTTTTCTTAGTCAGGCACCACTGCTTCTCCTTGGCTGCTAGCTAAGACCCCCACCCTCGGCCTTCAGCCTGAACTTTATAGAAGTCAGCCCTGCCCCTTTTGGTCAGCTGACTCAACAGGTGTGGGCCCCTAGCTCCTCCTGGTTGCCCTGGCAACCAGCACCTGATGGCCATTCCTGCTCTTCAAGCAGCAGGCACTTTAGTGCCCTGCTACAGTTCCCCATACTTCTCACATTAGTATATAAATAATGAACTGTCCTATTCTCTCCCTGAAAGCATTGCTAAGGTTTCCATTATTGCTTCCCCTTACTAAGTCTGTATCCAGATCCCCAGGCTATTTGGGCACTTTTACACGTGCTCCAGTGGGGGAGGCACTTTAACTGAAATGACACCAAGAGCTGCTCTCATTAAAGCACTGCAGCATCTCATGTGTCAGCGTACTCGCACTTAAAATGGCAGCATGTGCACTTAAACGAAACCTTGTTGAATGAGCTTTAATTCAAGCCCCACCCCACCCCCCATTTTGAAGTACAGGGATGTTGATACACAAGATGTGGTGACTGGCTGGAGTGCACTAATTACCACACTCCAGCAGACTCGATTACTCAAGTCTGCTCCAACATGCTGTAATTACAGCACGTCAGAGCAGCCTTGTAGCACGTATACAGGCATATCTCTGGGTTTTTGTATCCATCCCACAGTGAACCTAATTAAAAACCCTCCTCACGAGGTTAGCAAGCTTGTACAGACAGCTTTAAACTAGATTCACCAGGGGATGGAGACAAAAGCCCAGAGGTAATGGTATCATGAAGTAATAGAGAGGAGTTCAGACCACTATTTCTAAAAATAACAGAAAAGACACAACAGGGAATTGCACTCAAAAGATTTAAGTGCCTGCAATCATGAGAACAATAGCAAAGGTTGAAGTCTTCTACGCTGTATGACCCATATGGCACAAGTCCTCTAATTCAGCAGTGTTTCCAGTATAACTTAATTGTGTTTTCATCCAATATTCCCAACATTTTATCCAGCACTCTTTAAAGAACTAAAAAACTGAGGTAGAAAAAATAGTCTGTGCCCAGAAATAGGAGTAATAGATTTTTGCTCTCAGAATCCTTGCATATTTGATCAGCTTTTCACTTGCTTAACTAATTGCCTGCAGTTCCACTTCTTTGTATGACCAGAACTGCCCCAAACTGAATTGCAAGATATTTGTATCCACCCAAGCCTGACTGGGATCCAGAAAGTAGGTACAGTAGCACCTACATTATAGTTGCTTTTGTTTTAGAGCATGGCTGATGAGGAGGAAAAGATAGTGGTTCCACTGTTCTGCTGCCTGTCTTTTATATGGCTGCAGGTGTGGCAGACCTGGACTTCATTCCCTTGTCAGCCTGAGAGTATTTAAAGCCACATTTCCCACCTAGGAGAATGTCTTTACCACCATACTATCAACTACCTTGGGTAGAAGTAGGTACCCTCTGATCCTCCTGCTGAAGCTGTGCTACTGTACAGAAATGAACTTAAGATTCATGAGTGTAGATTTTTTTGTGAAGTAATATTACCAATTGGCTGTTACTTAGATTCCTCTGGAACACACTTGCTACCTTTATTTATTTAGTTTTTTCAGACAAAGGGTTTTTTTTGTTTGCTTCACCCTTTTTGCGTGTTTGAAATGCTATACCCACCTTCCACACTCATACTACTCATAACACTTTTGAGACATTACCTTACCACATCTTAGGTATTCCACCAATTTGATATCAATACAGTGGATCCTTGAATGATGTAAATCTATGTGAAGTTCTAATGAAACATGTATATCAGCTGAGACCATTGCCCATCAAGCACTGCTTGTGCAAAGTATCTAGCCTTGACTTTCACCTACCCTAGTTCAAGTAAGTCAGTGCCACAGTTTTTGTAATTTAGCTAAATGACATTCTTGACATGACTGCCTTTTACAGAATATTCTTAGAGCTAAATCAGTCAATTTAAATTGCTGCCTCACCATTGCAGTGAACTCAGTGGATGCTGAGCATGCCATCTCAGTGTACAGACATGTGTTCTCCCCCAGAGACAGAGGCTGCCTGCTGCAACTGCAGCATGCTAACATTTAATAGCATAAACTGCCTATCTCACGGTTAGCATTCAGTTCCAGTAAACTCTTTTTTATAATGTCATTTAATAAAGGGTATATAGCTGGTATTAGTTATAATTCATGTTGTATATAGCTTTATTTTAATAAGATATTTCAGTTTAGAATTTAAGTGCTTAGATTGCTTAATAATGCATCAATTAATGGCTTCCACAAGCTTAATCCCCCGATTAAGTCTGCAGAAGCCATTAAGGGAAACATTGTTAAGCAATTAAGCCACAGTTTCAGGCCATCTGGCAATCTCTGGGGCGGGGCAGAACTACCAGGGCCCCTTGGCCAATCAGAGATGCATGGGGAGGGAGAGAGGCTGCTGTGCTCAGCCTGTGAAAATGCTGGCCCTGGTATCTGCCCATGAAATCAGCTAGCTGCCTCCTCAATTTCAGTAGACCTCTAATTATGGTCCTTGCTCCTGGGATTGCTCATGCATTATATATTTAACAGGCATTGGATAAAAAGCAGAAATAATGCTGGCAGTGGAGTCTGGAATCCAGAACTACCCCCAACTTCCATCAGCCAATACCCTAACTACTAGGCCATAAAGTTATGCTCCTCCTTGCTTGCTTTGCTGTTGGCCTGATATCATGAATCTTCTGTGCACCACACTCAAAAAAGACACGGATAATTTTGAAAGCGTTCAGAGAAGGGCCATAAGAGTGATTACGGGCCTGGAGGACAAACCTTGTGAGGAAAGACTAAGGCATCTGGGACTGTTCAGCCTGGGGAAGAAAAGAATGAGGGGAACTTGGTGGCCATCTATAAATATGTAAGGGGTGTATACTGGGAGCTAGGAGAAAAACTGTTCACTAGTGTGCCCCAGAGAAGGACAAGGAACAATGTCCATAAACTGTTAGAGGATGGTTTTAGATTGGATGTAAGGAAGAACTTCTTTACAGTAAGGGTGACCAGAATATGGAACAGATTTCCTAAGGAGGTGGTGCAGTCCCCAACTTTGGAAGTCTGCAAGAGGAGACTGGCCAGACACCTTGCTGGGATCATTTGATCTCATAGATTTCATAGACATTAGGGTCTGGAAGGGACCTCACAAGATCATTGAGTCTACTCCCTCTGCCATAGGCAGGAAGTCTGCTGGGGTCAAATGACCCCAGCAAGATAAACATCCAAACGCGTTTTGAATGAGTCCAGAGTAGGTGCTTGCACCATCTCTGGGAGGAGTCTGTTCCAGACCCTGGACACATGGACTGTAAAAACGTTTTTTCTTATGTCCAGTCTAAATTGGCCTTCTAGGAGTTTGTGGCCATTAGACCTTGTTATCTCTTGGGGAGCCTTGGTGAACAACTGTTCTCCCAGGTCTTGATGCACCCACCTTATATACTTATAGGCAGTCACCAAGTCCCTCCTGAGCCTTCTCTTCTCCAGGCTGAAGAGTCCCAAGTTCCGCAGCCTCTCCTCATAAGGCTTGCCCTCCTGGCATTTGATCATATGGGTGGCACGCCTTTGGACTCTCTCAAGCTTATCCATGTCCCTCCTGAAGTGAGGGGCCCAAAACTGGACTCAGTACTGCAGCTGTGGCCTCACTAAGGCTGAGTAAAGTGGGAGGATGACATCCCTGGTTGTGCTTAAGACGCATAAGTGGATGCACACCAGTGTTTGGTTTGCTTTGCCAGCCATGGCATCACACTGGTGGCTTATGTTCATCTTGTGGTCAATCAAGACCCCCAACTCTCTTTCAGTCATGGTGTTAGCAAGCATAGCACTACTGAGCCTATAAGTATGCCGCTGGTTCTTCCTCCTAAGGTGGAGCAACTTTCACTTCTCTACATTGAAAGCCAGCACGTTTTGGTCTGCCCACTTTGTGAGTATGTGCAGGTCAGCCTGTATCCCATGTTTGTCTTCCAGTGTAACCACCTTCCCCCATAGTTTAGTGTCATCCACAAACATTGCCAGTCTGCATCTGACACCCAAATCCAGATAATTAATGAAGATGTTGAAGAGTACTGGCCTGAATACTGAGCCCTGAGGACACCACTGGTCACCTTACACCACATTGATTCACTTCCATCAACTAATACTCTTTGGGTCCGACCCTGGAGCCAGTTCCCCAGCCATTGGGCCATGAGATGATCAAGGCTGCAGCTCCCCAGATTAACCATGAGGACATCATGAGGAACTACGGCAAAGGCTTTCTTGAAATCCAGGTATATGACATCAACCTCATCTCTCTTGTCCAGGTAATGCAACACCTGGTCATAGAAGGAGTTGAGATTGGTCAGGCAAGACCTGCCAGTAACAAATCCATGTTGCCTGGCATTCAGAAGGTTGCCTTCTGTTAGCTTGTGGCTGATGGATCCCTTGATGATTTTCTCGAAGATCTTTCCAGGGATGGACATCAGATTGATTGGCCTGTAATTCCCTGGATCTTCCTTCCTTCTTTCTCGAAGATTGGGACAATGTTGGCTCTTTTCTAGTCTTCCAGAACCTCACCTGAGCACCACAAATTTTCAAATATCTTTGCCATAGGGTGTGCTATGATGTCTGCCAGCTCCTTCAAGACTCTTGGGTGCATTCCATCTGGGTCCGCGGACTTATGGATGTCTAGCCTCTTGATGATGTTCCCTCACCTAATCTATGGAAATTGTGGGCCCATCTCCTGCTCCCTGGGTGTTTTGCATCCTGTCTAACAGTGTGACCCCCATGGGTGGGTAGAAAACTGACACAAAGTAATCATTTAGGAGATTGGCCTTTTCTTAGACATCAGACGTCAGCTGCCCCATTTGATCTTGCAGGGGTCCAACGTTGCCCTTGTTCTTTCTCTGACTTCCCACATATCTGAAGGACTTTTTTGTTGTCCTTGATTCCTGTGACTAGCCTGAGTTTGGTTTCTGCCTTGGCTTTTCTGAACCACTCTCTACATGTGCAGGCTAGTGCTGAGTAGTCCTCCTTGGTGATGCTTCCTGTTTTCCATCTAGTGTAGGCTTCCCTTTTAAGTTTCAGGAGGCCCAACAGTTCCCTGTTTAACCAAGGGGGTTTCCCTGCCTAGAACAGGGTAGTTAGACTCAATGATCTTTCAAGGACCTAGCCAGCCCTATAATTTCTACGTTGCCTCTTCATATCTTGCTTATAATTAGTTCTAAGTGCCCGATCTTCATCTCTTGAGTACAGACAGAAATTATTCCTCTGTGTCCTAGCTTTCCGGTAGGAAGCTATTTGTGAAGGAACTAATCTAGGAACCAAAAACTCTGAATGGTTCCTAAACTGTTCAATGCCTCTTCATCCCCATTTCATGTGCATGTCTCCTTTTATACCTATAATGGTATGAACAAATGTACATATGGAGTTGTTTCAAAAGGGTAGCTGCTGTGCCCAGCAGCTGTTACATTATAATAGTTATGTACAGACAAGCTGGGAATGATACTCATGTAGGAAAACTGCTTCAACTTCAACTCTGGATGAAGTAGGGTTAAAGTTGAAACAGTTTTGCTACCTTTACATCCTTCCTAGCTTGTTTACAGGTAACTGTCAGAACAGCTGTTGTCCCTCCTGCCTTTTGAAACAGTTCCAAATGTATGTTTGCCCATACCCAAAGAAAGAGAGAAAATTTGTCCAAAATTTTTAAATATCCTGGAAATTATGGATGCATGCATGATTTTAATTACAAGCAAAGTGCTACAAAAACAGAAATTACATCATCTTATTTTTTGCCAATCCAAACAAATATTGTCAATGGCAGCAGCTCTAGTGAATTTGTGTAATATTTTTATAATACAGGCATTTAGCAGAAGTGACTGAAGCTAATGTAAATCTCCGCATTTTTCAGCTCTGGACCATAGCTGTGGGTTCTCCATTAGATTTTAAGAGCTCTAACCTTTTGCTTTGTACAGCTTGTGACTGTGCACTTTTGGGGAACATAATCAGCCAGATTCTTTCAGCATTGCTGAAGATGATAACAGCTGCAGTGTGAGCACTGCCATTACATTCAGTGGGCTTCCATGCAGCATAAAGTATTGTTGACAGTAACAGTGGTAGAATTCAGCTCACTAAAAATATAAGCTGGGATACAGCTTGTTCCTGTATGGCCAAAAAAAGCCTTCTTAATATTAAGTGAGAAATTCGGTCCTCTAAATTTTGCCTTAATGTTAGTTGCTGCTAGATTTTATTAAAAATTTAGGAAAGAAATATCAAGTCCACAAACCCAGTTACCTTTAAAAATGTTAGAGCAATGCAGAATTGGCTATTACTTACCTTTCTGAATATAGAGCAATAAAGTTTTAGGACTCTTTCTGTCACTGCACCTGACTGTCTTTGTTGCAGGTCTGTGCAATGACACAAGGCTAAATTCATCACTGGTATGCCTAGGTGTAACATTAGTGGAATTGTATGTCTTGTACCAGTGGGAAAGTAGTCCCACAATGTTCAAAAGAAAAATGTTTTATATAATAAAATAGAATCTGGTGATATGCGTCTTTTTTTTTTTTTTTTTTTAATTTATGGCTGGAAACCATTCAGAGAACAGAGTTCCTCAGTGGCCTTTTACAATAGCTGCTTCACTAATGAACATCTGGATTTTTTGCTACAGTTCTATTGTTTACCTTCTAATCCGTATTGCATTAGACCTTTATGTGTTCATGATAAACTGGCAGCAAAGGCTGCCTTAAATAGAAACAGAGGATGAAAACAATTTTTCCATTAGCAATACATTTCCCTTTGGAGTCTGAAGTACATTATTGGTTTGTTCCAGGATTGGAAACCCCAAGTAAACTGCCTTCTATTTGTGAAGCATTATTATTATAGCTTCTATCAAGAGATTTTTCTTTAAAATAAAACCTCAAAACTATTCCTGTACACAAATTAAACTAAGATAAAATATTTATAGATGCACATAAGCACCACACTGCCATCAGTTATACTGAAAAATACATTCATGTAAATTACTTAATTGACTGACAAAAATCATTAGGAAACACACCAAAGACTGTTACTAGAAGCAGTTCTATTCTAGTTCATCCCTTCTTCAGGGAAAAAGTAGAATGAAAGAGTTACAGCTTACTTGTTCCTATATATTATGTCCTACTGGGAGAAGGTAGGGACCATGAGCTACATTTTAAACCATTCTCAGTGGCCAAGTCATGGAGTGTGTCATCTTGTTACATTCTTAGAGCAATCAAAATAGGAAGCTGTTTATTTTATATATATATATACATCCTATATATATATATCCTATTTTTTCATATTCTGATGTGTGTATATATGTAAAGACCACTACATTTATGGCTAAATCATTCTCTTCTTGAACATCTTTCTGTTGACTTTAAGGGTGTTGAAGAAAGCACCTTCTTCATTTGGGTCCCCTAGTCCTATTTAATTTTATCAGTGGTAGTTTTCACATAAGAAAGCATTGAAAGTTTTGCCCTTACTGTAGGTCACTATTCTTTCTGGTAGCATGAAAGTCTGAAGTTATTTTGCTTCCTGAAAGTCTTAGCAGATGAATAGTTCTAAGAAATGTTGAAATCTTTTTTCTTGAATGGGATTTTCAAAAGAGTCTATATGACTTAATAGCAGAAGTTCTAAAGAGTTTAATGATTAGCATCCTTCAAGTTCTGGAGGTAATATGGGAGACCTCTACTTATGACATGTATTAGTAGTTCGTTTTGTTTGGAGTTCTAGGCACCTTATTTGTGTCTTACATATATCTACAATGTTATATAGCACACACAGAATTGTGTGTTCTATTAGGACATTCCCAACAGTCAAAGAACCATGCAAACGGCAAACACCACAAGACCAGTGAAGAGGTGAGACAATGAACATTCCCATAGATAAATTTAAACATGCACTTTTTAAATATAAGATAGCATCACTAGAAAAAGTGGTTTTATACTGAAGGCCTTGATGAATGGGATCAATATAAGCACAACATGTAACTTCACCCTTAATTAGAAGACTTTGTAGTATTGATACCTAGTTAAGTGTAAACTGGCAATTAATTAAGTAAATATGATGCTGAGACCCATTTTATTACACTTATAAAATCATACTATGACCACAGAGCCATACTTGTTACAAATGGTGTTGTATGAGCTGTAATGCAAGATTTTGAACACAAAAGATTCTTTTTCAAGTATCTTTGGACTAGAAATTTCTCTACCTTCTTTATTCAGCTCCATTCAATTTTTCTGTAATGTCACTGTCTTTTATTTATTTATTTATTTATTTTTAAGGGCCCTCATTTCCAGTGGTATTTGAAAGAGCTCACAAGTCACAGCTGCTAAGTATTATGAGGCACATTTAATTATAGCCAGGATTTTAACTCCTTTCTAATTTTCTGGGAAGATGCTTATTGAATCATGTAATTTCTCAAAAATGGCCTGAACATAGGAGAGAATATTTTTTTGGAAACTATGAGGTTAACTAGCAAAGAAGTGAGAGTTAGGAGACATTTAAGGAAATGTGGTAGTTAATTTTTAAAAGCTAGTCTCATTTGGATTTTTTTTGGTCAAGTTAGAGTCAATGTCATCATGTAAGAATTCAAACATGGGAGTATGGGCATAAAACTGCAGCACTGCAGCATTTATCCAAATACCATGCATTCAAATTATTCAGCTATTCAAAGGAAGAATGTTTCAAGAACCTGCACAATGTGTGGTACTAGGGAGGGCAATGGCAACTAAAATGGAGAGAAATAGTCTAACACCGGAAAAAAAAAATCAAAATAATTCAGATATGGAAAAAATGGAAATCTACTACTAAACTTGCCTTAGATAAGCAATGTCCAATTTCTCAGTGGTTGTGGGCCGTGCTGCCTGCAAGGGCAGTGGCAGGAAGTAGAAGCTGGAGGAGGAGCCCCAGAAATCCTAATGGCCTAAAAGGAACAAGCAATGATAGCAGCAGCATCTGGAGTTGGAGCAAGACAGCAGTGTGATGGGGTGGGGACAGAGTAGCACCCAAACCCATGTGAGGAAGCACAGGGAACCAAGCAGGGCCATGCGTTAACCAGTCACAGGCTGCATGCAGCCCACGGACCACAAGTTGGACAGCCCTGCTTTAGAATATGTCATTGAAGTATGTTCATTCAGTGTGCATTTTATTAAACAAATCCTGGTTAGCTTGGCTAATTGACACTCCAGCAGGTTGCTGTAATAAAGTCTCATGCTGGGAGGTGATTGGCACCAGTGTTATAATTTCAGAGGAATGTCTGGCAGATGTCACAAGCCTCAAGGCAGTAAATCAAAACTATAACTAGAAAAGTTTCTAGACCTTTATTTATGAAGACAGCCTTCAAAACATAGAGTGACTGCAAGGCTTGTAAAATGGTCCTTCTCCTAAGGAGAGTGAGAATCACTTCCTCCTGAAAATCACAATGATTTCTAGGGAAAAATCACTTTAGTAACAACCTCATCATCTTTCACCCACTCTTTTTCCCACAAGCACCAGATTTCCTCCCCAGGAACCTAGCAGCTGTCATTTTTCACACACACAAGCAAACATAAGATAAAGAATGGCAGAACATCCTCCCTCCTGCCTTTGCATCTCCACAACAGTAATGAAAGACACTGATGACACACACTCATCTTTGAACCACTATTCATGATCTTCCATTCAATTTAACTTTGTTTCAAATATGAATCAGCTCCAATGTTTCTTAAACAGAATTCATAACAGTGTTACAAGTCTGGTGAAGACAATCAAGGAGCTTTGTCTGCAAAAGAATTCCTGGTTACTTTTTGTTTGCTCTGTTCAACAAGACCTAGTTTTTACTCTTCATTTATTACCTACTTGGTTTTTAGTTCATAGATATAAATTCTCCTTTGATATTCCTAAATAGCTTCCAAACTCATTCAGTGGTATACACATTTTACTTTGCCCTTTAGCCTATTCTTCACCAACTTCTTCATAGGTTTTAAAACCTGCCCTTTTGGAGTTCATATTGTCACTGTTCTACCCTTTTGTAAAAGTTGGAAACATTATGCTCTTCTTAACACCCTGGGCCAAATCTTTATACTGCCAAAGTTTGGCTTTCCTTTACTGTAATTGAGGGAAGCCAGTTTATACCAGTGAACGGTTTGGCTCTATAATGTTGTAGTCCCTTGCAGCCTTTTCCAGATTTTTAGCTAATTAAATGAAGTCTTCCAAACCTCACTAAGTAGCCTCCATCCCAACTTTTCACATTCTATTTTTTTCTGGGCAAACAAAGTGTTTTAAGTCTAATACATATAGACAAGAGAAACTTGTTCCATATGGGGTAATGCTGCAGAACTTTAATTTTAACAGTAAGGAAAAGAGCACATTAGTAGTGTCTCTCACTGCTCCTGCTTTCCTTTTTGGCAAGAATTGCTACTCTGAGCCAGCAGTTGTTTAATGCTATTAAATTTATGGGTAGTGAAAGTTGTTGAATTTTCAAATAACCGGGAATATAAATTATCAGAATTTTTTTGCACAGTCAGGCAGGGAAGTTATTTTAGAATATTTTAGTAAAAATGTGTTTATTTTTTAACATTTGCCCACATGACTGTAGGATAACAAATCTCTTCACACTTGTGGCCACAATGCCCATAGTTTATGCACCAGAAAACACTAGGGTAGACAAGAGGGGCAATATGTCACCAGCAGCGGGCTCCATGTGGATCACACAGTCAGTTAGAGCAAAAAACAATTTCTTTTTTATTGGGTGGCTGCAATCCATCAGGTCAGTTCCCGCAAAGTTTGATGCATGTTTTTTAAACTTGTGCTGTTCTGGCTGAGGCTATGTACAATATCAGACGCAAGGAGCAACACAACAGCTAGAAACAAATCCCAACTCAGCAGAATTCAGGTGTTCTCAAGAGTGGATCACTGATGTGAAATAACTACTTAACAGAGCTGGCGACAGAGAAGAATACAAAGTATTTGGAAAGATGTTTTATGCTTTTAAACTTTTTGGCCAATGTTGTTTTCAGACAAGGGTGACATAAGCTAAGAACCAAAATAAAAGCAGCTTGATTTTCAGAGACAGAAGGAGTGTCTACACATGCACATTAAAGTGCATTAGCCCAATTTAAGGTGCATTAATGGTGCACAGCTACATATGCATGCTCTTAATGTGCTTTAAAAATGGCAATTTTAGGTTGAGCCTAAATTTGATACCTGCCTAAAGCATGTATCAAATTTATGCATGAATAGCTAAGTCGCATTAGTGAACGTGTAGACGTGCTAATATGCATTAACATGGGGTATGTCATAGTTTCATAGCAGCTAGGGTCAGGAGGGACTTGATCATATCATCTAGCCTAACCCCCAGCCACAGGCAGGAATGAATGCTGGGTTCACAAGACCCCAGACAGGTGATCATCTAACTTCTTTTTTAATTTGCCCAAGGTAGGGGCGAGGACCACTTCCCTAGGAAGTTTGTTCTAGATTCTGGCCACCCTAACTGTAAAACATTGCCTTCTGATCTCTAACCTAAACCTATTCTCCACCAGCTTATTACCATTGTCCCTCATCACCCCAGGTGATGCTGCGGAGAATAGGGCTCTTCCTATTTGCTGATGATCTCCCCTGATGAGTTTGTCGGCAGCCACCAGGTCCCCCCTCAGCTTCCTCTTGCCGAGGCTGAATAGACTCAGGTCCCTCAGTCTCTCCTCATAGGGCCTGTCCTGCTGCCCTCTCACCAAATGGGTGGCCTTCCTCTGAACTCTCTCTAGGCTGGCACATCCTTTTTAAAGTGCGGCACCCAGTACTGGATGCAGTACTCCAATTGCGGCCTGACCAATGTCGCATAGAGGGGGGGTATCACCTCTCTGCACCAGCTTGAGATGCATCTTTGGATGCATGACAAGGTATGGCTGGCCTTGCTGGCTGTGGTCTGGCATTGGCGGCTCATCTTCATCTTGGAGTCAACAATGACTCCAAGATCCCTTTCCACCTCTGTGCTTTCAAGAGGGGAATGCCCCAGCCTGTATGTATACTGTGGATTCCTTCTCTCAAGGTGCAGCACCCTGCATTTGTCTACGTTGAACCCCATCATATTCTCATCTGCCCACTTTTGTAGTCTGCCTAAATCTAGTTGTAGCCTCTCTCTCCCTTCAAGTGTGTCCACCTCGACCCATGTCTTAGTGTCATCAGCAAACTTGGACAACGTGTTTTCAACCCCCTCGTGCAAGTCGCTGATAAAGATTCTAAACAGTGCAGATCCGAGGACCAAGCCCTGGGGGACCTCACTGCTCACATCTCACCAGGTTGAGTACAACCCATCCACCACTATTCTCTGGGTACGCCCCATCAGCCAATTTTTCACCCAATCAACTGTAGGCATCAATGCCACAGTTGCCTAATTTACTGATGAGAATGGGGTGAGAGACAGTGTGAAAGGCCTTCTTAAAGTCTAGAAAGACTACGTCCATGGCGACACCATCATCCAAGGATTTAGTTACTTGGTCATAAAAGACAATCAGGTTGGTCAGGAAGGACCTGCCTTTGATGAACCCATGCTGATTACCTCCGAGCATGATCTCTCCTGCTGGCCCCCCACAGATGTGCTCCTTGATGATTCTCTTCAAGATCTTCCCGAGCACCAAAGTGAGGCTTACAGGCCTATAGTTACTTGGGTCCTCCTTCCTCCCTTTCTTAAAAATTGGGACCACATTAGCTAGTTTCCAATGACCATGAACGCTCATACAGCCAGGCCAAGCGCTCCGCTATGACCCCTGCCAGCTCCCTCAACACCCTTGGGTGGAGGGCATCTGGACCTTCAGATTTAAAAATGTCCAGCCCTTCCAAAAGATCCCTAACTACATCTGCACTGACCAAAGGCCTGAAAGAGCTATCCCCAAGACTGGCCCTACCTCTGGTAGCAGGGATGTCTCAGTCCCTGTTCAAGAAAACAGAGGCAAAGAAACTGTTAAAAATATCAGCTTTTTCATCTGGCGTAGCCACAAGATTACCATTTGAATCTTGCAGAGGCCCTACATTGCCTGGTGCCCTCTTCTTGCTCCCAATGTACTTGAAAAAGGACTTTTTGTTGTCCTTAATCCTGGACACTAGCCTGAGTTCCATCTCTACCTTGGCCTGCCTAATAGCCCTCCTACACTCCTGGGCAGAGGAGGAGTACTCCTCCTTGATGATAGCTCCTCCCTTCAACTGGTTGTATGCCATCCTTTTAGTCCTCAGGCATTGCTGAATGCCCTTGCTGAGCCAAGCGGGTTTCTGAGCACTCTTACCTCCCTCATTTCTCTCAGGGACACTTACCCTTTGGGCCTGGAGGATCGTTCCCTTAAGGTATGACCATCTCTCATAGACTCCCATCTCCTCTACCTTCTGGGACCTCAGTGCCTCCCACACTAATCTCTGAAGCTCATTGAAGTTGGCCTTTCTGAAGTCAAGGGCTTTAGTCTTGCTGTAAGTCCTTTACACCATGTGCTGGATAGTGAATTCCAGCAGGTGATGACTGTTATTGCCCAGGTGGTCAAGGACCTGCAGTCCCCTCACCAGGTCATCCCCAGTGGCCAGGATCAGGCCCAGCAAGGCATTACCCCTAGTGGGGCTGTACAGCTCCTGGATAAAGTGAAGGTCCTGTAATATAGCCAGGAACCTACGTGAGCGGTCAGACCTGGCTGTCTGCTCCTCTCAGCAAATGTCTGGGTAGTTTAGGTCACCCATGACAATAACATCCCTTGACCTAACCGCCTCCGTAAGCTGACAAGAGAAGTCCTGGTCCAGCTTTTCCCCATGACTTTAGTCCCAAGTCGGTCCACACACCACATTAATATGGCTTAGTGCGTGCATGTGCCTAAATCACCTTAATGCACATTAGGCTAATGTGCATTAAATTTAGGTGTGCATAAAAGCATGTGTATATGCCCCCAAATCACTCAGATTAATGGAAGACAAATGAAAGATGCTAAATTGACTGCAACTTCTACATGCTCAGTGCCTTGGAAAATAGGATTGATAATTTAGATGCCTGAATATTAATTTCAATGCCTACCCTTGAACACTCAGGGTTGATGTTTTTTG
Source organism: Crocodylus siamensis (assembly GCF_052110815.1). NCBI lineage: Eukaryota > Metazoa > Chordata > Crocodylia > Crocodylidae > Crocodylus > Crocodylus siamensis. The sequence goes on along the minus strand of NC_143397.1, from coordinate 129,161,113 downwards.
CCATTACTCTTAAATGAGTCTTCTGATTTTTTTTAAATTAGCAAATAAGCATTGAATGATCACTGACCCTAGCTACTACAGTACAAGCCCCAGAGTGCGCATTAATAAATTATGTACAATCAGTTTTCCCATGAGCTATAGTCCTTTCACTCCAGACTCACCTCACAATTTTTAAATAACATAAAACTAATCTCTTCATGTTATAGTGAATGCTCTTACACATTTTTTCAGTTTTCTGAAGCACGTCTCTACTGCCTCCCTACTCAGCCTATGACCCCGGTGAGAAAAAAGCCCATTCAATTGCTCCCATTATGCCCACACCCAAGCCTGGAAATTAGAGTAAACAACTCAGAAGAGTCCTGAGTGCAAGCCACAGCTAGTTACCTTAGTATTTGTAGTTACTGAAGTAGCATAAGAAAAGTACTTATAGGCAGCATTCTTCTTACTAAACTCCCAATGTTTCCTATTTCAATCAATGAAGAAGCTTTAATGACTCTTACACCAATCTCAGTTTTTGTTTGATTGTGCAATAAAACTCAACATTTTTTTCAGACACGTTTTCAAGATTTCAATAGTAGCATAGATCCCAGGTGCTTCACATGATTAGGTTTTTAAGCCTTCTGCTGGGGTTTATGAACTGGCCCAGGGATTGCAGAGCCACACTCCATGGCGCCACAAGAATACTGACGTATTCCAGCTGGTTACCGCAGCTTTTGTTTCAAAGGCCACCACCTCTCCAGTCAGCTATGTAGGCTGACTGATGAGAAGCAGCAACCTATCAAGTAAAAGCCACAGCAAACTGCAGAGGGCTTCATCCTTAATTTAGTAACCTACTGCAAGCTAAGCAGGTTGTGAATTGTCCAAATATGCATGAGTTTCTACTGCAACAGTGAAGTTTTAGTGAAAAAAAATCAGAAATTCACAAAATCTCCACAATCAAGAATCAGTCCTTATTTCCTTTTCCTCGAAGGATTGGTACAATTTATTATTGAACACTCAGCCAGACAAACAAGACCTGCATGGGGTGCATATGATAGCATACTAGTACTATGGCATTGCCAACTGATTTGTCTCCACAATCCCACATTGATATCCCATTCCAAACAAAATACAGACAAGAAACTCCATAATTTAACAGGCTTATTAATGTGTATTTCTTAATAATTAATAATGAATTCACTAATAAAAGGAGATAACATAACAATGCATTTTGCAAACTCTAAAATGCTTTAGAGAACTGAATATATATCTTATGAAATGCACTTCACATATCATCTAAATACAGCCCTGTTTAATTTAGGGGGAACAAACACCTACTATAAAGTTGCTAGCAACACATCAGGTAAGAAACAATTTATGGAACTAGGCAGCATTCCCTTCTGGGGTCTTAGCCATTTAAGACTGAGGACACTAGAAAAGAGAGAGATGTGCTGCTTGAACTTTGCATCTACACAGGGAGAGTAGGGCCAAGCTAGGAAAGGGGCTGAAAAATCTAAATAATTATGTTGCTCATTTCATTGCCTCTAAAGTGGAGGAATCTTATCCATTTGGCTAATCTCTACATGACTTTTGATCAGAGAAAAGTACAGCTGAGAAACTGAGGCACAGATGCACAGGTTGCCAGGATAGGAGTCATTTGACCCTGTCACAGAGACAATTAAAGGAATGGGGAAATTTAGGAATATAATAACCTATATTGGAATTTAGCCAAGACACTGAAGCAGATGCACAAAGCTCTTGCAAGGATTCTTTTGTGTATTCTTTATCATTTTAATATCTTCTGTTATACCATATGCTCTACCATTTCAATCATTCCAATATACTTTGCAAAAGAGGTAAAAGAAAATGTTGACAAAACATTTACAGAGATTAAATTCCCTAAGGATCTTTTAGTCCTGGATTTTACAGGCACTAAATTTTTCAAAATGCTGGTAGACTTAAATAATCCTGGGGAAAACACTACTTCCTTCAAAGGCAGCTTGAGGCACAATCCACAGTTCTGTACCCAATGATAGAAGGCAGTCTAAGGCAGTGCTTCTCAACCTTGTTAGATTCAAGGCACCCCTTAAAAAATGCCTACTCTTGGTTTTCACCAATTTTTTGCCACCAAAAAGATAATAGAGCAATTCTTTTGTTGCAAAGTCCAAAAGACAACAGGTCATAATGCTTTTGACACTATGGATTCCTGTTTAAAAACTCTAGGTTTACCTTGTGAAGCATGCCTGTATACCTAATAGCGGTAATATGCAATAGCACCCTGGTTGAGAAGCACTGATTTAAAGATAATTCAACATTGAATCTGAAAATCCCACAGGGAGGCATGTGACAAGAGATGCATATGTTCCACCTAGGGAACTTAGGACCAGAAAGGGGCATGGCTAAGAGCCTAAACATGCAGGTAAAGGCATGATGGGATCAAATACACAAACAGCACAATCGCACCTCCTGCTATGCCACAAGTGTATGGCAGGAGGCATGATTGTGGGATCATGCATTCAGTCTCATTGCACTTTATTACCAGTACAAGAGGAGCCTGATCCCAGGCTTTCCCTGCACTGGCAAGAAGCAAGCTCCCACAGCTGGGAGCTTCCTCAGTTAAACAGCTTCATGTACCCCCGCAAGGCAGCTGGTACTCCTGGCTGCCAGGACTCAACTGGGTAGCAGCACCCAGCCTTCACAGCTTCTGGATTCTGGGCCCCCATCCTGCTGAGATCCAGAATTAACAGCTACTTGCAGGACTCCTTGCCCTGGTTGGGCACCCCCGTGGCTCCCCATCCTGGGACTGAGGAAGATCCCCATCACATGGGTTTAATGGCCCAGTGAGGGGCTGGGATTAGAATGCAGGACTAAACAGAGCCCCCCAGCCCTGCTTCCCCTTGCCCCCCAGCCTTGCTGCCCCTGCCCCCCAGCCTCACTGCCTCTTGCCCCGCACCCAAAGCCCCCCAGCCAGGCCTCTGTGGCTGTCAGCAGCTACCCAGAACCTGGGCCAGCTGCAAACATTTTCCTCTCTGCCCCAGCCCCAGCTGCCTCCCAAACCTGGCCCTGGGCTCCAGGGAGGCAGCACATACCAGCAATGATCCCCGCTGTGCTGCCCTCACTGTTTCTGCAAAGCAGTGTTGGAACCCGGCACGGCAGGGCACAGCTGGGGGCGCAGAAAGCTGCCTGCTCTGCGGTCCCCGCTGCCTGCTCTGAGGTCCCCACTGCCCTGCCACACTTCCCCTGTATGCACGGGAGCAGCATGGGCAGCAGTGCAGGGTTGTGCCCCTTGCTGCTCCTGTGCACACAGGGGAAGTGTGGCAGGGCAGTGGGGACCTGGGAGCAGGCAGCTTCTGTGCCCCTCCACTGTGCCCTGCAAGCCAGGTTCCAACGCTATTTTGCAGAAGAGGCGAGGGCAGCACATCGGGGAGTATGGCTGGTATGTGCTACCTCCCTGGAGCCCAGGGCTGGTTTTGGAGCTAGGAGGCAGCTGGGGCCGGGGCAGAGAGGCAGATGTCTGCAGCTGGCTTAGGTTCTGGGTAGCTGCTGACAGCCACAGAGCCTGGACTGCTTGCAGCAGGGCTTCCGTAGGAGCAGCCTGGGCTCCATGGCTATCAGCAGCTACCCAGAGCCAGGGCTGGCTGCAGCCGGGAGGCTATAAACAGCTGCTACCCTCCCACCCCAGCCCCTGCCCCAGACCCAGCTGTCTCCCAGCCCTGGGATCTGGGAAGGCAGCAGTTGCCGGGCAGTGTGCCTATTGGAGCTGGGGCAGGGAGAGAGCAGCTGTTCGTAGCCTCCCGGCTGCAGTCGGTCCCAGCTCTGGGTAGCTGCTGATAGCCATGGAGCCTGGGCAGCTCCCAGCAGGGCTTGCAGTGTCCCAGCTGCCTGCTGGGAGCAGCCTGGTCTCCCAGCTGGAAGCAACTACCCAGAGCTGGGACCGACTGCAGCCAGGAACCTGCGAACAGCTGCTGCCTCCCCGGCCCCGATGTATGCCAAGGAAAATGGCCTCACGTGCCATGCTCCGCACACGTGCCATGGGTTGCCGACCCCTGTATTATGGTATATTCTTTTTTTCCAATTGTTACCTTAGTTGTAGAGCAGGTGGAATTGCTGGCTTTCCAACCATAAGTCAGTTTTTAATCTAAAATGAGTGATCAAAGTTCATCTTTCCAGATAGAAACTCCATACTTTATTATTCAAAATATTCACCAGGACCTGGAAATGTTAACAATTATCTGAGTATTCCCTATCCAGTAATCTCCTTGAAAATACAACTTGGACTGAGTTTCATAATGATGCATCTGATAATACATAATGGTAGACATCTATACACTTACATTTCTAGCAGCATCCAAATGTTTCATAATCAACTTTTTTAGCTCATAGGAGATACAAAATTCAATCAACTGTACGCTTACGTGAGGGAAAGCTATGTTTAAACATAATTCTCTGCTTGCCTGCAGAGAAGAATACTTTTAAAAAGCTCATTTGACATATAGAAAAACATTTCACTACCCATAAACACAGTAGCTGCATGTATAAAAGAACAGCTAAATTGAACTATCTAAATGAAATGCACTGAAGTATGGGAGGAAAAGGCAACTGCATTTCAGTCAGTCAAAATATAGGTTTTTTCTATCAAATGTTAAAAAAATGTTCAGACAACTTTTAGAAAAAGTCACAGTTCTAGTCTTTTAGCAAATTATGCTTTATTAATCATGGGGGAAGATTATGACCCTCAGTGGGTTCATCTACATGAGATGTTTATGGTGGAGTTGACTAGCTCTGCAGTAAAACATCACTGTCTACATGTGTGGTGCTATTAGGTCAGAATAAATTAATTTACTCCACCATAGGCTAGTACTGCTAGAGTTATTTATTCTGCCACAATACACTGGGGCTGTCATGGGCATGGAGATACTTTGCGGGAGCTGCCTTCCGGTTAGCCCTGCACTGAGGCACCCTCTTGCCCCAGCCTGCTCTTCTGTGGCAATCTGAGCCAGGGCAGAGCAGCCCCAGGCTAGCAGACTGACATGCACATGTAAACACTGTGCCCAGGAGCAATAAACTCTGGCGCAAACGGTACCACGATTTATTCAGCCACATTCACTTCACATGTAGACATGTCCAGAAATTCTCACTACAGGATCACGGCCTGAATTACCTATTTGAAGATGCTAGATGAAGACTTGAGCTCTCTGAAGTGTATGTCTTAATGGAAAGCCATATCATGTTACTTGCACTTGCATTAGGCTGCAGAACACAGCTGGTATGCTTATGCCATTGTAAGTATTGCAACCTGTCACACAAAATTTCTGTTTATATTATGCATGTATGTCAACTCCCCCACTTGTATTTTTCTTTAGTCACTGCACCAAATATTAACAGTGGGGAACCTAAAATATCCTTGGTGTTACTAGAGTTCTGAAAAATGGAGGCACCTGACTTCTTGAATTGTTTCCAATGTATCTTTAGTATAAAGGGAAACAAGTGAAATAATCATTAAAAGAAAACCTGTTTGGATTGTTTGAAGTGTGAAGGTCTTATACTTTACAGTTAAAAACTATATTTCCTTACAAGGTTTTTTTTTTGTTTTGTTTTTTTTCTCTCTGATGTTTGTTTGTTTTTTGGGGGGGTTACTTTACTTTTAATTTGACATGCCAGTCAAAGTTAACGTTAGGGAAAACAACACACATAAATCTTGTAATATATATGCCTTCATGTTGTACATAATAATAGCTCTCATCTTGGCAAAAGTTAGCAGATTGTTCTCTGTTCCCATGAGGAAATAATATTCATTTAAGGCTTTGACAGAGCTTTAGGTTTATAGTAACTCAAATTACACTAAATCATCATGAATTATTTCTGAATCCCATGTTCTGCGATTTCTTTTTTCCCCTTGCTGGTTTATGTGTGTGCACATTTTGGAAACTCACAACCTTAAATGTGTAGGTTGAATAGGTGCTTCTCTGCCAACCTAGAGAGCAAATATAAGGTTCCTGTTTGCCTGTGTTTAATAACAGGAAGTGTGCTGGAATGAACAGTAATGCAGGAAGGCATGCACCTCAGATTGCCTAATGTGTTAACACTGGGAGAGGAAGAGGAAAGTTCGCTTTGTGGTTAAGGAACTATTTCATCTAGTTATTTCCACAGTGTATTGCTATCTTCAGTGTCAATTGTAATATAGTGATGCTTTCAACAATGACATTTTTAATGGCATTATGTTTCATAGCCCTTCACATGTGAAGCCAGGTTGACTTGCTATCATGAACAAAAGAGAAAGCACATACACACAGGATAAAGCTTAGGGCCTTGTTACACTTTACACCAGTGGTGCTCAACCTTTTCGCCCAGTGGGCCAGATGAGCAGTGCCTGGCCCATCCATGGGCCAGATCCAGGTGATATTCCTGATCCAGTGCCCAGGCAGATACAGTGGGCACTATCTGACTGTGTGGAGCATGCCAGGGTAGGGGCAGACCATCCCCAACAAAGCCCCACAGGGAAAAGGAGCTTGACCCAACACCATGGAGAAGGAAGGGGGCATGGCTCAGACCTGGTGGGGAAGGGAGTGTGTCCAGGCCACAACCTGGCACCATGGGAGGAAAGAGCCCACAGGGAAAGGGCTCCAACCCCACCACAGAGAGAGGTTTGCACTGACCCTTTGAGGGGGAGGGGATGTGGCTAGGTCCCAACCCAGCACTGTAGAGGAAGGCAGCATAGCCCAGTCCCAATGAGAGGGAAGGGAAATTGGTCAGGCCTCAATCTGGCCCACAGAGATGGAAGGGGATGTGGCCCAGTCCTAATTCAAAAGCAGGAGGGGTTTCCCCCACAAGGGAAAGGGACATAACCTGGCCCTGCCCGGCCCTGGCTGGGTGCGCAGGCTTGGGGTTTTGGAATTTGACAGGACGGAGTGTGGCCATATTAATGGCCATTGTTCCTCCCACCACCAAATTTCCTGACTTACAGGAATCCCTGTGGCCCAGATGGAATGGCTCTGTAGGCTTCACGTGGCCCATGGGTCAGAGGTTGAATATCCCTGACTTACACTGTGAGCTACACAGATGCTGATGAGTGTTTAGTGCTAGCTCAAGTTTGGAACAGCCACACATCAGGGATCTGGAGGACTGAAAGGTAAGAATCTCCCCCTCCCATTCTAGGTTCCGCCCCCTTCCACCCCCATCCTCTTCCCCTCAAGTTTTCCCCTATCTTCCCACACCCCCAGGGCATAGTTGCTTGTCACTGGAAGGGTTAACCCAGTGGTGATGTGTAGGGCATGCACAGGAGTGCACATGTACCCCCTGAGAGTGCTGGTGCACTCCCTGACAGGCCACACTCCCTGCTTAGGAAACCGGGGGGGGGAGTGAGAAAACCAGTGCCCCCATTACAAGTGCTGGCCAGAGAGTGGTAGTGCCGGATGTAGTGCTGTAGCCACTTTTGGGAGTGCTGCGGCCATTTCCCGGTTGGTGAGATTCGCCGTGGGAGGACCCCCACCCCCAGTTGCTGACTGGTCACAGTAGGGGCATGCCCCCCCCCCCCACCGACTAAAGTGGTACCAATCACCCATGGGTTAACCTGCCTTTGTTGCTGCCCCAGGCTGCTGTTCTTCTGGCCCAGAGAGCAGCTGCAACAGTGGCTGATCTCTTTCGCCAGAAGTGGCTGCGCTACTTCTAGAAGTCCTGCAGCCACTTCCACAAGTGGCGTGGCTGCTTTTGCTGGTGGCCCTGCTCCCTGGCCAGCGCTTACAGGGGGGGCACTGGTGTTCCTGCCTGCCACCCTGCCCATCACCTAAATGGGGAGCACGACCTGACAGGGGGTACACCAGCGTTCTCAGGGGGTGCATGTGCACCCCCATGCACCCCCTACATATCGCCACTGGGTGGGGGGGGATGGGACAGTAGGCCCTATCTTGGCCAGTAGGGCTGGTGGGGAGGGGGGTTGCACTAAGGTGTAACCTAGAGTGGCTACATTTTAGTGCAACATGAGCTGGGTAGCAGGGACCAGAGATAATTCTGTCCTGGAGTGATGCAACTCTGAGCTGCATAACAAGTGCTTAAAACCAGTTTCGGGTGTTAATGTATGCACAATCCAGGTGTTAAGAGTTCCAGGAGCTGCCCAAAATTATTGGGCAACAAGGCCCTTAAAAAGTATGGAGCACTCTCCTACTTGGCACAGTAAAATATTAAGAACTCTCTAATTATCCAAAATAAGTTTTTTTTTACAAATCAATGTGTCCTACTTTTTGTCTACCAGAATGCTAAGGTCCCACATATGACTGCATGTCAGGGCTAGAAATGAATTCCACAAAACTGAAAACTTTAAAATTCCTTTGTGACTGTGAACAGACAGAGCCTCTGCCATACTGGCAATGCAAAATGCACACATCTACACGCAAACACAAACACTAGGGTAATTTTAAAACCTAACCCCTTTAGTGGATGTATCTTTAGTGTTGTTATTGTTTCAGTAAATGAAACATAACACCAATTATATGGCATAATGCAGTGCTGTGTAGAGATACCTAAACTAGCTCTGAACAAGCTAATTCAGGTACTGGAAGCAGCTTAGCTGTGTTCTTACAAAACCACAGCTAGGATAATTAACCCTACTTCTCAGGGTAAATTCTCAAAGTTAATTAGCTAGAGCTGATAAAACTCTCCTAGCCTAATGAGTTGGCAGAGGAGCCCTGAAAAAACACAGGTCTGACAACATCACAGGTACTTGGAAAATATTTCTAGTCCTGGTGCTGCATGAGTTCTAGTTTTCAATGCTGCAGCTAGTCCAGGACAGAATACTACAGAATCTTACATCAGTGAAATTTCATATTCCTTTCATGTGATGCCCATATGTGGAAAAGATTAAAATATGTGTTGATCTGTTAGTTTTATTTAGCTATTGTTAGCTATTTGAATCTTGCTCAGAAGCCTGCAGTCTTAGAGCAAGAGTGTATTGATGCTGCATTCATGGAGGCAACTATGCAAAGATACTGTACCCATTCACTCACACTCTCCCTATACTAGCGGACAAAAATAAATATCATGTAGCTGCCATTACAGCAGTATCAAGCTGTGCTGCTCTCATGCATACACCTGCACCACTCTGCCTGAAACGTGGCAGGCCTCCCTCATGTGGCAGGACAGGTGCTAATGAGGGTGGTCATTTAATGCCCCACTCTCAGAGCTGGAGGTGGCAGTTTAGTTTCTCACCAGGGGAAGAACATCTCCCTGCTGACCTCCCATGCCAGGAAGAACTTGGAAGTATAAGGGCTGGGGCTATATGGGGAGGAGGAGGACCCACATCATCCTGGGCATGACCTTAAACTGCACCCTGCCGGGGTAGGGAGGCCTGGGTGGGACTGCCAGTGGCATGGCAGCCCCAGGACCACAAACCTCCCTGGTGAAAGGCCGGTAGGAGCAGGAGGCACCTGATAACCTCCAGCCACCAGACAGTCCTGGCTAGGGAAAGCCCAGACCTGTAAGATCTTTGAGAGGCCTGAGTCTTACTAGTTGCACTGGAATTGTGAGGGTGAGAACAGGGGCTACCATCTCTGCAGTTTTCACCCCACTGTGCCTTAACACACACACACACCAAGTTACATGTCACAAGTTTTGCTTGTCAACATCCTGAGATGCAGTTTCCCAGAAACCCCTGCACCTAACTCCTTGGAACCTGGCAGGCTTCGTGCTGTTTTCATCCCACTGTGCCTTCACAGACGCACAGAGTTACAAGTCACGAGTTTTGCTTGTCAGCACCTTGAGGTGCAGTTTCCAAGAAACCCCTGCACCGATCTCCTTGAAATTTGGCAGGCCTGCCCTTAGAAGGAGCTACCATCCTTGCTGTTTTCATCCAAATCTACCTATAACTTTGTCATTTTTTGGCATTTCAGTGATTCCCCATTATAGTCTAGGGCTGAATCTCCAAATCAGCACTAAATCTTTCAAAGCCAATGCAGCTGAATCGATTCAGGACAGTGATCCCAATCTCTCAACTGAATCACTGTCTTCTGAACTGGCTTACTCTGAATTGACTACTTCCCCATTGTACAGGCCTATTGCTTCATAATGCAGCAAGCCCTTTGTCTCATCAAGAAGATGAACTCTTTCAAAGAGCAAGAGACAAAAGCCAGTTGAAGAAGATGCGGCTGTTTCCTAAAGTATAGGGAAACTCTTAACAAGCACAGAATAGGGCTGAAAAAATTGTATCCTTTAATTCATTTCCCTAAGAAAGTTCCCCTTGTCCTAAGGCAGAGGCTAAGAGTTGGGAATTTTAGAGTAAATAGAAGATGCAACAAATCATTTTCTTTCCATTCTAGGTATACATGTTCCATTTAGGTATATGAAACAAATAATTAAATAAACCCAAAAAAATATTTTAAATTGTTCAAAGAAGATAGATAAGTTCCCCTGGGGCTGGGCCTGGGATCACAGGGGACAGTGGTGGTGAGAGCCGTGTGGACCGTGCACCTGGAGAGCCCCACAGGCAGGAGGAGCAGTGAGGGGAGGAGCCCCCTGTGACCCTGATTTGGGTCACAACCCAAGGTTGGGAGTCACTGATTTAGGGATTGAAAAAGGGCTAAGCATGCTGGACTCAAATGACAATGACATTTAGGAATATGGTAAGGCTAAAAATACAGACCTAAGTTGGTACACAGGAAAAATTGTCCCTCTAGAACAAAGAAAGCATAGATTTGTTCACATTACTGGGCAAGAGGAGAAGGAACCCTGGCTGCATTTACAGTTCAGGAGACTGGTGGATTTCCTGGTTACATTAAACTGAGTTTCTCAAACAATCCTTCCCAAGGTCTAGGTTTTAAAATAAAGCAATAGGCTACATTGAGTTTATTTTGCAAACAAAGGAGAAAAGAAAAACTTAGGCAATAGAAAAAATAACAAAGAGAAATTTAAAACTACTAGTTGTGATTTTGACCCCAGTGGAAAACATACATTTATTGGGAAGAATTCTCAGCAGTAATGCTGGAAATCTTACACTTTCTAGTTCAATTACAACATCTGATTTTAGATATTGGTAAGAGGCTTGTTTCCCAGAACTTTGATACTGGATCAATATCATGCTAACTTGTGATGCATTAGAAATAGTGCAGGAGGTATCTAAATGTTATTAATAGTTTCATAGCCTTCCAATATATTCTTCCAGACATATTTAGTTATTGTTTAGATTACTGTTTTATTGAAATAAAAACAAGCATGTTATGGACTTACATGAAGCTGCACTTTGAGTAATAGCCTAGAGAATTCAAGCGTATCTAGCTTCATAACATAAACTATTCCTTTATTCTACACTAGCATCTTCATGGTACTAAAAACAGAAGAAGACTGGGCTGACCTTGCATCTGGATTGTTTGAGAACACCTAGTATAATGGTAATATGAAACACTGGGCCATACCAGGTTCATCTTCACAAAATGCTACATTGTTGTAACAATGTGTTACAGTGGGCACAAACCATGATGCCAGTGCTACATATGATGGCAATGAGCTACCTCATTACAGCCTGTGGCTACAGTGATATACTTGCTAAAAATAACCATGCACCACCAGGATGGTGCAGTAATGGCTGTTAATGCACCATCATTTAGTACTTTCTAAAGGAATGTTAAATGACAGCACAGTAACAACTGCACCTTGGGGGGCACATGTAGACATGCCCACTGAGAGCTAAATACACTTCTGGTATGAATCCAGTGAAATACAGGAAGATAGGAATGAAAGGAACTTTTTAGGGCCCCTGGCAGAAATTATACTTAAGCTACAATTAACCAGTTAATTACATCTTAAATAGTAACCTAGCCACATGTTCAGGCAATTAATGGTGCAATAAATGGGAAATAAGCCACAAAATAATTCTACAAAATATATTTAATAATTTTGTGGCTGGGTTCCATCATGTCTTAAAGTGAACATGTAGCAGGGTCCCTACCATGTAGCCTGATGCTGAATGCATGACAAGGATCAGCCCTCATGCAGTCCTGGACCTGAGACCAACAATCATCTGACTGTCAGTCTCAGACCCAAGACCACACTGGCCTCTCCAACTGGCTCCACTGCAGTCCCAGGACTGAATCTAACAATCAGGTGACTGTCAGTCTCAGTCTGGGACCACACCAATCACCAACTGGAGTCTCAAACTCACTCTAATTCAACTCTGGGGCTGGGACCTATAATTAGTTGATAATGATCCCGAGCTGCCCCTGCACTGGCAAGGAAAATGTTGCAACTGGAATCTGATCCCCAATCACATCATTTTGCACCCTGCCATGCATGTGCAGCATGGCAGAAGTTGAGATTTTGGGGACTGGGAAACTAATCCTATCATTCCATTAAGTGAAAGTGTGCTAGGGTCCTAGGTCACTGAGTTCAGTCTGCTGCTTTCACAGGCAAACACAGAGCATAACTGCATTATGCTGTATCTTGAAACTAATTAGGTGGTTTTGTCCCCAATATTCCTGTCGGAAGGCTGTTCAGAATCCCACCCCACCTCTTCCAATAGTTAAAACTACCTTCTAATTTCATGGTTAGTTTTTATGTGCTCTTGTGCTGACATTGTCTCTTTTAAATATTAATTATCCAGTTTGCTGTTTGCCCCTGATATATACAAATAGAAAAGAACCATATCCTCATCAGCCTTCATGTTGTTTGATTAGACAAAGCAAACTCTTAGTCACTTTTTGTATGTTATCTTCTCTATTATGCAGATGATCCCAGCAGCCTTTCTTAACACCTATTCCAGTTTAAGTTTATCTTTCTTATACACTAGTGACCAAAAATGCAGACAGTCATTGAAAATTAGAAAATTAGGGATGGAAGGGAACTCAGGCAGTCATCTAGTCCAGACCCCTGCTCAAAGCAGGACCATCCCCAATTAGATAATCTCAGCCAAGGATTTGTCTGGTCTGGTCTTAAAACCTCAATGTCCCCGCCCCCCACCTCTGCCCCCCAAGAAAACCTTGGGTATTACAATGTCATTAATACTTCTCTGCTGATACTAGAAATGCTTTGCCTGATATATTGTATTTATCTTTGTTACAGCCATATTGCATTATGGTTCAGAGTCATTCTGTGATCAGCTAATACGTCTTCGCTTCTGTCTTCTGGAACTAATGAAGATCTTGTCTGTAGCTGGAATTCTTGCTCACAGTTCCCAAGTTCATGGCCTTATATCTTGAACTCTTAAATATAATCTAATTCTCAAAGTCATCCACTGCTTCAGATCCTCCTCTGTGTTGACAATGCCTCCCAATCTTGTGTCAACAGTACATTTTATTACTTTACTCTACTTTCAACAAGAGTTAGGTGCCTACATGCTCCTAATCTCAGTGGGGGTTAGATGCATATAGATTAATTTGAAAATTCCCCTGTCTGCTTCATGAAATACCTAAATGCATGTTAAAAACTGATGCTTGGTGTCCATGCCTGTTCACAGCTGGAGGATATTCTTAGAACTGTCAGCAGTGTTGTAGAGTTGTGGCGGTAGGAGATAAGTTATGTGAATGATTCTCAGCTGGGAATTGAATTTAGACCACAACTAATTTCTTCTACATAGGACACCAAATGGAACAGCAGTCACATTTGACCAGGAAAATATTGACCTGGTAAACTAGCACACTAGACCCACGGAAAACTAGGCAGGAAAGTGCTATCTCCCTCCTTTGTCCATATTTTGTGCTTAGATGATAGTAGCTGTGTCACGGCACGGGGACCTAGGAGCAGCTGTGATCTCTCTAGCACCCCCTACCATGCCAAATAGGTGATTCAGCACCCTCTATCTCGCCCGCCATGTCTTGGTGTTATATAGTTTTATAACCTGTCCCCCATCTTGGATGTACTGACCTGGCACACCCCAGCCTTATGGGCTATGCATGCCTCCAACCTCCCCTTTAGCACACCCCAAGCCTCGCAGATGTACCAGACGTTATCTGGTCAGATTCCTATATGTGCCCTTTACTGGCACCCCTGGGCTTGTCACGCAACCGGCACCCCTCTATCCGCTAGCCCTCTCAGGCCTACTAGCTATGTGCGGACCCCAGGAGGGGGCAGATAATATACTCGCCCCTCCTGGGGCCTCTCCACATACAGATGGTGCCCCCCCACTGGGGCCTATCCCTCCGTGCAGTCGCCCTCTCCAGGCTCTCTATAATCGTGGACTCACCCTCTCCGGGTTCGTCTCTATAGTCGCACCCTACCCTGGGCTTCTCTTCCTGTGTGCACCCCTTGGGCCTAACACGAGCCCCTCGGGCTTCTTGCTGGTGCTCCTTGCAAGTGGGGCTCAGGTGGTCTTAGCCATGCCTGGCCCCCAAAATCCTCATTGCCCCTTCCCAGGGCTGGGGTATTGCACCCTGAACTACACTGCCCTTGCCAGCACTTCGCCCCTTGTCAGGGCTGGGATAGTATACCCCTACTACAGTGCTCTTGTGGGCCCCGGGGTCCCCACCACTGTGAAGCCCCTCTAGGACTCTTCCCAATTGGGGCTCAGGCAGCCCTAGCCTTACCTGGCCCCCTTGACCCCTTTCTCTGGGTCCTGCCCCCACCAGGGCTTCTACCTATGCCCACACTGGGCTTCATCTCACCAAACGTGCCCTCCCTGGGCTCCTCAATCTGTTCACCCCTTCTGGGGCCGGGGTCTAGATGCCCCGCAATACAGCACCTCTCTCTGGTGCTGGGAGCACCCCCACCTCCCTGAGGAGATCCTGATGAGGCCTCCTCCACCCCTACAGCACCCAGTCCTCTGGTCTAACAATAACTAAACAGAACCATAAGCCAATCAGCTGTAATGCAACAATAAGCCTCCTGGCTATAACATAGGATCTAGGCCCACCTGGCTCTCTTGCAAAGGCCTCCTAGTCAGGGTTCTCACCACCCTTACCATGATGCAGCCCCTTGGGTAGTCAGGCTGCACCACTTGTCTCTGCTCTGCTTGGCTCTCCTGCAGAGCTCCCACACCTCAGGCTGCCAGAAGGGAACTACTCCTAGGCTTTGGCCTGGGCTGTTTATAAAGGCCTGGCCCTGCCCCCTTCTGGTCATGTGACCAGCCTGGCTGCTCTGGCAACCAACACCTGTGCTGTCTCAGGGAGCTTCAGCAGCCCTTATTCCTTCATAGGAACAGGGCACCCAAGTGCTCCTGTGACAGGCTGCATCTACACAAGATGCTGACTGCTCTGTAGCTGAGACTACTGCTCAGCAGTGTTACATGGGAGCAACCATGATGTGACACTACTGCGCAGTAGTCTCAGGCTACTGTACAGTCAGCATCACAAAAAAGCCATTCAGTGGCGCTACTGTACAGTAACATGGGTTATCCCACAGTCATTTAATACATGTTTATAATAGACACTAAATGACTATGCAGCGACAACTGTGCAGTCAGTGTCTCTTGTAGACATGCCACTGAAAGTTATAAGCCACTTCAAGCAGAAAAAGATTCTTTGAGTAAATTTGATATCTTTTATTAGATAACTAAAATAGTAAAAATTCTTCTTAGCAAGCTTTTGGGCACAAACACCCTTTCTTCAGGCTGAGGAAGCATTGGCAGACGGTCTGTGCTCTTCCTGCATGGAGTGGTAAAGCAGCCAGAGGCCAGTACATATGCAAGAAAGCCAGTCAGCGAAAATGTAAATTAAGGTGGTCACTAGGTGATAGACAGGTTGGGTGGGGAGGAGAGGGGAATGAATGTAAGCGTAGCCAGAGAGTTGGGGGGGCTGGGAGGGAGAAGGGAATGAGAATAGCTGGTAAGAAGTGGAAGGTTTTCATGGAGAGTCAGATGTTAGGCAGGTTATAATGTATTAATAATTTAACGTTTACTTTTAGTTCATAATTTTTTTGTATCCCATAGATTGATGAAGTAAAATTTGTAGGCTCGTCTGTGAAAGAAAGGTGTTTTGTGAAATCCCTTTGAGAATTATAACTGAGAGATTGGAGAGAGAGTGGTTTTCTTGTGAGAAATGTGGCCCCACAGGTAATTGGGTATCCTGGTCTTTAATAGATTTCTGGTGTGTGTTCATTCTGGTGTGCAGTTGTTGTTTTGTTCTCTCCTACATAATTTTCCATCAGGACATTTGATGCGCTGGATGAGATATTACATTTCTACAGATGCAGGTGTAAAATCCAGGCATGTCGATGGTTCTGTTGTGGGGTGTAGTAATTGTGGGGGTGGTGGAGATGTGTTGGCAGGTATTACATTTCTTTTCCTGGCCTAGTCTGGATCCATTTAGTGTGTTCTGGGCCATATCATATGCATTGAGCCACTTCAGTGCACATGGTAACATTTCTTTTGGGGTGAAAAGATTTGTCATAAGGTTTGGTCAACTGAATGAAGAAAAGGTGCTTTATAATGAGTAAAGAAAACACTGGATTCAAGTGGAAGTCATTCATTTTAAGAATATGGGGGGAAAAAAGCATGTAATTCATTCTGTTCAGCTAAGACAAAACCACAAATTAGCCATTTTGCCATTCTCCAAAGAATACAGCAGGTAACTGCTCCACGCCTTCTTTAGAGCCATCATTGATAGAATTTTTAACCCACACACACGTGTGCGTGCACGTGCATGTGTGCGCATGCAAACAACCTGTTAACAGCTTCATAAATTATATTCCAGTTTGAGGTAAATTTTTATGACGACTATGAGACTCAGCAAGCTTTCCCCCCCCCCCCCCTTAATCCCTGGATTTTACCTATAGTCTGCATGCAAGTAATGCACATTAGTCAATTAATAGGCTGTTAAATGACAACAGTTCCGGGCAATTTAATTACTGTTGGTAAAATAAGAAATGAATTATTGCATGTCAGTAACTAATTTAAGTTCCTTTCCTTGGAATAGATTAACTTTGAACATGATGGTTTATTTAGAAAAGCTGAGTGTTTCCTTACTAATGCAAATTGCTGAGTCATTGTAAAAAACGTATCTCTCTCTCCACATCCTTCTCCCTCTCTCTCTTTGGGCTGAACAAGAAACTTTAACAGTATTTCTAATGATTCTGTATGTTAACGTATGCAAAAAATGTAATACGTATATAAATCATTCTATTAAAACACACCCAGACAATAATTGAATAACACAAAATGCCCTTGTCCCTCCCACAGCCTTCCTGTATGCTTATCTAATAGACATACTGAAGTGTATGAACTTGGACCATTAATTAAAATGCAAAATTTTGCAATAAAAAAAAAATTCACAGATATTGTATAGCAGGTGATGTTACAAGTGTCTTTGTGCAATGGCACTCCCTTAATGCTAGATTAGCTGGACTTTTTAAGCACCACAAAGTCACTTAGCTGGACTAATGATGGTACAGAGAACAATTTATAATCTCAGATTTTATCTACATTATAAAATAAGAAGACATGGCCAGAACATGATACTCCATTAGGTGCCACAATTTCAAAAGACAGCATCAGCCTCCACAAAATAGTCCCGCAGTCCTAGCTGAGCAAAATATCCCATTAATGTCAATATTTAATACTATTCACCAGGTTATATTCCAAGGTCTCCACCTCTCCCATAAACACTCCATCAAATTTAGGGATGAAGCTGACTATTACTACTATACAAGTACTACGATGCAACTGTTGAACATCCTTCTAACAGGAAAATGCTTATTCAGCAGTTTTTCATGCTTTTTACAAGGGAATAAATAATTATGAATGCAAAAGAAAGCTGAGGAGTTTTCATTTTTCTAGCATCACACATATGTGGGCCATTGAACAAATTATTAACAGATCCCTGAAGGAATGCCTGGAAGGGAATAATAATTGCTGGAAACATTGTTTTGGTCCACAGCCCAAGTTTAGACCTTCTTTCCTTAGGGATATCTTGCATGACTATGTACTCACCAGCAAAAATAAAGATTGCACAACTGGGCCTTATATAAGCACAGGTCAGTGCAGGGGGTACTTACATTAACAAAATAAGTCACCATGGTATCACCGAGGACCTCCTTTTATGTCTGCATTCCAACTATTTAATGAAACCAAAGATATCTGTAAACTCTCTCTCAGCACAGATAGTCTACATTGACTGCATTCTTCTAGGACAATCTCCTATCAATAAAAAACATACTTCAATACCACAAGGTATAAGTTAGTCTATCTTTCCCAAAAAAGGTAGTTTCTTTTTAATCAGAAAAACTCTCTATCTACCCATGTTGTTTTTCATTCAAATATTTCAGTAATTATTTCCATAATGTTTTCAATATATTTCATTTTTATAGAGATACTATTACAATTGATCTTAAAAAAGTATAAACATAGGAAAAATATTTTAAAGTGGTGTTTAAAACCCTACAAAAATGGGAACCACTTCCCCATTTCAGAAACTTTTGTGGAATTTGTATTTTGTTGTTCAGCCCACTTTGGCACAAAGATGGCAAAGAAAAGTCTCGCAAGAATTTGCAACAGAGGAATGAACAGTGCTGAACCTTGAAGAATACTTCTCATTTAACTAACTTGTCTACCTGTAGAGCAATCTTAGTTTTTTATTTTTAGCACTGTTGTTAGCATCACAGCAGAATAAAGCTTCCTGATTCAACATGGGGAATCCCATCACCCTACTGTGACTGCTGGAATCTTGATGAAAATTCAGATCTCATCAAATTTTTTCCAGAACATAGAACATACATCTTTTACAGGTTAGTCCAAGCTGCATAGATTAAACCAATAAGCAATTGAACAGACATTCACTTTTGATTCCAGAAATACAACCACATACCTGATGTGGCCCAGGCCTGAAGCTGTGGTGAGGGGAGTGCTAAACCATGCTTCCCTGCTTGACTGGAACAACCAGTTTGGGCTAAGGCTAGCCTGCCTACCCAGCAAACGGGGGGGGGGAATGCTGGGGGACTGGAATGCTGGGGGACTGTGCGCTGTGTGTTAAACTTGAATCTGGAGCAGATCTGGGACAGAAATTCAATAAACAAAACTTATCCTAAATCACTTAAGTCTGATACTACATCCATCCAGGTTTATCTTAAATCAGTTTCAGCCATTTTGAAAGTGGTTTATGTGCACTGAACTTCTGTTGTGTTACAGAGTTGAATTGGTTTCCAATTACTTATACCAGTTTGTGTGTAATTTCTAGACAACTGGGCTAGGGATAGACGTTTATTGTGCAAGACCCTCAAGGCCCACTTCAGGGGTAGACTGATTAGCTTCACAATGCGAGAAGGTAAAATAAGGAGAAAACATAATGACCCTGAGAAAAAAAAATAAAGTTGGATTTGTCTTATACCACAAGCTAACGTCAAGTTTTGCTGCAGTCATTTATGGTAGATACAGTAGAATTCAACAGAATACACTCTGCATGACAAATTTACCCAATTTTGACTCAGGAGGGATTTCTGGGAATTGGCCAAAAAAAGCTGGCAAGTTACTAGCATATTGTCCAAGGACAGAAAGCATTGGCATAAAGAATCATGGCCACACTCTTCATAGCCATGATAAATATATGTCACCAAAAGATAATAAGAAATGGCTCTTTAATCTTTGTAAATACTTTTAAAGATTGGACATCTTTGGGGTGCAGGCAGTGGAGTCCCCCAGGGCTTGGTCCTAGGGCTGGTGCTGTTCAACATCTTCATTAGCAAACCTGGATGAGGACGTGGAGAGCACCCTGTTCAAGTTTGCTAATGACACCAAGCTGTGGGATTAAGTGAATACACTGGAAGGCAGGGACCGCATCCAGGCAAACCTGGACAGGTTAGAGAAGTGGGCAGACCTGAACAGGATGTGGTTCAACAAGGACAAGTACAGAGTGCTGCACCTGCGGAGAGGGAACCAGCATTATGGTTATAGGTTAGGGGCTGACCCTCTCGGCAGCACAGAGGCAGAGAGGGATCTTGGAGTCAGGATTGACTCCAGGATGAATGAAGCAATAGGGCAGAGCTAACCGCACCCTGTCATGCATCAACAGGGGCATCACTAACAGGTCCAGAGAGGTCTTGCTCCCCCTCTATGCAGCGCTGGTCAGGCTGCAGCTGGAGTACTGTGTCCAGTTCTGGGTGCCGCACTTAAAGAGGGATGTGGAGACCCTGGAGAGGGTCCAGAGGAGGGCCACTCATATGGTTGGGGCCAGCCTTAGGAGAAGAGGCTGAGGGACCTGAATCTCTTCAGTCTCTGCAAGAGGAGACTCGGGGGGGATCCTGTGGCTGCCTACAACCTTATCAGGGGCCAGCAGCAGGGACTCAGGGAAAGTCTGTTCACCAGGGCCCCCCTTGGAGTCACTAGGAACCATGGCCACAAGCTGAGGGAGGATAGGTTTAGGTTAGATATTAGGAAGAACTACTTCACTGTAAGGGTGGCCAGAGCCTAGAATAGGCTTCCCAGAGAGGTGGTGCTCTCAACTTCCCTGGAAATCTTCAAGAGGAGACTGGATAGGCACCTGGCTGGGGTCTTATTACCCCTCCCACCCCCAGTGCTCATTCCTGCCCATGGCGGGGGGGTCGGTGTCATGGAATGGGGGCTAGGAGTGGCCATGATCCCACTAGCACCCCCTACTGTGTCAATTAGGCAATCCAGCACTCTCTTATCTCGCCTGCCACGTCTTGTTGTTATATGGTTCTAGAAGGGAGGCTGCCTTTGATCCCCTAATACGCGGTGTTATGCTGAACTATCCCCCATTCCGTATGAGGGGACTCAGTGCACCCCAGCCTTACGAGCAATGCATGCCTCCTACCTCCCCTTTAGCA
The DNA here is from genome assembly GCF_052110815.1 of Crocodylus siamensis. Taxonomy (NCBI): domain Eukaryota; kingdom Metazoa; phylum Chordata; order Crocodylia; family Crocodylidae; genus Crocodylus; species Crocodylus siamensis. The sequence goes on along the minus strand of NC_143397.1, from coordinate 129,140,446 downwards.
TGCCCCAAGCCTCGCAGCTCTTCTGAACGTTATCAGGTCCAATTGCTACCTGCCCCCTGCCCAGCAACCTTGGGCCTGGCCCACAACCAACGCCCCTTCCCTGGCACCCCTGGGCTTGTCACGCAACCAGCACCCCTTACAACTGATTAGCCCTATCGGGCTTACTAACAGTATTCTTCCCCACTGGGCCAGTGGCCTAAGCCTTGCCTAGCCCCTCTGGGTTTGTACCCCCAATCTGTATCAATTAGGCTCAGGGGGCCTGAGCCTTACCTGGCCCCTCTTAGCTCTTGTTAATAATCTGTATCCAATTTAGGCTCAGGCAGCCAAAGCCTTACCTGGCCCCTTTGGCCCTTCGGGGTCCTTGACACTGGGAGCCCCTCTGGGATTCTTTTCAGTCCACACCCCTACTGGGGTTTCTATCAATAGTATATGCCCCCACCGGGGCTTCCCTCAAAACCTGCCCCCACCGGGGCTTCCCTCAAGTACGCACCCACTCCTGGGGCTCTCTATAATCATGGACTCACCCTCTCCAGGCTCATCTCTCTAGTAGCACCCACCCTAGGCTTCTCCTCATGTGGCTCTCCCCTTGGAGCCTAACACAAGCCCCTCGGGCTTCTCACTGGTGCTCTTTGCAGTGGGGCTCAGGTGGCCTTAGCCATGCCTGGCCCCCAAAATCCTCTTTGCCCTTCTCAGGGCTGGGGTCTTATACCCCAATTACGGTGCCCTTACTGGCACTGTGCCCCTCCCCAGGGCTGGGGTAGTACACCCCGGAATGCAGCACCACACTCCAGCGCTGGGAGCACCCCCACTCTACTAGGGCACTCCTAAATGAGACCTCCCCCATCCCCTACAGCCTCTCCCAGTCCTCCGGTCTAACAGTAACTAAACAGAACCATAAGCCAAACAGCTGAAACACAACAATAAGCCTCCTGGATATCACATGAGATCTGAGCCCACCTGGCTCTCACACAAAGGCCTCCCAGTCAGGGTCCTCTCCACCCTCACCATGCTGTATCCACTTGGGTGGTCAGGCTGCAACAATCAGTCCAGTCCAGTCCAGTCCAGTCCAGTCCAGTCCAGTCCAGTCCAGTCCCAGCCAGAAGTGAACTGCTAACTAAGGTTCTGGCCTGGGCTGTTTATAAAGGCCTGGCCCTGCCCCCTTCTGGCCATGTGACCAGCCTGGTTGCTCCGGCAACCACCACCTGTGCTGTCTCAGGGAGCTTCAGCAGCCCTTATTCCTTCATAGGAACAGGGTACCTGCGTGACCCTGTGACAGTCGGACTCGATGATCTGTCTAGGTCCCTTCCGACTCATTGATTCTATGATTCTATGACATAAGCCATATCAGTAGATGACTCAAGCAATTAAAAAAAAAATTACATCACAGAAAATTATTAGAGCCCATCAGAGGACAAGTTGATGCAATTAAGAATATAAAAGCGGGGGAAAGTTCCTTACTGTTTTTTATAGATTTGTCTTTGAATTCTGGTCTGACTTGAACTCTCTCATGAGTAGGGATCCTGTTTAGCTGTTAAAAATCCAAAATTATCTGACTAAAAACACCAAATCCACACTTTTTTCCATGATTAAAGTGAAATGCCACAGTATATATAGGTATCACTAGTACACAATGTTTTACAGATACATTTACAATTTTAAAGCAATTTGGAAGCCTAGCAGTACCTAAATCATCATAATAAAATGCATTCTAAATACCTAGATATTTTGGTGTCTGCATTTTGGTTTTTTTATCATGGAAAATCAAAGCTCCCTCTGCCCCTTCACTCATCAGGATGTAGGTCCAGCTGTGGCTGTTCTCCTCCCCTCCCCCCACCTGCTGCTTTGTGGTGCTGAGCAGCCCTGACATGCTTGTGCCCTGCCCATGCCCATGCCATTGCCCTTCACTCCCAAGCCAAAGCCCCCCCCCAGGCCTGCCAGTGCCCCTGCCTACTCCCCCAATTTCACCCTCCAGCAGCAACTCCCCCCACAACAGGTGGGTATGTGGGGCAGAGGGTGGGTACATGGAATAGTGGGTGTATGGGACAGATGTATGTGGGAAAGGAGGGATGTGTGGACATAGGTGGACATAGGTCAGAAAGGCATGGGTGGGCATGTGTCTCTCTTCAGATTTCTGCATTGACAGCAGTGTGCAGGCCACTGGTTTGCTGCCTGGCTGACCCAGTGTGACAGAGCTTCCTCCATGGCCCAGCGGACAGGACCTGGCATGGGAGGGGGAACCAGAGTGGGAAAACTTAGTTCTGCCACCACTGCCATCAGGAGCCCCACACCAGTTGTGCCACCATGGCTACCAAGGTATGCTGCTATAATACATTGATATTATAATGGTGAAATAAGATTACACCCTCCCCACCTTGCAAAAGCACGTGTTGGTTTTGCTTTAGACTCAGAAAAGACTTTTCATTGGATTGGGCTAAATACGTATTTCTATTTTCTGAAAAAATTGGTGTATCTAAGAGGAGGGTAGGGGGAAGCAGCACTGGGTACTGCCTTTATAGGGGAGCAGGATACAAGAATAGCTGTGACTACAGCTACAGTTCATCTTGCCACTGTGATCAGCATGGTGGCTTCCCTTGCTGGTCTGGGTACTGCATGGCTACCCAGGCCATGAAAGTACCTGGCTACATCTCTGCATGGGAACTCTTGGCAAGGAAACAGCAATGTCACCTACATGTGGTATTGTTGGTGAGATAATTAGCTCTGCTGTGGAAATGCAGAAGTAGTTCAAATATTTCTAGAACATGCCTGGCAAACAGACTGCAAAGGAGATAGTATAAGGCAGGTTGCATTAAAAGCACCAGGTAGGACTAAGGCATAAGTAATTTTGGGGGCTATACAGGGGCTAAGGAAAAAGAGAATTGCAGGACTGCTGATGTGATTAGGAGGGAGGTGGCTTGTTTGTATGAGGTGACATTGGGCTGTGAAGCTGTTCAGGCAGATAGAAAGGAACCATGAGATCAAAAATGTTGAGAACTACTGCTGTACAGCATACATCAATGCAGACTGTGCCTTTTTGCACACATGCAAGCCAGAAGCCACAATCTCAGCTTCTAATTACTAATTCAAACCTTTCAGTACATATCTGGGTTAAAAAATATATATATCGAAAAGCTTTGGATGCAGACAGAAGTGACAAATTTTCACCTAATCTAGACCCAGAAAATGGTCTACAGCTGTGACCAAACAGAAGTATATGGCTGCAGACCACTTTAAAAGGGCCAAATTCCACCAAAATCTGAATCCTCATACAATGAGGGTTCAGGTGATCATGCCCCAAAATTGAGCATGTTATTGAACTTGTGTCTGCGGAGCTCCTCAGCCTGTTGCTGTTTTCAGAATGGGAAGGGGGAAAGGGAGGAGAGGAAGTTTGGTCTGGCGTTTTTTCAACCAGCACTGAAGGGTGGGACAAATGGGATTAAGGGTCAAATCTACCCACCCCACTCCAGTGCTGGCTGGGGAGCCCCAAGAATGAGCTCCCCCTGCTCCCTTTCCCCAGTCCTATTCTGAAAACAGCAACAGGCTGAGAGAAAAAGTAGCATTGCTATAGAGACTGGACTGCAGGCTCTCAGCAATCAGCTGCAGTCCACAACTCTGGAACCAAACAGCATATTTCTGGTTAGTCTGGGGGATCATAGCACTTTCTGCAAAGCACTATGAGTTGCAAAGGGGAGCTGCTCTTCCGTCTGTGGTCTTTAAGAGAAAGAGTCTCCCACTGTCATGGTTTGCAACTTTCTCTCAATGGACAACTTGATTCAACTGCATAGTTCAGTATAAAACTATCAAAAAACACTAACTAAGGTTAATTATGTCCTGTGCTGTCTCAAATAGGTAGTGACATGGACTCTTCAGTCCTGCAGTCTTTGGGGAAGGGTTAAAATCTAGGCCTTTAGTGCTTTCCCCAGTAATAATTATAAGCAATGTTTTTATTAAAACTATTTCTATATTTGATATTTTCATGGGTATCCAGAATTGAATAATGCAAATATGTCTTTCCAAGGCTTACAGAGTGAATGGATCTAGGAATTATTCTCTTTTCATCCTATGAGCTCTCATCTTCCAAAGCCTCTGGCACACACACCATGTTCCTTATGAATTAGCTATTAATGTCAGGACTTTCAGAAATGCTTTCCAAGGAAACTTTCATGTTCAGTCCCCCACTTGTAACCAAGATTTACAATTTAGTTATCTATTGTGAATAATTAGACTTCCAGAAATTGCTTTGGTAACATTTAATGTGACATAGGTTCTCTGCTCTGCCCTCATTCCATAATTCACTGTTTTATATTGTAGCTCCCTTTTGACAAACCCTATTAACCAAACCTTCCAGGCCTTACTGAAAATGTCAGGCTACAGAAAACAGATAAGAATTGTCATTCTGCAGTACCAGCAGATGACTGCTGACTCGAACCTGGCAGTGCTTTACTAGAGCCATAATTCACAGGGCAAGAGAAGCAGAAGAATCAATTGCCAGGGCAATAGGAAAGGGAATGCAGCAAGATGTTTTACAGTGTAAAGTTATTTTCCCATTCTCTGAGAGTCTACTGAAATTAAAAGCATTGCACTATGGTTAACTAAGACTAAAGAAAATGGTCCCTCTGAGGCAAGAAGCAAGACATATATGTTTAAACAGACTTGCTTACCAAATCATTGGCCACAAACTCAGGGTTTTAAGGATATGTTTAGCTTTCAGAGTTCTGGAAACTACAGGTGCCATAGTTACCTATCTTCACCACTTCTCTGTTCTCTCTCTCTCAGTGCTATTTAATTACAGGAATAAGAAATGACTGAACACAAGGGGAGAAAGGTTGCATATAGTGGGCATCTAAATACTTCCAATTTTTTAAAGGTTAAATCATGGCAAGACATAACCATAATATAAAAGTTCACCTCCCTCTTAAAAAAAAATAAAAAGGAGGGAAACTACCACCCCAAAGGCAAGAGCAGCATTTAACATTCATGACATTTCTTACTTGCTAAACCTGATGATTCTGCCAAAAAGAGTGGTCTGCTAATTAGAACTGGGTCTTGGGAAACAAGACTCCCGGGTTCTGTTTGTATCTCTGACAGACGCTCATGTCAGGACTTGGGCCAGATGACTTATGCCAAAATGTATGGAAGTGACCTGTCATTTTGACTGCCCAACAAGAGATCCCTTGGACCCGGTTTTCAAAAACTATGAAAACTATTATTTCATTTGCTGGGGCACCTAAAATGTTATAGGGACTTTGTAAACATGGAGGAAGTAGTCCAGGTTTTAGACACTTAAAAGTTGCACCCACTTAAGCCTCATTCCCATTGATTTCAGTTGAATTTATATACCTAATCTGCTCCAGCATTTTCAAAAGCCATCTACTAGATAGATGTCCATCTGAATCTTTAGGCACCTTTGGAAACTGTCTGCACTCTATGCTTTGAATAGCTTACAAACTAATGGGACAAAGACAGATGAGGGTTATGGAACGGGGTCACAATATTGGAAGCAAAGTAATCAGGGTGATAACAGCCACATGTCTTGTTGCCTTTCTGTTTTGTTTAGATTTTTCATTTTAAGCTAAATACATTTAAAATGCCTTTTTTCTTCCTAAGCTTCCTCCTGGAGACACTACCTTTTCCCCATAATACAGCCTATCTTCAGTTCCAGCCCCCTAACATCTTTCCTTGCATGTTTAATGGGAAAATGGCTTGACAAAGCAACTACAGACCTCTAGTTTAGTTGGTAAATAAGGCATCAAGTGATGAGTTTAGCCAAATCAAACCCTCCTACAGGATGATGCTCTCACAAGCAACCTAGTATATTTCCTTCCTGCAGTCCTTGGTAGAAGTCCTTAGTAATCATTGCTGAGTATGACTTTGAATAAAGCTATGAATTTGAATTTCCCAAGCTATTTTACATCAAATATGTGAGTTTCTGCTTCAGCTTGATTCTTGTAAATTCTGCATAAGTGTAGTCAGTGGAGGTAATATGGATTTCTATCAATGGAACTTATGGAATGCAGCCCATAGTCCCCAACCAAATAAACCAATTCCATGAGGGAGACGTATACAAATACCTTTTCTAAAACAATTAGCACATTTGAAGCACTTAGCAATTTGTGCCTTTGTGTGCATGTATACCGTTTAAAATACTGAAATGCCAAAGATTAATATTGCCAGCGTTTATTCTATAGACGGTGGTCAAACTAGCCCTCAATATGCGAGTACTTATGATCAAGTGTCAGCTTCTTTCTTGTCAGCTTCTGTAACCTGTAGGCATGTTATTCAGAATGAAAGTAACATATCGCATTACTGGACAGAGCTCACAATTTGCATTTAAAGGCACAGTCTCAATTAGGCATTAGTACTTCTCTACAACTGCTTCAAATTCTTTGCCTTAAGAGGGATGACAGGAAAGTAGTCCAACTGGGATTTACACATTCAGGTCCTGCTTCGTTATCTTTCTGAATTAGGGCTCCGTCATCTATTGGGAATCCCTACCATGGATGAGTGTCCAAAGCTCAAAACATCAAGTTGGAAAAAATACCTTTACATTTAGCTCAGAATTAGTAAAATCATTTTTATTATTATTGAAAAAGAAAGCATTGCCATGAAAAACAATACTCCTACAGCACCTGGCACAATACTCACCAAGAGCAAAAAATAAACATTACCATCTTTCCTGAAGGTAAAGTCAGTAGCTGTGGCTTAACACTGGTGCCTGCCAACTATCACTTGGACAATAATAAGTGATTATAGGCAGAGACTTCCTCTGTTTTGTTTTAATCAGTTACTTAATCAGCTGGCTCAGAATGAACTAGTTTGACTCAACAGACTGAGTGACAAAACATGTCAAACCAGAGCAGCATAATAAAAATGTAGTGATAAATCATGGGAAAGTGATAGCACCATTCTTTTCATTTACCCTTTTGTTTCTATCAATGCAAGTTAACCTTGGTTCCTTCCATTTATCTTTCGTTGTTATTGCTGAGAAATTTAGCATTTAGCTCAAGATGTTTCGCATGATGAATTATTAAAAATCTTTAACTGCTGGACAACCTTCTAGAGGTATAAGATTTTTTTTTCTAAAAAATTATCCCTTGTTTTGCTGTGAGGGGAGACAGCTAATGAAAAATGGTCCAGAATTATTGTGAAACAATTGTCTGTAGTGTAATCAAGTCTGTTTCTGCCCTCCAACTACTCATGGATATAATGATACATGTATCATTAAGCAGCTGCTATGGATGCCTGAGGAAACTGGTAGAAATGTGTACCTATTGTTTTCCTTTCTCCCCCTCCATCTCCTCTGTTGCGCTCTCTCCATCCACTTCCCACTGCACTTCTAAAAAGCTGTTTGCACAAAGAGGCTTATAGCTACTTTGGGCCTGATTCTGTACTTAGACTGCTGCAGCCCCTTAAGTGAAGTCCACTCTGCTGCATGTATAAAAAAGAAAGACCATCACATCCCTGAATTAAGCGGTGCTTAATTATGAAATCTTCAGTGTAAGCTTTTTTTAGGACCGTGATTTTTAACACAGAAAATAGAGGGCAAGGGAGAGTGTGTGACTAATGCTTAATTAAAAAAGCTTTGAAATAAAACAATTGTTTGTTTAATGGTTGCTAAATGCTGTGTAGTTGAAAGACTCTCATTCAGGAAGGGGTTTTTTTCCTTCCCCTATGTGCATGGTTTTAGTTACCAAGTTCTCTTATATATGGCTCAAGGCATTCTCTGCACAGCAGACCTCTCACTGGCAGTCAGAAACACCTACTAGGGTGACTGAAGCTTCCTCAGTGACCTGTTCAGTGGTGAGGACATGCTTGGCACTTAAATCGTAACAGTGCTTAACAGCAACCAAACCATTCTTTCTGGTAAAAATACAGAGGCTTTCTGTTTTATTGAAGCCAGACTGAAAGCCACAACACAAGAGGGAGAAAGATAGTAACAAAACCTCTGGGTATGAAGGATAGAACTGGCACATTTTTCTGCATGAAATAATACAACTCAGTTGTATATTATCCAAAACAAATATTACTATTAAATGTCCAGCATGCCTGAGAATGGTGATTTATTTTCAGCATACGCTATGAAAGAACAACCCTCATTTTAATCATCACAGAAGACATTAGTATGGTATTGCCAGATTTTAGACGTACATTTAGTCATCCACGACCTAAAAAACTATCACCCAATTCAGAAAGGAGGGACAGCAGTAACAGGACAGCTTTCATTTGCACACCTGATTTTCCAAGATAAAAGTAATGATGAATAGGCATTGACTACCCCACTACCAAGAGAAATTACCATAAAGATTTCTGCTGACTTTACTGCACTTTTGATCAGGCCAACAATAAAGAAAAATGCATGCAGTAAACACTGGTGTGAACATGTCTCTCTGTTTTTCCACAGTCGTTGCCAGTGCCCTCTCTTTGTATTTCCTGTGGCATTTTTTTTTGGGGGGGGGGGTGGAGGAGGGGTGTTTTGTGGTTGTGCTGTGCAAAAAGGCCTGGTGCAGTTGTTCTTGGGAACTCTTTACAACGAATGATTATTTAGTTGTTTGGAATCACAGGGGTCTCACTGACCCAAGGGAGGCCCTTCCAATTGTGTGTTCCCATGCACCCCACAGACCTCACAAGAGTGGCCACCAAAAAGAAATGAATGAGTTTCATTTCCCTCAGGCTGAGACCTCCTGCAGCCTGATTTTATCTATGGGAATTCTGTTAAGCAGCCACCAGTTAAACTGCGACACACTGCAGAATACGTCTGTGAAACTTTTATCATTCAATCTGAAAAAAAGTGAGATCAAAAACTAATCCATAGGTTGGGTTGACTGAAGCCTTGGAATACACTTTTGGGCCAGAACAGTTCTATCAAGATACAACTTGCTTAGGTGGAGATACCTGTCACGGGGCACTTGGGTGCCCCGTGCTTTGAAAGAAATAAAGAGAGCTGCCAATCACCAGGGCAGCTCAGGTGCCGGTTGCTGGGGCAACCAGGCAGGTCATGTGACCTGAAGGGGGCAGGGCCGGGCCTTTATAAACAGCCCAGTCCAGAGCCTAAAGCAGTTCCCTTCTGGTAGCTGTAGGAACAGGAGTTTTGTGGGAGAGCTGAGTGGATGGTTGCTGCCTGACCATGCTGACCAGCTGCAATGATGCAGGGGTAGAGAGGACCCTGAGGGAGGTATGGTTGAGAGCCAGCATGGCGTGGGATTTGTATGATAAGCCTGGGGCTTGTGTTATGTTGTAGCCGGATGGCTAATAGTGTGGTTTAGTTACCATTAAACTGGAGGACTGGGTGAGGCTGTAGGGGTGTGAGGAGGCCTCATGGGAGCTCCCCAATAATTTGGGGGTTCCTGGTACACACTGGGGCACAGCAAGTGGTGCCAGTGGGGCACAGCTGTTTGCACCAGTGAGGCACAGTGTATGGGGGCAGAGACCCCCAACCCTGAGGGTGGGGTTGGCTCCGCTTGGGCAGACGAACCTGAAGAAGGGCAGGGGGCCAGGCATGGCTATGTGCCACCTGAGCCCCAAGGCACGAGAGGCGTGGCATAGGCCCCAGGGGGGGCAACTAGTGCAAGAGGTGCAGCTTAGGCCCCAGACAGAGGGGCGCTGGTGGTGAAACCAGCTCGGGGGCGCCAGGTAGGGCGCCGAAGCCCGGTGGGGCAAGTTAGGGAGAAGCCCCATTTGGGCAAGCGACCCAGATGGTGGTCCAGGGGGCCAGGCACAGCTGCGGCCACCTGAGCCCCAACCAGGTGCAGGACCTGGAAAGGGTCCCGGAGGGCTCCGGGCACTGAGCGTGTGATTAGCACAGGGGCGCCAGAGTAGGGCGCTAAAGGATAAGGACTTGATAACATCCAGGAATAGCTGCGAGGCTTGGGGCATGCTGAAGGGGAGGTAGGAGGCACGCATTTGCCCATAAGGCAGGGGTGCACTGGAGCACCCCACTCGAAACGGGGCATAGAAGAGAGCGGTGTCCAAGGTGGGACAAGGCAGCCTCCCATACCGAACATAAAATATCAAAGATGTGGTGGGCGAGTAGAGGGTGCTGAATCACCTAATTGGACATGGCAGGGGGCGCTAGGGAGCTTCACGGCTGCCCCTAGGCCCCACTCCATGACAGTACCTCTCATCTTCTTCTCAAATGGGCAAGGAAAAGGTAAAACTAATGTTCCTAGTCAATGGCCAGACTTCCCCCAAAGTACTGTAGCCTTCCACCTTCTTCTGGAGCAGAAAGGATTTCCGGTGTCCTAGCTCCTATACAGGACTGCTCCAGGAGTAAAACAATAATGCATGTACCTTATATTCACGGTTGGCATAGCTTATCATCTATGTTTTTAGGTCTGGTTCATATGTATGTGGAAAATGCTCTTTAAAATTATATTAACTATTTTAAAAGTAAAATATTTGCGAAACATCAGAAGATGCACATTTTATTAACCTCTGTTTTGTTTTTTTTTGGTGAATTAAAAAACAAAAGAAAAAAAATCACATCTGTTTTTAAATTATTATTGATTTTTGCTTCTCCATCACTTCAACTTTGATCCATAAGATTTGTCTCTTCTGTAAGATCAATGCAAAGCACTGGACCTTTATAGAATATAATTTTTCACACCCTTTAGGTGACTTTATATTCCTACTTTGCCACAACTCTCATTGTGTAGTAAGGCTAGAAGGACTTACAAAACATTCAAATAATATAGATATAATAACTGCTGATTTTTTTTTTTTTTTTTTTTAAATATATATATATATATATATATATATATATATATATATATATATATATATATATATATATATATATATATATATATATATATATATATATATATATATATATATATATATAATAACTGTTCCTTCTTTCCTGAAATAAAGGTAACCTATTTTGGTCATGCACTTTTCTGGAAAACTAAATAATTTTCTTTCTGATTTTCAGATTTTAGAGTAAATTGGATGCTTATCTTGCTGGGATCCTATGACCCCAGCTGACTTCCTGCCCTTTGGGCAGGGGGCTAGACTCGATGATCTCCCGAGGTCCCTTCCAGCCCTAATGTCTATGAAATCTATGAAAATGACAAACATGAAACAGCAACTGGCTCCAAAACTGGGAATTTTCCATAAGCCTAGAGATGTTTTACAGTAAGATGGTCACTTGACTTGGGTGAATGAAAGAAAACCAGAGAGGAACGGAGAGAGGAGTTGTCTACACTGCCTGTGCGTGGTGCCTGGGACTGCTACCAAGTACTATGCCCCGTCCACACACCTCCACTGAGGATACACTAAATTCTAGAAACAAGGCAATCTAGCCATTTTACAGTGGCCCTGCACATACGCCAATGAGCTGGGCCACCATACAAGACAGAGGTTCAGAATGGCTTTGGGCATATGGTCAGGGATGCTCTGCATCAGTAGTGCTCAACCTTTTGGTCTGGTGGGCCAGAAAATTTGCATGGGGCAGTCTGCAGGCTGTATTAGGCCCTGCACACCAGGATCAGGCCTGCAGAGCCCCACTTTGCCCTCTGCACTGGGATTGGGCCTGTGCAGCCTGTCAGCCCTACTTGCCAGGATCAGGCCCCGCACACCTAATCTGGTACATACGGCACTGTTGTTACTGTGTTGTCATTGAGTACTTCCTCTGGGAAGCAACATGCCTTTTGGAAGTACTAAATGAAGGCTCAGTAACAGCCCATGCTGCACCACACCAGCGGCACACAGCTATTTTTAGCCACTATGTCACTGTAGCAATGCGCTATACTGAAGAAGCATGTTGCTATGGCAGCATAGCCGTGGCATCACAGTTTTTGCCTGTGGACGCTATGTGACTGTAGTGTATTGCTATGGTGATGTAGTGTCACGTGTAGACACGCCCAGGGTGATGCCATCCATTCTGCAGAGTTCCTGCCAGTTCATTTGGCAGCAGGAGAGCAACAACTGCTCTGACTCCAAATTTTCAGACCTGTAGGGACCTCCACATGCCAGCTGACAACTCTGGGGGCTGCATCTGGCCTGTGGGCCGGGGATTGAGCACCCCTGCTCTAAATCAGAAGAAATATATATTTCATTTTCCATAAAGACCCACAACTCTCTACATTGTCCTACTTCCAGGGTTTGGTGTACACAAAAGTAAGCAGCCAAGGCAAGCTCCTTGACCACAGTTGAAATCTATGAAATCAGTTAGTAGGTCAGCACAGAGGTAGCACAGACAAGCCCTAAATAGTGATTCCTTTCCATAGTCCTCTCAATTGTACCACAACATACTGAGTGCCTGTACAAGGTGATAAAAGAAGACGTACAGCCTAAACTTTGTCCAACAGAATACTTAACTGAAGTGCTTGGAAGTACTTCCTTCAAAAAATCAAAACAAGGAATCGTCTGAAAAAAAAAAAACCCCAAAACTCCCTAGTAAGTTTATTATCCTTATCTTACAGTTGAGGAAATGGACACAGCAAGAGTTAAATCACTTGCTGGAGGTTACCATGGAGTTAGAACCCAGGAGTTGCTCTTTATTTTCCTTTGTATGGACCACTCATCCCTGTTCTCTCTATTTTAGGTGCAATAAACCTCAGAGCAGTGGCCTTTTCTTTTTAATTTAATTCTATTGTATTTAGTAACTGGTGTGAAAATTTGAGACTGATTCCTCTACAAAATGACATGAAAGAAAAACTTCACAACAGACAGACCTCACCTGCTGGGAATGCCTTTAGGACCTTCCTGCTATGGCACAAGTACCAGCCTGAAAAAGTCTCCTCCCAGGCATTTTTTTTTTCTTTTTAAGAAATCACATAGAGGATGGTTATGCAAGGTTCAATCTAACTCACACAAGAAATCATGACTTTTACTACTTTCCACATAATCAATACAAAAATTGTGGGAAGCATAACTTGGGACTGCATATTAATCTTGCATTCAGCCTGGCTTGCTAGCTTTCCACGGGAACTATTCATCTTGCTGAGTTTGTAGGAGTGATTTGTTTCATCTGTACACTCCATGCACCGCTAAATATAAAATCAACTCCTATTTAACAAAGTGGGCTAACAGCATGAAACCTATTCTGATAGCCTGGAACCCTGTAAGAACATCGCAAATGGCTGCAACGTGTCAGCATAAGAAAATGCTCCATTAAAAATTTGGTTTATAGCACAGCCATGCTGTTGGATGGAATAGTATAGAATTAAAGTCATGAAAATAAATGCCACTGGTCTTTTCTTTAAGTGCATCAGCAAATATCCTGGAAAAGGCTTCCAATTATTTAACCCATTTATCTGAAATGATGTTTACATTACAGTCACTGATCAGACAACTACTCTTCACTCAACTAAAAAAAAAATCTGAATGAGATTAGAGACAGTATGGTATAGCAGCTCTGGCAATCAGATGACATTTGAGTCTATTCCTGGCTCTATCACTGACTTGCTGTGGGACCCTGGGCAAGCTACTTAATCTGCCTATATTTCTGTTTCATTTCCCAACTTTTGCCTGCCATTTCCACTTCTATACATTCTTCAAGACAAGGCAAGGACTACCTCTGTGAATCTGTACAGTGTCTACCTGCAGCAATGTTTTGAGCCCAGTCAGGACTTTAATATTTTACAACACAACAAATAAAATAATGGATTTTATTATTAGAACTTGTCAGAAGAGAGCTTGAAAAGATCTAGACTTTTTGTTCAGTATTGATGGACAATCAGAAGATCAGCAAAGCTGGTTAAGCTTCTAAAAAGCTTAACCAGACTTTATCCGTGCAATCCAAACAGGGCTATGAACATATTCACGTAAAGCAAACAAACAAAAAAATCCTTCAACAAAGGACTTTGTGTTTGAGCTTACTAGACTTTAGTGCTGCACAGGGAGCTTGGAGCTCTTGTGATCTCTGTTGCTGTTTTTCAGTGCTAGACAGGAACTGCAGCAAAAATGAGAAAGCAATGAGAGAAATGTTTTTAGCATTCCCTAATTATTAGACAGGAATAAGATTTGCAGTCTTTCTTCATATTGGGTGATGCTTCATACAAAGGCAAATCATCTTGTTATCAGTGGAACTACTTATTTCCCTCAGTACTACACAACATGTGATAAACCTAAAATAAGAGAAAGGAGCAATCATCTAACTTCTGGATTGAATGGGCACACAGTTTCCTTTGCAAATTTCAACATTTAAAAATCATGTATATCAAACACACAACAGTCCAAAGCAGGGGTGGCAGGAGCAGAAAAAGAATACAAGAAGATTTTTCATTGAACTTTTTGTTTAACTTTTAAGAACAAGAGGTGATTCAGTCCAAAGGGATGATAAGGTTAGGAACACCTTTGGGAGTTCTCAAATAGGGAGGAGGACTCTTTTTATATTGGTGAACCTGTGACAAAGATGGGAGCTGCAAAAAGGAGGAGATAAACTCAGATTTTTTGTAGAGAAGTCCAAGATTTGGCGAACCTAGTCTAACCTTCCCTTTAAAAATTTATCCCATCATCAGTACAAATCTAGTACTACAATATTTCATCAGAGAATGTAGTTCAGTGCCCTCTGCTTCACTTAGCATTTGAACTCTTAACTACTTATGCTAATTAGAGACACCCACAGTATTTTTCAAGAGTGGGTATAAACCAGACAAATTCAAATCTCTATTCACTCCTTCATTGTCTATGGGATATGGCTGAAACATCCTGAGCTAACCTATTAGGTAGTGTTACTATTTAGTGTTCAATGGTTGCTGTTTTCTAGCTTGATGATAGCAATTTTTCAGTAAAAATTAAAGTGCATGCTCTATATACACTGCAGAATCACCTTTACATTTGCAAAGTGCTTATTGAGTCCCTTAGGATGAAAAAAACTATAAAGTTTGCTTGAAAATAGAAGTAAAATTCACTTTGTCCACCTTCAAGATAAGCTGATGCACAATGTATAATTATATTATAAACATGAAGCATATTATAAGCTAACCCCAGCAGTAAGTGCATAGCCTATGTATATTTATACATAAGCTTGGGATCCTAGAAAAGTCTTGTCTTTTTCACTGTTATTCCTCTCCCTGGGTGTGTCTACACAATATGCTTTACTGCTCAGTAAAGCATCATGGTCTATACATGTGCATATTTACTGCACAGTAAATTAGTCTACTGTACAGTTATATACTATCCATAAATACAGGTAGTAAATTAACTGCTACTACAGGTAGTAGATACTGACAGTAGTGCATGTGTAGATACTGGTCAGTAGCAAATTTGCTCCCGGTCAACCCCTGCACTAGAGGGCTACAGGAGACAGGGAACTTCCCTGGTCCTGGCACTACTCAGCTCCCAAATCCCCATAGTAACTGGGAGCTGAGCAGCTCCAGGAGCTTCCTGTTCCACTGCACAGCCCAGATCAGACCAGTAACTGTCTCACTTCTGGGACAGGTCCTGGTCAGCACCAGCCTGTGCAGGAAACTCCTCATGCAGCCCGGACCTGCCTGGGACCTGCTCCAGAAGTGAAACAGTTCCTGGCCAGCTTGGGGCTGCACAGGGAACTCCTTGTGCAGCCCAGAGTTGGCTGGGACCTGCTGCAGAATGGGACAGTTCTCAGACACTCATGGGCAATGAGGAAGCCCTGCTGGACACAGGGTTTGTCACCATGTGCATGGGGTTGGAGAGCTCTGCAGTAGCTGCTGTTTCCCAGCCCTATGCACATCAGGACCCCTCCTGTGCTCCCTACCACCAGCCCTAGGGCTAGCACTCAAGGAGAAGCCTGGAGCTTTCCCTGGTTGTGGCAGGGGAGAAGAGTAGAGCAGGAGAAGCCCTGTACTGAACTGCTCCCATTGGGAGCAAAGCTTACTGCGCAGTATTTTTACTGCATAATAAGCCTATTTGAAATTAATGGCATGTGTAGATGTCCCCTGCTGTCTCCACCAAGGGGATTTCTCTGAACAGACATTGCCATGCCCTACAGTCAATGCTTGCAGAATTAGGCCCTTATATTTATAATAGCAATAGAAAGGACTTTTAAGCCTCCAAAATACATCCACTTATATTGATGGGAATTTGACTGTAATCTAGATCAGTTCCTGCATGCACTGCAAATATGTACCATGCTTTGTCAGCCCAATCTTTCACTTGTGCCTAACACCTGCAAATGCACCTAACACCAAGTGAAAGCAATTGTACGGCACCTTGCAGGAGGCCCTCAGGGTGAAATCCCAGCTGAAGTCAATGGGGGAGCTCCCATTTGCTTCCACAGAGTCAAGATTTCACCCCCTCTATTTTGCATGGTTGAGGATCCAGTTTGCTCTTATTGTTAATATATGGAGCAATTCACCTCTGATGCTGGTGTATTAAGGAAAAAGAAGAGCGATCTGATTATTAAGATCTGCTGGGTGCTTCGCCTCAGCAGCAATGCACTATTACTTTCAGATTCCAGGGCCTTGGTTCTAACACCAGCAAGGGTTGATGCCTCATAGATTGAGAAGGAATTTGTCAGATTAAATAAGCTATGATTTAATGTGGGCCACTCCTGTGCTGTGGGGATTCACACAATTCCTTCATGGCGATGGCTGTTGAGCTACTAAGGACTTCAGGAGTTGCTATAACAGCGATGGTGCTTTGCTGCTCTGTCACAGGACTTTTTTGGGGGGGCTTCCAGATGTGCAGTCCCCATGCTGCCTCAGCAACATAATTAGTACTGGGATTTATTTAGCACTGCTCAAACTGTTTTCAGCGGGGCTGATTATGTGCCATTCCCCTAGGAGCACTGTTATAATTTGGAGCTTTCTCAGAGCTGTAGGAATGTGAATGGGGGACTTAAATAGCATTACATTTGTACTGCGGAGGTATTCCCTTTCAGGCCAGAGGTAGCTTAGTCTTCTACCATGCCCACAACATATTCTTCCTGTCAGCACATCTACAGTTGATAATTTGAAGCATTTTCTAGGGAGCTGGATGGAGTTACATCTCCCAACAGTTGTTATTCAAACATGTTACGGATATTTGGGCATTTTGGCAGAGTGTGGTTTGATGTAATTAGGATCAGTTTCTGGTTGTTGCCATGGCAGGCCAGAGGCAGAGGGCACTACTCAGAATGGGAAGAGGAAAAGCCAACGGCAATGATTAAAACCGATTATTATATACTTTGGAGTTCACATGTGGAATCAATAGCAAACATTAGCAGCTGTGCTCAGCTGTAGCAAAGCCTGAAGTCTTACTGTAACCAATAAAAATAAATTATGGACTGAAAAAGGAGGAGGGAAATCATGGGGAAGGGGGTAGGGGAACAGAGCAGCCTTAAAAATAATGTAAGAAAAAAGTAGCAAAAAATTTGTTCTCCCCACCTAAGATTTAGTTATTAATGGCAACTAGTGAAAGACAGACAGAAAGAAAGACAGACATATAGAGATGGCCTAAAATAACATGCTTATTTATTTAATAAACTTGATGTCTTGGAAGCTGAGGGCCTGTCTAAGCAAGAAAACTCTGTAATAACTAACACAACAGTGACATCACCACCATTGCAGAAGTAGATGCTGAGCTCTTAAGAGCTGTTCATCAAAGTACAGTATAACCTCATAAATCCAGATATAAAAAAAATCCAGAATTATTGAAACTCCGGCAATTCTAAGAAGTGCACTCCATAGGGGAGTAGTGGCGGTCAGTCCCGGAGTAGTAGAGGGGAAAGCTTACCTGCAGTGGCTGCCACTGCCATCCACCACCCTGTGCTGCTGCTCTATGTGTGGCCACTGCTCCAGGACCAGGTGCTGCTACCCCCGACACACTCCTCCCCCCCTGCTGCTCCGAGACTGGCCGCCACTCTAGTTTCAAAAATCCAGAATTTTCACATTTCTGGCAGGTGCTCGGTCCCAAGCATCCTGGATTCATGAGGTTATATTGTAGTTAATATTGGGTTTTGGATAGCACATTTAACATAAAATAAACTTTTTTTTTTGCATGAAGGAATCCTTTGTTAAATGTTCAAATCCCTTATCCCCTCATTTTACATATTAGATCCAACCATAATCTATTCAGAAAATTTCCACTGCTCAGCACTGTACCTAGACTCCTGGCAGCCCTGGGCCCATTTTTAGTATTGGGCCCTGCTTTGCCAGAGATGATAATAATAATAATAATAATAATAATAATAATAATAATAATAATAGCTGCCATTTTTCAGCCCCCTTTCTTTTCGGGCCCCCCTTTCTATCTGGACCAGCCAGTGCTCTTCCAAATAAAACCAGAAAGGCCAGACTGGACTTTCCCAATGTTTCTAAAATAAGCACTAGAAACCTTCCCTTCTTTATTTATCAGAAAGAGAAAAACATTTTTGAAGTCTTCAAAGTCCTGTTTATCATTGGTCCAGTTTATCTGTTATCATGAAAGAATTTATAGAGTATTTGGTAGAACCCCCAACATCTGTACCATATCTTAGTATTTGGTACGTCAGAGTAGATAATATTTCTAGCAAGACTGGGATGGATCCGTATGAAGTTGGGCGCTACCAGAAATATTATGAACTCTTTCTCACATACTGAATGCTAAAAGATAGCACAGATATGGGGTTCTACAAAATACTCCATCATACTATATTGCATGATTTGGTACCCAGTGGGCACATCTATATGTGACAATACATCACTGAAGCAATGCGCTACAGCTACGTAGCATCCACCGGCAAAAACTGTGACACTGTAGCTACATCACTGTAATGACGCACTCCCTCAGTATACAATGTTACTACAGCGACTTAGCAGCTAAAAATAACTGCACCGTGCACACAGCACAGTACAGGCTGCTATTGCATCTCATTTAGGACTTCCAAAAAGAAGTACTTAAATGATGGTGCAGTAACAATAGCACTGTAAGGGCATGTCTAGACGTGTCTCCTTGGTGAGCCACATGATTGAAGACAGGGTTCCTAAAATGTGGGAGCAAAGTGAGCAGTATTGGGGTTTTGGTTTTTTTTTTCATTCTCCCTTAAGACTAGAGGGGAGGGGGGATTAATTAACTGGGGATTCCTTGGGGATTCCTGCTGCTATGTCTATATGAAATTTCCCTCTTTTTCCCATGAAGGAAAATACACAGAGGGTGTACCTATACAAGATGCTAACTGCACAGTAGCTGAATAATACTGTGCAGTAGTGTTTCACAGCACAAACAGTGCTAGTATTCTACTGCACTTTTTTTGTATTCTGTATTGGGATGAGAGCAAGAGCTTTCAAAGTTTTTTCCCCTCTTAAAATAAATGAGAGATTCCCCCTACTCACCCCAGAAAACTCAATAAATAAGTATAAATGAGCAAGGCATTCAGCTGGTACTTGGGAGATCCACCTTCCAGTTCTTGTTTTGGCTTTTTTAGAGCAGGAATCTGAGCCTCACCACATCTCAAAATAACCAGATACTCCTGGCTATTCTTGGGTGGGTGTCTTTCTTTCCCTAAAGAATTTTTGATCCAGACAAGAAGCTCATGCACTGCCCTGTAGTTTTTATTTTAATGAATCAAGATTTTCACATGATTTTCTTCATATTCTTTTTCATAATTTTCTACAGAGTGACCATAGGCTCTGCACACATGTAATGTAACCTGAATTGTAAAGGCTGGGTCAAATAAAGGATTTATCTTAGATGGAGGTACAAGCCAACTTTGCTTAGCACTGAAATGATGGTACCAAGGACAATAAATATTTCACACCCAGTGTTCAGATTAAAAAAGTAACCTTCTCCAGCAGAGGCTGAAAACTCTATTAATATGGTCTTCCCTTCCACCCAATGCCAGCACCATGCTCACTGCAGACAGTTTTCAGAAAAATACTTGATTGCCCTCACAAGAAACAGACCCTCCTCCCACATCCCTCCCCAACAACAGAGCCCCACCACCACCCACCCCACCCATTAACAGTAAAACACCCTCTTCCCCATGCAAACTATTTACAATGTGGTTTGTGTGTGTGCACTCCTGGGGTGGGGGGCTGTAGGGTGGGTACACCTGGGGGGGGAGCCTAGGCACAAGCAGCCAGCACTCCAGCCTCTGGCCACTCTTCACGGGTGTGGGACATGGCAAGCCTGGTGGGTGGGGGGCTCACTGAGGGATGACAGTAGCCTCTGGTCCCCCAGCATGAGCAGCTCCCCTTCTGGCAGCCAGTGGCCAGGCTATCAGGGCTAGTGAGCAGTCTTGGCCACTCTGCAGGCAGCTCCAGCTCTGCACCCATGTGGAGCTAAGGTAAGCAGTGGGGCTGGGCCCAGGGAAGGACTTCTAGCTGGTGGAAGTAGTGTTGGATCTCTGCCCAGGCTCATGATGGCCAATCAGGGGTAGGCCTGGGGGCAAGCAAGCAGGTGGCACGAAGGCTGCCGCCTGGGCCAGGACCGTGTCCAGCACCTGGCTGCCATCCTTCATGGCCTGCACTGCCCTGGCCATGAATGCACCCTGCTCCCACAAGACCGCCATGTGCTCCCACTCCAGGGCCAAAGGCTGCATCCTGAATTCCTGGGGTCCCCAATCCCACACATCCTTGTGGGCCATGTCCTCCACCCGCCATCCGTCCTGACAGGCAACATCCTCCACTCACCATGTCCTCACATCCACCAGCCTGTTCTTCACAGCTGTCACCAACTGATCAAGGAGGAGGGTTCAGTTGTGGGTCCTGGGTCAACCTCTGCTGGAGGTGGTACATCTGAAGAACTCCAGCTGTGGGCAGTGGAGACCCTGAGGCCACATCCCAGCTGCAAACTGTGGCCTCTCCCCCACATGCATGCAGCTTCAGGGCCTGCAGACCTATGAGAAAGAAGCTGTGAGAGTTTGCAACGTTTCTGAGATAAGATGTTCTATATCAGGAGCCCAGCCTCAGATCAGGGGTTGGGCATTCACAGGTACCCACGGGCCACAGTAAGTCAGCTGGGAAGGCCCAGGACCAGGCAGCTTCTGGTCAAGCCCCTCCATCCCTGCTTGCTCCCCAGGGGCCAGTAGGCCACTGGGTGCTAGCCACAAGCAACCTGCCTCCCCCGCCTGCTTTCCAGGCCAGGAAAGGTGAGGATCCTGGGAGCACCTGATGCCACTGGTCCAGACCCAGCTGTCCCCACCTTCTCCTTCTGCAGGTGAGCCAGTCTCTTATGTTACCATCAAGCCCATGGCACCCAGGCTCATGGGGCATAGAGCTCCCAGATGACTCCCACTCCCCACAGGAGGCCTCTGTGGGGAGGTACTCTAGAGCCAGCCCCCCTATGCCAATACTACCTCCTGAGTGTACTCCTGCTGCACATGTCCCAGTTGCTGTGCAAGAAGCTGTTTATGCAGACTGAGGGGTGTCCAACACACTAAGTCCTGCTCCTGCTGATCACTATGGTGCTATACACTTGGTATGGGATCCTGAGCTTTGACAGCATTGAGGGCAAGTCTGGGCTGCCCTGCAATCCCCACCACTTCCTGGAGGGCTACCTGTGGTTGTGCTACATTTCCCTGCCCCCTGAAGCTGAAGAGAACATCACCACTGGCAGCAACATGTTCCTTGGTTTATGAGAAGCCTGTGCCCACCTATTTGCAGGGGCATAGGCTGCTCAATAAAGTTTTGCATTGTCTCCTGCCTTACTGCATGGTATGGGGGGAAAATCTAGGGATCAGAAAAGTGCAGCCAAGCCAGGTGGGGAGGAGGGGCTGGGGCTAAGGCTAGGGCTGGGCCTGTGGCTGGGGCTGGGAGGACCCTCCCCCTAATGTGGGGCTCAGCTCTGATCAGTCCTGTCTGGTGGTGATGGTGTGCAGATCCTGGCAGATTCATCAGGTGGCAGGGTACAACATGCAGATGCCCAGCCAGGGGCTCCACTGGGGAGGAGCTGGTGCTGCTGGTGGCTGGTGCTGCTCTTTTGACATGAACAGCTGTGCCTCATGGATGGGGCTGAGACTGTAAAGCTTTCAAGGAAGCTCTGGCCTGGGCTCCTCATGCTGCTGGTAGATGCTGAGGATGCTCGGCAGGATGGGCTGCTGGTGCCTCGAGGGTCCTAGAGCATAAGGATGGTGTCCAGTTCCCACATAAAGGGCAAGGACTTGCAGGCACCCCTCAACTGATGTTTTTGGTCTATGATCGTACCCCACTGTGCCTGGAAAGCCTTTAAATTTATGCAGCACTACCATACTAACTAGTCATGGCCACATTCCCATATCTGGCCTGACAGACCCTCACAGAGGGAGACATTGGAGTGCCCATCCCACATGAACTGCTGCTGCACCTCTGCTTCACCCTGCAGTTCCATAAGGTCACCTGTCTCCTATGACCAGGTGGAGCCCCAGGTGGAGGCATGTGGCATCAGTGATGACACCATCAGAGCTCCCAAGTCAGTGCTCTGTGCCTTGGCATGGCTGTTCCTGTGCTGCTGGGCCTTGGCAGCTTCCTGCAGCACCCAGTGCAGGGGCACAGCATGGGACTAGGAGTCACATGGCAAGGCAATGCTCCACAGCACCTGTAGGGTCTGGGCAGGCTGCTGGGTGTTGGCTGCAGACAGCTAAAGCTGGCCCCAGGGTCCAGGAGCTGGCTGCAGCTGGGCCCAGGTGCTGGCAGGCCTGACAGGAGCCTGCAATGGCCTACAGGGCTATACAGTATAGGGCTGGATCCACACAGCATTGCGGTGCCAGGCAGCAGCACCAGCATGCAAGCAGGCTGCCATAGGTAGCCTGTAGCCTGTGCAGGGGCAACAGAGGCCATGAGTCCCCCAGGCTCCGTGCTGCTCAGGGCTCAACATGTCTTCGGGCTTTTAAAGGGCCTATGGCTGAGGCTGCAATAGAGGCAGCCAGCCCTGGGTCAGGAGAGGTTTCCACCTTCTGGGGTTGAGCCCAGGCTGGCTCCCTAGTGGTAGGGCTGACTGCATGCATATTTGCTCCCAGTTGGCATCTACACATGCACTACTGTGCAATAACTGCTCATGAATAAATTTTCAACTTGCATTTGCAGGTAACAAATTTACTCACAAGTAATGAAGCTTACTCCACACTAAGTGTATGCATGTGTAGACATGCATGCTTACTGTGCAAATTATTCTACTTTGAAGTCAAGGATCTCATGTAGACATACCCACACAGACAAAGAATTCTGTCTTCCCCAGCCTTCCTTTTCATTGTGCAGAGCTGTCTTTGCTTCAACAGAACAACTGTTATCACTGACATGATTTTCTTAAAAAAAAAACCCCAAAACCACAAAATTATAGACACAAACACTTTTAATCTCAGGAGAGCCTAATGGGGTATGTAAAAGGTGTCAATGGCTCCATTGTAAAGTGTAGGTTCCAAAATGTTCAGACATATGGTCTTCACATCTGCAAAATGGGCTTAATAATAACTTTCACTTTTTCATCTATATATTTCAGTTCTAAGTGTGAGTGTATGCATAGCCTTCATTTTGGAGATGAAATAGCAGACAGTATGTATTTGAAACAGTACCAATTTTCCTTCTAATACCTGATATACTAAAGGCATCATTTTCAGTCCAAAACATTGTTTCATTAACTTATATCACTGAAGGACACATAAGGTATATACAGATATTACCAGGGATAGGTTGATCTAAATGCCTGATCATACAGGAATTAAGAGGGTTTAAATAGTCCAAAAATGATGTGCCCAATCAAAGTTAGTTCACCAGAGTAGGTGAACTAACTAAGTTTGAGATTGGATTGGTTAACCCAATCTCCAGAATGCCTGTACACATTTAAGGGCAACTCCCCACAAACCTACCAACCAGCATCATGGTTGGCCAGCTCCTCCATCATGCCTGTTCCTCCTCCCCCCTGAGTTACTTAAATCCGGTTCCCTGCACATCTCCCAGGAGCAACAAATAGCTGCATGTGCTGCTCCTGATAATAGCAAACTTGTACCCACCCACTCCTGGTCTAGGTATCAGCAACTTAAAAGTAAGTCACCTCCCCCTAGACTGGGTGTGGCAAACACTTGTTCATACCCATAGATTTGCCACTAATTGTTTACCTGTCACAGAGTAAGTTAAAACCAACAACCTCTCCCTACATCTGCTCTGTTAACAGGTTGAAGTTTTTTTCTACATCCTTAGCTGACCCTCATGTGATGTGATGATTCTGAAATAGGATTTATATTTGATACACATGAAAAACTTTAAATGCCTGAATACAAATATGAGGTCATATATTGCCAGTCTTAGCAATTCCATGCCTCTTTTACATGAACAATCTCACTGATTGATTGATTTACTTTCAAAAATCTTTAAAAAAATATCCATTCTTTCTGTTTCTATTTATACAGTTGCTTTTTCCCTTTGTTCCTTTGGCATGAAGCATCTCTGCTAAGAGATTCCCAACATTTTTTCTCTCTTTATCCTACCTACCTAAGCAGGGTATCCCTAAAAAGCCTATCACCCTCAGAGGTGAGCACCTTGTCTGGAAAAAGAGTATGCAGTCACTCGCATCTGATCTATGATCATGTGGCTTGTGCACACTTACTGGTGCTAGGAGCCAATCTAAGTAAGTTGGGGTAGGGAGAAGGGTGGATGGGATCTGGGGCAGGAGGGAAGCAGGATTGGAGGGGGTTGGTGGGTCTGTGCGGGGTTGTCCATCTGGGTGTGGAGGGAGGTTGGGAGGCTAAAAATAACTTGGTCAGCGATTGGGGGGGGGGGAAGAAGAATGAAGCCCCAGGGTTTTCCCAGCCCTGGGGCTGCATTCCAGCTGTGTGCAAAAGTTTGGTAGATTGGGCTAACTAACCGTGCCCAAAATAACTTAGTTTACCTCCTCTGGATTAGGTTGGCCATTTTTTCCTGATCTAACCTCCCCATACATCTGTACAGATTAGCACTTGGGTCAGGGGCAGGCAATTGTTTTGGGCAGAGGGCTGCTTACTGAGTTTTGGCAAGCCATCAAGGGCTACATGATAGGCAGCCCAGGGCAGATAAATATTAATTTTATAAATTTTTTAGGGGCCTGACGGGCTGGATAGAATGGCCTGGCAGGCTGCATCTGGCCCCCAGGCTGCATTTTGCCCACCCCTGACTTACATCAACCTAACTCTAGTTAGGGTCAATCTAAGTGTAACATCTGCACACACCCAGGGTAGTTGCTAAATAGTTTCTAAAAGGCCTAGAGATAACATAGCATGAAACATCTCTGTTCACCATGTCCTCAGATTAGAGGTTCAAGAGTTCAGGAGTGGTCTTTAAGTAGAGGCTGAATTTGTAAGTGCATGCTTAAGTTCCACTTATGTCAATGGGGCTTAATTACATGCTCAAGGGTCAGAATATTTCTGTATCTGGGCCTAAATATTTCAGAACATGTCAGGACTGAACATGGAGGATTTTGAATGCCTATCTGGCTGCTTCCCTGGCCCTGAAAACTGCATAGATTAATTTACATTCAGATAAAATACTAAACCACGTCCATTTGTATGTCCAAAATGATTTGCTGTGGACGATATGCAACTAAAGACACCTACCAGGGTATATCAAAAAGTGGCAGAGGCAGACCTGTAGTTTCTCACAGAACTCCAAATAACAAAAGAAACTTTGCCTGTTACCTTAGCCGCTTTATCTATGCTAGGAACCCCATTGAAGGACTAGGCTAGCCTCTCTGAAACTTCTTTTACTCAGTCAATGACCTCGTTTCCATGGCAGGCTAACACGAGGTGCCATTGATGATGACTTGATTTCCTTTCGCATCTGAAGTGGAAAAGGAGAAGACAGACTAAATGAAATCCCATCCATCTTAATGAAATACAATTATATTCTCCTTATTAATCATTTAAAAATCAATACGTCTCTTCTTGGCAAACCTCGCCAGAATTTGTCATTCTGTGCCAGGCCTCAATACATCTTGTCCTCTAGTGATTTTTATAAGTTCAGTCACCTGTGTCCCAGGGTAAATAACTGTGTTTCTTTGTGCTGTGGTGATAGGGCAAAGAATGGCAATGTCAAGGGAGATCAGAGATGGCCTATGAATTTTAATCAGTCAAAGGGAATATTTCCTTTTTGTGTATAATTTGAAAGTGCGCTGTATTTAAAAAATAGCAAAACAAAAAAATGGATTAGAGACAGAAATATAGATCACCAAACAATATTAAGTACAATATCATCAAGGGCCTTATTTATCCTTTGCCAGCAATAATACTATACAGTATAATCCTTTCAAAAGTGATCTAATATAAATAACATGGCAGAGTAATAGCTAAGTATTGCATCCATATTCATGCTTGAAAATTCAAGATTTCTAAGGGGAGAATGAGGTGGATTTTTCTGGTCCAATTCTTGCTGCCTTACTCACAGAAAGGGCTGCCATCCCTCACACCAGCTATAAATACAGCTGCACAAAGGTACTCCAGGGGGAAAACTGTAATGGCAGAGAACATTTAGCATGCTAATTACATGTTAAGCTGGCAAAATATTTAATGGCAGAATTTTCTGAAAAAAATGTTTTCACCCAATCATCTACAAAAAATTCATCCTGACTTTGAACCAGCTATAGTGCAGATGCTCCCTCAGCAACATTAAATATTTTTTTCATACAAGTGTTTGCATGATCAAGCCATTACTACATGCCTGATTTAGGGATAAAAATTAGCATACTGCATCTTTGTCCTTGTAAGTCAATGGCAATCCTCTTGAATTAAGTGGCCAGAATTTCATCTGTAACATGTAATTTAGGAAAGGGACAAATCAATTGGTGCTACCATAATGCTAGCAAAACTACTTCTAGATAATAAAGGTCAAATTGCCAAACCCATTGAAGTCAAAGGCAGTTTTTTTTCCTTTGATTTCAGTGGGCTTTGGATCACAGTTGAATCATTCTTTGACCTAAGTGGCAAAACTCCAACCATGGTCTATGGGGCCAGGATTTCAATCGAGCCTTCAGCTGTTGGGATGACTGGTGACTAATCACTGAGTAATTTTTAAAACAAAAAGGTGCAAATGGGTGGATTCTAATTGTAATGGAGACTTATTTCTAGAAGAAATATTCAGTAACAGCACAGCATTGTACAATGATGTATTAGCCTGTAGAAAAATAAAAATGGATACCAAGAATAAAATGCATTTGGCAGGGGAAAACCACATTGTGGAAAGGTGGTAAAAGATTTGAGTTTTTTCTAAGGGCCTGATACAGTCTTCCAGAGCAGATTTGGTTACAGACTGAAATCTCTGTAATACTAGTAGAGAGATAACTACTTCTAGAAGTTGTGGGTTTTGACTTCTTAGATACAGACTGGAGATAAGTGCTTCTAATAATAGCAGAACACAGTTTTTTCTGGACATGATAACTGAGAGATTTTTTTACATGTCACTAAATGAGCAAGAAATTAAAGTATTTTACATTTGGATTTGGTAAGCAATGAGAACAGCACAAAAGTGTTACTTGTTGAAAATAAACTTAGAGTGTGAACTGATTCAATTTAAATTAAATGAAAGGATAATTAAAAGAAGGCTGTAGCTAAAGGTTTGTACACTTTAAAAGGGCAAATTTTGAGAATTTAGGGAACCAGTAAGTAAGGTCAGACAGACTGAAGAGATCAAGAACTTGAAGAAGGAAGAGGCTGTGAGTTTCTTTAAGTCAAAGGTACAAAAGTGCCATCAAATGGAGGTGAAGAACTGAAGATGGGGCTCCATATCCTAACCTAAAAAAGGTATTAGAAAGAGGTAAGCAAAGCCTGTGGGAATGAGAAACTGAACAGATCAGCAAGAAAAGACATCTTAGAGGTCAGGAAGTATAGGGATTAGAAACTGGCTGAAGGAGAGACAACAACTGGTAGTGCTGAAGAATGATTTCTTGAGCTCAAGGGAGGTTACTAGTGATCTCATTTAGTATTTTTATCAGTGGCACACAAAGTCAGAGGATGCTAATAAAATTTGCTGATGATACAAAATTGGGAGCCATTCTCAGTACAGATGAAGGTTGGAGTACCATACAGAACAGGATGTCATTGAGGGCTGGAGTAATAAAATGGGATGAAAGTTAATAGCTTAGAATGCAAAGGCTATGCACTTAAAAGAGGGCAGGCAATTATTTTGGGCAGAGGGCCGCTTACTGAGTTTTGGCAAGCTATCGAGGGTCACATGACAGGCAGCCAAGGGAACATAAATATTCATTTTCTATGGGCCGGATAGAACACCCTGGATAGAAAAGCATCCGGCCCCCGGGCCATATTTTGCCCACCCCGACTTATAACCTGAACTGCTGATATGTGGTCTAAGCTTGATATTTGGAAACAACAGAGGACCCAGGTGTATTACTTAGGCACAGGATAATTATGAGCGTGTATGAAATGCAGACACAAAGAGGTCAAATGTGATCTTAGAACATGTCAGGGAAGGTATTTCAGGCAAAGACTGGGAATCATTAATGCCTTTGTTTAAGGCACTGTTGAGACCTGATATAGAATAACGTGTACAATTCTGATCACCCATGAGTGAAACAGGTGCAGAGAAGGATTACTGGGATGGTCAAGGGAACAGAAAACTTATGAGGAGAGACAAAAAAACCTCTTTGCTTCTATAGCTTAGCAGAACAAAACCTGAGAGTAGATATGACTGCTGTCATGGGGATGAACAGCAGGGATGGGAAAAAGCTATTTAAGTTAAAGGACAATGTTGACAGTAGACTAAATGGGTTTAAACTGTCTGTGAATATTTTTAGGCTGGAAATTAGAAAGTTTCTAATCAAAGAAGTGCAGTCTGGGAATTGTCTTCCAACAGAAGAAGAGGTAGTAAACAAACTCACTCACTCTAAAACAGAGCTCAATAACTTTATTAATAGAATTGCACAGTGTGATAGCCTGATATGTCATAGTGTAGACTCAATGACACAGGGATCTCTTCCACCCCCATGTGCTATCTAACAGTTTATTCCTTAAATAATTCACCATGGATAGATCATTTGCAGTTGCTTGTTGTAATATCCACTCACTTACTATTTTCTAAGTTTATCACAGCCATGAACATCCCATAAAAATAAAGAAAATGCCCATTTATTACACAAGGAGCATTGCCAGTTCTCACAATTTTAAAAGAAGTCTCTTAAAAGCAGAGTTTTTTAAACCCCAAAACTCCAGGACTCATGTGATGTATTGGATACTCACTGTTCATTTGATTGTTTTTACTAGAAGCGTTTAGTAAGGCTGTGCCAAATTTTGAGTAGTGTTTCATTTCAAAGCTGTTTGGACGTGTTTTGAGCTCGAAACAGCGAAAACAAAATGAAACAAAAGGCTTCGAAACAGCATTGAAATGAACCAAGGGGACTCAAAATGTTTTAAAAGTTTCAAAATGTTTCAAGTTTCAAAGCCAGGCTTGATGCTGCTAAATAGAAACTAAGGAGAGGGAGGAAGGACTGTTCTCTAATATTGACATCTACCTCCCAGTTTGATTCCCCAGCTGTCTGATCACTTCCCCCAGCTCTCTGATCATTTCCCCAGCTCTTCCTGGGGAGCACAGGCCCCCGATCTGTGCACAGGGTTTCAGCGGGCTGCCGCTGAAACTGCAGCTGGGAAAGCGATCAGAGACCTGGGGAATTGAACCCAGAGCTGGGGGAATGCTCAGGTGCCTGGACATTCCCCAGTTCCTGGTTGAATTCCCCAGCTCCCTGATCTTTCCCTCAGCTCTCTTATAACTTCCCCCAGCTCTTCCCAGGGGGCCACTGGCACCAGCTGCAACAAGAGGGCTGCAGGCTTGTGGGCTGTGCCAGGGTCTTCCCTATGGAGCTCAGCCCAGTGGTGGGAGAGCCAGTGGCAGAGACACTTGAAGTGCAGCACTGGCTCTGAGCACAGTCCTGGCCAGTGGCTCTCCACCACCTCCTGCTGCCGGGCTCAGCTTCATGGGGGTGGCGGAGACACTCAGAGTGCAGCCCAGTGGTGGGAGGCGGGGAAGAGCCAGGGCTGCACTCTGAGCGCCAACCCCACAGAGCTCAGCCCAGTGGCTCAAGGTGGTAGGAGAGCCAGTGGAAGACCTTCTCCAAGAGCAGCCCCGGCTCCAAGCAGAAGCCCTGGCAAACACAGCCCAGCGGCGGGAGGCTCCACAGCCCCATGGCGCTGAGCCTGGCAGTGGAAGGCGGTGGAGAGCCAGTGGCAGAGCTGCTCGGAGCACAGACCTGGCTCTGAGTGCAGGCCCTAGCCAGTGGCTCTCCTCCACCTCCCACCGCCAGGCTCAGCGCCATGGGGCTGGCGGAGCTGCTCAGAGTGCAGCGCAGCAGTGGGAGGTGGGGACAGCCAGGGCTGTGCTCTGAGTGGTTCTGCCAGCCCCACAGAGTTCAACCTGTCCTCCCAGTGCTGCCAGCAAGTATCAGAAAGAGCCTGGTGCTGCCCCTGCTGCAGCTCTGGGAGTGGCAGACACTGCCTGCCTGCAACTGCTGGGCTGCATGATGGCCCAAACTCCCTGGCGTGGTACAGTCCAGCGGCTGCAGGCAGGCGGCATCTGCCACTCCTGGGGCTGCAGCAGGGGTTGCACTGAGCTCTCCCCAGAACTTGGGGCAGACCACAGTTATAGAAGAGGGGCTGCTGACACCCCAAAATTCACTTTAGCCCCCCCCACCTGCCCTCCCAGGGCTGCCACTGAGCACCTGGGGCCAGAAGCAGCAGCAACAGCAGCAGTCTTCCTGGTGCTGGGTGCAGCCTGTGCTCCGTGCCAGTGCCAGGCAGCAGCCTCCTGTCATCCCACGCACATATGTGGGGGCCCACACTCCCAGGAGGAGTCCATCATGGCCCCACAGGCCTCCTAGGGGTGCAGACCCCCAGATCCGTGCACAGGATGACAGCAGGCTGCTCCTGCCATCAAGTGATATGAGTTTTGCTTTCAACTGTATGAAGTACAGTTTCCCAGAAACCCCAGTACCTATCTCCCTGAAACTTGGTAGGATTCCTGCCCTCAGAAGGGGCTACCATTTCTGCAATTTTCATCCAACTCAGGCATGAAAGGACAAAGCTATAGGCATTTTCATGATTCCCCATTATAGCATATGGGTGAAATGTCTTAACAGTGAAACAGTTTCAATTAAATGAAATGGAACAGTGCTTCAAAATGAAACGAAATGATCAAACAAAACACTGTCCCTTTGAAATGGCAAAATGGAAGTCAAACCAAATGCTGCTCTTTTGCACAGCTGTAGTGTTTAGCTCATTCTTTTCTCAAATGTTCTCAAATCGTCAGGCCGCAGTTGGAATACTGCGTCCAGTTCTGGGCGCTGCACTTCAAGAGGGATGTGGACAGCATGGAGAGGGTCCAGAGGAGGGCCACTCACATGGTCAGGGGTAGCTACGGGACCTGAACCTGTTCAGCCTCCACAAGAGAAGGCTGAGGGGGGGTCTTGTGGCCTGTTATAAACTAGTTAGGGGGGATCAGCAGGCATTGGGGGGAGTCACTGTTCCCCCGAGCACTGCCAGGAGTGACCAGGAATAACGGTCACAAGCTGGCAGAGGGCAGGTTTAGGCTAGATATCAGGAGGCGCTACTTCATGGTCAGGGCGGCTAGGATCTGGAACCAACATCCAAAAGAAGTAGTGCAGGCTCCTACTCTAGGGGTTTTTAAGAGGAAGTTGGATGAACATCTTGTTGGGGTCATTTGACCCCAGTATTATTTCCTGCCATGGCAGGGGGTCAGAGTAGATGATCTACTCAGGTTCCTTCCGACCCTAGAAACTATGAAACTAATTTTCCAAAATGTTCAAAAACAATGAAAATAAATCCCCCCAGAAGTCAAATAAACTCTACGGGGTTTTTTTTTACCTGTTTAATATCTCAAGTTTTTTAAAGCTTTTTTTCTGTTACACACGTTGCACTTTATTGTTTGGATAAGAATACAGAAATAGACAACTTTCTTAGATTAATATTCTCTGTAATCCACTTTTTGGAACAGACAGGGTCTACTACAAGCTATTTGAATAAAGATTCAAATAGCCTTAAAAGTGCATTATGAGATAATGGCCAGGTACAGACATTACACTTTTACCAGTCTAAGTGTTTTTCGAAATTAATCTATACCCATAAAAGAACAGAAATTCAGTGCACATAGCCTGGTCTAAAAATGGTGGAACCTGGTCTAAGATAGACCTAGACTGATGTGCATTCAAATCTAATTATTCTAGGATAGAGCAGTGAATCAAACTTCAGTACTAGTTCCCCTATCAATTCAAGTTAGGTTGCTGTCCTCTGGCATCCCAGCCTCCTTTGTGGCTCCCTGACACCCCTCCTTTTCAGGGTGGTAGCCAGCACTTGGCTGATTCCAGCCGAGCGCCCAGCAGGCCCTTCCCCTGAGCCCTCCCAGAACTGAGTCATCAAAGCCCCCCTCCCCAACCACCTACTGCCTCTGGCCACCTGTCAGCTGCAGGCAAGTAGCCGGAGGGGAAGGGAGGCATCTGTGTCCCTTGCCTGAGCCCTAGGACATGGTCACCTGTGTCCCCAGACCATGCCCCTGCACCCTGTCATGAAGCATCCCATGAGTTACACACAGACATGACACTGAGCCCCCCAAAATCCCCATGCTTGGGCACAGTCCCATGGAACCCAACCCTGGCTCCCATACACCCAGCTGAGGATCTCACCATGGAACCCGATCACACCACATCTCAGGGGCCAAAGCACAGAGTGGGTTGGGGGGGTAGTGCAAGGATGGTGGACATGAGGGGAGGGTGAGGCTCCAGGCCACTAAGTGCTAGAAAGGTATCTGTCCTTCAGCACTGGGCAAACCAGTCACCCCCTCCATTCCTCCCACTAAATGCTCAAGAAGTTTCTGTCTTTCATCACTGGACAGATCAGTCTCACCCTCCGTGCACCACCCCCATACCACTACACCCCTGGATGGCAGACAAAGTGCCACCCCCCCACCCCTGCCCTTGGGTGGTTAATATGGGAACATAAATATGCTTCATTCACACCTCCATGTTACCTTTCAGGGCTGTGATCAGCTCCTGGGAGAGACAGAGCCTCCTGCTAGCTGGTTAGAGAAATGGTGCTGAAATAGCTCTTCCCTTCCTCCCCCATGCAGTCATGGAAAGGCACTAAAAGAGCTTATTGAGCTCTGCAGACACAGTGTAAAAACCAAGTACAAACACAGGCACTCAGCACCTCATGCCAGTTGCTAGTGCCATGCGCCCAGGTGGCAGAAGGGACACAGAGATCAGGGACAGGAGATAAAATGCAGGTATCTATGACAACCGCTAGAATTCCAGTGCAGTGGAAATGAGAAAAATTACCCCGTGCTAAACAACCCCACTCCCTCCCACCATTCCAGTCCAAAAAAGGAACTGATGGGATAGTGGAGTGGCAAGAGAGGTTGCTGCCCAGCCTCCCACAGCATGCTGTGCCTTGCTGCAGGGACTCTTCCCTGGGACAACAGGAATGGGGGATTCTATGGAAGGAATCCCTGGATGCCATCTGGGGGGAACTGCTCCCCAGTATGCTCTGACTGGGAGCTGCCAGATTGGGAGGAGGATCCAGGATATGAAGAGTGACATGAAGGAGCTGGTGACTCATGGTTTGGGGAGGCAGAAAGGCATTCTGCCAGCAGAATGGGATCAGAGGAAGGGCAGGCTGAAGTGCTCTGGGTTAAGATTCAAGGGGACCGTGGGGAGAGTGATTTGATGGTGGGGGTCTACTACAGACCCCCCAACCAAGGGGAGGAGCTGGACCAGAAATTTTCGGGCCAACTTGCAGAGGCACTTAGGGCAAGGGATGTAGTTGTCATGGGTGATTTTAATTACCCAGACATCTGCTGGGAGGAACAGTCAGCCAGGACAGACCGTTCCAGGAGGTTCCTAGCTGAGATACAGGACCTCCACTTAATCCAGGAGGTGCACAGTCCCACCAGAGGAAACACCCTGTTGGACCTGGTCCTGGCAACAGGCGATGACCTGGTTAGGGGCCTCCAGGTTCTTGATCACCTGGGTGATAGCGATCATCACTTGCTGGAATTCACCATCCAGCGCAGGGTGTCAAGGACCTGCAGCAAGACGGTAGCCCTAGACTTTAGGAGGGCCAACTTCAACAAGTTGAGGAGACTAGTGGGGGAGGCGCTGGGGTCCTTGAGGGCAGGGGAACTCAGTGTCCAGGGCGAGTGGTCGTTCCTTAAGGAAACGATACTCAGGGCCCAGGGGGAGTCCATCCCAACAAGAAGCAAGGGGGGCAAGAGTGCCCGGAAGCCCCCCAGCTCACAAAGGGCATCCAGGAATGCCTGCTTGCCAAAAAGGCGGTGTACACCCAGTGGAAGGGGGGTGCTATCTCCAAAGAGGAGTATACTTCCTCTGCTTGGGCCTCTAGGGGGGCTGTCAGGAAAGCTAAGGCAGACAGAGCTAGGACTAGCATCCAAGATCAAGGATAATAAAAAGTCCTTTTTCAAATATATAGGGAGGATGAAGAAGGCACCGGGTAACGTGGGGCCCCTGCAAGGTATGCTGGGCAATCTGGTGGTTGCGCCAGAGGAGAAAACGGAACTCTTTAACCAATTCGTCATGTCCGTTTTCTTGTGCAGGGACCAGGACTTCACCGCTGGGATGCCAGACGGACTCGAGGGGAACGCCTCCAGACCTCAGGTTGGGGAGGACCGGGTTAGAGAGCTTCTGGAGGGGCTAGACGCGTTCAAGTCAGCGGGTCCAGATGCTCTCCACCCCAGGGTGTTGAGGGAGCTAGCTAGGATTATTGCAGGGCCCTTGGCATGGTTCTACGAGCGCTCGTGGTGCTCGGGCCAGGTGTCACATGACTGGAAGATAGCTAATGTAGTCCCCATCTTCAAAAAAGGGAAGAGGGAAGACCCGGGCAACTATAGGCCCGTCAGTCTTACCTCTATCCTTGGGAAACTCTTTGAGAAGATTCTCAAGGAGCACATGTGTGATGGGCCAGCTTCAGGGATGATGCTCAAGGGCAACCAGCATGGTTTCCTTAGGGGCAGGTCTTGTCAGACCAACCCGATTGTCTTTTATGATCAGGTCACAAAGGTAATGGATGCAGGTGTTGCCATGGACGTAGTCTTTCTAGACTTCAGCAAGGCCTTTGACACCGTTTCCCACCCCATCCTCATTAAAAAACTAGGCGACTGTGGCATTGATGCCTACACAGTCAGATGGATTGCAGATTGGCTCAAGCGTCATACTCAGAGGGTGGTGGTGGACGGGTCATATTCGACCTGGGGGAAGTGGGCAGCGGAGTCCCCCAGGGCTCGGTCCTGCGGCGTGCACTGTTCAATTTCTTCATCAGCGATTTGGACGACAGGGTGAAATGCAACATATTTAAATTCGCTGCTGATACCAAAATTTGGGGTGAGGTGAGCACGCTAGTAGGGAGGGAAAGACTGCAGCAAGACCTGGATAGGTTACAGGAGTGGGCTGACATAAACAAGATGCGTTTCAATACTGGCAAGTGCAGGGTGCTGCACTTAGACAGTAGAAACCAGCAGCACACTTATAGAATGGGAAACTCCCTTCTTGAGAGCACGGAGGCAGAAAGGGATCTTGGAGTCATTACTGACTCCAAGATGAACATGGGCCGACAATGCGAGGTCTCGGTTGGTAGGGCTAAGTGGACCTTGTTGTGCATCCACAGGTGCATCTCAAGTAGAGCCAGGGAGGTGATCCTCCCCCTCTCGATGCTGGTCAGGCCACAGCTGGAGTACTGTATCCAGTTCTGTGCACCCCATTTCAGAAGGGATGTGGACAACATTGAAAGGGCCAAGCAGAGGGCCATCTGCATGATCCGGGAACTACAGGACAGACCCTACACTGAAAGACTGCGGGACCTAAACCTGTTCAGCCTTCACAAGAGAAGGCTGAGGGGGGACCTGGTGACTGTCTATAAACTCACTAGGGGAGACCAGAAGGGTTTAGGGGAGATGCTGTTTCCCCTAGCGCCCCCTGGCATGACAAGGAACAATGGACACAAGTTATTAGAGAGTAGATTTAGATTAGACATCCGCAAGAACTACTTCACAGTTAGAGTGGCTAGGAGCTGGAAGCAACTTCCTAGGGAAGTGGTGCTGGCTCCTACCCTGGGGATCTTTAAGAAGAGGCTTGATGACTACCTGGCTGGACTCATCTGAGTCCAGTCTTTTTCTCCCGCCCAGGCGGGGGTCGGGCTTGAAGATCTACAAGGTCCCTTCCGATCCGACTTCTATGATTCTATGATTCAGGTGAAGCCCGCTGGCAGGCAGCAGTAGGAGAGGGCTGCCTGGGCCCTAATGCCATGGCCATCAGGGACACCGCCTCCCCACCAGAGACAACCTACTCCCCCCCACCCTGGCAGCTGCCTTGTGCACTCAGGCCCCTCAATTCAGTCCAGGCCAGTGCCAAAGGGTTACAGGAGTGTTCAGAACTGGGGGGAGAGCACAGCTTATGCCAGGCTGTTGCTGGCAATGCATCTAGTATCAGACCCCACCAGTGCCAGCTCACCCAGCCACCATCCACGGGTCCTGGTGGCAGATGCTCTTCCATTCCACAGTGCCCCTTCAAAGCCGGGGTCCCACTGTGGTAGAGTGGTGCAGCCCTGGCAGGGATAGGCAACCCCCAGGCTCAGTCCAGCTATGTGACATGAACTGTAGGCATGGCTGAGAGTTGTGGAGCTGGGGTCCCCAAAGGGGGATACTAGGCCCTAGAGGTGGGGGCTGAGGGGCTGGGAGAGGGAGAGTCAGGGGTCCACAGGCCCCACAGTAGCGATGCCTCCTGACCTGCAGTCTCCCACCCCATGGCCCAACAACCACCCCATGGGCCAGCCTCCCACCCCATGGTCCTGTCCCCACTCCATGGCCTCTCATCTGGACAGTGAGTCTGGGATCACCCACCTGTCCAGCTCCTACAGGGAGAAATCCCTGGTGCTCACTACCAAGTCAGGAAAGTAGTGTGCCAGGCCTACAGCCCACTGTCCCATGCCTCTGTTCCAAGGCTTTGTGTTTGTTGAGTTAATCCCCTGCAGCATTCTCCCTGACCCCAACTCCCTCCCTCCTCCCTGTCTTAAATGCCCCTTTCAGGTTATTTCACCCCTTTCTCAAACCTTCCCCACCCCTTCCAAAGGTTTGTTGGTTTGTGTTAACTAAGAAGAAAGGAAAGGGAACAGTATAAGGCAGCCTGGGTTGTGGGCAGTGCTGCCCAGGGTGCAGGGCCAGAGGATCCAGGGGTGGGAGATCAATGGCCTGATGGGCTCTCAGTCCTCAAGGGTGAGGAGGTAGTCAACTAGGTCTTCATGGATCTGGACTTCCTGCTGCTATGCTAGGCCAGCACCCCAAAGATCCCCCATCCCTGCACTGCATATATTTGAGTTGCCATGCTTAGTCTGCATGCCATGCCACCTCTGCCCAGGCTTCACAAAAGACCTCCTCCCTGGTCTTGCAGATGTTGTGAAGGACACATGCAGTGATGCACACCCTCAAGGTGCATGCTGAGGGCGTGCTAACACCCTTTGAGACAGCTGAAGGTGCACCCCACTGTCATGAAGCATTTGCTTAGGTTAGAGTTGTAGTACTTTTTTCAGTGGTACACCTGTCCTCCCTTAGGGCTTCATAAGCCAGGGCATGAGGAGGTAAGCTTCGTACCCAATAATGGGGGGTGGGGGCGGATTATAATGTTGTGAATGACAAAAATCAGGGACCCTGGGAGCATAGCACCCACTCTACATCAGCCGGGGGAGTGGGAGGTGTGGAAGACATGGGCATCATGGGTGCTGCCTGCCCAGCCAGCAAAGATGTGGGTGAAGCAGCCCTGGTGGTCAACAACATCCTACAAGATGACAGAGAAGTAGCCCTGGAGGTTGATGAATGCCTAGACTGGGCAAAGGAGGGTGGATGCCGTCCACCACCACCCCAATGCAGTTGGGAAAGCCCATTCAGTGGAAGCCAGCGACCACCTCTTGCAAATTGATGAGATGGATGAAGCAGTTGGTGAAGACATCCTGAGTGATCAGGTACACCTCTCAGACAGCCTCTCTGGGTATGGTCTTACCCACACTGAAATGGTTGATAACAAAGCGGTATTGCTGGGGATGGCCAGCTTCATGGCAGCAATGACTACTCACCCCAGAATGAGGGGTGGCCATATGCAGACTTTGTGGTGTGTAGAGTAAGAGCCAAGCTGAGTGACAATGTCCATGAAGATGGCCCAAAGCATGCAGAAGGTCTGGACCCATTGTTCATCATCCCAGGTGCCCAGGAGGAGCTGCTCCCACCAGTCACTCAACAGTCTGGAGGTGGTGACACAGCACCCTGGCGACCATGGCATCTTGGGTGGCCCTGTTTTCTCCAACTGTGTAAAAGTTGGTGGCACAGTCCAGGATGCTTGGCAGGGTACAGTGGGTGGCCCCATGCAGAATGGCCAGCTTTTGGCTTGGGGGCATAAAGGCATACACCATGGTGACCTGCAGTTGCACTATGTCCAGGTAGGCATGTGTGATGTCCTATACCCTCTGGCAAGAGTCATAGAGGGTGACAATTACAATGTGCCACAGCTCTTGGGTCTCAATGCTAGAGCATAGGCAGTTGGATGCCAGGGCAGGGTGCAGGGAAGCCAGGACATGGAGGCATGTACAAGTCACAAAGGAGGACATTCACTCTGGAGGTCTTCTGGAAATCTAGGGCTGGGTGCAGGGGAGGGTCCACAGTAATGCGGCAGAGGGTTGGAGCCATGCTTGCCCATGCCTGGCAGCCAATCAGGGGTGGCCCAAGTGATCAGCTGTATTTGGCAGTCTCTGGAAGCCTAAAGAACCTCTGGGTCTTGCAGAGGGGCATGAAGGAGCACCCCTTGCCTGCAGGCCTCAGTACTTCACACAAAAGGGCAAACACATATAATGTTGGCTACTGATTTAACCTAAGCCACTTACAGAAAACCACATAACTTAGATCATTTCTGCCTTTGAACATCTGTACTTAGCCAACCTGTCCAAAGTGAAAGTTGCTTCTTGATTATACATTCATTATAGTCTCACTTATTCCATAAAGTATGAAGAATTTTTACCTGGCTATTATTACAATTCATGTCATGCTGGCAAGCCCTTTATAAATAAGATTGGGTTGACATTCATGAAATGGTCGAACCGGTCTGAATCCCTTAGTTCTTCAAACACACATGCTTCATTTTTTCCAAAACATTATGAAGCGGTTTATCTTTTCACATCCCTTGGAACCCTGCTTAACAACCACTGTTTCAAAGATGTTGTCAAGTTGCCTTTGCAAAACCCCTTAATTTGTTCAGACTGTTTTATTATTCTCTGTCCTTTCAGAGCCATTTTCTCTCATGCATCAATTCACAAATAATGCCCTCCTGACCTTTTCTTCCCCTTTTTGTCCAAACTGAAACATGGTGGAAAGAAAGTTAAACTGTTTAGGGCAAAAAAGACACTTTTTAAGTGCCAAGGGTAGAGCACAGAATTATTACACTTTGATGTTAATCCCATGTCTTTTGTCTTCATCTTTTCTTATTGTCAACAGTGCACTGGGTTTTATAGGCAGTCTAACACGGAGCAGATGCTGATTAAAGGAAATAATGGTTTGGGGTGTGACATTTAAAAAATATCACTCACTAATCTCAATGCTATATCCCTAATGAGTTTTATTTTATTAGCTGTTGTGTGAAAGTACAATGAATATTATATATTTTAATTGAAACAGAAGTTCTTACAGCTGACTTGATGGGCTGTGACTAGGCAGTTACACTTGTCCAGAATACTCCTGCCTGGCCCAAGGGCTGAAATCAAGGGTGTGGATAAATAAGGCACTCAGCCACTCCTTATATTCCACCAGAGCTGACTAGTGTGACCATTTTGATTACTAACTTTGTTCACACATTCCCTTTTTTTTTACTGTTACTTTGCTCTCCTTCATGCCACCCCTCTGCCAGGCAAGTGCTGGGTGGTATCCCCCTGGCCTGACTGCTGGCCTACCAAGTCTAAGTCACTCATTTTTTAACTTCTTTCCATACCCAACTTTCTTGTTGTGCCAAGAGAAGGCCACTCTCATCCAATCCTGCTGCCTGTCAGCTATTTCTGTTGCTTTGCTGTTTCTGATTCAGTTTTTGGCCTAAAACCCTCGAAAGCACAATGATGGGCATAAAATTCACATGTTTAAACTTTAAAGATATAAATGGAAACAGGTAGCTTCAGGCCAAATATAAGCAGTATTGAAGATCAGTAGCAAAACTATCATTATTTTAAAATGATCATGGTTTACCCCTTGTACTTCAGGAGAAAAAGTATTTTGTCTCCTCCCAAATGTCCTTCTCCCTTCCAAATGTAAATACCTGGGTTTTTTAACATGAAAGCAAATTGAGTGTACTAGGCATAGTAACTGTGGACAAGAAGGAATACTTAGGGACATACTTTTACAGATATCTCAACCCAACATTTATTTTGTGTATGAAGTAAATTGAAGGGACAGATGGTATAATATGGATGCTTAACTGCTAGACTGGGAAGTGAAAATATTTCATTTTTCTGAAAAGCAGGTAATGGAGATTTACATTACATTTGCACTTAAAATTGATTGCACCTGCAAAGTTTCATAAAACTAGATTTTTTAAAAAAACATTTTGACCCTTCGGGTCTAGTTTTCTACCTCACTCCTCTATAATTTCCCTTATCTTAGTGTCTTTTGCCTGTATTTACAAATTTACAGTGTAGCATAGCACTCTATGCTTCCCTTTCTTGGAAGCCAGGATACAGACCAGCTCAAGGAATGGCAGCTAGACAGCCAGTCTTCTAATCTTTGTGACAAAACTACAGCTGGGGTACAAAATCCACTTTTAGGGGAGAATTTAGAGGGCTACAGAGAGGCTGGAAGTATAAAGAAGGCTAGCTGTTGCTTGAAGACCTGGAACAGAAGGGACAAATGTCAGAAAAATGATGGAAGAGATACACAGCCACAGAGTGTAAAGGCTAGATGGAAGTTGGGAGACTAGGCCACATCTGGAGAACATGGATCTGGGTAACTGTGAGCATGTTTCTTCAAATCCATTTCACCTACATTCTGCACTGCATTGGCACTCTTCTTTCATCCTTAAGAGATCCTTATACCAGATGCACGTACTCTAGCCATGGAGGAGAGAAACAAAGAACCTTTTCACCTATGTCTCTGAAGATCTATAAAGCAACAGCAGTGAAATAAATGATTCAAACAGGTCTGGGCCTGAACCTTACCTCCTTTCCTCAAGATCCTTGCTCATCATCCTCTTCTGTTCACAGAGCTTCAGCCTTCAAACCATTCCAACATAATTACACTTGACGCAACCATCTCACCCAGAAATCCTCCCCCGTAGGCCAGCAGTAGGAGCATCAAACTGATGTTTCGACTGTACTACTGCAAGGACAATGGACAGGCTGATATACAAAACTGGAGGACATACAGACATCCTGTATCACACACATACTGACTGATAGGCTAAACAAATATTTAGTCACCATACCAAGTACTGTATATTCAGCAACTGGCTTCAGTAGGCAGTAGTATCCAGTGCATGTAATACCTAGCATCTCTCAACTGTCTTTTCAATGCATCTTACAGAGTAGATTTTGTGCGCTGACCCTTCATATAACAGCAGAAATTGTATACAAACATATGAGCAATTCTGAAAGAAATTCAGGAGAAATACTGAATGTGTGTGATGTGTTAAACATGTTTTCAACTTGTCTTCCTTCAAAGTGCTTCATCATCACACAAATAAACATGTATTGTGACTGATTGATGATAGGGGTTTTGCTCACACGCCCAAAGAATGAAATTTCCACTCACATCTTCATTTCATTTTAGGGAAGGATGCATTTCATATCTTGACATGCTGATCATTTTGAAACTGAGCCTGTTATAGGTTCACCACTTTATAGTTCCTGGAACTGGTAGTCTGTTATCATGTCTTATGCAATCATGCATGGCTTAGATTTGCAGCTGTATATCAAAAGAAAAACAAATGAAGTGTGGTTCTCATTAGATTATTATCCATGCATTGATGTTCAATAAGCCTTAGCAGTTTATAATTCATGTAATTTTTGCCACTACTGACTAGTTATGGTTAGCAAGAGGTTTGACTCTGTCTTGTTAAATCCTCCAGAGGGAACCAATACAGTTAGTGTGTTGCATACCTGTTTGTCTGATGTCTTTTCTTTTTCAGAGTCTAATATTTAACTACTGCGTTTTTCTGTATCCTTTGGGCACCACAGGATCTCACCTCCTGCACATAGTTGTCAGAATTCTTCTTCTAATTGAAACCCCCAATAGGCATTTTAGCAGCTAATGTAGGTGATTACAACAATTCTGACTGCTGTCAACTATACAATTACAGGAAATCTAATTTTTCTTTGTCTTGGGTTTCAGTCATCTGAAGTTACCTGACAGGAATGGATGAGCGCTACTAGAAGCAAAAGCACAGGCTGTTAACAACATGAGTCAGTATAGCAGCCCAGAGATCTACCTTACATTTCTCTCGCATTTCAAAGCAACATGGAAGACAAGGGGAAAAACTCACTAAAATGCAAAACAACAACAAATCAATGCATAAAATAAAAGGATAAACCCTACAGCCAAGTGCACATGAAAGCAAATCTCATTTTAACTTCTATTTAACTTTTAAGAACTAAAAAAAAATCAGGTCTAAGTGGAAAATTTGCAGACTGTTAAAGCAACTTAAAACAGTAGCACAGAGGTTTCTCTTTGGAGTCCAGTGCCATCTAATTCTAACTCTTTACCTAAAACAACAGGAAGAGGGATTCTTATATTGTGAGCTGGGACTGTCATATCTTTTCTACATTGCTAAACTGGGAAACG
The DNA here is from genome assembly GCF_052110815.1 of Crocodylus siamensis. NCBI lineage: Eukaryota > Metazoa > Chordata > Crocodylia > Crocodylidae > Crocodylus > Crocodylus siamensis. The sequence continues at coordinate 129,097,808 of NC_143397.1, read as the reverse complement.
GTAGCTCCAGCTAGGTAAATGTGTCCAGGGAATTGGTTGAGATATAGAAAAGGATGAGAACTGCTAAGGTAGGTGGGTGAATGAATATGCTTACCCATTTTGCCTTTCATATCCCAGTGATACAAACATTTAAATTTAGGTTATCAAGAGCAAAACATGATATTATAAGAGAGGATTTACAATTGTATATCTTACATAGTGAGAAAGGAGGGGTTTACACGGATAAAAAAATTGGCTCATAATTACTATACAGCCAAAGAAATGAGACAAAGGGACTCTTTTGATACCTCATTTCAAACAGACTGCAGCTTACCATATTCATCTCATGTCTATATGTGTTACAAGATCCTTAGTTTGCATAAATAATTATATATCTGTTGACTGAGGATGTTATAAACTCCCAGATAAAAGTCAACAGAAATATTGGGCAATAAGTATAATGAAAATATTGGAGGCACACTATTGCAAGTTGCTACAAGTATGTATCCTAGTGCTTAGAAAAAAAGTGTGATATCATTATTTCACAAACAGTATGTGATTTTGCAATTAAATTGCATTGGCCCATTTCAGCATTGTATTACTTCAATTTAATGCCAATTTAATGGCAGTAGAAGGGGAAAATAGAAGAATATACCAATGAAATCAGTCTCTGTGGCTTGAAATAATACAGTAATTGGCAGAGTTAAAGTTGTATATGCAACTTTAATTTTGTTGTTTTATACCTTTTAAATGTAAATGTAGTCTTAAATATAGTATTAATATAGTTATTTTCTATGTGATATTAACTGCTATTCACTTAACTATAGCACTGACAGAGCTTTTGCAATTTATCAAATTTGTGATCATGAAAGCAGCTGCCATTGTTCTTATTATAGATGCACTTGGAAGCCTCATTCAGGGATCAGGACTCCATTGTGCTGGACGTTGTACAAACACAAAGCATTCTTTTTTTCACACTCCACTCTTATTTAACATGTTAATCATTCCCCACCTACTCCATAGAAATTATCCAGTTGTCCAGATCCAAAGTTTCCACGTGGACCTTGCCTTTAAAGGGCACCAACAAAAACGCTGAAGTGGAACACCCTCAAACTTCCAGTTGTCAAAAACCTAGATCTAAAATTCACAGACTGTCACAAAGACAGTCAGTAATCAATTGGTTTTAGAATATGTTAGACAACTAAAAGCCGTACCATACGGTTGAACTATATTGGGCAAAACTAGTTTGGAGCAATGTTCCCTCTAAGGAGTAGTGGTCCGTGAGTGCACCGCTTCGGTCCGTGAGTGCACCACTTCGGTCCTACCTCCCCTCTTCGGTCCGGTGTGGGACACTTACAAAAGGTAAGCTCCAAACTCTTCACCCAGGGCAGGCAGCAGGGCCTTGGGGGCTGGAGTCTGGGGGGCTGGAAGCTGGGTGCTGGAGGCTGAGGGACTGGAGCCTGGGGGGCTAGAGCCTGGTAGGTGGGGGATAGAGGGCTGGAGCCTGTGGGGCATAGGCCTAGGCCTGGAGCCTGCCTGCCCCAACTGAGGCCCTGCTGGGGCCTAGAGGCTGGCGCAGGCTCCTGGAAACTGCTCCACTCCCCTGCATTGCCTTGGGGAGTGAGGAGGCACATGGCATCAGGGCCAGGGAGTGGAGCACTTCCTGGAGCCTGCGGAGCAGTTCCCCGGGGCCAGCAGAGCATGCCCCAGCTTCCTTCCCTGCTTTGCCTCACCTCAGGGAGGAGCCGCTGCCTGCCCTGAGTGAGGCTCCTCTGGCTCCAGGGAACTGCTCCACAGGCTCTGCTGGCTCTGGGAAGTGCTACACTCCCCAGCCCTAACTCCATGTGCCTCCTTGCTCCCCTGGGCGATGTGAGGGAGTGGAGCAGTTCCTCAGGGCTGGCGGAGCCCACGCCAGCCCCTGCCTCCACTTAGGGGAGGAGCTTGCCTTTACTAAGTGTCCCCCACCGCAGCCCAGCTGCATTCCCGGCAAGCGTGCAGCCTGAAAAAGTTTGTACGCACCCAACCTTTTAGTTGTGCGCAGCTGCTCACATGCGCGCCTAGAGGGAACTCTGGGCTGGAGTCTTGTGTGACCACTGATCCTGGAGTTGAATTTCAGCTGGTCCTAGTATATAATTTAGTAACCCACTTTTGCTCTCAAGATTTCCAGAATATATTTGAGATTTTTGGTCTTGACTACTTACGTTGTAAACTCTTTGGGGCTAGAATTTGTTCTCTGTTGGTATAGTAGCTATCACAATGATATCCATGTCTATGTCCGGGGTTCCTGCCTACAATTTTAATATAAAATAATAAAACAAACACACACTATATTCAAGAATCCACCTAATCTTACTGGTTAAGGAATACCAACTTCTGAATCCAATGTAACAGGGAAAGGATAAGGGTGATTATGGCCACTGCTGCACTTAAAAGGTAGAGCCAGAGATCCCATAGTTGCCCTCAGGGAATGGGAGAGGAACAGAATAGTTGAGACAGCAACAGCGAAGCAACTAAAGGTGCCACCAGCAGAAACCCGAGAGGTCAACAACTGACGGTGAGGCTGGGGACACTCTCTCTTGGAGGGTGGTAGGAGGTGGGTGGCTGGCAAGAACCCCAAGAGTCTGGGGATGCCGCCCTGGGAAAAAAAACCCAAAACTATCGACTCCCCCGAGCGGAACGGCCAGGAGATGGCCGCAATCGGGAAAGGATGAGAGTGAAGTGTCAATCAACCAAGCAGTAGAACAGCCACTTCTGCACTAATGAAGCAATTAGCACGGTCTGAGACATTGTATCCATTCCAATAAAGGCCGGCACTTTGTAGGACTAACACCTTGGGTGGTCTGTGACTTCTTCCTCCTTCCCCTCTGGTTTTAACATCTAATCTTTTACCATCTCCATAGTCATGGCAGGCAAGTCCTGAGGGGGAAAAGGGATGGGTAGCCAACCCTGCCTACATCCAACATCACACACACTAAAGTGATGTAGTATCACATTTGGCTACCTTTGACTCTCCAGTCTGAATGACCAGATACCCATTTACAGCTGAGTAGACTGGAGGCAGCTTTTAGCCTCAGTCCAGAATAAGGCTCAGATTCATGCCTCTGAAGCAATAGTGCTTTGCCAGTAAACACACAGTAATCATAATAGGTGTTACCTAATCCATCTAGAACAGGAATTCTTTTACACCCATGCTGGTAATTTTTCTATTAAATGGATAAAATAGAATGCCAGCAAGCAATGTATCAAGGAGGTTTTACATTTAAAACCTAGAAGGTTTTGCAATTTAAGCATAGAGATTGATAAGCCCCTTTTTTGTTCTTTTAAGTATGGAAAAAAACCCTAGAGATTTACAGAATACATGAGGGTTGAATACTGCCCCCAAAATACAGTCAACTCTCCTCTGAATTGATCTTGTATTGTTTGCTCTGTCCTGCTTGTAGAGCATTGCCTTGTGTTAATTCTTTCCTCAGTCATGGATTATCACTATCAAGGTGATACAAAAGCTCTAACAGACTCCAGTTTATTGTTTCCAATATTTTCATTTAAGCACTTTAATCAATATCTGCCAAGTGGCGAAGACAATTAAAGTGTTCAAAGAGTTTCCCAGAGGAGTTCTCCTTTGAAGTCAATGGGTTGGTTTTTTTATTTTGTATTTATTTTACTATTTATTTTTAACAAAAGAAAAAAGTTAACACAATTTCCCCAAATTCCTACCCTAGTCTGATTCTTGTTTTATAAAGGAAATGAAATTTGTCAAGCTGCCATACATCATTTGCACTGCAGTACAATGTCCCATCTGTGTGTCAAGTACAAAACAAAAGCATTTTGTGAAAAATTGCTAAAGTAGTAATGATTTTTGTCCTCAACTCTTTGTTTTGCCTTTCAATAAAGAAGGCGACATGTGCCACAAATGATATATTATTGTTTAAGTACAACCTTAGTAACACAGTGCATAACCAAAACCATGTTTCACAGCAGAGAAACTATAGTTTACTGCCCCTATGGCTCTGATGAGAATATAATGTTCTACAGTTTATAAATGCTTTGAGGTCAATACATGATTTACTTCAGCTTGTTCATCCAGTGAGCAGGAGGTCCAAAAATATATCAAGCTATTAGACAGCCCACTGGAAGCTTGGCTGAGGCTCCTAGTGATGGAAAGCATGCCATGGAAGCTTCTCTGTCAACTAGAGATGAGATAATTAGATCCAGGTAATACATTGAAGCCCCATCAGGGAGCAGGACAGCAAACATGTCATTTTTACAATTCTCTCTCACCCTCCCCAGCAACATTGGACCGAGATAGTAAAAACTATGAAGGATTCATCAGTGCCCAGCAACAAACAAAGCAGCAGGATAATCAGACTATCATCCGTCCATCATCCTCATTATCTAGAGACCTATTATTCCATGTAAACAACAACAAAAATAAACAAGGAGCCATGTTAGTTCTGTCTTTCCTTTTATGTTCCGTATCTGACATACTAACATAATATTGAAATGCCAGGCAATACAGATGGACCTTAATCTTGGTACATCAGCAATACCTGACGAACCTATAATTTAGTCTTAAAATATCTCATATTGAAATGGCTTTCTACTGCGCAGAGACCAAAACTAGAATCCTCAATCCAAACAGGTCTTAATGGTTCTTGTTCAAAAACTATATCTGATGTTCATAATTATGTACAATTATGCTCCTTCTTTATAGTAATATCAACTAGAAATCTGAAAAACCAACTGTCTCCCCAAAGTCCCACATGCATATTTTGGTTAGGGCAGGAACTGGAATCAGTAAATGGATTCAGAAATAAATGTTGTGCCTCGCCTTTCTACCTCTGTTCTGGGTTTTATAGAGAAACATTAATCACTGTAACTTAGAAAAGAAATCGCTACCCTATAATTCCCTGTAAATTACTAAACAACTCACTGTGTATGGACTGAGGCTGGCTGATCAAAATTTTTTCCATCCAGACTCCTTTAACAAAAGATTAGGTTTGACATGAAATGAAAATCTTCTGAGAGTATCTGTTTTCCCCTAATTTTTATTGTTTATTGGAAAACTGAAAAGAAGGGCATTTTACAAGTACTTAGCCAAAAAATCAAAAAGTTTGGGATTTTATTTATTTATTTTACAACAAATCAAATTTGTTTACTCAGGGAAGAGAAAACCCAATCATTTTGTAGTTAAGTGTGAACAATAATTTCAAGCACAATGGATTATACATATAAATAGCATCCCCAACATAGTTTCATAGTTGGTAGGGTCAGAAGGGACCTGAGCAGATCATCAAGTCCAACCCCCTGCCATGGCAGGAAAGAGTACTGGGGTCAAATGACCCCAGCAAGATGTTTGTCTAGCCTCCTCTTAAAGACCCCCAGGGTAGGAGCCAGCACCACTTCTCTTGGAAGTTGGTTCCAGATCCTAGCCACCCTGACAGTGAAGTAGCACCTCCTGATATCTAGCCTAAATCTGCCCTCTGCCAGCTTGTGACTGTTATTTCTAGTCACTCCTGGTAGTGCTCGGGGGAACAGGGACTCCCCCAGTGCCTGCTGGTCCCCTCTGACTAGTTTGCAACAGGCCACTAGATCCCCCCTCAGCCTTCTCTTGTGGAGGCTGAATAGGTTCAGGTCCCGTAGCCTCTCCTTGTAGGGCCTGCCCTGCTGCCCCTGATCATGCGAGTGGCCCTCCTCTGGACCCTCTCCATGTTGTCCACATCCCTCTTGAAGTGCAGCGCCCAGAACTGGATGCAGTACTCCAGCTGCAGCCTGACCAGTGCCGCATAGAGGGGGAGTGATCACCTCCTTGGACCTGCTTGAGGTGCATCTGTGGATGCATGACAAGGTACGGTTGGCCTTCCTGACTGCATCCCCACACTGCCGGCCCATGTTCATCTTGGCATCAATGATGACTCCAAGATCCTTTTCTGCCTCTGTACTGACAAGAAGGGAGTTCCCCAGCCTGTAGGTATGCTGCTGGTTGTTCCTTCCCAGGTGCATCACCTTGCACTTGTCAGTGTTGAATCCCATCCTGTTCTCATCTGCCCACCCCTGTAACCTGTCTAGGTCTGATTGCAGCCTATTCCTCCCTTCTAGCATGTACCCACATCCCCCCACATCTTAGTGTCATCAGCAAATTTGAACAGGGTGCTTTTTACCCCCTTGTCCAAGTCACTGATGAAGATGTTGAACAGTGTGGGCCTGAGGACCAAGCCCTGGGAACCCCACTGCCCACATCCCTCCAGGTCGAAAATGACCCGTCCACCACCACTCTCTGGTACAGCCCTCCAGCCAGTTGGCAACCCATTTGACTGTGTAGGTGTCGACACCACAGTCCCCCAGTTTCTTAATGAGAACGGGGTGAAAGAGTGTCGAAGGCCTTCCAAAAGTCCAGGAAGACTATGTCCACTGCTACCCCTGCATCTAAGGATTTGGTGACCTGGTTGTAGAAGGCCACCAGGTTGCTCTGACAGGACCTGCCTATAATGTACCCGTGTTGGTTGCCCCTAAGCATAATCTCCCCTGCTGGCCCCTCGTGGACATGCACCAGAATAATTTTCTCAAAAAGCTTACCCAGGATCAAGGTAAGACTAACTGGCCTATAGTTTCCCGGGTCCTCCTTCCTCCCCTTTTTGAAGATGGGAACCACGCTGGCCCTCTTCCAGTCCTCTGGTACCACACCAGAGCACCACGAGTGCTCGTAAAGCCATGCCAGGGGTCCTGCAATGACCTCAGCTGATTCCCTCAGTACTCTAGGGTGGAGATCGTCCAAACCAGCTGATTTGAATACATCCAGTCCCTCCAGAAGTTCCCTAACTAGTTCCTCACTAACCCTTGGCCTAGGTGTGCCTCTACTGGGGTCTAAGGGGGACCCAGGGGAGGGGGGGGTGGCTGTTCTGATCTCTGCTCAGGAAAATGGAGGCAAAGAAATCGTTAAATAGGTTAGCTTTGTCGTCTGGTGTGACAACCAAATTTCCTAGCGTGTCCTGCAGGGGCCCCACATTACCCAGAACCTTCTTTTTGCCCCCTATGCCTTTAAAAAAGGACTTCTTGTTGTCCTTGATCCAGGAAGCTAGTCCCAGTTCCATCTCTGCCTTGGCCTTCCTGACTGCCCCTGCATCCCCGAGCAACCGCAGTATAACCTCCCTGGTGATGGCCCCTCCCTTCCATTGGGTGTACACCTCCCTTTTAGCTAGAAGACATCCCCGGATGCTTTTGGTGAGCCATGGGGGCTTCTGCGCCCTCCTGCTCCCTTTGATCCGTGTTGGGATTACCTCCCTTTGGGCTTGGAGGATCATCTCCTTAAGGAGCAACCACTCTTCTTGTACACCTGGCTCCCCTCCCCCCTGGGACCTCAGTGCTTCCCTGACTATTCTCCTTAGCTCGTTGAAGTCCGCACTCCTGAAATCTAGGGCTGCTGCCTTGCTGCAGGCCTTTGCCACCTGGAGCTGGATGGTGAATTCCAGCAGGCGATGAACACTGTCACCCAGGTGGTCGAGCACCCTCAGCCCCCTCACCAGGTCATCGCCAGTGGCCAGCACCAGGTCCAGCAAGGCGTCTCCCCTGGTTGGGTTGTGCACCTCCTGGGTTAAATGGAGGTCCTGCATTTGGGCTAGAAACCTATGTGAGCAGTCAGACCTGGCTGACTGCTCTTCCCAGCAGATGTCTGGAAAGTTCAGGTCACCCATGATGACCACGTCCTTTGACCTAACTACCTCCGTGAGCTGACTTAAGATTTCCTGGTCTAGCTCTTCCCCTTGGTTGGGTGGTCTGTAGTAGACCCCCACCATTAAATTTCTTTCCCCTGTGTCAGCTAGCAGGAGGGATAGTTCCTCCTGCTTGTTTCCCATACTACGAGCATTTGTTTAGAGGTATTTGAGGCCTCCTGAGGATGTATGCACTGGCCCCCTAATCACAGCATTGCCCTGGCCCCTGTTTCTTACCTGTGTATATGTTCTGCTTGTCGGTCTAAGCTGGGCTATACTTGTGGGTGTTGCTTGGTCTGGCAGTCCAATGTTTCCTCCGCCCTCATCTTCCCCTTCCCCCAACGAGCCTAGTTTAAAGCCGCTGGAGGAGATCCACCAACCTGGAAGAAAACACACACTTACCTTTAGGGGAAAGGTGGAGCCCATCCCATCCGAGCATGTCTCTTGTTGTGATGTGCCGGAAATCTTTGAGTCAAGGGCAGTTTATGTTGATGGGATAGTCTTGCAATATAGATGGTGATGGACAGGTTCTTAGCTAGGTTCCTCTGTGTACTCAGTTACCTCGCATCTGCTTTTCCCAACCATATTTTCAGCCCAGACATTAACATGGCCAGCTAACAGAAACAAGGTATGGCTCTGATTGGTTCAACTATTAGTTATCAATGTCATCAAACATCAGATACCACATGTGGTGTAAGCCAAACTTGAATGGTGAAGACAAAGTTCTCAGTGGTCCAGCGTTTGGATGAATTGCATGACAACTGTCACAAATTTTCTCTAAAGGCATCTGTGCCACTATAATAAACTCTGGCACTGCAGGTAATGAGTCTTTGAGGAGGCAATTATTTGAAAAGTGCCCAAAACCATTAACTGCATAGCTGTGTACACATGTGGGTTCTCCTACCACATGACCTAACCATCTGTGGCAAGTATACTAAACCTATTCTAAAGAAAAGTTTTAAAAACTCAGTATCAAAGGGCACATCTACACATGCCCCTGATAGTGCAGTTGTTACTAAACACAGTAACTGCACAGTCCCAGCAGCACGAGTCATTTCTGACCCTACTGCTCGGTAGCAACAAGCTACTGCACAGTAGCTCATTGATACTGTGCAGTAGCATTGGTGTCATGGTTCATGCCCACCGATGCTATGTCATGGTAGCGACAAGCTATGTCACTGTAGCTCATTGCTATGGGGGAGTAGTGTCTCGTGTAGACACACCCAAAGAGAACCACAATCTTCAGATGGACAACATGACTTCCAAGGGAACAGCTGCCTCTGCCTGCAAGAAGACAGTGGCAGAAAATTGTTTCCTGTCTTACACTTAAAACCAATATAAAATTGACTCTTCTTTGCCTACTGTTGTAGAAACAGTACTTGCCATCTTTGAGGAGGGAAAAAGAAGTTCATAGGGACCTATCAGACATCCTTGATGTAGGTGATATTAAATAAATTCAAGCTATTGAAAATATTAAAAAGTAAGAAAACCCCTCAGCATCTGCATTTAAAAATATATAAAGAAATAAATAGGATAAATCAAGTGCAAGTTAAATAAAATCCTGAAGTAAAAACACTATAGAGCAGTATTTCCCACCCGGTGTGCCTTGGCACACTGTTGTGCTGTCACACATTACCAGGTGTGCCGCCGAATCTTGGGGGGACATGGTTCCTGCCAGGTTGTGCCACCACCATAGCCAGTGCCACCATCATGGCCCCATACCAACACCGCACCTGGCTATCCCCGCATGTCACTTCACCTCCCTCCTTGCTCCACATCCAGCCACATGCCACCCCACTTGCTCCCGCTCTGCATCCAGCCAGTGTGCTGTGGGATGTGAAAGACCATGTAAGTGTGCCATGGGATGAAAAGGGTTGAGAAATGCTGCTATAGAGGAACAACTTGGAAAAAACTTTTAACGATACTTAGTCCTCCAAAGCACATGAGTATGCATGCGCACACACACACAGACACCTCCATGGAGTTGGAGCAATTGTTTGACAATGGGAAAAATGGAAATGCAAAATTTGTTGTAAGGGCTTGACATTAGAAGACTAAGATGGTAACCTTACATCTGCTACATCCTGTGAGTGGAGAGTCAGTGATATATATAATTCAGTATCTAAAAATAAAAACATCTGGCCCAAATGAAGATCCCCTTGAAACAAAATCCTTGCACCCTGACTGGACAGATATCTCCAACAAAAGAACCAGACAGGATTTTTTTGGTTTGTTTTTTTTGTTTTTTTTTGGGGGGGGGGGGGTGTTATGCTGGACTCTACCAAACAGCCTTCACAGGTAGGTTTCCTGATAGATGCACACTTAGACACATAGGCTAGAGACAGAAATCTACATAAGTGATTTGAAACTGGTTCAAATCTGTACCACAACAAAAGTTAAGTGAACTTAAACCACTTTCAAAGTGGCCAAAACCAGTTTAATATAAACCAGGATAGATTTAGTATCAGACTTAACTTATTTATGGTAAATCAGTTTTTTGAACTTCTGTCCCACATCCTCTTCAGATTCAAATTAACTCACACCTCATGCAGCATACGTCCCTTTCCGTACCAACAAGGAGATGATAGACCAGATGGTGACTAGAAGTTTTGAAATTCAAATTTAAATTCTTCAATGCTATTTATGAATCAATTTTCTCCATAAGATAGGGCTTACTCATGGCAGATATTTGGACGCTGTGCAAGCTATGAAACAGACAGAGCTTCCCAAGTCTGGAAAAAAACCTACAACTTATGCCTATGTCACCAGTGCACATCAGATTGTGGTCCCAACAAGACGGGTCTCAAGCATTCAAACGGGGGTTTCAAAGTACTTGCAAATTGTGGCAGACTATACTTCCATTTAGGAGAATACCCTGATGCTTCTAGCATTAAGACGGGAGCATTGCTTTCCTCACTACATGTATTACTTGTACATGACTTTTGTCCCTATATGCATGACTTACTGACCCAATACATACCTCAGATGACATTCAGGCTCAAGTCAGATAAAAAGGAAATCCATTCATCTGGCAAAAAGCATATGTACAGACATGATGAGAGAAATTCCAAGGTGGTGTGCATTGGCTACAGGGAACCAATACACACACAAAGAAAGCTAAAAAATTGAAGGACAGCTTCAGCATATCTATACCACCATAGTACCACACCGCAAAAGCACTGGAGCAAGGTACACTGCAGGTGCATCCACATGTGCCTTAGTGTGCCAGTGTTACCATGCATTAAGTTTAATAGCTGTAATAAAAGGTACTAACTCAATGCACAGTAACTGGTGCTACTGAGCAGTAGCACCAGTGCATGGTCTATTAGTGATGCTAGTGTGCAGTAGACTAATTCTACTGCATATTAGCAAGGCTTTTGCCAAGATGTGCTAATGCACAATAGAATTAGTCTACTGCACATTTAGCATCTCTTATAGATGCACCCTGTATCTACTACCTCCCAGTATAGAAGTAGTATAGCCACCACTATAATACTTCTGCAGTGAACATACCAATAAGTTCTCTTGAGAAAGAATTTATTGGTGCACACTCAGGCAGCACTAAGAAAGGTACATTATTTCCATTTCAGGGGGAATGTCTACATGAGACACTTTACTGCACATTAGACTAATCTAACATTCAGTTCTGATCTCCACATGTATGAAGTGCTGTCCCTGCAGCCAGCACAGCTCTCCCCACCTGGCAGAGATCGGGACTGGCCCCTGTGCTCCCTGCCAACCCCTGGGGATGGCACCTAGGGGAGCCTGCAGCTCCCCCTGACTGCTGCAGGGAAGGCAAAGGAGGGCAGAAGCAGCCCTGGACTTGGATGCTCCTGTCAGGTGCAATTTTTTTCCCAATGGGGGCTCATGTATAGACATGTGCCTGGAAGCACCTTAATGAGCCTGAATTTTCTGTGCAGAAAATTCAGGTGCATTAATTGCATGTGTAGATGCACCTAGGAGGTAGCAGATATCAACTGGGTGCAATAGGCCACAGTTGTGACACTCCCTGACACTGACTTTACTTAGGCAATGTAGACATGCCCATTCTAACCTGTCAAAATTCCTGTAATCTAGAAGCAGGACTGGAAGACAAAATCAATCCTGCAGAGGTCTACCAGCAATAAAATCTAGAGTATGTTCCAACTTATTTTACATGTGCAAAACAATGCTACAAAGAGAAAAGTGGAAGCCAAAATGAAGAAGTTGGAAGACTGCAATAAAGCAAAATCAAGATTTCAGACAACTGCAAACCAAAAAGGAAGTGGTGTTAATAATTAATTCCAGAAGGTGCAAAGGAGAAGGATTTTAAAAAGGGTTTAAAACAGACTTAACATGTGAGTAGAGTTCCAGTGGCAGAGACAAAGAAAAATGAAAAGTGTAATTGGGGGAACTCTGGATAGAAACTGACAATACAACAAAGAAATAAATGAAAAATAAAAGAGACCTTGCCTCCCATTGGCTAAGGTCAACATGCGATCAAATAAACCAAAGAAGTTCTTTATGAAAATGTACAAAGTAGCAAAAAAAGTAAACACATTCACCCCAGAATCTTCCTAATATGATTTCAGTCTTAAATGGAACAGCTACACATATGTGTATGGGCTATGTTATCATATGCAGCTGAAGATTTTATTTGCTGCATTTTTACAAAGCCACAGTTAACTAGACTAATTCACCGCATTATTTTAAAATGAAAAAATGCTACTCGAGCTTTCAAAAAAGCACAAGCTACATTCCATTGTATCACAAAAATTCAGATCAACTTCACGATACTTTGCTGTTGTCTATCACCCTGTTTGAATCAATTTCAACTAGACATGAGAAAGCATGGCAGGCAGAAGAGACACAAAGAAAATATTAGTGGAGTATATGCTGTAAATAAACAAAACTGTGCTGCTGGCAATTTTGTGGGGGTTTTTTTTGGAAAGTAGAGTATAAGAGAAGATTACTTTATATAAAAATGAGTGCTTAGAAATTAGAATGTTACGTTGTGTTAATCAGGCGACCAAAATGGAAATGATAGAGTAGGATTATCAGTCAACGGTGATGTGAAATGTCAGTTGGACTATCATAATATAATAGAAATGACATAAAATGCATGATTTCACTATCATCATAATAAATAGTATTTTTTCCTCCTAAAATCATGAACACCAAAAATAGTTACCTGTGCTGTAAAATATTTTTAGATGATTGACTACTGATATTCTATTGATTCTATTTAAACATCTCACCCAAGCTACAGTGCAACATTAAGCAGATCCCCTGAATGAAACTCAAAGGCATAATAGAAATATTCTCTGTATTGTTACTGCAGATGAATAAATATATTTTTTTCTGTAAGACTCAGGAAAGAGAGTACTAAGTAAAGCTTATTATAAAGGCATAGAAAATTCACTCAGTGATTAATTTCATTTCCCTTCAGTTTGTTGAAGAAGCTATGTGTAATCTTATACTGACACCTAGCAATGAAAGGGTCAAATCAGCTAAAGATGGTTAATTAACTCAGACATCCATGCAGCTATAATAACTATTTCTGTAGAAAATATTTCATAAGCAAGAAGGTGAAGGAATATTCTAGAAAAACTCAGATTTACCATGAAAGAAAGCATCAAAAATTGGAGCAGCTAAATGAGTTCAAACACCTGGGAGTGCAATACATAGAATCTAAATCAGAAAAGCAACAGCACTTAATATTTCTGGTTCAGAAAAATACAGCTAGGAGATGTATACCATTCGCATCTCAAGTGCCTTAAAATATGTTTTTTTCTCAAAGTGTGTTACAAAACAGATACAATATTATGGACTAACTCTGAAGTGCTCAATAATAAAATGAAGTTGAGACATTTGATTCATTTGCCATGCTTCCTTGAACTTTATCCAAAACCCTAATAATGTATTAGTCATGATGGTACGCCCTTTATGACAAAGCTGAAAGGGGATTATATATAATGGGGCAAGATGAAAATTAATGTGTTGGCCTGTGTTACTTTCATGTGTGTGTGTATGCTAACAGGAGTGGAATGGAATGCACTCCCTAAGGTGAGGTTCTGATACCTTCCTCTAAAGTACTGGCTACTCGCAAGAGGCCAGGTACAGACATTACACTTCTACTGGTATAAGTGATCAGAAACTGGTCTATACCCATAACAGAATAGAACCTTAGCACACAAAACCAGTCTATATCCATAGATTGAAGAAGTTCAGCGCACAGACTGGTTTAAAGATGGCAGAACCTGGTCTAAAATTTGCCCACCCGCACCAAAGGGAAAATGTGTGTTCTGTTTACTACCAATATAAACTGTGCTGCTCACAGAAAACAATGTAACTTAGATTGATTATGCCTTGGGCTTTTTGAAAGTCTGTACCTATCCAGAAGAAACAAGATTCTGAACTAGATGGACCTCTGGGCCAGTCCACAGTTCCTGTGTTCTTACGTGTGACAACTGCTTTACTGTATCTGCGTGTAACTGGTCCTTTACAGGATGATCTAAAAAGCTGTTGCTGCTGCTACTTTTTCCTAGGAGAAATTCCCCTTTAATTTAAATAACAGAGATTAAGCTTTTGCAGCTAAAGATTTTGCGTTCTGTTTTTCTGAGTGCCATTCAGTTTAACTGAATGTAGCAATACCACACATGGATAATAGCACTTATTTAGCCACACTATTCAGTAACTACAATACTAATTTCAACCCATTTAATACCCAATATTTATTCCTCACAGTATTCCCATGAGATACGGCAGTAAGAGCCTCATTTTGCATATGGGGAAATTGAGGAAGATGTTAAATATTCAACCATGACCATGGTGTCCAAGTCACTTGATACCATGGTTCAAGTCTGGACCTTCATGCTCTTTTTGGGCCAGACCTGGACTGCAGAGGTAAATGACCCACTTCAGAAGTCAAAGAGTTAATGCTGTCATTGTTCAATAGCCTTCCAATCTCCCCTGTCACTGTGGCTGCCTCAGTTGCACTGCAGTGACTCCTCTGGCAGACAGCAATAGAGGTTAAGAGGCAGTGGCATTAACTCCATTGCTATTGGCACTGACCCAGAGATTTCTTTTGCTACTGGCAGAGATTCTGGTGTCTAAAAAAAAAAAATTACTCTGATACATCATTACTCAGCCACAAAAAAGTGGTACAGTACATGCTTCTGAAGCAAGCACTGGTAGGCGCAGAGGCTGGGTCCTTCAGGGAGATGCTCTAGTTGCCACCCAGAGCGTCTCCCCTCCTCTATTTGTCTCCCAGATCCTCTAGCATGCTGGGAGCTGGGAAGAGAGGGGAAACAGTTGTTTCCTCTAAGGGGGACATTTTTCCTCACACCAAACCCCATGTGCAGGGGCATGCACAGCAGCAAAAAGCAGCAGCACAAATTCGTGCTGCTGCTACTTTTGCCACAGCAAATGCACACCCCTGCACATGCACACTCATCTGGACATGCCAACTTGCTAAGTACAGACAGGCAAAAAGCCCAAGACTGAATCATTTCAATCTTCACAGGTTAGTCTAAGCTGTATACACTGAACTGATATACAAGTAAATAGACATTGACTTTTAATTTAGGAAATTCAGCCACATGGCTGCAGTGGCCCAGGCCAGCACCTGGCGGGTACTACAGCATGCCTTCCTGCTGGGTTGGAGCAGACAGCTTGGACCAAGGTTAGCCTGCCCACCCTGAAAGGCGGGGAGGGGTGAGTTGCAAGGGAGGTGCATAGCATCCTGGCATGCTGGGGGACTGTGAACTAACTTGAATCTGGAGGGGATCTGGGACAGAAGTGCAATAAACCAGTTTAACTTAAATCAGTTAAGACTGATACTACATCCATCCAGGTTCATCTTAAACTGGTTTTGACCATTTTGAAAGCAGTTTAAGTGCACTGAACTTCTGTTGTGTTACAGTTTTAAACCAGTTTCTGATCACATATACCGGTTTGTGTGTAATTTCTGTCCCTAGCTCTTCAAATAATCAAGCAATGCTGACTTGAATGGTAGAATAACCAAATAAACAAGTCAATTTTGGTAATTTGAAAATAATAAAATAAAAATAGTTATATTCAATGGTCCCTGTTAAAAGCCTCCCTTTATTCAGAGATAACACATATTGCGGAGGAACCTGGCCTTTACATTAAGAAATGTTTATAGTCATCTCATTAACATTTTTCAAATCCTTGCATTTATTTTTATCCAACATAATGAAAGTTTTCTGAGACAGGACTGAAAAACTGGCTCCAGAATAGGAAGAATGAATTACATGTATAGCTGGAGGATAAAAGTCAGATAAAAGAAGCATGAACTTACAACCAAATTAAGACAAACATATAAATTATAAGTGTGTGAATTTGAAAATGTTTTAAAACAACATATTGCTTGGAGGAAGTCACAGTTTGGAGGACACAGTGGATTATATTAGACCCAAGCCACTCTACTGGGCAACAGCAAAGGAGGAGGGGAGAAGGATTTAATTGTATTTTTATATTAAATATTTGATTTTTAAAAGGATGTTGGAGAGAGCAGACTATACAAATGTGATTTTGCATTTCTTATTATAGCCACAGTTATGGATCTGTTAACTTTCCCATTACAATTCTTATTGTTAAGTGGGTTATAACCACCATAACATTTTACTCCAGGTTGGAAATTGAAAATGCTATGTCTCCGCCTGGAAGCAAGCTAGTGTTTTTTTGTTTGTTCCTTTGTTTTTATTTTGACAATATTTGAATACTAAGCTGGGACATGAGTAAGCAGAGGAAAGAATTAAGATCTTATCAGCTCTATATGGTTTTTGCTCTTGCATGACTAATAATTTGATGCATCTGACTCTCTTCTCATTCACACAAAGTTTAGGCTGATAAAACTCCAGTGAGTTTAGTGGAATTATTCTTGATATACACTAATGTGAGAGGAGAAACAAGGCCCATGTTTTATTTTTTTTAATTGTGCTAAGCAAGCTGTGCAAACACTATGAGACACCCGGGATTAAATTAGGTTTTTAAAAGAAAAAAACAAGAAAAAATGTGAACACCCTTCTTAGCTCTGCAACTAAAATTAACTAACAAACATTACTATGGAATTCTTCATTTTCTTGAATGTTAGCAAGAGATTCTAGTGCACAACTATAAATAAAATATAAAGTTGTATTTTCATATGATGTATTAGAGATATGTAAGAGAAGGGAAGTCTAACTTTGCAAATTAGCGGGAGACAAAAATGAGGGAAAAATGTAGATAGCTACAAAGAACAAGAGTCAAAAAAGTAAGGGTACTGTTAAACCAATAAAAGCAAAAAGCTTTCATTAAAGCTGATAATGGACACCATTAACAGCTTTAAAGTTTGGTAGTAGCAAGGAAAGGTTAATATAGAATTCTTTGTACTTAGAAAACCAAATCCCAGAGGAAGTCATTAATAATGTTAAACTACTTGTAAATACAAAATTGTAAAGATCTTAATGTTGACTGTGTTTTGTCAAATCTAGGAAAGACATCAGATATCTCAGACCAGGGCATGATGCTGTTACATATTCTACATTGTTTAAACTTAGCAGGACTAGTCACATGTTTCAAGTTAACCCATGTGCATAAGTCTTGACAATGCCAAGGTTCCCAAATGACACTTGTATAATTTCATTGATTTCAATGGAGTAACTCTAGATTAGAGTTGCAGATGGGTCAGCCTACTAAAGTTGGTTGAGGACAGGGTATCAGACTTGGCATTTTGTTTTCACAGGGGCAAAGTCAATGCCAGGTATAAAAAAATAGGCTCCCCAATGCCTATTACAGTTACACAAGCTTGTGGTCCATACTTGTAACTTCTATTGCTGAGTTTACTTTCACCTTTGTGACAACTTGCCATCATTTATTTTGCAAGTAACACAGAATAAGTGGTATGCATAGACTATCCTGACTTTCCATCCAACACCATTTCAGATTGAAAGATTCTATATACACAGCATTCTGAATAGCAAAATTGAGTTAAAATGAAGCTAACTCATCTACTTGTTCTTGACTTAACAACATTGAGATGTCAATCAGAGCCATACATGAGAACTGTATATTATCATTACTTTGACACATCAGCAATGTATCAGTAACTTTTTTTAAAGTAAGCTATCTTTAAAAAAACATTAAAAGCAGTATCTTTGACTGAAATGTGGACATCTAGATGCTCAAAAGATTCAAAACTGAAACTCGGCAGGCAAGGTTCTTTGGGTAGATGTGATATCTTTTATTAGACTAACTAAATAGATGGAAAAAAGTTCTTTTCAGGCTTTCAGACATGAACACGCTTCCTCAGGCACAGGGAGACTCTGTTGGTGTTGTGTGTTCTCCAAGGTAGAAAAGCCAAACTTATAGCAAGCATATCTGTAAAAATGCAAAAAAGTTTAAGTTTGGAAGACAATAGGTAGAGATAGAAGGAGAGGGGTGGAGGGCAGGGAAAGGAAGGGAAATGCATGAAGGGATGCAAGTGATCACCTGGTGGCAGGTTAGCTGGGGTATTATAAGTGTTGGTTGCTGGGAACTGAAGTTATGTGTGAGGATGAAGTGTATAAGTTTAGTCACCAACAAACATTTTTCTCCAGACGATAGACACAGATAAGGGCACCACAATGGCCACACAGTATGCCAAACTTTTTATGGCCCACCTGGAAGGAGAATTCCTCAGGAAAGGCACCATCAAGCCCATGCCATACCTAAGATATGTAGATGACATCTTTATCATTTGGACCAAAAACCTGATTGATTTCCATCACAACTTCAACAATCATCACCCCTCCATCTGACTATCTTTAAAATATTCCAACATCAACATTTCTTTTTTAGACACGAAGATCAACATCCAGAATATTAAAATACAAACCACCATATACAAGAAACCCATGGACCGAAACACATATCTACATAGAACCAGCAATCACCCTAAACACACCAAAAAGATGTAATTTACAGCCAAGCTCTCCAATACCACCAAATTTGCACTGAAGAGAATACCCACAATCATCATCTCATAAATCTCAAAAGGGCTTTCACGCAACAAGGACACTCCTTCAGGGATATAGATCACACTTTTGAAAGATCCATATGAAGATACCATATGAAGAACTGCTGCAGTACAAAAAGAAAATCCCCGTGAAACACACACCATTAATTATGACATACCATCCCTTCCTGGAACCTATACAGAAAATCCTCAAACAATTGTAACCGATACTCTAAGAAGACCCTACTCCGAAAAGAGATCTTTCCAGCACCACCAATCTTAGCCTTTAAACAAGCACCAAACCTCACTAATCTCATCACCAGAAGCAAAATTCCTATGACCCAAACCACACCAAATAGATCCAGACCTCGCCAGGACAAGAGATGTAAAACCTGCCAACACATCTCCACTGGTCTGAAATAACCACACCCCACAACAGAACCACCACCATTCCTGGATCATACATCTGCACCTCCAGAAATGTAATGTATCTCATCCAGTGCACCAAATGCCCTAATGGAAAATATGTAGGAGAAACCAAACACCAAATGAGCACCAGAATGAACACACACCAAAAATCCATCAAAGACAAAAATATCCAATTACCTGTGGGTGCCCACTTCTCACAAGACAATCACACCCTCTCTAATCTCTCAGTTCTAATCCTCAAAGGGAATTTACAAAACACCTTTCGTAGACAAGCCTACAAACTTCACTTCATAAATCTACTGGATACAAAAAATCATGGACTTAATATAGACATTGGATTTCTGATACATTACAACCTGCCTGATACCCCAGGTAACATGATTCCATGGAAGCTGATCACTTGCATTTCTTCACACATTTCACCCCTTTCCCCCACTCTCCTCCTGTCTTTACCCATTGTTTTCCAAACTTCCACTCATTTGCATTTTCACAGACATGCTTGTTGTAAATTAGTTTCTTTTCAACCTTGGAGAACACCCAATGCCTGAGGAAGGGTGTTTGTGTCCGAAAGCTTGCAAAGATCTTTCTTCCATCTATTTAGTTGGTCTAATAAAAGATATCACATCTACCCAAAGAACCTTGCCTGCCTATGTCCTTAGACCAATATGGCTACAACCAACAGTCCCAAAACTGAAACTCATAGCTTTTCTGATAGAGTTACCAGGTGATAAATTCTTTCTGAAAAATCAAAATCATCACATTCTCATGCAACCAAAATATTTCACTGAAAATTTCATAAGAGGAGAGTCTCTAGAATTACATTCTAAAAGCAATCATAGTTTAGTCTCTAAATTTGCACATCAAAATTTTGGAGAATTTTAGGCACATAGCCAAACTTGGATTTGTGGATTCTACGCGCATTAAAAAATTATATTTAAATAAACTATATGAATTGTTAGATGTGAAGAATATTGGGTGCTGAAAACTGTGCGATTAATTAGTCTCTCCAGTTTAGATCTAAGTTGCAAATAAAATTCAGAACTTTTGTCCGCTAATAGAAAGATGGAAGTCAAATTGCTCTCATGAAATTTCACCCATTGTTTTACACAGGCAGTTCATGTTGTCAAGTACAGCTGTAGGAGCACTGAAAAATAATATTCCTGAATATTACCTCACTTTTAAAAAACACACACATTTTCTACAATGTCATTTACAACTCTTTTAATACTCTTCTCTACTAACATTTTCATAAGAGCAATATTTTGCTCACTGTGACACTCATAAAACAAAAAGTCTTCAGACTATACATGCAAATGTGCAGAAATATAAATTTGTCCAAGAAGTGTTCAACCTGAAATCAGATTGTAAAAGTCTCTGTTAGCCAGTCAGGAAGATGTAGCAGTATTCTGTGAGCCCAGTGATTTATCAGAAACTAATAAATAAATATATAAATACATAGTCAAAACAAATAGTTTGCAAATAAGCCCTCAGCTTGAATAGGTGCTTCCAAGGAGTATTCTAAACAATCTCAAATCAAAATCAGCTTTCTACACCCCTGCCCAAACTAGGGCAAATTCACCTACTGTGTTATTGACCACGTATGTCACATTGTTGTCAACTCATAACACTTTTCTTCCCACTGCTATCCAAAAGTTCAAAAGGGGAACATCATTTGATTTTTACTGACAATCCCATTTTCTATTTTCCAATCTGTAAATATGTGGGGCTGACGTATTTAGCTCTGGCTGGTTTGTTTCACATTTGATACTTTTCAGGGGTTACTCTATGTGTGTTACCATATATGTCTCAATATGTATTTAAAAAAAAAGAAAGAAAAAGAAAAGAAAGGGGGGAAAAATCACTCTGTTTCAAATAATGAGCATGTGCACCTTTTTGCCTCAGGCCTTCATACACAATTTAGCCAGAAAGCCAGGGCAGATCATGATTTAGCTTTTGACATCTCTTGCCTTCAGGCCAGGAGAGACTAATACAGATTTCTGACTCTGAGCACACCATGGAAAAAAAAGAGAGAGAGAGAGAGAGAGAGGCCTTTTATTGACTAAATGATAAAGAGGTTTGTAATGATAAATAACAGTCATTTTATTGTGGAATTCCCCAGAAAAGATGCATTCTGCAGTGTCTGAAGAAGCCTAAAAGCTGAAGCTGGTTCCCTGTGGATCCAAACCTGTTAAGCTCCAATCTTCTTGGGCAGATATAGAGGTCGCAAATTGCATAGGACCCGTACTATTAAAACTGTATAAGCACGATACATAATCACTGCTGCAGCCAGGACAGTTTGCACTAAGAGGATTAGCTGAAGGCTGCTTCTGGGTTTCTCTTCCTTTCCTTCTCCCAGCCTGTGTCTGACACAATCATGGTGTTGCCCAGCCTGCTCGAGAATTCTCTGCCAGCTTTGATCGATAGTTTAATTGTAAACTTTGGGAGCAATAATGGATAATTCGGCTTGAACCGTCCATTATAAAGCCTGTTGTTGAGAACAGAGCCTTCAAAATTAAACAAGAGTTGGGTAATATTATTACATTTGTACAGTTCACCTACAATTAAATTCCATTTACAAATGCTGTCTTGACAATGTATGGAGTTCAATAAACATAGGCCCAGGTGGGTTGCATGGTGAAAAAGGAAAGAAACGAGGAAAGAAACTGAAGCCAATAACTTGCCATCTTTTCTGGACAGGGTTTTATTTTAACTACAAGTATTATAAGAAACAATAAAAAAGTGTGAACACAAAGAAAAGAAAGAGAGAGTTTTGAAAATGATCCATCTTAAGGCTATATCTATACTGCAGTTACTGCAGTGTATTGGACCCACTCAAAGTAGCTCAGATACTGGCAGCAGTCTAGCCACAGCAGGGAGTTTAAAGCTGCCTGTAAAATCCCTCCAAGCAGCTGGATAAATATGCAGGTGGTTAACACATGCACAGCTCCATGCGGTCACACCCAGACTGATGTAAGCATCTGGCTAGTTGGTTTAAAACTACCATAGATATGTGCACACTAGTCCACTGTCACAGATGTGGCTATGTTGCAGCAGCAGCACATAGCAGTTGGGCTGCTTCTGAAAACAACCTAACCACCTGTTCCCCCTGATGCTCTCCAAACAGGGAAATATGCTGGTCAAGGTCATCCCCAGTCTAAACCACAACAGAGACCAAGGTCCTGGGAGCAGCTACAGGAAATGTCCTGGAGCACCTTCACAGGTGCCTTTCCCAGTTTGAAGCATGTTGACAGGAATAGGAGGGCAGAGCATGTTTAAAAACATCTTCCTAGAACATGGTATATGGGACATGCCAGCACCATGGGGTAGACAGGCCCAGAGTGACTGCAGTGTAGATATGTCCTGAGTGAGAAGGGTTAATTCTATGGAAAAATTAGGCTAAATAACCAGAAAAAAATCCTTAATGGCTCAGTCTACTAAATTGTGAGAACATCTCTAACAAGAATGGGTAGAGTCACATTTAAAATCAGATTGGAGGCAATCCTGCCTGGTAGAATGTAGAAAATAAAACAGCCAGAACAGGATTAGAGGGGGTGAATTTTTATGACTATAGGGCTTTCTTCAGTTTCTGTGCTACATGAGAACATACGCCCAAATATATCATACCATTCTATACTGAAAGGTGATACAGTAAAAGAATATGAGCACTGATCTTAAAAAGATGAGCATATGTATTTCATTAACTACCAAAAGCAGTGCCATTGACTTAATTGAGACAACACATGCACTCAGGGTGTCAAGGGGTTCTAAGTTTTATTTCACATTAGGCATGCTGCATGAGATGCCTTAATGCACAGTGGACTGTTTTACTGTGCATTAGCACATCATGGCAAAAACCATGCTAATGCGCAGCAGAAATAGTCTACTGCACATTAAGTGTCATAAAAATTGTTTGCCTTTGTTACTGAGCATTAGCACAGTTACTTAACTTTTATCTAGCACCTCATATTAGAGGTGCTAAACTTAATGCACAGTAGCAACAGCACATTAATGAATGTGTAGACATGCCCATTCTGGATCAAATTGATTCAATTTATGCAGAAGCTAAAAAGGTGGAAGCGGCACTGTTTCTTATTGCCTAGAATTTAGAACCTGGAAAACAATCTGATTAACCCATCATTAGTAACTTCACAACTGACTCTCTTGAATACCCTTTGGACTAGTCCAGTCCTCCTCCCATTTACAGTGCATGGAATGAGGAAGCATGCAGGAGCACTCTAACATAATTCCTGTTCTTTGTAAGAGTAACGTTTTTAATCATTCTGACTTGCAGGAGCAGAATATAGCAGGTAAGTCCAGGTGAAACTATACTTAGAGGCATCTTAGGGCAGATATTTTCACTGTGAATCACTGATCCTGAAAACATGTGGCCAACATTCTTTCCATGCACAAGATCCACACATTTCCACCAGATTCCATATTTTTATTTTATTTGTAATTTTATTTATATAAGTATATATATATTTATGATCACTAGGAAACTACCACTCTCCATTTATGACAGAATAATCCTTATCTCCTGTGAGGTTGTCAAGGATATTTTGTTCCAGCCATAATTATTTCTCTGCAGAATGGTATGGGTTTGGGGAGGGGGAGGGTTGTTGCTTGTTTCGTTTTGTTTTGTTTTTTTACAGGTGCTGGTGTTATAAAAGAACTGAGGTTTTGCGACCTTTTATGTAGCATGAATGTTGTAATCTGGCACCCTGAAGGGACTATCTAATTTTACTATTGTTCCCATAGTATGGCCTTTAGAGTCCTCTACAATGGCTGTGGAGAAACAGTACTCTATGATCACTCTATTTTTTGTACTATTAAGTTTACTTTTTTAAAGAATGAAACAAGTAAATGTTTCTTTCACTAATTATCACAGGTAGCAGTACCAACGAGCTGCTCATGCTTTGCTTACACCAAGATTTGTATGTGTAGAGTATCTGATTAGCACCAGTAAAACTCCAAAGGGGCACATGGACCTGCACTGGCAGAACTACATTGTATGATCAGGCCTCAAGCTGTAATGGCTTCTACCTATAGGAAATGAGAAATGGCATCAACAGAACTATTGAAGTGAATACTGTACACTAAGACTTATTGTTAACCACCAGCTCCCATCCTCCACATTTTGACAAAGGAGTAAATTATAAAGGCAGAATTGTCACCTTCTCTACCCACATTCAAATTTGGTTTACACGTAAATGGTTGGCCAGGCCTCATATAGATAACATATATGAACACAACAGTCATGATTTCTGATTGGCTAATAGCATAGAGAAGCTCCTAGCAGCCTTACTCCTGTTGGATAGCTCCCAAATCAATAAATTAGCTTCTATAACTTCAGTGGAACTATTTATGAACCCACATGCTATTCAAGCTGGGCAAGGCTTTCAAAATTTGATCCTATAATCTAGGTGTCTATCAGAAATCATGAAGAATATCACACACTGTTCACATGGAAATAACATATTTTCTGACATACCACATACCCCTGAATAAGACACATACGTTGTTTTGGGGAAGGTAAAATGAATACAACAAGAACTTTTTCCAGAATTATGGTTGCAAAGACCAGGGACAAAGCCTAATCATCAGCTAACTCACCCTTCCTTTCCAGCTTAAATAAAAGCTTAAACCCTAGCTGCTCCTGGAAACTGTTCTCCACATGTGGTTCTAGGGCAGATGTAGAATTTTGAAAAAGGGGGTGCAGATGGTGCAGTGCATTATAATAAAACAACATATATTTTTCTCCAGTTAAAAATAAACTAGAAGCTTTACTAATAGGCAAGGGGCCTAGAGCTATATTATTCAGTTTGGCTGCTTGCAGACATTTTTTAAAAAAAGAACAAAACAGTGCTTTTGAACAGTAAAGAACAGTAAAGCATGGGGGGGAGGTTAAGACCTCAAGGACCTTAAATTGAAGCAAAAATAATATAGCTTCATTGGAATGAGTACAAACAATCTGCAGGGCTGTAAAATAGGAACTTAATTATGAGAAGCAGGTAACAGACAGTAAAATTGAAGAACAAAGGATAACTTGATTGGTGGAACATCAAGACCATTAAGAAGAAGAGAGGGTCATTTATACCTGTGCAATGAAGAGTTTAGCAGAGATTAGGTAGATTGAGACATGAAGTCAAGCAACCCCCTCAGCACTGCCTGACTAGAAATGCTGCTCCCACTGCCAGGCAGATGGTTTTAAATTATGGGTGGAGCAGGACTCAAAGTGGGGCACAAGTGCATCAGTGCACCACCGCCCCCTGAATCCATCCCTGGGCGGATTTTTGAGTTTGAGTTTGAAAAGACTAAAGAGTGACCAGGGATCTGAAATTACAGAAGAAAGAAGAGAGATTAGGAGCGTCTAACAGGCAACAAATTTGCCAGAAGAAAGATTACCGCGATTAGTGGAACATCATGAGCATTAAAAAGGAAAAATAACAATGAACACCTGTGGACTAATGAACAATGAATCAACTAACTCCTCTGGCTGCTTTAAGATATGCCCCCCAATTTTGGAGGGCTGATTTTGCAAGAAAGGTGCATGTAGTAAATATGGTACATCCACATTGATGAACATGGATCTAATTCTTCACATATTCTCTTACTGTTTTTTAAAAGGAAGTGTAAGATATAAACAGACTCTGGTTTTATCATTTGGAGAGGAAATGTGGTTAGAGTAGCTTATGGTTCAAGTCCCTACTCTACCAGACTTTCTGTGTGATCATGGGCAAATTCACTAGTGTCTACACAACAGAATGTGATTCTATACACAAAAATGTGATCAAGATAGGAAGGAGCCAGGGTAGCTATCTTCCCACAGCTCAACTATTTCTAAACCACAGATTTACTGCCCTTGAACATACCACACTTCTCCATGTATACTACCCTCCCCCAGGTGGAAGCAGTGTAACCAGGGGTTGGTTAACTGGTACTGTCACAAAGGAGTGCTAATTGGATGGTCCTTGAAGCCATACAGACATAGCTATACTGCTCCTGGTTGCGATAACACAGTTCATATGTTCCACTTTTTTTTCAGGAAGACTGCCATTTCCATCGGTTACCCATTCTTCACCACAGTGTCAGGATTGCTTCAATCTGAATAGCTTGTTACAAATCTGATTATCCAACTCAAACCCCTCCAAAAATGTCTTTCCTCCTTCTACCATCAGTCTCTTGGTAGGGTTCTGCATAGTATGAGCTTCTTGAAATGTACATGTTATAAACAAACTGATCAATTAATTAATTCATAGAGTTAAATTAATATAAGTCTAGTTGGGATCTTTATTTAAAATGCAGTTGGTTGTCCTTGTATCACTATTGACAAATATGTTTGTCAAACCTTTAATTTGATGAGGTGCACAGGCAGTGAAACACAGTATCACTATGGCCTTCTGACTAGTCCATAGCTGCTTGTGAGCTTTTTTTAATTAAAACCCTCTAGGGGTTTTAATTTGAAGGGGCTATTGCAAACTATAGGCAACTGTTTTGCAAGGTTATCTACAAAAACAGATTATACTAGAAATCTAAATAAAATTAGTATGATCTAAAGTATTTTACATTTTTTTGTTTCTCTTTAATATAACAATAAGTTAAACTGTCTATATAAAGATAAGGTGGAACTTCTGCTTGGCCTAGTTACTGCCATGACTGACATACAGTTCAATCCATTAAATTGTATCTTGTGGTCATAAGCCATCAACCTGTGCTCAGCAAACTAGAGTAAGTGGGTAACATTCCTCCGAAAGCAGGAAAGGATATCCCACTTAGTGATTTAATAAATGCATTAGGCTTCCTCCTTCCCTTCCACAGAAGTAGATTAATGGAAATTTACAGTGTCTGAAGAAAAAAAAAATTGCTTTCTAAATGTAAGACCTTTTAGTCAAGTTAGTGTTAGTTTCATCTGTCCGTTGGATTCATTTAGTTTTCTTTAAATGGATAGACCTAAATCAGCATAAGCAGACTGGAAGACCCCAATTCACTTACATGTCTTTTCCCTCTCTCTGCTTCCTGGGGGCAGCCATTACTCTAAGGAGTGACCTTCCTCCTCCATTTCCCCAGTGTGCCAAATCTCTGAAATTTATTTCTATCACAAAGCTCAATATAACTTATAAAAGAACACACAGAAGACGATCTGCCAAGGATAAGAATGTCTAAATATGCAGTATATGTATGTATAGTCTATATAAAGTGTTCTTACCCTCAGAAGCTCCCAGCACCCTGACTCTTGGGATATGCTATGATCCTTTCAGAGAATTCTTTGACACGCTATAAAAATCTCCATTCTGCTCTCAGACGTAGCTTGAGATTTGGGGATTTTAAAAATATATTTCCTAGGCTCAATTGTGTTGTCCTCTTAGCATGCTGCACATTCATCTGCAATGCCCTAACAAGGATTTATAATTGCAGGTTTGTTTGTTTGTTTAATCCATAAGACTCCCTGCATCTCAATAGGTGTTATACACAGGACTAATTTCATCTTGACAAGTCTGGTAAAAGATAAGAACACACACTTTTCACAGAGATATAATGTTTATGTGGGCATCCAGCCATCCCTTTCAGAATGAACACAAAATTACATTTCTCTAAATTTTCCTGTTGTAGACCTTCTTGGCAGATTCTAGCTAATTAATATGTAAGTCTGCAGGATCATTTTTGATAATGTAATGAATGTTTCTTCCCATTCCCTTTTCAAATCCATGTGCTTCCCTGGTGCTGATATCCACGAGGACAGGATTGCATCTGCTTGGGGATTTTCTTCTTACAGGTTTGACTTACTTGACAGGGCATTTGTCCATCCATAGTCAACACATCATGATGGCCTGTATAATACTGCAAACAGCTCAGAAGAAAAGCAGCAGAATTCAGATGGCTGGAGCAAAACATATTGGAATGGAAAACAGCCTCCATGACTGTAGCTAGAAAAGCAGGTGCTTAAAGAAGGGTAGGACTAGTGCTAAGTAGAGATACTCTAAATAAGACCGTGACACCTGGCTTATACATTTGTAATTTGCTGAGTTCTTTGGAGCTTGTCTACATTATGAAGCTGCTAGTGTCTTCCCTTACTATACGTGGCATATGTCAGCAGAATGGTGATACAGCTATTGTATCACACACACACCCCTCCCCCAATGACAACGAAACTGGAGAAAGCTTTCTTCTACCAGTACCATTGCATCTAGATGGAGGGTTTTGCTGACATAGCTATATTAGCCAGAGACTGCAATCACTGCAGAGACTGCAATAGCTGTATTAGCCAGACACTCCCATCACACTTAACTATGCTGGACAAACACTGTGGTATAGACCAGACCTAGGACTTAAATAGTAAAACTCCTATGGATTTTCATGGATTTAGATACACCAATGCTGAGTGTAACTAAATCCATGAAAATTTCATGAAAATGTCCTTATGTTCAGTCAAGCTACAATCTCTCTCTCACACACACAGTCATGTAACCTTCAGGTATACTCATTCATTAAGAAAATTTTCATATCTCAGACAGTCCTGAGATTTTTCAGGACTCAGCTCCATCTTTCCTACTGTTTGGGAGCCCTCCCTATTTCCCATCACTAGGTGTTGCAACAGGAAAAGCATAAGGAACCTTGTGTCATTATTAAAAGGGGAACACTATGTTCATTTATTTTTTTGAAGTGGAGAAACACTCTCTTGCTATTTTGTTTTCAGGAGCAGCCACTAGCAATAGGCTGAATAGAGAACACCTGACTGAGTACTTGGTTCATAAACACCCACTCCTAACTTTGTGGAAATTATCTATTATTTTGTGCTTTACCATTTTATGACCATCCCAATATTAGAAGGACTCCTACTAGGCCAGAGAGGGCATGTCTACATGAGACACTTAATGCACAGTAGACTAATTCTACAGTACATTAGTGCATCACAGCAAAAGCTGTACTAAGCCACTAATGCACAGCAGAATTAGTCTACTGTGCATTAAGTATCACAAAAATATCATGCACCTTTGCTACTGCACATTAGCACCAGCTACTGCACATTTTTTCAGTACCTCATGCCTGGAGAGTAGATATTCATTAAGTCTATGCAAAGCAGCAAGTATTCACTTCAGATTTGGATTTGGCCAATTTGGAGGATGGACAGTGATTCAATTTGGAAATTTGAATCACTGTCCCAATTCAATTCGGCTGAATCAGATACGAAAAATTTGGCAACGCTTCAGAGAGTCAGCTACAGACAACACAGGCAGCTGACACAGCTGCCTCCAGTTGGTAAGTCTGTTGGGGTTGCGGGAGCGGGGAGGGAAGAGGAATGGGGGGAGGGAGGGATTGGGACTAGGGCTGGGGCTGGGAAAAGATGCCCAGCTGGGGTGGGGGTGCGTTATTCAGGGACGGGGACAGGGAGTGCAGATGCAGGCACAGCAGTGCTCGGAGTGGGGGATCTGCTTTGCTGCCACTTGCCCAGCCAGGGCAGGGTGGGGCAGGATGTGGGTGCAGCAGTGCTGGGAGTGGGGGATATGCCCTGCTGCCACTTGCCAAGTTGGCATGGGAGGGGAGGTGCAATGCAAGCACAGCACCGCTGGAAGCCGGGGCTATGCCCTGCTGCCACTTGCCCTTTCTTTCCAGGGCAAGCCACACCTTTATCCTGCCCTAACCCACCCCAGCAAGGCAAGCAGCAGCAGGAAAGACACCCCACTCCCAGTGCTCCCACAACCCCACTCCCTCCCCAAGTAACACCCCCCCAGCCCCAATCCTTCTCTCCCCCTCCCCAACAGACTTACCAGCTGGAGGTAGCTGTGTCAGCTGCCTGTTTAGTTTATGGCTGAATTGCCAAATCTTTTACAAATCAATTTGGAACTTTTAATTGGTCTCCTGATTCAATTCAGATTCGGGGCTTTGGTCCCTGAATCGGGCTGAATCTCCTCTGATGTGAATTGACTACCGGAGCTTCACATTACCCTAGTATCCATGTCAAATCCATACAAAATAAAAAGAAAAAAGAAATGAAAAAAGAAAAGAAAAGAAAAGAAAAGAAACAGGCCATTAAAAGGTCTTAATGACTTAAATCATTAAGCATCCAGGTCATTATTGTTGTGCTATCACTAGAGGATACAACCTTGTTGTGCTACATACTGTACCAGTGTATTAGAGATCCCTGTCCAGAATTTTGTACAATTTAAGCATAGGCCTACAGACAAACAGGTGGCAACAAAAGCAGGTGGGATGGGGAAATACAAGAAACAAGCACACTGTAATGAGCAACCTATGTACTGACTAAAAGCATGGAAGAGCTTCAGGATTCAAGATCAGAAGCAAGTGGCATCTTCAAAGCTATGCTGAATCAATTAAATAAAAGGGATAGAAAGCCCACATCAGTCAGAAACTTCAGGGAAGGAACATCATGAACTCCACGATATAAAGTGACTGGCACTCCACCAAGACCTTCAGCCGTTCCTACTGATCTTATACAGAAATGTTCTATATTATTTCATAGAAAGTTGGCATTTGTACAGGTGTTTTGAACCATATATTTTTAATAGATAGTTATAGACCTGGCAACATAATTATGTATGGTTGTTCAAAAACTTCTGGATTAATTCTCTTCTATCAAATTTTTACACTTATGTAAAATTATGTAGACTGATTTCTACTGAAACTCAGTGTCTTAGAACTTACAATATTCTGTAGGGCTTCTCCATAAAGCACTCATACGGTTCATAGGTGATGTTAATGTGTTGTGCTATATCTCAGTAGGAAAAAGAAAATCCTCAAAGCAGTTTCTTCTCCTTAACATGTCCTATCTTTTGAATTAGCCCAAAACAATGAAGTTGGGGTCAAGAAAACTAAATAGACTTTGCAAAACGCCATCATGTATGCAGGATTCAGGTTTACAATTTGGACAATACGTAAGCCCCCATTTACAAGAAGGCAAATTTCTGTTACATGATTGTAACAGAGGTCCTACCTCCTTTTACTTTAGGAGAGGAAGAGAGAAAACTGACTGGACGCCAACTGGAAAAAAAAGGCAGCTGAGAAGGCTAACAGAGTAGCAGCTCCAAAGCCATAGAAATTCAGCTGACCGTGTATATGGAGCAAACTAGCTGAAGAGAGGCATTACAAGAGCCGGGCTCAGGTGGTGGAGTAAAAGGCAGCTGCAGCGCAACTGAGAATGGTGCTGATCAGCAGGCAAGGAAATAACCTCTTCTACTTAGACTAGGACCCACCAGCAAAACCTGCTTGATCAGCAGGGATCTAAGTTTTCCATTCCCCGTAGAAAACCAGAGAAAAATGTCGATTTCCCCCTTTACCAAAAGCAAACATGGATTTCTCATTTTAAATGGAGAAACCTGTGGATTTTGCAGTTTTGCCAAGAGTTCTCTGCAGGCTACCAGAGTTCTAGCCTGCAAGGGGCAGAGAGGGAGTGGGAGGAGGGCAGTCAGGCAGATGGCACCATGTGCATGTGCACATGGCCACCAAGCAGCCTGAAGAGCACCTCCAGCAGGTAAGCGGGAGGGTGGGGAATTGAGGCTCCCATAGGGAGGGAGGGAGGGGAGTTGGGCAGGTCTGGGGCTGCTGCCCAACTGGGCAGTATGTGGGGTTTGAGGCCTGGGGCTGCAATATGCAGCTGGGGGTGACGCATCCGGGGGTGGGTGGGGCCAGCTGTGTGCCACTACGTGTACTCCTGGGTGGCAGGGGGGACCTATGCCCCCCAGATCTGTGCACGGGGTGGGGCTCAGGCTCCCCGCCCTGCTCTCTGCCCTGCTCCGCCCCCACCCCCCAGGGCTTCCACAGCTCAGCGGGTGTGACCTGGTGCTCCAGGGCACAGCAGGGCCATGCTGTGATCTCCTTGTTGCTGCGAGCTCCACGCTGCCCTGGCGACACCTCTCCTGCATACATAGCTGCAGTGGAGGCAGTGCAGGGGGCTTCTGCTCATTACTTCATATTAATATTCCAAGAAAATGTGGCAAGCAGGATTAGAAGGATACTCTGTTGAGACCAGGTGAGAGGAAGCTTAGCTTGGCTGCAAAGGGGTGTCACAAGCCAATGGATGAAAGAAACAAAACACTGCTCTAAGCTTAAGCAGTAGTTAGTTTAAAACTCTTTAACAAGGACCCACTCACAAAGAACAGACAATAACTCCCTAATGCTGGTACCTGCATCCAGTTCCTACTGTAGTGACAATTCACCTTCACAGTGTTAAATACACTTCTATGGGCTGCCAAAACCCAGCATTTACTTTAGACAAAAATGAAGCAACTTTGGAGTAAAACAGAATTCCTTTTCCATTTCTGCATAGGTGTTTCCTTCCTTTAAAGAAACCTACTGTAGAAAAGACAATGAAAGCAATGTTGATGTGCATGTGCCATTTTTGAATAAAGGCCGTCTCTAACATACTCAGAATTTTACCGAGAAGCAGCAACTACAGGATTATCCATTGCTTCAAATATGAATTCTTTGGATGCTGCTCTTGTCTTGCTTTGTAAAGTTAATAACTATGTTTTATGTTGCCTCTGCTTGTTTCTTTTTCTTTCTTTCTTTTCTTCTCCTTTCTTAAAAATAAACTGCACTTCATGATGAAGTTAGCAATGTGCAATCACAGAATTCCTTAGCAAAAGCAAAGTTCTGCTTTCTGTCCTGTTGGACAAGTTACAGCAGCTGCCTTATTAGCCTTAAAAACAAAATCTTTTCAGAGCTTTCCAGCAAAAACGTGTACAAGCATCAGCAATGAATCTTTGAATTAACTTTTATTTTAAAAGGCAAGGCCAAGTAAATGTCTGTCCTTCCATAAAAGCAATCCTGGAACTTGGAAAAGGCAATTTCAAGGCATTATGCACATCCAGAGAGTAAGACATATTTCTTATTATTCAGATAAAATATAAAACATTATCTTCACAGTCTACCTTCAATTAACAATAAGTAGAATTGAATTATAAAATCATTAACTGGTGAGATTCCCCACCTTTCTCCATTCCCTCTATGCAACATAAACATGCTATGGTAGAGCAAAGGGGTTCTGAAGCCCCAAACCCAACTAAAGAAGGATCCACAAGCTCGAACTGAAACAGGAAACATTGAAGTCTGGCTTCCAAGAAGCCTTTTCTAAAAGTTGAGATATGGGAATGTGCTGAGAGTTCAGCCAAATAAAAAGTGATTGTGTCAGGAATAATGCTGTAGCCTGGAGCACTCCTGAGATATTGGGTAGCCTCACAAAGCTGACACAGTGATGTAACTGGGGAAGGGGCAATGACCCTGGGCACTCACAGACTCTCAGTCCCTTACTCTTAACTCATGGTGCACAGACTTTCACCTGTTGGGTAGTATGTAGGGGGAGTCATATCATAGAAGTAGGGTCAGAAGGGACCTTGTAGATCTTCAAGTCCGCCCCCCTGCCTGGGCAGGAGAAAAACTGGGCTCACATGACTCCAGCCAGGTAGGCATCAAGCCTCTTCTTAAAGAGCCCCAGGGTAGGAGCCAGCACCACTTCCCTTGGAAGTTGGTTCCAGATCCTAGCTGCCCTGACCGTGAAGTAGTTCTTATGGATGTCTAATCTAAACCTACTCTCCAGCAACTTATGGCTGTTATTCCCTGTTATGCCAGGGGGTGCTAATGGAAACAAGGTCTCTCCCAAACCTTTCTGGTCTCTCCTAGTGAGTTTATGGACAGTCACCAGGTCCCCCCTCAGCCTTCTCTTGTGAAGGCTGAACAGGTTCAGGTCCCGCAGCCCCTCATTGTAGGGTCTGCCCTGTTGTCCCCGGATCATGCGGGTGGCCCTCCTCTGGACCCTCTCAATGTTGTCCACATCCCTCCTGAAATGGGGTGAACAAAACTGGACACAGTACTCCAGCTGTGGCCTGACCAGTGTCGCGTAGAGAGGGAGGAGCACCTACTTGGCTTTACTTGAGATGCATCTGTGGATGCATGACAAGGTCTGGTTAGCCCTGCCAACCAAGACCTCACATTGTCAGCCCATGTTCATCTTGGAGTCAATAATGACTCCAAGATCCCTTCCTGCCTCCTTGCTCTCAAGAAGGGAGTTTCCCATCTTATAAATGTGCTGCTGGGGAGCAAGCACCCTGCACTTGTCAGTGTTGAAACGCATCCTGTTCTTGTTAGCCCACCCCTATAATCTATCCAGGTCTTGCTGCAGTCTTTCCCTCCCTACTAGCGTGCTCACCTCACTCCAAATTTTGGTATCATCAGCATATTTCCAAGGGCCCTACAATAACCCCCACTAGCTCCCTCAATGCCCTGGGGTGGAGAGCATCTGGACCGCTGATTTGAACATGTCCAGCCCCTCCAGAAGCTCTCTAACCCAGTCCTCCCCAACCTGAGGTCTGGAGGCATTCCCCTCGAGTCCGTCTTGCATCATGGTGGGGAAGTCCCGGTCCCTGCACAAGAAAACGGAGGTGAAGAATTAGTTAAAGAGGTCTGCTTTCTCCTCTGGTGCAACCACCAGATTGCCCAGCATATTTTGCAGGGACCCCACATTTCCCGGTGCCTTCATCATCCTCCCTATATATTTGAAAAAGGACGTTTTATTATCTCTGATCTTGAATGCTAGTCCTAGCTCTATGTCCACCTTAGCTTTCCTGACAGCCCCCCTACAGTCCCAACCAGAGGAAGTATACTCCTCTTTGGAAATAGCGCCCCCCTTCCACCGGGTGTATGCCGTCTTTTTGGCAGTCAGGCATTCCCAGACACCCTTGGTGAGCTGGGGGGGGGCTTTTGTGCACTCTTGCCCCCCTTGCTTCTTGTTGGGATGGACTCCCCTTGGGCCCTGAATATCGTCTCCTTAAGGAACGACCACTCATCTTGGGCACTGAGTTCCCCTGTCCTCGAGAACCCCAGCACCTCTCCCACTAATCTCAACTCGTTGAAGTTGGCTCTCTTGAAGTCTAGGGCTACCACCTTGCTGCAGGCCCTTGACACCCTGCGCTGGATGGTGAATTCCAGCAAGCGATGATCGCTATCACCCAGGTGACCAAGAGCCTGGAGGCCCCTTACCAGGTCATCGCCTGTGGCCAGGACCAGGTCCAACAGGGCATTTCCTTTGGTGGAACTGTGCACCCCCTGAATTAAGTGGAGGTCCTATATCTTGGCCAGGAACCTCCTGGAACAAACAGTCCAACCTGGCTGACTGTGCCTCCCAGCAGATGTCCGGGTAATTTAAATCACCCATGACAACTACATCCCTTGCCTTAAGTGCCTCTGCAAGCTGGCCTGAAAATTCCCAGTCCAGCTCCTCCCCTTAGTTGGGGGGTCTGTAGTACCATTAAATTAATGGGCCCCACCATTAAATCCCTCTCCCCACAGCCCCCTTGTATTTTGACCCAGAGCACTTCAGCTTGCCCCTCCTCTGACCCCATTCTGCTGGCAGAGGATGTGTAGTGCTCCTTCACATAGAGCGCCACACCCCCGCCACACCCCCACCTTTCCTTCCTTCTCTATCCCGCCTGTAAAGCCTATAGCTCCTAATGCTAACTGCTCAGTCATGGGATGAATCCCACGTTTCTGTGAGCCCTATTATGTCTGGGTTTGAACTGGCTATTCTGAGGGCGAGTTCCTCCTGTTTGTTCCCCATACTATGAGCATTGGTATATAGGCATTTAAAGCCTTGCGTGTGCCACCCCCCCCCAATTTGGGAGACTGTCTGGACCCCTGTTTCTTACCTGGGCACTCCTTGAATTTGTCACCTGTCTTGCTCGGGTGGTGTCTCCACGTCTTCCTGAGGCCCCCTCCCCCAGTGAGGCTAGTTTAAAGCTCGCCGTATGAAATCAGCCAACCTGGAAGAGAAGACACGCTTGCCTTTCAGAGAGAGGTGAAGCCCATCCCGCCCCAGCAAGTCCCCTGCCCAAAAGCATGAGTCATTATCTAGGAACCCAAGGCCTGCCTGGTGGCACCAACTGCGTAAGCGCCGGTTGACCTCGCCAACGCAGGTCTCATGTCGCCATCGCCATCCCTGCCTACTCACCGGAAGAAGAGACGAGAATACCACCTGCACCCCCGTCTCCTTAAGCTTGTCCCCCAGACCCTCGAATTCCTTCATAATGCGGTCAGGGTTGCCCCTGGCCACGTCATTCATTCCTACATGGATGACAACTATGGGGTACTGGTCTGCAGGTCAGATGTAGGCTGGGATCCTCTCCGTGATATCCCTAACCTGAGCCCCAGGCATGAAGCAGACCTCTTGCACCATGGAGTCAGGCTGGCAGATGGGACCTTCCAGTCCTCGTAGGATGGAATCTCCAATGACGAGGACCCAGCGTTTCTTCCTGCTGGTGTTTGCTCTCTGCCCATTCCTTGTCATGTGGAGAGTGGCATCGTCCCCACCAAAGGCAATTACTCTGTCTTTCTCCGTCACAGCTGCCAGGGCATCAAACCTGTTCCCCAGGTGAACCTGGGGAGCTTCCACCACTGTAGGCCTAGCAGCTCTGGATTTGGACACCTTCTGCCACTCCAGCATTGGATGCGTCTCCTGTGGGGGCTGTACAGTGGGCAACCAGGCCGCAGAGAACAGAAATAGGCATCAATTTCATCCTCTGCATCCCTGATCCCCCTTACCTCAGCCTGGAGCTCCCTCACCTGCTACTCCAGGGCCCTAAGTCGTGCACAGAAGGGACAGGCAAAGAGACCACCAGGCCCCCTCACCCCAGGACCCCACCGAGCCCCCCCCCAGAGACAGGGGGGCAAGGGGCCACCGACCCCGCCATAAGCTCCGTCTGGGTGGAGGCCTCAGAAGAGCCCGTGGCAAGCGGCAGCACCAGGGCGGGGCCCCTGGCAGCCATGCTCCGCGTCAGCACCATGTCTACAGAGCTGCACCTGCTGCTTTTGCTCACTGGAGGTGCCGCTCTGGACAGCTACCTCGTGCCCGCCTTATGTGAACGCCAGCGCAAATGCCAGCGCGCCCTTACAGAGCGCGTCTGTTCGCGCGCGCTGCCCACGCACGGCTTGGGAGCACAGCTCCCTGTTGGGTGAGCTAAGAGGGCTCCAAAGGGCTTCCCCTCTGGATCCACCTCAGCTGTGCTGTACCCTCTGCCCCACTTACCTTAGGGGGAATCAGCTGTTGCTGCCCCCGCCTCTGTCTCCTCCGCAGCTGCTGCCTCCGCCGCCAAGGTAAGGGGGTACACGTGTGTGTGTGGCACATGTGCGCCCTGCTCCTGCTTTTCAAACTGCGGCTTTTTTTCAAACTGGGTCAAACCCCAGGAGCTTGTCTGCAGCCTCTCTCCTCTAGTCCTGCCCCACTCCCAGCTCCAATGCTGTCTTCAGGAAGGGAGGGGGGAGAAGGGAGGGAAGCATAATGCAGGCTGGGGGTTGCCCAGCCTGAGCTGGAGAATGACAGCTGTGAAGCAGGGGGACTCAAATCCACCCACTCCACCTCAGGCTGAGCAAACCCCAGCCTACAATGCTCTCTACCCCACCACCCCACCACCTTTTCTGTGACAGCACTGAGGGTGGGGCTGGGCTGGACAGATTGACTCTAGAGAACAGAAGTTCCCTAAGGCACTCCAAAGTGGAGTACCTTTATCTGATCCATCAAATGAGGGTTAATTTGTTGCATGACTGGCCTGTTTTAAAGTGCTCTGCAGCCATGCACGTGTGCCATGGCATGGCTATAGAGCACTTTTTAGGAGGTCAGTTGCATGACAAACATAATTTCTTTCTCCACTGGTTCCAACTTGGGGAGGGCAAAAGAAATGACTGCTATAGGTAGCGTGTGTTTGTATGAATGCAAAAGCAACCAGAAGTCACTGCTTCCACTTTGCCCTGGATGCCTGGGCTCATCATTACACTGCTGAGATGACATAACTTATGAAATCTCTCCAGGGTGCTATACCAGATTATACCAAAGAGATCTCTGGGCCTTGGTGCAGCCTGGAAGCCAGATGGCACAAAGATGCTTTAATGCCATCTTTCATCCCTCTCAGTTATAAGCTCTGGCATCTTGAACACCAAACTCTGAGCACATGGTAATTGAGACACTGAAGATAGGTGGTTAAGCATGAAAATTCAGACCTTTTAATCCTCTAAAGCCTAGGAATTCCCAGTAATGAATTGTAACTTATTATTTCAAAGATTTTAATTATTCTATCAATCTTATTTATACTGTCCCTGCTACCACAATACCTCACAATTTTTCAAGCATTTTTCTTCACAAGTAGAGCTCAATGATAATATTGATTGCTAAATAGTAAATTCACCAAAAATTGAGTTTCTGAAGGACTGAAACAATTTGGACAATTAGTTTAAATTTGGTAAATGGAAAAGCAAATCAGATAAAAAGATTTTGGAAAATGTTAATATTTTATTTTAATATTATCAACAAAATGAAAATATTCTTTTAAAAATGCCAAAATATTTGTCTAGGAAGTGCCAAATCAATTTTTATAAACTTTTAAATGAAAAAAGTTCTTTTCTAAAGTACACTAAAAAAAAGATTAAAAGATTGAAATACACTAAAAAAAAAGTTTTGAGTAGTTGAAAACAAAATGAGATGTTTCATTTTAGGATGAATGAAACATGTGGTTCAACCTGCAGCAATTTTTGTTTTCACTTTTCTCTCTATCAAAAAACTGAAAAATATTAAGGTTTCCAAACCAAATATTTTTTCCAATGTTTTGTTTCATTCCACTCTACTCAAAACAGCCAGAGGATTACTATTGCCTCCCTTTTCTCAGATGTAAACTGAGACACAGGGCAACTCAGTGACTTGTCATAGAGGAAATCTCTGATACATTAGGGAATTGTTTCCTCTCTACTCCGTTTTTAGCCTGACCCCCAGAAAAATTGTCTTCCTGATTCTACTGTGACCAAATATATCACTTAAAAGAGTAAAACAAACAAAAAAGTTCTTGCACTAAAATGATCTTGCTAATCATACACATGCAGTACTTTTTCACTAGGAGAGTCTTAAGCACAGACCTTAATATTGTTAATAGATAGCCTGTGAATTATGTATAAAATAATGCATTTTCAACAAACAGTGGGCAGGCAGATTTCACTTCAGATTGTGGTTCTTTTCACCAAGACTTCAATTTTTCCACCTGAGACTTCCAAGGCCTTGTTCTTCCTAAACTATTTCATTCAACATGATATTTTACACTTACTTACATGGGATGCAAACCATCAATATCAAAGAAACTATCAATGAAATACAAATATAGCTCTCAGCATGCTCTGTAACAGTAGTTCTAGTTATAGTTGGAAGACCAGGCAGGATATCTGTGAAGCCTCTTTGGTGCGATCATTTGTAGACATGGGGTGGAGTTTCAGAGTGCTGATGACACACACAGTTTTCTCTTTCTGCTCTAATGCACCCGGCATGGTAAGCCTCTGCCCTGGAGGAATACTTGAAGGATATTACCAGCTGGAGGCCTCAGTACTATTTATTTTTCTACCTTTGGAAGCTAGAAATCTTACTGCTGGATAGAGCGATGGTTAGGCAGCTGGTCTGCCGTGACCTCTGCTTTCTATGCTAAGCAGCACAGTCTCATTGTTCCCTTGTGCTTCTCTTTGCATCTGTTGCATCCACCTTGCTGCTTGTCTTATACTTAGGACTGTATGTTCTTTGGAGGCAGAGCCCATCTTTTTATATCTTTTTCCATTTTTATATTGCACACAGTACAATAGGACCCTGGCACTCTTAAAGCACTACCACAATATGAGTAATAACATGGTATACCTTGTTTCATTGATCAGACTGAGGATATCTTTTATCTCTAAGCAACGGACACATCCTTTTTGCACTGCAAAGATTTTTATGCTAAAATTCAAATCTGATGCAAAGATTTACATTATTGAGAATTTAAGTAAGTGCACTGATAATGAAAGTGAGATCATAGCAATGGCAAGGGCCAGAAATAGCGTGAACTAGTGCTCTACAAGTTTCCCTGCCATTTTCAGAATTTCTTTTACACTTTCTTTTACACTTAAGTACTTAGCAATTCGTCTCTTGTCACAACCACCCTCTCTGGTATCCCAGTTGGATGCCTGCTTCAAACAAGGTCCGTGCATAAATCTGGACCAGCATGAAACCGTAAAATTTGCTTTAACTTATGACTTGAGACATTAGGATGCAAATCTGGAGAGAGAAAAGATTAGTGACTATTATGAAATGGTTAAAAGCTGTTCTACGGTAGCATCTAAAGGTCTTAGCAAAGATCTGGACCTCATTTTGCTAAGCACTGAATATACCAATACTTAGAAAATTAGTCCCTGCTCTAAACAGAGAAGACAGACTACAGGTGGGTTGTTACAGAGTGTCTATTCTTATATTAGAGACTGAAAAGCAGGGCCAAGAGGTTGCATCTACGTAAAATGCTATGGCACCGTAGCAATGTTCTACGGCACCTCCGTTGGCAAAAACCATGATGCCATCACTGTGTCACTGTAGCAGCATGCTCCCTCATTATAGTGTGTTGCTACAGTGACTTAGTGACCAAAAATAACCATGCATGGCCAGCACAGTGCAGTATGGACTGTTACCGCACCATCTTTTAGAACTTCCTTTTGGAAGTACTAAATGACAGTGCAATAACAAAGGTGCCATACAGCCACATGTAGACATGCCGAGAGAATTTAAGACCTAGAACCTCAAAGGGAGCATCTGTCACTTTCCACCTAAGCACCATTGAGATCTAGGCCTAAACAACTCGCCTAAGTTGACTCAATGGGTATGTCTATGCCAGAGCCATCCCTTGGGGGGCATGAATTGGGGTGACCACCTCAGGTCCCACATTTTGAGCGGTCCCACGGACAGTGCCATACAGGCCCTGCTGGCTGCTGCAGGCTGCCATCTCCACGTTCTGGTCCCTCGCCACCCACCCCCACTACTCCAGCTGCTCACCACCCCCCACCCTCCACACAGGCCCCACACAGCCTGATATGACGTGGGCCCTGCACACCCCTAGGGCTGGCTCTGGTCTACGTTGCTTCCCAGCCAATGAAGACCGCTCCCTGCTGACCTGCTTCTGTTCTACATGTATCAAACTCAGAAATGAGGCAGTGTATCCCTGTAGAGGGATGCTCCTTCTTGCTACTTTTGCAATCTCTCTGTTTGCAGTATAAACATGCCTTAAGTCTCAATGAAAGCCTGCAAAACTTTTGGTATGTGCAGATGTTACCCTTAGATCTGCCTAAGTGAACATGGATTGATCTAAACCCGTAAGTATGCAAGTGCTCACAGTGCACAGATCAGGCTAAAAATAGTACAAGCAACCTACATATAAATCATGTCTGAGGTACACTAAGTCAAGATCAATTCAAGGTATATTGACCTATCAAAGATTTGCACTGTCCCTGTATTGATTCAAGCTAGATTTCTGCCCTTTAACATCCCAGAATGCTTTGTGCT
This sequence comes from Crocodylus siamensis, assembly GCF_052110815.1. Taxonomy (NCBI): domain Eukaryota; kingdom Metazoa; phylum Chordata; order Crocodylia; family Crocodylidae; genus Crocodylus; species Crocodylus siamensis. The sequence goes on along the minus strand of NC_143397.1, from coordinate 129,056,380 downwards.
CACCCCACAGCAGGCAAGTGCCCAGCAAATCCCACCCCTGGGGCTGTCTCAGGGTCAAAGAAGTCCCAGTCCCTGCCCTGCCTCCAGCCAGTTGCAACCCACGGAAAGGAAACAGAGGGAAGTGAGGCATCTTTGTTCTCTGCATATGCCCCAGGCCCTGGAGACCATAGACCCTGGGCCATGCACCCACACCCCCAAGATCCCATCACAAAGCACCCCACAACCTACACATGGATCCAAACTCTGGGGCCAGGAAAACCCCAAGTCCATAGCCCTGGACCGCAGCATTCACACACCAAGCCAAGGAGCTCCACACCTCCAAATTCAGGCATAGCCTCACAGGCCCAGACCCCAGCATTTACACACTGAGTGAGGATTTTCTGCACCTCCAGACTCAAGCACAGTCCCGCAAACCCCACATTTTACACCCCATGACCCAGACCCCATCATGGATCCACCTACCCACCCCAAGCAGAAGCTGATGCAGAAGGTATGCTTCTGTTGGGTTGAGGTGGGGAGAAGCAAAACCTTGGAACTAGGTTGAAGGTGACCCTAAAACCTCTGGGGCTTGGCCTCATTCCTTGCAACTCCAGACCTGGACCCCAATGTTGGGCCCTCCATTTCATGGGTATCCCCACTATGAGCATCAGGGCATCAGCCCTCACCCCAATTCTCAACCAGCCATGGGTAGTTCACAGCCCATCTTTAGGCATGTGGGAGCATACATCTGCTTTCCTTATCTCGCAGGCCTATTCTCAGCTAATTAGTGTAGCTGACCACCCCTCCACCTACCCTGAGCATTGGCATGGAACCAGGCTTCTTTGCCTGTCCCTGAGCTGCAAGACATTCTTCCCCCTGCCCTTTTGACTCATGATAAAGCACTAAAAACTTTATTTTACTCTGCAGATAAAGTGTAAGAAACAGTTACAAGTGTTGAGGTCCTGTACCCTGCCCCACTCAGCAGTGCTACAGGGCTAGGTGGCAGATAGGATGGTGTGGTTAAGGACATGTGAAAACAACCACTTTTCAGAACTACTGGAGTTGCATTCCATCCAGAACCAGAAGGAAATTCCCCTCTGCCAAGATCAGTACTTCCATGAGTCCAGATGCCCCCTGTAGGGCTTCATGAACTAGGGCAGAAGAGAATAGGCTGGGTCCCCAGTGATGAGGGGTGGGATGAGGACACCATCAACTTCAATGTTTGAGACCTCAGGGCCATAGCACCAGTTCTCCATTATCTGGGAGAAAGTAGAGTTGTGGAAGACCCAGGTATCATCAACCATGAAGGCCACTTCACCCAGCCAGTGATAGAGAAGAAACCCTTCCAGCTGATGAACTCCTGGGTGCTGTGGGGAAGGCAAAGGATGGGGAGCTTGGTGTCATCCACAAGTCCAGACATAATTGGGAAAGCCCATGGGGCAGAAGCTGGCAACCATCTCTTGTGGGTTAAGGCAAATTAAGCGGTTGGTCATTATATTCTGGATGTACAGACACACCTCCCAGGTAGCCTCTCTAGCTATGGATTTGCCAATACTAAAGTGATTGCCAATGGAGTGGATGTTGTGAGGGGTGGCCAGCTTCCAGATGGCAATGGCAACCTGCCTCTCTGGAGTGAGGGTTTGCTTGATGCCAGTGTCCTGGCACTTGAAGTGGGGGTCTGCTGAGAAATGAAGTTCTTGAAGGTGGTTGGGTACATGTGAAAGTTCCAGACCCACTGTTTATTATGCCAAGTGCCCAGAATGATCTGAGCCCACAAGTCGCTGCTGATGGTGCAGACCCAGGACTGCTGCTTGACAGTTTGGAAATGGTGCCAGAGTACCCTGGAGTTTGTGGTGTCATTGATGGCCTCGTCCTCTTAGATTTCATAGACAATAGGACTGGAAGGGACCTCGGAAGATCATCGAGTCCAGCCCCCTGCCCAAAGGGCAGGAAGTCAGCTGGGGTCATAGGATCCCAGCAAGATAAGCATCCAATTTACTCTTGAAGGTGTTCAATGTAGGTGCTTGAACCACCTCCGCTGGCAGACTCTTCCAGACCTTGGGGGCTTGGACAGTAAAGAAATTCTTCCTTATGTCCAGCCTGAAACGGTCTTGCAGGAGTTTGTGGCCGTTCGACCTCGTCATCCCTTGGGGCGCTCCGGTGAACAAACGTTCCCCCAGATCCTGGTGGTCACCCCTGATAAACTTATAGGTGGCCATCAGATCACCCCTGAGCCTACACTTTTCCAGGCTAAAGTCCCATGGCTCTCAGCCTGTCATCGTAAGATCTGTTTTCCTGACCTCTGATCATGCGCGTGGCTCTCCTCTGGACACTCTCAAGCTTTTCCACATCCTTTTTGAATTGTGGAGCCCAAAACTGGACGCAGTACTCCAGCTGCGGCCTCACCAAGGCCGAGTACAAGGGGAGAATGACGTCCCGTGATTTGCTCGAGAAGCATCTATGGATGCAAGCCAGCGTTTTGGTCGCTTTACTAGCTGCAGCATCGCATTGGAGGCTCATGTTCATCTTGTGGTCACCAAGTCTCTTTCTTCTGTAGTGCTATGAAATCTTCGGCCACGTGGAAGTCACTGGCCCAGTCCAGGACACAGTAGGCGGCATAAGATGGGACAGCTGGTTCCCGGCTCCTAGACAGAAAGGCACTTCCCATGATGACTAACTGCTGGGCCACCTCCAGATGGGTGCACATAATGTTGCACAATCTCCAGTGATAGTTTCATAGGACGAGAAGCAGGACATGCTCCATCTTCTGGGTCTATGGGCTTGGGCACATGTGGTAGGGTGCTATGGCAGGGTGTAGGCAGGCCAGGAAACTGGCATGTGCAATTAACAAGATAGTGTAGTTACTCTGGGTGGTGCAGGTGGGGGAGTCCATGTGAAAGAGTGGGGGTTGAGGGTGTGGTTCTCCATACCAGGTAGCCAATCTGGAGTGTCACTAGTACTAGGCAGTGCCTGGCAGCCTCTTACAGCCCAGGGAGTCTGGAGAGCAGGGTTGGATGCATGCATAAATGTCCCCCGACTGGGTCTCCACCAGCACAGGATGCCTGTGCACCCTCTCCCCACAAAGGCAAACATGTACTGTGCACTTCTAGTTTAAACTCAGGTTACTCAAAGTAAAATGTATAAGTTAGATGGGTTCTCCTCCCTGCTTTCTGAATGTCTGCATGTACCCATGGGCTAGGGACAGGCATTCAAAAAGCCTCAGCCTGAAATGATTCTATCTTTGCAGGTTAGTCTGCAGGTTTGGAGGTAGATAGACATTCACTTTCAAGATCAAGAAATGCAGGCACATGCCTGCAGTGGCTCAGGCTAGAAGGTAGGGAGTGCTAAAGCAGCCCTCCCTTTGCTTCCTTAGTGCTGAGATGGGGGCGAGGGCATGGCCAAGCCCTAGTAGGACACTCTGATTAGGAAGGGGTGTAAACCCCACCCTGCCTGCACAATCCCAAGCTTTTCCCTACTCACTGCTCAAAGGGTAGGAGTGTTGCCAGCCCCCAGCCCCCAGCCCCCACAGCTAGCATTCTGAGGCAAAGGTGGTTGTGCAATATATGCATCTGTTAATGATACTGAGCTTTTCAATCTCCTTCTCCCTGCTTCTTCATATTGTCTGCAGCAAACTGACAGGCAAGCAAGCCAACAGGGCACTGATAACACAACATTTATCAGCCCATCAAGAAAACAAAAGCCTCTCATTAGTTCAAGCTCTTCTTAAACAGCTTTTTCCAAGGAAGGAATGAAGAGATATTACCAGCTGATCTGTTGATTAGCTCCAAAAGCTCCCATCCTGTCTGCATTTGTCCTGTCCCAGTGAAATTGGAGACACACACCTCTCAGCATTAGCTAAGATACCATATGCCTTCTAGTATCCATGCCTTTGGGGTCCTTGCAGAGGAAAAGGAAAGGAAAGGAGGGGGGGAGATTTCTGTATGAGCAGTGAGTAGCAAAGGTGGTGGACAGGGGGAAGCCAGGCAGATGCTGCTGTGCCTGCAGTCTCCCAACTCCTTGCAGCTATGGAGGAGAGGGGCGGGGGTAGCCCTGCTCTCTGGAACAGACAGCCCGACCCAGCCCAGCCCAGGGCTGCAAAGCATCTGGGATGCTGGGGAACTCTGGTTTAACTTAAACCAGGAAGGGGTCTGGGACAGAAGTTTCATAAACTGGTTTGACCCAAATCAGTTAAGTCTGATGCTACACTCAACCAGGTTTATCTTAAACCAGTTTCAGCCATTTTGAAACTGGTTTATATGCACTGAACTTATGTTCTGTTACAGTTTTAAATCAATTTGTTTCTGATCACTTAAACTGTTTTATATGTAATGTCTGTCTCTAACCTTAATGTACTAACTCAATTTAAGAGCTCTTGAAACCTTTACCAACAGTGGATGAGGTACAAATTAAAATGTGACCAGGAGACACTTGTGGTAAATTTATAGAGGATTAATAAATAATGTGATGCCACACATAATGAATAGCCAAATAGTACGGTTCATGGATAGTCAGAAGCAAATTAGTAACAGAGATATTTTAGATGTTATAAACTGTGTCTATATATTTTTAAAAAAAGAGTTTATTGACAGGTTGGATTCTGACAAATCATAACAAAATTCAACACTCATATAAAATGTGACTCTAAGGACCAAAACTGTAGTTCTTAAAAATGAGGATAGGCAGTTAAATAAGCCAGAAAAAAAATCAGGAGGAAGAGCTATAAAACATGGGATTGAACATCACTTACATAAAGGAAAATTGTGGCTCTCCAATGCATTAGAATTACTTCACAGAGTCAAAAGATCTGTGAAGAAAAGAACTGGCATCAAGAAATATATTAAAATTGAACAAACAGCTTTTATAAAGCTTATTTCAAGAGGCCAAGGAAACTAAGCAGTGACAGATTAGAAGGAAAGTTCTTTAGTTATTTAGAAACTGGTTACAAGTGGGAATATATGGTCAGTTTAGAAGTGGGTGCCTGAATGAGTCCTTATTTAAAATATATTTATTTATATGGATAAGGAGGTAAATCATTAGGTTGGAAAAATCTATGGAGAATGGTAAATTAAATTTGGGTGTTAAAAACTAAAGATTATCTGTAACTTAACCATTACACAATTGGGCACCATGATGGCAGATTAAATTCAACACGGTAAAGTGAAAGGTAATGCCCACTGGAAGGAAAAATTTGAATTACTCATACACATGGATGACTTTAAATTAGTTCTCTCCACTCAGGAAAAAACCTACAACACTGAAACCACTGAGGGGAAAAAATCTGTGGACAGCTAATTGAAAATATCTTATTAATGAGTAGCTACAGTCACAAAGGCAAATAAGATACTAGGTTTTGGTAAGGATGGTATAATGAATAATAATAATGAAAATGTAATAATACAGTTATTCAAATTGAAGATTCTCCTTTATTTTGAATACTGGGTTCATTTTAAATTTTTCCATCTTAATAAGAAAGTCTCAGAAAGAGAAAGATCCATTGAAAGGGTACAAAATGATTAAAGGAATTGAAAAAATGTCATTTATAGGAGAGGGGGGAAGTTTATTATTATTTAGTCTGCAGAAAAGATGAGTAATACCTGATGTGACAGTTATCTAAAATACAGAATGGTAAAGAGAGACAGGGCCATATACCGGTCCTTTGCATTTTCACAGACCTGAATATTGCATATTAGCTTCTTTTCTACCTTGGAGAACACAAAACACCAGCAGAGTCTCCCTATTCCTGAAGAAGGATTTGTGTCGATAAGCTTTCAAAGAACATTTTTTCTAACTATTTAGCTGGTCTAATTAAAAGACATCACATCTACCCAAAGAGCCTTGCCTGCCTGTGTCCTTAGACCAACATGGCTACAACCAACAACATTGGCATGAGGGAGACACTTTATGAAGTTATTTATAAAATTTTATTACTATTATTATCATTAAATCCTCTAGTCCTGTTGCTGTTTATCTTCAGACAATCCTCCACTGATTTCAGTCATATTTTTTTTAATCATGATAAGACTTTCAAGGTGTGGTCCACAAAAATCACCATACAGAAAAAATAAACACCAACTCATAAACCAAACTTCAGTCTTTGTGGGCATACTTCTGAGCCTACAATTATGTTAAGTAAGTGAAGGGCATAAAATACAAGAACAGCTCCCTGCAGGTACTATTCATTGCAGGTACAAAATTATGGAGGCCTGATGTAAAAGAAAAAAAAAAAAAAGTTGGGCCCATAAATTCTACTTATAAATAGTTATCTTTTCACTACTGATATTCAATGCAAATATCTCTATTTTTTGGTAATACATAACAATAGTTTCCAAGATTTTCATTTCATAGTACTCTCTAGGTTTTAGTAGGTAATTTTCTTTTTCTTAAAGCCATTTGCATGGGGCAATAATTAAATCAAATTAGCTTCCTGGGTTGACTTAAGAAAGGGAAGAAAAAAAAGAAAACTTTCTTTGCCTCTTTCCATTACTCAATAAATTATGATAGGCTGTTCACAAAGCACAAATTACAGGCTTTATTAGTATGTTCTGTGGCAACCTCAAAACCACAAGTGTTTACATGTGAGGCACGCATACACTTTGGGGTTTTAATAGCTGGTTGACAAGAGATTAAAGGCAGAAATATGGCATTTTATTAAAGCAAACATATCAGTATGCCTACCATGATAAAATGATCTAGTTTTCTTCAGACACAAAAGTTTCTGTTGAGTGATACCTTTGAAATTCCTTGAGGGCACCCTATTATTCACTTTCCTCAGCAGAGAGCAGCTGCAAATGGTCTCCAATTTTCAAAGAGTATTGCCTGGTCATTCTTTACTGTCAAAATGAAGAAGAGCATAAAAGTTAAGTCAATAAAGTAATATGAAATGCTTAATATAAAAATTCAAGAATGAATGATTAACCATTAAAAACTTACAGTAGCTATTTCAGCCAGGAAAAAAAAAATTAACATTTCCCCTGAAACCTATTAACACTCCTTGTAAACAATATTCTTCCTTGAAATATATGACCTTTCCTAATGCTCTCCAAACACATGGCATTTTTCTTATATCCACTTTACTTTCACTGATATGCAGTAGAATTCCTCAGGAGAGGGTGTTTTGAGCCCCTTCCTCTGATGCACTGAGAAATGTATTCTTTTATTGCATTCTACCTCACAAATACACCTAATCTTCTGCTTTAGATTTTAAAACCCTTCCCAGTCTGTGAGTCACACAACCTGTTGTAGTTGCTGACATGCCAGGACCAATATAGCACTTGTCAAGTGTTAAATACATACCGATTTCATTCATTTGAGCCAGCTGTAGGTACATTTGTATACACAGGAAGGAATAACTTGCCTTCCTTCTGCAATCATTAGGGCAGTAATTTGCAATCAAGTGAATTCCTGGGCTGCTGCTTTTAACCAAATCTAATTTCACCCTGTGAGTTTTCCTTCAGTGTTAACATTCTAAAAAAAGGAGAGGCTGCAGTAAGTCACACACATGATTCCTACTCAGTAGGTAAAAGGACATGGAGATTGTTCCCCGGGAAGGCACAAATGGCACTTTCCAGGTTGCCAAATACATTGCTAGCTGCTTGAAAGATTGCTAAAAGGCCACAGTGCCACTGAAAGGTATGGAGGTGGTCAGGATCAGAATGCTTTCAAGTCTCACACTATATCTGCAGAATTATATGTGGCCTCTAGGATTACCAGTGATTTGCAGCTTGCTTGGAGTAGCCACGTTAGAAAAGGACTGGAGTAAGTCAAGCATGTAAAGGCAGAAAGAGCAAAGGCACCTGTGTTGGCAAAATTCCAGCCAGGTGCCCCGAAGGGAGATAGAGCTAAAGAAAATGGGATGATAGGGAAGAATGGTTCACCAGCCAGTTGGATGTCTGTAGTCTATCGGCAGTTCATGAACAAGGACTGACTGGGGTCCCGTGACTCAAGCCTCCTCCTGAGACCTACCCATGGAAAAGGTCTCACACAAAGTTTACAACAGTTGATAAAAGGCAGTGTTTTGACTGCAGTTCATAAAACACAGATCTTTGAATCCTGTTCCCATTGGTCTGTGAAGATGTTGCACACAGGGGATATGGGGAGGTTTGGCAAAATTCAATTTAAAAAAATGATGGCTAAAATAGATGGTTATTTTAAAGCATGTATTTCTATTTTTATCTATTTCAATTTTTAGGCAAGGTGGGGAGAACCTGGTTGCACTTCCCCACACTGCTCCTTTGGCAGCACCTCAGGCAGCTGCTGCAGGAGCTGGAGGCCATGTAAGGCTGTGCTAGGAGTGGGGGTTGGAGGGGCAGAGCTGTTGGGACCCAGGGGCCCACTGCTGTCAGCCGCAGCTCTGGGAGTTTGACCTATGTGTGTGTGCATGTGCATGTGCATGTCTGCATGCATGTGTCTGTGTTTGTGTCTGTGTTTGCATCTATTCAGGGATTGTGAGCACAGGTAACCCTGAGTGGGTGAGGCCTCCTCCTGGTGAGCCCCCACTACAGCAGGCAGGTTTCACCTGCATGCCCACTTGGGGTCCAGCTCATCCTCTGCCAACCTGGACTGATGCCAGAGGAGCAGCCTTGGCCCTGTTGTCTCCCCCAGCCCCCATTGGGGCTGGCTGGGAGCCAGAGCTTTCTCTGCTGTCAGAGCACAGCCCTGGCCTCTGCCCACCCCCTGATTTTCATTTGGGTCCTGCAGCCAGGAGCCTTAGTCATGGCCGGTAAGTGCATGCACAAGGCACTTCCTGCCTCAGATTTTCTAACTCGCATCCCAATTTTTTTTTCTTATCTCTTCTTTTGATGATAATTGACAGAAATATTTTTCACTGGGTCTGTGAGTATTAGGCAAAAATCACCATTTATTGGTGTTTCTCAATAAAAATCAAATCCTGCCAAGCCTAGATTTGAGTTTGTGGGGCATGAAAATCATTATGGAGCCACAGACATGCATTGGTATGGTACCAGATTAGGGACATTGGTCACCTAAGAAATTATTAAGAGAGAGCCTAATATGAAAAAAACCCCATGAAATCTGAGCAAAATCCTACTTTTGGAAAAAAATTCTAAGATCGGGGATTCCAATCCCCTTGTATGTGTAAATCTCCCTTTGACATCAATAGTGGTTCTGAAAGGCTAGGGAAGATAAGTTGTAAAAGACAAGGTGCACCACATGTATCTGAAGGAAAATACTGCCTCTGATTTTAGAGAACAGCATTAGCGCTTCACAATAGGATTTTTAGTAACCAGTCAGGTTTGAACTCTTAGACCCTATTAAGCACGTTTAAAATAAATAATAGATTGGAAATGGTAGTATAGTCAATGAGTGCAGAGCACCCGTCCCTCAGAATGGGCACTGCTTGGATAGTGCATAACGTCTGAAAAGCAGGTCACATAGGGCATGTACAAACATTACGTTTCAACCGGTGGAACTGCACCAGTTGAAATGCAATGCTTCTATGTGCCACATGTCAAAGGTTCCCAACCACTGGTCTGCAGCCTGGTACCAGGCCATGGCAGGTTGGCCGCAGGGTCATGGCACAAGCCCCCACTTGGAGCCCCATCTGTCCACCCGGCTGAGCAACTTCTAGGGTCACATCTGAGCTTCTGGGATTAAAGTCAGGTGGCAGGGGAGCCCCGGGAGGGAGGTAACCAGCTCTGCATGCCCTGTCCTGCTCCTGCCGGGCTACAGTAAAAAAAAGGTTGGGAACCACTGCCCTATGTGACCTGCCTTTCTGTGCACAAGTGTGCAAAGCACTTCAACCACTTTAAAAATGACTGACAGTGGAAGTGTCCACCGCATCAGATGAAGGTGAAGTAGTAATTCACTGCATGCATTCATAGAGCCCAATCCTTCTTATTACTGAATGGCTAATTACAGCCATTCAAAAAGCCCCTGTCGCAGGCACTGTATCATGATTTACTTAAGCTGCTATAAGTTATAGTGACAGTAAACCAAACAGACATTTGCAGGTTGGGGCAGAGGGTGCTCAGAGCCTGCCTACATAGGCCACAGGGGGTGTTCCCACATGCCCGAGTGGCCCCTCTCCTAGCCCCAGCCCCCAAACCCTCCCTCCCATCTGGTGACTATCAGGGGCTGCAGGGACAAACAGTCCAGACCACATCCCCTGCAGCCCTCCTGACCAGGCAGTGGCATGCCATGGAGCCAGGCTGCTGCAAGGAAAGAGACCCTCTTCTACCCCCAACCCCTCAACTGCAGCTCACAGCTGGCTTGAGGAAGGTGGCAGGGCTGGGATCAGAGGCTATCACCATCTCAGGTCAGAGACAGCTGAAGTGGCAGGGCCAGCCCAGCACTCAGATCAAATGAGGTGAGCACAGTCCTGCATAATGCCATCTGAGATGGTGGCAATCATGCTCCAGGTTAACCCTTGTTGGGATCTGGCACAGACATTCAATAAAGTGCTCTAACAGGAAGCACTTTAGTCTAATACCTCATCCATTGATGGTTGATTTAGAGCATGATCCACCATTTTAAAAGCACTCTAAGAGCTGTGAAATTCTATTCAGTTACGGCTTTAGAGCACTTTCTGGTGCTTAAAAAGTGATAGGTGTAACATCTGTACCAAGCCTGTGTGACTGAAGCTGGTATCAGAAAGCAGAAGGAGCAAAAGCAAAGGGGACCATGCATGCCAGCAAAAAACCAAGCCACATACACAAGGGAAGTAAACCTGGATAAGCTGCACTTAAAAATGGTAAAGAAACATGGGCACTATATATATGCTGTGGAAGCCGTAGGAGACACAAGCTAGATTTTTGAGCATATGAATATTTAGGCTATAATCTAGATCAAGTTGATGAGTAACTTGAGGAGTATCACTGAATTTTCTGGTGATAATTATCCAATGAGGTACAAAACAATATGAAAGGGCATCAAGAGGTAAGGACATAAAAATCAACTCATTTGTTAATCTAATATGTAATGAGGTCACTTAACTAAAATGAACCCAAATGCAAAAATGGAGGTCTGATTAGTCAGGCCAAAACTTCAGCTCAATTTCTACTTCATAAATATTAGTATAAAATAAGCTGATGCAATGAAAGCTAGTAGATTTTTGCAGTTTACAAAATGCGAAAAAACCCAAAAAATCAAAGACATTTAAAATTAGATTTGAACTAAGTGCTATGAAATTCACATGCTAAAACATGAATCCTTTTTTCAATAATGCTGTACCAATTCACTTTAATACACTTGTAAGTATAAAGTTTGCAACTAATTTAGATCAGAAACAACACATTAAAGCCTATTGTAAGCAGATATTAAAAGCTTTACTTTACATGTTAACAGAGCAAAACAAGTATTAACAAACAAGCTAAACCCATATATAATAGAAGTCCAAGAAAATACCTTGAATGTTATTTTTTAATAAAAACATTTTAATTAAAGTAATCATAATTAAGGAGCAACAGGCTAAAGGATCAGTCAGAAAAATGTCAGCCTTGCTGAGGCTTATATGTCTGCTCATCTTAATACAGGGGAAGCAATCAGTGGAACTTCTAAGAGTTTGTGAAGTTAAGTGAACATGTAAATCGGAGGTCACAGGGAAGAGATTAATTTATTGTGGGCCATTCAAGTTCCTAAAATGATATCTAAGGAAGTCAAGCAGGATTAGACTGCATGCAGAAGTGTTGGGAAGAGCAGAATAGTCATTTCCCATATAACATTTGAAAATGTTTAATAGGAAATTGTCAGAAGTGCCATACAGATATAAAGGAATCAGGACTTGTAGTAGAGATGATATACTTTATTAGACCTACAAAATTTTTGCAAAATACATTTCTTTAATTGCAAGCTTTTTTTATTTATTTTTTTACAAAAATCTTGTTGGTCTAATAAAGATATCATCTCTACTACAAGTCCTGATTGCCTTTTCCTCTAGACCAATACAGCTACAACCAAGATGCCTGATACAGATACAGGTGCGTTTTGTGGTCTTTGGTCCTTATACAATGAATACACCATAAGGAGACCACGCAGAAAGTGGGGTCAATACAACTGTGTTTGCTACCAGCATACATGATACAATGCCTAACTACATTCCTGCTGCAGTGTTCTGGTAGTTGCTGAAATACAGGAGAATGAAAACTGCTGGAGGGTTCACAAACATTTAAAGGGAGATTATCTAAGCCCGAGATACTATATGATCCTATCACTTTGTGCAAAATGACAAATTCCTAGAGAAGTTTTCAACTACATTCTTCTCACACATGAAGATACAGCATGCTACAAGCAAAATCTAAAGAGTATAGTACAGCTTCTCTTTAGGCAACTTCCCACAGACATCACAACAGTATCTGGAAAAACCTGTTTCTGCACTGTCTGGTGTATCTGTAATGTTAGTATCACTTGCAATAGAAATAGAATAGAGGCTCCTTGGTACTGACCCGAGGCACAGTCCATGGCTCAAAATACATAACTGTTTTAGACAGAACATTTTATGGATATTATGCTCAAAAACTGTTTAACATGTCTTCCTTCATGATATACTTGGTGCCAATTCACCCTGCTATGGCATGAGACTAGACTGTGTGATGCATGGAATTACTGTCCCCAAGTTGAATAGAGGATATTTAGGGTTTTTCCCCCTCATGCTTCTAGGCTTTGCTGGTTGCCTTAAGGGGCCAGAAAGGAATTATTTTCCCTCCTGCTACTACAAGTGTCAGGATTATGTTTTGCCTTCCTCAGAGGTGTTGCATATTGGCTGCAGGCAAGGGATTTTTGATGGGGGCATGCCAGTGCTCCTGCTAGAACAAAAATCCAAAAGTTTGTTGTTAAAGGATCTTGTCTCCTGGCTTTTATGGTCAGTCTGATTGCCACATTATGGATCAGAAAGGAATTTTACCCTGTGGTCAAACTGCCATGGACTGTGTGGAGATTTACCTTCCTCTGTAGTGAAGGGGCATGGTCCTCATTCTTAGAACTCTTGCATGTATTTTTTCAGTGCTTGCAGCAGTGGGGTATTGCTAGTGTCCTCATCCTTCTGCTTTACCTATGGAAGACTAGGGTGCTTGTCCTGTTTTGGAGCAATGTATCTTTTAGTTGTGTGACAAGGCTGTTGTGTAGTTTTAGGAACAGGGTAGACAAGGACTTGTCTAGGATAGTTTTAATAGCAATGACCCTACCTTGAAGAAGGGGTTGGACTAAATTACTTCCTGCAATCTCTTCCAGCCCTACTTTTCTATGATTCTATGAGGTAAGTGCTACAAATTATCTTGGTAGATTCTTACTAAAATTTACAGGATAAATGCATCAAGCCATTTAGAATGGGCATCCATTGCAATAAAACACATACCCCAGACACAGCCCAGTAAGTCTACATGAATTTGTTGCTATGGGATAGTTGACTACTTCCAAAGGAGGATGCTTGGGCATGCACCATGGTTGCTGGCAGCCTTGACATTCTTCTGCTGTTTGGTCTCACAATACTACTTTTTGATGCATTTCTTAGAGCTCTGGTTTGTGGAACCACCTCATGGCATGAGACTTTCAGCTGTTATGATGAAAACCCAAACGTTTTCTAAACCTTGTTAAGCTTAAAAGTATGAACTTTAAGGGCTAAAGATCAGAATTCCAGTGCCTACAATAAAGGATGCATCAGATATTCAGCAGCCACTAACTGGAACTTGGCTGATTGTGTAGCTTTTATTAGACCCCTGCAAAAGAAGAGTAGCAAGGATGAGACGAGAAGAACTGCAGAACAGAAGATGCAGTCAGTGTATGTGGTTCTTTCATTTCATGTATTTTCCATCAGTCTGAGAAAGCAAAGAGGAAACTGTTTATTTTCAGGAACAAATCAAGTTCATTGTAGTTTGCAAAATCAGCTAGCGCAGTTTCTTATACAGAGTGACATCTTGATCACTTGTTGACACATTACATTGTATCCCATCTTCTGAATTCTTAAATGAAAAAAGTGGCCACACTCTCCAGTCTCTGAATTATTTCAAGACAGCTCAGCAATCTGCGAGAGAAAGATAGGATAAATTATTACAGGAGATTTCCCAGCATGGCTGTTCTAAATCAAATGCTGTCAAATAATTTTTAACTTTCTTTGATCTGCACTCAATCTTTTTGTTACTTTGCTGACCTATAGTAGAGACTCTCCTTGACTTCCGCAGCTCCCTTTTTTATTCTTTCTGCCCATAAAGTTTATTTTTTGCTTTTTTTATCGTGTATATTCTAGAATATACTTAAAACATAAAAACCAAAAAGCCTAGATCTGATGGCAATTTTTGCTGTATGGCTATATGAACCCCCCCCCCCCAATAAGTGTGTAAGAAGCCTTAAAGAAATTAGAAAGAGACAGGTAGTTAAATAGACTTACAAGAGACAAAAGTATGATGTTCTGAGCTGAGGAAGTACTCTCCCTCAGGTGGTTTATGGTTTATAAAAGATACATCACACAAACTCTATTTGATGGCTTCTTACAGTCTTTTATAGGAATAATGACTAATTTTAAAAGCTGGAAGAAAAAAGGGAGTTGAACATGGAAAGCAAAAAAAAAAGTACAAATCTTAATGAAGATAAATAAAAGAAAGAGGAGGAAGACCCAACAAAGTCAAACAAAGGGAGAAGACATGACACTGAAGGAGAGTCAACATACTGCAGATAAACAAAAGCATCAGTAGTAACAGCTACTAGTATTAATTATTACTCTTGAAAGGGTCTAAACCAAAGGGCCTGTGGCAGGGCAGCCTTAGGGGTGCCGTGAACTCCCCTAGCGCCCCTGCCTACCGTGCCAAATTGGGTCCAAATGTACCCTCTTTATCTAGCCCGCCACGTCTTGCTGGTAAATATCATTAAAGGGAGGCTGCCTTCTTGCCCTCCTTGGCACGGTGCCTTGCTGTACCAGGGCTCTGTCCAATTGCCCGCCTGCACCCTCACGGGTGCCCCATCGCTTCCCTTGTGGCCCTTGCCACACCGGGGCCTGTCTCCCGTGGCTCTCGTCGCCCGCACCGGGGCCTCGCCCTTATACCGTCGCCCCCCCTGGGCTGGCCTCTATACCGTCGCCCGCGCCGGGGCCTTGCCTCTATACCGTCGCCCGCGCCGGGGCCTGTCTGACGCTCCCGCCCACACCGGGGCCTTTGCCTTTATGCGAATCGCCCCCCCCGGGCTTGCCTTTGCCTTTATGTGAATCACCCCCAACCGGGACCTGTGCCTCGTGCTCCCGCCCACACGGGGGCCTTTGCCTTTATGCAAATTGCCCCCCCCCCCGGGCTTGCCTTTGCCTTTATGTGAATCGCCCCCAACCGGGGCCTGTGCCTCGCGCTCGCCTGCACTGGGGCCTTGCTCACAATTCCCCGCAATTGGGGCTCAGGTAGCCTTGGCCTTACCTGGCCCCCAGACCCCCACTGGGCTTCTTGCCTCCCAATAATCGCCCACACTGGGGCCAGGGTTGGGACACCCCAAAATGCAGTGCTCTCTCCAGCGCTAGGAACCTCCCCCCCACCACTGCTGGGGAGCTCCTATGAGGCCTCCTCCAACCCCTACAGCCTCGCCCGGTCCTTCGGTCTTATACAACAACCACAAAACAAAACCTCACACTCCTGTGTTATAACATAAATTCCAAGCTGACTGGCTATCCATAGCTCCATTCATATCCCTACCAGGGTTTTCCTCCACCCAGTATCATCATGCCGACGCTGCTCAGGCCATCCGGCTTCCTTACTATGCCCACCCTGCTTGTTCCAGAAGAGCTCCCACTTCTTAGGCTGCCAGAGGGGAACTGACTCTCGCTGCTTATGTAGGCCAGGCCCTGCCCCCTTCTGGTCAGCTGACCAAACTGGTTGTCTCGGCACCTGTGCTGCCCTGGTGACTGGCAGCTGAGCCCATTTTACTGTTGTCAGTAGCAGGCACCTTAGTGCCATGCTACAGGGCCCCATTGTACTAGACACCACATAAACAAACAACTCAAACTTTGTCACCGCAAACTCAAACTCAAACTAGACACTGCCACAGAGGGCTCCCAAACTAAGATATTGACATAACATATATACGATATTGACATAACAAGCTGTATCACTCTCGAATTGGGTTTGTCAGCCACATACAAATTCATTAGGTATCTGACTAGACCTCTTACTTGCACACTATGATCCAGAGTAATAACAGTTGCCACTAAAAAGAGATAAAAGGACAGGACAAGGTAAAAGTTTAAAAAAAAGGTGCTTCTTAAATCCAATCGCATCCATTCTTAAATCATGTTTCAGAATTGATATGCTCTTAATTATTTTGTCTCTACTATCAGGAAATATAAACAGCAGGGAAGATAGTCACTGACTTCAATGGAGATATGACAGTTTATACTACTAGCTAAGGATCTACCCTGCTACTTCTCCAGTTATTACAGTTATAGACTTCAGGGCTGGAAGGGATCTCAGAAGGTCATCCTACTCTGAGGAAAGATCATATATTCCTCCTAGATCATCCCTGACAGATGTTTGTCATGTTTGGCTAATCTGTTCTCAAAAACCTTCAACTATGGGATTACAACCTCCCTGTGGTAATATGTTTCAGTGCCGATATTCTCGTAGTTAGAAAGTCTGTCTTATGTCCAATTGTAAAGTTTCCTCTGCCACAAGTTAAGTTACTGGATTCTTGTACTACCTTCAGTTGACATGGAGAACAATTTTGATCCTAGCCCCAGTGTAACAACTTTGTACATATTTTACAATGATATCATGTATCTCTGCAGTCTTTCCTTTTCTGGACCAAACAAACCCAATTCCTCTCACCATTCTTCACAGTTCATCTTTTCTAAATGTGTTATCACTTGGGCTAGACTTTAAAAAACATGTAAAGAAATTAATAAAAGTGTGTGCCCAAAACTGATCAAAGAACTCTAGCTGCGGCCTTCACAGTGCTAAGGAGGGTGGCATAATCACCTACCATATCTTACATATCTCTCCCGTTAATATACCCAGAACAACAGATGTGGACAGCATCACTTTTTCTAACTGGTTCATCATCCATTGTTGGCAACCTACGTATTTTTAGAAAATGCTAGTAAGTCAAAAATTAAGTTAAAAATTAAATTAAGAAGCCTCTTTGCCAGCAGAATTGCATAACTTTCCAGAGAAGTTATTCAAACAAATGAACAAATTAGCAGTAAAAAGTAATTCTTAAATATAATGTTAATACATATGGTATAGTATATCATATAATAATCTATTAAATTGCCTATTGAGTGGGAAAAAATATCTTAACCACAATCTTCGTTTTGGAAATAAAAAAACCCCCAAATGTTATTGCCGGTGAAAACAGAAGATTCGAAGTTATAATTGAAAAGCAGTTGTCAACTGTGTAATCCAGCACCATGTTAAGAGAGAAATATATTTTATGTAAGCAGGATAAAGGATTTTAAAAAATGCAGATTCTGCCACAGACTCCAAGAAGATTCCCTTACAATGAAACTTGCTGAGTTCAAATATACAACTTAGTCCATGATAAACTATTTACACTATTGATTAAAACTTTAAAAAAAAACTTACCAAATTTTGTTGAAAAGCTGATTAAACTGATTAAACTTTATTTCCCATGTTAATTGCATAGATTCATCTTATTCAGAAATCTCCAAAGTTAAATGGTACAATGATTTGCAAGTCTAAGTCTTTTTGTCTTTTTTTTTTTTTGGGGGGGGGGGGGCTTAAGAATAGGCTTTTTTTTTAAATCCAAGTGTCTAACTTCTGCCTGGTGTTTCTATTGACTGTACTATTCTTCATTTACTGTGGTAAAATTTTGTATTGCTATAGCCCTTCTCTGCTTAAAGAGCTGTTGCATTTGATTCTCAAGTGACCACACTTCCACAAAGAGCTCCCAGCAGAAACTTCTCCAGCCTGAAGTAGACAATGGGTTCCCTGAGAGCTGGCCTCTCATTCAGTAGGGCCACACATCCTCCTGCCCCTCCATCCCTCTGCAGTCAGTAGCAGGATGGGCAGCTTCATTCGCTTAACAGTTTGTAAAGTCATTTGGGATCCTTCAAGACAAAAGATACTATATCAAGACACAGTTTATTCATAAGTATTTTATACAGGGATGCACCTGAATCACCAAATTTAGTTTAGGATGTTCAGTCCCTCACAGAGGTTCGCAGAATTTTGGTTCATCCTGTTAAAAACACTCTACTAAGTCAGTTTTACATATGAGCTTATTGGATTACAAATGACTTACATAAGGCGACCAAGCCCCTCCCCCAAACAAAACAAAACAATCCCAAAAAAAACAAGCACACAAGGATCCTAAAAACTTAGGTCACATATAGCGATTTTGTATTGAAGAGAGTAGGACCTGCCTAAATTCTGCCACAAGCTACACTCATTTATCCACATTAAAGCAACATGATTAAAGTAGTAAAGAATGGTAGGATGTGGCAAGAGGTAGACTTCCACTGTGCCAATTTGCACTAAGATATGCAAGAGGAGCCTTGCAAGGACCAGTTAAGAATAGATAGACACACAAAGCCAAGCCTAAGGACCTATGGCTCTTTTAAGAAACAAAATGTCCAGCGATACTGATCAGTTCATCTTCATTATTTACCAAAAAAAAAAAAAGTTTATGGCTCACTGTCAAGGGCGTTACATGCATTACCAAGCAAACCAAGATTCCAGTAAAAAGACAGGTACTGATCAGCACCACCTAGCCTCAGACACCCATCCTCTTTCCTTGTACTTCACAGCTTTTATTCCTTCTCCCTTGCCCTAGGAGAGGGAAAGTTGCCACTATTGTCAAAGCAATGAAGAGATTATTGTTCAGTTTTACACCATTTAAACCTGAGCAGCCTAATGTGAAGCTACCCAAGTTCATATTTTGTTTTCCATATTTCTCTCTTAATGCATTCAAATTGACAAATTCCCTTACACATAATTTTTAACCCTCCCCATTTCTAATGCATCACTATCTTGTTATGTTGCTTTGATTTCATTGTTGGCAATGCTACTATCAGCAGCATGGAATTGCCAAGGCACTAAGCAGCCCAATTTTTCTTTAATTTCTCAGAAAATTGACAGCTTTATGAACTGTCTCTTTACCTATGCCCCATAAACATGTCAGGCTGTGGAAAACCATTCTAATTAAATCCCAGGGGGACTGCTATAGAAGATTATAGCTTCTTGGCAGGTTATTAAAAAACAGTTGTTCATATATACACAAATATCTGTACTGGAACCTAACATTTGACAGAACAGCCAAAGAATTGACCCCACTGGCAATTCCAAACAGTACCTACCCTCCACATAAAAAAACACCAAGAAAAAAATGCTAACTGAATTTTTTCAGGAGTTTGTATGTCTTGCAGTAAATTTCTTTCAAAAAAGTTGCTAATTCAAACTGGCATGTGAGACCATCACCTTTCGCCCTTGATTATAAAAATACCCAATATAAAGCTTTCTTTATATGCTTGTAAGGCCCATGTACAGTATCTGTTAACTGTGTAGCTGTGGTATAAATGCATTAGAGGTAGTGAAAAATTCTCTACCCCATGCCTTCTCCCTGCAACACAATCACCTAACAGACTGGAGGAGAAACATCCAGTCATATATCTAATGCCCTTAGGTAATAGACACAGAAGAACACAGCGACTGCATCCAGACATGCAGGGGTGTGCGGTTTGTGGAACCAAAAAACTCTTTGTCTCACCAGAAACTCCACAGGGTTAATGTTAAAAGGTGCTGTGCAGTTTAAATTTGCTGTGGGATTTCCCTGTAGCAAAAGCCCCCACAAAAAAATCAAAACCAAACAAACCAAAAACAAAATCCAAGCACAAAAGGTAGTGCAATGCATGCGCAACAAGTGTGCGCTGCACACATGGAGCCAGGACCATCAAGAGCGATACTGGCTGCTGGCTAGGCCTCCATGCTGCCCAAATTGTGCCCCAGCTGCTCCAGGCCAGCCAGTAAAACTACTGAAGACTCCAACTCTCCCTAGCTAAGCTGGGCAAGGGCAGTTTACCCATTGCAGGACAAATTGTCCCACAGCGAAGTACACATGCAGGGGTGTGCACTGTGGCAATTTACGCTGTGGCAAGCACATGCCAACGACTTTAGTGGGGGGTCAGAATAGATACAGAATCCTACCTACGTGCACCAGTTCATAGGTTTGAGCCCTAAATGATAGCTTCTGGGGGAAAAATTAAAACTAAGAGGATGATAAAAGCACAAGCACTACTTTTTCAGTGAAGGAAGCTTTTAAAAAAGATCTATGGTTCTGTGTAATTTTTTACATAGTCACATGTTCCTTCAACCCTACATCTAATTAAAGGATTGTCAATGAGCAAATAAAGAGGATACAAAAAGACAATATTCCCCTAGCCACAAAGATCCAATCTGAAATTTGATAAGGTCCCAAATCTAATACATAAGCCTTTATTAATATTTTTATATATTTTATATAATATACATGTGAATGTGGATGTATAGTACTAATGAGCCTTAATTTCTAGTTATGGTGTAATTGCTGCCAATTATAATTTTAGATGACTGAGCGGTATAGGACTGACCATCCTTATATAAATAAGACAATAAAAATAATCAGCTTTTAGAAATAAATTGAATCCGAGAGTTGATTTTACATCCCTGCAAATGTTTGTGGTTGTATATTTGCAGCTATAAAAAAACAGCATTTTTGTCATCTCTCTCTCAACTTACTGTTTTCAGAACGAAATTTACCAAAAACTGCAACACTACTGCAGTACTTTAAAACTGCAGAGCAGCTCATGGCTGAAATAGTATTACATGACATCAGAGGGTTGAACAGTCTGATTCTGTATAGAAATATATTAGGGAATAGTGACAAGTAGAGTAGATGTTAGAATTTGAACTGTAAGGTCTTTTCAACTGGTGAATTTATTTTCTAAATCACTTAATAGTTTTGACCACAGTGCCACTCTTTCTGCTACTAGTGTAATTTAAAAATTGATTTCTTGTTCTTATTCTCATAGTGAGAATATAAGGGAACTGGCTCTGTGATAGACCAGTTATGACCAAATGCTTCATTGTGACTGAGGACACCTTGATGTTAGGGAGCATTTTTCCACACCTTAAATTTTTTTACTCCAGTTTTCCTTAACAATTTGCACCCCTGTGACTTTAAAAAATCGTGAATAGGGAGCTAGTTAAGAAAGTGGAAGAGATTTTTAAGCAATCACAAAGATGTAAATTAGGTCATTATATTCTGACTCTGGAACTGCACTGAGGAGCCTATGGCTTGAGTAAAATATGGGGAGAGAGAAAGAGAGGTTCCGTGACACCTTCCCATTGTTTTCCACAATACCAAGATTTCAAGTCATGCTCCAGTCAACAAATCAACAAAGGCTATAGAACATTTCAGATAATGGACAAAGCCATGTACCCATCATCTATAATGGGCACACACTGGGAGCCATGAAGCACATCCTGGCCATTCACTCCTACTCCCTAGGCCTTCAAACCCAGCAATAAGAAAAGGTTGCCAACTTAGCAGGGTCCTAAGTACATACCAGTAAAATCACACTACAGGGATTCTGAAGGCAGCTCTGGACACACTCAAGGGTCATTGTAGGGCAGTTACATTTTTGCATGCACAGAGTGAGAGCAAGCAAATGAGTGCTTCATGGCACATTTGGTGGCGTGAGCTGTACTGTACTGTATCTCAAGCTTAGCATGTTCCATTATCTGTGCACTGATCAAGCTTTGGGTCTTTGTTTCTATTCCGCCCACCTTTTTTCTTTAACCTGGGGCTGTTACCAATTAACATCACTTTTATTCAAATTCTAATGGCTTCGAGGAGTTTATATAACATGTTACACTTCTGGCCACCCACATTTTTTGGGATGGATAAAGACCCACCACTAAAAGAAGTCCTTAAGTGGGGAACTACACCTACTAGGGACAGAAATTACACATACACTGGTATAATTGATGGGAAACTGGTTCAGAGCTGTAACACAAGAGAAGTTCAGTGCATATAAACCACGTTCATAATGACCAAAACTTGTTTAAGATATACCTGGATGGATGTAGTATCAGACTTAAATGATTTATTGAACTTCTGTCCCAGATCCCCTCCAGATTCAAGTTAATTCACAACACCCCAGCATCCCAGAATGCTTTGCACCTCCCCTGCAAACCCCTTCCCCCTGCAGGATGTGGGGGTAGCCTTGGCCCAAGCTGTCTGCTCCAGCCCAGCAAGGAGGCACGCTTTAGTGCCCTTGGCTTCTGGCCTGAGCCACTGGAGGCATGTGGCTGCATTTCCAGAATCAAAAGTTAATGTCTATTTGCTTGTTTATCAGGTCATTCTAAACAGCTTGGACTAAACTGAGGGTTAGGGACAGACATTCAAAAAGCCTAAACCTGAATTGATTCATCTTTTCAGGTTACTCTAACCTGCAGTGCTTGAACAGAATTGCAAGTGGATAGACTTACATTTTTAAATCAAGAAATGCATGCACATGCCTGCAATGGCTCTGGTTAGAAGCTGGGGGGGGGTGCTAGAGCAGTCCTCCCTTCCCTTCCACAATACTGAGCTGGGGCGGGGGGGCGTGGCAAGGCCCCGGCAGGATGCTCTGATTAGGGAGGGGTTTAAATCCCCACCCTGCCTACACAGTCCTAGGCTTTTCCAGGCTCACTGCTCAAGGGGCGGGGAGTGTTGCCAGCCCCAGCCCCTGGCACATATTCTGAAGCAAAGGGAAGTGGGGGGAAGGAGGACTGCTTGTGTGCACTACATGCATCTGTTGATGATACTGAGCTTTTGAATCTCCCTCTCCCTGCTTTTTCATACTTCAGGGAGTATGAAGAAGAAGTAAACCAGACAGGTAAGAGATTCAGCAGAGACAACACAAAGCTTATCACAGCCTATCAGGAAAACGAAAGCCTCTCTCATTAGTTCAAGCTCTTCTTAGACAGCTTTTTCTGAGGAAGGAATGGAGGGACATTACTAGCTGACCTGTTGATTAGCTCCAAAAAGCCCTAAGTGGACACTGTCTGTCTTTGTCCCAGTGAAATTGGAGACACACACACACATAGACACCTCTCAGCATTAGCTAGCATGGGGGTGGTGTGACCATGACCAGATACAGGCTAGGTTCTGTGTGACTGGTTTATGTGTTTATGTGCACTGAATTTCTGTTCCATTGCAGGTTTAAACCAGGTTCTGATCACTTAAACCAGTTTATGTGTAACTTCTGTTCCTATCTGAGAAAACTGAATTGATTCAGTCTCAGACTTTTTGACTGTCTGTACTTAGCCTTGAAGATTACCAGAAGCATAGCCAGCCATATATGAAAACACCCAAGAAAGCTAGAGGGGGAACCAGGTGCAAAACTGATTCTTCAACATTCTCTTGATCCATGAACAGTGGTGCAGGGAAAATACCATTTTGAACAGTGCCTGAAGTCAATTAAAAGACTTACATAGCCCCACACAGTAGCAGAAATTATATACTGCAGTCATCTATTAAAATACATAAGATTCTGCAAAAGGAAAATTAAAAGTCTGCTTTTTCTGTTTCTTTATATTATTGTATTTTTATAACCCAAACAGGAAATATAAAAACACTTCCTATTGGATAGTCTGTTTTCTGGAAAACCTGGAGTGGTTTTGACTATGGCCATACACAATCTTGGAATGGGGAACATCCACAATCTTAATCCAAAATTCTCACCAGAAATATACAAGTTGCAAGTTCTGTTTGGATGGCTGCACACCTTTTTTTTTTAATTAAAAAAATACTTTAAAAAAATTAGATAACATTATTTAAAATATTTCTACCAACTTTAGGACAGGTAAGGAAAAAATCACCTAGAATTTATTAAAGTTTAGAAAGGGATTGAATTTTCTTGATGATAAAAACACATTGAAATTTATATTCTTTCATACTTCCAACAACTGAAGAACCCAAATGAAAAGCTTCATGTGTCAGCATGATCCTGGACTACACTTTATATAGTGTCTTGGTATATAAGACACCAAGGGAGAAAAATAGGTTGAAATACTGGCACTTAATCAAAAAAAAACTATTGTTAATTAACATTTGCTTCTTATATGATGAAGTGAAAAAGGACAACCTGTCTGATGCATGCTTTAGGAACGACCATTGGTTGCAGCTGCAAATCTGAGGACCCTTTGTTTTTCCTGGCAGTAAAATGTGCAGCACATAATTAAAATATTAATTATTAACTAACTATGATTAGCCACTGTGAAAGCTCCAAAGCACCAGGTGTTACCACTTATAATGAAAAGTTGTAACTAAACTCCCCCATGCACAAGTCTTAAAGGTACAAAGGCTGACCCCAACAAGACCTTGGGGAATTAATAAGACCTAGATGATGCCGTTGCTATCACTGTAAGAAGTCCTACATCTATGTATACCACAGGGTCACAGAAAAGCAGAATAGATGATCCAGGCAGGGGTTCCTAGAGAATTTTACTACTAAGGCTGCAAGACACCCCAGGATGCAAACTGCCTGGGCACAACTGCTTTTAAAAGTTATAACAAAAAGGTCAAAATCACAGCATCTAGCTAAGCCCCTGGGAAGGCCCTGCAGCTGTCCAGTAGAGAAGTAAAAGTGTTACAGTGCCTATGTGCAATCCTTGTCCATTGTCCTCTTCCAGCCCTACATTTTCCTCATGTACCAGTACTGGCCTCCTGCTAACAAAAGCATGTCCATTTAGCCAGCTCATTCCAACCCCCAGATCAGATTCACACAAGATATTGTAAATAAGATCAGAATTTGACCCACATGCATTGATTCGTCTTGTGTTCCAAAACAAGTGTGATTTAATCAGGAGTAAACCAGCCCAAAACAACCTCAGCATTGGGAATGGTCCAATATAAAAGAACATTTCTTGGGTGCCATGCTAAGGGGGACTCAGACAGGAACTGTCTTTTCTTTACATTATAATGGAGATCTTAACTTTTGTTACGTATGTATTCAGTTCTGAAAATCATGTACTGTAAATGAGCTACATTTCTTAATTGAGTTGCTGATTGTTAGGAATTCACATTCAAGTAGCAACACTTTGCCATTGGCTCAGGGAAAGTTGTTATGCTGCCTATACTTTATTGCTAAGATTTGCCTAAAAATGCATGAGGCATTTTTTCAGAATATACCATAAGTTAGCAGTTCCCAAACTCTGACAGATTGCATGCCACCAATTTAAAACAATATAACCTTAAGTACCACCAGCAAATTTTTATCATATAAAGTAATTATAAGTCTGTTAACGCGTACCATCAACAGGTTGTCTGCATACCACTGGTGGTACTTGTACCACAGATTGGGAACCGCAGCCATAAGTAAAAGCTCCAAAACAGACACAGTTCACTGCTACCCTCTTACTATGTCTTACTTCTTTTTCACCAAAGGAGTGTGAGACTGAAAATATTCTTTTCATGTTCCTTTTCTTGCTCCTACTCCAAAATTTATCATTGAAAGCCTAGGGTAGAAATCACCAGACATTACCTAATGTTGCATTTGTGGTGCCTTAATAATTTTTTATGGTGGTAAAAATGCTGGGCAAACAGACATCCCTAACTTTTATTGTGCATCAGTGATGTAACAACAGGTATTAAGTTATGCTGCCTAATTGTGGCCAACATCTATTTTCTCTGTGGTGGTGTCACAGGATACCACTAGCAAGTGACCCTGGGTTCCATCACCAGCTGGGTCTGCACTCTGCACCCCCCCTCACACTCCTGCCATGCCTTGTTGCGCTATAGTTTGGGGAGGGCGCCTAACCCAAAAAGGGTGGGGGACCCCAAAACAAGCTGGCACTGCCCCATTTTTATCCACATCACTGCTGCTAGTTGGGTCCAGATCCCTTCCATGGGCCTCTGCCCTGCTGCCTCCAAGGTCCCTGTCGAGGCCACTGGTCCTAATTGTGAAGTTGCTGGGTCTTAAACCCAGAACCTTCAGCTCCTCAGGCAAACTAGTCTACCTTTGGGCATAGCCTGTGGCCTCTTGGCCTCTAGTGCCCTGGCAGGTCCCAGGGCTGGAAACCAATGACCCTGTCCCACTGAGGGTCAATCACAGTAGAGGCCTTTGTGTCAGCTCTCAACTATGCAGTCTCCACATAGCCCCTTATAGCTGCACCTGTACCATCAACTGTCAGCAACAGCAATGTCTTTCTTTTGGACTGCCCTGCCCTCTGGACCACCATACAAAGTCTCCAAACAAACTTCATATCACAGGGCCCCAAGAAAAGACAAGCTCATGCTGCTAACTACTACAGCAATCCCTTTGTCTTCTGGGTCACCTCCTGTGTGCCCTGTAGGATCCAGCCAGCCAGCTTCCAGGGTGGTTTCTTTCTCCCATGAAATGTCAGTCCTCCTGGCTTCCCTCCAGGCCTCTTTTTTTTCATGCTGGCGGCTGGGAATCTGTTTTTATGATCCTATCCCACTCCCCTTTCTAGTCAACTTCCCCCCTCCATTCAGGCCTGTGCAGAAGGTCCTCATTAACCACATGCAGCTTGCCCTTAGCTGCAACCCTTCACCCCTTTTGTCTCTACAAGTCCTTGCCTTAAGGAGACCTAGCTCTGTGGTCCAATCCCATGTCCTCCCCCCAGTAACAGGGATGTGATCCCTTTTTACAGGCGGGAGAGTGCAGGCAGCCCAGTGCTATCTGCTCTCTCCCACCACCCTGGGCAGGTGCTCCAGGGGCCCCAATCCTGAGTACCTCACGGGTGCATTTTTGTAAGTGGAGAAGGTCTGTGTGAGTCCTGTTGTGGAGGCATGGGATCTAAGGAATCCTGGGTGATCTATGCTTCCATGCCATGTTACGATAGGCCATACTGAGCTGTGCAAAGATCAGGGCATGTCCCAGAATTAATGTTCAAGGCACCACAGTCCCTTGCTCCCATGCCCTACCCCCACAATGGGACCTATATTGACCTGTTTCAGGAAGAGGCATAGGTCAGCGTGGAGGCTTGGAAAGCCAGAGATTACCCAGATGCTACACTGCTCCATGCCACCCCATGCTATGATCCATTCAGAGCTATTCCTCCATGTGAAGCATAGGCCAGCACAGGTGCTGGCAAGGACATATGAGGGGACACAGAAGCTGGGGAATTCCTGGTGGCCCGTGCCTCTCTGTCAGGATCTATGTTGACCTGCACCTCAGGGTCAGTAGGGGACTCAGCTCAGGCCTTAGCAGGGAGGCACCTTGTGTCTCCTTGCCAGGACCTGCACTGCCCCATGCTTCAGGCAAAGTCACAGGCCAGTGCAGGTGCACACATGGAAGCATGGGTACCAGGGATTCCCTAGCTCCTGTGCTGCCCTGCACCTCCACACCACACCAGGACCCACTGACTCCTGGCTCTGTGGGGGCAGCAAGGGACCTGGGGAATCCCTAGGTAAAGGGAACACATTGGCCCTTGCCCCACATCAGATGGGGAGCCAGTTCAGGACAAGGAACGTATGCGTGTTGTCCAGTAAAGTGAATCAGCTGTGGCAGGACATGTCCCACTACAGCTGATATGCTTTCATATCTGTTCCTATGGACCAAACATCTGCTCCAGATGTTTTCACATCTGTTCCTACCCCCAATGCCATCCTGACTGGAATGGTGGTGCTTTTGCATGGGTGTTCCAAGCAAGACGCAGGCCTGCTCCTCCTATCAAGGATAGTAGGTGACCTAAGCAGTAAAATGCTTGTGGCAAGTGGTTGGTCAGTTTGTACAGTTGCTGTCTGGCCTTGTTTTGGTCCTAGGTTAGCAAAGTACTAGTAGTGACTATCAAAACTTTTCATTTGCTGAGACAACCTGGGAACTCTCCACCCCGCCCCCCCAACAAAAAGAATTCTTTGATGAGTAAAAAAAAAAAAAAAGGGACCATTTTTCTTATTTGGGGAAAAAAAAGTTTAACCAGCCTTACTGAGATCTTTATATTCAATAGTAAACATAGAAAGGTTGGGATTCTAGTTGTTGGGCTCCATTTAAACATAAGTAGTTCTTGCCCCACCAAACTTAGTTTTAGTTTGAGGGATAAACTTCATAAAAGCAGTGACAGCTGCATTCACACATTACATGCATTCAAATAATTGCTCATCCAAAATGCAAACTTGCGTGTATAGAAGAAATCTGTCCTCAGAACAGATTTTTTCCAAACTGCTGCTTACATGAACAGATTCCAGTTCTGTACATGTTTGTACTAAATGTCTAGAGTTATTAGTGCTACTGGATACCTCCATTTTTAAGTGCTAAACTCAAATTACTCTAAAAGAGCCTGATAGCCAATGGGTAGATTCTTAGCGCTTCTGAAAACAAAGGAACTTTATATATTTTACACTGAGGAATCAAAAATGGAGACACCTACAACCAATAGTTACTAGGAAAATGTAGGTTGTAGGTTATGAGCATGAAAAAGTGCTTATTAGAACAAGTTGGTGCGGCTAGTTCAAATGATGTTGGGAATATGTTCCTATAACTTTTATTTTAGCATAGAATGCAATTACGTTAACCCTTAGAACACTGTGATTGTTCCAAACTACCAGATAAATTAGTGCTTTGAAGGATTTGTTCATGTATTTCTACTACCTCCAATTAAAACTATGTTTTAATTGTTTTAAGTATTTAAAAGGAAAGAAAGGAAAAGTAAGACACGAATGTAAGCAGCAATACGTGTATTTCACCACTGAATGAGTCAGTAGCATTAGTGAGATGATACAGACTATAATTGAAAATTAGAATTGGAAGGGACCTCAGGAGGTCATCTAATCCAATCTTCTGCTCAAAGCAGGACCATCCCCACCTATGTCATCTCACCCAAGTTTTTGTCTAAGACCCAGGTAGACAAAGCCTTGGCTGAGATGACATAGGTGGGGATGGTTCCGCTTTGAGCAGGGGGTTGGACTAGGTGACCTCCTGAGGTCCCTTCCAATTCTAATTTTCTGATAAGTAACATGTTCAAAGCATCCTCAGGGTTTCCAGTGTAGTTTTTGGTTAGCTGATTATGGTTCTGATTTAAATCTCTAGGTTATTTCCTTAATTTTTATTTGATTTACATATTTAATATAAACATTGACATTGTACAATGATTGATAAAAATCAGTGGCAGTAGTTTTTAAATGAGTAACATCTGTGGGCAGCAAGGTTATCTACCAACTGTGCTCCAGCTGTATTTTTTTAAATAAATATACACATTTTCACTGTGGCAAAGAGCTCTGCTACCCTATTCTAGTCTGAATGTGTTTCATCTAGAAAATCAGAATCTGAAATAATAAAATGCTGGGGTACTTAAAATGCAAATCTACAGTTTAAAGATCATCTGGGCTCAGTAGCACAACATCACTGGATGTTGGTTGGCAAAGCTGCGTAGGAGTTGCGGTATCTGAAAGCTCACCAGACGCTCGTTTCATTTCTGTGCAGTAAAATCACTCGTTTTTATTACATTCACTTATTGTCATGAAGTCTAAGGGAGGTTAGACATCCAACATTCATCATAAAACAAGTTGGCCTTGTAATATGTAAAGTGAAAAAGTCTCTACTGCTACTGCCATGGAATCTGCAAACAAAGCTGTAAGACTGGATGTGCCAACGTATGTAAATACAGACCAGAGCGCAGACGCACATGACAAAGCTATCTTTCGCTTTCACAGTCTTGGCAGTCTACTTTCAGCTATTGGAATGATTTCTGAGCTTCTGTGCCAGATACCCATTGAAGTGGCAGGACTGTAGTTGGGAAATAAGTAAAACAGTCGGGCTAGTTATTTGACAAAAGAATCCAAAGGGTTGATTTCCAAATGGAAAAGAGACACTAAATTTCAGAGAACCTTTAAAAAGAAATTCTCTGTCCTCCTTTAGAGTGAGGCCATTACACTTTTACTAGTACCAGTACTGACATTACACTTTTACCAGTATAAGTGTATGGCAACTCATCTAAACTTGTAACAGTATAGAAGTTCAGTACACATACGCTGATTTAAAAATGATGGAACTCGGTCCAACTGAGATAAACCTGGAGTGATGTACACTCAAAATTAATTGATTTTGGTTAGACTAGTGCAAACTTCTGTACCAGATCCCCTATCAGTTCAAGTTAGGTCTCTCTCCACTGGCATCCCAAGCACCTTTGTAGTGCTTCCCCCACCACTACCACTACTAGCCCTTGCTTGCAGCAAGCCATGTTAGCACTCACCACATGCTCAGATGCTTTGGCCAAGCACCCAGCCAGCCCTGCCCCTGGGCTGTCACAGAATGAGATGCCTGTTGCTGATGGTGACAGGGGGCGAGGGGGGCAGGGATACTTGGACATACTCAACAGGCCAATTTTGCTCTATGGGGGTGCACCCAGTTATAGGGGGCATGGGGGTCCCTGGGTGGGTATGTGGAGCCCACCCAGGGACTCTCATGCCTCTGCAAGCAGGTACAGCCCTAGGGAGCATGACTAGACTACAGGGGACCAGCAAGTAGG
Organism: Crocodylus siamensis; assembly: GCF_052110815.1. Taxonomy (NCBI): domain Eukaryota; kingdom Metazoa; phylum Chordata; order Crocodylia; family Crocodylidae; genus Crocodylus; species Crocodylus siamensis. Next base: position 129,026,012 of record NC_143397.1, on the reverse strand, counting down.
GTTGTCTCCACTACCTGCCAGATGCTTGTGGCTGACAGTGATGGAGAAAGGGTGGGGAGGGGTGCTCAGCCATGCCTGGAAGCCAATCAGGGGTGGCCTGGCCACTCAGCCATGCTCAGTAGTCTCTGGCACCCCAGGGAGACTGCTGGAATTGCAGGCAGCCTGCGTGCTTCCCCCAGGGGGTGAATGTGTGTCCTGTTCACTCCCAAACTCACCAATGTTGCTTACAGAAATGCATGCAAGTTTGATCAATTCCACCTCAGGATTTTTGAGAATTTGTACTTAGCCTGAATGTAGACTTGGGGAATTTGCTAATGAGAGATCCAATAACTACAACTTCATACATGTTTGCAGATTTGACCTTCCCTCCTTTTGTAAAAAAAAAAAAAAGGAAAAATAAAGTAGTGTACACAAGTAGTCTTTACTTACAAAAGTAGTACTACTGCCCTTCTTCAAGAAGACTGTGAACTTGGTTTTGCAAAACCTGATGCACTTTCTCTCACATCCTCTCTCTCATTTAGTTAATCTGTAAAGGTGTATATCCACCCTACCTTCCGATTTATAAATAAAAATCACAGTACTCCACAGCAATCCCCTATTCTTAATTACACTGTTTTTACAGCATCATCATTCATCTGATTTCAGTGATTTTTTTCCCCCAAATGGTACTTTCATGAGTAATCGGTTGATGAAGAACAGATCATTCAACCAAAATGCAGAATTTTATACACACTGTTGTACTGAGGTTTCTAGAACAATGCCATTTCTTAAATAAAATAAATGAGTGAAAGTATACTCTGATGAGAATGGAGCTCATTTTCTGCTGTTCTGAATATCAATTTTCTTTTTTAATATTTCATAATCAATGGTAAACCACAAGCCATCCCAAGCTACTATCTATAAAGCAAGGCTTTCTGAAATACGTACGTAACCAATTCATTCTGAAGCATGCCTGAACTTTTTGTCATGAGCATCAGACTGAAAGGTTGTAATAAAAGTGACAGCTAAATAAGAATAAATGGTTTAATGTTAAGAATAAATAGGGCTTTTCTGCTTCACCTTTGATTATAGAATCACAAGTTTTGTTCTCCCCTGAAGTTAAATACAATGTTTTCCTGCATCAAATGCTTGGCATCTCTTTCTTCTGGACTGCGGCAGCCCAAATGTAATTTGAGTTAATTCATGAAATGCACTTTGTAAATGGATATTTATTGCCTGCAAGATAAATAGTCAAAATATATCAGATTTATTGATGTGCCGGGAATATGGCATTACAGTTGTTTAAAGTAAAACAGTGAGGAAAATCATTGTAGAAACTGATGGTGAATTGGTCTGTCCCTAAAGATTAATAATAATAATAAAAAGAAACCAACTAATGAACAAGATAAGCAGGGATGCAGGATTATACTCCAACCATTTGTAATATCATAATAATATCAAGAACATTACAGGTCTTTTAAGAAACCTTGTTATAAACAGGAACATGTATGTCAACTGTCAGGAATTTGCTTTCGGAAGTTTATTTCATAGATTGGTATAAAAAAAGATGGTGTACATGTGCAAGATTTTACTTACAATTCAGTTCTAGCATTCATATCAGCTCTAGTTTACCAAGGTTTATATACAAGCTACCCGCCACTGGTAGAATCTGAATTGTGATATCCAACGAATGAAACAGAAGCATTTAATTACATGCAGGCCTAGAAGAAGGAAAAAATATCTCAGCATCCACAGAGGAATCATGAGATGACCAGTTTGTGCAAACTGATATACTCTGGTTAGGTTAATATTTTATTCATAGATTTCATAGACATTAGGGCTGGAAGGGACCTTGTAAGATTATCAGGTCCAGCCCCTACCCAAGGGGCAGGAAGTCAGCTAGGGTCAAAGGATCCCAGCAAGATAAGCATCCAAGCATTTCTTGAGTGAGTCCAGAGTAGATGCCTGCACCTTTTCTGGAGGGAGTCTATTCCAGGTCTTGGGGGCTTGGATAGTAAAGAAATTTTTCCTTATGTCCAGCCTAAAATGATCTTGCAGGAGTTTGTGACCCTTGGACTTTGTGATCCCTTGGGGTGTTCTGGTGAACAGGCATTCCACCAGATCCTGATGCATACCCCTTACCCACTTATAGGCTGGCACTGAGTCACCCCGAGCCTGCACTTCTCCAGGCTGAAGAGTCCCATAGCTCACAGCCTTTCTTCATAAGGCCTGTTCTCTTGCCCTCTGATTATGTGCATGATTTAAAAATTATAAGATACAGTAAGACCTTACCTTATTAGAATAAAATAAAAATTCTACTTATTTCCAGTGTTCAAAAGCTTATGGGGTATTGTTTGAAGTAGTAAACCCAGAATCATAGGAGGAAGTTGTATATCCAGGTGTAGTTAGCAAACTAAAAGGGAAAACTGGATCCTCAGGATACAAAAGAATCCAGCTGTTATCATATCACCCAATACACTTAGTCTGCTAGAGGTGCTCCAAGTGAATATCTAGGGACATTCAATGCATGGTTAATGTTTACTAAGCAGCTAGCCACAACAGTAAGGGTAAGGTGAAAGAAGGACCAGATTCCTTTTACTTTTAACTAGTAGCACCTTGGTCAATTGGGGATTCCCAGCCAATTTAGTCAAATGTCAATGCCAACGCTAAAGAATTCAAAATGTATTCACTTAAGATTCTCTGTTTAGCAGATTAGCAGACTGATTCAAGCCTCATTCTGGACTAACTCTTCCCAAATTAATGGAGTAAGTACAGATTTACAGAGGAAAAACAGCAAAATCCACTCCACAAGCTCTTAGTTACAGAACTCATTAAAATAGGATCAACAAATGTTATACTTTTCTATTTGGAAAGCATGAAAGAAAGCATGAAGGAAAGAAAGGAGAACAACAAAGAAAAAGGCAAATTGGGGAGGAAATTAAAAGTAGAATCCTCTACAGTTGGACAGAGGGACATTTGAGAATAAATGGAGTCCTTCTCTATTAATTTTATTAAGACACAGAATACCATGTTTTCTCTAGCTGCTGTTTGTTTCATTCCCATCATAGAAACTCCTAGAAGTCCTGGAAATGTGTTCTGAAAACCAAGCCACCAGTTATGGTTCTGAACTCAGGATGAAAGAAATCAACACACCTTTGAAAAAGGCAATTTACCTTTAATTTCTTCATAAGCTTGGGAACTCACTCACTCACTCCACCTATCATGCAGTATTCCTGAGCAAGCTAACACAGAAGTTCATAAAAGCATAACCAATGATGTTGCTAGAAGAGTGGAATTCTATTATTCAAATTCATTTATAATTGTCACCTGCTTCTCTTTTGATTTTCTTCCATTTAATGTCTATTATGTATCACAATCCAACTCATTTGATCCTAACCTCACTTATTCTTCCTCCCCTACAAATAAAGGCCACTAAAACTTCAAAAGCTTGCTTCCAGTTCCCAAAGTATAATACAGTCAGAACAATTAAATGATTATTTCACCCCTTTACATGAGGTTGTTCTGTAATATATTTATGATAATGAATTTGCATGCGACTGGGAGAAACATTTGTTACAAGATGGTGTTTCCTATACTAGGGTTGTTCAATCTGTTGTTGGGATAATTAAAAGCAGGGATTTGTTATAGTTTAATTTTCTCTAAACTTTTGTCTGGTGTTTCATCCCTCTCCAAGCTCTCATCATCTCCCAGAGTGATGTCAGACTCCATACAACACAGCAAGGAATTGCAAACATAGAACTCACACATATTGCACGTCAGAGATGTAGACAGTCCCCATTCATGGGACTTCTCCTACAGAACTTCTTAAAACAAAATTCGAATCCCATGTTTGCAAGATGCTGCTCTGTTTCATCGCCACAAATACTGTCATACAAATTTCTCAGTCAGTTTCTGGTGTCAGCAATTCACCACTAAAAACCATTCATTGAGTCAGTGATGCTGAACTGGTTATCAATACAGTTCTCTTTATCCTCCTAACAACTAGATTGTTTTAAGGAAAAGAAGGGCAACACATTCAAAGTTCCAAAATTCCATTTTTCAGGAACAAATTATTTTAGTTCAAACATGATATGCTCAATATTTTCTCACAAGAAAAAGACAACAAATTCAATGTTCCAGGTAGTTTTGATAAGCACAAGCACAGTTTTTAATAAGCACAAGTACTATATGAAGCAACTACACATCTGTGATACAAAGTTTCTGTAGAGGTCTAATAAGGTGCAACATTTTACTAGCTCCAAGAACTCAACAAACTGTCCCAAAGAAGATTAATGGCAACTTTTTCTGTCTGTGATTGGCAGTTTTTCAACATTACCAATATGCACCTGAATTTGGCAAAACTTTCTCAAAATTCAGTGAAGTATTTAAACTTTCCAGTGTCCAAGTCTTTTTTCAGTACTTGTAGCTTCTTTTCATAAGCTTTGCTGTTATCAGATATGGAATTCATCATTGTCCCTTTACTTTGAGAGTTTTGCATTTAATTTACTGAAGTGTTAGGTAAAGTCAACTGAAAAAAAATCATTTCATTTCATTCAACTATTACTGGGTAATCCTGCCTTTCTGAACTAAGAATAACCTAATTTCATGATAATATTATACAAAATGAACACAGCATAATTTGGCCTCTGATACTCCTATCAGCAACCACAAATATCAAGACTTGATGTAGGACAGCATCCCCTTGACATGGCATGCATGTAACAATGGAAAGTGATATTTAATAAAATGGAAAATTCCTTGCTGTGAAATGTTCCCACTCTAAAGACTGCATTCCCCAACAACAACAAAAATCTGGACAATACCTTGTACTAAGAGTTTTACCTTTTGGCACCAATGCAATTTTGAAATGTTAATGGCTGCCTAAACAACTGTTGTCAAGCTTATCAATGACTAAACATTTAATATTTGTTCTCTTGTGCGCTCTCCAGTGCCTAACGGTGACGTTGTGACCATCTTTCATACATTGTGAACTCTGGAAGGACTACCTCCACTTTCTTTATCGTATCCAGTGCTTAACAAACAATTCTTCATTATATCAAGAAATCAATTCTGTATACACCATTGAACAGACATCGGATGATGGTAGCTTATAACGCCTAGTGAGCTGACATAAATTTGCAAAAGTCAGCATTGTTAACACATGACCCATTCCTTTCCCACCTGCCTTCAAGGGGTACACACAGACATTCGACGCTCCCAGTATACAATCACAGGGCTTACTTTAAGCCATGTGATTCTTGATCAGGAGCAGTATGTGCAGATGTTTGCCGATGCCAGGAACTATGACAGAAATCCAGTTTAAGTAACTCAGGGAGGGGCAGGCAGGATCTGGTGGAGTGGCTAGTCGGTCTGCAGAGGGTTGGTGGGTCTGCAGGAGAGGTGGTCCATCTAGAGGTAAAGGATTTGGGGAGCTTAACCCAGTCAAGGTCAGGGGGTAGGAAGAGCACAGCCCTGGGGTGGAGTGAATGGCTAGGCTTTCCCAGCCTGGTCCTGTTCTCCAAAGCTAGGGACAGACATTCAAAAAGCCTGAGCCTAAATTGATTCAATCTTTGCAAGTTAGTCTAACCTGGCTGGGCTGAACTGGTTTGAAACCAGGCAGACATTCTCTCTGGACTGAGGAAATTCAGGCACATGCCTGCAGTGGCTTAGGCTACAAGCCGGGGGATGTTAAAGTAGCCCTCCCTTCCCTTCTGCAGGGAGCTGAGCTGAGGGGAGCATGGCAAGGCTCTGGCAGGACTCTCTCATTAGGCATGTCTGCCTGCATGGTCCCAGGCTTTTCTCCAACGGCTGCTTTAGGGGCAGGAGTGTTGCCAGCCCCCAGCCCCCAGCCCCGGGCTAGCACTGTGAGGCAAGGCAAGGTGTGCAGTGCATGCATCTGTTGATGATATGGAGCTTTTCAATCTATCCTCCATGCTTTGTCATACTGTCTGCAGCAAACTGGAAGGCAAGCAAACCAGCCAGAAGCTGATAAGAGTCTTTATCACCCAATTAGCAAAACAATGGCCTCTCTCCATTAGTTTAAACTTCTTAAACAGCTTACTGGCTGATCTGTTGATTAGCTCCAAAAGCCCTGTTCTGTCTGCCTGCCTGTCCCAGTGAAATTGGAGAGAGACACACATGCAAACACCTCCCAGCATTAGCTAGCACACCACATGCCTAGGGTCCCTGGGGCTGGGATCCCTATTGTAGGAGATGGGAGGGAGGAAATAGGCATTTCCTGCTTGAACAGTGAGGTGGGGTAGGGCAGGAGGAAGCCAGCAGAGCCTGCAAATCTCTGCCAGAACTGCAAATCTCAGACAGGAAGCAGAGGGGAGGAGCCCCACCCAGTCCAGAGAGCATGCCAGGATGCTGGGGGACACTGATTTAACTTAAACCAGCAAGGGGTTTGGGACAGACATTGCATAAACTGGTTTTACCCAAATCAGTCTGATACTACATTCAACCAGGTTTATCTCATATTGATTTCAGCCATTTTTAAACTGGTTTATATGCACTGAACATGCGTTCTGTCACAGATTTACACCAGTTTCTAATCACTTGAACCAGTTTATGTTTAATGTCTGTCCCTAGCTCAAGTGTGTGCAGACATTCACTGGACTAGGTTAACACATTCCCAATGTAAGTTAGTTTACCTATGCAGGTGAACTAACTTAGATCATCAGGTCCACAATTTTTGGCCCGATTTAAACCCCACAAATGACTACATAAATTGGCATTTAGATCAACTTAACCCTAGTTATGGTGATTTAAATATAACATCTGCACATACCCAAAACTTTTTTGTATTACATAATTACTGGTACTTGTCTAACTGAAAAAAAGGAGAAAGCTTACCACTTATATTTTAGGAACCCAGTTTTGCTTTACTTATGGTGAAGATTTTTGTAACAGTAAGACTACCCTAGAGTATATGTAGTTAACATGGCAGGAAACAGTCAGAAGTCATGGCTCACCAGACAACATTTTAACATTTCTCTCTCTCTCTCTCTTTTTTTTTTTTTGACCCGCAAAGAATTTTGTGCTGTAGCAGCACCTGACATGTGGATGCATGCTCTACCAGAGCAGCTGAGGCTTGGACAATCAGCATGTAAGAAAACTGTTTGCATTGAATTAAAGAAAAACTTCCTTGAATCTTTCTAAATAAACAAAAGAGCAGACATTAAAGGAAACTATGCTTTGGCTTGGAAATGGGTGTTGAACCTGCGCCAAAGAGATTTTTATTGATGTTCCAAACTGATTTGAAACAGGCCGATTGTATGAAGGCCTCTGGTTGTTCAATTGGTATCCAGTGCTGTAAATTAAAATTATGTATTTATACCCCAGTATTGCAAGATGATGTGCATGGGAAAAATCTCTGCATGGAGATCCATTGGTTTCAGTGGGGAGCTGTTCAGTTGCAGGGGTCTTCCTATACAGGCTAATTTACAGGACTAGGTCACTGGTTTGCAATACTCAGTGCACTTATAATAGCAGTTACAGATGTGGGTCCCTGAATGTGTAAAGTGCTGCATATTTCTTGAGTGTGTTTCTAACAGGGTCCCATCCCAGGGATGGCCATGGGGCCCCTGGGACTTCCCACCCCCCTCAGCACTTGTCCCCTTTACTTTCATTGAGAAATCTCCCCTTTAACTGGTAACATGGGTTAACCAGTTAAATGGGTGCTAACCTCCACTGTCCAATATAGTTAGTCTCTCATCTATGGACTTTGGTCCCAGTGTCAACTCCAGACAATGAAGGCCTCAAAACTCATAACGGTCTCTGCCACTGTTTGGGCCTGCATCCCTGGTGCCTCTGACTGTTCTGACCTCTCCTGGGCTCAGGCCTCTGTAATTCGAATAATCTCCACCCCTCCTGGGCTTGGACCTGTATTCTCACCTTCCTGGGCTCAGATCTCATTATCTCCAAAAGATTTTGCTTCTCTCAGGCTACAGGTCCCCTGGCCCTGCTTTTTCTCACCTCTCACAGGCTTGGGTCCCTGACCCTGGTTCTCACCCCTCATGAGCTGCAGGTCCCTGACCCTAGTTCTTGCCCCTCACGGGCTTTGGGTCCCTGACCCTGCCTGGTTGCTTCACTCTACAACTGTGGTCCTGCTCCTCAGCTTTGGCTCCTATCCTGAAGGCCCTGGCCCCACTCCTGGGCCAGTTGAGACCTCCACCTCCTCTACAGTCTCAATCCCTAAACCACCAGTCTTGTTTACCCCAGCTCAGGTGTTAGGCACTTTGTTGCAGCCCTGGTGCTAAGGAGCTCTTCCCTCCATGGCCCCCTGGGCTAGATTACCTGCCCAGCTCAAGCCCTGGGCTTATATCCTGCACGCCCAGCCCCTTTTGCCCAGTCCCAGCCCCAAGGTCCCCTGATTGTCCTCTATCTCACCTGCAGCCTGCCTTCCCTTAAAGTAGCTGGAGCACCAAGCTTCCATCCAGTGGGATATAACATTCTAGCTCTCAGATGTTCAGCAGTGTGTAGAATCTGTTCCTAAGTGAATGCTTTCCTAAGTGAAACCAGAAGTATTCATATATATGGTTACATATAGCTATACATATAATAAAACCTATATATACACACACACACATATATATAGGTTTCATTATCTATATAAATATAGGCTATATTTAACATACATACATATACATTATACACACACACACACACACACGTCCTTCTTTTGGACATAATAAAAAATGTGTGTGGGTATAGGTTTGTATATACATGTATGCATGTATGTTAAATATGGCCTATGTTTATATAAACTATATATATATATACATTTTATTATGTCCAAAAGAAGGCTCAGCAAGTCCGTCCAGAATAAAACTAGAATCAGCTCCAGATTCTGCAAAATATGAAACTGAACCACAATCTTTCTCTAAGGTTTTTAACATCTTTTTTTTTGTTTTCCTTGTCAGGAGACAGTGTCAGCATAGATTAGGCCAAGTGAGATGGGAAATGTAAACATGTTGCACAACTGCTGAAATGTAAAAGCTGCAATTATCTTAATTTGGCTTAATAATTAAAGCTCCAGTCCCACAACTGGATCCATGAAGCCACTTGCCTGTAACAGCATGGTTTCCCACTAAATTCCAAGAGGGGGGCAAGGAACTTTTTCACAAATCTCTTGGCTGGCCTGGCACTGTGGTTTAAGAAAACCAGGTAAGAAGAATGTTTTCAATAGGATTCCTAACCTTGAACCAGTAGTCCCTTTCCTACATTTTCTTTGTTTTTTCTTGTCCCTGCCACCATTCATCCTGACATGAGACCAAGACAAAACACAAAAATGCCAAACTATTTCAAGAAAAAGCTATGCATGTGGTACAAAGAGTCTATTTCCTCAGCTTTTCCAAACTGATTTCTATCCCAAAGGGGCATGGAAAAGCCTGAGATAAACATCCAGAATTTTAATCGTTTAAACTGAATACTCCCTGGGTTCTTGGAGTCTAGCCCATCTCTAGAAGGAATGAGAGAGAGAGAGAGAGAGAGAGAGAGAGAGAGATTGACTTTTCATATCCTAACAGAAGATGACTCCTTTCCAGCCAAAATCAAACAGCTTCTTTTTTTATTCTTTTATTTTCAGATTCCACCTAGTACAGAGTAAACCAGATCAGTTCATTGTTTTCTCCAGGTGACTTTTCTTTTTTACATTTTACAAAAACTGTCAAAAACAAGACCATTTAGAAGCACAACCCGTACAAAGCTCATAAAGGCTTTCACTCTATGTCAAATTCCATCTCTGCAACAACTTTACCCAAAACAGATGTACCACTAGCTTTACACAAACAGCATGAATGTTAGCCCATATCTTGGCTGCTGGTGGGTCCGGAAAAAGCCTCCTGTGCAGTTTATTCCTACCAGGGAGAGAAGTAATATGCACCAGATAAAAATAGGCAAGTCTAAGAAGTGTATGTGTAGAACACATTAAGAATGACTCCAATACTAGGTTTCAAGTCCAGGGCTTTTCTCATGGGTACAGAGTACTTGTGGAGGGTGAACTCATCAATTTCAGGGAAGCAGTGCACTAGGTGTGTCTACATGAGATGAGTCTACATGAGTTTCCTGCTATGCAGGAAACTAATTTACTGCACAGTAAGGCATCGCCATTTAAACATGCAGTAAATTACACTAATGCATGATTTCCTACTACTTGTAAATAGAAGTAGTAAAATAACTGTACATTAGCTACTGTGCAGTACCACTCATGTGACAGCTGATTTTGTTCCCAGTCAGTCCAGGGAGCAGGGCACAGGGGAAACTGTCCTCTTCCCAGTAGCTGTTTCCCAGCCCCCTGTCCTGATTGGCCGATCAGGGTAGGGGGATGGAAGACAACTGCAAGGCAAAGGACACTGCAACCAGTAAGCCCCAGACCTCTCAAAGATCTTACAGGTTTGGGCTCTCTCTAGCCAGGACTGTGTATACATGTGGTGGCTGGAGGTTTTCAGGCGCCCCTTCTCTGCCTTTCACCACAGAGGTTCAGTCTTGGGATTTCCTGGGACTGCCATGCCACCAGTAGTCCCACCAGGCCTCCCTGTCCTGGCAAGGTGCAGTTTTAGGTCATTCCCAGGACCTGAGGCCTCCTCCTTCCCCATTGCCCCAGTCCATACCTCTAAGTTCGTCCTGGCATAGAAGCTCAGCAGCGACATGTTCTTCCTCTGCTGGCTGGTGCAGAACTGCTGCCTCCAGCTCTAAAAGCGGGGCATTACATGGTTGTCAAAGAAAATTTTAAAAAGCAAATAAGTGCAGAGTGAGGACAGTGGCACTCACTCCATCATCACATGGAGCTTAGGTTACCCCAGCAGTGGGAGATTCACCTTCAGGAACACCAGCTGCTCCACCAAACCAGGATCCAAGGAGGTGTGGTGGAATGTCACAACATCCCCAGCAATGCTGAACACCTTCTCACTTGGAACACTGGTTGGTGTACAGGACAGGTGTTCCCATGCAACCATGGCCAGATACTGCCACATCTGGCTGCAGGTTCTCCAATTGGCCAAGGGGTTGCATTGCAGCGGCTCCACATCCTTGGTGAGATAGGTAGCCACTGAGGCCTCTGAGCTACCTGCCGGATGGTGGGGTCTGGTGCCTCTAGATCCCACCATTAAAGCCATGCCCTTAGCCCACATTGGCAGCACCTGTGGTGGAGGAGACTGCCTAGTGGATGTAGTGCTGGCATGGGGCAGTGGATTCCCCTGTTCCACAACCCCCTGCCTCTGGCCTTCTGCCTCCCTGACTCTGTTCACCAGCACTTCCATCTAATGACCGAGGGTTTTGCTGTTGCAGATGCTCCCTTTCACCCTCGGGTCACACATGACCACCAGCATGTGGACCGCAACAAATCCAGCTGTTTTTTGATGCCCTTCTCCAGCAACTTCACCAGTGCCTGCACCTCTGGTGAAAGTGGCTTGCCCCAGTGAGGAACATCGAACTTCTCTATTTGGTTCTCAAGCTCCTTCACTACGGGGATCAACTGGCTAAGGGGGGCATCACCAGCACTGAGGTTCTTGGTGGTCTTGAGGAAGGGGTTAAGGACCACCAAGATCTGGGAGATGGTATCGCATTTAGTTTTGTTAAGGAGGCTGCTGATCCCAATCTCCCTGACCAAGGCCATCTCATGGATGGCCTTCTGTTGTTCCACCAGCCTTTCCAGCATCAGGTATGTGGAGTCCCACTGAGTCTCCACATCCTGCATGATTTTGTGCTATGGGATATTCAGCTCTGCTTGTTTCTCCCGCAGCATCTTGCCCTCCTTAATGCTCTGGTGGAAGTAGCCCACCACCTTCCTACATCTTGAAATGAGCTGGCCAGTAGTGGTAGTGATGGCGCCATCACAGGCAGCCCTGTCCCCCTCCAAGGTGTTCCTGACTATAAGCTGGAACTTGTGTGCCACACAGCTGATAACAACAAAGTTGGCATCACGGACTGCCTTGACCATATCGGCCCTGCTGTCAGGGACCATGAACCCATGGATGAGCTCGCCCTGCCCAACAAGCCACCCCTGCACTATGCAGTCCATGACCACCATGATCTCCCTTGCCATGCAGGACCCATCCATCACCTCCACTTGAAGACGATCCAACCGACGGCCTGGCTGATCACATCAATGCCCTGTGGGGAAGAGGTAGGCATGATCTCCACCCTGGCTTCCTCCAGATGTTTGAGGGGAAGTGCAAAGCTAACTGCTGACCTGCCTTGCACAGCTCCTCCCTCAAGTACTCCCTGCATGTCTCATACAGGGAGTGCACCACCATCCTGCTAAAGGTGGTGTATGCAGGCTCTTGGTAGGATGGGGCCACGAGTGCCATGAGCCACCTGAACCCTGGCTGCTCAATTAAGGAGAAGGGCTGGCCATTCAGAGCAAGCATCTCCCCAGTGCTCTGAGTGACCTCGCTTACCCTTGCAACGTGTCTCATCCCCCTTTTTCTGTGGCTTTCCCCTAGTGCTTCGTGGGGGCAGGGGCTTTGGAGTGAGAAAGGAAATTCTTCTGGGGCACACTCGCACTGGTGCCAGGCTGAGGAGAAACAAGAACAAAGGGGTGATGCCTCCTGAGATGCACCAGCATTGCCATGGTGGTAAAGTGTTTCACCTCCTTGCCCTGGCTGATCTGCCTTCAGCAGTGCTGGCAGACAGCATAACTGGGATCATGTGGCAACTCAAAATGATCCCACATTACACTACCCTCCACTTCTGGGGGAGGGTGGGGATCCTGCTTTATCCCCCTCCTCAGCAGGCAGAGACACAACAATAGAGAAAGCTGAGCCACCTGCCCCACAACCTCCTCCAAGGTGTCTTCCAGAGAAGGAGACCTGCCTGTAGGGGAACTTTGAGGGGTGTGGAGCACTAACTCAGATTCTCCCTCCTTCCCCAGAATTTCCCTGGCTATGGCACTCAGGTCCCCTGCTTCCAGATCCAGCTCCCCCTCTGGCACTGGGAGGCTCACACTGGGAGCTGAACTTGGGGTGGAGGAGACTATCATGGTGGTGCTGGTGACTATTTCTGGTGTTACTGGAGGTGGTGCAGGTGCAGGAACAGGTACTGCTCCCACCTCCTTGCTCCCAGTGGCAGCAGAAGACTCCCTGGTGCCAGGAAAGAGGGTGTGTCTATGTTTGGGGGAGAGGGGAACTTGCAGCTCTCCCACTACCACCTCTAGCCCCTCTCCTTCCCCTGCCAGAAGACCTGGCACCTGCCTTACCAGAACGCTTCATGTTTGCTGTGCTGGAAAATATGTGTGTGAGCCTGGCAGCTCCGCCACAATGCTGTCCAGGACCACCTGGTGAGGGCCATCCCGGCCATGGTGGGGGAGGTCTCCATGAATCTCACCATCCCAGGCTGCGAGAGCCAGATGCGACCCAACATAGTCATCACCAACAAAGAGGCCAAGAAAGTCGTGATCGTGGATGTCACCATCCCCTTCGAGAACTGGCACCAAGCCTTCACCAACACATGGGATCACAAGCAGGAGAAGTACACCCTGCTGGCCGACACCCTGAGGGACATGATGGTCGACGTGTTCATCATGGGAACACTCGGAGCCTGGGACCCCAGCAACAAGAGCGTCCTGCATGCCTGCCGCATCTGCTGCCACTACACCAAGCTGATGCGCTGCCTCATGGTGTCCAACACCATCCGTTGGTCCCGTAACATCTACATGGAACACATCACAGGCCACCGCCAGTACTCCGACCCCACCAGACGAGCCACCGCCGAACCGGACCCAGAGGGGACCACCTGAACCATCCCCCCTCTGCACCAAATGGACCTTCACTTCTGAGAGGATCCTTCAAGGACAACCCTGCTCCACCTGAAGAGGACCCCCGCGATGAAACTCTCTATATGGACTGAGATACTTCCTTTGAACCACTTCCTCCACCATTGTAACGGGTTTGTGTGTATCCATCTCCTTTCTCTCTCAGCGTTGCGAACCCCCTCCCTCCCCTTACCCCTTCCCTCCATCCCCCACCCTCGGGCTTAGATGGCTAACATTGTATATCCTGTAACCTAGTTGTGTTCCCCTCCTCACCCCCATCCCTCTATTGTTAGTCCCTCGCTCGGGCGATCTGTATTTCCCTACCGGGCTTTGTCATCTTTTTTGGATTCCCAATCCTAAACATTTACTAATAAAAGTCTATCTTCTATCTGTAATATAGCTTCTATATGTTTTGTGTGTGTGTGTGTGTGTGTGTGTGAGTAATATATGTGCTTTCCTGCATAGTGATGAGACACTGCCAGGGAAAACAGCTTTCTTTTTAAAAAGTGTATGGGGAAAAATAACAAGAACGAATAAGAGGATTTTGAGGAAAATAAGTTCAAAGGAATGGATTGGATAGGGATAAGTAGAGGGATTCTAAGCCAGGGTAATTAGTGAGGTGTATCCAATCTTTTCCAAGAAGAGAGACTAGCAAGAGACTGACTAGGAAGCCAGCCACTGCAGCCAGTACCTTTCACACGCTGTTGCTTCAAAAAAACAGCTCACAAAAGGCAGAGAAAGGCTTCACACAGAGCCTTATATACTGTTTCTATATCCCTCCCCCAAAACACTGTGATTGGAAGGGAACTCAAGGAACAATCAGTCACTGACCAGGTACCGATGTCAATATCAGAGCAGTCTTTCCAGTCCCTCCTCCCCATCCTCTTCTCAGTTTCTGTTTCCTCCATGTCTGTCTTCCGAATCTCTGAATCGATTTGGAATCTTTGAATCAATTCAAAGCTTTTAAAAGGGTCTCCCAATTCGATTTGGACATGATGATTCAGCTGACAAATCAGGCCAAATCTTCACCAAAGTAAATCGGTGACTGAAGCTTTGCACACCCCTAATGTGCATATGCATCCACCACCATTATATACAGGCTGGCTCAGAACTAGAAGAAATATATGCCCTAACCATTACCCCAGGGAAACAAAGTACCAGCCAGAGAGACATGTCCATATGGCAATGACAGCCAGAGAGATGTGCCCATCGAACCTGGGATGAACATAACTTCCATGTGATGAGTTTAGGATTTGGTCTACATGACAAATACCAGGAGGACCAAATATGAATGATTTTACCAGTACTCAAGATAACACCAATCTGAGTAAGTATTTAACTCTAATAATACTGTATTTTACTCCTAAATGAAACTGGATAAGTGTGACTTTCAGGTTAGCAAATCAAGACGGATAGCGTATGTCTTTGCTGGAAACAGACTGAAGAATAAATAACATCATTGCATATAGTAAAAGTAACTATGAATCTATTGCTATAATCCATGTGTACAAAGTTTTGTTACATGGAAGTGACTATTCAGGATCCAGTCCTGTTCATATTGAAAATGAAAGCAAAGTTCCCCTTGACTTCTATGGCACCAGAACATTGTCCTTTCTAGAGGGGGAAGGGGAATAGGTTGAATCACTCTGTACTCTACAGCCACCACTTATAATGTGGCTTTTGCCAGAGTTTACTCTCTGTTACATTCCAAAAGCAAACTGAGCTTGGATATTTGTTTCTTATGTTCTGATTTTGCATGAAAAACTTTATGCAGTGTCTCCCCAGTGAAACAGCATACCCATTCAGCTGAGACAAGCAACCATCTTCCAGTAGCTGGATATGTCATTTCAGTCTTCTAGTTCCCTCCCCTTCTTTCTCTCCCTTTGAAGGTGAGGGAAAGGGGGGAGCTGTACAGTAAGGGGAGGGGTAAGTCTGGGATTGGTCTGCATCAGGAAGGGTAAAAGGTTTCAGATTTCCAAATTGGATTTACACATGCTGACTTTAATAGAGAAAAAAATGTTTCATGCTCTCTCAAAGTGGCACAGAAGCACAAGCCTGGTTCTCTTGAGTAACAAAGATTGTTGCTGAGCAGCTTTTCCCAAGGCAGCAAGTGATGTAAAGGATGATTGGCAGATTGCATGGCTCTGAATAAATGAATAGCACACATGTTTGTCTTTGCTCTGAGAAGAGTTTCAGTCTTGTTTCAGAGAATGCACTTGCAGAGTAGCACCTGTGGTTTGCCGGATCTTTCAAGAGATGGAACCTGGCTGAATGACAATTCTATGGCTAAGGGCTCACTTAATAAATGCTTCCAAGTCAAAAAGCCATTTTTATTTGGCTTGTTTCATGCAAAGCAGTTCCAAGGTTTTAATCTACACTCTAACACTGCCATCTACTGGCTAATCTTCCTTCTTCAGTTTGAGGCAGCAAAGAACAGTAAATATAGGCTGCTTTGACAGACAGTACACTTGTGCTGTCACACATTGTTCAAATAATTTTTGCTTTCCTTTTAGAACACTGCTTTTGCATTAATGAGGACTGATGGCTCTAAGGTCGTTCAAAGCCAAGTTCAATATGCTTCTGGTAATGTCATATGAAATGCATACAGGACTGAACCACAATGTTTGACCTCATGTAAAAAAAGGAAAAACAAAGTTACTGTTGTTGCTTTGAAATGAGGAAAGTCTCATAACAGTATCCAGAAGAAATGAAATTATATCTGTACAGCTGGCCAAGAGTTATTGCTGCATTGCGTTAATCAGGAAGACCATAACAAGGCCTTGGCGACTGTACCTGACAGTGGTAGGGTAACACTAACCCTTATACCTAATTCTAATAAACCCTGGCAGTTTGGATTGGTTTTAATAAGTAAATTGCTGTGAAAAGGATCTTTTTCAGTTAGTGTCAGATGCACCTTCACCCTGGATCTTGAAATAGTTAGGCAGAAGAAGGCTATTTATTAGGCAACCATCAGTCCTCTGGATCACGGTGTATGTGTGAGAGGTCTAGTCAGGTGCCTGATGAATCTGCTTGCATGGAATCCTCTGACCATTACACTAAGTCTTTCGATGCATATGACTAGGCAAGAGTACTGGGGAGTGAAGGCTACCAAGAACCTATCATCCCAGCAAGGATGCATTTTTGTCAGGGTGATGTCTCTTAGCCTTTGTCCAACCAAAGAACACCCACAAGGTAGTGAGAGCTAGGGTATTGAGGTGCCCTATCCTCATCTTACTCTGGAGGTTGCAACCTTGTGGTATTTTATAGCAGCTACCCCACCACAAGTAGCCCCATCACATTGCCACCTGAATGAAGTTTACAGTCATACCCAGGAGGAAGGTGGTCATTAACATATGATAAAAATCAGTATATTCAAAGTCATCTATTTCCTTGTTCAAACTCAGACTTCAGTATATTAAGAGCAATGACTCAAAACAGAGTGTATGAGTTAGAGCTGGGGTAAAAGCCATGACCTCCAAATAGAATTTTGCTTGGAATGTGTCCACAGCCCTTTCTGTTTGCTTTTCATGAATATTTGCATGAGGGAAGTTTTGTTCAGACAAATGTTCACAGGAAACAAATGTTGGGCCCATTGCCTGAATTAGATTCATCATGGAACAATTTTTTTGTTTTGTGATTAAACAAAATTCATTTGGGATGGGTGGAAAAAGGCAGCATTTAAAATGCCACCTGCCCTTTAGGGTGAATCCCATCAAATAATACTAAAATTCTGTGAAAAAACAAAAACAAAAACCTCACCATATTTTTCCTACAGGTCTCCAAGATTATAAAAGTTTAGGCACTAACATGCAATGCAAGGACCAGTCGCATAATTTTAGTATTGAATAGTTAATAGAGTGCCCACAAGGATCAGCTTGCTAGTGATTCACAGGCTGAAATCAGTCCACATAAGCATTCATCAATGGACAAGAATCGGTAAAAAATTACCATTGATTCATGGACAAACTGCAAAGAAGGAAAAGGTCAAATATTGAATAGATTATTTGGCCAGTCCTTCTTATAATCTTTGCAGGGCAGACTATAATGATTTTTTTAAAGCAGATTTTAGCAAGCAGTTAAAATCCATAATTTTTTTAATGTCTCACTATGAGCCATTCATGTTCTTGGCTGTAGGAGCATGGAAACTGAAATCTGGATGGCACCTATGTGGGAGCTAGTTATTCCACACTTGCCTACTGTAAGCTTCTTACAATCTTCTCTGAGGTATCCAAAACTGACCACTGTTGGAGACGGGATATTGCAATAGAGAAGTGTCAGGTCTGATCCTGTGCTGATATGCTAGATCAAGCCAGTGATCTCTCAAGTCTATTATTCTGTTTCTGACAGTGACCAGTACCAAGTACTCCTGACAAAACAGCAAAAAAGCCTGTAGTGGGTAAATATGCACTGTATCTTAACTTCTGCCATCTGGAGGCTCATTTATACCCTGAACCATGAGAGTTTATATTTCTTCAAGAACATTT
This sequence comes from Crocodylus siamensis, assembly GCF_052110815.1. NCBI lineage: Eukaryota > Metazoa > Chordata > Crocodylia > Crocodylidae > Crocodylus > Crocodylus siamensis. The sequence continues at coordinate 129,007,796 of NC_143397.1, read as the reverse complement.
AAAAATCTTATCCAAACTAGCTCTAAGTATTACCATTAACTAACCTTTCCTTTAACCTGACCAAGGTCTTTGCCTCAAAGTATCTTACTGCAATAAGTTCTACTGGTTGCAATGCGATCAGAACTTCCTTTCATTAGTTTTTAATGTGCTGCTTTTCAGTTTTAGGGATTATCTCCTTTCTCCCCCCTCCACAAACACATATACCTTTTAAAAATATTCATTGATAATATTCCATGATTTTTGTACTACTGCTATAAGTATATAAAAAAAACCCAATATATCTTTTCTGCCCCCTCCTTAGGGTAATATAGTACGAGTTGAACCACTGAAATTCAGTTGATGTGCAAACTGAATGTAAACACAGATTAAGAGGATTAAAAGGAGCACATAATAGGAAACTCCCCTGATAAAATGGTATATGGATACTTTTCATTCCATCTTTGAATGTCAACTCTATTTCAGTTACACTAATATAACTAACATTCATATTCTGGGACCAGCTGAAAATTTTCACCAAAAAGCAACTATTTGTAAAAATTAATTTGGAAAAAAATATATTTGTAAGCATTAGAAAAGTGTCTGCATTTTTAACTAAAAATTGTTACTGACATATTACCTAAATTCTTTTTGAAATAGTTATCAAAATCTACACTTTTCATAAATTGAGTTTTCTTGCTCAAAATTTTTATTTAGTACAGTACATGGAAAAAATTGACAATGGTTTCTATGACACTTTTTTACTAACATTTAAGGAAAAATCATCAATGAACACCTTGAAAAAAAAGTGTCAATTTTGAACCCTACAGAATGAAAATTAATTTGACAATAATTTTGAACAACCGGCTCCTGTTTTTATAACTAGCTGTACCAATTAGAGTTCTTTTGTTTTGTTGTTTTGCCCAGGTTCACTTGATATTAAAGTACCTAAAAGCAGACCATACATCCCCATTTTACCAGTTAAATCCTAGTATTTTCATATGATCTGTGCTGTCTCTTAAGGATTTTCATTTAGACATCTGACACTTCTCAGCTTTTAATTTCAAATAAGACACTTGAGTTTTTAAAAACTATTGATGGTTTGCACTGAATGCATTGATGACTTTGCCATAAAATATTCTGTGCTCCCTTGAATTTAATTTTCATTAAATAACAAGCACACATTTGACGTATTGTCCAAGGTCAAAGCTTGTTGTAACTTATATAAGTAACATCATTGTAACAGGAGTCCAATAACTGGATGATCCAGATCAGAACCTCTGCTCTGGCTACTCAGTACAGTAACTACTATCAAGGGGAGAGAAGGAAGGCTCAGAGGTCAGAGCCTAGAGGCACAGCTCAGCCTCTCACTGAACTCAGCTGCTGCCCTGCCACAAGTAAAGTTTTTTCTGATAAAGAAGGGTAGCATTTCTTACTGCAACAGAACCAGTGATCAGAGAATTTGAGTATTTTCATGAACTTAAATATGTTTTCAAAATTCATTGCTCAATACACTTTTGTGGAAACATGCTAGCTGTAATCCTAACCCTCATTTCTGCCAGTGTGTAGTTTGGCTCAGAGACTCCCACAAATTTCATCCCACACTGGATGAAATTTAGCCCTGCCAAATAGACTTAAAAGCTGTTCATGATCACTCGTTTAAAAGGATAGGAAACTACAGGTTAATTTTTAAACATTAGTAGAAAATATTTTTTAAGCTGATCATTGTGTAAGCAAGAATATTCCATCTGCTTTACTGAGTCTTAGCAAAAGCAAATATTAAAAACAAACACCCAGACTGCATATTAGAAGTGATCAGTCAAGAAAAGGGCAAGTAGTGTTTACTGCCTTACTAAATCTGACATTTTTCTACCCAAGAGATATGACACTGTAAACTCCTTATACTGTACTTTCAACAGTTGAGCACTACATACATCTTAGTGAAATTATTATCCAGTGCTAAAATTTTAAGAGATATAATTTTATCTACACTACTGCTCTTAGCAGTTGATCATAAAATCAAACCCATAGCCTTGTGAAAATACTGTTGAGAGAGGAGAAAGTATCTCATGATCTCATAGAAATCTTTCTGCAGACGAATCTGACATGGATTTCACAGATACGTTACATAGACATGTGACCTGGATCTGAAATCAATGAGAAATTTGTTTGTTTACATGTTGAAATTGAGGCAATACAGAATAAGACTGCTGTACACTTACCATGCATTATGGGTCTCATTCATCTGTCACCTTCACAAGAGAAAATCCTGAAATCCAGAGTTGTTTGAGATTTACATATTTTTGCTAGAGTTTTAGGCTTTATCAGGCAGTATCACAATAATAGGTGCTTTCACAAGGCCTCAGCTCCTGGCGCCAGGAAAACCTCACCTTTCATTAAAAAGCGGTAAATCTCTAGATCTCATAGCTGAAATGAGAAACTCCTGAAAACATGAACTGCAGGAACCCTTAAAGGCTCAGAAGCCAGACAGCAAAAGAAGAAACATACCATTTAAAAAAAAATCCCATGATTCTTAACCAGCCTCACAATTTTTTTTTAATGGAATAGGGAGGTTATACTGTTGATGCAACTAGAAATAGGATCTAACCCAGAGTGCACAGAACTAGCAAGGTGTAATCTCTTGCTCATGTATTAGTCTTACATTCAAAATGAAAGGGAATTATATGCAACGTTTTGCTGTGAGAGTGCAACTGTAAAATGACTTAGGATGAAGTAAATCTAAGAGTACAGTACAAACAAAATAAAATCATTCTGCTTGACAAAACACAACTAGTTCAACATAAAACATATGTTTAGGCATCGTAACATTGTCAGAGCATAAAGAATTTAAGACACAAATTAATGTACTGCATTTTCCTTTCAATCTATTTCAATTACACTTTCATAATGGCAGAATAATGGGGAGATTACTCCATTTTATAATGATTAAAACTTGATTAACATATTAAATAACCCTTGTACCCTAATTAAATCTGTTAAATACAATTCCCAATATTTTGCTCTACTACTTTGCTTTAAACTTCTTATGAAACAGCATACAACACCAGTATGAACCCCCCCCCCAAAAAAAAACAAACAGTGCTATATTTTTAACTGAATGACCAAAAGGTACACTTGTGAAAGACTACTCGGGTTCAAAAAATTGTTTGGATTTTATTTAAGTATATGCAGACAATATAAATAGAAAAAATGGCAAATTTATTAGAATCATTCCGAATCTATAATAATTCAACCCAAACACAACGAGGAAATATTTAATGTTGTCACTCATATATTGGTTTAACAACTAGTTTTTATAGTCAAATTGGCAGTGTTGTAAATCTGGAATGGTCTTTTGCATTTGAAGTATTCCCCTTCAAAGTATGTTACAAGATTTAACAAGAATGCATAGTTGACAATTCATGAGAGGTAGAAACAGATTAGATACATTTCAACTACTATAGATCTCCAGATAATTTTTGGATAGATTCTTTTCCCTTCTTTTAAATCAACAGCTTTCCTTTAAGACATTTTGTTTCCTCTTCTGCATGCCGTATTAGGACCTAACATCTACAGCCTGATTTCTGTGCAAGTGAAACACTCATGTGTTCACTAAATTAAAACAAAACAAAAACTGTCTTCATCTCTGAAAGTCAGGCCTCTCTCAACTATCCTCTAACTAAACTGCCTTTTTATGGTCACATACTAGCCAGCACAGTTTGAATCATTTGAGGGCAGCTTTTCAAACTCTGCTTACATATTTGTGCCTGCAGTGCTTAATACAAATAATCAATGATGGGTTCAAGTTCTTAGAGCACAAACCAGCATCCGATGAGGTTGAAGAAATTTTTCCTATATGCTTTAATAGGAGTTGGATGAGGCACAAAACAAAATATTTTTCATATTTTCACCCACAAAATTGTGCGTGCAAAAAGAGGGGATGGGGGGGGGGGCGGTGGATACTTAAAACCAGAGTGAAAAAATTCTCACTTTCTTTCTAGACATAAGCATAAAGTAGAGGGAAAAAATTGTTGCAAAGAGCACATGATATGGTTAACAGTGAATGGGTGACTGGTGTGTATTTTTTACCATGTGTGTATACATGACATACTGGTGTGTATTTTTCATCCGATTATCACGTACTACATATTCCATATGCAACAGTTAGCTGCACACTAATGTTTGTTTTAGTATTTAAGAACAAGAACACTTTTATCTTTTCCTATAAGACTTCCATACTGTAAAAATGAAGCTTCTTTTTCTACAAGGAGAATAGAAGTTATGTACACAGCAGCCATGCATAGATAATGCCATGGGGAAAGATGAGGTTTAAGTCCCTCTGTCAGCATTTATATAGTGTAAGCACTCTTAAGTCCCTGGTGCTGATCAAGCCACCATGCCTATAGCCTGGCATCAAATGTGCAGAAAAAGCAAACAATATCCACCTGAGTGCTGAGTAACACTGAAATCTCTTAATCCCAATTAAAATGTCCCTGATTAATTGAACCAGTAGAAGCAATCAAATCCAATCTTTAATAAAATGGGTTTGAATCTATTTTGGCTCAGAGGCCAGATGCCATTATTCTGAATGAATATTTAAGTAAGTGTGCCTTTTTTCATTTCCAGATATTGTTTTAAAGAACCCTTTGTGGGATACAGTTGTGGTCCATAACTTCATACAGTTCAACAGAAATGTGAAAGTCAGCATCAAGTAATTTGTCAGGTTTCCAAAAACCAAACAATATATTCATTTACAGACAAAAGGATTGTTTCTTAATATGATCTCTGCCTTCAGGCTTTAGGACAATGCCTTTTTAGTGGTCTCTGTGCAAACTTTGGTTGAAATTATGTTACTAATTGGCAGAACTTTTTAATTAGAGTACCCAATGGCCACTTTAATACACAGGATATTCAGTCATTGCCTTTTACTTTGACTTTGTTATTGTAGAGTGTAAAAACTGAGCAAGAGGAAGAACTACAAAAGCATACTGACTATTTCAGTCCTTAGGTATAAAAACAAATCAATCAATTAATATAGAATACTTGCATCACAGAAAAACATATACGATGAGATCAGTATAATCCCCATTTATATTTTTATATAAGATCTGATGACTTATTTCTTTGGTGGTACTCCAGATTTATACCAGTGTATATGTAGAGAGAACAGGCTCCTAAATTAGAGAGTTGGCTCACAGCTGGGCAAACCTGTTGTTGTAGAGCATAACAATGATGGTAATAGAATAGAGCCCAGATTCTTCATAGGGTTTGATTCCTTAGCCCCCAGCAAAAAGCAGGGTTTGCAAATTGGCTGGAAATAGATATAGCCATAACGAACAGCTCTGTGGGAACACTGAGGTGATCCAGCTATTTGCTGTGGCTGTATTTCAGAGGGGATTGTTGCGATCACTAGATTCAATAAACACGTGCATATGTGTATGAGACGAACTGAACGACAAACTTTAAATTGTAGAGCAGCAGGCAAGATTCTGCAGACACTTGTCTCTCTCTAACTTACTGTCACTTCAGCAATTCTCAGCAAGGGTGCTGCAAAATCCTATTAAGGGTGCTATGCCACCCAGCCCCTATGTAAGGACGTAAAAGCCCTCCACCTCCCATCTTTTGCCCCACAGTACCACCTGTGGCTGCTCCTCTAGGGACTACCACCATTGCTGCCCTCTCCCACCCCTGGCAGCCATTGGGCCAGCTGCCCCTCTCCTCCAAATAGCACACTTTGCTGCAGGCAGTTCTTTTTGTATCCTCCCACACTCCCAGACCTGGTGAGAGGGGCCACAGGGGTGGTCGCCAATGCATTAGGACCTGCAGGAGTAGCCTGCACAGCAGGGACTGCCCTTTCCCTGTCAGGAATAGACCAGGGGGCAGGGAGGAGGTGAGAGAGTAGAAAGAACAGGGTATGGCAGAATCAGGTATTGCCCCACTGCCTTCACCTGGCACCAGCTAAATCAGTGATTCTTAACCTTTTTAGCTTCAAGGCATCCCTCCATATTTTTGCTGAGTTTAGATTGTTGCTCAGTGATTCTCAAATGGGGTCCCATGAAATTCAGAAAAGTTATGGACGGATGCCTTGAGGCTAAAACAGGTGAGAACCACTGATCTACTTCCTAACCGAAGGACCATCTCCCAATTCTCAACTCTTCTAAATTAGGGAGCGTCTCTAAGGGCACCTAAACACTAGAGCTATGTGAAATTTCACCGTGTGTTTCATTTTGAAGCTGTTTCGACCTCAAAACAGTGAAATCAAAATGAAACAAAAAGCATCTAAACAACTTCGAAACAAAATGAGGGCACTTAAAATGTTTTGAAAGTTTTGAAATATTTTTAGTTTTGAAGCAGCCCAGTGGTGGGAGGCAGGGGAGAGCCAGGGCTGTGCTCTGAGCAGCTCCATAGCCCCATGTAGCTCAGCCTGGCAGAGAGTGCAGCCCTGGATCTCCCCACCTCCCGCCGCTGGGCTGCACTATGTGGGGCTGGTGGAGCCGATCAGACCACAGCGTCGGCTCTGCCTGCCTCCCACCACTGGGCTGCACTCCGATCGGCTCCGCCGGCCCCACAGAGCTCAGCCTGGTGGCGGGAGGCAGAGCACAATCCCAGCACTGTGCTCCACCTCTCACCACCAGGCTGAGCTCCATGGGGCTGTGGAGCCACTTGAAGCACAGCCCAGCAGTGGGAGGCAGGCAGAGCTGGAGCTCTGCCACTGGGCTGAGCTCCATGGAGCTGCGCTGGATGCGGGATGTGCCCAGCACCATCCCAGATAACAGGAGGCTGCCGCTACCAGCAAATTTTGCTTTCAAGACTTTGAGGTGCAGTTTCTGGGAAACCTCTGCATCTGTCTCCTTGAAACTTGGCAGGCTTCATGCCTTCATAAGGGCATCCCTGCAATTTGCATCTGAATCAGGCAAGAAATGACAACATCTTAGGCATTTTCATGATTCCCCATTATAGCCTATGAGCAAAACATCAAAACAACTTTGACTAAACAAAACGGGACAGTGCTTCAAAACAAAATGAAATGAAACACTGTCTCTTTGAAACACTGAAACGGACATCAAAATGAAATGATGGTGTTTCACACAGCCCTACTATACATGTGCCAGACATCTGTTCCAACGCATGTTAGTTAGCATGCATCAGAGCAGAGGCAATTGATCGAGTCTGCTGGAGTGCCAGCAGGCTCTGCATCACATGTATGCGGTGTCCCCATGCTTCAAAATGGCAGTGGGGCTGCTTTAACTAAAGCTCAGGGATTGAAGCATCATTTTGAAGCACAGGATGCTGAATACCCATGATGCTACAGCAGTCTAACCCTTGTTTACCTTTGGCATTATCTCCCCCTTATTCCCTTCTCCCCCGTTGTTTTCCTAATTTCCGCTTATTTACAATCTCACTGACCTCCTGTCACACTTTTAGCTTCTTTCATTCCTTGGAGTCTCAGAACAGCAGAGACTTCTTATGCCAGAACAAGGGTGCTTGTGCCTGAAAGCTTGTAAATAACTTATTGCCAACTACTCAGTTGGTCTAATAAAATATATCACATCTACCCAAAGAACCTTGCCTGCCTATGTCCTTAGACCAACACAGCTCCAACCAAACATCTTGCATGATGCTGTGGGCACTTAAATTAGAGGAACTCTCAGAGCCACACTAATTAAAGCGCACCCCCTACCTCTCCACGTTGGATCACATGTAAACATAGGTGATGCATAGGGGGACACCACTGGCAACAGCTGTGGGTGGTCCTCACTCACTGCTTGCCACCATGTCCCCCTCCCCCCAGTTGCAGGAGGCACCAGTCATTCATGTGTGCAAAGATGCCCTAAATTCCAATTTTGATCACTAAAGGACCACTTCTCTACTCAGCTTGAGCAAATTAGTAGTCTAGTGCAGCTGGTCAGAATGGGATCCTGCGCTCCTGAAAGCAAAAGCTGCAACAGGCAGACAAACAGTTCATTTTTAATTAAGCAATCCACTTCAAATGAAGCAGGTTGTCAACTATCCCAATATGAAAAATCCAGGTTCTTCTGGGGTTGTTTCATAATGCCAATACAAAATGGGCATCACAAAGTGGGCCTCTGTTCAGAAGAGCAAATATATTCAATGATGGTGCTTATATTCATCATTAAAATTAAGCATGTACTCAATTCTGTTGAACATAAGTGCATAGTAGAAGCTAAGCATGTGCTTAAGTGCTCTCCAAAATCAGAACTGAATTCTGACATTAGCAATCATCCATTTTTTTACCATTCAATCTACATTTGTGAACCAAAGGATAATTTCAAGATAATTAACTAATGCTGGGGAAGCATTTTTACATTCTCAAACAGAAGGATAACCTTTCATCTCGCTTTCATTATTATTTGTCCTCTTCAGTACAAAATAGATCCAAGTTATTCTTTTTTAATCAAAAACATGCTTATATACATACATAGATTATTTACCATATTTACTCAAATCCATTCATTTTGGATTTGAGTACAATGCAGAGGGGCAGGCAGCTGCTGTAGTTGTATCTGTGACCCAGACTTGGAGTCAGAGCTGCAGCTGCTCCATCCCTGCCACCTGCTTCCAGCAGTCCTGGCCTTCTCCACCCTGGGGCACGTAGGATATGGTGACTCTGGCTACTACCCACTAAGGTAGTAACAGTTGTGGTGTTGGCAGCAGCTCTAGCTTTGGCACTTTCTCTGACCCTATCCTAAGGGTCCAGGGCTCGGACCAGAACCAGGGATACAGCCATCACCACCACTGCAACCATTGCTGCTTGGGTGGGTGGTGGCCAGAGTCACCATGTACTCTGTCCCAGCTGGAGTAGGGCCAGAACTGGATTCACAACTGAGGGTAAGTGGCAGTCACAGGTGGGGCAGGCAGCAGAAGGGGGCCCAAGTGACTAGAGGCAAAGTGCAGGGAGGGGCAGGCACCTTGAAGAGGTAGGTGGCAGGGGGGATAAATGGTGGGAACGACAGGTGGAAGGAGGCATGGTGCGGGGGGGGGCAAGGGCAGGGGACAGGTTATTTGACCACCCCCTGCCGCCTGTCCGTCTACCGCTGCCTCCCTGATGTTGCTTTCCCAACTGCAGTAGTAAGGGGGAACCAATTTACCAAAACTCTCCAATAATTAGATTCTATACACGGAAAATTATAACAAACTTGTACCTTATCCATGTACAGAATCTTAGTATTGGGGGTCATCTTAAATCTGAAATTGTCTTGGATTTGGGGGAATACAGTATTGATGTCTCTAATTATAATTGATAGCCTTCAAGAAAGTTTAGAGATTTAGTTGAAAAGTGCAAATGTTGAATTAAAAACTTGGATGGACCTTTTACAAATATCAGCCTTCTTGAAAGATTGAGGCTGGAACCTAATGAAAGTAAACATTTTCAACCTTCAACATGCAATTCTAGTTACAACTAAAAGTATTGGCATATGGAGTTAAAATAGAAAAAATATATACATAAGTTATCAAGTCAAAAATATATACATAAGTCATTTTGTATAACTTCTACATTTGAAAACATTTAATTTGTGGAGTAAAAAGTGTAAGTTAACCGTTTTATCTCAGTCGATTGACTTATCCTTAGAATGTAGCTGAAGTTCCATGGAAATAAGTTATTTGGTTCCTTGGAAACAATTAAATTGAATCAATTTCTAGTTATCTTTGGTCATGTACTTAAAATTAACTGCAAATCTTTTCCTTTTATTCCATAACTGGTTTTCAACTGAAGCAATGATAATGCATTTATAAATTTTGAATGTTTGTTTAGATTTCATATTATCATTTGAAAACTTCCCTGATATTCTGTGCAGTTGTGTGGCATTGATTTCTGAATAAGCTGCTAAGTCAAGGTGTGATCAGTTATACAGACAGGCTCACTGCACTTCTTTATATCGGAAATATCCCTGGAGGCTTTTGCCATTTCTCAGTGTCATAGATGTTAATCTTTATGGGTCTAAAGCCCAAAATGACTAAATGAACAGTATCTCAATAACCTCAAATTCATCATACAGTACCTCCGAGAAATGGGGTACAGTTAAAGAGCCTTTACAGTGCCCTGGTATAGCTGCAGAGGTACGAGTCTTGTTGTGATCATTGGGTTCAATAAAGGCATATAATGAATGAGAAGAACTAAACAACTTCAACTGTGGAGCAACAGGCAATCTCTGCAGACTCTTTGTCCCTCCCTCTAAAACTGGTAACTCCAGATACTACCAAACTGAGGGACTGTCTCCCAATTTCCAACTCTTCTAAATTAAGAGTGTCTCTAAATTATAACTTTTATCACTACATCTTTACTTTTAGCAATAACTACAAAAATCAATTAATGCCAAATCAATTAACACACAGCTGCAGACCATACTCAACCGAGTGGCTGAGGGCAACTTCCTGAGGAATAGCCAGCATGGGTTTGTTGCGGGTAAGTCTTGCCTGACCAATCTCCTCTTTTTCTATGACCGGGTGACATATCACCTCGAGAAGTGATTGACGTCACTTTATCTCGACTTTAAAAAAGCTTTCGATCTGGTAGCCCATGATTGCCTTATCAAAAAACTGGCCAACTATGGCCTCAGCTACATCACAGTCTGCTAGCTGGGGAACTGGCTTCAAGGCCGGATGCAGAGAGTGGTAGTTGACAGAAGTCAATCATCATGGTGCGCTGTGACCAGTGGTGTCCCCCAAGGCTCCGTCCTTGGGCCTATCCTCTTCAACATCTTCATTAACGATGTGGACACTGGAGTTAGAAGCAGACTGAACAAATTTGCTGATGACACCAAACTCTGGGGTAAAGCGCCCACACCCGAAGACAGGATAGTGATTCAGGCCAACCTTGACAGGCTTGGAAAATGGGCGGATGTAAACCTGATGGCCTTCAACTCTGAAAAAAGCAGGCTCCTACCCTGGGGGTGTTTAAGAGGAGGTTAGATGAACATCTTGCTGGGATCATTTGACCCCAGTATTCTTTCCTGCTATGGCAGGGGGTCGGACTAGATGATCTGCTCAGGTCCCTTCTGACCCTAGAAACTATGAAACTATGAAATGGAAGGTACTCCACCTTCGGAAGAAAAACCCGCAGCATGCATATAGACTCAGCAGTGCTACGCTCGCTAACACCGGCCGAAAGGGACTTGGGGGTCATAATTGACCACAAGACGAATATAAGACATCAATGCGATGTTGCAGATGGCAAAGTGAGAAAACCTTTGGCTTGCATCCATGGATGCTTCTCCAGAAAATCCCAGGATGTCATCCTCCAGCTGTACTCGACCTTGGTGAGGCCACAGCTGGAGTACTGCATGCAATTCTGGGCTCCACAATTTAAAAAGGATGTGGAGAAGCTTGAGAGAGTCCAGAGGAGAGCCCCATGCATGATCAGAGGGCAGGAGAACAGGCCTTATGATGAGAGGCTGAGAGCCATGGGACTATTCAGGCTGGAAAAGCACAGGATCAGAGAGGACCTGGTGGCAGCCTAAAAGTATATAAGGGGTGTACATCAGGATCTGGGGGAACATCTGTTCATCGGAGCGCCCCATGGGATGACAAGGTCTAACAGTCATAAACTTCTCCCAGACCATTTCAGGCTGGTCATAAGGAAGAAATCCTTTACTGTTCAAGTCCCCAAGCCCTGGAACAGACTGCCTCCAGACGTGGTGCAAGCACCTACTCTGGACTCCTTTAAGAGGCAATTGGACATATATCTTGCTTAGATTGTGAGACCCCAGCTGATTTCCTGCCCTTGGGGTAGGGGGCTGGACTCGATCTTCTGAAGTCCCTTCCAGCCCTAATGTCTATGAAAGATTACTAGTATATTATTCTGAAGTGTGTCTTTGCCACTCACTTTCCTATTACCTCTTTGCAGCAGCTGTTTTAACAAGTCACTGTCCATGCTTACAGGAGGGCACCTTGATCACGTTGTACCTTTTTGCACTTTACACAAAGTGCTTAAAGTTACAGTGTCATCAATGCTAACAGACACTGAGTGTTTGATGGTGGGGGCCGAGTGCTGCCATGCACTGCCTGAGGTCAGGAGGCAGGGGGATCTGTAGCCTGCTACTGAAGCTAATCAGCCTGATCACTGCCTAGCTACTCCCCTTCTCCTGCCTGCCAGATGGCTACAAAGAGCCACCCATGATTCATTCCCTAGTACAGGGAGGAGGGGGGCAGTGTGAGGGCAGACCAGGGAGTGTGACCCCTCCCTGCAGGTGCCATTCAGGGCACCCCCGCCCGCAGTCACTACCCAGATGTTTCCCCTCTCCTGCCTGCTGGCTGGCTGTACAGGGAGGAGACTCTCTGCCTTCTCCCTGTGGCGGACCAAGGGTATAACACAACTCTTGTAGAGAACTGTATACAAGTTTACTAAGGTGCTCTAATTTAGAGCACCTTCATAAACTACCTGATTTAATGAGGGTTACTTTTTCACATGATTGGCCATTTTAAAAGTGATCTGCAGCCAGGCACGTGTGTTATGACATGTCTGTAGAGCTCTTTTAGGGGCCAGATCACGCAAAAAGTGTCAATTCTGTCTGTACCCTGTGAGATTTTCAAGAGGTTTCAATTTTTTTCTCAGACCAACAAAGTATCATAGTATCATAGCTTTTGATAGCTATGCTTCCACACACAGCACAAAGGTCATTTAGCTATAGACTGCTAAGGCTCTTTCTGCATGATATTATTTGCATTTGTGTCACTGGATATATTTCTTCCCATAAGACAGGGTTGCTTCTTGTGTTCTGGAACAATTGGTTTCTTCCTGAGAAGATTGTACAGATTTGGGCTCTGATGGCCAAGAAAATCATCAGGAGACATGGATGTTTTGTCTTTCTATTGGGGTGTTGATTATAGCTGTTTTGCTCTAAGGACATAGGCAAACAAGGCTCTTTGGGTAAATGTAATATCTCTTATTAGACCAATTAAATAGTCAGAAAAAATTCTGTACAAGATTTCAGGCACAAACACCCTTCTTCAGACGTAGGGAGAGTCTGCTGATGTTTGTGCAGTCTTCTGGGTGCAATAGAAGCTTAAGGCAATATGGAGGTCTGTGAAAATGCAAATGTGTGGCAGAGAAAAATCAAAGAGTATGGGAGTTAATAGGTGCGAGACAGATAGATGGGGATGTGGGGGGAAGAGGGGAATGTTGACCAGTGATAAAATGTGACTGGTAAAATGCAGAGAGGTTACCTGGGGTTATTGGATGTCAGGTAGGCTATAATGTACCATAAATCCAATGACTATATTTGGTCCCTGATTTTTTGTATCCAGTAGATTTATGAAGTAAAGTTTGTAGGCTCATCTATGAAAGGTTTTGTAAAATCCCCTTTGAGGATCAAAAATGAGAAATCAGAGAGAGGGATTCTTGTGAAAAATGTGCACTCACTGGTAACTGGGTATTTCAGTCTTTGAAAGATTTTCAGTGTGTGTTCATTTTGGTACACAGTTGTTGTTTGGTTTCTCCTCCTTAGTTTCCATCAGGGCATTCAATACACTGAATGAGATGTATTACATTTCTGGAGGTGCAGGTGTAATATCCAAGATCTTACACCTTCTTAATGTCCTTCTATAAGCACACACATAACAAGATTATGTTTCTCACAAGATGCCAGACCCAAAATCACCTTCCAGGATACCACCATACATAGGAGTTTGTACTCTGTTTTTATACTGGATGCTAGCAATGAAGATATCCTTTTTCACTGGCAGATGTATTCCTGAAAAGCCAGTTGTTTTGATGTTTGTTGGACTTACTTTTCATCTCAATTTTAATTTTACATATTCATGCTATGGTAAAATATTAACTTGAGCTCCTGTGTCCAATTTAAATAAAACCATGTTCTTTGCACTTACACTGGAAAAGCCAGTCCCCCTCATTGATTTTCCACCATACCTATTAAAAATCTTCCAGTGCATGTTCAACTGAGTGCCCTTGAGATTTATGTGCTTGAGTTCTGAAGCACTTGGCAAAATTGTTCCTCTTGTTACAGATAAAACAGAGGTTTCCTTGCCAATGGAAAATTTCACTGAGTGAGGTGGCTTTTTCAGGCCACATTCTTTCATGCCTATTGGATGAACATCCCCTTTAGAAGCATTCAGTTCTGCAATGTAAGCCTTCACATTTTCCATTTTATTTTTCAATTTAGAGCTTAGTCTTTCACACTCTTTCTTACTGGCCATGCCTGACACCATGTTGTAATCACTGGGTTCCATAAATACAGGCGTATAATGAATGAGAAGAACTGAAAAAACAAACTAATTGCAGAGCAGCAGGCAACCTTTGCAAACCCTTTGTCCCTCTCTAACTCCAGCTACTACCTGAGGGATCTCATCTCCCAATTTCCAACTCTAACTTAAGTGGTATTGCTAAATTATAACTTTTATCACTACAAATCTGAGACCTACTCTTAAGAGCCATGGCCCAGCTGAACCTGCAGTAAATAAGTACATCAAGAGCATAACTGAAGGGGAGCAACTAGGGCAGCAGCCCCAGATGCTTCCTTTGTTGAAGGACCCAAAAATAGCTGCCATCATAGCAGCAGTTGTACACACCAACATGATCACCACTGCTGCAGCCAACACAGCTCTGTGCATCATGGCTGCTTTGCTATGCCTCTGATGTACCTGGTCATTTGGCCTGGCTGTCAAAGACAGACAGATATGGTACTAGCCACTTCCCTTCCTTGTGTGCCCCTGGCTACACAAATTGATATGATTTAACCACATTAGCCCTAAGGGTCACTAGGCCTGGGGCCTCAACCTACCAATTTACAAGCTGTATTCATATAAACCAAAATACAATGGGTATCTAGATCCAAATCAAGTCAAGGCCCACAAAGAGATTTTTGGATACTAAATGTACAAATTAACTTGCTTCTTGCATCTTAAAACTCCTTCCAGGAAATGTTAGCCTCTCTACTGTATAAACAGCAAAATAATTTAAAGCCTCTAAAAATCTATAATTGTTCACATCTTAATGCGTTACGTTGTTACATCTGTAAATGAAGCCATAGTACCGTGGAATTATGACATCAGTAAATTATATGTAGTGAAGCAAAATGATAGTCCTAAATTATCCAAGTGCTATCCATACAATGAAATCTTGATACTTTACATTAATAAATATTTCAAGTGTAATAAACTCTTACCTAGACTGGTAAAATAAGCATTAACTAAAATGTGAAAAACAATATATATTTAAACACCACTCAATGAAGACGGCATTTAGAAACCTATTGCATGTCATGGCTAGCCAAAAGAACAGAGATCTGTTAAAATTTTGCACACCTTGAATTTTTCCACACTTATAGGCACAAAAACTAGGATGATACAGAGTTCCAAATAATTAAAATTTCAGTACACTACCATCTGCAGTCTAGTCTTATTATTAAGCACTGGACTGGGATGCAGGAAACTTGGGGTTTATTCCTAGCTTTCTACAGACATCCTATGTGACTGTGGGCAGGCTACTGAGGTCCTGATTCACAGCGAGGTACTTATGCATATGCTTAACTTTAATATACAAATAGTTTTTAAAATGTAGTACTTGAAAGTACTTACGTTTAGGTCTCTTTTTAAACACCTTGCTGAGTCAGTGTCATATCCCACTATAGATTTCATAGACATTAGGCCTGGAAGGGATGTTGGAAGATCATTGAGTCCAGCCCCCCACCCAAAGGGCAGGAAGTCAGCTGGGGTCATAGGATCCCAGCAAGATAAGCATCCAATTTACTCTTGGATGGCCTCTTTAATAAACTTTTATAAGATCTTCCCCAGGATAGAAGTCAGGCTGATGGGCCTACAGTTAGCCAGATCCACTTTCCTCCCTTTCTCGAAGATAGGCACCACAATGGCCTTCTTCCAGTCTTCGGGCACTACACCAGAGCACCAGGAGTTTTCAAAGATCTGTGCCAGAGGCTAGGCTATGACGCTCGCCAGCTCCTTGAGTACCCTGGGGTGTGATTGTCAGGGCCAGCTGACTTGAAGGTATCCATCCTGTCAAGGTTTTCCTTCATGAGTTCAGCATTAATGGAGGGCAGGGGATTTCCCTCACCCAGACCGCCCTGTCCCATGGTGGGTATGGGCATCCCATGGGACTGATGAAAGACTGATGCAAAGTACCCATTTAATAGGTTGGCTTTTTCCTGGGTGTTATGTTGCCCTTGCTTTTCCTCCGGCTCCCCACTATGCCTTGCATCCATACCTACTCTATAACCTGTCTTATCCAGTTAGATTACAAAAAATCAGATGGTATGTTTTCCAGTGCAAAAGACTTCTGATCTCTTCTAGAGTTTGTAGTCACTATAATAAAATAATTAAGTACACTGTACCCTTGATATCAAAACTGTTCCTGACTCTTTAAAAACATGTTTTGAAAAGGACACCGTGTCATTGTACTATAAAGGAAGTTGGACAGTTTTCTAATTCATTTCAGGGCATTTGTAGCACAACCAAACATCAGTAATAGTTATGATCAGATTAATAAAAGCTTTTCCAATCTTCTTTTTCCTGGCTGTTTTTCTCATTTACTAGAGGAGGCACATCCAGGTACATTGCCATTCTATTAACCTTATTTTCTTTACATTTAGGAATAGTTATCAATTCTTCTGTTTCTGTTCAGCAGCCTACCTGCCATTGCCTAATATAGTTGTCCAAGACCTTGTTTTTAATTATCACCGAATACAGGGCTTTCTAATGTTCAATCATCTCTCAAGTGCACTGAACCAGATACTAATAATGCAAACTGTTGGCTTCACTAAGAACATGTCTATTTGTTTACTTCAATTCCTACAGCCCCATTCTAATGATCCTGTACATGTTATAGTATGTAAAAAATATTATGTAAAAGATTCATGAAAAAATAAGGCCTTTATTAGCATGCTTACACTGGATCTTCCCTTACTCATTTCTTTTTCTGTTAATAAGAATACTTATGCAGTAAGGAACTACTTACATCATGGGGGTAGGTGATGAGATCAGGTCTTTTCCAACAAAGGCCACCATTGATCCATCAAATCATCCATTGATAACAGTAAAAACACAAGCCAAACCAAATCCATTTTCTTCCTAACCCACTCTGCCCAGATGCCTAAGAAAAATAGATGAGCTTTGCAGTATGTCCAGAAACTTAACAAATCTGTGCTGTGGTAGGCCAAAGAAAGGAAGTCTTAAGTCAGACAGTTGAAGCTCCTCTGTGCACCAGAAAAGAGATAACTGGAGGCAGCTCCCTACTTCCCTTGTGATAAGGTATTTAGCAGAATTTGCAGATTTGTTAGAAACTGACAGGGCCACACTGTAAGTACTTCTGCCATGGTCTTGCACTTGGCAACCTCAACCATGCACTTTAGCAACTGCGCCACGCTAGCCCGCAACCATTTGAGTTAAAGGATTGTCCCTTCTAACATCACTCTAATAATATTCAATACAGCATGACCACACAGGCCCTTTTCTCAGATAATCATGTTTTATATATGTCTGTATAGACCTAAACAAATAGCTTGAACTCCATCACAATACTAAATGGTAACCCAATTATATAGCACTAGCCCCAGATCCTGCCTGCATGATGCTTTGCCTATGAAAAAAAATTGCAGTTACCAAATATTCCCAAACTATAGAGCCATACAAAGGTCTATAAAGTAATGTAATATCTAACATTTGCATTTTTAAGTGTAAACCAAAAGTCTCAGTGATCATGTTAACCAATACAAATGTGTCTTACTGACATGGTGTGTAGTTTAAGAACAAATTTAAAATGTTTAAATGTCCATTTCTTCCATTATTTGAAATCAAATCAAATCAAATCCAAAGCTTTGAATACTTTCTTCATTTTTCCGGGGAGTTAAAAAAGAGAAAAAGAAAAATCCTCACAGCACTTTACTTGTGGGGAGGGGGTGTTTCGTTTTTCTTAGGGGAGGAGAAATAAGTATTTTATTTGATCAAATCTGCAGAATCCACCACAGTCAAAATGCTACCAAACTGAGAATATTACTTGTGCCATCTTATAGCTGATGCAAAACCAAGGAGGAGAGAGGTAACTATTTTTCTCTTCAGTGAACACCAAGTTCCAGCAGAGGACCTTCCTCAGAGGTATATGTTTTCCTCTAGGACATACAACGTATCTAGTGGCAATAGAAATTTGACAACTCTATCCACTCAAGCAAGTTGATCATTAAGACTAAGCATTTCTTAACTGTCAAACTAAAACATGAAGCTACAACTAATAAACTGTATTTTGCTCTGAACTGTCTGCCAGAAAAAAAAAAAATACAAAAGAGGACTTCCAAACCATAAATAATATTTTTGCAGTCATGCTTGCATCCTTATTCCTGAAACCAATTTAGAAAACAATTGGACAGGCCACCCTGGGAATAAAGAATCATTTGCCATTAGACTTTAATGTGTGATTACTTAGTAATGTAATTGAAAGCATGACTGTAGCGCACTGCCAGTTTTCTATTGCCAAGAGATTACATCATAAATGATACAGAGGATTTCAAACCATTTTTTTATTCCATATTTGTTGTGACAAGTTTTACTTAATATTTGCATCCATTTTTCATTTTCAAGCATTGCACAACTAAGGGAAGCTCTCTCAATGTCAGATTTGCTGGCTATAATCAAAACAATTAATCGCAATGATTATCGCGTGAAAGATGCAGTGCAGGCTGGTAGCATCTCAGCATAAGTATATACATGGACACATGGGTGCATTCATAACCAATTAATGGCAGCCTTCAAGCCTGTAATGGATCAGATACAAAACAAAGGGCTAGTTAACTCACTTGCCATAACCTTGTGTTATTCCATGGATGTTAATAGAGCTATGCTGATTTACATCAACTGAGGATCCAGTCCAAGGTGTACGCTATTTAGTTTTCATTAGCTGAGCAGCTGGTCCCACATGTTGTGTTGACCACAAAAGTTTGTATAAAGTTCATGTTCACTGAGACAAGTCCAATTCATAAAGCCTCTGCTCTCCTTTTTACATCCCCTCTCCCTCAACCAAAGCTCCCAGTGACTTTCAGTAAAGTCAAGGGACAGCAGCTGGCTACCAGTTTCAGGACTGGATGCACCACAAACTTTAACTGAGTAAAAACTAAGGGGCCAATCCATGACATGATCTTTATGCAGAGACTCTACATAGATCCAATACAGGGCATCTATACATGTACTCTGGGTTGAGGAAGAGGAGGTGTTTTAATTAAAACAGATCTCAGGAGCCACTCCAATTAAAATGCCCTCAGCATCTCATGTATTCAGCATCCCACATTTCAAAATGGCAGCACATGTGCTTTTAAGCTTGTTCAACACGTTTTTGTTAAAGTACCCCCACCGCCGTTTTGAAACATGGGGATGCTGAATATACAAGAAACTGCAGCAAGCTGGAGCATTCCATTTCGAACCGACTTGATTAATCGAGTGCATCGGAGCACGTGTAAAAGTGCCCACATGAATCTACTTTGACATTCCTGATGAGCCCATCTTGCTAAGAAATCCCCACTGGAGGAGAGTCCCAAAAAGCAGCCACTGGCAAGAAGATTCAATAGAGCTTTGCTGCCAGGAAGCTTGCCTACGCAAGTCTTGGACTCTGACAAAACCCCAAATAACAATGTAAATTTTAAGGCCTGACCTTCCTGGTGCTTTCTAGTCCCCTGGACACAAAATCTGATGAATTCTGAGGTGGTGAAACCTGAAGTGGTTCTTTCTTCCTTTAGTCCCTCCTCACATGCTCTTCAGCAAGAGGGGTACATCAGCACCTGAGTAAGGACTCTGGGATTTGGCTGTACTTTGCTTTGGCCTTTTTCCTTTTTCCTTTCTTATTGTGCCTCAAATGACCACAGGTGAGAAAAATCTCAGAAAACTGGGAAGGTCTTTAAAAAAAAGTGGAGGAGGTGAAGGGTATTGTTTAAAGTAAACTCTGTCTCTCCTTTGTTCCAACATTCTCCATTTACCCAAGTCACGGAAAAACAGTGTAAAACAGGAAAGCAGTATAAAAATAGGAAAACTTCCTTCCAAAGGCTTACCCTGGTCTAACTTTCCCTCAATTAAAAGACATAATTGCTTTTTCAGAGGCTTCCATTCAACAGTAAAATACAATTCATTTTTCAAAAGAGCAACTTTTTATTACAAGACTTCTCATAACACATACTTGCTTCCTGGCTGCTTTTACATAAGGGTCCTAAACTCTTTTCACAGTATTGAATGATTGGAACAAACCAGATTACCTCCTTCTAATTTGTCCTTGTGACCTACTGTAAACGTTAATAAAGGGATATTTTCTGCCTGTAGCTCTGTTTTCACTGTAGAAAACTATGTCAGTCACATTAAAATACTTTTAACCTATTCGGTTCATGATTGTGGAAGTACCAGAGCCTTCTGGGCTTTGTAATATAATAGTACCCCTTTATCACATTGAATGGTTTATTGGAACCAGCTTGTACAGATGATTTAGTTTACCATAGTGAAGCCACAACTGGAGGGCTGTAATCCCTGTTTGGGGACCCTTCTGTTATTCTCTTAATGTAAGGGAGTTTGATCTGGGGAGGGGCACTGTTTGTTTGGTGTTGGGTTTTTGGAGGTGGGGGGAGCAGGGAGGGGGTATTGGTCTTTATTTTCTTTTTGCTAAATGAGTTTTCACCTGATTTGATCCATTATTTTTTTTAATCTAAATACAGCTTTGAGCCAAGTGGTGGGCTGAATGTGCAAAGGGGCCAAATGCACTACATTAGAAAATGGCTGTTTCTGAGTCACTTTCATGAACTTAAATAATAGGACATGTGTCAGCTGGGTCCTTTGATGATGGTGCCATAAAGAAATACCTACCCTTTGCATCAGATTGCACTCAACTGATGTGATGACTTCGATGGATACTTTGTGATATTTCATGGAACTTCTTCATATGATACTAATCTTATAACAATTTTCACTGCTGGTTTCATAACAGGATTCTGCATTTAGCTAAACATCAAGTAAATTAGACAAAACAATCTCTTTGAGAATATGTAAGAAATTTACTTCTACATGATTTTATTATGACAATGTTTGAAATGCATAACTATTTTAAATTCTACATTATTGTTTGTATTGGCTAAATAAAAAAAGGGCACCCACCCAGGCTCTGAATAACCTGAACAGATTTGAAAGACAGAATTCAGACCTGACATGCTCTAAACACTCAGCCCAATGACAGCAGTATCCCAGCATCTACACAGATATAGAAAATATAATCATAAGCCCCACCAAAGATAACACTACAGACCAGTCCAACATCACATTTCTCCCAACCCAAGGCAGAACAGAGAGAAAAGAATCGATGTTATACTCTTGGAATTTTTCTTTCTTGGACTGAGGGAACTGTCTATTCAGAGTTCTGGTGCTTGCTTTCCTATTTCTCTAACCTTCTTTTCTTGACATACCCATACCCTCTTAGGCTTAGGGTTTGAATCACTGAATTAGGCAATGATTCAATGGGCACAAGCTGGATCACCTCATGACAAATTGAAAAAAAAAAATAGCCAAATTACAGACTTTCAAGGAAGTCAATTGCTACTATTAGTTGATGTAGGGCAATGATGGCCTAGAAGTTTTTTTTGCATCCATTTTAATCGGAGAGACTTCTCTAAACTAATCTACTTCATAAATAACTTAGAAAACCAAATAAAAGCAACAGCTGAGATATTGACCATGAAGCTACAAGATAAATAAAAAAAACCCCACACAATATTTATATGAAAGCAAAGCATTCAACAACTGTCGGTTCTTATGAAAATTACCTTTGCAATATTGCCAAACTCAGTGAGCACTTATGTCATCTGCCAAACAAGGACTAGCTGTGAACATTAGATATGTAGGGGCTGGACTGATCTAGGCTGAACACATGACATTTCAGAATAATTTTCTTCCAGTACTTGACCTCTCCTGATCAGAAGTTACAAGTTTGGCTGGAATTTGTCAAAATTGGGTAGTTTTTATTATATGGACAAATTTCTGCCAGGGACACAGTGGCAACTGAGACTACTGGATACTTTATTCTACTGAACTCCAATCACATGCAAATCTGGGTTCACAAAAGTTATAAGGCAAGGATGTAATTCCACTTGACCATGTAAGTTCCAGTATGTAAATTAGATTTGGCTAGTTCTGCACAACAGAGCTATCAAATGAATTGGTGAAAGGTATCAGAAGAAACCAGATACAACAGCCTGAAGTAAAGCACAGTTAGTTTGTCAAACATTATAAATACAATTTTGTTGACTTAAAAAAAAAATTATCCGTGCCAGTTTGTCCAAATTTGAAGAATTACCAAGGCATGCTAGCTTATGACTCACAAGTTTTGTCATAGTTAGGAGTGTATGGAATTCATTAAACAAATATTCTGAAATTTTGTGGGATCCATTTTTGTACAACAAACCATAACAGTTTTTACATTTTTTCTTATATTGGCTGTTTTTGTTGTTATCATTACATCAGCACAGGGATGGGCGGGGAGGAACGTAACTTTTTCATTTAATCCTCAATTCAAAAAAGAGGACATATTTCTCCAGTTCAAAACATATACAGCCCACCAAAATACAGAAGTATCCTGTTCTGTTCCTATCAAATCACTACTTGCATGAATCATTACTTAAATAGGAGCTGACCAAGAAATACACACTGGATGCATCTTCATATGCAATTAATGCTCATCAACAAACTGAGGCAGACATTGCACCAGAGTTTATTGCTCTCAGGCACGCCTAGGACTACAGCACGTTGAGCTGGGTTTAGGCAGTGCCAGTTGGCAGAGGATCTGGGTGGTCAGCTTGCCAGCGTGGGCCTGCTCCAAACTGACTCAACATGCTGTGGAAAAGCTGGCTAGGTCATGAGGGTGCTTCACTGTGGGGATAGCCAGCAGGCAGCCCCCACACTGAAGCACCCTTCCTGTTCCAGCCAATTCCATCAGCATCTACAGGTGCCTTGCTACAGAGTAAAAACCTCTGCCACAGGTTAATACCTGTAACACAAGTATCACATAATTAATTAGTTTTCTCCATCCTATCAGCACTGCATGTGTACATGCTGAGATGTTTACTGATGAGCTAATTAGTAGGGGTGTGCGAAATGGGCCCTATGCAATTCCGATTCAGATTTGGCCCGAATCAGGAACAGTGATTCAATTCATTGATTCAGATCACTGTTCCTGATTTGATTCAGCTGAATCTGAAGCTTTGATGATGATTCAGAGAATCAGCAATTCGGCCATAGACACAGCTTTAAATGTTTTTTTCTACATACCTCAAGGTATCAGGCACAGCCCATGAATGCTGCGATGCTGGACAGATCCCACAGGAGCATGGTGGGGGGGCCCCTGCATACTTGGTGGTGAACCTGGAAATGGACCAGCATTACTTCCGGTCCACTTTTGGGGCCACCAGAGAGCATGCTGGGGACCCCCACATCCCGCAGCTTGGTGATCAGCCACAGGGGTACCCTGGATGACCCCCCCCCCGACCCAGGAGGCACTGGTCACTGAGCTGGGGAGGGTACAGGAAGGGTCCCCATGCACATTCCCTGGCAGACCAGAAAGTGGACCGGAAGTGCTTCTGGTCCACTTCCAGGTCTACTGCTGAGCGCGTTTGAGACCACCCCCCCAAAACACTCTTGTGGAATGCTCCATCCACCCCAGCTCCGCAGCACTCATGAGCTGCCTGGTACCTTGAGGTATGTAGAAAAAACATTTAAAGCTGTGTCTATGTCCAAATCTCTCCAAATCAATTTGGCAGGTTCCAGTTCAATTCAGAGAAAATAAAGGGTTTCCTGATTCGATTCATATTCGGAGATTCGGCTACTGAATCAAATCAGCAACCAAAGCTTCACACAGCCCTACTAGGCAACTTCACAGTAAGCATCTCATGCAGACGCAGTCATTGACTTCAACAATAAATAAGTACATAAATAGATAATAATAATGAAACCATCCTGGAAAAACCTGGTAGACCTCTCATTCCATCATTTCATTACTGAAATATTTTTTTCTTCAAGATATTAAATAGGTAGGCTTCCCTCTGAAGCTTTCAATTGGAGGCAGAGGGTCTGGTCCTTAGCTGGTATATAGGCATCTAATCCTGTTGAATTTGAGGACCATCTAGTGACTTGAGTAGACCTTTACTAATTTACACTAGCTGAGGATCTAACTCAGTGAAAGTTGCATGAAAACAAGAACACTTTACTACGTCTGACCATGAAAGAGCCTATGGAACTTTTTTAAATGATACCATTTACTTCAGCGATGTATTTGGTAGCCTTGTTGGTCTGAGATGAGAAGAAATGCAAAAATCCAGAACTCTTGGTTCAGAGATTATACCAACTGGGAAAATTGCAAAAAAGACAAGTTCCCAGCTGGTCTAATAAAAGGTATCATCTCTGAACCAAGAGTTCTGAATTTTTGCATACCATTTACTTTAACACTTGTGCCAAATTATGTACCAGACAGCTACATTTCATGTATCAAAAATTCCCTCTGAAGTCTGGATTGGAGAAACTATTGTAATTTCCTATCTAGGACTGTTGTATACCATTGATCTGTGCTGTTAAACAGCTGCTGTGTTTTGTCCCAGAGACAGGATATACTTCAGTGGTGCATGAGGTGATGCCTGTGTATATGGTTTGTGGTTAAGACTGCAAATGTCTTTACCATCGTTCAAGATACAGAGATGCTATGTAAATGAGAGGTATTCAAATACAGTATAACCTCATAAATCCAGCATGCTTGGGACTGAGCACCTGCAAATTTGAGAATTCCAGATTTTTTAAACCAGACCAGCAGCTGGTCCTGGAGGAGTGGCTGCACATGGGCTGGCAAGACAGGGAGGTGGATGGCAGTGGCAGCTGCCACGTGCAAGCTTCCCCCTCCACTGCTCCAGGACCAGCTGCCACTACTCCCCAACACAGTATATTTTTTTAAGTGCCAGATTTTCGAGAATTCTGGATTTATGAGATTATACTATTTATTTTTCTTTGCCATGGAGCAGAACTGAGCTTTACAAGTATAAAAAGCCTTCTCTACACTGCAGTAGCTTCTTCTAGACATAATATTCACTATGTTACTATTTCTAACACATCTCTAATGTTAGTACCAATTGTGAAAGTGCTACTGTAGACATGGTACCAGTCTTGACCAGGGTCCTTGTCTGAGTCTGTCCTATTCTAGGTAAGCTAAGGCTACATGGTGGCAAAAAATACAATGTCTTGTCCATAGTAACACTCCCATTGTAACTGCCTCTCTCATGTACAATTTCAGTTTTGACAAATTGGTATTGGTATTTTCCATTGGGAGGGGCAGGGTAGAAAACATCATTAGAAAGTTCATGGGTATCCCTCTAGTTGAAATCTTAGAATGCCAATGCACCCCCTTTAAAAAAGTTCTTTCAATTACTCTTCTATGACCTTTAGATTCTTAATTTACTCATTTGGCGGGGGTCACTGACTTCTAAAAGGCAGAAGTGTATGATTTTGTTTCATTTAAAACAGTACAAATTCTAACATACCAACCCCGTAAAAATTACTTCAGACATGTTTACTACGACTGCATTCTGTTCCCATGCTCTGCTGCAATAAACAAATGACTTCTGATTTAATATCTTCTAAAAATGTTGGATTTGATGCTGACTATATGGCTTTGGCACATCAGAGAAATGGATGAATTTATTTCATTTAATACTTTCCCATAATTTAAAATGTAACCTTTTAGGTATTTTTATGATTTCAGACACTGTGACATAGATGACAACATTAATATCACTGTTTTTGTCACTAAAATCTATATCAAAGACATTAGTATAGCCACAAACTGAGGCAGTTTTTCAAGGAAGTTACTAATTGTATTTGCTTCTCTGAATGAAGTGCAGCAACATTAATATACAAGACTAGAAAAATAATGAAAATTCAGAGAAGACATAGAAAGGCACTTCTGTTTGTGGGGGGAAATAGAGTTTATTTTTAAATTGAAAATGCTAGGCATTCCCAGTAACAAATCTACCATTTTTTAAATTTTAGCTTTTATTGTATAATGATAACAAACCAAATTTTTCAGTAGTTAGCCAAGGTATTACTGGAATTCTTACCCATAAGAAACGGAAAAGGGCAAGTCATTCTGGCCAACTACAGCTAGTAAAATGTTTTTCCCCTCCAACATTATATTTGATTGTTATTAATTCTTGAAGGGTAAAATATTTTCCCCCCATTTAAGACAGATGATACAGCATTGGTGAACAATTATTGACTCCTGTACCCACAATTTCCATGAAAGATTGCCTATTTAAAAGGAAGCAACACGTTTTACACTAAAGTTGCTATGGCATCTAGAAAAATGTACATTTTTTTCTTTCTGATTGCTTATGACTGGCTAGGAATTTGTGCAGTTTTCTGTTGGAGAAAATCTACATTTTAGTTACCTCCAGATTAGATTACTGCAGTTGAGTATACTTATGAAAAAGCTTAGCTTCAGTTAGATGAAAAAATGACATCTAGGCCCCCTAGCAACATCAACCAACAAGAGCTCATCTCTCAAGCGCTCCAGGCACTACACTGGTTCTCTGTAAAATACCAAATCAGACACTGGGCCTTCATCCTAATCTTCCTAATTTTTCCCCCATGAAATAGGCTCAAACTTCCTGCAAGAATGCTCCCCCCTCTCCACCCTCCCCCCTCGCAGTTACTTCAACGGATAACCATGATTCAAACAGAGCCATTAAACTAGCAAGCTAAGAGAGTAAAGATCATAAATGCCTGAGCTCAGAAATTAAAGACATCTCAGAAGACATTAATATGCTTACTGATCTCATGACTCCTGGTCCACAGGATAAAATCCACATCTTGCATTTATCTTTCCTGTATTCACAACTAAAATCAGAAGTGGGAAAGGTAGAAGAAAGGAAGCAAAAGAAGAAAGAGGGAATTAAATACTTGAGGTCTGGTTCAAACTCACTGAAGTCAACTGAAAGCCTCAGTTGGCTTCAGTGTTTCAGTCCAGGAAGAGAACAGGGGAAGAAGAAAAAATAAAAAAAGGGAAATTGTTTTGGGTGAAATAGGAGGGGAAATTAGACTATTGGCTTTTGATGTTATTGTTATGAACTCTTTGCAAGATATTTCAGAAACTACTTATGGATGTAGTATAAAAACCTTGTTATATAGCAATGAATTGAGAATGCTAGGCATTCCCAGTAACAAATCTACCATTTCATAATCCCATATACTACATTTCTCTGAAGTATCAATTTAAGACCAAAACACGTTACCCTAATATCTGCCTTTACCATTCCTAAAATGCAAGTCTCAGCAGTCAATGAGATACTAAACATTGAGACATTTTGTTTGAGATGTTAAGTAGTCAAGATCACATCCTTCCATCTTTACCCGAGGACTTCGGTGGGTGCTATGCATAAGTATTAATTAAATGAGGATTTCAGAGTTTGTCCAGTGGTGTTAATCATGATTACTCTTACCCTACATTAATAATACCACTGAAGTTAACAAGATGTCAGCCTTAGCTTGTTTCAACAATCTGATTCAAAACCCACTGAAGTCATTGGGACTCTCCATTAACTGCAATGGACTTTGTATCAAAACTTAAAAGTCTTCAAACTATTTTTAGAAGTGGGTTTTGGCTGCTAGTCAAAGAAAGTCTTTAAAAGAGCAGAGAGGTTCCTGTGGTTTGTCAGAAGATGGATGTGTACTTAAGATTTCTCTTCTTTCCTATAGCAGGACACCCACTTTACAGTATAATGGTATCAAGTCTGGCATTCAATCAAAAACAGCAAAATGTAGTTCATTATAAAAATCTATTTATTTTAGCATAGCTATTGTGCCCTAGCCTGTTAAAGTGTTTGGGTATTTATCTCAAAAGGGGAAAAAAAGCTTTATGGCTAGCTAAATACACTGCTAATGCAGGTTAAAATGCCTTCTCTTTAATGTTTTTGAAGTTTAACTTTAATGTGTGGCATTATTACTTTGTGGAAAGGAAATTAACTGTAATGTAGGAGAATCTAATGGCACATGATGTATCAAATCAAGGCTTAAGTGAGAGAATAATGCTTTACGGATAAGAGCTGCCACTCAAATTACAGCATTCTGTGTTCACTTAAATGAATAGTTGTTAAATAGATAATCACCATTTCATGCCTGATATCCAGGGATCCTGGGTTTTTCTGTTTAAAAAAATCACAAATTCTCTGATTAAAACACCACAAATCAAATTCTCTGATGAAAAAAATCCCAAAATCTATGTTTTTCCATGATTAAAATGAAACACTATTCGTGTGTGTGTGTGTGTGTGTGTGTGTGTCAGTTGAACACAATGTTGTATTGATATGTTTACAATTTTAAAGCAATTTGGAAGCCTACCAGTTCCTCCACCACTATAATAAAATTAATTTTAAATACCTATAAGTTTTGGTGTTTCACTTTGGGTTTTTTATCATGGAAAATCAGAGCTCCCCCTGCCCCCTTCACTCATCAGGACATGGGTCCAGCTGCAGCTGTCCCCTCTGCCCCACACACTGTTTTGTGGTGCTAAGTAGCCCTGATATGCCAGTGCCCTGCCCATGCCGTTGCCTGTCATTCCTAACCCTGGTGTCCCTCACTCCCCAACCACAACACTCCCACCCCTGCTTGTGCCCTTCACTCCCCATCTGCTGCCCTCTGGCTGCTGGTGCTCCACACTCCCCAACCACAGCCCCCCTTGCCCCCAACCCTGCTGGAGGGGGCCCCAGGCTGCCAGGGCTACAGGGCCAGGGACCTGGGTCCACAGCTCCCTGCCACCCCAGCTGCCACCCACAGAAGGTGGAGACTGCTGCGACAGAGCGGAGTGAGGATCCCAGCTCCCCCTTCTGCACAGGCAGCATGGCCAGAGCAGAGTCCACTGGGGGTGCAGATGTGGGCTGCCACTTGCAGCCTCTAACTACCCTCTCTGCCGCCCTTCCCTCCAAGGCCTCCACAGCCCAGCAGGTGAATCCCAGTATTGCAGGCGAGAGCAGTGACAGGCAGGGAAGCTTGATGCTGCTGCTGTGAGCCCCACAACACCCTGGTGAAGTGCCCCCACCCCCACCTGGCAGCAGCAAGGGACCCAACTCCACACCACTACCCCTGCTGCCACCAGGTGGGGAGGGGGTGCCTCGCCAGGACAGCACAGGGCTTATTGTGGTGGTATCAAGTTTCCCCACCCTGTTCTGCCCTGCTGTGCCAGGTCCCAGCCACTAGGATGCAGAGGACCTGGGGGAAAGGCAGCAAAGCGGAAAGCTTGAACCCACATCAGGCAGCCCGCCCCTGCCCCATGAAAAAATCTAGGGGGCACTTGCCCCCCCAAGAGCCCTCCTCCATAAGTGTGTATACCAGTGGGGAGCCAGCCCTCTGGCTCCTGGACAAGCCACTAGGGCTGTGCCGAGCAGGTAATATTCGATTCGACAGCCACGTCGAATATTAAACTGGGTACAACTTCAATTTGCCATCTGTTTTGAGTCAAAGCGGGTCCGCTTCAACTTGAGGTCGAAACTCAGTCGTATTTTGGAGCTGCTTCAACTTCCCTGTAGGCTATAACGGGGAAGGTCAAAGCAGGCTATAACTTTGGCATTTCTTGTCTGATCTTGATGAACCTTGCAGGACTGGTAGCTCCTGAGGAGCCCACAAAGCCTGCCACCTTTCAACAAAATAGGTTCAGAGGGTTTGGAGAAACAGCACCCCAAATTCTTGAGAGAAAACCTCCTGTGACTTCTGTGTGGAAAGCCACAGAGAGCTCAAACTGCAGGCTTGCTAGCCCCTGAGGAGCCCACAAAGCCTGCCAACTTTCACGGTGCAGGGGGAAACTGCACCTTAGGCCGCTGACAGACAAAACTCGTGATCCAGACGGAGTGAGGAGGGCGGCATTCGCTCTGTCTGTATCTGGAGCTTGGGGAGCCACAGCAGTGGGAGGTTCACCTTGAGGCACACCAACTGCTCCACCAAACCAGAATCCAAGCAGGTGCAGTGGGGTGTCACAACATCCACAGCCATGCTGAACACCCTCATGCTTGGCACACTGGTCGGTGGACAGGACAGGTATTCCTGGACAATTGTGGCCAGATCCAGCCACATCAGGCTGTGGGTTGCCCAGTAGGCCAAGGGGTCACAGTCCAGGGGCTCCACAGGCTCGGCAAGATAGGCAGACACCACGGTGTGAGGGCTGTCTGCCTGAACCTGGGGTCTGGTGGGTCTGGACCTCCTAATGTTTGCCATGCCCTTAGCCCATATTGGCAGTGACTGTGGTGGAAGGGAAGACTGGCTTGTGGATGGCAGGCTGGGTTCAGGCAGTGGATCCCCCTGTTCCACTTCCCCCCACCTCTGCCATTCCACTTCCGTCACTTTCTTAATAAGTACTTCCCTCCAGTGACTCAGCGTCTCGCTGCCACATATGGTGCCAGCATATGCACTGTGTTGGACCCCAAGGGTTCAAGCCTTTTCCTAAGGCCCTCCTTCAGCCACCTCACCAGTGCCTGCACATCTGGTGAAAGCGGCCTGCCCCAACCAGGAACATTGGCCTCCAGGAAGCTCTCCATCTGGCTGCGGAGCTCCTTCACTATGGGGACTGCCTGGCTGAGGAAGGCATCAGCAGCACTGAGGGTCTCAGTGGCCCCGAGGAAGGGCTTGAGGACCAGCAAGATCTGGGAGATGGCATCCCACTCAGCTTTGATCAGGGGGCCACTGATCCCTATTTCCCCAAGCAAGGCCAGCTCACGGATGGCCTTCTGTTGCTCCACCAGCTTCTCGAGCATCAGGTATGTGGAGTGCCACCGAGTCTCCACATCCTGGACGATTCTGTGCTGCGGGATATTTAGCTCTGCTTGTTTGTCCCACAGCATCTTGCACCCCTTGATGCTCCAGTGGAAGTATCCTGCCCCCTTCCTGCATCTGGAAATGAGCCTGCTGGTGCTACTGGCACCATCACCGGCAGCCCTGTGCCCCTCCAAAGCATCCCTCACAATCAGAGGTAAATTGTGTGCCACACAGCGAATACCAACAAAGTTGGCATCATGGACTGCCTTGACCATATTGGCCCCATTGTCGGTGACCATGAAGCCATGG
This sequence comes from Crocodylus siamensis, assembly GCF_052110815.1. Classification (NCBI taxonomy): domain Eukaryota; kingdom Metazoa; phylum Chordata; order Crocodylia; family Crocodylidae; genus Crocodylus; species Crocodylus siamensis. The sequence goes on along the minus strand of NC_143397.1, from coordinate 128,976,731 downwards.
GTGAGCTCAACCTGCCCAATGCCCAGCCACCCCTGCACCATGCGGTTCATGGCCTCCCTTATCTCTGCTGCTGTGTGGGACTCAACTGTCACCTTGGCATGAAGGAGTGCTCACTGATGGCCTGACTGGCCACACCAGTGCCCTATGAGGGAGAGGTACACATGATCTCCACCCCGGCTGCTCCAGATGTCCGAGGTGAAGTGTACGGTCACCTGCAGACCTGCCTTGTGCAGCTCCTCCCTCAAGTGCTCCCTGTATAGGGAGGGCACCACCGTCCTGCTGACGGTGGTGGGTGTGGGCACCTGGTAGGATGAAGCCAGCCTGGTAGGATGAAGCCTGCCAGGAACCGCCTGAAACCTGACCGCTCAACAAAGGTGAAGGGCTGGCCACCCAGAGCAAGCATCTCCCCAATGGTCTGGGTGACCTTGCTCACATTTGTAACTGGTCCCTTTTGCCCCCAATGTTCCAGGGTGCCCTGCCTCTGCTGTGGGGGGACAGGGGCTGTGGAGTGAGCAGGGACCATTCCTAGGGCAAAGGGGTGGTATCTGCGGAGATGATTCATCATCCCCGAGGTGGTCATGAGCTTTGTTCCCTTGCCCCGGCTGATTTTGGCTCGGCAGTGCACACAAATAGCAAACGTGGGATCATCTGCCAGCTCATAAGGATCCCAGACCATGCTAGTACTAGGCATTTCCCTCTGGCATGCAGGTGCATTTGTGGATGCTGCTGAACTCTCCCCCTCTTCAGCAGTCAGAGGCACAGCAAGAGAAAGAGTGGACTCAGCTGAGCCGCTTGCCTTCACCTGTACAGAGGTACCTTCTGAAGTGCCTTCTGGGAAAGACCTTGTGGCTTGAAAGGAAAAAAACCAGAGGGGTGTCAAGCACAAACTCGACTGATTCCCTCTCCTTCCCCAGAACTTCCCTTGCCAGGGCACTGAGATCCAGATCCAGCTTCTTCTGGCACTGTAAGGCTCAGCGTAGGCAGTGACACGGGTGGAGTGCACTGCTGTGCTGGTTGCAGTTATGGTGGGAGAGGTTGTGGCTGCTGTGTCTGGACATGAGAGTGTCTCAGGCACAGGCAGTGGCTCTGGTGGCACTGTTGCTCCCCTCTCTTTATTGCTTGTAGCAGCCTCATCCCTTGTAGTGGAGGAAAGAGGCTGCATCTGAGTTTGGTGGGGGGAGAAACTGCAGCTCCCCCACTTGCAACCCCCCTTGCTTCCCTTTGTGCAGGCTGGCCAGTGTGGCCACCTGCCTTTCCACCCCACTTCATAATGTGTTCCTTCGTATGTAAACTGGAACCTCTATGTGTGCTGTACGCCGCGGATTAGATTTCTGGATGTTATGTAAATGTATTTGTGTGTGTAGATAATATATTGAGAAACACTGGTGTGGTGGAAAGAATGAATGATGCATAAAAATATATATATATAAACTAAATTCTTATATCTAGAAAAAATCCTAGGCTACTACCAACCCTATCCAATATAAGCATAAACTAATATGAAAAGTAGTTATAAAATAAAAGCACTAAGTTCTCAAATATCCCTGTTGCTAGCATTGCAAGCAGGGAATCTGTTGACGATCAGGACTTCCAGCTGTCATGGTCTGACGCACAGGTGCTGGAGAACACCAGCAGCTCAGAAACTGACCCCAAGGCAGAAAGCAGGGGAACTGAAAACCTGCTGCCTTTTATGCATTTTCTCTGGCCCTCCCCCAGAGCACTGGGATTGGAAGGGACCTCAGAGATTGCTGACAGGTCACTGGCCAGCCACACATGTCAGTCATGAAAGCACTCCTTCCCCCTCTCCCCCTCTTTCCCCTTACTTTCCTTTTTCTTCCCCCCACAGGGAATCCAGCATAGGCATGTTGAATATTTGACCCTTGTCGAATATTTGACCCGTGCTGTTAATATTCGACTCACACTGTTAATATTCGACTTCCGGTATTCGATTCAACAGCTATTCAACCAGCTGCTATTTGACTTAACTTTCACTTTTCAAGGTCGAATATGTCAAATATTTCATAGATTTCATAGATTTCATAGACATCAGGGCTGGAAGGGACCTCCGGAGATCATCGAGTCCAGCCCCCTGCCCAAAGGGCAGGAAGTCAGCTGGGGTCATAGGATCCCAGCAAGATAAGCATCCAATTTACTCTTGAAGGTGTTCAATGTAGGTGCTTGAACCACCTCCGCTGGCAGACCATTCCAGACCTTGTCAAATCGAATATTAAGTCGAAGCTTTGCACAGACCTACAAGCCACCCATCACCCCATCTCACTCCCCACCTGGGCCCTGCAGCTGTGCATTCCAGCCCTGGGCCACAAATCCCTCAAACTGCCAGGGCTAGGCAGTAGCCCCAGCCCCAGGCCTGTCCAAATCAGTCCCTCCCTCCCTCACTATGGGGGCCTCACTCCTGCCTCTTATACCCTCTCCCCCAACCTACCTGCAGGGAGCTGCTCTTCAAGATTCCTGCTGGCCATGTGCATGTGTATGTGCACACATGCACACGGTGCCTCCTGGCTGACCACCCTCCTCCTGCACCCCCTAGCATGTTGCAGGCTGGAACTTTGCCAGCCTGCAAGCAGAAACTGACCATTTCTCATGTTTTTCTCCTTTAAATTAAAAGATCCAGGTTTTACCACATTTTTCCACTGCAAGTGGGAAACCCAGGTCCCTGCTGATATCTCGGTATTTTGTCAATACACACAGATAGTATATATGGGGGGGAAAAAATCCCACTTCATAACCAATTTTGTTTTGATATATTCAAAATGTTTACAGTTGATAGACCTATTCCTTATAATTGTCTTAAATTGTCATCTTGCCTTAAAAATTTTTAATTATCATTTCACTGATAATTCACTCATCTCTCTACCTATACTACATAATTTATTTCAACTAATTAGCCAATAAGTACTGGGTCTGACTTCCCATCCATTTAGACTATTATAATTCCACAGACACTTGATTTACTTGGTGATTTCACTAGAATCACATATTGAAACATAGGACTGGAAGAGACTTACTGTGTCTTCAAGTATAGACACTGCTATTATGACATCCAAAAATCCTATTCATGAACTTGTCAAGCTCCAGATTAATTCTAGTTAGGATTTTATGTCTCTTTTATTCCTACTAGAAGAGCCATCTGAAATCTTCTTCCTCCATGGGTTAGAAATTGGTATGCTAGAGCCTTCATCTACCTTTGCAGCCATTGAGAAATATGCCTTCTTCATCCATCTACTCCACTATTGAGGTCATTATTTTATGTTGGACTTCTCTTTGTCTGATACTTCACCTTTGACCTCAACCCCAGTTGTCTTGGATGTCCTTGCTACTGGGCACAGCTATCTCCTCCAGCAAGATCTGTGTGGTTGCTGATGTGCAATGGGCTCCTCATGTAAAACAAGTAATGCGCAGGCTTCTCCCACTGGATTCAACATATACCATAATACTAATCATACTCTCACCTCTCAAAGTCCTGCAGCAATGGATTAGTGGTGACAGGGATAGATGAAGTGATCATCAGGAGTCCCTCTTCAGGGATCTACATGCAGGTGGTGGTCTTGTGTTAGTCACTTCACCCTTGGAATGGGACAGGAGGGTGATTTGGCATTTACAATCATGACTGAGCAGTCCTTTTTAAGATCTCCTCTGCATGGGGAGAGGGCTAGAAAAGATGTCCCAAACCTAAGTTGTCCCGCCTTATCCTCCCTGACTGAATAGCCACTTAAAGGGGGATCACTCAAATTGCAGTTGAAACACAAAAATGTCCTTTGCATCCTGGAATGTATGAACTCCACTAGATGAGCCAAACAGTGACAGACCTGAACATAGAACAGCTATTGTTGCCCATGAACTCTCATGATACAAACATAATATTGCTGCTCTCGGCAAAACTAGATGTGCAAATGAAGGCCCTCTAAGTAAAGAGAAGGGTTGCTTCTGAAAAGGGAAACCTGCAAATGACAGGCAAATATACAACAGTGCTTTCACAATTAAGAACCAAACTGTCAGTTGAATGACCAAATTCCCTATTGGCATTAATGAGTGCTGCATGACTCTCTGCCTCCAACTGATCAACAGTTCACTTGCTACCGTCATCAGTACACACACCCAACACTCGATGCTGAGGAAGACCAGTTTTATGCTGACCTTGATGAAATCCTGACTATCATCCTAAAAGAGGAAAAGCTCATCCTCGGAGATTTCAAAGCAAGACCTGGCCAGGACTTTAAAATGTGGAGGAGCACCACTGGGAAGAAAGGAGTGGGCAAGGCCAATTCCAATGGCATCCTATTAGTCAGTAAATGTGCAGAGCTCATGTCATTACTCACACTATCTTCCAACAATGTGACAGTACAAAACAACATGGCAACACAGCCACTTCAAATGATGGCACCTCCTTAACTATTTCATTGGAAGAGCACATGATTTAAAAGACATTCACAAGTGTTATAAGAGGGCCCAATGACTGGTGGACTGACCTTCACTTAGTGATGACCAATTACATCCATTAGGGTTGTGCTGAAACATTAAAAGCAACCCACATCAGTCCAAAGACAGTCCAACGTCAAATGCCTTAGACTCCTAGACACCACAGAGCCCTCCAAACTCATCTCAGGAAGAAACTCATCAATTCTAAGATTGAAAATGATAAAACTTGTGTTGAGAAAGTCTCCTTTACAGCTTGTCAGCCTATTCATGAGGCTTGCACAGAATCAATTTGCTTTATCGCCTGGTACCATCTGGACTGGTTTGACAAAAACAACATTGAGACCAAAGCCCTTCTCAAGTGGAAGAGAAAAGCTTTTTGTGAGTGCAAAACCATCCTATATTCAGTCAGAAGCAGGGAACATTTTGACAGCTTAAAGCTGAAGTAAAGAGGAAGATTCGAGAAATCAAAAACAAATGGTGGAAAGAGAATATGAAAGAAATCTACCAATTTGTTGACAATCATGATATGTGAAATTTCTTTAGTGAAATCAAGGTTGTGTATGGACCAAGTTCTTGTGGATTCACCCTGCTTAGATCTGAAGACAGCAGTACACTCCTCAAAGATGACGACTCCATCAAAAAACACTTAAAGGAGAACTACCAAAAGCTCCTGAACTGAAAAGCAACAGTGACTGATGAAACCATCAAATCTATTCCCCAGCATCTACTAATGGAAGCACTTGCCAATCCACCAACCCCTGAAGAAGTCCACCAGGTGATAAGACAGATGAAGAACAACAAAGCTTCTGGTCCTGATGGTATACCAGCTGAGGTTTTCAAAGTTGGTGGGGAAACTATAACCAAGTTCCACACACTGTTTCTAAAAATGTGGAACACAGAGGAAATTCCCACTAACCTAAGGAATGAAAATATCGTCACCTCAATATTTTTAAAAAGCTGAGATTAGTTTCCACAGTTAGAATTTTGAGGTACTGCCATCCTCTTTGCTGCTGGGAAGATCCTTGCTTGAATTCTGCTGAACCGACTGCTCCCTCTTGTCAAGGAAATCCTTCCCAAATCACAATGTGCCTTCAGACTATCAAGAGACACCATGGACATGATTTTTGTGGCCCAGCAGATCCAGGAAAAATGCCGAGAAAAATAGGAACAGCATATGGCCTTTATCAATTTGACCAAAGTCTTCGACTCTGTTAACTGTAAGGCTCCATAGAAGATCTTATTGAAGTTTGGCTGCCCAGGGAAGTTTATCACCATCCTAAGACTCCTTCACGACCAGATGACTGCCTCCATTTTATGCAGAAGCTTTGCTATGGATCCCTTTTCCATTCAAACTGATGATCACGAATTGTATTTTCCATCTTTGTTCCGGTCATCAAGATGCTCATCCATGACAATTTAACACTGTTATTAGTACAGAGTACAGGATGGATGGGAACCTTTCAAAAATCTCTCCTGCCTCCATGACAAAACCAAAGTTACTTCAGCCTCGATTGTGGAACTTCAATACACCAATAATTGTGCTGTTGTTGCACATACTGAGGAGGACCTAGAGACAACCCTTAAAGCTTCTCTCAAGTGTACCAGTGCCTGGGACTGACACTTAACAGCAGAAAAACAAAGGTACTTCACCAGTCTGCTTTAGCCAATCAACTACCCTGGCAAAGACTCTCATTGACAGACCGAAGCTGGAGAATGCTGAACACTTTCCAAACCTCAGCAGCCATCTCTCAAAGAAGGCCAACACTGACGAGGAGATCCAGTTTAGGATCTGATGTGTTTCTTTTATATGCTTTCCTGGGAGTGCTAATTTTAGAATGTAAACTGAGGCATGTGTGAAAACAGACTGCAAAGAAAGTTCCAATTGGGAAATCTTTCTATTGCACTGCTAAGCCATTAGAATTGATACACCCTGAAGATCAAGGCCTTAACCCCGCTCACATGAAATTCTCTTTTAAGCAGCTCTGTCTTACCTAGGAAACAGAGATCCAACAAAAACAAAAATGTAAGATTATCTGTGAAGTATCTGGTGTCACTTTATGGAATGTGGGGAGAGGGTGTAACGTTTTATTGTCAAGCCTGTACCTAGCTGGAACAAACAGCGAAGATCCACTACCGTGTTAATATAATTTACAACCTGAATGCCAGCAGTAGCAAGAAGTGCCAGACGCAATCTGTTTAGGGGTCATTTCATTTATTTTTAGAAAATTCTAGCCAGATCTCCCAGGTGAGGATCTGCACTCCTATTTATGCAAAATAAAAAAAAATGAAGGCTTCCACCTTTGCAGATGCGTGTCTCAGTCAAACACTCAATAATCATTTAGGAATATCCCAGGCTGAGAATTCAAAAATCTTTGTTTTACCACAAACCCCACCTATCCCAAAACTTCATTCCCAGGTACACCCATTTTATTAGCTCAGTCACTGACTTTTAGTATTAAAAGTTTTGCTGACATACCTGCAGAACACTGCAGGGTTTGATGGGACACAGGTCCCATCAGGGGACCCACCTTTCCTCACTAAAGATCCAGAAAGGTTGTAACAAGTACCATATTTTCTGACACACGACCCACACCTTTTCTCCCAAAACCAGCTGGTAGAAATTGGGGCATGCATTTTATGCAAGAAATATAGATCTCCACAGGTACCAAAATTTGGTGATTGGGGAACAGTGGCAGTGTTAATTGTCATGGTTTTTGGGAACAGTGAAAACAATGGTAGCTTTGCCATTAACTTCCAGGGGGCGATAATTTTCACTAACTACTTCCTCACCTGCAGATAATAGGGCTTTTGCAATATTATGAACTTTAGTTGCTGCTATATTTAAGTAGACAAAAAGCACCCATAATTCCTCTCCATTCAAGGCAACTATAATTTGCTTAATATAACAGAAAGCCAAGGTATAGCTAGGTTATCATTTGAAACAGGTTTAAACACAGAGCTTACAGTCAGCAGGATACTTGGAAAAACAAATAGCCTTGAAGGGATAATCACTATTTGGAAGTCAAGTTATGTAAAACATATTTTCCCCTGTGTTGTTTCTTTAAGTTGTTTGATTACACCTAGTATGTGTAAAGAGTGAAAATTACAGAATCTTCACCCTCAGTGGTTTAGGCTCTTTGTTGTAATAGCTACTTAAGTTTTAAAGGGTTTTCTTGCCTTCTTCCTTTGGTCTTTTTTATGCAGGTAAAAACCTGATAGGAGTAAAGAAATATAACAGGATGAAGAAATAAGCAGCCAAGAAAACCCTGCCAATTTTCTAAATCAGACACCATTGCTTTTGGCACCTTCTTGTTTGCTAAAGACTGAATCCAAATTTATCTTCAAAGAGCTAGTAAGGCACGCAGATTGCACTCACGGTCCATATCTCTCTCAAAGGGAAAGCCTACAAATGTGGACAACTTCACAGTATTGCTTTCTTTTAAAACATAGATCAAATAAAATCCCCACCCACAACTACACTGTATGTACTACAGTATATAAAAATATGCACTTGTACCTCTTTTTCTGTTCTGCATTACATGTGTATTATTTATACACACTCACACTGAAAACTAAATATAGAATAAGTTTAGCAATAGTTTACTACATCAATACATACAGGTGGATTACTAGTGTTCATATTTATGTGAGGCAAACATCCCTGGTATACAAACTGAGTCAGCACAGGCATATATTAACGGAGCAATAAAATATATCCTGATGATTATTGATGATGTATAAAATCCATGTCTTTTATTGTTTCATACTGTCAGTATGAATACCTAAGTCTTCACAGCAAAGCACTGGATTGCAAGCATGACTTCAAGCAACTTGAATAATTTCTTACCAATGTTATAGCTTAGAAAACAATATTTCTGGCTATTTGAAGGCTTAAGGTAAGATGGGCATGTAAGCTTTTTTTTGCATCAGGTATTCATTTACATCTACATAATAATAAACATATTAAAATACACTTGCAATGAATGAAAAAGAAAGTCTAAGTACATGCCTTGCATATATCTAGATGTGAGAGAGGATGGCCATTACTGTTTATGCTTTAACTCATCCTCCTTCCCTTTTTCCTACTTTTCTTTCCTCTTTGTTAACTACCAGAGGGAGATGAAGGGATACAACCTGTTGGTACCTTCCAACCTGAAGACTGTGGAGTGCTACCATGGACTTGTCATGCATGGACAAGGAGTTGAAAAGGGATAGATAGTTTCCTTAGAACCAGCATTGTTTTTAATAACACAGACTAGTAGACTTCTAAGTGTGTGTGAAATATAACCAACTTAATACTGCTATGTGAAGTTTATATTTTTATTTCTTGACTTTAGAGGGCAAGTTAACAATGTTTTTACATTTCCTGTATTACCTCTTCTAAGGCAGAACCATAGCAGGGGCAAATCATCATAGAACATTTGAGTTCAGTGAAGTTCATCCATGTCAGTGAAACATAGCAATTTACCCCACATGAAAATGTGGCCAATTATATATCACACATGTACATCAACTTTACAAAATTTTACTTGCTCTCTTTTTATGGGTTTTTTTTTTACAAGCAAATAAGTCATTATTCAGTTTTTGTCATTATATCCTATTAAAAAGCAGGGAAGTAAACATTTGCCTAGACACTTTAATTTTCACATCAGTTTTACAAAGTGGAGAATATATTTTATGTAGATAAAAGAATCTAAGCAGAATAAAATAGGCAAACAAGTACATTTTCTCAGGTTAACAGAATGTTATTAACATATGAGTTGAAGGTCATGTTTCATGTAATTTGAAAAATAGTTTTCCTCTAAATTTATATTTCTACAGTCTCTTTGCCTTTTCTAGAATCTCCATTCTATTTCCCCTAATTTTCAAACCTATATTGTGTCTTAGCCTAAAAGATAGCTATTTTAATAAATTACACCTTTTCACTATAATTCGTAATTCATCACACATGCAATAATCTCTTAGGACTCTGTTCTGCCGTCCACTCTGCAGACGGCTTATTATTCAAAATATGCAATGAATCATTAATGATATATACCCGCATAGGGGAGATCAGAATAAAACCCTTAGCCTGTGTCTTCTATAGACTTTGAGGGCTAATATATTAGAAGCAATGATATTCTAGTGTCATAGACAAAAAGTAACTTGGAAAAACTAGTTATTTATATGATTTGTGTCACAGGGGCACTCAGGTGCCCTGTTCCTAAGAAGGGAGAAGGGCAGCTGCCAATCTTCCAGAGCAGCTCAGGTGCCGTTTGCTGGGGCAACACACTGGTCAGGTGACCAGAAGGGGGCAGGGCCGGGCCTTTATAAACAGCCCAGGCCGAAGCTTATGTGGCAGTTCCCCATCTGGCAGCCTAAGGAGTGCAGCGGAGCAGCGCAGCCTAGCCTAGCCTAGCCTAGCCTAGCCTAGCCTAGCCTGAGTGGCTGCAGCATGGTACAGGGTGGAGAGAACCCTAGCAGGGAGGCTTGGAAGGTGAGCCATGGTGGCACAGCAATTACGTTCTAGCCAGGAGGCTTATTTTGAGTTATAGCCAGTTGGCTCATGGATTTATGTTCCCTGTTTGTTATTGTGTAATACTGGAGGACTGGGTGAGGCTGTAGGGGTAGGAGAAGGCCTCAGGGGAGCTCCCCAGTAGCATGGGAGGTCCTGGTGCCCTGTAAGGGCACAGCGACCGGTGCCAGGGAAGGCACAGTAGTTTGGCGCTGGGGTGGTGCTGCAGTTGGGGGTGTCTTGATTCCAGCCCTGTGTGGGAGGTGATATCAGAACAGACCCTAGTGGGGCATAGGCCCAAAAAGGCGGGTCTGGGGCCAGGTAAGGCTAAGGCTGCCTGAGCCCCAATTCGGAGAAGCCCGAGCAGGTTGCCCCAGGAGAGGGTGCGTGCTGAGAGATGCCCCAGGAGAGGGTGCGTGCTGAGAGACAAGGCCCGGCGTGAGAGAATACTTGGGCGGAGGCCTTTTGAGAGAGCCTCTGGGGAAAGTGTATGGGCAGGATAACGTCCGGAAGATCTGCGAGGCTTGGGGCATGCTAAAGGGGAGGCTGGAGGCACGCGTAGCCCATAAGATGGGGGTGGGGGGGGTGCACCAGGTCACTCTGTACAGAGTAGGAGCCTGAACAATCCTAGCACCGTGTCCAAGGGGACAGAGGGGCAGCCTCCCATCTAAACTTTTATATATAACAGCAAGACATGGTGGGTGAGAGAGGGGGTGCTGGTTCACCTACTTGGCATGGTAGAGGGCGCTAGAGAGATCACAGCCACTCCTAGGCCCCACTCTGTGATAATCTGATCAATCTCTTTTATGGCATGTACACCATCTCATGGAGGGGGGGGTAGCAAATGGAGGGTTGGAGGAGGACTGGCTGCTTGTTTTAATGACAGCTCTTCTCTTTCCAGTAGTGTGAGCAAACTATACTGATTCATTCAAACTCACTCCAAATCTACATGGGGGAGGAGGAAGGATATTATTGTTGTTGCAGTATCTTTTTAGCAACTAAAGTGAAGATTGGCTGAGTTTTACTGAAACTAAGTTGCTCACACAGTTGATTTGCAAAGGGTGCCTATACACATGCAGCAAGGATGTTCTGATGCACTGTAACTACAATTAATCAAGTCTGCTAGAGCATGGTAATTACTGCGCTCCAGCGTCTTGTGTATTAGTACCCCCATGCTGAAAAATGGCAGCAGGGGTGCTTTAACTAAAGCTCATTCAACAACCTTTAAAGCACCCCTGCCACCACTTTCCAGTGCACCGATACACGATACGGTGTTTTAATTAAAGTGGCTCTCAAAGCCACTCTAATTGAAGTGCCCCAGTTAGGATAGCTTGTCACATTTAGCTTTAGTTGAACCTGCTTGAGCGGTGAATTATAGTATTATTTGAACTTTTCTTTTTCACTTTATTTGAACGTTCTATTTTGTATCTGCACTGTCAGCTATAGCCTTGAGCTCACTTTTACATTATGGATTTTTTTTTTATGCTATCACTGTAAGAAGGCAGCTTATGTTCTAGTGTTATCAACATAGGTGTATGGAATGTGTACTAGCTCAAAACAATGGCCTCTAGCTCAAATTAACTGAACTTGGCACTAACTGACTGAATCAAAGGGATGAAATGATTGAATATGTTGATCAAAGGTTGTAAGAGGGGACCAACTGGACAGTGCCCAATTGCAGAGCCCTTGGAATTTCCGGTGTTGGTGGACAGACCAAATCAGGAGTCTGATGTATGCCCAAATTAAGATGATGCCAAAAGACCAAATTAAGATGTGTTCATGTGATGGGTTTGTTGGAATAAAGGAATATGTTGACAGGATAAAAACTATGAACAGTATGATGATCACAGGGAAACCAATCTGTAACAGGCACTACCCGCAAGGTGGTTGAGAACCCCTGGAGGTGCCCCAGGTCCTCTTTATTTCAATATACTTCTGGGAACAGTCTCCCCTTCACATTTCTGCCATGTCTTGATGTTTCTTTTGGCTCTCAAAGGGGAGGCTGCCCCAGGGCTTCCCAAATCAGGTCTTCACTCCAGAGCACCCAGAGGTGAGCAGCTCCTGTCCTAAGACCTAATTGCATGGCTCCATATCAACCTTATACAATGTTCCATGCCTCACAAATGTCACATAACTGTCACCTCTGTCAGAGCCTGAGCCTATTTGGCCACTGCCTCTTTAGGCTAGGGACAAACATTACACACAAACCGGTTTAAGTGATCAGAAACGGGTTTAAACCTCTAACAGAACAGATGTTTAGTGCACATAAACATGTTTGAAAATGACTGACTGAAACTGGTTTGAGATGAACCTGGTTGAATTTAGTATCAGACTTAACTGAGTTGGCTCAAACTGGTTTATGCAATTTCTGTCCCAGACCCCTTGCTGGTTTAAGTTAAATCAGAGTCCCCCAGCATCCTGGCATGCTCTCTGAGCTGGGCAGGGCTAGTCTCTCCCCTCTGCTCCTTGAGATTTGCAGCTCCAGCAGAGATTTGTAGGCACAGCAGGGTCTGCTGGCTTCCTCATGCTCTACCCTCCATCCTCCTCACTGCTCAAGCAGGACATCCCCCAGTCCCATCTCCCACAGCACAGACCCTAGGCATGTGGTGTGCTAGCTAATCTTGGGAAGTGTCTCTCTCTCCAATTTCACTGGGACAGGCAGGCAGAAAGAACAGGGCTTTTGGAGCTAATCAACAGATCAGTCAGTAAGCTGTTTAAAAAGTCTGAAGTAATGGAGAGAGGCCATTGTTTTGCTAATGGGGAATCAGGTGATAAAGACTCTTATCAGCGCCCGGCTGGCTTCCTTGCCTGTCAGTTTGCTGCAGACAGTATGACAAAGCATGGAGGGATACTGAAAAGCTCTGTATTAACAGATGCACACCCCCCACTTGCCTCACAGTGCTAGCCCAAAGCTGGGGGCTGGCAACACTCCCATCCCTTGAGCAGCCAGGGGGAAAAAGCCTGGGACTGTGCAGGCAGACATCCCTAATGAGAGAGTCCTGCCAGGGTCTGACCACACCCCACTCAGCTCAGCTCCCTGCAGAAGGGAAGGGAGGGCCGCTCTCATGCCACCTGGCTTCTAGCCTGAGCCACTACAAGCATATGCCTGAATTTCCTCAGTCCAGAAAAAATGTCCGTCTAGTTTTCAACTGGTTCAGCCTTGCCAGGTTAAACTAACCTACAAAGACTAAATCAATTCAGGCTCAGGCTTTTGAATGTCTGTCCCTAGCCTTAATGTGGCTAAGCCTTTTAGCCTAGGCTCACTGTGTTGGGTCTAGCTTTGAGGCCCTAGCTCAGCTTCCTCCTTTTCTGCCACTGGGCCCCTCTCAGCTATGTGCCTACGGGGCTGGGCTCTCTGGGCCCTCTCTCTCTGGGCTTTGCACTAGTGGCTGAGCTCCACTACAGCTCAATACTCGCTGGAACCTTGAACCTGCCCCTGGTAGGGCTCAAGGCACTCATGTGCCTCTGGGCATTAATGAGGCCTCCAAACCTCCCCTTCAAGCCTCATCCCAAAACTTCTAGTTTAAACTACAACATAAACACTAAACCCCTGGGCTATAACATATAAAAAAAATAATATAGGCAGCATGCCTGCTTGCCCCGCAGCTCCTTCTCTCTGGATCACTCTGTCCTGTAACCCAGCCTGCAGAGTTGTCTCCTTTAAGTCTCCTGGGCATTCAAGAGCCTACCCTCTGCTTCAACCTGGGCTGGCTACCTCCCACTGGTTTAATCCAGGGCTTATATAGCTCTGGCCTGAGCACTCTCCTAGTCATGCGATAGCCCCCAGTCAGCTGACTAGCCTGCAGTGCTACCCTTTAACTCCTGGTCTGCAGGCAGGCCATGCCCTGAAGACTTTGTCCATAAAGGGGCCACCCTGCTTTCTAGTAACAGGGCTAGGGGTCCAGGTACACAATCAGTGGTACCTGGAAATCAGGGGTTGTTAGAGGAGTGAAATTAAACAATAAACATAAAAGGGGGCAACAAGAAAGTTAGGGGTGTGTTGTCACCTATCCAACAACATCTGGATTGGGCCAGCCAGAAGATCATCAAAAGACTACCCATAGATGATCACCCTTCACTTTCAGGAATTAATTGGTCATCTTTTTTGTGAGTGGAGTAATATCTGGTATTGGGTAAGACCATTGGACTAAATGTGTGTGTGTCTCTCTCATATATACACACACATACATCCTTCTCCTGTTATAACATAAAGTTAGGCCCGAGTGGCTACCTACTAGCATGCAACTGACACACCTTAATTCTGTTATGTAGAAGACAAGAAGCAGATAACAAAACTTCCAAGAACAAGGATTGTTGAACCTGGGGCCATCAAAGAATGTTTAGTCCCCAGAGCCTTCCATCAGCTTTACAACTAGGGTGTCAAATAATAATTTGAAGCCTGTTTTCATAAGCTCTGGAAATTATTTTTCTCTTAAGCATGTTGCCTTTATTTATCACTGTAAATGCTGAATGAATGTGTGAACATTTTTCACTAAATTTGGGAGGGGGAGGGGTTGGATCTTTTTGCAAAAATGCTGTAAAATTATTTTGGAAAAACATATTAACACACATGTAGATATGTGAAAGCGCATTAACCTTGTATATGGGCCAACTTGGGACTAACTTTAGTCCCACATCAGTCGGTGCACATGGCATTAATGCACTTTAACATGTGTACACGTAAACACAAGCCTAAATAGCCTTAATGTGCATTAAATTTAGGCATGCCTAAATGCACATGTAGACGCACCCTTAAAATCACATTTATTCAAAGCCAGATTCTGACTGAACAGCAGTCCACTTTCCTGCTTGATCTTTCTAGGAATTCCAGCCTCAACCTAAGCTAGGTATCTGAGGAAAACACTCCCAAGATGGGAAGGGGAAGAGACAAGAGGGATGGGCCCGATAGGGCTAGACCTGATGATCTTCTGAGGTCCCTTCCAGCCTTACTGTCTATGAAAAAAAAGTGACACACATGAGCACTGATACAATGTAGCTTCCTATTGGGATGCAGACTTTGTGACTTGGGCTCTTTTCCAGGGATTCACCCAATACTCATGCCCATCTCTAATACAAATGCCCCTTTAAAACACCCATGCAGCAAAACATTGCCAGAATGTTCCATAAATGATTATTCAAACTCATTATTTGAAGATGGCAGAGAATACAATTATGAAGGAAAATTTGCATAATTATTTTTTTTAAAGGGGTGCTCATCATTTGGCATAATTTGATACCTTTTAAAGAGAAAACAGACTATTGATATTTCTGTAAACTACAAACAGAAGTGCAGGGATGATTTAAAAGCATCTATCTACAGAACAGAATGAACTCATTACAGGTAAATCCAACCCCTTCCCTTCATTCCTTGCTTGTCTTCTTTCATTAAGGATGAAGCTATTGAACAGAAAAGAAGTCTGCACTGCCACTTTTTCCATCTCCAAATATCTTTTGGGTTAATAAAGAAGCTGGAGAACTAAGAAGCAAAGCCTAACACAGGCTCCTCTCTGTGAAAAGATAGTATAATGCTGACAGATTAGCAGATTTTGCAGAGAGAGATACTTTGGGACTAAACTCCTAACTGATTCCATGTGGTGGGACCTTCCTGAGCTTACTCATCTGCTAGCAAACTTGAGACAGCTGACAGGTTTTTAAATGGTGAACTCCTTTGGGTCACATTACTTAATTATACAGTACATCCAGGGATACGCACATGGGTCTTTTATGGTAAATGATATGACTGTCTTAAAAACTCATTAATATGTCATTAACCAAGCAGACATTTACTAATTAAACAATTAGCCCCTCTCTTCTATTGCTTTATTCCACCCAGAGATGCTCATTTACTCAGATCCTCACTTTAGAATTTTTTTAAATTTCTATTTCAGGATAAAATGCATATCTACAAAACTAACTCTAGAGCTAAAACATCTTCTGCATTTTTGGCCCAAATAAGAAATCAAATGCAATGATCAAGTTCCCATCTGGTGTCAATCAGTGTTGCCTCATTTAAGTCAAAAGAATTATGATTTAAAGCAGCTAAGGGTCTGGCCTCAGGCTTGAGCCATTTGAAATGCTAGTGCACTACCAAAATTTTGACTTCTGCTGGCCAACCTAATTGTGATTTTATGAATGTACAGAAGTGCATTCAGCTTTCACTTTAACTGCATAATTACTAAAAACACACACCAACTCCAACACCAATAAAACAAGCATAAATATGCACAGATGAAGGACTGGAAACAGATCATTCTGAATCACCATCTGAAGTTGAACACCAAAGGAGCACGCTGTATTCCTCCCTTTGAACCTCAAAGAATTTTTAATAATTTTACTCACGCTGTTTTCTGCTGATAAATGTTGCTTGATTGTGTTTGATGTGCTTTAACTGTGATACAAAGAAGGATTATCAAATATATCAAACTAGAACACAGCACATGTCTTTTTTTGGAGAGAAATGCCCCCTTTATGATCAGACAGTAAACAAACAAACTTTTCTTCTTATTTGGATTAGCAATGGGTAATAATGTACAGTATTTCTACAGGCACATACATATCTCATTTCTCCCTATAGACATAAAATTTCTTTTCCCTGTTTATCATTGTGAGTGTGCTGCTTCCTAACAGTTACATTTGTTGTGAAATACTATTTCTAAGAACAATTGGATTACCTGAAGCAGACTTTGGGACAGGTTCAGCTGGAGGGATGGAAGGGAGGTAGATTGCAGTTTCCCTCTTCTAGGCCTTTGGAGGTGTTGGTATACACCGGACCCTGAGGGCAGGCTAAGCAGCCCTGACCTTCCTTTGTAATTCAATAAGCCTTGTGAAGCTTCCTTAGTTCACAGTAATGTGGGGATATGGATCTTACCTTGACAGGTTCCCACTCTACTCCGTCTCTGGCTACATTCATAGGTTTCTCCAAAACACTCCCTGAATTGCTGTAGAAACAGTACAAAGTGAATGCAGTCATTTCTGCCCCTAGGCATAAAGGCCCCAAATAGGGAGTGGTTATACCATTCCTGTGGGCCCTTGTTCACAAGCATAGCTGCTACAATGGTGCTGAAAGCAAAAATGAATCAAGTCCCATATATTTAACATGTCTGAGGCCAATTCCCCAGTACAAATCACTAGAGGTTAGAAAGTATCCTCAGTTGTTGGGCATTTGCCAGTGCTGGAATCCTTGATTATCTGGTTATACTGCTGAAGTGTTACACAACTTTATTCCACTGATATGGCCCAGAAGGTGCAAGATAGCACACAAACATGCCCATTGTGCCCCGTGTTCAATGGCTAAAGTACCTTTGTGAAAATTCAATGCTTAGACAAGGGACCCAAATGACCCCACAGCTGAAATTTTCCATATGTTCTCAGAAGTACAGTACAGGCAGCAGTAGCAAAAGCTTCTTCCATGCTACTTCACCAAAATGCCTCTGACTGACTGGAAAGGACCACACCTAAGAACTTAGGGGTATTGATTGCTATTACCCCATTTCTCTGTCTAGTCTAACACACCAATAACCAAAATCATTCTTTCACCTACTGGCTTCTCTGTGGTCTGTGTTATAGAAGTTGATGGTTTCAGTCTTGTTCTTACTGGACAAATGTGACTATTCTCTTTGAGCCACTGCCGACATAGCACTGAGGTGGAAGGTGAAAGTGACTTTATACTACCTTTGTTTCTCTGACTCTGGGGCTACCTATAGGTCAACTCCATCCCCAGTACACATCACAGCAGCCTCAAGGTTTCTCTATGTTACGTGTGGTTGCCCCCATGGATTTATTCCAGCTACTGGGACATTTTGATTGCTGCTGCTGCACACCCTCCTTTCCTCCAGCCACCCTTTCTCTGCTGGCTACAAGCAGTTAACACAGTGATGCTACATTGACTCTTCATTGCCCAAGGCTTCCTTCTTTACTAGGGAATTACCAAATGGCAACAGTCAGCGACTTTACAACACATTTATGCCATCAAAAGAGAACAAAGTGTCCATAATGTAATGTAAAATTGGCCTGTGTATCCAAATAGTCCCTGACCCCTATGCTATGATTTTTTTTTAAGCTTCCAGTTATTGGCAATGCAGAGATGGTCTGAAGGCAATGGTGGCATTTGTCCAGTAAGAACAGGACTGAAACCGTGAACGTTTCACACACAGACCACAAGGAAGCCATAGGTGGAAGAACGTTTTGATTATTGATGATGTACACTGGAATAGAATCAATGGTCTAAAACATGAAGAGCTTCTTTTGCCGTTTGCAGCCACCCAAGCTCATCCAATCCCACAACCAATTATCATTTCAGTGCAACTAGAAATAAGCGCACACATCCATACACACATTTGGTCTGTGTTTACATAAGGCCCAAGAGATATGTCAAGAATATGACCAAGGAAGCTAATGCTCTGCTTTTTCATACCTGTTACACAGACAGACAATTTTCTACAACTAGAAGCAGAAGAGCAAAGTGATATTTGTGTGAGAATTTTTTTTTCTAAAAGAAAGATCAATCCCCCCTCTGCTGACTGAAGAGAAAATTAATTACTGCAGCTGGCAAAGGATAAATTATTCCATTTTACAGAGTTGTGTAATTATAGCAGTTGCAGAGTCAAAAACTGGCTGCTGACTTTGAACCTCAACCCCAACATGACACTTCTACTTGCATTTAGTTCTGCCATTTGTGATCATGTTGAAAGTTCTCTCACCGTGTCTCTATAATTATATGTTGGTTCAAAAATAATCACTGGCTCCATTGCATAGATGAAACCTTATCATCTGGTTAGCAAAAGGTATGTTGTATTGTCTTTGAAGTGCTGAAATCCTCACAGTAGAAAATTTATTAGGGGAAAGTGGTGTTATGGCAACACAATTAATTCTGCCACAACATGTAGGATTAACTACACTGCTAAGAATTAAGGATTCAAAGAAGAGTTCAAAAAAAGAAAAACACTGTATGTCAAAGCATAAAGTATCACCTTTGTAAAGGTCTAACAAGACCATTTTTAAAAGACTCATCTCAGTGGCACATCAGAATTTTAAAAAGTGGAGAATAAATAGTTAAAAAAAAGGGAAAACTTTAGGCTTTTTTTTACCCCAAGTCTGTAATGGAGGTTGCTGGTTATGGTTGTACAGAAAATGTTGTTCTCTTTTTGAAGCCAGGAGGAAAGTTTTTAATCTCATCTTTAACTTTAATCCTTTAAAATATGTAAGAGATTTAGAAGTGAACAGGGTACATTTGGCAGAAGATCCTAGTTATGGAACGAAGGTAATTCCTTTCAAGTACTGATTGCCAAGAGAGTTCAAAGCTTGAAACCTAAACTATCTATCAATTCCAGCTACAAGCTGCAATCTACTGATTTTTGTGTGTGTTCTTCTATTGATCAAAAATATTTAGAAAAGTCAAGTACAAGCTACAAATGAGCGAGACAATGCAATTATTACAAAAAAGAAATGGTGGCTGTTGGTTTGATTTTTTTTCAGAGCAAATGAGAATGAAAGGAATTCAGCGATGCTCATAAAAGTATTTATGATGATTTTAAAGTGCTGTAATTATTTTACACATCCAATAAGCCATAAAACACATTTCAGGAAGATAGAGAAAAGTTGGTGGGTGAGTGGGTCAAGCTGTTAAATTTTAGCATACCTGATCCTACTACAGACACTTCTCGGTGAGTCCATACACATTGCATACTTTAAAAAGCCATTTCATACCTTTAAAAGCTAAAATCTACACATTATAATATATTGCAGTAGGACCCAAAGGCTTTAAATAAGGTGAGGTCCTCACTGTATATATAATAACAAGAGACAGTCCTTTCCTGAAAAAGGCAAACAGTCACAGAAAGGTTGGGAGAAAAATAATGGCATTCCCACACTGCAAATAGGAAAATTGAGGCACAGATAAGTGAAGTGACTTCACCAAGGTCATCATTAAAATGCCACAGAGTCTTATGTATTCAGCGTCCAACATTTCAAAAGGGCAGTGGGGGTGTTAACCCATTCAACAAGCTTTAGTTAAAGCACTCCAGACACCATTTGGAAACATGGGATGCTGAATACACGAGACTACAGCATGCTGGAACATTTTAATTATAACTGCTCTAATTAAAATGCCCCCTCGCTCCCACCCCAGAGCATGTGTATAGGCACCCAGTGTTTGCACCTTGCCCACAGTACTCATGCAAACTCCCAATGTGTTCAGTGGCACCGTGACAGTAGACCATGAAGACAACTGGGTCTTGTACAAATTAGGACTGAATAAAAAATTAGCATGGACCTCAAGATTTGGCATCTAACCATTTCAGTCCAAAAAAAAATTAAATACCTCATTAGGTGGGACAAATCTGGTCTACTCCACCTTTTATGCCATGGCACTGGGAAATGTTTAAAACAGGACCAAGGTCAATTCTCTCACACCTTTTCAAATCTGGTATCAAGCAGCAACATTAACAAGATTAGACTGTACAGCTCTAGCAAGGTAATTTAAGTAAGCAATATGGATGAAAACAAAATGACGATGGAATCTTTCTATATATTTAAAATAGGTCTTATCAAATGCTGTCTATCTAGAGATCTACTTAAATCGCAGTGAAAGCATGCTGTGCAGTGTCACCTTTAATTTTGCTCTTTTTGCCACATGTCCCCCTTGCTGTTGATTGGCCAAGCGGTCCCAGCAACTCCACTGCTTGCTGCTCATCAGCTGCAAGGCAAAAACCAAGGCATGTTTAAAACCATGGTTTTGGTCTCCCAGCTGATTGAGAGCCAGTGGTAAAAGGCAGGGCTGCTGGGGTAGAGGGGGGATAGGGCATTGGTGAAAAGAGCAAGATGAAAGAAGATGCAGAGTAATTCTGCTGTGATTTAAGTAAATCTCTATTTACATCTGTCTAGCAAGGATCACATAGCACGCTCAACTCAGCCAAAATTATCAGAATCCTATGAAGATTTTGCCATGAGTATGAAAGATAAGAGCTAGTTTTATCAGCTGCTCCACTGTGGTCAGATCCAAAGCATCATACATCTAGCAGAATGGCTTTGTGGAAATTTGAACAGGCCCTTAGAGAAGAAATTTCAGACTTAAGCAAAAAGAAGAGAACTTTTAAATGAAATGCATTTTACTGAACTTGTAAATTTTTTTTTAGCCTTATTATTTAAGGGGGTTTTTTTCCCCCATCCCTGCTATACAATAGTTCCTGAGGTTGGTGTCAAGCAAAACTGAACACCCTGTTCAAGGGGGAAGAGGAAAGCTCTTCCTCAAGACTCCCCAAGAAGCGGCCTTCTTCAGTCTCCCTCTCCTGAAAGGACCCTTCGCTGCTAGCCATGGTGTGGCTTCATAAAGGGCAAGCTTTGAAACCCTGGATCTTCTCAGTCTGTGGCTTCCCCAGTGATCTGTAACACCCCCACTTCTGTGAGCTCCTTCTTTTCTATGAGCCCCCAGGAAGAAGGGGGTGGGGGGTTTCTTCTTTTAAAGAAGAGGGGTATCAGAGTGCTGATAGTCTCCAACAGCACAATCGACTCTGTTCCAAAATAACCCTGTCTTTATTGTGTGCAGCAATAAACTCCAATGTTTACATGTGCTCCCGGGACTGCAGCATGTTGAACTGGGTCAAAGCAGCCTCAGCTGGCAGGGGACCCAAGGGTCATTCTACCACCCTGTGGCTGCTCTGACCCAGCTCAGTGTACTGCAGAGGGGCTGGCTGGGGCACAAGAGTGCTCCAGTGCAGGGTTAGCCAGCAGGCAGCCTCATGCACTGAAGCACCCCTGTGCCCCAGCCAGCCCCATCAGCATCTGTACGTGTGTTGCTGCTCATGAAAAAACTCTGCAGCAGGACAGTGCTTGTATTTACACGTACTAACCAGCTGTGGAGTTTATTAGTTTCCTGGGGCCTTATAGGGCCACACATGTAGATTCTGAGATGTTCACTGTAGAGCTAATTGGGCAACTCCACAGTAAATGTCTCATGTAGACATACTCTCTCTGTTTTTATTTCTTATTACTGTACATGCTGTAACAGCTGCTGAGGCATATTATATAATAGTTGCATGTTTAACAAATAGCAATAACAAATAGTCATTTTCAGTGTTCTGGGTGCAGTATTTTTTTTTTATCCTCAGTAAAAGCGTGAGGATGTTCGTGCAATCTCAAACTATTGTTGGATGCTGGATGCCCTGCATGTCATGTATTTCATGTAAAAACAGAAAACTCTAAATTGGCAGATGACAAAACAGAAATGAGGCACAAGAGACAGTAGTGTGTTTTACATGTGCTTTTTAAAATTAAAGGAAATATACATAGCAAAGGCAAAACTCTGCAAACTTTAGAAGTTATGATACTTGTTGTGAGGATTTCTGCAAACTCAAAGATTTCAAAAGTACTCAAATATGCAAAATATTTTAAGGAAAACAAGCCCATATTTGAACATAAATCACTCTATTATTAAGCGCAGATATTTTAGCACTTAGAAAAAAGTAGGATTATATTTTTTTCACCTCTTAATTGCAACAGCTACATTTTGTTGACATTTGCATAGAAAGGAAAGTATGGAATCCTAAATTGCATTATTCTTAAAATTTCTGCTCTTACAAATTTCATATTCAAGCACTAAAAGGTCATGCCTTAAAAGGAGGGGAATCTGACTTAACTTTTTAGTTTATTTCCTTTGATTATTCTGAACATTTAGTTTGTACTGCTATTAAAATCTGGATATCAATATGACTATGAGAAGAGTAAAATTTCAGGTGGACAAAATAATCTGTAAATATGGTTATTGATAAAATAATGTCATCATGGCTAATCTAAACACATTCCTTTAACCTAAGCAGGTAATCCAAGTCCTACAAGCAGGGGTACATATATAGGAAGTATAGCAAGGCTTATCTCAGCCCTGAGGCTATCTCCATTTTAGATATCCAAACCCATGATGTTTCACTGTTACCAACCCCAGGCTTCCGCTTCTCTCCACTCTTTTTGGAAGGAGCTCGGAGTCATAGATCCCACCCTACTCCCTTGCAAGTTTCTGAAATGAGGAAACAGCTTTTGCTGTTTTTGTTCCTTACTTCCCCAACAATGATGAACAGACCTGATCAAAACAATGATGATGATGTTTTGACAAAAATAGGGCAATTTTCCTTTTTTCGTAGAAAAACCATCCAGAAATGTAATTGGTTTCATTTAATTCATATTAGTCATTAAAGAAAGGAGAGAGAGAGACTCTTGTAAGGGGAGGCAATGTTATGTTTAGACTTGCATTAAGACAGCAAAAAATATGAAGCCATTCTTATGAAGAATTACATTTGATTCCTTTTATTTGTTTCATTTTACTTTACTTGCTTAATCACAAACAAGACCAAGCTATTGCTCGAAAGAATATTTCCAGAAAGCTTAAGAATAGTGTGCATTTAGCCAAATATTCATGAAGGCATTTTCACCAGATATGTTCTCTTACGATTGCTTTTATCACTCATATACTAGAGGCAATGACCAGGTACAAGGGAAAAATCTTAGGCCGAGTCCAGACGAGGACAGCCATGTGGTATGTGGCCCTGCAGACATGTCTGCAGCACCATATGCCACACTTTCTGTTGTTCCCTGCATTGTAAGGGAGCAGCACAGGGGGCAGGGGTTGACCCCTGGATATCCAAGGGTAAAAAAAAAATGCAAAAAAAAAGCAGAGTGGCGCACACAGTAGCAGCATACGCCGCCCAAACCCAGAGCCTGAACAGCCGGAATCACACTCTGCTGCATGATCACCGCTGCTGCAGCCCCCGCAGGCCCCCAGGTAAGGCTGCTGGGATGAGACCAGTGCTGGCCCCAGCTTTCCCTACTTATAACTTGCTGCATGCCAGACTGCATGTGGCACAGGTGTTCCCCTGGGATGCTTAGCAGCAGTGCAAGGCACACCATTACTAGTTGTCCCTGGGGAACCAAATGTCCATGCTTGTCTAGACACGGCTTAACTGTTTGTACATGTTACCTCATCCAAACAAGAATCAAGCAGCACAGTGCGATATAGATGGCCCAATGGCATGACATGACTTGTAAAAAACGAATCACATTCAGGGTCTGTCCAGTCTTCCATTTACTGCTAGCTAAAGGCCCAACAGATATTCAGTAATTTTTATGAGTTTTCTACCTCTCAAAGGTATGCTAGTCAAAGGTACAGAAAGCCATCAATGAGTTTCTGAAGGTGAACTGCAGTCTGTAGGCTATTACCTACTTTATGAGACCAGTTAAAAAGAGATGCACATTTCAGATTAGATATAATTTTATATCTTAATTTGATTACAAATATAATGATGTGATTGTCCTGAAGATAGTTTAATACCAACATAAGAAAGCAGTAATTTTCCCTCTAATTTGGTTTGTCAGACCACACAAATCTAAATGTAATCAGTCCCCACTCTTCTTAACTGTGGGTACAAGTCTCATAGATTACTGTGTTCAGCATTAAGGTAGGCATCTTTTTATATACATAATATAAAAAACATGATAATCTAAACTTCCTATTATATTCCATGAAAATGCCTGAAGAAAAGTTTGGAAGAATCATTCTTGTGCATGGCATTGTCACATATGTAAATATAACCCAGCAGGGATTGCTACTTAGTCCTAGCCAGGAATATTAATTTTTCAGTTCATGAAATTCTTGTTGCAGGTATATAGAAGTTATTTGGACTGTCAGCTAGTATCCCCACATACCATATTTTCTCACCTACAACACATATTCCCCCCCCAAAAAAACAGCTTCTAGAATTTGTAGCATGCATTATAGGCAAGAAATGTGGGGAAAAACAGTTACTGTGGGTTACAGATAAAATGCAAGTAAAATATTCACATGACTCTCAGGGAGCAGAACAATGAGCAGGCTCTGCTTCCTAGCTGCTGCTACAGTGAAAGAGGTTTTTACTTCAAACTGTCTTTTTTTAAAGTGCATATTATATTTCAGATCATGTTGTATGTGAAAAGATATGGTAAATATACTGAAATGATGGTGAATTTCCAAGCTGTGTCAAACTCTTACTGGATGATGTACGAGTTAAGAGAAAGACAGGATTCTTCACTCATCATTGCATGGCAGTTTAGGATTAGCTACACTGCAAAACTAGACTTTCAAAAGGGCTGAGGGAGGGGGTAGGGATTCCACAGCATAGAGCTTGGATTTATACACAGAGCTGGATAGACCTAAGCATCATTTTTGGAGCTGATCAGGAAATTTCTGACAAAACAGGTTTTCAGTGGAAAATGTTAATTCATCAAAACAGATACTTTTGTGAAAACATCTGTTTTGAAGAGTTTATTGATGACACACAGGCAGGGCAGCATATGCCTGGTTTCTTAGCAGCTTGCCTAACAGCTGCTGGAGAGCTTGGTCTTCTAGATTCTGTGACCCTTGTGTCTTACAGCTGGGAGCCCCCCAGGCTCCACAGCTTAAATTTGGCCCTTGCATGTGGACTGCAGTGTGACTGGGTACCCAGTGTCACTGAATCTGGGGGCAATTCTCTCTCAGCTTAAGAGGGCTCAAAACTTCATATCTTACCTCCTCCAGGCTCTCTGCTATTAGCTTGAAGCCTTAGACATGCCGAGTCTCCTCCCTTTGCTGGGGTTTGAGTCATGGCTCAAAAAAGTGTTTCATTCCAGGAATACCATACATTTTCAGGAATGAAATATTGTAGGATTTTTTTTTTAGTGTGGGTGGAGAAGAGAGAGGGAGAGAGAAGACTCTTGTGGGCGAGGGGGTGGGGGTGCAGAGAAGGGTTGCCTTGATTTGGGCCTTTTTTTCCCTAGGAATTCAAACGATCACAGAATAAAAATTCAGTTCCTTTCCAGCTGTAATCATTCCCCCCTTCCCTCATTTTCTTGTGACCACGCTGATCCACTCCGGACTCACACTAGGTATCACCCTGTTCACATTTGCCATGCCTTTGTTGCTACTATAAATCTGGGAGGTTCTCTCCAGAGAACAGGAATGGTGGTCCTAGGTGCCCTTACCTGCACCATCTCTTGGGCTCTGACAGCCTAGTCACAGTTCACTCAGCCTGGAGCCCACCACTTCAATAAAAATCTAAGCCCCTTTGTGGGGCATCTTCAGTGGCCTCCTTTCCTCCCTTTTAGCCACTCCCACACCTCATAGCCTAGACAGCAACACAAAGCAAAACAAACAGAACCAAGTGTAGCTGGGGTGCCTTTCTCTAAGCTCTCCCCAGGCTTCTACTCAGTTCAGCTGGTTCTGCCAGGTCAACCCCTTCTGGGCCTATTCAGTTCTTCCAGTTTCCCATATTGCTTCTCCACTCAGCACAGGCAGCTCCTTCAGCTAGCACAGCCAGGGTCAGTCTCCAGTTCCCCATGCTGCTTCTCTCTGCTCCCACCAGTGAGATCCTGCCTCCAGCTCTTCCCAGTTCAGACCAATCTCTCTGCCTCTGGTGCAGGGCTTATATAGCCCCTTATGGCTCTTCCATCTGAGCTAAGGACACCTCAGCAGGCGATTACCTAATTAGCTAGCCCTACTCTCAGTAACAGGGCTTAGTCCCTGCTATAAAGAGGTAGGCATATCAGAGTGAGTAGGTACCCATCCAGCTTGCCAATGGGAAATGGTACAGAGGTGCATCTGTAATTCATCCCTCCTGAGAGACTGCACACTTCTGTTCACTTGGTACCCACAGCCTGCAATCCTCTCCTGAAAGCAGGGGACTATGACCATTCTTTCAAAGGACTGAACAGGGCTCAGTTGGTGGCAGTAGCCAAGTGGTTAGAGTAAGCAGTAGGAAAACTGAGTTCAAATCTCTCCTTAGCCTGAGAGTATTCAAACGCACATCTTCCACTCCCCAGGACAGTCCTAACCACCAAGTTATAGGCTGTTTTGGGAGGTGGATATACTGAACAACTTCTACTGAAGGTACACAAGTGACCAATCAGAAATTCAAGACTCATTGGGCTAGAAAAAGAGGGAGCTTGCCTCTGTAACCTAATAGTTAACACAGTCACTTTGGACTAGGGGGACCTTGCCTTAGGTACCAGCTCTCCAGACTGATCGGCATTTTATGCAATCATTGTTCAAAATATGTAAGTAGTCAGTGTGCTAGGCATGCTCTGAGAATGCTTACTGGATCGGAGCCTTAAGGAGCCTAACACAGGGAATGCCTTGTTCTTGAATCATGACTGGGCTTAAGCAAGGTACAGGAGCCAAGCAACTCAGACTGAGGCAATTCTGCACATGACTGTTACATGCCTGAGGAAAGTCAACCAGTAGATGGGGCAGGGATGGGGGAACCTTATGGGTGCATCTACATATGAACTTTAAAGTGAAATAACCTATTTTAATGCACATTGAAGCATCACTAAAAAAACCCATGCTCTTTAATTCATGTGCATTAAAATAGACTAATGCGCATTAAGCACCACTTAAAAACCATGCTCATTAGTTAATGCACATTCAAACAGGCACATTCAACAAGCATTTTCCTAGTACCTCGTAATGGAGGTACTAGATTTAATGTGCATGAACTAAAGCACATTAATGCACATGTAGACATACCCTATGAGTTTAGACACCTCCAGACTTGGGCTGCAGCCAGGCAGGACTTTTTGAATCACAAATTAGAAACTATGCTTCCCAATTGTGCCCAATCCCAGCTTTAGTACTTTATTTATCTTGTCTCAAGTGACCTGGTCCTATTTTGGGGCAGCATTCATACTCTGTCCTCTGCAATCAGTAGTGTCCAATAGCACAATCTAGCCCTGAATCATTAATGATACAGTTTTTATGTTCCATACACTTTTTGGCAGTCCTACAATTCCAACCGAGTTCAATGCAAAACCTCCATTTATTTTAACATGAGCAGGAGCATGCACCTATTGTTTATTTTTGTCTGTAAGCACTGCCCTTCAGTTGCAATATGGGAAAAAGAGAACATTGCTCCAGAAATATAAATGTATGAGAAATCCATCTAGGCATCCCCAGCCTTGACATTATTACCTTCTATCACCAAACTCATCCTTGAAGTAATCTATTTTCATGCCCTTCTAGAGCCACGCACCCATTCTTTATCCATTGCTGCACAATAAACAGCCTTAAACTTTAATGGGCTGCAGGACTTTTATATCCTGCTCATTCACTGAATTTCAACACAAAAGTTGCCACATATTTTATAGTTTAACACAAAGGTGTTTGGAAATGTGATTGTGCCTGGGAGATTGGAAAACTCTACCTTTAGGCTAAATTATATGCATATGAGGACCTAATACTATTTAAATAACAGTTAAAACGCAACCTTCAAATACAAAGCCAGCTATTAAAATACCGCCCCAGGCAACATGGCAAGGTTTAAACTAGCATTATGCAAGCAAACAGGAAGGGGAGAGAAGATTAGGTCATTTGAATGACTGTACTATATTCCTTGCTATTTTTAATTATCACAAATTTAATCAACTTGTCCTGTTTGTATATTTGGTAATAACCTTTCACCTTGGCCCTCTGGAGTTGTTTTGTATACATTTTTTTCTTTTATCTTCTTTCTTTTTCAGAGGAGTGTCAGAGTGATTTTATATAATGCAGCAAGTTTAAAAAATATGAGCTACATGGAAGACAGAACAGCAACTAAGATACTGTGATTAATTTCATAGACTTCCAGTAGGAAGTATTTAGTTTATCAGCACATAGTAAATGAATATTAAAATATGCATACCCCAAGGCTATAAGCAAAAGTAGATAACAGCTGTTGGTCTAAAATGTGGTTCCATAATGCAGAGATTGGAATAAGCTTGTAATTATGAATTAAAGCTAGAACAGTAAAAAAAATAAAATAAAATTACAAACATGTCGTGTAGACTTGCTTTAGCCCATGCCATTTAAAACCAGTTCTATGCATTAAAAAAGGACTCAAATCAGCTTTGGATTAACTGTTTGAGTGGTATCAGCAACAAGGCCATCCTTTGCCTCACCTTACAGAAAACAAATGAAAACTGCATTGTGTAATTAAAACATTTATAGCATACAGAAAAATAAATAGTAAAACTATCAACTTTAGTGAGAGATTTAGCCTCACACAAAAAAATGTAATGTTTTAGCACAATTTAAATAAGATTTCCTTATATTACTGTACATAAATAGTACATATCAATGTATTGCATAGAGGAAGAAAAATTCAGGGTCAATAACCATTTGATTCATCACACACTAGAATGCTGCCCTGGTATACTTTTATTAGGCAGCATAAAGATGGGAATCAATATAAAAAATATAATAATGTCTCACATGCTTTTTCACTGTATGAGTTTTATATACTCCATTTTTTTTTTCTTAGGTACATAATGCAGCTATAATTTTTATTATATGCATTAAAGAAATTTTTCAAATCTGAAAAATTGTAAGAACCCCTAACCCTACAAAAAGCTATTACCATTGAGGTTTATTAAAGTTCCTGCGTTTAAAATAAAGTTCCTAAGAAGGGGAGAAGGAAAGGGTCTTTCAAATGTAGGAAAGAGATTCACTATTAGCTTGCAAAAACCCAAAACAATCGTGTTTCAAATTTTTAATCTAAAATGACATTTTTTCTTTCAACTGAAAATTTTCTGTGGCTATTAGTACTGTTATTTCCATGATGATGCTAGGCACTTTCCAAATAGATAATGTGAAACACAGAATGCAGAGCTTAATTTGTTATTAGCTATTATTTGTATTATGACAATGCCCAGAAGCCCTAACCATAGACCAGGACCCTACCACACTCATTGCTGGTGATCCCTCTCGGTTAAGGATGATCACTCCCATGGGCCAAGTAAAGGGTTGTAAATGAGTCCATTGATGGCTAAGAAGGCTGATCCTACAGACACAGACCCTCTGGCAAAAGCCACAGATGGTAGTTAAAGGGCAGTCAGACTATGGATTTCTCACTCACGTTTCCTTTCCTTCCATTTCTGGTCTTTTTCTGCCCCCAAGGCACGACAGTTTTCCTCATAGTAAGACATGCCTTCTCTCACAAAGCATCACCATATAGCCCCGCTCCAGGCTAGTTTTTCCCAATTTTTGTGATGTCAATGCAACACTTCTTAATGTTTGCCTTGAGAGTGTCCTTGAAGCATTTCCTGTGGCCCCCACACGTCTTTTGTCCTTGGCTAAGTTGGGTGTATAACACTTGTTTCGGTATATATACACATCAGGCATGCGCACACAATGCCCTGCCCACTGAAGCTGATGTTGTATAATTAATACTTCCATCCTAGTGGTGTTAGCATTATTGAGGACACCTGCATTCTAGGTGCTGCACAAATACAGAACAAAGAGATGGCCCACCCTGCTCCAAAGAGCTTACATAAGTCTTCACTACACTGCAATGTTATGTAGGGATCCCAGAATGAATTCTAAACTAACCAGCTTAAGTACTAGTACTAATCTAGCTGTGACAGCCTGAAGCTCGGCATAGCCTAATTTTCCTTCCCTCTCTGTGTTTTTATTTAACTAGTTTATTTAAGCAGTACAGTCACTTCTGTGACTGTAATGTAAACATACTCCAAGGCAAGAAATAACAAGTAAATCTAGACAGACAGGAGAGTGTAAGTAAGGAAATCATGAGACAGTATTAGGCAGCACAGTAGGTGCAAAGCTCAAGCATAATGCCTAACTATTGTAACGTGGACTTACTGCTCTGCATCTGGTACCTGAGTTCATTTTTTCTAGGTTCTAGCTTAGGGATTTCTAAATGCAATGGTACTGTGCACTGCAAACACACAGAGAAATAAGTGACTTGTCCATAGTTATAATGGTGACCTTTAGCAGAAGAGGGAATTATAGGACATAGGACCAAAAGGGACATCCAGGGTTATCATGTTCAGACCCTTGTCATTATAGGCAACCACAAATATAAGCCCTCTGCTTCTGAATCAGATTCCAAAACCTTCTTCTTGTCTGCCACCTAGATATTTAGGTACCTGTATTCTGTATCATACTGTCTGTATAGTTTCATACCAGAATGAACTGCACTTCGTGTTAACTTGAGTTCAACAAATGAATCTCTTCATGAATAGAAGTATTTTAAATAAATCACTGTATAACATCTTTGTTCCAAGGGGGAAAAAAGTTCAATTAAACTTAGTAAAATAACTTCATCCCTTTCTAAGATATTGTAGCTAACACTGTGCAAACAATCAGGGCTAATGCTCATTAGTTCACTTGACAATAGTAACCACCTTCTTTGAATGATGTATTCCTTCAGTAACTTCCCAAAGAACATTTTTAGAGCAACTGCACCTTGACCTATTTCTTTGCTGGCCTGTGTGGTACAGTCTGTTTCACTTACCAGATATCCCTGTATGTATCCATTGCTATAAGATACGTTTCTCTGAATTTAACTAATATATTCATATCCATTAACCAGTTGAAGAAGCAATTTCAAAATTAGCTGTTCAGTGACCTGTTTCATTTTTATCATCTTCTCAACTTTGAGTTAAAATCTGTAGGTTCAGTTGCATTGTTGATATTCATTTTGAAACAGCAAGTAATTAAAAAAAATTAAGTTCCATGGCAATATTGTAACCTTCTTTCTATGAATGTGATTTTCTCACTGATTTCAATGGGTGTTTGTACATGTGACGATGTCACAAAAATTTCCCTTTGTGTGGCTTAATGGTATCACACATTACATGTACTCGAGTTTGGGGGGGTTTAAATGAATTTGCATCATTGCAACTTGGAATATTGCAGCCATTAGTCAGCTTACCCCCTGGCCATAGAAGTGGCAGGCAAGCTCCACAGAAAAAAAAGGATTGGACCCCTTGCTGCTTCTGCCTTCAGCAGGCTTCTGCAGCCAGCAGGATGCCTGGGGTCACCTGGGAACAGGCTGCCTTGGCGCTGGGACAGTGTGGAGAGGTGACAGGAGGGCATCTGGGTGTGCTGGCAGCCAGAGAAGGTGGCACGGGTGGTGCATGGGTCATAGGACCACCTGGGTGGACTGCTAGCTTCCCCGAGCCCACCCGGACTTCCAGCACCCTGTGTACCATCCCCACTGCCTTCTCCAGCTGCCAGCACACCTAGCTGCCCTCTTACCACCTCCATGGGCTGCCCCAAAGGTGAACCAGCCTGATCCTGGGCAGCTCCAGGCATCCTGCCAGCCACAGGCAGCTGAAGGCAGAAGTGGTAAGGGGCCCAATCCTTTTTTCTGCCAAACCTAGCCACTTCTTCTGTGGCTGGGGGACAAGCTGACAGATTAATGGCACAGTTTAATGGCACCCTGGCCTCAGGAGAAGTGGGCAGGCTTCGCCAAAAAAACAACAAAAAAAAAGGATCAGGCCCCTCGCCGCTTCTGCCTTCAACAGGCACCTACGGCCACCAGGACAATAACGTACATACTGTGATGGAAAAATAAAACCCACCACTTCAATTAAAAACTCACTGTTTCAATTTAGGGGGCATAGAATGTAACCCTAAGAACTAAAATCCCATCATGTGTATAAGCACCCAGTGAGACCAGGACTTAAATGCCAATGGCACCTTTCGTCTCCAACTACAATAGCCATCCTTTCTTTTTACCTTGAAAAAGGCTGTTTTCCCCATCCAGTTTTAAACTCAGTCAAGATAACTTTAGGTCTTCCTCACCTAAGAAAATGTTTCACAATTAAAGCTGGTTAAAAGCCTTAGGTGCTATGTCAAGCAAGTTTATACTTGGGAAGTTACCATAGGACCTAGAAAAGTAGCCAGAACTTGGTTTGACATCACCACTGAGCTATTTGCTATGTCAAAGTTGGATGAATTTTTAATCCTTTGCCATTCTCTGTTTGCATCTTTCTTAGTTCCAGTACATACATAATTTGTAGAGGACTCATAGTTTCAGCATCCCTTTGCAGAAGAATTTTAGTGAGAACAAATGTATTTTTAAACCCATATTGATTATGACATAGCTACTGTAAATGAATGAATTTTATATGAACTAGACAATGTGCAGCCAGCTGATTTTTATTGATAAACAAAATCAATTAGCCACTTGTTCTTCAGGACTAGAAGGTTTACTCTATTGGATTGTTCTTTCCAAATGATTGTTTGATTAAGTTTTGTACAAAGGAAAGAAAATACAATGGCTGGAATTAAATTACAGAAATTTAGTAAATCTTCACAAGTATTTTACAAAATACCATTCTTTACTTAATAAAGGGCAAGGACCATATTTTATGATTTCCCATTCATTCAACAGAGCTATGGCGTTTGTAATTGTGTATATAAAGCCATCAGTCTTCAAGAGCCGTCTTTAGCACAGCAAGCCCCAAAGCATCGTCCATTCTGCTCAGATCTGATCAGCATCTTTATAGTTTATCAGCCTTGGGGTTCAATTTTGTTTTGGATGCTTTTATAAATGAGCACAATCACTGGTGAATCTGTTCTTCCAGATTGCAAAGAGAAAAATCGAGAGAAGAACTTTAGTAGATTACTGTGTCATTGAGGATAAAGCACAAGCACAAATGCACCTCAAGTAGGCTCAGAGATTATTTTGTTGGGTGTACATTTTCAGTTTTATTTCAGTAAAATTAGATGATTGTCTTAGTTATTATTGTTTTTAAAGCTATATTCTGTCCCCAGGCGAGGTGCATGATCAATGCACTATCTAGCAAAATCAATTTGTTCCAAAGTGCTATTTATTTAAAAAAAGAAAAAGGGGGTAAAAGGAAAAGAAGAGGAATGCATAGGAAATGCAAAAATGATTATAAGGCTTTCTTCTAGTCAGACTCAGGATTTATTTTACAGTCAAAGCTTGGAAGTTAAGGAACAATATAGCCAAATTCACAAACCCAGGCAGTTATTTTATATGCATATTTAAACTTCTGGGCAGCCAATAAAAAGTGTGCACTGGGTTTTCTGTTTCTTTAACTGTACTATAAATGTAAAGGGTCACTTACCAAAACAAATTAGTAGGGGATATACCCTTATGAGTATTTCCTCCGACACTGCTCTGACCAGATAGCTATTCAAGTGGATCAATTTCCACAGGAATCAAACAACGGAAAGTGCATGTATTGTCATACAAAAGATATTTGTATTTCTTTTTCATAGCTATAAATTGCTGCACTTGTTATTCAATAATTCAGGCAGTAAAGAGTGTCACTGATGGGTCAACGTAAACCAGATTTTCCAGTTGATAATTCAAGAAATTTTCTGTTTTATGATACGTTGGACATTTTTCATTATCAGAATCTCTTAAAACCCAGCACAACTCTCTCTTTGTCATAAGAACTATAAACACAAATCCAATGTCATTTATCCAAGTCAAAATATTTGGCACCATGAACAGTTTTATAGGTAATATAAACTTCCAGTTACTCCAAAAGTTAGTAAGTAGATGCTCAATATGTAAAACATTCTGGTGAATGTGAATGACAATACTTGAATAAAGTATTATCACCTCACCCTTCAGCAACATCAACTAAGAACACAGCCTGAGAGGGATCTAGATATATGTGAAATAATAGTAAAAGTAAAACAGTGGAAATATTTTCTTTTCTTCTTAACTGAATTGTAGATATACATTTGATCTTGGCCCACAAGAGTCCGAGAAGCAATGTAACCTTTCCTTGTCCATCACATGTAAAGTAACTAGGCAAATGTGTTTTACAGCAGGTCATCAGTGACACACAAAAATTGTGCCAACTAGGGCAGGTAGATGGCATTAGAAGAAGGAGAACGGGTATATTGGGATGATGGAGAGAGAAGCATTGACCCATATTTGTAGGTTTTCTTACTTAAAACAGTGTCCTTACTGCTTGATTTTGAGTTAGAATTATTTGCAGACAGAGCAAAAACCCTAACTCAAAAACTTTCTGAGTCAAACAATCTCACTTAACACTGCACACTTTAGTTATTTTTGCTATCTATTTTACCTGTGCCCTAGCAGTACTTAGCAGTGCCCTTCACCAGAAGGAAGAGGATGGGAATTGATGCCCTTGTTCAGAGTACAATTATTTTCTCCTGTTAACATTCAACACTAATATCACATTTTTCTTCAGGTATTAGTATTCAGAATCAATGTCCATTACTAGCTTCTACCTTCAAATTGCTAAATGGCAAGCAGCAAAGCATAAGTGGCCTCTCTCACAGGCATGACAATGTGAAGTACAAAGAAGCCGCTTTCACAGAGTAACTGCATTGATTGATCCTCAACTTCATGTACTTCAGTTTGATCTACTTTCCAAAATAGAGTGGAAGCACAATCTCCCTGTCATTATGAAGTAAGTTTGGTCCTAAAGGCCTTGATGTCTCTGGGATAAAGAAACTACAGGAGAAAGAACTAGATTCTGATTTACACTGAAAAATGTGTGATATAATATGGCAAAATGTGTCTTCCTATTTCTATAAATCAGGGGTCAACAACTTACAGTCCATGGAGTCGGGGTGGTGGTGGGGTTTCTGAACCAGTTTGGCAGTAGGGAGCTTTGCCTAGGTGCTGGGGAGAAGCCATGGTGCAGAAGCACTCCTGCAGGGAGCGGTAACTGCAGCTGAAGTGGTGTGGCCCAGGTTAGGAGTGCAACCCACAGTCAAAGCAAAGCTCTGCTCGAGAAGCCCCGCAGGCCAAAATGTTGCCAACCCCTGATAAAATCATCATTTCAGGTAAGTCTGGTCAGTTAATGTGAAACTTGTATAGTGGAACATCTATGACACATCTGAGACAGGAAAACGTAAGACTGGATAATACAAGATTCAAGGGAGGGCTTCCATTCTGCTTGCTATTGTGTAATTACATGAAAAACTGACTCTCAATAAAGAAAAGAAAACATAAGTAAGCTTCTAGCCTTCATGATTTCAAGATAAAAGCTTGAAAACACAAAGTAAGCACACCCTAACAGCTCAAAATTAAAAGGGAAATAAAACTCCAAAATGTTATATTAAAAAAACCCAAAATACTCTTGACTTTTGAGCCAACTTTATGATTCTGGGGGACCTGACTCAGTTTTTGAATGCTTGTATCTAGGAATAATGAAAGCTATTCAAGAAAAACAAATGTACTGTGATTGTTACCAACCACAACTGACTTTCTTTTCAAAAGTGGTAGCTAATTTCAGATATCCCCAAAGTCCGATAGCCACGTTGGTGACTCAGAATGTGAAAATACCTCTGAAAAACTGAGATATGCAAGCAAAAGGCCACTTCTGAAAAAACTTGACCCTGATCTACAGCGAGCATTATGGAAAAAAAAAATTTCTAATTCAGAATGGACACGTGTATCTTTGAAGTATTGCATAGATTTTAATTACGTTCCCAACAGAATATTGTTGCATGGCTTTGAAGTATACCTAAATTTAAATTTAGGGTTGATTTGCGGCCACTCTGAATAAGCCTAAAATCATGTGAACAGTCCTTCCCCATATATATCTTACCTTAGAGCCCACGTCAGAGCCATCCACATTATGCTTTCTATTAAATTGAGGCTTTCTAGGAATCCATCTGCGAACTTCTTGTTTGTTACTAGTTTGCAGCAGTAGAGAAATGAAAGTGGTTTACAGAGGCCAGAAGTCAGGAATACAGAAATGTGGAATTGTTCTTGACAGACTTGCTTGTGGCTTGTACAGCAGTTAAGTTCTAAATACCCTTCTGAAAGGACAAGGCTAGGAGGCGAGTTGAGGTATTGCTCTTATACCTAGAAGTTTATCCAACCTTCGGAGTTTAGGCTGGGGTAGCTCATCCCCATTAGAGATATGGCTTTCACCCCTAAAACTGGAAAACAATGGATTTTCTACTCCATTCACACTACCTATAAGAACTGGAGAACCAGATATAATCATGTGCACTCTGGCTGCTGAATCATGCAAAGTTCCCAGGCTGGGGAAGGAATGCTGGACAGCTCCTAGTAGATGTAGCAAAGTAATGAAGGCCAAAGGACAGTGGAACAAAACAAGAAGGCTGAAAAGTGCTAAGTGACTTTTCTGTTAAGGACTGGATCAAACAGGAATGAATTTAGGAAGCTTGGAGAAGACTGAAAAGCTTTACTGGAAAGGCCTACAGACTATAGAGGGCATACAGACTAATGGTGAGGCCTGCACCTGAGAAGATCAAAAGTACAGAGTACAAGCAAGTCTTAAAAGGCTAGAGCTGACTATAGCCAATGGCCAAGGGGAACTGTGATAGCAGAAAACATTTGAAAGGGGTTACCCAAAAGGGGTAGTAGGTGATGAATTTAGGGAGCTGATTAGTGAGTGCTGACATGTACAGCTCATAGTACAAATCAGCTGAGGGATGAGATTGAAGCTGTTCTTGAAAATAGGAAAGCTCTTTGCCATAGTTATAAGTGAAAATTTACTTGGTTTGGTCAAATTTTGAGGAATGATAGTTGTCTTACTGAAAGGAAAGAGAAACAGGGAATCACCAAGGAAAATGTGAATAGGTATCATTATTCAATGAACAAAAAAGCCCCCAATAAGCTGTTATTACTTCGTGAAAAAATTTCAAGGATGGATAGTGATCATAACCAGCTGTAATGATGGTGCCTTATGACACTGGAAGCATGACTGACTGACTCTGTGCAGCAAAGCATAGCAGACAATTCCTCATAACCAGACAGGTGTAGGGCCTAGAGTCTTAGGGCATTTAAACATGTACTCCAGGAGTGGGGGTGCTTTAATTAGAGCATCTCCAAGAACTGCTCTAATTTAAGTGCCTAGCACATTGTGTGCATCAGTGTCTCTGTGCTGAAAAATGGCAGTGGGGGCACTTTAACTAAAGCTCATTTGACAAGTTTTAGTTAAAGCACCCTTGCCACCATTTTTCAGTGTGGGAATGCTGATGCACGTGATGCTGAAGTCTGCTAGAGCACAGTGATTACCAGTAGTCAAGTCCAGCAGATTATTCAAGTCTGCTCCAACACGCTGCATGTGTATAGGCAACCTTAGTTCAGACAAAGCAAGATCTTGGAAAGCTGGAGGGCCACTTTGGATGGGAACCAGGTCCCAAGGAAAGGCTGAAGGAAGCACAGTAGTAGACAAGAGAGAGAAAGCCTTGGAACAGCTGGCAAATCTATGATTATGGCAACAGCTTACATTAAGAGTCAGCTGTGTGGTATATGTAATGTCAATCAGGCCAGTATGGTTAGAAGGGGAAAGGCAAGTCTGGAAACAAGGTAAGAGTCCGCATACATAGAGCGGAATATAAGTCAAAAGACTATGAACTAATGCTTATGGACAGGAGCATGTGATGCCTTAGTGAGAAGAATTACTTCAAAAACATTAATAGTGGCAATAAAAGGCATGTGCTATAATTACTCACTTTGAGCTGAGGGAGTTGTATCCATTATGCTGTTACAGCAACCCTAGGATTGGCCAAAACTCAATGTAGACATAGCCTTAGGTTTCACTGTGAATAGTTTGCATGGCTCTAATTATTAATAAAAACTGTATCCATGAAAGAAAACATTTAAAAGGATCCAGATGTTAAGAAATTGGTCAATGAAGTTTGGGAAATTGTATCCAATCATTCCAACTGCATCCTGAGATCAAGGCTAACCAAAGAAATAAACCCTGATGTTACATGTTATATGTAATATATAATGCCAAAGTTGAAGGCTGTACTCACATAATACTAACTCATATACTGAAAATTGCAGCATATTCAACACTTTGTCTTTCAAACACATTTTTAACTGCTATTATTAAACAACACAAACCTGTTTTTTTTCCTTTTGCTAGCACTGGTGAAGTCCAATTTTAGCTTCATTGAGGTTTATGGAGCTAAACCAATATAAGGCTAGAGTAAGAGATTTGAATCAGACCCAAAGCCTAGGACTTTCGCCTACAATATTCTCCCATCTCTAAGAATCTTTGGAATAGTACATAATTGTGTGCTCACAGTGGAAGAAGGGATTGTATGTGTATCCCATATTTCCTCACATTCAATTCTCCCTGGAATATCATATACACCTTTAAAAGGCAAAAGGAAGAAAGGAAAGATCTTTCCAGAGTCATAGCTGCACAGAGCATGGACAAAGCCTACTCTTCAGCTGACTCACCCTCTCTTTCCTGTTTAAGTAAAAGCTGAAATCCTGCCTACTGCTAAGGGCTAGTCCCCATGGGTGGACCTATGATTTTGAAAAGAACTAAAGCATATCCAGAACTGAAATATCAGAAGAGAGACCAGGATCAGATAGGAGACAGCAAAATTGTGCTTTAAAAGGTAAGCTTGATTAATGGAACATCAAGGCCATTAAAAAGGAGAGATGATTTTTAACCTTATTTGCATATATAGGATCTATAAGTCTTATCTGTAAATGTTCTTAAAGGGGTGAGACAACAAAAAACCATTCTTACGAACCTAGCTAATATTTTAAATTCGGAAGTGTCCCTGAACTGGATTTTCTTTTTCTCAAATTTCAGTTTTCTGAATTTGGGGAATGTTCCCTGAGCTACATAGATACTTACTCTGTGTGTGTGTGTGCACACGTGCACACACACACACGTGCACATGTAAATAACCCTGAAACAGCAGGGGTAGAGCTGTCAGGAAGGAATGTACATAGTTTAGATGGGGTGTCCAACTTCTGGATGACAAGGGGCTGCACACTGCCTAGACAACAGACCCCAAAGCTGCCACACCACACAGGCATCCCAAGCAAGCTGATCCCTGCATGGGAAGCACAAGAAACCCAACTTCCCTTTGCTGGCCGCATATGCAGTACAAGCAGCCTGGCTCCTCTGGCTGTTTATAAATAGTGCAAGAAATGTAGCCTCCCTCCCAACCATGTGCACCGTGACGGCAGCTTAAACTTTCCCTTGCCACATGGGCAGCCCAGCTCTTCCCCTGCAATGTATGTGGTGGCCTCTCACCACCCTGCCCATAGGAGTGGGGAAAAAACAGAAACCGAAAGAGGAAGAGGGGAGCATATTTCTTCTGTGATAAAAAAGATATTCAAGGGTCTCTGCACACAAATGACATGCATGTGCTTGTGCTAAGAAACTTGGTCCTTAATAATCTGCTAGCAATGCTTTTACTAATGAAGTAGTAAGCTGTTAGCCTTCTTTAAAATAAGGGCACCCTGTTGACTCATATTCAGCATATTGTCCACTGTAACCCCCAGGGCCTTTTCTGCAGAGATGCTGCCTAGCCAGTCTGTCCCCAGTCTGTACCGGTTCACAGAACTGTTATGTCCAAAGTGCTAGACTTTGTATTTGTCCTTATTGAAATTCATGACATTTCTTTTGGTCAAATCCTCCAATTTGTCTAGGTCACTCTGAATCTTAGCCCTACCCTCTGCATTTCTTCTACTGCCTCCAGCTTGGTGTCATCCGCAAACTTGCTGGGGTTGCACTCTAGCCCATTTTCATAGAAGCACAGAATTATAGAAGCAGGGTCAGAAGGGACCTTATAGATCTTCAAGTCCGACCCCCTGCCAGGGCAGGAGAAAAACTGGGCTCAAATGACTCCAGCCAGGTAGGCATCCTCTTAAAAAACCCCAGGATAGGAGCCAGCACCACTTCCCTTGGAAGTTGGTTCCAGATCCTAGCCACCCTGACTGCGAAGTAGTTCTTATGGATGTCTAATCTAAACCTACTCTCCAACAACTTATGGCCATTATTCCTTGTTATGCCAGGGGGCACTAGGGGAAACAAGGTCTCTCCCAAACCCTTCTGGTCCCCACTAGTGAGTTTATAGACTGTCACCAGGTGCCCCCTCAGCCTTCTCTTGTGAAGGCTGAACAAGTTCAGGTCCCGCAGTCTCTCATTGTAGGGTCTGCCCTGTTGTCCCCAGATCATTCGGGTGGCCCTCCTCTGGACCCTCTCAATGTTGTCCACATCATCATCAACTATCTTCTAGATAGTTGATGAAGATATTGAACAAAACTGGCCCTAGAACCAATCCCTGGTGTACTCCATTTGAGACCAGTGCCAACTAAACTGAGACTTTCATTACTACCCTTTGAGCCTGATGATCCAGCCGGTTTTCTACCCACCTTACAGACCATTCATCCAACCCATCTTCCTTAGTTTGCCTCAACATTCTCACAAGCAAACCATATCAAAAGCTTTGCTAAAGTCAAGGTATATCACATTCATTAAGTCAGTTATCTCATCATAGAAGGCATTCAGATTGGTCAGGCATGACTTGCCCTTGGTGAATCCATGCTGACTGTTTCTAATCATCTGTTTCTCTTCCAAGTTCTTAGAAATGGATTCTTTGAGGACCTGTTCCATGCTTTTTCCAGGGACTGAGGTGACGCTGATTAGTATGTAGTTCTCTGGATCCTCCTTCCCTCTCTTAAAGATGAGCAATATATGTGCCCTTTTCCAGTTGTCTTGGGACCTCTCCTGATTGCCACAAGTTTTCATAGATGATGGCCAGCAGCTCTGCAATCACATCAGCCAACTCCCTCAGCACTCTCAGGTGCACTGTGTATGGCCCCATGGACTTGTACATGTCTAGTTTTGTAAAAAGTCCCTAATCTGCCCTTTCACCAGTGAGGGCTGCTCATCTCCCCAAACTGTGCTGCCAGGTACAGCAGCCTGGAAGCTGACCTTGTCTGTGAAGACAGAAGTGAAAAAGGCAATGAGCACTTCAGCTTTTTCCGCATCATCTGTCACTAGCTTGTCTCCCCCATTCAATAGGGGACCCACACTTTCCCTGATCATCTTCTTTTTGCTGACATACTTGTAGAAACCTTTCTTATTACCCTTCATGTTACTTCCTAGCTGCAACTCCAACTTAAGCTTTGGCCTTCCTGATTTCATCCCTTCATGCCCAAGCAATACTCTTATACTCCTTCCTAGTTATTTGTACTTCTTGTAAGCTTCCTTTTTGTGTTTATCTCATTGAAGAGTTCCATGCTAAGCCAAGCTGGTCTTCTGCCATCCTTGCTAGTCTTCCTATGCATCAGACTGGTTTGTTCCTGTATCTTCAGTAATGTTTCTTTAAAGAAAAATCAGCTCTCCTGGACTCCTTTACCCTCAGACAGGTCTTCCAGAAGATCCTCCAATCAATTCCCTGAGTAAGTTTAAGTCTACTTTTCTGAAGTCCAGGGTTCTTACTCTGCTGCTCTCCTTCCTTCCTTTCCTCAGGTTCTTGAACTTGATCATCTCATGGTCACTGCTGCTTAAGTTACCATCCACTTCTAAATTCCCCACAAATTTTTTCCTGTTTGCAAGCAGCAGATCAAGAAGACCATAGCTGTTAGTTGGCTTCTCCAACACTTGCACCAGGAAGTTGTCCCCAACACTCTCCAAAAATTTCCTGGATTGCCTATCCATTACAGTATTGAACTTCCAGCCAATGTCAGGGTGACTGAAGTCCCCCATGAGAACCAGGGCTGGTGATCAGGAAATTTCTGCTCTTTGCTTGATGACAGCCTCATCTACCTCATCCTCATGGTTCTGGTGGTCTATAGCAGATACCCAATAAGACATCACCCTTGTTGCTCTCCCCTCTAACCCTAACCTAGAGGCTTTCAATAGGCCTGTCTCCAGTTTCATACTGGATGTCTGAGCAATCATACAGCTCTTTTACATGAAAAGCAACTCCTCTTCTCCCCTGTCTGTCCTTCCTGAACAGTTTATACTCATCCATGACAGTGCTCCACTCATGCAAGCTATCCCACCAAGTCCTTCTTGTTCCAATCACATTATAGTTCTGTGACTGCGCAAGGATTTCCAGTTCTTCCTGATTGCTTCCCAGGCTCCATGCATTCACGTACAGACATCTCAGGTAACTGGCTGATTGCTCTACTTTCTCAGGAAGAATGAGAAAGCCTCTCCTGTTGCTCCCTCCTCATTGTGCTTCCTCTAAGCCTCCTGATTCCCCATTTCAGGACTTTGGTCTCCATCCTCCAGCAAACCTAGTTTAAAGCCTTCCTCACTAGCTTAGCAAGCCTGTCTGCAAAGTGCTGTTTCCTGTCTTCATTAGGTGGATCCCAACTCTTCCTAGCAATCCTTCTTGGAACAATACCCCATGGTCAAAGAAGCCAAAGCCCTGCTGGCAACACCTCTGTGTGGCCATGCATTGAGCTGCAGGATATGTCTGCTCCTGCTTGGGCCCTTCCCCTTGACCAGAAAGATGAAGGAGAACATCACCTGAGCTCCTGTTCCCTTCATCCTTGCATCCAAAGCCCTGTAGTCACTTTTGATCTGCTCAGGGTCCTCCCTGGCAGTATCATTGTTGCCCAAGGCAGCATGGGGTAGTAGTCAGAGGGCTGGATGAGTCTCAGTAATCCTTCCACGATATCTCAGATCTAGGTTCTGGGCAAGCAGCAGACCTCCGAAGACAACAGAGCAGCAACCGGCTGTCTCCATTCCCCATCAGAAGGGAGTCACCAACCACCATGACCCCTCACTTCCTCTTGGTAGCAGTAGTAGACCCTCCCAACCTTGGGGAGGCCAGGCCTGGCCTCTTCCTCTGACAGAATGTTCTCCTTCTCCTCTGTTGCTTGGGCTCAGTATCTGTTCTCCAGACAAACAGCTGCAGGTGGGAATGAAATTTCTGCTAGGTGCCAGAGGTCACAGAATTCCAGCTTTTACCTTCCTGGGAGTCCATGTCCTCTTTCTTCACCAGGGCAGTCCCTTCCCCTACAGTCCTAGAAGTCTCCTCCAACATCAAATTAATGAACTACACATGGCTGAGGATACTTCAGAGCTTTAGCACCTCCTCCTGTACCTCTTTTGCCTGGTCCCTAAGGGACACCTCCTGGAAACACCACTCACATTGCAGGTACTCCTGCACTTGGCTGTCACTGGAAGGAGCCTGCAAGCTGCAGTTCCCAAGGTGCCAAAACAGGACCTGGGTGGAAGCTTCAGTGGTGAACGGTCCTGTCTGGACAGACACCTCACAGATGCAAGCAGAGGAAAAGCTGGCAGTGGCTCTGGTATTGCAACATCCTCCAGGAATCTCTCTGGGTCTCTTAAATCTACCACCTACTTCATCCTACCTCTCTCACCAAGCAAAACTTCCCTAGTAAACTCCGCTGCAAGCTGGGCTGTTCACTGCTCATTGGTCCCAAAAGGTTTCCTTTCCCCTGTTTACCTGCTTCCTCTCACCAAGCTTACAGTGAAGGAAGGTGAGAGAGAGCTTCTGGGCAAACTTCCTAGTGAGCTACCCACTTGCTCTAGTCTCTAGTTAAACAAGACTTAAGTATTGATCTAACTGCTGAGTTTTAGCTACTTATGCTAAAAAGTAGGGCACATGACTTATGAAGACAGGCTGGGGGATTAGGCTTATTTAGTCTAGAGAAGAGAAGACGGAGGAGATGTAACAGTAGCCTTCATCCATCTGAAGGGTGGTTCCAAAGAGGATGAAGCTAGACTCTTCTTAGTGGTGGCAGATGACAGAACAAGAAGCAGTGGTTTCAAAGTTGCAGCAACGGAAGCTTAGGTTAAATATTAGGAAAACCTCTCTCACCAGAAGGGTAGTAAAACACTTCAACAAGTTAGCCAGAGAGGTTGTGGGATCTTTGCCCTTGTAAGTTTTTGAGACCTGGCTAGACAAAGCCTTGGCTAGGATGATCTTGTTGGAGCTGGTCCTGCTTTGAGCATGAAGTTGGATTTTTCTATTATTCTATTCTGGACAAAATTAAGATCCAATAACATAAAAAGGAAGCTCATCTGGAGGACTTACCTACACCTAGTTCTATACCAGTAAAGATATTAGAGGTGTAACAAGCAATTTTTGCACCTCAAGTAGCAGGGGCAGTGGCAGTGACAACAGTCAGGCTGGCAGTGGCCATGACTGCCATTCTTGTACCTCCTCTAAATTGGCACCTGGAACTGGTGTCCTGCTTATCCATTCCTAATGATGTACTGAAAGACATGACTCATCTATTAGTATACTGGTGTAGTGATTTCCCCCTTTCTGTATAGGAATGAGTTATTCTAGGACAAGCACCTTTCTGCCCATTTGGATAAGTGTATGATGATGTGTGATCCCTGTTAGCCATAGCTGTGCTAGCAGAAGCAGCAGCCAATAAATGTAGTTATACCAGGGGCCTGCAACCTAGAAGCACTTTTCTGGCCTAGTATACTTTGTTCATATGTACCACTAAATCCATCCCAGCACAGTCATGGCCTCAGTATAACTACATTCACACTA
Organism: Crocodylus siamensis; assembly: GCF_052110815.1. Taxonomy (NCBI): domain Eukaryota; kingdom Metazoa; phylum Chordata; order Crocodylia; family Crocodylidae; genus Crocodylus; species Crocodylus siamensis. The sequence goes on along the minus strand of NC_143397.1, from coordinate 128,931,783 downwards.
GAGGCAGTTATACTATCATAGCTATACCAGTATAGTTTAAATGGCATAACTTACTATATAGACAAGCTTTACTATATTAATTTGAAACTGGAATAATTACACCCCTCTTATATGGACACATTTATACCAGTACCCGGGACTTTAATATCGTATGTCTTCACTAAAGGTTGCTCTACTTTACTTGCTTTACTTAAATGGAAAATAATGGCACCATTGCCTGAAATAGTTAAATTGGAAATAACTTTGTGTATAGACTAGGCCTAAAGTGACTTCTACCCTATTTTTAATTGCTAGTTAGAGCAATTATTCTGAATTGTCTAATGAACTGTGAAGCTTGCTTGTACAGCCAGGTAAACAAAGAATAACTAAGAAAGGTAAATAGCATATTTGTGACCATCAGCCCCAGCCTCATAACTTAAAAAGTGTTTTTGGCAAATGTTGATTTTCCCCTTCCCGCCTGCACTTTTTGGAATTTTTTTTGGTCTTCTCCCTTCCCTCACTCTGGAAAAAAATGCTCAATAGGGACTATAAGGTTGTCTAAAGCAAGAGAATGTCAGAGAAAAAAATAAGTCAAGCTGAAATTGTATACTTTAATTACTGCACAGTCTTAAGTTGAAGAAAAAGCTTCAAAGAATTACTGAAACAGTTTGGCAGGCAGTCAAAAATATCAAACATTTTACAAGAGCCAGCTGAGTCTTGCAAAGATACTCCTGCCCCCATCCCTACTAAGGGACACTGCACCCCTCAGAGTCCTTGCAGGCTGATATACACATGGCACCATTGCCATGTTTCCCCCTTTTTAGGCATAAAAGAAACACCCTGAAGTATCAGTGCCTACGGTGGCCTGACTTAGAAGAAGCCAGGATGTAAAAACTTTTGCAGAGGGTTCCGTTTTCATTGGATACAGTCATGCTATCCAAATAGGAAAAAAATCTGCTATGGATTAGCCATTTTCCTCCTGCATTAATAGTCAGAAAAAATAATTACATTTTGCAGTCAGTCCCACTATTGTTTTTTTCCGGTTTGGAGACTTGTCTCAAAGAATTATACCCAGACAGCAGCATGTAAAGTCAATTAAAATGAGTTGGGGGAAGGGGGAACCATTCCAGTCCCATTTGAAGGGTGGGGGGGAGGGGGTTCTTTGCTTTTTTTGCTCATGCCATTGCAAGTAGTGGTGTACCACAGGGAATTCACAATGGATTAGGTATGCTAATGCTTGGACTGGGACCTATTTCAAAGCTAAGGAGGGTGGTAGGGTGAAACGGTGACATCAGAGGTGTAACTGGACAGTACTATGTGCTTGGGTGGGGGGATGGCAGTACACACTGCATGAGAAATGGCAGGAGGTTAACTACTGCTGGGAGAGATGTCAACATGTATGTCAAGTGGCTAAAAAAACCTTTGGGTTTTCAGTGGCAAAAAATAAAGAGGTAACAAAAAATAAGGAGGTGTTGTTTCTGTAACACAGATCACCAACACTTGTCTGCCCTTCCTGCTGCTAGAGGGGGGGCAAGGGAGGAACAGAGGCCAGGAGGGTGAGGAATCCCCTCTAGTTCCATTCCAGTGCCCCGCATAAGGCACCTCCTGAGGCTCATGCCCCTCTTGCCCACCCATCATTATGCTACTGGATGACATAGGGTTTTTGTCCCTCCTCGGTACAAGCTGAGTCATTCCTTCAGTTAACACCTTGCCCTGTGCTCATGAGGCCATTTTACAACATTGTCTTTCCATTTGGAATTCACTGATTACATCAGGCGGAGGATGTCCCTGGACCCATCACTATTAACTTTGCTTTGGGAACCCCAAGTTATTTTTTTTATTATTATTATTTTGAACTGTTCACAGCAAGCACTAGCTAATGAGCTCCACAGCAGAGTATTAGATAGGATGTCCTAGCTTCCCCTTCAACAAGCAACATTTCATAGGAGTCAGACAGCTGGTTTTGCACTCTTCCTTTGTCACTTTACTTGAGAATTAGTACAACCCTCTCTGGAAAGAAGCTAGTATGCAGTGAAAGTGTGAAATGCTAAGTCAAGTTCAGCAACATAAGAGACTTCAAATGGGCAAAGATGGCCCTGGTACAAACACAGACATAGATGCAATTGCATAGGGTATTATACCATTTAGGTCCTATGTCCCTGGCTGCTATAACAGTCAGAGGACATATTCTAACACCACAGTTCTATTATAACACCATAGTTATAATGAAAATAGATGAGACCTGCCTGGGTTAAAAGCCTTAGATCCCAAACCTAAACCTGAGGCTGGATGCATTGGTATAGACTCTGCTACCAATGGAGATCTATGCAAGCACAGAAATTTCCTTGCATAGTATCAATTACTGCAGCAGTACAGCAATGCAGCGAGGCACCCAGGACACAAGGGCAGCAGCTGCCATGCCTTAAGTGCAATTGCAATTGTGCAGCTGCTGGCATTAGCCATTTGCTTTCCTGCCTACTCTCCCTTCTTTTCCCCCACCAAGTTGATGCCTGGATTGGTTATTCTGGTTGCTACTCTAGTACTGCCACTGATTTAGCAGATCAGGACCTTGATCCATCCAGGTTTTTTTCCCAGTACAACAAACTGTTTAATCAAAACTGCAAACTTTTAACTGGGGTGTAACTGGGTTGTGACTAGATTCTTCAACTTGGTCATACCTAGGCAAGAATGTTATATGTCCCTATATTAAAGGAAGGATGCACCCATACCTTATCTTGCTGCCCTGTCTAACAGATCATCATAGACATGCAGGATATAGCATTCATAGACACATTTTGCTTCAGCACCACTCCAGTAAAGCTAAGGAACATTGTTGGTTCATAAAGAATGATTAAAGCACCAATTATTTTGACTAAACATGTATTTGAAACCCTCAGGCTGCCATGGACATTAAGCCATTAATTCATTATTTAGCTGTCAGTGTGGAAAAATGTCAGAAGCTTAAAGGTTTAACATGCTTGCAAACATTTAAGCAAATGGTCACATTTGCAATTTCAAACTGTTACAATTTTATTTATTAGACCATATAAATTACCTTTTTCACAAACATTGTCTGCAATATCTCCTGTAACTATTTCATGTTGAACAAAGCCTAATAGCATTTTAAATTTAAATAATAGGAAGCAAGGAGGAAAAGAAAGACCCCCTCAAGAATTTCTAGGAAGTCATTTAGAAAATTGTCCAGGCTCAGGTGAAACCAGTTGTACTGTGGGATTTGAAAGATCTGCAGAATTGTAAGCTATAAAATCACTTCATCTCAGATGTTTAAAGAGGTGGTTTGGGAAAGAAACTCTACTTTTTCAATGCCTCAGTGATAGATGACGCTGACACTAATGGTTCTAAAACTTTATTAGGGAATGCTGTGAAACTCAAATATATGAGTTTCTTATGAGGAAAGATTTGAGTATTCACATTTGAGTGGGAAAGAGGGCATATCTGTGTTCATCTCCTGGAAGTGGATTGATACTGGCAATCTCTTCAATGGCAAGATTTTCTAATGTAGTTTTGTATTGAAGCACTTAGCCACAGCTGTTCAGCCTTAAAAAGATCTAATATTGTCATTCGTTTGGTACATCAAGATGGTGAGCACCCTAGCCCAAACCAGCACAACACATAACTATGGGAATGGTCTACTAACTCCAAGCTGACTATTCACATGCTTAAGTTTAACCACAAGGTGCAAGTTAGAGTGCCCAACAATGTGCATCAATGGTACTTTTATATATCAGTGTCCTCGGCATCATTCATTCTCTTTTTCACCAATTTATTGTCTATGTGTATCTGTAATATAATGGTAACATCCATCATTGAGCTCACTAGTAACATGTGCTACTAACTTCTCTGAGTGGCAGAAGTAATTCCAGTCTGAGTTACCTTAGTCCTGAGTACTAGATCCATTAAGAATGCTATTCTTAGAAACAGCCCTGGCCAAAGCAGTGAGAAGGAGAATTAATACCAGCACATTTTCTCTTGTCAAAATCCTGCCAGAGTAGGCATAATGTCTCTTGAGTGACTGGGGTGAGGCACTCATAAATGCACTTTGTTGTTTTTCTCAAAAACATGAGTATACGCCCCGTGCTAGTAGTTACTACTGTTAGCAGCAGTGGCACAAGGAGGCTTGGGACTGTAATCTGCCCCCTACACAGAAGGCCATTCCCCATTTGAAGATGAATTGCATGGCACGGCATGTTATCTAGCCCTCATTATCTCAAAGCCACATGGAAGAATCCTGCTGCACTGTTTGAATAGGGTAAAAGAGTCTTCTTCCCAGCTGACCTACCCCTGTATAGCACAGCAGTGTTTTGCCCTTTACTGGGATGAGAATGAGACAGTGATACTAAAACCACCTACAAGTGAATTAGCTGAACCCTCCCAGCTCATGCTATTCAGACGTATTCTTGATTGTGCTCAATAGTAAAAACACTGTGTGACGGCATTGAAGCCCCCAGCCAACAAAGCCATCACTCTTAAAGTTAAGGTTAAAAAAGAGTTTTCAGTGACATGAGATACTATTTGCATCCCAGGAAAGTGGAGACAAGGAAACATCTATCTTTAAATATCATGCAAAGCAGCACAATATGCTGTAAGCAATTTCTTTTTAAAAATTTAAGTCATAGAATAACAAAAGCCTTAAAAATGCAAAATGTTATTAATATCACTGGGAGAAAAAATTTAAAGATATTTAACAGACTCTTTCTTTCTTTTTAAAATCCAGAAATATGAGAATGCAAATTACTGATGATTCCAATTTTTTCAAAAGATGCAGTATTTTGAAAAATAAACAAATATATACTCAGATGTATGTAGAAGATGCAACTTCTTTAATACCATAAAAGTCTCTTAAACGGAATAATTGAAACATTTGTTATATGTGCATATTTATAATGACTTGTATGGATTGTTTATTTCTACTTCAGATATAAACATGTACACAGAATCCTGTCCCAACTAAGCCAGTGGCAAAACTCTCTGGCTGCATCCAGATGTGCAGGGGCACGCACCTTCAGTGGCACAAATAGTAGTGGCACAAATTTGTGCTGCTATTTTGTGCTGCAACACATCCCCCTGCACATGCACTTTGTTGTGGGACACTGTGTCCCACTTTGGGCAAACTGCCCTTGCCCAGCTCCTCCCAGCTTCTGGAGTGGTAGAGCAGCTAAGGCACAAATGGAGGAGTGGAAATCCTCTGGCATCTCCCTAGAGAACCAAGCCTCTGTTTGTTCCAGCACATGCTAGTGTAGCATGCTACTTCTTTCTGGGGGAAGGTTGCTACCAGGAAATCCCAGGAGCAGATTTGCAGTGTGGGGCAGATTTTAAAGTTCCATGAATGCAGCTTGTGGTTCCACTAACTGCATGTGCCTTCATATGGGAATGTGACATCTGACTTCAGAGGTTTTCACCTGACATACTAAGGCACATACACCTATACACAGAGAGGCTGTGTGCACACAACTCCAGCTGGAATCAACAGGAGGTATTGGTGCTCAGCACTTCTGGAAAATCAGGCCCATCAACTCTAAGAACCAACTAACGGTACCCAGATACACAACCACAGTAACTTCACTATAATGAGCTCTATGCAGATCATGGTTTCAGATCAATTTAATTGGGTACTGGCTCTAGATTTACACATAGTAAACTACCAAAGAGTTAATAATGGAGCCTGCTTTTTGCGCATTCCTAATAAGTATTGAGGATTTTCACGGTTCCTTACAGCAGGATTATAATGTATATCATTAAAGGCTGGGAAGGGATGAGATTAGGCATGGAGAATGGGAGAGGGATGTTTGTAGTAGACTTGATTGTGCTCTCTCTGAGGATGGCAAAACTCCCATTGATTCCAGGGAAGCCCAGGTGGTGTGATCCATAGCTCACTGAAGACAAAGTTCACTGGAATTCTTTCTATGGCTATCCCTGGGCCTTGGGTTAAATCTAACATAATACACATGTAAACAGAATTATTTGTGGGCAAATAAAATATATATAATTTACCAATCTGTTCTCAAAACCTCCAATACAATAGTAGTATATAACAGGTGAATAACACCATTTCATGAATAGCAAATGGTCAAAGTAGTATATCCTCAAACATGTTGAAACATGCTAAAACTGTTCAACCAAATGCAAACAGTCAATGTCACTAAAAATAAGAAGTTTCATAAATGCCATGGAAATAAGGGGGAACAAAGGTTAAATGTGTTGAACAACTTATTGACAATGTACAATAAAGCCACAGCTAATGTTCATATTTTACTTATTGGGAACATAGGGATGGAGGGGACCACCTGCGTCATACCGAGTCTATTCCCCTGCTGTTTTGGGCCACCTGATCATAAACTTATCAAAATCTGTCTTAATACAAGTAGGTTTATACTCTATTAGAAACCATTCCAGAATCCCCCCCTTGCTGACGCTGCAACACCTCTTCTAATTGTCTACTTAATTTTATCCACTGCCATCTTATACCCTGGTCAATTATACTGATGTTCTTGTGCTGACATTGTCCCTCAGCTTAAATATCTCTTTGCCTTCCCTGGAATTAATCCCTTATAAAACAACCATATCCCCCCTCAGCTTTTGTTTTGCTAGGCTATAATTACTACCATATTGTTCCTGAATTGTAAGATGTTATATTACCCTCAAAATGTTATTTTATGATTTTCAGGTGCAGGAGCATGGGGAGATTCTGCCTGTTCTTAATAATGGCACAAACTTAAATCCAGAACCCGTAAAGATAGGCATGCATGCTTGGGCCTATGTCTAACCAAAGTCATACAATTATGTGCATGTGTCAAGTTAAGTATTTACTCACATGGTCATACTTTTCACTCTGTCTAAGTTGTAGAAATGACCGTCTTATTAATTAAAAGACAAGAAAAAGAAATTATAAATAAGCTATCATAATATCAATAACTAGTGTGATACAAGCTCAGCATCCTACAACCGTAATATCAGTCAGTATATAGTACTTTCTCCTTCTAGAAATAATATGCCTCTTCTTTGAATTAATACACTGAAAATGTTGGATTTCAGTTAATGGGTGTGTATAGAGTCAATTTTACTTACAAGGAGGTAAAGGCCAGGCATGGAAATTTAATAAGATTCGATAAACAACATTTACATAATTTACACAAGCTACCCCAAAATAAACATAGCACAGAGCTGCATAAACGTCTCCAAATCCAGAGTGGTAACTGAACAACCTTGTAAATAACAACCAAATTGATATGGTAGTTTCTCCCTTTAAAATATTCCTTATGTAACTTTATGGCAAATCTTCTAGATCTTATATTAACTTTTCCCTACAAGGGTACACCAAGGACTTCCTTCTACAACATGGCTTTAATTTTCCAAGTCATCAGCTTGAAGTTTAAAAGACTACAGTATACACAATGTTTTTATCAAATGCCTTCCTCCCATGCTAATGCTGGTTCTGATGTAGGGCTGGATTTACACCACTGAAGTAACTAAACTTCCATCAGTGTTTCTGATGCCTCTCCTCTTCACAGCTCTCCTGTTCACTCTCTCACTAAGCAATCAAAGTTTTTATTTAACCACCTGATACCATGTTTGATGGTCTAATGTTATATCCATTTGGTGTTTGGACAGTGACTTACACCCAGGGGTCATGGTCTACCTGAATACAAAACCCCTCCACTAATAAATATATTTAAAATGCATTCTTTATTAAAATAATATAAAGTATAGAGAGCCTTATAAATGTTACTGGGAACAGTGTCAGTTTCTATAGATGTCATATCTGAGGCACTGGTCTGCTTCTGTAGTGAACAAGCTCCAATTCTTGATAAAGCAACCGGGAAAAAATACTGCCAAAGGGGACCAACTAAGATTTCCTTCGTGGTAGCAGACAGCATTCTAAGGAGCAGATGTCTCACTCGAGTCCTACTATCCCAGATAAAAGTGAGGAGGAGTGGGAGCGTAATGGTGACTTAAAATAGTTTTATGAGGTCAGGGACTGATATCTCCAGGGCAGGTACTGCTGAAGACAGCTGCCTTCTGAGGATTACCTTACAAGCTTCAGTAACTGGGCATGTCAGAGCACCAAAACACAACACCACAGTTTCTAGGAAGTGCTGCAAATTATAGGTCAGCTAAAGAAGTTGCAGTTATTTAGATGCATCACTAGTGCTATCTAACACAAAAATCTACCCCACCTGTGGACCATGCCAAGGAGCACCTTAGTGAAACTCTATGAATGCATCACTTCAGTGCAGAGCTAGGGACATGCCTCTGAAACAGAGGGCTTATGGGCACACATCCAATACCACTCTAAGGCAACTACATTACAAACACTTTGAGCTCTTAGTACACCATGGGCATGCTATGCTTTACAGCAGTGTTCCTCATGCAGGGTGGAGATAGTATAGACATGTCTTGTTACATCAGGAGCCTGGTCAGCTTTGCAGGAAGCCAGAAACAGAAAGGTGCAATACTGGCTTAGAACCTCCTTAGTCCTTCCCCTTTATGCATAGTGTGACCATATGGGACAATGTGAAATCTGGGAAGCTGCCCTGCCCACACCTTCCCCCCTACCGCCTCTCAATTTAGTGATGTTGTTCCAGGCAGGGGCAGGGCAGGGGCAGAGGCAGAGGCAGGGGCAGAGGCAAGGGCAGGAAAGCCTGGTCCATCTCTGGTATTACTATTCAGGCAGCTAAAGGAGTGAATGGCCCATTAATGACCCATTGTCCTTTACTTCACAGGTGTGAACAATCACTCCCCCCTTTTTAATAGTCATTTCACTAATCAAGCAAACCTATTTTAGGGTAATTTTGCTGTCTGGTAGGACTTCCTATTCCATAGCCACTCTGGCTCCCTGCCCCACACCCTGCACACTTGTTTTAATTTTCACTGGCCAGCCAGGACCAATCTCCAAAATCTGGGGCTGTCCCAGCCAAACTAGGATGGCCACCTATTTATAGGCTGCTTTTCTGTACTGGACCACTCAAAACTTCACTCAGAGTCCCTTGACTTGGTGGTGACTAGGATGAAGCAACCTTTCCTTTATTTGTCCGTTGTGGGTAAGTACCAAGCCTTAGATCTTCAGCATGCAGCAAATTAATTCTTTTCCCATGAAGAGGGGATCAGTCTTTTCCTTACTTTCAACAGGCTTCATGTAATGTGAGGGTCTTTCTGACTGTAGAGTAATTACAAAGTGGCTGCTCACCTAAATCATCTTCTTTTTCTATTTGCATAGTGCATTTTTAGTATGTGTTTCATCCTTGTCTTTTCTTAAGTGTTCTGTAATTAAGCATAATGCTGCTGAAAAGATGTTCCAAGTTGAACATAAAAAATATTCAGTTGCATGAACAGAATGGCTAATTACCTGGCTCGCTCAGATAATTGTGTTTCCTTAAGTTATATTTAAGCTTAGAAAAATACTTATCTAGTCAAATGTACAGTCACCCTCTGTCTTTGACTCATTCTTCAAAAAATGCTTAATGCCTAAAACTATCATCTGTAAAACAGGTATAGTGACACATGCCTTTCTTTGGAAAAAGCTTTCAGATTTATGAACAGAAAAGAAGATGGCAGACCTAGTCTTAACTTATGTTTACTAGTTTAAATTATTTTTCTTAGCATTTACCTTTCCTTTTTAAAAAAAACCCCAGATTTTCTGGAGGTTTACAACATCATAAGTGTCAAGACCATTATTTTCAAAAGCACAAGTAATCTAGGTACAATTGCATTCATGCATAAGTATCTACATATGCAATGCATTAAAAATAAAAAAAATATGATTCTGTTTGTGGCAATACCACAATCAATCATATCAGGAGCGCACATTGCTATTATACACTGGAGCTTCCACTGCACAACAGAATAAAAGGATGGTTCACACATGCATTTCCATGGCCTCCAGGTCTGCAAGGTAGCAAAGAGTGAGGGTAGTTCCCAGATGCCAACTTTTCCTGCCATACTGAAAGGAGTCAGTGTAATGAATGATATATTTACTTTCAGGAAATGATTCAGCTATCAGATGATGCTGTGTGATTTACAGCTTTCTAAACAGGTCTTTGGTAAATGAGGGAAACAAAGCTGGAATTCAAGCAGCGGAGAAGCTTGTCTGTCTGTATCCATAGCTGTGCTGTAAGTCTTTGGTTAGTGAACATCTTTAGTTTAAGATAAGCTGTGATTATATAAATTGTAAGAGCTAGTATGTCAAGAGTACTTTGCATGTGGGAAAGTATCTCTTTCCCTTGCACACCCAAAACCAAATTCTGCATATAAAAGAAACCTCTAAAATGATTAGGCACTGTGTAGACCAGCAAGAAATTATTTAAAATGCCTAGCGTCCAATGATGTTTTCATGTCTAACTTCAGATGATTGAGTCCTTGTCATCTGGCTTCCAGATGACATCTGACCATTCACAACCCATCGGCTTGTTGATGGAGCTTCTCCTGTTCATTTGAAAGCTTGAGGTACTAACAGGCAACTGATTCCCCTTCCAACACCTTCCTGTCTGCATCTTCTTGGTGGTCTCTTATCCAAGTCCATTCACAGGCTGCAGATAGACAGATGCCAGGTACATAAAGCCCTTAAGCATGTTACATCATCCACATTTGCAAATGGTTTGCTATGATCCTTCCTGGCCCAGCTTAAATAGAAATGTTATGGAAGGGATGGGGGGGATGGTGACTGTGTTTTGGATTTAAGTGCTTGGGTTACTCACATTTCTGTAATATGTCACAAAGGTCATACCACTGCTGTTCAATTGTATTTGAACTTAATATGGGAAGTTCATCTTCACTGGGATTTAACAGCTGCATAAACCTGAGTTTCAGCTGCTGTAAGAAAACTGCACTATTGTACTTTTTAATGGCAAAACTTAATCCAGATATATGCTCTTGGTTTTATGATAACTGACAGCTGTGTTGTGCAGCCAAGTTGCTTTGAATTTATCATATCTTAGCTAAGCAGGTGCTTTGAAAGGCGAACTCTTAGAAAGCACAGGGCAAGTGTTGCTGGGGAATGACTACTAGATGAGTTAGTAGTCAGTCTGTTTTCTATCATAAGGGAAAAAAATGTAAAGAATGAGATGATTAAACCAAAGTCACTTGTGAGCAGTAAAGACCTTACAAATTTTATATAATATTGTATAATTAAACCTGTAAATAGTTAAGTATCACAAGGTCCTTACAGTTTCATTGGCTTTAGTGAAGCCATGCCAATTTGCAAGAACACTTTGCAAGAGCCAGAATGTTATTTCCAGTAGGAGAACTAATGGAGTGGATACACAATATATTTAGACCAGTGTAGCCTGTCTTTTCACTGGTGCAACTGTGAAGCAGAAAAAAATTCACTGTTTTACTCTGGTGTTAGTCACTCCATGTAAGGTAATATTATTCCCCAGAAAGTCAGGAATAACTAAACATGTGCTAGTCACACTGTTGTATGTAGACACAACTCTAGCTAATTTCATCCTAGGCAGCTTTTGATCAATGCAAATAGGCTATAACAAATGTAACCCAGGTGCTACACAGCTAATACCTCCTCTTCAATTGAAGGGATGTGAGTGGGTGCGTGTATGGTGTGGGAGCATGACTGCCTAGCTGCAGGACAGCTCACCTCCTTTTCCTGCAGAGCATAGACCAGAGACACTCAGTGATACTTAACTATTTACAGGTTTAATTATACAATATTATATAAAATTTATAAATCAGTGCCGTAGCAAGGGAGGGGGGGCGGTTGCCACCAGTCCATGTTGCCGCTGCCACCACCGGCTTCACGACCAGCCGCTCATCACCGTACCCCTGCCACCAGCTTCTTCAGCTCCTCACTACCTCTCCAGCCACACCTCCCACCACCAATGTCACCACTGGCTTCTTTGTGTCGGGGGCCCCAACACTATATCTTGCAAGGGGCCCAAAAAATTGTGGGCTGGCCCTGCTTCCAGGGCAAGTGCTCTGCCCCACTGGTCAGCTCCACCAGCTCTTCTGTAGCCTTCTTTGTCATCCCTTGTCAAAGTTGCCCATATGCTGGGCTTTTTATCCTTTCTGGAGGCTCTGCCCACCCCTGGATTGGAAACAGACCAATGGGAAAGCCTGATGGTTTAGTTCTCCCTCAGGTCCTCTTCTTCACCTCACCCCTAGGTCAGGGCAGGGCAAACCTTCTTCCTGCCTTCTCCTGATTGGTGGGGAAGGGAAATATCCCCACCAATTGACCTGAGTCATCTGCCTCAAGTCATCAAGCTGGGCTGTCACTGGCCAGCCTGCCATACAATATATTCCTGTTATTTGTATGGCCCTTCTTTCAAAAAACACCCCAATTTAACAGGTCATGCTACTAACTGTAACAAGAAAAAAGTTCTAAAAAATGACTGGAAGTGGGTAGTATAATTCCTAGTAATAGTGGCACTACACTGCATGTTATGTAGTACGTGTATTTTTGTCACCTCTTAAAGACTTACTGACAAATAAAAAATTAGGGCAAATGCTGATCAACCACATCTTATGACCCATTGTGACTTTCCATTGGATGGTGTGCTTGTAAACAGTGAAAAGGAAAATGCTATGCATAACAAATTTATTCTCTATCACTTAGTCATGCTCCTGAATGATCCAATATGTTTTTCCAGGTGTTAGCAACCTATTGCCCACAAAGAGGTGGGATCTGGCTTGGGAAGGTCCAGCCCAGCCTGGGGAAGCACAGGGGATTAGATGGCACACAGTTGCACCAAGCCCCCTGTTTGTCTGCAGCACATTTCTCCACAGCCCTCCAGGCTGCTCTCTCCTGCCTGTGCTTTACCCTTACCCCAAAGGGGCCATAAAACTGAAGTGAGAGTAAGCATAGGCATCTTGAATTATCAAGGGGACAGTGATCTTGGACTTGCAGCAGGAACTGGGTTGCTAGCTCCAGCCCTTGGTGGCAAAAGGTTGCAGACCCCAAAGTTATTCAATTCCTTGGTTCTTGCCTTTCTTTTCCTAGCCTTGGCTTATTTGATAAATCAAAATATCCTAAAAACAGATATGCAAAAAGCCAGGCAAATTTCAACTGAATAGATATAATTATTTTTAACCTACGGGAAAGTATGCAAATAACCAATATGGAATAAAGCTGAATCTACCCTACCAGCTCCCCTGCCACCTAGTGGTGAGGTACTATATGAACATCTACTATAGGCTGCTACCAAGTGAGAGCTGGTCACCTGCCCAAACTTTTAAGTCACACCATACCCTAAAATCCACGTCAGGCATATAAAGTCAAATTTTGTGGGGACTTATACCCATTTTATACAGGTTGAAGTAACTACAAAGGAATCCAAAAGAATCAGGCCCAGGAGATTTGAACAAAAAGGCATATGTTCAATTGAGGCACAAGTTGACCAAGTATCTCCAAGTTGTAAAGGAACTTGTGAAAGGAAAGAGCTTTCTAATAATAGTTATTTTTGTTAGAATGCCTGTTCACTTGGGCATTCAGAATGAATGTAGTAAAATCCTTAAGTAGGAAGCACATACCTTTTTCTAGATTTACTTTAAAAACTAATCAATTTGAACATGCAATGCACAAAGCAGTTTTTTTTCCACTGATAGCTTCTGCCCTTATTTGAGGTCTACCAGAGGTCTACCATTATTTACTTGTCTAAAACGCTAGCACCGCAATGAGATGGTTCATGAAGAGAGATCATTGTTCAGTTTAAATTAAGTGAATTACTAGAAAACAGTACAAAGTTTCAGCCTGTGAATAAGTCTACAATTTATTCCAAGTAAAACAGGAGACTAAGGGAGTTTACTATTCTACCTGTCCAATATCAGTGAAAACTCTTTTAGCCAGTACTTAACATATTATTATGTCTTATAAAAATCATGCATGGTTTCCTAAATCTGCGTATCAAAAGAAAAGCAAACACAAAAACCTGTTTTCTCTTAGATTGTTATCTGTGTTAAATAACAGCCAAATGCTCTGCTGGCATAATTCCATACATTCAATGGAGTCACGCCAGCAGAGAATTTGGCCCTAAGCATTTAATGAGCCTGTTACTTAAAAGATTATGGGTCAGATTCTCCACTGGTGTAAACTGATACAGTTTCATTGGCTTTAGTGAAGCCATGCCAATTTGCAACAACTGAGAATCTAGCCTTCTAATAACGTGATTTTTGTCAAGACAAGCATGTGTGGCTCACATGTTCAACAAGTCAAACCCCTTCACAGAGATCAAACACGGTCTTTGCTACAAGTTTGTTTAGACCTTTTCCCTTGATAAAGTCCAAGCTGAAATTCTTCCTGTTTTTGTATGTCAGTCTGACACCATGACATTTCTTCCTCTATACTTTCTGAATTTCCTCCTATTTCATACCACTACGTATGGTCACTTGTCTTGAACAATTACATCAATGGAAAATTATTTCAAAATATACATAAAATTCTATCTATTCAAAATGACAAAGTTTTACACCTACTTTGTACTGGAGCAAATCAGGAAACAAAGTGCATATCAGCCCTTAGAATCATAGGAAATATTTCTGGCTCTGCCAAGATATACTATGTAGCCATGGGGCTATGTTTTCAAAGGCTAGTTTGGTTTGTATTACTCCATTTTTTATGCCTGTCTTGAGAGACATTGATTTCAGGTAAGCGGGGGGGGGGGCAGCTCAGGAGGCATAGGTTCCCTGCCAGTCCCCCACAGGGCTCACATGGCCTTCTCCACCACACCGGCATAACCTACAGCACACTGGCAGCAGCAGTGGCCATCGGGGTGCTCGGGGGCCCCCTAGCACAGCCCCTCCATGCAGTGCGGTGCAGGGCAAAGCAGGGTGGCTCATCCCCGGCCACCTGGCACTGCCTGTGCCACATTGCATGGGCCCTGACCAGCTCAGCGCAGTGCTGTGCACCTTTGGGCATCTCCAGGCCACTTGGGCTGTGGCCCAGGGCCCCGCGCCACTCATGGGGACTGCCTGTTATGCCAGGCTGGGTTCTGTACGCACAGAAGCAGCCTGGACCAATGGCACTTTGGCCCTATGCATTCAGGACCTGGCCTGTCACAACAGGTGGTCCCCATGAGCAGTGCAGGGCCCCAGGTGACAGCCCAAGTGGCCCAGAGTTGCCCAAAGGCACATGAAGCCATTCCAAGCTGGGTGGGACCCATACAATGTGGCACAGGCAGTGTCAGGTGCCAGGCAGCTGGGGCTGAGTCACACTGCCCCCCACTGCCCTGGGCCTTGTGGGAGGGGCTGTGCCAGGAGTGCCCCAAATTGCTTTACACTTGTAAATATATCAATAAAACATTGCCCAACTGATTTCTCTATAATGGTGTTTCATTTTAATAGTGGAAGAAAACTTTTGGTTCTTTTAATGACAGGATTTGGGTTTCTTATCAGAGTATTTGCAATTCTTAAACAGGGAACACCAGGACCTCTGCTAGTGAGACAAGTGGTGAGGCACATGCAAAGGAGCCTGTCCAGAGCCAGTGGCTGACCTCTTTGCCATCTGGGGCCAAGAGGACATGCTTTGACAGTTCAAAGTGAGCCACTACAAGGAGCACATCTTTTGGGCGGACATGAGGTACTCCATCTGGGTCTGGCAGGGGTGCAGCCATGGGGCCGCAGGTCCAAGGGGGTGGTTGCTGTCACAGGTGGCAGCAGGTCACAGCCAGGCTGCATTCTCTGCTGCCAGACTGTGTAGGGAACACTACAGGTTAGGGCTGCATCAGTAGTCCAGCTGGCACAACAGGTAGTGTCCCCAGATACCAAGTGGCCAGGCCTCAGAAGCTCCTGTCTATTTATATCTTCCATATTAATGTGGGCCTTAAGGCCCACCTAGTTAACTAATAGCCCCCACTGTGTATGGCCAAAGGTTGAAAGATAAATAAATAAATAAAATTATTAGTTGTATTTACTTTTTTGTGGGACAACTAAAGAAGAAAAGGGTAGGAGTGATGTGGGGGTCAAAGATTCAAAATGTGAAAAGAAATTCTCCAGAGTGGGACACTGAGCAAAGTCCCCCAGGCCACATACACCAGTCTTCAAAGGCATCCAAGGAGCCAGTGGATGCTACCCACTGGTGCTCTACCCAGAAACATGCTTGGACAAGTGAGAGGAAAGCAGCCTTCCTGGTCAAGTACAGGGCCCACTTGGCCAGGGTCAGGAGGAAGTTGACCAGGAGGCCCTGGGACTTGGTGGAGCCGCAGTTGGGGTGACAAAAAATAAAGAAGTTGGGGATGAATTTCAACCAGAACCTCAAGAGGAGGTTCTGGAGATGAAGGTAGAGGGGAGATGAAGGTAGAGGCTGCAGCCTGGCACACTTGAGGGTCATGTGTACCAGAGTCTCCCTCTGTGCACAGAAGGGTCAGAAGACCCGGGTGTTGAGGTCCCCAGTGGCTCATGGGATGAGGGTGGAGTACAGATTTAGCCACTGGGGTGCCCCAGCCATACCCTTGCTAAGCAGGTCCCACCACTTGGTGTCTGGACGGGACACAATGGACTGTGTGGCACTCAAGCATGTAGATAGACAGTGGAAAAGTGGCAACGATAGATGGTGGAAAAGCGGACTGGTCTGGTGTCCTCCAGCCAGCTCAGGTGGTAGAGCAGGGAGCACCAGCAGGCCAGGTGAAGCATTGGCCCCAAGACAAACTCTGATGGACTGGAAGACACACAGGAGTGGGGACCACTGCCACGCAGGACCTGGCCAACCAAGACAAGGGCATTGGGAGGTAGGGCAGATTTCACCTCCTGGATCAGACAGCAGGTCACACGTGTCGTGGGTACCCATGTGCTGGGCCAGCGCAGCGGGATCCACTCACTCCTACCTATCATAGTCCAGGAGGTCTCTGATACAAGTGACACCAGCCAGTATCAACCTCTATTGCATCCAGGGCGCCTCTGTTGTCAGCACTTCCAGCTGGGGGTTCCAGAGGAGAGCTCGATGAGCAAGTCAGTGCCCTGGGTGAGCGTCTCAGGGGACCTGGAGGCAAAGACCAGCCTCCAGGCCTAAAGAAGGTCCTGGTAGAACTTTGGCAGCCCTCACAGGTCCTGTAGGAAGAAACCCTGCAGTCCGAGGAGCTTCCAGTTGTATCGGAGCCTCCGGAAGTAGCGGAGGAAGGTGTGCCTCAGGTGATCCCATGCCATGTGGGTACCGACACCATAAGCAGTCACTGCAGAACCTGAAGGCAAAATGTCAGGACCTGGATACACAGGCAAACCAGGCCCTGGCCACCTTCCCACAAGGGGAGGCTCAGGACCTCTGCAGTGACCCAGTGTCATCCTGGCCAGAAAAACTCTTGCACCCATCTCTGGAACCCTGCCAGGACCTCAGGAGGCACAGGCAGGGTGTGTAACTGGTGCCAGAGCACGCACAGGACCAGCTGGTTCAGCATCAGCACTCCCACACAGGGAAAAACACCTCAGAAGCCCTGCCTACACCCGGAGCCACTCCACCACCCTTGCCTCTAGCTGGTGCCAGTTCTCTGGCGGGAAGAGTCTGTGGAGGACAGGTAGACCACCAAGTACAGCAGCGAGCCCCCACTCCAGTGGATCCCATGAAGCATGGGTGAGAGGGAGCCCACCTGCCACCCATCACCCATCGGACCAAAACTCTTGATCCAGCCAGAGGAGGCTGCTGACTACAATGCCTGGCAGGCTTCTACCTGTGCCAGGTCACCTGAGTCTTGGACCATGAGAAGACAGCATATGCTGACAGGATCAACTGCAATGCTGGCTCCTGAAACATCAACACTGCCACCCATCTCCACAGAAGAACGAGAAGGGGGGGCCAAGTTGTACAGCTGGCCTGACAGCAGGCAGCCTTGATGCACCCCTCTCCTGAATGGGATGGGTTCCATCAGGGTCCAGTTCAGCTTGACCAGACACTCTGCAGAGGCATACAGCAGCTGAAGAACCCACACCATGTGGGGCCCAAAGCCAAAGGCCCACAGCTTGCCTGTGAGGTATCCATGAGCCACTCTGTCAAACACCTTCTCCTGGTCCAGGGATAGGAGGATGAAAGACAGGCCCTCCCTGTGCACTAGCTCCAGGAAGTCCCAAACCAGGTACAGGTTGTTGAAGATGGAATGTCTGGGCACCATGTACATCTGGTTGGAATGGATTGTGTCCATCAGCATGGACCACAGGTGGAGCAAGATGGCCTTCACTGCCACCTTGTAGTCCATGCAGAGGAGGGACATGGGACACCAGTTCCTCAGGTTGTGGGGATCCCCCTTCTGTGGCAGGAGGGTCACCACGGCCCTCCAGCACAACAGGGGGAGTTCCCCACTCTCCTTGGATTTGGCCCAGACTGCAGCAAAGTCCGGGCTGAGGGAAGAAGGAGGACCCGGGAAACAATAGGCCAGTTAGTCTTACCTTGATCCTGGGTAAGCTTTTTGAGAGAATTATTCTGGCACATGTCCACATCCTTCAGCAGACTGGTATAGAAATGACACTAGGCCAACCTTGGATACCCAGGCCCTAGCATGGCATGGGCCCAGACAAGGTGGGGATCACTGAAAGGGTTTGGCTGGATGCCAGAGGAGTGGGCCTGGGCAAAGTGCGGCAAAGAGATATAAACCCAGTCCAACTGGGAGTGGCATATCTGCTACTCCCCCTCCCTCACATAGGTGAAGGCAGGGGGGCTGGCAGGGTGACAGGCATGCCAAACATCCGCCAGGGAGTAATCCATCAGGATCTCCCTAAGGACACCCACAGTGGCCTGGTTCTGCTCCCTGCCCAATCAGTCTTGCGCGTTTAGCATGACATCGAAGTCCCCGCCAAGAATCAGGCACTTGCAAGCATTGAGGGTACTGAACTAAGTAGTTGCCTGGTGGAAAAATACCACCAACTCTGGGTCCTTCACAGGGGTGTACCCATTCAGAAGGTTCAGGACCAGACCCTGCACTTAGATCCTGAGGTGTAGCAGGTGGCCCGGCACCACATCAATGTCCTCTAGCTGTAGGCCTAAGGAGAACAGGGTGGCCACCCTGTGAGAGATGGCCGAGAGGTGACTAAAAAACACCGTATCTCCCCACTCCAGCCACCAATTAGGATCATCGGCCAGAATCATCAGGGTCTCCTGCAAAAATACCACAGGGTACCCCACCTCCTGAAAGGAGAGCACCCGGCACCTCCAGAGACCCTTCCTCCAGCCATAGATGTTGAGGGTCATGATCTTAAATGACCTCATGGCTCGGGGGATGGAGTGAACAATTTAGCAGGGGCCTTGTGCATCTCAATGCCTGGTGTGGGGTCCTCCAGCTTGCGCACCACCCCACATAAATATAGAAGATGTCTATGAAACTGCAGGCCAGCCTATAGATCCAGGCATTGTAGCTTTTGGGCCCCTTGTCTTCCCCCACCAGCGCTCTCGCAGTGGCAAGGACGCTGTCAAAAACTCCCCAGCGGTCCAAGGTGAGCTGTGCCTTGCTAGAGGACCACCTGGTGTACTCGTAGTCAAGAAATTTAAGTAGCTCACCTCTGGGGACCACCAGGACTGAGAGGTCCACAAGTTCCAGGGAGCCTGCCAGTTCTCAGGCATTCTCCTCCTCGTCCTGGGGCTCAGTGAGCTCCTTAGGCACCGTCTGAACCCCCCTAGTATGCTAAGGCCCCAGATTCTGGTTGGGATTGGGAGAGCTCTGCAGACCCTTGGGACAGGGGTGGGGGTGGGGATCCTTCACAAGATGGTAAGGTAGTACTGAAGTCCCACGGGGTCTGTGTGGAGTACCCAACCAGATTGGCCTTTTAATCAGGGGACCCCAACCTGACCCCCTGTGGTGCAGGACCATGGGGCAGGCTGAAAGTGAGGTTCAGCGTCTGCCTCACGGTCCTGGGAAAGGGGACCTCCTTCCTCAGGACTCACCAGAGTGAGCCCTAGGTTTACTGTCTCCCCCAGATCATTGCGGGGGGGCGCCACTATCAGACCTTCTTTTGGGTCAGGCTTAGCCTTGGCACCTGTGGTTTCAGGAGGTAGGCCCTGGCCAGCAGAGTGAGGGGCTTCCTGCATGGGCTCCTGTTTGGGACTGTCCAGCAGCCCCAAAGCCTCCTCCACTGGGATAACCCATTTAATCTTCCTGGGGTTGGGTGCAGCTGGAGAAGCCCCCAGAAGCTGAGCCACTCCTTCTCCCCATGTGATGGTCTTGGCAGAGTGGGGGTTCCTCCACATCAGAGGGCTCCAACTGCACCTGGGCCTTCCTCTTGGCCTTGAGCCACACAACAAACACCAGGATGGGGGGAGTGGACCACAGGACTTACCACACAAGGGCAAAACACACAGGGAAAGCTGCTGAGGCAGATGTAAAAGATGGTTGGAGCAGTGGAGGGGTTTTGTTGGTTGCAGATCAGTCCAGGAGCCTCTCAGGCCTCCAGCCAGGCACTCAGCAGCAGAGAAATAGGCAGGAAAATAAAGGTTCAAATGCAGTGAGGCAGCTGTGGGGAAGGGCAGGAGCAATCAGTCAATTAGGGAGTAATCCAGTGCAGGTGTGGTGTTGAGTGGTGCAAGGTGGTGCAGCAGGGAATCTTCCTCTCCCCTCAGAGGGAGCAGCAGTGGAACAGTCAGCAGCAACAGCAGCAGTGATGGTAGCAGCCGTCCAGTTCAGCCACTCAGGGTGTGCTTCTGGCAAAAGTGGTAATGAAGGCGAGGAATGGCCTGCCAAAACAGCTGGGGCAGGCAAGGCACCTTTAGGCTCCAGCAGTGATGGTGGGGGAGGGGCCAACAGGCAGTGTAGGCTCCCTCCCTGGGCTGTCCCCCGACCACAGCTTGGCAGCAGGCTAGGCCAGGAGTGCAGAAGCTGGGGTGCAGATTTAGTTAGTCTGTAAGGTGCTAATCTACCCTGCCTTCTGCCTGACTTTAGACTAACATGACTAACTACCTCTCTCTCTCTCTCGTACTTTGTCCATGTGAGCCAGCTATTGTATGTAGCTAGCTGTTGGAATGACCTGACAGGGCTGAAAAACAAAGAGTCATATCAGCAGGAGGTGTAAGCCTGTCTATTTCCATTGACACCAGTTTATACCTGCAGAACACTTGGCCCCAAAAGTTTAAATTTAGTGCGTTAAATTCATTCTTAGTTTATGGGAGCACAATTCTATTCACTTTAGTAGCATCTTTGAGGGCTCAAATGGGATTTAAATTATTCATAGTCTTTGTACAGGACTTCTGCTTAGGGATGAATTTCACCCATCATGCAATTTCAGTGTGATGGTGTTTGCTAAGAAGGAATACAGAAAAGAATGTGTACATCAGTCCTAGATCCACATTATTTAAGTGAATTTTCAGAATTCCTCATCGACTGAGAGGAAACATTAGCCTTAATTCATAACAGGATATAAATACATTAGTTCATGGGCTGCCTATAAAGTTCTAAGCATGAGATACAATATCAGTCAATCGAAATATCCAGGATAATCATTTTAACATCTCCAGAATATGTTGGTATGAATTCTGATTAAGAATTGTCATGCTATCTTTAGCTAATTGAAGATTTTCTAAAATGTATGAAGAAAGTATGCAAACAGTGCATTTATGTAATAGAAATGGTTAGTAATATAGCATTAAGGTACTCTAGGGCATGCTTTATTGGTTCATTAAATCTTGCCTCAGGTGTGTTCAACCACTCGAGGCGAGTATTAATGGACCAATAAAAAAGGCCCTGGGGTGTCTTAATGCTATAATACTATGGCTGTCTAAGTTTAAATTAATTTTTAAAATAGCTTTTTAAAATAATTTTCCCTGATATTTAATATATCCTTCTACTATTTGTGGAAGAAAGAGAAGAAATAGGTGGAAAAGGGATGTTGAGCCCTTTTGTCTAACCATTTTTGCTATTTATAAAATATTTTTTAAAATTTTGTTTTCTTCTCCTTTAAATGTCTTCTTGATCTTTTCATAAGCTATCTTTTCCCCATTGTTTTTCTTCTTACTTCCCGCACAGTAAAATCCCTTTTTACATATGACTAGGTCAGCAAAATTCCAGTAAAAAAATTTTTCACCTAAATTTATTAATGTGTTGAAATTAAGCCGTTCTGTAGGAATGGTTTGATTTCAAGAAACTTCATACCAAAACTAGGTAGATTCTCTTAAGCTGAAAACAAGTCTGGTCAGTTTTATTTCTGCTATTCAGAGTGGGAATCAATAAAACTGACAAGAATTGCATCCACTCCAGTCAGCAGCTTCTAGGACTTCCAGATTCCCCAACATCACTGTAACGCATAACATTAGAAGTCAGGGAGTCTAGTTAATTTTTCAAATACCACATCTTTAAAACAGAATAGTGCAGGATTTCAGATCCATTACAATTTTCAATTTTGGGGCTTTCAGCCTCATTCAGTATGGAGGAAAAAAGTGCCTTATTGTTCATTAGCATGACCTACTGGATAGAGGAATGGACCACAACTGATGACACTGGCCTGGTGGGTGATTCTGTACAAATTATGCCACCTGTCCATGTCTGAGTTTCCCCATCTGTAAAATGGAAAGAAAAATAACTGACTCCTTTGGGATTTCTTGATTAAAATGCTTTTTAAAAATTAGGCTTTGGTTATTGACATCATCCTGGACCACAACTCCTTTGTGAGTTCACAAAGTTGTGCAGACTACTTTAAATCTTTCTTTTATTTAAAAAAGTAGGGCCAGAAACACCCTGCCAGTAGAGATGGAGGCAGCTTGTATCAATAAAAATTATGCTTTTGCAGGCAAAGGTTACTTTGGGCCCATACCAGTATCATCCTGGGTCACACCAGTTTTACCTGTGCATCTGTGTCTGTATCTGCATCTGCATCTGAATGGGAGGACTCTTGCCAGTTCATCTACATCAGTTCCAAATCAAAGCTATGATGCCAAACATCTGTAATACGTACCTGGCCAATGGGGAAAATAGATCATAAACAAAACCAAAACAAACTGTCCTCTCTCACATACCACACATTTGCAAATGAGATGCACACTTTTTGGAGGGAAGCAGAATGAAGAGCAAGAGAGACACAGAGAGAGAGAGAGAGTTTGTTTTGGGTTTTTTCAGCCATGGCCAAAAGATGACCATGTGGAGCAGGAGCAAAGCCTACTCTTCAGCTAGCTCACCCTCTCTTTCCTACTTAGGCAAAAGCTGGAGTTTTAACCCTTTCATAGCCACTGCCAAATTGGTAGCAGTTTTTGGCTCCTTGTGCAAAAGCTACTGCCAATTCAGCAGTGACTATGAGAAGTTTAAAATGGATTCCTCCCCTGTTGAATGCTGATAGGAGAAAGGGGAAAAAACAGAGTCTTGGCAGATATTAGAGTCTCAATGTTATATTCAGGTGCAGAAATTATATTCCCTACTTAAAACATACATCCCAATTTTGGAGAGAAAAGGTATGTGTGGTATGTAAATACATACAGTAGTGTTTTTCTTTCAAACCTGGAGGTCCTGAGTTCATTACAGCGGATGATAGAATGTCAAAAAGGAAATCCACCATCTCCAAAGCTTCAGAGAGGAAGGTACCAGTTAAATTTAATTTTCTTCTATTAAAACAATACTTATTACGGTTCCCAGGAGTTTCAGAGAGGTTGTATGAACACAGTGAGAAGCAGAATTTGGGTTAGGAATGTGTGGGTTAAGTTGCCAAGGCAAAGCTGAGAGCACAAAGGTTGCATGAATTTAACTTGCAGTAGAATATAACTTCTATGTGAAGCTAGTAATATATCTAGAGACAAGTTCTACCCACATGTATTAGAATCCTGTAAAGATCAGTGGCATCTTTAATTTAAAACTGCTTTATAGAAGTCCTTCCTTTTAATAGTTTCTGTTAGGTTTTTTTGGCTGGTGCTGTCAGGGTTTAATTTATTACATGTGTGGGCCCAGTTCAGTGTTGCTCTGCAGCTTGTCTAACATTTATACATAATTGATATAGGAGAATTTCTCACTTTCTTTACACTAGTGTAACTAAGCATAAAAGGTATGGGATAAAGATGACTTTTTTCTAGTAGTTTTAACAGAGTTTCAGGAGACATAAGAATACAGCTTCTCTCAGAAGAGAACAGAATCTTCCAGCAATCATCCCTGCCCCCCCAGCTGCCAGGAGACCATGTGTTGCTCACTGGAATATGCTGCTCCACCAGGAAGCAGAGCACAGTTTCTTCACAAACCCCACACTGTGCTGCTGGGAAACAATGGCTAACCATGGGCAGTCTGGGTCAGCCAATCAGGACTGTTGTATGCACTACTGCTATCTGTCACCAGGCAGACTTAGGGGGCCTGCAAAACATGCTAAGTTGTGGACACAGAGTTCCCCCTGGCTACACTGTCAGCACTGCAAGCTTTCCACTTCTCAGGACCTAAGCATTCAAGTATCTGTAGATGTGGTCTTGGGTAAGTTTTTCTACCAAGAGAACAAACCTGGGGGAATTGTCCCAGATAATTTAAATGTATGTACATGGCAGAGACATTCAGTTTCTCCTAGGAGAGCTGCTGCTGTCCCAGAAGAAACCATGAGTGTATAGATGTTCGGCTTTTTCTCCCATGGTAAAAATGGCCACTCCAAGAGAAAAACAACCTGGTGACAACAAAGGTTAAATCACTCCCAGGATAGTTTCTCCTAGGACAGTAAATGTCTGCACATGCTGTGCACAAGGCCATAATCTTTTGCCCACTGATTTAAAAAATGCTGCTATTGATTCAGAAACAGAATGTGGTACAGTTTCTCTTACACTCACAATATTTCACTAATTGTTCTTTTGAAACTGATGAAATGTAGTGCTGTTCCACATGGATAAATGTATTCCAATCTGTCCTGAAAATATCTTGTGATGGACCACTTAAGTTGCATGGTATTTGAATCTTTTTTCCTGTTTTTGTGCATTGAAAGAAAACATTTATACCTGATTTTAGGATAAATGGATTGGTCAAGAAAAGAGCTCATCATGCAAAACTTCCTTTTTTCATTCTTAATAACAATAAGCTTAGTACATATTCTTAATGACTCTCTTCTTTTTGTACACAAGCTGTGTTTTAACAGTATGCAGAAGTTAAAACAACAGGGTCCACAATGTTCCAGGATATTCTTATTTCAAACAATGAACAATATTGTTTCCAATCTGACTGTTTAGTAGGTATGCTGTTTCTATAAAAAGGAAGGAAAATGTCCTTAACTAGCATTAAATGGGAAAGTAAACTTGCCAAATTTGCTTGAAATGTATGCAAATTAGTTTTGTGCTGCCCTCCTATTGCCAGAATAACAGCAACATCAAGGCTGGATGTGTTTGCAGCTTGATTTTGATCTCCACAAACACCTCAAATTTATTTGTTTTTCACTTCTTAATTAAGGGGAAATTTCTCAACTGACTCACCATCCCCCAAAGAAAGAAGAAAGTGCCTAACGTTTGCGTTTCTCCTTCATGAACCTCTAAGGTACAATGTAAGATATATGATGCTCTATATGTATGTAAATGTTTGCAGGATTCTGTTCTGAGCCTGTAAGATATCTCTCTTCCTTCCCACGGGTAAAGTGTTTCTGAATGAAACACACCAGTACCGTTGCCATTTTGTTCTTTGACTTGCTAATTCTACTAAGGATCCCACCAAGAGCTGTATTTCTAGTGCAACCACTTGAATTCACATTAGATTTATCTCACCCTATAAAAGCACAATTCATTAAACAGACTGATAAAAACTGGTCTGTTTAAGCTAAGGCAATTTTATCACAGTCATTTCAATTATTTAACACTGCTTTCTTAAATCAGTACTTAAAGCTTTCTTTTGACAACTATTCTTTTAAATAAATGAGATGTAATTTAAAGGAATGAGAGAATAATGATCCAGAACAATATATACAATTAGAAAGATATTTTCAAAATATAATTGCTTGCCACCTTTTAAAAGTTATACCCAATGGATCAGGCAGTGAACCCTTTAACACTTAACATGGCTCCCACCGCCCATAATACAACCATTCAAAGTAGTTCTGAATCACTCATAACCCAAACCTCTGACCAGATTTTTTCTACAAGGATCATGAATCTTTGAGTGAACACAGGCCTTTCAACCAATCTGGACAGTTAAAGTTTGGCCTGAAAAAAAGTTATCTGACATGTAGTCAGATAAAACGTGGTGATTTAAATTTCATTTTACTTAAAGATTTAAGGGCTTGAATCATGAAACAGGACCAGCCTCGGTATTACACCACCTTGGCAAATCTAGATGCACATAGCTAAGTACACCAGCCAGTCAGAAAGTACTATTCAGCTCTAGAAATGCTCTCCCTCCAAATCTGCTCTCCTGGGTGATGGCCCACTTTGTTTATAAAATAGGCTGGCTCTCTTTGAAACTCACAGTAACATTCAAGGTTTGCATACTCACATTGATTAAAAGCAAGGAATTCTTTTGTATTCCTATAAAACAAAAACACTTGGATTTCTACAGTTCTGCTGAACACATTTTGTCCCATTAGAATTAACCTTTAAACACTAGGCCTGTCTTCATAGATTTCATAGATGTTAGGGCTGGAAGGGACCAGGGCAGGAAGTCAGCTAGGGTCAAAGGATCCCAGCAAGATAAGCATCCAAATGTTTCTTGAAAGAAAGTAGGTGTCTTCACCACTTCTGGAGGGAGTCTATTCCAGGTCTTGGGGACTCAGACAGTAAAGAATTTTTTTCTTATATCCAGCCTTAAATGGTCTTGGAGGAGTTTATGATCACTGGTACTTGTTTTCCCTTGGGGCGCTCTGGTGAACAGACATTCTCCCAGATCCTGATGTACTTATAAGCAGCCACCAGGTCCCCCCTGAGCCTGCACTTTTCCACGCTGAAGAGTCTCATGGCTCTCAGCCTCTCTTCATAAGGCCTATTCTTTTGCCTTCTGATCATGAGCATGGTTCTCCTCTGGACTATCTCAAGCTTCTTGACATCCTTCTTGAATTGTGAAGCCCAGAATTGGATGCAGTACTCCAGCTGCAGTCTCACCAAGGATGAGTACAGCAGGAGGATGACATCCTGAGACTTACTTGAGAAGCATCTATGGATGCAAGTGAGAGTTTTGTTTGCTCTACCAGCTGCAACATCACACTGGTGGCTCAGGTTCATCTTGTGGTCAATCATGACCCCAAGTCTCTTTCAGCTGTGGTGCTAGCTAGCGTAACACTGCCGAGCCTATAAGTATCCTGTGGGGTTTTTTCCCCCAAAGTGGAGTACCTTACATTTATTGGCATTGACTATCATCAGGTTTATATCCGCCCACTTACTAAGTTTATCCAAGTCAGCCTGGATCACTAGCCTGTCCTCAGGTGTGGATGCTATGACCCAAAGTTTAGCGTCATTGGCGAACTTAGCCAGTGCGCTTCTGACACCAATGTCCACATCATTGATAAAGATGTTAAAGAGAACTGGTCCTAGGACAGAGCCTTGCGGGACACCACTGGTCATGGAGTACCATAATGATTCACTATCATTGACCACTATTCTCTGGGTCCAACCTCAGAGCCAATTTCCAAGCCACCGAACTGTAGTGTAGCCAAGGCCACAGTCTTATGACTGAATTAACCCATTTTCTTGAAGCAAGACATTTTTTATTATATCTTTCCGTGGACCAACTGAATGATTAGGAGAACAGTTGGACAAGCTTTCCATTTTCTAATGGGTTGTTTTCAAATGGTTTAAATTCACTGTGTTAACTAAAAATACACTGATCTGAAAAATATTTACACAGTGATAAATTAGGTCCAATATATTAGCTTTGATTGACTTGGACATAACCTTTTAATTTGGGGCAAAACACTGAAATCCATGTTCACTCAGTTCACATTCGAGCAAATCCCCAAATAGATTCCAGTGGCACTTAGGTTTACTGCTAATCATATGGAATAATGCCTTCCTATGCAAATAGCTTAACTGAATTTAGCAGAGCTAATCACATGGTAAAATATTGCTCAATATAAGGTTAACAGAATCTTGCCCTTACTATTTTTAAATCTTCAGTATTATTTGATTTGAACACAAATATTTCTCTAATTTATTTTGATGAATTTTACAAAATTACAGGAAACAGGGAACTTCCATATTTTGGGTAAATTCATTTGAAATAGTTTAGGCTTTTTAAACTGGTCTCGGTTCTCATACAATCTCCAGTTTCCTTTCAAAGAGGAAAGTTTGTCACATAGAATATAAATGTATATAGACAGCTGACATAGAAGGAAAGAACATATATATATGTTGATACTTACACATAGCCCTTCAATGCCCTCAATCACTGATATACAGACTTTGATAAGTAAAACGATGGACGTAATGGTAACATGGCTGCTTGTGGGGTATAAGTATATATACTGCCAAATATACAGAGCAGACACAAAAATACACATTAAACTAAGTCTTAGTTATACAAGAGCTAAAGGAAAGACAATGCCTTCTGGGTTAACTGAGAAAATGTAATTTCTATAATGAATCTTTTTTTTTTATCCTTGATAGCTTGGACCCAGGCAATAGAAGTTTTAGCAAGAGAAAGTAGGACAGTGACAATGCTATCAAAGAGAGAATAGATCCCAAACAAATGAATGTTAAATAGTCAGACATCAAAAGAAACCAGACAATTGTCATTTTAGTAAGGGAAAGCAAAGCCACACCATTTTCAACACTCATCACAAGTCAAAAAACAAGACAAAACTACCATTAGTGTTTATTGATGATAACTAGATATATTTCTGTTAGTATTCCAAAGCCAGCCTTGCCATGATAATGTTTATTATTACTCTTTGTAGCTGTAGGCTTCTAAAGGCTCTCCGTGTCTATCCCTTTCTCATCATTTTAAAAAGATTAATCTTTAGACAATGATCTCCTGATATCGTTAATCTTAGTCTTGAACTTGCTTGTTGTTCTTGCCCAGTAATCAAGGAAGCATCAAAAAGTATGCCTCACTTCAGAAAAACAAGGGGGATCTGATTTGTGTTACCAGTGTGACTTGTGCAATCATCATTTTACGTGCAAAGTGGGTGAAACATCATAACAAAACAAAATGGTATGGCCTGATTCTTCACTTCTTTATACTAGTTTTACTCTAGCACAATGCCATTAATGATTTCTTACCATAATTCATACTGATAGCGCACAATATATTGTCTAAAACACACGTCTTTGTAGGGAATGCATTATGTTCTCAGAGGGCAAAAACACCCATTCTCCAAAAGCTCACATACATGTTCAAGTTGACATCAGTGGAATTACTTAAATGCATAAAATTAAGGGTGAACATAATTCTTTGTAGAATTGTGGCCTAAGAGACTGATGTGAGAGAGGAAGATAAACACAAAGTAACAGCATAAAAAATAAGGGTAGAAGATAACAAACGGGGATGGAAGCGATAGCACTGATGACTGATAGAGTCAATGCTGGACAAAACTATTGAACCACTCATGGTAATAACGTAAATACCTATGGCCAGAAGAAGCCCTGTTGCAAGTTTTGTTTTTATTTTTAGTCCCTGTTAAAATACCTCTAAAATATGCATGCAATGACTTTGAAAAGAGGGAATTGTGATATTAAGTTTTATTGAAATTTCCTGGGCGCTGATTTGTGTATGGGCTCCTGCTCTAAGTTCCCACGAAGCCATAAAACGTTTAAAATACTGTCTGTGCAAATGCAAAATTTATGAATTCACACATCTCTGGTTGATTTATGTGAAATAATAATGCACTATTTAATGCTTAAACATGGCTAGGAGCAACGCTAGGCTATCAAGATGTACAATGAAATAATAGATTTATAAGACGGATAACCTTCCTGCCTAGAGAAGCTTGTTTAAAGGTGTTGTACAGATATATTAAACTATATGTAATTTTATACTAACTTAATGCTGTAGGCCTCTACTGCAAGCAGTAAAAGATTACTACCACAGTATTTGCTATAATAAAATGATCTGGCTATTCAACATAAGGTATCTGAGGAGTAAAAAAAAAATTCTTTATGGTTTCAAACTTTTTACTCCTATCTTTTGATTTAATTTAATCCTTGCATTTCAAAATTTGCTGTCATCACCTCTTACTGGGTTTTTCAAATCTGCTTTTGTTTTGTTTTTACAGGGCTATACCCAGCCATTCTTTCTTACATTATTCCCACTGAAATAAATGAGAATGTATGTGGAGAATGATGCTTCTTGAGGGCAGATCCTTTGCCAGCACATAAATTATTATGGTTACTTTGAAGTCAATGGATCTGGCACAGTTTACATCTCCTCAGGATCTGCCTGAAGGACCAAAAAAACATGGCAGAATCCAGCCCTCAATTAGGATGACAAAGTGGAGTAATGATTACTTTGTTTGAAAAAGACAAGGTGAAAAGTTATGTAACCCTAGAAATATTTGGATACCAAAATTGCTATTTTGGCAACAGGCATTCCTCGTATGACCGTTTGCTTCATGATCCAACACCCAGTACCCCATGTTCCAGTTAAACTCAGGTATAGTATAATGACCTGTTTAGAGAGAAAGATAGGATTTGAATTTCTTCTTCTCAGGAACAGCCTTCCGTATGTAATTTGACAATTACATTACAAATGGCCAGATCCTCATTTATAAAGAAACCATTTTAGCCACTCTAGCTATGTAGTGTGGTTTTCATATAGATTCCCCCTTTTGACTAATGGAAGGAACCTCACACAAAAGAGCCAGGACAATGATTCACCACGGTTTATTCTGTGATTTTTCAGTTTTATCATCCATTTGTAATCCTGCTCGTGAGCTGTTCTTGACTAGATCCCTGTATGTAAGGAGCTGTATGCTATTAACATTTTTAAAGTTGAGTTTGGAACAATAGTAGCCTATGGATTCATCACGAGGTACTGTTCATAGTGACTATTGAGAATTCAAGCCAGATTGCAGAAATGTATTCATGCTGATGAACTGTTAGTTATTCATGGAAATAGTCTTACTGAAATCAATCATTTAATAAGCAAATTAAAAGAGCTGCAAACACATTCAAAGGGCAATTCTAGCTATTTATAAATATGACTTTTCTTATCATCTCTTTTTCTACCTCTAGCTACTTCTGGCTGAGCCAACCACTGGCTAAGCTCAGTCTCCAGGTGTCTACCTGCTGGCTGTTGTAGGTCCCATTTTGAAACACTTAACTTTCCCCACACACTGTTTAGGGGGCCAATGAACCCAACAGGTTCTGAATTCTGCTCTCAGGGACCTGCACTTAAAAGTTAGGTGCTGTAGTTCCTTTTACACACCCTTGTCCTTTATTGATTCTGGCCCTTTATCAATACTTGCCTTTATTGCTTCTTAATGCAAATTAATACAGAGAACTAAAGGCTATGTTATCAATTAAAGGCTAGGGGAAAAGGTGAACAGCCAACAGTGGTGAAAAAACAGGTTAGGGACTATTTAGAAAACCTGGACATGTACAAGTCCATGGGGACAGACTCAATGCATCTGAGGGTGCTGAGGGAGTTGGCTGATGTGATTGCAGACCTGCTGGGTATTATCTCTGAAAACTTGTGATGATTGGGGGAGGCCCAGGATAACTGGAAAAGGGCAAAGATAGTGCCCATCTTTAAAAAAGGGAAGAAGGTAGATCCAGGGAACTACAGACCAGTCAGCCTCACATCATTCCAAGGAAAAATCATGAGAGCAGGTCCTCAAAGATTCCATTTCTAAGCACTTGGAGGAGAAGAAGTTGATTAGGAATAGTCCACATGGAGTCACCAAGGGCAAGATATGCCTGACCAACCTGACTGCCTTCTATGATGAGATGACTGGCTTTGTGGATGTGGGGAAAGCAGTGGACATATACCTTAACTTTAGCAATGCTTTTGATATGGTCTCTCACAGCATTCTTGCAAGCAAGCTGAGGAAGTATGGGTTGGATGAATGGACTGTAAGGTGGATAGAAAGTAGGACTGTGCAAAACAGCACTGTTGTGCTTCTACTTCCATTTTGATGTTTCAACAGAATAGTGTTTTGTTTTGAGTTTTGTTTCATTTTGAAAGCACTGTTCTGTTTCATTTGGTCGAAACTGTTTCGCTATTTCGACGTTTTCTCCATAGGCTATAATGGGGAAGCACAAGACTGCCTATAACTTTGTCATTTCTAGCCTGATTCAGATGAATTTTTCAGGGACGGTAGCCCCTTCTGAGGGCATGAAGCCTGCCAGGTTTCAAGGAGCTAGGTGCAGAGGTTTCTGGGAAACTGCACCTCAAGTTGTTGACAAGCAAAACTGTCAGATGCTGGCGGCAGCAGCCTCCTGTCATCTGGCAGGCAGATCAGGGGCCCACCCACACCCCCAGGAGGAGTCCAGCAGAGCCCCACAGCCCTCTCAGGGGTGCAGGCCCCCAATCTTCCTGCTAGATCACAGAAGACTGCTCCTGCCACCTGGGACCAGCAGCAGCACCAATCTTCCCAGCACCAGGTGCGGACTGTGCCCAGCACCGGTCTAAAGCAGCAGGAACAGCTTCCTGTCATCCAGCAGGCAGATCAGGGGCCCACAGCCCTGGGAGGCCTGCGTGGCTCTGCTGGACTCCTCCTGGGGGTGCAGGCAGGCCCCTAATCTGCCTGCTGGATCACAGGAGGCTGTTGCTGCTGTCTGGGACTGGCACTGGGTGCAGCCCACACCCAACACCAAGAAGATTGGTGCTGCTGCTGTCCCCACCTGGCAGCAACAGCATGCTGTCATCCAGTGTGCAGATGCAGGGGCTCACACCCCCAGGGGGGCTGGAGGCTATGCCAGAATCCTCCTGGGGGTGTGTGGCCCCTGAATCTATGCTAAATGACAGGAGGCTGCTGGCTGGGACCAGCACTGAAGCCAAGCTCAGCTTCAAAACTTGAAACATTTCAAGTTCCCTTATTTTGTTTTGAAGGCTTTTGTTTCATTTTGATTTCAGTTTCAAGCTGGAAACACATTGAAACAGCTTTGAAACAAAACAGAAAATTTTGCACGACCCTAATAGAAAGTTGGCTGGATTGTTGGGCTCAATGGGTAGAAATCAATGGCTTAATATCCAGCTGGTATCAAGTGGAGTACCCCAAGGGTCAGTCCTGGAGCCAGTTTTGTTCAATATTTTCATTAATGATTTAGAAGATGAGTTGGAGTGCACCCTCAGCAAGTTTGTGGATGACACCAAGCTGGGGAGTATAGTAGATACACTAGAGGGTAGGGCTAGAATTCAGAGTGACCTATAAAAATTGGAGGATTAGGCCAAAATAAATCTCATGAGGTTCAACAAGGATAAGTGAAAAGTTCTGCACTTAGGACGGAAGAATCCCATGCACCGTTACAGCCTGGGGATTGATTGGCTAAGCAGCAGCTCTGCAGAAAAGGACCAGCGGTTACAGTGGACAGTAACCTGGATACAGTTTAGAAGTGTGCCCTTGTTGCCAAGAAGGCTAACAGCATACTGGGCTTCATTCCTAGATGTGTTGCAAGCAGATCAAGAGAAGTAATTATTCTGCTCTATTCAACACTGGTGAGGCCAAATCTGGAGTACTGTGTCCAGTGTTGGGCTCTCCACTATAGAAAGGAGGTGGACAAGTTGGAGAGAGTCCAGCAGAGAGCAATAAAAATGGTTCAGGGGCTATGGCACATGACTTATGAGAGGCTGAGGGAACTGGGTTTATTTAGTCTGCAGAAGAGAAGACTGAGATGGAATTTGATAGCAGCCTTTAACTACCTGAAGGGAGGTTCCAAAGAGGATGGACCTAAACTGTTCTCAGTAGTGATAAATGACAGAACAAGGAGCAATGATCTCAAGTTGCAGCAAGGGAGGTTTAAGTTGGATATTAGGCAAAACTTTCTCATTAGAAGGGTGGTGAAGCACTGGAACAAGTTACTTAGAGAGGTTGTGGACTTTCCATCCTTGGACCTTTTCAAGACCCAACTAGACAAAGCTCTGGCTGGAATGATCTAGTTGGGGGATGAACCTACTTTGAGCAGAGAGTTGAACTAGATGACCTCTTAAGGTCCCTTCCAACCCTAATTTTTTATGATTCTAGGAATTTACGATACACAAAAACAAAAAATCTCTCCCCTTCACTCCTGGTATCTCCATTGCTCCAGGAGAGAGCAACCTGTGACCCATCTCTGATACAAGAGTGTAACTGAGCCACTAGATATTCTGAGAACCTGGGTCAAGGTTCTGCTCATTCCCTTCCTCTTCTTACCAATCTGCATAAACTTAAGACCTCACAGCTCTGCAGAGCCTGCCTCTCAGGACCCACAGTCTGGAATTTTCAGCCCAAGACACAAGAGAAGGAAAGTCTTATGTCCTGTATAGGCTCTTGCACAAGTTGGCCAGTCAGGCTAATATTTTACTTGAATTAAATAGTTAAATAGGGCTTTACATTTTCCAAATAACTGCACATTAAATTTTACAATACCCAAATAAAAGAGGCAAACACTAGTATTCCCATTTTGTAATTGGAGAAGCTGTGATATAGATGTTCAGGCCCAAATTTTCAAAAGCATTTATTAAATATGAATCTCCATTTGCTGATTTCCATTTAGAGACACTGAGAACATGACCTCAGAAGGCTGATCAGTGCTTACTGCTCTGACTTATCTCAGCAGGAATGGCAACTGCACAGTTCTCAAAATCACACAAGATGTTACAAGTTGAGCATCCAGAAAGCAAGCACTGAAAGTAGATAGCCCCTTTTGCAAACATACACCTAACCCATGTGCTCAGAAAATAAGGCAGCTATCAGTTGACACTTGCCACTCTACTAGTTGCTGTAATTAACAGTAGAAATAAACATATATTTCTATGAGCAAGTAAACAAATTTTCAAGTATGCAAATGATATGCTTATTCTCTCTGCTTTAGTGTTCTTTATTATGTTTCAGGGGTACAGGTTGTAGCCATATTGGTCTACAGGCAAAAGGAATCAAAACTTGTGGCAGAGCTGATATCTTTTTCTAGAACAAATAGATATTTGCAAAAAAAAATCTTCCCAAGCTTTTAGGCACGCTTACCCTTCCTCAGGCATAGGAGAATGCAAAAAATCACCCCACACTCCTGTGAAATATAAAATATCATAACCAAAATGAAACGTGATTCAATATCCTGCTTGACACCAGACAATATTGAGGTAAATAGACTATTCTAAATTTTATCTAAGCCTAATTTGCACAAGATGAACTATTCCAACCAGGAGACCTTACAGCACCTTCAGCTCTCCTGTGAAATATGAATTTTCATTTCCACCCAAGAGAAATTTTACAATCTTTGCATTCTCCTATGCCAAACACTTGCAAATAATGAAATTCTTTTGCAAATATCTAGTTTGTCTAATACAAAATATCACCCTGCCACAAGTTCTGATTCTTTCATTACGTTAGAGATCCTTTTTTCCTTATATCTGAAATTTCTGTTGTTTAAATGAAAACACAGACCTTAACCATGTTAGAAGACATTCATCTGCTAATCACCTTGTAATTTCCTTTCAGTATTCATTCCCTTCTCAACAGCAGTAAGCAAATCCCAAACATTCTCTGCTGAGGAAACTATTTCCGGTTGATGTGCTTTGTGCTAATGATGCTTTTAATAGCCACCTAAAATAGATGAAGAAGCATGGAGAAAATTGTATATACATCCATTGTTTAGATCCTCTTTCCAAACATCCTGGTGCTTTCACAAATGTTGTGGTAATCCAAAAGAATAAGAAACCTGATTCCTGTTGCATCATAATTTTGCTTTAACAAAAATTACCCTCAATTGGTGGTTGGGCCCCAGGTATTCAGACCTAAATAAAGTTTATTTTCAAATAGACTGTGGAGGTCTTCAGCAAGCCTTCTGATTCATCTCACCAGAATGCACTACAGCACTCCCCAGTAGGCCAGATCCAGCCCCCAGCACTGTGTCATCTGATCCATGAAGCTCCCCACAGATCTGTGGAAAGCCCCACAGGCTATCAGGGCCTGTGTAGTGTACCAGATGAGGTGCACAGGGCAGTTAAGGGCTTGATCCTGGTATGCCAGGGTGAGACAGGGGCAGGTTTGGGCTTTAGACCCTGATATCAACTGGTCTGAGGCAGCATAGGACCCCCAGGGCACAATCCCCATCAGGTGGAGACAGTGTGGCACCCCAGAACCATATCCCAGTGGATGGGGACATCATGGAACCAGATCTAGGCCATGGACCAGCCCAGCACCATTCATGTGACCCATAAGACCAAAGCTGTGAGCACCAATGCTATAGGTAGATCCAAGATGCAATTTTAAGATCTAGAATGTCCCAGAGTTAAATGATGATTAGGCCCAAGCTTTAGGTTCATGATCATATCTACTTAAAATTAGAACCATGGCTGGAGTTGCACATCCATGCAAAATGAAAAGAGGGTATAATGCACCATACACTGGCTATACAGAAGGAAGTTAACTGCATCACTTAAACTGAGCATCCCTGAAGGATAGGAAAAAGGACTGCAAACCTAGTATGTATACAACATATTTTGATAAAGAGTATGTGGCAGAATGCTCTCCCTGTCTCGCCCCAAACTCTGCTATCAGGTGGATGACCAATCTGACAATTTGGTTACCATCCATGGTCACTGCAGAGGGCAGGTACCCCTCGCTCCATTGGCTTCAGGTAACCCAGAGTTGTAACCTGAGCTGGATTCATTCCTGAGGGAGGGGGAAACCTGCTCCCTCTGCCTACATGACTGGCCTCACACACATGGGTGGGGCCTTAAACTCCCTATTGTTCTAAGCAATATCATCATGATTGGGAGGGAGCTAGAGACTCTGCCACTCTACCTGGCAACCAGTGATGCATTTCAAATTGGTTACCTGGCAGCCAACAGCTGCTGGCCTTCACTGTATCAAGTAAATGAGGTCATAAGGTCTATATAAGTTAAGGACTGCCCAAGAGGCAGGGCAGCAGCCAGATGAGAACTCTCAGAGAAGCTGGACCATCTGAAACTTGCTCTCTCTCTTGAAACTCATGGTCATTGAACTGCCTGCCTCCAGCAGGAATCTCCACCTGCCTCTGGATGATACTTGTGAGTAAGCTACTTGAGATTTAATTAGGTATATAGCTTGCAGTAACACAGATGCATAATCAAAGGCTACCATACCACTGCTTGCTTTAAGGGATTTCTCTGATATTGCTCTTCCCTGTACCCTATTCCAAACCTACTCCTTGTAACCAATAAAGTTCTCCTTTGTACCTAGCATGGGGGACTTACTGGGAGAGGGCCTAAATTATGCCTTGGGGTTCCCTTGGTTCAACTGACTAAGGGAGACCACTACTGGTGCTTCAGACTGAGGGAGGTACCCCAAGTTCTTGCAGTGAGTCAAATACCCTCAAGGACTACTAGGCCTGTGTTTCCCAGGGGGCACAGGGCCAAGATCAGTCCAGACCCTAGCCCTGAGTGGTGGTGGTGTAACCCCCAGGCTTGCAGGTGTGCTCCAGGAAGGGGGTCGACCAGATGTGAGGTGCCCCCAGGGAGGCGCTCGGTGCCTGGAAGGTGGTCAGTCATAGTGAGGTGTGTGGCTCAACACAGCAGAATACCCTACTGGCCCGCCACAGAGTAGCTTAGAACCGTGGGTTGAAACTGTGATCTCAATAATGTGAGTGGAAGAATGGATGGAGACCATCTGTATATTTGTAGTCTGAAGTTATCTTTTGTATGCTTCCCTAAAATGTGAGAACTGGTCTTCTCTAAGCAACAGTGTGGATTTATCTGGTACAAAAGTTGAGTGCTGACTGTCATAAGGAAGGCTCCATCCAGTACTTCCTATTGAGACCAAAATCCCACTGCCTTTCTGAAAGGTTCTTTCCTAAATTAAGTGGTGCTGAGTGAGAACTGTAAGGAAGGTCTTAATCTTTATCATTACCTCTGTGGAATTAAACAATTGAATAATATTTACAATGCCAGAAGGGGCTGCATAACTAAAATGTAAACAGCAATTCCTATGCAAATGTAGCATTTTTAATTAGGTTTTTTATTTTGATTTTTTTTCAAAATTTCCCACAGCCTCTATTTCTTACTCAAAATGAGCCACATGCAAAACCTTAAAATTCAAGATCAAATTCTGTTCTTAATTAATCTAATGTAAAAACAATAGTCAGAAGTGCTCTAAATTTATAGCAATGTCAATAGCAACTTTTTTTTTTCTTTTCAAGGCCTCTGCCAATGTTCATATTCCTATTTTTATAACTGAAAAACAGCTGAATTTTCCAACAAATGCTTCAATAGGCTATGACTAAGCATGTAAAGTTTCAGAACCCAGAAGGGAACTTTCTGCAGAGTTACAAGCAATTGAACATTTCCACTACAATTAATTCTGTGCCCTAGGAAATGTGCATTTCAGACAATTAAATGTTCAACTCCTTACGCTCAATACAGCATTTTCAAATGGTCATAACCTTTGTTAAATGCACTCCATTTTTTCTCTCAAACTTAGCAAAGTGGATATTCCTTTTAAGCAGGGTTTCAAGACAATTCTGACACAGGTTATACAATATCTGTACTTATTAGTTCTACACCTTGGTTCTTAAAATTAGTCTTTGAAATCAATGTATAAAAACACAATTCTAAGTTACTTGATTTTCAGAGAGGGTGAGTATTTGGAGCTGACTGACTTCACTTTGATTCATGGGGAACTGTCCAGTCCCTTCAAAAATTGTGCCACTTTTTTGGAGAAAGACTTGACACTGTTAGGCACTGTTCTTAAAATCAGAGCTATACTTCATTCTAATGGATAGCATGGGCCAAACTGGGGCTGTTTCTCCGAATACAGTGGCAGGATTTCACCAGCCATAGATCTGCTCCACAGGATTCAGTTCATATCTAATTCCAATGATAAAGCAGGTAAGCTGAGCTGTGTGTTGCAAAGTTGATCATCTGTTTAATTTGTCCTCATTACAGGTAGTTTAAAATTAGCTGAGGCAAACTAAGAAACAGAAGCTTGAAAACAAAATGGAAAAGTAGATACCTTGACATAATGCATTAATGCATTCCTGTGTCATCAGAAATATAAAGCTTTGTTGTCCTGAGGGCAAGATGAAGGAGTGCTCTAACTACTCATCGCAGCCCCAGAATGGCAACCTGACAAGTGGATAATCTCAGACATACAATGAAGCTCAGCAAGTAAAGACCAGTTCAAAGCTGACTTTTACAGAAAGTTACTTTGGTATTTAAGCACAAGCATTATTTAAGCTATGGATTATAGTTTGAAGGCTCATGAAAAACATTACAACAATAAGCTTGATTTCCCATGTTCTAAAATTGCTTTGTTTAAAGTCCTAAGGTATAAAAGAAAATGTGCACATTGATTTAATGGACAAGGGGACAGTAATGTGTTCGTCTGCCTACTTACAAGCCAGCTGGTCCCCACTAGTGGAAAAACCTACAGAGGAAACAGAAAATTCAATCAATCTTCTTTCTACCCACATACTTTCACAAAAGCAATATATGAGAATCTCAGGCAGTCAATAAAAGTAAAAAAATCTGCATGGAGGTTAGGCCCAACAGCAAAAAAAAGAGACTCACTGTGCCATAGTTTACCCCAGGTTAAAGAGACTACAAGAGTATGCTAGAGAGGGGATGACACCAACTGTTATCCCTTTCCAGTCAGTGGAGCCAAATATCTGCACAGCAGATGAGGGGGAATTTCTGTGGAGCGAGGTGGAATAATCTTCTGGTGGCAAGATACCTTCACCATAATGCTCATAACAAATAGGTCATTTCTGACCCTGTCTCTTCTTCCATTCCCTCTGGAACAAATGGTGATCTGATGTAACCTATAAACTGCATCCCCTTGAGCTTGGGATATCCTGAATACACATCTAAGGCCTGCTTCTGTTTTCCACATCCCCAGTAGAAGCTGGCATCATAGGGAGGCTGGAGTTCCACAAGGTTTGCTGAAGAAAACCCTCATTGTGAAAATAAATTAACTCGTCAAGCCCACATTGACAGTTTTCAGATAAAAAGGAGAGAAAACAAGAGCATGCAAAGACCTAACATAAATGGCAATTTACAATCCTAGAAAAAATAGGGGAAGCAAATACCAAAGAGGGATGTTCATTCTAAGATAAGTAAAGATTTGCAAGGTAAGAAGAAAAGTAAAAGTTTCAAAGGGTCCTAGTCATAAACACTGCTGATGCAGTGAAATGGTTCCCTCTTCTGGCCAAAACTGGAGGAGACTGAGCTCCAATTTTATTTTTCAATCAAAAGGAAACAATCAGCAGAATTAAAAAATTAAAAAGAATCACCTACATGATTTTCAAGATAAAAATAAATTCTGAATAAAGATAGGGAGAATAACATTGTTTATCAGAGAGGTAATAGCCTGTTAATTCTTAATTTTCGGCGCATTCCAAAAAAAGAAGGCAACATATTTTGTGTCTCTTGTTCCCTGGTTAGAACACCTTGCAGTTAGTATGTGAACATTAACATAATCTTCAAAGAATATATATTAGAATTATCAATGACGCTGTTTGAAGAATTTGGATTTTTAAAAATATACATTCTTGAAAGGAAGAATGAGAAACTGCTCAAACTAAATCCAAAGATCTCAGTGACCAATTTCAAAATGAAACACTACCCTTTCACAGTTCACTGCCTAAAGTTGTAACTTCAGTAAGGGCCTGATTCACAGGCTGACAAAAGTCAACGAAGAGAGACTGATTTTCAGGAACAAGATTCAACTAAATGTAGAGCACAGGAGGCCAGACTTTGCAATCCAAAACCCCTTCACTGCTCATACTTGATTTAACTCCCAGGAAGCTCTGCTTAAAATATCTATTGAATGATATGTCTCGAGCTTCACAAAATACCTCCAAAACCAATACTTTTTCCTATATTTTCAATGTTAGAATCTATCTTCTCCACTAACAATGCCAGTATTCAGTCAAGTATGTATTATCTTTTTTCCACAATGTAAATAAAAATAATACATATAAACAGAGGAGTCAGGAAATACCAAGTACAACTGAAAGAGGGAGTCCTAAGGCAATTGGTAAAAAAAATATTTAAATGAATTTTGTGTAACAGTAAAGCTGAATAGAAAATTGTCTGGGTTTACATGATCAGATGCTATTTTGGACCAAATCCAAGAAAATAAGACAAGTATAATACACAATGTAGAAATTAAGCTGTATTTAGGAACTATAGTTTCATCTGAAATACTAAAGAAAGGAAATCATTAGAGAAAACAACCTGGTTGTTTGGAATTTTATTAGAGATCCCCAAGAAAGAATTAACAATGCCAGAAAGCTGGTTGATAATCTGTTTTATGTTGGTAAATGTTAACAGAAAATTGTGGCCACCATTTAATAAAGAGTTGGAAACTATGGATGCAAACATGCATTCACCACACCTAGTTTAGGTTTAGATGGCTTGCTTTAAGTCATCTAAACCTAAACTGGGAGGAGCACATGCAGGTGTTCACCACTTGGTGTGAGCTGCACAGTCAGCCTAAGGTAAGTAACTTGCATGGGGGGAGGAGGGGAAAGTGGCAGGATTGGAGAGGGCTGCTGGGTCAGGGGTGAGGGCTTTGGGGGTTATGGTGGGGAGTTGCCTGGTCTGGTGGGGGCTAAAAGTAGGCTGGTCACGGTTGAGGAGAGAGAAACAGCTGAGCCTCAGGGTTGGGGAGAATGGCTGAGATTTCCCTGCCCCAGTGTTGTGCTATGAATATATGTAGGTATTCACTAGCCTGGGTTAAACGAACTTAGATCAGGTTAACCCAGTTCAATCTAAAATCAGTTTACCTCCAGTGAAGTTAGAACTTTTTTAGGGTGATATAAGCCCAATGAGCACAAAAACTACAAATCCAGAGACATATACTGTCCCTAATCTTGTTTAGGTCACTTGTACACACCCGGAGCATCACGTGTATCAGCATCCCATGCTGAAAAATGGCAGTTGGGGTGCTTTAACTAAAGCTCATTCTATGAGGGAGTCTCCTGGAGTGCTCATTCTGGAGTCTGCTGGAGTGCAGTATTTATCATGCCCCAGCAGACTCGATTAACCGAGTCTGTTCCGACGCACTATAATTACAGCACATTGGCGCAGCCTCAATGCACATGTATAGGTGCCCCCTATAACTAACATATATGCCAGGTAACTGTTACACAAAAGAAAGGACCATAGAAAAGGGGGACACTTACACAGGACCTGTAGTTTACTATGATTCTGCAACCATGAAAAATATAGAGAAATTCAGGGTCACAACAGTCAGACTTAGCTATTGAAATGTATTCACAATTAAAGGCAAGTGGCTATACAAAAAATGTTGGAGCTTAATTTTAGGCCAGATAAGCACAGGGAAGTGAAATGTCTGCCCAGCTCCAAAGCAACACCCTCCAACAGATTCCAGGCACCCAGGAGCCTCCATTTCTCCCTGCAGCTTCCCTGCATTCCTCACAGTAGCATAAAAAGAGGTGGGCAACCATGGTATCAGGTAGTGTAGCCACCATCCCTATTGCTGTCAAAAGCCTCATCCCTGCCACTGCCTGGCCTCTAGTAGTTACACTTCCTTCCTCCCCCAGGAAAAATTCCCTTCTACCCACCTTCCTACAATTTCCAATCATCTATATCAAGCTCTTGAAAAAATCTATCATTAGGTTTCCCATTGGTAAGGACAGCTGGGAGACTATCAGCTAACATGTTCTTTTCTTTCAGACCATCCTCTGAGAAGTTTCTGGAGCTTCCTGTTCCCTTTAAAAGACCTTCTGCTCTTCGCAATCCTCCCTCCCTTTACATTCCACCAAACACTGCTACTATATAAGAGCGACAAGGAAATAGAGACAAGGAACAATAGTAAAGCAAAATGATGTTATGTAATGTTCATGTAATGATGGAGAGTTGAGCTGATGATGAAATATTTCATCTGATTCCTTCTGCTTTGGAAACTGTAAAATCTGTGACTTTCTGTTGAACTCAGTTGTCATAGGGGCTCAATTTTTCTTGATAAGATGGCTCAATTTTTTAAATTGATCCTGGCAAGTCATTTTAGATTCATTCATCTCCTCTTCCTCTGGCTTGCCTCACCCCATTTGTAGGACCGTTTGAGAATTGTAGTGGTCTAAATCCTGACTTCCTTGCCAAGTCAACAGTCCTAAGAAGTCTATGAAAGTTGTCCCTGCAGAAGGCCTAGGGAAGATCTAGGGAACAGCTAGACGGTACTGTTTTGGCACCATAGGAACTTATTTGGAATCTAAAGGCAGGAGAACGGGTTGGTAAAAGGAAGAGCCAAGGTAGCAGGAAGCAAGTCTGTGTAGATAGCTAGGAAGGCTAAGTGGCACTTCGAGCAACTCTACAAACAAGTGTTTTCCTAAAAGCCAGGTTAGTTCAGTATATACACATCACCTCATGTTATTACCCACCACATGGGAGAGAAACAGCCCTATTCAGATAAAAGAGCAAAGCAGTACCAACCTGAAACAAAGCATTTGGACGTATTTTGTATCAAGAAGTCAAAATATAGCTAGGAAAGGTATAAGGTTGCCAGTCCAGCTGACTGGCACATGATTTCACCCACTCTGAGCCAATCCTGGCCCTTTCTAGAGTTTAGGCAACCCCAAGGAACAAATCTAGTGAGCAATCAGGCTTTAGAAAATCTTGATTGTTACGGTCTCACAGATGAGACAGAAAAAGGAATCGGAAGATGTGTGACTTTGGGTCACAGAATTCCTGGAATATAATTTCTCTGTCTCAGTTTCACCACCTGTAAAATAAGGGTCAAAATATACTGGTGGATGGAGAACTGAAATTTTTCTCCCTTCAGGATTTTGAAAAGTGTTCTACTTCTTTCTTTCAATTAAATCCCCAAATTTTGAAATAATCTAAAAAAGAAAATTCCTTCCCACCTATTAATTTTGGATCTAGCAAAACATTTCATTTGGATTTTGGTTGTTATATTGTAATATATAATACTAAATAAATAGTTTAAATGAAACGTTGTTATGAAAGGAAAACACAAAATGTTTCATGCCAGCAATGCTGAAACAAGTTGTTTTAACATCATCTAAACCATTCTCTCCTTTTTTGTTTGAAATAAATTTTGGCAAGATTTATTCAAAACATTTCAATATAAACTTCATTTTTTCTACTAGAATATTAGTTTTTCTAAACTCAGTCCATATTTTAATGCTGCCTCCTAGTATCAGTATGTCATGTCATATTTGCCAACACTTTTATAAAAAGATAGTGTCCCATCAATGTTTATTCTGAACTAAACTATTTCAATGGAAGTTTATATTAAATAATAGTGACACTGCTTAACCTAAATATATTTTTTATATTTCAGTTTCTCAGCATTTTGAAGTCAGGGCTATTTTTAAATAACCCTTCCAGGGCAACCTTTATTTTACTGAAAACAATGGAAGTTTTACCGTTGACTTCAATGGGGTGAGAATTGTACTCTTAAATTCCCTATTAGTCAAATTCAGACGTGAACATTAAAAACATAATTTTGTTTTATCTTTTCTTTTCGTCCATGAATGCATATAGTTACATCAGCTGGAACTTCAAATCTCCTTGATATGTGATGCCGAACCATTTGGCCCCATGGGCCAGATGAATGCCGCAGAGTCTTGCACCAAATTGGGCCTCAACCCCATTCATGCCAAATCAGGCCTGGTACCCCAGCCCTGACCAACATATTGGGCCAGGTCATCTTGACCACAAGGCTTGGAAATTTGGCAGCAGGTGAGCAGCAGCCGCAGGCACCCTGCAGGCCAGATCATACAGCTCCAGGGGCTAAACGGCTCTGTCACAGACTAATTTCCTTACATTTATATGCACATAACATACGTGTAACAGTCTGTGTTACACAGTGCATCTGATTTTTACCCTTTGAGTA
This sequence comes from Crocodylus siamensis, assembly GCF_052110815.1. Classification (NCBI taxonomy): domain Eukaryota; kingdom Metazoa; phylum Chordata; order Crocodylia; family Crocodylidae; genus Crocodylus; species Crocodylus siamensis. Next base: position 128,887,080 of record NC_143397.1, on the reverse strand, counting down.
CCAGACTATTAGAAAAGTCTATACTGGTACAAGTAACACTGAGAGGGGTACAGAAAGAAGAGCAAGCAATTTATTAGGAGTGGGTAAGACAAGGACATTATCTTTAGAATTTAATTTTTCTCTTGCCCAACAGGTCTCATACAGCCACATAAGCTAAAGATGTTACACTAGTACCTTGAGAAAAGGTTGAAAAAAGACTTTTTGTGAGCATACTAGCAAAAATTTGCTTGCACTAAGGTTTGAAAAAGCCATGCTCATTTGAAATGAAATTCTATTTAAAAATTGTCTAAAGATTGACAAACATATTTTTACCATTTGCCATACTTTCATTTCACCCAACTTCATAGTGCCATAATAAAAAGAACATAGAAAATGACAGGTTCACCTTGAGTCTCTCTTGGCTTTTCGGTTCAGTGACATCCAGTTACATGGAAAAAAAGGGTGTTAAGTGTAAGACGTAAAGTTGTCAGCTCGCGGTCCCTCACATATTGGACTCTGCAATGACTGACTGACAGATTTCCTCAGATGGCTCTGCAGTTTCAAAGGATGATGCCAAATACTTGTATTTTATATTATCTGCAAGTGTGTTTATGCTGAGTGGTGACTCTTGACATTTTGCAGATTGATATGAAAAGGAGGGTTATGTTTTTCCTGTAGTTTTGCATAAGACGTAAGGGAGCCAGACTGCACCTGTCACAAGTTGCCATTCATAACATGAAGCTTATAAGAAATCAATACCTCAGGGAATATCCAAATGATACTAATGTAGTATGGCTATACAGACAGATGCCAAACTCATGCCTGTGATAAAGGCACACAACTACACTGACTTGGGAAGACATTAAACTTGCTTATGTCAGCATTGTATCTGGTCCCCAATATCCGTCCATATTGGACACATCTCTGTAGAACATGAATTAATCCACATAAACTGTGTAATTTGTTTTAATCAGAACATAAACATTTTCTCCAGAACTACATTTTTAAAGGATTTGAAGTACATTGAAGCAAATATCACACCTTTTGGTCAAAGAACAACTTTTACTATCCATCACTACTTTGGGTCCAGCAGAATGTGGATAAGACAAATATTTTTCCTACAAAAAAAAAACTGTGCAGAAAGTGATTCGGAGCACATAGAGGAAGGAATTGTCTGGTGACTGCACAAATCTTTGAGGAATTGAAGTTTTAATGGATGATATTTTAATTTGGGGTATGGATCTTAAGGAGTGCAATGAAAGACTTCAGCAAATGCTGCAGAAAGCTAGAGAAACCCATCCAGCCATGAGCTTAAGTTAAAAAATATTACAGCTAATTTCTGAGAGACTAAAATATAGTTGGGAAAAGAAGGCTTCTTTGGTGATTCTGAAGATAAAAGTGCAGTAGATGAAATGCATATTCCTTAATGCAACACAGATATATAAAGGTTTGGGGAAGGATAAAATACTTTACAAAAAGCAATTCCAAACCTATTTCTGTCCAATAAACTCTTTAAGGAAATAACTGGAAAACAGCATTGTATTGTATTGGAAAATCAGGTATGAACAAGCTTTGAAGCAGTTAAACACTAATCTACTAGTTTATATTGGCTGACCCTCCATTTAAAACAATGTAAAAGCAAATGTGCAGAAGGTGGAAGGTGGATGAGAACTGGGAACCCAAAGCAATCCCTGAAAGGTAAAAGATCGAGCCCAACAGACAGGACAAGTTCTAGCTCATGCAGACAGTTTTTTGTTTTGTTCTGAGATTTTTGATGAGAGAGAGTAGGGGGTTTAATACAATATTTCTTCTTCAATGCTGTTACCATGAAACAACAAAATATCAGACTTAATCCTATACTCAATGAATCAACAACAAACTCTACTCCAAAGACATTTACTCTTAAAGAAAAGGATGACGCTTTTTGCTCCGTGTACTACTCAAAGCTAATCTCAAATCTGTATGGTGGTTTACTAGTACAATTTAACTTGTAAATTATGGGCAATTACTGGGCATGTCTACAGGAGACACTTACTGAATACTAGCCTAATAACATTGTGCAGTAACATAGAGGTTAAAAACTATGCTAACAGTCTACTGCTCAGTGTTATTAGGCTAATGCGCAGTAAGCATCACAAAATAACCATGCGCCAGCACTACTGCACAATAACTCCAGTAGCTGCACATTTAGTTAGTACTTCATTAAACAAGTACTAAACTAAATGCACAGTAATTATGGCGTATTAATGAATGTGTATACACACCCATTGTTTATCATACTTTGTGAAATTGTGTATGTCAGTCACTGGGTATTAAACCAGCCATACGGAACACAAGTGATAAAGAACTTAATATCCCTAATGAAATTCTCACCAGATAGCCATGAAAAATGTAAACATTTTTGTTATCACTCTAATCAGTTGGCCACTGAATCTTCTATTCCTGAATATTAAAAATCAAGTCTCCCCTCCAAAAAAATATACCCATAAGACATACATGTGTTGGTTAAAAATCGAACTATGCTGCTTAACCTTACAATTCTTTTACTGTGGTTGATTTAGAGCATCTCGAAGAAACATGATATAAAAGATCATGTGAACTGGTTTATATACTAACTGAAATTACTATGCAAGAAAATACTATTTGGTTTTGAAACCTGTGGTTGTTTTTTCCAATGTATTATTTCTGATTCTAAATTCTAAATAGAATAAGACAATGTGTATAATATACTTATTAAAATGTATAACAAATCTAAAATAGATGACATTCTCTTCAGGAGAAAATACAACCAACAGGTTCAGACTTCCATGTGATGTTATGCTACATAATAACATAGGGTTATGGATTGTTTTATTTTTTCTCCCAGATTACTGAATCAGGAAAGCTAACTAAAAACCATCCTCCTTTTCCACTACTGTCATCTTTGTCATGATCTATAGTATTGCCGAGATGATTATACTTTACCATCTGGTTAACCTTATCAGCAAGGCACTAGAAAACAAATCCTGTGCAGTACAATTTTATCTGTACTTCAGTTATCCTGATCAAAGGCAGTTACCCAAAACTGTGACAAATTGTTATGGAGACTTGAAATGTGCTGCATAAACCACTTGTGACTGAATTCAACTAAAGGCCGCTGCACTTTGTAAAAAAACCACACCGTGTGATGCTCTTGGTGATGGCAAAGAGACAGCATGATCTAATGGACTGAAGATATAGTTGATACAATAGTTTTAGGAGAGGAGATCTCAGAGGGTCTAGAGGCAGGGGTAAGCTTTTTGTTCACAAGGAGCAACACACACACTTTCAGTCATGGTACCTTGTATTTGTGAAGAGAGAAAGATCAACTATTATCTCCATGAGAGTGTGCACTTACTCTTCAGCAGCCATTTTGAAACTTACAAGAAGATAGACATTTAAAATACACAGCAGAAAAAATAAACAGAAGAACATATCCCATACAGTACTCATGACAGAAGTATGCTAATAACTGTGACTAGTCTCTTAAGAAGATGCTTAAATTTCTTTTAATGAGACAGCACCCTCTTGAAGTTGGACTCTTCTCAGCTTTTGAGAAATTTAAAAAAACAAATGAGTTGAACCTGCGCTTCACTGCGGAAGATTATTTTTTATAACCCTTTGTCATCATCTTTACTTTATGGTTTATGTTTTATGCATCACTCACTGCCTGTTCCAACTTCAAAAGTTTTCAAACCATCGTTTCCATGTGGTTTCTTCTCTTCTTGTAGACTGTAACTGAACAAAGCAAACATTCTTTGATACACTGTAACTGATACCTAGCGATGCGTAGGGAATACACAGGGGTGCACGTGTACCCCCTGAGAGTGCTGGTGCACCCCCTGACAGCCAGTGTTCTCAGGAAGGGGGAGCAGACGAGATCACTGGTGCCCCCCCGAGAGCACCAGCCAGGGAGTGGGAGCACCAGGAGAAGTGCAGTCCCCCCCACGGCCAATCACGCTTGCCCAGAAGTGCCAGCAGCACACCATTACCAATTTCGGGTTGGCATGATTTGCCGCAGGGGACCCCCCCCAGTCACTGACTGGCCACTAGGGGGGCAAGTGTCCCCCCAACTCATGAGGCACCAGTTGCCCACGAGCAGTGTGGAGCTGGGGTGGGCATGTGGGTGTGAGGTTAAAGTTTGGGTACCCCCACATGCTCCCCATGGTGCACAGCCCCAGCAGGCGGTGGCAGCAGCAGCAGGCGGAGTGTTCAGAGTGCAGGTGCCCAGCAGGGCATGGCTCCAGCCAGCGCTGCACATCGCAGTAAGGGGCACAGCCTCTGCACATCTGTGCAGCCCCTGCACTCACACAGGAGAGAGGGAAGCCCCACATGCTGGAGCCAGCTGTCTTCACTGCCAGGGCTGCGCAGCACCAGACAGAAACTTCAGACTCTGGAGCTAAAGCCTTCCCTATCTGGGGCTTCTCTCCCCTGCAGCACAGCCCCTGCAGAGAAGATAGCCAGCCCATCACCTGAGGCTGGTGCTGCACAGCCCTGGCAGGGAAGGCACCAGGCTCCAGCAGGTGGGGCTTCCCTCCCTGCTGTGCAAGTGCAGGGGCTGTGCATAAGCAGTGGAAAGTGATGGCGATACAGGCAGCCACACGGAGGCTGCGCCCCTCACTGCGATGTGCAGCATTGGCTGGAGCTGTGCCCCACCAGGCACCTGCAGCCTGAACATCCCGCCTGCTGCTGCACCATGGAGAGAGAGTGTGCGTGTGTGGGGGGGTTCCTAAACCCCCCAACCTCCCTCACAGCCATAGCCAGCCCACACAACCCCCTACATATACACAACCCCCCAACATACCTATGTACCCCCACACCCCATCATACCCATCCACCACACACACACATCACATATACCACACACACATACCCCCCACACAAATACCACACACACACCATTCACACCACACACACAACATGCACATACCACGTGCACACTACGCACCCCGACATACCACGCACACTCTCCTTCCACAATATACAAAACTAAGAATTTATTTTTTATTTATTATGCAATCACCCTTATACACAGTATACAAATACAAATCATGACAAAAATATTTTTTGTAATAAAATTAAAATATGTTATAGTAAGTGTTTGATGTTTAGTGTATGATTTAGTTTTTCTTTCTGGTTCCAAGATGGCAAACCCCCTCCCAAAAGGAGTATTCCCTGAGAGCAAGGGCAAGGACTTCTTGTGGCAAAGGTCGGGGTTAGGGGGTGGGACTTCTGTTGCCCAAGATGGCAACAAAGGGGTGAGGCAACTTAAGGGGTGGGGCTACCCACATGGCCCTCAACAGCTCACCAAAACTCATTAAGTTACCCTCCACCCAAAATAATTGCCTGCCCCTGGCATAGGTCAACAGATTTGGCCTCCAGAATAAGAGATTTAATTTATATAGATTCTCTCCAAAGTGGGACTATCAAAGTTTTAACACAGACTAAATACTGCCAGCAAGTAAGTGTCAGTTATTTTGAACTGGTTCTACAAATTCCTTAGGAAATCCCACTTCCTCTGTTGGATTTAATTCTTTCTGGACGTCTTTAGTTGAAGGCACAAAGATCTGTGTTATGCAGTGTTAATTACAGTGGAAGCCAGAAAATCTTGAAGTCAAATTTTGTTCTGCTGCCTACAAAAACACAGCACTTTGCAAATGTAATGTACTGCAAAAACAAATAAATGAAATAATAATGAAAATAATTTCTAAGTAGCATTAGTGAATAAATGTTTCTAGAAAATTGACCCAAAAATCTTGCTCAGCCTTTTCTGAGACCTCCATTGCTTCCTAATAATATTTTGGCAGAAGTGCCATAATCACAGCCTTGCTCACTTTTCTGTCAGTGGAGTTACTTCCCACTCAGCACAAAGACATACAAAAATAATAAAGAAAAAAGTTAAGCCAAGGGGTCTATTCGATATTTAAAAGGTCACTGTTTTAAAGGAATGACCGGTTAGTTCTTATTTTATCCATAGTAATTCACTCATCCCTAGCTTGCTGAAATAGCAGTTTAAAAATATATATATTAATTTCCATTATTGATTTATTCCCTTATTATACAGTGTACTACACAAAAGTATAAACTGCAACTAAATCCCTTTGTACATGAATATACAAAGCTTCCTCCTCCAGGTGGTATTTTTATTTATGGGAAGGTGATTTAGACTTCTGCTGTGGCCCCTTACCTACCGTTGTACTGGCAAACAGGGCCCATAATTGAGCCACTGGGAGTCAGAAGAGAATCACCCTGTACATGCACCATAAAGCCAATATAAGCAGCCCCAGGCTCTACCTCCAAAGTGCGCCTTGGCACCTACAAGATACTTTAACTCAGAACCTGTTTGAGTAGGGGAAACTGAGTTTAGCATTATGGGGAAAAAAGGGCCAGAGCATCCCATTGGCAGACAGGAAAGGGATGGTGTAAGTTTCATAGTTTACAGGGTTGGAAGGGACCTGAGCAGATCATCAAGTCTGACCCCCTGCCATGGCAGGAAAGAGTACTGGGGTCAAATGACCCCAACAAGGTGTTCATCCAGCCTCCTCTTAAAGACCCCCAGGGTAGGAGCCAGCACCACTTCTCTTGGAAGTTGGTTCCAGATCCTAGCCGCCCTGACTGGGAAGTAGCGCCTCCTGATGTCTACCCTAAATCTACCCTCTGCCAGTTTGTGACCGTTATTGCTTGTCACTCCTGGTAGTGGGCGGGGGAGCAAGGACTCCCCCAATGCCTGCTGGTCCCCCTGACTAGTTTGTAACAGGCCACTAGATCCCCCCTCAGCCTTCCCTAGTGGAGGCTGAACAGGTTCAGGTCCCATAGCCTCTCCTCATGGGACCTGCCCTGCTGCCCCCTGATCATGTGAGTGGCCCTCCTCTAGACCCTCTCCACATTGTCCACATCCCTCTTGAAGTGCAGCACCCAGAACTGGACACAGTACTCCAACTGCAGCCTGACCAGTGCTGCATAGAGGGGGAGGATCACCACCTTGGACCTGCTTGAGATGCATCTGTGGATGCATGACAAGTTACAGCAGTTCCTTGGACTGCTGCTGCTCTGACTTATGCCCAGACCTGTTTTGAACCTCACTGAGGACCACTGCTCCCCCAGGCCACTTTTCTCAGGTAAGACTTAGCAAAGAATCTGGCCCATTGAGTTCGGTGTGTTATGTGGACATCTCCATTATAAGGGCAGATTTTTCATGGAGTGGGCAACCTTATCATTATGAAGCATTCTCTTTTCTAGAATTGATTAAGCAAATACCTTCTTGACAAACACTTGGGATGAGAAGAGCTAAAGGACTATTTTAGACATACTGAGACAAAACCAGAAAAATGCCCTTGAGGTTGCTGGTATTCAAATTATAGCCAATCATGCAGTATAGCTTTCCTGTTAATATATTGCTTTTAGATAAGAATAACTGTGGCCCTATTACAGTTTATGCCTCACCATAGCTCAAAAACTACTTTAGAGGACCTCTGTCTATGATAGCATTAAATCTGGTGTTTTGTGTACTGAAGTAATGCCATCATTCCTAGCCAGTGGTACAGCCCCTATCTCATACCCACAGAATGCCAAGAGCTTTCAGACACATTACCATGCAAATATCTTGGGTGCCTTTACCACACATTTATATTGCAGGGTAATCAATAAATTATTATTTCAATATTTATTGGAATCTCAGAATAAGAAAGAAGACAAATTACACAAATCCATCTTAGTTGATTAATGGGTGCTCCAGCAAAAGGCATACACTGATGGAGTGGGTCAGTATGCAGACTATATTACTGAATATTTCAGCTAGGTTGTAAATATAGTATCTGTTTCTCTTAGGGACTGTCACACTGAGTGCAGTATAAAAGGCAATAAATTTCAACAGATTAATTAACTCTTTGGTTACTGGGGCTGTGTGTCACCTATCCTGGCACCTAATAAAAAATCCTTTAATGCCAAGACATAAAGAAGGGCCTCTTTGGAAATGAGTTATTAACAGCATTTCGTGAATAGATGGAGAAATTGTAGCCCAGCCATTTAAGTGTCATAAAGTGCAGCAAAGGCTGCTGGAGGCCTCTGAGGGACGCCAGGCAATACCATAACAATCAAATCTGAGATGGAAGAGGGATTGAGCTGTCCACTCAGAATTTTTATATTGTCAAAGAGCAGCGAGGAAATAATGTGATCAAGAAGTGAATTAACCTTGTGTGTGAAAGGAAGGGGATGATCTGATGGAAAAGGCAGTAAAGTAAAAATCACTCCATAATGCCTACATTGCAGGCTGGTCATAAGGGGCCCCTAATGTCTGCAGGCTGTCAGAGAATAGATCCAGCCCTCTAAGTACCATAAACCCATTACCTGCATTAGTCTGTAATTGGAATACATTTATTCATGCTTTTTAAGTTCTTAGGGGTCCTCGTATTGTATAACCATAAAGCATTAATTCTATAAATGTTCTATCTTCCCATATTCTTGAAAAGAACATAGACATTCTTCTGGGGCAATTAATACTCAATATTGGATGAAAGACTTATGTCGGGTATAAAATACACTCTCTCTCTCTCTCTCTCTAAAAATATATATATATATATATATGTTTCTGTATTTCTGTATGTAATCTAGTTTCTTTTGTGTCAATTCTCCTAGATGCACTCTTGGCATTTCTAGTAAATATCGAGCTGCAGAAAGTCTCACTATTAGAAATGGAATTGATGCAACTATTTGTGAGGGCTATATCAAGGAGGAAATGATCCATAGTAAGTCTAACAAAGTTGATTTGCCCTAGATGTCTTTACTAACACATTATCTAAGCACAAGGCAGCAACATTCATGTAATCTACTTGTGGCATGCATTAGTATATCAATGCTTTCTTACACAAGACAAACAGTATTCTTCGACTTTACTTACTGTTTATGGAAAGTGACAGACATCAGGCAAAGCCTAGATTGTGTGCCCTGGGCGTGTATACCCATGTAAATAAGTAGTAGTAACACTGATGAAAACCAGTGTTGATAAGAAGTAAATCAGGCATAATGAAAGTAGGTCTTCTTTGAAAGAGTTGAGGGATTATATATATAGTGTATCCACAACTAGTGCTCTGTAGGATCCATTCAATAGTACAACAAAATCACTACTTGTCACTGATGCCAATGGATACCTGAACAACTTGTTGAGACACCACTGAATGAATCAGGCAGAATAATCTTTAAAGGAAACCTCTATTTACACACATACCTTGGCAATGAGTAGTAACTGGAATTTAGAAAAATATATGAAAGTTTAATGGGGGGTTTAACAAAGTATAAAGCCGTATAGTTCAGTGTTACCCTAGGGCTTTCCTAACTAATGTTTGCACTCATTGGAAGGATATTTCAGAGGCTCCTCCATCCCAGTTAATCTATGCAGCTGGCAACTTTATCAGGTGGGCATAGTTCCTGAATGCTATACTTCCTCCAAAGGGCATCTTTTCCCCACTTCTTCTCCCCTCCCCTGTTTCCCCACCAAGCAACTGCATTTAGAAGAAGCACACAGGACTTTCAGTACAACTGTTTCTGGTTACCACATTCAGTCCAGATGATGCAGTGATTACCACTTTTTACACCTCCACCCAAGGCACCTCTAACTCTTAGAACAGAGTAGTTTAAACAACTGAGATCTTTAAGCGTAACTGTTGTGTCAGACTTTTGGAGGGCCAACAGTATAAGCCATATGATCCTTTAGTTCTCTGCTTCCAATAATTTTTATTAGTCTCAGTCTTGAAGTGAAACCTGCACAAGTATTGCTTTTTTAAATATGAATTGGTGGTGTATTTGTGGAATCTTTTATTCATAGTTTGGAGGCTTGGACTGAAAGTACAATTAAACAATTTACTTCACAGCATGCTACATGATGTTTTGTGTTTCGTTTCCCTTCAGTATTATTCAGCACATCCATTACATCAAGAAGGAATGGAATACATTTGGCAGGAAGTCTACATGCTTATAACTTGGGGCTCACATTAGTGAATGAAAATTTATGAGAGCATTTTTATTTCACTTAAAATTTCTTGTGCTTTTTTAAAGAAGAGACACACACATATTCAAATGAAATGTAATATAAATGACATATCATACTCCCTTTCATCCACTGATATCTTAGTTTTGGCTTATATGAAAAAGGTGTGGCCTGTTGTTTTTGGAAAATCAATTACCTCATATTTGATAGGCAAAGAATGAATTGCTTCCATATTCAATTATTTAAACAAACATGTAAAGCACCTAGTAAGTGAAAGTATCTCGAAGACACAATGAGGAAAATGTTGAAAACTTACAATATCTTAGCTAGCTGTTCACTCTGGAGGGGGAAAAACATGGAGGGAATACATCTTTCAGAATTGCACTATGCAGTGCTACACAATGGAACACACTAGCACATATAAAATATGTTTGTAACAAAACAGCCCTGTAACAAAGTCTTTCTACTATGTGTGTTCAGCAGATGGAGCAAAGAGTACCTACTACATCCAGAAAATCAGAGTACACTGCCATTTCACGTGTACAGTAGAGAACTCTCATGCAGTGAACATGTGGAAAACATTCACATCACTCCCTATGTACCAGTTCAATAACAGATGAAGGCTCACTGCTGCTAGTACTGCTGTTGCCACTTTAAGCCATGCAGTTTTTATAATCCCATTAACTGATGTGAAAAATACTCTCACCTATGAATGTTAGCTTCAGAAACTGTTTGTGCTAATGACATCTGAGCACATACCCACAGAACAAGCTAAAATCCATACACTATCTGTCAGATTCTTGCGCTGGTGATGGCTTTGTCATATTCTTTGCATCACAGTACATCAAAACACTGGCATTTACATTCAAATTTTGGATGAGTAAAATGCTTAAAACTGTGGTCTCCCACTAGTATCACTATGATTCAACTCCTCAGCATTTTTTATTGCTTATGAAATAAATAAATTTAACCTCAGCCTGCTGCCAGATGAGGAAAACATAGTGCCACTCCAACTTCAGTCAGAACCAGTGCAGCTAACCTGCCTTGACATATTTGTTCTTGAAATATTTTAAGTCTTGAATTGACTAAAAGTGATATTTCCATATGTTAAAGTGAATACTTCCAACAATAATTTTATAATACTAAACTTTTTTAATTGTTATGGGGGGAGAGAGGAGATGAATGGAGTGGGTAAAGCGAATGGTTGTATAAGAAGTCCAACCAGATAAACACACAGGACCTGATGTCAGTAAAGCTGCATAACAGTTTTCAGCATAGAAATAGAATAAATCCACTTTTGTATTACTAAACCTTCTATCAAACCCCCTTAGATACCAAAGCAATCTAGAAGAGTGGGCAAAGGACTGAAAGAAGTAATGAACCCTAATAGCAGATCTGCCTCTGATTCACAACATGGCCTTGCAGTCACTTCATTCACTGTCTCATTTTTCTCATTTGTAGATCAGGGGTAGCAATATTCATCAGACATGAAGGGGTGCCATGAGCATTAATTACAAAATGTTTGCACTGTCCTTTGAAAATATAAAATGCTTCATAATTACTGGATATTAGAAACTTGTCGAACATGTGTTCTATAAGACTGCACTTCTGTCAGGGTTATTCTTTCCATTTAAAAGAACGAAGCAAAAAGGAAAAAAAAAATGTTCATTCCCTTTATTAATGGAATAAGTAATAATTTATTGGCCAAGGTCATTATTGAGTATCTACTGGTTGAAGAATCCTAAATAAGGTGACACAAAGGAACCGTGTTTCACGCTAAAAATAAATACCTGTTGGCTTTGAAAAACTGATGGAAATTTGCCTGGACATTTCAGCCAACAGCAACTATGTTGGTTAATGAGGTCTGGAACAATTATTTTGGTTAGCCAACTATCATCTAGAGAACTCCTAAAGGGGAATTCAATATATGTCCAGCTCTAGATATTCAGTGTGTTTCAATCAATAATAATATTTAAGGTATTTGAAGCATTATACCTTAGAAGAAAGGATCACAAATGTTATATATTTATGGAGCTAGATGTTATTTATATGCACACACACCATAGAATATATAGAAATCTGTTCCAAATAATAATTCAACAGTGAATAAAACTTTGTTCCCCTGTCACTCACCTGTTCTCACTGCCAAAACCATGAGCAGAGCTTCTGGTGATCATTTAGCAAAGATGTACAAAATCTTTTGTTTAAAGTCCCTTTTTTTTTGTTTCCAATATATGTAAAAGGTAGAAAAGCACTGACTTTTTTGGCTGTTCTTCATGATTAAATGCATTAGCTACAAGGGAACAAAATGTTACAAGTTTCTATAAAAGTTAATATTACTCCACGCTGTCTTAATTCCCTATAGTGAATCCTGCTGGTTCTTGCTTTGGGAAGGCATTTCTGTCACCAGCTTCTGCGCCCCAAGTAATTTTCATCTTTCTCACACACCATTAATATTGCTACTGCTCCAGGTACCACTAAACACTATAATTAATGGAGCCCAACTGCAGTGATTCTGGCACACTGTAACCTAACCATGTTGCTGCAGTGTAATTTGGGTCTATAAAGAACATGCTGAAGGCTTCAGTAGAAATGGACCAAACTGTCCAAAAATACCGTTGTAGGCTTGAAAGAAGTTCTTACTATGGTATAACCAAGCAATCAGGACAAAACTGCAGTAAACCTAAAATAATGATCATGATATAATTTTAACTTGTTTGTGAATATTGATTTAAACTGCCTAGTAGAGAGGAGGGAAAAAAAACTCATGAGAGAGCATAAGGAAAAAAAGACTTCAGATTATTGGCCTAAGTTCAACAGCAGAGTTAGCAATTTATGGACTTGATTATACCTTCAAAATGAACAATAAGCCAGTAACTACTGCAGTAGAGAGGTACTAAATTTTTATGATATGGGGTAATCAGGTTGGCTACCAAAGACATAGTAAACATGCTTCAAAGAAGAAACAATTCACATTAAAATAGCTAAGTAACAAATTCCCTTCCTGGAAAGGGTATTTTTCTTTAGATAATGTTTTTCACAGACTTTAGGCTGTTTCTTTAAATAAATGCATATGGTATGCTTAATTTTCAGAGACTTGAATGTGTAATACAGAAAGATCTTAGCATGGTACATCAACTTCAAAAATAAATAATGCTGTCTTACCTGCATTCGTATTGTCATATATATCAGCTTCCTGACCCATGTAAATTTGACAAAGGGGAAAAAAGCCTTTCCCTCACATATAAATGATGCTGACATATTCATAAACAGAATACCCTTGCTTATTTATTCAGTAAAAGCATAAGTAGCTTTTTTATTCACGCAGCAATGAAAAGACTAATACAGTACTTCAGTATGTCTGGGATGACTGTTTTCTGCTTTACTGAAATTACTAATATCAGTGTAAATTTAAGGGGTGATATTTGAATGGATTTTTCTAATTTTTGTATAAGTTATGAGTTAGGTGTAATATTTTTCCTACATGAAGCAAAGAATACTCACCTATGGTGGAATTAGCAATTTCATGCAAAACTGGGAAGCTTTTCCTTTGCATTTAATGCGTGAATACTTAAGAAAAATGAAATAACAAAATTAAGCACCTATTTTAACTCAACAAACATTTAAAGGAATGAAACATTTTTTTAATTAGTTAATGCCTAAAGGAGTGCCTCAGTTGCAAGAGCAATGCAAATGGAACTGTAAAAAAGAACTTTTAGAAGTCAGCATAAATAACATACAACTCCTCTTACATTTTCCTGTGATATTCAAAATCATTGCTACATTTCAACTTATAACACAACCTTACACTGCCTTTCCTGTTACCTTTGACTAAGTTTGAACGTGGTGAAAGAGTGATAGTGTAGCCGTTGTCCAGGAATAATGTGAGAGGTAAGGATTTCTTAGAGTGATATCTTTTAATGAACCAACTGCATAGCTGGGATAGCTTTTGAATGCACTTCATGGTGCATGGCCTTCCTCTGGCACCCCAGAAATTCTACCCTCTAGTCCACAAAGCACAGGTGCAACCTATCAGGTAGCAAGGTGTTGTGACCACTCTACCAACCTGCCCCATTGCCCTCAATCAATAAGGTCATGGTTTCAACAGTGTCAGACCTCCCCAAGAACAGCACCAAATTAATCAAGTCAAGGCCTGCTCATATAAAAATCTTTCAGAAAAAGCCATTCAGAAATCTTTCAGAAGAAACAAAGTATAGATAAAAAACAAATCTTATGCTAAAAATCACAAATCTACTGTAACGTATTTTCATTTTATTTCAAAAAATATTTTTGACCTGATTGGCATGTGTTTGAGTAGTATATCTAGAGGCAATTGCATAATAGTTCAAAATAGTCTTACTCTTGTATATTGTGTGTGCGTGGGGGGAGTAGGCAGGTGTATAGGTGGATGGGTATGGTGGGGGTGGGGAATGTGGTTGAGGTGTGGATGTGTGTGGGGTGGGTTAGGTGTGCCTGTGTGGGGGGCTGCCCAAGCTCTAGGTCCTGGGAGCTGGCCAGGTATAGGGGGAGGAAAGGGCAGGGGGCGTGTGCAACAAAGTTTGCCCAGGTGGTGCAGATGCAGTTGACCCCGCTCCCCCCCAGCCCACAGCTGCCCCCGATGCTCTGCATGGGGCCAAACTCTGCCCACTTCCACCAGGGGCAGCCCATCCCACACTCCTACCTGCAACTGTCCCAGCCCCGGCCCCGACCCTAGCCAATGCATACAGTTTCCTGGTGGGGTTGCCTTCCACTCACTCAGCTGTCACATGCAGCTTCCAGTACTCGGCCAGGAGCTGTGCACAATGCAGCCCAGCCAGCTTGGCCTTGCTCCTTGCCAGCACGTGGCTCCCAGGACTCAGCGGGGAGCTGCACACTGCCAGGGAGCTCTGCCTGCCACGGACCATGTGTGCATAGAGGGGCCACCGCCACTTCCCCTGCTTCCCCTCCCTACCTGATGCCTAGAGTGCTGCAGCAGGGACAGGGGAAGGAGGAGGAGCTGCTAGAGGTGGTGGGGAGCAGAGTAGTTCCCTGGGTGACTGCAGCAGCAGCCCAACTGGAAAGCTGCACACAATGGTCAGGGTCATGGCCCTCCTGTAGGCTAGGATGAGAGTGTAGCATGTGCTGCCCTAGGCTGGAGTGGGCAGTGCTTGGTGCCATACAGAGTATAGTGGGGCAGTCGCAGCTGAGCTGGCTACAATTAATTGGTGGATACCCACCCACGGGCTGGATCCAATCAGCTAGCAGGCTGCATCCAGCCCACAGGCCGTATTTTGCCCACCCCTGGACTAACTGGTTCAGAGAAGTATGAGCTCTGGTAGGTAACAATCTATTTCATCAGATGCTGTGATTTGACTGGCAGAAAGAAAGGGTTCTATATGAAGGGGAAAGGAGAAGGTGAGGGACACTGCTAAAACAAGCTCAAAGGGGGTTAACTGAATCAACTGAGATCAACAGTGCAGTTAATGCCTTGAGGAACATGCTCTACAGCTATTCCAGGTAATGGGCTAAATATCTATGGTTTTTGTTGAGTCCATGGTTATCATAATCCAGGTGGTGGATGATTTCTTGTCCCACTATTTCACATTCAATTTGGTTTTTAAAGTGTGCTTGTTTATAAAAAACTGTTCTTGAGACCAGTGATAGACTATCCAGGGAGGTTAAAGTATTCTGCCACAGGCGTCTGTGTATTTCTGGAATTGATATTAAATGAGTGTCTAGAAATACTTTAACATGGGGCTTGTGCTATCTCGCCAATGAAGGTACACTGTAAGCCAGTGGTAGCATATATAATGTTGGTGGATGAGCAGGTGAATGAACCCCTTATAATTTGTTTTGCTTTCTCCAGTGGTGATGTGGTCTATGTTGACAAGGGGGCATGGCTGGCATTTATGTCTATAGCAAGGCCTATTAGCTGGGTAGGTATTGGAGTTAGGTAGTCTGTTGCTCAAAAAATGTCCTCTGAGGTTGGGGGAGGAAGGGGTTCTAGTAAGCAAAGACAGGCTTGTCTTTGAGATGGTTCTCATTTTTCAAGAGGAGTTGGAGGTCACTAATGATGCATCTAAGGTGTTCAAGCTGGGGGGCTACAGGTAATGACTAGAGAGATCCTCCTGTACTTGTCATGGGATTGATATCATACCAGGTAGAAGCAGAGTCTGAGTCTTGCTGTTTCAGTTTGACTGGCTACAATTTGGGGAATGTAAGTGGGGAAAACCCTGTTTTAGATCCCTGAGGTGTGCATCCCAGTTGGTAGGATGAGAACTGATGTTTGTAACTTACACCTCGACTGTAGACAATGTACCAAGTAGTCTAGATTGACTTACGTTTATTCTCTGATAATACTTTGTCCTTAAGCACACCCTCCACCCCCGCCCCCATACTAGGAACACCCCATAGTTTTGGAAACCGATCTATGGATTTCAGACATTAAAAACAGAGGTTAATGTGTACTTGGGCTGGAGAGAAAACAATCATTTGCTATGGTACTAAATTCACTGGAGGCTATAATATCCAGGATGCAAGACTGTCTGGATCCTAGGAAGCTGCTAGCAAGTTGTTTAAGATCCACATTGTAGAACTTTGTAGGAAATGCTTGGCGAACAAATGTCAGTGGTTACCATATGTATAAAGGCTACATGTGGTTCTGGCAAAAGATATTTGGATTCTAAGTTATGGAATTCCTGTGACACCTTGGGCAAGTCACTTAATTTTTCTGTAGCTGGTTATGTGCCACTTTCCCAAACTGTAAAATGGGGATAATAAATTCTTCCCTACCTCACAGGAGTGTTGTAAAGATCAATTAATTCATGTTTGTAAGCCACTCAGAAGCCACTGTGAAAAGCACCATAAAAATATCCATGAATACAAAATAAATGGTTTGAGCATTCATTTCAAAACCTTCCCATGTGTAACATGTTGGTTTCTTTAAATTACATTATGTTATGGAGTTTTGTGCAAATCTCTTTTGCCTTCAGAAAATTTCAGAGTACACGTAAAACTCATTATTTATTGCACCAGGCCTTTAGTTTCTGCTTATTTAGTAATAAATACAGTATATTGCTTTTAACTGCAATTGTGGCTAACCTAATTCCCAGCCGTTTGTATTTTTCCAGCATATCAGCAGGGTGTAGAGAGTTCTTTGACCCAAGTTATTAACTAATTCAGCAGAAGAAACCACTGAAATGTAAAAATGACTTCAATAACACTTTTAAGCCAAATTAAAAGGTAGTGATGGATGAGCTGCACAAACTGTGGAAATTCATTTCAATATGGATAAACAACACACATGCTAATCTAGTAGTGTCACTGTATGAACAGAGGGATCTTCTCTTCAGCCAAACCTGTACAAAACTCTCTTCCTGTTCCTGAAACATCAAGGGCAGCCCAAAACCACCCTGTATTTTTTTCATCTAGATCTCTGCAATGTCCTCTCTTCCCTTCCAAAACCTATGTGACATCAACATACCAAGTTTGTTAGTGCTGTCTTCCAAAACTATCTTTTGCCTGCTAGCCATTTCCCATACATGCTTATGTCTCCCCATCACCTAATTTTATCATGGCTCTGCCCTCCAGTTCCAGAGCCCCCATTTTGTACCCTCTTCTGTTACTTCCAGTTTCATAATCTGCTTAATATCCCCACAGCTGCTTCTTTACCTTCCAGCCCAGACAACCCAATCCATAGTCATACTTCCCCAAATCTTTCAGTGCTTTAGGAAAGAGCTAAAAAGTCCAACATATCTTCAGTTCATCATGCTAAACAGCTGATTTCCATTGGCTCTGATGGACTAAGGACACTCACCTGTTCAGGAATCACATCTGGAAGGTACTTCTCTGCGATGTTTAACATCGTACCTCAAACTTCCACAGCCAAGTGGCAAGTTTGCATACTTAAGAGAAAAACCTGAGTTAAAGTCACTTCTTCATTTCATGAGGCATACAGATAGCTGCTTAGCTCCAGGCTGGACTGTAGCTCCTTCTTGTCCCAAGTAAAAGTACCTTAGACCCACCCCACCTACAATTCCCACCCCCTACCAGGGGTTGAGATGGGAAGTCAGGTTCCTAAGCCAAGGCCCCACTTCAATCCATGAAGCTCCAGTATCCCTCTAACCTAAAAAAAGGAAAGTGACCCCCTCAGCCTGGAGGCTTGGGCCCTAGCCTGGTTCCTTGGAATGGGTCTTGGCTTCAAAGGGGCTAACCAGGGAGAAGGATGTCAGCCCTTTGGAAATAGCCCACCTGTCCCAAAGCTGAGGCCACAGGTTTCAGACTTCCTGGGTTGGGTGTTTTTTTTCCCCCTCTCACTGAACCCTCACGGAATTCAAAATAGAGAGCTCCATATTTAGGTCACACACTTGCACCACTTAGAGTGGAAGGCCCCAAGTTCAAATTCTTCTTCTGTCACCTCCCAAACAGTAGAAGTGGCTGCTCAGCTCCCTACCAGCCAAGCTACACTACCTTTTCCTTTTTCCTGCTCAACACAAATGTACCTTACGCTAGCTCAATCACCAAGTCACCAGCCTACTTACCACCAGCAGTGCAGAGTGCAAAATGGTAACATCTACTTTCCCCACTGCAAAGGCCCTGCTTCAAACTTTGAGGCTCAAGTGCCCCTCTCCACCAACGAAAGAACACCAGAGTACAGTAACCCTAGCCTACTTCCCTTGAATGGCTCCACCTTCCCCACTCCTACTCCCCTCCACACACAGAGGCAGTGCTGAAGGAAGAACACCAAACCCTGGGTGGAGGCTCACCTATCAAAGTGCTGCTCTCCTATAGCTGAAGCCACAGATTTGAGACCCATGTCAATCTACCACCTGGTTGGGTGTTTGTTTTTCTCCCCTCCCCTTTACATGGCACCCCCATTGAAATAAAAGCAAGGGACTTCATATTTAGTGCAAAGCCCCTAACTTTCCTCTAACCAAGTGGCTAACCAGCAGTCATGGGAGGAAGATGTCATGAGTTCAGCTTCACCTCATCCACCTCATGAGAAGCAGAGGTGACCACTCAACTACCTACCAGCTGGGTTGGCCTATGACATCTTTTCCTATAACCTAAACTGATACCGTCTCTTCATCTCTTTAGGCTCCACAGTGAACTTCATATATCATATTTATTCATGTACTACACACATCTCCCTCCCAGCCAAAATAAAAAAAACAGCCCTCAAGAATTGGGGTGCATGTCTTAAGCAGGGAGGATGATTATCTTCACTACAGCTTCAACTGCATGGAAGCACAGAAGGATAAAGACACTGTGTTATGAAACAACTTCTCTGCCCCTGCTAGGAAGCAGGGCACAGGGGTGAAGAGGGGCATAATCCAGTGTTAACCCTTCCTAAACCATACCCTACCACAGTACTGCATAGTCCCCATACCCTTGTTATGGGAAAAAATTTGCCATGAACTGGTATCAGTTTGAGAGGAGCTATGAAAACATTAACACTGGACCATACCCTCATCTGCTTCCTGGCAGGGACAGAGAAGCTGGAAACCATTTTGTAGCCCAATGTCTTTATGACAAAGCCAGCTCTAAACCATGACTCTGGAGACAAATTTTTTACATTCTGCTTTCCAAAAAAAAAAAAAGGAAACCAGCCCCCACCCCCTGAAAACCCAACCCCCCTGTCCCTCTCAAAACAACTACACAAACACACACTTAAGGTATGCACCTTATTTGGGGACATGTGGCTGCGGCATGTAGTAAAATGAAGTATATGCATATTAGTGTGACATCAGGACATGGGCAAGAAGGCCTTAGGCCACCCTGGGACAAACGCTCTAGTCAAAGTCAGGAAGGACAAGCAGAATCTTGGGGCAAACTAGATCAATGAGGTCAATCAGAGAGCAGAGTTCAAAAGCACTAGAGTAGACAGACAGCAAGGTTACCAGCAAGCCAAATCAGGCTGCCAAGAGATCAGTGAGAGAACAGAGTCTCAAAGCACCCATGAATCAAACAGAACCATATTATCCAGACACCTCCAGTTCTGGTTCAGGTAGTTTATATGGGGAAAGTGCAGGATCAGCTGCCCCTGGCTGGCCACTCTGGCAACAGGGAATGAGCTGAGGGTTAAGTCCTGCTGGAGGCTTCACACCAGCCTTGACCAGTCAAGGAAATCAGAATTAGGTTAGCAGGCCTAGATGAGAGGCTATGCTGGCTAGGTTGAGGACCTAGATTTGAGGCTGTGGCCTGACAATCAGTTAAATGCAAAATGTCCTTAACAAGATAATGCAATACCAATGACAATTTACTAGCTATTGCCTACATTGCACCAAACATTGAATATCTGCATATTGATTAAGTGCATAGCATCTTTCAACTCAATTGTCTACTTTATAAAGTTTACCTTGTGTACCTGGATAATTGGTTGAAATTGACAAGGTGCATCAATCTCAGCACTTCTAAAATAGCCCTGAACTGGATCCTGTCAATTTCAAGGCTAATATTAGAGGCATAATGTGCCTTAATGAAGTGTAAACACCTTAGAGCAGGTTGCTCCTGTAGTTAATGAGTATTGTTTATACTGAGTTTGGATAAGTGCATAGCCTTTTTTTCAGTCTCCAGGCTATGCACTCAACACAGTACATTGAATTTTCAAAGCGATTACAATTTGGCCTCTTTATGCATTGCAGTTTCACATACAAAAATCAATTGTGACAGAAATTTCCCACAGTGAGATGGTATATAAGTGACAGAATGTGTTTGTGGAAACACTATCTGTGAAAAAAAATTGTCCTCACTTTGTGCACATAGATGGCTCTTTCCAGCTGTGTATTCTAGTGTGTGTGTAAGTGACAGGATAGAGATAATGCAGGTATAATTCTCAATATTTATCAACGTTTTACAGATTATCTGGCTAAACATGTGTTCCATGTCTTACATGCAATTTAAAATCAGTATTAGAATACTTTGTAATGTCTGAGTGGCAGAACCTTAATTTAATGTTACAATTCTAAATGCATTAGCTTTTCTTTGAATTTAAAGTGCTGTATCATGCATTTTAAACAAGGTACTCTATAATCATAGAGCATGTTGTTACTGTTACAACTGCAGTTTAAGTTCTAATATAACAAAACTCAAAACTTTAACGAATATATTTAAAATGTTAAAAAAAATAAGCTAAGAAAAATGGCTTCAGAATGGATTTAAGAACAGAACAAAAAGCTTGTGGGACTGAGCAAATATTAGAAACCAATTACCCATAAATTTATAGTGGGGTTAGATACTATATTTTAATTAGAAAACATTGTGATACCTAGTTAGCACATGCTCCCAGTTTACAAGATAGAGCTAGCAAAAATTCAGTTAAAGCATCTCTCTATGTATTCTATCAAACTGATTCACAATTCTGCAACACTTCCTTTTAACACAGTATTTTTAAAGCCTGGTATAAAAAACTCACAAAATATACTGCATTAAATTCTTATAAAATTATTTTAAATTTACAGATAAAGGGGGACAAATAAGCTGCTTTCCTTGCTCTTTAGGATCACACATCTTTTCTATGTAATCATAGTGTTTCTGGGTACAGTTCAGCTCACACTAAACTCAATGGAAGCTGAATCAGTTCAAAATTAACATTTTTATCAAGCTATAAATTATTGCATAAAAGTTGATCTTCTTGTTAGTAGTCCAGACAGTACAGTATAAATAAGACTACATTGTACATAATATCCTATAAATTACTTGAAAAAAATGACAGGGTGGTGAATAAAATGGTATTTACATTTGTTAAGCCTCACAGACTGCACCCTTATTTATTCACATTTATTTCTAGCCAACGCTATAGATTCTGGAATAAGTGAAACATTAAGAGTTGAAAATGCACAATTTTGAGAGGATGGACCAAGCAAATTAGAGTGATTTTCTTCATACTTATACCAATCACAATAAAAGCAAAAATTTCTTTTTACCTCACTGACATTATAGAGGTTATTGATAAGCTTGTTGGGGAGGTTTGTGAAGCCAACATATTATTTCACAAGAAAAGAAAGGTTGGGATTAATGAATAATTTTTGCAGCCACAGGGAAGATTTTTTTTTACCTCTTTTAAATTTTTAATAGAAAGGCATTCTGTATTGTGAGCATGTCATGCTGTTCATAATCTACTAGCAAACAACAGGATTCATTTGCCAATTATGAATATTCCACATGCACTTATTGACTTCCCTTCAGATAAGAAAATCACTGAACTAAAAACAGGTTAGTTTGGCTAATTTGCTACCCATTGAATGCATACAGTTGTTGGGTTTATACCATTTTATATTTCAGGAACTCAAATCATTTTGCCCTAATGGATGTAAATTTACAGAGCTAAAACTACCATCACAGTTGGCATATTTGCTAGCAATCTCAGCAAGAAGACCAAGGACTACATGTGTACAAAGACCAAACTAGCCATTCGTCTTCTAAGCAGGTAAAGAACGGGGCACATTGACTGGCAGTGTCAGAACTTCCAGACATATAATACTTCTACTGCCTCTGCTTGTGCTGTACAATATTATTCTGAGGATAAATACAGAAGTTCAATCTCCAGAGGTGTGAATCCAGTACCTTTCATAAGCCCTAAATTCATTTTTAAAAAATGATAAAAGAAAATGTAATTTGCTTTCTGGCTTTACCAGTATTCTATATCTGTGTTCATATTGCAGACAGCAAAAACATCTGTGAGATCAATAACAAACATCCTACTTGTGGTTCATTCTTCCACTTCATTTAACGAGAACATTCTCCAGTATATACCCTATGTTACCTTACAATTTCCAGTTAGAGTGAAATGTTAGTGTGGAAAAACAGACAGCAATTTAATTTGTGCATATTGATCAAAACCATATTAGGAAAACATCAAGGTTGCAAAGTCAGACATTTCAGTTAAAATATGCCAAAACTAAGGATGCTCTGACATCACAATCTCCTCCCTTGTCCTAATTACAAACACATGTATACTCATCAGCCAAATCCAGGCCAAGAGACCACAGTACCCCGCCCAGTCTGCTACGACAGCTCCCACTCTAACATTATCTTGGGCTAATCTACCCCCTTCACTGCTACTCACTTAAAATCCAGCTCCTGCCCCCTCTACATGTTAGTCGAGTACTTTCTTTCTCCATGCTGCCTGGATACCACAGTGATTACAGAAGAGAGACTCTTGTTTCAATTCCTGTTCCCCACATAACAGCAGCCAAGGGAAAGTCCATTTTGGTCAATACTTCTTCAGGATGGAACTAGCTCAGTATAGATGAAATCTTTGGAGAACATGGCTGCCAAACTCTTAATATGTCTTAACTGGACATGTGCAAACAGATTTTTCAAAGGTTTATAATTTCAACACACATAGGTGTTTTTTTCATGGAAAAAGCAAAGGACACATCCCTGAAAGGGCACCCTTATTTCCAAATTTGAATCCCTTGTACAAAATATAAAGTGATTACTCTAAACCAGTGGTTCCCAACCTCGGGTTGCAACCCAAGTGAGGGTTGCAGGGGCAATGCCGGCAGTGCTGCACACAAAAGACAAGCTATGCTGCATGCCGGGAGTTCCCCCGCTCCTGGGAAACCACTGCACTCCACTCCTGGTAGCAGGTCACAGCAAAAAAATGCTGGGAACCACTGTTCTAAACCAGGGTGCTGTGATACACTAGGATGCCTTGAGAACTTTTCAAGGGTGCCAGAGCATGCAACATAATGTTAGCACTGTTAATCATGCAAATATGATTCACAAATCCAGAAATTTTGAAAAATAATTGATAGTCATTTGTGGTGTTAAAAACATTCTGGCCTGTTGTGGGCTTTGAATTTCTTGCAACAGAAGAATTGCTTTATTATTCTTCTGAAGTCAAAAACCGAAGGAAAACTAAGAGCTGGCATTTTCCAAGCGGGCAGGGGGTGGGGGGGCGGGAAGGGCTTTGAATCTAACAAGGGGTGTCATGAGTCTCAAAAGACTGAGAAACACTAAGTAGATGTAGAATATCTACTCAACCAGTGGGTTGCACTATATGAGTATGGTTAAAACATTTTTCATAACACTGGTGAGGTCACTGAATTTTCCCTTAGCATTTCAAAGTATTTGGAAAGTATCAGTTTCTCATATTTTTTTGTTGCTCACAGGAATAAGTGAGGCAATGAGGTGAATTACAATGAGGCAGAAATGTCAACAGATATGGCAGGCTCACCTGGATCAATGCTTTTTAACCTGTGGTCCACAGACCCCTGGGAGCCAAAAGACTATGTCTAAGGGGTTTGTGAAAGATGACTATGATCAGTCAAAAAATGAAAATACCCACACTTACAATTCAAAGGAGCCCACACCTCCACTCAAAATTTCCAAAGGGGTCTGCAACTCCATTCAAAATTTTTTATGCGTCTGCAAATGAAAAGAGGTTGAAAATTACTGATCTAGATGCTCAAACTTACTGCTATGGCTAAAATGTTTCAACATACCCACTTGTAACTAATATTCAAGCACATCATCATAAGAGAAGCAACCGAACGGGTGAAACACAGTGTTTTAAATATTTTGCAAAACGGTTATAAAGAAAAATGAAAAAGGGATTCGTTTTTTAATTATGATTTTTGTATCTATTCATTTTTAATTAAACCGTGATGTATAATTTAGTAAGCCTTAAAGTTTAAATTCTAGATTTTAAATTTTTGCCATTTCAGTGGGACAGAACCATCACCAATACCTTCATAGTATACCAAAATAGAAGTAGTTGACCTGAATTGATCTTACTTAGGTATGTGGCTAGTCAGTACAGGTTCATGTACCTTAGGGCCCAAAGAACAAAAGAAGGTGAACTGGAAAAGTAGTGAACCTAAACAAGATGTCTGACCCTCATGTCTTCATCTGAATGTCGTGTTAGCTTCTTATGGCAAGGTAACATAGCATCAATGGTCCATTGATAGTGTTAACTTTAAGAGTTTTCCTTCAACCCAGCTACTGTGGAGAGTCATAGTCAAAGAAAAACTCAATTTTAATTTAAAAGTGACTTTGTCAGCCCTTATGCTCATAAAATAATCTAAAAAAGTGAACCTGAAATGCTCCATACCAAATATAAATTTAAGACAAACTTAATCTTTTAAGTTTTTAAGAGAAACTTAATCTTTTCCCTTTTTCTCAAGATTTTTAAGTCAGTCTTGCACATTATTTTAATGCTAATTATTAATATTCAACTGTATTAGTGTTATTAGTGAATTAGAAACTATAATTTGAAAATGCATGCTTATAATATACTAAAGTCCTATTACTTAAAACCGAGCCACCCCAACAAATGCTTAGTTCCTTTTAACCAACTTGTAATCCAGGCTTGCCTTCTTACACGACTTGTTTTTTCCAGCATGCCTTTCTGGGGCTAAGCATTTACATTCAGCAAGGTGTCCTTACTTTTTGTTCAGAATTAACTACGCAATAGAGAACAACATTTTATGCTTCTAATTGGTGTGAACCATATATTACTTCTCCTTTTATTGCTAAGGAAAAGCACATACTTGCATCACAATTTGATGTGGAATAATTAATTTGCATAGTTTGTAAAGTTCTTGAATCTAATCCATAATTTTCTATGAAAATACAACCTACACCCCTCTGACATCATATTGCCTTCTTATGATAGGTCATTTGAAGTTGGCTTTTTTCCTAGGACTGCTGCATCCCTTTTTGAATTCTGCTGTTGCTGCTGCTTATGTGGGTTCTTTATTCCCTTTTTCTTTTTGTGTATTTATTAAATTATTTGATGTTCTTATTGCTTTATGTTTTCTATAGTATAACAACAGAGATCTTTTGGCAGGGCAGACTACATTTTTTGACTGTTGTAAAGAGAATTCGCTTTCAATTTGTTGCCTACACATATATAAAACTAAGAGAGTCATCGTCTGACTCTCTAAGTTTATTATGAACATTACCAAAAATAGCTTTTGACCAAACAGTATGGAAAGACTAAAGTCCCGCTATGAGATACTCACAAGTTAATCCAGACAAATGGAAGATAGGCTTAGTGTGAAGTCAAGGTGCTCACTGGAATTAAGTGATATTCATTCATTCAATTTATATGCTGCTTTTCCCAAGAAGGCCTCAGAGCAGTGTGTAAGAGAACACATTAACTTATGAATAGGGACCTATCTAAATCATGGTTTTGCAGAGATTGTGAAATCTGGGGTTGCTCATGAATTCCAGGTCAAAATCCACAATAATAAATAAATAAAGTTTTATTAAGCCTTCCCCTCCTGGATGAACCTCAGAGCCAGCCAGCCCAGGCAGTGAAGGCACCGGATGTTGCGTGGGATGAAGAGCAGCCAGCAGCTGAGATATCAGCCACCTCCTCTCCCCCAGGACCTCTCTGCCAATCAGAGAGCCCATGAAATGGGCTCTTCCTGCCAGGGCAAAGCCAAGAAAATGGCTTTGGCTCACCATGAGTTAAGTAGGTCCCTAGGGATTAAAACAAAAAACAAAAAAAAACTTTAAAAACAAGCAGAGCATCACCATAAAGCAGAACCCCTCTTCCTTTCCCCTCTTCCTCCCCCTCCCATAACAATACCCCAGCCGAGCTTTGTTTGCTAAACGCCTGCCCAAACAGGAGGGTCTCGCAGCCCTTTTCAGAGATGTCCAGGCTCTGTGGCTCTGGGTAGGAGCGACTTCCAGAGCTGAGGGGCAAGTACTGAGAACAACCTCCTACACACTTTTGCCAAGCAGGCTTGACACATTCATGGTCTTTGCAGGAGCTTGCTCTCAGCTGACCTCAGGGGTCATAATAGGCTCTCATGGTTCTCCCTGGGGTATTTAGGGCCTAGACTGTTTAGGGTCTTAGAGGTCAAAACCAGCACCTTGAACTTCACTCACAAATAGGGTTGCCAACTCTAACTGAAGCTATTCCAGGCCACTTCCCCACCCCAACGTGACATAATGTCATTCATTAATGGTGCTGTTCAACCTGTTCCTCAGTCTCCCCGACAGCTTTCAATAACCAGCGGAGATCAGTGCTGATTCCGGCCCTACTCAGAAACCGAGTGAGAGCCAGTGCAGAATTGCTCTAGAGCAGCGGTTTGCAACCTTTTCTAGACTCCAGACCCTGCAGGAAGGTGCCAACTCTTTGCTCTCACTTGTTTTTATATGGGGACATGCTAAAGCCCTTCCCCTGCAGCAAAGCACCCAGGCTGCCCACAGCCGGGCAGGGTGGTCTCAACCCTGGCCATCCCAGACTGAAATCGCTGGGTTTCCCCCTGTGCAACAGGCCAGCACCCAGCTGTTCTAGCACGGCGTGACACCTCCTGTCCGACCATCGCCCCTCCCCCTCTCTGACGTCCGTTGAGCTCAGCCCCGCCCCCCGCAGGCGCCTGCAGCGGGGTCACGTGTCCGTCCCGCTGAGGGGGCGGGGAGGGTGCACGATGGCTCCACCCCCTCCCCTCTAGGCCGGAGAGCGCCGAGCAGGCGGATCGATGCGCTCTGCGCTCGCTCGGGAGCCGCCATTTTCGGCGCCGAGGGGAGAGCTGGCGGCTGGGCGGTGCCGCTTCCTCCGCGGCCGCGCGGTGAACAGGTATGTAGCCCCTCCCTGCCCCGCCCCGCTGCTAATCGCAGCTTCCCCCTCCCCGAGCCGCAGCCACTTCCTGGCGGCGTCACGCGAAGGGGAGCGGCCATGAGCGCAGTGGTGAGTGGGGGGCTGTGGCTGAGGAGGGGGTTCGGCCCCACCCTTCTCTCCCCTCGCGCGGGGGGCGGGGCCTCCAGAACGCGTGCGCCCTACCCAACAGTTGGGCGCGAGGCCTGTGACGCGCCTCCCCTGGGGGCCGCTGCAGGCAGGGGTCTGCGCCGGGCCCAGTGGGGGTGGCGGCGGAGGCGGCTTCCCTAGGGTCCTCGTGGCCACAGCGCCGCTCCCGTGTGTGCTTGGGAAGGGCCGCTCTGCTTTGCTTTGCTTAGCCAAGGGCTTTCCATGGGGTCCGCTGTTTTACCGCGTTTGTGTACCCGTGTGAGTGCACGCGTGTGTGAGCTTTCCAGTGGATGTAAGTGCATGCACATATGGGCGGGCACACTGGTGTGAACACGTAGGCGCATACATCTGCACACACCCCCAGAAGCATTGTAAGTAAAACTTGGGTTGCCCAAGTTCACCCTTAAAAGAGTCTCTTAAGAAGTTTCACAAGGCCCTTACCATCTGTTGGGACGTTTTCTTGCTGCTTGGCCTAGAAAATGGATCTGTTCTTTTATCTGTTGACCCCTCTGTGAAACTATATGAAATATGAACTTTCATTTCAACCCATGAGAACTTTTACAATATTTTCTCCAGTTCCTGATGACAGATATTTGTGCCTGAAAGCTTGCAATTAAAGAAATTTTTTTACAAAAATCTTGTTGAGCTATTAAAAGATATCATCTCTACTACAAGTCCTGATTGCTTTTTCCTCTAAACCGGTGGTTCTCAAACTTTTTTTTTCACGGACCGCTTGAAAATTGCTGAGGGTCTCAGAAGACCACTTCATCTAAGTCTCAAAAAATCAAGTGCAGGTACAGATATTCTTAATTGTTCTGCAACCTTTCTGCCAACCACCTGAATGGAGCTCGTGGACCGAGGTTTGAGAACTGCTGCTTTAGACCAATACGACTGCAACCTGGATACCTGATCCTTTCTTTTAGGAATTTGGATCTGATGACAGATCTGGAATTTTGATCCTAAAATAGATCCTTTGTTTCAGGAACTTTGATTCTATGATCAGGTTTTTTTCTTTCTTTTTTAGAAATGCAGTGCCGTGTATGCTAGTAAAGCACCTTATTTCAGAAACAGTCCAGTGTTGTCTGAAATGCTGGTATGATGGAGAGTTTGAAATAATGTGGGTGATTGAATCACAGTAGTGTTTGATTCGATCCCAAAAGTTCATGTGACAAAACCAGGATTTTACTTGAGTTCTGCCTGAATCATGGCGAATGAAGTACTTTCTTCTATAAAAGTAGTTTTACATTCATAATAGCTAATGCCGTGTGTGTGTGTGTGTGTGTGTGTTAGTTAGTATCTCACTTCCTCATTTAATTTATGATTCAATTTCATTGTTTAGTTTTCATTATTGTAATTGCTATTACTATAGCAATTCATAAAGCAATGGTAAAGAATGGTTTTGTGTTGTCCTAGACTAGTGGTCGCCAACCAGTGGATTTTGATCCACCAGTAGATCTCAGAGCCTCTTGGAGTCGATCAGAGGCTGGGGTGGAGGTCTGAGTACCCACTTGCATGCACACATGCGCTCCAGCCCAGCATGTCAGTCTGTGGGGGAGGAAAGGGGCAGAGGCTAGATTGAGGACCCCACACAATGAGAGACAGTGCCACAGGAGCAGGGGTAAGTTGAATGGGGTCCCCAGCTAGGTGGAACTTACCTGCTGGGGAGGCACACCCCCAAATAATTTTTTCTCTCTGTGCCTTGATCTGCCCCCTCTCTTTCCCTCCCCCCATACTTACCTGTGCACAGTACATCTTGGGTTAATTTGAAATGCCAAAGCTGCTCTGCTTAAAAGGCTGGAGACCACTGTCCTAGACATTAGCGTTACCATGAGGTTTGAAGAAATTCTTGAAATCCTCTCTAATTTTGAAATTCTTCTGAGAGAGAATCATTCTCTTACACTTGGTGCAGCACACTTTATGAGCAGCCACAGTGGGAGCAGTTGGATTATGCAAGAGAGAAAACTGTAGGTCCAAAATGGAGTTTGTAAAGTTTATCATGGTTTGCTGGGAGGCCCAGACTAGAGGAACACTAATTGTAAATTAGTGTTCCTCTATGATACTATGGCTGTATCTGCTGATGAACTTATCTTCTGTGGCCAAGTTTAAGGAAACAATGAAACTGGGTAAGATTAGGTTAGTTTGAAGTCACTAGATAGGTTAGTTTGAAGTCACTAGACCTGAGAAAATGCTTGGGGTATGTATGCCAGACTGGTGCCGGAAAAAAAAATACAGAAGGTACACAAGATGTGCAGTAAGAGGAGTTGTGATGAATGAAAAGAAGGGATCATCTAAAATAATACCAGTGCATATTAGTTTCTAAATTACAGTAACTTCCTGTTTTGGCATTAAGTTGAGTGTACTGCCATAACATTCCTTTTCTAGGGAAGGTGATAATGCACAAGTTTTTTTGTGGTCTCTGTGTAACTAAATGAGGTGTATTGACTGACTCTGTTCCTTTTTAGTGTGAGAAATGAACTGCCAGAACAGAGAAATGGGATTTTCTGCATCGCCAGATTCAGTCCTCTGTGTTCACAGCCAACCATGCATTATATAATCCCTTTTATAAACATATTAAGATCCCATCTTTGAAGTTGGGTGGCTTCCCTTTCACCTCCTACTGGGTGGCTATTCAAAACCTTGCTCTTTTGATGGTTAGCTCTTCTCCTAATTCCCAGTCCATATTCATAGAGATTTCATATAAATTTGTTCTTGCATCAACATTGCTCTTTTAAGTAAAATGCTTCTCCCCCCCACCATTGGCATTAATCTGCCCTGTATCTATAACTGGGAAATAATAAAGAACCCTATAGGACTGTAGAGAAGAACGTTGTCACGAGCCAGCAGCGTGCTCTTGTTGCCTCTGCACAACCAAAAAGAATAGCTAACAGAAGTGTCACTTGCAAATCAGGGGAAGTAATCCTTCCCCCTCTGTTCAGCACTGGTGACAGCTCACCTGGTACTATGTCCAGCTGTGGGCCCTACACTTCAAGAAAGATGTGGACAGATTAGAGTCCAGCAGAGCAACAAAAATAATTAGGAGCCTGAAACATGATTTACAAGGAAAGGCTGAAAGACCTAAGATTATTTAGTTAAAGAAAAGAGAAGACTGAGGGGGTATTTGAATGATGACTAAGTCATCAAATACCTAAGGGACGACCTATAAGGAGGATCTTGTTGCTTGAGTTGACTTGCATGAAATATCCTAGGATCACACTTGCCTTTTTTCGTGCCTGTATCACATTAATGTCTCATAGTCATCTTGTGATTTAATAATACACACAGGTCTTTTTCCTGTGTCATTTACAACTGATAGGTTCAGAGCATATAGCAGAAATTCTTCTGTCTGTACATCCCCTCTTCTTCCCCCCAGTGCCTGATCTTTAACTTAGAGTAAATTTTGTCCTGTTTCTATTACCACGGTCCTGTACTCTAATTCTGTTTCTCAGATATCTGTAGCTTCCTCTGCATTAACAGTACTTCTCAACTTTGTGTCACCGACAAATTTTATTGACATAGTCCTACTTTTAAGTCCAGGAATACTAAAGAAAATGTTTAACAAATTGGTCCCAAGAATGATCCTTGAGAAACTCCGTTTATAAGCTGTCTCCAGCCTGCTACTTCACCTTTCAGCACACACTACTGTTGTCTTTTCTGTAAATGGTTCCTTACCCTACCTGTTTTACTAATCTCTATCTTCTCTAATTTAATAAAGTATGCTGTCGCTAGGAGATTACTGAAGTTCATCTAAATTAGATTAATGGCATTTCCCAGACTAGAAAATCATCTATCAAGGAAAATAGCATGCTCTGTCTGTAGTAAAACCATGTTAGCATTTATCACGCTTGTCATTTAAGCAGGACAGAGTAGGGATTCTTGTAGTTCCTCCTAGTAAGGGAAAGTATTCTTAGCCTGAGACCTGAAGAACAGTTGAGACGAATAACATTTTTTTACCGACTGCTGGCTGAACTAGCTTTTGACTTGCACTCAAAAACCCTAGGAGCCCTGCATGATTAGTGTATTTAGCCTGAGGTTGGAAAAAAATGCCTCAAACATTAGTTACCACATACTTGACTGAACTGAAGAAATGAAAGATTTGCTTCTCAGTCCAGTATTTTTCTAAATTTCTTTTCTTTAGTTTCAGTCACCAGGTTTTATCGTGTTATGGTAAAAATGAGTGCATTTGACTATTCATGTGGCCTAATTTTTTGAAACGCCACACTTTTTGTTAGGTGACAAAGATTGAGGTCCTGGATGTTTCTGGACCTTTGCCTTGGTGATTTTGGGGTGGTCTGCACACCTTCCTGAATATTTAAAAGAAATCTGAAGGAAGGGTAGAGAGAAGGGAGGATTTCTTGTAATTTCACACTTGAGGTAACTACAAGTGTATATCCTACTATTGTTGCTAAATCTTTCTAGATGAACACTTAATATATTGAGTTTAGTATACTGTGACAAAGAGATAAATTAGAATGGTGATAACCACAGTATCTCTGTACCAGCTCTTTAATTGTGATTTCAGAGTTGTGATCATTCCCATCCCATGACAACATACTTTAGTCATACCTATGAGCATTGGTACAATACAGCTGGTTTTGGCTCTGGGCTAAAGGGGCTCACTGAACCATGAAACTGATGAGACAAGTTTTTTGCACCAATGCTTTCTAGAGATTGATGAAAGACCAGTTCCCATTTTTTGCAAATTATGTTCAAAGGTTTTGAAAGAGTGTTTTTATGGATATTAGAAAAGATCCAGGAATAAAAAAAGTGTTAGCAGTTGCACAAACTTAACCCCCCCCCCCAAACTAGCGATTACTACTAAGTGCTGGTACAGTATCTTGAGTTTACTGCTGTTGCTTATTTTCCATCCTTCCTTACATGTGCATGCATACTGCGTTTCCTCTGATATGCGTGTGCAAGTAGTGCATTATTGCAACTCCTGTAAAGCTTTTGTGCATTTAATATTTCTGTTTCAGTTTTTTTTAATTAATTTAACTTGCATACTGGTGACACTGGAATGTTGTTCTGCTGTGGCTTATCTCACTTCTGTGGTTTCTTTCAGCTTCCAAACAAAGACCACAGAAAGAGAGAGGAACAAAAAGGTGATAATTCCATTGGCGCTGAATGCAGCGAACCAAGAATCATGGATCTGAAATTCAACTCTTCGAGGAAATACATTTCTATCACTGTACCTTCCAAGTCGCAAGCTATGTCGCCTCATATCAAGTCCATAGATGATGTTGTTGTTCTTGGCATGAATCTCAGCAAATTTAACAAACCTACTCAGTTCTTCATATGTGTTTCTGGAGTTTTTATGTTTTATCTAATCTATGGATATTTACAGGTAAACTTTATAGTGTCATATTTATGCTAGCAGCCCTTTCTTCTTCTGTTTTACCATATATGTTTCTAAAATGATAGTGTTTTTATTGGTAAATTTAATATCTGCTTTATGCAGCTATGTTTTAAAAAGAAGAACACTGAAAAGATGAGATTACGATACACTCTAATTTAATAAGCACGTACTGTTTTTTATTTTTGAATGCTTGACTTCGCAACGTTATACACAAGAGGGTTTACTTAAGGTTGGCTGGGCAACTTTAATTCTGCCCTTTCAGGTTCCTTGAGTGCAATATTTAGAAATTTTAATGTTTTTCTAATAAATATTTTTTGTATCCAAGTACCTAGTCCTTTAGGAAAACACGAATTTCAGAATAGTCTGTTCCTATATAGTTTTTCAGCAAGCTTAAAACCTTTAAATCTATAGTAAATCACTCGCACCATTTGAATAACACATACTAATAATAGGTAGATACAACAATACTTTAGTCCATATCCGATCAGTACTGATAAAAGGAAAATTGACATTATTAGCAGTCGGCTTTTTTTTGGCCTGTGTAGCTGACATCACCAATTTGAATGCTGCGTGTATGTGCGTAGCCAGGAAAGCAGCCCAACAGCTTGGAGAGCAGCATGGTAAGTCTGTTCAGGGGGAAGGAGCAATGGCGGGACAGATCAAGGCTCCCACAGGGAGGGATGGAGTGGGGCAGGGGCAGGCACTGTCCAGCTGGGGTGAGTTGCCCTGCAGAGCCATGGGCAGCTTGTTTGGAGGGGTGGGGAGCAGGAAGCAGCTCACCGCCACTGCGAGCACCTGTGGGGAGGCAGAGCACATGCTCCCTGGATTTGGGTGTGGGGCAAGGCCAGGCTTGGGGCTGGTGGCAGCACCATCCTCTTCCTGTCGGGCTGAGCTGGGGCTGTGCTGGGGACAGGCAGGTAGGACAGGAGCTGGGTTACAGGAATTTTTGGGGTGGCTGTAGCCCCCCATAGTCCCTTCCCAGCACTGCTGCTGCCCACCCTGAGCGCAACCCTGGCCCAGCATTTCCCCACTGAGAAGAGGCCAACGCAGCCCTTGGCCCTGACCCCTCAATAGGCAGCCTGCCCTCACATTGCTTGCATATTTGGGGGTCACATGCCCCCCATGCTTCCCCAGGGGTGTGCGCAGTGGTGGGAGCCACCCTCACGTCCCCCCGGACAAGCTGCCCACTGCTTCATCCTGCACCCCACCCTGGCTTTGCAGTGCCTGCCCCAACCCCACTCCGTCTCTCACTGTGTGGGCCTCTGCCCCTTCCTCCCAAGAGATTTACCAGCCTTACTGCTTTCCATGTTGCTGGGCTACATACTGTCAATCAGATCGGTATCAGCCAACATGGCTGATCAATAAGTGGCCATCGGTATCAGCCCAAAATACCTTTATTTATGTACCCCTATTTATCAGCACACCCCTAGTAATATCCTCTCTGCACAACCACTATGATGATGGATGAAAAATGTGCTTTGCCGATAGGAATCAAAACTGTTTGCTAAACAACGGAGGAATGCTGGGTGTTTTTGGAATCCTGGTTTCAGTTCTAGGTTTTACATTGGAATGTTCTATAGAGTTAACTGAATTTCTGTACCCAGATGGCATTTATACACACACTTTTTTTCCTGTGACACACTTGGACATCTGCCACTTCAGAGATCTGCTGTTCTGGCCACAAAGTGGTGTGATCTGTGGTGTGCTGTGTGCAGTTGTAGAAATGGCAAAATGCATATCAGCATGCAGAAAATGGCAGCGTTGTGCTTTTGAACTAAAACACTGTGTGTGTGTTAGCTCAGAAGTGCGTCACTGCCATTTTCTCAGTGGTGATCTGCATTTTGCCACTGATACAACTGCAGACTGGGGGACTGTGGTGGCGACCCAATTGACTGTGTGGATGTCGACAACTGGCTGGAGGGCCGCACCCAGAGGGTGGTAGTGGATGGGTCCTTCTCAGCCTGGAAGGACGTGGGCAGTGGGGTTCCGCAGGGCTCGGTCCTTGGGCCCGCACTGTTCAACGTCTTCATCGGTGATTTGGATGAGGGGGTAAAATGCACCCTGTTCAAATTTGCTGATGACACTAAGATATGGGGGGATGTTGGCACACTAGAAGGATGCATCAGGCTTCAGTCAGACCTAGATAGGCTACAAGGGTGGGCGGATGTGAATAGGATGGGATTCAGCACAGACAAGTGCAAGGTGATGCACCTGGGGAGGAACAACTGGCACCATACCTACAGGTTGAGGAACTCCCTTCTTGTCAACACAGAGGCGGAAAAGGATCTTGGAGTCATCATTGACTCCAAGATGAACATGGGCCGGCAGTGTGGGGATGCAGTCAGGAAGGCCAGCTGCACCTTGTCATGCATCCACAGATGCATCTCAGGCAGGTCCAAAGAGGTGATCCCCCTGTATGCAGCACTGGTCAGGCCGCAACTGGAGTACTGCGTCCAGTTCTGGGCGCCACACTTCAAGAGGAATGTGGCCAGCATCGAGAGGGTCCAGAGGAGGGCCACTCACATGATCGGGGGCAGCAGGGCAGGCCCTACGAGGAGAGGCTACGGGACCTGAACCTGTTCAGCCTCCACAAGAGAAGGCTGAGGGGGGATCTAGTGGCCTGTTATAAATTAGTCGGGGGGATCAGCAGGCATTGGGGGAGTCCCTGTTCCGCCGTGCACTGCCAGGAGTGACCAGGAATAACGGTCACAAGCTGGCAGAGGGCAGGTTTAGGCTAGATATCAGGAAGCACTACTTCACGGTCAGGGCGGCTAGGATCTGGAACCAACTTCCAAGAGAGGTGGTGCAGGCTCCTACCCTGGGGGTTTTTAAGAGGAGGTTGGATGAACATCTTGCTGGGGTCATTTGACCCCAGTATTATTTCCTGCCATGGCAGGGGGTCGGACTAGATGATCTACTCAGGTCCCTTCCGATCCTAGAAACTATGAAACTATAAGCAATGCAGCACTGGGCACTTGTGCGTGTAAAAATGCCTGGTGTGACTGAGCCAAACTGTTAATATCTATTTCAAAGCATGCAGCTACAAAAGTTTCTCAAGGAAATGATTATAAGAATTTTGACCAAAAAAAAAATATTTTCCCCTAATGTCAGTTTCAGAAACAGCTGAAGAGTTTTTGTTGAAACTTTTAAAAGGAAAAAAAAAGTTAAGCCGAGGCAGTTATTTTGTTAAAGTTATTGGTAACTGAGAAAAGAGTCTTATCCTGGAAAATATTAGGCAGGCAACCTGTAGGCATTGTCACCAGCTCTGCCTATAATTGACACATCCATATCATTCTGTGCACAGTACTATATGTATATTTTTTCATAACATTTTTTTCAAACCACCAGTTTTAATATGCTAGCAGCCTGCAGACTTATAAATTCATGTGTGCTACTTAATTTAGGTACTCAAAATATTACGTGTGGGTTCTTTAGAAATGAAAATTTCTAATAAACTTGTCTCTTAAAGGTGTTGATTTGTATATAACTTAATCTTTATGAGCAGTTTATAAATTCTGGCTAGAACCAGAGTCAAACTTAAATAAATAATTTTGAAAATTCAGTTAAAAACCCAGACATCAAGTCCTTTCCAATTTGTGATGGATGTTCGTAGTTCTCTGATGTATTGCTCCATTAACTTCGTTGTAGATACATTTCTCCCTATTTTTTTTTTCACAGAATCTTTAAATCATGCTTTTCTTCAATACTTAAGTGACACATACTGTAGATGATTTCTACTTAATGTTTATAGATTAAAAGCACAAGAATTGCAGACTTGTAATGAGAGAACTGGTCCACTAATCACATTTTAATGTTTTGGGTGTGAATGTGTTTTCTTTCAATAGGAACTGATATTTTCAGTGGAGGGTTTTAAGCCCTTTGGTTGGTACCTTACATTAGTACAATTTGGGTTTTATTCCATTTTTGGACTAATAGAACTTCAGCTTATTCAGGACAAAAGGAGACGGTACGTATTTTTTTAAGTGAGCTTAAAAAGTAAATGTCTTGTTTTGTTTTTTTCCCCCCAATTTGATTTGAAAAAACTGCCTTCTGGTATTTGAATATGAAATATGAATATTGCTGATACTATGCAGAACATTTTGAGTCAATTTCATGGATTGTCATAGAATAAAATACAATATTTGATAAATAGAGTTGAGATTTGAAAATATATACATCACTTTTCTGTCAACTAGCATATATGTGTGCATGCATGTGCATTGTCATGCATATACTGAAGACCAAAAGAGCCAACTGTCCTTGAAAGTATGTTTGAAAGCTTTCAAACATGCATTTAGTTTAGCAAGTCCTAAAATGTCGACCTTTTTTTATATTTGATTGTTTAGCTTAATTAACTAGAAATTTATGCTACTGTGCACATTTGTATCAGAAACCTTGAAACAAGTAAATAACTTTTCCTATAATTTACATATGTCTGTTGTAAGCAGCAAGATAAGCTACTATTTTAGGCATTGATCCTTTAGAGATGTACAAATGGGCGCTTTAAAATTTGTATCTAATCATTAGATTACTGTCGAGGGATGGCATGCAATACTTAAAGATGCATTACCCTGCTTC
Organism: Crocodylus siamensis; assembly: GCF_052110815.1. Lineage (NCBI taxonomy): Eukaryota > Metazoa > Chordata > Crocodylia > Crocodylidae > Crocodylus > Crocodylus siamensis. Next base: position 128,849,484 of record NC_143397.1, on the reverse strand, counting down.
TCAGAGAAGCTACTTCTGTGGAGTTCCACTATTCTGCTTCTGATATCTTAGATAAATTAGGTTTCTGACTGCATGGCTCAGCATAAACATGCCCATTAAAGACCATCCTTTTTGGTGGGAGCAGAGAGGTTACTAAATTTACTGACATTTTAGAGAAAACGTTTGAAAAGGGTACATTTTAAATGTTGCTTTGTTTTTTCTCTTGTGCCTGTGCATTTCTGTAGTATTAGTGTCCATGATTTTTCTTTCACTCTCTCATCCCCAATTTGCCTCACGCAATCCTGGGCTAAGACTCTAGCTGTTACACTTTAGATCATAACACACTTGTATAGACAGCTTCTGGAAAGCATGATTTATTTTAGATGCTGACAGATTCTAAATTATAGAACCTCTTGAGATATTCTAAAATGAAGTAATGTGTCAGGTTACACAGAGTTGTTAATTTGTTAAGTTTCTTTTTAAATGGGCATTAATATGTTTGACAAAATGGAACCACCTGTAAAAACTAGTGGAATGTGTCACTATACGTTACACTGGAAATTATATTATTATTTTCTGTAATGTGGGTAGCATTTTGTAAGTATTTAAGAATGAAAAATATCATTATTATGTTTCTGCCTTTTCTTTGATTTAGAATCTTTTGTATAATCTCTCACCCTGCCCTGTGTGCAGCATGCCAGTTTAGCACAATTTGCTGTGAATAAAGCAAGACTTGACCTTGTTTGCTGTTCCCCTGTGCAGATATTTTTAGCTTGTTCTTAAGTTAGCCAGACTTGATGCACAGCATGTTTGTGTTGATGAATTCACTTCACAAACTTACTACTGTAATACTTAGAAGCATTCTGCTTGTGTGCAAACTACAGTTGTCACCAGACAGTGGTTTTACCAGATCAAAAGTGTGTTCATCTGAATGCTCAGATACCTTGTACTGAAAGTTAGTTGGGTGAGATTTGGCATTAAACTATCTTCATCCTATTCTATGAAGTTATTAAAGAAGCATAACATTTACTTGAAATTGACTATGGGTTTTTCCCAACTTCTAAAAATAGAGAGAGATTCACTTTTATTTTAACTTTACAAAAATACATTTTAAAAAAAAACAGTCTGAACCATAAATATTTCAGAAAGTTATGAGCATTTGAACATGAAAGTGGTTGTAATATAAACTGTTATGCAGTCATTATGAGGGAAAGTTAGTTAAGAACAGAACTGAGATTTAAGAGATCTGGTTTTGATTCCCAACTTCCTGTGCTGTCTTTGCTCTTTTACTTAATATCTTTGTCTTGGTTCCCACATTTGTAAATTGAAATAATGTCTGAGAAGAGTGCTATATATTAACATTTCATGATATGTTTTATACTTCTTAAATGAAAGGCACTAAAGTTTGAAGTATAGTTCATTTAAACTGAGTTGAAAAATATTGAAATTGCAACAATTTTTATGCAATTTCAGTAAAAAAAACGGAATCCTGGGGAAATTTTGGCTCATTATTAAAACTTTTTTCTTTTTTTCACAGTATGAAAGTCTTACTTTTTAGAAGTGTTGCATATATATATATGTATATGTATGTATGTATGTATATGTATATGTATAAAAAAAAAAAACCTCCATCTGTTTATATTTTGCAGAATTCCTGGCAAAACCTACATGATGATAGCCTTTTTAACAGTGGGTACAATGGGTTTATCAAATACCTCACTAGGATATCTAAACTATCCTACTCAAGTCATCTTCAAATGCTGTAAACTTATTCCAGTTATGATAGGAGGAGTCTTTATACAAGGTATGCCTTAATCTTGCTACAAAATGTTTAACTTTTTTTAATGAAAGTTTTTTAAATCCAACCCTTTTTCTGTATAAAGTTTTGGTTTTAACAAACCACCTTTCTTAGGCATGCAAAAGTTCCATTACAAATTCGCAAACTTTTATAATTTATATAAAAGAAACATGATTAATTTTATATTTCTTGATGTCATTATCCAAAAATAAAAACGGTTCTGCTGAATGAATCTCACTGAAAATCATAATATAGTGATTATTAAAAATATATATATATGGCATACTTAAATATTTTGTTTTAAATAAGAATCACAGTATATTATGAAAAATTCCCACTCTGTACCTGAAGATGCAGGGCTGCTTAAGGTCGATGAAGCTTCAAGCAAGCAATATTATTCTAGTACAGAGCTCAACATTTAATATTCCTGTTATAGTAGTTAGTTCCATGTATTATAGTCAGAGTAGAACATTGTGATTCTTTCAGGAGTGAGATGAAATAAAATAGACAAGTTTAAAAAAGCAAAATAATTCATACTAGAAGGCAAATATTTTATATATAATGAAAACTTCAGGTTTTTTCTTGTAATGGAATCTTCGTATGTCATTTCAATTTGGTATCTGTGGGTCATTTTATAGTATTTTTGGATTATATAATACTATATATTCAGCAGCTGAGAACATATTGAAAGTACAGTTCTAGGGGAAGGGAACATGTTATTCAGATGACATGCTCGGGATGTCACCTCATTCCCCAAAAAATCATTGCCTGGAAGTACAGGATTCTGAAATAGTAGGCAGCCGTCAATCCTTCTGGATCATGACTTATGTGTTAGAGCAGAAGGACCTGACGCATGCACGCACGCACGCACACACACCCCCTTCCTTCTTGCTTCACCATTCTTTGGATACTGTTTCAGTGGCCTAAAAGCCCAGACCAAGTCCAGACATTTGGTGCCTCAATGGCTGTGGTTATACGTGCATCCAGGAATTGAACCTGTGTCTCCTGTAGGCCAGACAAGGATTCTACCACTGAACAACAACAGGAGGTCTGGATTCTAAAGTAGTAGTTCCCAGTCTGGCCTGTTAACCTGTTGATGGTGGTCTGCAGAGAAATGGCTAGCCAAATGGCAACAGCTGTTCTTGTTTCCTTCTGTCATTACATTTAAAGAGAACTGAAGTATACTATATATATGGGAAAGTAGTATTAGTTAAGTAAACAATTGTTCTTCCTGAAGTGATATCAGTTCTTCCCCATTGAAGGGAAAATACGGTTTTTGCCACTGTGAATAAAAGAGATGGCTCATAAGACAGTTTTGTTATCAAAATGCTCTTTACATCATGAAAAAGTTCTGGAACTGCTGCTGAAGAGAGAGGTACCTATTAAGTTTTCTCCTCAGATGGTGGGAAGCAGGACATTGGGTCTTGTGTATCAGTGCAGAACTGAATGAAGGAAATGCTTTTATTTGCTTACTGCCCACATAAACACCAAAACAGATTTAAATCTAACACCGATTACATGGTCATATTCATGTTGTTTGTATTGTCTGGGTTTTTTTTTTTTTTATAGGAAAACGTTATAATATTGCAGATGTGTCTGCTGCAATGTGTATGAGTCTCGGCCTAATATGGTTTACTTTAGCTGACAGCACAGTTGCACCAAATTTCAACTTGACAGGTAAAGAAGCATTGTACTTTATGGTTTAATAAAATTCTTATTTTGCCTAGAGTGAGTATTCCATAAAAGTTTTTAGGAGTTTTTGGTGGTAATGCCTTAAGGTGTCATACTGAAAATGTAGATTTTATTATATTGTTGCACTAGCAGTACTACAGCTATGGTAGAAGAGGCATTTTTATTCTGAGTCCCAGTTATTAGGAACTTATAACTTTCCAAAAATATTACCCCTTATATTTTTCTTCAGTCCAGAAATAAAAGTTTTTGATAAGTTAATAAATCAGATGAAATTCTGTTTGACTGTTTTTTAAACATTTAACATTAAAAGGTAAGTTTGGTTTTGCTAAGTAAATATTTCAGACTTTATATTTTTGCAAACTCTCTACTTTCATGTTTTCTGTAGAATTGACAGTCTCAGCGACAAATGTTCCGAAGTATAAGCCAGTCAATTGACCAGTCTTGGTAATGTTAGTTGACCAGATCATTGCCTCTGCTTGAATAATATGTGCTCAAATTTGGGTGAATACTTCAGCAAGCTAAGGATTCCATTATGTAGGTTTGCATCATGGTGCCATCTGTTAGTAAACGCAGTGTTGCAGGGGTCAAGATTCACACGGGCAGACTCCCCTCCCTTCACTAATAACACAAAGCTCCTTGCTATATATGCAGCCATAGTACAAGCCTTCTCTTATGTTTCGACACAGGTGGATCTTGCCCTGCTCTTCTCCTGAGTTCTTGTAGGCTGTTAGGCCAAGTGGGGCTGCAGTTTTGCTGCTCCTAATTTAGATACCTTCTGCTATAGGGGTGGGCAAAATACAGCCTGTGGATGGAATCCAGCCCACAGAGGGATTCTAACCAGCTCTTGGTGGGTTCCTTGGCCCTGTCTGGCCCAAGCGTAAGGGGGCAGCCGTGGCATGTGCAGCAGGTCCTGCCACCCCCAGGTGCAGAGTGGGGCAGAGGTGGCCCAGCAGCCAGACTCAGCTTCCTGGTAGCCCCTGCAGCAGTGGCTCACTCTGGGTGCTACCTATGGACCTGGCCCCCCAGCCTGTCCACACCACAGCCACTGGTGGTGGGGAGTAGGCAGGTTGGCAGGGTTTCCACGGAGACTGGGGCAGGGCATGGTCAGCCAGGCAGGTAATGGGGCTGCAGGCGAATGGGGATGGCATCTGGGAGCAGGATGGGCAGGGGCAGAGCTGGGATCAGGGGGAGATGACAGTACGGGGACTGGCGTAGAGCCGTAATTCTGCATCCCTGCAATAGGTGTTGGTTCTGCAGGCAAGGATATGCAGGGAGTGTATTGTGGCTTTGCTCTGAGGCCCCGGCCCTGCTTGCCTATGGGTGCAGGGCAAAGAGGCCTGGGAGAATCAGTTGCTACCTCCCCCGCACTGCTGCTGGGCTGACCTTACTCAGGACCCCTCCCTACTTTTTCCTACTCCCCCATAGCCCCACAACAGCTCATCAAAATTTCTTAAGTGGCACTCTAGCTCAAATAATTGCCCACCTCTGCTCTACTAGCTGCAGAGAGAAGAGGAACCCCTGAGGTGGCACAGGCTTCTGTGATTACCTTGGGCTTTGTGGAAAGGATGGTTCATTTGTTCCTTCCCTCTCTATTGAGCATGGGAGTTTAAAAATCCAGGAAGTGAGAAAACATGTTGATTGGCTGGAATCTTGTGGAATAGAGCAGTTAGAAACAAACCTAGCTAGGTAGTGGGATGTTTGATAGGTAGTGGGATGTTTGAATACAAGCCTCTGGATTGTGAGCTAGTCAGGCATTAATAAACTATGAAGAGTCAGGAAAAGCCAAAGTAGTCTGTGTGGAAATTAATTACTAGAAGTGAATATGAAAAAACTGTTAAAGCGAAGTGCAAGTTCTGTTCTTCTGAGTAGATAGGATAAAGTTAGAATGGAGAACTATTGGTTGAATTTTTGTAATGGGTGTCTAGCTGCTGTCAAAGATTAGATTATTTCAGTCAAACCATATGAAAGGGGAAACTCGTATGTCTCAGCATTTTTCTTTGCATAATCCTTCAACTTTGTTTGGCATCATCATCCCAAAGCATGGGATCTTAGAATAAAAGTGGAGCTTAGCACAATTATTTTTTCATTTTCTAATGCATTACATTTTCTAATTTTGCTATTCCATGCATGTCAGTCTCAAAACTTTTCACTCCTGGAAGGCCTTCACTTGTTCATCAAATTGGGTATTAGGTTTTTAGGCATATTTCCCAATGACCAGAAAATAGACGTCACTGTATTCTGGTACCCATGCCAGAAGTACACCATTTTGTGTACTTGAAAACATTAAGTGCTTCTACACATCCAATTTACAAAGTTCCAAGCAGGACACAATTTGAAGGAAGCCTTCTGTATCTTAAAGTGGGAGAAGTGAAATAAAGAGCAGAGTTGGTGATGTGATTGCATAAGTTTCTTGGTTGTCTCTGGTATCTTGATGGAACGGTGTCGGTTTCATGACAACTGACGAACACTGAGTTTTGCATTCTGATGAACAACTGAGCATCACTTCATAGCCCAATATATGCATGACAAGTTTAAAAATATAATTGGCATATCTGGTCCACAGAAAGTTATTTCTGTAGTGACTGACAGTCAGGGGTCCTAACAGGTCCCCCAGCCCAAACTAATTGCCCAGCTGGCCAAACCTGCCAGACTTTAACTAGCAGTCCCACCCTATCTGATGAACCAGCTGGTCGCTTGGGGCTTCCTGATTTGGCTGCCTGGGAGAGCAATACAAAGTAGGCCAGTGAGTGGTTTCACCTGTAGGCCAAAGAGCACCAAGCACATGACTTCTGAACCTGCATAGCTTTGCTTCTGGACTCTGGCTGTTGGAAATTTCTCTTGGCTTTGCTAACTCCAGTGTCTTTTGGATGCAAAACTCAAAATTCATATTGTTGCTTGAAACCGTACAGAGCCCATTCAGAATATGAAGAGTGATAATTTTCTGTTGTTTGAACCCGAGAATGATGGTCTAAGCCAGTGGTCTCCACACTTTTTTGATCATGCACCCCTATCAGGAAAAAATTTTGAGCACACACCCCCAATATATGTATATTTATATAAATATAAATAGAAGTTCTAATATTTTCTTCCCGCACCCCAATGAATCGTCTTGCGCACCCCACTTCGGAGACCACTGGTCTAAGCAGAAAAAAATACAAATTTGTGATAATGCTGAGTAAAGTCCTTACAAAAGCTGAAGAGGAAAAGATTGAGAAAAACTCCAAGGTAAATCAAGTGACCGCTCCCCTGCACAGTGCTGCTTGGCTTCTTGAACCATGCTGCTACAGCACCTTTTTTGCAGAGTACCCTGGATTCAGCTGATGACCTTGTACTGTCTAGTGCAAATTATAAATTATGTGGAAACAAGTGAAAAGTTCTGGCAAAGACAGCAAATCGTAAAGCAAGAAGCAAGTGTTTTATAAAACAGTGCAGATCAAATGAGATTGTTTCATTATCATGGAAAGAGTTGTGTCCTTGCACGCTAGCTACATTGGAAGAATTTTTTTTTCAACATTTCTGTGTGTGCTGAACAACCTAGTTGTAGGTCATTTTGGGGAACTGTCCATTCAGAAGCCAGAAATGTACTGCTGAGAACCATGTCACAGTTTAGGGTTGGAAAAAAAAGGGCTGATAAAGAATTGAGTAAATATTTGGATGAAGAGGAAAAAGTGGGAGTCACTCATGAATTTGATGACAAAAGTTAAAGATGAAGCAGTGGAGACTGATTTTAAAAAAATAACATAAAGCAGAAAGTTTAGGAGTTGGTGTGCTGCCACCCTGTCATGACTGCTTTTGGAACACTTTTTTCATTTATATGTGTCACCTTTTTTATTATTTGTTTTAGACCTCTTTTTGGTCTTCAATAATGTTTACATTTAATAGTAACCAAACACTGCTAGAAAGGATGTAATAATTCTTAAATTTGTTTTAAATTATATTTAATAGTTTTCAGACTTTAAAAGGTCTCCCTTATATTGAGGGCAGGAGGGGGTTGTGACTGAGCATAAGTTTCTAACCTAGTACAAATTATGAAGTCTTTCTTGTAACTATTCTAATAAATTAATGCTTTTAAATATTTGACAGTGTTTTTACATTGGCAGTACTTGCCTTGTTAGTATACCAGTTTATTTTATAAGTGTCTGAATGCAAATATTTGTTTAGTTCTGTTCATGAGTTTGCTATGTTGCCTTTTTAATAGTTTTATTTGTGTGTATTAGAGCTGGAAAACATTACTATTTCCCATCTGTGAATTATAGGATCTACTGCATTTATTTAATGTACATTTTAGTTAGCATCACACATGACTGGATGTGTAGTTGAATGAGAGAAATGGGTATGATGTGAAGATGGTATGACTTTTGGTGCCTGCTAAATAAGTGTGCCCAAATGTAATGCCATATGAAGGTGCATATTATTCCTTCTGCTTTCAGAATGGGTTTTAAATGTGAAAATGCAAAATTTAAATAGTCCACACATTTAAAGATTTCTTTTGGGGATTTTTAATTTGATTGGAAAGATGTTGCAAACTGAAGGAAGTGAGACTATGTTGGTGCCAAAATCAATAATTTTGAGTGAGAAAATCATCTGTAGATACTAGTGTTTGAAAATTGTCACTATAGCACTACAGACAGTATTACCTTTTTGTTTTTAACATGCTGTGGATCTGTTTCAACCAAAGGTATATTGATATCCAGAATATAATAGGTCACAAAACTGGGGTTTGAAACAACTGTTTCGTATCAAAAGACTAAGTCCAAGTTCTCTTCCTGGTTCTGGTACTCACTTCCTGGGTAATCCTGGGCAAGTTATATCTTTACCTTGATTCCCATCCTACTTATTTATCCAGACCTATTCCCATTCTACCTATGTAGTGTTTCAGAGAGGGGAGGGGGGTTATACAGGTGTAGAAGTTAAGTCTTTTATTTTAGTAGCCAAATGATGGAGGTAGAAAACAGCTTAATACATTGCATAAGAAGCATGCTTGAAGGTGGCTTACAGTAGTCTATGTACTGCTGTCATTGTATTCCCAATTTAAGTGTGACATATTTCTAAAGAGCGTTTATTATATAACATAATATTACCTTGTCCTTTAGTAGTTCTGTGTAGTTTTATTCCATGACTCCTGATGACACCCTGAAGAAAACTTCAGTGAAGATGTCCATAGGAAGCAGAAAGTAAATTGACATTTGAAATATATGCAAGGATAGTGAAAAGAAAACCTGGTTACAGACTTAAACATATTAAGTCTTTCAAAACAAAGTTAACTTTTTACTCTGGATTGTAACCCCAAAATGACAAATTCCTAGGAATTCACTTGCCTTATACTGTCTAGTTGCTAGTCACCAAATAACGTCAGATTTCCTTCTAGTGGTTCATAATCATAAATATATTGAAAGCATTTACACACAAACTTGTATGATTCTAGCGGAAGCATTTCTTTACTCGTGTAATTTAATCAGAATTCTTTAAACGTGCACATTGTCAAGGGCAAATCTATTTACATGTCACAATTTTGCCTAAGGAAGCAAAACTGCGCTGTGAGGTTAAACAGAACAAGTAATCTTTGCTGTCTGATACAAATGTTAAAAACAGAAAACCTGAGTGGTTTAAAGCATCAGCTTGATAAAAAATTGTGCCATGCAGAATTGTGTAAATTAGATTTAAGGCTCCTTAGTACCAGTGGAATCCAGGGGCAGCATTGTTGTGCAAGAGAAACACATTGGCTTAATGAAATATACCTCACTCAAGGATCCGTTCATCCACTGCTCTTGTCAGCCAAGGAAACAAAGTGGCATTTGCCAGTGTACTTTTGTATTTGTAACTAGGAAGGAAATTAATTTTTAAAATAGAATACATACTTAGAGCTCAGTAATTGCTGTTGGCATTGTCATACTGGGAAGTTGGAAGTTACTTTCTCAAGCAGCTGTGATTGGAAGTATTGTGCTTTTAAAAGAGGGAAGACCACATATAAAAAGGGTACATTTTGCTAGATCTATGCAGCAACCAGCAAGGGAGATTTTTATCTAGGCTACTGGCAGTACTAGTCAGTGTTAGGAACACTGCCTGGAGCAATAGGAGATGATGGGTTCCATGCCCACTCTTGTCCCCTCTAGTCTTCCTATACAGAGAATTATTAGCTTTATTAATGTTACAGTAAAGGTGTTTGGCGGGGCAGATTTTTAAATATCAAAATATTTGAATTGGTATATTGAAAGATCATTTTGTCCATTTAGTCTTGCACTTAAATAACAGAATTAGAAAACAGTTTTTTTTTTTCTTTAAAGGCCAGGTGAATTGTTCATGAACTTGATGTGGAATAAAACTTCAAAGCATTTTAATAAGGCAATAGATTCCCCCCCAAAAAATACAAACTCCTATAAGGTACCATAGTGCATGGGAAATAGTTCATTTGATTCAAATTATTTATGTTTTAACTGTGGGATTAAGTGCCCCTATCAAATTTTTTGTGGGGAAAAGGAAGAATTATGATGGATTTTTTTATATAAGAAGCATACAGTAAGCTTTGGTTAATTTGCACATTGGATAACTCGCCATTGTTCCAGTTCTTTGCCAGTGACTGCCCCCCTGCTTCCCTTTGCTACTAACTCCTGATGATTGGTCACTGCTGGATAATTCACCATTATTTACCTTCCTATTGGAAATGCAAATTAAACGGTTTCCTATATGCCAGTACAAGAAAAGCAAAATTAAAAAAACTTCTAACAGATATAGTTTTAGCTAGCATTTTTAAAATGATACCCCCTGCAGCTCAAGATTTATGAGGGCAAGTTTGAAGTGGCACTTTGTTACTGTTCTGCTTGTTTAGTAAATCAGCACTCTGAACAGTTTTCTCCCCTCTTTACTTTCTTGAAGGTGTGGTCCTTATATCCCTTGCCCTCTGTGCAGATGCCGTTATAGGAAATGTACAGGAAAAAGCTATGAAGTTGCACAATGGTTCCAATTCAGAAATGGTAAATACCTGACTTTAATTTAGTGTTCTGTCACATCGGCTATATTACGACATTGACAGTCAAACTGTAATAGAACTAAATGAATGGAAGCAAAGGGTTGGATAGATATGAAATTAGAATTTCTTACCATTATAATCCTTGCTAAGTCAAGATACAAAAAATGTGATGATAAAGAAAAGTTACTCATTTTTGCCTTGCATATAAAAAGAATGTGAATTTGGTGCACTGCTCCTTTTTTGACCCTTAAAGGCATGCATTTGTCTACATTTTTATGATCAAATAATATTTTTGAGGTTGCATATTTGTTTCTCCCTAATTGCACTGAATATTTACATAAATGTGCGTGTATTTTACTGTATTTTCTTGCATACAACACCTATTTTCCAAAAACAGCTGTTGGAAATGGAGTATGCATTGTATCCAAGAAATATGGTACAAGCAATTTCTGCCACTTACCAGGAAAAAACAAAGATAAAGTTTGTACACAATCCACAGAGAACTACCTAGCTGTTACTCAGTTGCTTATTACAAGAAATTTCTTTCTTTCTTTTTTTTTTTTTTTGCCTGCCTTCTGCCTTTGAAAAACAAAGTACGTATCTTATTCAGGGGCCTGTATGCAAGAAAATATGGTATTTGATTATATACCCACCCTACACCTCTGAAATCAGTGTCTATTCAATAAGATCATGTACTTTAGTTTTAATCAAATATGGCACGGCCCTCTACATTAGGTGCATTGTGCTGTTTTATCGCAAGGGTGGCCATCCTGTGGCATGCGTGCCCGAAGTGGCAGAGGCAGCCTCTGGGTGTGGCAAGTGAAGACTAGGAAAGTGACAGGCGGCATGTTAACAGGTGGGGCAGGAAGCAAGGAAACAGAGCAGTAGATAAGGAAAGGGATTGGAGTGGCACCCAGAGGGTGCAGGGATAATTTGTGGTATACCTGCCAGACAGGTTGTCCCCAGTGCTTTATGGTATCGTTCCTCTCCCTTATTTCCCCATCAGCTGGAATGCTATCAGACTTAGGTTCATCAGTGAACTTGTATTTGCTTCCTTTGATGTTGATGGCAAAACTTTGTTGGCTTCTGTGGTAGAGGACTTGGGGCATTATGTGAAAATCTCCATATCTTTCAAAATGTATGGCTTTCAAAAAATCTTGTTTTGCAGATTTAGTAACATACTGTATTAAACCTATAAAGTATCTTGAGGTTTTTCTTAAGAGACAGTTTCTTCTATTTGGAACTTAATATGTGTTCTCTAACTGAAATCAAACTTTTTATTGAAACATAAATCAAGAATGAAAACTTGGTGCAACACATGTATATCAAACATGGAGAAGATCCTTTGAATATTTTTTTCAAATGCATCAAGGCATCTAGTTGCCTTGCAAAAGAGGACTAAGACTTCGTGTCTGGTTCATAACAATTGAAAGTCTGGTAAACAGTACTCAGGAAAATGCATGTAAACTAATATAAAGAGACATGCTAGTGGTGGGTAGGAGGGAGTGGTGGTGGCAGCAGGCAGAAACGAATGCAGCAGCTGGGTATAAGTGCAGGACCTGTGCCAATGTTCCAGAGCCAGTGGGACCCAGGGCAGGGCAGCAGGAGCACAGAGCTTGGGGCTGGTGCAGGCGCAGGACTTGCATATAGTTCCTGGGTTCTCCGCCTGGACCACTCACCTCTGGGGCAAGCCCTGCACGATGGAGCTGGTGGCCTGCCTCCACTCATTGCTGCACAGAGGTCCTGGGGAATGGCAGAGAGCTCTGCACTATGGATCCAGGCCAGCTCCACCCCTCTTCCTGCTGCCCTGGCTAAGCTGCATGACCTGTAATGCAGACTTCATCGCATAGGGTTCAGGTATGTAAACCCGGCGCAATGGAGCCAGCAGCCTGGCCACGTGTAGTCCTGGGGCTTGTCAGGATGGTACGCTGCCAGGGTGGGGCGAGGGCTGTGCCTGCTGCTGCTGCCACTGGCAGCAGGGACTATGTGCATTGTGGGAGGAATCTATTTGTAGGGCCCCCCGCACCCCCCAGACACTCCCTAGTCACCGTCTCTCTCCACACACCCCCACGCCCTTCCCCACAGACTCCCACAAACCCCATACCCACCCACAGCCCCCCCACACCTCTTCCCCTCACTATATACAAAAGTAAGACTTCATTTTGGGCTATTATGCAATCACTTCTATATATACAACTCAAACACACAAATCGGGACAAAAATATTTTTTGAAATAATAATGTTAAAATATGTCATTGTAGATGTTTGGTTGTTAGTATATAATTTGTTCTCTTTCTAGTTCCAAGTTGGCAAACCCCCTTCCCAAAAGGAGTACTTCTGGTGGCAAAGGTCAGAGGTTAGGAGGCGGAACTTATGGTCCTAAGGTGGTGACTAGGAGGCAGGGCACCTGTCAAAGGGCAAAGCTACCCTTTCTGTACTCGACAGTTTACCCAAACTTGTTAGACGTCCTGCAGACAAAATAATTGCCCACCCCCGTCCTAAATGGTGTGGGAAACTATACTAGTAAGGGTTTGCATATAGACAGATGAGCTTTGCAATGCTTGTTGTAGTTTGGTAGCTTTATCTCAAATTACTGATAAAAGGCAGACAGAATCCTAATGGGCTTGATTTGCATTGATTTAAAATCAATTAACTTTTTTTATGTAAGAAGCTTATAAAAGGCTCATAAAAATAACTGCAGCTAGTGAAAACACAAGAGCACCGATGCTTTAAAAAAAAAAAAGCCAAATGGTAAATTTGTTAGTTTCTAAGAAGTGGTAACAGTCTTAATGATTGCCTTGAAAAACATGGATGTCAATCCCTAAAGATACAAAATATGATGCCCAAAGATTAAAAGAACCAGAAGATGCAGCTGAAAAGTTTAGGGCTATTAGAGAACTCGTATGAACTTCTCTAAAAATTTTTGTCTATCTACAAATACCAACAGACACACATCCATTAAAATTTCACCTAATCAGAATGTAGTAGTTTGTCCTCAGTGTAGAACAGAGGCACTGTGACTACCCCATTAGAAATTACTTTAGAAAATAATCAGAGCTTGTAAAATTAAGTATCTTCTAATAATGAGCAGTATGGGATTTCAAAATCCATGAGAAGCCCAGAAGTTCTTTGTGATTTTTTTTTTTTTAACCTAGTAATTGGCCACTTTTAAGACCCTTGTCCTCCTAAATAGTGATATGATTGAAGGAATGAGCCTAGATGCAGAGCATTGCTAAAAACTAAATAACTGTGGTTACTTTATCATTACATACATGTACTATCTCGCTCCCTCATAAGAAGAATGTTATAGGAAGAGAAGAAATTGCTAGAGGTACAGGCAAATTTTAGCAAGAGATCTGCAGCTAATCAGTGTAACAGATGTCTTAGACCTGTGGTGTGCAACCTTTTGGCCTTGTCAGCTAACTGAGTGGTACAGGGATGGTCTGCAGGCTGGATTGTCAGTGGGGCTCAGCACTGCCTGCTCTTACCCTCTGGGTGCTGGATTTGGATCCCAGGGGGTTGATGCCATCCCCCACTCACAGGGATTGGATCCCAGGGGCCCAGCCCTGCACACTAGGATAGGATGCCACATCCAGCCCACAGGGCCTGGGGTTTTTCACGGTCAGGAAACTAGGCAGTAACGTAACAGTGCTACTGCTCCCCTGCTTCCAAACTTCCAGACCTATGGAGAGCCCTGTTGGCTGGATGACACAGCACTATGGGCCAATGTAGCCCACGAACCAGGAGTTTACCACCCTTGTCTTAGACTAGTGAAGTGAAACTATGAAGTGAATTCAGTTGATGATGATGATGACGATGATGTCCAGTTAAAAATATGCATGGTTGACTAAGTCATTAATCTGTAAAACAAAATGAGAATGTTTTAAATATGCTTTTAGAATTTTCTTTTTAAGATGGCTTCTTTCATCTAGTGGAATTAATACTAGGGGTACACCAATTGAGATTTTTGGGACCGATACCAATAGCCAGTTTTTAAGGAGGCGTATTGGCCGATACTGATCCGATACTAGCCCAGCAGCTTGGAGAGCTGCATGCAGCTGGTAAGTCTGGTGTGGTGGGGCAAATCAAGGCCCCTGTGGTGAGGGAGGAGTTGGGCTGGGGCAAGTGCTGTCCAGCCAGGGCAGACCAGTTGCAGGACAGAACTGCAGCTCATCCAAGGGGAGGGAGGAGAAGCGTTGGGAGGGAGATGGCTCCCACCACTGCATGTCACTCATCTAAGAGCTGCTGGTCCAGCACTCGCCCGCTTGTCTGGTGGCTCCCGCCACTACTCCCGCTGCTCATCCTGGAGGGTATGGAGGAGGCATGTGCCCTCAGATCTGCAGAGAGCCAGCCAGGAAGAGCCCCACGCAGCCCCAGTCCTAGCCCGTCCCACAGGTCTCGAGGCCCTCCTCCCTGCCCCCTCCCCCCCCCCCCATGCCCTCCTGGATAAGCAGTGGCTTTGTCCCATACCTGCACCACCCGGGCTGGGCAGCACTTGTCCCAGCTCCACTCCTGCCTCACCGCAGGGGCCTTGATCTGCCCCACCACAGCCCTTCTCTTGTCTCCTCCTTCCTCTCCCCCCAACCAGACTTACCAGCTGCACGCAGCTCTCCAAACCGGTGAGCTGTGCTCCTCACTGCCTACATGCTACACTACAGCTGCGTGCACACACAGGCATTTATCAGCCAAATTATCAGCCACATCAGGCCAATTTCCTATACAATCAGTTTATATCGATGCCGATCCAATATCAAACCGATATATCAGTGCACCTCTTTTTCCTAGTAGACTGCAAAGTTAGGATAAGTACTTGCTTTCTTAGGTGTATAATTGGATAACTCTAAAATATATACACACATTACACATATACTCACATACAAATGCATATATATATACACACATGCATATATATATGTGTTTGTGTGTATATATGTGTAATATGTTGTCTCTGAGGAGTTTAATTTAAATTGATAATTATCATACTGTATGATCTTGCCATTCTAATTTTTATGCTCCTTACTTTCCTTGCTGTGTACATTTTGTAAGTTAAAACTACTTTTCCCCCTGCTTCATTGGCTTCTTTAAGCATAACCAATGTAGATAGTGGTGTCACAACTAGAATTGCCTGACACTTACTATTATAAAATCCTGTTTTCAGGATTACCAAGCTCAGCCTGAAATTTTCTGTGCTGTATGTCTGCCTGTAGCTGAATATTTTTGGAAAGTGTTGGCAATGTAGTTTAGCTGTTCCCAAGAACAGGATAAGGGAAATGCATTGTTTTTCCCATGTTACAAAAGAATTTACAGTAACTTTCCTAAGAGACTTTGTCTCACAAAGCAAGGAGTTTGGATTTAGTAGGGAATAGTCCCTTTGTCAGAGATTGTGCATTTTTCTGTTCCTGGGAAAAGGTACCAATGTTTAGTCAAGGTACAAATCTCTTAAACTCAGTTTGCACATGCTTAGTAAGCATATTAAAGTTTACTCGCTAAATTTTCAGAAAAGTCCATGTGATCTGAGACATTTCCATAAAGGTCCTGTCTGAGTCTGGACTCTACATGTGCTATCCAAGGGAAGCATATATATGTGTCAGCTGGTCAGTAGGACTCCTGGACACAACTCAGAACCCTTGCTGCCACTTGCCCTGTTGCTGAATTCCTGGGTGCAGAGTTCCTTTAAAAACTTATTTTGGTAGTGGCATAGCCTTCTGAGGAGTCCCACAGTTTAGGTCCAGGTTGGGGATGACAAGCCAGATTGATACCCCTGATGTACCCAAAGCTACAAGACCTGAACAAGACATGCTACAGTGATTATTGTCAGCAGAAAGAGACCATTCAAATTCCGGGCACTAGAACTAAGAAAAGGGAGACTGAGAGTGTCCAAGAGACTGTTCCTTCTGTGGGCATCTCAGGGGAATAAGGTTGCAACCTGATTTGAACAAGTGGTGTGCAAGTGAGCTAAGCATTGAGGAGCTGGAATTGAAAAGGGCAGAAGCAGAGCAGGATAGAAAAAGGGGCTAGGGAAAAGAACAAAAAGGGGTGGAGAAAGTCCCAGGCTGAGCCTAGAAACAGTACCCTAGTGAACCATGAGCAAGCACAGGCAGAGAAGACAATAGAAAAGTAGAAAGGGATCAGGAGGGATAATGGTAGAAGGATCTGTAACTACAAGAAAACACGGTTTTCCAGAACCTGGAATTAAATTTTACATTCACATATCTAAGCACTCTTTACTGCAAATAAGTGTGAAATCCATTGACAATATGTATGTCCATTCATCTTTTGTAGCAGGTCCATATAAAAGGCAATGGTCTTTTGCTACAACTTAGTCTCTAAAGATACAGACAAACCCTGCTAACAACTTGGCAAGTTGGGGAGGGGTAGGGTGGCTTTATATGATGGTATTTGTTTGTTTGTTTCCCAGGATTTAAATATTGCACAATTTAAGAGATTGCATACAAAATTGTGTTAAAAGTATGCAATCTTTACATTCTTGAACAACTAAAAGTTAAATGTCAGAATTAAGGTGGTTTGTATAAGCCTGATTCACTCTTTCATATTGCACCATAATAAAATTAAGTAATTACAGGACTACGTACTGTTTCTTCTCCCCCACCCCTCCAGCAGGACCCCTCTCTCATTTAGTGCAAACTATGAGCAATGCTATAGGACTGTATTTAGGGTATATAGTCAAAGGAGCTGTTGTATGCAGGAACCTTATTATTTTGCAGCAGTTAGAAAGTAGTGAATCAGACAGGAGACTTTGGAAGGAAAAAGGAATTGTTTTGTGGTTAAACTTGACATTGTGGAGGGGTGCTAGTTCCTCACAGCTGCAAATGTTAGTCAATAGGAGTTCTGCTTTGACTGTACATACGGTGCTTTTAAAATTCGAAGTACTGAGTCAAGGCGTTGAGTCAGCGAAGTTAAGCATGTAAATGTGATTCTGTTACATCCTCTTAAATTACGAAAATCCACAAATACATATAGACAAGTTTTCCCCTGCCACCCTCCACCCCCCAACATCGGGGGGAGGTCACCTTGTATGTGAATCTTACGTTCACATATAAGGAAACCTCACTTAAATACACTGTCTATTATTAACCTGCTACTAAAAACAGCATGTGCTCAGTAATGGAAATCAGCTATAAAACTGACAGCACTGAGCAAAACTATAAAAGACATGGCTTATGTGCTTAGAGGTGCACCGATATATTGGTTGCGTATTGGACTGGCATCAATAAAAGGAAAATTAACATTGGGTGTCAGGTTTTTTTTTTTTGGCCATTGTACCCAATAATGTTCTCTGATTAATTAATTATGCTGGGGCCCCCAGAAACCTGGGATCCCTCCTACAAGCCAAGGTCACCTCGAATACACCCCCATTCCATCACCAGCGGGCCAAGCTAGGCTGGAGTGGAGTAGTTGCTGTAGTATCATGGGTGCTGGTGTGACATAAACTCTGGGCTGGGGCCAAGGTGGGTGCTATAAAAGGCACCAAAATCCTCAGACATGACTGGGGCAGGGAGCAGTGGGTGGACCTGAGCGGCCTGCCCCAGGCCAGCATGACTTAACTCGCAGTGCCTAGGGGTCTGTGCCCCGGGGGCTGGAGGCAGAGTCTGGCCAGGTCTCCCCCCACTCCCCACTGTGCTGCAGGGTCCTTCCCCTGGCGGGAAGGAAGTCTCCGGGAAGTGGGACAGTGGTGTTTTAATTTAAAGTGGCTTTGAGAGCCGTTCTGATTAAAGTGCCCATAGACCACCCAGCCCTGGGCAGCCTCGGACTCCAGCAGCTGTCCTCAGGCTGGAGTTGAAAGGCAGGGGCTGCAACTGGCACAGGACACTTATACGTGTGCTTGCTGGGGGTGGGGGGGAGGAATGTGCTCTAATTAAAATATTGCCATGTATTAGTCTCCGCACTTAGAAATAGCAGTAGGGACACTTGAACTAAAGCTCATTTGATGAGTTTTATCACTAAATATTGGTTATCGGATTGGAATTGGCCAATATGGCTGGTTAATAATTGGCTATCAGTATCGGTTAAGAAAATCCTTGCATGATATTAGTCGTAGTATAACCCATCTGAATAAGATATGTGGTAATGCTGATTGCACTCAGCCCTCCTCAGCATGGACTCTTTCAAATCCTGGTGAGCCACTTCACTGAATACTTTTCAACTTCGTCTTCACTCCCACACCTGAGTTGCACCTTTCTTTCCCATTTCCAATGAATCCTGGTTTTTAACCCGCCTTAAATGTCTGGCAAACGTCACTGAATGGAGCCCCAAACAGTTTACCCAGAAATCCCTCTATTGCCTCCCCCCCTCCCCCCAACCGTAGCTTGTCCCACATGATTAGTGTGTCCCCATCCTCCATGAGGTGGAGGTGGAGCCAAACCAGGTTGCCCTGCACCTCATCTGCATATATATTTTTGGAGGATCCTAGGACTCTCTCGACAAGAACACCTGGTTCCCATCTTGAGTGGGGGGCTGATTAACACATGGATCCTTTGTGGAGGGTATCAAGTACACACCCCTACTGAACAGTACTGTACTGTGGGGTCACCAGGACTTGAAACCCCTCTGCTGGGACTCAACCCAGTGAACTGTATAGTAAATCATGAGCCTTTTGGCTTTGGACTAATATCATGCATAGTTTGTTCTCTCTATAAGTAGATATAAATGTGCTGCTTAAAAGTGTGTTTATGGAGTACATGAGCTAAAACTTGTAGCAGTTTCAAAAGAAATAAACAGCAGCAATTCTGGAGAAACTAAGTCTGTGTGTATCTGTAATAATTGCCCTATATGCAAGTATGTTTATTTCTAGGGTAGTGTTTTCAAATTTGCTCTCACTTCCATGTGCTCAGATGCAGCTCCTTTCTTATTGTCAGACCCTGCTCTAAGGGAAAGAAGGTTTGTTTTTTTTTGGTGGGGGGGAGCAAAGGGGCTACCTGACTCCCCAGATATATTTTCTCTGTTGCAGCAGTGGAAAGAGGGTGGAAATCAAGGCAAAACTCCAATAAATAGATTCCATACCTGGAAAATATAACAAATTTATACATTTTTTTCCATATATAGACCCAATTATTGGGAGGTTGTCTTGTAACCAGGGTCATCTTATATTTGAGTTTTGTTAGCCATTATCATACTATTAAGATGGAAACCAAAAAGACACTGAGAAGGAGGACCCACCCACCTTTTAGCATTAACAGTTCTTCAAGACTTGAGCAGGATGGTGTAGAATCTTTAATTCTGGGCCTCGGTGTCATAAAGTGGCCATCCAAAATTATTGGGTGCTTTTGAAAATCCTGGCATTACAATCTCTGTGCCTCAACTCTGTATCTATACAAAGGGGATTAAAATGTCCCTGCAGGGCTGTCCTGAAAATAATTTAATTTATTCCAGTATATAACTAAAGTTTTATAGCAGAATAAGATAGAAAAGCCCCTAAGTTAAGCAGTAGTTCTCCATTAGATGCAGACTTTGGATTATGTCAGTACCACTGAGGAGAGTAAAATATTGAAAACGCTTCCCATTTCAGTGGGCGCATCCACGCTCACGTTTACTGCATAGTAACCAAAATTACTGCACAGTGTGGGTGCACATCTATAAATACACCCCTGTAATGCACAGTAAAAATGGCAATTTACACCAACTTGAGCATAAATTTGATACCTGCATCATGCTGGTATAAAATTTATGCCAGATTAGTTACTGCACAGTAATTTACATGTAAACCCCTTACTGCAAAATAACCCTGTGTGGGGACTGACTTAGGTCTAACTTTAGTCCCAAGTCAGTCCACACACAACATTAATGCACTTTAATGCCTGCACATGTACACATCAGCCTATTCCCACTTACTGCACGGTAAATTTAAGCCACCATAAATGCAAGTGTAAACATGTCCAGTGAGTACCATCCATTTTCACCACTGAAAGAATCAGGTGTCCTGTTAGGAGAAAAAAATGGTATTTGCTCATGTAATTATAGACTTCATTATAATGTATGCACACATGAGATTTGAATTAAGCTAGCATAGGCAGCCCTAATTCTAGGATTCCCTAATGAATGATTTCATGACTTTTTGCAAATTTAATATAATGTAGAGGTATAGTTCTTTTTAGAAGTAGATTGTCTAAGAGCCCTGTAAATTAAACACATGCTGCTGTATGCGTTTTGATCTATGATTGTGACATTTTATTTAAGTAATGAAATCATGAATTTGAAATGTCTTTCGTGATCAGCATTGGCCTCACTGACCAGTTAGTAACTGACTAATTATGAATGAAGGATTTCTTTTTTTAATACAGTTATAAGTACTCTTTATTGAACTCTACCCTCTGAGGATGTTGTACAACAGATTCAGCTAGCATAAATTGTTAATTTGGTCATGTATTTGGAAGCATTTCATTTTCTACTTCTCTTTGGTAACATTTTTTTCTTATTTTAACTATTCCAGGTTTTGTATTCCTATTCAATAGGTTTTGTGTACATTTTATTGGGATTGATGTGCATTGGTGGATTAAGTCCTGCAATAACATTTTGCTCGAAGGTAAATACTGGTTTTATTATTAGCACTAGTTTAACTAGTCTTCTGTTTTAAGGAAATATTAACATTTTATGTACTTCTTGGTGATTCCTCATTGGTAAGTCTATCCTTAGTGTAGTTTGGAATGTCTTACCATTCCCTTAACCTGACTTTCTGAGTAGGCATACAGAAAAAAACTGTATGAGTTAAGATATGAACAGATAGATGAACAGCCTTCGATCTAGTATCCCATGATCACCTTTTAGCAAAACTGGCCAACTGCGGTCTTGGCTTCACCATGGCCACTGACTGGGGAATTGGCTCCATGGTCAAATCCAGAGGGTGGTGGTTGATGGAAATCAATCATCGTGGTGCGCTGTGACCAGTGGGGTCCCTCAAGGCTCCGTCCTTGGGCCTATATTATTCAACATCTTCATTAATGATGTGGACATTGATGTCAGAAGCAGACTGGCCAAGTGCGCCAATGACACCAAACTTTGGGGTAAAACATCCACACCTGAGGACAGGAGGACGATACAAGCTGACCTTCACAGGCTCAGGAAATGGGTGGACAAGAACCTGATGGTGTTTAACACCGAAAAATGCAAGGTTCTCCACCTTGGGAACTAAAATCAACAGCATGCTTGTAGGCTCGGCAGTGCTACTATGGCTAGCACTGTGAACAAAAGGGACTTGGGTGTCATGTTTGACCACAAGGTGAACATGAGCCTTCAATGCGATGCTGTGGCTAGTAAAGTGAGCAAAATGCTGGCTTGCATCCATAGATGCTTCTCAAATCCCAAGACATCATTCTCCCCTTGTATGCAGCCTTGGTGAGGCTGCAGCTGAAGTACTGCATCCAGTTTTGGGCTCCACAGTTCAAAATGGATGTGGAGAAGCTTGAGAGGATGCATAGGAGAGCCACATGCATGATCAGAGGTCAGGAAAACAGATCTTATGATGAGAGGTTGAGAACTGTGGGAATCTTTAGCCTGGAGAAGCGCAGGCTCAGGGGTGATCTAGTGACTGCCTATAAGTTTATCAGGGGTGTTTACCAGGATCTGGGAGAACATCTGTTCACCAGAGCACCCCAAGATCGAATGGTCACAAACTCCTCCATGATCATTTCAGACTGGACGTAAGGAAGAACTTCTTTACTGTCTGAGCCCCCAGGGTTTGGAATAGACTGCTGCTGGGGGTGGTTCCAGCACCTACTTTGAACGGCTTCAAGAGACATTTGGATGTTTATCTTGCTGGGATCCTGTGACCCCAGCTGACTTCCTGCCCCTGGGGCAGGGGGCTGGACTTGAAGATCTTCCAAGGTCCCTTCCAGCTCTAATGTCTGTGAATCTATGATTGAATTTCAAGTTAAGATAAGTTTTGGTTTAGTTCAACTAAACTGTTCAACTGGTGGCCCGCAGCCCATATGTGACCCATAAAGAATTAAGTTGCATTCTCTGGGCTCCTGCCTGCCTACTGGTCATCCCCATCAGTCAGGCTACAATGGCAGCTATAGTCTCTGGGCTCCCTCACCCTCTTCTGGCTTCTGTTTTCTGCACTTACTGTATGGAGTAGGATGAGGTTATTCAACACAGCACAAGGAGCTGAGAGAGGTGGAGGCTGCGTGCTGCAGCAGGGAGAGGGGAAGAGGGCTTGGGTGCACTGACATGCACTACAGCAGTGGAGGGGGGTTGCCCATGTGGCTGCATACTGAAGGTGTGGAGAGGCGGGGGCAGGAAATGGACCCTTGCACATAAATCATGGGTTTTTTAATTGTAGTTATGTTCAAAGTAGATTCATTTTATTAGAAGTGCCAGACTTGGAAGCTCATAATTTCATTATTTTTTTTCTGTTTCTTAATCTTGATTAAATAAGAATCTTTGCATGAATGCATTGTTGCACAGCTTATTATTGTTCAAGCAGTTGATTAAAGTCTATAGTTTTATTTCATTTTGCAATACCTCAGGGTTTGTTTTGCATTTTCCTAAAAGGTTTTTTGTTGTTATTGCAGCATCCAGTCCAGACTTATGGTTATGCATTCTTCTTTTCACTTACTGGGTATTTTGGAATATCCTTTGTTCTAGCTTTGATTAAAATCTTTGGTGCCCTGCTGGCTGTAACAGGTATGAATAAATTGCATATTTCGTATTTTAATATAAAAGCATAGTGTAAATCCCACATTTTCGTTTAAAACAAAGCTTATGAGAATTGTTCTTGCTTAAACTCTTCTTTCACTCTATGAACTGATTTTTCCAAAGTTTTTATGCAGTGACTCTTGCAGTGTATTTGAGAACCTCATAGTTCTTTCTTTCCTACAGTCTCAACCTGAAAAAGCAACCTGCAGAAACTTAACAGGTTTCCTGGTGCCTAAGCCTTAAAGAACTTCCCTTATAGATGTGTTGTCTCAGAAATTTATTCCAAAAAAAAAAAAGTAGAATTTGTTTGGGGCAGTGAGGAGAGAGAAAATTTAAATGGGACACAGGTAGGAAAAAAGTAGTGTTATGTTTCTGCAGCATAAAATCTTAGCCTTCAAGAGCTTTTTGAAATTTTTTTTATAAATGTCCTTGCTAGGTTATTTACCCAGTTAACTCTGCTGTGGCCCTGAACTTCCAAATGTTTGACTTTCTGTTTAAAAAAGTGTTAAATGTACATTGCACACATGATACAAAGTAATCTCTTTTTGAGTAGAGGAAATTAGTGTATTTTTAGTCCTTTCAGTCCCATTTATTTATCTGGAATACTCTTGTTGTGGTGACTGGAATAGTAATATATGCTTACTTCTGTTGTCAGGGCTTAGCATAAAGGGTTCTAAATATTTCATTTCTCTGACTTTTATTATTTATTTTTATAGTAAAATAATATAAATATAGAATAATATTGCCTATCCTGCGCTCTAGGCATTCCTGAAAGAAATTAAAAATAGCACTTATAAATATAAATCCAGTAGTCCATTACCCTTCTTAAAAATAATAGCATCCCTCAAGATCATTTCTGAAATCTGAGTTTGTCCCAGCCTCTGACCCCAAAAGTCTATGCAGATTGTTGGGCTTTGCATGAAGCCCTGTAGGTCAGCAAAAAAGATGTTTCAGACAGAGGGTAACAATGAATTCCCAAGCTGAATGCTGTACCAGCAGCTCTGTCTTAAAAAACCAGATAGCTCCTATTTAATTGTCTAACAGCAGTTGAGACTCTTCATTAGATCTCTAGACTGTAACTTATGTTGGCAGATGTCACAGATGCAGATATATGCTGGCTAATCCTCCAGTTGCTTTCCTAGCCTGACAGCATTGCTTGCATCTTGCTCCAGACAGCCCTTATATATGCCCCAATTTCAGTCAGATACTTAGCATGGCAGTTGACTGAATCAGCTGGTTCTGAAACGTAGATGCACAATGGCTGCTGTCAATATCCTGAAAGCAGTTAGGCCAATTACTAATGCTTCTAACAGCCCCATATACACAGACTAAGAGAGGTGACAAGAATCCTGTGGAACTCAGGAAAAGAGAGGCCTAAAATAAGAGGAGCCACTCCCTATTACTATAGGAATGTTCTGCAAGAAAATCACCTAGGGGACATCTTGTCTATCTCTGCAAGGGTCTGCAGGCAAATCAGCAGTACCTTGTGAGCTTTTCAGTAGCATGGACATCTGACATGCATCCATTTACAAAGAGAACCAGCACCACCACCAGTACAACTTCTACTTTATGCAGAGGTCGGTACCCATATCGACATGGATAAAGAGAAACTGCCGCAACAACACTTCTTCCCTCAAGATAGAATTCCGATCACCCATCTTTGAATGCCTTGCCAAACAATATATCAAGTATCTGTCCAGCTGTACTTGTTGAGCAGTCAGGCGTATGGAATAGTAATGTGCTGAGCCTCAAATCTTTAGTCAACTCCAGCTTTATTATCTACCTGCAAGTTAAAGTCATTAAGTACACAGAGCCTCAATGCTGCACTGGCAAGTAACTTCATCTGTTTATGGATGAACTTTGCAGTGCCACAGGGAAGTAGAGGGGAGGAGTAGCTTTTCCGATACTAAAGTATCAATGTAATCTATTTGGGTTTTGTCTGACATCCTGATTCCACTTAATTATTTACCAGAATTTTTTAAATCTTAAACTGTTTTACAGCAGGTGGGTGGCTAGAAAGGGAAGCATAACAAAAACCATGACTCAGGGATTATCTGTACTCATTTAGTGTGGCTTATATTTGTATTCACTCAGCCACCATCATTTAGATGGTCATAAAATTTAAATAAATGAGTGTTACCTGAATGTAGCTTAAGCTAGCTCCAAAAATTATGTATCTAATGAACACTGTTATCCTGTTCCATCGTGACTTGGCAACTCGGCTCTCTTAGAAGCTGCTTGCTTGCCTGTTAAGTTCCCTGGTTTTGGATAGTAAGATGGGAAAACAGCTGTATTATCCATGTAGCTACTGAGTTGTCTACATCATTGAAACAAAAAGAAGTCAAGTGGACTCATGCATTTGTCACCTTTGTTCTCTTTCTGTCTGTTTTCAAGACATCCTTTTTAAATTAGTGCTCTTTGTCTAGCCGGCTCTTGAAGAACCAGACCTACTCGTAACAAGAATAGATTGAGAATTCTGGAGAGTAAAATTACATGTATATGCATTTCTCTGTAGACTGAGGTGTTTCCCTAATCCCCCTATAGTTTATATAGATATATAACTATAGATGTTATATACAAGTGCTCTGAGCCTTTCTGGATTGGGATACAAATCTAACTAATAATGATGGTTGTGTGTCAGGAATCTTTACAGAAGGTTCATTCCTACTTTCTCTTTTCTTATAACTGCAAACTTCAGTCACAAGGATTCAGGAGGAGACAGGGGTGCCAAGAAATGTCTTTCCTTTTTCTTTGTCTGTCCACACAAGCTGGTTTCTGTCAGATAATGCTCTACCACATTCACATTAATGAAGAGGAAGATATAGAAAATCTATTTCTGAGCTCAAACTTGCATGATCTAATTTCCTATAAAATAATTTAATCAAGTGCTGCTACTGTAGTAGCTAGGTTTGACTTCTGCTTTTTGACTTAATTTTTGGCTTAAACAGTTTTAAAATTGTGTTTTACTGTGGTAAAGATTGTTAAAGAATGATGCAGAATAGCAAACCCTTCCCAGGTTTTCTTGTGCATGACCTTGACAATATTAGCACTCTAGCCCTTTGTACTTTGCCTGTAGCAATGTGAAAATGTTTATCGTGTCTTGGAAGAACACCACATTCATTATTGTCCCCCCCGCATCCTCCCCCTTACTGGGGGGAGAGGGGTGAAAGAGTTTAATGAAAATTGTATTTCTATTAGTAGAATGAGAAATTATCAGACTTAATTGGAAAAAAAGAAGAAAAGGCACTTAATTTAGAAGGAAATGGTTACATAAATATTTTAATTAATAACTGGTTTGGTGAAAGAACAGAAATAATCGTAATTAGAAAAACTGAAGTAATGTAACCATTTTTTTAAATTATTCATCTGTAAACTGTTTTCTAATTAAAACTCAATTTTCTTTTTCATTCTCCCTTCATTTTTCATGTAATAGAAAATCATTTTATTTGATGTGCATAAACTTCTAAAATGTTAAGAAAATTATTACCAAAAGAGTTGAGATTAGGGCAGATCAAGTGCAGGTGCAAGAGAATATTTCTGCATAAGTTTCCTTTTATTGATTTTTAAGGGAATGCTTTTTGGGGGGAAATTCCGTTTCACTTCTGAGGCTGATAACACTAGGAGTCCTTTAAAATGTTAGGCATATCTGTATGCTACACCAGTAAAAAACACTTTTTATGGACGTGGCCATACCTGCAGAGCTTCACTTTGTTCCAGTACAGTAAAACCACCCCTTCATGAGCAAATATAATAACAGTGCTTGCAGAAGAGTTTTCTGCCATATCAGTTATGGGTCATAGCCCACCACCCCCTTACTGACAAAATTATAAGCTGGCAGAAGTCTGCGGGGTAGGCCTGGTCTGAGAGTTGCTGTTGAGCAGTTTCAGATAACTTCCTCACAAAAATAATTGTAGCTTTTGTTAACCATGTTTACCTGTGTTAGCAGGATTTACATTTTATTCAGTCAAAATATACTTTCATAGAAATATTACAGGAATAATTAATGGAAGTTGTGATTAATTTGAGAGTAACCAGGTTGTAGCTCTATTTACATGTTGATTGCATTGTATCCTTCAGCATTAATAACCTTTGATTGCCTTTTTAGTAGTGAAAACGGATGTAGCTAGAGAGATTAGTGAAATACAGACAGCTTTCTAAAGTTGATGATGATTAAATATGCATCAGCAAGTTAGTAATTGCAGTCTTTCTGAGTTTCTGGACCTAGCTATTGTGTCTATTTTGAACTCTGATATTAGATAAACAAAACTTTTTAATGGCTCTGAAACTGCTATAAAATGCAAGTGCCATTCTGTTCCAAAATAAAATCAAGTTACAACCATCCCATCTCTCTGGATTGTGACAAAATGAGATTTGAGTGGTGAAAAGTTCAATATACCCAAATCTTAATAAAGCATAGTAACCATACATATGCTCTTCATTTTGCTTCTGAAATAATTTATTTCTAATTTGCATTTGTATACAAATTCCACTGGTATAGAAATCTTGGTTTGCAAAGATTATTTATCGCTTTCTTATACCTGTGATAATAGTGAAGGTACAGGTACTGAGTTAAATTAATCTCGTTTTATTAGGAGCATCTATACTGGGGATATACTGATCTTTCTCCATTAGTGCAAACAGCAGACAGTCGCACTCTGTTTTCAAACCAGAAGTTCCCTGTAAAATAGCTTTATGTTAAATGCAGCAGTACATCTAGAATTGAGATTTTCACCAAAGGCTCTCAACAGTTTGGACAGTCCTGTAGTTATCCAGTTAAAGAATATAACCTAAAGCTGAAAAGCATCTTAGCTGGACTGTTTGCCAATCCAAAACTTGAGTTAACTTTTTTTTTTTTCCTCTGCAGTAACAACAGGAAGGAAAGCGATGACCATAGTGCTTTCTTTTTTGTTCTTTGCAAAGCCATTCACATTCCAGTAAGTATTTTATTGTCCTTTTAGTTTGCACTGCATAAAATCAGGTTCTTGATCATGGAAGGTGTAACAGTACAATTGATAAATCTTACTCAGACTTTGATAATTTTCATTTTGCATCTCTTATAAGTGTGTGGTTTGTTGTTATGATTGACCAATGGTTGATAACTGTGTTAGAAAAAGCAGTTTCCAGCTTTCTGAAACATCAGAAGACAAATCCGTTATACATCTACCATTCACTTGTAAATCAATTATTTAGGGATTTGTGATACAGAGAAGACTTTTCCTAATTGGTACATTTTCCATTAAAATGCTTTCTTTTTTATGGGGCTCAAATTTGAAATCTCAGCTAATTCTTTTTTTTTTTTTATAATAAGCTTCTGTTTTTTTGACACAAAATTATGATATGTGTTTGCAATGGTAAAATAGCTTTTTAGAAGGGATATAAGAGAGCTTAACCAAGAGCTTAAATTGGTAAATAAGGCTAAATTATTACATCAAGCCTAATTATTTCTGGATTGGAACAAGATATTGTTAAACTTTATTGCCATCTGTCATTGTTACAGTTATAGTAGAAGAATGCAAGAGGTTTCATCCAAGTAAATTACAGAAAACATATTTTTAACTGATTTCAACTGAAACAAATTATTTTGGTACTGGAACGACATAGGATGTCCTGAAATCAGAGGTAAGGCGGCAGTGGCAAAGGTTGCTGAGTAGAGGACCGTATTCATGAGCAGTAGAACTGAAGAAGCTTAGCTTCTAGAAACAGAAAGGAACAGCAGATTAGGGTTTTTGAGGTTGTTCCTCAGATAGAAAAAGCATTTACAATTAATTGTGTCTTGTCTACAAATGGTAACATAGAGGAATTTGTTTTTCTCCAGCCAGTTTATATAAGAGTTGGAAAATGGGAAGGTGCCTCATCACTTCCTTTCTCTTGGCTGAGATTCTTCTAAGCTATCAGTTCCTTGAGGCAGAGACTTTATTTTGTGTGTATTATGTTTCCCTTCTAATGACAAATAATTATAAATAAATAGCTAAAAGTTTCTTCTTTATTTTGCCTTTAGGTATGTATGGTCAGGTTTATTAGTCGTCACTGGCATATTTCTCAATGTTTACAGTAAGAATATGGATAAATTCAAGCTACCTTCAATACGCAGTCTTTGGAGCAAAACTCTGGAAGAAAGAAAAACAAGGACATTGTCACAAACTGTGTAGACAGTGGCTTATGCTAAATCTTGAATCTGACTTATTATTTTATTGAAACAGTCTTTAACTGATACATTTTCCAAAGGGAACATTAAAACCAAAGGAGTTGAAGACATTGTGTGCTTTGAAGATGGGTAGAAATGAAAATTACGCGAGCCCTCTCTTCAGAGCACTTGAATTCCTCTTCTAAGGTGTTATAGGCCATTGTCACAAGGCATTATCAAGGTAATGAAGGACAGCAGTTCCTGGTAAACTGCTGAGAAACTGCACTCCAAATGGGACACAGTGGGAGCTTAATTTGGGCATTTTAATAATAACAGCTGTGGCTGATTTAAGATTAGCAATTCTTTGTCTTTAGTAATTGTTTGGGTGGGGTTATTTATGCAGTACTATATTAACTTTTAATAGAATCAAATCAGTGATTGATTTAAACAAATTGAGGTTTTAAAGCTGGATGGTTTAGAATATGGTATGCCATGAATTTTTTCATTTTAAATAAAAATCTGGGTTTTTTTTACGTTCTTCATCAGATTGTCTCTAGATGGCAGATTTGTTAATATAATTGGCATTTCTGTGGAAGAATAGACATCGGGCAGTGGTTTACTTTGGAAAATTTGACTTGCACGCCAAAAACAGTCCTGAGCTGCTTGTCCATTCATCTTCCCCTTGCTCTTATTTGTTCAGCCTTTTAAAAACTAATGAGAACAGTCAAGAAAGGACCAAGAAGGTCTCTCGCTACAGAAAATATTTCACCATGAGAGCTCATGGGAAGAGTGTTCTTCTGTCTTCTATATTGTAGTGCCATAAAGTAGTACAAGTAAAAGTTCTCCAGTATACATGCTCCAAGAGTGGGGAGGGGGTGGCACTTTAATTAGAGTGGCTCTAAGTGCCAAGCTAATTAAAGCGCCTGAAGCATCACATGCATCAATGTCCCTGCCCAAAAAATGGTACCAGACATGCTTTAACTAAAGTTCATTGAACAAGCTTTAGTTAAAGTGCCCCTGCTGCCATTTTTCAGCATGGGGATGCTGATACATGTGACACTGGAGTCTGCTGGAGCATGGTAATTCAGATGCTCTTCACACATATGGGTGCCCTAAGATAATTATCAGTTGCTTAAGTTTTTACTTCCAAAACTGAGTAGATAACAGTGGTATTGTTTGCTACGGGTCAGACTGCCTGGCTTGATTCCAGTGGGTGGGACGACAACTTTAATGATGATGCGGAGCTGTATCCTGCTACCCTTGTGCGCATATGAGTCATTTAATTGGATCCACTTAAAGGCTATAGGGCTCCCACCATATAACCAGTAAGAGACATGCTTGACCTATTCATAGGACTGAGAGCTCATTTTTAATCTTTGTACGATCCCCTCCATGAAGAAGTAAAGGCCAGTTGCTAGGGTTGACCCCCAGTCTGCAGACTTCATGTTTCCTCTCCTTCCCTATGGGAAAAGGTACATTGCCCATATCCCAGGGCTCATTTACCTAAGACAGCTGACCTGGTTATGGAATAATATGAAAAATAGGGCTGGGAAGACCTCAGAAAGCTATATAGTCTAACCGTCTGCTCAAGGCAAGTTCATGTGCAAGCTATGTTATCCAGGTGTTTCATAGATTTCATAGACATTAGGGCTGGAAGGGACCTCGGGAGATCATCGAGTCCAGCCCCCTGCCCAAAGGGCAGGAAGTCAGCTGGGGTCATAGGATCCCAGCAAGATAAGCATCCAATTTACTCTTGAAGGTGTTCAATGTCTAACATGCTCTTAAAATTTCTAGTGATGGGGATCCCATAGCCTCACTGAGTAGTCTGTTTCAGTGCTTAATCACGCTGTCTTACAATTTCTTCCTAATAACCAACCTAAATGTCCCTTGTTTCAATTTAAGGGAGTTAGCACTTGTTCTGTCCCCCATGGCTGCAGAAAATAGTCTATCGCTAACCTTTTTTAACTGCCTTTCATGTACGCAGACTGTTATCAAATCCCTTTGCAATCATTTTTTCAGACTAAGTAATCCCAGTTCTTCCAACCTGTTCTCCTAAATCAAGTTTTGTAGACATTTAATTATTTTTTGTTGTTCTCTGCTAGACTCTTTTTCTACTTTATCCACCTCTTGAAGTCCAGTGCCCAAACCTGGACAACAGTACTACAGGTCAGGCCTCCCCAGTTCTGAATAGAGTCGAAGAATCACTTCCCTTGACTTGCAGGCAGTACATCTGTTAAGACCCGGAATGCTGTTGGGTAAAAACCCACACATTTTTCTTGAGCACTGCCGCTGAGTCAGTTGTTCAGCGTGGGCAAAAACAAATTGGTGAACATCAGCCACAAGTTCCAATGAACTAAACATTCCAAATCTTACACTTTCCTAGCTAAATTACATTTCTGTAATGCTACAAGGAAGCCAAATACAGGCAGTCCTCAGCTTACAATGTTTCGAGTTGCAACATTTCGCACTTACAACATTTATAAATCGACACCGTTTCAACTTTATGATGTCAGTTTTGACTTTACAACGCTTGACCCAATGCGATGCCACACCAGTGAACAAGTTCACTGCATCACTCATCTACCTGGAGAACATCTGTCCAAACTTACTTGGACACTTTCTTTAAGAAAGCAGACAAGACTCCAGAAAAACCTGCAGCCAAGACTCCTGAGAAGACTCCAGCCAAGAGCCCTTCAAAAAATCCAACAGTTGCCTCCAAAGAAGTCCTTCCAAATCAATATGATTACTATTTACAATATAACTACGTTAATATAGCTATATTACTCATCTATAATTGATTGTGTACAAAATTCTGGGATATTTTTAGTGAAAATATGGTGTCCGGCCTTGGTTCAGTAACCAATCCCCTATTTATAACATTGTTTCTTTTGAGAAAATTGGTTCTGAGTTGCAGCATTTTGACTTGAGACGCAGTTTTCAGGAACCAATTGTGCTGTAAGTCCAAGGACGGCCTGTAGTCATAGATCCCAATCTGGTCAACCCCATGGGGAAAAAAAAGGCTTTTAATTCCCAAAACCAGATGATCACTCAGCCCATACAGCATCCTGGAAACAGCTCAAAATATATCCCTCAATCATTTAGAGTGAGGGTGGCCAACCCACTGCATACATATCACAAGTGACATTCTAAGTTGCTGTGTGGTATGTGAGCCCTGAGTTACTCGGTAAGGGAGGGTGTCAGAATGGAGGCAGGGGGGGCTCAAGAAGCCTCTCCCTGTATGGAGGAAAGCAGGGGAAGGATGTTGTAAGAGAGGTGTCCTTTCCCTGGCCCTGTAGCCAGTGCCAAATTTGGGGCTTTGGGATGCATGTGTTTGTTGGCATTCTAATTAGAACATGTTAGAGCAGTCTCAATCAAGCCTGCTCCACATTCTAATTAGAATGCACCAGCATCACTGCAGCATGACATGGATTAAGCCCTCGTGCATTTTAAAATGGCCATGGGACTGAATGAGGTTTAGATAAAGGGTCTCATGGCTCTTTTAAACATGCAGGAGCTTAATATATGTAACAGTGAAGTGTTTTAATTAGAACATCTCTCTGGGAATCACTCTAATTACAGCAGGAAGTGCCCCCACCTCTAAGCATGTGTATATGCAGGCTTGGATTTTCACTCACCATAAACTGTGATGGTTACAGGACCAGGAAGGTTTCATGCGACTCTTGGCAATAAAGACTATCTTGCAGCAGCATCCTGTCTCTGCTTTGCTCCAGAGGCCTAGAGACTTGAGCGCCTCTGTTTCCATTCCAGTGGCTCAGGGCTTGCTACTGAGGGGCAGGTTTTGGAATGATATTCAGGCAGGCAGCAAGACTTAACTTGTGACATCCTTGCCAAAAAGGTTGGCCACAGGTGACTTGGAAGGTGAGGCAGCAAACTCCAGCAAGACAGCTCTTGGACCCTAGAAAAGCATTACATTTAGAGGTGGGGGCAGGGTAGTGTTTATGAGCACTATATTTTCCCCCCTCACCCACAATAGCATATGGCACATGGAATGCCCTTCACCAGGTACGTTTCCACATACACTTAGGCACAAGGAAATCGGTTTAAGTGTGTCTGGTCATGAGCAACCCTTTCTCTCCCTTCAGAGTCTATAGGACCAACCAACCTACCTCCCTCTCTGCCTCTAGGGAGAGGAAACTGTCTCCTCTTTTTGTATGCTCAATCATGTGTAAAATTGTGTCTACAAGCTTTGTCAGCCTGCTTGAAAAACAATCTATCTTGTGTTTCTGTATGTATATCCTTTCGAAACTTATATACACCCTTGCTCAGTATGGGCTTCTGTTACCATGGTTCTAAGAGGAAAAACAGTTGAGAGAGAAATTTCTGAGCAAAAATTGAACCCTTCCAAACTTTTTGGGGTGTGTAATGTAAGAAATAGTACATCATGACCATGGGTGTTATATATAATTTTTAACGGAAATTGCTGCACATGCAGGAGCTTTGTTAATCGGACTCAAGTGTCTGCTGGAACAGTTTTATTTATGTATTTATTAGATTTAAGGCTGCCCATCTCAAAAAAGGGCTTAGGGTGGCTTCTATAATTAACATTTCAACTCAAATAGTCCTTCCTGAACCCAGGTAAATGAGCTAGCTTACTTAGAACCAACTCAAATATCTCTGCACTGGTTTGGGCTATTGTTGCTAAATCTCATGACCTTTTATTAAACATCTTGCAGTATTTGGTATTTTTTTTAAACCTGCAGCTACCAGAATGATCGCATAAATTAGTTATACTGTAGAAAAAAGTATGCACAGAGGTATGAAAATGATAATATAGGAAACTGACAATAACACTGAAAATAAAGGAACCTGGTACAAGGTTAAATTGACAAGGGATGATAAGTAGGACTAAAGTTTTCAGGCAGGATTTGAAAATAGTGACAATTTTAAATTGGATGTAGTTAGTACATTTTTAAACTTAAAAGTAGTACCTTTTGTTTGAAGACCACTAAAACATTTAACAAGGACCAGTAAATCAGTAATGTGAACCACCTCACCATGACAAGGTAGTAAATGGTGCAGTTAAGATGACATGACAGATTTCATTACTAGTCTGTTTCTACCGGCCCAAGAGTTACCTGACTGGGAGCCAACTGAAGTAAGCTTGTTCGATAGATTTTACTCTCCATCGCCCACCCCCAACCAGAGTTATATAACTTCTCCTAATGAGGACAACTTTGTTGCTTCATTTGAAAGAGATAGGAGTCCAGACATAATTTTTAAATTGTATGGATATTCAAAAATAACTTTTAAATACATTCTTCATTCAGTGTTATTTCTCTTCCCCTTAATTAAAATCAGAATTCACCTCAACTTTTCCATAATGTTTTACCTGAGTTGAAACCAAGCATGGAAAAGGTGAGTCCCAGTATTTGTCGGGTAACTCTTGGGCCGGTGGAAACACACTAGTAATGAAATTTGTCATGTCATCTTAACTGCACCATTTACTACCTTGTCATGGTGAGGTGGTTCATATTACTGATTTACTGGTCCTTGTTAAATGTTTTAGTGGTCTTCAAACAAAAGGTACTACTTTTAAGTTTAAAAATGTACTTGGTGCCTGTCTTCATCTTGACAAGCAATCAGTCCAAGCTCAGCTTCTGATGTGAAGTTAAAATCAAGATTATGAAAATGAACCATATTCTTAAACTTAAAAGTGATGTCTCTAACTTTACTATTTTGGGAGGGGGTAGTATTAACTGAATCAAATGCTGAATAACTTTGTTCTTCATTTCTTATATATAAGATTGAGCTAGTGGACCACACATTAGAAAGTGCCTTGACATTTTTAAACTATAAAAGGGCTTACTTTGTTATAGGTATTTTGGTACTTGCAGCAACATCTCTTAAAATTTACAAGCAGACAGACACACCCTGTAAATTAGAGTTGCTAGTGCAAATTTAAGATTTGTTTGTGGGTGGGGGTATTTTCATGGGTATGAATTTTTACAGTTATTAATCCCCTCCTTCTCCCTCCCCAAAGGAATTGAGTTACAGGAAACTTTCAAAAAGTGAGAGAGACCCATAATTTGCCACCAGTCTTTCAATTTCATGGCTTGTAGTTAGAATGCTACTTACATTATGTTATAGTGACATTAAGAGAATATTCACTTCAGTGCATT
Organism: Crocodylus siamensis; assembly: GCF_052110815.1. NCBI lineage: Eukaryota > Metazoa > Chordata > Crocodylia > Crocodylidae > Crocodylus > Crocodylus siamensis. Next base: position 128,814,133 of record NC_143397.1, on the reverse strand, counting down.
AATGTTGTTTATAATGAGCTTTATAATACAAAGGAATAAGAGAAACTTGCAAACTTTCAAATGTTATTTATTTACAGGCTTTATTTTGAGATTTTTTTTCTGTGTGGATATTGCTCTAGTTGTTTTTGAGAAGTCATTTTAGATCATGTTGCTAAGGGCTTGTCTACACTGGTACAGTCAAGAAGTGAATCCAAACTAAGTGAAGATATGGATTTAAAGTGGCTTTGAGTAAATTGTGTTAAACCTGTAGGTAGATAATCTTATTTAGAATTAGTGGCTTTAATTCAGTTTAGTTTGCTTCACTTCCAAAACATGTCCATTCAAGGGGGTTTAATATAGTTTAATTTTAATCCATTTTAAAAGTGTATTCCAGGTTAACTATCTGACATGGATCATGGTTGATTTATTTGTATTGTAGTAGGATCTAAGAGCCTGAACCCAACTGTGCTAGGTATCCAAGCCGTTTACATAAAACAATATTATTGTATTTTCTTAAATACAAGACAAGGGGTTTTTCCCTCAGTCGGACTGAAGGGGAAAAATCTTTCATCTTACATTTGCATACAAAGAGCCCTCATTAAATACATTGTCTATCATTAAACTGCTGCCAGAAATAGCATGTGCTTAGCAATGGAAACCTACGATAGTGATTTAATATAAAACACATGGCCCATATTGAGCAAATTTTTTTTTGGCGATAGATTGATATACTTTGGCCTTACCACTCTTCAAGCACATGGTTACAGACTTGTATACCCGTTACAATAAACATATCTGTGCTCTAACGCACCCATTACAAATCTCACACTCGTGCTCCTGTGTACCCATCTGTAGTCCCTTTACCATTACAAATATGCTGTTCCTCTATTCGTTTCTTTAGTTTTTAGTGTTTGGTCTTTAGTTCATGTCACTGTCACTGTCTTTGTCTCCATTGTTGCTGCGTTGTCACTCAACCCTCTTTCTTCTTCGTTGTTGTCTCTGCTCTCTTCAAAGGGGGGAAGTATCTTTGAATAGTCTGTGCCAGTGACACCTCTGCCAGATGATATTTGCTGCTTCATCGCCGTCTTCTGCTACCGTCTTCTGAAAGTACATCCGCAGCTCACTCAGTTCTATTTTAACACAGTCCTCGGCACCGATACATCAGAAGATTCATTGGCATTGACTGCTTCCTGCATCTTCCAGGGGCTTATTTGAGCAGGTCGTACATGCTCCAGAAAATGTCCAAAACTTTTCATAAGTGTGGCTGCTCCATGATCTGCGGTTTCCTGCTGGGCAGTTTGTATACCTGCCAGTGTCTCAGCAGGTGCCATGTGTAGTATTTGACAAAGCAGACTGCTTTTGTCTCTATCCTGGTCACCAGTTTGCAGGTCTGGCTTGTGTACTTGTGCCAGAGGAACAGCAGGATGTCTGCCATTCACCTGCCCCTGGTCTGTTTGTTCTTGTACAACATCTTCCTCACTACTTTCTCCCATCTGGATTCCTAGAAAGAGACACACATGGCCCTTTAGATTCTGTGGGCAACATATTTTGGCAGGAGGAAGACCAGTGAAGTGTACAGCAGCACCACTTTCATGAGCACCATGCCCCCACCCCGTTGGAGAGGCAGCACACGTGCCACAGTTCCAACTTCTGCTTTACTTTGTCCTCCATCTTTCCCCATGTCTTTTGTCTGTTCAACTCGGGGTCAAACTACCCTAAAGCTCTTGACCCCCTTCTGAGGACAGAGACTACTAGAGCCAACAAGTCCCTGAGTTCACCCAGTGCCAGGCAGGTGCCTTTGTTCTTGGCCCCTACAGCCACTTCGTAGACTTGTGTGGGTCTCAACACTCTTGACTGATTACTTATCCCTGCACAGGACACTGAGACTGTCCATGTAAGCTAGGACCCTGATCTCTTCCCTGCTGCTACCAGGTATCAATACTCTGTTGATCCTGGGGTACTCCCTGATCCATTGAGGTAGGTGTCCCATCATGCAGATTAGAAGGACTGGGGAGAGCAGGCAGCCCTGCCAGACCCTTGACTCTACCAGCATGCTCTCCAACTAGTGCTCCACCCTCTCCCCATATCTCAGGCTCATCATGGCCTCCCTCTTGGTTGTCTTTAACCTGCTAAAGTAAGCAGACTACTCCTCTCCTTCCTTCACCCAGGGTGCCCAGGCCTGGAAGATTTTTCCTGGCCTGTTCCCATAGTGGGTAAACATGCTAATGAGACTGTACCACAAGGATAGGTTAGTGCAATCCATCTTAAAAAGACTTATGGTAGTGGCCATTGTGTGCAGTCCCCCTCTGCACTGACTCACTTTTTAAATCATGGTGAGCCACTACAATGAATACCTTTCAACTTCCTCTTCACTCCCACAGCTGAGCTGTACCTTTGTTTCCCATTTCCAATGATTCCTGTTTTATAACCAGCCTTAAATGTCTAGCGAGCAACACCAAATGGGGTCCCAAACAGTTCACCCGAAATCCCTCTGTTGCCCCCCTCAGTCTTCTATATTTGATTTAGTGTGGCCCCAGCCTTCATGAGATGAAGCCAGACCAAATTGCCCTGCATCTCATCTACATACAAATTTTCGGAGGATCCCAGAACTCATGACAAGAACACCCAGTTCCAGTCATGAGTGGGAGCTAATTATCACATGGATCTTTTGTGGTGGGTATCTGAACTACATACACGTATTGAGGAGTGCTGAGCTATGGGGCCACCATAGCTTGAAATCTTGTTGACTGGTGGGGCCCAGCCCAATGAACTATATGCAAATTGTGAGCTTTTTGGCTTTGGACTAATATCATGTGTAGAAGATGCCTCTACATGAGACATCTACTGCAGAGTAGACTAATTAGCTTTGCAGTTAACGTCATGCATCTACATGTGCGTCCCTATTAGGCTGCAGAAAATTAACTCCACAGAAGGATAGTCATTTTAAATACAAGCTCATAATGAATACAGGTACTATCTTGCTGCGGAATTTTTTAGTCCACAGCACTGCATGTGTAGGTGCTGATGTGGCTGGTTGGGGCATGAGGGTGCTTCAGTGCAGGACTGCCTACCAGCTAGCCCCACACCAGAGCACTCCTCTGCCCCAGGCAGCCCCTCTGCAGCACAGAGAACTGGGTCAGAGTATCCCCAGGCTGGCAGGCTGACACCCCAGGCTCCGTGCCAGCCAGGTCTGCTCTGACCCAACTCAACATGCTGTGATCCCAGGTGCATGTGTAAAGACAGCACCTGGGAGCAATAAACTCCAGCACACGAAGAGCCAGAATTCATTGTTTCACCTTAATAGCACACATAGATGTATTAGAAGTGGCACTAACAGTCAGCTTTTCAAAGGTATTCTAGGGGCCTAAAGATAAAAATAAGCACCAAATTGAGTTTTCAACAGCCATATCAGCCTAAGTGCCCTTAACTCTACTGATTGGGCCCACATAACAAATTGTTCCATGTGAAGAGGAAGTAGCAGCAAGAAGGAGCAAGTGTTATAATCTTCCCTTTCCTGTGCCCTGCTCTAAAGGTGTGACCCAGGGCTGTCCAACTTTCAGACCCTGGGTTTCCACCTGGTCACCATTCCCCCTATCACTTCAGTTGTTGCTACATAGAGGTTTTCTGGGTTTTTCCCTTCATTCCCCTGGCTTTTGCTCCCTGTTTATGCAGGGGTGCAGGTGCAGTGCAGCAAGGGAGCCTACAGCCAGGGAGCTGAGGTGCTGGCCACACGCACCTGCAGTATGTGAGATGAAGGTAGTCAGATTTTCAAATCTGAAAATTACATGGTGCAGCAACCATCCACATATGGGATGCAGCAGGGGCCTATGGCTTGCACTAGTGTGACCCTCAGGGCATTTGGTCCCAAGCCATTTAGAACTTGGACAGTCCTGATGTAACTCATAGCAGAGGCTGGATATAAGTGTTTGTGCTTGTTCAAACAAGGAAGGGTATTTTTGCTCTTGTGAGTATATATCGCTGTCCATGAGAAAAATCCTTTCACCTTTGAAAGCTACATATGCAGGTAAGAAGCTATTTCAAAGGCCACTAATCTCTAGTATGAATTGCACCTGATTTCCCCAGAGTCCTCACTCTTAATGAATTGGGGCTGACGTCGCAAACTCAATTTACAGATTTCATCTTCTTTGGGATTAAAATAATCTCAGATTAACAAAACAGACGGACAAGATGTATGTCTTTAACAGTCACCTATCGCTTAATATTCCTGGATCCTAAACCATATGGGTAAAAACCTGAATTAACCAAATCTGAGATGGGTTAGAGGGCCAGACAGTTCTTACATCAATTATTCCTTTACAGTTACCAGCAGATTATCAACAACTTGGATCATATGCTGTTTATGAATAATATATATGAGGCTTAGGTCTATAAATATCAGTGCCCTGAGTGAAATGAAGCTGCAGGAAGGAGGAAATGTTAGCTCTTTGAACCTACAGGTTAATATTGTCCAAATACATGGGTAGCAGATACCTATTAAAAATGTATATTATTTTTTTCCAGGATATATTTCTTTGCGGGATGTACCAAAAAGCATATAGCGTTTCCACAGGAAAGGGTATAGCTGAATTATAGTTCTAAGGGCAAATGCTATATAAATGCTTCTCCAAAACCTTTTAAAAGCATGCATAAAGGACTCTGTTAAAATGCTTGAAGATTTTTTTTAAAGGTTTTATTTGTACAATATCATGACTGAGATAAGTTTTAGAAGGAGAATGATGGTTCCCAAGGATTGGTGTCATTGAAATGTAAGCCTTAAGTGTTGAGCCTTATTGTGAAGGGGATGGGAAGGAAGTCAACAGCGGCAGGGTGAGAAAATGTAAAAGCAGGACAGGAGAGAGACACCTGGGCAAGAGGAAAAGAAAAAAATATGAGAAACAAAGGGGGAGGAGGAGTGATGATCTCAAAGAAGCAGGTCTTCCCCAACATTAGTATACCTTCTTGAACCCAACAAGATACTGAACAAACAACTAATTGCATTGTTCAAAGCGGAAGCATGTGTTTTGAGAGGGTGCTCCAAGAGTTAGGCTCAGTGGCATATGAACATATTGGCAATCTTGGGTTTAATTCCTACCTCAAGGAATTCCTATTCCACCCCTGACACTTTTGTGCAAACCTCCTGTAGATAGTATGAAGAGACCCAGTGTGGATTGCTGCTTGTATGTAATCCTAAATTTATATCTTAGCCTTTGCACAGTTGAATTGGAAACTGACCATGAACATTCAAAGGAGTTTTTATGCATCCATTATACACACATTGAGATTTCTTAGATGTGTCTAAATAATCCTTGATGATCTAGGTTAGTCATTTGGAATGAAAAGGGGGGGTGCATCTACACAAGATGCTTTAGTAGGCAGCTGACAAATTTGCTGTGCAGTAAAGTGTCACTGTCTACACTTACATGGCAATTAGGGTGCAATAGATTAATTTACTGCCCTGCCAGAGAGCTCTGTCAGATATAAATTGTATTAATCAGCACAGTAAATTACTGTGCTTAAATGCATGTGTAGACAGTGACATAGGGATTAGTTTATTCCAGCTCAGATTGAGCTGCAGTATATTCATTCACATAATTGCATGTGTAGATGCACCCAGCAAAGAATGAGAGATGAGCTCTAGCATTATAAATGAGAGTATTAGATAGGCATGTTATACCAATTCATCTCCTCAGCTTTTACCTGTGGCATGTTATAGGGTTTCTCAGTATTTCAGGTAGCGTTCCTTGCAATTGTGCAAGGAGGTTTGAAGTGGTGATTTGGGGGATTCATTGGGTTAGTGATTGCCTGTGAATGCAGGAGACTAGATGTGGTGACAGTGTATGACACACGATATATAATCCAACTTCCAAAATAATGGGCAGCTAGAAGTAGCATCTTGGCCTCTTCCAGCTGATCCCAAAGTTATTCAAAGCCATTGACCGAAGACTGGGAAAGACAGCACTTCATCCATTTGAACTCTTGTTTACGTTTTCAAGGGATTCTTTGTAATCCAAAGGCTATACATTAAATTAAAAGAAACCCAAATCCTTAGATTCTGCAAAACATGATTAGTGATGTTCCTAGTACATAGGGGAGCAAATGATTTGCCTAATGTACAGGAATAGGTGCATGAAGCAGCAGTAATCTGGTTTCATTGAATTGCCTGCTTCTTTTCAGAACTGAGATATTTGGATCCATTTAATTGTCACACTAGATTCTTGCTACATAGGTTTTTAAAATGTAGCTATAAAATCACTGCCACATTCACTTGCACCATTTTTATTTTAGTAATTACGATTCTTTAAAACAGGATTCTTTGTAAATATTTTCTGCTATTTCCTTCTATCCTCTCTGCTTGGTATATTTCTGAAATGCACTTTAAAATAGGCACTTTAAAATATCACACGCACACACACACGCGCGCGCGCGCACACACACACACACACCCCTACCTTCCTATTAATATAATCTCTCTTCAACTGGGTTAGTGACCTGTGTTATGTCCTCATCAGTGGGCATGTCTACACCTCCCTTTACAACACTGTTGTTACTGCACTGTTATTTAGTACTTCCTCGTGGAAGTACTAAACGACAGCGCAATTATAGCCTGTGCTGCGCCATGCCAGCAGCACACAGTTATTATTAGCCCCTGTGTTGCTGTAGCAACATGCTATAATGAGGGAGCACATTGCTTTGGCGACGTAGCAGCGTCACAGTTTTTGCCCACGGACACTACGGCACCATAGCACATCACTATGGCGATGCAGCGTCACATGTAGATGTGCCCTTTGTATAATAATTATAGATATCTGACACCCATCATGACAGCAAATAGGGTGGCATCTAACGCATCATCCTCTCAAATTTGCTACAATGGGAAGGGCTGGCAGCCTATCCATTACCCGAGTTATTTCAAGCAAAAAGTTTTATTTCTGTCCTTAGATGATGTGAGATTTCAACTAAGAGCTTTGGGGGGACAGACTCCAAGAAAATATAGTTCCTTTTAAGAAGATGTATATTTTATATATATTGAAGTGCACATTCTTTTTTCTGTTATAATCCCTCCTTCCTCTCCTTTTTTGTCTAAATCCTAAATTTATCACGCTGATTCAGGTTGTCCCCTTAACTTTTTTACCCCACAAGTTATCTCTCTGTGTACCTATCTTGCCCCTATTACTGTAATATCTGGTTACTTGCTGTGTATGTATAGATTTATTCCCAGAATACCTGTGAGAGACAGGGAAGTATTATTTTCTACACCTATGGATGAAGTCGACTGAAATATTGAGCGATTCAGGTGGGATGCACGGTGAGAGAGAAGCAACAGTCCAAGTTTCAGTAAAGAAAGTTTAGGTTGGATATTAGGAAAAATGTTCTCATTAGGAGGGTGGTGAAGCACTGGAATGGGTTACCTAGAGAAGTGGTGGACTCTTCATCCTTGAAGATCTTTAAGGCCCAGCTCAACAAAGTCCTGACTGGGATGATCTAATTGGGGATGGTCCTGCTTTGAGCAGAGGGTTGGACTAGATGACGCCCTGAGGTCCCTTCCAACCCTAACTTTCTATGATTCTATGCACAGTGGATACCCCCTTTAATGAAAATTATTTCAGTAGGAGTTAGGTGTCTCTAAACAGCCCTGTGGATCTAGGCCTATGTAACTTGGTCAACATAAATCTATGCTGGAACAAGGAATTGTACTTGTATATCCTAGTCCAGTCCCATGACCTCAAAATTTCCTTTCACAAAGGGTAAGGAGCTATCCTGTGAAAGAAAAGGACTAAATCTTGCCCCTTAAAAGAGAACATCTGTAGGTTCCACAGCTGTCTTACAGTCCACCAATATGGATATATCAATGCAAGATTGCAGAATAGTAAACTGGTCTAAGTGAGAGTGTGTCCTGTCCCTTAATATACCAGTCAATGTTAAAGTGATAAGTAAAAAAAATATACTGCATCTTTCTAACTTGTTCCAATAGCTGTGATCCCATTAGGTAATGTGTGATTCACAGCTCCTGAGAAAAGTGTCTAAATAAAGAATTGATCCATAATGCATTTGCTGATATCTTCTCTGGGATGTATGGGGCAACTGGAGTGGATATTTTAATTGAATTTAGCCTCCTTACATGTAGTACTAGAATCCAGAAGTGAGATGTGGTTTACTAACATTTGTTAGCAGTGTAGATTTTTTTAGGAATTTTTTTTTTTTTAACAGCAGTCTGCTTAGTCATTCATCTGCTTAGTTGATGGTGTTGTGATTGATCAAATAAATCAGTTACTATTACTTGCTTCTTAACTGGATGTACACTGAGAATTCACTGTCCAAGAACACTCATGTACATAGCTTTGATATTTGCCTAGATATCCTGGTGGGAAGAAAGGAATGTGGTAGGAAGGAAGATTTTGACTTAGTATGTGTTCAGTTTTACTGGAATAGCTATCTATCTATGCCTGTTTAGCCATATAGAAAAATTACAGTATTTACTTGACTCTAAGACAAGACTTTTTCCCCCTATTTAACACAATATGGGGAGCAGGACACAGGTGGCATGGGGGCAGACAATCAGGAGGCAAGCTGCTTGATCTCCCCGATAAAATTAAAACCCCTAATCAAAAACCCTAATGTGGACATGCACACATTGGCAAAACAGTCCTTTTGCCAGTATAGTTAAGTGTGTGCTTGGGGAACTGATTGAAAGAAATCCTGCAAGCGGCCAGGAATTTTGAGTGATATCTTTTATTGGACCACCTACATGGGTGGGAAAGATTTTAGGCAAGCTCTGGAGCACCAGGTACAAGCTTGCCATGATGAGCTGCCTTTCCACTGATGCAGTTCAGCAATATAGTTAAAGCAACAAATCTTTTAAATGTAGATAAGCCCTATTATAGCTAAAGATGCAACACAGATGCTTGGAACATGTGATGTTCATCTCTAGAAAATATTTGTCTGTTTCCAAAAACACCCTAAGCTGAAAAATGAAAATTTTCTGCCAACATTTTTTTAAATGAGCTCAAATCTACCAACTTTTGACTGAACACTACCAAAACCATTTTTGTCCCCAAACAGAAAATGAGTCCAGTTTTTGCCAAATAAAAGGAAAAGCAGCAGTCATTTTCCATGAGAAATGTAATTAAAAAAAACTAAAGGGAGGTGAGAGGAGAATTTTTACTGGCAGCAGACAATAGTAACCCTCCCAGTGTGCAGAGCATAGCTATCCATCAGTGCTGGTTAGTTTTGGAATATGTCACCTTGGTTAACATGGGAGGGGGAGGAATCAACCCTAAAATTTTATGCAAGGCAACTGAAGATCCATTTTGGGAAGTGAAATTTCTCCCTTCTCCCCTTGAAGGTTTCACCTATGATTGTAAAGGTCCAGTCAATCAAATATTTCCATATTTTTCTAGCACCCTACATTGAAATGTAGATTGCTAGTTTGTAAGCAACACAGAGATGGCAGACCCATGTAAACACTTTAAAAAATGGTGTGTTGTAAACACTGCAATGAAACCTGTTGATAGGAGTAAGCAACATGGAGCACAGATCTGTTGTTTCACTGCAAAAAATCGTAAATGCTGCTGATGCTGAGAGAAGAACAGAAGCCTCATAATAACAATGAACTATGTTACCCAACCTCTTACTTCAGGGATTTCCAACTGAAACTAAAAGAACTGGGATTATAATTCAGCCAAGGAAAAACATACATCCCAAAGAGAAGTAAAATATTTCAAATACTTTTCTCACCATTTGAAGTGGAGAACTCTATTACCAGCTCATGTTTAGTATGCACGACACAATCTTTTTTTTTAATGCAGCAGAGCTAACAGCAACTAATCATTTTTAAAGAAATATTTTCAATATAAATAGAAGTCAACAGAAATTGTGGAAGAAGCAAAATGGTAGAGGGTGTTGAGGTAGTTGCAGTTAAGGTGGAGTGAGCTCCATTTTGTGTTTGCATCAAGGGTTCAATCTCTTTCATATGGAAAGGTACCATGACTCTCTCTTCAGTGGCAAACAGAACTTACAAATATATCAATTAATTTATGGATCTCTTCTAAGGTTAAGCTTAAAGCTTAAGCTTCTGTCCTTAACAGAACCTTCCTAGCACTCCTCCCTCAGCTCCAAAGCAATGCTACCAGGAGTTGAGTGGGAATCCTTAAAGCACAAAAGGTAGTCTTTTTCTGCCATCCCTTCCCATAGCAGGATCTCATTAACAACCATCTAAAGTAATAATTCAATTGTAAATTAAAGGTCAGATTCACCAGTATATTTTGCCAAAAATTATGTTAAGGTTGAGATGAGGTATGCCATTATGCAATTTAAAAATGATACTGGGGTGGTTTATCCCCCAAACCGAACAATATCAAACCCTTAATTCTGCATATTCCTGCATGGGGGGGAGGAAATCTAATATACTTTTAAAAATCAGTTTAAGATCATGAGACCTCAGACTTTTAATCACAATTGATCTATAATGCATTTGCTGATATTTGCTGATAATTGTATAGTTATAATATGATAGGATAAAGATTGTCTGAGGACCTCAACTACAGTTCCTTTAATACGCTTGTGCACGTTTAATTTTGTTTCTTTGCTGTAAAACGCTTGGTTTGGGGATAATCTGGCCACCTTGAGCATGTCATGTGATTTACACTTTCCTGTCGTCATTGTCTGTGTTAGCTTAGTGCCTCTCAGGCCTCGCATGCTGGCCTGGAGCAGTCATATTACATGAAGCTGCCCAGAAGAGCTTACACCCTCCTAGCACACAACAAATGAAGAATGGGAAAAAGGAAACAAACAGGATCTCCATTTAACAAATGAGGAACTGAGGAACAGAGATACTAAGACATAGCCCAAGGTCACATGGGAAGTCCCAGGCTGGTGCCTTTACAAACACAACTGCCATTTCTCTCCCATTATGTTGTGTGTCACAGTATTCTTTTAGTTGGCTGTTTTATGCTTTTGTTTTAGATAACAGCACTGCAAGCTTTATTCCCATCTGCTGGAAGAGGAACGTGAGAATTTCATTAGTTAATAACTGCTCTGGGTCTGCCTGATTTAAAATGAAAAATGTAATTTAAAAATACCTTCCAGGGCTGCCCTCCTGGCCCAGAAACGGTGCTCTGAATGGCCATGCCAGAGACACCAATTCATTTTGCAGTCTTTCAGTCCCCAGGCTGCCACATGCACCGAGTGAAGGAGTCCTATGCACTCTTCCACATCAGGCAGGAGGGTAGCTGTGAGAAATACTGAGCAATTACTTAAACAAAGTGTGCATAGATGCTTAGTGGAGACCTTTAGAGGAAGAATACACTTATTGCTGCTTACATAGTCACTTTTCAGGAATGCCAGAGTACGTGTTGCAGTCTCCTCAGTTGTGTGACAACAGGAACAAGAAGCTGGTCCTACCTCAAAGCTCAGCAGTTGCTTCCCTGGATCCATTAGCTACTCCCTGTAACAGGGCAAGACAGAACGCCTCTATGAACAAGCTACGAATTTCAGTGTTCATGGAAATAATTTATTTTATTTCTGGAAATACAATATGGGGTTTGTAATCCTAAATATCTGGACAGTCTTTGAATATCTCCCCAATGAAATGCAACTGGCTTAACAGAAATATGTTTCCACCACCAAAAAAATGGGGTTAGTTGTGATGTAGACCTTAGGAAAGCAGGTTTACAGCTGCAGGAATAACTTATATTTTTATTGTGATTGAGTCCAGAGGTCTGAGTTAGGGTAGGGTTTGGCTGTTCCATGTGCTAAACACACATTGAAAAGATAGTCCTTTCCTCAAACAAAGTAACTGTTTTTCTAATAGGGCATGAGTGGTCAAACCCAATAATAAGAGCTCTGGTTTGGGACCAGAATCATAACAGCTGTGTGTAAAGTTACAGAGATTCTGAGTCCTAGCCTCCACAGCCTGTCATGTGACCCAGATATCTATTCAAATACACCAAACTAGCTAACACATGCGAGTAACTACTCACTTCTAAGCCACAAGCTGCACCGTCCTTACAAAAGTTATTTGGCAAATATTAGTGGCAATTGAATAAACTTGAGAAAACTGCACTGTTTTGGCTGACAATGTGCAAACAGGAAGAAAAAGGGGGAATTGATCAAGTGCATTGTTTGTTACTAATTATTTGCCTAGCTCTAGCTGGGATGTGGGGCCTGGAGGGTGGGAATAAATTATTTTAATGAGGGATTATGTTGAGCCATGTTATAAATTCTCATTTCAGGAGCCAATCACAACATTAATATATTTGCTTATAACTGTGAATCTTCTTTAATAGCTCCCTGTCTTCTTAGCATGGCATAAAACATCACCACATTCCCCTTTTAAAGCCATGTTTTGAAAAGGAAGTGTGCAGTCTCCCAGACTTCATGCTCATTAGAAATGCCAAGGAAATACCTGTGAGCACATAGCCCTAATGAAGAGATTTGCTTCAGCCTGTAAATTACCTTTGATTATGTAGGGGAAATTTTCAAAGCACAAAGTGTAGCTTTAGGTGCTTTATGCCCATGAGCCTTCAATGGGAGTTGGAAACCAAACAGTCTTTGAATATCTCCCCAGTAAAATACAACTGGCTTAAAAGAAATATTTTTCCCCCTACCAAAGAAGAAGGGGGTCAGTTGTGATGTAGGCCTTAGGAAAGCAGGGTTCCAGCTGCAGGAATAACTTCTATTTTTATTGTGACTGAATCAAAAGATCTCAGTTGTTTTAGGGTTTGGCTGTTCCATGTGTTATACACACATTGGAAGGATAGTCTCTGCCTTAAATAGAGTAACTGTTTTTCTATTGGGGCATGAGTGGTCAAACCTAATGATAAGAGCTCTGGTTTGGAACCAAAATCATAAAGGCTGTGTATAGACATTTGGGGAGGTTAAGGGGAAAATTACATTGTATTAAAAATGGACACCCAATCTAACTTATTTTGTCCAGGAGTGGACCTTACCCTAAGGTGCAGGCAGATGTGACAATTTTTGCCCAATCTGGCCCCTGAAATTGCTCTACAGCTGTAACCAAACACAAGTACATGGCTGCAGGGCACTTTAAAAGGGCCTGATCCCATGACAATCTGAACCCTCGTGAGGGTTTAGATGAAGATGCTCCAAAATGGAGCGCCTTCATTAATGCCTTCATTAACACAACTCAGCCCTGCTCCCGGTGCTATCTTTAGAATGAGAGAAGGGAGTAGAGGGAGTTCGGTCTAGTGTTTTTTCAGCCAGTGCTGGAGGGCCTGGCGTTTTTTCAGCCCCCATCCTGGGGGGGCTTAAATCCACCTGCCCCACTCCCCAGTGCCAGCTAAAAGAACCCTAAACTGAACACCCCCATGCTCCCTTCCCATTCCAGAGACAGAGCCAGGTCTAGGAGGGGGATGAGGCTAGGGGAGAGCAGCTGCAGACTTGCAGCCACTCCAAATTGCAGCTGAATACCCCAACCCCTGGACCCAACACCAAATGTCTGTTGTGTCCAGGGGACTCACTATAACTCATAGCACTTCCTGCAAAGCCCCTGGTTCCATGCGGTGGGAGAGAGAACCCCCCATCCCCATTCAGTCCCTACATGGACCATGTGAGCTCCCCTGATCCTGCCAAGCCCTCCCAAACCTCAGCAACCCCCACACAAACCCTGCCTAGCCCCCCCCAACCCCTCTGTGTACCCCCCCCCAATACCCTCCTGGAACCTGCTTGCCCCCAAGTCTCCCACTAGCACCCCCATCGCAATTTACCTTAGATTGTGTGACTACTGTTAACACCATCTAACCTCTCCCTAAATCTTCCCGAATGTCTGTACACACCCGAAGACACAAGTCTAGAGCAGACTGTTCAAGAAAAAAGCACTGTGAAGCAAGTCTGGACCCAGGTGGATTTAATTAGAGACCTAGCTGCCCCTCCCAGCCAAACACAGACATATACACATGGTCTCCAACAGACCAATCAGCTTAGGTGAGGCTGCCTGTTACAGCCCCTGGCAGTAACAAGCATTAAAAAAATGCCTGTCTTGCCTAGTTCTTGACCAACATCACTATATTATTAATAATAATTCACAATTAAAATTATCTTTCAGTTAGGCAATGGGTTCCTCAAGACAACTTTGAGTGCTATGTGTTTCTACAGTGCCCAAATCCATGGGGTCCTGGCTTCCAGGAAGACTGAGGAACAAATACCAGTTAACACCACCATTTGCTCTTCTTTCCCTATGGAACTCAACAGTTTCTACTGCAGCACTATTGCAAGCTCATATCCACTAATCCAGTGGTTCTCAACATTTCTTTGTACTAGGACCCCAGCCTAGGAACCCACATTCCCAACCCGCTGCCCCTCACCCCCAGGCCCCAACCCCCCCAGTGAGTGGGACAAGTGGGTATATGGGACGAAGCCACATGTGTGGGGGGGGGAAGGAAGGGGGGGACACGAAGCAGCCCCTTGCAGTCTGGAACTCTGCCAGCCTGCAAGGAAAAAGCCACGGTTTCCCATGTCTTTCTCCCATTGTTTAAATTGGTTGATCCATTTTTAAAGTTTATTCACAAACTTTTCAAATATTCTTGTGACCCACTGATGCAGAAGCCCTGCACTTACCACTTACTCCTGCCCAGCACAGCCCCAGCCTGGAAATTTAGCAATGAAATTAACTTGCTCCTTCTCTCCCTTTCCATGCCACCTGTTTCGAACTTACCTGGGCACTCCAGATTGTAAGCCCAGCCAATCAGAAAACTGCAGTCCCACAAGTCTCTGCTCCTGATGTGTGGCTCTTCTGCACCTCATTTCTTCTCTCTTCCTTCTGTAATTGGAGTCAAGCACAGCAGGGAAGACAAGTGATCCATAGACTGATTCCTAAAAAGACTCTGTCCAAGGGGCAGGACACACAGTGGGCAGCAGGCTGTGAAGCAAGATACAGAAGTGGGTGGGTTGTTAATGTGTCTTGGGCTAGTTGAGGCCAACCCAGTAATAGCTAAATATCAAGGTAGATATGTCCTAAATTCTTGATAAAAGAATGTACTTAAAATAGTGCTTGTTTTACAAGTGGGGAAACTTAGGCACAAGACAGTGAAGCAGTTTACCCCAAGTCACTCAGCTGTTTGACAGCAATAGAACTAGGACCCTCAGTTCCCATTCAGGACCTTAAGAAAGCATCAGTCTTATTATAGTCCCATTCTTTTCCTAATAAATATTGCATTCTTAAAGACTTTTTGGTTGCTGATTTGCAGTTGGGGAAAAGGAAATGTGTGAAATATTTGATAGTCTTGCAGTTATCTTGATTTATTTTTAGGTGCTGAATTTATTTAAGCAAGCTCTCTTGTCACTTTTCACTTTGAAGCCTTTTTAAAAAATATGCCGTCCTTTTCCATTACAGCTTTTTCCTCCTTCCAGGCTGCTGTTAATACTCCATAGCATGGTGTTTTCGCACAGTTGCATCTCCGCTGTTTTATACAGCGCTGTGCTGCATTATAAATCAATGTCTGGCAGAATGTGAGACACCACGGGGCAGATTCTCAGCTGATGTAAATTGTCACAGCTCCTCTCAGCTAAGTAGCTGCCCCAGGTTTTGCCATTGACTTTGCTGAGAACAGATTCAAACCCTCAGACTCTCTGTATTTCCAGAGAGGTATCTTTCAGGTTATAATCAAGCCCTTTGCAGTTGAGAGAGAGATAGCAGTAACAAGCTTCCCAGCATTCATTGCCCTGTTCTCTGTCAATTTAGAGGCAACACTTGTGCATTTGTGTTTGTGCAGTAAAGATTCATCACCTCTTTGGGTCACTTGCCTTGTCGGCTCCACACGCACATGCATGCACGAACACGCGCGCGCAGAAGGGAAAAAAAATGAGCTCCAGACACTTCATTCATGTCAGAACTCAACAACTTTAACAGCAGAAATATTCTGCAGTCACTCATGAAAAGAAATTTTTAATAATAAATATCTAACAATTAATGGGCTGGTAGCTGCAGTTGTCTTGAGGGCATAATATCTAATTTCCTTGCAATGTTTCATATCCTTACTTTTCACGCTGCAACAGTCTATCATTAAAACCGAATGCAGGTTTCTATCACTTTTATTTATTTTTCAAATCAACTTATAAATCAGTGCCAGCCCTTGTTACAGATGAGTTCCAATAAATTATCGGCTGTGGACAAATTCTGAATGTTAAACATTCTCTTTTTTTCTCTTCTCTCTCCTTTTCTCATTTTCTCTCTCTCTCCTACTTACTGAGCTGCTGTACAGCCCTCTTGGCCTAATACCATAGCACTGGCAGGATTTTTCCTTTGAAGAAAATCTTGCTTCTTAATTGCATGCAATTTGAATAATGTAAAAAAGCATTTATTTTTCAGAAAAAAAGATGTAATTTTTTTCTAAAAAATTAATTTTAAGACATTTATTTCTCAGAGAAAAATAAATGCAGTACTTGAAGGAAGTGCCTGTTGTTTTATACAACAAGATCTACTTTTCTGAGCTTCATCAGAGAGAGGCCTGACTTTCTTACTTCTTGCTGGCGGAGAAAACTGATAAATCCATTTTTAATCCTCATCTATTTACGCCATCTTAATTCTGTTTCCAAAATGTCATGTCATTTTTCATGAAACATCTCAGAAGGGCTAGTACTAACTTTTTGCATGACTGAGTGATGGACTGCTTCATCACTTCTAAGCTGAATTGTTGGCATTTGTAATATATTGAAATTTTGACATGATGTTTCCTGTTAAGTTAATCTACAGTTTTATCTTTCATATTGCTTCATGCTAATAAGAGATTCATCATTATCATTGGAAAAAATGGCCTTTTAAAAATACCCTAGTTTGCAATGGTCTAAACCCATCATATGACAATGAAGGAAATTAGCTAAATTCACTCAATTAGGAACTTCTTTTCAGGTTGCTCATCTCATTGCAATCATGAACATCAGTATAAATCAATATGCCAAACACATTTAAGTTAGTTAATAACTGGAAAATCAGATGCTGACTTTAAAAAAGCTATTTTCATGATACTCATCTACTTTTCTCTCTCTGTGTCTCTCTCTGTGTCTCTCTCTGCTTCTTTTCCCATATTTGCTTTCTCCCTGACACCTCATAACTGCTCTCAGTTTATTTCCTCTTTTAGCCAGACATGCCAAACCTCTCCAGCCTAGAGAATTTGATAGCTATATTTTACCTTTAAATATTCATTTGTTTTCTAACCTATTGTCTGAACCATAAAAGACGATCAGGGGAAAAATCCAGTGCTGGTATTTCTGTCTGATTTTCAACTTGAAAGCAGCATCTATTGCTCTTGGTCCACATTGGTTATTTTAACAGGGTCTTTTTTCCCACTATAAAAATGAAAAAATTCTAACTATTATCAGAATGTGGCAGTACCCTTATGTGTAAGAAATAGTGTGGCTCTGAGACCATCTACCTTTACTGGCTGGTAGGCATCTTCAGATTATTTATACATTGTGCAAAAGGCAGGAAAACATTTCAGACATGACAAAATTGTGTTTAGATAAAAGCCTGATTAACGACTGTACAGCAGCTGCGGAAGCTCTTTTGTACTTTTTCAGATTGAATCAGCTACACTTAGTTATTTACCATACATGGCCAGCTACTGGCCTTCTAGAAAAATGCAGTCCAGCCAAGGAATGAATTTGAGCAAAATATTGACACTCAAGAGAGATTAGGATATTCCTGAGAAGCCCATCAACTAAGAAATTCCTGATATGAGTATCACCTTCAATAGGTGATGCTGCTTCTATTTGATCTTAAGGAGCCCCTCATATAACAAGGTTAATGCAGAATGGGCTGACCCTTACCTAACCACTCCCTGGTAGTCTCATCTTGCCCTTTCTTGCCTACTACATCTGGAACATCTACCCTGTTGTGGCAAATCAAGCTTCCATCCTGCACATTTCCACTCGGAACGAATAGCCTGTCAGGCTTAGCCCACAGTTGCCCTATTCATATATAAAGGCTACTAGTTTGTTGTTTCCCACTGGTCTCAGAAAAGTGGTGCTCAATCTTTTAAATCCCACAGGCTAAATGAGTGATGCAGGGCCAGTCCAGGAGCCAGATCCCTTACAGAGTCAGCTCCTGGATCAGGTCCCATGCTGCGCCAGCACTGTATATCTGATCTAGCATACAGGGCTATGCTATCTGGCCTGCTGGGCTCCAAACAGGCCTTTTAGCAGCAGGCAAGTGGCAATTAACTCTGCTACTGCTCCCCTGCCACCAAATTTTTGGGTCCATGGGGGATCCAGTGGGTTGGATTACAGGGTTTCAAGGCCCATATCTGGCCCATGACGGGGGATTGAGCATCCCTATCTTAGACTGTCACGGCATGGGTCCTTACTCCAGCCAGACTCGTTACAGCCCTAACTACCTTGGTAGCAAGTAACAAATACAGAAATCAATAGATGAACATAGACAGGTCACATGGTCTCCCTCTGTCTCAATATATAGTGCTGTGTGTTCTGTAGAAACAGTTATTTCACAGTATCACTCATTATTCCCTCACAAGCATGATTGACAATGGGAATTCAAGTTACCAAAATCTCTAAAATGGGGGACAGTACAAATAGGTGCCAGATGAGCTTTCCTAGCTTTCCCTGACCTAATAAATTTAATTGAGTCCATTTACACTCTTAATGTGATAAGAAAAGCTGCCTAAAATAAGGATTGAGCTAGGAAGGCACAGCTCACCATTTTCCTTTGGATGCATATTTTAACTATGGTCCCAAGGATGAAAGGCAATTGCTCTTTTTCATTGCCATGCCTAGATCAACTACAAATAGAAAGGGAGAAAAACCTTTCTCATTCTTTCCAAAGGAGACTTTGTGGGTTTATTTCCCTCAAGTGCATGGCTGTTTTTAATAGAACTGACAGAAGGGCATAATTGAAAGTTTATACATCTATTTAAATTCTGCAATGGGTAAGTTAGCTAGGACAGACTTCTTAACTTGTACTTTGGAAGAGTCAGATGAGACAGGTACCAAGCAGCAGAGCAGTGGGGCCCAGGGGCAATACCTAGCAAGGATCCGTGGAAGGTAGCTCATACTTACACCAATTTGCAGTCCCAAACTTCCCTGGTACCCTCTTCCCAAGAAACCTCCTCCTTACCTAGATAAGTTAGGTAGTTTGTCATCTCACACAGCAGGGAATTTGGGGCGTCAAAGACTCTTCTGATGTAAAAGTGGAAAATACCAAGGATGTTAACTTACTTGGGCAGACCATTTCAAAAACACATGCATTCTGATCTGCTATCTTCCACCTCCTGAACAAGGGAACAAGTGTATTTGGTTGAAGATAAAAGGCAAAAAATAAAGCACTGATATAATAATGGAGACTTATTATAGGCTACCAAGTTAGGAAGAAGAGGTGGATGAGGCACTCCTTAAAGTGGTAACAAAATTATCCAAAAGTTATGAAATGTTACTGACAGGAGACTTCAGTTTTCCAGGCATCACTGGAAAAACAATACAGCCAAACATAAAATGTCAAGCCAGTTCCTAATTTATGTGGAGAACAACTAGGCGATTATCTATCAACTAGGGGATTACCTATCTTTGATTTAGTCCTGACCAATAGTGTAGCAAAACCCCCAGTTTTTCTTTTTTTTCTTTTAAAATGCATTCCCTCCCCTTCCCCAACCATTTCTGACTTTTTCTTTCCCTCTCTAGTCCCTATAGATAAGTATAAGTGAGCTAAGACATAGGATAATCTTCAGCATTTTATTTCGGTAGCAAGTTGTATTTGTTTTGTTTTTTCTCCTTTATATTGTATAATTATTATGTTTATGTTGCTTTTTACTATTTTATATTACTGTTTTACTGGTACTATATGATTTAGGTTGACATATGTAAGTTAGCATAAGTCATGTCAAGTTTCCTGTCCCCAGGCCCGGTTGTGTAACCTATGACTCAGACTACCCCTCCTATGAAACTTGGTTCCTGAATGGATGGGGATGAATGAGGGTGCTTGAGAAACAATGGCAGTAGGTCTAAAAATAGCTCCCTCTGAATGACCGAACTATCAACACCAATACCTGGACCAACAACCCAGCCCTTGGAACTACCCTCAGCATTCAAGAAACAAAAGATGAGACAACCCACCATTGTGCCAGACTGCACATGCTCAGTAAGAACACCTGGAGCCCTCTAGGACAGGACTGACATTGCCTCCCCTAGGAGATTAGAGGTAGTCTGCCCCATAACAGTGGTAGTGAAGACTGACTTCTTTGGACACCCTCTCCATCTGGACCAGCACCATGCCACACCACCTATCCACCCAGAAGCCCAGCTGGCAACCCCACTCTGGACAACACTTACTGGACAAGGACCCCTTTCCAGCCTGGATAGGTAACAATCACCCCCACCCCCTCTTCAACCAAGGACTTGGACTCTGCTTCTCTTCCCCACCTGGACTCCAACCCTTCCACTGAGTCCCTTTCTCCTGCTGCCATTGTGAGTGCGCTCGCGTGTGTCTGTGAACCAATAACTTCATGGGGCTGTGTAGTGTGT
Organism: Crocodylus siamensis; assembly: GCF_052110815.1. Classification (NCBI taxonomy): domain Eukaryota; kingdom Metazoa; phylum Chordata; order Crocodylia; family Crocodylidae; genus Crocodylus; species Crocodylus siamensis. Next base: position 128,793,670 of record NC_143397.1, on the reverse strand, counting down.
TGTCTGTTATTTGGACCCCGAAGTTGGGTTTTGCTTTACTATGGTTTGGCCCTGCTCCAATCTCTGTTCCTTGCCCCTCTAACTTCTGTCTCATTCCTCCCTCTCCTGCTTCTGGCTCACCGCCACCTCAACACCTGTCCTGAGCTCCTCTCTGCTTCCAAACCCCCTGTTTCTTTGCCACTGTCTTATCCCCACTGCCTTTTCCTTTTCCCCTCAGCAACCAGGTTTCTGCCTCAGTTTCTTTCCTGGCTGTCTCCTCCTTGCCACCACTTATCTGCCCCCCCCCAAGTATCTCAGCTGTCTGCCTCAGTTGCCAGCCCCAGTCTACCTTAAGTAAACCCAAGCTTCAGTTCCTCAGCCAGCTTCTCTGCAGTCCACTGATTCTAATCCCAGTTCTGGCAACTTTCACTCCCTACACTTTAACTCTCACTGTCACGTGAACCTTCCCCCAAGTATCTCAGTACCCCAAGCACATACATACACACTGTACCATCCAAATTAAGAACTAACCTTTGTGTATATGTAGGCGGGTTGTATGTGTGTGAACTGGTGAGTGTGTGTATATATATATATGTCATTGTATGCATGATTTACAAATTAGTGATCTATGTCTAACTTTTGGGGTGTATAGTGTATGTGCTTGAATTGGTGATAGGTATACATGTGCCTAGGCTGGTTTGGATATGTATGTGCCTGAGCTGGTAGTGTGTGCATGTATGTGCGTGTTTGTATATGTGCAATTGTGTCACACCCTCCTGTCTAACAGCACAATATTGAGATCCTGAGAGTTGGCCTGATCCCACAGGGGAACAATAGGGAAAAAATGGAGAAGAATGAGAAGGTGATGGGAAACTTAAGAGGAATTGATCACAATATGATAAAATTCATGATCCTGAAATGGGGAAAGCATGAGGTCAGCAGAACTAAGACACTAGGCGAGTGTCTACACATGTCCTTTTGGAAGTACTAAATCACTAAGCAGTAACAGCTGGTATTGCGCCATGCGTGCTGTGCACAGTTATTTTTAGCAGCTACTTCACTGTAGCAGCGGGGGAGTGTGTCGCTACAGTGAAGTAGCCGCTGGTCACGTGTAGACCCCCACAGATGCTATGTTGCTGTAGCATGTTGCTGCTGTGACATAGCATCACATGTAGACATGCCCTAAGTTTCATAAAGGTAGATTTCGACTGACTCAAGGAGATAACAGACATGGTGCCATGGGAAAACAGACAGAAAGGTTCCTAGAAGGACTGGAAAATTCTAAAGGAAATTGGAAGCCCCACAAGAAACTGTTCCAGCACAATGGAAGTACAAGAAGAATGACAAGAGATTAATGTGACTGCCAAGTTGCTTCTAGGATGCCTCAAATGCAAAAGAAAAGCATACAGGCAATGGAAAGATGGGCAGGTTGCCAAGGAACCACTAGGGCTGTGTGAAACGGCTGTGTTTCAGCCATTTCAGAGGACAGTGATTCATTTGGTGTTTTGGATCACTGCCCTGTTTCATTTTAGCCAAATCTGTTTTGGAGATTTGGCTCTGAATCTATTTCAAAAGGGCTGCAAGGGAAGTTTTGCACAGCCCTACCCAGGCAGGCAGGGCTGCCAGGCTGGGATCAGGACGGGGCTGTGGGTGGCTCATCTGGGGGAGGAGAAGGCTGCTGCCCTCCATGCAGGTGAGTGGATCTCTGATCCCTGTCACACCAGGTCATAGGGCAAGGAAACAGTGCAGAGCGGTGAGTAAGCCTGCTGGTCCCTGCCACATGACTCAGCTCCACAGAGAGCAGAGATCTGTGCCAGGGTCTCCTTGCCACCACTGCTCGCCCTGCACTGCCCCAGCAATATGGGACTGCTCGGGACAGGCAGTGGCAGTGAGGAGACCCCACCATGGATCTCTTCTCCCTGCAAAGCCAGGTCATGTGGCAGGGCAGTGCTGGTCCCTGCCACGCGACCTGGCTCTGCAGGGACCAGAGATCTGGGGCTGCATGAAGTAGGCAGCAGTGGGGAGGAGACCCTGGCATGGATCTCTGCTCCCTGAAGAGCCAGGTTGCCTGGCAGGGATTGCCCAGCCCCCAGTTTGGTTCTTAACTCCCAGTTCAATTCCCCAGCTCTCTGATCATTCCCCCAGCTCTTCCTGGAGAGCATGGGCCCCCAGATCTGTGCACAGGGTTTTAGCAGGCTGCCACTGCAGGCTGGGGCCAGCACTAGCAGCCTCAACCTACAGTGGCAGCCTGCTGGATCCCTGTACACAGATTGGGGGTTCGCACCCCCTGGAAAGAGCTGAGGAAATGATCAGAGAGCTGGGGGAAGTGATCAGAGAGCTGGGAATCAAGCTGGGAGCTAGATGTTAATATCAGAGCGGTTCTTTCCCCTCCCTGTTAGTTTTTGCTTCTGCAAGCCCAGCTCCAAAACTCTGAAATTCTCTGCAACATTTCCAAAACGTTTCAGAGCCTTCCAATTCATTTCAGAGCTGTTTTGGAGCCTTCTGTTTTGATTCAGATTCAGTGTTTCAGGTGCTGAAATAGCCCGAAGCACCTCTGAAATGAAACAGCTGCTGAAATTTCACATAGCCCTAGGAACCACCCCAGAAAATAGCAAGAACCTTTAGGGACAGAGGTTAAAAATGAGCTGCATATGGTGAGGGAGGTTAAAGATAACAAGAAGTTCTATAAATGTTTTGGCAAGAAAAGATTGAACAAGAAAGCTGGAGTCCACTGTTAACTAGGAAGGGGGGAACTATTAACAAAAGATACAAAGAAGGTAGAGCTACAGCTACTTTGCCTCAGTCTTCACAAAAAAATTAAGCTGTGTCCAGACACCTAATAAGGACTATTTGGGTAAGGAAGAAGAAAAGCCAAGGGATGAGATAGCGAAAGATACAGTCAGAGGGGCTTTTGATGGATTCAAGTCATCAGTGCCTGATGAACTTCATCCCATGCTACTGAAGGAACTGTCAGAGGAGATCTCAGAGCCCTTAGTAATTATATTTACAAAATGCAGGAGCCAGGCAAGGTACAAGACCAGAGGACTGGCATAGGAGAAACACAGTGTCCCTCTTTAAAAAATGCAAAAAGGAGGGCCTAGGGACCTATAGACTGGTTAGCCTCACCTCAATACCCAGGAAATTACTGGGACATATCATAAGGAAGACCATTTGCAATCATGTGGAGGAAGAAAGGCTGATCACAAGCAGCCAGCATGGATTTAAAAAAAACAGATGGTGCCAAACATCTGCTGTCCTCCTTGACAAAGTAACTAGTTGGGTGGATGAAGGGAACGCTGTGGATACAGCATATCTGGACTTCAGCAAGGCTTTTGACAAAGCCCAGCATGACCTTCCAATAGACAAATTGGATAAATATGGCCTAGACAAAAGGTGGTTAGACAACTGGCTCAATAGCTGCAAGCAAAGGGTAATTACAAATGGATTTATGTCAGAATGGCAGGTTTTGATGCTGACAGATGCAACATGCTACATATCTGGAGGAATAATCAAAAATGCAAATACAAAATAGATGACGCTTGGCTGGATGGTAGCACTATGCAGAAGGATCCAGGATTTTGTTAGAGCACAGACTCTAGATGAGTCTGTAGTATGACAAGACTTATGAGGAGAAGATGAAAGACCTAAGGTTATTTAGTCTGGAGAAGAGAAGAGTAAGGGGGGATTTGATAGCAGTCTTCATATACCTGAAAGAGAATTACAGAAAGGATGGAGATGGGCTCTTCTCTGTGGCTGTAGGGGACAGGACTAGGAGCAATAGCCTCAAGCTAGTGTATGTGTATAGAGTTGGGCCCAGAGGGAAGCATTCTGAGAGCTCTGTGAACATAGGTAGGGTCAGGGATGCTGTGGTTGACTGTCCTATTGAAAACATTAACTGATCAGTGCCATGTGAGCTCTGGTTTCTATTGCTAAAGAGACCCATGCATTCTGCTCTAATCACTGACTAGGAGGAAGACATTACAAAGGGTGTTGGATACATCCAGAGGATCTAGAGAAGGTGAATTTAACCTTTGGCGAACCGCTCGGAATTCAAGAAGTATCAGGGATGGTGAAACTGGTTAGCAGCTTATTTGCTACTCACAAGTGATATAATATATATGTGTATGTGTTTTGACTCTGAATGCTGAGGTGGGGTTATAGGTTACTTTCCATTTTCATGTCATTTATTACAGTAAAAAGATAAATTTGGAATTTCTGTTGTGTATTATTATTCACTGGGGAAAATCTGTTGCTAGGTATTCTACATTCACTGCTGGTGTGTGGGTGTGTATGTGTAGTGAACCCACAGTGGTTGGGCATTGGGTATTCCATAGCCACGTACACATACAGGTAGGCTAGTTATTATGGCCACTTAGTGCTTATTAGCCTGCCTTAGGGATCAAGGTTATGGTTACAATGCTTTTGGTTAAGGAAACAGCCCATGAGGAGCCATGCAGCGCATCTAAGGCTGCTACTCCCCAGTTGAGTAAGCTTTTCATTTGGGCATGCCCTAAGATATTATGAACAGATAAATAACAAACTCACACCCAATTGACTAACAAAAATTGATCTGAATTATTGGTCCTGAATTATAAGTAGCCTAATTTTTGGCTACATGTGCTCAGCCACATAAAATCAGGCCACTTTTATTTAGATGTTTAAATATCAATTTAGGTGCCTGACCTCAAACCCAAAGTTTTAAAAAAATTCACCTACATTAATATCTGATTCATAATACTTCCTTTCTCAATCTTTAGAACTACTTGTGTATCTCTGCTATATGTTACAGGGTTATCCAGTACTCAGACCAGGGAGGATGTGAGTCAGGATTCCTGGGGCTCCTATACACATACAGGGAGCTGGGTGCAATGCACTGGAAATCCAGCACCTCAAAGAAGACTTGATTAATCGAGTCTGCTGGAGCACTGAAATAAACGTGCTCCAGAAGACACTGGCATCACAAGTATTAGCACCCCCACATTAAAAAATGGCAGCAGGGTGCTTTAAACTCAAGCTCGTTTGATGAGCTTTAGTTCAAAGCACCCTACTACCATTTTTCAGTGCAGGGGATGCTGATACACATGACACTAATTGAAGTGCATGTGTGTTGTGTCCGTTCCCCCACCACCTCCCAGAGCATGTGTAAGAATGCCTTTGGGTTCTGTTCCTGTATCTCCCATTGATTCAGCGGGTAGGGCTGTGCAAAACAGCACCACTTCAATTTGACTTCCATTCCAACATTTCAATGGGACAGTTTTGTTTTGAGATTCGCTTTGTTTCGAAACCGCTGTTCCATTTCATTTTGTCAAAACTGTTTCGCTGTTTCGATGCTGTTTCAACATTTTGCCCATAGGCTATAATGAGGAAGCATGAAACTGCCTATAACTTTGTAATTTCTTGCCTAATTCAGATAAAGCTTTTAGGGATCATAGCCCCTTATGAGGGCATGAAGCCTGCCAAGCTATCAAGGAGATAGGTGCAGGGGTTTCTGGGAAACTGCACCTCAAGCTGCTGACAAGCAAAACTCGTGACAAGGATGACAATGTGTGTATGTTAAAGCATGCCCTCATTGGCACTGGGGCCTCTACATGACACGCTAGTGTGCCCCAATGATGCATCCTTCTCCCCTACAGCCTTAGTCCAGTCCACCACTTTAAATGACAACAGATAAAATAATAACTTAGTGAGCAGCAGCACAGTAGCACCAGCAGCTTCTCAGGCAGCCAAACTGTGACAAAGCCTTTCTTTCCTCTCCTGCAGGAGCTTCTTCTCCAGCAACTGCCAGAGAAGTCTCCCTGCCAGCCCCAGCCCTGGGGCTTAGATGTGCCATGGGCCCTGAGTTCTTCTGGTCAGGTGCTAGGGATGTTGGTCTAAAGACATGGCACTGGCAGACAAGGTCCTTTCCTTTGGGTCAATCTAATCTGGTATCTCTTAGCAAGCTTTTAGGTTGAAAACCCCTTTGTCAGGCTGAGGAGGCACCTGCAGTTGGTGTGTGTGTGTGTGTGTTGTTCCTGGATGGAAGGAATAGTAAAGAAGTTGGCATGCAGTGTAGGCAAGAAACCCAGTCAGTGAAAATAGAAATGGAGGCATCAGGGGTGAGGGACAGGCTGGGGTGGGAGGAGGAAGGGAGATTTAGCAGTGCAGGTAAAAGTGAAGAGGTACCTGGGGAGTCAGAGGTACCTGGGGAGTCAGAATTCCACTGTCTTCCTCCTTCCCCATAGCCCCAGCCGACACCTTCAAGTTCATTTGGGCATGTGATCTCAGCAGGGACATGTTCTTCCCCTGCTGGCTGGTGATGCAGTGAGTGCTGCCTCTAGCTCTGAGAGCAGGGCATTAAATGGCTTTTAAAAAATGAAGAAAGGAAAGAGGTGCGGATAGAGTGAGGCATTCATTCCATCTGCACCTGGAGCTTAGGGAACCCCAGCAGTGGGAGGTTCACCTTGAGGTACACCATCTGCTCCATCAAACCAGGATCCAAGGAGGTGCAGTGGGGTGTCACAACATCCCCAGCAATGCTGAACACACTCTCGCTTGAACACTGGTCAGTGGACAGGGCAGGTATTCCCAGGCAACCATGGCCAGACCTGGCCACATCTGGCAGCAGCTTGCTCAATAGGCCAAGGGGTCGCACAGCAGTGGCTCCATGTCCCTGGCGAGATAGGCAGTGACCAAGGCCTCAGTGCTACCCGCCTCATGGTGGGGTCTCGTGCCTCTGGACCCCACCATGGAAGCCATGCCCTTGGCCCACATTGGCAGTGCCTGGGGTGGAGGAGGAAACTGTCTGGTGGATGGTGTGCTAGCATGGACAGTGGCTCCCCCTTTTCCACATCCCCCCACCTCCACTGTTCTGCCTCCTTGGCCCTCTTGACCAGCACCTCTGTCCACTGATCCAGGGTTTGGCTGATGCATATGCTGCTCTTCACCCTCAGGTCACACACGGTAGCCAGCACATGGACCATAATAGACCACAAGGGATCAAGCCATTTCCTGATGCTCTTCTTCAGCCACCTCACCAGTGCCAGCACATCTGGTGACAGTGGCTTGCCCCAGCCAGGAACATTGATCCCCTGGAAGCTCTCCATTTGGCTCTGAATTTCCCTCAATACGAGGATCACCTGGCTAAGGAGGACATTGCCAGCACTGAGGGTCTCAGTGGCCTCAAGGAAGGGCTTGAGGACCAATAAGATGTGGGAGATGGTATCCCACTCAGCTTTGTTAAGGGGGCCACCGATCCCAATCTCTCTGAACAAGGCCATCTCATGGATGGCCTTCTGTTTTTCCACCAGGCTCTTGAGCATCAGGTATGTGAAGTTTCACCAAGTCTCCACATCCTGCATGATTTTGTGCTGTGGGATTTTCAGCTCTGCCTGTTTGTCCCACAGCATCTTGCTCCTCTTGATGCTCTAGTGGAAGTAGCCTTCCACTTTCCTGCATTTGGAAATGAGCTTGCCGGTGATGCTGGCACTGTCACCAGCAGCCCTGTCCCCCTCCAAGGCATCCCTGACAATGAGGTGGAACATGTGTGCCACACAGTGGATGCCAACAAAGTTGGCATCATGGACAGCCTTGATCATATTGGCCCCATTGTTTGTGACCATGAGCTGGTGGGTGAGCTCGCCCTTCCTAACAAGCCACCCCTGCACCAAGCAGTTCATGGCCACCATGATCTCCCTTACCATGTGGGACTCATCCATCACTCAGCTTGAAAGAGAGCCTGCTGATGGCCTGACTGGTTGCACCAGTGCCCCATGAGGGAGAAGTAGGTGTGATCTTTACCCCAGCTGCTCCAGATGTCTGAGTTGAAGTATAAGGCCACCTGCAGACCTTCCTTGTGCAGCTTCTCTCTCAAGTACTTCCTGCATGCCTCATACAGGGAGGGCACCACCATGCTGCTGAAGGCAATGCGTGCAGGCACTTGGTAGGAAGGGGCCACAAGCACCATGAGCCACCTGAACTCTGGCCATTCAACTAAGGAAAAGGGCTGGCCATCCACAGCAAGCATCTCCCCAGTGCTCAGGGTGATCTTGCTCTCCTTTGCAATGCACCCCCCTTTCCCCCACTGTTCCAGGGTGGCCTGCCTCTTCTTTGGGGGGACAGGGCTTTCGAGCAAGAGGGGAACTTCCCTTTGGGCATGCTCCCACTGGTGCCTGGCTGAGGAGGAGCAAGGGCAAGGGGGTGGTGCCTGCAGACATGCATCAGCATCCCCATGGTCCTCATGTGTTTTGTTCCCTTGCCCCAGCTGGTTTTGGCTCAGCAATACAGGCAGATAGCATATGTGGGATCATTTGCCAGCTCAAAATGATCCCAGACCACACTACCTGGTCACTTCTTGGTGAGGGTGCATGTGTGGATGCTGCAACTTCCCCCTCCTCAGCAGGCAGAGGCACTGCAACAGGAGGAACAGACTCAGCTGAGCAGCTTGCCTCTGTACCCTCTATCTCAGCCTCCTCTGAAGTGCCTTCTGGGGAAGAAGACATGGCTCCAGGGGAAACTTGAGGGGTGTGGAGCACAAACTCAGGTGATTACCCCTCCCTCCCCATAATTTCCCTTGCTAGGCCACTCGGTTCCAGCTCCAGCTCTTCCTCTGTCACTGGAAGGCTGAGCATGGAAAGTGAAATGGGGGTGGAGAACACTGTCATGCTGGTGCTGCTGCTTGTTGTCATGCTGGTGGCGGGGGGATTATGGCTGGTGCTTTTGGAGGGGATGCAGTTTCAGGCACAGGCAGTGGCACTGGCACTGTTCCCGGTTCCTTGCTGCTTGTGGAAGCCTCATCCCTGCTAGCTGCAGGAAAGAGGCTGCAACTCAGTGACGGGGGGGCAGGGAGAGGAACTTGAACCTCTCCCTCTACCCCCTCTTCTGTCCCTCCCTGAAGGCTTGCCAGCTACCTTTCCACCATGCTTCATGGTATGTTTCATAGTGTCTTGTTTTTATAAAAATATTTAAATGTATCTGTGTTCCTATATAAATTCTATAATATATGTAATATGCCACAAGGTATCAATGTATAGAAATAAAATATAAATGTATCTGTGTTTCTATATAAATTCTATAATGTGTATGTAACATGCTGCAAGGTATAAATGCATAGAAATAAAATATAAATTCTATAGTGTAATATACAATATAATTATAAAATTGAAAATAAATCAATGAATATAATAATAAAATTAAAGGGTCTAGAAGAAAGAAAAATGTATTCTGGAATCCCACTTACTAGGCTAGCAAGTAGGAAAACATTCAAATCAAAGGTGGTAGTAGCCTTCATTGTCTAACGCTCCTGAGCTGCTGGAAGATAGCTCAGTAACTGTCAGACCTCAAGGGAGAAAGCAGGTCAGTTTAAAGAATGCTGCCTTTTATGCTGTTTTTCCATCCCCCTCCCAGATCACTGAGATTGGAAAGGGACCTCAGGGAAGGATCACAGTCACTGGCCAGCTACACAGTCAATATAAGAGCAGTCCTTGCCCCCTCTTCCTCTTTCTTACCTCTCCTTTGCCTTACTTTCTGTTTCCCTGCAGACAAGCCCAGCTTGAGCTTCGAAACTTGAAATATTTTGAAACTTTCAAAATGTTTTGACTGCCCTCGTTTCACTTCATTGCTGTTTCAAAGCCCTTCATTTTGTTTTGATTTAAATGTTTCAAGCTCAAAACAAGTCAAAACAGCATCAAAATGAAACTGCCAGCAAAATTTCGCACAGCCCTGGTATGCATACATGTCACAATAATCCACCAAGTTGTTATACCCTGTTTCTGAGTAGAACTTCTTAGCCTGAGGGGAGCACAGTGCTAATGCAGCTGTAATGCTTTTGGTACTCAAGTTTGGTCAATGGCAGCTAGCTCAGGTATCTCTGTCAAGCACTGCATTATGCCCAAAATAAAGTCTAAGGCAAGTCACTCTCTTTCCCCAGCTAGTATGCAGACTGGAAGAGAGATGTTGGATAGCATTCCTTAGGCATGCTGTGAGGCCTAATTAAATCACAGCTTTGAATTATTTGAATGAAAGGTGATATAGAAAGTGAAAAGTATTATTTTTATTTTACAGGAGCCCATCTTATTGTTTTAATGAACACTGGGCCTATGTTTGGCTGAAGACTGCTTTCAAATCTTTCTAGATGAGAGTTCTGTTAACGCACAGATGAACAGGTCACCCTATTCTTGGAGAAGAACTCTTTATCATGTTAATGATACATTCACACTAGTGGCTTCTCTGTGCTCTGGAGAAATATCAGGTTTTGATTAGTACTTAATAAAAATGGCTTCATAAAATATGTGAAAATATTCATTGTTCCTGAGTAAGAGGAGATAAAATCAAAGAGCAGGCTTCTAAAAATTCAACCTTTTGTGGGTGCCAAATATGGATATCCTGAAGACTTTGTTGGGATAGTGTTTATGAGGGCCACCCAGCCCACAGGGATATTGAGCTAAATCTTCAGATTCTGAAGCGCTTAAGCCTCCATGAACAGATGGATTTCCTTCCAAGTTCTGCTACCTTTTAGATATTTATATCAGGGTTGTCCCACATCTGGCCCATAACAGGTTAAATGCAGTCCATGAGCTGCTGCACATCCTATTATGCTCACTCCCTGAGTGGTAACAGGTAGGATTGTGCTACCCATACGGTATTGGTGGCATGCAGACGGGACAGGGAGGAGACTCGCCAGCCAATGGCAGCAGCAGAGGGTGGTGGAGGGGCTTGCACTGTCCATGTGGCAGCAAAAAGGCTCATATAACATAGAGGCTGTGTGTGGTAGGGAGGCCTGGGAGCCCCCACAGCATGCAACCTCCATGGTATGTGGTCCGTGACCTGTGCTGTGTGAGGTCCCTGGCTACTTTGAAGTTGGATAGCCCTGTTCTAAATAAATGCCAGGTTTCCAAACATTCTCAGCAGCTTCCTTTGAAGCATTCAAAATTGCTCAACAATCCATAGTAACATAACTCGGGTGGGGCAACCAAAGCAGTTGCCTTGGGTGCCAACTTCCTGGGTGGGTTGGAAGAAAACGCTGTTGCTGCAGCTGTGTGACCATGCAAGTCCACAGCAGCAGCTGGAAGTTGCTTCTATGTCCACAGTATAGCTGCCCAGCTGTTTTGTTACATTTAGCAATCCACATGTATCTTCCAGTAATTTATGCCAGTTGAAGATCAGCCCTCAAGCCATTTATTATGGTCCCTAACAGAAGCTGAGCCACTTTGGATATCTGGCCTGAAACACAGAGTCATCCATAGAGGTGGGAAGCGTGAGTGACCCCTCAGGGCACTGTTGTCAGGGAGGTGCCACACACACACACGCACATACTTTGCCTTGCCCTGCTGCTCATGTCAGGCAGGAGCCTTTGGAGGATTTTGGTGGCAACTAATCCTAGGGCAATGCAGCATGGCCCACCCCATCCCTCCCAGCCAGGCCCTGAGCTGCTTGGATCCAGCCAGCCAAGGCAGTGAGATAAAAAGCCCCCAGGTGGTGGCAGAGGTGGTGGTGGTCACTGCCAAGTAGCATGATGGGCTGAGAAGAAGTCACTGAGGGTCAGGCTAAGGGCATGAGAGTGATGCCAAGTAAGAAGGCAACACAGCTGGGCATCCCTCAGCTTGTGTGCCAAGGGCTTCGTCATCACCAACCTGCTGGGCCTAGTGGTGGAGCCGCAGCCATCCCCAGCCACAACTATCACTGCTGAGGGCCAGGGCATGGGTGGCCAAGCAGAGCTGGGCAGTGGTGCCCTGCCACTGAGGCTGGGCTTCCTTTGTGATCAGCCCGGCCTGCTGCTCACCCACCTGCCCTTCCTGCCACCCCACACCAACCCCCCCCAGCCCCACTGTCTAGCACCAAGCCAGCATCTTGCGTCAGCAGACACACTCTGTTCTACAACAGCCCACAAGGTTCCCAGTCACCCACAACCACTGAAGTATGCGTGCCCTTCATGTACACACCCTCCCCACACACACCCACACACTGACCCTCCCACACATACACCCACCTCCACCACACACACACACCCACATACCCCTCCTCCCACACATAACTTCGCCCCCCACCACCCACACATACCCCATGCCCACACCCTATGCACAAGATATTCCACCAAAGGCAGGGGCCTGTCTTTTGTACAAATGAAGGAAAGGAGAAAAATTATATACCTGATGGCCCAAGTGAGAAGAACCTTTTCTTCAGAGATCTTTTGTGTCTCTTATATACATTGTGTGTCAGGAAGGACATTTTTGTTCTAAGAGTTTGATCCAAAGGCCACTGAAATCAATGAAAAACTCTCTTGAACTTCAAGCTCTAAGTTAGGAAATAATTTAATTCTGACTGAAGGTAGTCTGACAGCAGGATTTTTCAAAGCAGCCTGTTGTCTTTTTATATGCAATTTCCCCCTTTTTTTTTCCGTATTTTAGAACCCAATGTTCACTATTCTTCCAGCACTTTTCCAATGATCTGCTTTACTAAGCTTTACTACATCATTCTCAGTGATGTATCTTCATAATTTATTTTGTTTGTTTCTGCAGTCCACTTGATCAAAAAGAATGTGAATGCCCAGTTGGCTTAATAGATAAAGGGGTATCTTAGAAAAACTTCTTCAATTTAATTTCCTTACACTGAGTTTTAAAGATTCACATTCTTATTTTTAAAACACACACATGTTAGCAATATTTGTAAATGTTAACAAAAAATATTTTTCAGCGCTTCATTCCCCTTCTACAGTTGAGGAGAGGACGGGTGGAAAGCATAAAGATCAGCTTCCTGAGGAAGCAAAACATGGAAGGGTCACATGTCAATGTATGAACACATGGTATTGAAGGTCAAAAGGCATGTAGGGCTCCCTTCTCACTTATTTTATTTTTTTAAAAGCACAAGACGTATTGGTATTGTCTGACCAATAGTTTACCAATACATCCAAACAGTGCAACTACTTCTGAACAAGTGACTGGTAATTTCAAATCAGAGAAGTGGAACATTTTATGATCAGTCTAGATGAATCTGTTAGATGTTTTGTTGCAATGTGGGAGAATTTTGTTATTCAGGCTGCAGATTGTTTCCCATTGTGTGGAAAAGAGGAATTTTGGTTTTTACCAAAATAAGTTGGTTAACCAGGTTTTGAGCATAATTTAACAAAGGTGCCAGACAAACACAGGCCTGTACTACTCATTCAGATTTTAAAAGGATGTGGAAAAGCTTGAGAGAGTCCAGCAGAGAGCCGCATGCATGATCAGAGGACAAGAGAATAGGTCATATAAAGAGAGGCTGAGAGCCATGGGACTTTTCAGCCTGGAAAAGTGCAGGCTCAGGGGGACCTGGTGGCAGCCTAGAAGTATATAAGGGGTGTACATCAAGATCTGGGGGAACAACTGTTCACCAGAGTGCACCCAGAGATGACAAGATCAAATGGTCACAAACTCCTCCAAGACAGTTTTAGGCTGGACAAAAGGAAAAACTTTACTGTCCGAGCCCCCAAGGCCTGGAATAGACCGCCTCCAGAGGTGATGCAAGCACTCTAGGCTCTTAAGAAACATTTGGATGTCTAGCTTGCTAGGATCCTTTGACCCTAGCTGACTTTCTGCCCGTTGGCCAGAGGGTTGGACTCAGTGATCTTTCAAGGTTCCTTCCAGCCCTAATGTCTATGAAATCTCTGAAATCAAATTAAAGAACTCCATAAACTGTTACTTCGTAACTGTCACAAGATTGCCAGTCTATTACAATAGCAAACTAGCATGTTCTGGTTTTACACAGTTTTACGTTTCCCTCTTGTAATAATGTCAGCCATGTATTTAACAGATCTGCCTGAGATTCCATTTAAAAAAAAAAAAAACATTTTTGCCAAAGTATTTGAAACTTTCAAAATGAAAAAAAAAAAAGAAGTGCAAGCAAGTCAAATTATTGGAAGGAGGCTGTTCCTAGGCATTGTTGGGTTCAAAGTGAGGTGCACATTCTGGTTGTGATGTTCTGAATAGATGAACTTCTGCTCTGAGGGGCTCACCACCTTCCACACTCTGTGTGGTCTGTGGGACAGCTCTAGCAAAGCTGACTGTCCCAGCAATACCTGAATGTACTAGTATCTGTGTAGTCTGTGAGAAGTCAGAGTGCTCAGCATCTCTTGAGAGATATTCAACAGCTAGTGGGAGGGAATGATTTATTTCTGGTTTAGCCCATGGAGCTTCCATTCCAGCTAGCTGCCCTGCTCTCTGTCTTTTTTTTTCTTTTTTCATTCCCACAATACAACCAAATAGAACCAGGGTCAGATGCAAATGATACTATGCTGATGCTTTTCTGATATATCTTTCTGTTTCAGCTTACTGGTGTGTGTTTGCTTGCTTTTTTTCTGCTTTTGAGAACTGGACCAATAGTAAGTGAATTGGGGAAGGGAGTGGGCAGTGCCAGTTTCCACCACTGGTTTGCACCTGTGTGTATGGGCAATGCTGGCTGGGTTGCAATTTTGCCCCTCATTAGAAAGTGTGCTGTACATCATTGCCACTGCACTGCCTTCTGGTTATCAATGTCACCATTCCTAACACAGTTCTTCTGAAGCAGTGTCTCCTAAGATATACTAAAAGGTCCTTAGAGCAGCGTTTCTCATCCCATGGATTGCAACCCAAAAGTGGATCGCAAGAAATATGAAAAGGTCATGAACAAACTTTAAAAATGGATCAACAAACTTTTAATATGGATTCTCCTTTAAAGGAGAAAAATGGGGAACCCATTTCCCTTGTAGGCTGGCAGAACTCCAGCTTGCAAGGGTCTGCTTGGGCCTGTTGGGCAGGGCCCCCATTCTCCATACACCCCCTCCCCCAAACATGCACCCCTTGCCCCACACACTGTGGAGATGGGGCCTAGGGATGCATGTGGGGGCAGTGGGTTGGAAGTGAGGGACACTGGGTCAAGACTAGCCATCAATGTTTACAAATGGGTCCTGGTACAAAAAAACATTAAGAACCACACTCTAGAGGTCTAGAGTATGTGTAGAAAACAGATCCAATTCCCCAGGCACCAGGAGCATTTCTTAGTTTCTTTCTCAAAATGGATGCCTAGATGAATACTTGCTTCTCATCTTTTGAAGGCATGAAAGTTTCTACTGGGGATTTTGAACAGGAGGCACAAAGCTTTTGAGACAGCTGCAGCAAGGCATTGGAATTCATCCCAGCAGTACCTGAATGTACTAGTATCTGTGTTGCACTTCATTTTCATTGATATTTTTACACTGGTATAACCTCATTGACTTTAATAGAGGTACCCTTTTACTACTGTAACTGAGGAAAGACAAGGCCCCAGAATCTTGAGCTCACCCAGGTCCAAATCAAGGTGGATCCTGTTTGTTGTCATTAGATTATCTCTTCACTTACATGCCCAGTGTGCTAGCAAGGATGTCAAAATATTTGAACAGTCCAAGTTGGAACACAGACTGTTGGTACTGTTCGAGACTCTGCTTTGGCTTAGGAGACAAATAAATGTTATTTTGTATTTGTGACCGCCATTCAGACAGACGTGCTTAGAAGCAGCTTTTCCTTATCTATATTTTCATGCTATTTGGCATGCCTTTCCTGCATTCCATGGATTGCCACACCTACATAAGTGATCACATTTTCAGAAGGGCCCAGTGGAGCCTGCAAAACTGAATGGAAACTGCTTTGATCAGCACATTTGAAAATAGATGGTCTATCTCAGAGTCCAAAGAGGGTTTAAGCCTACTGTTAAGATTCCAGTTCATTAAATCTTGGCTACAATGAATTGTATTGCCATGTCTCCTATATTTCCCTTTTTATAACAAGAAGAGGGAAGCAAGATGACAAACAAGCTATCATTCAGATTTGAAATGGAAATGAGTTGCTAGGTTCCAACTAAGGGAAGATGATGAAAGAATGTTTGTATTGTCTCACAAGCTTCCATTATTTTCTCTCTTCTGATTTATCCTTACTGCATCCAACCTCGGCTGAGGTCACCAGGTGTACCAGAGTTTCATATGACACATCCATCACAGGGAAAGAAAGGTGTTTTAAAGCCAATTTTAGCAGATTTTATTGCTTATAACCTGCCTTTTTTCTGTAGAAATTGGGGTGCACATGACATACAAGGAATATGGATGGTCATGGGTCTAGAAATCTGGTGACAAGGGAGCAGTGGCAACATTTAATTGCCACCTCTCTGGGAGCCATGGCAATTAACACTGCCACTGTTCCACCACTGCCAAATTTCTGGACGCATGGGGAACTCCCAACTGGATGACATGGTCTTGTGGGCTAGATTGAGCCACCACACAGGGTCAACATGCAATCCTGAACCTGGCATGTGGCCTCAGACCTGGCATACCAAGTTGGTCTGGGGGCCACATTTGGCACACAGGGCTGTAGCAGGTTCAGGAGCAGGCTCAGCTCCCCAGCTACTGCTATTTAGTGGGCGCATATAAATGAGATGTTTGCTTCAGAGCTGTCTGTCACGGAGGCACTGGGGTGCTCCGTGCCTGAGAATGAGGTAAGGCGAACTGCCAATCACCGGGGCAGCCCAGCCGCCAGTTGCTGGGGCAACCAGGCAGGTCATGTGGCCAGAAGGAGGCAGGGCCAGGCCTTTATAAACAGCCCAGGCCAGAGCCTGACTAGCAGTTCCCTTTTGGCAGCCGCAGGAGCAGGAGCAGGAGCAGGAGCAGGAGCAGGAGCAGGAGCAGGAGCAGGAGCAGGAGCAGGAGCAGGAGCAGGAGCTCTGTGGCTGAGCTGAGCTGAGCTGAGCTGAGCTGAGCTGAGCGGCCTGAATTGGTAGTGGCAGCCTTGTGGTGCTGACTGGCTGCAATGATGCCGGGGATGAAAGCCCCTTGATGAAAGGTAGGGTTGGAGGCCCTGGTGGGGGCTCAGTGTTTATGTTATGAGCAGGAGGCTCTGTGTTTTATGTTGAAGCCAGGTGGCTTGCGTTGTGTTACAGTTACTCCGGAGGACCGGGTGAGGCTGTAGGGGTGAGAGGAGGCCTCACGGGAGCTCCCCAGGAGCTTGGGGGTTCCCGGTGCCCAGCAGGGGCACAGTGCCACAGCGGGCACAGCATAAGGAGTGCCAGGAGGGCACTTGCTGAGGGGGGGTTGTAGCCCCAGCCATGAGAAGCATGGCACAGGCCCCAGAGTGGGGCGGCGGGTGCGAGAAGCGCGGCCCAGGCCCCGGAGTGGGGCAGGCTCTGATTGATAAAGACCCAGTAGGGTCAGGGAGTCCAGGTAAGGCTCTGGCCGTCTGAGCCCAATTCAATATTTACCAGTAGCAGGACATTGGAGTGAATAGTAGGAGCTAGGGCGGTGGTGACGAGCCAGGCCCAGGGGCGCCGGGGACAGGGCGGCGGTGACGAGCCAGGCCCAGGGGACGCCAGGCAGGCAACAAGCCCAGGGTGCCAGGGGGAGAGCACCTGAGGGGCAGGGGACCGTACAACATCCCACGGAACAGCTGCGAGGCTTGGGGCATGCTAAAGGGGAGGTTTGGAGGCACGTATACCCCTTAAGGGAGGGGCGCACAGAGGCACCCCATTTGGAGTAGGGGCAAGAACACACATACCGTTCACTAGGGGAACAAAGGCAGCTTCCCATTTAATCTATTAAACAGCAAAGTCGTGGCGGGTGAGGATTCAAGGGTGCCTAGTCCACCCTAATGTGATGGTAGGGGGCACTAGGGAGTTCACGGCCGCTCCTAGGCCCCACTCCCTCACACTGTCCAATTAGCTTTGCAGTAAAGTCTCAGATTTCTACACAAGTGGCCCTATTAGGTTGTAGGAAATGAATTCACTCTGCCACAGGTTAGTACTTGTAAATACAAATGGCAGTCTTTAGAGTGCAACAATGCATGTGTAGATGCTGACAGGGCTGAATGGTGCACAAGGGTGCTTCAATGTGGGGGCTGCCTGCTGGCTAGCCCTTCACTAGAGCACCTTCATACCCCAGCCAAGCCATCCACAACGTATTGACTGAGGTCTGAGCAGCCCTGAGCTGGCAGGTTGACCCCTCGAGCCCCCTGCCAGCCAGGGCTGCTCTGACCCGGCTCAATGTGCTGTGGTCCTGGGTGCACATGTAAATGCAGTATCTGGGAGCATGAATGCTCTGTGTCCTCAGAGGCTGGGGGGGCATGGTGAGCTCCCGCAGATGATAGTGGTGCTGTTAGCAGTGGAAGCATGGCAATGGCCAGCAGGGAGCTCCCGCAGGTAGTCGCAGCACTGTCAGTGGCAGAGAGGGGTGGCAAGCACCAACGGGCAGGGGGTGTCCACCTGCAGATGCCACCGGCAACACTGGTGGCAGCCAGCAGCGATTGCAGACCACCTGCAGATGCCGCTGGCAGTGTTGGCAGCAAGTTGGGGGTGGCGAGCAGCAACTGCCCGCAGGCACTGCCGGCAGTGTCAGTGGTACCTTTTCATGGGGGATGTACCACCATGCTCAGGGGGTTCACGTGTACCCATGTGCACCTGCTATGTGTTGCCAATGCCTGGGAACAATAAACTCCGGTGTGATACGGATACACGTGTACCCGTGCCTAGTTATTAAAAGGGTTCCTTCCTTAATGCTGTCTGTTAAAACAAGGTGCAGGTTATATACAGGGGCATGCTATATGCAAGGAAATATGCCATGCTTCAACAGCAAAACCTGAAGCTTCAGTCTCTGAGACCAATTAGATCAGCTAGCTTTTTTTGTCATAGTTCCTAGCAGCCCTTATGCAGATGGGGAAAGCTTGAGTGCTTCATTCCCCAGTCATGTATCTCTGCTTGGTGGAAAGTGGTGCACAGTTTGGACAATAGTAAGTATTCATCCAGGACAGTGTAAATGGGTCTTTAAGCTGCAATAGGTAAGGAACTGATTCTTGAGTTTGACTGTAGAAAAAGGTGAACCTGCCTCTCTGCAGTCAGGAATGTACTGATTATCATGTAAAGCTTCCACAGTTTCCTTGTCTGTGTTTGTACCTTATGCCTAGAGTCTTGTTTTCATTTTTTTTTTCCTTATTTAAAAAAATCCTGTATATTACTCTTTTAAAGCCATGGATCAATGAAAGGCACAGCATGAAAAAATGTATGAATCAATGTACTGCTTATCACAATTACAGCAACTCACATAACCACCATTTGCTTTATTCATTATGACTTACACCAGAATTGATCACGTTTTCATTGACTTTAAGAGAATATAACTGGATTGAAGTTTTGTACAATCTATTAATGAAGTTTGCAAAGCACCTTGCAATTCATCTGGGTTGAAAAAACAAAAATGCTTTTCCAATGCTAGATTTTTATCACTGGCTAAAAAGCCTTGGAATTGAAATATACTGAAAAGATTTATAGGAATCACTGAGTGAAACGTTATAGCATGTTTTATGTGAGGGGTCAAGCCTAATCCTTCATGTCCTTAAAATCTATTATCTATACTCAGTGCTCAAGAACAAATATTATTGCTTCAGCATTCTTCTTAGGAAATTTTTAAAAATGCAGACTTCCAACAAAATAGAAATATATGTTCTTTAAATGATTGGTCTTTTCAAACAGAGAAAAAATTTAAACCAGCTAAATCACTTTCAGTTTCAGTAATATCTATCTAGGGCCAACCTTTTTGGCAGGCATGCCACAAATTATCCCCATGCCTTCCCTGAGTGTCACTCCAATCCCCTTCTACCCAATCTTCTCCTCTACTTTCTACTCCCTGCTCTGTGCTCCCTGCCTTATCTCCTGTTCTGCTTCCTGCCCTATGGGATGGTGTGCTGCCTGTCCTGGTGCCACACACAGAGGCTGTGCCTGTTGTGGCACTCATGCTTCTGGTTGGCCACCCCTGGATTAGTCCATCCAGAGAATTGTCATCAGTTTATTATATCCAAAACCTTTGCAATTTCTCCAATTGAAATAAATCCAGATGTGTACATGGGACCCATCCAAAAATGTGTGACAGGGACACATCCAAAAATATTTAGAACCTGATTAAATAAGTCATTAAAATTGCTCCAGATATCCTGGGCTATACAGACAAAACAGTATTTGCCTGAGTAAGGTACTGAACTGTGAGCTTGTTCAATATGAGACTAGTCAGACATCATGGAGGGAACATGTCCTTCTCTTTGCTGGCCTGATCCAAAACCCACTGAATTCAATAAAAGATGCCCATTAACTTCAGTGGGCTTTAGATCAAGCTTTTTGTCTGGGAAATAAAGGATGGCATTGTACACTCCAGTGAAAACAGTAACCCTACCAGTTATCTTTCCCCGCACACACCCAAGAAGCAATTTAACGCAACAGCAGCAGTTGCCTATTAATCGGACTAGAAAAAAGGTAGCCTGGGAGGGTGGGTTTAAAGGAGGCATGTGGCACTATTATGTATCGCTTGCAAAGTAAACAAGCAACATCAGTATAGTCATTTTCTAATTACGGGCTGTTTCATAAACTGTAAATGCTAACATGGGAGAGGTAAATCATAGCAATTTAATTAATAAAACAGTTTAGACAATTAAACCCATATGTGCACGTCCTGGGGCACAACATCAATAATAGAAGCTTGCAGGCATATTTTGGAAATTTTATGCAATCATTTGCAGATCTTGTAGTCAATAATTGGTACAAACTGTTTTAACCCCTCTCTTGCCTTGTCTAGAAAACAGAAAAAGAATGTATTCTCTGTTATTATTGACTTCATTACTACTACTTTGGCGGTAATATTACTTCATTTCAGTCATGTTCTAATGCAGTTCCTGTACAGAGCACAGGGTGGATCTCTGAATTTTTTTCTTATGTGCAGTGGGCTATGGAGACGAGCTGATTAATTAATTTCATCTTGCACAAGTGGTACCAGTAGGTGTTTGTTTTTGTTTTTTTTTTTTTTTTCTCCCCTAATTTACAGACCTAGGGTAAAATTCATGGAAGTGCTAGGAAGTCTTTCAAAGGGATTTAGGTTCCCAAGTACTAGAGCTCCTTTTGAAGGGGGGAAATAAGCTCTGAAGTCACTTAGAACAGATCTGTGACTGCAGCTCATGGGACCATATCTGCTGAGTTTAAAGTTGCTGAGTTCCATGTTCCCACAGCCACTCTACTAGCAGTAGTACCTCAGCTAGCTAGACTAAAGCTAGACCAGATGTATCTACATAAGCAGCAGTCATGAGTTAATTTCAGTGCAAGAATATTCTAGATACATTTGAAAGTGTTATTGTTTTGTTAAAATGTATTGTTTTAACTCAACTTGGATATGAAAGTGATACTGCAACTCTCTTGAATAGACAAGAACTGTAGCTCAGGGAGGGAGCACAATACACCTGTGGTCATTGGCCCTTGGCATCTTGTAAAAGGATGGGGCTCCTTCCCTCTTCTACTTTCAGCAAGCACCTGCTGAAGGCAGAAGCAGTGAGGGCCTGATCCTTTTATTCTGTGGAGCCTGCCCACTTCTCCCATAGCTGGGGGGCAAGCTGACAGCTGCATCGTTGTAATTGCCAAAATTGCAAACTGAACTATATCTGGGTGTAGTTTAATTTGCAACGATACAATTATTTAAAACCCCCAAAAGTCTTGCATGTGTACACTGTGACACCATTAAGCCACACAAAGTGACATTTTCATCACGTGTACATGTTAATGGCATCAGAGGTACAAGCACCCGGTGTGTCCACATCAGGGTTTTAACCAGTTTAACTATTTTACTTAATTGCAACCCAAACAGTAAACTAATACCAGTCCAAAAAAAAATCAAATGATTTCACAAACTGTACCTGATCTACAGTGCTGCTATGTGTCTTGGATTTACAAAGGTGTTATTGTCCCAGGAAGGAGGCACTGGTTACCTTGCATATTAATTTGAGCCAATATAGTTATATGTGTACATTTGTTTATGTGGACCCTCTTATTTTAGGGCTTATTTTGGTTTAATTCCTTCTGTTCCAGATTGATCTGTCCATGCAGCTACATCCTAAATTAGGGATGTCCACCTGGCTCTCAGACTGGATCTGGACTGCAGGTTTCCTTGTGGTCAGGATCTGGACCCACCTCCAGCAGGGGGGCAACAGGGCAAGCAGCAGCAGTGGCATAGGGGTGAATACATCTGTTACTTGCCCCTGCCACCTTCCCCCACCCCACAAAAGTGGTCCCCAGAGTGGTTCTATACCCAGATTTTAGTGTTGGGCCATGCACCCAAATTCCCAAGCCCTTCCAGGAGCCCTGCAAGCCAGATGAAATGACTCTACCAGCTAGATACAGCCTACCACCCATGTCATTGATACCCCTTCCCTAAATTATCATAAGGCTAAGTAAGATGTAAATTTACACAGCATCTCCTACTCCACTGCATGGACTGTGTCTCAGGGGCCGAGGTAGCAAGGGACACTTACCAGGAGCCCAGGACAGGAGAGACGCAGAGACGGAGGGAGAGCCTGCACGACTTGTTAGCCGCCTCTATGTACAGCTGCAGCCAGCAGCTGACGGTGACGTCAGATGCCAGCCACCGGTCTTAAAAATGGCGACCGCCGCTCCGGAGGCAGCAAATAGCCCAGGGATCAAGCGGCGATTTAGGGCCAGCAACGGCGTGGGATCCCCAAGACAGGCAACACTAAGCCAATGTGCCGGAGGGAGCAGCGACCCAGAAGGGAAGCCCGACGCCAGGGACGCCGGCGGGTCGACTCAGAAGCGACAGATTGGGTGAGCGACTGAAGATCGGGATGACCCAGGAGGATTCAGAGGACCCCGAAGTAAGTTCCGAGACCGTGGGTGCGGGCTCCGCTGAAGAGGGGCGCAGGACTGAGGACCACCTGGCTGGAGGGAGATTGGGGTGGGATCGCCGCCAAGACCAGCGGATGTCAATTATAGGAACATGAGCGGGGCAGCGAGAGAGCAATTAAGAGGAATCCCTTCCCCCTCCCGTTCAGGCCAATAGGGATCTGGTGGAGGGTCAGCAAGGTAGTTAGGACATCAGTAACTCGAAGTGGGGAGTGTCACACTGGGAGAAGGGCTTGTGGCGTGGATCTATAGAGGGTGCGACTGAGGCACCGGTGCAGGCTACAGTGAAGGGGTCGACATTAAGGTCGGAGTATCCCACGGATTGTGGATCGAGGATGAAATCCATGTTAGAAGCCTGCAGAAGCAGCACGGAGCAGGCACGAGGAAGTGGAGCGCATAGTTGGTGTGAGGCCAGGGTGTAGGGGTGGCAGAGGCCCGTGTGCAACTGGCGGGCCAAGCCCAGGCCACCGAGGGACCCGTGAACTAGCCCCACCCCACTGGGAAAACAAGTCGTGGCAGGTGAGAGCGGGGTTGGCGACGCAGGAGAGCAAACACCCATGATAACAAACAGGTCCGGACGGGGAGTAGCCACCAACCAGGAGTGCAGAGCTCTCAGGAGCAATGCAAGAAGGCCCGTTGGGGACAGACTGTCTATGGTAAATGCAAAGTAATTTAGCACACTTTTCAACGTGAAGTATCATTGCTTCATTACAACACACTTGCTGCAGAGTAGACAAGATATACATAGGTAGTTACCATGGAGTGGCAGACACAACGTAAATTCATAACCTAGCCTACCTTGTGATAATTTGCTTGTGTGCCCAAACTCAAAACAAAAGTATCTATTCCTGAATTGCTGCATGATTGGAAACTCTTATTCTGCAATATGGGTGTGCCTACCTGTGTAATTACTCAGGTACAGCTATGGCCCTTTAAATTGACAACCTACCTTAATACAGATTAACTTTCAGATGTAGACAAGCTTCTATAAAAATACTTTGCTTTGGTTTAATTTAATATGCTAAATGGAAGCAAGACATACATATTCCAGAAGAAAAGTGTTCACACATGGAACTATTTGTGGACAGCGGTTAAAGAGTACGGAGCTAAGGGGTTCCTTGCAAAGATCCCAAGCACGAGAGCTAGGTGTTGGTTGTCTGTTGTGTGGGTAAGCAGAAGCAGTTATTGCATGAACCCATAAAGCAGCAGTCAGAGAGCCTGTGACTACTTAGGCTGAAATGTCTGGCTGCAGATTTCTGTTCCTATTGTTCTTCACAGTGTTGTTGGTTTTGTGTCTATTTCTGTACTCAAACAGATTATATAAAGATTACCCCAATTCTGTCACCAATATCTCATCCCACAAGCCTGACATTTTTGGCTTTCTACTCAGCCAAAAGGGCACCATTGACATTCTGTTTTTAAAAAACCATTTTACAGTTGCTTTCGCAGATCTGGCTTCCACCTTAAAAATAGAGGTTGTTTTCTTGTTCAAGAACTTTTATCTCTGAATGTTCTTTAGGCAAACATTTAGGCCCTTAACATTCAATATCTCAAATGGTTTTAAATGGAAGAAACAAAATGGGAAGCCATTGTGGAAGAGATTTTCAAAGGCAGTGAGTTGTCTAACTGACATTTTTGCCTAGCTGACAGTTTTCCTCTCTAATACTACAGAGCTGAGAGCCTCTTAAAACAGAATAGACTAAAGGTATGTGGGCTTAGCCAAAAATAAATTCATTTTAAAATTTGAATAAAGATTTGTGGGGAAGGTTTTGCAAGATTGCCTTAATTTGCATCTATACAGTGTCAGACCCCACATACATGTTATATTTAAGACATGTTTAACCCGTTAATCATGCCTTAAGTCATCCCCTGGCTACACAGTCAATCAATTAATAGTGTGATAAAAGAGGAATAAGCTACAGTTATTCCACTAAATGTGTAGTGACACTGAAGCTGCTTCCTTGAACACATAGCCAGGGTGGCCATGTGTACCCCTGAGCCTGGGAGCTCCCAGTTAGCAGGGCTCCCAGCCACAGGGGAGCCCCATGCACCCCCTACATCTGGAAGACCGCAGCTGCTACACTCTCCCAGCCATGGGGGCACTCCACATACCCTTGTGGCTAATAAACTACTGAAATCTCCAAGTCACCAGGGTGTGTGGGGCAGAGGGGGATTAGGCTCTCCCTGCACCAGCAATAAGGTATGATAGGATCTGATTCATGATCCTGCAATCACTCCTTATGCCATGAACATGTGGCACAGCAGAAGGTGCAATTGGGTGGATCATGCATTAAATTCCCATTGTGTCTTTACCTTAGGGTGACCATATGTCTCAGTTTGGCTGGAAAGTACCAGGTTTTGTAGGCTGTTGGTGAGGTTGTTGTAGGCTGGCCGTTTGGTGAGAATTGAAGCAAATGTCCTGGATTGGCACCACCCCACCCATACGTGCCCAGCCCAGCTCCTCCTGGGTATACTGAAGGCAAGGGACAGGCTGGGCTGAGCACCATTCCTCCTGCTGGGGCAGAGATCAGGCAGGG
This sequence comes from Crocodylus siamensis, assembly GCF_052110815.1. NCBI lineage: Eukaryota > Metazoa > Chordata > Crocodylia > Crocodylidae > Crocodylus > Crocodylus siamensis. The sequence continues at coordinate 128,768,492 of NC_143397.1, read as the reverse complement.
CAGGGTAGGGTGGGCTGGGATGGGGAATGGGGTCAGGGTAAGGATTGGGTTTGGGCACCTGCACGGGGTGAGCTAAGATAGTGAAGCAGGATGGAGCACGACAGTGCAAAGGCTAGTGGCCAGGCTCCATGTCCTGCATACAGAAACTGGACCCAGCTGGGAGTGGCCCCTGTGTGGTGTGCCCCCAGGCTCTGCCAGCCCATGCTGCATGGTCACACAGCACCTCCCTCTGCCACCAGCAGCATTGTGCCCTGCTGCTGCAACTGCTGCCAAGACCCAGGCTACATGTGGCAACCCTGGGTAGCTGCCAGCGGTGGAGGTGGGGGAGGCACCATGCAGCTGGCAGAATCCAAGAGACACCACGCTGGGGCCATCCCCATCTGAATCCAGCCTCTGCAAGGAGGGGATGGTTCCTGGCCTCAGGCCTCTGTGATGTCCAGCCCTGCCCTGCTCCACCTTTAAGACTCCTGGAAGCCATGGGGTCAGAGCTGTACATATGCACATGTGCATCCATTGGTGTGTGTGTGTGTGTGCATGCATGTGTGTGTCCCAGATTTCCCTAAAATTATTGTGGTTACTCTACTTTACCTGTACATGTAGAGGGGTCTTCAGTGATGCAGTAGTACTTGATCTCAAAGCTCAAGTGGAAATGGTAGGACTTTTCCCAAAGGTCTCTGGATCTATACATACACCTGGACATATCTTAGATCCTCTTAGATTCTTTCTTCAAAACTGGATATTAGAGGTGTCACCTAGACTCCTTTCTCCAAGTCGAGTCACCGCCTCATCCGTGGCCACGATAGAAAGCAATTAAAACTCCTTTTATTAGAAAGGACCCATGAACCACTTAGCTTTTCAATTCCCTCTAAGAAAACAAGGCACCCAAATTCAAGGTTAAGGTGCTGATAAGTGAGTGCAATAGTACAAATCACCTGTTGTGCACTACATTTGATTCCCTAGCCCCTAAGCAGTTCTTCCTCAAATTCCTTTCTCCCTTTCCCCAACAAAGTAGACCACATATGAACTACAGCAGAGGTAGAGCCCAGACAGAAAGTTAGAGTACCAATGGTGCAAGAACCATTCTGAATCTCTCTGACAGCTGCAATAACAATACTTACAGGGTTACACTGCTTTTATCTTTATGTGGAAGGTGATGGTAACACTTTACATCCTTTGTAAAGATAAGTTCACCTCAGTAAATTAGAATTGCTTAGTTTCAACTGGGTGAAGTCCTGATTAACCAATGTCAAATGGAGCTTTCCTATAGAGTCCATTGAGGCTAAGTTGAATTCAGCTACCGAAACAGTTTTTTCTGATACCTGAAGCCAGGGCCTGTGTTTATCAGCAATGAAGTGAGGTGTCTGGATCACAAAGGTACACACCATCTGTAAGGTCTAATTCATGACTGTCTGCAGAGCTCTTTGATATTCTCATAGAGAACGTAATACACTTTATTCAAATACTTACAGCTATTATTATTATTATTATTACTATCGTTGCTATTGCTGAGATGCTCAGTGCATTTGTTCTCAATACATAGATGATGGAGAGCAAATGCATAATCTGGAAATACGTGTTTTAGGAATAAAGCTATTTTTAAAAATGTCTCTATACTGAAAAGTATTTGATGTCAACTTTTAGTGTTTTTCTGTATTATTGCTGCTGTTCAAGCAGTTTGCTATTCAGTACCATACAGTGTAGCAATTTTATTTTAAGCTACAAAGCTATTTGTACCATGAAATTCTAATATGAGGGTCTTTGATAATGGCTGCTGAAATTATTACTAAGTAAATAGCCAATATAAACTGATAAGTATTTGATTTTTTTTCACCCAGTAGAATACAGTAAAATATGCTTGGTTTGTTCTCTTTGTCATTGTGCAGGGTGATGTCAAAATGAATAACAAAGTAGCTATTGGCAAAGTGTCATGTAGCACATTCATGTGACATTGTTAAAATGTAAGTCCTGCTTTGGCTTATTTGGGTGCTTAGCAGTTTCAAAGTCATAGTGCAGTGCCTTTCTATTCACCTGTTCCTTGAAGTTCCTTGAATTGTTACTGTCATAATTCTTGATATCAGTTGGCTTATTCCTGATACTGAAAGATGAAGAGCTGCCCCCACCACCTTTGAGATCCCTTACCAAGCAGCCATGATGTCAGACATTATTTCTGGTGACGTTGCTGCCCCTACTGCAATTGAGAGAAACTGGCAGGACAATTCAACATAATTTTCTCCTTTTTGGCCCTAGCATTTGACACTTCTTTATTGAATAAAATGCTAATGAAAACCTGAAAAGCTTACAATAAAAGGTAAAAAAACAGGAGCTCTCTGGGCAGGGTCTGTTCTTCAGTGGAGTTTTCAGAATCTGTGGTGACTACTGAGAATCATGCAACAGAATTTAATCAACAGCAGCAAGCACAGAAGGCGAAAGAATTATTATTTAAAAGGTTAGTTGTTTGTGCTGATGTTCTTAGTGTCTCATATAGCATCATTTTCTTCTTCTCATGTCCTGTCACCGTGCTCAAATTTGAGTCCCAAAATGTCCACATAGTAGTGCTTGATCTGTAGGTGTCTTAGTGAGGTCCTTTCTGGTACATGGTTCCACCTTATGTGGGCAGGACAGTAAGTGATACTTTAGGCTGAAAGTTTCCTCCACATTTGCTGTTTGCATTGCTGGAGTATCCTCATAGTTGCATATTAATTATAGTCTTACCATCTCCTGTCTAGAGATAGTTCAAGCCATCCATGTTGGCCAATCAAGCTCTGCACCTGCAGGGCAATGTTCAGCAGTTTTGATATTCATCCTAATTCCTGCCTTGGTCATCTCTAATCATGATAACTACATTTATATTTGTGTGGCAGTCAGTGTTTCATCCAGTGGCTGCATTGCAGAAAGGAAACTTTTCCCTAATTTTAATCTACTGGGATTAGATTACTGCAGCAGTTTGGCCATGTAGTAGGTGGCTCTTACCTTCCATCTGCCGGGTACATTCTATTTCTACTGCTGTCCTGATGGGGCAAAGTGGAGAGTATTAACATTCATTGGTTTAAGACATCCAGAAATGCACCCACAACTTCTGTTCAGCACAACGTTTAGCTTCTTTGTATATGCTGATCTTTCCCAAACCAAGCATGCCTATTCAGTTGTTGAATAACAAATGTAAGTGCAGTAGTTCATAACATTGTTGTATTAGCTCCGTATTTGGAGTTGATTCTTTTAATATGCTGGTCCAGGAAGTAATTTTTCACTTTGTCTTAAGCTTATATGAAAGCATGAGGTCTAGTGTCACTCGTAGGTAGGTAAGATTCAGGCAGTGGGTGAGAGAAATTTCATTCCAAGTTAGGTTGAGTTGCTTACAGTATCTTGGTTCTGAAAGTGGAAAAGACTAATTTGTTTTATTGGGATTGGCACACAGTTGATTTTTCATATAATAGTCTGAAACCCATTATTAAGCACTGATGCCACCTAGCCTCAACCTGGGCAAAGTTCTTATATTGGGTGGTAGAATGCAAATCATCTGCATAGATAAAAAATTCTCATGCCTGGGTGAACTGCTTGATCATTCATGTAATTGAATAGTATTGGTGTAAGTACACTCCCTTGAGGTGGGTCATTCCTTTGTTTTTGGCATTGGCTCTGTTTCTTACATGATTTAATGTAGAATTGTCAATTTTCTAGCAAAGATTGTATTATTTGTAGTAGCTGAGAATTTTTTGTTGTATCATTTTTTTAAAGGAGCCTCCAGTGGTTTACAGTGTCATAAGCTGCTGACAAATCTAAAAATATGGTACCAGTGACCATTCCTTTTGTGCAAAGCCATCTTCAATGTGCTGCATGACAGTTAATATTTGACTGGTACATGATTTCCTTGGACAGAAGCCAGGTTGCTTGAGGATTAGGTGTTCTTTGAAAACTCGTGCCAAACTGTTTAGGCTAAGGCAGTCAAAGAGTTTGAAAAGATGACCCAGTAAGGAAATAGGTTTGAAGTTCTTTGGATCTGAAGAACTTTACAAATCCATTAAACTGCAGCCATGATAAGGTATGAGTGATCATTGTCAACTCTAACAGCCAGATAGGAAACAGGTTGCACCATGGGCAGAGGCACATCATTTAAGCCTCATCCATTATTCAAAGCTTCCCAATTCCTTTAATAGTAGAGTGACAGTGGTCCATTCCTGGACCTGTTTAACGTCAGCCTGACCCTCTGTCTTTGGGCTACCCACCCACCTTTCTTGCCTGCCATGACTCAATGGAACCATAATTACGATGTTAATCAGGTGGGAGGCTGCCCATTTACTACCCTGACACTAGGGGTCGCTATCCACTGCTGCAAACCTTCCATACACAGTGGCCCATGCCTCGCAGCTGGTATATAAATGTTGACCTGCACCCTATGGCACAGGGTCTGCTCACTCCCTGGCACTGTACCCCCTGGTGCTGGGCTCTGCTTACTCCCTGTCATTGGGTCTGCTCACCCCCCTGACACTGTGCCCCTGGTACTGAGGTCTGTGCACCCACTGGTGCAGTGCCCCCTGTCTCTGGGTTCTGTGCACCCCCTGGCACTGGACCCCCTAGCACTGGGCCTGCTCACCCCACTGTCTCTGCATCCCCTGGAGCTGGGATCTACACAGTAGTGTACCCAGTGAGGCCTTCTCCTCCCCAATAGCCTCAGCCTAATCTACCAGATAAAACAACAGCATAAATATGAAGCCCTGGGCTATAACATAATGTGAGTCCTGCAAGCCACACTCTGGCTCTTTAAAAACCCAAACTGCTCCTTGAGTATGGCATACCACACAGCTCTGGGTACCCTGTAGACTCCTGGAGCCTCATTGGCCATAGCAACAGTCTGACCACCAGCTACAACATTCCTGGGTAGTCCTGCCATGCTGGAGCGCTCTTCCCCTGGAAGCTTGCCAGAGACCTCCCCTTGCCAGTCTCAGCCCTGGGGTTTATATGTGCCCGGAGGCCTATCCCCTTCCTGTCAGCTGACCGGCCTGGGTGGTTAGGCTATTAACCCTTGGTACTTGGTGTTCCTATAGACTCGGGTCTTAAAGGGGCAGCCCTGTCTTCTAGTAACAGAACTAGGGTTGTGGACAACATGGAGAGGGTCCAGAGGAGGGCTACCTACATGATCAGGGAGCAGCAGGGCAGGCCCTACGAGGAGAGGCTGTGGAACCTGAACCTAATTCAGCCCCCAAAAGAGGAGGCTGAGGGGACCAAAGTAGTCAGAGGGGACCAGCAGGCATTGGGGGAGTCCCTGTTCCCCCGAGCACTACCAGGAATGACTAGAAATAATGGTCACAAGCTGGCAGAGTAAATTCAGATTAGACATCAGGAGGTGCTACTTCACTGTCAGGGCGGCTAGGATATGGAACCAACTTCCAAGTGAAGTGGTGCTGGCTCCTACCCTGCAGGTCTTTAAGACAAGGCTAGACAATCACCTTGCTGGGGTCATTTGACCCCAGTACTCTTTCCTGCCATGGCAGGGGGGCGGACTTGATGATCTGCTCAGGTCCCTTCCGACCCTACTAACTAAGAAACTATGAAACTGTGATCAGAGGGCAAGAGAATAGGCTTTATGAAGAGAGGCTGAGGCCATGGGACTCTTCAACCTGGAAAAGCGCAGGCTCAGGGGTGACCTGGTAGCCACCTATAAGTACATAAAGGGTGTGCATCAGGATCTGGGGAAACATCTGTTTACCAGGGCACCTCAAGGGATAACAAGGACCAGCAGTCATAAAATCCTCCAAGACCGTTTTAGGCTGGACATAAGGAAAAAATTCTTTACTGTCCGAGCCCCCAAGGCCTGGAATAGACTCCCTCCAGAAGTGGTACAGGCACCTACTCTGGACTCATTCAAAAAACGTTTGGATGCTTATCTTGCTGGGATCCTTTGACCCTATCTGACTTCCTGCCCCTGGGGCAGGGGGCTGGACTTGATGATCATCAGGGTCCTTTCCAGCCCTAATGTCTATGAAATCTATGAAAGTAGCCCCCAAACCTCTGAATTTTGCATACTAATGAAGGTGTTCAAAGAAGGAATACACCTAACTACAGCAATCATTTTATACCATGCTGCTCACACCCCAAGGGGTCCTTACTCACCCCCACCTCAACTACACCCCATACCTTGCTCCCGCAACCCATTTCCTAACCTTAGCCTTGCCAACCCATTCCCCCTGTCCCAGCATAGATTCCCACTTGCTGCCTCTCTCATTTCCTAGGCCCATATCTCCATCCCACCTTCAACCCCCACCCCCTGTCCCACTTGGCACCTCTGCCTGGGGCCATGGCGTGGTGCCTACCTTTATCTTGTAAAGACTTGTCAGTACATGTCATTTTTAAGTACTGAATAGTCCTACTGAGTTAAATGGGATAAATAATACGCAAGCTCATAGAATCTGTGTCTAGCATTTTATATTTTGACTAGACACTTGTAAAAGTCACAACAAAAGAAAAAAACTACTCAGAATATAACCTTTTTAAAAAAGCTGACTATGGAAAAGTTCTGTAAAATCTAGTGCAAAATAATCAATGAGACTTACAAAAATGACTACAAAAACCTACAGAGTTCAGTTAAAAAATCATATAGAAAGGGTTTCAGTCTTTTAAAATTCCATGGAACTTTTGCCTGTCATAGAAATATTTTCTGGGGAGACAGTAAGTTCATTTAAAAAAAACAACAAAAAACTAGGCCCATTTTGAGGGATATGTTTTGCCATTCAAAATTCAGTTGCTCCTGTTTCCAAGAAAGAAAGCCATTTCATTAAATCTCACAAGAGAGGATTAAAGCCGCCTATATCTGTTTCTGTAATGTATGTGTGTTTTTTCTTAATTGTTCCCTCTAACTTCTGGTGATCACTTCCACGGGCTGACCGTAAATGTGGACTTTGATCTCTCTTACTAGTATGTAGCCCTTTACAGTTGTATTTAATGGATGAAATGATCCCCTAAAGCTCAAAAACAATTCATATAAGGTTATTAAACAGAGTGTCATGCTCAATCAACTTCATAAATACATTAGAGTGAGGTTTATTTATCCTTCCCATCATTTCATTTGTGGATTAGATTTTTATTGAGTCTGATTTGCAGCATAAAAGCATCCAGCATGATTTAAATTAGTGATAGGCAAACATGGCAATGTAGGACTTACTGTGAAATGTGGCCCGCTAACTGCTGCTGCAGGGTTGTCACATAAAAAACAATCTTTAAAAATGTCTGTAAATATGAATGATACCATGCTGCCACGTTGCATAAACCACATCATAGTAGGTAGAAATCACTATTTGCTACGAGCAGCCATGTACACTTATGTTAAAAAAAAACAAAAAATATAGTTATGTGAATGTAGGATGAACCCCTGAAATGCATTAGGTAGGCTACCCTGAGGCTCCTGAACAATTATGATGATGCAGAATCAAAAGGAGGAAATTAAATACTACTTTAGGTATGGAATCCTTTCACCCTAAACTGGATTCTCCACTGTCATGACCAGATTGATGGAAGACATTAGAGATGCTGAGAAGCTGAGCATCTCTGCCAGTTCTGTCAGGAAAGGGAGACATCTACTGGTGGAACAAAATAATAATGAAAAGAAAGGACCACCTGGTCAGATCATAAAAGGGTTAGAGTATATTAGAAGTTGCTAGTGCACAGACACGGAGAGGATGATTACAGTTTTTTTGAAGAAAGGAATCACACCTCCGTTACTTAAAAGGGAAGGAGACAAATCTGAACGGTGGGTGACGTTGTAGGTTAATGTTAGATGTGAGCAGGTTTCCATTGTCAGTGCCAGATTTTTATGAAGAAATATTATTTACAGCCACATAAGCCCTTTTATTAACTGCCTGAATCCAAAGCTTTTGCTCTTCACTGCATGTTGTAGTAAATAAAAACATATTTTCACAACACTGTAACAGCATTTGGTCTCTTTTGTAATAATAGCTACATGGTTCCAGATATCTCCCCAGTAAATTATAATTTAATTTCCAACTATTTAAAGGTCACTCTGAATAATATATATGCTGCTTAATAATCAGTTAAAATAATGGTATCATTCAGGAGTGGTGGCTAATAGCATCATTGCTTCTGCTCAGGCCTTTGCTGTTTTCATTTGCTGTGTGATCAGTGAAGCAAAAGAGGAAAACTTCTTAAATGCCCAGGCCAGATCTTCAATCTCTCTCTCTCTTTCTCTCTCACTCTTGCTCTCTCTCGCTCTCATTTTAATGGCAGGAACAAAAACCTTTTCTCAATCAGCAGTAATCTCTCCAAAGGTCTTTTAATTTCAAAAGTCATAAGTGTTAATTAGCTATTATTAAGTGCCCCTCTGTATAAATTAACGTGATTGATGAAAAAATTAAGGGTAATGAAAAACGTAGTAATGCATGTATTTTTAAGAGACAATATTAGATATGAAGGTCCCTGTGGACAAAAACTGAGGCCTGCTGCACTACTGCCCTGCCTTGATTAGTACTCCTACTGCTATTACTACTACTAATAAAAAAAAAATTTGGAATGCAGACTGACACTTGGATATGCTCATTTCAACATAGTTTTTACTTATTTATCATTTTGATTGACACTCTTTCGTGTCCAGGTGCTGTCCTGGTACACAGGAATTTTCTCGAATTCTTTCTGCTTTGCAGGCTATGCAGAGATTTTGTGAGAAAGTAAAATGGGTCCTTGAATGAGACTATGTTCCCATTGTGATAGGTACTATGTAAACACACACTGAAAGAATCCCTCTTTCAAAACAAGGAGGCAACATAAAGAAGGGCTAGAACAAAATAATTTTACTATCACCCCCATTTACAGAAGGGCAATTTAGGCACCAAGAGTGCACATACACATGCAACGAGGTTGCTCTGACATGTTATAATTACAGCATGTCAGAGCAGACTCAATGAATCTATCGATTAATCGAGTCTGCTGGAGCATGTTAATTACTGTCTCCAGCAGACTCCAGCGTCATGTGTATCAGTGTCTCTGCAGTGAAAAATGCTGGCAGGGTGCTTTAATCTAAAGTCATTCGATAAGTTTTAATTAAACCATCAATACTGCCATTTTTCATCATGGGGACACTGACACTCTCTGGGCACTTTAATTATAGTGGCTCTTGGAGCCACCTCCCTCCTACCCCCAACCCCCACTCCTGGAGCACATGTATAAATACCCCAAAATCTTGAGTTATATACCCAAAGTTACAAAGAAATTCAGTGACAAAGTCAGGACCTGAACTCAGGTTTTAAGAGCCACAGTTCATTTTTGAACCACAAAGTTATCCTTCTCACCTCTCTTTTTGTGCTTTGTCCTCTTTATACAGTGCCCTGTTTTAATTTTATTTCTTGGAATGTATAAGAAATTGGAGTATCACTTTAAATACAATGTAAGCACTACAGTGGTCCTTACTGTTTTCTATATTTTCATAGACTTCATAGACATTAGGCCTGGAAGGGACCTCGGAAGATCATCAAGTCCAGCCACCTGCCCAAGGGACAGGAAGTCAGCTGGGGTCATAGGATCCCAAAAAGATAAACATTTAATTTTCTCTTGAAGGTGTTCAGAGTAGGTGCTTGAACCACCTCTGATGACAGGCTATTCCAGACCTTGAGGGCTCAGACAATAAAGAATTTCTTCCTTATGTCCAGCCTGAAACGGTCTTGCTGGAGTTTATAACTGTTCAATTATCATCCCTTGGGGCGCTCTGGTGAACAATCATTCCTCCAGATCCTGGTGAACACCCCTGATAAACTTATAGGTGGCCATCAGATCACCCCTAGGCCTGAGCTTTTCCAGGCTAAAGAGCCCCATGGCACCCTGTTGTTGTAAGGTCTGTTTTCCTGACCTCTGATTATGTGCGTGGCTCTTCTCTGGACTCTTTCAAGTTTCTCCACATCCTTTTTGAATTGTGGAGCCCAAAACTGGATGCAGTACTCCAGCTGTGGCCTCACCAAGGCCGAGTACAAGGGGAGAATGATGTCCTGGGATTTGCTTGAGAAGCATCTATGAATGCAAGCCAGCATTTTGCTCAGTTTACTAGCCGCAGCATCGCACTGAAGGCTCATGTTCATCTTGTGGTCAATCATGACCCCCAAGCCCTTTTCATTTGTAGTGCTAGTCAGCATAACACTGCTGAGCCTATAAGCATAGTGCAGGTTTTTCCTCCCAAGGTGGAGAACCTTGCATTTTTCAATGTTAAACACTATCAGGTTCCTGTCCACCCATTTGCTGAGCCTGTCCAGGTCAGCCTGGATCGCCCTCCTGTCCTCAGGTGTGGATGCTTTATCCCAGAGTTTGATATCATCGGTGAACTTGGGCAATCCACTTCTGACTCCAATGTCCACATCATTAATGAAGATGTTGAACAATATGGGTCCAAGGACAGAGCCTTGGGGCACACCACTGGTCACAGGGCACCACGACGATTGACTTCCATCAACCACCACCCTCATTTTGGAAGCCACCATAACCCTGTCAGGGCAGCAGTGTATATTATACAGTGTATATTTTGTGACAACTATAGTTTGTTCAGACTTTCCATTATAAGACTGTTTCCAGATGCTCATAACTTCGTTACATTAATCTGATCTATCTATCCATCTATCTAGGAAGTTTCAGTTAAAACAGTTCAGACATTGTTGAGAAAAAGAATAAGAGAAAATATACATTTTAACTGTATTTTAAGAAATCTTGTGTTTTTTTCTCTTATAATTTCATTCTTTGCAACATAGCCTTAATGTTTAGAAGGGAGTTTGCCCTGGTATACCTTGTGCTGTTCCTATGAATTTAAGCCACATTTGGTGAAATTCCTGTTTGCACATGCTCAGTAAAAAAGCTCTTAAAATTTGGGAAATGGAGTTATTTGGCATCTCTTTTGCATATGCGGGTCCTTCATATTACTTCAGTGTGTAGAAGCAAAATACATATACTTCAAAGCAGAAATAGAAGTCCTTAATTGTTTCAGTACATTGCAATGTACAATTAATATAGCAATGTTACTGAATCTCTGCTTATGGGATGAAAGAGACAAGGGTTTCCTAGGGTGGTATCTTTTATTGAACCAACTGCATAGTTGGGATAGAGTTAGATAAGCTTTTAAATGCTAAACATTTTTTCATCAGGTCTGACCAGTATGAGACAAGCACAGCACAATAAAAAACAGTTGTAGGAGTCAGGAGAGAGAAATTGCCAGGGATAGCAGACAGACTATTTGCAGAAGAAAAGAATCTGATTATTGGGAGATCAAGGTCTTATCAAAAGAGAAGAGGGTCATTCTCACCTTTCATGAGAATTCCTGAATTTCCATGAACTCAGGAATCTGGTAGATTATAGTAGGCCAAGAAACCAGGATCAGTGTCAAGTCTTTGGTTCTTAGGGTACCTGTACATGTGTTCAATGCCTGCTCTGATGCGTTCTAATTAGAACTCATTGGAACAGACTTGATTAATTGAGTTAATTGCTGAAATGTTCTAATTACAATGCTCTCGCAGCCGTGGCGTCACATGAATTCAGCATCCCCATGTTTCAAAAAAGTGGCGGGGGTGCTTTAACTGAAGCTCATTGAATAAGCTTTAATTAAAGTGCCTATGCCACCATTTTGAAGTGTGGGACACTAAATACACAAGATGCTGCAAGCATTTTAATTAGAATGACTACCAATACCTGCTCAATTAAAACACCTCCCAACCTAGAGCACAAGTAAAGGCGCTCTTAGTATCCAGTCAGCTGATGAATTTTGTTCCCAAGTTTTCCTCTTAAAGGTGTCAGGTAGATTTCCCTCGAGTACAAGGGAGCCCTTGGTGAGGTCAGAGGGAGTGGTTCTTCTATGAGGAATGTGCTTTTAATGCCACATGTGTATCTCTGTCCTTTATTTATTTATTTTTTCTATGAGGGATAATTCTGGTGCATAGTTGCTGTTTAGTTTCACTCACATAATTGCCATGAGGTACACTGAATCGGGTGTATCACATTTTAAGAAAGGCATGTGTGTGTGAACCACGGATTAGGATGTTTTTCTTATGAGTGATGTTGATTGTGGTGACAGCGGAGATGTGTTGACTGGCTAAGCATTTCATGTTAAGGCAAGGCCGTGTCCCACTTGATGTCTGTTGGTACAGTGGGTAGTTTGTTCCTGCTGATGGAGCAGGTAAGGTTAGGAGACTGTTTGAATACCAGGAGCAGAAATGCCAGGAACATTTCTCTCAAAGAAATGTCCAGTATAGGTTGTAGTTGTTTGGCAGTTGTTCTGATCAGGTCCAGTGTGGGGTGTTAGTTGACCACCAGGGATGTGCAGTCACCTTGTGAGGTTTTTTATGTACTGTAGCAGGTTACTGCAGGATGTGTAGACAGCTCTTTCAAGCGTATGGTCTGTTTCTCCACTGGATTGTCCTTGTTATATAAGGAAGATTTTAGGCGGGCCAGGTAAGTATTATGAGTGTTTCCTCAAAGCACATGTGATGATATGTAAGGGCCTGACTGTAGTACAGCTTTTTTAGTGTGCTTGGGATGATTGCTGGTCTAGTGCACTTAGATATGGTAGTCTTTGGATTATCTGTATATGGTGTTTTGTAGGGTGCTATTCGGAATCTGAATTGTGGTATCTAGAGAGTCAATGTTAGCGTAGGAGTATTTCAGAGAAAGTTTGATCAAAGGGTGATACTAGTTTAAATCTGTGGTGGAAGTCAATGAGCAAGTCCAAGTGTTCAGTCCAGATAATTAAAATATCATCTGTGTAATGCTGGTCTAGTGCAGATTTGATAGTGCAGCTTTCTAGAATGCACATGGGGATGACAAAGAGCTCATTCAAGTAGTATGTTCCCTTACTTACAGTTTTTAAAAGTACCTTTCCCAAACATATAAAAAAGTACATTTTGCTTTTATGTTTTATAGCACTGTTTTATAGCAGAAATTGTGTCTTCAATAACAATACCAATACTTCTCATGTACCTTCTTTCTTTAGGGCCTAAGCCAGCAAACCCTCATGCAAGAATCCCTTTCAGCAGCACTTTGTTTATAATTCTCATTGCTTATGTGAGCAATGCTCAGGCCTTTAATTAGCTGAACTTTTCTAAATGTGGCATTTTTTCTGTGCATTAGCCATAATATCCTTCCTATCTTCCTTACACTAATGACTTGGGCAGGTGTGTATTTATCTAGTGTATCAATCACTATCTGCTCACATTCTATCAATCTAAAGCTTTTCTGACTGTTTCTCATACATTGTTAAGATCTGTCTCTGACAGGAAATACCTTGGCATCAGAGTTACACACCCTATAGGCTAGGTACAGACATTCAAAAGTCTAAGATCTAAGTTATGCAGTTTTCTGTAAGTGACGTAGTTTAGATGGGTAGTGAACAGAACGCACGTTCACCCTTTGGTGGGGCAGCAAATCTTAAACCAAGTTCCACCATTTTTAAACCGGTCTGTATGCTGAATTTCTGTTCTGTCATGGGTATAGATTGGTCTTGTGTGCCATTACAGATGGAAGCAAGCAGATGCCTCATTGGATTGCACACTACTCAGAGCTATACTCACAAGAAAGAAACATCACCAGTGAATCACTGGATCAAATACCAGATCTATAGGTCATGCTAGAGTTAGACATGTAGTCCACCGTAGAAGAGCTAAGCAAAGCCATTGATTCATTATCAGGTGGTAAGGTTCCTGGAAACAATGGCATCCTAGTGGAAATTCTCAAGTGTGCGAAAGACAGCCAAGTATCATATCTTCAACAGTTGCTATTCAAATAGTGGGAAAAGGGTGAGGTGTACCACAAGACATGCATGATGCAAACATTATCACTTTGTATAAAAATAAAGGAGATAAGGGCAACTACAACAACTACAGAGGTATCTCGCTACTAGGTATAGCAGGAAAAGCTTTTGTAAGGGTCATTTTGGTGCTCCTACAGCAGCTGACAAGTCATGGCTACCCTGAATCTCAGTTAGAATTCAGGGCCAAAAGATGAACCATAGAAATGATATTTTCCCTCCATCAACTTCAAGAATAGCGCAGAGAGGAAAACCGACCATCGTACATCATCTTCATGGATCTAACCAAAGCATTTGACACCATCAGCACAGCAGGCCTATTTGCAGTCCTAGAAAAGATAGGATGCTCACTCATCCTGTTAAGTCTTATGCACTCTCTCCATTACATCATAAAAGCAACTGTTCAGTTTGATGGGTTCACTTCAGACAGCTTTGGGATGAAAAACAGAGTGAAGCAAAGGTTTCTTCTTGCCCCTACACTCTTGGTACTCCTGAACTGCGCATTTAAAGATATGGAAAGTGGAGTGTATCTTCACACAAGATTGGCTGGGAAATTCTTCAACCTATCATGCCTCAAGGCAAAGACTAAAGTTAGAAAGGTGTTTATCAGGGAGCTTCTGTTTGCTTATGATGCTGCCCTTACAGCTCACAATGAAGGCCTACTGCAAGATCTCATGGATCGCCTTTCCAGAGCTTGTCAGGCATTTGCTCTTACTATCAGCATAAAGAAACAGTAGCGCTAGGACAGGGAGTTCCACAAGATCCAGTCACCCTTAATGAGAGTCAGTTAGAAGTAGTCCAACAGTTCTGCTACCTAGTTCTACAGTGACCACCAACCTCTCATTAGATGAAGACCTTAATGTTCAAATCAGAAAGGCTGCCACCACCTTTAACAGACTAACTAGAAGAGCATGGAAGAGCGCGGAACAACTCAAAGCTTACCATCAAAACCAAAATGGTAATGCACAAAGCTTGCATACTCAGCTCTCTCATGTAAGGTGGGAAAACATGGACAACTTACGCACATCAAGAGAAAAAGTTAAACAGCTTCCAACCGTGCTGTTTATGCCTCATACTCAACATCAAATGGCAAGATAAAGTTACCAATGCAAAGGTTCTTCAAAAGGCATTTTTACCAAGTATGACAGCCCTGCTCAGATGGAGATGACTGCACTGACTAGGCAATCTGAGTAGACTGTAAGATGGACCTACACACAAGGACATGCTATACAGGGAATTATTGGAGGGAACAAGAACAACAGGATGCCCCAAGCTTCGCTATAAAGACACATGCAAATGATATATGAAGGCATTTGGAATAGATCCTAGCCAATGGGAAACCTTGTCAAGCAACTGGAACAAGTGGCATCATTGTCTCCACCATGACATTAAAGTCCATTACTAGAATTGGCTCCAACAGCTTGGAGAGAAAAGAGTCCATAGGAAGCAAGCAGCTCCCGAACCACCCAACCATGACACATGTATTTGTAACCATTGCTACAAAATCATGCAAATCTCAGATTGAACTATTCAATTACATAAGACATTGCAAGCCATCTACGTCATAGGCTGCAATATCCACTGTCTCTCACAGATGAAAGGATGCCTATAAGTGTGCTGAACTTCTGTTCTGTCATGGGTATAGACTGGTTTCTGATCACTTATACCAGTAAAAGTGTACTGGCTGTACCTGGCCATAGCGTTTTATTTTGAGTAACTCCAGTCCCAATCAGAGCATGGCCTAAATCAGAATTATCTTATGTTGTTTTTTTTTTAAAGACTTCCAAACTGTGTTCTCTGCTTTCCAATGTCCTGCTGGAACTCTTTACAGCTTGGTGATTTTCCTTGCCAAAAGTGTCCTAGCCACCATCCAAAAGTGATGGCACATGTTGCTGAGGTGATCACTTTAATTGATCTCTGGTTCTTTGATGGCAGATTAAACTATGATTAGGACTGACAATTACTCTGTGATGTAACATATTGTTCTTAGGGACAAAAGAAGAAAGGAGAGATGGGGAGGACATTGATACAAAATGACAATTTATCTAAATTAGCTTGTAATTTTTTTTAAATGTCCTTTTATTAAGAACTCTTTCAGATAATAATATGCTATTTTCACCTTCTGAATATACAAGAGAATATATGTAGGGGCCCAAAGTGTCTGCACAAGCTTTATTCTGTCCAGTATTGAAGTACAAGTCAATCAGGAGATATGTAAAGCATGAAAACTAGGTAGCTATAACTTTAGTAGAAGGCTCAGCTGAACCTATAGTCCAACCCTTCACTCAGTGGAAAATTCCCATTGACTTAAATTGCAGCAAGATTGAAAACACATTCAATAATACCTTTGAATGAAGCTACTTTACTCCTGCATCACTGATTATCAGATAGACACACAAGCCTGCAAATTCAATTGCACCCCTCCTCTTCACACTTCCTGATGTTTACATTTCATATATATTAAATACTATACTGCTATGAGACAGACAATGGCATTATGAAAATACTAGTTTTATGTCTGCATCTGGCAATAAATTGTTTCTAAAGCTTAGTTTATCCCCTCTCATGATCTCTTTGAGAGACCTAAAATTCCCTCAGACAAGTGATACTTTCTCTTCTTGCTAGGTATTTTCATGAGGCATCTGAGATTATAACTGCATGAGGGAGAGATGTTGACAACTGTCTTGCTAAAGGACAAAAACAGAACAAATTGAAAAAAAAAAAAACCTCCATGTCAATAAAAAGGTTTTACAGCAAAAACATTTTATTTTGTTTTTAATCTGTTGCTATAAAGTGCTAGCTGTCTTCAGGAAAAGAATGAATTTGACAGTTTTGTGTTGACTCTTACATTTCCCATAACTGACTCTTTTCATCTCTGTCCTGAAGCAAAAATAAATTTCCCTTTTTAAGCTTTTGATGATAAAAATCTCATCTGTGTCCTCATAAATGATCCTTTATTATCTATATTAATAATGAATAAATGTCTGTTGAATACCCCTGATCCTTTGCATTAATAGCACCAGATGTATTATAGATAACCTTTTGATTTAACAGCACAAACTATGAAGCAATATTAAAACAGTAAAGGACTGATCTTACTGGAGTCACGAAGGTCAAAATGATAAACATTTCTTTTGTTTCTATTTGTAAATTGTCTTATTATGCATAGGAAACACCTATCATTTATATTTTTGAGAGAGGTGGTGGGCCCACTGTGGCTGCCCCAGAAATAGAGCTCATAAATTATATCTAAATAAATAAATATCCAATATTTCCTGTCCACCCCCTTCTCTTTCCTAACAGAACCTGAGGATCTTCATAGAGCCATAATACAGAGTTCAGATCAATTTGCCTCACTTCCCTTTACAACTCATTATCACTAAAAAATAAAGAAATAAAAAATACGTTCAACTCCCTCCTCTGTCCTGGTCAGGATCAGTTACGTCTTTTCAATCTTCTGTAACTGTGACTGGGCAACCTTCTCTGTTCTTGGGCAGATCTGAAAAGGGAGACCCTCATCCCTGAGCATCATTCCCCTGCTCCTTCTGATTCATCCCTTTCGCAGCATACCATAACCTCCTCCCATGGGGCTGGGCCACAGCCAGAGGGAAGGGCCACTGACTACATCCAGACTGTGGACAGACCAAGCACTACCCCGCTAGCCCTCCAAGGAAAAAGGTTGAACACCACTGGTTCAAATAAAAACAGACCACTGTTTTGACAAATTACAAAAGTAGAAAGAAAACTAAATCTGTAATTCAAGTAAAAGCCATGAATTCACACATTTTCACTAAAATGCACGAAATTGTTGCCCATACTAATGCAAAAGATAAGTCCTTTCACCATCTAATCCTGTGTCTTTATTTTGGGGTTTCACAAATCAGTTAATTCCATTTGATTTGTGCCTTAAAACCATGGTACCTATTGCCATCCAGTAAGATCATTTTAAAAACCCAGCCCTAATTACTCATTTTAGACATGTGTAAGTGTTTGTAGGATTCAGCCTTAAAAACTGACTCTCAAAATTGCATCAGTGTAGGTGTCGGTAAGCATGCCTTATGATATGTTCCTGGCCAGTCTGCATTGGAAGATTGCCATTGCCGTATAAAGAGTTATTGGGATAGGAGGTATTTAGTATATTTGAAAGAGCATAGCATTTCCAACCATCACTGGACAAATTCACTCTCTGTTACATTGGTGAAAATCCAGAGTTATGCTAGAGTAAAAGCAAAATCTGACTCACTGTGTGAAATACTCACTTCAGTGGAACTTTTGGCATTGATTTGAATGGGGCTGGGATTTCACTAATTAAGTCCAGTTATTATAACTTTTATGATAGATGAAAAATGCATCTCACCATGGTTCTACTGTTAACGTGTCTATGACCTGGCAGCCCTAAGATAGTACAGAGTTTCTCACTTACAATTCAAAAAATAAATATCCAGGCTACATAGTAATTAACAAGAGACAGGTTCCTTCTGGCAAGAATGTCTTTTTCCTCCAAAAGTTTATTACTGGAAATGCTGGATATTCAGCTGAGCTGAATACTGGCAAGGGAGTATAAGCCCAAACACAAAAGCTCCCTCAGAGCTGATCTGCATTACAATAAAGTCAAATACAGTAACGGTATTCTTGTGAAATAGAAAATAGTAACCAAAACTGAACTTACATACTTGACATGAAGTTGAATAGCAGTTTTCACAGGTTGTGACAGCACCTTTTCTTTGCTTTAGTGTCCTCCCTGCCTCTTGCCTATGAAAATCAAACTCTTGATTGTCACATTTTGGCATTGCCATTGGAATGATGGCTCCAAAGATTTTCCTACAAGCTCTGCTAAATCCTTTTCTTTGTCACTCTCCTGCATGACTGTTCTATTTAATATACACTCTCTCGGTTGGTTCATTGCTTCTCCAACTTTCTTCTTTTTTCCATTTCTCTACATTAACCTACATTTTCTGTTTAATGGCCCAGGCACCTACGCGATTAAAATCCCTGTAAATCTGTTTGCCTTGTTCTTTCTTACTTGCAATATTTACACTATTAGTAGCACTAGCAAATGTCGATCTCTTATATTTCTTATTGACATCAGAGGGTCAAGTTCTTTCACCCTTACCTATATTCAACAGCAAACAGTCCTATTGTAATCCCCTGTACTTTCCTCCCAGCCTTAGCTCAGAAAGGTCCTACTAGCAACATTTCCCAGTCTGAATGAAAGAATAAATTGAAAGATATCCTGGGTACATTTGCCAGATGCCTCATTTAGGAACACAGGAATTAGAGCACAACATTTTTGCAGCAAAATTTAAAACCAGCTTTTCTTTAAAAAGCCCAAAATAAACAAAAAGAAAACATCGTGCTCCTCCCCCCACAAAAACTTGAATGAATCTATGGATATTTACCGTAATAGAAAAGCACAAAAACTAGGCATTTGTATATACAACTAAATATTTAGATTTCTGTTATGCTCAATCACTGAGCGTTTATATGCTGACACTTGGACAAAGAAACAATATATGAACTAAGCCCTGAGTCTGAACCTATGCCCCATTTGGGCACATCCGGACAAGCACACGTGTGCCTCTTGCCCCGTCTCAAACACCTTTGAGGCAGGGCAACAGGCATGTGCGGGAACGAAAAAATGTTCACCGTGCTACAAGTTTGGATATCCAGGGGTCTAAAAAAATTGAAGTTTAAAAAAGTGGGGCAACAGGAGGCTGGGTCCTCCATGGAGATGCTCAGGCTGCCAGAGTGGTTGGCCCCTCGCCCTGGTACTGAAACACATGCCTGGCCAGGCCTCATGTTCAGCACCAGGGCTCCAGTGCCAGTATTTAAGGGGTCAAGGTGACTGGAGAAGGGGGGAGGGGATCATGGGGGGGGACCCCCAAAGGCCCCGCCCACTTCCCCAGCCCCTCCAGACCCCTGCCCTGGTCGACTCCTCCCCCTGCCCTGGTTGGCTCCTCCCCCTGCCAGGCCCACCCCCTGAGCCCCCTGATCACTTTTCTGCCCTGCCCCTTCCCCTGCCAGCCCCCACAACTCCTGCCAAGCACAGCCCCAGCCCCACCAGCCCCCCAAAACCCCTGATCCCTGCCCCCCACCCCATAGTTTAAAAAAAAAACAACCCAGCACTTGCCGGCAGTCTGGCTGCCGTCTGGCTGACTGGGACCCCACCTGCAGAGTGCAGGGCAAGGTGACAGCCCCAGTGGCCCCAGCCTGGGCCCTCTTGCCCCCGCATCCTGTGCTGCCTGTGGGGCTCTGCCAGGAGGCTCCGGAGCCCCCCCACCCCGCTTCTAAGGTAAGCAGAGGCTTTTTTTCCCATTTTTTTCTGCATTATTTTTAAGTTATAGTGCCTGGGGTTGTGGATGTAGCCATGGGGGTTTGGGGATGCAAGTTGGGGGGTGAGGCTGGGTAGGGCACTGATTGGAGGGGTTGCAGCAGCTGGTGGGGGATGGGGCCAGGTGGGGCAGCAATTGGGGGGCTGGGGTAGGGCATGTGGGCCTTGCAGGGGGGGGTGGCAGCTCCTATGGGGGCCATTTGGCCCCTATTGGGAATGCCATACCCCTTGTGTGGGGGCTGAACCCCTTGTGTTGGGGGGCTGACCCCTTGTGTGGGGGCTGAATCCCCTGTTGGGGGGCCATAGCCACTGTGTGGGGGCCATCACCCTTGTGGGAGGGAAGCAAAATATGTATCAATGAATTCATGGAACATGTATTTAGAGTTCACTTTATTATTGTGGTAAGAGACATGCTTTAACACTGTAAGATATATCAATAACATTGTCCAACTGATTGCTGTCTCTGTCTCACTCTCTCTCTCTCTTTATAGTGGTCTTTTGTTTTACTTGTGGAGGAACATGGATTTGGGGGTATTTTACAGAGTGACTTTGGGATTTTTTTTATCAGGGATTTTTCAGTTTTCCAATAGGGAACACTAGAATTCCTGCTAGGGAGGCCAGTGACAGGACCCTGTCTGCTCAGAGCTGGTACCTTGGACCCAGGTGGCTGTGGCTGCCCTCCTGGCCAAATGGACAGGACATGCTTTGACAGTTCAAAGCAGGCCACCACACCCAGAACATCTTCTGGGCAATAGTAATTGGGAGAATATTTTCTTGACCTTCAGAAAGCTTCAGTAATATACACACATATGTATACATACACACACACACTCATATATATATATATTGCTTATGCATGTCCAACTGTGCATTCTGAGTTCAACCAAAAGTAGAAATACCAACATATGATGAAAAAGATGGTAGCACTTCCCACACTAATGCTGGACTAGCCAGAACCAGTAATTACTAGAAATGCAGGTTTGCCGTAGTATTCTCTGAGGCTGTTTACAACACTACACTGGCATTTCCAAGGGCACTATTTTCTATCACATCCTACCCAGCCAGTCCTGCTTTGCCCACCTGGAAACAAGGCAGCAAAACAGTACTGAGGCTGGCCACTGCTGCTGCCATTGAACATGCTGGAGTTTGAAAGTGGCAGTGAGGGGAACCTTCACTATGGCTCTACTGAGTGGTTCTCAACTTGTTTGGACTCAAGGACCCCTCCTTTGAATGAAGGCACCCCTTGGACAATGACAGCTCTTAGCTTTCACTCATTTTTTTCACTCATTATGTCTTAATGATACCCAATATTTGAATAACTTTTTGGCTGCCACCACACATTGAATCCACAGTTTATTCCCTGCATTATAATAGCTAATTCAGAGATCATAATTGTGCATGTATAACTGAGGTTATTTTTCCCTATACACAGTACTTTGCACTTGTCAACACTGAAGTTCACCTGCCACTTTTTGGCCCACTTTTTGTGAGATCATTCGGTAACCTCTTAATATCAGGTTGCAATTTGAGTACCTGGAATAATTAGTATTATCTGTGAACTTCAAGATTTCTCTGTGCATTCAAGGCCATTTCTGAACATTTTGAACAAAACTAGGTCCAGAACAGATACATGGGGAGCCACAATACTGATCGTCCCCCATCCTGGAAAATGACCATTTAGCCCTACCCTTTGTTTCCCATCTTTTAACCAGCTTCCAATTTATGAAAATACCTTCCCTTTAATCGTGTGGCAAACCTAATTTTTAAGACCCTCTAGCAAGGGGCCTCATTAAAGCTTTTTGAAAATCCAAACATATTACATCAAGTAGATCCCCCTTGTCCACATTACTCTGATATGGGAAGCTCCTCAATACCTTCCTCAGTAAAAATTGATTAAAAGAATTAATTTAGCTTCACCCTATTATCTCTGACTGAACCTTTTTCATCTTGGTCATTTAATGGTCCTACTGATTATCTGTCTAGCTCCCTGTTTCTGTTGTATTTTATACAAATTCTTATTATTAATTTCAGCATCTTTTACAAGACATTCCTCAATTTCTTTTTTTAGTCTGTCTTACTATTTTTTTACATTTAACCTGCTTTCCTGTTTTCTTCCTTTTGGGCATACCTTCCATTTTTTGAATGATGCCTTTTCGCATTTGGTAGTTTCTTTAACTCTGCTATTAAACCATGCAGGGTTTTTCTTGGGCTATTTGCTACATTTTTTGATTTTCTGCAGTCAGTTTTCCTGAGCCACAAACACAGGGTTTTTAAACAGCTGCCAGGCCATCTGCAGGCCTTTTTACATGTTTGAATGCTCCTTTAAACTTATTTTCAATTAGCTTCCACAGTTTTGTGTAATTTCTCTTTCTAAAGTTAAATATTGGAATGGTAGATTTTTTTTTTTTACTTTATCCTGATAAGAGATTGAATTTGATTATTATGTTCACCATTATAAGAGGTTCACCTACAGACATCTCTATAGACAGCCTCTGTAGATACAACAGGCCCCATGCGTTACTCAGGATTACGTCTAGCATAGTTTCTCCTCTTGGAGGTTTTAAAATGAGTTGATATAGAAAGCAGTGATTTACTGTATTGAGAAATTTTATCTCTGCATTTTGCCCAGTTGAGGTGAAGTTCCCCATTATTTTTGCATGCCCTGCTTTGATTGCTTCTCTAATCACCATTATCATTTCATAACCACCTTCAGTATCCTGATTATGAGGTCAGGTACAATCCTGGTACAATGGGGAGGGTTTGATTCAAGCACCACATTTCTACCTACAGAGATTTACTGTATTTTTCCTTTCAGTTAACATTATTCTGTTGTTACTATGTATACATACAGTGCCATTCCTTCACCCACACATCCTACTCTATCACTCTTATATAGTTTGTACCCCTGTATCACAGTATCCCATTGATTATGATCCTTCTACCAAGTCTATGAAGCACCTGCTATGTCAGTATTGCCATTTATTGCCAGGCATTCTAGTTCACTTTTCTTATTTTTCAGGCATCTAGTATTTGTGTAGAAGCACTCATACATTTTGCCCCTTCTCAGTTGCCTGTTTTTGTGTGTTCCAGTTCATCAATGAGTCTGACTTATCCTTGCTGTTGTCTGCACTTACATTTCCCACTTCTTTCCTATCCTTTTCAAGAGCATGTAGTTAAATAGCAGGGAAATGATATATTAGTGCCCTGAAAAACACTTTGGCCAACATAACTTTAAATATGACTGGAGCTGGACCCCTTTCCATATATTGTTGAAGACTTAACCCTTTGATTGCAGAGAAATGCATTATGTGTATGTATTCTTACAAATATTGCAAGAAGCAAGGGTTTCTTAGGGTGATATCTTTTATTGGAGCAACAGTATAGTTGAGATAGAGTTGTATAAGTTCTGAGTGCAAGATATTCTTCTTGAAAGATTCTATTATATATTTGCAGTTAAGGAGAATATTCGCAGCTCTCTGTCTCCTTCCTTCGCCTTTACCTTTTCTATTTCTTCTGTCAGTCATAGATATTATTTTAATCACCTTCAAAGAGGTCATTGTTGGAGGAGAATTGTGTGTGGGGAGAAATAAATGGTGTAATAATTGTTCTTAGATGAAGGAGGAGGACAAGAAAAAATAAATACAGGTTCAGCTGTAATGCAGGCTCTGCCATTCCCAGATGTTGCAGAAACATCAGGATTGCGCTCTACAAGAAAAATTGGATTAGTCACAATCTTGTCTACTAATGGACACACTCTGTGATCTTTAGAGCTTCATTTACTGGGTTAATAGTGCTTTGCCTGAGTTCCTTTGCGATGGGGAAAAAGGAAAAAAAACTGTAGGAAGAAATATTCTGGGTGCAGTCCACAGCCACTGACACGAGTAATATTATATTCATCACAGACAGACCTCGTATCTCATTACTGCTGAAGAGTTTGCCCTCAAGGCATCTGAGCTCAGTCAGGCCAGGCCCCTCATGTGGAACCGTTCAGGTATATTGTGAAATGATTTAATGCGATAATAATGTCCACTTTGCGAGATAGATTATGTTTTTTATAGTGGCTGATGGTTAATGAATGATACATTAGCAAACATCACTAAAACATTATTGAGAAAATGCAGATGAGGAGATAGTAACTCCCTGATTTGCCTCCCCCACCCCCCTGGATGCATAAAAATGAAAAGCAAAAGAACTCACAAGGATTGAAAAAACATTTTTGTCAAGCTGCCAGCTCACTCACTATCTCCTTTTTAAGAGAAGGAGGGAAAAGAGGTATTAAAAAAATGCTGTAAACATGAACTGAAATATCTCTTCTTAAATCAAATGAGAATCAATGAAAGTGCAAACCTGAACAAATACATTATGTGTTGACCCAGTTTATTAGATGAAGCCGTTTACCCTGATTTGATTTATCTGGCAATACACTGCTCAGCTGTGAAATGAAATAAGAAGAGCCTATTCACCTTATTTACAATATTATAGTGGAGCCTGCTAGCATCGCTATGGTTAAGGGTCTGTGAGCATTTCCATTACAACCCCTTGTTTTAGGGGTTTATAACATGGCCAAACATTCACTCTTGGCTGGAACACAGTTGTCTTCTAAGGCCTATTTAATCAATAAATGACTTCTACTGATTTCCTTTGAAATCAATCAGTTGAGCTCAGACCCACAGGACCCTATTTTAAAAATAAAATTTGAAAGGATCCTTATCTTGATATCCACACCCATGTGGGTATGCACATGTCTATTTTTCCATGTCTACATTTATGGGGGGGGATATGTGTGTGTAATATATGTGTATAGCTATAAATATACACACTCATATTATTGCATGTTTATTTTACAACACCTGGATCATTCATATCCAGATCATTTGTAACCTGCTTAGTTTGTAGAAGGTTGCTGACTTAAGAATGAGCTGTTCAACTGTTTGCTTCGACTTTTCTTTCAAGGGCTGCTGTTTCTTCACTCAGCTAGAGCATAACCTTAGTCCCATGCATTTGTATAGAGAAACCATACCTTTCAAAATAAAAGTTGCGACAGTCCAGTGTCCCATGTAGCTATATATACTCTGCAGTTACTTTGCAAATCCCATTTTTTGCAAAGGGTAAGGAACGTAACCCTGAGTTGAAGATTGACTAATTAGTATATGCACTCCTATAAAACTAATTTACTCCACAGCAGAATAGTACTTGTAGGGTATAGCTACATGAGATGCTAAACGTGCAGTAGCTGAATAATCCTGTGCAGTAGTGCATCACAACACGAGCAGTGCTAATATGCTTCTGTGCAGTACTATTAGGCTACTGTACAATAGTGTCACTAAAAAGGCATCCGCCGGCGCTACTGCACAGTAACGCCAGTTGGTGTGCATTTATTTAGTACTTGATTATACATGTAAAATAAATACTAGTATAAATAAATACGCAGTAGCATCTCATGTAGACTCACTCCCAAATTACTATTTACAAGTACTATCCTGCTGCGAAGTAAACAACTCTACAGCAGCACATGTGTAGACACTGGGAGAGTTAGCTGGAGCATGAGGGTGCTTCAGTACAGAGGCTGCCTGACAACTAGCCCCACACAGAAGTGCTCTCATGCCCCAGCCAGTCCTCCCACAGCACACTGAGCAGCCCTGGGCTGGCAGGCTGTCCTCACGGACTCCCTGCCAACTGGGGCTGTTCTGACCCAGCTCAGTGTGCTTCACATAAATACATTCCAGATCTTATTGCTCCAGAGTTTATTGCTCCCATGCACACGTTCAAATGCTGTGCCCAGAAGCAATAAACTCTGCAGCAATTCATGTACATTAATTGCATGTGTTGACATGCCCATTTACACACATGACAACTGTTGATACCCACAGGTATTCTGGGAACCAAAAAAGGTTCAAAGAGCCAAATTAAATACCCACAAACATAAATCCAGATAAATGTTAATAGCTAATTAACAATGATATATAGAGAAGACACACATGACCAAAATGCACAGGTTAGGTATATCAAGCAAATGATTAAATTGGTAAACAGTGCCTTCATCTACAGAAAAACAATTTTATTAACATTTGAGAGAATTGAAAATTAATTTCTCAAACTCCTATATCTTTAAAAAAAAAACCTTAGTAGGTGGCCAGATTGCTAGAAAAAAGGACTTCTCACCTATGTTTTAAAGTTAGCTTTAAAACAGCACTTGGTTCATGTTCAGCAAGAACCATAGATCAAAGCTGAAGGGCAAACATTCTGAGATGAACCCAGATTTTTATACTCTGTTGTCAGTCTTGATGTCAAAAACTTACCAAATAAGAACAACTTTTTAAAATGTTCCTAATAGATTCTACTCTAATAAATACGTGTATTCATAAGCCTATTTTTATCCCCTATTTAAACTATATTTTGTCCTAAAACAGATCTAATTGGCATAAAAACACTAAATGTACTCTGAGAAACCTTTAGGCTTCTTCTTTTATCCTGTATTGCTCACCCCTGGCATTTTCTCATTTCCTTTTCCTCTTCTTTTACCCAAATTTTGGTAACAGAAATGTCATATCATATTGCATCTAAGCAGCTTGGAGTGTATTATATTCACAATTATGACTCAGGCTGGCTTGGTTTTGTTTTCTTTTGCTCCTTTCTATGTGTAATATTTTGATTTGCCATTTTATGTGGCTGATACATATTCCTAAAACTTCTTTGATACACTGACAAAGCTAGGGGCAAAATTTTCAAAGCAAACTAAATGACCTGTGCTCTAAGCCCTACTGACTTTTCAAAGAAATTTAGTCTCCTGAGTCACGTAGGCACTTCTGAACATTATACTATAGCATTCGCCTCCCTGTGCTTTTCCAATAAATCTTCCTCAGTTCCTCCTTGGGTGGATTTTCCTCTACAAAGTGATTAAGAAAGAGTTTTCAAAATTAACGTTTTTTTTGGCAGCAAAAGCCTTCAAAATAGATTCAGCCCAAATTTTTTCCATGTTAATCTACTAAAGGCTCTTAGCCCTGGCCTGAAAGAATTCTCCAGTTCAGGAACAAAAGGCTAAATTCATCCTGCTGTGAAGCAACATCCTCTACATGTGTGTCAAGGTATAGCTAAAAATTTCAAAGTTAGACATGGAAATTTCCTTGTCTGACATAAACATACATTGATATATGTTCACCTGCTATACATTTATTGAAGCTTCACTGAGGTAATGGGGCTACAGTGATTCATACCATCTCAGCAGCTAGTCTATAATATATATGCAGAAATCAAGTATTGGTCTTCATCTAAGTAAACCATGGCAAATACAAATATTTGATTTCCATGCATGCATCAGTAATCTGCAAACAGGTATTATTACATCAGGCAAAGTGTCCACACATTTCCACATCTCTAACTTTGTTTATGTGCCCCTTTATATTTTGAATTGACCTTTTTAATCAAAACCCTTGACATTTTTACATTCCTCCATTGATTTATAAGATTAACCAAAATACCGTTACAGAAATTCCATTAATGATGAAGGGCAAGTTTTATGTATATTACATATTTTTACTTCTAAGCAGCCTTCAACTCTCCTGTTATGCCGCTTGAAGAAGGGGTACTTAAAGGCTTGTCCAGCATCTCTCCCAATCATACAGTTAGTCTAATGAAAAATATCACAAAAAAACTTACCTCTTAAACATTTCCTGGACCATCACAGCTACATTAACATTTCAGCCCTCCCTCAATTCAACCCTCTGGCACAGAGGTGACCCTAACACATTCGGGTGTAGATAAGAACAAAGGTAGTTATGAAGTGTTAGCAGCTCAGTGTTCGCTGTGTGGAAGATTGGTGGGATGAGATGGTAACACTTTCAGAATTTATGAGGAGAATTGCAAGGTGCCCAACTTGATGTGTCTCAGGCCTCTAATCTGGATTAACAATGCCAGGTTGTTATTCTTTCCACCATGTGGAGGCCCAGGGACCTCAATGGGCTCCACACAGACACAGATGATCCCCTGTGCACACTCACTGCTGGGTCAGGACTAAATCAAATTTACCCCCTGAAACACTGTTCTACATTTTTCCATGGCAGGCTACATATTCCAGTTAACATCTCCAAGTCACATCATAGTATATGTGGATAGCACAATGGACTGAAGCTTGTAATCTACTCCGGTAAGATTTCCATTAGAGTGGCGCATTGCCATTAAGTCCTCACTTAGGGTCCTAGAGTGTTGGTTGTAGCCATGTTGGTCTAAGGACACAGGCAGACAAGGTTATTTGGTTAAATGTGATATCCCTTAGACCAAACCAATAGTTGGAAAAATTGTTCTTTGCGGGCACAGGCACCCTTCTTCAGACACAGAGAAAGTCAGCTGGTATTAGACTTTTCTCTAGAATCAAAAAGAAGCTTAAGACAATCTGCAAAATACAGTTCTGTGAAAACACAAGTGTGTAACAGGGCAGATCAGAGGGGATAGGAGTTAAAGGGTGGGAGACAGATGGGGTTTGGGGGACATTTCATACCCATTAACTCCTACCCCTTCTGATCTTCCCTGCCACACATTTGCATTTTACAAAACCTGTATTTTGCGTATTGAAGTAAGGCTCTGTTTGATCCCAGAGAAAACACTAACACCAGCAGACTCTCTTGTGTCTGAAGAAAGGCACCTGTACCCAAAAGCTTGCAAAGAACAATTTTTCCAACTATTCAGTTGGTCTAATAAAAGATATCACATTTACCTAAATAACCTTGTCTACTTAAGAGTTTTGACATTCAGCACTGTATACAGACATTTGAAATCAATCCTGTCTTTCTATCATACCAGGAGTATTTCATTTGTAATGTAGTCTCCAGTAAATGCCAGAGTTAAGAAAAATTATTAGACTTTTCATCTATAAAACCTGTTTTTAAAACAAATCTAATCCAAAGATAGTGGGTATCAGCATAATTTGTTTCCCTACTCTAGTGGGTTTTGAACAGGTCCTGAAAGAATCAATATGAAAGTGGTCTTTGTTCACTAGCATGAGGAGAACAGGACTGTCTCTGCCCCACCGTAGATGGGAAACTGGGGACTACAGCTATTGCCAAAACTGTCCTCACAATAGGAAGATTAGAAATAAGAAGATAAAAGAAATTGTCATTGTCATGGACCTAACAATGATTTGTTAGAAAGAAGCCCTCACTGGGCAGGTACTGGCTGTTTTTGCCTTTTATGGACTCAGTATCTTCCTTCTAGATTTAGGGTAAAATTTACAAAAGTGCTTAAGTGAGCTAGATGCACAATTTCCTGTTAACTTTTAATGGGACTTCTTATATCAAATTTATCTAATACTTTTGAACATCCCAGCCTGATCCAGCAATGAGGCCTAAGGATTTCAAACTACAAGTGACAGCCCAGGAATTCAGTAAAATCCAAGGAGAGAAAGTACTGAGTCTTCTTCTGCCAGGACCAGTGGTTTGCTCTGTTGCATAAATAGTAGTACAGATGGGAGGAAGGAACAGGGCTAGCTATGATGAGTGGACACATGCACTATTCCAATGTCAGAATTTGGTAGATCTCTGAAAAATAACTGGTGTCTGGATCTTCTGCCTGACTCAGTTGCCTCCCGGGCACACTACCTCATTTTAATCTGCCTTAGAACCTGTCCCTGGTTATGGATGTACAAGGATGGTGTTTGAACCATAGCACTTTTCTCTTGAGCTGTGTTCAAGAGGAAAGCCTACAATACTGTTTCAAGACTGAAGCCAACGGAAGCCCGATCATGGTGCCAATTCACTTCCAAAGCTAGGGAGCAAACCACAGAAGACGGTTCTCAACCATAACCAAGGGAAATTTACTCCTCCATCTTCCAATTTTTCCAGGTATGTCCCACATGGCCTGTCTCCTCACTCTGCAATCCTACATGGTTCCATCCTCCTTCTTGTATGACCTCACATGGCCCCTTCCTTCTCACCATCAGTTCCCACATCATCCCTCCTCCCCTGTGCAAGTCCCCACATATCCCCTTTGGGCTCTTGTAATAAACTTAAATGGGCTTCTTAGTTTCATCTGCCTGTGCTGGTAATTGGAGTCAAAATGTTATCAGCAAGTGAGCTAGTAACTTCTACATATCGTTACATCCTGTGCAAGGAAAGCATTGCAATATTTTCAGAGATCTGAGGGGCCCTTAACTGGTCCCAAATTACCCACTTAGCCCCAGATCAGAACCTCAACTTTTAAAGAATTATTGGTTTCATAGGAAGAAACTCAGTCACCAAGGAAAGCTAGGGTCCTGGGAGTCAGGACCTCTGAGGGATCTATTCCTGGTATGTCACAGGATGTGCTGGCCCTTCAGGACATTGGGATTCAAGTACGTAGGTACCTGGCTTTAGCCCACCTCCCCCAGCTGAGGAAATTAATAAGAGGGTCATGTGACTAAGAACAAAGCCAGCTGGGGGACTGTGTTGTTCTGGCAATCAGTCATTTTTTTAAAGTGGGGAGGGATTGTGAAGCCTCCTGCAATGTAAAGTCTGATTAACTGGGGAGGAATGGGAAACAGGGATGGTGTCAGGGCTCAAAGCCAGACTGTGTAAAGATACCTATATGGCTCTTCTCCTGAGCTGCTATTTAGCTTTTGGGCAAATCACATTTCTGCATCCTAGGTTATTTGCCTATCAAATAAGTGCTGGCAATGTTGACCCTTCAGCTCCCCCTCCTATGTAATTGCTTGGAGTTTCTAAGACAGAGTGTGGTGCTGGAACACATTAGTAATTGGTCCCAGCTTTATCAACTCCACATCCCCAATCCCAGGTGTATGTGGGGTGGGGGAGAAGTAGCATTGCATCCTCAGATCTTGTTTGGGACATTAGAGCCTTGTAGGAGCATCAACTCCATCCCAGACCTCACTTTCCATGCATTTAATTATTCTTGGAAACGGATTTGACCCTTTGAAAGGATTGTCCTGACTGCTTGTGTTTAATACAGCTCCAGCCATGCTCCAACCAATGTGATGCTGTAGTGGGCAAAGCTAACCAAACTCTGGCATGCATCCACCAATGCATCTCAAGCAAAACCAGGGAAGTCATCTTCCTGCTTTACTCAGACTTGGTGAGACCTCAGCTGAAGTACTGCATCCAGTATTGGGCCCCCCACTTCAGGAGGGATTTGGAGAAGTTTGAGAGAACCCAGAGGAGAGCCACCCATATGATCCAAGGCCTGGCGGGAAGGCCGTACAAGAAGCACCTGAGGGACTTGGGACTCTTCAGTCTGGAGAAGAGAAGGCTCAGGGAGGACTTGGTGGCAGCCTACAACTTCATACAAGGGGTACATCAGGACCTGGGAGAACATCTGTTCACCAGAGCTTCCCAAAGGACAACAAGGTCTAACAGCCAGAAACTCCAGGAAGGCTGATTTAGATTGGATATAAGAAAAAAGTTCTTTATGGTGCATGTGTCCAGGGTCTGGGACAAGCACCTACTCTTGACTCCTTCAAAAAACAGCTGGATTTATTTCTTGCTGGGGTCACTTGATCCTAGCTGACTTCCTGCCCATGGTGTGGGGGGGCTGGACTTCATGATCTCGTAAGATCCCTTCCAGTCCCTAATGTCTATGAACTCTATGAAATCAGGCACACCCTATATGATCCTGGCTGAATTCCAGAACTGGGATGCCATGGTCCTTGTTGCTATCCTGTCAAACACCTACTGTTTCCCAGGCCAGTGGTGGAAGAAGGGAGCCCTTCATGTGCCATACCTATCTCACAGGTGGGCATGAGGGTTATCCAATGAGTGGTGGCGGGAGGGGCAGTGCTCTTAAGTCCTTTAAAGAAGGAGGATTCAGGGCTTATCTATATTTAGAAACTCAACAGCCTTTGACCTTGCTTTCACTGTCTGCCACTTCCTGGGGTCAGGTGGGCAGGGCTGTGCCCTGCTCACCCTGCTGTTCTAATTGTGCTGGTGAGAACCACCCTTGAAGCCAACCATGTTCTGAAATCATTTTCAGAAATTGGCACTATTTACTCCCTATCAAAATACCATTCCCTGTACTGGCCCATGACACTCTCTGATAAAAGGTTAACCATTGATTACATTTGTAATGTTTATGCTGCTTTAGTAGCATAACAGGGGGTCAACATTTTTACATCAGTTCATACAGATTTCACAGATCCCTTGATTTTAAAAGCCAGAGGCAGATATCATACCCATCTAGTCTGATCTCCTGTATGACACAGGCCCCAGACTTTCACTTTGTCATTCCTGCAACAAGACCACATCTTGAATTGGATCTAGAGTATAATTATTAGGAAGACATTTCTGGAACCTGGGAGTTTAGTTCCTAATTCCACAGCCCTACATCTAAATCAGCATGCAACTCATGGCACAAGTTGGTCTGCTCCAGGCAGGCTGTCACAGACCCATAATGAAAATAATTTTAAAGAACTATTTCAAGTTTCATGATATTACTCTATGCAGTAATAGCGCACTAAACTCCAGAACCATTTTATAGGATTTACCAGTGTATTTTTATAATACACCTCTGCTGCAAAAGGTAACCAGCAGTTGTTGTTCTTTCATAAATAATGAATGGAGCCCAATTTGACTGTTCACACAGAATTTTGTACCATACAGTAATGAAGGTTACAGTTAGATTTACCTGTGCAAGTAGAAGTGAGAAACCCTGAAAGTTTGTTTATATTTTCTCTCTCTCTCTCATCAGTGTTTAGTGCTCAATT
The DNA here is from genome assembly GCF_052110815.1 of Crocodylus siamensis. Classification (NCBI taxonomy): domain Eukaryota; kingdom Metazoa; phylum Chordata; order Crocodylia; family Crocodylidae; genus Crocodylus; species Crocodylus siamensis. The sequence goes on along the minus strand of NC_143397.1, from coordinate 128,735,705 downwards.
GAATACATTCTGGTAGGCAGAAATTTGGTATGGAGACTGATCATTCTACCCAGATGCATTCATTCTGTCCTATCGATTCCCAGATACATAAACACGAAGTGTTGCTGTACTTGTCTGTACACCAAATAAAAGAAATATCAGCACTTTTTCCTGGCACAGTCAGCAACTCATTAACTGTTACTAATGTCCTGAAATGGTGGCTTTGCCCACATTTTAAGATGTAGGCACACACTATACACTACAGTGTATATTCTACCTTGTGTTTGCATCACCTGGTACAGTCAAAGCAATGTTATTTAAAATCATCGCATAAAACAGCACTTGTCACAACTCCTCCTGTATTGCCAACACAGTCCAGCAAAGTCAGACTCTCTTCTCATGAATCATGCATGGAATCTGTGGAGCATATAAAAACTAAAGGGAAATGTGACACTTGCATGACCTGGTTTTGATGGACAGAGCTGTACTGGTCTATGAGCTAATAAGGGAAACAAAACCAATCACATTAATTTTATTTTAAATTATCAAAACAAAGAAAAGGGGAATTCACACAACCCAGTACCAGTTTTTATATGTATTTGTGCATACAGGCAATATATAATCTTCAAAGTTGATACATTCTAACAGTATGATTTATGATTACTTCTCTCCCTTTCACTAAATGTGTGATGTCAGGACTATGTCTTTCTTCCCCTCTTTGTTATCTCATTTTTAGAAGTCTGATATAGAGCAGGTATCGATAGTTTTGCTTTACATGTGTTATGCTTTTCACAAAAATAGAGTTTCATAAATAACTTCTACTGGGGACAGAACTCTTAAACTGCAGTCTTTGTGTTAAGCCAATAGGACTAATTCTTCTTATTTAGACAGATGTGTGTAATTGAAAATCTGTTTTAAGAAGAAAATAAATCCAGTATCAATAATAGAAAACTTATGCATTATACTTGACACTGTGCTAATGCTAACAGTGGATGCAAGCATGATCCCCAGAGTGAAATTTTAATCATACAAATCATATTATTACACAAATCAGGAATGCTGCGTGCCCCCGAAGACTGGGGGGGGCACAGTGACCACCTGCAGGTGGCAGTATCAGCGGCAGGGGTGTGGTGGCAGAAAGCAGGGAGTTCCCTCAGGTGGCCACAACAGTGTCAGCAGTGGGGGAGGGGGTGGCAAGCGCCGACCAGTGGTCAGCGACCACCCACAGATGCCGCCAGTAGTTGGGGACTGCCCACAGACTCCACCAGCAGTGTCGGCGGCAAGGGGAGATGGTAAGCAGCAACTGCCCGTAGGCACCACTGGCAGCATCAGTGGCATTTTTTTCAGGGGGTGCACTGCCAAGCTCAGGGGGTATGTGTACACCCGCATGCACCCCCTCCATGTCGCCAATGACACAAATGAAATTCACGTGCTTGACAGTTCTGGTTGTGTGGCTCTGAGGATTAGAGCCTCATTTTAGGTGAACCTTTAGTAGTTTTAAATGCCAAAATTTAGAAACTTGAAGGCTTAATCATCAATGATTTCCAGCACCATTGACTATAAGGGGAATGCTCAGAACATCTAGAAAATTCAACCCAAAATATAAGGTACTTCAAGTCGCGCTCCTAAAACCTGAGGCACCCAGAACAACAGAAAGTGTTGGCACTTGTGTTTTACCCTCTTCTGGCACTGCTAGAAAATATATACATATTTGGTTTCAAAATCTACATGTCCAGCTCTGAATGAAGACAGGGCAGATAGTACAGGGGTGAAATGGAAGTGGTTGAGTACAAAGCAACAGAAATAATTACAAAATATGGCATATAAAGAAGGGAGCCATTTATATGCCATGCCTACCTCACAGTTGGGCCTGAGGTTCAATTAATGAGCTGAGGCAGGAGGCAGTGCTCTGAAATCCTAGAATGAAGGAGGAGTCAGGGCGTATTGATATTGGGGAAACTCAGTGTCCCTGACCTTGTTTTCAGTATGCCACTCTCTGGGATTGTACTCACTTAGCTGGACTGGCTGCCCCTTTATGCAGAGCTTTCAAAACCTACTTTGAAAGTTGATACTTTTGTTTCTTAAGTATTTAAATCTCTTGTTTGTCTTAGATGTTTTTCAGAGAGATTTTTGGGGTGGGGGAATGGAGGGAGGTTCCATTATTCCTTAGGGAAATTCAATTACATAACTCTACTGATGATGTACTAGTCTTGTCTTTCCAGAAAAAACCTACCCCATCAGGGTATCTGATGTTTACCCATGAAGTGTGATCGTATTTTGACATAGAATTCGGTTTGCAGGGTTTTTGATTGCTTTTTCAAAGTATTTCAGACTTCTCTGTGGCTCTTACTTTTATAAATGCAGGAGTTCAATTGTCTTCAATGTGTTCATTCTCTCCATTATCCTAAAGGTGGATGAACTTGATAAATACTCTGTTTCAATTCCATTTAAACCATTCAACAGAATATACTGATCTCCAGTTGTGGACATGGGGCACTACTACAATACAAAATAAATACATAATAAAAAATTTATCATCACACATTTATCTAAGCTATCCAGAACTCTGAAGCCTGCAGAAGTAAGGGGGAAATCTCACATTGTTGTGTCATTTCAGTAACACATAGGAGTTACTGGCACCAGGACCCTGTGTGCTAAGCCCTGTCCAAACACAGTCCCTGCCCCAGTAAGTGTTTACCATCTATTCTAGGTGAAAGATAAGAGGATAGATGGATATAGATAGATAATATGCATTGGGCAGTGTAATTCAAATGATCTCAGGAATATTTCTTAGCATATTCACTGGCAGAGCAGATGTGCGAATGCATTCTGGTACCTTTGACTATAGTCCTAGCTAACCAAGAAAGAAAAAAGAGAAAAAAATAAAATGAAAGCAAAATATACTGACACATTTCAGAATCCTGAGAAAGTTTCAGACTAAGTTTGAAACTAGGAATGGATGACTCTCAAAGTGGAAGGTGTCTTTCTTTTTCTCTTCAAACCTGTTCATCGATCCTTAACCACCACCACCTATTGGAAATGAACACAAGGGAAAAATGGTAGCACATTATCATTTTCTATTATAATTTTTTAAATAATGATAAGGAGTGGGACTGTGCAGCATTAGCCATTCATAGAGTGATAAACATTCAGATCCCAGGGTTTTTGGCCCCTCATCACGTTGATTCTGGCATTTGGAACACACTGAGCAACACCAAGGTGATAAGAGGAGGAGGATACTTCTAAATAATATGTTGCCTTGACTTCATCAGGCTTGTTTTGTCTGGCAGATGAATTATGTAAACCTTCCCCACCCGAAACTGTTTCAAGTCAATTAATTGTTGTAATTACTTAAGATTTCTTTTTAATGAATATGACTCTCCAGGGATTAGATGATATCCTGTCATCGGTAGGCCTGATAAATGAAATGTGATTTGTGGCTTGCTGCACACTGAACCCGTGTACTTGAACACTGTCTCTCCTTTCTATGTGCTCATTAAATGAAGGAAATGTCCTTGATGGAGTTAGAAACATTTGTTAGAGTTGGCCCCGGTAAGAATTGATAGTGAGTGAATAAATCCTGACTGTAACCCCTCCTTCCTTCTTTTCCTTTGAATATGGGGCCATGTTATCATGCCGACATTTATTCAAGCCGAACATATGACCCCAGTGAGGTTACTCAGTGTAATTGCTATTAGCTTGGCTGTTCCATCTTTCATCTCCATTAGGTGCATTGAAATGTGAAGGATTAACAGTCATTTGGTGCTGAAGGGAACCTGTGCTGTGTGATAAACCAAGTTGAATATTATAGCCTCCTTTCCTCCCCCACACCTTTCATTTTCCACTCCACACTGCCAGATATGACAGGCATGACAGGTTCCTTTTATTGGTGTGCAGTACCTCATTTCCAATGCTCCTCTAGAAAAAAGCTGGCTAGTACTACTGCTGGAGACAGGCGGATTGAGACAGCATGACAAAGACCCATGAAGCCTGCTCTAAACTCTTACAAACAGTGTGACTGCTTTATATGACAATTCCAACTAACCTTTTCCTCCCATGCTCATGTACATGACATAATCTAATCACCCAGGCTCTGAAAATATAAAAGCAGGTAGGATTTCCTGTATTTAAATTCTATTGGCAAAAAGAGGATTATTGCTTTTACTGCAAGACCTTTTACTGAATACTTGTGGATGCATAAAACAACCACATTTAATAAACTGGATAGAACAAGGGTTTGGTTGGGTTATAGGCTGGTGTGCTACCAGGCAAAAAGAGGATTATTGCTTTTACTGCAAGACCTTTTACTGAATACTTGTGGATACATAAAACAACCACATTTAATAAACTGGATAGAACAAGGGTTTGGTTGGGTTATAAGATGGTGTGCTATGGGTTCTTTTAGATTACAAGCAAAGGCTACTTAGACCATTATAATACAGAAAAGCCAACACCAATCAAACACCAATATTAAAAATACCCATAAAATTTCCCTGATCTACCAATGAAAAGTGCTCTATGATTCTCTTCGGATCTGATCGATCCACTGAAATCAGTGAGTTTTGGAAGAGAGAATGATGAGATAACTTCTACTTTCTTCAGGGTGCGGACACATGTAACAGTTGAACCATTCCCAAATGTCAGTGATTGGGAACCAGTTCTCAATTGCTGCAGGTCAGAGGTTTCTACACACATGCAGTACCTTCAAACGGTCACCTTTTAAGCATTGAAGTGCTGTGGCTCCAACACACATGAGCTCTCAGCCCAATATACCCTGCAGTGAGTCAGTGGGAAGGAATGCTTGCACCCATGCTTTTGGGTTTACACAGGGTGAGTTATGGCAGATGGGTTTTCTGCTTTCCCATCTCTCCTAAACATGAGTTCAATAAACTTCCATAGCCTACAATTAACCAAAGTCTTCAGGGTGCTTGCTTGATTTGGGTGGCAAAGGGGTCCCAGAGCTGCAGGGGCCTAAAGAGGGGGCATGGTCAAGTAGAGAGTGAGGACACAGGTAGCTTTTAGAAAACTAGCTTGAGGAGTGCAAGGGAACTCGTTGATTTTCAAAGTGCCAACAAAAGGGGAAAAAAGGCAGCAGTAGAATTCTGGCCACAGACTAGTTGTAGCCAGTAGTGCAGGGAAAGGGAGGAGTGATGCACTATGAAATACCTGGAGGACAAAACAGAGCCATGTCACAGAATGCTTAGTGTCCACACATAACTCATACCCAGTTCACAGTGCACCAGTTCAAAAGTGTACCTGATTTTCCAGTTATACTTTTGAACCATTCCAGGCATTTAAAATTGATTTAATGGGCTTGTACATTTATCTGCTTCCAGTTTAAACCTCATTTAAACTGGGTTACGTGTTACATGTGTCCATACACCAAATTCTGCCAGTGATGGCAATGGGATTATCCAGTGAAAGGGAAGTAGACTATGGCCAAATAATGTTTTCCTCGGTGCCACTGAGTACATAATCAAATACAGCATAATATACTAAAATATATGTTTATGTTCTTTTCTTTATTGCAGTAAGGAACAGTAGTTCTCTTACCTTCTATAGTTTTCCTGGTAGCTGTGGTGGTATTTCACTTCCATTACTACATAGTGGGCACATCCATGTGAGCGCACATGTGTGTCTTACAGCATCTCAAAGCCCTTTGAGGCTGCTGCAAGAGGCATATGTGGGAACAAGCAAACATTCCCCATGCTGCAAGTCTGTGGGGGCAAAATTAGACCCCTGGATTCAGGGGTCAAAAAAAACTACTCCACAGAACAGGGCGAGACACAGTCCCAGGCTGTGCCTGGAGGCAGCCTGGGAGTTGGTCCTCCAGGAGAGATGCCCTGGTTTCTGGCCAGAGCATCTCTGTGGTGCTCCTGTGAACGGGGGTGGTGAGTGACCGGAGCACAGAGCAGGCAGCACATGGCAGCTGCGGTGGAGCTGGTTGCACATGGTGGCAGCAGCAGAGCCGACAGCGTGTGGTGGGACCTGACCCGGCCCAGCCTGATCTGGCTCGCTAGTCTGGCTTTGCACCAGAGTAGGACATATGGCTCCAGGAGGCACAGTTCTTGTGCAAACACACACTAGCCTCACAGCCTGGGCCAGATTGGGCCAGTGGGGCATGTTTTCCATGAGGCTCAGGTGTGCCTGAGTCTCATGGAAAATGCACTCTGTCTGCCTGACCCGACCTGATCTGGCCTGGGCCACATAGATAGTGTGTGTTTGCACAGGAGCCACATCTCCCGGAGTCGTGCATCCCACTCCGGTGCAAAGCCTAACTAGCAACCCGCCTCCCCACAGGCACTGCAGGGCAAGCAGTGCTGCCACCGGAGGCAGGACCCGGCACAGTGCACAGGGACAGCATACAAAGCCAAGCCAGGTCCTGCTGGCAGTGGAGCCACTCATGCTGCCAGGATGGGGTGGTTCCATGGCAGCAGGATCTGGCTTGGCTTGGCGCACTGTCCCTGCACACTGTTCCAGGTCTTGCTGCCATGGAACTGGCCTGGCGATGTGAGCAACCCCAGTGCTGGCAGGACCCAGCTCAGCACAATATGTGGTCCCCACAAGTGGTACTAGCCCCCGATGAATGGCATAGGCAGCATTGGCTCTGAACCACTGGGGGCTGCTCTGCGCTGTGAGTGGTGGGAGCTTGCAGCAGCAGTCTCAGAGTGCCCCACTTCCACTGCTGCTATAGGGGTAAGTTCTGGGCCATGTGCAGGGGAGCTGTGGCCCTGTGCAAGGTAGCAGGGACCCTGTGGGGGATAGGGGCTGTGTCCCTCCCCTCCAGGGGACAGCTGGGGGGGCAGTCCATGTGCTGTGGGGGGGGCTGTACCCTGTGAGGGCCAGCGGACCCACCTCTCCTGAGCAGTCTCCCCACACCCCGTCCCCCTGCCATCACCCCACACACCAACCCACATCCCCCAACGTCCCTCCACACCCACCCATACACCCACCCACCTTCTTCCACAACCCTTCCCACCCCCATATATATATATATATATGTAGAGTGGCCTTTTGTTCTAATTTTGGAAGAACATGGATTTGGGGGTATTTTAAAAAATGGATTTGGGATGCTGCTGCAGTAGTCCAACTGGACAAAAGGAACAACTAATAGACTGTCTATTAGTCCATCTGGTTACCATGGGCAAGGCCCACCTGGCTAATTAATAGCCCCTTTCTACAGAAGCTAATGGACAAAAGGAACAACTAAATTATTGGGACAACTAATGAAAAAAAACAGGATAGGAGTGTCATGTGGCTCAAAGGGTCAAAACACGAAACTAAATGCACCTGAGGAGAACACCAAGCAGAGCCCCCTGGGCTGCACCCACTGGTCCTCCAAGGCATCCAAGGAGCCAGTGGATGCCACCCACTGGTGCTCTGCCCGGAAATGTCTATGGACAAGTGAGAGGAAAACAACCCCACAGTCTTCAAGCACCTTCCTGGCCAGGGCCTCCTTCCTGGTCAAGTACAAGGGCCACTTGGCCAGGGCCAGGAGAAGGTTGACCAGGAGGTCCAGGGTCTTGGTGGGGCCATGGATGGGATGACCAAAAACAAAAAGGTGGGAGGTGAAATTCAACCAGAACCTCAACAGGAGGTTCTGGAGGTGGAGGTGGTAGGGCTGCAACCTGGCATACTCGAGGTCCCAGAAGCTCCTGATACTGAGTAGCCCTGAGCTGCTTGCTAGGGCAGGTTTTCATATTGCTGGGGCCAGCACAGATGCTGGCCCCAGGCTGTAGCTCCCCCTTGCTGCAGATCTGGGAGGAGCCAGGCAGAGTTATTTTGCCCCACACCAAAGTGCATGTCCGGGCATGTGTGCTGAGGCAAAAAGCTCTGGCTCAAATTTGCACCACTTCTATTTAAGCTGCTGCAAGCGCATGTGCCTACATGTGTGGACACACCCAATGGGTACATCTACACATGTGCTTTACTGTGGAATTGACTAACTAATTCCACAATAAAGCATCACGATCTTACACATGTGCCCGTATTAGGGCACAGTAGACTAATTAATTCTGTTGTAGGATAGGGCTGTTTGGGACAAGTACTATCCTACAGCAGAGTAATTACTTGCACCTGCCACCTAGCCCCACACTGTAGCACCTTTGTGCCCCCTCCAGCCCCTCCACCACCCAACTCCTGGGGCTGACGTCCTGGGTCTACTGCCAACCTGGGTCAAATTGCTGCAGTCCCAGGAGCATGTGAAGAAGCTGCGCCCAGGAAGCAGCTAACTGCAGCACAAACTGCACTGGAGTTTATTCAAGCAAATTAATAGTACATGTAGATATGTCCACATGGCAAGGGTCCATCCCGATGCCTGTCTAACAGAGGCCTGACCCTCTGTCTCTGGGCTACTCACCCACCTATCTCTCCTGCCACGCCTTGATGGAACAATAATTATGATGTTACTCAGCTGGGACACTGCCCATTTAATACCCCAATGCTAGGGGTCACTATCCAGTGCTCCAAACTTCCCCTATGTGGTGGCCCATGCCTCACAGATGGTATATAAATATTGACCTGCACCCTAAGGCATTGGGTCAGCTCACTCTCTGTCACTGTGCCTCGTGGCACTGGGGCCTGCCCTCTGTCTCAGCACCACCTGGCGCTGTGGCCCCTGGTGCTGAGGTCTGATCACCCCCTGTCACAGCACCCCCCTGGCACAGGGGTCTGATCACCCCTTGTTAGAGTGCCCCCCCCCCAGCACTAGGGCCTGATCACCCCCTGTCACTAAACCCCCTGGTGCTGGGGCTTTGTAAAGTAGTATGGCCCAATGAGGCCTCCTCCCCACCAAATACCCTCAGCCTGGTCCACCGGTTAAACAATAACATAAATATGAGCCCTGTGGCTATAACATAATACAAGTCCTATAAGCCACACTCTGGATCCTTAAACCCCAAACTGCTCCTCGAGCATTGAGTATCCTCCCAGCTCTGGGTACCTTGTCGACTCCTGGAGCCTCATTAGCCATAGCAACAGTCTGGCCAGCAGCCACAGCACTCCTGGGTATTTCTGCTGTGCAGGAGCTCTCTTCCCCTGGCCACTTGCCAGAGACCTCCCCATACCAGCCTCGGCCCTGGGGTTTATATGTGCCCAGAGGCCTATCCCCTTCCTCTCAGCTGACTGACCCGGGTGGTTGGGCTATTAACCCCTACCTTCCTGGTGCTTGGTGTTCCTGAAGACCCGGGTCTTAAAGGGGCAGCTCTGACTCTTAGTAGCAGGGCTAGGGTTCCCTGTTACAGTCCAGACTTGACCTTTCCAAGCTGGTATGAAACATTCATCTTCTCCCAACCTCAGCTGCCTTCAGCAAGGTGCCCCCAGCTCTGGAACTTTTGACAATCTGACAAAGGCTTCTTCCTACATGTCAGCTCTTGTTATCTACTTTATTTTTTTGGCATATGACACACTTGTCAGCTCACATTCTTTTCAGGAGCTCTCTTTGTTTGCCTCTTCACAGGTGGGAGACTCCAAATCCTTGTTTTCGCAGTGTGCAGAGCATACATGCTGCCGCCGTTACAGCTGCAGCGGTTCTTGATGACTCGATGACCTTTTCTTGCCTTCACTGACTAAAAATCAGTTACAGCTGCAGCCTTTCTTGATGATTTGCTGAACTTTTTTTTTGCCTTTAGTGACTAAAAATCACTTTTGCCACTGCTGGCAAAGAGAAGCATCTTATTTGGGATTCCTTCTAAACCAGTCACAGTAGAGTGGCTTCATACCCACTTTGTGACATACATCTTAATGATTAATACTCTCCCAGCCATTGTTCGTAGCTTGCCGCTAATTTAGGACCTCTAATTTGTTGCACTTAGCTGCTCACCTCAGACTTGTTCTTTACTGTATTTACTCAAATATAAGATAACCCTGAATATAAGATGACCCCCCAATCATTAGATTGTATATATGAACAATTTATAAATTTGTTATACTTTTCCAGGTATGGAATCCAAGTATTGGAGGGTTGTCTTGAATCCTCCCCCAGCGTCCTCTACAGCATGGAAAACAGTGGCTGGAGGGAGGGCTGGAAGAAGTCAGGTAGCCCCCTTTCCCTCTGCCCTCCTCATTTCTTCTCCCTGAGGTCTTCCTCCCCCCCTGCCTCCTGTATCCTGCACCCCCAGCTTCCCACCGCCTCTGACATCTAACTCAATCTGGCTTCACCTTCAGAAGCTTAACATCCAGGGTCTGTGCCCTTAATGGAAGCAGTGGCAGAGGCTGTGACAAGGCCAGGCCAGCTGCTACTAAGGGTACATACAGGCAGGGGTGGGTTGATCTAAGTGCCAACCTGTGCAGACTTTCAGGGAGGTTAAATGGGCAAAAAATAGTGCATCCAATCGAAATGAGTTCAGGTGAACTAACTTAGATCAGGAACAGGCTAGCTTGTTCTAGTGAACATCTGCACACATTTGGAACTCAGCCCCAGGGCTGGGAAGCCCAGGCACTCAATCCAGCCCTAGGATTGCACTCTTCCTTCACCTCCCCACCCTAATGACCAGGTTATTTTTAGCCCCCTGACCTCCCCAATCCTGGACAGACAACTGCTTCCACAGACCCACCAGCCCACCCAATCCCATCAGTCCCCACTACCCCCAAACAAGTCAAACCCCACTGTGAACCTGCTAGCTCTCCCTGATCCCATCCTCCCTCCACCCTGAGTTACTTATATGGGCCATGTCATCCAGCCCACAAAGCTCCCCATGGGATCAGAAATTTGGCAGCGAACAAGCAATGGCAGCATCTATTACCACCATTCTGGAAACTGTGGCAATTAATACTTACACTGCTTCCCCGCTGCCAAATGTCTGGACCAAGACGGAGCCCTGCACATTGGATGGCACAGCCACCATGAGTCACATTCACCCTGCAGACTGGAGGTTGAACACTGCTGTCCTAAACCAATGATGTTCTTCTGAAACTTTGCTCAAAAAACTTACTGTCACTATATCTTACCTTTTCACTAAGCCAAAGCTAAAATGCTTTACTGTTCCAACCTGTAACCTTCAGGCGTTATACACTGAAGGGTCAATTGAGAAAGTTGCTTATGAATTGGACTACCTTTAAGTATATATGGAGCCCCTTTGGTTGCAGCTGTCTGAACTATCTTGACTTGACCTCTGTCTTCAATGGGGCAACACATCTGCTTAAAATTGGGCATGTATTGTAGTTGCTTGATCCACTGAGGTCTAAAGGCTTCTGAACCCTTCCAATTTAATATGTTTTACAATATTATTGCTACTTGTTTCCCACATTTACAAATCATATAGAATAGGCCAAATAGAAGAAAACTCCTGTGTCAAATAAGGACACTGCTCAAATTTATAATGTGAATAAATGTAAAATCTAGGCCTAAAAGAGAGTTAATTAAATAACATTAGCAAGAGAGTAATACAATAAGTCTTTAAAATGTGCTGTCTCCTTATCAAGCTGTTTCCAGTCATAAAATAAAGGTTGTAATATTTTATTATAATAATAATAAGTACATCGCATGCTTGCAGAAAGTGCCTATAGGCACATATTTTATACTATATAGTAAACATTTAAAACCGTGTGTCTCCATAATTAAAAGCATAAAGAACCTCCCATTTATATTTGGTAAGCTCTTCCCTGTTATTTATGCATTCTGAGTATAACAGCAACAAAGTCTACCTCTAAGAGGTGTTGTGGAGCTTAATTAATTGATATTTATAAAGAGGTTTTTTGTGATCCTTAAATTAATGTTACCATAAACATGCAAAGCATTATGTGAAATCATCATTCTGGCCATTCTAAATCTTTCTTCACCTCTCACTCCCTGCAACAGAATCTTTTTTTTTTAAATCATTGTTATTGAAGCTGTGAAATACAATCAATTTTTTGAATACATATAAATCAGTCAGCTGTGACAGGAATTGTAACAAGGAAAAAGGAATCAAGACTGCCAATAACAAGCTTCATAATGAAGCTCATACTTGACTTCTAAATCAAGCTTTGAAATCTATTGTATTGCTATAGGAGCATAACAAAAAGAGTTTCTCCCTCTTTCAAAAGAAGAGCAGGTAAAAAAATTCTTATCTATCTCTTTATTAATGGCATGGTATATTGCAATATACTTTTGATTATGATTATACATTAGCGAATGAAATGCATCCTCATGAAAGTCCTGATCCAGGAAAGCAAGTGTATACCATTGCACTTTCCTGGAGCAAGGTTTTGTAGAGGAATCAGCATACTAAAAGATTTGTGGAGGATGATGGTGATGTCTTCCAAACAGCCAAGACAATGAACTCTTGCAATTAATGTTCTATCCTGTACTGGCCTAATTAATCTGGAGATAGTTTTGCAGGGAAGCATTATAAAGATCTGGTGGAGTGCATTGACTACTAAACAGCTTCTTATTGCTTATTCAGACCTCTCCCTCCTTGGATTCTCATTTCCATACTCAGCATTTTGTTATGAAGTGAAGGGCTTATGTCACAGTAACTGTACAGGCACAGGGTTTAGAGGTTATATATCATATTGCAATGAGTCCAGCAAACAGAAACTTCTTAAAATTACTGCAAGTCACTTCAGAGCATGCAAGTTCCTGAAGGATGAGTGTAGCAATCTAAATGAGAGAAGCCAATGTGCAAGAAAAATCATCCACCATATGTGATGCTATATATGCAGTACAGCAGGTAACAGCAGGAGTTATGTGCATACATGGGAATAACAATGCAGGAGCACTGCCAGCCAAAAAGTTGATATGGAAACAGGACAGAGCTCAGTCCTGCATATTCCCCACCACTTCCTATGCTCATTGGAAAGCTGAAGAAAATCAAGGCTACTGTAAAGCAGCCCCACATGTCCTCTTGTGACTGTTCACTCAGGTACAACTGGGAGAGGGTGACAGTGTTTTTAGGCACAGCACTTCATAGTGGCAAGGTACTGCGGGTATGGAATAGAGCATACAGAAAGAGTGCTTGATAAAATGCAGCATCCGTATAATCCTAGATAATGTCTCCCAGCATGGGGGAGACAATCCCTGGGGGCTAGCTGAATAGACCCATCTGTATGTGAAGAAGTGGAGAGGAATAGGAATGAAGGGGAAGAGGGAGAACCAGAAAATTGCACATTCTTGGATTTTTCCCAGTCACCCCCTGTAAACCCCCACACCTTCAGATGAAGAGATGGGTACCTCTACATTTGTTCTGCTCCTCTGGCAGCCCTTAAGGTAGAGGCAGTTTGTTGGCCCACATCTTTTTCTCTCCCCCCAGGGCTCATGGCTCCGCTCGCTCATGAGTCAAAACACTACATGGGATAGTCGGAGAATCGAGAGTTAGCAAAAGGGATGGTGGAAAGGTGGGAATGGCAAAGAGCAAGCAAGCAAGCTGAAAAGGGGAAATGGTAAAGAGACCCTTCTCCAAAATAGATAGGAATAGAGAGAGAAGGGATTGGTGAAAGGAGCAAAACTGATGGCAACTATACCAGAATTAAGTGCATAAGACTCAATTGCTGGGTTATTGAATCCCTAGAAAAAAATAATTCTTACATTCTCCTGACGTCCTTCTATTTGTTGTGATGGAAGTTGCATATAAGAGTCTTTTATGCCTGAATTCTGTCCCAGCTCAGCACAAACCGTGTTGCAACCTTACTGGTTTTTGCCTTGCCAAGGAACTTCAGTGTTCTTAGGAGGAGGGCAAGATATGCTGTGTAAATCCTGCTCTGTCCTTCTAGGCTTCCTGCCCTTCTACCAGCTTTAGGGCATGTGCAGAGGTGAGACTTGGATTAACCTAACTAGGGTTAGAGCAATCAAAAGCTGAACTGTATAATATGTTCAGGGAGTTCAGGTAGGGCAAAAAATGGCAGGCCCAATCTTAGTTCACATAAGGAGGTATGCTGGGATGTATACATATTCAGAGAGCAGCCTTTGGGCTGGGAAAGCCCAGGCACTTGTGGCAGCTCTGTGACTGCCCTTTCCTTAACTCCTCTCCCCCCCACAACTGAACTGTGTTTAGCCCTCTGACCCTCTCACCCCTACATAGACACCCCCCTGCTGACCCACCAACCCCCTTTGGACCTTCCAGCCTCCTACGAACCTGCCAACCCCTCTCCCCCTCCTCCCCCCAGATTTGCCAAAACCATCCCACAGACCTGCTAGCCCCCACAGTCCTGCCCAGGCCTGCATCCACCCTGACTTACTTCGATCCTGTTCCCAGCATTCTTCCCAACACTGGTGAATGTCCGCACAAGTGGGAACCTAATCTATGATCACATGGCTTACAGTAAGCCACCTGATCATAGATCAGGTCCCACAAATGTACACGTCATCAAGGTCCTGTATATTTTACCTGTAGGGTATCTACATATATTCCATATCTTTTCAAACCAAAATTTCCTTATTAAATTATGATTACATATTTATTTTGAAACCCTCATTCTGCTTGGTTTTCTTCCAATTAAGAAGGCAAATGGTCTGGTACAGTGACATACCACAGCCAAGTTGTGTTTTGAATCACAATCAAATGTAGAACAAAAACAAGTCACCAACCAGGACTTTTAAGTAACATATTTAAAACCTGATCTGAAGTTCATTGAAATGATTCCACTAAATTAGGAATTGGATTGGGCCTTTGCTTGATGATTTCTCCAAGGCAATCATTTAAACCAGTAGAAAAATACTATTTGTCCTCATTTTTTGTGTTGTTGGGCAAGCTCCTACAAGCAACCTGCCTGCATCACTCTCAAGGAATTCATTGCAGAGTATAAGAACCAGTTATGTGAAGGTATTTATACATCTAAAAATGCATATTAGCATCAGGGTGCTTTGGAAAAGCCATCAGGTACCTAATTGTGTCTGTAAGTGCCTAAATGCATTTAAAAATTGGCTCATCCAATTCTTTTACAGCATAATACATTCATGATCATATTCCTATTTTAAAAGATGAGAAATGAAAATAATAGAAGAAAACAAAACCCAGCTGATCCAAATCAGTTGTGCAAATAATCATTAACAATCAGTGAAACATTAGATACTATCAGGATAAACCTAGATAATGGCCATAATTTCTGTAATTCAGACACAATGCAGCCAGACTGACTCTGGCTTGGTAGAAACTGACAGCAGGGATAGATCTGACAAAGAGTTTCTATCAGAGAATTCACATTTTGGTAACAAAAAACATCTTTATGAAAAACCCTTATTGAAACAATTGCACAAAAAGGCAGGGAGTCAGGATATATGATAGCAGCAGCACCACCAACCCCAGGGTTTTACAAAGTAGGCTCCTAAACTTATGATAGGCTTAAAAGTCATGAGAATCTTTTCTTAGATAAACTTGTGATTTCTTTTTATTAGCTTTCCGGTTTCTGAGGCTCATCTATATCACATTTTCAAGCTGTTCTCTGCAACAACAAAAACAAGAAAATTATTTAAAAAAAGCTCAGATCCTCATGATTCATTGGGTAGATGTGATATCTTTTATTAGATTAGCTAAGTAATTGGCAGAATTGTTATTTGCAAGCTTTTGGGCACAAACACCCTTCTTCAAGTATAGGGAAAATCTGCTGGTGTTTGCATGCTTTCCTGGGTAGAATAGAAGCCAAAATCCAAAATGCAGGTCTGTGAAAATGCAAATACATGTCAGTAAGGTTCAATGGGAATGGAAGACAATAGGTGTGAAAAGGTAGTCGGGGAGGGGAGGGGGATTCCCATGAAACGTTAGGCTCTGAGTCTGGAAGAAAAAACTGTCAAATATTGTGTTAGTATGAGTTGGCAACATTGCACATGCATATAAACACAGCTTATTTGTGTATGCCAGGTAGACAGATAGATACATAGCTTATGCATATGTAATACATATGTTAACCTCTATCTTTGTCACTTTTGTAGTCAAAGTTAGAAAAAAATATTTAGCAAAAATGTGCAGATTTTTCTTACTACAGCACTGTACATTTTTTCACGCAATTCTAGTATGCAATAAATCTTTGGGGGGCAGGGGGGTGCAAATAGTTCCCGTACTCTGAACATTGTGAGAAATACATAAATAAATCAGAAAGGTGACCTTTTAACTTTACAGTATTAAACCCTCCTCAAGAAAAAAGAAAGAAAGCTGAAGAGATGCATTACCTAAACATGCCCCTTATGAATACCCTTGTGTTACTGAGTTCTTTCTCATCACCATAAACCCTCTGCTAGGTGTGAAACCATAAGCATATGAAAGCTTGTCATGCAGGTGTATTTCCTATACCTGCCACACTGTGAACTCACCATGTCTCTGGCCCTGAGGAGAAGTTCTCTTTCCTTGCAGCAAGATTATGTTTTAAAAAGCTGACTTTTAAACCTCTTACTGAATTTTTTAATGGATTAAATTCATCATGTCACCAGCTGCTGTGCAGCTAATAGAGCCATAAAACACTGTATTAAAGGATTACCCATGCAAAATTTCCTCTTGTGCTAATGTGAATTTTAATACTTTTAACATTTAGTTGAGATGGGAATGTCCAAGAACAGCTTGTTCAATAGGTTGTTCTATAAAATTAAGTTCCTCAGCTCATCACAAATGCCAGGACTCCATTAAGTTAAAATTTTACAGAGAGGCTAAGATGATTCACTGTATAGCATTTGCAGGGAGGAAGGCAACATCTGCTTCTCCATTAATGCTATAAAAAGAAGAAGCAAAACACACATGAGTATCATAACTTGAGGGGAACTGGGCTAAACAGATGAGAGTGCTAGTTCCAAATTACTTGGAGGTCACTTTATGCCGTCATGTGTACTGGGGGTGGTAATAGCAACAGTATGAAATTTTATTTCTCAAAATGCAGGTTTCAAATTCAGGGCTGGAGTCCTCTCTCACTCACAGTGGTCTAAACTCAGCAGTTACTTCACTGGAAGGAACTGTGACATGAGTATGAAATTAGGGGTAAGAGACAGGAGAATCCTACTGTCAAAATGGAGGAAGACCCTCAGATCCTTTCACAGTTATAAGCCAAAATTACATTTACAGTACATATGAATCCATGCTGTTGTTATACTGAAGGCTTAATTCTGGCTTTTCTCCTACCTGGTAGACAGGAGGCTTTGCTGTAATAGCCAAATAGAAGTTGGCCGTTCAAGATTGATTATGGGGGAGAAGGGGAGAGGAGTGCTGGCAATATTATACCTTGTGGTCCTCTTAACTACTGATTCTGTAGAAAGGAGCAGTGTGAATTATCTTGAATGCCTGCTAGGAGGTGCCAAAAGGGGAACAAGACGTCTGATGACCTGGCAAAGCCCCTACCCACATTGTCTTAGGTACATAGATCACATGTTGAATATGCAAGTTTATTCTTAAATAGGCACAGAGCTTTCTTTTTCCTTGGAGTTACTGATAAATAACTGAACCTTGCACATGCCCATTGTCTCCACCAACTCTCCATAGGACCAACCCAAATTTAAAGCATAGCAATTAAGCAAATAGGAAATAACATATTGAACCTTGCAAAGCTGCCCCATATACAGATGCCCATACTTTCTACATAATGCCAGAATACCAAGGATGGTGGACTGTCTGTAGACCCAATATAGGCAGACAAGGTTCTTTGGGTACATCCGATATCTTTTATTAGACCAACTCAAATAGTAGAAAAAATCTTTTTTGCAAGCTTTTGGGTGCAATCACCCTTCATCAGGCAGGTGATGAAGGGTGATCATACCTGAAAGCTTGCAAAGAAGAATGTTTCCAACATTTGAGCTGGTCTAATAAAAGATATCGGATTCACCCAAAGAACCTTATCTGCCTATGTCCTTAGAACAAAGTGGCTACAACCTAGACCCCTGTAGACCCAGTATCACATTTTGGGGAGAGAGTGGTAAATAATATATATGGACAAGCCACTCTGCCTTATGGAATAGCTGGGTTTTTTCCCCTGATGGTAAATCTAAGCAGCAATCTTAGATTTACCTAATCTGGTAAATCTACGCAGATGGTAAATCCAAGCAGCTTTTGGGATGCGAATAGTGGGCATAATCCTGCAAGCCTTACTCACTTTTCCTTCCTCACATAAATAGTACCATTGAAGTCAATGAGATGACTTGTATGTGTGAGGCTGCACAGAACTGAGCAGCCTATCCATCCATCAGTCTTCTGAGGGAGTCTAAGAATAGCACTTTGCCCATAAATCTTCAAAACATTTGATAATTTCCTGAGGGGGAGATTTTTTTACATGGATATGGCAAGAAGCGACTTGATCCAAAGCCCATGGATTTCAATAGAAAGACTCCCATTGATTAAAAATCAGACTCTCTGCAGGAGTTGGGTACCTCCTGCCATATGTGCCTTTGAAAATCTCCCCTGAAACAATAACGTGCCTAAATGATGAAGACTTTCAGAGTAGCCGGCAGTTCACAGTGTTAAACTGCTTGACAAAATTTTGAACAGAATAAAAAAACAGGTTCCTGATGCTCACTGTGAATAAAAAAGACAGTTATTTAAATTCAACATCAGAAGGGTGAGTGAGTCTTAATGGAAATACTCTCAAGCCACTGTTCTTTGCCCCAACTGAATTTTCTCCACAGCTCCATATTTTGTTCTCCATGTGTATTACTGTTCTGAGAGCCTGTCATTTCTTATCAGAATGAGAAAGGCTAAAGAGATAATATTTCAATAACATACTGGCCTGATCATAAAATAACTCAATGGAAATGTGTAACTGCCTCAGGCAGCTCAGCAGGATAGTCAGCAGTCAGATGATTTCTATTCTGGTTTTTTTTTTTATGGTTACATTTTCTGTTATATCAGACATACCCTCAAGTCTTAGTTATGCTTTTATTCAAAGAGGAGAACTGCAGTATAAAGACCTACAAAACTTATTATGATATATTACTGTAAAGAAATAAAAGTTGGTGCCACAGTAGCATATTGATAAGGACAGGCCTGCCATATTAATTGACCTTTTTTCATCTGAACCACCAGGGCTGAAGCCTAGGCATCCAGTTGCTAAGCAACAAGGTCACTGCTTTCAAACCTTAAATGCACACCAAAAATTTTTTTATATATATAGATATCTATCTATCTATCTATCTATATCGATATCGATATATGTATGTATGAAGATGTGATCTCATGCAGATGTTTGGCAGAAAAAAGTATACCTTTTTATCTTTTTTTGTTTCCTTGCTTTTCCTTATTTGCTTCTCGCCTTTGGAGTGTGTGTGGATGGAGGTGGAGGGGGGCAGGGGGCAGGAAAACCAGGATTTGAAGTTTTACTGCTTCAAATAGATCAGCAAAGCAGTTGTGAAACCACAGAGGCAAACCCCCATCAGATGAGAACCTAGGCAAGGTGCTTTCACTTTCTAAGCCATCAGTAGCTTTTTATTGAGCAGTTTATACACAGCCTACATCTGTACAAAATACCAGTTGCATCTGCACGGGGGCTTGGGGAGAAGCGGGGATTAGGATGGCATGTACAGAAAGAATACAAGAATTTTTTTTTTTTCCTAAGCAAGGGTTTTGCATTGTATCATAAGCATTATTGCTTGCTACTATGCTTAATGATAGGGCTTGAGGCAACACAACAGCACCTAAAGGTCAGCTCAGAGAAGAGCTTGTCTCTTCCCTTTCCATTGTGAAGCATACGGAAAGTCAGCACTTCTTTTAAATTTTAATAAAGGCCATGGTAGAAGTGTATTACTCTGCTGGAAATCAGCATCCCTGTGCAAGAGGATTGCAGTAGTCTATATATTCAGTGCTGTTAGTTACATGGAGGAATTCACCTGCACTGCACTCCCAGCTGTACAGCAGATACTTTGCGACCTTAAACAAAGCAGAGTGCCAGTGTGGCTCAGTGTTTCCCATCTTGAAAATGGGGATAACAATTATTTCCATGCCTCAAAAGTAACTTGGGAGTTTCCTGTTTCATTAGTGTTTCATATTATTGTAAGATACCAGACAGGCAATATATTATTTTCAAATAAACTTTCCCCTGAGATTTTTCCCCCCTAACAATATTAGCTAAATTTAAAGAAAACATTGGAGTTGGAAGGGAGAATTTTTGAGTGTCTGATACAATGGCATTATTTTAAATCGTTATTTAAAAGTTCCCTAACGTGTTTGATGTTACTTTGGTGTTAACACCTGGCACTAATCTTTATAGAAAATATTATTGAGGAGTATATCAGGAAGCATAAATGTGAAGGAATAATAGATTGATTTAGGGTAAGTCTAGGAAGACAAAAGTAGGATGATGACTGCAAACCCTTTTGAATACCAGGAATAATAAGAATAGTTTCAGTTCCAGTGCCAAATTCAGTCTTGTGCTTCCTGAGTCCTATATGACCTCATGGCCTCTCTTTCTTTCTGTTTCTAATTTTCACATGTAGTGAGAAAGTATCTAAACTATATAATTTTACAGATCAGCACACAGGCACATAGAACGAACACTTATCTGCTTATTTGAAAATCCCAGTACCCAAATACAGAATTTGGATGTTCTATTCACATTCCCACATTTGCAAATGAGGTTCCTATCCATATCTTTTTGTAGTAGAATAATTGTGTCACGCAGGGGTATACAGAATGTAACTATACGTTCTTTGGAATCACTGATGTGCTGATGAGTTGTGCTGGCTACACATAATTCTTTGTCAAGATAATCTCCTTAGATATATTATGCTGATTTATGCTGCAGAAATTACTTAAGGCCACTCTTCACATCATTTTGGACCATTTTAATTACACTGTTTTTTCAACAAACCAGTTTAGTTAAATGGGTACAGAAACAGCAGCTAGACACAAAACTTACTTAACTGCATAAATAGCTATGCAGATTTATGTTGAACAATGGCACATGGAAGAATTGTGTGCGCAGAATCTTTGCTGGATTTAGACAAGTAAGAGCAGAACAAGCTCGTGAACAAAAAGACCTGCATCACCAGAATTCCTTTTGGCTACTTGAGTTTAGCCAGCTGACAGCCTCCTGGATTTAATGTTAATCAGTTGTAACAGGTAAATTAGCACATCTGATTCTGCCTGTCTGGAATGCTGGCCCTGATGAGGTGCTAAATACTTACTTGGCCTTCAAGGTAACAGCCTCTGAGGTTCAGTCATACAGAGGGTATCAAGACACTGCTGGGGAATTTGAGCCTGGTGAGTACTTAAAAGTTTTGCCAGAATAGCTATAAATGTTAGAAATGTGGAATGAAAATATACCCCTAATCCACATAAAAATACTTATAAATGTCTTACTGTAGATACAATTATACTAGCAAAAGATGTCCTTCTACTAATAAGCTTCTTTCATCCAAGGAAGTGGAATAAGTTGTACTGGCAGAAGCACTCTTTGGTGATATAAACTGAATCTCTAGTAAGAGTGTTTACTAGTAGCTTATGCTAGTATATCTATACTACTGAACCCTTTCTAATGTAGACAAGGCCTAGGGTTCAATAGGTTTCCAGATGACAGGACAGGAAGGTCAGTGTTTTTTTCTGATATTCAGTTGCCACAACATGACTGAGACTTGTGGTTATATGACCCATATTCAATAGCATAACTAGAAGTGAGCTTGCCAGGAAAGGGGGGAGGCATGAGCCCCAAGTACTGACTTAGAATGGGCACCAGAATGGAGCATCCCGTGGGGTGTTTTTGAACCTTTTTTGTCACTGAGGTGGGGGTTTGGGGCTGTGGTGCTTGAGGCAGCCTTGATGAATAGCCGGATGTAAGGTTAAGTATGAACCACCCATGAAGTATTTAGCTGGACTGATCACCTTAGAAGTATGCCTTGCACAGTCAAAGGACAATGTTAGGGAGCACTGCAATGAAGTACACTGTGCATGCTCCATGTGTGCTACACACCAAAATAGATGGAATATAGCCATTTTATTATGGCAGACAAGGTTCTTTGGGTAAATCTGATATCTTTTATTAGTCCAACTCAAATAGTTGGAAAAATTTGAGGGCTTGCCAATGAGCTCTCTCTCGCAGGCATGATTATTGATATGCCCAGCACTCTTCTAAGGTAGATACATTGTATACAGTAGATCGTGGGTGAAATAGGCATGTTGTACTTCACTGTGGCATGGTCCTTTGATGGTGTGATATATGCTGTTTTTCATGTAGTATGTTGCATTTCATTTACTATCATTTATTTAATTTTTAAAAAGGGAGTGGTAAGGGCAGTAGGAGGAGAAATAACCCAGGGGTTTCAGAGTTCTATTGGCTTCCATGAAATCATGACAAAATATATGAATTCTTAAGTCAAGAACTACAGTATTTGGCCAGCCAGACTCAACATGAAATGCTTCCATCTTCAGCTAGAATTCAAAAGGTGCATCTGCATCAATCAGAAAGGTTTTAAGGAAACTGAGGTTAAGGGGAAATTTACTACTGAAGCATGTGGAAGTAGTACATCCCTCTCTAGCAGTTAAGAAGCCCTGCAAAACAAAACCCCACACTCCTGGTTAAATGGCAGAACAAAGCTGTGTATTGCCATATGAAACTGCAGACTCCAGACACTTCAACAGAAGCCTTGTTCAGGCCACAGAAAATAAATATGGATTGTGATGTACAGGACAAACTGAAGCCTAATTTTAAGCAGGAATAAAATCAAAGCCATCCTACCTTTAGCTTTGGAAAAATCCCATAGTTTTAGGGCAAACCCATATGTTTGGTGGAGAAAGAAACCGGAATAAAAAAATCCCTCTTATAAGTTCCTACTTTGTCTAAGCTATTTGGAAAGTTGTCTAGGTCAACTTTTAAGTATTCTGAAGACTCACCAGTTCACTGCGCAGCTCAGTTTGCTACATATGCATATAAAGAACAACATTCCTGCTATGTATGCTTAGGGCTTATTCTGCACATTTTGTTATAATGCCTACTAGTTCACTTACGATAGAAATTACAGCTCATGTCTTCTTCTTACCTCTTAAGGACATGCCTGCAAGAGGTACACATCCTTCCTAGGCTTCCAGAATATTGTAGGATGTTCAGAATCAACAGACCACTGCTTAGATTCTGTAGAGATTGGGACACTAAAAATGCTTATGTCTGGTCAAATGTGAGCCAGTGCAAGTCTACAAGACTAACTTCTTCCAGCAGGTGGGACAGGAGCTCACATCACAGCTTTTTGCCGTCATCTGAAGGATTTGGAATGATAAGGAAATCCCAGGTGACCTCAGGGACACCATGACTGTGACCGTCTTCAAGAAAGGAGACAAATCCAACTGTGGAGACTACAGAGGGATCGGTTTGCTGTCCACCACAGGAAAAATCATTGCAAGAGCCTTCTCCTTCCACTGGCTGAAGAGCTCCTTCTGGAATCTCAGTCTGGATTTAGGGCATCAAGAGGCACAACTGATGTGATCTTCACTATGTTCCAGCTGCAGGAGAAATGCCAGAAACAATATAAGCCTCTCTATGTGGCCTCCTTTGGCCTCATGAAAGCTTTCGATTCTGTCAGCTGAGAAGTGTTGTGGAGGATCCTTCGGAATTACAGATGCCCACCTGCAATGGGTCGCCATCTCCAGAGGCCTTCTAGCAGCTGTGAGGGGCACTCTTGAAGTCCTTTAATATTTCACTCCTGTATTTTGTCCTGTAGCCTGCCTTTACTCTCCTGCCACATCTTGATGTAAATATTGTTTAGTTGCTCTTACAAATGGGAAACTGCCTATTGTATGCCCTGATGACTAGGGGAGTCCTTGCACACTCCGACAATCCCTATACGTGCCCCATGCCTCATGGATGTTGCTTGTACTTCTATGCTGGGGTTCTCAGCCACCACAGGCTTTTCACCCCCTCCTTTCTCTAGCTAGGCCTACCAGGTAGGGTTTGACTCTGAGGCTCTAGCTCCTTAATACTCTCCAGGCCCATGGCCCACTTTTTGGGCTCACTATAGCCCCAGGCCTTCTGGCCTCCTTTCACACTGTGCCCCTGGGCACTGAGTTATTGTCTTCTGCCACCTCAGGCTTGGCCCCTTATAGCTCAGGCTACTAGCCTAGATCCACCTATTTCAAAGTCCTATTTTCCCATAGCCAGCTCTGGACCCCTGGCCCTGTACAGCTGCACCCAATAGTGCACTGGGCTCTTTGGCCCTTTATGACTGCACCCCACAGTGCTAATGAGGTCTCCTCCTCCCCTACAGCCTCAACCACAAACAACCAGAGTACCAATCAAACACAAACAGTAAGCCCCTGAGCTATAACCAAAAATAAAGTTAAGGAAGGCAGTCTGCCAGCCCATGTTTTCTATGGCTCTGTACTTCTGCTTCCCACCATCTACTGTGCTCCTTTTTGTGGAGCTCTAGGAATCATCAGGGGTCTACGCTCTCTGCAGCCAAGCCCCCTTAGCCAGCTCAGTCTGGTCACCTAGCTGGCAGGACTCAGCTTTTAACCCTTACCCTGCCAACAGGCGGTACCCAGAAAATTCTGGTCCTAAAGGGGCTGGCCTGCTTTCTGTTAACAGGGCTAGGGTTGCCTGTTACACCACCGAAATGTGTCACCATTATCTGCCTGCTCCATGATGGTATGCAAGCAGTGGCTCTTAATAATGGATCTATCACAGATCCCTTTGAGGTTAAAACAGGAATTAAGCAAGGCTGCATCATTGCTCCAACATTCTTCTCAGTATTCCTTGCCAAGATGCTACATCTGAACAACAACAAGCTTCCAGACAAGTGGAGCTAAACTACCAAATGGATGCTAAGCTGTTTAACCTCAGCCAACTCTGAGCCAAAACCAAGGCCACCCCAACCTCAACCACTGAGCTCCAGTATGCTGATGATGCTGTAGTATGTGATCACTTGGAAGCAGACCTTCAGGTAATCATCAGCATCTTCACCAAGGCATACAAGAAAATGGGACTGACACTTAACATTCAGAAGCCTAAGGTCCTCCACCAACAAGCTTCTCATGAACAGCCCCCAGCTCTGGTAATCCAGATCTATGGTGAGACTGGAGAACATTCAGTATTTTTGTATCTCAGAAGCCATCTCTCACAGAAGGCCGACATCAGCAAAGAAATCCAACATCATCTGAAACGTGCAAGTGTAGCGTTTGGATGCCTGAAGACACAGCTGTTTGACGATTGCAGTATCAGATCTGAAAACAAGCTTATGGTTTATCAAGCAGTCGTAATCCCCACCTTGCTCTCCAAAGCTGAGACATGAACAACCCACAGGAGACATCTAAAGGTATTGGAGAAGTACCATCAATTTTGGCTGTGGAAGATCCTCCAAATCCAGTGGAAAGACAGATACACTGATGTTAGGCCTCATCAGCCGTCTTCAGACACACAGATTAGACAGTCATGGAAAACAATCATTTTTGACTGCGGGATTGCCAAAGAAGACAAGGCTAACAGTTTAATATTGTTATGGCATGTTACAGTGATTGACCAAATTCTGCTTTGAATTCTAGGTTTCATTTGAATTTGCAATTCAGCATGGTAGGACAAATCTACATAAATACTTGGTGTATATGGACCACCATGAATAAAGCATATAAGGTCCATTATGTTACTCAAGATGCTCCTAACATCAGGCTTGTCACAGCTGTGTATAAGACTTCCCCTGTATTGATGTGAGATGGAGATTGCTGATGGGCAACAGTCCTTTGAAACCACTTCTTTTTTCCTTCAGCGGAAAGGCTCAATGGAGAGTTGCTTTGGTCACTCTTATTGTCCACACAAGTAGTTTTTTTGAACTTTTTACCTTTTGGTCTGCCGCGCGCACACAGTGTCATTAAGAGCATATTATTTAGCTTAAACTTAAAATACTTACTGTTTCTTACAGTAGCCCCAGGCTGGGTGCAGTGTAATACAGTTCATGCAGGTTTCACGGCATGCCAACATGTCATAAAGTGTCTGCTGGAATATGACAGAAGAGGTAGGGTAGGAGGTGGAATAAAGAAGCTAAGATACATTGGAGAGCTGTGCAAGGAGAGGTCAGTGCCCATCAGCAGATATACTGAATCCTAATTACTCAGGAATGCTCAGCATGATCTCTCTGATTCAGACCGTAATAAATCTTATGGCAGGCATTAGAGACACCTGGTTGCAGATGAGAATGCCTTTCATAGGTCCATCTAAATCAACCCTCTTCCCCTCTCCTGCACTGATCTCAGCTTAGGGTGGGGGTGAGAGACAGGTGATCTTATAACAGGCTTTGTCAGCTTCACTAATACAAAACAAGTAACAGGTCAAAAAAAAACAAATTAAGGGTATATAATCACTTTGGTTAACTCCTGACATCTGCATTGCAATTCATGAAAAGTTCAAAAAACAACTCTCTAACTAGTGCATGATACAACACCAGTCTTTCTGCAACTCATACTCACAAGTGACATTGGTCTGTAACTTTTGGGCCAGATGGATGAAGGTTATACCATAGGTCCTGGATCTTCAACTGAGGTGTAAAACAGAATAGTTCTGCTGAGTTCAGTGCAACTATGTTCAAATGTTCTAGCTAAGGATCTAGCTCTGTTTTTAAAGGGAGAGGCATGACTCTTGAACAAAGGTTTTCCTTTATAGCTATTTAAATTCAACCATCAGCTGATGGCAGCTGGAGACAATCCAGAAAGGCTGTCACCAGGTTCATCTTCCAGGGCTTCCACTTTCCTGCCCTGTTTCTAACCACTAAGTAGAATCCTAGTCCACCCTGCTCAAGTCCCTGAAAGACATTAATGTGCCTAGTTTTGTAACACACCAGAGGGAAGAGGATTCATTCACCTTTCATGCTAATTGTTTTTCAGGGGCTCAAGCAGGAATCACACTTAGATGCTTAAGTCGACTCTGCGCTTAGAAGGCAGAAGTTACAATCTTTTCACCAGAGGAAGAATCTTCATAGTAATAAGAAGGTAGACTGCCAAATTCAAAATTAGTATGTGTAGATACACCCACTCAAACTTCATTGACATTGCTTCCACTTATGCCTGACCTCCACATGGCATATAGATTTCTTACCTATTGAGAAATATTAACATTGCTATTTGGTAGCAACTAATGTAAAGCAAGAAAGGAAATCTTGTCTTGACACTGGCAACATCATATCAAGTAAGCTGTATAAGAACAGGTTGAGAGAACCAAGTATGTTTAACCTGAAGAGCAGCTGATGCGGGGGGAGGGGGCTGTGATAACCATTTTCAAATATTTGAAAGGCTGCCATAAAGAAAAGGGAGAACACCTGTACTACCTTACTACAGTGGGTGGGACGTGAAGCAATGATTTTAAATTTCAGCAAAGCAAATTCAGATTAGATCTCAGGAAAAAACTTTACTGTTAGAATAGAGAGGCAGCAGAATAGATTGCCTAGGGAAGTTGTACAATTTTCTTCATTGGAGGTTTTTAGAAAGAGGCTGGATAAGCATTTGATAGGGATAGTTTAGGAACAGCATTCCTGCATTTGTTCAGGGAGTTGGACTAGATGACTTATGAAGTCCCTATGAAGAACCTTCTCCCAGCTCTGTCATAGCCAGCGCTGGTGATCCATGTCCTCAGAAAGACCTGTAATTATAGAAAATAGTATCCATAGGACCATTGGCTGTTGAACATGCAGTATGAAACAACAGTGTAGAACTGGCTGAGCCTCCCAATGCACCTTTTAAGAAAGTCAACAGCAGATGTGATCCCAAGAGCTATGATCTTCACCCCACTCCTCCAAGGCTGACTGTGCCTCAAAGGCATGACAAAGCCCTTTGTGTAGGATCAGTTCAGTAATGATGCTCATGGGTTGTCTAATTGATATACTTTCCCACTGGAATACCACAGCACAGTAACTTAATAACTTAAAGCAACAGGAACCTTTGAAAAAAAAAACTTCACAGTAAATTAAGTACAATTAGCAGAGCAAACATTGCCAGGGCTAGCCTCATAGGGCTGTAATTATTCAGACAGCACTTATTATTTGGACCATTTCTCAAATCAGTGGTCTCTGTAAGTGATCATCATCCTAAACTCCCTCTTAAACTAGGGTATCTCAAGGGTACTGTGGAGACTCTAATACTACAGTCTTGATCCTGGTGTCCACTGAAGTCTATGGCAATGCTTCCATCTTCTTTGACACTGGCAAGAGATTGTCCTCAGGAAAGCTTTATCAGCTCACCTCGGAAACAATACATGTAATTCTGTCATAAAGGCTAACCTACCCATTTAGCTAAGTATCAGTTAGAATATGGCTGCAAAAAATACTTCATTCTTACCAGAGTAAAATTAAACAACATTATATTTTGAGTTCTTGTTTTGTGTTGTGGCTCTAAGGTGTAATTGCTGATAAAAATGCAGAACAAAATTAGTCCAGTGCTGCCCACACTAGGATTCCCAGAGCTAATGCCAGTTTAGCAAACACTGTCTCTCGTTGCAATTCAGAAGCCACTCAGTTGGCTGAGCAAGCCAATGTCATGAGAGGATGTCCATACACAGCTAGACACCTCTTCCTATTGCATTGTGTAGGACTTCCTATTGGGTCCTACACAGATTCTTCCCGCTACTTAGGGACCCCAAGTAACATCTATCTTTATTCATCAAAATTCATATATACCTGGGTTTAACTTTAGTTTGGTGCTTAAGTACCACTAATTTCAGTAGGACTGGACTTAAGCGTGTGCCCAAAGGCTTGGCTGAGCTAAGGCTAGTAAGTCTAGAGTGGGGATGGGGAAATCTGTGTGAGGCAGACTTCAGTGAGAACATACACACACAATGCTGGCAATAATTTTGTATTGTATATGTATGCACATACAGGATCCATCCCAACTATGAGATCAACTTACAACTCCCATTGAAAGCAATGGGATCTCCAGATCTTCATGACTTCTTTTGGACGTTTGTTCATATTTATTTAAGTAGCTAAATATGGGCTTACCCATCTAAGTTTAAATAAGCTTGGGTTTAAACATTTTGGATCGATATCATTAGTAATCATCATAAACTTCCTCTTAAACTAGGATATCTCAGGGGTACTGTTGAGACTAATGCTACATCTTGATTCTGGTGTCCACTAAAATCGATGGCAAAACTTCCAGTTTTTTTAACAATGCAGGATCCAGGCAAGAGATTGTCCCCAGGAAAGCATAATTCTTCAAAAATGATTGGCCAGATTCCCCCAAGTAAATTATCTTCACTCGGTTGACTGATGGAGTTTTGGCAGTTTATACCAGAAGAGAGTTCTGGCCGTTTTTTACAAGAAATGGAGATAATCCACAAGTGAACTTTTGAAAGCATTAATAAACCTAGGTAAAACAACAATTAGAAATGGTAACATGTAAATGTAGACACTGGGTGCATCTACATGAGACATTCACTATGGAGTTGCCTAATTAGCTTCATAGTAAACATCTCAGCATCCATGTGTGCAGCCTTATTAGGTCACAAGAAACTAATAAACTCTGCAGCAGGTTAGCACTTGTAAATAGAAGTACTATCCTGCTGTGAAGTTTTTTCATCCATGGCAATGCATGTGTAGATGCTGATGGGGCTGGGTGGAACACGAGGGCGCGTCAGTGTGGTGGCTGCCTGCCAGCTAGCCCTGCACTGGAGCACCTTTGTGCCCTAGCCAGCCCTTCCACAGCATCCTGAGCCATAACGAAGCAGCCCTAGAGTGGCAGGCTGCCCCCCTGGGCCACCTTTCAGACAAGGCTGCTCTGACCCAGCTCATCATACTGCAGTCCCAGGCATGCATTTAAATGGTGTGCCCAGGAGCAATAAACTCCAGTGCAATATGCACCAGAATTTATTGCTTTGAATGAATTGCATGTGTAGATGCACCCACAGTCAAGTTCCTACTAATGGCATTCTTTTCAACCTAGGCATGTAAAGAATTAGTGGTCATAAAAATTGGGCAAAAGAAAAAAAAAAGAAGGACTCCACATCATGTAGGACATATTATTTGCTTACCTTGCCATAGGACTTTCTTTCTTTTCAACTTTCAATTTATCTTTTTAAATAATTAAAAAAGGGGTGGCGGGTGGTACAGGTGCTGTATTAAATGCAGGAGAACAGAAATTGGCAATGACTTTCTTCCTCCACAGTTATCCAGTCTTACCCATATAATAAAGGGCAAGAGACCTACAAAACAGTTTTTCTTTCAGATGAACATGATTCATAACAGGGAATTCCAGAGACATAGTGTTATTTAAAAAGGAGGCACCACTAGGTGGCACAAATGTTGCCCTGATTTCAGCAAATCATCTGTTTTCAGCAGCAGAAAATGCCATTGACAGAGGTCAGATTGACTCTTTCTAACGGCTGTCAACAAAGGAAATACCCTCATACCTGCATTGACAGTTCTCTTTAAACAAGCAGAAAGCTACTGATTGTCCATTTTGTAGGAGTTTTGTGAGGGGTGCATTGTTACTAGAAAAAGTACATTTTTAAAAAAAGAAAAAGGAATAACCAGAGCTTAAAACTGCAAAGATGGAAAAGTAATTCTCTAGGAAAAAAAACTATAAGCAAAAGTAAAACCTTTCTATTGCTATACTTCATGCACTTTTATATGCTAAGAATACAGAAGTAGGAGGAATTTGAGAAACTATACCAAGGCTTGTACAAAAATGAAGTGAGTACGGTATATATGATAACAAATACTGTACACCTCAGTATATGGGCAAATCCCATTTTCAGAACATGCATAACACACTGGAGGACCTAAAATTATTAAAATGATACATTAAAATGGCACATGGAAGAAGAAAAAGCAATGGAAGAAATTGTGCCTATGAACGTTTATAAAGCCAGTCAGCTGATGTATAACTCATCTTTACCAATGGATTCTCAGAGGTATTTAAATATCACTATCATTAATAAAAACTCGACCACATTATTAATCCCTTTAGTCCCATAGGAGGTTCAGAGAACATACTGTGAAGGAGAATTTATTTGGCCCTCTGGACATAAGGAACAGTGCACAGTCTGCTGCTGGGGCTACCGACTCTCTGACTGATACCTTACATGATGCTAACATTCAGTGATTCATTCTGGTCAAGGAGAGTCAACTCACAAATTGAAATCAGCCTAAATAAAAAAGCCTTAAGCGGACATCATGTTAATGTGTTTAGATCCAAGCTTTTTGATTAACTTCTGGGAAGCATCCTTTACATATAGTGGGTGAAATTCACCTCTGTTTAGAGAGCTGGTTCAAGCCTGAATGGGATGTAATGAGTGAGCACACCTACAGCTGAACCTCTGCACTAGGATGGATTTCACCTTGAATTAATATCACTGCTCCATAACAGGCAGATGGCTTTTCAAGTCTGCGTTGGTGTGGCAGGCTGAAAAAAAGATATATTAGCAGCCCCTGAAGAGACGAGAACTCTGATTAACTTTCTCACTGGGCCAAATCATGGAAACTCAGCACCTCAAAGAGATCAAGATCATGCTCCCAGAACTATATATAAGCCAGTTGTCATCATGGATAATCACAGTACCTCACAAGCTGAACGTGAAACAAAAGGGGAGCATTCTGTTTCCTGATGTCTTAGCTACACAATAAAAGGATGGATAAGCTTTTCAAAAGTGCTTAGGTCTAGTTCACCTATCAGGTGCCTAAGCAGACTGGACAAATCCTTTGAAAACCTTAGCCCACCTACTTCTGAAGCTGGTTATCTTCTTAGTCTTTAGAACAACTCACAAGAAGAAGAGAGCAGGGAGAGGAAACACCCAGCTGTGGTAGTAACCATTTTTCAGGGACCTGAGCAGGGTGGGAGAGAATCACAACTAGGGGCCAAATAGGTGGAGCAGAATCTGGACTAGGACCCTACTGGAATAAGATCTGTTTTCCCAGCTCTGCTCTTGTAAACATCTGTGGTAAAACTGCCTTTAATTTCTAGGCAACTGAGTTAGGCCAATGCTGCATGTTTTTGAAAACCCTCTCATTACTGCTTTCCAAATGTTGAAGGAAAAATATATTTGAAAAGAAATGACTATGTATAGCAAAACAACAATAAGACTTGGCTGACTTTTTTATATCTATTTTAAAACTGGCAAGTTCCTCTTTTCCCTAGATCATTAAATAAGAAGCTCTATTATACAAGTAGGAATGCCCACATTGCTTAGAATCGCTTGGAAGTGTTCCTTTCAGCTTTCAGCACACAGATCATAAATGTGAAAATTCAGGAGATCATCTCAGAAAACATCATGGAGACTTACATTTTCTTTCTGTCCCACTTTCTTTTCCTCCACAGCAGGGGACATTATTCAGTCCTCTTTGTATCAGATGTCAGAGAAAGGAGATGTAAAAATTCCTTCTTGGACAGAGAAAGGAGAGGAGAACTTCTATCAACCATCAACTGTGCATAGCAAATTAAGCATTAGAGCTCAGTGCTGAGTAGTTCAGTAATCCTGGAAAATTGTTACAGAAGATAAATGTCATGTTATGATAGGTCTCACAGAACCGAGCCCTTGGGTCCCAAGGTAGTGCTAGATAATACAGTATGGTTACCCTACTTTCAGCCCACATTGTTGAAATTAAGTATGGTCCAAGGCCTTCAGGAAGCTTAAGGTACATTTCCTTGCTAAGTGTTATAGCTATCTAGACACATGGATACTTCCACACATGGTATCTCCCAGTGATTTCATTCAGATAGCTCAGTGGCTTTCAACCTTTTTTCATTTGTGGACCCCTAAAAATTTTTGAATGGAGGTATAGACCCCTTTGAATTGTAAGTGTGGGCATTCGAATATTTTTGATTGATTGTAGTGACCTTTTGCAGACCTCTTAGACATAGTTTGTGGACCCCCTGGGGTCCATGGACCACTGGTTGAAAACCACTGAGAGAGCTAATCCCAGACATCACCAATCAGGTGGTCAGGTGAAAAATGCCACTTCTGTTTCTACAGGAAAAAAATAATCCTTGAACTCGCCAAGAAAACTATAATGTGTTATCTTATAGTTCCCTGTATACACTGTTTATAAAAGCTTAATGAAGGACTAACCAATGTTATAAGCAGGTTATAGATATTAGCAGCTAAAGGCATAATAGGAACTGATGTGCAATCCACACAGTCATACTTTCTGCCATGCCATGCAAGCATCATGCCTTATTGCCAGTGCAGGGGGAGTTAATGAGGCTCCCAGTCATGCGGGTGCATGGGGCAACCCCATGACTAGGAGATCACAACAGCTGTGGTCTCCTGGCCATAGCAGTGCATGAGGCACTCCCGTGGGTGGGAGATTGCATCAACTGCAGCCTCCCAACCATGGGAATGCATGGGGTGCCCCCACAGCTGGAAGCCATGTCAGCTGATGGGGCTCCCAGCCACGGGGACTTGGAGCCAGTGTCAGCTAGGAGCTCCCAGGCTCAGGGGTGCACGTGGGCCCCACCAGCTAGAAGTTCCAGACAGCCAATGGGGCTCTCAGCCACAGGGCCCCAGCCACATGTTCAATTAATGGCATGATAGGAAGCAACCTTAAGTGTAGCAGGTAGATGTGGCCTTAAACAGGTTACAGATACATGCAATATGTGTAATGGATTCTTAGAAACACTTAATTGCATGGTAGTGAAGATGGTTATAAACCACTGAACTGTTAGATGCCATTCATTGAAACAGCTACAGGCCATTAAGTACCGCTTTGTAAACTTTCTTGTAAAGGAAACCTTAACGTTAAATTGACCAAAACAGACAGAAGTTTTCCCAAAAATAAAATTCTGGCCCTTGTTTGGTAATAAGTCAATTTTAACAGGGCTTTAGGTTATTGGCGTTCAGCTATTTAGCTTTGTCATTGCTATCTTTAATTCTAGAATGTCCTAAAATAGATGCTAAGCACCAAAGACTGTGAATTTTCAAATATTTAATGTGATGGAGGAAAGAGCTAGTAAAGCAAAAATGCAACTCATCTTTCGGCTAGAAATGCATAGAAGTTAAATTTTGATACTGTAAACAGGGATATATGTAGGACAAGGAGCTGAAGCTATGAGTTTCTTCCTGTTCCCATCACCAGTTCATTGGGAAATGGGAATGCTCAGCACCTTTCACAAGTTATTCTGTACCGCACCATTTGAGGCCTATGATATGGGCAACCAGCAATGATGGGACCAAACTAGGCTACACATATTTTGTTAAGAAAGTATTTTTTGACTTGAGGA
Organism: Crocodylus siamensis; assembly: GCF_052110815.1. NCBI lineage: Eukaryota > Metazoa > Chordata > Crocodylia > Crocodylidae > Crocodylus > Crocodylus siamensis. The sequence goes on along the minus strand of NC_143397.1, from coordinate 128,701,728 downwards.
CTGTGAGGCTCCAGGAGGGTGGGGCCCTAAGCCTACTGGGAAGCTATGTGTGAAGCTCCTGAGGCAAAGGGATAAGGGGATTAAGGCCCAGTGTTGGGCATGAAATGAGCTTAGGGATATTGAGAAGCCCAGTGTATGGTGTGAGTGGACTAAGAGGGTCCCAAACCAGGCATTGAGCCTGGGGAAAAGGTAGGCTGGGAGCTCTGAGTATGTGGTTTTAGATCCTAGTGTGAGAGCACAAGGATCCTGAGTCCTGATGTTAGGGCATGGGGACTGCAAGCTCCAGTGTGAGGGCAGGGGAGTGAGAGTCCCAATGTGTGGCACTAGAGTGAGGGTCCCCGTGTGAGGGCACAGGAGTGCAGATCTCAGTGTGGGGCACTGAAGTATTATAGATGCCACCTGTGAGGCATGGGACACAGTATGAGGAAGGTCAGAGCTATGTGTATAAGCCCTTGGCATCAGGGCAAATAAATGGGCAGCTTCCCACTTTGTTATCATGTCTTAATTAATATCATCAAAGGCATGGCAGGTGAGGTAGGTGGGCAGTTATCCCTAAGACAAGTAAGCGAGCCAAAGATTCAACCAGCCCTAGGATGCCCACTTGTTACAAGGACCTACCTAGGCTTTTCCTAAACTGCCTAAGTTGCTGCTTAAATCAGAACCTGGCTTTTCTAATACCCTTCAAAGTACTCTTATTCTATTGTTCTTCTTGTATGATCTTTCTGCTCTCACTTTTGTGCCTTTCCCCAAGCACAATTCTGGGAATGACTCCTGGAACATTCCCAGCTACTAGAATGAGATCCCTCTTCCTGTATATTTGCACTCACCTCCTCCATATCCAGTCTTAAAATCCACTTCTCCCTTCTTACTTTCTTCCAAGCACTTCTAAACCTGAGCTGTCTACGTACCCCTTTTTATGCAGTTTCATCCTATTCTACTTACAAATACCAGCAATGTCATGTCATTGCTACTTCTGTTTTTAATCTTCACTTCCTTCACCTCATTTTCAGTTTATCATCATGTTGTATGGTCCCAGAAAGTCTCTGTTTCCCATCAACACCCCAGTGAACTTCTCAGTGTTGGAGCAGGAACTAGGTTTATTTAGACTGGAATTTTTTGAAGCAAGAATTGTGTCTTGTCACAAGAATATCTGTAAAGCACTATTCAAAGTTATGCTGCTGCTATTTATAAGTCTTTTTTAATATAATACTAATAATATTTCATTGTGCTTCTTCCCTAAGAAGGAACAGCTGTGCCTAGAGGGTATAGGATATCCTTTGAGAGACCAAAAACAACAGTTAGTTGAATAGTAACCAGGAAGGTGAAAACAACCAAGACAAAAATGAGGTGAAGGGCATTAAAGGGCATTTTAAACTAATGATGTTACATTTTTTAAAATTATTAGCTTTTTTTAAGGTTTTATTCTGCATGAGTAAATTAGTGTGGAACTCTTAAAATGTATCACTCTTGCACTATCACCACTACAACTCCATTGTCAATAAGCCAATAAGTGTTAGTGACAGTAAGGCAGCACTGGTTGTCAAGGTTATCGTCACCTTTTTGACTAAAACATGGTAGTAAAAATGCTTGCCTCCTCCCTCCCCTTTTACCACCATTTGTGGAGAATTAGGATAATAATGCCATTTGGGGAAATTTGAAGAAAAAGCCCAGTGCAAACACAGTCTATGTGGGGGAGAAGCAGAAAGAACATTTGAGTTGAAATGGTTGCTTAAGATGAAACTGCCAGCAGAGCTATCATTTATGTGACAGCACATACAGGAACATAAAGATTATTCTTAAGAAGGTCTCGCTAAAAATAAGGGACAAGACACAGTGCATCCATAGTAGTAGTAGTAATAATATTAATAATAGCCAATAATAAATATCCAACTGTTATAGAGCACTGTTTATCCATAAGACTTTAAAAATGGTAAATGTCAGTAGTAATGGTAGTAGTAAGTATCTGAATTGTGGTAGCACCTAGAGACCCCAGTCAAATGTAAGTGTTAGTGTACTATGAATTATACACACACACAAAAAAAGTCCCTGTCCCAAAGAGTTTACACTCTCAGGGCACATCCAGACAAGCACGCACATGCTTCTTGCAGCATCCCAAACCAGTCTGAGGTGCTGCAAGAGTCATGCTGTGAACAAAAAAATGTTCCCTGCACTGCAAATTTGCAGTGTGGGCTCAAAATTTGATACCTGCAAATCCAGGTATCAAAAACAAAACACAAAGGGGAAAAAAAAGGGGGAGGGCATGATGTCAAACCATGCCCTGAGGTAACCCGGAAGCCAGTCCTCCACAGAGATGCTCTGGTTTCTGGCCAGAGCACCTCCATGTGCTTCTGTTGCCCCAGCATGCAGGGCATGCTCCCTTAATGTGCCGGGGCAAACAGACATGGAGCAAGGCTGCAGCATGACCAAGACCCAGGCACTGTCCCTGCTAAGTAGGGACTGGGGGGAGGAGGATTATGGGAGGGGGGGACTGTGCATGTCTGGGGGCACTGTGAGGGGGTTGTGTGGGGCGGGCCTGGTCGGGGACCATAGGTCCCCCACAGGATGCACCTTTCTGCCACCCCAAGCCACTCAGGTTGTCACCCAGGGCCAGTGCTGTTCTGAGGAACCACATGTCATGCTAGGCCAGGTCCTGCCTCCACAGGCCCTGTGCACCATTGGGCTGGGCCAGTTCCATGAAGGCAAGACTCATCCCTGACACGCGGCCCCCAAGTGACAGCCTGAGCGGCCTGGGGCTGAAGAAGGGCACACAGCCCAATGCCACACTGCACCGGGCCAGGCCCATGACAAGCAGCACAGGCAGTGCTGACTCTGAGGCAGCCGGAGCTGCACCATGCCACAGGACCTCTGATAGTAGAGGGGTCCTGAGTGTCCTATGGCCACTGCTGCTGCAGAGCTGAGCTGTGGGCCCTTGGCGGGGGGGAGGGGGGTTGGGCCCTGCAGTGGTGAACTTTGGGCCCTGCAGGGCATGGCTGTAGGCCCTGGGGGGGGCACTGTAGGCCTGCAGGGGGTAGTCCATGTGCTGTGGGGGGGCTGTGCCCTGTGGGACCCACCCCTCCTGAGCAGCCCTCCCCACACCATCACCCCCACACACCCAAGTTCATCTCCCCACACCCACAGTCCCCCTAGAATTCCCCCACACCCACCCACATACCCTATGCCCCCCACACCCACCCACCCACATCCCCCCATACCCCTTCCCACTCCCCTCCTGCAAACCCCACATCCCTCCATAACACACCCATCATGCCCAGCTCCCAGACAGGATGAGACCAGATGGCAGGAACTGTGGCTGCAGGGGTAGGTGTCCCCACATCCTAGTTAGTGCAGGGGTCAGGAAGAGCTCAAATTGTTCTATGATAAAAAAAAAACAAAAGCAAACATCAAAACATATAGAAATTTAGAATTTATTTTATTATGATAAAAGAGGCACTGTTAGGCTTCCAAGCTGCTTTAAAATTGTAAATATATCAATGAAACATTGCCCAACTAATCTCTCAATGTCTCTCTCTCTCTCTCTCTGTATATATATGTGTGTGTATGTGTGTATATGTATATGTATGTATATATGGGTGTGTGTGTATTGGTCTTTTGTTTTAATTGTGGAAGAACGTGGATTTGGGGGTATTTTAAAGAGTGAATTTGGGATTTTTTTATCAGAGATTTTTCAGTTTTTAACTAGGGAACACCACAAAATTCCTGCTAGGGAGGCAAGTGGCAAGTGGTAGAGGAGCCTGCTCAGGGCTGGTGCCTGGGACCCAGTTGGAGGTGGCTGACCTCCTGGCCACTTCAGACCAGGAGAACATGCTTTGACAGTTCAAAGTAGGCCACCACACTGAGAACATCTTCTGGGCGATAGCTGCCCTGGTGGGAGGGTGGTGGCACACATGGCAGTAGTGCTGCACAGAGGCCAGCTGTCCAACCATGACGCACTGGCAGCTGGCCCAGAGGTGCAGATGCCTCCACTGTTGCCATGCAGTCCCCATCCAGGTCTTGCAGGTGTGCAGCCTTGAGGCCACATGCTGTCACAGGTGGCAGCAGGTCACAGCCAGGCAGCAGCCCCCATTGCCAGACTGCTGCAGTGGGTAGCGGGTGCAGGGAACTCTCAGTTAGGGCTGCTTCAGCAGTCCAACTAGCACAAGGAGCTAGTGTCCCCAGATACCAAATGACTGGGCCCCAGATGCTCCTATTTATTTGTCCATTTAATTACCGTGAGCTCTAAGGCCCACCTGGCTAACTAGTAGCCCTTTTCACAGGGGCTAATGGATAAATGGAACAACTAAATTCTTGGGACAACAAAGGCAAAAATTGGATAGGCAAGATATGAAGGTCAAAGGGCCAAAACGTGAAAATGAGTGCTACTGAGGGGGACACCAAGCAGAGCCCCCTGAGCCACACCTACCGGTCCTCAAAGGCATCCAAGGAGCTGGTGGATGCTGCCCAGTGGTGCTCTGCCTGGAAATGTACATGGACAAGTGACAGGAAAGCAGCCCCACAGTCCCCGGGCACCTTCCCAGCCAGAGCCTCCTTCCTGGCCATGTACAGGGCCCACTTAGCCAGGGCCAGAAGGAGCTTGACCACAGGGTCCTGGGACTTGGTGTGGCCATGGATGGGGTACCCAAAAATAAAATGGCGGGGGATGAAGTTCAATCAGAACCTCAGGAGGAGGTTCTGGAGGTGGAGGTGGAGGTGGAGGGGCTGCAGCCTGGTGCACTTGAGTGTCATGTGGACCAGGGTCTCCCTCTGCCCACACGCCAGAAGCTCCTGAAAGCAAGTAGCCCTGAGCTGCTTGTCAAGGCAGCTTTTTATACTTCTGGGGCCCACACACGGTAGGTTTCCATACTGCTGGGGCCAACACAGGTGCCGGCCCTAGGCTCCAGCTCCCCTTGACTGCAGATCTGGGGAGAGCTGGGCAGGGTCATTTTGCCCCAGGTGGCATAAGTGACTCCACACCAAAGTGCATGTCCAGGCATGTGCGCAAAGGCAAAAATCCCCAGCACAAATTTGTACCGCTCTTATTTGAGCTTCTGCAAGTGCATGTGCCTGCATCTGTGGATGCGCCCTAATGGTCTGATAAGAGCTTTTCCATGGAATTCAGAGAGTTTTGCTTCAGGCCTAAAGTGCATGAGATTACAGACAAGAGGTGTATATGGGTGAATCCAGAATTTTAAAAAGTGGGGGTGCAACTCAGCTAGACACAGCTGGAGTCCCCAAACCTACAGAGGACACTTTTTTGAGGGAGAGAGGCAGGGAGCAGGTGCAGGAAGGGAGAGCCCATGCACTCCTGCCCTGCCAACCCTGGCCTAAGCCAGCTCCCTGTACAATCTTTGCACACCTGGAGTACCCAGGCTGGCAGAGGACATCTGTCAGGGGCATCCAGGCAGGAAACAATCACAGGAAGAGGAGACCATCCACTGCCTCTGCTGTCTCTCCCTAAGTCTAGCTCCCTGCCCAGCTGCTTCCCTCAGTCCCTGACTGGAGGCATCCCTGAGGCTCTCCCCATACCTGGGTCAGCCAGGGACAGTGATGGCAGCAAGCAGATTCCACCCTTCCTATATCTGCTCCCAGGAACTCCAGTCATGAGGAGCAGCTTCATGGGCTGCCAGGCTTGGCAGAGGATGGCATTGGCAGTATGCAGAACCCCTTTCCTGTGCCTGTGTTTCCCACCAGCCTGGGGGTGTGGAAAGCTCACAGAGCTACACGATTGCATCCCTCTGTATCCACCCCTGCAGCTATATATAACAAGTTAGAAAGAGCATGCATTTAAAATTACTTTACCAGTCTGAAGCTTGGCAAAACAATCACCAGAAAGAAAAGGAATAGGACAGTCTTGTACAGAGTATGCTTTTTTTTCTGAAAGATTTCTTTGGTCAAGTTTTTGTATTACTTCTATCAATCTGGAATTTATGTAGCTTGTGTGAGGCTTTGTTATTAAAATAATCTATGTGGCATGTTCTTCAACACAGACTTTGATCCACTAGCCACTCCAGAAGATCTTGTGACATAAATTGCTAACACCATGTGTGAGTCACTGCCATATCTGTCTTGTTTCTTTGTGTTCTTTTACAGGTTACCAAGAAAATAATTTATTCTGCTGACCCTCCATATCCTCTGGTCTTGAGGAGCAAAGTACTTTGGCCTTGTACACATGATGCCTTCTTAGGATTTCTTTTAACCAGAAAGACCATGTTACTTATAGCTGTTTTCAGTTTCTCCAGATTGTGTGGCTGGAAGCTTCAGAGCTAGTGGTTTTCCAAGAGGAAGTATGACTATCTCTTCTAACACGAGCATGGCCCCTTTGAAGACAATGACAAAACTCCCATTAGCTTCAGTGGACTCAGGATTCAACCTTTTTTGTTATGTTGGGTGCAGATTGTATGCTTGGATTATTATCTCTACTGCTTCCTCATTTCCAGGATTTATTTCATTTCCCAAGGACACTGTTAATTAGCTAACCTCAGCCGCGCATTTTCTTTTTAGCATAAAAAGCTATTTTTTTTACTTAATCATTCACAATGTCAAGCAGCTAAAAAAGAATATGTTGAGGGGTTTGCCCTTGATTAAAACATAAAAGTGTGGCAATAAATATTTTTTATTGGTTGTAATACCTTTGCTTTATTAGAAGGATAACAGGCTGCTGGTTAAATGATCATGAAATATTAATTAAAAAGAAAAATATATGATAGGAAATTATCTCTGTTGTGTCTGTTTTTCTCTCAAATCTTTTTCCCTTTCACATAAAGATATAAAAGATGAACTTTATATTCTGTTTCTCATAAATCAATTCATCTGACAACCCCATGCCAGCATAGAGAAATAATACAGATTTGGAACTGAAATGAGTGTTTTCAGATTCTTGTCCATGCTATTTTGCTACCCATTCTTCAGTACTGACATTTATTTACATAAGGAAAAAAGAAGGAATATTTAACTCCTTTTAGCCATGACACAAGAAAGCATCTCTACCTAAAACAGTACTACATGCTTATTTAGACCTACACATGTGCTTAAGCACCTGCATTAGTGCTTTCCTGTATTGGAGTCTGTCTCTCAAAAATTAGATATCAGCATGGTTTTAATTAATGGAATAAAAATCACACTCCACTTAAAACTTCATGAGCACATTCCAAATTATGAAAAAGATCCAATATTTAAAAATGACTGGATTGTTTATCAAAAGTTCAATATAATGCTTAACACATAAAACAATTGCTTAATTCCCAAGATTGGATTTTTCTCAGAGTTGCTTATTTTTAACTCCATTCAAAATACATACATGGGTAACTTATACTTCTGACTTTCATTTAACAAAAAAAATCTTATTACTGTAAAAATCCATTACTCCCATGCTTCCCTATGTAGTACAATGTTAAGTACACTACAATGCCGAGTCCCAGATGGAATACAATACTGTAATTCAATCGAGGGATCTTGCTAATGTCCCACACTGTAAGAACATAGCTTAAGGGTTTGGGTATGGTAGCAAACCTCTCAGCCTTGAGACTGAATTACAACCTGCCTATTCAATCGGGGACCCTATACAGTTGTTTGTAATGTACAGGACTCTGTACAGCTGTTTGTAATGTATCCCTAAAACAATTATTACAATAAAAAAGAGAAAGTAAGAGAACTATAAATTTAAGTTTGTCCAGGAGAATTATGTTGTTATAGGAGAATTGGGATTGCAAAGGATATGGTGCAGGAGGAAAAGCATTACAGAGAGGGCTGTGAAATCCAAGGAATAAAGATCTGATCTTGTTGTCCTTAATCACAACAGTGAGGGCTGATGGATCAGGTGTTAAGACATGAGTTTGTCAAGACTCATCTAGTCTGCTCACATCATATGCATACCAAGATCTAACTGATCCCTTTAATTACCTGCCTACATTTTCAGATGCTGAACATGTTTTTAGCTGGCTAACCTATTGATGACAAGTTTTGTGCCACATGAGTTAAATTCTGAGAAAGGGAAAATAAGTCTCTTGTCCTTTGGGGTGTAACCAAGAACCAGTAATATAGGGGTAAACTTGATATGGGCACCCGCATCTTAATACTAATAAAACTTGAAACTATTTGGATTTGCTGTTCATTTTGGCCAACCTCTAGTCTTCACCTGTCTCTTTGGGAATAACAGTATTGTCCATTACATGCTTCTCCAGTGTTTTGTTGTAAAGAACATCACCCATTTTAGTCCCCAAATTAACTACCTTTCACACTGACTGGTGTCCCCTTTTCCTTATTAAGTATTATTTACAGCAAGAATCAAAAGACTCGTGCCACCTTCAGAATCATGAGACTCAGGTGGTAAAAATAGCTGTTTACAAACAAGGGAAGGATCCCACAGCAGTTGTTTTCTTGCATGAATACTTTTTCATGTATTTGTCACCCACACTGTATCCCATATCTGGGTCTTGACAAGTTAAGGATGATGCCCTGTTTCTCTTCCTTGCCCATCTTGTTTAAGGGCACCTATAGCTTCCATTTGCAACCAGAAGGGGATACTTCAGAGCAGATCATACTTGTTGTCCTCTGATAGGTTGGAATGTCATGATACAGTCCAACAGCGTGTTCATCAGACTCACTTTCTGAGTGCATTGTTTGCCAGTATTAATTAACAAGGGCCAAAGCCTGGCACTTAGTGACTGGCTGAGAAGAGTAGTATGGTTGGCAGGCAGGTATGAGAAATTTGCTATAAGGCCTAGATCCCCTTCCTCTTTAGATACCGAAATCCAAAACCATGCTCCTCAAAAACCTTACTCAGCATTTGGATACCTCGGTTTCTCTGTTTTTCCCAGAAAAATCTCCTAAGTGCCTAAGGGTATCTCAACATTGCCTCAACACCACTCTCAAGGCCTCTGTTAGAAAACTAAGCCTTGCTCACATGCTCCAGACTTAGAAATTAGACAATGAGGACACTATGCAGTGGCATCCTTCATTGACACCCTAAGATATATGTCTCTGATGTGTTTGAGAAGGGAGGCATGGAACATCCCCAGAGCAACCTTACCACCATATTTCCTGGTTTGCAGCATGCGGAGCAGAAGTAAGTGGTAAAGCCTTAGTGTTTGATTGCTGTGTGGAAGCAGTGTGGACATGTCCTGCTTCTTGCATTGGCTAGGCAGCACTGATCAGTACCTCACTCATGTCTAAGCCCCATCAAGATCCACCTGTCTCATCTTTAGGGATCTGATAGGCATTCTCAGCATAGGTGCAACAAAGCAGCTGGGCAGCAGGACACATGGTTGCAGCAGCTCCTGGCTGCTGCTGTGCTGCCACTTCAATTGTATGGCTGCAGCAGCACTTGCTATTTTTCTACCCTCCCTCACTACTCCAAAGACTGCCCCGTCAACCTGTCCTAGTTAAGCTACTGATTCCCAGAGCAGGCCTACAAGTCTGGGCTATGCACAAAAACCACAGCTACAGGCAGAGGGACAGCTCCCCAGCTGTGCAATGTAATGAAGCCAGATCAGAGTCCTAGACCTAGCCAGTCCCAATCAGAGGATCAGGGCAGTTCATCCCCTGAGGCTACAGGGAAACAGGAACCACCTGCAGGAAGCTCAGATCAGTGCCCAGTGCCCAACTGGTCCTAATGAAGCAATCAAAACTGTCAGTCCCCTGAGCCCGCAGGCAGATTACAACAGATCCAGATTTGAAAAGCTGGGCTCAGTCTGCAGCACTCTGTCTCTCATTGGCTCTCTGGTTTTGACACTTAGCTACTGATTCTAGTCCTGACTCCTGGCATATCCTGACTCTGGCCTAGCTCCTGACTCTAGCTTTGGTTCCCAATTCTGGTTTGACCTCTAGCATATTCTGACTCCAGCTTTGGCTGCTGCTGATTTCAGCTCTGATCCTGGCTCCCTGAAAAACCAGCTCCTAGACTTTACCCATCTGTCAGGTGACTGTTTCCAACCACCCATGCCCCAGTCTCTAGCAACACACACCTTATACCTAGTAGCTCAGTTAACATTCCCTAAGACGTGGGAAAACAGAGACCAGTTCCCACCTGTGTCTGTGGCGGAAAGCCTGATGATTGCCTAGTGGTTTAGCCATTTTCTAGGGAAGGGGGAGTTCTGGGATCCACTCCCCACCCAACTGAATGTTTATATCATAGAAATCATAAAAATTAAGGGCAGGACCTTGAAAGATCATCGAGTCCAACCCCCCTGCTGTGGGCAGGAATACTGCTGAGATCAAATGATCCCAGCAAGGTGTCTGCCCAGTCTCCTCTTGAAGACTTCCAAGGTGGGGACTGCACCACCTTCTTGGGAAGTCTCTTCCAGATTCTGGTCACTCTTACCATTAAGAAGTTCTTCCTTACGTCCAACCTTAAACCATCCTCTAACAGTTTACGGCCATTGCTCCCTATCCTCCCCTAGGGTGCCCTAGTGAATAGTTTTTCTCCCAGCTCCCAATATCCACCCCCTACATGCTTATAGATGCCCACCAAGTCTTAATCTTCTCTTCCCCAGGCTGAATGGTCCCAGATGCCTTAGCCTTTCCTCATACAGTCTGTCCTCCAGGCCCTTAATCATTCTTGTGGCCCTTCTCTGGACCCTTTCAAGATTCTCCATGTCTTTTTTGAAGTGAGGCACCCAGAACTGGACACAGTACTCAAGCTGGGGTCTTACCAGTGCCAAGTAGAGAGGAAGTATCACTTCCTTAGCCCTACTTGCAACACATCTGCTAATGCATAAAATATATTTGTATAAAATATATGAATAGCATTTTAGCTCAATACTAATATTTATAGTACAAGAATCCTTTTGTGGATGTGAGCCTTAAATGTGATCTTTGGGAATTAGCTGTCCATTCCTGCCCACTGATTAACCTTTGCAAACAGAATACTCACATAAAAGAGAAAGACATCACATGGAAGAAAAAAAAAACTGGTTAAATGAAGAGTACCACAACTCCCAGAGATGAAACAGGAAAAGTGACACATTCTTGTGCTGCTCAGAATCCATGTGTGCTGAATGGGGGGCTACCCCACTGGGATATCACAAGGTTGCTGATAACCAGGTACCCCTTCTGTCCCATCCCCACCCCCAGCTCTTGTCGTAAAGCAATCTGCACCTTCAGGAAATTACCAATAAAACATTCATAGGAGCAGATTAGGTTTTAAAATCTACCTAATGTAGCATGAAATTTAGAGGGTATGCTCCAGAGATCAGAGCTGCAGTGTTGACCCATTAATGCTCTGCAGTCACATTCTTGTTTTTACCCTTTCAAGCAACAGTCAAGAGTGAAAGGGGGAGAAGGAATAACACACACATCTACAACCTTTTTTCTCTTTTTTTTTGCCTTTTTTTACAGTAGGACTTTTGCGTATCCTCTATATGAGAGTCTTCTCAAAGCTTGGCTCAACTCTGATGAAGAGAGATGTGGGGATTATTGTCCAACTGTGATAACTGTTTGTTATGCTCCACAAGAGGATACTCTGCTTCCTTTAGGCAAATGAGAAGAAAGTGAAACCCCTTTTTATTTTCCATACAGTGGGGCTCAGGAATAAGTGGGTTGTCATGCACTTAAGTGTGCTGAGAGCTCTATGAGCCATTTCCTTAAGCATGGAAGAAATATGTTTGATTAAAACATTCAAGGAAGCATGGGTTTTTGTACTACTGAGTCACGTATTGACATGTTTTTTAAAATGGTCTCACCTGTCTTACTAGTTATCCCCCTTATTAAGCCCGAAAGCATTTTTTACATTTTTTTCTTCCTTTCTGGTTTAATCATGAGCAAGCATTAGATGTTCATTATTCCAAATTCAAGCCAGCTACTTACAATTCTTCGCATAAGTAGCACAGCACTGCTTCTGATGTCTGACTGGATATGCCAGCACAAAAAGATGCTTGCAGAAACCACTAGGACTTTGCCTCTCTTCGCCACATAGGCTTTGCATTATGTGTCATTCATAGAAGGCATCAGGCTGTGGTAAGATTAATTGGCAGGATACAAAGTTTAGATTTAAGTTATCTGAGTTCAGTCACACAAAATAATTGAATGTTTACATGCTAACACCAGACACCTATTTGGCTAATCTAGGCCAAGATTCTGTAAGTGCTAAAATGCTTTAAGTTTGTGCTAAAATGCTGTTCAAGTAACTTTAGTTACATAAATAGTTCCATTGGCATGTGAACAAAGTTACTCAAGTTCTTAAGGTCCCTATGAGACTACCTGTGTGCTTAAATTTGGGGAGGTTCTTTGATCCCAATTCAGTGGCTACTTAAGGGTGAAGTTATGTTACACCAAGAGCAGACTAATTGTGTGGAACGCTAAGTGGTGTTAAAGTCACAACATGCTGTTGCACATTAAGGGTTATTAACATTTCTTGCCTGCCACCGCTCTGATTTGCCAGTAGAGGATGAGTGAGCAGAGGCATGTGGTTAGAGTCCAAGTTCGTGGCTTCTATCCCTGCTCTGGATTAGGTGGTGAAGTTTGGAGCAGTGCATCTTGGGGTGCTGGAGGGCTGCAAATTGCTCATTTTATCTGCATAGGTCAGACTGAAATTACCCTGAAACAGTGGTGACGTGTAGGAGGTGCACAGGGGTGCATGTGCACCTCCTCAGAGTGCTGGTGCGCCCCCTGACAGCCAGCACTCCCAGGTTAGGCAATGGGCAGGGGGGAGTACCAGTGCCCCCCCTGCAAGCACCGGCTGGGGAGTGGGGGTGCCAAGAGAAGCGCCACTGGCACTTCCAGGAGCACTGCTGGTGCTTCCAGGTCTGAGCAATTGGCTGTGGGGGACCCCTTCCCCTGGGTGGTGAAATTGGCCATGGGAGAACCCTCCCCCCGCAACAGTATGATTGGCCACGGGGGACAGCCCCAGGCACTGGTTGGCTGCTGGGGGGACACATGCCCTGAAATGAGGTAGGTGGCACAGCCCAGAGTTAACCTTTGCCTGAAGTGGCATAACTTTGAGACAATCAGAGGGCACTTAACGTAAGATAACAAGCATTGATGTATGAAAGCTCCTGTTTTAAAAGCCCTTAGTATGGTCTAACTGTAACGTGTAACTTCACCATAAGTTACAGAATCATAGGCTTGATTTCCTTTCTGTTGACATTTGAAGGGAGGGGTGGAGGTGCCCAGCCATGTCCCAGCTCTTTAAAAGTACCTACAAGTGTGCAAGGTGAACACTGGATTTGGCATTGGTAGAAATCCAATTGTCTGGCTGGTTATGGAGAGAAAACAAAGAGCCGCAGAATGACCAAAATGATTTCATTGTTGCATTTCGATGAAAGCTCCCAGGGGGAGTTGTTTACAGTGTTTGCCTGTCTGGTTGGAAGTAGTTTGCTGTTTGTTTATATTCCCTCAAGTAAACTTAAAGCTGGTGTTTTCTCCACTCTTGCAAATATCTATAAAGACATCTTGCAAAGATCTTACTCCCTTACACGCACACGCTGTAAAGTCATTTGCTTTCCATTCATTTTATCTCTCAGCCTAGGAACTGTGCTATTTGAAACTTTCTGCAAAGCATGCAGAGGCCTTCAAAGGCAGGCTGCCCATTCTTAACAGGAGAAGAGGCCAAGAGACTTGTAGCTAGTGACTGCATCCTCAACACTGGCATGACTAAAGAGGAGTTCTTGGGGCAGCTATCCCAGGCACTGACTTGAGGGTGGAGTGGAAAAAATGGGTGCTGACACATAATCACACCAGCAACTGGAAGTTGCCACAGCTTCTGTATGTGGTAGTTGCCCCAGGTGCCTAGCTGCATCATTACTCCTCCGATGCTCAGGGTGTGTTTCTGATAGTGTGCCTTTCATCAAGGTCACAGGAATTCTGGGAAATATTGCAGACCAGGGGTTGTTAACCAGGCATACATGTACCCCTGGAGGTACTTAGGAAGGCCCCAGGGGGTATGCCAGGGACAGAGCACCATCACCCACAACACCACGCTGCTGCCTCCTAGGAGCAGAGCCAGGGAGAGGGCAGCAAGGGCAGTGGTGCCACTCTGCAGCTGCACAGGCACCTCCCACCCCGCCAGACCCAGGGGGGCAGGGGAGCTGACACACAGTGGCCACCATCACCATCCACTGCCCGTGCCCCTGCCGCGTGCTGCTTTCGCACAGCCAGTCGCACCTGCAGCTACACAGGCTGCTGACGGGTGGTATGCGATTGGCCAGGTGCGAGGCCCATCAGCAGCCCGCAGAGCTGCATGTGGGAAAGCAGGGCGCAGTGGGTGTAAGCCCCCCGCTCTGCATCAGGCCACCGGGGGTACACTTCCTAAAAAAGGTTGAAAACTCCTGTTGTAGACTGAGGAAATCAATAGAACTCAACAGTTTATATCATGAGTATGATTAGGTTGGTTTTTAATTGGTTCAAAAGAGCTCTTCTAAATTATGAACTTTGAGGTCATCCATACTCCAAGGGCAGCAAAACTATTAATTTTCCTATACCTAATACCCCTCTTTAATAAAAGAAATATTCCTTCCTCCATCATTCCTTCTCAAAATGAAAAGTGCCAGAAAATCATCATCTCTGTTGTACAGTTGCAAGTACATGTAATTCCATTGCAGTCAACAGAATTACTGTGGGTTTATACTACTGTACCTGAGACCAGGATCTGGCCTAGAGACCAGACTGGTGTTTTCAACACACATCTGTGTGTGTGTGTGCATGCTCACAGTTGGTAGAGGCTGTGAGTTATTAACAAATGTTACAAATCTGACAATATATTATGTTTTTCTTAAACCTCCAGTTCCTGGTATCCTGTAATTATGACTATAATGTCAGGTTTTGTGTAAAAGATTTTAATACTCATGAATGCAGAGAAAATGTGCTCTGCATGTAACTTGCAGCTCAAAAACCAGAAGGAAAAATAAAGGAACTCCAAAACATGGTTTTAATCTCATGATTTTTAAACCAATCTCATGATTTTGAGGAGTCTAGCTTACAATCTTTCAATGCCTGGGATCAGAAATACTTCACTAAATCTCTCTCTCTCCTACTTAAATTGCACTGCAAGAGCTGGTTGCATCCATGCCTAGCAACTGCAACCTTCCCCCACTTGATAAGCTCAGGGCTCCATGGGGCTTGGTATATAAGAGCCAAAAGATTTCTGCATTACATCAGGTTATCATAACCCATCTCCCCCTCCTCCCTGCCCCCAGAACTCATCTATATGCTAATTTAAAGTGACTAATGCCACCCCACGACATAATGGCTCTAATGTTTGCAGGGAAGGAAAAAAGTGGAAAGAAAATGGTGCTCCCTTTCCAAAGCTGTTTGCTTAGTGCAACATCTTACAAAAAGCAACTTTTCAAATGATGCACTCTGATAGTACCAGCAGTTTACAGGTTCATTTGGGTCACCAAGATCAAACAGCTGGACAGGGGCAACCTTCACTGTACAGCATCAGGAAGGAAAGTATTACATGCAAAACTGAAAATATTTCTTTAGCCTCACTTTTATGTAAATGAACCCAGAAAGATGTTGTGTTTGCTTAAAAGGAAAGGTACAATCATCGTTCTTATAATCAGGAACCAAGGAACGGCAGCCTTCTGTTCTGATAGACCTCCCCACTGAGTTACAGGATACCTGAAGTAGCTGGAATTTGGCTCATGGGCCTCCCTGGTGCAGCCACACAGCCTGGGGAGCTTTCAACTTCTCCACAAACACATGCATTGATAGTCCCTCTGTCCCGTTCCCCCCTCCTCCCTCACATTCACTGTAATGCTATTAAGATATCAAATGCAGCAATTACAACAAGAAAACCCTAATTAAACAGCAGCAGCTTCTGTAATAAAGGAATCAAAGAAACCTGAAGAAAGAGCAAAGAGGAAAGACAACAGAGGCTTCCATACCACAGGCTTGTTGTGTTTAAAGGGCTAGCTGACACATGAATTTCCTTCCACAAATTTCACTCCACCAGCTTTCACTGTGCGTTTCTAGGACAAAAGGAGTAATATTAACATAGAGTCCTGTGGCCATAATCAAATAATAATTGGCCTCGGAGATCACTTATGACAATCAGGGAAGTAATAAGGTTTCTGAATAATTATGAATAATTAGGCACATTTATGAATAATTACACTGTTAATAACTATCTAACACATCCAATTTTTAAACTGTAATTCAGTCATTATTGATTGGTTAGTTATCACCTTCTCTTCTGTTTCTTTGCTCATTAATATCCTGATTCAGGCAGCAGGCCTGCAAGGATGTTTTGACTCTTCAGGCACAGGGACCTGAATTTCATAGTCACTGGGTCTTTGGAAGAGAGGAAATCTATTCCCCAAAGGAAGGATTTTCTTGAGTGTTAGGAGAAAATTGTTTAGAATGGCAACTCTAACTGGTCCTGGCACTTTCTAGGTGTCCTTTTACATCAGGACTTAAATGCCATGGTGGTAACCCATTAAGACAATATTCTGGGCTAGATCCTGTTCTTATGTCTTCCAGTTTATAAATCTGGATTTCTTGTAAACTCTTTGGAATTGCAGGTGCTCTTTTACCATAGAGCATCTACCACAGTGGGTCCCAATATGAAGGCTGATATGACTACTACAAATCAATTAAGGTCAAAAGCCTAGGCAGCCCATAAGGGTAGCAGGGTTAAGGCACACCAGTGTCTGTGGCCCACACAAGAATGATGTGGCTAGAATCACAGTCACCTTTAATTCCCAAGCCTTAGCAACTAGGTTTCTATTTACAGCTGGCTTGGCCAATATAAATTATAGTATGAATGCCAGCAGATATCCAAAGTAACTCCACTGATTTCAGTTACATTACATTACATTTATACCAAGTAACAACATAAGGACAATTAGATAGGACACACAGTTCTACTTTTTAAATAATGATGTCGTTATAAATACTGCTCTTTCCCCTGATCAAAAGGTTGGATCTGTTAATCTCGGGGAAGCTATGGATGTGTGGGAAGAAGGTGAACTAGCTGTGAGAAATAGGGCAGATATGAGGTATTCATAACTATTAATATTTCTTATTAAATAGCTGTTAATGTTTAGGTATGAGAGCTTCTGTTTCTAATTATTAAACTTTCATGTGTTGATTGAATTTTAACAAGGGTAAAGTTTAATCTTTGTGAAAGGGCTTTAATGGATAGAAATGGATAGGCAGGTAGATTGATGGAATTTTTTTACATCTCTCTCTATTTTATTTGTGTCCCAGGGTTTTTGTTTCACCATATAACTTGAAGAGGGAGAGGACACCAGGCTGAGGCTGCAATTGGCCTAGGGCCAGCAACATGAGAGGAAGCAGGAAAAAGCCTAAGATAGAGGCTCCAGGACTGCAAGTGACTACCTGGGAGTTAGCTGCATCACAGTGGGCGAAAAAGGCAGAGCTCCAGGCAGGGAGGAAGGTAATGACTGTGGCTCTGCTGAGCAAACTGCAACAGGTTGCTCATTAAGCTTAGGGGATGCCCCTGTGGCTGGTCAGAGGTGCACATGGTCTAAAGAAGTAGAGCCTAGGGAGATATGTGCTCAGATCCTGAACTGGAGCAGGGGCTCTGGCCCTGACCTCTGGAAAGAGAAGCTCTTGTCAACCTGTGTTGTCAGAGAGTAGCTGCTGTAGGCCTGGAAAGTTACCCTGGGAGGGAGCCAACTTAGGATGAGGTTCTGGCAGTAGTATAGAGACCCAAGGCAGGGTTTAAGACCTAAATTAGAGACTGGACTGGTTTAGATGTTGTTTTGGGTTAACCAGTGGCTTGGCAGTGGCTATAGGGGATGGGTTAGAGGCCACAAAATGAGGCACCTGAGTGCTCTCTATCTGCAGGGGCATGAAGTGGGCTGACACCAGAGTCAGCAGGCTAAGACTAATGGCCACAGCTAGAAAGAATAAGCTAAAATCAGGAGGGCTGGAGCTGAGGAAGGGCTGAAGCCAAGATCAGCTAAGATTGAGGAGACTGAAGACTGGCTAAAGGGCTGGAGTCTGGGATGGGCAGAAGTTAAGATAAGGCCAGGGGCCTAGGGAGAGGCAGCAGCTCTGTCAGGGGCAGGGACCCAGTGAATTAAACTAAAGACCTATGTATGAGTCATGGGTATGGCTATGGGGGAGGCTGGAGGCCACAGTTAGGGTGATGGCCCAGAAAGCTGCAGAAAAGAGAGTGATGCCCCTAAGAAAAATAGAAGTGGGAAAAACAAGTGACTAAAGCCACAGGGAAAAGAGGAGCATGGTTTGGTATGTAAGTATTTCATTTTAAATTACTCTATCTCTGGGCTTTCATTTTACTGAGGTTATTGCATACTGCAGGATACTAATACTGTATCCGTACAACATACATTGCCTACGTCAGGCTATGACCAGTCTACAGTCACATGGCACTTTCCCATGGGAAAACCTAATAGCAAGTAAAATATGTTCCTTGGACGCTACAGGCTGGAACTCACAGAGGAAGAGTCACAGGCATCACCTCACTGGTGTGCCAGTGAGAGGGTGTGCCAGAGTTTATATCTAGCAACATCTGAGATACCACTGACCCACTGGAAGGTTTAAACAGAAACTGCAAATACCAGTTCTCTGCACAGAATTTAGCTTTCATTTTCCCAACAAGGTGACAGATATCTTTAAAATCTTGTCTTAGCCCTTGCTCTGGTTTCCTGGTTTCTTTGATTTGATAGAGGTTGCAGTTGGAAAGAGAGTTGGCTGCTTCTGTCATCAGTAACTCATACATGTAGGGAAATCCATATTCTGGGAAAGGAAAATTACTGGGATAAATACTACTTCACCTTTCATTTAGATTTTAATTTCACTTGTGTAGCACTGCTCACTTTTTACTTGCCTTCTGTGCCTGCTCACAACACTGCTCTATGGCCGTGTAAGCTTCAAGGTGAATAACCTGGGTGTGTCTGGAATGCCATGTACATCTGGAAACTTTAGGCCTGAAAAACCCACAACTAGGAGGTGTTTGACAATGGATGAGGAGAGAGGCCCTCCTACCTTTCAGCTCCATAACCCCGTGGTTAGGGCATCTGCGCAGGGACTGAAACTGCAGCATCACTTATAAGTGCCACTATAGGATACATGTTTTTAGGGCCTACAAGTGCCTACAGCCTCTCCCCTATCCTGTAATCTCACCCACCATGCCTTGATGTTGAAATTAGTGGGGGAGGCTATCTGGAGGGCAAAGCACCCTTTTGGAAAAGGCAGTCTCTGTCTGGTACAAGGCTTCCCTCTCAGACACATCCCAGTTTTACTCTTGTTGATCCTTCTAGTCTGGAGCCACAAGCTCCTGGGTCAGCTCCAGTCACTCCCTGTGACTTCAGGTTCCCACACCTGCAATATCCAGTATGTGGGCAGCCAGGGACTTCCTGACACCTCCTGTCTTACAGTTCAGTCCCGTTCAGCCTCCTGTGGCTACAAAATACTCTCTAGTTACACCCCATGACCTAAAGTTCCCCATGGCACAATCTCAAGTTCGGGGTGCCTCCTCATTCCTTCTCCTTCTGTGGCCTCCTCCACCTACAGCCACAACCCTTTCTTGGGAGTGTGGGGGAGGAAAATGAAACCCCCAAAATTCAAGCATTAATCCAAGTTCAAAAGGATGCCCCACATGTGGTTCACCACACCCCTTGGTGATGGGCTTCACATAAAAAAAACCCAAAAGCAAAAATAGATAGTACCCAGGGCACTCGCTTCCTATGGAGGCTCCCAGTTTCCCTTCACACATATACCGGGGCAAAACTATTCTGCCAAAGGTGGAAACAGAGCCCAAACTGTACAGAAATGCAAAAAAAATGCAGCTACATTATTAGGGTCATAAAGCTGAAATAGGATTTAGCCTGCTGTGTCTGCTAATGGCCTTCCCCCCACTTCCACGGCTTAAATACCCCCTCTAAACCTATAGAACTCCATCTTGCAGATCTTGAACTCCCATCCTGGAGATCACAGTGACCATAGGCAAAAGGAGCATAACACACTTGTGAGTCTGCGTTGTTTTACAGATTTGGGGATTTTCCCCTTTTGCCCCCTCAGACTCTTCAGCAATGCTATTCTTTAATGTCAAGAAAACAAGTGAAATAGCAAACAAACCAAAAATGTTTGATTCCATTGACATTATATATACTTTCTTCCAACTTCCATGAAGTTATCGTCTTTAGGGACACAGGGATGCTATATACACACATGTCCTTAAGTTTGGGGACTAATAATAAAATTTCCATTCCACTCAGAAAATCCCTTAAAAATATAAGTGGGAATCAATGAATATTTTACACAAGGGTGGAAAAATGCATTTTATTTTTCTAATGCATGAGTTACCATTTTAATGTTTTTAAATAAAGCATTGGTGCTTATTATTTCTGACCTCAAAATTACAGGCAGCCAGGGTAGAAAACCAGCTTCCTAAATCACTCTAAGTACTGCTTTTATGAATTGTTTTAATGAATCTATGACCCATTTAGGCTGTAGATAAAACAGTTTTGCTAGGTTTCTTCAGGGTTCACTCAGAACCCCAGAGACGATACTCAGTCATAACTCTTGCCTATAGGATATAGTGTCTATATTTTCCGTTTCACTCCAAATTTATAATTGAGTTCTTACCTACAATTGACTGTATTTTTTATGTTTGAGAATGGAAAAGAGAGTAATGCTGATGTTTTAGCAGAAGCCTTAATTGCTCCTGTATCCTATTTGGGTTTCTTCTCTCTGCCCCCATGCCCAGTTTTTAAAATATCTTGATCCAAAACTCTTGTATAACCCTTTCCTGTCAACATTTGCCATTGCTTATGTTGGTCTCTACCTCTTTCCCAAGGTATGTGTGGCACCACATGGAACATCTTTAGGGGCAACATCTGTCTTATGCACCACACACAATATATGATGCAGCAGGTTAAAGAGTTGGCCATGCCTTTTATACCACCAGCTCTCTTACACTGAGACAGGCAAGACTGTCACACCAGGGAGGCAATAGTCATAGGTAAAAGTAATGATCCTTGCTTTCAAATCCATCCTGCTCACTTGTTAGAGTTCATAGATTAAGTATCTGGAAACAGGGCAGGCCAGATACTCCTCTCTATTCTGTGGCTGGAAAGTAGTTCTCCTGGCTCGCAGAGACTGAACCAAATGATCTTTTCCCTTATAAAAAGAGGCAGGCAAAACAATGTCCTATATTAACTTTGTTTAATTACAAGTGTCTTTTCCTGAAGGTTCAGCAAAAGGAAGGAAGTTCACTCAACTACAGGAGTGGGACAGATGTTGGAATGGAGAAGGATTGTAAGAGGGCTTTTGAGTC
This sequence comes from Crocodylus siamensis, assembly GCF_052110815.1. Lineage (NCBI taxonomy): Eukaryota > Metazoa > Chordata > Crocodylia > Crocodylidae > Crocodylus > Crocodylus siamensis. The sequence goes on along the minus strand of NC_143397.1, from coordinate 128,680,526 downwards.
TCAGCATGGCCGGAAATGAACACATTATTCCCTACACTTATATGGAGAGACTGCAGAAAAAGAGGAAATGCTATTTTGTTATACTCAGGGCAAAACGAAAAGTTGTCCAGTGCATCCAGTGCCTACATGTGCATTGTATATGTGTTTGTATAAGTCTGAGTGCTCATTACTTGAAACAAAAATGCCACCTCTTCTAAAATAAGCAGAAAAGGAGTTCAAAGCCACTCTCCTTTGTCTTACCAGAGTTTGGGTCTGGTAATCTTGTAAATACTCTTGCAAAGCATTTTCTTGAATATTTAGGAAGCAGGTGAGCTTTGAGAAATGGGGTAGAAATGAGCTTATTATTATTACTACTTTAGTAGTAGTAGTAGTAGTAAGTGGTAGTTAATATTTAGAAAATGAACTTCCTGGTATTATTTTTTTAAGTGCTGTTTGCATTTTAACTTTTGTAAATGTTCATTCTTCTGAAAATGTTCAAAGTGCTGAATTGGATGTGGCAGGTGGGTGGATTAACATTCATTTTCATCTTTTTTTTTTAACACTGTTTCCACATGGCTTGTTTCACCAGGTATTTTTTGTGGCTTGGTAAAAAAAATTGCATTTTTATTTGCTCCATCTCTAGGCTGTGATGTTCCAGTGCCTCTGCATGGACCTTAAAAATTGCAGGCCACAATACCATATCAATCCATCTGAACACATATTGCCCATCCTATACCATACCCAGTACAACATATTGTACCCATTCAGCAAAAATTCATTTCAGAGCAGTGGCAGAATTAGAAGTGGGTGAGAGGGGCACCCACCCCAGGCGACAAGGTATGCGGGGCACTAGAATCACACCTCACCCCTGGGGAGCCTGTGCCCTGGTAGCATTCCCATTCAGGGAACTTCAAAACAGTCCCTAACGGCGGCAGCAGAAGCAGCAGCAGCGCACATCTGGGGACTGCAGCAGCTCATCTGGGAACTGTTTAGGAGTTCTCAGCATGAGTAAGACTACTGTGCTCCCCCATCCCCACCAGCTCTCAAGCTACGCTCCCCACTGCTTGCAGAACCCATGCACTCCCCCTGCCCCTGCTGACCCACAGGGTTTGCCCCAGGCAGGAAATCTACTTGTTATGCCACTGTTTCAGAGCACAATGAGGCCCCCCAATCACATTCTTAAGTGTAGGCATTTGCCAAGCTAATATTATAATCAATATGAAACTTTCTGAAGGTTCCTGCTCCTAATTGTTCAAACATACCGAGTTAGAAAAATAATCCTTCCTAAATTTGGACGACTGGGTAAAGATCAGATATCAGGCAGGCTCTTCTAACTCCAGAGGTGAAATAGACTTATGACGCCACCAAGTTGTCATGCTCTTCTGCCTCCCACATGCAGATATATCTCCCAACTTTTGCTCTCTACCAAACTAAATTAAACCTTTCCTCCCTGCTCTGTATGACCCTTTCGTCTTCAATTTGTTCACTGCTGCCTATGGTTGTCATTGAAAGCAAAGGCCAATTATTTGAATGTAGTCAGCCTACAGTGATTTGGATCCCATTTGGGGAAAAAAACAGATCCAAGAACTGACATTAGAAGCGATTCCTGAACGTTAATATCTGCTGTGCAGAAATGGTGAATAGCTTTGGCAATGGGGAAGCCTTGTGGGGACAGAGAAGCAAGGAAAAGAAGTCCTCGTGCTCACAAGTATCAGGCATCACTTTGTACAGTCAATACAACATACTTTACATTTGCAGACAAGCTGAAGAGTTGGAATACAAACATGTGCATGTACGCACACATGTACTCTCCACACAACAAAGGGGACCTTCTTTTGTTATATTTGGATAATCATTCTGCTGCTTCCCCCCCAACCCTCTTTCCCTCCCCCCCCACCCCCCCGGACCACCAGCTAAACTTCAGTGATTGATGAAAGGAACACATTGCGACTTTGAGATGTGAAAAGAAAGAGAGAGCCAGGCCAGGCAAATGAGCTAGTGGGTTGAAGCACTTGGGACATTAGAGGGTGTCAGGGATGGCAAATGACTTCATTGAAGTAATGATGATAAACATTTTATCTCTGTGCATATATGTGCATTATACCTAACGATCTCAAGCATAAGTAAGTGTAGGCAGGCACTAAATAAATCATATGAACAGGCCCTAAATGGGAATCCCTAAAGAATGGGATCTGAATTGTAAATGCATCCTAGAATTTCACACATTGCATTACAATAAGGAGACGGATATTTTAAACAGCTCTGTACTTAAAGGGTACTGTGTCTAGTCTTGAGCATTTTTGCTTTTCCCTTAGACTTTTTTTCTCTTGTACTATATATATATTGTCATTAAATGAGGTACTTTACATATCAGTGGGTAACTCTAGGTTTCAACAGTGACTCAGAAACAGTATTTTGTGTCTGGCTGAGAACTTTGAAAGGCACAAATGCTTAAGGACATATTCTTTTTCTCACTCAGACTCAAGGAAACCTGCACTAATTTTCTTGGTTTTGATCGAGTTCCTCCAGACTTGCTTTGGTGTAACTGGAAATAAAATCTGACAGTCATTGTTAGACTTATCCCCAGTCTCTCTAATGCAAAAATAAAAAATGGAGCAAACATGGAAAGTGAGCCAGATTCTCAGCTGTGGTAATCAGCAAAGCATCACTGGAGCCCACAGAGTTTGGCTAATTGACACCAATGGAGGGTATAGTCCAATATCTACATGGAAGTGCAACAATCACAAGTGATAACATGCACTGGTTTTATACTGAATAAATTGTGCTAGGTAGATGGGACTCCAACTGAAACAAACCAAGCTGCAAAGACAGGATAATAAATGTGCTATAATATATCAGATAAAGTACAGTAAAGCATGTCATAAAAGTTGAAGGTATCTAACAGCAGGAATAAATGTTATGTCCTTCTATATTTAAATTTATAACATTGGCTGTGCTGGAAAAAAACTGTGGAGTGTGAAAACCTGTGAGGTGTCATGTTTTCCCTAACCTTCTGTTGGGAAAGGATTTGCCCCTGCAGCTAATGGGAGAGATTCCATTCTCAAAACTCACAGATGTTCCAGGATTTATGCAGCTATTCCAGGAGATTTTCAGGAAGATAGGATCATTCTTATACAGGCATAACATTACTGCCATGCTCTGCCAAGGCTTCCCTGGGAAATGATGCATTTGAAACTCTCCTAGCAGTCAATGGAGCCTCACACTTCCCTTCAGCTTTTCCATTGACTATTACAAGTCTTGTACACAAACTTGCTTTCCCCCATAGCCCTGCTAGCCATTGTTCCTAACTCTGAAAATATACACCTGATTTAAATATGATATGCATGGTATTCAGTGTGCTGATATCTATGCTAATGTATGCATAATACTTTTCTCTTTTTGTTGTGTTGTATATCCAGCCAAGAATTGAAAATTAGGTCCACAGGTTAAATCTGATGGAACATAAGAGATCTAGTAGGAGAACAGATGGAAAAGCAGAATGTGTAGTTTTCATTCTTGGTGCCATCTAGAATTGTGCAGATACTATTGGTATTATCAGTCATTTGTTATTTTTCAACCCATGCTGGTGTGCTTGGCACTGTACAAGACAAAGCAAAAGACACTGACCCCTGCCTTGAGTAGTTTACAATGCAAAGGCCAGATTCTATTCAAAACAGAGACAAGAGTCCTGTTCAGGTGTTCATTAGGATCTTTCCTCCAAATATAATACCTTTGCATCTGGACTTCACTGCAGGAATATGCTAAAACCAAAATGGTTTTAAATGAATCTTTTTACCATTCAAGAAATCTCAAAGTGTTACATAAATATAAGTAAATAATCTACCAGTGCACCAAAAAATGTGTGTTCCAGAAAAAAAAACCTAGTCCCATAGAGTATAAAAAGCCTGACCATTAATGCTTTTTTATGTTTGCAAATTAAATTCTCCTGTAGACTGTAAAAATAAATACAGTGCATTCTATCATGTAGCCCCTGCTGGAACGCTCTGTCTGTCGCTAGAATTATTTGACTATTATTAATTTTCAGAAACATGTTGGCTTAAAACTTCCTGTTAAAAACTCCCTTGTAATCTGTGGTTGAGCTTCTGTGTCACATTTTTGCCTTTTTTTGCATGACTAATGTTGGTTTGAAAGCATAAAAATCAATAGGCACTTCTGGTAATGGAGGTGGCTGTATCTTAAAAGGTGTGCCATCTTCTTAGTGGAGGTGTATCTGCTGGAAGTGGCCATTAGGGCTGTGCAAAATTTCACTGGCTGTTTTGTTTCAACACCGTTTCAACTCATTTTGAGCTTGAAACAGTGAAATTGAAATTAAACGAAGGGCTTTGAAACACCCTTGAAACAAAATGAGGCTAGTCAAAATGTTTCAAAAGTTTAGAAATGTTTTGAGTTTCAAAGCAGCTGGCAGCCAGGTGGTAGGAGACAGGGGAGAACCAGTGCTGTGCTCCCAGTGGCTCTGCAGCACCATGTGGCTCAGCCAGGCAGGGAGCAGAGCCCTGACTCTCCCTGCCTCCTGAGGCCTGGCTGTGGGAAGCCAATCGCAGTGCAGGGGAAGGGAACTGAGCCCAGCTGAGCTGAGTTCCCTGCCACAGCACTATGATCAGGCTGACGAAAGGAACTCAGCTCAGCTGGGCTCAGTTCCTTTCCCCAGCCCAATTATAGGGCTGCGGAGGGGGACTGAGCGATGGGGCTCCCTGGTCCCAGGCAGCAGCACCTGGCTTCCCTCCTGCATCTGGCAGGCAGATCGAGGGCCCACAATGCCGGGAGGACTGGCACAGCCCTCGCAGCCCTCCCAGGGTTGTAGGCCCCTGATCTGCCTGCCAGATGAGAGAGGCTGTTTCGAGCTTCCCCATTATAGCCTATGGGCGAAACATCAAAACAGCATTGAAACAGCATCACTGTTTCGATGAAAAGAAACAGAAGAGCAGTTTCGAATCAAAACAAAATGCTGTTCTCTCAAAACCTCAAAACACAAGTTGAAAAGGAATGGTGCCATTTTGCACATCCCTAGTGGCCATGCACAGTACAAGAGAAGCTAGAGGTTCACTGCTTCAAGGGGAGATGTCACCTCCTTTTTGTTGCCACTGATGTGTCAAACAGCTAAACTGGGGCTACCATACGTCCAGATTTTCCTGGACATGTCCTTTTTTTGGGTACTCCCATCTCTGTCTGAGCAGTTTTTTTAAATATCTGCAAACATCTGGGATTTTGTCCTCTCTCTGCTTTCCCTGTAATTCCTGGCTTGCCCCAATCTGGGGAGAGGAGGAAGGTGATTGGAGGCCTGGCAACAATCAAATGGTCTGTGCACAGGTCCTGGCAGCTGCAGGCGGGGGGGGGGGGGGGGGTGTGTGTGCGTGTGTGTGTGTGTGTGTGTGTGTGTGTGCGCGCATGCATGCTTGCCAGCCCTGGGGCTACAGCAGGGCAGGGAGGCAGGGGAAGGGAGTTGGGGGGAGGGTTTCGGGTGCAGCAGGGAGCTGTGTGGGCAGCAGGGCTGGGGGGAGCAGGGGGCTGTGGTTTGGGAGTGAGGGGTATCAGCAGGGATGGGGGGCTGCAGGTTGGAAGTAAGGGGCACCAGCATGGTCTGTGAGTCAGGAGTGAGGGGCAGCAGCAGGGCTGGGGTGGGGTGGGGCTGTGGCTTGGGAGTGAGGGGCCAGGGCAGGGCACGAGCATATCACCACAATCATATAACCTCTCCCCTCTCTTCCACCCTTCCCCACATAGGTGTCCTATTTTTTAAAACTGAAAATATTATAACCGTAGCCAAAAAAACCATTTTAGGTTGCAGAAAAGGAAAAGACAGGCCAACCCTGCAACAGTGAATCTCTGGCTACTGGTCTGCCCTCCCTGCTGCTAAAGCCAGAGCTGGGTGTCTGGAGAAGGGATGGAGATGTGAGTGGAGCCCTACCCCATCCATTCCAGAGACCTCTCCTTCGGCTGCACCACCCGCCCATTCTTACACTATTGCTTCTTAATTTTTTAGTCACTCTACAAAATGTTTTTCCCTTTGGACTTAGTAGGCTTGCGTTGGATGGCTAGTGATATCATGGGAAAGTTATGTTTTTTGGCTCAGTGATTACCACAAAACCAGATGGTTTTGCTGATTCAGGAATGTAAAGTATCTAGTATTAAATCTCGTCAGGAAACATGTTTCTTATTACAGTATTTTTTTAAGTTTCATTGTTTTGCCTAGCCATTCCTGGGATATTTTTCTTTGCCTTTAAAGTTTAAAGGCAAGGCCAGTATAACCAGTATCCTTCTCATGGTGGGGTCTAGGAAGTGGATTAATACCGTCAACTTCCACTGGCTTTAATGAAAGTTAAGCGTGTTCAGCACATTGCAGAATCAAACCCCTCATGAAAATCAAGTGGAACTTGAGCAAAGTTTTTTTCCTACTGGCCTGGGTCACATGCTCAATGAATAAAGAGACAAGACATGCTAACATTGTCTGGATTTTTTTTTAACTGGCATGCGTTTAGGATTACCACTTATAAATAAGTCCTCAAAAGATCTCAGGTTTTGTAAAAGCTAGACACAGCACTTGGTGGCCCATTTTAAACCTGTGAATCTGTCCTTTCCAATGATTATAAAGCTCCTGTTCCTAGCTGTGATGGAATTGGAAATGAATGAGCAGCCCAGGAGTGGATCTTACTCTCACTGAGCCTCAGGCCAATGTACTTTGGTGGCAGGATGAAAATAAGGAAACATTGTTCAAGCAGGTTTTGTTATGCATTATTTTTTTTAATATTGGGAGCTTGGAAGTTGCCAGAGGTGTGAAATATCAAACTGAGCCCTGAGGGTCAGTGGACAGAGGGCAGTTAAGAGGGCCAGAGACACAAGACAGAATAGCATGTAATACATGGAAGAATCAGGTTATAAATGTTGTCTGTGATTTTATAACTTATGCATCTATGGCTTGTATGGAACATGTCCCAATGTTCTCCAGTTTATTACATATTTTAAATAGGTGTCTGAGTGTCTTTCAGATAAAGACAAAACAAATACACCACCCCCTAAGCCACTGATTCAGGTAGATCGTAAGGAAGCAGCTGAATGCCACACCAACATTGCATTCCAGGAAATAGATAGGAAGAGGGACTAGAAGGGACACTTCATAGAAAGCACAGTGAAGCCCTTTGTGCTGTGGAAATGAGAGTCTTGTTCTTGATGCTGGCAGCTGAGTTTGTGTTGATGCACAGAAGTAAAACAAAAGTATTCAGACAAGTGGAACATGATCTGATAAGCCTGGAAATGACTCTGCCAGTTCATCCAGCCTGAATGACATTCCTGCCACTGTCCTTTCAACACCTTTGATTTGAGCACATGCTTCCCAGAGGAAAGCTTTTCCTGTGCACTCCGTCCTGCTTCACTACTCCAAAAAGCTCACTGAGGGGAGAACTGGGGCAGATTTAGCTGAGGGTGGAGGAAAGTCATGCCAAATTTTCTTAAAAGGGCAATATTCTTTTCAGGTTTTAGCTGTAAAACTCATTTGTTCTTCCTTTATGGCAGGAACTGAGCATTTTCCTTATTGACCTTGATTGATACAATGAAGAGGGAGTAAAGTCAATAAAACATCTTGTCTTTTATTATCAGCTTGAAGTGTATGTGAAATTTGCATCTACCTATACACAGGTGAAAATAGGAGCAAGTCTGACTCAGATCTGATTAGACTGAGGTGGAACAACTTTTATAGACTTCCCATTATAGGAGAACAAGTCTTTTTGTAGTTGAAATCCATTTGAACACCAGGTTTGCAAAATGAATATATATATATATATATATATATATATATATATATATATCTCCTTAGTACATGAATAAAACTGCAGCAAGATTTGTGGGTGACAATTCCCTTCACACACCCATGAATAACATTTATGTTGTACCAAATTTCATTAAGTTGCATATAAAGATTTATGGTCAAGCCATGCTTTTAAGTCTTAAATTAACATGATTTATGAAGGATCCCTAGCAGTTGTGTGAATATCATTAAAATTACCTATTTATCTTAAGTGTGCTCTTCTTCATGGGAGGTAATTTTGCTGAAGACAATGATCATTTGGTTCCTGATCACTGAAATACATTCAATCTCAATCTCTATCTCTTTCCTTTACATTTTCTGTTCTTGGCACTTTAACTCTGGCTGTAAGATACACAGTTTCATCCAGTTCCATTGCTGTTCCCTTAGGACTTGGCTAAATACAGATGCTGCCCAAGCAGTAGTTCTAATACTGTGTGTTCTTCTAGAGACTAAGGTTGTCCTTCTATTATTTACATGGCTTTTAGAAAGTCTAAGTTCTCTTTTCTGGTTGATCCATATCCCTCCTTTCCTTTTAGAATTATAAAAATCCCTCTGCACCTGACACATTATGACAACGGTCCCATAAGAAAGGAAGTAGAGTCTTATAGGTAAAGCATTGGACTGGTACTCTGCATAGCTGAATTGTAGTTGCTGATTTGCCTTTGTGTCATTTGACCTTAAGTGAACACAGAGAAACTGATAGTAGCAAACTGCTGCACTGGTCCAAAAAGAGAGATGAGGAGAGGCTTGATGCAATGGCAGACATGTCTCCTTTAGACAAGCACCACTTCCAACAATAGACAACCTGGAGAGAAGTGTTAAAAATCAGGGGTCATCTCAAAATATTTGCTTCATGTCATCCCCAATGGCATGCTGCAGTTTACTGGCAGACTAAAGCATCAGCTTCTTTATGCTTCACTTCCCTTATGTATAAAGTGTAGCCACTACTGATTGCTTGGAATCAGAGTGCTGCCATGCTAGCCAGTACTGGATACCATATTTTGTCGTATACCACATGCACCTTTTGCCTCTTGGGCAACCAGGCAGATTGTAGACATATAATAGACAAATAGCCTTGGCATAACCTTCAGGCGTATATTGAGTATATATCACATAGCACTTTTGGGACAGGGAACCTCTCTACCCACAGTGCCTAGAACAACAGAGCTCCAGTCTTGGAGTAAAACGTGCAGATGGTACTCTAATGTTGGCAATAAAAAATAATAGTATAAAGCTTTCTATCTTTCAAACATGGTTAGCTGAGCAATCAGAGTACAGAAGAACCCAGATATTTTACAGGGGGCACATCTACACATGCTATTAACTCACAGCAATAAACTCTGGCACATGTTACATCCAAATTTATTGCTCTCAGGCACTGTGTTTACATGTGTGCCTAGGACGGCAGCTAGTTGAGCTGGGTCAGAGCAGTCCCAGCTGGCAGGGAGCCCAGGGAGGTCAGCCTGCCAGCCTGGGGCCTGCACCAACCTGGCTTAACATGCTGCAGAGGGGCTGGCTGAGGCATAAGGGTATTCCAGTGTGGGGCTAGCCAGCAGGCAGCCCACATACTGAAGCACCCTTATGCCCCAGACTGTCACATCAGTGTCTACGTGTGTGCTGCAAATTTAAAAAACTCTGCAGCATAATAATACTTGTATTTACCAGTACTACTCTGCGGCAGAGCTTATTAGTTTCCTGTGGCCTAATAGGGCCACACATGCAGATGGAAGACATTTACTGTAAAACTAATTAGTCTACTCTGCAGTAAATGTCTCATGTAGATGTGCCCAGGGTTAGGTTTCCTTACTGCTCCCCCCCCCCCCATTGCAAAGGTAAGGACTTGCAAACTACTTGGGGGTATATACAGCTGCAGTAAAGGGTCCCACTTCAGCTGTGTCACAGCATTGATAAGCTCCAGCCGAGTGGAGAAGTACTGCTCTTCAAAGCAAAAGCCACAGTAAACAGTTGCATGGTTCATCCTTAATTCAGCTATCTACAGCATATTACACATTTTGAAAACCATCCCTATATGAAAAAAAACCATGTTCTACTGTCTTTAATGAGGCTTTGAGTAAACAGCTAATCAAAACATGGGGAGTAACTTTTCTGCCTATATTTCTTACTCTAACCAAAAATATCTTTGTTTCATGCCCAATAAATCAAGAAACATCTGGCTTCTTCCTGTGAAATGATGTCAAACTGGCAAGACCTGGAATCTGGAACTGAAAAAAAAATTCAGTTGCAATTTCAGGTTGTGGTGATTGAATACCATTTTCCATAATCTTTCTAATTAAAAAGCATCAAGACACTATCACTGATAGTGCATTTCAAGCAAAATCAAAAAGAAATAGTTTGAAACCCACTGCAAATGGTTGTTGTGACCATGAAAACTACGAGCAGAGAGATGTAGTTAGCCATGTTAGTCTGAAGTCAGGTAGAAGGCAGGGTAGATTTGTAGTTATAGACTAACTACACCAGAGATACATAAACTTTTGTAAGCAGTGGGCTTACTTCATAAGACACTATAAAAGGACTGTAGAAAGCAGAGATTATAAATAGGAAGCAGTGGTTAGACTACAAAGGGTAGGGAAGGGAGGAGGAAAAAGGAAGGGGTACTGCTAGAAGAGGCCTGGTATGTAGAGCAGCAGAGAGAAGAACAAAACAGTAAAACCATTGACAGACACAGGGGTTATAAAACCTAATCCAGGTAATGCAATAAAAAACCATAGTCTTGGTTTAGACCATATGTAGTACAGTCCAATATGTGGATGAATTTTTGTTCTGTAATTTCCTGTTCAAGTTGTTTTTAAAAATTTGTTGTCTAAGAACAGCTACTTTGAGGTCAGTAATGGAAAATCCAGGGAGGACAAAGTGTTCTGCCAAATGTTTGCATGTCTTTCTGGACTTAATGTCAGATCAGTGCTTATCCATTCTTACATTCTGTCCAGTGTAGACAGAGGTGTGCTATAAGCACGTGGTGGTATATGATGTTGGTACAGGAACAGGCACTTATGCACAGGCAAAGAGTTATTGGTACGGACCAAAGATTTGCTACCCAGCAGACATTCCTCAAAAAGCCCATCAGAAGGAATCAGTTAGAAAATGGAAGTCTTGAAGAACTTATGGATGCATGTATAATTTTTTACACACTGAGGCACGCAGGGAATATAAATAAATGCAAAGGCCCAAATCCAATTTCACTTCTCAGGCTAAAAGCAAACATCAGATGCAGACAGAAGTGACAGTTTTCATATATAGCCATGAACAGATACAAGTGCATAGCCACAGACAGCTTAAAAAATGGTTGATCAGGTGAAAATCTGACCCCTCATTGCATGAGGTATCAGATAAAGACATTTCAAAATTCAGCATCTTCTGTAACTTGTACCTCCCAACCTGTCACTATTTTCAGAATGGGAGAGGGGAAAGGGAGCAGAGGGAGTTCAGTCTGGGCGGGTTTTCAACCCCCACCCCCCGGAGGGTGTGGCAGGTATATTGGAGCCCTCCTCCCAAAGGAGCTTGGGGCTTCTCAACACCAGCTGGGGAGCCGCAAGAAGGAGCTCCCTCCACTGCCTTTCCCCCCTCCCATTCTGAAAACAGGGAGCACTGGCAGAGAGGGAAGCTCTTGCTATGAGACCTGGCTGCAGGCTCCCAGCCCCCTGCTAGAGCCTTTGCACCCCCCGCTGGAACCAACAGTGAACTTCTGGTTGGTTTGGGGTAATGGTTGTAACTCAGAACACTTTGCAGAAAATGTTCTGAGTTACAGCCGGGAGCTACACTTCACTTCTGTCTGTACCCCAGAAATTTCTCCTGGGGAGAGTAGGGGGAGGGAAAAGCCTTTTATTCTGGGATCCTACAGACCTACAAGCCCATTGCCCCTCTTCAAATACCTGTGAACTACTGAAATAATTCTTTTCCCCCGGTACAATTAAGACTAATTTAAGTTACTTGTCATTCAAGTTGTGTGTGCAAATGACTATCTGTCCATCTCCACCACTCCTGTTTTGATATGCATAAAAACCCAGGGCAATCAGATGTGAAAGAAACCAAGTTTTTTAGCCTAAGGTATCTAAGTTCCTAATGCAATATTATTCTACCATTTTATTTCTGCTGAAGTTCTAACCACAGCTGTTGTTTGGGACCTGGGGTAGCTCTGTCCCCTGCTCAGCTCACCTAGGAGTGAGGCTCCCTGAGAGTACAGGCTCCCTTTACAATGGAAAGACCTTGCAGGCTCATAAATAACTATTTACAAACCTGAATTATTTACAGGAGATAATTGCTATATGCAAATGAACAGTAAATAATATCAAAAGTTTGAAATTCTCTATTTACAATGTACAGGGATGAATTTATACAAGAATAATAGTTGATAACTATTTACACTTAAAGGAAGCTCAAACCAACAAATACACAGCTAATAACCTAGGCACTATGTTATATACTCATTGTATTAATCCCAATTAATTATATACAACTAATAGCCAGGCACTCTGACTATTGCCCAATGGATGGTGGGTGGAGCAGTCCCCCACTCCTCTCATCACACACTTGTGGGCTCCAGCTGCTTTGGGTTATCCCATGCAGGTCCAGGTATCTCGCAGTCTGCAGATGCTGTTTCCACTTCAGACCCCCGCAAAATACAAATTCTTCCCCCACGCACCTCCATGCAGTCTGTCTGGGCACAGCCTCTCCAAGCCCACAGAGCTATTTACACAATTAATCACACAGAGAGAGAGCAAGCTGCCACTGGCAGACCAGGCAGCACCTCTAGGCTCGCTTTCTCTTAAGGCACTCAGGCACACCGAGGCTTCCCCACAGGTCGTGCTTTCCTGGCTCTCAACCCACACAGGCATTCTGGGGACCTTTCCTTAGCTGGCATCTCTTTCCACCAAGCTGCCTAGTCCTGGCACAGTCCTTTCCCCAACCACTCACACAGGGGATTTATCACATCCTTACCAACCCCCAAGTCTCCCAAACCAGTGAGGAATTGCCTTCTTGCTCTTTAGGGGCTTCCCGGGGCTGTGTCCCCATCCTAAGGAATTTGTCCAACTCATTCACAAACTTCACTTGCTTGTTCTAGAGGTCTGCTCTCCCATGCTTGACCCTACAGGTGCTCTGCTGACCCCTGGTCCACCCATGAGGGGTCCAGCAGGCAACTACAGGGTGGGACCACACTGCAGGCTCTTCCCAGCCCTTCTCATCCAGCACTCCACCCTCTCCTGCCTCTCTCTCTCTCCACCCCAAGGGCAGGGAGACGCTCTGGTTTTAAGGGGACCTGCCCAGCCAATCCCTGGGCTAGAATTTTCCTGGGCCCCCTAATTGCTTTTTGAATCTTGCTGGGGATAATAATGAACTACAAACATGATGTCCCTGTTGGGACAATCTTGCTTCCCCTTGCTGGGAATAATACTTAAACTACAAGTATGGTGTCCCTGTTGGGACAATCTCCCCCAAGTCTTCAGGCACAGCCTGATGTAGGACACTCAGAAGATAAGTGCCCTTTAAACTGCCTGTTACAAACGCATCAACTTTTATAATGTGCCTTCACCTGATCCTTAAAATAGCAGTGATACGAGGGAGCACACTTTTGAGTTAATGACTTTTCAAGGAGTCAAGTAGGGCCAATTAGGATTGTTCTTTGGCACATTTGTTCATAGGTATCTTAGGATATGTGCAGACATTCCCCAGACCCAGGTCATGCAACTTACTTTAAACCATGTGATCGATCACAAATCAGATCCTGCTTATGTAGATGTTCACGGGTGCCAGGAATGTGATGTAAGTGTATCGGGGGAGGGGAGAGGCAGGCAGGATTGAAGGAACTAGCAGGTCTGCGGTGGGGGTTGGTGGGTCTTGGGGGTGGGGGGTTGGTGGGATTGGAGCAGCTGACAGGTCCAGGAGGGAGTTGTCTGTCTGTGGGGTGGAAGAGTTGGGGGACTAAAACTAGGTTGGTCAGGTTGGAGGGTAGAAACAATGCAGCCCCAAAGCTAGGGTGAGCAGCTGGGTGAGCAGATGTTCAGTAGATCAGGCTAACCTGTGCCCAGCCTCCTCTGGTAAACTAACTTAGACTGGAAGAACCATTTTTTGCCTGATCTAACCTCCCTGAATGTATATACAGATTGGCACTTAGATTGATCCTAACCCTTGATCTACGTGTAACATCTGCATGTACACTTAGAGGTAGAATAGGATTTTTTTTTCCCTCTAAAAAGAATGTTTTACATTAAGTGAAAGATATCATACTGGTGTCCCCACAGGCTCAAGATGACAAGTGAGATGGGTTTCACCAGTAAACACTAGCTGTACCAGAACTATCCAATCACTCTCGTTTTCCAGCTACCTGTATGCTGGCCCAGTATGAGCGAGAGTTGCTTTAGGGTTGTTCTAAACTACACTAGATGGTGTCTCTTCCCTATGACTATGTACCACTGAGAGGAAGTGCATAGAATCATAGGAAAGTGGGGCTGGAAGGGATCTCACAATGTCATCTAGTCCAGCCCCCTGCTCAAGGCAGGATCATCTCTGACTAAATCATCCCAACCAAGTGTCTGTCTAAGGATGGAGATTCCACAATTCGTATAGGTAGCCTGTTCCAATGCTTGACCATCCTCATAGTCAGAAAGTTCATCCTAATCTCTAACCTAAATTGCCTCTGCTGCATCTTGAGGTCAGGGCTTCTAGGCCTGTCCCATATGGCCAGAGAAAAGGCCATCTCCAGCTTCTCTGTAATCACCCTTCAGATATTTGAAGATGGTGGTATTGGAGCAGCTGGTAGGTCTGGGGGAAGTTAGGTGTTAGCAAATCCTTCCTCAGTCTTCCCTTCTCCAGACTAAATAATCCTAGATCTTTCAGATTTGCTTCATGAATTTTGCATCTCTGTTCCTTAATCATTTTTGTTATTCTGCTCTGGACTCTTCCAAACTGCTTACATCCTTCTTGAAATGTGGGGCCCAAAATTGCACACAGTGCTCCAGGTGAGATTCACCAATGCTGAATAGAGTGGAAGAATCACTTCCCTCGATTGGCAAGTGACAATCTTGTTAATTCAACCAAGGATGCTGTTGGCTTTTTGTTTTCTGGAACAAGAGAACACCGTTGGCTCCTACTCAGCTTATGGTCTACTATACGCCCCAGGTCCTTCTCTGCAGTACTGCAACCTAGCCTGTCATTCCCCAGTTGGTATTTGTGCATGCTATCATTCTTTCCCATATACAGGACTGTGCACTTGTCCTTGTTGGATGACATTTGATTATTTGTGGACAATTTCTCCAGCCTATTCAGGTCTCTGGATCTGATCCCTACTCTCCACTATATCTCCAACTGCACCCAACTTAGTGTCATCTGCAAATTTGCTAAGTGTGCACTCAACCCCATCATTCAAATAATCAATGAAGATATTAAAAAATACTGGATCCAATAGTCAGCTTTGACCATGGTCTCTTTTACGCTCTGCACAGAGCAAGTAGGAAGGATAGTTTTAAATTAGCTACGGTGTCCTCCAGTGTCAAGTGAGAAGACAAGGCTTTTTCTGGCCCTTGTCCACCACCAGAGCAATTAATAAAGGCCAGACCATGAGAGAGAATATGGACATGGCTCTTATGGTTATGATGGATATTGCAAATCAATACAGCACCATTCCAGGGGCTACCACAATGTGGGTCCAAGCCATCTGGGCACTAGAGCAATCCAAATTCAGTTAGTTCAGAATAACACTCTCCTCTTAATAACCAAGTAAGAGAACATGGTCAAATAGTATCCTAACTTCAAAAGAAAGGGAGGTAAAAATAATAAAAGAACTAGTCTTCCCTCTGTAAAATAAAATAAAATAGACCTTGCCAAATTTTTCTTTTTTTTACCAATACAAATGTATCTTTTTTGGATTAAAATAATAACAATGAAAATTAAAGAGCACTAAAATTTTTTTTTGAGTGAAGCTCCTTCTGCAGCTGCATGTTCATTTCACCATAATCTCTAGCATTGCAGAAGAAAGAGAGCCTTCAGGTGAAAGGTTACCTACATTTATAATGTCAGGTACTGAGACTAGGGAGGCAAAAGGTAAATGGTAATTTTATCATTAGCGTGCCTGGCCCCTTGCCCCTACCATATCTCATAGGAGACGTTAAGAACGGCTCACCTGTCAAGATGCAAACACTTAAAGGTCAATGCGCACAGAAATCTTCAAGAGCTTACAACTGAATTGCTGACACCTTTTATTATCACCGCTTAAATAAATGATTCAAGTGGCAAGACAAGGGTAAGATTGGTTTAATGTCAAGATTTACAGGAAGAATTCTTTGGGCATTATTTTCTAAACTATAACTACAAAAAATATATCACTTTATTCTGGAAGTGTGAGAGCAATGAGGTGGATTTTACATCACTGAGAAGAGTGTAATTATCTATTGCTGTTTTACAAAGGTCTCTGTTATCCCCAAAGGGATGCCTGGCTTTGAGAGGAAGTATTAGCTAGTGGTTAGAGTGGGAAGTCAAAGCCCCAGGGTCCTATTCCCATCTCACTGTATGATACTAGACAAGTAATTTGATTTCTCTGTTCCTTACTCCACTCATCCATTAATGGGACTCAGTCTTACCCGCCTTAGGGGAACCTTATGCTTTTGAGCCTTCTGGGGGGCATTTCTAACACACATGCAATCCTTGGTTTGAAAGTGCTATATACAGCCAGTGTAAACTATTGGTTATTTTGGTAAGATATTACCATTGCTCCTCTTCTTCTGACAAAAGGCCAACTGAGAAGCTTCAGAGTGTGGAGAAAAAAGCACTCTTCAGGAGAGTAAAAGAGGAGTGGTTCAAAGCCAGCATTTTTGTCTTAGGAAGAATGAGTGCCTGGCCTGTTTGGGCAAAGTTCTATAGGGTAAGTTTAGCTTCAACCTGATTCTTCATGATAGGAAAGAACATATAACACCATAGTTATTCTGAGAGCCAACAGGGCATGCAAGAAATGCCTCTCTGTAGCACAGGATATGATTAGGACTGATAGTTCATAGCATGAAGATACTAACAGTATCTCTAGTAGATAGGATGGCTGCAGTATTTATTCTCTGTTGATTAGAGCATAAAACAAGGGTAATCAATATGTGAGTCCTTTTCATCATTTTGCCACTGACATGACCTTCTCAACTCATTTAAGACCTATTTTCCTAAAGCAGCCACTGATTTTAGGGACCTCAATTTTTAGGTGCCCAGCCTAAGACACCCTTGGTACTACTGCCCCTGTCACTTAGAGCAACAAGGGAAACAAGGTGAGGTCACGGAGGAAGAAAGAAAGGAGACTCTGCCTCCTAAGAAGCAAATCTTCTATTTCTGCTGGGCTGGAAGCTTCTTTACCTGATGGGTTTTCTAAAGTACACCAGAGTGGAAGTCCTGTGGAGGCCCCATCTTACAGAGAGACATATTTTTTAGGTCTGTGTGAATAGGAAAGTATTCGATTCAGATTCAGATTTAGCCAATTCAGAGGACAGTGATTTGATTCAGAGATTCAGATCACCGTCCTGAATCTATTCAGTCGAATAGGCTTCGGAAGATTCAGCGCTGATTCAGAGAGATTAGAGATTAAGCCATAGACAATAATAGGGAATCACTAAAATACCTATACTTTGCAATTTTTAGCTGATTTGGATAAAAATTGCTGGGATGGTAGCTCCTTCTGAGGGCATGAAGTCTGCCAAGTTTCAAAGAGATAGGTGCAGGGGTTTCTGGGAAACTGCACCTCAAACTGATGACAAGTGAAATTCATGTCACGTGTATGTTAAGGCTGAGCAGGGTGAAAACCGCAGGCATGCTAGGTCCTGCTGAGGCCATGAAGCCTTCCAGCTTTCAAGAAGATAGGTGCAGGGGTTTCTGGGAAACTGCAACTCAGGCTTCTGACAAGCAAAACTCATGACATGTGACACTGTGTGCGTGTTAAGGCACGCCCTCACTGGTGCTGGGGCCTCTACATGACGCGGTAGTGTGCCCCAGTGAGGTCTCCTCCTCCCCTACAGCCTCAGTCCAGTCCACCACTTCAAATAACAACAGGTAAGCAGTGTACTGCAGCACAGTAGCACTAGCATCTCTGCCAGCCAAACTGCCACAAAGCCTTTCTTTCCGTTCCTGCAGGAGCTTCTTCTCCAGCAGCTGCCACAGAACTCCCCCTGCCAACACCAGCCTTGGAGCTTAGATGTGCCCAGGGCCCTGCGTCCTTCCAGTCAGCTGACCAGGGACAGGTGCTGGGGGTGTTGGTCTAAGGACATGGCACTGGGAGACAAGGTTATTTGGGTCAATCTGGTATCTTTTAGTAGACCAACTGAATAGTTAGAGAAATATATCTTAGCAAGCTTCCAGGTTGAAAAAACCTTTGTCAGGCTGAGGAAGCACCTGTAGCTGGTGTCTGTGTGTGCTGTTCCTGGATGGAAGGAATAGTAAAGAAACCAGAGGCTGGCCTGGCATGCAATGCAGGCAAGAAACCCAGTCAGTGAAAATGGAAATGGAGGTGTCAGAGAGTGAGGGACAGGCTGGGGTGGGGGGAAGGGGGGGAGGGGGATGTAACAGCACAGGTAAAATTGGAGAGGTACCTGGGGAGTCAGGGGTCCAGCAGGTTGTAGCGTGTCAGAATTCCACTGTCTATATTGAGTCCATGAGTTTCTGTACCTAGGAGGTTAATAAAGTGCAGTTCATAGGCTCATCTGTGAAAAGTGTATTTCCTGGGGCTGCCACACCGCCAGCAGTCTCACCCAGCCTCCCGACCCTGGCAGAGTGCAGTTTTAGTGGTCATGCCCAGGACCTGGAGCCTTATCCTTCCCCATAGCCCCAGCTCATACCTCCATGTTCATCCTGGTATGGAAGCTCAGCAGAGACATGTTCTTCCCCTGCTGGCTAGTGATGAGGTGAGTGCCGCCTCCAGCTCAGAGAGCGGGGCATTAACTGGTTTAAAAAAATAAAATGGAAATAGGTGCATATGGAGTGAGGAGGGCGGCACTCACTCCATCTGCAGGTGGAGCTTGGGAAACCCCAGCAGCAGGAGGTTCACTTTCAAGAACACCAGCTGCTCCACCAATCCAGGATCCAAGCAGGTGTGGTGAAGTGTCACTACATCCCCAGCAATGGTGAGCACACTCTCGCTCAGAACACTGGTCGGTAGATAGGACAGATGTTCCTGGGCAACCGTGGCCAGATCCTGCCACATCTGGCTGCAGGTAACACAGTAGGCCAAGGGGTCACAGTCCGGTGGCTTCATGTCATCGGCAAGATAGGTAGCCACCAAAGCCTTGGTGCTACCTGCCCAAGGCTGGGGTCTGATGTGTCTGGACCCCAAACATTGAAGACATGCCCCTGACCCACCTTGGCAGCAGCTGGCATGGTGGAGACTGGCTGGTGCTGGTTCTGGAAGTGCTGGCATGGGAAAGTGTATTTCCCTCTTCCACGTCCCCTTGCCTCTGCCCTTCTGCCTCCATGACTCTGTTCACCAGCATCTCCATCCAGTGATCAAGGCTTCTGGTGCTGCCAGTGCATGTGCTCCCCTTCACAATCGGGCCATGCATGCCCGCCAGCATATGGACCATACTGAACCACAACAGATTCAGCCATTTCCTGATGCCCTTCTTCGGCTGCCTCACCAGTGCATGCACATCTAGTGACAGCAGCTTGCCCCAGCCAGGAACATTGATGTCCTGGAACTTCTCTATTTGGTTCTCAACTTCCCTCACTATGGTGATCATCTGGCTAAGGAGGGCATCGCCAGTGCTGAGGGTCTCAGTGACCTTGAGGAAGGGCTTGAGGACCACCAAGATCTGGGAGATGGTATCCCACTCAGCTCTGTTAAGTGGTCTGCTGGTTCCAATCTCCCTGAGCAAGACCATCTCATGGATGGCCTTCTGTTACACCACCAGCCTTTCCAGCATCAGGTATGTGGAGTTCCACCGAGTCTCCACATCCTGCATGATTTTATGCTGTGGAATGCTCAACTCTGCCTGTTTCTCCCACAGCATCTTGCCCTGCTTGATGCTGCGGTGGAAGTAGCCCACCACCTTCTTGGGTGGTAGTAACAGTGCCATCACTGGCAGCCCTGTCCCCCTCCAAGGCATCCTTGAGGTGCAGCTTGTATGCTACACAGCAGATGCCAACAAAGTTGACCATATTGGCCCCACTGTCAGTGATCATGAACCCACGGGTGAGCTCACCCTGCCCAATGAGCCACCCTTGCACCATGAGGTTCATGGCCACCATGATCTCCCTTGCCAGGTGGGAAATATCCATCACTTTGGCTTGAAGGAGAGCCCACCAACAGCCTGACTGATCACACCAGTGCCCTGTGAGGGAGGGGTAGGTGTAATCTCCACCCCAGCTGCTCCAGACATTGGAGGTGAAGTGCAAGGTTACCTGTGGCCCTGCCTTGTGCAGCTCCTCTCTCAAGAACTCCCTGCATGCCTCATACAGGGAGGGTACCCCCTGCTACAGGTGGTGCATGTGGGCATTTGGCAGGATGGGGCCACGAGCGCCATGAGCCGCCTGAACCCTGGCCGCTCAACTACGAAGAAGGGCTGGCCATGCAGAGCAAGCATCTCCCCAATGCCCTGGGTGACCTCACACACCTTTGTAACCTTTGTCTGAGGTTTTCCTCCACCGCTCCAGGGTGGCCTGCCTCTGCTTTGTGGGGACGGGGGCTTTGGAGTGAGTGGGGGACTTCCCTTTGGGCCTTCTTCCACTGGTGCCAGGCTGAGGAGAAACAAGGACAAGGGAGTGCTGCTCCTGAGATGCAGCAGAATTGCCGTGGTGATGAAGTGCTTCACCTCCTTGCCCCTGCCAATCTGCCTTCGGCAGTGCTGGCAGATAGCATACTTGGGATCATCTGCCACATTAAAATGATCCCACAGGACACTACTCCCCTGCTTCTGGGTTGAGGGTGGGGATCCTGCCTTATCCCCCTGCTCAGCAGGCAGAGGCACAACAACAGGAGGAGCTGACTCAGCTGAGCCACTTGCCTCCACTTCTCTGAGTTGCCTTCCTGAGAAGGAGATCTGAGTCTAGGGGAACTTTGATGGGTGTGGAGCACAAACTCAGATTCCCCCTCGGTCCCCAGAATTTCTTTAGCTAAGGCACTCAGGTCCCCTGGTTCCAGATCCAGCTTCTCTGTTTGCAGTGGGAGGCTCATGCTGGGAGATGAAATTGGGGTGGAGGAGACTGTCATTACTGCTGCTGGTGCCTATTTCTGGTATTAGGGAAAGGTGGTGCAAGTTCAGGGACAGTTCAGTACTGCTCCCATCTTCTTGCTTCCACTGGCAACAGAAGACCCATGGCTGCTTGGGAAAAGGATGAATCTATGTTTGGAGAGTGGGGGGGAAACTTGCAGCTCTAGCTCTTCCTCTACCCCCTCTAGCCCCTCTTTCTCCCCTGCCAGAAGACCTGGCACCTGCCTTTCCAGCACACTTCATATTAATCTTTCCTGTGTTGGAAAATGTGTCTGTGTGTGTAACTAACTAATAACATATCTCTTCTTCTTCTCTGATGTATGACTATGTCTGACTTGTTCTTCTGTGTTGTTTACTGTTGTGTGTGTAACTAAAATAATATCTCTTCTTCTGCTTCTTCTTCTTCTATGACTGTCTGACTTCTGTGTTGTGTTTAATAATCTGAATCTCTTATATATAATCTCTTCTTCTTCTTCTGTGCCTGTATGACTTCTTCTGTGTTGTGTTCTGCTTAATAATATTTGACTTCTTTTATGATGTATGTGTGTGAGTGTGTGTAATGTATGCACTTCCCTGCACACCAATGGATCACACTGCCAGGGAAAACACAGCTTTCTTTTTAAAAAGTGTTGGGGGGGGGAAACAAAAACAAATATAAATTGAAAGAAATTGATTGGATAGGGATAAGTAGAGGGATTCTAGTTCGTAAGCTATATCCAATCCTTTCCAAAAACAGAAAGTAGCAGTAGAGACTGACTAGGTAGGAAGCCAAGCCAGTCCAGTACCTTTCAGACTCTGTTGCTCAGGCAGAAATAACTCACAAAAGGCACAGATAGCCTGAAGACAGAGGCGTATGTGCTGCTTCTATGTCCCTCCCATAGAGCACTGTGATTGGACGGGGACTCAGGGAAAGATCATAGTCACTGGCCAGCTAGAGATAGCAGTCTTTTCCGCCCCCCAGCCCCACTTCTCTATTCTCAGTTTCTGTTCCCCTGAAAGACTGCCTTCTGAATCTTCAAATCTTTTCCAATTGATTTGGAGGCTCTGAATCAATCCGGAGGCTTTTTTTCTTTTCCCATTTCAATTTGGATTTGGTGATTCGTCCTCCAAATTGGGCCGAATCTTCTCCAAATTGAATTGTGGACCAAAGCTTTGCACATCCCTAATATTTTTATGGATTAATTGTGCATCACTCATACTAATCTTAAAAATAGTTGATTAGTTCCAGCTAATCTTGTGCATGCAAATTCCTTGCAGGTAAAGAATGGTGTGTATTTGGTGGGTGGCTATACGTGGGGAATGAGAGAGCTGGATGGGTGGGGACTTTATGAGTATATTTGAGACTGAGGTGGGCTACATTAAGTGGTGGTGATTTTGATTTTTAGTGATTGAATTGATAGAGGATGCACTGAGCAGCCTTCTCTTCAAGTTAACAACATTTTTAGTGTGGGAAAGAATAGGGTTACTGTGTATGAAACCGTGCCCTTGGCCATGATTTGAAACCCCTTGCATGTCTGCTTCCCCCTTCTTTCTGACACACCCTTGTCATCCTCATTAATCAATTGTTCTTGGCTTCCATCTACTCCATTCTTCCTTGTTTTATTAGGTACTCACTCCCTTTTACTCAGTGGCCACAAAGTTTACATGACAGAATGCTCACCTCCTCCCCATTTGTTTTACATGCTGTCTGATCCCTTCCTGAAATCTGTGCACACATGTAATACTATTGGATAATGACTGTTGCTTTTCATTATTCCAGGTATCAATCCAACTACACAATAGCACTTGTATCTTTCCCTTTGCTATTTTCTTTCTGGTGTCCCATTGCTAGGCTGCAGAAATTAAAGCACAGAGAAACAAAGTTTTTTTCTCTTAATTTTTAAAAGACTAACAATAAAAATAAGAGGGAATGGAAAGAAAATATTCTAAAGATAAATGTAGCATTTTGAAATGCAACATTGTTAAAATATTTGTTTGGAGAGGACATCAGATTTTTAATGTTTTAATTTTTAACTTTACAAACCAACTAAAAGTAAAATGCCAACAGTGGAATTTTTATGTGATGTCCCTGAAGCTGTTTGTTGTCCAGGGAGCCAAATGCATTCTGAGAAGTTCAGATTACAGACTCCTCAGGCTCTCCAGTGCTGGCCTCTATTCTGGGAATGGTGTAGTCACATAATCATCTATCATCTAAGAGGTGAGCTGGAGACAAAGCTAGGTTATACATGCATTCCTAGACTGTTTGCATTACAGCAGACCTTCCTGAGAAGACAGATGATGCTACAAGAGTATGTTCCTTCCCACTTCTCTGACTGCAAAACTCAGAGATCTCAGTTCGGTCACCATCACTTATGAGCAAATTTCATTTTTCCCCTTGAGTATCCTACAGGAGGAAAGCTAGTCTCCAGGTGCTTCATTGTTTCAGTTTCAATTGTGCAACATAATTCCATTTCCAGACATTTCAATGAGTGTCCAAGCCATCTCAAGATATTCCTGCTGTAACCTGGCTTGCAAGTTGTTTGAACACTCTGTGCTTCTGTCAAGTGAGGATAATGATACTTGCGCCCACTGAAAAATGCAATGGGGTAATTTGTTAATATTAATATTACTATCAATAAGGCTTTTTAAGTGTTGGACACTGAGTTCTTATTTGAAATTCAATATGCATTATTCCTTTGGTATTACTGGCAGTCCCATGAAATTATTTGTTGTTTGATGATAGAAAATATAGTAGCAGATGAATACAGGTAAGGTTCTATTAAAGCAGCTTTTACAGTCAAAGCCCTCTAGGGGCAACCAACACGGGTTCATCAGTGGCAGGTCCTGTCAGACCAACCTGGTGGCCTTTTACAATCAGATCACCAGATCATTAGACACAGGGGTAGCAGTGGATATAATCTTCCTGGACTTCCGGAAGGCTTTTGACACTGTCTCTCACCCCGTTCTCATTAAGAAACTGGGGGGCTGTGGTGTAGACACCCACACAGTCGGATGGGTCGCCAACTGGCTGGAGGGCCGCACCCAGAGGGTGGTAGTGGATGGGTCCTTCTCAACCTGGAAGGACGTGGGCAGTGGGGTCCCCCAGGGCTCAGTCCTTGGGCCCGCACTGTTCAACATCTTCATCAGTGATTTGGACGAGGGGGTAAAAAGCACCGTGTTCAAATTTGCTGATGACACTAAGATGTGGGGGGACGTGGGCACACTGGAAGGATGCAACAGGCTACAATCAGACCTAGACAGGTTACAAGGGTGGGCGGATGAGAATAGGATGGGTTTCAACACAGACAAGTGCAAGGTGATGCACCTCGGGAGGAACAACCGGCACCATACCTACAGGTTAGGGAACTCCCCTCTTGTCAGCACGGAGGCGGAAAGGGATCTGGGGGTCATCACTGACTCCAAGATGAACATGGGCCGGCAGCCTGGGGACGCAGTCAGGAAGGCCAACCGCGCCTTGTCCTGCATCCACAGATGCATCTCGAGCAGGTCCAGGGAGGTGATCCTCCCCCTCTACGCGGCACTGGTCAGGCCGCAGTTGGAGTACTGCGTCCAGTTCTGGGCACCACACTTCAAGAGGGATGTGGACAGCATGGAGAGGGTCCAGAGAAGGCCACCCGCATGGTCAGGGGGCAGCAGGGCAGGCCATACGAGGAGAGGCGACGGGACCTGAACCTGTTCAGCCTCCAAAAGAGAAGGCTGAGGGGGGATCTAGTGGCCTGTTATAAACTAGTCGGGGGGACCAGCAGGCATTGGGGGAGTCACTGTTCCCCCGAGCACCGCCAGGAGTGACCAGGAATAATGGTCACAAGCTGGCAGAGGGCAGATATCAGGAGGCGCTACTTCACAGTCAGGGCGGCTAGGGCCTGGAACCAACTTCCAAGAGAAGTGGTGCAGGCTCCTACCCTGGGGGTGTTTAAGAGGAGGTTAGATGAACACCTTGCTGGGGTCATTTGACCCCAGTATTCTTTCCTGCCATGGCAGGGGGTCAGACTAGATGATCTGCTCAGGTCCCTTCCGACCCTAGAAACTATAAGGAAAGAAGGGGGTGAAACAGCACTCACGTTAAACTTAAGGGAAGTTCATCTTCAGCTCCAATGGTAGCAAAAGTAGGAGCATTAGCTCCACATAGCTACTAATACACTAATCACAGTGGATACACATACATGAGATGCTTAATGCACAGTAGACTAATTCTACTGCGCATTAGCATGTCATGGCAAAAACTATGCTAATGTGCTAATGCGCAGTAGAATTGATCTACTGCACATTATGCGTCATGACAAGACCATGCGCTGTTGCTACTGTGGATTATCACTGGCTACTGCACATTTATGTAGTACCTCATATTAGAGGTACCAAACTTAATGCACAGTAGTAACAGCACATTAATGCACGGTGCCATCTACCCCTTCTCAAAGCAGGTATGCATGATATGCTGTTTAAAACACCAATGGCCAATGACACTGCTGCAGAAAATTCTGTGGGTGTGTCTACACAAGACACTTTACTCGAAATTAGAGCTAGGTATTGTGCATTAAACATGACTGTCTACATGTGCAGATGCTTACTACATAGTAATTGTCTGTAATGACAAGTAAATTTGTTACCTGTAAATACAAGTGGAAAATGTACTTGAGATTATTTAGTACATTGTACGGCACATGTAAATGACCAACCAGGAGAAAACTTGGTCAGCTGGGCAGCAGGGATCAGGAGATTGTTCCCTGCCCCTGGGAGCTGCCTGCTGCCAGGGCATTGGAGCCTGGGCAGGGACCTGATTGCAATTGCGGAGCACAGGCTAGGGAGATTGTTCCCAGCCACAGCTCCCAGATCGAGATCTTGGAGCTGGGGCTGGGAACAGGCTCCCCAGCCCCACAGTTGTGGAGCAGGGGCTGGGAACTGTCCCAATCAGGGGCAGATCCCAGTCCTGTGCCCTGATCTGCCAGTGGGGCAACTAGCTGTGAGCCCCAGTTAGGTAGGTATCCCTGCATATGTAGATGCCTGCCTGGGGTAGGTTTACTCTAGAGTATATTACTGTAGAGTAGACCTAACCTGGAGCAAATGCATGTGTAAATGCACTCTGTGACTAGTAACCTTAGGGCAAAATCTAACATGTTGATGGTAGGAAATGTCAGCAAAATGTTTTTAGGGTTGATAGGGCTCCTCAAGACAAGGTTGGAAGTATCAGTGTAGTTACTGGAAGCAAATCCCCAGACCCCAGTTTAGCCATATACTTAGTAGAGATTAAAATTTAGCAGGAACTTAAGTATCCAATTAAGCAAGTTTTAGAACTACACTTTCCAGTAGTTTTCAAAAAAAGAAGTCATATAAAATATCTTTTTACATGTACTAAAACTTTATACCTGCAAAGCTGCCTTCACAAAGTTCACATATGATGAAACTCTGTCTGAAGTACAGTCTCCTTACCCTGTGTTGGTCTTTCGCATCAGAAATTCCTTTAGTACCTCAAACATGAATGCTTAGTGTAGGGTAAATTGTTTATAACCATTATAAAAACAATATTTTTACTGTTGTACCTGACCAGCTGAATATGACACCTGGTAGCAGTAAAATTATTTTTACTACTAGCCTTTCAGGATACAAGAAAAATGAAGATACTTTGTTTTTTTTATTAAAGTATTATACAACTGTTCATAAGCAAAACATCTGTTAATTCCTCACCAGAATCAAATAACCATTTCTGTGTTGTTGTTTTTGTTTGTTTTTGAATTATTTGTTTCTATAACACCAGAAGCATGCAGAGTGACTTCCAGCTGAGATCAGTCTAGCACAGCTGATCTCAGAGAGACAGAGCCTCAGATAGATGGAGGTTTCCTGTTGCTCACCTGGTAAAGCTAATTCTTTTTGGACTATAACAGCCCTTCTTTAGGAACTGGTTGTTAAATTGTGCAGAACACATAGCATAATGCCACTGCCATGAAAATTCTGATTGTATAGATGCTAGACATCTAGACAGATACTTCACAATAGAAATATAGATTTATTTTTTTCTGTGCTTATGTGGGATATGGTATCTCAGCTGTTATAGGACATTCTTGTCAACTTGAGAATAAAGGTGACTGGTTTTTCATTGCCTTTCTCCTTATGTATTCATTTTCACTACTGCAACCTGACTATAAAACCAATACCACCCTGGTTTAGAAGTATTTGATATGGCCTTTGCACTGATGAAAATGTCTACACAAAGAAGCAAGGAAAGGGAGAAACAAGCCCAGGGACATCATGGGAATGGGACAGCCATAAGGCTTTCGCGTATCTTTAATCTCTCCATTTGCCCATAGCTGATTCATACATCCACTTACAACTCCCCGTACATATCTGCAATGCAGTGCAGAAGATAAACACTCATGTTAATGCATAATAATACCTTATAATGTCCACTCATTTTGTATGCTTTTTAAAAAAAATTCAAATATATAATTTTGCAGAAATCCATATGTCACAGTTGTATCCTCTCCTCTCCCTCTCTCAAACAGAGAAACATGGTCAAAAGAGTGTTTGTTTAAAAAAACAAAACTCAAATTTTCAATACAAAACAGGTGCCACTCTTGACTATTGGGTTTTTTATCCTCATTTATTGTATTGAGATAAAGAATTATAGGTTTGGTTTTCTGGCATGTTCATGTCCACTGCAGAAAGAAGGTCACTGCATCTGGGTACTAATCTACTAGTGCAGTAGGTCGTGATTAAAAAGGCTCAGTTCTATTCTTGAGAAATGCATTACAACTGCTTGAATCCATATCCATCCGTAGCCATAGAAGAGTGGATGCTAGTCCAGCTTGGTTAAATAGATATAAATGCATTCCTCTGTCAGGCAGCCACAGCAGCAGCCGTACATTTCAGTGAGCTAAATAAAAAGATTGCCTGGGGTCAGAATAACAGCAAAGGTACATCGGGGTATGAAATAGATTGGATGGTTAGCATTCTACCTTAGAGAACTCAACCCAGCTCTCAGAGGGAACCATTGGCAGCCTTAGCTCCCCCTTTACATGCGCAGAGCTTCTTGGAAATTATTTATAACATTTACTAAGCAAATGCAGGGGTTAAACGTCAAGGAAACTGGTTCTCAAGTCAGTACCCTTCTGCCTTGAAAATAAAAGAAAATAAAATATAAGCAGCAATAAAGTTGTCCCTATTCAACTTCTGGGAGAGGCTCTGAATGGCTGAGTCAAGTGTCTCTCTACTGCTGCTTCTATTTTTTTGTTTTGTTTTGTTCCTAATTGCTCCTCTTATGAGTCTTTGTTCACAAAGGTGGAAAACATGGAGGGATCTAATGATGCATTATCACAGGTCAAAGAATGAACCGCATAAATCTCTACGGCATTTACAGCCACACATTACCTCTAAAGGGACAGCAGCATTCCTGAAAGATGCAGCCTACCCTCAGTCAAATTGGGCTAAGCAAGGCTATACACCTATAGGCTTTTGCCAAAGTAATCACCTCTTCCTTTCACTGCTTCTTCAGCAGACCTTGTCTGGTTTTTTTCAGTTTGCTGTGTTCTCAGTAATGAAGACTAGAATTCAGTTGTGCATCTGGGACCAATAGCTTTTAAACCCAAATTATTTCTCAACTGCAGTTATAGCCACTTTGTCATAAACATGCAAGCAGTGCAGAGCAGAGAAATGCTTTCATTATAAAAGGCAGTTTTGAGTGGAAACTTCAAAATGCTGTCATTATGACAGTTGGGGTTGGATGCAGCTGTAACCAAAGACCAAGTAAGTTTTGCAACTGGCTTAATTTTGGAGACCAATGACAACAAAGCCTTCAAAAGGATCTTTAAAAAATGTAAGTAGACACTGGCCATAGTGGTCTTGTGACAGTTCAGTGAAGTGGAATCAAACCTAAAGTCCCCAGCAGAGTGCATGAGAAAGCAGAAAGGTAAAAACATAATTTCTATGCTTGCAAAAATGAACCAAAATAAAATTTAAAAAGAAGAATTTGCCTTGCAAACTTCA
Organism: Crocodylus siamensis; assembly: GCF_052110815.1. Taxonomy (NCBI): domain Eukaryota; kingdom Metazoa; phylum Chordata; order Crocodylia; family Crocodylidae; genus Crocodylus; species Crocodylus siamensis. Next base: position 128,651,570 of record NC_143397.1, on the reverse strand, counting down.
ATGTGGCTGTATACTCCTTTATTCAATTGTAAAACCATTGGACAAACTGGTGCCCACATTCAGCTGTAGCACTCTAAGGGTTACAGTCCAGCTGCAGGCAGTGGGCACTGATTGCAGGCTGCCTAGGAAAACGGGACTAGCTGTAGAGGATAATTAGCTGGTCCACAAGAAGTTAAATGTCTCCCAGGGAAGGAAGTCAGGAAGAGAGGCAGCCAGAGAATTTCATGGGGTCTCGGAGAAGACTTAGGGGGGCTGCAAAACTGGAAGCAGCAATACCACACCAGGGAACTGGCATCAGAGGGCGAGAAGGAAGACAGTGGTGCTGAGAGCAGCTGGGAACTGAAGTCACCTTTTCAGACTCTTGGAAGGGGCCCTAGGACTGTGTGTTAATCCTGTATGGACTATTCTATGCATGTGTTATTGAGGACTGATTTATAGTCTAGTGTTCCTGAGAGGTAAGAGTGTCCAGGAAGTAAAGAAGTATGTGAGTTTTTAAAAGCACTTGAGCTAGCAATGACCCTGAACCTACTACAGGGACCAAAGTCCCTAACTACAATATTGCATCATCAAGGCTGGCTCTCTACCTTAGACATGCCAGTACAGGGGCAGCTCCCAGTGAAGTGCCACTTGAAATGAAGAAGAGGTATGGTTTTAGCAGTGGAGTTCCTCACTTCAATGGGTAGTTTTCAATACACCCTTTTTGCTCAGTCTAACGTCTTAGAAAGATCACATCCTTGTGAAGGGCAAAAGTCAGCAAAATTGGGGATGGCCCCTGCAGAGGGGGAGGGGGGATGATAATATGACTCAGGGTATACTAGAACTGGGCATTTAGGCAGTATCTGGTTAGCTTTATGTGAACACTATGCTGGGTACGAGATAGTAAACAACTAGCACCCTTAACCCTGAAATACAGCATCTTGACTCAAGGCTTGCCGAACTGACAAGGCCTCTACAGACAGTCATTGACATTCTGGCAGATCAGGATAAAATTCATTGGAGTGACTTTACTCTTTGTTTGCCACTGCTTTTTGGTAGAACTTTTAATTGGAGGAACAAACAGCCATAGGAAGTAGTAAATCAATAAGCCAGGTGCTTCATTCCAAAGCCCAAGTGCCAGCTGAACCAGCAAAAAGCAGCCGACAACTTCAGGTTGAATTTCTGTTAAGGAAGACATCCCAGTCCAACCATAAGGGCAATTGTCAGGGCTGTGTGTAACACCAGTATATGTGCAGGATTTTTTTTTTCGTTCTTTGAATGGTATGAAATGGAGATCTACAACCTACAGCCCATGGGCCAAATTTGGGCGGGAAAGGCAGTGATAGCAACTGGGTCCTACTGGCCACCTGTCTACCTCTAACTTGAGTTGAGTCAATCCAGCCTGCAACCTTAAAAAGGTTAATGACCACTGATATAAAGCAACAGTTCATTGAAATCCGAGGTCTCAAATTGTCATGGCAGACTCACACTGCAGAATACTGTTTCAGTTCAGATTATTGAATGATCGACTCTGGTAGTGATGAGGAAGATGGACAAAGTTATTTTAATGAATGACTTTCATTCTCATCGTGTCAATTTAATTACTGTCTCTTGCTTAATTTGATCTTAACCTTGTCCCCTCTAAAACAGTGAAGTTTTTAGCTAACTTTAGACAGCAGCAAGACCTAGGCTTCAGTTTCCACTTGTGGTTTATTCCAAATGGCTATTGTATGAGCTATGTTTAAACAGCATGATTCTCCTATCCTAGTACCTTTATACACGGTGGCAGTCCTTCTTCACATAGATTATGCATTACACTTATGACTTTGAAAGGTAGCCCTATAAATCAGTCATTCATGGTCCTCTCTTCTTTCTACTGCATTCATACAATCATAGAATCATAGAAGTAGGGTCGGAAGAGACCTTGTAGATCTTCAAGTCCGACCCCCTGCCTGGGTGGGAGAAAAACTGGACTCAAATGACTCCATCCAGGTAGGCATCAAGCCTCTTCTTAAAGATCTCCAGGGTAGGAGCCAGCATCACTTCCCTTGGAAGTTGGTTCCAGGTCCTAGCCACCCTGACTGTGAAGTAGTTCCTGCGGATGTCTAATCTAAACCTACTCTCCAATAATTTGTGTCCATTGTTCCTTGTCATGCCAGGGGGCGCTAGGGGAAACAGTGTCTCCCCCAAACCCTTCTGGTGCCCCCTAGTGAGTTTATAGACGGTCACCAGGTCCCCCCTCAGCCTTCTCTTGTGAAGGCTGAACAGGTTTAGGTCCCGCAGTCTCTCATTGTAGGGTCTGCCCTGTTGTCCCTGGATCATGTGGGTGGCCCTCCTCTGGACCCTTTCAATGTTGTCCACATCCCTCCTGAAATGGGGCACACAGAACTGGATGCAGTACTCCAGCTGTGGCCTGACCAGCGTCGCATAGAGGGGGAGGATCACCTCCCTGGCTCTACTTGAGATGCACCTGTGGATGCACGACAAGGTCCGGTTAGCCCTGCCAACCGTGACCTCGCATTGTCCACCCATGTTCATCTTGGAGTCAATAATGACTCCAAGATCCCTTTCTGCCTCCGTGCTCTCAAGAAGGGAGTTTCCCATTCTATAAACGTACTGCTGGTTTCTACTGCCTAAGTGCAGCACCCTACACTTGTCAGTATTGAAACGCATCCTGTTTATGTTAGCCCACTCCTGTAACCTATTCAGATCTTGCTGCAATCTTTCCCCCCCTACTAGCATGCTCACCTCACCCCAAATTTTGGTATCATCAGCAAATTTAAACAGGTTGCTTTTCATGCCGTCATCCAAATCGCTGATGAAGAAATTGAACAGCGCAGGCCCAGGGACCGAGCCCTGGGGGACTCCGCTGCCCACTTCCCCCCAGGTTGAATATGACCCATCTACCACCACCCTCTGAGTATGACCCTTGAGCCAATCTGCAATCCATCTGACTGTGTAGGCATCAATGCCACAGTCACCTAGTTTTTTAATGAGGATGGGGTGGGAGACGGTGTCAAAAGCCTTTGCTGAAGTCTAGAAAGACTACCTCCATGGCAACACCTGCATCCATTGCCTTTGTGACCTGGTCATAAAAGGCAATCAGGTTGGTCTGACATGACCTGCCCCTAATGAAACTGTGCTGGTTGCCCTTGAGCATCATCCCTGAAGCCGGCCCATCACAGATGTGCTCCTTGAGGATCTTCTCAAAGAGTTTCCCTAGGACTGAGGTAAGACTGACAGGCCTATAGTTGCCTGGGTCCTCTCTCTTCCTTTTGAAGATGGGGACCACGTTAGCTATCTTCCAGTCATCTGGCACCTGGCCCGAGCACCACGAGCGCTCGTAGAGCCATGCCAAGGGCCCTGCAATAACCCCAGCTAGCTCCCTCAACACCCTGGGGTGGAGAGCATCTGGACCTGCTGACTTGAACACATCCAGCCCCTCCAGAAGCTCTCTAACCTGGTCCTCCCCAACCTGAGGTCTGGAGGCGTTCCCCTCACATTCCCTTTTATGAATGCCCAGATCTGGCAATCAATGGCTGTTAATTGTTCCCCCCCTTTTTTTTTCTTTCCTTTTATGTCTTTGGGTATGAGATCTTTTGCTTTCTTTGGACTCTACTTCTCTCTCTGTCTCTCTCTTGGATATTAGAAGGCTGTTATACGTGATTGGTTCAAAACTGGAACCAAAGCTTTTTAATCTGTTCTGTCATTTTAAATGCATCTTCATTGGTGGTTGAAAGTGCTCAGCAGACCCTAAGCCTTTTATTATCCTGAATTTTTTAATAAAGGCCCGCCAGATATTTTGTATGAAAAATAACACTTACATTGTATTTGCATTAGATGGTATACTTCTGTGATGGGGCAGAGGGGTATGGGAAAGATTCATGGATGTATCCAGTTTTCCAAGAATTGAGCAAGGGTTTAACTTGGGGGTGAAATGTTCCTGGCACAGCACTATAAACTAGGTTTAGTCATCAGTACAAGTTGGTGACATCTGAAAATGGGTAGCCAAAGCTGATGATTAGAAATTTTACAGCAGCAGATAAAGATTTATAATATATTTAACTTGCTAGCAAGTATATTTCCTGAAACTGCTACAGTTTCCTTGATGTCAGTCACTGGAGCAATCTGCCTGAAACTTGAAGGGAAGGACATCAATTGAAGAAGGAGCTGATGTTCATTCAAGAGGCACTAGGAAGCCAGTCTACATGCACATGGGTAGAATGGGAGCTGGAATTGTAACATGTCCATAAATGACTTTCTTGAAAAATTACACCAGCTCTTTTATTAAAGCACAGAATCTTCTTGTGTTATTACACAGAATTTGGCATGAGAGACACCAAAGAAGATAGTTTTCCAATTGCATATAAGTTATAGCAGCATACTTTGTTTTTAGGAGAATGGACCCTATTTTTGGTGTTAGAAAAATGAAAAAGAGAAGGGAAGACTTTCTTAACCTGAGAGAACCATTATGGCTCCAGATGTACCATTTTGCATTCCACTTCCCTCTAGTGGTTGGCAGTTTCTGAACAACCACAACCTCCAAGTTTTTTAAGCAAGAATTCCTTCAGAGCAATCTCCAATTTTTTTTTCAGCAAACACGATTTTCTTGTATGGCATGAACTTATCAGGAACAGCAAAACAAAAATGTGGAATAACCAATCAGCCTGCTACTGAGACATAAGTATATACCTGCTGATATCACCCAGCACTTCCTTTGGCCCTAAATAAATATTGCTGAGAGCAAACCAATACCTTGCTCTACACTAAACTGGATCTGAGAAACCTTAAAAGAGGAAATGAATGACTGAATAATCTTTGACGTTTTAAAGCCTGATAATTAGGGACCTACCAAAATCGGCAGGGTGGAGAAGCATTAAAATGCTGTCTCCCCAGAGGAGGCCAACAAACAGCCTGTTGGGGTGGAGTGTCTGCCTGCTCAAAGAGCTACCAGCAATATGGCTGCTGCTAATGGTGAGGGGTGGAGCCATCACACTCCATCCACAAATGGCTGCTGGGCCACACATTCTGCCTGTGAAATTGGGGAGCAGCCGCCTAGAAACCAGTAGGTCCCTATTGATAAAGAATCTCATCAGAATTAGTTTCCCCTCGCACTTAATTTAGTTTACTAACCTGTATTGTATAGACCTCCCATTGCCAACACTATTGGGGCTAAGTACAGATGTTCAAAAAACCTGTAGCAAAAGCACTCGTAGCACTTTATATAAAGTGTGATAAAGTTAGAGTACTTTTGAACCAAACAGATGTTTCCTGCTTGGTGGAGTGGGGGGAGCTCAGAGCCTGTTTGCACTACCCAAGGGCAGCAGGAAGGGGGAGCTCTTGCATGTCTACTAGTATGCCCCATGAGCTACCTAGGCAACTGAAGACTCCCAAGCACAGCCAAAGGAGGAAGTCAACCTTGCCTGGCTGCTGGGCATGGGCCACCATACCCCAGCACCCTGCTATCACTGTGTACCCTCCTCCATGCCCAGCTCTGGCCTGGACTTCCAAGAGGGCACCAGTGCATGAACACCTCATGCCTCCTGAGGCTGGGGGGGCATGGCAACTGCTTGCAGGTGGTGGTGTGGGTATAGTGGCAATGAGTGGGAACCACCCGCAGATGCAGTGCTTACATTGGTGCATTGGAGATGTGTAGGGGGTGCATGGGGATGCACATACACCCCCCTGAGGTTGGCTGACAGTAGCATAAGCAGCTGGGGGGGAGAAAGTAGCGGCCGCCCACAGATGCTGCCTGCAGCCAATCTCAGGGGGTGCACATGCCCCCCATGTGCACTTTCTAGTTGTCGCCAATACACCAATGTAAGCAAAGTACCCATGAATGCATCTTGCATGTGACTCCATGTCCTGGCCTGCCCACACTCTGCCATGGCATCCTACCACCTGTGCCAAAGTAGGGAGATCCAGGAGCTCTGGTGGGTCCTGCTGTTCACTCTGCTTGACTCTTCCTGGAGGCTGCAGGTCATCACATGCACATACCCGGACCTAATGCAGTAGCAGCTCATCATGTCATGCACCCTCCTGCTTATGAGCCACCAACTGGCCACCCCATGCTTGTCCACCCTCTGTACCCCATGCCCACCAAATGTCTTGGGCTTGGCCACTTACTTTCATGTGGCTGACACGGAGAAGGCTGTCCAGGATGCCATGGATGCTGGGGTGCTCTGGCACCACCTCCAGACCATTGAGTGCCAGTTCTGGGCTTGCAACACCAGCCCCACTTGGTGGGAGGGGACTGTTCTGGGCACCTGGGACAACAAACGGTGGGTCCAGACCCTCCACATGCACTGGGCTACCTTCACACACATCATCACCTAGGTTAGCCACCACATTGTGCTCCAGGATGTCTGCACCCCTCATTCTGGAGAAGTGTGTGGCCAACACTGTCATAAAGCTGGTCACCCCCAGCAGTTACTGCTGTGTCACTGTCCAGTTCAGCATGGGCAAGATGGTCAGAGAGGTCATCCAGGAGGTGCACCTGGTCATCCAGGACATCCTAACCAACCACTTCATCCACCTCATCAACACACAGGAGGTGGTCATTTGGCTTCCACTAAATGGGCTTCCCCAACTGCATGGGGACCATGGACATCCCCATCCTCTGCATGACCCAGGCATTCATCAACCCAAAGGGCTACTTCTCCATCATCCTCTAGGGAGTCATTGACTACCAGAGCCACTTCACCCACATCTTCACTGGCTGGGCAGTCAGTGTGCATGATGCCCACATCTTCTACAACTGCCCACTCCCTGGGCTGGTTGAGAGCAGCTGCCATGCTTCCGGGGTCCCTGATTTCATTCTCAGCAACACTGTCATCCCCCTACTCCTCACTAGGGATCTTACCTACCCTTTCCTGCCCAGGCTGAAGAAGCCCTATGGGGGGCATCTGGACCACTGGAAGGAGCACTTCAATTACTGCCTGAGCAGGTGCCACACAACAGTGAAGTGTGCCTTTGGCCACCTCAAAACATGGCACACCATAACCATGTGCATCTGCCAAAACATCTGTGAAACCAGGAGAGACATCTTCCGTGAACCCTGGTCCTGGCAGCAAGAACACATGTAGTTTCATATATGTTAGGGGCTGGAAGGGACCTCATGAGATCATCGGGTCCAGCCCCCCTGCACTGGGGCAGGAAAGACCACTGGGATCAGATGACCCCAGGAAGCTGCACGTCGAGTCATTTTTTAAAAACCTCCAAGATAGGTTATTGTATCACCTCTGGGGGGAGTCTGTTCCAGACTCACAACACTCGAATCATAAAGAATTTTCTCCTTATGTCCAATCATAGATCAAGTGATCTTCAAGCAGTTTGTGTACATTGTTTCTTGTCTTCCCCTGGGGTGCCTTGGTGAACAGATACTCCCCCGGGCCCTGATGTATGCCCCTTATATACCTATAGGCTGCCACTAAGTCCCCTCTGAGTCTTCTCTTCTCCAAGATGACCAGACCCATGTCTTTCAGCCTCTCCTCGTATGACCTGCTCTCCAACCACTAATCATGTGTGTGGCCCTCCTTTGGACTCTCTCAAGTTTCTCTGCATCATTCCTGAAGTGTGGAGCCCAGAACTGGATGCAGTGCTCCAGCTGCAATCTCACCAAGGCTGAGTAGAGTGGGAGGATGAGTATCCTTAGTCTTGCTTGAATCAGTAGATGCATGCCAGTGTTTTGTTCACTTTGCCAGCTATAGTGTCGCATTGGTGGCTCATGTTCATTCTGTGGCATATCATGACTCCCAGATCTCTTTCAGTTATGGTGCTGGCAAGCGTAGCACCACCGAGCCTGTAAGTGTGGTGTGGACTATTTCTCCCCAGATGGAGCACTTTACATTTTTCCATGTTAAACATCATCAAGTTTTGATCTTCCCACCTTGTAAGACTGTCCAGGTCAGCCTGTATCCCCTGTCTGTCCTCAAGCATGACCGCACTCCTCATAATTCAGTGTAATCCATGAACTTTGCCAGTACTCTTTTAACACCCAAATCCAAGTCGTTGATGAACATGTTGAAAAACACTGGTCTGAGTACTGAACCCTGATGGATGCCACTGGTCACCTTCCATCATGCTGAGTCAGTTCCATCTATTAATACTCTCTGGGTCCTACCTTGGAGCCAGTTACCTAGCCACTGGACCATAAAGTAGTTGGGGCCACATTTTCCCAATTTTACCATGAGGATATCATGGGAGACTAAGTCAAAGGCCTTTTTGAAGTCCAACTATATGACATCAACCTCATTTCCCTTATCCAGGTGATGAGTTATCTGATCATAGAGGTTGGTTAGGCATGACTTGCCCTCAACAAAGCCATGTTGGCTATCCTTTGGAATACTGCCTTCTGTTAGCCTATCAATAATGGATTCTCCAAGGGGGGGTGAGGCTCTGGCTGCAAAGGGGCAGATGGAAGACTGGAAGGGTGGCAGAAAGGCTGGAAAAAGCAATGGACATGTGAGGGTGTGGGTCCCAGTGCATTCCTCTCCATCTCACTTCAGCTGCATATGGCCCCTGCTCCAGAGTGACCAGGGCTCCACTGGTCAGGCCACCCCCACAACCTCAAACTTTTACAGTAGTTACTACATGATTCTGCCAACCTTCTTTGCCCTGGGGTGGAAATTTCCACTGACCTACCTGCAACACAGAGGGAGCTGGCTATGCCAGACCTGCTTCTGCAATTTCCAGGGACAGCTGCCTGCTTGCCTTGGCTTGGATGCTCAGTCCCCTCAAAAAAGCCCTGCAGGACCTTGGGTGACCATAGGCTGTGTAGCTGCCAGCAATCTCTGAGCCATGGAAGCCATAGGGTTGCCTCTGGAGACCCAGTGCAGATGTTCCTCCCCTTGTCATCCCAACCCAGCAGAGGGGATCTGCCTGTTTGGGGCAGGGAGGGGCTATGCTGGAGTCTGGGTGGCAGGGTGCCTGGGAAGGTGTGAGGGTGCCAACACCCAGCTCCCATGTGCCTGTGCTCACATGCAGGGGGATCTCTCAGGCTCTGCATCATGGCTATGGGGTGATTCTGTGTGGGGTGGGGGCCACAGTCAGGGATGCAGGAGCCCCAGGACCAAGGCAGCTGTGGTGGCAGAGACTCCGAACCCCTTTTCCTTAGTCACCCTGGCGAAGCTGCAGTGAGCCGCAAGCTTGGAGTGGCTGTGGGGGGAGAGACACAGTCCCTCTACCCCAGCCAAGCAGAGGTAGCTGCAGAGACAAAGACCTCCCCTCCCTCCACCAGCCAGGCTGCAGGTTACAGCCAGCCAGAGGGAAGACTCGGGGCTGGGATCAGAGACTGTCACTGACTTGGGTCAGTGACATCTCATGAGTCAAGGTGTCCTGGTGTTTGGACAGAACAGTCAAGCTCTGCCTGAAGCTAGAGTACTGCCCCTGCAAAGTTGCCTGGGATGCCAGCAGAATGCAAACTACCTTAATGTGTGATGGGATGTGGTACAGACAGATGTACCACAAAAAAGTGGTTTAACCTAAAGTGCTTTAGTCTGATACCACATCCATCCAGAATTAATTTAGAGCATGATCCACCATTTTTACAGCATTCTCTAAGCTGTGAACATCTGTTTGGTTACAGTTATAAAGTGCTTTCTGCATGCCTATCACTCAATAGGTGTAGCGTCTGTACTGCTGCGGTGTAGAGTAATGGAAAGAGACAAGAGCTAGATAGTAAGGATCTAGGGATGGGGCTTTTTCCACCTTATTTGCTTATAGGGTGCCAAGCATGCTATGGATGTCTGATGAGTAAGAAATTAAAGTAATAAATAAAAATCTGCATTTTCAAACAAGTCATTCTTGATCTACAGCACCATGTGGACAATACAGTTCAAGGCATGGTACTGTCTCCTTGATTTACGATTGTTATCTTCTCAACATGTATCTGTATCTTTGTTGTGTTCGTATTATGTGAATGAAGCCACTTCAATGCATAGCCATCACACATAATATCCTTTATCTGGAGCAACACTAGTTCATAAGTAATTGCATCATATATTAGATGAAGTCCTGAAAGAACAGCGCAGCTTTTATGTATGCATATGTGATGAATGAACAGTGGAATCAGCTGAGTCAGTAATCATCGACTGTCTTTATAGAATATATATTGCTTGGAATTTAATCAATTGATTTATTTTCAGAAATCACTTCTTATATTGAATACACTCCTATCAGCATTCATTTTCAACATATCCAGACAAAGGCACTTCCAGAGGAACTGGAGTTATTCATTTGAATGAATTCATCAATTGGTATTGTTCATACAGATTTCTAGTCTCAAGGCAGTATCTATACAGAAAAAATAAGTGTACTGCTGTGATTAAGAAAATAACTGATAATGATTTTTTCCTTTTATAGTAAGCTTTTGTATAGGTTTCTCACCAACAGCAGATACAATAGCTTGAGATTTAAAATAAAAAGACTTTTGGAACAGTGTTGGTTCAAATCATGAGATACCTGAAGAACTGAATCTATCAATGAAATATTATGCTGTATACTAGAGGCACAGCACTAAACCAATATCATATAGAGAGAGGAAACTAGCTTAAAAACAATTTTGTGCCCTCACAATTCCAGGAAGCTGGCCCAACCCAACTTGGCTGAAAGTTGTGTATTGGCAGCTTCATGACATAACCATAGCAGGATCTAGCCTGGCTCCATTCTTCTTCCACCCTTGCCCTTCTTGCTTTGACTTCCAGCACTGCCTCTGGCCACCAGTAAAAATAGGTGGGCCTCTGAAACTCTCTTAAAACCAGCAGAGGGGATCTGCTTTCTTAAATCCTGCCAAAGTCTTCCGCAGCCAGAGAAACTCTTAAGGCTTAGGAGGAGGAAGACTCCCTCTCTCTGTTTCCTTGTCCATTCATTTTCTGAACTCTGTATACTACGATTTTACAAAGTGTTACTTTAATAGGAGCTTGCTTTCTCATAATCCAGTTTTTCTTCTCTGGTAGAATTATATTTTATTGGAACAGCTACTAGAGTTGATGTTATAGTTTTAAATCCTTAGGCTTTTTCTTTTCCTGTAAAAACACTATTCACAACTTTTGGCATGAACTATAAAAGCTGGCTAGCTGGGTCAAAATTTTAGGACCTACAAGGACTTCAAAAAACATTTGACCCACACTTGGTTATACAGAGCAGTGGTCTCCAAACTTTTTTGATCGCGCACCCCTGTCAGTAAAACATTTTTGAGCACGCACCCCCAATATATGTATATTTATATAAATATAAATAGAAGTTTTAATATTTTCTTCCCGCACCCCAGTGAATCATCTTGTGCACACCCCACTTTGGAGACCACTGACATAGAGCATCATAAATTCCAAAGTAACAAAAAACACGTATGAGCTTGTGCTTAGACAGTACATGAATATTGTGTGTATGGAGCATGTATATCCTTTGAGTTACATTGCCTGACTTCCCATGGGTTAATTATTTTAGCTTTCTAGTCTAATTCTGAATCTTAACCCTGAGGTTTAAACCCTGGAGTGTGGATCTGAGAAATTGTCTTCTGCTAATCCAACTCCCTACAGGCGTTTTAGGTGATTACAGTCATTCCTGCTGTAATTTATATAATTATAGAAAACCTGATTTTTCTTAGTTGTCTTTTCCATTTGTCTCATTTTGTCTGGCCAGAAATAGAACTTAGAGACTTCATTTGTGCTGCTAGATATGTAGCTCCAGCTATTTCCCGCCCCCCCTCCTCCAAGGTGTTGAGCTAGTCACAATGTACTGGATGCTTGGCTCATTAACTGGCATCTTCTTTAAAATACATATGCAAATCTAACTGTGTGTCATCTTCAAAATACAGAAGTGTGTAAATGTGAGATTCCAGGTGAGTGAAGGAGAAAGTCACTTGTATAACTAGCTATGGTAAAAATATTAATGCACATTTATGAATACTGTAGCTTTGGGAATTAAAATACAAATGATATTTATATTACAAAAGCATTATTATAAATATGAATGAAGCTAACTGCTATTGCAGGGGATTGTTAATAAAATACAGAGCCTTTCATTTCTAGATCATGAATGTAACTCATCTAAGGCACTGGTTTTCCTCTGAGGCACTGTTTTTACTGGTAGTGACCAACCCTTATTAATAGCTGATGCTTGTTCATTCGCATCAGTGAAATGAGTGACTAGCTTCAGTCCAGTTTCTGGTGGACAAGTAGAAGGTACCATCCTGAGTGAAATGAATTGATTCATGCCTTTTAGCAGTCTTAGCAGATGGTCTAGATGAGTAACCGAAGCCTTAACTGTTATCTCCCCCTGGAGATGGTTCGCCCAGTGTAAGACAAAAGCACAAGCAAAAGCCAGTTCTAGGAATTTTGGAAGTAGGGTTTTGTAAATAATTGGGTTTTTTTGTTCTTTGGGGGGGGTTGGTTTGGGGGGGGGGGTTGGTTGGTTGGTTGGTTTGGTTTGATAGCTAAACAGAGAAATCACAGCCAAGTTTATTTTGGATCAATCCAAAGACAACATTCTTCAGCAAATCTAAAAATTCATCTTGGGTGAAATGAGACCTTTTGTTTGACCCAGACCATAATGTGTTCAGGAGAAAGTGGTGGGGCTGCCCCTCCTACCATACAGACACTGGTTAAGAAATAGGGAATGTCTGACACCCAGGTTCAAATTTCTTCTCTGACTCAGAATAGGGATTTGAAGAGACATCTCTCACAAGTGTTCCCTAACTATCAAGTCATGAGTTATTCTAGACTCTCTCTCACCTACTCCTGTTCAAGCAGTTCTACTTTAAAATATTTAAATTCTTATTGAAGCAAAAGCTGGAACGCATAAAAGAGTCCTAGTCACTGGGTGAAGGGGTATTCTGAGTTAGGTTGTTCTCAGTCTTTCTGTCTGAAGTGGGTCCACTTTGTATAAAATACTTAACTATCCACTGGGCCAGAGAGAGGATGTGAAAATAGCATTAAAGCCCAGTGATTAAGACACTCTCTGTGAGGTGGCATATACTACATACCATGGGCCCTATTGGCAATGCTGCTGCCTGTGCTCTTCCTGCTTTGTGGTTTAAGGAAGGACATTAATTTCCATCTTGATCAAAACCTACTAGCAAGGCCCTCAGATCACTTTTACAATATTAAGAGTGAAGTGTCCCTTTTGTGTCTCATGTCAATGTGGAGCTATCCTAGCTCCTATTAAAGAAAATGGAGAGCCCTACTAATTTACTTTAGTGGGAGTGAGGACAAACCCTAACAAGTGACAACATGGTATAACTTGGAACATCCTCACTGGGAAGAACAAATCCATCACCACACTGATGTCATACTGGTATGAAAATGGAAATAATAGTTGCAGTGTAGTTATGTGGGTAGAAAACTGGAGCTCTGCAGAAATAAATCAGCCTTACAATATCGTAGGTGCTTGAATAAATCAGAAGTTTAAAAATAATAAAGCAGTTTAATGTTAGACTTCATAGTAACTGATTCATAGTACTTCCGTAGTTATTAATATTATACCATACCAAGTACCTAACATAACTTTGAGCCACTAGATTCCTTTCAGTTTCCGCCAGCATCATGTCAACTGAGAAGTGAATGGTGTATTTAATGCAAATTTATATTAGGACATGTTGTTCTGTTGTTTACTTACATTAACCATCAGATTATGTGCCATGTTCAAAGCAATGGTTATTTGTAGCTATTCACCACCTCTTAATTTGCATAAATACTTGTCTTGCTTGCTTCCTCCATTCTTCCCTTTACCATAAGTTTTCTCAGTATCTGTTACTAATAGTGACAGTACTGTGGGTCAGATCCTTAGCTGGTGTTGCATGTTGGTCTCTAGTCAGTGGGAGCTAACCTTTTTGGCAGGCATGCCACAAATTAGCCCCATGTCCAATCCCTTTCCCCTGCTCAATCTGCTTTCTGCCCTATCTGCAGCTGTGCTGCCTGTCCCCTCCCCAGTCTGCCATATGCTACATACACAGGATGCCAGTGCCAGTGCCCATATGCCTCGGGTTGGCCCCCCCCCGATTTAGATTATAGTTTTTACATTCCCAACCAGGTAGTATGTGACGGAACAGCCGAGTAAACTAATGGCTATGAAATCATGTAGAAGATTATTCGCTGTTCTCACTCACCTCATATCTAAAAAAAAGTCAAGACAAGCAAGGTTTTCAAATCATATACTCCTTCTGCAATAATAAGGTGTTTAATGCTTAAAGCCTCTCACCAGCCATAATCCCCTAAATCCCTAGCATGTTATAGCAAATTGAAATTCAGCTGGGGCTGTCCACCCTTATAAAGACAAACCATCCTTCATCAAAAGGCATCTGTATTGATAAATTGCTCCCTTCATACACATGACACTATCTCTAAAAGTGATTTGTGCACATTAGAACAGCAGTAAAAGATAAAATGGGAAACCCTTATGAGTAAACTAAGATGAAGAATAAAAAAGATTACAAAGAGCAGCCAAGTAGCCTTTTAGAGAATCAAATTTGGGAAAGAACCATTCATTACAGTCTCCGTAAAACATAAACCCTGCATATAGGCACAGCAGATATGACTTACTGTGGATGTAAGACCCACTGTGGGATTGCTCAGCTGGTTTTCTCTTTTTTTTTTTTGTCTTAGCAAAACTAACTCAGGCCTATGCTGCTGTCTTACAGTTTGGACTTCATTGTCCTAAATAGCATTTTCTCATTGCATTTTGCAGTGCTCTTACATAGCAGAGCACAGATTAAATTTTGTTACCGACACTCATTTTCACAGTAAATGCTGTTTGCAGTAATAGAACACTAATGTTCTGGGTATTTTATATGTCAATTTGTTTACAAATTACAAAGAGGAAGCTGAACTAATACAGATGAGGAGTGAATGCATCATAAGGATGAGCATTAGGAAAAAAGAGGGTGAAAAAGAGAAGAAAGGAGAGAGGCAAATAATTTTATAGGGGTCAATTTAATAAAGTCCTACTAGTCTTTAAACATGTCTTTTGACATGCTTGGAAGTCTTCTGATGAACTGGAGCCTGACATGAAAAACCCTATTGGTATTCCATGTGGATTGTTAAGTGTGGCAGCCATAAGACATTCAAAAAAAAAAGTGTTCCTTGTTTTTATTAGAGAAATGTGGCTTCTCTTGAGGTTGGAGTAAGCGGGGAGAGAGCAATGTGCACATGGCACCTGGTCAGCTCTACACGAAGTGCACCGTTCAGCTGAAGATCTCACTGGCTGGGTAAGCCAGGACTGTGAACTGGAGAAGCTGGGCTCAGAGCAGCTGCTGGCTCCTGTTTGAGCACTCTAGGGACTAAGGGCCTGTTTAGGGACACCTCTGGAGGTGTTCAGGGGCGGGGGGTGGCAATTAAGATACTGTGTATATGTTACCTCAGTGCTGCTGTTTCTTTACCTTTTACCAGGTCCTTCCCTGTGATGCACTGGCTTGTGACCCTAACCCCTATATTTTTCTACTTAAAAGTGGGCACTCCTCTGGTATTTCTGGCACACGATTTATATGAACCTGACATCATATGCTGAAATATAAAATTCACTTCACTACTGCTGTACAGTAGTTATGCGCTTCAGTTTTCCTGGAAAGCATATTGATTTTTAAATTGTAGCAACCAAATGTATTTCTTATGTCTGCTTCATGAAAATTACTGGTAAAAATCCTGTCTTATTTAGACAGTGAATATAATGGACATAGACATGGACCAGGTATTTTTCCAAAGAAATCAGTGGCGCTGAGAGCTGATGCTTTGCCACCATCAGTTTGTTATCATATTGTTCTGCTTTTCATTGCTTTTTAGGTCAAGATTGCTTTATCCTGCAATCACAGGAAGGAAACTGTTCCTCAAAGAATGCACGCTACAAAGAAGCCTGGTCAATGAAAAACAGAATTAGAAGTAGGGGAGATGGGCTTATCTTAATTAAATGCAGAAGAAAATAGGCACGTTATTCTATTTCAATTGGTTGGTGGTTTTTTTGCGAAATATAGAAAGAAATCTGATGAGTTTTCAAGAATACAAGGAATATTTTTACGGGGAAAGTGCCTTTTCATTTCCTAGAATGTTAGCATAAAAAACTTGTTATTGAGGTGGGCAGCCTTACTTACTGCCGTGGAAAAGGATCTAATCCAGGGGTGGGAAAAAATGCAGCCCTTGGGCCAGATGAGGCCCGCCAGGCCATTCTATCCGGCCCACAGGGCCCCCTCAAAATTAAGAAAATTGAATACTTATCTGCTCCTAGCTGCCTGTCATGCGGCCCTCGATGGCTTGCCAAAACTCAGTAAGCGGCCCTCCGCCCTAAATAATTGCCCACCCCGATCTAATCTATGCCTGAAATAAAAATGGCAACTTTTTATAATTCCCTTGTCTTAATTTATGGTTGTGAAGTTTGAAAAATTAAGACAAATGTGGTGCTTGTTGCTTAAGTGTGAAATCAAAAAGTTACTGCAGGTGTCTGATTCCTCATGCTGACAGGGGTTTTATAGTTTCATTATACCTTTCTTCCAGGTGGATTGCCGGGGTCTTTACAAAATTTACTCCTATGATTATGCAAAAGCTGGCCTTGATTATAAAAACTGTTTGATGAGGATGGACTCCTGCAGACTCCTCTTCACTGAATTCCATTCAAACCAAAAAGTCACCACCCAGATGTAGGGGGTCTACTTGTATACAGCAGCTTGCAGGAAAGGACTTTCTCTAGGAAGCCTTCCCTCATAACTGACCTTCATCCTCCTCTAGGATGCAATCCAGGACCCATGCAAACATGTATGGTAGCAGTGCCCAACATCTTAGAAGTACTGAACAAGGAAGTAAGGAGATTTTTTCATAAAAGGGATTTTTCCCTCTTCCAAAAAAATGAGATTTTGGAATTTAGTTTTGAAAAAAGGAAAGTGAAATGTTGGCTTTTCACCCTTCTTTGGAATGCAAATAAATTCATTTCTCTTCCTAAAGCAATTAGCACATATCTCTCATGATACTACTTAAAATCTTCCACCCGAACAAAATTAAAGAAAACAAATTAAAGGGAGAAAGAAAAGATGCTTACAGAGAAAAGAGTCTCTTTAGAAATCTGTGGCCAATCCATTTGCAGCCTCTTTCAGGTAATTCAAGATGGCAGTTCCTCTGGCTATTGGAATTATGCCAGTATTTACCTGAATTTCCTATTTTCAAAGTTTGTGGCTGAACTTGAAAAGGACTTTTGTAAGCAAAAGCAGTTGACACTGTCCTCACTTGAGGTCAACACACCTCAACCTTTTTGTCTGGATTCAGTTCTGTGTTCATGATCTCAGTCCCATTGTGCATTTGAGCAATTACTGAAGTAACCCAGTAAGTTTTTCCCACTTATTCCATGTATCATATTTCATGGAAATGTGTGTGTGGATATAATAGGGGGGAAGCCTTAGATTCACCTGCAAAGCATAGTGGGGGGCAGGCAGCTGTTATGGCTCTGATTCTGGTCCCCCGCCCCCTTCCTCCCCCTTACTGTCAAGCAGCTTGACCTGGTGCCAAGCTGGGTGCAGAGTACAGGGAAACTCTGTCCCCTGCCCAGCCGATCAGCAGCGCCACCACCGCTGCATGGCCCAACAAGGGTTGCATTTCTGCATGCTGTGTTTCAGGCAGAGAACAGAGCCTGAGCAGTGTCTGACAGTCAGAGATTATGGGGAGTGGGTGGGAGAAGGGGTAAAGATTGTGGGGAGTGGGAGGATAGGCAGAGACTGTGGGAGCTGAGAATTGGGGAGATGCACGTGGCTGGGGGAAGGAAGGCTGCAGGGAGAAGTAGGGAGGAGCAGCGTCTGCGGGTAGTTCCCAGTCACTGCTGGCCATCACTGCCAGGTGTCTGCGGGTGGTTGCCAACTGCTGGTTAGTACTCGCCCAACCCTACCTTCCCCCTTCCTCCCCCCACTGCTGTGGCCACCTGCAAGAGCTCTCCACTTGGCCTGCCGCTGACACCACCTCAGCTACCTGCGGGAGCTCCCCACTCACGCCACTGATACCTGCGGGCAGTTGCCATGCCCCCCCAACCTCCAGAGGCATGCATCGTTCATGCGTGGAGGCATTCTTGAGTGAGGGCGTTTGCCATTGTTTTTGTACTTCCCTGTCTCCTTTGTGCTCTTATATATGGAATTCATTTAATACTCTCTGGATGCATCTACGTGCTCAATTAATATGACACAATAAACTCTGGAGCTGTTTGAGCCAGAATAAACTGCTCCCAGGTGCAGCATCTACACGTGCACCCAGAACAGCAATTTGAACTGGGGCAAAGCAGGCTCAGGCTGGCAGGGGGAACAGAGGATCAGCCCCAGGCCCCGGGTAGTGGTGTTGGGCAGCAGAGGGAATAGCAGGAGTCTGGGCTCCAGCTGACTGGGTTGACTGGACGCCATTTGCAACTGAAGCCACTAGCTACACATGCATTTAATTGCAGGTAAGTACTCTGTCCCTCCTTATGATGGAGTTAATAAGTTTACTGCACCCTAACACCAGCTCACATGTATATGGTGATGCTTTCCTACAGAGCTAATTAGTTTACTCTGCAGTAAAGTGCATGTGTACATGCACCCTCTGTTACTAATTCAATACTGTTTTATCTCTGTGGTCTAATCTGGTTTTTTTCTAATTGCTCTGGGTGTTGCTGAAAGAATAACAAATGCTGCTATTTACAATAAGATGAGGGTATTTCAATATCACAAAAAGATCAGCCATCCTGCATTCCCGTTGAGAAAATGCAACCTGCTGTTTCTTGCAGTGTGGTGTATAAGCTAAAAAAGAGACTTCCTTACTTCATCTCATTTCGTTTTTACACCTCTGGCAACTACAAAATGAGCATTGGTCTCCTCAGTGGCATTCCTCTATCTGTCATTAAGTCTATTTCTTTAGTTTAGAATCAAATTGTTCTACTCAAATGAGTTTGAGGTCTAAGGCTCCAAGAGAGAACTAAAAGAAATGAATTTGTTCAAATATTAGTTCCCTCAGGATATGCTGCTTTTTCCATTTATTATTATGATTTGTATTCCAGTAGTACCTGCGGGGGTTGTAGTACTCCATGTTTTACACCAGTGGTGCTAAACCTACAGCTAGTGAGCTGGATCCAGCCCCCAAAGTGACCAGATCTGGCCCACTGCATCCTCTTCCCTGCCCCAAGCCAAGCTACTGATCTCCTCTGTAGCCTAGAAGTCAGCTCTTTTCCTCTCTCCCACATATCTCCCTCTCCTCCATCTAACATTGGCAGCCACTTTCCTCACTCAATCCTACCCACCACCCCTACCAGAGGGGAGTGGTGGTCCATGGTGCAGCCAGGTTGCAAGCACCCAGCCAGCTGCTCTAAAGATTGAGCTCCATTTCTCTACATAAGCATATAATTTAAATGGTGGGTGGGAGAAAAGGAACATTATAGCCCCCAGGTAGGAGTGAATACACAGAGAAGTTAAGAGACAGATGTTTTAAGGTATGTGACTGCCTAAAGATTCAGATAAGAACCTAATGGGCTTTTCAGCCCACCTAGTGACCTACCTTCTATTGAAACCAAATCCCAAAGGTTTCTAAAAGTTTGGCCCAAGACCAAGCACCACCTTTCATGTCTTTCTTCTTAGTTTTATAGCAGAAACAATCTGCTCTGTGTTTTTTTTGCCCCAAAGGAATCCCCCACCTCCCCGCTCCCCTTCACTTGGTCAGATTCCATTTTCTGTGGCCATTTTACTCCTATCTGCATGGCTCTGTGCTCCCCATTCTTTTGAGGTCCAGCATCTAATCCTACTGGGCAAGGGGGGCTAGAAAGGAGCTTATTTTGGGGTCTATCCATACAGCTACTTCATTGACTGAAGGGGTAACTATCAAGCAACATGCAGGTTCCCTGTCTCCCAGTGGCTGAGTATAGTATCTGTACAACCTACCCTGCCTCTGCTGAGCTGGTTGTCAACAGAGTTCTCTTGCTCCTGTGAACAGGTTCTATATTAATCATGCTAACCTCATGTTCTAAAACACTTTCCAGCTCTCAGCTATAAATCCCTGTAGAGATCTGATATTCCTCTACCCTTCCTGAACAGAATTTCCACCACCACCTTCAATTTCTCAAGGTAGTAAACCGTTTGTTTAATCTCTTTGCTTTTCCATGACTGCCGGTAATGAAATGCTGGTCTTTCTGAAATAATTTCCTGACTATTTGCTAAGATTCATCTCCGACATTTCATTAAATATGATCATTTAACTGTACAAGTACAAATGTATTTTTAATTTAGCTTACTGCAGATATTATAGATGTGGGGAAATGAATTCCTATTGCTCTAGGACAAATATATCATTCACATATGAATGCCACAAAAGAACAAATTATTAAAAATTACTGAAACTTCCACAAAGATTTATATTTAACATTTTCATTTTCAATCTCAGTGCCAGGGAAACACATAGCGTATCACTATATCACACATGATGTTATGAAAAATGTTTGGACAATTTCACTGGGAGATCTTTAGCAACACTGCAAGCTTCATCTGTAGATTTTGTCCATAGTGGAGCTTGTGGTTTTCAGAAGCAAAAGATGCATTTGAGTAGGAAGTTTTAAATTATCATATAACCCTTTTACTGATCGGCTTGCCCTGATAATATAGGAAAACAGACTTTACTGTAATGGTTAACCCAATAGAAGAGAAATAGATGATGGTTTGTCTATCTTGCATACCATACATTCATCAAGTTTTTTATTTACTGATAAATCATGAGTCAATATTTAAAAAACATTAAAATAACCTTAAAATTGCTTATAGAGATGGGCCCAAATCCCAAGATTGAATTTAAACTCTCTTGAGCTTTATAGAAGGTTTTTTGCTTTGTACATGTCTTAATTTTGTGCTTAAAGCTAAATTCTACCCTTAAAAAACCAAAAACCTAATTTATTAATGATCATTTGTATTTATTGAATTTTGATATTAGGATAGCCTAATATTTGTTGATATTAGGTTTAATTTGCATTACCTAAAGTGCATTAATTCATGTAGAGAACTCCTATACACATACAGGGATGCTGCTCTGACACACTGTAGTTACAGTGCATCAGAGCAGACTCAATTAATCAAGTCTGCTGGAGTGTGGTAATTACTGCACTCCAGCAGACTCCAGTGTCACGTGTATTATTGTCCCCACACTGAAAAATGACAACGGGGCACTTTAAAGCTCGTTCAATGAGTTTTAGTTCAAAGTGCCCCACCACCATTTTTCAGCATGGAAACACTGATATATGTGACACTCCAGGCACTTTTAATTAGCACGGCTCTTGGAGCTGCACTAGTTAAAGCACCCCCGCCTCCCGGAGCAAGTCTACAAATGCCCATAGACATGCCCAGAGTTTAAATCAAATCATAGATTGATAGAGTTCATAGACATTAGGGCTGGAAGAGACTTTATAAGATCATTAGGTCCAGCTTCCTGCTCAAGGGGCAGGAAGTCAGCTAGGGTCAGAGGATCCCAGTAAGATAAGCATCCAAATGTTTCTTGAAAGTGTCCAGAGTAGGTGCTTGCACCACCTCTGGGGGGAGTCTGTTCCAGGCCTTGGGAGCTCAGACAGCAAAGAATTTTTTCCTTATGTCCAGCCTAAAACGGTCTTGCAGGAGTTTGTGACAATTGGACCTTGTCATCCCCTGGGGTGCTCCAGTGAACGTGCGTTTCCCCAGACTCTGATGCACACCCCTTACGTACTTATAGGCTGCCACCACATCACACCTGAGCCTGTGCTTCTACAGGCTGAAGAGTCCCATAGTTCTCAGCCTGTTCTCTTGCCCTCTGATCATGCATATGGCTCTCCTCTGGATTCTTTCAAGATTTTCCACATCCTTCCTAAACTGTAGAGTCCAGAACTGGATGCAGTACTCCAGCTGCGGCCTCACCAAGGCCGAGTACAGTGGGAGGATGACATCTTGTGTCTTGCTCAGTTGATGAAAGCCAGAGTTTTGTTCACTTTGCCAGCTGTGGTATTGCATTGGTGATTCCTATTCATCTTGTGGTAAATCATGCCCCCCAAGTCTGTTTCAGTTATGGTGCTAGTGAGTGTAGCATTGCCAAGCCTATAAGTGTCATGAGAGTTTTTATGCCCGAGGTGGACCACCTGACATTTCTCCATATTGAATGCCATCAGGTTTTCATCTGCCCACCTTGCAAGCCTATCACAGTCTGCCTGGATCACCAGCCTATCCTCAAATGTGGACACTCTTCCCCAAAGTTTGGTATCATCAGCAAACTTGGCCAGTCCATTTTTGACACCTGTGTCCACATCATTTATGAAGACATTAAAGAGTACAAGTCCTAGAATGGAGCCTTGAGGGACACCACTAGCCACCGAGTGCCATGTTGGTTCAGTTCCATCAACTACCACTCTCTGGGTCTGACCTCAGAGCTAGTTCCTCAGCCATTGAACTGTGGAGTAGTTGAGGCCACAGTTGCCCAATTTTTCCAAGGGGGCAGGGTTTTGTAAATAATCTATGGTCTATTGCACTATGGTCTGTTCCAAGATCTATGGCCCACTGCACTAAGGTATGCATAGACAAGAAATAAGGATGATAGTCCCTGCTTCTGTAGATCACAAACTATATGTCAGACAGGACAGAACACAGAGATGAAATTGGCAAATTGCTTGGGCTGAAAGAATGAAATCAGGTCAAGCTGCTAAGTAACAATAGTTTATGAACCTAAATACTCACTCACTCAGAAGTAAGGTAGTGAATATTTAAAGATGTATTGGGCACCTCCAGACAAGCATACATGTGTATTTCCCCAGGGAAAAACAGCAGTGGCACATGTTTGTGCCATTGCTACTTGTCCCTGGGGAATGCCCCTGCAGACATGCTCTAGCATACAGCAAATTGCCCTAGGTGGGGTAGGTAAGGCTGAGGCCAGCACCTGGCTTTGGCCCAGAAGTCTTACCTGAGGTTCTGGGGCCCTCTCAGGGCTCCAGCAGCAGCAGTCTGGACATGCAGAGCTTGGCCAGCAGCTGGAGTATGGCTCTGGCTGGCCAGGCTCCTGTTTCGGGTGATGCACTCTGCAGCAGTGTGCACCATCCCACTCATTTTAAAACTGATTTTTTTAGATACCGGGATTTTTGGCTCCGTGGTGCAAATATGCAGTGCAGAGAACCTTTTCATGTATGCTGCATTCATTTTACAGCACCTCAAAAAGCCTTTTGTCTGGACACACCCAATTAAATCCTACATTAAGTCCTACATGATCCAGCTAATGAAAAGCACTTATGTGGTAAGCTTTTTCTGTCAGAGAACACCTCTTCTATGTTTGTACAGGGCCTAGCACAATGCTCATTGTGCCTAAACACTACAGGAATAACAGTAACAGTAATAACAATACATCCTAGTGCCCCAATGTCATTGTACCAGGGAAAATGCATGTAAAGGTTATTACGTTTTCACAAAGTGTGTCAGCAGCCCTAACAGGAAGCCCAGCCTGGGCTAATTGCATTGTTGGCTATACCTGCCTAGAGGCTCTGTCTACCATCCCTACCTTAGTGAATGACTCCAGCTGGCTGCTAGTTCCCCATTTAGTTCCAACTGCAACAGCAGGCTGCAAGTCAGCTAGTTGTTCTTCTGAATGTTTGCTCTGCTAAGTGCCTCTGATCATGTACTGCTGGCTCTCTGACTCCTGATCCTATCTGCTCTGTCCCTGAACTTTGGCTTTTTGGATACTCCTCTTGAATCTGGTAACACAGTCTCGGAGTCTTGGTTCATCCTGATTTATTTCTTACTGGGTCTCAACCTTGGCATATCCTGACTTGTCTTGGCCTGTAGTTTGGATCCTGCTCTTCTCCAGTGACCCAACCATTAGGCAAGACTGCATATAACCTGGACCTTACAAAACGTAATGTTTATTAACCCTAACCCTAGAACCACTTTATTTTTGCTATTACCATCCCAAAAATGCAGAAGTAAACATTTGTGAAATAAATTTTCTGCCTTTCTCAAGAGAAATACTATGAAATACGGTAATGTTATGAGACATTACTGCAGTATAGTATTAAGGTTACAAAACAGTACTTCTACTGCAATTCAGTGCTTCTAGATATGATCTTAAAACTAAAAAGGGTTATTTTTCTATATTAGAAATTAACATAATCCTATTGTTCAACAAATAATGAAATAAATTTGTCAAATGTAGACTCAGCTTTTGTGCTTTGCCTAATTTCCATTTACTGCAGCAGAAGAGGAAGTAGATATTAGACAATATTAAATACTTCATTTACTTGGATACCACATGCACCATTTACCTAAAAAATCAGCCACCCCAAACTGGGGAACATGTGGGGAAGCTGATTTTCCTTTTCTGGAATAGAAGTGTGGAGATGCTAGGTGTGTCTGCATGAGATGCTAACTGCACGGTGGCCAGAAAATACTGTGTAGTAGCACATCAAAGCACAGACAGTGCTACTGCATCATATTATTAGGCTACTACACAGTAGTGTCATCAAAAAGACATCCACCAGCACTAATGCACAGTAACTCCAGTTACTGCATATTTATTTAGTACAAGTACTAAATAAATGCTCAGTAAAGACTGCACATTAGCATCTCTTGTAGACATGCCCACTGTGCTCTACTGGCTGCCAAAACGGCCCCTGCTTCTCTTCAGCCCAGCAAGCATAAGGAGTGGAGTCCAATATTAATTTTCTCACAGCTGCTCAAGAATCTACAGTAGTCATGGGCTAAGCACCTTACCTTGTGCCTGAAGCAGCAATTGAGCAGGCTCAGGGCAACTGAGCTGCCTCATGCAGGTTATAGTATGTCGATGAGGCCTGTGGTATGGACGCAACACTTTACTATTTACAGGAACTTTATATATAAAGAACTGCCTACAGAAAAGAAGTACCAGTCTTGCTACTGCCCATGCAAAAGTCTGGGACCTAGCCTTTTTGTCCTGCCACACCAAGAAGTTCCTGCCTCCTGGGATGCCAAGCTTCTTCCACGCCATATTTCCAGGCGAACTTACTCTGCCACAGTGGGCCATGACCCAGGAAACTCTTTTTCTATATTCTTTCTGCCAAAAAAAGGCCTGTGTCTTATTGAAGGGGGAAGGTATGTAAGAAAATGTGGTTGGGGTCCGAAAAAGGGAGCCACAACCAGTACTAAGAACAGACATGCCTGTTCTCCAGTTTCTGGATAGCATTGAGCAGCATAAGGGGCTGTATACATACCAGTATATGAACACATTCTCTATGCCAAAGCTGAGTCATGAAGGTACAAGGGACAGTTATACCAGACCAGGGGAATTCATGGTTGGTTAGATCAGGTTGCTTCCCAGGTCCTTTGTGCCACCAGAGCAATGCAAAAGGATCAAAAGCAGGAGGGAATCTGGGCCATGATGTTTTTGGGTCAACTTAGCAGGCTTCCACCTGGGCCCAGGGATCCACCCATATATACTTAAATCATTTGCAGGGTCAAAACCATAGTTCTCAAAAGGATAATAAGCATGGTTGTCCCAATGTTACCCCCCCCCACTTTCTTAAAGCATGGGACTGTAAGACTTGCATATAATGCAGTCTTTCTCAATCTTAGGCTATGGACAAATAAATTCTAGCCAGTTAAAAGGGGACAGGGACTTAACACAGAGCAGTTTCTCTACAGTAATTCTGTGTTATCCCAGGGTAAATGAAAGTTGAATTGGGCTAGCTTAGGCCTCAGCCCGTAGCCTTAGGGAGAACCAAAATAGCAGCTTTATTTATAGCCTAAAGAAGATTCTCCCCTTCATGGTTCCTTTCCTGGATTTTAAGCTCTTCTTTCCTTCCTTAAGCCTAGGGCAGCAGCTTCTCTTCCCACATAAGCCTAGGTTCCAGTGATTATGAACAGCCTCTTCACATTCAGACAGCCTTCCTCATGTAAATCCTTGCTTTCCATTGAAATCCACCTGTGTTGTCCTTACATGACTGTGATAGTTATCTCTGAATTTTGCTCTGAAAACCTAGGGCATGATTTTTTTCAAGAACAGGAGTCTCAAGTCAGACTCCTGTGGTAAACCCTGAAGGTTAACCTACATAACTGGCCTGATTATCAAAAAGTACTGAGTGCAGAGTGGTCCTGTGTACAGAAATAGGAAAATATAATTTTCCTGTGCATAACACGTTTCCAATAATCTATTTATTAAGACACTCTACACAACTCAATAAAAGCAAGGGGGAAATTAGGAAGGATAGGCAAAAGAAAAAAGGATATTTTTAGATCACAGTGTCAGATTCTTATTGCACATGTGCTAATACTGCTTTTTTGCTATGAATTAAGTTGTGCATAAATGTCATGATGGATATGGATTTATGATAGCACACACATTGCCTATTTTATTTGATCTATATCATAATCTGTAAAGGGGCAGAAATCTGATCTTGGTTCAAGTCAGGCTAATTTAAACCCCTTTGAAGTGAAATTGGTCATTCTTTCTATTCCCCCAATGGACATTTGTGAACAATCTCCCACAGGATTGTACATTGTTACTATCTGTTTAAGAGATGCCAAACACCAGAGCAGCAGAAACACAATATGGTCTCATTACTGTGGCAGGCAGGCAGAAATGCACAAAATAAATATGTAGCCCTGGTTGTACCTGCCACTTTAAGGGCCAGAAGGCAGCAGCTGGCAGGTGCCTGATGAGGGCAGCCATTTTAGATTCAGGGCTGCCCATATAAACAGGGTAGTTCAGCTGCAAAAGGCTAGGCAACAATCTTGCCTGGCTGGAGGGTTGGTGATATCATCTGGAGGTAAGGGAGGAGCTGTAGGGGATGGCTAGGAAGTTCTTGGTCCTGGGTATGACCTAAAACTGCACCCTGGTGGGGCTCCTGTGGTGTGGGAGCCCCCAGGAAATGTCAGACCAGTTACCACCTGGTGAGAGGCAGATTGGGGTGCCTTAACCCCTAGTCCCTGCAACTGGGTGGGTTACCCCTTGTTTTTGGAGGGCCCAGAGGGTGGACCCTTGGAGAGAGGAAGGGGACATAGACTCAATGCCTGTCTGAGCTTCCCCTGACTGGCCCATGCTGGGGCCAGGACCAGAAGGGTTGAAGGGCTGGGGGCCTGCCATGAGGGATGCCCAAGAGCTGAGGGCCTGGGGTCCTGACTAGCCTAGAGGTGGGCCAGGGCTAGAGAGCTGAAGGTCCTGGTGGGGGGGGGGGCCACACCTGGAAGGGGAAGTGGTTCAGAGAGCTATGCTACCCAATATGAAGGTGGATGAGACTGTCTGATGAAGATTCCAGGTTGGGGTTCAATCAGGAGGATTCTGGGGCCCAGTGTGGGGGCTGGTGATAGTGAGACCATCAAGATGCCATTTGCAAGGCTTGGGCTGTGGTGTAGGGGAGGAATGGAGCTGCAGATAGTGCCCCCTGGTGTTGGGGCATGAAATGGGCAGCCTCCCACTTAATTAACATCTATTAATTAATCAATTATAACAACAAGGTGTGGTGGACAAGAATGTGGGTGGTTGGCCCAGGAACAGGTGGGCGAGAGCAAAAGCCCCAAGCAGGGCCACAGCGAGAGCAGCCCCAAGCAAGCCCCCTGTTACAAGCCCATATGCTGAATAGCTGATTTGGGCATTAGAGCTTCAGAGTTAGCAACATGGATTCAGTTGATATTCCTGAGCATCTGGTGTCATGCCATGTTAAGCCCACCTTGAAACCTGATCTCCTTTTTCACATACCAGACCTGAAGCTTGTTGGTCTACTATAGATATCCAAAAAACCTAAGTAAAGGCCTTGAGATCAGGCCCAATGGCACTAATATATATTTCTTCATTCTGAAAAACAACTACAACATCAGTATTTTGCTGGACTGCCCTAAGGGACTTCATGTGAAATATGCAGACCCTTACCCATTATGAGACAGATACCGAAGTTTTTAAAGGAGTCTGTGCCAATTAGGCAACTCTGAACCAATTTAATTTTAAATGATATATTAGTTAATTAATTGTTTTCCCGTTAAAAATGGCAGCAAACTGCTACTTCAAGCCACTTGTGGACAGGTGTCTTTTGGTAGGCTCTTTTTTTCTTTCTTCCTCAGGTCTGGAAATAGTCACTTGGCATACCTAGCAGTCACTGTCCCTGCTTCTTTGCTTACTTGGTGCTTTGTTTGGTTTCCCCTTGTGCATCAGTATTCAAAGTTCTATCAGATGCAATCCCAGTTGCAATAAATAAAATAAAGTAAATTCTCTATTTTCAAAAGTTCATTTGCTACTTAGAATGGAGCTTGTGGCAGGGCACTATGTGTGTCTGCCACTTTAAGGCCCTGGAGCTGGCAGCCTCCAGGTGCCCAATGAGGGCAGACACTTTAGACTCAGGGCTGCCTATATAAACAAGGTAGTTTGGCTGCTGGAGAAGAGGCAACAACATTGCTGGCCTGAGTGCTGCCGAGTTTCATCTGGAGGTAAGGGAGGAGCTGTAGGGGATGGTAGGAGTCTCCTGGTCCTGGGTACAACCAGAAACTACACCCTGCTGGGAGTAGGTGGGCTGGTGGAGCTCCCACTGGTGTGGAAGCCCCCAGGAAATGCCAGACCAGTGATCACCCCAGTGAAAGGCAGATCAGGAAGCCTTAACCCCTAGCCCTCTCCTTAGGGTAGGTCATGGTACACCAGAGGTAGTTGTGGGAGTTTGAGACCCCAAGAAGGAGAGTTGGGACCAGGCACGGCTACAGGCCACCTGAGCCCACCTGTGGAAGGAAGCCGCCCCAAGACCCCAAGAAAAGGGGGCGTTAAAAGTACTGTGGAGCCCCCAGTGTGAGGGGGGGCCAGTGCTGTGGAGCCCTGTGAAGGGAAAGGAGGGCTCAGCTAGAATGCAAGAGAGCTGAGTCCTGACCCCAGTAAGTCCTCCAATGCTGGGAGGCAGAGTTTGGGTCAAAGATAACACCAGTAGTAGCACCATGACCTGCTGCCCAGGCGGGGAGTGAGAGTCCCCTGTGAGACCCTGAGGCACCAGTCGTGGTGTGAGGTACCCCAGCTCCCCATGTCTGTAAAGGAGGACCCAGGGAGGGGAACCCTGGGAGAAGAGTATGGGCATACAGCGAGGTCTGCCAGAGCTTCCCCTGACTGGCCCTGGCCCAAGTGGGGGCCAGGACCAGGATGGTCAGAAGGGCAAGGAGGCCCACCAAGAGGAATGCCAGAGGCCTGGGGTACCGACTGGCCTGGAGGTGGGCCGGGGATAGTGTGAGCTGAATGTCCCAGTGAGGGGACCGCACCTGAAGGGGAACTGGTGGCAGGGAGATGTATGGCCCAGTATGATGTTGGCAGTGTCCACCTGAAAGGAGGAACTCAGGTGGGGTCCTACAGCAGGATTCTGGCGCCCATCATGGGGGACTGGCGCGTTTGAAAACATGATGTCATCAGTGAGGCTTGGGCTGTGGTGTAGAGGAGGAATGGAGCCACAGATAGCGCTCCCTAGCAGTGGGGCAGAAAACGGGCAGCCTCCTGCCTAATTATATCTATTAATTAATCAGTTAAGACCAAGGCACGGCAGACAAGAAGGTGGGTGGTTAGCCCAAGAACAGGTGGGCAGGCCTCACGGAGATTGGCCCCAGTAGCCCCCCTGTTACAGAGCTAATAGAAAAATTGTTTTAATATTTGACCAGGCAAATTATGCCAGCCAGCTAGTCGGTGTTTTAATTTTATGTGCCCCGGGCTTAAACAACACCACGTCTACTTAAAAGCGCTAAGTGTTATGGTTCTGCTCCTGTTACAGCTAGTGATATAGAGTCATGTTAGTGTGGATGTGCGTGTATATATTTTTAGTGGGAGGTAAAGGATAAATCAGAAGGTGATTCAGGGTAGCAAAGTTTTCATTAAATAAGATGATGTCTGTGTATGTGTTTGTGGGCTAAATGAGCAAAGGTGTCACTAAGAATCAAAAGTTTAGGGTCTGTTATTCCCACTAATGCAGCATGATCTTGAATGCAGTATGTCAAAAGCTTCAGAATCGCCAAAAGGACAATCCTAGACTGGTGTGACATAGCACACAACCAGTTGCAGAGCAGAACTAAATAAGGTACTCGAACAGAGCTGTAGATACATATGAATAAACAAACACTTCTGGATGTTAATCAGGATGCAGTCTCAAAATGCTGTGGTTTTATTTTATGGGGGTGCAGCATGCAGGCACAGGCTAATGCGATAAAGGTCACCAAATTGTCTAACTAGGTAGAGCACATGTCATACATGTTCTGACTATAGACTACAGCATCAGACTGAAGTGTAATTACAACATATTTCCAAAAGCTCAGTCACCCTGTATGTTAAGCTCAGTCACTGCATACTCTTTATCTTAATAGACAGCACTGGCAAAATATTCCATCGACAAACAATGTCCTGTCCCAGTACTGTAGTTTTACTGACTGTGTAACTAGCCCTTTAAAGTGTTTATATGTAGGACTCCCTTCAGAAGTATGGCTGGAAATGGGACTTGGAGTGACCAGCAGCTTTCATGCTATGACTAGCAGTCTGATCCAAGTTCTCTTTTAAGAGATCCGTTTGTCATCCCCTACTTGCTAGGAAGTGCTAAAATAATCTGAATACTTCTGGTGTTACTCCCAGAAAATGGCATGGTATTTTATAAGCTTCATATCAGACCATAACGACTAATAACAGTTATAGGAGGTGATACCTCCTATATATTACCTAAGGGGACAGGCCCAATAGAAAGGAGTGAATTAATAGTCTTAAACGGATAAGATGTTGGACCAGTGATCAGAACATCCAGGTTCTACTTCTGGCTGTGTACAGACTTCCTGTGTGATCACTGGCAACTTGTTATTCTCTCTGGGCCTGACATTCCCCATACTTGCCTGTTAAGAAATTTACTGTCCTGCCTCTGACAAGTGGCT
This sequence comes from Crocodylus siamensis, assembly GCF_052110815.1. NCBI lineage: Eukaryota > Metazoa > Chordata > Crocodylia > Crocodylidae > Crocodylus > Crocodylus siamensis. The sequence continues at coordinate 128,620,789 of NC_143397.1, read as the reverse complement.
ACCTCTCAAGAACATTACAAGGCTCCATTCAGTAAGATGTAGATAATCTCCACATGAGAAACTAATTTAAGTTAAAACTGAGCTACAACCCATCTAGGAGCCAATGAAACATTTATCCGGAATGGTTTAGAAAGAAATGATCCTATGTCAAGCAGTCATTTGGACTAGATAACCTCCCCTGGTCCTTTCCAGCCCTGTTTTTCAATGCTTCAAATGAAATGCAGATTCTGGCTGAAATATCCTTTGTATCCCAGGACATTTTGTAAGCTCCCTATTAGTGGTGGGTGAAGTTCCACCAGAGATGACAAAGGGCATGTCTACATGTGCTTTTACGTGTGCCTAAACTTAATCCACATTTGCCTAATGCGCTTTAAGGCAATTTAGGCACATTAATATGGTGTACACATACTCAGCATTAATGCGCCTTAGTATATATATGTATGTGTCATAGTGCTTTAGCTATTTGCACCCAAATTTGATACCTGCTTTTGTCTATATGCCCAAAAAAAGAGCAGCGCTAACATGCAGACTAAGATCATAGTAGGGGAAAATTAGTAAAGAAGACTGAGGACTAAACTGAACTTACGCTCTTCCCTAATGTTAAACAAGATTTTGTGACCTCCAGACCATCATGAGTTTTCTGCCCACTTACATTTATAAATCTTAAAAAGCTTTTTTTTTTCTTTTCCTTTTTTTTGGTGGGGGGGGGGAGTGCTGGGGAGGAGGAGCGGATGACAGGAAGGACAATTGCAATTACTTACATGACCAGACTTGTCTGAGAAATCTGTTATCATCACCAAACAGAGGGGAAACTTTTGTACCAGCATCAAAGATTTAATCATTCAACAGTCACACTTCCAAGTCCTTTGTTTTAGATAGGGCTGAGAGGAAATACTGTGGGGGGAAAACAGATAAATTTTGCTAACAGCTCCTGGTAAAACAGCAAAGAAGCTATTTTAAAAGCTATTTTAACTTTGCTAACCATAGCAAGTGTCCTTCAGGTCCTGAGTATCAAGTGATCTGGTAAATTGAAATGACAAAGTGCTTTTTAAGGAGCACAGGCAGACAAGGTTCTTTGGATGAATCTGATATCTTTTATTAGATCAACTTAAATAGTTGGGGAAAAAAAGTTTAAGCAAGCTTTCAGGTTTAAAAACCCTTCATCAGGCTGAGGAAGTTTCTGCAGTTGGTGTGTGCTTTTCCTGGATGGAATGAAAAGTAAAGAAGCCAGAATCTGGGCTGGTATGCATGCAAGATACTTCTCTTTGTATTTACTATGGTAGACTTTTCCTCTCGTCTCTTTTTATTTTTTCTGGAAATCCTGTTAATCATTAGTTTTCTCAGAAACAAGCAAAAATGACCAAAGATGGTATAGGTATGCCTATTGACTCTAAATACTCTGCTCCTGCCAATTTTCTTTCCTTAAAGGAAAAAGTGACATGAAATAATTATCCAGTATCACTCTCTACAGATAGGTTTTTTACTATGGACACAGCAGCTGGGTGGTCCTACAAGAAGTCCTGTTAAAGTAGGAGCTGGATGTCTGTATACAACTAATTAGCACTGATACTCTGCAGAGACAACAAACTGCTTCTGAATGTACTAAATTACAGAGCACCAGGTAAATGAGACAGATGGCCTGGTAGCTAATGCACTAGTGGGACTCAGAAGATGTTGGTTCTACTTCTGCTTTTTCCATATACTTCCTGGGTGATCTCAGGAAAGATACATAAATGCAGTTTCTCCATCTGTGACAATGAGGAAGGAAATAATATTTATTTCTCTGAGATCCCTGACAGATGTTATATTTATTGCACTATTAACATGATAATTGTGTGATAAATTGTAACCTGCTTTGACTGATTTATTGCATGATAAAATGGCAAACCATCCGCAAAGATATTCCACTTGCTGGAACATTTTTGTGACTAGTCTGCATGGTACTTTAATTTGACAGGTGGCATATTAAGCCATGCTGTGCAACTGGGCATCAAGCTGAATGGTGGGGCTTTAAAACTACTGGGGCACAGGGAAAATAACAGGCTCCCCTAACACTGACAAGTTCAAAGCTTTGCTGTGCAAGCAGTTGACAGAATAGCCTCTGATTGCATAGTAACCCTAAATTTGATGAGGGTGACAAATTTTATTGAAAAGACTCTGCTGAAGAACATTTGTCCCCCAAAATGCAGTTTGGGGTCAACTGACACTATTCACAAATTCAAGCCAAATTTACCAAATGGCTTCAGCTGAAAAAAATGTTGGAAAAATCAAATAATTTCATTTCAACATCTTCAAAATAAAACATATCATCTTTTTATTTGAGTGAGATTTCTCAACTAAATATACATAATGTAACTTAAACATTTTTAAAAAGCAAAAATAACCATGGAAATGCAACGAAAGATTTTGTTTCAAGGCAAATAAAATGCTTTGTTTGATGAAAAATGAAATGTTGGTTTTGTTTCATTGTCATTTGTAGTTAACCCTGAATTAATATTGCCCCTAATTTATTGCTTGGCCAGCAGTACTGAGAAACAGTTTACATACCCTTAGTTATACTTACCAGGGTATTTTTTTTAGGTTCTTGCCCAAAGGGTCTGTTTTTAGCATGGAACTGTCTTGGGAAGACTGGGCCTAACATCAGTGGAACAAACAACTGATTTTGCAGAACAAAGCTGGGCTGTAGCTGAGCTAGTGGAGCTGCTTTTGTGAAGTGAGGTCTTGGTGGTAGCAAGTATGAAGGAGCCAGTATCACAGAGCCCATCCTAGTTGTAGCAGACATGGTTAACCTGACTTTGCAGAAACCAGCTTGGCAGAACAGATCAGGGATGGGAGCTGCTGATACGAACTCCAGAGAACTAATCTGGATGTGGGGAGGACCCACCCCTTCCTGTGCTTACTTGACCCACTAAGTCTAGGACTGTCTTCACTGAATTGTTAGCTTAAGATATAATTCAAAATTTTCAACTAACCTGACTCCTGTCCACACCCAAAAGTGTCTAGCTCAGATTAAGCTGTGCTTTAAATTTAGATTAGCTGGGCTGTTGAGTAGGTGAGTTGAAGGAAGCAACAAACTGTTTTACAACTGCGAACTGCTAATCTAATAGCTCCACAAATTCAAGGACTTGACGCTGCTAATCAAACCACTGTGTAGCTGGAGTGTTATTTTGCAGACTTTTTTCTTTAAGAGTGTGTGTGCTCCGGTCACTGCTGTGCCTATAGCTCATGTAGACATTTCTGAAGTAGTTTTAAACTATGTAGATGCTAGATTGCCTATGTCTTATTTTTGTCACCATGTAGTTACTGTGTGGTTCTTTTGTTGTTGTGGTTGTTCTCCCCCCACCCCCAATAAATATTATCATGTTCTCAAGGACTTGACTGTTTGCAAGTAAGAAACATATGTGTCAGTGAATGTGGTTCTGTGTGTTTGTTTTAAGGGTCAAATCCTGTTTTGTATCAGAGCTGCCTAAATGAGACTTGCAATGAATTCAGGTTGGGTATTAGGATGAACTTTCTAACTCTGTGAGCTTCTCCAGGTTGCATGGAAACTCTGTTATTGGAAATTTTTGATTGTATGGTAGACAAACACTTGTGTGGGACAGTTTAAACTAGTATGATCCTGCCTTGAGCAGAGGCTTGGATAAGATGACTTCTCAAGGTCCTTTCCAGCTCCACTTGCTTCTGAATGCCAGATAGGGTCAAACCTGTTGGCTGCTCCACAAGCTACAAAACTTAAGTTTGGGCCATGCTTCCATTTTGGACTGCAGAGTTCCTTACACACAGATTTCATAGATTTCATAGACATTAGGGCTGGAAGGGACCTCGGGAGATCGAGTCCAGCCCCCTGCCCAAAGGGCAGGAAGTCAGCTGGGGTCATAGGATCCCAGCAAGATAAGCATCCAATTTGCTCTTGAAGGTGTTCAATGTAGGTGCTTGAACCACCTCCGCTGGCAGACTGTTCCAGACCTTGGGGGCTCGGACAGTAAAGAAATTCTTCCTTATGTCCAGCCTGAAACAGTCTTGCAGGAGTTTGTGACCGTTCGACCTCGTCATCCCTTGGGGCGCTCTGGTGAACAGACGTTCCCCCAGATCCTAGTGGTCACCCCTGATAAACTTATAGGTGGCCATCAGATCACCCCTGAGCCTGCACTTTTCCAGGCTAAGGAGTCCCATGGCTCTCAGCCTGTCATCGTAAGATCTGTTTTCCTGACCTCTGATCATGCGTGTGGCTCTCCTCTGGACTCTCTCAAGCTTCTCCACATCCTTTTTGAATTGTGGAGCCCAAAACTGGACACAGTACTCCAGCTGCGGCCTCACCAAGGCCGAGTACAAGGGGAGAATGACGTCCCGGGATTTGCTCGAGAAGCATCTATGGATGCACACCAGCATTTTGTTCGCTTTACTAGCCGCAGCATCGCATTGCAGGCTCATGTTCATCTTGTGGTCAATGATGACCCCCAAGTCTCTTTCTTCTGTAGTGCTAACCAACGTAGCACTGGCGAGCCTATAAGGGTGCTGCAGGTTTTTCCTCCCAAGGTGGAGAACCTTGCATTTTTCGGTGTTAAACAACATGAGGTTCTCGTCTGCCCATTTGCTGAGCTTGTCCAGGTCAGCCTGGATCACCCGCCTATCTTCTGGCGTGGATGCTTTGCCCCAAAGTTTGGTGTCATCGGCGAACTTGGCCAGTCCACTCCTGACTCCAATGTCCACATCGTTAATGAAGATGTTGAACAGTATGGGTCCAAGGACAGAGCCTTGAGGGACCCCACTGGTCACAGGGCACCATGATGAGTGACTGCCATCAATCACAACCCTCTGGGTCTGACCACGAAGCCAATTTCCCAGCCAGCGGATCGTGGTGGAGCCAAGGCCACAACTGGGCAGTTTGGCCAAGAAGTGATCATGGGATACCAGATCAAAAGCTTTTTTGAAGTCAAGATATATGACATCAATCTCTTCTCCCTTGTCCAGGTGATAGGTCACCTGGTCATAGAAGGAAATGAGATTGGTCAAACAAGACCTACCCGCAACAAACCCGTGCTGGCTATCCCTTAGACTGTTAGCCTGGGCCAGTCCCTCAAGGATGGCCTCCTTAATAAACCTTTCTAAGATCTTCCCCAGGATAGAAGTCAGGCTAATGGGCCTGTAGTTAGCCGGATCCACTCTCCTCCCTTTCTTGAAGATCGGCACCACATTGGCCTTCTTCCAGTCTTCGGGCACTACACCAGAGCGCCAGGAGTTTTCAAAGATCCGTGCCAGGGGCTGGGCTATGATGCTCGCCAGCTCCTTGAGTACCCTGGGGTCCAGATTATCAGGGACGGCTGACTTGAAGGTATCCAGCTTCTCAAGGTGTTCCTTCACGAGGTCAGCATTGATGGAGGGTAGGGAATCCCCCTCACCCAGATTTCCCTGTCCCATAGCAGGCATGGGCATCCCGTGTGACTGATGAAAGACTGACTGATGCAAAGTACCTATTTAATAGGTTGGCTTTTTCCTGGACGTCAGTTGTCAGTTGCCCCATTTGGTTTAGATACTTGAGTTTCTGCACATGTCCAGAAGCCAATTTAATAATCTAGGTGCCAAACTCCCACCTAGCTCCACCATGATCCAGTTTGTTTTCCTGGAATTGCATAAATCCTGGGAGGATTTATATAATCCATTGGACCTGTTTGGAGAAGATCTTAACTTCAAGCATGTTGATGCAAGTATCTCAAAAACAAGAAGAAGGTGATTAACTTCCCCCACATGCTTGCCTAATAACCTAGGCTGCCTATACACATGCTTAGAGGTGGAGGGGGTGTGGGTGCTCTAATTAAAGCAGTTCTAGGACAGCTGCCCCAATTAAAATGCCTCACCAACATGTGTATGAAGCCCTCCCTCCTCCTCCCCCTTCCCCCATTTCAAAATGACCATGGGGCACTTTAATTAAACCTCATTGAATGAGCTTTAGTTAAACACCCCTGTGGCCATTTTGAAATGTGGGGGTGGGGGGGCTATGACAAACAGCCTATGCTGGAGTGCTGTAATTAGAATGCAATTAACTGAGTCTGCTCTGATGTGCTCTAACTAGAACATGTCAGAGCATATCTATAGACACCCCTAGTATTTTGAATACTTGCCCAGAAAGTGGAAGAGCTGGGCTATAGGTTCTCCTTAGCTTCCAGGGATTTAGATCAGCACCTCCCATTTCCCAGGGAAGCATCCTAAACCCCAGGTTATAGAATAGACTGGGGCAGGCAGTAGAGTAGGCTGGGAAGCAGGGCCCCTGGGCAACTAAGGGTGTAGAATGAGGGAACTGAAGGAGAACAAATGAGGGGGAACCTGCCCCAGTAGCTGAAGTTCCTGGGAAGGAGAAGTCCTGGTTTCTGGGTCTTGGGTTATTGCTGTTTCTTAATGACTCTCTAATATAAAAGGAGTAAGGGTTCTTGGAGCAGGAACCTTCTTTTCAATAGCTCATTCCTCTGGGCTGCCCACTCTATTTCCTATTCTCCCCTGCCAGTAGTATCTGCACTGTAGATATATATACCCTCTGTCTTTTATATTATTAACTCTTTGGGCAAGGACTATACAGTACTGTATGTGCTTAAAAAATAATTGGTACTAATAATGATGAAGCACTTACGTGGGAGATTCCATACAGCAGATCTCAGGCAGAAATACAACATATGTCGTAGATGTGTGTTGTTGTATTTCTCATTGACTAGCATAGAGCTAGATCCTGAACTACTAAAGTCAATGGGGAAAAGACATGGTCATATATAATGAAATATGGTCTTGTCTTAGATGAACTGCAGCACCTACAAACTCAGCAGGGATAATTTGGTATAGTTCCACTGAAGTCAGTGAAGTTAACTTAAATCAGCTGAGGATCTCACCCAGTGTTGACTTCAATGGATATTGTACAAACTTGGCATTTTTCAGAACCAGCATCATGCTTCAGAGATGATTTTTAGATACTGACCATCAGTGAAGGTACTTTTTCACAACAGTTCTTCAGCACCAACAATATTGGTTTTATTGCACCATTGTCTTCTAACACTCTCTATGAAGCAAAGAAGGAATACGTTAGAAGACTTTTGTTTAGTTATTTAACAACTTGTCATCTGACCATTATTATGGCATATGGGGACATCTTGAATACACAGAAATATCAATGTATGACTCTGCACAGTAGGCAGTAATTCTAACCCTTTCCTGATTAACCATCTGCCCTCTAAGAAAGAAGTTAATGAAGTAGGAAAAAGAAAGACAGTTTCTGAGTCTATTAAACGGATTCAGCAAAGACTTTGTGAAAAGTTGCAGTCTTGCACTGTACTCGTATGCCTAACAAATTCAAACTGAGACAGACTGCCAGATGCAATCAGTTTCAGTGAAGACATGATGTGCAACTTGGCTTGTATTTATTTGTTTTTCCCCCACCATTTGCAAAAGTTTTCTCTTTGGGACTGGTAGCCACTGTTACTCTCAGTTCCTTGAATAAGATTTGATTTAAAAAGTAAACTGCCATATTGTTATTATTATGATTATAAGCACTTGTATATGTACTTTAAGTCTTGTGTTTTCAGATGCCTTTAATGTTTGAGGTAAAACTGAAAATCAAATTCAATACTGGATTATTTTGCAACATGGGAAACATGGTTTTTAATGCATCCATTTGACTACTGTTAATGTTATACAGTCAGGGTTATCTGACACTTGACTTTTGACTTGATTTCTGTTTAGTTCCTCTTTACAAGCTGTATTGCCGTCATTGATCATCTGTTGGTAATGAAAAATCACAAATATACTTTTGTACAACTCTATCAATATATTGTACTTTCTTGGTTTTGAGCAATGCTGTCCTTGGAGTTTAAGCTGTTGCTCACAGACTTTTATGCATCCCTGATTCAGTTAGTCTGTACGGTGCTTATCTTGTTCTCTTTGTTTTCAGTCTCATTAAAATTTAGTGATGATATAGGCCCAATAGTACACCTATTGGATTCTATACTAACCTCCCTGGGCTTCAGGATGTCCATATTGAAGAGTTATACATGGGATTTCTATGCCAATGTGTTTTCTGATTAGTCTGTCTTCCTCCTGTCTCATCCATCTCTCCGGCAGTGCATTTGCACTGTGTCCATAATTATCGCATCTGAACACTGAAATATTTATCTCTGTGGCACAATTTTTGCTGTTGTCTCAGTAAGAAAATGTCTTGTTTGCAATTGCATTGCCAAGAAAGATAAGTTAAATAGATCAAACCAAGAAGATCCAAGTATAACTGTCTCATGCAGCTTTGTGGATAAAAAATCAAACTAAGCATTCCAATCCAAGCCACACAATAAGATGCCATAGAATGACTTTTGGTATATTTCTGGATCAGTTAATCAAGTGCTTTCCTCTTTAAGAGAGTTAATGACACAATGGCCAATGGCTTTATCTGTTGTCAGTCTTATAGCTATAATTGTATGTATTCCAGTCTACTTGCCTACATCTTTGTATCATCTCTTCCCTAGTCAACTGCTCTGACTCTCACTTTCACTCTGTTTTCCTTGGCACACAACTTTCTATTATATCCTTTTCTAGGCTATGTCCATCTGTTTTTAGAATGTGCCCATTGTATTTCAGTTTCTCCCCCTCCCCTCAACATTTGAATCAATTCAAGCTTGGTTTTGATCAAGCACCAATTTTGTTTGAACTCTTGGAAACACTGATTGTCCTTTTGTAGCACATGACAGAATGATTGTGACACATTTCTTAAATATTATTAAATGCATTATTTTTTTTCTGTGCATTTTCATCCCACTAAATAATCTGCTACAAGGGGAGGCTTCAGAGTAGATGGTGGTGTGGTTTTATACCACTGTATAATGCAGTGAGCTCTCCCACAGGCCTAGAAGCTTTGGTCCCCTGCAGAGTCTACACAGCAGAAACTGAGTTCAGACCATGGCACAGACGGGGGCTAAGTATGGCTGGAGCCTCGGGGTTAATGTGGGACACTCAGGAGAGCTGGGCAGAGAGCAGATTTAGAAAGTGAAGGAACCCACATGACACTCCAACCTGTACACCAGATATATACCACATCTGATATGATGTGGAATGCTAATTCTAGGTTAAAGATAATACTTATATTCTTTACTGAAAGGAAATCCTACAGAAGATAGAGATTTGGATTAATTAAAATTACAGTATTTCTTTCTTAATTGGGGTTTCTCTCACATGTACAACATCTGGCTTCCAACATACACTCTCCTCTGGCTTACCTTAACTTAATAAAAGGGGAAGGGGGCCTTTGGCGGGCTAGTACATTGGCACAAAATCACAATGTGTCTCAGGAACAAAGGAAAAAATGCAAAAGAAAATGAAAGCAGGCTTCAGATATAGGAGGGACCTATCAAGTAGAGATATGAAAGAAAAATAATTGGAAGTAAGGGACTAAGTTTTCTCAGTGATATTTCCAACTTGAGCATATACGCATATACTGAAGACAAAGATGACATCCAATAATAATGTTTTGCTGGAAAGGCAGGTCTAGGTCATTTCAGCATTCAGGCGGGTCAAATCTGATTGACTGTGACAAACAGTGCTGAGTAATTGCTCTAATCACTACAGTAGGCACTGTACCTTGGCCCAATGAAAAAAATGATGCAATAACTGGCTTCAGAGGCTTGCCACCCCTTCAACCTGACATCTTTGACAGCAATGTATTCATTTTAATGGGAGGATTATTTGGAGTTACTGCTTTTCAACAGGGGAGAGATGAGAGGGAGCCCAATGAGTTTTTCTAAGTTGGCTGTAGATAAGGGCCTCATTAAAGTGCTCAGGAGTACTTATTTGCAGGTTGACTTGCTGTGATGATCAATTGGTGGAAAACTATAACAATGAGAAGCGCAAAAACATGTCATAGAGAATCGGCTGCAGGTCTGTGCTTCTAATAAGCAGCGAACAATTAGGACAGTGTGTCATCAAAACTTTCATGTCAACAAAGCAACGCATTTACTTTAAATGAGACAAAGTCAAATCTACTTAAAGGAAATGGAAATAGGAACATTCCTCCAAACTGCATGCTACATTCAGGCTGCCAGAATTTTAAAAGGATGCCTGGTAAAAAGGTTCATTTTGGCTTAACCTCCTCCACTTCACTAGATTATTTCCTTCTGCCTGTTTACCTGCCCTCCTGCACAAACCACTTTCCATGCAGTCTTTTTTGTCCTGGGAAGCAGGAAAGGTTTGATCAGTGATTCCTGTGTCATCTATTGAAGGGTGTTTTCAGAATGACCACTTGAAAAGGGGCCATTCATTGGCTAAAGCCTGAAGGACCTGTTATTTCAGAAGATCTCAAACTATATCGCCCCTACTCTTGTCACTGCTTGGGGCCTGTGGATGTAAAGAACATTCACAACTGTGTGTACTCTGCAGGGGCTGATTTACACATTAAGTTATTGGCATGCATCTGGTTTGCTGACTGCCACAAGGTATGTCCATCTAGCAAACAGCATACAATACATGATTTGTTATTTTTCCTGCCTGCTCTTAGTATCAAAACCGAACACTGGGTTTGCTGGTATACGCTCTCCAGTGTTTCATCTGTAAACACTAAGCCAGTTGTCACTGAAATACATAATGTCTCCATCTGCTGTGACAGTTAAAACATTTAACACATGGGTGAGTACCCTCTGGCAACTGACACTTGGCAAGACTGGCCTCCCTTAAAAATATGATGTTCTTCAAGGGGAAAGAGTACAATAGATAATGCTAAGTAGATGTAAGTGAAAGAGATGCTGCCAAACACTTTGTCTTTGTGTATCATAAATTTAGTGAAGGTGTTGGTCAATTTGAGTTTCAGGAATTGGATGGAGCTACTGAGGCCCTTCAGGGAGGGGGTGAGACAGACAGAGGCAAGAGTTTTTACAGAAAAATGTGAAAGAAGCAAGGGATGGGAGTTGACAGTCCTGCAGACTGAAGTCCTGTGATTAGTTCCAGGCATCAGGTAATACACATTTGGTACATCATCCTGTTGAGGTGCATCAGCTTAAATCTGGAGGGACTACTACTGGGGACAAGATGGTCACATGCTGTCTATGCTCTTTTAGGCCTCCGGTTCTCTGTCAAACCTGCCAACAATGGTGCCAATGACAATGTGTTTGGTGATGGTTTTGAAATGGACATACGTAGGAGGATGCTTGTACTGACCTAACACTGTCAAACTTCTTTGCCTCAAGCACCAAGGCAAAATATATTACTTTAGTCAAATTTTTAGGTTTTAATTAGAAAGAATATATCCAAATTTGTCTTGTTGATTTCTGAGTCCACTGAGCATAGGTATCCCAATTCAAATCTTCAGTAGAAAACCCCCACACTCTTTAAAAGTCTGCATGCCTATGAGAATCTTAAGGGACTAGGTTTTGCTATGAGAACTTGGTACTTCTTGAATTCAGCTGAATCTCAATTTCAGTACCACTGTCTATAATTTGTTATGCACATGGTAGTTTTCAACTCCTGTCTTAAAATGCTGCGTAATGTCACTGTGCTGCTTAAGCACTGCTGTGTTCCACCATCTAGGATAAGGATATGCTTTTGGGGTGGACAAAATTATCTATAGCCCATTGTATAGATACTTAATTCTTTCTCTGTTGTGTATATAAAATTTAACATCTGCCAGACCTTGAACCATCAGGCCATGCATGCATGCGTGTGCGTGTTCATGCGTGTTTTACATCCACAGTGGGCCTGATGATTCAAGGGCTGGCAGTTTGTGTTGTAACTTCTGTTGCTGTAATGTGGACATGAAATTTACTCTTTGTTTTAATAGCATTTTGTACTCACTTTGCACAGATGTAAATGATCAAGTAGTATTCAACCTATTGGATAGCCCAACGGAGAATCGGGTTCTCTGGGCTTTATCCTAAAAATGTGTCAAATTTCCACTCTATACAACTGAAGCATGAGGCACAAAGCTATCTTTCTGCCTCCATCCCCTTCCCAGCTCTTTGGTTGACTTGGGCCTGAAGTATTATTCCATGGCCATGTCTACACAAGACGCTGACTACTCAATATCTCATTACTACTGTGCAGTAGTGTTGCATGACATGACGTTACTGCACAGTCGTAATGAGCTACTACACAGTCAGCATCATCTAAAAGCCATTTGGGGATGCTACTGCACAGTAACTCCAGTTATGTATGTAAGTACTAAATGACTGCACAGTAATAACTTTGCAGTCAGCATCTCATGTAGACGTGGCCCATGTAATTTATAGCAGTGGTTGTACATGAAGACAAACCAGCACTCTACACTACCACTTTCCACCTTGATTCATCACGACAGGATATAGATCTAGCAACACCAGCTTTAGGTTTTCCCTGTATCAGGAGGAATACTCTGCTGCTCCCATTATGGTAACGTTTTGGCTGCTTGCTCCTGCTTTAATGCTGCAAACAGCCAGAGCTGGGCTATAGGACTGAGCCTTATGGTTAAAATTTCTTCCGTCTGAATTAACGTCTTGAAAATGCCTCAGTGTGTGGGTGTGAGAGAGTGTCAATGGCTACAAGTCTATGGGAGTAGTACCTGGGAAAGGCTTTATATGGTTGGGAGACTAGTTACATTTTCCTTCTATCATAAGTAATTCAAGAGCCTTGTATTTGAATGAAATGACAAGCACTTAATACTGGAGCTAAAAAGATGGTCTTAAGCTACCTGGAGGAATCCCAGTTTCATTTTTTTATGATATGATCATGAGGCTGTCCTTGTGTAAATGTCTCTTTGACAGGCTTTAAGGGACAAGTCAGTTGACAAGACTTATTAAGCAATGCTGAATGCATCTCTCCTACATGATATCTACTCAAGGTGGATATTGGGCTTTACCAAAGGAAGAAAAGGAGGGAAAATGAGAAGCTGTAGAAGGCAGAGCCCATTTGGGAGAAAGAAAAATAAGACAAGGAAGAAAGTAGTGAGGGAGTGGAAAATGTCTGGAACGTGGTTTTTAAAAAGGCCTTCAGAAGGGTGCTTAGGAAAAAATGATTTGCCGAAATCATCCACTTAATGAAACAACACACATCCTGTTTCACTGGTGAGGGCTGGAGGAATTCAGAAACAGGACATGGCCACTGTGAAGAATCAGCTCAAGCAGCTGCTTACAGAGGGATATTTTAAGAGCCCACAGTGATGTAGCATGATTTCAGTGCTCATCAGAATTTCTCAGTCACAGTACGTTTCAGGGCTATTCACCTTTAGGACAGCCTTCTTGTTACTGGGCCATTGAGTTGGGATCTCCAAACCCTAGAGCGAAGCACAGAAGCCAAGCATCGTTCACCTCTGACATCACTGTATCTATAGCAAGTCGCTTTCACTTGGAAAGAATATTTGCAAAACATGGAACCTCTTCAATTCATTGAGGATATAAAATTTTCTTCATTAGGGCTGAAATGTTGTTTGAGTGAAACTAGCGTAATGAATAACTCCACTGGTTACATTGAAAACACGGAGGCAAATTCTTAGTTAGCAGAAAGTGGTGTGGTTCCATTGCCTTTGGTTTGTATCATCAGGGATTTGGCCCATGATCTCAGCAGCAGTTTTCCAGATTTACAACGGGGTGACAGGTGTTCGAATCCAGGCCGGCAGGTCCGCAGAATGCTTAGAATTTTAATTGTGAAATTACTGGTGTAGGGGCATTATACCAAAATTTGATTATAGCTGCTTCTACAAGTGTAACACTCTGTAGGAAAATCAATCCTGTTTCCGTAATGAAGAAAAACAAGTAATTTTCAAAAGGAAATATGATTATACATTCACAGTTTAGGTTGAAGAAACAGAAGGCAGCTTAATACAGTGCAGGCTTGCTCAGAGGGAATATCCACTAGCTGAGGCCAGCATAACAAGATTGGATTCCAGTTTAATGTGGCTGTGACTCAAATCCCATTGGAGAGTTTGTTTGACAATCTGACAAAGTTATCTCAAGAAAAATAGGTTAAAAAACATAAACTTGACTTCAGTAACTGCATTTTCTCTTCAGCACGTAGAGAATTTTGCCTGGAGGCCCCTGCAGCCTGAAGCCCCACAGGTAATACCACTTTGTGCCTCTACATAAACCAAAACGTTTTAGCAGGCATTTTGTTCAAAGAAAAGCCCTGCTCTGTGATCTTGATATGGGGAAATAAACCACTTTCTGATCTGTCTATATGAAAAGGGGAATGAGGAAGTTATAAAATGTAACTGTTGTGACAGGGTTGTTGGTTCACTTGTAGTAACTTCTCTTACTGCTTAAATTACGTTATGTTTGAGAAGATGTCCAGTCCCCTGTTGATACATATGAGAAACTTCTATTTAATGCCGGCTACTGTTTAGCATTGACATAGACCTCAAAGCACTGTAAGTTTGAGCAAGCAACATTATTTCCATTTTACAGATGTGGAAACTGAGGCACAAAAACATAGATTTAGAGGCAAAAGACTTAGTGTCAGAGAAAAGGTAGAACCAATCTCTCCTCATTCCTGGAACTTATTCCTTTGGACATGACCTAGTTTGCACATTGAGGGACTGAGTACTCCTATAGCACTAGTAATAATTTGTACTTATGTGTCAATCACAGTAGGATCTTCAGAATGACCTAGAGATACACTCATGATAACCTAAGGAGCATAGAAATATTACCTAACCTTCACAGCCCTAAATAAAGAGCAGTCTAGGTTTGAGAGAGATTTCATAAAATTTACCCAGTTATCAATGCACTCAGGATACAGGTAAAAAAGGATATTATAATTCTCTTCACCTTTCAAGAATTTAAAAGAGTGTGTAGTGAAATAGTCTATGCTTGGTTCCACCTACCACTTCACTGTATTACCTTAAACAAGTCAGATCTTTCCCTCCGGCTATAACATGAGATCTTACTGAGTTTTTGGAGCTTGTGACTACTGGATACATGTAATTCATATTCAGGGGGCTAAGCTACATGTCCAATTAATTTGACTGAATAAACTCCGGCAGCGTTTGTGCCAGAGATTATCGCTCCTGGGTGTCATGTCTACACACGCACCTAGGACCGCAGCATGTTGAGCTGGGTCAGAGCAGTGGAGAGGCTGCCTGGGGCACAAGGGTGATCCAGTGCAGAGCTAGCCAGCAGGCAGCCCCCACACTGAAGCACCATCATACCCCAGCCAGCCTCATCAGTATCTATACATTCACTGTGGCTCACTAAATAATGCTGCCACAGGATACTACCTGTGTTTACAAGTACTAACCTATGGCAGAGTTAATTAATAGGGCCACACATGTAGATACTGAGACTTTACTGCAGAGCTCATTAGGTAGCTCCACAGTGTGTGTCCAGGGAGAATTGAACATCTGTAAAAGCATTTTAAGACCATCAAATGCATATGAAGCCATACAAATACAGTAATTGTTGTTACATCAGAGTGAAGAAACACTGGTGCCTAGGTGAAAGTGTTAAAAGGCTGCCTGCCACCTGGGAAGATGGGGTTTTATTTTTGATTCAGAATATAAATTCTAAATAAAAGAACTGGTAATGTATTTATTCTATGGAAGTTAGAGTAGAACCCCAACTACCTCATTGCATAGACCGAGTAACCATTAAGACACCAAATTAGCAAAAGCCAAAGAATGTATTTTAACAAATATTGGCATGCCACAGAGAATTCATTCATCTCTGTGAGTAATTAGGATAAAATTGGCAGTTTTTGTTTATCCAATATTCTTTTCTGCTTCCTGTGGCTTTGTTATTGTGTTTAATACTTCTCCGAGTAAGCTACTTGGTTGCCCTCACACTTATCAGCAGCCCTGGAACAGGCTATATTAGAAACCGAGATGCAAGCAGAGTATCAGGAAATTTCACTCTGCCCTGACAAATTCTTTTAAAGAAAAAACCCCTGAGTGGTCATGGTAAATATACAGAACAAAATCTTTCCAAACCCTGCTGAATTGCTGTTGTGAGGATATGACTTTTCATCCAGAAATAATCTTGAAGGCTAGGTACAGACATTCAAAAAGCCCAAGGCAGAATTGATCTGTTATGTGATTTTTCTGTAAGTGGCATAGTTTATATAGGTAGCAAATAATACACACATTTGCCCTTTGTTGGGGAGGGAACAAATCTTAGACAAGGTTCCACCACTTCTAAACCAATCTATGTGAGCCAAACTTTTGTTCTGGGTATAGACCGGTTTCCAATCATGTAGACCAGGTGTTGTCAACCAAGGGTACCCGGGATGACCCCAGGGGTACACGCAGCAGTGCGGGGAAAAGGTGTGTGGCAGTGGCTCAGAGTGGTGAATGGCGGCGGTAGCCACGGCATGTGAGCTGCCTGCCACTGCCTTTCACCACTCCATGCCTCTGCCACACTCCGCTTCCCTGGCCCTGCCACCCACCACTCCGCAACGCCGCTGCACACCATTTCCCTGCCCCCACCGCCTCCATTCACCACTCCACAGCACCACCGTGCACCGCTTCCCCACACTGCTGGTTTCATGCCCGGCCAGCCAGCAGCACCGCCCCCACACCCCTCTCGCCAGTCAGCTGTCAGCACCACCCCCCACCCCCACCTAGAAGGAGGTACACTCCAGAAATGGTACCCACCAGAAAGGGTACACTCCTTAAAAAAAGGTTGAAAACCCCTTTCTTAGACTAGTAAAACTGTAATGTCTGTACCTGGCTGAAATGTAAGGGGCAAGGATATTTTGGGGAGCTAGTCCAAATATATATATATATATATATAAATAAAAAAACAGCATGGTTTGGAAAGGTTTCACATTAATGCATTTTGTGCTAATGAGATGGATGATTCACAGAAGTTTAGGGCTGGAAGGGACATTGTGTGATCATTGGGTCCAGCCCTGCTGCTCTGGGCAGGAGAGACTGCTGGGGTCAAATAACCCCAGCAACGTGTGCATCCACTCTCCTTTTGAAGATCTCCAGGGTATGTGCCTGCACCATCCCCACTGGGAGTTTATTCCAGAGTCTGGTCACACGAACCATGAAGAAGCTTTTCCTTATCCAGTCTGAAACCTTCTTTTAGAAGTTTGACTGTTGCTCCTGGCTTTCCCCTAGGCACTTTGGTGAATAGTTGTTTGCCTAGCCCCTGATGCTCACCCCTGATATATTTGTATGCTGTCACCAAATCCCCTTGAAGTTTTCTCTTTTCTAGGCTGAAAAGTCCCATATCGGTCAACCTTTCTTCATATTCCTTCTAACATTGATTAAGAAGGTGCTATGTATAACATACTTGTGTTTTGTAATAAAGATCCTACTACTGAGGGACGGGAAAGCTTTTGGCACGTTTCTAGAAGAAATGTAGACCCAACTGACAGTCACACACACTAAATATATGAAGTGCCAAAGGCTAGGATCCACCCGAATTTAGGCATAATTTTAACAAAGCACTTTGGCCCCTGGAACATGTTACTTCCAGGAAGCAATAGGCAACATCACTCAATGGAAACAGTCATGACATTCACCTCCTGCTTGATTTGAAGCATGTAAGAAGGTAATGAATTGTAGTCACTGGGACTACTCATAGATTTGCATCAAGCATGTGCTTATGTGTCTTGATGAATGAGGCCTTTGGCACAGTTGAAGAAAGTGCATTTTGCATTTCTCTGTACCCACAGCTTTGTGCAGAGTAGATCTTCCCCTAGCATTGAGGTGTGAATTTTCTACTTTTCTGTCTAATCAGCTTTTGAGTGTGTGTTTTGCCCATCGGTGTGGCATCTCAGTGCCTTCGAAAAATGGTCAGCCATTTTACTCATTAGGACATTAAAAGTGTGGTTACCAGCCATGGGAATTGACTCATTGCAGGAAGTCCATATTATTTTAGGAGTACAAAAGAATTTAAATTTTTTGAGAATTAAGGAAAAATAATACAAATAAAGCTAAATGGAAGAGCTAGAAGGCTGAAAAATGCTCAAAGTCGGTTTTCTAGTTCATATCCAAATTTGCATGCAGGAAAATGTTATGCAAATCAGAGTTAATTTATAATACATTTTGAGTTTTCTACTAAAAAGTGACAAAATGAAACAAAGAATATTACCCTTTGGCTAGCAAAGAATTAAAGAAATTAAAGATAGAAGCACTCCATTTAGTGTTATAATCTAATATTTCCTGCTACATTGTGCAATCTTTCCTTTCTTTGCATCTTATTTTTCTGGTGCTTTCACTGACTCCAAAAATAGAGCTTGTGTTCGAGTGATTGTTATTCTCTCAGTGCCTAGACACTCCCAGGACTGGGATTACATAAAATTGGAAAATACTTATTTAAAGCAAGATGATACTATGCCAGAGTCTTATACTTGCCTCTGGAGTCGAGTTACCTATTGAAATTTTAAAATTGGATATAGAATGTTCAGGAGGAGAAGACAGCCAAATTGACTATTAGTTTAGATAAAAACATATCCCAAACCTAGCTCCTTTTTCTGAATGGTGTTTAGGGCAAACCGAGCACATCTACATGAGATGTTACCTGTCCAGTGGTCTAATAAAACTGCGCAGTAGCACATCACAGCACAAACAGTGCTAATCTGCTACTGCACAGCATTATTAATCTACTGCACAGTAGCATTACTAAAAGGCATGTGCCAGTGCTACTGCCTGGTTGCTGGTAACTCTGGTTACTGCACACTTGTTTAGGATTTGATTACACAAGTACTAAATTAAATGTGCAGTAATCACTGTGCATTAATGAATGTGTAGACATGCCCACTGTTTCCAACCAATAAATCCTGACCCACTAGTCTGTTAGAGCCCCTTTTGCTAACTACGTGAAGCTGCCCTACAACTGCTTTTTTTAAATTAGGGCTAGTGCTTTTTTAAATTATCGGGACTCAGAAATTGCATCTTTTTCCTCTCCGTTTTTTTTTCTTACTTTTCCAATATTGGGTGAAATCCTAAGTCATTGAAGTCAGTGGGAGTTCTGCCAAGACGCACCTTTTCATAATAGGTCTCACACTATAATAAAAAGAAGTGGCGACTTTGGTTCCTTGAATAAAATGTCATCTTTCCAAAACATTACTTAGTCATTAGAATGAAATCTGGGTAGGAGTTTTAAACAGTTTAAAACTCCTTTCTCTCCCAGATATTCCCATTCTTACTAATATCTTCTGATGTGCAAAACTGTGGAACAAATTATTCACAGACTGATTTGTGTTAAGCATGATCTCAACAGAGATTTTGTATTCTTACTTGGACTAGCTTTTTATAACATATGTCTCTCAGTGGGTTAACTGCTTTGTTCCTTCATTTACCCTGTTTTATCCCTTCAAGTCACTTTCATCTCTCTCAGAAGTGCCCCCTTCTTTGCTCCTCCTTTTCCTATTCTTTGTCCTAAATCCTTTGTCCTATCCTAAAATGACCTTTGTCCTTTCTATTTAGTACCCCTGCTCTCTGTAAATCCATCCATAGTACCTGATGAAGTTGGCCATTCCCCACAAAAGCTTGTGCTTCTCTGAACAAGTTAATCTATATGGTGCAACACTGCCATGACACTTATATTCTGATGTTATAATTTGAAACGTTTTTCAGCCATATAGACAGGCTGGAAGAGGCTTGAATCTGTAATGTAAAAAGAATTCTTTTCTATTCTCTCCCTCCTCAAAAAAAAAAAAAAAGCCTATCAGATATTCTTTATATACCGCAAAAATGCAAATAACCCCATTCTTTTTCCTTTACCGTTCACATTTATGGTTGACTGAACATTTATTTATTACTTTATTTTAGAGCTACAGGTATTAACTCAGAAATTTACTGCATACCAGGCGCTTTCTGGAAAAGGTGTTGCTTGTAGTTTTTAAAAATGTCATGCTTTTATTTTCAAAGTTCTTTATACCCAATGCCTATGTGAATAGATTACTTAAGTCTTCTTCAGCTTCTATAATGCCTGCATGCCAGCACTCAGTGATAGTTCCTTTCTACTTGTGAATCTACTTGTGATTTACTCAGTGATAGTTCCTTTCTGCATGGGATCCTGGATAAATTTCAACTGGGGCAACACAAAATGAGAATTGTTATGAAATGCAAGGAGTTCAATAAGTGATAGTGGCATCTCTTCAGGAGCAGCTGAAAGCCACTAATGCTGAGGGGTTTCTGCAGCATAAAAAAGGACAACAAGACAAACTTATTGCTGATCTTTTTATTGATTAAACTTCACGTTAAATTTGGAACAAGTGTATTCACTGGTAGTAAAGTATCCAGAATCCTACGTCCAATCCAGTTGACTTAAGGATAAACACGATTGTGCTGACACTACACTGTCTTCTCCAGTATTAATCAGTTATTTGCTGTGACATACAGGGGCGCATCTACAAGTGCCCCTATGGTGCCATTGTTACTGCACCATCATTTAGTACTTCTTTTAGTACAAAAGGAAGTACTAAATGACAGTGCAGTAACAGCCCACACTGTGCCATGTGCACAATGCACAGTTATTTTTAACAGCTACCTCACCGTAGCAGTGCACTACACTGAGGAAGCACATCGCTATGGCCACGTAACTGCCATCCTGGTTTTTGCCCATGGATGCTAAGCTACCGTAGTGCCATAGCATAGATGTACCCATAGCATAAGAAAATTTGAGAGGGAGGAAGATTTTTTCCTTTAGAACAAAGTTTGTAATGCTGCATCCACAGAACAACCGAAATACCCTCCCATTAAATACAATTAATTATATTTTAGTAAGAGCAAGGAAAAGCGTAACTGAACAAATGGGATAGAATAGTTTTTTATTCTTATGTGACCGTGCTTTAAAAAGGAAGCTTCGTGCCTGAACTCTGATAGGTACCAGCTTATCATGAACATGTTAAAAAGAGAAGTATATTTGAGAGCAAGAAGAATTGTAGCAGGAAGCAGTGCTCTGGATGTATTTGATAGGATCTCAGCAGATTTGGTAGCTTGAGCTATTGGGAGATCTTAAATAGAGGAAGTCTACATTCTACATATCTATACTCATGATTACAATAGACCAATACACAAAGTGCAGTTTGTCCCTAGTGTAACTGCTGAAATTATAGACATGCTTCTTTGTGTGAGAGGCTGATCCCTGTGATCTCATGCCACAGCTAGGTCCCTGCTACCATATGCCATATTTGCCATTGTCCTGGAATAATTTCTCCTCTTACCCCTTTTAACTACTGGAACTCAGTGCTACTGCTCCAAGAGCAGCTTACTTTTTGGCAGTCAAAATTTAGTGAGGACAGATCCATACCCATTGGAGCTTGCCATGATCAAGTGCTTCTACCCTTCAAGATCTGTTTTTGAAAAGTAACCTAGTCAGCTTATTTTTGTCCTCTATAACCCCTGTCACGATTGCCATCAGGTCTTCTCCAGTGCCTGTAATTCTTTATCTGGTCTAGTAATTTTTCATTTGTGATGACCCAATAATTACAACTTTTTTTGCGTCTACAGCATATTTTAATACCATTCCAACAGCACTTTTTTACATTATAATACTAACATCCTTGCTATTCTCCATTTTGGCTTATGGTACAGGAAAAATAAGTGGGTAAGCTTGTGAAAATGAACTCTCTCCTATCCCATCAATAACAGTCATTCTGTATTAATCTTGGCTCTGATGGGAAAGAGACATCAGGGGAAATACACAGATGCAGCTTTGAGAAGCTCAATTGATACTTTTTTTCATAATGTGGCTGAAACTGTGAGTTATACTAACTTTTCCTGGGAAGAGTAAGACTTTCTTTTCTGAAGGGGCATTTCTGAACCTTCACTGGGCCCTGAACTGGCTTTGAATTGGGATTCTCTGATAGTCTGAAAGCTGCTCCAATATAGAGGGAGAAACCCCCAGTAATACAGAAAGGCCAAGTCATCTCTTCACCCCTTCACCACCTCCTTGGGTCTCACTTATCCTTTGGCCTCTCAAATTTCTGGCCTGAGTGGCAGCAAGGAGGGTGTGTCATATATATATATATATTAGAGGAGCTTAATGCTGTTTATTGGTATTCACCCAGCAGGTCAGGAAACCTGCTGCAGGATTACTGAAGCAGTTTCTCTTATCCAATAGCATAGATTTATCAAGTAGCCGTCATAAAGCTTTTGCTTACCTCTTTAATTTCAGACAGCTTTTTATGGTCTTACAACTCCCATTTCTATCTCCCATAGAAGAAGTGATTATTATTTTACAACATCACCTTTAGATCAGCCACTTGTGCCACAAATCAGAAACTTATGACATCTTCAGCCCATCTCCCCCACCAAACTGAAAGCCCATGAAAACTCTTCTGTAACGCTTCCAGACTGAAATAGTCCAAAGAGGGAGAGACCCAGGCTGCTCCAGAACACTGTTGCCCAGAGGTTTCCAACCACTGAACCATGGCCCGGTACCAGGCGGCGAAGGGTTGGCTGCCGGGTTGTGGCACAAGACCCCAGTCGGACCCCCATCTGTCCACCTAGGTGAGCGGCTTCTGTCACGTGCAGGGTTAAAGCTGGGTGTCAGGGCAGCCCCAGGAGGGAGGCAGCCAGCACCGTGCGCCCCGTCCCACTCCTGCTACCATGGCCGCACCTGGCGAGGAACTGCCCGTGCAGCAGGTACTGGGGCCCGCACCGGGCTGGGCCCGCCTGCAGCTGGGAGTGGAGAGAAGCAGGCAGGGAAATGCCCAGAGCAGGGAGGCAGCTCTGCTGCTTGCTCCTAAGGAAGGCAATGGAGCCCCTTCTTCCCAGGCAGCCCCAGCTAGGTCCCCCCAGACCACTGCCTGCGTAGCCCCCTCCCCTGTAGGATCCCCTGGTGCCCCAACCCACACCCAGGTACAAATTTAAATATTTACAAACTTACCTAGTTAAATATTTACAAATTTAAATATATAAATTAAATTGTTTCTATAGCCAGTCCGCCAAAATCCTTTGAGTGAGTTTGCCGGTTCGCGGTAGAAAAACGGTTGGGAACCATTGCTGTAGCCTATGGAGCAGTGGTGCTCATCCTTTTGGCCCCATGGGACAGATGAATAATAGAGGACCAGATTGCAGGTTAGATTCGGCTCTGCACACCAGCACTGGGCCCCACATGGCCTTGGCCAGCCCCTGTATGTCGGAGCCTGTGTTGCAGGATCTGGCCCCCCATGGTCCTATATGCCTTATCTAGTATACAGTCTGTCGGGTTCCCCACAGGTCTAGAAATTTGGCAGCAGGGGCGCCAAACTCTCCCTCAGTGCCAAAAGTTTGGACGTGTGGGGAGCCTTGCAGGTCAGACAACACAGCTCTGGGGCCTGGATCTGGCCCACAGGCCAAGGGTGCAGCACCCCTGGTGTGGAGCAGCAATTCTAAGCCAGGTTATCATAGCACCCTGCGGTGTCGTGAGAGCCTTTTAAAGCTGCTACAGGGTGCCATGCAATGTTAGCACTGATAGGTGTGCAGACCTGAGTCACACAATAAACCCAGAGATTTCACATAGGAATTCATAATGTTAGATACATTCTGACCTGTTGTGGCCTAAGATTTCTAAAACAAAAGAATCGCTCATACCTGTCTGTAGTCAAAAAAAACAAGAAGAAAAATAACAGCTGACATTTTCTGAGATGCTTTTGGTCTAACAAGGGGTCCTTTGAGCCTAAAAACCATTGGTGTAGAGTCTTGTCCTATCCCTTAAACTGCTGATCCAGCTTGAAAGCCCAATTTCACCACTTACTCATCAACAATGATGAATCGTATTGCACTGAATAGTAGCTGTCCCTTTCTTTCCTAGTCGTCTATCTCTGCCCTTCCTCAAAGAATTCTATATTTGTAGTTTTGATATATTCACCTACAGTACATATACAGCAAAGTAAAAATGGGGACAAACTGCAAGAAGGAAGACAAACTGCTAGATTATTAAACAGACTGAATCAGTTGGTAGAGTTGGACAATTATATTCATTAACTCAATCAGCCTTCCGTTAATAGTGTGGGTTTGATTGCAGTCTTGCCTACAGGTAAATCTCCATCAAAATTACAACCATCAGTTAGTCCCCATTTTTATAAACTATATGTGCAGGAAAAAAAATATGTTGCCATTTCCTTTCTTCCAACAGTAACTGTGCTGCTTTTCTAAAGGAACTCAAAAGAGAGCTTTCCAAGATACAGTACCACAGTGACCTCAGCTGGCCACTTGGGAGAGAGCAACAGAGAAAAGGAAAGAAGAGGCATTCACTCTACATATTCAGAGTAAGTACTATAAATCTGCTATAAATCTGTAAGTTTCTGCTACATGTTTTGCTCTGAGGTTGAGGTATGTGTAAATGGTCAGAGTATGTGTTTCCCTTTTCGGTATGACAAACTTACAGTGGTTTTGCAGCACTGGTAAGTTAAACCTTATCGTAGTGCTTTAGACTTCCCTTCCTTATTTTAAAGCTTGATCCCATAACAGGCTAAAGACCCAAGACAGGTGCAAGCAAAGTCCAGATCAGGCCCACGGCAGACTCCATTTCCCAGCAGCCCCTGCCCACTTCGCTATGGCCAGTTTCCATAGAGACCCCAGCAGCAGCCAAGCCATGACAGCTCGGGGCCAGGGTTTCCATGCGAACCAGCCCCAGCAGCCTCACAGGGCACACAGCTGGGCAGCGAGCATGCAGGCAGAGGATTGCAGCTCTGCCCCAGCTCTGGACCATGCTGTCACCACCGCGAGATCCCAGCTCTGGCCCTGGAGCAGCTCCCCACCCAGCCACGTGCCCTGCCAGCGCTGCTGGGGCCAGTCTCTATGGAAACCCTGATCACACACTGTCACAGCCCTGATGCTGCTGGGGTCTCCATGAAAACTGGCCACCGCAACTTGGGCAGCAGCTGCTGGGAAATGGAGTCACCATTTTGCCTATCCCTGACCTAAGAGATGCTGAGCATCTTCGGCTCTTTTGAGGTGAGTTCTCTGTACTTTTCAGGATTTAATCTGCAAGGATGAGCTATGCTGCTGGATCCCAGTGTGCTGCCAATGCTCATTCTTCCAAATGTGGACCAAGGTGGTTAGCTGAATTAGACTGAAGTCAGGAAGAGGGTAGAGGCAAGGTAGCACCTTAGAGATCTAACTGGTCCAACAAGGCATGAGATTTTGGACGCAGAGTCTGGGCTCCATTTCCAGCATGTGATGACATAGGCTGGATTGAATCTGCCCCAACCTTTTCAATGTTTCAAATATTGATGCTCTAACTGGTGACAGAAAGTGAAGTCCTCCAACCCAATCTCGTGGTCAGCCTGAGAAACTGGAACAGCCAAACCCGCATTGCAGTTGACTTGGGGTCAGTAAAATAAATTAGACAGATATTGGCTGGTGTAGATGATGGCTTGTCTAAATGAATACCCCTTGCAAATGTTCATTTTATGCATATAAACAAGCATCTGTGCACAAATCAGTGGCCACTTGAAAATGTGTCTCCAAGTGCCTCCAAATAATAGAAGCTGTACAAAAATAAGACTTAAATGATTTCAATGGAACCCATTGAAATTAATTGCAATTGATTTTATAAATGGCGTGTTAAACTTCCATGACTCTCCAATATTATCACTTGGCCATAGTGCCATGTTAAATATATCCTCTTTAAAAATCAATATTTTTCTAAGCATTTACACATTTAATCCAAGGTGAAATTACATCATTTCTGCCAACTAGCACAGATCTGGTGGCAAAATAGAGTGAAATTCTATGACTGAATCCAGACATGCAGGCACATGGGGTTTGTGGCATGGAAAACCTCTGCGGTGCCACAAACCACATGTGTTGTACATTGAATCGTGCATATCACTGCTAATTAGCAGCACGGGGCCAAAATTTGCTACCAGAAGTTCCTGGTAGCAAAAAAAGACCCTGAAAAAAACCCAGCACTAAGCATGCCAAAGTGCCGTGTGCCGGGACAAACGTAGAGATGGGGGAGCAGGCAGACCAGGGCTGCCTGCTCCTCCATCTGCATGAGCTGCTGAGCCCCCATGCTGAGGCACCCCGTGCCCCAGCTAACCACTCTGAGGCTGGCTGGGGTGCAGTGTGCCTCAAGACAGGGGAGCGGGCAGCCCAGGGTGGAGCCCCCTGTGGTATATGGAGCCCCCATCTTGAGCTGACTGGGCCTCAGTGTGCCTCCCCCATTTTGAAGCACACTATGCCCAAACCAGCTGGAGAGCTGCTGGCTGGGGTGCAGGGTGCCTCAGTGCGGGGACTGCACAGTGCATGAAGATAGGGGAGCAGGCAGCCCTGGTCTGCCTGCTCCCCCATCTCCACGTGCCAGTCCCCAGCTGGCTGGGGCACAGGGTGCCTCACCATGGTGGCTGCCTGCTGGCTAGCCCTGCACTGAAGCATCCTATGCCCCAGCCAGCCCCTCTGCAGCACATGGAGCAGTGGGACAATGTGTCCTGCTGAAAACCACGAGCAGGGATGTGTACTGTAGCACAAGGTAGTGGTACAAATTTGTGCCGCTACTATTTTTGCTACTGGAAATGCACACCCCTGCTTTTGTGGATGTGGCCTACTTGTCTTCTCTGCTCTATCTCTACTCATAACACTAAGTTGTCAACCTTGGGAGATGATCACTTTATTCACAGATATAATGTTGTCATTGCCAAAAGAAAAGCAACATCCCAAAGTGAAATTATAATTTCTCTGTTGCAGGCACAACTCTGTCTTTCACGTTCACAGTAAACTTGGAGTTTAAAATTACATGTTAGCTGCTGGTGAAGCTATGAAAACCTGATTGATTAGATTCTGAGTTTCATAGAAACTCTTTTTTGCAGTAGTTCATTTCAGGAGTAATAAAAACAAAAGCAAATTAAGATCATTTTTCCCCATTAAGGCAAATATGTTCTATATGTTCCAAAAAAATTTGTGGTCTGTATCCTCAGATGGTATAAATCAGTGTAACCCCACTGATGTCAAAGTAACTATGTCTATCCCAACTAATATTAACTATATTCAATGGCCTATATTCCTCTTGGTGCAGAAATCATGAAACAGAAAGTCTGTTGGTGGGAGGAGGAAGAGGAGGTTTCAGTGATAAATCGCATCTATAATTAAAGATCTGACAGAGGGGAGGGGAGTGAGGGCAATTCAGGCCATAACGTGGGCCACACTGGCAAGAAATAGGACAGAGCCATAGTTTTCAGGGGATGCAGTGATTCAGTATCACCCCAGGTCTCTTGTCAAAAAGGTGCCTCTGCAGCCCTGAACTTCAGTCTAAAACTGCTTCTCATGATAGGAAATTCTGAAGATAAGCAGTGGAGGTAACATTGTCTCTGTTTCAAAGGAAATCTCCTTTGAGATTTAGGGGACCAAGCTGCTATGGGGAGGTATAATTTTCTTCATCTCTGTGCCAGATGTGGGGAATGTAGTTGTGTGTATCAATACATTCTATGTCTATCTGCTTTAACCCCTACTGTATTTATCATACACTACTGTATTTATCATACACTACCCTAAACATGTGGTATCAGTTTGGTTTTGGATGTTTTTATGTTTATTTTAGAAGTTGTTCAGGTCCTTATTGTTTCATTTTTTGTTTTATTCTTATTCACATCAGCTGAAGAATTGAAAAGGATGCAGAGATTGTTGGTGTGTCAGAAAAATGTCATATTTTAGGCAAATCCCACCCATTGCTATCAGAAAAATAGACATTTTCATTCTAACCGCAGCATGGAGTCAGTTTTATTTTGTGTTCTCTAATGTGTTTTAGACTAGCTAAGGTTTCAGGGGGGTGGATATTGGGCTATTGGTTATGAAAGTCTGTGTAGTCATTTCAGCGGAAATGAAAGGTCCTGACAATAGCACGGTAGAAATAACAATGTTGGCTTCTTCTCACTAAGTGGAAATAAAATACTTTGTTCCACCAATTTGAGGTACTGAATACCTAATGTGAGATGGTATATAACATCTCTGCACAGTTCTCAAAGCCAAGCCAGGGGTGGTTGGGTACAGGAGTATGGCCAGATCCCCAACTGGCATAAATCATTATGAGTGTCTGTACAAGTGCAGGACACCTGATCTGATGTGTTCTAATTAGAGTGCATTGGACCAGGCTCAATTAATTGAGTCTGCTGGAGCATTCTAATTAGAACGCTCCGGCAGCCTTGCCATCATATGTATTCAGTGCCCACACATTTCAAAATGACAGCATGGGCACTTTAACTAAAGCTCATCAACCATGTGGAAGCATGGGATGCTGAATACATGAAACATTGCAGGCATTTTAATTAGAGCAGCTCCCAAGAGCCTCTCTAATTAAAGCACCTCCCCTCCCTCAATCCTGGAGGACATGTACAAATCCCCTATAGGTCCAAACCCAAAAGATTTCAATTACTGATTTCCTGGTGGTATTATAGCCTGAAACATGTGAGTGACATATGTAAATATCATATGATCACAGAGAAGTAGGGCTGAAAGGGACCTCATTAGGTCATCTAGTCAAGCCTCCCCGCTCAAAACAGGATCACATCTGACTGAACCACCCTACCAAAGTGTCTGTCTAACCTGCTCTTGAAAATTTCAAGGATGGAGATTCCACAACTTTTCTGGGTAACCTGTTCCAATGCTTGAACACCCTCATAGTCATAAAGTTCCTCCAAATTTCCAGTCTAAATTTCCCTTCTGCAGCTTGAGGCCATTGCTCCTAATCCTATCCCCTACTGCCACAGAGAAAAGTCTATCTTCATCTTCCTTTATAATATCCCTTCAAGTATTTGAAGACTGTTCTAGATCAAGAGCTATTAGCAACAACAAATTTGGCATACCAACAAGATCTGGAAATCAAGAAACCATGACCATGGTTTTATGAACGAAACAGCTTCTCAAAACAGATAGCACTGTGCACATTTGACCGAGTCACCCAGCTGAACCATCACAGATTTTGAAGAAAATAATGCATTAGAGGAGCAAATAATTCTGTTTTTAGCTCACTAAGTTAAAGGAATGGAAGGGAAAAAAAGGATCAAGGAACCTGGTTCCTTTACAATTCTCAGTGTCACAAAGGAGTTGGAGTCGGGGGGAAATTAGACAGATTTTGTGTCAAGCAACTCTAAGATTACTGTATTGTTGTTAGTACATTACATTCATCTTTTATGTGCTAAATTTAGGTACATTTATTCAACATATAGTATGACTTTTAAAGAGACTTGATATAAGCATTTGAATTAAAATCAGCACTTTAAATTCAAATTCAACCCTAGGGCAAGTAAACTTGACTGTTTACTTTAGGGGAGCTGTCCTTGCCTAAGAGAAAATGATGGATTCAGTGCCTTTTTTCACATGTGTGCATTCAGAAGCACTTCCATGAGACACATATTTGAAATGGCAAGGAGGGGAAAACTCATAGGCAATTCTTATACAAAGTTTTTTTCCCCCTTTTATTCAGATGTATATCTACTTTAAGTATTTTTATAAGGCCCTGTAAGGAATTTCTATGTGCTTAGCTCATAGCGTTTTATGCTAGATTTCAGGTTTCCCTTCAACTTTTGTCTACAGTTCATAAGAAGGGAAGTAACTGAGGGTCCCACTGAGTGTATACCATTGGGATCAGTCCCTTATATTTCATTTGTGACAACTGAGAAAGCTGATGAATCTTAAGTATTTACATGCCTCCCATCACTGTAGTAGCTGAGTGCATCCCACTCTTTAATGTATTGACCAGCTTTGTAAAAGAACAGGAGTGTAATTTATCATCATCACTGAAGCACAGAGCTGCTAACAAACCAACGTGACATCATGCATGTAGTCTGTGACAGAGCAAGGGCTCCCAAGCCCTGAGCCAGCAGCATTTTTTACATCTTTGTTTTATGTAGTTAAGTTGTGGAATTCATTGCCAGAGTAGGTGGTGGAGGCAGATGCCATAGCCAGGCTCAAAAAAAGAACTGAATAAATTCATGCACAACAGATCTATTAATGGCTATTGAACAGAACTGTTGGAGATGTTTCCTCTGGCACCTCAAACCCAATAAATGGTGCCTGCCAGAGAGGGTACTGAATAGGGGACAGAGATCACTCTAGAGATATCTGGTTCAGTGTTCTCCCTGTATAGTAGAAATGCTCAACCCCTGGCTTGTGGGCCAAATCTAGTCCATAGTGCCATGCCATCTGGCCCACAGGGCTCTCATGGGTCAAGAAATTTGGTAGTAGGAGAGCAATGGCATGGCTCCCCTACTGCCAAATTTTTAGATCTATGGGGGAGCCTCAGGTGCTGCATGCTGGATTGGGCACCTGATCCAGGGCCCAATCCCAGTATGACGGACTGGAAAGAGGCAGTGCCAGGCCTTTGGGACACAATCCCAGGACACACACGTGGAAGCAGGTGGCACCAGAGCCTCATCTCCAGTGTGCATGGACAGGAGGGGTGGCACTGAGGCCTCGAGACACAACCCTGACATCCTGAGGCATGGCAAGGCAGTGCCATGGCCCCCAGAGTCTAATCCTGGCAGGAAGAGTCAATGCCAGGGCCCCTGAGGTCCCATCCCAGCACATGGAGGCAGCACTAGGGCTCAATCCCAGCACATGGGATGACCCCATGTACCGGGAAGGGGTGGTGCCAGAGCCCTTGGGGTCCAATCCCAGTAGGAGGGGGCAGCAACAGGCCCCCCAGGGCCCAGTTCCAGTGTACACATAAGGGAGGAGACAGTGCTGGGCCCCAGGACCTGATCCTAGCATGTGGGGCTCCATCTGCCCTGTGAACCAACTCTGTCTCACTCATCTGGCCCACAGGGCTGAAAGGTTAAGCACCACTGCTGCATAACATCCAATTCTTCTACTGTTAGAAACAGGATACTGGACTAGATAGAACATTGGACTGACCCAGTATGGCACTTCTTATGTTCTTATCACCATTGGGCCATCCTCCTCAGTAAAAAAGCAACAAATAATATGAAAAACACAATTGTATGCATGGTAGCGTTTTTCATTCAACAACGTAACAGGTCAATATGGATTGTTTTAATCATTTTGCATTGGAGAAACTGGAGTACAAGCAAGTGACAGGGTCAAGGTCATTAATGGAGCCAGCAGCAGTGCATAGATGACATGAAAGGTGTCTCCCAGTGGTTAGGGCACTGACTTAAGACGACCTGAGTTTGATTCTGTGCTCTTTACGGATTTCCTGTGTGACCCTGGGCAAGGTAGTTACAGATAGATCTAACTCCATCTATTAGGTGCTAAGTGTGATCATTCAAGCAAGGAGGAGCCACACACCACCCCATCCTTTGGTATTAACAGCTTTTTTTAAGGAATTTGAGCAGAATAGAATAGGATTACACTTAAGCAGCAACATCCACTTAGACCATTATTTGAACTGAAACCCTGCAGCCCCTGATTGTTGAATTTTTGGTGGAAATCAATTATCATCCTTCATCAAACTATCACTTGAATACTCTAACACCAGCATTTCCTTTTTAGATACCATGATCAATATCCAAAATGGTAAAATTCAAACCACTACATACAAGAAACCCACAGATCAACATACATATCTACACAGAAGCAGCAATCACCCTAAACACACCAAAAAAGCTGTAATTTACTGTCGAGCTCTCCGATACCACCAAATTTGCACTGAGCAAAATACCTGTGATCGCCACCCCACAAATCTCAAAAGGGCGTCCACCCAACAAGGACACTCCTCCATAAAGATGAATCATACTTTTGAAAGAGCCACCCAGATACAACACAAAGATTTGCTGCGGTACAAAAAGAAAATCCCCAAGAATTGCACACCATTAGTTATGACATGCCATCCCTCCCTGGAACCTATATGAAAAATCCTCAAATAGTTGCAACCCATACTAGAAGAAGACCCAATTCTTAAACAGCAAAACCACCCATCCTAGCCTTTAAACAAGCACCAAATCTTGCTTACCTCATCACCAGAAGCAAACTTCCTATGACCCAAACCACACCAATTGGATCCAGGCCACGCCAGGACAAGAGAGATAAACCCTGCAAACACATCTTCACCACTCCCACAATAAGCACACCCCACAACAGAACCATCACCATTCCTGGATCTTATACCTGCATCTCCAGAAATGTAATATAGCTCATCCAGTGCACCCAAATGCCCTGATGAAAAATATGTAGGAGAAACCAAAGAACAACTGTGCACCAGAATGAACATACACCAAAAGTCTATCAAAGACAAGAATACCCAATTACCTGTGGAGGCACATTTCTCGCAAGACAATCACTCCATCTCCGATCTCTCAGTTCTAATTCTCAAAGAGAATTTACAAAACACCTTTCATAGGCAAGCCCATGAACTTCTCTTCATAAATCTACTGCATACACAAAATCATAGACTCAATATATATATTGGATTTATGATACATTACAACCTGCCTGACATCTGATTCACCAGGTACCTGCCAGACCTTACCTTTTACACTTTTCTTCTCCCCCCCCCCCCCCCCCCGCTTTCCTTCCTCCTCTCCCCATCCTTTTCTACCCTTTGTCTTCCTAATTTCCAGCTATTTACTTTTCACAGACAGCCTCTTTTCTACCTTGGAAAACTACTATAGTAGAGTCTCCCTTACTTACCTTTGGGTTTTTTCCCTCCTCATTTTCCCCCTTCCCTTCCCTTTTCTACCTTTTGTTTTCCTAATTTCCACCTATTTACATTCTCACTGACATCCTGTCACACCTTTAGGCTCTTTCATTCCTTAGAGTCTCAGAACACCAAAGACTCCCTATGCCTGAAGAAGGGTGATTGCACCTGAAAGCTTGCAAAGAACTTTTTTCAGACCACTCAGTTGGTCTAATAAAAGATATCTTATCTACCCAAAGAAACTTACCTGTCTATGTCCTTAGACCAACAAAGCTACAACCAAACACCCAGCAACATCCACTTAGGTCTTTTATGCAGAAATAGGTGAGCTGGAAATGGCCCTCTGTCTCTTTGAATATCAAATTCCGACCTATAAAACATAGGCATAACATTTTCCTGTCACACGGGTGTTTTTCTTATGAACATAAACACATTCAAGATTTGTGAGGTACATGGGTACTGTAGTAATTGGCAGCACTGTGCATTAGGAATCAAAAGAATTGTAGGAAAGTAGGGCCAGAGGAGTCCACACAAGATCATCTAGTCTACTCCACCGCTTAAAGCAGGTTCATCCCTAATTAAACCACCCCAGGCAAGTGTCTGTCTAACTTGCTTTTGAAAGTTTCCAAGAGTGGAGATTCTACAGCTTCTCTGGGTAGCCTGTTCCAATGCTTGACCAGCTTTACAGTCAAAAGTTCCTTCTAATTTCCATTCTAAATTTTCCCTGCTGCAGCTTGAGGCTATTGCTCCCAGTCCTATCCCCTACAGCCACAAATTAAAGCTCATCTCCAGCCTCTCTGCAATCACCCTTCAGGCTTTTGAAGACTGTTATCAAATCCACCCTCAGTCTTCTCTTTTCCAGGTTTAATAACCCTTGCTCTTTCAGCCTTTCCCCATAAGTCTTGTCTCCCTGATCACTTTGTTGCCCTGTGTTAGACTCTTTGCACAACCCTAGCACCACCTCTGATAATGGGAGCTCTATTCATGTCATATCCACAAATGAACCAAAAGTCCTGACTTCTAGGCCACATCCAAACGAGCGTGGCTGTGCAGTATGCGGTGCTGCAGACACATTTGCAGTGCCACGAATCACATGTTGCATTGTTCTCCGCATTTCAAGGGAGCACCACGGGGGGGTGGGGATTGACCCCTGGATAGCCAGGACTAAAAAACCCCATGAAGAAACAAAACCAGAGCTGCGCATGTGGCAGTAGTGTGCACTGCCCAAAGCTGGAGCCGACCGGCTGGAGTCACCCACTGCTGCCAACCAGGCTCTGCACAGCAGGATTACCACTCCTGCAGCCCTGAGAGACCCCCCGCACCCCAGGTAAAGCATCCAGGGCCAGCCTCCCCTACCCCACCCAGGGTAACTTGCTGCATACCAGAGCATGCATGGCACGGGCATTCCCCGGGGACAACCAGCAGCAGTGCAAGGTGTGCTGCTGCTAGTTGTCCCCAGGGAACCAAATGTCCATGCACATCTGGAAGGGGCCCTAGATACATGCTCTAACTACTCCATATACTCCCTCAAAATAAAACACCACTTAACCCAGAATGTATTTTTCCATTCCTTAAAAAAATGGCCATATTATTCAATTTGCTATTTTCCTTAAACTGATCTGAAATAGGGAAACACTAGAAGAAATATGAAACTATGCATACATTCCCTAGCACATAATTGTTAAATTCGTTCGCAGCTTAGAGATCACATTCTCAACTGATGTATAATAGCGCAAGTGTATGGAAGGCAATGGGACTATAGTGATTTCTACCAGCTGAGGCTCTAGCTTTCTGTTTTAAGATCAGTCAGCGCTCTTCAGAGGCCTCAGTGAAAGGGCCATATCACCCACCATTTTCTATCTGCCCATATCAGGATGAAGTAAGGAAAACAGTATCAACTTTCACTCTGAACTTCTTAGCTTTCCTTTTTTAAAATCATCTTTATGTTACAACCAGACAGCAGATACAAAAGTCGACGGTGTCGAGGGA
Organism: Crocodylus siamensis; assembly: GCF_052110815.1. Taxonomy (NCBI): domain Eukaryota; kingdom Metazoa; phylum Chordata; order Crocodylia; family Crocodylidae; genus Crocodylus; species Crocodylus siamensis. The sequence goes on along the minus strand of NC_143397.1, from coordinate 128,586,350 downwards.
ATTTGGCGTTTTACATTTTGAAGGAACATTTAATGAATTATGCTGCCCCCAGATAACCCCTATTTCATTTGTATATAATGCTCAGGGCTAAGGATTGTCTTCTGATCCTCCCCTGATGTTACTGCCGAATATTTCAAGGGTGGTAACATTAGACTGCTGCCATCCTGACATGGGGCCCAATCCTACATATACTGAACACCTCATGAAAGGCATAAAAAATGGCATTAAAACAATTATCATTGTGTTGATTATAACAGTAGTCAAAGTATTATAACGTTGAAGTATTAAATAACATTAATGTACTAAAACATTAGTAATAAATAAACTAATGAGGCCAGTAAGTCTCAGATTTCTCTCAGAATGATCTCTTCACTCTGCATGCCTGATGGGTGGATGGCATTACATAGATGCTACCTCTTTTTAATTCTTTGGTGCTTTATATACTACTCTTAGTTGTTACGTTTTTAATTAAACTGACTCTGAAAATATAGAAGTGCTATAAATTTCTTATTCCCTAGAGACACTAGAGATTTGCCATCTGCCACTCAGAGGTCCAACCAGCTGAGCCTGTCAGTTGCAGATCCATATTGTCAGGAGGTATGGATTAGAGGTGGCATCAGACTTTGCCTAAAAAGAACTCAGCAGGTAGTGTACTACCAAATTATTATTAATAATATTTATTACTTCACAGCCATTCAAGCTAAAACAATCAGACGAATAATCAGATATCAGTCTTCAGGGTACAAGTGGGTTGTCTGCAAGGGTCAGCAATAAAATTTACCATCTCCACCCTCCTTTCGTCAAAGGATTGGTATAATTGGCTTGGCACATTATAGCATGCTTCACCTCCCCCTGAGGCTGGAGACAATTGTCATTAGCCTTTGGACATCGGATTTCACATGTGGCCTGCTTTGATATTATAAATCTTATGTCCCAGTTTTACATTTGCATTTCTTTTGATATTTGTTAAATGTGTTGTTATTCTGAACCCATAAAAGCATGTATATGTATGTGTGAGGAGCATGGGTGTAAAATAGAACAAGATGAAGAGGCTTTGCTGTCAAGGCTTTGATGAAGGAGGATGAAAGAATAACTGCCAGTCTGCCATTGTGCCTATCACGCTCAGTTTTGATGCCAGACAGTATGCTCAGACACACTCAGGGAACGATTCAGAGGGGGTGCAGTGGAGCAGCTTCAGCCCCTTTTTGGATTTCACCACACTCCAGGAGACTGGGGACTTCTTAAAGTCCCTAAAGCGGGTAAAAGTCTCCCTTCCTGCTTAGAGGCATGCATCTTCCCCTCCCCTCTGTATGGGAGCTGGGCTCACCTGGGGACAGAGACAGCAGAAGCAGGGTGAGCAGAAGTTCCCTTTCCTTAGGCCTGTTCCCAGGTGGATCAGGTAGAGAGGGTGGAACTACTTACTCTCCCATGGTGCTGTTGCCCCTGACCACTTCCCCAACTGAGCCCAGGCCCTGCACAGCTCTCCTAGCTCTGGTATTTCTCTAACCCCAGGGACAGCTGGAATAGCAGTTACAGCAGGCAGGAGAGGTGCAGAGCAAATCAAACACTGGCATTCATCTACCAAGGCATTTCAAGTAAAGCTAAGGATGTCATCCTCCTGCTCTACTTGGCCTTGGTGAGACCGCGGCTGGAGTACTGTGTTCAGTTCTAAGCACTACACTTCAGGAAGGATGTGGAGAAGCTTGAGAGAGTCCAAAGCAGGGCCACACATGATTAGAGAGCTAGAGAGTAGGTCATACAAGGAGACACTGAAAGACTTGGGACTGTTGAGCCTAGAGAAGAAAAGATTCAGAGGGGACTGGGTAGCAGCCTATATCAGGGTGTACATCAGGGACTGAGGGAGCATCTATTCACCAAGGCACCCCAGGGGAAGACAAGGAACAATGGGCACAAACTGATTGAAGATTGCTTCAGCCTGGACATAAGGAAAAACTTCTTTATCAGTCGAGTGCCGAGACTTTGGAACAGGCTCCCCACAAGGGTGGTACAGTCATCCACCCTGGAGATTTTTAGAAAATGCCTTGACACACACCTTCCTGGGGTTATCTGGCCCCAGCAGTCTTTCCTGCCTAAGTGCAGGGGGGCTGGACCCAAAGAGCTCACAAGGTCCTTTCCAGCTCCTAACATCTATGAATTATAGGATTTTAAAGCATTGTCTCATACTCTATGTGAGGTAGTGTTTTGAGATACACAGAGGTGTGCCTTCATTAAACTGAGAATGCCCTGCTTTCTTTAATGACATTAAGTAGTCCCAAATATCAGGAATGCCTGATTCTTCTAAAGAAATATTATGCTACTGTGCCCAGAGGTAGGACTTCTTTGCTTTTCTGCCTAAGATGTCCTTATAGTGTCCTTTCTACTTTGTATGAGAATGTCCTGAGGCTCTCTGCATCACGCAATCTGACTGGTGGCTGGCTGATGTCCATCAAGAGCATTTGTTCTAAGGATACCCAAGGGCTATCCTTGAATATATTTGAGAGATCCCAAACTCAAGGCTCCATGAAGCAGAAGCTAGGACGTTTTTGGTTTGTTACTGAAGTCAAAAAGTCCATGTGAGAGGCTGACCTGTGAAAAAAATCTCTGTATGCTGGAGTTCTTTATAAGAGAGGTATCTATGAGAAGTGTTCAGCCATTTGTTTTTATTTGTGCAGAACCTGTACAAAAATGTGTCAGAAATGAGTCAGACCCTGGAAATATGAAAACATGAAGAGTAAAGCTAAAGCAGTGATCAGGCAAGGATTTTTTTTTTGGTCAGTATTTTTTTTTATTGGACCAACTGCATGGTTAGGGGAGAGTTAGATAAGCTTTCAAATGTAAGCCATTTTTTATCAGGTCTGAGGAGGGAAGCATTCACAGTGATGATGATTAAGAACAGTGGATAGAGCTGTGAAATGGAGAAGGGAGAAATTCCCAGGAGTGGCAGACAAGCAATTAGCAGAAGAATTAGGATTTCCTTGGAGATCTCAGAACAATAACAAAGTATACCTGAAGAAGGGTACTTGTGCCCAAAAGCTTGCGAAGAACTTTGTTCCAGCTACTCAATTGGTCTAATAAAAGATATCACATCTACCCAAAAAACCTTGCCTGCCTATGTCCTTAGGCCAAGATGGCTACAACCAAAAACTTAGCAAAAGAAAAGAAGCTTGCTTACTGGGACATCAAGACCTATCAAAAGAAAAGAGAGCTATTATAGCCTGCAATGAGCAAGAAGAATTTCAGGAATCAGGTAGAGTATCAGGGTGTAGTTACATGTTACAATTAGCATATGCTAACTCTAAGGAATGTTTGGCTGTGTTAAAGCTAGCATGTGTTGTGAACAGTCCCATGTTAAACATCTCTATATGCTGGAGTTCTTTATAAGAGATGTGTTCTTTATAAGAGAGTTCTTTCTGTTTAACATGTTTATCAGTGACGTGGACGAGGGGGTGAAAAGCCCGTTGTTCAAATTCGTGGACGACACTGAGAAGTGGGGAGAGGTGGGCACACTAGAAGTGGGGGACAGGCTACAACTAGATCTGGACAGGTTACAGGGGTGGGTGAATGAGAATAGGATGGGATTCAATACTGGCAAGTGCAAGGTGACGCACCTGGGGAGGAAGAACCAGCAGCATACCTACAGGCTGGGGAACTCCCTTCTCGTCAGTGCAGAGGCAGAAAAGGATCTTGGAGTCATCATTGATGCCAAGATGAACATGGGCCGGCAGTGTGGGGATGCAGTCAGGAAGGCCAACCGCACCTTGTCATGCATCCACAGATGCATTGCAGGCAGGTCCAAGGTGATCTTCCCCATCTATGAGGTACTGGTCAGGCTGCAGCTGGAGTACTGCGTTCAGTTCTGGGCACTGCACTTCAAGAGGAATGTGGCCAGCATCGAGAGGGTCTGGAGGAGGGCCACTCACGTGGTCAGGAGGCAGCAGGGCAGGCCCTACAAGGAGAGACTAAGGGACCTGAACCTGTTCAGTCTCCACAAAAGAAGGCTGAGAGGGGATCTGGTGGCCACCTATAAACTTACCAGGGAGGACCAGTGGAGAACGGGAGAGTCCCTGTTCCCCCGGGCACTACCCGGAGTAACTAGGAATAACAGCCACAAGTTGACTGAGAGTAGGTTCGGGCTAGATATCAGGAGGCGCTACTTCACAGTCAGGGCGGCTAGGATCTGGAACCAGCTTCCAAGGGAAGTGGTGCTGGCTTCTACCCTGGGGGTCTTCAAAAGGAGGCTGGATAATCACTTAGCCAGGGTCGTTTGATCCCAGCATTCTTTCCTGCCATGGCAGGGGTCAGACTTGATGATCTGCTCAGGTCCCTTCCAACCCTATCAACTATGAAACTATGAAAGGGTTAATAATACCTTCTCTAGCATGCTTGGCTTTGACCTCTCTCTAAAGGGGGCTGGCAAGCAGGGTTGTGGCTAAGAACTACCAAATCTGCTCTGTGCCTGTCCTGTTCGCCTGCTCTCTAGGGCAAGAATAGGTTTCAGGAACAGGCTCTGTGGCCCAAATCAGGCCCACCAGCCTGTATTGGGTCCCTCCCGGGCTCTGCCAGCCCAGATTGGGCCTGCATTACAAGTTGCTGGCCCAGATCAGGCCTGCCATCCCCCATGCCATGCTGGCTGGGATCAGGCCCTCCTCTGGCATGGATCAGGCCTCCCAGCTGCTTCCAGCCCAGATCGGGCCCACTGTGCCACCACCACCCCTTGCTGTCCTAGATTGGGCTCACCAGTCTGGATCAAGTACGCTCTCCCCTGCCTCCCCACAGCAGCTCCCTGGCAAGTCCCTGCTCATCTATGGCTATTGGTGTCCTGTGGGAGCAGGCAGGAAAGGGGAACTCAGCCTGGAGAGCAGCAGTGACAGGCGGGCAGGTTCCCCTTCCCTGCCTGCTCCCCCAGGGCAATGCTGGCAAGGCAGGTAAGCAGGGGTCAGGGGACACAGGGGGATGGAGGGTGAACCAAGGGAAGAGGTCAGCAGGTCCAGAGGGTGAGCCATGAGGGCCAAGGAGGAGGGGGTGATCCAGGTCAGTGAGCTCTGAGATACCATGGCAAGCTGGAGGGAAAAGGGGGGGACCCCAAGGGATGGGGGGGTGTCACAGGTGGGAGCCCTGCAAGTGGAGGGTGAGCCCAGAATGGGAACAGAGGGTTAGGGACAGGGTAGGGGAAAATACTTACCTTTAGGGCTCCTCTGGCTGTCTGCTCTTCCTGTTGAAATGCTGGGGCAGAAGTGTCCCAAGTAAGGAAGGCTGGGAGCAGAGTCTCTGGGGATGCTAGAGGATGCTTCCAACTCATCCTGGCCTTCTGGAGCACTCTGAGCTGACTATGACATGAGCTGCTCAAGACGAGCTAGAGTTAATCCAAACTGGAAGAAGACTGTCTCTGAGATGCTCAGAGGGCATGTAGCTAGCATTTTCCTACTCTAACATTTGGACACTGACATTCCTGTTTTAAGAACCCTTAACACATGTGAAAAGTAACATGTAACAACACCCTGAGTGTCAGAGGTGTAACAAGGAGGGGTTGGTGTGCTGGGTAAATCCTGCAGGAAAGTGGGGGTGGCAGACACACATGGGTCCCAGGGGTGGAGGGTATAAAGCAGTCTTACCCATTCCAGGCACTCCTAAACTAGGGTTGGGCAAAATACAGCCCACAGGGCAGATCCAGCCCACCAACTAGTTGTCTATAGTCCACATATGCCCCCACAGTGTTCCCACCTGCCAACAGCCCTAGCCTGGGCCAGTGCACACAACTTCCTGGCAGGGTTACTCTGGATGTTGCTGCAGCTGCCCCAGTACTGCTTGGCACCCCCTCCTCCTCCTCCTGCTCCTGCTGCACCGTTCCAGGCACGAGGAAAGCTGCAGCCAGGGAGCCCTTGCCCCAGCACATGGGGCTCCAGCTCAAGCTCCGAGACACCTTCCACCTATTCACTCCGCTCACTGGGTGCAATGAGAAGCCCCTTTGGGCAGCCGAGTGGGTAGAAGTGTGGCAAGGGCAGGAGGAGGAGTCGCTGGAGGTTGGGGGGGTGGGGGGGAGTTGAGCAGTATTTGGGCAGCTGCAGCAGCAGTGAGAGCAGCCCTGCTGGGAAGCTGTACACACTGCCCAGGGCCAGGGCTGGGGTGGGCTGTCGGCAGGTGCTGGGTGGGTGCAGGTGGGGCTTGGCCTCATGCAGAGTACTACGGGGGCAGCCATGGTTCAGATGAGGGGGGGAGCAGAATGCACCTGCACCACACTGCCCAAGCAAGCTCTGCTGTTTGTGCTCTTCCCCCAACCCCCTGTCCCCCAGCTGGCTCCCGGGACCTAGCACATCAGCAGCCCCCTCCACACAAATGCACTTGCATACCCCACACACACACATTATATGAGTTTCTTTTGAGCTATTATTCAATCACCTCTACCTACACTACTGAAAAAACATAAATCAGGACAGAAATATACTTTTAAATAAAACTAAAATATATTATAGTAGATGTTTGATTTTTAGTATATGATTTGTTTTTATCTATAATTTATTAAAATAATATCTTCTGAAATATTTTGTATGCGGCCCTTGATAGCTCATCAAAATGTATTAAGTGGCCCTCCAGCTGAAATAATTGCCCACCCCCCAACCTAAACAGCCCCTAAATAAGCTGCTACCACTGCCAGTGCCTGCTCTGTCTATCCTGGCTGTTGCAAATGTTAAAGCAGTAGCAGCAGCCAGGGACAGTTTTGGAGTTTCCAGCATGGGTAAATTATGGGCCTGCTCTTGCTGCAGAGGCACAGTCTCTGTGACGGTGGGGGACAATTCTGGCAGCCCTCCTAACGTGGTGTTCAAGATGGGTGCCCCATTTGCCCAGCCCTTGCTACACTACTGATCAGTGATCAGTCCTTAGTTCTTAGTGTCCAAGCAGCTTATGAATTTTAGCTCCTTTGAAACTCACCTTTCAAAGTTGCTTGGTAGATTTCCCTTGAGCACAAAGCTCATGAAGTCATAAAGGCAGTGGTTGTTCTGTGAAAAATGTGCTCCTACTGATGGTTGTGCTTCTCTGTCCTTTATATTTTTTTGTGTGAGAGTTCATTTTGGTACACAGTTTCTGTTGTTTCTCATTAATTACCATGTAGGAATTTGGTGCACTGAATCAGGTATATTGCATTTTGGGAAAGTTCTGTGTATATTCCTTGGATTTTGATGGGTTTATTATAGGGGGTGCTGATTACTGTAGCAGTGGAGATGTGTTGACAGGTTAAGCATCTATTGTTAAGGCAAGACTGCATCCCATTTGATGTATGTTGAGCAGTGGGAAGCATTTCATGATGAAATAGGCCAGGTTAGGTGGGTTTTGAAAGCCAGAAGCAAAGGGGCTGGGACTGTTTCTCTCAAGGTCTCATCTTTGTCAAGTATAGGCTGTAATTGTTTGATGATTCTTCTAATCAGTTCTAATATGAGGTGGTAGGTGACCATTAGGGATATGAGATTACAGGGAGGTTTCTTTTTGTATTGTACTAAGTTCTTGCAGGGTATTTGGGTAGTTCTTTCAAAGACAGGGCATATTTTTCAACTGGAGAAATAGACCAGGTTCTCCAATTTCACACACAGCTCTACCCACTGTTCTTAATCACTGCTGTGCATGCTTCTCTCTCCAAACCTGATGAAGAATGCCTTGCATTCAAAACTTTCCTAACTTTATCCTAACCATATAGTTGGTCCAATAAAAGATATCACCCAAAAACTCTTTGCCTCTTGCATAATTTATGGATCATCATGGCCATAACATGACTCCAACACCACCAAAGCAGCGATCAAATAACTCCATAAGAAAGGCCTGATGCTGGAGGAAAACCATGAAGATGGGGTGGCAACACTGGGGGATGCTGCTGCTGTAAAACACTGGGCAGCTGAATTTAAGCAAGGGAGAATGAGCACTGAGGATTAGCCAAGCTTAGATCACCCCAGAAGAGCCAACTCACCCAGAACAAGTTCTACAAGACCGCAATGAATGGCAGAAGAGCAACAGACACAAGCTCAAACAACACCAGACCATTGATTGCTATCCACCAAAAATACCTGGGAATGAGAATGGTGCCACCAGAATGATGAGTGCTAATCAGAAGAGAAAAGAACTCAACATTTCCAGGATCATTTAAAACAAACCCAAAAAAATTCATGAGCAGGATTGTGACTTAGGCTGAGCCAGGAATTCATCACGCTGACCATGAGATCAAACAGCAGAAAATCTATGGGAAGTACACCCCACCAAAGAAATTCAAGGAGATTGTCTCAGTCCATAAGTCTTGTAGTTGCTGTCATGCACACCCCACACACTACTCCCATGTGCCAAATCTGGAAATACAGCAGAGAAGCTACTCATAAGTCTGATAGGTATGTCCCTGAAGCAACCTCACCACAGCATTCCCAGCTTTGTGCCAGCAGGTGTAGTTGGGCAGGAAGTTCAAGAGCAGCACCCCTGGGAATGCCAGAAGATGATGTGGACATTCCCTGAGACACTGGAGCATTTGTGGTCATAAACTGGTCAAATCTTAGTAGATCTTGCTTACCTGGATCCAGAGCCAGCCTAATTGATTCGTTCAGCAGATGTAGCTTTGAATGAGCCTATTTCACTTTGGGGTGGGGTTTGACAAAGGTGGCATGCTGGTTAATCGCGCAAAGGAAGCATCTCAGGTCCCTGTCATTGAGAAGACTACACACCTGGTGCAAGGAACAGTATTTGAACCCTGGGGATTTTTGTTCAGCCATGATGCCTGAAGCCCAATCTTGAGTAACTATAAAAGAGGGCAAAAAATACCTAGATGGAAAACTTTCATGAAAAATACTATTCTGAGGTAGCAATTACCACATTTACCCAAAACCAAGATTACTTTGAATTTAAGACAACCTCCCAATAATTAGATTCTATACATGGAAAAATATAAATTACAATTTTAAAAATAATTTTCCATGTACAGAATCTAATTATTCGGGGGTCATCTTAAATTTGTTGCCCTTCCATCCCCTGCTTCTCAGTGCTGCAGCAGGAAAAATAGTGGTGGTGGGACATATGGCCAGACTCCCACCCCTTCCACCCACTACCCCCTTATTGCCCTCCCATGCCCACACCTGCACCTGCATGCCCCTCCCCATCCCACCCTCTCCAGCCACTTACCCATTCTACCACTTACTTTCTGCTGTGGCTCTGGCTCCAGGGAAGTCAGCAGTAGTGGCCCTTAGCCCCTGTCCCCAGCCTGACCCAGCCAAACAGGACTAGCTGGGCCAGGTCAAGTCAGGGTTTGGGCCAGGTTAAAGCTAGAGCAGAAGATAAGCAGCCAGGAGGGCAAATGACAGCTGGTAGGCTGCACAGTCTTCCCTGTGCTCCCCATGAGTTGTACATCCCATGGTCTCCCCTACTTTCTCTCCCACACTGTGTGGTGCCATCACCGCTCTCCCACCATACAGTCTTCGCTGTCCTCCCCCTGTTATGCACCACCCCGCATACAGCACAAGCCACCCAAGACTGCAGCAGGTGGCTGCTCAGCTCTGGCTTTGTCTTTGGGCCCAGACCCAGGGCTGCAGCAGCCCACTTGCCCCAGCTGGTACTCAAATCCAAGACAAGGCATTTTTTTTCCTATGTTGATTAGGGAAAAACCTCATCTTGGATTCAAGTAAATATAGTACTATTCTAAAAAAATGTAGCTTTAATCTTGAGTGAGCAAAAGACTTGGTTTCCATTCAGTCTTACAGCCATGAGCATCAAGGAGGACTGAATGGCAGGTGGGCCCACTCTGCACTTTATATCCTTGGTTGAGCAAGGGATGCAAGGACATTCAGGGCACAACTCCAATGGACACTGCTGACCAACAGATTAGGATCTTAAGTACTTGTAGCACATATGTTACATTCGTATACAGTCCCCACTGGAATGTAAGTGAACACTTGCCCAAAGAAGAACCTGCAAGGTATTTCACATGCATGTAAAGGAATTCAAGTTCAGAACATCCAGATAAACATTTATGTAAATTTTCCTTCCTGCTGTAAATGGATAGTTGACATCCTTCAGCACTCATCTCTACCACTAGATCTCAGAGTAAGAAGGTGCATTATAAATAGTGTAGAAAAATGGTTTCTGCCATCTTGTCTAAAGTTACTAAATGATAATGTGCAAGGGGCATGCCTACCATCTTGGCAAGCATTCATTTTTCATAGTAAAGGAAGTCAAGTGCATAGGGAAAGGGACATAGATCCTGATCAACTTGCAGGTATCAACAGACATGTTAAAATAAAGTTGCATTGACTGATGTAACACATTGATGTAACGCTGCCAGTATACTAGCTTCAGAAATTAAGAAATTGATGCTTTTATGTCCAGTCAAAAGAGCAGGTGTCATGATTTCTGCTATGTTTGACATTTTCTATAGTTTCTACTTAATCTCTGTATAGTACTCAATACTTTGCTTTCTAGGAGACAGACAGAATAAGTAGGACTCCCACATATAGGATAATACATTTGACGACAGCTGACCTAAGAAAAGAGATAGCAGAGATGAAAACTTCTTGACATTTTTATGAACTCATCATTTTTGCCATTTAATATATAAAAAGAAAAACCTATTTCTACTGATTGATCACTTTAATGAATAAATGTACTCGGTGATTTGGTGGTTTGAGTGGATTAAATTTCCCTTGCTAGCAAGAACTGGCCTTAAATGAAAGTGTTTTGATGGTTTGTTCATTTTTGCCCACCAAAAAATGATAGAAAATCAGTCTGAATTTCAAACCACTTTGATCTCTGTGTATATTTTATAAACTATTACCTGTGCCCCTGTAGAGCAAAATCCAATTTGCAGAGCCTCGGATTGTGGGCTCAAGTAATTTTAAAAGTAAATTTTTCAAAATGTCACTGATACATTGAGCAACACATGACTGCTTATAACTATAACCTCCTCCTCCTTATGCATAATACTTCCTTCATTTACTCAACAGAAATGACCTCCATCATCTTACCCCTTACATGTACCACACAGTATTAGAAAGGTACATAGGAAAAGAAACAACTGGTTGTGATAGTTGTTGGGCTGAAAGATCATCAAAAGAGTTACTTGTCAGAACCTAAGCCAAAAAAAGAGGAAGAGCAACTGAGGACAGGATAATTTCTGAGAACACTTCAGGAGAGGGCAATTTTTGGTTTGCATCTCTCTCGACTCAAAATCAATCTTAAAATCATAAAGCTCTTGTGCCATGTTACTCAGCTTAAGATTCGCACATTAGTGGCTCTTCTTGGCTTTGCATTTGGTTCTCTGTTCAATTCTGTGACAATCCTGTGGCACCACTCTACTGCATTCTGCGGTATCTTAATGTCGAAGTACTTTTTTCCTTGGGTAGCTATTGGCAATTTCAAATAAATATATGTATGCACACACGCATGCACATATACGACTTCCCCCCATGCTCATACCAAAAAACCCACCAAATATACCAGGGGTGGGCAATTATTTCAGACGGAGGGCCGCTTACTGAGTTTTGGCAAGCCATCGAGGGCCATATGACAGGTAGTCAGTGGCAGCTAAATATTAAATTTTCTAAATTGTTTAGGGGCCTTGTGGGCCGGATAGAATGGCCTGGCAGGCTGCATGCGGCCCACGGGCTGCATTTTGCCCATCCCTGAAATATACCCACCTTCTTACAGAGGTGGATTCACACAAATGGATAGGTGAATCGGTATTATTAACCATCTGAAGTTAAAGATAGTGCTATAAGAAAGTTGCTTTTCTGAGAAAACATATATTAGCTAAAAAAAAAACCCTAAAACCCAGCCCCTTTCTATTCAATCTTTTATATTTTTAGCAGTTTGATTACTTTGCAGGTTAATGGCAATGCCCCATCAGCCGTTAAAAGTTGAATGCTACTATGCTTGTGATTAAGCAAAATAAAAATAGACAGCAAAATTTAGGGGTATAATAACACTGTTATTTTTACTGACAGCATCTGCTCCTAAGGACTTCACTGTGCATCAACCTCATAAAATAAGCAGATACAATTTGCACCTTTTTTCCTTTAGATGCATGTTCCACGTATCTTGCATCTGTTTTGTCTCTTGCTCTCTGTTCTGATTTTTCTCATTCAACATGCAAAACATGTCAAAACAGTGGGAGTTTTTGCAAGCCTTTGCTTATGGACAGGAGCTTGTTCGTGACATGTTGTTTTCTTTTTTTTTCTGTTTAGTTCTAAAGGCCCATCTTTGTAGAGATAATGTAGTTTTGATGCTATAAAAGAGACTATTCTTCTAGTTTTATTTATGTTCCAGTGGGGTGTCATTGCAATGGGGGGGGGTTACCCCCATTACTGTAAAACAGAGGTGGCAAGCATACAACTGGCAGGCCGGATTCAATCTGTGGAACCATTGCATCTGGCCTGCTGATAGTCTGGTGGGCCACCAGAAGTGCATGTCTTTGGCTCTGCACTGCCATCTAGCCAGAGCTCCATGTTGCTGGGTAGCAGCATGGAGCTGAGGACATGAGTCAGCACAGAGCTTCGGGGTTTGTGTTAGTGCAGAGCCAAGGGCATGCAGCAGCGTGGCACTCTGGCCAGGCAGTAGCATGGAGCCATGTTTGGGCAGCAGGATCGAGTTGGGACCAGAGGTGTGTGGCTACAGAATGTTGTGTTTGAGCAGCAGCGCATACCCAGGGAGCTGCCACCCATAGCCCTATCCATGTCCACACTACTGCTTACTCCCAGCTCCAGCTCCAAGCCATGGCCTGAATCTGGCTTCATTCAGGTGCACGTCCTGAGCTCCGTGCTGCTGCTAGGCCATAGCTCCTGGATCCACAGAGATGCATGCCCCTGGCTCCGCACTGCCAGAATGGAGCCTCATGCAGCCACAAAACTCCAGGATCATATTGTCACCTGAATGCGGCCCCTTGACTCTGAGCTGGGAGGAGCCCTTGCAGTCTGGATCTGGCATGGAGACCCAAGTTTGACACCCCTGCAATAAAGATAGTGAGACAAGTGACTGGAGGGGAGCAGCTGGTAGACAGGGCTATGGAAGACAGGCTGGCATAAACATTTTGCAGTGGCAAGCTGTAGGAGCATGAAGTCTGCTAATGAAGAAGGAGGAAGCCCTGATGCTTGTTGGAGGAAAAGCCAGAAGAGCAACCAGCCTGCTGATTTGGCAATAGCAACAGCAAGCCGCTAAACCTAATTCTGGGATGAGGGGATCAGGTGACTGGAAGGGCTATATAGGCCTAGCTCAGGGTTAGGGCTAACTTACTGGTCCTGATCTTCTGGTAGGAGCTCTACTGAGCAGCCCATAGAGAGAAGATCCTTTTGTTCTCTAGTTGTTTCTCTTTGATTCTGTGTTGCAATCATGAAGTTCAGGAGTGGCTAAAGGGGAGGTGGAGAACACAATGGATGCCAGGAGGTACCCTGCATCTTGTTAGTTTCAGGCTTAGAGCCTTAGTAAGGTAGGGCCAGGGACCCAGACTATGCTGGAAGGGCCAGGTGCCCAGCTGTGGGCTAAGACCCTGGCGCAGAGAGGGAGAGCCAAGGGACTTGGAGCTGAGACTGCGAGATGGGGAAACTAGATTGGCTGGGCCAGTCACAAGTATTGAGCCTTGCTCAAGGCAGAGATTGGGGCCAGAATATGGCCATCCAATGATGAGCAAGGCAGAGTAAACATCCACATTTTATTCTGGTTATCTGAGGGCAGCCTTCCAAATTCACATAAACCATCAATGAGTGGCAGGTGAAGTGACAGGGCAGTAGCTTCAGAAACCAGAGTGGGTGGGACAGGGTTGACGTGTCTGCTGGGAGGTGCCATGGTTTGCCTCCAGAGGCAGATGTTGCCACCACCATTATTTTCTGCCATGTCAGAAGGAATTCAAAGTTACTTTGCAAAGAAAGTATCAGATAGTTAGGCCTAGTGGAGTCAGTGACATGGATTGCATCTACCATGTCAGAAGAAAAGGATTCCTAGTGAAGACTGATAAGTACGACTGCTCTTTTATTACCGATTCAGTTAACAAGTTTTTTAAACTTAAGAAGCTGAAATATTATTTGTGTCACAAAGCCCTTGATATCCTAAAGAAAGATGTAAACAGTGTAACTGAGCCAGTTTACTGTATAATTATACTGTATGATCACAGTAGTGTAAGCAATGGCCACCCTGAAGAACCTCTCCTGGGGCCAGTTAGGATATTGTCCACAAAAAGGAGGTACTTCTGAAAGCAGCATCACCTAACTGGCTAGGTAACATAGGCTGCTACATACATACATACAGTTATTTCCAAGGCTGCTTTTCTGTATTCGGAATTAGTTGGGCAGCACAATAGTGATGGAGTTCAAAGATGAAGTGCTCATTGAGTACTTAACTATTTTACTGTGAAACCAAAGAACCTATCGCATTCAAAGGCACATGTGCTTGCTACATTAGAGTGCCATCTCTTCCACTTTCCTCGTTTTGTCCGTTGACTCAGAAGGAGACTTTTTCTCACAGTACCCCTTAAACTCAAACGTAAACTAAAAAGGAAGATCATTTGCTATAGCCCTTTGATACTCACCTGTGACTCTTGTGTAGACTGATAGTGAAATCAAACCTTCTCTCAAATATACACTATCCTTGAGGACATCAAGACAAGGTAAAACTGCCATTACTTACATTAAACTGACAAGAGAATTTTGAGCCAATCGGGTATCACAACAGCTTAGAGCAGGGCTGAACTTGACCTTTTGTCACTGGAGCTCCCAAGTCATCCAAGAAGAAACATCAGTATGTTTGAGACTGTACACTGCTTTGTGGGCTGGCAACTTAACTAAATCCCTGCTCTAAGGGCAATGTTGAGGGCATCTGTTTTTCCTTGGGCATACGTAGAGCATTGGAAAGATGTTATGTTACAAAAATTTTGCGACAAGCTGCCATCCTCTCCTGCAGGGCAAATCCAGGAGTCTGCTGTTGAAGACAAGCCATCAGAGCCTGCCTCAGGTGCTGACAGCACTTCTTTAACACATTCACTTCTCGAACACAAGCCTCATTCTCAGCAACAGCTGCTACAACTCGAGCTGTTACTGATCAGGCTAAAAGGCAAAAGCAATCTTGTCGGAAACAACATGGCCTGGTGTGTCTGTGGGCGGAGGGCTAGATCATCTTGTCTGTTAACTACATACTCTAGTGCAGTGATCCAAATATGCTTCTGCATAGGCCTGAGGAAGACCACTTGATCTTTTTGGAAGCAGAAAAGGAGGATGTATGATGATCCAGCTACACTTGCTTTTATATATCCAATCTTCCTGCCATCTAGTGTATGTTCAGAATGCATTTTCAGCACAACATAGGCTACCTAGTCACGGAACAAAGAACGATCCTAATCTCAGCTAACATGGCCCATTACTGACAATGTATGTTGAAAAACATCTCATCGTTTTCATCACAGGAATCTGTATTATGTAAATACTGCATGCCCCAAAGAACATCATGCCAGCAGCAATTCAGTTGCAGTGATTGTGTTTGTTTTCATATACATAGATGGCAAAAATGGCATTTAGTTTGCTCTCTCTAAAGAGAAAAACAATTTATATTTTTACAGTCAAGTTCTTCTCATTCACAAGTGATAAACTACACATTTGAGGGGTACTTTAAAATTAGTAGAATTACACAAAGAAACAACCTGTTACTTATTTATTTTGAAGTAGCATCTATGTGCCCTGGTTAGGGGCCAGAATCCTTTGTGGTAGGTGTTGTATGAACACAGATTGAAAGGATGGTCCTTGCCACAAAATATTTATGTGGCCAATCAGTATAGCAGTTACACCAAGTATAAATTTGGTCCCTTGTGGGCAAGTGTACACAAAACACTGACTGCGCATTAGTCAAATAATACTGTGCGGTAGCGTGTCACAGCACAGAAAGTGCTAATAAGCTACTGCAGAGTATTATTAGGCTACTGCACAGTAGTGTCACTTAAAAGAAGTTTGCTGATGCCATTGCATAGTAACTCCGGTTACTATGCATTTATTTAGTGCTTGCTAATACAAGTACTAAATAAATGTGCAATAACAACTGTGCAGTAGTAGCATCTCGTGTAGACGTGCCCTGTGAGATTAACATCAGCCACAATTCTTTATTGCTGCTTATTCATCCAACTTATTGATGTGGGGGTGGGGGGAAGGAGAGGAATAATTTGGCCTCAGAGAGATGAGAGAAAAAGGTAACAGAATACAAATCTTCTGATTCCAGGCATCTAGACTTTTTATATTTTTCTTCCGGGAGGGAGGTGTTTCTGAGAGAATCATTCACTAGCTAGTAAATTCACTTTCCCTTTCCTAACTTGTCTGTGTTACTCTTTCAAATCTTTTTTAAAAAGAATCAAGTAAAATACTATTTTGAAATCATTTTGTTGAAAATTGGTGATGGTCCTAAATTAGAACTTCCCATCTGTAAGCACATATGCTTTGGGCCAAAATTGCCTGAAAATAACAAAAGATTTTTTGACTGAGCAAATCCAAACTCTCATCCAGGTTTGTCTCTGTTACTGAAGCTCAGAACATGAGCCACAAGCAATTTGGGAACCACAAGGCAGACATAATTCTCCACTCCCTCTACTGGAAACTGTGAGAGGAAAGAAGGGAAAAAAAATGAAATAGTTCAGGGTTTTCTAAGAGATATCTTAATAGGGTAAAAGCATCCTATTACCTAGCTAGCATCAGTGGATTTAAGCTGATGCTTAAGTGCTTTGCTGAATAGAGGCATACAGAGGAGAAAGAGCAGCTGCCTCAGGAATGAGACAGATCTCACTTGTTCTTTTTCGTGCTCCACTATCATGGTGGTATGCTGTCAGGAGGAAGGAGTTCACATATGCTTAAGACAATGATTCTCAGCCTTGGTGCCATGAGATCCTTTTAAGAGAGCTACAAAATATTAGCACTCTTGAACAGGCAAATATCTACATGATTCACAAGATTAACACAGAAGCTGCAACCAGAGCAGTATGTGGCATTGCAGATCCATCTGCAAACACCACACACTGCACAGTCAGGCATTTCCTGTGCTGCTACCTTGCAGTGTGGGTGGTTTGTTTGGGTTTTTTGACCCTGAGATATTTCAGGGTCAAAAAACCCCCCATGTGGAATAAAAGTGGGGTGGTGCATGTGGCTGCAGCATGCGCCACCCAAAACCAGAGCTTGGCCTGCTGGAGCCATGCTCTGGCTGCTGGCCAGGCTCCAGCTCCAGGAGTGCCACGCCTGCAGCTTCCCTGGCCCCGAGAATCCCAGGTACGGCCAGCAGCTGGCCCCAGCCTCCCCTACCCAACCCGGGGTAATCTGCTGTGCGCCAGAGGGTACCTGGCATGGAGGTTCCCCAGGGACAAGCAGCAGCAGCACAAGGTGTTCTCCTGCTTCTTGTCCCCAGGGAATCAACGCTTGTACTCATCTGGATGTGGCCAGAGATTTCAAATAGGAGTCCATAGTGTCAAAAACACTCTGCCTGTTTTGGTCTTTCTGAGTTCTTTGCAAGAGAATTCTTCTGTATTTTTTTTCTGTAGTAAGAAATGAGTGAAAGCAAAGAGCTGGCCTTTTCTGAGGGGTGCCTTGAGTATGAAAAGGTTGAGAACCACTGGCTTAAGCTAAACTCACCTGCTCTTCAAATAGCAGCACCTCTGAGTCACAACCTAAAAAAAACCCCAAGAAACAAAACAAAAATAACTTCTTCAAACTAAGAGTCCTTTGATTAGGACCTAGTGGGAAAAGAGACAAAAAGAGAAAGGATGTTGAACTTCCATAATTTAAAATAGTATTTTTAAGTTTATCTGGTTGCAGCCTGAATCATATAGCTTGGCAATAGTAATGCTTTGACTGTTATATAGACTTGGGGCTAGAAGCTCCACTATGCAGTACAGAACTGACCAAATGGGAGGAAAATCTGGTGGAATAGAAGTGGAACTCTCAAGGAACAGAGGAAAGATTGATGTGGGATAAGCAATCCCTCAGGTTCATTCACATGGATATAGGAAACCAAGGAAACATTTGATGCACTAGATTAGAAAGAATTAGATTTAGGAAAGTGTTGGTTTGGTTGATGGTTTTCTGGAGAATCCACCTAAATTTACAGCAAAAAGATCTGTGGAAGTAAATATTGTTCAGAACAGCAGCATTTCCTACTCCTTACCTTTTAGTCCCAAATTTGCACCTGTTTTCAACAGCAGCAATCCCTTGATACAAGGGTGATAATCTTCCAGTAAATAGGAGAATCATCAGTGGGTCCAGAGGTGAGTGAGGAGGCCAACCTGAGATCCATGTGTTTGATTACAGATGTAGCTGAGCAGAAGAAGTAGATCCTGGTGATGTCAGGTCACAGCTCTTTCCCGTTGTGTCTTTCATCTACCCACTTCTATAGAAAAGTGAGTTTGCTCCAAATAATCGATGCCTTATCATATATCATGATGCCATTGACAGTAATTCAGCGCTTGAGTCTCTTAGGTACTGATATTAATATAGCATTTCTTCAGATGGGTTTTCAGGATGTCCTTGAATCTCTTCTTTTGTCCACTTCAAAAGCAGTGGCCCCTGGTGAACTAGGAGTATATGACCTGTTTTGGGAGCTGACTGTCAGGCAACTTTAGGACACATGCTGTCCAATGGAGAGGACACTATATAAATATGGCTTACATGGTAGTGGCATTTGCTAGAGCCAGAATGCTGGCATTTGTTCTTCTGTCCTTCCAACTGATCTGGAGGATTTTCTGAAGACATCACTGATGGTAACATTTCAAAACTTTCAGGTGTTTCTAATACATCATGTAACTTTCACACGCATACAACAGGGTAGGGATGACAACAGCCTGGTAGATGAGAAGTTTGGTTACGTCCTGATGTCATCATTGTCAAAGATACAGTTTTGGAGACATTCAAAGGCAGTACTGGCTGATTCATCCAGATTTTATTTACACCCCCTGCAAAAGAAATAGGAAAGCACATGTATAGCAGGAGGACCAATAGCAGGCTGGTTATGAAGACACATGTGCCACCAGTGTTGAAAAGAGCAAGTCTGGAAGTCGCACAGGAAGATTATCCTTCAGAACACATTTGCATTTCTTGTGCATCCCCACATTTTAATGACTTTAAACAAAGATTTACTATCTCATGCATAATGTGGTTTTGTAAGAACTGAATCTCATAATTCATAGGTACAAGAGGCCAACTGAAGGTTGCATACATGGCCTCCATTTTGGCTCTGTATGCTTGCGTGTGTGTGTGTGTATTTTTGTAGACTTCTAACAAAATAAAACTGAAAAAATACAGTGGCTTCAGACTGACAGCCATGTGAGTTATCAGCAGGATGAATCTGTTGGATCTATCACACAGAACTCTGCCACCTGAACAAAGTGTCACCCTTGTTTCACTTTTGAAACAGAAGGAGTAGCTCAGTTAACTAATAACAAGAGACTTTTATCTTCTCTGAAGCAGGCAGAAGACCCAGTGTTGCACATACTTATTTGGGTAAAAAAAAATGAAACTTGAGCAATGAACCCTTGCTACAACACCCAGATATTAACTCTTTGCTCAGATCTGGAGAAAAGCTGCTGATCTTTGTTATTTATACAGTCTGGATTAGGAAGATTACAGTGTATCAGTGGCAGGTAATAAAAAAAACAGTTGTTATAGTTGTTAAAATAATG
The DNA here is from genome assembly GCF_052110815.1 of Crocodylus siamensis. NCBI lineage: Eukaryota > Metazoa > Chordata > Crocodylia > Crocodylidae > Crocodylus > Crocodylus siamensis. The sequence goes on along the minus strand of NC_143397.1, from coordinate 128,566,708 downwards.
TAACAAATAGCATAAGCATCTACGGAGCAAATCCTGCTCCTTCCATTTCCCCACGGGCATATAAGACTAAACAGGCAGACCAATTCCATTGTACAAAAAAGGAATGATGCAAATAAATACATGAATATATAAATGAAATAAATACATAAATAAGCAAAGGGAACTAGTTCACCTGTGTTCTGCAATGGGTTCGCTGTCTGAAAGCATAGAAAGGAGGTAGGCTGGGGAAGGAGTGGAGCCGGGTGATCTTGGATTATGTATATCTACCACCTGAACTCTCATGCATAGGAGAAGTGTGTGTGCTTTGACCATCACTGATGTATTCACAAAAGTGGGAGGAGGGGGGAATCCCAGCTGTAACTGCAGTGCAGCTGGGCATAGGTCAGAAAATTTTCCCCATTTGTGTGAAATGCACAATATAAATATATTGTTCTGCAATACCTTCTCTAGTGTGCAATGCACAGTATATCTGATGTATAATAAAACCAGTAACATTTAGCACAGATCAACTGATTAGAGAGACATTGTCTGGTTTTGTTATTTTTTCAAAGCTTCAGACAATTAAGAAAAAACTATCTTGGGACTTACAGTTACATTGAAAAAATCATGGTGCAGATGGGTGTCATCTTGCTCTTAAGATTGTCTGGCATGTAAGGCTCATTTTAACAGTTACCAATGTAACATACATAAAGCTGTCAGGCTTTCTCCAAAGGACAGTCATCCACTTCATGTTTCAAGTGCCAAATTAATTATATTTGACATTTAATTTATAACCTAAGGTATTTTAGATTTAAAACATGACTCTGATAACAGCAGATTAGAGCAGTGTTCCATTTGACAGAATCAATTTTTCAAGTAATTTTCATTGTGAATGAGGGTCTTGATACTGATTTTTGCGTATCAAAGCATGTATACAGGACACTGATACCTCTAAGCAAAGTACACTACGACCTCCTCCACCTCCTCCCCTTCCCATCCTGTTGCGATTATTTTACAATTTTAGTCAAGTTTTTTTTGCAGCTTCAATCACAAAGCTCCATCTACTGGAACAATGGGAGAACTGTACGGGAGTGAATATAGAATTACCGTACAAATACTAGTCAAAAGTAAAACACCAAAAGAGCTGCAGGCAGGTATGTGTATGTATATAATAGCTAAAGCTTCTCTTTGCAAGAACTCTACAAGCTTTGGGAAAGAAGGAGAAAGGACAAGAATTAAACTTATAAATCTTTTCACCTGGATAAAATCATTACTACTGTAATAATAGTGTGCAATTTACAGTAATATTGATATTACTAATGCTTTACATGCTAAAAGATCCAAAGCACTTGAAAAATTAAAAAAACACACAAAATAAATATATACATTCAAGTACAGATGGATGGACTATTATAAGCTGTTATGCTGAAGCTTCAAGAACCCTGCACTGCTTCTTCACACAGTAAGTGGATCATTGGAATGTAATTGGAGCTCTGGCATTTTAAAAACAGCTACAACAGGGATGCTGCAGCAGAGACCAACTTTAAAGAGTTTAAAGTTTACATTTCGGACCAAAAGAAAACAATTTTTCAAATCAAAATGCAGTTTTGCAGTTGCTAAAAAAATGCTTGTGAGCATTTGTACAAAGGATGAAATGGCAGGGTTCAGCAAAACCTGAAAATTCTAGTCATGGTTTTAAAATTGCTCCATAGTCACAAAGAGTATCTCTGGCTATTTTTTAGACCTTCTGCCTCTGTCACAAAACCAATTTTAGCATTATGTTCAGTTGAGCTTTTGAAATATAAAACCGGTTGCTTGCCAGATGCATCTTTCTTAGGAGACATAAATCTAAATAGGCAGCCATGAGGCAGCATGGCAGGATATTGAAATTCCTGAACACAGGCCCCTGTAGATACACTTTTGGCTGAAAGTTTGATATTTGATACAACCTGAGTCAAAGGCTATGCTTCTTTTTGGCAAATAAACCACATCTTTTGGATCATTAAGTGTATTTCTAACATTTATGATCTTATCAAATGTAGGGCACATTGTGCTGCAGAAGACTGTATTTTACCTGGATAATAACAGATTCAGTAAAATACATTATCTATAATACATGTAAAAGACAGTAATGGCCTGTGGGAAACTGCTGTCATGTTTTTCCTATACCTTGCAGATTTTTTTTGTAGTTGTAACATCATCACTGGAAAATACAATATTTTTTAAATAATGAAAAAAAAATTCAAGACAACTTTATGACATCTTAAGGGATTGAAGGATATCATGTAAATAAACTAATTTATACTTTGCAGCGTACAATTTTGGCTCAGTTACCTTTGAAATCATATCCCATCAATCAGGTCTCCGGTGGTCATAATACTGAAAGCAAATTCTGGTAGGGCTGGAGTGTTGTTGTAGCCAACAGTTTAAAAAACGAATGAGAGAAGAGGCAAGAAAAATATTTGCCTCATAAATAAATTGTACCTTGAAAAGTATTTACAAAGAATCTCCTGCTTTTCATTATTCCTCTAACAAATCATAACCCAACTAAAATATAAAGAAGCATGGTGGTAGATACTAGATGGACACTATATATGTTCCAGATTAAAAAAATAAGTTTTCTTGTTAACTCTTGTGCTGTTCCTCAATTATGTACATCACAACACAAGATAGCACAGAGGTGCAGATGTATTCTGATGGCCTCTTCTTACAACCAGGATGACTGCTGCTCTGCACTGGTGAAATAGATGTCATGCTAGATACTCAAGTCTCTTAAATTCTTATCCCAAATATTTGCTTTCATATTGTTTCACTTGGATTAAAAATTAAGGGACAGAATTTAAATGACAAAAAAATTATAGAAACAGAATATTAAAACAAGAAAGTAAAAAAACCTCAAACCCCATGCCCCTCCAAATTCAACAGCAATCCATCTTCCACCTGCTTCCTTGCTTCTCACCAAGGAGAGCACCTCACCTGGCCCAATCCAACCTCATTTCCTAATCCACGTTCAATAAAAACAAACATTCCCCCTATATTCTTTCTCATCTCTACCTACACCCAATCCCCTGCCTCTCACAGTTCCTCCACCCTCTTATTTTCCCCCGAGTTCTAACCTCCTCTCACAAAGGGGGTATGGCTGTTCCCCATGTCACTCCATATCCCCTTCTCAAGGAAACACTTGGTTCTATTAAGGTGGGGAGGGGAGCACTGGTCACTTCTGAACATTAGCAATGCTATAGAGAGGCTATCCACTTTCTGTGTTTGTCCAGTGCCTTGGACAATGGAGTAGGAAGAAACCCTAGCTCTATTAAAATGAATGCATGCGTTTTTAATGAGTAATACCTTCCTGTGGCAGTGACCCAATAGGCTGACAGGCTGCAGATTAAATATTTATGTATGTATTTAATTATTATTTAGATTTATATGCTCTCCCCCTCCCCTGCGCACAGACTCAGGGCAGCTAAATACAGTAGATCCCTGGATACTAGGTTCCTTACCCCACTGCAAAGATAAGGGTTTTATGAACTAACTGAGGGTATATATAGCTCCAGGAAACAAATGAGGGGTTTGCTTCTAATTCAGCAACCCACGGCAAACAAAGCAGGTTGCAAGCCATCCCCTAGGAACTTACATAAACACATTCTGAAAAGAAGATGGTTCCCTGGAGCTGCAAACTTCTCCATTACCTGCTGGTTTTTTATTTGTTTCTTTTACCTAAATCATTGCAACGCAATGAATACGTCAGATCAGTTAACTGGTCTCTTTGCGTGCACAGAGCTGCAGCCAAGGGGGGACAATGTGACTTGGGCAATGACCTTAGCATCTTTGGGAGGGCAAAGAGGCAGGAAGGAGCAGGGGATGAGAGCTTTAAGGTTGTTCTGCCTAAGTCACAGTGTGAGCACTTAGGCCCTTTATTACATCTAGCCCTCAAGCTAGAAATAGACGTTGTCAAGTGGAGTGATCCAGCTGTGCCACAGTGCGTCATGGCACAGCTGATTCACTTCACTGCATGAAACATGTCACTCCTTTTCCTGTCCTTGGTGATGCAAGACAAGGGTCAATGTGATCTCCCTGCTTTCCCAGACCTGCAGGACTGGCTGAGCAGGGAAACACTTTTCCCCACTGCCTCAGAACCATGGCACAGTCTGGAGTAGTGGGAAAGTGCTGCAAGGTGATGGTGCAAAATGGAAAGCACAAAAAAGCAGTAGTCTATAACTACCCTTCGTTGTGCCATTGATTTTCCTATCATGTGGTGCAACAAAAGTTCAGGACATCTGTTTGCTCCACATTTGTGTAGCCTCAAAAATTGACAAGGTGCACAAATGACAAATCAGGAGATGCATGTTTCTACCTTCAGTCTAGCTTGTGACCTGGCCTCAGAGTCCTCCAAACCTCCATACAAACTATGAGAAGCTCTGGCATCACCCCTGGCACTGCACCTCCTAGTGGGCCTTATTACACCTTACACTAGGGGTGGGTAAGATGCGGCCCGCCAAGCTATTCTATCCAGCCTGCGGGGCCCCTAAAAAATATAGAAAATTAATATTTATCTGTCCCAGGCTACCTGTCATGCAGCCCTCAATGGCTTGCCAAAACTCAGTAAGCGGCCCTCCGCCCTAAATAATTGCCCGCCCCTGCCTTACATGTCACAGACTAGCTGGGCACTGTGAGCATATCAATTCTATCACAGGCCAACTGGGTGCTGTGAGGGTATCAGCCACTGGGCTGTTTGGTTCAGTTTTGGATCAAGGAGGCAAAACTGGGAGTGAAGCAAAGTCAAATTTATTATAGCTTACACACACAACAGTTAACAGAAAGATAAATGTGATAAGTAGATAATGCAGTATTAAAGAGCTAACAGTAAATAATAACAACAGATAGATGGATCAATTCTGTTGCAGGCCAGACTGCCCTCTGTTGTGAGGGTATCAGCCGTCAATGTTTTGAATCAGGCTGTTCAAAACAACAGATAGACAGACATGGGTTGGCAACTTAGCAGTAGTCCCTTCATGCCAGGTGCATGGCAAGTGATTCCAATGAAGTCAGGTGTCCCCGATTGACGCTGTCGGAGAGATTACCGGGGAAGGTCCCTTGATCAGGATCTGATCCTCACTCACACCGAGAGTCCAGAGTCTGGGCTTGGAACAGCAATGACCATCTGTTCCTGCCGGTCACCTGATGCACACACTTTTTATACCTAGTCTTATGCTAATCTAGAGCCACTCACAATCTTGCCCTACAGCTGTTGCCCTATGGGATTGAAAGGTGTTAAAAATTATCATAAAAGGTTACTACCTAGACTCGGGCTTATCCAATAAGTAATTTACAATGCAGCATCTTTAGGTTTGAAATTGACATTATTAAGCCCAACCCTTTTAAGTTGCTCTGAATAACAAAAATAACAAAAACCATTAGGTCAGCTAATCTTGCAGCTACAGCTTCACTTTTGGGGCCCAGTGAGTTCCACAATTAATACGAAGTTAGTTTTATCATTTTGGTTAAACTTATGACAGACAAGTTACATTTGCGGGTTACGAATTTACAAGGTTTATATTAGCTAATATTACCTGTTAGACAAAATACCAAATGCCTCCAAGAAGCACATATTTATTGCGTATTAATCCCTCTAGATTAATCCCTCTGGTTTTGGCCGTCACACTGTGAGCCACACAGTCAGCTTGACTGGCTTAGTGCTAGCTTGGAATTTGGAGCAGCCACACCTTCAATTTGGGCGCAACATCTGTGGGGAGTGACCAGACCTTAATGGACCAGGAGCTGGGTAGCAAGGAGCAAGGGATAATCCTGGAGGGGTGTAACTTTGAGGTGCATCAGGGGCATTTTTATACATGCTCTGGGAGCTTTAATTAGCGAGCTGCACTAATTAAAAGCACCTGTGCATCACATGTATCAGCATCCCCATGCTGAAAAAAATGGCTGTGGGACACTTTGAACTCAAGCTCACGGAGTACGTTTTCTTTCAAAACACCCTGCCGCCATCTTTTCAGTGCAGGGACGCTGCTAACAGTGACATGGAAGGCTGCCAGCACCGTGTCACTTTCCGTGCTCCAGCAGGAGTCCCAGTGCACAGGAGCAGGCTCACCACACACCTATAGGAGTGCTTTAAGGTGTCCATATGCAGGCAATCTAAGGTCTAAGAACTCCAGGAGGCACCCAAAATTGCCCTGCAACAAGGCCCCATCACCTCCAGAACCATTTCCCAGGCAGAGATGCCCACTCAACCCCTCGGTGTGAAGGCTGGGGGTGCACCTTGGAGACAAACTGGCTCAGAGCTGCGGCAGCCTGGGTGAGCAGGGGCTCTTGCACTCCCTGCTGCAGATGGGCTGCAAGGTGCACCCCCTGCCCCACCCTCCAGTGCAAAGAAACGAGATCCCACCTCCCACTCTTGCAATACCTGGGGCCACACCTGCCCAGCTAATCCGCACCCTTTGCCCACCACCTCCCAACACTGGTTAATGCCCGGCTTCGTTACGAATAAGCACGGAGCGTCTCCAACAAGCCACGTTGTGCAAGGGGCCGGGCCATTGGAACGTGGGGCAGGGCTGCGACGTGGGAGTGACATGGCCCGCACAGGTCGGGGAGAGTGGAAGGACAGCCTCTCCCTGCCGGACGTTACGTCACCAGTAGAAGGCGTGGCCTGACTAATATTACGCAGTCGCGTCCCCCCAGTCCATTTTTCACGCAACGCGGCACTTTTCTCCCAGCGCATGCGCAAGGTAGGTTGTTCTTTCCGCCAATAGCTGTGACGATTACTGAGGGAGGGGGAGATTCCTCCAATCGAGCGCTGTCTTACTAGCTGCTGGGGATCACCCGCTTCTTCCTTTTCCCAGCCGGCCTCTCTCGGAGGATGGCGGCTGCGGCCGGGCCCAGGCTGGGGGCGGAGGAGCTGGGCCTGCTAGAGAAGTCTCTGGGGCTGGCGAAAGGGAACAAGTACGGCGCCCAGGGGGAGCGGAAGGTGAAGGGCACGCGGGGAGGGCGCGAGCGCCTAACGGGCCCCCGGCCGCACGTCCAACCGCCCCGGGGGGAGGGGGGAAGCAACCGCATTTTCCGTCCTCGCACAGCTGTATGGATATAGCTATAGACGGGTGCGTCTAGAGTTCCGCCTTTGTCCACTTATACCTACGTAGGGGGATGGAGGGCACCCGACTATACAGAAATAGATATCTATACCTAGGGCTCTATAATAAGTGTCTACATAAGAGGATGCAGGGCACATTTATATAAATCCAGATGTAGATATCTAAATCTAGATGCCTATCTAGAGTTAAGAGGATGGAGGATGCATCTCTATAAATGTATGGAGGTTAGAGATATTTATATCCATATGTAAATAAGAGGGTGGGGGCACAGCTATGGAAATACAGATAACCCTGTCTAGATATCTGTATAGGAGGGTGGAGGACACATCTGTATAAATATAGAGAAAGAGATGGATATATTTATTCTAATACAATAAAAGCCTCTGTCTGTCTGTCAGTAATGCAGGGCCATCTGCATATGCATCACTGAGAAGACGCATGCCAATTGGCTGTGAGGGCCCAGAGCCTTAGGGACAGAGGGAGCTGCCATGCCTCCCCACCCCTTAACAACAGCTGGCAGGGAGGGGGAGAGAGGGGGGTGGGGCATGTGGCCGAAGGCAGAGCTGCAATGCCATGGGATGCTTGGTGATGGCACTCAGTCTCCCCCGCCCCCTTCATTCATGACAGACAATTTGCTGATATATAAATAAAAGGATGGAGGACACAACATAGCTATGGAAATATACACGTAGAGATGGATATATCTGTATAAGGATGGAGGACACAGCTATATAAATATAGATAGAGATATAGATAATATGTTCTCATGTTCGTGTATGTCTGTGTTTGTGTGTATACGCTTGCATACGCATGCATGCACATGTGTGTATATTCACAGATTTTACAGGGATATTATTAAAAACTAAGACACTTGAATTGGTTCCTAAAGTGCGTGCAGCCCAGCCCAAGATGCAGGAGATGCTGCTTCTCGGAAAGCAGCAATGCATAAAACTGGTGCACGATTGGGGGAAACGCAGCTGAGGGGAATCACATAGGACTGTCAGGAATGGGCAACAGCAGAAATAGATCTGCTGTATGAAAACCATAGTAGAAATAAGAAACATGCCCCTAGACAAATATGCTTGCAGATAGGTTTCCTCTTCTCCAGCTATGCTGATCCTTCAATCAGATCTTTGAGGAGTTAATCGTAACTGCATCCTGTGCTTGCACATATGCTTGACTGCCAAGTTTTGTTCATCGATTAATGGCCCCCAGAAATAGCATTTTTCCCCATGACATTAATATGAAAGACTGGCAACTTGGTTTTGCAAGATTGTTTTAAGGGTTTGTTTAGATGTGTTTTATCTCACTTTGCTTTCAGAGTGGGTCTTGCTAAACAGGAACAATATACTTTTTTGGAATAAGGTGTTGAAGTAGGTATTGCACTTTTAAACTTGCTCCTTTGTTTAATCAAGCCATGGAAGTCAATAATACATTTTGTTTTTCTGTTTTCAAATCATTCCATTCTAAATGGGTACCCATGATTTTTTTTCTTTGCGTCCTTGTAATCAATTATTTTTAATACACGCTTTCTTTCATTAATGTTCACCTCGTTAATCTATCTATCTTTTTAATTATGTTATTTGAGATACAGATACCAAATATGTGATTCATAATAGTTGCCTATTACATTTGGCATAATTGCATTCATTTCAAGTTTTCTGGATATTGACTCGAATCAATTTTGAATGGCTGATAAATGATAAAAACAGTCACTGGTCAGCTTACTTTTATTGTGAAGTTAATCGTAATGTATGGTTGTAGCGTGCTCCCTTGCTCTTCAGTGTTGATCGCAACCTACATTTGTGCCCCATATGCTTATTTTTCTGAAGGAGATCTTAATTTTCCAAGTAACTTATTGCTGAGTTTTGATATCTTTGATTAAAATTCCCATCTATTTTAATCTAAGGGCAAATGAACAAAAATTATTCTGGCAATTGAAATTTGAATTGGGTGAAAATTGTCATATTTCAGAGTGTGAAACATTTAATTCTGTTCTTGGAGGTATGGCTGTATTCAGCAGCTATAAGCAGTAATATTCAGTAGAAATTTGTGTGACTATAGTGTACTCTGCTTGGTGCATAGCTCTGGGAGTAAAGAAAGCTAGGCACTTTTTCAAATGTAATGTAAATAATTGATGCTTCTAAGTATAAAGCTCTGCCAGTGCTTAGACATTAGTAGCCCTCAATCAGTTTCTTGACCGCTGCTATAAGCTTTGAAAAGGAGGAGAGATAGCAGGCATGAAAGTGATTAGCTTAAGTCACTTTTAAGGCTTCTAATAGCAGCCTTTGACAATTGTGAACCCTTTATTGCTATAGGTACAGTTTAAGGGTAGGTACAGACATTCAGAAAGCCTGAGGTGGAATTGATCTAAGCTGCACGGTTTTCTGTAAGCAGTGTAGTTAGGATTGCTTCAAGCAGAACACATGGTTGCCCTTTGGGTGGGAGGAGCAAGTCTTAGACCAGGTTCTACCACCTTTAAACCTGTCTATGTATGCTAAACTTCTGTTATGAGTATAGACTGGTTTCTGGTCACAAAGACTGCTTACAGCCATTTAAAAAAAAACAACAGTGCTTTTCTTTAAACCTGATGCATTCCTGCACTGAGGTGTGCCCAAAAGAGGCAGCAGTTTAGTTAGCTTGCCTGCCCGCCCTCTGTAAAGATCGGGCACTTTAGTGGGGGCGTTTAGCAGTTTTCTGTAATAGCTAAAACCAATCCAATTAGCCAGAGGTGCCCAAAAGCCCCGCTGAAGTGCCTGATCTATACAGATGTGGCAGAGCCAGGTTGAAGTAATGTGCTGGTAAATCATGGGGTTTTTTTTATTGTTTAAACATCTGCAAGCAGCCTTATACCAGTAAAGGTGTAATATCTGTACCTAGCCCAAGGGAGTACTCCAGCATAGACTTTTGATGTTAGTATGTATTTAACCCAAGTTCCAAAGTAAACAGTGGGGCTAAAAGATACCATTCATCCAGGTGTTTTATGCATAATTTGGTTCTTTTGCTTCCAAGTGTTTGTGGCCATTTCCAACTGTTCAGGAATTTTGTTTATTTAGATTAATATTGTTTCATTGTGTATGCTATGTGTAAAAATGTTAGTTTAGACATGGTGTGCATTTCTCCCCCCCCCATTTTATAACATAAAAATAAGACTACATATTTACTGCTGAGCAGTGTCATACAGAACAGTTTTTAAAATAATTTGGAGCTTATACTTGGTTAAATTCAGAGCTTGTGACAATTTCACCATAGTTCTTAAGTTTATGAATTGGTTTAACAAATAAAATAGGAGCTGACTACTAGTTTTGTTCTGTTTAAAATATGTAATGAAAATGAAAGCCTGCATTATGTGATGAGTTCTTATGGGGAAGGATGGGTATACAAGAGCACAGTATACTTCCCTCCAGTGATACCATGTTTGCTCAGCATTTGCTTTTGTATCTGAATGGCTTAAAGGAAATATTCAAGTACTTGATAATTTTCTTGAATATTACTGGGAGCCTGCAGTGGACAGCCTCCCCTTGCCTTATGGACAGATCGGGTTGAGGGAGGCACATGCCCCCCACCATGTCTGCTGGGGGTGGGGGGGGATGGGGGCAGCATCTGGGAATTCCCACCCCTACCAAACAAGCCACCCATAGCTCTGTCCTGTGCTCTGCCCTGACTGAGCAGCCCTTCCCTCCCTTGCTGTAGGGACTTTGATCTACCTTTCCCTGCCTCCCAGCTTTACTGGTCGGATGCTGCTCTCTAAGCTGCCGGGCTGCACATTGGCTATTAGATCAGTATCTTTTGATATGGCTGGTTAATAATCGGCCATCAGCATCAGCCAAAAAAATCTTTCAGTGCACCCCTAGTATGAATGAAATATTCAGTGCAAAAATAAAGTGAGACATTGAACAATGTCACTAATTGTGCCTGACACCTGTGAAGTTATGAAAGCATGCAGCTGAATGAGCTCCTCCCAAAATATGACTGACAATGCAGTATTATAAAAAAAAAATTAAAAATTGCCTTTTTAGGTGTTGTGTTAACTTACACGGAATATAAAAAGCTGGTTTTCAGGCTATCACAAACTATTACATTTTCTGATTGAAAAGTTAAGAGCTCTTTTGTAGAACTTTGAGAAGGAATAAAATTGTACTGCAGGAACAATATACAGTTGACTGAAGCATGAGGTTTTGGTTTTCAACTGTGCTCAGTTCTCAATCTTAAACATAAACTTTTATACATTCTTTGTTGTCATACCTTGAGACTGGCGGGCTAGTCATTCTTTTCTTTTGAAGTTCTTGATAATAGGTCTTTTGTTTTAAAATAAGTGGTATGATGGGTGGGTTTTTTGTTTGTTTAGGGGGGGTTTAAGTTGCAGACTTTCTATATTTTACAAGAATAGTCTTGGCTTGTTCTTATTACCCTGCTTTCCCACTTTATTCGTTATAATTCTTGCCTGCTTTTCTAGCTTTCATGCTTTTATTCTCTCTCCAGATTTTTTTAAAGCTAGGTGGGACTCAGCTTTTGATAATTCACTGTTGGGTACTATAATCTGACACTTTTATTCCTTTGTAGCATCCAGAATGACTGTGGGAGCTTTTATTTTATTTACAGGAAGTACAAGACAAGGCAAAGCAAGTTTCTCTGAACTGTACACTAGTTTATTGAACTATTCAGACAAAATATTGAGATAATCAGACAACGTTTTACCAATAGCAGCTTACATACATCAGAGAATACATGGATATGGTCACTACTGGTTGTGAGGCGTCAAGGCCCCCAGAATCAGTCCTCAAATTTGAGACAAGTTCAAGACTCCCACACTGATGCCCTTGTCTGGAGCAGTTTTGTACAGTTCAGATTGAAATTTCTGTATTCTATGGTAATTTCCTTCAAGTCATAACCTGTGACCATTGTTTTTATCTGGGGCCATCATTTGATGTTATCATCTGTCTGGGTATCTCAACTGCTTGCTTGAAACCATCCCTTTCAACCTCCATTTTCTTGCATGCTAATCACCTTGACTGCTTACAGACATAAAAAAGGTGCTTTCCTTTAAACTAAGTTACCTAGTGCATGCCCAGAAGAGGCTTTGCATTAGTTTGACTTGGTTTTCCCAATGTTCATATAGATTGGGTGCTTCCGGGATGGGACGGGGGGGTGCTTTTTTGCACTTTAATAGCTGATTCAATCTTTCCAATTCAATCAGCTATTAAAGTACCAAAAACCCCTGCTGAACTGTGTGATATACACAGACGCTGTGGAGCTGGGTTGAACTATTGCTCAACCTCTTCCAGTAAAGCATGTGTTTTTTGAGGGGGTTTTCACATCTGTCAATAGTCCTTGATTCAGGCTGGTCTGCTTCTGAGATCAGTGTGGCTAGGTACAGACATTCATAAAGCTCAAGGCAGAATCAGTTTAAGTTGCATTGTTTTCAGTAAGTGTTGTAGTTTAGATCAGTAGCAAATAGACTGTATATCCTCCTTTGGTGGGAGGGGTACAAATCTTAGTTTGGGTTTTGCCATTTTTAAACCAGCCTTTGTGTGCTGAAGTTCTATTATGGGTATAGGCTGGTTTCTGATCACTTATACTGGTAAAAGTATGATGTCAGTACCTGGCCTTTGTCTGCAAGAAGGAAGTGACACACAAAGCAGTTTGGGGTCTTAGGAGTCTCCCAACACATACCCCTATCTTCTTGCTGTCTCAGCTTTTCCTTTGACATTTATGCAGTCCTTTCTAACTACAATATTTATCAGCACATATGTATAAGTGTTGCCTTGTTGTGCTCCTTTGCCTTTCTTTTTTGATGTTTGTTGCTTTTATCAATTATTATTATGCTGTAAATTCCCCTGAACAGAACTCACATTTTATCTATAAAAATTTTAACGTGTTATTGGAAACACTTGAGATAAGCTTCCCTTAGTTTTCACTGCCACTGATTGAAGTATATTTAGGCATCCCTTAACAGGGCAGACTACTCATAACAGTGTTTGCATCTTCTTTTCTTTCTAGTCTAGTGGAACAACATTTACTGTTTGGTAACTGAAACAAGAAATGGTTGAATAATTTGACAGATATTCTCGTCAGTGTTTACAGGGGAAAACGATTACGCTTTATTTGAAGGGTTAAAAAAAACTAGTTTTTAAATTTAATATAAATTTAAAAAATCAGTGCTATTGAGTTGCAGCTTAATCTTAAGAATGGAAAATGGAGAGGTATAATACAGAATTAATCCTTCTAAAACTTGAAGCAGTAAATTTTGTTGTTGTTCTTGAAACAATTTATTTTCCATTACAGTTTTGGTTACTGTACTTGCAGAGCTTTAGGGGTATGTTTTTGCTTGATCTGCATGTAAGCAGTGAGCCCTGAGCTCACCAGCTGATCAGAGCTGGGTCTGGGATTCCTGCTTTCATGTGGCTGCTAAGCCCAGGGGGTGAATGCAGCTGCTGTTTGTTCTCCTCCCCGCTGAATTCAGCTGCAGGGGAAAGAGGACAAGTAGCAGTGTCAGTGTTTACCCTTGGGGCTTCAACTTCACAACAACAGACTCCACACAGACCCTTTGCTAAGAGCCTGGATGCGACACAGCCAAAGGCAGGATTGAGCCACACTGTGAATCCACTCTGCTTAACTGTAGTGCAAAACTGTTTTAACAACATTAGTCTCAACAGCACTAGCAAGGCTTTGTGGGTGTGTTTTGTTAATTTAATTCTTCCTCAAAAAAATCTCTGGTATCCTATGTTGTTTCTGTAGTCTATGTATCTCCCACTTCACTATAATGTTATATTCAGCCATGTTTTAAACTCTTAGGTTTTTATAGCTGCAAAGCAATAATTGTAAATAAGCATTGAAAAAAAAATGACAGTGTTTGCTTCTGATTATCTAGAAACATTGGATATTTGCTTATTCTGTGGTGCAAACATTAATTCTTACACTTGGAAATTTAAAATGAGTCAAAAGCTACCAAGTAAGATTTCTTAGAGATGGTAGTTCATTTTGTTAATCATGCTGATCTTGACAGGCTGGGTAGTATTAAATTAGAAATAATCTGTGTATTCTCAATCTAAATGTAACTTGGAAAATAACAATCTACAGGGATCTCACTAAATCAGATTGCTGAAAAGTTAGTTTCTGGTAAAATACCTGTAATTTTAAATTATATTTGTTTTTTTTTCCTAGACTCCAGTTCTTCAAACAAACAATGGACCCAGCCTAATAGGATTGACTACTATAGCCACCCATCTAGTTAAACAAGCTAAGAAAGAGCAGCTGCTTGGAAATACTGCAGAAGAGAAAGCTATAGTTCAGCAGTGGTTAGAATACAGAGTTATTCAAGTCGATGGCCAGTCTAATAAAGAAGATACTAGAATAATTCTGAAGGTAAGGATAAGTGAATTGCTGTACCATTAAAATACTGAATTTTGAAATGACTGGACATTTAACAACCCAAGCACAGCTTGTTAATGTGCACAGATGTAATTTAGTAAAAAAACAAATGCTGAGGAGCTACAAAGTCGCTTGCTATAGAGTTAAGGTAGGGATGGGCAAAATACAGCTTGCGAGCTGGGTATTACCCACTGAGGCATTTGTATGGCCTGTGGTGTGTCCCTCGGTCCTGTCCAGCCCAGGCATGGGGGGGCAGTCCAGGGCATAGAACGTGCAGCTGGTCCTGCTGCCCCTCAGGTGCACAGTGGGGCTGGAACGGCATGGCAGCCGGACTCCATTTCCTGGAAGCGGTGCCTCCTGGCTGCTGCTGCTGGCCCTAGCCCTGCTGCACAGGCACCCTAAGCCATCCATCCTGGGGCAGGACCCAACTGGGATAGTGCCACAAGCGACTGTCACAGCATGAGGCAGGGGCCAAGCTCCAGTTTTGTGGGTAAGGGGCATGTGGACTGTGGCTCTGCCCTGGCCTTGCACTGTCAACATCCTGTAATCCTGAGGTTTCCATGGAGAAACAGTCAGGAGCCATGTGGGGATGGTGTGCAACATGGGGCCACAAGCTGTAGGGGAGTTGGTGTCCAGGGCTGGGATGCTGGGGTGGTGACAGCATGGGGCCAGGGTAAGGGTAGAGCTGCCACCTGTTTTCTGCATGCCCTTGCTTGCAGAGCCTGCACCCATTGCAGGGGTTTGTGGGAAGTGGATCATGGCTATGCCCTAGGTCTTGGGCCTGTGCTGTCACTGCCCCACGATTCCACCCTGTGATCCTGGCCTCATCTGCCCATTCTGCTCCCAAACACTGCTCCCTGCCTGCCCAGGGGCCCATCCCACATACAGGGAGCTTTGATAAGCTGTTGCTTGTGGGGTGCTGACCCAGCCCTTGATTGCTGAGCAGAATGCCCTATGTAACCCATAGGCCCAAATAATTGTCCATTCCTGGGTTAAAGTGTTGCTTTATGTACTACTTGGAAGAGTTTAATGTCAAAGAATGTAAAAGAGAACATAATTGCTTATAATACTCAGGAAATATTGCGTTTTTCAGTCCTTTCAGTCTGCAAAGAAAATATTTTATTACACTTGTAGACTTTTTTTTGAAGTCCCAGTGTGCATAGACACTGTTGTACTACACTTTTCTAAGATGACATTTGTAGTCTATGGCACTGAAAATCCCTCCACCTTGTATGGGACATATTCCAACCTACATACTGCAGGTGCTGAGACAAGTTAATAAAATAAACGTGAATGTGAGATATTGCTTAGTGAAGTCACTGATGGGGAAAATGTTGCAGGACTCCCATCTTCATATTCACAAACTAAAACTCCAGCTTTTCTAATTTAATAGGATTTTCTCACTCTGAGACTCCAAAATAGCTTTCCATTCTCTTCTGAGGGGATTGTTGAGAGGGGAAAGTAACCCTTCAGTATTACTTGCTTGGCTTGGATGCTAATAAGTAGCAGGGAAACTAAAAACTTTTATCTACATCACTTTTCCTTGTTCCTTTAACCAAATCATCAAAATACCAGAAACACTGACTT
The DNA here is from genome assembly GCF_052110815.1 of Crocodylus siamensis. Taxonomy (NCBI): domain Eukaryota; kingdom Metazoa; phylum Chordata; order Crocodylia; family Crocodylidae; genus Crocodylus; species Crocodylus siamensis. The sequence continues at coordinate 128,550,671 of NC_143397.1, read as the reverse complement.
TACTGTCACAGTGGGGTAAGATTGACAAGGCAAAGTGCTGGAGAAACAAACTAGAATATGGATTAGTGTGAAATAAGAGGAATACTAAATGTGTACACAATGTACATGTTTTGCAGCCCCTTTTTAAATACGTTCTTAATACTGTAATCATAGGTGTAGTCGCTGATCTGGGAGCTGGGCAAAGCAGGTGTAGCCCCCAGCTTGGGCTGTGCCAGGAGTAAACAATGAGCTCTGAGCTCACTACTTGATGAGGGCTGGATCTAGTTAGATTCTCTGCTTTCACATGGCTTCTGAGCCCAGGGGTTGAATGTTGCTGCTGTTTGTTCTTCCCCCTCCCTGCTGAATTCAGCTACAGTGGAAAGGAGCAGTGGCAGTGTTCACTCCCCGGCTCCAGCTTCACCAAAAACAGCTCCATGCGTGCCCTGTGCTAAGAGCCCGCATGCAACACAGCCAAAGGCAGGGTTGAACCTCACTGCAACCATCCCTCTGGATCCACTCCTATTTAGCTGTATTGTAATTTTTTTAGACAAGTCTCAGCAACAATAGCAAAGCTTTGTGGGTATATTATGTTAGTTTAATTCTTGCTCAAAAAATCTCTGGTATCCCATGTTTTTGCAGTCCACAAATCTCCCACTTTAAATTTAATCTGAGAATACCTGAATGCATATCTGCTTTTAGTTTTCTAGCTGTTTTGGAGTGTACATGAAAGAACTGACATTCATTGGCCATAAAAGCATCTGTTGTGTGGTGGGTATAACTGTTGATACTTGGATGTCTGTGTTCTGGTTTGTGTCTACAAATGAAGTAATTAAGGGTGTGAATTCTAAGTGAAAACACAGACCAGTGTTATAATCTGGCTGCACCATGGACACCTTTCCCATCACAGTTTTAACACATTAATCAGAATATTGAAATACAAAGGGAGAACTTAAATATACAATTGCCAGACAAGATCAAAACACATGAAAGGACAGTTCGTGGTAGAGGTTGGCGGTGGTTGCAGCGCTTACTTTAAACAACAACAGTGTACTGTCATAGCTTTCCTAAAGTTTGTTTCTGTCACTTGACTCTGTTCATCCTGACACAGTATTGAAGCAGAAATACTCTAATAGAGTAACTTATTAGTATAGCAGCTGCTATTTGTTCTTTTTGTCACTGAGTTAATAGTTGAGAGCAAGAAACTGCTTTAACACTGAAATAAATATCTTGTGCCAAAAGAGAGCATGGGGAAAAACTACAGCAGGTAAACAAGTATGGAATTTTAGTTTCACAATGTGTCTGGAACACCAGTGCCAGTCCTGGGACAGCTGCAGCCTATAGAGGCATCATTTAAATCAGCTTTGTGTTGCATGTGCCAAAACAGCGCACACCTCTGCTATAAAATATAACTTCTCAAGTTGGTTCTTCAGTAATATGCAACAATTCTGGAAAAATCTCGTTAGCAAAACTGTTGGTGCTTGGTAATATGTTCAACAGCAAAAAACCAAACTTGTTGTCTAGGTCTTGAGAACAAAATGTATGAAATATGTGAAATGATCTTTTTCATGTAGTGAATTGTACTGCTATATAGCATCAAAACCAATCTTTAAAGCAGTATTTTTCAACCTTGTTAGACTCAAGGTACCACTTGGAAATTATCAGCTTTTAGTGTTCATTCTTTTCTTGGCTGCGAAAAATAATAGAACGATTATGTTACAAAGACCTCAGACCAGAACAGGTCAGAATTTTTTTTTTTTTTTAACACTGTGGATTCCTGTTTGGAATTTCTGACTTTATCTTGTGAATCAGGTGGAAGTGTTTGCATACCAAATGCCTTGTAGCACCCTGGGGGAGAATCACTGCTGCAAAGTATTTGTTCTGTATCAACAAGTCTTCAAAACTTTTCTTAGCAAAACTTTTCTTAGCACGGACCATATCACCGAGAGAATGAATGGTAGATAATCTTTGCATCCATTCATAAGGAACCTATGGATATGAGGAACACGTACCGGCAACCCCCACTTTAACCCTGTTTCACTTAGTGCTGTTTTGCTATAACACTTGTTCGTGTTAAATTGATACCTCATTTCACTTAGCGCTTGGCAAGTTTTGTTATAACGCTCGCAGTTGCTATCTTGGATCATTAAAAACAGTTGCAGTTGCCATCTTGGGTCATCAAATACTTTCAGTTTCACTTAACGCTCATTTTTTCAGAAACCAATTAAGAGCACTGAGCAGGGGTTGCCTATATGTTTTCATCCTGTGACATGCTGGAGATCCGCCTTTTCAGAGCAGACTCGATTAATTGAGTCTGTTCCACCCACATGCTGATGCAAACTGCATTGCACCACATGCAATTGTATAAGTGCCTAAATGTCAGCATGCAGAAAATGGTAGTGGTGTGTTTTTAAAGTAAAGCACTTCTGATGTGTTTTAGTTCAAAAGCGTGCCACCACCATTTTCTCTGCACTGACATGCATTTTGCTTCTTACACAACTGCATGCACTGCAGCTCCTTATGCATGTGTACAAGTGCCCAGTATTCTTATGGCAGTTGCATTCACCTGCCTATATGGATGATTAAAAGCCTGTTTCTCTTTATCCAAGCTGTAAGATTTTTTTGTCCTGAGCATAACTATTGAGAATCTCCTCTTGCTTTTCATTTGATTATTTCTGCCCAAACTTCTATTTCTCTCTCTCTCATGCTTCTCTGCTATCCAGTCCTTTCCTGACCATCCCTTATGTGCCTTTTTTCTTGTAATGATTATTTGTATGGATTACACTCTTGGTGAGCGGGTACAGCTTTAGACCATGTAAGAAACATTCATCCTTTTATCCACCCTGATGGACCTGAGCTCAACTTTATAAAATACAGTTTTGGCCCTACTGGACTCTTGGGGGAATGTAGCCAGAGTTAAGTTTTACAGTTCTACCTCGTTAGGATGACATGGGTCTCTGCAAGAGGGTCAGTATCTCAGCCTGCAGCTTAATTGTCAGAAAATAAAAATAAAACATAAATTTATTCCAGTGCAATGTCTTTCCCTTACAATGGACACAGGACTTCTGCTTGCTAGTTTGTTGGAAGATTTTAGGAATTTCCCTTAATACTGCATTGTAAAAAGTTCTAGAAGTTACTGGATGTTCTGTGATTCATGTCAGGTTTTCCATGTCTACTTGTGAGTGGATGTTGGAATGGGCTTCCATGTTTAAAGAAGCAAATGGAAGGTATCAAGTTCCCCCTGAAGGGTTTGAATATTTTGCACTTATCCAGTCTTGTGGTCACTAGCAGCAGTGGTGCACCATCAATTCAGAGGTTTTAAAAATGACATTAAGGGAGAAAACTTCTCTGGGTAGGTCTAACTAATCCTCCTGTTTTGCTACAGGTTGTTGTATATATAATGATGATGCCATGTTGTTGTTTTTTTATACCCTTCAGTGAATATCTTCTGCTTGTTGAAAGTGGGGAAATCTCCTAAACCCTGAAGTCTCTACCCTCTCCCTTGGGAATCATCCTTTATCTTTGACTGAGACGCTACTCACTGTCCTGTAATTTATAAGCAAGGATTATTCTATCCAATTTCAGTGACTTTTCTCCCTTCTAAAGTTCAGAGCAATGGAAGAGGTGCCAGGTGAATTTAGGGCAAAGGAGAAACTTTTAGTTGCCAGCTATAGAATCTATAGACAGTCACTCAACAATTATTACATATTTTACAATAACTGGTTCTCAAAGATGCATTATCTACAGAGATTCCCCAACCCACTGTCATTGCCTGCTACCATGAGTCCAGCTATTCTAGGGTTCTGCAAAGAAACCAAGGAGCAATTGAGCCTCTTTTCCCATTATACCCTTGGTAGGAGGATGCCTGAAAATGCCTTATTTCTCAAGATAAAAAAAAAAAAAAAATTTAGAGGATGTTTAAAAATCATAGGAATTTGATTAAAACACAGTTGCCACAAACCTTCAGCCCATTTCAATAACTTGTTATAAGTAGGCATGGCAGACATTACAGATGTGGAGTGCAAAATGTCTAGTAATTTCTAGGACTACTTTTACACTGTCTTCATGGGGATCTGAAGGACCTACAATGCAGTATCAAAGGAAAATTTAAAGGTTTCCTACAGGCTAGCAAACAGAAGTCTTGTCCCTATTATCTGTCCATTAATTTCTTTTCCTCGAGTGGAATTCTTTAATCTGCAGTGTATTTAAAACTCATCTAAATTAAGTCCAGGTTCTTGCCCTCTTTAAGTTTTGGATCAGTTCTGTGACTCTTGAAGCTAATGTTGAGCCGTGTGTGAGAGAGAACCTGGGCACAACCAGGGTTAAATCGCTTCTGGGAGATTATCCTGGTAGAATAGATGTCTGTATATATTGACAACACAGTCTGACAATGGGCCATCTGGGTTAGCCAGTCAGGGGTACCCTATGCACTACTGTAATCTGTTGCCAGGCATGCTGTGTGCACAGGGCCCTCACCTGGCTGCACTGTCAGCACTGCAAGCTGTCCACTCATCAGGTCCTTGGCATTTAAATGTCTACCTGCAGCTCTGGGTAATTTTTTTCTACCACAAGAGCAAACCTGAGAGAATTCTTCCAGACTATTTGAATGTGTGTACACAAGCTTTATTTCCTGTTTTGGGCAGCTTAAGCATTAGTTAGCATGAGAATAGAAATTGAAGGGTAGCCTCAAAAGATGGTAGTAACTGACTAGGACTAAAATATTTTTGACTAGTGTTTTTTCATACAGTAAAGACTGGTTACATGAACAGGTTAAGTAAATAGAGTAAGGAAGTAATTGTATCATTAGGAATACACTCAAGTGCCTGATCCCAGTAACTGAGTATGTCTACAATGGCTTTAATGTCACTGTATTCCTGCTTTTGGAGGCTCAAAAGCTTGAGTAAAGGTGTATACAAGAACAATAAAATTGTATGGACCAGTTTAATATATTCATGAGACATATGTAAGGTATTTCCAAATATCCATCCTCAGAAGGAAGTGGGAGCTCTGAGACTCTTGAAGAGGTTATACATGTTAAGAGACTGGCCATGTTGCTCAGTGGAATACACTATTTTGGTACTAGAAGGTTGTGATGGAGAGCCTGGGGCTCTCTGTTCCTTTAGGGAAGAAGCAGCCCAGCAAAGGAGAACTGTGGGGCAGGCAAGGCGCAGCAGCTGCAGGTCACTTTTGGCAGTGGGGCAGTTGGGCCCATTAACAGGCACCTGCAGGTAGCCCAGGGACTATACTGACAGGAAGGGGGCAGGGCTCTGGAACAATATAAGCCCGAGGCTCAGGCTAGCAAGCTAGTCTCTCCTTAGCAGCCACAAGGTGAAGAGCTCCTGGCAGCTGGGCTCCTGAAGGGACTGTGGTGCTGCATGTGGATCCCTAGTGAGGCTCAGGGAGCTCACAAGGATAGCCCAGGGTGGGGAGGCTATCCTAGTTGAGAGATGAGGGAAAGTTTTCCCTTTTAAAGGGGCAGATGGCTGTTTCCCCTTTTAGTGTTTGTTACAGCCCAGGAATTTAGTGTTTGTGTTGGTCATACTGGTGGCTTGGGTTGAGACTGTAAGGGGCAGTATACAGAGGTGTCATTAGTACCTGAGGACCACATGATTGCCTTGAGCCCTGCCAAGGGCAGACCCAAATGAGTATAGAGCCCAGAACAAGGCAGAGCAGAAGGCCACAGAGCCACACGGGGGCGTGGTGCCTGAAAAAACTGGACCAGAGCTGGTGCCTCAAAGCCAAGTCCAATGGCTAAGAGGAAAAGGGAGGAGGCTGAAGCCCTAGCAGGTGAGCAATAACATAGTAATACCTGCAAGGCTTGGGGTGTAGTGTAGGGGTGGAATGGAGCCACACAACTAGCCCTTAAGGCTATAGGTGCTGCACAGTGGCATGGTCTAGAGAGGCCTAGCTTGGGGTCTGGGAATAGTGAGGCCTGGTGAAGGACTGGGGAAGAGGGTAGTGGAATCAGTGTAGGGTCTAGGGAAGAGTGTAGAAGGGTCCAGTGACCCACCAAAGGACCTGGAAATAGCATAGTAGAGATCAGGAGGGTGCCAAGGAATTCCAGTGGGGTCTAGTTGGGCTGGGGCCCATGCAAAGGCCTATGGGCAGCCTACCTTTTAATAATAATAATTGATTTATTGTATATAATAATTCATGCACAATTTGACAAATGAACTGACCTTCCAATGTAAAAAATTATATATATTCATTATCCTCACAGCTATTTAGAAGGGAAGAGCTAGAGACCTTTTTGATGCGACTTAGTAAACTCTTTTATTTAGAGTTTATATAAATTTGCTTCCATCTACAGTAGAATTTAAATGAATGATTTTTGTCAAAATACACCCAGCAAGTGTGTATGGCTTTTAGTATAGCATGCTTAGTGACTTTAGATACTGTCCACCTGCAAAATGTTTGGAATCAACACCTTAATTGCTTGAGGTCCCTTGTGGGCATGTGGCCTTACTGAATGGGATCCAGAAGACTTGCTTGGGCACAGGTTTATTGTTGATAAAGAAGCAAATGGGGATAATATTTTAGACCATCCAAAGGTTCTTTTAAATTTTGTCCCACTAATTGCCACTGTAGCCAACAATGAAGCTTGAATTGCTGCAGTTGTTGGACAACTGGAAAGTAGCAAAATGTAACTTGGGAAGAGAGAGTCTTTCCTGAATTTCAGTAACGCATTGGACCCAGTCACAGTGAGACCAGCCTACATAAAGTCAAAAGACAAATTGCAAGACTGTGGATAATTTAGATCGGGGTGTTCAGCGTTCAGCCCCACAGGCCATATCCAGCCCACAGACTGTCATCTGGCCCATGGCACTCCTCATGGGTCTGGAAATATGGTGTCAGGAGATCAGTGGCACCGCTTCCTTGCTGCTAAATCTTGGGACCTAAGGGGAGCCTTAGGCTCTATGCACTGGATCTGACACCCTGTCCCCACTTGTAGTTCCAGGGCCCAGTCTTGATGTCGCAGATGACACTAAGATGTGGGGAGAAATGGGCACGCTGGAGGAGAGAGACAGGCTGCAACTAGATGTAGACAGGTTACAGGGGTGGGCGGATGAGAACAGGATGGGCTTCAGTACTGACAAGTGCAAGGTACTGCACCTAAGGAGGAAGAACCAGCAGCATACCTATAGGTTGGGGAACTCCCTTCTAGTCAGCACAGAGGCAGAAAAGGATCTTGGTGTCATTGATTCCAAAATGAACATGGGCTGCCAATGTGGGGATGTGGTCAGGAAGGCTAACTGCACCTTGTCATGCATCCACAGATACATCACAAACACGTCCAAGAAGGTGATCCTCCCCCTCTGTGACGCTGTTCAGGCCGCAGTTGAGTACTGCGTCCAGTTCTGGGCGCCGCACTTCAGGAGGGATGTAGACAGCATTGAGAGTGTCCAGAGGAGGACCACTTGCATGATCAGGGGGCAGCAAGGTAGGCCCTACAAGCAGAGGTTACAGGACCTGAACCTGTTCAGCCTCCACAAGAGAAGGCTGAGAGGGGATCTGGTGGCCGTCTACAAACTGGCCAGGGGGGACCAGCAGGCTGTGAGAGAGTCCCTGTTCCCCCAAGCACTACCAGGTGTAACAAGGAATAACAGCCATAAGTTGATGGCGAGTAGATTCAGGCTAGACATCAGGAGGCACTACTTCAGTCAGGGTGGCTAGGATCTGGAACCAATGTCCAAGGGAAGTGGTGCTTGCTTCTACCCTGGGGGCCTTCAAAAGGAGGCTTGATGATCACCTAGCCAGGGTTGTTTGACCCCAACATCCTTTTCTGCCCATGGCAGGGGGTTGGACTTGATGATCTGCTCAGTTCTCTTCCAACCCTACCAACTATGAAACTATGTGGGGGGCCAACCCGAGGAACATGGTTCTGGCATGTAGGAGGGAGGATGTGGTGCTAAGCTGAGGTCCTGATCTGGCCTGCAACCAGGCTATGGGCCATCCCCTCACATGGCCTGCAAGGTCAAAAAGTTGAGCACCACTAATATAGATACTTGGATACATACAATTAGTTTGCAGTGCCAACAGATTGAAACACTAACAATGAGGTGTCTCGCGTGGCAGCTAGTATTTCTATGAACAGCCCCAAAAAGCCTGAAAGAAAGAGTTAAAAAAGGGGAAGTTGTCCATTTAGGAGCTTATATTCTTTTTGCCAACCACCTTTAGGGCTTGAGGAAGATTTCAGTTCAATACCATTATCACTTCATCACTGATGCTAGAAATTTCAACCAAGAAGTTACTGTCCCTGTTGCTACTGGAGTGGCCGCATCTGTGGAAAGCCTTATTGTGTGGTTATGATGCATGAAATTAACTTAGCACTGACAAAGTAGGTAGAATGGAATCTTTGTTGTGGCATTCTTTCAAGAATGGGAATAGCTGATAAATTATACTCAGAAGCAGAATGGCAACAAATAAGTGTTAATTTCCCTAAGAATAATTAATGTTGAACAAGTTCTGTGTATTGAATTAATCTATATTTTGACTTTCTAAGCTTTATTACTTTTCAGGTCTAAATAGCCCAACTTGTCCATCCTAAACTCTTTTGAAAATGGGATTTTTTAAAAACTTAGTTTGCTAAATAACACATTAACAATAATTTATTCAATATAAACAAGTACCAAACTTATTTTACCCACCCTGAACATATAAGCAGTCCTGTGTATGTAAGAACACTAGTTTGCCCAAACTAAATGTCTGCCTTTCAGAAAGTAGCAAAACCAGCAAAAGTATTGCTTATTAATGTACGTTGTCAAAGTGTTGACAGTGTTTTGTTCACTGAAGAAAAAGTTGTGTGTGTGTGTGTAAAAAAAAATACTGTAATTGATGGTGTATAACACTTATTATGTGCAATAGAGACCTGGGGAAAAATAGTAGTGGAAGGGAGGCAGAACTAAAACTGTATTTAATGGTTACTTCTGATTGCAGTGTTGACTTTCCAGAGTTTCGTTATGCCTATAATGGCTCCATTTAGTAGGTCGAATATGATTGAATAAGATAAAAAATTTTGGAGACCCTTAAGTCCTGGGGGTCAGGTGAAGTCCCAGATGATCAGGTCTGCAGATTGGCTCCATACCCTGGATCCAGTACATGGGATGGTCTGGCACTGGCACCACATTCAGCACAAGTCCTGACCCAGCCCCACACACTGCATGAAACATGCAGGTCTAGTCCAAGACCCATGGTCGACACCTCAGCCAGAATAAGGCTCTGCAGGTTGTAGGTCCCCACCTAGGGGGCCAACACTTCCATTTATAGGGGAAAATCAAGGAAAGAGGTTATTGTGTGAACAGCAAGTTGGTATTACTGAGGTAGTTTTTATTGAGGTCAGATGGTTTGTAAATTCTCTCTGCTAATAATTTTTTGATTTTTCTGTGCCATGTATATTTGAGACAAGGGATTGGGGAACAACAGTTGGGACCAACTAGATTAGAGTCTAGTTTCTAATTGTATGTTTGATTATCCACTGTTTTCCCCTGCCCCAGATTTCTTTAATGAAGCTAGTCCCCCTTGAGATGCTATGTACCCAGCTCATCCCATGGTAGAATTTTTTGGGGGGAAGATTTGAAAAACATCAGAAAAGGATTTGTGAGGTTTTTTTACTTAAAACTTCCACAAGCCAAACTTTGTGGTGTTGGCCTTAAGAAGCAGCTTCATATTTTTGATGGGGTGTCTATTCTAGGTATTTTCTTACATGCCACACACACACACCTTGATTTTTGGGAAGGTTGAATGAAGAGAAAAATATTTTTCTAGACTTACAGAGCATACAGCAGACAGAGCCTAATCTTCAGCTTATTCTCCCTGCCTTTCCTGCTCAGACAAAAGCTGTAACCATAGCTGCAGCTGTCTGCGGGTCTGTGATTTTGAACAGAGCTAAAAATAGTCTTGGGACTGTGAAATAGAAGAGAGACCAGGTATAGCTATTAGACGGGGGTGGGCAATTATTTCAGGCAGAGGGCCACTTACCGAGTTTTGGCAAGCTGTCAAGGGCCACGTGGCTAGCCCTGCCCCTTGACAGGTGTCCCGCCCCCTGGTTGCTGTCTTGTGACCAGAAGTCCTGCCCTGTAACCCCTAATTGTTGCCACCAGAAGTCCCTCCCCTTGCCCCCTGTTTGCTGGCACGTCTGTGCGGTAACATCTTGTGTAGACATGCGCACTGAGCAGTAAGACTGAGCTGTGTTTGTTCTTGGAATATGGAAACCTAAATGGGTCAGCAGGGCTCTTATCAGAGTAGCGTTGTATACAAGAGATAAATATAAAGGGATGCAGAAAAATAGAGCCCTTTATCTGAATTATGGTTTGAGTACTTAAAACTCTATAAAAAGGCACTCAAAGTATACAGTAATGCAGATATAAAACTAGTTTTCATTGAATATGTTTCCTTGTTTGCTCTTAACTACTCTGAAATTCTACCCAGGTATGCCTCCTCTAGCACCCACTCTTTTGAATGCTTCTTATTCAATTAAAATCTTTTAGAGAGGAACCCACTTTGAACTTCATACAATGTTTGAGCACAACTTTCTGCGTGTGAGAGACGCATATCAACCCATCTTAAAATGTGAATACCTTTTTGTCTGAGAACCTATTTTTGTGGAGTCCAGCTAATATCCCCATCCCCCCCACCCACACTTTTTAGACTTCTTTACAAAATATTCACACCTTTTCAAATGAAACGAAATGTTAGTCTAGGAATAAATACACTATATGCTTTAACTATTTACAGACATATTCAGATTTTCTTATTTACAGTATAATTTTATATATAAAAATTATAGGCTAAAAGCTTTGGAACATTTTAATATTTTCCGTTAGGAAATATTGCAGACAGTGGTTTGAAATAAATTGACCATTTGATTTATTAAAGGTGATAAATTGACTTCAAAGGACAATTTCAAGTACTGCAAGTCTTATCAGTATGTAACTTGTCACTGTTTTCCTGGATATTAGCATTATATTGCCTTTGTAATGGTTATTTTCTTTTCTTTTAGGATCTTAACTCATACCTGGCAGACAAAGTCTACCTTGCAGGAAACAACTTTACTTTAGCAGATATTTTAATGTATTATGGACTACATCACATCATGGTAAGTAATATTATTTTCCTGTTTATAACAACTATTGCTGATGTATTTAAAGAGTAGACATTTTCATGCTTTAGTAGTTGCAAAGGAAAATAAAATATATTTTTTTTATAAATGTTAATTATAGTACAGAAAATGGGCAGATTCACGAAAATGCTTTATATGTAATTTGTTTGTAAAAGAATTGATTCTTATTTAAAGTAATATGTAGCTGCAGATCTGTCAAAAGGAATAATGAATGTAGTAGTATAGGGCAATATTGCTTATGAAGAGCAAAATCCAGAGATCTAGCACAGAATGACTGAAACGGAAACATGGCAGAGGGAAGAGCGTGTCTTGTTCTTGTTTAGGTCAGGTTATGTTATATGTTTAGCGGTGCTACATTAGGACAAATTGCAATGCATTTTGGAATCCTAAAGCATAATTTGCAGATCATGCTGCAAGAGATCATTATTCCCATAGTAAAATAAGACAGAGGCAAATGTATTTGCTGAAGTTATGATTCATAAATGTTTATTCCTTCAGGCTTGAGGATAAAAGTGAGGACCTCCACAAAAATGGGGTTTTAACTTGCTGGCAAAAATGTGATGTGAGTAGTCACACATGTCAAGTATGTACCGTATTTACTTGATTTATAAGGTGACATCGTTGGCCTCATCTTTAACCCCCACCCCCATTCAGCATGGAGAGAATCAAGCCTCATCTTCTGATTGCTTACAACTTACCTGCAATCAGAAAATTCACAAAGGATGGCAGTGTTAGTGAGGAGGCTATGTGAGGCCACCCAGCACATGACCAGTCAATAGAGGGTGCCCAGGCTCCCCTCAGACTTATGGTTCCTGGACAGCTGGTGAAGGGTCACTCCAAGCTGCTGCCTGCCAGCGTATGCCAAGTTGCTTCAACAGCCTCTGGCCAGAAACCCCACACGCAGCTTGAAATAACCTGGCAGGTGCTGGTCAGGCACTGTCCCCACAGCATGCGGGGTTTCTGGCCAGCACCTGCTAAGTCACCGTGAGCTGCTGCCGCAGTGGCAGGTGCTGGAGCAACCTGGCACATAGCAAGAGACTTGTCCAGGCTGCCAGTGTGTGACTAGTTGATCCAGCACCTGCTGCTGAGGCAGCAGCTCACAGTGACTTGGCAGGTGCTGGCCAGAAACATGGGGATGGTGCCTGGCCAGTGCCTGCCAGGTCATCTCGAGCTGCATGTGGGGTTTCTGGCCAGAGCTCGGCATACAGTTCGAAATAAGAAGGCACTGGCCAAGCACCTGATGTTTCAGCAGTATTTTTGCAACAGGGAGAAATCGCAGTGAGGAGACTGCAGGGGTGGAACAGTGACTCCGGTTCTGGTGGCAGAAGTAGTATGGGCTGGTTGAAGTGGCCTGTGCTCAGTGTTAAGCTCCACTAAAGCAGCTGCTTTAGTATTGCTAATCCCTGCTGCAAAAATGTTGCTAATCCTTGTCCTAGAATACCAGTGGAATGAATTGCAGGACTAGAATCTCAGGAATATCTATCTTTTATATGTTATACAAAGGACTAAGAAAGTGTATAATTTTTGTTTTTAAACAAAACAAAGCGTACACACAATTTTGTTTATAGTCGGTTATGAGAATACAAATGAGATGTGGTTAAAAATTAGGTGGGGGAACTTAAGCATGTTTTAAATTCAAAGTTCAGTGTAGAGTACACCACCTAATCAAGAATAGATAGAAGTTATTCCTTTGGGAAATGGAACAGATGGCAGAAACAAATGACTTGGTGCTCCTGGGTGACTACAAATCTCTGAGATTGGTTGGGATGTCGCACAACATTAGTCTCCAAAAAATACTGCATTTCATAGAAGGAAATTTTTCTGGTTCAAAAGATATAAAGGGCAAATAGTGAGGTGGGTCTCTTACAAAAATAGGGAAGAAACATAAGAGCTAAGAATTATGAATTATGTAGCCTTTGCTCATAATTCTACAGTGTTCATTCTTTAGTAAATAAATAAAAAGTTTAAAAGCTTAAAAGTTCTGTACAATTTTTTTTTTCTTGATATGGTAGTTGTTCTTGGGAAAAGGAACACAGTGCTCATTCCTACCTACTCCAGGCTTCGGGGTGGAAGGTACTCAGTTTCATGAGCCAGATGGGTGGTGTGAGCCACTTCACTGGCCCAGTGAACAGCATGGGGCTGGATTAGACCTATGGACACCTCTTCCCTCCCTTCCCCCAAATCCCCTGCATATGTCATATCCAATGCTCTGTAGCTCCAGGACTGCACTGCCCACCCTAGAATGCCTGCAGTGGGTATTGTGTATCCTGCACTGGCTGGATCAGGCATGTGGGAGAGATCCTGAACTGACCCCCCACAGCTGCCACATGCAGCATGTATCCCAGGCCCTTTGTCAAGGGCTGGTCCACCATGTGCCACATGATGCAAGTCAGTTTGAGACACAGGGCTAGCAGTGGGGGCTGGATGATGTGGCTCTGCAACCCAGATCTGACCCATAGGGCCATATCTTTAATACCCCCTGTCTTATGGTATTCCTTAGGACCGGCTCAACGTTGATCAGCTGATGCTTGAGAAATTTAAAATTTTCCCCATTGTTCTTCGCTGCAGAAGAGGAGAAAGGGTGTTGATGCAACTGCCCTTCCAAAAACGTTGGGTGGATAACTGGAAAAAGCTGTTGCTTAATGACAGCTTTCTATTTCAAATGCATCATTTTTCATATTTTAATTTGTAGATGGATATAAACGTAAGACCTTACCTAGTAGTGTCCCTCAGTGATATCAGTAAATTTTAATGTGAAAGTTCAAGGCAGAGCAGGACCTTTCTGAAGTAATTCTATCATTAGGAAAAACAACCCTAAATATATCTCATTTCATTCCTCATGCCTCTGTAAGAAAATCTGCTTATTTTTAGGACTACTAATACTTCAGCTTTTCATTCTTTTTCTCTGGTTCTTCCTTCCTCCCATAAAAAGCTTTATGCACTTAAATATTCAGTGCAAGGGCTTATTTGTTCTATTTATTCTCCCCAAATCTTGCTGGAACTAAATAAATAAGTCTGCGGCTTCTTGTTGAATTAATAATGTTCACTAATTACCCACAATGCTTAACATTCATCACCAAGAAAACTACCTCCAAATATAACAGAGAATTCTAACAAAAAAGTATCATGTTGGGATCAAATAATTAGATGGTTCCTATTCAAATCTTATCTGATGAACAGAAGGCTCCCTTCCCAGGTTACCTACAAGTTCCCAGCTGAAGAGATTGGCCAAGCTTTTATTGTTTTGCTTTAATTCCAAAACTTACCCTAAATGAATTCTAATGGAAATTTTAGCATGCTTAAACTATTCTTGCTGCTTGCTCCTGTAAGTGAATTGATGTGCTTGCTGCCACACAAGTCAGCTTTGCCCCCACTAAGAGTCTTTCAAACAGTCCACACATTAGTTCACAAGTGTCCTCAGACCCACTGTCTGGCTTTCCTCTGTTGGGAGCCCCTCATCCAGTTTTTGTAACTACAAACAATAATCCTTAGCCCACACAAACAAACACAGTAAACCTTCAGCATTTCTCCAACCAGAGGGCCCTTTAGCTCTACCCCTTCCTAAAGGCAAGTGCTTCTGGGTTTTTCTGCTCCCTGACCAAAAATTGCTACTTCCCTAACTCAACTTCTCTACTTCGCCCCTCCTCCCTCTGCTTTGGCTTTAAACTGCCAATGAATCCCTCACAGTTGGGCTTCTACCCCAGGGCTGGCTGCCTCCCTTCAAGGGACAAACTGACTTGTTTCAGCTCCAAATGGGGCAGGAAGGTTATTTGTAGAAATGGGTTATTTGGGAAAATGAGAGATTTTATTTATTCTGCTGCATATTGCATGTGACCATTTTTCTTTTTCCTTTTCATTTAAAAAAAAAAAAAAAGAAGAAAAAATGAAATGGGCCTACTGATTTAAAATTATTGCCTTTTTTTCTGCTTTAGATTCTATTGTGATGCATAACATCCTGAAAATTAGGGACCAGATTGCTATATGGCACCTCTTTATGAAGCACAGTTTCATTTATTTTTTGTGCAGTATTTTGTTTGAAGTTGATACTGTATTTCTAAATTTATAAGATAATGTATCCAGCTATCCCAGTGGTTTTAAAACTTCTTAAAATTTTCAAACTTATTAACTTCTGCCACAGAATCTCTATCCCTGTCCTAAAGACTGATGCAGAGCCAGCTGATATGGCCTGGCAACAACAGCACAGTGCCCTCCACCCCGCTCCACCATTACCCTCGATCTCTTTGCAGAACGCCGATGTAAGGTGACCGTATGTCCTAGATTGCCTGGGACAGTTCTGGATTTTGGAAGCCAGTTCTCACTAACTGGTAAAAAAAAATTAAAACAAGCATTCCAGGCAGGGAGGCAGGAGCTGTAAAATAGGAAGCCCTAGCAGACAGCAAAATTGCCTTAGGTTGGCTTGATTAGTAGAATAACCATTAAGAAGGGAATTGTTAACATGTATGAAGAAAGCAACGGGTATTCATTGGCCACTGGCTCCTTAGCTGCCTGAATAGTAATACCAGCAGAAAAGGGCAGGGGAAGGTACTGTTTTTGTTTTCACAATGGTCATATGGTCATCCCATCTGAGGGGTGGGCAAAGTCCAGCCCACGGGCTGGATCCAGCCAGCAGTGGGCTTCATTTCCCAGGCACCCCTGGCCACGTGGCTGGGGCTGGCCTCCATGGAGACACCAGCCACAGCTGTGCCGGCAGGGTGCATGGCAAGGTGCCTGGGATTGCCATGGACACCAGCCCCAGCCATGCTGGCAGGGCAGGGGCCTGCTCCAGAGTGGCTGGGATCCTATGGTAGGGTCTGCTTAGTTCGGGGCCAGGACAGAGCTGCAATTTGCAGCCTGTGCACTCAGGGCAGGGAAATGCAGGCTGCGGATTGTGGCTCTGCCCTGGCTCCTTGCAGTGGTGACAGCCTGGCCTGGAGCAGGGGCAGAGCTGAGATCTGCAGCCTGTATGTCCCTGCCTGGAGCATAAAAGCTGGGTCAGGTCTCCATGGCAGCCCCAGCCTTGTGCTATCATAGTGCAGCTGTGGCTGGGGTCTCCATGGAGCCCGGCCCCAGCCATGCAGACAGGCTGCTGGGAAATTAAATCTGGCTGCCAGCCGGATATGCCATTTTGCCCACCCCTGCCCTACCCTAATGACCTATTGTGGAACCCCAGGGTTCCCCAGAACACAGGCTAAAAACCACTGAGCTATCCTAATGAAATACTATCTTGACAGATTTTATTAAATTGCTATTACTATTTTTTCATTTCTTTCCTCCACGTTGCTTCTAAATTTGTTTAAATTTTTTCAAGTGTTTAGCATGTCCTAATGATCTGCTAGCTGAAAGGCATGCTGCTTAAACAACTTCGAGACTCTTGTTCACAGAATTTGGAGGAGAAAAACTTATGCCTGCCTCCAAAATACCATTAAAAATAAATACCCTTTAAAACAGATAGATTTATAGTTTATTTAAGAACTTAGTTCTAAGCTGCTTTTATGATGGCTGCTTTGGTGACCTTTTATCAACTTTGCATAAAACCAGCAAGGTCCTCCCCCTCCCCCCTTTTAAAAATAAATAAATGACCAAATTGAGCAGCAGCTGCTTTGCTATTAAAATAATTGCTTAAATAGCAAATAATTATTTTACTAGCAGAACAGCAGCCTTTCTTAACTTGGGGGAATTATCTAATTTAATGAAGAAGAACAGAAAATATCTATCTAACAAAATGCTCTATGAATGCCATGGAAGTGATCTCTAAACAATTAACCTAAGAGTTATGTTCTGTGTAAAAAGTAGAGCAAGACGCACAGTGCTTTTTTAATATATTGCACCAATAGAGAGTACATTATGTAAATAAGCAAAAATAATTTGCTGCTTCTGCCAGGAGAATAAAAGGTTTTTAGTCATCAAACTAGCTATTTTTGCCCTTCTGATAACTTTCTTCCCCCTCCTATGCTAAACAGGACCCAACAGAAATAACCCAACTGATTTTTTTCTCTTATGTAAAACACAAGTTACTAGTTTACAACTAGTATATGGAGGCTTCAATCCACTGCAATATTTTAGTGTAAGTCTACATTTTATAGCCAGGTTTTGCCCAATAAAATTACACATTTAACTTTTAAGTGCTGTCACTAAAATAAAATAGTATAATCTAACATATTTTAGGAGGCAAGGATTTCTTAGTGTGATACCTTTTATTAGCCCAACTTATGTAGTTGGGATAAAGTTAGACAAGCTTTCGAATGAGACCTGAGAGAGAATCTCTGCATTCAAAAGCTTGTCTAACTATCCCAACTACATATTTCTGAGATGCAAGTATTTTGACTAAATTTTACATGGTTCCCTTGCCAGGCAGAAAACTAAACTATTGTCTTGCTGTTCTTTGTAGGGAAAATTGGACTGCTACTTGTTCTCTAGGTAGAGCTGGATTTGTCAATCCAGCCTCTTTTCAGGGTAAGATGAAGTGATTTCAGTATAGTACTTTTTCTGAATAAGGGCAGTTAAAGGAGGCAGTCTGCCAGCATTGAAGCAAAATCATTTAGTTGAAACTTCAGGTTTTCTGTACTCATTAAATTTATTTTAAAATGTTGAAGACTTGAAGAGGAGGAATAATAGGTGTGAATTTGTTTAGCTGTCCAAAATCTAATTTGCAATGAACAAATTCAGCCATATTCCATTTAAATCTCGCACTTCCTTGACAAGCCCTGAAGAATCAATTATCAACTAGTCTCGGTGCAGTACATAGTGTTGCCTGAAGTGCTTGCAATCTACTCTTTGGGGTTGAAACCATTTTTTAGTCATTCATTGTTATGCCAATCAGTATGGAAAGATGTGAAGGAGGCATATAGTATGAGCACATTGTAACTTCAACCTGGCTGTGGTGGATGTAATTCTAGTAAAAGAAATAACATCCCTGTCCTAGTGAAAGGAGAACAGAGGAAATGAGGAGAAAATACTTAGCAGTGCAGTTAAAATTTCAATACAAAGTTTCCTAGGCTTGGATTAACACCACGTTTATACCCATGTAATTTTTCTGTAAGCTGTTAGAGAATTAGTGTGAGAGGGAAATCAAGCAAGAAACTGTGCTTGGGTAAGTAATGCCACTGTCACTGTTTGTCTGCTTCCATCCTGGGGTAGCTGTCTGCCCAAAGCAAGCAAGGGAAGCTTACCTGTCACCTATCCTTACAATATGGTGATAATGCCTAAGGCAAGCAACTGTCTTGAAGTAGCTGCTAATTTGTCCACTGTAGATACAAAGCCAGTGTATACTACGCTGTTGCAAATGGATCATCTATTCACACCCTGAGGCGTTAAAGAAAATGTTGTAAAATTAGGGTTCTTAGGGAAACTTGGGCCACATTCTTGATTTCAGCCTATGATTGTCATCCAGGGGTTTGCAAAGGTGCAGCGAAGTTAACCACTGTAGTTATGAGTTACTGCTGTCCTAGATGCTGAACTGAGCAGTTTGAAAAATGAGTAGTTTAAAGGGAGCATAACTCCACTGTGGGATGGGATTTCCTATGATTAAATTAATCCAGCAGTTCTTGCTGATTCTCAACTCAGAATGCCTTATTAAAAACCAGATTTTAATACTTTATTGCTTGGTTTGAATGTATTTTGAACATGGGGAAATGTTTTTCTGCACTGCTGACCTTCACATGCAAACTAGTCTTTGGCCTGAGACATGAGTCTTTTTCAGCAAACGACATCCAAGACTAGAGGCTAGTAGGGGTTTATGATTCTTAAATTATGCAAATTGTTATTGAAAATCTTGGGGTGTAAAGTTAATGTGGCTTCTAGACTCATAACTTAAGCTAACTTTAAAACTGCATTTTATTGGAACTTAACACATTGTTTGTGATATGATATCAGTAGTCATATGATTTTATAAGCTCTTGTATTTCTTCTCTTGTTTAGGTTGACCTTACAGTGCAAGAGAAGGAGAAATATCTTAATGTGTCACGCTGGTTTAATCACATTCAGCATTATCCGGGTATCAGGCAACATCTGTCTAGTATTGTCTTCATCAAGAATAGACTTTATACTAATGCTCATTAGGAGATCTGTAATACCATATTGGAAGGGTAATTGGGAATTTTTTTTTCTAGATTTCAAAGCTGCAGTCTCCAAAACCACTAGCTTTGCAAGCATTGATGTGTATTTCCTTATGTGAACCTGACCAGTTGATGCCTCAAGTAATAAAGTTGCATTGAATAACTATCACTTGTTAAGAATCTGAACTTCATAAAAACAATTATGTAGCTTTATTTGATCAAGTGTAACAGTAGTAAAAGACTGAAATCAGGCATTGAGTTTTATTTTATATTTTTTTAAATTGAGAGTTCCTTTTAATCATATAAATTAAACTGTCATATCTCAGTCTTTAATGTAGGAAAGAGCAACTGTTTTTCCTTCAATTTTCACTCCTTTTGCTATTCATTGAACTTTTACATATATTGTACCTCATTGTTTCCATTTTGTTTTCCATGGATGTTTACGCTAGTTTTGTAAAAGTTATATAAGAGCTATATTATGTGCCAAGGATGAGAAAAAGGGAGCAAACAAATATTTATGTGATCTAATAAATTATTTAAAGTCTAGTCTTAATTTGAGTGTGATACTTTAGTCTTTTTCAATTATTTTTTAGTATAACATTCCAAGTGTAATGTCTGAAGTGAACTAAGCCTCAAAAAAAAAACAATTACTGTGGCATTTCCTATTTTGATTTAGGCTACAAAAAATCTTGACCTGACTGGGTAGAAACAACATACACACCAAAAGTTAGCTGTTGCTTCTGACTGTCTTTCCCAAAATTGAATCTTGAGGGTTTGCTTGTTTGTTTTTGTTTAAAAACACACTTGCAGAACCTGTCACAGTAGTGTTCTGGGTTCCACACATTTCTCATTTTATGCTAGTCCCACACAAAAGGAAAGTGAAACCTGAAGACCATGAAAACCTCTCTTTTAAATAATGCATTGTTATCTTCCTTTGGGTAATAACTAACTGATCTGTCTAATGTATTCATATGCGAGTGGGAGCAAGTACTGGTAGGATTGAATTGACCCCTTTTCTAACTCCTCCAAGAACTTTGTAAAAGCAGTGGGGATGTTTTTGTTTGCTTTGTATTTTGGGTTGGGGGAGAGGAAGGGGAGGGGGTTGTTTTGTTTTGTGTTGTTAAAGGAAGGAAGAAAAACCATGCTTTTATTTTAGCATCCAGGAAGGTCTCTATGGTTTATTTTGCGGACTTGTCCTGTTCTCCAGTCAGAATTGGGAGCCTCTAAAGCAGTGGTTTTGCCAAGATCAATGGCTTGTCCCAACCCACACCACTCTGACCCTGCCAGTGCGCAACCCACAGTTCCCCAGCCCCACCCTGCCCTGCAGCAGCCTCAGCACCCAGCCACCTCCCCCCACCAACCTTAATCTGGCTGCTGGGGCTGTTCCCACAACCCTGCCTGGCTGTGTCCTGGCTATGCCCCCAGCACCCGCTGAAATGATGTGAAAGCCTAGGTTTCTCCTTGAAGGCTGGAATGCTGTCATCCTGCAAGGGAAAACCTGCACTTTCACACACTTTTCTGGCACAGGCTCGTGACCCTTAGAAATATTCTTGCGACCTACTTTTGGGTCATGACCCATGGGTTGATAAACACTCTAAAGGAGATGCATAGGTTTTTAACCCACAGTGCCTACATCTCCATGGGAATCTGATTGTAGCCCTGCAAAATCCAAAGTCTGTACTGTTCTCCACCAGCCCATGCTGTGGCCAATGCTCCAGTTCATTGGTTGGTAATGTATAGCCTGTGCAGAGTCTGCAGGGCTATTGGATCCAACTCAGAGCTCAGGGACTTCAATGGCTTTCTGGTGATGTTGCAGCAGTGGGGAGCTTTGCCTGTGCCACAAGTAAGAGAAACAGCAGCACTGGCCAGTTCCTAGCCCTAGCCTGCCTCTAATCCAAGCTGAGTTATTCTGGCCTGCCACCAAGAAAAGTTGCCAACTACTGCTCTAGTTTTGCCCTAGAGTTGTCTAGAAACGGTAGCGAGAAAACAGAAGTGAATGCTGTTTGGCTGGTACTAACACCCTCCCAGGTATCTATGAAGTTTTGAGAAGAAAGGATATGAACAACATTACCCCAGCTGGAAGGGCCTTTGCTTAGGCAGCATGTTCTGACTTCAATTATACAAATATTGTTAAAACTTCTGATTTTGTTTCCCCCTACAGATAGGCTCAAAGGGGCTTTTCAGACCAGAAGATAAAAAAGATGAATTAATCCTTTTGTATTGAGAGGAAAGTCTGGAAAACATAGGTTGACTCTCTTATTTTCTGTATTAATATTTTTGGATTGTTCATAGTAATCAGATATATAATGGGAGCATTGAGAAATAATGACCAGCAATACAGCATGGCCTATTTAAAGATGTATGGGGTGCATTTTAATAAATGAGCATCAACAGCACATCATGTGAAGATTAGTTTAATTTTTTTAAAGTGGATGTTCTCTGTAGAACTGATATTCTGGTGATCTGTGTAAGGAATGTGAGTGGATAAATGCTCCTCTATTTAAAGACAGTTGTTTCACATCCTTTTGCTTCTGTTTTGTAATACTTCATTATCCACTTGCTAAACCTCACCGAATACAGTTCTTTTCTTTTTTCAGTCCCCATTTGCTTTCTTAAAGTTATGTTTCCTTAAGGGCACAATAACTTTTGTGTTGGGATTTTATTTGGTTTTGTTGCCTCACAAATGAATTGTGATGACCATAGAGATGTGATAAATTCCTTTTCACAGCACAGAACAATGCCACTTGTTAATGTGTCTCCTCATTGTGGTGTTATTAGTATTTTTTTACATAATTGTTCTTTCCAATTTATTCAAGGGCCTGACATGTTATGGTCTTTTAAGTGTGTGCCCTTAGGACTTGAGGTTGCTACCATATGGTGCTATTGCACTGCAACAACAACCTTTCAACAACTAAAGAATTCAGCAGAGGAACCAGCATGTGATCATCTTAAATGTGCACTTTATCTATTTATCACTCTGATTTGACTTCACTATTTCTACTTTCTAGATGACCACTGCTAGCAGACCAAAAATGGTGACCAGAGACTCCCTCTCCTCAGTACATTAGAAATACAAAATTAGTTAATATTTACTTTTTTCCTATACATGTAACTTCATTGTCTCGTGTGTGCAGCCAGAGCAGAACTTGAGTCACCAAACCCATTCTTATCATTTGGGTAATAATGGATTGTAGGGAAAAAGAGAACTTAAATTTGCCACTGTGTAAGTTCTAGGGAAGAAAGAAGAGACTTGGAGTAGCTGTGCAGCAAAGGGATGCATGAGATAGGAAGGCTCCAGTTACATGTTGTTTCTTGAACAAAAATATAACAAACTATGATCCCATTTGCAAGAACACAAAGATCGTTAAAAGGGATCCAAAGAGGACCTTCAGCACCAGAACAGAAATCAGGAAGAATTCATTTGCTGGGTTATAAAAAGTTGCTGTTGTCACTGGGTAGCTGTTAGAGGGGCACATGCATTAATCACAATTTTGTATTTCATGCTGTCTATCATTCTCTCTTTGCCACTTCCTGCTGCACCATTTCTCCAGGTAAAAAGAAACTAAGAAGCCTTACTATTAGGTTAGGGGCATACAGCTAGCTATATTATTCGGTTGAAGACTGGTGCAAAAATAATGTAACTATCGGAATGCGCATTAATTTGCTGTATCGTATATCGTATTTAAAACACAACAAAATAAACTGTTGTTTCTTTAGTTCTGTGGTCTTATTAGAGTGAAGTGTAGACCTATTTCATACTCATAAAATCAAGCTTTCTTGAGCATCTTGACAGTGCATCCAGTGCTTCAGTGGAAGTTATTCCCACACCTGAGTTAATGTTTTTAGCTAGAGCTAGAAACAGTCTGTAAGGCTGTGAAATAGGAGCTACATTACCAGGAGCAGGGAACAGACAACAGAGTTGTAGAAGAAAGAAGAGCTTTATTAGTGGAACATTAAGACTTGAAAAGAAGAGAGCATTAATACCTGTGAAACGAAGAGTTTAGAAGGAATTGGATTGATTACAATGACCCATGATGTCAAGTGTCTCCCTCACTGCTGCTTGAATAGAAATGCTCCTACCACTGCCAGGCAGTTTGTTTTTAAAATGTGGATGAAGCAGGAATCAAAGAGGTGTAACTGCACCACTACAGCCTCCCCTGGATCTGCAGCTGGCTTTTTCCATTTCCATTACCTCATTAATTAGTGTTCAGGTAGAATGTGTAGTTTTTAACACCATGGTCTGTAGTGTTTTAACCTCTTGATTGTGTAAAAAGGTTATTATTTCAATCTTTTACTTTTTCTTCTTATCTCTGCTCCTGGACCCTCAAAGAAAATATTTTGATATATTAATAATGGCTTCTTATGTATAAATGTAACTGATTTTAAAATCTGTTTTTATGTAAACCTTTGTGATACCATTTGAAAGGAAATATTTCAAAGGTTTTATTAAGTAAACTGGTTCATGCTTCTAGGTTTAGACAGCCTCAGTATATTAAAAGTCACGACATGGGGTCTAAAAATGTTTTTCTGGTATTTAAATGATATGGCTGTACAGAGGCCTGTACAGCAAAAGGGAATTAAGACACTTGATTTTGCAGGCAGATGTATGCAAAAGATTATCCAGTAATGCTTTTAAAAAGCTAAAACATTCCTAAAATAGTTTTCCTGAAACACTTGCAGTATATACAATTGCAGAATTGCAAATGTGTTTTCATTGTTTATGAGTAATATGGCTAATCTTTAATCTTGCTAATCAGATTTTTTTTTTGGGGTGGAGGCATCATTGCAAGTCTAACTGCACCTGAAGACAGACTACAAACTTGCAATGAATTCCCAGGAGACCAAGAAAAGTTAATTTAAAAATGTTGTTTGCTATATTAGAGTTAGTCAATATGGTGTATCACAATAACATGGAGGTGGGAAGCAGTTTTGCTCTTAGAATTGTTGAAGTGGGAGTTTTAAACAAAGCTTTTTACAATCTGATTGTATTGTCGTCTACATTTAATTATCTATTTTAAGAATATAGAGAAGAGGAATGTGTTTGTGAAACTCTATCTGCAACTAGCAGAAAACACCATCTTTGAGACTAATGAGTGCAATTAAAATAGCTATTAAAAGAAAATAGCACCAAGATCACTAAACCATTAGTAGACAGATCTGGCTTTTCCCTCGGAATCTGAGACGATGAGGTTGGAGGGCTTCCAGGAATAGCACAGTGAATTAGAAGAGGCAGGATACAAGTCAGATGCACCTGTTGACTTGCCAGCATAGGGCTAGATTCTTGACTGGAGTACCATGATGCCCTGTGGTGCCCTGAGATCCTTTCAAGGGTGCTTCCGGTTGCCATGCAACGTTAGGACTCCTTGGTGTGCAAAGATGACATGCAAGATAAACTCAGATATTTCAAAGAAAAATCCATAATGTCAAAAATCAAAAACATTCTGACCTGCTGTGGTCTGTCTGCATACTTTCCAAAGCATTGCTCTATATACTTCTCTGTAGTCAAAAAACAAGTGCAAAGTAAGAGCTGGCACTTTCTGAGGGGTGCCTTGAGTCTAAGAAGATGAAGAACTACTGGGCTAGATACTGAGCAGCTGACAGAGGGTCAGATCTCGAGGTCTGTTTAGGAAAGATGCATGTTGTTAGTTCATTTTCATTAAAACCAACTTCAGGGCCTAATCTCAATTGACTTTTAGGCACATTTTAAATCTAGAGATGCTAAGGAAGTGTTCATTCTGTTTTAGATGCTTTTTCTCTACTATTTAATCTTGGTTTGTAAATAATGTCCTGTTTTGAGTGGGAGGTTCACAGTTTTGCTTCAGGTGGAGCAGAACATACAGGGTTTTGGACCTTGTGACCTACCTACTTGCCTTGTTCAAAAAGGCATCAATGGAAGGATCTTTTTCCCACAGCAAGAAGCTAAGGCAAATCATTCATAAGCTGAGAGTGATTTGTAGATAGATAATACTGATCCATGGATGCACCACCAAGTCTGTCATGGCCCTCATCCGGTTCAGCTGTCCTAGCTCTTAAGGAGTCAATGTTCATGCCCCCCAGTCATACGTATCCACTTTGGAATCCACTGGCATTGTCTGTCCTCTGTACTGCCTATCTTGCAGCTGAACTATAGCTGTATATAGCAATGGTGCAGGGGGAGCAAAAGCTTCCTGAGGCCTTTTCCAAAGAGCATTTGCACTGGTCTGTCTATAACCTGGCTTTAATACACATGCATATACACAAAAGCTAGTAAGTAAATAAAATCACACTATTTTTTTTTTTACAATACTTAAAATGAGAATTAATAAGATACATAAATTAATTTTACTCCTAGTTTTCCATTTCATTATATATACACACACACATATACATACATATTTTATATATAACTTGGGCATGTTTCATGGTCTTTAACTACCATATAAAAGTTGCAGGGACGTGGCTGTTCAATAGATTAATACATTTAACTTTTGCCCCCAGAGAGCAATATTTCTTCTTCGCATCCCTGATTAGATCATCCTGCCTCTGTCCCTCACTGGTGCTCTAAATTTCATATTCTCCGTACACCTGAGCACATTCCTGCGTGTTGGGCAATCTTCATTTTATTCTTGATTTATTGAAACTGAATTATTTTCACCTTTCTTTGTGCTTAGGGTGAATTTTATTGCAAAAGCAATGGGGAGAAAGTTGTGATCATATATTATTTTGCTGTGCTAAGCTTTTGGATCCACACAAGGGCTTCTTATCCCACTGCTACATGTCTTAAATACTGGATTTATAGCACTTTGGATCCCAGCTCTAGGGTAACATATAGGGATATTGTAGATTGGGTAGTGAATTTGATTTCACAGTAACGATTACTTGTTGCTACTGCACTTACATTCCTGCAGGCTTCACCTTTATTTCCTGTACTGGTAACGACTACAATAATTCTAGCTGCTACCAAATACAATCAGGCTCATCTTTCATTGTGCAGGGAGGAGGAAGGTTAATAATTTTTTACTGTTGTAAAATCTTAAGGATTCCCCTTTCCCCTCCCATATTACCTTGGCCCCTTTTAGGAAGATTTTGATCTATTCCACTTCCCTTCTATTAAAAAAACTAAATCTCTTTCAGCACTTGCAAACTGGTGATCTAATTTGACAGCTCATCGGTGATGTCTGTTCCACTTCAAAGGGGCAGGCAGCCCAGGGCAAGCCAGCTGTACAGTGGATTCTGTGGCTTTGGCTTGCTGTTCCTGCTGGGTGTCATCTGTCATCTTAGTCCTGCGGTGGATCATTTTTGCCCTTCCTAACATCATCTGCCTGAGCAGTTTCTGCCTCGCAGGCTTGTCTGTCCAGGTTGAGCATCAAATACAGTAACCATACAGCTAATCTGACAAGGCACTACTCCAAACAGCGCAGCCGCTGGCCTACTTTGACCAGGATCAGCATCATGGCCCACACACTCCAACTAGCATGATTGCAGTCTCAGTCTTCCATCATGGATGCAGCCTATGGACTTATTCTACTCACGCAAAATATGTCCCTCACCCCCCGCTCCTATAAGGGCTGTCATTCCAATTCCTTGAAGCTTGGGAGAAGTCTGCCTCAACAGGTTTGGGTTTCCCTGCCTGTTGCCAGCATTTGACTTGGACACTGCCACTTGGATGAAGCAATCCTTTAGTGGATTATCATTTCTAGACAGCCTGTGGGAAAACTGACAGGAGTCGGCATGTTAATCTGAAGATTTTGCAAGCCAGGATGCTGCTAACATTAATAGCAAATGACGCTATGATCCCTTAAAGAAGCGGGCTCCGTTGCAAGGCAAAAGTGACAGTGTTCGTTTAGTAAATCTTCCCCCCACCAAAATATATGATGACTACATATGTTGATTTTCATGCTCTAAGCCCTAGATATTTCCATATTTTTTTGACTCAATGACTACTTATAAACTGACAGGTAGAAAGTCCGCAAATACTGTCTTTTTATAGTCATCACCTCCCCTAGTCTCCATTAATTTTTACAGTATGTGTCAAGAATAAGTTAGGGTTTTGTGAGAAAGCAAAGCAAAAAAAAGCATGAATGCAGGAACTAAGGCATGATTTCTTTTAAAAAAGGGAGAGAAAGCAAACAAGGAAGGGATCATTTCAGAAGAGTAGCTAGGAAGATTTATGCATGCGTTGGTCACAGTATTTGCCCTTGGTTCTGTGTTGTCATTCACATGCTGATATTCGTGATACAAACAAGTCCCTTTCAAATGAAGTGACTCTAGAATCTTTCAACAGCAGAATTTCCCTTATCAAAAAGTGGGCAGTTTGGGTCTAATGTAGGAATAGAGAATGGGAGGAGGAATTTGCCTGGGGCAAACAATGATATGTTGATGCTGCTAGGGCTGAGTGGGAGAAAATCAGTGCTTGAGCAAGTATGTCTGTCATCATCAGTAAGGGTCAGTGGGACAAACAGTATATAACCTCTGGCTGTTAATAATGAAATATATTCTGATCCATTAATTATACTGAAGTGCTTTGAGAACTTTGGATGAAAGTGTGAAATATTATTGAATTATCATTATTACTTGCAAAGTCCAGTAGGACTTTCAAATGGTTGATATATGTAAGTGACAAGAGATACTAGCTTAAGATGTTTCTTATCTCTTGTCAAATATCAGAATTCATCCTTTGATGAATAATATTTGTGGAGCAGACAACACTTTAATTGCACCTACAGGCAGAGCAGATGCTGTAGGTTACCCAACATTTCACAATAAAAGATTGTTTTTAATTAGTATAACCCTGCCAAACTTTAACCATTGAAGCTGAAATCTCCCATGTTGGGTGTCTGTCAGGTTTTTTTGCTTTGGAACATTTTCAGCAAAAATAATTTCGCTATTTCCCAGAACAAGATTAAGGGAAAACACATTGTTTTGCCAAGAATTACTTGAGAAGATCTAGTGCCTTTACGGTTTGTCACAGGATCTTTGAAATTTGGCAGAGGGATGACTTTGCTTCCAGGAATGTACCTTTCCCTCTTCCGTAGAAAAGCTACACAAATTTGGTGAAGTCCTCTAAGCTAAAATACTTGTATGTGCTCTGTAGAGACTTATTAAGAGTTTACTAGTTAATTCTTCAAAATCTAAGATGAGCATGCGCCATCACAGCTCTGAGGTGTCAGTCAAAATGTGCATGTGTCATACCCACAGGTGACCCCTTACCTGTCCTAGGTCTTCAAGGGCTGAAAATTCCTTGCTCTGCAATTGCTTTTCCCAGACTGAGAAGTTGGATTTAGGCAGGGCAGTGATTGGAGCAGCAGTCAGAGGAGGGTGAGGGTTGGGGTGTGAGGGGGAGAAGGGATTGGGGTGGGGATAGAAATCAGAATGGAGTGGGGGAGAGTAGGAGTCAGGGATCAGTGCAGTCTCAAGGGTTTGGCCCTGTGGGAGCTGCAAAAAGTAAGTAGTGCCAAATTCAGAATTTCTGTGTCCCAGTGGCAATGGGATTCAGCAGCACTGGGCAACAGAAGTGGCTGCTTATTAAAGAGATTAGCTATCCTATACTTTGGATTTAACCCCTACATGTTTGCCAAAATGGTTTGCCACCACTGATCTAAAGGATAACAGATGATCGCTGCTATCAGTTAATATGACGGTTGGCAGCCTTTTGCGGGTGCAGAGCAGACAGAGTTTGTGACATTCCTGCTCCCCACACCAGGCAGGAAAAGGAAGCTGGAGGTGAGAGAGGAAGCCCAGAGACCCTGGCAGCAATAGTGGGAGTAGAGAGAGAAGCAGTGTCTGGGCAGGAGCCTGCAGGCCTGGTGTTAACTCCACTGGTAGCTGGTTGGACTGCCCTGGTATACAATAAATAAGGCATGAAGCCATGTCCTAAACAATAGGAGAGAGAAAACAAAATACCATGTTTTCTCACATACAACATGCCCTTGAATATAATACACACCTTGTTTTTGAAAGGCAGAAGGAATAAAAAAAGATTTTTCCTTGTGGTAGGTAAGGTATCTTGCAGTAGTGGCAGCATGGTCCAGAGCCAGTGCAGAGCCACGATTTACTGCCTGTGCACCCCTGCCTGGGGAGGTGGATCACAGCTCTGCCCCAGCTCCAGACCATGCTGTCCCCATGGCAAGATCCCCCCCCAGATGTGTGCCCTGCTAGAGCTGCTGGGGCCGATCTCCATGGAAACCCTGGCCACACGCTGTCATGGCCCTGCCACTTTTGGGGTCTCCATGGAAACTGGTCACAGTGATGCAGGCAGGAGCTGCTGGGAAATGGAGCCTGCAGCAGGCCCAGTATGGCCCCCTGGCTGGACCTTGCCCACCCCTGCACTATACACACGTAATAAAGAAACACTGAAGAAAGCTAATGAGTATATTTTAACAAACTTGAAAATGCTTGGTGAAAAACTGTCTCAAATCATTTTTAAAAAATACCATATAGGCAGACCTTTTCATTTTTGCAGTTTTTTAAATGCCATTGACCCCTTCCAAGTAGGTCCCTTTCTTTAAGACTATGGCAGAGAATACAGAGAGAATCCAACTGCTGATGATACTGTAAATGTATCTTTTACTGGGAGACAAAAACTCCACATTTTTTCTGACTATCGCCCAGAGTAACTTCTGAGGCTCTTCCCTAAAAGTGAGAACATTCAACTTGTTCACACCTGCTGTGTGCAGAGGCAGACCCAGCGGGGATGTGCAGTGGTGCACCCCACTTTGATTCCTTTGGTCCACTCAAAGTTTAAAAGAAGCTGCCTGGCAGTCGTAGCGGCATTTCTATTCAGGCAGCAGTGAGGGAGACACTTGACTTCATGGCTCATAATCTGCTTGAGTCCTTCTAAGCTCTTCATTCCCCAAGTGTTAACAACTCTCTCACCTTTTTAATGGTCTTAATGTTCCACTAATTAAACTATTCTTTGTTCATAGATTTCATAGACATTAGGGCTGGAAGGGACCTCGGGAGATCATCGAGTCCAGCCCCCTGCCCAAAGGGCAGGAAGTCAGCTGGGGTCATAGGATCCCAGCAAGATAAGCATCCAATTTACTCTTGAAGGTGTTCAATGTAGGCGCTTGAACCACCTCCGCTGGCAGACTGTTCCAGACCTTGGGGGCTCAGACAGTAAAGAAATTCTTCCTTATGTCCAGCCTGAAACGGTCTTGCAGGAGTTTGTGACTGTTTGACCTCGTCATCCCTTGGGGCGCTCTGGTGAACAAACGTTCCCCCAGATCCTGGTGGTCACCCCGATAAACTTATAGGTGGCCATCAGATCACCCCTGAGCCTGCGCTTTTCCAGGCTAAAGAGTCCCATGGACTCTAAGAGTTTTGCTGTCCTTTGCTGATCCTAGTAACATCAGTCCTCTTTCTCAGTCCCCGCAGACTGTTTTTAACTCTAGATAAAACCATTAGCTCAGGTGAACATTAACTCAGGTGTAGAAATAAATTTCAGTGATGCATTGTATCATGGTCAAGACACTCAAGAAGGCTTGCTTTTTTTTACGAACCTGAAATTACATGTAATACATTTACATTTCAATACATTTGATTCTAATGAGCACAGGACTAAAGAAACATCTTTTGAGTCTATTTTGCCAACGGAGCCTTACTCGGGGCAGGCAGCGGCTCCTCCCCAAGGTGAGGCATGGCAGGGATGGAGGCTGGGGCGGGGGGCTGGCACGGGCTCCACCGGCCCTGATACGGGGGAGCAGAGCACTTCCCCGGAGCCTACGGACCCCGCACCAGCCCCTGGTTCCAGCCCCTAGTCCCCGGCTCCGGCCCCTGGTCCCCGGCTCCGGTCCCTAGCTCCGGGCTCCAGCCCCTGGCCCCCGGCTCCCAGCTCTAGCCCCTGGCCTCTGGCCCCCGGCTCCAGCCTCCGGCCTCTGGCCCGAGCCCCTGGCCCCACCCCTTGGCCGCTGGCGGGTGCGGGCAGCTGCTGCGCAAGGAGGGCAGAGGGAGTCTCCGAAGAGATCCAGGCGCCTAGGCGGGGAGGGGGCTCAGGGCGGGAGCAGTTGCCACGGCAACTCCGGACGCTCAGTTCCAGGGAGCGGGCGCGCCTTGCGGGGGTGACGTCATGCTGCCGCTCATCACGTGACAGGGGAAGAGCCTGAGAAGGACAGCGCAACAGCCCCACCCCGCCTCCCTTCCTTCACCAATCATCCGGCGTCTTTCAAGTAGGGACCGGCGCATGTCAATGACTAAAAAGCCAGGCGCTGGAGTGGAGGGGGAGAGCTTTTGGGGGGTATTGCGCATGTCCTTTTGTTTGCGCCTGCGCGATAGTGGGAGGGGGTGCTGAGGGGGAGAATGAGTGGGGCCAGTGCGGCGGAGGCGGCGAGGGGGGAGTCTCCGCTGCCGGGCGGAAGGAAGCGGGAGCCGCTGGTGACGGCGGGGCTCGCCCAGCCCATTCTCAAGGGTGAGGGCCCTGGGGCGGGGCGGCTGCGGCTTGATTCGCGTCGGGACCACCGTTCACACGGGGGACCACTGATTCGGATTAGTCCCCAGGGGCCGGGCCTGGGCGCCTCGGGGTGGGAGCCGCAACAAACGTGCTTCATGGGGGTGAGCAGGCGGCAGAGCAGGGAAGTGGGGGCTCCGTGGGCAGGGGCCAGGAGGCAGTGGGCAGAGCAGAGGGTGGTGTGGCAGGGCCATGAGAAAGGAGAGAGGGTCCCTACCCCCCAGTGTTGCCATGTCTTAAATATGAAATTGTTCTGTCAGAAGCTTAAAATTACCGTGTTTGTGGAAAAAACCATTGTACTCTGAAAAATGTGGAAATAAGCCTACAAATCTTCTTCACTTTATATTGCTCACTGTAAGTTGCCAGTGAGTGAGTGAGAACTGGGTCATCAGAGCTGAAGCATTTCTTTATTTTGAGGCAAGCCATCATAAGAAAGCACTGACAGCAAGCCCAGGGGTTAGTTAACACTCCCTGAGACTGCCTTGGGTTTTGTATAATACTGCATCAGCAACCTGCCTCGAAAATTATCAGATATTTTGAGCCCTCTTGCTATTATTGATTGTACCAGGGTTGAAATTATTGTGTAAATACAATAATTATTGTACACCTGGCAAAACTGTTAACTCCTGAGGAATGAAGACTTAAGAAGGGATCATTGTAATGATGAGCCGAGAAGTCAAATGACTCCCTTCAGCACTGCCTGACTTGAAACGCTGCTGCTGCTGCTAGCCAGTTGGTTTGCAACTTTGGGTGGAGCAGGAATCAAAGTGGGGTACAAGGGCACCTCTGGATCTGCCCTGCTGCCACATGACCCTGAGTGTTGGGAGATCCTTTTTAAGGGTGCCAGGGGCTGGGTAAATTATAAGAAACCAGGAGCTCCACTGATCTTTTGTAGGGAGGAGTTAAAAACTGCTTAAAGGACCGAAATAAGAGCTCCATGATGAGCAGTAAATAGAGCAGGGCAGAACGAAGGGTAGCTTGATGGGTTTTATGTCAAGACTATTTCAAAGAAGTGACTTAAAAAGAAGGGTTTAGGGCTATATCATTAATTTTAGGATTGAAGCCAAAATACACATTAACTTTATTGGCTTGTCCATTTATTTGCTGTCTTGTGTATTAAAAGGCCACAACAAACTAGGCAAAACAGAATCAAAAGATGTTGTTTGGTTGTGGTTAGAATCAAATGTATTTAAGCGTAAGAGCCTTAAATGTAACTTCCAATTCATAAAACAAAATCTAGCCACCTTGACCATCTTGACAGCGCATCTCGTCCTTCACTGAAAGTTCTTCTCATGCCAAGTTACTGTTCTTAATTCTAGTCTGCAGAGCTGTGAAATTGCTGCTCCTGGTAATGTAGCTCCTAACAGACAGCAGAATTGCCAAATGAAGAATGGCTTAATTAGCATAACACTAAAACCATTACAGGAGGAGAGAGGGCTGATAACATCTGTGGAATAAAGAGTTTAGTAGGAATTGGGTAGATTATAATGAGACATGAAGTAGTTGATTCTCTCAGCACTGCTTGACTTGAAAGGTTGCTCTTACTGCCAGGCTGTTGGCTTGAAACCATGGGCGGAATAGGAATTTAAATGGGGTGCAAGTGTACCAATGCATTACCCCCTTTGAAGCTGCTTCTGGCTGCCAGACCAAGCACTGGCATCTGAATCTAACCGACTGGCTGATTTTTAGCGTGTGGTACGTTAGCCACCCATTGGAACACACATGGTCTCAAACTGGCTGGACTCAGGTGCATGGCAGACCCCTCTGATTTGCTTAAACTGAGAGGTGCAGATCTCGGCTGGGAACGGGTGCCTCGTTTGTCTCCCAGCCCCCTTGTCCCATTGGAAGTATTAAAGAAGTATCTAGATCAGTGCCTCAGAATGATGGTAGCTAATTGGAGTTAATAGCCATTTCATCTTCATGTGTAAACAGCTGCCTTCAGAATCCTGTTTTTGTGCAGACTGATCAGCCCTGGATTAAACCAGCTGACATTTTCTAGTCTTTGTGCAGTTTTTTTCTCAGTAGTGGCAGCTGCAGCAAAAGCTCGCTAAGCTCAAAGGCATGACACTTTAAACAGGTTTAAACTCAAGGATCTGTTGGTGCCTTTGCTGGTGCTTGAAGCTGTCCTTAGTGTTGGTTTCCTTCTGCTGTGTACCTTGCCTGTTAAAAGGGAGGGGGAGAAGCAGCTGCTAGATCTGTCTACTGGGGAGAAAAACTGAAAAACTTTATTTCTTGTGGCATTTGTTGCAAGTCAGTGGGTTCATTGACGGGTGGGGGAGCCTGCTTGATATGATCGTGGCATCCTTTTATATCTTGTGGGCTTTTTGGAGAGCAGTGTCCCTTGTCGTTAAAGTGCTCCCTGCCTATGCTCCAGGGTGTTTGGAAAAGTAAACCATTCCCTTCCATTGCTTTTGTTCTAGATGTTGGTGAAATTCATTCCCGACTGCTGGATCACAGACCAGTGATCCAAGGAGAAATACGTTACTTTGTTAAAGAATTTGAAGTAAGTATTTATCATATGGAAATAGCTCTAGTAAAACTGCAGCATTTCATTTAAAAGTTTATCAAATGCTTACCTGCTGATGTGATTTGAAGCCATTTTTGTACCTTTTTAGAAAATCTTGCTTATACATGTTAGAAAGGTTTATTTGAAGCATACATCATGCACTTCCTCTATTGAATAGATGGAAATGTTCTTAGCAGGTCACTGTTATGGAGTTATCTGGAAAATGAGGCAAGAATTAAAAATAAAGCAAGCTCTTTCCATACCTAATGGATGGCTTCCCCAAGCTTGCCAACCATTTGTTAATATTGATCAAGAAGAGAGTAACTGATCCATCCTTGAACAGCTCCTAGAACAGTGGTTCTCAGCCTTTTCAGAGTTGGGGCATGCCTCCACTATTTTTTTTTTTAATGTGATGGCATCTCTGTTTGAGGACCACTGTTGGTGCTGCCTCAGCTTAGCTCAGTGCTTCTGAACCAGGAGCTGCTGCTGCTTCATCCAGGTGAAACTGCCCAATGTGCCTGCTGCGCAGCCAGGGCATGTGTACACTTGTGCTGAATTAGGGCTGTCAGATAACCCTAAAGCAGGATGGATGAGCTGGCTCAAGCTGTAGTTTTTCCTAATCAAGCCCCACTGTGCCTATCCAAAGAAACAAAGGCACATGAGTGGAACTGGTCCTTGTGCCTCTGTTTCTGAGAGAAGCTTGAGGGGAACTGGACAAGGGAGGACTACAGCCAGAACCAGCTCTCCTGTTCTGCATCAGAAATCCCTAATGCAGCAGAAGTGTGTGCATGCTGCAGCCCTGCCTATGGGGCAGTTTTACCTGGCTGCTGAACTTGTGTTAAAAGTGTTACATTACATCTGTGCTGTAGGTTTAGCAAGCTTGCATTGGCTACATATGATGTAATTGTGATCCTTTTCCTAGTATAAATAAAACCTGTGATTCAAAGGGTAAATATGTATTTCTGTTGGAGTACCACTGCAGCATTGCTATTGGTAACCTACCTGGCTAGATCAAAACTAACTCTGGTACCTCTCCACGTGTTGCACTCAAACCTCTGACTACAGTAAAGGGCATGTCCAAAGGGGAGTGTGTGTGTTACAAGGTGGTGTCACTTGCTAACAGAACCAGGTATAAAATCAAGTATATTTAGAGTTGTAGATTAAATAATATATGATGATTGTTAGTTACACTGGTACTGAACACCCACACATCTGGTCATCCTATGTCGAAACAAACAATCAATATGGTATAAAATATCACCCACACAAATTTTTGCCTTTTGCAGTACAACATAACAGATTCTGTTTGTTCAGACACCTTCATAATTATTTGTTGCCTCAACTGTCTGTCGGACTTTTTTGTCTGGAATGCAATGAAGTAATCTAGTCGTGATGTTACAAAGTCTTTTATTGATTGTTACAGACCTAACATCCAAGATGAATGACATTCCAGGTCTGGCAGCAAAAGAGCCAGAATAACTTTAAATGGTGTAAATTAAGAGCTTTCTAAAAATCTGAAATAAGTATTGTAAATTTGTAGCTGTTAAAAGAGTAGATTTCCCATCCTAGCTCCTCCTATGATTTCCTTTTTTTCTTCCCCGCTCCCCATCCCCAACAGCTTTGAGAGAGTTGGTGAGTGAAACACTGCATTGTTGAATTGTGAGATCACCCTGAGCAAGAATATGTTCAAACTAACTGTAATCAGTTACATTCTGGTTGGTACTTAAGGGTTTGGTCTCTGATGGCATCTGAGGTCAGGATTTTCACATGTATTTATTGAGGGGGGAGGTTCTACTTGGTTATTAATTAGGTGTAAATGCCTATTTAAACACATCTCTGCACCGAAGTACATTGTGTACAAGCTTGAAATTCATATGTATTGCCTCATGCTGATTCTTGTTGGACTGGAACCTAAACAGGGTCACAGTGTGGACTCTTGGTTTAATAAGAGAGCCATCAGTGAATGATAGCACGATGTCGGGTATGATACAGTAGACAATATTCAACCCAAAGTTTTAAGGATAATTATGAGAATTGTAGTATTGAGACTTTTTTAAAATAGCATGAATACTTGACTGTTAAATGCCACAGAAACTTTCAGTAGCATTACAGGTATTAGCTCAACTATTCTGTTTAGCTGAATTTGGATAATTGTTTTTATGAGCATATTGCATTCACACTGAGGTGTCCACAGGTTACAGTATATATCTTTTTCTTCCATCATAACATAGGTAGCAGTGTTGGGTTTGTTTCTGGGGTGGCTTTGGGTTTTTTGTGTGTTTGTTTTTTTTGTTGGGGTTTTTTGGGCAACTAATAGTTTTAGTGGAGGGATGACAGTCCATGCCAGACTGTGACATTGTTTAACATTCTGATTTGCCTGTGTGGTATTCCACTGGCAGAAGTAGAGTTCCATATCAATGCACATGTGTCATGGCTCAGTGCATAGGATCAGTGAATTAATATATCTTTTTAGCATTTTGTATCATGAAAGACTTCTCCTGGGCTTTAAAAAAGTTATTGTGGGAAGGCCTGATACCTGCCTGCTTTATCTAAGGTCATATTTGGCAGTCAAATTTGCCCACAACTTTTTTAAAAAAAAAAAAAAGACAACTGAAGCACTTTTCGTGATAGTGTTTTGTTCTGGAAATGTGTTAGTCTACTTATGAGTGCCATAATCTCTTTTTAAAAAGCCTATGTAACCCTTTCCTTGCTATGTGTATTGATACAGTATGATAAATTTCTTGCACAACTTTTTAAATTGTTGCGCTTCTCGTCTTCAGTTAAATTTTAACAGGTTATGATCTCACTCCCTTGAAAAGATTGAAGACTTTAAAGAAGAGAATTTTATACAAGATTAATTTTGAAGGTGTGAAATATAGTCGCCACAAGGTGGCAGCAAAAGTTCAGAAAAAATTAGTTGTAAAAGACTGTAAGAATAACTTTTTACTCTTAAATATTTTTGAAGAAAAATAATTCGGTGTTAAAAGGCTTCAATCAAGGTCTGGTTAGCATGGTGCACACCTCTGATTAATAATTTTTGGTTCTTTTTACATAAGCTCCAATACAATTAAATGGCATTCTTTTTAGCTTGTACTCAAGTTCCGTAATAGGAGAAGAGTTACTATGGGTCTAAAACATGCAGGTGACTTGTATAGTTATCCTTCCTTATTTAAAGATACATTTTAAGTAGATTTAATTTGGCCCTATTCTAGTTCAAGAAGTCAAAATTAATGGTTTGCGCACTCTTTTTTGGGTTTTATTTTTTTGTTTTGTAATTAAAGCCATGAACAGGTGCTTTTCTCAACACTAAAAGCTAGCATACAGGCTTTCAAGGTTTTTCTCACACAATAAAATAATTTGTTCCCTGAAAACACATTATCCCTTTTAACCAGCAACTTCAAAGAGCATGCCTGTATACTTACCTTGGAACAACTAGTACCCCACAGGTTTTTGCTCTCCCTCTCTCCATCTAAGGCTCTATGATATCCTACTCAGAGGCCAGCTGTCGGGGCATTCTGCTGGAACCTTTCTACTGCCAGGCTTGAACTATATCTGGACTCATCAAAACTGACTAAGAGGCATCAGACATGCTTGGGGGGGAGGGGGCAAGAAGAGCAGCTACTCATTGACAGCCTGGTATCAGGGCAGGCTGTCCATCATTGGGCTCCCTGGGGACGGAAGAGGACCCAAAGAGCAGCACCATAGCCTCCTGCTTGCCTCTGAGGCGACTGTGTAGCTGTCCAGTCAAGGGACTGGAACTCCTGTACAGCCCCCTTCTCCCCATGCTCTTCATGGAACTGGAAATTCTTATTGTTCAAATGGAACACCAGTCCATACCCTAACAGTAAGCATCAACAGTCCTGTATTTCTGTCCACAAGATGTATCCTTTGAATTCAAGGTAGAGAGTACAGGGATACAGTGGACATTTTCCAGCCTCGGGGATTCATCACATTCTTTTCTCCTGTTCCATCCAAATGTCACCTACCCTGTCTACTCAAATAAAACAGGCTTTTTCTCTTCCAAAGTGCATGGAGGGGGGGAGCCTCTCATCTTACATTTGCATACAAGGAAATCTCAGTGAATACATTGTCTATCACTAAACTACTGCCAAAAGCAGCATGTGTTCAGTAATGGAAGCCAACTTCGAGGTTGATTAAATGTAGCTGACCCTGAGCTCGAATGTAAAACACACAGCCCATATCGGGCAAACATACTGGATTTTTATTTATTTTTTTGTGATAGTTGGTGTTTTGGGACAAGTCGGTTCGGAATTGTACAGCCCATCTAAGTAAGATATGTGGTAGTGCTCATTGTGCACAATCTCCCTCGATGTCAAATGTCTTTTTCAAGTCATGGTGAGCCACTACATTGAATACATTCAACTTCCTCTTTACCTTCACAGCTGAGCTGTGCCTTTCTTTCCCATTGCTAGTATGTCCTATTTCTTCATCAGCCTTAAATGTTTATCAAACATCACCAAACGGGGTCCTGAACAGTTTACCTTTCTGCCTGTTGTATATGCACAGTGTAGGCCCACCGTCCATGACATGGAGCCAGATCAGGTTGCCCTGCATCTCATCTGCATATACATTTTTGGAGGATCCTACAATTCATTGCAAGACTACCTAGTTCCAGTCATGAGTGAGGATTTAATTAGCACGTGGATCCTTTGTTGGGGTATCTGGAGTACACACACATACTGAGTAGTGCTGGGGTCACCATGGTTTGAAATGCTATTGACTCTGCTGGGGCCCATGCAGTAAATAATGAACCTTTGGGCTTTGGATTATTATGCTTAATTTGTACTCTAGATAAGGAGGTACAACTTACTTGGCAGGGGAGATACTGTGACTACTAAGGTGGTTTTCCTAGTCACTGGGGATAACTACTTTTCTGGCATGAGGTAGTACCCATGGAGGTGATGTATAGTTAACCTCCCACTTTCATTTCTAGTGGGAAGATCATGGCTTTACACCCACTTTGTGGAAATAAGAGATTCCTTCCTAGCTTTCTCATGTGGCCATATGGCTGAGGACAAGTGAAACTTGGGGGCATACAAACTCCAAGCCTCCAGCCTTGGACCTGTAGGTAGGATGTCCGCCAAATGATTTGGAAGCATCTGACTCCCTAGGTGGAGATGGAGGATGTTTGCCAGTAGTAGGGCCACATATGGTTCTTGAATGACTCGCAGATTTGGAATTGATTTGGCTTGGAACACGAAAAATTGTACTTAAAAATAATATAGATATATGGGTACAGTAAAATTCCTGCTATCTGACATTTAAATAATCAGAATACTTCACTAACCGGAATTTCTGGCTGGCTGGTCATGGGAAGTGGATGGGGGAAAGCTTGCACATGGCAGCCACTGCTGCCACCCACCACCCAGTGCTGCTGCTGCTCCACTGTGCTGAGTGGCACTCCTCACTGCACCCTGCAGCTGCTGCTGCTCCATGTGCAGCCACTGCCACCCCCACCTGCCCCCTGCTCTGTGTTATCTGAAAACCCAACTGGGTTATTTGAAATAACTTGAGTTTTTACATAACCGGCAATCCCCTTACCCCGGGATACCGGATAACAGAGCTTGTACCTATAGAGATATATAGGTACAAAAGTGCTGCTTGTAAGTGTGTATATGGAGTACCTGTGCTAAAACTTACAGTAGTTTTAAGAGTTAAACTTCATTAATTCTGGATCAGCTAAGTCTTTGGGTACTTGTAATAATTTCCCTATATGCAAGTATAACAGGTATGAAGGTCAGTGTTTTCAGATTTGTCCCTCACTTCCATGTGCTCAGGGATACAAACATTTGACAGGATGGGGGAAGGGGCCTCAGGGGGAAAAAAGCTGTGGGGGCAGAGGCCAAAGGAACTACCTGACCCCTCAGATTTATTTTCCTTGCTGAAGCAGTAGGAGAGGGACAAATTCAAGGCAGATCTCCAATAATTAGATTCTACACATGGAAAATTATAACGTATAATTTTTCCATATATAGAATATAATTTTTCACAGGCCACTTTATATACAAGTAAATATGATGCAGTACACCTTAAAGCTTGTTTACCATGGCTTTTATCCTTCTAGTACCAACAACTTAAAAAATAATGAAGTGAAAGTTTACATATTTACATTTATTTAAAGCAATAAGGTTAGAGGCGGTTTACAACTCCTTAAATCCTGACACTTACTTCTGATTTTGAGACATGAGGTACATGTGCTTTAAGCCTGAGGCATAAAAGATTAACATATACTCTAGAGACTATTGAGGACAAGTATGCTATTCCTATCATCAAGAGTTCTGTGCTGGAGGAATTGTTTTCTAATAATCCTAGAGCTATGAGGTCAGGAAGTCTGGGGTCTGTTTGTGAGTTGAATGTCTGCACCTTAAAATGGGGCAGTAATACATGTCTCTCTTTTTTGTGAAGTACTGTTAGAATGTAATCTATTATATAAATTTGTGATTAGCAAATTACACTCCAGGAGTTGTCATCTTGCAGTTCTGTGTATCAGTGTTTAAACCCCAGGCAGTAAAAACTGTCCTGAGGTTTTGGTCTATCTTTGAATCTGTAGATTATTGCTGTGTTGCAGATGAGTCTTAACAGAAGAGTGCTTTGACCATCACGCTGTAGTATAGTGGGTAAGGTGCATCCTCTATCGCTTAAGAAGCTGGGCCACAGGGAAGCCGAGAATGAGTCAGGTGAAAGGAAGCCAACATGGTAGAACTTGACTTGGTAGGTTTCTCAGTAGAGCAGTCTGGGGAGCTGCGAGTGTGGAGCCGAAGGCTTTCCCACATTCTCTTGCTTATTCTTCTAGTCCTGTGACTTGCATTCCTGGTGGTCCAGTTCCCCATCTCATTCACTAGGAATGAAGGCTTTCCCAATTCTATAAACTGGGGGTTTGTCATGTTCTGGGAAGGTTTAAGGTGCAAGTTAAAATCCTCTTGGGTTGAGGAGGGCCTGGGTAGATGCTTTAAGCATTATGCAAAATGGGGAATGGTGTCATCACCATCCTAAGCTATGGTTTTTAGTTGAACTCAGTACTCTTCTAGGTTGTGTTGTGGGCTGAGCCTGTTGTAGCTACTCTGGGGACTTGAGGAGAGTGTAGTTGGCTCCCAAGCACCAGTTTGGATTGCTGTGGAGCTTAGAGTTAGGTGCCAAGCTGCTCAAGCTCAGTCATTTTTGAAAATGCCCAAGACACTAAGTATAAATGTCTAGGGAATTTTGTGTGCTGAATAAGAAACAGCAAACCAAGTCAGATGCCTAATACATACTGTGGTTGCTAGAGCAGAGCCAAGCTGCATAGTTTTTTGTAACTTTGCTGCCCTAATTCTGCTTAAGTTCTGTTTCTGTATCTTTGGCACTAATTTAAAGCTGACTCCAAAACTTACTTGCTTTCATAAAGCCCTGGATATCTGCCAGTTATGTACGTAGCTTGTATTATTGCATTTCTCAGCTAAAGTGAAGCTGTCAGCCAGTCAGGAAGTAGAATGACTGTCTTTTTTTTGTCTGTAAACTTTTTATTATTCATGTGTATAAATGTAGCGTGTTCTGCTCTCCTGCTCTTCTCTTTTTGGTATACACAACAGTTATTGCAAATCAGCTCTCTTCTGAAATAGCGCATTTCTCAGTTTACCACGTCTTATTAATAAAATGCTAACATTTTCACAGAGGCCAGGAATGTGCCTGAAATGGATTTCTGTGTTACGCTAGTAAGACAACAACTTCATTTCTTAGTAAAGCCTTTTTCACCTGTAATATAAAGATCATAAATAAGGTAACATTGAAGTGACAACAATGATCCGTTCCATTAATTGGAATGAATTTAATAGCTTAAAACCTTGGGAACTACAGTATTTCTAGAGCAGGGGTGGCCGACTTCTTAGCAGCCAGGGACCGCACATAGTACTGGAAGAAGACCTGAGTGCTTCAGCCTCTTCCCCCATCAAGACCTCCCACTACCATGCGCGCAGCCCAGCTCTCCCCTGCCGCGTGCACAGCCAAGTTCCCTCTTGCTGCATGCACCTGAGCTCCCCTTCCTGGCCATGTGTTACATGCTCAGGACAGCCTGACACTCCCTGGCCATATGCAAAGCACTCCAACCCCTCTTCCCTCTGGGAACATTGTACAGGCAGCCAACCTGAAGCATGCCATGCAAGGACCCTGGATCAGTACTTTTCCGAGCATGGAGCCCAGTAGCTTCCAACCACGCACATAACACTGGCAGCCTGGCCCTCGTGCTGCAGTGCCTGCGCCCAAGGGTGGGAGCAGGAATTGGAAGCTGGAGGAAGGAAGAAGAGGTTGGAGACTGGCTGCAAGAGTGGAGTGGTAGCTGGGATTGGGGAGGTGCGTAAACTGACTGCTGTCAGGGCCCCAGTCAGTCAGCCCAGCTATAGTGTGTGTGTGGCAGGGGGGTGGGGTGTTAATTCATGGTTACTGATTCATTATCCACTTAATTTCCTGTGTGTCTTATACTTGACATATTAAAGATGCATGCTCCAGGTATCTGAGAACAGAATCAGATATGTTACTGCAAATCTTGAGGCATGCCTCTGTAGCTAAAGAATTTTAAAATGGTGGCATGATTATCAGCCATTCAGTAAAAACATGCAAGACACAAAGATTTTCCTTCTTCCATTTTTCTTACAGGAAAAACGTGGCCTCCGTGAACTGAGAGTTCTTGAAAGCCTCAAGAACATGATCTATGAGACAAATAACCAAATTCTTCCGAAATGTGAGGAGGTGATGCATGACAGTCTGAATGAAGCTTTCAAGAGATGTAAGCAAGAAGCTCTTTATTCCTTTTAAAATATTACATTAAAGAAAACAATTTAAAGTACTTTGAACTTAGCAGTGTTAGCACAAATCATATTTTATGCTGGAATATAGTTCAGTCATTGATCATGATAATGCTTAATTCTCAGATCCAGGCAACTTTAGAAGCTGTGAAACAAGTGTATTTTCCCCTAATTTGGCTGCTATTAATGTTATTCTAAAAGCTTCCATTGAATTCACTAAGAGGTTTTCATACTGTAGAAGG
The DNA here is from genome assembly GCF_052110815.1 of Crocodylus siamensis. Classification (NCBI taxonomy): domain Eukaryota; kingdom Metazoa; phylum Chordata; order Crocodylia; family Crocodylidae; genus Crocodylus; species Crocodylus siamensis. The sequence goes on along the minus strand of NC_143397.1, from coordinate 128,507,555 downwards.
GTAGCCAAACTTGCCCTACGTATTTGTAATGGGAGGCAGTGTCATCAAGTAGTTAGAACACTGGACTGAGCTTCAGTTCCAGGCTCTGCCACAGTGCTGCTTGGGTGCCCTTTGCCAAGTCACTTAACATCTCGATGCCTCCATTCTCTGATGGGAAGTGATGATACTAACCTCTATAAAGTACTTGGAGATCTACAGATGAAAAGTGCTATTTAAGAACTAGGTATTATCCCAAACTTTGTATGTTTGTGAAAGAAGGCTCCTGTTATTACTAGGAAACTGGCATTGGTACATTCTTGTTAACTGCTTACTTGTATACAAGAATTTCTCTACTGAGATCCCTGTCTTAGTGATTTTGTTGGTGCTTTTGTATTCTATACTTTCATATCAGCAAGCAGCACAGTTGCCTGATTCAGGAAATTAGGCAGTAACCCCAAAGTTTAATCTAAAGAGACAATTAAATAAATTGTTTGCCAGGTGTGTTCCCATTCCCCCTCCCTTTCCCACTATTACTTTTTGCAATATTTCACCTCTAGTATGTTGCATAAACATGCTATTTAATCTTATATGGATTTATATGGATCCTGATGTGTATAGGCCTGTCTGTTCTACCCAGCATTGTGCTAGGGAGAGAAGCAGTGGAGCAAGCCATATTCACTTTGTGCATGCTGGCTTCTGAAACTGATGTCACTTACCCAGCACCACACAAGGGAGGCTATGGGCCAAGACCAGAAGAGTGAGCTTATTGGCATGGAGCCAGTGTTGCATCAAACTGATTCCATTCCATCTGCTTTCAGAGTTTCACCTTGGTGCTCCTTAAGACTGTCCTGGGGAGATGTATGGGGTGCCCATAAATTAGTATGCTTGTAATAAAGGTGTTAAAAAGCCTTATTATGTGATGCTGTAAATGAAGCCTGTATCCTAATGTATTTTAAAAGGTAGTACAACCTGGCTATCAGTACCTCACCTGTGAATGTTTTAACACTGCAAGATAATTAAGCTGTACTACTGCTTTAAGGATTATAGAAGTGTAATTGAGATTTCAGGAAATTTAAGTTGTGTTTGTAAGAGAAGTGCTTTGATGAAAAATGAGTTTATTTCACTCTGCCCAACATGTAGAATGTTGTTAAATAAATCTGAAATTGGCTGTGAATATAGTTGATGTTATCACTAAAACATGTTCATAGCACCAGGATTGACTGGTTCCAACTGAATTTTTTTATTTAATCATGAAAAATGGAAAAAAAGGAAACCAATAACCAAGAAACAACCAAAACATAGTATTTGCCCCATCTGTTTCTAGTCGCTGGTTTACAAGATGGTTTGAACTTTTCTGAGGTGCTGAGTTAGGTTACTGTAACTTGTCAACAATATTAAAGAATATTGTATAAGAAAAGTTGGCTGCCTTTCTATATTGGCTCCTGGAAAGCACAGGGGCACAACTTTAGTACTGTGTCCCCATAGTTAGCACTGTAGAACACCTCCTGCAGATATTGGCAAAGGCATTTTTCCCCAGGTAAGCGACCCCAGTTGGGGGCGGGGGACGGGGATGACCCAGTCTTTGTTTTAGAGTGATACTCTTGCAGTGGACTCTGGTGTTGAAGCCATTTTCAGGCAGGCTTCCCTTTGACTTAAGACAGCTGGTTAATTGACTGCAATTTGTTTATTTCAGTGCAAGCAGCCAGCCAAAGGATCCACAAACTCCAGGAGAGGGAGCAGGAAGAAAGAGAGGTAAAGACAAATAAGTGAATTTATAATGTAACCTAAGCATAAGACCCCCAAACAGCAAGCTTATTTGCTTACCTACAAATCCTTCAGTGAAGTAAAACCTAGGAATACATTTTTATTGCAACTTGCCAGAAGTACAACTTGCTTTGGAATGACTTCTGCAAATGTAGAGGAGCAGGATAGAGCAATTAGAAATGTGTTTTAGGAGCACAAAGGTAATTGAGCCACCAGCCCTTCCTTTTACTTTCTTGACATATGGAAACTTCTTTTAAAACATTTTTCCTCTTCAGTATTTTTTCCCTCTTTGCTTAGTGTGGTATTTTTCACATAGAAGTTTTAAAAGAAAAAAAAAACCCTCTTTCTGTGGAACAAAAAACACCCACCAGCCCACCAGAATGGAAATGTAAAGCTTTCCTGGGTAGTTGAAAACATTGAGCATATTATATGTATTGCTTGCTGAAAAGGAAGCATTTTATACTTGTGGATGGGTTTACTGAAAAGCCATATTATAGGAACATGTGAATCATTGGAATCCCTCACTGTGGTGCAGTTCGCTTGTTTAAATTACATCTACTCTAAGCCTCAGATTTGGAAAATAATACAAAGAATTAGTTTCCTCTGGCACTTCTAGATTTCCCTACTGCCCCTTTCATAGTTGTATTCCATTGTTATCTTTTACTTGCAGAACTGAACTTCATAATTCTGTGGTGATTAAGAAAGTTATCAAAGCTGCTATTCTAGCCTGTTTCATTAAGTAAAACGTGCGGTGATGTGTGACGACAGATGTTTGCATTTTTCCTTCCTCTTTTCAGAATGTCACACTTTACATGGTCAATTTTGAAAAGATAGCTGCTTCATATGAACCTGAGTACTTTATAGTGTCAGACCCAGCTAGTGTGTAGATTTATTATATTTAACACAGCAGTGTAGATAATTATAGAGCCCCTTGATAAGAAACTAATTGCTTTTATAGTTCTGCTGCTCTCTTTTTTTAATGGAACTTAAAAGGTGGAGTGCACTGTTATGTGATTGTTAATATAATATTCCTTGCATTAAACCTCCATTCTCAAATGGTGACACTAAGTGGAGCAATAGTGAACAGCTACCATTCAGGCTTAATGCATGTTGGTTTTCAAGTTTTCTTTAATCAAATTTTAATATCTTAGGTTGAAACTTTCCTAGTCTGCTCTATGCTGGCAGGGTGTGGACGGGTATGTGTGATTTTTTTTATTTATTTTTGTTATTTTAATTTGATTGTTTCAGTCACTTAAGGGGAAACATTTGTCCCATTCTTCTCTCTCTTGCTACTCTTGGAAAACAAACTGCTTTGGCTGGGGGGCGGGGGGGTGCATGCACATGCACACTTTTTAATACATCTCAAAAGTTATTAGGAAAATGACTTTCACCAAGGAGTGCCTTTGGGGGTGCCAGGAAAAGCTAGTTTTCTTTTGTATTTGAAAAGGGATCTCTCCACTTGTGAGCTACCTATGATGCAATTTCTTTCAGTTACTGAAATCTGCCAGTTAAATGAAGTAATGCTACACAGTATACACACATAGGTGACTGGTAGGGAAGGTACGGAGGGGCAGGTGCCCCCCCAACAGGGCCGTCCCCCACTGCCGATGCTGGCTTCTGTGGGTGCTCGCCAGCCCTGTCCTCCCCACTACTGCCGACTTCTGTGGGTGCCCTCCCAGGCTGAGGAGGCACCAGTCACCCATGTATACACATGTGGGTAAGTGATGCATAAAGTGCTGTGTGTAGCTTTTAAACTATCCATTGAATGAGGTAGGGCTCTATGGAGCTCTGCCTAATTGAGTGCCCACCTTGTTCAAGCCAGAGTGTCTAGTCAGCTGGCTCCAGGATGTTCACTACTTTTTGTCTGGGCCTTTAAGGGGTGAGAGAGAATTCTTTGTGATAATTAAACTGTTGGGTCCAATAAAAGGTATGAGAGTTCTTGGACAAGGTTTCACACATTTGTGCCCTTTCTCAGGTCACCTTTGTCAACTGCCACCCCTGGCCTGAGGAGGACTGAGCTGTGTTAATTCATCCCACTGCTGCTAAAGGATTGCCAATCCCTACACTAAAAGATTTAGATTTTGTTGACTTCTCAACTTTGACAGCTCAGGCAACAGGCGAATAAGGTCTGAAGGACTGTCCAACATCATAGGCCGATTTAGTAATTAGTTGCAAGGCAATAGATGTTTTTCTCAGTTTAAGATTTGCTCATCAAAATATTTTTCCTCTTAAGCTCAAATTGTGAATGTTCAACTAGATTGTAACCCCTTATTAACAAAGAGTTGTGAAAGCTGCCAATCTTGTAGAGGTGTAGACAGATCAAATTTTTTTTAAAAATGGTAACTGTTAAACAGAATTAATCTATTACAGTTATCAAAATTTGTCTAAGAGTGACAGCTCCTTATTCCTAAAGTTATCCAGAAAGGGAGATGGAAATATTTGGGCCATGTGCTCAGAATGAAGTGAGATTATGCCACAGCAGCTCCTCTGCTGGATAACTAAAGGACTATCCAAAAGGAACAAGCCAAAATAATTTAGATTGCACAGGGTAGAATTATTGTGTATTTCCAGTTTTTTATTAAAACAAGGAATAAGATATGGGGTCCTGCAGACAACAGCTTCATTCAGTGGGACCCTGCATCAGTTTATCTATTTTGTATACTGAAGAAGGCAAGGATCTTGTGGGGTAAAATTTTGACCACATAACTAAGAAGTATCATAAGCAGGGATCTGGGTTTTCCATTTCCCACATAAAAACAGAGAAAATCATGGATTTCTCATTTTTATCAAAGAAAATGCGGATTTTCCCTTTTAGCAGAGAAATCCGCAGATTTCCCCCTTTTGCAAGGAGCTCTGCAGGTTGGCTGAGTTCCAGCCTGCAAGAGCTGATTGCATAGGGGCAGGAAACCCCCAACCCTGCCCAGAGGGGGAGGGAGAGGGGGAAAGGGTGGGACCTAAGCCTCTCAGTCAGCCAAGGCTGGGCTGAGGCTCCATCTTCGCTCCTGGAACCTAAGATAAGTAGGGCTTGGGGGTTGCGGGGCAGGGCTGTAGGGGGAGCTGGCTGGAGGCTAAGGGAGTGAGGAGGTATTGGGGAAAGACATGGAGTGCCCGCCAGCTGGGTGGACACTCCGGGTGGGCAGGGATGGAGCTCACTCTGGGATACGGTGGCGGCTTCTCTGCTGGCATGTTCCCATATTTTCCTTCTTACCTGGAGGAGGGGAACAGTGGGTGTCGTCAGCCCCATGCAGCACACCACAGCTCCTTCCTGCCCCCAACCTCAGCTTGCACCTTGTGTCCAGGACCAGGGCTTGGGGGGCGAGGGCCGCAGTGCCCCTCTGCAGTCCAGACGTGCACCATCCAGGGTGGCGGGTTCAGACATGGCAGCTGCCACCGCATTGCACCTCCACTGCTGCCCCCACACTGCCCTCCCACAGCCAGCCGCACAGCTGCACAGGCACGGATCTGCAGGCAAGTGGCGTGGAGCACAGTGGCAGCGGTATAGGGGCAGCCACCGTGTGTGGGCTGCACATGTGCCACCTGGCTTGCTGGCAGGTGGGGAGCTTGCATGCAGTGACTGCTATCATGCTGCCTTCCTGTGGCCAGCCGCACAGCTCCACAGGCACGGCTCTCCAGGCAGGCGGCGTGGTGGTGGTGGCAGTGGTGGCTTTCACACTGCGGCTGCTGCCACGCCACTTGCCTGCGGAGCCATGCCCATGAACGGTGGGGTTCGCACACAGTGGCTGGTGCTGTGACCTACATTGCCTTCCCACAGCTGGTCACACAGCTCTGTGGGCATGGCTTCATGGGCAGGCAGTATGGTGCAGTGGCAGCTGCTGCATGTGACCCTCCACCTTTCCACCTACCAGCCAGCTGGGTGGCACGCAGCCAACACCCCACGCTGCTGCGCTGCTTGCCCCCAGAGCTGTGCGGCCAACCGCGGGTAGGCAGTGCAGGGCGCAACAGCAGCAGTGCAATGCAGTGGTGGCCGCCATGTGAACCCCCCCGCCATCTGGCTTCCCATGTGCAGCCCACAGAGGGGCACCGCTGCCCTCTCCCACCAGCCCCACTCCTAGGAGCGGGCACAGACACCTCCTTCCCCCCCCACCACATTGATCTGCACCCCCCCCCCAGCCCCTTCCCTTTCCCCTGCCGCACCGCACCCATTCCCCCGCATGCATACTTAGCTGCTGGGGTGTGCGCCTGCGTGTGTGTGCCTGCATCTGTGGGTCTATGTCTGTGACTATGTCTGGGGGACTGGGAGGCTGTTCCAGGGGGAGTGAGGGGCACCAGTAGGGTTGAGGAGACTGTGGGGGGGGAGTAAGGGCTCCAACAGGGCTAGGGGGTCTATGGAAGGCATTTAATTTTAATCACAGGTTTTGGGGTTTTTGTCAGAGAATTTGCGATTTTCTTTTTATCAGGGAAAGCCAGAATCCCTGGTCGCAAGGCATTTGAATTGTCACACATTTGGGTGGTAGTAGGCTGTTAACAGATGTTACATTTGCAGCACTTATAAGAGTTGAAGGGACAGATGTGTGACTCCCCTGTAGTGCTACACTTTATAGTGTGACTCGTGATGTCTAAACCAGGAGTAGGCAACGTTTTTTGGCTAGAATGCCTTAACCCACAATGTCTACCTTGGAAGGTGATGGAGTGCTGACATGCTGGAGCCCGGAGCAGCTGTTTGCAGTCTCCTGGCTGCAGCTGGCCCACAGAGCCCGGTCTGCTTGCACCAGGGCTTGCAGCCTCCCAGCTGCCTGCTGGGAGCAGCCTGAGCTCCTCGGGCTGGTGGTGATGTGCCAAGCAAAATTGCCTTGTGTGCCATACTTGGCACGTGTGCCGGGGGTTGCTGACCCCAGCTCTAAACAGTTGTTTGTAGTACTACAGAGGGTATATTGCTTCCTAGCATCCCACAATGCTTTGCTCTTCTTACCTCTCCTCCAAGGAGGGAAGGCTGCGGTCGGCTCAAGTGGCACCCTCCATTCCCAGACCCAGCTGTCCAGTGAGTGCAGGAGGCAGACCAGGCTTGTTCATACGGATCAGAGCAGAAATGCAGCTGGGACCTGGGATTGCAGCTCTGCTTGCAGGCACCAGTGCTACCACAGCAGCAGCAGGTCCCCCCATCACTGGCCTGCCTAGTCCCCCTTTCCCTGGTAAATGCAAAAAAATAGCAGGCTCAAACAAGGGGATGCACTGTCACCAGTGCCTTTCAGCTTGATGCTTGAGAAAGTTATGAACCACTGAAGAAGGAGGAAAAGGTCTGAAGCTGAATGGACTGTGCCAGCTTTTTGCACATGCGTAATAGGAGAGGAAATGGAAATGGCACAAAAGAATACAGAGATCGTAGTCAAAACGCCAAAAAAGCTGGGCTAGCTGTCAATGCCAGGAAAATTAAATACATGGTCACATCCAGAAATAAATTTCAAGATCACAGGAACGAACATAAGGATAGGGAATGACAATGTGGAAAATTTAGGAAAATGTAAATATTCAGGAACAATCAGATATTGAGGACAATCAAATAATTGAAGAAATTGAGGCAAGAATTTACAGTGCTATTATATGCTTGTTGAACCTGGATAAAATAATGGCATCAAGGAAAGTCTCAACAGACCTTATACCCCAGCTTTATAAATTGTTTAACCTGTTCTTTTTTATGGATGTGAATCCTGGACACTGACAAAGCAAGTGGAAGACATCTTCAGTGTTTAAAAACAAGGTACAAAGGAAAATATTTGGTGCAGTACAAGGAAACAAGAGTATGGAGAAGATGTAATCAAGAGTTTGTGGACCTTACAAAAGCCCTGATGACTTGAACAAAAGCACCGTGCACCCTCTCTTACTAAAGATTGTCCTTTTGATGATGGTCATGTTGATCCAGAGAGCTTATGAGAGCTCTAAATGGTGGACTTGTTCAATTCTATATTCATCCCTGCAGAGGACCTCCTGACTTCCACTTAAATTGGTGTTGGGACCCAATCCCAAACCATGAATCCTGGGGCTCAGGGACCGAACACCAGCTTAGCCCTTCACTAGGCTGCAGCTCACAAAGGAAGGCAGACTGACAAAGAAAGCCCTCCTTCCCCCACCTCCCGAAAGGCCTTCCACTGTTGGCCCTGATTGGATGCTCCTCCCTATATAAGGCTACTTGTTTTCTGGGGAAGCTGTCTGAATATCAAGACTCCTGCTGCCATTGGACCCCACCCCATTGTTCCTTTGCCTCCTTGCTCTGCTTCTAGATCTAATCATACATTGCTGACCCTGCTCAGACTTCAACTTTTGCTTCTGCTTCATGGCTCAGAACTGACCTGGCTTTCTCCTTAACCTTGCGCTGCCTAGCATTTTGACCCTGGCTCAAATTCTGACCCACTGCCCCTTGGTTCTTTGGCTAACAGTGTGTACAAATTGCCAGTCCGACCACCTACTCCACGGTGCATGATAGTCCATTAATGTGCCTGAGATTTCTCTTCATTCAACCCTAGGTCAGTATATGGGATGGCTTAATTACTAAATATTATCTAAATATTAAGAAGGCCCTAAGTTCTGAAGTGAATAATAAATCTGTAGATCTCCAGAATATATGTAGTTTATGGAAGTTATGCTAGGAGGGCAGTCCACTTCAATGCCAGAATTGTCAGATTGTATTGGACTGCATGCATACCTGATATGAGCATGCACATGATCTGAATACCAGCAAAATTTGAAGATACACTCTACAAGATCTAAAATGGCTTGCTTATATGTGCTGGAAATCTCTTCAACATAGAAGGGTATGCAAGGACCCTTAAAACAGCATCCATGCTTTCAGTTAATACTGCTTCTTGGATTTAGGCTTTAGAGTGGATCTCATCTAGAAGGATAGAAGGAGTAGAGACCTATCTCCTGATGCAAGATTCCTTAGACCTACTTTACTTAGGTCACCAGAACTACTTTCATATACATATTCTCAAAGTAGTAGTAATTATTGGAGCTAATGCATTGTGAACATTTCTATTACTTTTCTTTTTTCCTTAATAGGAACTTTAAAAATAAGTATTGAGTTATACCAATTATGAATGGATTTAGATCTCTACACACCTTTTTTTTCTTTTTCTTTTTCTTTTTTTGGCTATCAGGCCCATGTCAGCAAACTTTAGTATGCACATAGCTTTAGTGTTTTGGGTTTTTTTCTATATTGTTAATATCTAGTTCATAGTAGTAACTAGAAATCTTTAAGCTTCTGGGAAGGCATTAGCCATGTAACATTGCATATTGTGAACTGGGCTGTGTATTTTTTTATTCAGCACTAAGGACAAATGTAAAATCAACTAATGACTCACAACTGTGAATCTTTGGGTATAACACTTGAACCTTTCCAAGAATATCAGTGATTAGGAACCTGTTCACAAATGTCCCTGGACAGAAGTGTCCACACATACGCTTCTAAGTGTTCTCATATTTTATGGATTGCATTGCTGCTAAAATGCCACTGCGGGGTGAGGAGTAGAGTACCCAGACCATCATACTTTTTAGGGGTCTATCCAGAGTTTCTCCAGATTCCCCTAGAAAGGGAAGAAGGATCTGGATTAGGGCAGGGGGTTGGAGTGGATGAGGTTGTGAGGTGTCTGGAAACTCTGTGGCACATGGTACCCAGGGGGCTAGCTGGTCTGAGGCTCCCCCAAGAACTCCCCTGTGTGCGGGGTGGAACCTTCAGGGCTGGGATAGCCACTGGCATGCAGCCCAGAGCAAGGAACAACACTTAGTGAGCTAATTCACATGAGGCATGGGATTGACAACCATTCTGTTCTGTTAAGTGAGCATTGCAGAATGGCTCTGTTTTCCCCCATCACCACCACCCAGCAGATGACAGGGCTTTACTGTTACAGACGCAACCACCCACCCACCACAAGCAGGGGCCACAAAGCTCGCATCCTCCCAACCTAGCAACCTGCTCCCACCTCAAATAAACCTGGGTTCCCTGCCCAGATTCCCTAGCAGGGAAGTTAAACTGTTGCACAAGCTTTCTGTTTCCCTACCACTGTAGACTGTGGTCTCTGTAGTCAATACATCTTTCAGCAGTAGAGTCTTGACTGTATCTCAGAGTAGCCCCATTGCCCTACATGGGTTTTTAGAGGGAGAATGGTGTAGTTTGGGATTCCCAGAGGACTGACCAGATGCTAGGCATAATGGGCTGTGTCCATGTGTAACACTGAACCAGTTCAAGGAGGACTAGCTTCAAATAATACTTGATTATCTCAGTGTACTTTTGAAAAGTTCCAGGAAGTTTAAACCAGTCCTAAAGGGTCTCTAGGACCCTTGGGGTTTACAGTGTGTTTAGGATGCTCTAAGCAGTATGTTTGTCCACAGCCTTTAGGCCTAAAAAGCTAGTACTTGCATTAATTTCTAATTTATTATGAAGCGTAGAATTAAGCTTTAGGTTTTTGAGTGGTTGGACTTTGAAGTGTTAGAAATATAAAGAGGATGTGGGTATGGAGATTTCCAAAGAACCAACTATCTTAGTTGGAAATAACTTGGAATTGCACTCTTCTAAAATGAAAATAACCTGTTTCTTTTCTTCAGACTTGCAAATGTGTTATACAAATTTACTAGCCAAGCATACAATTAACTTTAAGCTGATAATACAAAAAGTATTATATAGATCTTCAAAAGCTAACTTAATTTAAACCTTGACATCCAGAATTGACAGATGGTGGTCTTTGGCTAGAGTTCAAGAAATCACATAACTATATTGATTGTGAAATTTCAACAAGCAGATTTTAAGAATGACTTTAGCCTGATATACCTCTTTGAATATACTGTATGGGCAAGATAATGTGGATTAACAGTATGTATGTATGTATGTTTAGATATAGAAAACAATTCATGTGTAAATTATATACTTTACAATAGATATGTCATATCTACATTAAAATCTTTCTGGCTGCTTAAGGTTGTTGAAAAGCTTTAAGTGAATTTTCATATTTGAATAACTTTGTTTGGGTGGCCCCAGGTCTTGTTCTTTGTGCTTGATGTAGGGAGGGGATGGTGCCAGGCCCAGGGCCTGAGCCTGGTGTGTGGGGTTCAGTCTGTCCTGTACCGCTTACTGGCCTGTGGCAGGGCCAAAAGGTTAAGCACCCCTGCTCTCAGTGCTTAGAAATACGTTTTTAATAATCTGCTCCAGAATCTTTGCAAGTATCAAGGTTAAACCAACCAGTCTGTAATTTCCTGGATCCTTCTTTCTTTTTTAATAAAGACAGGCACTATGTTTTTGCTTGTTTCTGGTTGTCCGAGACTTGGCTATCTTTAAGTTACCTTTTTTTTGCATGCAGAACAATATGAACTAGTTAATGCATCAATCCTTCCAGTGTGTCAATATTGCGTTCTACTGAAGTAGGTGTAATGGGAAGTTTCCCTTCTTTTTTTTTTTTTTAGTTCTTTTGAAATCTAGTATGAGCAAGACCTGAAACATTTCCATTAAAATCCTTAACCAATGGTGAAAATTCCTAGCATCTCTCCTTTCTCCTGGAAGCTCTTGAGAAGAAAACAATCTACTGTATAATCTCATTTTTTACAGTTTAGTTTCATATATGAATAGTATAGTTTTTGGATGCTGCATACAGCTTTACTGGGCACTTCAGGGAAGCTTTGTTTTTCTTGGATTTTTCATCACTGGCAAATAAATTATCTAGAAAATTGGATCACATGTCAAGACTTTTAAACCTAATCAGCCTTGCTTTTAATCTTCAGGATCAACTGTACAAAAGGTACACCAAATTAGTGTATCTGTTACTGTTTTTCTCTGACATAGAAAAGATGACATTACAAAAATAAGAAAGTTTTAGATTTAACTTGTACTATTTGTATCTACACATTTTCACTTGTATCAAAGAATTCAATTGCAGCATTTATGCCTTCTTATTTTGTGTGCAAATATTGTTCTGTGTAATTTAAGTCTCAGTCCTTTTTAAAGAAGCATCCTTTCTCAGTAGTATGTTGCCTACATTAATTTAATTAAAAGTTAAGTAGCTATTTGTTCCTTGGTATTAAATTGTTTAAACTTCTACTTAATCACATTTGGAAGAGCCTGACTGTTAATGTCACTTTATTTGTTAATGTCATGTCTCTTGTGTTAGAATAAACTACAGACAGATGGTGCAAAGAGAAACCTTTTTAGCTTTTTGACCAGTGTTTTCTGTACCCATAACCTAGATAGCTAAAGTTCCCTAAATGTATTTAATGATGTAATCTGCTCAATCCTTTTACCCTTGGGGAAAATGGTATTGCAGAATATGGAAGCAGCTAGTACCACCATATGTTTTATGTTCCCCTGCAAAATCATTCATGTTGTCAGAAGCACGATCTAATCCGGTTTGGTTTGTGGTTACTTGCAGGTAGGCACTCTGTAACCATTCAGATCTTGTACTTATCTGTGTATAAATAATTCATTGATGTTTCAAAAACTGTTGGTTTCTATTTTTAATGGAGGTAGAAATTCCAGCTCTCCGGTAGTGCACGTATTTTTAATGGCTCTCCTGTTTTGAATAGGATGTATGCCAAACTTTGCAGTGATAATGTAGTGGTGTTCTCAGAGTACTTTGTGGCAAAATTAGTGTTTATACTGTGATTGTGCTTACATGAAACTAAGATGTAGGGTGGAGAAATAGCAACTAGAGGGGAAGCTACTCTGTAAATCTATTGTGGCTTCTGTTTTATTGGTATAAATCAAAGGTGTCAAACTTATCTGGCCCCACAGGGCTGGATGAGGGACTTGGGGCTGTTCTGTGGGCTGGATAGGGATCAACCTTCTATGATGCATCTAGTGTCTGTGGTACCAAGTCCAGCCTGCACACTACATGCAGCACTTGCCAGCCTTGGGGTTTGCTTTGCACATCGTATGCAGGCTGTACCTGGTTCTGCACAACATGGGTTTAGTCTGGGGCATGTGTTACATGTGGTGCCTGGTCTTCACCAGCTATGTACACTAGTTCTGGGGCCTCTTTGGATTGGGGGTCCAGGCTGCCCATGTGCACCGGAGCTGGAGTGAAGAGCCGTTCCAGTGGGGCACCACATGCCCTGGACCAACCCCCTGCGCTGCATGCAGTACCAGATCTAGCCCACACACCGTATGCAGAGCAAGCCCCTGGGCTGGCACATGGTGCACACAGTACAGGAGGCCAGCATGCAGCTCCCCACCAAACTGGCCCTGGATGTCTGTCGCATCCCAGTCTGGACTGGCCCCAGAGCCAGCATGCAGACCTGGTCCAGCGTGGGTGCCGCGCTCCAAACGGAATCTGCGCCGTTTGCAGTTTTCAGGGTCAGTCCGAGACGCATGGGTTGGATCATATGGCTCCACAGACCAAATCCAGCCCATGGGCTGTTGTCGCAGGGCACTGAAGTGCCTGCTCCTAAAGAAGGACAGGTGTGGGTTGCCAGGGCAACCGCAGTCGGTCAGCTGACCGGAAGGAGGCAGGGCCTGGCCTATATAAACAGCCTAAGCTGAGGCCCAGCAGGCAGTTCCCCTCTGGCAGCTGAGAAAGAGAGAGCTCTGCGGGAGTAAAAGCTAGATGGCCTGACCAGCTTCGGTTGAGGCCTGGGGGAGCCAGCCCTGGTAGGGGTTTGAAGGAGGTTTAGCCAGAGGGCTAGAGTTTGCATTTCGGCTAGGAGGCTTGGGTTTTGTGTTACAGCCGCTTCGCTTATGGTTTTGGTTACTGTTACACCGGAGGACCGGGTGAGGCTGTAGGGGTTGGAGGAGGCCTCATGGGAGCTCCCCAGTAGCGTGGGGGTTCCTGGCGCCAGAGAGGGTGCCGCGTTTTGGGGGTTGTATAGACCCTGGCCCCAGTGAGGAGCCCAGTGCGGGTGAGTGACACGAGAAGACGGGTCTGGGGGCCAGGCATGGCTATGGCCACCTGAGCCCTGATTGCGGGAGTCGCGAGCAAGGCCCCAGTGCAGGCTTGGGCACGAGTAGAGCCCCAGGGAGAGCAAGAGTATCGCAGTGAGCCCCAGGGAGGGCATACAGGAATAAGAAGCCCCGGAGAGGGCGAGCGTAGGGGGAGAGGCCCCGGAGAGGGCCGCTATGAAAAGACAATAGACGCGACAACGTCTGGTACGTCTGAGAGGCTTGGGGCATGGTATAAGGGGTGGTAGGAGCCACGCATAGCCCCGTGGCGGGAGTGCACAGAATCATCGATAGACAGGGTACTGGCGGGAGTACGCCAAGGGGTACTGTGCCAAGGAGGACAGAAAAGGCAGCCTCCCTTTAATAATATTACCAGCGAAGACGTGGCGGGCGAGAACGAGGATGCTTGGATGCTAACTTGGCACGGTAGGGGTGCCAGGAGAGATCACGGCCGCTCCTGGGACCCCACCCCGTGACAGCTGTATATGACACAACTAATATAAAAGCCTGTCTTTTGTGTGTGAGTGTCATACATCTTTTCGTGTAGCTGTATTTTGTTCTAAGACACAGAGGCAATGAGAACCCTCTTTATCAAAGGCGGTGAGCGATGTGGAAGCTTAAGGAAGAGTTGTCCAATAACGATGTATAAACCACCATGAGGCACAGTGTAAGAGCCAGCTGGCTAAAACAGAAGCACAAACTGCCAATTTGATAAGGTCAAAACATGAAAATAGCATACAGAAGATGCTCTTTTCCTTTGGTCTTACAGGCTCTTTCATCAGGACTTGTTTTTGGTGAAAATGTTGAACCTGGGCATTATAAAGCAAAATAATTAGCTTTAAAAGCATATTCTTGTTTCAGAAAGGCAGACACTCATGCTTTTTCTTGAGGTACAGAGTAACAGTAGTAACCAATAGAAAAATGGACCTAATCAGTGACGGGTGTGTTGAAGCAGACAACAGGTATATACTCTTACGTTAACCATCTTTGGTCTGATGGCTGTGCTGAAACATTGAGGTGTTCACTGTTTATAGTACTGGTATTTCAGCCATTACAAGAAGCAAAGATGTGTTTTCATGCTTACGAGTAGGTACCTACCAAAGTCATGATTTCGTATATTTTGTGAAATCGTGGGGGGGCGCAGGGAATAACTTACTGAAAATAAAATGTAGGCTTCCCAGTCCACAAGGTGCTGCAGCACCCCTCCAGGGCAGGGAACTGAGGAGGGAGGGCTGCCAGCAAGATGGGAGGAGGGAGGGCTGCCGCACTCGCCCTTAGCTGCTGATTGGCTGCAAGGGCTGCCTGTAATGTGGTTCCCGTCCCCCGCCACCAATCACTGATGAGAGGTTTGGCTGTACGATGGACAGCACTCACAGCAAAGAGGGTCAGGGACATTGAGGCCCATCAACCAGTCAGAGGTGGGGATGGGGGGGTACCATGCTCTGTGCACAAAATGGCTGCCAAGCCCTTGTTCTGCCCACAAAATTGGTGGGCAGCCATCTCAGACTAGGTATGTCCTTACTTACAGGTACTTGAAGACACTCCTAGCTCGTGACTGGAAGGCAGGAGTCCCCAGTGCAAGTACCTGCCATTAATGAAAGAATTTAACTTGAAAATATCATGTCTTCCTTTCTCAGATGTGAAATATCATGGGTCCAATATCAGCCTTGCTAAGCTAGACTATAGTGAAGGCACTGTAAACCATAGAATTGGCACTTCACTCCCTAGGTGGTCATAAAGGACTTGTTGATGAAGACTTTTTAAAGTGAGCTGTGGTCAACTTCCATTTTCCTTCCAGTCTCCAAGCCCTACAGAAGTAGCCAAAAAACTACTTCTTCAAATAATGGATTTTCTTAGCCTGTGAGAGTTGTTGGCAGTTTTTTTCAACATGGATAAGAAACCGTGTCCATGCCTACTTCAGGTACCTGTAGTTTATGTAATTAAAACAAAGGTTACAAATATTGAATACCAATATTGAACAGTCCTCTGATCAAACGTACTTTTTCAAGCAAAATATCGACTTGGAAGTGAGTCCGTAGTAAGAGCTAGAGTAGCTTTAGGGAAAGTACTTTTAAGGTAACTACTGGCACCAGAAAAATTACTTAGGTTGTAGCACAAGTGGATTGGTAGTTGTTGCATTACCCGTTTGCATTAATCCACTGTCTTCATCTAGAAATTATTCTTATAAATTCTTTCTATTCCTTGTAGGTTCAGACTGACAAGCTAATGGCTGGTGAAAAGCAGCGCACGGCACTCTGGGAAGCGTTTCTGGAAGAACAGCAAAACAAACAAGCAGAAGTGGATGAAGAGCACAGAAAAGCAATGGAACGCCTTAAAGACCAATATGTAGACATGGAGAAGGACTTGGCTAAATATGTTTCTTTCTAAGAACTTTCCTTTTTCAGTAATACCTTTTTCTGTTCCCATACACTCTTGTTTCAGACTGTTCAATATTGAGGCTGTTTCAGAAAGCCTATTCAAAATGGCAAAAAACCCACAATTCTCCTGTATAACAAGTTTGGTTTGGGAAGTTTTACATACCTCTAACTTTAAGTGCCTCTACAAGCTTTGTTTTTTCAGGATGACTAGAGTGCCAGTATTTCTTAGTTTGTGGAGCAGGTGGAACCACTATATCAGTTCAAGAAGTTGCAAACTGGAATTCTTTGGCTTACGAAGACAAAGTTGTCTTGTGGGGGAAGAAAGTCCAATAGAGTCTTTATTCTGTCAGTCCAGAGCTAGAGCTCCATCCCAAAAGAGCTAGGTACCAGTCATAAAAGGCAGAGAATGAACAAGCACATAAATTCCACTCACTAGCTTGAAAAAAACCAGCTGGTATTGCAGAATAGAGCGAGTGCATTTTGCAAGTTCAGTGGTGAAAGACCAAAATGTATTAAGCTCGGCTGCAGTTATGGTTGTATTTTTTGGATTTGTATGTTGTATGTTTTATAAAGTAGTGGTTAAGCATAAACTGCTCACTCTATAGCAAACACACCTTAAGAGATCTTGGGCTACAGTGACTCCTCTGTACGACTGGCTCACAACTCTTTAGCTTTTCAATTCTAAGCAGCCAAAAGAAGACAGAGGGTGACTTTCAAAAGTGCATCAGTCCTTCCATTTGTATTTTATTCAGTAAAATGTTTAAGTATTGGTCATTCTGGTGGCACTCTCAGTATTGTCTGCTTTGTTCAAACCTACTACCTGTAACCTGTTGTAAAAAACCTTACAACAGTTGGGGAGAGATCTCAATCTCTGTTTTTGTCAGTAGTGAAAGTGGTGTTAAAGGTGAAACATCTACAGTATTACTTTGTGTTCTTATTAACGCGTATTATGGGACTTGTGCAGCTCCTGTCATTACTGTTCCTTTTACCTTATTTGAAATTGACATTGAATAGCAATATCATTAAAGAACTTAAAGCTTAATTATCCTTTTGTAAACCATGTAAAATGAAATGCAATAACATTGATGAAACTTGATGCAAACTAACTTGAGGTACAGGAAATTTTCTCAAATATTTTAACTACTATGCAATATAAAATAGAAACTGGTAAAAAAAACAGTCTTTGGTCGTTATCTGTGTTGCAAATGCAATATGCTGACAATGGTTGCTTGTGTACGTTCATGGCTTGGTGTCAAACCCCCGTTTCTGGCAGCATGTTGATAATGTGATTAAAGTTAGCAGAGGAGATGGAATAAGTATTTGAGATTTCTTTCAATAACACTGAATTCCTGCCAAACTGCTCTATCCGCTACTGTGGGCCTGACAGCTTCATCAATCATCGTCAGGTACCTGGACTGCAAAGAGCACTTGCCGATACAGAGGCATGCTGGAATGTTGTTAATTCTCAGTTGTGGATGGAAAAAATATAAATGGATCCAAAGTATCCCACACATGAAAAAAAAAGTGAGGAGAACTTCCAAACGAAAGCCCCTATTAACTGCAAGGTGACTTCTGGAATGATTCTAACCATTTTATAGTCACTGATGAATTGATACGGTAACAGAGTATTCTATAAAAAACCTATTTTTTTAGTGTCTTGCATCTTTTTTGTATAGCTGTATTTTTGCTATAAGACATGGGTAAGGAGAACCCACTTTACTAAAAATGGTGAGCAGTTTGGAAGCTTAAGGAAAAACTGGCCAATAACTATGTACAAAACACCACTAGGTACGGTTTAAGAGCCAGCTGGCTAAAACAGAAATGCAAATGTCAATTTGATAAGGTCAGGAGTTGAAAATAATATACAAAAGATTTTCTTTTCCTTTGGTCTTAGAGGCTCTTCATAAGGACTTGTTTCTGGTGAAAGTGTTGAATCTGGGCAGAAGAAATGTGGTTTTAGTTTTGTTTGGTTTTTTGTTGTGTTTTCTTTTAAACTTTGGAAGATGTAAATATACTCTTGTTTCAAAGAGCAAGACACTTGTTTTTATATTGATGTTCACAGTCATTTTAAAGATCAACCGAAAGCCCTGCCTTCCACAAGATGTTTTGTTAAAATGTTCTTAATTCCCAAATATTTCTGACAAAATGCACTTAGATTTTCAGAACTGCACAAAGTTATAATTTTTGCCTCTTTTATTTTACCTCATTGAAGGACAAGTAGAGCTGTGGCTTTAATACTTCCCATTTGAGGGCTGGCTTGGCAATGATACAGACGTTGAAAGTCTAGTGTATGCTTTGGAAATACCAGCAATGGGATTTGTGCTTCTGACCATGGGTGCTTCTGAAGATCTGCTTCTTATCTTAATTATGAGAATATTGCAGTTAAAGAAAAGTCCCTTCAGATGATCTTTAACATGCAGTATACCTATTTGTTGACTCTCCTCCTTTTTTTTTTTATTCATTTGGGAACTGTATAAAAATACTGAATTATTGAATTACTTGACTGAACTTTGAGTATTGCATGCTGTAGTTCTTGAAACAGATTAACAATGTATGCACACTTTGACTGGGGAGAGGCTTTGCAGAATGGATGAAAAAATGCTTTGCTGCGAAACAAAAAGAAAAGTTGGGTTAGTTATTGCATAGATAGCTCAATAAGTGCATTGTGTATGAATGCAGAGCTTTTAACACTGTCACACTTCAGTGTCTGTTTTGTGAATAAAGCTGTGTGTTGATGCGTCTCAATGAAGGATGGGGTGGTTTGGGTTATTTTTTGGGGTGGGTGGTGTCTGAGTCATTGTGGGTTTTAGGGGATGCTAGTCTAGCATCTGGAGAATCTGGCTTACCATTTGGGAAAAATGCAAAAATAAGGGAGTTTCAAAGTTATAGTAAGTCGCACACAAGTAATTCAAGGCCATTTTACAATGCTTAAACTACTCAAAGTTACTCAAATCTGCAACAGATTTGAAAATCTTTTGAGTATTGATGATTCTTATTTAAATCAGAGTCCAGTGTACTCTTCTGGGAGTTGAATCTGCTCCTGGATTATCTCTCTCATTGCAGAAACTGGCTTCATGATCCTGCTGTTTTTTCAGAGTAAGACTGTAGTTTTCAACACTGCAGTTAACCTGCCAATATTATCAGACGTTTATAGAATATTTTATTTTTGTTGAACTAAAATGTCTACCTGCTGGGTTTTTTTATTTCTTTTCAAATTTGAAGATGTTTTCTGTTTTGGTGGCTACATAGCAAGAAACCAGCACCTGTGAGGGAAGGTTTAAAAACTTGTACTGCCACATTAAGAGGAACTGGTTAAATCAGCAATTGACTATTTATGACATTTATTTTATCATTATCTTGTTTAAAAATAGCACAGAGAGAATTCTTTTAAGTTTGACTTAAATTTGATGGCAGACTTTATAGGGGTCTCATTTAGTCTCAACATCCTTAATCTATAAAAAAAACTGGTATGAGGCTTTAAAGTTTTGAGTCTATAATATTTTAAAGTCTTAAACCAGTCTTTTTATCTTAAGGATATCAAAACTAAATGATTCCCCTAAAAAGTCTTCCATCCCATAATTTCTGGTTGCAGTATCATACCTTCACTCTTGACTTTCCTTTCTGATACATATACAACTCTTCCTTAACCAGATGTTAAGTTCATCTAATAATTTATATCCAATTGAAGGAGATATAAATGGAAATCCAAATCCCTAACTCAGATAATCCATCGTCTGTTCTCCACTACAAAAGCCAGCTCTGCCTCAATATGCCCCACAAAACTGAAGTTTTCAGGTACTCACCAGTAGATGTCAGTCTGAGTATGACTGTTTTCACACTGTGAGGCAAATTTTTCTTAGTCAGACCAGTGTAGTAGATACAATAGACAATGTAGAGTGTGCATGGTTATTTTCAGGTCCAAATGATTTCAGGTGAAACCCTTGTGGTGGTGAGGCAAATCACTTGTTGGACCAAGCTACAAATTTCTAAGCCAGAAAGTGATAGTACTTTTTGATACAAACTTGTCCTGTTAGTTGTCAAAAAAGCAGGCGGCAGCTGCTGCTTACTGATATGATTCAGAAGAGGTGTGCCGACTGGGTAATACTGCCTAGAAGACATGATACATGTGGATAGGTTTATCGTTGTTTTGTATTGTAATAGGCTATGTTAGCTTGAATTCTGTGGTTGAACTGAGTATTGAAAGCTAATTGTGCTGTTATCATACTTTCCTTATAAATTAATAGTTGTCTGAAATCCCTTGCGGCAAAGCATAGGCTTATTGGCCAAAGAAGCTTGCTTTTTTTTTTTTTACCTCCCCACATGGTGTTATGGTATGATTATACAATATTTTGGCAAACCAGATTGCCAGCCTGTACTACAAAATATATAAAAATAATCTAATAAGTGATTATTTAAAAGTATCTTTTCAAAGACAATGAAGGATAATGATGGCACATGATGGTGGTTTGTATTGAACAGTCTATTTAAAACTCATCTTGGCAACTGTCAGATGTGCTATAGAAATTGGTACTAAATTTGGAGGTGTGGAGGAATTAGTAAATTGACTTAAAGATCACTTAAAAAAAGGAGAGATTATTCTTAACACCTGTGGAGTGAAGAACGATGAGCCACTAAGTCACTTTACTAATTACCATTTAAAACAATTTTTTTTTTTCTTTTTAGAGGCAAGTATCATTTGTTTAAGGAACAAAAAAGCAACAAGTGATGTATTTGGTGGTGTTCATATTTTCTACCTGAATCCCTTGGCTTGCTGAGGTATGGAAAAACCTGCTTGAGCCTCTGGTCTTGTGTCTTTTTGTGCTGACCTTCACTCTCAGCAGTATGTTTCTACTTCTTTCATGTGCTTTAGGTAGAGTGTTTGGGGGTGTTTTTGTTTTCTTTTAGAGAAGAGAGGAGGACTACATTGCAGGTACCATAGCAGCATCTGGATGATTAACATTTTCACCTTTACCCGTTCCATGTTAAGCTGTATGAACATATTAGTATACCTCTATATCGCTGTACATGGAGATCCTGCTTCTTCTGTAAGTGAGCCCTCTCTAGGGCTCTCCTGCTGTCTTGGTCCACATGAACAAGGCTCTGAGGATGGGGCAAGAGCCTACCTTCTTCCCTCTTCTTTTCTGCACTGTTGGAAAATAGTGCTGCCTCAGAGTGCAGACAAACACGACAACTGAACCTTTGCCAAATGTCACTGATTGGGGGCCAGTTCACATTGTGTGAAATATTGTGGCTTTGACACCAAGAGATATGAGTAAGTACCAAGCCCACTGTGCCTTGCAGTAGAGGGGGCTGGGAGAGAGTGCTCTTGAGTGTCCCAGGGGGTAGATTACCTTTGCCTGGAAGTGTTTTCATTTTTCTGCTTTTCCTTCTCTCCTAAACGTGGCTTCAAAAAACTTCAATAGCCTACAATTAACCAAAGTCTGCAGTGTGCCTGCCTGAGTTGGGAGGATGGGAAGAGAATGCTTGGACCCATGCGTTTTGGTTCCCAGGGGCAGAGGGGACATAAGGGGGACAGTGCAGTCAAGTAGGGATTGAGGAAACAACTTGTTAGGCTTTATTGAACAAGCAGTGTAAGGGAGCTCATTCTTTCCTTCTTTCTTTTCTTTTTTTAATTACTAACAAAAGGGGGGAAATGGCAAATGGTAGAGTTTTGGCTGTGTACCAGAGCGGCCAATTGCAGTATTGTGGGTGAATAGCAGTGCAGTATGGGATGCCTTGATGACTGATCAGACCCGTCACAGAACGCTTGGGCTAGGTACAGATATTCAAACAGCCCGAGGTGGACCCGATCTAAGTTGCATGGTTTTCTGTAAGCGGCATAGTTTACATCTGTAGTGAACAAAACATACATTTGCCCTTTGTAGGGGCGCAAAGCATAGACCAGGTTCTGCCCTTTTTAAGCCAGTCTGTATATGCTGAACTCCTGTTACGTGTATAGACTGGTTTCCAATCACTTATGCCAGTAAAAGTGTAATATCTGTATCTGGCCTTGGAGTCCACACATAACACTAAACTGGTTCAAAACAGCATTTGATTCAAGGCTGCTTTAACAGGCTTGTATGTTTGCTTCAGGTTCAAATTGCATTAAAACCGTTCTAAGTGTTGTATTTAACTTAGAGCCTGCCTGTACTAAGGATTATTAGGGAGATTAAAAGAATAAAAGCAGTTAGAGATACAAAAGGAAAGATGATCTGGTCAGGCCGCAGCTGAAGTACTGTGTCCAGTCCTGGGCGCCGCACTTCAAGAGGGACACGGACAACATGGAGAGGGTCCAGAGGAGGCCACTCGCATGATCAGGGGGCAGCAGGGCAGGCCCTGTGAGGAGAGGCTACGGGACCTGAACCTGTTCAGCCTCCACAAGAGAAGGCTGAGGGGGGATCTCGTGGCTGTTTACAAACTAGTCAGAGGGGACCGGCAGGCATTGGGGAAGTCCCTGTTCCCCCAAGCAGGAGTGACCAGGAATAACGGTCACAAGCCGGCAGAGGGTAGATTCAGGCTAGATATCAGGAGGCGCTACTTCACTGTGAGGGTGGCTAGGATCTGGAACCAACTTCCAAGCGAAGTGGTGCTGGCTTCTACCCTGGGGTCTTTAAGAGGAGGCTGGATGAACACCTTGCTGGGGTTGTTTGACCCCAGTACTCTTTCCTGCCATGGCAGGGGTCAGACTTGATCTGCTCAGGTCCTTTCTGACCCTACCGACTATGAAACTATGATCTAACTCACCAGAGTTCCTTGGGGATTTGTAGATTTGGGAGACATCATTCCTTGCCAGTGCCACGGACCTCTGCAACAGCTCAAGAAGGGGCTGCTTAATATAAAACTGCAAGATGAGCCTGGCTCCCTTAATTTCCTCTCTGTAGAAACCTTACCTGATTCATGTGGCTGCTTGTGCAGAAGAAAGGGCTGAGTCAGTTTTGCTAGGGCTTGGACCTGGACTTTTGAGAATTGTAGTATTTCAAACTTGATGTTCTGGTAATTCATCTATTCTTTCTAATGTAGCAAGCTGACATAGGAGTCTTGTGCATACAATGGCATAGGAGAGAAGATAAAAATAAGACAGTTTGCACCACAACAACAATGGAACAATTGCAGGCAAAAATGGAGGGGGTAGTGAAATGTTTTAAATACCTCAATTTAAACTAAATTAGTTGAGTGGGATTCAAAAACTTACTGGGCGTGTCTACACCAGCAGTCAACTGCCCAGTTGTTACCACACAGTCATTTAGCTTAAGCAAGTACTAAAAGACTGCACAATAACCAGCGTTACTGCACAATCCCATGGCCACATGGTTATTCTTAGCTGCTACTGCACTGTAGCATCACCATCACGGTTCGTGCCGGGCGATGCTACGGCAATGTAGCATGTCGTGTAGCTGCACCCGCTGTTGTCTTAATCCTTTCTCCCCACATTGCTTGAGAGAGACGTGAGCTGACCACTGAGTATCCATCTTTGTCTTCTTTTTTAAAGTAACATCAGGAATAGTTTAACTGAACAAGTGGATAAGAACAAGACTGCTGTCTGTGGCATTTTAAGGATGACATTCAACTCCTATATCCCATTGATTTTTTTGAGAGAGGATTAATCTAGAAATCAATTTCCAGTCTCTTGTGACACAGGAAGTCCCAATTCTATGATCTGAATAAAAAAAGGCAAACACTGAACTGCAGCCAAACAGTGTGGCACTCAGAGCATTTTTTTTTAATTTTCTCCCCAAATGAGGTTGTAGAAGAAATTGGGAAACTTGCTTTGCAATTCTGGAGTTTGAAGTAGCCCAGAGTTCTCATTTAACTAGAGCAAAGTAAAATATACCCATCGCTACAATCTTTGTTCTAGATTGGTTGGGATCACATAACATGTTTTGCAGTAGCTTTAGCTTCTGCAAGGTTAGTTCCGGATTGTGCTAGGTCTGGAGGAAATCCTTTATGAGTGCACAAGGCTCGTCTTTTCCAGATGTCTTTAGCTCTCATTAAGTTGATTCCAATTCCTGAAAATCCCCTCTTCAGATGGTTCCAAATCTGTTCCAATATTTACTATGTCCCCTGGAAAAGCTTCTAAGTAGAATTACATAAATAGGGAACAAGAAATATTGTACACCCCTGTAATGCACCGATTGAAAATATATTGCAAAAAGTCTGAACTTATTTTTTACAAGTATGTTATTGAATAGATTTTATAAAGCTACAATTCTCCATTGATCAAACCTATGCCTAATACTATTAACAAGTAATTAGTGCTTGGAATATTTAGTATCTTTGGGGTCTCAAAAATCCCTAAGTGTCTAATAAACAGCACAATACATTACAATAATAGCAATGATTTCTGTGATCAAGGCCCACTTGGAGGTTTTATGCTAATCCTTTTCCTCCAGCTGTAATTTGCAGGTGGCACACCCCCAGCAGGAGTAGTTTCCTCTCAAACACCCATTAAAATGAATGAAATGGGTATATTTGTACATCAAAAAATCTTGTTTTTACCGGACGCTAAATTAGGGAGGAAACTGATTATTCTGAGTTCCCATAATATTGTTGATACTTTTCAGAAGGGCAGCCTCCACTAGTAGAAGTTTCAGAAAATCAGAAAATTGAAATGTGTTTGTAATTGTGGGGGGGTCTTTGGTTTTGTTTTCAACGTGGTGGGGGGTGCTGCTAATGTAGATGCTATGAACAACTTCTGGAGCACCGTATTCTCTAGCAAGGTCACAGCAAAGGCAGTGCAAACTTTTTCATGCTGCTTCTGAGTCTCTGCATAGTCAGCCACTGAATGGTGGAATGGTGACCAGATAAGTTTGCTCTCATTTAGGACCCAGTTCTGTTCCCATAGGAAGCAATGGACATTTTTACCATTGACTTCAATCAGAATGGTATTGGGCCCTCGTTCATTTCCTCCAGTATAAGGCAGTGTACCTGGGTTGCACTTAGCACTGATTTTTCGCACCATAAATGGCTGTCCAGTTGGAACTGGGTTGAGATCACTTACCCTTTTCTTTTTTCCCAGAGCCACAATCCAGGAGCTATTGTATGGTTACTACTTTAGGTCATTACCAAAATGGGCTCCTTTAAAAAGGTTACAGAGAAACCTTAACTGAAACTATTTCCTAATTTCACACAATTAGAAATTATTTTTCTTATGCAATGTGATTTCCATGTGCACCTGCCTTTTTGTTTGTTCCCAGGCTAATTTGTCCCTACGGATCAAATGAAATAAACTCTAATTCCCCAGGGTCTCATGTTTGCTATCACTGAACATAATGAGTTTTTTACTCCCACCTTATATCTGAGCTTTGTATAGGTGGAGTGGAGGCCAGGGGGGCAGAAGCTTAAAAAAAAGGACTCCCTACCTCTCTTCTCAAGAACGCTCTTAGTTAAGTGAAACATGGACAAATAGTCTGGGGCCAGCCTGTTATCTTGACCAGGTTCAAAAGTCTGGGTTCATTGCAGTGTTTTTGTTGTGTTGTGTTTTGTTTCTTTTAAAAATATATGTGCATGTGCCTTGCTAAATAACATTGCTGCCCCCCGCCTAGGAACAATGCAACACTCATATCATTTCCTGAAAGAGTTGAGTTGGAAGGCAATTATCTACTCACCAAACAGGCTAAAACAACAGTTCCTGATATTCTTCTCAACTATTTCAACTTCCCAGGAATCCGGAAAAAATAATTCCATGAGACGGTGTTATGAATGAAGGTATGACATTTCAGTTTCCTTCACTTGGAATCAGATGTCCAGAGGTAATAAATTACTGTGCACTTGGCACTGCTGAGCACGGGGTCTGGCTGTGGCAAATTGTTTTTCTGTAGAGCAGGAACAATGAACTGCTTTTATATCCTCCTTTGAATGGTGACAGGCATGGTTTCTTTCTTGATGAGCTTTCAGCAGCAACATGTGAACTCTGCACGGAAGAAGAGGGAGCCTGATAGCAAAGTACTTGGAACCTGACTTGCTTCATGATTGGAAACCGTAATAGGGAGAGGCTCTTTTCTGTTGGACCTCACAAATTTAAATCAATAAAATGGGTTATGAACTGCATTCTGATGGGGAAACACAACTGGGCAGGAGAAGAGATTTGCAGAGGAAATAGTATGTTCTTCTGAAGGGATACCACTTTTCCCACCAGTGGCCTCATCTCATTCAATCCTCCATCACATCTAGCTGCTTCTGCTGTTTTTATGAACGTGTAAGCACATTCGGTTATCTTAAAGGAATCAAAATACTGTAATCAGGTTACTTCCATAGGTTTAGTTGACCAGATGATGATTGCACTTGTTAGCTAGTTGGCATTTGAATCATTTTCAAATAGGCCTTTGATTTAAATCACGTGCAGAAAAGGAGATATTGACTCATTCTTTTAATGCACAGCATTTTTATTTTCTGTGTTTCATTTCAGATTGAGCTGCTTGTTTTCTTAGTTCTTTAACTATCTATAAACTTCTAGTGTTTGAATGGACAAAAACAGGTTGTCAACTTTTTGCTGCTGTGGACCAGAGCGTGCAACCTGATCCGTACCATGGGGTGCAAATCTGTTTGGGGCATAAAGGGAGAACTTCAATTTTCAGGGCTCCAGTTAAAACCTTCAACCATATCAGACCAACAGCAAATCGCTACCTGTGAAACACAAATTCAAACATCCATTAATGAAGCCTGCACTCATGCTTGCTGCTTTTGAAGAAAACCGTGTTAAATGTAAACTATGTGAATTATGTTAAGAACCATTTAGAAAAGCAGTAACACATTTAAGCAGAGAGGCATATTATGCAACCAATTGGGAATAGATGTTGAATTGTGACTTGTTTTGGAGAAAATTTACCTACTCACTCCAGTGGGGCTATTTGTATAAATACTAACAAGTGTGAGCAACGATCACAACATTTAGCTCTTTATTTTAAATCTTGAAACAGCTGCTTCATCATTTACAAGGAATCCCTTGGCCAACAAGAGCCAGCCTCTGTTGATGCCTTTACAGATATATAGCCACAACCTATTCCAGTTGTGCCAGGGAAAACATGACGGGTGAAATCCTGGTCTCATTAAAATCGGCAGCAGCATTCCCATTGACTTCAATGAGGCCAGTCTTTCATTCACATGTCTAAGATCAACAGGTCCCGAATCTTAAAAGTATAAATGTTGAACAGTAGTCTAAACTTTGGGCTCTTATTTATATAGTGAAAAATACACTGTTTGACTGGTAGCTTTATCGTTATAGATGAGAAGCATTTCTATCCCTTCCAGCCTTCATTCTCGAAATCCTTTAGCAGTAACATAAGAAAACATATTCTTGAAAGCTTTAATATGTTATTACTAATTCTTTTTTCTGGGAATGGTTAAAAGTTTGTATTTTTGCTATTCTAAGCTGTAACTATTCCATCACAGATTAACCCAGGATTTAAGACTTTTATTATCACTTTGCACTCTGTCATGAAGACCTTTGACATTTTCCCTGATCCATAAGCACACCAGAGGCAAGTATGAAAGAACATAGCTGTAGTCAAACAGTTGAGTGTAACTAATTTGAAAAATGACTCTGCAAAAACAGCATGACAGGTTTCCAGTTTTGTGGTATGTCAGATGTTTTCTGTATTAAATAATTTTGGTGTACTAGTAAAAAGATCTTTTCTTCCCTAGTTGCCAGCCCTGCAAATGCAAACTGGGACCTGGAAGTCTAGATGTTTTTGTGTTCCTTCTGGCTTAGGTACTACCATAAAAATGGTGCAAGCCAAATACTGTCCATAATTATGTTAGTGCAATCCACCAGACCTGACTTAACAGACAATTATTGCTTTCAGAGGGACTCTCGGTTGTGATCAACAATAGGATTTATCCCTACAGTAGAAACCTATGGTCCAATTTGGAAGATGTTCAGCACCACTATTGGTCCCACTGACTTATTTTCAGCTCATTGCTATGTTGATGATAATCATAAAGGAATAAAATGTAGTAAAATTTACATGCTTATTAGGGGAAGAAGAAACAACTTAAAATGCCAGGACTATGGTGTCTGTTGTGTAAATTATATGTTATGTTTAGATGGTATTTGAAATGACATGTTGTCAGAGTTGTGAACATGTGGGGTTTGTTTTACCATGCTTACCATAAGGAATATCTATTGCACATATGCAGAGGTGTAGGGAAGCTTTTTCACAGCCCATTGCACTGTGAAGAACTGGATTGCATGACCCCTGGTTTTTTTCTGTAGAACTGAAAGAAAAAGAGCAAGTTAAAATGGCACTTCTTTCCACAAACTGGAATATGCTTCCAAGCAATCTATTCTTAATTTGTTCCTTAAATTGTCTAAATTTTGCATAGTATTATGGTATCTTACTTCCAAGAGAATCTGCTTTGTAGTTCTACGTAACGTGTGCTACAGGGTCAATGCCAACACGACTGGTATTGCTGCTGCATGAAGATGTGACACTTGCAGTTAGATTCTTTCGCTCTTTAATATCAGCTATTTCAGATGGTGGAGCTAAAAAACAAAAACAAACAAGCCCAGCTCTATGGCATCCTAGTAAAAGAATGGGTTGTTAAATTTGGGTTTGGTAGTTTATTTGTTAGTTCTAATTTTAAAAGTTTCCTGGGAGCTGTTGTGCCTGTCAACTGGTGGCTGGATGGTAAAACAGACATTACCCAATTAGCGGGGTGTATGCCCCGTCCGGTTGGCCACCTTTACTGTTTACCCGGCCTACGCGTTACCGCAGTCTAGACTCAAAACAGTAAACTGCTCAGAGCACCAAAATTGCCAGCAGCCACCTTGTTTTTGTTGTTTAGTTTAATTACACATGAGTGGATTGGATAGTTCTACCCTATTTTTTTTCACTCGTTATATTTAATTATATTTTTTTATGACTTGGGTTTTGCATTTCATCAACTGTTGGCAATGTATACAACAGCTGCCTTTGCCCTTACAGAAAGAGGCATCCTTTAGGACAGATACACTTCCAGTAATGGTCAGCCTTCTTTCATCATGCAGCGTAGCAGCGGTAAGTCCATGAAAATGGGCATCAAGATTGTGACCTTCCATGTGTGCTGTATGACTCACCCTCACAAGCTGTTGCCTGAGGTGCACATTTACTCTTGGCCTTTCCTTTGCTGCTTTCACTTCTTCTCCGTACTGTGCTTCATAGTGAACAATGATGCCCTCTGAGCTCGAGCATTCCTCATTTACCCACTTCATCTCTGACTGCTCTCCTTCAACATGGCTAAATCAGAGGTTGCATAGCTGAGTTTGTATGTTTTTTCAAAATATGAAAAGGTTGGTTTGTTTCACTTCATGGTACTAAGTGTAAGACGTTAATGGAAAAAGGTGGATGTAGAGCTGTTTTCATAGAGTTTAAGTAAGGTTATGCAGTGTTTCCCCCAAGGTTTGTACCAGAACTGGCGTTATTTAATACTTGATTTGGAGGAAGGAGCAAAACAGTAGGGCGGCAAAATCCACAGATGACACACAATTATTTAGCCAGATTTTGAGAGGATTTGAAGGAAATTCAAAAGAGTTATCAAGGAACCAGAAGTGAGACAGCGAGGGAGGGGGAATTGGAAAGACCGTTCACACTATGCACAGGACCTGGATTCTAAATTAGCTACAGCCAGACGGGGGAAGAGACTTGGATGTCACTGAAGAGAACTAAAGACAGGTATCTTCTCCACATCAAGTGTTGGTCAAAAACAAACCAGAAGCTAGATTGCCATTAAAAAACCTACAGAACAATACTAAAATAGAGAATGCCACTTTATAAATAGATGGTGTGCCCTCAGCTAGAATACTCTGTACAGCTTCGGTTACCTCGTCTCAAACAAGAATGTACCAGAAATAATAATGGTCTAGAGAAGGACAGTGAAAGTATGTGGAAAGACTTGCATCTGGGGAGAAATTTTAAAAGATTAAGACAGTTACTAGGACTGGAGCTGACTCAGTGTTACAGTACAGCAAATACTGTAGAGAAATGAAATGATCATCTATTCACCCTTTATTTTTTCAGGATTCAAGGTGGCAAATAAGGTGACCCACATAAAAAGATTAAACAATTTTTTTATGTAACATTATTGATTTGCAGAACATATTACAAGTGTGTGATTGATTCTTGTGAAGTGAAGTTTTTTGGATTGGGACTGATCTTCCTCCTAAGAAACCCTGTAAAAAAAGTAGTATAGGGTTATATAATTGAAGCCATGATCCTACTGCTTAACCTAAGTTGATTTCAGGGTTTCTTGAATTGCATTTCATAAGTTTTGAGTGCTTCCCTGGCTTGAACAGTGTGCTTTTAAAGTAGGTGGATTTTTTTTGTAAGCAGTACCCATTATCATTCACAACTATCTATATGCCAGCTTTGATATGAATATTTTTGTCATGCACAAATTACTATCGTCTATATATAGCATATTTGTTTTCTGTGACAAGTTTTATAGCCTGAATGCTCCATTTGATTAAGCTTTTTGAAAAGTACCTTGACCTCTCTTTTTTAAGTAGAGTCCCCTATTCTTTCCTTTAATTCACACTTGCAATTTTTGCAGCACATACTTCTACTTCAGAAAATGCTGCATGAAGGAAAATGCATATTGGCAATCACCTTTCTTTCCTCAGATGCCTTTGAAGGTAAGACTAATGGCTGGATCCAAAAGGGGTAGTCCAGGATAATGTTGACCCTGCCTGCTGGGAGCTGAGTTAAAGTTTCTGAAAGATATCTGTGCTGTGTAGGTAACAGGAATGATGCAGAACAAGGGACTAGTTCCTTTATTGTCTGTTTACTGTTTGCCTTGCTAATGACTTTTTGTCAGACATGGAAAATAAATATTGCTTTTATTTTTTAATAAATTGGAATTGATGATACAGGTTTTTCTGTGTGGGGAGGGAACGGGCTCACAGTTGGGGCTGCTATTGGAGACAATATTATTTCTTGACTGAGAATGCCTTGAGTTGTTGGTCACAGACAGGGGAATTGTGAGTCTTCTCACTTCTGTGAGAGTGCCGATCATGCTGTTGCGGAGAAGAGACTAGGAGTCAAACAACTTGTGTGGTTCTCAGCCTTGTTACAACAGTTAATAATAGCATTGTACTTTTGAGCTCCATGGATTAAAACAGAATGCTTGATCCCAGGGGATCCCTCTTCACTGACTAAAGCAGACCTTGGGCTCAGGGTAGAGGGAAGGCATTACTTTTTAACACCAAGGACTGAGTTTCCAAATCAAAGAACTGACCACATGCTTGCACTTCAAGACAGAGGAGAAACTTCACAAGAATTTGATATTTCGCTCCTGAGCTTCATGCACAGCAGCTGGCTTTGGCCTCTGAGCACAAAAGGCTAAGCAGTAGGTTACATTAGACTTTTTTGGGTAACAATGGGACCTTCTGTAAAGCTAAAGCCAATATAAAAAGTATGGTCAGACATAAATTAATAATTAAAACTAAGCCACCGTCACCACCAACAACACAGAAAATACTTTCCATGCTATGTAAGTAATACATCAACATTTAAGCTGATTAAAATTTGATAAGCTATTAACTTCCCCATTTCTTTGATAGGAAGGCTGTGGAGTGAGATAAAACAGTGTCATGCTGAGGAGAACAAACATAGCATCCAATAAACTTTTTATACATATATTTTGTTAAGACTGGTTCCCATTTCCTTTGTGACTCCTTGTTTATTAATGAGTTGACTCATCCAGTGTCCAGCAGCTTGTTTCCACACCAGAGAGATGGATTTGCACCTCTGCCAAGTGGAGTCACAGGCAGAGATAACGGCCAGTAACAACAATAGTCTTCCCCGGTCCATTTGCCAAAAACAATTGGCAGAAAGGACTCGGGGAATAACTTATCACCAGTGCACTGAAAGGCTCTGAAGCTCTGGAAGCACAGGCTTGCCGGTTGCTTGCCACAGATAAACAGCAGGATGCAACCTAGAGCCAAGCTTGTACAAGAGGCTTTACCTGGCCGAGGTGGAGAGGTAAACAGCCAGCTTGCATAAGGTGCCATGTTAACCTAGTTTTTCGAGTAAAATGGAAAAGACTAATATGATTGATTGTTTTTACATGACTGGATCTAAAACAGTGGCTTACGTTCTTTAAAAAAAGGATGGTTTGGCCTTGTGATATATTTTGTCCTAGAATATCAAGGCTAAAAACAGGCAACCAGTTTGATATGGCTCTGATTGCGTGGGATCAAGCGTGGCTGATTTTTCAGAGGCAAAGTGGTACCGTATTGCTTATTCAAGTATAAGACAACCGTAACTATAAGATGACTCCCCCCAGTAATTAGATTCTATATATGGAAAATTGATACATTTTGTTATAATTTTCAACGTATTAGAATCTAACTATCGGAGGTTTGTCTTGAACTGCCCCCCACCCTCCCTTCCCCACTGCTATAACAGGGAAAATAAATCTGGGGAGTCAGATAACCCCATTGCCTTCTTCCCCCTGCAGCTCCTTCCCCCCTACTCTCCCTCAGCACATGAAAGGGAGGAGCAAATTTGGAAAAATGACCTTGAAAAAAAAACAGTTGTAATGATTTGTATATATGTATACAGACTTAATTCATCCAGAATTGATGTATGTTAGTAAGTTTGGTGTCATTGCTAAACTTGGCCAGTCTGCCTCCAACACCAGTGTCCACATCGTTAATAAAGAAGTTAAAGAGTACATGTCCAAGGACAGAGTCCTGGGGTACACCACTGGTCATGGAGTGCCATGATGATTCACATCCATCAATGACCACTCTCTGGGTCCAACCATGGAGCCAGTTGCCCAGCCATCACACTGTGATGTAGCCAAGGCCACAGTTGGCCAATTTTTCAATGAGGAGATCATGGGACACCAGATCAAAGGCTTTTTTAAAGTCGAGATACATGACATTGATTCCAGCATGGATTTCTACTCCCTGCTGACCCAGCATTCTGTTGTTTCCCTGCAAGCCTGGCACCAAAACTCCGAAATTTTCCAAAATGTTTCTGAAGCATTTTGGATGCCTCATTTCATTTTGGAGATGTTTTGGAGCCTTCCGTTTCGATTGGGATTTGGTGTTCTGAGATTTGGTGTTCAAAATGGCCCAAAACACCTCCAAAATGAAATGGCCATTGAAATTTTGCACCGCCCTAATGGGCAGTACCAGAAGACATGGTCAATTATTTCTGCCTGCCAGTGGCAGGTCTGTCTTGGGCAGTTCGATGGACCTCTGTGACCTATGCCATTTTTCCATGCCCATACAGAGAGTGCCTGGTGGGCTGCATGCCAGTTTAGGTCTCTGTGCTCCTTCTGCAGGTCCTTGTGGAAGATTGAGTCCCACACGGCCAGGCAGCTGTCAGTAGGTAGAAAGTTCATGGACAATATAGTGTCTCTTGCCCTTACCGCCTCCTATATCTTGCGGTGGTTCACCAGGATCATTATGTAGCTTGTATTTCTCCCAGAAGCTTTTTGGGACCTTGTAGAACCATGGGGACACCATGGCCCACAGGCTCCCATTGGTCATCCTGTACATCTGCCACTGTTGTAGCAGCTGCCCTGCAAAATACTTGACAAAGCTGGATGTTTTGGATTCCACCCTTGTTTCCAGTTTGCAAGCCGGGCTCACGTGCTTGTCCCAGAGGAAAAGAAGGATATCTGGCATGCCTCTGCCTCCAGACTATTTCACTTTGTAGGGTTTGGTCCTTCCCACCTTTTCCCCATGTGGAGTTCCAAAAGAAAACACACTTTAGATTCTGTGCACAACTTGTTCCAGGGGTGAAGATTAGGGCAGTGTGTAGAAGTATCAGCAGTAGCACCACTTTCATCAGTGCCATGTGCCTCCAACCCATTGACAGGTAGCATGATTGCCATTACCCCAGTTTGTCTGGACTTGGTCTCCATCTTTTCCCATGCCTCCCGGGATTAACTGTTCTTCTGGCATGGTTTATTACCCGCTGAGGTGTTGGGGCTTAATGAAGATGTTTGCTGGTAGTAGGGCCACTTACGGTTCTGGACTCTTGGATTTGGAATTAGTTTGGGCTAATGTGGCCTGGAATACCTACATTTAAAAAAAAATCTCTGTGGTTTCCATCCCATCAGCATCTCAGTCTTTTGGCTACGATCAAG
Organism: Crocodylus siamensis; assembly: GCF_052110815.1. Classification (NCBI taxonomy): domain Eukaryota; kingdom Metazoa; phylum Chordata; order Crocodylia; family Crocodylidae; genus Crocodylus; species Crocodylus siamensis. The sequence goes on along the minus strand of NC_143397.1, from coordinate 128,473,484 downwards.
TGTTTTTAGCACAAGGTGTCAGGGTTGACTCTAGCCCTGAAAGGAACATCTGCCCCCCCCTTTTTTTTTTTTAGCAACAGTTCAAAGGTAGATAGATAATGTCTTTAGTGAGGTTTTCTTGTATGCTTTTAAACCTCATTTGTATTTGAGTAAATACATTCATTTGAATAAGTCATGGGTACTTAATGTGGGAAAATGGGTTTGTCCATCTATAAGGTCTGGGGTTTGGTCTGAGACAAGACATTCAAGTGCTGATGCAGCCAGTTGTCTGTTTTTAGCCTCAGAATACAAGCACATCCTTGGATGAGTTAGCACTCTATGAAAACAATTAGTTCATGGTTTTTACAATTGTGGCAGACAGATGGCTCCTCCAGGTTTCTGTATTATGGACACTAAGATCCTGCCCTAATAATTTGTTTACCACTTGAGAGAGACTCCATTGCTCTCATTCTTCAAAACCTTGAGCACCTGTTCAAATCAACAGTCAGTGACGGTCAGAGGTCCGTTGGCTTTCTTACCATTCTAAAGACGAGCTAAGGCAAAAGCTCCTTCTCAACTATGCTTCCACAGTCAGAGACCCAGAATGACAGCTTGGCTGCTGAATGACTTTTGAGAGAGCAAATCCTACTGCTGACTAGTGAATGAAATTCATATTTTTCAAGCATGATGGAATCACAGGTGTTTGTGGCTATAGTATGCTTGGCCTCCCAGAGCAAGCCATCATCTTACTTAATAGCATTTAATATCTAACTTAAAACCAGTGGAGAGAGTTTGTGCAAGACTCTCCAAACATGTTACTGTTCATGAAACATGGTCCCAAAAGAATGTTTCTTTTTAAAAAAAGATGGAGCAAAGCTCCCTAACATCTCCTTGGATGTAGGAGTGGGAACAAGCAAGTAAAATAAGGACCAGCTGGTAATAGGATATGATAGATGGCTGTTAAACTGCTGAAAACCCATAAGGTAAAAGACAAATTAGGGCAATTTAGCTTAAAATATATCCTCATCTGTCTTTCCAAAACCTTTCCCACTTCCCTTCCTTCTCTTTCTCTGCCAAAAGCACTAACATAGCCCCTGTTGGAAGTTACTTTTGACACTCTCTTCTCCTTTACCTGATATAGTTAGGTCTCATTCAAATTTGGCTTCTTCTTTTCAAGATTTTTTTTCTTTCCCATCACTTCATTCAGGTTCTCACTGCATGTCCTTCCTCAAGTACTACAACATTTTGTGGGCAGTGCATGTGCACCCATAAAATTCTTTTCCCATCTACTTGATTTATTTGATACCCATTTTAATACATCCATTGGTTCTCCATTTATTATCACATCCATTTTAAACTTCTTCCAGAGCTTCCTGCACACAGGAGCAGAATTAAGGCTGCTTTTCAAATTTTTAGATATTAAGATGTTAAGAAACTAAAACACTAATGCAGCAATAAAGTCTTCAGTTAATAAGAGAGTGCAAAAGAGAGAAATAAGTTATGAAAAGTGGAGGGGCACTTGTTCCTCCAGGGCTACAAGTTCTAAGAAACAACACAGAAATTTATTCCCAAGTATTTCCAAGGGGTCAGCCATCCTAAGCACTAACAGTGCTTATAGGTTTGATACCTGGAGTATGTTTGCTTTGTACACTGCGGTCCAGAATGTATATAGCTATGATAGCACAAAAATTAATACAAATTAATTCTCAGTAGGACAAATTAGCCAAGGTGGAACTGGCCAGACTTTGGTAGCCAAGTTAGCTGGGGTATCTCTGTGCACAACTATTGTATGTGTTGTGGGTGTGCCTTGAGCCTATAATAGGAAATTAGGAAAGAGTTGGTGATGCAGAAGAGCTGTTCCCTCTTCTATTTTTGGGACAACCATGAACCCTATGTAGAAAAGGGGGTGCAGTCTTGGGAAGGATGTTGGGTATGAATGACTCATGCCCCTGGCGGCTGGTGGGGCACAGCAGTGGTGGGAGCATGGCGGGAGCTCAGCGGCGGTGAGCAGGGGAGCTCCCGTAGATGCCACCAGCACTTTTGGTGGTGGGAGGGGGTGGCGAGAGCTGACCAAGGGTCAGTGACCACCTGCAGCCACTGCCAGCAGTGGCGACAGCAGCCAGAGTGGGTTGCGGACCTCCTGCAGATGCCACTGGAGGTGTCAGAAGCAGGGTGGTGAGCGGCGACCACCTGGAGTCACTGCCAACAGTGTCAGTTGTGCCTTTTTGTAGGGAGTGCACTGTCACACTCAAGGGGTGCACATGCACCCATGTGCATCCCCTACGCATCACCCCGATGTTGGGGGAGAGAAAGGAAACTCCTCTGAGTGGGAAGACGGGAATGAGAGTGGGTAGGCACAGGGCGGTAGGGGAGGTTTCTTATACCCAAATGTGAATGGCAATTGGAATTTGCTGGAGGGTTTGCTCTTTAGGGTGACAGGCAGGGAAGCAGGAGTGGGTGGTATGATTTGGACTTGTCTAGTTTTGGGGTGAGTTTTTCTAGATAGAGTAGGCTGTACAGCTAAATACTAATACTGAAATTAGGTATTTTTTATGTACCTATCCTTGTTATATCAAGTACTTCAGAGTTGTGTGTATTAATAATTTAGAACTGAAATAAAGCCTATTCCACTCAATAAAGCCTTTTATATATGGTCCAAGTTAAACAGGTAGGAAAATGTTTTGTTCTAAGATCTATTAAAAAAAAATAAGAAGCTGGACTTTTGATAAATCAGATGCTGTGTCTTAGCATTTAGATGATCTGCAGATGTTGAAAATGCAGCTGTCTCAGCTAATAAGTATACCCTGCCCTGTACTAAAAGAACTTGTTAGTGGAAAGTTTGTTTTTTTGTTTGTTTGTTTTTGAGAAAATTAAGGACTCTAAAACACTGCATTAGATGACAAATCTGTTATGCATACTTGCACATTTACCTTACGGCTTGTCAAAATCTGATCTGAAAACATAGAAAAGCCATCAGCAGTGGCAGCAGTCCCTCAAAGCCCAAAATGACGTCCATCAGGCTTGATGGGTCCTCAGGTGACTGAGGAGCCCAATTCTGGATGAATACATTCTTTGTCAACGGGGGCATGTTATTGTGCAGGGAGTGGAGTTCGCAGCCCCGGGTTCATCTCCTTCTCCTTCCTCCACCACCATCTTTCTCCCTCGGTATTGAGTCATTGGGCCTCAAAGTGGCGTGGGCCTTGGGGTACCAGGTGGTGCCACACTAAACAGTCAGCAGCTTGCTCCTCCCAGCCATTGGTGTCGATGCTTCTGTGCTTGAGGGCTTCCTTGAGCATCTTTCTACTGTTTTCTTTGGCCGCCCTTTCAGCGTTGGCAAACAGAGAATGTGGAGCGGGAGGCAGTTCTCGGAAGATGTCCAAGATGTCCAAGATGTAGTGGCCCATCCACTGGAGTTGATTTCTCAAGAGCAAGGTGTAACGGGGCTTTCTCGGGGCCTGTCTGCCATTGTCCCACCCAACTTTTTCTGGGCCTACCACCCACCTCTTCACCTGCCACACCTTATTGTTTCTTGATTGGTTCTAATAAGGCGGGAGGCTGCCCATTCTTGCCCTGATGCCAGGGGGTACTGTCTGCAATTTCCATTCCTCCCTATACCACAGCCCAAGCTTCGCAGATGGCATCCAGGTGCCAGGAACATTATGTCCTACAGCCAGACGAAGCTCAGCCCTCATTGTCAGGCCTCAGACACTCGCACATTCATACTGTCCTCCTCTCACTAGGGTCTCTTGCGCTCCACAGGGTCTGTTTCACACACTGACAACTTGTACTGCTTTGCTCCCTCTTGGAGCGGGCCCCTTCAGCCATAGGCTTTACCTAGCACATACCTTGGGTGGCAGATGTACAGTCTTTTGGGCCTCTTCTAGGACCCTCACCAGGGTACTGGCCAGCCAATTACCCGACTGGGTCCAAGCTTGCCCTGGCTCCTCCCAGGGCAACTCTATACACATTCACACATGCATACTGGGCTCCCAGCGTTCTGGTTTCCCCCTCACTGGGGCACCACACCTGCCCCCTCACTGGGGCTCCTCATCTCCACCCCCTCACTAGGGCCACAGGGCTTCCCTCCCTGGTGGGGGCTCAGGTGGCTATAGCCATGCCTAGCCCCATCTGGGTCTTACATCCTCTTTGGGCTCAGGTGGCCATAACTGTTCCTGGCCCCCTTGTACCCACAGTGTTGTTGAGGCTAGGAGTTGAGGAACCCTGACCTGCCTTGCACTGGGGTGGTAACTGGCCTGGTAATTCCTGGGGGGTCCTGCGCCACTGGGAGCCCCACCAGGCCACCCACTTCCGGCAGGGTGCAGTTTTAGGTCATGCCCAGGACCAGGAGCCTCCAAACCATCCCCTTAAGCTCCTGCCTTTACATCCAAGATGTTTCCTACAGCCTTTCAGCAAGGCAATGTTTCTGCCTGCCCTGCCAGTAGCGAACTGTTCCGTATATATGGGTGGCCAGAGTTCTAAAATGGCTGCTGTAATCAAACACCTGCTGGTTGTTTGGCTCAGACCTTAAAGTGGCAGACCCCAACAGTGCCCTGCCCCACAAGACTTTGATGCTGGTAGCCGCAGCTTCATGGAGGATGCGTGCACTGGTCTGGCAGTCCTCTCGTTTAATCCCCAGGACTAGACGCAAGCACCACTAGTGAAAGCTCTCAAGAGTCTCAGTGTGGCATCAGTAGATGGTCCAGGCTTCACTGCAGTAGAGGAGGGTGGTCAGTACAAAAGTCTTATAAACCAGGACCTTCGTTGACTTTCGAAGATCTCTATTTTCAAAGACACATTGCTGCAGTTTGAAGAAGGTGGCACTGGCACAGCTGACCCAGTGCTGAACTTCTCCAGCAATGGTAGCCTGTTGAGAGAGGTGGCTGCCAAGATATGGAAGGTGCTCCTCGTACTTCAGAACCTCCCCATCTACGTAGATAGCACAAGGGATGTTTAGCTGGCTGAGGTGGGGGTTGGTGGAGAACCTTCATCTTGGCAATGTTCAAGGACAGGCCAAGTCTCTTATACAAAGCACTGAAAGGATCTAGGGTCATTTGCACATCCTGTACAGAGTGAGCCATCACATAGCAATCATCCACAAACTGAAGGTCGTGGATGTCCTTGGTGGCGAGTTTCATTTTTGCCCAGAAGCGCCCAAGATTGAAAAGCTTCCCGTGCGCTCAATACTGGATACTGACACCGGATGGTAGATCATCTCAGATGAGGTGGATGATGATGGTCAGGTAGATCGTGAACAGGGTGGGGGCAATCATGCAACCTTGTTTGACCCCAAGCTGGATGTGGAAGGCGTTGATTTCAGATCCTCCATTCAGGGCGGTAGCGGTCATGTAGTCACGCAGGAGTTACAACATGGTGACAAACTTCAGCGGGCAGCCAAGGCATTGGAGGATGGTCCACAGAGCTTCACGATTTAAGAAATCAAATGCCTTGGTCAGGTCAATGAAGGGGAGGTACAGTTCTTGATTTTGCTCCCAACGTTTTTCTGGCAACAAAAACCATGTCCGCAGTGCCCCTGGATGGTCAGAAACCACACAATTTTCTGAAGGATCTCCTCAGTAACAGGATGAAGGTGGTTCAGGAGGATGTGGGCCAGGATCTTATGTGAAATGGACAGGAGGGAAATCCCCCTGTAGTTCCCACAATCAGATTTATTCCTCTTCTTGTAGATGGTCACAATGGTTGCATTCTTGAGATCCCCAAGGATGTCCTCTTGGTCCCAAAGGTGGAGGATAAGTTGGTGAAGTCGTGATGTGAGCTGGAAGCTGCCAGCATGGTAGACTTTTGTGGGTCTACCATCTGGCCTGCAGACTTTGTTGCTTTTCATCTGTTGGATGGCCAACAGAAAAAGCCATATCAGCTTTGCAAAGCACAGGTTAAAGAACTATTTTATTCCATACCAAAACTTTCCCTCTCCTGTGCATCCCTTTGATCCACAGTCAGTTCTCCCCATACTTGTCTTTGATCCAGTTATGCACCCTGGCTACTGTTGAGATGCACAAAAGTGTGGGTTTTATATTGGTATCATACCTTTTGGGCATTACATTTTGTGCAAAACAATATTTTTAAAATTGCATCTCATTTGCATCTTTTATCTTTTCCCATGCTTTTTTTCCTTTAGCTTAATATTTTTCCAAGTGCTTTCTCCTTTTTTTGCATTAGTTCATTTTACCTGGCATCCATTTTCATTCCTGTTCTACTTTTGTTAGGCCTTGCCTGCATCTGATATACAAGTAATCCAGAGTATGGTGTGGTACTAGTACTCTAGACAGTGTTATATTACCTGTGTGACAACATAGACCTTCTTTAGATGAGTGATCTGGCTGGCCTCTGTGGGAGTCCCAAGGCTCTGGTAGTGAAACAAATTTCCATCATAACCCCTGTGATGTCATCTGAAAGAGAATTCAAGTCATTTCAAGTGTTTTGACTTACTCGTTTATCTTTTGGAAGAAGGATAAGAGCATTGGTGACCAGCAGTTCATTCAGCAGAGTGAGTATGGACATGTTTCCCCTGTCTATGAATAGGAAGACAAGTCTGTACCAGGCCTTGGCCTGATACCTGACTGAAAGGGATCTGACATGCTCTCTTTCTGGTGGCACTATTGGTTGTTGAACTGTGCAGGTTTCCATTTGGTTCACCCTGCTGGCCCAGGTGACTGAAGGTAGGACTGCCCTCTTCCCTCTGATTAGCGTTCCCTTTCCAGGCAGAGGAAGCAGAGCTGACCCACAGTTACAGCAATGATACAGCTCAACAGGCTCTGCATGAACTACTATAAGTTGTCCTGAATGGCTCCTTCTCTGATGCCCATTTAAATCAGTGGGGGGTCATTCCATTGATTTCAACATGTTACGTCAGTCCTTATATGCTTTTTCCCCAAATCAAGAAGTTGGTCATGTTTTTATAGTATCAGCTTTATAAAGAGAAGTGATAAATAAATGTTATAAAGATAAATGAGTAGTAGGAACTTATAGTTTGTTATAAACACTTTGATACCTATTATAAGCCATAGTTATAAACAACTGAACTATTGGAAAATTGTTGAACTATTAGAATCCATAAAAATCTAGGAGAGCTGACTTCTTACCATGTCTTTTAATAAATAGTAAATGACTACTTTTGATTAAATATACTCACTATAAATGTATGACTGAAGTTTACTTCCAGGGTGAGCACCCTAAATTTAAGGCAGTAATAGCTTGTAACAGAGAACCCAAACATTATTACCTGTGCACAATGGAGGGAAAGGAGATAAACAGATCCCCTTCAGGTGCCAAACTGGGGACTCACAGGGGAAAGGAGATGCACCAAGTAACTTGCAAAAGACTCAAGGCTGGAGGCCAGGGACTGCTAAGAAGCTGGGAAGGGCTGTGGGGCAAGAGATGCCAAACAGTTTATTAGCTCTGAGCATGAACACCTGGGCCGATCTTCAGGGGCAGCAGTTAGGTGACCAGAAGGGGCAGGACTTGGCTACATATATATGCCCAGTCACTGAGCTGGGGTTGGCAGTTCAGGCCTGCAGTGGGGAAAGGAACAGAGGATGGGACTGACTGACAGGAAAAAGAAAGGAGCCTGGGGTTGGGAAGAATTAAGGCAGGTTGTTGTGAGGGCAACAATCGCTACGGCCCTGAGGAGCCTGTAGTTGCGTTATAACGGGATGGTTAACCTTTGTGTTCTGGTTTTCTATTTAAGGTATTTAAGGTTAAGACTGGACATGAAGTGGCCGTAGGGGCAGAGGAGGCCATGAGCAAGGTACCTGGTCGGTACCCTCCACTGCACGGCTGAAGTCCAGAGAGCCAGGGCCCAGATCAGTGGATTTGACCTGAGGGGTCTTAGCTAGAGAAAAGGGGCTGAAGTCGAAGAAGCTGAAGCCCAGACAACAGTTGGGTCCTGAGGGGCCCAGTGCTGATTCTCGATAAAGAAAGAGAGAAAGCAAGCAGGAAAGTTCTAAAGAAGCCAAATGGGAAACCATCAGTGAGGCATGTTCATGGATAACAAGCAAGTCCCCACTGTCTGCCTCCTGAAGGCGGGTCTTTTCCTTTCTCCTCTCCTTCCATTGTGCACAGGTAACAAGGTTTGGATTCCCTGTTACATAGCTACTACTTCACATGTCACTCGCTCTGCAGGTTGTTTGCTATAAAACACTATGCAATATCATTTGAGATGGTTGTATTTTTAAGCCTAAAACGCTATACAGAATTGCACTGGTGATACCCTGAAGTGTTCAGGAGGGCTGCTTCAAAGAACTATTCAATGCCATTCTTATGTGCTTGTCCCACATATATTCCACTAGAGGTTGTACCTATGTTCAATGTCCCTAAGACTAAAGTAACTTGGCAAATGGTTCCCATTTGGACTCTTCATGGCTCATCACTATCTTCATTCACCATAACAAGGGTGTAAAAGGATTGTGTAGGCCAACTGCCACTTATCGTCCTCTTTACCACTCTTAGCTTTAGAACAAAGGACCAGTGTCAACAGCATTAGCTTTGTTCTTGCCTAGTCACCTTCTGGTTTGTATGTTGCTAATAGGTTTCTATTGTTCATAATATTTTGAGATTTAGATAGAATTAGGACAAGATTGGGAAGAATAATGGGTGTGGACATACCTGTTATACTAATATTAAATTATATAAAATGTTCCAGTATAAATGTTTGTCTATTACTGTAATAATACAAGTAGAGTGAAACTTAAAAATTTTAACCCTTCTGTATTTGGGATTTGGCTTGCCAATTGCAAAAGGGGCAGTTGAACATTAATAAATAAATGTAGTATTTTCCTGTTGGCCAAAACATCTAGGGAAAATGCATCTGAGAAATGGTTTTACTGGACTGATCAATGAAGGCCAATTGATATTTGACTCTTTCAGATCCACGTATATATGGCAGACATCAGAAGCGAGATGTGTCCCTTCAAACATGTCTTTGATCAGTCCTAGGCTTCCTTCCCATAAATCTTTGGCAAAAGTGTTGAATCCACAAATAAAAAGGACACAGAGGGAAAAGGAGGGAGGGAAAGACTACATACCTTCTAAAAGAAAAGGACAGGTTGCTAACTTAATCCTCTTCTAAGAAAAAGATCAAAATCTCCGTCCCACTGAGTCCAGTGAAATTCTGCATCCTAGTACAGGTAGGGCTGGGGCTCCTAAATAGCGCAAAACTCACACCTCATCATAAAAATCACAGGAGGTTTGAAAAGCAGGGCTGGACAGGACATCCAGAGGTCATCTAATCCACACCCCCTGCCTGAGGCAGGACCCTTGTCTAACCTAAATTAGAATTACACAGGCAACCCTGCCACACAACCACAAAGCATAGCACCCTAACCTGCCATAGATTAAGCAAGGGGTTAATGGTGGCCAATGGCCTGCTGTTGCAAGGGGTTTTAAAATATGCTTGAGATCCAAGGAAGAGGTTCATGTCCCCCACTTCAGAAGAAGGCAAAACTGCCTAGTCTGACCATAGGTACCAATCTGACCATGGGGTAAAACTCTTTCCCAAATGTGGCAATTGATCTGACCCCGAGCTGAGGGGCAAGACCATCTAGCCAGGAATGTCCAGGTTTTAGCCTCAGCAGGAACATTAGCCAACCCCAGTCAGAATTGCCAGCCTAGGCACCCAATGCTTCTAGGGAAAGGAAAAAACCTCCCTGACACATGTAGGAACAGGAGGGGGAAAAAAATTCTTCTTGGATCCAGCAAAGCCAGGATGCATAGGAAATACCCATAGCATAGCATAGCATAGCTATCACCCCTGATCAGTGCTTATCCAACCTCTTCCTGAGCACCTCTAAAGAAAGAGATGTGACAGCTTCCCTAGGCAGCCTATTCCCAGTGCTTTATTGCTCTAACATGGAGGTAAGTTTTCCTGGATATTCAGTCTAAACTTACTTTGCTGCAACTTCAAGCCATTGGTCCACATCCTGCTCTCTGCAGCAGGAGAGAAAAGGCATTCTTCCTCATCTTTGTAGCAGCCCTTCAGAAATTTGAAGACTGCTACTGTGTCCCCTCTCAAGCACCTTGTCTCCAAGCTAAACATGCCTATTTCCTTCAACTTCTGCTCTTGCCTTCTATCCCTTTATCATTTTTGTCACCTGCCTCTGGACCCTCTCTAACTTTTCCATGTCCTTTTTAAAATATGGAGACCGAAACTCTACACAATACTCTAGATTAGATTAAAAGTTAGCAGCATATATATGGCCTGTGGACTGGATCCAACCCATGGAACTAATGGGCATTCCTGTTCTCCTGTTCACTCTGGAGATGGGCAATGAAGAGCTGTGCCCCAACTGAATAGCTTCCAACTGCATTCATCCTGCCGCTGCTTCTCCCAGCCCCCCACTCTCCTGCTGCAGTGGGAGGCATAACTTCCAGCCCATGGGAAGCTGCACTGTGGCTGGGCAGTTCCAGTTCTGCCAATGCTACAACTGGGCATGGGGGAGACTGGAGAGAAGTAGAGGCAGTGCAGATACAATTTGCAGATGCCCAGCCCTGATGCAACTCCCCACAGATTGGAGCTCAAGCACAGGGTTCTGGGAGAAGTGGTGATTGTGTGGGCATAACTCCCAGTTCTGAGGCTCAGGTCAGGGTGCAAAGAAAGCTCCCTGAGGCTGACATGCTGCAAAGACCACCTGGCCCACATGGGGCCAGAGCCAGGTTGTTCCACCTCACAGCTTGGTAGAGTTGCCAGTCCCTACCTTGGGTGAGGCCTAGCCAGTGCCGAGTTGAGACACTATCACTTCCTGTATCTTACACCCAATGCTCATATTGATGCAGGCTAAAACTGAATTCACTTTTGTATGGCTGCATCACACTGCAGGTTCCTAGTGAGTCTAAGACCCACCAAGACTTCTAGATCCTTTCCCATAGAGTTGCTATCCAGCCAGGTGTCATCCATCATGTATTTGTGTTTTTGATTATTCTTCCTGCGGTGTAGCACCTTGCATTTGTCATCATTGAACTTCATCCTATTGGCTTCAGCCCAGCTTTCCAATCTGTTGAGATTATACTCCTATCCTCTTGTGTGTTTAACATTACTTCCAAATGTCATGTCATCTGTGAATTTTCTCAAGAAGCTCTCTATTCCAGCATCCAAATAAGTAATAAACATACTGAATAGCACCTGAGTGGAGTCCTTGTGGGACTCCACGCAGCCAAATGCCATTCCAACATGGATTCATTAATTATTACCCTTTGCTTGAAGCTGTTGAAAAACCATGGCCAGGCCAATTATAACCTATGGCAGTGAAATCTGAGTTCTCTCACAAGCAAACAAGATAGTACTAGATCTTTTTGAAAAGAAGATTTTATGGAAAATCTTTGGTGCACAGTATGATCCCATAACACAAGAAAGGTTCATAAGAACCAATAATGAGTTACATTAGTTGTACAGCGTCCTAACCCCGACACATGAAATTAAAGCACAACTACAGCAGCTGGGCCGTATGGAAAGAATGGAAGCAATCCAGACACTAAAGAAAGTGCTCCTCAGGGTTCTGGAAGGGAGAAGGCTGCCTGGATGGCCAAGATAAGGATGTCTGGATGATGTAGTGTCAGACCTACAGAAATTAAAAGTGGACTATTGAAGGACCAAGGCACACAACAGACACTGACAGATAAAGATAGAGGCCCTTAGCTGTCTCCTCTAGGGCTTAGTGCTACATTGTTCTTGTTACTGTAACTATGAAGCCAGTTGTCTATCCACCTTGTAGTAGTTTTGTCTGGCTTATATTTCTCCGATTTGTTTAGGAGAAGGTCATGTGGGACCTTGTCAAAAGTCTTGCTGAAATCCATCTGCACTATATCCACGTCATTCCCTTCATCCACCCAGTTAGTTATCTTTTCAGAGAAGGAGATCAAGTTTGTTTGGCATGATGTGTTCTTAGTAAATCCATGCTAGCTGCTCATGATCAGCCTTTTCTTCTCCAGATGCTTATAATATGCTTCAGTAACTTCCCATATATTAAGATGAGGCTAACTTAGCTCCTATAATGCTCCCTGGTTTTAGAAGGGGGGGGGTATCACCCCCCCCAGTCTCTTGGGACCCAATCTGAGGTCACCAAGTGATCAAGTACCTTCAGCACACAGTATTTCAGCAGTTTGTGATAAAGCAGTAATGAGTGCATCTTCACTGGTACTGTATGCAGACTGGGCTGCTTTTGTCCACCTGTCTGTGATACTGATGGGTTGCCAACCAGACTACCTACTTCTTTTGTATCCTTTAGGGAGTTTGTTTTGTATAGAAATCTGAGTTTGTTCCCTTATAGGTACCATGTTTCTCACTGGTATAGTTCTTGAGCCAAGACAGGTCTCAGTGTACCCTATAACTCTAGTTCCTCCTCCTAGATTCAGAGGCTGTCAAGTGGTAGGAATATATTATGCGATTCTTTTCCTAGGGTATGTTCCTCCTGAAGTTAGCACAGATAGGAGACCAAAATCATTGTATCAGGTTTCTGCCACTCCTTAGAAATCAACCCACGCTGGTATTCCATGACAATAATAGGCCAAAGAAAATAACTGAGGTCTTCCTATGCATCAAATTAATCAGATCATCCTGTCAGTGATTCATTCACTTGGTGTTCAGAACAGTGGATCAAACTGTAACAGCAGATGTTTTTCTGGCAATCATGAGTGGGAGCCCTATGATATGAAGATATGGGTCATGTTCCTATGGGATGTTGTTTATCTATAGACCTTCCTGCAATGAATACAAACAAGAAATGTCTTTTTTCCCTCCTGGGATAGGTTGAAGTAAAGATTCTTTAGAGGATGAGAGTAGATAAAATATGCCTTCACACCAATACTACTATTTCCAAGAGTTCTGAGGAAAATCCAGTGGAACAAAGCAAGTCATCTGAGCTAAGTACAGACAGCCAAAAAGCACAAGGCTGAATTGACGCAGCCTTTCCAGGTTAGTCTAAACTGCAAAGATTGAACCAGTAAGCAAATGAACAGACATTGACTTTTGACTCAGGAAATGCAGCCATATACCTGCAGTGGCTCAAGCCATAAGCTGGGGGGCATGAGTGCATTGCTCTGGGAGGTAGCCAGCATGGGCTGTGTGTTCACTTCCTCTTCCTACTGCCCCCGAGGTCTCTGGGATTTGCAGTCCAGAGTTACAGCAGCAGGACTCTGCGGGGTTGCTCATCACTTCCTCTTGCTGCTTCCAGGTGCCTCTGGGATTTTTAGTCCACAGTTGCAGCCATCACTAAGCAAGCAGGGCAGGGCAGCTCCATACTTAGGAGAAGGGAAGTGTAACCCCCCCCATCCCTCTCCCTCAGCCTCAGACCCCAGCAGGGGTTTGCCTGGCAGGGGGCTAGTGAACCAGCCACTGAGGCCAATGAGCCAGCCCACACTGCTCCAGCTAGGGAGCAAAGGGGCAGGATCAGCCCTGCTCTCTGGAGCAGACAGCACAGCCCAACCCAGCCCAGGGCTACAAAATGCTGACTGTGGTTTAACTTGAGCCAGGAAGGGGTCTAAGACAGAAGTTTCATAAACCAGTTTGACTTAAATCAGTTAAGTCTAATTCAACCAGGTTTATCTTAAACCGTTTCAGCCATTTTGAAACTAGTTTATGTGCATGGAACTTCTATTCAGTTACAGGTTTAAACCAGTTTCCGATCACTTAAACAGGTTTGTGTGTAACTTCTGTCCCTAGCCTTGGTGGCTGCTATGTGGACAGAACAACTCTGATTCCCACAGTTTTTCCAATCATCTTCCTGTTCTCCTCTTCACCTACTTCTCGTGTCAGGTCTTCTTACTCAAAGCAGATGATCAATTCACCATCCCAATCTTTTCCCTATGGTTAGTGTTGTGGCTTTTGGATGGGCATCTGACTTGGGTCACGTTCAACTAATCCTGAGTAACAGTAGGAAAGAAACATTTCAAAATGGAAAATATCTGAAGTGTGCTATCAACAACAGTGGTTCTCTCACATTTACCAGAAATACTGAACTATATTTTTTCATTAAAACTTTGGTTGTCTCTTGGCAGCTGCTGCACTTGGCATCTATTCATAGTTTGCATTCTCCAATAGATAAGTTTTACTGTATTCTCACACCTAGTTGCGTTGAGATTTCTCAAAGATCTTGAGAGTCTTCCCACCAGTATTGAACCTGGCACCATCATGTGTTATATTATGGTATTGACAGCTTTGATGAACTCAGTGCTTGGCCTCATATTCTTTTCTCCACCTCTCTGTGAAGGCTGTCTTCCTTTTCAGCTATCTAGGAGACTGGAAGAATTCTGAACGCTCCGGCCAGACCCTCCCTGCACAGTTGTTCCATTGTTGATATGTTTCTCTTGGATCACACTTCATGTTCATACCCAAAATAATTTCAGAATTTAGTAAAGACAGGGATGATCCTGCCTCGAACAGGGGCCGGACTAGATGATCACCTGACATCCTTTTCAGCACTGCTTTTTTGTTTTATTCTGTTAATTTCATATTTAATCAGGGAATGTGTACTTCTATTCCATTGTAAACTGTCTATAGATAGTAAAGACAAATTACATTTTGTAGACCTCAAAACAAAGCCCTTTGGAGAAGCTCTTGGACTGCTTTACTTGTTAAGGAAATAAATGTAACAGTTTTGACAGACGCTCTCAAAACAGATCTCTTCATACGTAGTTCTATGCTGTGAATTCCCTAAGACGCCAACCCTGGCAACAGGGAAACTATAACCAAGACCCAAGCAGCTTTCCTTTAATTTCCCTAGCTGACATGTAAAGCAGCAATATGGGGTTCTATACATACTTTGTGCCTAAAGCAAATGCCTTTAATTCGCCTTTCAGCTGTAGTAAAGTGAGGGTTCTGATCACTCATTTTTAGTGAGCATATTGCTTGGCAGTTGCGTACAGTTGAATCCATTCAAGGACAAGCACCTGTAGAATAACTGGGATTCTTCAGGATGTGGTGTTCCCATTGTGTGTTCTACCACAGCTGGTCCCTCCATACACTAGACATTCATCAGGAAGGGAGAGATGAGGTGAAATTTGCTCCTACACTGCCATTTTAGGTCTATAGTATGGTGCTCAAGAATATCCAGGGCCCGGGAACAGGCACAGGCACAGGCCAAATGGGCACTGATGACAAAGATTCTGCAGTCTCAAGCATCACCGATGCATGTGGAACCAGTAAAAGAGCTGATGGGGGACAACTGGGCCTTTTGAGAGGAAGGGTGGAAAAGTAGCTATGGCTGCAGCCAGCAGTGCAGAGGTTAGCACTCCATGTACTAGTTCTGCCTGGGGTGCATACTTGCCCTACACTTATGCCTCTGTACCCTACTTTCTGCTGTAGAGCAAGGAGCACTTGGGACAACACATCCCAAAGAATTCCAGCTACATATGTACAGTCACTTTTCTTGCTCACCCTAACTAAAGGATCATAAAAATATAGCTCAAAGCTGAAGAAGTATGCCTCGTCTCCAAAAGCTTGCCTAAATCTCTCCCAGCTGTGTAGTTGGTCCAATAAAAAGGTATCACCCACAAAAATCCTTGCTTCTTGCCTAAAAAAATTCAATGCTTTTAGAAGCCCTCTCACCCTTTCTCTCCATGCATTTGTAAGTGGTTCCCCATTGCTCCCATGGTATCCTTACCAGCTAACATTTGAAGCAAACCTTCCTTGTGTCTTTTTGAAGTTCATTTTTAAAATGAAATCCTCATATTTTCCTAAGGAGGAAGCAACTATGACTGCCTGAAACCTGAGATACTGCTTCTGCATTTGTTCAAGCTAATTTGCATCATCACAGAACCTCACAAGAGGCAAGAGACTCTTTAATGCCTAAGACCTGCCTGCCCAGATGAATTTTCCGTCTTATTGACTCCTCTGTGAAATTCTATGAAATATAAACTTTCATTTCTATCCAAGAGAACTTTTACAATCTTTTCTCCAGTGCTGGGTGAAGGGAGTTTTTGCCCAAAAGCTTACAATTAAAGAATATTCTTGCAAAAAATTTTTTGGTCTAATAAAAGATATCACCTCTACATTGAGGCCAGATTGCTTTTTGAAGTTAAGGAACCTATAATACTGAAGCTGTGTGGTGTGTTGTTTCAATTACACCTGATGCTACTTAAAACAATTGCAAACAAAACTTTGAAAATTTAATAAGCCTTTTTCAGAGCTGCAGGCCAAATTTAGTACTGCTGACAGTGGGTGCAACTCCAGTGACTAATGAAATTCTGTCCTCTTACCCCAGGGCTGTGTGTTTCCCTAACAATGCAAATTATGATATATAACAAAGAGAGTTGTTTCTGAGTAATTGAAAGTTTAAAAAAAAAAAAAAAAAGAAGCCTCTGAAAATGTTTAATGAAATCTAATTGCAGTTTCTAGGCAGTGTACATATGAAGATGTCTGATTGTGCAAAGGGCTGGGGAAAGGGCGAGGGGTGGTGTGAGACAACATCCAGGGCATCGCCAAACCTACCATCTGTGACCTGGTCTGCTGAGGGAGGAGCGAAGCCTATCTATCTCGGGACTGACTTATGAGGGGACCCAAGGGATGCTGGAGGTTTTCCAAGAGTATGTCATCTGGGACCCCATGACCTACACTGACAATCAGGACTTGTAGTAGAGATGATATCTTTTAGAGCTGCTATCATCTCTACTAAGAGTCCTGATTGCCTTTTCCTCTAGACCAATACGACTCCAACCTGGATACATGTCCTACACTGAGAACACCAGGAGAAAGATCAGGATTGCAATGGATGTGGTGTAGGCCTTGGAGTGCTAGGGGCACATCTTGTATAGATTTGCTGTACAGTTTGACATTGGAAGTTTGCCTTCTGGTGCTCTTCTGAAGGAATGGATCCAATGGCACTCTTATATGAAAGACTTCAGCCCTTTTTATAGTACGTTTAAGACTATGACGTCGAGCCTCTCTATACTGGACATCAAAGATGTTCTTGTATGGCAGGGGGAAGTACATGCTGAACTCTCTCCAAGACTTGGTATTCTGGAACAATCATGTGAGGCACAGTACCCATCAGAGCTTCCATTGGGTCTGTCACCTCCTACTGCAAGCTATAACTTAATGCCTTAACTGAGACTTGACTTTTTTCCTCCAATTCCCTACATATAAATTGAGGTGCCAGTTATCTACCTTGCAAAGGAACATTAAAACACTGCAAACATTAACAAATTATAAAAATAAGTGTATTTCATTTTATATTTAGCTATTTACCTTGTATAAAAATTATTTTTCTTTGTATTTATGGCCACTATTATTTTTACTCTTAATAGCATTTTAAAACTTATTTTTAACTTAAGAAAACCATGGTTGAGGCCCACCAAATGCAGGGATGTACAGACCCCTCAGAAGTAAGAGACTTATACTATCCACTCAGAAAAATAAAACCCATGGAGTTGTATCTGAATGTTTTTCACTAGTAACCCCTGTGCTTACTGAAGTAATTCACAACCTTCTCTAGCTTTCACTAACCAACAGGTTTTGCATCATCTGTAAGTGTTGCTGCCTTACTGTTCATCTTTTCTTGATCATATGCAAATATATTCAAAATCCATTTTTGAATGCTTGGAGCCTTGAGTCATTTTACTATCAACATTTTGTTAATATTTTACCATGTTCTTTTATTTATTTGTATTGCTATATCTGAGCTGGATTACAGGTGCTAAGTCAGCCTAACGTAGCTGAGGTAGAATTGTATTGGGAGGGAGCAATGTTTTTGAGAGGCAAGTTCCAGACTACTAGGGCCTTTAGGCACTAATTCATGCTTCATGCGCACAAAGAAGCTACTGAGCAGCCAGTGAAGATCTTCACGCAGAAGACCTTCACATTCGTTTGGCTTCAGTTTCTGAAGGGTCAGAACATGTAACCTTCTCTAGTCTGAACAGCTGTATTCTTCTTTTGAGGTGAGGTAGTAGGGGAATGGCTTACAGCGGCAAGGTCTGCTTCAGAAAGTATCAATTATACTTTCCCGCTCTGCAGCTAAAATTGCTGCTTTTTGCTGCAGTTGCTACTGGATCACACAGAAACAACTGTGCATCAAGAAGGATCCCTAAACTGTGAATTTAATTCCCAAATGGCTGATGAATTCCCACAGGTGAAGCACTGATAGGCAAGCAGAACAATCAACATGTGGTCTGTTCCAGCCTGCAACCATCACATTAACCCAGGGATGGGTGAAATATGGCCTGAGGGTTGCATCCAGCCCATCGAGGGATTTTTGTCCAGCCTAGGTACAGGGGACAGCCCTGGGCCATGTTGTGTGTGTGGCTGGTCCCGCTGCCCCCAGACATGCAGTGGGGCTGGGGTGGTGTCGTGGCTGTACTTCCTTCCCAGAAGCCCTGACAGTGGTGGCTCTTCTGGCTGCTGCCACTGCTGGATTTGACCCTGCTGCCCAAGCATCCCAGCGGTGGATGGGGGCCACGTGGGCAGGGTGAACAGCTGGGCAGATGGGATGGGGCTATGGGTGGGCAGGGAGCCATGACTGGGAGCGGGATGAGTGAGCGAGGCCAGGGATTGGGATCAAGATCATGGGACACCCAAGAAGTTCTCAAGCAAGACCCAAGAAGTCATCCTCTCACCTTACCTCAGCCTTGATGGGGCTGCAGCTGGAGTACTACATCCAAGTCTGGGCTCCGTCCTTTAGAAAGGATGTGGAGAAGCTTGAGAGAGTCCAGAAGAGAGCCACACGAATAATTAGAGGTCAAGAGAAAAGGCCTTATGAGAAGAGGCTGGGAGGCATGGAAATCTTCAGCCTGGAGAAGTGAAAGCTCAGGGATGACTTGGTGGCAGCCTATAAGTATACAAGGGGTGTGCATCAGGATCTGGGAGAATAACTGTTCGCCAGGGCACCCCGAGGGAAGACAAAGTCTAATGGTCACAAACTGCTGGAAGACCATTTTACACTGGACATAAAGAAAAAACTTCTTTACCATCCGAGTCTCCAGATTCTGGAATAGACTCCCTCCAGAACTGGTGCAGGTATCTACTCTGGACACCTTTAAGAAAAGCTTGGATGCTTATCTTGCTGGGGTGATCTGACAGCAGCTGACTTCCTGCCCCTTGGGCAGGGGGCTGGACCCAATGACTTCATGAGGTCCCTTCCAGCCTTAATGTATTTGAAATCTATGGGGTGGTGACAGTGTGGGGCTAGGGCATGGGGGAGAGCCATGATCCACTTGCCACATGCCCCTGCAACAGGTGTGGGTTCCATGGGAGGGGCATGCAGGTAGCAGATCATGACTCAGCCCCAGCCCCATGCTGTCACCTCTCCAAAATCCTAGACCCAGCCCTGGACACAGCTCCCTGCCCACCCACAGCCCCATCCCATCCACTTGGCTGCACTCTCTGCCCAGGCTTCCATGGGGACCCCAGAATCTCAGGGTGGTGACAGCGTAGGATTGGGACCCCATGATCTCATTCTCCATCCCACCCACCTGCCCATCGCACTCCCAGACGCCACTCCCGTGGATCCCAGCCCCGGCCTTATCCTAGCCGAGCGGAAAGCAGAGCTATGATCTACTGCCTGTACGCACCAGGAAAAGGCACTGGTTGTGCAGGCAGGAGCATGCAGGAAGCAGATCACAGCTCTGCCATGGGTCCCAGTCCCATGTTGTCACCACCCTGCAATCCTAGGGTCTCTGTGGAGACCAGCCAGGACCTGCCAGGCAGATGGGATAGGGCTGCTTAGAGAATTTTGGTGAGCTGCTGTGTGGGGAAGGGGGTGCTGACCTGTAGTGCTGTGCAAAGCTTCAGTCCCTGATTTTATTCAGCAAAGATTCAGCCCAATTCAGTGGCTGAATCTCCAACTCCAAATCAAATTGGAGGACCCTTGAATCTCTCCAAACAGAATCGGAACCCTCCAAATCGATTTGGAACGATTCAGACATAGATGCAGCTTTAAATGTTTTTTCTACATACCTCTAGGTAACAGGCGGTTCATCAATGCTGGGGCGCATGGTCGCACAGAAGTGTGGCAGGGTCCCCAGCATGCTCAGCAGCAGACCTGGAAGTGGACCAGAAGCACTTCCAGTCCACTTCTGGGTCCGCTGGGGAACAAGCTGGGGAATCCCCCGCACCCTCTGCTGCTGGCTTAGTGAGTGCTGCCTCCTGGGTCTGGGGGAGGGAGCACCTGGGGTCCCCCTGCGGCTGACTGCCAAGCTGGGAAGGCATGGGGTTGGGGTTCAGTCTGCCGTTGAGCACATGGGGGGGGTCCCCCCACACACACTACTGTGGGAGGCTCCATGCGCCGCAGCATCACAGTGATCACAAGTCGCACTGGTAGCTCGAGGTGTGTAGAAAAAAAAAACATTTAAAGCTGTGCCTGTGTCTGAATCACTGATTTTCCAAAACAGTATCAAATCTTCAGACTCAGCCGAATTGAGTCAGGGACAGTGATCCAAATCAATGACTCGAATTACTGTCCCTGATTTGGGTTGAATCCAAATCAAGTAGGGCCCACTTCACATGCCCCTACTAACCTGGCCCACAACAGCTCACTAAAACTCCCTATGTGGCCTGCGAACCCAAATAATTGCCCACCTGTGCTTTTTCCCCTCAAGTACAGTGTTTCAGGCACATTGCCTTCATGCAAATGCATCTTAGCAGAAAGAAATAACACAAAGACTATTTAACTGATCCTGTCATTCATTTCATTTTAATTCGGCGGGGGGGGGTCTCAACTCTTGCATTTCTCCAAAGCTACTGCAGGATTTCCAGTTTATTGCAGAATTAAGAATCCCAGTGCCAAAGTTGTAGATTTTACATCTGAGTGGGTGCATCTACACATTGCTGTATGGTGACATAGTTACTGCACTGTCCTTTAGTACTTCCTTTTGCTTAAATTTCCCTGCTATGACACCATAGCAGTGCACTATAAGTGGGCAGGCTGCTGCTACAGCAACATAGCTAATGATCATGTGTAGACCTGTGTGATGGCTACATCACCATAGCACAACAGAAGGTGATGTAGTGCATCACTACATCACCATAGGACAATGTATAGATGCACCTAGTATTGCATAGCCTTGGTACAACTGAGTTTGGGATAGAGCTTTGGGGGTTCACAAAGTAGTGCATGACCATGGGACTGAACTCCATCATTTCCATTTCTGCTTTTGATGCAGGTACTTTCACATTTGGGTGTCATCACTGGCAGGCTGTGTACTGAAACAAGGCAAGCTCTCAGTTATGCCAGTGCAATTCAGGAGAAATGCCTTTGAATGAAGTGTAAATGAAAACAGAATTTGGCTCTGTGTACTTTCCAATTTTCATATAAAAGTTATATGAAACTGATAATGAAAAGTATTAGTATCATTTTTTTTCTGGACCAGATGTATGGGCACCGGCCCCAAGGACAGCAGAAGTGCAGGGTAGGTGGACTACGGCATCAAAAAGATTAAAGCCCTCTAGACAAAGGCATCCTGTGCCACTCCTAAATTTTAAACAGTCTATAGTATGTTGGACTTGGCAGCAGAGTCTGTTTGCTGTAACAATCTCTTATGGTATTTTGTACCTTAACAACCAGGCAATAAGTCATGGATTGTTTGCTGAGGTTGCCCGAGTCTTGGCCCTCATTTGTGGTAGGTATTTTTCTATTTTTCCTCATTCTTTCCATCTCCATTTACTCATGGAAAAGTGGATGCTCCCTTCTGAATCTGTGCCTGCATCCAATGTCTCTCTCAGTAGATATTTGCCTTTTTGCCATCATTTGTCCAAAAGATAGTGCCCCTTCCAACTGAATCCTCATTCACCCCTCCTCATCAGTCTCCTCACTTTTTCATACTCCACATTTATACACACCCTACAATCTGCCCAATTCTTCCTAAACCTTGCTCTCTTCTTCATTACACCGCTTTCCAGCCTGCATAGTCAGTGACTTCACTTTCTGCCTTGTGTCCCACTTAAGCCATAGGTGTCCTCTTATTTCCTTCATCTTTCTTCTGATTTTTAGTGCTCTGATGTGGGTGAAACTTGCATCAGTTTTGTACATTGATGTCCAAAGCAGACAGAGAATCAGGTCTCCCAAGATACCTTTCTAGAGTACATGCTATTACTATACCTCACCACAAGGTGGCAGGGGAGCAAGTTATACTTTATTTCATTTCATTTCTTGGAATGAACCTGGCTAGACCCGAGGACACAGGACATGTACACCAGTGTGTAATCCTTCCCAACTTTCCAAAGAGTAGCTTTACACTGCCGTAGAGCAACTTCACTAGTGTAGGAGTGTATGCACTTCAGCTTTATGCTAATACAGTGACTCTTGGCTTTTTTAGGCTTAAAGTACCCTTCATCAGACTCATGGTGCTCCTAAGAAAATGCTATCTTTTAATTTTCACTCATTTTTTTTACTACAGAAAATTGACAGAGCAAATTCTCCTGTTGCAAAGAACTCAGAAAGACTGAAGAATGTTTTAACACTCTGGATTCCTATTGGAAATCTCTGGGTTTATCTTGTGAATCGTGTTTGATCACTTAACTGTTAACGTGTGTGACACCCTTGAAAGGGTCTCGGAGTGTTGCTGCACCCTGGTTGAGAATCACCTCACCAGTGTAAAAGCAATGTCATAAGTTTGTACTCCTAGATTTGTTCTCTCAGTTTGACTACCTACTGGACTTTTTTGCTTAAAAACTGCTCATTCTATGTTTCCAATGTCCCTCTACACATCTCCTTTTCTAGCTCCCCAACAGCAACCAGTCTCCACCCTACCACTTTAGTCTGTCAGTTTCCATGACTTCTCTCCCCACTTTTTATTTGATTCACCCTGGGTGTGTCTACACGTTGCCCTATGGCAATGTTGTTACTGCGCTGTGCTTTAGTACTTCCTTTTGGCTTCCAGTAACCGCCTGTACTGCGCTGTACATGCGACGTGTGGTTATTTTTAGCACACCACTATGGCGAAGTAGCTGCTATACCAGGGGAGCGCACTGCTATGGTGAAGTACTTGCAGGTCACATGTAGACACCTGTGGATGCTACTTTGCTGCAGCGCATCGCTACAGTGATGCGGCATCATATGTAGATACCCCGTTTCTGAATTCCTCCTCATCTCTTGCTTCCCCATCCTTGATTTTGTACCCTACATATTTGAGAAAATTACAGCAGTTTAACTTAAAATTGATTTTAAAATCAATTTTAACTTTAACTAAAATAAAAAGTTGTTTCAGGTCAAGAGTGGCTTATTTTAACATACCTTAAACTGACCAGAAGATAAGACAAGTAAGATCTCTCAAATCAAAACAAAATAAAAATAAGTACGTCCTTACAGAATTTGCACCACTTTAATCAGCTCGAAAGCCTTGAAATTGGTACAACTTTCTGATGTAAGCAAAGCCACCATATTCCCACAGTGAAGCCTTTCTACTTAACTAGTACCACCACCACCACCACCACCATACAAGACCGCTGGGCCCCCCTCGGGCCCCGAGAGAGACACGCCTGGGCCAAGGGTTAGCGAGGAGTTAGTTAGGGTACTTCTGGAGAAGCTGGACGTGTTCAAGTCCGCTGGTCCGGACGATCTTCACCCTAGGGTTCTACAGGAACTGGCTGAGGTCATTGCGGGACCCCTGGCACGGCTCTATGAGCACTCGTGGTGCTCTGGCGAGGTGCCGGAGGACTGGAAGAGGGCCAATGTGGTCCCTATCTTCAAAAAGGGAAAAAAAGAGGACCCGGGAAATTACAGGCCAGTTAGTCTGACCTCAATCCCGGGTAAGCTCTTTGAAAAAATTATCCTGGCACACATCCAGGAGGGCCTTGCGGGGGAATGCATGCTCAGGGCCAACCAACATGGGTTTATCGTGGCTCAAACCCAGCATCTGATTGGTTACTCTCATCACTGAGTAACTCTGGACTTCCGGAAGGCTTTCGACACTGTCTCTCACCCTGTCCTCATCAAAAAGCTGAGAGACTGTGGTGTCGATGCCCACACCAAAGGGCTATAACCATACAACCTTCCTCCACTACAAATTCATTCTCTCCTCCTCCTCCTCTTCTGCCAGATTCTTTAAACAGCTCTACTTTCCCACCACTGCTGATTCTCTTCTTTTTCCTGCCTTGGCACTCATTTGCAGCCTTCAACTCACTCCCTAATCCCTCCTCCCTCTTCAAAGAGGGAATGTGCAAAATTAGTGTGAAAAGATGTCCTCTCGCTCTGCCCTCCTGCTCCCTCCCTTTCCTTTCACTAACATTAAGGTTAAGTGCTTCATCTCCACAAAAACTAGACCCATCCCAGCAGCCCTATCCTCCCACTTCTCCACCAACAAATCTGTGCAGCAGACTGAATGATTAAAACATAACTACGTCTGGCATGGATAGTCTCTTGATTTATCATTTGCGCTAAAGTCGGAGGATGGCAATGTATGTGTAATTTTTATAAGTTTTAGTGTAGCTGACTCAGTGAATTGTTTTCAGTAGGTTAAGGGAAATTTAGACTTTAAATGTTACCACATCTGTAATGCGAGTTTTTTCAGTAATGGCATGATATTTAGGGCAAGTTTTTGCTCATCACAGACATTTTCTCTATAGTCTTAATTAAGGCTGTGCCAGGGAGTTAGCCTGGTAGTTCAATTCCCATAAAATACAATGAAAGATTAAATAATGAAGATTTGATGCATCTTTCCACTAAGGCATCCTACAAGACAGACAGACGCTGTATTTGAAACATTTCAAAACACCTTTGAAATGCTTCACAGAGTAAGCTATGTAGATGCACAACCCTTTTGAAGCACTCCAAAGATGTTTGAAATGAGATACCTATTTGAATAAGATACTAGATTTATTTATACTAGAATTAATTCCATTTTGTATTTATATGGCTACATCTATCAAATAAGATATAAACTGAATCGGTGTTATATTGATTTAAAGGGCATTTTAGTACCCAACATTTCTTCCCTGTATCAGTTCTAATAAGATATTAGAAATATTTATTATACTAAAGCTTCAATGAGTTCTTTGCTTCTGTATTCCTGAGTACAGGCCAAGACAATTCCTTCAATTTGAACATAGGTAGATGTCCTAGAGTCTCTAGACCGCCAATGGTTAGTGCTGACTTAGTTAACGAGCACTTGGAGGGGCTGGATGGGTACAAGTCAGCAGGCCCAGATCCATGGGTGCTGAAGAAATTGGCTGGTGTTATAGCTGAGCCGCTGGCATGGCTATTTGAGCACTCATGGTGTTCTGGCCAGGTCCCCAAGGACTGGAAGAGGGCCAATATGGTGCCCATTTTTAAAAAGGGGAGAAGGGATGAGCCAGGTAACTTTAGGCCAGTCAGTCTTACCTCTCCTTGGGAAAACACTGGGGCGGTGGGAAAAAAAAAAAATCATTAAAGAGCACATTTGTGAAGGCCCAGCAGGGGAACTGATGCTGAAAGGAAGCCAGCATGGGTTCATCATAGGTAGATCCCACCTGACAAACCTTATGACCAGGTAACACACTGCTTTGACACTGAAGCCAAGGCAGATGCCATCTACCTGGACTTTAAGAAGGCCTTCAATGCAATTTGGCACCCTATTCCAATAAGGAAGCTAGCAGGTTGTGGAGTGGATGCTTAGAGTCAGGTGGGTGGCAAACTCGCTTAGGGACCACATCCAGAGAGTGGTGGTGGATGGGTCATTTTCAACCTGGAAGGAGGTGGGCAGTAGTGTCCCACAGGGTTCAGTCCCTGGACCAGTGTTATTTAGTGTCTTCTTCAGCAATTTGGACAAGGGTGTGGAGAGCAAGTTTGCAGATGACACCAAGTTATGGGGCAAAGTTAACGCACTGGAGGGCAGGGAGCGGATGGATATAGGCAGATCTGAACAGGTTGGAGCAATGGGCAGAATAAAACAGGATGCAATTCAAAGACAAATGCAAGGTACTCTACCTAGGTAGGAGGAATCCCCTGCACACCTATAGGTTGGGGGATAACCTCCTCAGTAGCTGAAAGGGATCTTGGAGTCATAGTTAACTCCAAGATGAACATGAGCCAGCAGTCTAATGAAGCCATCAACAAAGCCAATTGCACCCTGTTGTGCATTAGCAGATGTATGACCAACAGATCAAGGGGAAGTGATGCTCCCCCTCTATGTGGCCTGACCAATGCTGCAGTTGGAGTACTGTGTTCAGTTCTGGGCGCTGCACTTCAAGAGGGCTGTGGAGAATCTGAAGAGGGTCCAGAGGAGGGCCACTCATATGATTAGTGGCCTCTGTGCAAGACCCTGTGAGGGGAGGTTGAAGGATATGGATCTCTTCAGCCTTCACAAGAGAAGTCTGAGGGGAGACCTTGTAGCAGCCTACAAGTTTATCAAGGGAAGACAACAGGGAGTTGGAGATGTGCTATTTACCAGGGCACCCCTAGGAGTAACAAGGAATAATGGGTACCAGCTAGCAGAGGGTAGATTCAGGTTAGACATTAGGAAGAAATTTTTTACAGCAAAGGTAGCCAGAATCTGGAACGGGCTGCCAAGAGAGGTGGTACTATCACCTAACTTGGAGGTCTTCAAGAGGAGGCTAGATAGGCACTTGGCTGGGGTCATCTGACCTCAGTCCTCTTTGCTGCCTGGGGCAGGGGGTCAGCCACAATGATCCTTCCAGGTCCCTTCCGACTCTACAATCTATGATATAATCCAAGTCAACTCTCAATTTTCTCTTTAAATCTGAATTTGGTTAGCATCTTAAAGTCTCTCAGAACATGTTAGATTTAAGCCATGACTAGTAATGGCTTAAGTGGTCACCCAGCCACACATTCAATCAAATAGTGGCATGATAAAAAGAGGAATAAGCTCTGAAGTTACTTAACAAAATGTGTGCAATAACTCTGTTGCTCTTTCCCCATCAGGCCATTAATTGAACATGTGGCCAGAGGGGCCTGTGGCTGGGAGCTGTCAGCTGATCAAAGCTCCCAGCCAAGGAAGCATGTGTACCCCTAAGCCCAGGAGATCCCATCTGACACTGGCTCCCAGCCGTAGGAGCACATGTCCCTGCAGCTGGAAGCTCCATCAGCTGACAGGGGTCCCAGCTGTAGGTGTGCCCCATGCATGCCCATGGCTGGGATTCTGCAGCTGATGTGAGTTCCCCCACATCATGGTGTTCCAGGCACAAACACAGCTGGGAGACTGCAGCTGATGCAGACTTCCAGCTATGGGGCCATTCCAGGCAACCCTATGGTCTCCCAGACCCAGGTGTGCCTGGACTGCCCTCATGGCTGGAAGACCATATCAGCTGCAGTCTCCTAGCCTCAGGGGTGCCTGGACTGCCCTGACAGCTGGGAACCCTGTGTCACGGGATGGCATCTCCAGGGATGGCCAGGATACCCCTAGGATTCCTTGAACACGCCAATCCTGCCCAACAGGCACCTGCTTTCTTTCCTGCCACATCTTGTTGCAACTATAATAAATAGGGAGGCCACCATCAAATTTGTATTTTGGGCATGGTCCTGCTGGACCCCACTGAACCCTGTGGGTTCTCAGACCCCTTTTGGGTCCCACTCCAAAATGGATGCCTCTTGAGACACCCTCAGCCTTATGGGGCTAGATATGTAGCTCCAAACCACCCCTTTGCCATCTGCAAGGCTTGGGGCATGGTATTCACATGTTGTCCCACCCAGGCCTTAGTTTAGCTTGGCCTCTGGTTATCACTGGGCTCTCCACAACCCCGTGTCTCTCAGCGCCCCTTGGCGCTGTGGTCTGTTCACCCTAAATACTGCACCCACACTGGCACTGGGGTCCCCATGCTGCAAGACCTCCTCCTTCCCCAGTAGCCTCAGCTCAATCGTCCAGTTTACAAACAGAAATCAAAATATGAGCCCCTGGGCTATAACATAACCCAAGCAGCTCAGGGTGTGCTCTGCCCCTTTAAACAAATCACCCTTCCCCCCAGCACTACATGCCTTGTAGGCCAGGTGTCTGGTAAAGTCCTTTAGTCTTACCAGGAGCAGAACAGGCAGTCACACCTCTTCACTTAGCTTCCTCTAGGAGAGCTCCTTCCCCCTTGGCTGCTGGCAGAGAACTGACCCTCTGGTCCCAGCCCTGGGGTTTGTAGATGCCCCAGACCCTGCCTCTTCCGGTCAGCTGACTGCCTGCAGGTGCAGGCTAATTCCCTCATTGCTGCTGCCATGGTAACTTGCAGCTGGGGGGTTCCTGACTGACTGACTGCTAGGGCTCTCTCCCTAGGCAGTTTCTGCCCTTAAAGGAGCAGGCACCTTAGTGCTCTGTGATACCTGGTCACCTGAGGGGATTCCTAGCCACAGGAGTTTGTTACTTGCCAGTGCAGGGGGAGCCTGGTATTGTGATTGCAGGCTCTCCCTGCACCGGCAATAAGGCATGATGGGATCTGATTTGCAATCCCACTGTCATGCCTCCTGTTATGGACATGTGATGTGGCAAGAGGTACGTTTGTATGAATCACACATCAGATCCCATCACACCTGTACACCTAGAGGGGCCTTCATTGTAAGGCATTTTCTACAACATGTGAAGGTGCAGACAGAAGTGCAGCTCCCCGCTGTAACTCAGCACACTTTTCAGGAAGCATTTTGAGTTACAATGGCGCCCTGGACCAAACAGGATTTCACTGTTGGTTCCAGGGGGAAGGGGAATCTAGCTGTTGGCTGCCAGCCTGCAGCAGGTTTCCCCTAGCAGTGCTCCCTCCTCCCTCCCAGCCTATACTGCTTTCAGAATGGGAAGGGGGAAAGGGAGCAGAGGGAGCTTATTTTAGGGGTTCCCCAACTTTCTCTGGAGGATGGGGTGGGTGTATTGGAACCCCCCCCCACCTGGTGGGCAGCTCCAATACCCCCACCCCACCCTCCACCAGGGGCCGAAAATAAAACCTGAAATCCCTACACTTCCTTTCCCACCTCCCATTCTGAAAACAGCTCAGAGCCTGGCAGGCAGGCCAACAGAAGTTGCAGAAGACACTATATTTTGAAACATCTTCATCTGAACCCTTCATCTTCATCTGAAAACCTTCAGATTTTCACCTGATTGGCAATTTTTGAAGTGGTGTGCAGCTGTGCACTGGTGTTCAGTCGCAGCTATAGACCACCTTCTGTGGCCAGACTGGATGAAAGTTGTCACTTCTGTCTGTGCCCTGAATTATTTCAGAGGCTCTTTATCCTCTCCACAGTTCTTCTTAAAATGTGGACACCAGAGATGTACTCAGTATATAAATATTGGTTAATACCACATGTATTGTATATCTTGCAGCATCTTAGAGCAGTGGTTTCCTAATTATAAACTTCATAATGAAAGAAGGGAAATAGTAAAGGCATGATGAGAAAGAGAGTTAGTCGTAATAGATGCAATGAAGCTGTTCACCTATTAAGAGGTACAGAGGAAACCATCCTGGAACACTAGCAGTCACAAAACTGTGGGCAGACAGGACAACAGAGACAAGCTCAGACTGACGGAAACATATGAGAAAACATTCTTTTCCAGATCCCAATGACAAGTTATTTATCCCTCTGTTTATGTGCAAGTTATAGTGTTCCTTTTTGTTTCCATAAACCATTAATACTGTACTTGACATTGTCTGTGTTGGGTGGGAGAGAGAGAGCTCTCTGATCGTTTCAATAACATCCAATGATTTTATGTGACACTCTGCAAGTGTCACATAAGCATTATGTAATGGCAGCTCTGTCAGTTAGAATTATAGTCAGCCATAGTCTTGGATCTTCATGTACCCAAGAGAGGTAAGTGGTGCCGCTGTTCAGAAGAGGAAAGGGAGGGGGGAAATCACAGTTATTGGTCCCCAAATTATAGTTGGCTTTGAAACAGCAATATCTGAGTCCAACTGCTCTTTGGGTGGGTATTGTAGCACATTTGTTATGAGCCACTAGAAGGGTATAGGGTAGTGCAGAGAGAAAGAGCTGATTAAAAAATAATTAGAACCAGTGATCTGCAAAACCGCATGTGAGGTTGGCTAGTAACTGCAAATGAATAACTGGGTCCATACAAGCGCTATTTTCATTCACTTTCTGAGGATTTTATGATATTTTCTTAAATGCTATTCATACCTGCCAGCCTAGTTTCTTTCACTTCATTTTGGTTATATTTAAGGTCTATTGAGCAGTCGCAGGGCCTCACTAATGTATCAGAGATCACAATGGACCAACATGCAGTACTGGCACGTAAAATCAGTGCTAAGCATGCAGATTTCTTAGGGAGGGTGTGTTCAGTTTAATGGAAGAGAATGTAACCATGGAAAAATATTCTTCAGTATTCCATCATTAAGGGAAGTGCTTTAGAACAGCTGTAAAATTAGTAGACAGGAAATTCTCTCTTCATGATCTATGAGATCTTCAATCTATATTATACTAACCTTTGTAACAACATCTAATTGTATAATGGAAAGGCCTTGTTTGTTAATTTTATAGCATGGTAATTTACAAGTGAGAGTAAATTGCTTGAAAGCAAGTTCAGGATCATCAGATGTAGCTATAACAAACTGAATAGCTGCAAAGACTATGGAAAAGGTACCAGCTCCAAAAATTACATATTGCCATGCAGCAGCCTATCAAGAGAGTAGTTGTTGAAAGTGGATTTAGAAGAGGCTAATTTTTTGCCATAGGGGTCAAAGTACCACAAAGCGGTGGTCAGCAACCAGTGGAAAAAATGGTGAAAACTACAATCATAATGGAAATAAAAGCCCACTAAAAGCCAAAAAAGAAAGTGTTCGGTTGCTATGAGGTTGTGCTTTCTCACCACTGTGACATTTTCTAGGCTGTCAAACTCATAACATTTTGTGGGTGGCAAAATGATGTCATTTTATTCAACAGCTTGTAGTAATTTCCACTCCCAACCCTTCATGAGAGGTACAAATTACAGAAGAAAGTGGGATATAAGCTTACAGATGGCAGTATCACTTTTCTTTTCCATTGAGATCACAATATCCTCCTTTCTAGCAGAATGACAATTGTGCTGTCACTAAAATTACATAATACTATGTCCCCAAGGGGTCATAGTTTAGGATTCAAGGGACAGCTGTCAAAATAAAATACACTGTATTTTGGCCTTTCAAAATCTTTTTGGGACCTACACATGTTTTTTTCTTTTTTTTTAAGTAACTGTGGCTTGCAGGGAAAGTTAAAAGTGAAACACAAATTGCAATTCTACATGCAAATGGCAAGTTATATAATACACAGTGCCAGATACCACACTAATATAAATAGTGTTTCCTATGAATTATTGGGGCCAAATTCAGGATTGATGTAAGTGGCACAACTCTACAGATATCAACAGGTTTATACAAGATTATAAAGCCATCTATGATGTAGTGGGAGTTCTTCTGGTTATAGATTTTGTCTATTTTTTGAAGTCTGATAAACTGTCATATTTAGTCACTGGTGTACTAGTTCTGAGGGTTTGTCACTTGCTGTGAAGAAACTTTAAATCAAAGAAAATTAAGTACAGTTATTTGAAACTGATTAGAATTGAAAAAAAACCTGGGAGAGGTTAAGGGAAAAGGCATAGTTTTTTCTCAGTCAAGGAGGATATTCAACATGGTGAAACAGGAATTAGTGGGAAGGAAAATGTCTCAGTGTTGGTAAGTCAAATAGGTGTTCACTTTTCTGTTTCAGACTTTAACAAAACAATGTGATTTATAAGCAGGATCTAGAGCAACTGGATTCTTTTTTAAAAATAGGATACAAATTGTGAATCACTAATTTTTCCCACTATGTTTTTTGGACAGAAGCATTGAATTAAATGTTTCTAAACATTGAAAACAAATCAGAAGTCTTAAACAGACTTTTGAGATGAAGACCTTCATGTGTTACTAAGTCAGTGGGATAACAGACAAGGTAATCTATTCTTCAAGGGCTCAGGAACCTCTGTCTGTTATGTCTATCCACTTTCAAATACCAGCATCTGTTAATATCAAAAACTAAGGCAATGTCAAGTAAGTAATCAGGAACAGGTGAACCATTAAGAAAATATAATCCTGACTTTTAGTGAAGCCCTTGATAACTTTAAAAAACAAACAAAGTGAGGAATGAGAGGTATAGAAAAAATATAACCAGCCAGTTAAGAAGAATGAAAAAAATAGAGTACACAGAATAGTGGTGCTCAACCATTTTCCCTGGCAGTGACCAGTGCAGTGCCCCAAGGCTATGTCCTTGGACCCATATTGTTTAACATTTTCATTAATGATGTGGACATTGGAGTCATAGGTGGACTGGCCAAGTTCACTGATGACACCAAACTTTGGGGCAAAGCATCCACACCAGAAGACAGGAGGGTGATCCAGGCTGACCTGGACAGGCTCAGCAAATGGGCGGACGAGAACCTGATGGTGTTTAACACCAAAAAATGCAAGGTTCTCAACCTTGGGAGATAAAACTTGCAGCATCCTCATAGGCTCGGCAGTGCTGCACTGGCTAGCACTATAGAAGAAAGAGACTTGGGGGTCATCACTGACCACAAGATGAACATGAGCCTGCAGTGTGATGCTGCAGCTACTAAAGCAACCAAAATGCTGGCTTGCATCCATAGATGCTTCTCAAGCAAATCCCGGGACGTCATTCTCCCCTTGTACTCGGCCTTGGTGAGTCCACAGCTGGAGTACTGTGTCCAGTTTTGGGCTGCACAATTCTAAAAGTATGTGGAGAAGCTTGAGAGAGTCCAGAGGAGAGCCACACGCATGATCAGAGGTCAGGAAAACAGACCTTACGGCGACAGGCTGAGAGCTACGGGGCTCTTTAGCCTAGAAAAGCACAGACTCGGGGGTGATCTGATGGCCACCTATAAGTTTATCGGGGTGACCACCAGTATCTGGGGGAACTCTTGTTCACCAGAGCGCCCCAAGGGATGATGAGGTCAAATGGTTATAAACACCAGCAAGACCGTTTCAGGGTGGACGTAAGGAAGAATTTCTTTACTGTCCGAGCCCCCAAGGTCTGGAACAGTTTGCCATCAGAGGTGGTTCAAGCACTTACTCTGAACGCCTTCAAGAGCAAATTGGATGCTTATCTTGCTGGGATCCTATGACCCCAGCTGACTTCCTGCCCTTCGCGCAGGGGGGCTGAATTCGATGATCTTCTGAGGTCCCTTCCAGCCCTAATGTCTATGAAATCTATGAAGTCTATGAAATCTCTGGAGGCTTAAGGAAACTGTAGCAAGGAGTTAGTCATGATGGACTGCTTTGAATCAATGTGACTTAAACAATTTTAATCTTGCTTTAAAGCAGCATGTGTTGATCTTGTGTTGTATTTGTCCTGAAAAGAGATAAAACATCTTCCTAAAGGAAGTTTCATTCTCACTAGCTGGCTTAATTTGGGATTTTTTTTATTTTTATTTTTTGGTAACCTGGGTTATTTACAACATCTCTATGGTTTTATTTGTAGTTTAACTTTTTATATGTAGTTTAACTTACTTTTACTCAGGTACTTAATTGTTATGCTTTTCTCATGTGTTATAAAATAGTAAGTGATTTTTATTAATTTTTAAAGGTTTAATTTTTTACTTGTCAAGCTGCATTTACTTGGAAATTTGAAAACAGTTAAAATATATAAAATGCTTAAAATGTATAAAATGGTAGTTTAATTTTATTTTTTATTAGTTAAATACAATTACTTTAAATGCACTGGGTATATGTGGGAAAACTATATCAAAATATTTTTTTATTTAAAACTAATTGGTTTATTAAATAGTGGAGGTATTATTGATCAATAACAAACTGAACTGATTGAATCTGGTCACCATGGTCCTTGGGGATTCAAGCCCATCTGTTAGGTGTGTAAATGGACTTGGACATCTGCAAACAATTCTATTCTACCTTGCTCAAGTCCCTGAAAAATACTTACTGCAAAACTAAGTGGAGGAGGGGAGGGGTTCTCCTGCTCCTTATTACTTGTTTATGGTTCAGTTTTAAGAATAAGCTGACTGTCAGTTATAAAAAGTAGTGGCATTGATGCATTTTAAGGGGTTTGGATAGAGAGGAATGTAAATGCACTAAGTTCACTTATCCATATCATAGGTGGACTAGAATATAGCTCTATATAGCTCTTCATGATGTTAGAACTAGTAGGAGTAATCCTCTTGTGCTTCATATTTATTCATTGATTAGAAAATGAAAGCAAGTTTTCATACTTTTAATTTATTTTTTGTCAAACTATGGTTCTAGGTCTTTAAACAATGGTCTCCATCAATTAACTAATGGTTCATTAATTAATGGTCCCCATCAATTAAAGTTCATGATTAACTTTATTTAAAACTTAAGCCATAAACTTGTGCCTCTTGAACATTCAATTTAATTTAAATCATTTTAATAGATGAATGTATAGTATGCCTTTACATAGGTGGTCAATTTCCATGTTTGATTTTAAATAGGTTTATTTTCCGAAAGAAGACTCATTTGAATTAAGTTAATAATAATAAATACCATCATCCTTATAATAGCAGTAACTCCAATGCTGATTCTAAGATACATATGCATGTCTTAGTCCCATGCTTCAAGGCTCCAACCTAAAGTTAGGAGAAGTGACCAGAGACAGCTCTTCCTATAAGAGGGAATCTATTCTGTGAGCAAGTTAGGTGGAGGATACTTACAGAGTAGGGCTGTGCGAAATGGCACCGTTCCGCTTCGCCTTGAGTTTTGATGGTTCGATGGAACAGCATTTCGTTTCGAATTTCATTTTGATTCAAAACAGCTGTTCCGTTCTGTTCCATTGAAACAGAAAGGCTGTTTTGACGCTGTTTTGACATTTTGCTAGATCACGTTGAGGACAGGAAGTCAGCCCAGCTGGGCTGAGTTTGTTTTCCCAGCAGTATGGTCGAAACATTTTGGCTAGCCTCATTTTGTTTTGAGGCTGTTTCGCAGCCCTTTGTTTCAATTTTGCACTCGAAACAGTGTCGAAACGAAATGGTGGGTGAAATTTTGCACAGCCCTATTGCAGAGAACAGAAGACACTTTAGCTGGACAGGGCTTTAGGAAAGAGATTTGGGAAAGAGGGTGGTTTGAAAGACAGTATTGTAATTGATATTTAATACATAATTTAAGTAACATAATATTCTTCTGTTTTGTTAATTCATTTGATTTGAGGCAGATGTGGCCTTTTTCAAAAGGTTTGGTGCTTGTGGAGGTTGTCAGGCACAAGCCAGTTTTCCAGGTGAAGGGAATATGTCATAGAGTCATAGGGTACAAAGTTGTCACTCACAGCCAGACCTGCTGGGACATAGAAAGCAGCCTGATCTCAGGGAGCAAAGAGGCATTTCTTGCATGTACTGGGAACCCAATCCTGTCAGGAGCAGAGTAGCAATAAGTCTTCTGGAGATCAGCCTCACCACAAGGGAGCAGACACTCTCTAACACACCCAAGAAGATGACCTTCGAAATGAAACCTGTAGGGTGTGGATGCGTTCCTGGTGCGAGTGTGGTCTGGGGGGAAAACCAAGCTTGATGGTGTCATTGCAAAGAAATAAAATCGGTGACTTGAAAATAAGGGACTGAAATCCTGTGGCTGCAGAGTGCTCTTGATGGTTGAGGAGTTTGCATACGAGTCTAAATATGTCAATCAATGGTGAACCCAAGAGGAAAACAGGTGCCAACATACAACTGTGGGGTCAGAATAAGGGCTCATATTTGGCTCACCTGATATATGGTGCATTTCATTCAAATGTAATTTCCATGGTTAAATTATAGGAACAATTCAGTTGTGTCTCCTGTGCTGCTTCTTGCATTAATTACATGTAGCAGTTTAGTACCACACAGCCATACTGACAACGTAGTCTTGTTTGAATATAGAAGCTACATCAGCTGAACCAAAATGATTTAAAAAAATCTAGTTAGACTCAAATTGCTGCAGCATTTTCATGCAGATAAAGCTGAATGAGAGTCAAGAATGGAAAGGTGTCAAGCTAATTTTAGCAAAATGAGTGTTGATGCAGAAATAAAAAACTAGAAGATAAGACTAAGGCTGAGAATTAAGTGAACTGGGGTTTTGTTTGTTGTTTTGTTGCCTGCATGTGTGACCTCTGTGTAGACATGCCTTTGGCCATATAGCTCAATCTCTTTGCTCCTCTGTGTTCTGATCTGTGAAATGGTGATAGTTAACAATTTAACAGGGGTGTTGTGAACCTGCATTTGTCAATGTTTGTAAAGTGCTTTTAAATCCTTGAATGGATAACACTTTGGAGTCTAAAATAGTATACTGTATTTAAATTGTAGTAGAATTTAAATTGTTATAATTTAGTGGAGAATGCTGTCTTGTAATCAAAGGCTGTATTTTCAAGCAAAATTACCTTTCTGTCAGCAAGAATCATTTTTGAAACAGAGGCATCTGTGTAGGAAAAAGAAAATGTTATGCTTTTGTTCTACAGAAACAGCCAGAAGAAGCCAGTTTACCTTTAAAAAATCCACTTTTACCATATAGCTGATTTTTCATCATTAATCTTACTGATGCATAAAAGAGGAAGTAATACAAATCACAAACACAGAGTTAATTTCAATTCCAGGATCAGTAGATTGCAATAGTGATTTTGAGCAAAAAAGGTTCAGTCAAGGTGTCATACATGTCAAAAGTATGATCTAAAAGGAATTTAAATTCAGCCCATTCTGAACTCAGAATATCAGGTTTGAAAGAAAAACATAGAAACCTATAGTTTGCTCTTTTCTGGAACAAAAGTATAGGATGAGGAAATTTACATGCACATCCCCACACCTCATCTATCAGATCCCTGCTTTCTCCTCTCTGAGAAAGGAGGAGGTAGTATTGAGTGAGCCTGTCAAAACCTGTGTTGGCCAGGTCTGCAGACAAGCATACATGGATCACTGAATTGTGAACTCACTTAAAATATCTTCTCTGCCCTCAGTGAGGATAATTTATAGCAATAGGAAACAAAGTTTTCCACTCTCCTGTGTCCCTTCTGTTGTCTTGACTTGTAAGATGTTTGCGTGTCAGGGCCAGACAGCTGGAAAACTGCAAGGGACCAGATCCTTGTTGTGGCAGTGCAGCTCTGGCCTGTTCCCTGAGGCGTGCATGCCAAACAAAATGCCTTAATTTGCCATGCTCTGGCATATGTGCCAGGGGTTGTCTACCCTTGGGTTACTGTATTTTCCAGGCCTGTCTTCCCCATGTAGAGCTGGCAGGGGTGTGTGCACTGGGGGGACACAATGTATCACCTTGCTTGCCCATATGACAGCTTATTGCAATGATAAGCTTGACTGCTATGGGACTAAAGGCCCTTCCAAAGCCAATTCCTGGCAGGTTAATGTGAAAGTGAAATGAAGCCTTCCAACACCGGGGGCCTTATCATGGACAGTGACTGAATTGTGCTGGGTGCCAGTGAGGTGGCACCAGCATCCTAAAAATATAAGAATTGCCATTTACTGGGTCAGCTCCTAAGTCTACTTTGCCCAGTCTCCTGTGTCACCTAGTGCCTACCTCAAGTGCAGCCCCTCTTCTGCCTCTTCCAGAACCTCCTGTCAGGGGTGATGGGTAGGGGATGCAAGTGCAACCCTGTCAGGCTGCACACCCTGTTTAGCCAGCAGGCGGGGGGGCAGGTGGGAGCACCAGTGCCCCCCCTGCAAGCGCTGGCTGGGGAGTGGGGCCGTCAGCAGAAGTGGACTCCCCCCAGGTCAGTGGGATTGGCTGCCAGGGGACCCCCCACCCCTGGTCTCTGACTGGTGTCAGAGGGGGCACGTGCCTCCCCCTTCCCTCCCCCACCCCATCTCAAGAGGCACCAGACACTGATGCCTCCTGATGAGGTTCTGTCTGCACTTCTCCCTGCACCTTTTGTTATGCACTCTTATCTGTGTCTCCACCAAGCCCTGGGTCAATCTCCTCCTGGCTCCAGCCAAGCTGGCCATCTACAAGACCAGGAAGGAGGCTTTGGCCAGGGGAATCCAGGTGAGTGTGGGCTGTCTTCCTGTCATTTCTCTGCTCACATCTCTGGAGTTTCACTCGTCAGCATCCACAGGCTCTCTCAGCAGATTTGGGGGTCAGCAGGCATGGGCTGGCGCACTCTGCTTGGTGTCCCCTTTTGGATCCTTTGTCTTATCACCTCCTCCAGTTTAGCTATGTGGGTAGGCCAGATTAATCTAGCACCTCTTTGTGATAGTCCAGGCTGACAAAACCTGACTTCGCTGCAGGACTTGGCCTAGATGAATTTGCTAGAGATCCCAAGAGTCCAGGAATCATTATGAGGTGATAATAATGCTTTCACTTGTAGAAGCCCAGAATTCTCTGAAACCTCATTCTCCTTCCAGTTTTCTTCTGTGTCCCAAGCAATCAGCTGATATGCATCCATTGGCCTCCCTTCCTAAGGGCAGCTTACAATAATTCGTGATGTACCTAAACCCATGATTTCATGGCCCATCAAATAGGCCCAAGTCACACAGTAGCAGAGAGCAGGTGCTGAAAGGGAAAGCAAACTGGTCTAGGGGTTTTACCCCCCATTCCTCTCTCCCACACAGCCTCCAGCACTGAAGGTCTAGGAAGTTCTGATTCAGAGGCCGTATCCCCGACCTCCACAATTAGTAGCTTCTGCTGCTTCCTTTCCTCCAAGAATTTGCCCAATCCCATTTTGATCAGCTCAATGGCCAGCTCCCTGACGCATCACGTGGCAACGAGGTCCACATTAGACCAAAACACTGTGGGCACAAGAGCTCCCTGTTGTCTGATTTAAACTCACTGCCCTCTAGTTCCATTGTGAGCC
The DNA here is from genome assembly GCF_052110815.1 of Crocodylus siamensis. Lineage (NCBI taxonomy): Eukaryota > Metazoa > Chordata > Crocodylia > Crocodylidae > Crocodylus > Crocodylus siamensis. The sequence continues at coordinate 128,434,902 of NC_143397.1, read as the reverse complement.
CTGGTTCTGGTCTCATGAGAGACCGTCAAGAACAATCCCCTCTGTTGGGGACTCTCCTCCACCCCCATTTAGTCTTTTGTAAACCCTTTGCCTGTCCCCCCTCAAGCCCTTCTTGTCTAAACCGAGGCCAGGCCCGGGCCGCTCTGCTGACAGGGAAGCCCCTCCAGAGCTTGAACCCTGCTCCTAGCTCTTCTGCAGGTCCACACCCAGAGCCGGATGGGCCCAGCGTTGCCAGGTCTTAAACAGGAAATCATTGTATTGGAAGCTCAAAATGCTGAAAAACTACTGTATGCTGAAAAAAAACCCCAATAAGTCTTCTAATTTATTTTTTATTGCTCACTAAGTCACCAGCGAGGGAGTGAAAACTGGGTCATCCATAGGCGACACATGGCTCCTGAGGCTGTGGGGGCACGGCGGCCACCCGCCAGTTTTGGTGGGGGTGTGTTGGTGGCCAGCAGGGTCGGACCGCCTGCAGGCAGCAGTGCAGGTGTCGGCAGCGATGGTGGCCATGGGGACTGTCCACAAGCAGCTGCGGTGGTGCTGGTGGGGGTGAGCGGGTGTCCTCCCGTGGCTGGAAGTGCCAGCAGGACTTCTCCGAGGGGCACCAGCGCTCCCAGCGGGGGCACCCCTTGCGTGTTGCCTTTGGGGCCACCCAAGCTGAAGCATTTCTTTATGCGGAGGCAAGCGAGGATCTTGCGAGGTCCCTTCCAGCCCCACTGCCTATGAAGCAGTCACAAAAGGGCGCTGAGGGCAAGCCCCAAAGTCAGTTCAGAGAGCGACCGGGCTTTCCGTAACGCCGCCCCAGCGACCTGCCTCAACACGCCCCGCGCTCGCGGAGCCTTCTCCCTCCCACCAGCCGCACGAGGGGGGAAACGAGGAGCGCGGACACGCGCTCACAGGAGGAGCCGGGAAGCGGGACAGGCGGCGGCGGCCCCTCCCCGGCGCCCTCTGACCCGCGGGAGGCGGGGGCTGCGGCGAGGCCGGCTCTGGCTTGCGCGCCGAGGGAGGAAAGCGCCGCTATGGCCCCACGCTGCCCCGGCCCGTTCCCGGTCCCGGTCCCGGTCCCGCTGCTGCTGCTGCTGCTGCTGCGCGGGGCCCCGGCGCGGGCCGAGCCCGGCGTCCCAGAGGAGGCGGCGGCGGGCTTAGACCCGCACTCCCGGCACGTCTACAGCGCCGACATGCTCCGGCACGGCGCGCGCAGCGCCCCGCACTTCGTCATGTTCTTCGCCCCTTGGTAACCGCGGGCGGGCGGGGGGCGGCGCCTCCCCTCCCCTCCCCCTCCCCGCTGACGTGGCCGGGCCGCGCGGGGGTGGGGGCGGCGGCGGCTCAGCTCCTGCAAACGGGGCTGGGGCTGGGGCGGGGGGTGCGCCTGCATATGGGTACGCGCGTGCATGGGTATACACGTACGCTATGCATCCCCGTCAAAGAAGAAGGGTGGGAGAAAAGAGGAAGGGAGGAAGTGGGGGGATGGAGGCTAGGTCCCGCGGGTATGCAAGTGACTTATGAGCCCAGTCTTTGCCTTGGACAGTCTGCTGCGGCGGGGGCAGGAAAGTGACAACTGGACACGATAGGTCCTCGTTTGCTGGCCGCGTGCCGCTGGTCAAAGGCCAGTGCTCTGCTTGGGACCGATGACCTCCAGGATGGACGGTCACGAGCGATTTGCTTCCACGACCCTGGGTCGGTGCTGCAACTCTTCAGGGACATATTTAAGGTGTCCTTGTGCCGCTGCTTTGCAAAAGCATACTCCATTTAACAGCTCTCCATAGGAGATTTTCTTTGGCAGGCGAGTGTCGGGCATCCTCGACAGGTGGCTGGCCCAACTGAGCTGTGCCAGTTTCAGAAGGGTGTGGATACCAGTATCCACGTAGATCTATGTATATGTAGCACTTACACATGTATATATCCATTCACAAGTGCATGTATACATAAGCGTCTATATATGCAGGTGCGCACACCTCCTTCCCGCACACCTTTTTCAGGTGTAAGAGTGAAGTGTGCCACCAGCCTTAATCCAGAGAAAAGTGTGTCATGGATAATATGCAAGTAGGATTTACGCAGTGGCATCCAAGATTTTGGCCCCATGGGGGAGATGAGCTGTGCTGGTCTGGTCCACAGGCTGGATGGAGGTAGGGGGCTTGGAAATTTGGCAGGGGGGCAGCAGTGGCTGTGTTGATTGTCACCACTCCCCACTGCCAAATTTCTGGACCCGTGGGGAACCCTGCAGCCTGGATGACGTGGCTTCATAAGCCACATCTGATATTAATCAAGCATCATTTTCCATAATGTGCTTTTGCTGCTGCACGGCAACACACCCTTAGGGAATCACCTACCTGGGGGATTTATTTGCCAGGCACTGATGGAGCTTGTGAGCTTTCCTCCCCCCGCCAGCCTTGCCAGATGGAGCTGTGGTGCACGTGGCACCATCACTTCCAAGGGCAGCTGGCATGGTGCTGAGAGTGTTTTAGCCATTGGGGACATGTAAACTCCAATCCCAAGGTGCCACTGTGTGTCGCAGGACAAGTCATATCAGAGTCCAGTTTGGAGGTGGTTGAGCAGCTGCTGTCATCTTGGATTTGCCTCTGGGATTGACACCCCTGAAAACCAGCCCCTCAGCTTTCCTGTGTCTCTCTTTACTCACTAGACCAGCGATTCTCACCCAGGATGATGCCAGGTGGTTTGAAGGGTGCTGTGAGGTGTGAGAAGATAAGTGAGGTGTTAGGAGATATGCAGATAACTAGGTACCTAAGTGCAAGGTCAGACTTGTTCATGCCTGGACGATCCCTCATCCCTACTGCCAAGCTTGTCTGTAAGGAAACAGTCACTGTAATTTAGACAGGCAAGGTTCTTTGGGTACATGTTATATTTTTTATTAGACCAACTGAGTAGCTGGGGCAAAAAGTTGTTTGTAAGTTTTTGGGCGCAATCACTATAATCTATAAATTAGTTTTTAAAATTAATATTGTTAAAATTTAAATTGTGAACATTTTAATATTGTTAAAATTTAAATTGTGAATTGACTGGGTGCCAGTCAATTCACAAAAGTTATGGAGCAGTGCCTTGAATCCTAAAGGTTAAGGGTGAGTAATGCCTCCCTCACTGTTGCCTTGAAGGGCTATTAATGTTTGTGAACCAGGTTGAGAATGTTATGGAAGTGACATGTTACTAGCCTGCCTTGTCTGAGTGCCTTCAATGGGATGCCCACATCTGCTTTTGATTTTGGACTTGCTGGGTATTAATATTTGATTGGCTTAGCCAGTCACCTATTTGCAGTTCTCTGGCTGCTGTTTGCAGTTAGCTACCATGCTGAGTTTGGAGTGAGCCCTCCCCTGAACTCAGTATAGCTCTCCTTAAGTGCAGGGAGGGGTTTCCCATGCTGACCTTGCTTCAGGTCTCAGGAGACCTTGTGTCTGAGCCAAACTTCTCTCTCCCTTTGTGCAATGGATCCTCATCATAATTGTGATCTGTGCTGTTCCTCATAACTGGGATAAAAGAGGCTGGAAAGGGACAGACAGTGCAGAGGTTGTCTCAACTCTGTAGTGGAATATTTGGAGGTAGTTTTATCTCATGACTCACCCCAGGCCTCTCTTGGTTTAATGTTTTTTGTCTTGAGTTTTTGACATGTCACACATCAAAGAGCCTTTTTTCTCAAAAAATGAGTAATGAATTTGGATCATCCTTTGCATATGAATGTTTTAGCAGACATTCCCAAACACATTCGTGGAAGAAGCCACCAGTTACAGAAACAAAGTGATGCGTCAGATTTCACAAAAAAAGTGACTCTAAAGGCTAAGGTCTTGGAAAGTTCATAAATTCTGGATTCCAGTTTCTTTAATGTTTGCTAATTTGGTTCTGTAGGATGTCATCGTTTCACTTATTCAAAGAGACTTCACCTTTGGAGATCATATGAAACCAATATTCATTTTGACAGTTGCCCCAAGTCAGTAGGCATCTGCTTCTCAGATCAAATGTCCCTTTTCATGTAGTTTTATTGCTAGATCATAGGTTCTCCAGTTTTTCCATAGCAGAATCCTCTTCCAGCTTAGCTATATGGGTAGGGCAGATTAATCTGAACTCTAACACCTCTTCGTGATACTCCAGGCTGACAAAACCTAACTTTTCTGCAGGACTTGGCATAGATGAATTTGCTAGAGATCCCATGAGTGAGATTCCAGGAATCATTATGAGGTGATCATAATGCTAGCCCCCAACAGCTTTCACTTGTAGAAGCCCAGATTTCTTTCTTTTCATGTCACTGAGGCTGGGGACAGATGTTGCATTTATTCCTGGATAAGGTGTGCCTTTGTTTATCCTGGAACAAAAATATCCCAGGACTGGCATGTTCACAGATCATCCTTCTAATCAGGGTTTAGCGAGTGGCTAAATGTAGTGCTGCTTTTCTGCTGTTGATTCAGTGATGCTCTCCCAGGATAACTGTACAAATGTACTTTGTAGTATCCCGGAATAAACTGTTACCACCCTTTATGTGGAAAAAAATTTTTTTGGATTTATCCCAGGATAAAGGACTTGGGTATCCGTACCTTGCACTTTGTCCCTGGATACCTGTGATGTCTGTTTGCAGCCTGAGATTGGGCAGTACTGTTGCTGGTAATGATGATTAGCACTTTTCTCTTCATTACTGGATCTTGAAGAACTTGAAAAAGCTATTACAAATTATGCTTATTTTACACAATTAGACAACCTCTTGGTGCATCAGGTTATTTTCTCCCAGTTGCAAAGGATTGCAGAAGTAGATCTCAGAATACATTCATGTCTCCTTCCTCCCAGTGTGGTATGCCTTCTATTGGTGGTTGTCTGACACCTGGATGAGACATCTGGCTTAGACTTGTTCAGAATAAGACAGATGTTTGTCAGCCTGAAAGAGCATCTTAAGGAACTAGAAGAAGTTGACCTCGTTCTCTGTTTGAGAATGTCATCCTGCCTACCATGAAAATGATTCACAATCTCTGAACATTGCTAGAGTAATTTCTTTTCCAACATGTCAAAGCATCAGAAGTTAGAAACACCTTTCATCATCAGCATGAGCTGCGATGCTGATTAAGCCAAGCATAGGAATCCATAGGGTCTAAAAATCCACCTTGTTCTTAACTAATGGGATGATTAGTTAAGTGCTCAGCACTATTACTTTCTGCAAGCCTTAAGCTTTTCTTTAACAATTAAAATATTTTTCTCTTCTCTTCAAAACTGTAAAGAAAATTTGTATGGGAAATGAAAATGTAGGATTAGTGTTGTATGGGTCTGCAGAGGGAGTTTCTGGGTCTGCAGAGGGAGTGACCTAATGGTTCTGGTATACATATAGCTGTGCCAAAAATTAGCAAAACTGACTGAATTTCAATTTTATAAGACTAGTTCATACTAGAGAGCAGCACCTACAAAAGGAAGTCCTTAAGCAGGACCCAGCAGCCCTGATAGAAATCCCAGCTGTTAAGTTCACAGTACTTCACAGTACAGATTTTTGCCCCTGGACTTTCTGGTGGGTGTCCACCATCATTGTCCACTTTCCTTCTTGTGTGTGTATCTCTAGCTTTTATCTGTCCAGCAGATTTTTCAAGCATTTTTATATGCCTTTGTCACTTCAGAGCTTGGCTATTGTAATGTGCTCAATCTGGCAGTACTTCTGAAGGCTGTTCAAAAACTTCAATGAGTGTACAAAGCAGCAGCATTTTTTCAGAACATACAGAACTATATCTGATCTCTACCAATTCACTTCAGATGAAATCTGTGGTGCTGGTTGTCTTCTAGGAAGGCCCAACTTGTTTAAGCCCCAGTTATTTCTAACCATTTGTCCCATCATGACACCTGCCTTGTACATTGTGCATGGGCATAGCAGGAATGCTTCTAGGAGCCCTGTCTTAACCATAGATCCTGCTGTAAGACTCTTTTCTGTATTCATGCTTTCTATCATGTGCCAACTTAGGAACTGTGTGAATCTACTTCCTGTTCACTGTCTTTAGTCACTTTAGGATGGTTTGTAAGATATTGGTGTTTATGATCAAGTATACTATACTCCAGGTGCAGTATATCCCTGAACTATGTGGTTTGTGCCTTTTATAAATTGAAATAATTATTTTAAATCAGGGCAGATAAATATCAATGATTTTTTTTTTAATTAAAAATGGACTTTTTATTTAAATCAGATTTTTCTAAAATGTAATTGAGGGTTTTTTTTAAAATAAACCTATATAAAGATTTAATTTAAGATACGTTAAAGCTCAAAGATATCATCATGGAACAGGGATTATAACTTCTAATTATATACTATTTGAGACCATATAATCATGTAACCCTTTTAGAAAAGTTTTATAACTAGGTCACAACAGGACATGGACTGTATTAGGGGCCTAGTCTTATGGGGTTTGCAGAGGCTGCTCTGTAGATTAATAAAGATTAAATAAAACCACTCTACCCAATAGGACTCAGCGCTCAGTCTAGAACAGTGGTTCTCAACCTTTTTTGCACCAGGACCCATTATAAACATTGATGGCCAATACTGACCCAGTGCCCCTCATTCCTGATCCACTGTGCCCTACCCCCAGGCAGGGGCAGGGAGTGGGTCTGTGTAGGGCATGGGGGAGCCCCTCGCAGGCTGGAACTCTGACAGCCTGCAAGGGAAAAGCCATGGTTTCTCACATTTTTCTCATTTTTAAAGTTTGATCAATTTTCGCGACCCTTTCATATATTCTTGCAACCCACTTTTGGATCATGATCCACAGGTTGAGAAACACTGGTCCAGAAGATCTTGTTAATCATCTCTGTGATGATCAGTTTCTGTTCTCAAACTGTGGATTTGCATCTCCAGAGATAATAACATCCTTGTTAACAGCAGTATATGAGAGATAACAGCCATGATTACCTACTCATCAGCCTTCTCCACAAGTTTGTGCACACAGTCAAGCCCATACCTTTCTCTAAAAGTGCAAAATTTCCAGAAGTTAAATGAATAAAGGATATCACACAAGATTGCACTTTTTGTAGAAAACAGTGATTAAATCGAGGCGATTTAAACCAAATCCCCCCTGCTTTAAATTGCTCATAAAATGGTTACAATCAGAAAAAAACCTAAGTTAGAGCATGGATGTCTGTACAATGTGCCTGATGTTCTGGTCAAAGAGTATGTGTGTTTAAACGTGGTCTCTTGTGATATCCTTTGCTATGGCATCTGACCACGTTATCTTTAAAATCAACAATTAGGAAGAAATACACTTCAGAACTGCCAAACTGCTACAGTTTTGGCTTGCCGTCTGGAATTTCGTTAGTGACTGCCTTCTTTGATGCCATACAAAAATGTCATCTGAAGGCCTGAATGAACAGACATCTGGCACAGTTCTCTGAAGGTCACCAAATTCTGTCTCTAATGAACCTGTTGAAGAACAGCATGCCATAGGTGAAGGATCTTTGGCCGACTTGGTGTTGTGCCGTGGGTCTTAGTTTTCACACTGGGAAACAGCGAACAGAAGCATCTGTGTTGCTTTTAACCTTGCCCCCAAAAACAGTGTACAAGGGGAAGAGGCAATTCTGGAAGCCAGCACCCTGACCGTGTAATGATTAATAAGCTATGAATAGGACCTTAACTGAGATTTTTAAATAAATAGCTAGTTGTTGCAGAGCATAGGTCAGCTTATACCATCCTAGCTTACTTAGGAAATGAGCAGCAGCATACTTCACCCACTGAAACTTCTCAGTGGTTTGTGTAGTAGAAAAAAATAGAGTACAGTTCAGAAACCAAGCCTGAAAGCAACAAAGGCACAGGTGAGCATATAAATGCATGGGTTTGAGAAGGCCACGTAATGTTAGAAGGTCTTACATGTTAGGCATATTTCTGATCAGGGTGAATTTGTGGGCTTCTGTGTCCTTACATATTCTGCTATTACATGCTGAGCCAACACTAAAAGCATTTCAGAATTCATGGGAATATCTGACCTGGGGATAATTAAAATCCATTAATGAGTTGTTCTTTCTCAAGGGGAGGATTTTTTGGCTGCAACAGCCACAAATCCCTGCAGCTCCTTTGGTAACGTTTGGAGAAGAGAAGGATAGACGTACAGTACCTTAGTAACAACTCTGTCCTTGTGTCCCTGTGTGCCTTCCACTAAATTCATAGTAGCCTTACTACTTCCACATAAGCCTACTACGCCAGTAAATATCCTGTCACTTTTCAGCCCCCTAAACCACATCCAAATCAATCTCAGCCTTTCTTAGTAATGAGAAATCACGGGATGTGTTCTCTGTGGAGTTTGTACACAACTCTAGCCATTGGCAAGCCTCAGAACTACAGAAGAATCACCTTCTCATCAAATCCAGTCAGTTTTTACAAACACCTGGACCTTCAGCAGTATCCTTAGACACAAGTAATTGATCTCTAGTTGAATCAGTAGCCTAGGCCTAGGATCAATGCATTGTGCTGTCGGGGAGCAGAGGACAAAGATAAAGTTGTCTGAGGATCTGAACTGGTTTCCACACACAGTTCTCTCTTAACCCCAAGCTTTCATTCACTGTATGAGGTGTTAGATCTGTACTGAATGATTTTGCAGTTGAGTTCGCGATCATCCTTCTGTTTGCAGCATTAAAGGGAACTGTGGGGAAACCACAGTCTCTCTATGGTTAAGATTAAGTAAATATTTAAAAGAAAATCTGCTAACTTTAGGACTTGAATACTAACCCGTCACATCATTCAATCATCATTTTGCAAACTTGCAACAGAAATATTTAACTAATCAATAACATTGTCACACATTTAAACTAGCACTTAGCCAGCTCCCAAATGTTATAAGCCATATTTCAGGAGTCTAAATTGCAGTTTTGCTAAATGTGTAATAGACAAGTTCTTTTAATTGCAATTTGTTATAACAGGACCTTATGAAGGGGGGGCAAGCTGCTTTTTAAGTTGAAAGGAAAACATCAGAATATAAAATTTTAGCTTATATATAAAAGGATCATGCTTTGATTATATGCATGGTTGCTTGCGAGCTTTTTAAAGAGCTTGCTTTCTTTAAGGGAGATTGTTTTAAATGGAAGCTTCCTAAATAATGAGACCACTTCCTTTAAAAGAGTAACGTTCCACAAGAACTAGACTTTGCAGGGTTCATCCAGGGCAAACAGAGCTTCATGTTACCCGGCTGAGTATGTTTCTAAGAAATCTCTTGACATTGTTAGAATTTCTCTGAAGAGATGCAACATTAGTTATTAAGATAGGTTAGCATTGGGTCCTCAAAACATGTTTATCATATTTATTATAATAGATTATGTGACAACACCATAATGTACCAACCTGTAGAATAACATACAGTTATAAAGTTTGGGAGCTGGCTAAGTGCTGTTTTAAATGTGCGATGATTTTATTGATTGGTTGAATATTTCTATTTCAAGTTTGACAGACTGCTTTGGGATTCCATGCAGTATGCAAGATGATATGTATAATGAATAATCCTTTAAGAAAGGGAGAAACTTTATAATCATTCTTAAAGTTATTTTAAGTCAAGTTTGCATGTATTTATATTGTTCAATTTTACTGTCTTGACCTTGAAAAATTTCCATGGGTCTGATGAACTTCTAATATTTTGCTTAAACAGAGGTGCCCTTATTAAAAGAGAGTGAGTAAACAACATTATCCCACTACCAGGTACTTATCCCACTACTAGGAGTTTCCAAAATAAAAGCATAAAGAATGCCAGGCATCCTGTTGTAGGGTTCTTATACAGCTGGGCAGTTGAGCACACTTTTTTTCTAATCCATGTTTAATCAAGGCACCCACTCATAGTCTTGAAAAGATTGTCAGTGAAAAAGTACGGGTTGGAGGATAAGAACTGGGTCTGGATTTTTTATGGCTCTTTTGACAAAACCACTGACAAAACTGTACTGCCGTAGTCTTGACTGTATTAACTGTTTCTTAATGTATTCTGATATTTAGATGGAAAGTCTTTGATTTTCAGTCCTCTACGATATTTCAGGCGTGTGAGAACTCCATGTCCATGTTTGCATGTACTTTCCCATACATTCATTTTTTATGTGTGAGGGTAAGAATTGGAAACAGAGCATGCTAACACACACGAGTAAGAATAATGCCTGTTCCAATTTTTAGCATTACTGAAGGTTATTCAGTCTGCTTGCTCATCCTGTCACAGGTGTGGCCACTGTCAACGTCTGCAGCCGACATGGAATGATCTGGCAGACAAATACAACAGCATGGAAACTCCACAGGTCTATGTTGTTAAAGTGGACTGTACTAAAGATACTCCCGTGTGCTCTGAATTTGATATCCGAGGATACCCCACGTGAGTGCAAAAGGATGTGTGCTTATTATTTTTGTTTTATGTATTTCCACAGACCTCTGCCAATTTGCAGTTATGCTTTTAGGTGGTTTCCTTTGGAACTCTTCAGATTCTGGGTGCTAAATTTAAGTTTTTTCACCATGCTGCCAAACAAGATGATATATAGTGTTCTTTTTCTGAACACTGTCTTATATCTTGTAAGATGGTTGTGATTAAACAAAGTCTAAAATTGGCTTGCTTTCTTCTGTAAGAAAACATCTTTCAGGCAGTAACTCAGTATACAAGAGTGAGGTAATAGTTTACAGTTTTCTTGACTATTTAAAAATGTATCAATTATTTAACTGTGTGGGGCATAATGTGTACAGACTTTTGAATGAATCAATCTAAGTTCTTTTAAAAGTGATCAATTATTAGCATGCTGTAAGTATAACAGTGTTAGTGTTCTGTAGACTTCCATACTCCATTTTGCTAATATAAGGCTTGAACGTTACCTTAGAAAGTCACCTAAATCTATTCTCTCTATCCTGTATGGCAAATAAGAAGTCCATATCTTGCTAGCCCAACTGTTGTTGTTTGTACCAGGAGCCAGAATGGACACTGATTTAGACAGCCCTTGAGTACTAGTTACTGTGTATACCCAAATCCAGGACTACTTTGAATTTAAGACAGCCCTCCCATAATTAGGTTTGCTACATGGAAAATGTATACATTTGTTATAATTTTCCATGTAAAAAATCCAGTTAGTGGAAGGTCGTCTTAAATTTATGCCCGTGCTGCTGTGGTGGGGAAAGCAGCACCAAGGAGTCAGACCCTACCCCTTGCCCTCCCTGCTTGGACCCCCCTCCCTCCCTGTGCTTATCCTCCCCTCTCACTTGTCTCCTGCCATGTTGCCCCACTTCTGCTTGGCTTCCCTGCTGCTTAACCCCCTCCCACTCTGCCCACCTCCCATACCCCTTGTCCCCCGCCCCATGCCTGTGCCTGATCTGTGCCTCCTGTTGCTCTTCCCTGTGCCAGCCCCTAGCTCCCTGCGCACCCTCTGCCACTTACTTTCTGCTGCTGCGTTCTGCTCTGTTCTGCCTACTAGGTCAGGGTGGCTAGGATCTGGAACCAACTTCCAAGAGAAGTGGTGCTGGCTCCTACCCTGGGGGTCTTTAAGAGGAGGCTGGATGAACACCTTGCTGGGGTCATTTGACCCCAGTACTCTTTCCTGCCATGGCAGGGGGTCAGACTCAATGATCTGTTCAGGTCTCTTCCGACCCTAGAAACTATGAAACTATGAAGCAGTGGCAGCGGTGGCCCCAGTCTGGCTTTGTCCTGCCTGGCCAGGCAGAAGTAGTAATGGTAGCTTTGGACCTGGCTGCATTGGGGCTGGAAGGGCCACAACTGGAGCAGAAGGTAAGGTGTGGGGAGGCATACGGGGAAGGCAGGCAGCGTAGGCTCCCCCAGGCTTCACATGCAGGTCTTCCCTGCACACCCAGCATCCCACTGTGTAATCTTCTCCAAATTCCCACAGCCGTGGGCTCTCTCCCTTGCTGCATGAGTCACCCAAAACCAAGGCAGGCAGTGGCTCAGCTTTGCTTCAGCTCTGAGCCTGGGGCCAAAGTCAGAGCTGAGCCAGCTTGAATCTAAGACGAGGGTTTCCCCCCCCCTCATGTTGCTTGGGGGAAAATACCTTGTCTTGGCTTGGAGTAAATATGGTAATATGTACAAAATCTTGACGTTCCACCCCATTTCTAGAGACTTAGAGAGAAAGGAGAGCTTTCTCCCTCTCTCTCTCCCTCTCTCTCTCTCTCTCTCTCATTTGAGCTTTTCCCTAGAGTTTTCTATGAAGGAAGAATTTCAGTGTTGGTATGAGGAGGAAGAGAACAATATAATACTCTTTTTTTTGAAGGGTTCTTTTTTCGCTCTGAGGCAAGATCAGTTATTCCTCCTAAACAATCCCTGACACATTTGTCTAACTTGCGGGTGTCCCCCAGGCCAGATCTGCACTGCAAGGAGCTTCTGGGCTGGATCTGGACCTGGTGGGCTGAGCAGTTGTGCATGCCTCTGTTGCTTGTCCCCCTACCACTGACATGTGTGCCAACTGGGGATCTGTAGCGGATAATTGAGTGGCAGATCCCAGCCCCAAATTCCCAGTTGTTCTAGGAGCCCCATGCTACGTAAAATGGTTCCACAAACTGGAGACAGCCTATAAGCCGTACCTTTGACACTCCTGGTTCACCTTGTTCTTAAGAAACTAACGGAGATGTTTCCATAATCTCCATTTAATTTTGAAACAAAATTACTTTAACTGCAAGGAGGTAACAGTTTGGTTGAAAATTGCTAGAAAACTTAGTCTTTACTTGTTAATTATGTGCTGTACATATGGGGAAGATGCATTATTCTTCATACAGACCAGAAGTTGTTTGTTTAGGTTAAGTGGAAATAGCTGAACCTAACCTTAACAGTTGCTACTGTAACTAAAGGCTCACTTAAACTGATTATTTGTTTTCTTTATTTTCTATTCCAAAGCACTCTTCAAAAGTAGTACTTTCTTTCATTTTGTTGCCTTTTTAAGGGAAACTACAAATTTAAAAATTGCATGTCTTTTTGAAGACTTTTTACCTACTGTTGGTATATGCAGTATCCAAGAATGCTATAAATAAAGAAGATAGGGGGATTTTTTCTTAATTGATTTGCATTGTACATTTGACAACACTTTCATATAGCCATTTTCCCAAGCTCTGTAGACTATTCAGAGAGCAACAGAAGAACCATATGTGTACTTGTAAAACCACAGCTCAGCAAGGGCAGGCAGAGTCATTGAAACTAATTTTAACTGGCTTTTTAAAAAAAAAAGAGTAGGTCATAAGTGGATCATTTCCTTTAGAAGTTTCATCATCTAACAAATATGATTTCTAGACTTAAGTTCATCATATATTTAATGGTAAAAGATTAACGTGTGTATGAGTAGAGTTGAAGACTTTTATCAAGTGGTATAAGAAAAGATTGTGTGTCTACACAAAAAAAATGCGGTGGCTGTAAGCATCCATTTTGATGCACTTGTTGATGCTTTTTATCAGCTTGATACTAGATAACAAGTGGCCTCTGGCCAGGGGCATCCATATTTGGCCTGTCTCTAAAAGTACAGAGACATTCCTGGAAAATGAGCCTTGCAGTTTTCTGCTTGCTGAAAGAAATGGCACTTTTCTGGCAGGCTGAAAAATAAGATTCATAGGCATAAACAGTGGTTAATCTCAGACTTTCTAGCATTCCATTCACTGTTGCATATTAATCAAAGGACTCATTTAAATCTTAAATTCAACGTGCTGTTTTTTCTGTTGGAGAATAGGATAATTCAGTTATAGAGCCTGTTCCTACTTTATCAGTCAAATGGATGCCTGATGTTAATGATAGCAGACTAGAGGGTCATTCTGAATATACTTGGAGCTCAGTCATAACGTTAATCACCAAAAAATAAATGCAAAAGGGATTTTTGCTTCAGAAAATATTTTATGCATATCTACTTGAAAAGATTTGCCTCACTTCTTTTTACCATTTTAATTTTTCAGCCTAAAGCTGCTTCAGCCAGGTCAAGAACCTCTGAAATACCAGGGGCCTAGAGACTTCCAGACACTGGAAAACTGGATGCTGCAGAAACTAAATGAGGAACCAGTTGTAAGTAAACAGGAAATATTCCTGTGCTCCAGACACAGACTGAATCTTTGGTCTCATAGGGGTTAGGATTTGCTTTTCAAAAATAAAACCTTGGGAATAGAAACCCATTTGTAATAATAAAATGGAACTGTGTCCAAATAACCATCAGGACAGCAATTACAGTAATGTTGTCTGACTTACCTTTTGTTTCCTCTTCATAAAACCACATGTCACAATGGCATTTCAACTGACATTTAAGATGAGATTTCCTGGTACCTATTTAATTGACAAGTTTAGGTTACAGCAGCTTTGCCTAGACTAGGAAAAGTGGTTTAGCTAATATAAAGTAGTTAAGACCAAAATGAAGACAATACCTTTAGTTCAGTTATAACTGGTCATGCTGTAGTCTAAACGGGGTGTTCAGAATATAACTCATTCAGCTAAGTTGAACAGCAAGGTGTTACCTAGGAAAAATGTCACATTTTTTAAGGGTAGGACTTAACTACCACATTGCCTAAACCTGGCCTAAACTTAATTACTTTTCCTGACGAAGACAGAGCCAAATAATTACTTACCTTAGTGAGTTGAAGCACAGTTCTGCTTAAACAAACTCTGTATTGTATTATTTTTTTTAAAAATACAGTAGTATAAGAGTAATGGTGTAGTTGGTCTAATAAAAGATATCACTGTAAGAAATCCTTGCCTCTCTTTAAAAAATTGAACTCCAAATCTAAAGGTGTTTTAGCCATGTATTTTGCGATTTTTTTCCAACTTTTCAATAGTGTCTACAAAATATCTAGTTTCTTTCCTGCTAAGTGGACATGGGTTTGTGTTGCTACAGCTTAGTGATAAAACAGTTTTGGTTCTTTTTCCAGTTGTGTGGGAATGGGAGAGGTGTGTGGAACCTTCAGTAGTTTTTATATTACATATAGCTAAAGACCTCCTAAGTTAGTGAGGCACAGGTTGCTGTAAAATGGAAATAAAGTTATTATGTAATGTTATAAGCGTGATATAAACTGCAGCGTGATCTAAGAATATTGAGAGATAGTGATGTTATGAATGCTATTGGATTTACTATTCAACAGTCTGAGAATGCTGTGATGTACTATTTTTACAAACATTGTATAAGGTTGTGGGCAAATTATACTCTATTGGGCTATGATTTTCCTGTATGAATGAATTGCTCCAGCTTGATATGGGGTGTGGAAAGAACAAACAGGAAGGCAACACAGTGACCCTTTAATAAGTAACCTTTGATCAAGTAACTTCTGATGCAGTGCCAGATGGGTGGCAATTATAAAAGATGGTCATGCTTGCAGGTTCCAGGTTGAAGTGACGTGGCTGTTTTCCTAGGGTGGAAACTAGAAATCAGATGGGTGGTAAACAGACAGGGCCCACTCTACATGTTACAGGTATTGCATAATTAACCTATATCACAGTGATCCTCTGGCCTGAGGGGTTTCCCACACCCCTGGGGTGGAGGTATCACCTCTGCAGTGATCCTTCAGCCATGGGGTTTTCCTGCAACCCCAGGGCAAGGAGATCGCCGCAGTGGTGATCCTTTACTCCCGGGGTGTGGGGCACCCTTGCAGCTGAAAGCCCCTCAGTTGGGATGCATGGGGCTCCCAGTTGCGGGAGCTTGCTGTGCACAGGGAACTTGGGATCAGGCTCCCCTTGCACCAGCAATAATAAAAATGATGGGATCCACGTAGTCAACCAAAGACTGTGGCGCTGGTGTTATCAGGAAGGCTTTGGCTTCCATGACCACAGCCCGTTCTTTGGTGAGAGAGGCAGCGAGCTGCTGGGAAGAGATGGCCTCCACCTCTCTCCCCTGGGAAGGAGACTCTTCTCAGCCGGACTGGCTGACCTGCTCCACCGGGCTTTAAACTAAGCCCGCTGGGGGACACGGGGACTACTGCCACTGCTGGCCCGCTGAGCAACCCTTGCAAAGCCAGCAGGCCAAGGCACTTAAGGGAGCCCACCCTTGCCTCAGCCCTGGTACAATCTGTGGGGAAGGCAAGAGTCCCCAAGGGGACACTTGCCTGCCTGTACACTAATGCCAGGAGCCTGGGCAACAAGCAGGACGAGCTCGTCCTCCTGCTCAATGTAAAGAATTATGATGTCATAGGGATAATGGAGACCTGGTGGGACTCCACCCATGATTGGACCACAGGTATAGATGGCTATACCCTGTACAGGAGGCATCGTGTAGATAAAAGGGGTAGGGGTGTAGCTCTCTATGTTAAGGAAAGGTACATGTCCCTGCAAGCTGATATTGGTGACCAGCTAGAGACCCTCTGGGTTAAAATTCATGGGGAACACGGCATAGGGGACACAACGGTGGGAGTCTACTATGGACCTCCCACCCAAAGTCCTGAGCTTGACCAGGAGTTCGCCTGGGAGCTGGCTGAGGCAGCATGCTCCAGGACCATGGTTGTCATGGGTGACTTCAATTACCCGGACATCTCGTGGGAGGATCACTCAGCAAAATCCGAGTGGTCGCAAAGCTTCCTCTCGTGCGTGGATGACCTCTACCTGACTCAAGAAGTCTGTGGGCCAAGGAGAGGCAAAGCGCTGCTTGACCTGGTACTGGCTACAGGGGATGACCTAATCAACGACCTAGTGATTGATGGGAAGCTGGGTGACAGCGACCACAAGCTGATCACCTTCACCATTTGCCATAAAGCTGGCAAGTCAGTCAGCAACACGGAAGTCCTTGACTTCAGAAAAGCCGACTTTGACAAGCTCAGGAGGCTTGTCAGTCAGGCCCTAAGGGACCATGACCCCAGGGAGAGGGCAGTTCAAGAAGGGTAGTTGCTCCTCAAGGGAGCGATCCTTAATGCACAAGCTAAGTCTATTCCATCTTGGAGGAAAGGCAGCAAGAGGGCACAGCAGCCCCCCTGGCTCTCCAGGGATCTAGCAGACCTCCTAAGGCTAAAAAGAAAAGCCTACAAAGGATGCAGGACGGGATTAATCTCCAAGGAGGATTATTCTGCACTGGTCCGGTCCTGCAGGGAGCATATCAGGAAAGCCAAAGCTGCAACTGAACTCCAACTAGCTTTGAGCATCAAGGACAATAAAAAGTCCTTTTTCAGATATGTGGGGAGCCGGAGGAAAAGCAAGGGCAACATTGGACCTCTGCTGAACCAGATGGGGCAACTGACAACTGATGCCCAGGAAAAAGCCAGCCTATTAAATGGGTACTTTGCATCAGTCTTTCATCAGTCCCATGGGACGCCTGTGCCTGCTATGGGACAGGGAGGTCTGGGTGAGGGAGATCCCCTGCCCTCCATAAATGCTGACCTCATGAAGGAACACCTTGAGAAGCTGGATACCTTCAAGTCAGCTGGCCCTGACAGTCTGCACCCCAGGGTACTCGAGCTGGCGAGCGTCATAGTCCAGCCCCTGGCACAGATCTTTGAAAACTCCTGGCGCTCTGGTGTAGTGCCTGAAGACTGGAAGAAGGCCAATGTGGTGCTGATCTTCAAGAAAGGGAGGAGAGTGGATCTGGCTAACTGTAGGCCCATCAACCTGACTTCTATCCTGGGGAAGAGCTTAGAAAAGTTTATTAAAGAGGCCATCCTTAATGGACTGGCCAAGGCCAACATCCTAGGGGATAGCCAGCATGGGTTTATTGTGGGTAGGTCTTGCTTGACCAATCTCATTTCCTTCTACGACCAGGTGACCTATCACCTGGACAAGGCAGAAGATCTTGACTTCAAAAAAGCCTTTGATCTGGTATCCCATGATCACCTCTTGGCGAAACTAGCAGTCACTCATCATGGTGTCCTGTGACCAGTAGGGTCGCCCAAGGCTCTGTCCTTGGACCTATATTGTTCAACATCTTCATTAATGATGTGGACATTGGAGTTAGGAGCAGACTGGCCAAGTTCGCTGATGACACCAAACTTTGGGGCAAAGCATCCACACCAGAAGACAGGAGGGTGTTCCAGGCTGAGCTGGACAGGCTCAGCAAATGGGCAGACGAGAACCTGATGGTGTTTAACACCAAAAAATGCAAGGTTCTCCACCTTGGGAAGAAAAACCTGCAGCATCCTTATAGGCTCGGCAGTGCTACGCTGGCTAGCACCACAGAAGAAAGAGGCTTGGAGGTCATCACTGACCACAAGATGAACATGAGCCTCCAATGCGATGCTGAGGCTAGTAAAGCAACCAAAACGCTGGTTTGCATCCATAGATGCTTCTCAGGCAAATCCCAGGACGTCATTCTCCCCTTGTACTCGGCCTTGGTGAGGCCACAGCTGGAGTACTGTGTCCAGTTTTGGGCTGCACAATTCAAAAAGTATGTGGAGAAGCTTGAGAGAGTCCAGAGGAGAGCCACGCGCATGATCAGAGGTTAGGAAAACAAACCTTAGGACGACAGGCTGAGAGCCATGGGGCTCTTTAGCCTGGAAAAGCGCAGGCTCAGGGGTGATCTGATGGCCACCTATAAGTTTATCAGGGGTGACCACCAGTATCTGGGGGAATGTTTGTTCACCAGAGCGCCTCAAGGGATGACTAGGTCAAATGGTTATAAACTCCAGCAAGACCATTTCAGGTTGGACGTAAGGAAGAATTTCTTTACTGTCCAAGCCCCCAAGGTCTGGAACAGCCTGCCATTGGTGGTGGTTCAAGCACCTACTCTGAACACCTTCAAGAGTAAATTGGATGCTTATCTTGCTGGGATCCTATGACCCCAGCTGACTTCCTGCCCTTTGGGCGGGGGGCTGGACTCGATGATCTCCCGAGGTCCCTTCCAGCCCTAATATCTATGAAAACTATGAAATCTATAATGCATGATCCTACAATCACACCTCCTGTGGTGTGATTTTGCAAGTCACACATTGGATTCCATTGTGCCTTTACCTGCATGTGTAAAGGGGACCTAAGGAAAAGAAAGTAAGTTAGTCTTTAGTGAGATTTGACATGGAGACAAGGCTGAAAGACTGGATCTGTGAAAGCATTTGAAGGAGTTGCTCCCTTCCAGATCCAGGGAAAAGCAGACATGCATACAAAGGCTGATTTATTATTTTTAAGTTGTACTTTTTCTGAAATGCTTTCTGTGATAAATTGAAAAACTTTGCTTTTAAAGAAGCTGTCTCTTCGCTGACTACCATTGTCATTGCTTCTCAGGGAATAAAAGCACAGGGTCCAAGCCAAGGCTAGATTTGCTGAGGTAATTGGAGTAGAAAGACAAGGGACTGTAGCCAAGGCCCAGTCTGGGAGCAAGAACCCCGTGATTCCACCTTGAGCCAAGTGACAGCTGGAGGCCAGAGGTCTGCTGGGGAGGGGACAGTGGCAGGGTACACTTCCAGAGGCCAGGATGGTCTGAAGTGCAGTTATCCTGGTAATGGTGATAGTTGCTTTCTGTATAATAGATTTGTTAGTGTACACTAATTTTGAATACTATTTATTAAGATGTATCAAGTATAAAGCTGAATTTGGAAACATTTGGGGAATTTGAAAAACTTAAAATAGGGATTATAGATCAGTTTATTCTACCATGCAGCAGTATTATAGACAGAGCACTATGTAAGTGAGAGATCTACTTGAGGTGTGCAGTTCAATCATTGTACATTTGATGTATAAGGCAGAAATGGCACTCATTTTATTTCTTTTTTTAATAGGAACAAGAATCTGACCTGGAACCACCAAAAGACCCTGAACCTAAACAAGGACTGTATGAACTCTCAGCAGGCAACTTCAAGATGCATGTAGCAGAAGGTAATTTAATTGATTTTCTGTAGCTGTAACCAAGGTAGGCTTTCACTTAGAAAAGTCTCCAACAGGGAGATTAGTTTTTAAACTCAGGTTCCTCCCATCTTTTCACCCCAAATCTATAAGAAGTTAAAAGAGAGCACTACATATTGCTTACAAAACTGATCACTTTTATTATAGCACGTGCAACTACATTAAAAGAATGGGTTCAGATGACAAAGTGAAGCAGTCAAAATGCTAGAAGTTGTCAAGGCTCTGCACCCTGGCCCCTTTGCTCAGTCTGCACCTTTTTCCTCTCCTAGTTGCCTTCTGATTTGATTCCATTTTTCTGCAAACTGATTCCTGCGGGGCTCCTCATTCACCCTTATTTTTTCAGCTCCACCTTATGTTTTTTCCCCAACCAGTCAGTCTCCCTATGCAACCCAGTTCCTTGTCAGTTCTGTCTCTCCACCCTCTCCCTTTTTGATTCATTAATCTAGGTTTCTAGTTCTACTCCAGTTTTCTCACTTCTTTACCTGATCTCAGCCTCTCCATCCTGTATCTTCCACAAGCTCACAGGGCTAGATATCAGTCACTCTTCTCCCTGTCTACACACACAGTTCCCCTCAGTCTGCCTTACCAAACCACTGATTCCAAAATCCCATATTTACTTTCATACTCTGTGTACCTTTCTCCCCCACCGAAAGCAGCCCTAAAAAATTCAGGTGCATGTCTTAAGCGGGGAAGCTGATTTTCTAAGCTGGAATGGTAGCATGGAGATGTTGTAAATTGGCTGTTGTGTTTCTTCCCCTGCTGGCCTTAGTGAGGGCGGGGGTGGAGTTCACTCTTCAGGGTTCAGGCTACAATGTTAACTCCTTCATAGCTGTTGCAGAATTGGCAATAGCTTTTGGCTGAGTAGTCAACAGCTGCTGTCAGTTCATTGATGGCTGTGCAAGAGTTTACATTTTAGCTTTTGCTAGAGCAGCATTGGTCATGATTCAGCCATGCAGTTCTGGTCCCCATCCCAGAGCATCTGTGAGAAGCCTTTATAGCAGGTATGTCAAATATCCAGCCTATGGATTCCTGACATTTGGCCCCTGGTGCCATCCATGGGTCTTGGATTGGATTTCTGCACCACTGGCCATACCAGACCCATATCCTGCATGAGTAGTGTGGGGCAGCTCTGGTGCACACTGTGGGTGACACTCAGGGATACATTCTATGCTCCAGGCCAGTGTAGGGTATATGCTTTTGGTGGCACTGCACTGAACTGGGCTCACAAGCTGGATCCAGCATGCAGGGCCCATCCACAGGCTTGATTCGGCCTGAGGACTGGCCCAGTGCCACTCATCTCATAGCCCTTGGGGCATGATGAGTTTGACACCCATGCTTATAGGATTAGCCATTCCTTGACCTCATAGCCCTTGGCTGGAGCATCTCACACAGTCTGGTCAGCACTGGAAGTTGTAAAAGGTTAAAAGGCTTAGTGAAGATTGAATCTTTAAGTTTTACTGGTAAGCGCTAATATAGTGGTAGGCAACCCCCAGCATGTTTGCACAAGCGTGGCGTGCGAAGCTATTTTGCTTGGCATGTGTGCCCCGGGGAAGGTGCCAGAGCTGCACTACCACAACAAGAATTGGCCCCTTGCAGCTCCCCTGCTGTCCACCCCAGCACACCAGCACCTTACAAATCAAGGTTGTGGATTTTTTTGGTGCTCTGCCCAAAAATGTTGCTGACCCCTACTCTAATAAGTCTCTTCAGTGTACAGAAACTCCCTCTTCACCGCTACCCCTTCCAAAGCCTATTATGTGGCCAAGTTTGTTAAGGTGTTTGTGATGCTGAGAAAAAGCACATCCCTTGACACAAAGGCCCAGCTATTGCTAAATTTCTAGTCGCTGCTGTACAGCATTTCAAAGAAAAGGTTTCAAGAGCATACGGGCAAAACAAGGTATTTTCCCCTTATTCTCAGAGACAGCTGAGCTCTCTTGAGCTCAACAAAGAACACCCAGCATGGAAAGTTTCATTCCAAATGGTTAATTTAGTAAAGCTGTAGCCAGCTTTAAAGTGGGAAGTGTTGAGCATACTTAATAGGTGACACCAGTAGATCCACATATGATAGCAGTCCTTTCCCTAGATAGCATTTCTGAAGGGTCACAGTTTAGTCTGTTTTTTGTTCTTGTGCCTATGTAACACCACTGACAAGACAGCTGCTAGTACTTTTAAAAGTGATCTGTGTTGATTAAATTGAAAGAATTTCCAGATGGCTCTACAGATTGCGTCATCCAAACTTAAGTCTCCCACTTTCTGGTTTCCTAAAATGCTTCTCTGTAGGGGTGGCTTAATAAAAAAAAGAACTGTATCAAGAATTCTTCTCTGAGGGTGAAGTTACACATTACCCTTACCTTAGACTGTACTAAATCTGTGGAAAGTTAAGTGGTGTTCAAGTTCAAGCTTGCTGTGGACAGTCACACGTTAAGGATTAATACAGTTTCTTGCCTGCACATATCTCACCTGCCTCTTGAGGACTGGAGAGCAGGGGCACAGCAAGGAGCCAGACCTGGGCTCTATCCCTGCTCTGGGTGTGGGGTGGAGGGGCATCCTGGGATACTGGCAGACTGAACATTGCTCGTTAACCTGTACCTGAAGTGGCATAACTTTGAGATGCTCAGAGGGCACTTAGCACAAGTTAACACACTTCAACGTGCAGACTCTTGCATTTTAAATACCCACAGTATGATCTAAATGTAATGTGTAACTTCACCTTGAGCCTTTTTTAGAGGGTACTGACAACTTATATGACCACTGTCAGTATCAAAACTTGCTTTTAACCATCTTTAAATTGGATGTGGGTATTTTTTAAACCTTAGCAGGGCTGTCTCTGGGTGGGGTAAGTTGGGGTGGCTGCTGCACACCATTGGCTCCGTACTGCAGCCTCTTGCCACCCACTTCCCTGCTCCGTGCTCTGGTTGCTCACCAACCCCCACCCTCAGCCTTGCACTCCGGCCGCTCGCCACCCCCTGGCTCCACACGTGCTGATATGTCCTAGGCCCTGCAAACTCCTAGGGACAGCTCTCACTTTAAGCATTGGCATTTGCAAACATGCTCTGATCATTGAACCGTGGAGGTATCTCTTCCCTTTGGTCACGAAAAGTTTGCTATTAAGTTTATAGGGTGAGTTGGTAAAGATCTTTATATTTATATTTTCTAATTTTTACCATTATAAAAGATTCCTACAGCCATTTTCTAGCCATTTTCTACAACTGACCTTTAAAATTCAGTAGCGACCAAGTTGTGTGGCTACACACGTCTGTTTTGTTGGGTTTCGGTTTGGTCTTGTCTTATGAAATTATTTTTAAGTAGCAGTGGTAGAAGGTGGCCACAAAAGAGAGCGAAGCCAGACTTCTCAGGCCCCAGGATCTACCCTGTTCTCTGTGGCTGTCATGTGGGACAGGAACTCCCTCAGCTCCAGAGTTGGGGCATGGAAAGCCAGACTGGGCTCCCTTGGTCACTTCTTAGACCTAGCATGCAGTCCTGAACCCTGTCTCCCTCTGGGACAACATTCTCCTGTGTCAGGCCTGCCACTGCTGTTAGTGTCATAACCCAAGTTACGTTGGCCCCTTCTTTGGGATGCTGATTATTCTGTAGCGCAGAATGTCCAGTAGCTAATGTTTAGACCACATCAGAAAAGGTTGGTGGTCTTGATGTATGACACACCCTGTAGAAGTTATGGGCCTGCTCGCCAATTGAAAGGTTAATCAGAGATTAAAAACCACAGGACTGAGTCAATAGATTCCATACTTGTTATGTTCTTATTTATGTGGTACTTGGTTAAGAAACTAAGCCATGAAATAATGCTGGGGCTAATAACTGAGTAAAAATGGAGGCAGTAATCCCAGTCAAAAAATTGGTGCCAGTAATTTATTTTCTTTTGCCTCATTAATCTTTTTCTCTGCCTGTTAAACTCTGTAGATCTGAAGCAAAAACTTGTCTTTTGTGGACCTTCCTTCATTTAGTTACCATGGAATAGTTATTGTACCTTTTCAATAGACCGTTAGATGTAGGTTGTCTGATGCCCTGCACAGCAGTAAAAATCCCTTTGCCAAAGAGATTATGTTTGTGAGTTAGATAAACGTAGACAGGAATATATGAGGAACATGATAAGGAATGAGGAGCAAGTTAAATAATCAGTGAAATAGCTATATGATGGTCTTATTTTAGAAATGTGCTTAATGTTAAACCCTCTTCTGAAATTATGCTATTTTACTTAATTTCTTTCTCCCTTTCGTTGATTTCCACTTTTGAGTTATGCAGGTCAGCCATGTGACTTATTACAGTAAGAATAATAGGCTTTTAATAACCCTTCGACTTCACTGATTTGTATGTGGAGAGGTTAGTTTTGGTGAAGATGGGTAGGTGAATAAAACACTTTGGATAGAATATTGAAACAATAATGGCTGCTTTCGTTGGTTGTGTTTAGTCTGAGACATTCAGAGGTGAATGCAAATTTAAACAGGCAGTATTTAAAATAATATCAGTCTTTTATCCTTACCATTATATTTTCAGCATACCCCTCATTTCATTTGGAAATACCTTGATATGTTCCTAATCGGTGGTGTATAGCTCAGTGTTTCAGGTACATGAGAATTGAATCTGTCTTTTTTTTTTTTTAAAGGCAATCACTTTATCAAGTTCTTTGCCCCTTGGTGTGGCCATTGCAAGGCCTTGGCCCCAACCTGGGAACAGCTGGCGTCAGTCTTTGAACATTCTGACATTGTCAAAGTTGGCAAGGTAGGTGGAAAGCTCTTACCAAACAGAAATTACACATCATTTGGACTAATATATTAGCCAAGTATAATGTAATTCATTGTGAACACTCTTAAGTCTTCCTTTATTTTTTGTTTAGCACTTGGTAAGTCAGTCTACCTTCATAGATCCATTTTAACTTTGAACTTGATATTTTTCTTGCATATATCCATGTATATACCCACTAATGTTTGTTTTGAAGAGAAGGACAGTTCTAAATTGTCAGGATTATTCATTTTAAACAAAAACTTAGCGGAAATTATATAAACAACAACTCCCTGTGTGTTGTAGAGAAGCAAAAATATAAAGGTCAAGAAATGTAGGTGTTGGGAGGAATATGTATAGTTTGCTTTCTATTATGTTGCATTTGTCTGTTGCCAATGCTTGATAAATAGCTAAGATTTATTTTGAGGAGTAAAAATTATTGTCCCTCTGTTCTCTACACCAAGGTAAATCTTAGATCTAATAAAGCCCTTAATCATCTGACCCCAGCAGTCTTTCCTGCCCAAGTGCAGGGGGGGCTAGACCTGATGATTTGTAAGGTTCCTTCCAGCCCCTAACAACTATGAAACTGTGAAGAGCTTTTTTCTGTTTTCTTCACCCCACAAAACTGTTTTAAGCTTTCTGAGGGTCTTCCATCTTAAAAACTGATATCTTACCTTGCTTTACTATTTTCCTTAGGGATGATAACCAGATTCTGTGGTGTATTAACCATGGGAGCTTGTTACTTTTACCTGGCGTGACTTCTGTGCAGAGGTATGCAGGTGGTCTGGCAATTGCAGTTACTTGCTTTACTTGCTGACCCATGCTTGAAGTCCTGGTGGCTTAACAGTCTCAGTCCCTCCAGGCTATCCAATGGAAAATAATGGCTACCTTTTAAATTCTTAACCTCTTTAAAGGTTTAAATTGATAGTAGATAGATGGCACTAATTTATAAGTGAAACTGCTACTGACATTGTGAATGCTACAGAGGGGCAATAAGTAGTCTCTCCTTTCGCTATCTCAGTAGCGTTTTGGGTTGTTACTGGTAATGTTAGCTTCTCCTTATTTGAAATGATTTTGAAAAATTCTTTAAATTTGGAAGAGTAGGTTTTAGGGTCCTGTAGGTCAGAATAACTTCTCCTTAGAAATGTAAACACAATTTTGATTTCTGAGTACAAAAGTACCAGAGGATTTTGGCTTTTTTGTTCTGTATCAAATGTTTTGTTCTGTATCAAATGCATCAATGTAAATAGCATGCCTGGAACCCCTGCTTGACCTATCGGGACAAAAAGGTTGTGGGGTGGGGGAAACAACTAGGGACAGGCCTTACTTGGCTTAACTATCTTGCTAAAAAGTTACCCATTGTGTTTTCATTCAGTTAGAAAATCTAGTGCTTTCCAAAAGTTTAGTGGTCTTGCACTGAGCAGTATTCTGGCATTTGTTCCTTGATAAAAGCAAGACATTTTGTCTTATGTCTAGCCAGTTTTGTTTTATTGGATATCATGACATTTTTGAGCTGAGACTATATTTTATCTAAGAAAGTAATTCTCTAAGTAAGGGGGAAACATGACCTTGACATAGGTTGAAGCAAGACCGACATGTAATCCAGATGAAGAATGTTCAGTAGCACTACCACCTTGTGACTAGATTGTGTGCAGTCTTTGGGGTTGACCTCACTTTGTTTTCAGCGACCTGTGACAAATAATTCCTAATGTTAACTTCAATGCGCTATCTCAAGCAGATGTTGAATCGTGGATCATATTTCTAAGTCAGTTTCCTAATAGATTGGCTTTTGGCAAAATTACAGTTGAACTTGCCTTAAAGTCGCTTTACTAGCATGTGGAATTTCCCTCGTATTAAAATCAAGTTGCTAGAACTTGATGTAATTTCTGATTTCAAAGACAGCTCCAATTTCCTAAAAAGGGGTGAGCCAGGAAATCCATGTGCTGAAAATTAAGCCTTAAAGTTCTTACATCTGAGCTTTGTGTGCTTTTACTGCCTGGGTTATATTTTTCATTCTGCAAAGCCTGAGCAATTGTTTTAATGAGAGCAGGTAATGATAGACCTTTTGTTCTTCTGTGCTTCTCCCCATACTCTCCCTAAATCAACTTGAGGGATACTGTGGAACACTGACAGACTTTCAAGACAAGACTTGCATTTTTTTATCTTCTGACAAGCCATGGGTTTCTGTTGGTATATATTGTAAGATACCAAATTTCAGGGATATGAAGTTGAGTATGAAAACACTTGATTTTATTTTATGAATGTAAATAATTTTAATTATTTTAAACTTCAGGTTGATTGTACTCAGCATTCTGAAGTCTGCTCTGAGAACCAAGTTCGAGGATATCCCACCCTCCTCTGGTTTACGAATGGTGAAAAGGTGAGTCTGCAAATTCAGCATGTGATCAACATCATTTTTTCCATTGTAAAGTACGTGGGTGGTTTGTGTTGTCAAGTTGGGAGGAGATTTTAAGCTGGCTTATTTGAAAGCTCCATTGCAAGAGAGAGAAAGATGGAGATGCAGACAGGTCAGTTTGTGTCGGATGT
Organism: Crocodylus siamensis; assembly: GCF_052110815.1. Lineage (NCBI taxonomy): Eukaryota > Metazoa > Chordata > Crocodylia > Crocodylidae > Crocodylus > Crocodylus siamensis. The sequence goes on along the minus strand of NC_143397.1, from coordinate 128,407,948 downwards.
GAACTTGTTTGGACCACACATAAAGCTTCAAATGGAGTACCTGTTCTGCAAATAACGAAAGCAATAGCATGTTTGTGATCCAGAGACAGATACCTCAGAATACACCAATTCGTGTGAGAATTCTGTGTGTCTTTGAGTGTTTTCATTTTATCCATATGTGCTATTAAGTGTCTGAAAGTACTGATGAAATAGTCATGGTAAAAAGCTGTGTACCTCCTCCTGAGTAGATTACTTTGGCAGAATAATGTGTGAGTAGTGGCCAACTCATCCAGCAGAGCAGTGCCTGTTGAGGCCACATGTATTCCTCCTTACAAAGCTGAGATTGAATCTTGTGGCCCCAGTTGACTTATTTTCTTTCCCTTAATTGAAAAAAATGTAAAGATGACTCTGGAGAAGTTAGGGAAATGACAAGAGTGAATCTGAAGAAGCAGTGTACTTGGCCAGCAGCAAATAAGCCTTGCATTAAGTAGTATTTTTATTTTCATTCAAACACTCATTGGATGAAATAATGGTCTAGGGAGCAGGGACCAGAATCTAGAACTATCCCCGAGGCTGATTAATGATCCTTCTTTTTGTGGCCCCATGAATCTTGCTTTCTTTTCTGCATAGTTTCACTTCTACATCAAACAGAGAGGGACTTAGTACACCTAGGAATTCCCAGAGCTAGGTAGCCACTGAGCAAGAGATTTTTGGATCATAATTTTGGACTCAAGTCCCTGTGTCCTTACTTGGATCTGGCCTGAAAGCTGTTGACCAGTGGGAACATGGCTGACTCTCCAAAATCCCTTTCAGCTGCTTAATGCTGATGTATGGCTGATGCTCTATACATGAGGTGGTTTCCAAAAAAGTGGTATCTTTTCAGGACTCTCCTGCATGTTAACAAGCTGAGGTTGCTTCAGAGTAGGTTTTCTTGACAGTATGGGTCTATGTCTTGGATTTCTCCATTAATGAGAATGAAGTTGCTCTGATTCCTTTGGACTGTCCAGCTACTTCCAAAACCAGGTGCTAGGAGAAAAGATGAAACAAGAAAAAGAACTAACTTCTTGTTGTTGTGTTTGATAAAGAGGAGCCACCTCTGGTGAAATAACAGTGACCTAAAGATTTCTGGTGATATTATTAGCAACATATATGATGGTCTCTTGTGCTGGACTTTCATGTCTCAGTATTAGACATTCTTTCGTGGACAAATGCAGCATAAGTAAAACCTTCAGCAGTTGTGACCTACCAGCTCTTGGAATCATTTATAGTTGTCCCATGTGGAAGAAAGGTGGTTATGATGCTGTCCATTAAGAGAGGTTTAGCATTGTTATGTCTAACAGCATCATCCTTTTCCTCATAATTGAAATCTGGTCCTGCATCACTGCTCTTGAAAAGAGGGAATAAAGTGGTGGAGGTAGAATGGGTATGATTTCTGCTCTGCTGAAATGGAAAGGAATAAGCAGGTACAGACTTTCCAGGTTCATTTTATTTGATCTCCCCTTATAATTTAGACCAGAAGGGATCCAAAAGACAGGAAAAGACTAAGGAAGCAGTCTGTCTGTCTGTCTGTCTGACACACACACACACACACACACACACACACACTTCAATAGGTGTTCCAAATCCAAGACTTTTCAGAGCCAAACACCTGCTGAGGCTGATACTGAGATCCAAGATCCAGAACTGAATACTGCAGCTCCATAAAAGAGCTTCTGACAAGTATTGCCAAGGTGGAGCCAGTCATTTCAGGGGTTGGGCCTGAAACCACAAATGCTGCAGAAGAGTTCTGATCCTTGTCATTTAGGATTCTTAAAAGACCTGTGACTGGAGGAGGTGTTTGAACCAGTACTGTGGCTCTTAGATCTAACTATATCTGTACCAAATCAGGGTGTGGGCTTCTGGTAGAGTTTCAGAACTGGAGCTAACACTCCTAATGTTAAGATCACTTCTTTTGTCTTTGTTGCAAGCAGGTCAGAGTTTGTCTTCCCTTTATGACTTCTAGCTGAACCCCAGCACTCCCAGAACTAACTTCAATAAGGGCACTTCCAGGCAAAGTGCAGAGGCAGTCATGATTGAACATCATGACGCACCTCTCAAAACCACTTGTTTTTTTCTTTTAGCAATGCCAAAGTATTAGATTTAACCACAGTGATGACAACAGTTTGGACCAGGATGGAAGTTGAAATCCTATTGTTCTTTTTATTTTCTTAACAATTGAAGTGAATTTTGAAGGAAAAAAATGTCTAAAGCTGTGTTTCTAATTTCATGGTTGGCTCTAGGCATCTATTTTTTAAAGTAGTGGTTCTTTTAAATGAACAGTCAGGTGCTCTGAAGCACAAGGGAAGGAGTCCATGGCAATTCTGAAGCCTCACAGGTAGGTTTATAGATTAATTAGAGTTTTTGTTATGAGCATGCAGAATACAGGCATTTCTTCATACAGGTTTCCCTTGTTTTTTGCTGTACATGCATTCCTGGAAAATGGTGCATAACTTGAATTCATGTAAAGGGATATTTTACAATGTAAATCCACTTTACAATGTAACAAATAGGGATATGTTCCAAGACCTCAACTGTACTGACCCCCAGACTCATTTCTACCACTTTTACAAGACAATTTTGGTACTCACCAACAGCAGACAGTACACACAGGCATGGGGTGGTGGTGAATGTTTAGTTGGTGTGAAGAGAAGGTGATGAAAGCTTCATTGATGGACCAGGTAGAAGGGTAGGAGATAAGCTAGTGTGACACTTAGAAGCCATAGTGGGGATGGCAACTACAAAAACACGTCGCAGACAACAAGCAAGGAGCACAGATCCACACCGGAGACTATATTTTGGTGTGTGCCCCTCTCACAATGCACCACACAAAGCAGCTGACCGCGGGCTTCCACCACACTGATCGCGTAAGAGTGAATTTACCTTGCATACAATGAATTTTTGGTATAAAAAGGGTCATAGCATAAGAGTGAATTTGCAGACAGAACCTGCATAAAGCAAGGGAAACCTATATTTACCATTTTTAATTAAAGAAAAACTTTTGGTAATATTAAACTGACAATCTGTAGTTTCACAAATGACTTGATTAATTTTAGGCTGACCAGTATAAAGGAAAGAGAGATCTGGATTCCTTAAAGGAATATGTAGATTCCCAACTACAGAACTCCAAGAAGGCACCAGCTGCTGATAAACCACCTGAAGGTCCACAGCAGCCTCCAGGACCCATCCATGTTGATGTAAGTGCCGGTATGCCATAAAGATACATAAAGAACAGATCTCCTTCTGTCCCATAGGGTTTGATGGCTAAAATAATAGTATAATATTCTCTTAAAACCATAACATTGCCTGTAAATCTCTTAATTATTTTACCCTGGGCTAACGTAGACTGCATGACTAACTAAATAACTAAAATTGCTTTAACACCCCATAACTATGTCTCTATGCGACTACCATGTGCAGGGTTTTGTTTGTTTTCTAGCTCTACCATACCATGTCAAGATTTTAATTTTAACATTCTTCTTAATAACATTTAACAATCTATAAACAAAAACTTAAATTGTAAATTGGACCAAACTTTTTGTGTGCAAAACTTTAGTCTACTGTTAACTATTTTAGTGTAGCAGTTATTGAATAGCTTATATAACCGTAAGCATTCATGATGCCTTTACTAACCTGAGGAGTTGGAAAACTTTGAAGAATAATAGTAATAATAAGTAACTAACATGTCATAATTGTCGCAATAAGTTGTTTAGCTTTACAATATGATCTTCATGTTTGATCTTTGAAACTTCTTGCTGCTTTGCTCATTTTATCAGGCTTTGTGACATCACATTTGGTAGCTGTTGAGATGAATGTCACAAATGGCATTCTGAGCTGAAAAAGGGAAAAGATAGAAATAGAGCAGCTGAAGAAAAAGGATACTGTATATATAGGAAGGGAAGGAAGAAGCTCCAAGACTGGAAAAAGTAAAAGAATTACAAAGGAAAATATAAATTAGTAGTTTAGGCTTGTCACAATGTGGAGGTGGTCAAAATTAAAATAGAGGTCACTTGAGTCATAGCATCATCCTAACAACTATCTGCAATTTTGAAGGATGTTTTGATCAGTATCTGTTCTAAACGAGTAGAGAAACTAAATGAGAAATTTGTTTTGCCTCTTGTAATGCATAGATAAAAGTTTTTATCGAATTTTTAGGTAAGTTCTCTCCAGTAAAAAATACTTTGACATAATACAGTAGATAAATTTTGCTTTGTGCGACCTATGTGTCATATGTAGCAACTCTGTAGATATTTTCAGACCATATTGGAGGTGCTTTGTGAATCTAAGGCCCCTAGCAAACATTAACTTAAAGGTGTGATCTGATCTGTGATCTCAACAGTCATGCTTCCTGCCATGCCACGCCATGTCGCATGTTAGAAGCTATATAGCCACTGCTAAACTAAAATAGTTAACACTAGAGTAAAGTTTTGCGCACAGAGTTTTGGAGCTGGGGAGTAGATCCTAGTTGTGCTTTACTTGCTAAAGTGGGCAGAGCCCAGGATCGTGATCCCAGGCTCCCCCTGTACCAGCAAGTACCAGCCATAAATTAACCTGAATGTGTGGCCAGGTTACTATTTAAGGCCGCTATGCCATTTAAGATGTTATCAACAGGTTAATCATGTTTTAAATGTAATGCGCCAGGGACTTAAGCACCTAAATGGTTTTGTGGCTGCTGAACAGAATTGTTTAGGATTACTCTTTGTGACTTAAGTATCTAAATATTACCTATGCTCTCCTTAGGCATAGATTTCATAGACATTAGGGCTGGAAGGGACCTCGGGAGATCATCTACAAGGTTGATTAGGTTTGGACACTTCTTGTAGTGAACTTTCAGTTTAGATCTCATGGATTGCATTAATGTTTTATCGTTTATTGCAGTAAAAGTAGTATGGGTGGCAGAGTCAATTCTCTCCTTTATTTTAATTTTCCTGGTTGTAATTTGAGGCTTCTCTAGAAAGTGGATTTTGTTACTACTGACAGAATAACCTTTGTATTTCACTAGAAGCCTTCCCCTTCCTACACACGAGTTTTAGAGCAGAAGTTTTGCTTACTTGGTGTAATTCTCTGTGATGACCCAACATACCAAATCTGCATGTAAGCAAAATGTTACTGCCATTTTGTCCCACCACTCATACCATTTACCGAAAATCCAGCATGAAATGTTTGTTTCTGGTAACAAATCAGTGTTTAATCACATAATGTAACAAATTAGTGGAAGGAGAGCTGCTGTTGAAGATATTACCTGTGTGGCTACGATATCTGCTTTAAACAGGCATGAGAGATTTTTAATGAGTAGATGAATGAAAATGTAGAAAAATGAAGAGGGATTCTCAATTACTAAGCACTATGCCATTCAGATACTGTAAAGGTACCTATGGGGACACTTTTATTTCTACAACGAGCAACACTGACCACATAGTATTTCTTTCCTTAGCATATAAATGGAGAGAAAATAGTTAAGTTATAGAAGGGGTAGATCCTGATAATTGTACATAGCAGATATACTGACTAGACATACTAACAGTGGCACTTTGGTGAATTTTTCTATAACATATTTCAGAAATTTAGAGGATTTAGCCAGTTTTAAGGTTTGGCTTTTGTCTCTTTCTTCACAGCCTACAGTCCTGTCTCTCTCTGAAAAAGACTTTGACCAAACTGTTGCAAAGGGGGTCACCTTTATTAAGTTCTACGCTCCGTGGTAAGCAGATTTATAAATGATGGTTTTGAATGATTGATTATTAGCTTTTTATTCATTATTTGTTTTGGGTTCTTGCACTCCAGTGTAAATTGAAGTAGGTAAATAAAACGTATTATATCTTAAATGCTACACAAAACTTAGACAAATTAAACCTTACCATTAAATAACAGGGAAGAGTACTAAGTAAACTACAACCCACTCCTTGACAGTGGTCTCCAAGAAAAGCTTGACAAAACAGGCCTTGCTGCTTGCCTGAATCAAAGCCAGGCTCCTGCAGACATGTGGAGATTTAGGCTGTGAAATGTCCTTGAAGACTTACCATCCAAAGATGCCTTGATTTGATTTAAGCAGGGAAGGGGGACAGTGAGATGCTGTCCCCAGTTATCTCAGGTGATCACTGCTACCTGGGAATTGCACAAAGTAAATGGTAGTCTTTGTAACCAGGAAGGTCCCAAATTATTAAGGGCTCTGGAGGTTAGAAACTACACCTACATATCCAGGTAAGGTGTCAGTAGAGATAATGGAAAAAAGGGTGTACTATACTACTATCAGAGCCTTGGTAAACACCTCGTTTTCTTGCATACAACATGCCCTGGAATGAGACGCACAGCTTTTCATTCTTCCTTTAAAAAAAGAAAAGAAAAAAGGATCTTTCCTTGTAGTAAGTAACTGAGTGGCAGCAGCTAGGGAGGAAGCAGAGCCTGCTCATTATTCTCCTCCTGGAAGGAGTTAAGACTTCACTCTCATTTTCTCCCAGCTGAAGTTTATGCCACAGAAACTGCTGTTACTGTATTTCGTTGCATATAATACACATGGCAACTTCCAGTAGGCAGTTGGTGGGGGGTGAAGTGCATGCTGTATGCAAGAAAATATGGTAACTGGAAAGGATAATCTGTTCCAGCTATAGTTTCTCGGTGATCTTATTGAAGCTACATGTAGTGCATTTTATAGTAGCCCACCTTTGAAATGAGAAAGGATGATTGTGTTGAGGTCTTGAATCATGTATTCAGGTGGAAAAAGTTGCAAGAGCTCAATGGTTATGTTTAATAGTTCATGTTTCCTGAATAGCCAGTGCATTTGGGGGTCCAGTGGGATGCCTGTGTTATATGACAGATAGCAAATATCCCTCCTTACCATGCACTGAAGATAAATGCACTTCACCTCATTTGTACCTAGGTTGAGAAGCAATACTTTCTTCTCTATCCCAGTCTCTTAATTAGTTATATCATGCTGGTTATGTTGGAGAGGTGGAAATAAAGCTGGATGTCATTGTACACAGAGGACAAAGTAACTCAGATTTCATCATTAGCTGTTCTAACCCAACATATGCATTGAACGGGAAGTGGTAACAGAATATAAAATTACTTATATGTGATGTTATATTGTCAGTGTTTCAAAGCAGTAAGTTTGACATTTGTAGGACACCAATACTGTAAGCAAATGCATTGTATATTTTAATATGCTTAGGAGGATGAAAATGATATCACTTTGGGTTATTTTGAGACTAGGAAGGAATGATATTGCTACTGTCTAAAAGTACCACAGATTTTTAAATTTAGCATTGTTGACTTTGAATGATGGCCCCTTTTGGTATGGCTGCGTCACTTGCATTGCATTAAGGGCTGTCCATGAACCTGGATCCTACAGTCTGCCAAACCAAGCTGAGATTGACTTAGCTATGTCTATTAGAGGTGTGCCCAGGCTTCTTTGGGGGAAGAAGAGAAATGCAGTAGTAAATGAAAATGCGACTTCAGTGCCTTTCCTAGCAGTTCTCACTACTCTTTCTTACCTGGCTCGCTTCCTTTGTAACTTAATGGAGATATTTATGCACAGAAAAGTCCACTGCCTTTAATGCTCATTCTCAACCTACTTTTGTTCTCCTTTCTTTTGTCATTGCTGAAACTAGAGTGAAACTTTTCATCATATGCTTAGCATGCACTGGGTTCTGTAAAATACCAGTGTGCCAATCTGATGATCATAAATAAGTTTATTGCTTTTTATTTCTTTTACCCTTGTAGACTCAACATAGGTAAGGGAGAATGGGGTGGATTTCAGTTCTTGTGTGGAATCATTAAGTTCAGTTTATACCTGTGTTCAGTCACTGCAGATGTTAAGATTATACAGGCCCAAATCTAGCCTGGATAACCTGTCAGAAATGGTGATGCATAGTGGGTAATAAGCCTAGTTAAAATACAGATTTCAAAGTTTGCAGTGTTAGGAATTGGTTTTCCATATTATGCTACTGAGCATAATATGGGAAGAAACGGAAAGATGTGATCCACTAAATCCTTTTATAGTGGGCTTTTCAGAATTGCTTGACACTTTCAGCGCATTCTTATCTAGAAGCGGAAGCGCTGTATAGGGCCAACTCCGAAAGAATTCATAGATTCATAGATGTTAGGGTTGGAAGGGACCTCAATAGATCATCGAGTCTGACCTCCTGCATAGGCAGGAAAGTGTTCTGGGTTCAGACGACCCCAGCCAGATGCTTATCTAACCTCCTCTTGAAGACCCCCAGCGTAGGGGAGAGCACCACCTCCCTTGGGAGCCCATTCCAGAATTTGGCCACTCTGACCGTGAAGAAGTTTTTCCTAATGTCCAGTCTAAATCTGCTTTCTGCTAGCTTATGGCCATTATTTCTCGTAACCCCCAGGGGCGCCTTAGTGAGTAGAGCCCCACCAATTCCCTTCCATGCCCCCATGATGAATTTACAGGCAACCACAAGGTCACCTCTCAACCTTCTCTTGCGGAGGCTGAAGAGGTCCAGGTGCCCTAGTCTCTCCTCGTAGGGCTTGGCCTGCAAGCCCTTAACCATACGAGTGACCCTTCTCCAGACCCTCTCCAGGTTATCCACATCCCTCTTGAAGTGTGGCACCCAAAACTGGGTGCAGTATTCCAACTGTAGTCTGACCAGTGCCCGATAGAGGGGAAGTATCACCTCCTTGGTTCTGTCTGCCATGCATCTGCTGATGCATGATAAAGTGCAGTTAGATTTGCTGATGACTTCGTCACACTGATGAGTCATGTTCTTGATGGCCATGGCAGTTCTTGATTTGAAGAGGAACCAAACTGACTTCTTTAAAGAGCAGTGCTTCTTCCCTGCTTCTTATGAGGCCACAAGACCTGCTCTCACGTGGAATGGAAGTATTTCCCAGCTTAGCTGAACTCCAGACAACAGAGTCACTCATCTGGAGTCAGCAGCCTAGCGTGACAGGAGTTAAGTAGTCTGGTTCTGCCAGGGATGCCTGTACAACCTTGGAGAGGTCTCCTCCCTTCATTCATCTGTTTCCTCATGTACCTTGGGGCACTGATATTAGGACATATTTCACAATCTGGGGGTGAGCCAGGGCACAGCTTGCTATTGAAGAAGCTCCCTTGGGGCATTTTACTCTGTACCTCAGGTTCACACTGGGCTCACTCTGCTTTGAAATGGGGAGGGAAGATGGAAAAAGAGAGAGTGACGGTGACTTTATACAAACCAAAGAATGACAGATGACAACTGAGAGAGGGCATTTAAAAAAAAAGCTTTTTAACCAGTATATTCTCTGTGGCAGCAGCTATCAAAAAGCTGTAGTTTAGGAAAATATTCAGTATATTTACATAGTTTGTCTCCTGTTCTTAGCCTGAAAAATCATCTCTGTGTATATACAGTTATAGTTCACTGTATATAAATGACCTTTTTTTCCTCAAGTGGACTAATTTGTGTTGGGTTAAGCAAACAGTGTTCTGTAGAGTTGTACTGCCCCCCAGTTTGTTTTGGGTAAATATTAGCATAGGTTGCATGGTAAGTACAATCCCATCCTGTCTTAATTGTTTTTGTGTGTGGTCAGTAGCGCCTTTACACTCACATAATCTTAATGCAGTAATTTAATAATATACTTGTTTTTTAACTTGTAGAAAGAAAGCACTGGCAAACTCTTCACTATCTTTGTCAGTGCTCTCTCTGAATCAAGCCTAAGGATATTTTTGTATGTATGTAAAGGCCAGACTTAGGTGCATCTGGGGCAGAATAAAATGAGCAGCCCATCATCTTTAATAATTATAAAGTGTAGCCTAGGAATTCTTTTCTTGTAGGCACTAAAGATAAAAACTCAAAATAGCAGAATTAATGTGGCAGTGGTTATTTTTCTTATTTCATTAGCTCTGTTTCTTGAGAGTCAGTTCTTCAATATGACCCTTCTACCCCATATTCTTACGTTTTATATAGCTCTAGAGATGCTGGTTTAAAGCATCCATAGTGTCTTGACAACAGTAACTAATATGTAGTGAAGATCAGAGTATGGCCCAGTACCTGTGTTCTGTAGATAGCAAAGGGCATATATAGCAAAGGTTAGAGGGGAGAGCAACAAGGGTGATGTCATGGTGGGGGTCTGCTATAGACCACCAGATCAGGAGGAAGTGGTGAATGAGGCTTTCTTCAAAGCTCGTGGAAGTTTCCTGATCACAGGCCATGGTTCTTCACCCTGACATCTGCTGGGAGGTCAGTACAGCAGTGTGCAGGCAATCCAGAAAGATGTTGGAGAGTGCTGATGTGATTGCAGAGCCACTGGCCATTGTCTTTGAAAAATCATGGCAATCAGGAGAGCTTCTGGATGATCAGAAAAGGGCAAACATTGTGCCCATATTTAAGAAAGGGGAAGAGGATCATCCAGGGAAGTACAGACCAGTCAGTCTCACCTCAGTCCCTGGAAAAATCATGGAGCAGATCCTGAAAGAATCCATTTCTAAGCACTTGGAGGAAAAGGTGATTAGGAACAGTCAGCATGGATTAACCCAGGGAAAGTCATGCCTGACCAACCTGATTGCCTTCTATGATGAGATGACACAGGAAGACCGGTAGATGTGGTGTACCTTGATTTTAGCAAAGCTTTTGATATGGTCTCCCACAACATTCTCCCTGGCAAGCTAAAGAAGTATGGACTGGATGAATGGACTGTAAGGTTAATTGAAAACTGGCTGGAGCATTGGACTCGGAAAGTAGTAATCAGTGGTTCAATGTCTAGTTGGTAGTTGGTATCAAGTGGAGTGCCCCATGAGTTACTCCTGGGGTAGGTTTTGTTCAATGCCTTTATTAACAACCTAGGGGGAGTAGTAGATATGCTGGAGGGTAGGGCTAGGATTCAGAATGACCTAGACAAATTGGAGGATTGGGCCAAAAGGAATCTCATGAGGTTCAACAAGGATAAATGTAAAGTCCTGCACTTATGATGGAAGAATCCCATGCTCCAGTACAGGCTGGGGGTTGACTGGCTGGGCAGCAGCTCTGCAGAAGAGGACCTGGGGGTTACAGTGGACAATAAGCAGAATATGAGCCAGCAGTGTGCTCTTGGTGGCAAGAAGGCTAACGGCATCCTGGGCTGCATTGATAGGAGTGTTTCCAGTAGGTCAAGGAGAAATGCTTATTTCCCTGTATTTAGCACTAGTGAGGCCACATCTGGACTACTGTGTTCATTCCCCCCCTCCTCTCCCCTCCCCCCCCACAACCACAGCAGAAAGGATGTGGACTAATTGGAGTCCAGTGGAAGGCAACAAAAATGGTGAGGGGCTGGGGGATGTGACTTATAAGGAAAGGCTGAGGGAACTGGGCTTATTTAGTCTAGAGAAGAGGAGACTGAGAGGGGACTTAATAGCAGCCTTCAACTACCTGAAGGCAGGGTTCAAAAGAGGATGGAGTTAGACTGTTCTCAGTGGTGGCAGATGACAGAACAAGGAGCAATGGTCTCAAGTTGCAGCAAGGGAAGTTTAGGTTAGATATTAGGAAGAATTTTCCCACAGGAGGGTAGTAAAACACTGGAACAGGTTACACAGAGAGGTGGTGCAAACTCCAGCCTTGGAGGTTTTCAAAACCCAAGCAGACAAAGCCATGACTGGGATGATCAAGTTGGGGTTGGTCCTGCTTTGAGTAGAGGGTTGGACTAGATGACCTCTTGTGCTCCCTTCCACCCCTAACTGTCTCTGATTCTATAATTCTATGACCCTAATCTTGGGAAGGCAGGGAGCCTTTCCCCTGGCTCCCTGCCTTCTGACACTCCCAGATCTATCTGATAAATAGAGCAGCAACTAATGGGTGAAAGTTTAAATTTGGAAAGGGGAAGTCTGTTAAAATATATGAGTGCCTCTTTAAAGTGGACACCAGGGTTTAAGCAAGGAGGCGGGTTGAGATAATATTTTAACAATAAAACAGAAGTCATATTTAAGTCATCAACTTTGTGCTGTGTACCTTGCATCATAATCAACTTTAAAAGCAGAGCAGATCCACACCTCTTGCTAAATGACCAAGCAATATCATAAGATTAGTTTGTAGAGAAGGGGGTTATGGTATATATACACAGGGCAGTACCTTAATTGCAACTTTTTTTACAGCCTGACAGATCATGTTGCAGCAAAACATTTGTTTAATACAAGGCATTAAATCAACTTGTTTTAAATATTGGCAGTCTCTCTGCTGTTTGCTTTACCTTTTCCTGATGAATGAGAGATTTTATTGCATCAATCCACTGAATCCTGTTCCAGAAGCAACTAAGTACAAGTGAGACACTTTCCAATCACTTGGCTTATCTTAAATATGCCCCTGGTTTGCCTTGTCAGTCTGGCACAATTGGACAGGGTTTTTCTGGCCTATACATTAGGCAAGGAGGAAAGGGCAACTAGAGCACAGTTTATAGATATCCCAAAGATGCTGGCGATTAAGCAGGAAGGTACGTTTGCTAAACAAATGACTTTTTTTTTTGTTTTATAGGTGTGGTCACTGTAAGAACTTGGCTCCAACTTGGGAGAAGCTCTCCAAAGAGCAATTTCCAGGTTTGAATGATGTTAAAATAGCCAAAGTAGACTGCACTGCTGAACAGAACGTCTGCAGCAGATTTTCTGTAAGTGTGTGAAGACAGGTTTAAAATGAATTAGATACATTTGTACTCCAAATTGAAGTCTCCAGAACGTGGCCCCTCCAACATAAGAATATAAGGAGTGAATATCAGGAGCTGGGAGAAAAACTGTTCACCGGGGCGCCTCAGGGGAGAACGAGGTGCAATGGCCATAAACTGTAGAGGATGGTTTCAGGTTAGATGCAAGGAAAGACCTTCTTTACAGTAGGGGTGACCATAATCTGGAAGAAGCTTCCCAAGGTGGTGGTGCAGTCCCCAACCTTGGAAGTCTTCAAGAGGAGACTGGATAGGCACATTGCTGAGATAATTTGATCTCAGCAGTATTCCTGCCCAGAGCAAGGGGGTTGGACTCAATCTTTCGAGGTCCCTTCCAGCGTGATTCTATGACGCTTCAGTATAGGCCGAGTTGTTCTGTCACTAATCCAAATCCTGCAATGTGAGGATGGCGAAATTCAGTTTGTGCTGGACTGTGCTTGATTCTATTCACATTGATAACTGATGCATTAGGAGTTTGTAATTTATTAGTGGGAAACCCTCCAAAAATGTAGTAGCCATTGCATTTGTGTGGCAAAACTTTTTCTAAGAACATACTGCCCTTACTACTCTGAGACAGACCATTAGAGCTGGCATTTCTGCTGGTGTGTAGGGGCACTTTACTCCTAACTGATTTTACCACTCAGTAGTAATGGGATGGTGCTGTCTTTGAATCTGGTTTTGTTTACACCAAGAAGCCCAGCCTTCTGTACACCCTGGGGTTTTTTAAAATCAAGTTTAGTGTCAGAATGATGTCACTGAACTGAGAAGTCATGTATTTATTCTTCCTCCCTCCTTTAAAGGTACGTGGCTATCCAACACTTTTGCTCTTCCGAGGTGGACAGAAAGTCAGTGAACACAACGGAGCCAGAGATCTTAAATCGCTGCATAATTTTGTCTTGCGGCAGGCAAGAGATGAATTGTAAAACGCGTTTGGATACTTCTGCCTTGGCTGTTCTCGTACAGTAGCTGTGGGAGTTAAATCACGTCCATAGTACTGATTTGCGAAGTGTTTTTTTTTTGGAAAACCAAATGTACTGAACTGTGGTATCTTCCGTGTGTGCGTGTGTGTGTGTGTGTGTTTTAAAACCACTGTACTGACTCTTGTGATGTTTGTTGAGGAAAACTCGTAACAAATAGTTACTGTCCAACTGGAGAATATTTTTAGCATCAGTTGTATTAGTGCATTTCTGTCTTCCTGTGATGAAGTGTAAATGGTTTTCTTTGAGACTAAAATAGATGAGGAAAATCAAATTAAGGGAACTGGTAGATTATTTTTGTCTTCAGGTTGGATTTGGCTAAAAACTTGCTACCCAATTACCCCTTACAACCTGCCCACCAGTACTAGAAAGGTGAAAGCCACAGCTATATTAACAAACATTGCCTTTTCAACTGAAGCTAAAAACTTAATTTGTCTTAATATAGCTGCTGATTAAGAAATGGAAAGTAATAGGGGGTTGAGAAAGAAAACACACACACACACACACATTTGGAAGATACCAGGCCATTATTACCTTCTCATTTCCTGGTAATATTCTCTCATCCTGGGAGGTCTAGCCATAATGAAAGTAATGGTACTTTTAATACGTGCCTGAATATTACTGATGCCATAGTGTACATGTACATCAGGTGGATTTTTATAACTGTTCAAGCAGGATACTCCTGTTCAGCTGGAGACTTGAGTTTATGCTCTTTTTACATGTAGCTAAAATGAATGAACTATTGTAACTAACTTCCTTAGGATGAATAGATCAGCTAGAGCTGATGACATCTCCTAGAAAAGCAGAAATGCATTTAGAAACAGTTCTGGTTTTTGTACCATATTTGTTAAACTCACCTGCCCCAAAATCTTGAATTCATCTCCCCTCCTGCTGCTTATTTTTTACTACTTAATGTAGTGGAACAATGCTTTAGTTTTTGAGCAGTTGTCTCACAGTAATGAGAAGCAGAACTTGCCTACAACATTTTTCCAGTTCCTTTTGAGCCTTAAGCATCTCTTCCAAAATGTCATTGTTGCTTCATATATGAATGTTACGGTCTTTCCCGTTGTGTTGCCTCGAATGAAATTACTGATGTAAGATGTTCCATATGTTAGACATAAGCCAAAGAATTTACAATGCAGGAAAAAGGTGCAGCTGCAAATCAAGGGCTAAATGCTGCCCTCCCATATATACAGAAACTCAGTTACAGGTGTCTACAGGCAACGCTTGACTAAGTCAAGACACTCTTTGTGTCCATCGTATGAAGCAGTGAAAGTCACCTTTTTAATCACTAAATTACTCCTTTGACTTCACCTTATGCTATCTGTCAAGAGTGAAAAATGTACGGGTGGAAAGTTTACAATAAGAGCTCAGTCTTATATGGCAGATATATTCGATCAGAGTGTACGCTTCTGTCTTAAAAGGAAGCCTTTATTAACCATATTAAACAAAACAACATTTCTAGTGAAGCACAGTCTCATGAGTGGCCCAACCTTTGCCTCATGAGTTTCTTGTATAAAATCAAAGTGGTACAATTGTTTACACTGAGATTTTCTAAATAAAAACTTTTTTTAAAAAAGCGGTCTTTCTATAAATGATACAGCACAATGAATATACAGTGACAAGTGCAATAAATTATAGCTTGTATTTACAAAATGCCTCTTTTTAAATGCAAGGCTTAAGAGGTAAGTGCATTTAATACAA
This sequence comes from Crocodylus siamensis, assembly GCF_052110815.1. Taxonomy (NCBI): domain Eukaryota; kingdom Metazoa; phylum Chordata; order Crocodylia; family Crocodylidae; genus Crocodylus; species Crocodylus siamensis. The sequence continues at coordinate 128,392,634 of NC_143397.1, read as the reverse complement.
GATTAATATTGATCAAAAATAATTAGCTGTTACTGTTAATTTTGGGTATAAAACTTCTATAGTTGGAGCACGACCAAAATGTGAATATATCTAACTTTTTCAATGCAATGTTTGTTAGAGTGACATTTGAGGAGATTGGCCAAATAATACTATAGATCCAGGGGTTCCCAACCTTTTTAGGTCAAGGATCGGCAAACCACAGACTAGAAGCGACTGGGAGTGGCAAACTGCAGTCCGGAAGTGACAGGCATACTGCAGACCAGCAGCCAACCCTTTTTTATACGTATCATAAAAAAGGACTAGCTGCCAGTCCTCGGTATACCTGTCACTTTCAGTCTGGCAGCCAACCCGGTTGGGAACCTCTGCTGTAGAAAGCTTACAAAAAATTACCCCTTCAGCAATGGAGTGGCTATTCAGCTGAGGGGATAAAATTGCACCTAAAATCATACAAAAATACCCTGGTGGTATACGTGAGAGGCAGTGGATGTCATTGCAATAAAAAGGGACAGACATAGCAGTTTCAGGAGGTATAGGACCTAAAAAAAAGGCACTTGACAAGTTTACAAGATAATTCCCCAGTTGAACTTTTGACTCAAAAGATCACATTGGGTCTGGGATTCTTTTTATGTATGCAGTACATAGCACAGCCAGACTCAGAACATACAGTTTAAGTCTATGCTTTACTGTGTGGTTGGAGGACACATGGTCTGAGGGGCTTGCTTTGGCACAATTGAAGCAGCTGTTTTCCATCTTTCAGATTTTTGGAAGAGTTCAATCGGAGAGATGCAATAATTTCTTTTAGATGGAAGGCACTTCCTATCCTTAATTAGAAATTCAGATTATCCAGCATAAAACACAGTCCTAACACTAAAGTACAACAGCATCACTTTGCTTTTTGTCTTGGTGAACCTAAATATAGTATGTGCGTCTTCAAGTCTCACTGTTTCCATGTAGCAGATGGTGGTTTCTTAACAATGAAGTGCAAATCAACCAGCTAGTTAAGTTTCTGCTGCTCTTTCAGGGAGTTTAAGATGCACAAAGCTTGATCCAAGCCAACAAAACTTGTATGCGCAGACTTTTCTTTTGTACACCTCACAAGTCAGAATTTTGTAGATCAGAATAGCCACTGTGTTATAGATTCGGTTTTTGACAAATCCAACACTTTCTCCTGTTCCAAAGTAGGTAGGTATCAGTGAGGTTCTCTTGCAGCTGCCTTTCATAAGGCACAAGTATTGGTTTGGGAGTATCACAAGAGTGTTTGTTGGAGTTTCCCCAACATCCAGTAGATGTAACCAAGGAGTTCCAGGTGAGTCAGTGGGTCTGTGTGGAAGATGTCAGTGACACCCGCAAGCTCTTACCACCATATTCCTGTATTTTTTCAGAATGACATTAGAATTATCATCAAAGTAAAGAACTGAGATGGCATTTAGTTTGGTGGGTGCACAACAGGGTTTGGGAACATATTCAGGATTCATAAGATGGACCTGTTCCAAAAAAAGAAGACATAATTGGGACAGTCAAACCCTGCTCTCCATTTTTTTCCCCTGTAGCTCAGCACACATCTTTCATTATACTTACCAAAGTTTGCACAATGGCATGATTGGTAGCATTCATGTGTGCATTGAGTGGAAAAGAGCATTCTCCATCACAGTAATTGGCTGCATAGCCCTTTGGTGCAATTATCCAGTCCTTTGTTAGGAAGTAAACAGATATGATTTAAGTGACGCAAGTCAAAGTTGCATGTTAGTAGCAGATTTCATAATGTCATTTATACAAGCCGTTAGGCCTAGCTAAAGTTTTCCATTAACTTTTTTGTGAATGGGGTTAGAATAAAAAAAAAGGGTTCAGGAAATGCGAAGGCCAAAGACCCACCACATTTTGGCTGTAAACCAAAATCTGGGGGGTTTCAAAAATGGGCAGTGGGGTGACTTGCAGGATTTTTCATTTGAGAACTTTGTGGTCTCATACAATGAACCACAGCAGCAAGGGCGGCTAAGAACCCAGCCTCCCTCTCCTTATCAAGAGAAGGAAGAAATTAGCACAGCTGAACAACTCAGTCCAGCTAGGCAGGTCCTCCAGATAAGTAACAAAGCAGAAGGCAACTGTACATACAGTTCATGTAGGCACCAACTTGAACATTTTGGGTTTTATCTGAAATACTTTTACCAGACTTAGTGCATAAAAGGCTAATTTTATGTGATGTTCTCAAACATTCAACCAACCCCCAAAAAGCAGCCTCAAAACATCTTTTCTGACTACCTTTCGGCATAATCCCGGTTATAATACTTGAGAACTGCCAGTTTATATGCCTGGAATATTAAAGTAGCAGCACATAATTATAGTACTGTAGAAGAACGATCAGTATTCCCCTGCCTCTGTAGAAATGTGGTTTGGAATACAAAAAACTGCTGCTTCCTACCTAAATAAGTACCTAAATAAGTTTGCTTTAGAGCTCACAATATAAAAAAAGAGTCAAGTTATATACTGGCTACAATGGTACTTTAGCTGGACTAACTGTCACTTCCTGAAAGCATCTTAACATTGACTGTCACCAAAATTAAGTACAGACCTTGAATTTAAACATAGGAATCAAGAAAGCTGGGAGCTGGGTGCTGTAGAAATCTTAACAGTGCCATGTACAATTTAATTGTAGGTATACCATACACAGAACCTACCTAAAAGGGACATTTATAGGTGTTCTAGGAGCCATTTCTTAATTTTGACTCCTAGATGCTTAATTGCCAAGAATATATTTGCAGTTAAACCTTGGGCTCAAAGTTTGGTATAAAAGTAGTGATGGTCTTCCAAACATTTCTTTAATTTGAGACGGCACTTGTAATACAGAAGAGGATGGTCAAGCATGCTTTGATGGTTTGTTCTCTGCCTCCCCCAGGGCAGTTCAGATATAAGTCCAGTTAGCACTTAAGGCATAGGGGATTGGGTCTTACCATCACGCAACCAGCATAAAAAAGTTTTCTTATCTCAAAGCAACCTTGTATCCCTCTGCCTCCCAAAGAAAAGGTTGAATTATGAACTAAATGAAATGGATGCAGTGGTGTCAATGTGAGTCTAAACAGCTGTAGTAGAGGAAGCAGCAGCAGTCTTTACAGTTCACCCCACCCCATCACTGCAGCAAGCCAGGCCGAGTTTTGGGGGCTCAGTTTCTGCCTCTTCTTCGGCGTCACTGTCAGATAACAGGAAGAAGCTGTGGTATACACCTTACATGCCAGAATCACCAGCTTTTGCAGCTCGTCTACAAAACGACATGAAGGTGTCCATGTAGAAGTTCAGACCAGTGCAAGCATGTATGCATATGCATGCATGCTGGGCACAGAATTGGATCTAGCTAAATAACCTTATGCAGGCTTCAGCACTACCCTGCCTTCTAGCATCTATGAAAAAATCACTGCACATTTAAGCATCTTAAAAATCTCAGCTACCAGTGGGTTCCAGGAGTTTCCCAGGCTATCAATATTTATTTGGCCTCCTCACTGGCTGGTTTTTAGTGCGCAGGCACAAAGGACATTTTAAAAAGTGTGCTGGGAGCCTCTATTGAAATTACCATGACATTGTTTAGATAACATTTCAGAATGAATGTCTGCTTAGGAAGAAACTGCACGCACCTGCCATCCTAAGTCTTGGAAGCTAACATAAAGCTCATGCTTTCTGCAAGCTGTTTTTAGGTCGCTGCTGTTGTAATCTGTTAAAAGAAACAAAAGCCATGTCTTAGAGGTAAATCTTAAATGGTCAGAGCATCATACTAAAGAACACACCTAGTAAACTGTTTTAGTAACAATACCTGTTCCTACAAGTAAACACCACTGCACTTAATATGCACCTCCTGTGTATGTTCAACTTTCTTTTTCAGTATACAGACACACATGCACTTTGTGGCAAGCTTTGGAAATTGCTGGTGATAGATATGTCATGATCATAATAAGTTCAGCTCAATAAGCCAGGTGAGAAAAGTCCTTGACTACAGAGATCACCATTTTGTGTCTTGTTCTCTCATTTTTAATGGTCTTAATATTCCACTAATCAAGCTAACCTTGCAATTTTGCTTTCTGCTAGCTGCTGTAGCCTCTCTTCTATTTCACAGTTTTGGAGACTCTTTTGCTCTTTTAAAAAATCATTGATGCACCCATGGAGACCAGTCTTCAGCAGCAGTTAGGGTTTCAGCTTTTAGTTAAGCAGGACAGGAAGGGTAAGTCAGCTGAAGATTAGGTCCAGCTCCATGCAGTCACAACCCTGTAAAAATCTTTTTTTCGTCATTCGGTCTTTCCCAAAGCGAGGGCTGTGCCTTACTGTAAAGTAGTGGGGGCTGGTGTATGCGAGGACATATGGCAATTGTCTGAAACCAGTGACAGGCCTCAGAATGCTTTTCAGAACAGTCCTCTAGTTGTAAATGACATGGTATTGAATAAACTATAAAATGAACCATATTCCAACTGCTAAGGATATAAAGCGGAATACTTCTGACACCAAACTTTCCTCTCAGTGATACCAATATGGTGACCTTTCAATCATTTAGTCTCCTTTGAGGAGGTTCAGATGGTTCTACAAAAAGCAGCTTTTGATTTCCAGTGGAATTTCCCATTTATATTTAGCAAGCAGTGCTGCTCAGCAGGAGAGCAGCTGAAACCACAGCTCAAGAGAGAGCTCAGAATTCAAGCTGGGACAGAGGGCCCTTTCACTTCCAGGTCGCCAGCACAAACCCAGCCTTGATTGGTAGCAACGGAATGTCATCACCTCCCGAGGGTTGTTTGGCCCTGCTGGTTGGGTGTCCATACCACACAAACCACTGGCACTGCTGAGATTTCCACTTGTGACATCAGCCTGAATGGGCCATGGAAAATGAACTAACCTTTCATACAGAAAGGGCAGGTCTTTCCATGTCACCTAAGTGAGCTGTTGAGGAAACATATATTGCCCCAGTTACCCGGGTAAACATTGCACTTCAGGATCCAGCTCTGCCTAAGCAGCAACATATTCTGAAGTGACGACTGCACGTGGCTGAGCCAAGGGCTGCTGTTTTCTTCTATGTCCAGATACAGTTCATTTCAGGGGACAGAGAAGGATTAAAAACACACAGTTTTAAGCCTGTTCTAAACAACAGCAGCTACTAGCCCCAGCACAACAGAGGCCTGAGCTTGAGATTGTGTAACAACCTGATGAAGACAGTTGCTATAAAAAAGCTTTTAATAGTCAAGAGAGGCAAAGGGAATGGGACCAAGGGTCAAGTTGCAAAAACTGAGCAGGCTCTCACAGCCCAAAAACTGTCCCTGTTATAACATACCTAAAATATCCCACTTAATATCTGCTTGTTCGAAAAGTTCCATTTGTATTTCCTTAACCCTCCTGTTACCATCACCTGCCCCTCCCATTTTGTGACAGGTTTGTCTGGCTTCTTAAGTGCCAACCTTACCCCAAGTGGTATGTCCAAGTCACAAAGGAAGACCCAGAAACTGAAACCAGGTCTCCCAAATCCCAGTCCACTGCCTTAGCCACAGGGGCATCCTTGTAGTTTATCGCCAAGTTTTGTTCCTAAGCTTTCCCAAGTATTGTTCTAGCACTGCTGCAAATAGCTCTTACCCCTCTAACGGTGCGTCTACACGAGATGCTTTACTCTGGACTAGAAATAACTACAGCATAGTAAGTGTCACTGTCTACACGTTCAGATGCTTACTGCGCAGTAATCTGCTCTAATCACAAGTAAATTTGCTACTGTAAATACAAATAGCAAATTTACTCTAGATTACTTATTGGGACCTTATGTAGTTAGCCATCTACATGTGTTGATGGCCAGCTGGGAGCAAATGTGCTCCTGGTCAGCTGGGCAGCAGGCGATTTCTCCCTGCCCCTGGGAGCTGCCACTGGAGCTCAGGTGGGGACAATGTCCCCTGCCCTGGCAGCAGGGAGCTTCCAGTCCCCACTTCCCAATCGTGATTAGGTAGTGGGGGCTGGGAGATTCTTGTCTCCCTGTGCTGCTCTACAGTCATGGGGACAGTGCTGGGAGATTCTTGTCTCTCAGCACTGGCCCCATGTCCACAGAGTTGGTGCTGGGAGATAAGACTCTCCCAGTGCTAGCCCTGTGACTGCAGAGCTTAGAGCTCCCCCTGTCTCCTGCAGGGGTCTGGTGCAGGGCGTGGGAACAGTCTGGTGCTAGGAGCAGCAAATCTGCTCTCATGTCCCTGCAAGTGTAGACATGTGCCCAAGATAGTTTATTCTAGAGTAAATTAGTTTTGCATTATTTGCACATGTAGATGCACTCTATTAGTTGTACCTGATTTCCCCAGCTCCACCATCAAGACACCACTAACACTGCTTGAAATGCACTTAGTATAGTTTTCTGTGCATGGCATTTGGTTACTGTTGCCTTGGGTTTAAATAAGCCTTTTCTTCTATTATTTTTTAAGTCTGAAACTACAAACACAAATATTTATTCAAAGGGAAAACTATAATACTAAAAGCACATTCAAATGACATTAAGGCAGTGCAGGATTACAGCTGGGTACAGTTAACACTGTGGTCTCCAAAATCCTGTGCCTCAAACAAAGCTAACTTCCAAAACACCAACGATTAGAGAGTTGTTTTTAGAAGCAGTTGGGGTTTTCAGTTTTAAGGATTAAGTTTCAGTCATTCAATAGCTTCACTTCAAATAAAATCATTTAAATCAAGTTAGCAGGGCTGGTTAACTGGCTTCTGTAGGAAAAACACAATCTTTCAAACACACGCTATAGGGAAGATTGTGGTGGTCTTTCTACAGAAGCCTCTTATTTTCAAATCAGACAACCTCAGTAAAAATAGATCATTTTCATGACCAATCTTTTTAGGCTCAGGCTCAGCATAAATTTTTAGACAAAAAAAAAAAAATTAGGTCACAATAAGAACACCCCTGGCCCCCCGCCCATGAATTTTAATAAAACTTTAGCAGTCAAATTGCCCCAGTTGGCAAAATACAGCCCATGGGCTGGATCCGGCCCACCAATTGATTGCATCTGGTGGGCAGGTGATTGCAAACTCATGGGCTTTCATGGGGCATCCATGGGCTCTGACTCCAGCCGCTGTGTGTACTGTTTCCACTGTGTTGGGCGGGCAGGACTGCTTCTCCCCAGAACCGATAAGGTTGCATCAGCTGTGGACCCAGGCAGACATCCCAAACCCCACCTGCAACCTGCTAGTCCATCCAGAGCTGGTGCCAGTGTCCGCACAGTGCTGCTTCTGGCATGCTGGGCAGGTGCTGGCATAAGCTGTGGACATGGCTGGCAGGTTCTAGGTTGGGATTGGGGCATCCTACAGCTCCAGGCAGTGTAGGGATCAGTATGTGCTGCAGCTCTGGGCAGGATGTGGATTGGGGCAAGCTGCACTTTTGGTGGGGTGGGGATCTGAGAGTGAGAGTGAGTGAGACAGAGAAAGAGAAAGAAGTGTGGTCCGCCCTCGAGAGGACGCCAAGACTCATTAAGTGACCCTCCAGCCAAAATAATTTCCAACCTGTGGTTTAATACCCGAAAATGGGTTCCCTATTGATCTACAAATAGATACCAGCCAAAACTCTTGAAAGTGACTAGACTCACAATAGTTAAAATATTGAGCGCATGAAGGCCACAATTTTGAGACCTCAATAGACAGCCAGAAATAGATTTGAAATACAGACAAGATATGTCCAAATGAAAATAGTATTATGACAATGTTTCTGTTCACATTCTTCTGCATCTCTGTCAAAGACCGAAGGTAACAAACATTTAAGCAGACGTTTGGGTAGAGTGGAAGGCAGAATCAAGATATGCCAAAAAATTTCAACAAAGCACATGCTGTTATGAAGTCTCTTTCCTATCACATGATGGGGTTAGTGAACCTAGTGCTATAGTTTAATAGTTGAGGCTAATGCCAGTTCTGCCACTGTCTTGTTTTTAGACACTCAGAAAGCAGCTTTGGCCAAAAGTGACATTTTAAGAATGAGTTCTTCATTTAAGAATGAGGTTACCAGGACTGAAAAGGTGACCAGTAGAATTAGAACAGCTTGTTTGCACTGAGCACTCTTGGCCTTCAGCAGCACCAGCTTGCTGTGAGCACAGATGTTTCTCTTAAAGCTGGACATTGGCCTTTTGTTGTTTCAAGGGGAGGGAGAAGAGTCAGACCCTAATGATCTTTCCTCCTACAGCTATTTCTGTACCAATCTTAGATTTCCTATAACTTCTCCCCCCATTAAGTGCTGGCAAAGAGTATCTAAATATTTACTGAGGTTAATCCTTCTAAGAATACTCTGGCTGCTCCTAGGGTGCCAGTTAACTGGATTCCACTGGGTAATTAATTGCCACTATACCTCTAAACTTCTTTGACAGAGGTCTCCAGGCCAGCCCCTTTCTCTCAGTGTTTGACTTAGGCAATTTGCTTGTCTGCAGCTGGTGTAAACTGATCGGGCAGTTAATAACAGCCCACTTAACATAAAAGGGATTTGCTTGGGTGGGAGAAGGAGAGCTATCAGGGTTAAGCACGCATGCGCAGAGGAGTCGGCAGTGTTGCTCCAGCCTGGCACAATGGTTGAATGTTAGAAGTAATTCTGTGGGGGGTCAACCTGTTTGCCATGCCAAAAATGAACTGTGTAGCCATGCCAAAAATGAACTCCACACATTCCCCAAGTCCCATTCCTCTGCCCAAGCTGCTGTTCTCCTGTACCTGGCTAGAAGGTCTTGCCCCTCCACTCAGGGTCAGACTGATCATCATATTTCCAGGAAGGAATTTTACCCCATGGTCAGATTGTTATGGCTTATGGGGGGGTTTTGCCTCCTCTGTAGTGGAGGACGTCGCTGCCTGCCTAGGCTCTCTTAAGCATGTATTAACAACTTTTACAAAAGCAGGACGTTGGCTGCCATGGTCCCCCTGCTTTACCTGTGACAGGTTAGGGTGTGTTATGTCTCTTGTCATATCAGTGTTGACTGTGTAGTTTTGCTAAGAGGTTAGATGGTTTGGATAGAGATGATCCTGTCTCAGACAGGGATTTGGACTAGATGACCTATGGAATCAAAATCATGGAGGGGCCCTAATTCTCTATGATTCTGCTTTCTGTTACAGCCCTGTGCTCTCTGCCTGATCAGCTGTTCTGCTGTCCTTTTCCTTCCCTGTTCTCCTTACCCAACTTGCTTTTTTTCTTTCTGGTTCCTGCCCTACCTGCCACAGTGATGCCAGTCCCCTCCCTGATCTGTTGTGCATCCCCCACAGAAACTGCCTGGGTCCATGGTGGCAAATGTGCTACAGGGACAAGGTGACAGGTCTGGGTCATCACGGAAACACTTGTCCTTGCTCTTGGCTTTTCTTTTTGCTCATTTCCATGCTGCTTTAGAGATTAAGCATGAAGTTGGGTTCTCAAAGGTGTAAGAAACACAGGAGTTATGCATTTCAAGGACATTGTGCTGGAGGGAGTCTTCTCTGAGATTTCAACATTGCTAGGAGAATGCTGACCAGAAGATCCTCCTGGCCCAAACCTGGAGAGAGGAACCTCAAAAGGGGAGCAGTGTAGTTTAAACGCAAAATGGAAACTGTAGGTTAAACCTGAAGAGTTGTGTAAGCTACCAAACAGGAAAGGGAGGTTGTGAGAGCAGTGCAAGAATGGATTTACTGTTAATGGAGATCCTTCATTAGAGAGAACACCAAGATAACTTTGCCCTCAGAAGATGCATCGTGGAATATATGCTTTATATTGTTTTATATTGTTCACTGGGGCCCTTTTTGTACAGCAGAAACATAACCCTGCTTTGGACATGCAGTACAAGTTTGCTTTAAAATTAGACAGTCTGCATTGCCTTTGCAAACCAGAGCTAACTGCATTGTAAGAAGCTACTCATCTTTGGAATCTGACCCTGACAGATGAAACTGCATATCAGATGGAAGGGTCTAATAGGCAGATCTGCACAGAGACTATACATTCCCCTACATTTTTCCAGGGTGATGTAGCTGGAATCTCTGCCTTCCACACACCCTTTTTGCTAATATATCTTTCCTTCTGGAGAAGAGACAGTTTGGCCAAAAGCTCTGATACAGGATCTTACATCAATAAAAGCATTGTATCCATATATGCTGGGACTAAAAGTTTGTAAGTTCTCTTTTGCCTGACTATAAATGAATTATAGCAATGTACTTTTAATGTAGGAAAAATGCTTGGCAAAAAGATACCCACTTTCCCTAATCTCCTTACATGACCCTGGCACCTGAGCCTTGTACCAAACAACAAACAGACAAAAGAAAACGAGCATTAAGCACAGAATCCTGTATGTGATAGCATGTGGATGCCCTGTTGGGCCTTCATGGAGCTCCAGTAACTTTTCAAAGCTCAGCATCAATGCAATAGGAGCCAGTCTCCAATGAAGCTGTACAATTGCACATGTACAATTTTAGACAGAAATCGAGAAGGACCAAGGTAGTGGCAGGGATCAGTGAGTGAATGGGGGACTGGGAGGGATATAACACACTATAAAAGCCCAAACCCGGCCTGTTTTAAAACTGTGTCGAGGCCATGGACAGATGTACTGGTTGAAGCCCCACCAAGTGCCTCTGAAGCACTCCAAGCAAGAAGGATGCAGCCAAAACAGCACTTTAATAATGAAACTTAAAAAAAGGAGACCATCTTTGGAGTTCTTCCTTTTGGAACTCTGTTTGAAACATCAGTGGTCTTCCAGCAAGGCCATAGTGCTCTACCTGCCCTCAAGCGGCATGTCTGTCCACACATACCCTGAGTGAGGTACCAGATCAACAGATCTTGCACCTTGTCAGCTGCCTTCTCAGCAACTGATTAGAAACAGTGATTATGGGGCAGGGGAAGAGGAGAAACCCAAATGGGAGAACAAGGAAAGAAAACCTTAGAGACAGAAATGGTAGAAACTATATACATGGGGGAAGGAGGGAGGGAGCAAAGAGATTTCTACTCTCCTCTTACATCTTTTTTCTTAGCTTCAAAATGGAAAAGATAGGATCTTGCTGACATGAGCTGGCCAATGTACCTCAACATCATTGCTTACCTGCGAGGATCAATGAAGCTAGGGAATCTGAGCATAGCAGGAGACAGAGTAGAGGTGATTCTGAAATTTCTTGAATCTTGGTCAAAATCTTAAGGCCTTAATTCAGCATGGTATGTCAGCAGGGACCCAGCACCCTGAATAGTTACTAAGATCATTTACAGTTAGCTTCAGAAACCTTCCTGGACCATAGGCTTTGGTTTGGTGACAGTTTATTTCCTTCTGTTCTCCCCTCAACAGGTTTAAGTGATCCACATAACAGAGATTTTAGAAAGAGGAGGTAAAACAATCCTAAATTAAGTAGGTTTCAGTAATATAGGGAGTCTGGAGTTCTCCAACTAGAACAGTCACCCTAGCTTCTGGCAGAATTGCCAGGGCTATATTCTGCTCTAGTGCCCATGAAAAGGCTCCGATTCTGCTTGTGTGTCAACATACAAGGACAGCATAGCACAGCATGGATTGAAAATCTAAAGCATCAAAAATCCTTGAAATTGCTTAATGTTGATCCCAGACATACCAATTCTCAATGCAGTCTCTGGTTAGTCACCAGAGCCTGTCATTTTAATGCACACTGTTATATCCAGGGATCCTGGTTTTCCATTTTCCATGGAAAAACAATAGAAAACCACAGATTTCCCCTTTTTATCAGAGAAAATGCAGATTTCTCCTCTTAGCAGAGAAACCCGCGGATTCTCTGCTTTTGCAAACATTTCTGCAGGCTGGTTGAGCTCCAGCCTGCAAGAGTTGTTTGCAGACAGGGTGGGAAACCCCCAGCCCTGCCTGGAGGGGAAGGAAGAGTGGGAAGGGCAGGGCCTGAGGCCCTCAGTCAGCCACAGCTCTGCTCAGCTCAGCTTCACTCTTTGCTCCTGCAGCCTGAGGTAGGTGGGGTTTGCAGAGGGTTTGGGGCCCCTCTGGCAGGGCTTGGGGGTTGTGAATCACGGCTGGAGGGCACTGGCAGGGCTGGGGGAGCCAGGAGCCAGCTCGCCCCCACCCAAGCAGGCGGAGCAGTGGGGGAGCCGGTTCCATGCTACTTTTGCTGCAGCTGCCTGCTGTTCGGGGCAGGGAGCTGCAGACTTAGGGCCCTAGCCCCATAGCCCTGGCAGCTGGGGTCCCCCTCCAGCAGGGGGGCAGGGGCTGTGGGTGGGGGCAAGAGGCACAAGTAGGGCAGGGAGCCTGTTGTGGGGGCAATGAGGGGCACCAGCAGGGTTGGGATGGCTTTGGGGGCAAGTGAGGGGCACCAGCAGGCTAGGAGGGACTTCACAGAGCTTTTAATTTTAATAATGGATTTTAGGGGTTTTATCAGAAAATGTGTGATTTTTTTTTTTTAATCAGAGAAGACTAGGATCCCTGGTTATATCCACCCTGGACTAAGGAGGAGAGAAATTAGTAGTGTGCTGGGCTTAGAGACTGTACTGGCTAATTTATCTCACTTAAAAAAAACCAGGGAAATAAACATCTCAGTTTTAAACTCTCCTTTCTTGAAAACCCACGAAGGCTCAACTATACCTTGTTGACTACAAGCCTGCCAAATTCCAGGTTTTAAATTAAAGCTGGCTTTGAGTTAAAGGGGCTCAAAAAAGCACTTGAAACCACCAAACTACTAGTTATTTTTTCCTTTTGTCATTTTATAATTTTATAATCTGAACTGTGGTTGAAAAGCAACAACAAAAAAATGGCCTCTTTTTACCCAAGATATCTCCTCCCTCTGGGGCTTTGAGTCATATCTTCTGATTTAACTGTTGTAATTTTTTTTTAGCAAGGCTTGCAGAGTTAAAGCAAGGGAAAGCTGGAATCTCTCCTTCAAGCGTCATCAACACAAAACATCCACTTTCCAATTCAAGAATGAGACCTGGCAACTAATTTTTCAAAAGTGCTGTAAAAACATTAGCAAATCAGCCCTCGCATCACCAACCTGAGAGAGTGGAGACTGGCTTCATATCAATATACAAGTTCAACGTTTGGGATGGAATAGCACAGCCAACCACTTATAGTGATGTCTATATGAATAAACTGCACTTACTGGCATGTTCTTGGCCAGTTCATCTCGAGGGTCTATCTGTAATCAAGACCCACACCTTTAGAAACAAGGACCTGGAGTCACTGTGAAAACTAAGCTGAACCTAGTGAAGACCAACTAAGAAAAATAATCACCCTTGAAGGCCGGGAAAAGGTTCTGGCCTTTATTCTACATGGTTTGGATCTAAAGTGAAGTACACTCACTAAACTCTCGCAAGCTGTAATAATCAGAGCTAACATACTACCAGTATAGAAGTGGTACAGTTAATCCTAGAGAAAGAATCTCCGGATTGTCTCTGTCTTTCCCTCTGTCTGCCTGCCTGTCACTCGCGGGCACACACGCACACACTCTCTCTCTTCCTTTCCTCCTCCTTTTCTTCCAAGACTGGAAGGAAGCTCCTGAAACACCAGCTCCCATCCTCTTACCTTCACAGAAAACCATGTCTTATAGGGGAAGTGGCAGTGGATGGGCATGAGGGTGAGAAGTGGGAACTAGGTTATACCTAGATGTGAATGGAGGTTAGGGAGCATAGGTGGGACTGGCCAAAGGGTTTGCTCTTACGGGTGATGAGCAGGGAAGCAAGAATAGGACGCAAGGGAAGAGTGAGGGGCATCCTTCAGGGAGTCTACTGTTGTTTCTTATCTGTGTTTTCTTTGTTATTCCTTGTAGCCACTCTGAGCCTTTTGGTTAGGGTGGGATATAAATCTAAATTATAATAATAGTAATAATAAAGTGGTATCAGATAATACAGAGACAGCTAGCTGAGACTGACAACTTTCTAACCTTCAAGTGTAAAGCTTTCTTTGTTCCCAACTTCTATTTCGGTAAGCTACCTCTGAGTCCAGCTAGCTCTGCTCTTCACAGTGATAGTGACAGCGTTTGTCTGCTTCGTTTGTGGTGTTTAGAATTTGTCTCCTTATTTATACAGAATAAATGTCAAGTTCATTTACACCAGTTAGTATAGGCAGCCAGAGGTAATGCACAGAGGTATTGACTGCTGCAATATCCCCTCTTTAAGGGAAGCTGACTTTTGATCTTTAAGACAGAAACAGAACAGAGTAAATGACTTGGGTATTCAATTACTGGCAAAAGAAGGGGAATGCCCATGGTTCAAACAATGCTGCAGGACTGATATCAACCTGCTGGCTTTATGGGCTTCTGCATAGATTTTGGACTTCTCAAAGAAAGGGAAATTCCCATCTACAAGTAAACCCCATCTGATTACGGAAAAGCAACCATCTTTCCACTTCAGCCGACTGTCATTGATAGTAACGGCAACTATGATTCCTCCATTGTTTTCCATGGCAGGTCACCATTATGGGAGGGCACCATTATGGGAGAATATAAGAGGTTTAGTGTGACATTGAGAGGGGTGAGGGGGTCAGTTTAACTGTTTTTCACAAGTTACTAGGCTCAGCAGAGGGAGATTCTGGGTGAGGTTCAGTGGTTGATCTAGATGACCTAGTTGTCTCTCCTTACCTTCAGCTCTGTGAACTACATTTTAAACACACATTCAAAACCTGATCTAGCTGTTACAGCGTAGCATGGAGTATACCAGTATTTCCTACACCACTGTTATCATCAGTGTGCACTAACATCTCCAAATATACTGATCGACATTAGCTCAGTTGCAGCAATATTCAGTTATTCCAGTCTTTGTCTCACCACAGATATATGAAAGTACTGTCTTAATTTTTTTAGTACCTTAATCTGCAGATACAGAAAAGGCTAGGAGTTTATTGCCAAAGGAGGGGGGCAGTATAAGCAAAATACTCCCAGTCTGTTACTTCAGGAATGCTAAAAACATCTTATGCAGAAAAAAGAACAGGCATTTAGTGAATGAATGACTTTTGGCTCCATGAGGTAATACAGAACTGTTGGAAAACAGAACATATTTTCTCATTTTTGTCCACATTTCAGACTTTTCCAACCAGCTGTCATGGGAAAGTAAATGCTATACTCTTAACCCTGTTCTTCAACCAATGCGACTCCTGACAGCAGGAAAGCCTGCCTGTATGCTCTGGAACTCAGTCCAAAAAATTAATAGTCACTCTCATGTGGTCTGGTCAGGAATATCTTGTCTAAAACTACATGTACCTATGCATTTGAGAAGAACTCAGTATGGCTTCAGATATATGAAAGACTGGTAGGACAAAAAAGTATGATTAACAAAAGGATATAAGCTAAATATTTTTAATGAACAGACCGGAGGGAGAGAAATAGGGATAAGCAAAATTTAGGTCCAGTGATAAGTTACCTGAGATCAAAACTATATCTATGAGCTACATATATTTGGCTTTGAAAAGCAATAAGCATAAAGAATGTAAACCAGCTACCTATCAGCTATGCCTTCATCTCATTGTGCTCATGTCAAGAGTTCAAAAGATGCATTTTATCCCTGGGCACTATTCCCTTTTACTTATGTATAATATTGTGGCCTCTATAAGTCCCAAACTTTGTTGAGGGGCCCAGTAGGCAAAGTACTATACAAAAATGGCAAGCTGTTTGGGGCAGAGAACCAGCAACTTGTGCTAAAAACTGTCTCTTGTACTTGTCTCTTGACAAACACAAGAGTGCAGTGGAAACTGGGCAGTATTGCCCATTTGAGAGGGTGCAGGGAAACTGGGCAATATTGGTCAGCCATAGGTGGATTTAGGATTTTGAAAAGCGGGGTACAGATGCCATGGTGCATCATGTATAACACAACACACATTTTTTTTCCAGTAAAAAGAAACCATAAACTTTACTAATACACTAGGGGCGTAGGGTTATATTATTCATTTTATGATTTAAGCAAAAATAAATATAATCTTATTGGAATGCGCATTCATTTGCTTTGTTTATGTATTCCAAAGTACAACAAACAAGGCAAAAAATACTCAAAAGCTGTTGTTTCTTTAGTCTCGTAGTCATTAGTATTAACTGTATTTAAATGTAAGTGTATTAAATGTAATATCAGATTCATAAAACAAAATCAAGCCTTCTTGACCATCTTGGCAGTGCATCCAATGCTTCACTGAAAG
Organism: Crocodylus siamensis; assembly: GCF_052110815.1. Lineage (NCBI taxonomy): Eukaryota > Metazoa > Chordata > Crocodylia > Crocodylidae > Crocodylus > Crocodylus siamensis. The sequence goes on along the minus strand of NC_143397.1, from coordinate 128,376,585 downwards.
TTATTTCCACACCTGAGTTACTGTTTTTGTCTACAGGGCTGTGAAATAGGATCTATATTACCATGAACAGCTAAAAGACAGCAGAATCACAAAACAAAGAATAGCTTAATTAGCAGAACGTAAGATGATTAAAAAGGAAGAGAGGGTCATTACCACCTGTGGAATGAAGAGTTTAGAAGATAGATTTTAATGAGCCATGAAGTCAAGTGACTCCCTCACTGCTGCCTGAATAGAAATGGTCCTGCTACTGCCAGGTAGTTTTATTTTAAACTGTGGGTGAAGCAGGAATCAAAAGTTGATGCAACTGTATCCTGGATCCAATCCTGTGGGTAGCTCCTCTCAAATGAGAGGCAGCAAAGGATAAAGTATAAATAGTATTTCTCAAATCTAAACAAGGTGGTGGTGGAGGCTGGTGCCCTAGACTAAATGGAGACAAAAGCCAACACCTCAAGAATAGACAAAAGGTGACAGTCAGGGTGGGGATAAACCAGGGAGTGAAAATAAGGATTACAATTGGAGATGGGGAAGCTAGTGGAGGGATTTCATGGGTGAGATAACACAATCTAAACAATGGACCGAGAAATATCTTTTTCAGTAGCATCCTATATGGACAAATCTAGCCTCATACTGCCTTGAAGTCTGCCTTGATAATACTATTCTAGAAGGCAAGGGAAGGGGACTGAACTACTTTACCATGTTTTCTCTAGGTTAAACCGAAAATTCATCATTGCTTTCAAGACTACGCTAAATAGCCGCACACACGATGCACTCAGTAACAGCATTCCAGCGTGTAGAGGTGATGCACTTTAAATATCTAACACAGTGGTTTTCAACCTTTACAGTCTCAAGACCCTCTTGGAAAATGCCAGCTCTTCACCTTTTCTCTCATGCTTTTACTATGGAAAAATAATAGAGCAAGTTTTCTGTTGCAAAGAACTCAGAAAGACCACAACAGGTCAAAATATCTGACACTCCAGACTTCTGTTTCAAATCACTGGGTTTATCTTGTGAATCATGTCTACATATTGGCATACTTAGGAGTGCATTGGCACACCTAACCATGTTGATATTGCATGGCATGCCACAGCACCCTTAAAAGGATCTCACAGCAGCCAAGGTGCTGTATCACCCTGTTTGAGAATCACAGATCTAACACATCAAAGATGCAATACTGTTCCAGGAAAATTGTAGCAAACAAGTAGTAAAAAGATTTGGGGTCAAATTCTGACCCCATGAAATTATACGGTACCTGGATTTCACTTTAGATTTAGAATGACCCCACTAAAAATAAATATTACCTGAACCTTCCTCTTCTAGACCCTTGCAAATATTTCTCTTTGCCTTCATCTATCAAAGCAAATGAAAGTATCAGATAAAAAAGGATCTCTAGATGAAAGAGAGGATGCAAAAATTACCTGTGATACCAGACACCCTGGAAACATCCTGAGACTGAGTGGAGCGATTTCGATTCTGCTGCCTGCGCCGGTTTGTGGCTGACCTGGTGGTCCGGACATGGACCTCACTCACTTTGAAAAAGGCCACCATGAAAGGCTGCTTGTCATAAGGGCCATCTCGCCCTATCAGACCTGCTTCTCTTGGGTTTACACTGAGACCTTCAAATTAAACAACAACAACAAAACAGGTACATTAGGTGGGGAAGAACCCACAGAATAATGTTTGCTAGCAACAGACACAGCTGCTCTCCCCAAAAGCAAAGTTCCCTCCTCATTTTCTGTTGTCTCGCCTTTCTTCTTGCCCACACTACACTTGACTGCAGGCCCTGAGGGTATCTTTTTAGGGCTGTGCAAAGCTTTGGGTGGTGATTCGATTCAGAGGAGATTTGGCCCAATTTGGTGGCCAAATCTCTGAATCTGAATCGAATCAGGGGACCAATTTAAAGGCCTGAATCGATTCAAAGCTCTCCAAATCTTTGGAAAAGATTCAGAGAGCTTTGATGATTCGGGCAGTCCCCAGTGGCTGCAGCAGGGAGCTGCAGCCGACTCCGAGCTGGTAAGTACTAGGGGTGGGGGAAGGGGAATGGGCCTGCCTGATCAGATTTGGCCGAATCGATTTGGGACAGTGATTCGAATGGCGGAATCGAATCCCTCTCCCCCGAATCGGCCAAATCCGAAGCAAATACTAGCCATTTCGCACAGGCCTATTTCTTGATGGTCTCCAATTAATGTGAAATATGAACACTTCAAGGTAGGGACTGAATGCACTCTTCTAATGCCATACAGTATAGATAAATATAGCTACAGATATAGATAAATTCAAAACCTAAATCTTCAAAATTGGAGACGATGGAGAACTGAAGGCACTAGGGAGAATAGCCAAAGAAAATGTGAGGTGAAAGATGTACCTTTGCCACCAAGAGCTTAGAGATGGGGTGTGGTCACATCAATAGTTCATACCAAAAGGGTATCTCTAGTCAAAAGACAAGGCGGACCCTCTGATCTCTTGCTTGATTTCTATGAAATTACCAGCAATAGGAGGCAGAAAATGGAAGGGGTGGAAGGCAAGGTTCCTCCTTAGTGTTACTCCCTTCTTAAATTTTCCTATCTCTCCTCCTTCACTACTGTATTTTCTACCTTTTTCTCAGGTTCACAGGATTTTGTCCTCTTCCTCCTTCTCTTCCCTCCCCTCAGCCTGCCTTCTTCCATCTTTTTCCGAAGTCTTTATGGATTGTGAAGCGTTGTTGTTTATCTCACAGTCTGCAAAGCTATTCCCACCCATGGAATCTAAGGGACTACATCCACCAGAGAGAGCATCTCACTGACAAATGGAGACTAATGGGATCTGCCCTTCCTTCTGCCATTGATTTATTTCATGACTTTTAAAGCTGTTACAACACATCATAAATGTGCCTCTTTTCTTTAAAAAAATGGTACATGGAAAAGGGGGAAGGAAGCAAACACCACCTTTTATTTTCTTCCCTGGTCTGGAAATAGGTAGCTTTGCTGGCCTGTTTTCCAGATGTCCTGGAGTTAATGGGAGCATGTGTGCTTTCCATTTCAGGAACAACGGTAAAGTGTGACAAAATCTGTGCTTGTGTGCAGACATATATTAAGAAAAACGAGTACTTAAAGCATTTTAGGTCTAAGGAAGACCAGGAGCCAAGATTGACTGTACTAGGCTGTAGAGTCTGTATCAGGCTGAGTTTCAGCTATCATATCACAGCTGTTTAGCCGGGGACGTTACCTTGAGCCTTGCCACTAAATGCTGCAATTTCCAATCAAGAATGCTGCATGATTCTCAGCATACTGGTGATTAACTTACCATCCCTGGTCACCACACTAAGCTGGAGTCCCATGTTGTGCTGAGGGTTCAACACCCACATGTTACTGGTGGCAGTAATATCAAACTCCAGCCAGCCTTCTTCCGAGGCCCACACTGCCCGGGTATCCAACAAAAACAGATCAGAGTCTCTGCAAAGCAGAACAAAATATGAGGGGGGGTAGGGGGAAGAATTGCATTATTATCCTGTTCCAAAACTGTCCCTCCTAATGCCTTCACCATATGTTACCTGGAGAAACTAATTAAAATATTGCCCCTTTGTCACCAACAATTCATCAACAAAGGTCTGCCTTCAAAAAGCTAAACTCTGGTTTTCAAAAATGTCAATGCTGTTTAAAGTTGTGGAACCAATGAGAGCTACAGAGACATAAAAAGGTGGTGGCTGCAAAGAAGCTAATGGTTAAGATAACATCTTGGTTGACTGGCAACTGGATCTTAACACTGTCCCACTGACATTAGCCTGGGTGTAAAGTGGGACTAGACTGTATGGTAGCCAGTCTAGGCTGTATGCTGATTGTTCCATGCCTGCTATGAAATGATTTTCATGACTCCAACCATTTCTTCTAGCATAAATCCCCTACAAATGAATCTATAGGTCAAGTTCCTAACAGACTTAGAAAATGAACTACCCAACTCCCAAGACAGAGGATCCCCTCCACCTCGCTCCTGAGCAGCAGGACAAACAGAGAATCTTGTTCTCCAGCAGCTAATCTCCCACATCTGTTTTGTGGATAAATGGCAGGCTTTTGTCTCCAGATTGTCACACATGTTCTAGGACTAAATAAATATGATCATAAATTTAAAAAAAAAACTGTCTCGAAGAAATGTGTTGAATAAATTTTCTCTAATATACATTCCTTCCTTGTTCATAGTCCCTTCATAATTAAAATAATAGAATCATAGAAAATTAGGGCTGGAAGAGACCTCAGGTGGTCATCTAGTTCAACCCCCTGCAGACCATTCCCAATTATATCATCCCAGCAAAGGCTTTGTTGTTGAGCTGGATCTTAAAAACTTGCATGGATAGAGAGTCCACAACCTCTCTGGGCAATCAGTTCCATTTCTTCCATAACAGGGAGTACTCTTTCAGTAAAGGAGTACAACACTTGTCTTAGATGAACCAATACTACAGTTCTAATATGGGGACCTGAAATCAATCCCGTCTTTAGTCTTCCTGCAGAAATACGTTGGTAATAATAACATAATGAAAATAAGAAAACAGGATACCTGCCCCTTCCTCCCATCACAAGTTAATTTCAGAATGAGTTTTGTTTGAGTTATACTTTATTTTTGGCCAAATGCTATGTCATAATACCCAGAAGTTTGGTTTACATGAGATGACACATGGAAAAATAAGCACTTAAGTATATTAGGGCTTTTAGTGCAGCTATTTTTACAGTGGGAAGGTTCCCCCCCCCCCGCTTTGGTAGTAGCACATTCTGTGGTTGACTCAGCAGCCTTTCCCACAGGAGTCTTTGCATCCTTTCTTCCAATGGGAAGAGTATTTCAGGAGAGACCCTGTGACCTTCACCTCCAGCAGCAGTGTGTGGTAAGGCTCGCCAGCTGCTATATATTTGGGAAACATTAAGGTTGAAAGATTTGGGCTTTCCCAAGCATACTGTAAACTCTGGAGCACTACTGCTAAGGAAATTCCAAAACGCAGCTGCAGCTGAGACCCCAGTACCAGAAAGTCAGGAGAGGAATTAACTGCTGAATCATTCCAAAGTTTTAGTAGATCTGCCAGAGTGGTCTCTGGCAGCCAGAGATGCAAGTCACAGGGATGCAAAAGGGTGTTTTAAGTCCCATCCCTGTCTCTCCTCCTCAAGCAGATTTTGAGGCCCTTCCTCAGTCTTTTCTCCGCAAGCCCTGGCTCTGCTCTCTTCAGGGCTACCTTCCTCTAAACACCAAAGCCCAAACTGACTGCTACATTATTTCTACCTGGAAAAAAACAAAAACCAAACCCAACAACAAAAACTGTTTGCCCTTGCAACTACATACGAGGAAGCTAATGCGCTCATGAATGCCAACAAGCATCAGATTAAGTAGAGGTGAAGGGTGAAATTCATAGCCTAATTCTTCATTGTCTGGTACTTTGTTAAGTGGTTTAAGTTAGCGTGAAATAAGTGAAAAGTGGGTGCAGAATGCTACCAAACCAAAATTATCTTCTCATAACCCATTTTGCACAGGACTGAATGCTACATGAAGTGCCTACACCGAATGCCTACACTGAGTCATCTAACTGACACGCAGGTTCATACACTACTCAACAGATCAAGTCAGGGTTTTGGTTGTTTTTTTTTAATTTACAATTTTCACTAAAAGCTTTCACTATTTTCTCACTAACTCCCCCTAAGCTTTCCTTTTGGTACATAAGTATATAAAGCCAAATGTTGACGTTTTACTCAATAGATATTACAAGTGTCACCAGACATGACCATGAAAGTGAAAAGACTCAGTGCAATGGTAAAAAGACTGAGATAGGGACAAGCTGGAAGGCACATAGGTGGGAGGTTTCTGGCTTGGGGAGAAATGAAATAAAGGACTCTGTGGGGATATCTACATGAGAAATTTACTGTGGAGCAGAATAATTAGCTCTGCAGTAAACATCTCATGCTTACACATGCAGCCCTATTAAACTAATAAAATGCAGCAGGGTAGTATTTGTAAATACAAGTATTACCATGCTGCAGTTTTTACTCTGCAGCACTACATGTATAGACTCTGATGCGGCTGCCTGGGGTACAGGGGTGCTTTGGTGTGGAGGCCGCCTGCTGGCTAGCCTCATGCTGGGGCACCCTTGTGCCCCAGCCAGCCCTCCACAGCATGATGAGCCATGTTGGAGCAGTCCTGGGCTGGCAGACTGACCCCCCGGGCCCTCTGCCAACTGGTGCTACTCTGACCTAGCTCAATGTGCTGAGGTCCCAGGTGCACATTCAAATAGTGTGCCTGGGAGCAATAAACCCCAGCGCAACATGCAACAGAGTTTATTCCTTTGTATTAATAGATGCCCTAGTAAGGACTAAAGGAATAGAAAACACTCCCCATCCAGAACTGGGAATAGAGCTCAGCTTTCTTGAGAATCAACATTTCTCTTGTCCGAAAATAGCAGTGAAGCCACTGGCAAAACCATTTCTCTTTAGCAACTGGTTCACACAGAAGATGACAAGCTATTACTGCTACTAGTTGTTCCTTGGCTCAAATGCCAGAGATCTGAGAGGAAACTATGTAGGTTCTAACCCTGTGAGAATAAATATGGATCCACTGGATGGAATTTGGGAGTTTGGGTTTGCTTTTTTAAAACAAAACTTGGCATTGTTCTAAAGGTATTTTCTTATGTTAAAGTTGCAAAGTCAAGTTCTTGAAAGATAGGCAACATCAGAATTAAAACTGTCTGTCACCTGGTACATGTGGATTACCATCGTGCTTGTCCATATCATTGGACGGTAAGCCCTTTGGGCTGGGGGCTACCTTTTTCTTTTGTTTTTGCACAGTGCCTACCCAATGAGTTCTAGTCCTGGATACCAGAGATGCTACAGTAATGCAAATAAAATCTTTGCTCAGAGACCAAATCAGGGTTGTGCAAGACTTCTCAGTACATTCCACGTCTCATTTACTGTAGATGCTGGAAGCACATTGCAGTGGAGTACAGAATGACCAGAGAGGGAAGACTTTCTAGAACAGAGACTGAAGACAAGCTCAGAATCTAATGATCACTGATGTTTAAAAATTTTATTCAAAAGCTTCTTTTCAGCTAAGTACAGATAATCAAACAGCCCCAGGCAGAATCAATTCAATCTTTGCAGGTTTATCTAAACTGCGTAGATTGAACTAACACTAAAGCGAACTGATGTTCACTTTTGAAACCAGAAATGCAGCCAGATCCTTGCAGTGGCCCACACCAGTAGCTGGGGGATGGGGCACTAAAGCATGCCTCCAAGCCTGCTGGTCACTGCTAATGGCGCGCAAATGCAGCCGAGCAGGAACCATCCTTGATTGGCTGCCCAGCACATGCCCCTCAACCCCTTGCTATCCACTCACAGAGAATAGTCTCTCTAAACTGGGACTAGCCAGATCCCCCAGCCTCACTGGCAGTTCCCTGCCCCTGGTGCAAAGAGCAGGTTCCCCCCTATCACTCCTCAATATGGCCCCACATGGCTTGGCCCCAAGCTGGGCTGAGAGGCACAGGCAGAGGCTAGGGATCAGAAGCTTTACTACTTCAGCTCTGTTAAAGCAGGGGGGGCAGAGCCACCCCTGCTCCATTGGAGCAGATAGCATAGCCTTGGGCTGCAAAGAATCCTGGCATGCTAGGGGACTGAGTTAACTTGATACAGGAGGGGATCTGTGACAGATGTTCCAGAAACTGGTTTGACATAAGTCAGTTAAGTCTGATACTACATCCATCCAGACTTGTCTAAAAAAGGTTTCAGACATTTTGAAAGCAGTTTACGGGCACTGAACTTCTGTTCTGTTGCAGGTTTAAATCAGTTTCTGATCACTTAAACTAGTTTATGTGCAACCATGTCTTCAACCTTCATGTCAAGGATACTATATGGATTCAGGCCTACTTGGAGGACTCCTAAATTCAGGGAATGAAAAAGGTTGCAATATCAAAATTCAGCATTCTTTAGTACCGCCTAAAACTGTCTACAGGATTTCATGTCCACAAACAATTCTCTTTGTGTTCATCAATGTGGAAGTCCAATTAAGATTTTAATCATCTCTTACTATTCGTCAGAGTTTCAGTATTAACCTGTCAATGTTTGTGCAGCACTTCAGCTATGTAAAATATTGCCCTTGCAGTTAAAGTGCATCTATATGTGTGCTTTAATGCATATGAGCCTATTTAACGTTCATTAAAGTGTCACCAAAAAATGTGCTCTTTACCTAATGCACATTAAAATAAGCTAATGCACCTATTTCTAGTACCTACTAGCAAATTGCCCCCTTCCGGTGCTGGAGAACCAGAAGTGGAGGCCCATGGCCCTCCAAATCTTCACACAGGGCAGGGGCAGGCTGCAGCTCTGGACTGCGCTCAGCTTCTGCTCTGTGCCTTGCTGCCGCTGCATTGACAGCAGCGCGGCACCATGTGCCTTGCTGGCCACCCCACCCAGCATTGGGACTCACATGGCGCTGCGCCACTGTCAAAGCAGCAGCAGTGAGGCATGGAACAGAGGCTGAGCACAACCCACATCTGCAGGCTGCCCTTGCCCTGTGCACAGACCGGGGGGCCACATGCCCCCACTCCTGGTTCCCCAGCACTGTGGCTCTGGAGGAGCCGCCAAGCTCTAACTGTCTCACAACCCAGCCTGACCAGGGCCCCATCACTGTGAATGGGGCCCTACCTGAGCCAGATCATGGGGCAATCAGAGCCCTGTGGCTCATCCAGGGGCATGGCATGAAGGAGCCAAAGGAGGAGTGAGTCTCCCCCCCACCCCGGCTCCTCCCATGTCTGGCCCTGTGCACCCCACCACCACCACCTCCCACTGCTCCACCCCATGCCACCTCCCAGGAAGGGGCCATGCCCTGCGCTGCCCCCATTTCGTTTCCAGCCACGTGCAACCACCCCCACACCTCCCTCCCCACTCCCCCTCCATGGGTAGAGGTGGTTGGGGGCCAGGGAGCAGGACAGGCGGTTGGAGGCATGGTGAGGCAGGGTGGGGCTTGCTGCTGTGGGGCCACACAGTGCACCCTGCCCACTCCCCTCCTCTCCCTCCCCGCCATCTCCTGCTCCTTGCCAGCTGTGGTCTGGGGGTGTACTGCACTGCGCCTCCTGACAGCAAGTGGCAGGGAGCAGAAGGCCGCAGCAAGAAGCATGCCATAATGCACTATGCCCCCGACTACCTAGCTTGCTCTCTGGTCCCCAACCTGTGGGCAGCACATGCGTAGTAGGCCCACAGCGTTACAGACAGACAGACAGACAGACTAAGGCTTTTTTAATATTAGAATAGGCATTTATACATGCACTTTTTTGTCCCGCAACACATTGGAGATCCACCGCTTTGGAGGAGACTTGATTAATCAAGTCTGCTCTACACACGAGCCAAGGAGAACCGTACTGCGCCATGTGCAGTTGTATAAGCAGGGAAATGTGTGTTAGCACACAGAAAATGGCAGTGGTGTGCTTTTTGAACTAAAGCACTTCCCATGTGGTTTAGTTCAAAAGTGCGCCACTGCCATTTTCTCAGTGCTGAAGCACATTTCACCACTTATATATCTGTAAATGTCGCAGCACTGGACACTTTTCAAAACACTGCAGCACTTACTTGCATAATAATACCCTTACACACTCATTAATGCACGTTAGGTAATGCACATTAAATCTAGTACCTCCATTGTGAGGTACCATAAAAAGGTGCATTAGCCTATTTTAATATGCATTAGTGAAAGAGCACGATTTTTTGTGATGCTTTAACATGCATTGAAATAGACTAATGTGCATTAAAGCACAAGTGTAGGTACTAGACTTAATGTGCATTACTTAAAGTGCATTAATTAATGTGCAGATGCACTCTAAATTTCTATTACTTCAGAGAAGTAATGGGGGAAACTAAGGTAGAGAAGTGATTTATCTTAGACTGCACAGTAATTGAACTGGAAAGCGAAGAGTCAGGAAGTCCCAACTAAAACAAGAGCTCTTTCCTCCAGACCACACCTTATGGGTCTGATCCAAAGCCCAGCAAACTAAATTACAAGGTCTTTTCATACCCTTCGAGGGACTTTGGATCTCCAAACAAAGGTCACAGGAGCAATTACATGTAGATGAAGGAAAGAAATAGAAACACACACACACACACACAAACTAAAGTAGAATTATGACTTGTCTGTGTGAATCAGAGAGCAGAATTTAACTCTAAGACTTTGGGAAAAAAGAGAGCTTATTTGTCCGCTATGAATATCAAATATAGCTACTTTGCTTAAAAAGCAACATCCTGACCATATATTCAGAATATTTATAGAAGGAATAGCTTGCATCTAATTATAGTGCTTTCCCTTGTAGTCTATATATTTTGTTCCTCCATGTAAACCTTTCAACAAAATCTCTATGACTGTTGATCTTAAATATTTAATTGAATGCTAATTAGATTACAGTTTAGTCAAATTAGCAATCAGGTCTAGTGGTTAACCTTTGTTATGATAGTTAGTGACATTTCTAGATTAAAATAATTTCTCTACGTCCTGGGTACACATTACAACATGGAATTTTGCCACAGGAAAACACCAGAGCTATAAAAAACCTAAACTTTCAAAGTATATATTGAAAAAGGTTTTCTACTTTCCTGTCCTGCCTTATTTTCTTTTCCTTCACAACTAGTCACAAGTTTTCCCAAGAAGGCAGTAAGAATAAACAGAATTCTTAACTTCTAATGGCCATGTTAAAGGCATCTTATTTTAATTACAGATCTAGGAACAACATTTTTGGCTTAACTTTAAAGCTCACAATTAGCCAGGTGTTTAAGGGATTGTTACACATCTCAACATCCACTAACTGAGGCATTAATTACTTTTAAGTCTCTTAAAACTTTCCTCAGCTGAACCTTTTGATACTTTTCTTCAAAGACAAGCTGACATAGTAGTCTAGACTCTACATAACAGCAACTTCAGAAAAGTTAATTTTGCACAAAAGTGTGTGGAGTTCTACAGCTTTATTTTATTTTCTTGATTTTTTTTATGAAAACCCTTTATAAATACTTTTTTGAGTACCTCACTCTCCCACCCATGGGATGCACTACTATCAGCTCTCCATAAAAAATATTCTTGGTATGATCTATCAGAATAATTTATATCTATCAGAATAACTCTGAACATCTGCTCCAACAAAATGTGGTTTCACAGAGATAAGATTTTGAAGATTCAGCCTAGAACAACACAAGATCAGCTTGTTTCATGGGGATTTGTAGTGCTAACTAGATAAGAACGTAAGAGTTTATCAATAAAACATACTATATATGTTGTGCGCAGAACTTGATGCATACAGAGATAAGCCATGAAATATTAACAACTTTGAACGTCTAACAACAATAAGATCACTTTTATTTGCTTATCATGCCTTCCTGAAAAGAGCTGCGTAATAAGAAACCATGCAACTGTGAAGAACCCCATGGTAGATATAGAATGTATTCTTTTTTTATTAAAATGACGTACAACTCAGTCTATCCACTCATTTTTGTCTGGGGACATACTGGAACTGAAGGGGTTCATTTTTCAACTGAAGGAAATAAAAAATGGATGTTGGTCACATAGAGAAGTCTGAGTTGGCATCAACAACCTATCAAGTACTGTTAAGATAGGTGTTGTGTTACCTCAGAGAGAGATAATGGAAGGCCAGTTGACTCGTAGTCATGGGAGGTAGAAGAACATAACTCCTGAAACAGGGAACTGAGATATCAGGACGTAGTGCAAAGAACTCTGCTGTCATGTGCAGTAATCAAACACATGAAAATCCTTGATATGTTGATCCAAAGAGGCAGGTAAAACTGCTACCTGGACAGACACGAGCTTTGCTTTTCCAGTTTAACTGGTGGACCCAGAACACTGTAACATTCCTAGGACCCATCTACAATCATGAAGCTTACTTTAAATTGCATGATCGTAGACTGGGTCCCACTTGTGCAGGCATTTGCTGGTGCTGAGAGCTGCACCATGAATATGATCTAAGTGGGGGTGGTGGGAAGGGTAGATGGGATTGGGAGGAGAGGGGGAGCTGGCAGGTCTATGGTTGTTGTTGGTGGGGAAGGGTTGTCTGTCTGGGGGTGGGGGGATTGGGGGGCTAAAAATAGCCCAGTCCGTGTTGGGGAGGTTAAGAAAAGAACATCCTCAGGGGGCTGGGGTGAACAGCTGGGCTTTCACAGACCTAGGGCTGTGCTCTGAATGTGTATAGGCAGTAAATCAGTCTCACCCATGCTTGATATAACTTAGTGTACCTCCTCAGGTGAACTTAGATTATTTCTTGCCCGATCTAACCTTCCTGAGTGAATATACAGACTGGCATTTACATTGATCTAACTACAGTTAGGTCAGTCTAAATGTAATTTCTGCATGTACCCAAGCTGTCTTGTTTTGAAACAGCTGTCCTGTGATACTGCAAACATCTGCTGATTTCACACCTCCCCATGGGTGAAGTCTGCAGCTGCTTAAGTTCTTCCAGACCTGATAAAGAGAGCCATAGTTTTTGGGCCAGGACAGTAGCATAATTTAAGTGGGGTGGGGAGACAATTAGGGAAGCAGCCCCAGGTGCCCACTTGGGGGAGAGGAAAAATGGCAGGTGCTGACCAGCTGCCCTGCCACTGCTGGTAGCCCAATAGCTGCAGCCCAGCAACCATGCACTGCCACTTCCCAGGGCATAGAGTTGCCTTGCTATATACCTCTGGGCCAAAGCCTAGTCTCTTGAGCAGGGAAGTTCACAAAAAATGAAAGCTCAAGGCCTAACACTAAAAGAGAAAGGCTCTCTGTTTCAACATTGTCACATGGATCTATGAGAAACTCCAAGGAAACCAAAGTTTACCTGTGGATGGAGGGTTAACCGCACAGCAAACTCTTAATAGAATCAAGACCTTAATCCTTATAACCCTATGAGGCAAACCCCCCCCCCCAAAACAAAACAAAAACAAAAACGGATTTTATAGATGGACAAATGGCCAAAAGAAGGTGCCCAATGTCACAGCAAAAGTCTCTCGAACTCTTTATTAAAAGACTTAATCACAAAACCGACATGCTCTGGATATATCTTGGAATTGGCTTTGGTTTCCACCATAAGGAGGAAATGGAAACAGAAATAGGGGGTTTCTTTGCCCTTAAAAACAGCCAAAACAGTTTCCTTCAGATTTTGGAGGAAAAGATAATTTCACTGCAGGACTGAATATACTTATCTACTAAACTCACCCCAGAACAACTTTGACTTTTAAACCACTTTAAACAAATGCACAGGCATACCAGGAGTTTAAGTAGAAATCCTGACTGACACTTATCTATAGCATCACAAAAATAGCTTTATAATATACAAATATACACACGCTATATACAAATCTGACCTTAGCCTGGAACAGACTGATGTTTAAACTCTGCCGTGTTTTCCACAACCGAACTCCAATCCAGTTGGACACCATTATTTATTTTCTAAGCTATAAACACTGCTTGTAAATCAAATTGCCCTTGTAGATTAGAAACTCAGATGGTATTTGTATAAATATCCTGTTGCAGAGAGGAAGGCTTTATTACCACTGTAATTGGCAACTAAAAATAATGCCAGCTTTAACTCTTAAAGAATTACGTTCAACTACAGAACACACTTTAAAAATGGGGGATAGGGAGGACATGTCCCTCTACCTTCAGTCTTATCATGTAAGAGGAATCTTTCTACACATATCAAGCCATGATATTTCATTCCCAGTGTAAATGAAACTGTTTAATAAACGTTGACCATTAAGGCACCGTATCTTCCTTTGATCTTCAGCTCAAGCCACTACTTCATGTTTTTTATAGATTAGTTGTTTGGACAGCGTAGGAGTGTTTTGAGGCCTGTATTAACAGGATATTTACACTTGAAAACATAATAATTGTCCCAACCAAGGCTTGACATCTTTGATCAACCACAGCCTCTTCCTTCCCCACCCCTGACCTGACACCTCACTCGGTGAAAGCAAGAAAGTTTCCAGACTGAAGCAAACTTAATGATCTGTTCCCAGAAATAAATCAATTTCTTTCCTTCACATTTCTGGTGTCTTTGAAATGTATAGCCCATTCCCTAAGTTTCAGACCTCTAAAGTTCCCTAGCCAGTTTTCCACAAACTCAGTATTATCTGTATATTTGGAACACAGTGGGTGTGTTTATATGAGATGCTAACTGCACAGTAGCCAAATAATACTGCGCAGTAGAGCATCACAGCACCAACAGTGTTAATATACTACTGTGCAGTAATATTAGGCTACTGTGCAGTAGTATCACTAAAAAGGTGTTCACTGCTGTTACTGTGCAGTAACTTTGGTTACTGCACATTTATTTAGTACTGGTATAATCAAGTACTAAATAAATGCGCAGTAACCACTTTGAAGTAGCATCTTGTGTAGACACACCCAGTGTAAATAGGATTGAATTCCCTTCGGTCTACACCAGTATTATAAAAAGAGGAAAGGAGCAGGTTGCAATATTACAGCCTACAATGCCTTCTGAAGTGAAATGTCACCCTTTAGTTATCATGAAGATGATCACAAGCTCTTTAAAACCAATGTGTTCTTAAATTCTTTTGGCTTTAAACCTTTCCTTCATTCTGTAGTTAAAAAAGAAAAAGAGATTAAAAAAGAATGCCCTTATGGCTATGCGGTGGCAACCAAGATACAATAACACTTTAGTCTTTGGAAAGATAGTGCTGAAGAGAAGGAGGATCCAATGGATGTCCAATTTTCCCTCCTATAATTTGTTTCAAACTCTTAAGACTGCTCCACTTAGAATCAGTCAAACATTATCTCAGTTTGTAACAGGGCTGTTCTCTCTACAAACATTAAGAAAGGCTGTATGATGCAACTGCACTGGGGTTCAGTGGTGTTTCAAAAGATGTGTATGGCTGGCTAGAAAGCTAACCTGTCTTCAAGAATTTCATGTTTTGCTAATATCTGTGTTTTTGTAATGACAAACTGTGGCCTTTCACAAGGATTTGATTTTTAACAAAAACTCAACACCTAGGCAATGGGGAGTTAAAAACATTACTGACACTAGCAAGTGAGTATAAAAAAAAAGTTTTCTTTTTATACTTCAGTGGCATTGCTCTGAGTGCCTGTTTTCATGCAAAAATAGGAACCATAACTGAACCCTAGTGCAGTGTCAATGCTGGTAAAGTAGTGACAGAAAACCAACCACAGTATGGACAGGGCTCAAGTGTGTTTTTTACTGTCATGTCATCTAACCACACTCTGGCAGTTATCAGCACCTTATGACTCTGTTAAAATCCATATAGTTTTTTTTCCTGCCTTAAGTTCTGAATGACAGTACTTTTATTAGCAGGAGGGTTGGACTCAATCTTCTGAGATCCCTTCCAGCCCTTAATTTCTATGATTATATACCAGCCCCTTACACATACACACTGAGCCCCATACATCTTTCTCCATACCAAATCTCGTTCCTTATAGGGGTGGTTATCTGAAGGGTTGTTTTCAGACAGAGGAGAGGAGTATTAATGTTTCATGCACCCTCTGATTAATTTCAGGATGACTTTGTGAAGAGGTAATTCTCTTATTTCTATCCCTTCTTGCTTCTTTTCCAGCTCTTTTATTTCAGATGCTTCTCAACCTTCTACTCCAGTGATTCTTAGCCAGGGTGCTGCAACACCCTGGGGTGCCACAAGGTTTTTTTAAGGGTGCTGCAGGGTGGCATGCAATATTAGGCATTGTTAGTTTGTGCGCGCGTGCATGATTCACAAGATATACCCAGAGATTTCAAACAAGAGTCCATAGTGTGACCTTTTGTGACCTTTCTGAGTTCTCTTCAATAGAAGACTTGCTCTATTATTTTTCTATAGTCAAAAAACAAGTGAAAGTTAAAGCTGGCATTTTCCAAAGGCTGCCCTGAGTCTAACTAACGAGGGATTCCTTGAACCTCCAGAGGTTGAGAACCACTCTGCTCTGCCCTGTTATTGAGGTCCTCTCTCCTTACTTTCCCGAATTCATCCAGTTCTCCCCCTTGTGCTCGGGTAATTCACTGTTAGTTGGTTGTGTTTTTTTGGTACAAACTCACACTCAGAATCTCTCTTTTAGATAGCAAAGGACTGGTCGGCTCACATGTTTTATTATAAGATAAATGTCTGCACCGTAAAACCATTAAATTGGCATCTCTTACTGGCACTTCGAGGAAGAAAATTAATGACCAAACAAGAATTATGTATTGGGTCTAGGGGTGAATCTTTTTTATTAGGGTTGAGTAATAACTGCAAGTAGAACAGTATGAGAAAGGTGGTCTTGCAGTTTCTTAATCTGTACCTGTTCTACAGAGACGGGAAGGAAGGGAGACACAGCAACCAATAATACCGTGAATCCATCACTTTTCATAAACACTAAATTCACTTTAGCTCACCCGAAATCCAACTAGAACTTCCCCTCCCTTTTCCTCAGTTTAGCTGAATTATAGATCTTTGGCTAGCATTCAGAATCTCTCCAGACTTCCTCATTTAATACAACATCATCAAATGTCAGGAAATATCAGGCCTTTATACAAACGATTAGTCTAAAGGAAGTATGACACAACACTGTCTTTTAAGTAAAAGGCAGCTGTTCTTTTTTGGCTAATAGAATAGCTGCTGGAACCCCATACAAATCCAACAAACATTTTGCTTGCTTCTTTTAAAAAAGTAGTAATTTTCAGCTTTTGAGACTTCAAACATTGTTCCCAACAGGAAAAGAAAACAATGTATTTCAAATGATTCACTGAAATGAAAAAAAAAGATTTTTCTTCATTAAAAGTGGATTGATAACCAAAGGATAAAGCCGTTCTCAAAGAAAGCGTGCTTTAATACTTCATTAAGTCATCCAAAAAGGGAATTTATTGTAAAAATACAGTATATGTGTGTTTATTCATAGACTTTTCTGGGCACAGATGTTGGCACAAGACTGCGTGGAAGTATAAAGAGAAGCAAGGGACAAAAACTACAACTCTTACACCAATTTGGTCATGCAGATAAGTCTGGCAACTGTATCCTAGAGAGTCAAAACAAAGATGGTGCAGAACAGACAGCCCCATGACTGTGTGTGTGCATGCATGCGTGCAAGCAAGAAATAGTCTATTTATAATAAAATAAAAAAGCCCATAGCAATCATGTAACTAAAGACTAGAAAAGAGAGGGACACAAGTTCTTAAGTGATTTCAAGAATTTATGGGCCAAATTTTGCCCTTGTCTGCACAGACAAGGCTCCCAGTCACACAAACCATAAGGGCTTCCCAAGTTCATGCTTCTTTAGCTAACTACTCTCTCATCCATCCCACATCTCTCCCAAAAAAAAGTGCTGTGAAGGATGAGTCAGAGATTAGTAATGAGCTGTAGAAAGACATATCTGGGTCACTAGTTCAAGCATAGCCCCATGTTAGTAGAGACTGAAAATTGTTGGCTATTTGGCCGAGATGAACTTCCTTGAGATTTCTCAGTCCAGAATTGAGCTTCTCCTTCATTATGGGCACCATCGATTGTAGTACCAGCAAGGACACCAAAGTCTGAATGGCAAGACTGGGGAAAGGCTACCCCTGGAGGTGGTTTCTCCACTTTCAGGTTAAATTGCTGCTCCCATTAACTCTTCTGCGAATGAACAGAAGTCTGTAGTTCCCAGTGTTCTCAAACTTGAATGACATCATAAACTTATAAAAAAAATGTATATGCATTTCCCAACTTAACAGAGCAATCTATTTTCATGCACATTTTGGGTGCATCTATACGTGTGCTTTACTGCAGAGTAGATTAATTGCTCCTCAGTAAAGTGTCACAGTCTACATGTACACTGGTATTAGGGCACAGTAAACTAATTAATTCCATTGTAGGATAGTAGTGTCAGGGACAGTACTATCTTATGGCAGAGTACCTTACTGTGCCAAAACACACGTGTAGATGCTGACTGTGGGCATAGTGTCAGTACCACCCCAGCCAGCCAAGGGTCTCATCTACCTCAGCTTACATTGCTGCTCTTCTGGGCACACATATATACCCAGGCAAAGCTGACTCCAGCTTGAACTGCTCTGGAGTTTAATGTGTTGCATTAATTGCATGTGTAGATGCACCCTATGTCATTAAATCACAGTGGAATGTGGAACAAAAACAGGATATGCCGGTGTTGACATCATAGCTAAAACTCAACAACTGCTTTAAAACAGGCTGCTAACCTGCAGGTACCAGTGGTATTAATTACTACAGGATGGACTGAACTCCTATTACTCTCTCACCGATAGCTTTTACTTTACTTAATGCCGCCGAGACATAAAAGTTACAAGTGCTACCTAGCAGAAGGAATGTCAGACTTGATTAAATACATGATACTATAGCCCATTCTGGTCCCTGCTACATAAGTATTACATTTAAGGTTTAAAACAACACTTGTTTAATAGAGAGTCTCCTTCAGATGCAGTGTTGGAACTTGTATTTGTAGAATAAAGAGTTCCAAGTTCTGATCGACTTTAAAATTTGAACACGGTATTTGATACCTATGAAGTCTCCATGGCTGTGAGATTTCTACTAGAGCCTCCAGTATCAGTAAATGCATAGTTCTAGCTACGTATCCAGTTTGTAGCCATATTGGTCTAGAGGAAGAAGGAATCAGGGTTCATGGACAGAGGTGATATCTTTTATTAGACCAACAAGATTTTTGCAAAAAAACCTCTTTAATTACAAGCTTAAATCTTTAATTTGTGCCCGAAAGCTTTCAATTAAAGAATTTTTTTTGCATACATCTTGTTGGTCTAATAAAAGATATCACTAGCCCTGATTGCTTAATTCTAGCTAGCAAATTTCTTAGACAAATCAGTTTCCAAAAAAGAGGACAATTCAGAAAATCCAATCTTACTCCTTTCAAGTGTTTTGATGCTTTCATTGAGAAAGGGCTTCCAGCTATTTTACTGCTTTTCCACAAATGTTACACCCCTCCAAACTCTCATGTACTATTTAAACCCACTCACAAAAAAATTATTCATTTAAGGCATGTCCCAAAAAATAACACTAGTGGAGAATCTGAGAAAGGAACATTAGAAAACAAAACATCTTGCAAACCAGCACAAAGGAGTGAAAATGTTGCCTTTAAAAGCAATATCTTTTTGTTTCTTTTTTTCCTGTAACAGCAGTAGCACTTGTAGTGCTGGCATTTATCATCAAAGACAATATGCATTTTTTCTGCCACATCATCTCCCTTTCCCCTTCCCCTATCCCTGAGTATTATCCCTTAAAAGGCATCAAATTTGTTCATATTTCTTATGCTTTTTTGTTGCAGTATCTATCTAACATGGGATGGGCAATTAATTTAGGCAGAGGGCTGCTTACCCAGTTTCGGCAAGCTGTTAAGGGCCACATGGGGAGCTCCACCCCTTGACAGGTGCCCCACCCCCTGGTCACCATCTTGCGACCACCTGTCCCAGGGCCAGCACTGGTGGGGCCCAGAGAGGGGTACAAGCCCAGCAGGGGTCTGTGGCGCCAGGCTGGGCTGCACCAGCAAGGAGTGGGGTTCTGGTCTGGCTCCACAGAGCCTCTGCCAGCTGGGACCCCTGCTCTGGGCCCCACTGGCACTGGCCCCAGGACACCAGTGCGGGCCCTGTGCTCCCACTGGCTCCCCGTCCACACACACCCAGTACCCCCCATCCTGCGATACAGGCGGGGGGCAGCGCACAGCCCTGACCCCCTGTTCACCAGCAGGGAAGAAGCTGGTGCTGAGCATGGGGAAAAGTGGCCCCTCACCTGCCCCATGGCTGGCGCCACACGCTGCAGCTGCTGGCAGCCCATGCAAGGCTGATTGGAGCAGGCGCAGGCAGCCTCATGTGGGCTGCAGGTGGCCGCAGCGCAGGGTGCTGGCCATGGGGTGGGCAAGGGGCCACTTTTCCCAGTGCTCAGCACCAGCTTGTAACCCACCCCACTGCCAGCCTGGCAGTGGGGCCAGGTTACAAGGTGGTGCTGAGCACAGTGGGATGGGGAAAGCAGCCCCTCCCCACCGCATGCCCAGCAGCCACTCGCAGCCTGCCTGGGACTGCCCATGCCTGCTCTGGACAGCCTCATATGGGCTGTGAGTGCCTGCAGCACAGGGCCACTTTTCTCCGCACAGGGAAGGAGCCCAGGGAAAAGCTGAGCGCAGGGGAAAAGCGGCTCCTCCCCCACCCCACGCCTGGTGCCCCAGGCTGCAGGTGCTCGCAGCCCGCACAGGGCTGTCCGGAGCGGGAACAGGCAGCCCCACGCAGACTGTAAGCAGCTGCAGCATGGGGCACTGGGTGTGGGCGGGGAGGGGCCGCTTCCCCACCCCACCCCCACACTCCTTCCCTGTCCAGGGTCCCCCCACCACTTACTTGAGCTTCCTGCACTGGGGCAGCCACATGCTCCCAGCCCAGAAATCGCAGCTGGGTCTGCTGGCTGGGGGCCGGGGCCGGGGCCGGGGCCAGGCGGGTCCCGCTGTTGTTGGAGCCCACCAGGCTTCCCCTGGGTCCTACTGCTCTTGGTTCCTGTCATTTTTGACAGGAACCAAGGGCAGAAAAATATTAATTTTCTACATTTTTTTTTAGGGGCCCTACTGGCTGGATAGAATGACTTCGCAGGCTGCATTCGGCCTGCGGGCCATATTTTGCCCACCCCAATCTAACTTTTCTCACCAAAGTTAATGGAAACAATTTATCAGGCTCTACTTCTCATTACATTTTCGTTTAGTTTTTATTGGGTAGTAAGCATATCCTAAAAGCTGAATCAAAATCCCTCTGACTCTTAGGAAAGTTTGGCCCTAAATCTGAAATTCATGGCTCAGGCTCATCTCTAGCTTTTTTAGGATAGTGGAAACAACCAGAAGTTTAAAGTCAGCCCAAAATGAATCAAATGAAAGACAGAGGTTTGGAAGGAGTGAGATGGGATAACACTGAATTGTGCTCAAAGAATATGATATGAAAACCTGGAAAGAA
This sequence comes from Crocodylus siamensis, assembly GCF_052110815.1. Taxonomy (NCBI): domain Eukaryota; kingdom Metazoa; phylum Chordata; order Crocodylia; family Crocodylidae; genus Crocodylus; species Crocodylus siamensis. The sequence goes on along the minus strand of NC_143397.1, from coordinate 128,355,680 downwards.
AACCAGTTTAAATATAACTGTCTACATATGTATTGTAGAATTATATGAATAACATATACATGTAGGTCGGTGGCATAGCTGTACTTGGACTTGCAAGTGTTATTGTTATCATCATCACCCTCATTATCAATCATCAGCTACCTGAACTTTAGAGGAAAGGAAATTCCTGGAACATAATCTAGATAAAATTTCCAAGTATCTAAATCCAATATTTTTGAATAGAACGTTTTCATTTTTTGACCTCTCAAAACATAAATGGAATACCAGAACTGCAGATGCTCATTCTTATTTATTTACCTTAGTGTAACTCCAGAGAGTCAATCAAGTTGTTTTCCTTTGGCTTTATGAAGGTGCAAGCCAGAGGAGAATCAGGACCATATTGAATATCAATATTTTTCTGGCAGTTTTACTTCAGATGTCCAAGCTAGGGTATATCATGTATCCTTTTAGTATCTATTTGAAAGGGAATATGGACATTTTAGCTTTTCTGGTTAACGTTATAAAATCTTTGGACTAATTACACAGCTTCACCCTAGACTATTGGTTTATTTGATGACAAATTTATATTGTCTGGGGGCAGGGCAGATACTATGGAGTTTTTCAATCCAAGTCCATTTTGCAGTGCACCAAATCAGCTTCCCAAAAAAAGACAACTGAATGGTAAGAATCCTTATTAATCTTGTAAAATAATATATTGCTTAATGCAGCAACACCTTCCCAAAGCCTTTGCACTCCATTCCCAAGGCTGACAGTTATGCTGGTTAACAGAAAAAGCAGCAATCATCTTTTAGGTACCTGTTCTCATGTTCTTGCAGAACTTGATAGATGCTGATAAGAAAAGTTTGATTTTTAAAACTGCCCATGACACAGTCCTTGTAGATGCGGAACTCAGCAGCTGTGACAGCTTCTCCTTCCGGAATCTGGGAGAGATTAAATTTGAATTCCTTGTGGTGCTGTTGGTGAGGTGTAAACTCCTTGTCATATTCAACTGCAAAAGAAAGACATGGGGATTCTGACACATTAAAATTAAAAACGTGAATAATGTCTGCATTCTGCTTTTTACTCCTTTAAAAAACGCATGTAATTTACTTTCCAAAGATGGTCTTAGTAAGTATGTCTCAGGAAATCCTAAGTTTTGCAAATATTTCAGTTACAACATTCAGTAAAAAAAACCTAACCCCTTTCTCTGACCAAAGTCTTGGAAATTTCTGCACTTATTAAATAAAATCAGCTTTGACAAAAAAAGTGTAACTGCATTTTAGCCTCATTTAAAGCATCCTTTAAGTCAGGGCTCTCTTAACTTCTCAGTGGCTGAAGGCCTGCAGTGGTATATCCTATGGGCTGCTTGCCACAGCTGCATGTGGTGCTGATTTGGTTCCCTCCCTCACAGCCACATTGTGTACACCAGCGCACCACATGCGAAGTACTAGGTCCACCAAACCTCCTGGCCATGGACTCCCTCAGCCCTGCAGGCCACACGGCACCTCTCAGATGATGGTAGGCAGCAGAAGCTGAAGGAGGGATGGGGAGCTTCGAGACTCCAGCAGCAGCAACAGAAGTGTAGCGGGCAGGGGACTGAACTGGGAGCTCCCTCAGGCTAGGGATAGACTGAATTGATTCAGTCTTTGCAGGTTTATCTAATCTGCCTATGCTGAATCAGTTTGTAACCACTCGGACATCCCCTCTGGACTGAAAACATGCTGGCACATGCCTACAGTAACTCAGGCTAGAAGCCAGGGAAGGGCACTGGAGAAGCCCTCCCTTCCCTTCCACAATGCTGAGCTGAGGGGGGCATGGCCAGGCTCCAGCAGGATGCTCTGATTAGGGAGGGGCTCCACCCCCTGATAACAGAGCATTTATCAGCTCTGTTATCAGCATTTATCAGCCCATCAGAAAACAAAGCCTTGCTCATTAGTTCAAGCTCTTTTTAAACAGCTTTTTCCAAAGGAAGGAAAGCAGGGACATTACAAGCTACCTGTTAATTAGCTCCAAAAAGCTCTAAGCAGACACTGTCCTGTCTGTCTTAGCCTTATCAAGCATACCACATGCTGGCTACAATCCATGTTGTGTGAAAGAGGAAGAAGGGATCCCTGCTTAAACAGTGGGGGAAGGGTGGAAGGGGGAAAGAACAGGGAAGCCAGGCAGATCCAGCTGTGCCTGCAAGAGTCTGCTGGAGCTACAGCCAGGGATCAGAGGGGAGGGGCCTGCCCAGGCCAGAGAGCATGCCCAGATGCTGGGGAAGCCTGGTTGAACTTAAACCAGGAAGCGGTCTGGGATAGACATTGCATAAACTGGTTTGACCCGAATCAGTTAAGCCTGATACTACATTCAACCAGGTTAATCTCAAAGTGGTTTCAGCCATTTTCAGATTGGTTTATGTGCACTGAATGTCTGTCCTGTTACAGGTTTAAACCAGTTTCTAATCACTTAAATTGGTTTACGTGTATGTCTGTCTCTAGCCTGAGACCACATGTGGCCTGTAGGTTGGTAGCCCTGTTTTAAGTGACCTTCAATTTCTACAGCACTTTCTAAGGCACCTTACAACATTCATTAAGATTCACTACCACCTCCTCATCCCAGGGAAAGGAGATAATTCTCTCCATTTTGTTGATGGGGTTATTAAGGCATAGATTAAATTAAGTGACTTGTGTAAAGTGGACAATGAGGGAGCAGACAGCCAGTGTCCTTCTTGGTACCTAGGCACTCCTGTAGAGGTGCATAGGGCAGCATCAATGCCTGGGCTGTGGGCAGCAGCAAAGGCCAGCAGCACAGTGGTTAAAATTTTTGCATCACACCTTTAACTCAGCACCTGGGACTGGTACCCTGGTTGCCCGCTTCCCCCTTAGGTATAATACTGGTCTGTGCCTTTGGATATGCTTTTATAGCAGTGTGGGGTTCCCTTTACATTTTTATGCTCTGACACCTTGGATACCTTAATCATGTTTTATGCGAGACTGAAATTCATCCATTTTGTTTGAGCACTGAGATCTTGATTTACTATGATAAATTTATTTAAAATACTTAAAAATTACAAAGATTTAAAAAAATGCATCCAATAGAATGATTCTGGCTGGTGGCACTGAAATAGGAAATGCCTTTAATAAAGAAGTCAATGTAATGTTCTCTGTGTGGAAATGGTAACCATGGATCAGGGATGGTTATTTTTCAAAATGACACTCAATTTTTTTTCTTCTTTTTAATATGTCCACTTGCTTCTACTTCAAAAGAGACACTGTACCACTTCTACCACCCCATATTCCATCAATTTAATTGATTTCTTATTCATCTAGGAATTCATTGTAATAACATCTGGAGGCCTCAAAGTTCCATGGAATTATCTTCATAACATCCTGGCAGATACAGGACATAGCTCCCTTCTTGTGAAATGGGGGTGACTTCACATATAGACAAATTATGCGGCTTGCCTGAGGAACACAGGACACTTGTGGCAGAACAGAGACTTGAATCAATGTGTCCTGAGTCTCATTCCAATATCTCAAGCTCCCTCTTCCTAAGAAAAACACCTACAAATTAGCCATGCAAAAACATTTCTCTACCTTCCACTTTTCCTTATTTACCCTCATCCTGCAATCCTGGCTTCCCCTCTGTCCTCTCCCTCTTACTCAGCAGCTGGGAGGAGTTCTTTCTTTTGAGATGTTTCATCTGGCTGGAACTCCAGCCCAGATCCCTTCAAGACACTTAGTCACTTTCTTCTCTTTGAAGCTTGCCCAGAAAATCTTTTCACTTCCAAATGACTGTTGTGGAAAATGTTCTGGTCCTCTGCACTAAAGAAACTAAATAGAAAGAATGTTATGAGTAGGTGAACTTGCAAACTGTGATCATGGATTGGTGTGCTAAAATTGCCCAAGTTCTCAGTGTCATTAAAAACTAATTTGAGCAGTTTAGAAATTTAACCAAGTGAAAGAGCAGATCCCTGACTGCAAAGAGATTGAATCTGGCCTGGGAAGAAGGTCTGATCCATCCTGAAGCAGGGAAGCCAATTCTCTTTGCTAGAATAGAGGCATGGAGGAGTAGAAGCATGAAAACACAGTGCTCCAAAATGGCTGCCAACTTCTCTCTCAGCAAACAGAAGTGCAGTCTAGCGTTAACCCTCTCACAGCCACTCTTAAATTAGAAGTAGCTTTTCAATTTCAGAATGACTGTGGAAGGGTTAACACTGAACTATGCCCCTCCTGCTTGTTGGCAGGGAAGGAAAAGCTATCAGCTATTTTGAAGCACAATGCCTTCATGAAAAAAGCTACCTCTAGGGCACAAATGGAAAAAAAAATGTTGTTTCTATAAGCTGCCTTCCAAAAACAATGTGCATGCTATATCTGAGGGTATGTGGGGTACATGAAAACATATCTTTTACCGGACCAACAACATAGTTGGGAGAGAAGTTTTTGGGCACAAAGTGCTCAATGGGTTTATACTGCCCCTCCTTTAAGTGTATATTTTCAATTAAATTTTAGTGTTAAATGAGTATAATTTTTTACCTAGTATTTAACCTAGGTTGCATCTGCTGTTTTCCCAGACCTGAGGAAGGACATTCTACAGTTTACCCAATAAAAATTATTACCAATCAAATCCTGCTTTTCACATATTCCTTGGACCATCATAACTAAAACACAATGACTATACAGCATGAAGAACATCATCTAACTACCAATTGTTGTTTTAAAAGGCTTTGTTACACTTTATATGGGATTATAATCATCATCTCTCATCAACTGTCCATACTGCCCCAGAAGCATTCCATCTAGAAGCAACTTCCAAAGATAAAGGATTTGGAGTTTAATGTGCTTCTATAAGCAGGCCTGTCTTTATTTGTGAAAGGTGAAGTATCTACGCCAGGTATTTTGGGTAAGGAGAAGAAAGCAGGATGTGATCATTCAAGACTGTGAATCAGCCAGACCTACACTGCCCTTATTTAGGCATGCTGTACCTGCAGCTCCTATGCTGCTAGCTGTTCTTAGATTCTACTTTAACAGGTGGCCTAACAAGTGTGAGGATATAACACTGTGGTCCCTTTTACTAAGGCTTTATGCAGAAGATGGGATTGGACCATGGATGACCAAGGGTGGACTGGGAAAAGCAAGGAAAGGAATGTAATAAAGAGAGAATGGATAAAAAAAAAGAACAGCCACGGGAAAAAGTGATGGAGGCATATGAGCGACAATAGGAAAACAAGTAGGAGACAATAAAACTCAAATTTAGATAGGAAATAATAACAGGAAAATTTATGACTCCTTCCAATCACAGACAGGAAGTTCACACTCAAGATCTGACTCAGTATCCACAAGCGCAGGAGTAAGAGTACAGGCCCACCTGACATGTGGTAGTAACAAAACAAAAACCAAAGGGGCAAGGAGGAAGGAAAGTGTAGGAAGATCACATTGTTTGGCATAAAGATGCATCTGGACTCTAAGTAAGAGAGGTGCTGTGGTATGGGATAGGCATGGTCCACATTGTCCAGTTTAAAGGGGTATTAACTTGAGTTCCAGTCCAATTAAAGGCAGTTGCAGGTCAAACACCTGTTCATGAGTGGTTAGTGTTCTTCATGGACACCTTCCTATTTTCTTTAAATGTTTTTTCCTCTACTCCAGTCACTGTGTGAAAGACCCAGACAAACAATGGAAGCTTCCTAGAATATCAGAGGATGGGGAAAAAAAAGCCTCAGGAAGCTTGAATGAAGCAGCAGAGCTTCTGGGTATGGATTTTCCCATGATACAAAGGAAGGTATTTTTCATTTCCTCATGAGATCGGTGAAATATTTAAGATGTATATACTCATTGCCCCCCCCATTAAGTTCAAAATATAAAAAATACAATTGCAACAGTTCGTCTCCGCAGGTTTCTGTTTGTTTTTATTAATACTGCTTTCTACCCACCCTGCTGGAATAAAGTTGTTTAATCAAAAAAATAAGACTCAGGACTGCTCAGTCTATAGTGCTACAGCATTACATTGTATTTGATGACCTCCCACTCAGAGTGCAAGTAGGACATGCCAAAACTCAAGACAAGAACAGGATTCTTTCCTTCTTTTCTCAAGCTGCATACCAATTTTTTTTTCTTCTCAATGTGAATTTGTTCAGGTTGGTGTGATCAGTGATTTGCAAAAGCCATAAACCAATTTCTAACATGAGGCTTCTGTGTGCTCCTCCCAACTTTATCAGCCAGTGACAGAAGAGCAAACAAGGCAGCCTTATAGTCAGCAGGTTGAAAATAAGCATGATGCCAATTTTCATTCAGCCCCAGACACTGACTTGCTAGCAGAGAAGACCAAGTCTGTCTACAAGCAGATACCGTGGGATTGTGACAAAAAGTTATAGTCTTACAGACATTAGAGTATGTTATGCTGAATAGTATTCATTTACTGTAGTAGCTTCTTAGAAACAGTACTGACCTGTAGTGCTACAAATGAAGATGGGCCTGAGCTATCAAGAGTAAGGATATTTGGACCTGAAATTAATTTGGGCTCACTACTGGGTCTGAATATTGTTAAGTTAGGTGTCTAACTATATGTAAAATATTCACAGAGAGCATGTCAGTAGCCCTTTGCATTTGGTCTTAACAAATATCAATATCAGTTAAAATACTGTGTGAATGTAACACTGTGGCTGAGGATTTAAAAAACAGGAAAATCAAAAGTTAAGATTACTGTGGTTATAGAGTTTTGTATATTTTAATTCTCAAGCAGTGCTGTTTTTGGCACGGAATATCCTTGGTTAAAAATAATAACCAAAACACTTCTAACACTTTTAAAGGCACTGGACAAAAGTTAATCTAGCGAAAATGAAAAACAGATCATGAAATTAAACATGAACTGTTTATTTCAGTGACCCTATTATCATATTTTCATTGACATGTGTCACATGCATCTTGAATTATAGGATATCCAAGTATAGTAGAGTGATATGGTCATTGAACTATAATTCTCCTTCCAGTTACTGATATTTTCTTAATTTTTGTAGACTTTTTTCTTTTCCTTATTCCTTCATAAAGCTACTTAAGCACAAAACAAAGAACTAGCCCTTATTCAGAAAATCCACCACTGTCAATTTTCCTAATTTTATTATCACGTTTTGCAGGACTTAAGGTTCTTAAGGTTCAAGATCCTGAAGTTAGGTGACTGTCTGAGAAAATTTCAGGGTTTGAGGCAACTTGGATATTTTCAGAGAAAGTTTTAGCTTTTGTGGTTGCACAGGAAAAGCCTGCAAACAAGAATGTGAGCACTTGCTGAAGACAAAATTCCAAAGGCAAACCACAAGGACTCAAAATTTATCTTTTAGTTTAATAATTACTTTGAGGGGTGAGGAGGGAAAACTTGAGATTTATGAATGTTTATGGTTGATAGCAAGATATTCATCCTATCCACAGCCAAGCTGACATTTAAGAAATTTTTGTACACCCATAACTGTCAGGGGACCTAACAGGCAGCCCAGCCTGGACTAACTGTCTGGCGGGCCACACTTTCCTGGGGCATGGACTGGCAATCCTAACCCAGCAAATGACTCCAGCTGGCCACTGTCTGGTTGCCCAGAGGGAGAGCTTCCCCATTTGGCTCCAGCTGTGGCAACAGTCCAGCCAACAGTTTTGATTAAGTTTGGCTTTAGTAAGCCTCTCTGCTCCTGTGTTCTCTGGCTTTCCTGGTTCCTGACCCCGCTGGGTCTCTGTTCTCAGACTCTAGCTTGTAGATTTTCCCTTGGATCTGGTAACTTGGTATCTGATTCCCAGACCCTGACCTTGCCTGTGTTTTGCACGCTACCTCTGAACTTCCCTCTGGATCTGGTAACTTGGTTCCCAAACCCTGACTCAGCCCATGTTGTAAACTATGCCTTAGCTTCTGCTTTTCCTCAGTGGCCTAACCACTAAGCCAGACCACCTATAACCTGGTCCTTTACAATAAGTTTAAGAAATACCTAGTGGCCACGTCTATAAAAGACACTAACTGACCAGTTGTTACTGTGCAGTCATTTAGTACTTGTATAAGCAAGTACTAAATGACTGTGCAGTAACTGGAGTTACTGTGCAGTAGTGTCGCTGAACAGCTTTTTAATGACATTGACTGTGCACTAACTTGTTATGCCTTTACAGCAGCATCACGCCACATTTCCTGCCACATGGTATTACTGTGCAGTAGTAACAAGCTACTGCACAGTCAGCATCTCATATAGATGTGGCTACTGTGTATGAAAAATCCCTTTTATTAATTGCATCTGTAAGTACTACAGGAACCACAGGCAAAGAAGTACAGGCTATTTTGAATACCTGGCTCAAAGTCACACCACTTACCCTTTATCTTGCTACTGCAAATTTTTAGGGTTTTAGAATAACCCTTGAAGTCCCCAAGTCCCCATCCAACTCTATAAGTCTACACTGTATTTCAAAAACATTTAGTTTGAATTAAACCTGGGCTGTCCAACTGGCAGCCCACAGGCCCCGTAAGGGCTATAAGGGGTTAACTTGTGGTCCCTTGGGCTTGCACCTGATTCCATCACTAGAGTGCAGCAGCAGTTGGGGACCTTCAGACTCCCCTTTCCTCCTGTGGCTTACATTTCCTGTTCTGCCCTGAAGGGTACGGCACTGCCTGCAGTGCTGGGGGAGCCCTTGGCCACGGAGCTGAAGGTGCAGACAGGGCACTCATGGCATGCAGCCCAGGGGGCCCGTGGCTTGCACTGGTGCAACCCACAGTGTTGTGGCCCCTGGAAACTGGACAAGCCTGAATTAAAAAATCATTGCCTTTATCCTGCAAAGGCAGGACAGGGTAGCACCTTGTTGGAGACTAAGTGCTCCACAGGGGCATAAGTTTTTGTGGGCAACAGCCTACTTTGTCAGATGCTGTGAATGAAAATGAAACTTTGTCCTCAAAAAGATGTCCATGGCAGACAGGAGATTATGACCTCGCTGAAGCAGAAAACAATAAAGCCTCAATACTATGGGATTAAAAACATTTATCCAAGTGAAATCGGGGGGAGGGGGGGGAGGGGAATGCTGGTCATAAACCTTTCATTAATGTTGGTCACGTTCATGACAATTAAGACACCCTACATTTAAACTGAGAAAAGCAATGGAGTTCAATCTTCTATTTTGTCTCTACCTCCATCCCACTGCACCCCATGGAGAAAGGCTTGGGAAGTCTTGAACACTGGAGAATTACTCATGACAGTAGTATACAGCATAACAATTATCCAACAACCAGGAGAGTTAAAGACAGTGATAGCCTTAAAAATAAAACAGATCTAAATACAGGGAGTGGAAGTTTTCTGTGTTTTTCCTTCTTAGAAATGTCTCCTATGTCACATCTTGTCTGCCTTGATTTGAACAGGATCCAGGACTTGTTTTGCAATACCATGTCTTTTGGATCAACCACACAGTTGAAAGAGATGTTAGACAAACTTCCAGGCACACAATCCCCTTTATCAGGTGAATTTACACCAGATGAAGATCTGGCAGTCTACACATAAGCTCTGGGTGCCAGAAAAAAAATGATCCAGGAAAAATCACACATTAATTCAATCCTAGTGTAATTATGGAGATGAAATGTAAACAACAGCAAACTGATCTCTAAGCATAACCTTCTATGACACATCTTAAAAGGGGAAAGGGCCTTTTTATCTTAAAAACATAATCAAGCTATTCTTTGTGCTGGGAAGCAAGCTGGAACTAGCTAGTAAAATCAGATTAAGACCGATAATTGCGTAACATCTTACTTCCAAGATTCCTGAACCACAGACATTTCTGAAAGCAGAAATCACAAAAGTACCGTGCATGTAGCACCCACAAAACAAGAAAGTGCTAAAATCCATTTGCATAGCATGGACAGAGATGCTTATTGTATAGTCAGTAATTTTGTTCTGTATTGCATGTTAAAATCCTATTAGCATCTTCGTTCATTTTCACTAATACTGACACAGAAAGACAAAAATAGCCGATGGCCCCACTCAGCCTATGGGGGGGCTAATCTGCAGTCCTTGGGCTCCCCTTGGTCGCTGCTCCCCTCATTGCTCTGGCCGCTACTGCAGTCAGGGTCTGCAGGCTCCCTCCCTTCTCTAGTTTTTCGTTCCTGTCCTCCACCAGGCAGTGGGGCAGAGCAGGATAGCATGGCTTAGCACAACCTGCAGTACTGGGGGAACAGCAGGGGATCCTGCAGCCGAGAAGGAGAGAAGACAGGGAAGCTGCCTGTTCATGTGTACTGAGCAGCAGTGGAGAACCTACAGTGGTAAGGGAAGCTTTCAGCTGGGGAAGGGGCGGGGGTGTGTGCAGAGAGGATAGGCCCTGTTGGTGTGGTGCCCATTGTGTGCAGCCCTGGTGGTTCAGAAATTGTACAGTCCTGATATAAATGATGAAATACGGGAGGTCAGGATAACCAGGATTGTAACTTATTGGGGGGACTCTATGGTTGGGGACAAAAGTTACACATAAACTGGTTTAAGTGATCAAAAACTGGTTTAAACCTCTAACAGAACACAAACCAGTACACACAAACCAGTTTCAAAATGGCCAAAACTGGTTTAAGATAAACTTAGTTGAATATAGTTTCAGACTTACCTGATTTGGGTCAAACCAGTTTATGAAACTCCTGTCCCAAACCACATTGCTGATTCCAGTTAAATCATAGTCTCCCAGCATGCTTTGCAGCCCTGGGCTGGGCTGGGCTGTCTGATCCAGCAGCGAAAGGTTGGGAGTAGAAGGCAGGCACTGCCCCCCACAAGCAAACCCCAGCTGGGGTCTGGGCCATGGAGAGGGTTAAACTTCCCTTCCCCTGTGTATGGAGCTGCCCTGCCCTGCTAAACTTACTGCTGGCTGCAACTGTGGACTACAAATTCCAGAGGCATCTGGAAGCAGGAAGGGGAAGCGATGAGCAACCCTGCATAGCCCGGCTACTGTGATTCTAGACTGCAAATCCTAGAGCTCTTGGGGGCAACAGGAAGAGGAAGTGAACATACAGCCCATGCTGGCTACATGTCAGAGAGCCATGCACTAGCTCCCCACCACAGCTTCTGGGCTGAGCCACTGCAGGCATGTGGCTGCATTTTCTGAATCAAAAGCGAGTGTCTGTCCAGTTGTTTCTCAGTTTAATCTCTGCAGTTTAGACTAACCTGCAAAAAGCCTCAAGCTCTTTGACTGTAGTTAGCCCAGAAAAGCTAGACCTATGGGAGTCGCTAGGAACCACTACAGTTCGGTCCTAAGAAGACTTTCCATCTACAGTGACCTTGTGTATTCCACTGCAGTTCCTCTGCAGCTTTTAAACACAAGGTTCAGATGAGTACCTTTTACAGATCCTGATGATCACATACCTACGGTGGACCCTGTCACACCAACACAGAAAAAACACCCTTGTACCTAAAAGGAATGTATATTCCGCTGTTTTAGAGAAACTAAAATGGTATATCAATAGAATGATTGTTTGCCTTTTTGCCTCTCTATCAATGCTGTTTCCCCCATAAACCTAGGACAGATATTTTAAAAATGGAAAATTGGATTTAGTGAACGGAAATGTTTCATATTCGGTGTCCAGGTAAAATGCTATTAAAGTACTCTGATTCTTTTTAAATGACATCTGTATTTCAGATTTAGGTTTCAGGCCTATGTAGATAATGTTTCTAGAAAGATCCATGTTGTCACTTTGATGAAACGTATCAAGACTAGTAGACAAAGCTGCAGCCACAGACAAAGGAGTAGGTGGACTTTTCTACCGCTCCTCTTTCTCCTGATATTTTTGCCTGTTTGCACCTATATCTTTATCCATATAATAATTACATCTCTCACTTAAAGCAGTCTCCTGCTGTTCCCTGCAGTTCTCATCCTCCAGGCTGGATGCAGGGTCATGCCATATTTCCTGTTGGAATCATCATTAAAATGGCAGCTCCCTGGGATTACACAGCTGCCCAAGTCATATCAATAAGATTTTGAAACATTTTCAAGAATTTTTAAATCCGGCGTAGCAATTTCCTGGCTTATCTCACAACGTCTCATGAAATTGTCTCCTTCTGTAGGAATTTAAGGCAGTCCAAACTATTCCACTGCAGTTTTGATTTAAATTTCAAAACAAAGTCATGCAAAGTAGAAACTGTTTTTTTGTTTGTGTCCTTTTCCCCCTTTCTCCCCTTTTTCACTAAGGAGTTTGAATTTTATACATGTGACTGTGAATCAATCAGCAGCAAATAGGAAAGCCAGCAATGTTAAAAATGTTTGCAAATTAGGTTATATGCTTTCATTCTCTTGAGCGTGAAACTCTTGGCATTATAAGCAGGTTTAGTTTTTTGTTTTATAGGCCAGCTGAGAGAGATCACTCTGGAACACAATACAGTCCCACTCTGTAAAATTGTAGTTCAGGGCATTTAAGATTTTATAAAATTATTGCAAATGTTTAATCCAGCATTCAAGAAAAATTGTCACTCAATAGAGTACAAAAACAGCATAGCGATAGGCTGTTGCTCAACAAAATTTGCTTTGCCATCTCAGTCTCCCATATGGCTGAGCCAGGATTAATAATGTTATAGAATTGACCCATCAGTCCACACACACACCTGGCTTTTTTTTAAACATGATTAATCCTTACAGCTGGGCCCATCCAATATAATACTGCAATTCCAAGTTGACTGACTATAAATGTTTTCAACTCATCTAAGAGATGCATCCAAGTAATACAAGATGGTGAGCACAGGATCTTGTGAAGCAGTAGGATGTTTTGTAGAAGATAGCAATAAGAGAGAGGGAGGATGTCAAAGAAAATAGTGAAGAAACAGGGTAGGTATCAGAAGAGAAAGAGGAAAGTGAGACAAAACTATAGAATAATACAAAATAGCTATTCTTCCAAAGGCAGGAACTGTTGCCTTGAAGTGCAGAATGTGATGGGAGTAATAAAAAATGAAAGTCACTGGACTCACATGGCAGAGATTAAATGCTTTCACAGCAGGTCTTGTTCTTTATACTAGAGACAAGTCATCTAAAGGCTACAGAATCACCACCATTCACAAAGCTCAAGACAGAGCAATCATGATGTGGGGACAAATCAGTCTTGGTCACAAAGATTTAGGTATTGAACAGTTTGCCTCCTGAGGTCAGCCTTAACACAGAGTTTGATCACTTTCAATGGGCACTACAAAAAAAACATTCTCCCCACCAACATGTTGCTGCTACAGCCAAATTTACTGGAGAGAAGGAAGGAAGGAAATTGGGAATGGAGGGCAGAAGAGAAAACCCATGCATAACCTCCTTTGCCAGCAAAGGAAGAGGACTCCTAGTTCACTACGCGCCTCATCCTGCAGCCCTGATTACATGAAATAGCAATGTAATGGATCAGTAGAAAAATAATGAGAGCGCTACAAATTCTAGAATGCATCACTCTTGGATTAAGTAATGTCCTCCAATTATTTCTCAAGGAAGACTTGGGTTATATATTAGGGAGAACTGTCTAACTCCCCGAGTTATTAAGCACTGGAACAGACTGCTTAAAGAGCTTGGGGAATCTTTGTCACTGCTTTAAGTGCAGGTCAGACAAATATTTGTCTGGGATGGTTTAGACAGGAATGATCCTGCCTTGAGCAGGGGCATGGACTAGATGATCTTTTGAAGTCTCTTCAGCCCTATTTTTCTGCAATTTTTGACTGCATTCACATAAAGTTTTAGAAGTTATTTCCTTGACTTACAGAACAACAATTCCCCATGAAAGCATTAGTCTATGCAGATTGCTCACTGGCCTGCATTCGCTTACAGCACAAACAGACCCCTGAGCCTCCACTGACTTCTGAACACATCTGTCTACAGGAGTAGGACCTTGCTTTGTATCTAATACAGTTCCAAATAGAAATTTTGAGTGCTGGAAAGTGGTAAGTTGAGAGTGCCTTTAGAGTCTGTCTTTAAAACAATACTATCTCAAAATACAATTTGGACTTTAACCCATGCATACAACAGAGTCTGGCTTTGAGTTTAAAACCAACTCAAAAATAGCTCACTCATCTAGGAAAATACCCTAAAAATTGAGTGCTGCTGATGCTGGTACATGTGAAGCACTGGATACTCACTTACACTGTGCATCTAACATGCTGCTGCTTGATGGTTGCTTTACACTGCACATGGCTGCTTTCAGTTGAGCTAGGCTAGCTGAGAAGATTTCAGTCCAACTAATGTTGTAGTAAAAACAAGCACTTAAGCGCATACATTCTCCATTTATAAACATAATAGGAATGATGTGGCCAACATCATTCAACATTTCCTTCTGCTTCTCTTAGCAAGCGCCTCAAGAGTTCAGCCTTCATTCCCCTCCTGTTATTCACTCACTTGCCAATTATGCCAATGGGAGGTAGACTGTGGGCTGGGTTTTTTCTGTGAAACCCTGTCTACAAGGACCAAATGAAGACAACCTAAAATTATTTTCATAGACAAAATAATTTTTCAGTCATACATAACTGCTTTGATTTGCTAAAGCAGAGGTAAAAAGATCACTATTCTTTTTTTCTATTCCGCAGCTATTCATCATGTTCCCACAATGTATCATTTAAGTGTTAGAAATATTATTAGAAACGCATAATGAATAGAGTGTTGTTAGAACTGCACAGTTTGTATCTCGTACCTGATAAGAAGAACCACCACCAAGGACATCCCCCCCCCCTTGGCCAATTTACTATCTCTTCTCCTATACTAAATCACTCTCTTTTCTTCTCCCCCTGACAATTGACATGCAAATTACAGAAGCTGTAATTCAGCTGACTGTGTCCTTGGAAGAGGGGGGGATTTCAACTCTTGGTGACCTAGAGAGCTTTCTGAGCGTGTGTAATTAGCTGATGCATATATGCCTATCCACCCCGCATACTTAAGTAGTTAATTATAATGCACATGCGACGGATGACGTGACGTCATTACATGTATGTTTGTATGAACCGGAAATAAGTTGTAAGAGTTCCTGTTTCTGCACACGTGCCCAGGAGACAAGAGATAAAAGCCAGCTGAGAGGTTTCCTCGGGGGCGGAGTGATCCTTTGTCTCCACTCCGACCCTATTTGCAAATATACCTTTTGTGTTGCTAATAGTGTGTGCCTGAGAAATTATTATTCGCGAGCCTCCAAAAGAAACGAACTGCAAATTTTTGCATCAATTTTGGCGAGCCAGGCAGGAGCCTTTTGGACGACCCCGAAATCCAGTGACAAATCGCCTCCGGCACGACAGGGAGTGCACACTGAGCCAACTTTTTGGGCTCGCCCTGAAGTCTGAGACGTGAGTCGGGATATTCGGGAAGTTAAAGGCTCCTGTGCAAATTTTTAGTTTCTGGAGTCGCCAGGCACACATTCCGGTATTCTGATCGAGATCAGATGGGAAGTTGGGTGACAGCGACCACAAGCTGATCACCTTCACCATCCGCCGTAAAGCTAGCAAGTCAGTCAGCAGCACAGAAGTCCTTGACTTCAGAAAAGCTGACTTTGACAAGCTCAAGAGGCTAGTCGGTCAGGCCCTCAGGGACCATGACCCCAGGGAGTTGGGAGTTCAAGAAGAGTGGTTGCTTCTCAAGGAAGCGATCCTCAGTGCACAAGCTAAATCTATTCCAACACGGAGGAAAGGCAGCAAGAAGGCACAGCAGCCCCCCTGGCTCTCCAGAGACCTAGCGGACCTCCTGTGGCTAAAAAGGAAAGCCTACAAAGGATGGAGGATGGGATTCACCTCCAAGGAGGATTACTCCACGCTGGTCCAGTCCTGCAGGGAGCAAACCAGGAAAGCCAAGGCTGCAACTGAACTCCAACTAGCTTCAGGCATCAAGGACAACAAAAAGTCCTTTTTCAGATATGTGGGGAGCCGGAGGAAAAGCAAGGGCAATGTTGGACCCCTGCTAAACCAGATGGGGCAACTGACAACTGACGCCCAGGAAAAAGCCAACCTATTAAATAGGTACTTTGCGTCAGTTTTTCATCAGTCACACGGGATGCCCATGCCTGCTATGGGACAGGGAAATCTGGGTGAGTGGGATCCCCTACCCTCCATCAATGCTGACCTCGTGAAGGAACACCTTGAGAAGCTGGATACCTTCAAGTCAGCCGGCCCTGACAACCTGTACCCCAGGGTACTCAAGGAGCTGGCGAGCGTAATAGCCCAGCCCCTGGCACGGATCTTTGAAAACTCCTGGCGCTCTGGTGTAGTGCCCGAAGACTGGAAGAAGGCCAATGTGGTGCCGATCTTCAAGAAAGGGAGGAGAGTGGATCCGGCTAACTACAGGCCCATTAGCCTGACTTCTATCCTGGGGAAGATCTTAGAAAAGTTTATTAAGGAGGCCATCCTTGAGGGACTGGCCCAGGCTAACGTTCTAAGGGACAGCCAGCACAGGTTTGTTGCGGGTAGGTCTTGTTTGACCAATCACCTGGACAAGGGAGAAGAGATTGATGTCATATATCTTGACTTCAAAAAAGCTTTTGATCTGGTATCCCATGATCACCTCTTGACCAAACTGCCCAGTTGTGGCTTTGGCTCCACCACGATCCACTGGCTGGGAAATTGGCTTCGTGGTCGGACCCAGAGGGTTGTGATTGATGGCAGTCACTCCTCGTGGTGCCCTGTGACCAGTGGGGTCCCTCAAGGCTCTGTCCTGGGACCCATACTGTTCAACATCTTCATCAACGATGTGGACATTGGAGTCAGGAGTGGACTGGCCAAGTTCGCAGATGACACCAAACTTTGGGGCAAAGCATCCACGCCAGAAGATAGGCGGGTGATCCAGGCTGACCTGGACAAGCTCAGCAAATAGGCAGACGAGAACCTGATGGTGTTTAACACCGAAAAATGCAAGGTTCTCCACCTTGGGAGGAAAAACCTGCAGCATCCTTATAGGCTTGGCAATGCTACGTTGGTTAGCACTACAGAAGAAAGAGACTTGGGGGTCATCATTGACCACAAGATGAACATGAGCCTGCAATGCGATGCTGTGGCTAGTAAAGCGACCAAAATGCTGGCGTGCATCCATAGATGCTTCTCGAGTAAATCCCGGGACGTCATTCTCCCCTTGTACTCGGCCTTGGTGAGGCCGCAGCTGAGTACTGCGTCCAGTTTTGGGCTCCACAATTCAAAAAGGATGTGGAGAAGCTTGAGAGAGTCCAGAGGAGAGCCACGCGCATGATCAGAGGTCAGGAAAACAGATCTTACGATGACAGGCTGAGAGACATGGGATTCTTTAGCCTGGAAAAGCGCAGGCTCAGGGGTGATCTGATGGCCACCTATAAGTTTATCAGGGGTGACCACCAGGATCTGGGGGAACGTTTGTTCACCAGAGCGCCCCAAGGGATGACGAGGTCGAACGGTCACAAACTCCTGCAAGACCGTTTCAGGCTGGACATAAGGAAGAATTTCTTTACTGTCCGAGCCCCCAAGGTCTGGAACAGTCTGCCAGCGGAGGTGGTTCAAGCACCTACATTGAACACCTTCAAGAGTAAATTGGATGCTTATCTTGCTGGGATCCTATGACCCCAGCTGACTTCCTGCCCTTTGGGCAGGGGGCTGGACTCGATGATCTCCCGAGGTCCCTTCCAGCCCTAATGTCTATGAAATCTATGAAATCTTTGGGGTATCTGAGTGAGTATACGAATTCCCTTGCCCAATTTGGTGTCCAGATCCAAAAACAAAGGATGTGAATGGCTGCTGAGAAATTTTTGGCTTGGCTTTCATTGTAAATCATCTGTTGTTAAGGATCTTTTGGTATTTGGTGTGCCTTGGGTGCACATTTGTGGGCAATGGGTGCGGGTAGCTCCCGTGTAGAAATCCCGGATACACCCTTAAAACGCATGTTATAGAATTTTAATAAATTTGCAAAGCCGGCAGATTATGGAGTGAAGATGAAAAAAGGTGATTTAATTAAGTTTTGTCAACTTGAGTGGCCAACATTTGGGGTCCACTGGACCCCGAAAGGATCCTTTGTCGTAAAAGAAGTGATAGCTATCCATGAAATAGTTATGCAGAACGGGTATTGGAATCAATTTCCTTATATTGATTGTTGGTTGTGGGTGGTTCAAAATCAACCACCTTGGATTAAAAAATGCTTAGTAAAGTCTCATGTGATGATTGTTAAAGGAAAGACTCGAGGAGGACCGCCTGTACTCCCTGAGTCTAATGAGGTGGGGGGTGGATTCTGAATTGGCTGAGTATTGGACCCGCTCTCCGGTTGCCCTGTCAGGTAGTGAGGATGAATCAGACAACTCCTCGGGATCCAGTCCCTCTGCACCACTGCTCCCTCCCTCAGGGAGACTACCACCGGCGTATCAAAACATACCTAATGATTTAGAGCATGAGCCTCAGCCAAGTGCCCTATGTGAATCAGGGAATAAGGGTTATTATTTGCGCAAGCCTGTAGAGTCACAGCCGGTGCTGAACTGCCCGAAGCGAGAGGTTATCGGAAAGGGGGGCAATGCAACCTTTGTGTACACCCCATTTAGTACTTCAGATTTACTTAACTGGAAGAATCAGAGCCCCTCTTTTCGTGAAGACCCTGAAAAGATGAGGGACCTGTTTCGATCTATTGGGCAGACTCATCGACCCACTTGGGCTGATGTCCAGATGATGCTCCAGACCCTCCTGACCCCGGAGGAAAGGAGATTAGTGTTGGGAACAGCAGAGCGTATTGCAGCAGCCAGGGTAGAGGCAGAGGGGGCTGCTGGTCATACCCTGCGTGATACCTGTCCTGTTGAGGAACCGAGATGGGATAATCATACTGCAGAAGGAAGACAGCTGAGTGCACGGTATCTGGGGATTATAGTGGAAGCAATGGGGAAGGCAGTGCCTCGGGTTACTAATCTGTCTAAGTTGTATGAAGTGAGACAGGGAAGAGAGGAGGATCCCTCAGCTTTCCTCAGGAGGCTGTATGAGGCGTTTCACAGGTTTTTGGACCTAGATCCAGAAGCCCCAGATAATCAACGCATGGTAAATCTTATGTTTATTGGTCAATCTGCTGCTGATATCCATAAGAAGTTACAGAAAACTGAGGGAGGTGCTGGGAAACCGATTTCAGAGCTGGTGGAAATTGCATATAAGGTATATGGGAATCGTGAGCAAGTGCAGGAGCGCAAGGAGGATAAAAAGGCTCAGCGACAGATGACAGCACTGGCAGCTGCTATAACTAGAGGTAACCCTGGAAAGGCTGGGATACAGAAGGGGAAAGGAGAAAGAGTGGGAGCAGACGTTTGTGCTTATTGCAAAGAGAAAGGACACTGGAAGAGGGAATGCCCAAAGCTGAAGGAGAAGAGAGAGGGGGAACCGAGAGGTCACCTCATGCGGGCAGAGGAAAAGGGTGAGGACACAGAATGAAGGGGATGGGGATCTAAGACCACTACCCTTCGGGTTGGAGCCCGAGAAGATCCCATGGTAACCATTAGGGTTGGTGGCAAAAACTTTAAAGCCTTGGTGGATACTGGGGCTACATTTTCAATGATTCCAGAAACCCCCCACCCCGTGCAGGAACTAGTGAACAGCATGTACTTGTGGAAGGGATTGAGGGAACGCAATCCCGACTCCCTGTTTGTAAACCACTCCTCACCAAAGTGGGGGACCATTTGCTCGAGCATTCCTTTGTATATTCTCCAAGTTGCCCGGTTGCACTCCTTGGGCGGGACTTACTCACAAAATTGCAAGCTGAGATCTTTTTCAGAGACGATCAGATGGTGGTCCAGCTACCTGTCAAGCAGAGCTCGAATTATCAGATGGCTCTCCTGGAGGACCGACGCCCTGCAGTAAGTTTGGAAGATCACATGACTGGAGTAGACCCTTCGGTATGGGCTGATGGAACCCCTGCGCGAGCTAAGTCGGTCTCCCCGGTAAGGATCATACTCAAGGATGGGGAGGGGCCCATTTGGGTAAAACAGTACCCACTCAGCCGAGTGGCCAGAGCTGGACTCAAGCCTTTAATAGAGAAATACAAGAGGTGCGGATGGCTAGTGGAAGGGTCCTCACCCTATAACACCCCCATTCTTGGAGTGCCGAAGGCAGATGGGGTCTCATACAGACTGGTCTAAGACCTACGAGCAGTAAATAAGAAGGTCCTTTGAGACCATCCTGTAGTCCCAAACCCTCACACGATTTTGACACAAGTACCGGGGGAAGCTGAAATATTTTCAGTGCTAGATCTGAAAGATGCTTTCTTCTCCATTCCCCTTCACCGAGAGAGTCAAAAATTGTTTGCTTTTGAATGGGAGGATCCAGATACTTTCCATAAAGCCCAACTCATGTGGACAGTTCTTCCACAAGGATTCATAGCAGCCCCCCATATTTTCGGACTTGCCCTTCAGAAGGACTTGGAGGAGTGGAAGGGATCACAGCCCGCAGTGACTCTCCTCCAGTATGTGGATGACCTGCTAGTTGCAAGCCCAAACTTGCAGCTCTGCGAGGAAGCCACCAGGTCATTGCTAAACACTCTGGGGGAAAAAGGATATAAAGTCTCTAGAGAGAAAGCCCAAATATGTCAGCCTGAAGTCACATTTTTGGGATATAAGCTCTCAAAAGGAGTCAGAGCCCTGAGTGCAGATCGCATACAGGCAATTCAAGGTCTAACCTCACCTAAGTCATCCAAGGAGTTGCGGGCATTCCTAGGGCTAACTGGGTTCTGTTGACTATGGATACCGGATTATGGTGGGAAGGCTAGACCACTGTATGACTCACTGACTAAGGAGAGTCTCACTAAATGGAAGTAGAATAAAGAAATGCAGCATGCCTTTGATCTGCTTAAGGCAGCATTAATTCAGCCCCCTGCCCTGGCCATCCCAAATAGTAAAAAGCCATATTGACTGTATGTTCATGAGAATCGAGGGGTTGCATCAGGGGTGCTGACACAGCCATCAGGCCCAACCTGGAGACCCGTGGGATATTACTCAAAGGTTCTAGATCCAGTTGCACTCGGGTGGCCAGCCTGTCTTCGGGCTGTGGCAGCCACAGCAGTGGTTGTTGAAGAAGCCCAGAAGATAGTCATGGGTGCGGATATGGAAATACTCACCCCTCATGGAGTTCCCCAGATTCTAGGGACTGAGGGAGGAAAGTTTCTTAACCCCTCCAGACAATCACGGTATGAAATATTTTTGCTCTCCAATCCAGGACTTACTTTCAAATATACTACAGCCTTAAACCCTGCAACCTTGCTGCCGGAGCCAGGGAAACCGATGCATTACTGCCTTGAGGTCCTGAATCAAACCACACAGGTGCGGCCTGATCTTGCTGAGGACCCAATTGAAGACCCAGATGTTGAATACTTCGTAGACGGCTCCAGCTCTGTCATCGATGGAAAAAGACGAACAGGATGTGCAGTGGTAACCTTGGATAAGGTAGTATGGAGACAGTCATTGCCGAGCTCATGGTCAGCACAAGCCGCGGAACTCACTGCGCTCACCTGAGCATTACAGCTGGGGACAGACCAGCAGGTTAATATATACACTGACTCTCGCTATGCTTTTTCTACAGTCCATGCGCACGGACTATTGTGGAAAGAAAGGGGTTTCATTACAGCTTCTGGGAATAAAATTGCTAATGGCCCCCAGATTATCAAGCTACTAGAGGCACTCCACCAACCTAAAGAGGTAGCAGTCATTCATGTGCGGGCCCATGGGAAGGCTGCTGAGGAAAAGCATAAGCTTGGAAATGCAAAGGCTGATGCGGCAGCAAAAGAAGCCGCATTTATTGGGGGAGAAGCGGAGGAGGTATCCAGGCAGGCCATGTCCCATGCCATATGGCCATACGTCCAGGATTTAGTCCCGCAGTATTCCCCTGAAGAAGATAAATTTGCACAGAAAGCCTGTGCAGAAAAGAACTCCCAGGGGTGGTGGATAGTACCAGGAGGAAAGGTCATGATACCCAGGCCATTGCTTCAGGAGGTGCTGCAACAGCTCCATGCAAGAACCCATATGGGAGGCTTGGCCATGGGTGATCTAGTGATCCGCCAAGCAGTAGCCCCAGGGCTATATGTAGAAGCTCAGCGCATTGCTACCAAGTGCATCACATGCCAGAAAGTAAACCCTCGAAGGAAACCCCCTGTGCCAATGGGAGGTAGACCCTGGGCAGCGTACCCTGGACAGGCATGGCAGATTGATTTTGCCGAGCTCCCACAGTGCGGACATCATGGGTTTTTACTTGTCATGGTAGACCAGCTCTCTGGTTGGGTCGAGGCCTGGCCCACCAGGACTGCCACTGCGGCTACAGTAGTGAAGTATTTGTTGCAGGAGATCATTCCCCGGTATTCCCTGCCTGAGTCCATTGAGTCGGATCAAGGACAACACTTTGTGGGAAAAGTGGTTCAAGAAGTCGCGCAAACTCTCAAGATTACTTGGAAACTACACACACCATGGAGACCACAGAGTTCAGGACAAGTAGAACGCATGAATAGGACTTTAAAGACTCTGCTCACCAAAATCTGTATTGAAACACGCCTTAAGTGGCCTCAAGCATTGCCACTAGCTCTTACTTGCATTCGAAACACTCCCCGACGGGGCCTCAAATTGACCTCATATGAAATTATGTTTGGCAAACCGCCTCGAGTCTTACCCCCTGGGATGCGAGAAAATGTAACTTTTGAATTAGGTAATAGTGAGCTTCATATGTATGTTATTGCTTTGCAGTCTGTCTTGTCTTCTCTTCACAGGTATGCAGCCTCCTTTCAGCGCCTGCCTTTAGACGTACCGGTACATGACTTCTCCCCGGGAGACTGGGTCTTGGTGCAACGGTGGAAAAAGGAACCTTTGACTGAGAGGTGGAGTGGCCCCTTTCAGGTACTTCTAACAACCCACACCACTGTAAAGATTGCTGGCCATGACCGTTGGATACACCATACCCGTGTGAAACGACATCCACGAGCGTCAGAGGACATCAACTCCCAAGACGAGCTCACTCTGGAAGCTGAGTCATCTTCGGAACAAGAAGCCAGCAAGTGGAGCTGTGAACCTACTGATGATCTCCAAGTGCGCCTGAGACGGCTTAATCAAAGTTCAGAAAATTAGACAAGAAAGTAAAAAGGGAAACATTTAGGCTGTGTTTGATCTCATGAAAGGGAAAATATGGTGGGAATCTTAATATGCCTTGTTGTTATCTGTATAGTGAAAGAAGCAGGATTGAGCAGCCTTAGCCGCTGGCCTATACCCCCGCTTTCCCCCATTGCTCCCCTAGGGACAAATTTGTATGTTGACATGATGGAAAGAATTGCAGGTACTTTTAATCTTACCAACTGCTGGGCCTGTGGGGGGCTCCGAGAGGCCGGTGGCCTTGGAGGGCTTTTCCTTTGGCCCCAAAGTGGCTAGTGAGTAGTAAGGCAGATATTAAGAGTACTAGTCAAAAATGGGATGAGAACCACAGCTGGGAGCTTTCCCAAGTGGCATTGGGAGAGTACTGCATCAGTAATAATGGTACAGGAAAAAGTTTGGGACATAGCCGTTGTATATGGACTTTAAAAGTAAGATGGATGAACCTTACAAAATTAGAACAGCTTTATTATCCTAACAGCCCAGGGTATAATCGGCTAGAGTGGCAGCATCCTAATGGAACAATTGCGTGGTTTAATAAGTATTGGAGTGCCACAAATCAAAGTAATGCTTGGACAGATTGTACAGACAAGAACCAGGATGGGCTATGGGAATGTTCCATGAAAGGAGGCCTCGCAGCCGCTGGTCCTTTGGGTCCAGAAGGAGGCTTGGGGTTTCCCGAGATGCCCTATGGTTGGGCCCCTCCAAATGCCACTAATAGAGAAAATAGGGCCTTAAGAGGATACTATTGGATTTGCGGATGACGGGCCTATACGATACTACCACAAGGGTGGACAGGAACTTGCTATATTGGAGTGATTGTACCAGCTTTCTTTTTGCTACCATCTGAGGTTGGAAATGAGTTGGGAGTCTCTTTGTATGATGATTAGAAAAGGGCCAAGAGAAGTATTGATGTAAGTCTGACACAGGGTGGCTCCCAAAAGTGGAAGGAGGATGAGTGGCCTCCGCAAAGGATTATTGAGTATTATGGACCAGCTACATGGGCTAATGATGGAAGTTGGGGATACCGGACACCAATATACATGTTAAATAGAATTATCAGGTTACAGGCAGTCTTGGAAATAATTACTAACCAGACTGCCACTGCTCTCGAGTTACTGGCCCGACAGAGCTCTCAGATGAGAGCAGCCATATACCAAAATCGGATGGCCTTAGACTATTTACTCGCAGAGGATGGCGGAGTCTGCGGAAAGCTCAACCTTTCTAATTGTTGCCTCCAAATAGACGACAATGGAAAAGCAGTCTTAGAGATTGCCAAAGGGATCAGGAAAATAGCCCATGTACCAATACAAATGTGGGAAAACACATGGGGTAAAGACTGGTGGTTTAAATTATTTGGAGGACCCTGGTGGGAAAAAGTAGGGTTTGTGCTTTTGTGTGCTCTGACTGGTTTGATTTTTATCCCTTGCCTTATTCCTTGTTTTACTAGATTGATAACCACCACAGTAGAAGGGATGCAAGTTGCAGCAGTCCCCCTTAAAGCACAGACTGCAGCAAAAGTCATGGTCCTCAGAAAAATTCCTCGTAATTATCTTGATTTGCCTAAATGAAGTGAGGAGCAGAAAGCATCTTGAGGGGGGATATTGTTAGAAATATTATTAGAAACGCATAATGAATAAAGTGTTGTTAGAACTGCACAGTTTGTATCTTGTACCTGATAAGAAGAACCACCACCAAGGACATCCCCCCCCCTTGGCCAATTTACTATCTCTTCTCCTATACTAAATCACTCTCTTTTCTTCTCCCCCTGACAATTGACATGCAAATTACAGAAGCTGTAATTCAGCTGACTGTGTCCTTGGAAGAGGGGGGGATTTCAACTCTTAGTGACCTAGAGAGCTTTCTGAGCGTGCGTAATTAGCTGATGCATATATGCCTATCCGCCCCACATACTTAAGTAGTTAATTATAATGCACATGCGACGGATGACGTGACGTCATTACATGTATGTTTGTATGAACCGGAAATAAGTTGTAAGAGTTCCTGTTTCTGCACACGTGCCCAGGAGACAAGAGATAAAAGCCAGCTGAGAGGTTTCCTTGGGGGCGGAGTGATCCTTTGTCTCCACTCCGACCCTATTTGCAAATACACCTTTTGTGCTGCTAATAGTGTGTGCCTGAGAAATTATTATTCGCGAGCCTCCAAAAGAAACAAACCGCAAATTTTTGCATCATAAGGATGATATTTATCCCCTACTGAGATTCAAGCATGGCCTCTGCCTAGGGTGAATACCTTCCAATTGGAAATACCTTCCAACTTTACCAATAACTTTGCTTTATTCTACTTCTTAAAAATACGTCCCCCCCTGTGACTAGAAACCTACTTAGAATGCTTATGTCCATTTGTTAAAGGAACTGGACACTGGCTCAATTTTAAAATCTGTTTGTAAGGCTTGCAGTTTGGGTTTTTGACTGAAGCTCACTACTCCCAACTCCATTAGGGAAAGTGTTTGGGGTGTGGGGACGGACAGGGACACAATGTTTTGGAAGCGATGGGGATTCTTAATTTGGATGAAAAGTTATGGGATAGAACAGCATCTGGAAAAAAATAAACATTAAATGTTACTAAATAGGCTTTGCAGAACATATTCATAGTCCAAATAGGTGTTAAATTTTAACACAGTAGCATAGTTCAGCAGACACCTTAGTAATATCCAGCAGGAAAAGGAATATCCCTTGCCAACTTCCTTCTCTGTCTCTCACTGCATTCGCCAAATATACAAGTTATGCTCAGAAGCCAGACAATTAAAAGTAGAGGTAAACTGCACATGGCCATGGAAAATCTCAGGCCAGCTAATGGGAAATGAATAAACCTTAGTGTTGTGCTTTGGCTTTTTTTTTTTTTTTTAAATAAAGTATAGCCTGTCCTGGCTTTCAGCTAATCTAGATCATTTGCCTCAAATTATCAGGTTTCTGAAGTTAAATTAAGATGACCAACCTCTCACAGAACACACAGCATTCATCACAAAGTCACCAGAGAGCTGGTTGCCTGAAAATTAAGTTTTAGATATTTTCTATAGTGTTGGCTCTTGTTTTTTCTGTTCCAGTGCTTGGTGACTTGAGCGGTCATTGCCACACCCAAATGCTTATAATTCAGCCCTGGTCATCACTGATCTTATTTTTCCTCCCTCTCCTAATAATGCCCTCATCTCTTGCCTTAGTTATATGCCATCCTCTGAGAAATAATTCTAAGGCTCTATCCACTTTAAATTTTTTTTTTTTAATACAATGATACCTGACTGACACACACTTCAAACTTATTTCTGTGTTGTCAAGCTTGAAGCATTTTCAGTGATGTCAATAACCAAACCATGCAGAACAGAGGTTTTAGTTTATGACTCAATTGCAGTTATAAACAGTTTTGCATTTTTTTCTTAACAAATAATTAGTATTGCAACAGAGTCATGCTATAACTGACTGACAGAGATGAGAAGATTGGAGAATGATATGCAACACCCGATTGTTTTGTTGTTATTTGTTAATTTAAAGAGCTATTTAGAAAAATCCAGGGTTTAAAAGCCAGATTATCTGGCCAGCTTCTCCCACTGTTGATAAAAAAAGAAGAGCTCTTGTTTCACCTCTTTATTAAGATATATGTGGTAGAGTTTAAGTAAGCAAAATTAAAAGGAGTCTCTAATGCATATGTATTAACTTCTCTTTACCTCTGTGTACTCAGTCTTATTAAAACTAACTTTAATGTGTGGTGTTTTGGCATGTGTGCACTTTTGAGAGCTGCAATAAAAGCATACACTTGTGGAGAGTGGAACTGCAGGTTAATACCATGTTTGCTCATTTAGAGAGCCTCTAGAAGTATTTGCTATCCTCAGTTTCACGTTTGCCTCTCACAAAGAGATAGTGGATTACACTGCATGCTACATTGAGGAACTTTCTCCAGTTAGCATAGGGGAAAATCAACTTAAAATGTGCAACTACTAAAACTGATGTTATTAGCTCCAGCTACACTCATGCTTGGAGAAACTTCTAGCTAAGAAAGGGAAATCATGTAGTACTCAGAGAGTGACTGCTATGCACTTGATAAGTGGGGGTAAAGAAAGGATTTAAAAAAAATGCTCTCCAGCACAATTGTCTCTGCCCGTAAGAACACACCACAGGATCCCAAAACTAAAACCACACTGCTGTCCATTACACAGGAAAGAAATTACATTTACTTGTGCGAATATGAACACATTTGTGCTGTAACAAGACTCGGGACTATGCAAGCTCTAATCGGTAGGTGTATAAGCAAATATTTACTCCTGATCCAATCCAACACTTTGTGGTTTGCAAATCCCCAAGAAAAAAAAAAAAGTCAGCAGAGCAAAGCAGTCTAGACCACAGAATCTGGCTATTTTATGCTATTTAAAGAATTACAGGAAGTAGGCCAGTGACATGTTTTGTTTTCTTAAGAAGCCCGTTACTGCCTGATGTATGCGCACTTGTGTCATCTAGGAAGAATCTTTTAAATGTTGTTAGTGGGCCATGGCAGTAAAGAATCCCATATCCACAGAGCTTCAATGAAGTATTGATCTACACCCTCTTTTAGGCTCTTTATTGGCCTAGACTTTATATCCTAAAAACACCATTAAGAGCTATTAACATTCACTGCACATTTTAAAAACTATTTTTTTTAAGTGGGGGTGGGGAGGGGATTCAGAAATCATTAATACCAACCCCATTAACTTAAAAGATGACCAAATTGCTTAATATCTTTTGACCTGTTTCAAATTGGATTGGGAACATTCATGACTGAGGGCCCCCCTTATTGTCAACAGTTCATAAGTGGAGGTTTAGAAGGCTTTTGATTTGGAACTCAGCTAAAGCAGCTGTGCTTACTCTGTAAAATGGTCAAAAGGGTAGAGCAACGTAACTTTAGAGTCTAACAAAAAAGATTCATGGGATGAATGGATGCATGGAAGGGATCTCAGGTGGCAAGCACAGAAGAAGAGGTACAAGATGTTTGTGACACAGGTAAATGTTATATACTGTCTATTAAAAATATCAATAAACATACATGAAAACTGGAAAAAAATTGTTTCCAAAGGGTTTCTTCATTCTCTCTTCCAACTTCCATGTCATCTTTTTTCTTAATAATAGTGCCCAACACCCCCACTACACACACACACACACACACACACACGCAGAAATTTTGTTTTAGTCAGTCAAAAAGTGATTTTTCATAGGAACATGTTTGGGCCAAAAAAACCCAAAAAAATCTCTGGACACAAGCCAGATACGTCATGTTTGTCCTCTGACCTCACTAGTCTCATCTCATTCCAAGATCACTGGGTTTGGGCAGATGCATTGAACAGCCTGAACTAACCAAGGGTTAGTGTGGAATAAAGTTATTACCACCTATGATTTACAGTAATCATAAATTAGGTGTCTGCCTTGGCTTGTATAACTGAGCCCTGCCTGGATGATGTGGCAAGAGTATTGTAAGCAGAACTCTCTTTATACGGCTACTTGGAACAGTGAGAACTAAAGGAGGATTGTTGAGGTGCTTTACCCATACTATTTGAGAACAGTGAAACTGACTGCCCCCCCCCAAAAAAAAAAAAGGATTTTCCCCACATTCTGATTTTTCAGTGTTCAAAATTTCCATTTTTCTGACAAAGACTAAGATTATAAGGGTGGGGCGATGGGGGATAGTAACCAGGTTCCTCAGAAGGTTTAGTCAAAAAACAAGTTTCCATTAAAGAAAGTACTAAAATCTAGCTTTGATGGAGCAGCTGCTCTACTATAAACATGGCTTCATTTGATTATATTCCACATGGGGAAAGCCTTGGCAAAGGACCTCCCAGTTAATTACTTTACATAGCTTAAGTGAATGATCCACTTCTTTAGAGGCCCTGTAGCCAGACCTACATTATTCTAATACTCCTGCAGACGACACCAGCTCCTTTTTGCCTTCCATGCATAACAAAAAGTGTTAATATTGATCTTTGAAGCCCTATATAGATTGAGTCCCATCTCCCTTCCCCATCTCCCCAGGAAACTGTTCTCTCCATTCAGCAATACAGTGCCTGAGAGCTGCTAAAATACACACTACTTAAACTAAATATCTGGGATGGCACAAATTTATCCTTCAGGGAACCTGGCAAATCCCATACTTTTATTCACACTTTTACCTAAACAAGTGAAAGAAAATAAATTAATCTTTTGTTATGCTACTATATGACAGAACAGCTGCAGCAGCTACTGCAAAATTAAAGTTGCAAACGACTTCCCATTATAAATCCATTCTATAAGCAAATTACCCTATTTACTTGCATACCACACTCACCATTTTTTCCACATCTTGAGCAGCAAGCTGATTCTTCTGCCCAAAATAAAAGCATGGAGACACTGTAGATGGCTGCAACTTCTTTTATAGATTTTAGGGTCGGAAGGGACCTATTAGATAGAGTCTGACCCCCTACTCTGGGCAGGAAAGAGTGCTGGGTTTGGATAACCCTAGCCAGGTGTTTGTCCAGTCTCCTCTTAAATACCTCCAAGGAAGGGGACAGCACTACCTTCCTTAGAAACGTATTCCATATTTTAGCAACCTTCACTGTAAATTATTTTTTCCTGATGTCCAATCTAAATTTGCTCTCCTTCAGTTTGTGGCCATTGTTTCTAGTTACCCTGATGGGCACCCTGGTAAACATCATATCCCCTATTTCCTGCTGTCCCCGCCCCCCGTGAGTTTGTAGACAGCCACAAGATCACCTCTCAGCCTTCTATTACAGAGGCTGAAGAGATTCAGGCCCCTCAAATCGGTCCTTGTAGGGTTTTTTCTGTAGGCTTTTAACCAGACAGGCGGCCCTCCTTTGAACCCTTTCCAGGTTATCTACATCCCTCCCGAAGTGTGGCACCCAAAACTGGATGCAGTACTCCAGCTGTGGCCTGACCAGTGCCACACAGAGGGGAAGTATCACCTCCCTAGACCTGTTTGTGATGCACCTACTTATACAAGAAAGAGCTACTTATACAAGAAAGAGCGCAATTAGCTTTACTTATTACTTCATCACACTGGAGACTCATGTTCATTTTGGAGTTGACTATGATTCCGAGATCCCTTTCTGCAGTTGCGTTACTTAGAATGGCACTTCCCAGGCTATAGGATTGTTGATGATTTTTCCTCTCCAGGCGCAACACATGGCACTTATCTTTGTTAAACTGCATCCTATTCTGTTCTGCCCATTTCCCCAACCCGTTCAAATCCGCATGGATTTGCTCCCTGCCCTCTAGTTTGTTTACGTGACCCCATAGTTTGGTGTCATCTGCAACAACACCAGACCTTTGGTGTCATCTGTGAGTTTAACCTTTTCTTTCCTTTTCCTCCATAGAGGGGAAGAGTAGAGTCCAGCACGCGCAATTTCGGGGAGAGGGGTGGGAGTGTGTACTTTTAGGACCATTCCTGCTCCACCCAAAGTTTAAAACCAACTGCCTGGCAACAGCAGTGATGTGTCTGTTTAGGCAGCTGCTGATCAGTTGACTACATGGTTCATTATAATCTACCTGATTCCTGCTAAGTGCTCTTCACTTAACAGGTGTCACTTAACTACTCCTGGGCTCCCTTCTCCTATTTTGCAGCCCTCCAGACTGCTTTTAACTCTTTTTAAAATCCTGGATCCACCCATGGAATCCAGTCTTCATCTGCAGCTACAGTTTCAGCTTTTGGCTGCACAGCTAAGAGATGCTGACAGTTTATCTATGAAAAAAAGTTAAAACTATGCCTTTTTCCTGAGAAGGAAAGGAAGGGCGAGTGTGGTGAAGATTAGGCTCTGTCCCTGCTCCAGGCAGCCATAATTCTAGAAAAAGGTTTTCTTCTTCCTTCTGCTTTCCTATAAACAAGATACATGTCTTATCTGGGGGCATGTGGTATGCAAGAAAATGTTATATACATTTTGCTTTGTGGAAGCAAAAGAATTAAAAAAGACAGACACATTCACCATACTGAACTTCCTTAGTCAATATTTATAGGAAAGAATAAAACCCGAGTTGATTTTAGTCAGCTAGGAAATGTTTGTTTCCATTTAACATCTTTGTAAATTTATGGATCGTGATTTAAATAAACTTAAGAATTTGTCTTACTCGAGAATCCTAGAACCACAGCAAAGATCAGAAACAGACATCACAGCAAAACAAAATGACTAACAAAAACCAGTGTGGTAAAGTGTTTTGCTATTGCTATCAGAATTATGAATGCATATAAAATTATAAAACCAATGCTGTGTGACACATTTTCAAATACTGTGCATGCAAAGGAGGGCAATAGGTTAGTTTGAGATTTCTCTGGAGGCAGGATTAAGAGAGTTTGACTGCCTTCACTCTGAATATCCATACCCCAAGAGATTTGTATTGTTTGTGAGATTAACTTTAACTTTGAATTTCCTGGGCTTGTAACTTCTCCTTTTTTAAATCTAGCATTCTGGAAAGGTATTTATGCATTGAGTGTATAATGCATCTGCAACCTTAATTTCTACTTAATTGAAGTATTTTCTTTAAGTTCTTATGACACCAAAGCCCACTGAAATGCATATGTTTTAATATTTAGAGTTTAAATATAGTTTTCTGTTGTATGTTGTGTTCCTCAGTAAAAAGTCATAACTACTAGCAATAAGAAACTAGAATAAATTGTTCTTTGAACTCATTTCCAATTTAGCTTCCTGTGTTGAATGAATTAATGTTTTTTCTTTGGCTTCTACATTATTAGAAACCATGCACTGTTTTATTATTTTCTTCCTGTTAGTTCATAACAAATCTGCATGCACTTTAGAAATAGTTTATAATGCTTTAAAACACTTTACAAACCTAAAAAGGCATTATCTGTAATTGAACATTAGATCCAACAATGCAATATTTTATTTACTAAACTCATCTTAATGATACGAACGATTAAAAAACAAACAAACTAGTATCTCAATGTAGGCTCCCAAATTAACACTCAGGCATTTAAAGGTTTTGGAAGCATTGACAATTCTTACCAACTTCCAACACAGGAGTATAACTGTAGGCATTCAGGTCCAGACCTCCAAAGGAATTGGAATGCCTACTTTGAAGGCACTTAAATACCGTTGAGGACCTGGGTTCCAGTGTTAAAAACTCCATGTAAAGAGCTGCATCCAATATGACATTTGTAGCACACAGAAACAAATGTATTGCTTTGGAAAAAGCCACATCTAAAGCTGTGCAAGAAAGGGGATATTTCAAAAGCATGAATTTTTGTGTGAATCTTCGCTCATCCCAAATCGGAACACATGCAACAGTTCAAAATTGTGGCATAGAAATTCTTTTAAAAAATAGTTTCCAAAACTCTTAAGCAATACCTTCCAAATAAAAAAAATATTTAAAAAGCATTCCAAACAAAAAGGCCCACATAAATGTTTCTCACCTAATTTTTGTTGGATCATTCCAGATAGGGAAGGTGGAAGGAAAAGGTAGGTTACATGAGTCTGTGGATAGGAGAAAACACGATTGCCACCAAGAAGTCCATCATTGAAATTAAAAGGGAAAACACAAAATATAAGGCTCCTTATTTAACTTCATGTTATTCAGAAAACTTTTCATGAAAAAAAAATTATGAAACCAACATGAGCTTGTAAAGTTTTTCTTTGAACAAAATCATGTTTATTTTTTTAAATAAAACCAAGTTTAACCAGAAATTCCTCCAGTTCTACCTAAACCCTAGGCTACATATTCTTGAGCACCATCTACTGGGCTTATAACTCTTTACCTTTGTGTAGAAAGGGCACTCTGGTAACACCAGGTTTTGAAATTCTTGTCGTGTATACCCAAAACAAGAACACTAAGTAAGGTCTGAAGAGCTGAAGGGCATAGTCTACATTTCTCCAGTAATGTCGTCTTGTGTTGGAAGTCAGGAAACCTTGGGAGAAATCCATCTGCTGCCTCACCAAAGAAATGACCTGTGTTTTGCACAGGGTAATTTAAAACAGAATCCTTGGATGTCCATACAGTTTGGGCACATCCAGTGGAGCAGGCTATTATGTTGTGGTGCAGGCAGAATCATGGAATGCAAACAGCCCACTCTGGTTTCAACAAGTGTTTTTTTTTTTGGAGAGAACCCAGAAGTTAGGCTGATAAGGTTATTTTTAAGTCTCTTTATAGCAAAACCTTCCACATTAATTTGTTAAATAACTACCAGCATTCTTGACAGTAGGAATGCAGGAAGACTTGGAGCCAGACCCAGATTAGTAAAGCAGGTGCCTCAATAGGAATTCAGTCAAATTTAAGCACCCAGTTCCTCCAAACTGATCCAGTATGTCCCCCTTCCCAGACACACGCACACATTCCACTGGCCAGAAAACCCGTGTGTACCCAAATTCTGGAGAGGGACAGGAGTTCAGAAACACCCTTGAGGACAGTGTTTCCTACTGGCTACCTCTCCCTGGCTTCCTCTTCCATGCCAAGGCCACCTGACCTGCTATTCAGAGGCATCCAACATTCCCTATTGCTAGAACAGATGGAATAAGGAGCCAAAACACCTCACTCTGTTTCTCTGAATCACCCTTCTGGGACCAGGTGCTTAATTTTTTTAACATGTCAACTTTTTTTTTTTAAGTTGGTGACCTCTCAGGGCCCAACCTCGGTTTTTCCTTAACTTCAATCATGCACCCAATACCAACAAACTGGGCACCAGAGTGTGCCTGAAGAGAGCTGCAGGATCAGAAAGGTTTTAGTGCATTAATTCAAGCAGTTCTCAGCCATCAGGACATCCTGACAAAGAACGTGGGTGTCTAGTTACAGCATTCAGACAGCAAATAGTGCAATGGACACAGTTTTATGGAAGTATCAAGGCTAGGGACAGAAACTAGACAAACTGGTACAAATGATCAGAAACCAGTTCAAATCTGTAACAAGAGAAGTTCACTGGATATAAACCATGTTCAAAATGGCCAAAACTTGTTTAAGATAAAACCTGGATGGAAGCAGTATCAGACTTAACTGATTTAGGTTAAATCAGTTTATTGAACTTCTATTCCAGATCCCCTCCAGATTCAAGTTAACTCTCAGTCCTTCAGCATACCAGAATTCACTTCCCTGACCCTCCCCCGCTCTTGCAGGGTGGACGGACTAGCCTTGGTCCAAGCTGTCTGCTCCAGCAGAGCAGGGAGGCATACTCTAGTGTTCCCCAGATTCTGGCCTGGGCCACTGCAGTTATGTGCTGCATTTCCAGAATCAAAAGTAAATGTCTGTTTAGTTGCTTCTCAGTTCAATCTATGCAACTTAGACTAACCTGCAAAGACTGAACTGACTCAGCCTCAAGCTTTTTGACTATCTGTACTTAACCCAAGACACTTACTGAAACTCAGCTTCTCCAATTATACTGATCAGATGCGGAATTCTAGCTTAGTTGCTTATTGTTTTGGATGTCCAAAAAATCTGCAGTTCAGATTGAAATGTATGTGGTATAAGTGTTTTGCAGCTTTCCTGCTATACTTTGCCTTTTTAAAAAGGAAATATTTTGTTGGAGAACTGTGACAAATCTATATTTTAAACACTAGTAGCATGTAAGCAGGACAGTTTAAAGCTGGAGAATATTTTACTTGATTTCTCACATCACCCAACAAAATTGGCTGAACAGATCTTTATGAGAGTTTACCATCACCGCATGCAGCTGCCAAGTCATGCTTGACATCTGCCTTTTGAGCTGTGTGGGCTACAAGCAGTTTTGGAAGGATTTCATTTCATTTCAACTTATATTAGTGTTTATTTTAAAAAATCATAACAAAATCTTGGACGGGCAGGAGATAAAATTCTCATCCCAAATATTTATGTCAATCAAAATGTAATAACTGTAGAAACCAACATTCAGTTTAAAAAGAAAAACATATTTGATAATCAACTTCTGTATAGTATATTTCTCCTGTCCCCCTTCTACTCCTTAAACACACCTTCCATTTACAAACCTTGTCCACAGCAGAAGGGGCATGGCCACACCTCAGCCCAGACTAGCTGGAAGGTCTGCCTGGGCAGGTGGGTTGGGGAGGAGCTGCTTCTACCAGGTTGAGGATGGGGTGGGTAGTTAAAAAGGTAGTGGCACTGAAGTCATAAAAACTTGAACAAGGATAGTCCTTTCTCTGAAGTGAGCATGTATTGAACAGAAGGGAACAACCCTATGGAGTCCTGCTGGCTGTCATCACAGACTGCAAATCCCATAGGCACCTGGAAGCAGGAAAAGGAAGTGATGAGCTGCAGAGTTCTGCTGCTGTGAGTTTGGACTGCAAATCCCAGAGACCTCAGGGGCAGTAGGAAAAGAAAGTGAACACGCAGCCTATGCTCAGATGCTGGGGGTCTCCAATTTAACTTGAACCAGAAAGGGGTCTGGTACAGAAGTTTCATAAACCAATTTGACCTAAATCAATTAAGTCTTATACTACATTCAACCAGGATTATCTTAAACCAGTTTCAGCCATTTTGAAACTGGTTTATGTGCACTGAGCTTCTGTTCCGTTACAGGTTTAAACTAGTTTCTGAAGACTTAAACTGGTTTATGTGCAACTTCTGTCCCTAGCCTCCATGTGAGAACGTCTATATTTAGTCCATGATGTTTTGTATCCACTAGATTTATGAAGTGAAGTGAACTTCACTGGATACAAAAAACCATGGGCTAAATATAGACATTGGTTTTATGGCACATTACAACCTACCTGCCTTCTGATAATCCCAGGTTTAACCTGCCTGCATTTTACCAGCTACATTCTATCACCAAGTCAACATCGCCCCTTTTCTCCCTACCTACTGATTGTCTCCCACAGCCTCTGATCTTCACTGTCACGTATTTGCATTCTCACAGACCTGCATTTTGCATATTGGCTTCTTTTCTACCCAGGAGCATGTAAAACAACAGCAGACTCTCCCTCTGCCTGAAGAAGGGCATTTGTGCCTGAAAGCTTGCAAAGAACAATTTTTCCAACTACAGTAAAAGCCCTGTTTCCTGAGTAGGGAATAAGGGGGTGGTGGTAATCTAAAAATGCCAGTTACTTGAGGCATAGGGGTTTCCAGCCAGACACAGAGTGAGAGTGGGAGGGGGAGGGGAAGAGGGAAGGCGTGGCAGTGGCCCGTGTGTGCAAGCTTCCCCCCCTCCTGTGTTCAGCTGGCCGGCCAGAAATTCTACTTAATAGAAATGTCAGTTAGTAAAATGCCTGGTAACATGGCTTTTACTGTATCTAGGTGATTTAATAAAAGATACCACATCTACCCAAAAAACCCTGCCTGCCTATGTCCGTAGCCCAACATGGCTACAACCAACAATGCTAAAGCATGGGAGATTCTGCTTATGAACAGATTTCCCATTTGTTTTGTAGATGGCACAACAACTGTGTATGGAGGCTTGGACCTCACAAGAAAATGAGCCTCCCTTTACCTGTATTGACAAGACAGAGGCAAGGAACTTGACATGCTGACTAGGTACCAAAGCAGTGGAAAGGGAATCAGGACACAACTTACTCTTGAATTCAAATTCCTCTGTAAGACCCACTTCCATGCCTCTCAAAATTAGCTAACTTACCAATTTGTTTTAAAAGAAAAAAATACCCAAGAGCCTCACACCTTCTTTACTCCATCACATCACGTGTGCTAGCTAGCACTTTCTGACTAAGTGTAACCACTGGTTTACTAGCCCCTTTCGACTTTTCTGTTTTTGTGTCAATATTCCTTTTTAAGGCTTCACAATTGCCACTGCTTATACTCAATGTGGACATAGTCTTCTTGGACTTTCAGAAGGCCTTTGACAGTGTCTCTCACACCGTTCTCATTAAGAAACTGGAGGGCTGTGGTGTAGACACCCACACAGTCAATTGGGTTGCCAACTGGCTAGAGGGCAGCACCCAGAGAGTGGTAGTGGACGGGTCATTTTCAACTTGGAGGGATGTGGGCAGTGGGGTCCCCCAGGGCTCGGTCATCGGGCCTGCACTGTTCAACATCTTCATCAGAGACTTGGATGAGGGGGTAAAAAGCACCCTGTTCAAATTTGCTGATGACACTAAGATGTGGGGGGATGTGGGCACGCTAGAAGGGAGGAATAGGCTGCAATCAGACCTAGACAGGTTACAGGGGTGGGTGGATGAGAATAGGATGGGATTCAACACCAACAAATACAAAGCGATGCACCTGGGGATGAACAACCAGCACCATACCCACAGGTTGGGGAACTCCCTTCTTGTCAGTACAGAGGCGGAAAAGGATCTTGGAGTCGTCGTTGACTCCAAGATGAACATGGGCCGGCAGTGTGGGGATGCAGTCAGGAAGGCCAGCTGTACCTTGTCATGCATCATCCACAGATGCATCTCAAGCAGGTCCAAGGAGGTGATACTCCCCCTCTGTGCAACACTGGTCAGGCCGCAGCTGGAGTATTGCATCCAGTTCTGGGCGCTGCACTTCAGGAGGGATGTGGACAACATGGAGAGGGTCCAGAGGAGGGCCACCCGCATGATTGGGGGCAGCAGGGCAGGCCCTACAAGGACAGGCTATGGGACCTGAACCTGTTCAGCCTCCACAAGAGAAGGCTGAGGTGGGATGCCTGTTACAAACTAGTCAGAGGGGACTAGCAGGCACTGGGGAAGTCCCTGTTCCCCCCAGCATTGTCAGGAGTGACCAGGAATAACTGTCACAAGCTGGCAGAGGGTAGATTTAGGCTAGATATCAGGAGGCGCTACTTCACTGTCAGGGCGGCTAGGATCTGGAACCTACTTCCAAGAGAAGTGGTGCTGGCTCCTACCCTAGGGGTCTTTAAGTGGAGGCTGGATGTACACCTTGCTGGGGTCGTCTGACTCCAGTACTCTTTCCTGCCATGGCAGGGGGTCAGACTAGATGATCTACTCAGGTCCCTTCCGTCCTTAAAAACTATGAAACTATGAAACCATAAATATCCTTACTGGATTCAATAACTTAAAGCAATCAGGGCAGCAAAACAAAATAAGTTATTTACTCATATAACTCATTTAAGTGTCTGCAGGATCCAGTCCTAAATTTGTAAGGATTTGGGGCCAGGCAGCAAGCCTTCATTCCGCTTTGGGAGACACCCAGTTTGCCTCTGGGTATCCTAAGAACCCAGGCAATTATTATGTCCTCTCTCATTACCACTTTAGTATGATTCTAAATTCTTACAAAGAAACTTGCTTTGCCACTTACACACTTTTGAGATAGCAAGGCTAGTGATAGCTGGATTTCAGAGGTGGGTATTTATGTATCTGCTTTTAAACTCTGATCTGGAAGTATGCACCACTT
Source organism: Crocodylus siamensis (assembly GCF_052110815.1). Lineage (NCBI taxonomy): Eukaryota > Metazoa > Chordata > Crocodylia > Crocodylidae > Crocodylus > Crocodylus siamensis. The sequence goes on along the minus strand of NC_143397.1, from coordinate 128,317,464 downwards.
TGGCTCTCAAAAGTTAGTTGCTTAAAAAAAAAAAAGTAGGCATTACTGTCCTCTTTAAAACAAACAAACAATATTATCACACAAGGTAGGTGGGAACTTTTCTTCCATCAGGCTCTGTGGTAAAAAAAAATGTGACCATTACAGAGTAAAATAAATCTAGTCAAAATTAGGTATAACAATATGCAACAGCATTTCAAACCTTTAACGTACTGACTTCAGAGCCATCAGTGCAGAAATAATTGATGGTGTTGGAGGCAGAGATGTAGAGAAGGTAAAATCCTTTCTATAACCTCTGATTCAGTTGACCTTTGTTTCTATAAACAGTTTTGTTTTAATCCCTAGGAGCAATCTCAAAACATTCAAGAAAATTTGGCCACTTGGTGAATATCAATTCTCCTTCCCCTTTCCCTGTAGCCCAGATGAATTTCCTAGTTCACACACAAATCAATTAATCAGCTGCAAAAGCATAAGATGACACTAGTAATAAATAGCCTTTCAGGAAACAACGCTCTTGTCTTAGCCTTTCATACAGATTCTGAAAATTCCTCGTGGGTGGTGGGTGGAATGTGTTCAGTGGCGAGCAGTGTCTCCTGCATTAATGTTTTCTGTATGGTTCTCAGAGGAGAACAGCGGTTGTCTGCATTTAATTTTTGAACCACATTTCATCCTCTTCTGCCTGCACACAACCACAAAGAAAAACAAGATCCACGCAGTAAATTCTTTTCCTGATTTTTGAGTTATTCTTTCATTTCTGCTAAAGGACAGCTTATCTTCTGCAAACCTGGATATGTTTTGTTATAGCAAAACATAACGCTATGATAATATAACAAGGCTAAGACATTAACATCAGGAGCACGGGCATTTTTTGGATCACACGCCAACTTAGATCTACATCCCCACAAGTACTATTTCCTCAGTCTGCAAAGTGTTACACATTTAAACCACTTCTAAAAGCCCAATTTAAAACTAAAGAAGAGGAGTAGGGAGAGGGGGGACGAAAGACTTTCTTTCCCAGTGTGTGCATCAAAGAGGATTGTGTATATCCTGTAATTGTTAGAAAGAACCAAAATGTTTGCCAGATACTGTGTGGTTTTCAAAAATGACTATAAACTTTCCCTTATTGTCTCAAGATTTCAGGAGTTTAAGGAAGCATCAAATTAATACAGACCGGATGACACTGGTTACTGTGGGTTCAGCCAGCTACCCAGTTCTGCCTCTCAAGGTAAATAGGAAAAAAGATAGACAACCCTGATGCCTTGTGGGGAAAATACCAAAATGTCTTAGCCTGGTTTCTCAAGAACAACTATTTAGATTTAAATTTAAAAAAAACCCAAAAAAACCACAATATCAAAATAGGTGTATTCACTGTATTAGATTCCAGGCAATATGCATTGACATGCTGGCTATAGCTAAGTGAAATCAACATTTCTGAAATGAAGCTTCACATTGTTCACAATTCCATTTCAGAAAAAACCCTTCTAATAGGCATATGTGCTCAAAATACTCCTTGTGATATCAGATGCTGTAACAGGTGTGCCCCTTCAGGGTCTGTCCACTGGTGACCCTGCCCACCTGTTATGGGCCAACCACCCACCTTCTCTCCTGCCATGCCTTGTTGTTAATTGCTTAATTAGATGTTAATTAAGCGGGAGGCTACCCATTTTGCTGCCCCGATGCAAGGGGGTGCTCTGAGGCTCCTTTCCTCCCCTACACCGCAGCCCAAGCCTCCCAGATGGCATCTAGGTATTCCTTTAATCACCGGGCCCATCCTGGGCCCCAGAATCCTTCTAGCTGAACCCCAACCTAGAGTCCTCTCATCAGGTGGTCTCATCTGCCTTCATACAGGTTACGTAGCTCCCTGAAGCCATTTTCCCCTCTTGGGTGTGGTCCCCCACAGGACCTTTGGCTACCAGCCCTGGCCCTCTGCTCTCAGGTGTTCCTTGCGGTGGGTCCCTGGCCCTTCTGACCGGTCTGGTCCTGGCCCCAACATGGGCCAGTCGAGGGTACTCTCTTGATCAGCACTGAGTCTCTATCCCCTCACTCTCTCTAGGGGTCCACCCCCTGGGCCCTACACATAAAGGGGTAACCGACCCGGTGGTGGGGGCTAGGGGTTAAGGCACCTCGACCCACCTTTCACCAGGGTGGTAACTGGCCTGGCATTTCCTGGGGGCTCCCACACCACTGAGAGCCCCACCAGGCCACCCATTCCCAGCAGGGTGCAGTTTTAGGTCATGCCCAGGACCAGGAGCCTCCTACCATCCCCTACAGCTCCTCCCTTACCTCTGGATGAAACTCAGCAGCCCTCTGGCCAGGCAATGTTGTTGCCTGACCTCCAGCACTCAAACTGCCTTGTTTATATAGGCAGCCCTGAACCTAAATGGCTGCCCTCATTAGGCACCTGGAGGCTGCCAGTCCAGGGCCTTAAAGTGGCAGGCACACACAGTCCCCTGCCACAGATGCCAATGACAAAAGGCATATAGGAACCAACTCAGATTCATACAAAAAAAATCTGCTTCCGGATACAAGGCTAACATCAAATCTTAAATTTAAAGAATATCTTTGATTAGTCAACATTTGCTTTTATTTTAAGACTAAGCTGCATCTTAATATACAGTCACTTAACTCATTACTCCCTTCATCTAAAGAGCTGCAGGACCTGCCAGTTATACATGCTACGGCTTTTTTAAAGGAAATTCCAAATGCCAATTTCTTATAAATTTTTCCAAACCATTTCTGAATGCCCAGTGTGAAATGCATAACTGTAATTATACATATATACATATACATACATACACACATGCATATATATACATACATACTGCTTCTCAAGATTTTGAATTCCATAGAAAAAAGTTTTTTAAATTATGACCAAAGCAAATCCCTTTCTCAACTGCCTCTCAAAAAGGTGAACTCTTAAGTTTAAATGGGTTCTTATTCAAGTGGTTTTTCTTAATCAACAATACTCCGCGGGGTGATTAATGAACTCCTTAAGTAACTCAGCTAATACCACACCAAAAGGATGTTATAGTTACTTCCTTTTAGCTTGCCATTTTAGGTGTATAAAAAAAACTTGCCTAGATTTTTCAGAAGTCACTAGTTATTTTGGGCGCTTTTTTTTCCCCCTGCTGTCCAAATGGAAGTGCTTGAAAAGGGTCCAATTTTTGGAAAGGGCTGAGCACTCAACCTCCTGAAAAATGAGACCTCAAATTAAGCAGCTGAAATTAATTGACACTGTTGAAAGCCTTACACTTGAAAAAAAAATCTAGAGATTAGAGACACTTACTGGACTGACTTCAGAAATATTTACAGCCCGTCCTGTCACCTTTGCAGCTATTCAGTAGCAGCTTATTTTGCAAGCTGCCCACTGCTTTCAAAGAGGGCTATTCATGGAAGAAGGTGCTATTCTATATGCATGTGGGTGGTGGAATTTAGGTCCTTATTTATCTAAGGAAATCCTACAACTTTTTTCTTCCTGTTTTTAATTAGTCTATTGTATTAATTTTCCAGCTACGTCTAAATCCATAAGGTGCCACTTCATATTTCAGCTAAAAATCTTGAGTGTATTTGACCCCTTTACAGACAGAATATAAACAGACTAAACTAAGTTTAAAAGATAAAACAAAAAGCACCATGGTTTTGATTCTGCATCTTTATATCCACCAATGCTAGGTGGGTGCTGAAACCCTCCAGATCCAAATGAGGGCTCTTTTTTAGGTCTGAACTGGCCAAACAAGGTGTTTAGCAGTACAGAGCCCGGAGGACCCCATGGTCTAAAAAATGTGAAAAGAATATTGAAACATAGCACAGAATCATAGAAAGTTAGGGGAGGTCATCTAGTTCAACCCCTGCTCAAAGCAGGACCATCCCCAACTAGATCATCCTAGCCAAAGTTTTATCTAGCCGGATTTTGAAAACCCCCAAGGATGGAGCTTTCAGCACCTCTCCAAGTAGCTGTTCCGATGTTTTACTGCCTTCCTAGTGGGAAAATTCTTCCTAATATCTAACCTAAACTTCCCTTGCTGCAACTTTAGACCATTGCTCCTTGTTCTGTCATCTGCCACCACTGAGAACAGTCTAACTCCATCCTCTTTTGAACCCCACTTTAGGTAGTTGAAGGCTGCTATTAAATCCCCTCTTTAGTCTCCTCTTCTCTAGACTTAATAAGCGCAGTTCCCTCAGTCTTTCCTCATAAGTCACATACCCCAGTCCCTAAACCATTTCTGTTCCCCTCTGCTGGACACTCTCCAATTTGTCCACAAACCTCTAAATCTTTTTTCCTTCTTCACACAATCAATAATGTGCCTTCCAGCTGTTTTAAGAACCAGTTTTTTTTTCCTCCATTCTAAAAGTTAATTTGCTGCAATAGCAACCTCAGAGCCCTACTGGTCTGCTAACCACCAATTTTAGAAGCAGTCTCCAATGAGCAGTGCAGGCAAACATGCTCTAGAAATGTCCTCCTCTCTACAGCTTCCTTTTAAGTTTTATGTAATTAAGAAGAATCACTTGAAAAGCAGCACTTGTTTTGTTATTTAGCCTCTTATTTGTTACTTGCTGGCACATATGCATCCTGGCAGTAAGAGGACACAAGCACACAAAATGCCAGGACTACCATGTGAAGAACAATGGAATTTGAGGAAAAAACATACCCTTTTGGTCTGGCTTCAGATCCCCATCGCTAGCATTGGCAGCCCATCCCACCTCTTGTCACTGGATGAATCCCAAGAAGTCCCAGCTTCTGACAAGAGGGTTAATTTTGTAATTTCACAGGCTTAGCAATAAAAAGTATTAAAATATTAATCATGTACAATGCATTGAGCCATAAGGCTGAGTTGAACCATTAAAGTGTAGCAATTCTGATGGGTGAAAAGCATGCAGCCTTTTAAAGCTGACACTTTACACTTCAGCAGTAATGAGACTAAATGTGAATGAAGTCATGTGTTGCTCTGGCTGGAGATAAACAGACCTAACTTTGCCTTACTTGATGACCTCCCATAGTGTGGGAAGGCTCACTGGGAAATTTTTCACATACTAACATATCTAAGACATTGAAACCCTTGTGACATTTTTCACTGTACTATATTTTATACTCTCAGCTGAGCTCTTTGATGATCTTCTCTGGGATTTTATTTTGCCTTACATGGCTCTGCAAATCCTTTTCTGAAAACAAAGGAGTCTTGAACCCTGTATTGATGCCATGTTTGTTTTCTTCAGTCATAATGAAATATCTTGTATTTGATTCACATTCATTCTTGTTGCGTGGAAATTTCAACAAAAACACTAATTGGCAAAAGACCTGGTTCCTTTCCAGAATATCTGATACATCTGAACAAATAAAATTCCATCTATCTTAAACCATTTAAAATAGAGATATGTTATACAAAAACACAAACCTAACTATGGAATGCAAGAAATATTAGCATCTGCATATCCCAGCTGTGTAAAGCTGTAATGGGAGACTAGTTAATTCCAGTCTATTATTCAAACTAATTGCTGACCAGATATATTTAATCTGTGTTAACAGATAAAGAGTACATCTCATACCTGAAGACCAGTGCATTAGTTAATAATCCAAAAAAATGAGGTATGAACTATGTATTGTTGAGACATTTACAAAGAACTCAGTTGTAACATTTCAGCACAATAAGGTGAAGTAATTCAGCACTTGACAATGGTTTGTTTGTTTCAAAAGGAAACATGCATTTGCCCTCGCCAGCTTTCAATGGCATTAGGTACAATACATGTTTTAAGAGACAAGAAGTTTTTACGATCATCAGAGAAAATGGGAAATTGCTTCAGTGCTTACATCTAATAAATAACCATCAGAACAGCCACAGCCTCCAGGAAGGAGTGAGGAGTTGCTCTTATTCCATAGAAATGAACTATTTAAATGGAGGGGACTTATTTTCCTCTATCCAATTCTTTTGGTGTGCTTATGGGGTACAGTGTCAATCTATGCAATACTAAAGTTTGTTTTACAAGACTGATGCACGCACACACACACACAAGTGCATGGTCCAGATCAGGGCTGGATCCAGAGGCAGTGCAGTGGCATGAATGCACCCTCCTTCCAATGGGAGCAGCAACTGGGGACATTTATTAAGTCCCTGAAGAAAGTAAGAATCCCTGCCCCCCTCCACTGCTCACAGCTGCAGTTGTCTGCAGCTGCCTTGGGGGTACCAGTGGGGGAAGCTCCATAGGCACTCTTACCCCTGCCCTCTCCAACCAGGCCGCACATAGCTGGGCTCAGTCAAAGACAACAGCAGTGGCAGGTGGGTCTCTCCTCCCTGCCTAGTCCCACTGCTGTTCCCTGCCGGCTCTGGAGCAGATGTGGGGGAAAGGAACCTGCCTGATGCCTGCTGCTGCCCCTGCTGTTTCTAGCTCAGCCAGGCTCCATGAACTGCCCGGCTACTCCAGGGCAGGATCGGCTCTGGAGTCCCCTCAGATGGGGACAGCGGCAAGGGCAGCAGCAGGTGGAAAAGGGAGGAAAGGAGTGAATGGGAAGATGTGTACTGCTGAGCATAGATGGGAAGGAGTGGGGGAAGATTCTTATATTCTTGATGGACTTTAAGGAGTCCCTGGCTGGTGCCCCTGTGGTACAATCTCCCTGCCCTGGTGTCTGGGGGGGAGGCTGGGAGCCAGGGTACAGACAACCCTGTAATACAGGTTGCTGTTTCTTCACCCCCCCATGTCTGAAATCCTGGATCTGTCCACAGTTCAGGTTATGGATTATGCATCTGATATACTACTTTGGATTCTTAAAGATTCCAGGACTGATTCTGTAGCTTGCTCCATTCCCCTTTATATCACTCAACTGGTTTTGGGAAATCTCTTCCCCCCAACAAAAAAAAAAAAAAAGCTGATCACCTGCTAAGTCAAGGCATTCAGTTCTACAACGTTTAACTACCCTTGACCTCCTAAGATGTCAAATCAGGGCCAAAGCTAGAGAGAGCAACAGCTTGATTCTGGTCAAAGCATAACAGCATTTGGGATGAAAAATTAGAGCAGGGTGACGAACCCTGCATTTTTGTAAATCATTCCTGCAATAGTGACCAGTTTTCCAAGTCAAATGCAAAAATGTTTTACTGGAAATCAGAAGAGGGACAAATTGACACATGTAGGTTCAAAGGCCAAGCCTCATGCATTTCTTAGTGCACTTTAGGTCAACTTACTCAAGGCCACAGAAGGAATCAATACAACAGCCATGATCAGCATTTCCTGCCTCCCACTCTTTTGAAATAAGTTTAGTACAGTGATCAGATGAGACCCACCCCCACTATGACTTTGCTTCTGAGGTGTTTTCAAATTAAAGAAGGGGCAGAGACATACAGGACCTTGCATTCCTCGTCTCCTTCCCCTCTAGCATGCAAGGCTCAGTGTATCCTCAGGACTCCCCACACACATGAAGGATGAATAAGGAAAGACTGGTGCAGCTCCCTTGCACCCTGGGAAACACAGGATGATAAGAATACAGACCCCCTCTGGGGTGTCTGTGAGATGATCTCTAAGCTTTCAGAAATATGGGGAATGTGTGCAAGATGGGCCCTGTCATAAGCCCTCAGACAAATACACTGCTTTGTACCATCCTGTTCCCATGCCCATGAGAAGGCAGGGGCCTGCACTGGCCACCCACCACTGCTGTTGCAGCATCGCAGAGCAGGTTTCTGGCCTGGAAGACTGGGAAAAGAAAGAGTTCTTCTCCATTCCAGACACCAGCAAAGCCCTTCCATATGCACCCATGCACTTTGGCTTTATACAGCAGTAGGCATTTAGCCCAATAAGCTGGAACTCTAACCTTGCCCATGCCAGGAGTTAGTAACTTGCTAAAACCTCAGCATGCTAAAAATCCAGAACTTTGGAAAGAAAACTTTTTTTCTGGGAATTTACTTGCAAAAAAAACCACTGGAAAAACCAGTACTCACACCCTGCAAGGGATTTGGGATGTGGAAGACTTCCTAGAATTTAATAAAGTGGAAAATGAGTCTCTGTGGAAAAAACTAATCTCTGCAGTTTTAGCAGTGCCCATGCCAGCCACTCCAGGCTATACTTCTTCTACACTTAGGTGAGGAGACTGGGAGTTAGTGAACAGGGAGGGGAAAGAGGAAGAGTGGGGAGGGGAGGGGGTGGAGAAGGAACAGATTTAGTCCATAGCATCTATTGCTTACTTTTTAGCAATTATAATTCAAGGTCTCACAATCTGCATTTATTTTAAGGGGTTAAAATAACCAGGCTACTTGAGGCTACATTTAGCATCCCATGTTGTATTAGGGTATCTACCAGCAGCAGAAACAGCAGCATGGTATTTACCTCTAATGTAAATTCAGAGTATGAAAGTGAGGGATCCGACTCTTAAATGGTCTTTTTCTTCACCATTCAGGGAAATTGGTGTCTCACGTTCTAAGATTAAGACTTTACTTCCTGTTTGGTCTGTTTATTTGAAAAAGGTTGAAGGAGCCAGGGTTGTCTGTATGTCACTTAATGCATATTTTGGGTGTGATGTAACAGTGGTGCTCCCTTCCTTCTGCTCTTGGATTTATTCCAGTAAATGTCCCATTTATGGATGTGATAGATGTGGTCTGTGCCAAAACCCTTGGGAAAGAGCCTCCATAATTAGGACAATATAATGGACTCCCTGCTATCATTCATTCTTATATAAAATGCAGCATGAGCTGAGTACCCTTTTGAACCCCCCAAACATGAGAAGGCACTCCTCCCTATTTGGTGCTGAATTTAAAGTCAAGATGTGCTAGCTCTCAAATTAGTTTCAAGTTTTTCTTGTCCCATATTATGAAACAATAGAAGAACTGGGTTAGTTTGCCATGTTTCCAGGTGGACAATGACCAAAATTGGTCAATCACTAGGTAAGGTAGGATGGGTAAGTCTCTCCTTCCATAAGACTGTTAAAACAAGTAGCAGTCATTCAGAAAAACACATTTTAAACTGACCCCACCCATCAACGGAAGAACCAAAGTACATTATGTCTAAGAGCAAAATCAATTAGAATACAAAGACAATTCAACCCAAAAGGCCAGTCAATATCCTGGACTGATAGGATGGATTATACAGTACCAGATTCCACCTCAGTACATTTTTATAAAAAAAAAGTTAAACCACTTTAAATCCTACAACTGCATACGCTCTGCCTTTCTTAAGTTTGTCACAGTAATAACACTAAGGAAACTGATGCCATGTAATTATATTTCCCTGACCAGAATGAAGCAGAGAGGAGAAAAGGCATGAGTGACCTTTCAGCCCTGCAATTTCCAGACAAGCTAGCTAAAACACAGTTGATTGTAGCAACCTACACATTTTACTTTGACAGAAATGTTTATTGCCTTACTTTAGCCTCTGTTGTTCTGACTTTGTTAAACACACAATAAGAAGATCTCACATTGCCATCTTTAAATCAGAAGGGAGATGAAGGAGAGACAGAGAAATGGACAGATGAAGGAAGGTGCAGGAATATTATACTCATAGAAATTTTCAAGAAGTGGTTATCACTTTTATGGTTCATCTGTGGCCATGCAGACAGGAGGTGGTGGTGAGGGATCCTAACATTAATGGCACCATCTACTCATAACATCCATACAAGAGAAGCTGTACAGAATTTCCAAGTTCAAAGGTGACAGGGATTTAGGATATTAACGTATGGTTATTTTTTCTGGGACCATGCAAACACCGCTATAGACGAACAAAAAATTCTCTCTCTCTGTCAGATTAGGTGCCAGACATTATCTTATAACCACAATAGGAAAATAATTCTCCATTTGAGGAAACTTGCCTATCTGAGCTCTTTTATCAGATGTCCTTTTAGCGTCTTTGAAATTCTTGAAAACTAGTCATGAAATTAGCCTTATAGCCACAGAATAACATTTTCTTTATTGTTCCGAAGAAACAAAACCATAACTCTCAGCAAAAATATTTATAATCAGTTCCTACAATGAATGACTAAAGAATGTGAATGACATAAGAGTACTCAAATGTGTTTCCCACAGTGTTACCAGATCACTTTTATTAGGCTACATGAAGCTTCCATCTGTGCTTGAGAGTGTTTATGAACTGGACACAACAAAGGTTTTAGCATTTCCTTCAAGGACAACCACATTCTGAAACATTAAATTATTGCTCAGATGCTGCAACCAGCCAACTTTAACAGTGTTGTGTCTGATGCCTTTTATCAAGACCAATTAAAGACACCACTGCACCATTTTAACAAGGATTCATTGGGGAATTTGATATTTAATTCTATCCTTAACAAAAGCTTTTAAAGACAGTCTTACCTCTCCTGTAAGGCAGGCAAAGTCACTCTCAAATAAGTTTTTTAATAAACTGAAATATTTCCAGTTTGGACAGAAAGAAAATAGATTTTTTAGGTGACATAAATGATCTATTTTGTCTCTGTCTAAATTTGAACTATTTTAATCCCATAATAAATTTATTCAAGATTGAATTAATCTGCCCTGCAGGAGGGGTAATTTCTGACCAGCTTCACTTACTCAGTGTTGCCAATGAAATCCTTAAGACCTTGCATTAACACTAATCTACTGACACTGAAACTTCCCCATGCAATCTGTGATTTTCCACTCTCTTTGTGATTATTTCTCATCTGCTGATATAACCTAACCATTCGGTAATAGCCTTATGATGCAATCTCCAAAACAGATTTACTGGGTCATCCACCCATCACCCCACATATCATTCTCTGAACGCTACCATTGTCTACAACAGTGGTTATCCATCTTTTCAGACTCAAGGCACCCCTCAGAAATTCCCAGCTCTTAGCTTTCACTTGTTTTTCTGACTATGGAAAAATAATAGAGCAATTCTTCTGTTGCAAAGAATTCTGAAACATCAGAACAAGTCAGAATGTTTTTTAACACTGGAGTTCTGGATTTGAAACATCAGGGTCTATCTTCTGAATCATGTCTAGGTGTTTGCACCCTGCAGCACCCTTAACAAGATTTCATGGCACCCGAGGGTGCCACAGTGACCTGGCTGAGAATCACTGGTCTAAAAGAACTTCACTCACTGTACTTCTATTCTCAGCTTGTATTTCTTTTCTAAATCCTTTGCATTTCTCTTCTCATTTTTTTCACCTGTATGACAGCTGGATAATCTCCAGAGACCAAAGGTGACATATTACAAACCTCTATCCAAAGTACAATATTTAGTAGGTATTCCATAAAAACATGGAATTTCCAATGTTGATATTTTTTGCATCTAAATCAGCATTTTCTATACCTTGTGCATTTATGCCCCACTGTAGTAAGGTTGGGCACTTTTGTGTTCAGCCATTGTTACCAGTTACCTTGTCACAGACTGCTGCTGATTCACCCTACAGCCAATTCCCCCAGCCAGCAGCAATAAGCAGTGCAGGAAGTGGCAGCAGCAGCAGCTAAAGAAGGGCTGCCCTTTTGATTGCTGTTATAGTTCACTCTCACCCTCAACCCCAGGAACCTGCTATGGTCCCCTCAGGAGGGGCACACCTTACAGTTTGGGAAATACTGATCTAAACCACATCCAGAATTCAACCAAAACCTCCATTTAATTCTCAGGCAAACAAAGCCAAGTCATTCCAGATAGTTTTATCCAAAGTAAGATCCCCAAAGTGCTTCTTTTTGATTCAAAGTCCAACCATTTCAATAATCCCTTGTCCAGATATCTATTACTAAAGCCACTGCAGGGACCTAGGGGCTCCAACAGACACGCACGGAGCCTCCTCCGATGCGCTAGAAATCCAGTGCATTAGAGCAGGCTTGATTAATCGAGTCTACTAGAGCACGGAAATTGACGCACTCTGGTAGCCTTCCACATGATGTGCATCAGCATCCCTGAGCTGAAAAAACCGACAGCAGGGCACATTCAATGAGCTTTAGTTCAAAGTGCCCCACCACCGTGTTTTCAGCTCAGGGACACATAAGGATGCAGATATTCACGATGTGCAGGCACTTTTAATTAGTGTGGTTCGCTAATTAAAGTGCCTGGTCTGCATCCCAGAGCCTGTGTAAAAATGCCCCAAAGTATTTTGTATATCCTGGTCCTGTTGTGCCACCCAATGCTGAGGGCAGCAGTCACAGGATAAGCTGAGACTACAAATTCTACTTATATTACGGAAACCACTACAAACAAGTTTTTTCTTCCTTCCGAGCTCAGGTGAGATAAAAAGGCAACCAGGCAAGAGATCCGAGTAGTAACATTTTGAATTCTAGCTTGTGTTTTCGTACAAACTGCCAGAACGTTGTCTTCTAGGAGTTTTTCAGTCATTTCTTAAAACCACTTGAGAACGTTAAAGAAAACAAGTCTATAGGTGAAGTGTGACTTGGCAATATCCGTTTGTACTCTCTCTTAATGTTTAATCACTCTGGATCTCAGCAGAGGCCTAAATTCTGCCCTCAGACATGCATGCAACTCCCTTTGGCTTCAGGGAATTTGGACATGCATATCTCAAGGTAAAATTTAATCCTAAAATGTTGACCAAGAGAAAACTATTTCCTGTTCACCTGGATTTGTTTCTCATCAAGATACATTTAGATCCAAGTAGGCAGAGTCCAACTTTACAGCGTCAGTTCTTGCAGGTGTGTCTCTATCAAGTTTCAATGCGTCAGTAACCAGTGCTAAAGAGCATGATTTAAGTCTAGCAATGCATGATAATGCCAACAATAAGACTATTAAGGCTTTAGGAAAACAAAAAGCTACTCAACACTTGCAAGACCAGGTTTAACAGTGATACTTTTCTGGTCATTTCAATACACAGAATTATAAGACTGAAGGAAGCAAAAGGAGGTGGTTAGCCCTATTAGTCTGCGACAAGGCAGAAGGCAGGATAGTTTTGTACCTTATAGACTAACTTAATCAGAGATGTACAGCATGAGCTTTCATGAACCAAAGCAAATCAGCCATCCTAAATTTATCTACACAGGATTATATTTGCAAGCCTCTCCCATTTTCGTTACATGAAGTGCTGCAAAATTGATTTCTTATGAAAAAAACCTATTTATGTCACTTTTTAAAAACTAAAAATAGGAATTATGGGGAAGAAATAAAAGAGTCCCAGATCTGGCATTCAGGAGATAGACTGTGAAAAAGGAAAAATGTGATCAAATATATTTTCTGGTGTCATTATTTAGAAACTGAAGATGCTGTCTTTTCTTTTCCACAGGTTAATATATGGAATGCTGTTAAACATTCTACTATCAGTCAGTTAAATGCAGTGCATGTAAAATACATACTTCAGGATGGTGTATGATACAAAGATATGTGGTACTTTTATGATGGATTATTTTCCTAGGGTTTTAGCTGACCCATAACTGAGTGCTGTGCTGGGAAGGATGAAGCTCTCCAGGCTACTAGAAGGCCAAGGAAGGTCAGGTTTGGATTCCAGAGGAGAAACCATTTCAGTCTAATTGTTGGTTGTACTTTACTCACTGATCTGAAATGGGAGGATTTGGCTAAAGGAAGAGACAAGGCATAGCAGGAAGTCAAAAAGACTGAAGATTAATGCATTTCTAATCTCCAACAGGGGTAGAGAGACACTAAGGACAGATTTACTATTCTTCAATGCGAATATGATTAAATTACAAATATAAGGCTTAAGCCAAGGCTCACTGAAATTAAGGGAAGTTCTTCTATTGACTTTAATAAGTCTTAGCCATGGATTAATGAGGACTTTATTACAAACTTTTTGGTGACATCTTGACAGGTGGCAGCCACTCCGAGTCCTCATCTGAAAACAGCAACAATACTGGTACTCCAGGGTCATGCCAAAAAAGGCCAAATGTGGATACATCTCTAGTTAGCTGCTCTTATGAGTATTCCTGTTGGTTCCAAAGGAACTACTAACAGAACTGCTACTATTCAACAGAAGAGAATAAAAAAAGCGATACTGTCAGAATCTGGCTCAAAGATGTGGTAGGTATATTCAAAAGTGATACTTTTATATATCAAAACAGGCTTTTTGAGATAAAATAAAGCATTACATGGATATAGGAGAGTTGGCTTAGTTTACAGATGGGATTTTCAGAAGCCCCCATGTTCGTGTCAATAGGAATTATACTCCTAAGGGATGCAGGTGGTCTTGAAAATCCCACTCTGCAGGTGAAATAAAAGAACTTCGGCAATGTGCAGAAGTCAAGAGCATGGACCAACTTCATATCAAGATACTGACTAGAAATTTCCATAAAGTGTACCGGAACAGTGTCCTGACTGGGGGCAAAAAGTTTGCTCTTGCTCTGCCTACCAGAAGAATGAATGGGAAGAGATATGTGACCAGAGAAATTCTATTTAAAAAAAAAAAATGAACAAAAGAAAAAGTATGTGCCAACTGCCAAGCATTTTACTTTGGTTTCTTTTAGTATTGTTAAAACGTGCTTGCATAAGTTTTAAAATATCTTCCTGATGTCTAGTTACTACCTGGAGGCATCTCCCTGAAAAGAGCTTTCTCTCTCAACAGTTTATTATGCTATGTTTAAAGTTTGTTTTATAAAAGTTAAGATGAATATAAAATTTAGGACATATAATAAAGAGTCTCATGAAATTTCCCACATCATCTACAAATAGTTTGTTGTGACATAAGTGTGCTGCAGTTACAGGGAAGTTTCTAGCAGTCCTCACAAATATGCATCCTAATTGGCATTGCTTTATTAAATCATGTCCTGAATTAATAACTTGAAGTTAAAATGTTTGCATCCATTCATAAAGCATATAGCAAATGAAATGGAATTGGTGTTCTCAGTCCAGGTTCAAAAAGAAATGTCAACATCTGGAAACAACCACAGATGAGATCCTTGCTGCCAATCTCAGCAAAAAGGCTACTGAATAGTACAGCACAGGGACTCAGCTACCAGCTGAGTTCTAGAAGTGAGCTCTCCAGCCAATTTTTACAGAATGCTGGAGGGAGGAACAGTGCACAGAAACTTGTGCTACAGCAGCGGTGGGCAAAATACAGCCCGCGGGCCACATCTGGCCCGTGAGGCCTCTAAAAAAAAATTAGAAAATTAAAATTTACCTGTCGTTGGTTCCTGACAAAGATGACAGGAATCATGGTCGGTAGAGCCCAGGGGAAGCCCTGGAAAACTCCTGCAGCAGCAGGACCTCCCTAGCCCTGCCTCCACAGCCCCCCTGCAGGGGCTTCTGGCCTGGGACCACGTGGCTGCCCCAGCGTGGGAAACTCAGGTAAGGGGGCTGGGGGAAAAGGGGATGGAAGGAGCTGGTGTGGAGCACGGGGGAAAAGTGGCCCCTCGCTCACCCTGTGGCTGGTGCTCCCTGCTGCAGCCACTCACAGCCTGCACAAAGCTGTCCTGAGCAGGCACAGGCAGCCCCATGCAGGCTGCGTGCGGCTGCAGTGTGGAGGGGGCAAAGGGACGCTTTTCCCCTGTACTCAACACCAGCTCATAACCTGCCCTGCTACCAGCCTGGGTCCCACACCGCTCTGGGCTCACCCGTCAGGCCAGCACACGGTGGCAGCTGCAGCCCACCACCCCCTTGCCGCTCTGGGCACTGTTTGCTGCTGCTGCACAGCGCGCAAGCTCTAGGTGGGTAGCAGCAGCAAACGCTGCCCAGCACGGCAAGTGGGGGGCCCGCAGCTGCTGCCACCAGGGCCCTGATGGGGGAGCCCGGAGCCAGTGCAGGGCCCAGGTTGGCTGCAGGGGTTACAAGCTGGTGCTGAGTGCCAGGGAAAAGTGGCCCCTCGCCCGCCCTGTGGCCAGTGCTCTGTGCTGCAGCTTCTAGCACCCCACCTTGGGCTGTCTATGCCTGCTCAGGACAGCTGCAGATGGGCTATAAGCAAGTGCAGCAGGGTGCACAGGCCACAGGGCTGGGGAGGGGCTGCTTTCCCGCACGCTCTGCACCATCTCTTTCCCTGCCAGCAAGCAGGGGGTCAGGGCTGCATGCTGCCCTCGCCTGTACCATGGGACTGGGGGGGCACTGGGAGTGAGTGGGTGGGTGCAGAAGCAAGGCCCACACATGTGTCCCAGGGCCCAGAGCAGGGCGGCAGGGGTACAGGGTCCTGGCCAACAGGGGCTCTGTGGAGCCTGGCCAGCTCCCCCCCACCTCCCTGCTGGTGCAGCCCAGCCTGGCTCCCAGACCCCTGCCAGCCTGTGCCCCAGGACAGTTCCAAGATGGTGACCAGGGGGCATGGCACCTTTCAAGGGGCGGAGCTACCCATGCAGCCCTCAACAGCTTGCCACAACTTGGTAAGTAGCCCTCCGCCTGAAATAATTGCCCACCCTTGTGCTATAGCAACCTAGGCCATACCTGCTCTACAGACTGATGAGCAACTTGGAGCTGCTAATTTCTTTCAGTAACTTTGTTGGGAAACATACGTTTTTTCAGACAAATGGAATCATTCAGATAATTTGCAGTTGATCCATTCCTGCTGGTGCTAGCAACTGTAAACTGAACTTCAGGAAAAACTACTGCAGTCTGGATGAGGGCTGCACATCTGGAAGAAGAGCCATTTAATGCTCAGCAATCCATGAGAGTGCCATTATCAGAGACAGAAGGTTACATTAATCCCCAGCTCCTTCAATGAGATAATCATTTCAGGGGCTGCTGTCTTGCTACAAAACCCTAATAAAGAGGTATCCAGTTGCCTGGTGCTGGCTGAGATAATCCTTCTGCCAATATAGCCCAGGCCAGTCCTGGTCCTAGATTAACTCCAAAACACAGTAGGAAACATCAAATCTTAAAGTACAGGGCATTTCTTTTTTAGATTTTTTTGGATGAAGTATTAAGGTTGAAGATGATAAAGCACTTTGTATTATCATTTACCTCATCCTCCCCTCTCACATTTTTTTGTTTTTTTTGTTTTAACTGTTAACTAACCGTTCTAACTAGATTGTAAAATCCTCTAGGTAGGAACTATTTCTAACTCTGTGCATATACAGCACCTAACACACTGGGGTGCCAATCCTGATGACCAAGTCTTCCAGATGCTACCATAATATGAACAAAACATAATGTTTGCAAGTGTGAGTGTTTACATTGGTATGAGTAATGACTGAACAGATGGCTTAGTTCTAAAGGTGGGGAAAGTCATTTACACAAACTTCCTTCACATATTTAGCCAGGAAAACTTCTGCACTTGCAATTGTATGCCTCATAAAAGTTAAGGTATTCCTAACAGTTGCTTGAAGACTTGGGAGTGGCAATTTTACACATTCATAATTGTACAGTTGTCAGCTGAAGTTTTCTTAGCTAATTAGGATGGATGCACTCCATCATAAATCAAAGGTAACAGGGTATCCATCAAACTTTAATGAGGTTTTGGAATCAAATAGTTTGGAGATACAGCTTCCAAGTTCATATTTAATACACTCTAGTGTATCCAAGAGGGAATAATATTTTTCTGCTCTAATTCTATTATATAAAAAATAAATTTTCTCTGCCAGTAAAGCATATGGGATCGTTTTTATGTTGTTAATATCTGAAGTCATGCACTGCAGATTTTCACATTTAGTATTCTAAAACTAAACCCATTTTGGTCTAGAGCTTGGCCAAAAAAAATCCCAAACAGAAGTGAAATTAATTGCTTTCCCATCGCTTACAGTAAGGGTGAGCTTACATATAATAGTATTTTTCTTAAGCTTGTGAAAAGCAAATATTGAGGCATGTAAACTTTCTGTGCACATCTCATACACACAGTCTATCAATGGCAGTTCTGTGAGGAATTTTTTCAGAATCAGGTCCTCAGAAAGACACATTTTGTTTCCCAACGGACCAAGGAGATGCTTCAAAAAATACCAAGAGCAGAACAGAATACCCAGTTTTGCTTTTTTAGTAAATTAATCCCTTGATCCTTCAAAAACTTGCTCACATGCTTTTTCTTTATACAATGCACAAAATCCTCATTAATTTCAATAGGTCTACTCAAAGTTAAGCAAATGCTTAAGGCTTTTTGGAAATCAGAACCTAAATCAGAAATAGTTTGATTAGAACTCTGCAGTCTCAGCATATTGCCCAAGATATCATCTGTGCTCAAACATGTCAATTTGAATTTGGAAGCCTTACTTTAGAACTTCTAAAAATCTTGGTCCAAGTTCTTATTCAACAAGACTTTAAGCATATGATCCTTCTTTAAAAAGAGTTTCCATGCCTGTAGTCTTCTAATGTTCCAAGTACCATAAGGTTAAGAGAGGTTCCAGACGGAAAAGATCAATGAGGTGATCTGGTTATGCCAACTCTTAAACTTGTTAGCACAGGTAGTAGTTATGAAGCAAAACTGTATTTCTATAAAGTGCTACTATAGTGGGGAAACAGACCTACAGAGAGTAAAAAGTAACACCTACTCATTCAAAATACAAACCTGAAATAATTACCAAGACGATGCAACATTTTGAGATTTCATGGCTAAATATGCAAAATAGAGTTGTATTTGTTTGTATTTATTTATTTGCAGCAGCTCTGGATTGTGCCCTGGCTCTGTTTGATACCAATGAGATTTGAAATGTAGACCCATAATGTTGACAGCAGCTTGCACCAGGAACCTCAACATGTGAGCCACCTTAAGAGATGCTAACAGCAAGCCAGCTACAGAAGGCAAGAAAAACTAATGCAGACCTAGGAGTGGGACACCACCAAATAAGCCTACTGTGATTTTTTTTTAAATCCTGGCATACAGAATTAATGTTAGGCAGACACATAATTAGTTGGCTAGCTACAGAAAAGAGACCTTCAGTGTCAGAGTAGCAGGAGGCCTCAAGTTGAATTTTGCAGGGGGTTTGTTCTGAGTCCAAAGTTGTTCTCATTTTTACTAATGCATGGGGAGAGCATATACTAATCCAGATCTGCAGATGAGACAGAACTGAAAGGCGTTCCCATTGCTATGAAAGACAGGATTAGAACTGAAGAGAAATCTTGATAATTTGGGGAACTAGGCTACACCAATATGAATCATTTGAGTGATTTAATTTAGCATTGCTTCTAAGTGGCTACATGTTGGGAGAGAAGCAAAACAATGTCTAAGTATCGAATGGAGGTGATGGATGTCAGGCCACTGCTTTGAACCCAAGGACTTGTTCTGCCTGCTCATCCTGGTCTACCACCACCTCAACAGAACATGGGGCACACTCAGGTGGCCAGAACCCTCCATCTGAGCCAAACCACACACCCACTCCCTGCCACTGGCTTGGCCAACCTAGGTCAGCTGACCCGTAACCCCTTATAATATAAACTGCTGACCTGGAAGAGGAAGTGTCCAGGTAACAAAGCCCACCTGTGTACCTAGGCTGCTGTACCCTTGGCTCATGCTGCTGTGACTCTCTAACAGATCCTCTGGATACCCAATCTGGCTTGCCACGGACCCCACGTTTGGCCTGACCCTTTGGATACCTGATCTGACTCTGGTTTCATTTCCTGGATACCTGACCTGGCTAGCCTCCTGCCATCATTCTTTCCTGACCCTTTGGTTCTCTGATTTGGTTGCCCTGACAGAACTTCTGGTTTCCTAGATGCTCTACATTCAGACTCTGCATACTCCCCTCAAATCTTGGCTGCTTCTCCTGACCCTGAGGCACCACCCCCAACTTCACCACCTACAGCCTGGCATGAACGTGGGTTAGGAGTAACCTTACTGAGAAAGAATATGGGATTCATGGTAAATCATACACTCAACATGAGTTAGCAATGTCATACAGTCCAACAAAAAACCACAAAATGTAATTCTGGGTTGCATTCACAGACGCACTGCATTCAAAACACAGGAGGAGGTAGTACCACTTGACTTGGAGCTAGTTATGCCTCATTTGGAGTACTGTTTCAGAAACCTCATTACATTGTAGAGAAACTAGAGCAGATCTAAAAGGTAACAGACAAAAAATGGGTCAGAAAGCAAATCATATGAGAAAAGGCTGAAGGAATTGGGTATGCTTAGCTTGGAAAAAAAGAAGACTCAGGGGACAGAATAACAGTTGTCAAACATCTGAAGATGGTAAACCACTGGTCTCCCTTGCCAGAAAGAACAGGACATGCATTTAAACTGCAAACTAGATTTAGATTAAGGTTCCGGGAAATCTTCCTAACTGTAAGAAGAGGAAGAAAATATAACATGCTGCCAAGAAGTTTCCTTCATTGTGAAGTTTCCTTCATTGGAGGTTTTCAAGAAGAGGCTGGGTAGACAACTACCTGTGATGGCTTAAGAGCAGTGCATCCTGCATTCATACAGGCAACTGAACTAAATGACCCTTCTAAGATTCTATAAAAACCAAGTTAACAATCTCTAAATCTCTTAGACCTTCCTAGAATGCATTTGGGAATGATCCTGGATCAAGTCCTTTGAAAGATGCACATGGTGGTAAGTGTTTAAGTCTTGACTGCAGCAGGATGCAGACAAAGGCAGGAAAAAAAGAACCAAGCGTATCAATGAATCTATTGTGAAGCAACCTAGATGAGAACAAGGTGATCAGGAACAGCCAGTATGGATTCACCAAGAGCACATCATGCCTGACCAACATGATTTCCTTCTATAATAAGGTAATGGGCTCTGTGAACGGAGGGGGAGAGCCATGGATGTGATACACCTTGATTTTAGCAAGACATGGTCTCCCATTACATTCTCATTGACAGACTAAGGAAATACAAACCAGATGAAAGTACTCAAAAGGTGGATACATAACTGGTTGGATCATTGTGCCCACAAGAAGTCAATGTCTAGTTGGGAGGAGGTATCAAGAGGGGTTCCCCAGCATCCTGCTCTGGGTATTGTTTAACGTTGTCATTAACATCTTCATTTGGACAATAAGATTAAGTGCATGCTTAGCAAATTTCTGGATGACATCAAATTGAGTGGTGTTGCAGACACTCTGGAGGGCAGGGCTAGGATCCAGAACAATCTGGGTAAACTAGAAAAATGGTCCACAGTCAATCAGTTGGAATTCAATGAGGACAAATGCAGTCCTGCACTTAGGATGGAATAATTGTATGCACAGATACAGACTAGGCTAAGATACAGTACTGCAAAGAAGATCTGCAGGTTATAGTAGACCATAAGTTGAATTTGAGCCAAAGTGTATTCTTAAAAAAGCAAGTCTACAGCACACTGGGTTCTATTAACAGGAGTGTCGCCTGCAAACCAAAGAAAGTAATTCTTCAACTGTATTCAGCACTGGTTTGACCCACACTTCAAGAAGGATGTGGACAGTTTGGAAAGAGTCCAGCATAGAGCAGCAAAAATGATAGGGGCAAGACTTATGACAAAAGGCTGAAACTACTAGGGTAATTGAGTTTGAAGAGAAGAATGAGAGTGGATTTGATAAGCCTTCAGTAACCTGAAGGGCAATTACAGAGAAGATGGAGATAAGTTTTTCTCCATGGCTAGAGCGTAGAGGATTAGCAGCCATGGCCTCAACCTGAAATGGAAGAAATTGAGGTTGGAGATTAGAAAGTACTTTCTGACTATGAGGGTGGTTATGCATTGGAACAGGTGACCCAAGGAAGATATAGAATATTTATCCCTGTAAATTTTCAAGAATAGATTGGATGGACACTTAGATGAGATAGTTTAGTCAGGGATGATTCTTCCTTGAATAGGGGGCTGGACTAGATGAGCTCATGATGTTCCCCTTCTTTCCTATGATCCTATCCTTTACGGCCTTTTCTCTTACCCTACATAGCCTTCCAAATACTAAATATTCAGAAACACAGATAATGAGGACACTGGCAGGAGTGCATACACAAACTGAATGTCCCCATTCAATGCAGCTGGAGAAGGCCAAAATTTTTTTTATTTTTCAGAGAATAGAAGAGATGATATTTCAGATGCATCAGTCCCAGTCCACTCCTGGTTACTGTGGTCATTTTATAAGCTGTGGTTTTGAAAGCTGAACTGCAATTTGACACCAGATAGGAATTCAACCAGATTCCAGGCAAAAGTTCAATGCTCAGTGTCAGCTCAACAGTTTCTCAAAGCCTTAGTGGAAACCAAAACTGCGGCAACTCAGCAAGGTTTCCTTTTACAGATAGCAGTAAACTCTGTTGTAAATGCCTGCTCAGACAGGCAACAATTTATCAAGTGGCAGAAGGAAATATTTGTATGGTTATGATGACATGATCTTTTGCTCTATAATACCACAGCATGGCTGTGCTAGCTACTCATCCTTCTCATCAAGCCAGCAGGAAGTCCAAAGAAGTTATGAGGTTACTGTGCTCTTCTCTGGTCTCTCCCAGAGGTAGAAAATAGGTTTGCCTGACCAGTTCAATAGTCTGCCTTCCCATCACTGGAGAGTGAGGCAGACTTCTTTCATACAAAAGTATGAAATAAGTTGCAAATCTTGTGGCTCCCCATAGCCAAGGCTATGCATATACCTAGTTTTGACCCGTCATCTCTAGCTTTACCATCACATACATAAGTTTCCTATTACAGAACTTTTCAGAATAATTTTCCATCAGCAATCGGACCTGTGTAGCTTCTCCATCACCTTATATAGAAATGTGAAGAGTTAATTTCCCCTTTAGGCTCTCTCAAGAGCCGAGATGACTTGCAGCAGCTCGTGTGACATATTTTTCTACTCGTAGCTTATGCCACATAGTCAAATAAGTTTACTTCTGCATCCTCACCCTGTTGTTCAGTTGTGCCTTGACTGCATCTTATTTGAAACTCTTCACAACAGGAATCGCAAGATCTACATTGATAGATACCCAGCCGTGGGTGCTATGAAAAGATTTAAAAAATTGAATACTCATCATGCTTCCCATTACACCTCTCTCAATTTTAGTTGGCATCAGACCCCTTTCAACCCTACAGTAACATAGGTTTAAGATGTGTTCTTGTCTCATACACTACCAGAGTGAAGGCAGCTTTAAAGCAGATTTTCACCCTTTTTAAAAAAAATCCTTACTTGGAAGAAGCCAATATTAATATATAGCGGGTGCATCTACACGAGACACTAACTGCGTATTAGCCTAATAACACTGTGCAGTAGCACATCAAAGCATGGACAGTGCTAATATACTACTGTGCAGGATTATTAGGCTACTGTGCAATAGCATCATTTAAAGGGCCTTTGCCAGCACTACTGAACAGTAACTCTAGTTACCGCACATTTATTTAGTACTTGGTTATACAAGTACTACACTTGATCTGAGCCTTCAAGAGGCCAAGAAGCAATGTGCAGTAACCACTGTGCATTAATTAACATGTAGATACAAGAATTACTAAATTAGATCAGACTATGGTCCATGAAGCAGCAGCAGTAGGAACAATCTCTTAAAACACTTTTTATCTGACCACAAAATATTTTACAAAGGGGATGAATATCGTTGCCCTCCCCGCCATCCCATTTTATACTACAGAAAGAAAAGACATGACTTTCCTGAGGTTACCCAGGAGGCCAGTGAGAGAACTGGAATAAAACCCAAGTCTCCCAAGTTCCAGTCCAACTCTCTCTCCACAAGACTGCCTCTAATAGCTTTAATATTATCCAAATACTCCAGAAAAGGAAGAAAGAAACAATGTGGCAACAAACTAAGCTATAACTTGCACCCAAATGGGGCTTTCCCATTCCTCATCCTCCGTATCAGTCAGTGCTTAGTATATGCCTTTATAATTAAAACTATTTAGAAAAGATATAAATCTCCTTCCTATTTAATCAATCAAAATACTGCATGTCGCACACCAGGGGCAAGCAAAATATGGCCCGCAGGCTGGATCCGGCCCACCAGGCCATTCTATCTGGCCCATGGAGCCCCTAAAAAAATTTAGTAAATTAGTATTTATTCGCCCCGGCTCCCTTTCAAAGCTGACTGGAGACAGGGGCAGTAGGACCCCGAGGTAGTCCTCAGCAGGCTTGAGTGGCCCAGTCTCGCCCACCCCCAGCCAATTCCCAGCTTTCCTGCCACCAGCCTGCTCCAGCACCACCTGGCTCTGGCTCCTGGCTGCATCCCCAGACTGCAGAGCATGGAACAGTGCTGGTAGGGGTGTGTGTGGGTGCGTGTGTGTTGGCAGGCACAGGGGCAGAGTATGTGCATGTCTGCAGGCACAGGGGCAGTGTGTGTGTTCATAGGGTGAGTCCCACATGCATACCCCTCCATACACGTGCACCTATGCCTTCCCTCACACTGCCATACACAAACCCCAGCCATCCTCCCCCCATACCTACCCACACCCCACATACCCACAGCCCCCACAAACTTATACCCACACCCCACAATATACAAAAATAAATCTTCATTTTAAGCTATTGTTCAGCCACCTCTGCATACACAACACAAACTCATGTAAATCAAGAAAAAAATACTTTTTTAAATCTAATTAATTATGTAGATAATCACTTTTTAGAATATAATTGGTATTTTTCCGGTTCTGAGATGGCAAAACCCTTTGCTGAAAGGAGTATTTCTGGGAGGGTAAGGGAACTTCTGCAAAGGTTGGGAGTTAGGGGGTGGGGGCGTCTGGTCACAAGATGGCGACCAGGGGGTGGGGCACCTGTCAAGGGGCAAGGCATGCCTTGACAACTTGCCAAAACTCGGTAAGCGGCCCTCTGCCCAAAAGAATTGCCCGCCCGTGTTGTACACACTGCTTTAACTACTACAAAATCTATTCCCTGAATATCTTGCGCCAGTAAATTCCATAGATTAACTACACTAAGCAAAAAAGCATCTCATCTCATCAGTGATAAATTTCATTTTCATTCATTTGTTTTTATACTGAGAGTGAGATAAATAGGAACAGGTAAATTAGCTTTCCATAGAGACTGATTACTGTACAAATCTAATCACAACCCCTCCTATTCTTGGCCTTTTCAACCAAGAACACCTACAATTTGTTAGTCTTTCCTTAAATGGAAACTTTTTCATGACTTCCTGGACACCTTTTTCATGGCTTCCTTTCTAAGGGAAGTTCTGATCATTCTAACACAACACTGGGGGGAACACATGCCAATTCTATGATAGTGTTATATTTTCAGTTTCTATTTCTTATTTTTACACCATTCAGTGCTTTTTAGATTTCCTCTCAGTAAAAAGGAAAGAGCATATATAAAAAGAGCAGTAATATTTAATGTTCTGTTTTACAGGATTGTGTGGTTGATGTGTAGTGGGAATTTAGTAATAAAATTCAATATCAAATTTAGGACTTGTATGTAATGATTACAAGTATTTGAATCATTTGCTGCTTTATCCATTATATAGCTAATATCAGAAATGTGTTCGCGTTTTTGGCAAAAAATTACAGATAGAAACTAGGCATACTCTGAATACTGACTGCTAGAATTTTACAATCAAAATTCAAATCAAACTGTCACAATGATACCTGCCCTGCATCATGAAGGTCACAAAGTAATCAAAAGGGATTTAGAATAACAAAGGTAGATCTGATCCCCACCCCCCCAAAAAAAAAAAAAAAAAAAAAAAAACACACGTCCAAGCTTACTCAGATCTTGGTGGTATTTTAAACATGTTTCCAAGTTTTAAAATTAAACCTGTCTCTAGGCTTAATGATCTTGCGTGGCAAGGCTATAAACAAAAGAAAACAAAACAAAACAAAAATAACAACTGAGCTGCATGGCTTTAAATTGTAGGATAAAACTAGAAAGGATAGTAGACAGAGCATATTCATTTTCATTTCTTTGTGAGCATGCAGCACACAGAACCTTGTCAAGAGGAATGGGAGCAGGTGCAGAGACTCATCTTTTCTTTTCTTTTCTCAAACTGAAAAAAAATAATATGAATGGGAAGAATCCAGAATATGAGCCAAGGACTCAGCCGCAACTGCTTTCAGATTTTTGACAGGTGGCCAAATAAGACTTTATGTCTTGTTTTCTTTCTTCTTATTACCTGAATTTGAAACATTTTATATCAATTTTGGATTAATATCTGCACTTCAGGGAACACCCAAAGATTTACTGTGGCAGTGTAAGAGAATACGTTTTCAACAAAAGATTGACAGATGTGGAGGACATCTCAATATTTTAAACTAGCTAGCTAGCTCACGTATTAGAAGTGGGATAAATGTTATTTAAATGGTGTCCCCTTAAGGAGAAGATTGGATTGAACCCCTGTACAGGGGGTGTGGGGCCTCAGTGTCTGCTATACTGACTAAACATTTTCTCCATTTGTGAATGAGTGCTTTTCCATCTTTTTTTCTGGGTTGTTTTATGAAATACTAGATATATCAAGCTTTTCACTGGGGGCTGACAGTCCTGAATCTGATCGAAACCGCAGAATCTTGACACACACATTCACACAAAAATCCCTCCAGCTCCCAAGTACAGCAACCTGTTAAATCGATAAACCTAGTGTAGTAACAGGTGTTGCCTATGAGCATGTCACTGTGTGGTATGCAAAGGCTTTCACTGAGGAAACAATTGCCAGGGTTGTGAGAGCTGAAAGCCTTCCTAAGGGATTTGATAAATAAAGGAAAAACAGACTAAAGAAGGGAAAAGCAGCTGTTTGGAAATGAACTGTAAAAACATCTGTAGTATACCATCAACCTTCTCTAACTGCAGTCATTAAGAATTTTAAAGGGACATTGCTGTAGTCTGATAGAAGTTTCTCCAGTGTAAGACATACACCAGAATAAAACTTCATTGAAAAGACTTCCATATAAAACAAAGAAAGGAAATGGACTTCTTTTTGCATGGAAGCCGTCTTATACACGTGTGTAGACGTGAAAAAGAAGGTAGAGACGTAACTACAGATGAAGCAGTCTCTTTTTAAACATGGCAACATTCCTAAACTGACCCCAGTCCTGTTTTAAATCATAGCTCTTTTGCAGCGCTTAGGTAATAGAGAGGAGCCTTAAAGTGGTCTTAAAAGCTTTTTAATTTGTTATTGCCTAGAAGCTGCTCTCTGCGCTACTGGAAGTGGTTAGTTCACACACAAATGAACTCCGAAGCAGACTACATTAATTGACAACATACCAAGAAACATTAAAATCAGTTTATTTGGCTCCAATACGCATCATTCCAACACAATTTTATACATTAGCTTGAGACTTTTGGGAAAAATATGAAGGTTCAAGGGTCTAAGTAGCTCAATTTATTTTTCAGTAACTAAGTTACCAGGAACTTGTAGCAAGATTGTATTTATTTTCTGAAGGAGGCTCCAAGTTGGCAGAGAGGTCCTTGGAAGTACATATTTCTTCACGTTCTCTTGATCTCAGTGTGTGGAGATTCGCTTAACAGCTGTTTTATGTACAAATGTTTTTTCAGGCATGTTCTCCCCAACCATAAACAGTTTTTTAAAGGAAACCCTCTTTAAAGGAATGAAAAGCAACAAATCACTGAGCGTCTTCTCACCCAGCTCTATGGTATAGAGGTGGGTAAAAACTGGAGGGTCTTTCAGTTGCATGACTTACTAGGTATATGCTTTGCAATAATACTTAAATAAAATAAAGCAGCATTCTGCCCAAGAAATAGAACCCACTCCATCCCTGAAAGAGTCAGAGTGGGTAAGAGTGTACAGTACCCACATTTACTACAATTTTGTAATATCTTAAAATTGAGGAAAAAATGGGGGTGATTCTTGGCAATAAATGTTGTCATTTTCAGTTCAAAGGGTTCAGAATAAAAACTGAAAGTCTTATATTAACTTGGCCTACTCTGATGGCTCATAATTGTTGTTGGAAAGACAGAAATTGGAGAGGAAGAGGACACAAAGTGCAAGGTTTCACACTTTAGGGCTGGTATATCACCAATCCATTAAATCCATTTCCAAATTGATAGTCTTATTCCCAATGCTCTTTTATTAAGACATAGCAAGGGCCTGCTTTCCATGCTCTTCAGGTTCTTACCTTTCCATTTAGTATACAATGGGATTTTGTATGATTATATTAACTTCTTAGGCTTTCTTATGGAACACAACTTTATTTCATAACAGAACTTTTAATAATAAGTTCATGAATACTCTGCTAATCCAAGAAATCCTACTAAACATGATCCTGTTTCTTGCTTGTAAATTTTGTTTGAGAGAGACAGAGAAAGAATGAGCAGGAATATGGCGTTGGAGGAGGTATAAACTCTTTCAAAATCCCTATTATAATCTGAGAGAAATGGAAATTTTGGACTTCAAATGAAACAGAGAAATTATGACTCGAAGAACAGAGATGCCACTAATTCCATCAGAAAATGAAACTTTTAAAGCACAACTTTAGAAAGGAAGAGAAAAGGAAAGCTATATTTTGAAGAGCACTGTAGTGAGCACCTAAAAAGACCTCTGAGGTAATCCTAAAATTGTTAGTGAATGGGAAGAGGTACAAGCTATGGGAGAGCTAGGATCAAATGTATGTAAGGGTTTTAAAGATCAAAGCCTACACAGTAGTCGCCAGATCCAGAGCATGCAGAGCTAGGGCTACTCCTCTCCTGACGTTGCATAACAGGTACGGTGCCTCATCACGCATAAGGAGACCCTGACAGAGACACCACAGGAGGAGGTAAGTACTCCTACCCCTAGGAGGGAATGCCAGGGGGGGCGGCCTATCTGCCATCTGGACCCCTTGGCCTGAGGGTCTGCTACTTTCCTGCGGCCCGCATCTGCGACATTGCAGAGAGGATCCCCAGGCTTGTCCATCCCTCCGACTACTCCCCCATGCTCCTCATCCATGTGGGCATGAATAACACGGCCAGGAGTAATCTGGACCGGGTCATGAGCAACTACAGGGCTCTGAGCTCAAGGGGCTGGAGGCTCAAGTAGTTTTTTCTTCTGTGCTCCCTGTTGCAGGCCCCCGACCCAAGAGGGAAAGGCTGTGTGGAAGAAGCAAACAGATGCCTCCGACAGAGGTGCTACTGCAAGGGCTTTGGTTTCTTTGACCACAGCACACATTTCAGAGGGAAAGGACTCCTGGGATGAGATGGCATCCATCTCACATGGAGAGGTAAGTCCCTGTTCTCAGTCAGGATGGCTGATCTACTAGACAGGACTTTAAACTGACTTTGCTGGGGGATGGGGAAACTCCAAGTGGAGCATGCCTAGGGACTGGTACACAGGAAAACTCCCACGTGGAGGACACTAAGATAACTGCTAACCATACAGTTCTCCCACAGCACCTCAGGAAATCGAGGGTGTCAGCTGGGGGCCTCAGCTGCCTGTACACCAATGCCAGAAGCATGGGGAACAAGCAGGAGCAGCTAGCCCTCCTGCTGTCTTGTGGGCAATACGACCTGGCGGGGATCACAGAGACCTGGTGGGACTCCTTGCATGGTTGGAGTGTAGCCATGGAGGGCTGCAGCCTACACAAAAGGGCCCGAGCAGGGGGAAAAAGCGGAGGGGGAAGCTCTCTATGTGAGGGAGCAGTACACCTCTCTGGAGGCTGACATTGGCTCCAAAGATAAGCAGCTTGAAACCCTCTGGGTCAAGCTTCGGGGGCAGAGGGCAAGGTGAGAGAGACCAAACTGTGAGCATTTACTACAGGCCACTGAACCAAAGGGAGGAGCTTGATCTGGAGTTCTCTTGAGAACTGACAGAGGCCGCGCGTGCAAGGGACTTGGTTGTCATGGGCGACTTCAATTACCCGGACACAGATTGGGAAGAACACTCGGCTAGGTTGGATTGGTCACATAGCTTCTTAAGTGTAACTGAGGAGCTCTTTCTGACCCAGGAAATGCAAGGGACAACCAGAGGTAACACTCTCCTAGACTTGGTCTTGGCCAAAGGAGATGATCTGATGTGTGGCTTGAACATTGAGAGTAGCCTAGGTGACAGCGACCATGAACTCATCAGGTTCACTATCTGCCACAAAGATGACAAATCAACTAGCAGGACTGAAGTCCTGGACTTCAAAAATGCTGACTTCAACAGGCTCAGAGTATTATTAGGGGAGGCAATGAGGGGCCAGGGACAGAAGGTGAATGGGGTGCACGAAGAGTGGTTGTTCCTCAAGGACACGATCCTTGAAGCACAGAAGAGAACTGTTCCCATGAAGAGCAAAGGTGGCAGGAGGGCTGGCAAGCCCTCTTGGCTCAACAGGAATGTCCTCTTGAAAAATTAAAAAAAGATGCATACATACAATGGAAGTTACGGACAGTCCTCAAGGAGGACTATACAACAGTAGTCCACACTTGTAGGGAAATGATTAGGAAAGCCAAGGCAGCAACTGAGTTTAAATTATCCAAAGGAGTCAAGGACAATAAGAAGTCCTTCTTTGGGTATGCAGGGAGCAGAAGGAAAACAAATGGAAGTGTGGGGCCCCTGCTTAACACCTCAGGACAGCTGGTAACAGACACTCAGGAAAAAGCTGAACTCCTGAATGCCCACTTTGCTTTCGTATTTCACTGGACCAAGGTGAAAGACAAGCAAGATAAGAATCACAGGGGGCATTGTGGGAATGATAGTAGCCATCCCACTGTCGATGCTGAGCTGGTACAAAAACCAACTAGAAAAGCTAGACATTTATAAGTCATCAGGACCAGATGGACTTCACCCAAGAGTGCTGATGGAGCTGGCTGAGGTCATTGCAGAATGCCTGGCAAAACTCTTTCAGAAATTGTGGCACACGGGGGAGAGTCCTAAGGATTGGAAGAGGGCCAACATTGTTCCCATCTTCAACACAGGGAAGAGGGAAGACCCAGGCAACCATAGGCCAATCAGCCTAACCTCCAGCCCAGGGAAAATCCTGGAAAAACTTATTAAAGAATCTATGTGCAATGCGCTCATTGAGGGTAAGATTCTGAATGACAGCCAGCATGGCTTAGTCACAGGTACATCTTGTCTTACCAATCTCATTTCCTTCTATGAACAGGTCTCTCGCCACCTGGATATGGCAGAGAAAGTCAACATTATACACCTAAACTTCAAAAATGCTTTTGATCTAGTATCCCATGATATCCTTGTGAAAAATTGGAAGATGTGGGCTCAACTGCTCAACAGTTTAGTGGGTGGAAAACTGGCTGCATGGTAAGACCCAGAGAGTTCTCACGAATGATCTGTCGTGCTCATGAGAAGTGAACAGTGGTGTCCCTCAAGGGTCCGTACTTGGACCAGTGCTTTTCAACATCTTTATCAAGGGGTGACCATCCCAACAAGAAGCAAGGGGGGCAAGAGTGCCCGAAAGCTCCCCTGGCTCAGCAAAGGCCTCCGGGAATACCCGATTGCCAAAAAGGCGGCGTACACCCAGTGGAAAGGGGGTGCTATCTCCAAAGAGGAGTATACCTTCTCTGCTCGGGCCTGTAGGGGGGCTGTCAGGAAAGCTAAGGCAAACAGAGCTAGGACTAGTGTCCAAAATCAAAGATAATAAAAATCCTTTTTCAAATATATAGGGAGGATGAAGAAAGTACCAGGAAATGTGGGGCCCCTGCAAGATTCTCTGGGCAATTTGGTGGCTGCGCCAGAGGAGAAAGCAGACCTCTTAAACCAATACTTCACCTCCATTTTCTTGTGCAGGGACCGGGACTTCCCCACCATGATGCAGGACGGACTCGGGGGGGAATGCCTCCAGACCTCAGGTTGGGGAGGACCGGGTTATAGAGCTTCTGGAAGGGCTGGACGTGTTCAGCTCTCCACCCCAGGGCGCTGAGGGAGCTAGTAGAGGTTATTGCAGGGCCCCTGGCACGGCTTTACAAGCACTCATGGTGCTCGGGCCAGGTGCCAGATGATTAGAAGATAGCCACCGTGGTCCCCATCTTTAAAAAGGGAGGAGGGAGGACCCGGGCAACTATAGGCCCGTCAGTCTTACCTCAATCCTAGGGAAACTCTTTGAGAAGATCATCATGGAGTACATCTGCGATGTGCCGGATTGCAGATTGGCTGAAGGGTCATACTCAGAGGGTGGTGGTGGATGGGTCAACTTGGGGAGAAGTGGGCAGCAGAGTCCCCCAGGGCTCGGTCCTTGGGCCCACATTGTTCAATCTCTTTATCAGCAATTTGGACGATGGCGTGAAAAGCAACCTGTTTAAATTTGCTGATGGTACCAAAATTTGGGGTGAGGAGAGCATGCTAGTAGAGAGGGAAAGACTGCAGCAAGACCTGGATAGATTACAGGGGTGGGCTAACAAAAACAGGATGTGTTTCAATAGTGACAAGTGCAGGATGCTGCACTTGGGCAGTAGTAACCAGCAGCACACTTATAAGATGGGAAACTCCCTTCTTGAGAGCACGGAGGCAGAAAGGGATCTTGGAGTCATTATTGACTCCAAGATGAACATGGGCCGACAATGCGAGGTCACGGTTGGCAGGGCTAACCAGACCTTGTCATGCATCCACAGGTGCATCTCAAGTAGGGCCAAGGAGGTGATCCTCCCCCTCTACGCGACACTGGTGAGGCCACAGCTGGAGTACTGTGTCCAGTTCTGTGCGCCTCACTTCAGGAGTGATGTGGACAACATTGAGAGGATCCAGAGGAGGGCCACCCACATGATCCGGGGAAAACAGGGCAGACCCTACAATGAGAGACTGCGGGACCTGAACCTGTTCAGCCTTCACAAGAC
The DNA here is from genome assembly GCF_052110815.1 of Crocodylus siamensis. Taxonomy (NCBI): domain Eukaryota; kingdom Metazoa; phylum Chordata; order Crocodylia; family Crocodylidae; genus Crocodylus; species Crocodylus siamensis. The sequence goes on along the minus strand of NC_143397.1, from coordinate 128,285,119 downwards.
AAGGCTATGGGTAGACCTGGTGACTGTCTGTAAACCCACTAGGGGGGATCAGAAGGGTTTGGGAGAGACCTTGTTTCCCCTAGCGCCCCCTGGCATAACAAGGAATAACGGCCACAAGTTGTTGGAGAGCAGGTTTAGATTAGACATCCGTAAGAACTACTGCATAGTTAGGGTGACTAGGATCTGGAACCAACTTCCAAGGGAAGTGGTGCTGGCTCCTACCCTGGGGGTCTTTAAGAAGAGGGTTGACACCTACCTGGCTGCAGTCATTTGAGCCCAGTTTATCTCCTGCCCAGGCAGGGTGTCAGACTTGAAGATCTACAAGGTCCCTTCCGACCCGACTTCTATAATTCTATGATTTCAATGTGGGGGTGAAAAGCTCATTGGCCAAGTTGCAGATGACACCAAGTTCTGGGGGACTATGGTCATACCAGAAGATAAGCTGCAGATGCAGACAGACCTGGACAGGCTGGAGTGTTGGGTGGACTGGAACCAGATGAAGTTCAACACTCAGAAGTGTAAGGTGTTCCACCTGGGGGCAAGCAATCCCCAACATACCTAAAGGCTCAGTGGCACCAATTTGACTTGCACCACAGCCAAAAGGGACCTAGGGGTAATGATCGACCATTGCATGAACATGAGCCGGCAGTGTGATGCTGTGGCCAGCAGGGCAAACAACATGCTGGCCTGTGTTAGTTTTGCATGAGATGCAATGGTTAAGGAAGTGATGCTCCCACTGTACTCTGCACTGGTGAGACCACAGCTGGATACTGAGTCCAGTTCTGGGTACTGCACTTCAAGAAGGACATGGGAAAACTCAAGAGGGTCCAGAGAAGAGCCAGCTGTATGATCAAGGAATTGCAAGACAGGCCCTTCGAAGAGTGGGTGAGGGACGGCTGAGAGGGGACTTGGTAGCTACATCAGGGGAGTACATCAAGAACTTGGTGAACAGCTGTTCAATCTTCACCAGGGCACCCCTGGAGTTGACCAGGAGTAATGGATACAAACTCTGGAAGGCCACTTCAGGCTCAATTCCAGGAAAAAAAACTCCTTCACAGTCAGGGTGTCCACACTGTGGAATAAACTTCCTCCAGTGGTGCAGTCTTGGACATCTTCAAAAGGAGGCTGGACAGTCACCTCGCTGGGGGTCACTTGACCCCAGTTGTCTTTTCCTGCCTGGTGTAGGAGGACTGGACCCGATGATCTACCAAGTCCCTTCCAGCCCTTAATCTATGAATCTATGATCTTACAGACCAAAGTGAACAGGTTGTTAAAGCAGATGACAAATGATTGTCTTAATCAACTCTATTCATCTAACAATATTTCCCCAAGCAACTAACCAATGTTTGGAGACTTCAGGTATTAGTGAGGCTGGAGTGTCATTATAGCCATGGTCCAGGAAATTCATGAAAGGCAAGGCTTTTTGGTCTTGTGATACCCTTTATTGGATCAAATGAATAGTTGGGAGAGAGGTTTGACAAACTTGTGAGCACTCATTGCCCTATCTTATCCAGTCCACCCAATGTTCCTGTTAACATCTCCTTGCTTCGCCTTGCATTCCTTTAAGCAGGCTGTTTTCATTTACATAGAGCAAAAACATTTGTATTACTCCCTATCTGCTATTTAGCATAAGCTGCATCTGCTTCACCTTGAGACCTGACGAAGGGCATTGTATTCCCCAAAACTTGTCAATCTCTCTGTCAACTATGCAGTCCGTCCAGTAGAGGATAACACAAAAAATAAAAACCATGCACCTGACCAGAATAACAGGACTTCCATTCAAAGAAAATATTGCTGCTTTGAAATTAGGCACTGGTTTGAATGGGACACAACACTGTCCAAAGGAAAACCATGCGACAACACTGCATACCTTGGATCTCTGAGCATCCCTAGACCCAGGAGGAATGCAAACAGATTCTCTTGAACTCCTACCTTGGATTCAGCAAAAGTTCATTGAACACAGTATGTTTACAAACAAAAACAGTTTGGAACAATGAACCAGCACTTTTCAACAGAACTTTGTTTTGTCTGAAAACTTCCTACTAGCTCCAAACCAGCATGTCTTGATTCAACCCCATTTATGCACAAAGAATGTACACAAAACCTGTTTGCCTGAGCACAGCAGGGATAAAATAGGAGGCAGTTCCATGCCTTTTTTTTCCAGGTAACACTTCCAAGAAGCTCCAACCTCTCTCCATCTGTTTCTCTCTCTCAAGTCACACTACAAATATTTCTCTGGCTATTCCTTGCTTTTTGCCCAAACACAATCTTCCACTAAAACAATATCCTACCCTTGGCATCTTTGTTCAGATCTCCATTAAACCCTTTGAAGACCCGCACTGCTCAGCATCAGGCTGTCATAATGTGTGGTGGGGTCTCCTACTAGTGTAGCTATCTGACTCCAAAATAAATAAGGGCTGGCTATTATGTCTACCAGCATCAGTGAGGTTTCGCACAACCCACAGCATGACAGTGGGCAGCTATGATCTGTATCTCTCCAAGGATGGAGCCAGATAACCCACATGGGATAGGCATCAATGTTGAGCTCACAGCAACAAGAATAACTACAAGATGCGGTTGTGAGAGAAACAGCCAAACATTCTTTACTAGCAAGCAGATAAAGGAAGTAATTCTTGTCATCTGGGACTTCAGTAGCAGCAAAGTGAATGTGCAATGTTTGTTTACTTGCACAAGACAACGATGGCATGTACTGAACTCTTCCAAGTGAATGCAGGTGAGGAAATAGAATAAACCACTCTAATACAGGCTTTTCATAGGATTGGGTCTTGATAAAAGTGGAGATTGTCAGGTGTTTGCCTATAGACAGGATGCATCTGAACTATTTAAAGCCAAGTCTCCCCAAGTTCAAATAACCCAGGGGTCAGCAACATTTTTGGCAAAGTACCAAAATACCTTGACCTTGACCTGTAAGATGTTGGTGTGCCAAGGGCAAATGGCAGGGAAGTTGTGAGGGGTCCATTCCTTGTTATAAGAATGCAGCCCCAGCCTGTTTCCTGCCATCCGCCCTGAGGTGCACATCAAGCAAAACGTCTTTGTGTGCCGCACTCTGGCATCCAGGCCAGGGATTGCCTACCCCTGAATTAATCTTTCTTCCACTTTTACAGAATTGCTTTTCCTGAAAGTCACTCTAAACCGACCTGTCTGTAACTTTTGGCTTATAAGAGAAAAAAAATATCTAGTGGCCTGTAATGAACACATTTATTCTCGGAATTTTTTCCAAGTATTTCTATAACCAGCACCAATGACTTTACTGTGATTAACCTAGAGACAGGGAAAAAAATCTGCCCATCTTCATTTGCTAATTGTCCTTGAATAGATTGAGACCATCTCAAAATGTTATTCAACATAATTAAAAACTACACATTTTCTGCAAGTAATTCCTGGGATGCTAATTGCCAAGACAGCTCTTTTCAATTGAGTATCTATTTGTTTTAATTGGATACAAAGGTCAAATGGATGTTGAACCAACAAATACATATCATTTAGTTTTACTTATCTGTGCCCTCTCACTGAAATCACATGCTTAACAGTAGCACATGTTCAAGTCTTTACAGGCTCATGAACAGGGAATTCTTCTGTAACCCTGCTTCAGAAAAGACCTCATATTTCCTATGCTGATATGTACTCTTTCAATTTCAGAACTCTTTCTCCAATATTTGTTTAAATTTCACCTTCCCCAACATGGTTCCTGCTTATAAACTGGCTTGATAATGTGTGTACTCCCAACTTAATTGAAAATCATGCATACTTAAAACAAATTGTTTTAAAAAATGCAAACAAATATTTGTGAAACTGTGTCCTGCACCTCCACACAACTCCACTTTCTGCCATTTTTGTTGATGGCAAAGTATTTAAAAGATACCATAATTAGTGATGCATGACATCCAAGGCTGACACTTTTCCTAGAGTAGCTACCAGAGCAGTAGCATTTGATGGCCCAGCTGTTGGCTCAGTAGATAATGAAACAAGAAATGAGTTAAATCTCATGGGATCCAGGCCCTACACAGCTGTGCTCTTTTCCCCACCTGTGCTTTCCTGTGCTATGGCTGCTCCAGCCCCTGCCCCTGGCAGCAATAACCAGCGTCCCACACTCTTGCTGGCCACCACGCTGGCGCAGCTGGCCTGCCACACAGCTCACCACCATCTCACTCCTCCTAGCACCCCAACATGCAGCAACTACCTGCCTGCCTGCTGCGAGCCATCCCAGAGCCACTGCTACACATCTACCACCTCCATCTCATCCACCTGGCTGGATCCCGGCAAGGATGCTGACAACAGACTCCAAGAGGCCCCCACTGGGGCTGCCATCACTCTCCTGGGCCTCCAGCCCCCCTGCTGGGCCAGACAGTACTAGTGGCAGGTCTTCCAGCACACCTGGGACGACGAGCTGTGGTTAGAGGCTTTCCACATAACCAGGCCACCTTCCGGGACCATCTGGAGCAGCTAAGGCCCCACCTCAAAGGCCACTGGTGCACTCTTACCACCCACCTTGAGTTCACCAAGGACAACCTCCCCTGGGTCATTGTCACAGCCTGTGTGCTGCATAACATCCTTGAGGCCCAGGGGTAAGGGGGAGAGGGCCGCCCCCCACTCCCAGCAGGGTTTGCTATTTGGCTGTGACTGGTGTGCCTTGCAGCTTCACATGGTCACTACTGTCAGCAATGGGATTAAGCTCTGGGCGGTGTCCTCAGATGTGGGGCGCAATGGGTAGGTGCCTGGCCACCCCTGCCCCTCCCCCCGTGGGGAGGAGCTGGCACTGCTGGCAGCCGGCATATCATGGCCAGCCATGCCTCATGACAGGGGCTCAGGCTGCGGAGCTGGCACAGCAAGCGCTAGCCCGGGCTCTCTGAGCTGCTGGTGGAGGGTGGAGCTGGAGAGCTCAGTCAGACAAGCTGCTGCAGTCAGACAAGGAGCCCTCCCCCAGTGACAAGTCACTAGGGTGTCAGGTTGGGGCGGGGGCTCAGGCAGGCCAACCATGCTTCCATAGAAAGTACGGCTGTGGCCTGGGTCCTGTGGCATGAGTATGCCCACCAGTTGCCACATAAACGGCATGGTCTTGTGGGCACTCCCTGACCAATGACTGTGGTTGGTGATGGAAGCCTGCTGTGCCACCAGGGTCTTGTATGCAGCACTGCCATGTCTACCAGTTGTGTCTGCACTCCCACATCCAGGCTGACAGCCCCTCACAGATGTGGGTGTTGGAGTGCCCACCCCGCTCTAACTGGCACTGCACCTCCACTTTGACCTACGGTGCCACAAGGTAGCCAGTCTCCTCCTGTGACCAACTGGGGCCCTGGGTGGTAGGCACAGGCATGGACACTATTGCGGACAAGGAGGACGCCATCGTGGGTCCTGCACTGGCTCTCTGGGCCCCTGCACTGCTGTCTCTGTGCTGTCAAACCTGGATAGCTGCCTGCAGTGCCCAGCGCAGGGGTCTGGCACAGGACAGGCAGATGCATGGCAGAGGCAATGTCCCACAGCACCTTCAAACTCAGGGCAGGCTGTTGGAGGTGGATTGCAGGCAGGTGGAGCTGGCCCCAGCAACCAGAAGCTGCCTGCAGCTGGGCCTGGGGGCTGACAGGGTTGGCTGGAGCAGGCCTGGACAGTGTGGGCCTGGCAGCCCCACAGCAGTGTGGTGCCAGGCAGCAGCACTGGGGTGCAGGCAGGCTCAAACAGCTGTCCTGCAGCCTGCCCAGGGGGACACAGGGGCCTGGAGTGGCCTCAGGCTCCATGCTGGAGTGACCCAGGGCACTGAGTGCCTGCAGGCTTTTAAAGGTCTGAGGCTGGGGCTGCCATAGAGGCAGCCCAGCCCTGGGGCAGGAGAGGCTTCCAGGCCAACACCCTAGGGCTAGCCTCAGGCTGACCCTTAGTGGGAGGGCTGACCCAAAAGTAAATTTGCTCCCAGGTTGTGTCTACACATGCAGTACTGCTCAGTAACTAACTGTGTGCAAGTTTGGTACTTGCATTTGCAGGTATCCAATTTACTCATGGTTAGGGGTTTTTACTGAGCAGTAAGCATGCACACATGTAGATGCACATGCTTACTGCACAGTAAACTACGCTACTGCACAGTTAAGCGTCTCATGTAGATGCACCCTTTGTGGACTGAGGCCAGTTTAAACAGTTCTACTATGCAGTTTGAACTTTGCAGACTAATTGGGACTGCTCTGCATGGTCTAAATTCATGGTTGTAGAGTCTAAAACAAAATCACAACTTTTGCAAAGATATTGGGAAAATTCCATTTACTGTGCAATCTGGCCAAGTGCCGCCTGTTCAGCACCCACATGAGAGTATTATCTATTGGTGCCATTATGCTTTGTGTTGGCATTACAGTTACAAAACATTTTCCAGGCTTTCTAAATCAGCTGCAATATCTCCCACCACCCCTGAACTACAATTTGGCACGTACAAATCTTAACCCAGAACTGGATAGTTTTATTTTAAAAAATTTAAACAAACACAAAAACCTATAAAACATCTGTTTGCATGTTTTTTTAGTCAAGGAGTATCCAAACTAAACAAACAAGCCACAGAAGGTTACCAATTCAGTGCATTCTCATAGCACAAAACTCATATTGGATGGACTTGAATTGTACAGATCTATAGCCTATAACTTGGGTATATTTCTGCAGGAAAAAAAAACGCAGCATAAAAGAGCCTTTAGGTCTCAACATTTAAATATTGGGTGCTAATGCTCCTATACAGCAAATGCACTTATAAGCACTGACCAGAACCTAATTGGAGAAATGAAACCCCAGGGGGGTTACCCAAGGGCAAAGGCAGTCCAACACTAGTATACAGCTGATATAGGTGCTTACACACCATAAAGCTGCACCCAATGCTGTTCAAGCAAGTTTATCATAAGTCTTGTGATAGCTGGGGTTTTACTTTAAAGATCCAGCTCCTGGAATCAACCAGTTAGTTGTGTAAGAAGTTCAGCTGTCATTAAAGAAATGTCTCTCGTCTTTATTCAAGCCTTTCTTTGCAATGAGAAAACCCTACAGGGTCACAAACGAGAAGGCAAATAAAAAAGGAACATGAAATAAAGTAACCATAATTATTAAAGAAGGTCATGTGAATTTGGTGGCTGAATTCATGATTCTTTCAAACTACTTGGGGCATGGAAGTACAAACAAGCTATTGAGGCTAAATACAGATAGCCAAAAAGCCTGAGGCTGAATTGATTCAATCTTCGCAGGTTAGACTATGCTGCGTACATTGAATCGATAAGCAAGTGAATCAACATTCACTTCTGAGTCTGGAAATGCAACCACATGCCTGAAGTGGCCCAGGCCAGAAGCCCAGGGGTGCTAAGGCATGCCTCCCTGCTTGGCTGGAGCAGATAGCTTGGGCCATGGCTAGTCCACCACCCTGAGGGAGGTTTTTGCAGGGGAGGTGCAAAGCATCCTGGGATGCTAGGGGACCATGAGTTAACTTGAATCTAGAGCAGATCTGGGACAGAAGTTCAATAAACTGATTTAACCTAAATCAGTTAAGTCTAATACTACATCCATCTTAAATCAGTTTTGGCCATTTTGAAAGCAGTGTATGTGCACTGAACTTCTGTTGTGTTATATAGATTTGAACCGGTTTCTGATTACTTATACCAGTTTACGTGTAATTTTTGTCCCTAGCCTGAGACACAAAGGAGGGTGGGGCTTTTCTTGCATCTTCCTTGCAGCAACCAGCAAGTACTTATCCCATGGTAAATGAAAGTCCTGCCACTCCTTGCTTTGCTGTCCACCTGTGCGTTCATACCCTTAAGGTTGAAAACCTTGCCCCCTTCAGCCAACACAGTAGAGGAAGACTCCTGGTTAAGACAAAAGAATAAGTGTGCATGTGTTGCAAACATTGTTCCTCTCATGATCAGCCATTATAGTCACTTCAGCTCTGTAAGGCAGGGCTACTCTCACACAATGTGTGATATAAGACTTGGAGAAGCAACAGGGTGCTGAAAGGCTGAGCTTTAAGTCAGCCTCTGCTGAGATGTCCAAAGACCTTACCTGTTTTGATACCTCTATTAAAAATAAATATTCCTCTACTGAATGGGCTTTACTAGTTAAAACAGAGCAGATTCAGGCCTGATCCCCGAGATCTTTACCTGCCTCTAACAGCAATCTGTTGTGTGCAGTTGGGCAAGTCAATTACAGGCAACCTTTGTTTTTCCATCTGCAAAACTAGTTTAAGTAAATATCTACCACTCAGGCCTTGGTGAGAATCAGTTACTTGGAAAGTACTTCAAGATCTCAGAATAAAGGATACTTTGCAAATACAAAGTACCAGTGACATTTGTTAAGCAACAATGTGGAACCACACAAGACAAAGGAGTACTGAGGAGTACCGTACATTCTACTCTCAGTTATGTAAATGAAGCACCGGATTAAATTATGTTGGGAGTATCTGAGGGCATAATGTATCCCTAAGAGTAGATTCCTATGGTAAAAACTGTTACAGGTTTAAGCTTCCTCTAGTCTTTGACCAATAAAACATACTTTAGCCTCTCTCCCTCTCTCCCAAATGCAAGGATTTGGTGCTTAAGAAACAGAGAAGCTCAGAGCATAGCCCTACAAGCTTTTGTCCAGTAAGCCTCTCCTACCACTCCTGAACTGCATGGCTTGAACTACATAACTAGAGGGAGTCCCAGACCTCTCAATTAAAGAATACCAACCAGACATAATAAGTGCACAGACCAATCCATTTAACATGTCCCCATTACCAAATTTATTTCAAAAGTAAATACTCAGATGTCTATAAATACAGTTTCCACACAAATAGTCCACTATTAAGACTTGCATGCAGATAAATTAGCAAAAAGGCAGTAAGGCAATTGCTAATCACTGAAATCAGTAATTCCAAGCTAAGAAAATTCTGAGAAAGAGTTCAACAAAATTTTCAACCCAAGATGTGGGAAATACTGTTACAATGCTATCAGTACTGTGAAATACAAGTTCATGTCTAGGAAAGAACAATTTTTCAGGGCTTTGAAAATGATCCAAGAAATTCCACCAAAAAAAAAAAAAAGCATTTTATTTTAAGTAAAGGATTCAAAAAATGACACTTTCCCTAAATTAAAGTCTTTGCCTCAGTACACTGAAGTTCCTTACAGTGCATTTGTACAAGACAGTCAATCCCAGTATAACCCTGCCAGGTAGTTTTGCTCCGAGTTGTACAATGCACTAGACACATGCACTACACTTCAAATCTTAGCTCTGAATCCTGCAACTGAACCCCTGCAGGCAGATCCTTGTTCCCCTGTAGCATCCTAGAGGTGGTAGACTTGTTTTGGATTAGTGGAGGCCAATGTTTTGCCAGGCTTGCCAGAATTGAAGCCCCACGGCCTCTGTAAGTGCCATTCCGATTCCCTTCCCATCTGATCTGATCCTCTGCTTTCTGCTAGCTGCCTCATCTCCTGCTGTGCTCCCTGCCCCTTCCTTGATTGTCTGCATGCCACTTGTGGCATGTGAGACAGGTTGGCCAACCTTCCTTTAGATGATTAATCGCCCTATGGCCCCATTCCTGCAAACAAATGCCTAAGGACTTCTATGATTGGACAGAAGTCCACTGACATAAATGAATCATGGCATCATTCCAAAGGCAGCATCTATATAGATCCAATTGCAGGATCTGGACCATGACAACAAAAAAGTATCCAAACATATCCTAAGCAGACCAAGTGTTTTTCTTGGTAAAAATAAATCATTACATTTAGACATGCAAACTACATTTCCAAACATCAAGAGCAAAAAAGCACACGCACATAAAAATATTTTTGTTAATTTTTTTTTTTTTTTTTACATTTTTTTCTTTAAATAATACTGGATTTGACCAGCTTAAATACTTAGCAGATACAGTGAACTTTTTTAAAAGGCACTTCCTACTCACCAGGGTTATTTATGAGCCAAATGTTAAACTTTCTATCACTAGCAGTTTAAGTACTGGGGCTACTCATGAATATATCATAAGTATTTTTCAATCCCATGTTCTTAGGGGGAAAAAAACTAATTTTTGGTTAAACATTCCAAATAAAAATAATTTTTTAAGTAAAAATTAAAATACATAAAAATTAATTTTCAGCTCTAGACCTGACTGAAAATTTGAGCTTGAAGATGGCCATTAGAAAGCCATATGTGAATAAGAATAATGTTAAGTGAAACTGATGCTACTAATATAACATTGTCAGCACTGATGTGGAAGTAAAACCCCCTAGAATCTAAAATTCCAAAGTTATTTTGTTAAGTAACTAGAGAAAAGGGAAACAACAACTAGTATCAACATTGAATTTAATGCAAAACAGGTCTAGAGCTGAATGCCACTAGCTTTACTGACACTGTACCCACTTACAACAAGTATGAACTTAGGGCCATACAAAGTAAAATACTGACTGATGTTTCTGGTTCTAGCTCAGGTGTATATGGGGCAAAGGAAAGGTTACACAGAGCCAACCGTCACAACCTGTGTAGTACAGAGTGCGTGCATCTACGTGTAACTAATTAGCTCCACAGTAAAGCATCACCATACACATAAGCCAGTGTTAGGGTGCAGTAAATTAATTAACTCTACTATAGGATAGTACTGTCAGGGACAAGTACTATCCTACAGTGGGCTAGTTATACGTACCGAACTGCACATGTAGATGGTGACCAGGGCTGGCTGGGGCATGAGGATGCTATAGTGTGGGGGCTGCTTGCCCCACTCTGTAGCCCCCTTGTGCTCCAGTCATCCTGTCTGCAGCACGTTGAGCGAAGGTGGAGCAGCCCCAGGCTGGCAGGGTGACCCCCCCAGACCTCCTGCCAGCCTGGGCTGCTTTGACCAGGCTCACCATGCTGCAGTTCTGGACATACATTCAAAGAGCGTGCCCAGGAGCAATAAACTCTGGTGTGAACAGCACAGGAGTTTATTGCTACATGCTTACTACACATGTAGATGCATCCACAAAGACCAAGGAAAACTGTAGTTTCTAAACACAAAAAGATGAAGCTCTCTTCCTGCTCTTACCTCAGATTTCTAGTGCTCTAAAAGGGATGGGGCAGAGTCAGGTTTTGGCTTGTGCCAACAGAGCTGGCTAAGCGTGTAGGGAGAAGAAGAAAGCATGCTACAGTCCCTGGTCAGGTATACTAAATTCATAGTTCCCAAGCAGAATGTTGCCCATCAAGACTCCACACTGCCCCCCGCAGAAGGTTGCATCTGCCAGACACAACTCTAATGATGACAGTGACTAATACCAGAACTGTAAAAAAGAGCGGCTTACTGGGAAACAAGTGTATTCTCCAACTTCTTTATTTGTAAGTTACTGATTAAATACATTGTGGGCACATCTACACAAGATGCTACTGAGGAGTGGTTACTGCACATTTATTTAGTACTTGTATATGCAAGTACTAAATAAATGCACAGTAACTGTAGTTACTGTGCAGTAGTTCTGGCAACTGCCTCCTAAAGTGATGTTACTGCACAGTAGCCTAATACTACTGTGCAGTACCGTTTTGGTTTGGTTTTTGCCACATGACACTACTGAGGAGTAGTATCCAGCTACTAAGCAGTCAGTGCCTTGTGTAGATGCACCATGCAAGTCAAGTTCTCTTCCACTTATTGCGCACATTGACACCTATATGAAAATCTATCCCACCCTGCTTGAGTCACTATAAAACAGCTAATGCAAAAGGTGTGCGTTTCTTTCTCCTCCTCACTGCTTTTTTGTGACTAAGTTTTAAGGGCCTGATGAGTGTGCACTACAAAAGTAATTACTGGATTTTCAAGACTTAAACAGAAGAGAACAGAATTGCACTTAGACACCTACGTCTGCTAAGACACCCCAATAGGTGGAATAAAATCTGGCCCTATAACTAAAAATGTTTTCTAAGTACCTTGTTTAGCATTTCAATGATTGAGTCATAACTTCTTTAAACCTTTCATATTTAAGAAGTAGATTCAAAGTTTTAAAAAGTATAGTCAATATGCATGTCACTCTAGTATGGGCACAGGCAAGTTCTCTTCTATACTGAGTAACAATCACCAGGGGTAGAGGATGCAGCCAAGTACAAGACAGACAGCTACTCTCTTACACATGTAGTTTGAAATTTAACCTGCCTAGACACACCAGTCAGCTCAGCCACCTTACTCATCCTTTCACCCAGTTAGTCATCAACGTTGTTCACTCAGCAACATTTGTCTGTCTCATCCATTTACTCATCAGTTTACCAAACCTACATGCATGTACACATTTACACGCTTTCCTGTTCACTCATTTGCTTCAACTCCCTGCGCTATGTTTTTAGACTAGTTCACTATAGCTTCCTCTGTATTACTAAAGCTTCTGGACCAGATTCACTGGCTGGGCTCTTCTAGCTTCTGCTCTAGAGAAACAGTTTAGAACAGCCTACTAATCTTCTACCTGTAGGCCACAGGAGCCAACACTTAGTACAGGCCAGAAAATGTGTACAGCACGCCTAGTACAGCACATATTGAATGAATACCAAATTGTGATGAAGGAAGAGTTGCCTTAGGGTACATACTACATGCATTTAACTTAAACCAGCAAGGGGTCTGAGAAGGACATTGCATAAACCAATTTGAGCCAAATCAGTTAAGCGTGATGCTACATTCAACCACGTTTATCTCAGACCAGTTTCAGCCATTTTCAAACTGGTCTATATGCACTGAACATCTGTTCTATTACAGGTTTAAACCAGTTTCTGATCACTTAAACCAGTTTGTGTGTAATGTCTGTCCCTAAGCTAGAAGTGATTTTTCTGTAAGTGCACCTGCTCACAAAAGTATGGGGGTTCCCTCATACCCAAAGGCACTATTTGTCCTCTGGTTCACTTCCAGCACTTAGAACCAAGATAAACATTGGAAACTATATAATCTGTAAACAAATCCAGCTTCCTTACACACAAGACAATAATGGCACCACATGTTGTACAGCCTCGTAGATTTCTCCAGAACTGTGTCCACTCCACAGCCTCTGTTTACTGACCCTGAGCTGTGTCCCATGTACACACTGGCAAGACTGTAAATTCTCTATAAGTATTGCTTATACCCGAAAGTCAGGAAATTCAGTTGAGATTGACCCTGGGCCTAGTCTTGCCATAAAATATGAAGGCATGTTTTCTTTTAAATTGCACTGCTGCCTGATCCCATTGATTTTGGACAGTATAATACTGAAATGAAATAACAAGAAGCTGTTCCTGGGCTCTTGGCAATACAAAATTTGACTTGAGTGGCCAGTAGGGGGCTGTTAAGGAATTCCCACCTATGTACATATTGACACAAATATGTAAAATGCCAGTTTCAAATTGTCCAGTGTGCATGTGCTAAACTCATAAAAAGCCTTCATATTTTAAAAAAATCTATAATAAAAACAGTAAAAATGACAGACTGAGGCAAGAGGGAAAGAATAACAACACTAAGGCTCTTAATCAAATGCAGACTCACAGGGTGACTATATTAATTATTAGCAGATCGCATTAGAAAAAAAATGTGGCAAAAACAAGTGACAATGTTTAGCAAATCTTAACACACCTGAATTTCAGATAAACTCTGGAGAAAGCCCAAATGAGCTGACTCATCATTTCACCATTTTCTTTGCATATTATTGATATGCAGGACACTCCCTCCTGGGAGTCCTGGTTTTCTGGGTGGAGAATAACAACTTCTGAGCTTTTTTTCCATAGACTCCAACCCACCCACATGCACAAGGAAAAATTCATTGTGATGAATAGTCCTATTAATACCAGGTTGACCCCACTCAATACTACTTCACAGTATGGAAAGTTAATGGATGTACCTGGTATTGGCCAATATGCCACGACCCCATGGCTTTACAATGAAAAAGCAAAGGAAATAAAACTATGTATTTTATTGTAATGCTTTGGCATTGCTTTTCCATAAAAAAATCCTACTCATCAGAGGCTTGTTTCTGCATTCTTTACTCACCAAGTCTCAGGTCCCTTTTTCTTTTTTCAAATACAACTCATTTCCTACTTAGCATCATAACCTACTTCTCCAGGTATCTCTTCCTCTCTCCCCCTTCTACACTCATCCTCATTTTCTCTTAACCCCAGTTGTCATTTTTTCCTGACCATTCTCCCCTCTATTAGCTAGATGCTAATAGATTTGGTTTTCTGTCACTTCAACTAACCTCTGGCCCTATCTTCTTTCTACACATCATCCTTCAGCGCAAAACCAGACATGTACAGTTGCTGGATGTTCTACCCAGTAACAAATGAGCAAGACTCTAATATTCTTCAAAACTCCCTGCTCAGCCTTCACTTCTGCAAAAGCCAAACCAGAAAAAATGCTTTTCCCCATTAACAGAGTAGAAATAACAAATATTTTCAAATGATGAACTGGCACATTGTGGATAGTTGTGTCAGGTTTTCTACAACTCTCAAGCTCTCAAGTGTTTTGGACAGGCACCAGTTGTCTCCTGGCCTTGTATACTTCCACGTACATGCATAAGGGCTTAACAAGTTGGTTGCAGTAATGTCTAAAAGGCCTAAAATTGAGTCTCCATTGTGCCAAGTATATACTTGTACTAAAAAAAACAAAAACAAACAGTCCCTTTCTCCCCCTACCTCAGGATCTCAACCTATGAGAAAAGATGTATAAGGAAGGGGAGGCAAAAAAGTAATGGGTGGGGCATGAAGCACATACTCACATATTAAGATTTGTGCCAGAAAACTATGCATCAGCAATTCAAGATCGTTACATTTTCCTTTTTCACTTTAGGCTCTTTGTTCATGTGCTAAAAAACAGAAGGGACTCCCTCCCCCTTATCTCTCTGCAAAAAAGTCATTAAGGATACCACTGAGCTTTAGTATTTCTAAGATATCAGTGAATCAGCTTATTTTGGTTGAAGTTGTTGGTTAGGTAACTTCAGATATTTTTACAGTCAAATAAAAAGGCCCAAATGTTAATCACTTAATGGGGGGGAAAAAAACCCCCCAAAACCCCCACACATGTACACTTACAACTTCCGCACCTACAGACTTCATTTGATAGAGCAAAGAAACCCAAAAATAAGTGGCATGGGAAAACTGAAACAACCATGCTCTCTAAAAGCTGTGCAGAAGGGGTCCCTTTTGCTTCTCCCATTTATTATAGCTGCATCACAATCCCTTTAGCATCTTTATTCCCTTTACATAAAAGATAGCAAGTGCTAAAAGTCAGGTAGAGCAGCAAGCAGCATAGATGAGTAACATTCAAATCCCATGAACCAGAGAACAGCCAACATTCAGAAAATTGTAGAGCTATGACTCCACTTTTTCTAGATCATCTGATAATGCTGTTAGTATAACTGGCTCCAACCCACAAGAGAGAAGAAGAAAAAAACTAGCTGGACATTCATAAAGAATGATCAAATAAAACTTTTACATTTACACAAACAAAACATCTGGCTGAGATCAGTCTGTTCAACTCCACAAATTAACTAACCCAGTACAAGTTACAACACTATTCAAATGATTACAATGGGGAAAGGTCAAGCTCAGACTGGTTCCATACTGAATTCAGTAAACAATTCTGGCCCCTTTCTTGGCAGGCTTCTTCCATTTATTTTAAATTGCCAGAGCTTGCCAGATGGATCTATTGGGAGGCCTATAAAATTAAGTTTCCTTTTGTAGTGTCAACTGATGAAGTAGTCTTCACTTCCTGGCCTTAATTATTGTGTAGGGCTACTGCCTGCTGTGAGGGAGTTGCTGTGTGGCAGCAGACATAAAATTGACACCTAATTGCTAAATTCAACCAAAGTCCATTAATTAAGGAACGCAGCTTTAAAATGAACTCTCTAAAAGATTTCAGCTCCTATTAAGGAAAGCACTTAAGCATATGCTTGAGTCCATCCTTATTCACATGCTTAATGGAGTAATATAAATGTCAATATAAATATATGTAATAAGTAATATAAACATATAAATACAATATAACCTGAATAAAGATTACTGTATTTTTACTTCCTTCTTTATTTTCATATCTGGCTGTTTCTGTATTAAGAGACTAATCGGCATTTGCATTTCATTTCTATTTAATCTCATTTCCAATTTGCTGAATGCATCTCCACAAAGCATACACTCTCCATTGCTTCTCTGGTCAAGGCTGCCATTAGGATACAAGGAATCTAGTGACAACATATAATCTAAAACTAGTTTGCACAGAACCTAACATTCCCTTGAGATCATTCTGAAGGATGGGTGCCATATAGATTTTAGACAGACAAGGTTCTTTGGGTAAATGTGATATCTTTTATTAGACCAACTAAATAGTTGGAAAAACTGTTCTTTGCAAGCTTTCAGGCACAAACACCCTTCTTCAGGCATAGAGAAATTCTGCTGGTGTTATGTGTTCTCCACGGTAGAACAGAGTGTTCTCTCTACCAGGGAGAACACAAACACCAGCAGAATTTCTCTGTGCCTGAAGAAGGGTGTTTGTGCCTGAAAGCTTCCAAAGAACAATTTTTCCAACTATTTAGTTGGTCTAATAAAAGATACCACATTTACCCGAAGAACCCTGTCTTCCTATGTTCTTAGATCAACACAGCTACAACCAACAACCCTATGTACATATTATACATTGCACAAAATGTTATTAACAAAAAAAAATTGAAAAATTCTGAAATTTATTGGAGCGTGACTCTTTTTTTTCCCCATATGTCGCTAATCCAGATGTCACCATATTTTCACAGAAGGTACATGGCAGACTAAAAAGCTGAGCTCCTACATTTGTAGACTACTATCACAGACAGGCAATGTACATCTGTATTTTACAACTCCTACAAAGTCGCCATAATAACTTGACCTGCAAACTTCAAATTCCTAGGAAGTGCTCTTCTTTCACATGGAAAAAGTCGTTTTCACCAAGTGAACATAGGAGTGTATGTGTATACAGGCAACCCCCACTTAACGTGGTTTTGCTTAGCACGGTTTCATTATAGAACCCAGGGCAGGGGTGTGGAGGAGCCGTGGCAGTGGCGAGGGAAGTGATGAGTGGCCGCCAGGGGGAGCCCAGGGAGAGGAGGCAGGAGCACAGGGTCTGCTCTAACATGTGGTGCTGGAGCAGCTAGCAGGCGGGGAGGAGCAGCAGCAGCAGCGAGAAGGGGCGGGAGGACAGCAGGAGCACAGGGTCTGGACCAGTGGGGCAGCAGGACCACAGGGCCCAAGGTCAGGGCCAGCAGGACTGCAGGGCCTGGGCCAGTGCAAGCCAAGCCCACAGAGCTCCCCCACCCCCTGCAGTGATCTGGCGGTGGCAGCTTGTCCTAGTGCTGGGTGCCCTGGAAGGAGTCCTTGCTGGGCAAAGCAGGACATGGGCAGCCCCACTGCTTACCTCACCCCAGAGCCTTGCTGCCTTCTCACCATAAATCCCTAGGCAGGCAGGTCCCCAACTCAGGCCCCATTGGCAGGGCAGCTGGGGCTGTGCACAGGTGCACTGGTGGCTGGCAGGTACGGGCTGGCAGGGTCATTGCAGTGGGGGAACAATAAGGCCGGGAGGAGCTGATGCCTACCCTGGCAGAGCTCACGCGGTGCCTTGCTGGGAGTGGCCCAGCCAGGGCCAGCAGGAGCACCGGGCCCAGGCTGGCAGGGCCCAGGGTGGGGCTGCAGGAGTGTGGGATCTGGGCTGGCCACTAAACTAAATCTTTATTTAGTTTAACTCCAATGGGGAAATGGGTTTCACTTAATGCTATTTTGTTTAGTGCTGGGTTTTTCCAGAACTAATTAAGAGTGCTAAGTGGGGGGTTGCCTGTATGTATACACATTCAGGCATATGCAGAACAGGAGTGGAATTTGTATACATTTTGCCCTGTTAATTAACTCCCACACCCTTAGTATAAAACTTTTCCTTTCTTGTCTAAAAGTGTTTTTGCATACACCATCTTGAGCAGAGTTTTTAACAAAACACTGGGCACAGCTACGCAAGATGTTTACTGCAGTTGCCTAATTAGCTCCACACTAAAGTCTTAGCATCTATATGTGGGGCCCAATTAGATCACCATAAACTAATTAACCCCACCATAGGTTAGTACTTGTAAACAGAAGTGCTATCCTATGGCAGCATTCTTTAATCTCCAGCAATGCACATATAGATGCTGATGGGGCTGGCTGGAACACAAGGGTGCTTCAGTGCAGTGGGTTCCTGCCTGCTGGCTAGCCCTGCACTGAAGCACCTTTGTGCCCCAGCCAGCCCCTCTGCAGCATGTTGAGCCAGGTCAGAGCAGTGCTGGGCTGGGAGGCTGACCACTAGGGGCAACCGTAGGGGTGTGCAGGGCCTGGGGCATATAAG
Organism: Crocodylus siamensis; assembly: GCF_052110815.1. NCBI lineage: Eukaryota > Metazoa > Chordata > Crocodylia > Crocodylidae > Crocodylus > Crocodylus siamensis. Next base: position 128,266,824 of record NC_143397.1, on the reverse strand, counting down.
CCTGTGTGGGGCATGTGCAGGGGAAAGGGAAGCGGGTGGCGAGCAACCAGAGCACAAAGCCAGTGGTATGTGAAATGGTGTGCCCTTGCCCTTGTCACGGGGCCCTCCAAAGTACAGGGCCTGGGGCGGTTGCCCTGATTTGCCGACCCCCCCCCTTTCCCAAGGGATGGCTGTGCTGACCACTCAGGCCCCCTGCCAACCAGGGCTTCTCTGACCCAGCTCAGTGTGCTGTGGTTCTAGGCACACATTCAGACAGCATGCCTGAGAGTAATAAACTCTGGCACATTGTGCACCAGAGTTCATTGTATTTCCTTAATTTCACATGTAGATGCACCCACTAAAAGCTAAATCATATTGTACTTTTATGTGTGAAAGCAATACTTACGTAAGCATGGAATTGCAATTTCTGGCACTAATGCACTTTTTAGATATTACTTCTGTTTATGGAGGACTAGAATCACCTAAGTGAATACAGAATCAAAACAGAAGAGGAAAAGAGCCCTCCTACCTTTTAGCCCAATAGCCTAAGGCACTGCCCAAAGTGTAGGCGACTAGGGTTCTAGGCTCCCTCACCTAGAGGTGATTTAGCCAGCCAGGAGGAAGATACTGGATGCTAGTAACATGAGAACAAACCAAAGAGTGTGGTTCAGTGAGAACAGGTAGCTGAAAGACATGGGCCCTGGCTTCTGTTCCTGGGCCTGGCAGCTGAAGAGGCAAAAACAGCTGCTTATTCAATGCAAGGATCAGAAAAGCCAGTGGGACAGGTGCCAGGGCCAGAAGCCGTGATGCCCCCCCTTCCAGGGTAACAACTGTCTCATTGAGCTGCCCTTCCTCTCCCAGTGTGTTCTCATCTTCCCAAGTCAGCTTCGAGAATGCTCTGGGCCAAGGCTATCCAACTTCTAAACGGCTAAGGGCTGAAAGCCCTGCAGGATGCACCCATGGGCCACATCAAAGTAAGCCACGGGCCTCACAGGCTGCACAGACATCCTGCTACTATATGTCCACATGGATCCTCCCCCCCTCCTCACTGCTGCACCATGCACCCAGGTCCACCCCCCCAGCAATGCACTGTGTAGCCCCAGGCTCACTGTCAGATATGCCATGCTGAGCTGCATCACCTGTCAGGCAGGAGCAGGCAGCAAAGGCTGGATGAGGGGGAGCCTGGACACCCAAGCTACGGTTACATCTGCAGCAGCAGCTGGGCAGGAGCCTGGGGGCCACACTGTAACCCCTCACGGGCCACATGTGGCCCAAAGGCCACCAGTTGGGCAACCCTGTTCTGGGTAATACACCATCTGGCCTGGTAGTTACAGTACTTTGCTGGGAAGCAGGAAACAGGTTCAAATCTCATCTGGAAGAGGGGTGTAGAGCTATATCTCCCTTCCTCCTCCCCCTGACAAGTGCCCTAACCATTAGGTTATCAAGCTAAAAGGTAGCTTCACCCACTGCTGAAACCCACTGGTCATGTTTTTTTCTGCAACTGAGGTTCTGACACTTACCTGGCATTGCGTGTTCACACAGCTGATCTTGTCCTCCTTGTCACCTATACAGCTGTAATGCATCCTTCAGAACATGCTCTCAGAAGGGAAGTACAGGGGATACCTAATGACATAGAACCCAAACTCTGTGCAAGTGCCCAAAACTGCAGTTATGCAGCTACATAAGTGCCATGTAGGATCAAGGCCAAAGTTTTCTGATTTGGCTCATTACCACTGTGCTTAGAGTGAAGTCTCTATTATAAGCAGTATAATTAGACAGAAACAAGGGGGGATTCTTAAGGATATTTATATACTCCCCTTTGGTGATTCTTCTAATATATAGTGTGATGGGCTAGCTGGCAGTGACTTAGCCCAAGGGTTTTAAAAGGGCAAAAGATGATTGGAGGGCTTGGGATTCCCTTTCCTCACCAATCAGGCCCCAAAGACTTACCTTCCATGTCCCCTGCTTGGCCCCTTGGGTCACCTGGAGGGGGATAAAAGGGGCAGCGTGGCTGACTCAAGAGAGACCAGCAAGGGACCACAAGAAAGGAGCTTCAAAGAGCTGGCAAGAGCTGGGCCAGCGAGGCGGGAGCACTTGCCCCAGAAGCACCTGAAGGAGTGGGCAGCAGTTGGACCCTCAGCAGTGCGGCATGCGGCTGGCAGGAGAGGCTCCCCACTGGGCTCCAGGATCCTCTAGGAGAGGCTGTGGCCAGCAGGAGAGGCTCCCCAGCTCCAGCAAGGATCTGAGCAGCGACCGGAAAGGTTCCCAGCCCTGTGTCCAGCTCCTCCAATAAGAGGCCAGGCAGCTCAATGTGAAGCCAGGGCTCCAGGAAGGTCAAGACTTCTTGCAGCTTGGAGCAGCATCAGTATTAGTGGTTGTGTGGTAGAGTTTCTGCCCACTATGTGGGTGAGCCAAGTTCAAGTCCCAGCTACCATGTGGGAGAGCTAAGTTCAAGTCCCAGCTGGGGTGAATGAAGTAACAGGGAGAAGTCCTTGCTGCAGTGAAGAGGTTGTTGTATTTTCCCTCTTTCCCCACCTTCAGGTACCTAGGCCCTATATTCCTTATTATTTGACATTTTGTATTTTGTGCCTTTTATATTTCAGTATTGTTTGTTCTGCTGTTTGTGTTTTATATTTTGTTAACCCTGTCTTTTGTCAATGATTGTAAGCATCTAACCTTTGTTGACTCCTACCCCCTTAAGGCATTGTAGTGTCCCCTATACCCTCTCGTTTATGCCTGTTATGTTCCCAGTATTGTTCTGTCATTAAAAGTATACGGTTAAGTCCCCAGTGGTGGTCTGGCTCTGCTCTACAGGGGGAGGAGTGTCCCTATACCTCCCACAGTGCTTGTGCACCTGCTTTGATCTCTTCAGTTGGAGAGAGGGTACCTCCTGGAGTACCACCCGGGTTACAATTGTTTTGCTCAGAACTAGGTGAAGTAACAGATGCCCTGACTTTGACTAGCAGGATACAGCTAATGGAACATGGCAAAAAGATATATTCAATTTATTAGGGTAACACGGCTAGCAAAATGAAGCCAGCCAATGGAATGAATACTGCAGAAGCAAAAGTACTTGAATACAAAGTAAAAAAAAAAAAGTTAGCCGAGTCATATTGTTCATGTTAGTCATATATAAGAAGGTATACATGCTTTAGACCCAGTAGCAATTACTTTCCCTCACCAAAAAAAGTATTTGAAAAGAAAAACAGTAATTTTGGTGTAAGTTGAACCATGGCCATTTTATTAATTTTTTTTCAGTTTTCAGCTTGCATTTAATGCAACCCAGACCTAGCACCTTTCAAGAGCCTTTTAATATGTTCTTCCTTCTGCAGTTCGTCCCCAGAAATATTAGTTTAATGAGTGAGAACAACAAATATTATGATCAGTTTCTGAAAAGACAGGTCATCCTGAGAAAAACATATTAACATCATTTCCTTTTAGACAGTTCCATCAGACTTCCCTCCCAGAAACCTCAGAACAGAGTCTATTTACCATTTGTTCACATAACAGCCTAAAAAGCTTGAGGGCACACTGCCCTGGGGTTCACCTTTATTGGACAAGTTCCTTTGGCTGCCTTGGAATGAGGCCACTGTCCAATCACGCTTTGCAAGGAGGTATAAAATGCACAGTTTGATCCCCAGAGCAGTGGTTCTTTTTCAGGGGACACCCTTCTGAAAGAAGCCCTCAAAAATGTAAAGCCAATAGAGAACTAGCATTTAGATACTTTCTACCTTAATAATGTAAGACAGCAATTATGAAGGAAGAGCAAAATACACAGAAACCACAGAATACACAGAAGCTCTATTAAGAAGTGTGATATCCTCATGCTATTGAAAATTTCATTTTAGAGAAAGAAAATCTTTTTAAAACTATCCTTAGAAATCGTACAGCCCCACTTCTGTCTCTGAAACCAATATAAATAGTCACCCTGCGTGGGAGAGAGCAAGAGTGCACCCCCCCTCCCCCCAGCCCCTTTACTTTTAACTCAGTCTCCCTACTCCCTGATACTTCTCCTCTTTTTTACTGTCACCTGAAAGTCTCGTTATAACATCCAATATATCCAGCCATTCCAGTTTGCCTAATTTATACATATAGGCTAGGGACAAACATTCAAAAAGCCTGAGCCTGAATTGATTCACTCTTTGCAGGTTAGTCCAAGATGCACAGCCTACACTGATTAATAACTGGACAGACATTCTCTGTTAAATCAGGAAATACATCCACATGCCTGCAGTGGCTCAAGTCAGAAGCTGGGGGGAGCTAGAGCATGCCTGCCAGCCACTGCCAAAGGGGAGGGAGGAGAGGCACCCTCCAAGGTTATCACCCCTCCCTGCTGGAGTGGAGGGGGCATAGCCAGGCACTAGCTAGTAAACGGACCTGTAAAACACAGCATACGCAACTTAGTCTAACTTAAAATGTAAACCAGGAAGACAAGAATTAGTTTTACTAATCCTGAGGGCAAGAGTCTTCTTACAGCCAGGCATTCAGAAAGCCTTTGTTTAGGTATTCCCACCTTTTACACATTCTGCTTTATAATGTACATGTAGCTCTCTGCATTCTTTACCTACATCTCCAGCACATGTGATGGTTGTCAGGTCTTTGCCAACACTTCCCACCTCTTAGTCTGATCCTGCAGCTCTTAGCTCTGGGCTCACAGGTGCAGGGCTTGGATCTATACGCAGGGGACTAGCTTGCCTTTCTTGGCATAAACTGGTTTGATCCAAATCAGTTAAGTCTGGTACTACATTCAACTACGTTTACCTCAAACCAGTTTTGGCTATTTTTCAAACTGGTTCATGTGCACTGAATGTCTGTTCTGTTACAGGTTTAAACCAGTTTCTGATCACTTGAACCGGTTTGTGTGTAATGCCTGTCCCTAGGCCCTGAACATCAAAGATCAATTTCAGTATGTTGTTAGAAATATTATTAAAAATGCATTATCAATAGCTGTTAGCTCCCATCAATAGTGTTGTCCTCTGAATAAGCACGGCTGCCAGCCCTCCTTGTCTCCTTAATGAGAGAGGGAAGGGGGGGGTTGGAAACTGAAGGAAAAACTCCAAGAGCTCTTTGTACTAAGGTATCACTCTCTCTTTGTTCTGCAAATTTACTATCTCTTTGTTACACTAAATCACACTTTCTTTCATGGCTCCCACAGTTCTTAGGCTAAGATAAGAGTAATTGCCATTTTAGCCTTCAGGTTGAATCTTGAGTAACCTTGGGTCCCTTCTAAGCACGCGCAATAACCTAATACATATTAAGCCTATCCGCCCTGCATACTTAAGTAGTTAATTATAATACACATGGGATGCATGATCTGACGTATTCTCATGCATGTTTGTATGAACCGGAAATGAGTTGTAAGAGTTCCTGTTTCTGTACACGTGCCAGAAGAGAGGGGATAAAAGCCTGCTAATGATTGTGCTAGGGGGCAGAGGGTTTTGATCTTTTGTCTTCTCCCTCTGACCCTATTTGCAAATATATACCTTTTGTCTCACCAACAATGTGTGCCTAAGGATTTGTTATTCAATGAGCCTCCAAAGAAACGAACCGTGATATTTACATCTGAATGTCTGTTCTGTTACAGGTTTAAACCAGTTTCTGATCACTTGAACCGGTTTGTGTGTAATGCCTGTCCCTAGGCCCTGAACATCAAAGATCAATTTCAGTATGTGATAGGATATTGCTATGGAATCAACTCTTATGCTTATAAATATGTGTTATGATGAGCTTTTGCTCCTTTTTCCATATAGTTTTTCCAGTTGTGCTCTACAACTTTGGCTTTACACAACTGAGGTTGTTTCACAGTCCAGCTGCCTCCAAAATACACTTTTGACTTCTTTCTTATCTACCTAGTAAAATTTTGGTTGCCCAAACAGGTTGTAGACATACTGATACATGCATCTTGGATAGGCAGCTGCATACCTTACCATAAATGGCTAAAGGGAACTGGTTACAAATTATTCAGATTGAAATGAGATAACTTGTACTGTTTGGAAAGTTTCAAACAACTAAGAAATTGATTAGAAACCACCCCACCAGGATCTGTTTGGTAGGTTATCCAGAAAGAAGAAGAGAAAAAAAAAAAAAATCAGGACATACATTCACATGCCTGCAGTGGCTCAAGCCAGAAGCTGGTGGGGGGAGCTAGAGCATGCCTGCCAGCCACTGCCAAAGGGGAGGGAGGAGAGACACCCTCCAAGCTTCTCTATCCATTGGCAGGTAATCACAGAAAGAAGAAAAAGGAAAGAGAGAGAAGTTCAGCACCCTGTTCAAATTCGCAGATGGCACTAAGACGTGGGGAGAAGTAGGCACACTAGAAGGGAGGAATAGGCTGCAATCGGACCTGGACAGGTTACGGGGTGAGCGGATAAGAACACGATGGGTTTCAACACTGACAAGTGCACGGTGATGCACCTGGGGAGGAAGAACCAGCAGCATACCTACAGGCTGGGGAACTCCCTTCTCATCAGTGCAGAGACAGAAAAAGATCTTGGAGTCATCATTGACGCCAAAATGAATATGTGCCGACAGTGTGGGGTCGTGGTCAGGAAGGCCAACTGCACCTTGTCATGCATCCACAGATGCATCTCAAGCAGGTCCAAGGAGGTGATCCTCCTCCTCTATGCGGCACTGGTCAGGCCACACTTGGAGTACTGCATCCAGTTCTGGGCGCTGCACTTCAGGAGGGATGTGGATGACATGGAGAGGGTCCAGAGGAGGGCCACTCACATGATCCCCGGTCAGCAGGGCAGGCCCTACGATGAGAAATTGAGGGACCTGAATCTGTTCAGTCTTCACAAGAGAAGGCTCAGGGGGTGGGATCTAGTGGCCATTTACAAACTAGTCAGAGGGGACCAACGGGCACTGGGGGGAGTCCCAGTTCCCCCGAGCACTACCAGGAGTGACGAGAAATAACAGTCACAAGCTGGCAGAGGATAGATTCAGGCTAGACATCAGGAGGCGCCACTTCACTGTCAGGGCGGCTAGGATCTGGAACCAACTTCCAAGAGAAGCGGTGCTGGCTCCTACCCTGGGGGTCTTTAAGAGGTGGCTGGATGAACACCTTGCTGGGGTCGTTTGATCCCAGCACTCTTTCCTCCCCATGCCAGGGGGTCGGACTTGATGATCTGCTCGGGTCCCTTCTGACCCTACCAGTTATGAAACTATGTAGTTAACAGACTATATTTTGAATCGCTCTTCCACGCTTCTAAATTGTTTCTTCAGATCTCCAGTTAGTCTAGATGCCTGGAGACTTATGCAACAACCAAATAGGAGGCTTTCCTCAGTCCTCCCACCTTTGCTGCAGAATGAAGCAAAAATCAAGTGAATGGGATAGTACTGATACTCTAAAATTGATTGCACAATAAGTTGTACTAAAACTAGTGCTGCTAGGATATCAAACCAAATTCCAGACAAGTACTCTTGAGAATCAAAAGCTGAAAACCCATCTGCCTCCCACAAGTCTGCACTATATAGTCCCAACAACAATAAAGAAACTGAATCAACTAAAGGCCATGAATTTTGAGTATGAGAAGAACTGATTCTTCCTGGGTGGATATAATTGGAAGCAGACCTACCTGCTTTTGCTTGCATATCCTGAAGGCAGATTTCTGCCACTCTTATTTGTAGAATAAAAGCTGCCACAACCTGGGTACCCCTGCTTTACCCCTGGTAGATTCTGGTACCAGAATCTACCCCTATTTTTATCAAGCCAGAAATACACATTAGAAAACACATTTTAGACTGTTTGTCCACCAAGCTTTTATTAACATTGATTTTTTCATCTGCTCATTTTGTTTAATTTAAAAAACATGAAAAAGCTGATATTTTAAATAGCAATGGCCTGATTTAGTCATTAAGGCAAAGAGTGACAAAAGGACTTAGGTGCCTAAAATGAGACCTGAATGTAATTTAGAGACCCAAAGTCCAAGCAGATGGCCTTCAAAAACATCTAAACTCTGCCACCCTTAAGTACCTTAGTGTTTACCAGGCAGATGACTTATACACCTAAAGTTCTACTTGCATTCACATCAAGAGACACTGTCCATCTCACACCTAAGGCATTATAGTATTTACAAACAAGGCGCCTAAATTCATCCAATATGTCTTGCTGTGAGCATACATTGAGCATTTAGTTCAGTGTAAAAAGCAGCCACCACAGACACACTAGTTCAAAAACAGCCCACCAGTTACCCATCAGCCATCACTTAAGAGCTTGGAGAATGAACTCAGAAAGTAAAGCACTCAGGTTTTATATCCTCCTCACCTTGAAGAATTTCAGGCCCTCCACCTCCAACCTCCTAGGTGAGAATGCCCTAATCATTAGCTACAGGCAAAGCGAGGCTGGGGACAGTCTTCACTTCTCATCTGTACTGCTTTGCTTCAAGAAGCAGCCATAACTATGTAAACAGTGATGCAGGCAGTATTTAGGAGTTATCTATGACATAGCAGTGGTCTTTGCATTATCCCAGGCCTTGGGGCAAGTCCAGATCCTTAGCGGTCATGTCTGGCAGGATCATCAGATCTGTGAAAATACTGGCAGGATTCTCTGAAGGACTATGCTGTAGCCAGATGAAAGCGTAAGAACTCTTGTTTTTCTTCCGTCTTCAAACCAGGTGGTCAATTTCTCATGTTGAATTTTTTTCTATGCAATCCTTGTGTTGTTTTGTCACTTTACTAATTGCTTGTGGTAAAACATGATCCCAAGGCAAGTGATATCAAAGCTAGCTTCTTTTATGGTGGTGAAGAGGGAACCTAGAGTTCTTTCACACAACTCAAGAGGTATCTACCCAGAGCTTGGAAAGATTCCCCTGCTACAGCTGTGGAGTCCAGTACAAAAGTGGTGGAGCTGAGGCTTGCAGGGATAAGAAGTTATCCCAGAGAAAACACTGGTCTGTTCCTTAAGACAAGCAGCAAGACAGTGGGGAAAAAACTTAGGGTTCTGTGGGCACCCCACAGATAGGCCTGTGAAAACTGCTGATGCATTTTGCATTAAACAGAGTTGCTATATAAAACAGAGAAACAATATTGGGAGCACAGTGCTCTCCCCCTGGGTCTATAAATCTTTCATTTGTCTTTGCAGAGTTTCAACAGAACAGATAGCGAGTGCTCCAACTCCTAGCTAGTCTGGCAGCTGGTGCTTAGAGCACTTCACAGTGACACTGACGATAAGGGCTTGAAATCCCTTGGGCTGAGGAGGGCATAAAACAGTTCTGCTGAGATAAATGAGAGATCCATATGCTTTAAGGACCAAAGATTGGGTATAAACAACTGCATCAGAGATGGCCTTGGCACCTAAATGCAGGAGGGAATTTAGGGCTACAAATCCTAATCTCTCAAAGGCTGCTGATGTAAGGGTTGAGTGAGGCATAGGCAGTCAGTCCAAATTGATCACACTAAATCAAGGCTTTACCAGAGCACAAGTCAAGGTCAATACTGGGTGTCAACCCTCACTCAGGATAGAAAGCCAAGGGTTGAGATGAGGCTGTGGTCAGGGCAAACAGTTGATCCAGGCCAGGAGGTCCAAGGCAGGAGTAATCAGGAAGGTCCTAATCAGTGGTTCAGAGCAGGGAATTGAGTTTAGAAGTTCCAAGCAGGCTAGAGGCACAGCAACACAATCTGCTACCCAGGCAGCCTGCTGCCATCTGGTCTGACTTCATATAGGCCAGTATGAACAGGGCCCTCTTCCTGAGGGGCTGACTCAGCCTAATTTCCTGAGGCCTCAGACTGGATTTGTCCCAACTGGGCCTCATCTTGTTACACCTGTGTTCTGAAGAGGCAAGCTATCACACGCATCCTTCTTTTCAACTTCTCTTCTCTTCATATTGGCTAATTTAAACATCCCCCCGAAGTCTTCCCCATACACTGGGTAAGGTCCATGGACACCTAAGTCATGAGTGCAAATTCCACTAGAGAGAGGGAAGAGTGGGCAAGCACCTAAATCTCTTTATGAATCAGAGCCTATATATTTTTTAATCAAGTGTTAAGAGGATCCAGAATATAAAACCAGTCAGTCACTTCCATCCCAAATTTGAAAGGGCCAAATGCAGGAACAGATGCATTGCTAGCCAGAAAATAAAGTATCTTGATTCCTGCCTTTATTTTAGACACTCAGCTTCCAAGTTATTAAAAGCCAGACTCAGAAAATATATATATGGTGTCGGCTATTTTGCGTGGGTTTAAAGTTGTATTTGCTTTATGAGTAAGATGCAATAATACATATGTTTACATAAAAAATACTTCAGTTTGCCATTTAGATTAACTTCTTGCCAAACTAGTATAAAAACGGAAATGTACAAGGCATCATCACAGGAATGAATTCCACTGTTTTACGTCTGCTGTATGCAGGTATTTCTCTCTTTTTTGGCAACAGTAACTAAAGAGAATGCTTTATAGTCCTAGACCTAACCACTCGGATTCAATTTAGCCTTTCTGGACAGCCTTGGAGAGTTGAATTCTGTACATCAGTCAGTATATATGCAGAACAGCACAACAAAAGTAGCCATATGAGTTTCGTCACATTGGCCCATTAACATGCCTCCCCCAGGTGCTGGAGGTACAGCCACTGGGGTAAAGAGGGATCAGTTCAGTTCAGTCTGTGCTCATCCCGGCTTCTGTCTCCATTTTTTGGAATGCCAAAGAGGGTGTCAGTTAGGGCAGCAATGCAGACTCATGCCATCAATGAGACTGGAATGAAACCACCAAATGCAAAACAGCCATCACAGGGGTACAGCTTTCAGAGTAACGCTATGTGGAGAAAGGCAATATCCATTTCACAGGACCTTCCACTATCTGATTCCCTACCAAACTGGAATGAAAATTTAAAAATCAAGGCTCTTTGTGAAAAAGAATGGAGCTTTGGCACAATTTACCTCGTGCACAACTCTGGACCTCCAGGCACCCAAACCACTGAGGTCTTCAGCTCAGAGACACTGTACCTAGTAGGTTGCCCTGTACCCTAGAAACTCCAGCTGCTAAGGCATCATCAGCTTGTGAGATTGCACTCCCAGGGCTTTTAGGCTCTCTCATATGTCACCTAGCAGGTCCATATTAAGTCAGGAAAGTCTGCTCCACAGTAGCCTGCCTGTCAAGCTGTGGAAAAAAAACAGGCAGCCTGGGGAAGAAACCGGGGCTCTCAGACTTTTGGTTCATGCCTGCCAGGTGAGCTGCAGAGGAACCAGGAAGGTATCCAACAGAAGCTGATATAGGTTCTACCATAACTTTTGTCAAAATTGTACTGTTACAGCAAAAGATTTAGGATTTTTGATAACGTGGTGTTCTCTAATAAAAGAGGACCGACCCCCTTCCATCAGAAAATTTCCAACCAGTGCTCTTCTTTCAGATCTACCAACTGTATTTGACTTCGTGACTTATAATCTGCCACATCTGCTCCCTGTAAATTGGTGTATAAGGCATCTAGTACCACAACCCTAGGGTTTCTTGAACAAAACTGAAGAGACAACATAACATCTTTAATTCTCTGAAATAAAAAATAATGCATTATCATATACCACACACATTAATATTATGTAATTGCATGGAGGTGAAGGCCACCAGGGGGCCTTATGTAACTGGTATTATGTAAACATATTGTGCTATGTTATATTAAAACAATTGAAAAAGCTGGTGTGGCTTGGTAGGGAGGGTGCAGAGATAAAGGAAGCTCTTTTCTACAATAATAACTGAAGACCATCCTCAACTTTTTTTCAGAGCAATTAGTTCAGAGATGTCAAAACATGTAACTGGGCTGTATGACAAATTGCAGTGTGAGTGCTGTTGCATTTGCCAATGACCTCGCAAACTTGGCCCCAAGGTTTCTAATGTTCTAACCGTCATGTCATTTGTTCAGTGACACAGATTTTTACAAGACATTTTATTAAAGGTGAAATGACAGATAAATGCCCCCCCTACACACACTTTGGTTCTTTAAAAAAAAAAAATAAAGCCTGAATTGATGATATATTGGTATAAGAAAGAACGATCTGTTTTTTCAACAAATCATATCATATCAGTATGTTATATATACAGACCCCAATTCAAACCCTTCTTCAGAATTGTCAATACATTAATACTCTGACAGTCTCAGTTGAACAATTTAGAAGTAAAACATCTTTACATTCAAGTTACCCTATAATGTCATAAATATATGAAAACATAAAAACAGAAACAATTAATCAGAGCTGAGGATAGTCTGGAGCCCTGCTGCAGCCTCATACGTTACATATTTTTTCTGCTGTGATCTCACTAGCAATGCATCACTGTTTTTTACCACTTTGAGCACTGATCCTACACTCAGCAGCTGTGTTTGTTTACAGGGCTAGAAATTAACACAGAACAAATGGACTCCATCCAATAGATTTTTTTGGCATTTTCCACTACACTTTACAATATATTGGTCCTCATAGTCCAATTATACATTTGCCACTGACGCTAGCCAAAAGGAGTGGATAAGCAAAGACGGTGCTCACTGGTACCACATGGGGAAGCTTTTTTATTGCTCCAAATGCAGACTCATTAATTACTAAACCTGGTCTAGTCATTTGCAGTTAGAAAAGGCCATTGCTGTATTGTCCATCCTAGATTTTTGTTCACCACAGACATAAAGAATGTCATCATAACCCATCTCGCCATTTGCACTGTGCCAGTCTAGTAAAAGTGATGAAATCCAGTTATGTTTTATAGTTAAAAGGACCTGCCAGTGCCCTTCACACATGTAACAGCTCCAATTCTAAAAAAGCATAAACCAAAAAACTTTCAGGCTGCATCTGACATGCTGTTCCCAAAATAATTCTCCATTTATATCCAAGTATGTTTTTTTTCAATAGATATGTAAAATGCACACATGCCAACCAACAACCCCATCCCACCACGGGAACTTCTATCTATGTATTTACATAGGTTTTCTCCAAGGATCTCCAATTTGCACTCTGTAAAACAGTGAAAAAGACTGTTTTCTTAGGAAAAAAAAAATCGAGAGGAGTTACTGGTTTTCACATCTTTGAGAGCAGGAAAATATAATCAAATAGCCAAGCCACTATCTCCACATACAGTTAAGGTAAATATATTTTAAAATGTTTGTCAAATTTACTCAAAGTATTTTTGCAAGCAATTCCTATTTATGCGACAAGTTACACAACAGATAAACACAGTGTGCATTAAGTTATAGTTTTACAGGCTGTTTATGTTTTCCAAGCTGTTAAAAATACTCCAGTTTCCCTCTTGTAAATTGTATTGTGCAGAAACTACTAAACAGGCTCTGGACAGCTGTAGGATTTTGGTAGTCAAGCAGTTTTTCCAGACAAATATACAAGACTCTCCACTAGTTCATTACTAGAACCTAATCAAATACCTATTTGGTATGGAAAAACAAAGTTAATACTGACCTTTTTAGATTCATCACTTATTTGAGGACTGCAAACACAGGTTCTCAGGAGCAGTTACGGGATATTTAGTTCCATTTGAAGTGTGTTGCTATTTTTTAACTTTGTTTCATACAATGAGGGGCATATTTATCCAATAATTTCAAATAATACCGATTCCAATGTCCTGACATTACAAGACACATGGTGAACCCTGTCAAAGTAATATATTACACTTTTCTGTGTAATTATGTTATGTTGGAGCAGAGTGTTGGAAAACTTAGTATAATCATTAGCTGAGTGCTGAATGTTTTGATTGTCAGACAGGTTGTATATGATGCAAATATATGACTCAGAAATGATTTCACATAAACATTTTGGTAACAGTAATCTGACTCATAACCTCCAACATAGAAAATAACAAGCTTCACAAAACATCTGGGTACTACAAGCAATTCAAACTTGTAATAACTCTTAAGAAGTCTTGTACAGCACAGAGAATGAAGATTTTTGCTCTTCACAGCCCCAGTCCTGAGAGAAACTGAAAACTGAACCTCTAAATGACCCAAACCTCTCAGGAACGGGGCACAGGCTCTCAGACCCCCCACAGGACCTATGACAATTTACACCAACTGATGATCTGCCCTTAGGCCATTACTTGGATTGTATCCACACTTAACAGCAATAAAATACATCGTTCAAGGTTCGATATTATTCTCTACTAAGAGTTTTATTGTTTCAAGTAAGATAAAATGAATAATTCACCTTCTGTTCATTTTCTCATTCAAGGTGGACGTTTACCCTTACAATTCCTTTCTAAAGACAAACGTAGTGTCTTGAATGACAGCTGGGATTAACTGTACATTTTTTTGAGAGGTTTGTGGTGTTTATTCTGGAAAGTGCCATGAATTAATGAATTATCTCTTCAGGTTTTCTTGAATCAGAACTGCCAGCTCTGCAAACTTCTGCCAGGAGCAACAAAATGTTTTTGGGACCCCATAAAATTGTTTTTACTGAGAGAGATGATAATGAAAGTAAATCGGACAGCCCCAATTCCAGTAGTTCTTGCAATATAAAGGAAGTATTATACTGACTGCAGTCATTATGCTACATTTCATTCAAAATCTTTTAACATAAAAATTAACAATCAACATATTCAGCAGTGTCCATGCTTCTTTGAACATGGACACAACTTTCGCTTCATCAGAAGTTACCAACACCTTCAATGGACAGGACATGCAACCTCTTACTCAGAGTTTCACTGATACCATACTTACCACATACACATTTCCACACCCCCCCCCAAAAAAAAAAAAAAAAATCAGCCCTCCAAAACTGGTGCATATCTTACCTAGAGAAGGTAATTTTCTTGCCCAGAATAGAAGCAGGGGACTACAAGCATGAAGACACTGTGCTTCAAGAGGGCTGCAAGCTTTTTGTTCCCCTCCCAGCCTGCAAACAGAAGGGATGTATATCTAGTGTTAACTTTTTCACAGCCACTCTTAAATTGGAATCGTTTTTTGGCTGAGCAGCTGCGAAAGGGTTAACATTGGACTGGGCCCCTCCTGCTTGCTGGCAGGGACAGAGAAGCTGGAGGCCATCTTGTAGAACAGTGTCTTCATGAAAACTGTCAGCTCTAGGCCATGACTGGCCAAATCTTTTTTTCTATATCCTGTCTTCCAAACACAAGGTGCCTATTTTATTTGGGGGTGTGTGGAATGCAAGAATGATCTTTTCAACTTCCTAATTGAGCTTTTCTTAAAGGTCAAGCTACTGTCTCTTATAGAAAGTTACATTTTAACAAAAATGCAAAAAACAGGCCAGGTGGGAATTACAGTTTAGTAATTTCATATCAGGAACAGAGCCACATTTTAGGTCTCTACACACTAATATGCACCAAGACTTCCATCAACAACAGGAAGAGCATAGAGCAGAAGCTGCTGATCCTGCAACTGAAATACATCTGTAGACTGTGCCGGGGACAGATTTTCCTACGGGATGTATGGAATGCAGATGTGAGACACCATATAAAAATCATAGTACTCACTGTTACCAGGTTTTCCTGAAAAGTAAGACTCCCTATTGTTTGTATTAGAGTAGCAACTAGAGCTCCCAACAAAGGCCAGGGCTCTACTGTGCCAGGCAGCTCATGAGCTGGTAGATAAAATAAGGCAGCTTCCTTGAAACTCTATCACCACTAGTTTATAAGAATCTATACTACTGTGGGGTTTTATTTTTAATTTTAAAGACCTACAGACCACAGTAGCTTATTATAAAAACCTGGCACTTTCAGCAAGTAGAAATAATCAGACATAGACAATTGATATTCCATCTGTGCCCCAGTAGCATCATACCTGAGGACTAAAGTCCTCTTAAGAAACCCTTCACTCCTATTAAGCAAATAAGCTTCCATTTTCAGGTAGATCCAAAATATAGCTCTAATGCAGAGTGGCAGTACAGTGTATACATTCTGCAATAATGCCAACAAGTTTTAGCCTTCTCAGCTCTAAGAATAAATCTATTGAGAATTCTTTGGAGGGTTTTAAATCACTTTCCAATTAAGTAACATCAGGACGGGAAGGTAGGCTGATTTTGTTGAATAAGATTCCACTATTCCACTGGCTCTTCAGTGCTTGTAAGTATTTTGGATTCGTGCCCAATACAGTAATGGGGAATGTAGTTAGGTGCTTCAAACAGAGGACCAAAAGTTAGGATTTCTGGGTTTCCCCCAACTTTGGATGATCTCTTACAAGTGATGAATTCAATGCCTCTGTTTAACCATTTGGAAAATGAGTATAATAGGTATTTACTTTCCTCAAAGCATATTGTGAGGCTTACACATTTATGAAGTGCTTTGAGAACCTTGGATGAAGGACTAAGTAATATCTTTACATTTTCTAATAAGTACTAAACATTCCACATACCACAGAGTGGAACATTTTGGACTAGATGGCTGTTACAGTCATTAGAGAGTAAAAACCATTGCACACACGAGACAAAATATAGACATCTTTAAATGCTACTTTTCCCTTATAAGCATGTATTTTCTTGCTGGCTAACCCCCAGAGTATGTTAAATAGTAACCTCCTTATATGTGGCAGCTTTTTCACCTTCCTTTTTGTCTGTTCACCCTCTACGTCTTAATTTTGAAGGGAGGAAAATTTGAAATGGGAAGCCAAGGGTCACAATCACTGATGCTTGCAGAACATAAAGGAAATTTTGGCAGGACACACATGTTTATCCTTTTCATATGCTGTTTAAAATTATTTTTATAAACAAATCATTATCTGATATAGCCACTGCTTAGTTCCTCTCCCATGTCAAAAACTTTTGATGTTATAATAATTAACTCAATCCATAGCTCTGCATTCTGGAAATTGGTTATGGGGATATGGAGAGACTGGGGGCTTGTGAACAAGAAAAAAAAATGCCTTTTTTGCAAGCAAGGCTGTTAGTTTTTCAGACTTCATCATTTAAAATTAGGCACTCAGCTGCTTTATCTGGGGAGCAAATGTGGGTTCAGGTATTATATACTAGCTTTGTAGTATAAACTGCTGATTAGCATGTCCAGCTCAAAGTTTGGAACCGGGTTTGTGGTACTTTGCATGAAATCATAAGCAGACCAGGTATGTAATATAACCACACTTGATGATCTTAAGCAGGAGTTGGTAACGGATTGCCTGTGAGGCTGCATCTGGCCTACAGAGCTGGAGGGCTTTGTCTGTGTTTGTGGCCATGCCAGGTCCAGGTAGCAAAAAACTGTACTGGGGCCTGATAGCTGGAAGCTGCACTTGTGACACTGCTGCTTCCCCAGTCCCCCACTCCCTGGCAGCAGTGTGGGTGCAGCTTCTACCTGAGGGCAGGGAACTACACCACAGCTGGGAAGAAGCATGGAGCAGAGCAGCAGGGAGAAGCAGCAACAGCAAAGATGGAGTTTCCAGCTGCTTAGCCCCAGGGCAGCTCCCCATCAGCCGAAAGCTGTGCCCACAGTGCAGCCAGGGAGCAAGGGGCTGGAGAAGCTTTTGGCACAGGCACAGCTCCCACTTGCCTGTACCCAGTGCGGGTGCAAACAAAGCCCCCTGCTGCTGATGCATCATTATAGTAACCCAGCCTACATCAAACTGAAACTGGATTGTTCCAGCCCACAGCTTGGTAAAGGGCCCAGCCTTCACTCTTAGGCATTACTAATTCAGTTTTTCCAAGTCCAGCCTAAAAAAGGATGCTTAAAGATATGAACACATATCTTGTACTGGGGTACAAATATAGAACTGGGATTGAAAATTCTATTTTTCCCCATGCTTAATGTAAGGTATACATTAAAAAGGCTCTCTTCCATGCTCTGTGCTTAGCATTCTTTGCTGCTGTACAAAAGTCGCAGAGATTTGATCTATTTTCCTCCACTGTTCAACAAGGACTGGGACCATCACTATGACACCAAGCTAAGTTCCTCATACTGCTCCTCAGCTGCGTAGGGACTGTACAAGACATCCTGTTTAAGGTCCCGTAGGAAGCTTTATTGAGCCCTCCTCATTCAAGAGCTGTCACTAATGTAAGGGCTGGAGGAAGAAGTTGTTCATTCCTGAGCTCCTTCAACACTCAAAATTTGTGAAGTGAAATCTTAAGCTTCTCACCTCTGAGATGAATTTGACTGATCCTGTCAAATTTCAATGGGATTAAAACAGCAATTGTTTCCACATTCCAAGACCCAGTTCCTGCTGCATGCCTGATATACTGAACTCTGACTATAATAATTGTTCAGTTCTGCACAAATTTTATAACGCAGTTTTACAAAGACCCAGGAGATGGCATTTTTACATCTTGCATGTTTACTACATTTGGACAATTTCAGTCATATTTAAGCAGGCTCCTTGGAGTGGCTGCACATGATTTTCTTCTCCTGGATTCATCTTTCAAATGGCCTGGAAACTCAAGGGATTAACTTTCTGGAGAGAGAGAGAATGATGCAATAATGCACCTCTGTTTCAGAAAAACTTGAGAACTTTTCTCCAACACCTCTTTGCTCATGGGCATGAATATCACAACCTTCCTATAAGCTTTAATCTGTTTTCATTTTTTAAATGCTCGTTGTTGCCTAGTGCAGAGCTAAGTGGCTTTGCTTCAATAGACATTATGTCACCCTTTAGCCCTTATGTAAACAGAGTGTCTAACACCTTTACAGTATATGCAAGGCAAGTGTAATGCAAAAACTGACAAGATAAGTATACTGTATGTGCACCTGCATAAAGAAGTATACTTCTAACATGGCCACTTAGGTTGTAGGCATTTAAAAACAGACACTTAAAAAAATTGTAACTCCCGCTTGATAAAAGCACAGGTTTAACTTGATTAAATATATCATATTTCCATCAACACTGTTGATAACTGATTGTTTTACAGTAAAGTGGCAAAATGAACCATTATAAAGGATCATTATACAATACATCTTTGGAGTACCATTTAACTAACTTTCACCTTTAGTACTGGGGAAATTTGGTGTTGCAACACAAAAGTTCGCATTATCTTGATTAATTTTTAAAGCCACATACTGAACATATTTCACATACTGTACTTTTGTATCCATTTTTAAAAATGGAAAGTATTGGTTCACCTATAATCTGAGTTTATAAGGAGCCAGCTGTTCCAGATTTTGGTTATAGTGAGTATTAGTACACAACATCAGGTGATATCACTGGATGTTTTAAAGAGGAAAGTTCATAGCAAAGTGGTTATGTATTCTTGTGATTAACGGCACATTGGATCAAAACAGTCATGTCTAGCTTTTAAAATGCAGCTACTGTTTCAATCTGCAGAACACTTAGGCTCTGTCTATCCTAGCCTCCTCTTTGCCAAAAAATTCCACGCTGTTTCGACCACTGTTTCTATCACTGCCAGCCAGGATGAGCAGCACTCTAATGTAGAAAGGGCTCCAGGCAGCTGCTGACATGTCAGCCATGATGCTGATTAACCTTGTTCAAAGCAGGTCTAGACAACATGGGATTAAAACACTGTGGCTGCCAGCACCTTGTGTACTTAGTCCTCCCACCATTCCTGCTACTAATGAGGCCAAATTAAATGAGGTTAGAGCTGTAACTCAGCCTCTTTCATGGAATTGCTTAGAGATACTCAAACAGTAGGAGGATCCCAACAGGTAACTAGAACTCTGCGATGGGCCGGCTTCAGGGATGATGCTCAAGGGCAACCAGCACGGTTTCATTAGGGGCACGTCACGTCAAACCAACCTGATTGGTTCTAAGAGGGGCAGGACGCAGGACCCAGTCCTATCACCAGCATTGCCTACTGGTTAGCTTAAGTATCTCCCTCGTCGTCTTCTCATTTCTCTCTCTGTCAATCTTATTCTCAACTCTTTTTAGGTCTTGCTTAGGATTAAGTGCCTCAGTTGGGACTGTAGATTCTGCTACAACAAACAGGCTCCAGAAGCTAGATCTCAGAATGGCTATAGCTGATAGGCTCCAGTGGATTTCAGATCAGGGACGTAAGAAGTCAACAGGAATCTTTCCCATGAGTGCAATGGGTTTTTGATTCAGGCCACACGTTTAGAGTTCTTGAAAGTGGATCTTATGCATTTCTTAAAAGTCCCTCTCAAATTTGTGTCTCACAAGCAAACAGCTTTAAATGCACAGTGAACAGGCCTATTAAGTAACAAGATGCTTACATATCTGGAGCTAGACTGTTCTCAGTGGTGGCAGATGACAGAACAGGGAGCAATGGTCTCAAGTTGC
This sequence comes from Crocodylus siamensis, assembly GCF_052110815.1. NCBI lineage: Eukaryota > Metazoa > Chordata > Crocodylia > Crocodylidae > Crocodylus > Crocodylus siamensis. The sequence goes on along the minus strand of NC_143397.1, from coordinate 128,246,747 downwards.
AGCAAGGGAGGTTTAAGTTGGATATCAGGAAACACTTTCTCACTAGGAGGGTGGTGAAGCACTGGAAGGGTTACCTAGAGAGGTGGTAGAATCTCCATCCTTGGAGGTTAAGGCCTGGCTCAACAAAGTCCTAGCTGGAATGAACTTGTTGAGGATGGTCCTGCTCCAGCAGTCCCTTCCAACCCTAATTTTCTATGATACTATGCTTCTGTATTACACAAGCTGAATTTTAAAAGGGGAATGAGTACTCTCGCAGAAATCACACCCCCCCCAAACACACACACACACACGCGCGCCTCTCTCCATTTACATTTTGATTCTGGAGACATTCCTGAATAAGAGGAGAGATAAGGCAAGCAAAACACAGTTATCAAAATGTCAAGAGTCTGGTTTTGAGAACTAAAAGCCACATATCTGTGCGATGACACCTTAGGCCACATCCAGACAAGCACAGCTGTGCAGGATGTGGTACCACAAACACATACACTGCACCACATACTACACATGATAAGTTCTCCACGCTGCAAGGGAGTGCTGCCCTTGCACGTGCTGCTCCGTGTTTTTTTCCCCCCACAGATTTGTTTTTTTTTTGACTCCTGGATATCCAAAAATAAAAAAAAGCAGAGCAGTGTATGCAGAGGCAGCACACACTGCTCAAAGGTGGAGCTGGACCACCTAGAGCTGTGCTGCAGCTGCTGGCCAGGCTCTGCACGGCAGAATCACTGCTGCTGCAGCCCCAGGAGGCTCTGAGGACCCAAGGTAAGGCTACTGGGGCCAGCTCAGTGCTGGCCCCAGCCTCCCCTACCCCACCTGAGGTAACTTGCCACGCTCTAAAGCATGCGTGGCATGGGCATTCCACGGTCATCTGGACGTACCCTTAATGTTTTGGCACCAGTCAAAATGTAGAACACAGCCTATGAATGTTAGCCTGTGAATGGGCAAACCAGATTTTTTTGAATAAAAATTCTAAAGTAACAAGAAAGTAGTAAGGGTTTTTCTGGTAACCTCTTTTATTGAACCAAGTGTACTGTTGGGAGAGATGTTAGATAAGTTTCCAGGCACAAAGTGCCTCTACTTTGGGTCTTAGACCACATTGTTCTCAAAAGTTTGTCTAACATCTTCTCCAACAAGAGTTATATAGTTGATCCAATAAAAGATAATACCAAAAAAGTCTTTGCTTCTCACATATTCCCCGAGCCATCATGGCTATACCACTTCACCCCTTCTACAATATTGTGTCGGCTTCTGTGAAGAAGTACCTGCAGCAGTGAATACTAAAACCAAAAACACAATACTTCTCTGCAGTTGTCTAGCTGACTTGTTTCAAAATTATTACTTTCCTCCATCTCCCCTCAGCTAGCTGCCATTTCCATAAAGACTTGGAGTTAGATCCTCCAATCCTAAAACTCAGTAGAATCAGCACTGGAAATTATCCTTCCAAGCTACAAACCAGGAAAGCCTACCACATTGAACCAATACTTTGAGGCAATTAAAAGCTAAATCATAACAAGCCCTGTTTCCTGTCATCCAGCAAGAACATTTCAGAGGCAACTTAATAAAGGACAGGATCATTCTAACTTGCAGCGGAAAATAAATGCCAGCAATTCAGGAACCTTAGCCCAAATCTTGCCAAAGTAGAGTTGGAAGGGGAATCTCAACTGGAAACAGCTCCACTTCAAATCGATAGCCAGATATTAGAGGTCAGCAGTGGTATGGTTACCGCAGCTGTAGACAAAGGTAGGAGCTGAGAACACTCTTTTAATGAGAGTAGCCTATGTCAGTATGCAAGTAAAGATCTACCAGGTACCGTTTACAGTTGGTCAAAACTATGTAGCACACTGGTGCTCAAACTTTCTGCCCAGTTGGCTAGATGTGCAGTGCCTGGTTCATCTGTGGGCTGGATCCAGCCCGTAGTCCCAATCTGGCACCCAAGGTGAGTGCAGTGGGACCCATCTGGCTGTGTAGGTAGTTAGGGGAAGGAGGGGGGGGAGAAGTAGCCCAGATCTGATCCAGCCACACAGGGGAAGAGGACTTAGCCTAGCCCCACAGAGGGGAATGGGTACAACCCAGCCCCGTGGGAGGAAGGGAGTGTGACGTGACCCCAAATAAGTCATGAAAAGGGAGGGGGCATAACACAGGCCTGCAGGCAGAAGGGGGTATGGTCCAGTCCCAACCCAAACACACAAAGGGAAGAGGGCATGGCCTAGCTCCAATGCATCACACCAGAATTGGGAATTTGGCAGCAGAGAGGGTGATGGTATTAATTGCCACTCCTGCTGCCAAATTTCCCAACCTGTGGGAAGCCCCACAGGACTGATGCCATGGTTCTAAAGGCCACATCTGGCCCATGGGCCAGAGGTTGAGCACCCTTGATGTAACATACTTCATAGCTTTTATGAGCTCAATAGAAATTGCTGTCTTGCAAATGGCTCTTTTCTGTGGCAGCTCCTTACTTCAGCTCTGAACAATCGACAAACATAGACAAGACTTGAGAAACATCACAGGCAATTTGCTCAGGTAGTTCTAGATGCACAAAATTTTGTGGTCGGCTCTTACACAACTCCATTATTATAATCAAATATAAGTGCTGTTTGTTTGTAGATGAATTCTACTCAAATAATGGTTACTGTATAACTACTGGGAAATCATAGGAATCAACAATGGAGTTACGTTCTCTCTTAATGAATGTGTACTTTCTTCTAACACTATAAACTGTACAAGTCAATAATGGGGCACTAATCCCGTCTCCATCATGTGGCTAATCTACTCCCTCATTTCCCTCACGCACATTGGAAGCTATTTTTTTTTAAAAGTGTAAACCAAATAAAGGAATGTGCACTTTGAATGGATCCCAGAACCCCCAACAAAGACTTGCACTTGTATAAATCATTGTGCAGGTCCCCACAGCAGTGAGTTATCTGCAGAGCCAGTATGCTTTAGTTCAGCGGTGGCCAGCAGGGGTGGCCAACCTGTGGCATGTGCACTACAAGTAGCACAGACAGCTTGTGTGTGTGGCACATAGCAGATCAGAGAGGGGGCAGATGGCACAGCAGCAGATAGGGCAGGAATCAGACAACAGCAACAAATCGGGCAGGTGAAGAGGATCAATGTAGCACTTGGGAAGAGTGAGGGGCTAATATGTGGCACATCTGCCAAAAAGGTTAGTCACCTCCATAGCTTTAAATCAAGGTATCCCTGATAAATATGGCCAGAAATTCTTCAATTCTTCAACCAGACATTTTTCACTAAAACCTCCAATTTACCAAACCAACTTTTTACCCGGGGGGGGGGGGAGTGAGCTTTGACAGGTTTTTTTGGTATTTGTGTTTTTTGGTTTGTTTGGTTTTTTTACTTGAAAAGATTTGAATTTCATGTTCTATATTTGCATGAAACTCATTTTGGTTTTCTACTTAAAAATGTAATTATGCAATAAAAAACTTTTGTGACTGAATTGAAACGGTTCATAACCAACAAAATGTTTTGATTGGCCTGAACCAAAATACTCAGTTATTCATGGAGATTCCCACCCCTCTCCCCTTTAAGATTTCAATTTTTGAGCCCAAAACAAGAGAAAAAAAGATGTTCAGAAAGCTCAAAAATTTTCTCAGGATGGGAAAAGCATTTCCCTCCCTTTTCTAGTCTCTCACAAGTTTCAGCTTTAAAGGGCATATTCAAGGCACAGTCCACACATGGAATACTCCACAAGGCATTTTAACGAAGCTGGTCCCAAGTATTTTAACAGCACAAACCCTAGAACCAACAGTTCTGAGAGCGTTTCCACTGTGCTTATCTAGACCCTGTGCAGCTCTTATTACAGGACATAAAAATCTATTCCATTTTTTTTTCCACTGACAAGTACAAGTTGAAGATGGCCACAGGCCATCACAAAGCCATCATCCACTTCAGCTTGTACTTCAGGTATTTTCTTAAATTTTAGCTCTACTGCTTGAAAACTGTGGACCTGCCATGATTTCCTCTTGCTACACAACACTGAGAGATAACCTAGCATGTATCCATCACAATATTTATTTGCAAGTTCTGAACATCCTTCAGAACTAGTTTTGAAGAGAAACCCTTCTTCAGCCACTTTGATTTTTGTAATTAAAAGTCAATGAAGACATTCTCCAGCCCTGCCTGACCTATTATGGACTTATTCCTTCAGTGGAAAGGCACAGTGAATGCCCTTTCTGTCTAGAGGAAGAGTTACAATGAAAAGTCCCAAACTGAGGGAAGTACAGCCAAAACCACAAAAGTGATCTTGTACATATCCCTGAATCAGGGTAAACATCTGCCTTGAAAGAATCTAAAGGATCATCTGCAATGTGCACCCTACCTACTTAATACACAATGGAGCCTAGTGGCCAATAGTAAAAGAAAGGGAGGACAGAAGAAGAAAACTGAGCATATTGACACAGATTACCTTGGCAGTAGGACCCTCAGTGTTGGCCACCACAATTCAAATACTTATACTGTCAACCACTCCAGCACAAGGACAGACAGACTCTGACTTGCTTCTTCAGCACTCATGTCATCATCACTGGGGCCGTATTGGTACCTCAGCAAAAGAGCAACGCCAGGAAGAAGAGACAAACCAAGACAAGACAATTCTGGATGCCAAAAGAATGGGGGGAAGCCATCACATCTCCAAGGACACCTTGCCCAAGTCCTTTGCCAAAAGAGTGGCACAAAGTAAGCCAATAGGGCTAAAACAGGCATGAAGGATGCTCCAGGCACTATAGCTGCACTGTTATGGGAAGAAAACACACCTTCCTGGAATTGCTGGGACATTCTCACTATCGGTGTAGTGCTGAAATCTGGAGCCAAGAAGTCAGCCCCATAGTGCTGCTATTCTAAGTATTACTCTTCAGCACTGGTTTTGGATTACACCTTGCCTTGGCATCAAGCAGGGATCTTTCCCCACTCCCTTCTGAGGGGGGCATTTGAGTTGGTACTAGGAGTCCCTCTTTCAGGGCACCACTACAAAGATAATGCAAGTTGCATCACATTGACTAGTTCTAACCAGGTCCGTACTTTACATGGCCTTGGTCATACTGAGGAGTGTCACCTTAGGTTTCCCACAGCAGATTCACCCTCCTTCTGCTCTAGAAAGAGGAGGTGGGAAGGGTGTTCCCTCAAAGTATTGTTACCCAGGTTCCAACAGTAGAGCTAGAGATCAGCACCCAAGAACTGGGAGCCATGGAAGAACAGCATCATATCCAGCCACTGGATTCACTTTGCTCTTTCCACCACAAGAGACACACCACCATCCCCTCCCCTGCCAGTTGATGCTTTTAAATAGGCTGTTAAGTTTCTTGGACCACTGACAGATTCTGACAGCTTTACCTCCACACAACACAGAGTTGCATGTGAATATACTAAAACCCAGAGCTATCAGTCTGGCTGGCATGGTACCCAGTTGTACCTCATGGTACCCAACAGTGCAAATACGTAAGAAAATAAGATGTTGGCTCTTCACCTCTCTGTCCATAAGCCACTGAGTTCCAGACTGGGACTTTTCTGATTAGAGTGACCCCAATGGTCCATCACACCTTAGTAATGAGCAACAAGCCAATGGATTTCCTGAGCAAGCAGAACCAACCACAAACATTCCTTGCAGAGGTCTGACACTGAAGACCCCCTACTTATAGACCTGTTTGACAAACATTAGAACTTTTGTCTGAGAGGAGGAAAGATTGAGCCTGCCATAGGTATGCCCCAGAGCTGATCTTGCAACACAACTGCCATACCCTACTCTGCCTCAGTCTCTAAACCTGACAGCAGGGCTGTTAGATACTTTCTACAGGTCCTAGAAATCCTGATTAAACCAGGAAGAGGTATTTCAGAAGAGCATAGCTGTCTGAAGGGAAGAGCTTCTAAATATGTCTGGCCCTGGTTCAGACCTTGATAACAAGATAGGAAACTACAGCAGACAACTTTCTTTGGGTGACTATGATATCTTTTATCAGACCAACTTAAATAGTTGGAAAAAAAATGTATAGAAAGCTTTCAGGTTTAAAAACCCTTTGTCAGGCTGAGGAAGTCTTTGCACTTGGTGTGCGCTCTTCCTGGATGGAATAAATAAAATGAATACAAGGGCTTCTTTACTGTTCATTCCATCCAGAAAGAGCACACAAAGGCAGAGACTTCCTCAGCCTAACAAAGGTTTTTAAACCCAAAAGCTTGCTATAATATTTTCCCAACTATTTAAATTGTTCTAATAAAAAATATCATAGTCACCTAAAGAACCTTGTCTGACTAAGTCCTGAGACCAACACTTACACCCCTGTAAACTATCTACTACATTTAATAGGGCTAAACGCAAGTCATTTTTAAAGTCCACCTTGTGGGGATTTCAACATGTCCTCTGCCTGTTCAATCCTAGTTACCTCTTTGTCACCCCACTGTATAACTGGTGTTTCCACATTTACCCACTGGTCAAAGAATCTGCTTCTCTTCAAGCCCTTGGGCTAATCCCCACCCGTCCCAGCTCCCCGTACAGAATGCTTTAATGGAACAATATGGTGCTAAGACCATGCCTGATGTTCATTCCTGAAGTGAGCTGACATTTTTCATATCAACCAGTCAATCAACCTACTGTCTCCTTCCCAAAACTGCACTCAGTGCCAGAAGAAAAGAAATTACACTTCCCCAGTGCATCCAGGATTTTGCTTTATTATTGTGACAGGGGCATACTATTCAGAGTATTGGCCCATCTGTCTGTCACCATAGCTGAGTGTTCTTGAGGTCATACCCGTCTCCTTCAGAGAATAACCAAAATGAATGACACAATATAGCTCTCACTGGGCTGCCAACTGGCTCACAATGAACATCAAGACCTAGTCCAATGAAGCATAAGCAACATCTTCCACCTGTCTCAGCAATGTGGCAGCATCAGAGATCCATAAGGCGACCACCTGAAGTAAACCAACTTTTTTCAAATACTCCATCCCATACCTAGCTGCCAGTGCACATGCCAACTTTAAGAGAGCAGTACAACAATCACTGTTCAGCTGATGCAGCTGAAACATCTCATTCCCAGCATCTTGAGAATGTCAATCTTGTACTGTGAGAGGTACATACACTGACAGCTGCTTGAAGAAAGAACTTCATTGGTTACTCTACAGCAGGGAGGGGGTCAGCCTATGGATTCAGCTTGCAGAGCCATCTGATCCAATGGCCTAGCTCCTGGACATGGGCCTTTGGTAGAATTTGGCAGTGGGACCCTTTAGCAACATACGCTTTCCCTGTGCCACTTTACGGAGAAGTGATGGCAGCAGTCACTTTCCCTATGCCACAGCAGGGAGAAGTGAGAATGATAGCTAAGTCCTAGTATGCCCTCCCACCCACCTTAGACTTGAACTGAACTGCATTGCACCAAACTGTAGCCTAAAAAGATTGCCAACTGTTGTACCGGGGATCCCTGAACTCTCTCTCCTGTCCCTGCTTTTAGGAGTCTTCATCTCTCCCAGAGTTGTAAGAGAACTAAGGGAAAGACTTCCTCAGAACTTCAGGTGTGTGTGCTTGAGACCCATCCACAGGTACAGTAGGTGCTACATTGATATACAGTCAAAGAAGAATTTCTATTTCAGTTTTTATTATGAAAACAGCAGGACAGACCAATTTATTTGGTAGCTGCTACTTAAAAATGTCTGCTTTCCCACAATTATTTAACAGAAAATAGCTGTTAAGAAGCAGACGTTGAGTAAATATCCTTTTTATTTATAGGAGTCCTGATGGCATACAGACATCATTAGCATAATCATCCTGGCAACCTCTGCAGGTGAGGACACTTCAGTTATGAGTTTTGGCAGTTAACATATACTTCCTAGGAACAATTAGTGCCCTGGAAGATAAAGAACAGTCCCTTTATAAGGAGATCCTATATATTTTGCTACTTTTTTTTTTTAGGATATACCATGTCATCCCATTTTGACAGGCAGTAGTTCAGGCTGCCTTCCCCCCCCATCAACATTTCAGTCTAGAGCTTGAGCTATACACCAAGCCTTTCTCCAGTTTTCTCACATGAATCAGAGAGGAAAAGATGGGGGAATTCAGTAGGGGAGTGGAAAAGAGTAAGTAGTAGTATAGTTTTAGGATACCAAAAAACCCAAAAAGTTCAGTTAAGATACACGAAGTACAAATGAGTTGGATAGTCTTGGTTTGTTCTTAAACTGTTGACAGATCAAGAAATAATCGGTATAAGTAACATAATTTTTTATGCCCAACAACTTGGATGTTGGTGAGAAGTTTCTAATGTTGATTCATACTTCCTGCTCCTCATAGTTAGAATTTTAGCTGTGTTATTCTAATTCATTACATAAATAATTTTCCTTGTGGTTACATAAGCATCTGGATCCAAATTATCTGAATCAATTTGAATCTGATGACCATTTTGAATCAGTACCTTTACTTTTACTCTCTAGTATTTCCCCCAAGGCTTTATACTGGAAAGTGCCGAGCACCCATGATTCCTACAGAAGCCAGCACCTTTCAGAATCAATCCCTTAAGGCAAAAATATGCCAAAAGGGGGTGGTCAGGACAACAAAGCACTCTTGCTCTATCTTTTTACAGCAGAGGGCAAGGAGATGTAGGCAAGCTCTGCCTATTTGCCTCAATTACAGATTTTCCCCATATCTCTCATTCTGTGTATGATCTGCAAGGACTCCACTGCTGACTGGACTCTAGGTATGTCTACACTGGAGTCAAAGCTATGACAAGAACTTGTGTAACCATACACAAGTCAGCTAATTTCAAGTATAGCTGTGACAGCAAAAGAATACTTACCCAGCTTCTCAACTGGCTCCGAGATCCACTTCCTAGCTCCATGCAGCCATACCTAAGTTGATATTAGTGCCGAAGCTATCTAGTTTAAGGTAGCTAAAGTATGTCTACATAAACTGCAGCCACGTTTAACTGCAATATACAGCTCCTCTAAAAAGCAAATGCTTAATGGCCCCAAATCCCCACAGTCCTATGCCCAGAGATTTTTTCCTTTATGTTTGTCATTTAAGCTTTGGGCTAAACAGCCTCACCTAAATTTGCCTTTGATATAGTCAGTCAGTAATATTGCACTATCCATGGCAGGAGTTCTGCCGACTAGATTTTTAAATGTATCATAATACTTTACTAGATTAGGAAACTCATGGAATGCTTAACAATCTGTACTTTGACAATTCAATTTTTGAAGCAATGTCTTCCTGCATAGTCATCATAGCTCTATTGCTCAACTCTCGGCCCAACATATTTATCAGAATACATATTTTAAGATATAATTTTGAACCTTCTTATTATTAAGTCCCGACTTTGCAGAACTTCACAAAAAACAGAATCTAAGTTTGCAAGCTGACATGCTTTGGCATACCATCAGACTTTCATTCTCCACAATACAGAGTTTTCACAATACCAGGTTTCTTACAAATGCAGTCCAGGGTATAATGCCTGTTTTCTGTTGAAACGCTCTCTTTGCTGCACTGTCATTAATAATGCTCTGAAAGTGTGATTCATGCATTCATTCAAAAAAAGAGAGCCAAGTTGATATGTAACCAAATTCACTCCCCCGTGACACACCTGTGTTTCAAGTGTCAGTCATCATGCTTCAGACAGAAGGTCTAGTTAAGAAGAGTACCAAGTCACTCCACATTAAGAGAGAGAGAGAGAGAGATCATTGTTCAGCAGTATGAGACACTCTTTGCTTCCTTTCCAGGCTTAAGTTCACACCACTAGACTTTGCCACAAATCAAGTGCAATGGGCAGGCATGTATTTCCACAACCAGCTCTAACTATGTACTTTACAACATCCAGAACAAAGTGTCTTGATCCATGCTGAGGACTTATAGTCATATCATAACATAAATGCTAGTAATTAGAAGTTATTTATTCATGGGAGATGAAAGGATGGGGATGATTCTTAACATTCATGGAGCACAATGAAACAGAGTTACATCCCTGGATAAAAACTTATGCTGGACAGGGCAGGTGTTTTATGGCTTTACAGCAATCCACATCTCTGCCAATGCATTCCCTAACCTGCACAGTAACTCTTTCTGGAACAGCCATACTGAACTGAGAGCCAAGTTGCACAGAAGGTGCCTTATTTGCTGTCTACTATTTCACATCATCCTCCATGTATTAAAAACAATCATCCATTGCCAAATAAAGCTGGAGGGGTGGGTATCAAACTGTTGCAAGTGCAATAAAAAATCCTAAAAAACAAGCAACATGGCAAAGTCCTGTTTAACTTGATCTGACAAATAAGAGTGACAGTGCCTTTGGGAATAATATAACATACGACAGCAATTGAAAAAGATAGCTCCTCTTTAAAGGAGCACATTCTGTAACAGAGATGAGTTGCTGATCTATTAGGACCTTTCTACCTCTACCCTTTACGGCTGTATGGCAGGAAAGTAAAGGTAATTCAATATAGGGGAAAATGGCTTTTTAATACAGGGGAACACAACTTTTTTTCTCTCTTCCTTAATTGCTTTGAACCCTAATGACCCATCTTGCAGGAGGTTGTGGGGAACAGGGAGAGTTACTGAACAGTGACTCAAGAACAAGTATTGTGGATCCCTGGAAAAAACATAACTACACACACGTCATCTCTCTGAGATCTGCTGGAAAGGTAAACTCATATGGCAAACCATGTATGCGCAGTCACCTGTAGCTCCAGCTGTCCAAAGAGGCTGTCAGAGAGCCCATCCCTCATCAGAATTGATTCCTTTCAAGCACATTTCTCACCAGAGCATCCTATTTCTCACAGAACAGCCACACTTGTCTGGGAAACCTACCTAACACCTTTCAAAGATAAATTGGGAAAAAAAACATTGTAAGCTAGCTGGACACTATGAAACAAAGGACTCAACACTGATAGTGGCCATATGGCCCATTATAATTTATCCAGCTTCAGAACACTTTCCACACAAGGAAGGTGATGCATTCCCCCTTTCCATAAGCCTCGATCTTCCAGCCCTCGGCATCTATCCTTGTGCTCACAGTGTGTGGGCTCCCCCTGGGAATCTCCTGCAGCCCCTCAACCTGTATTCCCCGAGACTGGAGGCAGAATGTCTTGAATTGAAAAGCTTGCCTGGCATGAGCCCAGCCATGCAACTGCTCCCATAAAAACCAGCACCTTAAGAAATCCTAGTCTCAAGCAGTTTGGAGATAGGGAGGCAACAGAGCGCAGCCTGAGAATTGTAGAATCACAGAGAAACAGGACAAGAAGGGACCTTGAGAGGTCATCTAATCCAGCATTTCTCAGCCTGTGGGTTGCAACCCAAAAGTGGGTCACAAGAACATATGAAAGTGTCACAAACAACCTTTCAAAGTGGATCAACAAACTTTAAAACTGGCTTCTCCTTAAATGAGAAAAAAAGTGGGAAAGCGTGGCTTTTCTCTTGCAAGCTAGCAGAGTTCCACTGATCTAGTCTCACTGATATCGAGAACCACTGATTTAGTCTAATCCCCTGCCTGAGGCAGGATCATCCCTATCCCAAACCATCCCGTACTGACTGACCTCTTAGCAGAGCTACACAGGTCCCTTTGGATGAGAACAAAGCAAACACTCTAGTGGACCCAAAAATGCCTGAACACACAAACATCTGCTTAACACCGACCAGCCTCTGGATCTGCCCAGACAGGGGACTCTCTGGGGACCCTCCAGAACTGCGCTAACTGGAGCAGCTCAGGGCCTGGCTCCTGCTGAAGTCTGATTGGGAACTAGGTTCTTAAGGCACCAAGCTGAGAAAAGGGGAGGGAGGGGGATCATCACCTCCTTGCAGCCTAGGGGGAACTGCGGGGGGGGGGGGGTGCTGCAGGAGCAAAGGTGGGGGAAATCAGAGGAGATCATCACCCCCCTCACCAGGAGCCAAGGAGGAGATCAGAGGAGGTCATCACCTCCCACTGCCTAGAGCAGATGCTCTGTGGGGGTGCTGCAGGGACAAAAGAGGGGATCACAGGAGATCATCACCCCCCTCAGTCTAGAGGGGATACCCTGTGGGGTGCAGCCCCCGCCGGGTCCCGAGGCAGGCGCCTCCTCCTGCGGGGTCCCGCGCCCGCCTCGCACCTACCCAGGTTGACGAAGCTCATGACCATGTCGGCGTCGCTGAGGAAGGCGCTGTCGTGCGCGCTGGCCAGGGCCGAGGCGGCGGGGCGCGGCGGGGCCAGCAGGGTCCCTCGCTGCAGGCTGGGCGCGGCGCCCGGCCCCTCCTCGCCGCCCAGGGCATGGTACAGGTCCAGCATGAAGCGCGGCGCCGAGGTGAGGGGCCCCGCCGGCTGCTCCCGCGGCGGCCGCGGCCGGTGCGGTAGCCCCAGCACGGACAGGATCTCCTTCTGCATCTCCCGCTTCTCGTGCGACTTGAGGCGCCGGTAGAGAAAGCCCGAGGGCGGCGGCGGCGGCGGCGGCGGGCCGGCCAGCAGCGGCCCCCCGGCGGGCAGCTGGGCCGGCGGGGGCGAGCAGCAGCAGCAGCCGCACAGCAGCCCCCAGCACCACAGCCAGCCCAGCCTCGGGGGCATCGCTGCCCGCCGCGGCGGCGGAGAAGAGCCGGCCGGCTTCTGCCTGGGCTCCCCGGGGACGTGCTGGTGCCGCTCCCCCTCCAGCCCTTCCCTTCCCTTCCCTTCCCTTCCCGCGCCGCTCGGCTCGGCTCGGCTCAGTTCATGGGTGGCGGGGGGGTCAGCGCTTCCCTTTCTCCCGCATGGCCCCCGCCCGCCTGCCCCGCCCCGCCCCGCCGCGCCCAGCCCGTGGCCCGGCTCAGGTGCAGCCGGAGCGCCCCTGCTCCCCGCTCGCGTCGGATCGCAGCAGCTGGCCGAGCCGGGCCGGGCCAGGGATGGGCTGGCCTGGGGAGAATCAAACTTTCTGCGGGACGGAAGTAGCTGCAGCCGGTCAGAGAGGAGCCGAGCGCTGGTCTTTGCCCGGCGGCCGGCAAAGACTCACCCGCTCCCCGCCAGCGCTGCGCGACGCCAGCAGGTACCACACGCCCCCCCGCCCAGCACCGCCTCCCCCGCCTTGACTGACAGCGCTGGCAGCTGCGGGGCGGTGCCGCCGTCACACAACGGGTCCGTTGCCCCCCACGGCCCCTTCGCAGCTGTTGTCGAGGGGTCTACTGCCCCCCACCCACCTCCGTCATAGAGGCGGGTTCTATTGCCCCCCCGCCCCGCCTCTGTAGTAAAAGAGGATTCTGTTGCCCCCGCCTCCCTCATAGAAGCTAGTTCTATTGATTTGCCCCCCCCATAGACACAGGCTGTATTGCCCCCCCTTCCTCCACCATAGAAGCAGGTTCTATTGCCCCACGCAGCACTGCCATCATCAAAGAGGGTGCTATGCCCCCCCCCCCCTCCTTCAGTAGCGCGGGGCGGGGGCCGTGCCGGAAGGGCGCTGTGGAAAGTGTGGGTGGGATGAGAGGACAGGGCCGCGTGTGAGGGGTGAAGGCAGAGGTGGGGGGGACTTGATTCCCGGCGGGGCTTTTACTCTCCCCCGGCCAGGCCTTGCTCTTCAGGTCCCTGCTGGTTTGGAGACCTGCAGGGGAGCGTGGTGGCCCTGGCCTTGGGAGACAGAGTGGGAGGCGGCTGGAGCTTTCTCTTTGGTCTCCTCAAGAGCCCAAGGCCCTTGAAACGGTGCCAGGCCAGGCCTGAGGGGTAGAGCTGAGGCTGTGAGTGGGAGAGGGAGGGGTGGGATGCCCTGCTGAGACCTAGTTCATTCTTCCTTGAAAGCAGGCACTCTCTGCCAGGGTGGGACACAGGCCTTTGGTGGGACACAGCCAAATACTTCTGAGGAGCCAGTGGACACTGCCCAGTGAAACTCACTGCCCAGAGATGCAAATAGACCAGGGACAGGAAAATGGCCCCACAACACTGCAGCCATTGCCTCCTTCCTGTTCAGGTAGAGCACAAGAGTTGTGGCAGCTCTGGCTGAGGACACCCCTGTATGCCACTGAAGACTGGACTTTTAGGCTGACCCAGTAAATGGCAGTTCTTATGTTCTAGTAGGATGGCAAGAGGACCTTAGCTCATTGTCATGCTACCCTTTCTCAGTCCTTTCCTCACTGCGTCCTGATGGCTACGTGAAGTGTCACATTTTAGTGAAGCCTCCCTTCTGCAGTGTGATCCCCACAGGCTGTACTTCATGCACACAGAGCCCTACAGAAGACATGATTTTCTGCCTGAATTACACCACTGACTTGAACTTAGTGACAGTCATTTGACTAAGAAGTTAGGTTATGGATTTGTATAATAGGATGGTTTGGATAAGGGTGATCCAGCCCCAGGCAGGGGGTTGGACTAGGTGAGCTCTAGAGGTCCCTTCCAGCCCAACTTCTCTATGAGTCTATGACGTCATTAATTCACATAAAACACACAAGCACCAGAGACTGAGTCCCTGCTGAGAACTTTATCTTCCTCTGTAAAACGGCTTGTGGCACCATGTTAGTAGTATAAATCAAGGGGCATTTTGAACCCCTCTCTAAGTTTGATGAACCTCTTCCACAGGATTCAGGAGGCTGAGGAGCGCACATCATAAGATCAAGCATAATGCATTACCTCCATAATTGCATAGGTAGTTGTGATTCCCACGATTTTTTTTTTTATATGAAGGGCACTATAGAAACAAGTAGAATTTATTTCAGACGGAATAACTTGTGAATAGGTTAACAGAAAGTCCTTGCACTTCCAACAAGTTGTTAAAATAAACCAAGTTGTCAGTTTGCTTTGTTGCTATTTCAGTATAATAGGCAGACTTGGAAGGCTTATAACAAGAAACAAATGGGTCTGGGTACTGAAACCATTAGATGCTTTCCATTGCCAACCTGTTTCAAACACCTAGAACACATTTATGTTACCCTTAATTATATTTACTTCTAAAGCACTTTCATTCTAAATACTATATACAAGATAATTTTAACAAGGTATAATATTGCATGGGCCATGTAGGAAGAGATTTGTGAGTATATAGCATCGTGCAGTTGGTCAAACTGGATCATCCCAAATTAAGGCCAAAGCAATCCCTGTGAACAAGTGCTGTATTACTTTGTGTACAAACCACCTTGAAAACCCAAGAAAACGTTATGAAAAGAGCAAATTTTGGCAAAAAGCTGTAGAATTTCAGCAGAGAGAAAAATGAACAAGCCTCTGTGGCTAGTCAGCTATCCTTCTGGGTTAAATCATGCCTGGATACCTATACAAATATATTGCAGCCATAAACCTCCTCTTCTTTCCCTTAGAAACACTCCTCAGCATACCCTTCCATTTTACTAGAACGTTCAGGCTAGATCCCCTGAAATCATTGGAATTACCCTATATTTAAACTGGGGTAAATGCATAGAACTTGGTCCTAATAGGCAAATTTTGGCCCATTGGGAGTTACTGGAAAAATATCTGCTGACTTTATTAGAATCAGAATTTGACATTTATGTTGACATTCAGTTTCTCAGAGACTTAGCTGAGAACATTCAATACTGAAGACTTATTTTCAAAAGTTCAGATGACTTTGAATATTTATTCAGGAGGAAGGCGAGGCTATACACTGGTATTTTAATGACTAATCAGAGAACATCCAATATTAACACAGGTTCTTTTAAAGATCTTTTTTCCCCCCACAAAAAGATTGTGTTCTTAACTAGGTCCATGCAGAGACCTCCTCATTCCTGTACCAAAGGGGGGACTGCACACTCCCTCTTTTTAAAGAACTGTAGCAGAATCCTAAGGAATTTCAGAATCTCTGGAAAATGGGCAGTCATGTGTTGGATGGAGGCACAACCCAAGATGCACCCCATATTCTCTCTGCCTTTGGAGAGTTTATTAGCGGTTCTGTGGAATGTTTGTAAAATATGAAAGAGATTGGGGTTAAATTAATCTTTAGAAACATGGAGCTGTGCTGCCATGGAGTTGGACTGGGAGTCAGAGTGGTAGGGACCAAAACCAATGGCCTCCTATTAATACCCTAAAAACTGCTGTATCTAAAATTTTTAGGCAGCTTTGTTCCAGTGGTGGTACAAATTCTCAATCATACTCCCCTTGCCCAGAAACCCCAAAAAAGGATTCTCAATTCCCCCCTTCACATCTGCTGGAAGGTTGGGATTATTTCTCCCAATGATCTGAGCATTTTCTTTCCTCACATCGCTAGCTAGCACATGCAACAGCAGTCACAAAAGACTGATGGGGCATGACGGGGCACCGTCATGCATCTGTTTTTAAACTCTGTTTTTTATTAATGTCTTTCTTATTTTTCAATGTAAATTTGGTTTAGAGTAACGATGCTGATTTTACACAGTACTTAAAACTGGCTTTCAGAGGTACAATAGGAACCAAGAGCCAAATTCTAATAGATGCTGGTAGATGTCTGGGGTAGAAGTGGATTAGAAAACCTATGTTCCATGGAAATGAGCGCAGAATAGAAGCTCTCCATTCCAATTGTTTTTTCACGTCCAAGCTCAGATGAAACTATCGAAGGGTATGCTGAGGAATGTTTCTAAGGGAAAGAAGAGGAGGTTTATGGCTGTAATATATTTGTATAGGTATCCAGGTTGTAGTTGTATTGGTCTGAAGGAAAAGACAATCAGGACTCATAGTAGAAATTGTATCTTCTACCATCTCTACTACAAGTCCTGATATATTTGTATATTCACCCAAACCAAATTTTAGGACCTAGAAAACCATCCATTCAGGTAACTATTGGGAAAATGGGCTGAAAGGGGAGTAGTTGATATTATAGCATTAAGATATTAGGCCTGATAATCTACACAGTGTACATGAAGTTTGCCTTACTTTCCCAGAAAAGCCCTTTTGATTCTGCTCCATGTCTTCTCTATACCAGAAAAAATATACTTTTTTTTTTATATACATTCATGTTATGTAGGTGCTGTCAACTCCTTTTGAAGACAAGTGCAGGGAAAAGTGCTTGGCACTGTCAGACAGCTGCTGTGGTACTGAATACTGCTTTTCTGAGCAGTAATGGGGCTGCATCATTTAGAAGTATTCTGTTCTCAAAGAAAAATATTTGAAATGTTCCATTTCGAGTGTTATTGTAGCAATGCAGCTATAGAACTGGCAGCATTTGAGCGACCCAGGGCTAATGCAGTGTGGGGACATAGACATGGAGTAATTTTTCCAACACTTCTGTACTAAATTACCTCAGTCTTAAAATTAATCTTCCTGTTTGTTTATATAGACATTTGAGTCCTTCTCCCTAACAAATGACTTACAATCTTTGCCGTGGTGCTATAGGTCATTCTCTGACCTTTTCTTAGCTATGGATATCAACAATTATTGCCATAGTGTCCCTGAAAAACTACCACCACCAACGTGAGAGTGCCTGACTTTGGATTCTGACCATGTCATTTGATCTAGAAAAAAAAGTGCATTATATTCTGCTTCCTCAGAAACTCACCTGAAGAGATGAAAGGCTTAAGTATCCTTACAGAAGTTGTTCCACAGCTATAAATTTCAAATGTTGTGGCATTTGAAACTGCACATTTCTAAAAATGGATTTTTGAATGTCTGAATTGAGAGCAATACCTCTTTCTCTGGGAAAATGCAAAAGAAATATGTTACGTAATTTTTTGCAGACCATGACACACATTTAAAAAATTAATTTAAACAAATACTGTAGTGCTACTGAAAGAATTTTTCACCTGCCAAAGAGTCTCCACAACACAAACACCATCCAAAACTCTGTGGTAACATTTGCTTTCACTCAAACTTTCCTTTCACTGTCATAGCATCAAAAACGCTGTGGATTCAGGCTTCAGACTCTCTTTTAGATCATCATATTTTCCTACTCATGGACGACATCTGGTGGTGAAATGGAAAACTTGTGAAAGCCTTCCATGCGGGGAAAGTAGCAATAATTTTTTAACTGCTTTAAATTCTTGCTTATAAGCCAAGGTTCTGTCTATATTAGGACTGAGCAGGTGCAGGTTTTTTTTCCATCCCCCTCAGTAATATACTGTAAACACTTCCATGAACAGACCTGCTACCCCAGAGGAATCCTCTCTCAAGGTACAGTTTTGCCAATGAGGATTAACTATGGTAGCTAATTTCTTATGGCAGCTCTAGTGTTTAGGTTGTAAATAATTAAAAGTGTGCTACCTATTCCTAATATAAGAACTAGTAGTTGGTTGTTACTTGTCTTCTTTTAGCAATTTATTCATAAACTTTGTTTAAATAACACATTGAAATGCTTCTTTAGTCATTTGATATATTGGTTATGAGAAGTAACTTTTGTTTCTTTTAATAAAAGTGGATAAATAGAAGGCTGGGCATGGAAAGCGAAACGAATAAGACAAAATAAATTTATAATCTGGGGGTTTTCAGAGAAAGGTAAAGTAAAATTGAGCCTGCATTATTATATTAAACATTTTAAGATACAGCATATTAACATAGGGTAGAGTTTCCTCTCTATTTGCAAGGGCTTAATCATGTAACTTACTAATGCTCTTAAGCCTAACTTCCCATGCACCAAGATCACATAAACAGAGGAAGTTATTCATTTTGAATGTATATTGATATGCAATAACTTTTTCAGAACTTTCATTATCTTTGTAATTACACTATAAACTATGCTGCTGTAATGATTAGACTTTGTCCCCCTAGGAACAACAGAAAAAAAGGTTCTTGATTTTTATTGAGTTATGTTAGCTAGTTTTTAGTTAGTTAGCTAGTTTTCTTCCACGTCCTCAAGCTGATTCAGGCTTACCTCAAGTGACAGACTTTTTCAAAAGTACTTGGGTACCTATGTCAGTCTTAATTGACATAGCTTCTGTGAATCAAAAGGCATCAGAGACACTATAGTAAGGAGAGTTTTTGTCTGCAGGCATGCATTGCTGAAGAAAGGCAGAGATTTGTTCAACTAGCTCAATGGCATACTGAAGATTTATAAGTAGAAATATAAAAATGTGGCTTTTAAAAAAAATCTACACTTTAAGATTTACGTAATAATGTGGAATAAGCTATTTATAATGTATAGCATTTAAAACTGGGACACCGAGAAGGCAAAACATGCACAATAAGTGTAATGTACTGGCTTGCATGCTCTTTTTGTGAATTGGGGAACATTGGCTTAGTATAAACTCAGTTCAAAAGAGTAAAGTAGACTAAAACAATATTTGCTGGGTATACCTCTGTTTTTTCCATTTCCCTTGATGAATACAGTTTCTTTATTGCAGTCTAGTAGAGGCATTTAAAAAATAGTAACATCTTAGTAATAGTAAGTTACTACTCATACGCAGAGAACCACAACTTTCGTTACCTAGAAATATCTTCTAAAAATATGTAATACAGATTTACCAGTTCCAAATCTTTTCAAGAGAGATGGTTATAAATAAATATCAATTCAATAACCTTACTAGACCACTATCCTTATGAAAGCAAACATTGAAAAGTAAAGTCAGTCACTGTCAAAGTTCCACAAAGAATCATAACCCTGTTCAAATTTCCATCTCCACCAAACAGGCATACACTTATATTCTAATGATTTTAACTTTAAAATGTACTTATAGCCCACGATTTCAAGTATTTTTAAAAGGGCAATATTAATACAAGTCTAGACAAATTGAAAAAAAAAAAAAAGATAAAAGCATTTTCAGGTACCATATTTGCTCTGAGTTGTCTGTCAGTCACATTTTTCTATCAGAATATTCTCTCCTTGTTTGGGCATCTGAGGGTGCATCTACACAAGATATGATAATGTGCCTTAGCCTAATTTACTGCATAGTATGGGCATGTGTCTACACATGTATGCCCTTACTGCACAGTAAAAGTGGCTAGTCACCCCTAAATTTAGCAAAGTTAGGCGCGATTAGTTAAAGTGCATTATTGCAGGTGTAGATGCGACCCAACACCAAACTTAGTGCCGGTTCTGCCTAGCCACTAGGAGACCACCCTAAGCCCAGCCCCAGGACTCCTGGCTGGCTGCCTCTCCTGAACTAGCAGCCCCTACCTACAGGCAATTAAAGCTGGAGTCTATTTTGTCCCCTGGGGCACATGCACCAAGACCTTGGAGCACTGTAGGTCCAGTGTGCCCCTGGACAGGACCCAGACCAACTCTGCCAGTGCTGTCCCCTAGCCAGAGCTCCTGCTTGGCCACAGGTGAATGTTGCAAAGAGATGTAGGCTGCTGCACCCCCTGCCCAGCCCTGACATCCTCCTCAGGGCTGCTGCCTGGCTGCCTTTAGCAGCAGAGCCAGCAACTGCCCCCAGCTGCCCACCCCCAGCACTGTCTCCTGTGCTTGCAGGTGCTGTGGTACATTTGCCTTTGCCGTGAGGCTCCCAGTCCCTGGCTGTACCCTCTGCTGAGCACTGCTGGCCACAGTGCAAGACCTGTCATGTAGGGACAGCCACAAAGGGGCCCAGAGAGCCAGTGCAGGAGGTACCACTATGTTGTCCCCATTGAGGACCACCCCTGCCCACATGTGCACACCTGGGCCTTTCACACAGGTCCTCAACTGGAGCCAGAAGGAGGTTGGTGACCTCATGGTCCTCTGGGGGGAGGGATGTGGAGGTCCAGAGGCAGTTCATGTGGGGCAGGTGCTCAAACACAGCGAGGTTTCCAAGGCATATAATTAATAGTTTGGTAGGCATCTGGTTCATAGTAGAATGGTGGGAAGGGGACTATGTTGTTTCTGGTCTAAGAAGATTAAATGCATAATGTACTAAAGTCTCTTGAACACAGTAGAAAGTTGGGATGAGAGAGGGCTGAATCTCTCTAAAGTTCTCTGCCAGTGGAAGTGCATGCAACTTCCACTGATTTGTCCTCATTTATCCCAACAGGAACAAAAAAAGCCAAATGCTGGTGTTTATTGCTCAGGATGGGAGGATGAACTAGACAATTTTGTGGGCCATGTCTGGCAAATGGGCTGTGGCTTGTGGCCAAGACTGAGTGTTCATTTGAGGAATGATGAATAGATATAAAGGTTTCTAGGTCAGGGCTGGAAAGGAATATGGAGGCAAATTCATATATAGAACACCAAACTACAAATTTCCTCAATTTCAAATGCTTGCTATAATTTGTTTTCTAGTGTTTCAAATGTATTAATATTTATAAACTCATCTCTAACTTTTTATTTGGCAATTTGTGCTGTTTTTTGAACAGAAGTCACATGGCAGCAGAAAAATCTTCTGTTAGGTCAATGGAACTTTTACCCTCCTTCAAATGCAAGAATGGATAGTATATCAGAAAAGCTCTTTCAGATGTTCCATTCACAGAAGCAATTATTCCTGCCTCTTGTGTTAGCACGTATTTCAAGTGTTGTACTCTCTCAGCTCATAAAAGCTGGTGGAAATGAGAAAAGAAACACAAAGGATGGAAAAATTTTCAGTGTTTTAAATGTCATTATCAACCCCAGAACATACCGTGGCTCCCCAAGGAAAGGCTAGGCTTCAGCAAATTTAGGAGAGAGTTTCATGCCATTAAAGTATCCTTCCAGATTGATCACATCTCTAATAGAGTCAGAGTCCCTCCCTAACTGTTGATATGTCCTTGATGAATCAGGACACACCATAGTCAATAATTTCTCCCTCCTGCAATATTTCTAAGGAATAGTATGTTTGTCTCCCTGAACGTAGCATGGTTAAGCATGGAAGGTGTGCCTCTGCAGCCAAATGAGGAGAATCTGAGAGGAAGCAGAAATGGTTTTGTTGCAGTACATGGTCTTGCTCCAAAGATTAGATTTATCTTTTGGTAGGAAACACTCAGAGAAACAGAATTGTCTGAGATACAGTATGCCAAAATTCTATATCTAAACAGGCCCTCAATCCTCTGGCTTTGCCATAGTCCAGAGAGAGACGGATGATGTGATGTTGTGTAACATTTTATTACAGGAGTTTAGGGTGACAACGTTTCTCATGAATGGCTTTACCACTTGTGAGCTATGCAGATCTCCCCAAATGACAGCAAATGTTACCCCCATTAGGTGTTGTATATTGCACACATTTTCTACCTTACAGAAAGTCTGCTGTAACCCATTTCAGTGTTGGGCTGTTTTCACTGGAACAGCTTTCATTATCCTTAAAACAAATGCCTTGTTATCATGAATCCATTGATGCAAGGCAGATGGAAAACTTGTAAAAAGCACCAAAAATATTAAAGGAGAAACTGTTTTAAGTACAAGATTAAAATCTGATGCTCCAGGCATAGGAACAAGTGTGGAGTCCCACTGGGAAGTTTCAAATCTCCCTTTTCCAATTATTTCAAGTGATGCAGACCTCAGGCTTGTCAATAAAACAGAGCTAAATATATTGTCTGTCCCAGATCTCTGACAGGGATGAATTACATATTTGGGAGAAAGAAGGAAGCATTTACAGCATACTTGTTTGTCTCAAGTGGTACCAGTCTGTCACCAAAATACAAACAAAACAAAATTACAAAAAACAAAGTTAAACTCTAGATCCACATGATATGAGCTAACCAGCTGATGGTAACAAAGGACCGTGCTCTCTAAGTTTAATGTCTAGGTACGTGAAAGTATTATTTAGCACCTGGCATCTTAAGTACCAAGGATGCATTACAGGAAATTCATATGAGATAAATATGAAATGAAAATTTGCTTAAATGCTGACAAAGGGGAAAAAATAAGAAGCAAGAACATGTGTTAAAATTGCTAGCTAATCTTACAAAATGAGACCTGAGATTATGTCCTGGACAATGCAAAGACAAGAAAAAGGGACACTCTTAACATCATTAGGAAGCACCTTTGTGCAGAGCTGTCATAAGCTCAAAGACCAGAGACCAAGCAGCTCCCTCTTCCCATTTCAGTTTCTAGTTTCAAGGATAAATATACTCATGAAAATCTCTAATGTTCTACATGTATTATTCCCTCCTCACAGGGAGGATTCTTTGGAAAGCAAAGGTTGTGGTAGCACTATTTATTTTTACAAAAATAAATGTAAGAGAAGTCATTCTAAGCTGCATTGACCACCTGGCTGCTTTTGAACCCTCCACCAGTACAAAGTGCACCCAAACCTAGCAGATGCAGCAACCCTGGGGGAATCTCTCCTGAGCTGGACATTTCTTGTGCGACCTACAGTGCTGAAGCAGGGTATACAGTCCCCTCAGCTACTAGCTCAGAGGCACAGGCACACACACACAATGTTTCAGTGACCTCCAGCTGCCATGACAGTCTCTCAGGACCCCTGGTAGCCCAAACAACTTAGAGCTGGCTATGGCTGCATCTTGTTCCATGGAGGCAGCCCAGTGCAGACTGGATCTAAGACAGAAGGATTAGGACAAGAAGTAAAGACCTTACATTGCAATATGGGAGAATTTAGGTTAGATAGTGCAAAAAAACTTTCTAACTATGAAGATGCTTAAGAAGGCTGTGCAAAATTTTGATGGCCATTTCATTTCAATACCATTTTCACTCATTTTGAGGTCAAAACAGCAAAATGGAAATGAAACAAAGGCCATTGAAATAGCCTCGAAACAAAAATAAGGTTAGTTGAAATGTTTCGACCATAGGGAAGTCAGTTCAGCTGGGCTACTTCCCCATCCCCCACGCTAGATCTAGTGCAGGGAGTGGTGAGGCAGCCCAGCTGGGCTTCCTCTCTGCCCCTGGCTGGGGTTGGGAACTCAACCCAGCTAATCTGAGTTCCTTTCCCCAGCCCCATGGTCCAGCAAAATGGTCAAAACAGCACCAGGCAGCCTCACTGTTTTAATGAAGCAGAACAGTGCCTTTTTGCACAGCCCTAATGCTTAAGCACTGAAATTATTACTTAAAAGAGAGTCTCTGGCGTCTCCATCACTGGAAGTTTTTAAGTGCAGGTTATGTTGGCTAGAATGGTTTATATAGGAATAATACCACTTTGAGAAGTGGGTTGAACTAGATGACCTTCTAAGGTCCCTTCCAGCCCCATTCTTCTGCGATTCTAGGATTGTAAAGAACAGCTTTGCCCATCTCTTATTCAGTAGAGCCAAACCTACCTCAGTGGCAGCTGAGGATTGGGCCCAAGCTTTTTCCGTCAATAGCATACCCAACCACCAGGTTGTCCTTGCTTTCCATCTAGGTCTGTATCCAGCAGTTTTAAACCACACTTCACTCGCTTCTCATTTGCATACAGCATGGTCAGTAAACAAAACCTGGTTTCATTCACATTTCCTTCAAAGATACATCATCCAATGCCAACCAAAACACCCATATTTTAAAAAGAATCAGGATATCAGAATGTACATAGTACATGACAGCAAGTCTATGGAGACATTAGTCACTTTTTGGACTTGAGAAATGGCAACAGCTTCAGGAGGCTTGAATAACTTACTGTGTAATAACTTACCCCTCTCTTTCCTTTCACAGTCCCTGATCAAAATAACCTAATTTAAAATACTCACAGAGCACAAGAGGAAATATTTTAACATTTGTACCTTTTGTCATGGCTAATTGGCTCATAGCTAATTTCCTTCTAAAAACTCACTAACACACCAGCTAGGGAAGAAAAATGTTATTCCCAGGGACCATTTTGCATATAGATTTAAAAGTACATGTTGTAATAATCATTTAGTTAACAAGTCAGGAAAACAGTCTAAAGTAAGCAGCAGTCATATCAGTTTAAGTTGAAGAGAAGCAGCTGCTACTGTGCATTAAACCAGTTTCCATGCCAATTCAAGATGAAATAACTCAGTGAAGAGTATCTTCCTTTTTCCTTCTACAGGAAATATTCAGACTGCTACAAAAGGTTTCATATGTTTACCTTCTAAAGCAGAGGCAGGCAAAACATGGCCTGCAGGCTGGATCTGGTCTGCCAGGTGATTTAATTTGGCCCATGGATTCCCACCAATTAGTTGTATCCTGCCCAGCTTGCGTGCTTTGTGCTCCCGCCTTTGGGCCCCGGCTCTGGCCAACATGCACAACTTCCAAATGGGGCTACTGCTGCCACTGTTGCAGCCACCAGGGGACCTGTTCCACTTTCCCAGCCTCCAGTGGCTCCTCCTCATGTCCCTGCTGCAGTTCTGGCTCCAAGCAGCAGGTAGAGAAGCTGCAGCTGGGTGGGAGCATGAAGCATGGGGTTCAGGCTGGTAGAAGTACAGAACCTACATCCAGCAGGGTAGCAGGAGCACAGAGCTTAGACAGGTAGGGTGTGGGTATGTGGGGTGTGAGAGAGGTTGTGAGGTGTGGGGGGGAGGCCCCCCACACACATCCCATGTGGTGTAGCTGCTGATGTTGCCACTGGCAGTGAACCCTCAGGGTACTCATGGCCTACACAGATACAGTCACCCAGCAGTGCACAGCTCCAGTCACTTCTGGGAGCTCTATGTGGTGGCAAGGAGTGGAGCCAAGCTGTCCCACTTCTATCACGTGGGGCTCACATGTAGCTCCTAAGACTCATGCACCACTGAGGGAAGCCCCATGTGATGGAGCTGGCTGCTTTCCCTGTTCTCTGCCACCACGTGCAGGTCCTGAGACTGCACCTTAGATGGGGCAATGAGGCAGGGCTGATGAGGGGGGCAGTTTGGCATCCTCCTGCGAGGCTGCAGGAGCACCCCCATCTGCTAGGCCATCGCTGGCAAGCTCAAGCCTGGCCCTCCCCCCCAACCTTTTTGGCTTTGTGGTGCTCTAACTCATTGCACTTTGTTTAAAGCACCATAAGTTAGAGCAGCATCTCTCAACCAGTGCATTGTGACCCAAAAGTGGGTCACAAGAATATATGAAAGGATCACGAACAAACTTTAAAAATGGCTTCTCCTT
This sequence comes from Crocodylus siamensis, assembly GCF_052110815.1. Lineage (NCBI taxonomy): Eukaryota > Metazoa > Chordata > Crocodylia > Crocodylidae > Crocodylus > Crocodylus siamensis. Next base: position 128,221,086 of record NC_143397.1, on the reverse strand, counting down.
TAAAGGATAAGAAGTGGGAAACCATGGCATTTCCATAGATTTCATAGACATTAGGGCTGGAAGGGACTTTGGGAGATCATTGAGTCTAGCCCCCTGCCCAAGGGGCAGGAAGTTAGCTGGGGTCGTAGGATCCCAGCAAAATAAGCATCCAAATTTCTCTTGAAGGCGTTCAGTGTGGGTGCTTGAACCACCTCCAATGGCAGTCTATTCCGGACCTTGGGGGTTTGGACAGTAAAGCGATTCTTCCTTATGTCCAGCCTGAAACAGTCTTGCTGGCATTTATAACCATTCGACCTCGTCATCCCCTGGGGTACTCTGGTGAAAAAGCATTCTCCCAGATCCTGGTGAACACCCCTGATAAACTTATGGGTGGCCATCAGATCGCTCCTGAGCCTGCGCTTTTCCAAGCTAAAGAGCCCCATAGCTCTCAGCCTGTCATTATAGGGTCTGTTTTCCTGACCTCTGATCATGGCTCTTCTCTGGACTCTCTCAAGCTTCTCCACATCCTTTTTGAATTGTGGGGCCCAAAACTGGATGCAGTACTCCAGCTTCAGCCTCACCAAGGCCATGTACAATGGGAGAATGACATCCTGGGATTTACTTGAGAAGCATCTGTGGATGCAAGCCAGCATTTTTCTCACTTTGCTCACTTTCCCTTGCAGGCTGGAAGAGTTCCAGCCTGCAAGGGGATGCTTGGCCCACCCCTTACCCCACACACACCTGACTATGCCCCACATACCCATCCCCTGCCCCCACACTGTGGATATGGAGCTTGTGGGTGGGGGGGGGGCAGCAGGTCAGGAGTGAGGGGCTTTGGGTCTGGACTAGCCATCAATGTTTACAAATAGGTCCTGGTCCTGGTACAAAAAAGTTTGAGAACCACTGAGTTAGAGCACCTCCCTGACAGGCTGCCTAAAAGTCTATAGGCACCCTTAAAGCTTGAGTTGGGGGCCTATCCAGGGACATGTATTAAACCTTGATTTTCCTGGTGGCAATGCTCTGTGGATACAGCTACTTTGTATTGTTTGACTGCTCTTTTGGGCTAGGGACAGACATTCAAAGAGCCTGAGCCTGAATTGATTCAATCTCTGCAGGTTAGTCTTACCTGGCTAAGCTGAACCAGTTTGTAACTTCACAGACATCCCAGAAATGCAGGGACATGCCTGCAGTGGCTCAGGCTAGAATCTGGGGGGGGCTAGAGCAGCCCTCCCTTCCCTTCCACAGCACTAATCTGAGAGGGGGCATGCCCACGCCCCGGCAGGATGCTCTGATTAGTCCAGTAAGGAATTGATAACAGTGTTTATCACCTGCTAAACAGAGGGACATTACCAGCTACCTGTGGATTCTGCAGGAACCATTGCCAGCATGTGGTCTGCTAGCTAATACACAGACACCTCTCCACAAAGCAGAGGGGAGCAGGGAATTCCTGCTTAGCAGGGAGTGGTGAGTGGCAGTGGGGGAGTAAACCACAGACTGTGCCAGAGTTGCAGCCAGGGAGCAGAGAGGAGGGGCCAGCCGTGCTGTGGAGCAGAGAGCCCCACCTAGCCCAAAGAACATGCCAGGATGGTGGGGGTGTCTGGTTTAACCTAAACCAGCAAGGGATCTGAGACAGACATTCCATAAACTGGTTTGACCCAAATCAGTTAAGTCTGATGCTACATTTAACCAGGTTTATCTCAAACCAGTTTCAGCCATTTTCAAACTGGTTTATGTGCACTTAACATCTGTTCTGTTACAGGTTTAAACCAGCTTCTGATCACTTAAACCAGTCTGTGTATAATGTCTGTCCTTAGCCTTACAGTACAACAAACCCTTACATTTACGGATATATGTATATTTGGAGCTACGTCTAAAGCGGAACGTTTCAAAGAGTAGCAGCTGTTATATTCTAACTGTTATGTGTGGACAAGCTGGGAACAATATCAATGTAGCAAAATCACTCCAACTTTAACACTGCTTCATCCATTTTTTTTTCTGAAGGCCAGAGCCTGCATATTATCACCATAAAGAATAGCACTTGTTACCAGGAGCAGCACTACTGATTTCAGTAATACTACACTTAGTAGTCAATATAGGATCAAGACTGAAGCCAGTTTCAGTCTATACTTATGCAGTAATTTACCCAAAATGCAACTAAGCCCATCTTTAGTGGAGTGCCCAGCCTAAGAATGTACAACAATATGAGGAATATTTCAAAACAATGCATTATGAGGGAAAAACAAATGATGGGCAGCTCCTGAAAACCATCTTTCAAGTAGTCCTTGCTCAGCTACCACCATTGAAATCAGTGGGAGTAATTGCACAGGGTAAAACTACTCCTGTAAGCATGGTGTCTGCAGAACTGGGCTCTGAACTAGTCACTATTTTGTGCTCTTTGAATGTTAACAGTGTTGCTTCTCTTGAGCTGTGATCCATGCTGGCATAGATCAAAAATAACATCACTCATTGCGAAAGGTTACCAATCGTTTTGGCTGGCTTTTGTGATTATACAGCAGCACCTTTCTTTGGAGTGGAAACATAAAATTAACTTGTAAAGGAAATCTTTCTAAGCTAGACTCTATCCTACAGTAATTCTAGTTCCTTACACTGTCTTTGTTTCTAGGCTTTGGAGAGATGGAGGCAGCTGCTAATTAATTATAAAAGGAAATGAAAAAGCCCCGGTCTTCAAGGAACCTTACAGTGGCTGGACCAGACTGATTCATAAGTGGAGAAACTAGAGTACATGGCTTTGTTAGTTTAAACATAAAGTGTTACATCTGTCTTCTATTAGGGTAAGAAGAAAAAAAACTTTATTCATTTCCCTCACTTCAAATAATAGAGAAACTGATTTCACTTTTTTAAACTGTACAACAGCTTTTGGCAAGTCTTCTTTCCTTCCATTTACAACAAAATAAATTAGTGAATGTAATGAGCAGTCATCAAAGAACTCAATGGCGCATACACCATGCTCTGTAAAGAACAGCGATGCCAACTGATTGAAATTAATGGAATATGAGGGCAGCCCATCAACTAATGATCTGGTTTTTGCTATATGATGTTATAGAACAGCTTTTTATAATGAAGTGAATGGATAAGAGAAGTACAACAGGATACTGTCTTGGCTAAACAGATATCTTTTCAATGAGTTGAAACTAAGGATTTCTATAGTAAGTGGAAATTTGGTCATATTACTAGGGAAAAGTGTAATAGCATTGCATAGGCATACTGAGAGAAAATTAAGGAGATTAAGGCACAATTTGAGATACAACTGGCAAGGGACATAACAAATGATTAAAAAAGGATTATTGCATGTCAAAAGTAAGAGGAAGAGCAAAGAAACCATAAGCCTTTTATGGCATGCAGAAGGCAATCTAGTTATGGATGATACAGAGAAGGTTGAAGTATTTAATGCCTTTTTTACTTAAGTCTTCATGAATAAGGTCAGCAACTTTATGATGAGCACAGTTGGCAGCAAAGGTAGTGAAGGAGACAAAGACTAGGGTAGTGGAAGAACATGTTAGGGATTATTTAGAGAAGCTAGAAGCTTTCAGGTTGGCAGGGCTAGATGGGGTAGACCCAAGGGTACTGGAGAAATTGGCTGATGTAATTTCAGGGCCACAGAGATTGGGGGAGGGTCCTGGATGATTGGAAAATACACCACCCATCTCTAAGAAAGGTGAGGAAAGGGGATCCAAAAAATACAGACCAGTCAGTCTGACCCCTATAACTGGAAAGATCTTAGAGCAGGTCCTACAGGAATCTATTTCAAAGTACCATGAGAAAAAAATGTGATCAGGAACATCTAGCATGGATTCACCAAAAGCAAGTCATGTCTGACTAACCAGATTTCCTTCTGTGAAAAGGTGATAGGCTCTGTGGGTGGTGGGAAAGCAATAGATGTGATGCATCTTTACTTCAGCAAGCTTTTGACACTGTCTCCCATAACATTCTGATTAACAAGTTAAGGAAATTCAGACTAGACAAAAGTACTTTAAAGTGGATACAAAACTGGTTGAATCATTGACGGTTGTTGAGCATATCAACATCTCAGTGTCTAGTTGGGAGGAAATATCAAGAGGGGTTCTCCAGGGAGCTCTCCTGGCTCTTATATTGCTTAATATCTTAATTAGTGATTTGGATTATGATTGAGTGCAAATTTAGCAAATCTGCAGATTATTCCAAGTTGGGTGGAGTTGCAGACACTGTACAGGTTAGGGCTAGGATGCAGAATGACCTGGTTAAACTGGCGAAATGGTCCAAAAATCAATATGATGAAATTCAACAAGGACAAATATAAAGTTCTGAAATTGGGACAGAATAATTGCATGAACAGAGACTGGTGAATAAGTGTTTAGATGCAGTACTACAAAGCAGCATCTGGAGATTACAGTGGACCATAACATGAATATGAGCCAAGAATGTGCTGTTACTGCCAAAAACATCTACAGCACACTAGGTTCTATTAACAGGAGCATCACTTGCAAATCAAGAAAAATGGTTCTTATGTTTTATTCAGTACTACTGAGACCTCATGTAGAATAGCGTGTCCAGGTTTCAGTCCCACACTTCAGGAAAGATGTGAACACTGGAAAGCAACAAAAAGGATTAGAGGCAGAAGAAGCATGACATGAAGAAAAGATGAAAGAACTAGGGTCATTTATTTTGAAGAAGAGAAAACTGAGGAGGGATTTGATAAGTTTTGAAATACCCGAACAGTGATTGTAAAGAGCACGGGGATGACTTTTTCTCTATGCCTGCAGGGGAGAAGACTAGAAGCAATCAGCTCAAGCTTCAGCAGAGGAAATTTAGTTTAGAGATTAGGAAGAACTTTCTCACTGAGTGTGGTCAGGCATTGGAACAGGCTACCTATGGAATTTCCATCCCTGGAAGTTTTCAGGAGCAGGTTGGACAGACTCTTGGCTAAGATGATTTAATTAGAGACAATCCTGCCCCTTGCTCATGAGGTCCCTTCCAGGTGCACTTTCTTATGACACTTGAATGGCACATTGTTATTAGCAGCCTGTTTGCAGACCTATTTAATTTAAATGCTAAATAACAAAAACAGTGCAGAAGGATAATTGAACCTGATGGTTAAATGGTCCCTCTTAGTATTATACCACAACTATCATTTATTCATGATTATCAGTTATATCATGATAGGACCAACAAGCCAAATTAGGCATCATGGTCTAAACTGTACTAGGCACCATATATTCCTTGCCTAAAAAATTTTCCCATTAAAATTAGAAATGATTTCTATTAAATAAATCATTCCTGTTGTATCTACTGGTCTTCAAAAACCTAGCCCAGAAGCTGATCACACCAGCAAGAGGTTTATATGCAGAACCTTTGTTTTCCTACATTGATCAGAAAGCACTAACACCGCAGCCATCAGAGGTGATTCAACTAGGTAAGGCAAATTTGTATGCGAATAGGATAGCTACCTAGAACGAGATCTAAGGCCCTTGAAAGGCCACTTATTTGCTGCAGCCTCACAGTGCCCACCATCAGTGAATGGGAACCCTTGCAAAGAGGAAACCAAAGCAGTAAAAAAACAACCCCACAACTGAAACATTTAAGTTTTAAACAACAACAACATGGCCTGAACCTACATACTTTTATTTAGGTGAGTATTCCTGACTTCTTGCTTGAATGCAGTTAATTTCAATAGCAGTATACACAAAAAACTATCACAAGAAAATATTTACTGTAGTCTCCCTTAATTTCACAGCTGACAATTATTTAAAACTTTAAATACAGTTCAAACTACCCTGAAAAGTGATTATTAAATCAGCATCACTAGCTTCCATGCTATCTTCCTACTCCCTCTGTTACTCTCTTTATAAGTTCTACAAACTTAGGACCCTGCTACACATTCAAATTAAAGCTGGATAGAAACCAGCTATAGAGTTGCTACACATTTTCTAAACACTAAATTTATAGCTGATTAGATCTTTTTCTATCAGGATAGTCATTTTTATTGTGTGATAATTACTTTGCATGTGTAGATGATCTAACTTTATTGCACAATTAATGAGTTAATTGTGAAATAAATTACTTTGCACTTGCTTTGCATATGTGACTGGTCTAAAATTTATTGCACAATTAACCAGATAATTACTACATAATATATGTAACATGTAGCAGGGGCCTCAGTCTAGCCTTCAAAATCAACCTGCATCCCTTTCTTCTCAGTCTTCAGTCCTAATAAAACTGCCAAAGTTTGAATTATGCCCTCAGTACACCTATTATGTAAACATCTTATCCTTTGTGGAATTGCACAAATGCTACTAATTGACTGTAATCAGCAAACTGGTCTATTGCTCCTAGGCATTTTAATTTGAATCAAGTTTACTCCATGTTCTGATCAGAGTGCTGCAGCATCACACTTATTAAGCCCCTGTGCATTTTACAATGGTCATGGGGTGTTTTAACTAAACCTTATAGAATGAGGTTCAGATAAAGCATCCTGTGGCTATTTTTAAATGCACTGTGGCTTAATACATGTGATGCTGTGGAATTTCAATTACAGCACCTTCCTGGGAACTACTGTAATTAAAATCTCCACCCCCAACCTCCCCAACACATGTACAGGCAGCCTTGATGTCCCCTAAGAAATAAATGGATCCAGCTTACTGTCAGTTAGGTTCACTCTGCTGCTAAATTTGAAGGATAAGAGGAGTATTTATTACTATAGTACTGATGAACCACTAAATAAATTATCCTCACCACAAAGAGTCATAGAAAATTAGGGCTGGAAGGGACTTCAGGAGATCATCTAGTCCAGCCCCCTGCTCAAAGTAGGACCATGCCTTTTGAGGTACAGAAGGAACATTGTCTTTATTTTGCAAATGGAGAATGAAGCACAGAGATTAAAGGAGTTGCTTAAGGTCACACAGGAAGACCATGGCACAACTGAGAATTGAATTTACATCATGTGAATCACCAACCCATGCCTTAACCACTAGGCTGCTCTCTCTCCCATAACAGAGTCAAGCTGCAACAGGATGCCGCCATATGGGTTTATTTCTGGTCCAAGGTTTTCTTTTTTTGGGGATGTTGGGGTTTGTTTGTTTTTTAAGTATTCAGGTTTAGATTAGATGCTGCCACCACCACAGTTCCTCAAAGAGAAGCTATTTTAGTAGATCTTCACAAGCATCATTTGGCTTCACAGGGAGTATCCAAAGATATTTCAGCAGCACATGAAGCAGATTGTAAGATTAGTGTCATGTCCCTGAAGACTTCCTGTATATGTATAAATATATGTGTACATGCTCTGTTGCCAACAACTTAAAATGAGTCAAACAGCAATAAATGCAATAATGTAGCAACAGAGATTGAACCAACAGGTGTTGCATTCCCCAGATATTCCTAGTTCTGCCTTTTATTTTTTTTATTTTTATTACATATGATTGCAAGAGCCAATGAACAATTAAGATTAGCCACATTGTTAATGAGTGGTGGTTTGCATTCCCCTTGCTCAACCTTTTCTTTTACAAACAGACTCATCTGCTATATGTTACAATTTCACTAGTGAAGTCTAGTTACTATAGGCAAACTATCAGAACTGTAAAATCCAATTACAGCAATGGCAACAGTTTCCAAGAACTTTTGTAATTCAAGTTGTGAACAAGTCAAATGGAATTCAGTCAAGAAACTAATGAAGTCACAGCAATAGTCAAAGCAGAAGCTTTTTAACTAAGCAGGAGCTGCCATAGACAGCTGGGTATGGTTTCCACCTCATAAGAATGTTCCCCCATCCCACCAATCAGCTGTGGTGGGAATCTTCCCCACAGGGGAACATCCCCACTCCTTACACTCAGGGCAGACCTGGAGGAGTGTAGGGAGAGTTGGGGAGAACTCAGCCAGTGCAGCAGGGCTCTGGCAGCCTACCTCGCCTCAAGCTGCTCCAGGCTGACCCAGAGCAGTACAGGGCAAGGTGGGGGTGTTTTGTTATGGTGGCAAGGATCCTGAACCCTGTGCTGCTCTGGGTCAGCTGGGTGGCATGGATAGCAAGGGAAAGCTGGAGGGGCTGCACAGATTACATTTGCCACCCCCTCTCCTACCACTCAGCTGTGTGGGGCTGGAAGATGGGTGGATGGAGCCTTTTCCTATCCTAGCTGCCTGTTTCTGGATTCCCCAGTGCTAAAATGTGAGGCAGCATAGCGATTTAAAAGCCAGTGAATGGAAGCAGAGTTCCTGACTGCCATTCCCAGCCAATAGCTTTTAAATCTTCTAGCTGAGTGCCTACTTGCATGGCAGCATGGTGACAAGAAGAAGTCAGCCGGAGCCAGATTAGGGAGACTTTCTTGGACCCCACACCCAGCTGCTGTCCAGTCTGCCAGGTTAGGGAAGAGACGGGGAGTGGTGGCTGGTGTTCCCCCTCACCTTCCAGTCTATGGGGTGGAGGGGGTAAAGGAAGGTGCAGAGGAGAAGTAGTTGTCCCTCATGCCTTCTCAAGACCAGGGTGACCCAGTTTTTTTCAATGTTTTAATCAATGACCTGGAAGAGGGCACAGACTGTGTACCCGAAGCAAGTTTGCAGATGATACCAAGCTGTGGGGAGTAGTAGATACACTGGAGGGCAGGGCAAGGATATTAGAGTGACCAAGACTAACTGGAAGATGAGGGCAAAATAAATCTCATGAGGTTCAATAAGGACAAGTACAAAGTCCTGCACTTAGGATGGAAGAATCCCATACACCGGTACAGGCTGGGGGTTGACTGGCTGGGCAGCAGCTCTGCAGAAAAGGACCTGGGGGTTACAGTGGACAATAAGCAGAATATGAGCCAACAGTGTGCCCTTGTTGCCAAAAAGGCTAACAGTATACTGGGATACATTGGTAGGGGTGTTGCTAGAAAGTCAGAAAGTGATTATTCCCCTCTATTCAGCACTGGTGAGGCCACATCTGGAGTACTGTGTTCAGTTTTGGGCTCCCCACTACAGAAAGGATGTGGACAAATTGGAGAGAGTCTAGCAGAGAGCAACAACAATGGTGAGTGGGCTGAGGACATGACTTATGAGAAAAGATTGAGGGAACTGGGCTTATTTAGTCTAGAGAAGAGGAGACTGAGAAGGGACTTCATAGCAGCCTTTAACTACCTGAAAGGGAGTTCAAAAGAGGATGGAGCTAAATTGTTCTCATTGTTGGCAGATGACGGAACAAGGAAAAATGGTTTCAAATTGCAACAAGGGAAATTTAGGTTAGATATTAGGAAGAATTTTCTTACCAGGAGGGTAGTAAAAAACTGAAACAGGTTATCCAGAGATGTGGTGGAAGCTCCATCCTTGGAAGTTTTTAAGATCTGGCTAGACAAAGCTTTGGCTGGGATAATCAAGTTTGGGATGGTCCTGCTTTGAGCAGGGGGTTGGACTAAATGACCTCCTGGGGTCTCTTCCAACCCTAACTTTCTATGATTCTATAATTCTATGACCCTAATCTTGGGAAGGCAGGGAGCCTTTCCCCTGGCTTCACCCTTGCTGATCTCCAGGAGTTAATCCAGGGGAAAATGTATAGACATTCCGTCTTTCAGGAGAAACTCTCCAGGCAGGGATTTAACCCTGGATATTACCAAGCTATTTTTTACTTGTATTTATTTATAAGTTTTTGCACTTTTGCTCTAGGAGAAAAAGCCTGAATGTCTATTTTGTTTTGGTTTCTACCCGGAGAAAAGCAATTCTCCCAGTAGAAACTGAATGTCTGTACCTGGCCTTAGTTTCCAGCTTCTATATAATCTTTCAGCATTCAACATCATACTGCCCGATTAAAGTCCCAGTCTTGTTACGAGTACATGCAGTTAACTTTCCTACAATAAGCAGCTCTATTGAAACCCACATGGTGGTAAAGCTAGGCACATGCAGTTGTCTGCAACTCTGTCTAAATAGCATGCACCCAACATGCACAGTGCATTTCCCATTTGCTTGATTATTTTTGTAAACCTTCTTTAGGTATCTCCCCATGGAGCCAAAAATATTAGAAAGTGCTTCTCCTCAATTAAGGCCAACAAAACAAAATATATGTATATTTTTCCCTTTGCCAAAGTTACTAAATTTCCTAGAAAATCTCTGCAGGAATTTTGTGGTAGGGAACATTCCAGGACCATGGACTTGATTTGTTGTTTCTTAAAATGGGAAGATAACTTTAATGTTAGCTAAGAATTAGCTATAATCCCCACTTATACCACACATTTTAAAAGCATAAATATATAAACACTTTACTTCATGCTTTCATTCCTGTCACTTGTGTATAAACGATAACTTATTTCATGGGGAAAAAATTATACAAATCTTAGGCAATTTTTGTCAGCAATAACTAGAATAGGTATTTATGGCTTTATTAATATTTAAACTAATATTAATTCCCAGTGATTATGTTATTTATAAAAATGGAATCTCTCTCTCTGACAGTGGCATTGTAAATTACATCATAAACTGTTTAATTTACTAAAACTGCTCATGCTTTTTCAATCTGGGGAGAATAGGCATTCTCAGGACACAGCAAAATACATGGCAAGTATGTCATATTTGAGATGTTTAAGCACCAGATCCTAATGCAATTCACAAAACCAACAAGGAGCTGAATTCCCATCTATTTTAATAGGAACTGTGAAAATCCCATCAGCAGCATATTGGCATCTTCAGGCACCTTAAATGCCTCATAAATCAATTGGGTTTTTATTCAGTTTCCACTTAAAATTATGATATACAAAATATGAATTATGAAGTATAGGTTATGATTGTAATTAACCTGATTATGCATATTATGGAACAGACAAATTAAATAATTCTTCTTAGCTTCACCTCTAGTATATCCTGCTATTTCAGCACTAGTTTTCTAAAGAACAATAGGAACAAAATGACAGTCCTTTCTCACACTCCTGTTGCACTACACTGACAGTTTGTCTCAATGTTTCCCCATGTGGGGCCACTGGTATGTATACATTACTTTGCTCTTCATGTACTTTATCCATAATTGTCAAAATTACTTGCTAAGCGATTCAGTTTGGGTGCAAGGTCGATTTAATATATAAAGTTTCCTGCTTTGGGCACTAAATAGACTTAGTTGCTACCAGTAAAGAAAGAAAGAGATTGCCAGAGACCAGGGCCATATTCTCCAATCATTCTTTAATTGTGTGGCTGCAAATCAGGCATGCACACAAAGCAGAAAATTGTATGTCTGCAGATTCAGTTCAAACACATGTATACATTTTATGCATGCAAAATCTGGTAAAGAAAGTTTACAGATACATTTTAAAAATCTGACCTTTGCTATCTCTGTAGAGCTTTTTTATAAAAACATACCTAAATGCCTGCAAAAGAGCACACCATGTAAGGCAGCCAGGAGAGTCAATTCAGGTCCACCAACTCATATCCACTCGCTGCAGCCATCACTGGTTTGGAAATCTTTATTGAAGAAGGACCCTATAAAAATTTTAAAAAACAAAACATATTCATTCATACGTTATGGATGTACTAAGGATCCAATGTAATGCTTAATATAGGATGAGGATTCACTGACCTTGGCAAGCAATGCCTGGCAGTAAATATTTTCAGGATTGTTTCCGTATCTAAACCAATATATGAAATAATGCACCGCAAACAAAAAATCCATTTATTATTTTGGTTGTTGTGATTAATTTATAGTTTATGAATACAGTCTATTCAGTTTATATGGAAATAGTGTTAGTGGGAAATATTCCAGAATACCAAATTAGCCTAATGGGACTGAATGAAAGTGATTGCTGTTTAATCAGGACAGCATCAGGAAAAATTAACAACAGACATTTACCCAGTGTGAATGGTTAACTGATGTGTAAGCAGATGCTAATGGATGTGAAATTCTAAGCTTCACTCATAAAGATTAAATAAAGATGCAGAGCAAATTATGACCTCAGGCACAGCTGTGAAAATTTACTGGTTTCAAATTTAGCCTGATGGCCCCTTATGCCCCCAGGTGTCACTGGGGGCAATTGTCTTTTGTCAGTACTGTTTCAGAGGTATACTTAAATGCACAATTTGACCAGAAGAGTCTTCATTACTAGTTACCATATGCCAAGTAGAGAGAATCCAGTTTGACAGCACTTCTAGTTCATGATGAAACCATACCTTGCAAGTTCCCATGTAAATCTGAAGTTCTTACGATGTTCCTATTTATCGCTACTCTACTATCAACCACAGCAACCCTGACTAATAAAGATGACTATTTTTGAAAGGTAAAGAGGTTCATTTGATTCTACAAGCAGCTTGACTGCAGGTAAAATGGTGACCACTGTACTAGTCTTCATAGTAGAGATACCATGTAAACAGGGAAGTACCGGGCTCATTATACTCATTTTAACTTTGTGGGAAATCCAGGTTTCTAGATAAGACTGAATGACACTAAGCCCAATTTTCCCTTTTCACCCAACTTAAAGAACAGTAGCTGATGTACAGCCTTAAAAAGAGTTAATGGTAAATCTTTAATCCTGTCTATCCCTCAACAGTCTCTGCCTAACAGCACTATATTTCCATGTGAACTAGAAATGACCCTGTACGCACAATCATGTAATTCATATTTATATAAACAGAGGGTACAGTATGTATAATTTGCAAGATTTTTGGGAGGGGATGCATCATAACTAAACTCCTACTTTTCCTTTGGGGACACAATCCCATTTGTTTTTTGTTAACTTCAAAGAGAAGTATTTTTTTCTCATTTTTTTTGTCAATAACTTGCAGAAATTTGTACTTGTTTCCATGAATCAAGCTTTTAAAATTTTCTTGACTGTTAAAAGTAATGCAGCTCTCTCTTTCTTGCTCTCTCTCTCTCACACTCACATATACACAAAGAGCAAAATAACTGAAACACAATTAAATGATCCTGCAGCAATTTCTGACCATAGAAATTGACTTTAGTTTCACTGAATCACCAGAAAACTCTCCACATCGTGCAGTACTGTTTCCAAGTACTTACCATGGGACAAAGGACCTTGGGTGACATCTTGTTCCAATTTGATTGAGGTTGGGTTGTAGGCCAGCTCTTTCAAATCATAAGCAGCACAGAAATAATCTCCTAAAAAACACCACAGAAAAGTTAGACTATGTAGCAATAAACGCAAGAAAGTTTCAGTTCAGGGTCAGCAGAGCTCTAAAGGTTGTTAATGGTTTTTTCTTGAGGTTTCCACAAAAGCTGTTTTAAGAGGGTGCTGACAGGACCCTCTTTTTGCTTACTTAGAAATTATTTTGTCCAGGAAGGCTAGTTCAAAAAGCCTGCTCAGAAAAAAATTGTATACCTAGCCAAGAACCAAAAAACTTCAGATGATACAAATGCAATAGTAGCATTTCACTCCAATGGGATTTCTAAAAGGTATTATCATCAGTACTGTAAGTGAGTCAAGGGAGGATCCAGGGAAATGCACTGGTGCACTTATACCCCCCTTTACTTCCTGGTCCATCCCTAGTTTTAAAACAACTTCCTGGCAGTGGGAGCAGCATTTCGAGTCAGGCAGTGCTGAGAGAGTCAATTGACTTTGTGGCTGGTTATAATTTACCTGATTCCTTCTAAACTCTTCATTGCATGATTGTTAACAACACTCTCTTCTTTTTAATGGTTTTAATGTTTCACCAATTAAGCTGTCCTTTCCATTCAGCTGTCTGTTCACTGCTCCTGCTAATGCAGCTCTCATTTCACAGCCCTACAGATTGTTTTTAACTCATTCCAATGAAGTTATATTTGTTTTTGCTTCAATCTTAAAGTGAATAGCACAGCCGCAGGCCCGTACCACATTGAAAATAAACTGGAAGCTTTACTAACTGGAGAAAAATATGTGTTGTTTTATAGGTGACAATGTACCTCACCATATGCACCCCACCCTTTCAAAATTCCACATCCACCCATAGGTGAGGCAATTCTTATTAGTGAAACACGGGAATTTCCATTTACAGTGACAGCCACTTGCAATTCTATGCTGAGCTAAATTACACCAGCTCAATAGACCTATAATATAGATTCATAAATTGTTAGAGGGTGGAAGGGTCCTTGCAGGATCATTAGGTCCAGCCCCCTGCACTAGGCAGGAAAGAAAACTGAAGTCAGGTGACCCCAGAGAGGTGACTGTCCGGTCTCTTCTTGAAGATTTCCAGGGTAGGTTACTGCACCACCTCTGGAGGGAGTTTATTCCACCGTCTGGACACCCTGACTGTGAAGAAGTTTTTCCTAGTGTTAAGCCTGAAACAGTCTTCCAGGAGTTTATGGCCATTACTCCTGGTTTTCCCCAAGGGTGCCCTGGTGAACAGTTGTTCGCTGAGCTCTTGATGTATTCCCCTGATATAGCAGTAAGCTGCTACCAAGTTCCCTCTCAGCCTTCTTTTTTCAGGCTGAAGAGACCCAAGTCCCTCAGCCCTTCATATAGCTTGCCTTGCAAGTCTCTGATCATATGGATGGCTCTTCTCTGGACTCTCTCAAGCTTTTCCACATTCTTGTTGAAGTGCATCACTCAGAACTGGATGCAGTACTCCAGCTGCAGTCTCACCAATGCTGAGTAAAGTGAAAGAACCACTTCCTTGGCTTTGCTGGAAATGCATTGGTTGATGCATGCCAGAGTATTGTTTGCCCTGCTGGCTACAGCATCACACTGATGACTCATGTTCAGACTGTGGCCTATTTATTATTACCCCTATGTCCCTTTCAGTCATGGTGCTTGTCAGTTTGGCGCCACTGAGCCTGTAAGTATGTTGGGGATTGTTTGTCCCCAGATGGAGCATTTTACACTCCTCAGTGTTGAACTTCATCTGGTTCTGATCCACCCAACTTGCCAGACTGTCCAGGTCTGCCTGAATCTGTAGCCTATCTTTAAGTATGACACATTCCCCCATAACTTGGAGTTGCCCATGAACTTGCCCAGTGAGTTCTTCACCACCACATCCAAATCATTGAGAAAGATGTTGAAAAGCACTCCACCAGACACAGACCCCTGAGGGACACCACTGGCCACTTCTCGCCAGGCGGACACAGATCCATTTCTCAGAAATCTCTGAGTCCTACCCACTGCAACAGTTAAGCCTTTCCTAGCCACCTGTCAAGCAGTTAAGCCCGGAATCCTCCAATTTCCTTGTAAAAACATCATGGGATACCAGATCCTCTCTCCTGTCCTTCTTGAAGATAGGCACAACATTGGCCTTCTTCCAGTCTTCAAGGACCTCCCCCAGGTGCCATGAATTTTGGAAGAGTTTTGCCAGAGGTCCCACAATGATTTCAGCCAGCTCTTTCAGCACTCTCGGATGAAGTTCAGCCAGTCCTGCTGACTTATAAATGTCTAAGACCTCTTGATATCAATACAGCAGTGCAAACAGGCCTTGAAGTATGTGAAGAATGGTCTATCTCAGACCATAAAAAAGGCTGTAGGACAGGGTGGGCAATTATTTCAGCTGGAGGGCTGCTTAATGAGTTTTGGTGAGCTGTTGAGGGCTGCAAGGATAGCCTCGCCCCTTGACAGTCCTGTTTTATTTGTGTTGGCATAGTGTATATAAAGGTCATTGCATAATAGCTCAAAAATAAAGTCTTACTCTTGTATAATGTGTGCGTGGGGGACTGTGTAGGGTGTGGTTGGGGCACTAGGTATGTATATGGTGGGGTGTGTGTGGATGCGGCTGTGTGTGTGTGGTGGCTGTAGCAGTGGCAGCAGCTCCTCCACCCAGAAGCTGTGCATGCTGGCCAAACCAGGGCCCTCCCATGCATTAGGCTGGGAGCAAGGTGCACAGGCTGGTTGGGGTACATCTTTGGTGGGTGTCCATGGGCTGGACAGAATTGCCTGGCAATCTGGATTTGGCCCACTGACCATATTTTGCCCACCTCTGCTGGAGGATATTTTGTGTAACTTGCAGTTATATACTGACCTGCTGCCCCAATGCCCAACTATATTTTTAGGGACTGTCACATGCCAACTGTCGGGGGCAGGGTTAAGTAAATTTTGTTGTTGTTGTTAAAAAAAACCTCAGTGGTCATCTACCAAGGCACAAAATCATAATGCGAACACAAAAGAGGGTAGAGTAAAATAGTGCCTGGTTAACCTTACTTTTTGGCATCTCATGACTTGACTGCTTCATTTTGCAATCTTAACTTCCTTTTAACATCTCCCCCCCACACTATCTCATATAATATCATTTAAGTTACCAGTAAGAGGAAGAAAGTTCTTACCAATAATGTAGTGTTTCTGAATGGATTATTTCCTTTTCAGAGCCACATTATTTAAAGAAGCACATACATCAACTAGAGTCATGAAACAGGCCGAGAAAGCATTCATGAGCATTCTTACATCCATCACAAGGAAACTGTTCTTTTTTAAGAACTGAGCTAACAGCAGGCATGCCTCTTGTAAGTCAGCATAGCTACATGACTTCATTGGAGGTATGCTGAATATAGCAGGTCTCCCAGTTCAAAGCAATGACACCTCCCATGGCCAGCAGAAATCATTTTGGAAGCGGGCAGATGAGATAGTTTATGAATAGACAGGTTTAGGCTACGGTTGCAGCCTCTTGTTCTTTTTATAGAGAATGGCTTCACTGGGAAAAAATGGGGATGGCAGGGGATGGATGCTGACAGACAGCTTTCCTGCACATCATCCAGAATCACCTGCACAAGCGAGAACAATAGAAAGTATAAAGATTCCTTCTGCAGCTCCCAAGGAACACAGAAATGGCATGTAGATTGCTATGCACTGCCCTGATAGGGGCTAGAGACAGAAATTACACATAAATCAGTGTCAGTGATTGGAAACTGGTTCAAATATGTAAAACAACTGAAGTCCAGTGCACATAAACTGCTTTCAAAATGGCCAAAACTGATTTAAGATAAACCTGAATGGATGTAGTATTAGACTTACCTGATATAAGTTAAATCAGTTTATTGAACTTCTCTCCCAGATCCCCTCCAGATTCAAGTTAACTTACAGTCCCCTAGCATCCCAGGATGCTTTGCACTTCCCCTGAAAACCCCTGTTGCAGGGTGGGTGGGCTAGTCTTGGCCCAAGCTGTCTGTTTCAGCTAAGCAGGAGATGTACTTTAGCACCCTCTGGCTTCTGGCCTGCACCACTGAAAGCATGTGCATTTCCAGAACCAAAAGTGAATGACTGTTTAGTTGCTTAATGGTTCAATCTATGCAGCTTAGACTAACCTGCAAAGATTGAATTGATTCAGTTTTGGGCTTTTTGACTGTTGGTACTTTGCCAGGGAGTCTTCTAGAGGGAGAGAGGGTGTAAGGCAGAGTTTCTCAATATTTTTAGACTGAAGGGACCATTCATAACTTTTGTGAATCAAGTGGCACTCCATTTAAAAAACTAACTTATTACTGCTTACTTCCTTGCAAAGGGGTTATGCAGGGGTGCAGGGAAATGGCCAGGCAGGGTTGAACTTGAGTCTGCTTATACCTGTTTATCTCCTTGCATGGGGCTTTATCTCCTCCCATCTCATGGCACCCTTCAAAGGGTCTTGTGACACCCTAAGTTGCCCTGGCACCCTGGTTGAGAATCACTCACGTAGGGAAAGAAATCATGGCCTTGTCTACTTTCTGCCCTTTTTTGTGTGCTGGATGCACCTAAACAGAGGGTGTAAATGGAGATTGTGGATGCAGCAATACTAATGATCCTGGAACACAAAGCAGCAACTCAGACTGGCCCTTGCACGGGAACTGGAAGGAAGAGAATATTTGTGTCTTTGTCATCACTGAATACCTAGAGAAGGGCAGGCAGAATTTGGCCCATAATTCTGTGTTGGTTCAAGTGGACTTCCAAAACTCCCAGAGGAAAGAGGGAGGAAGGAATATAGAAAAGAAGAAGCATGACAAGAGAAGGGGGTAGCAGTGGCAAGTATGGTTTGACAATGCAACTGAATGGATGGGATGTGGCATGGCAAGATTCTCAAGGATGTGTGAAGACCACAAATTATGGAGGAAGATCACTGGCTTATGGCTCTCTGTATGTTGCATTTATGCGTCATGTTGATACCATTCCATGATGCTTTGCATGAGAACAGACAGACTCAATATAAAGTGAACAAGATTTTATTTCTACGATTTTTGCTTGGATGTATCAAAAACATATTCCTCCCCTCCTCCTTCCTTCAACACCCATTAGTCATTGAAAGTACTCCTCCTCTGCCTATCCACCCACCTCAGAAACACTGAGTTGAATCTATTTCTTGCGTGACTGAAGTATCATTACTTCTAAGTGCTGGAAGAAAGCACTGCTGTTGACTGAACCGCCACGATGGAAATCAAAACACTGAAAGTAAATGTTGTGGGTTTAATATGCCACTGCATGACAGAAGAGGAATCTTTTGCTGCCTCTAAAACATAAAAGGCAAGCAGGAGACTCCCAAACACCATTTCACAGCTGGAAACACTGTACTAGACTGCAAAATTCAACATTGTAATTTTCTCAATTAAGTCAGTTAGCATGCTATAAATAACTCATCCATATGTCCTGGGAAAATAAAGCTTTAAGCTTTTATTTTTTTGGTTTGCAAAAATTACTGTAATTTTTCAAGGACTTACAATAAGAACACTACTCCTGACCCTACCTTAACACCTTTTTTCTGTTTCATCAAGTACAACATACAATGGTTATTATACATAGTACTAGTACTAGTATTATGCATAAATTAAATATTATGGAGTAAAATTGCCAGCAGTCTGAAGATCAGGGACAAAAGCGGGGAAAACAAATGGGCTAAGGTTCTCAGAAGTAATTTATGATTCTGAGTATTTCATTTATGGCTGTGGAACTTGAAATGCTTTAGAAGGGCCTGATTTGTTGTGGGTGGAAGATGAGCACTTTGAGGCATTTCATTTTGAACACCCCAAAATTGAGATACCAACCCTCCCCCTTCCCAAGATTGAAAACTCTTCCATTTTTCAGAAGCAACTAGTAAAGTACAATATATCAGTGCTTGCCAGTAACATGCTGCAATAGTCATAGGTAGCACATTTCTGTTTTCATGATTAGAATTCACAGTTTGGTAGTTAGGATCACAGAATCATAGAAAATAAGGGTTAGAAGGGATCTCTGGAGGTCACCTAGTCCAACCCTCTGCTCAAGGCAGGACCATTCTGACCTATATCATCTCAGCCAAGATTTTGTCTAGCCAAGTCTTAAAAAACTCCAAGGACACAGATTCCACAACCATTCTCAGTAACCTGTTACAGTACTTTACAACCCTCCTAGTGAGAAAGTTATTTTTAATATCTAACCTTAACTTCCCTTGCTGCAACTTGAAACCATTGCTCCTTGTTTTGTCATCTACCACCACTGAGAAAAGTCTAACTTCATCCTCTTTTGAACCCACCTACCCCTTCAGGTAGTTGAAGGCTGCCATTAAGTCCCCTCTTAGTCTTCTCTTCTGCAGACTAAATAAGCCCAGTTTCCTCAGTCTTTTCTCATAAGTCACTTGTCCCAGCCCCATAACCATTTTTGTTGCCCTCTGCTGGACTCTCTCCAATTTGTCCACACCCTTTCTGTAGTCGGAGCCCCAAAACTGGACACAGTACTCCAGATGTGGCCTCACCAGTGCCAAATACAGAGGAATAATCACTTCTCTGTATCTGCTGGCAACACTTCTGTTAATGCAGGCCAATATGCCATTAACCTTCTTGGCAACAATGGCACACTGTTGACTCATATCCAGCTTATTATCCACTATAACCCCAGGTCCTTTTCTGCACAGCTCCTGATTAGCCAGTGAGTCCCCAGCCTATACTGGTGCATAGGATTGTTCCGTCCTAAGTGCAGGACTTTTCACTTGTCCTTATTGAACCTCATGAGATTTCATTTGGTTCAATCCTCTGAATTGTCTAGGTCACTCTAAATCCTAGCCCTACCCTCCAGTGTGTCTACTACTCCCCACAGCTTGGTGTAATCTGCAAACTTGCTGAGGGTGCACTCTATGCCATCTTTTGGGGTGCTGATGAAGATATTGAACAAAACCAGCCCCAGGACTGACCCCTGGGTTACTCCAATTGATACCAGTTCCCAACTAGACATTGAAGCATTGATTACTACCCTCTGAGTTTGATGAGTCCGCCAGTTTTCTATCCACCTTACAGTCCACTCATCCAGTATGTACTTCCTTAGTTTTCTTGTGAGAACATTGCGGGAGACTATATCAAAAGTCTTGCTAAAGTCAAGGTATATCATGTCCACTATTCTTCCCACATCCACAGAGCCAGTCATCCCATCACAGAAGGCAATTAAGTTGGTCAGGCATGAATTGCCCTAGTGAATCCATACCGACTGTTCCTGATCACTTTCTTCTCCTCCAAATGCTTAGAAAAGGATTCCTTGAGGACCTGCTCCATGATTTTTCCAACAAGTGAGGTGAGGCTGATCAATCTGTAGTTCTCTGGATCCTCCTTCTTGCCTTTCTTAAAGATGGGGACTATATTTGCCCTTTTCCAATCATCCAGGACCTCTCCCAATCACCACAAGTTTTCAACAACAATGGCCAACAGCTCTGCAATGACATCAGCCAACTCCCTCAGCACCCTTGGGTTGTGTATTGTGTTGTGTATGACCCCATGGACTTGTACATGTCCAGCTTTCCTAACAGTTCCTAACCTGTTCTTTCACCACTGTTGGCTGCTCACCTTCTCTCCAAATTGTGCAGTCAGGGGCAGTAGCCTGGGAGCTGACCCTCCCTGCAAAGGCAGAGGTGAAAAAGGCAATAAGTACTTCAGCCTTTTCCTCCTCATCTGTCACTAGGTTGCCTCCCCTTTCAGTAAGGGACCCACACTTTCCCTGATCTTCCTTTTGTTGCTGACATACTTGTAGAAACTTTTCTTGTTACCTTTCAGATCCCTTGCTAGTGACAACTCCAACTGTGCTTTGAACTTCCTGATTTCATCCTTACATACCCAAGCAATACTCTTATATCCTCCCTAGTTATTTGTCCAAGTTTCCACTTGTTGTAAGCTTCCAATTTATGCTTTAGCTCACCGGAGAGTTTCTTACTAAGCAAACTGGTCTTTTGCCATGCTTGCTACTCTTCCTGTGTATTAGGATGGTTTGTTACTGCACCCTCAGTAAGGTTTCTTTAAAGTACAGCCAGTTCTCATGGACTCCTTTCCCCCTCAGACTGGCATCCCAGGGGATCCTGCCCATCAGTTCCCTGAGTCAAAGTCTGCTTTTCTGAAGTCTAGGATTCTTACTTTACTGCTACCCTTCTTTCCTTTCCTCGGGATCCTGAACGCAATCATTTCATGTTTGCTGCTGCCCAAATTTCCATCTACTTCTACATTCCCCACTGAGTCTTCCCTGTTTGTGAGCAGCGGATCAAGAAGAGCATGGCCTCTAGTTGGCCTGTCCAAAATTTGTACTAGGGAGTTATCCCCGATGCTCTCCAAAAACTTCCTGGATTGCCTACACCTGCTGTACTCCCTTCCCAGCAGATGTCAGGGTGATTCAAGTCCCCCATGAGAACCTGAGCTTGTGATCAGGAAATTTCCTCTAGCTCTTTGAAGAAAGCCTCATTCCCCTCATCCTCCTGGTCTGGTGGTCTAGAGCAGACCTCCACCATGACATCACCCTTGTTACTCTGGCCCTAACCCTAACTCTAACCCTATCTTGTTGTTTTCTAGTCCCTCATTATTTTAACCAAACCTAGAGTTTTACATGTTTGCCATCTGAAAATTGGCACTAGCTTTCCTGGCACTGTTACAAACTGAACTTTTACTATATTACCCCTGGTTGCAATCATGTTCCCATTACATGCTCTAAGTTTCACTTTCTTATTCTCATAGTACACAGGTTTAGTTTTCATTTTTTGAATAATGAATTCTGGTATTACATTGACTTGTGCCCCTCTATCTAATTTAAAAGTTACCGTTAATTCATTGGTGTCCAGGGTGATTGTCCAGTCCTCAGAAGAATGAACTTTTCTTGCATTGTTCTTGCCAATAAGGGATTCTTCCTCTTTATCATTGCATAGAGCACATACCTGCTGTTTCCTGTGTGATTATCCTGCTCCTTTCTGCAAAGTGTTGCAAAGTGATCGAATCTTTTGCATTTGTTCCAGCACTAACCAAATACAGGGCACTGTATGGGGTTGTGGGAACCCCCACAGCATCTGCAGCTGGCCACTGTTTCTTCAAGCAATTCTCTTTGACCTCTGCTTGCCTGCTTCATTGTGAGGTCCTCCTTTTTGTATTGTCTGTGTGTTGCTTTAGGTTTTTGTATTCCTGTAATCTGTCTAGTTCAGATTGTTCTGCTTTTTCCTTTAGCTTCTGCAGCCTGGTATTTGTTACCTCAGCCACTTGGCACATTCTAACTGCCTTTTCCAAACTAAGTTCAGGATCTTCTCGCAGTCTTTTCCTGAGGCTTATACCCCTTATACCTAATACTAGTTGATCTCTGATCATGGACTCTTTTAAGTCTCCAAAACTGCATGTCTGGCTCAGCAATCTGAGGTCTTTGACAAACTCCTCTATTGTTTCACATTCTTTCTGCTGTATCATGTGGACATTATACTGTTCAAAAGTTTCATTTTGTTTGGGTATACAGTATTCCTCAAACTTTTTTATTACTGTGCCATAGCTTTTCTGTTCTGCTTCTGATAGCTGTAGGCTATTATAAAGCAACAAAGCTTCTGGGCCTGCTACATTTAAAAAATAGCTTGAGTAGATCTTCCTTTGCTGTAGCTCCACTGACCCATCATATATATGATGAAAGTCTTTACTTAAATTTATTTCAGTTTTCTGATGTATTGCTAGAGAGCTTTAACTCCTTTGGAATTCTGAGATGCTTCATTTTCTGTCTGTCGTCACATTGCTCTTCTGGGAGTATAGATTGATAAAGCTGGTTTATTCAGGGAGCCTTTTAATCCTACTCATCTGCTGTTCCCTCCTGCCATCCCAGGCCAATGTAACAACTTATACATAACACTCTTAAAGGTATCCAAAGAGGAAGCATATAAAGATAGAAGCAGGCTAATGAGGCTAGAAAACGTAGCAGATATATGAGCAGAAAAAGCTGATATGCCAAATTTATACCTGCTGTCACTTAACTGAAATCAGTGCAGTTACACCAGGGATAGATTTGTCCTAGAGGGCTTTTCTTGTAGAGAATAACATAGATAAGTGACATCAAATGTAAGGTCCATGGAGCTGTTCCCTCCAGCCCATGAGGCTCCTGGTCAGAATTTGGAACCAGGGCTAGCAGGGTAAAGGGCCTGCTACAGAATCCAGGGCTCCAGGACCCCGTTTGACATGGCTAACAGCACTGGGGGGGGGCGGTGAACAAGGGCTGTGCCAACACAGTGCCACTCACCTCACCACCACTCCCCAATGTCAGTTGGTTCACCACTGTTTGACCCTTTGCCTCCACAAATAGCCCTGATACCTCCAGGTCTGGATCTGGACCATGAGAAGCCCCATGGTCCAGCTCCAGCCCAGAGAGTAGGGTGAGTTTAACAACCTTGACATAATGCATTCTAGTAAACTGATGAGAACCTGTGTTCTTTCTGAACCTTAATATAGCCATAAGGTGAAACACTATTTATTCAGTACTATTTGAAGTAAATGCAACAGAAAAATCCACAAGCCTAGACTTCTCCAAATAACTCATTTCCAGCTAAAGATAAGTTATTTATTAAAGCACATTAAGAAAGACGATAGCTTAAATCAAAGGTTGAACATAATTATTATATAAATAGTTAAAGTCTATTATAGGTGCATGGCAACATCCTCCTGTAGTAAAGTTTCCTGTTGCAAAATTAGTTAAACAAATGAAAATTTGATATGCCCTCATTAACTGCTTCAAAAGGTCTGGGTATCTCCAAATAGAATGGTAATGGGAGGTTTGGTATTTGACCTATCCCTTCTCTGGGGTAAATGTCTCATTCTATGGAAGTGTCTTATATATAGTAGTGATGAAATCAGCTGTGACTCCTGCAAGTCAAACCAGAGAAGAGAGAATTGCATAAGAAAGTACAAAAAATGGTAAATAAAGTGACAGGAATAATTAGTCTTAAATGGCCCTGCTAAAGTAAAATGAAAGTGTCTTGGTCAGGATTTGACCCTGAAAATGTAAATAACTGCCTATAAACTAGTGCTGCAGTTACTGCTTTTCTAGGAACAGCTGCAAATGCTGCTAATGTTTTACTTGTAAACAAATGACATGATATTTTTCAAATTGGACATGGACATTTTCTTCCACCGTGGACATTGGCAGGATAATTAATTTAAATTAAGGATTAGCAACATGTCTCTTTTTATTTTGCTACCTCTGTTTGACAATTCACACAAGTACTTTGATATATTCTTTGAAGTCTCAGGCTGGGTTTTTGTTTTGCAAGTGATAGTTTTCACACAGCTGTCATCCTAAGTTAAACGGCAGTACGTCAAAAATAAATGAATCAGGCAAGAGGAAACTGAAAAACTTACGTCACATGCACATTCTCATTTACTGCTTCACATTTAAAATACAAGCCCCCATATCTTATATTCTTGCCCATGGGCTAACACTGGATGAAATAAATCACTGAAACTTTTTTTTGTTACCTACTTTAGAATACATCTCAATTAAGCATTAAAAATAACTTTTAGAAATCACATACCACATGAGCAACATACCATGTTGTTCCCACTATATGTGACCTTGTATATAGTTCCACCCCACATTTTAAGGTTCAGTGAGTAAACCATAACTTGAGCTGCAGGGAGGGCAGGGGGCAGGCACAGGGAGGCAAGTGGCAGGAAGGACAGGCAGCAGGGGGAAGACACCAGGAGCAAGGGGAAGGGGACAGACTGCTTGCCCCTCCCATACAACTGCTTTCCCCGCTGCTTGTCCCTGGTCTCTGCTTTCCTTACTGCAGTGTAGGGGGAGACAAATTTAAAGTAACCCTCCAATAGTTAGATTCTATATATGGAAAATTATACATTTATTATAATTTTCAGTGTACAGAATCTACTTATTGGAGGGCTCTTCTTGAATTCAAAGTCATCTTGGATTTGGGTAAATAAAAAAATAACCCATTGCTTGATTTCTGTTAAAGTGTTCAATAGAGCTCAGTTTATATATACAGGCTGAGATATGACCATTAAGTATAACTTACACTCTTAAATATATTTTAAAGAACAAACTATGAAATGATCTCCCAAATTTCTTACTAACTGAAAAAACCCTTAGCTGATGTTTTACAGGAAGCTTGTTTTAACTATAGTATTCTACCTTTCCTTACCTTTAAGTTCATTGTCAAAATGGACATATACATTGACACTGTTAAGAAAACATGAATAATAAGGCCTCAGAGCATCTGTGAACAGCTGCTGTTTGGTTGGAAAGAAAGTGACGAAAATTGTTACGCCCATCACAGCAGAGAGATGCTGACCAAAACTGAGTTTACAATAATTAAGTACTTCACTGCTTATGACAGTACACCATGTCCAATATTTGCAGAAGCAGTCACTTAACTGGGGGGTCCTCAATTTTTGAGTGTGCCACCTGAGACTGCTTAGGCCTGATTTTCAAAAGTGCCCAGAATGCCTATAGTCAGTGTGAGCTGGGAATGATCAGTCCCTTTGAAGGTCAGGCCCATCTTGTTTCAAGTAGATCACCCAAAAAATTAGCATCCACCTCACTGACTACAGCAGTATAACACAACTCCAAAAACTGTCACAATTAGGGCCCACTTCTGTTTATTAATGGAGTAACAGTGTATGTGAAGAGTGTTCAAGATCAACATTACTCATGGGCTAAACATTCAAGCCTGTGTTGGAGTAAAGCCTCCATGTGGCCTATCTTAGTCTTCAGTTAGGCCCCTGTAAGATGTTACATATGTCACACATTATATGTGAGCAAACCAATTACACCAGTTTAATTCCTGGATAAAAATGGCAGATCTACCACAAAGCAGCTTCTCATGGAAACAGCAACTTCCATATGGCACACAAGTACACTGCTAGGGGCTTCATTTACTCATATTTTGGGATGAGCAGGGAGACAAAGGCAAAATAAACTCAGTCCTACAGTTCATCGCTTTATGTCCAAACACTGCAGAACCTTTCTGGTGAACCTCTTAGCAAAAATGAATATACTTGAATCTTTCTGAAGTAAAGAAGAGGGGTGCTCAACAGATCTGACCCCTGGTGCTGTGTCATCTGGCCCATGGGGCTTCTCACTGGGTCTAGAAATTAGATGGGACTGCTCCCTTGCTGCCAAATTTAAAGACCTATGGGGCCTAGATCAGACTTGATCCCAGTGTGCAGGGCTGGATGGGGGCAGTGCCAGTCCCAGTACTCAGGGCAGGAAGGGGGCAGGCCAGTCCCAATCTCGGTGCACAGGGCATGATCCTGGCACATAGGGCTCGATCTGGCCTGCAGACCATGCTTAAGCCACTTATTTGGCCCATGGAGCCAAAAGCTTGGGCACCACTGATCAAGAAGATAATTTCCAGAGGGAGGAGAACAGCCTAGTGCCTCTTCGGAAAATATGAATTTCTTTTTTGGTTTGCAAAGTATCTATTAGGGTCATAATTCTTTGTAGGTTAGATCATGTGTTTGGAAACAAGGAGCTGGTACACAGTGAACTATCTCTGGGGAAGTGAAACAGGGCTATGAAGGATGATCAGTAACTGGATCAGGGGTCACTTCTTTCAGACCCATTGACTTTTAACACCTCTTGCCAACCCAGTGAAAATTTCCAGTGGAAGGGTGAAAAAAGACAAGGGAAGAGACTGCTTTTTAAAGAGGAATATGATGGCTGTATGGGACAGGACTAGGAGCAACATCCTCAAGCTACAGCAGGGGAAATTTAGGCTGCTGCTGAGAAGGAACTTTGACTGGGGGTGGTCAGGCATTGGGACAGGATACCTAAAGAAACTGTGGAATCTTCATCTTTGAAAACTTTCAGAAACAGGCTAGAGAGACACTTGGCAGGGATGGGCTAGTCAGGGATGATTCTGCCTTGGGCCAGAGGCTGGACTAAATGACTTTATGAAGTCCCTTCCAACTCAACTGGAACAAGAGAGCTGGTCCATTGTGAGACACACAAGATGCAGCTGAAGAAACAGAAACGGGAACGGCTTTGAACTCTGCCACGGACACCAACTGAAACCCTAAGAATGGTGTGGATTCTTGGAGTTGGGGAGAAAACATCCTGCAGGTATTTGGTGTTGTGCCTACATTTATTTTTAGGAAGTTCCTTTGCAAAGCCAGTTTTCCATAATAGGATTGTCCTCTCTTCCTGAAGTGTTCCAGGATAAGCCAGAGGGTGTGGATAGATATGAGAATTACAACACTTCAAACACCTTGGAAATGGTGTAAGAGGCAAGCTGTATGTACTTACAAAATTTTTTTAATGTTCTAAAAGTGGCTGAAACATGCCACAATAGTACCTCTTTGCCCGAAGCACTATTTTGGAACATTTCCCTTTGTGTTACCTCTGCACATGGGAGGGAGAGAGATGGGGGAGGACAGCCTGCCAGCTGCCCAGCTGCTGGTTCTGCTCTAGGTCCTTGGGCACTGCTCAGTCCCCACTGGCTCCCCTGCCAGACTCAGAGCCAGGCTTACCCCACCAACACTACCTTTCCCTGCTAGGCTCCCCGCTCCCACCTCCTTGCTCCCTGTCAGACCCCACAGCCACCATCTGCTCCCCCCCTGCAAGAGGCTGGAAGTGCAGGGCTTCTCTGCAGCGCCTGGGCACGGCGCATCATGAATATTCGAATCTGTGAATGGCAGATTCACGAATAGCGAAGGTTTCCTGTATCTCTATAAACACCTCAAGATTTTACTTTTTTCCCTGTTATATCACTTCTTTATGAATATTAACCAAACATGAAATTTGACTTCAATTTTTATATTGTCAAGTAGGGTGCTTTTCCAGGCTTGTGTTTAAGCAACAACAAATTGGGGTATAAGGCATTTCTTGGGGATTTATAATAACAACCAGCTGTGAAAAATGGAATCACGGTAAGAATTGCCTTCTGTGGTATCAAGTAAAATGTAAGTTAACTGTTCTGAGTTGTACAAGACAGTCTTAGTTGATACTGCAGATGTGAATAATTTCTAGAGAATGAATTCTGAGCATACCAAATAAATGGGCTGATTGAAACTCTCTCATTTCATCCTTTTTCCAATAAACATTAATTTCTAATTAAATAACTGTCAAGATTAGCTGATGAAAGAGGTTAATACTCTTTACTTAGAGGTATAATAAATCTCCCTTTCTAACAAAGCACAAAAGGAAAAGGGCCAAGTTCTGCTCTTAATATAAGTAGTTTGTAAATTCTCTGGAGGCAGAGAAAGTCTGTTACATTCATGGGCAGGGCCTAACCAGGCCTCAATATTGGCTGCCACTCAACTATAATACAAAAAATAAGCATGAATGCTTGAACTGGTGTGGAGCTACTCCAGAATAACACCAATGGGAGCGTCTACATATGTGCAATTAAGGCGCAGCAATAAACTCTGGTGCCTATTGTATTGGAGTTTTTTTCTCTCAGGCGTGCCATTTGAATATGTACCTGGGACTGCAGCACAATGACCTGTTTTGGAGAAGCCTGGGCTGGCAGGGGGCCCCAGGGATCAGCCTACCAGCCCAATGCTGCTCCTGACCAGCTTAATATGCTGCAGAGGGGCTGGTTGGGGTACGAGGTTGCTTCAGTGTGGGGCTAGTTGGCAGCCCCCACACTGAAGCACCCTCATGCCCCAGCCAGCCACATCACTGTCCACACATGCACTGCTGCAGTAAAAGACTTTGCAGCAGAGCAGTGCTTGTATTTACAAATACTACCCTACTGCTGACTTTATTCGTTTCCAGGGCTGCACATGTAGATGCCAACACGTTTACTGCACAGCTAATAAGGCAACTCTGCAGTAAATGTATTGTGTAATACTGAGAGCAGAATTTGGTTCACTGTGTGTATATTTCTTTAACATCTATTTTACAAGTCTTCACTGTACATAGTTGAAATGGAACAGTTTTCCCCTCAGAGCAATATTCAACAAGGATATAAAGTTGAAATCTGGGAGTGACGTGGGGAGGAATATGGTTGCTGTAATTCTGCATCATTCCACTTCTCTCAATAGGACAAAGACATTTTAGAAAAGCTGAGGATCTGGCTCAGTTACTTACTTGTGATGGGACAGCCAGGAAAATCTTTTACCTGAGGATGACCCAGTGTAATCAGTGTGTCACACTTCCACAGCTACAACTGGCAAAGCAGTCGAGCTGAAATTCCCACTATATAAAAGAGGAATAGGGGATAATGAGAAGGGTCACCATATTTTCTGTGAAGAAGTCTGTTGACATTCAAGACCAACTGCATAGCTATTTATTTACCCAGATTTGTGGGGACAAGAGTGCTGATGTTTGCAGAGCAGGGAATATTTTGAGAGATATATTTTTTGGGGGGTTGAGATGAGGAAAAGCTGATGGCTTTCCTTCTAAAATTATTATATTTTAAGTTACTGGCAAAGAATCCAGGAGCCCCAGAAAAGTAGTATATGTCAAATAAATAAAAACTATTTTCCAAATGGCAAGAGATTAAGAGTTTTTCTGGCCTCAAGTGCCTCCATCAAGTATGTGTTTATTTGTATGCTATGTGTGATCTAATTAATGTTACTTTATAACTCAGTGTTGTTTATTCCTGAAAAGGCTGGAGAATAAAACTTTATTGATTCATCATGTCACTGTTTTTAGCCAACTATAAACCAGGATTTTCCCATATATATATATATATATATATATATATATATATATGTATGTATATTACAATAGCAACAAGACACTTCACTTCAACACTGCTACACTACTAGGGTAATTTAATTAAAGTCAGCCTTTATGAAACACATTTGTGGCAGACTACCAGAAACCCAGATTGTAAGGTGGCATAGTTTATTTTAAAAAGCTTATTATTGGTAACAGGTCTACACCCTGGAACTGGAGTCTTTCTGAGTGAAACATGATCATAAATAGTGCCAGAAGCAGGGTATTATTTTGGTGATATCTTTTATTGAATCAACTGCATAACTGGGAAAGATGCTAGACAAGCTTTAAGGCTCAAAGTGCCTTTCTTCAGCCCTGTAGTGCCACTTGCTTGACATCTCTCCCATCAATATAGTTTCGATAAAAGGTAATTTATTTTTGTACATGGCCCAGGAGACTACGCACAAAGATACTTATTAAGCACTTCAACTAACAAGGTGAAGCAGCCACTGACAGGGAATGGGTATCCTGGCTGCTTCTCTAGCCATGTTAGTCTGAAATCAGGTAAGAGCGCAGGGCAGGAGAGCACTTCAGACATTAACTTAGTCATAGAGGAATAAATTGTCCTAGGTGACAGCCTACTTACTTTTTCAGCAGTTACTTTTGTGTGTCTGAATGTCACTAAAGCTGGATCCAGATGTGCAGGCACATGCAGTTTGTGGTGCCACAAACTGCACCCATTGCACATTAAAGCAAGCTTAGCCCTGCAGATTTGCAGTGCTGGGGCAAAATTTGCTACTGGATTTCCTGGTAGCAAAAAATAAAAACCCTGAAAAAAAGCAGTGCAAAGCACACAAAAGTGGTGTGTGCTCGGACACACACAGGGACAGCCTTCCTGGCTGGCTGGGAAGCAGTCTGCCTTGAAACAGGGAAGCAGGCAGAAAATGGTGGTGGCATGCTTTTTGAACGAAAGCATCTCCGAGGTGCTCGCATGCATAAAAATGCCCTCTGTGCCCCAGTCAGCCCCCCACTGCAGCACATGGAGCAGCGGGACAATGTGTCCCACTGCAAAACACACGGGCAGGGGCATGCACTGCGGCATAAAGTAAAGGCACAAATTGGCGCTGCTACTATTTGTGCTGCTGCAGATGCACTCCCCTACTTGTGTGGATGCAGCTTAAGGTGCCAACCTCCCTTGCCTTCAGCCTACCAACAGAAGTGAGCTAAATCTCTTAACCCTGAATGAAACAAGGTTAAAGCTGCAATGGTTTGGCTACACCTGTATCACTCCAGGAACATGAGGAAGGGACTGTTCCATTGCAGGTGCTTCTATCTGTATTATTTGATATCTATGCAGGAGTTACCTGTGCCTCCGAGCCACTGAAAGAAGCTATAGAAAAGGAATAAAAGGTACTATTTACTGGGAAACTGGGGGATTCTCTGAAAAGCACACAGAGACCGCTGACTTTTCCCTGTGTTTTCAATTTAGCAGCTTGCTAGTGAGAGCAGCGGGAAGGCTTTTCTTGCACTGCCTGTGGACTGAACTAAATGAGCAGGCTGAACTGAATGAGCAGGCCCCATCTCTGCATAGAGAGCAAGCAAGGGAGTCTGGTTTCAAGCTCCTGCCGCTCCACAGCAACCCAAGGGAGCACTGCCCTCTGCTGGAGAGATGTGGTTAGCCATGTTAGTCTGAAGTCAAGAAGGCGGGGTAGGAGCCTTGTTAAATGTTGATTTTGGGTGGCGCCTGGAGCTCTTACTCCCTAGATTATCCACACATTAATACATGAAAATAGTTTTAAGTACTCTTTAGGTGGCTTAAAATTATGCCAGCTCAGGGCAGGTTTCTCTCTGATCCATGTTACCCAGCTTGTTTTACACTAATGTGTAGCCACTCTAGGCTACACGTTAGTGTGAACTTCGCATCAGCCCCCATGCCCCCGCTGGCCCAGATCGGCCTCACTGCCAGCCCCCCTCCCCCCCCGCCTCCCCTGGCTCTCCCCAGTACCCCAGATGTGTGGCTGCCTGTGCTGTCTGTTCCAGAGGTGTTGGCAAGGAAGTGTTAACCTGTCTGCACGGCTGCCATGCTACCCACACTGCCACTGCTGTCCTCTGGGGGAGGGCTCAGCTGGGAGAGGAGCAGCAGTCTGGCAGCAGTGGCAAGGTTGTCTGTCAGGCAGGTTAACCCTTCCCTGCCTTCTCCCCTGGGACAGAACAGCATGGGCAAATACAAGTAAGGGAGGGGTGGGGGAAAACACAGGAGCCCCAGGGGGCAGAGGGGAAATCTCAGAATGGGACTGGGAAGGATTCTTACCTTTCAGTCCTACACGTCCCCTATTGGCCTGAACGCTCCAAAGTTGAGGTAGAACTAATATTGATTAACATTTGTGCAGTTCATAGTGTAACATGTAACAAGGCCCTCAGTTTGCAACTAAGAGACGAATCTGGGCTGGAGACACAGGTCTTCCTTGCTTGGGTGGCTGCTCCTGCAGTTCTGGAAGAGGCAGTCTCTCAAGCAGAGGCACTTGCTACTCCTGACTCCTGCCCTGCACCTCTCTGGAGAGGATTCATGTAGCTGCCTGAGCACTGCCCTGTTCTAATACAAGGGGTGGCAAGGGGCTCCCACCTCTCTCCTGAGCAGGGACCTATAGCTGCACAGAGTGTGTGGCTCACCCTCACCGGCCTCTAGGCTACCTCTCAGGGCAATATCCTGCCCTGCTGAGGTGATCTCCAACCCCATTCTCACTTTTCTCCTGCCCTCAACTGCCCTCCATGCACATGGCCTCCTCTTTTGCTGTCAGAGAATAGGGAAGGAGGCCAAGGGGACTGATGGACATTGCAGCCAACTGTAACAGGAGCCAAGGTGTCCTGCTCTCTGCCCTGTGACAGGAGCATTGACCATTGTTAGCCAGTCCTGCCATTTAGGGCAGGAAGTAGAGTCCAGTTTCTTACTAATAGGTCCACCTACCAGACACTGCTTACAGCAGGGGGCTCTCTAAGAAGATAGGGGAACCACAGGTAGACTGCAGCCTGTTTCTTCCTTAGAAACCTTTAAACTGGGCAATGTAATTTCTTCACACCCTTGCTTTTAGGTATGAGTTCGAGGAAATGGCAACAGGATTCATTATCTGTAGCAAATCACAGAGACAATTCTGGGTTTTCATTTCTGTGCATATTGACCTCTAAAACCTTTACCTTATAAAGAGGGCCTGCATTCTGGCTCCACCAACATGTTGCACATATATAATGACAGCTTAAAATCCATCAATAGGATGCAGACACATAGAGAATGGATTCACATTCCACTACATGTCATCTTGAGTCATCCTGTTACTATGACAATTAGCTGCCTAGAAATCCTTTTGCTTTAACAGAGCACATCCATTTAACTTTGAGGAACATCCATCTGCCATGCACCCTTACAGTGATACAACCTTGATTTGTAACTACTGAAATCCCACTTTGAAGGAGCCAGTAAGTGCCATATATTAGCTGAAATAAATCCTGGACAACTGAGGTGAGTTTGTGGGGGATTAGGGATATACAGTGTGCGTTTTGAGGTGTGCTCAAAAACATTAGAAGTACCAGGCAAAAGACTGTGTTTTAGGAAAGATGAGTCTTGGGAATGCCTTGACCTCAAATCTAGACTGTTAGTCTGACCCTGGACCACTGTATAGAATAAGACAAGCTGAGCCAGCATGTGGTTCTGGGAGTACTTACAATGTCATCTGTTAAACAGTAAGCAACTCATTTTTAGATTTAACTGCAAACAGGGCTGCTTCTCTGCGCCAGTGATCCACTGCAGTGTTGAAAAGATTTTGACAATTTATAATTATGGATATGCCGCTTTGCACAACAGCAGTTCAGAGGCTTCTTTAAGGAAAAAACACAGCCACAATAGAACTAGAAAATTTCTCTCTTCACGGACACGTCTTCCTAACATTAACATTTCCTCTAGTAATGCTCAAAGAGATGGCATGAAATAAATATTTCGTTCATAGATATCAAGCTTCAAGTATTTGATCTTTTATGATGGAAGCAATTTTTGTATCAAATGCAGTAGGTTAAATTTCAGCACAGGCAAATCTAAGATTTTGAAAAAGGGGTGCAGAGAGTGTAGTACATCACCTCATATTTTTCTTTAGTTAAAGAGAAACTTGAAGCTTTACCATATGCTAGGGGGCTAGCACTATATTATTCAGTTTAAGAGCACATAAAAACAAATATAACTATGGGAATAGAATTAGAATCTAGCACTAATTTGCTAGATTACATAAAAAGTTAAAAAAAACACAACAAACTAGACCAAAAATAGTCAAAAGATGTTGTGTCATTGGTTCCATAGTTATTATAGTGAAATGTATGTCCCTCATTCAGATTTATAGAACAAAATCTTGCCTTCTTGAGCATCTTGACAGTACCTCCTATACTTTGCTGTCAGTCATTTCAACATAAGAGTTAATAAGACCACACCTGAGTTAAAGTTGTTAGCTAGGGTTAAAACAGTCTGCAGGGCTGTGAAAGAGAAGGCAAAGGTTCTCAGGAATGGCTGACAGACAGCAATATTGCAGATGAAAGGATAGTTTGAATAGTGGAACAACAAGGCCATTTAAAAAGAGAGGGTCATTAACACCTGTTGGGCGGAGAGAAATTAACAAGAATGAGGGAGATGATAATGAACCATGTAATCAGTTGATTTTCGCAGCACTACCTGAATAGAAGTGCCACAACCCTTTCTAGTTAGTTATTTTTTAAGGACTGGGTGGAGCAGGAATCAAAGAGGGGTGCAATTGCACCACTGCACCCCACTTGGATTGCTCCTGAGTCTCAGACTCCATGTAGACTTCCACTTCCTGCAGTAATGCCAGATGATCCAGTCTGTGGTCAAGAAGGTCAAGACAGATTTCACCATTTTACTGAGAAATTCCTCAAGACTCTTTTCCTTATAAGACAACATAAGTCTCCACAAGGCTTTTGTTTTAATATTCCCTTTTCCCTAAAAAATATGAGGCATGTTATTTTCTCTCTTTGTACATCTCCATGCAAGTTCTACCCCAGAAAACTTGGACTTTTTAATTATAGTGGACCCCCAGATTTTATAAATTAAAGTGGTGAACTTGGGGTGAATGCAAGAGTCCCTGTCTTGCATTGATGTTACAAGTTCTTTGATATCAGGGATTAGCCGTTAGAAATGGGAGTAACTTTTGATAAGGGATGGCTATGGTATCAAAATATTTCTCTGCCTGTTTCTTGTAGAAAATAGCTTGTTTTCATCCAATAATAAATAATCATTTAGCTGCTCTTTTCTTCAAACAAAATGCATACTTAACTAGCACTTGACAATTTGCAGTGATTTTCAGGGCTTTTCTTTCCCCCAGTAGATATTTTTTGTTACAAATCATGTATTGTACATCAGGGATGGGGTTGGATTTTAAATATAACTGAATACTTTCAAGAACCTCCACTGTACCTGTTGTAAAACACAGGCTTGCCTTACTCTAAGCTCTAGCAAAATTCCACTTCTTGCTATCCTAAATATCCTTTACCTTTTGAACATGATTATAAGAGACGGCATACTGAGTCAGACCACAGGCCCACCTACCTGATTATTCTGTCTCTCATTGTGGCACAGAGCAGATATCGAGTGGAAAAGTATTTGTCCCTCACCTTTCTTACAGCTTCCAGTGTTCAGAGGTTTGGGAAGTCCTGACTGGGAGTTTGCAGTGCTCCTAGCATGTTTAATACTTACTGACAGACATGTATTGCCTCTCTATTAACTGTCACCTATAAACAAAATAGAGGGTAATATGACCATGAACAAAGAGGGTGAAATCCTGGCTCCCCTGAAGTCAATGGGGATCTTGCCAGGAATTCTTTAATGTGATAAAGAAAATGGTGCTATTACAATATATTTTTTATTGCCTTGACTAACTTCCTTGGCACAAGGATAATTTATGTTAATTTGCTAAGTGACAAAAGAACACAACAGTTATTCATCACTGAAGAACTGATGTTATAACTCTTCTTGGAAAATCATACCACCTTTTCAGTGATTTTTGGTTTATTTTAAGACAGATTATGTCTCCAGGCAGAACACTTGGCCAGTTTTACAATTCTAAAGATTTCCAGTAAACGAGTTGATGAATAACAGGGATGGTCACAGTAGTCTCTGTTCACTGTTTGTAGAAAACATTCAACAGAGTTTACTTGCAAAGGGCTTGGCTATGACCCAGAGCAAAGCTTTGAAAACAGGGATCCAGCTGTATATCTAATTTGGACTAATACCTGGACCGATGGGAAGCTATGGAAGACAGATGTTTACAGCTGTGTTTTATTTAAAAGGGGTATGAACAATTTTAGCACAGAAGCTCTGAAAACGTCTTATAAAAAATAAAGCAGACAGAAGCCTGGATGTATCTGAGATAATGAGTGCTGTTCATCATTTTTCAAATTGCATTCCAATTCACAGTGCTTTCCAGACAGCTGTATGGGGTTATGTGTAGCCACACGACCTACACTAAAATCAGAGGAAATCACATGGCTAAAACTCCAGGAGTAAGACTGCAGCTTGCTAACATGGCCTGCTTTCTAGCGTGTACAAATAGCAATTCCAAGATGTGGGCAAATGCAGGGTCATACTGCAGATACTTCTCTCTTGGTGCTACTGAGTGGGACAGAGAGTGAATTCTGCCATCTCCTCTACTCCAGCCCCATGCACAAGCCACAGATCTGAGTGTCCACATTTTAAAGGATGCTCCATCCCATGAGAGAGACGTTGCAAAGCAATTTTCCCCTAATGCCACCAGATGAAACTGTGATGAGCTGTGCCACTTTCTAAGGGGAGTCCACTGCTGTACCGTCCATTAGGAGGGATTTTAGGCTCATATTGGCTAGGGTGGCCATATTATTTTTAAGGAAATTCAGGATACTGTTCCCCCACTCCTCCCCTCCAAGTCAGCAGCAGCACTGCTGCAGGTGGAGGCAGAGGCAGGCAGGCAGGGACCAGCGTATGAAATCCAGGACCATCTCAGCCAAACATGTAGTCACCCTACTCATAGTTTCCTCTGGTTCCAAGTAACCAACAGAGAATTCCTATATAAACAGTTAATGTAAACCAGTGGTTTTCAGCCTGTGGTTTCTGGACCCCTGGGGGTCTGTAGACTGCCTAAGGGGTCTGAGAAAGATCTACCAGCAATCAAAAGTATGTGAACACCCACGCTTACAATTCAAAGGGGTCCGCATCTCCATTCAAAAAATTTTAGGGGTCTGCAAATGAAAAAAGTTTGAAAACCATTGACGTAAACATTCTCAGTCAGCCCTTTAGCTGATGTACATTAATGTAGGTCCACTGAAGCCACTAAAACTATGGTAAGTTTAGCCAAGCTGAGGATGTTTACTACCTTTTTTGAGAACATGAAAATACATTGCCATGTACAGATGACTGGCACAGCATTACCTTTCCCCCTAACTCCTGTTCCCTTTTCCCACACTGAGTTTCATGCCTTCTGTTATGATGCTTCTCACTTTTGTTTGGGTATAAAGATTAGGCTCAGGCTCAAGTTTCTAAAGTGTATCTTAACCCAGATAATTCCCAGTAGTCGAGATATATTTTAATTTCTGTAGCTGGACTCATGCCTTGCCTTCAACTATCTGTTAAACATATCTGAATATTGTCTTGTAAAAGGTGCCAGGATGCCACAGCCTTGGGGGTATACATTTTTACAGAAGCACAGAACAGTTAGTGCCAAGCCTGGGGCATGATTTGGTCAGGGTGTTGTAAACTGCTTCTGATCCATGAACAGTCCACTCTTTAATAGGGCACACATGCATACCTGTTACTTAAAGCCACTTTTGAAAAGGGTCCTCAGAGCTCTGCTGCAGTTGATGAGCTACTTCTGTACTGTGTCAGAACTTCTTACTGAAATGTTCACACTCCTGATGCAGCCTTATATTGAAATACATCCTCAAAATGGTAAAGCTATTCCATTAAAATAAATGCTGGGAGCAGTGCTAAGGCTCTAGGGAAGGAGTGTGAAACACAAAGCCCACAGAGCCATGTTGTCTGGCCCACAGAGCTTGTAGAAAGGCTGGGAATTCAGGGGTGCGGCAAGCAGGGGAAGGGCTTGCTGCCAAAATCCAGGGCATGGAACCCCATTGGAGATGCATGTTGGCAGTGGGGAGTGAGCAACAGTTATGTTAACTTCTGCCGCAGCTTGTCCCACCACTGCCACCACATCTGGATCCAGCCCAGTCATCTTATTTTTTACTGATTTTATTTCCTTGTTCCTCTATGCAAGGCCATGCCCTCATTGTCTCCATGAGGAAAACCACAGAAGCAGTGGCTGTGTCTGCTTCCACTCCTTGGCCTTGAAGAAAAGAATTCTTCAGTGGTGAGAAAGCGGTTGAGCTTCAGTATCTAGTCTCAGTGTCCGCCTTCCTATGCCGCGATTGAAAACAAGGATTCCAATAATTATAGGGGACTTGAATTTCAGTATGCAAATTTTTAATCCGCTAAACATTTTTTCTTTTGGCAGTTTCTTGAACTCATTTAACTGGCAAATTGAGTCAATCTGATAATGGTTGACTTTGTACATATGCTCAGATGGCTTGATAGGGGCATTTTTACCAGCCAAAAGCTAAGTAAAAATAACAAGTGACTGAATATGTAAAGCTGCATAAATCATTTCAAAACTACAAAATCAATTAGCTTCCTGCACTTTTTCCCTTATTCTCCAAGATCTCACCAGAAAACAGCATAATTAGATAGTTGCATTTCAAATTATTATCAGAGCCAGTTAACTTGGGTTTTTCTATTTTTCTCCCAACCATATTCCAGCCACATGTCTGGAGTTTCTGTTCCTAAATTACTATGATCAGCTTCCCAAACATGAGTATAGGCTACCAGCTTTAAAGGGAAACACATTTAAGTTAAGTGGTATGTGAGCAGAACTTTGAGAAACATCCATGTTTTGCTTTGCAGATATTTTATGGTGACCTGAAAGCATTTTTGCAAACTTTCAAGGGAAAATCTTTGCTCTTTGGAAATGTGCCCTATGAAAACTATGCTTAATTTGCTAGCACCATTCATTAGCCAAAGAAATTTGAAAGCATTCATGTGGCAGATGTACAGGAGTACAGCCTATAAATGCTGATCATGATTTGTGCATCAACAGAACGCAGATAACACAGATGTTCTTCTGTATCTAACACTAAATCAGGCATATGTTTTACAAGGTCAAGGGCTACAACTCCTTCTAGTCCCCAAGTTAACTACATAATCCACAAATCTGGTGACCGCTTATTTTCTATTGTTGGAGATTATTTACATCAGAAATGTATAATTATAAACTGAATCCGCAGAGATTTTTTTTCCGTAAAAGGAATACTTTGTTTCCTTCATGAATAGCTTTTGTCTCTTTTGGGGGTTTTGCCACACCTTATGCCAGATATTTGGATCTGGACAGGTTAAGAAGTATGTCTGACCTTAAGTGCATAGTATTTGAGGACAATAACAGGGATAATTAAAATGCAACAGGCCAACTTGGCTAAACACGATTGAGAACGTTCCCAGTTGAACAGAATTTTTCATACGGTAAAATCTAAAGTTATAGATTTGTAATTAAAATCTTGTTCCAAGTTTAAATAGAATCCTATTTTTAGAATACCACATTTTTCTGGTCCATCTTGTAAATTTTATTTGCTTTTTTATGTTATTTTGTCTATTACTTAGGCTTCCCTGGGACTTTTTTGGGAAAGATGGCGTATAAATTTAATAAATCAATAAATAAACATGGATACCTATCCAGTACAAATGATGATATCCCCAGTGTCCCAGAAAATATATCCCAGATATATCCCAGATATCCCAGAAAATAATGGCCTAATTTGGGAAAGAATCTATATTCAGTACAGCATTTGAGTATGTGTAGAACATTAAACACCTGCTTACGTATCACTGAAGTCAAATGAAATTTAAGCATGGGGCATAATTAAACAAGGTGCTTTTCTCAGTCTATGTGATCACACCATACTCATTTCCAAGATAGTTTCACAAGGTAACCAAATTGCAACTCCCTTAGCTATGCTGCAAAATGTGATTTAATGATTACCATGATGCTCTGATTTAGGACCAAACTCACTCTTCCTGTAGGCGCTAATTTTTCTTTTTACTTAGGCTCTTCTTGTAAAGTTTTTACTTGTGATAATGTTGTTGATTGGCAGGGCCTCTGGCAGCTATGACGGATACACATTAAGGCACCCAGAAATGGATATTCCATTGATTCCACCTAGAAGAGGAATATGAAAGGAATAAATACAAAGCAATTTTAAATGAAGATTTTTTAAAAAGAACTAGAAGACTGAAAAGATTGTAATATCTTTTTAATTTTAAAAGGCGTTGCATTTTTTTCCTGGGTTGTAGTGCACTACTACTGCTCCTTTGTCAACTGCAGAAAAGGACCAGTAGTGAAACTTGATGAGTTATTTAAAGAACTAAGAGCTATAAAGCAATGTAGTAACAATGTTTGCCCACAAGGAATTCAGTAATTTTAGGGGAACAATGAATTGCATTAACTGATGTTGAGATTAATAAGTAGCAATGATTCATTTTTTCTGTTTTCTTTAGCTTTAAACAACACTATGGTCCCCTGAGGACCAGACCATCAGTTGGTGTAAGCTAGCAAAAGTCCACAGAATGCTAGTGGACATACACTAGCTTATACCAGATGCCCCATAATTTTGACTTCAGTTATTTCACGCTAAGGTTGTTGTACCTACCTATATATTGTGTAAGGATAAATGACAGTAACACTCCCATTTCTCCCATGGTCTTGTACTTGCAAATCTACTCAAAGATCATTTTAGTTTTATTTTTACTGCTGCCTCTTTGCCAGGTGCAGCAAGTAGCTTCACATCCCAACTGATGTGGGTATTAATTCATCAGGTATTGTTCTGTTCACATCTTGTGGCCAGGGCAGGCTACATGCTTTGTATTTTAGGTCCTATGCTGCTGAATTTGAAAGGTTGAGTGGACTGTTCAATCATTGTCTGGACTGAGACAGGCTGCTGTCCTTTAGGCATGCAGTTAATTCAGCTAAATCTATCATTATTTTCTCAATGGACAATCTGTGCTAGGAGCCACTAGATGGCACTTCAGAGATAGGATACTGCAGAGGTAGGATGATGGGGCTAGGTACACATTTCAGCTGGATTGTAGCACAGGGTGGTAAATTGCATGTTATAAATGACCTCCCATGGGTCTTTCCCTGCTTTTTTCAAACCCACAAAAAAACACTGTTCTTTGCCCAGAGTGGGAATCCCCCTTCTTACACACTTTCCCAAAACTTTGAGGGACAAAACAATCCACATTTAGTCACTGAGTTGTGACACCTCCGGAACTTATTCCATGATATTCCACTGCATATCATGGAAAACATAGCAGCCTTTTCTAGCATGGCAACTGCCTGAAATAGCTGGTTTTCTGGTCACAATTTTATTGTGTGGGGAAAAAACAACTTATTTCATTTCATTTCAGAGGTGTTTTTTGTGTTAGTTCTGAAAAGTTTTAATTATATATAGGGTCATTGGTCTGTGCTAATTAGCCATTTGAAATGTTTCATATATTCATCAATATAAAAACAGGAGGTCATAAATATATATAGCCATAAAGAACAGAACAATATGGAACCATTTCAATAAAAGCTAAGACTCCTTCTTGTCTCTCTGGGCTGGTTTGTAGTCAGCAGATAGAATAGAAAAACAATGGAACCAGTGCAATCGCAGTTGTGTGTCTGTTTTGTTCTTTTATGCAGGTTTGCAGTCAGCAGGATTCTGAAAAATATAGGAAATAGTAACTTCATAGGCTGTGTTGTGCTCAGGACTCACTGCTGGAGAATAAAAAAATGCAACTTCATTTGTTGTCCCATCATTCATGTGGGTGAGTACCTGCAACTTTTGTTTTGTTGTGGCATTTTACAAAGCCACAGGAGCCATCCAAGATCCCCAGCATCAGCCCACATTCCCTTGATGCACAGCTCAAGACTCCTTACCCAGCCAGTCCCATTTTCCAGTCTTATCCTGTCCCAATCAGCCCCAGTCACCTCTCAGGCATGGTGTCTCTCCATCTCTTTTCAGTCCTAGTCTTACTAGATTTCCTGTCTCAATCTATTCCTTTCTTTCCTTTAGTGCAGGGTTTTTTGTTCACTTGTGTTTTTACCTTTTTTTTTTTTTGGTCCCGGCATTCAAATCATATAACTTTGTCCTTCCACGTGTTAGGGGACTAGTTGACAAGGTTATTTAGAACATGAGAGAGTTTTCCTGCTTCCAGTCCCAGTGCCTAGCCCAGAATGTCTGGAAGGAGCTCTTACAGGGACATCTAGCCCAGGGCTGGAGCATACTGTTACACGGTAGAGATGGTGCACATGCTGTTCAGTCATCTGGAGAAGCTATAGCAACATGGAGTGGGTTTTGTAACTCTTTGGAGAAGGTACATACCACCACTGTCCAACATTAGGAGGTCTTTGTCCCTGTCCTCATTTTCAGTCATCCACTCAATCCACTGGCCTCCATTTATCTGCAGATTCATGTATCCCAATAAAAGGGTGTCAGCTGCCAAGTGTAAAGTTTAAAAAAGTATACATAGATGCAAAATCAACACACAACATGCATGAATAGGGATACAAATAACATTATACAAATTCAAATCTATGTACTGTTGTCCTCTTGGACTCATCCTTCAGTCTCTCTTGTCTCCTTCTCCTTACAGGACTCGGACCAAAATGGCTACCTTAAGGACAAGCCTTCCCTCTAGACACATGTGTGCCAGCTCCTCTCAGGAAGAGTCAGCCTGACAGTGATCATCAATGACAGTCTGCTTTTCAGAGAGCCTTCAGAGAAGAACTTCCCCTCTACCAGGTAATTTGAAGTTATATGTCAGTTTACTGTACAAGACTCCTGGGTCCTCTATATTTTACTATCTACTTCACCTATGTTCTTATTACATAGGAAACATTTAGACATTTTGAACAATAAGGAGTGCCCATTCAGAGCATTTGAGGACACCTGGAACTAGTAACCTAGACTTCCTCTTCTTCATGGAGGATATGAAACAGGTGTAGCTTAAACACCTTCACCTTGAGGATGGGTATAGCCTGAGGTATTGGTGCAGAGAAGAAACAGTTGCATAAATTAGGTTAGCTTCCCTGGACAGTCCATCACTGACCTCAGAGCAGATGTTCTTAAACAACAAAATTGAAGAACCAACTTGAATCTGAACTTGCACAAGACATCATAAAGAGACCAGATTGCTTTAAGTATGATTTCAGCAGTGACTCTTGATTATTAGCAAATTACCTAGACAAGTTTTTATAAATAGTGTGTCCCTCAGTGGGTTAACTGCTTTGTTTATCCCTTTTGATCTTTTCAATTTGCCTTTGTCTTTCAGCACTACCCGCTTCTTTCCTCACTTTCCCTATTCTTTGCATTTAAATGTCTCTTCATTTTTTAATAACCCCTGCTCTCTCTAAGTCCATTCATAGCACCTTAAAAAGTAGGGTGTAGTCTTGAAAAGCCCATGCCCTTCTGAATGAATTAGATCATAAAATAGCTCCCTGCCCTTCCTTATATGAATTAAGTTGTTACAGATCCAAATGTCCATCTTATCTTGCAAGCAGTCACACAATACAAGCTGGATTTCCATTATGGAGATCTTGCAAGTACATTTGTCCCTCATCTGCCACTTTTGCTTGCCATGCCTTACTTCCATGGAGTAAAACCATCATTTCTTAGAGTGAAAAGATTCTTTAGGAAGAAAAACAAAAATCCTGTTACTTAGATTTACACAGGTCCATATTATTCTCCCTCTTTATGCTATAATTTTTTTTATTCCTGGTGCAGGGGATAGCAGTCTGAGTGACTCCAGCCATTTCTAAGATCAAATATCTTAGGGGGAGAAGGAGAGGGAAAATAAACAATACTAATCTTGTATGAACAATGGCTTACACTTGATCTTTTCTCTTTTATTATCAGTACAGTTATTGCATATTGGACTCAACACATTTCTGAAGTGGGACAAGATTACATACTCCAGCAAACTCAGCTATAATGTCTACAAGGTGAATGAAGAGAGTGTTCATTGTGGTTTATATTTCTCATGTCCAATACCCATATCTCTGTTTTTGTCCAGAAAGATAGTTTATCACTTTTACCGACTTTATTTCTCCCACCCATCCTATCGCTCATCTCTTTGTATCCAGGAATTAATTTATCACCTATTAGGTATCCTTTCCATAACAGGTTATCATTAAGGAATTGTCTCTCCCTCTGATATAATTTTGCTTTCCTTTTCCCATACAGCTATAGAGTGTGTGCTTAGAAATGTTCCCTGGGTGGATGAATTCTCCATGTAATTGAATTCTCCTTTATTTCTAAGGGTTACATTCTATCCTAGAATAATTCACAGAATTATTTGTTTATATTTTCTTGACACTATAGCTTCTTCCCTTATAACACTAAGACACCCTGAAACCTTTATGGATAATATCTTAATTTCACTCTGTCATAAGACTTGTTTCCTCTCTGGTAGCTGTAGGGATTAAACACCTATGAATGAAGTAGATAATCCAATTCCTAATATGGATCAGCATGCATCCAAGAAGAACACAGAACAAAGTTAAGACTTTTTTTTTGCTATGAGGCTTCTTTTACATTGGTTGTTCCACTGATGGACAATGGCAAAATGCCACTACAGAGATGGAAAAAAGTTTGAACTGTTTCCTTTCCCAAATACTCCTGGGGAAAGTTTTCCTTCCAGTATAACTGCAAAACAGAAGAATAGTTTAGTATAAAATGAGTCTTAGCATGGAATAATTAATATCTATGTAGTCAGTGTATGCATAATTATC
Organism: Crocodylus siamensis; assembly: GCF_052110815.1. Classification (NCBI taxonomy): domain Eukaryota; kingdom Metazoa; phylum Chordata; order Crocodylia; family Crocodylidae; genus Crocodylus; species Crocodylus siamensis. The sequence goes on along the minus strand of NC_143397.1, from coordinate 128,176,541 downwards.
TATGCTTTTAGTTTTCTTCTACAGAGATAGTAGTAACAGCTTCACCTAAATTTAGAGCTGAAGCATAGAGTTAAGAGTCATTTTCAAAATGAAGGCATGTATTAACAAAGGCACACTGTCTCTCTGCAAAATTCACTCCATGCAAAGCTGTTGATAATAATGTATTTTTTTTCTAGTTTACACTTTCCTATATAGAAGGAAAGAGCCCCCAGATGCAGCCCAGTGGAAATGATTCGAGATCAGTTAGTTGCTGTCCTGGATTCATTACTATTGTTGGTATTTGTTGCTGCTGTTCTCATTTCCATAATACTATCTACTGTCCCATCTGACAAGTGCAGCATACACACATATACCTTCTCTAAGATTGCCAATGTCAATACGTCAATGGCAGCCTAAACAATGGCTTCAGCACCATAGACAGTTCCTTATAACAAGCTCTTGGGAAGCCCGTATACATGAGATCGAGTTTCCTGATCTTGCAGAAAACTAAAAACGTCCTGTTATGAAATTAAACATGCATTAGCTGTTTGCCTTTCTCTACAGAGAAATGCTTCACCATCAATAATGTGATTACTGAAATTCTCTTTCCTTACTACCCTGGGCCTTGCAGAGTAAGTTTTATTGCTGTAGGGCAGGTTAATATCTTTTTAACCTTTTATTTCAGGGACTGAAAACAACCACTTATGCCAAAAGAGTTTTGGACAGAAGAGTGTTTTGGATGGAAGATAAGGAATTTGAGTTTTAACATGAGATGCAGAAGTGGATGAAATGAAGTAGTGCTGAGAAGCAGCAGCAGATTGGAAAATCACCACTATAGAGACAGTAGTAGAAACTGTGGATGCAGACAGAAATGACAAGATTTGCCTTATCTGGCCACAGACAGAAGTCTATATCCATCACCAAACACAACTGCATGGCTGCAGACAGCTTTAAAAATGGCTGATCAGGTGAAAATCTGACCCCTCATTGCATGGTGGGGAGGGGTGTCAGATGATGATGTTTCAAAACAGGGCATCTTCTCTAACTTCTTTCTGTTAGCCTGTCAGTATTTTCAGAATGGAAGGGGGGTGGTCTCTCAGGGGAGCTCCAATTCACCCAACCCCATCCTGCAGCCCTGGCTGGGGAACCCCTAGAATGAGCTCCTGCTCTCTTTCCCCACTCCCATTCTGAAAACTTTGCAGCCTCAGCCATCAGCTAGATTTCCTTCATCCCTGGAACCAATGCTGAACTTCTGTTTGGTCCAGGGGATCATTGTAACTCAAAATGCTTCCTGCAAAGTGTTCTCAGTTGCAGCTGGGAGCTGCACATCTGTCTGCACCTTGTAGGAATGGATGTGATTACCCAGGGTGCTGCATGGAAGCAACAGGAGGAGGAGGATGAAGAGGCAAAAAAGAAGAGAAGAAGGCCCTGCTAATAGAAAGGTTGAAAGGACTTTCCAAAAGATAATAAGAAAATCAATAGGGACAGTATCACAAAAACAATGATGCAAAACCACAGAGGGAGTAAATGATCTCCAGTAGCAGAGAGGTCACAGAGAAGGAGAATGAAGTGTAGGTGCTGAGATTTAACCAGAGATCTTCATCAAAGTGATTTCTGTTTAGTGCAGAAGAAGGAATCCAGCTGGGAAAGGACAAAGGCAGAACTGCAGGAGATGAAATCAAGGCAATAGTTAAATATCATGTTAACATTGAGCACAGAGCTGAAAGGGAAAAGGAAGATTGAGCAACAGTTGGAGAAGCATGTAAGGCCACTGAATGTTTCTTCTGGGATGCATGAGAAGGCAAATTGTTCTCTCGTGAAAGGAAGGGGAGAGCACCCAAGAAATAATAAAAATGTGGTACACACTATTAAAATGTTTAAAATGAATTATATTTAGTTATAACTAGAAGAATAAGAACAAGAATGAAAGAAGAAAATATTGAATATATGCTATGCAACTGGGTTGAAATTGTTTTAGTTTTTGACTAAGCCTTGTCTTGTAATATTACATTCTAACTGGGTGACTTTAACATTTTCTTAACATACTACTTTATACTAATTTTTTTAAAGGAAAAAATTGTAAAAGATGAGAAAGTATTATGTATTATTTAAGTCATAAATCATGGTGGGTCAGAGGCCAGGTGAGGGCTGAGAGCAGAAGTGGAAACAGATATTTGCATTTTAGAATCAAATATTTCTCACCGCTTTGAGGATGGCTGCAGGCTGTGTAAGTAGCAGTCTCACTCAGCTTGAACCAGAAGGCAAACAGAAAAGCTGGTGAAATTCCTGCCTTGAAGTGCTTAGCCAAGGAAGGGAGAGAAAATATGCAGACACTTAAGAGGACGTATTAAAGGAAAAGAGGGCTTGTTACCATAACTAGAGAGTGCTTTCAGCGATTAGCAGATGGAAAAGTATGGCAGCCTCAAGTAGAAAGGTACAGTGAAACCTCTCTTCTTCCCTCCTCAGTTGCCATTTCTAATTTTTAATCTGGTTAAATCAGACTGGTTAATTCAGTTCTTGAAATTTCTCCAAAAAGGTGATTTGGCTTTTTAAGTAATTTATGATCAGATGGCAGTAGATATTTTCAAAAGGTATCATCTGAGATGTATTTTATGTGCGTGTTTTTGATGTTTCACATTCTTGTAGTTGACCATTTCTGAGTGTTATGTAGCTAACAGTGCATGTTCATTTTTCTGTTTATTAAATCAATGCCTACAAATCCAGATTGACATGGTGGTAAGGTAGATGTAAGACATTTAGTTAAAATTATTGTAAAGGTAAATAATTCTGTACTTTTCATGAACAAAATTATTGGTTCATCTAACTTCAGAATTTGTTTTAAAGTCTCAGTAATATTTTAAAGGAATGTAGAAGAAAGGTGTAAATACATAGTATAGTCTCATGTTTTAGAGGTAACAATTATTTAAAAGTTAAAAATCTTTCTATAGGACACTATCCACATTCTTTCAAATTACTGGAAAGATTTCCACTTTAGTGGTAAGTGGAGCCTGTGATTGAATTTGGACCTGTATACTCTCGGATATAGACACAACAAAACACCTAGCAGTTACAACACTTAAGTAATTTCAATTCACAATTGTCCTAGTTGAAGTCAACAGGAATTAAGAATTTGAAGCATCAGAACTGATGGTTCTGGCTCTCTTTGGGTCCAGCTATAAGTAACTGCTAAGTAATTACTAAGTAATTGTTGTGCTTGCCACAAAATTATTTCAGGATTGTGAATGGGTGTGGAGTTGATGCATGATATGGACTCCTATAAGAGAGAGAATCCTGATTTTATTTTGCTTCTGTTTAATTATGCACTCTGTGGGTAAGCCAGAAATTTAGCAAAAATCTCAGTCAGTGATTGCTACCAGGTTGTTCCTTCTGAGCCCTGCTCATAACAATGCATTTAATCTTTTACAGTTTCACATCAGTGTAAAATGCTGGTACATGAGCAGAGGGCCTGGTTCACAATGAAATACACTATAATAACTTTATGAATGATGTAATAAATTAGGAAAGTTTGCTACTAGCTGAATAAATGTAAATGCACATGTTGTGGTAACATTTTACATTCTTAAAATTATATGTCAATCAAATTACAAATATTGTGCCTTTGTTTCAACATACCTATTATTTCAAAGTTATATAGGCCTGTCTTTACTGAGGTAAACCATGGAGTTGTAAGTATTTTGCCTGCTTGTTTCCTCACCATTTGTGAAAATTGTTGTCTTTTTTAAAATGGTCACGGAAGAGTATCTTTATGAATGCCTCTACCTATCTAGCAAAATAAAGTAAAATAATATAAATGGCAACTTAAATTACAATTTTTATGCTTGATTTTATTTTCCCATATCTTACCAAAAATATGTAGTTTGAAATTTGGTGATGAATGCATCCTGCGCAAAATGGGCTGGAACATTTTAAAGTATATTTTCTGTTATTCTAGAAAATGAATGTGTGCAATATGTAAAGAAATCTAATATGTAAAGATTTCTTTTCCCTGTTTTTGTCTGATATTAAGTGAAATTATATGTCACTTTTTCAAAAGAACATTTTAAAAGTAAAATCAGTTTCTTGTAGGACACTATCTGCTAGAATTCGATATAATCTGGAGTTTTATGTTACTGGTTCATCACGGAAAAAAATGAAGCAAGGCTTTATATTTTTCATCAAGCTATTTGACTACCACAAAGAGTTCAAGGGAGAAATAACAAGAAGTGATTTAAATATGTTAAAGGCACAGAGGCCATGAGAATTGCTAGATCCATTGGACCATCAAAGAGCAGAGAGAAAAGTAGAAAAGGATAATGTTTTCAGGAAAGGTTAATGATTTCTTTGTTATTTTTGGGAAGAAAACTTCTTATAGGGGCTGACCAAATGAGGAAAAGGGTGACCCTGCTGTCTATGGGCTGCTCCACTGGCTCTTTCAGTTCCTCTAGTAAATACTACAGTGAAGATCTGTTAGAAGAGACATATCAAGTACACATCTGATTTTGGAGGGACCTGGAGAAATACCATCACCACCCACATGTATTCTTTTCAGGTACTAGAGGTGAGGGTCTGTCAAAGACTGAGGTATCAAAAAAGAAGGCCCTGGAACAAACTGATGAACTTAAGAGTCATAAATTCCCAGGGTTAAAATTCTGGGCAAAAGTCAACAGGAGTTTTGCCATTGATCTGAACTCAGTCTGGATTTCAACCTAGACCAGAGAATGTGTAGCCATGATGCCTAAGGAACTTAAGAATGAATTGCTAAGAAAAATACGCAGTACTTCTACCAGGTAGCAGGCATTGCCATTCCCTTACCAACCTAACTGCTTGAAACAATAACTAACATTAGCTTTATGTAACTCCTAGCAGAAGATGATGACTTGCTTCCCAGGCTGCTAGCATTCTTTGATCATCCCAGCAATGTGATGGATAATATTAAGACTGTAGTCACTTTAAGGTGGAGAAGCCTGTACAATGTCTGATAGAAAGCATGGTAGATTTGCACCTTCATCAACTAACTGAATGAGAAATGTATAGCATAAGATTTTGCAAGCAGAGGGCTTACTTCACCAGATGCTGTGAAGGGACTGCAGGAAGCTGAGCTGCTAAATATAAAGTAGGGATGCCTATAGAAAGCAGGTAGGACCATCACTGTGGGACCTCAGTCTATGAGGCCAAGGCCCAACCAAGCCTATTTGGACCATCAGAGCCCACAACAGCTCACCAACCTCCTTAAGTGGCCCTCCAGCCCAAATATTTGCCCACCCTTCTCTTAAATGCTCTGCCTTCATGCCCCATGCTCTTTTCAGGAGGAGAATATCAAAGTCTCCAATGTGTAGACAGGGAATTGAGAAACAGTGAGATTAAAATGAATTCAACTTCAAATCAGACAGGAAGTTTTGGACAGAGTTAGGAATTAAACCAGATCCCCAACGCCCCAATCCCCCAATCCAGTGCCATAACTATAAAACCACCACTCTTCCCTCACTGGAGGCTGTGAAGAAAACTAGTCATTCATAGATCATAACTGCCATGAATGAAAAAAATGCCAAGAGATGGAAAAGAAAGAGAAAGAGAAAGTCAATTTTCATGAAGGATAACTTTAGTAGAGAAGCTTTTAAAGTCCTGTGACTGTATAAGGGTTGTGGAAAAGGAAGCTAATAGGGACAAAATGTGTAGATGATGCAAAATTATTTAGATTGGGGAAGATTAGAGAAAACTGAAGAATTTCAGGCAGATGCTTTTCTAAATGTAGAGAAACACACTGGAAAAAATAACATGAACAACTACTCATATGAAAAGCTGCAGTAAGTTGAGTCAAGTAGAAGAAAGATCTGGGTATCATTGTGGACCAATTTTGTATTAGGTTAAAATTAAGATTTTAGACTGAAATGTATCAGTAAGAAATTCTGGGGAGGTGGGTCATTTTCACATTACTATAAGTGCTTTATAACTAATGGTATTAAGTGGGTGCATCTATAGGTGCACTTTACCGAGTAGACTAATTAGCTTCACAGTAAAGCATCACAGTCTACATGTATGCAGTATTACTGGTATTAGGGTAAGTAAGTAATGGTGGAGTAAGTAACTGCACTGAAATGCATGCATAGATGGTGATAGGGGCTCGTTGGAGCATGAGGGTGCTAAAGTGCAGGGCTACCTGTCATTTAGCCACACAGCTCCACACTTTCAGCACCCTTGTGCTCCAGCCAGCCCCTCCGCCGTTCAATGCCACCATCCGGAGCCTGGGGGCTGACTCCCTGAACCTGCTGCCAGCCCAGGGTTGTTGTGCCTGGCTCAAATTGCTGCTGTCCCAGGTGCATGTGTAGACGCTGTGCCCAGAAATACTGTACTCTAGCTCAAACAGCTCTGGATTTTATCCCTTTGCTTTAACGGCACATGTAGATGCACCCAGCAAGTTCTAACTTTTAATACTGATTTATACAAAATTGTTAATACCTAAATTAAGCCGCTTTTAATAAGGGTTATGTATGTGTTGTTATAGCATGCAGAAAAAGACAGCAAAATGTCTATTTCACAGTTGTTCTGGTTACTTGTCTCAAGCTGATCGGCTAGTCTTTGTGGAAGCCATTTTCCACTACCCATTAGACATTTTATAGCAAGGTCTTTGTGGAAGCCATTTTCCAGTACCCATTAGACATTTTATAGCAATGTCAAATACAGCAGTGACAAATACATTTTAACTTGTTGTATATAGCCATCACATTTACTTATCCTTCTGCATACATAAACACATCCATATTCAGTAAAGGCAAAAGCATGGCTGCATGCTGTCTTGCTTGCAGATTTCACAAGCTAAATTAAACAAACTGGTCCTTAAAATCTTCTCCTGTTATATTGGTTAATGTAGAAGTCATCCTGCAACCATCTTTGGCAGTCTGGAATGTCCAGCCTTGTCCACAGCTGGGCTTTTATTTATTCATATTCCTGACTAAACTCAATAATTATTAATAATAGCTGTATATGGGGACAAAAACATTGCGCATTTTTTCTTTCCAGTTACATTTCTTGTAGCATTTTCACTGCTGTCATGCTTTTTATAACTATCATGACAAACTAAATAGACAAATACCTCCATAGGGATGAAGACAGGGATGGTTTCTAGTCTTACTCATATATATTCTGGGTTTTTTTCGTACCTGTATTTTCAGATGTCAACTGTGCAAGGGAGCAAAGGTGGGACTTGCAGAGTGGCCTGTATATTTCTTATTATGTCGTTCTTTCATGTCAGTGGGCAAGAGCATTCGGGATACCAGTCAGGTACATGATGATATTCTTCTTTTTCTTATCAATCTCAATCTGTTTATTCAGATAATTTTGCTTTTCTCTAGCAAAAATGTCCACTGAACTGTATGGGTGGCTTAGTTGTTCCTCTTTAATCAACATAGTTCTGAATATACCCCAAAACATTGGATTGCTAAGCAAGGAAAAGAAATAAGTGTGAAGGCGTTATTTATCTCTATAACATTTTCATATTTTGTTTTTATTGGTATCTCATTACTGCTTTAGGTGTTGAAAGTACTGACAGGGGGACAGTGGCAGAATCATATCTGTATGTGCATGAAGCAGACAGTACACTTATCGATGGCTACGAATCAGGAAATGACATCAGGATGACCACCACAAGCTTCCCTTACATAACAGACTACCCTAGCAGCTATTACCTAGAGGAGACCACGGCTGCTTATAATGAGTCAAGATCTTCTGGATATTATTTGAACAGAGAGGAATATACTTATCCTACTCCAACAGAGTCCTATGACAGTGCGAAGGAAATTATTACCCTAACTACAAGGACACCATTCAGTAGAAAGAAAGATCCCTTCTCAGTTCCTAATGTCTCAGGGGAAACAGAAGGTATGTGTAATACAGTGACAAACCTCAGGGTGATGATCCCAGCTCTCTCCCCAGCTGTCCTACTTCATGTCCATGGGGTTTTCACTGAATTTTGCTCTGAGGAAACTCTTCTCCTTGACAAAACCCCAGTTTAACCAACAACCTAACCAGATCATACAGCCTGGTGGAGGATGGCTCTGTGGAGTCCCCCAAGGCTGGAAAAAGAATGAGGTCTGCCATTCTTGTGAGAGTCAGATGCTGTGAAATCACTCATCACAAGACAATCAGTAAGACTGTAAATAGATACCATATTTGTCCCAGGAGACAGCCTTTTGTCCTGGGGTCCTACAGACACCACAAGTCTACTTTTTCCCTTCAAGTCCCTCTGAAGAATGGAGGATAAAATGTACCAACACTTTTTCCCCAGGATGTGGCTCTCTCTGTCTGTAAGGTTAGTGCAGGACATCTCTGGGACAAGCTGGCTAGGCCGTGTGCTGCTGCTGGCTGCCTATTGTTAAAGAAGCAGCAAATGGAGATTGGAAGGGTAACATGTAAATGCCTGTGCCATGTATGCTTTGGTCTGGGTCAACCCCTAGTGCAATTAGGCATGCATCAAATGAGATGTCCTTTTACAGCCCAAGATACAAAACAAAAATAGGAGTTATTACATAGGACAAGGAAAAAAAACAAATAGGAAAAAGCAGCTGTTACATTTGGAGAAAGATATAAAGAAACAAAAGCAGAAATACCTCACTACTACTCTCTAAGCTGCAGCAGCTTCCTAGAAAGTTTTGTCTGTGTTTTCAGAACCTAGTAATCCTGCCAAATTGTTTGCCAGCCTCCCTGGCTGGGGCTCCTTCCTTCCTTTGAACCTGAGCTGTCTTGCTTGCCTTTCTCCTCAAAAAGGCTTCTGTTAAATCCCATACTATCATGATGTGCCTGTCTTTCATTCCCCATTCTATTTCTCAGAGTGCATGTTTCTCTCAAGCAGATGGTTTCCTTCTCAGGTCTGAAATCTACTTATTAATTGCATTCTTCTGTGTTATACTCCAAGCCACTGTTTCATATACTTTTTATTCCAGGTAAACACTCAAGAGTTTCACGTCTTCTGCATCCCATGACTTTTTCTTTCAAAATGCATATGGCCATTGTCTGGGAGGTGGCAGGGGATGGGAAACTAACACACAAGACCATTTTTACGCATGTTGTGGGATGCAGTGCTGGGTGCTTTAATTAGTGAGTTGCACTAATTAAAAGCACCCATGCATCATGTGTGTCAGCATCCCTGCACATCCCCATGCTCAAAAATTGGTGGTGGGCTGCTTTGAACTAGATCTTATTGAACATGTTTTATTTTGCTGTGCCCCGCTGCCATTTTTTTCAATGCAGTGACGCATCGGGATGCTGATACACATGATGCGGAAGACTACCGGAACGTGTCAATTTTGTGCTCCAGCACACTTGATTAATCAAGTCTGCCTCAAGGCGCTGGATTTCTAGAGTGTCAGAGCAAGCTCCATACACTTGTATAAGAGAAGGACTAACAGGTTAGACCAGAGGTGTCAAACATATGACCCACAGGCCAGATCTGTCACACCATCTCATTGTGATCAGGTCTGAGACCACTGAGGGATCAAGGTGCCGAACGGTCAGGAGTGAGCAAAATTCAGGGGCAAGCTGGTTGAAGAAGCCAGAGGTCAGTCCAAGAGTGGGGTCTAGGAACAAGCTGAGTCAGGAAGATGGGATATCGGGCAGAGAGCGGTCAGAGAGCAAGCCAGGCCAAGAAGCTAGGACATTAAGTGGAAAGTGGAATTGGCATCAAAATGCAAGAGATTGAGTGGCAAGTAGAGAGCAGCCTGGGACCAGGTTAAACTCTGTTGCATGGATCCTTCCTGTTCCTGCTCATGAACTTGTATAGGGGAAGTGGAGGGTCAGCTGATCCAATCAGCCACTTTGGTGTCATGGAGTGGGCAGATAGTTAGGCCCTGATGGAGGCTTCAGGTCAGCCTTGGCCAGTCTGCATAATGGCATGCCAGGATGTGTGGTTGTGCTGATCAAGCTGAGCCTCTAGGTTTTGGGGTGCCAAAGCACAGTAGACTATTTCAGTTGTGGCCAAGGTCAAAAGGCACACGTAAACAAAATGAGGGGCATGCGTGCACAACACTTTAAAGTGAATTAAATGCTTTTGCACCATTTTAATGATGTTGGTGTTTGCACACATCCTCGGTGTATGGCACATTAAGTCTAGCCACTGTCGCACATTCAACAGAGTAATGTGCCTTAAATGACTTTGGGGAGCAGCAAACTAAAACTCCTAGGAGGTGTTTTAGTTTGCCGCCCCTACAGCCATGGAGTGAAGCACCAGGCTCCATGCAGCTCAGGGGCTCTGCAGGAAGCCCATGCAGGCACAGCTTGGCAGCAGCCCGGGAAGGCAGACTCTGCTGAAGGCGGGGGGCAAAAAAAACCCTGCGAGCCTGATCTTTTTTTTTTCCCCCTGGAGCCTGCCTGCCTGCATGAGCTGCACAGGGACCCAGTCCTTCCCTTCATGGAAGACATACTGTGAGGAGGCTGATAAGGTTTGCTGAAAGTCAATAGGAAAGGAGGCTGGTGGCAGGCTTATATAGTGGGAGTGGTAAACCATGCAGTTTTCATCCAAAGCTTTTCAAGCAAATGACTTATTTTCAATTACTTTTGACACCTTTTCTCATATATAGTCATGCTGACTGCTGTTCTGTTTTAGTCATTGATCTGTTGCGAGAATTAGGAGTCCCCAGTGCTTCTGGAGTCAATACTGTTCCAGGATCACAAAGTGACCGGACAGCATATCAGCTCGGACCACATGTACACGTTACAGGAGAAACCAGGTACGTCAGATGACATCAGCAAGGTCTTTGGCCTTTGAGCTGGGATTGTACCAGCCCCTTTCTCTTGTTAATATCTTTATTTAGTATCACAGTGAATTTCAACATAGTACTTGCAATGGAATTTAGAGTTGAACAACATGACAAAGTTTCCTAAGCTCTTTCATACCTTTTTCTTCTAGATTACTTCTCCCACAGGGGCTCTCCCAGGAATTCTCTGTAGTTTCTACCTTCAGAATGAGAGAGGATACCTCTCAGGTGGTGTGGGATCTCTGGAAAGTGAAGGACAGTACCAGAGCTGATCAGTTCAGGCTGCGTCTCTATGGAGAAAGCTCTGCAGTTGACATATACAGTGCAGCAGGAGAAGCATCGGGTAGTGAGCTCGCTACCTTTGAGAATGTGGAGAAGCTTTTTGATGGGAAATGGCACAAGCTTGCCCTTAGTGCCAGGAGAAACCAGCTTACCTTATATATAGACTGCCAGCCAGTGGGCACTGCCCCTGTCAGTCATTATGGAGCAATCAGGACAGATGGAAACATTGTCTTGGCCAAGAGAATAAAGGATGACATCACTACACTGGTAAGTACCAGACTATGCATACTATATGCATACATTCCTAGAACCTCAGAGTATAGAAGTGCTTTTTCCTTATTCCATAATGAAGTTATATAGTATAGAAATGTAACTAAAAATTGCTGTATCCTGCCAATTCTCACCCAAGAGCTCCTCTAGTACATATACACTTATTCTTAATCTTGAATGTCCAGAAACATTCCAAAAGAACTATATTCATAACTCTGAATAGGGACTTATGTTAACTTACATTAGCATGACATGGCTTTTTAATCACAGCCAACCTGTTTCCTGGTATGCCTGGCCTGTCTTGAATTCACTTAAAGCAAATTGAGCCTGAAGAACACGAGTAAAATTAGGGAATAGGGTCAGTTTCCATTGCAGAGGATCTTACCCCAACTTATTTAATAATGAAAACAGGCCTTCTTGTACACAATGCTGAAGCCCTTCTTTTCTTAACAAGAGAAGCTGCAATAAGTGATCTGCTATCTGCATTGGTTCTCCACTGAAAAGAAAGAGTTCAGTTCAAAGTGTCTGCCCTGATAATCAAAGTATTTGATTTGGCACAACCAGCTTAGAGCTTGACCCTGTTATCCCATAACACAAATTTACTATTGGAGAACTGAGACTGTTGACCCACTGGGAGAGGTCCAGGAGAGCACAAGACAGACCTTTCATAGGACCAATGCAATGGTGCTCACTGCTACAAGATATAAGAATAATTGCAGCCATTGCTGCTCCCTGAACAGAATGCAAAGCTCTCTGCCTCGATCCAGTTCTCCCTCAATGCTCTCTTCACACAGAGATGGCATGGCGCCATCCTACCAATAAATACAAATACAAATAGAGAACCCATAGATTTAAGCTCTTTCTCCCAAAGCAGAGAAGAAACTGGTTCTGTTATTGGAAACTGCTCTGGACTTCTGTACCTCCATTGGCGGGGTTGAGAGCAAGAGCAAGCTGAAAGTGGAGCCTTACTGGGATTTCTGAATTCTTTTTCCATTCATTCACACAACAGGTGGATGTGCAGCAACTTCAGCTTTACACAGACCACAACCGGGCAGAGGACGAAACATGCTGTGAAGTACCTGGAGTGGTGAGCTTAGACTGCAACTAACAAGCATGCACTTTGTTTTTCTAAAATTTTAATGCAATTATTCTCCCCTCTTTTCATTGTTTTCTTCTGTTCTTTCCTTACAGGAAGATGTCCGGGTGAGTTTCCCAAAGCCCAGTGATGGAAAAATAGAAATAAGTCTGTTTTCCCCTGCTTTAAACACACAAGGAAAATATAGTTCAAAGGTGCTGAAGACCTTTCCGTTAATTTGCATTTCTTTTGAATCTGTTTCTCCCAAGTGTGGGAGTTCAGGATATTGGGAGATTCCAGAAACCTGCAGTTGCCAGCCTGGAGTGCCTGGCTATGCTGGCTTTCCTGGTACAAAGGTGAGCAGAATAAGCTATTGTAAATTACTAAAGAGTTGCTTTTAAATACAACATAAAGCACAAAGGATTCATAAAAAATGAAAATAAAAGTCTAATGTTGTTTTTCCAAAGAAAAAATAGGTTCTCTTTTGAAATAAGGGTAGAAGCCCAATGAAATTAACAGCAATCACTCATTTCACTGGAGCCAGAATTTCCTCCTACATCTTGAAGGCTAGGGACAGAAGTTGCATATAAACGGGTTTAAGTAATCAGAAACTGATTTAAACCCGTAATAGTGCACACAAACCAGTTTCAAAATGTCCAAAACTGGTTTAAAATAAACCTGATTGAATATAGTATCAGACTTAACTGACTGAGGGCAAACTAGTTTATAGAACTTCTGTCCTAGACCCCTTCCTGGTTAAAGTTAAATCGGAGTCCTCCAGTATCCCCAGCATACTTTTCAGCCCTGGGCTGAGCTGTGCCATCTGCTGCAGAGAGCAGGGCTGGCCCTGCCTCTCTGCTGTCTAGCCAGTGCAGAGCAGAAGCCAGACAGCATGGCCCCCTGAGCCAAAGGGGGCAGGGAGGGAATTTATTTCCCTCTCCTTCCCCTCTCCCCTTGGGGGACCAGAGCTGGGGTCTGCCAACTCCAGCTGCCTCCTCCACTGCTTCCTTCTGGCCAAGCAGGCCCCAGCTGGGTCCCCAAATGAGGGAGGGGGGAATAAACTCCCTCCTTGCCCCCTTTACCTTAAGAGGCCATGCCAGCCACTGTCTGGCCATGCCCCCACCCCTGCCACTGGAGCAGTGAAGGGGGAGGGACCCTGACACAGTGTCCTGGGGAGTACAGGCCTCTTCGTGGTGTGGGGACTGCGCTGTGGGTGGCAGCGGGATAGACAGAACTGCCGCAGTCTGTGCAGGGTAAGTGATGGTGGCTTAGAGGGGTAGCTATGGAGACTAAGCTGAATTTTTGGATGGACATAGCCCCCTAAGCCCCCTCTCCCCGATGCTACCACCACTCACCCTGTGCAGGCTGCAGCAAACTGTGGGGGCGGCAGTCAGGGCTGGCAGAACCCAGCTGTGGTCCCTGGTGGGAGATAGGATGGAGGTGGAAATAAACCCCCTCCCTGCCCCTTTTGCCTCAGGGGGCTATGCTCCCACCCTTGGAGTGGAGAGGTACCCTGCAAGGGGCTGCTGCACCCTGGCCAGGCAGACTCTAGCTGGTATCCCCCAGGAGGAAAAGGGAGGAAGTGGGGAATAAATCCCCTCTCCCCCTTCATTGTAGGGGGCCATGCTGGGCCAGCATCTAGCTAGGGGCTGGGGGCTGGCTACACTCTTCCCCCATCCCCACCAGAAGCCTGGTAAGGGCTGTTTCCCCCTACACATTCCAGGCAGACCCCAGCTGGGGTCCTTGCAGGCCAGGGTCAGGGTTTAAACCCTTCCCCAGTCACACTCAGCCTGCTGGGGCCTGGCCATGTCCCACCCCCCCAGCTCAGCTTCTCTCCAGCCTGGCCACTGTTGAAGGGAAGGGAGGTCTCGCTCTAGCATTCCCTGGCTTCTGGCCTGAGGCACTGCAGGCATGTGGATGCATTTCCTGAATCAAAAGTGAATGTGTATTCACTTGCTTGCTGGTTCAATCCATGGAGGTTAGACTAACTTGCAAATATTGAATCTATTCAGTCTTGGGCTTTCTGAATGTCTGTACTCAGTCCAAGCAGCAGAGCTGCCCTATTTGTGGGGGTAAATCACATCACTTACACTCTATTATCACCTTGCTTGTGCTTGCATCAGATGACAGAGGCCCAGTTAGTTTGATTTGAGCCTATGTTTAAATTGTAGGTATGGATTTCTGCTGCTGCTCCATCATGTGTGACTTTTTATGGACTTAAGCTTCTCCTGTACACATGAATAAGAGAAACTTAATAGTGAATAGGCTTTTCCTGAGCACAATATCTGAGGTACTTTTACTCTTGAGTATAATAATAACGCAATCAGCTCCTTATTTACATTTTGGAATTGACTGATAACAGTTTGACTGGGCTCTGGAAAGTAAAATATTGTTAGCCTAGAGCCTATTCATATAGTAGGCACCAAAATCTCTGAATTTTCTTTAGGATTCTTATTTCCCTCTCCTCAGTACAAACCTCTGTGACAAATGTTGTAAAATGTTATTCTCACTGCTCTATTAGAAGCATTGAAACATAAAATCCAACCCTTGTAGGAGAACCTGATTACCATTAAAGCCATGCTTTCTGCTTTTTAGTCTTTGAAGTTGTAGTCCTGATCATGAGAGTCTCTTTCTTTGACATGGACAAGAGAAATACAAAGCATTCTCACTAATGCTAAGGACTCTCAGGATTGAGTCTTATATCTGGGAAATATTTGTGCTTTTAACCTAAAATATGAACAGGGAGGGCTCCTAGATGCTGTGAAGACAGGAGCCATTTAACCTCTGCAATAATCACATATAGCAGTTTTCATCTTTGCTTTTCATACTCACTATTTTAAAACAGTTCCCATTCTACCAATTAGTTAGTCAAAGAGTAGTCAGATAGTAGGGTACCTGATTAATATTCAATGTAAAATAATACAAAGAAAGTCCAACCAGGACCTGGAGAGTGTACCGCCCCCACGTTTTTAAATTGTGGCCTCTTTTGTCATTTATTGCAGCAGTCCGCTTGGGTAATAAAACATTGCATGCTCATTTTCATCAGGGTGAAAAAGGTGATCAAGGTGCCTCAGGCTTCCCAGGATTGCAAGAAAGACAGGTAATTGATAATTGTACATTGAGAGAGAACACAAGAGGTCGCTGATTAAGGTAGCAAAGCAAGATGTTCATAAGGCTGTAAACTTTGGGTCCAGCTTATCTTCCCTGAAAGTCAATCATGCACTTTCTATGGACTTTCACTGAGGCCTCATCAGCTGTATGTTAAGGGCTTTCTAAATCTTCTGCAACTTTTGATTCCAACAGAAGTTAAAATCAAGCTATGGACCTGAACCTAACAGGTACTGAGACCCCTAAAATTGAAGGAGCTGTTGAACAGCTCATAGTGTTGGGGCCATTAATGAGGATGGCAACAACAATGATGACAGTAGCATATGGGAATTCTGCAGATAAGGAAGCTAAAACTCTGCAGGGTTTGACACCCCTGATATACTAATAGGAGTGGACACCTTGAGCTACACTTGTCGAATAGTCCATGAAAAATAAATACATGAATCCAAAATAAAGATATGAAAAATGTAAAATATTGGGAGGCTGTGACCATTTTCAAGTTGTATTTGTTTACTTGGTCATTCACTAAATTTAGCAATTTGGCAATTTGTTTCCTAGTCATTACTGAAAATGGCTGAGATTCTATGAATCCTGTGTTCTACACATGCTCATGGATCATCTTTCCTTAGCCTCGGCATGGAAGGGAGTATGTGCGGGTGTGTGCGAGTGAGTGAGTGAGATAAACACCAGTAAGTCTAATCTGAGGTATATCAGATAAGCTGTCACGTATAAATGTGTTCTACATGGCTTTAAAAGCAAAATCAGCAAATGAAATATTTCCATAGGGATACAAAGGAGTAAAAGGGTCTCCTGGAAGAAGAGGTAATCCTAGACCACAAGTGAGGACTCTCTTTATTATTTTAAAGGGGATTTTAATTTAATTTAATTAAATAAAATTGATTTTCTATTAATTGCTATTTGCTAGTCACTGATAATGCATTCACTACCAAAACAAATGCAAATATCAACAGGGTTCCTGCCCACACTATTAGTATATCAGTAGAGGGCTTATTAGTTAAATACCATCTTACAGAGTTTAAGGGCCAAATTTTGAGGAAAGTAGAACCAAAGTAGAGCAAAAATGGGAGGAGAAATCCCTGGAGATTCTCATCTCTACTCAGCCTAATCACTTTTTCCTTGCACCTCTAGTTTGTATAGCAATCATATGCTATGTTATTCAGAGCAGGTGAAACTCCATTCACAGGCCAGGGCATGACTTTTTCCTCACCTAGAGCTCTCAAAATAGGGTGTGATTTGCATTTCCATAATGAATAGGCCTTCTGTTGGGCTCTGCTTGGAGCTGTTATATACTGGTGTCCTCACCAAGTTGTTAAATAGGAAGAGATAGTGTCATGGTTACAGAGCTAGTTGCACTGCTGACCTTTCACTGAGTGCATACCACAGGAGTCCATCCAGACAGCTTCTCAGCTACAGCTGCATCACCTCAAGCCAACAAGTGTGTTTTTATCTTGTTATATGCAAGAAGAAAGGGGCTTCTTGGTGGTATCGCCTATTGACCAACTATATAGTTGGAGGACATGTTAGACACTTTATGCCCAACAGCTTATCCTGTATCTCTCCCAACTATACAGTCAGTCCAATAGAAGATATTACTAAAAAATCTAATGCTTCTATCATATTTCCTGGACCATCACATGTATAGCAATGCTCTGACTCTATTTTCTGGTTATAGTCCTTTAGATTTGCGCAGTCATAGCACTAGATTTGCGCAGTCATAGCACTAGGTAAACAAATGTTATAACTTGGCTAGAGCTTAGAGATAGCATCTTCACAGCTAATAGTTAACCATCCTGAATATTTTCCTGGGAAGTAGCTTTTCTTCAGCCACTGTTTATACGCCGGGCTAGGCTAGATGACCTTGTGAGGTCCTCCCAACTCTACTTCCCTATGATCCCAACCCTGAATCCTGCACACAACATTTATAAATGATTGCAGAGCAGGCTCCCTTTTGCCAAAGTTGCTAGTACATCTCAGGAGAGCAGGTATTTTACCACTACATTTGCAGGATTAGTTTTAACCCTTATGTTATTGCAAAGTTAGCTAATGATGAAAGTCATGTCAGCTTGAAAATGGCATTGCATGCTTTTCTCAGTGCTGCCACTGCTATAAACTTGCCATTAAGGCTAGAGGCAAAAGTTACACATAAATCGTTTAAGTGATCAGAAATAGAAGTTCAGCGCATATAAACCAGTTTCAAAATGGCCAAAACTGGTTTAAGATAAACCTGGTTAAATGTAGTGGTATCAGACTTAACTGATTTAGGTCAAACCAGTTTATGAAATTTCTGTCCCTGACCCCTTGCTGGTTCAAGTTAAATCAGAGTACCCCAGCATCCCACCATTTTGTAGCCTTGGGCTGGGCTTCCAGAGAGCAGGGCTGGCCCCACCCCTCTCCTCCCTAGCTGGAACAGTGAGGGCTGGCTCACTGGCCCCACTAACTGGCTCACTGGCCCCGCCCCCCCTCCGGCAAACGCCTGCTGGGGGCTGGGGGAGGAGGGGGCATTAAATTTCTCTTCTCCCAAGTAAGGACGTACCTGCTGGCTTGCTTAGTGCTGGCTGCCTCTATGGACTACAAATCCTAGAGGCACTGGGGGGGGAGGACCAGGAAGAGGAAGTGACGAGCAACCCTGCAGAGTCCTTCTGCTGTAAGTCTGGAGTGCAAATCCCAGAGACCTTGGGGGCAGCAGGAAGAGGAAGTGAACATACAGCCCATACTGACTCGTGGTGGCTCTAGTGCCCAATGGCTTCTGGCTTGAGCCACTGCAGGCAGGTGGCTGCATTTCCTGAATCAAAAGTGAATATCTGTTCATTTGCTTATTGGTTCAATTTTTGTAGCTTAGACTAACTTGCAAAGACTGAATCAATTCAGCCTCAGGCTTTTTGACTGTCTGCATATAGCCTAAATATCTCCACTTTGTGTGCAATAGGGTGATCCAGGAGAAACAGGTTCTGAAGGACCTTCTGGATATTCTGGAGCCCTGGTAAGGAAATGGAAAATCAACTGACCCTATGCACTTTTCCAAGAGCAGTGTGAGGCACTGCAGGGGGTATGCAAGAGTTTAATTAGAAACATATGAGCATAAGGGGTCTGGAATAATATTGATCACTGTTTCTTTTTGATCTCTATCATTCATCTTCTATTATCATGGGCCAGATATGCCTTAAATATGCATATCAGTTTCCAAGATTTTTATGACTTCTTTTTTACAGGTTCTGAAAAATTAAATCATCTCAGCTAGGGACAGACATTACACATAAACCAGTTTAAGTGATCAGAAACTGGTTTAAACCTGTAACAGAACAGATGTTCAATACACATAAACCAGTTTGAAAATGGCTGAACTGGTTTGAGATAAACCTGCTTGAATGTAATATCAGACTTAATTAATTTGGGTTGAACTGGTTTATGCAATGTCTGTCCCAGAGCCCTTCCTGATTAAACTTAAACCAGATTCTCCAAGCATCCCAGATATTTTGCAGCACTGGGTGGGGCTCTCTGCTCCACAGCAGGGCTGGCCACACCCCTCTGCTCCCTCACAGGAGCTCTGGCAGAGACTGCAGGCACAGTGAAGTCTGCCTGGATTCCTCCTGCCCGCATCCTCCCTGCTCAAGCAGGGATTCCCCGCTCCTCTCTCCCACAGCATGGACAGTAGCCTGCTGCTAATGTGGAGAGATTCACAGAAGTTTAGGATTGGAAGGGACTTGTGAAATCATTGGGCCCAGTGTGTAAGGCAGACAGGACACAGACAGACAGGACAGTGTCTGCTTAGGGGTTTTGGAGCTAATCAACAGGTAGCTCGTAATGTCCCTCCATTCCTTCTTTGGAAAAAGCTGTTTAAGAACAGCTTGAACTAATGAGAGAGGCTTTTGTTTTGTTTTGTTTTGATGCATTTTGATGGGGTGCTAAATGCTCTGTTACTCCCTGTGTAACTCACTGCTGTGTAACTAAATGCTGTATAACTCTCTCCTGGTTCCCTTCTTGGTTAGGAGCAGTGGGGTGGGGGGAACCCCTCCCTAATCAGAGCATCCTGCTGGGGCTTGGCCACACCCCTGTCAGCTCAGCACTGTGGAAGGGACGGGAGGGCTGCTCTAGATCCCCCCTTACTCTGCCCCCGGCTTCTAGTATGAGTCACTGCAGGCATGTGCCTGCATTTTCTCAGTCAAGAGAAGGATGTCTGTGCACTTGCAAACCAGTTAAGCCTAGCCAGGTTAAACTAACATGCAAAGATTGGATCAATTCAGACTCAGGCATTTTGAATGTCTGTCCCTAGCCCTCAAATTCTGGACCACAAAAGATGATGCTTTACAATGATGCTGATCTTTCTCCTTCTAAAGTCAAATGAATAATATTGCCTTCTACTTCAGGTTTTCATCGGTATACCTGGAGAGAGAGGTGAATTGGGTCCCCCAGGGAAAAAGGTAACATGGACGGTAATGGTTGGTATTTCCATTTTAAAAATAAATTCTACTTGATTTATTGTTACCTTGTCCTCCCAGACTCATTTTCCTTGTTTATTTATCTTGTCTACTTTACTCAATATCTATTTCCAATATCTATATCATAAAGCTACCTTGGGCAAAGACTGTCATTTTGTTATTTGTTTGTGCAGGCCCTTGCCTGGCAGGTCCCTGATCCTTGATTGAAGTTCTTAATTGTTAATTATTACTTAATTATTAACTATTTGTATTCTTATGCAGAAAATGTCTGGGCATAGGAGAGAGAACAGGCATGTCCTATTAATTCTCAGAATGAGTTTTGTGGATCAAAAGCATGGCAATCCTTTTTTAAACTAAGCAGCTCACCTGTTTCTGAATCCTTTTCTCCCACAGGGTGAACCTGGTTTGCCTGGACTGGAAGGTGAATCTGGAATAAAAGGAGAAGCAGTAAGCAACTGGGGTCTATCTGTCTGTCTGTCTGTCTCCCTGTCCTAGATAAGGATCACTGTGGGGATTCAGTTGCATCTAAGACCAGAAGAAATAGCTGTTTTTGCATTTCAGGGTGACATTGGGAGGAGTGGTGAGGATGGCAGCTCTGGTGCTCCAGGGGAGGAGGTACAAAATGGCAGTTTCTTGTGTCTACGTGGCTTTCTCTGACTCATAAACAAAAAAACAAGGTCCAGCACCATGAATGTTATAAATAATCACTTTCTCACAGTACCAGGCATTTAACCTTGAAGCATTTTAGCAGTGGACCACTGACACTAGTCACAGTTTGGCCATCAATGTTTTCTCTCTTGTCAGATGACTTCATTTTCGTTTTATGTTGTTGTCTTCTCTTGCTGGGATTTCTTTAAACAACCTTGAATCCCTTTAACACTCACTTATATTCTCCCAGGATTCTTTTTTCTTCACCTCCCATTTTCATTACTTTAACTGACAACCGCAATGAGCAATATCAAGGCAGTTGCTTGATTAATAAAAGGATAAAGCACATTGACCCTGGGTCCTAGTATACCTTGGTCATATAAAATGGTGAACCAAAACAAGGGTGTAGAGTCCCCAGAGTCTATGCCTGTCAACTGACTGGAACAGTGATACAGTCTGGGAGTATCACTGCGAGAGCACTACAAGGGCCCAAAGGAGCTCACACTCCAAGTCCTTCTCTCCCGAACAGCTGGAGCAGCACAAAGGAGTGCAAAAGTAACACAGTGCAATTGTTTTGGTCTATGATGCTGAGTGCCTGGGACCAGTGGCCTCGTTCCCACTTAAGGCAGACTACCTCTTTGGTACCTAAATAATAAGCTTCTCCCCCTATAAGCTTATTTGGTACAAATAATACTTTATTGGCCCATTACTTTTGTACCAAGAATAGGCCAGAATGAAAACCTGGTACCAGAAAATGAAACACATTGGAAAAAAATCTTCTGCAGGCATAAATTGTTAGAAGTGCCACTAATTTCAGTGGAATTATAGACATTTATAAAAACTGAGTATCTGGCTCACTGATGCCAGATTGCAAACATGTCCCCTCCCCCAGTACCATACACACACTGAGCTATCCTGCCCCCAGGGGCGAGGGTAGGAAGTGGAAGCCAGAGGAGGGAGAAGGAACCCAGATACCCAGCAACAGAAGGAGGCATTTTGGTAGGAGCCCTCAAGTGGTAAGTGAATCCGTTATGTGCTGTACTCCACAACTTACACAGTTCTACATACCTTACTACTAGGAAGGTTTCACCAATATTCTGCTTAAAAAACTTCTTCTCTCAACATCAGTGCTTTGAAACCATGAATAATTTCCTGAAGCTTGGTGCTCCATACATGTTACCTATTTGCACACATGAGTGCTTGTGTATGCATGTTAAATCAGCTTTACATATTTAGACCTTTAAATTTCTCCTAATGAGAAAAGATAGACCTGACACAATTCCTCAAATACGAACACAATGGGTGTATTTACATGAGATGCTTACTGTGGAGTTACCTCATTAGCTCTGCAGTGGTCACCATCTAGACACCAGAGTAAACTAATTAATTCTTCTGTAGGATAGTATTGCCCAATACAAGTACTAGTCCATGGCAGAGTTATTCACTCCTCCGCAATGCACGTGTAGATGGTGACCCAGCTAGCTGGGACATGAGGGTGCTACAGTGTGGGGGCTGCCTACTGGCTAGCCCCACAGTATAGTACCTGCATGCCCCAGCCAGTCCCTCCACAACATATTGAGCCAGGGTAGGGCATCAGACCCCCCAGGTCCCATGCCAGCCGGGGCTGCACCACCCCAGCTTAACGTGCTGCAGTCCTAGATGCATGTGAAGACACTCTGCCTGGGAGCAGTAAACTGCAGCACGAAGTGTACCAGAGTTTATTGTCTTGCATTAATTTCATGTGCCCACCAAAACTTCAGGGGGGTTCAGGTTTCTGCCTGCATGGTTGCATCCTTGCTTTATATTGGACTGAACCAGAATTCCAGTTCCAGACATCCCAGCACTTGAAGTAAGAAGCTGGTCTTGAAACCTCTACTAGATTTCAAATTTTATAACTGCAAACTATTACTATTGATGAGTCATTTCTTCAAGCCCTCTGAGTATTTTTGTTGCCTTTTACTGAAACATTTTATTTTCATACAATGCTGTATTGTTCCAACTTTTTACACAACCCATCTTTAAAACACACGTGTTCAAAAAACCTTTTCCCTCATGTACTTAACAGCCTTTTATAGTGGTTATGCCTTCCTCTGGAACACCTAATGTACTGCTGGTGAGTGCTTCCTTCATTCTGATATATCTGTAAATTGTGTGCAGAGACTCATGAAATGTCACAAAGACATTTTCAGGTGTTGAACAGTGACCATTTCTAATATGCTTCAGAAACTGTGCGCTAAGGACTATACATATGTATCCATGTATGTCAATTTTCCCCACAAACTAGAGGGGGAAAACCCCCTACCATATCTTATTACTTCTAACAAGATAGGATTTCCAAAACTGATTGCATAAAAAAAAATAGATTTATAGCCATGCTAAATGCACCCATTGCCCATTGGTACTTTCTTTAATTATCTAATTAGATTAAGCCAGTGAAACATTGGGTTTGTGTTGTTGTCAACTAGGGTTCACAAGGAACACCAGGAAAACCAGGACCTCCAGGGCCAGATGGACCAAAGGTAATTTCCCACTGTGTTGCCTTTAGAAACACCTAGGAAATCTGATACATCATAAATATATTATACTTAAAATATCCTTTTTTAAAAATAGAAGGGAAAGCAAAAATGACCCACAAAACAGCTATTGGCAACATCTACATAGAAAACGGAATTGCTCAGGCTGAGCTGCTTTCTGAACCAAAAACAATGTATCTAGGAAGCATTGCAGGCAGGCTAATTGACATGGAGCTAGGCTAATCAGCACTGCCACTCAGTAGTGCTAATTATGCCACCTGAAGTGCTGTGCCAATGCAGCTACACTGCTTCTGTGGGTGGAGCAAGGCATATAGTAGGTTCCTGGTAGTATAACCTTTAAGAACAAGACAGAAACAAGGGCAGTCATGACCGAGAGATGCCTTAGTCATGGTACATCCTAGCCTGTTTCTGAGATGGTGCAGTTTATGCCATGTCCTTAGCTCAGAGCTGCGTCAAGGTTAATGTAGGATCCAAACAGCTGCAAGAACCCCCTGGAGGAAGTGTAGCTGATTTATTCAGACTTTCTTCATGCAATGTAGCAACAGCTCTGCTGCAAAGCGCCCCCCATCACTTCATGTTTGCTGCACTTTAGCCATTCTGCTTGAGAGGGCTAAGCAGGAGCTTTCCTCATGCCTGGAGAAGTCCTACTGCTGGGGACAGAGATACACAGCCAGCCAAAAATGGGTGTGCATGGGTCCAGTTTTTTCACTTATTCTTGCCCGTCTTCATACTGAGAATGCTGGTTACCAGCATGAGAAATAATGACGAGCCAGAAACTGGAATGCAGATGCAGTCACTCATTCAAGAATGGACTGAACACTCAAGTTATAGATATAATTTAGTGAAGAACAAGATACATCGAAATAACAACTCTCAAATCTCTGTCCCAGGGCTTTGCTGGTGCTAATGGACCCAAAGGAGTCCATGGAAAGCAAGGATCTATGGTAAATCTAGAAGGCAGCAAACTGTGCCTCATGTGTCTATTGGTAAAAGTCTAATCATGTAAATCCTTAGCAGGTGAGAGTCCCATTAAGGTGACTAAGAGTTCTTTGTACATTGAGCTGGGTCAGAGCAATCCCAGCTGGAAGAGGGCCCGGAGGCTCAGCCTGCCAGCCCAAGCCTGCTCTGACTCAGCTCAATCTAGTACACAGGACACTTCTGGTGCCAACCTGCCCTTCCTTCCTTACACTCGTGAACCTCTCACAAGTAATCCCATTGAAATTAACAGGGCTGTCACCAATGAGAAAGTGCTCATCAGTGAATTCCCACTGATTTTAGCAGGACTATTCAAGGAGCAATATATTCATTGACAATGACAGAATCAGGATGCCAGCAGTGGTACTATACCTAAAATGGATAGGCTCAGCTAAATGGATGGGTCTAAGTCTCATTTCCCAACTGTTGTCTACTATTTAAAGTTGCTATTGCTTAAAAAAAAATTAAAAGGAATGAAAAGCAAACATTACTGAATCAAAAAGGTATTGAAGCAATTGAGCACTTTCTCCTGATGCATAGCTGCATAACATGCAGGCAAGCTTCAGCCCTCCCTAAGCATAGAAATACTTTCTGTTGTTACTTTTTATTCTTTATTTTACATGATTAGTAAGACCCATCTTTCAAAACTAGACTTGTAAAAAAATCAAAGTGAAATAGAATTGTTGTGTACACTGATTGTACCTGACTGTCTTTTTTGCACCAGACCCATTTTGAGATCTAGATCTGATGTGACACAGTAATTTGGGAGCATAGAAAGGGACCTGGTTGCATCATAACATCCAGACCACTGTGATAATAGGCAAACATACAATATCTGTTTAGCCCAAAAGGATCCAAAAGGATATCTAGTTTGGTTCATGTGACATGCCACAGAGCACTCCCTTGGGTACCTTATAATAAATTTGAGTTCTTTAATCTGAAAAAAACAGAATCCCAAAAGCTGCAATGGGCTACAAGAGATCAGAAGGGACTAGGGCACCATCTATGTCTTATCAGAGGTGAAAAATATAATGTTCTGTTCAAAATTCATGAACTGTTTGACATCCTTTACCTAACATTACTGTACCACCATTCCTTCAATTTTCCTTTTTCCCTTTCACCCAGGGTTATCCAGGAGCCATGGGAGAAACTGGAGAAGCAGGGCCTAAGGTACAAAAAAGGTCTATTTTGGCTGGATTAAGCACTATATCCTGCCCCAGTGAAGTCAGGAGGAGCTTTGATATTGTTTGCAATGGGCAGGGACTAGGAACTAATTAAACGCTTATGTATTGAAAAGGTATAACAGTAAGGGAAGTAGAGGATTTTAAGAATACATAGTTCAAATATCTTATTTTATCCTACATGAGAGAAAATACAAGCTGCTTGGCTATAAAACATTACCCTATTCCTACTGCACAACTGATTTCATTGTAAGCTATTCTTCAGACATCTTATTTCCAATCATGCATGAACTTCCACCATCCCATTGTCATTGTTTCTTGAAATGTTAATAAACCTTTCTTTGAGATCCAAGCTGGAAGAACATAGGGAACAAGTACACACTTTTTGGAACAGTCATGGAGACTCATCTCTTCTCATCCTTGGAGATAGTCCCATCAAATCAATTTTTAGGTCAATTGGTGGAGTATTATGTGGCTATTTGACCATTCTACCTCTTAGGTATTTAAGTAGACTTAGGTGCCTAGGTTTAATCATGTTCTACCTTGCTCTAGGCCCAGAAAATGCATCAATGAATCTACTTCTGTCAATTGCCATTATCTGACCCTTAAGACTGAGTTACAAAGAACAAAGTGAGGAGGAGGAGGATCCACTCACCTTCTGCATGAACTGTTTTTCAAGGATTTGGGCAGGGTAAAATAGAATCACACTTAAGCCCCTGCATCCACTTATGCACCTAATAGGTGGAACAGAATCTGGCCCTTAGTTGTCTGTTGTTCAGTAACAAACTTCAGTCTTCAGGGGTGTTGAGGCAGAATCTTCCATGAGTATTGAATTCGCTAAGACATACAGACAAAAGCAATGGTAGATTTTCTGTATTATTTTAATGAATGTTCTTGAGAGGCTATTTTGAATACCTGGTTCTTATGATTTTCAGGGAGATGAAGGACCTATGGGAATCCCAGGCCTGGATGGCATTCCAGGAAGAGATGTAAGAACACTGACCTAGATCTAACTGAATCATTTTCAGGCAATAAAAATTTGTTCTGAGAGATATTTCATTGTTTTGTAGGGTCCACTGGGAATCCCAGGATTAGAGGGTGAGATTGGACTCATGGGACCAAAGGTAAAAACAACTTGATAATTAAACAAAAAGAAGAGAGCCACCATTAACAATAACCAATACAAGAATTAGGGAATGAAGATGTTAGCAAAAATATGATTTACATGACTCGCTTGTCCATCACTCCATGACCTTACCCTGTTCCAATTTAAACCTAAAACTTTTGTCAGAGGAAACTCAGAGGTTCCACTGAAGTTGATTACATATAATTATACTCTCATTATTAATCATTTAACTTTCCTGCTGGTCATGTAATGCAAAAACCCATCTCAAACATAACTTGACATGGAGAAATTGAGCTCCCTTTAAAAAAAAAAGTTCACTTTAACCATGACATAAAGTGTTGAAATAGATCCAATCCAATTACCATAGAATTGTTGGGTTGTCAGGGACCTCAAGGGGCAGTCCATCCAACCCCCTGCATTAATGCAGGAATGGTTCTACTAAATCACCCCTAGCCAATGTGTATCCAAACTCTTCTTGAAAACCCTTCAGTGAAAGAGATTCCACAGTTTATTCCACTGTTTCACTATTCTAATACTAAGGAAGTTCTTTCTGGGGGCATCTACATGTGATTAATCTGACAGAAAAAGCACTGGCGCAGTTTGTACCAGAGTTTATTGCTCCCGGGTGCAGTATCTTCACATCTGCCCAGGACTGCAACATGTTGAGCTGGGATGGCACAGCCCCAGTTGGCAGGTTGTCCAGGGGGTTAGCCTGCCAGCCCAGAGCTGCTCCCCCTGGCTTAGTGTGCTGCAGAGGGGCTGGCTCGGGCATGAATGTGCTACAGTGCAGGTCTAGTCAGCAGGCAGCCCCAGTCACTGTCTACAAGTATGTTGCAGCAGAGTAAATAACTCTGCTGGAGGATAGCACATGTATTGGGCAGAAGTGTCCTATAGCAGAGTTAATTAGTTTACTCCAACCTAATAGGGGTACTTTACAGCACAGCTTCAACTCTGCAGTAACGCAATTTGTGTAGATGCATCTTCTGATACTTAATCTAAACCTACTTTGAAGCCATTGCTTCACATGCTACCCTGTGCAGCAAAGAACAGTTCTCCCCGTCTCCCCCTTATGGCAGTCTTTCAGGTATTTGAAGACAGCTATCACATCCCCCTCCTTAATTGCCTTTTCTCCAAGCTAATCATGACTAGTTCTCTCAACCTTTCCTCATACAGCTTGCTTTGTAACACCTTTATCATTTTTATCACAGTCCTCTGAACCCTCTCTTAACTTCTCCACCCCTTCTTAAAATGAGGA
The DNA here is from genome assembly GCF_052110815.1 of Crocodylus siamensis. Taxonomy (NCBI): domain Eukaryota; kingdom Metazoa; phylum Chordata; order Crocodylia; family Crocodylidae; genus Crocodylus; species Crocodylus siamensis. The sequence continues at coordinate 128,148,906 of NC_143397.1, read as the reverse complement.
CTGTGTTATTGCTGATTTGTCTTCAGGAAAAAAAACCCAGAGATTTAATTTGCTTTTGGCTCCCTTGACAGGGTAACAAAGGTGAGCAGGGTCCCAAGGGACCACCAGGAAGATCAGGCTACATGGTAAGGGATATACCAAGAGGTAACTGTGTGTTCCCAAGAGCTATGCCCTTCAGAAAACCACATAGGAAAAAAATTCTTCTGTGAACAAGGTGTTCATCCTGGGCTAAGATGAGTCTAAGAGGACCATCACTGCACTGGGGACAGAACTGCCTTGGGCCATGGAGTGATGTGGGAAAATCACTCACCTTTGTTGGTAAGAGTGGGAGGGGGCCAGAGGCCTTTGAAGTAACGTGGTCATCCAGGGTTGCTTGGAGAGGGGAATGCTGTTATTCCCAGCTGCCATGCAGAGGTGGAGGGAGTGGCAGGAAGTCTTCTTACACAGCCACACAAGAGCTATCTTCAAAGTGCAAGAAAACTTTTTAACCTGTCTCAGAATCCAGCTACAGTCTTAGGGTGCAAACAGACATTACCCTTATGTTGCCATAAATGTTTTTATGGAGGCATAAGTTGTGACTGAACAGATGTCCCTGCCCCTTCTCATGCTCCAAGTGCCCCAAACTATTTGCATAATCAAACATAGTCAAGGGTCTGATGCCTTATAGGGAAGGATGTCTGTCCGATTATTGCATGCCATGAGAATCCCCCTGCAGGGGATTCCCAGGGTGCAGGTTTCATGGGCTGGGGTGCAGGCTTCACAGACTGGGGTGCAGCAGCATGAAATGAGCATCCCAGGAATCCCTGCAGAGGATTCTTGAGGCATGGAGCTATAAGCAGAAAATTTTCCCACTTGCAGACACTGCCCTATGGTAAAGGGATGGCATCTGGGGCCGTTGTTCTGTAGGATCTGTCAACCAAGCCTGGGTTCCCCCTGCACCAACAAGCAGCAAGCTTCGGGAGTGAGCCATGCACTCCTGCAGCTGGGAGCCCCATCAGATGACTGGAGTTTCTCAAGTGCACCAAGTAAAAGGTATCTTAAAGAATCAGACTCCCAAGTAAACAGCACTCTAAATACATCTGGGAATAAACCAAACACAGTGCACATGTTAAATGAATTTAAGTACAAGGATAATATACTTTTCAAACAGCCACCATATTTTACCATTTAGGTTTATTCTATGCTGAAGATAATTCACTGTTTCCATAAGTGTGTTGTTCCATTCAAAGAGTTGCTAGACTTTTTCTTTTCTTACCAGATGTGTTCTAGCAAGGAGACTTTGTGAAGACCATGACATCATGAATGAGCCCAACATATAAATTCAAATTAAATGTTTAAAAAAGCAACAGAAAAGAAAAAACTAAAACTGGTATTGAAATCTAATTTAACAGGATTTGTAGAAAACAGTTACAGATTCTCTGTCTCTTTTCCATGCAGGGAGCCAAAGGTGCAATGGGTGATCCTGGCCTACCAGGTAAACCTGGTGCTAAAGGAATAAAAGGCCAAAAGGTAAAAGTCCAGCTTACTAATGACCAACTCATATGGTTACTTCAGTCTTCCCTGGGTATAATTTTATTTTGTTGCCTGTCTTTTCCACAGGGGGCTCAAGGTGAGACTGGAGATCAAGGCCCAAAGGTATGGTTTATTTGCTTTTGAAGTATATATTTCAGAAAGGCAACTATAAATATGCTGTTGCACAGAAATGGCTTCATAATGGCACTGGTGTACCACTCTGATTTATGGATGAGTTTTACAATACACAAGGTTTTCTGGAGTGTTACAGTGAAAGGAGATTTCATTTGGGTTTTGTAAGGTCATGACACTTAGAACTAAGTATGACATACCACCCAGGCTCTGAGGAAGAACTCAGGCACTCTCTCAGATTCCTCAAACCTGATTCATGCACCAAAATAATGATGCTTCTGCTGCCACACAGCAGGTCAGCATTTATGCACCATCCCAGTGCTATATTCCCTGGGCTGAGCAGGGATAGGGGATTCTCAGGAAGCCTGAACTGTTGCTTTAAAGTAGAAGGAAATCTATTATCACATTCAAGTACCCTCTTGTACTCTTGTGGATCTGGATCATGAGAGGAGCTGTTTTTGATGACAAGGAGGATTGTCTTAACACTGAGCAGATCTACACATGCAATTAATGTGCATACCATGCTGGAGTTTGAATGTGTGCCTGGGACCACAGCACATGGAGCTGGGTCAGAGCAACCCCAGCTGGCAGAGGGCCTGGGAGATCAGCCTGCCAGCTCAGGGCTGCTCTGACCTAGCTCAACCTGCTCCACAGGGGCTGGCTGGGCCATGGGGGTGCTTCAGTGTGGGGCTAGCTGGCAGGCAGTCCCTGCACTGAAGTTCCCTTATGCCCCAAGCCAGCTGCATCCACATCTAAACATGTGTTGCTTCAGAGTAAAAACAAAAATAAAAACAAAAAAACCCCCTTACAAGCACTATCTGCAGCAGAGTCAATTAGTTTACTCTGTCCTAACAGCCCTGCACATGTAGACACCAAGACATTTACTGCAGACCTAGTTAGGTAACTCCACAGTAAATGTCTCATGTAGACATGCCCATTGAATCCTAAAATTGTGGATGGGGTGAGGGGGCTTTGTTGGATGTGGGTGTGGGGTGCTTTTCATCCATAGACCTCACTTTACCAAATAACACGTGCTCCTTACACTCCACTGAAAAATGAATCTCCAATTTAGAGATGAGGAAAACAAATAACAAAGAATGTCTATGACTTGCCCTAAGCCAGTGGTTCTCCAACTTTTTTGTACCAGAACCCATTTGTAAACACCAATGGCCAGTCCTGACCCAGTAAATAGTTTAAGTACAAAACAGCCGCCTGGCCCTGCTGGTGCCCCTCACTCACAATCCACTGCTCCCCATCCCCAGGCCTCAGCCCACCAGTGTATGGGGCAGGGGTTTGGTGTGTGTGGGGCAGAGGGACCCAAGCAGCCACTCGCAGGCTGGAACTCAGCCAGCCTGCAAGGGAAAACCCACAGTTTCCCATGTTTTTTCATACTGAAAGGAGAGACCATTTTTAAAGTTTGTTTGCAACCCTTTTATCTAGTCTTGCACCCCTCTTTTGGGTCATGACTCATGGGTTGAGAAATGCTGCCCTAGGCCATTCTTCAAGGCAGTGGCAGTTCTAGGGAAAAAGACAGTGTGATTTAGACTCTAGATCACACCTTCCATCCATGTATATCCAAAATATACAATGCTATGACTCCTTCCTTTACAGGGTGATACTGGAAGAAAAGGAGACATTGGGGATGCTGGATCCCAGGTACAACTCATGCCCTTGGAAATTTATGATGGTGCTTGTGGCAGGGCACTGTATGTGCCTGCCACTTTGGGGGCCTGGAGCTGGCGGCCGCCAGGTGCCTGATGAGGGCAGCCATTTTGGATCTGGGGCTGCCCATATAAACAGGGCAGTTCTGCTGTTGGAGATGAGGTAAGAGATGGTTGGAAAGTTCCTGGTCCTGGGTATGACTTAAAACTGTACCCTGTTGGGAGTGGGTGGTGGGGCTCTCAGTGATGCAGGAGCCCCCAGGAAATGCCAGGCCAGTTACCACCCTGCTGAAAGGTGGGTTGGGGTGCCTTAACTCCTAGCCCCCACAACTGGGTGGGCTACCCCTTGTTTGGAGGGCCTGGAGGGTGAATCCCCGGAGAGAGAGAAAGGACATAGACTCAGGCCTGTCTGAACTTCCCCCGACTGGTCAATGCTGGGGCCAGGACTGGAAGGGTCAAAGGGCCAGGGGCCCACCATGAGGAACACCCAAGAGCTGAGGGCCTGGGGGCCAGGGCTAGTAAGCTGATGGTCCTGGGGGAACCACACCTGAAGGGGAAGCAGTTCAGGGGGCTATGCTGCCTAGTATGAAAGTGGGTGAGACTGCCTGAGGTGAAGAATCCAGGCAGGGTTCAATCAGGAGGATTCTGGGGCCCAGTGTGGGGGCTGGTGATTATGATGACACCTGGATGCCATCTGCGAGGCTTGGGCTGTGGTGTAGGGGAGGAAAGTAGCTGCAGAAAGCGCCCCCTTGCATTGGGGAAGGAAATGGGCAGCCTCCTGCTTAATTACATCTATTTAACTAATTAACAACAAGACATGGTGGGTGAGAATGTGGGTGGTTAGCCCAGAAACAGGTAGGTGGGCCACAGTGAGATTGGCCCCGAGCAGGCCTCCTGTTACAGTGCTCAAGACCCTTGCAAATGCTAACACCAATGAGCTGACTTTTTATTGTTTCAATTTGCAGGGTGATCCCGGGGACAGGGGAGACAAAGGCCAAGTATGTCGTGCTTTTTGCTATAGTGCCCATTGTAGCTGTGATGAGTCATGAGGAATTATTTGTTTGACTCCCATTGTTAGGGAAGCTGCTTCACAGGAAACAGGTTGGCCTCAGAAATGAGGTCAGAATTAAAGGAGCTCCATCCTCCAAGACAGGCAGCAGAGTTGTATTCTGCATCACTGAGAGCCCCACCACCCACTCCCGTGTTCCAGCACATAACATGTTTGCTGTGGACTGCAGCTAGCATGGCCCACAAGTTATTCCCCATTTGCTTATGAGAAGCATGCCAGCCATTAGGGCTACTGGAGCTCAAAGATTACAGCCACCACACCTCAGGGCTGCTGCTCCACAGACTGAGGAGAATCTGGTTACTCATACTGCATGCCAAGTCAAGGGCTTGCTCCTTGGTGTGTGCAACACAGAACATAAACCTTCACCAGAATCAGCTTCTTGATGCTTAAATCCCAGATTCAAAACTTGCCCTGGCTCTGGAGTTGCGGGGTGGGGGAGAAAGAAAACCCCAAAGCTTGCAACCTGCTTATGTGATATCAGTGTTATGAACATGCAAGTGGCTTGCCTGCTGGACTAGGATGGACATTAATGGGGCTGGTGTTTTATATGGTAAGATTTGATGAGTGGATCCAAGAGTTTGTAGAGTGGAGTTGTGGGAACAGCAACTGAGACGGCTGGAGTGGCTACACCCTGATCTCATATCCTCCTCCTTCCCCCCACTCCAGCAACAAAAGCAGGCAGACCATGGTGCAGGAACAGCAGCTGGGGATTTTTTTTAAGTCTTCAGATTGGCTAAGGCTCCTTCCCCCATAACCCCTCTCATCCCTTAACCTCCATGCTCAGTAGCATGTTCCCTCTCCTCCCATTCCCTTTCTTTTCTGCCCACAACTGAGCCTGGGACAGGGTGTGAGAGGCAGGGGAAGGTTTCCGAGACACTCTTGCCTCTCCCTTTAGCCAGGTTACATGGGGAGCCAGGCTCAGCCCTGTTGTTTCCCCTCCCTGAGCCTGCTTTTGGTCTGGAGGGAGCAGGGAGGGAGAACATGTTTCCCTCAGCTGCTGCTTTCCCCTAAGCAGCCTATCTCCCCATGCAGCCCAAACACAGTGGGGTAAGGGGGGATCTGGAGCTCCTTCCACCCCTGGGCCAGCTAGGGACAGTGACAGCAGTGGGCCAGGGAGGGGACATTTTGCTGAGCACGGAGGTGAAAGGAGTGGGGAGAATTATTACCTACTTTGGAGACTTAGAAGTTACTGGCTCTTGCTCTTGTGGTATTGTCCAAAAAGGAGGGTGCAACTGTACCCTCCATATCCCTTTGGTTCTACCCATGTGAAACTTGAGAATTTTGATTTGAAGTGAGCCCTTTTCCTATGAAAACCGTTCCCAAAACAGCCAGAGGGAAGTCATGTAGCAGGAATCAAGGTGGAGTTACAACTGCATGAGCCATTCAGGAAAACTCCTCTCAGTGATCTACCACCCTGCATATTAATCAATTGAATGACTACTAATTGAATGGGTCATCAATATAAAACTGATCATTCAGTTTTCCTGGGTGTGCTGCTCTAAATTATTAAACACATCTCACAACAGGAGATAGTGAGCAGAGATGATCACTTATCAGTACTCTGGACAAGCAAATTAATTTTCCAAGTTGAAGCACTTCCCCTCCAATGTGCAGAGGAGGAAGGCACTTGGCTTCCTGACATGCAAGGTTTCACGACTGCTCATCAGAAACTCTAAATGTGACTGCCTTATAACACTACTTACAGTGCTGAATGAGCACAGGCATGCTTGTTATACACGTAAGCAGACAGAACAATGGAGAAGAGTAGATGGGCAAAAGGAGGAAGGTGGGGGAATAGATACCCATTTGTTCATTTTCTCTGTCAAATTTCCACTAACAGCAAGGAGAATGTGGATCTCCTGGTCCAGTTGGTCCAGAAGGCCAAAGAGGTGTCCCTGGCTTACCTGGTCCAAGAGGTTTTCCAGGCTTTGTGGGGGAGAATGGAATAATCGGTCCCCCTGGATCTCCAGGGCCTCGTGGACCTGAGGTATGTTTTATCTCCTCTCTTTTCTATGCTGATTCCCTTTTCAGTTCTTGCTGCTCTGGTGTTCCTTCTCTCCCTTTCTTCCTGATTTTGTGAGGATCAGGATTCCCCCCATCCACTTTCCTGCTTATACAGCTGTCAGATTTTCCATCCCAGAAGAACTATCCTGTTCTCAGGACAGTAGACAGAATAGAGTCTATTATCTCTGTCTCTAGAACAAGTCTAGCCTGAATCAGAAGGGCCAGGGAGGTTTTGATCTCTAGTGGCTGTTGCTTTGCTTTGGTTTATCAGAGGTCAGTTTTCCTAGTGGACAAATCACAAATTACTTTCAGCTCAGTGTTTTTGCTGAAAAAAAAAAACTCTGCAGAGAGGCCAAAGATCAAACAGTCACGCAGACTGCTCTGTTTATTCACTAAAGAAATAGTCCTTCAGGTTAGCTCAGGGGCATAATGAAGTTGTAAGACTCTCTCTAGACTATACCACAAGGTCACAGCAAAGTTAGGAGCAGACACAGAAGCGCTGCCTCTGAGCCCTCTTTTGTACTCTTAGGCTGACCCTGGGCAGGTGCTGTTTCCAATGAGTTAGCAGGGGATGGAGACTTACTATGGAACAGCTGGTGCAAGGTCACTTTTAATGCATCTGCAATGAGCCTCTGGTAAGTAAAAGCCAATAAAATAAGGCAGCTTGGATGAAACAAAGCTAAATTGCCCCAGTTCAGCTTTTACTTACCTTGGGGTAGTTACAGGCATCTGAGTACTTACTACACATCAGCTCTTGCATTGTAAAGTCCCTGCTCCTTATTAACATATGTGCACACTTCCTGGGGTAGCACAGCTGGTGCCAGTACTCAGCCTACTCTTTAGATCATGAGAGGAGTTTGGTGTTTAAAGCTATTAGCACTTTTTTAACCAGCTCTAAATTCATATACAAGTAAGCCGGCAGGTACGAAAAGTAAAGCAAGGTTCCCCACAACTTAAAAAAAAAAAAAAAAGAATCACCTTCCTATATAATCTCCATGTCCCCAAACTCGGTCTGTTCATTGTCTGTAAAGCCTTGGCTGCATTTCTGAATAAAGCTTAATGCAAAGGTTGCTGCTGTTACTATTTGATGTGTTCAGAAGCAATATGATCAATTTAAAAACAATAACAACAAAACCCGAACACTTTTTAGAAGTGGGATGAAGCAAGCGCCAGTGCCAAGCTGCCTGAAATGTTGGTGTCTATATTCAAGTAAGTTGCTGAACAAACAAGAATTTACAGTATCATGAAATCTGATGCCATGAAGATACAGTGTTCGTTTTCCGATGAGGAGGGGATCACTTCGGGCCTGGAAAGTTGGCTTAATTAAAGATGAAAAATGAGCTTTGTTCAGATTCCTACAAATAGGTGTTTACTTCCATCATCTTCTCCGTTAGCACCAAAGTTAACAAATGGCTTGATGTACTAATGCCTGTTCTTTGTACAGCCATAGATGCAGACAATACAGTCATAGAAGAGGCAGGAAGGGACATTAGGAGGTCAGCCAGTCCATCCCTGTCTAAACCTTCCAGAAAAAAAGTCAACAACTTCTGATGCATACAGGGATGTTTTTCCAGTCAATATTTGTTGCTTACCATTTGCCAAGGGTTGTTTCTTATTATCCTTCCTAAAAATTTGCCCTGAATAGATACCACAGGACTGTGGTGACCCATTGCACATGAGAAAAATTCAAATTGAGCAGTTTCTGAACAAACCAAAAGCTATATACCGTTCATCCAATTATTTGGTGAATATTTATAGCAGCCCTGCAGGCCAGATGAGTGGTGTGGGACCAGTCCACAGCAGCGTCTGTCCATGGGCCTTATTCAATGCAGGATTGGCATGTGAGGTTAGACCATGGGTGTTATCCCACATGCTGGCACAACCCAGTGTACTGGATCTGGCCACAGTGTCACCCTGCGTGCCAGATCTTGCCACAGGATGATGAGATGCTGGTGCTACCAGCATGTGGAGCAGGGGTGGGCAAAATGCAGCCTGGTTGCAGCCCAGCAAGCCATTCTATCTGGCCCACGGGGCCCCTAAAAAAATTAGAAAATTAATATTTATTTGCCCCTGACTGCCTGTCTTGCGGCCCTTGATAGCTTGCCAAAACACAGTAAGCGGCCCTCCTCCTGAAATAATTGCCCACCCCTGATGTGGAGCCATGTCATCTGGACCTTAGAGCTCTCCACAGGCCCAGAAATTTGATGGTGAAGGAAGGGTAGCAGCATTAATTGCTACAGCTCTGAGAGCAATTAACACTCTTACCGTGCCAAATTTCTGAACCCATGGAGACCCCATGTCTGGATGATGCTGCTTCGCAGGTTTGATCTGTCATGAAAACAAGAGCTTGAGCACTACTGAGTTACAGTATAATGAATTCCCTAGAGTGTTATTCAATAGGATATCAGTTTTATTTGTGTTATAAACAAGTACTTTCCTCTTAGGGGCCAGGAATGCCTGAGGAGCACATGTATGAACTGTGTCGTAATGTGATCATAGCTCAGATAGCCCAATATTCAGCAGGTATCAGATACAAATGTGCCAGCGCTTGTCCCACTGCTAATCTGACACTAATTGGACCCCCAGGACTTCCTGGCATGGCAGGACCACCTGGGAAAAAGGCAGGTAAACTCTGATGTACTTGGCATGAAACTTTGAAGACATTTGTTTCCTTTCTTCTGATGATGCATTTCTTATCCCTTCTGTTTTTTATTGTGTTTTTTTTGTTTTCCCAAATACAATGAAGTCAGGCACACTGCTTGGGCTATTTACAAATTAAAGCTGTTCATATTTATTTGAACAGGGAAAACCAGGTCTTCCTGGACTTACTGGGAAACCTGGCCCCAGGGGACCTACTGGATTTCCTGGAGCTAAAGGAGAAGCTGGGGAACCAGGTAGAGAAATTAATGTTTCTATATGGATTGATAAGGAATAATCCTCTGTAAGCAAGTCTCATGTTCATGTCTTTATATGTTTTCTGCCACATAGGAGAAAAAGGCCAGAAAGGTGATAGAGGAGATCTGGGTGAAGGGCTCCCTGGACCAGATGGACCTCCGGGGTCTATAGGTAATGAATGATGGCCAAATGTATCATCAGAGGATTTTTAAACTCCCTTGCACTCTACTTCTTTCTATTCTTACCACAAAGGTGTTCCTAGATTCAGCCTTGAACTGTTGATATGCAACCTTTTGAATCACTGTGTTTTGTACAGCAAAATGTTTACAAGCCTCGATGCAAATATGCAACATTATTCAAGCTATTCACAATATCCCCTACACATTTTTTTTGTTCCAAGTATAAGTTTACTACTTGCTAGTTTCTCTCTCTCTTTCTGCAAAATGTGAAGGTTTTGATGGCAGCCAGCGCTAATGATGACATTGTGAGGATCTTGGTAATATCATGAGAACAGCTGTTAGGAATATTCAAGAAAAAGGGAGCAGAGCATCCCTTGCAACTGTTTTCTCTTGACTTTTTTATAAGGAAAAAAATCAGCTCTCCACCCCTTGAAGCAAGGCATTAATAATATAGGACTTGTTAGTACAAGACTGTGCAGAGAACCCAATGTTCCCCAACACTTTTTAAAAGTATTCAGCTGCTTGCACTGTGGTTTTGGCTTACATAGAAGGAGAAGCCGTACTTTGTACTGATTTAACAGGGTTCTGTGAAGGAGCTTTGTTTTATGTGAATGTATTGTGTACATGGGGAGGGGAGGAAGGTTCAGACAGGCCAACACTGTTATTGGCTCATGGAGTGGGTATGAATATTCCCCCTGAGTCAGCAGCTAAATTTCTCACTGCCTCTTTTAACCCTCCCAGTTTGCTGATTTTCCTGAATTTCTCCATGCCATGAGCTGATTCAGCTCTCAGTTTAACACAAGTATAACTCCACCAGTGCTAACAGAGAGACTCTTCCCTCACACCAGCGTGAGAAGAAGAACCTCCCCTGGTTTGGGGAGGAAGGATTCAACTCCTTCAAGTTTCCCTCATCCTCTTATGTCATTTCCTGATCTCATTCTTGTTCTCTAGGGTTTCCTGGACATCCTGCTACTGCCCAAGATGGCCAGCCAGGCCCAACAGGCCCTCCTGGATACAGGGGCCCTCCTGGGCAGCCTGGATTTCCTGGTCCTGCAGGCATCCCTGGCCTGTGTGAAGCAACAGATTGTGGTATCTACACTCCAAAACTGCTGGCAGAACAGGGATCTGTAAAGGGACCAGCAAGTTAACTGTAAATGAGAAATAATGCAAGGCTAAGAAGCTAAAAACAGCTCAATGTCTCTAACACCCACTATAAAATTCTTATTACTGGCTAACGGGACAAAAGAAACCCATTACGAATGGAACTCCGACTGTTGTTATTTCTTTAGCATATATTTCAGTCATATGCTGTGCTACCTCATCATTACAATGAATTCCTGTGCCACCCAGAGAAAAGTTCATTAAGAGAGCATTTGCTTTAATAAAGTTAATTATTTTGCTGCATCATAATCATGAAAAAAAAATCGGTTGGAATTATCATAAGTAGAGGATTGTTATACACAGAGTTTGTAATACTATTGTATTCTACATGCAAATTGTGCAATGGGAACATTGTACAAATACTGTAGGCAAGTAAATATTATACTAAGTCCAGCTCAAAATAGATTCTTCCCTCAGTACCACGCACTGCTCAGTTTTGAGTGTGCTGATAAAAGCTCTTGAGTTGTTTGATTACCCGTTGATACATACTACAATAACCTGACTTTTTACTTAGATTTTGTTCTGGACATTTCATTCACATTTGTGTTATAAACAAAGAAGGGACAAATCATACTCACAGGTTTAATTCCTTAAACTCAGTGATTTATTGCAGTATATAGTTTCTCTAGATTTAGACAATGTAGATGAGCAGAATTTACCCTATACCTCGTGAACGGTTTTAGAAAAAAAATCTGTTCAACTATTTATGATTTATTAACTCAAACAATTTTACACTGAGTCTCGCATTTGTTGTTTTGTAAATATTTCTTTCTCTCATTTTGGAATTCACAAAGCTGGCTATTAACCAGGAGACAATAACAAGCTCAATCTTTGTCTGAAACCTGCTGTGCTGTAGAAACAACACTACCGTATGTACACTGGGACATTCCACAGTAGAATGATTTCCTGACTAAGGATGGCAATTAGCCGTTCTGTATGTCTGGAAGTAAATTCAGTAAAGTCCCATAAAAAGATCACAGTTTTCTCATCATCATCAAGGCTTGATTTCTGCAGAACTGGCTTTCCTAATAGCTGAAAAACCAACTATACTTCCCCTGATGTCAGTGGCAAAACTCCCATCTATTTCAGTGATGCAGATCCCTTTGGGATAGTCTAGCGGGGTGAAGTTATGCTGGGCTGTGTCATGTGAGAGGGCTCTGCTTTATGTCAGTGTAAAAGGTCTCCTACAGAAGGAGAGTTACATAGACCCACCTTCTTGAAATGCTCAGGCTCAGCCTGGATAGGATGCAACAGCAAAGCCATTCCAAAAAATCTCTTGAGCACCCAAACATGTGCTAAGTTTCAGGTGGAGCAGACAAGAAGTCATTTGCACGAGCTGCTATGGTGATGGGGGTCCCTTACCGGTATCCAGAGAGGCAAGCTCCTGAACATTTCTGCAATAGCTTCCTTTTTTACATTTGCCTAGTACAGGGGTGGGCAAAATACAGCCTATGCACCAGATCTGGCCCACAAGGCCATTCTATTCCACCTATGGGGCTCCTAAACATTTTAGAAAATTAAATTTGATCTGCCCTTGGCTGCCTGTCAAAAATGACAGGCAGAAAGTGGCAGTAGGACCCAAGGAAAGCCTGTGGCAGGACACAGTGGCTGAGCAGCAAGGCCTGCCTGGCTCCATCCAGCCTCCTACCCACCTGCTACCCACAGCCCCAACTGGGAGCCCCTGAGGCTTCTGACTTTGTGAGGAGCTGTTCCTTGCCTCCCTCTGTCCAAGTGAAAAGTAAAATAAGATTGCACAGAGGAAGTGGGGGAAACCTCTGTGAACCACCCAGCAGCTGGGAGCCCCATGGTGCTTGCTGGGCTGGACTGGAGCCAGAGTGGGAAGCAGTGGGTGGGGGTGGGAGAGAAGCAGCAAGGGGAGGCATGGGGAGTGGTGGGGGAAGCAGCAGCAGCCATGGGAAGTAGTGCAGTGGAGCCATGGGAAGTGGCATAGGGAGCAGCATGAGAAGTGGCAGTGGCCGCGGGAAGTGCCAGCAGTGTGGTGAGCGATGGGGGCCTTAGGAAGCGGTGGCAGTGGGAGAAGCATCAGGCAAGCATGTGGGAGGGAAAAGAGCAAAATGGCGGTGGCGGGTGGGTGTGGAGCCCTGGGACTGGCAGGGACCCAGAGTGGGGTAGGAGCATGGAACCTGGGCACAGGATCTGCCTGGCTGCATCGCATGAGGTTCTCATGCAGTCCACGAGAGCCACATGCGATAGAGCTAACAGCCTGGCCCCCCCCCCCCTCTCTCTCTCACCCCACCCACCATAACCCTGACCCCTCCCACAATCCCCCCCCAACCACATACCCCACACCTCTCCACACCCACCCACCCACCATAACCCACCCCCCCCACACATACTCCCCAATCACACCCTACTGCATACATCCCTCTATCACTCACACACAACATACAGTAGGACTGTATTTTGAGCTATGATGCAGTTGTAGGAACTTGCTAACAAGACCATAAATAATAGTGTAGAAGTTAACTATAAAGCAGACTCAGAGCTTCAAGGACAGGCTGATAAGACACAGGCCTAGTCGCTTTGAAGTCTGAAACAATCAAGAATGCAGCCCCCTCCCTATTAGTTAGCATGCAGCCAAAAACCAGTTTGAAACAATTAAGAGTTTTCTTGCACTGACCTGATATCTTGTTTTCTTTCACAGTGGAAAATTCCCACCTGCACGCGCATCTTGTCTGTAAACTATAAATCGCCTCTAACAGTTTTATTCAGGGCCTCTGAGCTTGCTCAGGGTGCCCAGCATGCTGAAATAAATTTGAGACTGACAGTGACTCTGTGTCTTTGGGAACAGCTCCGCAAGGGGTCACGAACTCCTTAACACAGTCACCTCTAGGTACTCTTCATAAACACATACATCGGTACCAAAATATTTTTAAATAAAATTAAAATAAGTTATAGTAGATGTTATATTTTTTTTTACCATGATTTGGGTTTTTTTCTGGTTTCAAGATTGCAGAACCCTGTGGCAGGCCAGTAGGTGGTGCTCCTGTGCCAAGCCACCTGACCACCTTCCAGGCTCTGAGTGCCTCACGTCTAGCCGACCCCCTTCCTGGAGCACGCCCACTAGCCTGGGGGTAGTGCTGCCACCACCCAGGGTCTGGCCTGATCCTGGCACTGTGCCCCCTGGGAAACAGGCCTAGTAGCCCTCAAGGATACTTGACCCACTTCAAGAATTTGGGGTGCTTCCCTAAGACTGAAGCACAAATAGCGATCTCTCTTAGTCAGCCAAACCAAGGGGACTCCAAGGCATAATCTAGCCCCTCTCCCAATAAGTCTCCCATGCTAGGTACAAAGGAGAACTTCATTGATTACAAGGAGTAGGTTTGGAAGAGGGTACAGGGTAGAGCAATATTAGAGAAATACCACGGAGCAAATAGGGTGGCTGCATAGCCTTTGATCACGCATCTGAGTTACTGCAAGCTATATATCTAGTTAGATCTTAGGTAGCTTACTCACGAATGTCATCCAGAGGCAGGTGGAGATTCCCTCTGGAGGCAGGCGGTTCATTGATCATGAGTTTTGAGAGAGAGGAAGTTTGAGAAGGTCCAGTTCTTCTCTCTCTGAGTTTTCATCATGGCCACTGCCCCTCCTCCTGGGCAGTCCTTAACTTATATAACCCTTGTAACCTGGGCAGTACTCCAAGAAGTACTCCCTCTCCAATTGAAGGGATCAAAGTAAGTTCACAAGCGCTGTGGGAGGTGTAGGGACTCTCCTCCCCCTATAGAGCAAGAGCCAGATCACCAATGGGGATTTAACCATATACCTTTTAATACTGGGAACATAACAGGTATAGATCAGAGGGTATAGTGGATACTACAATGCCTCAAGGGGGCAGGATTCGACAAAGGTTAGACACTTAGAATCACTGACAAAAAACAGGGTTAACAAAATATAAAACACAAACAGCAGACCAAACAATATGGGTTGGTGAAATATAGAAAGGCACAAAATGCAAAATGTCAAATGGCAAGAAAATATCAGGCCTTGGTACCTGGAAGGGGAGAAAGGGAGAAAAACACAGTTCACCCCAGGTGGGCCTTGAACCCAGATCTCCCATATAGCAGGCAGGAACACTGCCACACAGCCACCTGCTAGGGACCTTAGTCTTCCTGGAGCCCCAGCCTCATGTTGATCTGCCTGGCCTCTGATTGGAGGAGCTGGAATCAGAGCTGGGAACCCTTCAGGTTGCTGTTCAGATCCTTCCTGGTGTGGGGGGAGCCTCTCCTGCTGGCTGCAGCCTCTCCCAGAGGATCCTGGAGCCCAGTGGGGAGCCTCTCCTGCCAGCTGCACACTGCACTGCTGAGGGTCCACTGCTACCTGCAGGTTCTGCTCTTTTAGGGTCTTCTGGGGCACTGCTCCTGCCCTGCCAGCTCAACTCTGCAAAGCTCCTTCCTTATTGTCCCTCACTAGTCTCTCTCCTGAGTCATCCCATGCTGCCCCTTTTATCCCCCTCCAGGTGACCCAAGGGGCCAATCGGGACATGGGGGGGGGGGGGAGTGACTCTGGGGCCTGATTGGTATGGAAAGGGAATCCCAAGTCTTCCAATCATCTTTTACCCCTTCAAAACCCCTGGGCCAAATCATTACCAGATTGGTATAGAAAGGGAATCCAAAGTCCTCCAATCATTTTTTGCCCTTTCAAAACCCCTGGGCCAGGTCACTGCCAGTTAGCCCATCACACCCTTATGACCTCATTTACCTGGTCCAATCGAGACCAGAACCTGTTGGCTGCCAGCCAACTAAATTGAAATGCATCACTGGTTGCTGGGAAGACTGGCAGGGTTTCTAGCCCCCTCCCAGGCAGGTTGGCATTGCTTAGAACAACAGGGAGTGTAAGCCCCTCACCCAGGTATGTGATGTCAGTCATGTAGGCAGAAAGAGCAGGACTCCTCCTTCCCTCAGGAACGTATCCAACTCAGGTTACCTAAAGAGATGGGATGTCTGCCCTCTGCCGGGTCCATGTTAACCAAATTGTCACAAAGCAGAGTTTTTGGGGAGAGAGAGAGGTGGCCTTTTGCCACACACCCTTCTTCCCAAAAGGAGTAATTCCAGGGCAAGGGGAGGGACGTCTGCTGGCAAAGTTCAGGGGTTGGGGACAGGATTTCTGGTCCCAACAGGGCAACTGTCAAGGCGTGGTGCTAACCATGTGGCCCTCGTCAGCTCCCCAAAACTCAGTGAGCAGCCCTCAGCCCAAAATAGTTGCCCACATGTAATGAGCCTCTTCGTCCACCAGATGGTGCTGCAACTTTTTTGTAGTTCACCCCTTCAAATTGCTTTTGCTTTTAAATTGCTTCCACTTCCTTTTTCTCGTGTGGCTTTTTTTTTCTCTCTCGTTTTCCTGCTCCCTGTTTCCAGGGAGCTGTGCCACAGCTGTGGCAGGGCATGGGCAAGGGGGGCAGCACTGGACCATCCTGCTCTCCTGCAGCACCAGCCAGGGACCCAGCTTAATTCATCTGAAAGCCTAGTGTGTGTAAACAGAGATGTGACATGCTGAGGCTTAATTCGTTTGAAAACCTAATGCACGTAAACACGGATGCTCCAAAATAAATGTTTCAATTTTATAAACCTATTTAATTTAATAATTAAAACATATGGCATGTACAGACATCCACTGTGGCTAAGAGGTACCCTTCAGAGTTATACTTCCTTCACCTCCCACCCAGTGCATGGGTGGATAGGAGTGGCACATACTAGAACGAAATTACTACCCTAGGCACAACTCCAGTGGCCTGTGAGTAAGGCAGGATGTGACCAGGGCTTTGTCTATTTGTTGTTCCTTCCTACCACTGGTTCTGGAGTAAGTGGGTAAATAGGCCTGTTACTCTTGCACACGCCCTGTCCCAGAGTCAAGTCACTTGAATCTAAATATGTGATGAGGTTCTAAGGCAGGCATATAGTCTTAAATCATTATTTAGCCCTTTCGTTTCTTCGGTCAGACAAGGAGCACTAGTAAACAAAAGCCTTCTGAGGACAAAGTGACAAGGTGAAAAAAAAAGACTGCATTTCAGCCATCTGCTTTAGCTGAGCTGGACAGTTGACAGACTGATGAAAATTCTGGCTGGCTGCAAACAACTGACCCTGTGGTAGGAAGAGAATAGCAAGCATGAAAATCTGTGACAGAATGCATCTTCCTGCCCTTGCACACATCTCTATTGTTTTGAATTCCTATGGCAGCAGAGGAGAAGCAGGCACTCTATAGTCAAACCAAAGGCCACTTGCTTTGCATAGCATGCAACAACATGAAGATGAGAAGGCCGTAAGCCAACTCCAAACCCCAAGTGCAGCTCACAAAGAACCTATAGAAATGCCTTTGAATGACCTGCCACACCCCTTCTAAATGGAAAGCTGAACCCACAAGAAGAGCTGGTAAACCACTGAAAACAAACAAGGCATAATACGAAACTCACTGGAATTAAGTGAGTATCTTTACAGAGTTCAGTGGACTTTGGATCAAGCTCTTCTAGCTTGATTGGCCTCTCTGGGTACTGGTAAGGGACCCCATCACCGTAGCAGCTTGTGCAAATGACTTCTTGTCTGCTCCAGCTGAATCTTAGCACATGCTTGGGTGCTCCAGAGATTTTTTGGAATGCCTTTACTGCTGCATCCTATCCAGGCTGGCTCTGAGCATTCCAAGAAGGTGGGTCTATATAATTCTCCTTCTGTAGGAGACCTTTTACACTGACATAAAGCAGAGCCCTCTCACATGGCACAGTCCAGCATAACTGCACCCTGTCGGACTATCCCAAAGAGATCCTCATTGAAGGGCTGAAAACTTTAGCCATCTGGCCATAGTGTGCAGAACAGTGCACTTACAGAGCCATCTGGTGGCCACTTGAGCAAAGTGAAGCAGATTTCTGACTGCCTGCTGCAACAGAATGTATGATTTGCGCATGAAAGGGGGAGGTGATAAACTTTCTAACAAAGGGAACTCTGTGATGCCAAAGCCTGCTTATGTAAACCGTGCCGATATCACAGGAGCAACTCTGCCATTTGGAGCGCACAGGTTCTTCCTACTAATTCCAACAGGACCCACACACATGCAGCCAATGGAACCACTCGGCACTTGCCCAAGCCGACTGTATCAACTTAACACTAGTGAGACAAACAGTTTATAAATCAAGCATGTCAGTAAGTTGCAAAAAGCTGCTCCTTCCCTTAGATCAGCAGATGTTGTTCAGAAACTGGGTCATCCCTTCAACCTAGCTCAACAGCTCAGTTCGTGAGCTTAAATTATATTGTCAAAGTATAATGCTCAGGTCCCAAGCTTTTCCAGGGGATTCATCTCTACACTCTATACTCACATGCCTACCTACTGCAACTACACAAATACCTGGGCAAGACTATTCAATTCAGCTTCTTAGTTCCACAATTGAACAAAACCATAATTTGGATGATTTGTGATGTGATTTTGGATACAGATATTGATTTTCAGACAACGTAGGAACTCAAAGGTTACAAGCTAAGCTCCAGTGGGAGCCAAAGATGTGAAATTCCATTACTTTACTCACCTTTTATAAGCACCACCCTAACAAAAAGCACATCACATAAATTATCCAGTATCTTGGCAAGGTTTTCGGATTGTCACCAGGGCTTTTGTTAACTCCCATTGCAGTGTTAATGTTAAGTGGTCAGATTGATAGGAATGATGCATCTACTAGGGAGTGCCAGGGAATGGCAATGGAACAGCCAGCATGTACAGACTTGATACTTCTGGCTCCACTCCAAGTCATGAACCTTAAGGACCAACCCTCTGCCCTGGCTGACAATTCAGTGCAACTAAGGGGGCTTTAGATTATGTCTGTACATCTGGAATTTGGAATTGCTCTGCTCTGGTACAGTGGGCCAGCACAGAGGTTGAAAAAACCTGGAGGAGATTAACTTGTAGGCCAGGTACAAACACACTTTACCAAAGTAAGTGATCGGAATCCATAACCGAACAGCAGTTCAGCGCACAGACTGGTTTAAAAATGGCAGAACCTGGGCTAAGATTTGCCCATGCCCCACCAAAGGGCAAATGTCTGTTTTGTTCGCTACTGATCTACACTAAGCCACTTACAGAAAACCACGTAACTTAGACCAATTCCACCTCGGGGTTTTTGAATGTCTGTACCTAGGCGTAATGGCTGGCAACAGGCCCAATAGAGCCAGCACTACAGGAGCTATTAAGGTAGTTTTGCAGTTTTAGAAGCAGCTTTCTATGATGGATATTGGCACCTGTACTTTGTTGGAAATGGGCAATGACTACCCTAAGACAGGGGAGCATCTCATCCAGAGTTTCTTGCTTGAAGTTGCAAACAGCGCTAGCTGGATCACCAGGGGAAGAAATATTCTTCTTCTCACCCTTCAGTTCTTTACATGTGAAACATGGCCTTCTGCTTCTGGTGGGGACAGTGTCAGAGTTCAGATTCCATGTTCTTTTTGGGCAATGCAGGATTAGGTTTGTGTTCATGCATAGAATAGGACCAGCATCATGGGGACAAAATGTTTCTGGTCTGCACTGACAATGTCATGTGCTTCTATCATAGTTTTCTTTTTGTTTTGACAAATAAAGTGTCTTTCTCTAAGTTTTCCTTCCAAAGTGCACTCATTCAAAAGTTTCAAAATCAAGCCTCAGAGACTTTAAAAGTTCAAAAGTTTATTGCCTAGAATAGCTAAATTTGATGCAGCCACGTCTGTTGATGTTACATTGAAAACAAACAAGCAAAATTAACAGAAAAAATACTTAGGTCACGGTGAAAGAAGAGCACATGTTTATAACATCCCCAAATATGCACCATATTGTAACTGAGCAAACAGTCAATCAGCTATAGTTAAGTACAATAGCTCTTGAAAAGGATATGGCTTTTCATATTGCAGTGCAGAAGACATGTTGATAAGGATTTTTTTTTCCTCCACAATATTTTTCTCCCTTTTTTTTAAAATAATAAAGTAAAAAAAAAAAGCTAGCTGGGGAAGCAGTGAACTACTAAAGAACATTCAAATCTTGATTATCAGGTTACGATTTTGGGGACAATTTTGGTTAATGGGAGAAGCAAACTGTAGCATATTTAATATACAGGAAGAGAGTAATTAAACATTCAAACACTTTTTTTTTTAAAAGACCCCAAACTCGTAACTGTTGCATTTGCTCTCCTGTAATGTTTGTTGCACAAGCCTGCACCCCAAACATATTACAGCTTTAAAAAGAGAAGTTAAGAAGACCTAGAAAAGTCTTTACATGTTTTCTTTTTAGAGGGTGGATGTGACTTTTCCCAGTAGGTCATTGCACCCAAGCAAATAATATGACCACAAACCAGTTTCTGTTGGTTATTTGAGAGTAAAAAGGTATACAATGAAATTAAGGGAGATACCCTTGCTGACTTTTTACGAACGCCCAAGAGAGCTGCTGCTGAAGGTTGAACAGGAGTAAGAATATGAAGAACTTGTGGCTGCATCAAAGCTTCCTCTCCTGGATCCACTGCGTGAGCCTGAACGAGAACCTGAGCGAGAGCCAGGTGCAGAGGAGACATTATAAGGGCTGGATATACCTTTGGATGAAACAGAAGCAGCTTCCAATAGTCTGAGCCCAGTGATGTCTTCCACCATTGACCGTTTCATTGCATCTCTATAGGATATTTTCAGCTTGGTCTTAGGGCAGGTCAGAATTTTGGGGTAGTTGCTGATGTCTTGCAACTTCTGAGAAGTGCGACCATCAATCAATCCGTTCTTGATGGCTTCCTCAGTTCTTATTCTTCCACGCACTTCAGGGTCAATAAGGCCACCAGTAAGGTACTGGAATTCAAGGAAGCGCTGACCAGCCTCATAAGGCAGCCATTTTTCCTTAACCGCCTCTGCTGCTGACATTCTCTTGTTATTTAGACCTTCAAACCCTAAGAAGGCTTTTTGAGCTGGCTTGAGCCGTGTGGCCATATCTTGATCAATGATGCGCTGAGTAACTGCCTCCTGAAGTGAAAGCCTTTGACCTGTGACAGGGCACACAATGCCACCAGTGCAGGCCTGGGCTTCGAGCAACCGCTGTCCTGTAATGCTATCAACAATGCCCCGTTGCATAGCTTCTGAAATGGAGATTTTCTCCAGATTTTCAGTGTCAAATATGGCCGCAATGGGACTACATTCCTCTGGGACCTCTGAAAGTGAACCGTTCCTTATCAGCGAAGAACTTCTGACGCTCATCACGGTGGGAGACTTACTGATGGACTCATGTCGGAATACGTCATCACCGCTGTTCCGACAGGAAATCATATCTGCAAACTGTGTAAGGCTTAAACTTCCAGCACGGTACTGTTCAAGAAATTTCTTGTCAACCAAACCTTTATCAATAGCATCTTGAATGTCATACTGGTTTCCAGTTTTCCTGTCAACAAGGACAACTCTTGTGCTACCATCCGATCCTGTTATAGTTATTTCTTCCCACTCGCATTCCTGTTCAGCAAGTTCCATATAGGTATCATAATCTATAAGACCTTTCTTGTATGCCTCTTGCACTGTCATCTCACGGTTTGTTTCCGGGTCTACAATGACAACCCTCCGCTTCCTAAGCGTGTTCTTCTGTGAAGTCTGCACCACCTTTTTCTTTTCTTTCAAGGGCAGAAGACAGAGCCCTGTTTCTTTGTCTATCATGCATCTTTTTGTCAGTTGCAGGTAGGTTAGGTTTTCTTCTGTGTTGGGATCGAAAAACCCTTTAGTATCATCACTTGGATCAGAGAGAATCTGACTGAGCTCTTCATTGAAATAGCCACGCTTGTAAGCCATGTCTACAGGAAGACGGTGGCTCTCTTTGGGGTCAATGATTCCACCAGTGGCAATCTGGGCTTCCAGCAAACGAATGCCATGACCTCTCTCAATAAGCTCCTTGTTCATCGCCTGGAACAAGGAGATGATATTTCCTGTTTCCGGGTCTTTGTAACCAGTGACGGCTCGTTCAGCAGACAGAAGCTTTTCTTTGAATTCAATGCCAACAAGACCTCTTTTGTAAGCTTCCTCAACTGTTAGCCTCATGTTGCTGACAGGATCCACTATGAAACCAGTTGCTGCCTGGGCTTCTAGAAGTTCAAGGGCTGTACCTGGTCTAACCAATCCTATTTTCATGGCCTGATAAATGCTAAGTTTCTCCTTAGTGGCCTCATTGTAGATACCTGCTATACAGCTGGATCCCCGGAGGAAATCCTTAATTTCTTCACGAATCATTTCTGGATCTATTGTCCCTTGCTCAATGCCTATTTTTGTTGGCTCTGGAATTATTCCACAGTCAACCAATTCCTCTAGCATAACAGGCCGCCTGATGCCTTGGAATGACAAGCTTCTCTTCTGCACAGGAAGGAGCAGTAGACCAGTGTGGGGTTCAATCCTGCATTTTTCCCTTAGCTGTGTGTAATTGACTGCCTTCTTGGTTATGGGGTCAATTAAATTCTTTGCTGTGCCTCGAGGGCTAGTCAGGATTGTGTACAGGTCTCTGTCAATCAACCCACGGGACAAAGCTACATCTTTTGGCAAGAAAACACTGTTGACAGGGTCAACAATGCCTCCTGAAGCCAGCTGGGCTTCAAGCAGGCGAATGCCAGTTTCCCTGTCAATCAGATTTTTCTTGATGGCTTCAGACACTGGCACAGTCTTTCCAGAGAATGGATCTTTAAACCCCGTAATGGCTTTTTCTGCTGTATAGATTTGTTCTCTGTCATCAAAGTTAATCAGATCTCTGGCAATGGCACTGTCCACGGTCAACAGCTCATTCCTGTGTGGGTCAATAACACCTCCGGTTGCTGCCTGCGCTTCTAGAAGCAGAACTGTGTTCTCAGGGATTAGAAGCTCCTTCCGTTCAGCCTCCACCAGAGAGTACTTCTCCTTTGGAGAAAGAGAGACCCCAGCAATAGCACCTGCTCCTCTCAGGTAGGGCTCGAGGTCAGCAGCAACTTCTTCCACTGACCTTTGCCCCTTCAGCAATTTATCCAGAGTGGTTTTGTCTATCAGTTGACATTCGTATAACTGAACTGCTGTAATTTTTTTCCGCAGCCCATTGAACAACAATTTAGAAGGGTCAATGACAAAGTCCTCTTCTGTCTGTGTAGACCTGCAGGATCCATATGGGCGTTGATGAAGTTTTTCTATTTCCCTTTGCAGTTGGAGACGCTCAGCATCCCACTGCAACTGGCTTTGTTGGGCTGTCTCCTCCAGTCTGCACCTGTACCTCTCTTCAAGCCTCTTAATCTCCATTTGTAGCCTTTCAATTTCACACCTCAGGGCATTCTTCTCCCTCTCACTCTTTTCTCTCTCAGCCTCACTCTTTCTAATGGACTCTTCTGTCCGGGAATACTGACTCTTCCACTGGTTTAGGTCATTCAGGATCTGGTGTTTCTCACTTTCCAGCCGTTGTTTCAAACGAGACTCTGATTCCAGGCTAATTTTTGCACGGTTCAGCTCTTCCTCTAATCTCTTCAGCCTTGCCTTATCTTGTTCCAAAGCACTTATTTTTATCAATAGGGTCTCTCTTTCTTGCATAATCTGACTATACTGATTTTTAGATTCATGAATCCTGTTGGATGCCTAAAATTCAAAAAGAGAAAAATGGAGAGAATTATTACAATTACACTGTCTGCTTATAGTATTTTTAATCCATTTCCAAAAATTTGATTCATCACATACTGACACTGAAACAAAATTCTTTTGAACATTACTAGGTCATATCCAAGATTATGGACATGTTTAAATATATATCTGCACATTCACAGAAAAGAGTTTTATTGCCACTTGGAATTTATTGCCTTACACTAATAAAATGAAATAGGCATATTGGATCCCATTTTAAATTTCTCATCTTCAAGATTCAGTGAAGACTTGTTTTTTTGGTAATGAGATACCTTCTTACTATATTTTTTATATTTTCTGCATCATCTATGTACAGACACATGCCAGCCTGCATACTCTGGGGGCATAAGGGACTATATCTCCATTGACCTGGTCTGTTTACAGCATCAGAGAATCAGCCACAAACAGATTTAAGCAATAGACTTGTCTTTCCCTTCCCTGTTAACATTTTTGCTATTTTAAACTCCAAACATTTATATTTGTGTTCCTTTACATTTAAATTCATTTAATGTTTCCATGTGGCATGTGTATACACACACTCACACACCAAATACTCTGTTAAAAAAAAAGAAAATCAACATTAGGGGTTTAAAAAGTAAAACAAAATGAAACAAAAAACAAAACAAACAAAACTTGGGGGAGGGGACAGCTAAAATCAGACTAAATGAATGGACTGGAGATGATGGGGAAAGGTAGGAAAACTGGGGAAACAACAGTAAAATATTTTTTTTTAAAGATTATGAATGTGAAGCTAAAAAGGTCACGAATGGATTTTTTTTTCTTTTTGAATCATAGCATATTAAGTTAGCTACAGATTATTAGTAGTAGATTATTGTCGTGTCCGTCATAGTTAGAAATTCAGATGCACATAAAATGTAATATCAAAAGGTCAAAGGCCTTTTTGGCCTACTTGGCTCACCTGGCAGCACAATTAGAGCATACCAGTTTCTGTAGCCAGAGGTGATACGGCTAGGATGCACCTGGCCACTTTTGACTCCAAAGTCAACAGGAACTAACGGTAAACGAGTACCTGATCAACCAGAGCAGCTCTCAGAGAGAGGGCTCAGAGCCTGGCCCAAATTTATGTCTTTGGATCAATAGTGAAACACCTTACACAGGTACCAACGTATTCCATGTGTGAGACTTGTGTGTAAATAGTTGACAGGGTAGCAGAACAGTAAAGTTGTCTTACTATAACTCCAAATTTATGAATTTGGCTCTATATCACACTCACAAAACTAGTAACTATGTCCATACATACTGTACAGAAGAATTACTTTCTGGAAAACAAAGCAGAGCAGATGCAAATTTGCTTTGTTGCACTACTCTACAAGTAATGTATGTTGATTCAACTCTATCACTGGTAAGGTTTCCTAAGTGTTCAACTGTATGCAATAAATTGTCCTTTGAGCAAGCAACAAGGCAGAAAAATGAAGAATAAAGTAGGGTTTTCTTTTCTTTTTTTGCATAATCACATATGTCCCTAAGTCAGGAAATATGGGCTCACAGTATAATTTTCAGAAGGTCTGAGCTGCAAGTCGAGATGCATTCTACCAAAGGAGAGAGGACAAAGGTGGCTCTGTGCTACTTCTCAGCTCCTCAGTCCTAGGGTTTGTAGCTCATCAGTTCCTGGTGCCATTTAGCATAGCCTCAGGATTTCTCTGACTCTCTAGGGCTCGCTTTAGCCAGCATGAACACACAGTGGCAATCCAGTTACTTGCTCTTCCCCAAAGATAACTGTGGAGTTGGTGGAGGGCTAGAGAATTCCTCACACCAGCAGGGGAATCTTCAGCTAAATAATTAAGACAGTTTTACAGCCCCCTGGTCCTTCTGCATTGCCCCTACTGCTATAAGGCCTTATATTTTACCATCAAATTTAAAAAGAGGTCAGAAAAAATAAATCTGAATCGCGGTGCATTTGAATAACAGAGTGTGATTTACACTGATGTCTATTTAAGTTAATTATATTATCCAAGAAAGAGTAAAGTTGTGATCAAATATTTTTTAATACCTCTAGAGCTTGCTTTTGGAATTTTTCAATTTCCTGTCTCAATTTTTCCCTTTCTTTCTGTAACTCATTAATCATCCCCTGAAGTTCCAGGGTTTGCGTGTTGCTTGTTTGAAGTTGATTCCTTAGTTCAATAAGAGTAGCATTCTTTTCATCATCAACTTCACTTCTAGCCCTTCGTAGTTCATCATATTCCAATCTTAAGTTTCGCAGCTCTTCTTCTAGCATCAAGTGTTCCTTAGTAAGATTCTCTGTCAGAGACTGAAGTCGTTCTATTTCTATTTTGCATTCATTCAGACTTTTGCTTTTGTCTTCAGAAGCTCTCTGCAAGTGCTCATATCGTAGGTGAGCCTGTCTCAATTGTTCTTGTTCTTGGACCAGCTGATGACGTAAATTTTCAACCTCTGATGTATATTTTCTTATTTCCTCCACATATCTCTGCTTCTCTCTTACGTGGCCATCTAATGCCTCTCTCTGGTGCCTAAGGTCATCTTCTTTCCTCTGCCTTACAATGGATACTTCCTCTATCTGCTGTGTGAGGCTGGTGATTTTAACTGACTGCTCTCTGAGAGACCGTCTCATGTTTTCCAACTCCTCTTCTAATGTCTTCCTTTTTGATATCTCATCCATTGCATTTTTTTTCTGCCTGCTGAGTTCATCCTCCAGCTTCTGTTTCTGGAGCTGCAAGTCTTTCATGGTGCTTTGGAATTTCATGCTTTCTTGATCCTTTCCTTTCTTCTCTTGTGAAATTCTCTCATAGTCAATTTTCAGTCGTGTCAGTTCCTGTTCGTGGACCCGCAGTTTGTTGATGGTCTCTGATGCAGTAGCATTAGCTTTCTGCAGATCAAATTGAACTCTTTTTAACCGACTATTTTCCTCCTCCATCTCTTTTTTCTGGTTTGTCTCCATATCCAACAACTTTCTCAGTCTGTCAATCTCTTTGTTTTTGTCCTGAATTGTTTTTGCAGCTTCATCAAGTGATTGCTTGTGTCGCAGGTTCTCTTCAGAGTGCCTCTGAATGATCTGCTTTAGTTCAATCTCCAACTGCTGCTTCTTCTGCGAGAGCTCCGAGCCAACTGTTTTCTGCTGGTGAGCATTTTCCTCTATTTTTCTAAGGTTCTCGGTTGTTTGAGTTAATGTATTTTTCAGTCTCCTAATTTCTTCACACAGATTCCTATTTTCTCTGGAGACGTTGTCAAGTTGTGCTCGATACTTATTTGTGTCCTCGTCTTTTTGTAAAGTAACCTGATGAATCGTGGTCTTTGTGATATTAATTTCTGTCTCGTACTTGTTCTTTAAACTAATAATCTCCTCATCAAAACTGTTCCTTACCTTAGCCAGTTCTTTTTCAAGTTCCCATCGGCCCTTAGCCTCTTCTTGCAGCTGAATCTTTAGTTTTTCTAACTCTTTTGTTTTGTCCTGGATGGTTGAGGCAGCCTCTTCCAGTGCCTGCTTATACCGGCAGTTATCGTCATTGCGCAGCTGAATGATTTGTTTCAGCTCTAGCTCCAGCTGCTGCTTTTGCTGCGACACTTCAGAACCACAGGCTTTCTGCTGAAGAGCTTCCTCTTCTGCCTTCCTTCGCTGATCTGTGATTTGCAAAACGTTGTTACTGAGTCTCACAATCTCATCTTTCAGGTCTCGGTTTTCCCTCACCAGCCTATCCATCTGGCTTCTGAGACCTTTTGCATCCTCATCTTTCTGTGCAGATATCTGTTGGATTGTGGTCTTCTTAATTGTAATTTCAGTTTCATACTTGTTCTTTAAATTACTCAGCTCCTCGTTAAACTGGTTCCTTACCTTAGCCAGCTCATTTTCATATTCCCTCTTCCGTGTGCCCTCGTCCTGGAGAAGAACCCTTAGCCTTTCTATCTCGTACTCCTTCTCCTTTATGACCTTCTCAGATTCTATCTTTTGCCAACCAAGGCTGTCTTTCTCATTTTGCCTTGCTTTTTGTAATTGATCATAGTCATTCTTCTGCTGCTCATATCTATCCTCTAGCAATTTCCTTTTCCTTTTCTCATCCTCGATCTCATAAGTCAGTCGGGTGATTCGGTCATTGAGATCCTTGATCTGACAATAGCATTTGTCCAGGTTTTGCTTAACATTGCCACTATCCATCTCAGCTTGTCTCTTCAACTCTTCCAGACTCACAAGCTTTGCTTTGAGCTGGGAACAATCCAACTGGTACTGCTGCAGATTTTGTTCCAGAAATTTATGCTTGTTATTAACATCACAATTTGCATCTCTAGCAAGTCTTAGCTCTTCTTCCAGGACATCTATTTTGGTGTTTTTCATCTGTAAAATAAATATGGAGGAAATTTATTGTGACAACTGTTGTAAAACATTATATCCAAAACATCTTAAAAATAACAAGTTATAAAACAGATTGCTAAGATTTCCTTTCCCCATTTTCTATATTCCCCCCCTGATTTATTTGCAGTAGGACAGATTTTTACATACTTGCACTTCCATTGCTTTCCAATGGGAGTGGTTATACTCATCTAGTATCCTTCTAATAATCCCTCCCTGTATGCAAGAAAGTCTAATATGCTCCACCTTTCAAATCACATCAAAGTTGACCCTGCAAGTTACCATCCTCATCTATAAAAAAAGAGGGATGAGAACCCTTACAGGAACATTGTGAGGATTCATTGCTGATTCATACAAGTAATGGTGCTTTTTAACTTTACTTTTTCAGCAGTTTACTAAATTGAAAAGTTCTAAGCACTAATACTTTGCTAATATAATGGTAAAATGGATAGTAAAACAAACAGATTACCTTCAAATCTTCCATGCTCTTTAACATTTCACTTAAGAATTTGTAGTAATCCCCTGATCTTGTAAGAAGTTCTATATAGCGAGCCTGAATTTCTGCAGCCTTGAAAAGAAAAAGAAGCATCATTATCAGGCCATGCCTGAAAACTGTCCAAGAGCAGACTGGTATCCTGGGCTGTTTAAAGGATTTAAACAGATTTCAGAAATCATCTCTTGAGAGACTGCAAAGTTCATGCTCTTTTCAAGGCCTTCATAAAACTCCCATTAACCCTCAAAGATTTCAGAGAGTAAAAACGCTCCCTTCTGACAAGTGTGCCTTCTTTTTCAAGATCTACTGCCCCACAACAGATATGATGTGTCATCCCAGGTTCAATTCACTGATTTTCTATGTAGTCACAAATGATTTCAGGTTGTTGAAAGTTTTCAATTCCTTCAATTTAAAAAGTGACTTAGGACCCTAAATCCTATATCCTGTCAATGAAATTTAAAACTCCTACATGCTTAAGCCAAAGGAAGTAACCATGGAGTAAACTAAGGTGTGAATTCATCCGAAATAGGCACATGCTTTTTGTGCAGTAACTACAGCAGTGCTAGTGACTGGGATTCAGCAAGATGGCTTCACCCCAAAATCTCATATAAGTAAATGACTTTAAAAGAGTTCTTTAAGGGGGCGGGGAGGTGTATAGGGAGGAATAGATACCTCTTGCAGAATGACCACTGAGGGAGACTGAATCATAGTCTTTTTGATAGGTATATTGAGCAAGGTTTCCAATCCTGAGCTATAGGAAGCAACCTGTAGTTCATAATCCTGCGAAATGAAAGGAACAAAACAAAACAAAAAAATCACATTTTAACTATTACTGAGAAAATTCATGATCTGGATTTTCTAAACAGTAAACAAGTGTTTACTGCTTGAAAGAAGCTATATGCTCTGTTTACACAGTGAAAGGGAATCAGACCAGTACAAGTGTCACAAAGACAGCTTGGGGGCAGAAGAAGAGAGAGCAAGAGAGTGTATGTATGGTGTACAGAGGGGAAAGGTATGTGTTTCTTCTTGGCTGAGGAAGTGTAGCAGGGCAAGATGGAAAGAGTCACTGGGGCAACTGTTCTATGCAGCACTCTCCCCTGAAACCTCCTCAGAAATAGTGCTCGCTCTCTCTCCATCTAATATCAGTTTATAAAAATGCCAGGCATAGCAAAGTCGTTACTGAGGAGCATGGGAGGTGGCTGGGAGAAACAAGGAGCTGCATAGAAAGATGATGCACTAACCTGAACTCTGCATCTTTTTGGGAACAGCGGCAACTGTGCTGCTGTTCCTTCCTGATCCATACTGTGCCCCCAGCTCTGCCTCCTTGAGCAACTCAGGAGCCATATGTCTGTTGTCCACTTCCATCCTTTTATATAAGAAGTGGCAAAATTTGGTTTGGCTGAACCATGTGTTCAAGTCTTCTGCAGAAATGCAGCAAATGGGAGCTACAGAGTTCAAAGGAAGATTTCGGCCTAAATTTGCAAGCAACAGAGGACACAGTTTCCTCCCATTAAGTTCTGTATACCAAAATGATTTACACTTTGGTCATTTCTGCACACATGCAGCAGTAATAAATATGGAATAGGAATTTTGCCTGTAAAACGTGGCAGGATAGGGCTCCTGTAACAAAAAGCCATTTTGGCAAAAAGTTATAACATAAAAAGTACCTTGACTGCAGCTGAGCACTGATCTGCATGCTTGAGAACTTCCTCCACTTTGTCCCGTTTTCCAGTTATTTCACTATGCAAGTTCTGCCAATAAATAAATAAATAAATAAATAAACGAGCAAGAATGGATAAACACATACTATATTTCCACTTGCTAAGATTCCCCTCTACTGAGGAGAGCAGCAGGTTCCTGCTGCTTCTACCAAAAGGTGAATGAACTATAATAGAGATGTATCCAGGGAAGCCCTAGCCCTACAAACCTTATTCTGTTGTTACTCAGTCCATAGGTAGGCATTTCCAAGATCCAGGATGATTCAAAATCTAGCATTCCCTAGATTCTGATTGAGACTTTAATCCATTTACAACTGTTTTAGTTGCTTTTCCTCCTGTTCTGTATCAGGTAAGTTGCATCCAGGGATGGATCCAAGATTTCCCAAAGGGAGTATGGGGGCAGCAACCTGCACTACATGGGTGGCTGCACCCCTTGCTCCCAGCCTCTTGTGCCACCAGTGTGGACAGATGTGCTGCAGGATCCTCTGAGGAATTTTTTCAGGTTTTAAAGCAAGTGAAAATTCCTTCACCCTTCCCTTCCCTGCTCAGAGGCAAGCCTCCTCCCCTCTTCTTCCCCTTCTCCCCTACTCCTCTACCTGCTGCTGCTTTTTCCACTGCCCAGCAGTGGGGAAGTTCTAGAGATAGCTGGGCTGAGCAGGGGCTGGGCTCAGCTGGGGAGGAGACAGTGGCAAGAGTGTGGAGAAAAAGCAGTTCCCCCCATCCTTCCTGATCAGACCACGGGGAAGAGAAACCCCCATTCAACCCTGCTGCCACTGTCCCCGTCCCCAGTTAAGCCCAGCACCCCCACACAATGGGCAGGAATTAAGGCTGTGCTAAGCTTCAGTCCCCAATTCGATTCAGTGGAGATTTGGCCCGATTTGGTGGCCGAATCCAAATCGAATCAAAGGACGCTTTAATTCGCTGCCAATTGAATCAGAACCCTCCGAATTGATTCGGAGAGATTTGGACACAGACACAGCTTTAAATGTTTTTTCTACATACCTCTAGGTAGCAGGGGCTCATGAATACTGTGATGCTGGGGCACATGGAGCATTCCACAGGAATGCAGGGGGCCCCCCAGTGCGCTCGGCAGCAGACCCGGTCCACTTCAGGTCATTTGAACATTTGAAGCCGTGTCTATGGCCGAATCACTGATTCTCTGAATCAGTATTGAATCTGCAGATTTGGATTTGGCCGAATTGAATCAGGGACAGTGATCCAAATCAATGAATCAAATCACTGTCCCTGATTTGGGCCAAATCTGAATCGAATAAGGCCGCTTTGCACACCCCTAGCAGGAATGGCTCTGGTGCCTTCCCATCCCGGGACAACAGAAAAAGGCAGGTGGGGGAGCGGAAAGGGAAGGGAGGGAGGATTTTCATCTGCTTTAGGAACTTTAAAAATTGCCTCAGAGGTTCCTGTGGTGTGCTCCAGTCCAAAAGAGGCGTGCAGCCCCTGGTTACATCAACTTGGATTCCCCTGGACTAAATTCAAAGGGCATGGCTGAGAGGTATCAATAGGTACTATGAACCTCCCAGGGCCTGTATTCCATCCTTAGCTGGCCTGTTGGATAATGGGAATGATAATACTTCCTTACTTCCTCCCTTTCTACAGGCATCTTTTTGCCTAAGGTTATTTATCATTCTAAACAGGCCATAAATTTGGAGCCAACACTGGCATGCCAAAATTCTCTCACTCCTGAAACATTTTAAAAGTCCAATTCACTGAAGACATAGCAGATAGGGGGCACATACCTTCTGCTCGTGCAAATATTTCATGATAGTGTTGCAATCTCCTAATTTCAAAGATTCAATAGATTCTTGTCTGTGCTTAGTATCACAGATCCATTTATTCAGAATCTGGTATAAATCTCGGTACATTTTCAGTTGTTTAACCTGTCGTTCTAGATCCCAGGACCTGGGGAAAGGAAAAAACAAACAAACAAACAAACCAACCAACCAACCAGTTAAAGTTTAACATATGCTTTCTTTTTCAATTTGTTCTAGTATTTCTAATAATTTTATCAATGCTAAAATTAATAAAACGACAGCAGCTGCTGAAAGAAGATTCAGATCAAAATTAGCATCCAAGTACCCAAATAAAGTGGCCTCATTTTCAGAGGAAAGTGTTAATTCTTAGTAATTATAAAAATCAGGACACGTATTTAATTGTCTAATAAGGCTTTTTAGAGGCTAACTTGTACATGAAGTAGACCCAGAGCCATCCCTAGTGTATAGCAAATTGGAGTGACTGCCCTGGGCCCCATGCTTTGAGGGGCCCCCAGAGCCGGGTAGAGTGGCCGTGGCCCCTCCTGCAGGACCCGCCTGGAGCTGGCAGCTCAGCCTCGCACCACAGAAAAAGCACGGAGGACTCCCCGCCCCCTTTGTGGGGGTACCACAGCCCCACACAATGTTAAGGGAGCCCCACACAGGCTGATTTGCCGCAGACCTTTCACCCCCCTAGAGTTGGCTCTGAGTAGACTGTATGTGCTTCTGAATCAAAATTTCACTAGAGTCATTGGAGAGTTTCTAAAAATTTCACTAGGGGCTGTATCAACTTTCACCTGTTATAAAGAATCAAGATGTCAGACTTCAGTGAGGTTATTCTGAATTTACAGAAACATAAGCAGAATCTACACTCACTAATGCAACTGAGAACTGTCTGGTCTGAAGTAAGAGTTTCAGGATAAGACTCTGGTTCATTACAACTGAAATAAATTTACTTTCAATCTTTACGCTATTTACTTTAATTTTAATTATATGCAACAAGTCTATGTACATTATTTTTACCTTGAACCTGCATAGAGAAACAAGAAGAAAAGTGAGACAAATCACTTCCAAGTTCCCCATTTTAAACACTGATTTAAAATTTTTCCAGATGGTACCACTTTTGGGTTTTCAGGCAATCACACAGTGTTGTAGCACTCAAGGGGAAAAACAGCGACAGGGAAATGTTTAAATCCTAATAATTAATTGTTCTGATACCATGTAAAAAGGCCTAAAAACAAAAACTCTCCCAGTAATAGTTTCTGTAAACATGCCCTAAGCCCCAGCCAAAGTCGGCATTTTGGACAATGTCCTTTCAAGTATGCCCATGCTTATTTTTTTACAATTATTCATAAAGGTTTAGTATGTTCTTTCTTGTACTACCACAAAACCAAATTCTGTGCAGTGGAAAACTACAATTCCCAGTTATGCCAGTAGATGGTTGCATGGATGGATTACCTCAAAACAAGAAGGGTTTAGAAGTAAAATCATTAGGAAATCTGGACAAACCTGTTATCAATCTGTTTGTCTACCCTCTGCCAGCGATCTATCAGTTGGGTGACTTTGTCAGTGAACTTTCCGAAGTCCAAGTCATAGAGTGCATAGGTCTGGCAGGACTGTGAATGGAACTGCAGTGCTTTCTGCATCTCAGATTCCAGGGTACTCAACAATGACTTTTTCATGTTTAGGTCTGCTTTCATTTTCTGAAGGACAGAACACAGTGACATGCAGTTACTTCCATACCAGTTCCTGAATTTTCACCTACAACATCAGAGTATGTTATAGAAGTTGACTTGAGCAGTTAGGTTCTGATTCAGCAAAACATTTGACTACTGATGTCAACAGAACTCTAGCATGTGCTTCCAGTTTTTGCGCTGCTTAGCATTTTGCTGAATACAAGCAAGGTTTTATCTACTATTTAGCTGAGGCTGCGCTTGTTTCTTCCTTAGACCTAAAGAAGGCATTCTGTGCCTGTAAATTTGACCAACATCTTTCCCAACTATAGAACTGGTCCAGTGAAAGATGTTAACAAAAAAAAACAACTTGCTTCTTGCAGGTTTCCTGGACTATCACAGCTGTAACACTGTTCTAACCCTACTACTTGCTGAAGAGAGAGAGACTTGAGCATTTGCTTAAAGTTAGGGGAAATATTAAGTGTTGTGATGAAAGGGCTGCAAACTTTCTGAAGTTACCATCACTGTTTTTTTTTTTCACTGTACAGAATAGTTTAAAAAAAAAGGGGGAGAGGGGGCAGCCTCTCTAAGAGCTGCATGATACCTGAAAATCTCCCTAAAGATTTATGTACCTGAAAAAAAAGATTTATATACCTGAAAATCTCCCTAAAAAATTATCTGCATATGGAATCCCTGTTGTATCAGGCCACAAAATTGCCAAATACATTTGGTGCAGACTTCATTTTAAGGCTAGCAATTATTTTATTTTTCTTTACATTTCTGAGACACCTCTCTCGATTCCAGATTAGTTGTTTGTAGACTTAAAATAAACCACAAATACAGGGTCTCACACAGTAAAGCTCACTTTGTTCTAGTTTCTTAACTTCAAGTACTCCAGGACTGCTCAAACCTACACCAGCTACAGCGGGCTCCCAAGAGCTACAACTGCAGGTGTTGATTGCTGTGGTATAGGGGTGCACCTGTTGTGCACTCATTTGCTCCAACCATACCCCCTTATTCCTGATTCCCCAGCAGTAAGAAGGGAAAATGGCTAGAGAATCCCCTTGCCATGACAGTGATGGGTAAAATTAGTTCCATGACTAGATTTTACTACAGCAAAATACAAAGTAGTTGTGCCCTCTCCAGCTAAAAACAATAGAGTAACTTAATCAATCAAAATACGCTCTTGATAAAGGCTGTCACTCTTTTCTTATTGAGGTGTATCTGTCTATCTATCCCCATATGCTCTTCAGATGTCTCCAGGTAGGTTACACAAGAAGCAGCCTATAGGGGCCTGAATATGAGGAACGACAATGTCTGTTTTCTGTTTGCAATATTCCACTCGCAGGCTTTTTACTGAAAGCCCCCAGGAGCCTAAAATATAATTTCAACATCTATAAAATATCCTAACTGCTACAGTGTAGTCCATGCATATTCATAATGTCCAGGTGAAAAATGATTTAATCCAACTCTATTTGCTAGCAAAGCTGATGATCCCTATTCATCCTGTAATTATGGAGTACTTATAACTCTTACTGGAAGATTTGAGATAAACCCTATTGCAGCAGGAAGCCACTAGCTGGCACAAAAGGATGATTTAGCTTCTTGCATCTGAGATGACAAAAGGTAAAATACCTGGGAAGCTTCCAAAACACTATAATGCCACATGGTGCAGATCAGCCTACTTCCAATGAAATCAGCAGAGCTGGCCTGATTTACACCAGCCAAGGATCTATCTTACAA
The DNA here is from genome assembly GCF_052110815.1 of Crocodylus siamensis. Taxonomy (NCBI): domain Eukaryota; kingdom Metazoa; phylum Chordata; order Crocodylia; family Crocodylidae; genus Crocodylus; species Crocodylus siamensis. The sequence continues at coordinate 128,113,977 of NC_143397.1, read as the reverse complement.
GGAAAGATGGCATTGCAACAGGCACTAAGCCTCTTACCTTTAGACAGGCTCGGTAAGCCTCCACTTTATCAAGATCCAAGGAAATGGTTTCCTCTTCGTTGAGTCTGATTTCAAAAACTCTGATCACATCTTCCGTCTGCAGAATAACTTGGAGCAGAGACCTCAGTGCATTCAAGCTGCAATACACAACACGAACAAAAGTGAATCTGCTGTGTAAATCTAATTGGGTACTGGATCTGATGAGCCACCAGGCCCCTTCCAGTCCTATGAATTTAAGCAGGAAAAAAAAGATGCTATTTCCTTTTCATACACTCTCTCTCATTAGTCAAAAGGGCACGTCTGTGACATGAAAGAAAACCAAGCTCCACCAGTGGTTTTCAAATATATACACATTCTCTTTTAAAGCAGATGTGGTAGGGTGCCTAGATAAAGGGTTTCCTCCATAAAGGGTCATTATAAAGAATCCAGACTTAGAACATTCAAAAGTGTTTTGCAACACTTGCTAAACAACACTTGCTAAACTTGTTAAAAACAAGTTATAAAACAGATTGCTAAGAGTTCTTTTCCCCATTTTCTATATTTGTAAGAGCGGAAGCCTCTGCATAATACAGCATCATTTTATATTATTGAGCTTCCAAAGCAGATTCCCAAGAGGAAAATGAAATATTTACAGTATTGTGATTATTAATGTATTGTGATGGCTTTCATCATCTTACCTGTCTAAATATCCAGCAGAAATGCCATTAATGTTTTCCAGCTTTTGAAACAAGGCATTTATCTCTGACTGCAAATAGACATACTTGTCAGAGCCTCTGAAATTAGGCAGGAAATCCTTACTCTTATTGAGGTTTTCAGCAATGATTTGTGAATCATTCTGTACACCCTGATAGAGGAGAAAAAAAAGGCTTATTTTTGCAGACATATTCTACAGTCTACATATCATTAGTCTGTCCCTTCAAGCCATTCCATTGGTCTAACAGATTTCTGTGAGGACTAAACCACTGCCTCCACTTTTTTTACCCTACTGGTAAGTCAATTATTGCCGCTGCACAACTACAGAGGTCAGCTCAATAGGACACAGAGTTCCTACAGAGGTGCTCACAGGAAGCATCAAAGAGTCCCCTCAGACATGCCATCCCACCCACCAGAGGTGCCAGGCTGCTGCTGTTCCAGAGGCTTTTGCAGCCTCAGTTTCCCCAAGGAATTCTACCCACAAGACAGAGCCCACTCAAATGTAACAAGCTGATTTCCTCTCTCAGAAGCCATAGATACCACTGTGTTATCTTTCATAAAAGGCAACACTGAAGAAAAATCCAATCCAGTTTATTTTAGAGTTTATTTTACTTCATTTTAATAGTTATGTAAAGGACCAAACTCAGGTTTCAAAAAGCTATGGTCAGAAGAGATACCTTCTTTTGCTGACTCCATTTCCCTCTAAAATCTTCAGTGACAGGTAAGTACAACCCATAAATCTTGTGCATAAATTACATCAGCATTACCTGTGCATAAGGATGTTAATGCTACTTTCACTTGTATAAAGCTTAACAGGAAGCCATACTAAATGATTACGGGCTTAGTGAAATACTTCTAAAAATCAGACTGTTTTCTCTCTGTTAAATCCCCTAGGAGGGGGAGGATGTTCCACCCCATGTTCAGTTCCAATTTGAAAAAAAATCCTTTCCTCAATTATGTTCACAGATATACAGGTTAAAAACAAGATGTAGTTTCCCATTTGATTTGGGACATACCTATTGCACAATTTTCTGGAAAATTTTCACACTGAGCAAAGCATACAATTACCTCTAAATCCTTTATTCTGACTGAAAAATCATGGGCAGTCCCTTGATCCAATACCAGAGAGCCTCTTTGCATCATCCGGATCTCACAGGCTTCAATTTGCCGACGAAGCTTCTGGAGTTCCAGCAGCAACCATGCTTCCTGCTTCTCTTGTTCCTTGTTTCTGTCAACCACAACTGTGTTTGGTGCACTACCTATCAGGGTAGTTTCAGTTGATACCACTGAAAAATGCATTGCGGAATAATTATTGGTACATGAAATCTGTCAAAGGGATCCTCAACAGAGAAATCCCTGCAAGGTTCATTTGATCTAACAGTTCACTTGCCTTGAAAGATTAAGAACATACATCTTCAATCGTTCTTATGTAACTCTAAGGAAAATTTGGGACAATTCAGCTACCAGAAAAGAAAAAAAAGCAGTGCAAAAATGAGGGTTTTTTTCCTAAACACTGAAAATATCCTGTGCAGAGTAAGTTCTACTCTCATTTCCATCAATGCAAATCTCACAGAATTGCCATTTATTTCAGTAGGAGATAACCAGATTCATACCAGTGGGGAGTAAACATGGGTTTCAGAGAAACTGCAGATTATAGATAATTTGATGAAGACTGCAGTGAGGATGGTTATTCCTTGGGTCCCGCAGTGGAAGAGTAAGTGCCAGATCCTATTACACACCCAAGTTTACTTAGGTGCCTAAGTGTGATCCAGTTCTACCCTGATGAAGTCCCTGAAAACATGTTAAAGGGCTTACTATCTTAAGAAAGCCATAAGAAAAAAATGAACTCATCTGTATTTTGCATTATTTTTTTCCTTTAGGACTTGAGTAGAGTAGAATAGCATCACATTTAGGTGCTTAATAGATGGAAAAGGATCTCGCTTTTAGGAACTTTTGTGTCATCTGGCAGATGACAGAACAAGGAGCCATGGTTCTCAAGCTTCAGCAAGGGAAGTTTAGGATAGATATTAGGAAAAACTCTCACTAGGAGGGTAGAAAAGCACTGGAACAGGTTACCCTGTAGAATCTCCACCCTTGGACATTTTTAAGACATGGCTAGACAAAGCCTTGACTAGGGTGATATAGTTGGGGATGGTTTTGCTCCGAGCAGGGGGTTGGACCAGATGAACTCCTGAGGTCCAACCCAACCATAATTTTCTATAATTCCAAGTTGTTCAAGGTCATCTGGCAGGTCAGTGGCACGGCATGACACTGAGAACCTGGGTCTCCCAAATTCCAGGTTGGTATCTTTACCACTGAGCCATTCTTCCGTGCCAGTTGCTCCCAAAAAGCAAAACAAAAGTACTACGACCAACCTCTTAAAGGGACTTTAAGGATCTCAGCCAGCAGCCTGAGGTTGGGGGGGGGGGCGGGGAATGACACCAGAACAGCAGCCCCAGACACAGCCTTTCTGAGGAGTAAGGGTGCAAAAATATACAAGACCACAGTGGTGGCCAATTGTGTGCCTGTGATTGGCACCACAGCAGCTGGTGCCTCCCCTGGGTGTCATGTGGATACAGAGCTGCCTGGATACACTTCTGATCTCAGCATCAGTAATAGCTTGACCCAAGATTTACAGTCAATAGAACTCTTGACACTGGACTTTAGTGGGGACATCAGACCAGGCCTAGAAGAATACAGAACTTAAACATATTAAACAAAAAACTCCACTATTTGGTCCCTATAAAATAACAGGCTGACAACAAACCTGTCTGTGATGGGCGTTGCCCAGGTACCAATTGTACAACCAGGGTTTGATACTGTTTCTGGGCGTCAGTGAACTGAGTCTGGATTTTCCTTTTGTCTTCATCACCAAACATCTCTGAGCCTTGGCTGTTTCTGATGAACTCTTGGTAATGAATCTCCAGGTCAGTTATTATTTTTTGGTAATCTTCTTTACGCATTGTTTTCAGCTGATACAAAAGAGGTAGAAATGGTTAAAAAGGAAACATCTGAAGCAGGTTAATCACCAGCTCTGCTCTCAAACAGTTCAGGATGCACACTTGCAAAAAAGCCCCACGCAAAACAAAAAACCCAAGTGCTTGAATGACTAAAACAAAAAGATGCTGGGGGTAAACTGTAGTACATTCACCTTTAGGTAAAAAAAAAAAGGTTGTTGGCATCTTAATAGTTCGACTAGTCACAGCTCAGCATCTATCAGTACCTAATACAGTAGGAGCTACTGAAGCAACAACATGGCAAATTTCTTCTCTAGCTCATCTTACATTATATCCATGCTATGTTTAAACAGCAAATAACAGTGGAAGATACCATCTGGCCCCTTGCCCCACACAACCGTGAAACAATCTGTACCTTGGTTCTAAACAACGGTACATGTGTTACCACTGCTCAGGGGTGCAGTAGATGGCAGTACTAGCACTTTGGGCTTCCAGTGACTGGTTCTCTGAGCTTGTTCCATGATGACTGACTGTTCTAGGCTCAAGTGCCTTACTAGTCCCTTCCTGCCTTCTACTTTGTGCCCTACCCTGCCACAGGGCTTGGACTGCTCTAAACTTCTTGAGTGTGACTGAATGGTATTTAGAATTCCCGTCCAGCATCCGTAAGAGAGCACATAACTGAATAGACAATGTGTGTAGCATTTGGTACAGAAGTTTATCAAACTGATGCAACTGTGCAAAAGGCTGAAAGTCGTAACTCCATCACAGCAAAAGCCGGATGAACACCCACCTTAGCAATTGTCATAGCCCTGATCTTCTCAATGTCAATCATGCAATAGTGCCAAGACACCAGGCTCTTCATGTTGATATAGAGCTGGTTCCACAGAGCCAGAATAGCTTCATAATATTGCTCAATTCTGAGGAGAGGAAGATTTCACATTTGATTAGAATTTCTATACCTCTTACCCCTGAACCAGTAAAATAACCGTGAGGAACCCCAGCCAGTGTCTCTAAGCCTGAGTTAGCATCACCCCATTTCCACCCCTCTGCCAGGTCACTCTATGGCAATGTCAAAAACGTGACATAAAACCCACAAAGGAAAAGAAACATTTTTCCTAAGGAAAAATCAGATTCTCAGGAGTCCTCAGCTGAGAAGGTAGGAGGAGAAACACGTGCTAAAATCCTTCAGTGCTAGAGCTGCTTTGCACAAAGCTAAGTTTTGAAATTGTTTAGAACAGCCATGTTCTAGTCCAGTAGGAGCCAATCTGTTTAGCAGATGAACCACAAATGAGCCCCACACCTTCCTCAAGTGCCAATCCTATCCCCTTCCCAATCTGCTGATCTGCTTTCTGCTCCTATCCCTCTGCAATCTACTGCTCTGCTTTCTTCTTCTTTCCCTGTTCTCCCTGCCCAATTTGCCACTTTGCTTTCTGTTCCTGCCCTATCTGCCACTGTTTTCCTGGGCCAGTCCCTTCCCCAATCTGCCACGTGCCACATACACAGGCTGTCTGTGCCATTTGTGACAACCCTGCCACAGGTTGGCCACCCATTTTCTAGCCTGTATCAGTGCCAATGACTCCAATGTTCTTAGGCTAAGAACTGGGATGTTACAAGCTTCCTTCAGGAGTGAAGTTCTAAAAAAATAAAGACTTGGTCTTTAACCCACGCACCTGACTAAAGGATGCAGGCTCAAGCCCAATTTATAGAGGATGATTTTTAAGAAAACTCTTCAGTCTATACCCAAACTTAGGCATAATTCCCCAAACCTTCTCAGTCACTCACTTAGTAGCAACATCCACAGCTAATGGATTTGGGGGGGGAATAATGAGGATGACAGATGGCACTAGCATATCCACTCCTCCTGGGCCAGTCACAAGCCACTTGCTGCGTTCATTGTTATCCTTTAATATACACTCATCTCCTTTGCGCACTGTTTTCTGTAAGAAGCACAGGAGAATTATTATAAATTATAAATTTATAATTATATATTAATTATTAAAGTATTCTCCCTAATCTTAAGCAAGACCTTAAGAGTGAGATGGGTAGGTTTTGATTTGGGAGGAACCGCTTATGCCTTTAAATTGCTTCCCTTTTAAGCTGGTTGCGTGAGGAGGCTCAATGCATCTCAGTAATTATCAAAGGCACTATGCATGCCAGTTACACCAGCCATATCTGCATGGAGCTCCAGCAGTCCCAAGGCCTTCTTCCACAGGCAAACTCTGCTTGCATGTATCTATCTATCTGCTCTAGAACAGTTTGTGACTTGATCCAATCAGGGAACAGAAAGATTATCATGTCTTTTTCTGATCAATCAAGACTAAAGCAACTTAGCTCCATTATAATTATTTAAGAAAGTGTATTTTTTATTTTAATTTAAATTGATTTGGAAGCTGATGGAACCAGATTGCATTGGCAACATTCAGGATTTAGTTTTACTTCATACAACTCTTATTCTCATTCAATAAAGAGTACACTACCAGATCCTGTTTGTAGTCACACAGCGCCTTGAGCATAATGGTCTTGTTGCTCCTGTAGTCTGGGTTGCGTGGCTTTAGTTGCACTATCTTCTTAGATTTATTCACCAGGCCTTGCACCTGCCTCTTGTATTCAAGAATTTTTTCTCGTTCGTTCTGCAAAGAGAATGTACATTTTAGAAGTCTATTTGAAAAAAAAATCCCATTCATTTCACAGCACTGAAGTTTCTTGACAAGGAAATGCAGAAAGATCTCACTAGAGTCCATAGCAAAATTCCCATTGACTTTAATGGGCTCAGTAATTGGTCTATTATATATGCTGTATATTGAATTAGTTATTTATAAAGCTAGCTCAAGCTACTAAGGCATTTTACTGTATTTTGCCTCCAGACCTATGAGTTGTTTAAAGTGAGATACCAAAGACATACAGTCAAACAGAAGAGCCTACCATACAAGAATGAAACCAGAAAGAAATAATGCCATGATCCTCCATCTCAAATAATGAAAAAACCTATTTAGGTCACTTTGCATTTTCCTAACACACAAAGTTTTAACTGAAAAAGACCTGCAAGTGTAAAGACTTCCCAAGGAGAGTACTACAATATAAACATATCATGGACGATCATTTATTAAGCTTAATCTTTTTTTTAGGGGAAAAAGACTGCTGTGGTCGTTAAATTAAACTGATATCTGTTTTCTTTATTTTCTAGCCTATTCAATTGCTGAATACATTTTGGGCCTATGCTGTATCACAAAGCTTTCAACAATATTACCAACAAAGTGCTAAAATTCAGATCCCAATAATGGTGCTGACTGGTCTGTGAGACATCAGCAGAATGACCCACCATAGTGGCATTATTCTTTTGTACACTGCAGAATACTGCAGATAGAACAGGAAACCAGTCCTACTCTCACTGGAAGTGGTGAGAGTTGTGCCATTGGTTCTGGTAGAAACAGGGCCCTAAATGTGTATAGTCAAGTGTGATAGTACCTCCAGTTCTTTGATCTGCTCCAGTAAGGCTTGGAGGGACATACTCTTATCACAGATGAACTTCTTCCTGATGGAATCCTGCAAGTTCTTCAGGTAGCTTTCAGTGGACTGGGCCTCTTCAAAAAACTACAGAAAAAAGGAGTGTGATTTCAAGTTATGTACAACTCTTTAATCACTCCATTAAGGAACCATGGACATTTTCACAAACAAAATTAATAAAAGGACTCACAGTACATGCTGTTCAGAACTACAGTATTTAAAATAAAATTATGCATAATGAAATTTGATGATTTTATCCCAGAAAGCATGGCTTTCATTTACCTAATGACAAGATGGATATATTTGAATGAACTAAGAAATAAAGGAAAAGAGATTTCCTATGAAGTACTAATGACATTCAAAACACATAGGCCAAAGCCTGCAGTTCTTACTGGAAAAAAATACAGCATGAAAACAATGGAATTTCAATCCATAAGTGTCTGCGCTGCAAGGAGAAATATTACTCAAAACCACAACTCACTTGGAAATAGGCTGCGTTCTCCTTTAGATGCACATCAATGCATTTGGTGATTTGAAGAATCCAACTCCATTGAGTTTGCAGGGTGTCCATGTATGCCTATAAAATAAAGAAAGCAGAAAACAGCATGATTCACTGCATGCATCTCCAACTCACTTTCAGTCTTCAATAAATTTTGTCTTCCTTCAAGTGACTATAAATTAAGGAACTGCTGAGGCAAACACCTGCAAGACTCAGGCAAATAGTACATTGGCTTCAGAGGGACAACCTGAATGTGTTATCTGCATGTTTCCTTGACTAAGATACAAACGAGGTCATGGATTACTTCTACTTCATGCACATTAAATCTAAAATGCATAAACTGAAGGAGGGAATGACTGGAAAAGTGAAATGCCACTCTAGTATTGTAAACAAATATTTTTCAAGGAGAACTATCAACAATTTTAAAAATAAAAATATGACTGTTTCTTTTACTTTTTCATCCAGTTCTCTTTAAATTGTATACTCTGAATGCTTTATTCACTACTGATATATTTTATCAAGGCAGAAATAAATCAGCTAATTAACCATAAAGGGGTAAATTGATTTTGCATAAAGTGCTGACAAAAACACAAAACAAGCACACTGAAAGAGAAAAATCACTTCCCCCACTACCTCCTTTCAACTGGTCTTAGATATTCTTGTAACTAAAGCATTTATAACATTTCCAGGTAGAAACGTGTTTTTTTTTCAAGCTGATGCCATCTCTTTCAGTGTCAAGTAGGACAATGTATTCCAAGTTCTGAAAACATACATCCTTGCTCAAGGTGCAGACTCATTGTCTGAGTTTTACCTGGAGAAAATGTTGATAGATACTGTATTTACCTGAGTACAAGATGAGGTTTTTTCCCTCCCATTTAACTGGAGTGGGGGAGCCCCTAGTCTTGGAATTGAGTATGAGATGATGAGGGGTCAGACTGCTGCTGTTCCCCACCCCTGTACTGCTTCTGTCTCCCTGCAGACTTGAACCCTCCACCCCTATATCTCCTGGGTCTCTGTCCCTTGCTTTCCCTTCCCCAAGCCCAACCACCCAACTTTCCCTTGCTCCAATGCCAGCATGCTCTGTCCCCACTCCAGCCTGGGGCATGACACATGGTCCCACAGCAGTAATATTGGCTCCGCACCGCTGCTACAGGGCTGGGTGTGGGCTGTGCTCTATGCCCTCAGTTGGAGCAGGGGCAGACCCTGCTGATGCCAGAGAAAGGGAAAGTGAGGAAAGGGGCAGAAGGGGGTCAGACTTTGAAAGGACAGGTAGGCACAAGGGTAGGGGGGAATAAGTAGGAGACAGACAGCAGAGGACTGGCTGCCTGCCTGTCCACCTCCATACTGCCTGCCTCCTACTACACCCACTGCCTGCTTCCTTACTGCTTCCCCTACCATCTGATCCCTACTGCCTGCCAGGAGTCCCTGCCATTACTTTCCCTGATGCAAATTTAAATTTCCCTGGGGACAAATTTAAGACAATCCGCCAGTAATTCGATTCTATACATGGAAAATTATAACAAATATATATATTTCCCATGTATAGAACCTAACTGTGGGGGGCACCATCATAAATTCACAGTCCTCTTGGATTTGGGTAAATAAAGTACTGACAGTCCTGAAAGAAGTGTAGCTGCCTTCAAAACACAGCAGGTAAGCAAGGACAGGAACAAAATGAGATGCCTACCTGCCCGCAAGCCATTTCTCAGGGAAGTCAATCCCTGGGAAGTACAGGAACTTAGAAAGCTTCACATGAAATATTAATTTTCTCAATGCATGCTACACTTTCAGTTTTTTCAACAGATCTCCCTGGAGCAACCTTCCCACATAGGACTTAGTTTACAGGCCTTCCATTTCACTGAGAATGTCACCTGCCAAATAGCTATGGGATCTAGTTATATCAGAAGCAGTTTAAGTTACCTCAATTTTGTCAGAAGCAGGATGCTGGCTGAGCACGAGTTGGTCACTTTCCTGCTTCAGCTTGTTAAGTTCTTTTTCTTTCACCTCCAGCTGGCTCATGCGTTTCTGTGCATACAAAGCAAAACATGAAACAACTCTCAGAAGCCATTTAACAATCATATTGTATTATCTTTACAAACTTGTAAAAGATTATCACATAGAAGAAGGATATAACTGGAAGTCCACATCCACTAGCGATAGTAGAAGTAGTCAGAGGCTAATATGCAGCGAGGGGGATTGGATAGTGGAAAAACTTCCTAACTTTAAGGACAGCTCCTTCGCCAGGCCCACTGGCTGCTAGGTTTTTAGAGCTGAAGGGATACAACTCTACTTCCTGATGTTAGAGAGTGGGCGCGCCTGCATGAGATGCTTTACTGCACAGTACAGCCAATCAGGATTCCCCAGCCTGGGTTCCACAGTTGCGGGGCTCAGGCTGGGAGATTAGGATCTCCCAGTCCAGGCCCCACAACCAGGGGACTTGGCCTGAAAGATAAGGATCTTCCAGCGCAGGCCCAGTGATTGCAGAGCCTAGAACTCCTCCTGGCTGCTGCAGAGGCCCAATGCAGGGCCACAGGGAATGGGAGCAGTCTGCTGCTATGAGTACCAAATCTGATCCTGCTTCTCTGCACATGTGCCCAGGAGAGTTTGCTCTCAAGTAGTTTACTTGAGAGTAAACTGCTCCCAGATTATTGCACGTGTAGCTGCTGTGGAGCAGGGTCTAATCTCTGTGTGAAGCAACTTTCTTTATCCTTGGTCTTCGTGCTGGGTGTGCCAACAAGTACTAATAGCAATATCATTTTTTTTTCCTATATGTGACTATCAGTCCTTAAGGAACTGGCCTGAAGTCATCAAGCTATTTCCAAAAGGGCACCATAGATACAGAGATTTTAAGGTTATAAGATACTACAACTTCTTGTTGATCAAAAAGAACATCTGCCAAAAAGTATTCAGTCTTGATTTAAACACTTGAGACAGGAGCTACCCAAGCAGAGCAGATGAAAATATCTACAGTAATGTGGTTGCAGGTGTGAGGATCAAGGGGGATAACAATGGCCTGTGAATACAGAGAACTGGACTCTATTGCTCAGGAAGCCCCTTCCAGGCCCTTTCTTAAGAAATGAAGGGATTCCCATCCTGCTGTCGGTCTTCTGGCTGCACAGTCATTACAATATTCCACAAAAAGTCCATGGTGCTAACTCACAGAGAAAGCCTCCTGCTTTCTGGCAATATCCGTGTTCCTGTCACTCCAGTCATAGAGAAGCTCCTCTTCCTCACAGTCATTGATCCACATGATCTCTTTGCTAGTGGCCTGGATTAGGTTCTGGAACTGACGCAGTTGATCCATTCTCTCAAAGGATTGTTTCTACAAGGAATTCCCATAAGGAGCAATAAAACAAAAAGTAGAAGGTCAGAATCTCAGGGTGAAACTTTTTTTACGCTTGAAAAAATTACTGTAGGAAAGCTTGTTGGAAATAAACAACATGGACAAAAGTGTTTGGATTTATTAAGAAGCACAGTCTAGAAAGTATTGGCTTCTGAAACCAATAGGTTCAACCATGAATGTACTAGAACCAGAATAGCTCAATATATGAAAATGAACCATGGAATGGGGGCTGCTGGTGAATGCTGTTAAAGGTGGGTATTTATTTACTTCTGAAAGGGGGAAATTATCTTAGACAATTCTACCAATCTAAAAAGCAGTAAAATTTGCTACTGTAATATGTACACTTCTTTGGAAAGCCCAGCAAGGGAGAAGTCTGCTATAGTTCACACTATTCTGAACTTCAGGTGCTACAGCAACAAGTGTTTTTATAGGAAGAAAGCTGCAGAGAGTAGAAGGATGGTGGGGGGGGAAGTGCCAGTTCTCCTGATGCCCTCCTATATCATGTTACCGTTACCACTCGGCATTCATATGCCAACAGTATAACAGACACAACTGATTTTGTTAATGAAGAAGTCTAAAAGTGCTCTGATGCATAGAGAGAGAGAGAGACAGGGCTCTAAACAAACTAAAGCCATTGTCAGTAAGTTATGTTCTAAAATCTAGTCTGCCTCTTCAAAACATTAACTTCACTCCTCCGTAGACTGGGCTTAAGTAGGATTTATGTCGGGGCAGGGAATTATTTCGGGCGGAGTGCCGCTTACTGAGCTTTGGCAAGCTGTGGGGGAGCTGCATTTGTTGCCCCACCCCTTGACAGACACCCCGCCCCCTTGTGCCACCTTGTGACTGGAAGTCCCACCCCCTAACCCCTGACCTTTGTCACCAGAAGTCCCCCCCCTTGACTCCAGAAGTACTCCTTCCAGCAAAGGGTTTTGCCATCTCAGAACCAGAAAAATACCAAATTATATTCGAAAAAGGACACATCTACAGCATTCATTAATTTGATTTCAAAAAATATTTCTGTCCTGATTTACATGTGTTTGTGTAGTGTTCATAGAGGTGATTGCACAGTAGCTTAAAATGAAGTCTTACTCTTGTATATTGTGAGGGGTGGGTATAGGTTTGTGGGGGCCTGTGGGTGTGTGGGGTGAGGGAACATGGGGATGTGTGTGTGGATATGTGGGGTTGGGTGGGTATGGGGCTTGTGAGGGGATGTGGGTGGTCTGTGTGTATGGCAGTGCAAGGGGGTGTGTGGGTGCATGTGTATGGTGGGGTGTGCCTGTGGGACTCAGCCTATAAGCACACACACGCACTCTGTTCCTGCTCGCATACACGCAAACACCCACACACACTGTCCCTGCCTGCCCACACACACGTATCAGCGCACCCCCGTACTCCCCGGTTTGGCAATGCAGCCTGCAGCCACATGGTACTGGAGCAGGGTGGGAGCTAGAAGCAGGGAACTGGCTGGGGGTGGGCAGGGCTGGGCTGCTCAGTCCTCTTGAGGATCCCCCTGGGTCCTACTGCCCCTGGCTCTTGTCAGCTGTGACAGGCTGCTGGGACAGATAAATATTCATTTTCTAAATTTTTTTAGGGGCCCCGTGGGACTGGATAAAATGGCCTGGCAGGCTGGATGCAGTCCGCAGGCCATATTTTGCCTGCCCCTGATTTATATAGTGCATAAGGTTTATGCCTCTCCCCTATGCAGGGGTTTATTTTATCCTTAGTACATTAAAACAAGCTATTAATCTGAAGGCAGGATGCTTGGATCCTATGTATGGGATCCCTATAAAAGCATGTGACACAGCTGCAATCAACAGGGGCCCCTAGAACGCCAAAGACACAGGCAATGGCTGGTAGACTATTTCTACACAGATCCTATAAGAGAAAAAATTCCTTCTGTCCCAAATGTGGACACACAGCCCAGCCACTTGCAATCATCCAAAAAGCTAAAATCTGTATGTGTTGCCTAAAGATTTCACTGAAGTGTAAATAAAAACTGAATCCATAGGATGTGCATAGCTAAGGGAAAAATTTGGTACTTACTTTCTGTTTGAAGATTTTAGACTTCCTTTAAGTTTAGTCTTAGCTGAATTCCTTGATTTATATCAACAGTGGAAACAGAGATTCACCCTCAACTGAGATGAAGCTATGCCTGATTTATGCTAGCTAAGGTTCTGGCTCAAACTTAACTCAAACTGGGCACCGCAGGGTGTAAAAAGTGAAAACAGACTATAGTAAGGTGGACTTGTAAGATATGCAGTCATCATCCCACTGGAATTTTAAATGTCCTTGACTGAGAAGTCCAGACTACGTGTACACAGATAAGGTGCATACAAACATCACATTTCAACCAGTGCAATCGTAGTTCCACCAACTGAAATGCTGTGTGAACAAGCATTCACAGCACTTCAACCATGTAAGAAATGGTCGATGCAGTGGAAACCTCTACCACAACAGATAAGGCTGGTGGGCTAATCTATTGGGGTTTGAGTGCCTGAATGAACACTTGCACACAACCATACAGCCCATGTTACAAAGGAGATGGATGTAAACAAGTCTTGTGCTTACCAGCAGGCTTTCAAATTCTTCCTCCATCTGATGAATTGCAGCCTTTTCACGCTGAAACAAGGACAAAAATTACAGAGTGTACCTTTAATTTGACAAAACAGAGATGAGTAAACTTGGCATGTTTAGATATTTAAATATTAAGGGACAAGAGCTCTAGACAAAATCTATCCTAAAATGGATGGATATGAGCATGGGATGAACTCATATCCCGCATCATGGATGGGTAACATATTTTCTCAGTTTAATTGCTTGTTTGCTGGCATTCTCTTCACAGAGAAGGAAACAATTGTTACCATAGGTCCAAGCTGTGTATAATTTGGCAAAGGTTTATGGAGGGGGAACTGCATGTCATCACCACAAGGGAGCTCCAGGACAGCTGGCACAGGCCTCAGAGATGCAGAGTAAGCCAGGGGGTCCACATCTGCAAAGCACAGAACTGCTCCTGAATAGCATCTCCTGTGCCATTCTCCTGAGTGAGTGCAGGAACTTATTGGTTCTAGAAATAGCTTTGGAGTCTGAAAGGCAGCAGTGTCTAGCAGTTTGAACACTATGAGTTGAAGTTCTGGGTTCTATCCCTGGCTTTGTGACCAACTCCCATGGCAGCCTTTGGTGAATCAGAGGGCTAGATTGTGCTCTTTCTTACTTGTCCTTGAAAAAGACTAAAAAAGGAGTAGGTGCCACCACTCCCTTCTTCTTGGTTAAGTAAGACCCATATACAGAAGATGGGTCCTGGTCTAGTGCAAGGTGCAGCCTCTGCTCTCCAGATACTCCACCATATGAACAAATGGAGGAAAGAAGGATAGAAAGCTCCTTCACCCCCACCCCTCCTCCACACACACATACATGGAAGGATGCAAGCTTTTCAAGGGTGCTCTATAAGGTTTCCACACCCCTGACCTTAGAACTAACAGGGAATAGCAGAAGTCTGAGAGATACCTCAGAAATAACAAGATACCTCTCCTGTCTGCTCTTCAGATGGGAAAAAATTTCACACAAACTCTTGCTCAGGGCTGTATTCTGAAGGTCCAATCTATCCCTAACTAATAAAGTAAGAATAATAATCCTTATCTATCGCCTTGAAATGTTGCAAGGATTAATTTGTTTATGTTTGCATAATTTCAGAGTTCCATGTAAGTGCCAAATATCATTATTTTCATAAAAATACTTGAGGGGAAAAAAAAGGATCAGGGGGGATATTAAGCATCAGCGTCTAAAACTGTTGTCCTTGTAACAACAAGCCCTTTTGAACAGAAGCCACTTACCTATCCTTACTGCATTAGTTACGCTAAAAAGCTGCCTATATGAACTTCGAGTACATGATCTAAAAAAATGAGAAGATAGTTTCTTACCAGATCAGTTTTCACTTTGTCCAGGTGCCAGCGGTAGTCTCCAATGGCATTGTGAAATCTCCTGTGGTCAGCAATTTGTTGCTCGATGGAAGCTGCATCAAAACCCCATGTCACTAACTCCATCTGAGCCTAAGGAGAAAGGGAAAGTATTTGTCTCATCATTGTAGTAACACTGCCTTAAACAGGAAACACATCAAAGGAAATTTGACTAAGTCAGAAGGAAGTTCATACAAATGACTTAATGTTTTCTAAAACTAAAATCTATATAGCTTATGTAATAAATAGCTCCCAAAATAAAAGAAAATAAAGCCACTGCTTGACCTATTTAAAACTAGACCACATAAATCACACTGGAAAGTGTATTTTCCTCTTTAACATCCCTAGGCCATTATATTACACTGCATAACCTTAGTGGCACTATTGAAATTGCACTGGTGAACAGAATTCAGTCCTAGTGAGATGAATGCAGTTTTGTGAAAACATAGAGCCAACACTGCTTGTGGTTGCACATATTACATTTCCGATAAACTCAGTTATATTTGTGAAACCCCTCATTACAGGCAGCATAGATCTAGCAAAGGACAGAGCGTGCACTATTTTATTTAGAACAACATTCATGTATTTTGCAAGTGTTAATATATCAGAACATTCACTGACTTTTAAGTCACACGATCATCATCCCTTGTTTTATTGTTTTCAAACAGGATCCATCATTAAATGAACTACACAGAGGCTGATTACCAGGTTGCAAAATGCAAAGTCAGAACTAAATTAATCTATGTATGTTTGTGCATATGCGTAAAAATTAAACCTGTGTTTCAAGATTCAACCTGACAATTCCCAATCTGGTGCAAAATCTTTGTGATTCAGCAGGTATAATAAAGTCTGAGCCACGCCTTGGCTTAGGTGAAGCTGGCCAGACTCCAACAAGCAAAACCATTTTATGCAGTCAGCCATCTAAGAATTACACAGGACTTTGACCCTTCTCATTTCAGCTAAAGATCTGCCAAAGCCTTTGAAGCAAGGGCAACCTTGGATGATGGCCAACATGTAAACAAGGGGGTGGTTGGCTTCCAGTGTGCTGTCCCACTGTACACCATGGTAACCTGATCAGGACTCAGCATCTGCCTTTCCTTTCAGCAAACCACCATGAAAGAAGAAACAACATTCTAGCAGATAGCTGTGAATGATTTCCTCTGTATTGTTGCATCACTAAGGAAAACATTGGCCCTGTATCTGGGCTCAGTATCTGGAGTCCGGATGCCAGGGGAGTGAGACACAAATGGTAGGGCAAAGGAGACAAGGAAGAGGGTTCAAAACAAATGTGAACTCTCAGAAAAGCCAAATGATGAAACAGTGACATTTTGGCAGGGGCAGGGAACCTAGGAGAGCAGAGTTTTTTTGCTAACATTTTTACTTATGTTCTCCAGGTACAGATGTGTCTGAATGGGGAGCTGGGAAGGGGGAGGTATTATATATTACTTTTGATGGAAAGAATGACACTGTGGCCCTTCACCCTGGTTTGTAGCTAGCAACCTGCCCTGTGAAAGCTCCCAAAGTATAACAATGGTTACATATGCTCCCTCACCACAGTGTGTCTGGAGAAATCTTGACAGTTCCTAGCCTGCAAAGCCACAATACCTCCAGAGGCTGCTACAAAAGTGGTGCATCTCCACTTCTGTATCCTCCCCTACAATATACCTTTGTGCAAGAGCTATAGCACTGCCCCAAAGACTCAACCATAGTTGGTACTTGCATTAACATGCAAGAGCACAGGGAGAGTGAAAAAATCTCCCTTTCTCATGTGGTTTGCATACAAGCCATCTGATCAACACAGCATGCTACATGGATGCCCTCGACTGGAGCACTGTAACCACAGAATAAATAAGTCATTTGTTTGGAAAAATAATGAGAGAGAGAAATTCAAGTTTTGAGGCACAGCAGATGCAGATTCCAACTACAATTATGTTCCACACTCCTCTACTAGCTCTGCAAGGCTGCACTTGGCTGGAACTGTTATATCACAAACACAGGCATATCACTTCAACAGCACCGAATGAAAGGACTGTATTTTATAACAGGTGTCTTCAGTCACTTGTCCACATAGCTCCCTGGTGCAAAAAGGCAAATGGGACTTTTGCATATGCAGCAGGACCACATGGAAGTTTTGCTAGAGCTATTTAAGCAGCCACTTTTAAAACTTCATCCCATTGCAAACAAGCCTATTTTCCTTCTCCAGCCATGATAAAGATAACTAAGCCAGGTCCACACCGCACATTCACCATACCAGGCAATGAGGCAATGCCCCCACCCTGGCAATACACAGCACTGATCCACACAGGCTACCTCCCAGACCAGAAGCAGTGCTGCCCTCCAGGGCTCTCAGCAGAACTAATCATCTTGAGCAGGTGCAGCAGGGATATGGTGTTGCATCATTTTCTAATATACTACCAGTGTGTGGGACAGGATTACCTTCTGCTGTCTCATCCAGTTCAAGCAGTCACTGGTAACATGTCTAGTGTACTCATCCCAGCCTGAGCCACTCTGAGAGGAAAAGCAGCCAGCACCCTTAGAGCTGGCCCTCCGTGTGCGAGGAATACTTATGGCTTTCAACAGGGCACGCATTTGCTCTTGAAGCTGAAGCAGCCTGAAAAAGGGAAAGGAAACAGCTAACTAACACCAAGACAATATTTGGAAAGTAGGTAAGCTTAGGAATTCATACCTGCTCCTGAACCAATAAGCATGCACACTATCTCCAACCATTTAGATTTGGAAAGAATCTTGATAAAAATTTCAAGATGACCACTAAGTAGGAAACTTTGGGAGAAGTTTAAGACTGCAGGGCATATCTACTGGGTTTTTTTGGTGGGTTTTTTTTTTTTTTTTGCAGCAAGATGTATTTTCCATGAGGAAGGATAAGGCATGTATAAGTGCATGGCAAATAATAACTTCTGTTAAACTCCACAGCAGAAATGCCCACATATTTAACACCCATGTTAAGTTCTCTTTTCCAACTGCATAGAGGCTTGGCTTCCCCCCTAAGTTCAACATGCAAAATGTGTATTATATCTTAAAAAAATAAAAAGGAGGAATAAAATAGTGCTAAGTTTTTCAGGCCAAAGAGTCTGTACCACAAGGAAAGGTTCTGGTCTCAGTTACAGCAGAACAAATACAGAGTAAATTCACAAATGTCAGGGGTATTACTCCAGATTTACTCTTGTGTGAATGAGATCAGCACCATCTCACTCACTGAACAGGTACAACGTGAAGGTTCTCTGTTTGCAGTGGGACAGAAGTATGGTCCCCCCATTCAGTCACCTTTTCTGATACATATCACAGGGCTGGCCCATTTCCCTCAGCTCTCGGATCAGTCCACTGAGGATATCCATTTGGTCATTAGCTTGTGCAAGACACTCTTCCAGATCTCGGTTTCCTCGAATCTGAACTCCATCTCCATATTTCAGTTCCTAAAATGAAAACATGTGATGCATAAATCCAAGCTCAATGCTTTTTCTTTTTTTTTTTTTTGTAATAGACAGAGATCTGTTGTACCAGGAGTAACTACAGATAAAAGATGACAGTTTTCACATTTAGGGACCTGTCAGTTTTAACTGGTAATGGATCAATTAATATGAAATAAATGTGGATTAAAAAGTATCATGATCATTTTAAAATCTGACTTTATTTCTGAATTCTTTGTTCATATTTTAAAAACAATAATTATTAATATTATTACTTTAATTTTCCCACTAATGTAACTTGCAAGTACTATAGGTACAAACCCAAACTTTCCAAAAAATAAGGTTCCACAAACTTTAGGTTTCCTTAGAAAATACTATACCCAAGTATGGATTTTTCTCACAATAAAAAATGCTTCCATATTTGCTCCCAATGATTGTATTTCCCACCTTCCTGTAGTTAAAATAATCGTCAATCTATTGACAGTCTCAGTCAATGTCAGAACAGCCACCGATTTCAGAGCTGAGAAGTTATCCCAGAAGCCAAGTGCTAAAGCCCTTACATGGCAGGGTTGTCTTGTACTTTTTAGCTTTCTGCTAAACATTATACCCGATTCACACCAGAGAGCACCTGGGGTGCTGGGAATCATGGTCACAGCCTCTCTCCCTATAGAATGCAGTATGCATTCCCTCTGAATGGAGCCAGCTATCCTGACCAGGGATGGAGCAGCAGCAAAGCTATGGCAGCCCTACTTCTGTTCCTTCCAGGCACTGCACAAAGGCCAGCATGACTGTCTGTGCCACCTCACAAAGCCAGACTACACACATCCTCTGCAGACATGGTCATCTCTGCCAGTACTACTTCAGTACTCAGAGAGGAAAAGCCTGACAGACTTTGCTTCTTGGTTCCAAAAGAATAAAAATTAGTGTACTTACTTGAATAGAAGATGACCCTGACTATAAGACAACCCCCTAATAACCATACTCTATATGTGGAAAATTTATAAATTTATTATTTTCCAGGTTTAGAATCTAATCACTGGAGGTTTGTCTTGAATTCTGCCTCCTTCCAACTGCTACAGCAGGGAAAATAAAATCTGAAGGGGCAGGCAGCCCTTTGATCTCAGATTCCCCACAACTTTTTCCCTTAGCAGCCCCCTTCCCCTTCTCCTTACAGTCAGACACTGTTCTCCCTATGCACATAGAAGTGAGGAGGAAATCTGAAAACAATAACCTTGAAATTAAATATGGCTGTTTAATTAAACATGGCTAACAATTTGCATATAGTACTCATGTACTTAGCTCATCCAGAATTGATGTTATCTTTTTTTGAAACTGCTGCAAGTTTTAAGCCAGGGACTCCATAAACACACTGTAGGGCAGCACTTTGGTACCTACTTATATGTAGAGCAAACTATGCATGATATTAGTCCAAAGCCAAAGTCTCATGATTTATCACACAGTTCATTGGGCTGAACCCCACCAGAGTCAACAGCATTACAAGCCATGGTGAAGCCACAGCTCAGCACTTCTCAGTATGTGTGCATACTCCACATACCCCCCACAGAGGACCCATATGCTAATTAGCCCCCACTGGAGGGTGGAACCAGGTGTTCTTGTTATAAGTCTGGGGATGCTCCAAAAATTTGCATGCAGATGATGCACAGGGCAACCTGGGCCAGCTTAACCTCATGGAGGGCAGGGCCACATTAATCATATGTGACAGGCTGAGAAAGGAGGCAACAGAGGGATTCTGGGTGAAATGGGTGCAATGTGGTGGCTCACCATGATTTGAAAAAGAGTCAGCAATGAGGGGGACTGCACTTAATGGGCACTATTCAGATGGGCTGGATTAACCTATTTTTGTGGTAGGTTCCCATCAGTGTATTTGCCCAATATGGGTCATATGTTTTAAAACTATGCTCAGTGTTGGTTGCATTTAATTAGCTTCATATTTGGTTTCATTATTGAGCACATGCTGCTTTCAGCAGCAGTTTAATGATAAACAGTGTCCTCAGTGACATTTCCTTGTATGGAATTATAAAGACAGGGCATTTTCCCTCTGTACCAATTGGGGGAAAAACCCTTGTCTTATATACAAGTAAATGCAGTAAACAGCACAACACATGACACTGAGCTGGAATCAATGATTTCCTTGTTTTAATGCTGCTGAAATATATGGTTTCATGTACTAAAAGAAGCAATATTTACTCTGGAAGAGACATTTACATAAAACTTGCACATATGAATAACAATTCAGGAAAGGAAACAAATGGCTGACCCACAGAGATCATTCATTCCCAGAGCTCACAGAAGGTTTTAACATTTCCTTTCAATAACAGCAGCTGCAAAAGCTGTGCACCTAACTCAGATCTCAGTGCTTCATGACATACTCGGCACCCTAAGCTCCCTTTAAGCTTCAATGGGAATTCAAGGTGCTTTGCTCTTGACAGGACTGAATGTAATTCCTTCATTGTAAATCCAAAATAATTCCATGAAAGACCACGGACCAAGCCTGGATCTAGAGTGCTGTAGTTTCCAAGTAAAACTGGACTCAATGGCTGCATTTAGACAAGCTTGGATATGTAGTATGTGGCACCACAGACTCATCTGTGCACCGCCCAAAACCAGACCCTGGCTGGCTGGAGCCACACTCTGGCTGCCAGCCAGGCTTCCTTTCATGGCTGCAGCTCCAGGAGGTCTTCAGGACTTCAGATAAGGATACTGGGGACAGCACAGTTGCTGGCCCCAGCCTCCTCTACCCTACCCAGGGTAACCTGCTGTGCACCACAGCATGTGTGATATGGGCATTCTCCAGGGAAAAAGGCATGCGGCTGCTACTTGTCCCTGGGGAAATAAATGTCCACACTCATCTGGACGTGCCCAATACGTTTGAGAAGCAGCACTTAAAGAATGCTTATTTTAGTTTCATATGCCCGTATCAATCATTAAAAACACATAAAAGAGATTCAGCAGGATTTTTCTGAGCGATTCAAGTTCATGGCAGCTGCAGCTCAGAAAAGTCTCACACAATAAATTTTGGAGGAATATATAGTGGCAATACCATTATTAATAATGACAACTTGCATTGGCTACGGCCTTAATCTAAAACTAAAAATTAGAACTAGTGGAATTTGACTGCAATCAAGACAAAGAAAAGTCTCTTTCCTTAACCAGACAATCTGGATATTCTGAATTTTTCAAATGGCTCTGCTGAAAATTCAACTGCAAATGAAAGCAGAGGATCTCACAAGGCCATTCCAGCCCAATAAATGAAAGGTAAGCTTGCCCTTACAAATCATATGAAGGGAATCAATATGAAAAGAAAAAGATGGGGTTTTTTTCAGAATTTGAGTTAACGTTGTGAAAGGGATGGTATACCATTCCCTATAACATTAATATTCATACACAAGAAGCATAATACAAGGGGACTCACAGGTTGTACTATGAGCTCTGCACGCATCAGGCAATCCGAACAATTATGCAAAAGGTCCTGAATGGTGTTCTGACGTCTGGACATTGTGCCGGTGCCATTTTGCCTGGAGGAAAAAAAATACGAGCAACAGTGAAGTGTGGGATTAACCAAGCATCAGTTTAAAAAGATTTACAGGAGTACATGCTCCAAACAAGTTAAGAAGAATTGTATGAAATAATAAATATAGTCCAGCTTCATAAAGACCAATGCGTTTCTTGCCCCTCCTATTTTATTCTTCAGTGAAGCTACAATGCATCATATCATAAGAAATTGTGGGAACAGATATAAATTTTATAAGCACACGCATATGGCTGTTTCACCAGAGACTTGAGCAGAAACAAGCAGCTTGTGCTGGAAAAAAGAGAAAGTTTTGATGGCAGCACAAATAGTCTTGACAATACCAGAGGCACTTATTCAAAGTATGCAAGAGTAACAGTGAATTGTTCCTCTGAAATCCAGGATAAAATATAGCCTGTGTCTTGTACGCTACTCTGAGCCTGGTTCTGAATTCTGTGTTTGGGAATTGAACCTTCTACAAATGATCATATGGAACAGCATACTCTTAGCTCTAGAAGTATTACTGGAATTTTTGCAACAGCGAGCCGAAGTGAGTCAAGTATCCTTGACATCTGAAGCTAGTACAGTCACTCATGAGGCAAATCAAGAATGGTGAAGGTGACTCAGTGAATGTCTCTGTTCTACCAAGTAACAAAAGACAACTTTCAAGGCTCTAACCTTGTATGAAAATAAGGAAACCCAAGTTAGGTGGCCGGATCAAAGTGGAGATGCCCTGCTGAGCATTAGCTGAGCGCTGAGTAGCATCTACTATATTTTCCCTTTCTCCCACAGATCCTTCCATCAGAGGGTACACATCAGAGGGTACAAGATTGCTTCATCAGTGTTCGTCCATGCTGGGATTCAGCCACCAGAGTGAGCCAGAGCTAGCTGAATTTGGGCGAAGTCCTTCAAGCTGAGAACCACTCCTAACTATCTGAGTCAAAGCCCTTAGACAAGCACAGACAATTTCCAGACTCATTTACCTAAAACACACATTAACCACTGGTAGGAGACACAAGAAAATGTATAAACTTCCCAGCCTCACCCAGTTCAGTGTATTGTGCTCACAGTATGTCACATTTTCCCATTCCAAATCACTAAACGCCCAGATCTTTAAGATAAGTTGTCCCACTCATGCCACAAAGGCCACTCATGTGACCATGCAACTCTGCAGTTTTTGAAATCAATGGGAATCCTTCTGTTGCCTTCAGTGGACTTTGACCAGGACCTATAATAAAATATAGGCCCAAATTCTTCCCAGCATTTGGGCTGATCAACAAATGCAGTTAAATTTGTAAGGATCAATGTGTAGGGAAACCTTTACGTGAAAGAGTTTATGTAGAAATTCCTGTGCTACGTCTGCCTCCCTGGAGCAGGCAAAGGGGACCTGATTGGGCAAAGAGATACAATCTCCCTGTGCCCTGCCAATCTGCAGCTGCAATGGTAGCTACTTTCGATCACTGGCATTCAAAATCATTTAGGACATCCTAATTTGGAAACTTGTAGCTTATTCAAGGGGGCGCAGCCTGAAGTAAAACAGCCAGGAGTGGAGAAGCACAAAAAAGATCTAAAGCTGACTCTGGACACACCTCGTTCCCAAGCTGCTTCTGCACTCTTTGGCTGCAACAAAGGAATGGATACTGACCGTGTTGTGCACTCCTGCATATTTTGAAACCAGACTAAAGAAAACAATGTTGAAAAGCTAACTGTTACAAGCTGGAGTTTAACCCAGCCCTCACAGCACCCTCCTTTTCTATACCCATAACATTATGTGGGCTGAGCTGTTGTCTTTGGACCCATAGGCACCTGACATCAAAGATGACTTTCCACCCATAATTATTCACCCTCATAAAAAGTCAAACACAAAAATGGAATGATTTCTTTCAACAAGCTTTGTTTTTGAGTAATTTCTCTTACTAGCTTGTGAAAGCAGTATTTCCCTCCAAGAGTAAAACGCCTTAAAAGCATGAGTAAGGAACCTGCTCTGGCCCTGGTGTGCATCAGCATAGCTCCATTGACTTCAGTTGCACTCTACTGACTTCAAAGTGCCAAAATGATCCACACTAATAGAGGTGAGGCCCAAAGAATGCATAAAAATTTAAAAGGCTCCTTTGTATCACATGCAGGACTTTAAGAATCACAGAAAAATAATATCCTTTCCACATAAACCAGCTACTGAACTAAGGTAGATGACAAAACAAATACAAGTCCATGGAGTTCTCTCTCCCATGTATTTACTGGCATGTACTGATCAAGGAAGACATCCCTGTATCTAGATCATAAGCCCCTACCCAAATGTAGATAGATGCCTTTCTGTATGATATGGGGTTGTCTGTTGTAGCTGTGTTGGTCTAAAGACATTGGCAGACAACATTCTTCGGGTAAATGTGATATCTTTATTAGAGCAACTAAATAGTTGGAAAAATGTTCTTTGCAAGCTTTCAGGCTCAAACACCGTTCTTCAGGCATAGGGAGAGTCTGCTGATGTTATGTGTTCTCTATATGGTATACTGGCTTCTTTTCCACCATGGAGAACACATAACACCAGCAGACTCTCCCTATGCCTGAAGAAGGAAGGGTGTTTGAGCCTGAAAGCTTGCAAGGAACAATTTTTCCCAATTATTTAGTTGGTCTAATAAAATATATCACATTTACACAAAGAACCTTGCCTTTCTGTATGATACGCTTTAGTAAAATGCAAATTATTGGGCTCAGCAGAGCAAAGAAAGAGTGTAATGCAATGAAGTATATACAGGAGGTCAGACTAGATGTTCTAATGGTCCCCTCTGCTCTTTAACTCAATGAATTTATGGAAAGGTTCTGCATATCACTAGACTGATGGTTAGTACTGGATCCTATATTGGTACGATGCTGTAGTTCCATTAAGTCCAGGGAATTAGACTGACATTGGAAGAGGATTAACTCGAACAAAGAGATATTGATGCTCAAGAAGAGTGTAAGTTCACTTTCTAAAAAATGTATGAATGCATAATTATACTCTGTACTAATGGAACACCTGCACTCACCTATATTGATACATAAAAACCACCACAATGGAGACTGCCAGTTCTATGAGCTAACAACGGGAACAAATTTGGAATAAATACAAAATTTAAAACCAAAGACAGTAGAAGACAGTTTAGATTTGGATTATGCAGAGCTCTTAAGAAAACTCAGGAAGTGCAAATACAGAAATGGAAAAAAAAAGAAAAGCTTAACATTAATTGAAAGATAAAAGAACTATCAGAGACTGAAAGGAAGAGAAAAAAAAGAACATAAGACTCCTCTGGACATGTAATTGGGTTAAGGGAGCACTGTTGATGGAAGATAGATATCCATTTTCATGTATATTTTAGGGCAGTGGTTCTCAACCTTTTTTTGTACCAGGACTCATTTGTAAAAATTGATGGCCAGTCCCAACCCAATGTCCCTCATTCCTGGCCTGCTGTCCCCAGGCCCCAGCCCACCAGTGGATGGGGCATGGGGGGCCCCAAGCAGCCCTTTGCAGGCTGGAACTCTGCCAGCCCACAAGGGAGAAGCTATGCTTTCCCATGTTTTTTTCCTTTAAAGGAAAATCCATTTATTAAAGTTTGTTGGTCCAGTTTTAAAGTTTGTTCACAACCCTTTTATATATGCCGGTGATCCACTTTTGGGTCATCACCCACAGGTTGAGAATGCTGTTTTAGAGGTTTAGATGCATCTTTAAATGCTAAATTTGTTATCTGATAAGTTGGATTTGTGAATAAAGTTAAAAAACACCACAATAGCACAAAACCAATTCAACTTTCTATTTATTTATGTAGTGTGTGTTGTGCGCGCGCACGCGTGTGCACGTGCATGCACATGCGCACATAAAATATGTATATGTGTATGTATAATGTGTTCTTCTCTGTCATAATAATGAGGGAAACTATATGATCTTGGCCACTATGAGAGGCAGCATATACATATTGCCCATATAACCACCCTTCTACTTAGTTTAGAAGAACCTGCAATTTATACAATCTCCACTTAGGCAGAGATGGAAAAAATAGCAGAGGTCAAGCCTTTTCTCAGCGTTACAACATTAACATATATTCATTCTTATTAAATCTATGCATTTAGGGGATGATTCACAACTATTACTCCAGTTTTATGTAAGTGTAAATTAATTAAAGCCCACAGAATTATAATGGCATAAAAAGAATAACTCAATGGAAAATCAGAATCTAGGTCTGGAATATGTTTAATCACCTTCTGAGGTCTTACACTAGAATATTTATTTTAAAAGAAACTCATGACTTTCCAGCAGGGTGGGTACCATGTTTGAGCATTCAATTATTCTGTACCCATCTAAACAACAGAGCTGCTTTTGATGCTTGGGAGATGAAGCTTTTAATAAATAGCCTGGAATCCTCTACTTCTCAGGAGGCCCATCCTCCTCCATCCCAAGAGGAACAGCAGGAGTGACCAAGCCATAGTCTCTTCAAGTTCTGTTCCTTGTATATGGAAGGCTCATATTTTCTCCATGCATTCAGATGAAACAGTTTGTTCCTCTGCTACACTGCTCCTCCATTCTTCCAGGAAGAACAAGATGGAGGTGCCAGAAAATCACTGTCGTAAGCAGCCTTTGTATAGGATGAGCAAGGACGAAAGATTTCTCCACAGCGTCCCACCCTTGCCTGAGGGTTGATCACTACCAACGTGAATCTTAAGATTTTATAACCAAGTTTTCGCATGAGCCTGAAGAGCACCTCACACAGTGGAGCCCAATCCCATAACAATGAATGTTAAATGATAACAATTATGTCCACAGCTCTCAAGGGTGGAAAACAAGGAAGCAGTGTTGTCCCCATTTTTAAAATGCAACAACACAGAAACTCCCAAGGCCACACAATGAATCAGTGTCAGAACTGAGATAAAAGTAAGTCTCTAGGACACAATGCATGTCATTAAAATTTTCTAACAGGAGGAAGTAGCCTAAAGAGGTCTTAAAGCATGTTTTTTTACAAACTGAATTATCTTCTGGAAGTACTTGATCTTTGAGCCTCAACTTCTGGCTAAGGTGCTGTGATGCAGGACTCAATGGATGAGCAAACAGTTATACAGTTCTTCTGCACTGCCAGGATACCTGCAGCTCTTAAAAACCTGCATGTCCTCAGTGTAAATTAAGGACGTCTAAGAGCTGCTCTGAGTGCTGTAAAGTGTTAACAGATCTCAAAGGGCTGTTATACCAGCCAAGGCATCAATGTAGCTACAGTTCAGCCAAATCTCTACTACACAATGGCAGCTCCACAACTCCTTTATACCCACAGAACAAAAAAATGTGGATGCATTAGGGCCAAAGATTTGGCCTAGATTTAAGGGGGAACACACCAGAAAGATAGAATTAGTAGAAAAGGTAAACATTTGCTCCAGAGAAACACATTTTCCTCTTCTAAAATGTAAAGTAAAAAACTATATTTATCTCCGGCTCAAAATATCAACCAATTCCCATCTCTAAGGCCACACCTCAAAAACCCCCTCATATTCTCACCCCCACAAACTTGTTTGAACATGCAACAGATTCATCAAGGGAATACTTGATATTCTCAGTCTGCATTAGTTAAAACACAAAACAAAACCCTGAACTGGATTTCAAACTCCAGGACCAAATGCTGCATACACCATTATTAAAAGACTACTAAAATACTGTATTTACTTCATGCTACTTATGTTCCTGACACTGGACAGATATGCTCACAACAAACATTAGCAAAAGTCAGGAACTAGATGTCATGAACTCTACATATGTATAGGAAAATCCAACAAAATAGAGGTATGTGTAAATAGGTAGCTATATGCCTATCCATGCCATTGAAATAGATGTCACCTAAAATTAAAATACTAGAAAACAAGGCTGTTTTCCCTAGAAGGTGAATGACAGTAGCAAAGTAACATATTCAGAAGTGGAACAGAATTTCACTTCTGTAACTACCAATTTTTGCATATTAAGTCCTCAAATGAGAAGGCTTAATACCCGCTTAGAAATAAGGAACATCCTCAATTCAAAAGAAATTGAGGGGACCAGTGTATCTTGGAAGGGGGGTGAAGGGTGAACTTCTGGTATTTTTCAGGACTGGCCCTTAATTCTGTCATGGAGAAAGAATAGAAACTAGAGAGGGAAAGTCAATGTGGCACTGAAGTCAATGGCAAATCTCACACCAACTTTAGTGGTATCAAGACTGGCCTTCAGTCTTGCAGACCTTAACTCATGCAAAGCTCCACCAGTTTTGTGGGAGTGTTTTATGAATGAAATCTGCAGAGTTAATCAGTAGGAACAACAATACCTTTTTTAAAAAGCTCTATTTGCTGGTTGTATTATACTTCACTAGTATTTACCCAGATAAAGCTCTCTCCCATTTTTTAAGTCTAGGATAGCTTGTTGTTGGGACCAAAGGTGCTAGTTTAGTAAGCAGATGTAGAAATATACCTCCTTTAGAGATCCACCTCTTGAAAGTGGATTCCTTTCCCTTCATAGGAAAGATTTTATTCTTTCAAATCCAGCTTGTAAGGGAAGCATTGTTACCCATGCTCCTCTAAAAAGGCCAGTTATTATAGACACAGTCCAGTTTTCCTACTTTCCACACTACTTCAGTGCCTGCTTTGCTGCAGCTTTTACTATATTTTGCTGGAACAGGTTTCTTCTTTCCTGATGCAAATACAGTAATTCATTATGCTAGTTTGTGGCGCACTTGGCAAGACAGCTGTTTTCTTTTATTTCTATTTTCTCTCTTGCTCTCTTTTTTTTTTTGCTACTCTCTAACAACTCTGTGCTATAAAGGGACAGCAATCAGTATCAGTGCAAAGGAGACATGTGGCTCCTCCTCCTATTGTTCAGGACCCTGGGAAGTATGGCCTGGACAAAAGAAAATTTGAAACTTGCTTTCCTTATTTGTAGTAGTATTGAAGTGATATTGTAGTCATGCAGGTCCAAGGAATATGTAAGAGAAGGATTTTTTGTGGGGATGATATCTTTCCTTGGACCAAGAGTATACAGCTGGTCCAATAGGAGATACCACTACCCAAAATCCTTGCTGCACTTATTACCTGGACCATCACAACTACAACATCATTCCAACTGTATGCAGTTGGTTCAATAAAAGATAATCGCTCAAAAAAGTCATTGCCTCATTCCTGTTTTGACCAGCTGTGGATAGTTAGTCCAGGGCCTCCATGTGAATTTCCTGCTGCCTTGCAACTGGCAGCTTGTGGAAGCTGGAGTCAACTTCAGCTAGTACATGAATTTGGATTTACGGCCAAGTCTCAGGTGCCTGACAATTTGGATTGACAGATAACATTGCCTAACTTGCCACTGTCTCTTCCCCCTTCCCTTATTGTATCCTGGATTTTACCAATATAAGCAAAGCCCTAACTAAGCAACTGATAGCTGCACTGGGAGTTTACCGGTGGTATGATTCACTGTCAAACAAAGTATCTGTACTCAGAGTTCCCAGGAGATCAGAAGCTGGGAATGTTGCAAAAGCAGCTTGCTCAGCCTTAGGGTAGGGAGCGCCTGTGAGTAATATGCAGCTCAGTGTGAACAACTTTGGCAGAATACACCCCCAAGGGAGCAGGAAGGAGTCCCAAATGGAACCTGACTGCATTTATGATTAAGGTACAGTAGCGTTAGTCTTTAAGAAGAAAAAAAAGAGGGGTTTTGTCATGTCAGCATTTCTAAGTTTTGGCATAAAAGCTGCCAATGTGAATGCAGTTTATACAAATCTATTAAAGAGTTTATCATGGCCCTGATCCTGCCCACTCACTACATACACAATCCTCACTGATAGCAACAGAAATCCTGTACACAGTGCACATTACTTCCTAGTTCTACAGCAATAGAAGTATAATTTATGTGCATTTTAGATGAATTCTAACTAAAAGAATCATTGATTTAATGAAATACCAACGCTTCAACTATACTCCCTAGTGCATAGGAAAGATATTTAATGTTTAAAAAAAGAACTATTTAAAACCTACTGAACAATCACCTCCTGTCTTTATATTATACATTTCCTACACTCCTGAAGTGCTGTTGGAATGTCTAGATGGTGGGACCAGAATTATGGAAATAAGGTTCCGTGAGGAGACCTCCTGATGAAGTCAAGAGGCATTTTTAGTGCAAACCCCAGGTAGGAATAGGCCCTATCAATAAAAAAAAATAAAAAAGAAAGCAATGATATGCCCTTTAGGATAAATGAAAGGATGTTAAGACAAGGTTACTAATATTAAAGACGCCAGGCTAAGTTCATCTTGAAATAGTTTGCCTACTTATATTATTAGTAAAATTTAAGAAAACAAAACACAAACAAAAAATTGAAGGAGTCTAGATTATAAAGGAATAGATTCTCTACTCGTAGATCAAGAAAACCTGAAAAGGAATTGCAATGAAGCCGATGTAATTACACTAGGTAAAACCTGTGAAGGTCAATTTGCATGTATAACTTCAGATGAAAGTGTAAGGCATTTGCAGTAGGATCTTATTGGCAGAACAGACACTTAAAAAAACCCCATACCTCAGCTTTTGGTCTTGGAATTAAGGGCATTTATAGATGTGCTCCAGGAGTAGGGGGTGTTCTAATTAAAGCACCCGGAGCGTCATATGTATCTGCATCCCCATGCTGAAAAATGGCAGCAGGGGTGCTTTAACTAAAGCTTGTTGAATGAGCTTTTAGTTAAAGTGCCCCCACTGCCACTTTTCAGCACAGGGACGCTGATACACAAGACGCCAGAGTCTGCTGGAGTGCGGTAATTACCACACTCCAGCAGACTCAATTAATGGAGTCTAAATACATATAGGCACCCTATACATATATGTACTGCATCAAGGAATCCCAAGTGCCTGTTGACGTTATATGTCCCTAGTGCAATATTTGATTGTTGCCTATATATACAGTAATTGAGATTTGAAACATGAATAGGTATTATAAAGTATTTTATTACTATAGATGATTTCAAAATAATATAGCAGTATGGACTAACAGTTATTCATCACAACCTATACAGAGAAGCCTCAAAATAAATAAACTAAGAACTGGAAGTCTGAGCACGAGTCACAGGAACCAGACAATGCATAGCTTTGTTTATTGTTGCATTGCCCTCTCTCAAAGGATATGCACCTGAGCAGAGTTGTAAGTGCAGGCTGTGCAATCTCTTTTCACTTCCCTTTTATGGATTTACTTGATTTAACATTTAACAGTTGTATGTTCTTGTTTGATGTA
The DNA here is from genome assembly GCF_052110815.1 of Crocodylus siamensis. Taxonomy (NCBI): domain Eukaryota; kingdom Metazoa; phylum Chordata; order Crocodylia; family Crocodylidae; genus Crocodylus; species Crocodylus siamensis. Next base: position 128,082,796 of record NC_143397.1, on the reverse strand, counting down.
TATGTGTACTTATGGTGTGCCTGAGCTGGAATAAAAAAGCACTGGCAATACAATGGGAAGTTAAAGTGCTGGATTTGTTATAGATGGTTCAACACTGGTGCAGGCAGCACCAATGCACAATCAAAATAAATTCTTCCTGCTATTTTTCACTGAAGGTAATCATTAATCAGAGGAATTAGGTGAAAACACCTTTTGCATATACTCTGACAACAGCACTTAGTTTTTTCTTTAAACATGGGCCACATATCATACTCCATAACACTTCTGAACATACACCGGTATCAGTGAGAGCAGAATTTCGTTGTTAACCCTGAGCTGGAGTCAGAATTCCCTCCTCCCTGTGGAATCTACTCATCTGGAATGTTACAGAATCAGGACTTTAAGTTACAAAGGCTGACAGAGATAAGAAAGACATGCATGAGCAAATAAAACCTATTCAACCTGGTCTGCACTAGATTTATTCTTTAAAATTTTAAGTGCTTAACTATAATGCTTAGTGATGTGATTTTTTTTCTTTTACTGGCATACTGACAAGCAGTAGGAGTCCTTAGTACAGTTATATACTGGTATATGGCACTTTGTATCAGTAAAGTTTATTTTGCTTTACAAAATCAGAATGAGCTATATTGTTAATGCTATTTTATACCAGGATAAACACATCTACACATTCTTCTGCTTTTTAACCCTGCCATCTTGCATCTATCCATCTAGTATGTAACTCCATCAGAGAAACTGAATAGGGAGTTAAGAAGCGATCTAAGCAGCAATTAAACAATCCCATAGTTGCACTCTGGAGGCTAAGAAAAATTAGCTTTCTTAGGACAAAAAAAGACTGCAAGCTCTACTGTATCAAAATACTGTCTAACGTTTATTTAAATCAGTGTCGGCTTAAACCTAGTTTGCAGCAGTATCAATAAACCAAACTTGTTTATAAATTAATTCTTCTAAAGGACCACCTCCACTTATGCCAAGGGCCAGCCATCAATGGAGCAGGAGTGACTACAAGAGATTTATGTTAAAAATCTACAGAGAGATGACATTTAACTCCGTAGTAACATTTCTACAGAGAATTTGAAGAGTGAGGAAACGCAGATGAAAAGTGGAACCACACACTTTTCACAAAGGGTTCTGTACTGCAAGATGCACAACAAAGTGGAGCTGGATTTGGAAAAAGTAAAGCTGGGGGTTCAAGACAGACTCCAAGCCAGCCCTGGAGAAGCTGCTTGCCAGGGTTTAATGCTGAAGGAACCTGATGGAAAGCAAAGAGCAAAAGTGACTGTCTGCTCTCTGCCCGCTCACCCACACAGACGCCATTACAGGACAGCCTCAGGTGCTTATATTATGGGAGGTGAAAACATTACTTCTGCTGGCTCTCAGCCCTCCAGCCAGCTAACACTCACTGGCACAACATTAAAAAGCTCCCCCTCCACCTAACCAGTAAATCCAAAACACAAGGCAACTGGCCCTTCCCAGGGCACTAAAAAAATAAACTAAAAATCCCTCCTGTGCTGCAGGGTTGGGGAAAAAAGAGAGACCTATCTTTTTCTTTCACTTCTTTTATTCCATCAAGAGACAGCTTGGGGCTGCGGCTTCTCTCTGCAGCCCAGGGAGCTTTGCTTAGCCCCGACAAGTGCCACTTTGGGGAAATGCAATACCTTTTCTTAGACCAAGTCAACAAGCTGGAAAACTCTTCTTCCAACTATGTCGCACACAGCACACAAATGCCCTTTTGGCGGGGGGGTGGGGGGGATACATCTCTTTGACGGGGCTCTGCCCTTTTAACCAGTCTATGTGGGCTGAACTTCTGCTCTGTTCTGGGTAGAGCCCGGTTTGGTGGGCCCAACCTGTCTCTTCTGTTACAGGTACAGACCAGTTTCCGATCGCTTGTACCTGTAAAAGTCTCCTGTCTGTCTCTGGCCTTTGAGTTGGTCTCATCACAGGTACCCCAAGACCCTTGTCTGCCTATGTCCCTTCTCGGACCAACCCGGCTGCAACCTGCCAGACAAGGGCTTGGGGGCTTTGTAATGACAGGAGCGGGAAGCAGCCGAGATGTCCACTCGGAGGGGCAGCATCTGAACGGTAAGAAATGAGGGTGGGAAGGGAATCGCGCCGCGCCTGTCGGAGCTGCCAGGGCGCAGGGAAGAAGGACGAGGGCACGGACAGGAGGGGAGGGGAAAGGGTGGGGGGCATCCTGCTTGCTGCCCCTGCCCGCAGAGCTGGGCCAGGCCAGGGCCAGGCGGGGGCGCCTACCCGTATCCGTCCATGCCTATATCCCCTCCGTAGCTCTTGTAGTAGTAGGTCTTGTGGGTGTGCGTGTGCCCCCCGCCGCCGCCGCCGCCGCCCACCACATGGGAGCTGAGCTCGTAGCGCACGTCCGTGCCCGAGTCGGCCCGCGCCATCCTGCCCAGCGTACTGAGCCGCGGCTGCGACCCGCCGTTCACGCTCATGGTTCCCGCGGTCACCGGCCAGGCTGCAGCTCCGTCTCCTCCCGCGGGCTGAGGAAAGGCGAGGCCACACCTTCGGGGCGCCGCTTTAAAGTCCCCGCGAGACCCGCCCGCGCCCGCCCCGCGCCTCGCCTGCTGCGCGGGCCGCGCCCTTCGGACAGGCCTCACGGGCACCGCTGTGTAGTGGGCGTTTAAACAGTGTTTAGCAATGTGGGGGGCGAACAGGGGGCTCTAGGTGAATCTGGTCTCTTTTCTATTCACCCAAAGAGCCTCGTCTGCGTGCGGCCTCACACCCACACGGCTCCAACCTGCACCGCTGTAGCAGGGTATAGTGGACATTTTTAAAAATATTCATCAGTGTATAATCAACATTTTTAAAATGTGCATCAATGTATAGTGGACATTTTTAAAAATGTTCATCCGTGTATAACATGAACTGTTCCAAACAGGTATCCAGGTTGTAGCCGTATTGGTCTAGAGGAAAAAAAGCAACCAGGACTTGTGGTAGAGGTGATCTCTTTTGCTTAGACCAACTACATTTTTGCAAAAAAACCCAACGCAATCTTCAATTGCAAGCTTTTTGGCGCAAACACCCTTCTTCGGGCATTGGAGAAAAGACTGTAAGAGGTCTCCTGGGTAGAAATGGAAGTTGATATTTCATAGAAGAGTTGTAGGCATTGGTGACGTGTAGGGGGTGCACGCAGGTGCACGTGCAACCCCTGTGATTGGTGGTGCACTCCTGGCATTGACTGCTGCCACCTTTGCCAGCAGGTGGTCACCAGTCACCACCTCCCTCCCCCGCCAGCACCGGCGGCACCTGCAGGCGGTCACCGAACACCACTGGCTGCCACTGACACTGCTGGCAGCGTCTGCAGGTGGTTGCCACCCTACCCCCCACGGCCAACACTGCCATGGCTGCCTGAGGGAGCTCCCTGCTCACCACCACCAGGCCCTCTCAGAGGTTGAGAGAGGCCCGGGCCACTTCCATTTTTTGAGGCTTCCGGTATATTAAAAGAAATATTAATTCATAGTGCACTACAGGCGGTGTGGCCCGGTAAATGGGCCCGTGAATGAGAGGCCTGGGCCAAATGGTCCTTCTGGCCCCCCCGTGATAGGCCTTGACCACCACTACCACTGTCCGCAGGCAGTCGCCGTGCCCCCCCCAGCTTCTGTGGATACACGTCATTCATGGTTGAAGGTGTGGTAAAATCTGTTTGGAACAGACTCATAGTAGAGACAAGCTCTTTTATTAGACCAACTATATTTTTTCACAACACATTATTTTTAATTGCAAGCTTTCAGGCACAAACACCCTTCATTGGGCTTTGGAGAAAAGTTTGTAAAAGTTCTCGGTAGAAATGAAAGTTCATATTTCATAGGATTTCACAGAGGAGTCAATAGGTGGAATATTCCTCTGGGCACTCAGTTCATAGCTGGTATGGAGCCTCTCATCTCTTGTGAGGTTCTGTGATGATGCAAATTACCTTGAAACAAAGGCAGGGGCAGTCTCAGGGTTCAGGTGATCACAGTCTCTTCCTATGAAATACAAACTTTCATGTCTATTCAGAAGGACTTTCACAATCTTTTCTGCTATGCTTGAAGAAAGGTGCTTGTGCCCGACAGCTTGCAATTAAAGATTTTTTTTTTGCAAAAATGTAGTTGGTCTAATAAAACACATAATTTCTGCCACGAGATCTGATCCCAAATGTAGGATCATTTCTGAGGGGTGTTGGTTGTAACTTGGTTTAAGGGCACAGCCAGACAAGGTTCTTTGGGTAAATCCAGTCTCTTATGACACCAACTCAAATTGCTGGAAAAGTTCTAAAACGACAAAATGCTAAGAAGAATTTTTCCAACCATTGGAGTTGGTCTAATAAAAGATATTTTTTAAGGCATCCAGGTTGTTGCCAACTTGGTCTAGAGGCAAAAGGAATTAGAAGTTGTGGAAGAGGCGTATCTTTTATTAGAGCAACTAGATATTTGCAAACAAATTATTTTATTTATTTGCAAATGTATTATTTTTTGAGGCAGCTAATTGATGCAGCATTATGCCAAACCCAAGTCACTCACAGGGAATCCTTTTAATTGACTTTTGGGTTTGCTGTCAGCACTTTCTTTTGATGGCTTGCCTCAAAATAAAGACATGATTCAACTTTTATGACCCAGTTCTCATTCACTCACTGCCTTAGAGTGAGCAATATAAAGTAAATAATGATATTCATTTGCATGTGTATTAGCATATTTTCCATGTACAATAGTTTTTCAGCAAATATGATAATTTCATATTTAAGACCTGGCAACGCTGCATCCTGGCTGCTGCCCTCTCCCCTCCTGGCACTGGAAGGGGGCATGCAGCCACTGTGCTCGGTGCTGTACTGAAAAGGCAGCAGGAGGGGTGACATGGGGCAACGATGCCAGAGTTTTCAACCCTCCAGAATTGCCCTGGAGTCATTAGCTATACATCTCCAGGAGGCTGCTGAGAGTCACCCAGGAGAGAAAGGATAGGGTATTCATTAAAATAAAGATTAAATCATATCTATTATTATAAATACTAATAGTAATAAATGTATACATTCAACAAGTATCTTTTAATATTATTCTTATTTTCATGAAATAAAATGTTTATTAATACAGTATAAATGTATTAATATCTATTTAATTGCATGACAATAATTGTTAATAATATTAAAGGATACTTGTTGAATCCAATTTATACAGTTCATATATTTCATAGACATTAGGGCTGGAAGGGACCTCTGAAGATCATTGAGTCCAGCCCCCTGCCCAAAGGGCAGGAAGTCAGCTGGGGTCATATGATCCCAGCAAGAGACATAAATGAGGAAATGTAAAAAAAAACTTGCCCAAGGCCGGGATTTCTTAGGGTAATATCTTTTATGGACCAAATGCATAGTTGAGATGCATCTGAAAGCTTGTCAAACAAAGACAATCTTCATCAGGTGTTGATTATGAGCACTGACAGACACACAGCTCCCCATTGTAACTCATGGCACTTGAAGGAAGTACCATGAGTTACAGTGATCCCCCAGACTCAACAGATGTCTGCTTTTGGGTCTGGCAGGTTGGGGGATTCAGCTGCAGTTTGGAGTGGTGGCAAGTCTGCATTTGTTCTCCCCTAGACCTGTCCCTCCCCACTCCCAGCCCCAGCAATGTCTTCAGAATGGAGTCCAGTAGGTTTTTAAAATGTGTGCTTGCCTTCCTGAGGTGAAGCCATTCATGTTGTTATGTTGTGATAAAATCTCCCAGAACAAATTCAAACAGAGTTGGCATCACTAAAGGGTGCCAGGAGTGCTGTAGTTGCTGGACTCAGAATAACTAGTCCCTGCACTGTCTGGGATGGAGGGACTGCAGCCTAGTACCTCCCCAGCAGCAGTGGCAATCCCTCACTTTGAAGTTGATATGGCTCCTTGATGGGTCTTGAGGTGCCTTAAGAGTTCACTCCTTGAGAAGTTCCAGGTCTTTCTGCAGAGGAGTTAGGCTGTAGGCTGGGATTTCTCCTTTTCCTTCCTCCGCTCTCTCTGCTCTGCTTTGAGGGGGAGATGCTTTACCTCAAAATGGGATGCCATTTGGTTGAGGTTGTGGCATCATTGGTGTCAGTTGGCACTGGCAGCCAGCTTCTCCCAAATCTTGTTGTTGGCATCTGTTCTCTTGCATATCTTCAGTGCATCCTTGTGGCATTTCCTCTGGCCACTGTGAAATCAAGCTGTTCTGAAGTTGGGAACTCAAGCACTTGTTCTGGAAGCTGTGTCAGGCATCTGCACACAGGGGAAACAAAGAGGAGGTGGAGATACAGTCCTACTCTGACCACCTTCCTTGTCCAGCAGCAGTGATGTGCAGCCCCAAGAGGGAAGGGCAAACTGCGGCTACCTAAGAAGTGCTTAATTAAGAACTATCCCTTTGGGAAACCTTGTACCTTGCACCTTCATTAACTTCTGACTGGGCTGATGCAGCCCAGGCCCATCCCTGGTGCCATCTGCAGGGTGGGAGGGAGAGAAGAGAGCAGAAGGAAGTTGCAGACTGGGGTCTGCCCAGCCTGAGCTGGAGTGAGAGTGGGTGGATTGGAGCCCCCCCACCTTGCCCCACTCCAAGGCAGGGGGCTCCAATCCATCTGCCCCAGCTTCAGCTCAGGCTGGGCAAACCTGAGCTCACTACTTCCTACCCCTCCCATTCTGCTGACAGCACCAGAGCTGGGGATGGGGAGTGGAGGGGTAGGGGAGACACTACAGACAGGCAGCTCCTCAGTTGAATCACTCTAAAGTGGATCAGCTGGATTTCCCCTATCACCACCCAACAGGGAATGTCTGTTGCATCAGAAGGGGGTCTGTGCATCTCATGGCTGTCTTTCAAAAGTGCTATGAGTTAGACCATCTGTCCGTGCCCTCTATGACTTCTCAGGTTGTAGATTTCTTGGCAGCTGCTCTACAATATAGTCTTTTTTTTTAAATGATAGATGCTAAGGGTGAGTCTATTCTTCACTCAGAACAGTGTGTGCCTATGCTTGTGTGCACACACATGGGCATTTGCCAAAGTCCATAAAGACCTCTGTAAAATACCTGTTAGCTCCTTGATCCTCAGTCCAACCTATGCTTGATACATCAGTGATGAATTAAAGCAGCCGCAGGGGTATTCTGAATTGTGTTGGCTGCTGCAGCTTCCCAGCACAGCGGTTCTCAACCTTTTTAGACTCAAAGCATCCCTCAGCAAATGTCAGATCTTCATTTTCAGTTGACTTTTGACTGCAGAAAAACACTAGAGCAATTCTTTTGATCATTTCAGAAGAAAAGAATTTAAAAAGACCACAACTAGCCTGAATGTTTTTAATACTATGGGTTCCTATTGGAAATCTCTGGGTTTATCTTGTGAATCGTATTTGCACACCTAACAGCTGTAACATTGTGTGATCTGTTCAAAACAAGCAACAGGTCCCTGATAAGCACATTCTGAGACAATACAGAGCACTACGATACAAAGATTAACTGTGGCAGTAGATACAGACTGTAAGAGAACAGATGAATTTTCAGTGGGGCTTTTTTTAAGGAAGCGAGTGACTGCATTTGGCATACATGATTTGTTTTTTTCTAGGCATAAGGAAGGAGTATAGAAAAGCACCATGCTTGAGCAAATAAGAACAAGCAAGTATTTAGGTCTGATGTTTCAGGGACATTCAGGAAGCGGAAAGGAGTGCAGAAAGAAACAAGGCACTTAAAGGGATCAGAGATGCCTGAATTTTATTCCTCTGATATTCCAGTCCCCAATCTTTGAAGCCGATAAAAGGGTTTATTTAAACACAGAAATAGTTCATTATTACATGATTATGCAGAAATTCAAGATTTTCAAATGTTGGTGCATAACTTTAGTCACCTAAATCAGTGTTCAGACATCTAAACAAGAAACCAGTGTTTCAGTCCCAATAACTCCCATTGACTTCAGAAGGAGTGCACAGGTGTAGGTTTGAATAGGTCAGCCCAATGTCCTACATAACGGGAGATATCTGGAGACAGCACTGGAACAGAGGCCACAACTAGATCCAAGTAAAAATATGAGGCAGGGATGGGAGGGAGGGGACTGCTCCAGGCAAAACCTGAGTTGGTGTGAATCAGGATAGCAATGGAGTTTTGCCAATTTAGACCATGCAAGAATGTGACCCATTCATTTTTATAAGTAAATCATAATCTGATCAGTTTGATTGAGAAATCAAAGAAATCAGCCAAATGAAAAACTGTTTCCTGGACAAGCAGTGTGTGCTTTATGGCAGGGAATTCTGCTGCTCATGGTAGTAGCAACACCAAAATTAACAAGAATAGTAAAATGGAAGGAACTGAAACACAAAGTGGTTAATGTTCTATATGTGATTCTAAACAGATACAAGTATTTTTATTCTACAAAACTAACATATTTTTATATGAACTTTTCATTGGGTAGAACTGGGATAGCTAATTAGGTTGATACCAAATCATATAGGTATTCCTTAAAATTTCAGCTACAAGTGGAAAATGTCAGTATCCTACATGGAAACAAAAAAATATATTATTTAGACCTTACTCTGCCATTACTTTAGGCCCAATCTTTTTTGACCAGATCCTGAGATCCTTAAATTCTCTGACAAATATTTTGCTAGAGGAGCAACTAAGCTTACTTAAAGTAAAATATGAGGGCCAGATCCTATTCTATATATTAGTACCCAAGTGTGATCCTATTCAACCTGCATAAATCACTGTAAAAAATGTAACAACCCTACTTTCGTAACATACCATCACCTTAACCTTAGTGGTCTCCAATCTTTTTAAGTAGGAGTGTCACAGGAGCACTGAGGTGCCCTGTTCCTAAGCAGTAGAGAAGGGTAGCTGCCAATCTCCAGGGCAGCTCAGGTGCTGGTTGCTGTGGCAACCAGGTGGGTCATGTGACCAGAAGGGGGCAGGGCTGGGCCTTTATAAACAGCCCAGGCCAGAGCCTAGAGGGCAGTTCCCTTTTGGCAGGGGCAGGGGCAGGGGCAGGGGCAGGGGCAGGGGCAGGGGCAGGGGCAGGGGCAGGGGCAGGGGCAGGGGCAGGGGCAGGGGCAGGGGGGGGCAGGGGCAGGGGGTTGCAGCATGACCACCCAAGTGGCTATGGTATGGTTAGAGCACCAAGGAAGCGTAGACCGTATGTTATAAGCCAGAAGGCTTCTTGTTATGTTGCAGCCATTTGACTCATGGTTTAGTTATCGTAACCGGAGGACCGGGTGAGGCTGTAGGGGCGTGAGGAGGCCTCATGGGATCTCCTCAGCTGCGTGGGGGTTCCCAGTGCCCTGTGTGGGCAACAGAGTGGTGCCTGGGGCGGCACAGCTATTCAGTGCTGAGGCGGCACAGCGGGTAGCCCTGGGTGAATGATAGTGAGAGGCCTGAGCAGGGCAGAGGACCCCGCTCAAGGGGCCAAGCACCACAGTGAAGCCTGTAGGGACTCATGTTGGGCTCCAGGTGTGGGAGCCACATGAGCGGAAGCCTAGGGTGGGTGCTGTAAAGGCGATTAGCCTGGTAAGGGTGACCCAGGGGCTATTTAGGGCCCGGAGAAGGTGCCGAGAAGCTGAAGAGAGGCCCCAGGTGGGGCACGTACAATATAAAACCACCCCAAGGGGGAGGCATGTATTATTGACAGTCACCCCAAGACGGGTGCGGTCTAAAAGGTGTTCCAGTGGGCTTCCGCAGCAATAGGAATCCCAAGGAACCAGAGGGGCCAGGTAAGGCTCAGGCTGCCTGAGCCCAATTGATACAGATAATGAATACAAATAACTAATACAGATTGTGGGCCAAGCCCAGGGGCGCCAGAGAAGGGTGCTGGTTGCGGGCCAAGCCCAGGGGCGCCAGGTAGGGCGCAGAAGGTTAAGGACCGGATAACATCCAGGAAGAGCTGTGAGGCTTGGGGCGTGCTAAAGGGGAGGTAGGAGGCACGCATTGCCCATAAGGCAGGGGTGCATTGAGGCACCCCACTCGGAACGGGGAATAGTATTAGCACGGTGTCCAGGGCGATAAGAGGCAGCCTCCCATATTGAACCTTATAACATCAAAGACATGGCGGGCGAGTAGAGGGTGCTGGATTGCCTGATTGACACAGCAGGGGGTGCTAGTGAGATCACAGCCGCTCCTAGGCCCCACCCATGACAAGGAGATCACCTTTGGTACTTCAACCCAAGATCTACTGTGCGTCACTGCCACCCCCTCACCCCCAGCCGATAAATCTGTGATGAGGGAAGGCAGGGGTGGGGGGCAGATTAAAGCAGAGGGGGAAAAAAATTATTTGGGGGTGCGCCTCCCCAGCAGGTAAGTCCCACCCAGCCGGGGTCCCACTCAAACTTACCCCTGCTCCTGCCTCTGCAGCCCTGCCCCTTACCACAGGGGTCTCAATCTAGCTCCCATCCCTTCCCTCCCCCACAGACTGACAAAATCTAATTGCAAGAGGCTCTGAAATCTACTGGTGGATCAAGATCCACTGCATTGGTGACACATAGTGGGTGCATGCTGGTGCACATGTGCCCCCTGAGTGTGGCAGTGCACGCCCTGTGAAAGATGCTGCCGACACTTCCAGCGGTGCCTATGGGCAGTTGCCGCTCACCACCTGCCCTTCCCCTCCTGACACCGCCACTGCCGGCAGCATCTGTGGGCAGTCTGCGATAGCCTCTGGCAGCGTCTGTGGGTGGTTGCCAACTGCTGGTCGGTGCTTGCCAAAACCGCCAATAGCGCTGCACAAGCTCCCCGCTTACCATCGCCATACTCCCACTGCTAACAGCGCTGCTGCCACCTGCGGAAGCTCACCATGCCCCCAGGCCTCCAGGGGCACGTGGTGTTCATGATTCACTGGTTGGTGACCATATCACATAAAACAACAGGGCCTTTTGCATTAACCAGTTTTCAAGGACTTGAGCAGGATGGAATAGGATCATATTTAGGCACCTAATAGATTAAATAGAATCTGACTCTGCCTGTCTAAGAGGAATAATCCACACAGAAGAGATGAAAATCCACTGATTTCACCACCTCAAGTTTTGATTTAATTTAAAAAAAAAAAAAATATTGGTAGAATTCTTCTACCAAGTCTTTTGCCTCCTAGGGATGAAGCCAGGGGTTGTCATCCTTTTAACAGAGTCCCAAGGGCGACATAGACATCAAGGAATCTACATGAAGAAAAGGGAGTCCTTAGGAAGGTGTAATATTCTCGCTCATACAGCAGGGCTGGTCAGGACAGAGGAGGTGAGCCAGGGCACAATCTCCTCTTCACCCACCCCACCCAGAACAACTTACACCAAAATGATATTAGCAAAGAGTAACCTTTTCTTATTGAATGAGACTACTCAAATGAATCTGACAAGCTAAAGCTGCCTACCTTCCCCCACCACACCTATATTTTATTATATTATAAAAGTGAATGCATGTGACCAGCTGAAATCCTCTAAAACAGGTTGTTAATACCAGCTGCTATCCCATTCTACCATGGGTTTTTTCCTATAGCAATGCATCTTAAGGACATTGTCTCAACAGCCTCTTTCTCTCACTTAAGAAAGGAACAATTACATAAAAATATCATAGCTAAAACAAGTTAATAACCCAATATGTCTGATAAGATGTTTGAGTACTGGCAAATGCAAGTGTGAATGTACTCTCATTATTAAGCTTTATTATTGTTACTTAGATGCACTCAATGTCATGACTTCTTCAAACAGAAGTTTCATCATAAAGTTAAACTTGAAGATGACTTCAAATTTCTTTCTCTTCTGTTTTGTTTTCCTTAAGATTCCCCCAGGTTTGGACATTATAGACAGGTCACTGTGTACCTTGCTAATATATAGTGTATACTCCTATATAGTGTATGCTCCTATGTTATGGTCTCTTTGAGAAATGGCACCACTGGTTAAATTGAGTGGTTTTTATGAAGTGAAGGTGAATCTAGAAGCTTCCACACTCATTTCACTTCTTAAACTGCAGTTTAGACAATCTATGTTACCTTAATATCTCAAAACAAAAATGGGGTGATGCTTGGTTATTTCATAACAGACTTTTGAGCCATGAACTCCCTTCTTCCTGGAGGGTCTGATCATCAGCTGATGTAAGCTACTATAGCCCTTGTACTCCAAAGCCAATGGAGCTGATAAATTTGTCTGGCATTCCTTTAATAACAAAACTGTTGGGCTCAGATAACTTCAGTACTACTTTACTGGGGATTTCTTTATCTCAGACCGACTTACTGATTTCTACTGATTTTGGCCAGGCATATAGCCCCCGGCAGCATAATCCACTTAAAAGCCTAGATATACCACAACCAGTCCTGTGATTAAAAAGGAAGACAACCTAATTCTACTGTGCCTGCAGTTACCACCCCAGAAAGCAGTTCTGATTTAGCACCAAAAGGTCTAGAGAAGTAAACCTCATGCTAGTATTCATGGGCTGCCTTTCTTCAGAACCCATGTATTGGCTCTTCCAGGTAAGCATGCCACCCAACCTGAAATGCTAATGGTACTGATTAATGGAAGAGTAAGTAACTCTTGATATTCAGGAGAAAGTCATTGTGACAATGACATGGTTGTTTCCATATACTGCAGAAAAGGCTCTTGCAAGAAAGGGTGTGGTGAATTGTGTGTCAGTAAAACCTGATTGACTACTCACATGAAGAGTCTCAAATGCCTAGCAAATTTGCTGCAGGTGGAAAAAGCCAACAGAGCTGATTGTTATTTTTCTCATCATTGCAGACAACAATCTGAGTTCAGAGCTGCTTAGTTCAAACAATTTCATCCATGGAAATTGGATGGTGAAGCACAAGGTCCATTATTTTCTATTACATTTGTTTCTTCTTTCTTAAAATTAACATAACGATGTTTCATGAATCAATGATGACACACACACACGTTTGATGGCAGCAAGAGCGGTATAACAAGTACTATATATTCTTACTACTTTTACTATTAAAGTATTTGGCAACTGCCTGTTAATAAATATCGTATAGCAGCTAATTCTCAAGCAGTGATAATTAAAATGAGTCTGTGGTTTGCTGGGCAATACAGTCCACTTTCAATAGATAAACTGTTACAAATCCAGCTTAGATGCTGCCACCCAGCTGAGCTGTTCTCAGAGCAAAACAAGAGGTGGGACAGTGCTGGCTTTAAGTCACCTTTTATATTTTCTTGACAGTAAAGCTGGCTGTAGGCTGCTCTAACTTTCATACCCCCCACCCCTCCCCGCCTGCAGCCCTAAGAGACAAGGGGTCAATAGGACATTACATGCTGTGGGTTTTCCCTAGCTCTGCCCCTAGGTTAGAAATCAAGATATAAGGGTCATTTAAGTTCCATTCCAGTGGCTCAGTGCCTCCTAGGGATTGTCCTGGTTAAGGTGAATCCTCCATTAACTAAGTTAACTAGTCTTAACCTGTCACCTCTTCAGTGCTGCAAAGCAGTTGGATTATCCTGGTGTATCAGGATCACAGTATTTTTTTTTTTATTACTGCCATAATTAATACCGCATTTCTCATTTGTTTGAAAGAGGGAGTAACATATTAAGGCAGATTTCATTCTTTAAGGGCAGTTTACTATAGCCTGCATTTTTACAAACCAAACTTAAAAAGAATTTGCTTGATTAGGTTTATTTATTTGTTTGTTTTCCTCCATTCTTCATTGGTATAAAAAGACTGCACACGGTATAGTGCAATGGAGAATCAGATCCAATGTGCATTGAAGAAAGATGATAAATTCACAGTGCACCAGTTCCTCCAAACAGCTCGCAATGTTGTCAATTGCTCCTTTCTCTTTAATTTGCACATCAAAGGATTGCTACTTTCCTAATGGATAAAGAAGAAGATAAGGGTGAGGTCCTTTACTTATCACAACAGAGGATGGGAGGTGCCACCTTTTTTCCCAATCTGTGCGGCTGCTGGGTGCCAGTCTGCCTTGTAGAATAATGTAGGGAAGTCCAAGGGCTTCCCTAAATTACGCCAAATTTAATATCTGCCTTCACTCCCCCTGACAGGATAGTATGCCAATTAGATGTTGCTAGAGTTCTATGCACCTTCATGCCCATATCACCACGATCACTGTATCCTTTGCTCTTTGGGAAACCGTATAGGTGACATTGAGCTCTACAACCACCTCTATAGAGTTTTCCCCACTATGACAGTCTCTGGATGCCTAGCTAAGAGACTTTTTTTAAAGGTGCCTTGGGCTTTATCAGAGGCTAATCTGGCCTGCAAAAGATTTCAAATAATCTTTTTCACAAAGACCCATAAGAAGGTACTTCAGTTATAGTAGGATATAAACTACAAATCGGGAAAATGATAAAACAAAGCCTAATGTCCGAGTTTAAAGTTAGCCCTACTCTACCATTCAAAAGAACCACAGTAGTCAGAAGGAAACTTTAAAAATGTCAAGCTCTTGGACCCTGTATATTAAAAGTTTTTCTATCTTGAACAAGATACTGCCATTTCTTAAAACTAACAGTATCTGCTTCATGCTGGATTTACTGTGGTTGTGAGTGATAACAACTGCAAGGAAGGTAGAAGAGATCACAAAAAATGCTATGATAATTAAAAGCATGGAGACTAGTTCTGCTATCGTGACCATATTCCAAAGCGTACCTAAATTTCACCCACAGTTTCCATTGAATATAGTTCTGTTCTTTGCCCACAGCACAAAATTATGTAAACGTGGTATAAACATTTCATCGTTAAACAGCTGCTGCATTTCAGTTTCCTCCCCAAATACAGATGCACGTCACTGGAAGAGAATAATTCCCATTTCCTTTTCCTTTATCCTTCCCATTCACTGCCCTATCAGATTTTCTAAGTATAATAAAAGACTAGAGGTTAGGATTTAATAGCCGCGCTACCTGATTTCTCTTCACATCTCAGCCTTTTCTAGATGCATCTCTGAGTATCTGAAGCATCTTCCTCTATGTCAGCAGGAAGAGCAGGACTGAGAAATCAATGCAGACACAGAAGAAGATGGGATGAAATTGAACATCCTTTATGTTCATCCCCATAGTTCTGTTCTTCTGAATTAGATAGTTTCAGGAAATGGTCATCTCCTTCCATTTGCAATGCACCAGATTGCTCCAGAGAGTGTGACTAACAACACTAAGGTACTTGATTAGGATAAAAACCAATAAACAGTATTGACTTTATGGGGAACAAAGAAAAAAACAGAACAATTTCATTCTTACACTTGGTTGCTCAAAGTAAGGGGGAACATCTCAGTTTTATTTCTACCATGTCCTGAGCTTGGAAAATGACCAGAGAACAAGTGACTTGGTAGGATACAAAGTCATGTTCATGTAACAATACTTCCCTGCATCTGCTTGATTAAACTAAATGTTCTGAAGTACAGGGAGGAAAAAGCAGTTAGAAAGTGGAGGAGTATTCAGCTAACTCTCTTGTTAATATGCGATAGACAGCAATTAACTTTGGAGATGTGCACCTTGCTTGATGGCCCCTTGGCATGTTAGCCCCTTGCTAAGCGTAAACTGACATTCCTTTCTTATATGTATATCTATGGTCTATAATTTACACATCAATTAAAAACACAAAGGCCTTTCTGAAAGAAATACCACTAGCTACAGGTAATCTTACTTTGACTTTTAAAAGAAATTTTAATAATACAGAATATCTATCATCTTCTGTACCACACACATAATTAAAGTCTAGAACTATAAAGTGCATCATATCTAATATAGAATGTAGGCCAAAATCTAAGTGGTTTTGACATTGAGCAAATTCTGCCATTGTTTGAGTGCACAGTAGAACTGATTTTAATGGGAGATTTGCACATCACTAAGAACAGACTTTAACCCTTTTGTTTATAAAACACATTGTTTACCATTCTAGTATATGCATCATGCATATAAACGGACAAAAATCTGCCATCAGAAACAATAATCTACCTACAGTTGTGTAGGTGTCTATGGTGTTTTTAAAATATGTCAGAACATCAGGTTCCTGCCAGAGGTGGTTTAGATTCTAAAATAAGATGTAAACATGAGTGGGCCTAGAGTGAGAGCAGGACTGAATTAAGTTGTGCACATTCTGAGGATGTGACATGGGCCCTTCTCAAGTCATGACAACAGCAAAATCTCAGCTTTCTTTTTTGCAGTTATGCTTTTTGCCCTTTTTGGTTGTACAGGGCAGCTTGCAAACATGAACCACATGTAGCTGATGTGGCACTGTCTACCTGAGTCTGAAGACAGCCTGACAGATTAGCTCTGAAAGCAGCGATATGACCCATGCATGGATTGTTAGTGCTGTTGATTTGCAGGTCCTCAAGAGATTGTCTAGAAAATGGCTTTCACGGCAGCTGTGTATATGTGGCAGGGGCCAAATATACCTTCTTCCAGATTGCTTCAAGTAGGCTGTGTGCTGTATCTTGAAGAGAGATCTAGTCTGCCCAAAAAGCAGGTGACTCATGTGGGTCACTGCTGAAATTGCCAGCTCAGTGAGAGACAGCAACACAGGAGGTAGGGACTGGGGGGAGCCCCATTTGAGGTGTACCTAGACCCCCATTTTCCATTGATTCAGCCCTAGAAGGCAGCTACCATTGTCCTGCAGAAATTCAATCCACTTAAATGAGAGCTAATCAATTTGGCTGGGGAAACCAACAGATGATCTTTGATCTGGCCAATGTCCCTTCTGTTCTGGGGCCATGATTTCATGACTGAGGTTAAAGTCAGGCTAGATTTGCATCTTATAGACTAGCAGAGTATGTATATCACAAGTCTTTGTGGGCTGAAGTTCACTTCATCAGATGCTGTGAAAGGACGTGTACAAAGCAATGTATAAGGACGGAGAAGTTTGAATACAAAAGGCAGAAAGGAGGTGGAGGGATGGCGGGGGGGCAATGCTAGGAGAGGCAAACAACAACAACCAAATCCATATAAACAAAGGAGTCACAAAAGCTAATCCAGGTAATGAGATGAGAATCCACTATCCCTGTTTAAACGATAGTTAGGACAATCCAGGTTATGGATGATTTCTTGTTCCACAATTTTCTGTTCAAATTGTTTTTTTAAAAACTTATCTGCCTAAGAACACCCACTCTCATGTCAGCAAGAGACTGTTCAGGAAGGTTAAAGTGTTCTGCCACAGGCCTGCATGTCTTTCTGCAGCTGATGTCAGATTGGTGTTCACTCATTCTTTCATGTAGACTTACCTAAAGTTAAAAGTCTAAGGATACCACTGGATTCTTTCCCACTTTGATATAGCTATATGGATGTTACTGAAAGCAGAATTCAGCTGCTATATTTACCAGCTGCACAAATGTAATCCAGTTTGATTTGAGGGCATTAAGCTAAATTCATTTTGCACTATGGCTAAATAAGCTGGTATCCTGTCAGCAACTGGATGAAAGGCTCCCATGACTGTGTTAACTAAATGCATTCTGTCTAGCAATCCAACATGTTGGAAATACTGCATTTTCCTTTCTCCTCTCTTTTCCTTCTCAGCTGCTCCTTCATCCTGGCTCCAGCTTAGGACCCTACCTGTCCTAGAATGTGCTCCTCTGTGAACTCAGTGACATACAGGCAGTTTGTTTAGCTATAAAGATGTGTCTCCATTTCTCTGCAGTGGTGTGCACAGGAACAAGATTTCATCATTGAGCAGTTCCAAAACAGTGGCCCACATAATGTGCTATACCACTTGCTTTTAATGGACCAAATTTTACACCAGCTAACAGAAGTGAATACAAAAGTTTCATCCACTCATACCATGCTGGTGTAAAGCAATATCAGTGCAAGTCATGGCTAGGATTAAATCACAATGCTGCTAGCTGCATAAAAAAAGACCCTTTATTGCAGTCTCTAGCACTGTTTTTGCAGTCCCAGCAAAAAAAAAAGGGAAGGGAAAAGGGAATGATGACCTGCTACTAGTGGAGTCCATAGATCACTCCCCTTGGGATTCTGTTTTTAATTATAACTGCCTAAGAAACTATCCCTCAGGCTCATAACAACATCCCTATGAGCATTTCTTTGTGTTTTGGAATAAGTCTAATTGCATCAAATAGCAAACATGTAAGAAAAAAACCTTCCAAAGAAATACCCTCATGATGCAAAGAATTTATGACATAAAACATCAATATTTTGTTCCGATTTTCAAAATATGGGTGCCCATATTAAGCATACAATACAAAATACATAATTCTCAGAGTGCTCAGCACCCACAGAGCTCACTGAAGTCCGTGGGAGCTGCAGGTGTGTAGCAACCTAGAAACCTGAGCCACAAGCATGTAAGTGCCTAAATGTGGGTTTACCGGCCAAATGTTGGTAACCCAAATTTGAAAACCTGGCTTTTGTGTTTAAGGCCAGAAATAAATCTGGGGCTGGAAAAATATAACTATAGTACTAGTTGCTTGGGGCAAATTTAGGATCTCTTAGCAGGGGGAGAGGGGAAGGTAACACAACATAAACTGGACATTGGCTCAGCTATGAGATCAGGAGTCCTCCAGAAAGCACCACTGATGGGCACCTTGAAAATACTGAGGAAGGGGATAACATTCTAAACTCACTGATGCTTGGGTCTAAATCCAATCTAAATTAATTATTGTGTCCCGTTGGTGGGTACAACAGCCACTAATGATAGCTTCCTACTATCCAGGATACATTTTCTTTTAATTTGATCCTGTCATACAAGAAATACACTCAAGTCATACAACTGGAACTTGGAAAATGTAGGGTCAGTTCTCAGTTTTGCCACAGACTTGTGTGTCTTTTAACAAATCACTTAATTTCTGTAATTTGCAAACAGGGCATATCCACTTTCCCTACTTCATAAATGCTCATTGCTTAGACACTAGAGTGACAGAGGTTATACTTCTCTTAGGATTTTTAGACTGCCACTCATCATCAAACAGAAAGAATTTTGAGTCCTAATGCAATCACAGAATTATGATATAATTGGGGGTATGGAGACATGGTGAGATAATTCACATGACTGGAGTACAGTCATAGAAAGGTATAGCTTATTCAGGAAGGATAGGCAGGGGAAAAAAGGAGGTGTCACTCTATATATAAAGGGTATGTACATATGTTCAGAGGAGCAGTATGAAGTGGAAGGCAGGCCTGTTGAAAGCCTGTGGGTAAAGTTCAGAGGGGAGAGCAGCAGGAAAGATGTCATGGTGGGCATCTGCTATGTGCTTTCAAATACAGAGGAGGAGGCAGACAAGGTCTTCTTTAAACAGGATTTGGTTCTTATTGGGGACTTTAATAATTGGGACATCTGTTGAGAGGGAAACACAGCTCTGCACAAGCAAGTTCCTGAAGTATGTTGGGGATCCTTTCTTATTCAGAGGGTCGAGATGCTAACAAGGGGGAAAGCTCTTGACTTATTGCCCAAAAACAGGGAGGAACTGACTGAGAATGTGAAGGTGGAAGGTAATTTGGGTAACAGTGATCATAAAACAATAAAAATTCAGGATCCTAAAGGGAGGAAGAAGGGAGAGCTCCAGAATAAGGACTTCAGAAAAGCAGACTTTAACAAACTCAGGGACCTGGCAGGCAGAATCTCTTTGGAGGCAAGTCCAGGAGACCTGGCTCTACTTTAAATAGGCTCTTTTAAGGGTACAGTAGCAAGCTATTCCAATGAGATGGAAGAAAAGAACCAGCCTGGCTAGACAATGATCTCTTCAAGGACTTGAAATGCAAAAAAAAAGAAAATTCCTATAAAAAGTGGAAACTGGGTCATAGTACTGGGCAAGAGTAGGAAGACCAAAGCACAATTCAAGATGCAGTTGGCAAGGGACATAAAAGACAATAAAAAGGGAGTCCATAGGCCTGGGTAGGAATAGACCCATCCTGAAAATCAATGCATAGCTGGCTGTATGGGTGGTGTCACCAGTAAGGGTTCAGTTTGTTTGACCATGAGATGTTGTTCCAAGAAGTAGGATTGTTAGGAAGAGGTGGGATTTGATAGCAGCCTTTAGCTACCTGAAGGTGGGTTTCAAAGAGGATGGAGCTAGGCTGTTCTCAGTGGTGGCAGATAGCAAAACAAAGAGCAATGGTCTCAAGTTGCAGCAGGGGAGGTTTAAGTTGTATATTTAGGCAAAACTTTCACACTAAGAGGGTGGTGAAGCACTGGTACAGGTTACTTAGAGAGGTGGTGGAATCTCCATTCTTGGAGATTTTTAAGACCCAGGTAGACAGAGCCCTGACTGGAATGATTGAGTTGGGGCTGGTCCTGCTTTGAGCAGGGGGTTGGACTAGATGACCTCCTAAGGTCCCTTCCAGCCCTAATTTTCTATGATTCTATGAAATACAATCTAGCCAGAAGTACTGTAAGGTGGATACATAACTTGTTGAGTCATCAGACTCCATGAGTAGTCCTCAATGGCTCAATGTCTAGTTGAGAGGAGGTATCAAGTGGGATTCCCCAGGGGTCTGTCCTGAGTCTGATACGATTCAACATCTCAATTATTTGGATGATAGGATTGAGCACATGCTTAACAAATTTGCAGATAACACCAGGTTGGGTGGAATTGGGATACTCTGGAGGGCAGAACTAAGATCCAGAATGACCTGGACAAACTGGAGAAATTGTCTGCAGTCTATGAAATGAGAGTCAGCAAGGACAAGTGCAAAGTCCTGCACTTGGGACAGAATATCTGTATGCATAAATACAGACTAGGGAATGAGTGACTAGGTTGAGGAGGACCTGGGGATTATGGTGGACTATAAACTGAATAGGAGCCAACGGCATGCTCTTGTTGGGGAAAAAAAAAGCCAACAGCATCCTAGGCTGTATTAACAGTAAGATCACTTCCAAATTAAGGAAAGAGATTTTTCTACTATATTCAGCACTGCTGAGGCCTCAACTGAAAGACTGTGCCCAATTCTGGACCCAACACTTCAAGGACGATGTGGACAGTTTGGAAAGTCCAGTGCAGGGCAATAAAAAATTATCAGATGCCTGGGAGACAAGACTTAAGAGGAAATGCTGAAAGAACTAGAGTTATTAAGCCTGGAGAAGAGAAGACCAAGGAGGGATTTGCTAACAGTCTTCAACTACCTGAAGTGTGATTATAGAGAGGATGGAGGCTGGGTTTTTCCTATATGGTTGTGGTGACAGGACTACAAGCAATGGCCTCAAGCTACAGCAGGGGAAATTTAGGCTGGAGACTAGGAGGAATTTTTTGCTTGTGAGGGTTGTCATGCACTGGAAAAGGCTACCTAGATAAGCTATAGAATGTCCATCCTTGGAAACTTTCAAAAGCAGGTTGGACAGACACTTGGACGGGAAGGTTTAATTAGGGATGATCCTGCCTTAAGTTGGGGGCTGGACTAGATGACCTTGTAAGGTCCCCTCCAGCCCTACTTTTCTATGATCCTAGCATATAAATTGCCTTCCACAGAAATCAGTAGTGATAGCAGAGTCTCCTGGTAGACTTCATGGAAACTCTGGCACTACTTTTGAGGAAAGGTTTTAGATTTTTGTTTTTTTTCTTAGCTATTTTATTAGTTTTGACTTTCTTGTTGGTTGGCAGGATTTAAGGGAAGAAAGGGAGAGTTAGTGTTGTGAGTTTAATTTTTATAGCAGAAAGGTATTTTTTGAAGAGGTAGTTTTTTAACTCCTGTGTCAGGTCAAGATGTTCTGAATGTGGTTGCACAACTCTATGATAAAACCATGGCCCCAGTAGCACTCTTAGTATCACTAGCAATGGTGGGCCTGTTCTGATGGTGGGGAATTTCCTGAGCAACAGAACCCAATTTTAATCAGTTCATAGACTTGTCCTCACCTGCATGCAGATTCTCCCCTCCTCAGCAGCACTTTTGTCAGAGATGCATTTGATGCAAACACACAGGCATGTGTGCACATCTCAGTGCCAAACTTGCAGAAAAGTCAAAACCCAATTATTTTTATATCCTGCCTTACTGCTTTCCAAATTCTCTGTGCAGTTTTTTAAAAGAAGACCACTGTGATTTGTCTGCCAAATAGGCCAATGGATTTGGCCATATTTTAACAAAGGAAAAAACCCCCTCCAAAACCAAAAACTTTGCTCCTCCCTTCTGATCACCTTTTCTTATTAAAAATATCGTAATATTCCTGCTTTCCCTCTTTCTCTCTTCTTTCAGCAGGCTCCCCCAAACACATACCCAAACACAAAAGCTTGTGTTCAGTGTTCAGTTTGCATGGAGACAGAGAGAGATCCACTTCTGTGTAATATTTTTAATAAGAATTGTCCTTTGAAGAGCTTGTTGTAACATGAATTTTATGATTTTTGCAGAGGCAAACAATTTTCCATTTGGCATGCAAAACTTACTCTGCTAGGACTACAGGCATTAATGAGTCACATCTATTTAATACTTATAAAGTGCCCTACCCCAAGGAGTGTCTTGGATTCTCTGTTTTTCCTCCTCCCTGTCTCTCTCATAGCCCTTAATTGTCTTTCACTACCATGCTTTGAGAAATCCCTCTCGAATTCATGAGTACTATAATTAGACATTCAGTCTGGCCAATAGAATGGAAGTGGCTTCATAATTATTACTGCTGTTATAACAAAATAAGATTACCTGATTACACTCTAGTACTGTTTCAAAGCAAGTTCAAAGCACCAGGTGCAAAAGAGGGAGTGTTATCTCCCATTCTCAAGGAATGCCAGCTTCAGTCAGGGTGCCAACAGATTTATGGCATGAGCTTTGCTTTAATTAGGTTCTGGGTATGTCTTTTCATATTGATAAACAGCAGGGCAGTCCCTAGGCTCTGCAGTTTTAAATATTATGTGCAGGCTCTTTTCTGCGAAGAATTCAGAATAGTTCAGAATCTGAGATTTCTGAACCCCAATATAACTAACTAACAAAAAGAAAAAGAGAAAAGCTACTGCCTTCTTCCACTACCCCCCCCTAAAAAAAATCATCTTTGTAAATCCTTCAAGTAGAATAATTGAATCCCATGAACATTGTTTATACACTGGCACTTAACAAAGGTACCTGGAGAATATTCAGGATACCTGGAAAATACTCTACAAAAAAGGTGATTATACCCCATAGGATCGGGTGCTAAAATACCCTGCATGAAACCCTGGCCCCACTGAGTGTGTCTACACATGCCATTAATGGGCAGCAATAAACTGCAGAGCTTATTGTTTCTGGGAAGTTCCTGGATGCACAATTTACATATGTGCCCTGAACACATCACATGAGACCGATCACAGCACCCCCAGCTGCCAGTCAGGGGATCAGCCTGCCAACCAGAAGATGCTCTGATTAGGTTCAATATGCTAGGCAGCAGGCAGCCCCCGCATTGAAGCCCTCTCCTGCTCCAGCCAGCTACCTCAGTGTCTACACATGCACTGCTACATATGAAAAAAACTCTGCAGCAGGATAGGACCTGTAAATACAAATGCTGTCAAGTTTATTAGTTTCAATGGCTCTAATAGGAGCACACATGTAGATGCTGAGACGTTTACTGCCCAGTTAATTAGACAGATGCACAGTAAAAGTCTCATGTCGATAGACGCACTGTGGTCAAAACTGCCATTGACTTCAGTGGAACCAACATTTCACTCCATACAGTTTTGTTTAGAAGACAGATTTTCTGTTTCATTTAAGTCTTCTTGACAGCTCTGCAAGGAGGGAGACTTTTGAATATGTCTTCTATCAATCTGTACTATACCTATTTAATACCAGTGTATCTACCACTATATAAGTGTGCCTCAGAGGTCTCTATAGTCTAGTCCAGATACAGATGGAACAGTTGACACGTTGAAGTCGTAACAGTTCATGGGATGAACATAAAAGTTTGAAATAATACAGATGCTGGTCATATAAGTAAACAGATACATATGTTGAGAGAGGTCTAGAAATATTTCCCAGGCTGGTACTGAAAAAGAAAGGGCTGTGAAAAGGTAGCTTGTACATCTCACAGGAAAGGTGATGCCTTAAACCATGATGATTTCAGTCTAAAGTTGTTTTCTATTTTGTATAGATTCAAGGAGAAAATTATCTTAATATCACTCAAACATTTCTACTTTTTGTGTATTAACATTCCCTGCACAGAAGGCTAAACTCTGCCCTTTGAAAGTTTCGTGCAACATTCAAGATTTTCAAGGAGAGTGACACTTTCAACACAAAGCATTTTGACTCCAAATTAATTACCGTGTTTAGAATGTAATTTTGGGTGTAGCTGGGGTGCCATGAGAGACATGGCTTTGAGTAACTACTTCCTGAGAAGGCAAATTGGAATTGAATTAATATTTTGGTAGCAGAATACAGGTACTCCTTACTTAACGTTGTCCCAGTTAATGTTATTTTGTTATTACACTGCTTATCTATTAGAGAACATGCTCATTTATAATGTTGTTTGGCTGCCGCCTGCTAGTAGGTAACTACTATGACATATTTGAATTCGCTTAACATGGTTCACTTAAACTGCTGTAGGTTATTTCACTTAAAGTCTGTTTCACTTAAAGTTGCATTTTTCAAGAAGGTAATTATGACATTAAGCAAGGAGTAGCTGTATGTATTTCAACCTTGTATTCCCAGCATTGGGGTTTATTTGACCAAAACATCCCAAAGGCTTGTTGCTGTTACTTATATTACAACAGCACCTTAAGGTGCTTCGAGATCAGGGGCCCACTACACTGCACCAACACAGTAAAAGGCAGATCTTGATCCAAAAATATTACATTCTATAGAGACAGACAGACAGACATAAGGATGTGACATAAGGATATGCCCATTTTACAGATGGACTATCTGTGGCAACAACAGATTCAGTGACTTGTCCAAAATCACACAGGAAGCTTGCAGCAGATCCAGGACCTGAGCCCAGATCTCCCAAATCCCATGTCTAAACCATAAAAATCAAAGATACAAGCCTTTTTTGTTGCATTTTTTAAATAAACCATGCATGTTGTATTCCTCAGTTTCCATAGTTCAAATGCCCCAGCCAAACTGGGTTACTGTGTCATTAATGCTGGCTGAACACTTCATCCTTATTCTGAGTTTGCTTACCTTGAAGAGACATAGGTACAACTCTCCTTCCTGCCTCTTCTCCTCTCAAAAAAAGAGGTACCACTGAAACTCTGAAAAAGCAATGACTTTTCCTGCCTCAACCATTCAATATAGCTCCACACTCAGACAATCAGATTCTTGGGCAGGTACATGTAATTTGGATAGACTTTAACCCTCAGCAAAGCAACAGTGACATTGGACATCAGTAGAAAGGAAAACATCTGTCCCCATACTGTCCTGTACACATGGTGCATGGTTATTTTTATTAGCTACTTCGCTGTAGTGGCGTGCTATAACAGGGGAGTGTGCTGCTACAGCAAAGTAACAGTGCTATAACATGTCACTACAGCTACGTCACATCATATGTAGATGCGCCCTAAGAGTATGAGCCAACCACTTCACAGCTTTAAAAGCGATGGAGCATGCATTAATTGTTCAGGTGTAACTGCTGTATGTGCCCGCTCCTATGTTGCAGTAAGTGTTATTTTCACCATGTTTCACACAAGGGTAAGCTGCCCTAGCTGAAAGTAATCATTACTTAGTACTTCAGGGTTCCCATTTACTAGGTAGAAACCAACCATGATTTGAGGGCAATTTCTGTGACCAGGTTTCACAACAGTTTCCACCATTCTGGCAGCAAAAGAGATGTGGCACAGGTCTACCCAAAAAGGCTATATGTCCATTTGCCAGAGCCCACTGAAAAGCAGCTTTGCTTCTCTTTTCACCCCCCATGGGCCACGGCAGGGGTTTGACAGGGCAGGAACAACTAAGGATCCTGCATCCAATTGCAAATATCAAGGGTGTGGACTGATATCCCACAGCTGGGGCTTGGCCAGGACCCCTCAGGACACTCTCTGGACCCCTCTGACCTCTGTTAATAGTGTGGCTGGAGCTTTATTAGCCACAAGGGTCCAGGACTGCCAATCCAAAAAGTTCATTTCCATTCCCCAAAATGGCCAAATGCCAATTTCCACTAGCTAAAGAAAAATGCACAACTTGCTTTCTCAAAGGTCAGCACATCTTTGTAGGTCAGAATTACAGGTGTATTTTAAACTCCTCTGCCTGCCAGACTGAGCTAGTTTCTAAATCCTCCATCCTGCATTCAGTGTACAAAGAAGTAGCTAATCCAGGCACTGGAGCAGAGTATCCCTCATAAGGGTAGCACTTCCTAGTTAAAAGCCAAGGCACAGAGCATCATCTTGCCCAAGACACTATTAAATCATTCTAGAGAGCGTCCCAAACTTACCAGGACAAAAAAACATTTATAAAAAATCATATGTTTCAGTCAATTAAATATGTATTAAACAACCATTTGTAGACAATAAAGTATACAATATAGATACAACCTTTTTCCAGTTTTTTTCTTTTTTTTTCCTCACTTGTTAGAATAACTCTTTGTTTTAGTCACCATTTCTCTCATTTGCACCACACGCATCAGGCAGGCTGTTATCATGTTTGAAGAACTGAATGGTTTGGTTAATTGGTGTTTGGATAATCAACTACTGTAATTTCAAAAGGAAAAGGTCAGTGTCAAAGTGTTATTTTGGACCATGGACCATAAAATAAATAAGTCAGGAACTGAACCTGAAACTACCAGAGTCTCAATGAAAAGTGCAGGACTGGTCTATAATTCTGGGTAACTGGCAGCAAAACTGTGTCTCCCAATCCAGAGCAGTAGTAATATGCTACCTGATCGCAGCAGAAGAGATGGGGGAAAAAATCACAGCACAAAGACATACCACACATCTCTGATGCCAAGGAATACTGAATTTGTTCTTTGTACAAGTTCAAACATTGCACAAAGAACAAGTTCTTGACTCTGCACAGGTAAAAGAATGCATGCAAGCAGACAAGTATTTGGAGTGGAGGCCATGGGTTTCCTTATATGCTCTTGCACTAGTGGTTCTTAAAAATGTTAAACGAATGACTGCTTCCATACAATGTGTCTTTTCAGCTTGCAATTAATAAAGGATCTGCTGGATGATCAGATCATGGCTGACTCTGCAAGACAATGTTACAAACATTCCCATGTACTTGGTCTTCTCAGAAAATAAAAGGTAAGATGGGGACATGGACACAAGCCAGAGATCTTCCTCGTGCTCCCACTGCAGGATGTTCCCTCTGCATCCTGAGTTATAGACAGATACCTTAAAGACACAGCATTGCTTTGTATCTGATACTTCAGCTATAGTAGGTGTACCTGTCTCCTATTGATTTTTACATGAGGTGTGACCAATTCCTTGACTGTGCCCAGATGTTCTCAGGCAGCTCTGAGAGCTGGGAACTGGCTCTTTTTTTATGCTGGCATGAAGATCAAAGTGGCAGACATATCTTCCTGCAACAAGCATGGCATGAAAAAATAGAGTCCATCTTTTGCAATCCTTCAAATTCAGCCCAGTTTGACAGTGCCTTGGAGGGGCTAGCCTCCAGACATTGGCTAGCATCAGCTTAAATTCTTATGCTCACCTTGCTTCTATAACTGGTGGATCTTTATGTACTGACACACAACCATCCAGTTATTTAGTGGCTCTCTGTCTGCAGTGCATTCTGGGAGATAGTCAAGCTACCTATAGGCATAGAGAATATATATATTTAAAGTCTGTGGAATATGCATTTAATAGTGAGATGGGTTTGTTGAGACCCAAAGAAGTGTTGTCAACTTAGTGAAGGATTAGAGGCTTAGGTCAGGAGCTATATTTTTGTGTCAAAGTCCAGATCCATCAATTTACTTACTTCATATAGGAGGATCCACATTATGGTCTCTTATTAGACTACATGACTTCAAGGAAATTAAATATAGGAAGGCCCACCTTCATTCTGAAGTATTTCAGACTGGATGCAAAGAATGCCTGTTTACAACATCTGCGCCTCAACTTCTACACTCAAAAACAAGCTTTTCTTCTTCCCAATTGTGTATCATTTGTAGACAAGGAGTATATTTACTGTTATTGATTGCCTTAAAAGTCAGGGAATTCCCCCCCTTAGCAGTTCAACATTTACACAATCAGCCCAAGACAGAGCTGGCATTCATGCATTCAGTCATTCATTAAAAGAAAAGAGTATTCAGAACATTCAAAGTAAAGAGTTTTAAACTGAATTCAACATAAAGGAATACAAGTAGATATCCACAACATCTTCCTAACTCCTCTCCCCAACAGATGAACTTCCTGTACCTTTATCAGAATTTTCTAATCTACAGCTTACATATGTGTCAACCAAACAGCAATAAATAGTTCCCTGATGGCACATGGGATGGCCACCAACACACTCCTTGCTAAGGATTTTGGGATGCTAGCCAACCCAAGCTAGGGACAGACATTCAAAAAGCCTGATCCTGAATTGATTCAACCTTTGCAGGTTAGTCTAACCTGGCTAGGCTGAACCAGTTTCCAACCATACAGACAGTCTCTCTGGCCTGAGGAAACTCAGGCACATGTCTGCAGTAGCTCAGAATAGAAGCTAGGGTGTGCTAGAGCAGCCCTGCCTTTCCTTCGAGTGCTGAGCTGAGTGGGGTGTAGCCAATCCTCACCAGGAGGCTCTGATTAGGGAGGGGTGTAAACCCCCACCCTGCCTGCACCATCCAGGCTTTTCCTCACTTGCTGCTCAAGTGGTGAGGGTGTCACCAGCCTGCAGATTCAGGGTGGCACTCTGAGGCAAGGGGTGCTGTGTGGAGTGCATGCATCTGTTGATGATACAGAGCTTTTCACTCTCCCTCCCTGCTTTGGTATACTGTCTGCAGCAAACTGACAGGGAAGCAAGCCGGGGTGGGGGGGGAGGACTTTATCACCCCTATCTCAGTGTTTATTGCCCTATTAAGACAACAAAGAGACATTACCAGCTACCTGTTGATTCAGCACAGACCCAGCATGTGGTCTTCTGGCTAATACACAGACACCTTCTCAGTAAGGCAGAGGGGAGGGGGGAATTTGTGCTTAGTAGAGAGTGGTGGTGGAGGGTGGGGGGGAGCAAACAGCTGTTCTCAGACTGTTTCCAAGGAAGGACATTAAGCTACCTGTTGATAAGCTCCAAAAAACCTGTCTGCTTTGAGCATCTCCCAACAGCATGACTGTAGTCAGCATGCAGTCTGGTAGCTAATGCGGAGGTGTCTGTGTAAGGCAGAGGGAATAATCCCTGCTTAGCCAAGGGAAGCCAGACAGGTGCAGAGAGGAGGGGCTAGCCCTGCTGTGGAGCAGAGAGCCCTGCCCAGCCCAGAAAGCATTCTGGGATGCTGCAGGTGTCTGGTTTATCTTAAACCAGCAAGGGGTTTGGGACAGACATTGTACAAACCAACTGGAGTCAAATCAGTTAAGTCTGATACTGCATTCAGCCAGGTTTATCTCAAACTAGTCTGAGCCATTTTTAAACTGGATTATATGCACTGAACATGTTTACAGATTTAAACCAGTTTCTGATCACTTAAACTGGTTTATGTGTAATGTCTGTCCCCTAAGGAGCAGGGGACCTGGCCATGAACTCCCTCTGCACCACGCAGCACAGACAAAGGCATGTGGGAGCTGGGAGTGCAAGCAGGTAGGTTCATCCTGCACTCTGGGAGTCCTAAAAGATATTGCACTGCTCTAAAGCACATGCCTCCAGCTGTTCTGTGCTGCTTGGGGTGAGGCAACTGTGCATCACCCTCCACACAGGGCGGAGGTACTAACCACAAGAGTGTTGACAGCTACTTAGTAGAAAGCCATGGGCCAAATGCACCCTTCCTGTATTCTGCATCTTCAGGGATGCATGTGCTGCAATGCATCTTTCCTGTTTAGGATGAAGTCAGTGTTTACTCTATTGTTTGTCCTATACAGGTCTGTATCCATACACAATGGTTTCAACAGAGTTGACTTGCTGATACTACTCACAGAGTAATGCTAACTGTGTATATTCAACACTAGTAAGAGAGCTGAGGCTCAGCCAGGAAGGTAGATGCAAAAAAAGCCTTTATAAAAAGAAGAAAAAATGGAGGGTATGGTGAGCAAACCCAGCATACAGAGGAACTGAAAAAGTGGCTTAGACAAGCTCTTTGTCAAGCCCAGTATCCACTATGAAGTAGTGGCCTGGGCTGCATGCTTCAGAATGGCAAGCATGGCTGTATATTTTTCTCCTAGGTACCAATGTGTTAGTGCAATCTGGAATAAAAAGGCACTGGTGTTTCCAGAAAGGAAAAAGAATACTTTTCCTTTTCTTGTATTTGCTACTGTAAAGCTAGCTGAAACAAACATTGCCAGCCCAGCAGCCCAGAGAAGCCTGAATTCTTTGGATCCAAATGTTAGGCAACCACGTGGGACATTTTGAGATTAAAAGGCTGCACCTGCAAACCTTTGTTTACTCCAGTGCTGTCCCTTTACACCTGGCTTGCTCCTAATACATTTCACTCCAAGGCTTGGCTCTGACTGTCTTTTGGAGCCAGTGCCATTACCATCCCTTCAGCCAGCACTTTGTTTTCCCAGGGCTGAACACAGCCATCTTGACAGCTTCACAATAAGCAACCTCAACTAAATCAAATATCTCAAGGACAAGCCATCTCCTACTGAGTCTTCATAAAGCCACACAGGAACAGAGTCTTTAAAGGGACACACCTTTATCCTGGGGAACAGCAGCAAGCTCCCCTCTGTCATCTTTTGTAGAGCTTTCAGCTCCTACACAGCTGACTTTCTCATCTGGGTGTGGAAAGAAAGGAGTTTCCACCCTCCCAGTCCTTCCCTCTAAATTGCATTAAAGCCATTTACTTGCTGGTGCAGGTTGCAGCATGCACCTTGGCTGGTTGCTTTCTTTTGTTCCATAAGCAAGTCCTTTAAAGGAACTGGCAGTCAATGAGGCAAAGAACGTGAGATAGTTTTTTTATGGAACTGCTGCACTGAAATAATAGTATAAAGACTAAAATGAAAATAACCCCAGTTGCAACATGTGTGGAGGAAACAGTACTCCCCTCAGTGAGAGACAGCCTCCTTTCCACATTTTAGACATGAGGAAGTATCTACATTCCTTCCCTTCCCCAGGCTCATTTTCCATGTGAGAGCAGGAACTCCACCACTAAGTTGCAAAAGAATGAAAGAAAATACATAAAGTGCCCTGTTCCCACCTGTCTCTCCTTCCATTACTCAACCCTCTTGAAAAATGACTTGACAGTCAAATAACAGCAGGCTGGGTATGGCAGGAAACACCTATAGCATGGCAAGATGCAGTTGATAGCAGCACATGTACCCTGTAGTAGACAGGGCCAACAGAGGCATGACGCCACTGAAAAGGCAGAGGGAGCTCTACAAAGCTTTTTAATTTAAAGACAACCAACTTACAGGGGTTCAGGGCCCTGGGAATATGTTTACTGCAGGACATTGAGACCAGTGGAAATCCTGGTCCCTGAAATATTGTGCAGCCTTAAGGTGACTACAAGCTCTGTGCACAAGATATTATAGGATGATTTTACAGGAAGCGCAATATTAAAAGAAACACATGTGAGAGCCATAATAATAATCAAGGCATGGCAGCTTCCCCAAGAAGATGATGCGTTGTGACAAAGAGAACAAGGAGAGAAAGGAAGCAGGCATGAGATTAGACTGGTTTACCGCTCACAATCCCCATCTCCCAGCCACACAATGTGTCTACTGAACTATGGACCCAGTGGTGAACAAAGCAACCCATCTTTGCTCTCAGGGAAGCACCACAGGTGGATGAAGGTGTCCAGACCCAGGACATCAAGGAAGCTGTATGTTGCTTGTGTGCTAACTGCCTGTATTCTAGTGAGTAACATGACACGAGTCCACAGCTCCTCCTACACATTTAGCTAAAGCTCTCCTGACAAAGCAAGTGTTGCATCCTAGCTCCATCTCAGACCATTTTCTTTTCTGGTTTCAGGACTCCAAAGGTTGGGAGTCTTTCAAGACAGAAGGAACTAAGGGCAGATTGGTGGAAGTGGTCCTGGATATCCCTTGACTCTCACAGTGGGGATGGATTTCCACTTATTCACTGTATCTGTGTTCTTTTGTGTTCCTCATATAACCCAAGCCTCGCCCCCAATCCAGCAATTGTCTTTGGCCTTACATCGCCATCACCATGTAGTTAGGGAAGGATTTTCAAAAGTCCCTGAATGAGGAAGGAGAAACATCACTTTGCTTGGTTGCTTTCTGGGAACCATGTCTCAGCAGCTGTGAACAACAGTACAACTTCTGATATCTCAGCTCTGTTGCAGCATCTCCTGGGATGAGAATGCCAGGGATAAAACAGTCCCAGATTATCCTTGCTGCTCGGACAACTTGATTCCAAACACCAGGTCCCTTCACCAATTATTGGTGTTAGAAATAGAAGACTAAACTCAAGCAGGTTTGCCAGTAGTGAGAGCAGGGGCTTAAGAGTCAGGACACATGGTCTAACTCTTATTCTCCTGCAAATGCACTGCATAGTTTGGAATTCCACTTGCATGCACTGCAGGAAATTGAAATATCCTTTTATCTGGACAGTCTCAGCTCCCTGTACTGTTGGCAGGGGTTAAGAGCTCCTCCCCCTGCAATCTGGACACTTTATACCATACCCTGTTTAATAGATCAGAAACTAAGGTATACAGGTGGCTTGGGCAAACTGCAGTGAGTTAAAAGTGTGGGGGGACTTTACCATGGACTACCTAATGCCAAGTACCTACTGGCATGTGTGTCTCTGCTATTACCCTACAGTAAGTGGAAACTAATCCAGGGCAATTTAGCTCCGTTTTATTCAGGGGTAATTGCTTCAGTTTAGCTTCTATTTAGCCAGGGTAAGAAGAGATACAGAGACTGTTACCATGGAGCAGCTGATGTGTGGTGAAATCCCTTTTAATTCATTGCAAACTGACTGTTAGG
This sequence comes from Crocodylus siamensis, assembly GCF_052110815.1. NCBI lineage: Eukaryota > Metazoa > Chordata > Crocodylia > Crocodylidae > Crocodylus > Crocodylus siamensis. Next base: position 128,050,063 of record NC_143397.1, on the reverse strand, counting down.
CAATACCCAGAGAGAATGCAATTTGCCAGAGGTTACAACAGTGGGGCCTTAGGGTTCTTGGGGCCCTGGGCAAGAGTGTCATTTGGGGTCCCTTAGAGGCTTAATTTTGATGACCTATAAACAAGTTGGACATTTTCAATTTTAATTTCACTTTGCCCTATCCATGAAACTGCAATGAAAGTATCTTAATACAATACTGATAATACACATATTCAGTGTAATTAATTTTTATTTTTAAAAGTGTGAGGCCCTGGGCAGTTGCCCCGTTTGCCCTCCTCTAAGGCCACTACTGGTTACAATGAACCTAAGCTAGGCTTTCTGAATCCTAGAATTACAAAGCTGTTCTTCTTTCCCCAACCAGCCATGCATACCTGATTTACATAAACAAAGGTGGAAGGAATATTCAGTTGTAGCCAATGGATTTGGCAAATGCGTCACCATGTACTCTGCTGACTGCTGCTTAGTCTTCTCCCAGGCTGTGATATTGCAGCTTCCTTGTTTGCTGAAAGAACTATATGTAGTCATTTGCCTATAATCGCTCATATGAAAACTTTCATTCATCCGTTCATCTCAGGAACCAAAAAAACTGATTGTTACTATTGTAGCGATGTTACATGCAATTTCAAATAATTAAATGTCCTTCTGCTGCCTGTCTGATTTTTAATAACATAATTATATCTGCCATTGAAGAGTTTTGGTGGAGAATGCAATGGATATTAGGTAAGCTGCGAGAAACCCAGGCCCTTTCTAGCTGTCAGTAGGAGTAGCCAGTCCCGGTGAGTAATGCATCTGCCAGGTTATGAGTAAAATACTCCATCAGCAAGTTCTTCAACTTATCCATAAACAAATCTGCTTTATTTCTCCCCCTTACCCCCCTACCAACCTCGTCCCCCTCCTTGTGCCTGTTTCTATGTAAACACAGAGAAATCAGAAGCTGGGATGAAAGAACAGCACATTCTGTAGACCAGTCAAGGGCTGAGCCGGACCGAGGGACATGATATTAAAAGTTCAGTGAGAGCTCAAGTGTTTCACTGGCAAATGCAAAATCTGTCAGCAAGATAAAGCTATCAGAAGGGCAGAAAATAGGATTATCGCTAGGTCTATAAATATTGTCTTCTGTGTGTGCTTTTAACTAGTGTGAAGAATCATCTTTTAACACTCAGCAATGTGTTCTTTCCTTGTTGTCCCCCAAAAAGCTGTGTATTGAGTGTAAAGAAAACAGAGTTTCCAACCCACAATGCCCCTGAAGATGCAGCATGAACCCTTGCAACCTCTTTATTAATGCAATCTCCTTTCCCCAAACCTGCCAGTATATCTGTTCACAGCAGAGTTCCTTACTCAGACAAGTCAGTAAATTGCCCCTGCCTCATTTGAGACCTGCGCCCTGAGTCTTGTATTGATGTAGCTATATCCAAACACTGCTTCCCGTTTAGGGTTCCCAACTATGAAGTCAACAGGTACTCATGCTCTTGCTACATGGAGTTTTGCAAGTGGAACTCTCCCCCATAAAACCCATCTCAACTAGTGGCTCTCATTAAGACTTGATATTCAAAGTTGTTCACAGAATAACCAGTCTTTGTCTTCTATACATTGCTGTGTCTTACAAGTGCCTTCCCTTTTTAAGCTGGACTCCCTTCTTTGCCTCTATCACCATAAGCCTAATCCACTGCTGGTGATTCAGACAGGTTAACTGAGGCACCAGGCCAATAACTGCTTATCATTTTAAGAGGGTGGTATATCATGTTTTTATTATCTTATATTTTGGTGTGTGGCTATCTAAGTTTTGACTGCAGAGGCGATGCTATAAAAAAGAAAATGGTGATGAAGATAAGGAGGAGGTGGATGATGATGAATAATTACTTATATATTTTCATAGTTTCATAGTTAGCAGGGTCGGAAGGGACCTGAGCAGATCATCAAGTCCGACCCCCTGCCATGGCAGGAAAGAGTACTGGGGTCAAACGACCCCAGCAAGGTGATTATCTAGCCTTGTCTTAAAGACCCCCAGGGTAGGAGCCAGCACCACTTCTCTTGGAAGTTGGTTCCAGATCCTAGCCGCCCTGACAGTGAAGTAGCGCCTTCTGATATCTAGCCTGAATCTACCCTCTGCCAGCTTGTGACCGTTATTCCTGGCCACTCCTGCTCGGGGGAACAGGGACTTCCCCAATGCCTGCCGGTCCCCTCTGACTAGTTTGTAACAGGCCACTAGATCCCCCCTCAGCCTTCTCTTGTAGAGGCTGAACAGGTTCAGGTCCTGTAGCCTCTCCTCATAGGGCCTGCCCTGCTGCCCCCTAATCACGTGAGTAGCCTCCTCTGGACCCTCTCCATGTTGTCCACGTCCATCCTGAAGTGCGGTGCCCAGAACTGGACACAGTACTCCAGCTGCGGCCTGACCAGTGTCGCATAGAGGGGGAGGATCACCTCCTCGGCCCTGCTTGAGATGCATCTGTGGATGCATGACAAGGTACGATTGGCCTTCCCAACTGCCTCCCCACACTGCCGGCCCATGTTCATCTTGGCATCAGTAGTGACTCCAAGATCCTTTTCTGCCTTTGTACTGACAAGAAGGGAGTTTCCCAACCTGTCGGTATGGTGCTGGTTCTTCCTCCCCAGGTGCATCACCTTGCACTTGTCGGTGTTGAATCCCATCCTATTCTTGTCCACCCGCCCCTGTAACCTCTCTAGGTCCGATTGCAGCCTATTCCTCCCTTCTAGCATGCCCACATCCCCCCACATCTTAGTGTCATCAGCAAATTTGAACAGGGTGCTTTTTATCCCCTCGTCCAAGTCACTGATGATGTTGAACAGTGCGGGCCCGAGGACCGAGCCCTGTGGAACCCCACTGCCCACGTCCCTCCAGGTGGGAAATGACCCGTCCACTACCACTCTCTGGGTGCGGCCCTCCAGCCAGTTGGCGACCCATTTGACTGTGTGGGTGTCGACACCACAGCCCCCCAGTTTCTTAAGGAGAATGGGGTCAGAGACAGTGTTGAAGGCCTTCCTAAAGTCCAGGAAGACTATGTCCACTGCAACCCCTGCATCTAAGGATTTGGTGATCTGGTCATAGAAGGCCACCAGGTTGGTCTGACAGGACCTGCTGCTAATGAACCCGTGTTGGTTGCCCCTAAGCATGTTCTCCCCCACTGACACCTCGTGGACATGCACCAGAATAATTCTCTCAAAAAGCTTGCCCAGGATCGAGGTAAGACTAACTGGCCTATAGTTTCCCGGGTCCTCCTTCCTCCTCTTTTTAAAGATGGGAACCCCTTTGGCCCTCTTCCAGTCCTCTGGCACCACACTAGTGCACCACAAGTACTTGTACAGCCGTGCCAGTGGTCCCGCAATGACCTCAGCCAATTCCCTCAGTACTCTAGGGTGGAGATTGTCCAGACCAGCTGATTTGAATATGTCTGGTCCCTCCATATGTTCCCTGACTAGTTCCTCACTAACCCTTGGCCTAGGTGCACCTCCCCTGGGGTTTAAGGGGGGCCCAGCGGGGGAGAGGAGGGGTGACTGTTGCAGTCCCTGCTCAGGAAAATGGAGGCAAAGAACTTGTTAAATAGGTTAGCGTTGCCATCTGGTGTGACAACCAAATTTCGTAGCGTGTCTTGCAGGGGCCCCACGTTACCTGGTACCTTCTTTTTGCCCCTATGTATTTAAAAAAAGGATTTCTTGTTGTCCTTATTGCCAGAGCACCTAAAAGATGCTAGGCATCATACTGGTATCATCCCTGCTCTTTTAATTCCAAAAAGGCAGAAATATAAAAACAAAGTGGCCACAGCTGAGGATAATTTACTAATCTGTCCAGCTATATTTCAAGTATAATATTCATACACAGCGGGCTCCCATTTTGAATTTTTCTGGTATAAACTATTATGCTAGTGCCTGCTGCTAATAAAAATGTGCAGCTTTCCCTAATATAAGATGGCTGTATTTCAATGGTCAGTGAACAATTCTGCTTCCTTATGGCCAAGCATAATGTTTCTTTATCTAGTAGTGTCACATAAGAAGATTCTTCAGTCATAGCTACAAGGTAAACTTACTGTGTCTAGCAGTATCATACTGCAGGCTCCATCTAATCCTGTCTCTGCAACATTTAAGGTGGGTTAATTAGCAACCATGAGTGACAGCAGCAATTCAATTAGCCCACTCACAAGTTAATTAACTCCCTCTCCCCAGAGGAGCTGTAGGTTGTAGTCCTGTTGCTCTTAGGACATAGGCAGTAAAGGTTCTTTGGATAAATCTGATATCTTTTACTAGACCAAGTAAATAGTTAGAAAAGTTTTTCTTAGCAAGCTTTTGGGTTTAAAAACCCTTTGTCAGGTTGAAGAAGCATCTGCAGTTGGTGTGTACTTTTTCTGGATGGCTTTCTTGCATGCATACCAGCCTCTGGCTTCTTTACTATTCATTCCCTCTGAGAAACCCACACACCAACTGCAGATGTTTCCTCAGCTTGACAAAGGGTTTTTAAACCTGAAAGCTTGCTACGAAAAAAATTTCCAAGTATTTAGTTAGTCTAATAAAAGATATCAGAATTACCCAAAGAATTTTGCCTTCCCAGTGGAGGGAGTTAATACTGCATTGCTTCCAGTCTACCAGGCAGCCTTATCAGTAACAACACTGCTTGAGAGCACCACTTCTATCTAGGAATAGGCATGGAGGTGGCTATGGGAGACTGCTATAGTATGCAGCTTTCCTTTGGCTCTGCAAAATGATAATGAAGATAAGGTTGGGCTCTGTCAACATAGCTATAGCAGCATAGCTACTGTGGCTGCAGTTCTGTAGTATAGACAAGCCCAAATAGTAACTGGGTGAAGTAGCCAGGAGTGCCCTCTACTCCTACCCTCTAGTGTTAGGTGTTTTAGGCCTTCAGCTCCTGGTGGGACCTAGGTAAATAGCAACATGATTTAAACTTATGCAGGTGTGTATAACTTTCTCCTACCTCATCTGCTTGGTATGTAAGTTCCTGAGTGCAAGGACAACCTTTTATTATAGGTCTGTCAGTAACAATGGAGCTCTGTTTGAACTCACTAGGCATTGCTAGACTGTGATAATAATAAATAGTCTGAAATGATGAATAATGGAGGAGTCCCATTGTTTCTCATTCCAGTTGCTGTTGTGAACTTAGATTCAGCAATGTACAGATAAACTGGCTGCTGAAATTTCACAGAGCCTCCTGGACAGGGTCTGGCTAGATAGCACAGGGAGTAGGAGTTTCCTGCTGGAATGCACAATCTCCCCTCTGTCTCATTAATGCTAATAGCGGTGGTAGTTCTGTAGTCGTTGGCTGTCTGGAGGAGGATTGATCTGAAACCTCTTTGCCCATTCTTTGTTCTTAGTGAGGTAAACCTCATAGGAAGGAAAATGTTAGCGAGTGAAAAGATGGAGCCCCCTTCAAATTATGATTCTTTTTAAAGTAAGAAAAGACCTAACAAAGCCCCATATGGTCCTCTGATTCTGTAGCACCTCTCCAGTGTCTCTTGCAGAAGTTCCTGTGCCCCAGCCCCAAATAAAAGGCAAAAAGCCCAGTTTTGCTCTGCTGTAGGTAGATCTAGCTCATGGCCTATTTATTTACTATGAAAGAGGAAAACAGGTAAGAGTAAGAGATGCTTTTCCTGATACAGGAGGTCTGAAAACCACAGCTCATGAGTCTACATTGAAACGGCATGGAACCAGGGTGCCTTTCACTGTTTCATTTTCTGTAGGGTTTAGAGAATTAATGGGAGAGGGAGCAGGTTTCTCAAACACTACCCTTTCAAATTAAAGGCATGTGTTAGAACTAGCCAGTGTCTTCCCCAGTACAGAATTATGAATACTTGTCGACACTGGTGGCAAAACAATCCACTTTGGTATCCAAAGTCCATGTTTGTAAGTTTCCATGACAGGGGTTGCTGATGTGGGGCCCAGCAGCAATCATTGATGTGACCCTATAGAGAAGGGGTTGGCAACCTATGGCCTGCAGGCCAGATCTGGGCCACAGAGGTCTGATTTCACACGGGGGATCAGTGGCATGGCACTGCGCTGTGCTGCCCATCCCCTCCACAGAACTGCCCTCTGCTGCAGAGCCTGCTGTATCTGTGCCTCTCACTGCAGAGGAGTTGGGGATCAGCAGTGACAGTGAGTGCAGGCAGCAAAGATTTCTGCTGCACCTTGGCAGCAATGATGATGACATCACTGACAAACTGCCCATCAGCATTTGAACTATTTAGGGCAGGGGTTGGCAACCTACAGCTGTGGACATTCCCCATGTGCCGAAGTGGTGAAAAGTGGTGGTGGCAGGTGCTTTTCTTCTGCAGACTAAATAACCCTAGTTCTTTCAGCCTTTCCTCATAAGCCATACTTCCCAGCATAGGCGATTGGTAGAGGGTGCATGGGGGTGTATGTGCCCTCCCAGTGGCCGACACTGATGCTGGTGCCCCCCCTTGACAGTTTCGGCAGCTTCTGCAGGTGTCCCCCCCCCCCCCCCCCCCCCCCCCCCGATTCAGGAGGAACCAGTCACTCATGCTTCCCTAGCATCCACATCCTTTCTGAAGTGTGGCCCAAAGCTGGACACAGTACTTCAAGTGAGGCCTCAGTAGTGCTGAATAGAGTGGCAGAATCACTGCCCTTGATTTGCAAGTGGTACTTCTGTTAATAAAACCCATTAAGGTGAAAATAGTTGACTGTGGCTACAACAGACCCTGCTAATGTGTACAGAAGGTTTTCCTTGGATTCTGACAGTCATAGATCTGTGCATTCCTTTGATTCAGTCAAAAGAGAAGATCCCTGTATTAGCTGGTATGGGGGGAAGGATCTTTCATAAGAAGAATATGACACAGTGAGGATGACAGTGCTTGATAACCCTCAGTCTTCTTCAGCTTAAATAACTCTTGTTCTGAGATATGTGCAGAGGTGTTAACTGTGAAGCTGAATACTAATATGGAACAAGATCCTAAACTCATTTATAGTTTATCATGTGGACTCTTTCTCATGGCAACTGCTTTTCTTCATTTATATATCACTAGAGGTCTTTCTCTAATGGATCTCACGGTTTCAGTAATTGCACTGGGTGAGATGTTAGGAGTGATAATCAGGAACAAGTCCATTGGATTTACACATTTCAGATTACTAACTACGCCATTCAGTACTAACCATGTTGTCAAATAAGTAAGCTTGCATCAAATGTACATGCATTTTCAGCTAGTTCCAGCAGGCTGCACCACAGCTGCCTGAATCCTGCTTCTCAGGGTTTCTTTCTTGTATCTCTGGTTTCTTCACCAAACCTGTGGATTGAATTCTGGGTTTGAAATTGCTGCTAGTGATGAGAATCAATCCTCTATAGCAAAAACTAAGGCTGGTTCTCATGACTTGAGTGTTAATTCATCTCTATTGCAGAAGCAACAAAAGACCCCCCAAAAGTCCCTGCCCTTGACAGCAAATGATTTTAAGAACTAACCAGGGTCGTAACTGGCACTAAAGACCTCACACTGAGTACCAAAGCAGTGTACAATAGATTCCCTCAGAGGCCTCATTCATATTTGTATGGGGTGTTATAAAGAACAGCTCCCCTCTCCCATCCAAGACCTTAACTAATGTCTATGTCTCAAACACAAGAGGTCCAGCTTGTGTTGGTGGGAGGGAGACATTCTGGTGAGGATGCTTCATACAATTTGAATTTTGGCTCACAAGATGACACATTTGACCAAGGAAAGACCTTGTCATCTTTTTCTTTTACTTTCCCTTCATCTGTTTCCTCTAGTAAGAGAATCCAGTCCACAAAATGCAGAGCTGAACTTAGGGGTATGTGGGGCCTGTGCGGGGCAGTGGCGAGAGCCTGGAGTGCGGAGTAGGAGGAGGGCAGGGCGGTGAGTGGCCGGAGCATGGAGTGGGGGGACGTGACATGTATGGCACTGTCCGCAGGACACCCCAAAGTGTGGGGCCTGGGGCGGTTGCCCCGATTCCCACCCCCACCCCCAAAGGACAGCTCTGACAAAATGTTCTTCCTCTTCTAGTCCAAGGTTTTCCCTTACTACTACTGGTTTCAACTGCCACATTGGCAACGTGTAGAGGGTGCACATGGGTGCCCATGCACCCCGAGATTGGCGGTGCACACTCCCAAAAGAAGCACTGCCAGCAGTTGCCACTTGCCACCTCCCCCCTGCCACCAACACAGCCGGCAGTGTCTGTAGGTGGTAGCTGACAACCAGTCGGCACTCACCACCACCACCTGCACTTCCACCTTGCACTCCCGCATGCAGGAGCTCACTGCCACCATGCCCCTGCCACCGCTTGCTGTGCCCCCCCAGCTTCTGAGGGCACGCGTCATTCATGTACCCCCATAACTTACTATTTAGCTTTGCTTCAGGCCTTTTTACTCTGTGCTAACCACGGTGCCAAAGGGCACATTCACATGAGTGTAGATGTTTGGTTCCCTGGGGACAAGTACACTTTGCGCTGCTGCTTCTTGTTCCCAGGGAATGTCTGTGCCATGCACACTTTAGCACACAAATTGCCATGGGTGGCATAGGGGAGCCTTACCTGGGGCCCTGGGGGCCTCTCGGAGCCTCAGTGATGGTGATCCTGGCCAGCAGCTGCAGCACAGCTCTCAGTAGCCCAGCTCCACTTTTTAGTGCTGCTGCCTAAGCATGTGCTGCTTTGGGTTTTTTTCTACATTTATTTTTGACCCCTCAATATCCAGAGGTCAAAAAAACCACAGGGAAAAAAAAAAATGGAGCAGTGCATGGTCTGGCAGTGTGCCCTCGCAGTGCAGAGAACACAGGACTGTGCAGTATGTGGCACTGTAAACATGTTTGCAGTGCCATATACCGTGCTCATTTGGATGCACCCAAAAAGCCAAACTTACATCAAACCCACATGCATTCTCAAATGGCTCCAAGAGGCCTTTTCACAGCTACCCAACTGGTTGTCAGCTACCACCTACAGACACTGCAAGCTGTGTTGGTGGCAGGAGGGAGGTGGTGAGTGGCAACTGCTGGCAGTGCTTCTTTTGGGAGTGTGCACCACCAATCTCGGGGTGCATGGGCACCCATGTGCACCCTCTACACGTTGCCAATGCAGGAGTAGTTGGAATGGAGCTTCCTGTATTTCTGGTTTCTCCATCAAACTGTGGATTGAATTCTGGGGTTGCAACTTTACTCATCACCTCTTCTTCATTCTTGTTTACCCTGATGTGTTTTTAACTCCCTCACTGATATTTTTTCTTTTTGGTCTTTATGAGTTGCCCACTTCTCTGAAAGTCATAATGCTTCATTTTTGCTCTTGTAAGGAAAAATGCAAAGATGTCTGGTTTTAAACCTTAGAGTTTGCTATTTGCTCCTTAACTGAAGGGCAGCCAGAAAGCAGAATTCTGTCACCATTAGCATGGAGCAGTAGGTGAGATATGGTTGCTTGTCTGCAGAAGGAATGCAGATTTTTTCACTAGGTTTAGAAGAGTCAGTGACTGCTCTGTATCTGGAAGACAGTAACTGGAGGAGACTTATTTCAGTGGAAGTACATGAGCTTTAAGAAGGTCAGAAACACACTCTATATAGGAAATTTGCTTGGCAAAAATGCAGTGAAAAAACAGATTTTTCTCCTGCTCCAGTACACCCTGATCCTGTCAACACGTGCTTGATTTCAAGCATGTGACTCAGTGACCGCAGCACAGCTACTCCTGTGTCTAGAGGATCAGGATTTTATTCTGTTGCTAGTTTTGAGTGTTGAAATACAGAGCCTTTTCAGTGTGTCCACTCCCCCTGAAAAAGCTTTGTGTCGAGATAATTAAGAAATAGCTCCATCACAACATTTAAAAATAGAAATTATCTCACTGGTGTGAATCATGGATGCCAAGCACGTCACTGATAATGTTTTGCAACTAACCGTGCATCTCTTTTTTGTGGCTATTCCCACAGTTGTGCCAAGACTCTCCCCCGTTCTGTTTGAATTTTTCTCTTACTGATATTTCCCACACCATGTAGCTGAAAGAAAAAAAAAAGTTGATATTTATTTAAGGGTTACTAGGGTCATTTACAATCTGCTTTTTCACCCTTATGGGTGAATATACCCTTGCTCCTATCCTTGTGAGGCTCTCCATGAATAAATTGTGTTGTGTGGAGGCAGAAGTTCAGAGGATAATCTTTATTTTCTCTTACAAGCATGTTCATTAGAACTGATCAAAGCAAATAGGAAAATAATATTAACCATAGTTAAGGTACCACTTGTGATAGATGGAGAATGGCTGCAAGTGTGGACTAAAGGAAAGGCTTTAGGAAAGATATTGTTTTCTTATTGTAAAGCTCCTTGTTTTGGTTTCAGAAGAAAGTGACCTTGCTCTGAGTCCTTGCCATTTTATAATGACAACACCACCAAAGCAAAAAACACTGTGAGTGGGTGGGGTTTTTTTTAAAGTCAACTACTTCTGAGATTAAGGGGATTTTGAATTTGAGGTTCTGTCTTCTGTTGATCTCTGATGAAAAGAAAAAAGCCCAGCCAGTCAACCAATATAAAAATCTTTCTTCAGCCAATTTACTTTCTCTCTGTAAATGATAACGAAGGCTACACTAAGCAGTCATCATGTGCCATACATCTGAATACCCCATTTAAAGACATCCAAAATAGCTAAGGCTGCAGAGCCAGCTTAGCTAGCAAAGTCAGGACAATAACTTACAAGCCAAAGCTTTGGTTTCAGCAATTAAGGTAGCTTGGGTGACGCCCGTGCCTGGAGCACTGCATTGGCTATTGCTGCACTTAGAAAAGCTGCTGAGCACACAGGAACCATGGAATGGAGATTGGGAATTACATAGGTGACACAACTTTGTGCATTGTGTCTTATACATTCAAAGAGCTTCACTGGAGTGGACGTAGGAATTTTCACATCCCTCTTAAATACAGTGCAAGCTTAGTGTGTTGTGTGCAAGCAGAGAAGTCAGGAGGCTGACCTTACACTCCAGCTTAAAATCTCATATGCAGAATTATTGGCTTTGCACTAGCACATTTTAGCGATACCCAGTTTTCCCTAGGACACCTGCACAGCATTTAGTTAGAAAGGTGTATAATGCTCTGAGACAACCATGCAGCGTCCCATGCACCTTTGCTCCCAAGAGACAGATAAAATTATGTTCAAGAGACTGTAAACAGGGTGGAGCATGTCACCTCACATCACTCAACATTAACCGCTTTGGCTGCTAAAGGAAGCGACCCACAATCACACCAGAACCACACTGGACACGTGTCAGGAGCCTGAGGTCTGCATCTTTTTTTTCTACTCAAATATGCACAAATGTACAAAAGCATTTCAAGCACAGAAAAATGGACCAGGCAATTTTTACTGACTGAGCTTTGTAAGTGGATAGAGTGGTTTCCAAGTCACAGAGATGAGCAGGAAGAGGAACCCCGAGAAAGGAAGGAAGGGCACTGATGAGAACAGATGACAGAAGTGCTACCTGAGAGGAGGTTTTAGATTCCAGTCCAACACCTCACAGGGTTTAAGTGCCCACTGAACTCAAGAGATGACTTCCATTGGCTTCAATGAAGTTTGGGTCAGGAATGCACAGGAACAAAAAAATGCCACAGCATTTTTTAAAAATTTGATTTTAAAGGTTCAGAGAAATTTGTGCCTTACTTGTAAAACTTTAAGAGAGCCACTGCTGAGACACAGCCATGACAGCAATCAAAGTGTGGAAACATCCTTTTGTAATGTAAGCAAAGTGCCTATTTTGGGCCAAAAGGAAGTCTAGTACCTTTGAAAATGAAGGAAACACTTCAATTCTTAGGCCTGTGTGTGAAAGCAGAGGAAAGAACTGATGCTCCAGCTTGGTTTCACTTTACCAAAATGATTTTTTATGGACTTGCTTGTACCTGTCTGGGAGAAACTGACAGCTTGCTATAATCGCAGAGATCTAGAGGGCAGCTTCTCTAGGAGCACACATCACACCCAAGTCTGGGTTATTTAATAAATACTATGTAAATAAACTCAGGCTACAATATAAGATTCAAATGCTCTAACCATCATTCCTAACTGTGGGAATCCAGCATGCAGCTGTGCACATGAAAGGGTTACACCTCAAAAGTGCGCAAGCCGAGGCAGTTGTGTTTGCAATTGGAAAGCATCTGACCTCCCATCATCTAAATTAAGTTGCAGAAATCTCTCCCTGCTAACTCCTCCAATTACTTTTTTCACCTCCTTGCAAGTCATTCAATTTTTCACTGTTTGTTTAGCAAGTCATTTTCTGTAGTATTGTTCCCATACAAAGCAAAACAGGAAAAAAAACCACGTAATTCTTCTGTCTTGGGCTGGTATGCCTGCTAGCCCAGACAGGACTTTACACAAGATGCAGTTCCTGTGATCTGGCTCCAACTTCTCTGCTTACCTATCACATAAAGAATTTGATGACTTTTGAATTCCTCCCACACAAAGGACCTAATTCAATAAAGTCACAAGCAGTTTTTTTTTTTGTTATAAGTAAAACAAGTGCAAGTTTATTTTCCTCAGGAGGTAAGCAATGAACATTACACTCTTCAGGTGCTGAAAGGGATGGACCCAATGAGGCAGAGGGAAGCATCTCCAATTGACACTCCAAAAGAGATACCGAGCCTTATAACGAGAGGTATTTGCTGGCCTCCACTCCCAAAAGGAGTACACTCAGTATCTCATGGGATTGATCCCTAAAGGGAGCAATATTCATGATTGGGGGAAGAGAAACAATAAACAGCCTCTTTAGCCTAGGCATAAAATACCTTTGCTGACTTTAGAAACCATTTGCTGGAGCAACTCAAAAATGCACAAAAGTTCTTCCTATTGAGAAGATTTAAAAAGGAAGAATGAGCCATTGCATTATTATTATTTTTTTATTTATGCAGTTCTTGGCTTTTCTTGGAATGGTCTGAACACTTGCTGCTGCTTTATTGGCCTTTGCAGGGATGTCAGTTTGGGGCAGGGCTTAGGTAAGTAATTGCTCATGGGTGGTTCTAAAAAGCATGCAATTATCCCAAGGAGCTGCCTATATGGGAAAGTAACCTTCTGAATGGAGACTGAAGAGCCAGAAACTGTTCTTAGCCCCACCAAAACTCTCATACCACACTGGAACCTCTTACTGAGGCTATACCACATTCCACCTATAGTTACACCTGTGCAACTCTACTGACTTTGGCTATCCAGCATTAGTCAGGTAGCAGTGACTACATCCCAGAGTGTGCTATCACAGTGCAGAACATACATGACTTCTATCAGAAATTGTATGGATCTTCATATGATTGCACATGGCAAGAGCTGCAGAACAGACAGTTGTTGACTCCAGTAGAGTTGCATGGGGTGCAACTTTGACAGGGTTTGGCCTGTAGCCTTGAGAAGGGTTTCATTGTAGCTTGTGTGTGGCAGGGTGTGTGTGTGGGGGGGAGGGTCGGGTCATGAAAGAATCTCCCAAACTACAATATCATGAGGACTGCAGCCTTACTGCTGTTGGTTTCTGTCCTTCAAACATCTCAGCACTTTCCCTCATGCTGCCTGTTTGAAACTCCTTGACAAGACCTGGAGACCCAGTCACTACATTATTTGCCCCTGAACCTCTCCTTCAGATTTGCATCCTAGAATCAGAAAAACCAGGGTTGAAAGGGACCACAGGAAGTCATCTAGTCCAACCCCCTACTCAAAGCAGAACCATCCTCAGTTAGATCATCCCAGCCAAAGCTTTGTCTAGTTGGGTCTTAAAACCTCCAAGAATGGAGATCCTACATCTCTGGGTAACCTGTTCCAGTGATTTACTACCCTCCTAGTGAGACCGTTTTCCCTACCTAAACTGTCCTAGTCTAACCTAAACTGCCCTTGCTGCAGCTTGAGATCATTGCTCCTTGTTCTGTCATCTGCCACCATTGAGAATGGTCTAGCTCCATCCTCTTTGTAGCCACCCTGCAGGTAGTATCATGCCTCTAGAATGCTACCAACTGCTAGTGGCTGGAATTCAACTGAGCATACACATAATTTGTATAATAATGGGCTAGCCCAGCTGGTACCTTGTTCCGCCTTCCAGTGACCAGACTTCCTTTCAAGTGTGTAAGTCTGTAACACTGCAAAAGGCCAACAGGGCTGGGCCCCACTTGAATCCATTGAGTGTTGCTGGAAGACAGGCAATAAACAGTAAGTAGCAAGAAGCCAGCTGCTCCAGTTCAGGCCTTCTTTCCAAGAACACCAAGCTTGTATTATTTTTAAAGCTAAGCAGTATTAAACCAAGGACCCAGTGATTTAATGCAAGGACCCAATGTATTTCCATCTGCTCTTTCACAAAGTGCTGCGATACTTCTGATTGCATCTGGAAAGCACCTTAGTACAACGGTCATATTTGCCATTTGGCACAGGTTGCCTGTCCAATGCAGTGCACGGTTTAACTTCAAGCCCATTGACACTTGGTGTGCTTTAGCACCAAGGAAATGCTGGGATGCCGGATGGTCAATGTGTACCTAAAGTGCACACTACTCTTATTACTAAAACTTTGTTGGGATGCATAGCACAAACACTCCCACAGTGAAAGAAGTCATATCAGCAAAACCGTGCTTATACAACAGTGATTCTCGACCAGGGTGCAACAAGAGCCTTTGAAGAGCGATCAAGATATGAGAAGATAAATCAGATGTGGGGAGGTAAGACAGAATAAACACAGGCTCAGGCTTGCTCCACCTGCCCCCTCTGCAAGGAGGTAAGCACAGTAATAACTAAACAAAAGTTATGGAAGGATCTTGAGTCTAGTGAGGGATGCCTTGAGTCTAAAGAGATTGAGAACCACTGTTTTAGCACTACAGCAGAGGTTCTGGCTGATGCACCTGCATCATGCAGGGATGCACCTCTTTACAGCCTGGACTGACACAACTATGGTAGCAGAAGCTTGAAGCATAAGTCTAAGTTGTGCCAGCCTCTTACAGCTCAAAAGACACGCAAGCCCTCAGTATAGTGCATGGCTGCCATGGGGGAGAGGGGGGGGTGTGTGTGTGTGTGTGTGTGTGTGTGTGTGTGTGTGTGTGTGTGTGTGTGTGTGTGTGTGTGTGTGTGTGTGTGTGTGTGTGTGTGTGTGTGTGTGTGTGTGTGTGTGTGTGTGTGTGTGTGTGTGTGTGTGTGTGTGTCGGGGGAGGGGAATCCTCCCATGGTCTCCCTCACCTCTTCTAAATACGCAACTACAAGTCTGAGAACCTATGAGAGTTTCCACCTCTTCACAGATATCAGCAACAATTTTCTTCTGTTTTTTTAGAAGATTCCCCCACCACTTTCTGTTTCTGCTGTTCTAGTACCTCAGGTTTTCCCACTGGTTCAAAGAGCCCCACCTAACTGCCGTTGTTCCACAGCAGCATCTCAAGCCGCTCCTTATTATATTTCAAAACAAGTGCGTCTCAAAGCAAATACCATATTGACTGCTGCTCATATCTTTTGAGCAATGTTCTCTTAGTGGTATACATAACAGGTCAACAGCTGCAGGATACACATAACAGGTCAATAGCTGGTCTAATGGTGGTTGATGGCCTGTTCAGGTACAGAACTGGCACATCATACAGAGCTAGTTCCTAAATGATTGCACTCTTCATATTTTCATATAGCGATGATCTGTTTTCCATGTATGCAACCAGTGCCATTACCAACAGGTGTTCTTGGATAACCAACAATAAGGCTGGTGGTCTGTCACAGCACAGGTCAACATTTTTGTCAGGCATCCCATAAATTAGCCCTGCATGCCACTTAGATCCCCTTTCCTTGCCTGGTCTGCCGCTGTTTCTGCTCCCTGCCTGATCTCCTGTTCTGCCTTTTGCTTCCTGGCCTACCTGCCACCATGCTGCAGGTCCCTTCCCTGATCTGCCATGTGGCACATGCAGAGGTTGCCCATGCCACTTATGCCATGCATACTGCAGGCTGGCTACCCCTGGTTGAGCACATGCACTGTCTATTCTAATAGTGACCACATCCCAAAGAGTTTTACTGCCCCCCAGTTTTAATATAAGGAAAAATCAGTGAAGGAATGCATTCAAAATTCTTCTACAACCTTATAAAAATAAAATAATTTAGTCAAAAAAGTTGTAGATGTTAATTACAAGTCAGTTTGGTTCATTTTCAGGCTGACTGCAGTTCCATTTCCTTTCTACTTTTCTGTTCACTGATTAAACATTAAGCAAAAGCACCAAGCCATGTGGCCCATTACATTTACAGAAAATACAGGTTTAAAAGGTGGTATCTTCTACTTTGCCAGTCATTTTTTCCTCTCATCTCAGAGGCAGGCTGTTCAGTGAAAAAACTGGAAGAGTCTGCAACTCTCTCCACAGAATTACCCCTCCTTCAAACCCAATTAAAACCGTAGTTTTTAAAGAAGTCCAGGGGAGTCGACCACACAGGTCCCATCAATCTAAGTCTCTTAGCAGGCTTTGAACATACCAGAGTCTCTTCTGCACCAATGCATTATGCCCAGTCCTCCCTTCTACACCTATTAGCAGCAATGGGAATTGAGGATGCCAACTCCCTTGAATTAAGTCTCTCTTTTGTACCATACCTGTTTCACATTGCAATTATTTGCTCCATGCTGTACAGCCGTTTGCCACAAAAGACAGAAATAACTTCAAAACCAGCCATCTTATCTGCATCCCCCCCCCACATGGAGTGGTATCCTGATCAAATTGAAACTGCCCTGAAATTAGTCTACATGCCTCCTTCGTTCCTCCCTCGTGTAGAACTAGCCCTCAGTAGGCCCAGAAGAACATGGCTGTATGGGATGAAGCAGGCAAGGGAAGGCAGAGATAAGCCTGTGCTGATTGCATATACACAAGTTTATGACAAAGCACTGAGTAATACCCCCAAGTTTCAGCAGCACTAGGGCAACAAAAGCAACAGCTATCTGCCAAGCCCACAATGGCACTTCATTTACATTACACTGTGGGACTGCTCTATCATTTGAAATGGAAGCATCGCTGTGACAGAGCTATGAAAGCTGTCATGCGTTTACAGCAATTTTAGTCCTGATCTTGCTCTTACTTCTGAAAGCAAGTAAGTTTATGCATGTGAGGGACCCCATTTTAGTCCAGCTTACTCATATACACAAATATTTGCAAGATTGGAATCTGCTGATGCTTGAGTACAGGCATGTCCACAGACAAGGGAAAGCAAGCAGCCAAGCACTGTGCAATGTGCCACACAACAGCAGGGCTTGAGAAAGAAAAGTTTAGCTCAGACAGGGATAAAACACTGGCTTTTTCTTTTTTAAAACAGATGTCACAGTGTTTATAACGTACACAAAAGATGTTACTTTAGGTCTTGCACATGTTGGGTAAAATTTTCCCTGAAGTAAACTTAAACATGTTTTTATTGTTTAAATTTTAAATGCCTCTTTATGGGGAAAAAAAAAAAAAGCATCACAAAACCAGCTCTGCAAGGAGCAGATGAGGGAAGAAATAAGCAACAGTCAAATACTGGGGGGTTGCAGGACATTGTGTAGCATGGGAGCCATGTGCATTACTCAAGATCATGGCACAGGAATTATTTGCTAGTTTCTTGCACAGGAAGTTGCAATTTGTGGACTGTGCCCCCAAAATCCTAGCATTGGATTCTTTTGCTCTGAGAGCTGTCATATGGACACAAAGTCTCTCTGTTTGATCATACAATGAGAGTGAGTAAGCACATACACACACTTAATAAATTATCTACACATTTGCAATTTCAAACCTTATTACCACTTTTCATTCACTAACAGAGACCTGAGAAGACTTTATATCTGAAATCTGCACACTTCAGGGTGTTGAAATTAGTCAAAATCAAAGGCTGGACTCATATTCATCTTTTGAAAAGAGCTTGTTCTTTTTATACTAGTCTAAACCAGTTTAACAAGACTCAAGCACCCCAGCTTTGGCATGTTTGAAGTACATGTCAAAACCGAGCCTGAATTCACTCTTAATTATACTGGATCTGAATATGCAGTCCTCACACCAAAGTCCCACGGAATAAATAAAGTGTTTCACTTTCTTTAAGACAACAGAACTAATCTCTGGATTTTCAAAGGGATACAACTAAAAAATAAAAACCTTTGCAGGTAAAAAACTTCCCCAAATGCAGCCCATATATATTGTTTCCAGCATATTACAATCAAGAACTTGTGCCTCCCCCTAGAGGAAGTAAAAATGATCACAAGTTAAAAAAAAAAGTCATGCTAAGAAATTAAAACTAGCTGCTAAGACTAGAGGACTTTCTTTTCTCTATGGAATCAAATGCTGCTTTAAAGATGGAAAATTCAGCTCTCAGAGGGAGTATGCTATACATATATTTTTTTTCTTTTTACAGAAGAAACAAATTTTCTAGGAAGCATGCAATTCCCATTTCAAGATTATTATATATAATCATTTTAGCCTGTGCAACAGTTAAATAAACCCAGTCTGCATCTAATATGTGAGAGAAGCCACAATATATAAAATCATCATCTCTTTGAATAATCATCAAAATGGTGATCTAGTGCTTTATTTCTCCCTATCACTGTTGCATCTGAATTAAGGGCCCAATACCTCATTCTGCTCCCTGTCCAAGTAATGGGGAGTGAAACTGGGCAGTTAGGCGATAGGGTGGAAAGGCCTTGGCATGCTTTCCCTCTCCCTCTGGCATTGTTAAATCTTCTCTGCAGATGAATTGGGGGGTGGTTAGGCTCTACAGAGCAGGAGGTGGCAGGGCTGGAAGAGCCAGTTGGTCTGTGTGTCATGTTTCATACCACACCCCCAATGGATCGCAAGCACCACTTTTGCAGACACATGACTGCATGCTCACTTTTCTCCTGCTGTGGAAATATCTGTACCTGCAAATGGGCTACTGAGAGGTCTCCTTTAATCCTTTGCCCTCACCATCAGCTGTTGTTGATAGATTACAGGACAGACTATGGTTTCTTAAAACATTAGGGGTCAGTTCTTTTTTGGAATATTCTAGGTGTGGCTTTTGAATGAATGACTACTGCCAGCAGCAAGCATGCAGCAGTACAATAGAGGCCAGTCAGAGCTAGTTTTGCATCGTCTCATCTAAATATCACTTCAGCATAGTAGAAACCTTCACATCGGCATATCCTTACATGCAAAGCTGGTTTTACTGGCTTTGCCAGGGAGAAGTCATCTGCACACCTCTACCTTCCAGTGTGTCTGTGCAACAGTTAAACAAACAGAGCCTGTATCTAACGTACAAGAGAAGCCATGCACTGACGCCCAGCCCAAACCTGTCTTTATATGACAACTGAATTTACAAGACACCCACCAGTAAGGCAAAGGACCAGATTTTATTCCACCTCTAGTTCAATTGGCTTCAGGTGCTTAAGCATGATCCTATTTCACCCTATTCAAGCCACCAAAGCCTCTACTTTTGTAACACACTTCTATCTTAGCTTTAATGCCAAATGGCAGAAAGTAAAGAGCAAGACAACCCAACCATGTTCTGTGTTGTTTTTCATGTACTTGAGCAAGATGGACTATGACCTGGCTTAACTCATCTAGAACTGGAGTGTCCTATAAATTCCCAAGCCAAGTCAGGTCAGATTTATTAAATCCAGCACCCAACTTTCCCTCAACAAAGCATATGGCACACCCGAGTACACCAGTAAGGAATTTTAAAAACCTACTATCTTCAACTATATCAAAACAATATGCCCATAAGGGAATGCCCCCCAATCCCACAAGTCTAGATGGTTAGCTGTTGGCTCACGTCTTGAATCCCTGGGGTAATATCCCAAGCAGTTACTCTAGATAGTATAAGTGTAGACATCACTTATATTTACTCCTCTTGGAAGCCATTCAAAATTTTAGCCTAAATTCTCAGGGGGAAATGGTGCCTCGCATGAAACCCCTTTACATAGCTTGGTTTGCAGGAGATGGAAGCACAGCAAATCGAACAGACTAAGTTTCAGGCCTTGCTTATCTGGGTCAATGAAGAATAGGAACTGTGGGTAGCGAGGACTCTGTAGACCTAGACTCTGCATCAGATGTGGCCAGCTTGCAGCATACCCGTGTGTGGCACATGACACATGCCTTTTAATGAAAATGTAGCATCATTTACAAGCTTAAAATATAATGCAGCACAGTTGTTTGAACCAAATGCTTATATTTGTGCTATTCATTTAGCCAGAGGGGAGAATGAAAGCAACTTTTAATTAAATAAGCTTTGTACTGCATCTGCTTAAGCATCATGTTAACTGGGCTTTAGAACCTGATTAAAATCTCTTTTTAAAAGGATACTGGTAACAAAGCATTATGCTTGTATTTTGAAATATTATTTTAGCAACAATATAACAATGTTTTGTTTTCATAGGTGGATGGTGCAAAGCCACAGCAACAAAGAAGCCACTGTTTAAGTTGTAACCTCAGTAAAGATATTTTCACTGAAATAGGGAACATTTGGATGTCAAAATTGTACCACTCAGTGCTTGCTGAGTCTTCTAAAGACAGCTGCAGTGGGTTAACTATTGACACCGAAGAATTCTTAGAAGCTTAAGAAGAGATGGCACTTCTCAGCAGCTGGCAGTCAGCTGACATCAACCATATGAAACGAGTCTTAGTTGGTAGAGAATTTCTCACTGAAGTACTTAAAAATTGTATCAAAATTTTTAAACTTCAGAGGTGCCTAATGCCAGGTACCTCATATCTAGAGACCTAAATATGCAACTTGGTTTTTCAGAGATGCTTATCATTCATAGCACTTAGTACCTTGGGAGGTAGGGGTGGGAGGCAGGAAAAAGAGGCTATTCAGAGTAAAATCCATAGTAGTTAGTGGCAGTTTTGCCACTGAAGTTTACTGGGATCAGACTCTTATGCAGGCATCTGAATAAGGATTTGTGGACCCATCTTCAGGCCCTACAATCTTCAGGCCCTACAAGAATGAAAAATGCAGATCATGATGTCAATGGCATAAAACTGGATATCCATACTACTATTTAGATTTTCCTCTGCTTGAAAGAGAAACATACAAAATTGCATATTTCTCTTCTTTTGTATTGGGTTAATACCATAAAGAATTTCCCTCTTCTGCACAGTTCATGAAGTGGAAGAAGAGCTACCACATTATGGTAAAGGCTTTTCATATACATAGGAGTACTCAATCCATTCTGCAGTACACACTGCATCCCATCAAAAACCCACAATCAAGGTCAATTCAGAGTTTATATCAACACAAAGTAAAAATATAAAAAACTGAAGGAGACCAATCAGCTGTAATTTCCACCTTGCTACTAAAACTCAAAGCCGATTTATTTGCCTTTCTTCATTTTTGCTGTCTTTTCTTTCCGCTTCTTCACATACTTTGGGATTTTGTTTTTCCTTTTCTCTCTTTGGGCTTCTTTAACCATCTTTTTCCTTTCCTATGAAAAATGACAAATGCTTCATTAAACATAATGTTTCTGGGTGATTACAAGCCGGCAGACAACATCTGTTAGGTTAGTGTTACAAAAGGTTATGGTTAAACACCTTTGGTTCTAGTTTTCAAATACCATATTAGAACATTAAAACACCTGATTGCTGGAGATGAGCATGAGCCATACAATTCAAATCGGGGTTGACATTTCAAAACTTCAAAAGTTTTTCAAGCCAGGAATTCATGATAAATGCAATTCTTAAAAACAGAGGATCTAAAATATGTCTCTCAACAAACTGAGTGGAACATGGCACTTCACCCTCTTTCTAGCTTAAAAGAGGAACTGGAGAAACTGAAGAACTGCCTTGTGCTCTGAATGTTTTGGATACTGTTCCCAACCTCCCTTGGAGTTCCCTGCCCAAACTTTAATTTATTCTAGCTTTTGGCATGGGTAGGAATGTGTACATTAAATAGCACTCTGTACAAACATCGTAAGTAGCAAAAGGGAACAACCAACTTGGTTATGGAAATTCACTCCCTGCTCTTTTTCCATAATCAAAATACTTAAAATAATAAATTATATGTTTCGCTGTTCCCACTATGCAGTAGAAATCCCACCCCCACAGAAGAAAAAGAAACAGGCATCATCATTTGAACAGAAAGGAGACAGCACAGAGTTCCAGGCTAGCTGACCTTTTTATCGAGGCCAGATTCAGTGGGTTGATCTTTGGGATGGAGCTCTCCCTCTTCTTTGCAGCCTGAACCAGAATCCTCTGAACTGACACTGTCTTCTGAATCTGAGTTTGCTTCCTTCTCTACTTCTTTTTCAAGGAGTGCAGGAACCTACAGAATACACACATGGATTTTCTTGCTTGTTATAATTCAGTATCAGATAAAAAAAGTAGATGTAACACTAAGTGGCATAACTGCTAAGAAAACAAGCCTTCAGCTTATATGCATCTTTGTTACTTAAAATACAGTAAAAGCCCTGTTTTCCACCGTAAGTGGGAAATGGGGGATACTGGCAATCTAAAAATGCCAGTTACATGAGGCATGGGGGTTACCAGCTGCATGTGGAGCGGGGGGTGGTGGTGGTGGCAGCAGCCACACACAGAGCGGAGGCAGCGCAGAGTGGTGGGTGGCGGTGGTGGCAGCTGCTGTGTGCAAACTCCCCCCTCCCACCAACGTTCAGCTGGCCAGAAATTCTGGTCAAGAGAAACACCAGTTAGTAAAATGCCAGGTAACACGGCTTTTACTGTAATGCACTTCTGGGTCCTGGAATAGAAAAAATGAGAAAAAAAATCCAAATTTAACACAAAAGGTACAGCATATAATAACAATGATAAAAAAATACTTCTGTGTTATTGCAGTTGCACTATTATCAACTCCCTCCTAAATATTTTAAGTATTTTTCCCTTGTAGTCTAAGAAAGACTTGTTTTTATTTGATGTTTTAAAGATTTTACTGGAGATCATTTTATAACCTAGTCCCTTCACATGGTTATATTTGTACTTTAGTCAAGGTTTCCAGGGTTGTATTTGTGTACGGCTTCCACAAGCTGAAAAGTCCTGGATGACATTTCCAGCAGTGGGATATCTGCATCTCCTGAAATATTACTTATGCATACTTTTTATCCACTGTGTTCTGAAGCACTGTAGTTCAACACTTGCATTAGATAATAGTAAGTCTTACTCTGCATAAGACAAGGTAGAGATGTATCTTATGAACTTATGCATCACTGGTTTAGTTAGATTTTGTGAGAAAGAACTCACTTCACCAGATGCTATGCTCCTGCTCACAACAAAAGTGAGCGCTTGCTTAGGGAAGCTTACATGTCCGATTTAGTCTAGTCTAGTCTAGAGAGTACATTTGTACCACTTTCTGCCTGTCTTCAGATGAACATGGCTAACCTCCTCTCTCTATTCTGCATAGTTACTCTAGGTCCAAGGGTGTCAAACATGTAGCCTGTAGGCTGGATTTGGCTCATGGAGTTATATGGTTTGGCCTGTTTTTTTTTTTAGACAGACTGCACATGCTGGCACCAGCCCCATGAAGCACGTGGGCTGGACCTTGCATCGCATGTCCTGCGTGCAGGCAAAGGGACATGTTTCAGGAGGCGTGATGGTTATGGGGCTGACATGGATTGGGCTGCACCAGAATCAGTGTGCAGGGATGGTCTGGTGAGGCGCCATGTGCAGTATGCACCCCATGCCTATATGTAGTGCGCACAGTCAGTGCATCCTTGTGTGTAGCATGCAGCATGGGCCAGCCCCAGGGCTTGCTGTGTACACATTAGCACAGGACATGCACTGTGTGCAATGCCTCAGACCTACCCTTGTACTACCTGCTGCAGGCACTGCACAGGAAGGTCAGTTCCAGTTCAGGCTGTAGATTAGTCCAGTGACCCTCATCCTGCCCTCAAAGCCTGATGGAATTGGACACCCCTGCTCTAGGCACAACAGTTACAACACAAGTCACATTAAATGCAACAGTACTAGTGATAATGCCATGCGTCATATTAAGTAAGTTTTCTGCAATGGGAAATCAATTTTCCCCACCCTAAATGTAGGCCTGGCCAGATGGCTCTGCCTGTAACAACCATCTAATGGTTCCTTGAAAAAAAAGTGCCTCATCTTGCATAAAACAGCGGTGATATCCTCTTTACCTCCTGAACACCAGATAAGTCTTTCTTCATTCCCGTCACGGTCTGGTAGAGAATCTAGAGAGACAAATATATGAAAATCTATTTGAAAAAACAAAAAGACCCCTCACCATTTTAAAACTGGCAACCAGAGAAAACACATTTCTTAGAGCCTCGGGCATCACTGCTTCCACTATTTTCCCTCCTCTTCCCTTCTCTCTCCGCCTCTTCCAAACACTCGCAACAGATTAGATGTATACAAACACCCCTCTCTGAGCACAGGTGGCAGATTTAATGTACCAGGATTAAGAAACCATAGATCTAGGATCATGTTTTGTTTCTGTAAGTCTTCATAAGGAGAAAACATCTACTGAAGATACGAGGAAGAAAATACAAGTCTTTCCCATAAAGCCAAGGAAGGCCTGGTGTTTTGGCTCACTAATACTGGCATCTATTGCAACCATGTACAAGGTGTGTTAGACACTGTTCAAACACGTAGAAAGAGTCCCCACTCCAGAGAGAGCAGGATAAAAGAACTAAAAAATGTGGAAATTGAGGGAGGTGGGGAGGAAGAAATTCTATACTCCAGAGACACTGCCATCAGTACATACCAGTGATTCTCAACCAGTGTGTCATGGCACTTTGAGGTGCAATATTAGCACTATTAGGTGTGCAAACACCTACCCAAAATTCACAAGATAAACTTAGAGATTTCAAAAAGGAATCCACAATATCAAAGTCATTCTGACCTGTTGTGGTCCAAGTTCTTTGTAACAAAAGAACTGCTGTATTATTTTTCTGTAGTCAAGAAAGCTGAAGCTAAAAGCTGGCATGTTCTGAGGGATGCCTCGAGTCTAAAAAGGTTGAGAACAAGTGGTACAGACTATGTGGTCTACTGTTTACAAACAGTTATTGTGCAAGTAATATGGTGAAGAAAAAGAAGTCAGCAGATGAACGTTAACTTTACTGTGTGTAAATGAGAACAACACCTAAGTCTTCAAAAGTGCAGCGAGTCCCGGAAATAAGTATTCACTGGTCACATCTACACAAGAAGCTGACTGTAGCTGTTACTGCACAGTTAATTAGTACTTGCATGGCCAAGTACTAAATGACTGTGCTGTGTCCAGTGTGACTACACAGTAGTGTCCCTGCACGGTTGCCTGGTGACACTTACAGCACAGCAGCTTGTTACTACTGTGCAGCAGCACTTGATCACTGTTCATGCCTGGCGATACTACTGTGCAGTAGTAACAAGCTATGGTGCAGTAAGCATCTTGTGTAGATGCGACTACTGAGTCCCACTACTAGGTTCCAGATACCAGCTTATAAAGCCACAGAAAAGTAGGGTTGGGAGGGGTCTCTGGAGATCATCCTGCTCAAGGCAGGATTGAACGAAGCTAGTCAAGGATCTGTCTTGAAAATTTCCAAGAAAGGCGATTCCACCACCTCTCTAGGTAGCCAGTTCTAACACCTGACCACTTTCATAGTGAAGAAATTCTTCTTAATCTCCAATTTTAATTTCCTTTGTTTCAGTTTGAGACCATTTCTCCCAATCCTGTCCCCTTCAGCTACAGAGTTTATCTCCATCTTCTTTCTAACTGCCCTTCACCAAGGACAAGTCATGCCTGATCAAGCCGATTTGCCAGATGACTGGCTCTGTGGATGTGGGGAAAGCAGGCGACATGATATACCTTGACTTTAGCTAAATTTTTGATAGGTCTCCCATAGCATTCTTGCAAGCAAGCAAAGGAAGTTTGGGTTGGATGAATGGACTGTAAGGTGAACAGAAAGCTGGCTGGATCATCAGGTTCAATGGGTAGTGATCAATGGCTTGATGTCTAGCTGGTAGCCAGCAGTGGAGTGCCGCGGGAGTTAGTCCTGGGGACAGTTTTCTTCAACATCTTAATTAATGATCTGGAATATGTGACGGATGACACCTCGCTGGGGCTAGCTGATATGCTGGAGCATAGGGCTAGAATTCAGAGTGACCTAGACAAGCTGGAGGATTGGGCCAAAAGAAACCTCATGAGGTTCACCAAGGACCAATGCGAAGTCCTGCAAGTAAGACGGAAGAACCTCATGCACTGCTACAGGCTGGGGACCAACTGGCTAAGTAGCAGCACTGCAGAAAAGGACCTGGGGCTTACAGTGGACAATAAGCTAAATATGAGCAACAAGTGTGCCCTGGGTGTGAAGAAGTCTAACAGCATACCGGGCTGTATTAACAGCAGTATTGCCAGATGACTAAAAGTGATTATTCTCCTCTATTCTGCACTGGTGAGGCCACATCTGGAGTACTGTGTTGTTTTGGGCCCTTCTCTACAGAAAGGATATGGACAAGTTGGAGAGAGTCCAGTAGAGGGCAACAAAAATAGGTAGCGGGCTGGGGGACATGCTTCTGAGGGTAGGCCAAGGGAACTGGGCTGATTTAATGTTCAGAAAAGACGACTGAGGAGGGATTTGATAGCAACTTTTAACTACCTGAAGGGTGGTCCCGAAGTGGATGGAGCTAGACTGTTCTCAGTGATGGCAGATGACAGAACAAGGAACAATGATCTCAAGTTGCAGCAAGGGAAGTTTAGGGTGAATATTAGGAAACACTCTCTTACTAGAAACGTGGTGAAGCACTGGAATGGGTTATTTAGAGAGGTGGTGGACTCTCCATCCTTGAGGGTTTTAAGGCTCAACAAAGCCCTGGCTGGAACGATTTAGTTGGGGATGGTCTTGGTTTGAGCAGGGGGTTGGACTAGATGACCTCCTGAGGTCCCTTCTAACCCTAATTTTCTATGATTCCATGATTCAGGTCATTTGAAAATTGCTATCAAATCTCCTCACTCCAGCCCCAGTCTTTTTCAGACTAAATTTGTCTCTCCACTGGACTCTTTCTAGTCTGTCCACGATTTCTTGAAATGCGAGACGCAAAACTGGACATAGCACTCCAGGTGTGACCTCACATACACCAGACTGGAAGGGTCACTTTGCTTGATTTGCAAGCAATACTCCTGTCATACAGACCGGCAGTATATTAATTTATATACAGGATTTCTGAAACCAAACGGATATTTTTGCCAGGCACCTGAAAGCTACAGTACATCCACTTAAAAAGAATAGGTGATTGCTGAAGAATCAGGATTGCTGAAGTGCTAGTGTTACCTGTGTACATTTTTTCTCTAAGGTATGGGTAATGCATTCATATAGAACTAGGAGGAGTCACCAGTAAAGAGAAGGGCAAGAGGCACTGGGGACTTTCCATAACAATCCATGGTTAATGAAACTGCCTTGGCTTATCTTGTTTTGTGAACTCAAGCTGCACAAAGCAATTCAGAAAGTCTACTTACGTTATCCTGCTGAACATTTAATGCCATATCCTCTTCCTTCAGTTTCATCATGATATCAACATCCCTTTCATAGTTTTTAACTTCGGTCAGGGTTCGAGGTATGTAAGCTTTCTTAAACACCTAGTACAGAGAAAAGAAACAAGCAGATAAATTAATTCCCATCTTGTGCTGATTATTCCTCTTCTTTGTAAAAGAGGCAAGGATTCCTTAGGGCAATATTGTTTATTGGACCACCTGCACAGTTGAGATAGTTAGACAACCTTTAGAATGCAAGAAAGTCTTCATCGTGTGTTCTTTATAAGTTATTTTGATAATCCTCTGGGCTCAGACAGCAGCCATAATTTAGATATACCACCTTGGAATACTTGACTGGCAAGAAATTGTCTCTTGTTGTAGTGGGTCTATGAATACACAACTCATTTACCCTAACACCACATTAGGATCTCTTTAGAATATACGCTATTGCTTAACCAATAGGCCTGCGTGAATTGGCAGCTATTGATTTGGCTTTGGATCCGGCCGATTTGGATGCCAGCGATCCGATTCGGAGCTCCAGATCGGTTTCCCACTTCAATTCGGCTGAATCGGCTCTGAAGCTTTGGAGTCGCTTTGGAGATCTGGCCATAGGGTATAATAGGGAATCAATGAAATATTTATAACTTTTGTTGTTTTTTGCCTGATTTGGATAAGACTTGCAGGGGTGGTAGCTTTTGCTGAGAGCATGATGCTTGCCAAGTTTGATGCGCACCCATGTTACGAATTTTGCCCGTCAGCAGCTAGAGGTGCAGGGCCCCAGAACCCCTGCACCTATCTCCTTGACACTTGGCAGGCTTTGTGGCCTCTGCAGGGGCAAGAGCATAATAAAAGCCAGAGGTGAAAGCTGCAACCTGTAGAAATCTAAGAGGAAAGAAAGAGGTTTGAATGTGTACAGCACTACTGATTTCAGTGTGTGCTGAGCATACGCCGTACCTGCTAGACCAGTACTCCCAAGATCAGGCATTTGCTTAGAAGACTAGCCGCAAAAGGCCCAAAACATGTCCTCTCTCTACATTCTAGTCGGTACAAAGTGCCCACTGATTGCTAAAACCATTTTTTTTTTAAATTTTAATCTATTGCTTTGCTGTTGAAAAAAGTTTAGGAATCAATTCAGATAACAACCTTGTCCTATGCTGCGCATGCCAAACATTTCCAGAACAACATACATCTTCGATGATGCAAATGCAACCAATCCATGTTAACTACTGCTGCATCAAAAATAAAAGGAAGAAAAACAACATGTACTATAATTAGAACTAAACTGAAATCTAGGGAAAGGGAAAAGAGAGCAGAATTGTTTTTTTTTTAAATCAATATGAATAATGAGGGGGGAGGGGAAGGGAAATCTATTTAAGTCCAAAATCCTCACTGTGTTTTATTATTCTTTGAGATTATGCAAAATATGATCAGAAGATTTTTTGCCCATCATTTAATACCTTAAAACCTCCTCAATTAGTTTAGGACCTACCAATATCTTAAATGTAACATTCTGTGTATAAAATAAAGCTTTAAAGAAAATGTATTATGTTGCAAAAGGGATAAAGTTAAAAGTCACCTCATGGAAGCAAAAAAAAAGAATATTCTTTGCTTACCTCCTCATCCACTTTATCTTGACTGGACCTTTCTTCCTCTGTCCTTTGGGATGCTACTTCCATTGCCTATAGAAATAGAACAGGCATTATAAAACCCTCACTCTTTAATCAAATATCTCATCCTGGAAAATTCATCAAGCTGTCCCTATTTGCATTTCTCTGCCTCCACTCTACCCACCCGCAAGCTGTTCTCTGCCACTCAGGCAAAGCACCTGAAGTTTTCCAACTGTCATGCTGTTAGCGAAACCTAATGGTGAACATTTCTGAACAATACATCCACTTAAATGCCTGTACTAGCTTACAATCTATTACTGAGTACAAGAAGACATGCACTCAGGGCCACTGACATGTGGGCCAGCACTGGCTGCAGTAGCAACAACACTGGCAGCAGTCGACTGCAACTATGGCTCTGGCTATTTAGATATCCCTCCCTCTTTCAAAAGGTGGCACCCAGGGATGCTTCCCTGGTTGTTCCCTATCAGTTATGCTACCGTTCTCTACACTGCTTCCAGTCCAAAATAGGATCAAGTTACAGGAGTCCCTGCAGCAGAGTAGGAGAACAGGGCCCTGGGAATCATGCTCCCATGCATGCATAGGTGGATCCAGGACTATGGTGGAAGGCTGTGTGGTACATGCACATGGTACCATGCAATGGTAGTGCAGTTAGGTGCACAAATTATAATTCACAGAATAAACCCAGATATTTCAAATAAGAATCCAGAGTGTTAAAAATATTTTAACCCATTGTGATCTTTTTTAGCTCTCTGCGGCAGAAGCAGCGCTTTATTATTTTTCTGTAGTCAAAAAACAAGTGAAAACTAAGCTAGTATTTTCCAAGTGCTGCCTTGAATCTAAGGAGGTTGAGAACCACTCCATTAGTGCCTGATGGAACAACAAGTGAGGCCTGAGAGAGTTTAAATGCACCCTTTGCTTGAAACTGAACAAGGTTAGACAAACAGCAGGAAAGTAGGAAAGGAGAGACATTGTGCCACTTGCATGCTCAGTGACAGTGAGTAACTCATGCCAGCTAACAGTACTTGAGCTGCCAAGACAGAAGCCAACATTCACTTCCTCCTATGATACGTGTTCTTCTCCCCAACTGGATCAATCAGCACTAAGCTGAACTTATTGCACTTTAAAAAGTTTGCCCCATTCAGACTCAACACCCCTCGCAAACCAGCAAGGGACACATGAACATGCTTCTGTGGTTTGTGTTAAAATTAATGTTAGGCTCTTTGTAGGGTGCTGCTTCTTTATGCAACATACCTGTCTCCAGGCAGGAAGCACAGTTTTGGATTAAAACAAAATGGGTGACCTAGATCTAGGTTTCATTTTATTTCTTAAATCTCCATGCACAAGTCCTGGAAGCCTTACCTTTGATAGATAAGCATCCAAGTTCTCACTTGTGATGGAAGGATCTGTAATAAATTCAAACAGTTCTCTCACAGTCATCACTGCAACATCGTACTTCCAGAAGAAATCTGCCAGGAACCAGGACAATAAAGTTAACATACATGTCACAGAGGGATGCATGTGTGCATTTAAGTCAGGTCAGATATAGGGTAATGTTTCTCTGGTTTTGGGGAATATGCTATGAAGCTTATAAAAGCCCACTAGGGTCAGTTATCAGATAGTTCCTACCCATGTGAAATGCAAACTGCCCATCTCCCAGACTCAATGAATGTTGAATAAGGCATGAATATTTGGAATTCCCTTCTGCTCCTAGTGAAACTATGGAAAAAAATCCTAAAAGGACTTAAGCGGGATCAGAATAGATCACAAATCAATAGAAAAGCAATAGGGAAAAAGTGTCACCTTCACAAAGGATTTAGCAGTTTTAATAACACTGAGATTAAACTGTTTTGATACAAGACAGTAAAGTTTGTAGGTCTGGACTTCAACCAAGAATCATTAGAGATGTCTTCTGAGGAACATACCAAAGTTCATGCTAATATTTTATATAACATATGGTACAAATCCTGGGCTAAAAGGTAGTTTGCCAAGGCTTACACTTACTTGGCTGAAGATGCCAATCCTAACTAAATTTGAAGTTTGAAGGGGGACATAAAGTTCCGCGCACAATTTAAAACCAATGTCATCTAGGGAGTAGCTAGACTAATCTTCTCTAAGGTTACTACTCCAAGTGGACAAGAAAACCAAACACAGTTGAGAAATGAATTAGTAAGAGAGGAGCTGCCAAGGTTTTCAGAGACCACAGCATTTAAGATCACAGTAATTCTCACAGGAAGAGGAGATACAAAGTGCAATGAATCACAGACACTCTAAAATCCTTGTAGTAGGGCTAGACAAAGTAAAGACTAGCACGGAAGTAATAAAGCAGAGTTGTGATGAAGGGCTTAAGAAATTTGTAAAAGGTGTGTAAAAATCTAGAACTCTTGGTTCCAAAAATTATACCTTTTATTAGACCAACTGAGAAATTGCAAAAAAAAAACCAAAAAAAAAACCAACCCTTTTCTGCAAGCTTTTGGGCTTATTATTTTGGAATCAAGAGTTCTAAATTTTTGTATTTCTTTTTGTCTTGAGACAACACAGCTACCGCATACATCCCTGAAACACGTAAAGGTGTGTAGCATTTAAAAGAATAGAGTGGGTGGCGCAGATACCAAAGCAAATATTCACAAGTCCAGCAACAGTGAGTGTGAGATGTTACTAACTCACTTCCCTTTTTTTCTCCCCACTTCAAGTAACAAAAGGTATTTTCACAGGAGCAATTATGGAAATAAATCAATGATTTTAGGCTTCATTATTTATTAAAAAATAAAAATAAATAAAAATTAAAAAGGATTTCAGCACGGAAAAAATGTTTGCAAAGAGATTTCTTGCAACATGAAGATGCTAATTTAAATACTGCTGCGTAAGGAAAAATACACTATGTTAAAACCTGTACAGATATTAATATAGTGAACATTAACAATATTCTTTTTGTTCTACTAATGCTTTATCATATTTTAAAGAATATGAGAGCGAACACATTTAACATTTCTTAAGAAACAAGCTATTAAGAGGAACTGAACAATAGGTTACTCACCATTGATATTGGCACAGTCCTTCCTGAGGAATTCTAAAGCATGTGGGTGGTCATGCTCCACTGACTGGGATACATCAATGATGAACACGTCCCCATTGTGGTATCTGGATAGACACCAAGAGGAATAAGCACAATTGTTTTTTTTTTAAACCCTATCATTGGGGAAAAAAAAGAATGCTTCAAACCTGGAACAGAAATCCAAGGTTTTGCTATTTAATTCACTTCATATTTTAGGATTTCTTTTCCAAATAAATTACTCATATGATTGGAAGAGAGCACAAAAAACAATTTTAGAAAACAATTACCATAGCTCACTTAAAAATCCTTGCTTCTCACTTTTTTCTGGCCTATCACAGTTACAACGTGACCCCAAGCACTACTATAGCTCACTTATTTATTCATCAGCCAAAGGAAAAAAAACCCACTGAATATCATATTCAGTTTAGCTTGGAAAATATTCCTGTTTCAGAGAGCTGTGGGTGAAGGTCTGTACATATTAAAAAGCAGAGCTATAAAGGGAACAAACACACTCCTTTAAAGGGATATCAGTATTGCACAGCTCTGAATTATGTAAAGAAGCTGCCAATACCTACACTTTAAATATTACAAAACAAAGGAAGGTTTAAAAACATACAGCATATTAAATTCACTGAGGTCAGCATGAACAAGTCTGGCATCCTGGTACATTCTTCTCATGTACTGTATGATCTGCAGATACAACTCCCGGGCTTTTGAGTCAGATAACTGAACATTTTTCAACAGAGGAGCAGGCCTTGGATTAAAGAGAGAAACAGAATAAATTCTTCCATCTTATACTACCTACACCTGTTCTGTCTTTTATCCACAGTCCTTAATTCATCCATTCTAAATGTGAGCAACAGCGCCTCAGTGATTTATCCAACCACTTACTCATCTGCAAAGCTAGTCCAATATAGTATCGGCTACACAACCCCACTGAAAATAACAGAATAACAATGTTTTACAGCAGCAGAGAAGCTGCATCACTATGTTGTGTTAAGTTTTTACATTAACAAATGCCAAATTAACTTTTCTGCATGGTATAAATCAGTAAGCCTTTCCAATTACATGGCTAAACATATCACAACCTGCACTACCTTTTCTGAACTTTATAATTAATCTTTACCAGCTGTAGTCAGAGAAGTACAGAATGACCCTACCCAGCCCCTTTCTAACAAAGGGTGTTTCACTCGCTCTTCTGATGCAAGGATGAGGCTTTAGAAAGAGGCAGACCCTCTGCAACAGCTATCAATAAACTTTATATTTTATATCTCAGTTGTATACAAGGATAACACACAATTCATCATTAACGTATACCACATGCTAGGCAAACTCACATTTTTGTAAGCCTACCTTTATTTATACCTAGAGAGAAGAAAAAAGTTCTCAATGGTTTTCTGAGCATACTTACATGTCACCTTTACCGATAAAACCCATGACAAGCACGTGACTCCTTAGCATAACTGGCTCTGGGCAAGGTATCTGTGCTGTATTCAATCTATAAAATTGTAACAACAAAAAACCAATAACTATCAGAAGAAAAGAGGACTCTGAGCCATTATGCAGAGGCACGAGGTAGAGCATACTGTAAAAGTGGCATCAATAAAAAGGACAGCGCCAATGAGATGTGGGAAGAAAGAATCCCCTCCTAGCATTACACTGAATAATGAGAAACTTTTAAAAAGCTTAATAGGAAAACACTGTTCCTGCAAAAGGTTAAAAGAGCCAATAACTGATTGATGAGGGCAGGGTGCCAGCATCACTCAAACAAGTCATTGATGAACCTGGCCCTTGACAATGACACTAGCTCTCATCATCTCCTTGTCTCTAATCTTCCCATTCTGAGGAAGGTTTTGGCAAGACCTGGAGTCCTCAGACTCCAAACTCCCACACCATTTGGCTTTAACCTTGCTTATGGGGAAGAAACAGGTCTCACCGATGTCTTCCATGGGGAGACAAAAACTACTTTCATGCTGATTCTTTTAAAACTAGACCCAAAGCGCATTAGTGTGTGTAGGCTCATCCCACTGATCTTCACTGGCTCTGGATCAGGTGTTGAAAGCCATTACCTGCCTCTGAAATCCCTGACTGGAAGGCGATGGATGACACTGCTGGAGACCCTGGCAGTGAATGAGGTCTCTTTCCTGGGCACTTTCCTCATCTGGGGACCATGAGTGTAGGAAAGAGAGAATCTTCTTCACCTTGTGGACTCTAATGTAAGCTTCATTCTTCCACAGGCTCTGTTCAGTGTCTGTGAATCACTATTCGCTTCACACTTTAGACAATACAGTAATTGCTAAAAACAGGCTTGATGGATGGAAAGCCTAAATGTATTTACTGAAAGTCTAATGTTACAAGTGTGCTATTCCCAGCCTCATAAGAAAAGAGTATGAATTTCAAAGCCCAATATCAAGTGCTGAACCTTGTAGTCTTTCCTCATGGAATATATCTCAATATCTGTCAGAAGCCAATAGGAATCTTGCCCAAGTAAGGGTTGTGGGTTTTGGGCCACTGTGCAGGCCAGATACAATCTTGCCCATTAGAAGTGTAAAAGGAATATTCTAAATTACTATTAACAGACAATGAATGAAAAGTGCCCCGGACACCAAAGCTGGGAACGGACAGTAGTTCTGAAGATGTTACCACCTTGTCCCACTGATTCCCAGTTTATGGGGGATGCTGAGCTGACATCACCTCATAACTACATTAATTCCTGCCAATACCAAAAAGTAAGTAATTTGTCACAGGAGTTAGCTGTATTCGTCTTAAGTAAGGCAGAAAGAGGGTAGAGATGTACCTTATAGATTTAGAATCAGAGATGCATAATGTTTCTGACACAGTGAGCTCTTGCTTCCAAAAACTGAAGCAGGTGCAATTTAATTGAGCTAACGCACATCTCTATTCTGCCTCCTGTGACAAAAATTAAGTTATAAAAATTACCTTATTAAATTCCTCATCTCCTTTTCTGCCCAAGTCTTCACCATTTTTCTCGGGTTTCCTTTACAATATCCATGACGAAATCTTAAAAACATAAAAAAGCATCACAATTTCAACATTTCTGGGTTATTCTGTTTATGTCCCGAGAGAAACAAAGAGAACTGTAGGACAATCCAGCTAGTGCTGGAGAGAGTTAGTACTGTACTATGAAAAGAACAACTCCAACTTACCTGAACTCTCCACTCACATATTTATCCCGATCTTTAAACATCAGGATAGAGGTTTTATAAATTTTTATTGCTCTGTTTTCTCCATCTGCTGTACTGGCATGATATACATTAGCCTAATGGGGTAGAAGGACAGAAACAACATTAAAATCCTGAGAACAATTTAAATATTAGGAAATTTGCTCATAGTGCACACACCAAAGCCAAAGAAACATTCACAAATTCACGCAACAGAGGAGTAAGAGGTTATTAACTCAGTCTCTCCCCCGCTTCTTAAGTAACACAGGGGATCTCCGCAGAAGCAATTCTGCTTCATTGATTTTAGGTTTCCTTATTTAAAAACAGGATTTTAGCAAGGAAAAAAAGTTTGCAAAGAGACAGATTTCTTGCCTTCCAGAGTCAAACAGAAACCAGAGTTATACCTACCACATGAAGACACTACTTTAACTATTTTTTGTCAGGAAAAATGCTCTACATTAAAACCTGTACAGATATTAAAGTGGTGATGTTAACAATATCCAATGTTCTACATGTTCTATCCAATTAACAAGATCCAACCTGTTCAATGTACAGTTAAGAACAAAGTACAGAAGAGAAAAAAAAAAAAATCTGTGGGCCTCAATCCAGCACCCACATGAACATAGTGATGATGATGGTCAACATGGTTCCATGCAAGTATAGGGTATCTTTCACAGGGAGCAGTATGGATAATCAGGGCACAGAATGGCACAACAACGTTAAATGCAAGTAGAAAGCACAAAAATAGGTATGTAGAGAACTTCACTTATGCATAATTACAACAGGCTTCCCCGATACAGAAAACTGGAAGAGAGTCATCCCAAGAGAAGAGGAGTTTCCCTGGCCCCTGCTGGTTCTCAGCTCTTCAAGCTCAATCCTGAAAATCTCTACTTATAAGAGTGGGCAAACTGCCTCAGAAGGAACCACGTGCACAGGCAAGCACTGCAGTGATCAGTAAGGGGGTCTGTAGAATTATTAGAAACGGTGTTCGGCTTTGAAGATCTAAAGTCAATGGAGTTTTGCTATTAATTTGCCTTTGGCTTCAAGTATTAACACCTCTGTGCAGACCGCTAAGATGAGAACTGTGCAAAACTGATGTCCCTAAAACATGGCCTATGAAATAAATGGTGTCTTATGCCAACCCACTGCACTCATAATGAATGAACTGAGCACATGGAAAAAAAAAATAAAAAAAAAAATACCCAGCCCAGGGATAAGATATCAAAAAAAACCTGTAATTTGTTCCTGGGGTATAAATTTAAGCATTTGTGATGCAATTTGATAGTGCTAGTACACAGACTGTATTTTTGCAAAAGTGGTAAACAGTAATTTAAAGAAATTCACAGTAATACTGAGTTATTCAATCTTTGCATAGAAATGGAGACTGGTTTGTGTGTGCGAGAACTGTCAGCTCCCAAAACTGCCGTAATGTGAACTAGCTAACCAAGAAATGTAGTTCTGCCACAAAATTCATAAAGAATAAAGATTAAGAATTTCAACAAGACAAATGTTAGATGGACTTTAAGTGCTTGTAGAAGTTCTCCAAGTTCTGCTTATTAAACAGCATGGTTTTTTGAGTCTCATCACATACGATTAGTAGAAAGTAGAAAAAGTTAACTTAATCAATATAATTTGTAACTTCTTGCTAGTCAAATAAAACTTAGTTAAATATTTGCTACTAGCATTATTTTATCTCCTCCTGAGCACACTACATTTTTTTCCTGCACAATGAGAATAAGACCACAGAATGCCATTTGCAATGAAACTCACTTCTTTTCCTGTGCTGATGCAGCCATTTATCTCTGATATGACACCTCTTGTTAGCATCTTGAACAGGATCATTCGGGTCCTCGGATCCAATACCTCAAAGTAAATAATTAAAAAAAGCCAGCATAACTACTTTAATTTTCTTTTTAATCCCGTTCTCAATCTTGACCTGAAGGACCCATAGCATCATAGCACTGATTGGACCACATGATAGCAGCTCAGTGTTCTACCAAGACATTATGCTGTTACTTCTTTAAAGTGCTTAAGAAAAATATGCTCCTTCTCATATGTGGTGCTTGATGTGCACCCCTAGGTCCATCCTAACATTATAACAGAGCTACTTCCAACTTGCACTTGCAGTAAGCATTACACTTCAGAGAACCCGTGATGTAATAAACAATCATAACAGTACATGGCGATCAATATAGGGCAAAAGCATCAAAGGTCTGACCCGCAAAGTCCTTTCATCCAGCTGCCAGTACTGCCTACAGGTTTCGAGTGGACCCACAGGCAGCACGTAGGGTGTGCCACATGGCTCCATGTGCCACCCTCTTCAGCTGCTCCTGGATTTCATAGCATGCAGTGCCCACTTCAGTACATGCCCGCTCCATGCCATATCCAGGGCACATCCTGGAGCAACCAGAACAGGCACTACATGGAGTGTGGACCTGGAATGCCTGGAGTTGGTGCAGCATGACAGTCTGTGGGTCCAATCCAGCCAACAGATTAGGCCCATACCACTTGTCTGGCCTGTGGGACCATAAGATTTTGACACCCTTGATGTTTTACCTTAGCCTTAGGGGCAAAGGTAAGTAGATGAAAAAAAAAAAGAGGGGAGGGGATGTGGATGCAGGGAATGACAATTTCACCATTTTCATAGAAAATTCCACATCTAAGGAGAGCTAAAAATGAGATTCCAAGTCTACAAAATTACAAGATCTCAGCTGAATACTACAACAAAATCATAATATGAAGTATAAAAACACTCTCCAAAACAACTGAATATGAACACAATTTTTTTTTTTTTTTTAAATACACTTGTTCAGCTGGGCAAGAAAATGAGAAACATGGAATGTAATGAGGCTCTCCTGGAAGCTAGAAAGAGCTTTAGCACTAAGTCCAGAGTACCCAAAATTTCAGCACAGGTATTGCTTCAGTCAAAAACAGCTAATATATTTAAGACTTCTTACCTGTTCTACTGTTGCTCTATCTGATTTATCTTTAACTCGATACCTAGAAGGGAAGAAATATAATACATGATCCTATCCAACTGCTTATTACCATGATAGACCTGGTTTCTCTTCTGTCAAAGAAAACATAAGGATATGACAAAGGAAGAGGTTTCAGTGCATACAAAAGCAAGGCTGCTTCACCTAGGCAAAACAAAATTCAGGAGAAAAAACAGTTGTTGTTGAGGTGGATCAGCTGTGGCAGGATGTGTCCTTGGATCCACTTAACTGGGAAAACACACATTGCCTGATGCAGGACAACGGATAACCTGTCCCCCCTGCTTGGGGATTCCCTGCATCTCTCATTGCCCCTTGCCTCCTTGGCATGACCCGGGCTGGGTCTCATACCAACCTGTGCCTCAAGTGAAAGCAAAGGTTGATACAGGTCCTTGTGCAGGGCAATGCAAAACCTGGGGAATTCCCAATATCTTGGGCCTGCAAGCAAGGACCAGCACCAGGTCCCATGCCAAATTGTGCTTCACACAGAAGCACAGGGCCATCTGGATCTCAATGTGGAGGCATGCTTACAGAGATGTGTCCCTGGAGATCCTGGGGCGAGTCTCCAAAAGTGGGGACCATGCCCCTGAATAAGGTGCCGTGAGATTCCCTGGGGCACATCTTTGTAAGGGGGGGCCTGGAGCTCATCTCTAAGTTGGGGGAGAGGGGAAGCTGGGCATTTGCTCCAGTCTGAAGGACCAAATTCTGGATAAGAATTCCTGGGGTGTGCAGGATCAGTAAAGCAGAATAAAGCATCATGATTTTTACACTACGTTTCATTAGAGCCATTGATATGGTGTGACAAAGGATAGGGATGTCTATTTGCTTGCCAGCTGTACTGCCATAAAAATTAGGCAATGTCTGTTTCTACCCTCAGTATCCTTTGTTATTGAAGAAGACTTGTTGCTTCCTCCTAAACACCTTCTGAGCATAAGTGGACAATTTCCTTGCCAGCTCGGTACCAGACTCATATGTCTGAGACACACTTGACTGCTCATTCATTTGCCCTGTCATCAGATCAAGA
The DNA here is from genome assembly GCF_052110815.1 of Crocodylus siamensis. NCBI lineage: Eukaryota > Metazoa > Chordata > Crocodylia > Crocodylidae > Crocodylus > Crocodylus siamensis. Next base: position 128,010,883 of record NC_143397.1, on the reverse strand, counting down.
GGAGTACCCACAGCTTCCCCAATAATTTTCCTAACCTGACAGTTCAAGAACGATAGCTTAGGAGGAAGGAGAAAGGAAAGATAAAACCGGCTTATTATTCTAGCTAAGGGGTGGGGTGGGGAAGGGGCTAGTATTTTCTGTTTTGTCATCTGATCCCACGGCCATCGATGTTAACAAAATTTACTGTTTACTTTGACAAAAGCAGGATCAAGTCTTAACAATAATATAGGAAATTAACCCAGCAAACAGTCACATTTTATAGGAAAAATATTAAAATTTCAAAATGTAATGCAGAGAATGGATAGGGACTTCTCGCATAAATTCTTTCCAGTTTATCCAGCAATGTGGATCAAACTACAGCTCTTTTGAAAAAAAGAATTTAAACATATAAGAGTTCTGGAAAATTCATCAGAAAAGTTGAAACAGCCACCCATGTTACTCACATGTCTGCTTCCTTTTGTCTAGATTTTTCTGTGACTTTGTTTATAACAGAGTCGTCCAGATTTAGCCTATCTGAAAAACACACAGAGAAGTGCACATCAAAGGTTTTCTATATTCAAAATTGCAGCTGCAATTCTGTTGTCAGCAGAGATTGCTCACACATGTTATTCAAGGAACAGAAAAATACAGATAACAACCAAGTTTTTAAAACATATCCCATAGAGGCACATATTCTTTTAGCATCCTGTACGCATCTGAGATCTAATCAAGAAATAAAGGACAGCAACACGGCTATTGCTTTGAAGATGAAATGATGCCTAGAGACGCTATCCATCAGACAACGTGTTAGTTTTAAACCTCTCTGTCCTTCTCTCTCAGAAGGTATGCATCCCTGGCTGTTTTCCAACAGACAACATAAGCAATAACACCTTCTGTTAGGTAATCAAAGGGAAGCTGTGACTTCCCTTCTCAACAATTATGATGTCCATCGCGTTATGGCCAAGTGTGTAACACCTGTTGTGTTTGCCTAAAATAATTCAATGCACTGCTCTAATTCCTCATTTTGATTACTTGGAGCATGAAAGACCTTAAGTAAAGTAAATGTACCTAGACATAAATTTACTGGTACAAAACACAATGGTATGCTATACAGCAACATGACCACCATCACTGCACGCACATGTGCATGGTGGCTGGATGGACTACAAAACAGGTTGTTTCTTGGCTGAAACCAGAAGAGTTACCTCATAGGGAGGCCAGAAGGACAGAGAAAAAGCTGGCTTTGAAGGAAGAGAAAAAGCTTCACAAACTATATTATGCCAACAGGAAGTATGAAGGTAACATCAGATGTTAAACCTTTCAACTCTCTGGGAACAGTCAGGTAGCTCTACTTCCTACAACTAATCCAAATTGGTCAACAGCAGGTCAGAGATACCTAGTACCATAAAACATGATAGGATTATACTCACCTAGATTAATTTTATGCTCAAATTTTCTTAAAGCCTTGTCTGTAGGAGTGGACATTTTTGCTGAATTGCAACTAGGGATCTGTCTATTTGCCTGAAACAAAGGATTTGTTATATAATTCACCTTCCCTAGATGGCCTTTCTAAATATATACAGTAGCTTTGGGGGAGGGGGGGAATAAATCAATATTATAATCATGTATCTAAACCACCTGTACATTTATCCTCATTTACAAATAAATGTTATGAGGAAATTGACATGGAATATAATTAGAATTGATATAATCTAAGCGAATCCAGCATCTGGGGAGAATAAAAATTCCTAATAGCTGAGTGCTGCCCCAGTAGGATTCTTTTTAGTTTGGCGCTAAAAAGGGAACGGGAACATGAGGATCAGGAAAAACAGGAAGCAAAGCACCCAGGGAGATGGAGGGAACACTAAGGGAGAGATGCAGAGGGCACAAAGACAGAACAAAGTAGTATGCCTGGCTTACCACAGATAAACTGATTCCCATCCCTTCCCCAGCAGCACTTCAGCATGAGCTCCTAATTTCAAATACTCATTAACTCCTGATTGCCAGGAACTTTTTTCAGAGCTCAAAAAACATTACCAGACACATGCCAAACCTGCTACAATGACATGGTCACTGCTCCCAAATACTCTGATAAGGTACTTGTACGCCAATAAAAAAAAAAGAGACACTTTCTGCTTTCACTGCCAAAGCCCCAAGTATAAGGGAAATTGGTTCTGAAATTGTACTTATAATTCAGTGGTACAGCAAAGACAAATTCCCTTCTAAACCATTCACCTCTGATGTGTTTTTCAAAAGTTCTTTGCCTATATTATTATCAATGCAAATACAATATTGCTTCCCCATCTTGGGCAGGTTAAGCACACTGTCTTATATCTAGTGGGAAGAGAGTGGATATGGGTTACACGGTATACTCTGGGCATGTAAGGAAGAGAAATATATCAGAAGAGCACTTTCTTCCAAGTGTCAGGAGAGGACTGGATCTGCATTTATTCTTGGGGTCATACAAAACCGGCATTTTGCACCCAACAGTCTCATTTGTTATTAGAGTCTCATTAATGTCTTTTTTTACCTGTGGGTTGCACCCTCCAACAGTAGCGTGCCGCTTGGTGAGTCTCCCAGCTGCATCATCCCAGTCCCAGTCTTCATCGTCATCATCATCCTCCATTTCATCAGTGTCCACTTCCTCATTCAAATGTGGCTGCTGATTTTCAACTTTTATTGCCTCTTCTTTGGTTGTTTTGATGTCTTGGGTATATTCACTTAAAAAAAGAAAAAACAACGTACCAATCTACACACAAACTGTGTTCTACTGCAATCAGCAAAAAATCTATAGCTATCCAGCCTATTATCGCTCTGTATTACACCATGTTAGGAGCTTAGCTGAGAAGTTCTCCAACAAGACTGGTCTAGAGAAGTCTACAGAGAAGAGGAGACTGAGGGGGTATTTAATAGCAGCCTTCAACTATCTGAAGTGGTTTTCTAAAGAGGCTGGAGCTGGACTGTTCTCAGTGGTGGCAGATGACAGGACAAGGAACAATGGTCTCAAGTTGCAGCAAGGGAAGTTAAGGTTAGATACTAAGAAGAATTTTCTCACTAGAAGGGTAGTAAAACACTGGAACAAGTTACCCAGAAAAGTTCTGGATTATCCATCCTTAGAGGTTTTTAAGACCCAGGTAGACAAAGCCTTGGCTGCGATGATCTAGTTGGGGCTGGTCCTTATTTGAGCAGCGGGTTGGACTAGATGCAACCTCCTGAGGTCCCTTCCAACCCTAATTTTCTATGATTCTAAGACTTTACTTGGGGCCTCCAGGAAGCTTGCAGGGATAACCTGGCCTGAACTACTAACCTAGCTTGCTCTACAAGCAGTGACCCTGAAAAGGAGTCTTTTGGAAGGTACGAGGCCTCCTGCACCAGAGCATGATAAAGTGGTTTATCATGTTTCCAACAGGACTAAGTGTGGCCCCAACCAAGCTATGAAATAGGACAAGAAGAGAACATTCTTCACTGCCCTTCCCCAAAACCTCTAGGGCCTGCTACACCTTCAAATGAAATCAGAATAGAAACCAGTTATACAGCTGTTACACACTGTCAAGCAATAACTTCAGAGCGGATTAGCTCATTTTATAGCCAGGCTTTGCATGCGATTGCTTTTCTGCATGTGCAGCTGGGCTACATTTATTGTGCAATTTGCCAGTGAATTGTGCAGCAATTACTTTGCACATCCGGCTGGGCTACATTTATCGTGATTCCCCAGCAAATGTTGCGCTACTTTGCACATGCAGCCAGCTGGACTTCACATTGTGCCATTTGCCAGCCAACTGCGTGACCGTAACTTGGCATGGTGGGGGGCGGATCACATTTGCCACAGGATTTGCTGACTACTTGTGCGATACATGTAACATATATGCTCTATACCAGACAGAAAGACTTCTGGGATGTTACTTACGTGCCAGCAAAACAGCATCTTTTCCATGAGACACGCTTTATTTGGTTTAGGACTTTCGAGCTTGAGCGCTTCACATCCCCCCCCCAACCCTGGCGCGGCCCCTTTAAGGCCTATCCGCCGGGATCCGTTAAGGCGCCCCAGCCCGAGAAGCGCGAGGCGCTCGCGCCGGCCCTCACCTATCAGAGGACTCTGCGTCATCGAACTGCCCCGGCACGGCCCGGCTCATCACCACCGCGCGGTAGTCCATGGCCAACGCCTCGCCTCGCCTCGCCTCTCCACCACCAATACCCTCCGCGCAGACTCCAGAGCGGGACGGCGCGCGCAAAGGCCAAAAAGCTGCAAACGCCGAACACGTTCTTTTTTTCCGCCCACCTCCCTCACAAGGGGCAGAGCTTAGAGGCCACGGAAGGCCCGTGGCTGGTGCAGGGTTCTGTCAATCATCTGAGGGCCCGCCCATTGCGTCAGCAGCGCTGCTCTGCGGTCGGCCAATCGGTGGGTGCTGCCTGTTGAACGCTGCTGCTGGGAGTTGGGCTTTCCCAGGGAGGGGGAGCGCTGTGCCAGCAGCTGCTCACATCTGGGCGAAGCTCCCCCTCTCCCCGCTTTGGGGCCGTGAGGTGCTGCTCCTTTGGGAGGGAGCAGGCTGTGTCCCGCAAAAAGAAGAGGGGCATAACGTTGGTCTTCGAAGACTGGGAGTTCTTACTAAACCTGGTGACTTGCCTGTTCGGGCTCCAGCCTTACCTCCCTGCATTCCTTTCCATGCCACTTTGCTGGTTCAAGCCAAGGCGGGCAGGACAGCGCTGTCTCAGAGGCGGTGGATCCAGGGGTGGGGGGTTGCCCTGCACTTTCACCCTGCTTTAATTCCCGCTCCAACCACAGTTTAAAACCTGTGGCAGCAGCACTTCAAGTTAGGTAGCAGTGAGGGAGTCGCTCCGTGGCCTGTTGCCATCTCCCCAATCCCTTCTAAACCGGCGTTTCTCAACCCATGGGTTGCGGCCCAAAAGTCAGTTGCAAGAAAATACAAAAAGGTTGTGAACAACCTTTAGAAATGGATCAACAAACCTTAAAAATGGATTCTCCTTTAAAGGAGGAAAACGTGGGAAACTGGCTTTCCCTTTGCAGGCTGGCAGAGTTCCCTCAGGCCTCACACATCCCCCCTGCCCTTCACACCCATCCCCTGCCCCAGATACTTAGGATGGGAGGCAGCAGGGGTCAGAAATTTTACAAAAAAAGTTGAGAATCACTACTCTAAACTCTTTGTTCCACAGTATTAACCAGCGCTCTTCTTTTTAAAGGTCTTGACGTTTCCCTGATCAAGCCATCCTTTGTTCTGCCCTGCTGCTGCCTGTTCCCTGCTTCTGCTGGTGAAGATCCTGTCTCGCTGCCCTGCAGGTTGTTTTTAACTTGTTCCTATACACTTCTATTTGGTTTTGTTTCCATCTTAACATAATACAGCCCCAGCCCTCTGGCATATTAGTAAAGCCTTAGGTTTATTTTTAACTGGAGAAAAATAAATGTTGTTTTATAGGTGCTGATGCATCTCACCATCTGCCCCCACCCCTTTTCCAAATTTTAGATCTGCCCATGCAACTGTCCCCCATCTAGAAACTGCCCTAGAAGGGAGGTGTGACTTCTGTAAAAGGATCAGTTTTAAACTCTACCACTTCTGCAAGCATCCTGTAAGAGGGTGCAATGCCTTGAGGAAGCAGATCTGGCACTTGACATGCTATGCTGGGGCTCAGGAGATGGGATTCATTTCCTGGCTCTGCCACAGACTTCCCATGTGACCTTAGGCAAGTCACTTCCCTGCCTCACTGTTCCACTCACTGGTAACATGGAGATGATAATGCTTCCTTTTCTTACATGGGGTCTTGTAAGCTTTGGTGCACGTATGCTTGGGAAGAATTCAGAGAGGACATAGACAAGGCTCACAAATACCTGAAGAGACAGACTATAATAAACAGTGGGGCACGCATAGTCTATTGGAGACAACTGGAGAAGCCTGGACTAAGGAGGCTGGTCTCTAGTTTCTGGTCTGCTGCTTTTTTGCAGTGCGATCTTTGGTATGTCATGGCCAGACCTACGTGGCTGTGCAGGGTCATGAGAAACCCCCATACCCACACCTTATACCATGCAGCTTTCCTATGAGCCCTGGCAAGCATAAAGGTGGGAGAAACGTATTCCTACCACTTCTTCCCATGCCCATACAGATAAGCAGAGCAGATGATGTTACAACTTCCAACACCCTTTTTCAGGGGGAATGGGAGGAACAGGGCCAGAATTCTGGAAGAGCAGGTTCAAGCAAACTTGTTGAATAATACAACCATAACCCCATTACTGGTAAACTACAGTTAACAGCAGATCAGCCAAGGGTGAGGGACCTCATCTTCCACTGGGAGGCCCAGTACTTAACACTGGTTATAGTTAGAGGTCTGTCTAACTCAATGAGGCAGTTGGCCAATTTCATAGGGAGATTGCAGGGCTGGCTGCCATATTCATGGGCTCATAGTGGCAGGGCCCTCCCATGCCTCTGATTGGCCAAGGGGCCCCAGTGGCCCTGCCCCTCACCGATGATTTGCTCAGAGGGCTGTCCATCACGCAGCCTTGCCCTTCCCGCAAATTGGTGGAGGGGGCAGGGCCACATGACAGGCACACCTCTCAGCCAATCAGCAGTAAGAGGCAGGGGTGGCAGACATCTTGGGCTTTCCTTTGTGCAGACAGCAGACCCCCCCCACCATCTCCCCTCACCTCCCATGGGCTGCGCAGCAATGCCACTGCAAAGGGGAGCTAGCATTTTATTTTTAATATGTTTTCTTTTCTTTTTTTTCTTGTAGGTTTTGTGATAATGCTAGATTTTGTGTTTTCTGTGAAATTTTCAAAATCATAATTTTGGTAGGTTCCTAGTTATAGGATACAAACAAAAATAGCATTTAACTTAAGGTCTATTATTCACCGAATAAAATGAAACATGGCATAGTAAATAACCAATCAGAGAGTAGCAGCAGCACCAACTCAAAGGCCTGTTGCTGTGCTCACTCCCTGGTCTCCCTCTGACTGCAAACAGACATTGACCTTGTGCTGCCATAACAGTTTTCATGGAGGTGCAAAAGCAAGTGAATAGACATCATACTTTGTTGTGTCACAAGTGATTACATTTTGTGGCATCAGCAAATTCAGTAATAATTTGTGCTGCTGTTTTGTGGCCAACATCTATTTGCTTAAGGTGGGAGAGGGTGATCCTGCAGGGAAAGGCCCCCTGTGTTGGGGCAGGGGATAATCCCTTTCAGGGGCTTTGCCCAAGGTATTTCTATAAGCACAGAGGAAGGAATTACCAACTCCCTGGGTGTTTGCAGACTAGGTTTGCTGGGAGAATCCTTCTGCATGGGATTCAACCACAGAGGGCGGAACTCCCTCTGCTTGCACATGTCTCCCTGACCTTGGGTTCCAGAGAAAAGTGCCAGCCCCGGTGCACCTATCATGCTGCTGTACCCTGGGTCAGAGCACAGTGTGCAAGCATGGAGCAGGAAGACCCCTCTGAGAGTTTTTTCTGCAGAGCGATTCCCCTGGCATGCCCAGTCTGTAAGCAGGGAAGGGGAATCCCCCCCCTCTATACTTTTAGAAACATCTTCGAGGAATCCCCTGCAGGGATTTCCCTGCACCACCCACATGGAAGAAACCTCCACTTGCAGAGGGGCACCCCAAATCGGGCATCACCCACAGCCCTTTTCCTGCAGGGTCAGCTCCCTGAAGCCCCGGGAGGAGCAGAAGTCCTGCCCTGCGGGAGGACAGCCCCAGCAATGTCTGTAGATCTTATCAAGCTGTGCTGCAAAATATCATGGCACACTGCCATCCAAAAGAAGACATCTGAAAACAGCATCTGAGTGGCCAACTTAACTAAACAGAACAGAATAAAACTTAGAACACAATTTAAGACAAAAACATAACCTGTGCAGAGCATTGCCCTAGATGCCTATGCACACACAGGATGTGCAGTGCCTTGGCTACAGGAGTGTCTAGGTCAGTGGTTCTTGTGTTGAGGGTTCAGTTTGCAGAGGCAGGAGCCACATTTACAAAGAAGTTTCTTTATTTCTGCTAACAGCATACACACACACAGGTATCATGCTGTCCCTGCAGCTCTCTCCAACTCCACCTACCTCTTAGAGATATACAATCCTCACATCGCCGCTTTCCAAGTAAAAGCACAGTGCATTTTAATCAGTAACAAATCTGCAATAATTCAATTTTTAATAAACTAACAATTTTCAACCATTCTTTGCAGTGCCTTTGGCAGTCTTGCAGATCTAACCTACACAAATCTCTCCCTTGCCCCACAAGGTGCAGATGGCTTTCATGTCAGTGTTATTGCTCATCTGTCTCATGGGAGCTCAGAGACCTCCCCCAAATCGAGAAGCAGCCCCAGGACTAGAACTTCCCCATCATATTTGAAATTGCTCAGTATGATGCGGTCTGAGACCTTCTTTCTTTGGCTTATACCTTTGTTAACATTGGCCTCTTTGGGCTAAAGTTTTTCACACTGACCATCTACTTCAACTCAAATGTGGTTGTAAAGTTATGACCAAAAATATTTGGCTGCATCCAAGCAAGAGGCTAAAGAAAGATTATTTTTTTCCTTGTTAAAATATTCTGTCCTTTGTGTCTTAGAAAAGCTCAAAAGTCCTCTACTACATTGGAGCAGAGCATTGAGATTTGGCTGAGGGTGGTGCCTTCTCTGGGAGATGCCATTTTCTGTCCCCAGGAAAAGCTCCATAAGTGTGGCCAAGCTGACCAAATTGGTCCTTTCAGAAAAAGGTGGTGTATCCATGCTCAGTAGACATTTGGATCTCAACAGGTTATTTTGCTCCAACTCATATCCCCATTGTCCATACTCCAGCTTATAGGGACGTGCTGTTTTGTCAAGTCAGGGAGGTTCTCCTTTTTCCATTAGTCCAGTTAGAATATTTACCTGGGAGGGGTAAGATCCAGGTCAAAAACCCTCTTGTGCCTGTGGAGATTCAAACTCACATTTCCCTCCTCTGAGGAGAACACTCCAGTCAGTAGGACATATGCTATTTTGCAGTTGGCTCCTGTCAAAGACTGAAGCTAGCCCACTCTGCAGAGAGGTGTGTACCAGCAGGCAGTGTGTGTTCCTCTCCCTGGCAATAAAAGGGCTGGAAACCAGGTCTCCTACAACCCAAATGGCTGCTGTAACCATTTAGATATTCAACTTTTCCTCAAGAATAGTCAAGCAGCCCATCAGTATGAACATACTGTTTAGTAGATTTACGTGTAAAAATATGCACATCTATAATCATTTGCTACCTTTTCTTCCATTGGGTAGTGATAGCTCCAAACAATACAAAGAATGAGAGCACCTTCTTAATCAATCACACCTTCTACAGCCTCATAGGCAGCCAGACAGCTACAGAGAGAACCTCTAGCAGTGCATCTTCATTAATTGATCAGAATGACTCTTGAATTAGTTTGAGCTATCCATCTAACCAGAGAAGCTGCTTGGTAAGTCCTTAATGGGTAGAGAATTGGAAGGGCTCTTCTGCCAAGCTTACCAAGTAAAGTGGTGGGGCAAGGAATGGGGTCCATGAGTTTGCAGTCCCTCTGTTGTGGTCTAAAAGTAGCTTTTGTAGTGTGGATGTTATTTGTAATCCCATTTCTCAGGGCTTTTGCCAGTCACTAGTTGCATTTGGTACAAGCTTCTGGGTGTTTTTCACTTTCCTCTGCAGCACTGGGGTATAATCAGAAGAACATGGTGTCTGTTCTCTTAGCAGTCTGGCTTACTGTTTCTGCATAGACTCATTGTAGGGCCAAGGAGGGAGAGAGAAAAAGCAAATTCATAAGGTCTAGCAGGCTTCCCCTTTGAACCTTGGGTTAAGTCCCAAGCTTGAAATCTTGCTGTTTTGATTGGTGGAGCCTAACTACCAATCAGAAGGGAGCAAAAGGAGTTAAGTCACACCCCTTTCCTGAGGGGAGGGGGAAAGGACCTCCCCACCCTTGGACCTGATTGAAGACAGCAGCACTTAGGTCTGGAAGACTTCAGGGGCAGAGCCCTGGAGCGTATAAAAGGAGCTGTGTGCCCAGCATAAGGAGAGCATGTCCAGGACAGAGAAGAGCAGGGCTTAGAAGAGCTGAGGAGAGCTGCTCAGCAGGGCAAAGCAATAGCCTGGAAGCGCCCCTAAAGACTTCCATTGGCGGGGAATAGAAGACGGCTCTAGCAGCTAGGCTCTTGGTGCGCAGCATGGTGTCCAGACCCTGGGAGCTGTGTGAGGCAGCTCAGGTCTCCAACCTTTGGCGTGCGGTCAGAGATGTGGTGCACAGGCTGGTGCATGGAGTAGGACCTTTGGAACGCTTGGGCGGCTCAGATCCTCAACCCCCAGGACGAGGCTGGGAGCTCGGTGCAAGAGGCGCTGCACAGAGGGTCAGGGAACAGACCGAGCCTGGTGCTGCACAAGGCAGCTGAGGCCTCTAACCCATAGCATAAGTTTGAGTCGAGGGAGCCAGATGGTGCTCAGGCTATTGAGCCAGCAGACAGGGCCAAGCCAGAGGCCCCAGAAGCCCTGCATAGCGGAGCCCTGTTCCAGGGAACAGTGACTGCCCTAGAAGCCCACTGCAGGTGAGAGAGCAGCTTGGCACAGAGGACGAGGGCCATTCACCAGGCCTGAGAGTGAGTTGCAGGGAAAAGAGGATTCCCACAGGGGAGGGAGAGGAGTAGGGTCCTAGGGCTCTGCTGGAACCCCGTGTTGCTATTATTTCACCTGTTATTTATTTGTGGCTTATTTATTGTTCACTGTAGCAGGGCACTAGGGTGCCTGCTACTGATAACAGGAATATGGGCTCAGCTGCCACTCACCAGGGCAGCACAGGTGTGGGTTGCCAAGACAACCAGTCTGATCAGCTGACCAGAAGGGGGCAGGGCCTGGCTTATATAAACAGCAAGGCTGAGGCCAGAGCCAGCTCTTCTCTGGCAGCCTAAGAAGCAGGAGCCCTCCTGGAGCAAGCAGGGTGGGCCTACTAAGGAAGCTGGATGGCTTGAGCAGGGTTGGCGTGATGATATGGGGTAGAGAGGTCCCTGACAGGGATATGAAGGAAGGTTAGCCAGGTTCGCTGGGAATTTACGTTATAGCCAGGGGCTTTGTATTTTCTGTTTTGTTGTGGTATATCACCGGAGGACTGGGCGAGGCTATAGGGGTGGAGGAGGCCTCACAGGAGCTCCCCAGCAGTGGGGGGGGATTTCTAGCACCAGAGAGGGTGCCGCATTTTGGGGTTTGTATAGACCCCAGCCCCAGTGGGGCAGTATGGGGAGGAGCCCAGTGTGGGCACAGGCAAAAAGCCCAGTGGGTGTAAGATCCAGGAAAAGGGGTCTGGGGGCCAGGTAAGGCTGAGGCCGCCTGAACCCCAACTGGGAGAAGCCTGGTGGGCGTAGGACCTAGAAAAGTGGTCTGGGGCGAGGTAAGGCTGAGGCCGCCTGAGCCCCGATTTGCGGGGAGCGCGGGGCACAGGCCCCGGTGTGGGTGACGGAGCAACTGGACAGATCATTGGCTAAGTTACATCAAGGCACCGTGTCAAAGCAGATAGAAAAGGCAGCCTCCCCTAAACATTTAAAACATCAAAGATGTGGCGGGCGAGATCGGTGAGGGTGCATTGACACCGGCTTGACACGGTAGCCAGGGGGCACTAGGGGAGGTCATGGCACCCCCAGAGGTCATCCTGCCACATTCACCTATAGTTATATATAGTTTATCTGTTGGCTGTCTGTCTTTATTTTGGGTTTTATCTGTTTCAAATCAGATGTTTACCTGTATCTGGAACACTGATGTAAGGTTTTATAGCATTTAGTCAGAGGATATTGTTCATGTTATTTATATATATATAGTACGTATGTTTATATCCATGTTCCTTTCCCTTGTGACAATTTAATGTAAATAAATGTGTATATTGTTAAGTCCCCTGACTGTCCTGGCCTGGTTCTGTAGGGATGGAGGGAAACTGAGCGGTCTGCAGTTCCCCCACAGCACACCTGCCAGCTAACAATTCCCTTCAATTGGAGAAGGGGAGCATATACCCGAATTATCTGGGTGATAATGTAAAATCTCTAATTTAAGAGTAGTTGTAGAACAAAACTGTTGATTAAAGGTTTATTTTTCTGAAAAAAAGTTGGTGTTGCTCTGCTTTTCAAATGTCAAAGACTGTACAAGGTCATCACATATAAGGAAAGAGTGAACCAAACGTGATAATCCAGAGCTGTCAAAAATGCAGGTATTATAGCCCTCAGCAGGAACCTGGACTCTTTAGCGCAGGGTGTAAAATTAGAGATGGTTTCAAATGTGGTAAATGTTTAACTGGAGAATTCCAATCCCTGAAAGGTACATCTTTGGGTGGTTTGGTACCCATTTAAAAAACACATCCAAAGGAAAGAGCTGTAGGTTGGAATTGCTTTTAAGGCCACAAAGAGAAATAGAAAGAAGAAATAGGAGCATCTCAGAACAGCAAACTCCTTGCTGGATGTGAAAGATTCAGCTTTATATTCTTGCTCAAATGCATATCTCTACAGAGGAGATCATCTCCAGCAGGAACGAGTGATGGAGACGTGGCTAGGATGTGGTACAAGTAGGGCCTGATAGACTAATTTAGGATTACATTCCAATTCAGTCCTGGAGAAAAACAATTACACATTACAATGAACCTCCAAGAAGAGGAGGGACCTTTTTTTTAACATAGTCCTGACGGTACAGTCTCCTGTCTCAGGGTCATTCTGTGAAATTAAGAGGTATATGCCTGGGTTCATTTTCTCTACAGCTCCCCAGGGGAAGACTTCTAGCTCTTAAGGCTTACAGAGTCTACCGTCTTTGTGGTGTGTGGCCCTCTGAAACAAAGTTATGGATCTTGCTGGGCCCCAGAGTGTCTTTAATATTCACTCCCTCCCCTCTTCCGCATTGTGAAGGCACCACTATCCCTTCACAGACGCAAAACTTAAAAAAGTTATTCAACCAAAGAATGTTTTGTTCTTAAGGCAGCTAAAAGCCCAACACTGAGGAGTCAAACAGAATACACTGCACATGTTTGGACACAATAGCTAAGGTGGCTCTTGGCCAGTCACTGTTCCTTTGACCTTGGTAGCTCAAGGCAATGCAGTAGCCAGTGAGCTTGGGTAAACTGCTAGGCAGTGTCTGTTCAAATCTGACTGATGGAGGACATGTGAAAAATTAAGGTGCCAGGGTAAAATCCCCACCTTCCGGGACCTGCTTAGAGGAGGCAGAGGCAAAATGGAGTTTGAGCAGGGCAGAACATTCAGAAGTAATAACTTTGAAAAACTCATACGAGTGCTTGTTGTGAAGGAAGGGAGACCTAGAGAACCAGAGGAGTGTGGGGATTTGGGGTGGGGAAGTGAAACAGGTTTGAGTTCAAACAAGCAGAGGCATGATGGTGGAGGGCAGGTGTCAGGTATAAATGTTGGTTTGAGGTGGAGGTGACTATAAGCCTCACAGTTGCCTTCTCCTGCATAAGCCTATTTCCTACACATGCCAAACTAAATGTGGCAGGGAAGTTCTTCTGGGGGCACCCCTCCGCTGGCTGCTTTCAAGGGCCAGGTACAGACATTACACATATAACTATTTAAGTGACTGAAAACTGGTCTATCCTCATAACAGAACAGAAATTTGGGGCACATAAACTGGTTTACAAATGGTGGAACCCAGTCTAAAATAGACTTGGATTAATGAGGTATCAAACTTAATCAGTTTAGGATAGACCGGTCTATTGAACTTCTATACCAGATTCCCTTTTGATTCACGTTAAATTGCTGTCCCCCAGCATCTGAGGCCCCTTTGCGTCTCTCGCCACTGGTCCCTTTTCACGGGGAGATGCACTAGCTGTTGCTTTGCTGCTCCAGGCTGTCACAGACCAGAGCCAGGACAGATGCAGGCAGGGTGGGGGAAGGGGGGAAGGAGATTTGCACTGGGCAGCAGGGACAGCGGGGCTCTGTAGAAGGAAGGATCGGGCCCCTCGGCTGCCACTCATGCCATGCTCCGAGGGGCCTGATCCTTCCTTCTTTGGAATGCCTGGACCGCTCATTGGCTGCCAGCACACTGTGGACCCTCCCCCACACCCAGCCCTAGTCTTTCAGGACAGCCCCAGAGAGGGCCACCATGGCACACCGGGTAGCCCACTTGGCTGGCAAACTGCAAGGTGTCTGGGAGTGCCCCCTGCCTTCTGGTCTCTGCCAGTGCAGGCATCTGTGTGGACCCCTGATCCCCCTCCCAAAGTTGTGAACATGTGTTCTGTTCACTCCTGATCAAATCTATACAGCTTAGAGAGACCTGTGAAGGTTTGATCAATTTTGGTTCAGGCTTTTTGAATATCTGTACCTACCAAGGTCTCTGTCCCTGGCATGCTTGAGCTCAGATATGGGTGGGCCTGAAGAGCATCTCCCTTGCCTCATGTGAATGGGCTTGGTATACGTGAGAAGAAGCAGGAGTAGGCAGGCAGGGTATCTGTGAGAGCAGCCTCCCTGGGAGTGCTGGGGACACATTACAGACATACCTAGAGTGGCCTGAACCCTTCTCCCTGGTCCTCCTCCCAAAAACCAGAATGTAGAACGCAGGTCTGAAGGCAGGTGAATATTAAAACCTTTGAAAACCAGGAAATACATAGTAAAAGTGCACAACAGCCTGCTCGCAGGCTGTGGGGAAAGACTGACATGAAAGTGCAGGGAGGCCTGACTGGTGAGTGAGGGGCATGGCTGGGGAGGTCAAGCAAAGCTGGGACAAAAAGTCTAGAAGGAAGGAATGCAGTGGGGCCATGGAGCCAGGTTGGTGGTACAGCTTTGGCTAAAAGCTGGTACATGCAACCCTCCAGTAAGCTGTTGCTGCATGCAATATCAGTGCAGCAGAGGGCACCAGATAGCAAGGAGAAAGATTTTGCATGTTGACAGCTGAAATGGGATGGGAAGAGAACAGTGAGATGGAAACGATGGCAGGGGACAGAGAAAGGGAGAAGCAGCCTACAGATGCCTAAAGTTACCATAGCTACCTCAGAATGAACAAGAATTTGGGACTGGAATTTGCCTTACTGACCATGCCAGCTGCTACATCCTGCAGACCTTTCAAAGCGCAGCCATAATTACCATTCCACTCTAACAAAGTGCGCTGGAAGGGGGAACCATAGTAGTCATATGGCATTCTTTATCTCCTCTGCTTTAGCCACTCTGCTGTCTATATTGGACAGACAGGGTGATTCCTATGTATAAGAATGAATGAACACTGGTCTGACATAAATTCTAGAAGGGCGTACAGGGCTGTGGTAGAACACTTTAACCTCCTTGGACATTGAGTCACTGACCTGGGAGTGGTTGCTCTCAGACAACCCCTTGGCCTAAATTGAGATTATGGATTCTTATCCCATTTCCTGGATTAGCTTTTATAACCCCTTCTCGGCCTCTTGTGGGCTCAGATCAAGTGTAGTGTGTTTATGCTTACCTGGCAAGGGAAACACTGTGACCACTGAGGCGGTCTTCCTAGTTGCACCTGGGGTTAATACCTGCGAAAGTAATGTATAGTAAACCTCCCACTTGGCAGCTGGAGTGGGAAGGTCTTGGCCACTTTATGAAAAGGGGAGACTCTTCCATAGCTTGTTCCTGTGGCCATGTGGCTGAGGGCAAGCAAAACTTGGGGGCCCTTAGCTTACAAAACCTAATGCTATGCATCTCTGATTTGGTTCATCTATAAGGTGCAAATCTACCCTGCCTTCTGCCTGCCTTCAGACTAACAACAGCTAACTATCTCTCTCTAGTCTTCATCTAGCCACAGCAGCATCTCAACTATAAGAAAAACATCCACAACTGTGTAAATCGTCATGTACAGCTACCCCAAAACATTTTCTTTATTTTTAAAAAACGTGAAATATTGATGACAACTTTTATTAATACAAACTAATGTTGCTATGAGCTCTCTTGCAGTTCCCAAAATGTTGATTTCCGTCCCAGAGTTCTGAAAACCAAGAAATCCAAATATGTGCCCACAGCATCTTAGCACCATCCACACTAAAGCAAAGCATCAGCCCCCAGCCCCATCTTTTATGATATGTGCTTTAACATAAAAAACTTAAAAGCCAATTCCTGTCAATATTTACTCATAGCTTGTCACTGTTTGATAGTCATGTCGAGCAAGTTAATAGAGTTAGGTAGAGTCTGTGAAATACTTGCCTCTAGCAGTAGTTAGAAATTTAACTGCTAGTTTGACAGTCTAATATTTCTTCTCCACTGTATAACTGTTCAGTCTTCTTGTATAATTTGTTTTAATCTCCTGAGAGCTTCTTTTTGGACAGGAGAAATGTATTAGATTTTGAAACTAATGCTTCATAAATTTCTAAAATACTGAGCTGTAATGCAGCATTTTAACAATGCTAAAAGTGATCATCTCTTGGGTTTTTTTCCCCTTTTAAATCAGGTTTTTGTTGTTTGCATATTTTTCAGTATGCATTGTAGAGTTTTGATGGGGTTTGCTTGGGCTGAGAAAAAGCATTGAAATCAGTCATTAATGGATCAGGGACTTTTATCTTCTCACTGCATCTACATTTCCATGACAAAGAAATCAGATGATGTTATTAACTAAGTGCAACATATTAGTTTTCATTTTGAATTTTTAAACTAAAAGGTAGCCTACGAATGAAAACATCAGTTTACTCTTTTCTGTCATTCCCCAACCATAGACCAAAGGCTGTCAGCAATCTCATGTGGTTTAGACAAGGTTGAAATAGATTAGATATTTGCCATTTGACTGTATCCCATTTGTTTACTTATGAACTAGATTTTTGATTTGGCATCACACATTTTTAAAATATTTTGATAGATACCATGCTTTCCAGAGCTTACAAAATTGCATATTAGACTAATACATTTTGAACATGATAAAACCATTAAAAAGATACTATCACAATTCCTTAAATATGCAAAGTGATTTTGGGGGGAAGAAATATGATCATAGCATTGTTCATATGCTTATATTTCCATTTTTAAGTTCAGACATTAAAATTTATTTTTTTCCTATCCAAAGGAAACAAAACTCCAGAATGACAATACTGTACACTATAGAGGTGTGTTTAGGTCAGAACTCATCCATTTAAGTCTGGATCCATTTCCTGTAAGGTTTCACCTTTGTCTGGGAAACTAATTCCTGATAAATTGAGCACCTGTGACTTTATGAGATCACAGGCTTCTTCCACAGTCACATTCTTTAGCTCCTCACTCCAGCTGTCTTCACTAATTCCCTTAGGTCAAGGGTGTCAAATGCATCCTGCCCCACAGAAGGATGAATGGTCCAGGACCAGTCCATGGGCTGGATAAATGGTATGGGGCTGGCCCCATGGGCTGGCCTGGGCTACAGAATGGCTGTTCCCACCCTCTGTCAGTTCACCCTTTACATCCTGGATCTAGTGCCCATGGTGCCTGCTCTGACTGATCCAGGACCCATGCTGCACATGGCGCAGGTCCCAGATCAGCTGCAGCAGGTGCCATGTATAGCAGTCCCAGACAGACCAGTGCAGACACCACATGCAGCACAGGTCTTGGACTACCCAGAGTGGGCACTGCATGTGGCACAGTCCTGGAAAAACTGGAGCAATTGCCATATGCCATGCCTGTACTAATGATGTGCACTGCAGTCAGTATACCAGAGTTTGCACTGTGTGAAGTATGTGGGTCAGTTTCCTAACTAGATAACCATGTCCAGTGGGATCACCTTTACTGTGGTTAAAATCAACAGACCAATAAATTTCAGGGGCTGGAACATCAGGACCCTCATGGACAATCCTAATAGCAAATGTCCATAGTATCACATCGCAATCATGGCTCAGGAACTCAGGTGATACAACACTGATATTGCTGTACTGAGCAAGATCTGGTAAGTGGGAGATGGGCACCTCAAAGAACAAGGAGGTGGCTTAGATGGGAAGGAGAATGCTGGCTTCACTGAGCTATTTTTTTTGCCATCAAAAATAAGCCAACTCATTGACTTCCTTATCAGAATTAATGAGTACCCCATGACTTTCCATATGAAATTACCAGGGAGCCAATATTCCACTGTCCAGGCGCATATGCCCTGACTCTTGATGCCACCTGTGAAACCAAAGATTGCAAAGATGTCCACATCACCTGAACTATGCTAGAAGCTGACAATTGCTGGACTGATAACTAATTTGTGCACTCGGTTATGTCATTCAAACTGGCTCCCAAATGATGACTGCATCAGAAGCAATGCTGACAGAAGATCAATATTTAAGGACTCAAGGACCCACTCAAGCAGGACTTCTTCCACAAGTGCTGCAATGAAAAACTGGTGAATTCCAACCAACAACAATGGGAGAATGTCAGCAGTGCTTGGGGTGCTTTCAAGTCCATCATCATCAGTGCCTGCAAAGAGACCCTTGAATTCTGTATCAGGAAACATCATAGAAAGTTAGGGCTGGAAGGGACCTCAGGAAGTCATCTAGTCCAACCCCCTGCTCAAAGCAGGACCATCCCCAACTAGATCGTGCCAGCCAAATCTTTGTCTATCCAGGTCTTGAAAACCTCCAAGGACGGAGATTCCACAACCTCTCTGGGTAACCTGTTCCAGTGTTTCACTACCCTCCTAGTGAGAAAATTATTCCTAATAGCTAACCTAACCTTCCCTTACTGCAATTTGAAACTGTTGCTCCTTGTTCTGTCATCTGCCACCACTGAGAACAGTTTAGCTTCATCCTCTTTTGAACTTCCTTTCAGGTAGTGAAGGCTGCTATTAAATCCCCTCTCAGCCTTCTCTTCTCCAAACTAAATAAACCAAGTTCCCTCAGCCTCTCCTCAGAAGTCACGTGCCCCAGCCCCCTCACCATTTTTGTCACCCTGTGCTGGACTCTCTCCAATTTGTCCACATCCTTTCTGTAGTGGGGAGGCCAGATGTGGCCTTATCAGTACTGGACAGAGGGGAGTAATCACTTTCCTTGACTTGCTGGCAATACTTCTATCAATTCAGCCCAGAATGCCATTAGCCTTTTTGCAACAAGGGCACACTGTTTGCTTATATTCAGCTTCTTGCCCACTGTAACCCCCAGGTCCCTTTCTGCAGAGTTGCTGCCTAGCCTGTCAGCCCCCAGGCTTTACCAGTGTATGGGAGTGTTCCGTCCTAAGTGCAGGGCTTTGCACTTGTCCTTGCTGAACCTTGTAGTTGGACCCCTTTTTCATGGCTTGACTAGTGCCACATACCCTGTTAGAGAGTATGCTACCTTTTTGGGATGCTTGCCCACCATGACTTGATGGTATTAAGGTATAATTCTATTGGGGGGAAGAAAACCAGCTTCTGCCATCAGGGCTGTTTTTCTACTAGCCCAAAATAATCAGCTGTGTCCCAGACTGAGTCCTTATAGGCCTATAACAGGGGTTCCCTACACCCCCACCATAGCTCTCTGGGTTCATTAAGGGCTCCTGCTGTTAAGGCTTCACAGGCAGGAGATAAACACATGACTGTTTTGGCTGACTTCCAATAACTCCTTGCAGTCCATCAGTCACAAACATTCTAATATTATAAAAGCCTTAATCTGTCTGTCTGTGTGTCTGTCTGTCCATAATGCTTTATCCATGCTTTGATTGGCTGACAAACAGCCAATCAGAGTACGAAGAAGTGTTTAGACAAGTGACAGCATGCTGTCATGATGGCAGGGACACGGGACAGAGAGAGGAGGAGGGCAAGGCCAGCATAGCTGGCCTCGCCCCTATCCCCTGCTCCCTGGAGGTGGTGGCAACAGAATAGTAAACTGTTTAATCTCAGCCAGCTCTCACCCAAAACCAAAACCAAAACCACAACCACCATGACCCCTGTCATAGAGCTCCAGTACACGGATGGTACTATAGTGTGTGCTACACTTGGAAGCAAACCTTCAGGCAGTTGTTGTCTTTACCAAGGCATACAAGAAAATGGGACTGACACTTAACATTCAGAAAACTAAAGTCCTGTGTCAACAAGCTCTTAATGAGCAGTCCCCAGTTCTGGTAATTCAGATTCACAGTGAGACTGGAGAATGTTCAATATTTTCCGTACCTTGGAAGCCATTTCTTGCAGAATGCTGACATCGACAAAGAAATCTATCATCACTTCAAGTGTGCAGTTGCACCCTTTGGGCATCTGAGGAAATGGGTGTTTGAAGATTGCAGCATCAGATCTGAAACCAAGCTTGCAGTTTATCAAGAAGTTGTGGTCCACACCTTAATGTACAGAGCTGAGACATGGACCACGTACAAGAGATACCTCAAGATGTTGGAGGACTACTCTCAATGCTGCCTTCTGAAGATGCTTCAAATTCAGTGGGTAGACAAATGCACCAACATTAGTGTACGCTCACAAGCAAACATAAGGAGTATCAAGGTGATGATCATTTAACATCAATTTTGCTGGGCCAGCCATGTCATCTGGATATCCGATTCCAGATGCCCAAAGCAAGTTTTAGTCTTCCAGCTCAACCAAAGTGTATGCTCAAGAGGACAGCAGAAAAAGCGCTTCAAGGATATCCTCAAGGTCAACTTGGAAAAAATGCATCATGAATATCGACTCATGGGAGACTATCGCCCAGGACCACCCCAAATGGAGGAAAAGGCTGCTACAGTGACCTTGGTACTCTGATCCTGACGATGACAACAGGAGATAGAAAAACGGGAACAGCAGAAACAGCATGTTGTAGACTGCACCAAGAACCCAGAGCCACCCACCCACCCCATACCTAAACATTTGCCCAAGTTGTAACAAAGTCTGTTGATCCCAGATAGGCCTCATCAGCCATCTTCGGACCCACAGATAAGATAATCATGGAAGACAATCATCCTTGAATGCAATATATTGCAGATGATGACTACTCTGATTTTTATTTATAAAATGTCTTAAGTGAATGGGTAAATATTAAGGCTTTGGCTGTCCCATGAGGGTGAAGTTAAAGAGTTTTGCTGTTGATTAGGAAGGCCAGAATTTCACTGTATGGGTTAGCTGAAGGATCTGTCTGAAGTCGTTGAGGAACCCCTGGTGAAACTTCCACAACTCATGGGACTCTGGAGAAGTCCCTGAGGACTGGAAGAAGGCCAATGTTGTGCCCATCCACAAGAAGAGCAGGAGGGAGGACCCAGGTAACTATAGGCCCATCAGCATTAATTTCCATCCTAGGGAAAATCCCTAGGATTCATCAAGGAGTCTATCTGTGATAACTGTGCAGAAGCTAAAATTCTGAATGACAGCCAGCATGGCTTCATTGCAGGCAGGTCTTGCCTTACCAACCTCATCTCCTTCTATGACTAGGTAACTTGCCACCTGGACATGAGAGAGCAGGTTGATATTGTATACCTTGACTTCCAAATGGCCTTTGGTCTACTATCCCAAAATATCTTTGCGAGAAAATTGAAGGATTGTGGGCTTAACTCCAAGACAGTCAGGTGGGTGAGAAATTGGCTGCAGGATAGAACCCGGAGAGTTGTATGAACAGATCTGTGTCATCCTGGTGAGAAGTGGGCAGTGGTGTCTCCCAGGAGCTGGTGCTTGGTCCAGTACTTTTCAACATGTTTATTAATGATTTGGATGTGGGGGTGACGAGCTCACTGACCAAGTTCACAGACGACACCAAGTTATAGGGGAGTGTGGTCATGCTTGAAGATCGCCTGTATCTGTAGCCTGACCTAGACAGGCTAGCAAGTTGAGCAGACTGGAATCTGATGAAGTTCAATGTTGAGAAATGTAAAGTGCTCCACCTTGTGATGAGCAACCCCCAACACACCTACAGGCATGGTGGCACCAAACTGACTAGCACCACGAATTAAAGGGACCTGGGGGTAATAATAGAACACAATATGAATATGAGCCAGCAGTATGATGCTGTAACCAGTTGGGCAAATAAAATTCTTGCATGGTGTGGATAAGTCCCTTTGTATATGGCTTGACCAGCACTGTGCACCCCTAAGGGTACACTACCTCCTCGGGGCACTCAGCTGCCACGACTTGATGGTAATAATTGGAGAATTCTCTCCCTGAGAAGGAAAAAAATGGCTCTGCCATCAGGGCTGTGTCCAGTAATCCAAAATAATCAGTTATGGCCTATAACAGAGCCTCACAGGCCTTACATGGGGCTCCTCCAGCCCCAGTACCCCCACCGCAGTCCTTCAGACTTAAGTACAACAGGCTTCTGCTGTTAAGGCATCACAGGTAGGAGTGGCTCTCAGTACCTTCCTGGATGACTCCCAGGAAGCCTCTACAGTCCAATGGAAGCAAAAATGCAAAAATATGGCAGGGGTATTCCTAATCCCTGGCCACCATTGCTCTTTGGTGCAGGGTGTTTCCTCTCACTACTGCTTGGGTCCTCTTGGGCTCTGCCCTGCACTCT
Organism: Crocodylus siamensis; assembly: GCF_052110815.1. Classification (NCBI taxonomy): domain Eukaryota; kingdom Metazoa; phylum Chordata; order Crocodylia; family Crocodylidae; genus Crocodylus; species Crocodylus siamensis. The sequence goes on along the minus strand of NC_143397.1, from coordinate 127,988,604 downwards.
CAGCCTATCAATGCTGGTTTCTGGTGCCCAGTTGTAGCGAATCTGTCCTAAATTGAGGGGAGACACCTGGGCTGAGTTAACATCAAGTGACTCCTCCCCTAAGGTTATGAACAGCCTGGGGTGTTCCAGCCCTGTTTTAGTGTTTCCAAATAGGGCTTTCCCTTTCCAGGGGTTCTGTTTTCCAGTGGAAACCCTAAGGGGGCCAGACTGTTTCTGTTTTCTCCTGGGGCTCACTGCAACACAGGCTTTCCCCGCCGGGATACTTCTCCCCTCCGCTTGAGAGTGCTCTGCAGGTAAGGGTTTAGTTCTCCACGTTCCCAGACCTGTCTAGGGGCTTCTTCTGTTTGCTGCATCTGAACAGGCTCTACAGTTGCCCTGTTTCAACCGTTCCTGTGTCCTTCACCTTTACTGTTGGCGCCGCTTGACTTCCAGATCCTAAGGGGAAGGGAGTGAGCATAGATTTTCCTCTTCCCACTCCCCCTACTCTTCTACACATGCAACAATTGATGCATCTCCAGGAAAACCAAGGAGGTGATTCTTCTGCTCTACTCAGCATTGGAGAGACCACAGCTGGAGCACTTTTGGGCACCACACTTTAACAAGGGTGTGGGCAAGCTTGAAGAGAGTCCAAAGAAGAGCCACCCATATGATCAGAGTCTTGAAAGGCAAGCCATATGAGGAGAGGCTGAGGGATCTGGGACTCTTCAGGCTGAGGAAAAGAAGGTGGAGAGGGGACCTGATAGCAGCTTATCCACCTACACTAGGGGAGTACATCAAGGGCTTGGTGAGCAACTGTTCACCAGGGCACCCGAAGGGAAAACCAGGAGTCATGGCCACAAATACCTGGAAGACCTATTCAGGCTCAACGTTAGGAGAAACTTCTTCACAGTTAGGATATCCAGACTGTGGAATAAGCCCCCTCCAAAGGTGGTGCAGTCGCTTACCCTGGATATGTTCATGAGGAGACTAGACAGACACCTTGCTGGGGTCACCTGACCCCCAGGTATCTTTCCTGCTTGGTGCAGGGGGCTGGACCCGATGATCTCCTGAGGTCCCTTCCAGCCTTACAATCTATGAATGTGCATGGCTGTCTACAGTGCGCGAATCTCTCTTTCATCTCACACTACTTCAGACAAAACTCTTTGCTCAGTGAAAATTAAAACAGTTAATATGGAAACAACTTGCACCATAAACTTGGTAAGAGACATATGAATGTAGCAGACTGCTAGAAAATATGTTCTTTCCCTCTGATACAGACACCCCTTTTGAATGCATTGGGTTTATCCACAAATGGCTTTGTAATCACTACCAGAAGAAACACTCTAACAAAGTCTTTCTAGACCTCACCCAAAATACATTTCTTCCAATGGGACTTGATCAGTGGGAGGTAAGAACTTGATCCTTTCATGTCATTAAATTCTAAGACTCAGCATCCACAAGAGACTATTAAGCCGGATGTCTGCCAAACCTCTGCTGCAGTGGGACTGAATGCATTAACAAGGTTCAGCCAATCTATAAATGAACTGGACCCAGATGTACACAATTAAGAGAGAAGAAGGGGAAAAATATTGCTAACAATTTGTTAAGTTGTAAAGTAGATTTAGCAGAAGTGGAGTGGGAATTCCATACAGTGTTATTCAGGGCATAAAGCTTATATTTCTGTAATAACTAATGAAAGGAAAACTGGAAGGCATCTAAATGCTTATTTAGTTCAAGGACATTAAGAGCAACTAAGAGTATATATCCATCTGCACTCTGTTTGTCATCTACAGTCTTATGCCTCTTCTGTGTGATTTGGGGTTAATATTAACTCCCCCTGCAAAATACATAATGCTTGGTATGCTTACATTCACCGTTATTACTGGGTTCTGTTACCAGATTTGCCCACTACTTTGGGGTGTGCTCATTTATTAGGGCTAGCGTCTTGGTAATTCTATTAATGTGCTGCTTGTGTTACTGGTGTTTCTATACGGAGCTGTATTTCTTCCCCTGCAAGCCATCACCCCCAATGGAGCTATCTTGCAGGACTCACTTCAGTGGGGCTGGGTTCTTCCAGTCCCCAAATCAGTCATACACACAAACACACACAGATTAATGTGACACGCCTGACCTGGCCGGGTTGATTAGCATGGACAGGCTGACACCCTCATATGCCAAGAATCAGTTCATCAGAGCAACAATAACTACAGTCAGACAGAAGCATACAGTTAAACAGAATACCTCTGAATCCAGCTGGGTGTCCAGATGACACCCTCATGGGCCAGCATTCAGTTCATTAGGGCACGTCTGAGCCAAACTGGGTCAATCAGCCTGTACAAGCTGATCCCCTTATGTGTTTCAAACTGAGCATGTCCCAATCTTTTAGCCTCTTGATGAGCAGACTCCACAGTATTTTTGGGCTACACAGGGATCTTTAGCTTAGGTAAAAGGAGCGTTGCTGCAGAGCAAGTGGGGAAAGAGAAGTAAAGAAGGAAAAATATACCCAATTACTACCAGTTTGACTATAAAAGTTATTTATTGCTAAGTAGATGAAATATATATTGACACTAGTAGTAACAGACATGCAAAGGAAAAACAAACACAGTCACAGTATACCCTGGTTTCACTAAGTATTTGGGGAAACTTAGCTCAAGCTTAACTAATACAGTTCAAGTTCAGAAATCTATGTTTAGAGAGAGAGAAGAGAAAAGAGAGAGTGAGCTGGGATCTCACCAGTCCAAGGCACTCGGGTTGCAAAGCTGACAGATCAAAGTTCTCAGCACGATCCTTGAAGGGAGATGATCTTCCTCCTGCAGCCTCTCCAGAAAAAAGCGGGTGGTGTCAGCACACACTGCTGCTGCTTTTACAGATTTTTATACCCTCAGTTCAGCTTCTTTCACGCATTCTCGATTGTGTAAATCAAATTGTCTTTTTCTATTGACAAGGGGTTATCTGATTGGAACATCTCAGGAACTTGATTGATACTCAGGAAACACCTACTTGGAGCCAGCTTGACATTCCTATGGATAGCAGATATACTTGATGGGATAACTCCTGGTGTCTTCAGAAACAATAGATTGCAGCATCAGGGTTTTGGATTTTTACTTGCTGTGAACAAGCCTCAGCTTAGCATGACTTTTCCAGATCTTACTGTAGTCTTTTAATAGACTTAAGGCACTTATTGGAGTGTTCATAACCTGTTGTGGAGAGGACTTCCACCAATCGTCTCGGGAAAAGTATGACAACACTTGTGGTCAGGGGTCCACCGGGCTGGACACTGTGATGAACCCTGTACCATTGTTCAAATGTGATCCATACCCCCTTGGACTTGGTCTATTGCCTCATCATTCCCTAACCCGGCAACCGAGTTTTAGCCAATTAAGTTTACATACGCCTCCCATAGTGAGACCGGGGAATGTACGGCCCGAGATGCCTAGTAAACTTACTTTTGCTTAGAGGTGTGTGTGTGGGGGGGGAGGGGGGGTGGGGAGGAAAAGTCCTTTGTAAATCCAGATTAGAACTTGTCTGATAAATGCTGAGCTGGGTGTGAGGGTTGATTAGCATTTGGAGCACAGATTCCCCATCATGCAGTGCTCCTCTGATCCCACAATTAACTGCAGTCTCTGCTTCAGGCTTTCTGTTCTCCATCTCTCATGTAAATGAATGGTCATCTGGTGCCATCTCAGATGCAAATGAGACCTAGGGCAGTTTCACTTTTGTCACCCTTATCTGGAGGGTTTCAGGTGTGTCTCTCACTACATCTTAATCAGTTTCTGTTTAGGTGGGGGGGGTGATTCTTTGTGAGTCAGACAGTCTGCATCCTGTGTCAGGGTTCCCAAAGAACATGGAGCTGACAGGTAACAGTTCTGAGGTGTTGCAGGCTTTACATAGACTGCAACACTAGCTCAGTGGATGAATTGCAGGCTATTTGCCCTTGGATGCATGGAGTGCTGTGTTAGTATTAACTTATCTGAAATATGTGTGATGTAATGCTCAGATCTGGAGTTAAAGAAAAGGCTGTGGAATCCAAATGGTTAAAATATACTGTCTTCTAAGTAAGAATGGCCAGTGCCATAGTACTAGATTAGCTATATAGTGCTATTTGCTTGAAGTGTAGTATATTAGTGGTGGTATTCTAATATTCAGTCTGGGCATCTGCATTTCCCTGGGATGAAAAGCCTAGTCTGGATGCCTAGAAACTAAGTGGTATTCCACTGCATTCTGTGAGGATGTAGGGGCTCCCAGTACAAGTACAGGAGCTGCTCTGCATGCCTACAAGGCAGAATGTCATATGTAGTGATACGCAGGCATCCAGATTGGCTTATGTGTCTGACTGCCTACCGGTTATGCCCTGGGGTCCCTAGCTGGACAGTGATGTGTGGGCATGGAGCCTGAGGGGGTAAACAGGCAGAGCTGAAGTGCCAGCCACTCACACGGTACTGTCTGCAAGCAAACAGACCCAGAACAGATGATGGGCCAGTCCAGAAGTGGGTGTCAGGGAGCAATGTAACAACAACATCTTACTGAAGCTGAAAAGTAGATTGGTCTAGATTTGTTACACTTCTGTAACAGGCTTATAGTTGTAGAGCATCCTTTATGATTCTCCACTGGTATCCTGCCCCCAGGACCTGTTTCTGTCAGGGGAACCAAGACACGGTTCCAAACAAAAGTCTGCAGGTATACAAGATCAGAAATATCCACTTTCTTGGGTCTTCTTTATTGATAATTTAGTAAAAACAACTAAATATAAACTTCACCTTAACCTTTCTGTCCAAGCCTGGATGCTTCTAGGTTTTCTTTAAAAAGTTTTTGTCTATAGACAAAAACTTCTGACCTAAGGATTGCGCCCATCTTCCTTGTCATTGCAGATTTAGTCATAGCTGACTTCCTTCTAGAATGATTAAAATTTAAAATCAATATATCAAAATTCTAAATCAAAAGGAAGCATTCAAGATCACACCAAGCACATGTTTCAATACCACACAAACAACCTAGACATCTTAACTGTATAAAGTAAAGGCTATAAAAAGTATAAATCTAAAGCACGATTTGAGTTCTAGGAGAAAATAAATTTTTGGTATTTCACAGTTACCTGAAAATGTGACAGTGGGCATTTTTACACATGCAAGTGCCACAGTGTCAGGTGCTTTGAAAAGTACCCCGTGCTGTGACACTTGCAGTTGTATAGGTGGTGAAATATGTGTCAGCACAAAAAAAATGGTGATGGTGCACTGTTGAACTAAAACTCCTTGGAGGTGCTTTAGTTCAAAAGTGCACTGCTACCATTTTCTGCATGCTGACATGCATTTCACTGCTTATACAACTGCATGGGGTGCAGCGCAATGTGTGTCAGCTCATGTGCAGAGAATACTTGATTAATAGAGTCTGCTTCAAAGTGGTGGCTCTCCAGCGCATCGTGGGACGAAAAGGTATGTGTATAAATGCCCAATGTGATCAGTGGATAACTATGAAACTATTTATTTCGACTAGCTGAAATCCACACAACATTTGCAATTAAATTTTGATAGCAAACGTATTTCTTTGAATACAAGATTTTTAGTTATCCTTTAACAAAATACTTTAACGGAATCAAAACGTCTCATCTTTGAAAAGGCTACATAAAGCTGTCCACGTGTAAATACAGGCTTAGGAATATACATACATATTTTGTTAAAAGTTTGACCTTGTGACTTGTTTATAGTTATAGAATAAGAGGGCCTTTGTACACATGAGGAAGTTACCCTTTTTAGTGTTTTAATTGTCCTTTTTAATGTTTTAATTGCATAACAGTATACATGTGCAACATATTACAATTAAATTTGGTAACAGTGTACATGGGACAGCGAATGAGGTACTGCATGCGCACCAAACCTGAACTTCCTTAAGCGTGCCTGGGCTTCCAGCACCTCATGCCCCGTTGGATGTGGCAGGTGCTGCCTGCGAGCTGGGGCTGCACTTGCGCAGCTAACACCCTGGCTGGGCAGCCCCAGGATGGACCGCTGCTGCGGAGGGAAGCACTGCTGTGCAACCAACAGCAGTTCATGCAGGCAGGCTCTGTTGAGGGGGGGAAAAAAGGTAGCGAGGGGCCTGATCTTTTTTTTTCTCTCTTGGAGTCTGCCTGCATCTCCTGCAGCTGGGGAGTGAGCTACCAGTGAGTCGCAGAGCCCCTGAGTTGTGGGGCACCCCAGTGCTTCCTTGCATGGCGGCAGCACCCCCCAGGCAGCACCCACCCACTGGCATCCTGCCCAGGCAATACCGGTGGGTGCTGCCACCGCAGAGGGAAGCAGACTCCCCCACAGCTCATGGCCCACTGGCAGTGTGCCCCCCGGCCATGGGAAAGGTGGGTAGGCTCCAGGAAAAGAAAAAGGATTTGGCCCCCACCACTTTTTTTTTTTCCTTTGGCAGAGCCTGCCCGCCCCATGGCTTCATTCTAGCTCTGACTTACCTACATATCTATTTGAAATGCCACAGGACCTAAGTATAATAACAGGCTTATTCTGTCTGTCGGGAGCAGTCTGATTTGGTTGTTTCAGTAAGCACTGTGATTGGCTGCTGAGATAACCAATCAAAGTGCACCAGGCAGACAGAATAAGCTTATTATTATTATAGATTATCAGAATATTATGGATACATCACAGTCAGTAAAAGTATCTCCTGCTTCCAGGAACCTAGAATTGGACAGGAAAAACACCTCACAAGCTCAGCCTCATTTTTTGCATATCATCATCCTTGAAAAGCTTATATCATGGTCTCCTAACCTGAGTTTAATTAAATACACTTGGAAACACAACTTCCTTGGAAAATCTTTTGTTGTTGAAGCATATTTAGGCTACAGTCCTACAAGCTGTCCTGGACAGGGGCCCTATTGACTTCAACACTTCTCTAATCCTGCCAGTCGAATGCCTATACTGCTACGTCCCTTCTTTGGGCAGCCTGCTCCTTCTTGCTTATTGGTCTGAAGTTTGGCACACGTGAAATAGCCAACCCAAAGATGACTGCATCTGCTTCTCCTGCTTTGGGGCACAAGGTACTCCTGGAGAAGTAAGAAAAAAGCCTACCCTGTGCTAAGGTTGTCCGGTCCTAGTAAGGCTCTTGCAACCTCCTCCCTGCTCTTGCCTATCTGCATAAGAACTGGTTAAAGTATGGCTTTAATAGGAAAAAACATATGTGTCTATTTTGTTTCTGCCCAAGGGATATGTTAGTGTTTGTTTCAGGCATTCATTCCAATGAATGTAGACTATAACTAAATAACATGAAGAGGATGTCAGCTGCCAACATGGTACCCTTTCTTCCTCAGATTGCATAAAGGAAACCATCTGGAAGTTGGTTTCATAGAGGATGTTGGCATGGTAGGCTGTAGAATGTGCATGCTATGCCAGTCTAGACCCCTGGCATTTGCACTGCCCTAGTGGTCAGGGATCACATCTTTTGGAATACAGCCTGTGAATCCTATGTAATCTCAAAACATATATGTCAAATGGGTTATAATGTTGCAGTCCCACATGAGTCTTTTCGCCAATTAAAATGGACATTAGTCACACATATGACAACAACACTCCACAAAACCCAGATGTATTTTTGATATACCTGCAAGTCATAGCTAAGGCAGTAATTCAAAAAGTCATATGATTTCTTCTCCCAGGCAAATGTAAAGTGCTGTTGGAGCTTTATGCTGAATTTAAAAAGGAATATGAAATGTATAGGAAAGAAATGGTGGACATGTTTTTACAAAAGCAGTGTCAGCTGATTTTATAACACTGATGCCATTGCTGTTGCAACAGTGATTAGAATTTACAGTTCTAGCTGCTGTAAATGTATAAAAACAATTTAGTGTAAGTTATTGAGTCCAAAATTTGTGCCACAATCACAATTCCTTATTGTGTACTCCATGTGTTTAGGGCACCAAGTATATTTTACTGTCAGGAATCAGAATTATTGTTTTGCTGCTTATTTCTTAATGGAAGGTTTCATTTCTTGCAATTTGGCATGGAAAAACAAATACAGGGTTCATTTGTTTCAGCAGCACTGGCCAGGCTCCTTCTTTCCTTGCTATTTGCTGACTCTACATATCTGTAGTCAAATTGTTTTACTTTTTCCTAATACCAAGAGACTAATGATCTCCCACATCAAATAATGAGTCTTAGTTCTCCCAAATCTGAAGTTCTGTGGCAGTCTCTGTGACTGCCCACACAGAAATGCAAGTCTTTCATTAGGTCTGAGCCTTTATGCCCTGCCAGTGCCACAGCCTGATCAGACAAAGTTCACTATAGTTTTGAACATAGACACTAGGAATGAATGGAAGGAGAGGAGTTGGTTGACCAAGTAAACGGTTCCTACTTGGGTCCAATTTTGATTCTTTGACTTGGAAAGTTAATTGATACCAAAAATACAAAGGTTAGAGACATCATCCCTTATTTTTATGATTTCTAACAGAGAAGAAAGTTTAGGAGGCTGACATGAATGGACTTGAGCGCCACATAAAAAGATCATGCTGCTCCTCACTTTGTAGCGATTTTAAGATAATAAAAATCTTAACAGCATATAATTCACAATTAAGGATAAATTTCACTACACTTAAATTCCAAAACCTGGTCTGCCTCACATTCTCAAAGTTCTTTGTACTGTGCTAAAATAACTTTATAGGAACGCTATATTTATATCTAGATTTTCTAGGCTGCAACAGACTAACTTAGTACTAAGTAAAAAAAATTACAGAAGAATTTTAGAATTTTATTCAAAACTTAAAACTAATAAATTCAGGCTTAATGTTGAAACTGTACGCTGTAGTGTGTGTTGATACTGCAGGCCTACTAGCAAAGATCAAAGATCAACCCAGCCTTAGCCTTTAAAGTAACTCACAAAGCATGTAGCTTGGCATCTTCATAGGGGCAACTGCAAATGCAGTTACATTTTTGCAGTTCTACTTCCCTATGATCCTGTGATTCCAAAAGTGGCACAACCACTGTGCCATTTTTCACATGCACCCCTTCCAACACACCTTATTTCTGAATTGCTAGTACTCTGTCTCCTGAGCATGAAATAGATAAACTAACTGAAAACTTGAGCCAAACAAAAGGTAGATCACAAATGAAATACTGTATTTACTCACATCCAGAGAGTGGCAGTGGCAGCTCTGGCACCCGCTTCAAGGTTGCTGCAACAGGTGCTGCATGGCTGGGCTGGGGCCAGAGGCAGCACATATTCTGTGCTCCCTGCCTCTGGTTGGAGTGGATCCCAGCTGGAGCTGCTATGGGAAGGTAAGCAGTGGCATGGGGTTCAGGCAGTAGGGGAGGTAAGCAGGAGGAAGGGCAAGTGATGGTGGAGGGACAGGTGCTAAGAAGTGCAGGCACCATGGGGCAGGGTAGGCATCAGAGAATGCAAGCATGGGGGGGAGGCGGGTAGAGGGCAAGGGTCAGGGATCAGGCCACTTGACTCTCCTGCCACCTGCCCCCCACTGCCTACCCCTCTGCTGCTGCTTGCCCCACTGTACCAGTATGTCTGGGAGGACAAAGTTAAGACTACCTTCCAATAATTAGATTCTAGACATGGACAATTATAAGAAATTCATAGATGTTCCATGTCTAGAATCTAATTATTGGGGAGTGATCTTAAATTTGAAGTCATCTTGGATTCAAGTAAATACTGTAGATTAAGAAGGGAAAGGGCTATTTCATCAATCTGCAAAGCAATTGTGAAGTTATAATGCAACTTATAACTGTGAAGTCCCTAGATAAAAAAAAAAAATCACCCATTTTTTTTTTTTCTAACATACAGGTAAATACAGAAATTTATAAGTGAATTGAATTAGTTTACGGTAAACTTTTTATCACAATCTCATGTAGGGGTCTGAAATGTGATGATGACATCAACTCCTGAAAAAATATGCAAAAAAGGAAAAGTCCTTTTTGTAAGAACCTCATCAAGCCGGTAGAAGAAGCCACAGCAAGCTCAGTCTAACATGGCTAAAGACTATTATGTGACTTTCATTTTACAAGATGTCAGTACTCATTAAAAGGTTAGATATTTTAATTTGCTGACAACACTGAGATTGGGGGGGAGGGGATGTGGGCACACTAGAAGGAAGGAATAGGCTACAATTGGACCTAGACAGGTTACAGGGGTGGGCGGATGAGAACAGGATAGGATTCAACACTGACAAGTGCAAGGTGATGCACCTGGGGAGGAAGAACCAGTACCATACCTACAAGCTGGGTAACTCCCTTTTCGTCAGTGCAGAGGCAGAAAAGGATCTTGGAGTCACTATTGATGCCAAGATAAACATGGGCTGGCAGTGTGGGGATGCAGTCAGGAAGGCCAACCGTACCTTGTCATGCATCCACAGATGCATCTCAGGCAGGTCTAAGGAGGTGATCCTCCCCATGACACTGGTCAGGCCGCAGTTGGAGTACTGTGTCCAGTTCTGGGCACTGCACTTCAAGAGGGATGTGGACAACATGGAGAGGGTCCAGAGAAGGGCCGCTCACGTGATCAGGGGGCAGCAGGGCAGGCCCTACAAGGAGAGGCTGCGGGACCTGAACCTGTTCAGCCTCCGTGAGAGAAGGCTGAGGGGGGATCTAGTGGCCATTTACAAACTAGTCAGAGGGGACCAGCAGGCATGGCGAAGTCCCTGCTCCCCCATGCACTGCCAGGAGTGACTAGAAATAACGGTCACAAGCTGGCAGAGGGTAGATTCAGTCTAGACATCAGGAGGTGCTACTTCACTGTCAGCGCGGCTAGGATCTGGAACCAACTTCCAAGAGAAGTGGTGCTGGCTCCTGCCTTGGGGGTCTTTAAGAGGAGGCTGGATGAACGCCTTGCTGGGGTTGTTTGTCCCTAGTACTCTTTCCTGCCATGGTAGGGGGTCGGACTTGATGATCTGCTCAAGTCCCTTCTGACTTTACCAATTATGAAACTATGAATATACCTCTGTTTAAAAACAGTTACTATTCTACATGCTGGAAATAGGAGAAACAGTTGATACAAGTATTACAGTTATGTAAATGGACAGATAGATGTAAGTGTTGATGCTAGTATATTAAACTGGATTGGCTCTAGATGCATTGATATAAAGAAATGAGTAGGTACACACTTGCAAAAAAAAATAAGGAAGAAAAACTAACTCCCTAGAGAGAGACATAAAAGTATGTAGAATGCCTTCAAATAATTTTAAAGTGGGATACAAATATGCAAATAGATGATTGCATACAACTCTAAGAGAAAAATAATTAAAATAAATTAAAACATGGAAATCCTAAAAGAAAAAAAAATATACACTTATACAAATTAAAGAAAAACGGAAAAAATAAATGGTATTAAGTAAAAATACTGTAAACAACAAAACCAAATATTGTACCATAAAAACCTATAAACACACATAGATATAAAAGGATTCAAGATTACAGCATTTGTCATCCTGAACTCTTCTACAGACACACACAGAAGAAAATATGGAAAATGACATAAAAACTGAGAAAATGCAAAGAGAATCCAAGAGAAAAAATAATGAAAAGGCTAGAATTTTAGCAGATAAAATATGCAGAATAACATGGAAAGTAAGCAACAAAAGAAAAATCCAAAACTACACACACACAAAATAAAAAATGGCTCAGAAAACACACCCTGCCACACACAAAATGGAAAAAAGTAAAACCTAAAAAACAAACCAAAACAAGCAAACAAAAAACCCTAACAACAAAATCTTCTGAAACACAAAAATCCATCATGAAAAATTTAAAATACATGAAAAGTATAAAAATATGAGTAAGACTTATATTAAGGAGGAATACACATCCTCGTCAATTAGCAAGGAGTCAGGGGAGGGGCATTCTGAAGTGCTTTGGGTTAGAGTACAAGGCAGTTGAGGGGAAAGAGACTTAATGGTGGGAGTCTACTACAGACCTCCCAACCAGGGAGAAGAGCTTGACCAGGAATTCTTGGGTCAGCTCAAAGAGGTAGTGAAGGCTAAGGATGTGGTAGTCATGGGGGACCTGAACTTCCTGGACATCTGCTGGGAAGAACAGTCAGCCAGGTCTGAACGCTCATGTAGGTTGTTGGACAGAGTGCAGGACCTCCATCTAACCTAGGAGGTGCACAGCCCCACCAGGGTAGATGCCTTGTTGGACCTAGTGCTGGCCATGGGTGATGACCTGGTGAGGGGGCAACAGGTGCTCGACCACCTGAGCGACAGCGATCATTGCCTGCTGGAATTCACCATCTGGCGCAAGATGGCAAAGGCATGCAGTAAGGCAGCGGCCCTAGATTTTAGGAGGGCAAACTTCGATGAGCTAAGGAGGATAGTTGGAGAAGCGCTGAGGTCCCGGAGGGGAGGGGAGGGGAGCCAGATGTCCAAGGAGAATGGTCGCTCCTTAAGGAGACGATCTTCCAAGCCCAAAGGAAGTTAATCCGAATGAGGATCAAAGGGAGCAGGAGAGCACACAAGCCTCCATGGCTCACGAAAAGCATCTGGGAATGTCTACTTGCTAAAAAGGAGGCTTACATCAAATGGAAAGAAGGGGTCATCACCAGGGAGGACTATTCTGTAGTTGCTCGGGGATGTAGGGGGGTAGTTAGGAAGGCCAAGGCAGAGCTGGAACTGGGACTAGCTTCCCAAATTAAGGACAATAAAATGTCCTTTTTTAAATACATAGGGGGTAAAAAGAAGGTCCCGGGTAATGTGGGGCCCTTGCAGGACGCGTTGGGAAATTTGGTCCTCACACCGGATGGCAAAGCTAACATGTTAAACAATTTCTTTGCCTCCGTCTTCTTAAGTAGGGACCAGAACAGCCACTTCCCTGCTGGGCCCCACTTAGGCCCCGGGGGAGGCACACCTAGGCCACGGGTTAGCGAGGATTTAGTTAGGGAGCTTCTGGAGGGGTTGGACGTATTCAAGTCAGCCGGTCCGGATGATCTCCACCCTAGAGTTCTAAAGGAACTGGCTGATGTCATTGCAAGTCCCCTAGCACGGCTTTACAAGCACTCGTGGTGCTCTGGTGAGGTACCGGAGGACTGGAAGAGGGCCAACGTGGTTCTTATTTTCAAGAAAGGCAGGAAGAAGGACCCGGGTAACTATAGGCCGGTTAGTCTTACCTCGATCCTAGGCAAGCTGTTTGAGAAAATTATGCTGGCACACATCCAGGAGGGGCCAGCAGGGGACTGCATGCTTAGGGGCAACCAACATGGGTTCATCAGTGGCAGGTCCTGTCAGACCAACCTGGTGGCCTTTTACGATCAGATCACCAGATCATTAGATGCAGGGGTAGCAGTGGATATAATCTTCCTGGACTTCTGGAAGGCTTTTGACACTGCCTCTCACCCCGTTCTCATTAAGAAACTGGGGAGCTGTGGTGTAGACACCCACACAGTCAAATGGGTCGCCAACTGGCTGGAGGGCCGCACCCAGAGGGTGGTAGTGGATGGGTCCTTCTCAACCTGGAAGGATGTGGGCAGTGGGGTTCCGCAGGGCTCTGTCCTCAGGCCCGCACTATTCAACATCTTCATCAGTGATTTGGACAAGGGGGTAAAAAGCACTCTGTTCAGATTTGCTGATGACACTAAGATGTGGGGGGACGTGGGCACACTGGAAGGATGCAACAGGCTACTATCAGACCTAGACAGGTTACAAGGGTGGGTGGATGAGAATAGGATGGGTTTCAACACAGACAAGTGCAAGGTGATGCACCTCGGGAGGAACAACTGGCACCATACGTACAGGCTAGGGAACTCCCCTCTTGTCAGCACGGAGGCGGAAAAGGTTCTTGGGGTCCTCACTGACTCCAGGATGAACATGGGCCGGCAGTGTGGAGAGGCAGTTGGGAAGGCCAACTTTACCTTGTCATGCATCCACAGATGCATCTCGAGCAGGTCCAAAGAGGTGATCCTCCCCCTCTATGCGGCACTGGTCAGGCCGCAGTTGGAGTACTGTGTCCAGTTCTGGGCGCCGCACTTCAAGAGGGATGTGGACAGCATGGAGAGGGTCCAGAGGAGGGCTACTCACATGATTGGGGGCAGCAGGGCAAGCCCTACGAGGAGAGGCTACGGGACCTGAACCTGTTCAGCCTCCAAAAGAGAAGGCTGAGGGGGAATCTAGTGGCCTGTTACAAATTAGTCGGGGGGATCAGCAGGCATTGGGGGAGTCACTGTTCCCACGAGCACCGCCAGGAGTGACCAGGAATAACGGTCACAAGCTGGCAGAGGGTAGGTTTAGGTTAGATATCAGGAGGCGCTGCTTCATGGTCAGTGCGGCTAGGGTCTGGAACCAACTTCCAAGAGAGGTGGTGCAGGCTCCTACCGTGGGGGTTTTTAAGAGGAGGTTAGATGAACATCTTGCTGGGGTCGTTTGACCCCAGTACTCTTTCCTGCCATGGCAGGGGATCGGACTAGATGATCTGCTCAGGTCCCTTCCGACCCTAGAAACTATGAAACTAATAAATGGTAAAGGAAATAGAAATTAAAGGAAAACTATCTAGATCAATATGAAAAACAATCCAAATGAAAACGAGGAAAAGGTAAAGAAAATGAGAACAACTGTAAAAAACAACCCCCCCCCGCCAGCTCCCTGTGATGCAAGGTAGCAGTACAGGAAATACCTGAATGTGCAGTGTGTGGTGCTGCAGATGGGTCTGCAAAGCCACATACTGCATGGCCACGCTCGTCTGGACACAGCCTTAGAAACTAACTGGTTCAGAAAGGCATAAGCTTTTGTAGGTGACAGACTGCTTACTTTTTCAGATACTATCTTTTCAATAGTGGACACATTTGAGCAACATTTATCTGGAGATACCATTCAGTGTCTTTATTTCCACTGACCCTGGTCACAAGTGCTTACGGAAAGGGTTCAAAGTTCATCTAGATGGGTTGTGGATACATGGACACTGGATCAAAACACAAGTTCAGGTCTTGACAAACAATTCCACTACTGCATGCCCCCTGCCTCTTTTGTGTAATACAAGATCAAGCCCCCTTTGTGGGGAAGCTATTCTGTGAAGCCATGGTGTATTCTGAACCATGTCAGTCTGGGGTGTTTCATCTTCCAGGAGAGGTCACTGCTTTCACTAAGAAGGCAACTGCTGTGGCATTTCCTGGGGACCACCACACGACAGGCAACCTCACCACACCACCCTACCCTAGTCAGGTGTAGTTTTGTTATTCCTGAGGACTAGAAACATCCTGCCACCCCCATAGTTCCTGCTGTGTACCTTCAAGTTATTGTGAGCAGCAGCTCTAGCCAGGCAATTCTCCCTATAGCTGCAGCCAGCAAATTGCTGGCTTTCCTGCTCAGGCCTGCTCTTGTTGCCAGCAGCTGAGCCCTCTTCCCCAACTCAGACTGCTTCCTGATGGCCATGTGACCCCTGATTGAGAGTGCAACCACCTGCAGGCTGCTCTACTGCTAGGTCTAAGGCTTTAAAGTGGCAGGCACCAAAGGTGCTCTACCACAATAGCTTCCAGGGTAAGTGTGGGAAAACTGAAATTTTACCTTTAGGTCTGGTAAAGGTCCAAGGCCTGCAAAGAATGTGAACACTGGGTTGGACTTCGAATAGGGATGGTGGTGCAGAAGGTCTTGTAACTGTGACACCTACCAATAAAGCTTCCAGTCAGATCTCTTACTTAAGCAATGGAAAGAATCATTAACAGAGCCTGGGAGTAAAAAGCTGAGTTTACAAGTATAATGTTGTAACAGGGTGGGATATCTGTATGACAGCATCACTAGATAGAACTTGATACTCCAAAATAAACAAGTATTGAGAATTATCTGCAGCAGTGTCATGGTTGTGGTTGGACAACACATTACGACATCGACATCTGTGTGCTTACTATACCCTGAGGTCTGAACCCAGATTTTTTTTAACAACTGAGGAATGAGATAGGGAGCAGTACAAAAAAAAAAAAATATTGGAAAGCAACAAGACAATTTTGTCAAAGGGTCTATGCTGGTATAAAACCACAAGAGGGCAGAATGCCCTTTTGGAAAAAAAATGCCACTTATTTCCTAATGGGTTATGAAAAGTCATATTTGTCATTTCTGTAATAACTTTGCATTTCTAAGTAGAGATAAAACTTGATTTAACTAGTCTATAAGGTCTATCATGTCTTCTGACCTCTTTGCAGCCATGGAGTCTGTATCATGCTGACCACTACAAACATCCCATTGTTCTGGTGAACTTTCTTTTATAGATTTCATAGACATTAGGGCTGGAAGAGACCTTGGAAGATCATTGGATCCAGTCCCCAGCCCCAGGGGCAGGAAGTCAGCTGGGGTCACAGGATCCCAGCAAGAAAAACATCCAGGTTTCTCTTGAAGGCGTTCAAAGTAGGTGCTTGAACCGCCTCTGGCGGTGGGCCATTCCAGACCTTGAGGGCTCGGACAGTAAAGAAGTTCTTTCTTATGTGCAGCCTGAAACGGTCTTGCAGGACTTTATAACCATTTGACCTTGTAATCCCTTGGGGCACTCTGGTGAACAAACGTTTCTCCAGGTCCTGGTGAACACCCCTTATAAACTTATAGGTGGCCATCAGGTTGCCCCTGAGCCTGCGCTTTTCCAGGCTGAAAAGTCCCATGGCTCTCAGCCTGTCATCATAAGGTCTGTTTTCCTGACTTCTGATCATGTGTGTGGCTCTCCTCTGGACTCTCCCAAGCTCTTCCACATCCTTTTTGAATTGCGGAGCCCAAAACTGGACACGGTACTCCAGCTGCGGCCTCACCAAGGCCGAGTACAATGGGAGAATGTCGTCCTGGGATTTGCTTGAGAAGCATCTATGGATGCAAGCCAGCATTTTGCTCGCTTTACTAGTTGCAGCATCACATTGCAGGTTCATGTTCATCTTGTGGTCAATCCTAACCCCCAAGTCCCTCTCGTCCGTAGTGCTAGTCAGTGTAGCACTGCCGAACCTATAGACATGGTGCAGGTTTTTTCTCCCAAGGTGGAGAACCTTGCATTTTTCAATGTTAAACATATCAGGTTCTCGTCCATCCATTTACTGAGCCTGTCAAGGTCAGCCTAGATTACTCCCCTGCCCTTAGGTGTGGATGCTTTACCCCAAAGTTGGTATCATCGGCAAACTTGGCCAGTCTGCTTCTGAGTCCAATGTCCACATCATTAATGAAGATGTTGAACAATATGGGTCCAAGGACAAAGCCTTGGGGGACCCCACTGGTCACAGGACACCATGATGAGTGACTGCCGTCAATTACCCATCTGTGGGTCTGACCACGGAGCCAGTTTCCCAGCCAGCGGATCATGGTGGACCCAAGGCCACAGTTTGGCTAGTTTCACCAAGAGGTGATCATGGGATACCAGATTGAAGGCTTTTTTGAAGTCAAGACATATGACATCAATCTCTTCCCCCTTGTCCAGGTGATAGGTCATCTGTTCGTAAAAGGAAATGAAATTGGTCAAGCATGACCTACCCGCAACAAACCCGTGCTGGCTATCCCTCAGGGTGCTGTTATCAACCAGTCCATTAAGAGTGGCCTCCTTGATGATTTTTTCTAAGACCTTCCCCAGGATAGAGGTCAGGCTGATGGGCCTGTAGTTTGCTGGATCCCCTTTCCTCCCTTTCTTGAAGATAGGCACTACATTGGCCTTTTTCCAATCATTGGGCACTTCACCAGAGCACTAGGTGCTCTCGAAGATCCGTGCAAGGGGCTGAGCTATGATGCTAGCCAGCTCCTTGAGTACTCTGGGATGTAAACTATCATGGCCGCTGACTTGAAGGTGTCCAGCCTCTCAAGCTTTTCCTTCACAAGGTCAGCATTGACGAAGGGGAAGGAAACACCCTCACTTAGGCATCCCTGTCCTGTAATGGGTGTGGTAGAGTCACCATTTCCACTTCAACTTTTCAGGGTCCTCAAAAAGACCCTAGGGGTCTCTTGTCAGGGAGATTATCCTGCTTGCCTGATCCATCCTCTCCATTCTCAGTCCTTTCCCCTCCTATTTTATGTGCACTGTGGTTCTTCCCAATCAACTAACCTTCCTCTGCTCCACAGTGAAAAGCTCACCACAGTGCAGTGCTCCAACCGGCCTCTGAATGAGCAGCAGTCAGCTGTACCGTCAGCCACATATTGTACTGTGCCACCAGTTGCCTAGCATGCAGCACATTTCCCCTTGCCTCTGCCTTACACTCAAAGCTGTTCTCTTCTAATGCCAAACCTGTTATTGTTAGAACTGTTTTCTCATTCAGAACTTCAAGGTGGTGAGGAAGGCAAGAGAAAGGGGCCAAGCCTGCTTTCAACTCCATTCTCATGCCTGGATCCTGCTTGGTTTGGTTGTTGCTGTGTTCCTGTAATGGTCCACTGTAGCCGTACCTCTTATGGCACCTCTGTCATTGCCTCAAGCCCTATGACTACTACTGCTGTGCCATTCTGTCTTCCTCAGTGTCTCCCCTTCCCCAGCATTTCCACATTCCTGGGCGTTATGAAGCCCACCCTCTGTGCTTGTTCGCTGGCTTAGTCATTGCTACCAGAAGAATTTTAGTGAAAGCATTGGCAACCTTTGGCCCCCACAGGCCACTTTTTGTGACCTGGCCCCCACTATGGGCTGTAATTTCAACCCTCTGGAGCAGCCCTGTCTGGGCTTGCCTTCAACACTGATCTCCATCCCTTCTGCAGTGAGGGCAACTGCAGATCCAGCACAGAGCAGTAGACTGCAGCAGAAGAGAGTGCTGCAAAGTGGATGGGTGGAATAGTGAAGCTCCATGCTATTGATCCCCCATGCCATATTATACCTCTGCAGGCCAAATTGGGTCTCTTCATGGGATCTAATACGTGGTCCATAGATTGCCAAACCCTGCTGTAGTGCACCAGCTGCAAAACTCCCTATTGCAGGACAGGATCTCTAGAAAAGATGCCACGTATGTGGGCTTGGGAGATGGGCCATTTTTCCCCAGCTGCAGCTGTTCTGTACCATCCCCAGATGCTCTGTTTTTCTTCCCATTTATGTAATTCCATTAGCACAAGCACTCCTAGTTACTCCATGTAGGCACCTCTCTTCATCTTCTCAGCTTGAATCTGAGTCTTGCAGAGGAAATATCTTCTGATTTGATATTTCCTGAAGATCCTCTGAATCTTCTGGAGTGACAGAGCAGCCATGAGGGCTTCTAACTGTATGGCCCTGTTGCCTCTCTTATCCAGGTTCTCTGAGCAGCAGTATAGGGTGTACATTATTGTAGGAAATTGGAATGAGGTTGTGATTTGTCTGGCTCTCACCACTACTCTTCTTACTATAAAGGGGTCTAAGGTGCATCTAAGTTAACTCTGCTCTTCCCACTAGCATAGAGGGAAAGAATTAACATCAGAAGGGCTGCTGCTAATTCAGAGTATGGAGGCTGATAAGGGCCAGGCCAGCCCTTTTTTTTTCCTACCTGCTCCTGGGCTCCAGGATACCGTAGAAATAGGGCAGGGTCCTCAGAAAAGAAGACACTAAATCAGGGAGAGTTTGGGCACAGGCTGTGGCCTGCTTATATCTAGACCTGACCTTTGGACTTTCAAAAGGTAAAAGAGACCTTACTTGTAGGGCTGTGCAAGGCTTTGGACCGTGCTTTAGATCCGGAGAAGCTTTGGATGCTTCAGCATTCAAAGCAGCATGTCCAAAGTGCTGGCTTTGTTAGGCTTTCCGAAGCAGTTCGGAGCTTCCAAAGCACTTCGGAAAAGTTTCGGAGCTGCTTCGGCGATCCAGCCATAGGGTATAATGGGGAAATAATGAAATATCTATAACTTTGTTGGTTTTGTCTGATTTGGATAAAAATTGCAGGGGTTGTAGCGTCTGCTGAGAGCATGAAGCCTGTCAGGTTTCAAGAAGATCTGTGCAGGGGTTCAGAGGGAACTGCACCCCAAATTTTTGAAAGCAAAACTTGTGTCATGTCTACATGTTACAACATAGGGGGGTGAAAGCTGCAGGGATGGTGGCCCCTCATGAAGCCACAAAGCCTGCCAAGTTTCAAGAAGATTGGTACAGAGGTTTGGGAGGAACTGCACCTCAAGCTGCTGACAGGCAAAACTCATGACAGAGATAACCCTGTGTGTGTTAAGGCACAGTGGACTGAAAACTGCAGCGGTGGTGGCCCCTGCTCAGGCCACAAAGCCTGCCAAGTTTCAAGGAGATAAGTTCAGGGGTTTGGGGGAAACTGCACCTCAAGCTGCAGACAAGCAAAACTCGTGACATGGGTGACACTATGTATGTTAAGGTGCAGCAGGGTGAAAGCAGGGACGGTGGCACCTGCTGCAGCCACAATGCCTGCTAGCTATTGAGGAGATGGGTATAGGGGGAGTCTGTGTTCCGGGGCCCTGCACCTCTAGCTGCTGACAGGCAAAACTTGTGACGTGGGTGCTTGTGCAACTGTGTCTGTCTTGGGGCAGCGGGGGGGACCACTACTGCAGGCCTGGCTGCTAAGCTACTACCAGTAAATCATGATTCACTCAGGTACCAGCCAATACACAGTAGCTAGCTAATGTAACCAGTTAATTAGCATAAATTAACACCTACAAAACCAGAGACTAAGGAGAGGAAGGAATCAATACAGACAATCAACTGCCCCAATACAGACACAATCAGTTGCACAAGCACCCATGTCACAAGTTTTGCCTGTCAGCAGCTAGAGGTGCAAGGCCCCAAAACCCAGAAGCCCTGCACCCATCTCCTCGATAGCTAGCATGCTTTGTGGCCTCAGCAGGGGCTACCATCCCTGCAGCTTTCACTCTGCTGTGCCTTAACACACACAGTGTTACCCATGTCACAAGTTTTGCTTGTTGCAGCTTGAGGTGCAGTTCCCCCCAAACCCCTGCACTTATCTCCTTGAAGCTTGGCAGGCTTTGTGACCTGAGCAGGGCCCACCACCCCCGCAGTTTTCAGTTCGCTGTGCCTTAGCATACACAGGATCATCTGTGTCATGAGTTTTGCCTGTCAGCAGCTTGAGGTGCAGTTCCCCCCAAACCCCTGGACCTTTCAACTTGAAATTTGGCATGCTTTGTGGCCTCACCAGGGGTTACCACCCCTGAGGTTTTCACCCCACCGTGATGTAACACATACACATGACATAAGTTTTGCTTTCAAGAATTCGGGGTGCAGTTTTCCCCAAACCCCTGTACCTATCTTCATGAAACATAGCAGGCTTTGTGGCCTCACCAGTGGCTACCATCCCTGCATGTTTCATCCAAATCAGACACAAGACAACAAAGTTATAGATATTTCATTGATTCTCCCATTATACCCTATGGCTGGATATCTGAGGCGGCTCCGAAGCTTCGGAGCCGCTTCAGTCAGATCGAAGCAGAAACCCAGTCTGGATCTCTGGATTGGATCCCTGGCACCTGAAGCAGCTGGATCCGAAGCCGGATCAAATAGCTGCCTACTCTCACGGGCCTACTTACTTGCACTTGAGAAACAAGGAGTATGCAGAACGAACTAGATCTGAGTCTATACGTAACATGGGTGTAAAGGAGTTTTACGTGACTTTAAGTACCGTTACATGTATTTCTAACTTCCTTTCTCCCTCTTCTGTTTAAGTCACATTGGTCTACCAGGGAACAATCTGTTGACAGCAGGCAAACCACGAATTTAATAGAAAAATCTGGATAATGCATGGTGCTCAGCTTACGTATGTGATGAGATGTGTGACCTCTAGACATAGAACATCCCTTATATGTTTTGAGGCCAAGACTAAATATTTGCTTTCCTTGTAGGTCAAGGGTAGATTAGCCTTCCTCAGCTTCAATTTAAAGGAGCTTTTTGCCACAGGGCTGGCAGAGTATTTTGGTCTGATTCATAGAACCACACTTCTGATAGAGTTTCTCATACATCATTTGCAGCTGGCAATGACACATTAGGAATTTTCTGGTTTGCTTACTACAGCCAAACACAAGCTACAAATATTTCAGGAAAGCAAGTTCTAGCTTTCAGCCTGGCTTACCCTACAGCACTACCAGTAATTGGCTTTCAAACATACAGTACTGAGGGCTAGATCTGCAAAAGGACTTGGCTGCAAGCATCTGATTTGGGTTGGTTTTACTGGCATATAAATAGGACTCATAGGTGCCTACATCCCTAAGAGAAATTCAAACCGGTCCTGGTACGTTTAGTGCCTAAAATTATCAAATCCCTCAATTTTGGACTGTAAAGTTCTCCAGGTATTGACTCTTGGGCTTCTGAGCATGCTCAAAAGGGGGTCTGTTGGAATACCTAGGTACCTAACTGCTGTATAAGCTCTGTTGTGATTCACTTTGGTGCTGGAAGGTACCAAAACTTTGCCTAAGTACCCAAAAAGGCACAATGCTTTACATGTGCGCAAAGTATGCCTTACATTGACAGAACTGAATTTTGGCTTTGTTGTAGTGGTGCCCAGGTCCCAGTGGAACAGGAAGTGGGAGATTGAGGCTGAATCCAGATCTTCCACTTTGCACGTGAGAGCCCTAACCCCTATTCTGTTATCTCCCAAAGGCATGGAGTCTATTTAGTTTAATGGTGCTATTATTTTCAAGATTTCAACTGAAATTGCAGTGGAGCAGCATGTTTTAATTTAGTGCTGCACTGAATTCTGAATGCTTATATTAGGAGTGGGATCAAAATGTGACTTCTGTTCACGTGAATTGTTAAACCGTGATTCACCCAGCTGGTCTGCAGTGGACATATTCTTGCCAACAAAGACTTTAGTTTTTGTTAAAAAAAATTCCCAGTACTCAAGGGATTTGGATCATCTATTCAGATCTCATATGCCATTGTTTACAGCTACAACCCCCTGCCATATTTCTAGCTTAGCAAATATTCATGGGAGAGAACTGTCAGTCTTGGGAAGTTTGGAGCCATGGAGAGGTGTCTTAAATTCCCTTCCAGACTTTGGACTGTTAACCACATCTCAACTACCCTCAATTCTGGAGGTACCAGTGTCAGAGACTTTGTATACATGCTGATCCCATCACCTGCCAACGGTTCACTCCCCTTTTGGCTAGTTAAACTGGCCTAGGTCACTCTGGCCTATACATTCGTTCCCAAAGCATGATACAACTACATCACCCATTTTTAAAGTAGGTGATTTTTTTCTGTTGAAAAAAAAGCTTTTCTGACAAAATTAATGTTTAAAATAATGTCTTTCCCATACAGAACTTAAACAGAGAATGAATGTTGCAGCCAACATTTCACATTTTAACCAATGATTTACTTGTAGGGGACTGAAAGGGCCAGATTCCTGTCGACTTATTAGGAGTGTGAGTGGACTTAGGTGCCTCAGTGCAATTCCATTCAATTCTGCTTGAGTTGCTAAAAACAGTTAATACAAAAGGTGGGTGGATCCCCCTCCTTCCTGCTTTTTGTGACTCCATCTTAAAATTCAGATGATGGTATGTTACAAAAGTAGATTAATTCATTGATTTTCACGGACTTGAGCAGGGTAGGATAGAATTGCACTGGAGCATCTAAACTCCACTGAAATGGCCAGTAGGT
The DNA here is from genome assembly GCF_052110815.1 of Crocodylus siamensis. Classification (NCBI taxonomy): domain Eukaryota; kingdom Metazoa; phylum Chordata; order Crocodylia; family Crocodylidae; genus Crocodylus; species Crocodylus siamensis. The sequence goes on along the minus strand of NC_143397.1, from coordinate 127,965,199 downwards.
GGAACAGTATTTGGCCCAAAATATTCATATTTATTTAAGATTAGAAAAAAAAGAACACATGACTCTTCAGAGGTATTTCAAATACAGAAATCAGATTATAATAGCTTCACACTGATAATACTGCTCAGTTCCTTCAATGAAACTCAACGTGTTAACTTTAGAATTCATAGATAAATACTTTCACAATTTCAACTTTCTTATAGCTGCTGCTATGATCATTTGATTAAAAGCAATTCCATACAAAGATGTCCTGCCCCTTTCATATTATTTTCTCCCTCTGAAGTTTGTTGATTTTTTTTTCCCCTCCTGAAATCCATGTTGTTTTCTACATTCAAAATATCAAGGCCTCCTTTCTGTTTCTCCTCTCTGAATGTTTTTGGCACGTTTTGGAGATTTTGAATAGTGATGTCATACAAGGCTGTAACCTGATAAGGAATCTAAACCCCCATACAACAGAATAAAGTGTCAGTAACTACTGATTGATAGGATTGGGAGACGCTTCTCAATGACAAAATGATTTCAAATTGGCCACTCTGGGTTGTTTTGGTTTTTTTGCACCATTCTCTGAAGCATCTGGTAAAGCAAGGGTTCAGATTAAATGGACTTTGTTTCTGACAGTTTTTTAGGGCCTGGTTCCACATTGTGCAATGAATAGGAACCATCAGAAACCTTCCCACCTGCTGCTTCAAGTTCAAGATGAACTTCTTGGTCTGTATCAGAGGAGGCAGTCACAGAACAAAAGGTATTCACTGCAAAAACCAAACTCCTATGTTGTGCACATCATTCCCCCCCTTTGAGAAGAAATGAGGGAGACAATGAATGACACATGACAAATGTTTTATCACATGATGCCCTGCAGGAAGGTGTTCAGATATGGTGATGAAGACAGCATAAAAATCAATACGCAGCAGGACAGAAATGTGCATGATCTTATGCTCTTCCCCTCCCTGCACCGCTCCCCACTGACTGAAGGAGGAGGTGCTGAACTTTACTGTTTCCTGAGGTACAGCTGGAATGCTGTGACTCAGACAGTCTAGAAATGAGTGTCTCTTTCCATTCCTTGGGTTTGGGAAAGGTGAACTGCAGTTCCCATATAACCTTGTTCTTCCAGTTCTACAGATCTTTCCAGGGACCTTGACCTAAGAGAGAACTTGGAGTCACACCCAGTGTTTCTGTCATTTCAAATGGAAAATATAACCAAGATAGAAGGGAAAAAGGATTTTGAGGTATCTTTATCACAAAACAAAATGGTTCAGCTATATAGATCAGAGCCTTTAAATTCGAACATAAGTACCATATTGGGTCAGACTAATGGTCCATCTAGCCCAGTGTTCTGCCCCTGACAGTGGCAGGGGTGGAGGCTATGCAGGGAGAGCACTGAACCGGATACCTCTAGAGTGATCTATCCCCTACTGAATATCCTACCTGGCACCTGATGTTTGTTGGGTTAGAGATGTCAGAGAAAAGATCTCCAGCCATTCTGTTAAATAACCATGAATGGATCTATCCAGTCCCCTTTTTGAACCTGGCTATTCTATCTGTCTCTACCACCTCCTGTGGCAATGTATTCCACAAATTAACTACATGTTGCATAAAAAAGAAAAAAGGTGCCCTTATGCTCAGAGGAAAGTGAATGATAATTGGCATATAGAAGAATATTTTAGGAGTTGCCCAAAAATCCATCAAGACAAGGACATTGGCAGTCCTACAAATTCAGGAATAACCCAGCCAAAACATCTAAGGCCAATCAATCCAGCTGCCTCAGCCAAAGGAGTGATCAAAGGACTCCTAGCAGTGCAGTTGAGTACACATGTAACCCACCAAGCCAATTTGAGACAAAAAGCTGTAATTCAAGCTACAGTCCCATGCTAGGAGCATGGTTTGTGGCTTCTGCCACTGTTGCTTCTGAAGCCTGATGCAATTGTCATGCAAATTGCCACAATATTTCTGGTTTGATCCTCACATGACATCACCATGTCCTGGCAGCCAGCGATTCTCAAGTAAGTTGGTATGCTGCTCTGAATAAGGAGGAACTTCCAGAGAGACTCATTTTCTCTGATTGCCTTCCAGTTCTTTATCTAGCACCTGCTTAGACATGTGCTCATCATCCTTGTGTGCAATGTGACCAGCTCAATGGAGCTACACCTTCATTATCAATGCTTCACTGCTGTAACAACAGTCTTATCTCAGCACCTCAGCCCTGGATACTCAGCAAATCATCTGACTGTCAGGAGAGAATGCAAGAAACATAGGTTGAGTTGGATGTGTTGCTTGTATAATATCCAGGTCTCACTCTCATAAAGCAAAGTAATAAGAACCAGAATAAACCTTAATTTCTGTGGAAATATTGATAGCTTTAAACTAGCCTTAAAAACCACTCGGTCAGTTTGCCAAAAGCTGTGTTTGCTTTCAGGATGCGGAAAACAACTTCCTCATCAATACTAATTCAAACTGTCAACACACTGGCCAACTGGTGGAACTCATGAGTCACAGAAAGTTGGTCTCCACCAGTGTGCAGTGTGGGTGGCACATCACTCTGGGTGGAACCGGCTGATAGATTACATTGGTCTTTAATTATGCTAACTGTGAGCCATGACTTGTCTGCAGCCCTTGCAAAGCAGCCAGTGTGCTTGCAAGCTCTGTTCAGAATGGACAGTTACTGTATAGTCATCCATACAGAACAATATGTGAAGCACCTGAGAAGTGAATTTTGGTCTTGAGGACAAACTTGCATTTTATTTTTTTAAGGAAATTTTTAAAAGTCCCAGATCAAATTAGCCAGATCAGCTCCAAATCCTTTGAATCATTCAAGAATCATATGTGGCCCATCTACCAGCAAGTATCTTCCACCCCAGAATTTTCAGCCTAGGGCTTCATATACTTCCAGATATTTTGGCAAGTATCCTATGTGCAGAAGCTTGGGGTTCAGATGCCCCCAGGTTTTGCTTGCCCTCAGCCATACAGCCACAGGAGCAAGCTAGGGAGGAATCTCCCATTTCCATGAAGTTAGTGTGTAGCCAAAATCCTCCCACTGGAAGCTGGCCAGTGGGAAGCTAACTATGCTGAAAACCCTACTTGTGGAGTTTACAAGCAGTCAAGGATATACCCATCACCACATTTTTTAATGTTTTTTTTTTTTTAAGAAATTTTTTTTGTGTTCCAAGCCAAATCAGCCAAATCAATTCCAAATCCATGAGTCTTACAAGAACTATATGTGGCTCTGCTACTGGCAAGTATCCTTCAACCCTGCCTGGGGCTTCAGATGCTTCCAAACCCTTTGGCGGGCGTCCTACATGCAGACCCATGCCCAGAGGCTTGGGATTTGGATGCCCCCAAGTTTAGCTTGTCCTCAACCACATGGCTGCAGAAGCAAGCTAGGGAGAAGTTTCCCATTTCTATAAAGTGGGTGTATTTCTTGGCAGGGGGTAGTACCCTGACTGAGGTAAAGCACAGATAGGCTCCCACTTTCACTTCCAGTGGGAAGATCTCAGCCATATGCTGACTTTATGCACCCTCCACTACATGCTTGGACAGTCTTCCAGAGGTGTGAAACACTAGCAGCACATGCACCAGAACATTGCCATGCACCTTCTCCACAAGTGCTTCATAAAACAGATTGAGCAAAACTGGCTCATTGACAAATGCATCTTATGACAAATGCATTAAAAGTCTTTGCTGCTAGATTTGTAGGGCATATTTACACATGTGAGTTCTGCAGCGCTGTGCATTTTGAAAAACACCTGGCGCTGCATCGCTTGCAGTTGTGTAAGTAGCAAAATGTGTGTCAGTGTATAGAAAATGGCAGTGGTTCACTTTTGAACTAAAACAATGTGATTAATCGAGTCTGCTCCAACACGCGGGATCTCTGGTGTATCCAGGTATGAAAATGATGTGTAGTTACTTGTATAAGAATTAAGATACAGATGATACAGTCCCCCCACTTAAGTGTATCAAGCTCTTTCTCTCCACCTTAGATGTGGTAATTTCCATTCCATATCATCATTCTCAGCAGTCATTCTGCTTTTACCACTGTGTTCAATATAATTGCCTAATTGAAAATTAAGGCAAAGTACTAATTTAGTTTTTAGAGCCATACCTAAATTATCCTTAGTAATAACCATATGCCTATTTCATAATAGCTTCACTTTTTTCCCTGGTCTTTTTTTATTTATATGGTTAAAGAACCTTTTGCATCGATTTTGGGTATCCATTGCATGATCTGACACAACTTTCATTTAAGCATTTCTCACTTTATTCCAACCCTTCCTGATCTGTAAGACATAGTTTCTTTGCTGATTACGCCTTTTTTCCATTCCATATAGGCCCTCTTCTATTTATTCCTAAATTCCTATTTGAGGTGATTATTCATGCAGTTAGGTCTGGAGCTGTTCCCTACAGGATTTCTCCTTTTGCTTAGGATTCAAGTTCCAGATAGCTTTTGCATCTTTGACTTGAGAAATTCCAAACCTCTTCTACAGTCAAGTCCTTGAGTTCATCCATTTAATTGACTTCACTAACTGGCTTATCAAAGTGAGCCCCTTTGAAATTGAGAACTTTAATTATGGACCTATGTTTATTTATCCTTCCATTTAATTTAAAATGTATCAGTTTATGATCTCATAGTTGAAGATTATTTTCTACTACCAGCTCTTCTGTTAAGTTCTAGTTACTTGTCAAAATGAAATCCAAGGGTGCCCATAGATATGCTCCAACATGTTCTAATTAGAATGCATCATAGAAGACTCAATCTTTTTTTATTTATATGATTAAAGAACCTTTTGCATTTATCTGGGTATCCATTGTATGACCTGACACAGCTTTCGAGTCTGCTGGATCATTCTAAGTAGATTAATCAAGTCTGCAGGACCATTCTAAGTAGAACACTTCAGTGTGCCTCACTGTCATATGTATTGAGCATCCCACATTTCAAATTGGCCATGGGGGTGTTTTAACTAAAACTTGTTAAATTAATTCGGGAATCGGATGTCGAAGGTGAGTGGTTGCTCCTTAAGGAGATGATCCTCCATGCCCAAAGGGAGGTAATCCCAACAAGGGTCAAAGGGAGCAGGAGGGCACATAAACCCCCATGGCTCACTAAGAGCATCCGGGAATGTCTCCTTGCTAAAAGGGAGGCATATACCCAATGGAGAGATGGGGTCATCACCAAGAAGGACTATGTTACAGTCGCCCGAGGATGTAGGGGGGCAGTCAGGAGGGCCAAGGCAGAGTTGGAGATAGGACTAGCTTCCCGGATTAAGGACAATAAGAAGTCCTTCTTCAAATACATAGGGGGTAAAAAGAGGGTCCTGGGTAATGTGGGGCCCCTGCAGGACACGATGGGCAACTTAGTCATCATGCCAGATGACAAAGCTAACATATTTAACGATTTCTTTGCCTCTGTCTTCCTAAGTAGGGACCAGTTCAGCCACCTCCCTGCTGGGCCCCCCTCGGGCCCCGAGAGAGACACGCCTGGGCCAAGGGTTAGCGAGGAGTTAGTTAGGGTACTTCTGGAGAGGCTGGACGTGTTCAAGTCCGCTGGTCCGGACGATCTTCACCCTAGGGTTCTACAGGAACTGGCCGAGGTCATTGCGGGACCCCTGGCGCGGCTCTATGAGCACTCGTGGTGCTCTGGCGAGGTGCCGGAGGACTGGAAGAGGGCCAATGTGGTCCCTATCCTCAAAAAGGGAAAAAAAGAGGACCCGGGAAATTACAGGCCAGTTAGTCTGACCTCAATCCCGGGTAAGCTCTTTGAAAAAATTATCCTGGCACACATCCAGGAGGGCCTTGCGGGGGAATGCATGCTCAGGGGCAACCAACATGGGTTCATCAGTGGCAGGTCTTGTCAGACCAACCTGGTGGCCTTTTACGATCAGGTCACCAAATCATTAGACGCAGGGGTTGCTGTGGATGTAGTCTTTTTGGACTTCCGGAAGGCTTTCGACACTGTCTCTCACCCTGTCCTCATCAAAAAGCTGGGAGACTGTGGTGTCGATGCCCACACGGTCAAATGGGTCGCCAACTGGTTGGAGGGCCGCACCCAGAGGGTGGTAGTGGATGGGTTCTTCTCGACCTGGAAGGATGTGGGCAGTGGGGTTCCGCAGGGCTCGGTCCTCGGGCCCGCGCTGTTCAACATCTTCATCAGTGACTTGGATGAGGGGGTAGAAAGCACCCTGTTCAAGTTTGCTGATGACACTAAGATGTGGGGGGATGTGGGCGCACTAGAAGGGTGCAATAGGCTACAAGCTGACCTTGACAGGTTGCAACGGTGGGCGGATGAGAATAGGATGGGGTTTAGCACTGATAAGTGCAAGTGTTGCACATGGGGAGGAAGAACCGGCACCACACTTACAGGTTGGGGAACTCCCCTCTTGCCAGCACGGAGACGGAAAAGGATCTTGGAGTCGTCATTGACTCCACGATGAACAGGGGCCGGCAGTGTGGGGAGGCAGTCAAGAAGGCCAATCGTACCCTGTCATGCATCCACAGATGCATCTCGAGCAGGTCCAGGGAGGTGATCCTCCCCCTCTATGCGGCACTGGTCAGGCCGCAGCTGGAGTACTGCGTCCAGTTCTGGGCGCCACACTTCAAGAGGGACGTGGACAATATGGAAAGAGTTCAGAGGAGGGCCACTCGTATGATCAGGGGTCAGCAGGGCAGGCCTTATGAGGAGAGGCTACGGGACCTGAACCTGTTTAGCCTCCACAAGAGAAGGTTAAGGGGGGACCTTGTGGCCTGCTACAAACTGGTCAGGGGGGATCAGCAGGTATTGGGGGAGTCCCTGTTCCCCCGTGTGCTGCCAGGAGTGACCAGGAATAACGGTCACAAACTGGCGGAGGGTAGGTTTAGATTAGATATTAGGAGGCGCTACTTCACAGTCAGGGCGGCTAGGGCCTGGAACCAGCTTCCAGGGGAAGTGGTGCAGGCTCCTAGCCTGGGGATTTTTAAAAGGAAGTTAGATGAGCACCTTGCCGGGGTCATCTGACCCCGGTGCTCTTTCCTGCTAAGGCAGGGGGTCGGACTAGATGATCTACCTAGGTCCCTTCCGACTCTAGCTACTATGAAACTATGAAACTATAATTTCAGTAAAAGCATCCCTCATGGCTCTTTTGAAATACATGCGACTGTGAAGTGTTTTAGTCTTATTAAACCTCCCCATCACCCCCGAGCACATCTATAGGCACCCTAAAATTGCATCACCTCTTATCAATTAAGTGACAATTTGCTAAAGTATGCCTGTTGTCACATCCAGAAATATCTGGGCCTTTCTATTGTAGGTAGCAGGTATTACAGTCCATATCTGGGAAGTTAAAAGACTCCTTCTAAAATGGTAAGCCCCAGTAACATTTTTCTCCCTAATAACATTCAGAGATCTCTTTTCTTACCCATATCTAACTCTAGGGATCAATAGAATTCCCACTGCTAGCCTACTCAGGCCTTTTTTTACTGTTCATTTTCAAAGCAAAAAGGTCAGTTATGGAATAACCTGGGAAATGTAAATCCCTTGATTGGACGCTGTAGTATATTTTGAAAAAGAAGGGCTTATAGCTTCCCCAAACTTTCTGTGTTTTTATGTGTTTCCCATTTTTGTCATTTCATATAAATAGATTCATAGTTTTCTGGAGCTACTAGTTCTTTAAAAAAAGTTGTTTGTACAAAGAGCATTTCAAATCATAAAGCCACAGATGCGGGAGGTTAAATATAAACTTAAAAGATATATTTTGAGACTCTTATTTTCCAGTTTGACATGCCTGGGTTTATGTTGTATGAACTACGGTAAAGCTCAGCATGGCATTAATTTCTTACACCATAAACCACCTCTGTCATACACTGTCACTCAAGTAATGAAATGGAGTCCAGGGGCCTTTTTGCTAACTGTTATTCACACATGTTCTCACAACCAAGAAATTTCAAGCTCGAAGGCAAAAAATTTAGTAACCGCTCCAACTAGAGCTTTGGACATTCTTCAGAAACATGATGTTTAGATTTTACACTTTACTCCAGCAAAAAACAACTTGATTAAGTTGAATTAATTTGTCCCTTTAGACCAGTTTCAGCAAAACTATCTACACTTATTACATTTACTCAAGAACTTGAAGAAGTAGGGCATTATGCCTGGTGTCACACTTAGACCCCTCACTTACATTCATACTGAGAACCCTACACGTGGAATTTACAAGCATCTATATTAACTTTTTTTTTGGAAAAACAGTGCAGCTTTCCACTACTTTAGCCACCTCCTCATGAAACCTTTGTCAAGCTTTCTGCACCTAAGTGATCTAATTTTTTAGAAATGCTGAGTTTCAAAGTGTCTTCAAAATTTTAGGCACCCATTTAAAAAAAAATCTTCTAATATCTTGACGTGTCCACATAATATATCCTTGTAGATGTCCATCTGGCAGCTGAAACTTAGAATGACCAAAACAAGCCACTTTATTTCCCTCAAATACCTTTCTCTTCTCTTCTCCCCCTATGAAGGTACACAACATAATTACCTTTGTGTTGTTCAAGCCCATAGTATTGATTTTGTGTTTCCCTCAATTTATTTTTTATGACTTGTATATTGAGACAGAATCTAAATTTTGCTCTTTCTTTATACACATCGCTACAGTTCAACCTCCTCTCCACCGACACCGTCACAATTCTTGGCAAATCCCAATCATCTTGGGCTAGATCCACTAAAGGACTTGACGCCTAAAAACTACTTACTTGCCACTGTTGGCACCATAAACCAAAATGCAGATCCTGGGAACTCTCATTCATCTGCCACCTAACTATATAGGCTGCTTGCAGATGTTAAATTTGGTGCACTCCCGTGCCAAGCCCAGTGCATACCCAAAAGAGACAGTGCATTAGTTGGATCCTGCTCATCCAATGTCTGTATAGATCAGGCGCTTTAGCAGGGCTTTTATCTAATAGCTGATTGACTCAGCGTTAGATAAAAGTGTCATAAAGCCCCACTGAAGTGCCCAGTCTATACACATGCTGTGGAGTTGGGTTAAACTAACATGCTGTTTCTTCTGTTAAAGAATAGTTGTTTCTTTTAAATGTCTGCAAGCAGCAGGTGCCTAAATCCCTTAGACACTTACATTTGGCATTTACACAGGCATTTAAATGTCTGGTTCTGAGCATTTCTAAAACCTTTGAAGTCTTGCCCTAACCATCACCTATATCAAGCCTAAGCCCCATCAACTAAACATTTCTTCACTTACCTTGCTGCCAGGGCCCATTTTAGTAAGAGAAGGACCCACCATCTTCTTCCCTAAGAACCTAGTGATTATGGCCCTCACCTAGTGTGTGAGAGACTCGGGTTCAGTTTTCTCACCTTCCTGAGAAATGCTTTAACGAACCAATGGACTGTTGGGTAAAACCAGGAGGCTGGGGAGGGAGGGAGGGAGAGAGGCAGCTCCCCCTCCTCTGCTTGTTTGTATAAAGTCTGATTTAGTGGGTGTCCTCTGAAAAAAGGTCCCAAAGTGGGCCTTGCAAGTGAGACAGAGAGGAGGAACATATGGTAAATAGATCCAGATGGGTTTTAGTTATGAGCTAGGTGCCAGTCTGCTCAATACTGTGAATATTTACACTAGTGCTTCCCAAACTTTTCCTCAGCATGACCCCTCACTCCCAGCCCACAGCCCCCTGGCCCTGCCAATGCCCCTCACTCCCAAACCATAGCTCCCTTGCCCTGCTAGTGCCCCTCACACCCAACCTGCAGTCCCCCACCCACCACCCTGGTGCCCCGGGGCCTGCAACCCCCTACCCACCGCCCCAGCAGCTCCTGAGCCCTGATTCCTGCCCACAGGAGCCAGTGGCTGCTGCATCTGGAGCAGAGCACAGAGCCCAGTTTCCTCCCCACCCCCGTCCCTTCCCCCATGGGTGGCACAGCTGGAGTGGAGCCTATGGGATGGGGGAGCCTATGGGGTGGGGGCTCTCTGCCCTGCTGCTCTCCCCCCAGGTGCTTCGTGGCCCAGTGGGCAGGACCTGGTGCAGGAAGGAGTGCCACAATACCATGGCCACCAACCTGAGGTGTCCCCTGCCCACTGGGCAGCACCAGGGGCACAGCTCAATGTCACTGACACTGCCATGCCTCACTGCAACCCACAGTTTGGGAACCACTAATTTACACAGGTCTGGATGTGCTCAGAGGAGATTCTTAGATGTCTAAGGACCTTTACTGCTAGAAACTTAGTTGGCTCAGGACTTTAGGTGCTTAATGGGTTGGGTGACAGTTGAATGAGGGGTTTTGAGGACCTAATTTTTATATTTAGGGGCCTGAAGTGGCAGTTTGGCATCTAACTACTTGGGTAGATTTTGGCCCTTGTATCTTTATTGGTCTCCTGTCAGTTTCTAATATGCCTGCGGAATCATCAATGATCATCAGTGATCTGGATGTGGGAGTGCAAAGCACACTGGCAAAGTTCACCAGTGACACTAAGCTGTGGGAAGGTGCAGCCACATATCAGGGTAGGCTGATGATTCAGATGGACCTAGACAGATTAGTTAAATGGGAAGACCAGAACTGGATACTGTTCAGCACTGAGAAGTGTAAAGTTTTCTATCTGGGAAGGAAAAATCCACAACAAACTTACAGGCTCAGTGGTGCTATGCTAGTTAGTGCTATGCTATGACCTGGGGGTCATAATTGACCATAAAATGAATATGAGCCACCAGTGCGATGCTAGTTAGCAGAGCAAATGATACATTGGTATGCAACAACCAATGTATGTTAAGCAAAACTAAGGAAGTTATTCTCTCGCTCTACTTGGCATTGGTGAGGCCGCAACCGGAGTACTGCATCCAGTTCTGGGTGCTACACTTCAAGAAGGATGTGGAGAAGCTTGAGAGAGTCCAGAGAAGAGCCACTTGTATGATTAGAGGCCTGAAGAGTGAGCCATATGAGGAAAGGCTGACAGATACAGGAGTCTTCAGCCTGGAAAAGAGAAGACTTTGCGGGGATTTGGTGGCAGCTTATAAATATATCAGGGGTAAGCCTCAGGGGTTAGACGAACGACTATTCACCAAAGCGCCCCAGGGGAAAACCAGGAACAACCATCATAAACTCCTAGCAGAAGGTTTCAGACTGGATATAAGGAGAAACTTCTTCATGGTTCATGTGGCCAGACGCTGGACTAGATTCCCAGTGGGGATGGTGCAGGCACATACCCTGGAGATCTCCAAAAGGAGACTGGACGCACACCTTGCTTGGGATATTTGACCCCAGCAATCTCTCCTGCCCAGAGCAGGGGGGCTGGACCTGATGATCTCACAACATCCCTTCCAGCCCTAAACTTGTGTGAATCTGTGAATCATCCCCCTCAGTTCTCTTCAAAATGCAAATGCTGAGACTGTTTTCCTGCCTCCCTTCCTTTAGTAGGCAGGATAGATCTACACCTTTAATAGACTAATGAAATAGAGTACAAGCTTTTGTGAACCAACATGCACTTAATCAGATGATGTAAAAGGACCCTTTTCTCTTTGTCCTGCTATTCAATTTTTTTCTTGTACTGCATCAGACAAAACTTTTGACCCTTACTTTCTAGATGGGATTTAGCAAGAGAAAAGCTTTTACATTTGCGGCAGCAGTAACTGCATGAAGTTCTATGATGTTGTGTTACACAGAGGTTCAGACAAGATGATCTAGCCATCTTTTCTGGCTTTAAATATTTAAATTAAGTCCCTTCAAAGTTTATCCTTACATGAACCATTATCTCAGGGCAGTGGTTTTCAACCTTTTTAGACTCAGCCACCCCATGATAGACCCAAGGCACCCCTTGGAACATCCCAGCTCTTTCTTTTCACTTATTTCCTGACTATGGAAAAGCAGACCAATTCTTCTGTTTCAAAGAAGTCATGTCACAAAAATGTTTTTGACAGTATGGATTACTATTTGAAAGCCCTGGGTTTATCTTGAGAATCACATGTAAATGTTTGCATGCCAAACTGCTAATATTGTGAGGCATCCCACACTACCATTGAAAGGGTCTCACAGCACCCCCAGGCACTGCAGTACCCTGATTGAGAATCAGTGTTGTAGAGCAAGAGCAACTCCTGCGTTTTCTCTATGGATGATGGCATCCTTATTTCCCCAAAAAATCCCTTTCTCTAGAAAGAACCCCTCGCAAATAAGGAAAGTTACTGTTTAAAACCCATCCTCAAATCTCTTTCGTAATTCATATGTCAAACTGCAGCTTCATAAGAAGGCAGGTGATGAGTCATTATCGCAAATTTATTAAAATCTGTGTATATACTAATAATTTTATCTCCCCACCTTCCTCCTTCTATCTTGGCTCATCTGTTTGTCTTATCCCCTTGTTACTTTCTGTCTCTTCTGCTCTGGGGTAGAGATGATTATCTGTGATATGATGTCTTGCACAATGGCACAAGCATGTTTGATTAATTTAAGCATTACTGCAACATACAGATTAAAATTACTTTATATTTATTTTTCCTATGAGAAGCCCAAATTCAGGTAGCTGGAGCAGTTGCAATTGATATAATAAAGGCAATTCAGGTCTTTTTGAACAGCTCTTTCAAGAACAGCCTTCTCCATTGTGAGTAGGGGATATATAAGAAAAATTATTATGTTGCAGGACTGAATAACCAAATACAGAGTTTTCTGGGCTGGAGTTTCAGAAGCCCAAGGTAATGTTCTCTTTCTGATTGGGATTAGACGCAATTAGTGACCCTCTAGCATTCTCAGCCAAGTAATGTAGACATGTAAATCCAATTATTAATTCAAGTTAGAGATGCAATGAAGTAATAAAAAAGAGAAGTGTCCACTGTTACTATGCATATTGTATCTGAGCTGTGGATGGAGAATAATGCTTAGCTTTCAGGGCTAAGAACCCTGTACCTGTACTTACATAAGCAATAAAGTGTCTGAAATGCAAAGAAACCAAAGATAACAGAACTTCACTTTCCATAAAGTTTTTTTTTCTCTATGTGCCTTCCTGTACCTTTATATGTATTGAGCTTGAAACTGAAAATTCTAGTGTCAGTGGGAAAAAACCAAGGTAAAGTTACAAAATCTAGATGAAATTGAACTCTGTTTTATTTTAGAACTTAAAATTAACAAAAACAATTATGCTTGTAATCACCATTGTAAGCATTCACAGGCTCTAGATTAATGCCGGAGAATTTTTCCCAGAAGCTGGATTTCAGCATATCTTAGAAAACAACTAGCTTCATTTTAGTTTATTTGCAAAAAGGGTAAAATTGTTGCTTTTATTGTCCTTGTTTCATACCTGACAAGCTAATTGTTAGGATTATCATGTGACTCCAGTGTGTGCTGCAACTGATGAGCAGAAAAGTGACTTGAAAAGATTCTTCCAGTGATGAAAGTGTTGAAGTTTGACCTTTACTGTTGTGATTGATCTGGGAAGGTTCCCTTCTGTTTATTTAAAGTGTTCAGTGAAAGGCATGGGGAAATTCATAAAAGCACAGGGGTCAATAGCCTCTAAAAGACCCTTGGCAATGCCTCAGGGAGAACTGATTAGATGAAATTACACAAACCCCCTAACTGCGGCTTTGTTATCTTTGACTTTTTTCCCCTGGAAAATCATTTAAGCCAAACGAGAACTTTTCAGTTAACCCATTGTTCAGAAATGTCATTTTCTCATAAGAAAATAGTTTCAAGTTTGTCAATCAGCTAAAATCCAGAATATCACTAAATAATAACGATGCATTATGAAACTTTTATCTTACGTTAATAATAGGAGTACTTTTGAGATATCATTCATTGTTTTTTAACTTAAGTTAGGTGTTCGTAACATGCCCCTTTCCTGTTTGTTGACCTCTAAAGAGAAGTGGCTTTTGGAAGTTTGTCTCGGCCTCTGCGTGCCATCAAAAATGAAAAGTATGTAATGAATTGAGAAGGCAATTATTGTTGATCTGGAGATACTCTAAATACCCCTCTGCAATAGCAGACCTTAAACTTCATCCAGGGAGTTCTATCAGAAATAGCCTTCTGAAGAGGCACTGAATCTTTCTCCTGGATGTGCTGGTCCTGTTCTGGTCACTGACAGATTTATTAAGTGAGGTACTGGTAGTGGTCAACAAAACAGCTCATCACCCTGGAGCAGAGAGTACCCCTAAATATCTTGTCTAACCGAACACAGACAACAAAACGTCCAATGGAGAAACCTGGAAGGCATACCCAAATTTTGGGATTCAGTACAGGGGTGACTGAAATTCTCTGGACTCTACATAGGAAGTCTGATTAGATGGACTTAGACCCTCTTCTTTTAAACATCTCTTCATTTATAAACCCAATATACCATATTACCATCAGAAGGAAAACTGGATCTGGTTACAAAAAAGATTCCTTGCATTTATTTTAAGGGTAAAAATATATTAGGTTAAATGTACTGTACCTATTTAAACTCATTTTAATGGAGCTGTTTAATTCTTAACATATTATTTAGCTTGTTTCATTCTTTAACTAAACTGCCTATTAACTATCAATTTATTCATATGCATCAGAAATGAAGTTGTTAGGCAGGGTGTACATTTTACTGCTTGAAGAGCTTCCATTTTAAAACAATACCTTGTGAACTGAACAGAACATACTTTTTACATTTTATATCTCATTCTTTCTAGTAATCATTAGTAGGCTTGTCTTTCATTTGAGATGGCTTTGCTAGGGATTACCCATAAGTAGAGCCTACTGACAGTATATAATGAAAATCTTGATCTAACTAAAATCAGTAAGTTATAAAACAGTGTATAATATTCAGTCATAGAATCACAGAACACTAGGGTTGGAAGGGACCACAGGAAGTCATATAGTCCAACTCCCTGCTCAAAGCAGGACCATCCCCAGCTAGATCATCCCAGCTAAAGCTTTGTCCAAACCTCTGAGGATGGAGAGTCCACAACCTTTCTGGATAATCTGTTCCAGTGTTTTACTGCCCTCCTAGTGAGAAAATTCTTCCTAATATCTAACCTAACATTCCCTTGCTGCAATTTGAAATGATTGCTCCTTGTTCTGTCATCTGCCACCCTCTTCTGAACCACCCTTCAGGTAGTTGAAGGCTGCTTTCTCTTCTCTTCTCTTCTCTTCTCTTCTCTAAGTCAGTCCAGTTCCCTCAGTCTTTCCTCCTAAGTCATGTCCCTCAGCCCCGTAATCATTTTCATTGCCCTCTGCTGGACTCTCTCCAATTTGTCCACATCCTTTCTATAGTGAGGGTGGGTGCAAAACTGAACACAGTACTTTAGTTGTGGCATCACTAGTGCTGAATGGAGGGGGATAATCACTTCACTTGACCTGCTGGCAACACTTTTACCAATACAGCTCAGTATGCTGTTAGCCTTCTTGGCAACAAGGGCACACTGTTAGCTCACGTTCAGCTTACTGTTCAGTGTAACACCCAGGTCCATTTCTGCAGAGCTACTGCCCAGCCAGTCAGTCCTCAGCCTGTACTGGAGCATGGGATTGTTCCATCCTAAATGTAGAACTTTGTACTTGTTCTTTGCCTTGTTGAACTTTGCCTTGTTGAACCTCATGAGATTTCTTTTGGCCCAATCCTCTAATTTGTCTAGGTCACTCTGAATCTTAGCCCTACTCTCCAGCATATCCACTACTCCTCCCAGCTTGGTCATCTGTGAACTTGCTAAGGGTGAATCATTTCCCCTTTTTATGCTGCTTCATGACATGTTATTTGGTTTTATAAAGACTTGATCTGGGTAGCTTCATTCATAGGTGCTCATTATATTCACTGCAGCAAACAGAACATACCCCTGAAATGGTAGCTGTTTTTTAAATTTTCAGCAGATTTGAAATGATGCCTCCTCTTCCTGGAGGCGTTCCTTAACAAAATGATCTAAAGCAGTCTCAGATGGTCAAGCTTACTGACAGTCAGCAAACTAAGGACATCTACCTCAGAGAAGGGTGATAAGATGATCAGAGGAAACTAAGGGTGCCTGTAGATGTGCGGGACACCTGCAGGAAGTCTGCTGGAATGTGCTAGCATGCTCCAGCATCCTCTGCGTCTTTAGTTAAAGTGCTCCCACCACTATTTTGAAGCGGTTCCAAAGAGCTTCCCCACCTATAATCCCTGCTCAACTTCTGGACATGAGTCCTCCTAAGCCACTCACTGCCTCTGGTGACTTTGCAGTGTGGTTGCACTATATCCGTAAGCAACAGGACTATAACACAGTCCTCCACCAAAACCCTGCTATCCTCTGTTCCTGTATCTTTTGGCCCTTCTGCATATGTTGCTCTCACCATACTTCCTTGTACTCTGAGTTGCTCTTTACAATTTCCTGTTTGGCCCTTAACCCCTCATTTTTCTTGTGGGGTATTTCAGACAGTTACTGATTTCTATTCAATGGCATGCCTACACATCTCCCTATGGTGCCTTTACTTCCTAAAGGAAATACTAAATGACAACAAATTTTCTTCATTATGCGAGCACCTTGTACACACATCTTTCATTCACTCAGCAAGTGTTCAGCTGCTCTTCCTGGGTCCATCACGTGGTCTGCCACAAGCCAGCCTTTCATGCACACATGCAGAGCCTGCAGACAACAGGAGGGATTGCTTAGCTTGCAGGAGTTGAGAGGAGGCAAGTCCAGGGCCAGGATGAGCCCACAATCATAAGAGGGAGTTTGGGGGTTGCCCTGAGGGGTCAATACAGTGAGTGTCTGTTCCGTGAGAATCAGATTTAGCTGGCACTCATTGGACTTTCCCCATGGATCGTATCAGAGCGGAGGAGAAAAAGTGCTGTTGGGCCACATGCCAGCTTGTCCAGGTGCAGAATCTGGAAGTCATCCTGGACAAACTAGCACTGCAGCAGGAGCCGAGTGGTTGAGATAATGGTTCCCACACGGCTGTAAGAAAGGAATATTACATTAAGGCTAGCAAGACCATTGGATATTATTATTCATACAGCCAGGAAAAGCAACAACTGAAAAACAGTAACTAATAAAGCAAACAATGTGGGATCTTGACAAAAAAAGCTATGCATCTCTGTAACAGGCTGTCAGAAACAGCTTTCTATCAAGTGCACAATTTCAAGCCATTACTGGAGTGACAGAATTATTAGAAATTGGCTTTAAAACATGAGAACAGAGAATGTATCCAAGGTTTTTAGGACTACAGGTCTGTGAACTGGACTCATGGGTCCTGCATCCAGCATTTAGCACAGACAGTATAAGTGCTTCTCACAATCTACATTTTACACATACATTTGGTTTCCCCAGACAAGATGGAAAATAGTGATGATACATATTAGTATGCTTAGGTGTGCCAATGGGCATTTTCAAGTATATTTTTTACTTCCATTTACTTGCTCATTGCCAGCAATCAGTGCAGATGAATCAATTCATAAGACAGGTTAATTGTGAGTAGAGGCAAAATAGCAGCTGACTCACGTTCAGCACTTGCGCAACTGTTCCCATGACTATGTACAATAAGAGAAATTCAGCAATAAGTACTTTTCCTTGTGTGGAGGGATCTATTGTAACCAGAGGGAGGATGCAGGTGGGCATGGGGACAGAGGCTTTGCTATCTCTTGTCAGTGACTGCTTAGGCGTGGGACCAGCCTGGCATTGAGGCACCACATGAGCTCTGGCTAATGCTAGTGCTCTGCCCTGGGTAGGGGAGTAGAGAGGGGTACTACAAAGCCCCATGGGCTGCTAATGGAATGAGACCTATCGTGAGTCACAATGGGATCTGGTACAGATATTTGTTTGTTATGGTGCTCTAACCTACAGTGCTGTAGTTTGATACCACATCCAGCCAGGGTTATCATAGAATGGGATATGCCATTTTTCCAGTGCTTTATGTGCCCTGACTGTCTGCTCAGTTACGACTGTAGAGCACTTTCTGCGTGCCTACCAAACAATAAATGTAATGTCCGTACCTGGCCTTAAAGACTAACTGGTTAGTCTCTAA
The DNA here is from genome assembly GCF_052110815.1 of Crocodylus siamensis. Classification (NCBI taxonomy): domain Eukaryota; kingdom Metazoa; phylum Chordata; order Crocodylia; family Crocodylidae; genus Crocodylus; species Crocodylus siamensis. The sequence continues at coordinate 127,947,309 of NC_143397.1, read as the reverse complement.
GGTGTTACCCTGCCCTCCCTTCTGCCTATGAGGCATATAAATAGAATAGAGTATCCAAGTACAATTCTGTTCAACTCTGTTTGAGTCCCTGAAAAATAGTTAATGCAAAGGGGGTTGGGTCTTCCACCTCCTTGCTGCTCTTTGTGGCTTGAATTTAAGGGTCTGACAATGACATTTTACAGAAGAGGGTGCATTAATGGGCACCCTTTGAACACCATGGAATAAATCACACTTCGGCATATAATTCCAGTTAGATGTCTATTAGCTAGAACATAATCTGGCCCTTACTGCAAAAGTAATATATTGCACATTAGCCACAAAGGACTAGCTGTAATTATGTTAATTCTCACAGGGCATGACTACATTTGATATTCATTCTATAAAGGCTTACCACACAGTAAAATACTGTGTGGTAAGCCTTCCTTGGAAGCATGTCTACATGTGCTCTCTGTTGGTAGCAAATCTGCTCCTAATGGGAGCACCCTGGAACAGGGCTGCTTTTACCCTGCTCTAGCCCCCTGCAGCAGCCAGGGAGAGCTCCAGGCTTGCACAGAGAATGGTCCCAAAGTGCACAGGGCCAGGAGAGCTCTGCTGGCTGCAACAGCAGCTGTCTCCTGGCCCCATGCACATTGGGAGGGGTCCTGATGTGCATGGGGCTGGGAGACAGCTGCCACTGCAGAGCTGTCTTGGTCCCATGCACATAGGGACAAGCCCCATGCCCAGCATAGGTTCCCCGCACAGCTTGGGGATGGCTGGAAGCTTTCCCAATTCTGGGGCAGCTCCCAGGCAGTCCCCTGCTGGGCAGGGAAATCCCTGATCTTCTGGGGGCTGGCCAGAAGCTGTCTCACTTCTGGGGGACTGGTGGGGAGCAGTGCTGGGAGTGGGGAGCTCTCTGCTTTCCTGTCCAGCTGTGGGTTGGCCAGGACCTGGCCCAATTCTGGGGCAGCTCCCATCCAGACCCCATCTAGGCAGAAACATCCCTGAACAGCTGAGGCTGGCCGGGAGCTGTGTAGACATGTCCACTGAGTAGAATTGTTTTCCCTGCATTGTCCCTTTGAAATAAATGATTTCCAAGTCACGGAATAATGTCAGTAATTCAGAATAATTCACAATAGGTCTTGTGTTTTTGTTCTTCATAGCTGCAGAGCCGGCCTTAGGGAAAATGGTGTTCTAAGTCAACTTGTATTTTGGCACCCCCCTATTTTATTCATGGAATCATAGATGATAGGATTAGAAGGGATCTCAAAGGATCATAGAGTCCGACCCCCTGCCAGTAGCAGCAAAAAGTGCTGAGGTCATGTGACCTCAGCCAGGTGCTTGTCCAGTCTCCTCTTGAAGACCCCCATGGTAGGGGAGAGCACCACCTCCCTTGGAAGCTGGTTACAGATTTTGGCAACCCTAACTGTGAATAAGTTATTTCTGATGTCCAACTTAAACCTACTCTCCATCAGCTTGTGGCTGTTGTTCCTAGTTATTCCAAGGGGCGCTCTCGTAAACAGAGCATCTCCTATTCCCTGCTGCCTCCCTGGTGAATTTGTATACTGCCACAAGAAGTGGCTCCCCTCTCCCCTTCCAGAAGTCAGTAGTGCAGTCCAGTGGGGAGGCAGATTGGCATGGTGTGCCAGGCAGGTGGGCAGGCAAGCACTACTGTTGCCGCCTTCATGTGCCTGACCTGGGTCCTCCTGAGCAGTGGCTGGAGGAAGGGGGCAGAGCTGGGCTGGGCACCACTCCTCCTGCCTGGGGCAGGGATCAGCTGGGTTGGGGCAGGGAAGGGGAAGAGTGCTGCTGTAAGCATGGACTCCGTGTGTGGTGTCCCCTGCCCATGGCATTCTGGGCAGTTGCCCATGCCGCCTACCTCTACCATCAGGTCTGCACAGCTTGTGGCTTATAAATGAGGCAGGGAGCTTTTTAAAGCTTCTTGTTTGTCTAATGCTGTTCCCACTCAACTCTATGGCAATACTGTCTTTAACTTTAACTGTGCACAAAATCAAAAATAGATGACTGACATTGATACAGATTTCTGTCTCCTGAGTAGATCCAACTTAGAGCATGCAAACTGTGACCAGATCTGCTGAAGCACCAAAGTCACTATGCAGCATCTTTGTGTCAACAGGAGGCTAATTTCTTTGTAGAAAATGCAATGCATTTGGAGAGGATATTTAGTGCCTGCCACATGTGCATCATGCACTAATTAGAATGGTTATTCTGGCCTTCCTTGAACTGGCAAAATTCTACTCTCCTACATGCTCTGAATAAAGCAGCATTTTTTAGAAATCAGTGATTTCTGAATATTCTTGCATTTAACTAGATCTGCATCTCACCTATAGCAGACAAAATATTTTAAAGTGTCTATTAGTAACAAAAGAATGACTCCTTTTTCAATTTGTGACACAGTATCACTTTTGCCTGGTTCTCCCGTATACCCCACTTCCCTTGGGCTGATCTAACTACATACAGCAAAGAGCCTTTTCTTTGAGAATTTAACGCTTATTAGTGTAAAACCGTTCAACTTTTTCCCACTTTGTGATGATAAGTTGCTCTAAATGGGAGGTAAAATAGGCATAACTGATCCAATACTTGAGCTCTGAAAGCCTAAAGCCTGCTGAGATCTGCTTTCAAGAATCCTCACCACAGAATCATAGCTCTGTACCTTGAGAAATGTAGAGACAAGAGTTATAAAACATCAAACACAACAAAGGGTAGCATGTCAAAGTGAGAGGCAAGGCTAAGCTTGACCCCTTCAGTTCCCCTCTGTCATTAGCAAATCTGAGATCTGGGAACTTTCTCTGCAACAAGAGGATTTTCAAAGCAGCACATTGGCAAAATCCTGAAGAAGAGGAGGAAAAATGATATATTTCTGTTCCCTCAGGGTTCTCTCTGTTTCTGTCTATTTTAATCAGCTTGCATTTTTGATTTTTTTGTCTTCCCTGGCACTTTAAATAAGTCTTCCCTTTCCCCTCCAGCTTAACATGAGTCTCACACAGCAGAAGATGGATACACACAGGGCACGTCTACATGTGCATTAATGTGCTGTTGCTAATACACATTAAATTTAGTACCTCATGAGGTACTAGCTAAATGTGTTGTAGCTGGCACTACTGCACAGTAGCAAAGGTGCCCACACTTTTTGTGATGCTTAATGCGCAGTAGACTAATTCTACTGCACATGAGTGCATTAACATGGCTTTTGCCCTGACGTGCTAATGTGCAGCAGAATTATAGTCTACTACGCATTAAGCATCTTGTGTAGATGCACCCACAGGCTCTTCTCCCTGACCCTGATTTAGATTACGAGTAAATGCACTGAATTCAGTGGAGTTACATAAATTATGGAGACTAGAAACAGGCTGTGAGTCTGGGAGTCCCTGATCTTGTCAGCACTAAGCAGCTTCCTTGAGAAATGTCCCTCAGCCAGCAGGGGCTGTTGAGAGAATGATGCAGTTGGCATCCTACAGATTTCCCCAGGAAATAAGTTAGCACTGCCTGGTCTCCATAGGCTTAGGTCCTGGGAAACAGAGCACTTTCCCGTGCATCTGTCATGTCACTGGAACATGGAATTCAAAGGCAGCACAGAATTTATTTTAAACTCTATGGGTCACTGATATCAATTTATATGTAGCCCTATTTGCTGCTAATTGCGCACTTTTAAATTAGAGTAAAATATGAATAATTTTTTAAGACCATATACCAGTGGTCAGCAAACTTTTGGGGAGAATGCCAAAAAGACCTACAACCTTGACATTTAAGATGTTGGTGGGCTGGGGTGGATAGTGGGGGAGCCACAAGGGGCTCGATCCTTGTTGTAGCAGCACAGCCCCATCCCTGTCCCCAAGGCATGCGTACCAAGCAAAATAACTTTGTGTGTCATGCTCTGGTACGTGTGTCAGGGGTTGCCTACACTTGCCGTATACCTCTTGTAAGTTTTAGATGAAGACTCAGAATAATGACAAGGCCAGATAGGCATCCAGTTAAAGTACCATTTATTGAATTTCAAGAGAAATTAAAAATCCTTCATAGTGATGGGATTCATGACAGGATATAAAGTTATCACCTCTCCATGCATATTATTCCTTAAAACAGGTCTGTTTTTAATATAACAGCATTATTTACAGTATGTAGCACCTTCTTTTCAAGCAAGACCTCAAAGCAGGTTGTAAATCTGAATTAATGCACAATCTCAGAGTTATCTGCAGGATTTTTGCCTGTTTTATAACCACATAGTCAGGTCCTTATATGGGGAGGGGAAGGGGGCACTTTATTCTCTACCAAAATACAATTACCTAATGAGTAAAGTATAATAGCTAATTAACTTGCATGGACTACCTTAGGGTGAAAAGTGATGAAAGCCACCATCCCAAATACAATTCCAGCAGTAATTTTAGGCTAGCAAAGTAACTGAATGAACTTTAACATAGGATTTGGGCAGGAGTGCAAATTACAGCTATTAACACCTTCTAACAAGCCCCTATAGTCTCATTCTGAAATCACAGGGATTGCTGGTTGCCCTTTAGGTTTAGCACAAAAAGCAAGAGTAAGTACTACTGTGAATTGCCTTGATTCATTCTGGATTCTCAAGTTACTCAAAGTGGGTGAAGGAATACTCAACAATTGAAGTATGGGGTAAGCATTAGTACTTTGAATGGAGGTTTTATTAAATAATAGCAACAATAAATCTGTCACATTTAAATATTTTAATGAGGTTTGAAAAACTGATTATTTCCCTTGACCAAAAAGATATTTAGAAACATGTCAGAAAGTAGAAACCAGGCACATCAGGAGCCAAATTCCCTGGTCAATTATTCTGGTATCATTGCGATCCTGTTCCAGATTGAATTTCTGAAGATTTTTGTGTTTTACAACATATTTTAATATAGTAAATAACTCTCTGTGGATTCAGACTTTGCTTTTAAAATGCCCTAAAATTTCTTAAATATATTTTGATTTTGAAAACATGGATTACTTATGAATTTTTGTATTTTTGTAAGAACTTATAGCTCTTATGAAAAGCTGTATCAGATCTTTGCAGAGCGATCCAAAAGAAAGTCTGTCATATGCTGTTCCCTACTCTCCCACTTTCACTATCCACATACACGTTTATTAAACTTACTGAGAAAGCCATTAAGCAGGGAAAACTAGATGAGCCTGTGCTACTAGCACCTGAACTTAACTTTAGAACTAACTTAGGTATCTCTACCCTGCAGTGCAGTGATCTTTCTGATCTTTTTTGGCTCTCTACATTATGGCTAAGTAAAGATAGTCAAAAAGCCTGAGGCTGAATCAATGTAATCTTTGCAGGTTAGTCTAAACTACATGAATTGAATTGATAAGCAAGTGAACAGACATTTACTTTTGATTCTGGAAATGCAGCCACATACCTGCAGTGGCCCAGGCCAGAAGCCAGGGGCACTAGAGCATGCCTCCCTGCTCTGCTGGAGCAGACAGCTTGAGCCAAGAGTAGCCCGCCCACCCTGTGAGAGGAGGTTTGTGTGGGAGGTGCAAAACATCCTGGGATGCTGGAGGACTGTGAGTTAACTTGAACCTGGAAGGGATCTGGAACAGAAGTTTAATAAACTGCTTAAACCTAAATCAGTTAAGCCTGATATCACATCCATCTAGGTTTATCTTAAACTAGTTTTGTCAACTTTGGAAGCTGTGTATGTCTTCTGAACTTCTGTTGTGTTACAGATTTCAACCAGTTTCTGATCACTTATACTGATTTATGCATCATTTCTGTTCCTATAGTATATATGTATCTGGAGAATGCATCTGTAGTCTCTTACAAGGAAATGAAAAGAATTTCATGCACTAAGAAGTGTCAATATTTCCCAGGTGAATGTGTCATAATTAATCTAGTCCTTTAAACAGCTAAGTAGTGGGCATAAACAAGGTAGGGAATCCTGCAGTAATTGCCTCTTACCATTGAGTGGCAACAGAAGAAAAGTATCTTACAGTGAAATTTATTAGAATACCTTTAGCAACTAGCTGTAGCAACCTTTAGATTTCTCAAAAAAGGGAAGTTATGTTTATTTGCCATTCATGTTAAATGATTCAAAATTAGATGCTTGTTTTATTTTTATTTTTGTGTTGAAAGAGCAATTTCTTATCCAATAATAATTACAAAGCAGTCTAATTATATTTTTTTGTGTGATTTTTGGCACACCAGCAGCGTTGTTATCCTTGACTAATATTTTGCCTACTAATCCCAACTATATCCATTTAAAAAGTACTTAACATTTCTGAAAGTAGAAGTAACTGAAATATATCAGACCCTAAATGATTTACTAAGTGCCATTTGGCAAGCAAAAGTTTTCTCATGACATGTTATAGACATTATATTAGGTGAATTGGAAAATGCTTATGTACATGAGTATACAGAAAAACTGTCAGGAAAGCAGGCAAGATCTTCTGAGAAATAGCTTTGTTTTGGTGGGCTTACCAAATATCAGAACTGCCTGAGTTTCAGCTTTGAAAATTCATTAATTTTGTTGTATATGTGGCTTCAAATTCTCTGCCCCAAACAGAAATTAAATCTAAGTCTCCCACATACTGGGAGTGCCTACATGAGGTGTTTACTGCCAAGTTGCCTAATTATCTCCACAGTAAATGTTTCTCATTGTCTACACAGGCAACACTATAAGGCCACAGGAAACTAATTAACTCCACCTCAAGTTAGTATTTGTAAATACAAGTACTGTCCTGCAGCGGAATTCTTTACCCTGCAGCAATGCATGTGTAGATGCTGAAAGGGCTGGCTATAGCACCAGGGTTTCATAGATTTCATAGTCATTAGGTCTGGAAGGGACCTCAGAAGATCATCGAGTCCCACCCCGCCCAAAGGGCAGGAAGTCAGCTGGGGTCATAGGATCCCAGCAAGATAAGCATCCAATTTGCTCTTGAAGGTGTTCAGAGTAGGTGCTTGAAACACCTCCGATGGCAGTCTATTCTAGACCTTGGAGGCTCGGACAGTAAAGAAATTCTTCCTTATGTCCAGCCTGAAACGGTCTCGCAGTAGTTTATGACCGTTCAACTTCGTCATCCCTTGGGGCGCTCTGGTGAACAAACGTTCCCCCAGATCCTGGTGGTCACCCCCGATAAACTTATAAGTGGCCATCAGATCACCCCTGAGCCTACGCTTTTCCAGGCTGAAGAGCCCCATGGCTCTCAGCCTGTCATCGTAAGATCTGTTTTCCTGACCTCTGATCATGCGCGTGGCTCTTCTCTGGACTCTCTCAAGCTTCTCCACATCCTTTTTGAATGTGGAGCCTCAAACTAGACACAGTACTAGAGCTGCGGCCTCACCAAAGCTGAGTACAAGGGGAGAATGACGTCCCAGAATTGCTTGAGAAGCATCTATGGATGCAAGCCAGCATTTTGGTTGCTTTACTAGCCACAGCATCGCATTGCAGGCTCATGTTCATTTTGTGGTCAATGATGGTGCTTCAGTGCAAGTCTCCCGTGCCCCAGCCAGCCGCTCCACAGCATATTGAGCTGGGTCATAGCAACCCCAGGCTGGCAGGCTGACCCCCAGGTCTCTACCAAGTGGGGCTGCTCCAACCTGGCTCAGTGTGTTGTGGTCCTGGGCATATGTTCAAACACAGTACACTTGGAGCAATAAACTCCAGAGTGATATGCATCCACTGAGTCATCTAAACACTGGCCTACTGGGGAAAAATAGGAGTGCCCCTACCACTTCCTTCTCTGGCTGGATTGGTATGGGGTCTGATCTGACAGCTATGCTCACCGGTTCAAGCCTTTTAGGTGAGTTGGATGGAGAATGAATCATAGAAGGTTAGGGTTGGAAGGGACCTCAGGAGTTCAACCCCCCGCCCAAAGCAGGACCATCCCCAACTAGATTAACCCAGACAAAGCTTTGTCTAACCAGGTTTTGAAAACTTCCAAGGATGGAGCTAGGTAACCTGTTCCAGTGTTTTACTACACTTCTAGTGAAAAAATTCTTTCTAATATCTAACCTAAACTTCCCTTGCTGCAACCTGAGACAGTTGCTCCTTGTTCTGTCAATGCCTCACTTGTAGAACCTGACAGATGTGGGTATGAGCTAGGGGTCTGGCTTTTTGGCACCATCAGCTATTAGGCAGTGTTGGGTACTTAGAAGAATTTTCATGGGGGAAGATACATGCCAAAAAAAATTAGGCATCTGTAGAGACAAGCAAAAGTTGAGCAGGTGGGAAGTGTAACTGGATCTACATTTTGGATTTAGATGGCGCTTATGGAGGAATTCTATTTCCCTTTGTATTTTTATGGTAGAATTCTACTTCCCTTTCTGTATCTAAGTGGCAGCTTTCTAGTTGTATATCTGCAGTGTGCATACATAAGTATGTGTGTAGACATATGCTTGTCCAGCAGTTAATGGGCAAGATACTGTAGCCACATCAAGAGTGTGCTGTAGCACACATCAATGATGTAGTCATATTCAGAAGCACCTGGGAAGAACATTTCCAGCAGGTCAGGGCAGTGCTGCAGTGCTTTGGGCCACATGCCCTACAACAAATCCAGCAAAAAGTTGACTCAGCTGTAGAAGGACCAGATATTTGGGAAATGGGAAGATTAAACCACTCATCAAGGAGGTAAGGCCTTACTAGAGTCTTTAGTACCCATCTAAAAACAGCAACTGAAGTCCTTCCTTGGACTGGCAAGCTATTAGTGACTCTTTATGCAGTAGGCTATAAACTGGCTGGGCATGTATGTGGCCACTTATATATGCCCAAGCTGGATGTGTACTTGCATCTAAGTCCTAAGAATATAGCTGCTGCAAAGCCTATGACTGACAGATACCAGAGGAGGACTCTTGAGTGTTTTAGTCCTGACAGATGAATGGTTAGGGCACTAGTCCAGAAAGTCAGAGCCTTGAAGTCCCCCTTGCCCAGGAAAGAGTTTGAACTGACATTTTTCTGATTTTGCAGTACCCTGCCCTGCCCACTTCTCTAATGCCCTTTCCAGCTCTCCAGGGTTGACAAAAGGAGGAGAAATGTGGGGCAAGGAAGAAGCCAGCAAGTCCGAATATGTCTGGCTCAGTGAAATGAATGCTTCTCTGGAAGAGCAGTGGACATAGGCTCTAGTCTGAGCCTTTGCTCCTGATGGAGCAAAAATTTCCCCACTGCACTGCTTCCTATCCACTTCATCTTTTGTGCAGTGGAGAAGGGTCTGGGTAAAGCTTAATCTGTGGCATGAGAGGGTCCCTTTCCTCCCCTTTCACTTTTATCCAGGGCTCAGGTAGCCATGCACATGTCTGGCCATTGCATAGTCTCACCGTGCGTGCTTAGTCTACGCATACACACACCCACTCATGTGTCCACAGCACAGAAGCATGGCTGAAAATGTTGAGCTGGTCTAACAAAAGATATCAGATACCCAAAGATACTTAAAGAACCTTGTCTGCCTATGTCCTTAGACCAATATGGGTACAACCTACACCCCTGTTACAAAACTGTCATTTACACATGGGGGGGGGGCAGTAGAGTTCCACTCCTAGATACCTGAAGTGGAAATTAGGCACATAAGCCTTTCTCTGGGTTTGGCTCTCAATGCATATCAAATGAAGAGACATTCCCAAACCCCTTCTATCCCACCTCTGTCTTCTGGAAACATCTGTTTAGTTACTGAAAGAATGGTTTGTATTTCTTGTATTGTTTTTTGTCTTTCAGTGACATTAATAGTCTCAGCTGTCCCAAATATCTGCAAGACTTTGATTAGTGACTTGTTCATAAAATGCCCTTCCTTGCCCCAGTACCCTGTCTGGAATGCTACCAGTTAGTCTGTGCTTTGTGTGATATTGACCTCACCAAACTTTCAGACTTTGCTGCCTGTTGTTAATTCTGCTACATTAGCCAACTGCTTCCACATTTTTCCACATTTAAGGAGAGTGATGTTCAAGTGTCTGATTTCTTTCGGGAATACAGTTTCCTTTATCTTTCAGTTATGTTTCATTTTAGGCTGTCCATCAAATCTGAAGTTAGTTAGACTACCAGCACAATTCACACTTCCATGACCTCATAACAGAAATCCTCTCTGAGGAGGGAAGAGGCTACATTCTTTTGAAGTCTACTGCACTCTATAAACATGAAACATTCAGAAAAGCCCATAGAAGTGCCGAGCATCTCTACCATGACTGACTATGGCTCTGCACTTTTTCAATTCACTGCATTCCATGGTATAAATAGTTATTTCTTTGAGACCACCTGTGGGTGTGCATCATTTAACCTGAACTTCCCTGTGTGGCTGTCTCTACTTCTGCTTCTCCTCTGGTGACCAGTTGCCTAATCTCTTTTCTTCTCTCAACTACATATCTGCATGTTTCTAGTTTTTTAATTGAACGTTTATTTTGTTTCAGTCTTAAGTATTGTTTCTTGAGAATTGGACCAAGGTGAATCAACTCACATAGGATATACATCTGCAGTCTCTTGTAAGAGAGCGGTTGATCTCCTTAAAAAAGGGCAGCTGGCCCTGTTAAGGGCTTTCCGTTGTGGGCCTTCTAGTAACAAGGGAGTGCCCTGCTGGGAATTTTAAACCCCAGAGAAAAGGGCTAAGAGAAGCCTGGGAAGAGGCAGTTTGAGAAGAGGAAGAAAGCAGTGACTTCAGCTGCCTGCTGCATGAGAAGCCTAGGTTGCTGTGCTGGGAACCAGGGCAGGAGGATCTCTCATTGAGGACAGAGCAGAAGGATTTTGTTTTGTTGGCTTATACTTGTTATCTAAGGACTATTTTGCTTATGAGAACGGGCTGAGGTGCTCATAAGGGAGCACAGCAGGCCAGGAATCTGCTTACACCTCTCTATACCAGAAAATAAAGTATTACAAGTTTTATTAACAATGCTTAATTATCCCCACATCACTCCTGAGTAAAGGTATATTCCTCATCTGAAACGTTTACCACCCTGAGTTAGACTAGGGATCACTTCCCGAGCTACAGCTCCCTTGTGATATGGAACCACCACCCTGGTGTTGGATTGGCTTCTACAAATTGTCTCTATCTTTACTTCGACAGGGTAGGCTTAAAATTATTTTTATTTTTTGCAGAAATGTATCAAGCCTTATCTCTAAAATGGAATAGTAGGAAAAACAAAAAAGGCAGTCATTTCTGAGCAGTATGTTAAGATTTAGGGGTGTGTGTGTGTGTGTGTTAAATATTAAATGTTAAAATGGTATAGTAGGAAAAATGAAAAGGCAGTCATTTCTAAGCAATATATTAACATTTAGGGGCTCTGTGTGTGTGTGTGTGTGTATGTGTGTGTGCACATATAGAAATACATACACATATTTCATTATACTTCAACCACTACTTTAATTTTTAGGGAAATCATCTGGACACTGCGCAGTTCATTTATTAACTTTGGTATGAAAAGAAATATGAGGTGGATAGAATGAGTGAATGCCTGAAGAACAAATGACCATACTAACTTATATACGATCAGAACTGTTAAAACAACACCGCTGTTGAGACACAGTGATCTCAGATGTGGTTACAGGGTGAGAATTTCAGATTAACATACTGCTGTGCCATCAGTTTTCACTTTCCTTCATGCTTCATCTGAAGCACGGTAGCATCTTACAGAAGTCTTCACCAGCCAAGGGTTAAATCTGGCAGATCAATTATGCTGAAGAAAATTAAGACTTTGTGTACAAAGCTTGAAGTCTTTCATGCAGTGCTCTCACTTAATTGGTTGTCTGAGATGTTTAGGACTTGACAATATTTTGTGGCAATGAGCTAATATAGGATGAACTAAAAACTGGCGTTGGATCAGCCTTATACAGCATGGCAAGATTTGCTGCAAGTAATGTGGCAAAAATGCAAATTAAAAGGAAAAGTACAAGCCTTATAATTAAATTTAATGCGTAACATTTTTCCCCCTTAGAAGGAGGAAGCTTGACTTTAAAAGCCTGTCTATATCACATTGGTACTATACTAGGGGGCACTGGAGTAACGTACACTGGTCCTGCCTGTGCTACTTCCCAAAATGAAAGTAATAAAGCTGCCTTCATGTGGTGCAGGGTGCGTGTCAGTAACTTTGCCCATGGTTAGGAGGCTATATTGCTTCCATTTCAGGAGTTGGTATGTACGGGGTAGGTGTTCTCTACCTCATTGCAGACCTACCTTGTGCAGGTGTTACAGACATGCTTTAAATGTTAAGTGACAAATTCCTTCAAATCAGATTTCATCATCAGTTTTGTGTCACTTTCTGTGGCATTCCTGTACAGCAAATTGTCATCTTAAATGATAGATTTTGCATGGTGTCTACCTAAAAAATCTATAGTAGTATTTTTCCATGTGAAAAATTACAGCAAAATAACTAAAGGCTAAATTGAACTAGGCCATTTCAAGATACCTACCAGGTTATGACAGAAATAAGACTGCTTTCTCTAAGTTGACCTTCCATGGAGTCTTAAGATGTTGGCAGTTTTCAGAGGAGTGTAAGAAGTCCCTTGGACTAGCAGGAAAGGCAAAAGATTCTTATAGCACTTTTCTACTGTGATTCATTCAAGCAGCTTCCATTCAAGTCCTTAGGAATCATTGTGTATTCATGTGCAAAGGGAGAAATGGTTCCGTAGAGTACAAAGAAACCACGCTGTGTCACTGATTATAAGAAGGATTTAGAAGTTTAAGATGTGATACTGTTCTTTTGCATTTGTAGAAAATTATTTATGATCCATAATTTTGCATCAGAAAAATATATTTGAGTTGCAGTAGCAGTGACCTTATCATGTTTTGCATTGTTTCTTGGATCCCTCCATGGTTTCCATTCATTAGGGATCAAGTGAATCAGTTTCACAGAACCAACCTATGGTGACTTACAAGGGCAGCAAGGCATGGAAAGAAAAGGCCTGGCATTCTTTTTGTATGGCTGAGCTGAGAAAATGTGTAAGATGCTTAAAATTCACAGCTGAAGATGAAACAAAGCAAAAAGGTAATGGCTGAAGCTGCCTGGAGCGTTCTGATGATGCAAGTGTTTTATACCTTTATACCAGAGGTTCCCAAACATTTTCTTATTGTGTACCCCCTTCTAGTTTTACCAGCTGCCCACTTACTCCTAAGAGCATATGTTTTATATCTTAACCCCTTAAACATCAATTATTATTATAATGAAAATGAAATCTGCCATTACACAATTTCTCCTGCTTACCTCTAGAAATTCCTTGCATTCCCCCAGGGATATGCGTACTGCAGTTTGGAAACCCCTGATTTATGCAAATAACTTTCCACAAATGAAAAAAGAATGGTATCTTATCTTAAACTTCTAAATCCTCCTTATAGTCAGTGGTAATACATGGTTTCTTTGTAGTCTAGGGAACTATTTCTCCTTTTGCACATGAATACACAATGATTCCCCCAAGGATTTGAACAGTTCCTTCCAGACACTGAAGGGATGAGCCATTTATCTGAGTTAGGCTAACAATTTTACTGAAGTGATGGGTCCTCTTCAACTTAGAATCTCTACTAAATAATGCAGCAGGCCATTTTGCTTAAGATGACTGACAATGTTATTCTTATAGTTTTGAGATAAAGCATAGTGCAAGGTGATGCACCTGGGGGGAAGAACCAGTACCATACCTACAGGCTGGAGAACTCCGTTCTCGTCAGTGCAGAGGCAGAAAAGGATCTTGGAGTCATCATTGATGCCAAAATGAACATGGGCCAACAATGTGCGGACACGGTTAGGAAGGCCAACCACACCTTGTCATGCATCCACAGATGCATCTCAAGCAGGTCCAAGAAGGTGATCCTCCCCGTCTATGCGGCACTGGTCAGGGCACAGTTGGAGTACTGCATCCGGTTCTGGGCACTGCACTTCAAGAGGGATGTGGACAACATGGAGAGTGTCCAGAGGAGGGCCACTCACATGATCAGGGGGCAGCAGGGCAGGCCCTACGAGGAGAGGCTACGGGACCTGAAACTGTTCAGCCTCCACAAGAGAAGGCTCAGGGGGGATCTAGTGGCTGTTTACAAGCTAATCAGAGGGGAGCAGCAGGCTTTGGGGGGGTCCCTGTTCCCCTGAGCACTACCAGGAGTAACGAGAAATAATGGTCACAAGCTGGCAGAGGGTAGATTCAGGCTAGATATCAGGAGGTGCTACTTCACTATTAGGGCAGCTAGGATCTGGAACCAACTTCCAAGAGAAGTGGTGCTGTCTCCTACCCTGGGGGTCTTTAAGAGGAGGCTGGATGAACACCTTTCTGGGGTTGTTTGACCCCAGTACTCTTTCCTGCCATGGCAGGGGGTCGGACTTGATGATCCGCTCAGGTCACTTCCGACCCTAGCAACTATGAAACTATATGTAGACTTCTCAGCTCTTTGACTAAATGGGGGCACCCAGGGCTTAGAGAGGGCTCTAATGCTTTGTCTAGCTGTCCGTTATGGGGGATGCTCTGAGCAATTGGTTGGAAGAAGATAATAGAGAACAATCACTATTTTTTTTTAAAGTCAGATTGTCTGACTTTCTCATGCTTGTCACTATTTCTCCCTGACTTTCCTGAACTGTATGTCTGCAAAGCATGGCCTCCTATATCTAGACTATCTAACCTCATGTCTACTCAGAGTATGTCTACATGATGTCCACAATGTGTCCTTGGAGGACAAGTGTGCACTACCCACCTGCTCCTGTTTGCACGTGCTGAACTTGGAAATGCAGTGAAGCCCTTCTGGAGGGGACCTTCCAGGGCTGCTCTTCAAAAATGTAGCTTCTGGTATGATTGAGAGCAGCAGCAGCTTCACTAATGTATTACCAGGTTTGGCATGAGCAAGTGGGAGCACATAGGTGGGGAAAGCCTTCCTGAGGAATAGCCTTGCTGAGGAAAGCCTTCCTGGGACATGTCAATGATATGGCTAGACGTACCATCAATTTCCTTTAATGACAAAGGATGTCATAAAAATAACTATTTCAGTTAACTTTTAGTTTTCCTCTTTTCTTGCTTGTGACTAGACATCAGAAAACAAATGCAGTCTTAGGAGGGAAGAAAGGAAGGGGTCATGCGGTGGTCACTTTAATTACTTTATATTCACAAAGGTTTCTAACTATAAGCAAAAAGGACCCACCAGAGCCTATGTGGAGGGCCCCATTAAGAGAAAGGGGCACTTTTGAACAAAGCAAGGGGAAAAGCTTTATCTATTTGTACCGGTGTTGTTTGCATAAATGATATTGGAGGATCAGCATTATTAATCAAGAGTCTCTGAGTTTTTTGAGGATAGAGGAAAATAAATTATACTCATACTTGACTGAAAAACTGGAGCGGTTGCTTTTAGGCATTTTTTGACACAACCACCAAGGAGTGAGAGCAACTGGTACTTCTATAAGTTTTCCATAAAATGTATTAGATATGTGAGAACTGTACAAATAGTGTAATTATTCCCCCATATATTACCATATGCACACTATGTCTAGATTTGTATTTTATGCATTAAAAATCAAGATAGAATTAAATTATTTGCATATACTTTAGAGGAGCAGACATATTAGGTGTCATGTTCCATATTACACAGGACAATAGATATTATGCAAATACTTTGGCCTTATTGCCCAATATATAATTTGAGAATAAGAATCTCATATTTTATGCTTTTAAACTGTGGCTTATCTATTATTTTCTGGGTTCAGTTAACTCACTGTTGGCCATGTTGAGAATGGCCAATTTGGTGCAACATATATCAGTCAACTGCTATGTACACAAAACCAGGCATCTCTGCTTTTAAGAAGAACAATGAACCATGCAGCTGAGTAATATGTACTCGAAGCCACAGCTCAGCATATTTTACAAATGCTTCCTTTCTTAAATGCATAGCAACTATCTAAACTTCAGTGCATAGCAGCTTTCTAAGAAGTCACATCTGGAAAAAACAGTAAAGCATATTCTTGCTGAAGAAAGTGAAAATAATAAGGCTGAATCACCTGCTTAAATAGAAAAATGTTACTGGAAGATTTAGCATCTATGTATGGTATTACGGTAGTTTCATGCGGTAAACTGATTAGTATAAGGAAGGCTACACATTACCAGCCTCTAATTCCTGTACGTTCAAATATTTCAGACTAAGGCTATTCAGAAAATTATGTACTCATGAAAGGTTTACATATGCAAATGTGACAGTTTTAATGTAGCTATTTTAAATAGAAGTCTAATCCATTTTGGATGCTGTTATGCAAGTCTTTGAATGTAACTGTACATTTAATGGATGTATTATACATTTGCTAAACCCTGTAAGCCATTCTCTTTTTTATCTTCTTACTGTTGCATTTTTCCTTCTTCCCCATGAGAATGTGCTAACTTTTAATGTTTTGAACTGACTGCTGTTCAAATAACTCCAGTATTTGAAAAACAACAAAGCCCTTTCATTTTTGTTCCTTAGGCACTAACAGATAGTCTTTGTGATAACATAGCTGTGCTTTGTACAACTAGTAGTGGTCAAAAGGCTCAGCTGCAAGTCTGGCATGAATAAGTTATATGATCGGTGCCCAGTTGCTCACATGGCTATTCGTTCATTAATGTCTGATCAAACATTGTGCAATGAGTTTACAATTTACAAATTATTAGCTGAATTGATGTCTGCTGATGAATTTTATTGAAATTCTTACAAAGGGTATGACTTCACTTACTTTATTCTATGCTTTATTTTTTTAAAGAATGAATTTGAGGCATGTTTACATTTATTTATTTATTTATTATACTTGAATCACATTGGTCCATAATGATAGTCTACCCTCATGAATTCTGCTTTACATGGTACACTCATACTCTCATACCTTATAGCTGGACACAAGTGGCTACTAATGCAATAAACTGCAAAGCCAACTGTAAGAGGCTGGCATTGAAACATGAAATTCACCCTGTTACCTAAGGCTAGATAATGCTCCTGGAAAATATTAGTTGTGTTGTGCTGACTTGCTGGTGCAGGTGGCTCATCACACCACCTGGATATAAGGGGACCCATTTCAGAAGGGGCAGTGGGATTGACTTTTTAATGAGAGAGAACTGAAGGTCTGGACTGAGGAACCATGGAACCAGCCAAGCCTGGAAGACAGTTTGGGCTGGATTTTGTTTCATTTGGAACCACTTTTGACTAGAGTCAGATCCTGTCATGTGGATAAGTTCTGATCCCTTACACCTTGTGTAGATTTTCTGCTGTAGGTCGGGAAAAATACCTCTTCAGTCTAACCTGAGCACATCTTCAGACTATTACACGTAGCAGTCTTCTTCTGTTTGGAAAGCACAGATTTCTAGTGGCATCTGTGCTTTGCAAACAGAAGAAAAGACTGCTCCTGTTCTGAGAGGCTTGCAAAGAACAGCTGCTTATACCCTGTAGTAACTGAGATTCTTCCACAGGGATTCTGCTGTTGGGATTATATTCTTTTTGCCACTAATGTCTATAATTAGTGCTAGTTGCCCTCACGTTTCCTACTGCAGGCCATAAAAGGTAGTGATTTCATAGATTTCATAGACATTTGGGCTGGAAGGGACTCCGAAGGATCACCGAGTCCAGCCCCCTGCCCAGGGGCAGGAAGTCAGCAGGTATCATAGGATCCCAGCAAGATAAACATCCAAAAGTGTCTTGAAGGCATTCAAAGTGGGTGCTTGAACCACCTCTGGTGGCAGTCTATTCCAAACCTGGGGGGCTGGGACAGTAAAGAGAAGTTCTTCCTTATGTCCAGCCTGAAACAGTCATGGAGGATTTCATGACCGTTCGATCTTGTCATCCCTTGGGGTGCTCTGGTGAACAGATGTTTCCCCAGATCCTGGTGAACACCCCTGATAAACTTATAGGCAGCCATCAGATCACCCCTGAGCCTGCGCTTTTCCAGGCAGAGGGGCCCAATTTGTCCCTCAGTTCCTACACCAAGGCTAGAGCAGGAGCAAAACGTAGGCCCAAAATACCAGGCTGAGCCAAGGGGAGCTAGTTTTACAGGACTTATTACATCTCTATATATCCGTGTACAATTATGGCACCCCTCGTGTTTGAAGGGTGATCCGGTGGTTTTAGAAATATTGACGTGTCCTGCCAGTGGGGGATCATGACTCCTATAAAGTGCCTCTCATTCTAGCTTGCTTTTGGTTGTGTATAGGCACCCCTTATGTAGGAGGAGTATATTGTAAAACCAAAAACAAGAGCCAGACAGACAGTCAGCTCTGTTTAATTTGAGCAGCGAATGGATACAGGGGGAGCATGGCACAAAGAGGATTTTCATACTTTCCTTGTGATGCTGTTGATGAAAAATTTGTGTTTCAAGACTGTGGAATGGGTTTGTGAGCAGAGTACTGCATATACAGCATTTGGTGACAATACACCAGCTTTATTGTTCTTTGGTGCTAGCACAATAAATGATAATGAAAATAAATTGGGTAAAAATAAAGATCAGCAGATTTGTCATTTGATGTTAAGCTTTGTGCATTCTGCAGGTAGTTATTGCAAGTTCTTGTTGTCAGTTAGTACCTGGACTAGGAGCTAAGCTCCTTTGAATACCATTTAAATTGCCAGTAGCTCTTTGTCCAACAGTTGTGTTCTATGGAGAGAGCTTCCATGAAAGAAATGCCCAGGTGTCTGGGAGATTTGTGTAATGGACCTAGCTCACCCCAGTCAGAAAATGAGGGTAATTCAACCTCTGAACAAGTGTCACTTGCAGCAAGCCCAGAGCAGCACACTGGTCCCAGCTGGACTGCTTGAGGCGATCAGAGTATCCAGTTCTCAGAAGCTACACGCAACAAGCCCCACCTGCTCTAGCCCTTAAAAGCCAGGCCCAACCTGCAGTCTCTTTGTCTGAGCAAAGTTAAAAGTTTTTGCTTCTGAGCCTCTGTGCACTTCCATGATAATTGTCTGATTTTTTGACACCTGGCTCTGACTGTGGCTTCTAGTTCTGGGAGGACTCTTGGCATCTCCTCCGGATTAACCCTTGGCTTACCCTGTCTCTGGCTCTGGCCCTAGCTTTTGCCCTGATCTGTCTTGACTTAATCTTCAGCTCCTTGTTCCAGGTTTAGCACCAGATGCCCCCATGACCCTAGCTCCTGGGAGACCAACTTGACCTGTACCCATGCCTCTAGTGCTTAACCACTAGGCCAGATTGCCCATGCCTCAGTCCCTAACAATATGTGGGGTCAGATGTCTGGGAGGGGAAAGCCCAACTGGATGCATCACAGGCAAGAATCGGTGCCCTGAAATAGGGGCAGAGGGGACAACTTGTTTTAGTGTATTGAAGGCCAGCTGGGATTCAGAGAACCAGTGAAAACAAACTTGGTTCTTAAGTAAAGGCTGTGAGTAAGGCCACCACATTAGACAAGATCTAATGAATAAATGATAAAAATGAGCAATGCTTAGACTGCACAGACATCCTTAGTGACAATCAAATCTAAGGCAGCAGAAAACTTTCGGGGTCCATTACCTCATCTGGGGTAATCACTTATCTTAGAAATGTGACTCTGGTTTTGTTAAGGTCACATTTTTACGTTTGGAATAGTGTCTAGGGTTGGAAGGGACCCGAGCAGATCATTGAGTCCGACCCCCTGCCATGGCAGGAAAGAGTACTCGGGACAAATGACCCCAGCAAGGTGTTCATCCAGCCTCCTCTTAAAGACCCCCAGGATAGGAGCTAGCACCACTTCTAGTGGAAGTTGGTTCCAGATCCTAGCTGCCCTGACAGTGAAGTAGCGCCTTCTGATATCTAGCCTAAATCTATCCTCTGCCAGCTTGTGACCGTTATTCCTGGTCACTCCTGGTAGTGCACAGGGGAGCAGGGACTCCCCCAGTGCCTGCTGCTCCCCTCTGACTAGTTTGTAAATGGCCACTAGATCCCCCCTCAGCCTTCTCTTGTAGAGGCTGAATAGGTTCAGGTCCCGTAGCCTCTCCTCATAGGGCCTGCCCTGCTGCCCCCTGATCATGTGAGTGGCCCTCCTCTGGACCCTCTCCATGTTGTCCACGTCCATCCTGAAGTGCGGTGCCCAGAACTGGACACAGTACTCCAGCTGCGGCCTGACCAGTGTCGCATAGAGGGGGAGGATCACCTCCTCGGCCCTGCTTGAGATGCATCTGTGGATGCATGACAAGGTACGGTTGGCCTTCCTGACTGCCTCTCCACACTGCTGGCCCATGTTCATCTTGGCATCAGTAGTGACTCCAAGATCCTTTTCTGCCTTTGTACTGACAAGAAGGGAGTTTCCCAACCTGTCGGTATGGTGCTGGTTCTTCCTCCCCAGGTGCATCACCTTGCACTTGTCAGTGTTGAATCCCATCCTATTCTTGTCCGCCCTCCCCTGTAACCTGTCTAGGTCCGATTGCAGCCTATTCCTCCCTTCTAGCATGCCCACATCCCCCCACATCTTAGTGTCATCAGCAAATTTGAACAGGGTGCTATTTACCCCCTCGTCCAAGTCACTGATGAAGATGTTGAACAGTGCGGGCCTGAGGCCCAAGCCCTGCGGAAGCCCCTTGCCCACATCCCTCCAATAGAATAGAAGCCACCATCCCTTAGGTCTTGCTATACTGTTGCTTTTGCTGGGCTGGATCTTCAGAATAAACCAGAGTATTGCCTAGATAGACACAAACAAGGCAGTTCCAGTCCTACCGTAGCCTTCCCCCCACATCCCCTACCTTCGCCCCCGTGGAGGCAAAAGAAGAGACAAATGAGGACATAAGCTACCTATCATACATGGTACATCCTATATTATGATGAGGTGCCAGTGGCCTATGGCAGCTTAGGCAGCATGTGATCTGTGGGTCGTGAGTTAGATATGGTGACTTGAAGAAGGAAGCAATACATCCCAGTCTCTAATATAATGGAGATTTCTCATAGGAGAAATTTATTTAGAAAAAAAGCAGCTGCATCAGTCCAACTGATGACACTCGGGCATTGGGGCATCACCTTGGTACTTCACCATAAATACTATTATGCAGCAGCACAACAAAGGTTTGGAGGATCATCATTTTGGAATTAGTCACTTTGGGTGTCTATATCCTTTAATGGTGCTGGGGCCTTAATAATTGTATTACTTGACTTTCTGCAGTGACATTTCTTGGTATTTAATTTATCGTGAACAATATAGTCAGTTTGCTCATTAAATTCACACTCATCTGTGAATGGCCACACTAGTATTCAGTTTTTAATTAGTGATTTGCAGAACTGTTTACAGTTTGCACTGGGAATTTACTGAACAACGTATCGGTTATGTCACCACTTTTTAGAGTTCGGGTGTTGTTTTTTTACATTTCTTGGTAACAAACAGAATTTCAAAGTATCAAGGCTGTGGTGCAGCTGGACTATAATATTCCTATGTACCTTACTTATGCTCCACAAAGTACACTGTTACTACACTTTCTCCATGACAGCCATACACTGAGATAATCACCTTGCGACATTGTTGTAATATGGGCAAGCCAAAACCAATTTAAAAAACAAGCGGTGACTGAGGTTAAAGCCGAAGGGGCAACCTCTGTTAGTCAGTCTGTCCTTACTGTCTGAATTTCCTGTTAATTTTTCAGAGGAATAATGATTTTAGATCTTCTAGATTTGTTGTTGCCTATTGAAAGAAAGCCATGATACCAAAGGGGTAATCCATATTAATGGAAAAAACCATATGCATCACCATTTCACACGCCATCCCTATCACTCACAGAAAAACACCTTCAGCTTGCTTCCCCAAGTTCCTTTATGCCTAGTTTAGCTGCCTTCATCTCAGCAGTTCTGTGGCATGAAGCCCAGCTACAACTCTTTCTCCTCCCTGTTTCAGAGGAGGCAGTAAGTCTGCACCACTCTGCCAATTTCCTAATCCTGATTGGCTCCTTCTTCAGGCAGGTGCCAGCAGGAGTGTAATGGAACACAGAGGGGAAACACAGGTATTTGGACAGATGGATATATAGAAGGATTACAATTTCTTTAATATGCTGCTCTGAGCCAAAGATGATTTGTATTACTCTTATGGAAAGTATTTCTCGTCAAATCAACTTGATGTGGTTGTATAGGATTACACAGCTGGTTGAGAAGGTAACTAGACGGCATATTTAGACTTGTAAAAGACATCTGGCTTAACCTTGCATGGCATCCAGATAAAAAGATTAACACTGTGTAGATGAATGTCTTTATCACCAGACTACTGGGTATTTGAGGTGAAGGTCTTTTGCTTTGTATAAATAAATAAGTAGTGTAGCAGTGACCCAAATGTTGGGCCTACATCCCAGGTGAGTGTAATAAGCACTGGGTTATAGAATAAGTCCTGTTATCTCTCTGGGCTCTTAATGGCTATTTAATTTTGGTGAAGCAGCTTCAACAGGATGGATTCTGACTCTGTACAAAAAGGTAAAAGTATTTACATGGCATTTGGGAGACTAAGCTTCAAGCCCCTGCTCTGAATCGCACAGAACAGGTATTTGAACATTAGCTACCTGCAGTCTGCTTGAGTGGACTCTTTTCTGAAAATATTGATTACTCCAACATGAATAGTTAGATGGGTCTCTCTTCCTTGCCTTTCTTCCCTCAACATTCTATTCCTCCTGTTTTTGACCAGAAATTCCAGACTTTTCAAAATTGGAACGTGCATTTCGGTTTCAACAGATGGGAAGTTTGCAATGAAAAGGTATTTTATTAGGAAATTCCCAGCCAGCTTTTGTTACAATAAGTGGATGAAACAAAGAAACATAGAACAATAGCTGTAAGAATAGTGAGATGGCAGTAGAGCACTTGTTTTGGGAGTTGAGTCAGGCATCTGCACACAATATCCAGACCAACAGAGTTGGTGCTTGACGATCACTGACTCAATGTTGGTAACATTGGCTTCAGCAAGGAGGTTAGCATTTGTGCAATGATCTTACCATTTGATGTGGAGGATTTTCTGGGGGCATTGTTGGTGATACCTCTTCAGGCTCTTGAGATGACAACAGTAAGTCACTCAAGTTTCACGCCCATAAAGAAGAGTGGAGATGATGACTGCTTTGTAGATTTGAATCTTGGTGTATTTTCAGAGATTGTACTGAATAAAAACCTGCCAAAGCAATTTCCCAGAGGAGGCACCTGCACACTGGATCCTGTGCTGGATCTCCTCAATGTTCACTTTCTGAGAGAGGCAGCTACCGAGGTAGGTGAAGTGTTTAACTACCTCCAGGATCTTCCCTTCAAGGGTAATTTGGGAAAGGGGGTCACATTCATGGCCTGAAGCAGGCTGATAGAGCACTTTAGTCTTTCTGATGTTGAGAGAGAGTGGCCCAAAGTTCGATAAATTAAAAAATCCAATGCCATTTGATTTTCGTCAGTGTGTGCAAAGATGACAGTTATCAGCATATTGAAGGTCAAGGATGGTTGTTTTGAGTACTTTGGTCTTTGAGCAAAAATGACCTAGATTGAAGAGCCCTCCATCCATTCTGTACTTAGTGTCAATTCTAGAAGGAAGGTGGTCCTTAAACAGAACCAGGATGACTGTCAGGAAAATGGAGAACAGAGTTGGGGCAATGATACATCCTTGCTTGACCCAAGTACAGATGACAAATTGATCTGTTTCTGATCTGCTGCATAAAATGCTCACAGTCATCTCGTCATGGAGGAGCTTCAGGACCTTGATGTACTTTTCAGGACATCCAAATCTGGCCAGTACTTTCTACAAGGTTCATGATTGATAGAATCAAAGCCCTTAGTATAGTCAGTGAAGGCCATATACAGATCTTGATGTCGTTCCTGACACTTTTCTTGAATCTGATGGGCAGCAAAGATCATACCAAGTGCCCCACAGGATTGTCTGAAACCACACTGAGATTCTGGCAGGACTGCCCCAGCAATAGGTAAAAGATAATTCAGGAGGATGAGGGCAAGGATTTTCCCTCCTGTGGAAAGGAAGGTACCTGGATAGCTCCCACACACAGATTTATCCCCTTTCTTGAAGATAGTCATGATGTTGGCATCCCTCAGGTCCCCAGGAATCTATTGTTCCATGTGCTAAGAATAAATTTGTGGAATCTCAGTACCAGTTCATCACCACTGATCTTATATATTTCATCAGCCATCCAGTCTAGTAGCCTTTTTGTTCTTTGCTTCCTTGATGGCACTGCCAGACCTCTTCTAGGATAGGAGTATAGGCAAGGGATCTACTTCTGGGGTGCTATAGAATGGACTCAATGGTGGTGTCAGCCACAGTCAACTCACAGTTCAGAAGTGCCTCAAAGTGCTCTTTCTTCTAGATTGGCTAGAATAATTTTCTTCGAGGAGTGTAGAGGCATCCTGTGTTTGCAGAAAAGTAGGGCCATGGGAAGTTGGGCTGTAGATGGCTTCCATTGCCTGGAAAAAGCTAGGCGTGTCATGTTTGTCAGCACAGAGCTAGATATCTTTGGCTTCATCTTGCCACCACTGGCTTTTGATTTCCTGGATCCTCCTTTGATCTTTGGCTTTGAGCAGCTGATACATCTTCTGCTGAGATGAAATGTCATCTTGCCTAGAAGAGTAAGTCCTTCTTTTTAGTTGACGAGGACTAGGAGCGTGGCATCACTCTCATTGAACCAGTGTTGATGTCAATGGATGGTATAGCCAATAGATTCAGCATAGGCCATATGGATAGAAATTTTAAATCCTTTCCAGAGTTCCTCAATGTTGCCTTAATCTGTGGACAGGGCAGAGAGCTTTTCATGGTGACACTGTTGGAGATCTTTATAGACCTTTGAGTCTTGAAGAAATCTGGTGTGGAGAATCCTTTGCATTGCTTTTGGCTGTTTTTGGAGTTTTGGAGAATGCTGATCTGACAAGACAGTGATCCATCCACCAGTCACTGGTTCCTTGCATGGCTTGCATGATACAGACATCTATTAAATTTGTTATACAAATAGAGTTTTAAAATTTTATGCATTTTCTTGAGTTTTATATTGCCTTATGAAACTCCATTTTGTATTGTTCCATAGCTTGACACAAATGCTCGACCTTTGTATGCTGTGTGTGTGAGTGAATGGGTGACAGTGTGTCTGTGGAAAAGGAAAACATTAGCTGATGACTGACTGACGAATGCAGACAGATAAAAAATTGAAACAAGAAGGATCTGCCCCAGAACAGTGAGAGAACAATGGCAATCAACCTTCAAGGAAGAACACAGCAATAATACAGCAGAGCCCAGAGGACTGAGTTAATTGACAAAGCTATAAAAGGTAGGGTGAGACATATCAATTTTGAGTCTTGTTCTGCATGTCATCCTGAAGCATCGGTTCATCTGACGAGAGGGACCAGCAGGAGCCCGGCTTCTACTCGTGATCAGCTTAGCCGGCCACTAAGTTGATCTGAGCAACAACAAGACTGGTAACGTATACCAGTGCAAAACAGAAATCTGGAAATGAATGTGTAGTGTGTGTGTGTGTATTAAGCACTTAATGAATAACCGCGGCACTTTGTCTTATCCTCTCTTATAAGGTCTCGCTCGTGATTTAGCATTGGCAAATTGTGTAACAGATCATGAACTCTCACAATAACATAGTCAAGGAAGTGTCAGTGCTTAGAGTGAGGGTATCTCCAGGTGATCTTGTATTTATGACTCTGTCTGAAGATGGTGTTTGTGATGACAAGACTGTGCTCTATGCATTCACTCAGGAGGAGGATACCACTGGAGTTGGCTTTCCTTAGTCTTTCCTTCCCAATGGTGCCACTCCAGAGTTCCAGGTCATGTCTGACTGGCACTGATGACACCATGTAGAATGATCTTGTCCTTCTTGTGAGTATTAGCCAGTATGTGGTCAAAGTTGGAGTAGAATTGTTCTTTGACATCATCGTCAGCCTCAAGCATTGGGGCATATACAGTGATGATGGCGGAGTACTGGTTGTTCCTGAGCTTAAGATGGAGGGTCATAAGATGTTCATTAATGTCCACAGGAAGCTCCATAAGTTGACTGACGAGCAGATTCTTGATGGTGAAGTTGACACTGCATTTGTCCTGGGGCAGTTTCTCCTTCCAGAAGAAGGTATAGCTTCTACCTTCTTTCCTCAGATGAGCCTCATCCAGTCATCTTGTCTCACTCAGAGCTGCAGTGTCAATGCATATCTCGCTAGTTCCCTGGAGATGATGGCAGTTCTTTTTTCCCTATCATTCATTGCCTTGATTATCCACCAAGGTGCAGACATTCCATGTTGTTGAAAACATTGTCGTCTTATGATGTTTTTGACTGCAGAAAGAGTGATCCCACTGGATGCAGTTATCCATCCAGGAGCAGATGAGACAGCATAGGTTTAGAACACCTTTTGTAGCCTCTTCCCCACGTGGGGTGAGCAGAGGGGATCCTGAGTAGCATGGTTCAGCCATGGCAGAAGCTGCTGAATAGCACCTCTGTCTGATTTCAGATGCAAGACAGTCATCAGTCTACCACCACTCAAATGCTGATTCTTGGATGGAGACTACTGAATTCCCTAGTCTTGTTTCCATCACCTCTAGTCCATTGCCACAGGGCTTATTGGAGGTTGTTATAGGAGATTGTTTTGTTTCCTATGGTAGAAGCCCGCCCATGACTTGTTTAATGTGAGGAAGCTGGTGCGTGAAAACAGCAACCACACGAACTTGAGAAGGTAGAGATCTGGGCCCAGTGGCAATGGAGAACTCTAGGCAACAGGAGACCTCAAACTTGCTGCAGCCTTCTTCCATCTTTACAGCCATTGAAATCCTGACATCTTCGTCTGCGTGATCTGCAGTTGAAGACTTGGGGCTGGATTGTTGTTTATCTGAAAACTCCCCTCAGGTCTGTTTTGGCATGGGTGACCCTGTCAGAAGTGTGAGACTGCAGGTTACATAGTCCTAAGAAATGTGCAAGCTCTTCCACCACAAAAGGTCTCAGTTCACAGAGAGACAGAATTTTTTTCTAATTTTAGCAGCAAAATGGAAATTTGAATAATTTAAAGAGATTTTTAGACTTACTGTTAACATAAAAGCATGTATTTAATTTAACACGCTCAAAAATATGTATTAATGCATGCAGTAAATTTAGGGGAGTAAAATATGCATTGAATATACGTATTCAGATTATAGCCAAATGTTATGATCGGGCTACAAAACAAATAGAACTAACCAATACCACCATCGAACTATGTCTGACTTAAGAAGCCTGGAGTCTTATAACTTCTTAAGTTACTTTTTAGTTTTATAGTACCCATACATTTTCATTATCAGGATACTTCTATTTAAAAGGCTGTGAATTTAGGTGCCTCAGATGAATGATCAGGGTTTGAAAATCCAAACCACAGGGCCTAATTTTTCAGGTCTCAGTGTAATCAATGAAAATCATGTTCCTATAACTGAGGATAGAATCAGATTCTTATACCTAAGTATGAATGCAATTTTCACTGGTTTTATAGAAGATGTGACAATATTTGCTGATACAGAACTTTTAAAATTACAGATGAAGGATAAAAATATAAACTGAATACACTTGAAAAGCAGGTGGCAGGGCAAGCTCTTGCATCTAGTTGTCTAGACCCTCTTAATGTATCACACACTATATCTGTATATTCTTTTTAAGGCTTCCTTCTGAATAACTGTTTCCTCATATAGATTTATTCAGGGCATTGCTACACTTGGCACTCCTTGGGTTTAACATGGCTGTTTGAGTACTCAGACCATGACGAAGCTGTCACAGTTGGTGATGAAGTATTCTTGCTGTCAGTTTTGGAGGTCATCCAAGCAGTCAGTCTGTCCTCTGGCACATGCTACTTGAAGGCTCCTACTGGCTTCCAGATGATCCTTTACCAGGTTACTACCAAGGAGGAATAAAAGCTATGCTGTCCTTCTGTCTCCAGCTCAGCAGCAGCATGGAATGGTTATAGAATTTTTAACACTGAGCCACCAAAGGGATTATCGACATATACACTCAATCCATTTGCTGGAATTTCCATGGATAGTAAAGAATAACCTCACCAGTTCCAAACTGTCAGCGAGCTCCCTGAGTGCTACATCAGCAGCTTAGAAAACATGATCCTTCATTCACATCACAAGGGGATTTGGGAAGAGGGTAGAACTATCTTGGTGTCATGAACCACCAAGCCCTAAATAGAGCTTGTATAGCAATGGGCAATGAAATACACAGAGGTTTATTTTCCCCCACCTCATGCTTCAGTGCTTTGAGACTCTGCCAGAAGTCTGAATGAGTCATGGAGTAGTTCCTCAACAAACGGTATATGAGTTTTCAGTATTGAAATTATTATAAAGGTCTGGAAAACAATATGGCTGAGGGCTATGTGGTGAGGGGACTGATCACCATAAAGACTACGTTCGTTAAATAAGAATAAGGACTGGAAGTAATCTCTTAGGTCCTCAAGCCCAGCTCCTGCAACTGCACATCATTATAATCCTCTTTATAAAGTAGTGTGCTTAAAACTAACAAAAGGAATCTTTTTCATAGAGGGCGTGATGAGATGTTACATCACTATAGCGACGAGCTACAGCAAAGTAGCTTGTTGCTATAGTGACGTGCTGTCAGCAGGCACAAACTGTGATGCAGATGCTACTGCACAGTAGGGTCGGAAACAACCTGTGTGCAGCCAGGACTGTGCAGTTACGGCAGTTACTATGCAGTCATTTAGTACTTAATAAAGCTTTAGCAAGTACTAAATGACTGCACAGTGACAAATGAGCAGTTGGGTGTATGTGCAGATGCACCCATAGTGTCTAATTCAGGTGTGGAACTGGATGGGAAGCTAATTGCATCACTTCTTTGTGTGCTGTTGACTCTAGAAGCTGGTGTGCTTTAACCACACCAGCCTGATGAGCTGTTTGGCTTGGGCAGACCTTTGACTTGACTATATTCAATGCTATTTCCCTAAGATGAGCAGTTTGCTTGATCTACCTCTGGAAAACCTATGCTGCCTTTTATCACATTTTTCATATACCTCCAAAGCCTGTTCTTTCTTTCAGAACTTATTCTGAAGCACTCATTATTTCTGGAGGTAGACTGATTTGTCCAATAGGCACAGAAGAGAGAAAGCTGTCGGCAAGCAAGCATGCTCTCTCTGGCTATAGCTGCCAATCTGTCTGGAGAACCATGCCTCAGAAGGAGGGTGTAAAGTTTTCTAAGGTGAATAATTCTCTGCTAAGAGTGGAAAATGGGTGCCAGTAATAGCTGGTGTGTTAATTCCAGTAGCAATTGGTCTGAGGATGCTAATGCCTTCCATATGTACCACCAAAGAGCCTTCAGGGATTTGACTTATCTCTGCCAAACTATACCTGAATCAACAATCTAGACCTAAGACTACAGAGCTTAGCATCCCACAGTGTGTTATCATGCTTTGAATTGTAAATAAGTAAGAACACTACTAGAGTAATTTCCTGCTGAGATGAATCTGCATTGTGAAAACAGAGAAGCATCACTGAAAAATACAGTAAAACTGGCAGGTACCTTAATGTTTATTTCAGTGAGGCAAACTGGTCATAAAATGAGTGACAACTACCCTTATAGGTATGAGCTGAATGAGGAGGTCATTGTTTATAAAGACAACAGCTAGCTTTTTAAAGATTGACCATCCTCCAAGTTGATGAATTGAAGGTGCAGACAGAAGTAACCTCTGCAATGCTTCCAAGTGTAACAGGCTTGGAAAACTTTCCAAAGGGTAGCTTTTTGCCTGGGGCACACACATGCACTTCCTGCCATGCCCCCCACAGTTGAATTGCTCCTGGAACACACTGTAGCCAGGGGTTGTTCCAGAGAGCACAGGATATCTCTTAGCGAAACAGCGAGGTCAGCAAGCGTCTGGCACAGGGGCAATGATAAGGATCCTGCAGGGTCTGTGGTAGTAGTGAACCTCACCGTCTCACAGGACTGGCTCCAGAAGCAGCATGGGTGCAGGGATCTAGTGGAGCAGCAGAAGCTAGGAATGCACTCCAGTACTGGGAATGCTTCTAGCACTGCAGCCCCACCAGGGTTTGGTGGGGGGCAGCAGTGGGGGGTCTGTGGCAGCATTGCAGGGCCTCCCTGGCCCCTGAACCTCTCCTTTCATTTCCCTCTCTCACCCAAGAAGAAATGTAAGAGGGACTGGGGCTGGAGACCCCAGCACACCAGTGGCAGGGGTCTAGGAGTAGAAGCCAGGAGCTGGATAATCAGTCACCTTGCCAGACCCTTCACCAGACTCCTGCCCTCCCCTGAGAAAGGAGGCAGGTGGCAGGGCAAGGGAGCACAATGGGATTCTTGAGGACCTTTTGTTCCTCATCCCTGTGCACGTATAACAAAGTAAAACCCTACAAAATAATATTTCATTTCAAGAGGTACTAATTTGGAGCACTTCAGCTACTATTGCAACACTCCAAAAAACACATACGTTTGTATGGCTGACCCTTTGAATTGTTTCAAAGGTGTCTGAAATGTTTCAAGTATTTTACTTCCATCCACACTGTTAGTCCCGGCTTCCTAGAACACAAACCAAAACTTGAGTTGTGCAGGGGTGTGTTTTCAAGAACTGAAGATCTGCTTTGGGGAATGGTGAGAATTGCTTTTTACATGACTTTTGCTTTAAATCAGAGGTGTCCAACCTTTTTGAATGTGGGGCCGGATCATGAACTTTATATCACTCCATGGGCTGGCAAGCCATATTCAAAGACCTCACAGGAAGCGGTATCACATCAGGAAGTGATGTCATATGACCATTAACACCAATGAAGTTGCAGGAAGTGACAGTGAAATGGGTCTGGAAATGTGGTTTAAAATCCAAAATAAAAACAATTTGGTTTGGTAGCACTGTTTTATTTTAAACATCCCCCTAGCAATGCTGGAGAGGAGTGTACCACCCCAATGCACCCTTAATTCCCTGCCTTTGTCCACATGGAAGCCCACAATTTGCAGAGGGGTAAAAATCATTTTTGAATGCAAAACCTCTGTTGACATCATGCTGTATTTACTCCAGAGAATTGTTGCAGGGATCTGATTTTTCCAAAGGTTAGCAGAGCTTTCTATTAACATGGTTTCATGCCTCCTAGTTTTCAAATACTTGGTTGAAATGCATCACAGATCTTTAATTTCTTATTTGCAGGCACACCATGTCGGCACATCAAGCTGCCATGGTGTATGTGGGAACCTTGCCTTCCCCAGCCCTCAGCAGCCATTAGGAAGCTGCTGAGGGGCTGGGGAAGGGAACGAAAGTAAACAGTTTTTACTTTCATTTCCCATCACAGCTCTTTGGGCCTCAGAAAATGGCTTGGTGGGCTGCATGGTGGCCTGCAGGCTGTATGTTGGACAAGCCTGCTTTAAATTAACTTCCCATGTTGAAGGTAGAGGTAACAATAGGACACCCCCATCTCTGGGTAACAGGAGAAAGTAGTAACATTGGAATTATTACCACAGGGTGAAAATTTTAAAACTATCTAAAGGATTTACATACCCAAACCCCATTACAAATTATTGAGAATTTGGCAGTCTTTACTTTGATGTTTAATATCGTTGATACACATGTCAAGCGATGACATTGTGACTGCAGGAGAGATGGTTAAGATGCAACAGCCAACCAGAATCTCGTATCGAGTAGTCCAATAGGTATAAATCTGGTTGAGAGGGTGGGGCACAGGAAGCAAGAGGGAAGGCAATAGCTATGAAATGCCAAAAAGAAAATGAAGCCACTAAAAGGTGAAAACAGTACACCTCATGGGCAGTTTCAGTAACTGACTGTGAATTGGTGGTGATTGGTTAATGGGGAAATGCAGAGCTGAACTGCATGTGTGCAGCTCAATCTGAAAATGTCAGCACTGTGTGAAAAGTGGAGAATAAAATACATAATGCCAGGATAAAGACTCAGCATTTCTTATCTGTTAACTAAAGCTTTGAAATATTTCTTTGCCAGGCCAATTTGTGAGTTTATAACTATTAGCAGCAAACAAATAAATCAGTATTAGGGCCTGTCTACCCTGGAGCTCAATGTGGATTTCTGAAGCCTTGCTTAAAACACTGTGGGCACTTACACACATGCAGGAAGGCTGCTCCTACACACTGTAAATCCAGTGTGCTGCAGCAGACTCAATCAAGTCTGCTGGTGTGCAGAAATGAATGCACTCCTGCAGCCTCCAGCATTGTGTGTGTCGGTGTTTCCATGCTGAAAAATGGCGGCGGGGCACTTTGAACTAAAGCTCATAGACTGAGATTTAGTTCAAAGTGCCCTGCCACCATTTTTTCAGCATGGGGACACTGATGCACATAACACTTAGGCACTTTTAATTAGCAAAACTTGTTAGCCCTGCCTCCCAGAGCACGTCTATAAATGCCTTGTTTTTCCCATTGACTTTACTGGAGCGGTTGGCAGGAATACCCTTATTCCCATCCTACAGAATGTACCTGAGATATTTAAATTAGCACTTACAAAAGTTTTGTCACTGAAACTGAATTCTCTTCCTCTAACACCCACTTGTCACCTTCAGTAACTATTCACCCCTCATACACTTACTAAATTGCATTCATTTTAGTCCTGTTCTTTTAAAACTCAATTATAACAGTTATTCTGATACTTAAAGATGCAGATGAATTGCTAGATTTTCAAAAGCCTGATTTCTATTGATTTGACTATGGGGAAAAACCACACTGGATGTTTATCTTCATCCATAGGATCCTAAATCCTTTTGAAATGCTGAAAGAAACTCTTTAGCTCTTAAGTACATGTTGTCTTCATGCCACAAAAGATTAACAGTGATGAATTTTACATACATCTTTATCAACCCATATTTGAAATTCAAAGTGAGGTATTACCAAGCTCCATAGGCAGAAAAAACAAGTAAGAATTTGCTGGGCAAGATGCAACGTAAGTAGTATGGATTTTGTCAGATTATCTGGAGCATAAAAAGGATCTGCTTAGTTGTCCAGGGACAGAAGAGGGAAGTCAGAATTTGAATGCTAGGAGCATATTGCTTGAGCCAGGGGAAGTGCACAAGGCTTTATCATAGAGGGATGGGTGGGTTGTAATTTTTCTGTGCCCTTCATTAAGGCAAGACCGTATTCCGATGTTCTTTTTATGACACACAATTCTATATTTTCTTTTGTCAGTTTAATGAAAAAAAAAATCCTGCAACCCCAAAAACCCCTTTGTGGGGTACTGACACAGAATATCCTTTCAGCTGTAAGGCATCATTAGCCAATAGGTTTCTGTAGGAAACCCCATGATGAAATTCTTTGGCAGCATGAAGTTGTCTAAGAATTTAGTTCCAGTCTGCTAGCAGAAAGCTGTCTCCCACCGTGAGCCAGCTCCTGCCTGGTGTAAACACACCATGAATCATTGCTTGATTTTTCTCTTGGCATCAGCTGCTTTGCTTAGGTTCTCTTCCAAGTTTTGTGCAGCAGGCTGACCTCTATCCAAAACACTGTTTCTGTACCTTTTTAAAATCCAATAAAACATGACTGTGGCATTTATGGGAAACTGAAAGGCCAAATTACATGCAGTTATGAGATAGGAATACTTACTTATAAAAATCCAAAGCATCAAAGTGACAAGTTTATGTAGTATGCTGAAAAGATAAATAGGGCTTGGTGTCAAGATTAGCTCAGAAGAGAAATAACCAACATGTAAGGAAGGGTTCTGATAAACAGTTTATGTATCTAAATTGGCACTTCTTATTCTTCACCTTAAAATTTAAAGTCCCAGCTTTAAACAATGGAAGGCATTTTCCTCCTGTTATCCGTTACTTGAAACAACTCTGAAGTTTAAAGGGAATGATTGGGTTGCACTCCAACTCTCATTGAAGTCAGTAGTTATATTGACTTCAGTGGGAACTGGATCAAGCCCTCAGAGAAGAAAGTCAGCTTCATACCATAGATCCAAAGAAATATATTAGCGTAGCCCACAAGTATCAAGTACTATAAAGGTTAAATTGAAACCTTGCAGAATGTCGAAGAAAGCAACCTCTGTGGCATCAATATTGCTTGAATCATTTAAAACTCGACTGGAGAATATCCTGTAAGGAACAATTCTCCATTGGCAGGAGATTAACTACATGATCTAAGTCCTTTTCCATCATAGAAGCTGCTTGAGAGGATGTAAATGGGGTGGAAGAAATGGGAAGCCACTCTTGTTTAACAAGTGGAAAGAAGCCTGAAATGATAATACAGAACAATAACACACTGTGAGAAGTAAGGCTGTCCTCTGAGGTGCAACTTCCACTGACATCACTTTGGTCAAAGGGCTGTATGTTGCTTTAGAATCATGGAGAATGGGAAGATTTAAACAGAGCTGGCTTCTGCTGGCTAACTTTCTGCACATTGCCATAGCTCTAATGACTTTTCCAGTATAAAACAATAAAACTCCTCTCCCATCTGTGTTAAGCTACCAGAATTGGCATGCCATAATTTGTGCGAATTAATGGAGGATTTTAAAACTCAGCTTGCTTTCACCAGGTCCTCTTTAGACACTCCAAGAAGGCCTAGAATCTGTGAAGATTAAATTAGCTTTGTTTTGGACAAATTATAACTATAAATTTTAATAGACAGCAGTGCACTACCTGAAATAATAAAGACTTGTCTGTCTGTTGGTACGTTAAGAATGCATTCAACAGTATGCTTCCAGTAATAAAATACAGTACATAAGCTAGCTATTTCAGCATTTAGATTTCCTGCAAGTCAAGAGGGTAAATGGTTTCTAAGTATACGTGAAAAGTTTCCTTTTATGAACTGGCATTTAGATTGGTGTCACTTCTGTGGGATGTATCATTTTATAAATGTATCATGAAATTCAGAAGGTTTTCATACTTAGAGTAAGTGAAGTTTGTTCCCGCTTGGTCCCTTTCTGAAGACCAACAAGACGCATGATTCTTTCTACATATAATACTAGCTAACATTCAATCTCGCACTATTCCCACGATGAGATTTTTGAACTATTTAAACTCATGAATTAATGGATCACTTAAGATTCTGAACTATTAAAGCATCCTTTAATTTTTTTTATACTTAAACATGCATACCCAAATGCATAGCATGATATTTTATAATCTACTTCACCTATCACACCAAATATGATTCAGAGGCAATAGAACATCTTTGCTATATCCCATGCACATTTTTCTAATGCATTTGTATATACCTGTTAATATTTTGCTGTCTTTAGAAAAAAAAATGTACCTGCTGCTGCAGGTATTTTATGCAGTCTCACTCCCTACCACTTGCAACCCTCTAGAGCAAATCAGGCAGGGATTGTCTAAACAACAGCCTCATTCATGACAGGACACTGATTTAGTTTGATGATCAATCTCAGTAGGCAGAGGAGCCTGTTTAATAAGAACACTTCTCCTTCATTGTGTGATTCAAGATATTGTCACAGTGCACGAGAGGATGCAAGCGACCTTGCACAAATGCTTTCGTTTTGACACACTTTCACATGCTTGACTTTGCTACCTACAATATATTCCTTTTAACAGCTTCTTTTTTAAATAAATGTATCTTCTCAGGCATATGCACTAATTCTGTGGGTGCTCCAGGGCTCAAGCACCCACAAAAAAAAAATAGAAGGTGATCAGCACCCACAGAGCCATACTTGCAGATGTTAAAAAAAAAGAAATGTGTTTAACTGGAAGAAGCAGTATGTTATTTTAACCCAGCTCTGCAGCATCTGTATAGATGGTGGGGCTTTTTGGCACTTTTAGCTGAGGCTGATTCAATCAGCTATTAGATAAAAGTGCCAAAAAAAGCCCCACTAAAGTACCTGATCTTTACAGATGCAGAGCCAGGTTGAAGTAATGTGCTCCTTCTGGGCATGCGCTGGGCTTGGCGTGGGAATGGGCCAAGTTAAAAGTAAAGTGCCAGCTTTGGGTTTTTGTTTTTTTAATGTGTGGAAGTACCCACTGGCCAAAAACAAAGTCAGCACCCATGTTTCCCAGGGTTTCCTTTGATTAGGAAAAAAGCAGCAGCAAAAAATTTGAGCTGCAACTCTAAAGCCTTCCCAACAAGTTTCTTTTGCAAGAGCAGAACCCCAAACTTTCAGCACTGCATTTAAACTATAGAATTAAATATTTAGCTGCTTATTTGAGAAGCCATTTATTCTCTATGGACTGGATAGTAGGAAGATGTATAACACTGAAATCATGGGCTACCAATACAAAACAACCCTAGATAGCAAAGAAAAAAACAAAATTTGTGGCACATTGTCTTTGACAAGCAGCATGATGAAATACCTGACAGCTTGCTTAATACCTCAGTCTGTAATGAGGTCTTGCTTCCTAGTTGCAGTCATGAATTGGACAATCAGTCCATAGAAAAAAGGAGTCTGGGACCCATAGGGGTCTACATGGGATGCTTTACTGTGCATCAGATTAATCTAACGCACAGGAAATTGTCACTGTCTACACATGCACAGCAATTACTGCACAGTAGATTAATTTAAAGCACCGTTTGCTAGTACCCACAGATATAGATACTAGAAAATGGTGCTTTAAACTAATGCACCAAAGTGCATACGTAGATGCTGACCAGGACCAAATTGTTCCTGGTCTGCCTAGGCAGCAGGGGGCCACAGTGGATGTGTGTGTGTGTGGGGGGGGGAGCTGTGCTGGCTTGGCAGGTAGGTCCCTGCCAGCAACAGGGAGATTGGGACTGGCCTCAATTGTTTAAAAATACAGCAGCTAGCTATTTGGGACTGGCCTGGGGGTCAGGAGGAGCTGTCTGGGCAGTCATCTCCCTGCCAGCTGCAGGGATATCAGGGATGGCTCCAAGCCCTGGGAGACAGGGGGAGCTGTCTCAGCTCAGCGGACAGCTACTTGGTTGCCGCACACAGATTGGGGCCAGCCGTGATCTGCACAGGGCAGGAGAGAGGTGTCTCAGCTCAGCTTGGTGTAATATTTTTGGGAGATTTCACCATTCCTTGTATAGAAGGCTCTGTATGAAAAAGTCTTGAAAGTCTTCTTCTCACCTATTTTCCTATGACTTCCATAGCTTACTTCTGGTCTAACACACACTGAGTGCTTCTATACATGCGGTTAATGCTCCTGAATTTCCTTTGCAGAAAATTGTGGCACATGAAACTGCACTCCCGCTCACATGTGAATATGCTCCCAATGGGATCAATTCACTCCAGGGCTGCTTCTGCCCTGTGCTGCCCTCCCTGCAGCAGCCAGGGGAACCTTCAGGCTCCCCTGAGTGCTAGCTCAGGGCTGGCTGGGGGCACAGGGGCTGGTTCTGAGCTCCATGGGGCATGGGAGAGCTGTTCCAACAGTCGGGCAGCTGTTTTCCAGCCATGGGGAGTTTGGGTCAGGACCCAATCTCCACATGGCTGGGACACAGCAGTTGTGGCTGCCAGGAAAGCTTTCCCAGCCACGTGGGGATTAGGTCCTGACCTAATCTCCAAGTGGCTGGGATGCAGCAGTCCCAGCTGCTGGAACAGCTCTCCCAGCCACGTGGGGATTGGGACAGATCCCAGTCCTCAAGTGGTGGAGAGGCAGCTGCCCCTGCAGTCAGCACAGCTTCCTCCCGAATCAGGGCTTAGCCAGGCAGCAGTGGGCTCCCTGCTTCCTGGCTAACCAGGAGCAAATTGCTCTGTCAGTGTCTACACATTTGCTACTGCACAGTCGCATATAAGCCATTAATTTAGTACCTGTATTTCTTGGTACTAGCAAACAGCACATTAGCTGAATTTACTATATGGTAAGCCCTGTGCACATGTAGATGGTGATGCTTTACTGTGAGTTAGATTAGTCTAATGTGCAGTAAAGAGTCTTGTGTAGACATGCTCACTGACATTAGATCTGGTCTTCAGATCAGAGGCCAATATCAGGATCTGCCCAGTGCCTTCTATAGACCCAGTAGCATAGCTAAGGGAGGGTGAGTGGGACAGAAGCCCTGGATGCTGATTTAAAGGGGGTGCTAAAATGGAAACCCTTAGGATGTCCTGGGTAAGAATGCCTTGCTCCTACCCCTACTCTCCACAGGTTGACACCCCTTCCCTCTAGATTCTCTGGTGCCTCTGCCCAGGATATAAAAATTGCTAGTTAAGATCGTCTTCTCACTAAGGTAGTGGTCAGTTCTACCAGCTCCCAAACAACAGAGCTCACAGTCCTGACTTAGATCTTGACAAAGACACTGACACTACCAAATTTTAGGGCACATTAAAGGATAGCAGCCCTCCCCTCAGGTGAAAAGTTCCTGAGAACCAGGTGACTCATTATGATTGTACGCTAGTTTTGACCTTGGACCTGCTGGCCCTCGGATATTTGCAAATTCACCATCACCCATGCAGTTCTCCTTGGCTTTCTAAGAGAGGGTTGGGAATTGAAATGCTGAGGGCAAAAAACAAAGGCTGTAAAGGACTGGATACTATAGTGATAGGATGCTTTAAAAATTTGCACAGCATAGATCATCCTTTTATTGTATTATGTACTTCCACTCTTTAAATGGACTGGTGTAAAAAATTTCAGGTATGCTACATTCCCTAGACTTCAGGAGATTTTTTTCTTGGTAAGAGACTTTATGAAGCATACACTACAATGCAACTTTGTTCAACCAAAGCAAGGTCCCCAGGGTGGCACTGGATGAGAATTTTGGCTGCCTTTTCAGACCAGCAGACTACACTGGGACTGTGCTTCAACTTTAGCCAGCTCTCTGCATAATTTGTGGTTATTCCAGCCAGCTTTCCACTCAGCTCCACCATGAGGGTGGTAACCCAGGACACATGCTTAGCAAATCCAGCTAGTCTGGAGCCAGCTTCTTTTCCTGCTTGTCAATGGAAACCCACAAAAGAGCCTGTGCTGTCTTCAGGTCAGTCCTCCCATCTTTATATGGGCCATTTATCTGGAGGTTTTGCATGTCTTATGACATCTTTTGGACAGAAAGATTTGTATTGCGTGAGGAGCTATTTTGTATGCATTAGACCTTTTTCTTGGAGTACATTTAAATGCAAAACGTGTAGTCCCAGTGTTTTAAGTGTCATTGATCTGCTTAAGATTCTGTGCAGTTCAGTGTATTGCAGGGGTTTCTCTGGCCCAGTGAGATCAGACAGGGAGCAACAGGGGCAGCCAGTTTCATTGTACAAACAACAGCTACTTTGCCCGAATCTTCACAAAAAAAAAATTAAGCTGCAGTCAGACACCTAATAAAGATGATTTGGATAAGGAAGGGGACAAGCTGAAGGATACCATAACACACGTGACAGTCAGAGAGCTTTTGATGGGTCTGAATGAATTCAGGTCACCAGGGCCTGATCATCTTCAGCCCAGGGTACTGAAGGAACAGGCAGAGGAGAGCTCAGAGATCGTGGCAGTGCTACTTATGAAGTTGTGGGAGACAAGTGAAGTACCAGAGGACTGGAAAGCACCAACATAGTGCCCCTTTTTAGAAAAAGCAAAAAGACAGACCTGGGGAACCACAGACTGGTTAGTTTCATCTCAATACTAGGGAAGGCAGTGGAGCATATCCTAGGGAAATCCATTTGCAAGCATCTGGAGGAAGAAAGGCTCATCACACAAGCACTATTTGTTATTCAAAACAAATAATGTTAAACAAACTTCTCTCTTTCTTTGACAAAGTAACAACTTGGGTGGATAAAGGAAATGCTATGGATATAGTATATCTGGACTTCATCAAGGCCAAACATGTTGGAGAAATGTGGGCTGGACAAAACTACTATAAGCTGGATGGACAGCTGGCTCAGTAGCCACAAGCAACAGGTAATTATAAAGTGGATCCATATCAGAATGGCAGGACATTTCGAGTGGAGTCCCACAGGGGTCTGTCCTGGGTCTAGTGCTGTTCATTAGGTTTAATAATGATCTCAATGTTGTTAAAGAAAGCTTCTTGAACAAGTTTGCAGACAACACAAAACTAGGACATTGTGAACATATTGGAGGATGGGAATGCAATTCAGAATGATCTTGATAGATTGGAAAGCTGGGCTGAAGCTAACAGGATGAAGTTCAAATTGGACAAGTATAAGGGGCTATACCTCAGAACAACAACAACAAAAAAATACAAATACAAAATAGATGACTAACAAGGTGCTTGTCCTAGGAGTTGCCACAGCACCGCTAGATGGCTGTTTGGACCCAGCTTGGCTTTAATGGCATTCATGCCCATCTGGGGAACTCTCCCCTTTCTCACTCTGGGTTATGGTTTATATCCAAGCAAGGCTGTCCTAGGGACTCTCAAGTTAACCCACAAACTAGGGGCTGAGGCCTAACTAGGAAACTTGAGTACCTGTATTGCTTGTCAGGCTTGACCTTTCTGGCCTCAGCCCCTTTTTCTCTTGGCAGGGTCCTGTAGGCTGGGCTCACTGCACCAGCATGGCTTCCAAGTCCCGGCCTTATTCCAGCCTTCTGCAGGCCTTGTTTGCCCTGCTCTGGGCTCCAGGCTCCCACACTCTGCCCTGCTTTGGGCTTTCTACTTCCTTAAGATACCTTGACCCTGCCCCCATCAGGTCTCAAGGCAAGCACATGCCCCTAGGGCACTAATGGGACCTCCAAAAACCTCCCCTCACTGTCCCAACCCAAACCAGCAGTCAGAATTACAACCAAAAGATAAGCCCCCAGGCTACAACACAACTCTTTCTGGGAGAATGAACAACAGAAAAAGTGCACTGACATTTTATACATAGGAAACTGTTCTGCCCCCTTCAGGGTAGGTAAGCAAGTAGTGAGGGCAGCCCTCCCTGAGTACCAGCATAATCCTTGCTCTGGGTTATATCCCCCATAGGTTCACACAGCCTAGCTGGTAACACCCAAGCACTACAAGTCTGACAGACCTTCCTTAACAATTTCTTAGTGAGAAAATCCACCCCTACAGTTTGCAGGGCCTGTGTTTATATGGTTCCCTTGCCCCACCTCCTGCTGGTCACCTGTTTTCCAAAGCAGTTGCAGGTGATTCTTGATTTGGCTTGTTACAGGCAGCCTTGGGGTGGTTTCTTGCTGCTTGTCCTGCAGGATTTCTGTGTGAGTTCCCAGCTCCTGCTATTACTATCACTGCTGGATCTGGGAAGGTGAATGTTTGCTCAGGTCTTTTTCTTCCTTAACCTGTGTCTGGGCTTGCCTAGCAGTACTGCAGAAAAGGATCTGGGAGTTTTGATAGATCACAGATTCAGCATGATTATGCAGTGTGATGCAGCTGTACAAGAGGCAAATGAAGTTTTGGGATGCATCAATAGAAGCTTTAGGTCAAAGATACAGGAGATGATAGTACCTCTTTATTTGGCACTGGTTAGGCTTCTTCTGGAGTATTACGTACAGTTGTGAGCTCCATATTTTAAAAAGGACACAGAGAAGTTAGAGAGGGTCCAGATTTGGGCAACAAAAATGATAAAGGGTTTGGAAAGCAAGTCATACAAGGAGAGGCTGAAGGAGCTAGGTATGTTGTAGAAACAGCATCTAAGAGAGTATATGATAGCATTCTTTAAAATACTTGAAGGACTGTCTCTTCTTTATGGCATTCCTTCAAGTATTTGCTCTCTTGCTTCAGAGAGGAATACACAAACTACTGGCTTCAAGTTGCAGCAAAGTAAGCACAGATTGAATATTAGGAAACACTTTTTCACTGTTAGAACAGGGAGCCTGTGGAATTGACTGCCTAAGGAAGTCATTGAATCTCCATCATTGGAAGTGTTCAAGATGTGGTTGGATAGGCATTGGCCAGGGGTGATCCAGGCATAAATATGCCTACTTTCAACTACGTGCATTTTCTATGCTTCTGGGCTTTGCTGGCTGTCAAATCGGGGCGGGGTGGAATTTTTCTCCTCTTGCTGCTACATGTCACAATGCTTAAAGCTTTTTTTCTGATGCATTGGGTGTTGACTGAGGTTGACTGGTGTGTGCCAGGACTCCTGCTGGGACTTAAACCAGGAAGTTCCTAGCTGGAGGGTCATACCTGTCCACTCAGGGTCAGATTGATGACCATATCTGGCATCAGGAAGGAGTTTTACCCCATGGTCAAATTGGTATGGACTATGGGGGTTTTGCCATGCTCTCTAGCAGGGAGCATGGCCCTATTCCTGGGATCTCTTGAGCATATTTTTAACAACCTTGAAGCATAGGATGTAGGCTACTGTGGTTCCCCTGTCTTACATGTGGCAGATTAGGGTGTTAAGTCATGTGTTGTGTCAGGGTTGACTGTATAGTTTTGCAAAGAGGTTAGACAGTGGATTTGTATGTGATGGTCTGGCTAGGGAGGATTCTGCCTTAGGCAGAGAGTTGGACTAGATGTCCTCTCAGGGTCCCTTCCAGGCCTACTTCTCAATGATCTATGATTAACTGAGGCTCTTCAAGCGTATCACAATATGAAATAGCACAACCTGCTGCTGTTAATGCAGATATGCATAAATACACACACTCAATACTCAGAACATAACATATTTTAGAAATATTTCTATCATCTTTGTTTTGGGATATCTACATAATCTAACTAAAATTTTGCAAAAAATCTGATAGTCCTAGATGTACTAAGATGTACTTAAGTGTTTACATTAACATTTTAGGCTTTCAGCATGTGGGTCCTTGATTATTCAGTCCCATAAAAGATGCATTTAATTAATGGTCTGCTAGGAATTTTATACATGGGCTATTACTCTTCATAAACCAAAAGTAGTATGATTTTTGATAGCAGTTGAAAATAATTGCTGAAAATGTATCAGTCAAATTCTGCCTTACTTTTTCCATGTATTGTAAAATCCTCAGAGGTAGACAGAGGTGCTTGCATCATAGCTGGATAGTTCTGCAGAACAGCCAGCACCAAGATGCGTATTTCACA
The DNA here is from genome assembly GCF_052110815.1 of Crocodylus siamensis. Taxonomy (NCBI): domain Eukaryota; kingdom Metazoa; phylum Chordata; order Crocodylia; family Crocodylidae; genus Crocodylus; species Crocodylus siamensis. Next base: position 127,904,715 of record NC_143397.1, on the reverse strand, counting down.
GATGTGTCTTAACACAAAAGCAAACAATGTGATCCAAATGAGTTTCTCTGCTGCTGCTTGCAAAATATTAGAAATTCTGTATTACCTGGCAACTGGTATATTTTAAACATTGTGCTTAGGTTTAACTTATATTTGTTACCAAGTGTACAAAAGTTAGCTTTGTGTAAAAATCTGTATTTCAGTAAGGGTATCAAGATTTAATTCAAGGTTCATGACGCACCTAGTGCTTCTGGTATCTGTTTGCTATTCAATCAATGCTTGCCTTTATCCATTTAATCAGTTCTAGGATTTAAGGTCTAAGTATCTAAATCTTAAAAGAATTTTCACTCATAAAAATAAACCTAATAGCAGTGGTCTAAGGTTTGGCTGCTTGGATGTTTAGATTGAAGCCTGAGTTTGTGCTCAGCTTGTCAAAGACACGTGAAGATGCTGCTTCCCTAGCTACATTGTACCTTGTAGCCCATACCCAAGAGGTTCACATTTTAGTACTTTCTTTCTATGGGTGGTACTAAGATGGATCCTTGGTTCCCTAGGAAGTGGAGCCCCTAAAAATTGGTCTGAAGACTACGTGTCTCTTCTGAGCTAAGGTTTATTTCCTGGCAGCAGTGACAACCCCTTCTACACCTTGCAGGTATCACCAATTAATAGGTTAATTGTGCAATTGCCTTCATAGACATTAGGGGCTGTGAGGGACCTTGTGAGATCATCGAGTCCAGCCCCCCCTGACAGAAGCAGGAAGACTGCAGGGATCAAAGGATCCCAGCAAGACAAGCATCCAAGTGCCTTTTGAATGAGTTCAGAGTAGGTGCTTGCGACCACCTCTGGGGGGAGTCTGTTACAGACCTTGTAAAGAAGTTTTTCCTTATATCAAGTCTGAATCAGCCTTCTAGAAGTTTGTGGCCGTTAGACCTAGTTATCCCTTGGGGAGCCCTGGTGAACAACTGTTCTCCCAGATCCTGATGTACCCCCCCTTATATACTTATAGGCAGCCACCAAGTCCCCCCTGAGCCTTGTCTTTGCCAGGCTGAAGAGTCCCATGTCCCTCGCACTCTCCTCATAAGGCTTGCTCTCTTGGCCTTTGATCATATGGTTGGCTCCCCTCTGGACTCTCATGAGTTTATCCACATCCCACCTGAAGTGGGGGGCCCAAACTGGATGCAGTACTTTAGCTGTGGCTTCACTAAGGCCAAGTAGAGCGGGAGGATGATATCCCTGCTTTTGCTTGAGATGCATCGGTGCATGCATGCCAGAGTTTGGTTTGCTTTGCCAGCCACAGCATCATATTGGTGGCTCATGTTCATCTTATGGTCAATCAAGACCCCAAGTCTCTTTTGGTCGCAGTGCTAGTGAGTATAGCACTGCTGAACCTGTAAGTATGAGGTGGAGTACCCTGCATTTCTCTATGTTGAATGTCATCAGGTGTTGGTCCACCTACTTTGCTAGCATCCAGGTCAGCTTGTATCCTCAGCCTGTCTTGCAGTGTGACCACCTTCCCCCATAATTTAGTGTTGTCCATGAACTTTGCCAGTCTGCATCTGAGATACTGGCTACACAGGTAAAGTAGCTATCACACCATAAAAAGCTTCAACCAGCTATAAAGTTAGACCTTGAAAATATGTACTAGTTTTGTAGCTGCTTGTTATCAAGCTTTAATTTGCATGTGTAGCAGGGTCTCTCCTCTGGCTGGGAGCACTATGCCTAGCCACAGCTGAGAGTCCTGCAACAGAGGAGACTCTCAGCCTCAGCAGCTGCTGACTCTGGGTCTTGGCAGCACAGGGACCCAGGGCCCACAGCTGCAGATGCTGGGTGCCTGGACCCAGCTTGGTCTCAGCAGCTGGGGGGGCATGACTCCAGGGGTGTGTGAAACCCCCAGGGATGGGAGATTGCAGCTGCTGCGATCCCGCAGCCTTGAGAGCTTCATGTACCCCTGAGGCTGGAGATCACAGCAGATGTAATTCCTCAGCCCCCTCAACTCTCAGCCATGGGTGCTTGCCTCTTGCCAGTGCAGGGGGAGCCAAGGATTGGCACTAGGGACCACATGGGGCATGATAGGAGGCATGATTGTATGGATAATGCATTAGATCCCATTGCGACTTTACCTGCACGTGTAAGGGGGGTCACAGAGTCTGCAAAAAAGCTACAAAACAGAAGCAGGGAATTGCCGCTGATGGATCTCTTGTGGTTGAGGTTTGCAGTGTTCAAGCTACGTTTCTAAGACACTACAGAAGGTGTGAAATAGAAGGCAAGTGAACTTGACCTTGTGTCTAGAAGTTTGGCAGGTTTGGGGTGGCCTGCCAGCAAGGTTAAGTGTAGGAGTTTACAGTATGGACAATTGGTAAGTGTCAGCTTGAGGAGGACCTGAAGGTTGATCCTTACCATCAACATAGACCAAGCTTAAATATAGTAGTTGGGTACTATGCAAGCTTCCCTATTCTTCAGCTCTGAGAATGCACTACCTAACAAACTTTCCCTGAAAAGTTCTATGTTGGACTTGCCATCACCAGAAATTGGAAGTTATGACAATTTTTGCACATTTGAATAGCACGGTGGGAGTTTTTAAATCCAAAATGGAAACAATGATAACACTCCTTTTTCCTGTGATTAGATCTGGAGCAGCTGTTGGTCAAGTACAACCTATTTCCACCACTATGCTTACTGAAATGTATTGAGATGTATCCAAATGAATCAAATGTGAACACCTATAAAAGTCTATATCTACTGGTATTAGGATTCATAGATTTTCATAGATCGCATAGACATTAGGGCTGGAAGGGACCTTGGAAGATCATTGAGTCCAGACCCCCCATCCAAAGGGCAGGAAGTCAGCTGGGGTCATACGATCCCAGCAAGATAAGCATCCAATTTGCTCTTGAAGGTATTCAGAGTAGGTGCTTGAACCACCTCTGATGGCAAGCTGTTCCAGACCTTGGGGGCTCCGACAGTAAAGAAATTCTTCCTTATGTCCAGCCTGAAATGATCTCACAGTAGTTTATGACCGTTCAACCTTGTCATCCCTTGGGGCACTCTGCTTAACAAACGTTCCCCCAGATCCTGGTAGTCACCCCTGATAAACTTATAGGTGGCCATCAGATCACCCCTGAGCCTGCGCTTTTCCAAGCTAAAGAGCCCCATGGCTCTCAGCCTGTCGTCGTAAGGTCTGTGTTCCTGACCTCTGATCATGCGCGTGGCTTTTCTCTGGACTCTCTCAAGCTTCTCCACATCTTTTTTGAATTGCGGAGCCCAGAACTAGATGCAGGATGATGGAAAAGAGTCTGAAATTATTTTTAACCAGTAGAAAATTTTTCATTGGTCTGCATTTCCAGCTATTATTTTATTTTCTCTTTATTATTTCTCTGGCAGATTGGCCAAAAGATGTTGACAAAGCAGCAGAGTGTGAGCTAGACCTAAGCAATAAAACATTGTGATTTCTAATTTTTGAGGTACATGCAGGTTAGTGGAATACACAGCAACTAGTTGCTGAGTTAAGCAATCTAGGTAACTTGCAGAATGCATGGAGGGAGTTAGGGTCTTAAGAATGGGATCTGCAAAAGTCAGTGTGCTGAGCAGGGAGCCACCTAGACTAACCAGTGGGAAACACTGAGGAGATAGACTGGAGTACTTACTTCTGGGCTACAGAGGGGTACCTCCATCCATTTGAGCTTCTCAATTACAAGCTCTGTCCAGGAGTTAAAGGCCTAAGCCAGTCCCTTTTCATAAAACATGAGCTGCAGGACAAGGATAGGAGCAGAAATTGGAATCTAGGTCTCCCTTTTCATAGTGAGTTGAGAAAATTATTTTCACTGTCTCAATAAATATTTAATTGTTATATGAAAACTGAAGCAACTTCAAAAGGAGGGACTCGAAGAGTTCCCCATTCCAGAACTCACTGTAACCTTATCATTAGTACTCTGCCCCTGGATGTGGGCAATGTGAATTCAAAACCTCTCAGGCAGAGGGAAAACTTAGCTTGGGTCTCTTATGCCTCAGCTAAGAGCTAGTGCTCTCTTTTTATTAAAAAGGGACTTTATCACATCTTTTCCTTGATGTCTTTTGTGATGATGTGGGGTTTCATCTACTAGGAGAGGCCCCACAGGCAAAACAGGCAGAGAAATTTTGATTAGCTCCTCACTGGACATATCTGCATGTACATTTACTGCGCAATAAGCACAGCTTCTACGCTGGTGTCTACACGTACAGATGTTACAGTTCAGTAATGCTGTGTGTGGACTGACTTGGGACTAAAGATAGTCCCAAGTCAGTCTATGCAAACAGGGTTACTGTGCAGTAAGGCATCTATACATGCCTTACTGAGCAGTAACTACTCAGGCCAAGTCGGTGTAAGTTGCCATAGTTATGGTGCAGTATGGGCATGCACATGTCATACTGTGCTCATACTGCACAGTCATTTTTGGTTACTGTGCAGTAACCTAAGTTACCGCACGTTAGCAGTGCATGTGTAGACACGCCCACTGTTGCATAAAAATAGGGCTCACTGAAGTACAATTCTTATAGTAACAATAGATGAAGAGATGTTAGAGGCCATAGGAATGGTTTTATCTATTTTATTTAGCAATGGTTTCAAGCTGAAGTTTCAAGTTTGTTTCTGAATAGATTGATACAGTTTTTTACATGGAGGTATTTCCTTTCTTCATAAAGATATTTGAGTCAGTGCTGGCTTTAGCTATAGCCCATGTAACTTATACAGTGAATCCAATTTTGCTGAAAAATGATATACAGTTTTGTAGCCAAATTGTCAGTAGACTTGTGAATCACCTTGCATTCAGCATGAAAAATTGCTATTTCATTCTGCTGTTTGGGTGGTCAAATCCAGACACCCAGAACCTCCAGTTTAAGGCTTTTTTAATGGAATTCATGAATACTATTTTTATAGTATTTCCCAGACTGTCATAACTGCTGGCAACTTTAATCTACATTTTTTCCATTACACTTCACTTGTTAGATTTTTAATATCTAAAACATTCTTTGCAACTACTTGGGTAACAACTTCAATTATAGAAATGAAGAAGCAGACATAAATTATGGATGGGATTTTAAAAACAGGTCAGTGTTGACTTTCTTCTGCTGTCCTTGAAGTGACTGGAAAGGTCCTATTGGCTTCAATGGGAGGGGAGTTAGACCCACACATAGTATATGTATCCCCCCCAGGATATTTTACTGCAAATGCCTAAATATTCTTTAGCTATCAACATGGTGTACATTGGTAGCTGAGAGTTTAAATTTCTGAGTCTTGTAATTTAGTGCAGTGACAGTCACCCTTTTTCTTGCATAGACTTTGAATTATGTGTAATCATGAAGCCAGTTTTGTTAATGAGCAGGTTGCCTACTAAGAAAATCTTTGACTCATTCTTAAATACAGTAAATTTGAATGTGGTGTGTTGACAATCTGAAAGTCTAATTTTTAATGGAAAAAACAAGTACAGCAATCATTTACTGAAGGAACTATGGCATTCTAAAGGGGTCACAGTGAGTCTCAGGTGTCTGGTAGCATGCTCTGTGTACCACAAGCTTGGAAGCACGGGTTGGATGTATTCCAAGAATGAGGTTGTACTGGCTCTAGCCTTCAGTAGGTCCCTGAACACTCAAAGGTTCCCAACATCTAATGAAATTATTTCAGGAGGGCTGCCAGAAAATGGAAGGTGCAGATACCTTGGGCACACAATGCTGCTATTTATCAATTGTATGACTGACTGCAGCAACTAGGATCCCCAGCAATGAACCAGAGCCCTATTCTGCTAGGCGCTGTACAGACATAGAACAGAAAGACAGCCCCACTCTCAAAGCATTTTTTAATATTTCAAGCGAAGGCCAACCTAACTAGGCTTTAGTCCAACACTCCCTACCTAGGCAGTCCAGTCAGGCATGAAGAGTGGTGTGAAGCTCTCTTGTGTCACCACAGGGAAAATTATGATTGACAAGGGTCAGGGAAGGGTGCAGCCTGCATAGTACCCAAGATGCCAGGATGCTACTGTGGTGGGCCAGGATGGCCATAAGAGTGGAGAAGGCAAGCGACATTTTGTCCTACGCTTAAGGATGGAACAATCCCATGCATCAGTACATGCTGGGGGCTGACTGGCTGGGCAGCAGCTCTGCAGGAAAGGACCTGGGGGTTACAGTGGACAAGAAGCTGCATATGAGCCAACAGTGTGCCTTGTTGCAAAGAAGGCTAATGGCATACTGGGCTGCATTGGTAGATGTGTTGCCAGTAGGTCAAGGGAAGTGATTATTCCCCTCTGTTCAGCACTGGTGAGGCCACATCTGGAGTACTGTGTTCAGTTTTGGGCCTCCCATTATAGAAAGGATGTGGACAAATTTGGAGAGAGGCCAGCAGAGAGCAACAAAAATGGTGAGGGGGCTCGGGGACATGACTTATGAGGAAAGAGTGGGGGAACTGGGCTTATTTAGTCTGCAGAAGAGGAGACTGAGAGGGTATTTAATAGCAGCCTTCAGCTACCTTAAGTGGGGTTTGAAAGAGAATGGAGCTAGACAGTTCTCAGTGGTGGCAGATGATGGAACAAGGAGCAACAGTCTTGAGTTACAGCAAGGGAAGTTTAGGTTAGATTTTAAGAAGAATTTTCTCACTATGAGGGTAGTAAAACAGTGATGATCTAGCTGTGGATGGTCCTGCTTTGAGTAGGGGGTTGGACTAGATGACCTCCTGAGGTCCCTTCCAACCCTAGCTGTCTATGATTCTATCATTCTATGATTTTGCAATGAAGACAGTTGATGGGCAGCAGAAAGGCTGAGCTACAGTGACAGAAGGAGAGGGAGTGTTGCTCTAAAACAAAGGCAAGAGGGTGGTTATAGACTACCTGGTAGACTCTGAGTCAATCAGTAGGCAGAGGAAAGAAGGGTTAGAAAGGAGTAGTTGGAACTGTATGGACTTTTGCTTTGAGTCCTGGAGAGAAGAGTCAAGGCAGGCAATTACTGTGAGAAGCAGACAGTAGTTTTGAGCAAGCCACTGTCAGAGAGAAATAAGCTTATTTTGCAAGTCTTTGTTAGTCATGTGACATGAGATTTCAAGTCACCTTTCCTAACTCCAAGGTAGCCATGTGTGGCAGAAGGTAAAAAAAAGTAACAGTATCAGTGAAGTCTCCTCTATTCCATGTTTGTGTTCGTCTTTCCCCACAATCAGCTGCCTACCACTCAACCTAACCTTCCCTCCTTTTCTTTGTATCCTTTGGCACTCTCCTGACATGTGGCTATCCCTTCCTTTACCCCTGCTCAAAGTATTATAGAACGTTTTGGCTGGATCCATACATGCAGTCATGTGTGGTTTGTGGTGCTGCACCAAAAACAGCACATCTTTCACATTCAGCTCTGTGTGGTGCTACTAATTTGCAGCACCAGGGCAAAATTTGCTACCAAAATTGCCTGGTAGCAAACCCTGCCCCTGAAAAAGTGGTTCAAAGTATGCCAACGTGGCATGTGCTGGGACAAACCCGGAGATGGGGAAGCAGACAGCCGCAGACAGCTTTGCGGCTGGCTGTGATACATGGAGTGTCTGTGCTGAGACACACTGTATCTCAGCCTTGGGCTGCCTGCTCCTCTGTGTCTGCTCCCTGGATGGCTGGGGCACAGGGTGTCTCAGCACAGGGGCTGCCTTCCAGCTAGCTCCTCACTGAGGCATCCTGTGTCCCAGCCAGCCCCACTCCTGCAGCACATGAAGCAGCATGGCAATGTCTCCTGCTGCAAACTGCACAGGCAGGGGCCAGCACTGCAACCCAAAGTAGCGACACTAATTTGTGCCACTACTGTTTTTGCTGCTACAAGTGCACACCCCTGCTCATGTGGATTCAGCCTTTGGGTGTATATTGAACAAGACAGTGCCCTCTAACTAGATCCTCCTTCTTCAGCTCAGTCAACATGGAGAGAAGATACCCAATAACCAGGCATTGGCATCTGCTGCCAGGCACCAGACTCACTGCAATACTTGCAAACACCCAGAATGAACTACAGATGCAGGTTGGTCTGTCACTAATGAGACTTATCTCCTTTTCTCCTGCAGATATTATCCGCTGCACTGGCATAAACCTGCCTACAAACCATTCCATGAACTGTTCCCACTCCTTTTGGTACTTGTAGGGCCATTCCCTACTTTTTTGCCACACTGTAATACTGTGGTGTACATAACTCAGGTCAAGGAATCATAAAGTAGGAAACATTCTGAAGTTGGCATTTTTCACTGGTGATAGCAAACCACTGGCCCAGACAAAGCTTTCATTGCTTCAGGCCAGACTGAAAGTGATAATTCAACCTCTTAATGAATTCATGACTTGCATGTGCTGACATGTCACCAGCTGCATGGCCTGTGTGTCACAATCTAAACTTAAAAGGCTGTACTCCAAGAGAAGTTTTCACACATCAGAAGAGCACACAGCTTTCAGACAGACAAATAGCAGTACAGTGACTCAAGAAAACTGAAAAATGTGGTGACAACTCTCTCTATTTAAAACATTTGCATGAATAGGGACACTTGGTAAAGTTTATTTGGATTAATTCTTAATGGGTATAAATTAAACTGCTTTTAAATCTGGAATGGTGAGTTCTATATAGAATACAAAAGGTCTTAATTTGTTTTAACTTGCTTCACTTAAGCACTTCATAGGTGGAAAGAGATCTGGTCCAAGGTTTTGTTATAACCATGTGTGTGCCTGGTGGTACTACTTATATTAAGCTTACTCAACACTTCCCACTATAGGACCCCAGTTTCAGTTGTTGTATCTTTGTTAAATGTTAACCTTTTGGGTTATTTATTTGATATTTGACATGATACTTGATTATCTGTGGCTGAGGATTTGTATACATAGATATCTCTATCTCTATCTAGAGAGAGATGTCTCTCTCCATCTATCTAGCTATACAGTAGAACCCAGATTATTCATATCTTAATTTGCAGCAGGTTGCCAAATTAAAAATGAGCTATTCAGTTGCTTGCTGCAGCTTTTACTTCAAAGGTTGCTACATCTTTCAGCCTCGGCTCATCACAGGTCCCATGCAAAGTGTTGCCCTGTGAAATAAAAACCATAGCAAATAATGGGAGCATCTCAGTAGTTTTGTGCAGTGGTTTGCTACACTTCTGTCTACCCCTGGTTAGCTCACAAAGCCTTGTCTTTGCAGAGGGATAAGGAATCTGCAAAGCATCTAGGTCCTCCCGTGTATGTGTTTGGCAAAAAAGGCTTTGTTGCTTCTGAGAATGAAATTAGGAAAAATATATTGTCTTGCCGAATTTAAATTCTGTCCACATTTTCTTTGAGAAGCTCTAGTGTCTTGTGATAGAGTTTTGTCCATTTTCTCTTGTCCTTGAACTTGTGGGTACTCAGACCCTTAAAAGTCAGCAGCAACCTAGGTTCATAACTAGCAGATAAACGCAGGGCCTACTGGGTATTTGAACTATCCCAAGAATACTGGGGTATATCAAGGGACTGAGGAATCAGATCAATAGACAGACTGACTAGATCACAGAGTCATAGAAAAGTAAGGCTGAAAAGGATCTCATGAGGTCATTTAATCCAGTGCCTCTCAAGGAAGGATCATCCCCTAACTAAATCATTCCAGTCAAGTATCTAACCTACTTTTGAAAAAAATCCAGGAATGGAGTTTCCACAGCCTTTTTCAGTAGCCTGTTTAATGCTTAACCACCCTCATAGTCAGAAAGCTCTTCCTAATCTCCAACCAAAATTTCCTCTGCTGTAGTTTGAGGCCATTGTTCCTTCCAGTTCTATCTCTTGTGGACGCAAACAATAGTCTATCCCCATTTTCTTTATAATTGCCCTTCAGGTATTTGAAGATAGTTAACAAATTCCCTCTTAATCCTCTCTTCTCCAGACTAAATAATTTTAGTTCTTTCAGCCTTTGCTCATTAGTTTTTTTTATCCATGCCCCTAATCATGTTTGTTTCTCTCCACTATGTAGATCCTTTTTGAAGTTTGGGACCCAAAACTGGATGCAGTACTACTGCTAAGGCCTTGACAGCATTGAATAGGGTGGAAGAATCACTTCCCTTGATTTGCGAGTTACACTCCTGTTAGTACAATCTAGCATTCTGTTGAAATTTTTTTGGAACAAGAGCAATACTGTTGGCTCATATTTAGCTAATGGTTTATTGTAACCCCCAAGGTACTTCTTTGCAGTACTGCAGCCTATCCAATCTTTCTCCAGTCTGTAATTGTATATGCAGTTATTCTGTCCCATATGTAGGACCTTACACTTGTCCTTGTTGAATTTCTTCTGACTGATTTTGGATAATTTCTCCAATTTTTACAGGTCCTTCTGGATCCTAGCCCTAGCTTCCAGAGCATCTGCAACTCCACATAACTTGGTGTCATCTGCAAATTTTTTACATGCACTCAATCCCATTGTCCAGATCACTAATGAAAATATTAAACAATCCTGGACCAAGAACAAACCCTTGGGGAACCCTACTTTTTACCTCCTCCCAACAAGACATTGAGCCACCCCTTGAGTATGATGACCTTACCAGTTATGTATCCACCTTATGTTATGTATTCATCTAACCTACATTTCCTTATCTTATTAATGAGAATATCTTAGGATATAGTGTCAAAATCCTCTCTAAAATCAAGGTACATCACATCCGCTGCCCTTCCTCCATTCACAGAGCCTGTCACCTTTTCATAGAAGGAGACCAAGTTGGTCAGGCGTGACTTCCTTTTGGTGAATCTGTGTTGGATTTTTTTTGATCATCTTGTTCTCCTCGAGGTGCTTCATAATAGATTCCTTGATGACTTGCTCCATTATCTTTATCAAAGTTAGACTGACTGGTCTGTAATTCTCCAGATCCTCCTCCCCATTCTTAAAGATGGGCACTACATTTACCCTTATCTAGTCATCCAAAACCTTACCTGAGCTCCATGAATTTTCAAAGATGATAGCCGATGGCTCTGATACCTCAGCTAATTCCTTCAGTGCTCTAGGTGTTTCGTATCTGGCTCTGCTGACCTGAATGCACCTATCTTCTCTAAGTAGTAGTCGATTAGTAGTAAGTACAGTAGTTCTTCCACTAGTCTAGGCTGTTTGCCTCATTGTCTGTCTTTCTCGCCAGCTGTACTTGTCATCTGATAGCTGACTTTATAAGCAATGACTGAAGTAAAAAAGGCATTAAATACTCTGTATCATCTATAACTAGTATGGCTTTTGCATTCAGAAAGAGACCTGTGCTGTCTTTAGTCTCCTTTTACTTCTGACATACCTCTAGGATCCTTTTTTATTGACTTTTATGTCTGTAACCCTTCTGCCAGGCACTGGATGGCAGTAACAAGAGCCAGGTTCAAAGGTAGGGGTGTAACTCCAACTTTCTAATTCTTGCTCAAGCCCTCACCCAGAAACGTGAGAAAATAAATTTTAACTTGGTGTTTTAACATGAGCAAACTTCCCCACTTGCAAGCAACTTTCAACTAAAACAGCCTTTGTTACAGGGGGAAAGGGAAAAAAAACCACACAACCTTAAGGAAAACCTTAACTATTAAATATTAAATGAAATCCCAAACAGTTGATAGTCTCAATCACTGGGGGTGGATCCAGGATTTCTCAAAGGGAGCTGCGGGAGCAGCATCCCACACTGCAGGGGTGGCTGCACCCCCTTGCTTCTAGCCTCTTCCCTCTGCAATGGTGCAAGCACCATGGGAGCCTCTGGGGAGTTTTTTAAATCCCTAAAGCAGGTGAAATTCTGTCCTCCCTTCCCCTTGGTACTATGGTGATCACCTTTTCAGACTGTAAAAGTGGGACCCCGAGTGTCCTCGCTCTGCCCTCCTATGCCAGGCCCTGCCCTCTGGAGGCCCTGGGAGAAAGGCAGCAGGGTGGGGAGCCCCAAGCCCACAGTGGGCAGCCCACATTTGTCCCTACCCCACACACAAATCAAGGGGGGAATGTGCTCCCCCATGACCCTCTCCTTGGGAGTGCATTCAGTGGTGGGGAGCCAGCTCCACCCCCAGATGAGCCATCTGTGGCTCCATCCTGTTCCCTGGCCAGGCCCTGCAACGATGCATTCCCATCCCAGCCTCAAACCTCAGGCCCTGGGCTCTGTCCCAGCTGAGCAGCACCCCTAGCCCCAGCCCTGACCAGGAACCATGCCGCACTGCCTGCCTTGCTGTGGGAGTCTCAACCTGTTCTCCCCACCCCCTCCCATTGCCTATGCCCCCTCCCCCCAGAAACATACCTGCAGGGGAGCTGCTGTCCACTGCTGCCTAATGCCTAGCTGTAGTGTTGGCCATGTGCATGTGTGCAGATGTGCACATGCATGTTGCACCCCCTGTATCCTGCTCCCCCTCCCCCAAGTCCCAATCAGTGAATGGAAAGCCCAGATCCCTGCACATGATACTGGGATGATAATTTCTATGCTTTGGGTAATCTGGGACAAATACTGTCTTAGAGTCATTCAGCCTGGGGGGGGTTGGGACCAGGACTTGATCTTTACATTTCGGGACTGTCCTGCCCAATTGGGGATGGGTGGCTTGGGTTCTGGCTGGCCTGGCCTTTCTACTCAGAGGCACATATCCTCCCCTACATGTCCTGCCATCCTGGGGGAAGGGGGAAACCCCAGAGCCGTTTGTGCTCATCCCAGCTGTTGTGTATTGAGTGTTTTTTGTGCATGTGTGTGTATATGTATGTATATATATAGATAATAAATCTCCCATCAGCAGAGAGCACTGCCTGGACTGCATTATCTTGTGTTGCTGTTCTGTTTTAGGGTTAAAAGGTAGTTAGTAGTTGTTAATAAAGGTGGTTCTCCTGTTTTTCCCTGTGTGATCTCTCTAGGACAAGGACCCCACAGATGCACAATACCAGACAGTAGGGTATTCTGCAGAATATTGTATGCCACGCTTTTAAAATGTAAAGGCAGGACACATACCCATCTCTTCCCTGCCTCCCCTACTCACTTCTGCTGGTGGTATGGCCAAAGCAGAGCCAAGCAGAGCGGGGTAGGATGTGGGCTGCATACTGAGGGCTTGTGGTTCCCCACCCTACGGTCCTTCCTCTGGGAGCCCTGCACCAGCAGTAGCAGACAGCACAACTCCATGTCACAGTGGCAATGCATAGGGGCTGCATGCGAGTGCACGTGCACTCCCTGAGTGTGGTGGTGCATCCCCTACAAAAAGGCACCACTTGCCCCCTCCCCCCACCCCTGCCACCACCGCTGGTGTCTGTGGGTGGTCACTGACCCCGGTTGGTGCTCACCAGCCCCCACCTTCCGCTGCCAGCAGTGCCGGCAGTGTATATGGGAGCTCCTGCTTACTGCTGCATGTCCCAGTCACTGTGGCCATGCATCATCCATGCCATGCCACCACCCTCGGGTGGGCAGGAGGCCAGAGTGGAGCTCCCAGGGAAAGGGCAGGGAGTCCCAAGCCCCCAGCCCACATCCACCCCATGCACAAATCTGGGGGCTCCCTGGGGAAGGGCAGCAAGGCAGGGATCCCAAGGCCACAGTGGGCAGCCTGCATCTGCCCCTGTCCCATGCACAAATCTGGGGCCACCTACTCTCTTCCCTGGGAATATGCATAGTGGCAGGGAACTGTGCCCCACCCCCCCTCTTCCTGGACAAGCTGCCTGTGGCTCTGTCCCACTCTACACCCCAGCCCAGACCCTATGCACCACCCTGGCTGGGTAGCACCCTCAGACCTAACCCCTGCCCCACTCCCTTCCTCGCTATGGGGACCTCAATCTTCATCCCCACTTCTCCTATGCCCCTGCCCCTCCATACATTTTCCTTCAGGGAGCTGTTCTCTTGCTGCCTGGCTGTATTCCTGGCTACATGCATGTGTGCAGGCACACATGTGCATGTGGCACCCCCTGCATCCTGCTCCCCACCGCTCTAAGCAGCCCGTGCTATCTCAACCTCCCACTCAAACTTCTCTGGTTGTGGAGTCGCTGGCTCCTGTGTGGCTTGGGTTCTGGCTGGCCTGGCCTATCTGTCTAGGCAAGCATCACCTTGTTCACATTGCTATCACCTCCTGGGCTCAAACCAAGCCATAACCAGGCAGGCCGTTTACTCACCAGCACTCAAAAAGTCTCTTGCCAGGAAAACAAAGCTCCCTGCCCCTCTCCCAAGCTCAAACTCCCCTGTTTTCTGTCCTGTTGCTGGTTTCTATCAAGGGAGTGGGGAACTAAACCAGTAGACAGCCTATTTACACAGCTTACTTATGTTTCACTTCCTGATGAAACCAAATTCAGAAGGCAAATATTATTATCTCAGTTATTGATGACATTGTACATAGAGTGGGAAAATTTATCTGCAGAATGAAAAATAAATTTAGCCAGTTCTTTTTAATTATTTGTACAAGTTATTTATAATTAAAGTAAATTTTGTTCCCAAACTCATCATTTCCAGTGGGATTGTTTTGGAATAAATCACACTTGTTTACATGATCAAATGTTTACTGTTAGTTAGCAATGTAATTTTTCAAGTTAATAAAGAATAGTTGACATGGTTTGAAGGTTTGAGATAATGTTTCACTGTTTTTTAAAAGATTACATTGCCTGGCTGTATTGCATTTCTTCAAAGTACAGTAAGCATTATGATGTTCCAGATGCCATTTTAAAGATGTTTTGAATAAAATTGAAATGGAAAATAAATCTTTACTTACCAAGAGACAGAAAAATTAACTGCAAAAGCCAGTAACAAAAATCCTTCAAAATTCTCTATGTTTCAGTTCCTAATGCTAATGTAGCAGTGAGATAAGTTTCTGTCCTATGTTCCTAAGTGCTGTAGAAGTAACTAGTAATAGAAATGCATAGGAAACTGGGAAATATCTATACTTTTTTCTGAATGTGGTGCAGGCCTCTGTGTATTTGGGCATGAATGTTATTTGCTATGGTGTTGAAATAGAGGGGGGATGGAAATGGAGGAACCAGCAAGGTAAATACTGGCAGAAAAACTGGGATAAGAATGACTGGGTCATCAAGGGTGAAGAAACTACTTGTATAGCTCCCATTCATGTTAAAATGATTTGTTCTTCCCTAGGCCAAACCTGTGATCAGAAACCTCTAACACCTTAGAAAAGGAAGAGGGGGTCGTTGAGCCGGGAGAGGCTACGTAATATGTCAGTAAAAAACATGACAGGCCAAGAAGCCTCACTCAGAGGCAAGGAACCTGAAGAAGGTACATGAACCTGCATGAGATAAGGAACGGAGAAGTCAGGACGAGCCTGCTTTTTACCTTTTGAGGTAAATAATAAATTCTGCTCTATTTTTACGTTGATTCTGAGTTACTTTAATCAGCTCCTTCAGGGTCTAAATGCTGGTTGGTCTGGTTGAATTAGTCATGGGCAGCCCCCCCCCCCCCCCCCCGGGGCCATAACCCAGGTTCTGTTCTAAGAGTGGGAGAATCCTGAATTCCTGCTCAGGAAAAATAAAGACCCAACCCCTGACACAGACAGGAGTCTACTGGGTGAGTCCTGAAGAGGAGGACGGTGATGGTTGATATGATATCACATACAATTACTTTCTCCAATTCCACATGAAAATCTCTTAAACTTAATTTAAAAGGAATTAAAGAGTTTTTTTAGTGAAATCTCTACTCTTTCAATCAATGTAAAAACCTGAAAAAGAAGAAAAGAAATGCTAAGTTATGCATGTAAATACATGTATATAGGCACCCTTTCTAATCTGTTGTGGTCTTTCTGAGTTCTTTACAGCACCAAAATTGCTCTGTTATTTTTCTGTAGTCAAAAAAACAAGTCAAAACCAAAACCTGTCATTTTCCTGGTGTTGTCTCAACTGTAACAAGGGTTGCCATGAATCAAAAAAAAAGTTGAGAACCACTGACCTAACTGTACCACTTAAAATATTCATCAGAGCTTCAGCAACATAATAAATACTTTGTGTTGACATGTAGAGAGAGGTAGCTGGACATGTTAATTTTATGTTAGGCAGAAGGCAGAGCAGATTGGCACCTTAGAAACTAACTGGTTCAGAGAGGCATAAGCTTTCATATACAAAAGCTTTTTCCCCCAAGGCATGGTGCTCGGGCCCGCACTGTTCAACATCTTCATCAGTGACTTGGACGAGGGGGTAAAAAGCACCCTGTTCAAATTCGCAGATGACACTAAGATGTGGGGGGATGTGGGCACGCTAGAAGGGAGGAATAGGCTGCAGTCAAACCTAGACAGGTTACAGGGGTGGGTGGATGAGAATAGGATGGGATTCAACACTGACAAGTGCAAGGTGATACACTTGGGGAGGAAGAACCAGCACCGTACCTACAGGCTGGGGAACTCCCCTCTTGTCAGTGCAGAGGCAGAAAAGGATCTTGGAGTCATCACTGATGCCAAGATGAACATGGGCCGGCAGTGTGGGGATGCAGTCAGGAAGGCCAACCGTACCTTGTCATGCATTCACAGATGCATCTCAGGCAGGTCCAAGGAGGTGATCCTCCCCCTCTATGCGACACTGCTCAAGCTGCAGCTGGAGTACTGCGTCCAGTTCTGGGCGCCACACTTCAGGAGGGATATGGACAATATGGAGAGGGTCCAGAGGAGGGCCACCTGCATGAACAGGGGGCAGCAGGGCAAGCCCTACAAGGAGAGGCTACGGGACCTGAACCTGTTCAGCCTCCACAAGAGAAGGCTGAGGGGGGATCTAGTGGCCTGTTACAAACTAGTCAGGGGAGACCAGCAGGTACTGGGGGAATCACTGTTCCCCTGAGCACTACCAGGAGTGATGAGAAATAACAGTCACAAGCTGGCAGAGGGTAGATTCAGACTAGACATCAGGAGGTGCTACTTCACTGTCAGGGCCACTAGGATCTGGAACCAACTTCCAAGAGAAGTGGTGCTGTCTCCTACCCTGGGAGTCTTTAAGAGGAGGCTGGATGTACACCTTGCTGAGGTCGTTTGGCCCCAGTACTCTGTCCTGCCTATGGCAGGGGGTCGGGCATGGTGATCTGCTCAGGTCCCTTCCGACCCTAGCAACTATGAAACAACAGCTTCTGACAAAGTCGGCTGTCATCCACAAAAGCTTATGCCTCTTTGAACTGCCTTCTCTCATAATTGACATATTGACACAAGATAAGTGTGCAGTGTGTTAATATTGTGTTGAAGGGGATATTCAAGACTCACCATGAGTTCTTTAGTGTGATGAAGCAAAGTCTACATATGTCCTATACCTAGCACTATGTTAATACTACTCATAATATCCTGGAGTTCCCAGGATGAGACTCTGTTTTCTCTCTTGGTTAGGAAAAAGAACCAATTGTGGACCACATGCAATGCAATGAAATGTATGAAAGGCCCCAAGTCACCTAAGTGGCCAGGAAATTTTCCATTGCCTTTTTCCCTAATGTTAAACCTAGATTTTTCCAAGATGGGTTCTGTTTGTTCATACATAAGGGCCAAGAATGTCTGCACAAAAATACTCTAAATTGGATATACTTATGTATTTTTTTCAATTAATAAAATGAGGATATTATGTAGTAATGACAGTGAGGTGATGGTGGCATCCAACTGAACCATAAGGACAAGATGGAGATGGGTTAATACAGCCATATGGAAAAGCAGTGTTGCTTTACTTTCACAGCTGCCTGAGATGCTCTAACACAGAGAAAAAAATATCAGAGCCAAACCTCAATATGCCTGATGCTCAAAACAAAGATACTGCTTGTTCCCTTTTGGTCAAGGATATATTTACTTTCTAAAATGGCTGTAGGAAGCTGTGAATGATGTATGAAGGAAAACTCCTTGCCGAAGTGCACTGTTTGCTGTATTATCTACTATACATAGCCAAGAAAAGCATGCAAAACAGCAATTAAAATATTTGCTTTTAAGCACGCTTCTCCTTCCTTCCTTCAGATGGCTCCACTTCCCACAAACTTCTAGAAGAGTATCTTCCCTTGGTAATACTTTGATATACAAAATATTATTTACAGCTTTATTTTTCAATTTGAGTTTTATTTATATTGTTTTTGCTGGACACCAGATGGATAGAAAGGATTTTACATTGTGCAGATAAACTTTAAGTCAGAGAAAAGAATAACTATTGAGCAGAAGACGTTTACTGACACAAACTCTTTGGCTGTCAACTCTCATCTGATCAAGTAGACTGCCACCTATAAAAGTTTTGCTTTTGTGAATGAGTTAGTCTCTAATGTGCCACTCTGCCCTGCCTTCTCATGGTTAGTGTTAAGCTAATATATAGAAATACATTTTGGCCTATTTTTGTCTAGGTTTTTTAGTTGAACATATAAAATGTATTAAAATAGACCGTTTAAATGTGAAGTATTAAGATAATTAACAAGAATATTTTAAAAATACGATAGAATGGAACAAAATATAAAATCAGCAAACTGAGCAGACTCAAAATTAGCAGGTAAATTCAATAAACAAGAAACTGTCTCATTCTGTTTATGTGCCCAACATTACTTAAAATATGAATATTTACATCATAAAGCAAAGGCTTGCTCAGAAGGGAATATAAACCTTTATATTTACAAATGTGGATGTTCCCTAGTGCCTATTTACTGCATTTGCCTTGAATATATGTTAATAGACTTATGTGAGCCCTATTAAAAAGAAGGAAAGCACACAGATGCTCTCTAGCCACACAGCTCCACACTTTCAGTGCTCTCGAACCATAGCCTGGGGGCTGACCCTTATGCCCCATGCCAGCCTGGGCCATGCAGGGCAGGAGTACTATTTTATGGAAGCATTAATTTACTGCACCCTAATAGCATTGTATGTGTAGAGGGTGATGCTTTACTCTGCAGCCAATTAGTCTACTTGGTTAAGTGCACATGTAGACACAGCCATGATGTGAGTTGACAGTTGAAGAGTTTCAACTGGAAGCTTTTGTCTTCCTGAATACCGATATTCTTCTATGATTTGTAGGTCCTCCTCCCAGGGCAAGACTGTTCTTCACCAGGTGTTTAGCTTTCTCAGTGCCTTGTGATGTGCTCTTGGTTGGGCACGCACAGAGACACTGCTGATCCAATATTCAGAGTTCTCCCGGGCTAGCATATAGGATCTGTTTGAGGAGAGTATGCTATACCATCAGCGGAGGGACATGAGCATTTCTGAGGAATGCTCAGTAACTTAGTTGTTTGTCTACTCAGGATCTCCAAGCAGCCTCTTCATCTCCTTTTACTTTTCTGCCCTGTGCTTGGTTATGACAAACCCCTGGTGCGTTGGCTTCCCCTTCAGAGTGTGAGGCCTTGTTCATTCAGCAGCTCTGTTTTTCTTCTTCACTTTGTGAAACCCCGTTTACTCCAGACCTTGGCTGCCCTCATTTCTGCAGTTCCACAAGGAGTTTTCAAAATGTGTTTATTTTTTTCCTTCTTTCTCAGATTAGTCAGGTATTGGGAAATCATTATCCTCCTTGCCTGTCCTCCTTGCCTATATCATCAACTTAGGTGCAGTTTCTGCTCAATTCAAAATGTGTGATGAGCAGCGGTTGGTCCCTGTTCAGATTTCTAGAAACCAAAGAGAAGTTTCTTTCCCCTCTGTTTTGAAGTGCCAACCACCATAAGCAATTCCCAAGACTCGGAAATGGCAGAGACGGTAGTATCTTTTATAGCTTTTACCCCCTATGTCATGACCCTCAGATGTAGTGAACTCCATCCATTGTTTATTGAGCTGTGATTAGTGAGTGGTACATACAGATGGGGAAGGGGCAGATAATCATTGTGGATTACTGGTCATAAGAACCTGATAGAAAGTGGTAGATGGACAGGGGGACACTTGTGGAAAACAGTAAGAGTGACTGGGAGAGCCAAGGGGTTACAGAGAGCAGGTCAGTAACGGCAGGTATACACCTGCAGATAGTTATGGAATCATAGAAAAAGAAGGCTAGAAGGAATCTCAGGAGATCATCTAGTTCAACTCCCTGCTCAAAGCAGGGCCATTACTGTCTAAACCATTTCAAAAAACATTTTTCTAACCTGCACTGAAAAACTCTCAAGGATGAAGATTCCACAACCTTTCAAAGCAGTCTGCCCTAGGATTTAACCAGCCTCATACTTGGAGGTTCCTGGTCTAATCTGTATTTATATTGTTGCAATTTAAGCCTATTACCACTACATAACTACCATTTTTGTAATTTAAAGAGCTCCTCTTCTTCAGACTAAATGATTCAGTTCTTCCAGCCTTTTCTCATTATGTCATGCTTTCTAGAAAATATTAATTTCTAAATTATTTTTGTTGTTCCCTTCTGAACTTTCCAGTTTGTCTGTATCATGAAGTGTGGTGCCCCAAACTGGATACCACTCCAGGTAAAGTCTCACCAGTGCTAAACAGAGTAGAAGAATAACTTCCTGTAATTTCCATGAAACACTGCTGTTAATACAACCCAATATACACCCCCCTTACGGAAGCTTTGTCTAGATGAGTTACTAATGAGAGTCGCATGGGAGACTGTATTGAAAGTCTTGAGTGCTTCTCCAATGCAATTCTCATCAGTAAGCAGTCTAGATAAAGCTTCTGTAAGGTAGGTGGATAACAAGTTGGATCATCATACCCAAATAAGGGTAATCAATGGCTCTGTAGGCCTCTCTGGGGTATGGGTTAATATAATAATTGATTAGTGCACATCCAAATCACATATAGGCCGCACCGAATACAAAAGTAAGCATATTATGTATGGGTTGCACAGAAGTGCTGGAAAAGTAGATCATTAATTTCAGAAGTACCTCCAAGGCTATCTGCCACTGGATATGGAAGTCTGGTGAATTTGCTGCCCTAAAAAGGAAGAGAAGATGACAGACACGGGGTATCCAGGAGTAGCAAACGAGAGCCCTGTCACAAAGAGGGAGAATTAGGCCACTGAGGGTAGAGTCCCACCTTGTAACAGGATGAGGGGAAGGACGTGGCACCAGCCTGTATTGAGTCAGCATCTGTGGCCCACAGAGTTACTGTGGCAAACTGGAAGGTGCCTCCAGGTGCTGAGTTTCTGTGAGGTAAGGACTCTGAACTTTATGAACTGAAAGAAACCCATGCGGCAGACTGATTGCCCACAGAGGTGGCTGTCTGGAGGGAAGGTGGCATGCAATTAGCAAATAGCCTGTGTACCAGGAAGAAGTGTGTGAGTCACACTAGGACTGGGAGTGAGCAGAGGCAATGGTGAAGTCCAAATAGGCTGAGAAATAAGGCAAACGACTAATGGACCTCTGAAGGAAAAGAGCCCCGTAGGAGAGAGGTTGTGCAAAGAAAACGATTGGGCATACACTGGACCACTTCTTTTACTTTTAGTTTACATTGCTTTTTTTTTATGCATGCCACAAGTTCAGCAGGACTATCAACTGTTCCTGAGTGTGGCCCATTGAGCATACGGAGAGACAGACAGATACATTGTCCCCACTAGACAACCATCACTGGCAAGGTTGCCTGAGTGTGTGATGGACCAGGGTGTATGGGTAGAGGATCCCTGGACAAAATATATTGCGTGATCAGGGGAGAATTCATGGACTAGAGAACACAGAATCGAAGAAAAGATCACTCAGAGGAAAGTCCTCTCAGGGCACATATTCCCCTGGTCTCCAGAAAAATCAGTCAAGGTGTGGCAGGAGAGAGATACTTCAGCAGGGGGAAATTCTGACCTGAGATTGGGAGTTGATCTGTCACAGCCTGCTGTTACTTTAGCCACTTCTTTGCGTAGTCTAGCATGCATCTCATCTGGTTCTGCTAGTCTGAAAACAAACAGCTTTTCCAGGTAATTTCTGTTTTCTTTCTTTCTTTTAGGCTAACGATCTCTTCCCCATTTTTGCTGTTAACTAGGCTTATCATCTCAGTTGACCTTCTTGTGAGGATTGAAGTAAAAAAGGTATTAAAATACTTCATATTTTTTCTGCATCATTCATTATTCCTTCCTCATTCAATGCAGAAACTACACTTTCCTTGGTCTTCCTTGATCCTAACTTTGGAGGATGCATCACTGATCTGTGTGACCAGGAAGCAGAGAAAATGTTAGTCTCAAACACAGCATGACTTGCTTTGGTGTTATTCCCAAGAGTGGACCCTTGTGAGGTGCTGCTGAACTTGAAGTGCATTATTACCCATGATGAATGAATGGCATGAAGGTTTTGCCCTGTGATATCAGAGTTGTTGGATCACTTCCTGTTCCTTAAATTTCATTTTATTCCCTCTATAGACATGTACAAATCTGTGGTGAAATGAATGGTGTTTTGCAAGGACTATTTTAACCACAAAGGGTTAACAAAGTCCTACACCTCTTACCTTACTGGTACATTACAATTTGTGTGCAGGTTTGTGTGTATTCTCAATTCTCACTGGTGTGTATTTAGAATTTCAGTTGTACACTTTGTCCTGGAAAAAATGCCGAGGTAGAATGTCAGAAAATTTGTTTTAATGTGCAATGATAAAATGGTCAGGTTAGGAAATTACTGGGCTATCAGTGATGTAGTGGTATGAAAGCTATTGCCTCAGGTAGGGCATCGACTCATTGAAGACCAAGTAATTTAAATGATGCCTACTTGATACAGTATTAAAATCTATTTACACCGTTTTAATATGCATTTTAATAAATACATCTGGTGTGCTGGGGTGTAGGTGGAGCTGTGCAAGTCTGGCATTTCGAGCATGTGGTGGGAGAAAGGGGATTGCTGTAGTGGGTGGCCAGGGAGGAGCTGGACTGGGAGATGGAAATAGAGAGGGGGATCTGTGGGTGGGGAATAGAAAAAAGAAAGACTCCAATATTCTCCCAGCAGCAGTATATTTTTTAATAATTCCCTGCCCCTACCTCCCTGCATGATCTCCAGTTCAAGCACATGGGAGGTAGAGTGGGGTTTTGTAAAGGGAGGAGCTGGGAAAGATGGGGGTGGGTGACTCATGGTCAGGACCCAATAACTTAAATTCTTTTTCAGGCTTAATTATCAGAGCAGGGGTCTGGTTTAGAGCCGACCCATCCCCGCATGGTGCACAGAGTGAAACTCAAAAATGCTACAACATCAGTTCTGGCTGACATGTCAATATCCAGTAGACACCTAGAAAAACACTAAAGTATCAGACTTTATGGCAGCCTATTTTTAATGCCACTTAGTAGAAATACACTGGAATATATTGTAATAAAGGTACTAATTAGTTGAGATGTCCCAAGGACTATGATGGTGCCAGCTCCAGAAACATGTTATTGCAACTGGCCTGATTCTGGTTGCACACCAGCACTTGAACAGGGGCTGGATATCCAATTAGCATGGCTTCAGAGCAGTGCGGGAAACAGGAATCATCCCTTGCACACTGTGAACCATTGTGGTATGCCTCGTGAAACCTTGCAAAGTTGGTATGCTGTAGAGATACTCACACAAACATGAAGGGTGAAGTTGCATGTTACACTTAAAACATGTTGAATCTGTGGAAATGTTAAGCACTGTTCAAGTTAGAATGTGCTGTGAGCAGTAGCACATTAAGCATTAATCCCATTTCTTGCCTGCACAGCTCTGATGTGCCACCAGAGAGCTGGTGAGCTGGGACATGACTAGGAGCTAGGACAACCTTGGCTCTTTCCCTGCTCTGGGTGGGAACAGTGTATTCTGTGGTGCTGCAGGACTACACATTTCTCAGTTTGTCTCTGTGGAGCAGACTGAAGTTACCCTAATACAAGCTAGGTAGCATAGCCCAGAATTAACCCTCACCTGAAATGGCATAACTTTGAGCTGCTATGAAGGCACTTAGCATGAGTTAATGAGCCATAACATATGGACACTCACATTTTAAATACCCTTAGTATGGTCTAAGTGTAACATTTAACTACACCCTAATTCACACTGTCTTAATATTCTGTTAATTTAATACACTTTCAAATTGGAGCATGTAATGTGCAGTAGCTCACCAGTTTATGAGCTCTAAGAATTCTGTTTTGTGGACAGAGGCAGTAATGTTAATACAAACTAAACAATCCAGTGACAAAATGTTAGTGAATGGAAAATAAAAGAACCTTCAACAAGTAAGTTATCTGGGCAGGATATTCAGTTCTCTGAAACCATGATGCTGGTAAATCCATTATCTTATTTCAGGTACTTAGTATAGCAGGGTTCCTACAAGGGAAACTCTGATTTGTTTGAAAAGTCTCCAAACAGAGGCCTGGGAAGCAAATCCCTTAGGAAATGTTTGGGGTTTCTTTAGCATTCTTATTTGTGAATGGAAAATTATGTAGCTTTTTATTACTCCAATTTTGAACTTAAAACACTCCCAGGAGGACTGATAAATCTAAAAAGGAGTTTAATTAAACATTCCCATATTTCTAAAGGGATTACTTGATTACATGGTTTTATAATGAATTTCATTTTGCAACAGACTTGACACCGTTGATGCTGAGCAAGTTCTAGGCCAGTGTTTGTTATGCAAGTATAAATAATGGTGAGATATTTAAGTAGTTTCTCATTGTTCCCCCTAAGTGTGTTTCCAGTTGCGGGGGGGGAGGGGTTCTCATATAAGCATTGGTGAATATGACACAGCTGTTGCCTGGAATCAGAACAACTTCCAACATGTGTGCTTATGGCATGTTTCTGAAGAGGCATGCTGCTAAGGGGCAGCTGTACATGGCCTTGCAGGTTGGAAGAGGTGGCTCCAAAAGGGAACCATGCTTCTATTTTAATTCTCCTCTCTTGGGATTGCTGCTGCTTTTAGAAAAATGCTGCCAAAATAAACCTGGCACAGATTAAAACACATTACAACTACTTGGTAGTGGAGCACTGGGATGTGCCTGCTTCTTTAACGAAGCAACCAGCCTGAGAGGGTGCTTGCAGGTGGCAAAGGGGGGCTATTGAGAGACTCACCTGACTGGAAGAGGGCTCAGTCTTGAGCTATATAAGCCCAGAGCGTGCACTGGTTGGTTAGTCTCACCCCCATAGCTATGGAGTGAGGAGCTCCTGGCTTCAGAGCAGCAGGATTCCTGAACTGGCATTGGCTCTGAATAAGAAACTCTGCAATGCAGGGAACAAGGAACGGAACCTGGGACAGAGAAGGGCTTGGTTATATGGGTAGGTGGCCTTGCTTTTTGTTAAGCCTAAGGAAGTATTGAGTGCCTGCCAGAGGGCAGGTGTTCATTATTGAGTAGTCCTAGTAGTGTATCCTGGAGCCCTGCAAGTGCAGGCAAGGCTTACTTACACAGCCAACAGCTCAGCAGGAGTTGAGAGTGGTGCAAGGGCCTAGAGAGTAGGGCACCGGGGATCCATGAGCCCAGGCCCAGAAGGGGCTGGAAGTATGATCAGAGGGTTCAGAGACAAGCAGGGCTGAGAGAGAGTTAGATCCAAGAAGGTCCAAAGGCATGAGGAGTACCTGAGTGTGGGCCTTGGAGGTTTAGGAGCCAGGGGCTGATGGGTGGATGGATGGACCAGAGGGTCCACAGGGACAGGGTGAGGGCTAGACCAGTGTCTATGAATCCGAGAGGGTCTGTGAGCTGGACCTGAAAGTCCCAAGAGATGGTCTGTGAGCTGGACTGGGGGGCCTGGGAGCTCTGAGAGAGGGTCTCTGAGCCGGACTGGGGGCCCAGGAGCCCCGAGAGGGCTGAACATGGGGCCATGTGTATGAACTGAACATCGTAGTGATAACACCTGCAAGGCTTGAGGCAAGGTATAGGGGAAGAACGGAGCCATGCCTTTGAGGCTACAGGTGCCTACAGGGGCATAATGAGGCTGATGGGGACCTGGATTGAAACTAGTGGGATCCAGGAGAGACCCAGTGGGGTCTTAATCAACCTTTAAAATTAAGAACAAAGTGTGGTGGGCTAGAAATCTATGGGGAATAGTACTGGAGTCCAAGCTGGGCAGGAGCTGCAAGGCCACCAGGGGGCGTCACAGCTGCCCTGTGACCACCAGCCGGTCACATACTTGTATTCATTTGGGCAGCACAGTGTTGTTAGCCTTTGATTGGTTAAATTTGATATATTCAGCTAAAATTTAATCATTAGTCTTGTGTTAACTTTGAAATTACAGAATTTCAGTGTTTCCTCCTTTTAAAGTAAAAAATACTGTATCTATATATAACAATGCAGTTTATTTTTTTTTCTTTATTGACACTATGGTATATATGGTACACAAGACAGCAGGAGCTTTCAGCTGTGGGTATAACTAATTATTTTCTGCTTAATCATGACATGTTCCCTCATCTTCCATGGCCCCTCAAAATCTGCTTTGAGATCTATGCAAACATTTGTGGAAAATACTAAATGACAGAGAGAAGTACACACAAACCAATGTTCCTGAAGAACTGAGAACTCACAGTACCATATCTTTTTAAAAAGAATAATCAGTGGAAAACTGAGTTATTTGCCATCTATAGGTGCATATTTTATACTGCTTTTGCCTCTTACTTGATGAGAGATTCAGCCGTAGCCAGCCTACCAGAGGCATGACACGGATGGGCACGCGCCGCACCCCGAGGGTCCCCTAGGGCTCTGCGGCCCCTCCACTGGGCACCTCAGAGACGGCCACCCAGACGGAGCCCATGGTTCCGGGCTCCACGCAGACGGAGCCCCGGCTCTTGGCTGCAGGGGCTGCCTGTCCCTTTTTCAGGCTCTGGGGCCCGGGAGCATGGCCACCTCCCCTTGCGGGGTCTGCTCCCTACTGGGGTCTCTGGCGCGCCAGCTGGAGGAGCTCCAGGCCACAGTCCAGAGACTGCATGCCATCAGGGACTGCGAGCAGGAGATAGACTCTTACTGCCAGGACCGTCTCCCCCGGGAGCCGCAGGGGAGAGCACCGTCTCTCTCCACGACTAAGGAGGACTCTGGGACCTCCCGCTCTGCCCAGTCAGGGGCATGGACCAAGGTGGTCAAGGGCCCCAAGGCCCGCCACACCAAGGCCCCTCCTTCGCCGGAGCTTAGCAACAGGTTCGCACCTCTTGCAGCCCTGGCAGAGCCTGCTCAGTTGCCAGCTCCCGCAGGCAACCCAGGCTCGACCGCACCTACTGCCCCCGCTCTCCCCAAGACAAAGCGAAAGGTGTTTGTTGTGGGAGACTCCATCCTGCGGGGGACTGAGGGGCAATATGCTGCTCCGACTCCTTAGCCTGGGAAGTCTGCTGCTTCCCGGGGGCCCGCATCCGAGACATTGTGGAGAGGATCCCGCAGCTCCTCCGGCCCACAGACCACTACCCCATGCTCCTTATTCATGTGGGCACCAGTGACATGGCTTGGAGCACCCCCAGCCAGGTCATGAGGCGCTACAGGGAGTTGGGAGCAGGGCTTAGGGGTCTGGGAGCTCAGGTGGTGTTTTCGTCCATCCTCCCAGTCTTGGGCTATGGGCTGAGGAGGGAGAGGAGGATCCACGCAGTCAACCAAAGACTGCGGCGCTGGTGTCATCGGGAAGGCTTTGGCTTCCATGACCACAGCCCGCTCTTTGGAGAGAGAGGCACTGAGCTGCTGGGAAGAGATGGCCTCCACCTCTCTCCCCTGGGGAGGAGGCTCTTCTCAGCCAGGCTGGCTGACCTGCTCCACCGGGCTTTAAACTAAGCCCGCTGGGGGATGGGGACACTACTGCCACTGCTGGCCTGCAAAGCGACACTTGCAAAGCCAGCAGACCAAGGCACTTAAGGGAGACCACCCCTGCCCGAGCCCTGGCACAATCTGTGGGCAAGGCAAGAGCCCCCAAGGGCACACTTGCCTGCCTGTACACTAATGCCAGGAGCCTGGGCAACAAGCAGGACGAGCTTGTCCTCCTGCTCAGTGCAAAGAAATATGATGTCATTGGGATAACAGAGACCTGGTGGGACTCCACCCATGACTGGACCACGGGTATAGAGGGCTA
This sequence comes from Crocodylus siamensis, assembly GCF_052110815.1. Classification (NCBI taxonomy): domain Eukaryota; kingdom Metazoa; phylum Chordata; order Crocodylia; family Crocodylidae; genus Crocodylus; species Crocodylus siamensis. Next base: position 127,876,997 of record NC_143397.1, on the reverse strand, counting down.
TACCCTGTACAGGAGGGATTGTGTTGACAAAAGGGGTGGGAGTATAGCTCTCTATGTCAAGGAAAGCTACATGTCCCTGCAAGCTGATGTTGGCGACCAGCATGGACAGCTAGAGACCCACTGGGTAAAAATTTGTGGGGAATACGGCACAGGGGACACAACGGTGGGAGTCTACTACAGACCTCCCACTCAAAGTCCTGAGCTTGACCAGGAGTTCGCCCAGGAACTGACTGAGGCCGCTTGCTCCAGGACCTTGGTTGTCATGGGTGACTTCAATTACCCGGACATCTCGTGGGAAGATCACTCAGCAAAATCCGAGCGGTCGCAAAGCTTTCTCTCGTGCGTGGATGACCTCTACCTGACTCAAGAAGTCTATGGGCCGACAAGAGGCAAAGCGCTGCTCGACCTGGTACTGGCTACGGGGGACGACCTAATCGGTGACCCAGTGATCGATGGGAAGCTGGGTGACAGCGACCACGAGCTGATCACCTTCACCATCCGCCGTAAAGCTCGCAAGTCAGTCAGCAACACAGAAGTCCTTGACTTCAGAAAAGCCGACTTTGACAAGCTCAAGAGGCTAGTCAGTCAGGCCCTCAGGGACCATGACCCCAAGGAGATGGGAGTTCAAGAAGAGTGGTTGCTTCTCAAGGAAGCAATCCTCAATGCACAAGCTAAATCTATTCCAACACGGAGGAAAGGCAGCAAGAAGGCACAGCAGCCCCCCTGGCTCTCCAAGGACCTAGCGGACCTACTGTGGCTAAAAAGGAAAGCCTATAAAGGATGGAGGATGGGATTCACCTCCAAGGAGGATTACTCCGCGCTGGTCTGGTCCTGCAGGGAGCAAACCAGGAAAGCCAAGGCTGCAACTGAACTCCAACTAGCTTCAGGCATCAAGGACAACAAAAAGTCCTTTTTCAGATATGTGGGGAGCCGGAGGAAAAGCAAGGGCAATGTTGGACCCCTGCTAAACCAGATGGGGCAACTGACAACTGACGCCCAGGAAAAAGCCAACCTATTAAATAGGTACTTTGCGTCAGTCTTTCATCAGTCACATGGGATGCCCATGTCTGCTATGGGACAGGGAAATCTGGGTGAGGGGGATCCCCTACCCTCCATAAATGCTGACCTCGTGAAGGAACACCTTGAGAAGCTGGATACCTTCGAGTCAGCTGGCCCTGACAATCTGCACCCCAGGGTACTCAAGGAGCTGGCGAGCGTCATAGCCCAGCCCCTGGCACGGATCTTTGAAAACTCCTGGCGCTCTGGTGTAGTGCCCGAAGACTGGAAGAAGGCCAATGTGGTGCCAATCTTCAAAAAAGGGAGGAGAGTGGATCTGGCTAACTACAGGCCCATCAGCCTGACTTCTATCCTGGGGAAGATCTTAGAAAAGTTTATTAAGGAGGCCATCCTTGAGGGACTGGCCCAGGCTAACATTCTAAGGGACAGCCAGCACGGGTTTGTTGCAGGTAGGTCTTGTTTGACCAATCTCATTTCCTTCTATGACCAGGTGACCTATCACCTGGACAAGGGAGAAGAGGTTGATGTCATATATCTTGACTTCAAAAAAGCTTTTGATCTGGTATCCCATGATCACCTCTTGGCCAAACCAGTTGTGGCCTTGGCTCCACCACGATCCGCTGGCTGGGAAATTGGCTCCGTGGTCGGACCCAGAGGGTTGTGATTGATGGCAGTCACTCATTGTGGTGCCCTGTAACCAGTGGGGTCCCTCAAGGCTCTGTCCTGGGACCCATACTGTTCAACATCTTCATTAATGATGTGGACATTGGAGTCAGGAGTGGACTGGCCAAGTTCACCGATGACACCAAACTTTGGGGCAAAGCATCCACGCCAGAGGACAGGCGGATGATCCAGGCTGACCTGGACAACCTCAGCAAATGGGCAGACGAGAACCTCATGGTGTTTAACACCGAAAAATGCAAGGTTCTCCACCTTGGGAGGAAAAACCTGCTGCATCCTTATAGGCTCGGCAGTGCTACGTTGGTTAGCACTACAGAAGAAAGAGACTTGGGGGTCATCATTGACCACAAGATGAACATGAGCCTGCAATGCGATGCTGCGGCTAATAAAGCGACCAAAACGCTGGCTTGCATCCATAGATGCTTCTCGAGCAAATCCCGGGACGTCATTCTCCCCTTGTACTCAGCCTTGGTGAGGCCGCAGCTGGAGTACTGCGTCCAGTTTTGGGCTCCACAATTCAAAAAGGACTTGGAGAAGGATGTGGAGAAGCTTGAGAGAGTCCAGAGGAGAGCCACGCACATGATCAGAGGTCAGGAAAACAGATCTTACGATGACAGGCTGAGAGACATGGGACTCTTTAGCCTGGAAAAGTGCAGGCTCAGGGGTGATCTGATGGCCACGTATAAATTTATCAAGGGTGACCACCAGGATCTGGGGGAACGTTTGTTCACCAGAGCGCCCCAAGGGATAACGAGGTCAAACGGTCACAAACTCCTGCAAGACCGTTTCAGGCTGGACATAAGGAAGAATTTCTTTACTGTCCGAGCCCCCAAGGTCTGGAACAGTCTGCCAGTGGAGGTGGTTCAAGCACCTACATTGAACACCTTCAAGAGTAAACTGGATGCTTATCTTGCTGGGATCCTATGACCCCAGCTGACTTCCTGCCCTTTGGGCAGGGGCTGGACTCGATGATCTTCCGAGGTCCCTTCCAGCCCTAATGTCTATGAAATGTCTATGAAATGCCGCTGACTGACTCTTTGTATACCCTGGTAGTCCTGCCCCTTTCTGCAGATTGCCTGAAACCGTGGTTTAATTATCCTGATTAAGCCCACAAAAGCTATTAATCGAAACTTTAAGCAATCTAAGCATTTAATTAAACTCTAAACTGAAATGTCTTATGGAATTTAAGCTATACACAATGAGGTCCCTTCCAGCCCTAAACTTCTGTGAATTGTAACTAATACCATAACTATACTTTATTAAAAGACATTGTAAAAAGGAGTTTACTCAATGCAAGCCTTGACACGCAATTCATGCTACCTATTAAATGCTGACATGCAGCATCCACAAGCAGTTGCTGCTGCCATTCTTTGGCTCTGTGGGGTCAACACTTGTCCATACACTGAGATGGTACTCTTGGTGTCCGCTGATTTCTGTGGAATGGTGTGACAGTGTTTTGCCAGGGCATACAGATGTGGAAACCAGTCACAAACAGTTTCAAAAAACAGGCACAAGCAGAGGCATCTGGCACTCTTTGAAAAAGTTCACATAAGCAGCACATTCCTTGTCCAGGGATTGATTTCAGTAGCTGAGGATAACAACTCAGAGCAGGCACCTTGTTGGGATCCAAAATGAGAACAGCACTAAGGAACAGCTGGTGGTGGCACTGACGAGTCATACCTGTAATACTGGTTCAGCTTTACAGCAGTTGCTTAGGACAGGTCCCTTCTCCACTGGTTTCTGCACTGACAGTTCTTGTAATGCCATGTCTTTGACTCAACTAATCAAATCCATCCACTTGTTGTGTGCATGATAGATTGCAGCTTCTCAGCCTTCAAACCACATTAGAAGCACCAGGTGGCATTTTCTGCCACAAACTTCACTTGATCTTGAATGTCTCCTTCTTCCAGGAGATAACAAAGCTTAAGCATGAACTGTGTTCTGCGTGTGATTTCCTCTCCTTGCTCACAAACTCCTGGTAGTACTGAATAAGCTCAGTGTGGTAACGGATTGTGTTGAATCACAGATTCCACCTTGTGAGCACAGGCTTTGGTAGTGGCACAGTAGCATGTGGGTCCCCACTTTGCCTGGAGAGGGACTCCCTGTACTGGAGCTTATGGCCTGGCCAGTGCTTAAATGCTTTTTTGAAGGAGAACACCAGGCTATCCACATCAGGGAACAGCATGCACCAGATATCACTTACTGAAGACAGAATGTGTGCATTGCAGGTGGCATGAACTGTATTAGGCAGCATCCCTTGGAGCACATCGGGGAGCCTTGCACATGTACATGGCATGGACAGGAATGCTGAGACTGTTCAATTCTAAGCCATAGTTGACAATTGCCTCCACTACAGCCTGAGATGCAGTAAAAAAATTGCCAGACTTGAGGTGTATTGGCTATGTTTGAAATACAGGCAGGTCATTGTTCTATCTAGTCCCCAGGTATAAGTAAAACATGCAGCACGTAGTTATCTTGGTGGTTGGTGGCTTCATCAGCCACAATGGAGAAGGATTTGTACACTGCTAATGCAGACTTGTGGACTGTACATTTGAAGCAGTCACTGCAGGGAGACAGTCTCGGCAAAGCCTGTTTGCCCACAAACCAAAATGTGCCAAATGCTGCCAGTTTTCCAAGTAGCCCCTTAACTTTGGGTAATTAAGTTTCTCCAGTGGGATGTTCACCACAGTGAAAACCTCCACAAGTGAAAATGCCACCGCTTGCCTTGCTAAGCTGTTTCCCGTGATCCTTTTAAAGAATGAGGGCACGGCTGCTCATTACTTGCTCTGACCTTCAGTCTCTGCATCAGCCTTCTGCTCCATGTGCACCTCAAGACTGTGCATAACCAGAATCATGTTGCAGGTGGTACAGAACAGTGGACTTCCATCTGTTTGTGAGGTCCCTGCAGGATACTGCCATACACAGTCCAGAGCTGAAACATATTTGGACATCTTGAAAGATTTCTTCTCGGTGTTCATTCCTGCTCAATCCTCCTCAGGCTGCAGCATGCTGCAGCAGCATGCCTCTGACTGCTTAAAGGGTGATGCCAAAATCCTTTCTTCCCTGATTGGCCCTGGATTGTCTCCTGTACAGAGCCAACATCACAGACTTAGTTTCTCATTTGCCTCCTTTCTCCTACTGTGCTTCAAGACTACAGAGCTTCTTGCCCTTTTCTCTGCTTGCAAGTAAGTTTTTTTTTTTCCTGCAGTAAGTCTGGCAACATCATGGAGCCCACTATTTTTTGCAGAAAATGCCTGATTTCATGTTTAACGTGAGAAATGCGAAACTGTGATTTCAGTAGGTCCCTATTCATAATAGATGCAGTCCCTGCCCCAAAAAACTTACAATCTAGATATAATGTGAGGATATATAAAAGTTAACAGACGGGCAGAGAGCCCAAAGAAACAATGACTAAGAGAGAGAGTTTTAAGTCTTGGAACCAGGCAGACTATAGATGAAGTATAGTTCAGTTTGGGGTGAGTACAAGCAGAGAGCCAGAAAGCAGGGCTGAGCCAATCTGGGGGCTTTCTGGTCCCAAAGCTTGCCTCCTAAAAGCCTGCTACTCTGACCCAGACCTACAAATCTATAAGAGTTGTCTAATAAGACGTAATGGAGGTTGGGTGGCCCAGAAGTGGATATCTCCATGAAGGCTAGGGACAGACATTCAAAAAGCCTGAGCCTGAATTGATTTAATCTTTGCAGGTTAGTCTAACCTGGCTAGACTAAATCAGTTTTATAATCAGACAGACATTTCAGAAATGCAGTCATGTGCCTGCAGTGGCTCAGGCTAGAAGCTGGGGGGTGCAAGAGCAGGACTTCTTTCTTTCCACAGCACTGAGCTAAGGGGGACGAGGGGTGGCCAAACCTTGGCAGGAAGCTTCCATTAGCCCAGCAGGGAACAGCGTTTGATAACAGCGTTTATCACCCCTAACACAGTGTTTATCACCCCATTAAGAAAACAACAAAGGGACATGACCAGCTACCTGTTGATTCTGTCTGTTGATTCAGCAGGGACTGTAGCCAGCATGTACACAGATGCTTTCTCAGCAAGGTGGGTGGGGGGGAATTCCTGCTTAGCAGGGAGTGGTGTGTGGTGTGTGTGGGGGGGGGAGCAGCCTGCAAGTCTTTGGAGCTGCAGCCAGGGAACAAAAGGGAGGGGCCAGCCCTGTTGTGGAACAGAGAGCTGTGCCCGGCTCAGAGAGCATGCCGGGATGCTGGGGGAGTCCGATTTATCTTAAACCAGCAAGGGGTCTGGAGAAGACATTGCAGAAATCGACCAAATCAGTTAAGTCTGATACTACATTCAACCAGGTTTATCTCAAACCAGTTTTAGCCATTCTCAAACTGGTTTATGCACTGAACATCTGTTCTGTTGCACATTTAAACCAGGTTTCTGATCACTTGAATCTGATCACTTAAACTACTGATCACAGAAACCGATTTCTGATCACTTAAACTGGTTGATGTGTAATGTCTGTCCCTAGCCCATGTGATGTCAGGCAACCTCAGGTGCCCCAAATTCTGCCTGCTAATTTTGTTGGTTGTTATGGCTTAAATATTTCCTATGTGTACCTATTATCATAATGTCTCCCTACTACAGGCTGGTACAAAGCTACAAGATGTTTTATCAAAGACCCAGATTATGGCTCTTAAGAAATCTTAATAGAGGGATGTAAACATGCTGTTTAAAGTGTTTAATTTAAACATATTTACACTGTGGGCAGTACCTGCCTGGTTAAGCCAGTCACATATCTACTTCTATATCTTTTTGCAGTAACAAAGGACAATATGTAAGGCATACACACTAAAACATGCAGAATTAGAGTGTAAACTTCAGGAGTTTGGGAAATATATGGAGATTGATACCAATCTTCAGCTAACTTCACTGTGCTCACAAAAATATTTGTTTCCTGACAGAATGAACCTATAAGTAGGCAATACTTGCTGACAACTGGGTTCAATCAAGAACTATCAATTTTTTCCCCCTTTGTTTTGTTTAATTTCTAATTAATTTTATATGAGGAAGTGGTTACTTATCTCAAACAACAACATTTAGAGAAGAGATATATTATAAAATTATAGAAAAGCAGGGTAGGAAGGGAACTTTGGAGATCATCTAGTCCAATCTCCTGCCTGCAGCAGGATCTTTCCTATTGAAACCATGACACATGAGTCCTGTCTAACCTATTACTAAAATGGCACACCAAGGCCAAGTACAAGGGGAGAATGACGTCCCGGGATTTGCTTGAGAAGCATCTATGGATGCAAGCCAGCATTTTGGTCGCTTTAGTAGCCGCAGCATCTCATTGCAGGCTCATGTTCATCTTGTGGTCAATGATGACTCCCAAGTCTCTTTCTTCTGTAGTGCTAGCCAGCATAGCACTGCTGAGCCTATAAGGATGCTGCAGGTTGTTCTTCCTAAGGTGGAGAACCTTGCATTTTTTGGTGTTAAACACCATCAGGTTCTCGTCCATCCATTTGCTGAGCCTGTCCAGGTCAGCCTGGATCACCTGCCTATCTTCTGGTGCGGATGCTTTGCCCCAAAGTTTGGTGTCATCGGTGAACTTGGCCAGTTCGCTTCTGACTTCAATATCCACATCATTAATGAAGATGTTGAACAATATGGGTCCAAGGACACAGCCTTGAGGGACCCCACTGGTCACAGGACACCATGATGAGTGACTTCCATCTATTGCTACCCTCTGGGTCTGACCTCAGAGCCAATTTTCAAGCCAGTGGATCATGGTGGACCTAAGGCCACAAGTGGCCAGTTTCGCCAAGAGGTGATCATGGGATACCAGATCAAAGGCTCCTTGAGTACCCTGGGATGTAGATTATCAGGGCTGGCTGACTTGAAGGTATCCAGCTTCTCAAGGTGTTCTCAAGGTGTTCCTTCATGAGGTCAGTATTAATGGAGGGCAGGGGATCTCCCTCACCTGAACTTCCCTGTCCTGTAGCAGGCATGGACGTCCCATGGGACTGATGAAAGACTGATGCAAAGTACCCATTTAATAGGTTGGCTTTTTCCTGGGCGTCAGTTGTCAGTTGTCCCATCTGGTTCAGCAGGGGTCCAAGGTTGCCCTTGCTTTTCCCCCGGCTCCCCACATATCTGAAAAAGGACTTTTTGTTGTCCTTGATGCTTGAAGCTAGTTGGAGTTCAGTTGCAGCCTTGGCTTTCCTGGTTTGCTCCCTGCAGGACTGGACCAGTGCAGAATAATTCTCCTTGGAGGTGAATCCCATCCTTCATCCTTTGTAGGCCTTTCTTTTTAGCCTCAGGAGGTCTACTAGGTCCCTGGATAGCCAGGGGGGCTGCTGTGCCCTCTTGCTGCCTTTCCTCCCAAATGGAATAGACTTAACTTGTGCATTGAGAATCACTCCCTTGAGGAGCAACCACTCTTCTTGAACTCCCTTCTCCCTGAGGTCATGGTCCCTGAGGGCCTCACTGACCAGCCTCCTGAGCTTGTTAACATCAGCTTTTCTGAAGTCGAGGACTTCTGTCTTGCTGACTGACTTGCTAGCTTTATGGCGGATGGTGAAGGTGATCAGCTCGTGGTTGCTGTCACCCAGCTTCCCATCGATCACTAGGTTGCCGATTAGGTCATCCCCAGTAGCCAGTACCAGGTCGAGCAGCGCTTTGCCTCTCATTGGCCCATAGACTTCTTGAGTCAGGTAGGTGTTCCATGCACGAGAGGAAGCTTTATGACCATTTGGATTTTGCTGAGCGATCCTCCCATGAGATGTCTTGGTAATTGAAGTCACCCATGACAACCATGGCCCTGGAGCATGCGGCCTCAGCCAGTTCCTGGGCGAACTCCTGGTCAAGCTCAGGACTTTGAGTGGGAGGTCTGTAGTAGACTCCCACCGTTGTATTCCCTGTTCCATGTTCCCCATGGATTTTAACCGAGAGGGTCTCCAGTTGTCCACCCTGGTCACCAAGATCAGCTTGCAGGGATGTGTAGCTTTCCTTAACATAGAGAGCTACACCCCTGCCTCTTTTATCTACACAGTCTCTCCTGTACAGGGTATAGCCATCAATACCTGTGGTCCAGTCATGGGTGGAGTCCCACCAGGTCTCCATTATCCCTATGACATCATAATTATTTGCATTGAGCAGGAGGGTGAGCTCCTCCTGCTTGTTCCCCAAGCTCCTGACATTTGTGTACAGGCAGGCAAGTGTGCCCTTGGGGGCTCTTGCCTTGCCTACAGATTGTACCAGGGCTCGGGCAGGGGTGGTCTCCCTTAAGTGCCTTGGCCTGCTGGCTTTGCAAGGGTTGCTCAGCAAGCCAGCAGCGGTGGTAGTCCCCCCATTCCTCCAACAGGCTTAGTTTAAAGCCCAGTGGAGCAGGTCAGCCAGCCTGGCTGAGAAGAGCCTCCTCCCCGGGGAGAGAGGTGGAGGCCATCTTTTCCCAGCAGCTCGCTGCCTCTCTCGCCAAAGAGTGGGCTGTGGTCATGGAAGCCAAAGCCTTCCCGATAACACCAGTGCCGCAGTCTTTGTTTGACTATGTGGATCCTCCTCTCCCTCCTCAGCCCATACCCCGAGACTGGGAGGATCAACGAGAACACCACCTGTGCGACGTTTCTTCATAAAGCCTGTTCTCTTGCCCTCTGATCATGCATGTGGCTTTCGTCTGGACTTTCAAGCTTCTCCACGTCCTTCCTAAATTGTGGAGCCTAGAACTGGATGCAGTACTCCAGCTGCAACCTCACCAAGGCTGAGTACAGTAGGAAGATGACATCCTGGGTCTTGCTTGAGATGCATCAGTAGATGCAAGCCAGAGATTTATTCACATTGCCAGCTGCAGTATCTCACTGGTGGCTCATATTCATCTTGTGGTCAGTCATGACCCTGAAGTGTCTTTCGGTCATGGTGCTAGTGAGTGTAGTATTGCTGAGCCGATAAGTATGATGCAGGTTTTTATTCTCGAGGTGGAGCACCTTGCATTTCTCCATATTAAATGCCATCAGGTTTTCATCTGCCCACCTTGCAAGCCTATCAAGGTTGGCCTAGATCTCCAGCCTATTCTGAAGTGTGGACACTCTTCCCCAAATTTTGGTGTCATCAGCGAACTGGGTCAGTCTGCTTTTGACACCAGCGTCCAGATTGTTTATGAAGACATGAAAGAGTACAGGTCTGAGAAACAGAGCCTTGGGGGACACCACTAGTCACCGAGCACCATGTTGATTCGGTTCTGTCAACTATCACTCTCTGGGTCTGACCACAGCCATCAGACTGTGGAATAGCTGAGGTCACAGTTGCCCAATTTTTCCATGAGGACATCATGGAACACCAGGTCAAAGGCTTTTTAAAGTCTAAATATATGACATTAACCTCTTCCCTTTTGTCCAGGTGATATGTCACCTGGTCATAGAAGAAAATAAGATTGGTCAAGCAAGACCTACCCGCAACAAACCCGTGCTGGTTATCCCTCAGAGTGTTGCCTTCTGTTAGCCTGTCAAGAATGGTTTTTTTGATATTTTTTTCCAAAATCTTCACAGGGATTGAAGTCAAACTGATTGGCCTATAGTTTCCCAGGTCTTCTATCTTCCCTTTCTTGAACATGAGCACCACATTGGCCCTTTTCCAATCTTCATGTACTTTCCCCACGAGTTCTCGAATATCCTTGCCAGTGACTGTGCTATGATTTCTGCCAGTTCCTTTAGCACTCTTGGGTGCACCTACCTGGATCAGCTGATTTATGGGGGTCCAGCCTCTCAAGAGGGGCATATATTCATCCTCATTCTGGTCATCCTGCATCATGTTTGGTAGGGTGGTCCCCTTGGGAGAGTGAAAAACTGGCGCATAGTAATCATTAAGCAGATTGGCTTTATCCTGGGAGTTGACAGTCAGCTGTCCCAGCTAGTTTAGCAGGCGTCCAATGTTGCCCTTGTTTTTCTTTTGACTCCCCACATATCTGAAGAAGGACTTTTTATTGTCCTTGATTTGTGTAGCCAGATGGAGTTCAGTTGCAGCCTTGGCTTTTCTAGTTTGTTCCCTGCAGGTGTGGACCATTACAGTATACTTCTCCATTCTGGCTGAGAAGAGATTCTTGCCAGAACCCACACTAACCTGTGCTTTACCCAGAGGGATGGGTCAGCATGGGTCTCGGCAAGGAGGTGCAGGGCAGTGGACAAATTTCCCCTTCTCTGGCATTGGGTGCCTGCATGATGGGGGACAAGCGGGAACATCCATTTTGCCCAATGGCAAAATCTGCTTCTAGCTTTTCACTGCTTTCATTCTTGGTGTGTGTCAAGGGGTTTAAATATTCAGCCGTTAGGCCATGGGATTAAGGTTAAGTGGGCTGTGTGGCAACCTACTGAGATCTTGAGATACTATGCCTCAGGCTAGTGAAAATGTGAGAGCAGTTGAACTGATGGCACTTGAGGGACAGAATCAGTACTGTCTTGGCCACGCTGATGCTATTACAATCTTGGTGTGAACTTGTTTAATTTTTTGAGGGACCTTTGAACCACTAGGAAATGCATGGATGCACGCAGAAGCTCTAAATACTCAGAGCATGGACTCGGCCCCACCCTAAGATAAAAGGTATGAAAATTTTTTTTGTGTTTTGCCACAAGATAGACTTTGATGGGGTCACCCCATTTGTTAAAAATGAATCTTACTACGTCAGCTCTAAAAGCCTCCCTAAACTTACTGCTGAAATGGTTTACAAAAGTATGAGTAATTCTGGAAAATAAGAGGTTGAGAGGAATGCTTCTCTGAATACAAAAAGTTCCACAACTGTACAGCCTCCTGACATACAGGTGGCTCTAATATCTCCCTGTCAAGAGAGGTATAGAGTGGCTGTGGTATTGTCCTCAAGAACCAGAATCATCAGGAGTGCCTGGCACGATGGACAAATTATGTAGTTCTCAAAGGATTATTTGTAGTGTCCACCTTAACAACCCATGGTGCTTGTATTCATTTTCCCTCAAGGCAAGCTCCCTATCTTCAGGAGGGAAGCCTCTTTTACTAGAAGGAAATAATAAGCTCCCTTGCAACCACAGTCAGGGTTTTCCCCTAGTCTAAGAAGAATGCCGTATGAGCAGGATACAAATCAATCTCTAATTGGTTTCTGCAGCCAAAATGTAGGCCAAAAGCTGCAGGGCTCATCATGGGTTTTGGCATGCCACCCCAAACCCTGGATTTTAGGCCCGTGCTTCAATCAGAGCACTCAGAGTGTCTGTGAGGAGGGGGAACTTGGTCTTTTTTTTCTTTTTCAATTTTGGGGCAGCCAAGACTGTAGAGGCCCCGAGCAGTGAGGAAGCCATCAGTCCTGGAGGTTTGTGTTGTAAGTCTGGGGCTGAGCATGATGCTGGCAGGGGAAAGGGGGATGTTTGTGCCTGCCTGTGGCCTCTTCTTGGGGGTGAAAAGGGCTGTCTCTCTGGTCACTGATTTTTTTTTTTTTTTTTTTAAGTGTGGGACAGTGGTATGTGTATGTATGTATGTGTGCATGGTGCCTGGTTTTAGGCTGGGAGGTTGGGAACGGGCAGGTGCTGGTGTGGTTCAGGGTTTTGTGTGCAGAGCTCCTGGTGAGCCTAAGTCTGGGTGTGGATGCAGAGATTCAGCAGGGACACATGTACCCAGTGGGCATGAGAGAACTCATTTTCTGACACATGGCAAGTTGATACTGGCTGCAGATCCCATCGGATCAGTGCCAGGGCTCCGGGGCTGAAAGCTGCAGGGCTCGTTGTGGCATGTTGAAGTTATACCCTGTCCTGAGAGGAGGAAAGGGTAAAAGAGTAGCAGCCAGGTAGGCTCCTGGCACCAACCTGTATGACAGTGTGGGAGCCAAGTGAGAGCTTTCCCCAGAAAGGGGAGAGTTGCAGGAGCAAAAGCTTGTGCAGCAGTGCAGAGGTGCAGCGATTACCAGACCCAGCTGGGAAGTGTATGGGGATGGCAGAAGAGTTCCCCAGCAGTGGAGCTTACCTGAGCGAGAGCTGGCATGAGGCCTTGGGATCTGAAAGTTTACACAAACCTCACTCGGGTAGTGATACAAGCTTGGTTTGGGGCCCAGAGGGAGAAAGAAGAGAAGGGCTAATTAGAAGTATTTATTCCTGTGATGAGGCAGGGCTCCCCCTGAAACAAGGACAGAACCCGTAGTCAGTGGGAAGGCTGAGTGTGCTGGCTGCAGGATCGGATTGGAGGACTCTCAAATCAGAGTGGAGCTGAGATGAAGCTCCAGGACTGTTCTGAACTGTGAGTAAGGAAAAGGAGGCAGGTCCTAGCATGTATGAAGAGACTTTTCTGTGAATCTGAAAACAAGTAAGCTCCCCTTTGGACTGACAAAGAGCTTATGAATGACTCAGCCCCACTGTTGGGGAATGGATCTTAATCTGCAAAGGGGTGTATTTTGGGAAAACATTCCCAGGACTGTGCGAGTGCTCTAAGCATGGACAGGGACTAGGAAATCATGCGCTAAAAAGCTAGTGTGCTAAGGGCAGGATATAGGGATGATGGAGCCCTGCCAAGAGGCCAGGCAGCTGTTGGAAATGCGTTAAGAAACAGCACTCTACTTCCCAGTACTACTTTTCCCTTTGGGATATTTTCTTTAAGCTCAAAGGTATGGCAGGCTGGACCTGCAAGGGATAAGCAGGATCAGAGTGAGTGGGACAGTGTACAGTTCTACAAGCCTGAGCTGTCACAAGGAGCCCTCAACTTCCACAGTATGGCATGTGTAGTCACAAACAAGCAGGATGTCATGCACTTCAACAGCTGTAGGCTTCTCCTCACTTTTGTCCTTGGCTGAGACTTAAGGTTGTTGCCAAGAACTAGAATGTGTTGATCTTTGAAGTAAATAAACTACTGTCTTCAAATCAAATCACTCTAATGAACTCAGTTCTTGGCACAGGAGTCGCAATCAATGTGTCTTTGTTTATAACCCTACCTGACTAAACAAAGACAGAATCTAGTGCATGTGCTACACAACTGATTATTTAGACTAGCTCAGATCAGCCCCCTGTCCTAAGACTCCTCTTCTGAGCTGAGCTGCAACTACTGCAATACATTCTGTAATTAGCAGTGCAAACCCTTCCAGCTGATGAGAGGTCAACGGGTAGTGTGATGAACTGGAAGTAGTGTAACAAGGCCAGAGCATAATTTAAGAACTAGTCAGTCTCAATCAGGAAGGCAGGGCAATATATATGTGCTGAACAGGCACAACTGGAAAAAGGCCAGAGCAGTGCCTTGGTCCCATCTGATCTGAATAAAGCTATCAGGGGAGCCAGTCCTTTGAAGCCACAGGCAACCAGCCACACCTACTCCAGCTTTTAAGGCTAGGTATACTTTTACTAGTATAAGTGATTGGAAACTGGTCTGCACCTGTAACAGAAGTTTGGCACATACAGACTGATTAAAAAATGATGGAAACCTGTCTAAGACATTCTCCCCTCTTCCCTCTCCCCAAATGGTGAATGTGCTATCGTTCTAAAGTAAAATGCCCTTACAGAAGACTGCGTAACTTAGACCAATTCTGGCTTGGGCTTTTTGAATGTCTGTACCTAGCTTAAAAGCTAGGACAGCCTGCTGTATCCTTGTTTGGGCAGAAACAAAATATTTTGTTCCTGGCTGTCTTGTTCAAACCCTGGCTCTGGCTCCAGCCTGTGATTCTGGTAGGACTTTTAGCATATCCTGATTCTAGTGTTTGTTCTTGTTTCTGGTTTGACTTCTGGCTCTGGCCCTCATTTAACCCTTGCTGTATCCTGGCTCTGTCTCTTGACTCTGGTTTGGCTCTTGGACTGTTATGATTTGAACTATACCTCTAGTTCTGATGCCAGGCTCCTCTGGACCCCCTTCCTTAGGAACCCAGACTGAACTACACCCATAGTTCTAGTGACTAACCACTAGGCTAGATCACCTAACAATTAGCAGTCTGTATTGACAAGTCTCAGATACTTCCTGTGGCTTTAAGGATAGTGGAAGTAAGTGCCCTTCACTCTTGATTGTGACAAATGATACACTGCCCCTGAAGAAGAGATAATGACAAGGAAAACCATGTGGCACTACCTTTTTTGAAAAAGGCGTTGTTCAGCTTGATAAAGGTATTGTTCAGTAAAAGTGTCAGGCTTTTTTGGTAAAGTGTGAATAGGAGTAAAATATCTTTCCCTGGTTATTGTATAGGTACATCCTCTATGGCTCCCCACTGAAATGGAAACTCAGAAGCACAACTTATGAGAAGAGTCCCTAAATACAAGGGAGCATGGGTGGGAGGGAGCAGGGTAGAGGTGAAAACTGTATGATGCACCCCAACTGCACAGCACCTAATATGCAGTGCCCTGTGGTGATCCATTTCTAGGTACTGAGGGAGTGAGATAAATAGTCCTTAAAGGGAGACCAGCAGACTTGTGGGGGAAGAGCGATGTGCTCTCAAGTAATCATGTAGACAGCTTTGAAAGCAAAGGTAGCTGTGAAAATGAAGCTGACACAGAAGCTGAGATTTATCTTCTCTAGGATTTGTAACATGTCTGGAAGATGCTGATGTGCTGGGTTGTCCTGTTGCTGAAGCTTATGCTGCCTTTTTTTCCCCCTCCTCCCAGGTACTCCACATTCCTTAAGAAAGGAAGTGCTGCTCCACAATCAGCAAAGGCCTGTATTGCCTCTTCAGCAAATCTGCAAAGAGATTGCACCCTTTAAAAGGAAAATCTGTTATTATTGGTTGTGCCTCCCTTTGGATGCTCATTGTCTGAACAGTTCTAGTGTCCTTAACCTTGAGGGCTAGCCACTAGGTGGCCTTTGGTTGCAAGAGTGCTAAACTAATTCCTCTGGCAGTTTTCCTGAGATTATCTAAGGTTTAATAAGATAATGATTTGGGAGCTATTCCCAAGGCCTGAACCCAGTTTTTAACCAAGTAAGCCTACTCTTTGGAGTTCTATGGCTGTGTCTACACAGATACTTAGGACTGACCTTCAGGTTGTCCTCCAACTCTTACCACAACCACCACTCCATCTATACTGTAATCCAGGGGTTTTCAGCCTTTTTCGATCATTATACCCCCAGGCGGCCAGATGCAGAGCAGTGTACCCCTGGCCGTCAAGCGGGGGCGGGGAGGGGAGTGAGGGAATGGGTGACACGCTGCATGCAAGCTTCCCCCGCCCCCCACATCTGGGTGGGCAGCACCTGTGCAGCAGTGTGGGATGATGCATGGTGGAGCTCCATCCCCACTTGCCCATAATGCCCCCTAGGGCCTTCTTAAGTACCCCCAGGGTTATGTGTACCCCTGATTGACAACCCCTGCTGTAATTCATTGCACTCAAACTCTGGCAGCAGTCTGACCTGAGTGTAGAAATTGCTGATCTTTCAGATATGAAGCTCAGCTTACTGCTGCTGACCTCTTAGCCTGATTCTTTCTGCAATGTCTTTTAAACTTAGATGTATGCTGCTGGCACTGAGCTCAGGAAGTCCTCTAGGGGAATGCTAATGACTCCCTTTCCTTTCTCTTTGCTTATAGATACAGATAGGTTTACAAGAAGAGGCATCTGTATCTTATGAGGAAACCTGCAGTACATTCTAATGCGTGTCTGCATACCACACTGCAGTGTCACAGTGAGTGGCTCAGTCAGTGTGGGGTATGCAGTCCTAGAAAAGCTCTGGAGCATATCTGAATAGTAGGAAAAACTATAATACAGTAACTGTGGTGTAGATACTACCTATCTGAAGGACCTTGGACAACTATTTGTGCCCAAAATTGAAAGCGCTCTGAGTTTCCTAAGCGTTAGCTTGTTCACCACTTAAAGACCATATGTTTCTATCGCTCTTGGCAACAAGGTTAAAAAAAGAGATTGTAAGACAAGACAAATGTTTAAGATTTGTCCGGCAGTTTGTTGGACAAATCTGACCCAGTTGTGTGGATTTTAAATGGTGTACATACTATCAGCACAAAGTGAGAGGGTGTGTGTGGGAGTGGAGCCATGGTGGGAGTTCAGAAGAATGACAAGAACTATTAAGAAATGGCATGCTTCAACACCAGTTTTGGATTTCCACTCACTCAGCATTGCCTTACATGCAACATACATCTTGTTTTCCAAAAATCAGCTGCTGGAAATTGGAGTGCATGCTTATAAGCAAGGAAATATGGTAATAGCAGCATCTTCTGTAGGAGTCTTTGTCTGGGGAAAAAATATAGTAATGATGCACATGTGCCTTAGGGGGAAACACAGTGAGCCTACCAAGCTCTCTAGCTGCTGGTGGTAGGCCACCTTCTCTTTTCCCCTGGCAAAGCCTCAGGCTGCTGCAGAAGCTATTGCTGACAGCAGAACTCAGCCTTGGGTAATATTTCTAAACCAGAGCTGAGCACTGGGCTGCTGGGGCAGAGGCTTTTGCTGAATGTGCTGGGTGGGCCCTCAGCTGACCTGACAGATGCTGCCCACTCTTAGCTCAAGAAGAGAAAAGGGGCTAGGCAGTTTTGCTCAGTCAGCAGCATTGGTAGCATCCTGTAGCTAGGGGATTAACAGAATAGCCATGGGCAAATTAATGATTTTGAAAAGGAGAGTGCAGATAGTGTAATGCATGATTAATCACATGTAACAAAATGTGTATATATATATTTTTTCTCCCATTAAAAAGAAACTAGAGTGCTTACTAATATGCTAGGGGCCTAGGGCTATATTATTGTTTAAAACTGAAGCAAAAACAAATATAACTTTATTGGAATATGCATTAATTTGCTATATCCTTTGTTATGTATACAAACACAACAAACTAGTAAAATCAAAATATGTTGTTTCTTTAGAATTAAATCTACATATGTCTTTCAGATTCATAAAACATAAGCCTTCTTGAGCAGCTTGACAGTGCATCCAGTGCTTCTCTGAAAATTATTTCATACCTGAATTAACTGTTTTTAACTCTTGCTGAAAGCACTTGCAATGCTGTGAAATAGCTCTATTACCTAGAGGCACTAGTAGCTGGCAGAATGGCAGAAGAAAAGACCACTTAATTAGTGGGACAAAATACCATTAAAAAGAGAGAGAGGGTTGTTAATACCTGTGGAAGGAAGAGCTAGCAGGAATCAAATAGATTATAATGAGCCATAGGCTAAGTACAGACAATCAAAAAGCCCAAGACTGAATCAAGTCAATCTTTGCAGGTTAGTTTAAACTGCATAGATTGAACTGAGAAGCAAGTGAACAGACATTCACTTTTGATTCCACAAATGTAGCCAAATGCCTGCAGTGGCTGAGGCTAGAAGCTGGGGGGTGCTAGAGTGAGCCCTTCCTTCCCTTCAGCAGTGGCCAGAAGGGTGGAGGGAAGCTGGGAGAAAAGTCCTCCAGGCTTTTCTCTCTTCCCTATCAAGCTGGGGGGGAAGCATAGCAAGGCCTTGGCAGGCTCACTGAGTAAGATTCACAGGGGGTTTAAACCCCGACCTTGGCCTGCATGGACCCTGGCCAGGGTGTCCCGGGGTGGGGAGGAAGGGGGAAGCAGCCCCTGCTAGGCTTTTTCCCTTTGTCCCCACTGTAAGGGGGGAGGCCTGGCCACAACCTAGCCTGGCTTTGCTCTCTTCACCACTCCAGTGGCTGGCATGCTGCAGTGGAAGGCAGGGAGGGAGGGGGGTTTAAACCCCCTCTCCCACCAGCAGGGGATCCCAGCCAGGGTCTGCTTGCCAGAGGTGCAGCAGCTCTTGCCAGGCTTTTTCCTGCTCTTCACTGGAGGGGATGGGGGGTGGGTGTGTGTGTGGGGGTGGGGGGGGACGCATGGCCCTGAGCTGGCATGCTGAAGCAGAGGGAAGGTTGCGAGGTTTAACCCTCTCTCTCACTCCTCTGTCTCAGCGTGCTGACCTGGGTCTGGCATCTGGCCATGCCCCTGCCCCCTCTGTTCTAGTGACAACCAGGGGGAAAACCTTGTCAGGGGCTGTTCTGTCCCTGCCAGGCAGACCCCAGTGGGGGGTCCTGTGCTGGTGGGGGAGGGGACTTAAATCCCCCTCCCCCTGCCTCATTTTTCTGGCCTAGCCTTGGGGCTGGCCACCCCACTGTGCTCTAGTGGTGAGTGAAGGAAAAGCCTGTGAGGGTCTGCTCTGCCTCCAGCATGCAGACCCAGTTGCCATCCCAAGCCGAGTTTCCCACCCCCATCCTTTCTCAGGAAGCCAGAGCAGTGATAGTGCTCTCACTAGGGAGCAGAGGGGTAGGGCTAACCCTGCTCTACTGGAGCAGAGAGCCCAACCCAGCCCAGCTCAGCCCAGCCCAGCCCAGGGCTGCAAAGCATCCTGGGATGTGGGGGGACTATGAATTAACTTGGACCAGGAAGGGATCTGGGACAGAACTTCCATAACCCGGTTTGACCTAAATCAGTTTAGCCCTTCAGAAATGCCTAGGAGGGGGTACAGCGGGGGGGGGGGGCACATGCCCCCCCCTCCAAAAATGCTGGAACCCCACTTGACAGTGAACACTTCAGCTGTTATGAGGGGTATGGAGAGCAGTAGTGCCCTCCCTAAAATTGGCTCCATCAGTGGCACGTCAGTGGTGGAAGCGCCAGCACTTCTGCCACTACCGTGCTGCTGGCATGCTTGGCAACTGGTCGCTGGGGGACCCCACTCCCAGTCACTGGCTGGCCACTGGGGGAATCCCGCCCTGGTCGTGCCCCATTGGTGCCCCCCAGACTTGGATGGCACCAGTTGCCCATAGTTAAACCTGATGCTATATTCAACCAGGTTTATCTTAAACCAGTTTTGGCCATTTTGAAAGTGGTTTATGTACACTGAACTTCTGTTCTGTTACAGGTTTAAACCAGTTTCTGATCACTTAAACCGGTTTATATGTAATTTCTCTCCCTAGCCACGAAATCAAGTAACTCCCTCACTGTTTCCTGACTAGAAATGCTGCTGCTATTGCCAGGCAGTTGGTTTTAAAATTTGGGTGGAGCAGGAATCAAAGTGTGGTGCAACTGTATTCTCTCTACCCCTGAGCAACCACAATGTTTTGCTCCCTTGGTGCCTTTCTCTTCCCTGGGAAAGTACTGTACTAATCAGTATTTTCAAGGAAAGGTATTATTTTATTCATCCTGTCTTTCAAAAGTAAGGTGCATTCTTATTCAGTCATGTATTGTACATAAGAAAATACAGTATTTAGGATGGAATACTAGCACAGATAAATGGACAGACAACTAATTGGAAAGAGATACTAAAAATATTCTGAGCACATGTGCAAAATATTCTCAGTTTGTGAGATATTTTATAAATATGAAAGGCATCTTATGGCAGTGATGATGAATAGTAATAACACCCAGTCATAGCCATTTAAGTAAAACAAAAATTACACAGTAACTTAATTTATTCCATACCAAATGCGTATATTTTCTATTTCATGATAAATTACTTTAGGATAATGAGTACATACAAGTTAGCCTTTCCATTCTGTTTATAAATATATGCTTTTAGTCCTGTGTGTGTGTGTTTTTCAGAGAATCTGAACATCCCCAAACTATGGGGTACATAGCAGCAGTTTTGAGTGCTTGAAAACTTGGGGTGGCAGGGGAGGATTCAAACATCTTTTTATAAAATATGTGCTATATGGGCTCAAAAGTACTTGTTTTCCTGGTCTTACCTAAAGATCATTGCATTTGTGTCAGCTGTCAAACCTATACTGAAATTGTCCTTAGTATTTTTTCTTTCCCACCTCACTGCTTTGGAGGGGTGGGAACAGGACAAGGGGGTGCTTCTTCATGCAT
This sequence comes from Crocodylus siamensis, assembly GCF_052110815.1. NCBI lineage: Eukaryota > Metazoa > Chordata > Crocodylia > Crocodylidae > Crocodylus > Crocodylus siamensis. The sequence goes on along the minus strand of NC_143397.1, from coordinate 127,856,644 downwards.
TGTTTCTATCCTACGTTAGGCCTATTCTTCCTGAAATCTTGGATTGCCAAATGCATTTGAGTGCAAAGAAAGGATTTGCTTTACAATTCCTGAGGCTTTTTTTTTTAATTTTAAGTAGTTAACAATGTTGCCAACTCAAGCAATTTTATCAAAGGTCCCATGATATATTATATTTTTCTTATAGCTCCAACTCCCAGGGGGAAGCAATTATATGGGAATCTCAGCTTTCTTTCTCACTCTTTTTTTAAAACAAGCAAACAAACAAACACAACATTTCTGGCCTTGAAGTTTGCAAAGAAAAGTGTGGTTACATGAGCAGGGGACATTCTCAAGGTTCAGAGAAGAAAAGGCAATGAAAAACGACCACGCATTCTTAATCTCATTTTTTTTGAGGCCTGACTCATGATTTTGAAACACTGGGTGTTGAGAATAGCGAGTTAATCGGTGACCAAGATAAGTGAAGGACAGAATCTTTACATATGTGTGGGTGTTTCTGAGCACTTCAGTAGTCCTCAGGTTTGTTGTTTACTATTTCCTGAGAAAAGTCAAAAAGTACAGTACATTAGGTAGGATGCTTCATTATGCTACAAAACTGTTGTTTCTTCTCTGCATTTGCTACACGTTCTGTACAGTACCCCAAACGCTCCATCAAGACCTCTTAAAAACTGACTTTATGCAGAATATTTTACATGGTGAACCAAACCCAGTATAAACATCCATGAAGTTTACAAAAGAACAAAGGCCTTTCAGATATTTTCTTCTATATAATTACCATGGGATTATAGCAGTAGTCAAGTAATACTGTCACAATGCATATATTTTGTTTATCTGTTCCTGTATAGAGCTACTGAGATTTGGTCTTAACCAAAATAGAGGGGGGAGGGGGAAAGAGAGACTAGATGCAGAGGGAGAGATTTGCATGCAGCTAAAAGAAATGTCTAGGGGGGTGGCTGGAGGAGAGGTGGGGCAGGACACAGAACAGAGCTAGGCTGGCGTAAACTACAGAGCCAGAGAGGGTCAAGTAACCATTTGCTAATAAATTCAAAGATGGAAGGGAGACAGGCAGGTCTGGAATCAGAACAAACTGGTGGCTTTAAGACATTCTTTTTATTTTTCACACTGTCTGTCAGTATCAGCAATGTTGGATACTAAAAACACAGAGCTGAAACACACTATGGAAAAGTAATGGGATACACAAGCAAAGCATTCTAGTGGATAAAACATATATTGGTGACTAGAAAGAAATAATTGTTGAGGTTTTTTGTATGATGCTTTGAAAATTGTACCATTCTTTACTGTGCTTCAATTTACTGTGCTTCAATTGTACTGTGTACTACACATCCACCAAAAAGATCATAGAGAATGTCTCTAAATGACTTGTACGTGAAATACTCTTCCTGTGAGAAGTAGGAAGAACTTTTTTTTAAAGGAATGGTGCATATAAACAAGAGGCATGCTTTACCAGGGAAGGTTGGTCTAATAAAAGGTAACGTCTCTAAACCAAGAGTTCTAGAGTTTTGCATTTCTTTTTGTCTCAGACCAACACGGCTAGCAAATACATCCCTGAAACATGGAAGATGCCGAATTTTAGCCGATCATGGATTTAAACTTCAGTGCTGAGCAAGAAAGATTTCTACACCTCCCTTCCTGTCTGCCATCTGATACCACCAGGGAAGGAATCCTGCCTGATCTGCACATCAAAGAGCGACTCACAAAGATACTCTCATGGACTCAGAGGAACAGACTTCCACCTTCAGCTTCCTCTGTGCAAAAAATAATTTTGTTTTCTACCTATGGGGACTTTTTACCATCTTTAATTTTCTCTGTGCCCAAAAACTTGCAGAAAAAAAATTTTTTTTTTGTGATTTCTTAGTTGGTCCAATACAAGGTATCAGATATGAACCAAGAGTTCTAGAGTTTTGCATTTCTTACCAGGGAAGGGGCTTTTGGAAGACATTGAGTATTTTGACTAAAAGGAAAAAAGCATTATTGAGTCTTGACCTTTATTAAAAGCAGTGGCTGCTAAACTGTAATTTTTGTTTGGTCTTGACTGTTTGGAACATCAAGTCTTTTCTAGCAATGGCTGTGTGTTGTTTTCCTATCTTTCAACTCTTGAGACCCAGCGGATTCTCTTGAGCTGCGTTCAGAAGCTGTTTTCAGCAGGCAGTTGGTAAAGCCTACCAAAGGACCTCTGATACTGCTCTGTGCACGCCCCTTTATTAGAACACTTGTTTTACAGGAAGTTTGTTTTTCCTCTTTGACTCTCAAGTAGGTCTTTGTTACAGCAATATTGACATTTTAAATGGCACACATCAGGAACAAACTATAGGTATGAGCAGCTTGCCCATGCTTCCTCTAATCTGATGACCAATATTTGCCCAACCTGATGCCAAGCCAAGATAAATAACTGATTTTTATGAGCTGTCCTCCTTCATATAGGGTAAAGGATAATAAAATGGGTTCATCTTAATCCAAAAGGCTTACTATTTCTAACATTCACCAAACATGACTGTGACAGGTATACTTGTTTAGTAAAGTAATCTATTAATTCAATAATGCATTTAATTTTATAGCTCACTATCATCCTACCCTTAAGATTGATAAAATAAAACCATCCTGAAAGAATCCTAAAATAAAAGCAGCCAGGGGAAGGAAGACACACTGTTTTTTCAGGGACTCATTCAAGATAGAATAGGACGCCTGGTGGAAGGGAGGGGCCATCACCAAGGAGGATTATACCTCCATTGCTCGAGACTGTAGGGGGGCTGTTAGGAAGGCTAAGACAGATACAGAACTAGGACTAGTGTTCAGGATCAAAGATAACAAGACATCCTTTTTTAAATATATAGGGAATAAAAAGAAAGCACTGGGTAACATGGGGCCCCTGCAGAACACCCTTGGCAATTTGGTGTTTGCACCAGATGGTAAAGCTGACCTCTTTAACAAATTCTTCGCCTCCATTTTCCTGAGCAGGGACCTAGACATCACACCCGCCGGGATTCTGGATGGACTCTGGAAAGGCACAGCCAGGTGTAGGGTCAGTGAGGGAACTTTTGGTGGGGCTGGACATGTTCAAGTCAGCAGGTCCAGATGCTCTCCACCCCAGGGGCTGAGGGAACTGGCAGAGGTCATTGCGGGACCCCTGGCACAGCTTTACGAGCACTCATGGTGCTCTGGCCAGGTGCCAGAGGACTGGAAAAGGTCCAGTGTGATTCTCATTTTCAAAAAGAGGAGGAAGAAGGACCCAGGTAACTATAGGCCCATTAGTCTTACCTTGGTCCTAGGGAAGCTGTTTGAGAAAATTATCCAGGAGCACATCTGCGAGGGACCAGCAGGGGGGATCATGCTTAGGGGCAACCAACACGGGTTCATTAGGAGCAGGTCCTGTCAGACCAACCTGGTTGCCTTCTATGACCAGGTCACAAAATCCTTAGACGCAGGTGTCACGGTGGACTTTAGGAAGGCCTTCGACACTGTCTCTCACCCCATTCTCATTAAAAAATTAGGTGACTGTGGCATTGATGCCTACACAGTTGTATGGGTCGCAGACTGGCTCCACCAGAGAGTGGTGGTGGATAGGTCATTTTCGAGCTGGAGGGATGTGGGCAGTGGGGTCCCCCAGGGCTTGGTCCTCGGGCCCGCACTGTTCTTCATCAGCAACTTGGATGAGGGGGTGAAAAGCCCCTTGTTCAAATTCATGGATGACATTAAGATGTGGGGAGAGGTGGGCACACTAGAAGGGAGGGACAGGGTACAACTAGATCTGAACAGGTTACAGGGCTGGGTGGATGAGAATAGGATGGGATTCGACACTGACAAGTGCAAGGTGATGCACCTGGGGAGGAACAAACAGCAGCATACCTACAGGCTGGGGAACTCCCTTCTCATCAGTGCAGAGGCAGGAAGGGATCTTGGAGTCACTATTGATTCCAAGATGAACATGGGCTGCCAATGTGGGGATGCGGTCAGGAAGGCCAACTGCACCTTGTCATGCATCATCCACAGATGCATCACGAGCAGGTCCGAGGAAGTGATCCTCCCCCTCTGTGACATTGGTCAGGCCGCAGCTGGAGTACTGTGTCCAGTTCTGGGTGCTGCACTTTAAGAAGGATGTGGACAACATAGAGAGGGTCCAGAGGAGGGCCACTCGCATGATCAGGGGGCAGCAGGTCAGGCCCTATGAGGAGAGGCTAAGGGACCTGAACCTGTTCAGCCTCCATGAGGGAAGGCTGAGGGGGGATCTGGTGGCTGTCTACAAACTTATTGGGGGGGACCAGCGGGGAATGGGAGAGTCCCTGTTCCCCCGAGCACTGCCAGGAGTAACCAGGAATAATAGCCACAAGTTGATTGAGAGTAAGTTTGGGCTGGACATCAGGAAGCACCACTTCACAGTTTCATAGTTTCATAGTAGCTAGAGTCGGAAGGGACCTAGGTAGATCATCTAGTCCGACCCCCTGCCTTGGCAGGAAAGAGCACTGGGGTCAGATGACCCCGGCAAGGTGCTCATCTAACTTCCTTTTAAAAATTCCCAGGCTAGGAGCCTGCACCACTTCCCCTGGAAGCCGGTTACAGGCCCTAGCCGCCCTGACTGTGAAGTAGCGCCTCCTAATATCTAATCTAAACCTACCCTCCGCCAGCTTGTGACCGTTATTCCTGGTCACTCCTGGCAGCACACGGGGGAACAGGGACTCCCCCAATACCTGCTGATCCCCCCTGACCAGTTTGTAGCAGGCCACAAGGTCCCCCCTTAACCTTCTCTTGTGGAGGCTAAACAGGTTCAGGTCCCGTAGCCTCTCCTCATAAGGCCTGCCCTGCTGACCCCTGATCATACGAGTGGCCCTCCTCTGGACTCTTTCCATATCGTCCACGTCCCTCTTGAAGTGTGGCGCCCAGAACTGGACGCAGTACTCCAGCTGTGGCCTGACCAGTGCCGCATAGAGGGGGAGGATCACCTCCCTGGACCTGCTCGAGATGCATCTATGGATGCATGACAGGGTACGGTTGGCCTTCTTGACTGCCTCCCCACACTGCCGGCCCATGTTCATCGTGGAGTCAATGACGACTCCAAGATCCTTTTCCGTCTCCGTGCTGGCAAGAGGGGAGTTCCCCAACCTGTAAGTGTGGTGCCGGTTCTTCCTCCCCATGTGCAACACCTTGCACTTATCAGTGTTAAACCCCATCCTATTCTCATCCGCCCACTGTTGCAACCTGTCAAGGTCAGCTTGTAGCCTATTGCACCCTTCTAGTGCACCCACATCCCCCCACATCTTAGTGTCATCAGCAAACTTGAACAGGGTGCTTTCTACCCCCTCATCCAAGTCACTGATGAAGATGTTGAACAGTGCGGGCCCGAGGACCGAGCCCTGTGGAACCCCACTGCCCACGTCCTTCCAGGTCGAGAAGAACCCATCCACTACCACCCTCTGGGTGCGGCCCTCCAACCAGTTAGCGACCCATTTGACCGTGTGGGCATCGATACCACAGTCTCCCAGCTTTTTGATGAGGACAGGGTGAGAGACAGTGTCGAAAGCCTTCCGGAAGTCCAGAAAGACTACATCCACAGCAACCCCTGCGTCTAATGATTTGGTGACCTGATCGTAAAAGGCCACCAGGTTGGTCTGACAAGACCTGCCACTGATGAACCCATGTTGGTTGCCCCTGAGCATGCATTCCCCCGCAAGGCCCTCCTGGATGTGTGCCAGGATAATTTTTTCAAAGAGCTTACCCGGGATTGAGGTAAGACTAACTGGCTTGTAATTTCCCGGGTCCTCTTTTTTTCCCTTTTTGAAGATAGGGACCACATAGGCCCTCTTCCAGTCCTCCGGCACCTCACCAGAGCACCACGAGTGCTCATAGAGCCGCGCCAGGGGTCCCGCAATGACCTCGGCCAGTTCCTGTAGAACCCTAGGGTGAAGATCGTCCGGACCAGCGGACTTGAACACGTCCAGCCTCTCCAGAAGTACCCTAACTAACTCCTCGCTAACCTCTGGCCCAGGCGTGTCTCTCCCGGGGCCCGAGGGGGGCCCAGCAGGGAGGTGGATGAACTGGTCCCTACTTAGGAAGACAGAGGCAAAGAAATTGTTAAATATGTTAGCTTTGTCATCTGGCATGACGACTAAGTTGCCCATCGTGTCCTGCAGGGGCCCCACATTACCCGGGACCCTCTTTTTACCCCCTATGTATTTGAAGAAGGACTTCTTATTGTCCTTAATCCGGGAAGCTAGTCCTATCTCCATCTCTGCCTTGGCCTTCCTGACTGCCCCCCTACATCCTCGGGCGACTGTAACATAGTCCTTCTTGGTGATGACCCCATCCCTCCATTGGGTGTATGCCTCCCTTTTAGCAAGGAGACATTCCCGGATGCTTCTAGTGAGCCATGGGGGTTTATGTGCCCTCCTGCTCCCTTTGACCCTTGTTGGGATTACCTCCCTTTGGGCATGGAGGATCGTCTCCTTAAGGAGCAACCACTCACCTTGGACATCTGGCTCCCTTCCCCTCTGGGTCCTCAGCGCTTCCCCAACGATCCTCCTTAGCTTGTTGAAGTCAGCCCTCCTAAAGTCTAGGGCTGTTGCCTTGCTGCAGCCCTTTGCCACCTTACGCTGGATGGTGAATTCCAGTAAGCGATGATCACTGTCTTCCAGGTGGCCCATCACCCGCAGCCCCCTCACCAGGTCATCACCCGTGGCCAGCACCAGGTCCAACAAGGCGTCTCCCCTGGTGGGGCTGTGCACCTCCTGGGTTAGATGGAGGTCCTGCACTCTGGCTAAGAACCGACGTGAGCGGTCAGACTTGGCTGACTGCTCTTCCCAGCAGATGTCTGGGAAGTTCAGGTCCCCCATGATGACCACATCCTTAGCCCTCACTGCCTCTGTGAGCTGACCTAAGAATTCCTGGTCGAGCTCTTCTCCCTGGTTGGGAGGTCTATAGTAGACTCCCACCGTTAAGTCTCTATCCCCTGGACTGCCTTTTACTCTAACCCAGAGCACCTCAGAGTGCCCCCCCTCTACCCCCTTGCTAATTGACGAGGAAGTATATTCCTCCTTGATGTAGAGTGCTACTCCTCCACCTTTCCTTCCACAGTTAGGGCAGCTAGGATCTGGAACCAACTTCCAAGGGAAGTGGTGCTGGCTCCTACCCTGGGGGTCTTCAAAAGGAGTCTAGATAATCACCTAGCTGGGGTCATAGGACCCCAGTACTCTTTCCTGCCATGGCAGGGGGTCGGACTCGATAATCTGCTCAGGTCCCTTCCGACCCTACCAACTATGAAACTATGGATCATAGTTAAGTGCCTAAGTCCACTTATAGGTGGTGCCTAATAAGTGGCACAGTTAAATGTCTAATAGGTAGAACAGAATATGTCCATGGGTTTGTAACTTATTTCCATCAGTTTTTAAAAGGTCTAGTTTGGGGCTGTCCCAATGGAGCTTTAGAAGGGCACTGAGGTTGCTTCCCATGGTGCTCCCAAAGGCCTGCTGGCTCTTGAAAGTGTCCATACCCTTCACATCTATATAGCTGAGCTGTCCAACTTCTTTCTTATTTCTGCGATCTCCCCACTTTTCCAGTCATCACTATTGGTTTGGGGAGTTTTGATTTAGGTGGTTGTAAGAAGGTTGCCTGTCACCTAGCCTGGCTGAGGGGCTACAGCTATGTGAAGGCTAATGAGGGAGTGGCTTGCTGAGAATCGAATGTGCCAAACCTGCAGCATGGCAGCAGAAACTGGCCTAAGCAGCAAGGGGGAGCTTCCACTTTTATACAGAAAATCAAAGGGGTTAGGGTCACAAGCTAATGGGCCAAGGGAAAGGAACAGGCAAAAGATAAACATAAGCACTATGGTAACATACACTCAGCACCTTAATTTCCACTCCACCCCCCCCAACACCTCTGGAGGTGTCTCCAAACCAGCCTTTAGTTTCTAAAGGGCATTTATATGCATACTTTTTCATGCTGCCATGTGCCGGACATCTGGCACACTGGAGCAGACTCAGTTAATCGAGTCTGCTCTGCACGTGAGCTGACGCGTGCCACACTGCGTTGCTTGCAATTGTATCAGTAGCAAAATGTGTGTCAGCACGGAGAAAATGGTGGCAATGCGCTTTTGAACTAAATCACTTTTGACGTGTTTTAGTTCAAAAGTGGACTGCTGCCATTTTCTGCACGCTGACATGCATTTTGCCACTTATACAACTGTATGTATGTGTCGCAGCACTGGGTGATTTTCAAAGCACCCGGCACTGTGGCACTTGCATGTGTAAAAATGCCCAAAGTTCTCAAACAGCAGCCTGCAGCTGCCCCAAGGTCCGAGTCTGCTGCCTTTAGTCCACAGTCCCAGCTGACTGAGTCAGTGAGATCTCCAGCTCCACTGTGCACTCCTCTGTGTACAGCTGACCAGGTTCCACATGCACACTATTCTCTTCCCATTACTCCAGCCTCAATTTTCTTCTTCCTTTTTCCCTTGCCCCCCCAGTCCCTGGGGGTTTCTGGGAGTTGCAGTCCAAATTAATAGTCAGCACAGCTCTGCAGACTGTCCCCTGGTTCCTGCTGCTTTTACACATTTTACATTCACATTACACAACCCACCCCCCCAGGAGGCAGAACCAGAGGAAGTGCAAGGAGAAGCACCAGAGACAGGAGATTTCTGGGCAAGCCTACAGTGGGAAGGCTGGAGCCACAGCTGACCCCTTGCAGTGTCCAGGACAATAATGTTTTTTGTTTACTTGCTTTATTGTGCTAAAAGATGATATATTCCCAGGTACACTGAGACACTCAAGGAAACAAAGGCCAGCAGATTTAAAAGACTAGATATTACCGAAGCTTGTTGAGAAATGCTCTGGGAAGGGACAAAAGCCTGGCTGAAAAAGCCCTAAGCAGGCAACCCACTACAGTAGTGGATAAAACATAAGTGAGCAAATCCTTACCTATAAATAACTTGCTTAGTTTTAGCCTCTTCCAGTTCAAGTGTCCTCCAGTGGATCATGGTTTACCTGGCTAAACGAGTCTTTGGCTTTTCTTTTTCTCTCGCTTTTTTTCATTATGGATTGACAGAGAATGGTTTTGTTGGAGTGTTTGAATTCAAGTGGTGCTGATTACCAGAGATTGGTCACACATTATTTCAATTCCTGTGATGCCCTGCCAATATTTTAATAAGGGGCTGCTATAATATTCTCTCCCAGACCCTGATAAATACCATCTGCTGGGATTATGTTTGCTTTCAGAAGAGAGTGGGTAAGGAAGCTGTGAACCTGTTCATTTGTTTTGTTATTTAAACACATGCTTTCTTATAACCCTTACCAGAGAGGAAGGCAGCACTGTTTGGCAAACAGTCTTATATTAAGCATGCTTCACTGGACTTATTAACAAGTTCTTCTCGAAATATATACTAAGTATATGAATAGGAAGGAATCATGTTCATTGTTTGAAATGGGAACATTGCACTGACCTTGTAGAGATATTACGGGATATCCTTTCTACCTGCTTTTTAGGTTCCTGGCATTTGGTACAAACTGATTTGGGCAAAAAGTCTGCTCTTCACAAGAGGGTCTTTATAAGACCCAGAGGGAAGTCATCTTTGGCAGAGACAACACTGAATAGAGAGAAGATAAATGCCATTAGGTTTGGACAACACTCCTTTCAATTTGGTGTAGTAGTTTTAACATGGGGGTCTATTTCCAGCACATTAGTGTTCAGGTCTGATCAGGTTAGCCTAATTATTACTAGAAGGGCTGGAAAAAGAGAACAAGAGGTGTGAACACAGAAGTTTTTCAGCAGCTGGCTCAAAACTGTGCAACTTCCTTGTTGAATGCACCAGAATGGCCACTTACAAAGCTTGTTAAACTCATCTGTTGCATAGTTAAATAAAATCCATGGGGAATGGGGAGAGAGAAATTATACATTATTAATACTTGAAAAATAATTCAACTTGTAAAGTGCCATGGTTGTGATAGTGATCAATGCAGATTACTGTAGTGGCTTTGGTAGTATAAATAATGGAAGCTGCAAAGGAGTCTATGAAACCTTTGAGAAAAGTAGCATTTGAGAGGGGAATTGGGTTCAAGGTAATGAGAAACTTTAAAACCTTTCTTTTCTGGGACATGGTGACCAGAATGAGACACCATTCTTAGCAAGATAAGACTACCACTACATGTAATGGCTGGCTGCAAAGTTCAGGGTCAGGATGAAACTTGCTAGTGAATAAACTGGGAGTCATTCCATTAAATTAAGAGTTATTGTGCTGGATCCAAAAGAGGGGTGACTGTGGGTAGAGGAAGGATGTATAGCCATACCTGCTTTGGTTGTGTGGAGCATGTGCAGTGAGCTCTCCAAGCTCCCTGACATGTCGGCACAGCTCCTGATGGAGCTGTACCTGAGCTCACCAGCTGAATTACTGCCATTCACCCTTCTCTGCCACTGAGTTCAGCAGCAGGGGAAAAGGGTGAACTCAGTGGCAGAGGAGGGTGAATGGCAGTAATACTCATTCCCTGGGCTCTAGAGCCATAAGAAAGCAGGGGCTCTGACCAGATCCTGTGCCATTCAGCTAGTGAATAAACCAGGAGTCATTCCATTAAATTAAGAGTTATCTTGGTGGATCCAAGAGAGGGGTGATTGGGAGTAGGGGAAGGATGTATAGCCATACAAAGGTGGTGATGGTGCTTACTCACTGGGCTGCACAGATGCATGAATGTAGAGAATATGGCCAGAGCCTGTGCTGATTATCTGATTAGCTCATAGAGCTCATGGCAAATGCGCAGCTCTGGGAGGAGCTGTGCTGACAAACCAGTGAGCTCAGGGCACTCACTGCACATGCACCACAGAGCTGAAGGGAGTGTCACCATACTGCCACATCCCCTTGGATGTACCTATGAGCATTATTTTAGCATAAGAAGAATCAGAATCAGATCCTTTAAACTTCAAATTACAAATAACGATGTGCTTATGTGTTGTCCTAATTGTGAAAAATGCAGTTCAATACTGAGGCAGACAAGGTTCTTTGGGTGAATACTGGTTCAACACTGATGCATCTTATGCTAGTACTGGGTGAGAAATTTAGGGACTCCTAATCCTTAGACATTTCTTATTTAAGATACGTCATTTCCATCCATTGTAAATACTTTTGTGAGTTTAAAATAAGCTCTGCGACTAGCGTGTGAATAATAATTGATAATTTGGAGGCCATAGAAAGAGTGCTTAGGAGGGGCACGAGACTGGGCAATGTTAATGTAATTTAGGGGTGGATTTAGAAGGGGTGCAGTGATGTGGTTTCACTGCACTCCCCTTTTTGGACTGAACTGTACCACAGGAGTCATTATGGACCATTTTTTAAAAGTCTCCAAGCATTAAAAATTCTGCCTTCCCCACTCTGCCCTTCCATTTTTGTTGAAAGGCATATCCCCTGCCTTGTCTGTTGCTGCTGCTTCCCTACTGTCCCAGGAGTTGCAGAAGCTCAAAGCTGTTCCTGCCAGCTCCAGCCAGGCTGTGTGGGGAATAGGCTCAGCTGGGTTCCCCCTCCCCATGCCTGCTCCCAAGGAACTTGGCAGGGAATAGCAGCAGTAGCAGCAGCAGGATTTAATAGATTTAATAGATTTCATAGACATCAGGGCTGGAAGGGACCTCGGGAGATCATCAAGTCCAGCCCCCTGCCCAAAGGGCAGGAAGTCAGCTGGGGTCATAGGATCCCAGCAAGATAAGCATCCAGTTTACTCTTGAAGGTGTTCAATGTAGGTGCTTGAACCACCTCCACTGGCAGACTGTTCCAGACCTTGGGGGCTCGGACAGTAAAGAAATTCTTCCTTATGTCCAGCCTGAAACGGTCTTGCAGGAGTTTGTGACTGTTCGACCTAGTCATTCCTTGGGGCGCTCTGGTGAACAAACGTTCCCCCAGATCCTGGTGGTCACCCCTGATAAACTTATAGGTGGCCATCAGATCACCCCTGAGCCTACGCTTTTCCAGGCTAAAGAGTCCCATGTCTCTCAGCCTGTCATCGTAAGATCTGTTTTCCTGACCTCTGATCATGCGCGTGGCTCTCCTCTGGACTCTCTCAAGCTTCTCCACATCCTTTTTGAATTGTGGAGCCCAAAACTGGACGCAGTACTCCAGCTGCGGCCTCACCAAGGCTGAGTACAAGGGGATAATGACGTCCCGGGATTTGCTCGAGAAGCATCTATGGATGCAAGCCAGCGTTTTGGTCGCTTTATTAGCCGCAGCATCGCATTGCAGGCTCATGTTCATCTTGTGGTCAATGATGACCCCCAAGTCTCTTTCTTCTGTAGTGCTATCCAACGTAGCACTGCCGAGCCTATAAGGATGCTGCAGGTTTTTCCTCCCAAGGTGGAGAGCCTTGCATTTTTCGGTGTTAAACACCATGAGGTTCTTGTCTGCCCATTTGCTGAGCTTGTCCAGGTCAGCCTGGATCACCCGCCTATCTTCTGGCGTGGATGCTTTGCCCCAAAGTTTGGTGTCATCGGTGAACTTGGCCAGTCCACTCCTGACTCCAATGTCCACATCATTAATGAAGATGTTGAACAGTATGGCTCCAAGGACAGAGCCTTGAGGGACCCCACTGGTTACAGGGCACCACAATGAGTGACTGCCATCAATCACAACCCTCTGGGTCCGACCACGAAGCCAATTTCCCAGCCAGCGGATCGTGGTGGACCCAAGGCCACAACTGGGCAGTTCGGCCAAGAGGTGATCATGGGATACCAGATCAAAAGCTTTTTTGAAGTCAAGATATATGACATCAATCTCTTCTCCCTCGTCCAGGTGATAGGTCACCTCGTCATAGAAGGAAATGAGATTGATCAAACAAGACCTACCTGCAACAAACCCGTGCTGGCTATCCCTTAGGATGTTAGCCTGGGCTAGTCCATCAAGGATGGCCTCCTTAATAAACTTTTCTAAGGATAGTGGCTTTGAAGCTTTCCCCACCCCTGGAACAGCATGGAAAACCATGGTAGCAGGTGGAGGAGAAGGATGGAGGAAGGAGAGGAGAGGGGTTGTGCCTTTGAGCTCAGAGGGGAATAGTGGGGATTTTTTCATGCTTTGGTACTTTTTTTTTTTTAAGTCCCCAGAGGATCCCACAACATGGTCTACCCACATCTGTGGGTGGGGGTGAAGGCTGGGAGCAGGGGTGTAGCCACTCCTGCAGCATGGGAAGCTCCTCCTGTACTCCGCTTTCTGAATCCACCCTGGGTACATTGTCCTGTAAATGAGATCTTGTGCATTTAAGTTGCAAAATGTTTTATTGATATAGTGGGATGGATTAAGCTGCTTTGTAAATGAAGAAAATTCTGGCTTGACATTAAGAAATCTCATTAGTGGATCATGGAGAGTTTAAAGCAGTGGTCACCAACCAGTGGATCTCGGTCCACCAGTAGATCTCGGAGCCTCTTGGAGTCGATCCGAGGCTGGAGTGGGGGGCTGAATGCCCGTGTGCATGCATACACATGCCCCAGCCCAGCAGGCCAGTCCGCGGGGGAGGGAAGGGGCGGGGGTTAAATCAAGGCCCCTGTGGTGAGGGACAGTGCTGCAGAGGCAGGAGCAGGGATAAATTGAGTGGGGTCCTGACTGGGTGGAATTTACCTGCTAGGGAGGCGTGCCCTCCCCCCAATTTTTTCTTCCTTTGCCTTGCTCTGGCCCTCCTTCCCTCCCCACAGACTTAGCTGCTGGGTGGGGTAGAGTGGGGGGTGAGGTGGCAGTGGCACACAGTAGATCTTGGGTTGCTTTTAAATGCCAAAGGTGATCTACTTAAAAATGTTGGAGACCCCTGGGTAAATAGGCTTGAGCAGGGATATTGGCTGGTGAATCTGTCTCCTGACATGGAACATACTGGATAATGTAAAGGATGCTTCCCCTGCTGAAGTTGATGTACAATATACTATTCATTAACTTTGAATGTGCCCAAGATCAGAACCAGAGAGGTTGTGGTGACATAGTCACACGTGGCCCCCTTTGGCTGTGTCACACCTGAACTCCCAGCATGGGTGAATCTAGGATTTTGAAAAGGGGGTGCCGATGGTGTGGGGCATCATCATATATACCACAACATATTTTTGTCAAGTTAAAAAGAAACTAGAAGGATCAGTAACAAGCTAGTGGCCTAGGGCTATATTATTTAGTTAAGATCAGGGCAGAAACAAATATAATGTACTGGAATATGTATTAATTTGCTGTATAGTATATTGTATATATAAAAAAAACCACAACAACCTAGGCAAAAAGAATCAAAAGATGTTGTTTCTTTAGTTCTTCATTAGAATTAAATGGACTTCTCTCTTTCAGATTCATAAAAGAAAATCTAGCTGCCATGAACATCTTTGACAGTGCATCCAATGCTTCACTGCAAGTTATTTCCAAATTAGAATTAATGTTTTTATCTAGAGCTAAAAACCATCTGCAGGGCTCTGAAATAGCTGGTCCTAAGAGACAACAAATACAGAAAAAAGGCTAGTTTGATTAGTTGAACATCAAGAACATGAGAAAGGAGAGAGGGTCATTAACACCTCTAGAATGAAGAGTTTGGAAGGAATCAGAGAGATTACAATGAGCTATGAAGTCACATGATTCCCTCACTGCTGCCTGAATAGAATTGCCACTGCCACTGCCAGGCAGTTTGTTTTAAACTTTGGGTGGAGCAGGAATCAAAGAGGGGTACAACTGCACCACTGCATCCACTCCTAGCTTTCAGCATGAGGACCACCCAAAGCCTCCATTTTTGCAAGGCTCTGGAACCCAGGGTCAAGTACTGCCACTACTGCTTGCCTCCTCTTTTTCACCCGCTCCTGAATTCAATGAGAATCGGGGAGGGAAGTGGCAGGGAAACATCAGCAGCCTTCATCCTCTGTCACTGCTCTCAGCAGTGCCTGTAGCTGGCCCGGTTCAGCTCCGCAGTTCCAGCCCCAGCCCCAGTCCTAGGTAAGGTGGGCAGGTGGGGGGGGCCAGCCCAGGCCAGGCTGGACCATGGGAGCAAGCTCTTCCCAGCTGGCTGTGACTCAGGCTGGGGCTGCAGGAGCTCTGTGCCCGGTTTGCTCCTGGTTCCCCACACCCAGGTCTGGCTGGGTTGTCATGGAGCCGCTGCGGGAGGCAGAGCTATCTTCCTCCTCCCCTTCCCCTGCTATCCCTTCCCCTGCTATAGGGCCGGGGGCCCGGGGGTTGCGTGGGAACTCTGTGTAGTTCTGCCCTGGGCTCAGGGCTAGAAGGGAACAGTGCTGGGCTCTGCTGTGGGGCAGGGGCTTGAGGTGGAGAAACTGGCTGCAGAAAGCCCTTGTTGGCTTTTTTCCCTCAGCAGTACAGAGCCCCTCTGGCAGGCTGTGGGACCTGTGAGGAAATCTTATATAGGAGGGTTTGGCCAGGGCTCAGGCAGGGGCTGGCCGAAACACTAGAGGATCTCTGGAGGTCTCTGCCGTCCCTGCTTCTCTGTGATTCCCCCCATTCCTCCCTGCTTTGCCTCAGTCCCAGGGGTGGGGTCTGGCCATGCCCCACATTCACTACTTGAGTGGCCAATGGGGGGAAAGCCAGGCAGACCCTGGCTGGGGTCCCATGCTGATGGGAGATGGGATGGTGCGGGGATTAAAACCCCCCTTGTCCACAAGCTATGCCCCCCACTCCTGTGACTTGAGCACCTAGGGGGCACTCCGGAGTCGGGTTTCCAATCCCCACCCCCTTCTCAGCCAGCTGGAGCAGTGATAGTGCTTTGGCTAGGGAGGAGAGGGATGGGGTGAACCCTGCTCTGCTGGAGGAGACAGCCCAGCTCAGCTTAGGGATGCAAAGCATCCTGGGATGCTGGGGGACTGTGAGTTAACTTAAACCAGGAAGGAATCTGGAACAAAAGTTCCGTAAACTGATTTGACCAGAATCAGTTAAGTCTGATGCAATGTTCAACCAGGTTTATCTTAAACCAGTTTGGGCCATTTTGAAGTGGTTTATGTACACTGAATTTCACTGAATTTCTGTTCTGTTACAGGTTTAAACCAGTTTCTGATCACTTAAACCAGTGTATGTGTAACTTTTGTTCCTAGCCCTGATGAGCTAAGAGCTCACTGCTCATGCAGAGCTCTAGCAGGAGTTTGGGCTGAGTAGGGAATGAGCTCAGAGCTCAGTGCACATGCGTGGCACAGCCCAAGCGGGATCCTCACCCGCTTTGCCCCATTCCTGGATCCTCTACTGAATGAGCCTGATCTTTGTGTTTGTTTGCCAGTAGTATGAGACGTTAATGCTCCGCCTTTTGCAGCTAATGCAAACTGCTTTTTAATTTATCTTTAATGGGCAAACACTTCCTAGCATTCTTTGGGTCTCAGATATATAAAATTATACACTATGCATATATGCAATTAAAGAGAGAGAAATTTTGACATTCATTTCTACCCACATGTCTCCAAAAATGATATTATAAAAAGAATTCAGAGTGGTCAAGGCCATGTGGCTCATATTCTAAAGGACATAGTTACCTAAAATACATAGTTAACTAAAGTAAAGCAGGGAGCACAGGAAATTAAGCACTTAAGCTCAAAATTTCAAGTCTGAAAATTTCTTGGGTTGAGCTGCAGCTGAACAGACGTGTCTGAATGCTACAGTTATATGTCAGTTTTTGACATCAATGTTTCTCAGGTACTTGAAGTTTTGCTTCTGTACATGCCCCAAGACACCTCAGCCATAGCAGATCTAAGCAGCTGAGAACCTGCTTTGAGAAATCAGGCCTTTCTTTGCCTATTCCCAAAAGTTTGCAGCAAGAAATGGAGGCAGTGGGTGAATTTTTTGGCTCCATCAGAACCAATGTGAATTTTCCCATTTACTTAAGTGGAACCAAGATTTCATTCAGGTTTTTAAATAAAACATGGGGAGGGTCCCCTGAGATAGCACCTCTCTCCCCCTTTAAAAAAAAAAGATTTAAAATAACCCTTTCCCCTGAAAAAGTAATTATGACCTGTCCAACAAGAATAGCAGATAACTTGACAAAACCCAGTGAAGGAAACACATAATGACTGTTATGGGACTTTGCTTGTGTGGCATACAAAGCTTACTTTGTCAGCAGGCCACACGAGATCCAGGATGCTTGGGGGTAGAATGATGAGAGTTCAGTTATTAGCTGACCCTCAAACAAAATTGTAGTAACAGTCTTCTTTAAACTACTGGTGGAGAAAAAAATCAAATTTGCTCCCACTGGCATCTGGATATACTTCTAGCCTGCTCTGCAGTATGATGAATACCTGCTGGGTGCCAGGCATGAAGACCTACACCATGATGACTATTATTAATAGTGATTGTCAGTATTATTAATATAACAGTTGAAGTGTAACGCTCACTACAGAAACAGAACCAAAGCTCTAGTTAAGAGGTCACTTAATGCTGCAAAACGCTCGCTAAATTAATCTTTTGCCTTGGCTTTTATTTTCCTGTTACATCTTAAAAGATTTATAGGAGATTGAGCGCTTCACTGACTAGCAGATGAAATGTCTAACCCAGAAATAATATGTAACAGTACCCTTCAAAGAAAGAAATGAGCCAAAAAAGCTAGAGACGTCACTAACATTGAGAGACGTTAAATGAAGTATAAAATGTTGAAAAGCTTGAAATGGACTTGCATTCCGCCTCTTTCAATAGCACTTTATCAGACCATTTGACAGTACTTCAACTGGGATTACTCTCACTCCATGCCTGCAAAAGGATAGAGGCTCTTCTCCTGTGGGGCACCGAAAGTAACGTGCTTGAAATAATCCTTCATTCTCACACAGCAGTTTTTCATTTGTACATCTCAGCAGGTTTTAGGAGAGACACAGATAGCATCAGCCCCCTTTTTCTATATGGGGAACGTGAAGAGAAGGGAAGGATCTCTTGCTCAAGGTCTTCTAACAGACACAACTGATCCAGGCCCAGACTCAAGGCTGAAGGTGTACCACTGCAATGTCCTTCCCACAGGATTGCCAGCCCCACGCATTTGGGTGGGTGGGAATCACAGAAAGCTGTAAAACAATAAGCTTGTAAGACTGCTGTCGCTCATTCCCTACAACCTCTGAATCCTCTCCCCTTCTTCTTCCCCCTCCATGTACTTTTTATGGGATCTCTGCTGCTTCTCAGCTTCCACATTTCCTGATAACCCTGGGAACCTTGGAGTGGCAGCAGGTTCATTTGTGGGAGAAAATATTATTTGGGGGGGGCATCAGCATGAGAACTACAACTCCCATCGTGCCCTGCATGGTACGATGTGGTTAGTCTCTTCCTCCTCCGCGGCAGGAAGCTGAGCGCGTGTGGGGCACTGGCCTGGTTGCATGCTAAGCGGTGCTGTGGTGCTGCTCCTATTGCTGGCTACCATGAAATTAGTTTGAGGGGGCTAAGACCCCCCAGGCTTCACCACCTATGCCTGTGGGCCCAGCTTGTCTCACCGACGACACTGGGATGTGGCAACTGTGTCTATGGGCAGCCTCACCTGTACCTGGAGAGGGAATGTAGGGAGATGCTGGCCCGTCTAGCTGGCTTTACAGTATTAGGCTATAGCATCCATTTGAATTAGGAATTATTTTGCAGTCATGAGACCTCATATAAGAAGACTTTCAAGAGTTGTGGTAAAATCATGGGAATTCACAACCTTGCATTCACTGACTCATGCTAACCCTCCTACCCTCTTGCTGCCCCTTGTGGTGACCCCATCATCTAAATCCTTTAATATAAACTAGATCTTTTGCCTAGATTTTTATGCTTTTTACCTTAAGTGGACCTTGGAGCAGGGACTGGAATCAGGACTCCTTCCCCCTTGCCCCCCGCCTTTTTTTTTTTTAAGGTTAGTACCCTAATCAGTAGGTTTGCAAATGATGCATGCCTCCTCCTGAGTCCTCTTTTGGTCCTATGAATCTTGCATTTTCTTCTTGCACAATAGCCCACCCTGGTGGGTGCTACTGCCTAGCCTAGCCTAGAGGTGGATTTGAATCCCTTCAGAGAGAAGGAGGCACTAAATTTGCATGAGCATGCCCACCACTTTCATTGTATAAAAGACGGTCACTATCAACAGCCATGCGTTCTACAAAAATGGCTGTGGTTATTGCATTTGGTAACAGGCACATCCTGAGAACATGTGTTTACAGCGATAGGATTTTTTTTTTTGTAGTGGCAACAGTTTTGACAGCTACTATGCTTGGCTGGGATTTTCAGAGAAACTGAAGAGTTTTCTAGGCACCCAGCTCCCATTAATCTTTCCCATTGGAAATCCCAGCTGCAGCATACTGGATTATTAATATCTGTCTAAATCCTGGCATAGACCTTTTCAATTAGATATTCAAAAATAAATGCTGATTCAGAGCAACTATTGGATTTTGTCCACAATAAATAAGGATACTGAGCTTCTGGAGGACTCTTGGAAAGATGCAAAAAAAAATGATTCCACAAGTGGTTTGTTTGCTTTTAACATTGGTCTAGAGCAAGGACTATTTTTGCTTTGTCTGTCCTCCAGAGTTTGAAAGTATTACATTGGAGCTGTAATACATCTTTGTTATATTTTCCCTAGGTGTGAGAGAACTTAACTATAGATGTTACTTTTTTGTTTTATTAACTAATTAGGATGTAAGATAAATATTTATATTTGAACTATTATGACTCTTTACATCAAAATGAGGAAAAACTTTCTAATGTCTCAGTTTCATTCCAGATGTTGTAATGTCTTCTTTTAGACCATTAGGTAAATAATGCAATGCCTAGTTTTGGAGAGAAAACAATGTCTAAAAAAACCCCAACAGATAAAAAGAGGGTTTAAATGTATTGTTTTGTAACTTTCCCTTCTCCACTATCTTTAAGCATTCTCTCCTTAACCTTGAATTTTGTTTTTTGAGATATATTTTCAAGGAAGAAGAACAAACAGGGTTTTTTTAAGTAATCTGCCTCATGTTTTGTTTAGGCTTGTATACATGGAGATGTGTTAAGTGGAATTTAAAAAAAACCCCCATATTATTGCTAATATAATTTAGCATCCAGGCATACCTAATATCATCATGGCTTGTCTGGAGAAGGTACAAACAGATTTTGCCTATTTTTACATGGGTGAGGGAATTGCCTCAAGTTGTGGGGCGGGGGGAATTGCTCATGAAAGCAGGGGGAAACCATACTGGAATGTTCCCCAAGTTGCTTTATTTTTGGAACCTGAAAATCTAAGATGGCACTAAAAATTTCTGCATTCTTTACAGGACAGGATTTCTTAGTCTCTGGAGCACAACAAAAATGCCTCATTGCTTTTTCCAGAACCTTAGGATAATGGTAGCTTTGGTTCCCATCCAAACACTTCGGAATCTCTTTGGCAGTAGTACAGCGAAGACCCCTGCAGCAAGTTCATGAGCTGACAGGTGACTGTCTTCTTGCTTTCCAGCAAGAATCTAGGATCTAACTTTCACAATAGATACCTCCTTTGGCTCTGTGTTAGTCAGCAGCAAGATTACGGGGCTCTCTCCAAATCCCAGATTTGTAGTATTTAGCCTCATGCCTTCAAAAATTATGAGACAGCTCCAAATGCCACAATATGTTCGACACCAGTGAATCTGGGAAATGCTGGAGTTTTGAATATGTAGAACCTAGTGTATGCAAGCTTCAAAGGATGAAAATCTAGCCTTGAATGCACCTGCAACACTGTCCTTCTGTCAGCTGCCTAGAGGACATCCCATGCCCTTGTTCTGCCTCAAAGAATGGAGTTGCTGTCTGATTTTCTCCAACTCCCATCTCCTTGATCTTCCCTGTCCCCAGTCCCTAAATCAGCCTCCTGCTTTCTGTATTTGCCATGTGCACCTTTCAGGAGAGGCTTCACTGGTCTTCATGGTCCCTGTGTCCTAGCAGGGGCCTGTCTAGCAGTATGAATCATAGCATAACCACCCTTTCACCAGTGAGCCTGGCTTCATGTTCATGGATGACGATAAGAGGTGCAGATACTTTTATGATGGTCACCTCATTTCCACAGGTAGCTGAACTGTAGGGATATGATGACCTTCTTACTAGCTTCAGACACTTGGACAATAATGGAATTGGGTGCCGTTTTGAGTTAGAGAAAATTTACAAGATGGCATGTTTCAGCTTCTTTTTTATCAAATATATGTGTGTGTGTGTATATATATATATATATATATATATATTTAAAAAACCCTCCAGAATAACAACAGTCGTCAACTTTCCCTTCATAATCCCCTCCCACTGCCTCCTTGAGCTTCATTTGATTCAACTCTGTATGGTAAAGGTATGGAACTGTTTGACCCTGATGGAAACTTTCAGAAATGGTTACAGGACATACCTGTCTTCTAAGTTGCCCTGCTCTGGCTCTCAGGTGACTCCACTAAAATTAACCACAGAAACTTCCAGGACATATCATACATTTGGTGCAGTTTAATGTTGTGTGTCTCTTAGTTTTTAAAAGATCATATTATGCATTTTAGCAAAACAGATGAATACTTTCACAGAGAAGATTAACTGTATCACCCATGAAAGTCTCATAAGACTCAAAACCTGAGTGTTTGAAATTTCATTTTAAGCATCAACACAATGAGATTTGTCTTGTCTTGTCTTCTATTCAGATGGTGTTAGCAAGGGAGATGCTTTCTATCATGCAGTGGTTCCACATAAAGATAACCCAGAATACAGGTTAGAATGATTTAGTGTGAGATTTTCATTCATTTTGAGGTGTCTTGCCAATGGCTCACTGATTGCTATTCCGCTTGGAGACTCTGGGAGAATGTGGAAAGGAGTTAATTTAGGACAATTCATGGCAGAGAGCACTGCCATCAAGAGGTAAGTTTATCTGGAAGCATCAAATGGGAAGTACTTTTTCGTAAGTGTACAGTTCAGAGTTTGCCTCAAGAGGACTCAGGAGAGAACCCTATATTTTTTCATGAGGGCCTGTTTCTCAAAACACCTCATACATGTGCCATGGAAAGTATACACTTGCATGAGGAAGTTTGTAGCAACCACAACACTGTGGTCAGCTTTTTATGGATACTCCCTTGCACTTCCTTATAGCACATTTGGGTTAACTTGTAAAATTTGTTCAATGTCTCCACTTGGATGATGTACACGCAAGTAAATGTTTTTGCATTCCACATTAATCAGCAGCAAGTCAGCAGCAGTTTGCCCGGTTTGTACACTATAAGCAGAACAACCAATGCCATCAATCTCTCATCCTGTGATAGCTCTCATTTTGTACCAAAACATTGACTTTTCCAATTCAAGCAGCCCCCCCAAAGTTTCCACCCAGAAGACTGCATTTCTTCCCAGTGGGTTCTTTTCAGTATTTTAATGAGGAAATCCACATAAACGTCTGCTATTTCCTCTGGCTTTGGTGACCTCCACCAATAATTTTGAGTGCCACTTAAGTAGCACAGATGAACTGAAGCCACCTTGATATACCTGTAGTTAGTTTTAGTATGGACTGAAGTACACTTGAATGAAATATCATCTTTGCCAGTTTCTGGTGCTTTCTATTGACCTGAGTCTTTAAGAATTAACATCGCAAAGGTAGGCCTAAGTCACCTTTTGCTACCATGACAAATTCACTGTCATTTATTTCCATCTGCTCTCTAACAATTTGATTAACGAAATGCCAGAACATTGTACTACTAAAACCTTTATGTTCTAAGGCTGATGTGAGTGTTTATGTTCCATTTTTTTCCTTGGGAAGACATGCCTAAGAGAGCTACCTTTGCGGGGGGCACTGCAACTGTGGAGGGAAGCACTGGGCCCCAGTGCAGCTCAGGCAGGCAGGCAGGGGGTGGAAAAAAAAGAAAAGATCAGGCTCGCCGCTTTTCTTGGGCAGAGTCTGCCTTCCCGGGCTGCTGCCAGCCTGCCTGCAAGGCTTCCTGCACAGCTGTGGAGCTACACAGAGCCCAGTACTTTGCTTCATGGCTGTAGGAGCAGCAAATTAAAACTCCTCAGTGGACTTTTAGTTTGCTACACCCCAAATCATTTAAGGCACATTACACCACCAAATTTTCTACAGCAGCTGTAATTAACGGGCAATATGCTGCTGATGTGTGCAAACAACAACACCATTAAAGTGGTACAAAAGCATTTAGCCCACTTTAAAGTGTTGTGTGCACACATCTCTCATTTTGTCTACACATGGCCTTAGACTTTCACTCAACACATATCAGGTTACAGATTGGCATTGTTTTCCCTTCACTACACAGCCTGTGGTCACGATTAGTTCAATCTCAATATATATCAGGAACAGGAATCGTCATGTCCTAGTTTAGTCCATATTAAATTGGACTCTGGGATTAGCCTGTGTTTTTAAACTTTTGATGGCCACAAATAACCTTATAGAAAACTATGGCATCATTATAAATGAGGTTATTTCCCACTTGCACTGAGACCAAATATAAAATATGTTAAAAGGTTTTAATCTACTTAAATTTAATATCCATAGCAAGGTCCATGTAAATTCATCTTTTAAACTATTATAAATAGAGCTCTCTTTTCCAATCTCATATTTTATAATGCTTCAAATGTTTTGTGTGGGATACATCTTAATGGAAAGTGTTGCCTGGACTACCTCTCATTCATGGTCTCTCACAATCTCTGACAACTGATGACATGGAAAAGTGATATTAGGAGGACATTTAATATCTAGTTATCTTTTAAAGCTCATATCTTAGGGATGACCCAAGAAGAACTGTTGAATGATACCTGTATCCTAAACAGAAGGAAAGTTGGGAGCAAAGAATGGGGAAAATCAGTCATGCAGTTAGGGGTCAGTGAGCAGGACAGGAGCTGTGGGCACTGATTTGGGTGGAGAAGGCATCAGAATGGTAGTATGAGGAGCCTACACTGTTATCACTGCCCATAGACTTGTCCAGGGAGCTTGCACTTGCACTAGCTGCAGCAGTTCTTATGCAGGAGGTAAGTACTTGGTAACTACCTCTCGGAGGAGGAGGACCTCGTCATCTGCATTAACTGTTTTTCAGGGACTTGAGTAGGGTGTAATAGATTCACACTTAGGTGCCTATGGTCACTTACATGCCTAATAGCTAAAACAGAATCTGGTTTATACATTTTCCAAAACAAACCTGTACCACCATTTCAGAAATACTAAGAACTGTGGTGATTATATGGTGTGTGCCCAAGGAGAGAAATAAAACGTTGTTATATGGTCTGAAGATCTGATCACTTATAAAGCTACTACATTATGTACAATTTTTATTCTTTGTTCTGTTTTTTTTAAAGCCAAGTCACTGAACTGTTCTTCAGCTCCTCTTTCACCTTTGACTTTTTACTAAAAAGTAATTAGCTGCCTCAAGGGATTTGACAGGTGAGGAAAGTAGATTTGTGGCATTCTGCTTGATAAATAAGAGTTCAAACAAGTGGACTTTATTTGTCTGCATGCTCAGCAGAGTTCCAACTCTTTGATTCCTCAAAAGTGATACTGAAATTAATAATTTGTATTGAACAGTATGATTTTTTTTTCTTATTCGGTTGCCTTCTCAGCCTCTCCTTCATGGGGCAGGACACACATTCTTGCAGAATAATAAAGATCTTGCAAGCATTACTGAGGCAATGGTTTTTGGGCTATTGTGTAATTTTTGTACGTTACTGGTTTGCACAATGCTGCTGCTCTTAATAGCATCAATCCTCCCTTCCGATTTTTACCTGACTAATATGACAATTCTGTATCATAATTTTGCACACTCCTACAGGTTTTCTTTAGAGTCTTTTTTGACCTTTGGAAAAGAAGCTGTGCCTTATTACTTGGGTTTAATTTATATTAAAAAGTGTAATCCAGATTTTAGCAGTTTCCTAGAAAGATATACCATTCTTTGGGCTACTTATTAAAGGCAACTTGAAAAAGAAAAGAAGCAAAGACGTTGTAAGCCTTTGAAAAAGTCATAGCTTAGTCTCTTTCTTAGTTTCATCATTACAATCAGACAATTGTAAAACTTCCAATAAAGAGGGCAAGGAATGTATCCCGTGTTATGTGACAACTTAAAGAGTAATTCTTCAAAATTAAGCACAATTATACAGAGTTGACGTGTAATAGATGGCAAGACCACTGAAAAAAATGAATAGATAAAAAAAGATTCTGAACTTTTCCTACTCAACTCATTCATTTGTCTGAGATTTCTTAAAGTCAAACAAGTCTTTTTAGTTGTGTGGGTGAAAATGTTGCTGATGTCAGTGGAAATTGCACCCATTTAAGTGGGAGCAGAATTTGGCCCCATGTATGAAGAAAGCACACAGACTGTAATGAAAGAGGAGAGGAAGCAGCTGCAAGATGACTTCAGAGGACTAAATGTGTAATGGGTATAACTCAGGGCAGAATTTGCCCATGGAGGTCAATTGTGCATGGGTTTTCCTGGGGGAGGCTGGGAAGGATGGGAAACAGTTCTATTATACCTCTTTCTAGAGTAAATGTGGTTATTCCATAAAGTGTGAATAGATGATTGATAAAAGAAACAAGGGGAGATGGGAGAGGGGCCTGCCTCCCAGACATCTTCATACCTTGGCAGGTTGTGCTATAGGAGATGATACATTTAAAATGAAAGAAGCACGTGTTCCAGGGTCTTCAACATTACAACTCTTCCTCTGTGGAGAATTGGGACAGGAGCCTGTTTTTGTCATCACTGGTCTACATTCCACTAGGCTCACTTGTGACATAAGACGTACCAGTCCAGGTTAAATTAGGGAGTAATTAAGTCTCCTCTTTCTAAGGAGGGTGGGCTTGGCTGTAGCCCTGTTCAAAGGGCTGCATACTCCCTCTTGTACTCAATCAGCAATTTTAACATGAGTGCATGGAGATCCAGAATGAAGAAGAAAAAAGGGACAGAGTTATGCCTATGCTATGGCTATGTCTAATCCCCTGTATTCATGAAGAGTATACTGGGTAAGCTGCCTCTGCTCCTCTTTCCTGTGGCTAGAACCATAAAGTAAGTCTATTGTGATGCCACAAGAGGAAGACCTTGCTCCCCCTTGTATCCCATGCACCTGGTAGTCTGATACACAATGGAGACCCAATGTATTGGTTGTTTTGGCTTGGTCTTCCAGGTTTACCACCGAATCTCTTGATTCTTGCAGCATTAGGCAAAAGAAAGAAAAAGCGCAGTCTTGAAAATGCAACTGAATGTTCCCTTCTAGGCAATTATGGCTAAACATGGCCAGACCTAAGAGAAAGGAAGTTGTAAACCGGTGTACAGGCGGACTGTAAGCATCAACACTGGAGTCAATATAGGGAGTTTGCTATTCAGTTCAACTCAGCCATTGGCTTAGCATCTGACAATATTGGCAAATTATTACCTTTGGGGTCATTATGACATTGCTGAAGTCAATAGTGATGGCAGTGAATAGTTTTTATATTAATTAAAAGAAATTGTTTTAGATATAATCAGTGTCTGACTTTTAAAAGTTATAACAAAATCTTTTGTGTGTAGACTGAATTTTTATTTAGTTAGGCTAGATTTTCATGCATGAAAAATACTTCTATGAATATTACACAGACTTTTTTGTGGCAGTTTTTTCTGCTTGTTCTGAACACATGAACCAACAAATCCAGTAACAAAAACAATGTTTGTTTTACACAGTTAGCTGGGATGCCGAATTTCCCCAAAACATTTTTGAGGTATTTGTCTGGAAAATTACTGATCCAAAGAACTAATTCTATGATCCAAAACCGGCTGAAGTCAGCAGGAGCCTTTCCACTGACTTCAGGGGGCTCTGATGAGGCTCTACAAGTGCCAAAGGTTACTTTGAAAACCCCTTGTGTAACATGATTCACCAGGCTACAACTTCACTTATCTTGCATAGATGTTCAGGGCAAGAGCAGGTTGGGGGCCTGCTTAAGTAGTCTATTTGCATTTGTCACATACCTCATTACATGCCACAGGTGCGAGAACTGGGTTTGGTTGAAATCCAAGCCAAGGAGTTTCAGGGCCAGATTTTATTCCACCTTTTAGTCACATAAGTGGACTTCAATGCCTATGCCCAATTCTATTCTACCGTGCTCAACTGTTTCACCATGTGAAAAGCTTTTTTTTTTTTTTGCTATCTCATCCCCATAGTTAATGTATTTGATGTAGGATTACCTACTATGACGTTTTATCATTTATCTCTTTAACTTTGTGCCTGGGGAATTGATAACAGGTCAACTTGGCTACATACTGCATCAATATATTTTTCTTTGTGAAGATGACGAAAACAATTTTTTGCTGGTTTTATTTTTTTAGTTTCTGTCACATCTGTCATCTACGTTTAAGTCATTCACTTAATTTTACACTGTACCAGATCCTACATTAATTTCAGCTGGAAGAGACTAAGTAGCAATGTGGGAGTTGAAATGGATGGGCCTCCTCAAGCTTTCCGATGAGATTTTCAGAATTTCATCCCATGTGTGATTTCAGGCCATGAAATGCCAGCTTCCTGACAAATACAGAGATTTCCTTAAATATCTAAGCAAACCATAGTATTAATGTTCCAAAACTTGTTTTTTAGATTAAATGAACTGATAAAAAAGTGATGTATTATTAAATATGGGAAACTGTTAAAATGTGGAGTCCAAGGGTGAGATTCCACCTATTACGTACATAAGTGGACTTAGCCTCTGTGCATTTTTTATTTCACCTGCTCAAGTCCCTGAAAAACAATACGTGCAAAAGGCGAGTCCTTCTCCTCACTGCACTTTTTTTTTTAACTCCATCTTAAAGGTCAGATAATGATATGTTACAAAAGTAGATGTACTAATGGATCTTCTTCACTTGAACTGAGCACATAAATCCACGTAAGGTACATTTACACATGTTACTTAGACCATATTAAAGGCACTTAACATGACCATCCACACATTAAAGCTCATTAATTTGTGCTAAGTACTTTCTGAGCATCTCAAAGTTACACCATTTTAGGTGAGGGTTAACTTTGGGTCACGCTAACTAGCTTATGTTAAGGTAACTCTGGCCTGCTCTATGGCGATGAAATGAGCAATTTGTAGTCCTCCAGCATCCTAAGATGCACCTCTCCCTTTCCCCTACCTCCTTTCCCCATGGAGCCATGAACAACGTGTGCTCCCAGCGGCTGGGGGGCACAGCAGCAGTGGGAGTGCGGCAGCGGTAGGCAGGGGAGCTCCCACAGACGCTGCTGGCCAATGGGGTGGCCAACAGGGATCACAGACCACCCACAGACGCTGCCAGTGATGTCAGCGGTGAGGTGGTGAGCGGCAACCACCCACAGGCATTGCCAACAGTGTTGGCAGTGTCTTTTTGTAGGGGCTGCATTGCTAAAGTAGAGGCCAGGTGTCCTGAGCCATGCCCCTGCTACTGGCAATCTAGTGGCAAGCCAGAGCTGTGCAGGCAAGAAATGGTATCAACTCTTAATGTGAGAATATGCTGTGACCAGTTGAACTTTAACATTGCTTAACAGTCCACAGATTTAGTATAGTCTAAGTGTAACATATAACTTCATGTTAGATGCCCAGTAGGTAGTATAGGTTCTGGCCCATAGACTGAATGCTTTCACTGTCCTCACCCCTCTATTGTGTCTAAATTATACATGTAGACAAGACCTTTATTCTGCTATTGAATAATAAAACAAATCAAAAGCTGAACTCCAAGGTCGGTTGTTTTTTCTGGACAGCAGTCAGACCTCAAGACCCAGTTGTACTGGTGCTTTAAAGCCTGATCCTACTCCTAGAATGCAGCTGATCTGAGTGCAGGTAAGGCAGGGTGTCCTTACAAGCAGCCCCTGAAAGCATCTCTGTACACATCATTGCATTCAAACTATTACAAAGGGCTAAAACTGTAACAGTACTGCTTCCAGTTTTGGAGTCCATACTTCAAAAATTGGGAAGGATTCAGAAGAGAGCTACCAACATGATTTGACTCTTACCAAAATTATGGTTAGGAGATGTCTTGATTTCTGTCTATTGTAACATACCATTAAGATAAAATTTCTGATGAAAAGGACTCTTCAGTGTACTAAGCAAAGCTCCAATGGTTGCAGTCTAATGCTAGACAAATTCAGACTAGCAATAAGGCAGATTTTTAGGAATTATTATAGAATTGTAGAAGTGTAGGGCTGGAATGTATCTCAGTAGGTCATGTAATCCAGTCCCATGCTCAAAGCAAGATGATCCCTGTCTAAACCATCCAATCCAAGTGTTTTTTCCCCCTACCTGCTCTGACATTTCTAAGGATGGATATTCTACAACCTCTCTAAGTTGTGACAATAATTAACCATTCAAATAATTTATAAGGGGTCACAATGGAGTCTCAATGTCTTTTAAGTCTTTAAATCAAGATGATTTACAATTATATTTTAAAATAATTTGTTATGCTAAAATCTGGCACTGAATTCTTTTATTTATGGTCCAATACACTTTAAAATATGTGACTACTTGTATTCCATATATGCTATACAAGCTGGTGTCCTAGCACTTGCAAGTTATTTAAGGATATGTTGTCGTGCTGAAGTAGATGGAAAAAAATTATTTACTGAACAAACTATTATAAAGTTATGGAGTTTTCTTTTATGCGGTAGGGCTTGAAACTCAGTGTTGTTTGCCAATGTAAAGACAAGGAAGTGACATTATCCATGAGTGACCATGCTCATTAACTAATTTTCCAGTTAATAAATTATGATTTATTTCTATTTAACAGGTGAAAAAAATCAGCTTTTATGTTTGTCTCAGCTGGAGACCTAAATTTGTTTAATCATATATCAACTACTGCAACTAACAAAGCCACAAAAAACCTTCTATATATTAACTTCACCCAGTCCTCTACTATCAGTGCTTTAAACCTCCAGTTAGTCCCAAAAGGGCCTTTTCCCATATGGAAAACATTCATGTCTCTCCTGTGACTCTTATCGGTCTTGTTCTTTTGCTACAGAGTAAAATTTCCTTGGTTCATTCAGTCTCCTTAGAAATATTAGCATTTCTAAAATAATTTTGGGGTGCTTTTTATTACAATTAAGATGCTGTATGAGGATGTTTTTTGTTTAATATATTTTACTATTGTTATTAACTTCTAAAATAAAGTACAATAAAAAGAAACTTCATTCTTTCCCTCTTGATTCATTTATATTAGCTAAGGAGCTGTCCTATGGAGTTTTCTTTAATTTCTTCCACTGGAGAGAGTGACTTATTTTCTTCATTGTAATTTCTAGCACATACATTAACTCTAGGAGCTTATGCATCAATTAAACTATTAAAAAGAAAAATGCAACCATGTATTAGGTTAGACTGCCCATGTAAATCATCAAACTGAATGGACAGAAAACCATTTTTCTTAGTAACCTTTCATTTTGCCACTTTCTATCCTCCTCAGTCTCTCCATATATACTCTCCTCCCCTCCAGAATTGGTAAGAAACCTGGCCTTCATTAACTTTTCACATACACAACTGCCACAAATTTGGTCTACATCACTGATGCTCAGTGTTCTGGCCCTGTGGGCAGGATGAGTGGTGTGGGGCCTGTCCATGGGCGGGATGTAGCCTAGGGTTCAGTGTGCAGGGTTGGTCTAGAGGCATGGTATGGTGTGCTAGCCCAACCCTGCTCACTATCCAGCTGTGGAGCAACTCTGGAAGCTAGCCAGACCCTGAGTGCCAGATCCAGTCAAGTGACCCTGCATACCAGCACAAGCCTGCATGCAGGCCTTTGTCATCTGACCTGCAGGGCTTCCCATGGGTCCAGAAATGTAGTGTCAGGGGAGCAGTGGCAGTATTAATGGCTATGGCTCTGCCCTTCCCTCCACTGCCGAATTATTGGACCCATGGGGAGTGCCATAGGCCTTTGCCTGGGCTGGCGGTTGAGCACAACTGGTTTAAATCTAGTCAAGAAATGCTCTAGATACATTTAGTTCACATTGGACATGCACAGAGGCTAAACAGATTTCAGCATTTCTCACTGTTGCATGGAATCTTATTTGTACGTGATAAGTTCTGTGATCTACACCAGCTATGATATTTTTGGCGATAGTTAAGATAATAACTTTGAATTTTAAATCTCTTGATGGTTAGAGTTTCAGCTGTTTGAGTCACTCTACTTACTTTGGCCCTCCCCCCCCCGGGGTTTTGCAGGAACCAAGGGAGATTTGGGGAGCCTCTTCCACCAGAATCAATACTGAAGAGAATAAGTTACTATAAATTAGAATAGGGTGGTTAATATTTAAATGAAAATGGTATATGAATGGTAAGACAATAGAAGTAAAGCATTTCAAACCAAATAATGAAATATTCATTTTTTTACAGAAGTTTTTATATTTGAAGTAGAAAAAGATTAGTCTTAAATATACTAAGGCCAAAATATCAAATAAACAAAATGTATGTAGGTTAGCAGCAAAATCTTACTATCATAGGTTTAGGCTCAATTCCTTTGTCAAATTACCTTCTTTCTCACTTTGTAGATTCTCAGTGCAGAATTGTTTCTGTCAAGTTTCAACTCTTCTGGATGCATCCACACTTGCAATTAGCATGACACAATAAACTCCAGTGCATTTTGTGCCGGAGTTTATTGCTTCTGGGTGCAGCATGTATACGTGTGTTCAGGACTGCAGCACATTGAGCCAAGGCAGTGCAGCCCCAGCTGAAAGAGGGTCAGCCCCAGATGCCAGGCCAGAGCTGCTCCCCCCAAGCGCAGTGTGCTGCGGAGGGGCTGGCTAGGGTAGTCACCTGGGGATGCTACAGTTCAAGGCTAGTTGGCAGGCAGCTGCCACACTGTAATACCCTTGTGCACCAGCTAGCCCCATCACCTTTTCCACATGGGTTGCAACAGGGTAAGTAACTCTCCCATAGGATAGTACTTGCGTCTGGCAGTACTAAGCTATGGCAGAGTTAATTAATTTATTCCAGCCCAATAGCTCTGCATGTGTAGACAGAGATGTTTTACTGTGGAGCTAATTAGGCAACTGCAGTAAGTGGTTATTATAGATGCCTCCTCTAAATGTAAATGTACTGCAATTTTTACTTCAATGAACAGTAATTTTTAGTGCAGAGATCTGTTAAACAGTACTCCCCACTGTTTCTTCCCCCTCTCCCCTTTCCTGCCACCCCAGCTACCCACCCTGGAAGAGTAGATCTAATCTTTTACCCGGACTGGTAAAAACTTTTAAATCATTTCCATGTCTTCTTCTTGAGTCCGCATTTGAGCTCTTTCAGAAAAGTCACCTCAGACAGAATTTGTGTGTGTGTGTGTGCGTGTTTCTAAATGGCAGTTTTTAGCTCTCCAATTGTCCATTTTGGGCTTTGGCTGTATACACTATGACAGGATTTGTCAGTGCGCATACACCAAGACTGTGCAGCAGGACTATACACTATGTTATTAACATACAGGTTTCCCTTGCTATCATGTTACTAACATACACGTTTCCCTTGCTTTATGTTGTACATGTTTTTTCCTGGAAAATGGAGCATAACTCAAATTCGCATGAAGGGAACCCGCTTTGCAATGTAACAAATAGGGATACTTTCCAAGCCCTCGAGTGTACTGAACCCCAGACTTATTTCTACCACTTTTACAAGACAATTTTGGCACACACCAACAGCAGACAGTACACACATGCACAGGGCACTATCATAACGGGGATGGCAACTACACAAACAAGTGTCGCAGACAATGAGCAAAGAGCACAGATCCACATAAGAGACTATTTTGGTGTGCGTCTCTCTCACAATGCACCACACAAAGCAGCTGACTGCAGGCTTCCACCACACTGATCCCATAAGAATGAATTTACCTCACATATAATGAATTTTTGGTATAAAAAGGGTTATTGCATAAGAGTGAATTCACACATACAGAACCTGCATAAAGTGAGGGGAACCTGTATGTTTAAGCCTGGGTAATGAAGAAAGCAAACAACTAGTAGAACAGATGACACCTTGCCTGATTCCTCTTAGTAACTGAAAACTTGAGGTGTTCATTTATTCTTATCCTAAGTAAAGGAGACACATGAGATACATTTATCCAAATTTTCCAGTTGACTCCAAAACCAATCCCCTACAGTGATATTTGTAGAAGTAGCCATTCTATTTTATAAAAAGCATTCAAGGATTGATGGGTTTTACTGTGTATATCATAAACCATGAATGGCGTGTGCCCACGGTGGCTGGGGGGTGCACGGCTGTGCTGATGGTGCCAGGACCACGGCAGTGGCAGTGGGAGCCTGGCAGCGGTAAATGCAGAGCTCCCGCAGATGCTGCTGGCACTGTCAGTGGTTGGGGAGGGGGGTGGTGAGTGCCCACCAGGAGTTGGTGACCACCCACAGGCGCTGCCAGCAGTGTTGGCAGCAGCCAGGGGTGATCATGGACTGCCTGCAAATGGTGGTGAGTGGTGACCGCCCGCAGGGCACCTTTTTCCAGGGGGTGCACTGCCACACTCAGGCAGTGCACATGCACCCGTGTGCAACCCCTACATGTCGCCCCTGTCATAAAATACTCCCAAGAGTTGCCAGAAACTATCATCCATTTCTATGGATGAAGCCTGGTTTATCAAGGCATACTGGCTCAGGGAAAAGTTTTCTGCTTTTTTGGCAAGAGCCATTAGACGCATTTTCAAATCTGCCCTGAGAAGTCAGACTGGACGCTGGAAACCACACAGCAGCTTGGTTTTTGTGCTTTAATATTGCTATTATATCTGCCTCCTTTGTTACATGAAGAAATTCCCTAGCATGCTAAAAAAAAATCATTCCAGAGAGTAGTTTACTGCAGTGATTTTTCATGTCATATTATAAAACTCAGCTGACAATGTACTTGACCTGTGAAACTTTTTGTATCTACATTGATTTAATCATCACTGTGAGTTCAGTGACCACTCTGGGGCCCTGATTCCAACTGAGACCTTTCTATACACTGCATTATAAAGACAAAAAGTATTATGTTCATCCTCAGCAGCAGCAGCCTGGAGTGTTTGTGAGATCCTGCCTAGCCCTTAGCTCTTGTGCAAGGTGGCCCCATCACGATGTACCAAATTCCTCTCTCACATCAAACAGACTGTTAGCCAGTGTGTTTCACTGTTTCAGTCGCATCCAGAGGAGTCTAAGCTTTGCATTGCATTTAAGTTATACAGAAAACTCTTAATATTATCTAAGTATAACCAACCCACATGTAACTCTCCAGATTTTCCACGCTCCTAATAATGCCTAGTCCAAAGATCTGCAGTGTGGTGGACCCTCTGCACCCTCTTTATCATCTGAACAAAGTGAACAAGGATAAAAAGGTAAGTGGCTCCAATAGACATTGTTTTTTACTGTTGGGTTATGGAGCTCATTTTTCCAAAGACAGGCTATTCATAATGGCAATTCTCAAAGAAGCATAGTTCCCATAATAAATAGGCTTTTAAAAAACTGATCCAAGACTTTGCATTCCTTGCCTATTATCAGTAAAGAAAGATTTCTAAAAAAAAATAAAAATGAACAAATATATCATTAATCTGTTTCTTTTTTTTTCATCACAGGGCTGTTTTTATTGTCTACAAGAAGAACTACATTTCTTTCTTTAATGGTCAGTGAGTTAATTTGCCTGTTGCCCAGGCTCCTCACTTTCATTTTGTGGCTTTTTTCCAAAATTATCTTCCCAAGGGACAAATCTTTAAAAATCTATCTTGGCTTCAAACTCTAACTTTATCATACCATAGGATATTTGGGTCTACATTTTAATCACAAAACAGTTGGGAATACTTGCAAAACTTTTTAAAAAAATGGTATGGGTAAATAAAAACAAAAATCAAACTTGCTTTACAGCATACCATTTCTCATGCATACAAAGTAGTGAGCTGGTTTCTCAGTTTCTATTTGACTCAGCAGCTCCCTCTGATTCTGCTTTTAAAGATATTTTAAAGTAATGATTTACTCTCTTGCAAAAGTAGTTAGATTTTCTGCAATGCAGTTTTCCCTTAGTGGTCTTAAAAATCAAGGTTTCGCCCTTAGAAGCAGAAATTTCAGTCTTGATTACAGCTGTTCTATATAGTTGGTGGCTAATGAACAACCAGGTTTCCCACTTTCATTCCTTGCTTTTTTCCAAAACTGTTTTCCCAGGGGTTGATTCCCAAACTACTTGTTTTGGCATTGAACTCTCAATTTATCAGGGTATAGGATTGTGATAATAGACACCTTTTGCTTTCTAAGAAAAATGACGATGTGGAAATGATGAGTTCATATGGTTTGGATTAAGTTCTGCTTTGGAACTCAGTTCCTGGTTTTGAACAATTTAAATTTGTTCACGGGTCCTCTGCTGTCAATTGCAAGTTTAAATGTTTTTCAGATTGTGCTTTGGGAGAAGTGCAAAAAGTCAGGTCATGCAATCATATGAGTTTTTAGCATGTTGCCCTGCCAATGTACCTTCACCCAGTTCTGAAAAGACACATTTTCTGGCTGAAAGGTTAGTTCACTCTCAGTTTAGGTATTAAATGTGTCCCTTTAGTATCAAAGACTAAACCAAAGATTTGCTATCAAATCCAGAGACCTAAAACAAAGAAATGCAGGAAGACTGAGGGCTAAATTTGAAGACCCCCCACCCACCCGAAAACCTAAAACAGAATCTGGGCCCAGCAGGACTCTGGGCACTGTGTCAAAAACTGGTTTAAAAAACAACAACAAACAAACCAACTCTGCCACTTCAGTAGTTACCTAACCAAAGAGGTGCCTTAACTTATTAAAGGCTTCCTGTTTGACCTCAATGCCTTCTTTGTCTGCTTCTGAGCCTGCACAGAACTGCTCTAGCCTAAAAAGCAAGATGACTATGTTGCATCTAGGTACCATTAGGATCCAAAAATCAAGCAGAGCAAAGCCTAGGTTCTCTCTGACATGATGTAGTAGGCATGCTCAGAGTAAGCTTAACAAACCTCAACAAGATCAGACCCCCTCACAATATGCAGTTATGTAGCTTTTTAATAACACTTACAGAGGAGGAAGTGGTTGTAAGGCCAATGTCTAGTTTTTATGCGGTAACTTGGTGATTAGAGCACTCATCCAGGAGGTGGGAAGCCTGGGATCAAGTCCTGGGACAGTGTAATAAGGTTCAAAACCATATTTTCCACCTCTCAGCACAGTGTCTTTAAGACCAGGCTATTGGCTAGTCCAGGTAAGGGATTCACCTTGCTGCACAGTGGTATAGCTTTGGTAGGGACTGCCAAATTCATAGTGTTAGGAAGAGTGGGTGAGAGAGGGACCATGACTCTGTAGTCTAGTAGTTTGAAGGAGATTGTGCTCCCACTCACCCTAACCTTTGAACATTCTCCTTGGAGTTGAGAAATGTGGGTTTGAAACCTCTCCAAGTTTGAGAAATGCCTGTAGGCCAAATCTCCCACATCCTGGGCCAGGTCTCTAACCATCAGGCTATTATAATAAAAGACTGGTGCCACCATCTCTTACTCCTCCTGCCTTACTACAAAAGAAATCAGTGAACTCTGCTCTGTTGTTTCAAAAAATTGATGTCAGTGCCTACCTTCCAGAGTGGGGTCCTGTGTAGTGAATCCTGAATGGATGGAGGTACCTGCTTGCAGCCCTGAGTCAGGCACCTGAGCTCTAGAGTAGCAGTTGGATTTCAGATGAACACCTGTGTTTCACATTTCCTATTGGTTAGCTCTAGGCATCTCCCCGCTTCACATGGGTGGTGGGAGGGTTGGTAATCGACTGCCTTTCCATGACACTTATCTCTCCCCATGAAGTGAGTAGGCAGCCTGTAATTCCATATACATTGTAACTCACATTTGCACTTAACACTGGGGGACAGGCACCTCAAAGGTGTGCAGCAGGACTTGCCAGGTGACTAAGTTACCAAAGTTCCTTTGGACAACCCATTCCTCTTAGGTAGGAGATAGTTACTGTCCAGGGTGTTTGTATGTGAACAGAGGACCGTCATTATTTAAAGATTTTTTGTTTTCATGTCTGTGCTGCCACCCTTTACAGTGTCAGCTCAACCAAGATGTGAAAAGATAGTGGGAAAGGGAAAGGTCTGCAAATACAGAATGGGATCAGTGGCTTTGTGCAGAGACCTACAGAACAGCGGGGTTGCACTTGCACCCCTCTTTGAGTCCAGCTCTACCTAGAGTTTAAAACCAATTGCCTGGCAGTGGCAGCAGCAGTGCTGAGGGAGTCAATTGACTTCATGCCTCATTATAATCTACCTGATTCCTTCTAAACTCATAATTCCCCAAATGTTACCAACCATCTCTCCTTTTTAATAGTCTTGATGTTCCATCAGTAAAGTTACTTTTTGTTCTGCAATTTGTGTGTTAGCTGGTCCTGCTATTTCACAGCCCTGCAATGTGTTCATTCTAATGAAGTTGTATTTGTTTTTGCTTCGAATTTAAACTGAATAATACAACCCTAGACCCATAGCATATTAGTAAAGCTTCTGGTTTATTTTTAACTGGAGACAAATATGTGATATTTTATACGTGATGATAATGCACCTCACCATCTGCACCTCCCTTTTCAAAATTGTAGCTTCTCCCCATGCTGCAGTGTTGATAACCACACGCAGAATTGCTAAATTGCACAGGCAAATTTCCCCAGATGGTCCCAGTCTTTCAAAACAACAATGTTAAATCCCTGTATTTTAAAAATATCATCTGCAACATTCCCCTTATGCTGATGTTTCCATGTTTTACCTGTAATTGTATTCTAATACTTTGAATCTATTTTTTCAGGTTTTGCCAGCAGGTGTCAGCATGCCAAGGTTTCATAGGTTTAAAAGCAGCACAGATGAGTTTACGTAGATTTACCAAGGTAGCTATTCCTGCTTGAAAATTTCCCTTGTGTTGATTTACTTCTTATTTTATCTTCTTATTTTGGTGTGTGCTTGTTTTTTAATCCTGACATCACCCTTCCTTCAGTTCTTCTCTCAGTTCAGATATTGCACATACTTCCACAAACAAATTGTTCTATTAGCACAGCAGTTTGAGTAGGCTTCTGAGACTCACTGGGGGGACACTGCCAGAAACCACTGACATAAGATTGACATAATTTCTGAAACTAGCATATTTAGAGGAGTGTTGGAGAAATAACAACTTTCAGCCTTCATTTCTTTTTTTGAAATGTGTCGACATCCAAAATATTATTTCCACACATCTAACTGTATCAACACAATACTGTGCATCTTCCTAAAAATCAAAAATTATTACTGAAAGGTATTACAACTATGCAGACATTTAACTCCAAACCATATAAACTTTTTTTACAAAAAACCAAAAATGTTGTGATTGTTACACTTTTATCAGAGGTCTTTGATGCAGAAAATCATACAAGGCAGCTGACTAACAAAAACCATTGTTCTGTACTGATATCAGCAAGTGGTTCTCAACCTGTTTAGACTCGAAAGTCCCCCCCTTAGTCTCAAGGCACCCATCAGAAAATGCCAGCTCTTGGTTTTCACTCAGTTCTTGACTACAAAAAAAATACTAGAGCCATTTTCCTGTTGCAAAGAACTTGGAAAGACCACAACAGGGCAGGATGTTTTGAACACTCCAGATTCCTATTTGTACTCTCTCGGTGTATCTCAGGAATCATGCTTGCACAATTAGCAGCGCTAACATTGTGTGGCCTCCTGGGGCACTCCTGAAAGGATTTCAAGACACCCCAGGGTACCACGGCATTCTGGCTGAGAATCACCTGTCTAGAGCAAGATGGCAGGTATTAGCCAGCGTTAGTTATTCCTTCCAGCTCTGTTGCTGGATTCAAGGAGTGAGACTAGGCTTCCCATTCAAAGGATTACTACTGGCAGTAGAGGCAGTGGATTTGAGTCCTCCCAGAGGTACAAATGAGGACAGCACTTAAAAACCAATCCTATGCAGTCTCTCAGTGAAGGTGGGGGATTCATTATAACATCCACTCCTTGTTTTAACATGAGGGATGGAGGACAAGGCTGAAATTAGTTCCTTATTCCCAGGGTTCAGATTACAGGGGAGCTTGGGGGGTGGGGGGAGGGAAGGGGGCTGAGCCCCTCCATAAGAGACAAGACTCTCCTTATAAGACATGAAAATCATAATCTGGAGGGTCTCAGATTTTATTAGAGCATCCTGATAGGCAGCCCAATTTTTGTTTTTTGCAAGAGTCAAAGCATAATTTAAACCCTGCTTATCCCCAATTCCTTATTCCTGGTTCCCAGTTCTTTAGTTTGGGTTCCCGGTTCCTTTTCCAAAGCGAATCTTTTCACAGTAAAAGGTTGTTTCCCAATGAGACGTGCTACAGAGTTCATCAGAAATGGGTATTTATGAATGAAAATGGAAAACAAAACAATATCGTGGACCAGGTACATGGCCTCGAACCAGGGGTTAGGATTAGGTTGGGATCGTGGGGCAAAAAGCTCTTTAGGTGAACCAGGAACAAGGAATTGGGATAACCAGGATGAACCAGGAACTGGGGGTAAGGAATTGAGAACAAGGAACTGGGAACAGTAGTGGCCTTAGGGGAGGGCAAACTGGGCGACTGCCTGGGGCCCCACGCTTTAGGGGGCCCAAATTTTGGGGTTTTTTTGGGGGGAGGTGATGTTTTTGCAGGGAAGTGGCTCTATTTGCATTTTAAAGCTTGACTATTTATCTAATTCTCCCCAAGAATATTAAAAAGATCCACGATACACCTGTGGTGGGCTGTATATTTCCCTGGGACATACCTCTAAGGGACTCCAAATGACTCTCTTGCCCAGGGCCCCAACAGCCCTCAGGCCACCACTTCTGGGAATAAGCCTGGGGAAGCAATTTCCACCTCCCGGATGGAGGTCAGTCCACAGCCAAAGTGAAGCCCCCTCATATTGGGGGCAGGTAGGGGGTCAACCCATCCCCAAAGCAGCAGGAGCAGCGTCCCAGGATAACCTGCGGGTCTCGCCCCCCCGCCGCCCAGCGCTGGCAGCGTGAGGAGAGCCGGGGCAGCGCGGGCGGCAGGTGCTGCCCCTGGGCGGGGCGCGCGGGGGGCGGGCCGGGAAGGTGCAAGGAGGGGGATGCACCTGGCCAGCCCCGCAGCTCTTCCCCTCCAGCAAGTGCAGCTGCCTCCAGCCGCTGACCCCGCGGAGGCTTCCTCCAAGCCCTGTCTCCTCCTCCTCGGGCAGAAGGAGCCTCCGCCGCGGCTCCTCTCGCAGCGCCGCCAGCCCCCGCTCGCCGCCGCCGCCGCTGCCCGGGGCCGGGAGCGCCCCGCCGACCCCCGCAGCCAGCACGGCCCGGCGCGCGGGACCGCCCGGGGGCGCCTCGGCCACGCGGGACTGCGGCAGCATGAAGCCGGGCTGCGCGCTGCTGTGCCGCCTGCTCCTGCTGCTCTTTGAAATGGGGAGCAGGGTAGGTGCTTCCACTGGGACCCTCTGCCTTGGCCCTGGCACCAGGGCCCTTCGCATCTGGGGCTTCTTTTGGCTTTTTTTTGGGGGGGGGGGCGTCTTTCCTGTCCTGTCCTTTTCCTTCCCATTTTTAATTCCTGTCCTTTTCCTTCCCTTTCCTTTTCTTGCCCTTTCCTTTGTCCTGACCTGTCCTGTCCTTTTCCTTTCCTTTGTCCTTTCCTTTCCTTCTTCAAGCCTCTCTCTTTCCACTTGCCTCAAGGCCCCTTTGCCAATCCTTTCCAGAGCGCACCTGTGTATGCCGGGGACCCACCAGCTGGAGCTCCTGGAAGCCAAAACTACCCCCGCGTGGAGCTGTCGGGCTTCGTGGAAAACAGTGGTAAGTCACTGAGAGTTTGTAAGCCTAATCCGGGAACTCAGCAGCTCGTAAATTTTGCCAGCCCTGGGAAATAGGCAGGACTGTCATTGTAAGGTTATTGCAAGCGGTAAGTTTTTCTCTGTAAGTGATCTACCGCCAATAGCAGATCCCCCCCTGCTTTCCTTTAATGTGCTCTTGCATTTCATCCCCTGAGATTTGCTGCTGCATTTTTTGTTGTACATTTTTTTAAAGAAAGCATCATCGCAGGTGTCCAGTTCTATCAGGATAGTTGCGTGGAACATAAGGAAAGGGAAGAAGAGTGCAGCTTTTCCTATAACTATAACAAGGTTGCTTGTTGAAGTATAAGATCATGTGTTCTTGATCTGCTAGGAATTTATGAACTAAGAAATTCATTGACTGGGTACCTCATTCAAAATTTCAGAGGTGTACGTCCAACATACAGGGAGTTCTGGTGTGCAAGCTGTGTTGTCCACCTAGACTCAAACTGCAGCACAGCAAAGTGTCAAACTAAAAGCTACAATTCCTTTTCCTGATACATACGGAGTTTTTTGGTTATTGTGGTGTTCCAGATTCAGGGATATGTGTGTGTGTGTGTGTGTAGGTATTGGCATTTTTCCCTTTTAAAACTATCTACCTGTCTAATCTACC
This sequence comes from Crocodylus siamensis, assembly GCF_052110815.1. NCBI lineage: Eukaryota > Metazoa > Chordata > Crocodylia > Crocodylidae > Crocodylus > Crocodylus siamensis. The sequence continues at coordinate 127,815,433 of NC_143397.1, read as the reverse complement.
TATCTAATCTGCCTGTCTATCCACTTACCTATCTAGTTTAAAAACAGGGAAAATGGCAATTGACTCTCTCTTGGATTTGCTCAAGACAGATGGTACTCCACCCTTCTGAAATTGTCTTTGGTCTAGTTCTCAAACCTGAGTGCATTCTTCAGCTGCAGTGATCATCAGTCACCATTTCTTCCATGATCATAATACAGCATTCTAAATGGATAAGCTTGCTGCTGGCCCTCTTCCAGTCCAGAATTATTGCCTCATAATATAAAAACATATAATCATGAGCATTGAATATTGTGGAAATGTCATGTACATATACGCCAATTAAATGACAAGATGTTCTCTGCCAGTTCTCACTAAATGATGATAGGCTATTAATCATCAGCAAGCTCACTGTTTTATCTCAGTTGTTGCCTTATAGGCACTTACATTTAGGTGTCAAAATTGAATGTTAGTAATGCTCGTTGTTGTGGCAGTCAAAACATATTTAGATTTTGTTCAATATGTAAAAAAAGGAAATTACACTGTTTATTATGCACATAAAACATCCACATGCTTAACCCTCTCCTGGAACTCTTCCATAGTGTAATAGTGTCATAAAAATTTATTAAAGGAAACCTTGCATGACAGAGACAGGGAGAGAACACTAGAGGGCGCTAAATGCAAATACTGTCCTAGATAAATTAATTCTTACCTGTGTATTCATAACATTTATTGGAAACACTGTGCTTGACTTCAGTGGGAAAAAGATTGGTCTCACCAGATGAATTGGCTGTGTTTAGTCAGTGGTGTTAATTCCAAGTTTATTCTATAGTTTAACTGCTTTTGGAAAAAGTTTGCGGTTTCTCTTTCTTATGTTTATTAAACTATTTACTCATGCATCTGTATTGCAGAGCTGTCTTAGTACTAGCTCTCTGCAGTACATTTAAAAATTTTGAAAGATTCCAGAGCAAACTGCTTGTCATCCAAGTTATAAAGCCTGTACATGCACACATTTCAATTTAGTCCACAGCAAGCAAAAAGTATCTAGATGGTCATGCATGAAATCTGCATTCTTAATAATGGCTTGATTGTTAAACAGATGTAAACTTTTGTATTCTGCTCAAATGGTTGTTGTATTTGATAATGATTTTAAAATATATGATTAAACACAATAAAAGCAGTACTCATTTGGTGATGCTATTTTTAAAAAGTATGTAATCCATCCTGTTAAGTACTTGAAAAAGAAAGGAAAAACATCACAGTTATGGATACAAGTCTAGTGATGAAGCATACAGTTACAGACACTGTACATGACTTGATAAAGCTGTGGATTATTTCTGGCAGGGAAATAAACAGATCAGTGAACTGAACCTGGCTAGGCACATCTCTCTGTATGTGGAGACCGCTGGGGTTTCTTCGCAGGTGCCTATATTCACTGAGACAGATCTAGTTGCAGACTGTAGCACGTGGACAGCACCTGGTGTTTCCAGGGGTTCTTACTCAACGAAATGCTAGCAGTTTCTTTTCTGTTGTATAACATTATCTTAGCAACAAAGTGGCAGTTCAGAAAAGGACAAACTAAGTAAGAGCTAATAATTTTTCCCTCAAGCTTTCCTTTCCCTCCACTCATAAATGTTAGCTTTAGCATTTCTGAGTAGGTCAACTAAATATCCAGGTTCTGTAATAATTTTAGAACACTGGTTTCTTGGCTATAATGTAAGTAATGATCTATCACGGGAAGATGCTAACTAGGTTTCCCTCAAATGCACAATAACCACAACTCCATCTCATCATATGAGGCTAGAAAATTATGGCTATATCTACACTGAGATAACCTATCTTAAATCACTGACTTCAGAAGATAAAGGTCCCTAGACTTGCTGCCTTTATGGTCTGGTCCAGCACCTAATAGAATGACCCCCCCACAAACTTCAGTGGGCTTTGGATCAAGCCCGTAAAATCGTATAGAAGTTTAAAGGTTGGGGTCAAAACTGATAGTAAAATATTTCGTTTCATATTTTATTGATAATTTTTTTGCAAAAGTTGGAAATATTGCTTCAATACACAGACACTTTCTCCTTTTTATGATGCTATGAAATATTTGGAAATTCAGTTAGATTTCATTAGTGTGACTTCAAAAAGTTTCAGTCTAATCCATCTGCTTATTACTTTATGTCTAACATATGCAAGTGCTTCCAAAGTACTTAAAAATAATAATAAATCCTTTCTCTTTTTCTACTCTCCTCCACCTCCCCCACTGGAGATAAATTGTGATTAGATTTGGGGGTTGCTATTGTTTATGTCTGCCCATGAGAAGAAACTGAGGGAAAGCTAACTAGACAGTCCTCCCCTAGGACCCTGTCCAGCAAAACACTTCAGCATGTGCTCAGCTTTGAGTCTGGGAATTTTCCAGCTGATGTCAAGCAATAACAAATGCACTGACAAAATCACACTGACCTGTGCTCATAGGCCCGTAGCATAAAATCATGAGTAAAAGTGGTACACATAGCAGAAGTCTTTTTTTTTTTTTTTTGCAGTCTTGATTATTACTTTCCCCCAGGCCCATGGGCTAGGGACAGAAATGACACAAACTAGTATAAGTGTTTGGAAACCAGTTCAAATATGTAACACAACAGAAGTTCAATGCACATAAATCACTTTCAAAATGGCTAAAACTGGTTTAAGATAAACCTGGATGGATGGATGCAATATCAGACTTTATTAAGTTAGGTAAAATGGGTTTATTGAACTTCTCTCCCAAATTCCCTCTAGCTTCAAGTTAACTCATAGGCCCCCAGCTTCCCAGGATGCTTAACACCTCCTATGCAAACCCCAACTTCACAGGGTAGGCTGGCTGGCATTGGCCCAAGTTGTCTGCTCCAGCCAAGCAGGGAGGTATGGTCTAGTACCCCCCAAACTTCTGGCCTGGGCCACTGCAGGCATGTGGCTGCATTTCCAGAATCAAAAGTGAATGTCTGTTTACTTACTTATCTGTTCAATCTATGCAGTTCAGACTAACCTCAGGCTTTCTGAGTGTCTGTACTTAGTCATAGAGGTCACTGGCTGCAGGAACACTTAATAATGGTTAGGTATTCAAGTCTGAGGTACAAAAATTAGGTGGTCTAGCCTTCACCTTTAGGTGTATGTGCTTCAGATTCAGTAATGGCAAATATACAACTCATTTTCTACCCGTTCCTTGGTACCTTCCTTGTGGGCAGCCTATTTGTGTTCTTGGTAGAAGTAATCTGTATGGGGATCATAGCTGCTCAGAAAATGGATGCACAATATCCACAGGGATGTGGTAAGTTTGGCTGCCTTTGGCTCCAGCCTTACATTGGGATCCATGCAGGTTGATCCTTGTAGGTCTTCAAGGTGCCCATATGGTGGCATGCGGTAATAATGTATTTAATGCTGACCAATAAAACAAATCCCATCAGCTAATGCTACAGTGATAGTCTTTGGAACATAAATATTTGTAGTGAACACATTGTCTCTCACCCCCTCTGATCCTCACTACCAGGTATTTGCATTTTCAGTGACCTACATTCTTGTATACAGGTTTCCATCCCATCGAGGAGAGCACAAAATAACTGTAGATGCTCCTTCTGCCTGACGAAGGGTGTTTGTACCTGACAGCTTGCAAGGAAGATTTTTTCCCAACTGTTTAATTGGTCTAAAAAATGGTATCAGATTTACCCAAAGAACCTAGCTTGCTTTATATGAATTCATGCTTGTTTTTAAAAATAACTATGCATTGGTATTCCAAGGTACTGAGCCCATTTTTCATGACTCAAGGAAAGTTTCTTGTTGTCAACAACCGCAAGCAGCAATAGACCCTCTTCTACTCTGAGAAACAATAGAAAGCAAGAATAATGAGAAGCACCCACACCTCTTGCCCATTCTAGAAGAGGTGTCTCTTCATAATCAAGTTAATCCTTATTTAAATAAAAAAAAGTTGAACAGTTAGACTAACACAGAATGATTTACTTTGATTTCTGTTTCTGTCACTTTGAGTGCATCATAGTTTCCATTCTCCTTTAATGAGTCATGATGGCTTAATATGACTGTGCAGTAAGGTTTGGGTAGATAGCTACAGAGATTAATTCTTCAGAAACATTTATGGATTGGAGGAAAAAGGAAGCAGGAAATAAAACACCACTGAAGAGAGCGCTTCAAACAAGTATGTTCCAAATCTGACTGATTTGAGAATGTGGCCTGAACTGTTTTATATTTGGTCTGAAACAGTTGAGTCATGTTTTGCATTTTTTAAAGACAATTAAAAAGCCAAATACCTGTTTCTAGTAATGTGGTTTCACTTCTATCATTACCTCACCATTGCTGTCAAACTGATACCGTTACAAGGCCAACAATCTGCAAAAATGCATGAGGTGGTGTGGAGAAGGCAACATGAAAGCAACCAAGTCAGCCAACTCTTGCTGTCTCTTGGTTCCGAGTGAGAAATTGATGTTGAAAGTGAGTATTATCAGTAGTGGATAGCTGCACTGGAGAAAGCAGGCTTATAGATCGAAGTAACCGGGTAACTGAAAGTGTTGTCTATTTTCCCATTACATAATAGTTTGAGAACTTATAGCCGGGACAAGTCAAACTTTAAATGACAGAGGCTGACATGTCCTTAACCACCTATTTAAAATATTTATTTCCCCTAAGCTAGGAGGTGTCAAACTTACGTGGCACATGGTTTAGATAAGGGTTGCTGGGCTAGTCTGCAGCCTGGATTGGGACAGACCCCTGTGCAATGCCCCTGGTGCCAGGTCCACCTGTATGCAGCATGCTCTGGCCCCAGGCTTCACTGTGCACATGGCATGCATGGCATGGGGTGTACACTGCATGCAGGGCTTGGCATGGACCCAGGACTGCAGACACTGCATAGGGAGTCAGTCCTGGGCAGCACATACAGCTCATGCCCTGCACCCCTGTACCATGTATAGTGTTGGGTCCAGCCTGCAATGTGTGTTTCCTGCCAGCCCCATGTGCTGCATGCACAGTGGGCCCTAGGGCTGGTGTGTGCTGCACATGGTCTATAGAGCTGGACTGGTTGCATGTCCTGCATTCAGCACAGGGGATGAGCACAAGGTTCATGCTGCATGTGGCACCCTGCTGGACCAGAGCCAGCATGCAACGTGGGTTCAGTGGAGTGCTACACGCTGCACGCATCCTGATCTGACTGACTGTGCCAGGTGCAGGGCACATGGCTAGTTCAGCCCCATGCAGTGCATGGGTTTGGCCCAGAGATCTGTGGGTTGGATCATATGGCTCTGTGGGCCAGATCTGGCTTTCAGGCTGCACATTGGAAACCCCTGCCTTAAGATCTTCAAAAAGAAAAAAAATACGTAACAGTCTTCCTGTTCTGTTGCATACTATATAAAATAGTGCTTTATTTAAATTAAAATTGAATTATCAAAATCTTTACCAGAGTTTGAAAACGGAAGGTTTTCAAAACAAACAGATTCAAGCTATGGAGTTGATAATGCATTGCATTCTTAACTTTCCAAGTTTGTTAAATGCCAGTTAATAATTACACATACATTTACTGTGCCCTTAAACTGTGGTTACAAAGTTAACTTTAATTAGTTTAATAATTAAGAAACTTTTCTTTAATATACACTTCTCCCTTATTAAATGTAAAAACATTCTTACAAGCCATTAAAGGCATAAGTTATTCTCCAAAGATATAGAATATGAGCAGGAAGGAGAAATAGAAGATGCTCATTTCTTACTTTTGGAGGCTAGGAAAAGCATGCTCAACTTCTGACAGCTGTGAATGCTTGCATAAGTTGGGGGAGTGCTGAGGACATGGAATTGACGGGGAGGAAAAGAGGAAGTGTTTGAATGGCAGAGATTCCAACCAGCACAGTTTGCTTTGTCACTGAACATAGAATTTATATGAACACCACTCACCCCTTTAAAATGTGTGTGCATTTTTGCCCTAAAAATGGTGAAATATTAACTTAAAGCAATAGTAATATGCACTTTAAATGTCATTATATTATCTCCTAAACTTACATAAACTTGAAAAATACCCCAAAACATTTAGATATAAAAATCATAATCGGCCAGTAACGATTAAACATTTTGTCCAGAACACATTTATGCACATTTTAGGATATGCCTATATTATGTCCTTTTACTTGCATGCATAATAACATGATTCACAATATGTAATTAGTATTTTCTCCAAGTTTCCAGGGTTAATTTGTGGCATTCTTAATCAGGATGAGTTTGGGCCCTGAGAGAGATCTCTCAGGGTCCATAGAATTTGGTAGGTCAAACTTGAAAACAGGAGCTAGTATAGCTATTGCTTCTTCTGTAGTTTCAGACTAGTGCTGTCCAAGTAACTCTTCAGAGTTTTATATTCCGCATTCCTCTTCAAAAGTCTTTATGGCTTGTCTTTCATGTGTTGGCCCCTGTCACGTGGAGCAGAGTTGAGTTGTAGGGCCTTTCAGTTCACTTTCCCCCTTGACCAAATTAAAGAGGGTGAAAAACACCTCAAGTTTTTTGATCACCTTTGAAAAAGCAGAAAAGTATGCTTCAGTTATTGCAAGATCCTTCCTGACTGTAAAGCAGCCAAAAGCCATTTTATACAGCACAAATGGAGGCTGCCTTGCTGGCAACAAAACTGCAGGTAATGTTAATTTTAGAGCCTCAAAATACCAGGCATAAAGTAAAGCTATATTTAGCCAAGTTCCCCAAGTCAGTATTGCCTGTGGTGACAAATCTTTTATGTAGTGCTGCATGTTCAGGACACATCCAGACATGCGTGGATGTCTGGTTGCCCAGGGACAACTAGCAGCAGTGCACCTTGCGCCACAGCTACTTGTCCCCAGGGAATGTCTGTGACACACACTTTGGCGCCTGGCACTTTCGCTGGGGTGGCAGTAGGAGAGGCTGGGGCCATCACAGCACTGGCCCCAGCAGCCTTACCTGGAGTCCTGGGACCTCCCGGGGTTGCAGCCACAGAGATCCTGCCGGGCCGACCCTGGCCAGCAGCTGCAGTGCGGCTTCAGATGTCCCAGCTCCGCTTTTTAGCAGCGCATGCTGCCTGAGCATACGCTGCGCCAGTTTTCTTTTCTTGCATTCTTTTTGACCCCTGGATATTCAGGGGTCAAAAAAAAAATGTGGGGAAAAAAGCCTGATGCAGTGCACGCTTGGGCAGCATGTCCTTGGAGCGCGGAGAAGACCAGACTGTGTGGTATGTGGCACTGCAAACATGTTTAAGGCGCCACATACTGTATGACTGCGCTTGTCTGGACGCGCCCTCAGTGGTGCCTTTAAGAACACTTTTTTTAACACTTGAAATAGAGTTGACAGCTGGAAACTCATGTCTAGTTTGTTCAGCAACCCAATTACACCAAACAGATAAAGTGCAGAACACTTGCATCACTGGGAAGTACTAAAAAATACATTTTTTCTTTGTTCCTGACAGTAGAAAAATGGACTATGATCAACTCTCAATATTTCTTGTAAATCACTAACAACCCTTAATACTCAACTTTTTAACTGAAAATACTGGTTGGGACCTGGTGAACAATCTATGGGCAAATTGCTGATCTATGGCTTCCCAGTCTACTGACAGTCCATGGATCACAGTTTGGGAGCCACTGGCTTAAAAATACATTCAAGTTTTCCTATAGGTTTTGTTTTGTAATACTGAAACTGTCCTCTGAGCTATTGGCAGTCCTTGTCATCAAGGCCACGTCCATCTCATTTCTTCTATACTTTCAATGAAGCTTTAGTTCAGAATGTGTCCAAGAAATATTTTGGCCTCCAAAAAAAATCTAGCCATGTTGTCCTGTATGTATGATGTCCATGAATATCTTCAGTTTTAAAATCTGAAATTTTAGTAGTTTGGACACTGAGCCAGATTCTATTCCACCGATTGGGTACATGAGTGGATTTTGTGATTCTGTTTTACCCTTTTTGCATCTCTGAACAAAGTTTAATACAAAAGGTGAGTGGGTGGTTGTTTTCCTCCACTTCACTTCTTTTTTATCACCAAGTCTTAAGGGTGAAGTGATGGCATTTTACAATTAGATGAATTAATGTAGTGGGGCTTAACCTTCTGGCCTCATGGGCTAGATGAGTGGTGCAGGTCCTGTCCATGGGCTGGATCCAAAGCAGTGTCAATCTACACGTGTGATCTGGCATGCTGCCCTGACCCCTTGAGCTGGATTTGGCTGCATGCTGGTTTGACCCCACATGGTGGCCCCACCATGCACTGGTGTAGTCCACCACACAGGACCATGTAATTCCAACATGAAGGCTATGAGGCTCCCAATGAGTCTAGAAATTTGACCTCAGAGCAATGGCAATTAATGCTGCTACTACTCCCCACCACCAAATTTTTGGATTTGTGGGGAGACCCACAGACCAGAAAACATGGCTTCATGGGCTAAAGGTTAAGCACCACTACATTAATGGATCATCATTAGAGATCTGAACAGGGTCAAATAGAATCATCTTAGATTCCTACATCCACTTAGGTGCCTGGTAGGTGAAATAGTATCTGGCCCCATGCCTGTCTTTCATGGTAATGCCAACCAGTGAGTGTATTTTGACTGGAAAGAAATCCTTTGCTGTTGCCTTTGGAATACATCTGAACTTGAATTAGTTCTCCAGTTAAGTTAAACATTTTCAATTAAACTTAGCAGAACTTAGCACTGCTGCAGCGGTGAGGGGGATGGATTTAGGATGACCCTCCAATAATTCAATTCTATACATGGAAAATTATAACTAATTTATAAATTTTCCATATTTAGAATCGGATTGTTGGGGGGTGATCTTAAATTCAGAGTTTGATTTGGGTAGATATGTTAATAGCACGTATTAATTTCAATACTTTTATATTTCTTTCAGTTACGATTACAGCATGAGTTTGTGGCAGTATTTTTTGCTCTCTTGCTCTTGGATTAGTTATATGAGATCATTCCTGTTAATTTCTAGAAGATTTATTTTTACAGTGATAAACTATTTTAGCAGTAATTATGCAGGATTAGAAGGGAAGATGGAGAGGATGATGAAGGATTCTTACTTGTCTTGGGGAAATAAAAAAAAAAAGGCATGGTGCAGTCAAAAAGGGGAATGTGCAGCTATACCACTGCACCCCTTCTGGATCTGCCCCTGTATAGCAGTCTGCAGTAGGGCATCTAAGTATGAATCCGTGTCAATAAATGCAAATATGAGAGCATTGACCTTAAATTTTGTTCTTGTTGTGGGAAAAGTTAAGGGCATATTTAAAATATTTAGGTACTGAATATGTCTTGTATTGATTAAGTTGGGTACACAGTATATTATTACTTTTAAAAAGATTTTGTTATGTATAGTAGTTCCTATTGTTTTAAGCTGAAACAATATTGTATGTCCTAATGATAGCTTTTCCTTTCAATATGCTAATTCTGGCATATATGTTCATTACAGAATATGAAATTGTGAAAGCATATGAAGTAGATCAGAATGGGGATTACATAACACATGAAATCACACATCACGAAAGAAGAAAGAGGTCAACTACAAATACAGAAATTGACTCTCTTCATCTACGACTCCATGGATTTGGTCATGACTTCCACATGGATCTTAAGACTTCTAAAAACCTAATGGCACCGGGATTTATAATACAGACACTGGGGAAGAGTGGAACTAAATCAGTACAATCTTACCCACCACAGGACTTTTGTTTTTATCAAGGTTTCTTACGATCGCACAAGAACTCATCAGTAGCACTTTCAACATGCAAAGGCTTGGTAAGTAAAGACCTAGAAGGCATGCTTACTGTTAACTAGGGCTGTTTTGAAAGAACACAGGATAGTTATTGCAATGAAAAATATTAACGTTTTGTTAGTGAAGTTTACAAAAAGATTCAGATACCGAGATCAGACAAAAATTTAGTGTCAGTTCCTGTCATAAGGATTCACACTTAAAAAAACTTTCACAACTAATTATGTAAGTCATCATAAAAACATTGGAAAATAGGACTGGATGGGATTTCAGGGGTATGTACAAGTGTTACATTGAGATCAGCCTAACTATGGCTTAAATTGCCCAAACAGTGGTGCACCTGATTTATGGTGGTTCACCTAGAAGAAGAAGTAAGTTTAGATCTATTAAAGGCTGACCTGGCAAATGCCCATATGCATTCATAACACAGCCCCAAGGCTGGGAAAGTGCAGCTACTTGCCCCAGCCCCAGGACTGTGCTGTTCCTACCCCTTGACCCTGACCAGGCTACTTTTAGTCCCCTGACTATCTCCTTTGGACTGGGCAACCCACCCTTGACTTAGCAGCCCACCCTGCAAACCTGCCAGCCCCTCACCACAAGTGGGGGCTGTGCATGTCACTCTTGGGAGTGGCAAACACCTGAACATGCCACTCCCGGGTTAAGTTTAGGTAGCTTAAAGTAAGATGTGTAAACCTAAACTGGCTGCATCAAATGGTACCTCAAGAGGTCATCTAGTCCAACTTTTGTACTTAAGGTAGACTCATATGTTTCTTAACTATCTCAGACAAATGATTATTCAATATGCACTTAAACTTTCCATCAGTGGGATTCCACAACTTATCAATATAATCTTTTTGAATGCTGTTTGGATTATACTCCCCTCATCCCTCTCCCTCCAGTATTGTATTGTTGATTCCTATTCAATATAAATCCCATGTCCTTTTCTGCGGTGCAATGGTTTAACCAATTGTTTCCTATTTTGCATTTTTGCATTCTACATACAGGATTTTGAACTTCCCCTTACTGAATTCATGCTATTTATTTCATACCTTTTTCTAATTTAATTCCTAATTCTAGACTAGGAAGTATCTGCTATCTTCCCCTCGTCCCAACTGGTGCCACCAACAAATTTACTAAGTGTACACTTACTTCTTTCCCTTAAATGAAAATACCAAACAATATTGGACCTAGGGCAATTTGGATCCAGGACAAACCTTTGAAAAATGTCCATATAATACCCCCTCCCAATTTAAAATTGAGCTGTTAATAACTGCTCTTTGAGAATAGTTCTCCATTCAGTTATGTAACCAACTTAGGGGTATCTTATGTAGTGTCATCTAGACGATTTCCTTAGCTTACATTTAAAAACATCATTGGAGACAGAGTAAAAAACCTACTAAAACAGGTATATCACATCACTGCTCCCTCTCCCCTGCTATTCACAAGGCCTTTCTACTTGTCATTGGAGAAAACTGGGTTGAGTAGGCATGAATTGCTCTTGACAAATCCATGCTGACTATTCTTTATCTCCTTGTTTTCTTCTAGGGGCTTACAAACTGATTTCTTTATAATTATGCTCCAGTATCTTTTTAGGAATTGAAATTAAACTGTCTGTTCTGCAGTTCCTTGGGTCCTTCTCCCTTCCCTGCCCCCTTCCCCACACCCTTTTTTCCTTAAGAAAAAAAGATGAAAGAGAGTTTTTCCCTCTTTCTAGTCTTCTGGGACTTCACACAGGATTCAGGAATTTTTGAAGATAAGTTCATTTTTGGGTACATCTACACATGCCATTAAGCTGAGTGTAGTTTGCACTAGAGATTATCATGGCACCTTAATGGCACGTGTAGATGCTCAAACTGCTGCAGTCCAGGGCGCACAAGCAGATGCTGTGCCCAGGACCGCAACAGTTTGAGCCAGTATGGAGCAGCCCCAGGCTGGCTTGCGGATGGGGGTTCAGTCTTGGATTCTTGGAGGTGGTGTCAGGTGGCAGAGGGGCTGCCTGGGACATGAGAGTGCCCCAGTGTGTGGAGCCCTGTGTCTGGGCAGCAGAAAGGAGTCTGGCCCCTTGTTGCCTGTTCTGACCGGGTACAATGTATGCCTGGGTCAGTGTTTACATGTGTCCCTGACAGTGCTATCTTATGGCAGTGAAAACTAGTTTGCTGAGGACTAATAGCATTGTACATGTAGACTTTGGTTTTTTACACTGTAGAAAATTAGTCTACTATGTAGTAAAGTGCATGTGTGGATGCACTCTCTGTATAATAACTTCATCCTTGACTGCACTAGGATTATCCAGACCTATTGATTTGAAAGCATCTAGCTTATCAAAATTATCTTCAATTTTTTTTTCTTCTTTAGGCTCTATCCTTGTTAACTATTTTCAGCTGATAGCTGCCCTTTTTGTGAAGGTTGATGTTAAAAAAAGGCTCTTTTGTTGCTATATTTCTGTATTATTCTCTTAAATGTGTCACTAAGGTTAAGTACAAATACAGTTTCATAGTTGCATAGTTGTTAGGGTCGGAGGGGACCTGAGCAGATCATCAAGTCTGACCCCCTGCAATGGCAGGAAAGAGTACCGGGGTCAAATGACCCCAGCAAGGTAAGGTTTTTTTAAGGTTCTCTGTAAGGTTCTTTTTAATTTCTAAGTAATTGAAGAGCCTGTTATTTAGCTAGGCAGGCATCTTGCTACACCTCCCTCACATTAAGATAGCCTGCTCTTGTGTGTTTAATATTCTCTCTATAAGAAACAACCAAATCTCCTCCCCATTTTTCCCTAAGATGTGCCTTTTAGGGGTTTCTGCTGCCAGTTCTCTAAGTTTGTGAAAGTTGCTTGTCTGAAGTCCAATGTTTCTATTCTGATTGTTCTCCTTTTTTCCTTGCCTTAGGATAAGAACTTTGTTATTTTATATTTACTGTCATCCAAGTTGCTGTCCATCTTCGCATTCTCAACCAATTCTTCCCATTCATGAGCAGCAGACTGAGATGGATTTTCCCCAGCGCTGGTTGGGTTGTACCAAAAACTTGTCTCCTAACAATCCAAGAAGTTGCCGATCTATCTGTATGCAGCTGTTGCTGTCCCATCAGATATCACTGAAACTGAAGTCTCACATAACCACCAAGCCCTGTGGATTGTCTGGATAGTTCTGTTAGTAATTAAAAAAAACAAACAACCTTAGCCAGTTCTTTATCCTGATGTATGGTATTGTCCTCATGGTGTTCCCCTTTATGTTAACCCAGGGCTGTCTAACTTGTAAGCAGCTAGGGGCTATGCTAGTGCAGCCTTGGGTCCCTGGACTGCATCTCACCCCATCCCATATCTGTACTGTGTGCACAGGCAGCACCTACCACTCTGGCTACACCAGCAGCTGGACCTATAGAGGGAACAGTGGCTGGTTAGGAGCTAGGAGAGGTGAAAGGCACATGTTAAGCTTTCATGGGCCATCGGTTGGATAGCCCTGCCTTATCCCAGAGCCTTTCAAAAGGTTAATCTCCCACTTTGTTTTAGATCAAATTCTAAGTATCTTCAGAATGCAGAATAAAGGCCGTGTCCCATATTACACTTAGCACTTTTTACTGGTAGAACACGTGGTCATTCACATTTTTAATACATGCTAAGTGCGCTCACATTGTAGCAGTTGCACAAAAAGTTGTAAGGCATATCTCCATATCATATTAAGTAAACATGTTCAGCTATTGTCAGACTGCTTCACAAAGATAATATGAACAATTTGCAGTCCTCACCCAGCTGTATGTGATATCAGCCAGGGATCCCTCTGCTGCATCATGTCTCCAAGTGGGACAAAGAAAGCCATGCATGTCAGGAGGAAGGATCCTGGATCTTTTACTTGTTCAGTTCCTACAGGTTCAAGTTGAAAGCTGACTGCCTTCAGCCCCAGAGAGTCCCAAGGCTGGGACTCAGCAATCTGTGTGTATGTTAGAGATCATAGGAGACATTACCATGAGACTGCTTGGAACACATTCTAACTTTAATATTGCAGAGATTTAACACACCCTGGGTTTGTCTACACAAGAGACTTTACTGCACAGAACCTGTAAATAGAGCATGTGTAGACACTGACCAGGAACATTTTGGTCCTAGTCAGCCACACCAGCTGGAGCCCGGACCTGGCACTGCTGAGCTCCTGTCTCCCCGCAGGGTTCGCCTCTTCCTCCTGCTGTCCTGGCACTGCAGGGCTCCCGGCCCCTCACAGGAGTGGGGAGCTGAGCAGTAGGTCTGTGCAAGTTGGAAGCAATCTAATTTGGCTTTGGATCTGGAGCTCTGGACTAGGTTTCTGCTTCGATCCAGCTGAAGCAACTCCGAAGGAGATCCGGCCATAGGGTATAATGGGGAATCAATGAAATATCTATAACTTGGTTGTTTTTTGTCTGATTTGGATGAAACTTGTAGGGGTGGTAGTCTCTGCTAAGAGTGTGAAGTTTGTCAAGTTTCAAGAAGATTGGTGCATGGGTTTGGGGGAAACTGTGCTCCAAATTCTTGAAAGCAAAACTCATGTCACGTCTGCGTGTTACACCACAGGGGGGTGAAAACTGCAGGGATGGTAGCCCCTGGTGAGGGATGGTGGCTCCTGCTGTGCCCACAAAGCCTGATAGCTGTCAAGGAGATCTGTGCAGGGGGTTCTGGGGCCCTGCACCTCTAGCTGCTGGCAGGCAAAACTCGTGCCATGGGTGCTTGTGCAACTGACTGTCTCTTGTCTTGGGCCAGTTGATTGTCTGTATTGATTCTTTCCTTTCTTTAGTCTCTGGTTTTGTAGGTGTTAATTGATGGTAATTAACTGGTTATATTAGCTAGGTACTGTGTATTGAGCTGGACCCTGAGTGAATCATGATTGACTGGTAACTGGTAACACAGTAGCTTAGCAGCCAGGCCTGCCCTACTGTCTCCCATGCCTCAAGACAGACACAGTTGCACAAACACCCATGTCATGAGTTTTGCCTGTCAGCAGTGTGCAGGAATACCATCATGCCCAACTGTGTCCAGATTGACTTGATGTATACTCCAGCCAGGGGTCCTGGTGTATGATGATCTGTGTCCACTGCAGCTTCATCCGCCAGCTGCACCTATCTCCATGACAGCTGGCAGGCTTCATGGCTGCAGCAGGGGCCACCATCCCTGCAGCTTTCACCCTGCTGTGCTTTCACACACAGTGTCACCCACGTCATGAGTTTTGCTTGTCCACAGCTTGTGGTACAGTTTCCCCCAAGCCCCTTCACCGATCTTCTTGAAACTTGGCAATCTTTGTGGCCTCTTCAGGAGCCACCACCCCTGGAGGTTTCACCCCCCTGTATTGTAACACACAGACGTGACATGAGGTTTGCTTTCAATAATTTGGGGTGTAGTTCCCCCCAAGCCCCTGCACTGATATTCTTGTTTTTCTTTCAAGAATTTGGGGTGCAGTTCCCCCCAAGCCCCTGCATTGATCTTCTTGAAACATGGCATAATTCATGCTCCCAGCAGAGGCTACAATCCCTACAAGTGTCATCCAAATCAAACAAAAAACAACGAAGTTATAGATATTTAATTTTTTCCCTATTATACCCTATGGCTGGATCTCCGAAGCGACTCCAAAGCTTTTCCAAAGCACTTTGGAAGCTCCAAACTGCTTCGGAAGGCCTAAAGAAGCCAGCACTTTGATCCGGACATGCTGGTTTGGACGCCAAAGTGTCTGAAGCTTCTCTGGATCTGAAGCTATGTTCGAAGTCTTGCACAGCCCTACTGAGCAGCTCTGGGACTGGTTAGCTCTTGCTTTCCTGCTCACCTAGGGGTTGGTGGGGAGCTCTCCTGCCCAGCTGGGGGCTTTCTGCCAGCTGCCACATTGGCTGGTCAGAGCAGGGGGCTGGGAAACAGCTGAGGGGGAGGGGACACTTTCCCAGCTTTGGGGCATGGGATGGGAAACAGCTGCCCCCCACCCTCCTGGAGTCCAGGCCTGATTGTCCCCTGCTAGGCTGGAGCTGGCACAGAGGGGAGCCTAGAGCCCCCCTGGGCTGCCATGTGACAGGAGAGCAGAGCAGGAGTATCCCTGCACTGAACTGCTCTAGAGCAGGAGCAAATTTGCTCCAGATTGGTGCAGATGTAGACATGCTCTCCTGGAAAGCTTACTTTCTGTACATTAATTGCACGTGTTGATGTACCCACTGTCTCATTCATCAAGGTCCTAATACCTCATCCTTTCTGCCCTTCCTGAGCAAGCTATACCCATCCACATCAATATTCCTGTTGTGTGAGTTGTCCCACCTAATCTCAGTTATCTCAATTAGATTGTAATTGTGTGTACTAAGCCTTCCCATTCTTCATGCTGAAACTTCTTGCATTAGTATATGGTTGACAGACTGCTCTGCTAATTTCTGCTTTTTCCTTACATGATGTTCCATCATCTTATTTTTATACCATTTCCATACTAATGATATGATATTTCATCTGTTTGTTGGGAACTAGACTGAGAAGAATTTTTTTCCACCGGCCATGTGTACCCTAGGAATAGTGGTGGTTTTTCATTCCATAATATGGGGAAATCTTGGGTTTATCTTGACTTGCAAATGCACATTAAGACTGAAGCTTTCCTTGTGTAAACTAGAGGCACTTTTACATGTGCCCCTACACATTCTGCTTAGAAGATGTTGGAGCATACTCAATTAATTGAGTCTGCTGAGCATTCCAGTTAGAAAGCATCCTATATAAAGCATCCTGTGCTTCAAAATGCTGGTGGAGGTGCTTTAACGAAAACTCCTCAAACAAGCTTTAGTTAAAATGCCCCTGCCACTATTTTGAAATGTGGGATGCTAAATACACAAGATGCTGCATGTGTTTTAATTAAAGTGGCCCCCAAGAGACACAATGAACCCCTCTCCCTGCCCACCCAAAAGCACGAGTAAGGGCACCCTAGGATTTTAACATATATTGGTTAACATGTTAAATTCATCTCCCCCACCTCCTCACCCCAACTTCTGGGATTTTCAGAAGCACTCTAATTCCTCTCAGTCTGTATCCCTGGGAATTTGGGGCCAGATTCTATACCACGTATTAGGTGCATAACTGGATTTAGGCACCTGAGTGTGATTCTCTTCTTCTCTGCTTGAAAAACAGTTAATCTAAGAGGTTGGAGGGGATCCCTCCTCCTTGCTGCTTTTTTATGACTCAGTGTTAAAGGTAAGGTGATGGTGTGCATTAATAGATTTTCATGGACTTGAAGAAAGTGGAATAAAATTGCACTTAAGGGAGCTGAGACCTGCCAGGATATTTCTGAAAATCCCACAGGGGGTACCTATTTGCATCCTCATCTGCATAAATATCTTTAAAAATCTGGCTCTTGCATCCCTTGAGCAAGGTCATGAAGGAGACTGAATCCTAGTCAGCTAAATCTCAGGTTGGTGCCCAAGCCACCAGACCATATCTCCTTCAGCGTGACTTACCTTAACTAAATTTCAACTAATAAACGTAAGAGGAAAGGATGAATTATTTGAAGAGAACAATTCTATATGACCAAATACTGCATTAGAGGATGATTATGTATTCTCCAGGTATATTTGTGTCACAGTGCATTTGTGCCTGTGAAAATTAGGATATATTACAATGTTACTTGGTACTATTGTGTTTTATGTAAATAATCATACTGGAGGTTTATGTTAACTCTGAATTTTCTGTCCCAGTCTCGGTAACCCATTTCCAGTCTTGGGAATTTGTGTCTTGGTCCATACTGTCCCCTTTATGCAGGAAAGCTTTACTGAGGATGTCTGCAAAATCTCAGTACCTTTCCAGTTAAATCATACCTGGAGACCCACTTTCTCTGTGGTAATTATAGGAAGTATCTAACTCCATCCTCTTATCTATTTACTTTAGTGATAAATCAGCTCACTTAAGTGAAGAAATAAATGGAATGTTGGGAAGGAAAAGTGTAAAGACATTAGCATTAAACCTGAAAATCGGTATCTGGAGGGAGAGGATCTTGCAATTTCATTTAAAATAATTCCATGATGGCTGCAGTATAAAAGCAGCAGGAAACACTTATGTTAATAGGCTTGAGCACTTCACTCACATTTGGTCTGATCAGGCTGCTAGGGGAAAAAAATCTGGTACTTCCTTAAGTTTACTTTTTGGAATGCTTAAATTGTACAAAATCCTTCCTTACTCATGTGCCTCAACAGTGTCTGTTCTGAGGAAGCCATTCCTTTTGTGGGTACCTTTTTTGTTTTGAACAGAGCTAGACTTTGATCTTATTAGTTTTCTTTAAGAGATTTTTCGCAGTTTGAATAGCTGTCTTTGTCACCACCTTACTAAATGGGCATTTTCATAGGGGAGGCAATAAGCTCATAGTGCTGCCTTAGCAAATTTATGCATTTCTGCTTCTGAGAATTAGAATCTATTGCAAATAATTTGAATCTGCTACTCTGTGCCTTGCTATTGTACTTTAAATAGGTCATCAAAATTCTACTATTTATGTCAACTTAAAATTTCTAGAGCTTGAAACAGTAATCAATAAACACTGAGGAATTTTCTTAGACAAATTAAAGTCTCCATAGGGAAGTAGCAGCTGAACAAAGCTCTAAGAACAAAACCATTCTCAGTGCTGGGTGTAGCACATTCGTTGTTGCACAGAAGCAAGCCAGGTCCAGATCCATAAAAGGATGTAAGCACTATTGCCATGTCCAGACAAGCACAGACATTTGGTTCCCCAGAGACAACCAGCAGTGGCACTGCTAGTTGTCCCCAGAGAATGCCTGTGCTGTGCACCAGGATACCTTGGGTGGGATAAGGGAGGCTGGGGCCATCAACTATCCTGGCCCCAGCAGCCTTACCTAGGGTCCTGGGGGCTGGGGAAGCTGCAGTCATATTGCTCCTGCAGCTTGGAGGGTGGCTGGCAGTTGGGGTGTGGCTCCGGTTGGCCAGGCTCCAGGTTTGGATAGCGTGTGCTGCCTCCAAATGCGCCAGCCTACTTTTTTTTGACCTCTGAATCTCTAGGAATCAACCCCCCACTCCTATGTTGCAAGGTTGCAGCATAGAAAATGCCTGAATGTGCACTGTGTAGCACCACAAATGGATCTGTGGCACCACATACCAAATGGCCGCGCATGTCTAGATGTAGCTTATTGGTGCCTATACACGTGCTCTGACGTGTTCTAATTAGAATGTGTTGGAGCAGACTTCATTAATTGAGTGTGTGCTGCATTCTAATAAGAGTGCTGTAGCATTGCCGCAGCATCATGTGTATGAGCCCCCATAGCCGCTGGATTGCTTTCTAGGTATCCAGTCACATAGGCTAGGTACAGTTATTTAAAATGCCCAAGGCAGAATCAGTCTAAATTACATGGTTTTCTGTAGGCACTGTAGTTTAGATTGGTAGCAAACAGAACTCATGTTCACCTTTTGATGTGGGCTGGGAGGAGGGCACAAATCTTAGATTGGGTTTGCCATTTTTAAACTAGTCTATTTGTGCTGAACTGTTCTGTTATGGTATAGTCTGGATTTGTGTACTGAACTTCTGTTATGGGAATAGACTGGTTTACTATCACTTATACCGGTAAAAGCCTAATATCTGTATCTGGCCATAGTTGAATCCTCAGTTCTGGGTAAGGCATCTAGGCTCCTTGTACACTGCATGGGGAGAATTAGGCACTTCAGAATAGAGTAACAATGAATTTGCTGAACAGGAAGCCACTTAAACCTGGCCAAAAGGTAACTCTGAAGACAAGGGTCTGAAGTTCCAGGGAAGGTGAGGATTTAGGTGCCTTAGGTGCCATAATGCTGATATGATGGAGAGGTGCCTCCCTTTATTTGGCATTCCCTGATTAGAGACTTTTGTAGAAGGTAAGCCCTTGTTCCTGTTGCCCCACAAGCAGAGTTGGGGTCGGGGTCACTTTCCTTTTAGAAGCTGGCTGGAGTAGGAGTAGAACAACTTCTAGGAGGAGAAGTGATAGTGGCCAAAATCTGAGATACCTTTCGATTTAAGACACCTCCAAGGTGAGGAAGCAGGTGAGTGAAAGTTTTGGGGATTGAAATTTTAGACTCAGGTACCTAGATGCAGTCTTTTTAATTCTTTTTGTGCCTCTGGGCTCCAGGAATGTAGTAAATCAGAAAGCACCCATTGGTTTGGTTCTCAGCCAACAGAATGAAGAGGATTCTCAAGACTTTTTTTATTAAATGTATTTTAAAATCTATTTATCCCAGTAGGTTGGCTGGATCAGAAACCTTACATTGTTCAGAGTAATAATGAAAGTTTAAGTGTCACCAAACAGCTCCCTTTTCTCTCTTTTACAAGTGTGAGTTATGATCTATGCCTGAATTAATTTTGTACCATGTTCAGAGTAGATGGCAGGCAATACATTGTATTTTTCTTTTCCTTATCCATATGCCTCCCTGTTTTAGTTTTAAAAACAAAAATGCTTCTTTTGGAAGCTTGGTTTAAATGAGGAAATAATGTACATATTGAAATAAACTTCTAGCAAATTTACTGTTTGGGAGAATGAAAGTATGACAGTCACTTACTACTAAAAGGTTAGGCAAATCTGGTTTTGTTTGATTTTGTTAATTTGGAATTCAGTTGTTTTTTGACTGCAACATTGAATTTCATGTAGATTAAAATGCTCACTTTGTGGGTGCAAAAGTGATAGGCATTTTAAAATTGTTTATGCTTCTTCAGATAGAAAATGATTGTTTAAGAACACTTGAACACATTATATGCAAGTTGAAATCGAAGTCAATTGCTTTTGGGGCAAGTAGAGTTATTGGTGTCATGTGTCTGAGAATGGAGGAACCTCAGTTGTTGAGTTTATGTTTTTCGCTGAAGAATTTCATTGTCTTGGATTAGCATTAAAAGAGTGCTGTAAGAGTTTCTTAGTAAGACACTGGGAATATATACTCATTAGTATCCCATATGGCCTGTGTGAGCTGAAACTGCCAAAGAACAGTGCCATGTTGTTAAAGCCTGGGTATACAATTATTCATTGTGAATAAAACAGTGTTGCCAGAGAGTATTTGGCAGTCTAGATTTTATTTGACCTAGTGGGAGTCTACAGATACTGACTAAAATAGTAACTACAAGAAAAGCAGGGAAAGGAAGATGTGGTGATTCATCTTATGATAATTCTGTTTCAGCTCCAGGGGTGGGTTTTGGAGGGGGTAGGGGGTGTAGCGGTGCATTTGCACCCCTCTTTGATTCCTGGTCCACCAAAAGTTTAAAACTAACTGCTGGTCAGCAGCAGCTGCATTTCTGTTTGGGGAGCAGTAAGAGACTCAAGTTGACTTTATGGCTCAGTATTATCTATCTGAATCCTTTTAAACACTTCATTCCACATCTGTTAACAACCCTCTCTCCTTTTTAATGGTCTTGATGTTCCACTAATTGAGCTATCCTTTCTTTAGCAATTCTTCTGTCTGTTATCTGCTGCCAATAATGTAGGTCCTATTTGCATGTTGCAGACTCATTTTAACTTTAGCTAAAAACATTAGCTTAGGTGAACATTAACTCAGGTGTGGAGAAAACTTTTAGTGATGTACTAGATACAGTGCCCAGGTGCTCAGGAAGACTAGATTCTGTTTTATGAATCTGAAAAAGAGATGAACATTTATCTCTAATGATTACAGGACTAATAAAACAGCATCTTTTGATTATTTTGCCTAGTTTGTTGTGCCTTTTATATCTAATAACAAATAAATGAACATTCCAATATATTTATGTTTGTTTTTACTTCAATTTTAAATAGAATAATATAGCCCTAGGTCCCTAGCATATCAGTAAAATATCTAATTTCTTTTTAACTGCAGAAGAATGTGTTGTAGTATATGGGTGGATGCACCATATCATCTGCACCCCCTTTTCAAAATCCTAGACCTGCCCATGTCCAGCTCCATCACTGGACAGCATGACATTTAGCTTGAGTAGCATTGATATGATTCAGCTATTGAGTTGCTGTGAACATGTTGAAAACTAATTTGTGATACCAAATGAATGATAATACATATGGGTGAAATCCTTCTTTAAGCATTCAGGTAATAGTAATTGAAGGTTAGTACCTGCATTTTTAACCAGGTCAAACGCATGGGAATGCAGGTAACCAACCATCTTTCTTTTAACCCATGTTCAGTCCCTAAAGCTGCCTTCTTGGGGGGTATGATGCTAGAATTGATTTATCAGTCTTTAGGCTTCTACTAGGCTGAGTCACAGTTACGGATGAGCAATTGCACTGGGTGGGACTAACACCATGACTTGGGATGAGCCCCAAACTTTTCCTCCTTTTCTTCCTCCATCACAGATCCCATTGACCATGGGTGCATCCCTTTACATTATCTGTCACTGCTACTGCTCCACCTAATAGAAGGGGATGCTAAAGAGCACTCAGATTGGCTCACTCTGCCCAGTGAGAATAGAGCCAGTCTGAGTGGCAGTGAGAGGTAATGTGGTGTCAAGGCACTGGGGTAGCAGTGCTCACTCTGCCTCATGTGCTTGGGGTGGTGGGGGAAGCAAGGTGCTTTGCATAGCCTTTTAATTCTTATGGCCTCTCTGGGGATTGCCACCTTGTAGTGGTTGAGAGGCTTGCATATTCCAATGATCCTGAGAGCAAGGCTGTTGGGAGCTTCATGTTCCTGGTAGGGTCATCCACAGTGGCAAGGTTGAGGGAGAAGTTCTTGACTAAGAGCGATCCAAGAAGATCTCAACAACAGGCCAGGCAGAAGAAAAGTGTAACCCCCTTTTCAGTGGCTGTGAAGGCAGATGAAGGCTGCAGCAGATCAGGGGTCTCCAATCATTTTGGATTTCATGTCATTGGACTTAGATTCCTATCTGCCAAGGACCATGTGTTTGTTGGCCTGTGACAACATCCTCACGCTAAAAGAAGTCACACAAAGGCATCTTCCTTATGGGAATTATAAATCTCCTCTGCACAACAGGAAAGTCCTATGGCAAGCAGGAAGTGGCAACGGGGACAGGACTGTGAAATCTGGAAGTTCCTATTTATGGACTGGTACGTAGGTGGTGGGTGTTTGCTTCAGCTGACCTGTTCGTGGACAGAGGCAGTAAGAGCAGTTTGGCAGCTGCACCCACAACTGAGCAGTCCTATTTAGGATCCACTCTGCTCACCCCACATGCGGAGTGGGCTAGAAAAGGTGCCCCAAACATAGTCTGTCTCGATCAGGTCCTGATTGGATAACCACATCCAGTGGGATTGTTTCTATATGATCACAAAGAAACAAAAATGATTTTTGGAACCTGGAACGTACAAACCTTAATGGACTACACAAATAGTGATTGCCATGAGTGAAGGACAGCAATCATCTCTCGTGAACTGAGGAAGTTCAACATCAACATTGCTGCCCTATCTGAAACTTGATGTGCTGGAGAAGGACATCTGAAAGAAGAGGGTGAAGGATACACCTTCTTTTGGAGAGGGAGAGCAGAAGACGAGCCACAGACACATGGAGTTGGTTTCGCCGTCAAAAACAAACTTGTGAACCAACTCTCAGAATTCCCAATTGGCATTAATGAATGCCTCATAACTCTCTGTCTGAAACTCGCTAAAAAACATCAGGTGACAATTGTGAGTGCATATGCCTCAACTCTCAATACTGATGAGATCATGAAGGAGAACTTCTATTCACAGCCTGACACCATCCTCTCAAATATCCCAAGGGAAGATAAGATCATGCTTCTGGAGATTTTAATGCCAGAGTGGGAAGAGACTCAAAACTTTGGAATTGTACTATTGGAAAAGAAGATGTTGGAAATTCAAATGCTAACAGGATCCTTGTCCTGACACAGTGCACAGAACATGGACTTGTCCTCAAAAATATCCTGTTCCATCAAAGGAACAAGTTCAAAACATCCTGGAAACACCCTAGATCAAAACCCTGGGATTTGATTGACTACATGATTGTTCAGACTTGTGATTGGCAGGATGTCCTGATTATGAGAGCCATGACTAGCACTGATGACTGTTGGACTGACCAACGCCTCATCCATTCCTGCATATCCATCAGGATTGTTCCTAAACAAAGAATGCAAAGGAAACGGATCAGGCGCAAGTTAAACATCAAGTGCTTGAAGGACCCACTCAAGCAGAGAGAATTCCAGCAACTCCTGAATGAGACGCTACCAACAGAGCACCAGAAGGAGTCGAGGAGTACTGGATGGGACTCAAGACAGTTGTTCTCTCATCCTGTGAAAATACCATAGGATACAAGACCAGGAAACATCAAGACTGGTTTGATGAAAATGATACTAAAATTCAAGGTCCCATCGACAGGAAATGGAAAGCTTTCTGTGCCTAGCAGAATGACATCAAATCTGCCATCAAGAAAAATGCACTCCAACAACCAAAATCAGAGGTGAAGAGAACACGAGAACTGAAGAATGAGTGGTGGATTTAGAAATCAAAAGATATCCAACATTTTGCTGACATCTGTGACACTCATGGCTTCTTCAGTGCTGCCAAAGCTTTCTACGGCCCTAGCACTCAAGGCCTTAATCCTCTAAAATCAAAGGATAGAACAACACTCCTGAAAGGCAGCAAATCCATCAACGCTCGCTGGAAAGAACGTTTCTAGGATCTTCTGAATTGTGACTCAGTTTTCAATGAAGCTAAGATCAACAACTTTCCACAAAAAGCAATCAGAGAAGACCTCAGTTTGCCACCTATCCCAGCAGAGGTCGAGAATGCCATCAGGAAAATGAAGAATAACAAGGCAGCTGGTGTTGACAGAATATGTGCAGCAATTTTCAGAGGAGGAGAAGAACAACTAAAGTGTCAGCTTCATGTCCTCATCCTTAAAATCTGGAACAAGGAAGAAATCCCAGCTGACCTAAGCAATGCCTTGATTGTTACTGTTTTCAAGAAGGGAGACAGAGCTGACTGCGGAAACTACCAAGGCATCTCATTGTTGGCCACTGCTGAGAAAATCATCGCCCGTATCCTCGCTAACTGCCTGCTCCCACTTGCAGAAGAAATTCTTTCAGAATCTCAAAGTGACTTCAGAACATCTCGAGGAATTGTGGACATGATCTTTACAGCATGTCAAATCCAGGAGAAGTGTTGTGAGCAAAATCAACCTATTTGCCCTTCATCAACCTCTCTAAAGTCTTCGACTCTGTAAACAGTAAAGCCCTATGGAAAATCCTGTCCAAAATTGGCTGCCCAAACAAGTTCATCAGTGTTCTGAGACATCTCCATGACAACGTGTCAACAAAGGTTCTCAGCAATGGGAATCAAACAGAATCATTTGAGGTGAAAGCTGGAGTGAACCAAGGTTGCGTCATCATTCCAACTTTCTTTTCCATCGTCATCGCTACCATAATGTACCCCATTGACACAAAGCTCCCACCTGGAATTGAAATTGTGTATAGGATAGATGGAAGACTCTTCAACCTCAACAGACTCAAGTCCAAAACAAAGACCATGACAACATCCATAATGGAGCTCCGTTATGTGGATGACAATGCTGTCATTGCTAAATCTGAAATGGACCTCCAAAACATTCTTAGTGTATTCTTGGAAGTTTACAGGAGTATTAGCCTAACTCTAAACATAAGGAAAATGCAAGTCCTTTACCAACCTGCTCCAAATGGAGAAACAACCTCCATGCACTTGCACATGGTGTCCACTGCCTGATCCCCTCCTCCCTCCCCCCCAGCCCCTTGCAGGCTGGAACTCTGGCATCCTGAAGGGAAAACCCACTGATTTCAGAGAAAAGCCATGTTTTTCTCCTTAAAATAAGAAAATCCATGTTTTACCATGTTTTTCTGTGGTGAATGGAAAACCCAGATCCCTGGTTATTAGTTTTACATACCACCATTCTGGACAAAGGCTCAGGGCAGCTTGCAGGAGAAAAGTTACAATAACTATGCACTCCCATGTATATTTTTCCTTCAATACACAAGTAGTTAAGTGTCCTAAGCAGGGAAGTGCCCTCATCCTCTGAAGAATATAGAGTAATGAAATAGGTTCAACTGTATCACTTTTCCTACAATTTGATGAGACATTTTCTAATGGGAGAAATACAATTAAAAAAGTGAAACTGATTGCTTCCTTTATAGTAAAATGAATGAAAGGTAGCGGGGAACCATGACAATGTTCATAATAAGCAGTTGGTGGGCTTCCAAATTCCTTTAAAATTGAAAATATATGTATATATATAAAATTGTGTTTAGCTGATATCTATGTATATTTAGCAGTGTTTCATTTTAATTGTGGAAAAACGTGATTTTTTTTAAGTCAGAGAATTTGCAATATTTTATCAGATAATTTGCAATTTTTTGAAGAGAGAAAACCAGGATCCCCAAATAAGTAAATGAGTTGTTTCAGCACTGTCCTATCCACCAAGCAGTCTGTTTTATACATAACTAAAAATATATATCCTTGAACAGATGCCTCATTTTACAGCCCTGTTCCTGATCTCATGTGTATGCAAGTTAAGAGTACTCCACTGAACTAATATAATTACTGATCTACATCAGGGTTGGGCTCTGCCTTCCAGGCTAGAAGACTGAATTATCTGTTTGTGTTTGATAGACTCTTTTTGCTAAACTTTTTTTTCCATTTTACCAGAATCTATCTTGCTTGACCTACACAACCCAACACAAAAGTTACGTGGCTTATTTTAATGTTATATATAGTTACTTTGGTAAAGGTAATGCTCTGTTGAATTTTCTACAGTATCTGTTTCAAAGTGGCAGTACTCCTTCAGTGGATAACTTGGAACCTTCTTTCCTTTATCAGGTAGTTATAGAAGATGTTAAATGTTCATTTAGCTCTGATGAGGTTAGGGTATCAAGGAGAAGGTGGTGATGAAACTGGAAAATGGTAGAAAGAAGGCAACTAAATTTAAAAAAATGTGAAAATGACCAGATAAAGCAAGGACAATTATTTTTAGAGACTAATATGAATATATTAAACTATTTTTGTCATTGTTTTGATTTATATGTGGCACATATGAGCAGTGATATGGAGGAGGGGGGAGGTAAAAAAATGGAGAGAAATTGCCTGACCACAGCTTGTGTTTTGCAAGCAGTGAACATGATGAACAACAAGCCTAGTGCAATGAGAAGGAGAGAGACAGTAAATGTTAGGGATGCATGATGACTGTAGTGGGACCCGAGTCAAAGGGCTACATCAGGGTGGGCCTGGGTGCTGCACTTTCAATGGGCATTTTGTCCCCTTATTTCTATATGCCATCTGCCACAACTTGATATAAATATATAAGATATCAGGAGGTGGTATGGAGCTCACTGAGATGGGTACAGGTGTTAGTGTCTTGCAATATTCTGTGGAGCTTTGCCTCCCCTACACCCCACCCATTTCCATTCACGTGTTCCACTGAAGATTGGGATAGGTGCCTGGCCTTCCTAGGTGCCTGACTTCACATGATGGGCAGAAAGGTCCATTGGGAAAAGACAACCATGTGGCTTGGGACTGACATGAGTTGGTTGAATCCTGGGATTATGTGAGGGTTTGCAGCCAACGGCATCTCAGCTGTGTAGAAACAAATAAACCAATACGATGTAAATTGCTGTGTCTGCTTCAGGCCTCACCTTGACCTTGCAGTATTCAGCTGACTTCTCTTCAGGAGTGTAACATATTGAGGTCCCAGGGATGGCTATGACACCCCCTGGTGGCTCTGCACCCATGCCTCCTCTGCCTCTGGAGTGCCTTTCTGTCTCTCCTGCCATGCCTTGATGGTATAATAATAAAAAAGGGAGGCTGCCCACAGGCCTTTGAGTGGTCCCAGTTTCTCCAAACTCCTGTTGGGATTCTCTGACACCTCACTAGGCCTCACTGGTCCTCAGGCCCCTTACTGGGCCTCACTCCATAGCTGTGCCACCCGGGGCGCCTCAAGCCTTTAGGGCTAATTGAGTGGCTCCAAATCCTTCCCTAAACCGTGTCCCATGCCTCACAGGTGTTATGATAACATTGCTCCTTCTGTTGGGGCCTCAGCCTCCTTGGCCTCCATCCTTTTAATCTCGCTAGGCCTTCTAGCCTAGGCCTGCTGCATCGGACCTGGCTTTGAGGCACTAGCTTCAATCTATTACTTTCAGACACTGGGCCCTGGCCCTTTTGTGGCTGTGCCTCTCTTGAGCACTGGGCCTCTGGCCCTTACCTCTTTGTGCTCCTACACTTTGCCCCTCTCTGGGCTGAACAACAGGTTGGGTCTCAAGCTTGCCCATGGCATGGCTCAAGGCAGTTGCATGCCTCTAGGCCACTAATGGGACCTCTTTAGTTTCCCCTCACAGTTCCAACCCAAACCACTGGATTAAGCAGTGACATAAGCCATATGCTCCTGGGCTATAACATAAACATACAACAGAAGCAGCCCTCTGCCCCTTTATGAGAGTCAACTTTCTTTATCTTCCAGCGGGTATACCTTCCAGCCCGGGGCTATACCCTAGCCTATATACTCGGTCCCCTTAGCTCTCAGACCCTCTGGTCCTGGCTCAGCCCTTCCCTGGTAACATGGAACACTGGTAGGCATCTCAATTCCTCTAGGGGCTAACATCAAAAACAAAGGCCACTTGCCTGTACACCAGCTTTTCTCTGCCCAGGGAATGTGCCTCTGTTCCCAGGCCTGCAGAGTTGTTTAGCTCCATCAAGGTCCCCTTAGGAGCCCTGCAGCCAGGAGCTCCTTACCTTGTAGCTGCTGGGAAAGAGACTGCCTGACCCATGTAGGCTCTGGGCTTATATAGCTCAAGCCTGAGCCCTCTTCTGATCAGGTGAGTCCCTCATTAGCTCCCCCCGACACCTGCAAGCAACCTCTTAGGCTGGTTGTTCTCTTAAAGGAGCAGAGACATCCCAGTGCTCTGCTGCATGGGAATTGAAGATCTTCAGGGTTTGCCTCCTGTTGTAAGCCTAGTTCAAACAGGTGTCTGAAAAATTGTTGAGCCAAACCCTTCAGGTAGCTTGGGGCCATGGGTATTACAAACCCCTATGAAGTCCCTGTGGGTATCTGCCCTCCAGTGTATGCAGGCTGGTTAGGATCCTGCTCAGGGAGTTGGGGTCAAGCTGGCCTCAGGTTAGATGCCCTTGGCTCTGGTGGAGGGAAGTGACATGGTCCTATGACAGTGCTTCCCTATCTCTGGGGTTGGCATTGCCCTATAAAGGAAATTCCAGGATGGCCTGGGAAAACCTGGACCCTGCCTACCCCAATGTGCCCTGTGGCCTCTGCCAAGTGCTGAGAGCCCTTGTGGGAGCTCATCATTGCCTGCAGCTGCAGCCTCCAGCCTCTAGGAAGTGCCAAGTAGGCCAACTGCTTGTTCTCCTCCCAGGCTGGGCTCTGGGCCCAGGTGGATTCTGGTGTTCAGCTCTCAGCCCTGCCTGAGGGACAGGGCAATGGGGAGCGTGTTGCCCACTATCTATGCTGTCAGCTTGAAGGCTTGCCACTCTTTGTGGGGACAGTG
Organism: Crocodylus siamensis; assembly: GCF_052110815.1. Taxonomy (NCBI): domain Eukaryota; kingdom Metazoa; phylum Chordata; order Crocodylia; family Crocodylidae; genus Crocodylus; species Crocodylus siamensis. Next base: position 127,786,334 of record NC_143397.1, on the reverse strand, counting down.
CAGGGGTCCACAGACTGTGGGGCATTCTGGCTGCCATCGCCTCAGTAAGTGCAGGGCCTGGCTGGGTCCCTACTACATGATCAATTTTTGTTGATGCTGAGATTCCAAATTCTTAATATTTTGAGCTATTTTCTCTCTCAGTTACTTTCTAAAGGATCACCTTGATGTTGGATAATCTGGTACATTCTACCCTGTGGTATCTTAAGTGAAAGTTGGGTTCACATAAGTTAGTTCTTCCACGTAGGGCCTTGGGGTCTGTACTTAATATACACTATAGTGCTCTTAGTACTTGGCTGTGGATAATACTGGTTGACTTCTTTTCTCCTTATAGGAAACTTCAGTTTTATCATATAGCTTTAACCATTATTTTGTTTCCCCTGGGTGTTCCTTCTTAAGGCTGCTGATCCTCACATTTGCCACAGTATTTTGGGGGCTTTGCCAGGATCTTCTGTTTACTATTTCCAGATCTGAAGCAGACGGAGCGTAATCCAGCTCCCTTTGGATCTACTGCAAACATCTGAGATAGCAGACGCCCTGTAAAGCCTTGTGTCTGATTGTTAGCAAAAGCTCAGGGTTTCAATATTGTAACACACTTTAACTTAGTGGATCCTTTTAAAACCAGTACCCTAACACTGAATGAATAAGATAATAGCTCCTGGTTCTGTGCACTGAACTTTCCCTTACTCTACTCTTTTTTTTGGAAGTGTGCATTGGAATAAAGACATATATGGAAATATCTCCAGCAAGTTCCTTTGTTTGTTGCTAATTGCTTTCAGCAAATGTAGATATGTTAAAAGTAATTTAGCCAGCATTGTTTATTGTTCACTCTATACTTACTGGAAAATAATATTTAATGGATTACCCCCTTTAATTGAAAATAAAGGTAATTATACTCAAATAATAGATATGGGGTGAGGGATAGAATAACATTTCTCCTTAGGTGCTCATTGCACAAGTAATAACAATCCTGTATTCATTTTACTAAGCCCTGTCCATACCAATGAAGAATCTGTGCAGGGGAGAGGTTGAAGATTAAAAATGGTGGTGGTGGGGGAGGAACCATTTACAAAGCAGAAGGAAATATGACAGTCTTAGAGTCTAGAATATGAATAAAGAGGTTTCAGAATGTTGTTTTTCCTTTTATCTCTCAACTTTAAATATACTGAGTGTAAGATTTGATAAATGCCCAAGAGCCCTCATTGACTGTGCTTTAAAATTTATGATCCCTAAATGGGAAAAAAAGTATCAGCAATGTCTACTAAAGACTTTTTAGTTTTGTGATGGATTTCTCTCCTGACATCATTACAGAATGAGTATTCTTTGTTCATAATGTATGCACAATTGAAAAGAAAAACATATTTTTAATTTCACCATTGAAGCGTATATATATGGTATGTTACTTTTCAAACTGAAGAATTTTTATGAAGATTAAATTGTCAGCCTTTGCCTTCTTTACAGACATAGTTGTAGTTGTAGTAGCACATATGATCTGATTCTTAAACAAGTCATTTTTGTTTTTGTCTTACGTTTATAGTGTTACAAGGTTTTTGTTTGTGAAGAGGTATTCTTTAATGTATCTATGTATTTTTTTAATGATTTTCTTTTTTGGGGGGAGGGTTGTACTCCTGTATCTTAACATTTCTAGAAATTTATTTGAACCCAACTGCATGCACAGAGAAAGGCTTTACTATTGAACAGAATAAGGTAATCTAAAACAACATTTCAAGACTGAGGTGTTAGTAAGTGTTTTTAGTGACATGGCCTGCTATTGACTTCATTTACCACATTTTCTTGAACCCAAGATGAGGTTTTTCTCTGTTGCCAATTGACAAGGGAGGGGAGTCTTGTCTTAGATTTGAATGCCAGTTTGAGATAGGCAGTGGCTCTACTCCAGCTGCAGCCCTGGGCTCAGGGTCAAAGCCAGATCTGAGCTGCTAACTGCCCCCGGCCAGGGTGGCTTATGTGGCAGGGAGGAGACATGCAGTGCAGGGAGTGTGAAGGAAAAGGTGAATGTGAGGCAGGCAGTGGAGGAGTGTGCAGGGATGTCCATAAAGCTTGCCCCACATGCTGCTTACCTCTGGTTCCAGCTCCAGCTTCTCTGACCTGGGAGCTGGAGACAGAACTGTCATCCAGAAGGGGTGGGGGAAGCAGGCAATGCAGGAGAGTGGGGCAGACTGGGGGGGAGTTGTAAGGCAGGGGTGGGGCAGGCACTGGGGACAGGGAACAGGTGGGCAGGCAGAGGCATGAGGGGTGGCTGAGGGTAAGGGGGAACAGATGATAGGGGCCAGACGCAGGAGGTAAAGTGGGCCAGGTGGAGGGGGTGCACCACAGTCACATAAAATTAGAATAGAATTCAAAGCACTTAGGAGGACTGAGTTTCATGCATGTCTGTGTTTTTTTCTTTTGGAGAGGAAATAGTTTGGTTGACCCAACTTGTGAGAAGTCATAGAATCATAGAAAATTAGGGTTGGAAGAGACCTCAGGAAGCCATGTAGTCCAAGCCCCTGCTCAAAGCAGGACCAGCCCCAGCTATCCCCATCATCTCAGCCAAGCCTTTGTCTACCCAAGTTTTAAAAACCTCCAAGGATGGACCTCTCTGGGTAGCTTCTGACAGTGCTTTACTACCCTCCCAGTAAGAAAGATTTTTCCTGATATCTAATATCTTCCCTTGCTGAAACTTGAGACCATTACTCTTTGTTGTGTCATCTGTCTCCACTGAGAACAGTTAAGCTCTAGCTCCATCCTCTTTGGGACCACCATTCAGGTAGCTGAAGGCTGTTATTAAATTTTTATGTCCAGCCTCAGTCCTCTCTTCTCCAGACTAAATAGCCCCAGTTTCCTCAGCCTCTTCTCATGAATCATGTGCACCAGCCCCCTATTTTCATTGTCCTATGGAGAACTATCTCCACTTTGTCCACATCCTTTCTCTACTGGGGGGCACCAAAACTGGACATAGTACTTCAGATGTGGCCTTGCCAGTGCCGAGTAGAGGGAGATAATCACTGCTCTCGATCTGCTGGCAACACTCCTACTAATGCAGCCCAGTATGCTGTTAGCCTTCTTGGCAAGAAGGGCACACTGTTGTCTCATATTCAGTGTACTGGTCATCATAACCCCCAGATCCTTTTCTGCAGAGCTCCTCATTAGCCCCCAGTCCCCAGTCTCTACCAATGCATGGGATTGTTCCGTCCTAAGAGTGGGACCTTGCACTTTTTGAACTTCATGACATTTCTTTTGGTCCAATCCTCCAGTTACTCTAGGTTTCTGAATACTTGCCCTACCCTCCAGCATATCTACTGCTCCCTGAAGCTTGGTGTCATCATCAAACTAGCTGAGGGTGCAGTCCATCCCATTTTCTAGATCATTGTTGAAGATATTGAACAAAGCTGGCCCGAGGACCAACTCCTGGAGCACTCCACTTGATATTGGCTGCCAACTAGACATTGAATCATTCATAGATTCGTAGACATTAGGTCTGGAAGGGACCTCGAAGATCATCAAATCCAGTCCCCTGTGCCAGGGTCAGGAAGTCAGCTAGGGTCAAAGGATCCCAGCAAGATAAACATCCAAATGTTTCTTGAAAGAGTCCAGAGTAGGTGCCTGTACCACTGCTGGAGGGAGTCTGTTCCAGGTCTTGGGGCCTCGGACAGTAAAGAAAATTTTTCTTATGTCCAGCCTGAAACAGTCTTGGAGGAGTTTATAACTGCTGGTCCTTGTTTTACCTTGGGGTGCTCTGGTGAACAGATGTTTACCCAGATCCTGATGCACACCCCTTATGTACTTATAGGCAGCCACCAGGTCCCCCCTGAACCTGCGCTTTTCCAGGTTGAAGAGCCCCGTGGCTCTCAGCCTCTCTTCATAAGGCCTGTTCTCTTGCTCTCTGATCATGCATGTTGCTCTCTGGACTCTCTCAAGCGTCTCAATATCCTTCTTGCCATGCATGGATTTTGGATATTTTAATCAGAGAATGCTGGATTATTATCAGAGAATTTGCAATTTTTAAACAGAAAAAAACCATGATCCCAGGTGATTGGGCCAGTCCCTTACCAAGGTGGCTGTTTTACAAGATTTGTTTTTGGAAGGGAAGGTGTAGGGAACCCTAGTTGGTCTGTACTTTTTAAAAGCAAGTAGTTTCACCTGAAAGAAGGACAAGGAAGCAGGAGCTTTATAGAGCTCAGATTTCTGCAATTAAGAGCTTGTGGAACCTGGAAGTGTATCATTAGATGAAGATAAGATAACAATGCTTACAATGTATTAGTTGTTATATGAATCTGTAGAGGTATGCATGGGAACTGTGCCATCTTAAAGATCATGTGTGTGATATAGAGCAAAGGTTAAAGGTAGTATTAAAGCAGACTATAATGTAACATTTAGAAATAACGTTAACATTAGTTTGTGCAGAAAATGTTTTCTCCTGGTAGTGCCATAAAAGTTAATTTATAAATAACAGTTGTGAGAAGTAAATTGAAAGATTTTCCAGCTAAGTTCTGTAAAGCAATTATTCCAGAATGCAAGCTACAACCTTTCAAAGTCCAATTGCTCAGGAGAAACTCAAACTGTTAAGACCACCAACAGCACATAGCCGTATTTTAAAGATTAGATGACCCTCAGACAGTAAGTGCTTGTATTCAGAACACTCAAATGGTTATAAATATAGCAGTGGGAATGAGCCTTAAAGAACCAGTTTCTCAGTTACCATTATTTTCCCCTTGAGACACTCAGAAATCCTGTTGAGATGTAATAAGTATTAAGGGCCTGATCCAACTCCCTTTAAAATAGGTTGAAAGACTACCTTTGACTCTAATAGGAGTTGGATTAAATTGTAAGGGCCTGAATCCTATTCCATCTATTATGCGCCTAAGTGATCCTATATCACTGTGTTCAAATAGTGGGTGGCTGAGTCTTCCTGCTGCTCCTGACTTCTTGCACATAATCTTAGGCTAAAGTGATGGTATTACAGAAGCAGGCATATCAGCAATTTTTCCTGGAACTTGAGTAAGATCACTCATAAGAATCGACATCCATATAGGCACTGAATTAAGTAGGATAGGATCAGGCCTGTGTGTGTACCACAAGAAAATAACCATTATACAGTATGTTGTTTTACCTGACACCTTGCTTTGGAGATTAAGGCTTTGGAAAATCTTTTCCAAGTAATACGTTGTATAAAGATATATCTAGCTCCAGGGCAGTGCATGCCCTGTCTTTAGGCATCTTTTGTCTTCCGAGTGTTACCTGTTAAACACTAAGTTCAGCACATTCCGAAAAATTAAATTTGATGATCTGCATCAGTTATAGCACAATGGAGACTCTTGGGCTAGATCACTTTATATGCCTAAACGACACTTACTCAGCTTTGTAACTACCATTTGTGGCACTTACACACAATTGTACATTTGCCACAGAGCATCAAGTGTTCACCCAGCTATCGAGCATGATCTGGCTGGATTCGTGTGCAGCTTTATGTGTATGTACCTGAGCAAGTGTAAGTCTCAGAATTGGAACTGGGCAAAAATCTAGAGGGAGTTTGAATTTACATCCACTGCTTCTCAACAAAGTATTCTAACCAGCAGGCCACAGGCTAGACATTATCCAGCCCCCTCTCCTGCACTCCTTGGAAAGCTGATCCACTGTACCTTGTATTTAATATTCATTGGCTAAAATCAATGGAGCCTCATGGTGGAATTAGATTTCTGTTCATTGGGAGCAGAGGTGCAGATTAGAACCCAGAGTTCCCTCCTGCAAAAGCAGCATTCCTCTTGCCAAGCTACACATCTTCTGGCTGGCTTCTTCCTCCTGGTCCCACCTATCTCCCTCTCTTTGCTTGGGATGGGGGACAGCTTTAAGGAGTGTAAATGCAACTGGGTAATACCTAACCTGGTGGGCCATAAGCCCCTGGGTGAGGGGGTCTAGAATCTGGGTCTTCCCTTTCCTGGAGTGAGTGCCCTAACAACTAAGATGTTGAGCTAAAAAAATGAAGCCTCTGCCACTGAACTGGAGGATAAGCAAGAAGAATTACAGGTTCTGTTGCACAAAGGCTTTGCTACCACATAGGAGCGGTGTACTTAAGGGATTCCTAGATAGCACTCCTGGGCCAAATCTGGGAACAGGTTCTGTATTCTGTGATATGTGAAAGTACTTTCCAATATCTAATGCTAAATGTGTTAGTTGTTTAGTAATTCAGTCAGATTCTGTAACTGCTATCATTGTTACTGTTGTTACCTTGAACCTTGGGTCTGGAGGTTTGCAAAATTCCTGACTTGTGAGTGGAGATGCCTTTTCAGGCATCTTTAAAGACAGTTGCTTTTGAGGATCTATCCTGGCCGTCAATTGAGGAAGTTCTAACAACAGTGCTTTAGATCTGGTTTGGATACAGTGCTTGCAGAAGAGTTTGGCTATTGAATCTTCATTAACAGCTTCAAGTAGAAGGCAGGGTCATTTTGTACCTTAGACTAACTAGTGAGTATATACATGTTTGGTTCACCTGCAGGATGGTCTGAAGATTCAACAGCCAGTTTCTTCTGCAGTTGCTGTATCCAAATCAGATAAAGCAGTCTTGTTATCTATCTATCTATCGGTTGCTCTGTAAGATACAAATCTACTCTGCCTTCTTCTTGACTTTGGATAAATATGGCTAGCTATGTCTCTTTAATAACTTGAGTCATTCCTGTTTCTTGAAGAGCTTTTTTATTTCTTCATAAGCTTTCAAATGATATGACCACATACACTAATCATCATCCTGTTTTGGCAAAAGGTTCCAGTGTTACTATTTTACCAAGCTTTTCTTTATGCTGCTTTTTTAAACCCTGAATCTACAGTATGAATAGTTTTCACATGTTGGATAACTACTTTTCCTTTTTTAGAGATTCCTTCCAGTGTACTTAATTTCATGAAGTCATTAAACAGGTTTAGGTCATAGAAAACACTTCCTACTGCTGTAAAATGTGGATACTTGTCCATTATGAGTCCCAAACTGCTTTCATACTTCTGGCATTGTCCTCAGCAGAACTAATACTTTCCCACTTCCAGTCTTCTCTAATAGTTCACATATTGCAGTACTAATATACTCTGCAATATGTCTGGTCTCTTTTTTCTGTGAAGGAGAAAAAGATGTTAGTGGTGTGACTACAAAGTTAGGTTCCATCCCCTGTAAGTTTGTTCCCCACTAAATACTGCTAGACAGTACACATTACTGCTTTTTTCTCTTTTAACTGTCACGTTGTATTGCATGTTTCTGTTCTGACTATAGAAGGGATTTGCACAAAAGAGGTCTGCTGGGTAACTTATACATGCATCTTCCTGATAACTGATGAACTGCTCTTGAGTGTACAAGTCTTCCAGATAGTGTTGTCACGGGAGCTGAAGATCATTTGGATTTAAGAATGTGGGTTGCAAGTACACTTCCTATCTGTGTTCTCAACCTCACTCCTTGGCCTTCACTCATGAAAGACATTTTAATGTTATGGGACATTTCATATATGCAAGGTCATGTTTTATTATCCTGGTAGCTTTTTAGATGCATAATTCATTGGGCAGTATTTGCAAAATAGAGGTCCTTTTTGTCTGAATGACTGAGTTTGGAAATACTTCTGTATATTAGAGGATGGCTGCGCTATTTTTCCCAATGGAGAAGAAAAAGATAGGAACTGCTTTATGATGGGTTCACTTGGCTCCTTCTGTGAATCTGAAGGTCAGGCCTCAGAGGCAAAACCCTCTCTAGCATTTTAAGATTTTCTTCCAAGCTTCTGCAGGCACAGACAGACCTCCTGCTGTCTGTCTCAAGAGCTCTACACTAGCAGGAAGATAGACTGTTCCCTATCAGGACAAAAAGATGATAGCCTCTCTGTCTGTTGAGTGCTGGCACTGGGTTTATGACCCAGATACTGCATTCCAAGAGGATGCAAACTCTCAGACTGACCATGACTTCTCCAGTCAATAATAGGCAAATTTTATTCATATATAGTGATAGCAGATAAAGGTAATGGAGGCAAGGCAAACAATTCTATATCTACCAGTCCTAGGGCTGTCACAGAGGAAAGGTGTGGCAGGCCAGTAGGGGGCTGCTCCTATGCTGAGCCACCCACCTCATTGCACCCAACCACTTACCCAGCTCCGAGTGCCTCCCCAGAGGTGCCTCATGTCCAGCTGATCCGCTTTCTGGAGCATGCCCACGAGCCTGGGGGTATTGCTGCCACCACCCAGGGTCTGGACTGTTCTTGTCCCTGTGGCCCCTAGGAAACACAAGCCTTGTAGTCCTAGAGGGTGCTCAACCTACTGCTATAAAACTCGGGGTGCTTCCTTTAGCCTGAAGCACAAAAAGCAGCCTCCCTTAGTCAGCTGGACCAAGGGGGCATCAAGGTATAATCCAGTCCCTCTCTCAATGCTGACCTCGTGAAGGAACACCTTGAGAAGCTGGATACCTTCAAGTCAGCTGGCCCTGACAACCTGCACCCCAGGGTACTCAAGGAGCTGGCGAGTGTCATAGCCCAGCCCCTGGCACGGATCTTTGAAAACTCCTGGTGCTCTGGTGTAGTGCCCGAAGACTGAAAGACGGCCAATGTGGTGCCGATCTTCAAGAAAGGGAGGAGAGTGGATCCGGCTAACTACAGGCCCATTAGCCTGACTTCTATCCTGGGGAAGATCTTAGAAAAGTTTATTAAGGAGGCCATCCTTGAGGGACTGGCCCAGGCTAACATTCTAAGGGACAGCCAGCACGGGTTTGTTGCAGGTAGGTCTTGTTTGACCAATCTCATTTCCTTCTATGACCAGGTGACCTATCACCTGGACAAGGGAGAAGAGATTGATGTCATATATCTTGACTTCAAAAAAGCTTTTGATCTGGTATCCCATGATCACCTCTTGGCCGAACTGCCCAGTTGTGGCCTTAGGTCCACCACGATCCGCTGGCTGGGAAATTGGCTTCGTGGTCGGACCCAGAGGGTTGTGATTGATGGCAGTCGCTCATCATGGTGCCCTGTAACCAGTGGGGTCCCTCAAGGCTCTGTCCTGGGACCCATACTGTTCAACATCTTCATTAATGATGTGGACATTGGAGTTAGGAGTGGACTGGCCAAGTTCGCCGATGACACCAAACTTTGGGGCAAAGCATCCACGCCAGAAGATAGGCGGGTGATCCAGGCTGACCTGGACAAGCTCAGCAAATGGGCAGATGAGAACCTGATGGTGTTTAACACCGAAAAATGCAAGGTTCTCCACCTTGGGAGGAAAAACCTGCAGCACCCTTATAGGCTCGGCAGTGCTACGTTGGTCAGCACTACAGAAGAAAAAGACTTGGGGGTCATCATTGACCAGAAGATGAACATGAGTCTCCAATGCGATGCTGCAGCTAGTAAAGAGACCAAAATGCTGGCGTGCATCCATAGATGCTTCTCGAGCAAATCCCAGGACGTCATTCTCCCCTTGTACTTGGCCTTGGTGAGGCCGCAGCTGGAGTACTGCGTCCAGTTTTGGGCTCCACAATTCAAAAAGGTTGTGGAGAAGCTTGAGAGAGTCCAGAGGAGAGCCACGCGCATGATCAGAGGTCAGGAAAACAGATCTTACGATGACAGGCTGAGAGCCATGGGACTCTTTAGCCTGGAAAAGCGCAGGCTCAGGGGTGATCTGATGGCCACCTATAAGTTTATCAGGGGTGACCACCAGGATCTGGGGGAACATCTGTTCACCACAGCGCCCCAAGGGATGACGAGGTCGAACGGTCACAAACTCCTGCAAGACCGTTTCAGGCTGGACATAAGAAAGAATTTCTTTACTGTCGGAGCCCACAAGGTCTGGCACAAGGTCTGGAACAGTCTGCCAGCGGAGGTGGTTTAAGCACCTACATTGAACACCTTCAAGGGTAAATTGGATGCTTATCTTGCTGGGATCCTATGACCCCAGCTGACTTCCTGCCCTTTGGGCAGGGGGCTGGACTCGATGATCTCCCGAGGTCCCTTCCAGCCCTAATGTCTATGAAATCTATGAAAATCTACCTAGATCGCATCTCTGGTGCTTTCCTGTAATGGAAACAGCACAGAAGAAGAAAAAAGTAACATACATGATTCCTAAAAGTACTCAGCTTGAATTTCCTGTCCCCTTTCCGTGAAGCTCTTCTAGGACTCAGCCTGCATACTTCTTGTCTTTTTTTGTGTGTTTTGCATGTACAGAACTGCAAGATGATTAAGACAGATGGGAGGCTTTTATAACAAAAAGATGTTGTTGAGGATAACCATTAGTGTTGCTTCATAGAGATATAGACATACCCTTAAATTTGAAACTTGGCATGAGGTCCTAACAGAGATGTGAGATGCTTTATAGAGTACTGGGGTGGGGAGGGGAACACACCTAAATTTGAGATCTTTACAGGAACTTACAGTATTTGTTTTATATAGTTTAATAAAATAGGAAACATCATATGCTATTGGAAAAAAGATGTGACATTTCTTCTGCACTATTTTGTGTTGATTGCCTAAACAAGTCGTGATCTAATTCCCATGCAAACCTGTTCAATAGGAAAAAAAACTAATTTTCTTTTATATCCTTTAAGAAGGTCCCCTTGAAACAATGTTTAATTTTATATAGTGTCACAAGAAAAAAATCTGACAATAATTCAGCAGCCATTTTCTTGAAGCCATAGCTAACATCACAATAATTTTCACATATTGATAGGGAAGGGGTGCAGCAATCTGCATGGGAATTATTCTTTTTTATTATTATGACCACTTATTTTATTTTCTGCTTGACTGACCATCCAGCTGCTTGAAATTCTGTGATAGCTGAGAGTTAGTCAAGGAGACATTATGTTTTGGACACAAACAGAGACATGGCAACTTTTTTTTCTCCAAGAGATTCAAAAAGCTATTTAATAGCATATGAAATTACTTAACTCATTGCTTTAATAGTAGAGAAATTCCAAAGAAAATCCTCTGAGACCGATTTCATTTTCACACCATATCAAGGATTTTAGGTTAGTTCATGCTCTAAATTCAAAAGTATAACTAATCAGCTAGCTGTATGGGGCAGCTGCCTCAAATCATACACTTGGCTGCTTTCACACCTTTTAAGGGATCTTATTATACTTTTGCTTAACACACTAGGAAATTCAACTTACCCTATTTGCTGATATGGAAATATACCAGACTAAATAAGAGTTTTAAAGTTCCCAAATTTCATATTTCTAGGAGACATTTATTCTGCTTCTAATTTAAAAGTTACCACTAAGCTACATTTCTGGATGGATTTCTCCAAGTGATTACTTTTTATCTGAAAATGAAAGTCAGATGATGTGTGTCAATCAGATTCCTTTATACTTCAGCTTGCTTAGAACTGAGTCTGGGTGGCACCATATCACTGGACAGTAGCAAATGTGCTTATATTTAAGACCATGGGAAAAAATGTGATCCAGACAATTATAGGCCTAAAAGTCTGATCTCAGTATGCAGGGCTTTAGAACAGGTCTTGAAGGAAAGGATAATTACAAATATAGACATGCAGGGAAAAATGAGCTAACATGCAATATGGATCAACTTGTCTCCAGCAACATTTTGTAATCCTAACAGGATGCACCAGGAGAAGTATTACCATTAAAAATAGGGAAGTATTAGTGATATCATAAAAGGCACTGGTGACACCTCATTTGGCATTCTGTGTACCATTCCAGTCACCTATCCTCAAGAAGTAAGTGACTCTAACCGACACAGATGCAGAGAACAATTATTAGGATTATCAAGGAAATGTAGAATGTCTCTTATGAGAGGATACTAAAAGAATTCAGTTTTTTTTAAATCTAGCTACACAGAGGCTAAGTGGGAATATCGTGATGTTTATAACTGCATTTAGATGAGAAAATACCATAAAGGAAAAAAGAGCTACTTAAATTTTTGATCAATGACAACACAAGAACAAATAAGTTTAAAAGACTCATCAATAAGTTTAAAATGGAAATTAAACAGTGGTTTCTACCCATTAGGTTTTCAAAACAACCATCCAGTTTGAGTAGTGCTGGCAAATAGAAACCCACTGTTAATATGGGGCTCAATCAATTTACAAGTGACGTTAGATAATATGGTACATGCAACAGCAGAAAACCAGACTCAGTGACGTAGGCAGGCCTTCCCAAACTATTTATGATGGACTCATGCCTTCAGAGGAGATCCTTCTCCACTATGCTTGACTAGATCATATCTTTAAGGTGTAGTCTTATGGTAAGTGTGGGTTAGACGCCATGTAGCAGCAGGCGCATCAGAAAAAAAGCCTACAGTCCCAGAGGCTGGAGAGAGATGTCTTATTTGAGGTGGTTTTGATTTTTCTGGGTTTTGACCCAGATCAAAACAGAAGTGATACAGCCATTTACACACACACACACACAACCCCTCCAAGCTGCATTGAAACGCACACAAAAATTACACGTAAACCAGTATAAGTGATTGGAAACCAGTTCAAATCTGTAACACAACAGTGTTCAGTGCACATAAACCACTTTCAAAATGGCCAAAACCAGTTTAAGATAAACCTGGATGGATGTAGCATCAGACTTACCTGATTTAGGTTAAATTGGTTTATTGAACTTCTGTCCCAGATTCCCTCCAGATTCAAGTTAGCTCACAGCCCACCCACATCCCAGGATGTTTTGCACATCCCCCACAAATCCCCACACAAGGTGTGTGTGTGTGTGGCGGAGCACCTTTGCGGTGCTCGCCATGTGGAAGGGGCTGCAGTAGGCTGGGGCAGAGCCCAGCAGGGAAGCCCCCCAGATCTCATTTTAAGGGGAGAGGTGTGTGGCAGAGCACCTTTGTGGGTGCTCGCCACTTGAGGGCTCTCACAGGCTCCAAGGGAGCCTGTTTTGGAGAAGCAGCAGGGGAAACCTTTCCCTGGTACCATTTAAAGGGGGAAGATGTGTGGCAGGGCACTGTGGGTGCCTGCCACTTTAAAACCAGAGTCAAGCAGCCAGCAGGTGCTTGATTGAGGCAGCCATTTTAGATCCCTGGCTGCCTATAAAACCAGTTCAGTTCCCTGCCAGCTGGCTAATCAGGCAGCAACATTGCCTGGCTGAAGCTATGATCCTGAAGGTAAGGGCAGGAGCTGTAGGGTATGGTTAGGAGGCTCCTGGTCCTGGGCATGACCTAAAACTGCACCCTGCTGGAAGTGGGTGGCCTGGTGGGGCTCTCAGTGGTGTGGGAGCCCCCAGGAAATGCCACCCTGGTGAAAGATGGGTAGGGGTGCCTTAACCCTAGCCCTCATCTTTGCATGGGTTTATGTAACATAGGAGAGAGTTGGAGCCAGGCATGGCTGTAGCCACCTGAGCCCTGTGTGGGGATAGAACCCAAAGCAAATGTAGTTGGGGCCAGGCACAGCTACGGCCATCTGAGCCCACTGGGGAGCAAAGCCCCATGGCCCCAAGTGAGGGGGGCAGAGAGTGGGGGCTAGGCACATCTGAGGCAACCTGAGCCCTGTGGGGTACAATACCCCAAGGAGGGAGAGTTGGGGCCAGGCATGGCTGTGGCCACCTGAGCCCACTGGGAAGGGAAGCCCCATGGCCATGAGTGAAGAGGGGCAGAGAGTGGAGCCTTGAGTGAGGGTGGTGGCAGAGATGAGTAGCACAAAGACATGCTGCTCCAGCGGGGTAGTGAGAGTCCCTGTGAGACCCTGGAACACCAGTTGTGGTGTTGGAGAAGAATGCCCTGGTGAGGAGTAGCCCCAGAAAGGGGGTGGAGATGAGCCCCAGTGAAGTGAGAAGAGGCCCAAAAGATGGTATGTTTGCCACCCAAAGAATGGACTAGCTAAGCCTATGGCCTAAGGGGCCCACTCCAAGAGGGACCAAGGCAGAATAAGTTGTTGATGGATGAAAGAGACCCTGTGAGAGACGGTGGAGTGTAAGAGGCCCTAGTGAGAGGAGGACAGCATGAATGCATGTGTGACTGAGGCCTGACAGTGCGGCCTAAGCTTGGTCTGGCTATAGGCTGGGAGCACTGTAACATCTGGATGCCATCTGTGAGGCATGGCCTGCAGTGTAGGGGAGGTACGGAGCCACAGATAGCACCCCCTGGCATTGGGGCAGAAATGGGTAGCCTCCTGCCTAATTAACATCATATTAATTACCAACAAGGCATGGCAGGAGAGTGGGGAACCTAGCACTGCGGCTAGGCAGGCAGCCCCACTTTGCCACAGTGGGTTAGCTTTAGTCCAAGCTGTCTGCTCCAGCTGAGCAGGGAGGCATGCTCTATCGCCCCCCAGCTTCTGGCCTGGGCTACTGCAGGCATGTAGCTGCATTTCCAGAATCAAAATGAATGTTTCTTCACAGCTTAGACTGACCTGCAAAGTATGAATCAATTGAGCCTTGGGCTTTTTGACTGTGGGTACTTAGCCCTGTAGGGTCTGGGACAAAAGGTTTACCCAGGAAAATGCAAAATACATTTTCAGACAGAGGCCCTGGAGAGTGTGACCAGCTATCTGTTGAGGGTGCAATATGCATGGCAATGACTGTTAAAGCAACACCATTCCCTCTGAGAAAGGATTGCCTGCTTTTCTTAGCAATGTTGTAGCCCATCTCTCCATGGGGAAAAAGCATCTGACCCCATTTCACATGCGTCTCTGCAGAGTCGGCTGCAACATGACCTTAAGACTTTGTAACAAATCAGCCGTTAAAAATAAATCCTAAAAAACAACCAAAAGACAATTTACAACCATGAACAATTATTATTACCAAAAGAAGGGGCTAAAAACAAAGCCAACTCTGAATTCCTGTAATCAGACACAGGGGCCACGTCTATATGAGGCACTGATTATGCAAGTACTAAATGCACATTACTGGAATTACTGTGCCGGTGATTCTTTTAGGTGACACTGACTGCACAGTAGCTTGTTACTACTGTGCAGTAGCATTTTGTCACACTCCATGCCACATGATGCTACTGCTCAGTAGTAACGAGCTACTGCACAGTCAACATCTCATGTAGACACAGACCAGGAGTTTCATGCATGATCCTGCTTGGTCAATGCACCTTAATGCCAAGTCATAGGATTAACATCCAGACCCATAGAAGGATGCAAAGGTTTGAAATGGGACACAGGTACTGAAGCCTTAAATTTCCAATCCACAAATACACATTCAGTTGCTACTTAAGCATGCAGATTGCCCGATGCCATAGGCACCTCACATTTTTACATTAAACTTCACCAAGGCCTAAAGGTCCACTACCAAATATGACCAAATGCCCCTCACTCTTCACAGGACTGAGGAGCTCAGCACCTGACTCATAACAAAGTGCCAGTAGGATTCCTAAACAAGGTATTCCCTTGCCAGTCCTTGCAGATAGTTTCAATCCTCTGTTATTCTCAAAAGAGCAAGGAGTTAAACTTAGAAAATGATAACACTTGTTTATTCAGAAAGTCTTCTTAGCCTGCTGATCTGTTGTTCCCTCTTGCAATCCCCCTGAAAATGTAACAAGTTATATATAACACTCATAAAGGTATTCACATACTCCTAGCAGATCTGGCTCTATACAGAATTCAGTGCTGCTGTAGGGAAGCAGTATAACTAACACACACAAGCACAAGCACTTATGCAGCAGAGGGGACAAAACACTCACCCAGCCCTTCAAAATGCTTTCTAAATAAGTATTTCAAGTGAAGTTACTTTGTTTCAAAATTCATAGCATTAAACAATTACCATTCCTATGTACCATACAGCCCTCTGGTACATAAAATTATAGTTCCCACTGAGTAGAGGAATCTGCCATCTTTACTATAGAATGAAAGTAAGTACAATGACCCTGGTTGTGGGTTGCTGCCTGCCTTTAGGGACTACTGTCCTGGCAGTGCAGCATGATGTGGAGATCATGCAAACAGGAGGGAAGCAGCAGCTGTTTATGTGAAGCAGGCATCATCCTGACTAGCATCAGTGAGCAACCCAAACATCTCAGAGACATCATCTCTCCTCAGTGATGACTAGAAAATTATATTTAGAGGTTTGCTTTTGGAAATTTGCTTGTAAGTAAAGTAGATATGCATTAGAACAATGGTCCAGGGGAACAACAATGGTTAATGGGTTTCTAAAAGCCTGTTTGTGACAAAGTTTCCTTTGAGGCCCACTGTGTCTGAAGCCTGCAGACACATGGACTGGAAAACTGAAGACATGTATCACACTGTTCCATAACTTGAACAGTGTACCCAAACAGATATAAGAGACTCTGCAACACTGGCACTACATCACAGTGGCCAACTGCAGAGCCCTTGGGATTTCTGGCTTTGGTGGACAGCCCAAATTAGGAGACGGGTAAATAATCAAATCAAGATGTGTGCATGTGATGGGTTTGTGAAACAAAGGAATAAGCTGACAGGACAGAATGTGGACAATATGACAACCACAGGGATACCAATCAGCAATGCCCAGAGATGAAGAGTCATCAGAAGACGAATGGGCTACAAAAGGAGGAACTTCAGAGCAGCAAAGAGTCCCTGAGGGGGAAACCTAAGGCCACCATGGATAAAGGCACACCACCAGCCATCTCACCCACTCCACTGTGAGGCGGTGGGGGATTGGCACTTGGCCCTCAACCTCCAGGCTGCTGACATCTGACATTCAAGAGAGCACTTCAGGGTGAAGCTTGCATACTGACTAGATGTACCTTTTGTGGCAAAATGCCTTGCCAACATCTTCCCAAACCCATCTTTGGGTTTCTTCTTGTCATTGTTCTATTACCTGTCTGTCAATTTGGTTACCATGGTCACTGCAGTGGGCAGGCTGCCCTCCCCAAAACCTGCTTCAGGTAATCCTGAACTGTAACCTGAGCCAGATACATTCCTGAGGGAGGAGGGAACCTGCTCCCTTTGTCTCAAGTTTTCTGCCCTTATGGATCAGGTGACCAGTTCTCTCACTTGTCCATCAACCTAGTTGCCGGGTTACTCCAAACCTATTGTCTGGGCACTGACCTCATGTTTTGGAGGAAGGGGCTTGACCAGTGTTGCTTTCTAAACTGATTGGTTGGCATCAAATAACACCTGCCTGATTAGACTGGGAAGGTGAGGTCATTTGAAAGCACCAGGCTTCAGTGGGGCTGCTGCTGGTGGGACCTTAGTGATGAGGTCACAACAGAGGATAAAAGGAGTCCCCATGAGGAAGGAGGAGAGCCATGCTGGAGAGAGCCATGCTGAAAAACAGGGAGACAGCTTCCATGATGGAGCCCTAGGGCTCCTCAGGAGAAAGGAAGAGCAGCTGAACACCCTCTCCCTCTCTCACTTGAAACTGGAGAAACTGCCTGCCTCTAGAAAAAAGCAACCAACCTCTGGATGATACTTGTGAGTAAGCTACTTGAGATGTATTTAGATATATAGCTTGCAGTACAGCAGTTGCATAATCAATGGCTACCAGGCCACACTGTTTGCTCTAAGGTTATTCTTTGATATTGCTTTATCCTGTATTGTACCCCAAGCCTTCCTTCTATACCAATAAAATCCTCCTCTGAGCATAGCATGGGAGACTTATTGATTTCATAGATTTCATAGACATTAGGGCTGGAAGGGACCTCGGGAGATCATCGAGTCCAGCCCCCTGCCCAAAGGGCAGGAAGTCAGCTGGGGTCATAGGATCCCAGCAAGATAAGCATCCAATTTACTCTTGAAGGTGTTCAATGTAGGTGCTTGAACCACCTCTGCTGGCAGACTGTTCCAGACCTTGTGGGCTCCGACAGTAAAGAAATTCCTCCTTATGTCCAGCCTGAAACGGTCTTGCAGGAGTTTGTGACCGTTCGACCTCGTCATCCCTTGGGGCGCTGTGGTGAACAAACGTTCCCCCAGATCCTGGTGGTCACCCCTGATAAACTTATAGGTGGCCATCAGATCACCCCTAAGCCTGCGCTTTTCCAGGCTAAAGAGTCCCATGGCTCTCAGCCTGTCATCGTAAGATCTGTTTTCCTGACCTCTGATCATGCGCGTGGCTCTCCTCTGGACTCTCTCAAGCTTCTCCACATCCTTTTTGAATTGTGGAGCCCAAAACTGGACGCAGTACTCCAGCTGCGGCCTCACCAAGGCCGAGTACAAGGGGAGAATGACGTCCTGGGATTTGCTCGAGAAGCATCTATGGATGCACGCCAGCATTTTGATCTCTTTACTAGCTGCAGCATCGCATTGGAGGCTCATGTTCATCTTCTGGTCAATGATGACCCCCAAGTCTTTTTCTTCTGTAGTGCTGACCAACGTAGCACTGCCGAGCCTATAAGGGTGCTGCAGGTTTTTCCTCCCAAGGTGGAGAACCTTGCATTTTTCGGTGTTAAACACCATGAGGTTCTCGTCTGCCCATTTGCTGAGCTTGTCCAGGTCAGCCTGGATCACCCGCCTATCTTCTGGCGTGGATGCTTTGCCCCAAAGTTTGGTGTCATCGGCGAACTTGGCCAGTCCACTCCTGACTCCAATGTCCACATCATTAATGAAGATGTTGAACAGTATGGGTCCCAGGACAGAGCCTTGAGGGACCCCACTGGTTACAGGGCACCATGATGAGCGACTGCCATCAATCACAACCCTCTGGGTCCGACCACGAAGCCAATTTCCCAGCCAGCGGATCGTGGTGGACCCAAGGCCACAACTGGGCAGTTCGGCCAAGAGGTGATCATGGGATACCAGATCAAAAGCTTTTTTGAAGTCAAGATATATGACATCAATCTCTTCTCCCTTGTCCAGGTGATAGGTCACCTGGTCATAGAAGGAAATGAGATTGGTCAAACAAGACCTACCGCAAGAAACCCATGCTGGCTGTCCCTTAGAATGTTAGCCTGGGCTAGTCCCTCAAGGATGGCCTCCTTAATAAACTTTTCTAAGATCTTCCCCAGGATAGAAGTCAGGCTAATGGGCCTGTAGTTAGCCAGATCCACTCTCCTCCCTTTCTTGAAGATCGGCACCACATTGGCCGTCTTCCAGTCTTCGGGCACTACACCAGAGCGCCAGGAGTTTTCAAAGATCCGTGCCAGGGGCTGGGCTATGACGCTCGCCAGCTCCTTGAGTACCCTGGGGTGCAGGTTGTCAGGGCCAGCTGACTTGAAGGTATCCAGCTTCTCAAGGTGTTCCTTCATGAGGTCAGCATTGATGGACGGTAGGGGATTCCCCTCACCCAGATTTCCCTGTCCCATAGCAGACATGGGCATCCCGTGTGACTGATGAAAGACTGACGCAAAGTACCTATTTAATAGGTTGGCTTTTTCCTGGGCGTCAGTTGTCAGTTGCCCCATCTGGTTTAGCAGGGGTCCAGCATTGCCCTTGCTTTTCCTCCGGCTCCCCACATATCTGAAAAAGGACTTTCTGTTGTCCTTGATGCCTGAAGCTAGTTGGAGTTCAGTTGCAGCCTTGGCCCTCCTGGTTTGGTCCCTGCAGGACCGGACCAGCGCGGAGTAATCCTCCTTGGAGGTGAATCCCGTCCTCCATCCTTTGTAGGCTTTCCTTTTTAGCCACAGTAGGTCCGCTAGGTCTCTGGAGAGCCAGGGGGGCTGCTGTGCCTTCTTGCTGCCTTTCCTCTGTGTTGGAATAGATTTAGCTTGTGCACTGAGGATCGCTTCCTTGAGAAGCAACCACTCTTCTTGAACTCCCTTCTCCCTGGGGTCATGGTCCCTGAGGGCCTGACCGACTAGCCTCTTGAGCTTGTCAAAGTCAGCTTTTCTGAAGTCAAGGACTTCTGTGTTGCTGACTGACTTGCCAGCTTTACGGCGGATGGTGAAGGTGATCAGCTCGTGGTCGCTGTCACCCAGCTTCCCATCGATCACTAGGTCGCCGATTAGGTCGTCCCCCGTAGCCAGTACCAGGTCAAGCAGCGCTTTGCCTCTCGTTGGCCCGTAGACTTCTTGAGTCAGGTAGAGGTCATCCACGCATGAGAGAAAGCTTTGCGCCCGCTCAGATTTAGCTGAGTGATCTTCCCACAAGATGTCCGGGTAATTGAAGTCACCCATGACAACCAAGGTCCTGGAGCAAGCGGCCTCAGTCAGTTCCCGGGCGAACTCCTGGTCAAGCTCAGGACTTTGAGTGGGAGGTCTGTAGTAGACTCCCACCGTTGTGTCCCCTGTGCCGAATTCCCCACGAATTTTTACCCAGAGGGTCTCTAGCTGTCCATGCCAGTAGCCAACATCAGCTTGCAGGGACATGTAGCTTTCCTTCACATAGAGAGCTACACCCCCGCCCCTTTTGTCAATACGATCTCTCCTGTATAGGGTATAGCCCTCTATACCCGTGGTCCAGTCATGGGTGGAGTACCACCAGGTCTCCGTTATCCCAATGACATCATATTTCTTTGCTCCTATTTTAAGAAGTGAACCCAGTGCATGGAACAGATACGTTAGGGCAAAGGTGAGCAAAATACTGCCCATGGGCTGGGTCCTGCCTACCAACAGATTTGATCCAGCCCATGGGTGGACGGCTACCGACTAAATGGATCTGGCCTGTGGACAGCAAGTGGCTCTGGTCACTGCCTGGTGCTAGGCAGGCAGGTGGCACTGCTTCCACCCAGCAGCATCAGGCATCAGCAGGTGGTTGGTGGCATCAGCTGTGGATGCTGCTGGCAAGTTCTGTGTCTGGGGTCTTGAACCTACTGACAGCATCCATAGCTGATGCTGCCATGCATCCACTGTGGTGAAGTACATCTGTGACTGGTTCTGGAAGGAGTGGAAGGGGAAGAGAGAGACAGAAAGAAGAGAGAGACAGACAGAAAGAGAAGAGACAGAGAGAGAGAGGAGGGAGAGAGACAGAGAGACAGACCTTGACAGGTCCCCAAAGTTTATTAAGTGGCTCTCCAGTCAAAGTAATTGCCCACCCTTGGGTTAGGGGAAAGCTGAGCCAGACTCCAGACAGGTAAGCCAGGAGTTTCTAACATAGATGGACCTGACAAGTAAGGTCTGAGGAAAAGGTGATTGTCTTGGTGTAGATGTACAACATCATCTTGTATGTGTTTAATGAGTAGGGGTCTACCAAACTTGAGGACGTGGCTGGCCAGTTTTGCAGGCAGAACACGGGGGCCAGCTGCTGTTTTCACAGGCAGAGCATAGCAGGGCCACCTTCATGCCTCTGATTGGCCAAGGGGCCTTGGCAGTCCTGTCTCTCCCCGCAGATTGCTCAATGGCCTGAAACTGAAGCTTAATTGCTTACCACGAATGGTTTCGAATCACCAAATTGAATCACTGTCCCCTGAATCAGCCAAATCCAAAGCAAATACTAGCTGCTTTGCACAAACCTAGTTTCCTGCTCTATCTGCCACTGTGCTGCCTGTTCCCTCCCCGACCTGCTGCATGCCCCACACATGGGCTGCCAGTGCCACCTGTGATATTAATACTGCAGGTTCACCTCCCCTGGTGTATGTGATTAGACTATAATTTCACTTCAAAAATTTACTAGCTGCATTGTGATTATATTGGCACACCAACGCCTTGATAGGATGATTAACTCTTTAAGGTGAAAATGTGAGTCCTCTTTGTTATAGTGAATATTTTATCATCACTTTGCTGAAGTCAGTTTTTTTAGGGCCAGTCTCTATTATGCTAGGAAAACAGCATCGGGGGTGGAGGTGGGTGTGCTGTGGTGAGCTGAATATAAGAAACTTAACTGAATAGGAAAGAATTTGGCTGTGGATTTAGGAAGATACCATTACTTTGGATGCCATTTGCCTCATGTTTGGAAGGTTTCCTTTCTAGCCTGAAAACATTATCTTAGAGAAAAGTTTAAAATCTATTGAAACTGATCAATTTAAGTTCTTTCCTTTACCAAGAAAAGGTTCACCCTTACAATTTATAGCCACTGTTCTTCAGCCTTGATTATGAAACCAGATATTGATATCATCCCAATCTACATCATGCAAACTGTGATTGGATAAAACAGTAACCCCTGCTGTCTGGTGACCTGACTGAAATCGTGAACCAAATGAGGGATCATTCTGAGCATTCATGAAGGATATTGAAGACTTGTTTGTTTGACTTCTGTTTGTTTCTTCCCTTAACATATTTTATTTGTCATGTGAGTTGCATGTTTGTTGCTCTGTCCTGCTTTGCTTTATGCTTCATCAAACTCATACTTTTTTTCTAGATTTGGCTAAAGGGCAAAGATGTTTTCAGCCATGCAGTGAGAACAAAGTTACAATTTATTACTTACAAGTCTCTTATTTTTCTAGCCTGATAGACTGTATGCAGCACTGAATTAGATTTTAAATTTGAACAGATGTTTAGAGTTTTGATAGTCATTATCAGGGATCCTGGCTTTCTCTGATTAAAAAAAAATCCCCAATTTTGGGGTTAAAAAAAGTAACCCAAATCCACATTTTTCCATGATCAAAATGAAACCACTAATATATATATATATATATTTATAATAGTGGTATTTCATTTTGATCATGGAAAAATGTGGATTTTGGGTTACTTTTGTAACCCCCAAATTAGGGATTTTTTAAATCAGAGAAAACCAAGAGCTCTGGTCATTATTTATACAAACCAGACTGAGAACTGCTAATGTATTATACTTACCAAAGGAGGAATCCTTGGATCATTTCGTTCAGTTCTATGTATTCTACAGTTCCCATAGCAGAACTGTATTTCAGATCATTTCTTTATTAAAGGGAATTTAGGCCTAAAATATAAGAGTATAAATTTTATATAACAACACCTGTGAAAACGTATCACAACATAAGAGAGAGCTGTTTAACTGGATTTCTTTAAATTAATTATATTTCCCTAAATTGTTTACAACTCAGTTACAGATCAATCAGAAATTAATAACCCTAGTAATCTATAGATTAAACTGACATTAAACTGAATGCACTCATTTTTCCTTTTACTGTGAATGTTGTTTGTTTATACCTTTACAAGGTTTCATTAAGGTTTTTAGTTACAGATCCTCTTTTTCTTAGGGTTTAGGAACCCCTCCACATAGGTTTTCTGTCATCCGTGTTTCTTTTTAACTTTGTATATGGTTAATATCACTTAGCTGTGTGGTCAGTACTTTCAAGGGGAATTTCTTTTAGTTCCAATAAAATGTCACACTCCCAGAATGGGGCAATTGAACTGAGACATGACTTTTCATAGTTTGTTATTACTTGCTGAAAAGGCTCAATTACTCAAAGTGCTTTTTTCTTCTTTAAAAAAGCATGGTGTTTTTTATTATCCAGGGTATTTCTTTCTGATGGTGCACAGAGGCATGCAGGGTTATGCTGTGAGGCAAGTGCATGTAGTACGACTACTCTGTGAATCAAAATAAAATGGCCTAATGATAAGGAGTAGGTGGCACATTATAGAGAGAATATTTTTAGACTTTCTGTGGTTAGTGTTAGAGACAGAACCATAAATGTGAAGTGCAGCTTTTATTTTCAGATTACATCAAAGTGTCTGTAAGTCCCAACTTGTGCTGTTTACTTATCTGTCTTATAACTATGCATGCATTGTATTGTTTAGAAAAATGACTTAAGGAGAATTTGAAAATCTCAGTTGCCTGTTGTTAATGGCAACTGTATACAAATTCTGTGAGAAGTGGGATGGGTGCATATCATGCTTATTTCCTGCAGCAGCTAGAGAAAGTTTAGCTGGGGGCACTAGAGATTTACCAGACACATATTACTTGGAGGCTGATATGAAAGATTGTGACCCAAAGCAGGGTCAAAAGAGAAGACATAGGAGTTGGTGCTAATGGCTGAACAGTTGGTCCCCTATTTACATATCTGATTTTGGCAAATAAGTGCCTGGTAAATTTTTTAACTATTGTATTTTTGTGTGCGTACATGTTTGTTCATGCTCACATGGTTCTGTACATTGGATGTCAGAGTAAAAGGGAGCATTGTCAGGGTGAAATTAGAAACTTGTCCCATTTACACTTTTCTTTTTCTCCTCAGGGCTACTGCTTTAAAACACTTGGTTATGCACTGTGGTGTCACTTACTTCTTTGTTGTAACAAGAATACCCTGTGCTGTTCATATACCAGACCCCCCCTCCCTCCCCCCTCCAAACTACTATTGCAAACTCAGGAATGGCAGAGACTGCAGTGTAGCTCTCAAGCAAGTTTTAGACTAGCTAGCTCAGGTACCAGTAGCACTCAGGATGCAGCAACCCAGAGCTCACTGTGGGCTGATTTTACCCTGCTTTTCAGATGTGTTTTACAGAAGTAACTGAACTCTGGATGCCATGTTCTGTAGGGCAGGGAAAGGCTTGGTTTGGTGGAACATTGGAGCAACCTACATGGAGAAAGGGAACAGCGTGGCTCTGATGACTTCCTTGGTAGCAGGGGTACCAATCTCCAGGGTGACAGACTTACAAGGATGGTCTAAATTAGGAGGGTTTTAAGCTTTCCGGGAAGGAGAAGGGCAGTGACATGTCAGATTCTACACACACTCAAAGGTACTTACTGGGTCCCTCACTTCATTCACATGACAAAATTCAAGCATGAAGGGGCAGAGGTTTTTCAAGCAGCTGTAGTGCTTCTCTGCTTTGGAGTGTGGCTTAACATGTTGCAGGGGTGGTAAGGAAAGGAAACAAAAATTCATAAAAATCCACCGCTTTCCTGGACATCTATGCAGGGACAGGCTCTCTGCATATAGGTTCTACCCACATCTCCCTGTTTTTCTCCGAACTCTAAAGAGCATTGTGTCAATCCCATGTGTGCGGGTAGGACCTGGAGAAGGAGACGAGTCCCCAATTCCAAATGCTGCAAAGGAGTCAACAAAAAAAGAGTGGTGCATCAAGAGAATGAATTACAATTTTGCCCTTGTGTATACTAGCTGTGATATACTTTCCAACCCTGAGAAGAAGAAAAAGGGGAAGTGTGAAAGATATGGGATTACTATGAAGCTTTGTGGTTTCCATGGGATCTATAGACACTTCTTCCATGGACTTCATTTCTCCCTTCTTTCTTCACAGTCAAATGATCCAGGGAACTCTCCCATGACATCCTATGGAGTTTCCCTTCCTTTTGGCTACCTCCTTTTTTTTTATCCTGAGGCTGAGAAAAGGATAAGGAGGGATGTGACCTGTTCCTAAATTCCTGGTGTCCTGTTTGGCCAGTTGGAGATTAAATAACATATTTGCATGCCTTTAAGAGCAAATATCTTAGAAAAGTGCTAGGTATTTAGTTAAATGAATTTATAACAGATGCTGAGATTCACTCTTGCCTCTAAAGTTATCTAGAAAAATGGATGAAAATATCTGGGGATGTGCTAGAAATGAAGCTGGAGCATTTGCTATGACAGACATTCCTGTTGTTGGGCAGGGGAAGGAATGGCTGGCTGGCTACATCTCTCCCTGATCACTACTCAGAAAGGAAAATCATATAGGTCTTAACAACAAAGAGAAAAAGCAAAAAACAGCCCAAGACAGATGGGAATGGTGGGGCTAGTTGTTGCCTCGTGGCACAGAGGAATTCAGGTCTTCTCTGTTATCAGCCTTGCTGACTATGGTTAGCATTCCTAGGATACCTTTCAAAAGCAAGGACGACTGGAAAACTGACACGTGAAAATGATTGCTGCCAGCATTCACACAGAGGTGACTGACTGACTGGTTTGAAAACCAGACAGATTTTATATGTGTCCTTTTCCTACTTGTGCTTTGAAGGGTCATCGTGTTCGGCACATCATGTTCATTCCTAGCCTGCAACATGGCTGGGGGCCAACCCTCTCCCTACCTCCCCCACCAAAACCCCCCCAACAAAACCACACTCATTCTGGCACTCAGTGTGTAACACAAATAATCTGTGTTGAATAATGTTCAAAAGGTTCAGCTTGCCTGATTTGCAAGACCCTATTGCATTTTATCCAGCCACCGCAAGATGTGACAATGTCAGGCATCTGGGTACAGGGTAATTATGGAGGTGTCTAGGGCCTGACTTAGCAGTCACCATCCCAAGTCATTACCTGATGAGCTGAGCTAACAAGACAGTAGGGTGTTTACCTGTTTCATTGAAGTTATCACCTTTACTTGTTCTTAAAAAAGTATCAGCCATTCTGTGGACAGTGAGGTCACTTCATTTTGCCAGCTCAGTGCAAGGATCCAGCTTGGAGGTTGAGCAGCCTCCATCTGCCACGGAAGTGACCTGCCAGTATCAGAGGGGGTGTAAACACCTGTTGAATAGATTTTCTTTTTAAGAAAAGCTGAATAGTTGTGAATGTCAGCAAAATACTTTTTAAGCTGCTTAAAATCTGAATTAAACCTACCCACCCTTAATATGGCCCTTTGTACTTAGCCATCAGCTGACACAGTTGGATTAAAGGAATGTAGGACTAGAAGCAACCTTCTGGGCTGTCAAATTCAGTCCCCTGCTATGGCAGGTGCGATACCATACAACCCCTTCCATGAGTTTCTTATATGGCATCTTGTAAAAAGCTAGGTTTTCTGCCCACACCATGCCAGGTAAAGAAAGCTGTTTCAGAACTTCATTGCTCTGGTTAGGAACCTTCTGATATGTCAACATCATTATTACAGTTGTATGCCACTCCCCTGATTTATTTATCCCCCTTCAACCTTTGTTTTGTTAGATTAAACATACTAAGATCTTTGACTCCTCTTACAGGATGGTCTACTTTTTACCCCCCAAATGACCTTTCTTTGCACCTGTTTTAGATTGATCTCATCTCTCTTGAATGGAGGTGACCAGAACCATATACAGTATTCCAAATGAGGTCTCATAGGTGCCTTGTACAAATGGCACTAATAGCATCCTGTCAAGTTCTATTAATCCTAGGACCACATTTTCCTGTTAGCAGCTGCAACCTATTGGCAGCTCATAGTTAACCTGTAATATTCTTTGATCATCTGGTATACCCAGCATCTGCACCACTTCAGTTGTTTGCAACTGAGGAGCTCTCAATGGGTGTATCTACATATGTGCTTTACTACATGTGCATTAGTATCAGGGTGCAGTAAACTAATTAACTCTGCTGCTATCTTACAGCAGAGTAATTAACTGCGCTGACATGCACATGTAGACAGTGACCGGATGGAGGCCAGACTCCTGTCTGCCACTAGGTACCTGACTCCACAGGTACAGCATCCTTGTACCCCAGCCAATCCGTCCAAAGTCTGACACTACTACTGGGAGCACAGGGCTGATGCCCTATGACCCCTGCCACGCTGGGTCTGCTCCACTCTGGCTTGAATTGCTACTGTCTTGGGCATATGTGTAGATGTTGACCCTGGAGCAGTTTACTCCAGCTCAAACAGCTCCACAGTTTATTGCTTCACCTTAATTTCACATGTAGATGCACCCAGTTTCTAACAGAAGTTTTTACTTTGTCCTTCAGTTCATGGCCTTGCATTTTATACCACTTAATTTGATTCCATTTCTATTACTCCAGTATTATTGCTATTGGAAGGTGCAATATTTTGTAAATATAAAGCTTAATTAACCATCTAGGTAACTGTGTTTTGGACAGTCATATTATCTAGTTCTTTGACTTCCACATATTTTTTAGGTGGAACCCATCCCCCCCACTCCTCTTCCCTCTCCTTCTGCCAATT
The DNA here is from genome assembly GCF_052110815.1 of Crocodylus siamensis. Lineage (NCBI taxonomy): Eukaryota > Metazoa > Chordata > Crocodylia > Crocodylidae > Crocodylus > Crocodylus siamensis. The sequence continues at coordinate 127,758,882 of NC_143397.1, read as the reverse complement.
CCTCTTCTCTGCAGATTTGCATGTGTTTAGTGGATTTTCATTGTGGAATCACTTTTGTGTTGTAGGGCAGTAAATAACATAACAAGTAGGAAGTTTTAGCTTGTGTTTGTTGTTAGGGTACAAATTATTATAGCAAGCTGTTACAGGTTTTTGGGCAAGAGGTGTGGGAGCATATGGCTTTATATTAGTATAGCAGGCTTGCATTTTGGAGTTTGGGTTGAGTCCCGGGCTTGAAATCTTGCTGTTTTGATTGGTGGAGCTCATCCTCCAATCAGGAGGCAGCAAGAGGAGTTCAGTCATGCCCCTTTCCTGAGGAGAGGGGGAGAGGAGTCCCCCTCCCAACCCTGAACCTGATTGAAGACTGCAACACTCAGGTCTGGAAGACATCGGGGCGGAGCCCTGGAGCGTATAAAAAGAGCTGTGTGCCCAGCATGAGGAGAGCACGTTCGGGACAGAGAAGAGAGAAGAGTGGGGTTAGAAGAGCTGAGGAGAGCTGCTCAGCAGGGTGAAGCAGTAGCCCAGAAGCGCCCTGAAGACTTTCTTCAGCAGGGAACAGCAGACGGCTCAAGAGGTCAGGCTCTCGGTGTGCAGCACGGCACACGGCGTCCAGACCCTGGGAGCTGTGTGAGGCGGCTCAGGCCTGCAGCCTCTTGTGTGTGGCCTGAGACACGGTGCACAGGCCGGTGCATGGAGTAGGACCTTTGGAGAGCTTGGGCGGCTCAGGTCCTCAACCCCCAGAACAAGGCTGGGAGCTTGGTGCAGGAGGGGCTGCATGGAGCGGACCGAGCCTGGTGCTGCACGAGGCAGCCCAGGCCTCTGACCCATAGCAAAAGGTTGAGTCCAGGAAGCCAGATGGTGCTCAGGCTACTGAGCCAGCAGACAAGGCCAAGCCAGAGGCCCCAGAGGTCCTGCATAGCGGAGCACTGTTCCAGGGAACAGCGACCCCCCCCCCCCCCGAAGCCCACTGCAGGCAAGAGAGCAGCCTGGCACAAAGGATGAGGACCACCCTCCAGGCCTGGGTGCCATGAGTTGCAGGGAAAAGAGGATTCCCACAGGGGAAGGGAATCCCACTCCCTGGTTAGTTAAGGGCTCCTGAAAGGGGAGGTCCCACTGAGTGGACCCCCCTAAAGTTACCAGCTTCTTTGTAGGGCTTGGCAAAAGCCCAAGGGCATTGGGGTTTCCCCTCAGGATTGAGTTTATCTTTGGGGTTTATCTGTTTCAGATCAGATACTTACCTGTGACTTACCTGTATCTGGAGCACTGGTATAAGGTTTTATGTCATTTACCCAGAAGGTATTGTTTATGTTACTGGTTAGATATCTTATAAATATATACATTGTACATATGTTCATATTCATGTTCCTTTCCCTTGTGACAATTTAATGTAAATAAATGTGTATATCGTTAAGTCCCCTGACTGTCCTGGCCTGGTTCTACAGGGATGGAGGGAAACTGAGCAGTCTGCAGTTCCCCCACAGCACATCTGCAAGCTAACAATCCCCTTCAATAGGAGAAGGGGAGTATATACCCAAGTTATCTGGGCTACATTAGGAAACAGAGAATCACAGAGATGGTAAAGACCAATTAGATCATCTAATATCTTTTTCTGCCATGATCAGATTATTCCTAGCAGTATACTTCTTCAGGCTTTGTCCAGTTTACTTTTAAAATGTCTCAGATGAGGAGGTTATCACCACTTCTCTGTTGACTTGTCCACAGACTCGATCTAGCACACTGCAAGTTTCTCCTGATACTCAACCTTCATTGTATTCCTCTCAGTTCCATTCTACTCGTCCTAGTTATATTTTGATATACAACACTGAATTTTCTTTCTCCCTGTGCATTGTCAGTTCTACTCTTAGCTGTTTCCTTGCTAACTTATTCATAATGACTCTCTTAATCCTGCTTCTAGGGTCAGATCTTGCAGTTCTCTATTATTTCTCTCATGGTACATCCAACTCTTTTCTTAGTCTCTTGCTACATATTTAAGTATCATATCCCAAGCTCTGTGTTCAGGTGCAAAGCAGCCAGGGCCATAAATAGAAGAACTGTTACTTTCTTCCTCTGTCAAAAAATGAATTTATATATACTACCCAAAGTTGCACAGACCCTATTTGCAGATTTATTCTATTGCAAGTTCAGATCTGAACTGGCTGTCTATAATCAATGCCACTTCAGCATCATTATAGTTTCTGAAGTTTTTCCCTTTGATGGTCTTATCTTTTAGATTTACTTCTTTTTATATTAGCTTGCATATTCATTCCCAAGTTAAAATATTGCTTCATTTTCTCATGATCCCTGTCTCTGTTCCAAATAACACTGTACTAATTTTGTTTAATTGTATTATGGCAAGTAAATACAAAGACTTTGTATTGCCTTTTTGTAAGGGATACTTTTTTTCCTATTGATGGAGAGTGGAAAGTGATAGGATCTTCTTCAGACTGCATCTGTTTAATGTTGCATCTCATGCATCTCTGAAAAAAGCTGTGTGGAGTAAAATGAAGAAATACTATTTGGAAACTGGTGTGGGGAAAAATGACTGGTGTGGGGAAAAATGACATGTTAATAAAAACACATGCCTTGAAATTCATTTTTTGTTGTTGTCATTTCTCTAGTCAGGTTTGATAAGAACCCAAGAAGCAGATTACTTCTTGAAACCACTACCTCCACATATAGCACTAAAGCATAACTATTCTGCACCGGATGGACACCGCTCCCACATGTTGTACAAGAGATCTATAGAAACCCAAGTACCCAACAATAATGAGGTAACTGTGATTGAGAGACAAAGGGAACTGGAAAATCACAACACATATTTTCAAGAAAATCAGCGCCATCACACGCATGGGCGACTGCAAAAACAGCACTTTTGTGGGAGGCGCAAGAAATGTATGTAAGGACATTTTTTCCATATACATTCACATTTTTTGAGTTATTGTTAACCTACCACATGTTTTTATTGCTGTTCTCTGTGCTTTTAAAAGCAAAGCAAATTATTTCAGGTAACAGCTAGAGGTAGGGCTAAATTGCAGTTACATCCAGGATTTGGATACAATTCGAGTTGCAAAATTCAGCTTTGGACCTAGAATTCCCAAAGGCTGTGTGTTGGGCAAAGGGATTTGCTTCTGATATATTGTTAGTACCAGTCACAAGAAGGGGAAAATTGTACCTTTGTAATAATAATTGTTATGAATATTCTAATTAGTCAGGGACATGTCTTAATAATATAGTGAATTTTCCCTTGCCAGATTGTTAGCTTATTAATGTCTTTTTACACCTGGCACTCTCCTGCAGCTTTTCCATGTTATTTTTTCTAATTGAATTGGTAGTTCTAAAAGGCTGAGGAAAAGGTGAAAGCTCATACAAAAATCTGATTGTAGGACATGATGGCCCAGTGTCTCAGTCATTAATAATAGATTATGATCTGGGGCTATGAGACAGTGGAAGAATTGTGTAGCTCTATTGATTTCCTACATGTAGTCATACTGATTCTTCTGCTTGGAGCATATTTCTCATAAGTTGGCCTCCTGCATGCTCCTGATACCAGGATCCCGGGGGAAGGGAACACCTATATTTGACAAGAGCCATTGAGAAGCCATTGTTGTAAACTTTCTTTAATTTTAATTACTGCTAGTCATGAGAGGACAGAGTGTTTTATATTTGAGCTACATACAGGTAGCCAGTGTATACTGGCATAATGCAGTTATTTAAACAAGCCATATTTAATTTCCAATCATATAATGACTGTATTTATTTGAGTAATCTGAGTTTTCTGCAGCTTCTGATTTTTTTCCAGCTAATTCAGTATGCTGTTCTATTATAACAAATCAGTGATGAATACAAAGTTATGTTAAATTAGTACATCTGTTCATAAGAGCTGGAAGAAAGAAAACATTGTTTGCCTTCGAACATTTAAGTATGCTAAAGAACAAATCCCGAGGAGTTTGCACAAAGATACTTCTACAACATTTGGCATTCAGCAGGGGACTGAATACAGAATGTAACTTGATTCCAGTTCTTTGCAGAATTGTCTGTGCTCTTCCTTTGCCATTTATTCCTTTGATTTCATAGACCAAGATGTGATGAAATGGCAGTATATGCCCATTAGTTGGTTGCATATAAACATAAATGCTTTAATTTTTTTTTTTTGGCTTACTTCTGTCGTATGAAGCTTTCTGTCTTCCCTATCTCTCCTTTGTTTCCTTTCACAGATATGCCTAAGCCTCCAGAAGAAGATATTTACATCTTACCAGATGAATATAAGTATCCAGTACGAAACAAGCGGTCCCTTCCAAAGGCCCACAGGAATAAAGAATTGAATGTGGAGACTCTAGTGGTAGTTGACAAAAAGATGATGCAAAACCATGGCCATGAAAACATTACTACCTACGTCTTGACTATACTCAATATGGTAGGATAGCACTTCTTGTTGAGGCCAACTGGGTAATTAAACCTTTCATAATATGCTATTTTTAGTATTTGCCATTCTTACATCAGTTCCCAGTTTGTTGTTTATGAGCCATAAAAATCCTATCAGAGTGAATGGGCATGAAACAGCAACTACTGATTACTCATTTTGTACTGTTACAGTTGTTTACCCAGCAGACCATTAAATCTGGCAGAAAGTGGCAGTAAAAATTAACCTGTAGTGCTGTTTATGAATCACGACACATTTTTCTCTTATAAAAGATAAGAGTTGTAATACAGGGTTAGACCATCTGTTTATTGGGCAGCTGTTGCTTTTTGGAGGTTAGAACTTTGTTCTGATACCTGTGCTACATTTGATAAGGCAAATTGAGGAGACTATTCATTTTAGAAAGTTAATAGATTTTAATCCACAGTTTCATCTATTTGGAATCAAATTCATTTTTGTTAATTTAAACAGATTACTTTTTTTAAATGTACCTGATCTTTAAAACGAATGTTATCTTGCCCTTGAGAATTCATGTTTATAACCATCTATCAGTAGATATAATGATGATAATAGAGGTATAACAAGCAATTTTTTTGCCCTAGGCTGTGTGGGACAGTCATCCTTGTGTTTCCTCTTAATCAGTGTATAGAACTATTGCTCCACTCACCCACCGCTAGTTATGCTACAGTGTGATAACATTATTATATAAATATATCAGCTGGAATAGATTCGAACTATGCTAAAATTCTGGCTTAAAGCAGACATTAAAATTTAACTAATACTTCAATTGATTTGTTGTTAATATTGTAGGTGTCTGCATTGTTTAAAGATGGAACAATAGGAGGTAATATAAATATTGCAGTTGTTGGTCTGATACTTCTGGAAGATGAGCAGGTAGGACCAAAACTTTTCTTTTCTCCTGAAGAAAATTTATATATAATCTTAATGTTTCCTTTTTATTAACATAGTGGACTTTTTGGCTTCTTTCTCTTTCCCCCACTTGGATAAATGTATGGTATGACTTTTTGGTTGCTGTACAGAAAATATATGGTTGCTGTACAATTAATATAAATATTTTGCTTCTGGAGGTATCAATTGGTAACTTGCCTATCAATTTGATTAGTAAAGAAGCAAAAGAGGAGATGAGATTATGTGCACTGCGTTTTTATTAAAAAATTAAAAAATAAAAATAAAAAAATAAAATAAAAATTATATACATATATTTATTAAATATGGCTTAAAATAATCAATACAGCATTAATAATATAGAAGGAGAAAGACCTCCCCCCCATGCTCAGCACACACACATACTATTCCGTATGGGTGCTGACAAATGTAAAACAAAAGAACCAAAAAAACCCAGAGCTTTACTGGAAGAGGAGGCGTGGTAGTTTGGCCTGACTCCCCAGCGTCTGTATAGATCTGGTGCTTCAACAGGGTGTTTTGGCACTTTAAAATCTAAAACTGGTTCAATCAACTATTAGATAAAAGCTCCAGAAAGCCCAACTGAATCACGTGATCTATACAGATGTCGGGCAAACTGGATTAAATTAATGTGGTGCCTCTTCTGAGCTTGTGCTGTGCTTGGTGTGGGGGTGTGCCGATCTGAAACTAAAGCGCTGGGTTTTTTTGTTATTTTTTCACATCTGAAAACAGCTTGTGTGTGTGCGCTGTGTCTGTGTATGTGTGTGTCAATCCTCTGGACCATGGTGTACACATAAGAGGTCTAGTCACATGTCTGATGAATTTGTTTGTGGCTGACAAGCCCAATTAGAAATGATACAGCTTGTTACAAGTTTCACAGATCCATATGTTGTCTGAGTTGGTGTCCAAATATACAGCACGCTGTTTTCTTCTTTCTCGCTTTGCTTCCATCTGAATCAAAGCTGCTTCATGTTGACCTGTACCCAGTACCAGATGTTCCTTCTGGATTAGGCAGGGTTCTGTGCACTCCTCCCAGCTTTCTATGTTGATGTTGAACAAGTTCATATCTTTTTAACACTTTGTGGTATCTCCATAGTAGGCCTGTGCAAATAGGGAAGTATTCAATTCAAATTTGGCTGATTTGGAAGACAGTGATTTGATTCAGAGATTTGGATCACTGTCCCGAATCAATTTGGCCAAATCAGCTTCAGAAGATTCGGCACTGATTTGGAGAGATTTGAAGATTCAGTCATAGACTATAGTGGAGAATCACTGAAAGAACTATAACTTTGTCATGTTTTGGCAGATTTGGATTACAACAGCAGGGATGGAACCCCTTCTGAAGGCATGAAGCCTGTTACGTTTCAAGGAGATAGGTGCAGGGGTTTCTGAGAAACTGCACCTCAATGTGCTGACAAGCAAAACTTGTGATGTGTGACTTGGTGTGTGTGAAACCAGCAGGGGGCCTTCCAAGTGCTCAGGCAGAAACAGCTCACGAAAGGGACAGAAAGGCTGCAGACAGAGGCTTATGTGCTATTTATACATCCCTCCCCCAGAGCACTGTGATTGGAGGGGACTCAGGGAAAGATCACAGTCACTGGCCAGCTACTGTCTTTCCTACCCCATTTTCCCTTCCTCTTCTCAGTTTCTGTTCCCCTGAAAGATTGCCTTCCGAATGTTTTTCCAAATCTTTTTTTAATCGATTCATAGATTAATAGATGCTAGGGTCAGAATGGACCTCAACAGATCATCGAGTTCGACCTCCTGCGTAGGCAGGAAAGAGTGCTGGGGTCAGATGACCCCAGCCAGATGCCTATCCAGCCTTCTCTTGAAGACCCCCAAGGTAGGGGAGAGCACCACCTCCCTTGGAAGCCCATTCCAAATTTTGGCCACCCTTATCAGGAGGAGGTTTTTTCTGATATCCAGCCTAAATCTGCTCTCTGTCAGTTTGTGACCATTGTTCCTCATTACCCCAAGAGGCACCCTGGTGAAAGAGCATCTCCAATCCCCTAATGAATTTGTAGGCAGCCACAAGATCACCTCTCAGCCTTCTCCTGCAGAGGCTGAAGAGGTCTAGGTCTAGGTCCCTCAGTCTCTCCACATAGGGCTTGTCCTGTATGACCCTAACCATATGAGTGGCCCTCCTCTGGACCCTCTCTAGTCTATCAACATCCTTCTTGAAGTACGGCGCCCAAAACAAGATGCAGTACTCTAACTGCGGTCTGACCAATGTCACATAGAGGGGAAGTATCACCTCCCTGCTGATGCATGATAAAGATGCATGATAGCTTTCATCACATGATGATTTCATCACACTGACGACTCATGTACATCCTGGAGTCCACAATGACTCCAAAATCCCTTTCCACCTCTGTGCTGCTGAGAGGGTCACTTCTGAGCCAGTAGGTGTGCTGGATATTTTTGCGCTCTAGGTGCAGCACTCTGCACTTGTCCTTGTTGTACTGCATCCTATTGTGTACTACCCACTTTTCTAACCTGTCCAGGTCTTCCTGCAATTGTTCCCTACCCTCTGGAGTGTGCACTTCACCCCACAGTTTAGTATTGTCCACAAACTTAAACAGAGTACGTTTCATACCCAGAGGCTCTGAATAGATTCAGGGGGTTTTTTTGGTCTCCTGATTTGATTTGGATTCCATGATTCAGCCTCCGAATTGGTCTGAATCTTCTCTGAATCAAATCAGAGACTGAAGCTTCGTAGACCCCTACTCCACAGAGGGCAACCCCACTTTCTAGAGCAGGGGCAGGCAAAATACAGCCTGCAGGCCAGATGCAGCCCACCAGCACATTGTATCCATCCTGCGGGCACCTTTAAAAATTATAAAATTTATTATTATATGTCTGTGGCTGCCTGTCTAAGCTGACAACGAACCAGCAGCAGCAGGACTGAAAAGGAGCTGGTGGAAGGACCCAGGGGTAGCAGCAGCAAGGCCTGCCTGGCTCTACTCCACCCTCTGCCCCACTGCAACTCCTATAAGACCTGGAGGTTAGGGTAGGAACTATGGGGATGGAGGAGGTTCCTGTTGTTCCTGGGTAAGTCCCAAAACTACACCCTACTGGGGTTGGATGGTATAGTGGGACTGCTGTGGCAGGGCAGCCCCCAGGAAATGCCACACCTATTCTTCTCCAGTGAAAGGAGAGGATGGGGTGCTGTAAAGCCTCAGCCCCCATGGCCTTGTGGGTCACCCCATAGAGGAGAAAGGCCTGCAGACAAGGTCCACTAAGAAGGACCTGAGGCCTGAGGGGTGAAAGGCCCAGTGTGTGTGTGTGTGTGTGTGTGTGTGTGTGTGTGTGTGTGTGTAGCCCAGTAAGGGGTCAGAGTGAGTGTGAAGCCCAGAGATGAGTTAGAGCGCAGTCCATTAAGGGGCCAAGGTCCACCTAGAGGGACCTGAGGCCTGTGTCAGCCAGAGGCTGAGTACAGCCCAGTAAGAGTCTAGGGGAGTAGTAGTAAATTTGGACACTATCTGCAAGGCATAGGACATGGCATAGGGATAGTTTGGAGCTGTATAATTAGCCCAGAACACCAGGGCCACAAATGGTAAGCCTCCTGCATTTTTTCATCAATTCATTTGACATCAAAGGTATGGGAGGAAAGAGCAGGGCAGATTGCCCTAAATGGGGGTGGGTGGGTGGGGAGGGGGCATCAGTCTCTTAGGGTACCCCCCCCACACACACACTACAGGATACTCTAAGCTTTGAGGTTAGCCCAGGAAAAATGGTTTAACTTTTTAAAGATAACTAAAAACCAGAATGAAAATAATAAGATTCCATTCTCACCTTGATGGCATCTGTTTCCCTCTGTTTTTTTGGAAAATGATGTGAAATCTTGCAAAAGAGTGACTTTTTTTTTATGACTGAAACGAGTGCTAAAAGGCTTATGTTAATTCAGTATTACCTCTTTTGAAGCTGAATATCTAAGAAACCTCTTCAATACTTTGCAGTAAATAGTGTACTTACAGGAACTTTAACCTCTCTACTCTTTTCCCCTGGGTCTCTCTGTTTTAGTTCTTAATCATTATGACTGAAGTAGAGCACACAGTTATTATTTTAATGTCACTTCATATTTAGTTGCTGATCAATCAGCACTTCTTAAGTGGCACCTTAATTATTTCGTATTTTAAAACTTTTCTCATTTGGAACCTGTCCAACTTGAAAAGAGAAAGAGGGTCTATCTTTTGATCATACACCTGTGTTAACTTTAATTAATATAATTTTCCTTGAAATTACTAGCACAAGCATGCATAGTATGCTGCCCTATCTAAATTTAAAATGCCTAGTATTTAGATCAGCTTTACGTGACTTTGAAGTAAAGGTAAACTTTGTAGACACCTGAATTACATGATATACTACTTTAGATCCTTTTAGAATTTAACATAGACACAATGATAGTGTTTTCCTTGAATCAAAATACTTCATGAATGTCTTGTATTTTTGAATTTTTTGTGAAAAAATTTTTAAACGGTGGAAAGGAGAAGGGGAAAAGGAGAAAAACATTGCAGAGGGGTGAACATAGGGAAGGAAGGGAGAAGAACAACTGAAAACTGATATCATTGAAAAATGTTGATAAAAACTGTTCTTTTTCAAAACTGTCAGAGTGAAATGACTTCTGGTTTTTTCAAAAATATTTCCTCTTTTTCAATCAGTTGTACTTCTGTATAGTTTTTTCCCTATAGTTAATTGTGAGTCAGTTGATACTCACAATAGTACTTCAATTCAAGTTTGTCATGAGCAGATGACGTTTAAGCCTTTGCTCCCTTCTGCTGCTACTCCTTAGTTTTGATACTCACTACCACTATTTTCCTGGTTTGGGAAAATCTCTTGAACAAAATGTAAAGGTTGTCCTGGATTATTGCTGACTGCATGATGTTTTGTGATGTGCTCCAATGAAGTAAAAAATGAGATTAGTTCTAACTTGAGATCTGAAACCCAAGACCACATAGGCAGGAGGTTGCAGTGCATTGTGTTACGCCATGTTTTCCTGTCTCCTGCTGCTTCACCCAAGTATGAGTCTCTTGATACCAGGAAAAAAAGGTTAATGTATAGGAGTCTTTCAAATGTTTTTAACAATCTCTCCATCTCTTTGAGCAGCCAGGGCTTGTGATTAGTCACCATGCCGACCATACACTGAGTAGTTTCTGTCAGTGGCAGTCTGGGCTGGTGGGGAAAGATGGAAGTCGCCATGACCATGCTGTTCTACTGACTGGCCTCGATATATGTTCTTGGAAGAATGAGCCATGTGACACATTAGGTGAGTCATTGCTGTCGAGTCATCAACAATCACAGGGGTGTCAGCCCTGACCCATTTTATAGCTCAAAGTCATGGACAAGTACTTAAATCTGTATTTTTATTCATGCACTACATCTTGAACCTGGCTTGATAGCTCAGCTGAGAACTTGGAACACATTCTTGTAGAAGCTGTTGAGGTTGATATAATCATGTTTGAACACTATTTTAGCTGTGTTGAAATTCACAAGAAAAAGATTTTTGGAGAGAAGAGGTAGCACTATGGAGTGTGTATTTGTTAAGCTCTAAAATTTTTAGGGTGCTTGTAAGTTTTACCGGTGCCTTTATATTGCCACCTTAGGAGTAAATCTTGAGTACTTATTTCTTAGCCTGTTTCCAGCCTTGACAAAAAGATTCAGGTGCCACTGTGATGAGGGAAGCAGTGGGGCATTTTTTTTCTTTTTTTTACAATTGTGTTGTAATGAAATGTTCTAGTTTTATGAAGATATATAATTTTGGCCACATTCATATATGCATCTCTGAAGCACAGGATATACAAGATCCTATACTTTCACTGGCAGGTCTTTAACACCATATTCATGAAAAACAAAGACATATATTTTTTTCCTGGAAATCTGTTAGAGAACATGTTATTGTGCCCTTACAGAACAACCAATCCAGCAATGAGGGTGAAATGCAATTGGTTGCTAGTACAGGCTGTTAAAGATAAACTGTCCCAGTGGGTATTGGGACACATGGGTCTACAATACAGAGTTTTGATGCCATAGATCATTGCTTGGGTGGGAAAATATTTTATCCTTGATTGACATATCTATACAAGCAAACCCCCCCCACCCCCGATAGATACAGCTTATACTGGCAAGAGTCTTTTTGCCCATATAGCTTATGTTGTTCATAGAAAAATAGAATGTACGTTCTACCTGGGGGTGGGGGGTGGGGAGTGCACGTCTTAGACAGGATTCCCTCATTTTTAAACCAGTCTGTATGTGCAGAGCTTCTGTTCTGTTACGGGCATAGGCCAGTTTTGTGTTCTGAACTTCTGTCCTGTTACCGGTATAGACTGTAATGTCTTGCGGGGCTCCATTCCACCCCTCTCCCCCCTCCAGTATAGGCTGGGCAAACACCAACCCAAGTTCCCTCTCTTCCCTTCCCTTCTCCTCCCTCCCAGCCTGCAGACAGTACCAGAGGCTGGTGGGGAGGGGAAGATGTGTGCAGAGCTAGAGGACAAGGCTACAGACATGCAGCCTCTCTTGCTGGATTGGCTCCAAATTGGAGCTCAATTTCCACACCCTTGTGACCCAACAGTGAACATCTGTTGGGCTGGGAAAGTTGGTCTAACTCACAGTGCTTTCTGTGAAACACCATAAGTTATACTGGGGAGCTGTATTTCTGTCTGCACCATTCTAGAGGAACCATTACATATTTACCAAAGTGACTTTTAAAGCTATAATGGTAGCAAACCAAAATCTTGTGATCTAAATATGTAATAATATACATTTCATTCTTCTGTTCAATAGGATTTGCACCAATTAGTGGAATGTGTAGTAAATATCGCAGCTGCACTGTTAATGAAGACACTGGGCTTGGACTAGCTTTTACTATTGCTCACGAATCTGGCCATAAGTAAGTGTGAACGCATTACAAGAAGGTTCTGTGCATTTATTTTACCGAGTTTAGAGACGTTTTTATTTATGTGTCAGCAATTTAATTAAATAAAAGTTTTTAAGGCTCAAGAGCTGTGAGGTTAGGTTTGGACTGGTAACTTATTACAAGTAGTCTGCCCCCACTCAATCAAAGCACTAAACCATGGTTCTCATTGTACACTGAAGTTCATTCAGAATTGCTAAAGCCAGCCTTTGGCAATTCCAGTAAAAGTGGCCTGGCCAAAGCAACACAGTTTTTAGTACCTTGTATAGCTTCATCATCTCATGTCTGCCAGCTTTGGGGCATGTACCTGGTTTCTTGCTTGATGTCTCACAAACTGTCACAGCTCCATGGGCCGTTGATGTTGATTTGTGTTTAACCATAATTTTAAATGATTGTTATTGCTATCTCTGGACACAGTTCTGAAGTTCTTAGGCAGTGGATGAAAAATGTGGCCTAAGTCTGTTGCTAACAGCACACAAAACCCTATGGCAGAAGCAGTAATAGAATCAGAATCCACTTCTCGAGGGAAACATTCTATTTGTGTAGCTTTGCTAACAGGTTAGACACTGGATTTGTATAGAATGGCTTGGATAGAGATAATCCTGCCTCAGGCAGGGGGTTGGACTAGATGACCTGCTGAGGTCCCTTCCAGCCCTACTTCTTTATGATTAAACCATGAGACCAAACTTCCTCTTTCTGCACCATTTTGCTTCATGTGCTCTTCATGTTCTACCTCCTGCAAAAAACACAAGAGACCTTCTTTCACTGCATGACCCTCCATTCATTCCTTCTGCAGAGCCATTCTGTGCACTGCATAGGATAGTGATCTTGTGGAAAAAATAGTAAATGAGTATCTTGTTACACACATGAATGTGCAGGTACTCAGTTCTTATATGGTTCATTTTATGGTGAGTGTGTCTTATCTCTTGCAGCTTTGGCATGATCCATGATGGAGAAGGAAACATGTGCAAAAAGTCTGAAGGTAATATCATGTCACCTACCTTAGCAGGACACAATGGGGTATTCTCGTGGTCAGCTTGCAGTCGTCAGTATCTGTACAAATTTTTAAGGTATGTGCCCTCAGCGTATCTTATACTTCACCATTGAATCGTATACTGGAAGAATTGGCAGCCTCACTGTCTTGGCTAAAGCTTGAAATGTAGTTTTCCTAATATCTCACAAAAGGATGAAGCACGTAGGTCAAACTGACATTTAACTACTCACCTAAGCGGTGAGAATTGTTTTGTGGCTCAGCAGTCTAGAGAAACCAATGGAACTTACTGTTTTTCAGGAGGTAGGATCTCTCTCTGAGCTCTTTGGACTTGAGGAGTAGGACACACTAGGCACGTCTACACATGCACTTTAATGCACAGTAAAATAATCTACTGCATGTTAAAGTGTCATGTAAAAAAAATGACATTAGGCTAATGCACAGTAAAATAGTTTACTGTGCATTAAGTATCACTAAAAAAGTGTGCTAATGTGCTACTGTGCATTAGTGCAGCCTAATGCACATAAATTTAGTACCTCACCTTGGAGGTACTAAATTTAATGCACATTAGAAAAGGCAAATTAATGCACATGTAGATGCACCCCCTGTGCGCTGTCTTTTGGGATTATACACCATACTCTTTTCTTCCTTGTCGACCATCCTTAAATACCAGCGTGAGACAATTCTCATTCCCAAGAGAAATTTTCCTTCAGGTCCTTAAGTGCAGAGTGTGAAAATGTCCTTAGTCCTTGCATAGAATATTTGTCTCTTGTGCTCCACTGAGTAGCCAAACCTTAAGGACTGTCTGCTCTGTGGAAGGTTATGTCCTTAGCCTAACTTGAGGCTAAAGTCATGTGTGCATGGCAGACTCCTCATGCTAGGCAGCAACCCCTTCAAACTTATACTGCTTTAGTTCAGAAGGCAGTGCAGTATCTGCATTTGGGCCATGCTGAGTGTAAGGTAATGAGCTTGGAGAAAGGCTAATTGGTGCCGTCACTCAGCAGTGCTAATTAACCTGCCCCATGCAAGCACAACCATACTTTTCCTGTTTCAGGATGCAGCTCACATGGTGAAGTGTGGTATATTCGAAGGTGCTGCTGCTTGGCACAGCAACTTTGTTCTAAGTGACCTGGAAACTCCTGGCTTGCCAAGGCTGATTTTTGTAGTTGGACTGATTTCAGGTTTGAAGGAAATGTATTCAAGCTACTCACAACCTGGAGCTGACCATGGTAGAAGCAAGCAGATGAAGAGGGAAAAGTTAGGATAGATTTGTTACCAGAATGATTAAGGGCTAAATCCTCTTTCAGCTTTACATGCCTAAATAGCAATGGTGTAGCTTATGTAATGGTAACTTTGGGCTCTTGGTAGTTTGGATTTGATTAGTATCAGTGACAGACTGGGATTTTGTGTGCATTCCTACTTGTGAGTGGAGTGTAGGAGGAGAAGAAGTAAATGACTAGCTTCAAAAGAAGGGCTAGAGAGAGGCCTGGACAATGTTTGCTGGTTATAGCACTTTTCTGGGAAGCAGAAGATGCAGGTTCAAACTCACTTTGAGTGAGGGGGACCTGAAACTCAGCCTCTTGCTCCCAGGGAAGTGCCCTAACTACTAGGCTTTGGGGTAATAGCTGGGGGGTTCTCTGCCTCCACCCTCATGCCTAGGATCTTCTGTTCCCTGAGGGCAGCTATTCAGAGTTCAGTATATGGGGCATGCTTTGAAGGGATCCATAGGGCAAGTATAGCTACACTGATGCCCAAACTGGGTGTGTGTGTCAGAAGGGCATTTACATAGCTACATACATTTCACTTAGGTGTATAGAGATGACATAGGATCTATCCCCAAGTGAGTGATCCGGTAAGACTGTCATTTTTTTTCCCTAGAATCTCTAGTTAGTGGGTTAGAAACTCAGTGCATATCATTGTTTATAGAAGTAAAGCAAGTAGTTATAAAGTCTTGTAGTCTTTTGATATATTGAACTAATACATTCTATATTACTGTGGTATGATGACCATGAATAAAAGTTTATAGCATAGATCATTTATATGATCCTATGTGAATTTCAGATACCATTAGAAATCCAAATGTCTGAGATGAAGATTTTTTCATGCAGATTTGTCATGCATTTTGTAAGGGGTGATTTTTGTCTTTGGGGAAAAGAGATTGTCAAGAGACTCATAGCTTAAAACCCGTAGAATGCAAGTTTAGAAGGAACAGCTGTGACGGGCACTGGCAGTTTTGCACTTTTCAATTCTGCTTTTCTAGATATTTTATACACTGTTGGACCTTAAGGAGCCTTTGAAAAAATGTTGATTGACTCAGTTATTTATGCTTAAATGAATGGCTAGCTAAAAGCTTGTTGTTGTTCTCCTAGGATTCCAGATACAAGGACAAATTTGGCTTTCACCCTTGTTAATAGTTACTTTACTGCTACAAAAGTTTGCCACCTGAACTGTAAATACTAGAATACTTAACATAATATTTGGGACCATTTGTAGAGAGACTGGTGTTTTTTAAAATGTGCATTGTCCTGTTCGATATTCTAAGCCAGGGGTGGGCAAAATGCATCCCAGGGGCCAGATGTAGCCCGCCAGGCCATTCTATCCAGCCTGCGGGGCCCCTAAAAAATTTAGAAAATTAATATTTATCTGCCCTGGGTTGCCTGTCATGCGGCCCTCGATGGTTTGCCAAAACTCAGTAAGTGACCCTCTGCCCAAAATAATTGCTCGCCCCTGTTCTAAGCCACCCAGGCAAGAATAAAACTTTAAAGGTACAGCTGTGCAGGCATAGTCATTATGTATTCTGTCTTGTGTTCCTCTAAACCTTAGCTTTATACTCTATAGTCAGGGTATTAGTACATATGCTCTAGGCAGGAAGTGTACCATGAGGGTGATGGAGATACCCGTTAAGTCAGCTAAAAGACGACAATGGCTGATTCTTTACCGTAAATATTCCTTCCACTTTTCATGAAGAAGCAGGGAGCATTTGTGACTGTCTAATTGTTTCATTCTCACTTGAATGAGAGAAGACCTTCATAATGTGGCTGGTGCCAACAGATGATGTACGGCATTTTCTGTGCCAGAATGTGAGTTGCTTGGCAGGGAGTTTGTGTTAAAAAATTGTATGGCTCTTTAGCGCTAACAACTGTAACTGTTCATTTGCTCAGATTAGATTTTTAGGAAACTATTTTTAGCAAACTTGTAGTGGCTGATTCAAATAGGGGATATAAAGTGATAAGATCACCTTCAGAGTCCACCTGCTTAATTATTAAATATCTCCAACACAAATCAGGTACAGGGAAATCTTTTTTTCATATTGTTTGTTTATGCAACTTTGGTAAACTATTTGCTATCATAAAATCAGCACTCTCTCATATTTACTAAGGTGTCCTGATTACAGCAGTATTAGACAGCTGTTATCTGCATTTATCTGAATGCTGTGGATCTTGTTATGCTACACCCAGCCCTGCTTTGATAGGTGAGGCACAACTAACTCAGCAGTTAGAAAATAAGATATAGGTAGTACTTTTCTAAAAGAACAGTGTGAGGAATTCAGGAAAACTCAGTGGCATCCTGAAGGCTTTGAAAGCTTTATTTATAATGTCAGCTGGAAATATGTAGGGGTAATCCCACCCGAGTATCTAACCTGAGCATTATGGAGTTTCATAGGGAATTCCATAAGAAAGATGCTGCCAACCTTCACCATCTTCTTGCTAGATTTTTCAAATGAGCACCATGCTGCCTTTTATGCCTTGGTGGAGCTGCCCAGAAACATCTGTAAAGCTGCCTCATTACTGTCCTCCCAAACTTGTGTTAAAATTCTCCTTTGCTGTGAGACCTTCCAAAAACCTTGACAACACTTGGGCTGCCACTATGCTCTGACCTTTTCCTGTCTCGCTAATGTCTCATGGTGGCCTCAAACTTTTCTGTCCGTCTGAATCCATCTGTTTCGTTTTTTCCCCCGATGGTTTCATTCTAAGCTCTTTGGAACAGACCCATCTTTTTTGTCCTGTCTGTATCCAGCACTTTGCACCACAGGGCCCTCCTTCTTACATATGACTCCTTACAGTACTCCGGTCTCTTTTCATATTCTCTTGAATTTCATTATTTTTAAATAACACACCTCTTTGGAAAATGCAGCTGTTACTGCTGTGGAAGAGTTAAAAGTTGCAAGTAACTTTTCTCCTGGAGGAAATTGTTAGAATAACTTGAGAGGTAAAAACCCACTTATTTCCCCATGAAGTGAAAAGTTTTAATACAGTTTTGCTCCTATAAGAAATGCATTCTTCTAAATCTTCCATTGCGAGGCTGGCATTTTGTTCGTAATAATACTGTGCTACAATTATCTGTAAGCATGTTAACAACTTTCAAACAGAACTTCTTGCTGCAGATTCTAAAAAAAACAGGCCCTTTCCACAGAGCAAAACTTTGACTGGTTCAAAATAGTTGGTTACACTCCAAATTCTACATAGTCAGTAACTCCCAATGAGAGCTGCATGCAAGTAGCTAAGGGACAAGTCTGGATTTATTAACATGGCAAGTGAACCTTACAGTTACCTTGATGGAAGGACAGGTCCATTTTACTTCTCAACTGTCTTGGGCTCCAGAATTGGTTCAGATGCTTCAAAAAGAGTCCTATAATTAGACAGGTATTATATGATACTAAATTTAGGAGTGTAGTAGACTCCGCAACAGGATTAACATATAATTTCCTTTTGCACTATATTAATAGTAAAAAATCTCTTCTCAATCCGTCTTATTGGTGCCTATGGCCCTTAAATTAGGAAGCATGGCTATTTAATTTTAGAAGCATTAAGATATGGTCTCACATTCACAGGAAATGTTTTACTTACTTTTCAGCTACTTAAAATGTGTGAATTTAGATACAGATTCAGTTACTTGCAGTAGAGCAGTTGATGGAACCAAAAAGTTAAATGCAAAATATATCCCTTTGCCAAGCACAATCTAGTCTTCTGCACACTCTCAACCAGTAATGTTTGACAACAGTGGTTTTCCTGAGACAGAGGCTGTCAAATGTTAATTCATGTACTGGAAGCTGTTAACTTGGATTTAACCGAAGCCTTACGTTTAGGTTAATTTAAGATTTTTTTAAAAAATTCAGTTTAATAGATTGTTAGGGGCAGGAAGGGACCTTGCAGATCATTGGGTCCAGCTTCCCCACCCTAGGCAGGAAGACAACTGGTGTTAGGTGACCCCAGTGAGATAACTGTCTAGTCTTCTCTTGAAAACCTCCAGGGCAGGTGACTGCACCACCTGTGGAGGGAGTTTGTTCCACAGTCTGGACACCCTGGCTATGAAGGAGTTTTCCCTGGTATTAAGCCTGAAGCGGCTTTCCAGGAGTTTGTATCCATTGGTCCTGCTCTTCCCCAGGGTGCCCTTGTGAACAGTTATTCACTGAGCTCCTGATACACTCCTCTGATATAGCAGTAAGTTGCTATCAAGTCCCCTCTCAGCCTTCTCTTCTTTAGGCTAAAGAGGCCCAGGTCCCTCAGCCTTTCCTTGTATAGCTTGCTTTGCAAGTCCCTGATCATATGGGTGGCTCTTTTCTGGACCCTCTCAAGTTTTTTCATGTACTTATTGAAGTGCGGCACCCAGAACTGGACACACTACTCCAACTGGGGTCGCACCAGTGCTGGCTACAGCAGGAGTATCACTTCCTTAGTTTTACACAAGATGCATTGGTTGATGCATACCAGCATGTTATTTGCTCCGCTGACCACTGTCTGGCACTGACAGGTCATATTCATACGATGGTCAATCATTACCCCTGGTCCCTTTTGGCCGTGGTGCAAGTCAAGCTGTCACCACCGAGCCTGTATGTATGTTGAGGGTTGTTTGCCCTCAGATGGAGCACCTAACACTTGGAAGTGTTAAACTTCATCTGGTTTCAGTCTGCCCAACTCTCAAGCCTGTCTAGGTCCTCCTGTATCTGCAGCCTATCTTCTGACATGACCACACTGCCCCATAACTTGGTGTTGTCCGTGAACTTGACTGGAGAGCTTTTCATTCCCCCATCCAAATAATTGATAAAGATGTTGAAAAGCACCAGTCCAAGCACAGACCCCTGGGGGAGACCACTGGCCACTTTGCAGCAGGACAACACAAACCCATTCATGAAAACTCTCTGGGTCCTACCCTGCTCAGCATCCACAGTTTGGAAAGGTCTGGTATTTTTCCCATGCTTCAACTTCTGTGTTTCTGTTTTTGTGCATATGCATATTTTTGTTTATTTCCTCAATAATCATGTATATAGTGTTTATATGGATGGTTTTACTGGTGGATATAGTGAAAAAGAAGTTGGTAGTAATCTAGAAGTGGTTCCAGATTGTTGGCATCTTAAGCCAAAAAAAGCAATCCAAAGTAACCCCACTCAAACAGCTACAAAACTGCTTAGGTAACTAGATTCATTAGGCATCTTCATTTTGGCTAGAAATGATTGTTAGGTGCTGAGACCTAAGCTGTTGTGTACACTCAGAAGCAACCCAGGTTAGCCATCTAGGTACCTAACTCCCATCTAACATCCTTTGTAATCATAATCTGTGTGGAAGGAGGCTGGCATATATCTAAGTCCCCGAGTCTTTAGTTAGTGACAGAGCATAAAGCAAGCTTAGCAACTGTTTCACACCAGCTTCATTACAGTTCACACCAGCTTCAGTTCATTACAAAAATAGTCATGGTGGTGGCATCAGCAGCCTCTTCACTTAGTGCCCTGGAAGTGGGAGGCCTGGGTTATTGGCCCACCTCTGCCTCAGGAGACTTAAATCCACATCTTTCACTTCCTAGAAGAGTTCCCTAACCAGTAGATAGTTTCATAGTTGGTAGGGTCAGAAGGACCTGAGCAGATCATCAAGTCCGACCCCCTGCCATGGCAGGAAAGAGTATTGGGGTCAAATGACCCCAGCAAGGTGTTCATCCAGCCTCCTCTTAAAGACCCCCAGGGTAGGAGCCTGCGCCACTTCTCTTGGAAGTTGGTTCCAGATCCTAGCCACCCTGACCGTGAAGTAGCGCCTCCTGATGTCTAGCCTGAATCTACCCTCTGTCAGCTTGTGACCGTTATTTCTAGTCACTCCTGGTAGTGCTTGGGGGAGCAGGGACTCCCCCAGTGCCTGCTGGTCCCCTCTGACTAGTTTGTAACAGGCCACTAGATCCCCCCTCAGCCTTCTCTCGTGGAGGCTGAACAGGTTCAGGTCCCATAGCCTCTCCTCATATGGCCTGCCCTGCTGCCCCCTGATTATGTAGGTGGCCCTCCTCTGGACCCTCTCCATGTTGTCCACATCCCTCTTGAAGTGCGGTGCCCAGAGCTGGACACAGTACTCCAGCTTTGGCCTGACCAGTGTTGCGTAGAGGGGGAGGATCACCTCTTTGGACCTGCTTGAGATGCATCTGTGGATGCATGACAAGGTGTGGTTGGCCTTCCTGACCGCACTGTTGGCCCATGTTCATCCTGGCATCAATAATGACTCCAAGATCCTTTTCTGCCTCTTCACTGACAAGAAGGGAATTCCCCAGCCTGTAGGTATGCTGCTGGTTCTTCCTCCCCAGGTGCATCACCCTGCACTTGTGAGTGTTGAAACCCATCCTGTTCTCATCTGCCCACCCTGTAACCTGTCTAGATCTGATTGCAGCCTATTCCTCCCTTCTAGCATGCCCACATCCCCCCACATCTTAGTGTCATCAGCAAATTTGAACAGGGTGCTTTTTACCCCCTCATCCAAATCACTGATGAAGATGTTGAACAGTGTGGGCCCGAGGACTGAGCCCTGGGGGACCCCACTGCCCACATCTCTGCAGGCTGAAAATGACCCATCCACCACCACTCTCTAGGTGCGGTCTTCCAGCCAGTTAGCGACCCATTTGACTGTGTAGGTGTCGACACCACAGTCTCCCAGTTTTTTAATGAGAACGGGGTGAGAGACAGTGTCGAAGGCCTTCTGAAAGTCCAGAAAGACTATGTCCACTGCTACCCCTGCATCTAAGGATTTTGTGACCTGGTTGTGGAAGGCCATCAGGTTGGTCTGACAGGACCTGCCTCTGATGTGTTGCTTGTCCCTAAGCATAATCTCCCCTGCTGGCTCCTTGTGGATGTGTGCCAGGATAATTGTCTCAAAAAGCTTACTCGGGATCGAGGTAAGACTAACTGGCCTATAGTTTCCCGGGTCCTCCTTCTTCCCCTTTTTGAAGATGGGAACCATGTTGGCCCTCTTCCAGTCCTCTGGCACCACACCAGAGCCCCACGAGTGCTCATAAAGCTGTGCCAGGGGTCCCGCAATAACCTCAGCTAATTCCCTCAGCACTCAGGGGTGGAGATCGTCCAGACCAGCTGATTTAAATACATCTGGTCCCTCCAGAAGTTCCCTGACTAGATCCTCACTGACCCTTGGCTTAGGTGTGCCTCCCCTGGGCCCTGGGGGGGACCCAGTGCGGGGGCTGATCTGGTCCCTGCTCAGGAAAATGGAGGCAAAGAAATTGTTAAATAGGTTTGCTTTGTCGTCTGGTGTGATGACCAGATTTCCTAGGGTGTCTTGCAGGGGCCTCACGTTACCTGGTACCTTCTTTTTGCCCCCTATGTATTTAAAAAAGGACTCCAGATTATGAAGTAGAGGTGTATAGACACCCTTGCTGATGAAACTGAGGCACTGGGCCATCAAGAGTGCAAGATTCTTGGGATGAGAGGGGAAAGCAAGCAAAAGGGAGTGTGACTCTGTGGCCCAGTGGTTAAGGAATCCAGCTTGGGAAATTTTGGGTTCAGATGCCTGCTGCTAGGTTTACAATATTTATACATTTTTTCATTAGAAAGTTATTGGCTGAAAAACAGAAGTAACCTGTCAGAAATCAAGAACTCCCCACTCCCATGGGAGCATCTTCTTCACAGGGCCATAGACTCTCACTATCTCTGACTTGCTGTCCTTCTGGCCCCATGAATGCTGCACCCTTGGCTCCTGACAGCCCGGCTTCAAGTAGCGGGTGGGGGGAATGCACCTCCTCAGAATAACGTGGCCCGGTGCTAGGGGTACTTCCCTCTAAATTTGGCAGTGGTGTCTTGATTAGGAAATAACTATTTGGCTATTGGGCAGAAGATGGGCAGCGCCACCTGGTGTGGTCAGAACTGAGGAAGAATTTCTGCACTACTGAATTTGCTTCTGCTGTCAGGCAGGCACCCCTGCTTTGGCCACTATGGATTTGTACAGACAGCACTGAGAACTCTGAGGGGGAGTAGGAGTTCAGACATGCTCTCCTGCCTGGCAAGTCCTATTTATTCACCTCCTTACACAGCACCTGATACTCTGTATTGCCATTGGATAGTATGTAGGCCTCCTCACTCACTGTCCAGGAAGCCTAGGCAGGCACCTTACCCCACTGATTTGGATCAGTCTTCTAGGTCAACACAACTACATTTGTAATGTCCTGTGGGGAGGCTCTACAAGGTCAATTTGGATCTAGCCCCTGGGGACTTGGTCCAAAATTTAAACTTTAGTCAAGTGTCTTTCCGACCTACAGATACTTTATTTATTACTGGGAGGATCTTTGAAAGTAGAGTGAAGAGCATCTGTACAGGTCCCAGATTTTTAGCTTTAAAATATACTTTTCCATGCGTGCAAGAAATGCCTTCTTCCAGGTAAAACACTTCTGCAGATATTTAGGAGTTCAAGAGAGAGTGGGTCTATTATTGCTGGAAGTTCTGGTGGATTATGTCTGGACGTGAACATGTTCATGCCCCTGGGAGTCATCACAGCTATGCTGAGGCCTGTACTGGTTATGCCCCTAAGCATAATCTCCCCTGCTGGCCCCTCGTGGATATGCGCCAGAATAATTCTCTCAAAGAGAGACATGAATGACATTTCCTGGGTGATCAGAGAGTCATAGGAAAGTAGGGCTGAAAGTTGATGTTTCTCTATTGTTCTTGGCAGTCCCTTGATATGAGGATGAGAGACTTCCAATACCTGTTTCTCAATACCTTATAGGATACTTTGTTGTGGGAAATTTTTGCACTTTTGTGTTCAGATAATAGGGCCCACAAAATGGTTTACAGACATATTTGTGCAAATGGTCTGTGCGACGATAACTGTAATGTGGAAGACAAGTTAGATCCACACTTTTCAGGTTAACCAGAGTAGACTAACCAAAGTAGATTGTTGTATGTAGCACAAGCTTTTGTGAAGTGAAGCTAGGAAAGGAGGTAAGAATTCCTTGTCAAAAGTAGATATGCCTTTTTAATTACTACATGGGTTTTTGAAAGTCAGAGGATACCGGGGCTGGGATGAGTTTGTTCTGTGATAAGGGAAATATTACTCTCCAAACTAGGAACAGGGTAGAAGAAAGCAGTTTTATATGGGGATGACCTAAAATCAGAACTGGCTCAGACAGAGGGCAAAACCCCTCATAGGAAGAAAGCAGCTGAGTGTTGCACCTAAAACAAGAAGCTTGGAAGCAGGGAGATAACCCCTTGCCTGCACACAAGCACAGGATCCAGGTGAGATTCTGGCACACAAGCAAGCAGCCTCAACAGGTAAGATCTGGTGCCATGAGGAAAGGACCTACCAAGCAGTCATGTTCAGCATACAGAGGAAGCTGGCAAAGAGAAAGAAAAACCCAGGGATAGCAATGGAAACCAGAGAAGGGTAGCTAATACATTGCCTAGGAGCTGTTTAGGAATCACAGGACATGTCTACATGTCGACCTATGGCGACATGGCAATGCGCTATGCCATACAGTGCACTATGGTGACATAGCAATCATGCCAAAAGGAAGTACTAAAGCACAGCAATGTGTAGATGCTCCCACACAGAAATAAAGAACCTGGAGGATGCTATCTAAAACATCTATGATGCATTAGGAAGAATGCTTGGAACTTAATTATAGGAATAACTAGGGCATAAATGTTCAAGCTTAGATGCATACAACAGACCTGCAGCTTGGTCTCTGTGGGATTGGAAAACGAAGTTACATTCAGAGGAAGGTGAGGCTGACAAAAACGGTCCAAGGTAACAGTGTCCTTCTAAGTGTATACACAGCACTCCAAAATATCATTTTAGAATATGATTAACATTCAAAGGAGGGCCATACACATGATTAGAGGTCAGGAGACCAAGACATATGAGGAGAGGCTGAGGGACTTGGGATTGTTCAGCCTGGAAAAGAGAAGACTCAGGGGGACTTGGTGGCTGCCTATAAATATATTAGGGGCATACATCAGGGTTTGGGGGATCATCTAGTTATTCACCAAGCTCCCCAGGGGAGGATAAGAAATAATGGGCACAAACTAATTGAAGATTGCTTCAGGCTAGACATAAGAAAAATTCACAAGCCTGCACCAAGGGTTTGGAACAGGCAGAGGTGGCACAGCCATCAACCCTGACAATCTTCAAAAAACGTCTTGCAGCCCATCTTGCTGGGGTTATCTGACCCCAGCAGTCTTTCCTACCCAAGTGCAGGGGGGGATGGACCCAGTGATCTGGAAGGTCCCTTCCAGCCCCTAACAACCATGAAACTATGAAAATGGTGACCAAGCAGTTTACCTTTGCTGAGAAGTTTGTGAAGTATTGTGGGTGTTTTTCCAGTGCATTAGAAATATTTGCAATAATTAAAAGAAAATCTGATAAACTGGATGTCATAAATATGGTTACTCTTCCATATTTAATTTATATGTAGCATTGTGTCTCAAAAGAAATATTTAAACTGCATGAAAACTTACCTCCCTATAGCATAGGAAAAAAAGGGTGGAATGAATTTACTAGGGTGTACAAATGAGTGAGGTGCTAACTTCCATGGGTTTCTAGTGTAAGCTAGGAACCCAACTTTTTTTAAGTACTCCTCAAAGATCTCAGCCAACATTATTTAAACAGAATTTATAAAGTGCATCTGGCAAATGCTAATTCCCTCTTGCCTCATCTGTATGTTGCAGCACTGCTCAAGCCACATGCCTTGCTGATCAGCCTACATCAGTGAATGAATACAAATATCCTGAAAAGCTGCCAGGAGAGTTGTATGATGCCAACACACAGTGCAAATGGCAGTTTGGGGAGAAGGCCAAGCTGTGTATGCTGGATTTTAAAAAGGCAAGTGATTGTTATGAAATGTTTTGTACTACATTCACCCAGAGTTTTACCTCCTCTGCAAATATTTTTTCACTGTGTGATTCTGTCTTAAAGTTTGCTTTTTAAACTATTTGCTGCAAAAGAAAGTACAGGGAAGAGAAGGATGAACTCGCCATGTGTCAAGAACTTGTTAAAATGAAAAACAGCAACAAAGCAAAATTGTTCCCTTGTTTAAGGAATCAGTAGACAAGGTTAAGGCAAGAGACTGATTTGTTAAATAAGGAATGTCTATTGGCAGTACATGAAGGCAAAATGCATTAGAGAGGGTATTATAGAAGGCTTCCATACAGCTCAAGCAATGCATGCAGAAAAAGTACAGTCTAGTAAGGTACATGATATAGTCATTGAAAAAGAGTAGCACAAATGTGTTTATAATTAGTCCAGCTGTTTTCCCTAAGCCACCATAAGTCTTGTAACAATGGGAGGCTATGTTTCAAATTTGTTCTCATTCTTTTGAGACTCATCTATATATCAACATACTGTAGATAAATTAAACAGAGAGTTCCCAACTGTTGACAGCTCACAATCTAATTAAGACAAAACATAGCAAGGGCTAACAACAAGCAAAGGGAAAAGTGTGGAGGGAAGATATGGGAAAGAGGAAATTGAAAAAGATGCTCAGCAGTTTAGATTTCATCATTTCAGGGAAAGAGCCAAATGAAAATGAGAACCTTTGGAAAGCGGGGTTCCTCCTCCAGCATAAACAAGGTATGATTTGTAGAACTAGATGAAGTTGACTGGCTTCTAGCTATACAGCAGCATATAACAATAGTACTGTGGAGCTAGAAAAAAATCAAAATAGAGATGAAGTGAACAAAAAGTTAATAAAAAAGATAGCTGGGTCATCCTTCTCCTTGCTGCTGTTTTGACTCACACTCTTATCCCGCCCTTAAGACCATCATAAAATTAGATACATCAATGGATTTTCAGGGACTTGAACCTCATGGAATAGAATCACTCTTAGGTGCCGATGGTGCCTGTAGAAGTGTGGGCAGGCTTCTCCGACATGCTGTAATTACTGGCTTGTGAATAATGTACATTAGAGCAAACTTGATGAATCAAGTCTGCTGGGGCATGCTAATTAGCACACTTCTAGCAGCCTCCACATTTTGTGTATCAGTATCCCCATGCTTCAAAATGGTGACAGGAGTGCTTTAGTTAAAGCACCCCCGCTGCTATTTAGAATCGCAGGGATGCTGATAAATGAGACACTACGGGTGCTTTAATTAAAGCTGTCTTGTAGCCATTCTAATTAAAGAGCCTCTCCCACCACCACCACCCTTAGATCACATGTTAAAATACCCTTAATTTCCACTTAGACACCCAGCAGGTGGAATTCTAATCCAAAAAGTTTTACTGAAATCCTTTACTTTCATAGCAATTATTGTTGTATAATGTACCATGGAAATATCCTCAAGTATGCAAGAATGAATATATTCCACAAACAAGAGCTTATAATGTTTAACCATATGCTGATTGGAAACACCACATTTTGAGTTTTCCTAAAATTTACCTTGAAAATAAAATACTTCCCTTCTTAGAAAGTTATCCTCCTTTCCACACAAGATACTAGAATAAAATGTAGCCCAGCCTTCCCAGAAAGGGGAACCCAGAGCACACATATAGGAAACAGGGTTTATCTGTGATATCAGGTATGCACATACCATTCTATGACTTAGTTTTTGTCTTCTGCTTTTGTAGGCAAACATTTATATTCTGGAACTGCACTGTTGGCAGAAACATTTTCTCTGCCTTGGTAACCAGCTCCTCAGAGACAAGAGATGTAATCTTTGTTTTCCCTAGCCAGAATTATCATTTGTAATATAAATTTCCTATGGAATGGAAATGTGATACTTTTTTAACTCTAGTAATTTGCAGCTTGTTCCTGTTCTGTATGCAAGGCTGCAAATGTTATGTTTCTGTAAACTGGGAAAGAAGGTACATTTTAAAGTGACTTCTGGAATAGTGACTTTATAGTGCAAAGCTGACCTCACCTTTATGAACCAGCTATAAATCTCCAAATAAGCGTATAAAAGCTAGGCACTGCTTCTCACCTCCTTTGGAAAGAGCAAGAGGATTATTTCTCTCAGCATGTCATTGGGAGATAGAGCTGCACTTCTGCGTGTGTTAAGCCAAAATAGTAGGCAACTCCTGAATGTTAAAAGATGAAAATAACAGGCAGAGAGATAAAAGGGTAAGTGGGTACTGGAGGGCATCTTTACACATGCTTGGGGGGGGGTAAGGGGGTGCACTTTATTTAGATTGGCTCTTGGAAACTGCTCTAATTAAAGTGCCCACAGTGTCTTGTGTATTCGGTGTCCTGTGTTTCAAAATGGCAATGGGGATGGTTTCACTAGAACTCAATGAGTTTTAATTGAAGTGCCCCTGCTGCCATTTTGAAACTTAGAGAGGCTGAATATATATGATGCTGAGCCTGCTGAAGCAGACTCAGTTAATCAAGTCTGCTCCAACACGTGCTAATTAGCACACGTTGGAGCAGGTGTTGGGCATATGTATAGGTGCCCAGAGTGCCTTCTCTTTCTTTCCAAAGTCATCAACGCCATGCTTTGTGTGAAGCTTTCATTTCCTAAGTCAAAGGAGCTGGATGGATATTCTTGGTGGGATGAGGCACCGCTCTTGGAAAGGCTGGATTGACAAGAGTACAACACTGCAGGGAATCTCTGTTTGGTAACATTGTTGAGGAGCAAAGGCTGCTGATTGCATCCCTTTACAGTGGCTTCAAATTTGAGATCTCCACATGTGCATGCCCTGCTGTAACTAATAGATGCTGCAGTTGAGGTTGCAGCTTCACTTTTATTATAGTTTCTTGTGCTACATTATTCACAACCCTCTCAAATTTCACCTTGTACGAAGTTGTTGGGTTTTTTTGGTCTCACCTGTAAGGCTAGGCAAATTTGCACTAACTTTTGCTGCTTTGTCTAAGTGCCCTAAATTAGTTCATGAACAAACAACTCATGTTGGCCCTGGCGGGGGAGGGAGAGGGAGGTGGGTGCAGGGCACAGAGGTGGCCTGCCAGTGGCCAAGGCCAGCAGATGGGGGGTGCTCACAGCAGGGTGCTAGCGAATTCTGCAGCCAGCCACCTCTGATTGGCCAATGTGTGTCCCCCACAATCTGCTCAGCCTCACAAGCAGGAGACAGAGGCTTTTCTGGATCCTATCTGTGACAGCCTGGAGTAGATGAACTCCAGCCAAGACTAGCACATTGGCCTGCGAGGGGCACCTGGGATGTCAAAGGACAGTGAACTAAGGTGATTTGCTATGGGATCTGGGACAGAAGTTCAATAAACTACTGCAATGTAAACTGATTAAGTCTAATGCTACATCCATCTAGGTCTATCTTAGACTGGGTTCTGCCTTTTTGAAACCAATCTGATGATCACTGGATTTCTGTTCTGTTACAGGTTTAGACCGGTTTCTGATCACTTATACCAGTTTATGTGCAATGTCTGTACCTAGCCTATGTTGAATTTTGGGAGACTTTTAGGATACACTTTTAGAAACTATTGAATTAATCAAGAGGAGTTTTGGTGGGATTTTTTATTTGTTTGTTTTTGTTTTTAAGCACTGAAGCTAAACTCTTCAGCTTAAAAAGAAATCAAACTCTTTCTCCTTAATATATGAACATTACTTC
The DNA here is from genome assembly GCF_052110815.1 of Crocodylus siamensis. NCBI lineage: Eukaryota > Metazoa > Chordata > Crocodylia > Crocodylidae > Crocodylus > Crocodylus siamensis. The sequence goes on along the minus strand of NC_143397.1, from coordinate 127,729,882 downwards.
CTGCAAACATTGGAAAGCTGTATTGACAAAGGTTGTGATCTGCTGTGTATACATGGGAAGACATCTGCAGGTGAAAGGAGTCCTGCTGAATTTACTGGGGCTTAGGGAAGGCACCTGTGTTTGCACAGAGCAGCCTCTAGCCTATGGCCCTTTATCTGTGTTAAGAGCTTCTGTGGGACAAGTGAAAACAAGAGTGTGTTTCTGCTTTTTCCCTTGGAAATCAGATTTGTTTTGGAAATTTACACATGTAGACACACCCACAGATGTGAATTTATGTCGGCTTAAGTTTACTGTGCAGTAAACAGGAATAGGCCAGTGAGTTGCCATATTTACTGTGCAGTATGAGTGTGCATGTGTAGATGCGCTTCCACACTGCACAGTAATTTTGGTTACTGCGCAGTAAATGTACACATGTAGGCGGGCACTGTATGTGTTAATTTGGCTTTCTTAACTTCCAAGGCAGTTGAATTCAATGCAGAAGTAAACATTTTTCTTTTCCTAGGAGAGAAAACATAATCCATCTTTATCTAACTCAAGGCCTCGCTGCTTCTATTTTAGTGTATTACTAGTGCTTAGTGCCAAAGTCTCATGATACCAGCTTGCTTTAGTCACAACCAAGATCATGTGTGTGGAAGGCAGTGCTCAGTCTCATTTGGTTTAAAAGATTTGCACTTAAGTTTTAGACCGCTTTGTGTTTTTAGTTGATAAACATATTTTATGCAGTTGCAAAATAATTTTACAAAAATATTTACAATTATATTCTATATCTACAATGATATTTATAATAATTATGCCATTATTAGAAATCAGTTTGTTGGCTCTGTGGGGTATGAAGCCTTTTCTGTTTGCAACCTGTTTTGCATATAAACTAAAATTACCGTTATTTCTCTTCATGATTTTCTTCAAACACAACAAGATAAGAAGTTCTGCAAGTTTCTCAGTGTATACCAGCACTAGAATAATCTACAGAATTTTAGAATCTATGTGAAGAGCAGAGCAACCGTCAGTAAATACAGGCTTTTCTTGTAGATTGAACTCTTTAGTAGCTGCAAAAACCTGTTGGTGAGTGTAAATGTAGGCTTTGACAACCTTCTTCCATGGGTAAATATTCAACCCCTACAAGCACTCTGGCATACTTATCTAGTACTTATCCTGCTTTGTCAACACTTTCTAATGGCCTGACCCCAAAGATTAGAATGTGAACTGCCAGAACTGTATTGAAATTTGATCAACCAAGTTGTACGGATGCTGTTGCAAAACTGCACTTCATAGCCCTAAACCTCTTCAATGTAGATCTGACCCTTCCTTCTCAAATACATACCTGCACAGTTCCAAATTACTACATTAATTGCACGTTACCATGAAATACTCTAAAAAGCATCTATTTATCTCCTGTACTATTTCCTTGCTAGAAGTACATTATATTATAAAGAGAGATTTCATAGTTTTCATAGATATTAGGGCTGGAAGGGACCTCTGAAGATCATCGAGTCCAGCTCCCTGCCCAAAGGGCAGGAAGTCAGCTGGGGTCATAGGATCCCAGCAAGATAAGCATCCAATTTACTCTTGAAGGTGTTCAACATAGGTGCTTGAACCACCTCCGATGGCAGGCTGTTCCAGACCTTGGGGGCTCGGACAGTAAAGAAATTCTTCCTTATGTCCAGATTGAAATGGTCTTGTAGTAGTTTATAACTGTTCGACCTAGTCATCCCTTGGGGCACGCTGGTGAACAAACGTTCCCTCAGATACTGGTGGTCACCCCCGATAAACTTATAGGTGGCCATCAGATCACCCCCGAGTCTGTGCTTTTCTAGGCTAAAGAGCCCCATGGCTCTCAGCCTGTCGTCATACGGTCTGTTTTCCTGACCTCTGATCATGTGCATGGCTCTTCTCTGGACTCTCTCAAGCTTCTCCACATCCTTTTTAAATTGTGGAGCCCAAAACTGGATGCAGTACTCCAGCTGTGGCCTCACCAAGGCCGAGTACAAGGGGAGAATGACGTCCCGGGATTTGCTTGAGAAGCATCTATGGATGCAAGCCAGCATTTTGGCCGCTTTACTAGCCGCAGCATCACATTGAAGGCTCATGTTCATTTGTGGTCAATGATGACCCCCAAGTCTCTTTCTTCTGTAGTGCTAGCTAGTAGGCTAGCCATTGCTAGCCATTGCTGAGCCTATAAGGATGATGCAGGTTTTTCTTCCCAAGGCGGAGAACTTTGCATTTTTCAGTGTTAAACACCATCATGTTCTCATCCACCCATTTGCTGAGCCTGTCCAGGTCAGCCTGGATCACCCTCCTGTCTTCTGGCGTGGATGCTTTGCCCCAAAGTTTGGTGTCATCGGTGAACTTGGCCAGTCTGCTTCTGATTCCAATGTCCATTCCATTCCATTAATGAAGATGTTGAACAATATGGGTCCAAGGACAGAGCTTTGGGGAACTGGTCACAGGGCACCATGATGAGTGACCTCCATCAATTACTACCCTCTAGGTCCAACCATGGAGCCAATTTCTCAGCCAGCAGATCATGGTGGACCCAAGGCCACAATTGGCCAGTTTTGCCAAGAGGTGATTATGGGACACCAGATCAAAGGCTTTTTTGAAGTTAAGATATATGACATCCATCTCTTCTCCCTTGTCCAGGTGATAGGTCACCTGGTCATAGAAAGAAATGAGATTGGTCAAGCAAGACCTACCCGCAACAAACCTGTGCTGGCTATACCTCAGGATGTTGGCGTCGGCCAGTCCAATAAGGATGGCCTCTTTAATAAATTTTTCTAAGATCTTCTCCGGGATAGAAGTCACACTGATGGGCCTATAGTTTGCTGGATCCTCTTTCCTCCCTTTCTTGAAGATTGGCACCACATTGGCCTTCTTCCAGTCTTTGGCACTACACCAGAGTGCCAGGAGTTTTCAAAGATCTGTGCCAGGGGCTGGGCTATGACGCTCGCCAGCTCCTTGAGTACCCTGGGGTGTAGATTGTCAGAGCCGGCTGCTTGAAGGTATCCAGCCCCTCAAGGTGTTCCTTCACAAGGTCAGCATTGATGGAGGGCAGGGGATCTCCCTCACGCAGACCTTCCTGTCCCATAGTGGGCCTGGGCTTTCCATGGGACTGATGAAAGACTGATGCAAAGTACCCATTTAGTAGGTTGGCTTTTTCCTGGGCGTCAGTTGTCTGTTGTCCCATCTGGTTCAGCAGGGGTCCAATGTTGCCCTTGCTTTTCCACTGGTTCCTCACATATCTGAAAAAGGACTTTTTATTGTCCTTGATGCTCAAAGTTAGTTGGAGTTCAGTTGCAGCCTTGGCTTTCCTGGTTCACTTCTTGCAGGACCGTACCAGTGCAGAATAATCCTCCTTCGAGGTGAATCTCATCGTCCATCCTTTGTAGGCCTTTCTTTTTAGCCTCAGGATGTCTGCTAGATCCCTGGAGAGCCAGGGGGCCTGCTGTGCCCTCTTGCTGCTTTTCCTCCGAGATGGAATGGAATTAGCTTGTGCATTGAGGATCACTTCCTTGAGGAGCAACCGCTCTTCCTGAAATCCCCTCCCCCTGGGGTCGTGGTCCCTTAGAGCCTCACTGACAAGCCTCCTGAGCTTGCCAAAGTTGGCTTTCTTGAAGTCAAGGACTTCCGTGTTGCTGACTGACTTGCCAGCTTTATGGTGGATGGTGAAGGTGATCAGCTCGTGGTTGCTGTCACCCAGCTTCCCATTGATCACTAGGTCACCAATTAGGTCATCCCCAGTAGTCAGTGCCAGGTCGAGCAGTGCTTTACCTCTCGTTGGCCCGTAGACTTCTTGAGTCAGGTAGAGGTCATCCATGCATGAGATGGATGACCACTTTATGACCACTCGGATTTTGCTGAGTGATCTTCCCATGAGATGTCTGGGTAATTGAAGTCACCCATGACAACCATGATCCTAGAGCATGCGGCCTCAGCCAGTTCCTGGGCAAATTCCTTGTTAAGCTCCTGACTTTGGGTGGGAGGTCTGCAGTAGACTCCCACTGTTGTGTCCCCTGTGCCATGTTCCCCATGGATTTTAACCCAGAGGGTCTCCAGTCATCCACCCTGGTCACCAACATCAGGTTGCAGGTGAGATCAGAGGGTGAATAGTAAGATTGCTAAACTACCACAGTGCATATTCAGTTAACATTTAATTTGTTTCACATGTGCTTGACTTTACTCACTATGTTTTTATTTACATATCTCAGTACAATACTTCAGGTTTGTTTGATTGTATATGTGGTAGTCATTGTTTTATCTTGTATTTAGTTTGCCTCTGGTTCTCTCCCAAACCTAAGGAAGCACATGCTGTATATGAAAGCTTGTATATGACCTTTCCCAAGAATATGGTGGGTTTAGTAAAAGATATTGCCATCCCTTGCCTCCCTCGCTTCCAGGGTAAACTAATGATATTGTCACTTACCCACTCCTTGAGGTCCATTTTCAGTTTGTAATTTGAGATGTCTGCCATTTATCTACTTGCAAAGCTGTTAGAGCTTAGAATACTTGCAAGGCTGTTAGAGCTGTTATTAGAGCATTATACTTGAGCTGTGTCCTTTGCATTGCATGAAGTTAAACTGTCCTCAGAGATAAATGAGGAATTTTGGAGTTAAAGTATCTTCATGATTCAAGAAATCATAAGAAGCATACATGCAAGTTCTTTTTTAGACTTTGGTTTCAGAAATGTTGTCATCAGCCATAGCATGTCTTTGCTTCTGTTGTGTTTCATTGAATTCCTTCTATCTACAGGAGTGGACGTGTGAACCTGGGTATGCTAGTTAAATAGTTAAACTCTCACTTGCTCAACTAGTTACATCTCAAGTTAGACAAAGTTCCTAAATATCACCCTGGGGAACATTTTGGGCAATTCTTTGTTTCTCTAGAAACCTTCATCAGAATTCAGCAATACTTAAGAATGAGTTATGGAAGTTAAATAACTCATAATTAACTAATATGAAATTCCCTGAAGAGCAACAATGTTTTCTTCAAAGAGCAGTGTAGTTCAAATGTGCTTCAGAAGAAAACTGACTTGAAATAAATGGATTAAATAAAAACATATCTTCTGTAGAAAAGCCTAATGCAGAGGAGCTGGTTCCAGCGTTGGTGTAAAATACTAACGTCTACTGTTCTGAGAGTGTGCCTGCCTGCCTTGCTGTATTTCTTGGGTGTGAGAGAGTATAAAAGCCTGATGCCACTCACATCTTTTATTTTCTGTTAGCTGATTGTCTACAAAATTGGATGTTTTGTAGGAGTTATCTGAACAAAATATAACTGGAGATATCATTAGCCAGTTGTTTTTATTTTTGTTGCTTGTGTTGCTTGTCGATGGGCATGTCTATACCCACTGACCCATGTGGCAACATTGTTACTGTGCCGTACCTGTGACTCATGGGAAGATTTCCCCACTACATGGTTGTAGCAGCATGCTATCAGCAGGGAGCGCACAGGTATGGCAATGTAGCCGGCAATCACACGTAGACCCATGTGATTGCTATATTGCCATAGTGCACCATATGGTGACATAGCACATTGTGTAGATGCTCCCACTGAGCCATAACTGACTGACAGAGAGGCAAGACTTAACGTTGCGGGTTTTTATGTGGGGATTCCTATAAGGCATTTTCTGGTCCCATTCTGCCATCCCAAGAACTTAATGCTTTTAAGTAATCTATAAAACTCATTTTTTGTTTCTTTTCTTAGAAACACTATAATTTTCCTTTAAATAAAGTATTTTCTTAACATTTGGACACACTATAGCATATAGCTTTGGGTGTTCTTAATTTCTTTTAGTCTGTTAAGAGGACTGCACCCCTCCCCCCTTCAGTCCCCCTCCTGGTTCTCCTGTTGGTTTGTTAAAACACTATCAGAAAAAGAGAAAGTGATAGTAGTAGATTAATGACCATTGAAGGAACTGGTGCAGCAGCTCCAGATGCCCACTTACAGGGGACACCAGGGCATCAACCTCTGCAGTAGGCCCATCCCTATCCCCATATCTTTGTTTTGGAGTAAAATTTGCCAAATCCTGGTGCTACTTTTAGAGTGGCTATGAAAGGGTTAACATCGGACTGTATTCCCTCCTGCTTGCTGGTAGAGAGAAAAGTTATTAGCAGTAAAGTAAATTAGTCTACTGCACCTTAATTGCTGCGTACATGTATACAGTTATGTTTTCTTACTCAGCATATTAATCTGCATCTTGTAGATGTGCCCTGTGGGGTCTGCCTGCAGAGCTGCTACCTCTGTGTGGGTGCTAGCGAGAAGTGACACTGCCACCTACAGTGTATCATCAGATGCCATTGTTGGCAGTCCTTTGATTCAAGGATGATCTTTACTACTGTGCATTGGTGGTTCTTGAGATGTAAAAAAATCTAAATGTTTTCATCCTTTTTCACCAAGTTAATGTTATAACTACTAATTACAACATTTTTGGGGTAAAAATGGGATTTTCATGTTGAATGTCTCAGTGCAATATATATATGGAATATATATATTATAGAAGAAAACTGACTTGTAATGTATATATTCCATATATATATTATAGAAGAAAACTATAATATATATATTACAAAGGTAATAGATATATTACCTTTGTGCCTGTTTATAATAGATTTATAAAATCTGCCAAATGGTGATGTTAAATGTAACAAAATGAAGGCAGCATGTATGTCTCTCTAATATACTTAGCTATTTAAACTTTTCACCAGCCCGCTGTTTCCATTTGCCCCTATCTCTGAATTAGGAATAAAAGGTGGCAGTCTTTGAGAATGTGTCACACACTGCACTCTGGTCTCCTCTTGGCAATCTGTAGTGCGATACATTATAGTGCTCTCAGCCACAGTCTCTGAACAAGTGATCCAGTCATTTGGCAGCTACAATGAGGCAATACAGGAGTTGATGGGGTTTTAATTTAATACCTCAATCCATGAATGGACCCAGTGGCAAGGGAGACATTCTTCTACATTGCTTACTTTGGGAACATTTCACAGAGTATCACAGATTATGTAGTTTTCTCTTTACCTAGCCATTTTTGTAAGTATTTCTTTGTGTAGAATAACGTTGTTGTACCTCTTGTGTTTTAAGAATGCTAATGCATTAATGGATTGTATTTGTAATGGCTTTCCTCATCCATGCAGTCTTCTTCTTCCCTTTATATTGTTGAACAGGTTTTGGAATCAATGATTAATATAAATTGTATGCATGTCCAACATACTGGTTTAGCAGAAATCATTGGAGACCACTGTAAGATTCTAATCAGTGTATTCTAATCAGTGTACTGGAATTTCTATTTGAGGAGTTCAAAAATTGAATGTCCTGCTCCCTCCCCCCACTTTTGTGCATATTCATGCTTTATTCATGAAAACAGCCACAGTAGAAGACCAATTCAGTTTAAGTGGGAAATAGAGATAGATATTTAATTTTAAATATGGGCACAAATTGATTTGGAGAATTATTTTTTTAAGGTCCAGGTAATGGGTAAGAAAAATGGTCTTTTGTTCATTTTTTTTTAAACTACCAAATGTTATATTTTTGGGGGTTTTTTTAGCTTTATTTTTTAAGGCCACCTTTGGACATTTTCCATTGCTTATATTGTATTTACATATGTAAAAGTTTTTATGTTTCTCTTCATTAGGACATTTGTAAGGCTTTGTGGTGCCACCGTGTTGGCAGAAAATGTGAAACCAAATTTATGCCAGCTGCTGAAGGCACTATGTGTGGGCACGACATGGTAAGGATGAATCATGTGGACACTTTAGCAAAAGTAATGCTGCTTATTAAAATGTGTGTGTGTCCGTGTGTATGTATGTACTGCATATTAATGACAATATATCTGCAGCCTTCATCTCTCCAAAATATGATTCCCTGACATTTTTTTTAGCTGGAAAGCTATTTATCCCCCTACATATTTTATTTAATACTGTAAACTGTGGGTACCAAAGAGAAGTGCTTGGAAACAACACACCTCTACAGTTCATATTTTGCCAGTGGGAAGGAAGAAATACTCCTTGTCTACCTTCAGACTAGAAACGCAGTACCCAAGGCTCCTCTTGCTGGATGTATACATTTTACCAAGTGGGGCAAATCAGTTTGGACAGTTTATTGTTTTAGTTGTTGTTAATATTATTTAAGACCTCACTAGTCTTTGTGTCTGCAAACTTTACTAGTATTTTTCCCCCCAGAGTGTTAATATTAGCAATGAGCTGAGAACACATCCCTGAATGACCTCATTAGAAACAGCTCCTTTGGATACTGATTTCCCACTTACAATTTTCTTTATTATTTTTTTTGGTGATATATCAGTTCACTTGTTTTTAATTCATTTACTGTGAACTACATTTAATATGGACTATATTTTTTGTGCATAGTTTCTTTTTTTTATCAGAATGTTCTACTAGACTGTCAGATGTCATAACATGGCTAACTACCTTTCTCTGCTTATGTCAAAAGCTCCCTTTATCACCCAAACTCATCAAAAGCTATGACAAATTTGCTTGCTGTGACTTGTTTTATTTTTTATATATTCAGGTATCAGGAACAAATTCTTAATCCAGTTCAATTATACTTATGATTGGGAAGGCATTTACTTTATTTTTCACTGAAAGTGGCTATTGAGATTTATTTCTCAGCATTTTTTAAGTCTTTGCTTCACATAAAATAAAAAACCATCACATTTATTTCCATTTATAAAAATATAAGGAATGTATAAGTTTAATCTATAACAGATTCAGAAATAAAATTTAGATGGATTTTGGCATTTTTATGGATTGCCAAATAGCAATTTTCTGAGCACAGTTAACACATGGCTTTACCTTTCCCCCTGCAAATTGGATTAACAATGGAAAGTTGTTGTTGTTGTTTTTTTTTTTTAACGGAGGGAAAAATATGCCATTATTTCTTTTGATGACACCAATTATTAATGACAGTCTTTTTCAGGTTTTTAATTCCTCCTCTTTTATAATTAAGATTGCTTGAGGCCTACAGGTTTACAATGGATTTATATATCAAACTCTACTGGTTCCATTGGTAGGGGGTGAGTGAATTATTCAATCACAGGCCTTATTTCTGTAAAATCTCATCCATGTGAGTTAATTGTTATTCCCTGTAGATAAGTCTATTTGTGATCAATGAGCTTGTACCTCAAAAAAGAGCATCTTACCCTGAAATTTGGTTTAAGGGTGCTGAAGCAATGTTGGGAGCAATGCAGGGCAAATTAACTTTTTGTAAGTTGTTGCTGTGTTTTTTTTGGAATGCACAGGCCAAGGTTTGGGAACTTAACCAGAGATTACCAGAGCTCATAGGCCGTGGAACGGGGTGAGCCACCTGGGCCGTGGCCTGACCAACTTTTAGCATGTTAATTTAGCTTAATTTAAAAAATAGCTATACAGTTTTAACCGGAATGACAATTGCACATTTGTGGGTTATATAAATTAACATGTTAAAAGTTGGCCGGGCTAAGGCCCGGGTGGCCCACCCCGTTCTGTGGCCTATGCCAGAGCTCTCTCACTTGCTCCACTTGCTTGTGCATTCATTCATTCTTCATAGTTAGAGCACCTTTAGTTCTGCTCAAGTTTTTGTAATAGCCTTTTTACCAAAACCTGGTTGCAGCCTAAGTGGCTCCAAATTTTAAAGGTATCATATACTGAACATTTTTCAAGGTAAATGCAGACAGATAGTATATAAACTCTTAACATCAAAGCCAACATATGCTTTCTGGTTAAATGGATATAATCATGGTTGACAGACAGAAGAGAAGTTGAGTGTTCTTTTCCATGAATAACACACAGAAACAATTAATCTCAAGTACATTACCTTAATGTAAACCAGATGTCATATGGTCAGTTTACTTTTGTGTCTCTGCATTCTCCAGCTTACAACGTATAAAGGTGCTTTGGCCAAAAGATCATTTTCATAATGCAAGAAGATATTAACTGAATTAATCCCTAACCATAACAAAATCTAATGAGAAGAACACATGCAGTTGCTTTGTAATGAAGGAAATTATACATCATATTCTGTGTGAACACTGTTATTAATTGATCTTCTGTAGGTAGGCTGCTTTCCCTCAGAGACCCGTACTTGCTTAATCTGTGAGTAGCCCTGAAGGAATCATTGTAATTGCATACAGGATAAAGAACTATTAAGCTTAGTCAAATCTAACATCCATGTTTTGGAAATTAAAATGAGATAAATATTGGTGAAGAGTCAATTTGTAGGAGATCTTTTTAATGAAGTATTAAGAAGATTTGTAGTTTAAAACAGGAGTACCTGGGCAAAACCTAAGAGTTCTAGAGGTAATATACAGCATTTTTTCAAAGACCCCTATACCAGCAGCGCAGATCCACATATGGCAAGCTAAAAACAGAACTGGTACAAATGGCACATACAGTGTGCCCTGTGAAAGTATGGAATAGAAGTTACCTTCCTCCTCTGCTCCTGGAAGTAGTGTGTGTGACTCAGCCCTAAATTATACCAGGGTAATCCCAAATAAATCAATTGAGTTGCTCTGTACCTAAATTGGACAGATACTAAATGAGTCTCTTGTGGCTTCCAGACCAATGACATTCTCATGGAACTTCTGCCAGAGGAGATGGCTTCAGCACTGGCTTCAACGGAGGTTTATAGCATTAAACAACAGTTGTTTGTATACTGCATAAACCTGTATAATTCACACCCAGAAGTTTAAATATCATTTTGAACTTGAATTTACTGCCTGTCAGGACTTTAAAAAGACACTATCAGAAATCAAATGCGTCAAGGCAGCAAGCACCAGTTATCAAATTCTGAAAAGTTTAATTGAAACTGCTTTAACAGTCTGAGCCATTTAGTGTTTATCAGAAGCACAGAACATCAAAGGGAAGCTAAGCTAAATTTACTGTTCTACATGAGGGTCATTTAAAGATTTTTTTTAGTATACTTTTTCTTGTTGATTTATGTAAGGTTACTTTTACATTATAAAACATGAATTAGCAATGTCCTTAAATTGAATTTTTCACAGTTTAAATATTTAAAGATCAAACATGACGTAAGTAAAGCCAGTTTCTTTTCTTCAAAAGTAAGTCTTTTTTTCAACAATTGAAGTGTTATAAGGTATTTACAAAATAACCTATCATGTAAGGATGACAGAAGTAATGAGACCTGTCTTTCTGTGACTTAAAGATTACTGAACCATTTTGAAGCATGTTGTTTAGGAAATTGTGGGATAAGACCTCAAGTGAAGATTGAGGGACACATAAGTGAAATTTAGGATAAATTGTTTCATCTCCAGGAAAAATTGTGTGACCTTACACTTTCAGAATTCTACTACCTTAGATACTAGAGCTAGGGACATACATTCCACATAGACCAGGGTAAGTGATCAGAAGCTGGTTTAAATCTGTAGCAGAACATAAGTTCAGTGCACATGAACCCATTTCAAAATGGCTGAAACTGGTTTAAAATAAACCTGGTTGAATGTAGTATCAGACCGGTTTATGTAAAGTCAGTCCCAGACCCCTTCCTGGTTTAAGTTAAACCAGAGTCCCCCAGTATCCCCTGGGCTTTGCAGCCCTGGGCTGTGCCCCTCTGCTCCCCAGCCAGAGCTCCAGCAGAGACTGCAGGCACAGCAAGTTCTACTTGGCTTCAGCCTCTCCCCACCCCTCTCTCTGCTTGCTGCTCACAGGTCAAGCAGGGATTCCCCAATCCCTCCCTCCCATCTCCCACAGAATGGACCCCAGCCCTACAGACCCTAGGCATGTGGTATGCTAGCTAATGCCTACAGGTGTGTGCATTTGTGTGTCTCCAATTTCACTGTGACAGGCAGACAGAATAGTGTCCACTTAGGCCTTTTTGGAGATAATGAACAGGTCAACTGGTAACATCCCTCCATTCTTTTCCTTGGAAAGAGCTGTTTAAGAAGAACTAGAACTAATGAGAGAGGCTTTTGTTTTGTTGATGGGCTGATAAATGCTGTGTCATTAGCCCCCTGCTAGCTTCCTCACCTGTCAGGTTTGCAGACAGTATGAAGAACCAGGGAGAGAGAGATTGAAAAGCTCAGTATAATCAACAGATGCATGCACTGCACACACATTCTTTGCCTCAGAGTGCTAGCCCAGGGCTGGGGTCTGGCCAGAGTAGGGGTTTAAACCCTTCCCTAATCAGAGCTTCCTGCAAGGGCCTGGCCACATGACAGCTCCCTCCCCTCCAAGCTCAGCATTGTGGGAGGGAGGAGAGAGCTGCTCTAGCACCCCCTGACTTCTAGCCTGAGCCGCTTCAGGCATATGCCTGCATTTCCTCAGTCCAGAGGGGACATCTGTGCAGTTGCAAACTGATTCAATCTAGGCAGTTTAGACTAACCTGCAAAGATTGAATCAGTTCAGGCTCTGGCCTTTTGAATGTCTGTCCCTAGCCTAGGTGTTGTAGAATGAAAGCATGAAAAAATAGATCTGTATGTACAAGGTACTGAACTGAAAAAAATTATATGTTCTTATTTTAGGGGAGTTTCACAAAAAAGTTTTTCTAACAGGATTTTTCATGCCTCATGATCAAGTGTTTACAATAAAACTAATAATTTACTATGAACAAGTTAAGTGTTCAAATTTTTATCTCAGTATTTCGGATCCCTACATGAGATTTCTGTGATTCTTGTTATATTTTGCAGTGCTTCAAATCATCTGTAGGCTTGGAAAATAAATGAGAATATTAAGTATTACTGATATAAATATCCTTAAAAAATCTTATGAAATCTATATAAAAGACCATATTATACCCTGGCATGTTCCTGGTATGTCTTCTTTAGTAACTTCAGTGGAGATGCAAAGGACATCATCCAGGGCAGAATTTACTTCATGTTGTCTTTAGTATGTATGAAGCTTTGTAAGCCTTTTTAAATTGATAAAAAATAGTTTGTGCATTGAAGTTACAAGCAGTGACCATAACAAACCTAATGCCCAAATCTTGAATGTTGTAGTGGTGTCGTGGTGGACAGTGTGTCAAATATGGTGACGAAGGACCCAAGCCAACCCATGGGCATTGGTCAGACTGGTCCAGTTGGTCACCTTGTTCTAGGACCTGTGGAGGAGGCATATCTCGTAGAGAGCGACAGTGCACTAATCCAAGGTGAATAGATACATATTCTTAATTTATTAATTACATTGAGCAGAAAACACGTATAGATTCTAGTAATGTTTTTAGAATTGTGAGTAGTCTTTGTTAAATGTTTTTATGGTATGTTGACAGGCCATAACTCAAATATTAACCTTTACTACAAAAGTTTCTGTTCTGGTATATTAAACAGTCCTGACCAAATCAAAGTCAGATAAATTAATACAATGGGGATTTGGAAGTCTGTGAAAGGAGTACAGGAGAAGATGTCTGGCTTCATTATTTAAAGTAAATGAATTTGTGTTAATTAGAACTAGTCAAGTCAACCTGAAATTGGATTTTTTCCAGATTTTTGGCAAATTGAAAAAAGTTCAAGCCTTTTAAATGACAGTAAAGGAAATTTGGAAATAAATAGCTAGGGATTTCCTGAGGATTTCCTGTAGCCTGGTGGTTAGGGCAATATAATGGGAGGTAGAAGATCAAAATTCAAAACTCTGAAGCAGGCTGAGAGTGCTTAACCACAGAAATATAGTGTTTGGAAGTTAACAACATGGTGTCTTTTCCAATTGTTTTATGAACGGCATCTAGGACAGCCCAAATGTTTTGTCTTGAGCAGGCGGCTGACCTTGTTCCTTTGGGCATTTATTTTTTTTTTTTTCATTTTGGTTTCAGACCAAGTTATTCAGACCAAGTTATTCAACAAATTTGACCTGAATTTGCAAGCATTTCCAGCCTTTTTTTTGCAAATATTTTTTTTTTTTTGCTGAAAAAATGGCTGAAAAAATGGCACCTGGTTTAATCACAAACAACAAAACTGGTGAAGGTTCAAGTGTACTTCTGAAAGTTCTGTTTAGGTATGTTTAAGGACAGGATCAGCTCTCAAGAGCCTGGAACCCAGCTGCAGCTGGTCAGTCTGTAATAGTCTGCTTGGCTGGGGCGGCTGGAACTGATAAACCTGCTAAGGAAGTTGCAGCTACCAGGAGGCTCAAGAAATCATGAAGGGAGTGTTAGAGGGGGTGAAGCACACAGCCAGAAAACTCCCCTTTTATTGTATGAAGGAAGACAACAGATGTTTGTTTTGTTTTGTTTTGTTTATCCTGGTTTGATTGATTTTTTTTTTTTTATTATGGTTGCAAAGCCTTTCTGAGAGGAATAAAACTGTTTGAAAGCCTAAACCAGAGCTGACAGGCATAGGTAAGGAAGCAGGGTAAGTGACCTGCTGACAGTATGGTAATCAATGGAAAAAATAAATTTTAGCTGTGGCATAACTGAATTTAGATTAAATGAAGGTCAAAAGAAAGTTCTTCCATTTGATCTGAGTTGCAGAAACTGACAGAGAAACTAAGCTTGTCTGAATTCATGTTTAAAACTGAAAGGCTCTTGCCTTATACCTTGGGGCAGCTCAGCAAAGCACAGTCAGGTTTCTACCCTACAGCCCTTGTTAAGTGGAGTGAACCCCGTTACAACTAATCAAGGCTAGCTACACTCCAGGCCCTTCCCTTTGATTGGTTGTGGGGATGCTTTTAAGCAGTTCCTCCAGCACCTGAGCCTTGCTGCACAGCCTACTGCTCTCCAGTCTGCGAGCAGCCCCTGTTCCAGTGGATGTCTGACTTTCTTGGTTCCTGACCTGCTCTTGGCTTTGGATTTCCCTGCAGATCTGTTTCCTGGCTCCTGAGCCCAGTTTAGCTCTGCTTTTGGTCTTTGCCATGTGGATTGTTCCCTGGATTTGGTAACTAGGCTTCTGATTCCCTGATGTTGACCCTGGCTTGGTATTTGGCTCCTGACTCCTACTTTTGTAATCCCTGGTCCCACTCCCAGCTCTACCTACTAGGATGGCTGTTTTATGGTGACTCCTGTAGGTTTTGGGGACCTACAAGGGTCTACTTTATAAATCAATGCTACCTAGCCTTCAGGCTGCATCCGCAAGTATATGTTTCAGACACAGCCAGAGTGGGGCTGGTAATCAGCCTTCCTGACCTGGACAACCCTGCTTTTGGAGGCCCCAGGCCACTCCGTTATCAGATCTGAAGCCTTTATTGGGATGATAGCTAGGTTCTTCAATGACCCGACTCACGTGCACACAGGAGAGTGGGCCCTCCAGCCTTTGAAAGAAGGCCACTGTCCTGTGTCTAGCCATGCCACAGAATGCAGGTGCCTGGCTGGAGGGCACAGTAGAATGAGGCTGCACAACATTTCCACTTTTGCCAGTGGTGGGGCTAATTCAAAGATGAATTAGCCCAGGTTGAGCTTCCAGCAACACATCAATCTTAGTTCAGAGACTGAAGTTTGCCTGACTGACTGTCAGCAAGAGAAGTGGGACTCACCCCAGTCTGCAGCACTGCCCTGGAATCTAGAAAAAAATCTATATTGCTATCTGTGCCACCCGGGCAGGTTGAGGCAACTAGCAGAAGACTCGCCTGAAGAAAGGGTGCACTTCTATTCTGGGGGTCTTTGCCTACTATGGAGAAGTGGAACATTTTGCCCAGACCTGCCCCCAGAAAAACTCCAGTTTCATTGCCGTGAAACCAGCCGGCCCAGCCTCTTAAGATGGGTGCAGGTTGGGCCAGCCTCCTGTCCCACACCTAGGCCCTCTGTCTTTCCTATGGACCTCTGCAATCGTGAGGAGATCAGGCATATCCTTACTGGTAGCCCTTTATTTGCATCATCAAATCCTGGATGTGATCTCTAGGGGTGTGTGAAGTGGGTCCTATTTGATTCAGACTGAATTGGGGACAGTGATTTGATTTGTTGCTTCGGATTACTATCCTTGATTCGATTCAGTTGAAACCCAGTCTGAAGATTCAATGCTGATTCGGAGAATCAGTGATTCGGACATACACACAGCTTTAAATGTTTTTTCTACATACCTTGAGGCACCAGTGCAGCTCATGAACGCTATGATGCTGGGGTGGTTGGAGCTCCCCACAGGATGCCCCACATGCTCAGTGGTGAACTCAGAAGTGGACCGGAAGTACTTTCAGTCTGCTTCTGCATCTGAGGCATCAGTCACTGAGCTGGGCGAGGGGATGGGGGAACCCCCCAGCACAGTCCCCAGCAGATGCAGAAGTGGACTGAAGTGCTTCTGACCCACTTCTCAGTCTGCTGCCAGGCACACTGGGGAGCTCCTGTGGGATGCTCTGTGCGCCCCAGCATTGCAGCATTGATGAACCCCCTGCTACCTAGAGGTATGTAGAAAAAACCTTTAAAGCTGTGTCTATGTCTGAATTGCCGAATCTCTCTGAATTGATTCAGAGGGTTCTGATTGTATTTGGGGAGATGAAAGAGTCCTTTAATTCGATTCAGATTTGGAGATTCAGCCACCAAATGAGGCTGAATTTTTGCTATATTGAATCAGGGACCAAAGCTTTGCAAAACCCTAGTAATCTCCATTGAGGGGGACATTTATGATTATTAAACTTCTCCTGCTGGTGCTCAGGCAGTGTGGAGACAAAGAAGGAAGTAAACTTACTGAAATGAAGGCAAAAAAGGAAGGAGTAGAAGGAACACAGGAGGAGGAAAGCTAGGAGAAAGGAACAGGCTGCTGGAGGAACATAAGTGGAAGAGAGCAGGTTAATGAGAGCTAGTAGTAATGTTTCGACACTAACAGAAGATATGATGACATTAATTTAAAGTGGCCATTCCCGTTTCTTCTATGGCACAGACTCCTCTGTTGTGCAGGGCTCTGAGCTGTCTGAAGTGAGGGGGTAGGTGGTTAGAGCTCAGGTAGCTTTCAATCCATGTTGAAGCTGACCAATTGCAGGAGAGTTCATTTCTGAAAGACTATGTTGTGTCAATGGTGGTAGTGAAGAAGTTTTTCTTCACTGCATTTACGTCTGCAAAGTGCCATACAGCAGAATGGTTCTGGGTGGTTAATGTCCTAGTTAAACCAGGTTGTCTCTGCCCAGAAAGCAAGTCATCTACAGTCTGCTGTGGCAAGTTTGCCACTCGCTTTGCAAACAAAGCTGCTTGTATCTAGCCCACCTCGGGGACCACCAGTTTAGCTGCAGAGTCAGTTTGGGGTTTGGGAAGTTCAGTCTCGTCTGGTATATGTGGATCAATTTTAATTGTTGTCACCTGTTCATGGGGCAGGAATAGGGTAGCTGTTTGAACGGGACCCATGTTTATAAAAGCTAGCTGGGAGAGATCAGGACCACTTCTGGTGGTGCTTGTCAGTGCTTCCCTTTGGGTGTTCATAAATATGTGATTTCCAGACCTTACTTAAAAAAACAAACAAACATGTCTTGATGCTGACTCCCAACCAACTATCACTCCTCCAGTCTCCCCTTTTTGGTGAAGGTCATTGAATGCATGCTTGCCTGACAACTACAGGTGCATCTGACACTACTGGATTCCTGGTCCCACATCATTCTGGCTGTCCTGAATGTAGTACAGAGATGACGTGCGGCATTGTTTGATCTTCAGTTAGGGGTTGTGAGGAAAAGCTGTACCCTGTTGACTTTGCTAGATCTTTCACCAGCCTTTGATACAGTTGACACATTTACATGACCCTGTGGGTATTCATGGGACTGAATTAGTTTCCCTCTGGAAGTCCCAGAGCACGGTGATGGGTAATTGCTAATCCTCCCTTTGGGACCTGTTCTGTGGGGTTCTCCATTTTGTTGCTCCTCCTGTCCAGTGGATATCTGAAGCCACTGGGTAAGATTGTGATGACACACAGCTCGCTCTCTCTCCTTTTCCTCCTGCCCAGGCCTGCTGTAGTCTCTGTCCTTACCAGTGCCTGGCTGCAGTTGGGGATTGGATGTTCATGAACCAGTTAAACTGAATCCAGACACCTGTGGTAGTTGGCACACATCACAGCTTGGAAGTGATAAGGATGGGGCAACTATCATTTGTTGGGGCTTAGCTTCCCTTATCACTCAGGTTCACATCCTTGTCATCTTCCTTGTTCCTTTTCTCCACTTGGATTTCCAGGCTGCAGTGATGACTATGAGCACCTTTCACCAACTCCATTTGGTTAGAAGACTGTGATCCTTTCTTTCAGATTTGGGTTTGATTACCATCATCCAGGCTTTCATACCCTCAAGGACAGACTACTGCAGTGCTTAAGGTGACATATCTCCTGGTCTTTCTGGGACAGTCCATTAAAAAAACCTGTCCCAGGTTTCCCATCAGATTGGTAAAATATGCTTTTGTCACATTTCTAGGAACCTCTGGGCCTGGATAGCTTCTGAAAACATTGTATTTGGGCAGGTCTTCAGTAGGCAGGGCTAAGTTGTGGGCCATTGTCTGATGTTTCTTCTATTGTATAGTATTTTATTTTACTATTTTAATCTGTCTTTTTATTTCATTTATATGCGGCAAGGGGTTTTTGTGATATCTTTTACTGGACCAACTGTATAGTTGAGAGAGAAGTTTGATAAGCTTTTGGGCATGCACTGCCCTTCCTCAGGTGTCTGCAAGCTTGTAAAACTTCTCTCCCAACTCCAGTTAGTCCAGTAAAAGATATCACAAAAACCTCTTGCCTCATGTTTCCTGGACTATCATACAACAACACTCCAATCCCTTCTAATTTATCTGACTTTTATTGCAAACCATGTTTAGTAGATTGATACACAAAGATAAATTAATATCTGTAAATACTATAGCACATTTCACTCCATAACCTAGAGCAGAACTTGGGTTTTCAGAATCCCAATGTTACTTTAGGAGAGTCTCCTGATGCAAAATATATGCAACTCAGCCCTTGTGATGCAGGCCCTCTTTTACTTTCATGAGCATTAATTCACTAACACAATTTAAATATGTAAATTTTAAGATTGCTGTTCTGTTATGCAAGATGTTTTTAAGCTCTCGTGTATAATGGGGGGTTGCAACAACTTTTATTAGAGAGATGCTCCTTTTCTCCCCTTCCCCATCAAACTTTTATGATATATTTATTTTGCACAAACTCCTGTTACATTTTTATACAGATTTTTAGATATTCAGATATTCCACACCTGCTTTAATTCAATCAGTGCATACTACAATTTGTCTTGTAGCTGGAGAAAGCCTCTTGAGTTAGTTGTAAATGGCACTCAGTAGGAGATAATATATGTAGAATTTAAGTTATGTATAATCTCACAGATCTGCAATTACATACAACTGCCCTTGGGGAATGCACCTGTGAGAATAACATGCAATCCATACGAAAGTGCATCAAGGGCCATAGAAAGTACTTAGATTTAACATGCACTTAAAGTTTATTATAGTCATTCAAGGAGTATGAGCTGGCCTCTACACTGAGCATTTGTTATTTTGATCATCCTTCTGAAAAGACACCTGCAATGAATATGAACAGTTGGCACAATTTAGTGCTCCAACATGTGTCTAGGTTCAAACTTATATGTGTAGTCCAGTCTTTGGCAGACACTTAACTTTCAGTAAAAACCAAACCAAATAAACAACAGCAAAACAACATATTACAGCCACCTAGAATAGCTTTGAAGAGGATATGCATATAGAAAACACAAATACATTTGTTAATAAGCAGTTTTTTGGTTTTTTGCCAAAAAAAGTTTTATACTTAAAAGTAGTATAATATTGAAAATGGAAGCATAATATTAATCTAAACTGTTAATGGATGCTTTCTGTGGTATTATTATTTGTATTAATGTTTCAGGCCATCCCATGGAGGAAAGTTCTGTGAGGGCTCGACTCGTGTGTTGAAGATTTGCAACAGTCAGAACTGCCCTAAAAACAGCGTTGACTTCAGAGCCATCCAGTGTGCTGAATTTAATAGCAAGCAATTTAGGGGATGGTACTACAAATGGAAACCTTATACTCAAGTGGGAGGTAAATCTCATACATGCTTTATTTCACACAGATCGAAACTGAGTCTTTTTTACTTTCTCTCTGGCTCTGTCTCTGTTTTTCATGTATGGCAAGATAGTACTACCGTAGAAAATTTAGTCGAGAATTCTTCACCATTTGTACAGATAATATGCTTTACAAGAAAAGCAGGAATGCATTTCCATGTATAAAAGTAGGGTCAAATTTTGAGTGTACCAAAATGAAGTGTAATTTTTCGATAAGTTAATGGCTTCAACACAATCATAGTTGTATCAGTTTGCTGGCATACTTCAGTCCTTACTTCTGCATTGTATCTGTAAACTGAATTAAACTTTGCTCTGTGTCAAGTTTCTGCAACATAAACGACACTGACAGATGTTGTATTTGCTGTGTGCTGATATTGAAATGAGATCATTCAGACATATTAATATGAAAATTCTGTTTATAATGAGTATTGAGTAGCCAGCAAGTTCAACCTTCAATTATCAAAAGACAGTAACTTTCCATGCATTAAATGTCTTGTTCCTTCAGACTGTACCTGATATCTTGTCCCTTCATTAACACACTTCCCCATCTTATTGTGTACTCAGTAAAACAACATAGTTGAATCAGAGATGTCATGCTTATCACTGTGTTCTGTCCCCGCTGTCTTATTAGATTGTGTCATAAGCTAATTACAGACAGTCAAAAAGCCCAAGGCTGAATCAATTCAATCTTTGCAAGTTAGTCTAAACTGCATAGATTGAACCAATAAGCAGGTGACCAAACATTGACTTTTGATTCTGGAAATGCCTGCAGCGACTAAGGCCAGAAGTGGGGAGTATCTAGAACACGCCTCCCTGTTCTGTTAGAGCTAACAGCTTGGGCCAAGGCTAGGTCAGCCACCCTGCAAGGGCAGGTTTATGAGGGGGTTGCAAACCATCCTGGGATGCTGGGGGTTGAAAGTTAACTGCACTCTGGAGGGGATCTGGGACAGAAGTTCAATAAAGAGATTTAAGCTAAATCAGTTAAGTCTAATACTACATCCATCCAGGTTTACCTTAAAATATTAATCAACCATTTCAAAAGTGGCTTGCGTATACTGAACTTCTGTTGTGTTTACAGATTTGAACCAGTTCCCAATCACTTACAGTGGTTTATGTGTAATTTCTGTCCCTAGCCATAGATTTTAGGAAGTGGGAAATTATTTTTAGTGACATGAGAGAACGCATTTTGTGTTCTTTTAGAGGAAAGAGAGCAAAAAGGATCTTGTGATATGGAGTGATTTTAAACTAAACTGTTCCTGATTCTAAAAGAAAATAAAATTGTTTAGACATCAAGGATTTTTATTAATAAAGTAATTAATGTAATCCGTTAGGGAAGCTCTATACCAGTAAGATAGTCTTTCAGCAATATAGTAATGCCAGTTCAACACTTAAATTTAAAAGAACAAATAGGAAGGAGGGTACAATTACAATCAGTATTCTGTTAATGCAGTAAGCAATTGAAGTATATTTATCAGCACATATGAAGCTGAGAGCCTGCTGGAAGCAGACATCAACCATGGAGCTCAGTCAGCTGTGCTGTGACATATCACAGTCCGTGACAAACGTTTTCATGACTTTGCTTCGTCGTTCCAATGAACATCCAATCAAAATTAAGTATTGCTTAAAACAAGCCCTATTTCTACCATATAAAAGTACCATCCTTGGTCCTTGTCCAAAATATAGTTCAGTGATTTTACAAATGTAATGAATGGCAATTCCATCAGTTACTTAATTTTAAAACTGATGGTAAATAAAATAAAATAACGGAGCATTTTTTTCCTTTTATTTCCAAAAACATGGCTTTTGTTAGCTATATGGCATGCTTAAAACTCTTGACTGTTTATCTCTATTTTTATATATATTGTTTCTAAACAGCAGTGGTCATAAAGAAAAATAAAACAATTATCCTTGTAATGTGTAGTTTGTTTTGTTTTTGAATTTTAGATCAAGATTTGTGTAAACTCTACTGTATTGCTGAAGGGTACGATTTCTTCTTTTCTCTATCAAACAAAGTAAAAGATGGGACACCATGTTCAGAGGATAGCCCTAATGTGTGTATAGATGGGACTTGTGAGGTAATAATGAAACAAAGGTACTTCTGTTTTGCAGATAACTAAGATATTGGTGTTCTTAGATTACTAATAGAACAAAGTAAATGACAGTGATAATTCTCAGTCATCCTTTATGTAGGGAGAGATTGTGCAACCTTTGGTCACATTGATGAGAATGTATTCCCATTCACTTTGGAACTATAGACATGCTCCTGGGGGCAGGGGGTGGGATGGGGGGGAGCACTTTAATTAGCCACTCTAATTAAAACACCTGGAACATCATGTGTATCAGCACCCCTGCACTGAAAAATGGTGGCAGGGGTGCTTTAACTAAAGCTCATCAAATGACCTTTAGTTAAAGAGCCCCCACTGCCATTTTTCAGTGCAGGGATGCTGATACATGTGATGTTGTAGGCTGCTTGAGTGCAGTAACCACCATGCTCCAGCAGACATGATTGAGTCTGGTCCAACACATTGTAAATATGACAGATCAGAGCAGCCTCTCTGCATGTATATAGGTGCCCTGTGTTTGTGACCAAGTGGTCAAAAGTGGCTAAGACATGCACCATCTATTCATTAATATTGATAGTGCCTTTACTAATCCCCAGGTGCTAAAAGGAGAAAACCCTTTGAAAATATATTGGTTTTATTATAGGTTACTAGATGTTAGTAGCATGTCTGATTTTATGATGATGATTTTTTTTATTTTATGGATTTTTTTGACCATATTCATATTTGGTCAAAAGAACATTCAGATGTAATTAAGGAACCTCTAGACATGCTCTGCAGGCCTTCATCCTCAGACAGAAGTGCAATGAAAGAAAGGTGCTGTTTTTACATTGGCCATAAATCCTGCATGCAGCAGTGGAATGCTATATGCATATTGACCCGATCCTTTGAGCTACTGAGCACCTCCCTCCTACCAGAGGAAGGAAAAGATT
This sequence comes from Crocodylus siamensis, assembly GCF_052110815.1. Classification (NCBI taxonomy): domain Eukaryota; kingdom Metazoa; phylum Chordata; order Crocodylia; family Crocodylidae; genus Crocodylus; species Crocodylus siamensis. The sequence goes on along the minus strand of NC_143397.1, from coordinate 127,707,004 downwards.
ATTTTCACCTGAAGGAGATGTTCAAGATCAGGCTGGTTGTGAGACTCATAACACTTCTGGAGGGGGATGCAACTTTATTTAAGTTTTAGGTGAAGCTGATATGTTTTAAGCAATCTTCATTGAATCTTAGTGCTTACCGTTATAGATATGAATTCCTTCAAAGATAAGACAGGATGTTCTATACAGTGCATTGAAGAGTTCATACTTTACTTTTCCCTGTACACTTTTTGAAGAATGATCACTGATTTTGTGTTGTTCAGACTTTTGCATAATTGAATGTACCTTATTTTTCAGGCAGTTGGATGTGATAATGTCCTGGGTTCTAATGCTGTAAAAGATGCTTGTGGGGTATGCAAAGGAAACAACTCAAGTTGCAAAATTTATAGGGGACAGTACATCAAACAGCACTATTCAAATGGTGAGTATTGTGAAGATTAATAGCACTTCATATTAAGTAAGCCCTACTACAGAGGGACCATTGGAAGTCTAAAATCACTGAGAGAACAAGAATATTATTCACTATTGCACTATATTTCTTATTTAGTTTTCTATTTTATTAGTGGCTGCCTTCATTTTGGGTTTTTTGTCAGTGGGGTGTATAGATCATTTATTCTACTAATAATTGTTTTAAGTATTTTAAGAATTGTGTGAAAACTATATCCATTTTGGTCCAATTACTTTTTAAAATTTGTTTTGCAAAAATAAAGGGTTCCCTTGCAAATCAAATGTCTTTCTGATCTAACAATTTTGGATGCGCTCTACAGCATGTGTGATGGTATTCCTCCTTATTCTCCTATCCTTTTACTGGTTTGCTAACACCCTAGTCTTCCAGATAAGTAGGCATTTAACTAACTTGACTACCCATGAATAGGCCCTTCGATCTTGATTAAATTGTGGCACAGTGAAACATGCATAAGTGTGCTTAGGTGAAGGTGATGTTCTTATTTTCTCTTTCTCTTACCTTTTATCTAGACTATTACATAGTAGTCACTATTCCTGCAGGAGCTCAGAGTATTCGTGTTCATGAAATGAATGTCTCTACTTCCTATATTTCTGTTCGTAATCCATATAAAAAATACTATCTTAATGGCTACTGGACTGTGGACTGGCCTGGCCGATACAAGTTTTCGGGCACGGTATTTGACTACCGGAGACCATATAATCAACCAGAGACCTTAACTGCTGCAGGACCTACGAATGAAACGGTAATAATAGAGGTATGTTTGGGGTTTTTTTCTGAAGAGTTTTTAGGGTGAATATCTGTAAGCCTAAAGAGAACTATTATATCCTGTACGTTGTTCTTCTCTCTTTTCCATTTGTGTAAATGATAAATGCTATTAATACATTTCCTTAGCATAATTTGAGAAGGGTGAAAAATTAGAATAGGATTTTCTGAGAGAAGATGTTTTGATTTGCATGTGTGTGTTACCATGGAGGTATTACAGTAGAAGTACAAATTTGACTACTGTACCTTGAACTAATTTTAAATTAAAATACCAGTCAAAAGCTTCACCTTTGTATGCTGTTAACTGACATTGTTGAATAAAAACCATGTGTTAGTATCCTCTTGGGAGTGATGGAGATTAAATGAGCTGTGTAAGCAAAGGCTAATCGTAATGTACATCTGTGTGTGTGATGTGTGATAATCCCTGTTCTGCTTCCCTGTGGACATTGTGACAATGGTTTTTCATGTATTACTTTGTTCATGTGGCTTAAGAATGCATCTAAAATGCAGAGATTACATCATAATGGAATGATAGCCTTTGTGATACTTAGACTCATTGTCATTTCATTACAGGCAGAAAAATGGATAAGTGTTTTCTATCAATAGTTCCATTGCAATTGGGGCTGTTGTTAAAAATAATGATTCATTCCATTGGGATGCCAAAGCCTGACACTTGCACCATGGCCTTCTTGACTGTTGTCTTTTCAACACCAAACAAGAGTGCCAGCATGCTAAGTTAGTAGTCAGTTTCTACTAGATAATAGCTGTCCTTCCCCCAGGGATTGCATTTTATGTTTGGTCAGACTGTTGGACTAATATCAGACCAAGCTCTTCAGAAAAAAACAAAAAAATTAGCCTTCTTCATCAAAGTCATTCTTTGTCAGTCCATAACTGCCTTGTAAACAGGATCAGAAGTCAAGGAACACTACTATAGCCTTGCTTGTGTGTTTGATTTGGTAACTGGGAAAAGCATTTGATTCCTGTTGTAAATGTAGAGATGTTCAGATTTGAGCATGTCTACCATATGTGAAAAAAAAAATCAATTTCCATAAATGGGAAGATAAGGCAAACTTCTGTATTATGGAGATAAACACTATATCCTCCAAACATGCATAAATGTGTTTCAAAATTGCAATATTGGTACCAGAATTCCAAGACTGTTGTGCACCACAGGGATATCTGTGCTGAGAGATCCCTTACAATTTCCTCAAGCCAGCTGTTGCAGGTCTGTGAAATACCATCTCAAAATTTCTAGACCACACAGCTGCAAACAAGGTTGTGAAGACTGCTAAATACAGAAGGGCCAAAATTATGATGTGATCTTTGCTTGAAACTGGGCATATCTACACATGCAATTTAATGTGCATTAGCCTATTTTAATGTGCATTAAAGTGTTACAAAAAAACATGCTCCTTAGCTAATGTGCATTAAAATAAGCTAATGTGCCTTTTCCTAGTATTTCACAATGGAGGGCACTTAAACACATGTGGGAAGCCTGTTTTGATGTGCCAGAAATTCAGCCCATCAGAGCAGATTTGATTAATTAAGTCTGCTGGAGCACATAAATTGATGTGTTCTGGCAGCCTTGAATGTCACATACATCAGCAGTGCAACACATCTCTGTGCTGAGAAAATGTGCTCTGTGCTTTAGTTCATAGTGCACGGCCACCATTTTCTCAGCACAGAGGCGTGCTGCACTGCTGATGTATGTGTGTTCCTGACATGGCACTGGGTGGTTTCAGTTAGGCTCAGTAATTAAAAGTGCCTGGTGCCACATCAGGAACATGTGTAAAAATACCTGAAGGTACTAAATTTAATGTGCATGACCTAAAGCACATTAATGAATGTGTAGACACATCCTCTGACTCTCACTGTGTATATTGTATAAATTAGTTCCAAGTCAGGAAAAACAGGAGCTTCCCCTTCTCCTCCTCCTTTTATTTGCTTTGCTACTGTCAAGTGTACTGAAGCTTACTGTAGTTACTACCTTTCCCAAACTTGATCTTCAGGCCCTTTATGTATCTGTGCACAAAACACTGCTTCATCCCTCACCTATGTCCTTAATAGTTTTCACAGGAAAGTAACCCAGAACAGTGTCAAGGGCAGTTGCCTTTGCTTCTGCAGGAATCATCAATTCACCTTTGCTGCTTTGACTACTTAAGGATGCAGTGTAAGACCTGCCATAATACAACAAATCAGTGACCCATTGAACTTAGCATACTGTCTCTGCCAGTAGTATATTTTTGGAGACTGCAGGGAGCATAAGGTGATTCTCTAGGTCATTTGCTGGACCTTGACTTGGGACCTGATCTTGGAGTTCCTGTATCTGCCCTAGGCTTCCTGTGTGACTTGGGGATGTCCACTTAAGGAAAGTCCAGTTTGGTCTTATAGACAGACACCTATATTTAAGCTTTGGAATAGCTTAGGTACCATACCTGAGGCAGACAATCAACTTGGATCAGGCCTGGGTGCCAAGGATTCCAGCACAGCCAGTGGAGAGACTTTATGGTTTGTCTGTCACATAGTACCAATGGTGTTTCTGGCCAGGCTGAACCTTAGCCTGAGCCTGCCCTGCCCATCTTGGTTTGCAGGTATACTCCAAATCCAGTACACTGTTGAGTCCACTTGGATATCATACCCAATGGATACTCATCCTCATTGGACTAAAAGCTTAGGAATGATCTCAATGTCATGCACCTAAGTGGACCCATAGGCAAACTGCTAGGTTTGGAATATGGAGATCGATGGAATGAATTTGCAATCCAGATGGACAGGGTTAGGCACCATATGTGCACAATAGAGAGAGGTAGACATCAGCAAGGGGAAATTTGGACAGCCTGGTGGAGCTGAGGTAGCCAGTAGGAATCTATAAGCCCAGGGTTTTGTGTGAAAGCCCCATCCTCCGGAGATCAGGTACCTGACTGAGGCTGCACATTCAGTGCTTCTGATCACTTCTGATCTAGAGCACCTATTCCTATTTCTGCAGGTAGGCTGGTGGTGACAGTGCACACCTTTCTGTGTATGACGAGTGAGTATAACACTCACCCAAGAATTGGGAGACCTGGGCACAAGGCCCTTGTCAGCCTGAGGAGATCCAAATTCATGTATTCTGTTTCCCAGAATGCCTTAAACACCAGTCTGTAGAACAGTCTGACTGGAGGAGGAGACCTTGGTTCAGTCCCTGCTTCTGGTCTTTTTATGTATTTTACCTGTATTAACTCTTGTTTAGGCAGCTATCTAATCAAATGAGATTTTGCTATTAATTTCTCTGCATTTCAGTTCCCCATCCCAGTTTTCAAGGGCTGCTGTAAGGCTAAATCTGTTAATGACAGAGAGGACCCTGGTTACTAAATCCTTCATGCATTTGTCTAGCTATATTCACTGCTGAACCCCTACTATGTAACCAGTGTCAAATTAAGAATTATCTGCCAGTTACCCCATAAGGGAATATATCAACTACTGTAATGAAAGCATGACTTATCACCATTTTTACTTGGTTCACAGAAATGGAGCTTCATGTGGTGTTTACAATTTATGCTCTCTCATATAAATGTTTGGCAACACCAACTCTCTGAAACTAGCTGACCTTAACTGTATGATTCTGCTGGTTGTCTAATGGGCCTTGCATAAAAAGATCCTTTGGGGGTGGGGGGAAGGGAACAGTGCTTACCTCCCATAACACAGAATAGCCAGCAACTCTGTCCTTCCTTATTAACTTCCAATATGGGATAATTTCCAGTTCTAATCCTGTGCCAATTTTTTGATTTTTCTGTACAGGGATTTTAAGCTTTTAGATATTGCTTAGTTCAGGCTTGTTGTGAAATTAAAAATACCAGCAATGATATATTAGAGAATACCTTCAGTACATCATGTCTGATGTTAGCAAATGCAGCCAGTAGCTGATCATTCAACGGATTCTGGGGTAAAGATCTAAAGTGATCTTAAATCCATATTGAGGGGCATAAATTTCCCAAAGTATTAAAGTCTCAAAAAGTTCCACTAAATTCAGCACAGCTACTAAGCAAATAGCTCTGAAAATCAGCCAGTTTAGTCACATGCCTAAATGTGGGCTTGGAAGCCAAACTGTAGATACCCATTTAAAAAAAAATCGTGTCTAATGGTCTTCATTTGCCTCTAGGATATTCTAATGAGAAGGATGAATTGTGTACTCTCATATAAGAGCTGATTTCCTCCATGTTAGTTTTATTGTGCTTCATGATACTTGGCATGAAGTTGACTTTGCAGGTCCCCACTATAAAGAATCTCACACTGAATCTTGTGAGCTGCAGAATCACTGACAGTAATGAAAAACATTTAGTGAAGCTCATGCATCAACCATGACTAAATCCATGAGTTTGGCAGAGTTATTGTCAGCAAATTCCATGGCAGTGGTGCAGGAGAAAAGTTTAAAAAACAAGCAAAACCAATATTCACAGGAAGGTTGCTAGCCAGGCCAGCTGCTCACTCACAACGACTGAATATTAAACTTATTTAGTTCTGTCAGTTGGAGGGTTACTTCCCTTATCCCTTCTTATAGGGCAGGGGTAGGCTGTTGGCAATCTCACTTCTAAGCACACGAACCCACTTCCAGTTACAAATTTTACTTTTCAGTTGAATTTCAAATGGGATGTAAACCTCACGTGCAAATGCTGTGACCCATTTGAGGTAAGTAGAGCCCTGTTTTGGAGATGCTGCTATAGGTCAACTTCCTTGGCTGAGCCTCATCTCTCCTGAGTCTATGTATTATCTTCTGGCTGAGTGGTAGAGTGCACCATAAGTCATAGAGCATCTTCATATTTGAAGTTTTCTTGACCTATGTGATTGTTGTGACAAAATTTTGTAGCCTTACGTGTGACTCAAACAGTTCAAGAATGCAGAGTACAAAAGGACTTGGAGAAAATGACATATTCACTATTGGGTTTCTTTCTTTTTTCCAGCTTCTCTTCCAAGGAAGAAACCCAGGAATTATCTGGGAATATGCTATTCCTAAATTGGAGAGTGAAAAAAAGGTTGCTCCAAAATCTAATTATACGTGGGCCATCATCCGTTCTGAGTGCTCAGTGTCATGTGGTGAAGGTAATGTATTCCCAAATAAAATCATATTTACAATTAATTGCACAGGCTGTGACCCTTTCCTATTAAATGCTGGACAGCTTCTAAATAAAGGGTAATTTATGAGGTTAGAAATTCAGCTTCAGCATTTGATTTATAAATTGAGCTAAGCACAGAGGTGGAAAAAATTAAATTTTTCATTTCTTTTCCAAAAATAAGGAGGTCATTAAGTAACTTGATCAAACAGTACAAGAAGCCTGGGTTGGCTGGCATAACTTACAAAAAGAAAAATTATATTTGATTTGGAACAAACTTTCCAAAATTGTATCTTGGAGTTTTCTTTAGTATAAATTATGTCTGTAAGAAATTTTGTTAAGTTTTATCCGTCATTCAAGTTGGTCTGTTTTTTACAGCCCTGGATATTTTAATTTTATCAGAAGATGTTTTTGTTTAGATCAGCTTATACCACGTGTCTAAAGGACTTACTTGCATTAGTATTTTACTTCCCAGATACCATTATTTTAAGCTTTCAGAGAAGGAGAAATTCAAGAGCTATATAAAATATGCATTTTAACATATAATATGCATTTTATGTCTCCCCCCTCCTGGTATCTTTACTCTGCTTATGACCTTGTCTATTCTTACTCTTTGCACTAACAGTTCCATGCTGCATGCAAATAGTAGTGGTGACAGGGAGCACCCTTGCCTCTCTCTCCTGTATGGATTTTAAGGGCCCTGCTTAGATGTCCATTAATTTGGATTTGACTCTCTGCTTTTATGTACAACAGACAGGTGACAGGATCTGGCCTGCAGCTGTCCCCATGGCACTCCACATGGGGCCATGCCCCTCCCACTCGTGCCCAGGCAGCCTGTGCTGGGCTCCTGCTGGCACCCACAGCCTGGCCCTGGCCAGTGCATTCAGCTTCCAGAATGCAGTTCCTGGTATAGCTGTAGTTGGATGCTGCTCTGTGCCCCCCACCTCCAGCAGTGGCTCCTCATCCTGATCCTTCCCCTGCTATGCTGCACCACTCCAGGTGAGCAGTTTCATCAAGGCAGCTTCTACCCCAGTGGACAGGGCTCCAGTTTGAGCTCCTATCCACCTTCCTGGGAGCTGGAGTCAGAGCCCCATGTGCCCACCAGGAGTGGTATGGCACAGTGTGGCAGGAGCAGGAGAAGGAGGGAAAGCAGAGTACTGGTTGTGGGCACCAGTGGGAGCATGGCGTGGGCTGCCCCAGTGCAGCAGGTAGGGATCAGTCCCCCACAGCACTTCACATGTGGGGCAGCGTGGACAACGCTGCCCGGGTGAGCTCTGCTGCGTGTGCCCTTGCCCCCCTTCCCTCACCCACAGCAGGCTCCCAGGACCTAGTGCCCGGGCAGCCCCCCTGCTCCACAGACACATGCACATGCTCCCCCACCCTTCCCCATACACACCCCTCTCCACATATAACCTGCACCCTAGAAGAAAGGGCCATATGATCCCAGCCTCACCTCCCCATGCTTGAACACTGCTCCCCACTCACCCACAGTCCCATAGAGAGCTTTGGTGAGTTGTTGCTTGAGGAGGGGGTGCTAACCCAGCCCATGACAGCTCATGAATACTCCCTATGTTGCCCTTGGGTGCAAATAATTGCCCACCCCTGCTATACAATAACGAGGGGTATGTTCAATTTCAGAAGGTGACAGGCCAATATCACAGGCAGATCTTGGGCCCAGCCACCATTTTTGTTGGCTGAATATTGTGTGACCCCCCACACGCCTCTGGCTGAGGGGCCCTGGCAGTCCTGCTGCTCCCTGCAGATTACCAGACAGCCCAGAATCACAGTTTAATTACCCTGATTAAGCCCAGAGAAACCACTAATCCATGCATTATTAAGTGTGGATTAATGGCTTCCCTGGTCTTAATCAGGGTAATTAAGCCATGGTTTTGGACCATCTCTAAGTGGTGGCTCGCTGCAAACTGCTCCCCCCACCCCCCCAAACTTACCATCAAGGAGAGAAGCCCTGTAGTCTTGAAGCATTTGGGGGGGGGGCTTGGCTGCTTGCAGCAGTGAGCAGGATGAGCAGCCCTGCCTTGGAGCCACAGGCCACATAAAAAGTGTTCGTTATGGTGAACCCAGTAAAGTTATGAAAGGTTGGCAATTTGCAGGTCGTGCCTGACTTGCCGTCCTCTTCCCCTTTCTTCCCTCCAAAGGTGGTGACAGCCTCTTTGTCCTGTGATGGGTTTTATTGAATGATGTGCTGCAGGTTCACCATGGTGAATGCTCTGTATGTGGTCTGTGGCCCTGGGGTGGGACTGCTTGTCCTGCTCACTGCTGCAAGAAGCCTTGCCCTCCCTGCCTCCTTCCTGACCCCTTCAGCCCCCCTGTCCCTTGCCCTCCCCACTCTGCCTTCCCCAACAGTGCTACAAGACTGCAGGGCTTCTCTGCTTGTTGGTAAGTTTTCTGTGCAGTAAGCTGGCCAAAAGCATGGAGCCCGCACTTTTTTGTGGAGCCCTCCCAATATCACGGTTTCTATAAAAATCGTGCAGTCGTGATTTCGGTAGGTCCCTAAGAATAACCTTATCCAAGATGTACATTTCTTGGGGAGCCCCATTTTTCCTAGAAGTTTGAATATGAAATCATGATCCACTTTGTTATATACTTTTCCTAAATCTAGGTTTGCTATAACTATGTTTGTTATGTTCTCTTGGATGTGGGACAGTATATCTCTGATCACTTTGGAAATCTTTCTACCTGGTAATGCATATACTTGGTTTTCATCTTCTGGAGACTTTTCCTCATACTCAAAGCTTGGTAATATACCATAGGCAACCAAAGCAGTGTAGCAGACATGGAAAGGAAGGGCGCCTGGTTGCACTGTCCCCCTACAGTGTAAAAGATACTTTTGGTATTAACTAATGCTATAATCAGTCCAATTGTGCTTATGTTAAACTGAGTATGCCTGTTCCTTTAGGTATCGTCTGTGCCACAGATCATCATGGTTGACTCTGCTCCTCCTCTTTCTTCCCCCCACCTTTCACATGCCTGTTGCTTTTGCAAGCTGCCTGATCACTTTTGCAGCTAGGAAACCTCCTGTTTTCATACCTCCCTGCTGCTTCCTCCTCTCCACTCAGGGCTGGAGCCCCAGGGAGTTAATAGGAGGAAGCTGCTCTCCAGTTCTAACTCTGACTTGCCTCCCTCTTTACCAGGTTTCTTTTTCCTGGCTTTCTAGCCCTGCACTTTCTTCTTTTTCACTGCCTGTCTCTCTGGGTCTTTTCCTTGTTCCACCTTCACTTCTGTTGTCTGCTTGGTTTCTTCCTTTTTCCTCTCCCCCAGCTTCATGTCGTTTGATCTTTTGTTTCTTCCCTCTCCTTCCATTTTGTCTTGTTCTGTCTCATGCAGCCTTTATTACAGAGATTTCACTTTCCTCCACTTCTGTTTCCCACCCCGCCCCTTGAGGAGTCTCCTGTACAATTTCTGTCTCAGCCTCTCCCCCTTCTTCTCCCTTTCTGATCCTTGTGGTTCTTATGACCTTGGTTGCAAAAGCTGTTGGGCACCTATGATACAAGTGTTCCTCCCCACAACAAACAGTGCATTTTATGAGCTCCTGACACTCTGCTATTTTGCGCCTCATCACTTCACAACTGTAACACACTGTAGGGGGACAGTGCAACCAGGCGCCCTTCCTTTCCATGTCTGCTACACTGCTTTGGTTGCCTATGGTATGGAATCTGGACCACCATGCCACCTGAGCTCCACTCATTTGGTTTCAAAAGTTTGAGCCCTCTAAAACCCAATCCAAATACCATGTTTGTCTCTCATTTTCTCTACCCACAGAACTCTTTGCAAATATTGTTCCAGACACCTTTCTGTTTTTCACCTCTAATATATCCGTATACATTTGGACAATCATCACTCTTTCCCTTGACTGTTCTGCTGCTACAAACTTTAACTCTTTTAATTTCTCCCTCCCTGCTTTCCTCTACATATTTCTCCCAAAATTTGTCATACCCTTTTTCGTTCCAATAAGCCAGTTGCCTTGTCTTTCAGTTGAAGAAAGCAGTCATGCTGGTGATGTGTTCTGCCTGCATCCCCAATATCTCAAACAGTACCTTTTCTACAAAATCATATCTGTTTGTTCATCATCAATCTCTTCTGTACCCCATCAGCAGTTAATGTTGACCTCCTCATAGTCTCCATTCTCAACCAGCGTCATGCAATGTCTCTTCAGGAACTTCCTGCCATGCCATTCCTGGTGGGCTGAGCTTTTGTCGTGCTCCCGATGTTCCATCTCCAGCTGCTCCCACATGGTCTCTCATTCTCCTCTGTGTCTGTCCTCCCTCTGGCTTTGTCTCTCGCCCTGCCACCCTCTTTGCTGCTGCCTCTGTTGCTATCTTTGTTGTTGTTCCTGCCTTCATCTTCACTTTCTTCCTTTCTATCTGCTTTTATACCTTTTACCTGTTCTCCCTCTGTCTCCAGACCTTTGTTTCCACTCTTCATGTCTTTTTCCACCTTCTGGTTATCAGCCACCTGTCATTGTTTTAGGTTTCCCTCCTCCACTCCTGCCATGCTGATGCCCCATTGATCTCTTTCTCTGCCCTTAAGGCATTCATCAGACTCTCAGCTGATCACTTGATCTTGGCCGTCATGGCAAGCCATTATGTTGAATACATTTCAACTTCCTCTTCACTCCCACAGCTGAGCAGCACCTTTTTTCCCATTTCCATTGATTCCTGTTTCTTCACTAGTTTTAAATGTGTAGCAAACATCACCCAACATCAGTGTAGATGAGAAGCTGTATTGCTCCCTCTTTCGCTCTGTTGCGTGTGATTGGTGTGATCCCACCCTCCATGAGGTGGAGCCAGACCAGGCAGCCCCATGCCTCATATACATTTTTGGAAGATTCCAGGACTTGTGACAATAATACCTGGTTCTAGTCATGAGTGGGGGGTTCCTAACATGTAGATCCCTTATGGCTGGGGTGGGAGTGGGGCGGTATCTGGAGTACACACACATACTGAGCATTGCTGGTCTGTGGGGTCACCCTGGGTTGAAACTCTGTTGACCCTGTTGGGGCTCAGGCCAATGAACTGTGTGATAAATCATGAGTCTTTTGGATTTGGACTAATATCACGAATAGTCTGTACTATGTATAAGTAGGTACAAAAGTGTGGCTCAGAAGTCTGTTTTTCAGTCCCTTGCATTTCAAACTTTGTTTCTCACTTCCAGATGCTCAGAAAGGAAACAGAGCCCAAGCAGGGTCTGACATTAAAATAGGGCAGAGAGCAAAGGGGCCACCTAACCCTGCCCCTACCCTAGTCACTATGTTCCCTGCTGTAGCAATGGGAGGGGGAAGAATTAAGACACACCTCTGATAATTAGGTTCTATATCTTAAAAATTATAACAAATTTATACATTTTGCACATGTAGATTCTAATTATTGGGAGGTCATCTTAAATTCAGAGTTATCTTAGATTCAAGGAAATATGTACAGTATTTGTTTATAAAGCTTTCAGCCATGAAAGTAAGTTTATTATTGTGCTGATTATTTTGTACTTAAGAAAAATCATTCTTTCTGTATGATGAAAAACATGTATTCAAGGAAACAGAAATATTCAGTGTACCTTGCCTAATTGTGCACTTTGTAACAACTTTGTTAAATGTACATTCAAATAATTCCTACATTTTCAGGTGAATAGATGAAACAAAATGGAGTTAGTATTCAGTTCACTTTATCTCATGTGCAAAAGTAACATACTTAGGTTTGATCTTGGAAAAAGAACATTATTGTTATACATTGGAACTTGCACCTGAAATATTTCCCTGTTGTAGATAATTTCAGGTCATTATTTTCAGTGAACAGCTCTCCCTTAATTCAAGACTGAAGCATTATTATAGTAGGAGATGGTGTCATAAAACAGATATAGGTAATTTCTTGTGGTCTTTCAAAGTTTAATGTGAATCAGTGTCAGCTTTAATACGAGCTATTTCCTTTGAACTGAATTTGGCATTCTTGTCAAACTGTAACAGTTTTTAATTGTATGAGTTGTTTCCTTTATATTTAGAAAATTCTCTCTCTCTCTCTCCTTGCTCTCTCTCTTTTGGTTCCTCTTGGTATAACCATCACAATTCCAAGTGGTTACCATGATTAGATGTTTTTTCTACATACCTCAAGGTACCAGGTGGCTCTTAAATGCTATGATGGTGGAGCGGATGGAACATCTCACAGGAGCACAGGGGGCTCCCTAGTACACTCGGCAGCAGACCAGGAATTGGGGGTGGGGGTGGCATGGGCCTGGGGCGCTCCCCAGCGGACCCGGAAGTGGACAGAAAGTGCTTCTGGTCCACATCTGGGTCTGCTGCCAAGCACACTGGGGACCACCCTGTGCTCTTGTGGGACACTCCATCCCCATCACCTCAGCATTCATGAGACACCTAGTGCCTTGAGGTATGTAGAAAACTCATTTAAAGCTGTATCTATATCTGAATCGCGGAATCTTTCCAAATCTCTCTGAATCGATTTGGAGGGTTCCAATTCAATTTGGAGAGATTAAAGGGTCTCTTGATTCAATTCAGATTCAGAGATTGTCACCAAATCTGGCCAAATCTCCACCAAATCGCATCAGGGACTGAAGCTTTGCACAGCCCTATTGCATATGCATGCTGAAACCTCATACTGGATGTTTTAATTCCTTGCCTATTGTAGAATTTTGTCTTGCCAATTATGTGGTTTGTGCATGTATCCAGTGGGTCTGTGAGTAGGACAGCAGAGTGGCCACTTCTTCCATCCTGGAATTGTTGTGATTTTGTGCTGAAACTTCAGGGCTGCAAAGGTAAGCGATTCACCAGGGCTCATCAGCCCGTTGAGATCATGTAGTTAAGACGTACCATTTTTGTGGGTATCAGACTGAGCTGCCACAGATTCCTCCGCCCACTTACAACACCTGTTTACAGCAGGGGCAGCCTATGATGCAAGCAGGACTTGAGCTCACACCTTTGGAATCATAGAGCAAAGACTTACCATTTTATACCTGCCACCCTTCTCACTATTGCTCTGAGGAAGATGAAGATTCTGGCCAGTGGGCAATTTTGAGATTTTAAAATGGGGTTTTGTTCTGAGTAGGAATGAAAACTAAAAATCTTAGAATTCTCCATAAAGGAAAAAAACAGAGAAAACAATTTTTTGTTTGAGACACTTAGGCAAAGTACACTGAAAAATTTGAGACACTTTTCCTTGAATGAAGCAAAAGTGTGTTGTTTCTATTTTTAAGTTTTTATTTTCCATCATGTTACAATACAGAATGTTAAAGATTTTAAGTGAAGAGTCATTTAAAGGGAGACATGAAAAAAGTTCCTTACAGAACTATTTAAAAGGCACACTTTGAATTCAGTGGGGGAAAAAAATGTCTTGCTTTTCTTCTGAAAAAAAAATTCTGGTGAAAATGGCATATTCTATAATGCTTATTCCAACAGAATGAGGGTCCCTCCACTATTTCTCCAATCAGATTTAATAATCATAGAGGAGCTTTGCTACCATCTTGTGGACTGGAACACAGGATTTCTTTCATGTTCTCCCCTATACTTCCCATTCGCTTTGACCTTAACAACAGTCTGGGATGCTCTATTGCTATAAAAGCATTCACAGCTTGTACATTTAAAATTATTTTAAATAATTATTGCTATAAAAAATAGTGTGTGTTTATGATAAACTTGTAATGATCCAAAATTAATGTTAGATGTCCCCAAATGGATTAAATGCACTAAACACCATGTTAGTTGTCAAAATAATTTTTTACTTAATCATTTCTTCCAAGTAAGCACAGTGATGAGATTAATCCATCTGCATTTGGATGTATGTCTCATTTAAAGATCTCAAAGTATTCCAGACTACACAATGATTGGACAGCACTGGAACTCTTGGTCTAGAATGCAACTCTTGGTCTAGCACTGGAACTCTTGGTTTAGTCAACATTTCCATTTCCTCATCATTAAAATGAACACACACATTTACATGTGTATGCATGCTTTCCTGAAACCTGACAAGGTTTCAAGGTAACATCTTGAAACTGGTCAAAACAATATGAACAGAAAAGAGTTCTGTGGAAGATGTGAAAATGAACAAATGAGTCGGGTCAGTACATTCAGTTTCTCAATCTGACTATGCATTTTCATTTGAAAAGTGAGGAAAGGTTAAGGATATGAAGTAAAAAAATATAACAACAAAAGTAAATTGAAGGTGCAAAATAGATGCATTCTACTCAAAGTAAACTTTAAACTAATACAGAGCTAAAATACTGAATGTGTGACTATAGCATACAAGCCTGAATGAAGTATAATACTAACAGGAAGGAATGTATAATGGATAATAACGGAGAAGAACATTTGAGTTATCTGTTATATACTCTTGTTGATATAAAAAAACCTGAGGATGTTAACATCACAACCTGGCCAAGTTTGAGTCTTGGAAAATACACAATACCAAACAGTTGCTCTGGGCCTTTCTGGACTAGAGGCATCCCTGGAAAAATACCAACTTTTAATTTTCACTCATTAATATAGCAATGTTTTTGACAGGTCAGAATGTTCTTAACAATATGAATCCATTCCTATTGGAAATTTCTGGAATTATCTTGTGAATCATATTTGCACACCTAGCAGTGCTGACATTGCAGGGCACCCTGAAGCACCCTTGAAATAATTTTAAGCCACCCCAGGGTGCTGTAGCACCAGGGTTGAGAATCACTGATATAGAGTAATCCAGGGAGATATTTTTCCAGCAACCCATAGCTGCAGTTCCCCTCAATGCGCATAAATAAAAGGCTCCAAAACAATTCCTCCAAGATGAATAGTGCTGAAGTTAATTCTAAGATTAATTCTTCTGGTTTACCTGTACACTGCTTTTATCTTTTTTAGGTTTCTGAACTACTTGAGTCTTATTTTACAAATAAATTGATGGGCTGATCAATAAAGTTCATTAGTAGTTTAGCAGGAGGCACAGTATACATTGTATTGTATAATGAACTAAGACACCAGATCTCTCTATATGAAGGAAAATTCATGGGCAGATGTTGGAGGCAGAAGGCGAATTAGGCATTGAATCAGCTGGTTTTTGAGTGACAGGGCAGGCCAAAAGAAATATGCAATAATAATATAATCCAAATGAACAGAGTAGTTTTCAGTGGCAGATTCAGAAACTATCTGTATTCAGAAAATTATTTTTTCAAGGCCAACAATCAAGTTTTTCAATATACTCATTAAGTTAGAAAGTATGTGGACAAATAAAAGGACAAAGAGAAGAGAGCCTTTTTGTCTGTTTGGCCTTAAAGGCCATCTTTAAAAACATTTTCCTGTATTCATGAACCTTTGCCTTTGCAAGTCATTTTTATGAGAAGAAACATGCTGAATTTCAGCCTGATTCTTTTCTTAGCAGACAATGTTTTTGAATAAAGTACAACTTTATGGGTGATATCTTGTACTGAACCAACTGCATAGTTGGAAGACATGTTAGACAGACTTTTGGAGAACAAAATGCCCTTCCCTAAGTCACTGTCATGGATAGAACATCACTACAATAATGTTTTTGTATCAGCAACATTTTGTTGTATCAGTTCTGAGCTCTGAGCGCTTGAGCACTTGGATATAACACTAGAAGGAAAACAATTTGCAAAAGGTCTGTGGGACTAAGGGAGTTATATTGGAGCTTTTGTGATGAATTTTCCAAGTGATCAATTCTGACTCTAGAGAAAACATAGAGTAAAATCAGTTCCTTAATATTAAGGGAAGAATCTGTTTCATGCAGTGGACAATCAAAGTGCACCTTGGGAGCAACTCTGTGGGTGAGTTAACTCGTTATACTTAGAACATACTGAGGGCACTTTAAAAGTGAGCAGCTGTACTTCAATGCTCGTTAACTTGTGCTAAGTGCCCTCTGAGTATCTCAAAGATGCACCACTTCAGGTGGGGGTTAACTCTGGGCCATAGTACCTAGTTCATGCTCGGATAACTTCAGTCTGCTCCACAGACATAAAATTTGCAGTCCTCTAGCCTACCTAGGATGCATCATTCTTAGCCTTTCTCCTCCCTCCCTCAACCAAACAGGGAGAGACCACAGGCATTCTGGCTCCTAGGCATGTTGCTGCTCACCAGCCGTGTAGTGGCAAGTCAGCTCTGCAGGCGAGAAATGGTATTAACTAGGGGTTTGTGAAATGGGCTGTATTTGATTCAGATTTGGTTTTGGCCCGATTCAGGGACAGTGATTCAATTAGTTGATTTGGATTACTGTCCCCAATTTGATTCAGCCGAATCTGAATCTGCTGATTTGGAGAATCAGCGAATCAGCTATAGACACAGTTTTAAATGTTTTTTCTATACAGCTCGAGGTACCAGGAGGGGCTTGTGAATGCTGCGATGCTGGGGCGGATGGAGTGTTTCACAGGAGCTCAGGTGGTGCCCTCCATGTGCTCGGTGGTGAACCCAGAAGTGGACCAGAAGTACAGGAGACCCTTGCCATTTGCAGGGGATCCATTCTGGAGATCGCTGCCAATGGCAAAATCCGCGAGTACTGACGGGGATCCCCATCAGGCCCCACAGATGCCCCCTTCTCCCCACCCCCATGAGAAGCTGGAAGCACAGGGCTCCCCCACAGCAGCTGCCTCTGGGGGAGAAGATGCTGCTGCCACTGCTGTCTTCCTACCCATCACCAGTGCTTGCTCTCCACCCACTTGGCTCTGCTCTCTGCTCCGCTCTCCCCGGCTCTGCCCTCCCATGCTCTGCGCAGTGCTTTGTGCCTGTTTACACAGAGGCAGGAGCTCAGTGCAGCACCAGAGGGAGCTGCGGTGGCTCTCGCCCTGACCCACCCTGTTGGTGCAGTGCACCATGAATATTTGAATCTGCGAATAACAAGGGTTTCCTGTACTTCCGGTCCACTTCTGGGTCCGCCATTGAGTGCACTGGGGGGGGCCACTCCTCATCCCCTTGGCTTGGTAATTGGCTGCAGGGGGACCCCAGATCCTCCCCCAAAGATCCAAGAGGCACCAGTTGCTGAGCTGGGGTGAGGCTCGGGGGAGGTGGGGTCCAGTGTGCTCCCTGCCAGACCTAGAAGTGGATCAGAAGTGCTTCTGGTCCACTTCCAGGTCTGCTGCCCAGCATGCTGGGGAGCCCCCCATGTTCCTGTGAGACGCTCATTCCACTAGATGAAATGGTATTCTGTCATAATTCTTCAGCTAACAATAGGACAAAAGAGTTAAAGACATCCTCTGAAAGTTATCATTAATGAGTAGTTCATTTAGCATTAATCACATGCATAAAAGATAAGGAATGATGACTGATATACTTTTATATTTCTTCAGGTTGTTCCTATGTTAGCATCATAATTGAAGGGTGGATTTATCATAAGAAAACAATACTAACCAATAGGATATAGTGAGTTTCCATCACAGTTCTCAATAAAAATAATAAGAATGAGACTTAACTATGACCTGTTTCCCCCCCACCCCCTCTCCATCCTGACCTGTGTCCCAGTGGGTTGCTGATGATTAGTACTTCTTTCTGCATTTATATTGGAGAGTCTAGACTTCCTGCTTTGGGCAGGGCTATGCATCTTCTGTTGCCCACTCTACTCCTATGAGTACTTCCAAAGCTGCTGAGATACTACAGTATGTAGTAAAATGGAAGATAAATTGAATAATCATTAGGTTTTCACAGTATAACTTCTTGGTTGTTACCGTCATCTGGTGTAGGGTACTTGCCTAGTGTTGAGGAATGGAGAACTTTGTGGGGATCTTTTACATTGGGATTGGATCTAATGTAAAGGTTAACTTCTGCCATTTAGACTAAGTCTTTGAAATTTGCCAGTGTGCAACCTTAATTTGAGTATCCTATTCTAGTGAGTTTAATCTAACACTGGTCTTATGTAAGATAACCATAGTAGGAAAATAGAGGAAAAGAAATACATTTATTCAGATAGCCTACAATCTATGTGGCAGTTGGGAAAAATTTTACAATATAGCAGAACAGAATTTAAACAATAACCCCCTCTGTCTCTTAGCACTGTCCCCTGTCCTTCCTTCCCCTCACCCCTGCTTCCCTGTCTTTTGTATCCAATGAAGCAATCCCCTGCTTATGAAAGCTTATGCATTTCTGATTTAGTTATTCTATAATGTGCAAATCTATCCTGCCTTCTTCTGTATTTAAATCACTCCTTGGCTAGTGACAGAAGTTACACATAAACTGGTTTAAGTGATCAGAAACTGGTTTAAACTTGTAAGAGAACAGAAGTTCAGTGCACATAAACCGCTTTCAAAATGTCCAAAACTGGTTGAAGATAAACCTGGCTGGATGTACTACCAGACTTGACTAATTTATGTCAACCCGGTTTGTGGAACTTCTGTCCTAGTTCTTTTCCTGGTTCAAGTTAACTCACAGTCCCCCAGCATCCCAGGATGCTTTGCAGCCCAGGGCTATGCTGTCTGCCCCAGTGGAGCAGGTACTGCCTCACCCCTCTGCTCCTTAGCCTGCTTCCTGCCTGTGTCTGTCAGTCCATATGGATGGGGTGGGGGAGGGAAGGGGAACCGAGCATGTGAGGGGAGGGAAGGCCCCAGTGGCAGGGACTTTTCAGACCCTGGCAGCCCTCTCCTCTCCCCCTTCCCAGCTGCTGATTACCCTAGTGACTGCCACAGGAGAGAGGGGGCCAGGTGCCTGCCCGTGCAGCCCATCATAGGGGCACCAGGGAGCCCCTGCCTTGGAAGACTCTGCCCCCCCTCTCCCCCTAGCCCAGAGTCCCCCAGCCCGGTGCAGACCCAGGGAATTCTTCCCCTCTCAAACCACACTGCTACTTGCCTTAGCCACTGTGAGTCTCAGGCAGCTTTAGGAAGAGGAGAGAGATTCTCCTGCTCCTCCACAGCCACTTTTGCCTTAACTGCTATGAATCTGGGGCAAAACTAATGCAGAGGAGCAGAGTAATTTCCCTCCATTCCCTGGGATATCCCTGAGACTTGTAGCAGCTAAGGCAAGGGGTTGGGATTGGGGTGGGGAAGAATTTTCCTCAGCTCCCTGGGGCTGCCTGGGGCTGGGGAACCATGGGCTGGGGTAGGGGAAACTCCACAAGGCAGAGGCTCCCTGGTGGCCCCATGATGGGCTGCATGGGCAGGCACCTGGCCTGGAGGTCTTCTCCCTCTCTCCTGGGGCAGTGTTTGAAGCAATCAGTGGCTGGGAAGGGGAGAATGGGGAATGGGGAGTTCCCTTGGGCAGCCTGGGATGGGAACCCAGGCTGGGGGAAACCTCCTGAGGAGGAGGCTCCCCCACGGTGGACCAGCACCCAGACAGGGGGCTTCTTAACCCCCTGTGGGGGGGGCGGAAGGGGCTTGGGGACACTTGGCTGGGCTGGCAATGGCCAGCAGACTGGGGGATATGCTGTAGAACCCTCCACCTTCTGGCCAGGGTCAGTGCAGGCTTCCCCCCTGCCTTTCCTAATTGAAAACTGAATGTTAGTTCAGTTGGTTATCAGTTTTACCTATGCAGCTTAGAGGAAGCTGCCTAGATTGAATTGATTCAGCCTCAGGGTTTTTGACTTCCTATATTTAGCCCTTCTGTCTGATAGCCTGCTCTCTGCATGTCCTTCCATAGCATCTGATCAGTGACCTGTTCATGAAATCTTAGGCAGTTAGACTCTTCCAGTTAGTCTTTAAGATGCACCTCAACTCTACCTTCTGCCTAACTTCAGACATGGCTAACTAAATGCTTATCTGGGTGCTGTTAAGTATACTGAGTACATTACAAATATTTTTCCGCACTCTGTTAATTTCTCTGATGCATTTTTAAGAACTGGTGCTATAGCAGCGCTGTAATTTTGAGAAGGAGATAATAACTAGTGCATAGTGTGCACAGAATAACATCTTTCCTCACAGAAAACTTAAATGGTGGTTTAAGAATTTTTTTTTCTGCTTTAATCCCAAGTTCTCCTAGCATAACTCCAAAGACTGACCAACAGCATCACCTATAATTTCTAGTAATATTTTTCTTTGGACTTGTATGATTTAATTTGTTTTCCCTTCAATACAGGTCAGATGACAACAAAGGAAGGATGTTACAGAGATATGCACGTGCAAGTGGATAAATCTCTTTGCAGCCCTAAGAGCCGGCCAGTGACTGGAGTCATCCCTTGTAAAATGGCAGCTTGCCCTCCCAGGTAATGAGCAAACTTATTTTAAATACTCGTGTTTAATAACATATGCTGTTGTATTGCACATACTGAACTGCATAATTTCTGATATTTGAAGGTAAATAAAAAAATGAAATTGTAGCAGCCATCTCTTTTAATTTTTTAAGTATGAGCTAGTTCAGGAAAAACTTGAATAACTTTGAGCAATCTTCTAAATTAAGAATTAATGTCACTAAATTAAAATGCTTTTTCTGCACAAGTATATAGTATGTTTTCACCCTTTTTTAGTGATGATGAAACTTGCTGTATGCATTCCACTCTAAAACAGCATACTGGGTAGTGATTATTGCCCAGTAATAAAATATCTAAGTGGAAAAAACAAGTTAAGAAGCATAGGAAAAGAAGGCTGGAAGGCAACATCTAGCTTATTGAGTTCATCCACTGCAGTTGCAGGTTATCATGTGAGCCTTTGTCACTTTTTTATTCGTTTCGTCATATCTGCTCTTGACACGCTCTCTCATGTTACTGAGTCATAGAAAGTATTTGCTGTCACATGTATCCAAAGGTTTTGTCTATTCTGGTTTTAAATGAGAGTTTCCATGTTTTTGACAAATTAATTTACAACTGAATTTCTTCAAAGTCTCAGCTTCGGGTTTATGTGTTTTGTTTCTTTCTTTAATTTCATCCAATTTACAGCCTATTTCACCATCCTAAATGCTTCCTCTCTTATAGGTTATCACCACATTCTTAGAGGTAAAGGAAACACATTATAAGTATTTAGCTTTTTAAATGTTTTGTTATAATCTAAGTTATAGTTGCAGCAAATATCATTTTTCTTCTTCTCTTGCTTGTCAAGTTGTCTGGTGATTAGTCAAGTTGGCTATCTTCCTCCTCTAACTTCAGTCATGTAAACAGTTTTTTTATTTAGAAATGTTCTGTATCAGCTGGAGGTAATTTAAGGTGATCTATAGTAGACTCAGATTCTGGGGCAGGGAACACATAACCGCTCACATAGGTTCTTAACCTGCATACAGGACCTCCACCTAATGCAGGAGGTATACGATCCCATTAGGGAAAATGCCTTGCTGGACTTGGTGTTAGCTACAGGGGATGTACCTGCTGATTCCCCACCAGGTCAAGGGGATAGAGACCATAGATTGACTGAATTCACTATCTGACGAAGGGTGGGTAAACTAACCAGCAGGGCTGAAGTGCTAGACTTCAGAAAGACTAACTTCAGTGTGCTTAAGAGATTAGTTAATGAGGCTTTAAAGCTCAAGAGCATTGGTGAAATGGGGGTCCAGGAGGGGTGGTCATTCCTCAAGGGAGCTATCCTACGGGTGCAGGAAGAAGCAATCCCATTGTGCATAAAAGGGGGCAAAGGAGCCAAGAAGCCCTCTTGGCTGAACAGGGAAGTCCAGGAAAGCCTAAGGGCAAAGAAAGAGGTATATAGGCTGTGGAAACAGGGGGTAGCTACCAAGGAGAAGTATACCTCCTTGCTTCACACTAGCAGGGAATCAGCTCAGAAGGCCAAAGCAGAATTAGAACTTAGGCTGGCAACAAGAATTAAGGACAGCAAGAAGCCCTTCTTGAGGTATATAGGGAGCAAAAGTAAGGCACAGGGTAGCATAGGACCACTACAGGACAAACTCAGGCAACTGGTGACAGAGAGAGTGGACAAAGCTGAGCTCTTCAATAAGTTCTTTGCATCTGTGTTCCTAGACACAGACCAAGACAAATCTCCCAGTTGGATCATAGACAGACACAGGAGGGACACCAGTGTACCAACTGTTAGCACAGACCTAGTGAAAGGACACTTGGAGGAGGGGCTGGATGTGTTCAAATGAGTGGGCCCTGATGAACTTCATCCAAGGATGCTGAAGGAATTGGCCAGTGTCATAGCAGAGCCACTGGCACAGTTTTTCGAGCACTCATGGTGCTCCAGTCAGGTCCCAGAGGACTGGAAAAGGGCCAATGTGGTCCCTATTTTCAAGAAGGGGAGGAGGGGGGAACTGGGATACTATAGGCCAGGTAGTCTCACCTCCATCCTTGGGAAAACTCTGGAAAAAATCATTAAGGAACACATTTGTGGGAGCCCAGCAGAGAAAATAATGCTGAAAGTAAATCAGCACGGGTTCACTGCAGGTAGATCCTGCTCGACTAACCTTGTTTCTTTTTATGACCAGGTCACAAAATGCTTAGACGCAGGAATCAAGGTAGATGTCACCTACCTAGACTTTAAGAAGGCCTTTGATATGGTATTTCATTGTGTTTTCTTAAGTAAACTGGCAGGCTGTGATGTAGATGATTACATGAGTGGGTGGGTGGCAAACTGGCTTAGGGGTCACATCCAGAGAGTAGTGGTGAATGGGTTGATATTGACCTGGAAAGATGAGGGCCGTGGAGTCCCGCAAGGCTCAGTCCTTGGATCGGTACTAATAATGTCTT
The DNA here is from genome assembly GCF_052110815.1 of Crocodylus siamensis. Lineage (NCBI taxonomy): Eukaryota > Metazoa > Chordata > Crocodylia > Crocodylidae > Crocodylus > Crocodylus siamensis. Next base: position 127,684,142 of record NC_143397.1, on the reverse strand, counting down.
CATCAGTGACTTGGACAAGGGCAGAGAGAGCACCCTGTCCAAGTTTGCAGATGATACCAAATTATGGGGCAGAGTTAACACACCAAGGGTAGGGAATGGATCCAGGTGGATCTGGACCTGTTGGAAAAGTGGGCAGATTGAAATAGGATGCAGTTCAAAAAAGGCAAGTGGAAAGGGGCTGCACCTGGGCAAAAAGAACCACCAACACACTTACAGGCTGGGGGATGACCTTCTCAGTAGCACAGCAGGAGAAAGGGATTTTGGAGTCATAGCTGACTCCAAGATGAACACGAGTTGTTAATGTGACGAAGTGATCAACAAGGCTAACCCCACTTTATCATGCATTACCAGTTGCATGATGAACAGGTCCAGGAAGGTGATGTTTCCCCTTTATACAGCCCTGGTCAGGCTGCACTTGGAGTACTGCATCCAGTTTTGGGCACCACACTTGTAGAGGAATGAGGAGAATCTTGAGAGGGTTCAGAGGAGGCCGCTCGTATGGTCCGAGGCCTTCAGGCAAGGCCCTACGAGGAGAGACTGAGGGACCTAGATCTCTCAGCCTTCACAAGAGAAGGCTGAGAGGTGATCTTCTGACTGCTTATAAATTCATCAGGGGAGGGCAGCAGGGAATAAGAGATGGTCTATTTACTAGGAGACCCCCTGGAGTAACTAGAAACAATGGCCACAAATTGACAGAGAGCAGATTTAGGTTGGACATTAGGAAGAACTTCTTCATAGTAAGGGTTGCCAGAATCTGGAATGGGCTTCCAAGGGAGGTGGTGCTTTCCCCTACCCTGGGGGCCTTCAAGAGGAGACTGGACAAGCACTTAGCTGGGGTTGTCTGACCCCAGTGCTCTTTCCTGCCCAAGGCAGGGTATTGGATTCAATGACCTACTGAGGACCCTAACATCTATGAAACTATCTATGAACAGCAAATACTGCTATCAATTGCACTGCTTTAAGTGTCTTAAGAAAAAAAAGAGGAAGAGATAGGTATGAAGCTATCATTAATAATGATTATGCATCAGGAAGCTACTGCTTCCAAGACAACCATGAAAGGTTGTTACTGGAACACAACACAGTCAGGGAAGAATACATAGTGGGTTACTATTGTAGAAAAAATAAGTTGAGGCAGTGTGGCTTCCTGGGTATTGAAATCAATGAATAGTCAAATTACAGAATATGGATTGTTTTTATTACAGTTCATATAAATAAGTCTTTCCATGACCAATATATCTCTACAGTATTCATAATCTGAAGTAGAGATAAAAAGTGGTTACCTGGGACTCCTGTAACAACTCTAGCAAAATTTGGGAGAAAAGATTAGCTGGTTTCCTAATATGTCAATATTATAACACAGCTGCAGAAATGTAAGATTCTGTTCCTCTATTGGTAGTTTTTTCTGCATCTAAACAGACCCCCCTGAAGCTTTCAGGTTCTCCATGGGTGCACAAGTGAGTGTGTGCTTTTCATTTAAGGTTTGGGCATCAGTTTGTACCGGAAGAGTTTAAGATCCAATTGTTTCCAGTCAGTATTCATTCCAGGAAGCATAGTGGAAGAATCCTATTGTGAAGAGAATAATTCCTTTTGTTGTGTTAATTTTGGAGTAGATTCTGCATGGGAGTTGTTAGAATCCCCCCTGTACCAGTCTTTCCATCACACATTTGCCTCTGAAGCAAGAGAGGACAATGCTGCAGAGGCAGTAGATCCATCTCTCAAGTCGTGGTGGGTAAGCAAAGAGTGATCGTTGCCTGGAAGGTTCCTCTTTGTGCAGCTCCAAGGGAAACAGTCTGTTAGAGTGACTTTTATAGTCACAATATTAAACAAAGACTCTTAGTTTATTCCTGGATTGTGGAAGGCAAGGTTTTAAAAGCTCAAACAGCAGCAATGAAATGCATTGCCCCTGTCTGAGAATACCTTCAGAATATTTAACAAAGAATGCTGTTTAGGGAAGAAGTATATTTTTTCCTGAGAGAAATATGGGAATACTCAATAGTGTTTTCTAAATTATTTTTCCTTTGTTCAGTTTAATTTAAGTCAAGCTTCATTTTCAAAACACACACATGTTGTTCTTATCAAAATGTCTGAAGTTTATTGTGAGAATTCTTAGCTGAAGACTTTAAAAAGAAAACTGAAAATGTCCACAGTTATTTGTTATATTGCCTTAAGAATGGGTCTCACCCTCTTGAGGTCAATGACAAGCTCCTGTTATTGGGAGGGGAGAGTAGGATAAAGCTCACAAGTGCATGGCTAATAATCTCAGTGAAAAAAGTAGTTAAACTCACAAAAAGTGCTACAGGATGTAATTAACCCACTCTGAAATGCATATAGTATTAATACACTTGAAAAGGCATGATTCAAGGCATATGCGTCATGAGTAGTTGCTGCTGAAAGTTTGAAGCAAGATTTCAAGAGAGAAGTCTTTGGGTGCTATAAGCAAGAGTATATTTGTTTTTAATTTAAATGAAATATAAAAACTGCTGGGCAGTTTAGAAACTCTAAACCTTCTTTATGTGCATGTCTTTCAATGCTGACAGTGTGGAAGGCTGACAATGTTGGATTTTTATCAAATGTGGAATCATTAGACTAATGAAATCCTACTAGGTCATCAATCTCTGTAGTAGGGTGTGGAATGTTTTCAGTTCAGGATTCTTGTTCTAAGATGAAAATAGTTTTAAAATGTCTGAAAGGCTTCTGACAGCAAGAATATTTTAGCTAAATAATGAGGTGTTGGCAATCCTGAGTCTCTTTCTAGGGGATGGATATAAGCCAGCAACCTATTTCCTGTACTCTTTTCTCCAACCTAGACTCACTTCCATATCATGATGAGACCAGGCAAACCATAATAGAGTGGCCATCTTACTGGGATTCCAGTTCTCAGACTCTTGTTTCAGCCTGGGATAAAGTACTTTCATAGCTCGTTTCTGAAATGCATGACCTCCCAATTGTCGTTTTACTATGCTTTTGATTTCCCTCACCTTCCTTAATAAAGCAGTTCCTCTGCAGCTTGCTTTCAGTAAATATCTGCTTTGCTTTATGTATGAAATATAAATGTTAGCTAGCTTATAGGGCCAGTCTCATTTAGACAAGCTATGCAGAGAAAATAAGTTCCAAATCTTGGGCTATGAACTGTTTATTTCCTGTTTAATAATGATTTCCACAAAGCATACTTGAAAAAACCGAACAAATTGTGAACAATGGTTTCTTTCCATTATGCAAGTACATGCATACACTGTTCCTTGCCTGCTCCTCACACCTGAGTTCTTAGTGTCAGTCAGGAAGGGAGTTTTCCATACTGGTGCCCTCTGCTTGGTTCCTGGGCACTGGAGTTGAGGGCAACGAGTTTGCCCCCTGCTTACCAGCTGCACAACTGAAAAGCCAGGCTAGCTGGGAATCAGGCTTGCAAGCCCAGCTCTGGGCTGCAGCCATTTCCCCCTGCTTACCCCACCACTCAGCTGAGTGGTGAGGGTGGTAGTTTTAAAAGCTGGCATGGGTGGAAGCCTCCCAGCCCCTCCAGCTTCCCCTTGTACCCCTGCAGCTCAACTTGGGTAGTGATTTAAAAACCAGAGGGTCTGGGAGCTGGGCGTAGGGGAAACCTCTGCACACTCGGCTCCCAGCCCCTCCAGATTCCCCCTGCCACCTGCACTGTCTAACCGACCCAGAGCAGCGTTGGGTGAGGCAGGCTGCTTTATAAATCCATTGTGTATTCATACCTTGAATGCTGTGCCCAGTTTTCATCCTCAGACCTCAAAAAGGATATAGAAGAACTAGAGAAGGTACCAAGAAGGGAATAAGCATAATTAGTGATATGGAGGAGTCTCCATATGAAAGCAAACTAAAGAGGCTAGGCCTGTTCAGTTTAGAAAAGGGACACTTGAGCGGGGACTTGATAAGGGTTTGCAAAATACTAACTTGTAAGGAGAAAGTAAATAGGGATTTATTATTTACTGATGCTCAGGACAAAAACTAGGGGTCACAAAATGAAACCAGTAGGTAACAAGTGTATAACCAACAAAAGAAAGTTCTTTTTCACATAGCATGTCATTACATTATGGTACTCATTGCCACAAGATGTGGAAGCTGACAGGTGAACCAGATTCAAAAAGGTATTGGAGAAATTCTTGGAGGAAAGGTGCATCAGTTAGAACTGAAGTAGAACTTCCTCAACCTTAAATGCTGGAGGCTGCAACTGGGAAAAGAATGGGCAAAAACCCTGGTTATATACTGTTCGTTATGTCTTTCAGCATCCATTCTCTGCTATTGTGTGACACATTATACTGGGCAAGATGGACCTTTGGGCTGACTGAGTATATGGCAGTTCTTATGTTGTTATGTAGTTTAAATGAAGGAAAGACTCCTTGTATTTGAATGCATATTTTAGTTTGTTCACTTTGACTCTACTGTTTTTCTTTTAAAATCTTGCCTATAACATATGGAAAAGAATATATAACGAATGCCAAAGGCAAGGTTGTTACTTCATAAATGTAGGCCTTGATCCTAAAAAGACTGCCTTACTTAAATAACTTAATTTACCCAAATGGTCCCATTTAAGTAAGATGAGCTGCTAATGTATGAAAGGTCATTGTTTACAAGGGCCTTAGGGCTTACAGACTAAATGAGTGAGTTTGGCAATTGCATGTTGTAGTGCTCATTTTCCTATGAATAATGGTGATTTTGGATAATGAAACCCCAGGGAGTAAATAGTGGTGTAAGGCTAGCCCTTCTCCCAGTGCCACTGATAGGTAATCGGGACTATCTCTTTTTTATAGAGCATCTTTTGGTTACTTCACTCATTGAGTGAAATATTACTGGGAGGGAAATGTCTTTCTTGTCACCATTGACCTATTTGATCCCATCACGTTCTGTTTTACTGCAACCAAAGGTATAGAAAGGAGGACCCCAGCAATTACAGGCCAGTCAGTCTTACCTCGGTCCTTTGGAAGACGTTTGAGAAAATTATTGAGCACATCTGCAAGGGCCCAGCAGAGGAGGTAATGCTCAGGGGCAACCAACATGGGTTCACTGAGGGCAGGTCCTGCCTGACTAACCTCGTTTCTTTTATGATCAGGTCACAAAGTCCCTGGACAAGGGTGTTGGGGTGGATGTCATCTTCCTGGACCTTAGGAAGGCCTTTAACATGGTTTCCCACCACATGCTTTTTAAAAAACTAAGAGACTGCACCATTGATGCCTACACAGTCAGATAGGTGGCAAATTGGCTAGATGGTCACACCCAGAGAGTGGAGGTGGATGGGTTGTTTTCGACTTGAAGGGATGTGGACAGTGGAGTCGCCCAGGGCTCAGTCCTGGGGCCTGTACTGTTCAACATCTTTATCAGCGATCTGGATGTGGAATGCACACTGTCTAAATTCGCTGACAAGTTGTGGGGTAAGGTGGGCATGCTGGGGAACACCCTTCTTGTCAACACAGTGGCAGAAAGGGATCTTGGAGTCATTGTTGACTCCAGGATAGACATGAGCCACCAATGCAAGGAAGCGGTCAGCAAGGCTAACCGCGCCTTGTTGTGCATCTATAGATGCATCACAAGCAGGTCCAGGGAGGTGATCCTTCCCCACTATGTGGCATTGGTCAGGTCACAGTTGGTGTACTGCATCCAGTTCTGGGTGCTGTACTTCAAAAGGGATGTGGACAGCATGGAGAGGGTCCAGAGGAGGGCCACTCGCATGATCGGGGGCAGCAGGGCAGGCCTTACGAAGAGAGGCTAAGGGGCCTGAACCTATTCAGCCTCCACAAGAGAAGGCTGAGGTGGGTTCTAGTGGCCACTTACAAACTCACCTGGGGGGACCAGCGGGAATTGAGGGAGGCTCTGTTCCCCTGGGCACTACCTGGGGTTACTAGGAATAATGACCACAAATTGTTAGAGAGAAGGTTCAGGCAGGACATCAGGAGACATTACTTTATAGTTAGGACTGCCAGGCTCTGGAATGGGCTCCCAGGCGAGGTAGTACTCTTTCCTACCTTGGGGGTCTTCAAAAGGAGGCTGGACAGATATTTGGCTGGGGTGATATGACCCCAGCACCCATTCCTGCCTGGGGCAGGGGGTCAGACCTGATGCTCTGTTTAGGTCCCTTCTGACCCTAAGAATATTAAAAACCTTTTCACTGAGAAGTACTAAATCTCTCCTGCCTTGGAACAGGGAGTAGACATTTTAAACACTTTCAGTTTTCTTTACTGCAAACTCTAAGCACTCTCCCCCACCCCCCAGTGGTTGGTTTTAAAGTGAAGGAGGAATCAAAGTGGGGTGCAATTACACCAATGCACTGCCCCTGCCTCCATGCAGTTCTCTTTCAGCAGAATTCATGCTTGACACAGCTGTACTGGTGCTGAGTTTACCTACACAATTGCAGTGGTGGCTTGCTTAGATACAAAATCAGGAGATAATGTAAGGGTCCCCTTCAACCAAAATGCAGTTTCTGTACATGGGAAGAGTAGAACAATATTTCTTGGAGTCATTCTTAGGCTTCCACTGTACATGCTCTGGCCTTTAGTTGCTCTGATAGTATTAGAGATATGTTATAGTTTAATTTTTTGGAGGGTGATATTTTATATTGGACCAACTACATAGCTGAGAGAGACATTAGACAACTTTTTGGGCACAAGGTAACCTTCCTGAGGAAAACTCGTTAAAGAGTTCGCTCAACTGAGAGGTAGCTGTCTGTGTTGGTCTGAAGTCAGACAGAAGGCAGGGCAAGGTGGCATCTTACAAATTAACTGTTTCACAGGGTCATAAGCTTTCATAAACAACATTCATACCATGTGATGAAAAAGGGTAGTCTGTTGCCTAAGAAAGCATATGCCTTGCTGAACGAGTTGGTCTTTAAGGTGTCACCCCTACCTGCCTTCCAATTATACAGTTCATCCAATGAAAGATACTACCCAGTAAAGCTTTGCAAGTTCTTGTAAATTAAACTGAACAAAGGGGTGAACAGTTGCAGTGCTGCGAGAATAAGTAAAGCATTCGGATTAGGTGCACTGAATACTTGCAACATTTAAGATGAGACCTGATTGTAACTGATTGGGTTGAACATCCTGGGAAATGACATCTTTAGGTATTTTCACATGCCTGTGTTTTGCTCTTGCTCCCCTGGGAACACCTCTAGGTAATTTAGGGATTTAACCTCCTCATACCTATATAGTTTTGCAATCAGAGCAAATGCTTGGAATATGTAAACTATTATATCATGAGCATGTGTACACATATAGTATCTTACATCATCCCTGTGCACTTTCTTAAGTTAAAAAAGACATCATAATGCTGTCTAAACTATCCAGACACTTTTTCAATGTTTTGCATCTGATATCTTAGAAGACATTACTATACACCCTGCAGTGTTTGGCTTCAGGCCCACTTTCAACATTTAAACCAGCTGAGCCAGCGTATGAAGTCTATAAATATGAAGCTGCAATACAGCAAAGTTGGCTGTTTGATGGCTGATCATATGTGAAACTCATTACGCCCAAATGGCTGTATTTATATTACATTGCACTTGCAGACTGATAAAAAAAAAATCATTGTTATTACATTCTAATGAATGATAATAGTTTATTTATCTTACTGCTGTTACTAGTTATTTTACAGTGACGGATTTTGTCATGAAGCCAGTTCACTTGTCTCTTCCCCAAAATGTCTGCTAGAATTGAAGGGAAAAAATACAACAGCATAAAACTATCCTATATCCAGTTAAGCACATTCATTAGTGCTTTGCTGAACCTTAAGCAGAAGGTCTTTCCCCTTGACTTCAGTGGGAACATTCCTGTGCTTAAGTGATCTCCTGTACCAGGTCCAGGGTACATAGGACTCCAGAGTATTAAGGTATTAGCATACAAATTGTATCTGTAGTATATGACATGTAAAAGGGCAATTATTGAGTTACATCAGGAGAAAATGATATGCATTAGTGAATTTAATGTGAGAGGGGAAAAAAGGAACAATCCAGGAGTGTGAAAGAAATTATGGCAACTCATAGAAAAGACTAAGGCATGAATTGTACGTCATCAGTATGGAGTTTGGCTGTAGACATGGTTTGGCAGTGTCACAAAAAAAAAAAGTTGAAGATGGCCTCCATGAGCAACGAATAAAGGTTCATAACCAGTTGACTCAGTAGGGACTAGGTAATAGAGGGATTCTTTTTCAGGCCTCCATTTCTGCTCCTACACTTCCTTGGCAATAGATTAAAAAAAGAGAGAAGAGAATTCACACAACTGTCTGCAGACATAATTACTTGGAGGTAGAAAAATGTCTACAAAAATAGAGGGCAGGTCTGAAAAGCAAGTCCTGTTAGAAAAATAATTAGGGTCAGATTCCATGTCAACCATAGGATGAATAAGTGGACTTCGGTGCTAAAGTGTGATTCTATTCCATTGTGCTCAAGTCTATTGAAAACTGTTAAGACAGAAGGTGGGTGGATTCTCCACCTCCTCTTCACTGCTTTTTTGTGACTCAGTCTTAAGGGTCAGGTGTTGGTGTATTACAAAAGTAGATGCATTAACCACATAGATAGAAAATGCTTAAATTGTTTGGAAAATAGGGTATAGGTTTCACACACATATGGGTATCTTTGTATCAACATTTTTAGATTTTCTTGCTTGATGTTTGAAATTTTCTTAAATCACAGTATTTGGGTCTTTTCTTCTATCTCTATAATCACTGCTTCCCCTTCTCCCATCCCTCACCCAAACTTGCCTCAAAGACTTGTCATCTTTCAGCCTAATGTGGTTAAGACACACAAGTTTCTTTAGCTAGGAGCATACAAGAGTGATGTGCCTAACATCCTGTCCAGCTACCTTTGGCTCCCCATCCCCAGATGACCAGTTGCCCACTTACAGTTGGATCAACGGGGCAATGACCATCAGCTTGAGTCTGGAACTATAGTAGGGTGCATTAACTCTTCTGCTTCCTTCTCTCTAGGTAGAGATAAGTGGGAAATATTTCTAACGTGATCTGGGCGAAATAAAAGATATGCTCATATTTGTAGCACATTAAAAAAATAAGAATTAAAAATGAGAAGAAGCAAAAATATGCAGCATTCTATAGTTTCTTATACTGAAGTCCAGAAATTAGGTCATGTTATATACTCTGTAAAAGAATTTGAAATGATTTGTAATTACCTTAAGAAAGAGGAAGATGGATTAAAATGAAAAACAGAAGTATATGTAAGCTTGATACATTCAGACTTATCAGCAGCACTGTCCTTGTTAAGAAGGAATTTTACACCATAGACTTTTTTTAACTTAGCAACCAGGAAACACTCTAAGTTTTATTTTTAAAATAAGCTTGACGTGTGAGTTTATCTTACAGTTAGGCTGCAAATATCTAGTAGTACTGTAGATGTTTAGAAGTGATCAAATGAAAATTATTTTTGGCAAGATGGACCTCAAATAGATGTTTAATATTGGGTTAGTTTATTTGATTGTAGAGCATTCAACTATCTACCATTGACATGTGTTCCTTTCCTGTGTAGAATGCAAGGTGTAGTTTGTGATACTAACTCTCCAACTTTGATTCCATGTTATAACACCAGAATTTGGGTTGGTAAGGTGATAGTTTTTATATTCTTCACACTGCATAATTATTAAATATTGTTTCTTTCTATTACTGTTTTTGTAAAAACATTAACTTCTGGTTCTTCCTTTAGTTAAGGTCTTCATCGATATATATTTAGTTTCTTCAGGGTTACAAAGCTCTTATGTTTCTACTTAAGTTGTTACTGTGATATACTTTATTTACTCAAATATAAGTTGACCCTGATTATAATATAATCCTCCAATAATTAGACTCTTATATAGAAAATTTATAAAGTTGTTATAATTTTCCAGGTATAGAATTTAATTGTTGGAGGTTTGCTTTGAATTTTTCCCCTCCCACTATATCTGGAGGGGGAGGGGGGGGTTGGTGGCCACCTTGCCCTCTTTCCCCACAACTTTATCCCCCTGGAGCCCCTTCCCCCGCTTCCCCTTGCTTTTGCACCATGCTCTCCCGAGCACATGGAAGTGAGGGGCAAGTTTGAAAACACTGATTTTGAAATAAACATGCCTATAGTAATTGGCAAAAAGGCAAATTACTATGAGTATCCATAGACTTTGTTCATCCAGGATTGATGCATTTTACCTTTTTTGAACTGCTGCAAGTTTTAGCACAGGTATTCCATAAACACGCTTTCAAGCAGCACTTGTGTACCTACTTATGTATAGTACAAACTTTTTTTTTTAAGGAAATGTTTTTGTCTCCCACATCAAATTAGCCAAATCAGGTCCAAATCCATTTGAATTATGCAAGAACCATATGTGTCCGTGCTACTGGCAAGCATCCTCCACCCCAGCCTGGTGCTTCAGATACTTCCAAATCCTTTGGCAGCATCCTACAAGCAAGCCCAAGCCTAGAAGCTTGGGGTTCGGATACCACTGAGTTTTGCTTGCGCTCAGCCGTATGGCCACAGAAGCAAGCTAGGAAGGAGTTTCCCATTTCCATAAAATTATAAAGTTGGCATGTAGCTGAGATCCTCCCACTGGAAGCTGGCCAGTGGGAAGCTAACTATGAGGCTTTCATAGGAAGTCCTGTATGTAGGTAGACAAGGGTGCAACTTTGTACTACACAGTGCTATTTTAATTGCATTACCTCAGTCAGAGTACCCTGGCACCATTGTGGTCATGGTGTGTCCCTTGCCAGGTAATTATCTATGCATGATATTAATCCAAAACAAAAGGTTCATGATTTATTATTTAGTTAATTGGGCTGGGCTGCAGTAGAGTTACCAATGTTTCAAGCCATGGTGATGCCACAGCTTAGCACTGCTCAGTAGGGGTGTGCAAACTTTCAACAGGTGTTTCATTTCAGAGCTGTTTCGATGAGTTTCAAGCTCAAAACACTGAAATTGAAATGAAACAAAAGGCTTTGAAACACCTTCAAAATGAAACAAAGGCACTTGAAACATTTCAAAAGTTTTGAAACTGGGCTTGCAGCAGCTAAACAAACTAAGAAGAGGGAGGGGGAAGTGGCAGGGAAGGACTGCTCTCTGATATTGACAGCTAGCTCCCTGTTTGATTCTCTCTGATTGTTTCCCCCAGGTCTCTGATTGCTTCCCCAGCTCTTCCCGGGGGGCATGGGCCATCTGTGTGTGGGGTTTCAGCACACTGCCATTGAAATTCAGCACACAGATCTGGGAGCTCATGCCCCCTGGGAAGAGCTGGGGAAATTATCAGAGAGCTTGGGGAATCAAACCAGGGGCTGGGGAATTGAACCGGGAGGTGGGGGATTCCCAGTTGGATTCCCCAGTTACCCAATCTTTCCCCCACCTCCCTGATCACTTTCCCCAGCTCTTCCCAGGGGGCATGGACCCCCGGATGATGTGGGATGACAACAGGTTGCTGCTGCCAGCTGGGACTGGCACTGGGCATAGCCCGTGCTGAGTACCAGGAAGACTAGTGCTGACACTGGACCTAGCCAGCAGCAGCAGCATGCTGTCATCCCACACACAGGTCTGGGGTCTCACGCCCCCTGGGAGGAGTCTGGCAGAGTCCTGCAGCCCTTCTGGGGGGTGCGGGCCCCTGGATCTATGCACAGGATGACAGCAGGCTGCCACTGCTAGCAAGTAATACCAGTTTTGCAGACTGAGGTGTAATTTCCTAGAAACCCCTGCATCCATATCCTTGAAAAGTGGCAGGCTGTATGCCCTCAGAAGGGGCTACCACTCCTGCAATTCTCATCTGAATCAGGCAAGAAATGACAAACTTACAGGCATTTTCATGATTCCCCATTATAGCCTATGGGCGAAACGTGGAAAAGCGTTGAAACAGCGAAGCAGTTTTGATGAAATGAAATGGAACAGTGCCCTAAAATGAAACAAAACAACAAAACGAAATACTGTTATTCTAAACAGTGAAACAGAAGTTGAAACAGAATGATGCTGTTTCACACAGCCCTACTGCTCAGTATGCACGCGCACTCCAGATACCTTATGCGAAGGATTAATGTGCTAATTAGCCCCCACTCACGACTGAAACCAGATGTTCTTGTCATGACTCCTGGGAACCCTCCAAAAATGTATATGCAGATGAGGAGATGCAGGACAACCTGGTCTGGCTCCACCTCATGGCGGGTGGAGCCACACATAAACAACTGGTGCCTCCCAAGACTGCGGAGTGGGGGGCACCATGGCAGCAAACAGGGACCACCTGCAGCCATTGGTGGTGGTGAGTGGGGACCGCCCGCAGCCACTGGCATTGGTGTTGGCGACAAGTGGCAAGTGGGGACCGCGCATCAGTGTCAATAGTAGGCATCGAGCGGGGACCGCCTGTTGGTGTCAGTGGTGGCCGATCTTGGGGGAGGGGGCACATGCCCACCATGCCCCCTGCCATTTACCGTCTATGGAGGCACACTAATTATATGTGACAGGCTGAGGTGTGGGGGGGAATATTCTAGGTGAACTGTTTAGGCCTGGTTTGGTGATGTTTGCCAGATATTTAAGAGTGGTGAAGAAACAAGAGTTTTGGTAATGGGAAAGAACGGCACAGCTCAGCTGTGGGAGTGAAGAGGAAGTTGAAATGTCTTAAATGAAGTGGTTCACTATAATTGTAAGAGAAGGTCAGCACTGGTGGGAACTGAGCACAATGGGCACTACCAAATATTGTTTTCAGGTGGGCTGCAGTAACCTAGCCTTGTGGTAGGTTCCTATCAGTATATTTTCACAATATGGTTGATACATTTTATAGTCATGCTCAATGGTGGCTGCATTTAATCACTTTTGGCAGCAGTTTAATGATAGATAATGTGTGTAGTGAGGTTACCTTGTATGCAAATGTAACACCAGGAGCATTTTTGCCCATGTTGATTGGGAGGAAAAACCTTGTCTTGGATGTAATTAAATAAGGCACCGTATGGCTGAAATAATCATCAGTCAATCAGACTCTCTCAGTCCATTGTATGGTAAACAACAGAGGCATCATAATATCTGCTCTGTTAGAGACGGCTACTTCTATTTCTGTTCCTCCCTGTACATTGTCTACATGCTATCTCTTCCCTCAATACTTTGTCTCCAATGTCATTACTTTGTCCCACTGAGCAGTGGGGATTGGGAAGGATAGGTAGCAGTGTCTTTCTAAACCCCTGGAAATAATGAACAACTCCTCATTCTGCTGCACATTCCCAGTTTCCTTCCTCCATCGCCAACATGTTTGTTGTTATTCACTGCAGGTGTGCTGGACAGACATGGGAATGCAGACTACCGTTCTGAAAGGAGCCTGCATGTCTGTGATTTTTAAAAGTAGCTTCCTCATTACATAATACAGTTCTTTTGAACAAAGGGATTGCAAGGGAATAACTTGCCTTACTTGCACAGTCCTTTTTCAAACATGGCTTCTTCCTCCTCTCACATGGAAGTTATGTGTTTCTGATTGGGTGCAGTGGTATGTAAAATGCATATTCAGCATGTTGTTAACTCTGTCCATCTCTGTATCTATTTATTGCATACATAAACATGCACACACTGAGGGCACTTGTACATGTACTCTGGAAGGGGCAAGGGGAGGGGGTGCGCTTTAATTGAAGCAGCTCAGATAGCTCCTCTAATTAAAGCACTTCAGTGTCTTGTGTATCAGCATCCCCATGCTTTAAAATGGTGGCAGGGGCACTTGAACTAAAGTTCATTCAACAAGCTTTAGTTCAAGGGCCCCCACCACCATTTTAAAATGCCGAGACACTGATACATGAGCTGCAGGAGGCTGCTGGAGCATGGTAATTACCACGCTTTGATACACTGTAGTTTCACTGTGTTGGAGCCACCTCCCCACTTGTGTACAGGCACCCTGACATGTGGGGCACTCGCACAGCTAAAAAACTGTCATTTCAATATGTAAAGTGAAATAGGGTTTTGTCTGTAATTATAATATGAGGCCATAATGGGGGAAGCTAATAGCTGAATTGTCTTTGTCCAAGCCTGAAAAAATATATGTAAATTTATTACAGTACAAATAAACAAGAAAACCTCAGCAGGGAATAATTAAGAATGGTTTTCTCTATGAATGTTAGTATATTTTGTTCGAATGTCCACACAAACCTACCTGCTGTTGTGACTTAGTGATAGTATCCCTGTCTGCCATACGGGAGACCTGGGCTTGATTTCTAGATGTGCATATAATGACAGCTGTCTCTGCACTGAACATACAGAGTCAGACTGGCCTTTAGATTTTGTCTCAGTGATCTAAAGTGGGGATGGAAGGTCTGGGCAGTCTCCACTCCTCCATACTCCTGCCTAGGAATACATGTCAAATGTCCTGGGAACCTCTCGTGCATATGCCATGATCCAGAAGGAGTTACAGTTGCCTACTACCCACACAAGCCTAGATGGGTGATTGATATATCCTGGTGAAAGCAAACCTGTTTTTGTAGCCTACAGCCTGAAAGAGTGGGTTTCCACTTACTGCCGGTTTAGTTGGTGTTGGTCTTCAGTACAGATTTGGAGCACACCTTGAGCTTATATCTGCATTCATAGCAAGACATCCAGGTTTTGCCTAAGGAAGTTAATTATTATCTAACAATTTATTGTTAATTTTTTACAGTTTCTCACCTACATTTTGACAGTTGAAGTAATAATATTAGAAAAGTAAGAGCGACATGTGTATGTCTCTTGTACATCGTAATCCTGACCAGACGAGTCATCAGAACTAAGACAGGGGGGGTTATATTTTGAAGAAGTCTGAGATTGGCTTCTGTATTTAGCTCGCCTTGCACACGACTGAATTTTCTCGACCTTATAAATGTAATTACATTAAATCCAAGTTGACAACAGAATTCTGAGACAAGAAAATCTGTTAAAAATAGTTTCTTGCCAAAAAATAGTAAAATTAACACTGACACTTTGTTCTGCTTCAGATCTGATGTCCTGCAGCAGATTGTCTTTGTTTGTCACACTAAAATTAACCTCATCACAATATTTAGACAGTAAACTTTTGCTGTGTTTGGTTCTTTCCAAGCCCCAGCTTGTTATTATGAGTGCAAGAAAGCAGTGTAACATTCATTCAACTGGCTAAGAGAGGAGCTGCAAAAATGTTCATCCAGAAGTGCTGACTGGGACATTTGAGGTTCACTCGGTTAGGGCTTGGCTTGCTGTTGCTAATTTCTTTCTTTCCACGCTGCCACTGCTTGCCAATCAGCTGTCATCAACCTGCTCTGCATTCTGAGCTGAGGTCTGAAGCTTGTTGTCAGGCACCAGGACTAGAGGAAGAAGTGTGCCAGCAGATATCGGAGCAGTCTGCCTCCTGCTTGTGTAGCTAGTGAGTGAAACATCTGTCCAAACAGAAAACACAGGAAAATATAGTTGTAAAGTCCCTGCCAGTCTATCTGTATTTCCTTCTGCAGTTCTTAACTGTAGCTGTTTAGGAGGACTTTGAAACAAAATACATGTGTGAGTATTAAACACAGTGGGCCTCATCCTTTGTTTTTGTATATCAGTGTAATGATTCCATTGCCTTCAGACAAAGTTCTTTGGGTAAATGTGACAGTTTTTATTAAACCAGCTATATATTTGGAAAATTGTTCTTTGCAAGCTTTCAGGCACAAACACCCTTTTGCACCTGAAAGCTTGCAAAGAACAATTTTCCAACTATTTAGTTTGTCTAATAAAAGATACCATGTTTACCCAAAGAACCTTGTCTACCTGTGTCCTTAGACCAACATGGCTACAACCAATACCATTGACTTGAAATGCATTACTCCTGACCTATGCAAATTAAAATGAATGGGCATTTAAGGCTTAGTTTCTTCCTTTGCTGCTTTACTAGTCAGAAGTTAGGAATGTATCTAAAATGAGGCTTTGAAATTCTGTGCAGTCTCTTTCTACCTTTCCTACTATAGTTTGTATTATTGCCTACTGTTTAGAATTTGCTGTATTTCAAGCACATACATATTTTATTAGATCTTTTTTCTTTAATATTACAAATGAGTAGCCATGTGTACAGTGGATTTAGGATGTAGCTTTTTCATTTAGTGCAGAGGTATGAATATTTGAATATGCTGACTAAGTTAGGTGTATCATAAGATTTGTGTCCCAGACATCACTCTTCCTCTTTCACATACACATTTACTCCTTTTCCCCCATACTTTCTCTGTTTTTGCCATTATATTATAAAGTCTTTTGGGTGGGAACATATTTTTACAGCTCCTAGGACATTTGGCATATCCCTGAAATATAAATAATAATTCTGGAAATGGAAAGGAATGTTTTAACATTTTAATATAACGTAACATGCAAATGTGTTGTTTGTCAGCTGATATTTTACCTAGGTGTAGAGGAGAACATTTTGCTCTGCCTATAAATCAGCCTCTCTTCTCATTTTACTGTAGGGAATGTTTAAAAACAAAAAGGGACAGAAAGATCATGTGAAATGCTACTATGCATGGGATGCAAAAGGCAAATGACATTAATTTAAATATAATTCTATCCCCAGAAAGTAAACATTGAATGTTAAGCAACACTGGAGCCTTCTGTCCCTGTCCTACATTATAGACTGTAAATAGAAATGGAAGCCTGTTTACACTGCTCATTTTACATTTGTCCTTATTGAGAGAGAAGCGGTGCTGCCTTCTGGAGGCCTGGTTCTCAGCCCAGCTGTTCTCTCAGGCAGCTGGGCAATTTTGAGAGAAGTTGCTTCTTTTGTCTCTTCCTCAGTGTCCCCATCTGTAAAATGACAGTGCAGCTGTAGTGTTGGTTCAGAAAAATGAGAGGCAAGGATTTTTATGGGGGATATCTTTTATTTGACCAGCCATATAGTTGGGAGGGATATAGACAAGCTTTGGGGAACCACTGTACCATTTTGTGGGCCTCTGGGAGAGAATCAGTGAGCATACTGACTTCCTTTGTGTATGCATTTTGACTTATTCTGAAGAAAGATGCTCTAAGGGGGCTATGCATTACTGTGCACACAATCTATAGTTAAGGTGACCTAACCCATGCTATAAGAGGAACCTCTTCTGAGGTGTTTGTGATGTTGCTGTAGGTTTGCCTCAGGCTGAATTTTTGTTTTGAAAGTTTCATCAAAACTATATTAATGCCATTTCTCTCTGTAAAGTTAGAAGGAAATGCACTGGCTAGAAAAAATTGCAGCCATTTTGCCGAGACACTGTCACTTACAAGCTTTGGTGAAGGCACTTGAAATTGTGAGCACTTGAAATTGCAGGGGGATGCTCTAGCTGGAAGGATGTATTTTTGGCATCTCCTTGAAAATGTGCCTTTATTTGGCCAAGTTAAAAGCCTCCAACATAAGTCACAGTGAAATAGCTCTGAAACCCACTGGGATCCACAACAAAAGAAACAAAGTGAGGGCTGAGCCAGCGGGGAAATGTTAAGGACAGGGCTTCTGCGCTTTACCTTCTGGGGCTTCTGCACTTTACTCAGTAATATGAGAAGGCATCTCCATCCATCTGGGATTTTTAGCATGGAGCTTTCTCCTCAAGGTAAGTGCTTTAGCTGTTTCTTTCAAAACAGAGAGGGGTCACTCTTGTCTTTTCAAACATAGTGGCCCTGCTGGCTGACACCCCCCCCCCCTTTTGGAGCATTTCAGTGGGTAGCACACTCTCCCAGGGTATGGGAGACTTTGGAACAATCTCCTCCTCTGTCTGAGGGGATTTCAGCTTGCATCTCCTACATCCCAGGAAGATTGATTTAACCCCCTCTGTCCCCAGGCTACTGCAGTGGGGAGCCTGGGTACTTCCAAGCCCATTGTCTGAAACTGTTCCACCTTGCAGGTAATGTTAATCTGCCGTGGTCCAGAGAGAAAGGGAGAGTAAACATGGATCTCCAGCTTTGTGGTTAAAAGAAGTGAAGTCCTGGACTCTAGTCCTTGCTTTCATGAGTTTGTTTGTTTATATTTAATAAAATCCATGATCCAGCTGAACCAAGGATTTCCTCTCTCTCATTAAGCTGGACAACAAAGCATGTTTGTGCTCTCCTTCTCTCTGGCCAAATTCATCTTGAGTTCTCTGATGCAAAGTGGAACGTATTCAGCAGAGAGACTTGAAAGGGTATCACCCCCGTAACAGCCTATAAATTGGTTGTTAGGGCGTTTTCATGGAAAAGCGAGTTTGAAGCTCTGCAGACAGAAGAGTATTTGAACTTCTCTCTCTCTCATAGCTTGGATACATCAATGTTTAAAGCACCTGAAATGTGGGGAGAGCAACCACTTTCTTCTTTAGCTGTGTTTGTTTAAAAAAAAAAAGAAGGGTTCCAGCTGGTAGGCAGGTTTTAAGAGACCCTCAGGAGACAGGTAGAGGAATGTCCAGTTCCTGAATCCTGATAAGGACTTGGGAATTGAACATTTTTCAAGCTGTGTAGTCCTGTGGGCTAAGCACAGATTGTCAAAAAGCCCAAGGCTGAATTGATTCAGTCTTTGCAAGTTAGTCGAAGATGCAGGGATTAAACTGAGAAGCAAGTGACAGACATTCACTTTTGATTCAGGAAACGCAGCCACATGCCTGCAGTGGCTCAGGCCAGAAGCCAAGGGGCACTAGACAGCACCATACCTAGACTCATGGCAGGCTCAGGCAAACTTTTAGTATTGAGCCTCCCTTCAGCAGAGATAATAACAATGATAATCGGACAAAACATTTACCATTTTCAGGCCCTCTTTGTGTCTGGGCACCTGATTCATCCATACTTGTGTCTAGCCATGGTGCTAGAGCACCAGCCTGCCAGCTGCTGCCAAGGGGGAGGGCCTGAAACTTCAAGGCTTTCCCCACCCCTCCCTGCTTGGGTAGATGTAGTATGGCCAGGCCCCAGCCTGGGGCTAGCATGCTGACGCCAGGGAGAGGGGTGCTTTAAACCCCCCACTGTGGCCTGCATGAGACCCCAGCCTGGCTCCCAGAGCATCAGCTATCACAGCACTAGCTGCCCTTCCCAGCAAAATCTGCCACCTCTGTTCTTCCCCTTCCCTCCCAGCTGAATGACTGCTGCTAGCCACTGCAGTGCTAAATCTTGCACCCAGACTCTCTGGTGACCTTTTGGCTGAAGAGGGAAGTGTGAGGAAAGTCATTTTCAGCCTGCTATCTGGGTGCCCTGAGGCAGCCAGGCTCAGCCTCTGTCTCATCAGCACTGTGTTATCAGCCTTGCATAGGCATAGGGAAGCTTGAGGCTGGCAAAGATGAGAGGAGAGGAACATGCAGTTCTCTTGCAGGGGCAGCCCACAAAGCCTGGGCTGCAAACCTCCCTGGGAAGGGGTTGGGCAGCTGCTTGGACCCACTTTACTTTCTGCTTTAAAGTGAAGAATTGGGTGGGGGTGGGAGTAGAAGGGAAGCAGGGGGACATGGGCTGTGGGGAATGCGCTGCCCGCATGTCATTTAATGCGGAGGGGATGTGAGGGCTGTGTGTCTGCAGGGGAGGTATGGGGGGTGTTTGTGCAGAGAGTATGTGTGAGGGGGGAGCATAGGGGGTGCATGTGTGTGTGTGTGTGTGTGGGAGGCATGGGTGTATGTGTGTGCGCGCGTGTGTGTGTGTGTGTACGTGCATGTGTGTGTATTTGCACGTGGGATGGAGTGTGTGTGTTTGCACATATGTCCATGCGTGGGTGTGGAAGGGTTTGTGTACATGTATGTCTGTGTGTGCATGTGTGTCCAAGTGTCGGTCTGGAGGGGTGTATGTGTGTGTGGGCGTGTGTCCCCGCACGTGTCTGTGTGCATGCATGGGCACTGTACCTGCTTCTGGAATGCCTCGAAGGCAGTGCTGATGGTGTGCATGTGGGTGTGCTCCCAGGCATTGGCCAACAGCTGTTTGGTCTACTGCAGGGCTCAATCAGGGCATGAGGCATGAGGGGGAAAGACAACAGCCTGGGAAGGGCTGATCACCTCCCCAGGCAAACCTTGGCTGACAGCCTGATGGCTCCAGGGGAAGAGCTGGATCCTTCTGCTAATCCAGCAGGGTGGCTGAGGGGGTGTATGTGTGTGCCTGGCTGGGGGTGGGGGGAACAGCAGCAACCAGAGAGTGGCAGAGAGCAAGAGTGAGCTCCACACCAAGCCAGCAGCATAAGGAACCTACAACTGGTGGGGGAAGTGGTGTGGGGCAGCCTGTGCATGAAGCAGCTCTGTGGTATCAAGAGCAAGGTGCATGCCCCAAGGGACCTGGGGGCTCTGGTGTGCACAGGCAGTGGATGGCCAGGCAATGACATGGAAGCAATGCCACTGCAGCTGCAGGTGGGCACCTTGGTGGCCAGACTGGCAGCACAGGATGAGCCCTTTTTGTCAGGGGCTGCCCAGGCCAGCTTGGAGACAATGGGCACAAAGCCAGACAGGGCAGTCACAGGCACAAAGGGCTCATCTTGTGTGGACACTCTGGCTGCCAAGGCACCTGCCTGCAGCTCCAGCAGCATTGCCTCCATGCCACTCCCCAGCCAGCCCCTGCCCATGCACACCAGGGCCTCCAGGACCCTCGAGGCATGCATCTTGCTTTTCCTCTTCAGCCTCCTGATGCTGCAGAGCTGCTTCATGCATAGGCTGTCCCATGCCACCTCCTCCACCAGCTGCAGGTGCCTCATGCTGCCTACGGGCATGGGGCTTGCTCTCACTCTCTGCCACTCTTGGGTCACTACTGCCACCTCCATCCCCAGTCAGGCACACACATACACTGCCCCTACTCGGC
This sequence comes from Crocodylus siamensis, assembly GCF_052110815.1. Taxonomy (NCBI): domain Eukaryota; kingdom Metazoa; phylum Chordata; order Crocodylia; family Crocodylidae; genus Crocodylus; species Crocodylus siamensis. The sequence goes on along the minus strand of NC_143397.1, from coordinate 127,663,504 downwards.
TGGATGAGCAGGTGGACCTGGCTCTTTCCCTGGAGCCATCAGGCTGTCTGTCAGCTGGGGTTTGTTTTGGGGGGCAGGGGAATAGTCCCTCCCGGGCTGTTGCCTCCCCCCTGCCTTGCTCTCCACTCAAGCAGAAAGCAGGATGCCCTGGCCTGGAGCCAGTGCACTGAGCCAGGAAAAGAGGGTTTATACCCCCTTCCTGGCCCCAGATCCCAGCCAGGGTTTGCCAAGGTGGGCAGTCCCTCCTAGGGTTTCTACTCCCCACCCCCTCCCATGGGAAAAAGTCCAGCAGAGGCTGCACCACTTTCTCCACCATCAGACCCAGCTGCAGTTGCCAGTCAGGTTTCCCACCCCCACCCCCTTGTCAGCCAGCCCTCACTCCTTCAGCTAGAGGGCAGAGGGACAAGGCCAACCCTGATTTCTGGAGCAGATAGCACAGACCATCTCGGGACTTCAAAGCATCCTGGGATGCTGGGGGACTATGGTTTAACTTGAACCAGGAAGACAGAACTGGAACAGAAGTTTCATGAACTGGTTTGACCCAAATCAGTTAAGTCTGATACTACGTTGAACCAGGTTTATCTTAAACCAGTTTCAGCCATTTTGAAACAGATTATGTGCACTGAACTTCAGTTCTGTTACAGATTTAAACTAGATTCTGATCACTTAAACCAGTTAATGTGTAACATCTATCCCTAGTTGTAGAGGCCAAGGCTTAGATTCCATTTAATGTATTAGGCATCTAAATGGATTGAGGTAGTATTCTTTGCTTTGACTGAGGTTGATAAGTGTGTAGCAGTATTTGCAGATTGGAGGAATCTGACAGGGGCTATAACATGAATGCTCCTGCTGTGACCCCCATTGAAAATATGGATATAATGAATAATAAATAGCAAAAGGGCATGGACAACCATAGCATTGTAGACAATTAGGGTTGGAAGAGACCTCAGGAGGTCATCTAGTCCAATCCCCTGCTCAAAGGAGGACTATCTCCAACTAGATCATCCCAGCCAAGGCTTTGTCTAGCTGGGTCTTAAAAACCTTCTATGATGGAGGTTCCGCCACCTCTTTAGGTAACTTTTTCCAGTGCTTCACTGCCCCCTAGTGAGAGAGTATTTCCTAATATCTAACCTAAACTTCCCTTGCTGCAACTTGAGACCATTGTTCCTTGTTCTATCATTTGCCACTACAGAGGACAGTCCAGCTCCATCTTCTTTGGAACCACCCTTCAGGTAGTTAAGGCTGCTATCAAATCCCCCTCCACTGCTCTTTTCCACACTAAATAAACCCAGTTGCCTCAGCCTCTCCTTATGAGTCACGTGCCCCAGTCTTCTAACTATTTTCATTGCCGTCTTCTGGACTCTCCAATTTGTCCACATCCTTTCCGTACTGGGGGCACTGGGGGTACATTTCTCCAGATGTGGCCTCAGCAGTGCTGAATAGAAGGGAACAATCACTTTCCTCAGTCTGCTGGCAACACTCTTACTAATGTAGCCCAGTGTGCTGTTAGACTTTTTCACAACAAGGGCACGCTGTTGGCTCATATTTGGCTTATTGTCAGCTGTAACTCCTAGGTCCTTTTCTGCATAGCTGTTGCTTAGCCAGTCAGTCCCCAGCCTGTGCCTAGTGTGCATCAAATTGTTCCTAAGTGCAGGACTTTGCACTTGTCCTTATTGAACCTCATGAGATTTCTTTTGGTCCAATCCTTGAAATTGTCTAAGTTGCTCTGAATCCTAGCCCTCCCCTCCAGTATATCTCCTGCTCCACCCCAATGGTGTCATCTGTGAACTTTCTGAGGGTGCACTCCATCCTATCTTGAACAAAGTCAGGCCCAGAGCAGACTTGGGGCACTCCACTTAATACTGGCTGAGAACTAGACATCGAGCCACTGATTACTACCCTTTGAGCCCAGTGATCCAGCTAGTTTTCTGTCCACTTTACAGTCCATTCATCCAACCCGTACATCCTTAGCTTGCTTGCAGAAATGTTGTGGGAGACCATATCACAAGCCTTGCTAAAATCAAGGTACATCACATCCACCCTCTCCCTGCATCCACAGAGCCAGTCATTTTATCATAGAAGGCAATCAGGCTGGTCAGGGATGATTTGCCCTGGTCAATCCATTCTGACTGTTCTTGATCACTTTTTTTTCCTTCAGGTGCTTAGAAATTGATTCCTTGAGGACCTGTGCCATGATTTTTCTAGGAACTGAGGTGAGGCTGACCAGTGTGCAGTTCCTCAGATCCTCCTTCTTGCCTTTCTTAAAGATAGGCACCATATATGCCTGTTTCTGATCATCCAGGACGTCTTCTGGTCACTATGATTTTTCAAAGATAATGGCTAGCAGCTCTGCAATCACATTGGCCAATTCCCTTAGCACCCTCAGTTACATCATGTCCAGCCCCATGGACTTGTACACATCCAGTTTTTATAAATAGTCCCTAACCTGTTCTTTCACCAGTGTTGGCTGCTTACCTCCTACCCAAACTGTGCTGCCAGATGCAGTAGTCTGGTAGCTGATCTTGCCTGTGAAAACTGAGTTAAAAATGCATTACTTCAGCCTTTTCCATGTCATCTGTCACTAAGTTGCCTTCCTTATCAGTAAGGGAGCCACACTTTCCTTGATCATCCTCTTGTTGCTGACACACTTTGGAGAAACCCTTCTTGTTTTCTTTCATGTCCCTTGCTAGCTGCAACTCCAGTTGTACTTTGGCCTTCCTGCTTTCATCCCTGCATGCCTAAGAAATACTCTTATCCTCCTCTATAGTTGTTTGTCCAAGTTTTCACTTCTTGTAAGCTTTCTTTTTGTGTTCATTGAAGAGATCCCTCCTAAGTCAAGCTGGTCTTCTGCCACACTTGCTAGTCTTCCTGTGCATCATGATAGTTTGTTTCTGCACCCTTAGTGAGGTTTCTTTAAAGTACAACTAGCTCTCCTGGATTCCTTTCCCCCTCAGAAAGACCTCCCAGGGGATCCTGCCCATCAGTTCCTTTCTGGGATGATGTACCAAAAGAGAAAGAACAGTGGCACATGCAAAGAAAGATACAAAAGAGAAAGAACAGTGCTACGATGTCACTACAAACCAGGTCTCATATCAACTTACTGAAAATGGTAGGTCACCAAATAAACAACCCAAGGTTTGAATCAAGACCAAAAAAACAAACAGACAGGAGGTTCACAACTTTGGTACACATTTTACAATGGCTGAATTAACAACTGCAATAAACACTTTTAAAGATGGAAAAGCTGCTGGTCTTGATGATATTCATAGAACAAATAAAACCATTTGGACCAATGACAAGGGCCTGGCTATTCCAATTATACAATATATGTATAACTACATATTAATTTCCTCACAATAAGAGCATATATTACAATACAATAGAATAAAATACAATTACAATACAAGCATGTCTTGTAGTGCTTCTAAAATGAGAAAAGTTCCCTCAGTTCCAAAGAACTTCAGATCTATAACCTTACTGTGTTGTCCTTTAAAACTCTACAAACCCCTTATCTTAAATTGATTGTCACTAGTTGTTGAAAAGCACCGAGTCCCTGAGCAAGCTGGTTTTTGCATCAGTCAAGTACTAAACACCACACAGCACATCAAAGGTGGCTTTTAAAAAAGGAATGGTTATTGGTGCCATATTCATAGACCTGTCAGCAGTTTATAACACTGTAAACCACTGGAGGTTCCTTGAAAAAATATGTGACGAAAGATTAACAGCTGCTACAAATAATACTATCCTTGCTGAAAAATTGACTAATCTTTGTTGAACTATTCAAGAAGTAGACCTGACAGTGAAAACAAGGGAATGCCCTAACTTAAGGGGCCATTTATTTAACATCTAGTATATGCCATCTACTATACTATACTATTTAACATCTACACCAATGATCAGCCAATTCACCCAGGCATGAGAAGTTTTAAATATGCAGACAAAATATGTACCACAACCAAAGTTAAGAACTTTACCCAAGTCAAGGGCACACTCGTGACAGTGCTCAATGGGTTGTCAGACTGTTGCATCAAAAATCATCTCTGTGAGAATCCAAATAAAACACAGGTTAGTCTCTTCCACCTTCAGAGCTAAGGTACTAATAAGTGGATCAGTGTACTCTGGAATGGAATAACCCTCACCCACTGTCTGAATCCCATCTGCTTGGGAGTGATGCTAGAGTGCATGCTTTAGTATAAAGCACATGTAGAAAAGATAAAGTGCAAAGTTTGTTCCCAGAACAATATATTAAAGAAGCTCATCAACTCCAAATGAGTGGCCAACCCAACTTTACAAACTACCATGTTTGCATTTTGTTCTTTGGCAGCTGAGTATGCATGCCTGATCTGGGAACAATGGCACATGCAAAGAAGCTAGACACTGTTCCAGATGAAAGTTGCACTTGCAGTACTGGGCGCCTTAAAACCAACAAATGTCAGTTGTCGCCATCTACTTGCTGGAATTTCCCTACCACATCACTACTGCTCTCCCACATTCGGTGAGCAGCAGCAAGCAAAATAGAATGCACCAAGCAGATTGAAGACAAGAGGCCCCCACTACATGGCCACATTGCAGTTCCCAGTACACTAAAATCATAGAAAAGTTTCTTTTCTACAACAGCTGTTGGATGAAACACCAACAGCCACATGAATAAAAATGTGGCAGTTATGATTAAAGATGACCCAGGAGGAAGTTGCAATCAATATCAAAACCAACATGGAGAAGTTTGAACTGCCTCTGAACAGGGGCTGGTAAGACTAAAATTAACATGCAACTGTGAGGATAGTCTAACAATGGAAACACCATGTGCGAATGTGGAGGAAACTTTCAAACTATGAAACACCCGCTGGCTTGCCCACATATATGGATCCATGCACCAACAAGGACCTCTCTAAAGCTAGTAATTGAGTGTGCGCCCATTTCTGGACCCAAATTTGAACACGGCAATAGCACTTGAGGAGAAGGTAGTATTCTATTCAACTCTTTGCAAGTCTTTGAAAAATAGTTAGTGCAAAAGGTCCTCTCCTCTTTGCTGCCTTTTTTAATGGCTCAATCCTCAATCCTAACTCATCTACACAAGTAAATGCACTTCTAGGCCTGTGCCAAGCAGAATTTGAGATGCTCAGGAATTTTAATGTCAGAAACAGAGGCAACTATGGCATTTAGGCCTGTCCAGGGTTAGGTGTCAGTTCAGTGGGGGTTTTGAGGATTACTGTTTTGGGACTTAGGAGCCCAATTTCTGCCCAAGTCTTATTCTTGGCCCTATGTTGAGTCTTTTTGTAGTTTGTCCCATTAGGATTTCTGTGAGTATTTGTGAATATTGTAGGATTATTGGTATCTCTATTTCAGAAAAATATCGTATACATTCTCCACCATAAATGTGCATTTGGGATCATATGCTATTCTTTAAATGTTCAGCAGTGGAAATCCCTGCAGCTGATGATCTCTTCTCTTACCATCTGGCATCACTAAAGCTGAACTGTAGCAAGGGGTTCAAGTGACTGAACATGTAAAGCAATTATACAAGAAGATACATGCAGGAAACAACATTTTAACATTATAGATGCTAGCTTAAATGCCTGCATCATGTAGATGTTTCCTTTTTAGATGATAGAGGAGAAAGTAGTGACTTCTCCCGGTCCAAAACTCTGGTTTATACCTATCATTGAAACTATACTGTTGTACTTGTGGTTATTTACTATTAAATATTGTAAGATATTGGATATTGAGAAGAGCATGACTTGAAGACCTATCCTGGTAGCATTTAAAAAACCTTACTGTTCAGAGAGTAGTTCTGGTACTTTGCTCTACCTCAGTGGTCTCCAACCTTTTTATAGTGAAGGTCACATTTTGGAGGTAAAGAACACCCCAGGATCTACCCCGCCCCCTCCATCCACCCTGCACCTTGCCCCATCCCTGCCCTGCCCGCCCAAAGGCAGCAGCGACCTGGGGTCAGGCCCCAGCCTGGCCTGGTCTGGGATTCTCTGCCACCCAGGGGCACATGGGGGGCTCCCGCTGCTGGGAACAGCCCAGCTGAGGTCGTAGGGTCCCATGCCCTGCCTTCCTGTGCTCTAGAAGTCCATGCTGCCTCCCCCCCATGCTCCAGGCACAGCAGGCAGCCCTCAGCTGCTCTGTCCTGGAGTACAGGTGGGGAGGCATGGGCCCCTGGGGACACAGCAGAGCAGTGCCCAGTGGCAGGAGTCCCCCCCCAATCCCCAAACGTGCTCCTGGGTGGCGGAGAGTCCCAGACCTGGCTGGGCAGGGGCACAATGCTGCAGGAGTCCCTGCTGCTGAGCTGAGCTGCACGTGGCCAGCTGCAATGCAGCTCGAGGCACAACAGCTGCCACCTCTGTCCCCGCAGAGATGGGGAGGGAGCCCCCTGTGCTCCTGGAGGAGTCCCCCTGGGGTTTCAGTCCTCCTACAACCCAGTGGGGCTGGGACCCTACTCCTGGCTGAGCTACAGGTCAGTCCCTCACTACAGAGGCCTTGACCTGGCCCCTGCCCCTTTCCTCCCCCACAGATTGACCTGCTAGGGCTGGAAGCAGCGGGCACATGCATGCACGCACACATGCACAGCTGTCCCCCTAGCCCAGGATCAACCTAAAGAGGCTCGGGGATCAACTGGTCAGTCGCGATCCCGTGGTTGGTGACCACCGCTGTACATTAACTCTTTTTAAATTCAGTATGTTCTCATGTTCAAACTGCTTGAACTCACTATTCTTGAAAACTTATCTAATCTAAATGGGTCTATTATTACCTTAAGTCAAATGAAAGTTCCTCTCTATCTCTGGGAATTCTCTTTTTTCATGGCAAAGTACTGAATCTTCCATTTTACCTCTACTTTAATCTCACTAACTTCTGACCAAGGAGGCTTGGAGGAGATTCCATTTTCTTTCTTCAGTTAGACTAGTGCTCTCAGCGTATTCACAACTCAGACAAAGTTCTAAGTTCAAACCTCACTCTCTTATGGGGCAGTGCACAGTGCTGCTGCTCAGTTAGCCTTCAAGTTTTTCTTTTTACAAAACTATCTATCAGCATGTGGAGCCCTGCAAGGCAGCTGCAGTGATGCACACAAATTTCTGTACATTTAAATAAAAGTAATAGATTTCCGAGGAGAGTGCTCGACTGAACTGGTAGCAAACCCTGTTGGGTTAGCTGCTGCTGAACATATTGTTTGAACCAGAACCTCGTGCATACCTCAGCAGTAACACTTCATGCCATTCTTTTTTTGAAGCATGAGTTGTACTCTGAGGCCCAATGCAGGATGTTGCATCAGATGGGCCAATGCTCTGATTTAGTCTGGCAAAAAGTATTCATGTATTTTTTTTTCCTAATTCTGTGTCAGAAAAGGAAATCCTTTGGCAAAAGCTAGATGTATTATGGATTGCCTGGTTCTATTTAGAGAGGAGTCACATTTTCCAAGGGACAGTGTCCCATGGATCTTAAACATGGAGTTAAGATACTGAGACTGTCCATAACAAAAAACATCTGAAATTGCCATGGGTTAGTAATTGATATCAGCAAATGAAATGGATCAGCTGTGCTGGGATGTGTCGTGGCACAGCTGATCCACTTCATAGGGCAAAATACACATCACCTGTTGTCCTTCCTCTTGATGCTGCAGGACAATAGGTGATGTGTTCTGCTGGGGTTGAGGGGCCTGGTTCTATGTACCCCAGGAATTTTATTTATTTTATTTTTTTTGCAAGATTGGGCCCCTTTTGCCCTGGGAGAGCTCGCCTGACTTTCCCTGCTTACCCAGACATGCCCCGGAGATCCTGAGGGCACATCCCGGTGAGCAGGGGAAACCTGGCAGCCTCCCTCAGGGCTTGAAGGGCCCAGGTCTGTGCAGAAATTACTGGGGTGCAATATTCTACGCAAGATGAGGCCCTTCAAGCCCCCAGGCTCCTACTCGGAGTGGCTGGAGAATGAAGGCAGCTCTGGGTTGTCTGTGCTTTCTCGCCAGATAGATGTCTGCCACAGTAAAGCAGCACAAATTATTACTACCTTGTGTCATGGCTACAAATCTGGGCATTTGTGGTATGAAACAAGGTATGGATGTCCATTTGCTTTTACTTTGTGAAACTATAAGCTTTTTTTATGGTGGCACAAAGGCAAGGAACAGTAATTCCACCTGTTTCCCTCTTAAAGAGGCCTATAGTAACAAAAGCTCTTCAGAATTGAAACTGCTGGAAAAATGAATATTTTGCTTTCTCAAATGACTGGATAGAACTCCCTTATTTTGCAAATACAAGAAACCCAGGCTAATTTCAGGTTTTTTTGTTTATGTATGTTTCTTTAAAAAGACTGAAATGGCATACAAATGTGTTATTTAAGTTGCTGACATCTACTTGGAACATCATGTCTGTTGTACTTCAATTCGGCAAAACCAAGTTTTATACTGTGAAAGTAAATAAAGTCATTGACTTTGCACGTGAAGCATTCTGTTTCAAAACAGTGATTTGCAGGTGCACATCCTTGGGGAAATCCCTTAAGTGTTTAGTAGAAATTATGTCCTTATTTTTGGAATTTTTAAGCCAATCTATGGCTATAATTCCTTGTTAAATGCTATAAACTTAATTAAAATGTCTCTACACAGTCGTTTGGTCCCTGCGAAATGTTTTAGTTTAAATGAAGTAGTATCTGTTTAATAGAGACCTTTTGGATCTCTATTAAATTCTATAGGATGTTTTTCAGTGAGGAATTCCCCCATATACAGTGAAGAGTATTACATGTCATGGACCTAGTAGGCTGTGTAGGCAGTTATGGGGATTATAGGGATTGTGTTTGATACAAATGTAGTAGCATTGCGATCATCTATTTTAACCGTGTTAATTATGATTAGGGAAGGGTGTGTATTTCTTAAGTATCAAACTCGCCAGTGAACTGAGCAAACTCTCCTTCAAGATGAGAATCAGTGAAGATAAAATGTAGTCTCTAAATTGATGTTGTTTCTATCAGTTAGAACACGTTTATACCACCTTCTAACGTGTTGCTGCTTTAATAATGTTCTCTGAAATATATAAATGCAGGATGTGTCTGTGAACATCACATCTTTGTTACAAAATACTGCATCTACATCAAAGACTGACATCCGGAGTATTCATTTTTAAAGGAAACAGTATACTGGAAACATTTTTGTTTAGTGCAAAAAAATTATCAATATCAAAAGAGAACAGGAAAGCCATGCAATTAACTATATTTGAAAACATCTAATAGCCATTGGGAAATGATGCATAAAAATGTTGTAACAGGAAATGCAGGCCTCCACATTAAATCCCTGTCTAAGCTAGCATGAAACACAATGAAGAACATGAAGTGTTTATCTGGTGGGGTGATTTAGACAACAGGAATTCCTTGTTGATGGTTGACTTAATTTGATGAAAATACTGGTAGTGTGGGATAAGCTCCATGGTGCCAAGAGACTCTGAAAATGATGTAATACTTGGCTAACTTTTTTTTTCCTCTTTGTTCATGCCCATTTGCTGTGGGCTTAATAAAAACCAAGCAAAACTGCAGCTGAGGCAGCAAATGTTCTGCCACTTTTCACATCTGGTCATCATAATGCATTGTATGACAATGCAGAAATGTATCCTATCAATCAGGCCGCTTGTGCTGATTTATACTGGTTTATGAAGTGGAGTCCTCATGGACAGGATTCTTTTGACTCTGTGGCCAAGAGTCTTTTTGGCCCATCCAAGATTCTAGATACAAATGTCTTCCATTTAGGAAAGGGGAACATTGGTGATGTATAGCCAATGGCAGTGGAAAGCAGGGGATTGGCATAGCTAGGATGGGTTAAAATAGTAGTGACAGAAGGATGAAACTAGATTTTTGGTCAGAAAAGGCTTGAAGAGGTTGAAATCTTTGGGAAACAGATTAAATACAGGAAAAACAGAAGGAAGTAAAACCATCACTGATGTAAAACATAAAGGGCCAGATTTTATTTCATCTGTTAGGCAAGTAAGTAGACGCAGCTACCTAAATGTGATTCTGGTCTGCCATCCTCGAATTCCAAAAAAACAGTTAATGGAAAAAGAAAAGACTGTACATGGATTAGAACTGCACAGATGAGACTAATATTAGTGAAGTTACTGTGCTGTGCCACAATCTGATGTTACAAACTTCCAAAAAGCAAATGAGAGTGAGCCAGAATGATCACTGAGTGTGTTCATAATCAGCTGAGGTCAAATTTCCCAAGATTGTAGACCAGTGATTCTCAACCTGGATTGCCTTGAGATCCTTTCAAGGGTGTCTCAGGATGCCTTGCAATGTCAGCACATTTAGATGTGCAAACAGATTTCACAAGATAAATCAGAGACTTCAAATAGGAATCCACAGTGTTAAAAACATTCTGAGTTCTTTGCAACAAAAGAATTGCCCTGGCATGTTTATTTAGTCAAAAAAAGAATGAAAACTAAGAGCTGGCACTTTCAGTGAGGTGCCTTGAGTCTAACGAGGTTGAGAACCACTGTTTTAGATACTGCTTTTGGAACATCTCTAGCATATGCTCACTTCATTTGTTGTAGATCAACCTGAATATCACAAGACAAACACCTGCAGCTCTTTTGATTTTGCAGAGTACTTATTTTTTTTTAGTGTTTTATTCCATTCCTGCTTTTCAATTCTTTTAATTTCTTTCTGACAAGAGACTAAAGAAAAAAATCAACTTATGAATTAACACATGGAGATGGTACTAGCTGATTACATTTCAATAAACCTTTTTTCTAGTTGGTCTGTTGGCAACTGGAGTGAGTGCAGTCTGACTTGTGGATCAGGAGAGCAACTCAGACAAGTACGGTGTGTGCAAAGAATCCGCTACAAGCTAGAGCCCGTGTCAGATTCTTTCTGCCCAGTGCCTGCTCCGGTCAACAGGCAGATTTGCAATACTCAGAGCTGTTCACCTGCTTGGAGTGTGGGGCCCTGGTCAGAGGTAAGAACACAGGATTAACTTGAGCGGTGAGTAGTACAGCTAGCAATGTACTTGTGGACTAGCTAATCACTTTTGAATATACAGAATGAGTTTTTGTCTCTGTTCTATGCCAAGATTGAATGCATTAAACATTTATACATGGATTACTCTTATACTCATAGTCACATATGATATATAGTTCTCTGAGTATAATCTGTACTTCTCTGAGTAAAGACCTTGTTCCTACTCCTGAAGAGGAGCAAGGCTAGCAGTTCTTCCATAACTGGCTTCATGATCAGTGGGAGCATATATTATTTCATCCTTTCCCATCAAGTATTATTCCCATCCTTTCTTAGGTTTATGCTGCTGTCTACCACTATAGGATCTGAGCAATCCCATGTAAAATTGACTGGAAATTAAAGTGTAAAAAAATCTTCAGCTTGTTCTAGTGTCTTTTAAAATATTATGCATGCTTATTTATTGCTCTCACCAGTTGCTGGACTTGGCACCTGGAGACTGACTCTTTCTGCAAGCACAGAATATAATGCACTTAGCTGTAGTCTAAGCTTTCCCAAATGTCCCACCTATGTGTCCCAGTTATGGCTGTAGACACCAGTTTTGGTAGTGGGGAAGTTAAGTCTCTGTGAGCACATCTACAGGCGATGCTACGGCACAGTAGCAACGAGCTACTGTGTGATAGCTTGTTGCTACTGCGCAGTAATGTTGCTGAGCACTAACCGTGTGGCAATGGTGCTGCATAGTAGCTCATTGCTACTACGCAGTAGCATCAGGCAAAAACCATGCAGCGATGGTACTAGGTCGTAATGCTGGTTACTGCGCAGTCATTTAGTACTTGCATACTGTGCAGTGGGCAGCTCATGTAGACACACCCTGAGCCCATGTTAATCCTCATACTCCCTCACAATTAACTTGTTAATATAATCACAAGCAAATATGGCCTGTTTCTCATCTCTAGTGTTCACGAACATGTGGAAAAGGATGGAGGAAAAGAACAGTTGTCTGTAAGAGCACAAATCCCTCTCCCCGGGCTCAGATTCTGGCTGATGCTGCTTGTACAACAGAACTGAAACCAAAAACTCAGGAAGCTTGTCTCCTCAAGCGCTGCCACAAACAGAAGAAGCTGCAGTGGTTTGTGTCCATGTGGTCAGAGGTAGGTAATACTATTTCATTGCCCTTGTAAAAATTTTTTTAAAGAATGTGTAGTTCAAATTTGTAGGAGGACTGATTTTTTTTTTTTTTTTTTTTAAGCATATGTGGTAAATGACCTGCCCTAATCAATTGCTAGCTAGTACTAGCATGATAAGAAACTACAACCTCTCCCCCCACCCCCACTTTCCCTGTGCAACACTGGTGACAAGGACACTGAAACATTCATAAGGAACCTCCAAAGAATTATCATCATGATGTTATAGTATTTATTTATTTACACAGTGCCGAATCCTATTTTTCATAGACAAAATTGCCACTACTTTGAAAGAATTTGGCTGAGTTGAGTCTGCAGGAATTGGTATTCCATAGTGCAGTACACAGGCATATAAGCAAGATCCATAAGGAAAGTTTACTGGTAATGAAAATACAGTGGTGACCATTAGAAAATCAGCATTTCCCAGTAATTAACACACTGTGCTATCTGACAAACAAGGCTGTTTCACTGGGGCATTGCCTTTGGTAGCATTGATAACAACACCTATAGCTATGATTGCCTAACACTTTTCCTTATGTAACCCTGTTTTCAGGATTGTAATGTGTCAGATTGAACTGAAGTTTTCCATGCTGAATGTCTGCCTCTGGCTGAATTTTGTGGAAAATTTCAGCAGAACCAGTGTGGCCATTTCTAAGAATGAAATGAGAGAAATCAATTGTTTTGCCCATGTTATCAATTCCTGACAAATGTAATTGTTTCTCCAGTATATTTTGGAGCAGAATATGAAATTTGCCAGGGAAAGGTCACTCTGACATCATGACTATGCCTTTTGGTGTCTCTGTAAAATTCCAGTCTGAATTTCTTCAAGTTGTAAGTGTTCATAAATCACCTATTGGCCAGGTGAAGCTTTTTATCATTTGACTATTACGTTATCCAAATCTGTGCACTATGGATGCTTCATCCACTTCATAGATCTTTTGTGGCAGTCAGCTTGAACACCTGCCCATATGCTCAAAGAGACTCAGCATACTTCATACCAAGGCTAAGTAGGACTTCCCCTGCATTTGCTCCTCTTGGCTTTTAGAGATCTCTGTAGTGCCAGATGCAGGTGCAGGACAGCTGGAGGAAGAGCAAGGGGAAACAGACTGCAATGCAGAAGGGGTAGGAGGTTGGACAGAGAAAAAGACTAAGACATAGGGTATGGAGGAATGAGAGAGAATAGCCTAGGATAGGTGAAAGGAAATGGAAATAATGGAAATGGAGCTTGGGTACAGTACAAATACTGTGACAGAGAGAAGCTCTGCATGTGTATATGGTGGTGCCATGTGATAGATAGAAATAGGAATGAGGTAGTAGGGGTTTTGCTGATAGAGTAGTGTATTGGCAGAATGGTTTCAGTCCCAATGCAGTAAACCCTGGATTTGTGTTTGTGTTGTACTCTGAAATGATAAGTGTCATAGAAAAGCCCTCAGGGACATAAATAGTTCTATACTCATTGCAAAGCTTGGGAGGCATGCAGAAAGGAGCCACTGAATGCTGAAGTTAAAATGAAATATTGAGTCAAGTCAATGAGAACCATTTATCATATGCGCTGAAGAAGTCATAAGTCCTATGGAAACAAATAGTATGGGATTGCGTAACTAAAAATGGTATTATGGTGCATATAGCAAAGAGGGCCAAACTGATGTTGCACAAACAACTTTAAATCTGGTATTCTATAACTTTTGAGTTCTTGGCTTTGCAAACTTCATATTCTTTAAATGAAAGATCCTTATTATATAGAATGTTGGCAAATACTGAGTTTTGGCAGTGACCACTGTGTAGAGATATTGTGCTATCTATCTATCTATGTATCTAGATAGATAGATAGATAGATAGATATTTGCAAAAAAAGGTATTTTAAAACAGAGCTAACCCTTTTTGAGGCATTATGAACTGATTTTTAATTACTTGTTTATTAATATTCAAATAATATGAAGAACCCCCTGCTCCCTTTCTCTCCTTCCTGTTATTCCAAGGAAGGTTTTTTCTTATGTAAAACTGTTTGGCAGAATATACTCCATGGAAAGTTGTCAATATTCTGGTTCATTAACATACAGTAGATGAAAACTACAAACTATCAAAAATAAAAATTAAGTTTTGGTACTGCAAATCCTTGTTCTGTCCTCTACACTTATATTTCTCTTAAGGCTACACAGAAAAAAATGCTGTTGCTTGTATATTCTTGAGAGTAAGAAAATTATAGTTGCCACATAAGATTGTCAACAGGCTGCCATAACATCTCACTTCCTGTGTCTTTCTTTTAGTGCTCAGCGACATGTGGAAAAGGAATTCAGAGACGGTTATTAAAATGTACAGAAAAGTATGTCTCTGGAAAATACCGAGACCTTGCTCCAAAGAAGTGCTCCCACCTGCAAAAACCAAACTTGGATCTGGAAAAAGACTGCATTTTAACTGTGTGTCCTAAGCACCCTATATACTCAGCAGTGAGTTATACTCGAGGCAGCTGGTACTCCTCTCCTTGGTCTCAGGTACATGATAGTATTAACTTTTGAACCTATTTTAAGTCACAGATGAAGTCATAATCTCCTATGGCGTTGTGCATCATACAGGCTAAAGAAATCAATCTAGTAATTCCTGAAATGGAGGGAATTATTTTCTATATGAGAGAGCACAGTTGAGCCCAATAGTCTGTGGTGAAAAGAGTGATTAGGATGACTGGAAAGGGAATTATTGATATTTATGATATATTGCCACTATCTTCAAAATTACACTTGGCTCTTTATAAACAGAAAAGAAAAAATGGTCCCTACCCAGAAAAATTCCCCCTCTGTTTTCAGAAAACAGCCTTTAGGACTGCCCAAGTGTTCATAAAAGCTTAAGAGATCTTGGAGGAGAAACCTCTTATTCAGAGTTAATTAGAACCATTCTTTGCATCTTAACAGAAGAGTAAAATATATCTACATGCCTTTCACTACCCTGTAGACACTTGATACATGGAGTCTCCATGCCTTGATGAAGTGGTCACAAAGCTTTTGGCAAACTTCTCCATTTAACACAGATTTTTAAAAACAGATTCAGAGACTATAAATTATTTTGTTGTAAGAATTCAGTGAGTTGTTCACCATAGGCACTTACATTCGATACTCTAAGCTCAATTCTGTGGAAGGTTGTCAAGATATAATGGCTTGATGCCCAGCAGCTTGTGATGCTTAAGAAGTCATTCTTAAAAGTGTTTAAAATCTCTTGTTATACCATGTGGTCTGCAGGTTTTTTGATCAGCCTTTTTTATCTTTTATTTTGAGGGGGACCACTGTATTAAGATGAACTTGAAGTGGTTGAGTAGAGTATGTGGCTGTGTTTCAGATAGTTCACATGCTAATTTAAGGTTGATGTGACTGGTTAAGTGCAAACACCTGTCTGGCTGTCTGAATGATTCACCACTCAGAAAACAGGGTGTGAAATCAGAGTCTGAGCAGTGTAAGAAGACGTATTTCATTCCAACCGTTCTTTTTGTTGTCTGTGTGAAAGTTTAGTGGGAATCGATAGCTTCTGGGGACAAGAAGCATGAAGGATGAGCACTTGCAACAATGGGGTTGACTTCTGGCACAGAACCAGAGACCTTTGTAATTACAACAGACCTGACAGGATGAATTTATATTCCCTTTTGAGAAGGCCTGTACAGACCCATGCTCTTCAAAGTGCAAGACATAGCATTGCAAGCTGGGAACCATCTGCAAAACAGTGACCATTGGGGTCAGGAGTGCAGACACACTCTCTGTTTTATAGATCCAAATCCTTGGTGTGAGATTACATAAGAGCCTGAAGGCCTTGCTTCACTCAGTTCCCTTCTTTCCTCCTCCTTCTCAGGCAGCAAAGCACTGCATTGTGTTAGCCACGGCCCAGATTCTATTCCATCTACTGGGGATCTAAGTGGATTTGGGTGTCTAAAGGTAATTCTGTTCTACCCTATTTGAATCCTTGACTATCCATATCACTTCTACTTTGGTAACACTCCCTCCTCTGACCTTTAAAACTGAGTCACAAAAAAACAGTGAGGAGGAAGACCTGCTAACGGTTTTTCTGGGACTCAAGCAGGGTGAAGTAGAATTTCACTTTAGCATCTCAGTCCACTTGCATATTGAATAGGTAAAATTGAATCTGGTCCTTGACTTTACTCCTTGACACGTTTCCTTTATTACATGGTTTAGTTTGTAAGTCAAACACAGTCTCCTCTATATTATGTTTGTAGATGTTAAGCTATGGTGTGCTATCTCAGGAAACAAAAATGTGTAGAGGAGAAAGAGTAAATAGTTCCAGTTTAGATTAGATTGGTTATGTTCACTCCACTGTGTGTTCCTGAGTCAAAAGCAGAGGTTCTGAGACAAGTCATGGGTATTATCGTGCCCTTGACTTGCTCTTGCCTTTGCAGTTAATAGTCAGGCAGACCTGGCTTAAAACATACCTCAATTTCTATGGTGTATGTGACATGGCTGCATGCAGCCCAGGTGATTTCCAAGTCCTCCAGTCTTTTACAGCTTTTCTTTAATGTTGGATCATTCTTTCACTAAGTTCAGTTTTGTTTGTACAGTTCTCTGCTATATAGGCATGAGAAAATCTCAAGATAGTAACACCTGGGAAAAAGCATGGGAGCTGCTAGAGGCAGAGCCTATTGGTATAAAGCAGTGGTGCTCAACTTTTTGCCCTGCGGGACAAATGAGTGGGGCTAGTCCACAGGCCAGATCAATGCCCTTAGGATCAGGCACGTGCACCCAGATCTAGACCACGTTGCCCCCGTTTGCATGGATTGGGGCCTTGGACCATGTGACACCTCTGCCTGGTCCTGCATATTGGGTTTCGGGCCCTGGAACCCCACTCCATCCCCTGTCCCTTCCCCCCACCAAGCTCCATGTGCCAGGATTGTGGCCATGGGATGCTGCATCACCACTCCCTGGACCTACATCCTGGGATCAGGCCCCTTGCACTGGATCTGGCACACAGCACCATGGCCCATGGGGCCTGCCACAGTCCCTTATTTTCCCGTTGATTCGATACGGTCTGAGCACTGGCACTGTATGTGGGCATGCTGTGAAATCAGCAAGCAGTTGGTGGGGCAATAAACTAACAGAATTAATGTTACAGTTATGAGGTTTTTAAAATTGCATCTATTATAGTACATCAATAACTTCCTTGCAAAAATATATATTTTAGTTTGAAATGTTAAGTGCTAAGTCATGAAGAAGTACATTTAAAGTCTGCAGATGCTAGTGACATTGTAATGAACTTATAATTTTACCAGCACAGCAAACATGCTTCCTTACATTTTTTTTACTCTCAGGATGAATTTAAAGAAATCCTGAAATTCACAGGACAAAGCACAGAGAGATTTGATGTGAATCAGCTGAATCAATTCTGTTTGACTCCTATAACTGAGAAAATAAGTATGTCAGGTAAAATCCACGGAGGCATGTGGTGACTAAAATGGTACTCAGGTTGTTCATAAGCATCTAAGTCCAAGAAAAGCAATCCAGGAAACCCCTACTCGGAAGCTCCCTAATCCTAGAGACACCTTCATATATTTGGTGTCTCTATTTTGGGCCACAAAGTTCCCAGGACACCTAAAATTAGACTTCTGCGCATTAACAGGAATGCCTGATTTTGAGCAGCTATGCATCAAATTCTTGCCTAACATCCACTGTGGCAGTGTTGGTTTTGCCTATATTTGTCCCTGCTGGATTAGTGGTCAGAACACTCTCCCAAGAAGTTGGAGACCTGGGTTTTGGTCCCTCTCAGCCTGAGGCAGGGTGGCCATTGGTCCGGCTTATACCCAACCATCCTGTATTTAAACCCTTTGTCCTCTGTTCATTTCTGAATGAGGAATGGACTGCAAAAAGTTCTGTTTTTCAGTTAGTTGGTGGAAATAGGAGTCAATCATTTGCTCTCATGATTCTGTTGGCAGTGCCTAGAGGTAGAGCAGTGCACAGCCAAGAGCAGTAGGATTTCCAACGAGGCAGGGAGGTGGCCTTTTTATGGTGGCCCCACTCCTTGCTGCTGATTGACCAAGGAGGCAGTGATACCACCCCTCATCACAGATTGGCTGACAGGGACTGCCCCTCACAAGGGGATGTTCTGTATTCTGGGGATGCCGCCCTACTCTGAGGGGATTCAAACACTCATTCTCCAATGCCTACAGGCATTTATATACATACATTTTCTTTCTTGGACATGCTGGAGATCTGGCATGTCCAAGCAAACTCAATTAATCAAGTGTGCTGTATCGCATGCAGTTGTATAAGCAGCGAAATGCACATTAGCGTGCAGAAAATGGTGGTGGTGTGCTTTTGAACTAAAACACCTTCAAGGTGTTCTAGCTCAAAGGTGGACCACCACCATTTTCTGTGCCCTGATGTGCATTTTGCCGCTTATACAACTGCATGTGCTGTGGTACATGCATATAAAAATGCGTTTTCATAGATTTCATAGACATCAGGGCTGGAAGGGACCTCAGGAGATCATCAAGTCCAGCCCCCTGCCCAAAGGGCAGGAAGTCAGCTGGGGTCATAGGATCCCAGCAAGATAAGCATCCAATTTACTCTTGAAGGTGTTCAATGTAGGTGCTTGAACCACCTTCGCTGGAAGACTGTTCCAGACCATGGGGGCTCGGACAGTAAAGAAATTCTTCCTTATGTCCAGCCTGAAACGGTCTTGCAGGAGTTTGTGACCGTTCGACCTAGTCATCCCTTGGGGCGCTCTGGTGAACAAATGTTCCCCAGATCCTGGTGGTCACCGCTGATAAACTTATAGGTCGCCATCAGATCACCCCTGAGCCTGCGCTTTTCCAGGCTAAAGAGTCCCATGTCTCTCAGCCTATCATCGTAAGATCTGTTTTCCTGACCTCTGATCATGCACATGGCTCTCCTCTGGACTCTCTCAAGCTTCTCCACATCCTTTTTGAATTGTGGAGCCCAAAACTGGACGCAGTACTCCAGCTGCGGCCTCACCAAGGCCGAGTACAAGGGGAGAATGACGTCCCGGGATTTGCTCGAGAAGCATCTATGGATGCAAGCCAGAGTTTTGGTCGCTTTATTAGCCACAGCATCGCATTACAGGCTCATGTTCATCTTGTGGTCAATGATGACCCCCAAGTCTCTTTCATCTGTAGTGCTATCCAACGTAGCACTGCTGAGCCTATAAGGATGCTGCAGGTTTTTCCTCCCAAGGTGGAGAACCTTGCATTTTTCGGTGTTAAACACCATGAGGTTCTCGTCTGCCCATTTGCTGAGCTTGTCCAGGTCAGCCTGGATCACCCGCCTATCTTCTGGTATGGATGCTTTGCCCCAAAGTTTGGTGTCATCGGCGAACTTGGCCAGTCCACTCCTGACTCCAATGTCCACATCATTAATGAAGATGTTGAACAGTATGGGTCCCAGGACAGAGCCTTGAGGGACCCCACTGGTCACAGGGCACCACGATGAGTGACTGCCATCAATTACAACCCTCTGGGTCCGACCACGGAGCCAATTTCCCAGCCAGCGGATCGTGGTGGAGCCAAGGCCACAACTCTCCAGTTTGGCCAAGAGGTGATCGTGGGATACCAGATCAAAAGCTTTTTTGAAGTCAAGTTATATGACATCAATCTCTTCTCCCTTGTCCAGGTGATGGGTCACCTGGTCATAGAAGGAAATGAGATTGGTCAAACAAGACCTACCCGCAACAAACCCATGCTGACTATCCCTTAGGATGTTAGCCTGGGCCAGTCCATCAAGGATGGCCTCCTTAATAAACTTTTCTAAGATCTTCTCCAGGATAGAAGTCAGGCTAATGGGCCTGTAGTTAGCCAGATCCACTCTCCTCCCTTTCTTGAAGATCAGCACCACATTGGCCTTCTTCCAGTCTTCAGGCACTACACCAGAGCGCCAGCTCCTTGAGTACCCTGGGGTGCAGATTGTCAGGGCCGGCTGACTTGAAGGTATCCGGCTTCTCAAGATGTTCCTTCATGAGGTCAGCATTTATGGAGGGTAGGGGATCCCCATCACCCGGATCTCCCTGTCCCATAGCAGGCATGGGCATCCCATGGGACTGATGAAAGACTGACGCAAAGTACCTATTTAATAGGTTGGCTTTTTCCTGGGCGTCAGTTGTCAGTTGCCCCATCTGGTTTAGCAGGGGTCCAACGTTGCCCTTGCTTTTCCTCCGGCTCCCCACATATCTGAAAAAGCACTTTTTGTTGTCCTTGATGCTTGAAGCTAGTTAGAGTTCAGTTGCAGCCTTGGCTTTCCTGGTTTGCTCCTTGCAGGACCGTACCAGTGCAGAATAATCCTCCTTGGAGGTGAATCCCATCCTCCATCCTTTGTAGGCTTTCCTTTTTAGCTGCAGGAGGTCCACTAGGTCCCTGGAGAGCCAGGAGGGCTGCTGTGCCTTCTTGCTGCCTTTCCTCCATGTTGGAATAGATTTAGCTTGTGCATTGAGGATTGCTTCCTTGAGAAGCAACCACTCTTCTTGAACTCCCATCTCCCTGGGGTCATGGTCCCTAAGGGCCTGACCGACAAGCCCCTTGAGCTTGTCAAAGTCAGCTTTTCTGAAGTCAAGGACTTCTGTGTTGCTGACTGACTTGCCAGCTTTATGGCGGATGGTGAAGGTGATCAGCTCATGGTTGCTGTCACCCAGCTTCCCATCAATCACTAGGTCGCCGATTAGGTCGTCCCCCGTAGCCAGTACCAGGTCGAGCAGCGCTTTGCCTCTCGTTGGCCCATAGACTTCTTGAGTCAGGTAGAGGTCATCCATGCATGAGAGAAAGCTTTGCGACCGCTCGGATTTTGCTGAGTGATCTTCCCACGAGATGTCCGGGTAATTGAAGTCACCCATGACAACCAAGGTCCTGGAGCAAGCGGCCTCAGTCAGTTCCCGGGCGAACTCCTGGTCAAGCTTGGGACTTTGAGTGGGAGGTCTGTAGTAGACTCCCAACGTTGTGTTCCCTGTGCCGTATTCCCCATGAATTTTTACCCAGAGGGTCTCTAGCTGTCCATGCCAGTCACCAACATCAGCTTGCAGGGACATGTAGCTTTTCTTCACATAGAGAGCTACACCCCCACCCCTTTTGAGTTTCTCCTTACAAATAAATTACACAGAAGGGTATATGGAGCCATCCTTCTAGCTGAAGAGAAGTTCAAGGCAGCTAAGAATGCAAGAGTCATTCAACGAGGAGAAGAACAGGTAATTGGAAGGCCTGGATCTGTAGCCTGCTGGTTAGGATACTCCCCCTTCCCCTCCATTCCCAGCTAAAATCTGGGTTCTTGTTCCTGCTCCCAGAATTATTTCTGGGTCTTTTATGCAATGACTCTTTAGTGCAAAATACATAAATGTTCCATGGAGCAGACAAGAACCCAGAATTGACCATGTCCCAGTAGAGAGACCTCACTGCTAAACTACAGTCCTTGTTTTCTTTCTGGCCTCATGATTTCTGCATTCCTTTCTCCACTAGATGAGAAAGGGGGCAGAATAGCATCATCCCAATATAGTCTGTAGCCTGGTGGTGAGGACTCTCCTCAGAGATAGAAGATAAAGTTTTGAACACTAGCAGGCTGAAGAGGGCATTGAATCCAGGCCTAGTCTAACCACTAGACTGCCACGTAAAAAGTGATGACAACCTTTTAAAACAAATGTGCCTGTGGGTATGGCATGGCAGTGCTGCCTGTATGAATAAGAATGCCACCCTAAGTGAGCCTATTTTTTCCTGGTCATCTATGTGGCCATTTTTAAAATACTTATAGGGTGTTTTTGGAACTTACTTGTCCAGGGTTATAGCTGCTACGGCACACACTCACTAGGCATGACTGTAATTCTCCTTGTGTGAAGGGCTACATATCAGGGAATAGAATACCCCTGGATGTGTAAGCATCAAATATGGCCATTTTGATGACCAGGAAAGAATAGAATGCTATCCTGAGAGCACACCCAGCAGATCAGGCCCTCCAGGGACATTGGGAGTGTCTAGGTACATTCCCATCTTTGTTCTGACTTAGAGTGGAGAGTGGACAGGAGTCAAACACAAGCTGCTTGGACTGGGCCAGTTCTATGCATGCCCATGGAATTTTGCAATCCTAAATGGAGGCATCAAAGAATTCAGGTGCCTCCAGGATTTGGTGACCTTTGGCAGAGTTTCTTCAATATATTTTTTTGGACTGAACTGCGTTCACTTTGTGTAAGTACCATTTTTAGATGCCTGCAGTTTCTACTTCTGGATTGTACCTGAAGTGCTTTATTTAGATTTCAAAAGGCCAGCCCATCTTATGGAGAACTCCACCCTCCCTGCAAAAAACCAAAACAAAAATAGAGGAGTCAGCTAGTCACAATGTTTTAATTTATGAATATCTTGGTTTCTAAGTTTTAATTTTAGGGCCCTGCAATTTCTTTTCTGTAAAAATGACAAAAAGAAAAGGATTTCTTAGGGTGATATCTTTTATTGGATCAACTGTATAGTTGGCATAACTAGTGGGGGGCAAAAAAGGCAACCATTCTGCGTGCTGACCTGGGAGGAAAGAGGCAACAAAAAAGTGGCAGCCATGCATTTACTTTCATAATTGCAGTTGCAACTGGAAGTTGCCAATTCCATTTTGCTCCAGCACCCTTCCACATCCCTACATTTCTGATGGTTGGGATAGAGTTAGACAAGTTTTTAAATGTGAGACATTCCTCTTTTGAAGAGTTAAAGCCAGTACAGCATGGCATAGTCAAAAGCAGTTGGAAGAGACAGCAGAGAAATTCCCAGGTGTAGCAGGCAACAATTAGCAGGAGAAAAGAAGCTGATTATTGGAAGAACAAGAATGTGATAATGACCGTTCTCCCTTTTGGTGGGCCTTAATCTCCCAGTATTGGCAAAGCATTCAAAAGCTTGTCTAGCTCTATTCCCACTTGGTCCAGCAAAAGACATCACCCTTAGAAATCCTTGCCTTGTGCTTAATTCCTGGACCACATGGCTATAGCATCACAGGGATTGGCAAAATATGACCCATGGCTCACCAGGGAATTCTGTAGGGCCTGTGGTGGGTTCCATGTGGGTAACCTGGGTTATGGCACGTGTCATGGCAGGATCAGCACAGTGGCCAGATTTGGCTTCCCAGTAGCCCCCACAGCAGCAGTTCACTCTGCCCAGCTCTCACTGCCAGTGTCTCCACTGCTATCAGACCCAGCCCCGCTGCCCAGACACCCTGGCTTATCTGCCTGGCACCCATCTCTGGGGGCACTAAACAGAAAGAGAAGGTTGAGTCTTGATGGAGACCAGCCTGGGACTCTCATGGGTAGGGCATGCTTTGGTCAGGTGGATGGGATGGGGCCATGGGCAGATAGGGGCCAGCATCTGGGAGCAGGACAGGTAGCGGGGTGGGGCTGGGGCTGGTCCCAGAGCAGAGCTATATTCCGCTCCCCCATGGAAGTGGTGCCCATAGCAGGTATGTGTAGGGAATGAATCGCAGCTCTGCCCTGGCCCCTTGCCCCATATTATTACCCCCGATCCCAACCTTGGTTCCACTCACTGCTCCCACTCCCAGATGCCAGTCCCTTCCAGCTAGCAGCCCCATCACATCCACTAGGCCAAGGACACCCTGCCTGCAGGGGCCCAGGCTGGCTTCATGGACACCTCACTCACCCATCCTCTCCATTCAGCACTCCCAGTGATGGGTGCAGGGTGCATGGGTCTGGGGCCAGTTAGGATCAATTCCCCCTCGCCTTCCCCACTGCCATGTCGGGTTGGGTCAGCATCCTCCCCCAGTCCACAACAGCTCACCCAAACTCCTTCAGGGGCCCTCCAGCCCAAATAATTGCCTACCGCTGCTCTAACACTACCAAAAGAAAAAAAATGCTTTTTACCTCCAAGCTAAGTATCACCTGAAAAGGGAGAAGGTATTTATGCTAAGTCTTTGACAGGTGTTATTTATCATTTAGTAAACTACTTGCATCTTGCCACATCTCTTTTTCAGATATGTATTTGCTTTGTTAGACTGAGTTAACAGGTGCCTATACAAAGCTTTTCAAAACATCATCCAATATGTGTCTTTTAATTTGAGTTCTGTTATTTGCTTTACCTGTTGTTCATAAGCTCTTTGGTTAGGTTTCACATGATTCTGTGCACATTTTCATGTTGAACTTGATTAGCCATATAGTTCTGGTTTTATGATCATGTTGAATCGATGTGAGCCAGCAGCATCAAAAGGTCCATAAACAGACGTTTTTTCATTTTTTTCACCCAGCACTGTTCATCTGTGAGCATTTGTTAACTGAGCCTCCCAACAGCCCTGTGAGACTCCCATCTGACACCATTTAACTGGGATGCAATAACTATGTAAGACTGAAGAGCCACTGCAGAGCTGTTTAAGGCAGGAACTGGGTTTGAAATTCCCTAGGAATATAAGTGCAGTAATCAAAATGTAGTTATCTGGATGGAATTTGACCAAGACATAGGAGTTAACTTCCTCTCTTTTAAAAAAAAAAATCATAATAACCTTGAGTAGGTAAGTCATTAGCTTTATGGAAAATCTGAAAGACAGCAACTCTAGCAAACCAAAGCACTATGTAACAAATAACTATGTAAACAAACATGTAACCAAAGCACTATGCTGAAGTGTCAGCTTAGTACTGACTCAGGAAAGAGTAGCACACAGTGGTTTATCCAAAGCCTTTGATTTCAGTGGGCTTTAGATCAAAGCCTTAATGAGTCATCAATGCAACTTTCTGCAACACCCCTGTCCTTAGGAGGACTCCCATCCACCAGTTGAATCTTCCATGCCTTGTGATCAGTGAGTATCTGAGAACAAGGCTGCAAGCAAGTTTAATTAACAAACATTATTCACAGTTATTTTTCATACATTTTCAAAATGTACTAAACGTTTGCTGTGAGCATCCCACAGAAGCATGTGGGGTGTTCCAGCCCTCTTGGCAGCAGAACCAGAAGTGTACCAGAAACAGTTCTGGTCTGCTTCTGGGTCTGCTGGGGAACGCACCGGGCCCCATCCTCCCCATGCCTCTCCAGCTCGGCTACTGGTGCCTCCTGCGTCTGGGGGAGCAAGCCAGAGGGGGCACCCTCTTCCACCCCCCCCCCCCGCATGCTCCCTGGCGGACCTGGAAATGGACCAGAAGTACTTCTGGTCCATTTCCAGGTTTGCCACCAAGCACACAGGGGGACCCCCTCGCACTCCTGTGGGACGCTCCATCCACCCCAGCATTGCAGCATTCACAAGTCACAGCTGGTACCTCGAGGTATGTAGAAAAAACATTTAAAGCTGTGTCTATGTCTAAATCACTAATTCTCCGAATCAGCTTCAAATCTTCAGATTTGAATCTGGCCAAATTGAATCACGGACAGTAATCTGAATCAACAAATTGAATCACTGTCCCTGATTTAGGCCAAATCAGAATTGAATATGGCCCATTTTGCACACCCTTAATATATTTATCATAGCACTGAAATATCTACAAGGGAACTGAAACAACCTGCACAGCATTTTGCCCAGCAAAAACTGGAATGCATATATAGGCACAAAGTTAGCTGTATGGGAATTAGTTTCCGATTCAACAAAGAACTTAAATATCTACTTGCATACTACATGCACCTTTCCCTCAAAGAATAGCCTTTCAAAATTGGGATGTTTGTCTTAAGTGGGGAAGCAGATTTTCATTACCAGAAGAGAAGCATGGAGATGCTCTTGCTTCTCTTTGAGCCAGCAAGCAACAGGGGTGGGATCCAGCTTAACCCTCTCACAGCCTCTGCCAAATTGGCAGTAGTTTTTTGGCTGAGCAGTCAAAAGCTGCTGCCAATTTGGCAGAGGCTGTGAAAGGCACCGTAGCTTGAAGTAGCCAGTTAGCTGACTGAGGGCAAATGACCTGTTACAAGCAATCAGTTCTCTCAGTCATGACTCTGGAAAATATCTTTTTTTCCTACATTTTGCCTTCCAAAATCAAGGTGTGTGTCTTACTTGGGTGCATGTTGTATGTAAAACAAACAAAAACTGTAAATGCTCCCATCCTATTAGCATCATTGAACTAAATGACATTCTTGAATTTAAGCACTTTATCAGAGGCTTTGAATAGGAAAGATTCACTGAATTGAATCTTTCCAAATTATGTCCAACACAAAAGATTCATGGAGCTGTGATCCAGACCCTACTGGTCATAATTCTTGTGTGAATAAAACTAAACAGTGTAGTAGCATCGGTCCATTGGAAGGCATTGAGATTTCTGTTGGTTGTGCATTTAGGGAAATCTCATCCCCAAATTCCATCTCTGCTTTTAAGTGGCAAAGTCCTCCAGCTTTGGGTTCCTTTAAGGGAGCACAGTTTGCTCCTACAAAACTTGTGCCTGCAAAATTACACCCATAAAATGAACATAGTTAGCCTCATCTTGCAAGTAACACAATTTTGCTTTTTCTATTTGAATTTTGGCCAAGTTGTTCAGGATCTCTAATCTGATCCCCTGTGTATGTCATCACAGACTCCATCCCAATGTCAGGTCCTTCTATTCTTCCTTTAAACGCTTACCAGTGTTGTCTCAGGTGGGAATACAACAGGTGTAGCTCATTCACTGTTTTCTGCCTTACAGTGCACAGCAACCTGTGGTGGTGGTGTGCAAGTGCGGTCTGTGCAATGCCTGGCATCTGGCAGACCAGCCATGGGCTGTCCCCCGCACCAGAAGCCTATCACCTCCCAAGCCTGCAACACAAACTTCTGTCCCATTCCTGAAAAGAAAGGTAACTACAAAGACTGCATTCTTGTCCAACTTGGAGCTCTGCATTTCCCTTAATGCTGCTGCTGTACCTGTCAGCGGAGTAGGCTGGTGTGTCAATTCAGACATTTGCAATGAGATCCCATGTCAGGCTGTATGTGAGATTGAGTCTGTGAACCAAATGACTCTTCTCTTTTCCACCTGTGGTCCCATGCTCAGAGCAAAGGGAACCATAGCTACTGTAGCAGCATGGGCTTGCTAGCAAATGGCCCTTGTTATCTGTGGATCTTGAGAACTGCTGGACTATGAAGGTGGAATCACAGCTTATTACAAGGGGACCCATTTCCCTTCTCTCACCCAATCAATGATTTAAGGCAACAGCTGTCAACGTTTTCAGGCTGTGAGCTGGAATGACCCAACTTGGATCAGTGGTGGGTGGGTAGGTGCTAGGACACAGTCACAGCCACCGTCATTCCTCCTCACCATAGCACAGGGGAAGCCACATGAGCTGGATTCAGTAAGTCTGTGATCCAAACCTGGTCTGCAAGCCATAGGTTGCCAACCCCTGATTTAAGAGAACCTTCATAAAGATCTCCTTACAACATTTTTCTCTTCCTATCCTGGTTCCCCCTCTCAGATATTTCTAGGGGAAACCTGTTCTAACCAAAGTTTATCCCTTAAAAATAAGACATCTTGACAATGGTCCTGTCTCACGTTCCTACGTTCAAGACCCTACATAACTGAATCTTTGTCAGAATCATATATTCATTCCCATTCCCATGACAGTTGCTCATATACAGCTGGACCCTCATAAACTAGACACCCAAAATATTTGAATAAACAGATGTTTGGCTATGAATTGAGTGGTGTTTTGCAGTTTAATATAGCTGGTGTGAAATTAGGCAGACTTTAGGGTAAATTAGTTCCAGTTAACCAAAGTTACACTGTATAGCCCTGTCTATACTGACAATTTTTGAGGGGGGAAAATGGAGGGATAATAATGAAGGCGGGGTAGGATGGAGACTTGTGTACAAATGTGTTCTAGAGACTATTCATTTTAGAGTTATGAGATGGTGATAAAAAAACCAGCAATGGCCAATCCAAACTGGAAATCCTACATCTGGCAGTATAATAGTCATGACACAGTGAAAATGCAGCCCGTGTGGAAGGGTGAAGGGAAGAATTTATTAGCAGAATTTTTTGTGGGGAACAGAGTACCAAAGAGGAGCTCCCAAAAGGAAGAGCCCTGAGATAAGACCATAAGCTACTATGGAAAATTGTAATAGGTCTTTTCCCAGTGCTAACTCGGTGCTTTAAAAGGTCCAGTTTCCAGTGGCTGGAAATAGCCAAGATCAGAACTGAATGGGAAGGAAATCTGAAGCATAAAAATATTAGTTATTACTGGCTGCTGTTTAGTAGATATACTTAAGGAAAGCTACTTGGATTAGAGAAACTCTTCTGGTTACCCTCACATCCATGTGGGTGGAAACTAAACATGTATTACTTTATTCAGTTCCCACTTTGGGTTTCCTTAGCTCCTCTTTTTGCCCAGTAGAGAAAAATAAAGTATCCACTGTGGTGGCTAGGTGAACAGTTTGGGCTATTCTAACTACAATTTCAGTCTTGTTATCAAGCAAAAGCACCTACAGGGGGCAGCCTAGATTTGCAAATTGGGAACAAGCCTAGAAATTGGAAAAATTGGCTGAGCAGAGAAAGCATGCAGATTTTTCAATTGGTCAGTTGTAAGGGTCTTTTTGAACACTAAAGCAATGCTAGGACTTGTCATCTTCACTGTTTGATACTGCTGATGACTCTAACTTTTCAGTTTGGTCCACATGTAGCCCAAGACCCCAGAACAACTGGGAACTCCAGAAATACTGTACCAACTTCCCAGGCCTCTGTCAAGTATGTAGACTTTGCTGATGAGGAACATCCTCATGAATTGGGAGGGATTTTTTTCTGAAAGAAGAAGGGAATTTATCATAACTTGTTAAAGAATCCTAATGGCAGGGCATCTTGTGTAATGTGAAGGGTGATACTCTGGATCTCATGCTATGCTTTATACAAGAAAAGGCTTATTCAGAATGCACCGGATGTAACAGAGGTTGTGAGCTTGCCTTGACTGCTCCATGGGAGCAATTGACCAAGGGATATGGTGGATTCTCTAACATTTAGGGCATTTATACACATCCTTTTTTGTGCTGCAAGGCACCGGAGATCCAGCACGTCAGAGCAGGCTAATTTAACTGAGTCTGCTCTGCATGCGAGCTGACACACACGGAGCTGTGTCATGTGCAATTGTATAAATGGAGAAATGCGCGTCAGCATGGAGAAAATGGCGGTGCTGCTCTGTTGAACTAAAACACCTTCATTGTGTTTCCCTGTTTATATAAATACAGCGCTGCAGCTCTGGGTGCTTTTAAAAGCACCTGGTACTGCGGCACAAACGTACAAATGCCCCCAATCTTCAAATGAAGATCCAATGCCTTTCTAAAACTTGTTACTGCTCCACAAAAAGTCATAGGCCTGATGCAGAGGTTACTGGGTGAGGTTTGATGGCCTGTGTTATGCAAGAGATCTGATTCAGTCAATGTAAATATCCTTTGAACCCTAATCTTTGTGAATCTTTTAGATTCTCTTGCAAGAAAATCGACATTTTCTTTTAGGTGCCTTTAAGGCTTTCTTTCTCTTACGCCTAGTAATCAGGTCCAGGAAGGGATAATTCTGTACTTTATACAGTATACTAGTAATTCTGCCTAACCTCTGTTTTTCTTCTTTCAGATACCTTCTGCAAGGACTACTTCAATTGGTGCTATTTGGTTCCACAGCACGGAGTTTGCAACCACAAGTTTTATGGCAAACAATGCTGCAAATCTTGTTCTAAATCAAATTTATAAATGAAGACTGGATACTATAAACAAAGTATATTTTTAATACAAAATGAGCTGCACATTCTAAGTTGGGCTGTGCCTAATGAAGATGGGAATTTGAAGAATAATGATACTCATCTCTCTCTCTCTCTCTCTCTCTCTTATTTTAAACTGTGGGCCTAAAAACCGACATGGACGTGCACTACTGGGGAGGCCTTTAAATATTTTGCAGTATTCTTATAGGAGCTACAACACTGTCTATTTGCAGGGTCCCATTTCTGGGAAAAGGTAAAGAAGTGGAAAAAGCACAGTTAATTTTTTTTATAGAGAATATTTTAAAATCATCTAAAGAGCTGATCTTTGCATGATATGGGTGCTGTTATGAACAGATAACTGGGAAGAAGATTTCTGGAGGAGAAAAAGTTAAAACAATAAGTAAAAGTGCATTAGAACACTCAGGGCGCAGACATAAGAGCAGCTCCCCATTGCAACTCATAGCACTTTCCAGGAAGTGCTCTCAGTTAAAATGATCCCTTGGACCAAATAGAAGTTGGCTGTTCGGTCTGGGAGTTGGGGATTCCAGTTGCTTGCTATGAGCCTGCAGCCCAGTCCCTGTAGCAACACCGCTACTGCCTCCCAGCCTGGACACTGCTTTCAGAATGGGAGGGAGGAAAGGGAACAGAGGGAACTTGTTCTTGGGGTTCCCCAGCCAGCGCTGGAGGGTGGGATGGGTGGATTGGAGCCTTCCCACCTCAGGTGGGCTTCAATCCACCCACCCCACCCTTCAGCATGGGCTGTAAAAACCTCAGACCAAACTGAAAACTTTTACCCCCTCCCATTCTGAAAATAGCAACAGGCTGGGAGGCACACGTTACAGAACACACTTTGTTTTACAGTTACAGAATACGCTCTATTCCGATTTTTGCTAAAGAAGTCTACAGCCATGCACTTGTGTTTGTTCACGACTGTAGACTGCTTTCTGGGGCCAGATCAAGCAAAAATTGTCACTTTTGTCTGCACTCTCATTTTACCTCAGCTTCCCTTGAGCAGTCATCTGTTGTGTAATACTTTGAGCTATTTTAAGGCTATGTACAGACAGTCAAAAAGCCAGAGGCCGAATTGATTCACTCTTCGCAGGTTAGTTTAAGCTGCATAGATTGAACTGATAAGCAAGTGAACAGACATTCACTTTTGATTCTGAAAATGCAGCCACATGCCTGCAGTGGCTCAGGCCAGAAGCCAGGGTGTGCTAGAGCATGCCTCTCTGCTCTGCTGGAGCAGACAGATTGGGCCAAAGCTAACCCGCCTACCCTGTGACAGGGAGTTTGTAGAGGAGGCGCAAAGCATCCTGGGATCCTGGGGGACTGTTAGGTAACTTGAAACTGGAGGGGATCTGGGTAACAAGTTCAATAAAACTTAACCTAAATCAGTTAATTCTGATACTACACCCATCCAGGTTTATCTTAAACCAGTTTTGGCCATTTTGAAAGTGGTTTATGTGCACTGAACTTCTGTTGTGTTACAGATTTGAACAAGTTTTCAATCGCATACTGGTTTATATGTAATTTTTGTCCCTAGTCTAACAGTCATTAAAGAGTGAGTACCTCTGCAGCTGTATGTAGCCAGCTCTGAATATGAATTTCAGTAAGAGTGTCTGTGTTTTCTTTGATTAGGGTCTTCAAGAACCCCATGAAAATTAAAACTATTTTAATTAAAGTGAACATACTTGAGGCACTTAGGCCATGGAAGAACGCAAGCTCTACTTAGAGGTGGTGGGAAGGGGGAACTAAAATAATTCAAAAGGTGCTTTCTTCCCCCTTCTAGATTCACAAACCAGGGAATACTTTTCTTTGTTATTTACAAATGAGTGTTCTTATTTAAACTTTTTATATGCTTTGCCATAACTACAAAACAATTTGTTCCATGCCAGTGTTGTTTAAGCAGCTGATTATACCAAAACCATGTTGTTCATATTAAAATGTAAGGTACTACTACACTAGAGGCCTGCTTAATAGTATACTTTGTAAAGCTAAAAACCGTTTGTTTGTTTTTTCAGTATCCATTCAAAATGAATGCCATTTTACAATAAAAAAGCTGCACATCTTAATATTTCACTTTGCTATATTACAGCAATGGTGCTTCTTTGAAAAAAAAATTGTGGTGTGATATCACTCTGAATGGACATCTGCATATATATTTTCTGAAATTTTAGGATACTTTTATTGCAGTGCTTGTTCTGATAACTTTTCATCACTTAATGGCTGGGGCTGAGATTACACTTTCAGTGACTTTGTTGTGCAAAGAACCCTAAACAGAGTTTTGGATCTTCTTCCGCAACATGTTCTTTGTGCTGAAGGTTTCAGCAGAGCGTGACGGAGAGCTTGCTAGACTGATCTGCACTTGCCAAACACCCTCCTTACTCCCTAAGGAGCAAGTTACCACTGTCTTCAAAAGGCAGTAGTTTGGACTCAGTCCTGTATTCCTCATTCAGACACATTGATCATTGACATTCATGGAAGTTTTACCTGGGTAAGGCAAAACTAAAGCTTTGAGCCAAATTGTCAATTTAGTTAGAGTTGTAAATTCAATACAGTTGATATGCACTGTCATGTTTGACAGCAGTTGGCAGTAACCTATTCACATTTTACTTAACCACAGCATGAACGGTAGATTAATTTGTTTCTAAAAAGAATCAATGAAAATCCTTTTTTTTCAGATTTATATATTTCCTTGAAGTGTCTGTACTCAAACTTTACAGTGTTTTTGCTAGTACGTGGCAGGCAGAAACTGAACTCGAGTATTGCATGATGAATGTGGGTGGGGGAAGGTAAATAAGATGTCTAAATTGCTAAGAACTAGATTTTATAATTCCTTCCATTTGACTAGTCTTAAGGCATTGATACACAGGGGAGAAACTTGATGATCAAGAAAATGCTTTTTAAGCTAACTGCACCCCTTGAAGAAATCATGCACATCTGAAATGTAATCAAAGAGCTCAAACTGATGATAGTTGCATGATGTACGTGAGAAATCCTTGGGCTTGGCAAGACTAAATTCTAGTGTGCTCATGTTGATCAGTTCATATACATCCAGTGAGAGTCAATTTATTGGTTTTGGTATGAGCTGTTGTTGGTTATGACGTTGCCTATACTGGTTACTCCTGTGCTTAGGGATAGGTCTTTTCAATACGTCACCAATATGACTTCTGTTGTGTTTTCCGATTATTCTGGAGACTAATATATTTTACGCTGAACATTATAAAAAGGAGTATACTTACTGAAGATTCATCTTCAAAGCAAAGATTTAATTTGGTCATTGCAGCTTCTACCCAGTGGGATTACATTCCATTTCTAGACTGACATTTGATTTCTCTAGACAGAAGACAAAAACATTAGAAATAAGTACATATTTTTTTTAAGATACGGTGATAGGCAGCTACACCCTAAAGTAAAAATCACAATATGAACAAAAAACTGCTCAGAAGCATATCCACTTCAGTCAATATCCTTATTTACAGCCTTCACAAACAATGAAAAAGACAGGCTTTTGAATCTTACTCGGAGGGTTAACAAATGTACTCTGCAGCAGATCGGATGAGACGTGAGTCTCAAATGCAAGGGAACTGTAATCAAAACAACCCCAGGTGTGTTGCAGATTCCTTTGTTACTGCCCCTTGTTTCAATTTTAAGCAAATTTAACTGATCTTGACAGCTTAAGCTATATGAATACTATATGAAATGCCCTGAAGGAACATCATAATAAAGTTAGGTTCTCTTAAGTAATCCAATATCAGGGCTACTTTGAGACTTTTCTGGCTTTGGGTAAAGGATGAGGCCTTAGAAACAACCTGGGGGAGACTCTACTTCAGACTGCGCCAAGAATGGAACAGCGAGCGTCTTTGTTCCGAGGAGAAGGAAGGTGGTATTGGACCTGACCACCTGCCGGCAGTTTTCCTTCCACATCAGATCAGCAGACTGGAAAGGCAATTCTGAGCTAAAGCTGGCAAAACCTTGTACCCACATACTGAAGAATGATGCTCCCTTTCTCTGCACTACCACCTGGGGCAAGTCAAAACCCCACCGTTGTGCTAGCCCTTTCAAAAGCTAATGATCTTTCATGGTAAGATCAAGACAAGAAAAAAGAAGAGGAAAGAAAATGGAAGAAAAGAAAGCAGCAGCTGCTTGCCATAGAATTGCCCAAAATGTATCTATGCAGGAAAAAGTAAGTTTCAATTTAGAAAGCTATCCATTTTATATTAACATGATGTGTGACAGAAGTTTATCCATGAAGTTACTTGTCATCCTTCAGTACTAAAGGGGATTGATATTCATTGTAAACCTGATTTTTCCTATGCACTCCTTTCCACTTCTCCGAAGAGTACATGCATCTTCCAAATTATGCTTTATGTTTTGAAGTTTCAAGAGAAAAGAATTTGAGGAGAGATTTTGAGGTTAACCAGACAAAGCTTTTCTAAGATATGGGAGTTTGAAAAATGAGGTGTATTTTATTTCTTGAAAAGTCTTACTTTTGGGGGCAGGGGAAATCTATTGCTGAAATATGGGTTGGTTTGAAACCTTTAGTTTTTTTTCCCTCATCGGTCTGGAAAAGATCTGGTGCACAAGACAAACTGATAAGAGCTGGTGGAAAACTTTGGAGTTAGTCATTGTGGCTTTTTGAATCTTTGAGATTGTTTCAGGTGCCTGTTTAAGCAGAGGTCTTGCAGAGTTTATACATTCCGGCTGTAAAGTAAATGCTGTTTGTACCTCTGCTAACTTAGGGTCTGATCCCAAGTCACTGAATCCTTTCATTGACTTCAATTGGCTTTGGGTCAGGCTGGTATTATTTTTCTTTTACAAACACACTATTTTTCATTCAAAAACACCAAAAATTTTGGCTGGGGAAGATGGTGGAGTTCCTAACTTCTGCAAATCAAATAATTCTTCATTCTGGAGTAGAGGGATTGCACACTTCCCATCAGCTTGTACGTGCCATACTATGTAAGTTAATTTAGAAACTACCCTGATGCACAAAACAACTCAGTAAGCAACATAATATTGGTTTTGGAAAATCAGGTACCTCTGTTGGAGAGTTTGGTTGCCATTTCTAAATCCTATGAGCTAATGCAGGTTTAAGGAGAAAAACTACTGCCCGGAGTGAATTTAGGTACTTAGTACCCAAGGACATAGAAGCTGAAGCAGCAGGGCAGAGGGAAGAATGGCCCAGCCTCTGACACTTTCTGAAATTGGCCACTAGTGAGGGGAAAGGACCCCTTAGAGTCCTTTCCTCTGATATCCACCCTCTGATATGGTCTGAAGTAGAAAGAGCTTCTGTCAGCAGTAGGAACAGCAGCTGCAGCTCTGCACTATGAGCATCAGTGGCATCCAGGGCAATGGTTACAGACAAGCTGCCGGCACTGGCACAACAGCTGAGAGAGCAGTGGCTGCTATTTTTGTGTCCAAAGAAGGCAATGAATGACTTAGGGGACCATACATCAGTCAAGGTTGGTGGGCAAAAATCCACTCCCCTGTCTTTGAAACTACCATGCCATGACCAAATGTGGGGCCCCTCAGAAGTTTCAGCAGAATGCTGAAACTTGGGTGTCTATACATTATACTCACAAGTCCTTATCTGAAAACCAAAAGATAAATGGGCCAGGGTTCAAATGTTCTCCAAGGAGCAATGAAATTAATTGCAGTATGTCTGACTTCTTTCAGTTAGTCCGTTAGATTTGGAATTCTTCTTCTTTTCCACAAAATAGTGCAGCTGCATTTAGGAGCTCTAGGAGGGATTTAATGACATGTTAACTCCTTGTAAGACAGGATCAATAGGAATAAAAGTTTTACTACCCTCCTTAAAAATCAGAGACATCCAGGAATTGTAGCAGGAGGTGGGTTATATCACTTGGAGACATTGCCCTGTTGTTAAAACTTATGATTTTTGAGCAGTGGAAACCCAAGCCATCTTACATCTAAGGATTTCAAATCACATTACACACAATCTGCTCTAAAGTGGTCTTTCCTGTGGCACAAGTATGGAATATAAAAGAATAATTATACCACGTTTATCTTGGACTACAGCAGCTGTTACAGAACAGAGCAAGGAATGAAGAACATTCCTATATCCAAATGGAAATATGAAATCTATAAAACAGCATTACAAGAACTGGACTTTGGCCAAGACTTCAGGGTTAACTCCACCACTACTACTGCACCTTTATTAAGTGGTTGTTAACGTATTGAATTTCAGTCCAATTCAAAAGATGGCTTCTTCATCAACATCACATCCCCTGTCATTATGCTGGTGAAGTTTCAAGCTGTGAGTTTGGTCTACAGCTAAATTTATATATCATAGCTGAAAACCAGTCAAAGTATCTAGGGCTGTACCACAGATCTTATTATATGAGACCAGGATACAAAGTTTTTCATCCAGTGGTTTATTGTCAGGAATTTAGTTAAAAAGGAGGACCAAAATGCTCCCTAATGAGTACTGGTATCTTCCTCAAATATATTCTTACTAGATAGATAATTTCAGAGATTGTATCTAGGTGCACGTGTAAATGAAATGGGAGCCCTAAATTGAAGTGGTGGGTTTTCAAAAACGCTGCTTCAATTTAGGGCTGATTAAACCCCCATGTTGTGCGCACACCCTGCTGACTTACCTGCCTCTCCGGCGGGGAGGGGAGGGCAAGCTGCCAGTGAGCTGAGTGGTCCCTGGGCTTCGGCGGGGGCGGGGGTGGGTTCTTCCCCCTGTAGCAGCAGTGCCCCCTCCCCAGGTCCCGGGGAGCACCGCAGCCATGGAGGGAAGCGCTGGGTCCCCATGCAGCTCAGGCATGCGGGCAGACTCCTGGAGGGAAAAAAGTAAAAAAAGATCAGGCTCGTCACTTTTCTTGGGTGGAGCCTGGCTTCCCGGGCTGCTGCCTGCGGGGCTTCCTACAGAGATGTGGGGCTGCACGAAGCCCGGTGCTTCACTTTGAAGCTGTGGGGGAAGCAAACTAAAACTCCTCGGAGGAGTTTTAGTTTGCTGTGCCCCAAGTCTTTTATGGTGCATCATGCTGCTGAATTTCCTACAGCAGCTGGAATTAATGTGCAATATGCTGCCAAGGTGTGCAAACACCGACACCATTAAAGTGATACAAAATCATTTAGCCTGTTTACAAGTGGCATGCACACGTGCCCCTCATTTTGTCTACACGAAGCCCAGTAGTATGTGATGCATCATCTTTCAGTATCTGATAAAGCCACTGAGCTAACAGCATACATAAGGGATATTTTCTTCCTATGGTCTCTCTGAGCTGATGGCCTCTTCAGTTACGTGCCGGGTTGAGGGTTAAAAACCACAATGAGTCTGTGGTAAGTCAGTCGGTAATCCTTAAAAGCTTTAGCTGAAGCCTGGGGTTTTTGAATACACAAGCAACACAGTTGTCACCAACCTCAGGAGTCAATTCATTTCAGCATCTGGGCAGTGTTCCACCTTTTCATTCCAGGCAATCTATCACCAGGGCAAGAAGAGCTCGACTGGGAATTGGCTTTTAATCCAAACAACTAATTGCTGATGAAAGGTGCCATGTCTTCCTCACATATCAACAGAGGCGTATCTGTTACGTGGTTGCCTGCCATGGCAGGGGATTGGACTCTGGACTGGCTGGTCTCTTCTAATGTTCCTATGATACAGCAGAAAGTTTCAGTATTATTGTGCACTGGTCACCGCATGACAGAAGGTGCCACATCCTGTCCGTGCAAGTCGACTTCATCCACTCCAAAGGCATCCAGTTGTTTCCCTATTGTCCTTGCTTGAAAGCAGCCTGGCCGTGTGCCTCCCCATCCCTTCCATTCTTGTTACTCAGGCTTGGTGGGATATGAGAAGTAGAGCACGCATGGGGAGAGGCAGTTTCTTCCATTTTATGTCCAAAAGGCCTCTGTAAATATATATAAACATGCAGAAATATTTCCTCCTCCTGGTGCTCAAGCCCACAAAACAAGGTTTCTGGTGGTCTATTCCTGACTTCACCATTCATTCATTGTGTGGCCCAAGTCTTACATATTGCCTCCCTCCATACATACCTGAGAAAACATACAGCATCACAGCTGCCTCCAGTGCTTTGTGTCCTTGGGGCATAGCCTCTTGTAGAGAGACAATTGCACACAAGTAATGAGAAGTCTAATTTCTTTAAACTGGGTTATGCTGAAGTTATTTGCAGCTGATATAAGGGAGTTGTTAGCAACTTTTATCTCCAAAACAAACAAAAAATACCCCTCATCATCATCCATCTATCCTACAAATAGACTTTCTTGAGCCAAAATAATAATAATAATAAAAAAATCCTGAGCATGGACACAAAGAGTTGAGTTATATGGGAAATAATATCATTAGGGTACCTTTTCTTGGTCCTGTTCAGAAAAAAGGGCCAGAGTGACTTTCATTTGGTATCTGATACAGCCATGCAGGAATGTACTTTTGCAAGTATTGTCTGTGAGTCTTACTGATACATTTTAGTGTCTAGGCAGAACTCCACCACAAAATTTCATTAAAGGGTCTGGTTAATTTTGCTGGTGCTAAGGGAAACTAAGCTTTTTGGTTTGTATGTGCGTACAGTTTCTGGGAGACTGGAACCTTTGCTTTTGAATGCTCCTGCAAATTAGATCATTAGTAATAATAACGATACAAATTCTGGTGATCTCAGCTGCACTAGGGGTATTCCAGAAGAGCTGGCCAGAGTTCTGTGATCAAGTACCATGAAGAGATGGATACCAGCTCTGAGGCCATCTTTCATGAAGAAACATTGGGCTTGCCAATTGAGTATAATCAGGCATCGAGATTCATCAGAATGGCCAGATTAGAAATGAAGATGGCAGAGCAGGATGACACTTTATAAACTAATTTGATTAGAAATGTATAAGCTTTTGTAGGCAACAGCCTGTTTCATCAGACACCACTCCTTATGGAGTAGTCGGTTGCCTACAAAAGCATATACATTTCTGAAGGAGTTAATCTGTAAGGTGCTACCCTGCCCTGCCTTCTGCCTGACTTCAGACTAACCCGGCTAACTGCCTCTCTCTCTTCACAGATTAGTTGTGCCTGCAGCTGGCTTTTCTAAGTGCTATTATGTCCCAAGACAGCTACCGCTGTTGTGAGGAAAATGCTATTCTCACACTTTAAGGAAACTTTCTGTCCCAGATAATTATTTTTCCAAACAATTCATAAGAGATAGTTCTCCCATCATTTTGATCTAATCCCTGCCACTCTCTTGGAAGGCCATATCTTGATTAAACCTTCCAGCTTTAAAGACATACCCTTGACACATGGCAAACGCACAATGTCCATCCCCTGTGTTTTATGATGTCCAACAGCTGCTGTAGCTAAGATGTCAAAATAGTGTAGGATGCACCATGCTTGATTATGGGAATTAATTCATGGAGCAAACTTAGAGGCACAAATTTGTGCTGCTACTTTTTGTCACTGCACGTACCCCCTTCATGTGCAGTTTGGTGTGCGGCAAATTGACCTGCTTTGGGGAAATGCCATTTTCTTGCTCCTCCTGACTCCTGCCATTCTGAAGGAACCAGAGGACAACTAGAGGAGGGGAGATAGACCAGGCTCCCTGGAGGGCTGAATCTCCACGTCTGCCCATGCACGCTCCTGAAGTATGCTGCTTTCTTCTGTGCTGCTTTCTTCTGCCCCATTTTTTTTTAATACTGGGAGTTCCTGGTATCAGATTTTGGTGCCAAGCTGCAAATTTGCAGCACAACAAATGGTTGCACATGCACCTTACATGCGTGCTAGTCTGGACATGTCCAATATGTTCAATAGTGGCTCCAGGGTTAGGACCCACAGTCTAGTAATTATAGATCCTAACCCCAGGAACTCATGGGAGTCTCCAACTGGCTCTGCTGGGTCTCCAGACTGATACCAAAAAATCAGCTGATTTTCAGGCCTCATCTCTGGCTCTGCACTGGCTTCCCTACAAAATCAGTTACTCCAACAGTTAGTCCAACTTATTCTGTTTCACAAGAATATGGCCCTGCTTATTCACTGTGAAAGAGGAGAGAAGTTGCTGGCAGGAAGAAAGAGATGGGGGTCAGACATGTCTGTCTCTGTCCTGTGCTGCATAGATCTAAGGGCAAAGTGATTAGTCTGGAGCAGAAGCCAAAGAGAGGTTATATCCATCATCTATTTCTTCTTGCTTTCTTAGGTAGTCTGAAGTGATGGCAGGAAAGTGTCCAAAGGCATGTAGCTGACACAATTAAGGGAAAACTGGCTGAGGAATGTAGAAGAACTGAATATTGGATGGGTACTCCTAAGAAATGATCTGTATTTGTGCAACCTACTTTGGATTATTTGACTTTCAAAAATAACTCTTTCACTAATGCAAGCAGTTACTTCTTGCTTTCTAGTACAAGCATAAAAACACCTGCTTTGGAGAACAGGCAAAAGGACAAAGACTGAAGTCTCCTGGAAGCACTTTTGGTGCAGAAAGAAAAGCCTGTTTTTACTGCACATTTATCTCTCTCAGCTGGACCAAAGGTAAACACTCTGACTCACTCCTGGTTAGTTGTGACTCTTTATTGGAGGCCATGCTCCTCGTTATGCAGAATTCATTCCCACATAGCTGCGTGACTCATCAACCCCAAGTGTCAGGAGTTGGCAGATAAAAACTTTCTGCAGATGAGAAAATTCTGCTGCTATCATCAGTTTATAGTTAGAGAGTTACTACAAGTCCTATCCTTAATTATTTCCTATTGAAAATTTTGGCATTGGGTAACAACGACACTGATAACTTCAGGGGAAAAATGATTCAGTCATCCCAGAGTTTGTGATTAACACACATTTCCATTTATCTCCCAGTTCAGAGCTAAACTGTTATGATATCATAATGTTCCTAAATATCATTCAAAGCAGAAGCCAAACTATTTTGCTTTATTTGGGATATAACAGGAGAGCTTATGTGTCTAGATTTTTAGGGATATAAAAAAGTGTCTGTTCCAGTCTCTGTATTTCCCTGATATTTCTTTAAAACCTCAGTTCATTCATGACTAAGATAAATGCAGCAGCAAATTCATCTTATATCTTCTCCCAGTATCCTCCTCATTACAGGCAACAGCTATTTCACCGAAAGTCCGGCAGCTAGTCCATACCTATATGTTAATGGTTACCAATGCAGTAACAATGAAGCCTCACAACACCCCTGCCTACACCCCCTCTCCCCAAGATATCAGTTTCTTATCTTTGCCCCTTCCATCCTTTCCAGACCTCAGGAATAGAGAGACAGACCTTGAAATGTGCCCTTCACATCAACAAAATGAGAACTTTTTGGACTGAGGGAACAAGTAATTTCGAAAGCTCAGACACCATCTTAAAGATCACTCTGTCAGTAGCTCCATCTCTTACCTAGCTGACGGTGCCCCGGCTCATATATTTCTGATGACTGCAACTCAGGCAATATGGACTGGAAAAAAGAGGGGTAAAATCCTGACATTGTTGCTATCAGTGCAAAACTACTGACCTCAGTACAAAACTCCTGTTGACCTCAGTAGGACCAGAAGTTCAAACAAAGTCTCTCAAACTTGCAGGTAGACCTCCAGCCATTTTACACTTAAAGCACCTATTGGGCAATCTAGTTCCAGAGAATGGGCTATAAAATTTAATTTTGCTTAATATAAATGAAGACAGATGGAGCTACTAGTGAAGGTTAGTACGTCAAGTGTTTGTGTATGCAAAGAAGGCATTGTTTAGGCATCTGAATGTCTATCTGTGGGGTCCAATACTCATTTGGAAGGCACAACTGTGTAAGCATATTCTCTGTACCCAGGTAAGTAGGTGTGCAGTGATATGTCCACCTTTGTGCATACAAGTGGGCTTCTTCCTTGCACACAGATTTTGAGAGTGAACAGTTTTCAAAGAGGTACAATAGTTGCATGTCACCTTAATGACTCCTTGTTCAGGTGCACTGTGTTGGATTACTTAATCACATTATCACAGTCTTTCATTAGCACAGTACCACCAATAGCAATGTACAGATTGGACAGTGAATGAATTTTGTCCATGCCTGTAAACCTGATTGCTTGCTTGCTCTTGCTTTCTCTCATTCTTTCCCTCTTGCTCTGTAAAGGTAAAGAGGTTCATATATATCTATATCTATCTACATAAATAGCTAGATATGAAGAGAGAGAGGTGAGCTTCAGAAAGCTTGTGCTACAGATAGATAGATAGATATACTTTGGTTAATCTATAAGGTGCAAATCTATCCTGCCTTCTACTTCATCTTAACACTGAAATCAGCCTGGAACAAAGTACCAGGTCATTGCCACATATTGGATGGGAGTTCTTAGCAAAAAGACTGAGCCTGCAGAGGGTGGGGAAGCACTGTGCTATAAATCAGCTAAAGCATGAAAGATTAGCCATGAGGGGATTGCAATGTGATGGTAATTGGCCATGAGAGGCTAGAAGGGGAAGGAGGTTGATACTTGAGACTAATTTTATTTTTCCCAGATCTCCCACCCCCAAACCATGCTCTGCCAGCACCTGGCTTCGCTGACCCTCTTTGGTTCACACAGACAGTTTTTTTTCTCATAGAGCTGTTGCCTCTCCTCATGTGTTAGTTGTGATTCAAATATTCAAAATCACATGGAACTGAATTCTGCTCTTGCATCATCAGCAGTCACTGGTTTGGCCTTTGAACAATTGTTTCTTCCTTTGTCCTTTTTGTTTTAAATTAAGTGCATTTGGTCAGAACTTAGACAGAGAAGAGTCCCTAGCGTCTGCAGCATTAGCAAAAAGGGAGTACAAATCCCAGGAATGGAGGAAAAGCCTAATAAACTGGGAGGGCACAATGGCCCAAAACAGTGGATTTGTTGTTCACAACAGCCCACAACATACAGATCCCATGAGCCAAATAGCTGGACATTAGGGCTCTGTGAAACCCACTGACTTAAGTTTGCAAGGGCTTTGGCAAAAATCAGAATTTTATCTGCTTTGTTACATGAAAATGACTAACCCCATTGGAACTGCATTCTTCCACAGTCCCTGGGATTCTCGTTTTAGTTATTGCTGAGAAAGGATCTGAGAGCTTTCTAATATCCTCCTGTCCTAACCACTGGGCAGTCACCAGACCCAGTCCACTCTAAAACCATAGGTGAGGTGGTTAATAGGTTAACCTCCTCACTCTCTCTTGTGAGGACAAGAATCCTCTTATTCCTGAGTCCAGATTAAAGAAGGTATTTAAGTGTTTTAGTTGGGTTTTATGTGTGTTTTTTTAATTTAATGTGTGATTGGTCTGCCTAAATGGTTAAGTCCTAGGTGTTTCTGTGCAAAACTATGTTTACAGCATAGCTATTTATACACTAAGTACTGTGCATGCCTGCTACATCCACTATTCACATTGCGATCTGTGTGAATGCATAAAAAATAAGTTTCTGCCATTTTGGAGCTCAGTAATGGAATGCTTGAATGCTTTCAACACCCAACTGGTCATTTTCCCTGTGTGCAATCTGAGAACATCTGTTTGGCCAATCCACATCTTGAGCACAATGTTTCCCACACACTCATTAATTCTTTGCCTTTGGCCCTTCAGTAGGTCTGTCTTTAAATGTTTATGCTGTTTGTTTTACTCTATCAAACATCACTGTTGGTCTTATGGTGGGCTTAGCATTTTGAATCTCTGAATGTGTTGAGCTCTTTTAAAGGTAATCTTGCTTTGGTTACTATGCAAGTTGTTATCTGTCATCTAGATAAGACCACTAGTAGAAGGATATGCTTGGATACACTTAAGGCAGGGGATGGCAATTATTTTGGGCAGAGGGCCACTCTTGGCAAGCTGTCAAGAGCTGCATGGGTAGCCCCACCCCTTGACAGGTGCCCTGCCTCCTGGTTGCCATTTTGGGACAGCAGATCCCACCCACTAGCCCCCAGTCTTTGTCATCAGAAGCCCCTCCCTTTGCCCCCAGAAATACTCCTTTCAGCAAGGGGTTTTGTCATATCAGAACCAGAAAAACACCAAATTATATTCTAAAAATCAAACATCTACATTCATTAATTTGATTTCAAAAAATATTTTTGTCCTGATTTACATGTGTTTGTGTAGTATACATAGAGATGATTGCACAGTAGATTTAAATTAAGTCTTACTCTTGAATACTGTGGGGGTATAGGAGGAATGGGGGGTGGGTATAGGTTTATGGGGGCTGTGGGTGTGTGGATATGTGGGGGAGGCTGTGGGTGTTTGTGGGGGTGGATAGGGGTGTGGGTGTGGGGTGAGGGAGCATGTAAGTGTGTGTAGATATGTGGAGTGTGGGTGGGTATGGGGTTTGTGGGGAACTGTGTGTAGGGGGAGGGTGGCTGGGATGTGTGAGGAGGTATGGGTGTGGGGGTCTGTGTGTATAGCAGTGTGAGGGGGGTGTGGGTGCAGGTATATGGTGGGGGTGCTTGTGGGACTCACCCTATGAAGACACATACACTCTCCCTCTCCCTCCCTCATTGCACACACATACACTGTGTGCTTTGCTCACTATACACAGAGACACAGACACAGCATGCTTCACTCATTACACACACACACACATTGTGTGCTTCCCTTGCTACACTCTCTCTCTCTCTCTCTCTCTCTCTTTCTCTCTCTTCCCCCCTTTCCTCATTGCTCTCTCTGTCTCCCCTGCCCCCTCATTGCATGGACACACACACACACACCCTCTGGCTTCTGGCTCTGGGATACCAGCATGGCCCCATGCTTTGTGGTCCATCGATACAGCTGGGGGCCACATGGTGCTGAAGCAGCCACATGCAGGGAAAACAGCTGCAGGCAGAGGCTTCTGGGTGGGGGGAGGCAGGGATGGGAGGGGGCTGGGGGGCAGGGCTGGGCTGGCCTTTCTTTTGACTCCTGC
Source organism: Crocodylus siamensis (assembly GCF_052110815.1). Classification (NCBI taxonomy): domain Eukaryota; kingdom Metazoa; phylum Chordata; order Crocodylia; family Crocodylidae; genus Crocodylus; species Crocodylus siamensis. The sequence goes on along the minus strand of NC_143397.1, from coordinate 127,618,975 downwards.
CATCTTCCCCTGGGTCCTACTGCCCCTGGCTCCTGTCATCTTTGACAAGCATCCAGGAGCAGATAAATACTAATTTTCTAAACTTCTTAGGTTCCCCAGGGGCCAGAAAGAATGGCCTGGCAGGCTGGATCTGGCCTGCGGGCCATACTTTACTTGCCCCTGACTTAAGGCAGTGCATTAAAACGATCTGTATTAATTGCAATGCGTAAATAAGTTACTTCATTACCCTTATGTTCAAAGGGAACCATGCTCATATCTTATGGGCTTTTTGTGAGTACTAAACCTGTCTATCCCATTACATTTCAAATTAGGATTAAGGGATCTTTAAAAGGCATATCACATAATTAAGAAGGCCAAAATACATGAGGACCCTGCTGAAGGAGTAAAATGTAGCAACAAAGGAGCTCAGGAAAAGGATACTTTCAACAATCCTTAGTAAGAAAAAGGAGAGAGTTCATACCTGAGGTTCAGCCCTTTTTTAAATGATGGCAAAATGCAAGCAATGCAGAAAATTCCATGGATTCAGTAGCTTACACCCAATTTTTACTAGGAATTAATGTATATGTCACTATCTAAGGAGGGGTTTATGCCATGGAATCTCAACCCATCAGCAATGCAAAAGTCAGGGCTGTAGGGACCTGTATAAATGCTGCTTAGGTAATGGAAAGGGGTAGAGTTTCACGTACCTATCCTTTTCCTTATTTACAATTGTCTGCCCTCTCTTTAGTGTGAATCCCTAAAAAAAGAAGTTGTGTGTCTCAATTTAAGGCATGAAATTATTCTGTCTGTGTAAAACTACATCTTTATTTTGGATATGACAATGCACAGTATTACCATGATAGAGAACCTTTGTGAATTGGGGCACACTCACTGCAGCTGCTGCTTTATTACTGACCCCATACTTTGGTGCTGAGGGATGACCAAGCATAGACAGTTCCTAAGAAATCCCTAAACTCCTTGTTGGAGGATCTTGTTTATAGGTTATTGCACCCAAAAATGAGGTGAGTAGAGCGATAAAAGATGGCTACCTCCCTTTGCAATCATAAGTAGAAGAATAGAAAAAAGAATTTCTGGGCCTCTTTACAGCAGCCAACTGAAAGGAAAGGATTTTTTCTGTGGTTTGGGGTATGAAACCTGACATAAAACTCTCTGCATTTGGAGCTTTTTCTAAAACTTCCTGAAGTTTACAGTGATAAATGCATCAAACTTTGGGGAATTGGGGAATTTGATACACAGGTTTTCCAGAAAACTTGGATGAGGATGGAAGGATGAAGCTGTATCCCTGAACAAGCCCATGGCAATCCTATGTCTTAGAATTTGGCCCAGTGCCAGCATCCCCCTCTCCTGCTGGTGTTCAACAGCATGATTTTCAGTCTGCTACAAAAAAAGAAAAAATTATTTTGACTGTGATACCCAGAAGTTGATAAGAGCCATTTAAATAGATACTACATTTACTCAAGTCATCTCAGAGCTTCTGTTTGCCTGTATTGTGTGCATCGTATTCAGGAGCCATCAACATGGCTAAGAACACATGGGAGACAGCTGTAAATTGAGCAGTGAATCCCCATTAGGTATGCTGTGCTTAATGTGGACAGGGAGAAATAAAATAGCTGAAGGGACTGATTCAATTCCATCTATTAGGTACGTAAATGGATTTAGACACCTAAATGAGATTCTACTCCGCCCTGCTCAAGCCCTGAAAAACTGTTAATAAAAAAAGTATGTGGGTCTTCTTCCTTTTCACTGTTTTCCTGTGACTTAATCGTATGGGTAGAAGGACAGTGTGTGTTAAAATAGATTTGTTAATAGATTTTCAGGACTTGAGCAGAGTAAAATAGAATCCCACTTAAACACTTAAGTCTACTTAGACACTTAATAGGTGGAATAAAATCTGGCCCTTAGTGCTGTGCAAGGTGAAAATCAGGTCTAAGTCCCCTTGGTTGGGGTACCCATAATTGGATACAACCTCCTCCCTTCCAAGAATCCACCTGTGAAAATTTTAGCCTTTATGTATTTTCTATTGCCTTTTATTCCTGATGCAATAAAGTCAGTAGAGAACTCATTCCTTTCCCAAAAAGACTCAGGAAAGTCCCTCTTTTTCTACCATTTGTTCCCCAAAGTCTCACCAAAAAATCAAAACAAATGATCCTTCCCTCAGAAAAACCCTCAAACTGCAAAACAAAAAAGCCAACAACCCAATTCTGGGTCCACAGAACATTTCCTTTAAAGAAAGATTAACTCCTGAGGGATTGGGAAGTCACTCCTGCTGCTGCTGATTTTAGTGCAAAAATATATTAAAGGCTTAATTGACTCTTCATGAAAAGGGCAAACTAGATGGTGCCTGTACTTGGTGGTAAGAATAAGTCTATTACCCCAGCCAGCCCCATCAGCATTTACACATGCATTGCTGTGGAGTGAGTAACTCTGCCGCAAGATAGTACTTGTGTTTACAGGTGGTAACCTATGGTGGAGTTAATTAGTTTACTCCCTAATAGTACTGCACGTGTAGGTGCTGAGGCTTTACTGCAGAGCTAATTGCACCTTACAGACTAACCAGGGAACAACTTTTCACCAGGGTACCCATGGGGAAGACCAGGAGTAATGAATACAAACCACTGGAACACGGGTTCAGGCTCAACTCTATGAAAAACCCCTTCACAGTCAGGGTGTCTAGACTGTGGAATAAGCTCCCTCCAGAGGTGGTGCAGTCTCCTACCCTGGAAATCTTCAAGAGGATTGAAGGTGGACAGTCACCTTGCTGGGGTCACCCAATCCCCAGTTGTCTTCTTGCCTACTGAAGGGGGGCTGGACCCAATGATCATGCAAGGTCCCTTCCAGCCCCTAACAATCCATGAATCTTAAGAAAACAGTCATTTGTAACTCAGAGCAGAACTTGAGAACCATAGCTGCCCAGCATTTCAGCTAAAATGCCTCTAGTAACCCCCTTCAGTTTCCTGCTGAGTTTGTTCCTTTTACGATGAAGTGGCTCTTTTGGTGGCCTAGCCATTTCCCTCACTTAAAACAACTTGATTTCTGATTAATGCACATCAAAGGAGGCACCATTAAATCAGCTTTGCAGTTTAATGCCCTTCTTCAATGCTAAGTGCTCTGGAAAAGTCATTGAGTTGAAACATTTGGAAAATATAAAGTCTTTAAGTGTAGCTATAATGGGAAGAGACTAAATGAATCTTCCATGAAGTTTATAGAAATGTCTAGAGAGGAAAGAATTAAGTTGATCCTTATGCACTATAGATAGATATAATAAATTACTTTACAGTTTGAAGTGCTTTCAGGAAGCTTAGACAGATTTTTTTCCCCCCCGCACATGGGGTAAAACAGTGATGTCCCCCATTTCCAGTATTATTTCAAGGCCCTAATCAACACATAGGGGAATATTATGTCTTAGTCTATTCATTTTGCACTAGTGAGGCAGTGCAAAAGGAAGGGAAACCCACAAGGCCCCTGGCTGGAAATTCCTTCCAGGTTGTGATGTTGAGCTGTTGCAGCCTGAGTGATAGCTTCAGCTCAGAATTGTCCTGGTTTACACTGGGGCTTCTTCCATTCCTGCAAGAGGTGAGGGTACAGCATCAGAGACCCCTCTTATGTGCTGTCATGAACAGGCTGAAGATACTGCACTTTAGTCAAAGGGCTGCTGTGGACTTTCTTGCATCAGCAAGCCTAATAGTGGAACTCCTGATGCTTTGTTATAAAAGGGTTAAGAATTTCTATAGCTTCATTAGGTTTGGAGAACCTCAGTGTTGAGAAACCTTGTCCTTACATGTTCTTGAACATCTTAATAATGAATGAATGTAAGATCCAAAATTCTGGGGTGACAGAAGGAAAGAAGGTGGCAATGGGATATGGAAAAAATATGAGAGATGGTTGAGGGTATACAACAAGAATAGGCAACCCCCCCAGTACATGTGCCAAAGCATGACACATGAAGGCATTTTGCTTGGCACTTGTGCCTTGGGGAAAAGGCCGGGACTGCACTGCCACAACAAAGATGAGGCCCCTCGTGGCTCCCCCCACCATCTACCCCTGGCACTCCAACATCTTACAAATTGAAGTTGTGGGTATTTTTGGCACTCTGCCCAAAAACACTGTGGTCTCCTGATAGACAAAATTCATTGTAGGTAATGTAAGAAAGATCTTAATTTCTCTAACTGCATGCAGTACCTTTCAAAAAGTTACTTCTTCTTTAAGAAAAAAACGTATCTGCCTTCTGGCCTTGGGGAGGTGGGTGTTTGCTCTGTTGGTGCTTCCTCATCAGATGCTCCAGCAGCTCATTAAGTTTCTGGTCCTAGGTGGGTCCACATTACAATAAGGGTTCAGGTTACTTTAAAAAATATCTTGACGTCCCTCCAGCCCTTGTCTAGATGACTTGAGCCAAGGTGGCTTGTCTCTGACATCAGAAGCAGAAGACCTATAAGTACACAAGGTGTGTGCATCAGGATCTGGGGGAATGTCTGTTCACCAGAGCACCCCAAGGGATGACACGGTCCAATGGTTACAAAGTCCTCCAAGACCGTTTTAGGCTGGACATAAGGAACAACTTCTTTACTGTCCAAGCCCCCAAGGCCTGGAATAGATTCCCTCCAGAAGTGGTGCAAGCACCTACTCTGGACTCATTTAAAAAATGTTTGGATACTTATCTTGCTGGGATCCTTTGACCCTAGCTGACTTCCTGCCCCTGGGGCAGGGGGCTGGACTCGATGATCTTCCGAGGTCCCTTCCAGCTCTAAAGTCTATGAAATCTATGAAACTAGAGAAGCTGGAAAGCAGAACAGTTTCAGGGTAACAAATGGAAGATATACATACTGAGTCAGCAGCCTTTGCCCATGAGGAGGGGGAAAGGACCTGGGTCACTGATTCTTTATACCATTCTCACAGAGCAGAATATCAGGTCAGCAATCTTTCTATTGGAACAGAAAATGTATCAGCTAATAACCATAACCTGTACTGAGCAGAATGGTGCCCCCATTATAGGACTAGAGAGACATCTGCATGTCTGTAGAGCATGATGCTGTTTCTATAACGGCAGTTTTTGTTCATCCAGAGGGGATAACAGAGCCACTCCTGCACAACAAACATATAACTCGGGATTATTCCTAAACTGCTCTTTGGTTATGCACTTAGATTGTCTGCTTCTGATTGTCAGAGGTGGGCACCCTGCAGCAAGCATGCTACAAGTGGCACAGGCAGCTTCTGTATGTGGCATGAGGCAGATTGGGGAGGAGACAAGGAGTACAGCAGCAGATAAAACAGGAAGCAAAAGGAGAGCAACAGATTGGGCAGGGAGCACAGGGCAGGGAACAAGAAGCAGAGGAGTAGATTGGGCAAGGGAAGGAGCTCAGAGTGGCACTCAGGGAGGGTGCAAGGCTGATTTGTGGCATGGCTGGCAAAAAGGTCCCCCCCGATTGGACTAAGTGAAATAGAATTCTACCCTAAATGCTTAATTTTCTGGAGGCTGAAATTTTTATGGTGACTGGCAGATTTTCTTTGTTCCTCTCTTCTAAAAAATACTCCTTTACTGCTAACTCTCTCTAATTAATAGTAGCCCCCTTACTACTGTGCAGCTGTCACAGAACCACCACTCCTACACCTTTGCCAACAGTACAGACAACTGATGCTCCACACCCGTAGCACGGTGAAAAAATAGCAATTTTGTCTTGCAGAAAAGCCCCTGATATTTCAATATTAGCTTTCATCACATTCTGAGGCACGAAGTTGAAGTACGGTAACTTTTCATGAAATGAAAAGTTCCTGAAAAAATTAGACTTTGGAAAGGTCTCAACACTTCCTCCTGTCAAGTCAGAGTGACATTAAATCTGCATGTCAGCCTGAGTTCCCACTGTGCCTCATGGTAGTTGAATTTCTGGATCCCTCTACCTTTTCAGTTGAATTACATCTCCCATGATGAATGAGAAAATGTTATATTCACATTAAATCCCCTGCTTTCTTCTATCCCTGCTGGTACCCACCCTTTCTGTTGTGATCCCCACCTTAGACTCTGAACCTGTTCCACCACACCCCAAAATGAGCTTCAAATTGTGGTGTGCCTACCAGCGGTCACACTTTCATTCTTCTGGCCAACAGTGACAAGTGCCCTGATCTCCTACCAATTTGCCACACTTTCCCTTCCAGCCTTGCTAGGGTGAAGTCTGCCTGTCAGAGGCACATCTTATTTGGACATACTGTAATGTGGGATGGAGAGACACCATGAACCAGGTTTTTTGTTTATCAGTCAGTTATTTACTACAGCCCTCCCCAGTCTCTGCCAATATGGGGAGGTCCACTGGACCAGTACATTGTTGCTGCCTTGGATGGTCATAACGTAGGAGGAGGCAACTCTTCAGGTAAACTGGGTCAATCCAGTGAGGGCCTTTGAATTTGATTATATATTGCAGAGGGAGTCATCACAGAGTAAAATACCAGGATGATGTGCTCTCCATAGACTATGCTAGCCAGTGGGCAGACTGCTACATTATGAAACAGTGGGAGGTTTCTATTCCCCCCTGCAAGGTAAATACTTAATCCAAAGTATAATTCATTATGCTGGGCCTTAAACCAGCAGCTAGTAATTCTCAAAGGTATTTCACAATTCTTTCGTGAAGAAACCAGACAGAACATAGAAAGATTTTTTCCCCCCAAATACTGGGAACCTGTGTTTCTTTTTAATGTCACCCTCTCTTGCAGTAATGAACTTGGAAATTCTCTGGTTAAATTTTTCTGTAATAAAACTGGGGAAGCCTTCTCTAGAAAAGGCAGACAGGCCGGAACTGTCTCCTGGTTTAAGCTATTTGCATTCCTTGGAAACTCTGTGGGGTATTTAAATATGATTGTGGTGCTAAATATACCTTCCCTGTAAGCTTGTTTTGCAGACAATACTGATGGAAACTTATTTAGGAGGTCTGCTTTAGTAATCAAATCTATTTTAAATAAGATAATGTCATTCTGTATTTATTTTCTGTTCATTTTATTCTCTGCTTGCAGATTTGTGTAGAGTCAAAAGATATAGAGTCAGTTTTCTGTGGTTACACAATGAGTTCCCTTCCATGACAGGTAAACACAATTCAAAATCTTTCAATAGAAGTTGTTAAGTAGTGTATAGAATTGGCATGTGATAAACCTCCACCAGCATGAAGAGATGCTTACTCCACCCCCTGGTACACATGGGTGATGCTCCCATGTAAAGAAGGTGGTATGTAACCCTGGGCTCTTCTCCCCAAGGGCTAAGTCAGAAGAGAGCAACTTTAATTTTTAATTCATCCTTCAAGAAAAGGTGCTGGGTGATACACTTACTCCAAGGATTCTCAAATTAGCTAGGTTTTTTCTTCTCCCTGGCCATGCCCCTCTGGTTTTGAAGTCTCACTGGACAACTCCAGGTCCCCTAATGAAGCAATTGGCACTTCCTACTATTGTGACCTTCCTCCATGGTGACTTTCCAGTGCTGGAAATTCTTTATTAGTACCTGTGCTAGAGAATAGTGTGCAAAAAGTTTATTAGCTTGATTTTTCTTAGGGAACCCCAGGGATATCTGTTGCTTCTTTTAACAGTGTTTCTCTCCTTGAATCCCAGTGCAAGTCCCCAGAGTCAAATAAAATGTTACTCCTTGTGATGTCTTTCATAGAAACCATATAATAGAGTTATGTAACAGAAGCTAGGTACAGATATTCAAAAAACCCGAGGTGGAATTGACCTAAGTTACATGCTTTTTTGTAAGTGACACAGTTTATATTGGTTGCAAACAGAGCACACATTCACCCTTTGGTGGAGGGGTGCAAATCTTAGACTGGGTTCTGCCATTTTTAAACCAGTCTTTGTGTGCTGAACTTCTGTTCTGTTACAAGTTAGAATCATAGAAAATTAGGGTTGGAAGGGATCTCAGGAGCTCATCTAGTCGAACCCCCTGCTCAAAGCAAGACCATCCCCAACTATATCATCCCAGCCAAGGCTTTGTCTAGCCAGGTCTTAAAAACCTCCAAGGATGGAAGTTCCACCACCTCTCTAGGAAATCAATTCCAGTGCTTCACCCCCTGCTAGTGAGAAAGTGTTTCTTAATATCCAACCTAAACTTCCCCTGCTGCAGCTTGAGATCATTGCTCCTTGTTCTGTCATCTGCCACCACTGAGAGCAGTCTAGCTCCATCCTCTTTGGATCCATCCTTCTGGTAGTTAAAGGCTGCTATCAAATCCCACTTCAGTCTTCTCTTCTACACACTAAATAAGCCCAGTTTCCTCAGCCTCTCCTCATAAGTGTGTGCCTCAGCCCTCTAACAATTTTTATTGCCATCCACTGGATTGTCTCCACCTTGTCCATATCCTTTCTATACTGGAGGGCCCAAAACTGGACACAGTACTCCAGAGGTGGCCTCACCAGTGCTAAACAGAGGGAAATAATTACTTTTCTCTTTCTGCTGGCAGCACTCCTACTAATGCAGCCCAGTATGCTGTTAGCCTTCTTGGCAATAAGGGCACACTGTTTACTGATATCCAACTTAGTGTCCACTGTAACCCTCAGGTCCTTTTCTGCTGAGCTGCTGCTTAACCACCTGATCACAAGCCTGTAGCAGAGTATAGGATTTTCCATCTTTGAACTTGTCATTGTTGAACCTCATGAAATTTCTTTTGGCCCAATCCTCCAATTTCTCTAGGTCACTCTGAATGCTTACCCTACCCTCCAACATATCTACTGCTCCACCCAACTTGATGTCATCTGTGAACTTGCTGAGGGTGCGCTCTGTCCCATCATCCACATTGTTAATGAAGATATTGAACAAAACTGGGCCCAGAATTGACCCCTGGGGCACTCCACTTGATACTGGCTGCCAACTAGACACAAGCCTTTGATTACTACCCTCTGAGCCTGATGCTCCATCCAGATTTCTATCTACCCTACTGTCCATTCATCCAGCCCATACTTCCTTAGCTTGCTCGCAAGAATGCTGTGGGAGACCATATAAAAAGCCTTGCTAAAGCCGAGGTATATCATGTCCATTGCTTTCCCTGCATCCATAGAGCCAGTCATTACATTGTAGAAGGCAGAGTCAGGTTGGTCAAATATGATTTGCCCTTGGTGAATCCATGCTAACTGTTCCAGATCACTTTCTTCTCTTCCAAGTGCCAATAAATGGCTTTCCTGAGGATCTGCTCCATGATTTTTCCAGTAATTGAAGTGAGGCTGACTGGCCTGTGTTGACACTAGATTTATGACCCAGATACCTTATTCTGGGTGGACCCAAACCCTCAGACTGACCACAACTCCATTCGATAATAGGCAAATTTTATTGATACAGTGATAGCAGATAAGAATAACACAGGCAAGGCAATACTGCCCCTCCCTCCCCCGCAAAAAATTCTATATCTTTCAGTCCTAGGATTCACAGAGGAAGGGTATGCCTGGTCAGTATGTGAGCTTCACCCTGTGCTTCTTTATTGAATGTCAGATATCATCAACTTGGAGGTTGAGGTTTGAGCCCCCCCGTTGGTAGTATAGCCCATGTGCACCCTTTGCTGCTCTGAAATCCCACCTTTTGTATTCTTTTTCCCCTCTGATGACTCTTCATTCCTGGGTATGGTTGATTTGTTTCCCTGTGGTCATCATACTGTCCATGTTCTGTTCTGTCAACATATTCCTTTGTTTCCCAAATCTATCACATTCACACGTCTTAATTTGGGCATTTACCACTGTCCATCCATCTAAACCAGAAATCCCAAGGGTTCTGCAGCTGTTCACTGTGACCTAGACAGCACAGCAGAGTCCCTTATCTCTGTTTTGGGGTTTTCAGGGAACACTGTAGTAAATATCTTCAATTTCCCAGCCTGTGTATGCCCACTTGTCCATTTGTCTTAGACACGGTGTCTGCTGCTTCCAGACACAGTGTGCCTTGAAGGAAACTTTGCCACAAACAGGCTTTCAGAAACCAATTAACCCTTGCCGTCCCCCTGGACTGTTGTTCTCATGTAATATCTACTTTATCTACAAGTCAATTCCTAAAAGTAACTCTCTAAATATCATTTTTTTCATCCATCAGTCTATAGTCCCTTGGATCCTCTTTCTTCCCTTTCTTAAACCTGGGCACTATATTTGCTCTTTTCCAATCCTCCAGGACCTCCCCTGATCACCATGAGTTTTCAAAGATAATGGCCAGCAGATCTGCAATCACATCAGCCAACTCCCTCAGCACCCTCGTATACATCAAGTCCAGCCCCATGGACTTGTACATGTCCAGCTTTTCTAAGTAGTCCCTAACCTGTTCTTTTACCATTGAGAGCTTCTCACCTCCCAAAACTGCACTGCGCAGTGCAGTAGTCTGGGAGCTGACTTTGGCTGTGAAGATTGAGGTAAAAAAGGCATTGAGTACTTCAGCCTTTACCTCATCATCTCTCACTAGGTTACCTCCCCCATTCGGTATGGGACCCACACTTTCCTTAAGCTTCTTCTTGTTGCTAACATACTTGTAGAAACCCTTCTTGTTACTCTTAATGTCCCTTGCTAGCTGCAACTCCAATCATAGTTTCATAGTTGGTAGGGTCGGAAGGGACCTAAGCAGATCACCTAGTCTGACACCCTGCCATGGGCAGGAAAGGATGCTGGGGTCAAATGACCCCATCTAGGTGGCTGTCTAGCCTCCTTTTGAAGACTCCCAGGGTAGGGGCAAGCACCTCTTCCCTTGGAAGTTGGTTCCAGCTCCTAGCAACCCTGACAGTGAAGTAGCACCTCCTGATATCTAGCCTGAATCTACTCTCAGTCAACTTATGGCCATTGTTCCTTGGTACCCCCGGTAGTGCTCAGAGGAACAGGGACTCTCCCCTTGCCTTCTAGTCCCCCTTGGCAATTTTATAGACGGCCACCAGATCCCCTCTCAGCCTTCTTTTGTGGAGGCTGAACAGGTTCAGGTCCCATAGCCTCTCCTCGTAGGGCCTGCCCTGCTGCTCCCTGATCATGCGAGTGGCTCTCCTCTGGACCCTTTTGATGCTGTCACATCCCTCCTGAAGTGTGGCACCCAGAACTGGATGCAGTACTCCAACCGCAGCCTGACCAATGTCGCATAGAGGGGGAGGATCACCTTCTTGGACCTGCATGATGTATCTATGGATGCTTGACCAGGTATGTTTGGCCTTCTTGACTGAGTCCCCACATTGGCAGCTCATGTTCATCTTGGAATCAATAGTGATTCCAAGATCCTTCTCTGCCTCTGTGCTAATGAGAAGGGAGTTCCCCAGCCCCATCATGCTTTGGCTTTCCTGATTTCATCCCTGCAATCATGAGCAATACTCTTATACTATTCCCTACTCATCTGTCCAAGCTTCCATGTATTTAAGCTTCTTTTTTTATGTTTAAGCTCATCGAAGAGTTCTCTGCTAAGCCAAGCTAGTCACTTGCCACATTTACTATTCTTTTTGCACATTGAGATGATTTGTTCCTGAATCCAGTAAGGTTTCTTTAAAGTACAGCCAGCTTTCCTAGATTCTTCTCCCAATCAGACTGGCCTCCCAGGGGATCCTGCCCATCAGTTCCCTGGGGGAGTCAAAGTCTGGTTTTCTGAATTCTAGGGTCCATACTCTGCTGCTCTCCTTTCTTCCTTTTGTCAAGATCCTGAACTTGATCATCTTGTGGTCACCACTGCCCAAGTTGCCATCCACTTCTACATCCTCCAGCAGTTCTTCCCAACTGATGAGCAGCAGGTCATATTTGTGAGTAGTGGGTCACACCAGTTGCCGATCACTTATATCAGTAAAATTGTAATGTCTGTACCTGGCCAAAGTTAAATAAAAACAGGAGCAGAGAAAGAATGAAATGAGGAGGTCTAAACAAGGGAACAGTGCATCTTCAGATCAGATTTGAAAATACATTCATAGATGCTAGGGTCAGAAGGAACCTCAACAGATCATCAAGTCTGACCCCCTGCCGAGGCAGGAAAGAGTGCTGGTGTCGGATGACCCCAGCCAGATGCCTATCCAGCCTTCTCTTAAAGAACCCCAAGGCAGGGGAGAGCACCACCTCCCTTGGAAGCCCATTGCAAATTTTGGCTACTCTTATCATGAAGAGGTTTTTCCTGATATCTAGCCTAGATCTGCTCTCTGTCAGTTTGTGACCACTGTTCCTTGTTATCCCAAGTTGCACCCTGGTAAACAGAGCATCTCCAATCCCTTGCTGAATCCCTTTAATGAATTTGTAGGCAGCCACAAGATCACCTCTCAGCCGTCTCTTGTGGAGGCTGAAGAGGTCCAGGTCCCTCAGTCTCTCCTCATAGGGCTTGTTTTGTAAGCCCCTAACCATATGAGTGGCTCTTCTCTGGACCCTCTCAAGTCTATCAACATCCTTCTTAAAGTACGGCACCCAAAACTGGATTCAGTACTCCCAACTGCAGTCTGACCAATACTGCATAGAGGGGAAGTATCACCTCCTTGGATCTATTTATCATGCATCTGCTGATGCATGATAAAGTGTGGTTAGCTTTGCTGATGATTTCATCACACTGACGACTCATGTTCATCTGCCCACTTTTCTAACCTGTCCAGGTCTGCCTGCAATCATTTCCTACCCTGTGGAGGGTGCACTTTACCTAACAATTTAGTATCCTCTGCAAACTTGGACAAAGTACACTTTACACCCGCATCCAAGTCATTGATGAAGATATTGAAGAGTACAGGTCCAAGGACCAAACCCTGCGGGACCACACTACCCACATACTTCCAGGTCAATACCAACCCATCTACTACCATTCTCTGGGTGGGACCACTAAGCCAACCTGCCACCCACCAAACCATGTAAACATCTATGTTACAGCCTATTAATTTATTTATGAGAATGGGATGAGATAATGTATCAAAGTTCTTGCTAAAATCCAAGAAAATCACATCCATCTCAACTCCTGAGTCTAAGCGTTTTGTCACCCTGTCATAAGATGAAATCAGTGTGGTCAGGCATGATCTACCTGGTACAAATCCATGCTGGCTTCCCTGATGCATTATTTTTCCCACTGGACTCTCATGAATATGATCCTTCATAATCTTTTCAAAGACCTGAAAATTTCAAAATCTGAAATTATATTTAGGAAGTCATTGATCCTTCATTCCTTAATAACAATGGTTGAGTTGGGAATAGAGATTCAAGATGGCTGCTCTAGAAAGCAGGAGCAGCATAGTAAAACACTGCCATACTAAAAAACGAGGTGATCATTAGGAACTAATGTTAGATGAACAAGAAGGAGAAAGATTGCTTGGGGAAGAAGGCCAGCTCTGAACTGGCTCCCATTAGATCAGCAGCTAGTGCCCAACATAAATAATGGGGCTACAAGTAGCAATGTGCCCTCTCCAAGAGATTGTATTGTACATCAGACAGCTAGTGGGAATGCAAATGAAGTGACATGGCCAGTCAGCTTTCTTTCATCCATCTCTTTAATGCCGTAATTTATATTGGAGGGAGGTACAGACTGTTGTGGTGATCAGAAAGATAGGAGCAAGACTACTCATTTCATTGGGGCCAAATGAAAGTAGCAGATTACTTAAGGTCTGCAGATACACTAGACTTCCCATGTCCTGCAAGTCAGCTCAGCCCCCTGGACACTGTGGTTGCTGGGCACAAAGTTTTACTCCAGAGGAGTGGAAACAATTGCAAGGCAAGGACTGGGTAAGGATTTCAATGGCAGTAGTATACACAGGGAGTGTTGCTCCTATGTTGACAGACACATAGGAGATATGGAAGGAGAAGGAAGGTTTGGGGTCACAGCTGAGATTACAAATGAGGAAGGAAAATAGAAGCATCGTGCATCACAGAAGTGGAGGGAACAGAGTTGTATTTGAGGATGTTCCTCTTGCCCAAGAGAAAGAAATTACTTCTCTCAGCCTAGTAGAAGTCAATCAGATAGGATTCCAGGAGAGTCTACTCTGGGAGAACAAAATCAATAGTTAAAAATTAGAGAGAGAAGCTGTCAGATCTGGTGCTGTAGTTTAGTAGGATTAGTTTAATGAGTTTCTTGTCTTAATCCTAAAGGCAAGTAAACTCATTTTGCTAAAACAAGGAGTTGATCTTAACCTTTGACCTAAAACTCTAGACCTGAATGAAATGTTTTTTGGCAGTACAAAATATGTGGGGGAGGGTTTCTTTCATTTTTATTACTTTTACTTTTTTGACCTGAGATCAGATAGAACCCGAATTAGTTCATCCAGAAACAGAGAATACCCAAAGTGTCATAAGAGAGACTCTTCTGGCAAGTTCTGCCTCAAAGTTTTGTAGACTTTCTACATTTGAATGATGTCTGAAAGGCTCCAGGTTTTGAATGCTTATCCAAACTGATTCAACCATTGTTATTAAGGAATGAAAGATCAGTGACTTTCTAAATATAATTTCAGATTTCTCCTTATGAATATTTCTCTCTTTGGTAGTATCAGCTAGCTCTTCAGGAACAGAATTTAATTTATTTTTTCACAGGGAGCATTTTCTTATCCCTGGCTCTGCACTAGCTATAGCTAAACAACAGCTATCCATTCCACTGTAGTATCTGTTCAACCAACTCTCATCTATTCATTCAAATAAGAGACAAGTGATTCTTAGTTCATGGAGACAATCTCTGTAGCAGTCATTGGGATAATGACTTGCTATCCTGATATTATTTAATGGTAACCATTAACCTTTGCCTAGTCTATAAAGGGCTAAAGTATACTCCATTTTCAGAAGTGATGTAAGTGGTGTTTATGTGCTCACTATAGCTACTGTCTCAGTGAATCTGATTATGTTATAGCCGGTTTGTGCCTATGTGCAGTAATTCTAGTCCATGAAATGGCTTTTTTTTGTCTCTGTTACTTTCTCTCTCTCCCAGACACTCAGATTAGGCCACATGACTCATGTCAGCCTTGAGTGTGCTGAAGATCTCCTTTCAACCTGGAAGACATTCAGACGGGGCCTGGTGGGCATCTTTTACACCACACAAATTATAGAATATTACATGCCCAGAGACAGTTTGGGGGAGAGGGGGGCACGTGGATCTCAGTGTCTTCAAAACATCCAGCAGAGACGTTGACTCCTGCTGCAAATATAACATGCATGCCTGCCATTGCTAAATGATAACCACATTGAATCTGACATCTCATCCACTTTGAGGCACTGCAGACATAGCTTTCATAGCATAACTGCCACCTCAATTGCTCCAGCAGAAATTTCTTTCCAGGTCAGAGCTGGACAACAAGTCTCCCCTGCTGTCTTATTTATATCCCATCAGTATTTTTAAATCAACATCACTACCTAACAGTCCTTTCTGCATTTTATTTTTGCCTAACAGCAACACAGGTGAATTCTTGCATAGAAAAATGTCTTTTGCTCAAAAGAATTCAGAGCTGAAAGAACAACTTACAAGTTTCCCTGAATACTGTGTCAGATTTTTCAGTTAATTCTCTTTGGTCTTACCTCTTTACTATTCATTTTTTATTCTTGCAGCAGATTGAACCGTACTAGTAAAATGTTTACTTAAAGCAAATTTGTAAGTCACATGCAGAAGTATTTCCAGGAACCCCCTTTTGAATTCACCCATGCTAGTATTCTAAATGAAAGTGGACACAGTGCTCCATGACTTACCTCATTTATCACAGATAAGCGACTTAGCTAGAGTGGTAAATATTTATAGTCAACCCAAATCATTTAAAAAAATCAAAATAATGAATTATTCATTCTATCAATTATAATCTTTATTCATATTCTTTAAAATGATAGTAACAATGAATAGTTTTGCAAAAACCCAATTGCTTATTGGTATTTTATGTGAAAATATATAGCATTAGTTAAAAAAAAATGTAAGTTCATTAAATATGATTTCCTCAGCTCTAATAAATATATTGTTAAAGATTGTAAAATTAAAAGAAGATTTAAGAAATTACTGACAATCCCCCAAATTTTATTAATTATGTTTGAAATAGGATAATATTACATTTACCACATCCTTAGCCTTTAGGCCTAGCCAAAAAAAAGGAATCTTGAGAAAGTGTCATAACAATAAGCATATGTTCAGATTCCTTGACTTGCAGTGGGGGAAAAAAAACTGAAGTAGAAAAATAATCTTAAAGTGGGAGAAAATGACACCTCTTTCATTTAGATTTTTGATTTTCAATAATTCAAGCTTGCACTTCAAGATCATTTTATTTTTGCAAGACAGTAAATGATAATGTTGTCCCATTGACTTCAGTCACAAAACTCTCATAGTTTTACTGTTGCATAACATGACCATGTGCAGAAGCAAAGTGCTGCATAAATATTATGTAGGAGTTTTGAAAGCAACTTAGTGCTTTAGGGATTCTGATCCTGTTGACATTCAATGGATCATCTCAGTGCCTTACTGCTGTAAGTGCTGTTGAAAATGTCATCCTCTGACACTTTTTTCCTTTTTTTAAAGATTACACATAATGAGTTTTGAATTTCAGGGCCTAACTTATTACCATGACCAAACTGGGGTATATATAAAGTGGATGGTTGAAACCATTTCAAATAATTCTTTGCCAGATGTGTTTTTTCCTCCTAGAACTGGCAAATAAGGGACATTTTTTTCCTCTGTAAAAAAATTATATTTTCTGCTTCTACTGGGCAAAGTCTCTGTCTTCAGCTTTCATTTACTCACCTTGATCGAAGTTTTTAAAGTTTAAGTCACCTTGTCATCTGTGCCTAACCATTGACTCACTACATTTGAGAGAGGTCTGCTTTGTTAGGCATCTGATATCTTTTATAAGACCAACTAAAATAGTTGGAAAAATATTATTTGCAAGCTTTTGGGTACAAACACCCTTCCTCAGGCAGAGGACTCCACCCCCCCCACCCCCCCAACCCAGGGACTTTTTACATACTCCCTAAAATCCACTAACAAGGGAACCCTGGCAGACCTATCATATCCAACCATGTAACCCCAATTGAGGAAATATCAGTTTTCATCAAATGCATCCTAAAACTTCTTGTCACAGAAAGAGCGAGTTTTATCGAACACACAACAGACTTTCTATGAAAACTTCAGAATACAGACCACCTTTCCAGCAACACCCTCCTAGCCACCATGGATGTCACCAGCTTATATACTAACATCTCACACCAGGATGGCATCCAGGACTGTATTACATATCTACAAGAGAAAAACTGCAACTCAGAGTACAGACCTAAAAATATTACTGAACGTATACACTTTGTCCTCACACACAACTTCACTTTCAATAATCAACACTTCCTTCAGACCATGGGCACAGTTATGGGCACCAAAATGGCTCCACAATATTCCAACCTTTTTATGGGCCACCTGGAAGAAGAATTCTGCAAGGACTGAACCATCAAATCCATGCTATACTTAAGATATATCAATGACATCTTCATCATTTGGACTGAAAACCTGCACTCTCTGATTGTTTTTCATGAGAAATTCAACAATCATCACCCCTTGATCAGACCATTTCTGGAATACTCCAGTATCAACATTTCCTTTTTAGACACTATGGTCACTATCCAGAATGGTAAAATACAAACTACCATATACAAGAAATCCATGGACCAACATACATATCTGCATCAAACCAGCAATCACTCTAAACACACCAAGAGAGCTGTAATATACAGCTAAGCCCTCTGATACCACTGAATAGATAAGAATCACAGGGGGCATGGTGAGAATGATAGCCTTCCCACTGTGGATGCTGAGCTGGTGCAATATCATCTAGAAAAGCTAGACATTTATAAGTCATCAGGACCAGGTGGACTTTACCCAAGAGTGCTGATGGAGCTGGCTGAGGTCATTGCAGAATGCCTGGCAAAAATCTTTCAGAAATCGTGGCACACGGGGGAGAGTCTTGAGGATTGGAAGAGGGCCAACATTGTGCTCATCTTCAACAAGGGGAAGAGGGAGGACCCGGGCAACTATAGTCCAATCAGTCTAACCTCCATCCCAGGGAAAATCCTGGGAAAACTCATTAAAGAATCTATGTGGGATGCGCTCATTGAGGGTTAGATTCTGAATGACAGCCAGCATGGCTTCATTT
Source organism: Crocodylus siamensis (assembly GCF_052110815.1). NCBI lineage: Eukaryota > Metazoa > Chordata > Crocodylia > Crocodylidae > Crocodylus > Crocodylus siamensis. The sequence continues at coordinate 127,600,967 of NC_143397.1, read as the reverse complement.
CAGGTAGGTCTTGTCTTACCAAGCTCATCTCCTTCTACGAACAGGTCTCTCACTAGCTGGACATGGGAGAGAAGGTTGACATTATATACCTAGACTTCCAAAAGACTTTTGATCTAGTATCCCATTATATCCTTGTGGAAAAACTGGAAGATTGTGGGCTTAACTGCTCAACAGTTTAGTGGGTGGAAAACTGGCTGCATGGTAAGACCCAGAGAGTTTTCATGAACGGATCTGTGTTGTCCTTGTTGAGATGTGGCCAGTGGTGTCCCTCAAGGGTCTGTGCTTGGACTGGTGCTTTTCAACATCTTTATCAATGATTTGGATGTGAGGGTGAAAAGCTCACTGGCTAAGTTTGCAGATAACACCACAGCTGGATACTGAGTCCAGTTCTGGGCGCTGCACTTCAACAAGGACACGGAAAAACTTGAAAGGGTCCAGAGAAGAGCCACCCGTATGATCAGGGACTTGCAAGACAAGCCCTATGAGAAGAGGCTGAGGGACTTGGGCCTATTCAGCCTAGAGAAGAGAAGGCTGAGAGGGGACTTGGTAGTGACTTACTGCTACATCACAAGAGTACACCAAGAACTTGGCGAACAGCTGTTCACCAGGGCACCCCTGGAGAAGACCAGGAGCAATGGATACAAACTCCTGGAAGGCCGCTTCAGGCTCGATTGCAGGAAAAACTCCTTCACAGTCAGGGTGTCCACACTGTGGAATAAACTCCCTCCAGGGGTGGTGCAGTCACCTACCCTGAACATCTTCAAAAGGAGACTGGACAGTCACCTCTCTGGGGTCACTTGACCCCAGTTGTCTTTTCTTGCCTAATGCAGGGGGACTGGACCCAATGATCTACAAGGTCCCTTGCAGCCCCTAACAATTTATGAATCTATGAATTTGCACTGAGGAGAACACCTGTGGTCATCATCTCACAAATCTCAAAAGGGCTTTTACTCAACAAGGACACTTCTCCAGAGAGAGAGATCACACATTTGAAAGAGCCACCTGGATACCATGTGAAGAATTGCTGCAGTACAAAAAAAATATCCCCATGAATTGCACGCCATTAGTTATATGACATACTGTCCCTCCCTGGAGCATATACAAAAATCCTCAAACAATTGCAACCCATACTAGAAGAAGACCCAGTTGTTAAAGAGATCCTCCCAGAATCACCATAATAGCCTTTAAACAGGCATCAAACCTCACCAACCTCATCACCAGAAGCAAACTTCCTACAGCCCAGAACACACCCAGTGGATTCAGACCATGCTGAGACAAGAAGTGTAAAACCTGCCACCACATCTCCATCACTCCCACAATAAGCACAGCCCACAACAGAACCACTGCCATTCCTGGATCTTACACCTGCACCTCCAGAAATGTAGTACATCTCACCCAGTGCACTAAGTGCTCTGATGGAAAATATGTAGGAGAAACCAGACAACAACTGTGTACTAGAATGAACACATGCTGAAAATCTATCAAAGACAGAAATACCCAATTACCTGTGGGTGCAAATTTCTCACAAGATAATCACTCTCTCCAATATCTCAGGTCTAATCCTCAAAGGGAATTTACAAAACACTTTTTGCAGACAAGCCTACGAACATCACTTCATCAATCTCCTGGATACAAAAAATCATGGACTAAATATAAGCATTGGATTTATAGCACATTATAACATGCCCATCATTTGATATCCCAGGTATCATCTCTACAATTTACCAGCTTTATTCCATCTCCAGGTCACCATTTCCTTTCTTCCCCCTCCCTCATCCCCACCTGTTGTTCACCCATTGTCTTTCAACCCCTGTAACCCTCACTGCCACACATTTATGCTTTCACTGACCTGCATCCTTGCATGCTGGCTTTTATCTCATCCGGAAAGAGCACAAAACAACTGCAGATGCTCCCTCTTCCTGAAGAAAGCTTGCAAAAAAGATTTTTTCTTACTATTTCAGTTGGTCTAATCAAAGATAATCAGATTTACCCAAAAAATAGTATCATGTCACTTATGCGATCAATGATAGCTAACCAATACTGCCTGACAGAGTATAAAGTACCAGAAGTAATCAGCAAGCTCTCTGTGATCAATCTATTGAGTAAAATAATTTGCAAGTTTCCTTTAGTAAATTCTAGTGGTGAGGAAATTTGAGGACATTGTAGTCTGCCTGTAGCCATTCTGCAAGCCAAGATAGGTTATAGTTCAATGAGTGGGTTACATGCTGTGATGTAGTCATTCAGTTCCAGCTTTGCACCTATAGTTAAAGAAAATTACACTGCCTCAAAAGCCTCATCAGACCAAAACATCAGGTATCCAGCACAATTGTGTTTGGGCACAATTCTCTCTATCTCTGATCAAGAGCTAGGCCTAGACTCTAAATCAACAATTTTCAACCAAGGTACCACAGCATCATAGGGTGCTGTAAGAATCTTTTAAGGGTGATGCAGAGTGCCACACAATATTAGTACTGTTAGGTATGCAAACACTTGCACATGATTCACAAGACAAACAGAGACGTTTCAAATAGCAGTCCATAATGTCGAGAACATTCTGACCTATTGTGGTCTTCCTGAGTTCTTTGCCACTGAAGAGTTATACTGTAATAAATAAACTGGTTTTTGAAGTGGGACACCACTAATTTGGAAAAGTCCTGGAAGGATGCCTTTAGTCTAAAAAGCTTGAGAACAACTACTTGAAATAATTATTTGAAACAACTCCACTGCAGACATTGGGAAGTCAAGGGGCATGCTATTATTCTTACATATCCTCTGACTCACGTCCACTTAATTATACCATTGTTGGGATTCAACATCAGCCAGTCCTGAGCCATCTGAACCTTGATTTCTGCAGAATAACTGACAAGACCTTCATATGTGGTGTGATTATATGAGACAATGTAAAATCTGGGACACTGCACCATATCAGGAATCAATTGCCATGAATGATGTATCTATCACCTGTGCAGTAACAATTAGTGTTACAAAGCAGGAGCTATGGTCACCTTATTTGTAGCCTCCAGAGTCCATTAACAGTGAGGTGAGTTTGATTATTTAGGTGTACACAACAGCTCATCCTCTGACCAAGAAGCTCCATTTAACAACTGCAGCACATTAAGGCAAACACTAATGTCTAGAGAATTTTACCTTCTGTCTGAATCAGGGCCAGTGTAAATGCACCAGTTCAGAACAACCCAACAAATATTCTGGGTCCAAGCCAAAATATTCCCTTTTGCAACTCTCAGACGGACTAATCCATGCTATTGAACATCAGTAAAAACAGTTACCCATGATATTGTTTTAACATCTTGACTGAATGAGCAAAATTTTTAATCAAGTGAGTGGCTTATGTTAGCCCTGGGGCTTTTGAATTACTTGGGAAGATGTCAGTATCCTTTGGGCAGATGGTATAATTTAAAATTAGGGAATTTTAGGACATTTTAAACTATTTCCTCTGAGCCATGCAAGATTTCTCAAAGTGCCACTCTTTAGAGGCAGTCGTAGTGTTTTAGTGATGTTGGCCTGGGGAATAAGTGACAAGCAAGATTTCTTGTTAATCTTTTATTTGACTAACAGTGTAGCTGGGACTGATGTTAGAAATGCTAATATGTTGGCATCTCTCCCAACTAAACAGTTGCTTTTTTAAAATATAGTACCAATATATATATCTTGCTTGTAGCACTCTTTAGAAATGTTAAGCTGCTACTTTATGATTTGAGTATAGAGTTTAACTCTCTTCTCTTTTTTTTGCATTGTAGTTATCTAAAATAGTTGTGTGCAGGTAGATCTAGTTTTCAGCGGGGCAGTCAGAGCCTTACTTGCCACAGAGGTAGGGATTCTGGTGAAGGATCTGGATAAACCTGTCTCACTGCTGTGTCAATATTTTGCTGTGGTCATAAATGATATACCTTCCGGGCAGCAGTATACTAATACAGAGGAAGTTACATTTCTGTTTGATGACATCACATACTTGCCTCTGTCATGCAAAATCTTGATGCAGAGAAAGCTGAGTCTCTTCTTTTCTGTGCTCATTTCCCCCTGAGCGCTATCAGAAGTGTAAACTCTTGTGAAACCCATTCTCACTCTCTGCTGCCCTCAAGTGATATTAAGTGGTATTATTTTTTTTTAAAAAGAGGTATTCAGTTTCTAACATTGTTCAATCAAATTATTTTAACTCCAGATACCTTGCAGATGATCCATAACATTTCTGAAACCTGGCCAATTATTGCTTTTTAATAATACCAGGGTTTATTGGGGAGTTGATTCCCATCCCTTGCAAATTTTGCAGTCTGACAAAATGCTGGTGTCAGGAGCAGTCTTATTTCAAGACAATATTTTCAAATATTCTGAAATTTCAGAGCGTTCAAAACGTTTCATAGTTTTGTGATTTTAAAAGAAAGCATATGTTTGCAGAAATTCTTAAACTTCCTTTTCCCAATGTTATTATTTTATGCAGTAAGATGATAAGTATGAGTAAACACCCAGTGAAGACTTTCATCCTTTAAGTGTGTCACAGTAGCAATAGTTAGAGGGGCATTTGGTTTTTATCTTGATGGTTGTGTCTCTCCTTATCAAAACATCTCTTCAAGCAGAGCTGTGTGATACCTGAAACATGAGCACTTTCATAAGCCTCAGAGAAAAGCTTTGCAATCTATTTCATCTTGAAAGTGCTAACAGGAATTTACAGGAAAACCCAGAGGCTCTGGTTAGTGCTTTCTGACAGGAAATAAAAATTAAGCTCCCCTTTCCCCCTATAAATGCTTCCCTGGAGATGCATCAGAAACACTTCTAGCTTGTCATAGCACATGCAGTGGGGTAGGCCTAGTGAAGCAGAATGAATATGGTAAAGCAATTTGGAATAACCACAACACAAACCCCAGAAGAAGAGAGAACTTGATATGGACTATAATTGATGAGTGGGGCTAATTAAATGAATGATGGTTGATATACTTGCAGGATTTGAAGATTTCTAATATCCATCTACTTCAAAGCATAGCGAGGAACGATTATCAATCATCCCTTCCATTCACAGGTGGGAAGAGCTAATACATGATGTGCAATAGAACTTGAATACCATTTGGCTGTAGCATTTGCTGCTGCTACTTCCTTTTTTTTCTGAAGAGAGAGTTGTATTCCAAAAATGCCATATTGTTACCCTGTGAAGGTGCTTAGGCTTCTAGTCTGACCCACTGTTGTGTTTTATTTAACACATCTACTAGACTAGCTCCCAGAGATCCCAATCATGGTTAGGGGCCAGTCAAATGAAGCTGGTGGCAATGGAAGAAAAGCAGTGTTTTGCAATCAGATAAGAACAAGCTCTTTCAAGAGGTCTAGGAGCAAGTGTCATAGAATGATGATATGCACTGGTGGGCCTGTCTCTCTAAACTGGGACAAACCTGGCATCACACCCAGAGTCTGGATTAAGCCTTTTTTTCTCAGGCCTAGTTATATTTTCAAAGCAAAAATAAGCTTGACCAAAGCTCATTGAAGGGTCATGGACACTGTTGTTTGCTCTGCTCCATGAGCCGCCATAGGAACACTCTTGCATCCTTTGGTTCTCCTCTAGTTGAACTTGACTATTTATAAAATTGACTTAACCCTTTCCCAGTTGGATCTGCGAATCACACAGGGTTAGCTGGCCTTAGCTTCTTGGCTCTTGAAGAGGCAAACCACCTTCCTACAGGTGGCCTCATTGTTGAAGCAGTATCCTGGGATCTAGAAGACCTGAGTCTCAGCTTTGCCATGTCCTTCTTTTGTGACTTTGGGGGAAGTTCTAGGACCTCAATCCACAACTGTGTTTACAAAGTCACCAAAAGTAATTGTTAGGCAGGAGTTAGGGACAAAGGCATAACACAGCAGCTCTGTGCCCAGCGCAGCCAAGATGCATGGGTGCATACTGATAACAGCGGTGTAGTTAGTTGCCATTGTGTTGTTGATTATTTTTGCATCTCCCTGAAAAGGCAGCATCTGGGGCTGCTGTCTCAGTTGCCCCACACCTGCATTTTGCTGCTGGTTAGGGGCCTAAATTCAAAATATAGATGAGTGGTGCTCAAACTGTTCAGACTCCAAGCACTCTTTGTTAGACACAAATAGACTCCCTAGACTCCTGGTGGGCCCTGGGTGAACTTTTAATATTGGGTCCCACTTCGACAGAGATAATGATAATAATAATCGGACAATGGAAAATAATTACCATTTTCAGGCCCCCTTTCTGTCTGCTTGGTTCACCCATGCCTAAGTTTGGCTCTGGTTAAACAGAAAGTAGTCCCTAGCTCTTAGCTTTCATTTGTTTTTTAACTACAGGAAATAGTAAAGCAATTTTTCTGTTGCAAAGAACTCAGGAAGACCACTGCAGGTCAGATTGTTTTTAGCACTATGGATTCCTATGTGAAATCTCTGGGTTTATTTTGTGAATCATGCTTGCACAGTTAACAGTGATAAAGATCTCATCCTTATACAACCCTTGACTTCTGGTTTGTTGGAAGTCACTGATATAAATCATGAGAATCCCAGTTCAGCTGCTGGTTATTCTTGCTGCCTAGGTCTTTGATGGCTTAAGTCACTCCCCTTTCCTCTGCTCAGCATATCCTTTTGGATAGAGTAGGTAACTCCCTACTGGCTTTTATGAACCCCATTTTTAGGCTCCTTGCTATGTTTGTGCTTTAAAAAATGTAGCCATAAATAAAGTAAAATAAAAACATGGGAGGAAAAGTATTATATTTAATGAACAGTAAAGGGCACTACACCCTGGGTAGCAGCAGTGCACAGGCAAGCAGCTGTAGCCAAGCTTCCACTTGCAGCAATGACCAGGCCATGAGCACATTATGGCTGTTCTTTCTCCCCCCCTCCACAAGTCACTACCTGGGGCTGGTGCCATGGTCATTGCCCTGTAGTGACACTACTGGTAGAAGGTATAAAAATACAATGTTTGCTCACTAACTGTGGACAGGGGGCGGATCCAATATTGCCTTTGTTAATATTGCTAGTTCTAACTATGCCGGACAGTTGCATAAAACCTTAATGACCCAACCTTGAATTGGGATCTGCTAGCCAAGACCCCCAAGCCTGTGGGTAGTCTCACTGCAGAAGAAAGGCCTACGGCTGGCTGTTGTTCAACAACTCCATTTTATGCACTCTCATTTTTGCTGCTGTTTTCCCAGATGAATATGTGTGATTTGCACATTTAAACAGGGCGTACCCTTTTGGTGCTGCATTGAACCCAAAAACTTTTAATGAAGTATTGGCTTTGCTTGTGCATGCAGAAAGAAAGCTTTAAAAATCTCCTGAGTATCTACCATACTTTATAAAGCGGGTAAAAAAACCCACCCCACATATTTCCCAGGTCAAGTATACGTAATACAAGACTCTCTTGTGTATTGGTAACTCTTTCAATAAACCAGGCCCTCTGGCCTTTTAATATTCAACACCACGTTTTAACATAAGTTTTTTTTAAATTGAGTAACCTTTATGGGGAATGTCAAATTAAAAGAAAAAAGCCCAAGTCAGAACTGAGTCATCATTAAAAGCATTTTAGTCATAGCCAGTTAGCTCAGTTATTATGGTGCTAACTGTGTTGATTATGGACTGTATTCTAGAGCTGTCATTTTCTGGCCCATATTCATTATGAAAACAAGGCTTCGACTTCCAATCCTGAAAATAATTACATTATGGATCAATTAGGAAATGATTTTCTGTGTCTTTGGCAAAGTATTCCCAAGTTACTATTTGTCTTGGCTGCCACAAAGCATTAACAAAAAGATTCTTTACCATAAAGAGTTTTGCAGCAAACTTGTAATGTAGCAGAGCTTGGTTTAATTTGTTTCAGTGCTTTGGCAGAGAAGAGAGTTAACTGGTAACATAGTCCTACAGTGCTTTTTTTGGTGTCAGATAATAAATGAAAGGCACTGCAATTCATTCAGTTTTAATCAAGTCTTTCTGTAAGAAAATTAGACTCATTTAGAGATTCTGTTTTGCACCTGAGTAGGTATAGTAGGTTATGAAAAAGCTGTCAGTTTCTTATCCAAAATATCATACTAATTGCTTTTATATTATTCCACAAATTATCATGAATGTTTTTGCACATCTCAGCTGGAAGTTTATACTGCAGGGGCTTGGTCTGCCAGAGAACCTGTAAGGGGTGGTAATGGATAGCAAGTATAATAAATCTAATTACCAATGAATTGACTTTGTTTTTTCCTCATGTATTTGAATGCTTTCTTTTGTTGGTTCATTCACAGATTACCTACCAGTTTTAAAAATAAAATTAAAAAGACAAATGAAGCTCCAGCTCCCTCTTATAGTGAAGTAAGAGAAACACTTTGCCCATGGTGGCTATCCACGGGTCTATTTCTGTTTCTTTTTTTAACCTGTGCCTATTAATATAAAATACTTGCTCTCTCTCTGATCCAATGATTCTTGCATTCCTGGGTGCACTGTGGTCCCTCTTCAACAGCAGTTCCTGCCATGTCCCAGAATATAGCCTATTCAGGAGCAGATCAGGAACAGGGTGAAGGGGGCTGCACTGGTCAACTTTTCTTTGATCCTGCACCACCCAAAATTTAAAACCACTGCCTGGCGGTTGCACCTAGTCTGGCAGTGCTGAGGAAGTCAATGGATTTTATGGCCAATAATAATCCACCTGATCCCTTCTAAACTTTTCATCCTACAGGTGTTAATGACCCTCTTTCCCTTTGAATGGCCTTGACCTTCCATCAATCAAGCTGTCCCTTTTCTACAATTCTGCTGTCTGTTCACTGCTTCTGGTGGTGAAGTTCCTAGTTCACTGCCCTGCAGCTTATTTTAAATCATTCCAGTAAAGCTATATTTGTTTATTCTTCGATCTTAACCTGAGTAATAAAGCCCTAGGTTCCTAGCATATCATTAAAGCTTCTACTTTATTTTTAACTAGAGAAAACTATGTGTTGTTTCATATGTGATGATGCATGTGATCATCTGTACAAAATTCTAGATCCACCTATAAACCTGGTGGTTAAAGCCTTCTCCTGGGAGGCTACATCTGCATGTGTGTGTGTGTGTCTGCATCTACGTGTAAGTCTGTCTGTGTCTGCATGTGTGTATCTGTGTTTGTGTGTGTCTGTATTTGTGTGTGTCTGTGTCTGCATGTATGTGTGTCTGCATGTGTGCTCACACAGCTGCATCACAAGCAGGTCCAAGGAAGTGATCTTCCCCCTCTATGCGGCACTGGTCAGGCCGCAGCTGGAGTACTGCGTCCAGGTCTGGGCACCACACTTCAAGAGGGATGTGCCTAGCATTGAGAGAGTCCAGAGGGGCCACTCACATGTTCAGGGGGCAGCAGGGCAGGCCATATGAGGAGAGACTAAAGGACCTGAAGCTGTTCAGCCTCCGCAAGAGAAGGCTGAGGGGGGATCTGGTGGCTGTCACCGGGGGGGATCAGCAGGGAATAGGAGATGCCCTGTTTCCCTGGGCACCACATGGGGTAACTAGGAATAACAGCCACAAGTTGGTAGACAGCAGGTTCAGGCTAGACATCAGGTGGCATTACTTTACAGTCAGGGCGGCTAGGGCCTGGAACCAACTTCCAAGGGAATTGGTGCTCGCTTCTACCTTGGTGATCTTTAAGAGGAGGCTGGATAGACACCTGACTGTGGTCATATGACCCCAGCATCCGTTTCTACCCAAGGCAGGAGATGGACTTGATGATCTGTTTGGGTCCCTTCCAACTCTAGCTACTATGATACTATGATGCAGAAACACATAGTGATACACGCTCCCCCCCCCAGGAGGTAAGTGTGTGGGGGGAGGGGACTGGGGGGGAGAGGGAAGAGCCTGGAGGGGGCCAGATTGAGACTGATGGTGGAAGTGGGGGGAATGTGTCTCTATGCCCACTCCCAGGAGCAGGGCTGGGGTGGGCAAGGGGAGCAGTGCCCCTCTGCAGGCCACACACACACAGCCACCTGGATGGGGGAGAGGAGACTCACATACAGCCACTGCCACCCACCGGCCCACACCACTGCCACCATGCCTCACACCTCTTTCCCATGGCTGGTCACATGTGTGGCTCCTCAGGCTGCTGACAGGCCTCGCACCCAGCTAATTGCACGCTGTCCATCAGTAGCCTATGGAGTCGCATGTGCAACTGGCCAGAGGAAAGTGGTGTGGTGTTTAGTGGCAGTGGTAGCTGCTGTGTGTGAACCCCCACCCCCCCGGCTGGCTGGTTGGCATGTAGGCAGCCCACAGAGGGCACTGCTGCCCTTGTCCCCCCTGGCCCTGCTCCTGGAAGCGGGCACAGAGAGTGAGCTGAGGTGTGGGGAGGAGGCACTGCGGTGTGCCGCGTGGGGCTGGCAGCACCCAATGCACCCCTCCCCCTCTTCTTCTCCCTCCCCCTGGTAAGAAGCAAAGTATGGGAACACACTGGGGGACACGCTGCCATGTCCCGGGGCATGCTCCATCCCTGCCTGCCTGCCTGCCCATATGTGCCCTCTATGGCCTTTCAAAGTACCCCAGGGGTCTGTGTACCCCTGGTTGACAGCCCCTGACTTAGAGGTATCACATCTCCACTTTCCAAGCAGAAAACACAACCCATTTCAATCAATAGCAATACATGTATAATAATTCACATTTTTAATGAACTAACAATCTTCAATAGTTTCATAGTTTCTAGGGTCAGAAGGGACCTGAGTAGATCATCTAGTCCGACCCCCTGCCATGGCAGGAAAGAGTACTGGGGTCAAACGACCTCCTCTTAAAAACTAACCTCCTCTTAAAAACCCCCAGGGTAGGAGCCTGCACCACTTCTCTTGGAAGTTGGTTCCAGACCCTAGCCGCCCTGACCATGAAGTAGCGCCTCCTGATATCCAGCCTAAATCTACCCTCCGCCAGCTTGTGACCGTTATTCCTGGTCACTCCTGGCAGTGCTCGGGGGAACAGGGACTCCCCCCATGCCTGCTGGTCCCCTCTGACTAGTTTGTAACAGGCCACTAGATCCCCCCTCAGCCTTCTCTTTTGGAGGCTGAACAGGTTCCAGTCCTGTAGCCTCTCCTCATAGGGCCTACCCTGTTGTCCCCTGATCATGCGAGTGGCCCTCCTCTGGACCCTCTCCATGCTGTCCACATCCCTCTTGAAGTGTGGCGCCCAGAACTGGACACAGTACTCCAGCTGCGGCCTGACCAGTGCCGTATAGAGGGGGAGGATCACCTCTTTGGATCTGCTCGAGATGCATCTGTGGATGCGTGACAAGGTGCGGTTGGCCTTCCTGACTGCCTCTCCACACTGCCGGCCCATGTTCATCTTGGAGTCAATGATGACCCCCAGATCCCTTTCCGCCTCTGTGCTGACAAGAGGGGAGTTCCCCAACCTGTAGGTATGGTGCCAGTTGTTCCTCCCGAGGTGCATCACCTTGCACTTGTCTGTGTTGAAACCCATCCTATTCTCATCTGCCCACCCTTGTAACCTGTCTAGGTCCGATTGCAGTCTGTTGCTTCCTTCTAGTGTGCCCACGTCCCCCCACATCTTAGTGTCATCAGCAAATTTGAACAGGGTGCTTTTTACCCCCTCGTCCAAGTCACTGATGAAGATGTTGAATAATGCGGGCCCGAGGACCGAGCCCTGCAGGACCCCACTGCCCATGTCCTTCCAGGTTGAGAAGGACCCATCCACTACCACCCTCTGGGTATATTTGCTGTGCCTTTCACAACATTGCAGATCTGTGAGGCATCACATGAGTTTCTGCATTGTCTTGATCAGTCTGTGCTGTAGTCTCCAAGTTGTCTTGCTTGGTCTATGTTTTAGTCTTCTTTGCTACTGACTGTTTATTCTGCTATTCTTTCATGGTGTGCAGCAGGTTGTTCTTATTTCATCTGTAGACATTTCCTGCACTTGTTTCCATATTCAAATATCATTTATACATATTTTGGTACCTTCAATGCTATCAAATCTTTGCTGCGTGTATTTATGAAATAATTCTGGTGCTGATCATAACCCAAAAGGCCTTCTGTGAAAGCAGAATCTTCCATATGGAGTATTGAAGGGGCAAAATGTGCTATTTTCTTGTAATGGATTGTGCCAAAACCCAGCTGATGCTTCTGTGGAGAAATATGTTGCTTGTGCCATCTCTCCAAAGATTTCTTCCCTGGTGGAAGTGAGATTATGTTCATTTTTTACACATTTATTATGTTCTTCTGAGTCCAGGCAAAGGTGAAGAGTTTGATCTTTTTTGTGCTCTAGTTCTGCTTTTAGGCTTTGTCTGAGAGTTAAAGGAATTTTTCTGGGAACATGTATTGTAGGACTATAGGGTTCAGACAGCTCAATCTTGTATTATTTATTTAGCTTCCCAAGCCCCTCAAATACATCTTGAAACTTACCTTCAATTTGATTGTGCCCCTCTACGGTATATATTCACTGAATGTAAAACCGAATGCCTGACAAGTCTTTAGACCTAATATAGGTACATATTTTCCTGGCACAACTACAAACTGATTTTTTTTCATTACCATATTTCTTTTATCTCCAGATTACTTGTGCCAACAGGAGGAATCTGCTCCCCACAGTAAGCTTGGAGCCTTATCTGCTTGCCATCAATACTTTCTTTCATTTTCAAGCCCTTTACAATATAGTTGGGTATAACACTGATTTGTGCATCAGTGCCCAGTTTAGAAGTCACAGGAGTGCCATTTGTTTCCAGCATGATATTCCAGTCTTCTGAGGATATTTTATCTTGGACAATTCTTATATAGAGCACTTCATCACTGCTTGCAGTGTTGCAATTCACCTCATTGCACAGTATTTGCACACTGTTCCTTTCTATGCCTGAAGTCCTCTCCTCTGGACACTCTTGCAAAATGGCATGATTTTTTGCATTTGTTGCAGTGTTTTCCACAAGCAGGACATAACTATTGTCTATATTGGTACCATAGTTCTTTATGCTACTATTCTTAACCTTGTCCTGATTTTTTTTATCAGGCCTCCCCTTGCAATATCTGTTTTGTTTCTGTTCTTTTCTGGGTGGTTTTATTACTCGGTCAACAATTTTGGTATCTGGCTTTCTTTCCAAAGACTTCATTCTAGACGGGATGATCTCTACTGCATTGCACATGTTTATTGCTTTTACTAGCCTGAGATCAGGATCCTCTAGCAATATTTTCCTGAGCTGCATGACTTTGATCCCTAGTACTATCTAATCTCTGATCAGGGAGACTGAGACTTTTCCAAAAATTACAGGATTAATTAAGCAGTCTGAGATCTTTTGCAAATTCCCCAAAGGATTCTCCCTCTTTTTGTGACCTAATGCAGAGCTGTTATCTTTCAAAATTCTCTTTTTTTTGGAGTGCAGTACTCCTTAAATTGTTTGAGCATTGTCTCATAATCAGCTTTCTCTGCCTGGCTAAACTGCAGGCAGTTATATTACACATCCAGTGCCTTAGCACCTGCTATGAAAAAATATGATCACCTAGCTACCCTTCAGAAGAAGACTCCATGCTCTGGTTCACAAGTGTGTGAAGATATATTAAGGAACCCTAATTCAGGTGCCTAAAATCAGAAAGGAGCTGGAGATCCTGTGGCTCACTCCTAGGTTAAGGAGAGGATCACAGGTTAAGGAGTGATTCACAGGATCACCAGTTGGCTAGTTCAGGCAACTCCTGTTCAATGTGCATGTTTTTGTGGATCACCTCTGGAGAGGGATCCAAATGTCCCCAGTAACTGCAGAGGAGTATCCAACTCTGTTTCTTTGGATTGTCTTCCTAGGGTGATAGAAACTTCAGTTCTACACATTAGGAAACTTAAGTTGACGATGCTTAAGATGCATTTCTGGATTTCATTCTTGGAGCACCTAAGCTAAACCAGTTGAGAAACTCTTGAGATGTAAATTCAGCTAGATTTCTGTGTCAGCCCTGTATGTCATGTCAATATGCATGTGGCACACATGTACAAAAAGCAAATGTAGTATTGGGCTGCATCAAAAATGTAATGAGGCTAGATCAGAGCTCTGGGCCCAGCTGGCCTCAATCAGGACAGTTGATCCCCCTGAGGCTTCAGGGGAACAAGTGCTACTTGCAGCAAGTTGAGAATAGTGCCATGAGCCCTGCTGGTCCTGTTGGGTCAATCAGAATAGCCAGTCTCCTGAGTCTCTGATTTGACTCTGGTTTTGGTTTTCGGTTCTGGTTCTCACTTCTGGCAAATCCTGACTCCAGCTTTGGCTCCTGGCTCCATTTCTGACTCCTGGCATCTCGAGCTCTCCAATTGTCTGGGAACCCAGTCCCAGAATTCACCCATTCTTGACTGCCCACACCCATCACTAACACAATAGGACCATCAGGTGCAAGACATGGGAGGGGATAGTACCTCTTTACTGGGCACTGGTTAGACCTCATTTACAATACTGTGTGCCGTTTTGGGCTCCACATTTTAAAAGAATGTGGAGAAGTTAGAGAGGGTCCAGAGGTGGGGTTCAAAAATGATAAAAGGTTTGAAAGGTAAGCCATACAAGAAGTTGAAGGAAATAGGTATGTTGACCTTGTGGAAAAGATGCCTAAAAGGAGACATGATAGCAGTCTTCAAATAAAGAACACCTTTTCTTTCTTTCTGCAGAGAGTAGGGCACAGATCCATGGCTTGAAGTTGCAGCAAAGTACATTTATATTGGATGTCAGAAAAAAACTTCTTCACTGTTAGAACAGCGAGGCCGTGGAATAGGCTGTCTATGGAAGTTGTGGAATCTCCATCACTGGAGGTGTTCAACAAGAGTTTGGATAAGCATTGGTCAGGGACAGAGGCGCCGAGTACACAGGGGCCCGAGGGCTCTGGCCCCCTCATGAAGAGGGCTGTCACCTGAAATGTGTAAAACTTTCCACATGTCCATCATCTTTCCACATGTCCATCATGCCCACCCTGACTAAAGTAAAGGTCAGTGCCTGTGGTCGGGGATGATCTAACAGTAGCTATGCCTACACTTCGCTATGGGTATTTCCCATTCTTCTCAGCTTTGATGGTTGCTGCATGGGGCCAGGAAGGAATATTATTTCCTTTCCTGCTGTTAGACTTTCAGGGGCTTTATGTTTTGGATTTCTTTCACCTTCCTCAGAAGCTTTAAGTGTTGGCTGCAGCCAAGGGTGTGGATTTTGAGTGGGCTGTGCTAGTGGTTTTAGTGGGACTAAAACTCAGACGTTCCTACCATATTTGGGGTCAGGAAGAAATTTTACCACATGGTCAAATTGGTACAGACTGGGAAGATGCTGACTGTGCAGCAGCTGAAAAATACTGCTCGGTAGTGCGTCACAGTACATACATTTCATAGATTTCATAGACATTAGGGCTGGAAGGGACCTTGGAAGATCGAGTCCAGCCCCCCACCCAAAGGGCAGGAAGTCAGCTGGGGTCATAGGATCCCAGCAAGATAAGCATCTAATTTGTTCTTGAAGGTGTTCAATGTAGGTGCTTGAATCACCTCCGATGGCAGGCTATTCCAGACCTTGGGGGCTCGGACAGTAAAGAAATTCTTTATGTCCAGCCTGAAATGGTCTTGTAATAGTTTATGACCGTTCGGCCTTGTCATCCCTTGGGGGTGCTCTGGTGAACAATCATTTCCCCAGATCCTGGTGAGCACCCCGATAAACTTATAGGTGGCCATCAGATCTCCCCTGAGCCTGCGCTTTTCCAGGCTAAACAGCCCCATGGCTCTCAGCCTGTTGTTGTAAGGTCTGTTTTCCTGACCTCTGATCATACACATGGCTCTTCTCTGGACTCTCTCAAGCTTCTCCACATCCTTTTTGAATTGTGGGGCCCAAAACTGGACGCAGTACTCCAGATAAGGCCTCACCAAGGCTGAGTACAAGGGGAGAATGACATTTTTAACTGCCTACTATGCACAAAGTTATTGATGACTCTGTGACTGCAAAAACAGAGGGAATAGAAACATCTGTTTGTTTTGTGCGTTTGCAGACAGAACTAACTTCAGATGAAGGGTTTTTTAGCCATGGAATAAATCACACATGTTAACTAACCTAAAAAAAATCCTAGTAGAGACAAGGCACCAGTAGTTTTCTACAATGACATAGCTACGTGAAGTCAATGCTGTGGTCCAATCTATGATTGGCCTCATGCATTGATCTTCACTAGGATCTGTCAGTAGGACAGCCAATGCATGTCATTTATCCCATGGTAAGACCCCCCACCCCCGCATACACAGACAAGTTTTTTGTTTTTTCTGTTTAGTACCAAGAACAAATCCTTGATAACTGGATGCAGCAAACTTGTTATTTGATACATTTAAGTCTGTATGTTGATAATCAGGTATTTTCCTAGCTATGAGATTGTAATGCTGCTTTCAACATTTCTATTAGCAAATGATTATGCTAAGAGGACAGATTAAAATGCCTATTCAGCAGGCCTTGAGACTCTTAAATAAAACTTAAATCCTCTCATCTCAACACAACCCCAAATAAAGTGCCTTACAGTATTTCAGCCTACAAATTGCAACATACAAGTTATTAAAAAAGACTGCAGTCTATGTTGATTGTGATTGTGCCTTTCAGAGGTAAGTAAGTCCAAAAGCTCTAATTATTATTCATTGCAATTTATTTAGGATAAAGAAAAAAAATTCTGAAGATACAAAACCTTGGGGTAAAGCATCCACACCTGAGGACAGGAGGGCGATCCAGGCTCATCTTGACAGGCTCAAGAAATGGGCGGATGAGAACCTGATGGTGTTTAATGCAATAACCCGATAAATGCAAGGTTCTCCACCTTGGGAAGAAAAACCTGCAGCATCATTATAAGCTCAGCAGTGCTAAGCTGGCTAGCATTACAGATGAAAGGGACTTGGGGGTCATGATTGATCACAAGATGAACATGAGCCTGCAATGTGATGCTGAGGCTAGTAAAGCGACCAAAACGCTGGCTTGCATCCATAGATGCTTCTCGAGCAAATCCCAGGACGTCATTCTCCCCTTGTACTCGGCCTTGGTGAGGCCACAGCTGGAGTACTGTGTCCAGTTTTGGGCCCCACAATTCAAAAAGGATGTGGAGAAGCTTGAGAGAGTCCAGAGAAGAGCCACATGCATAATCAGAGGTCAGGAAAACATACCTTACGATGACAGGCTGAGAGCCATGGGGCTGTTTAGCCTGGAAAAGTGCAGGCTCAGGGGTGATCTGATGGCCACCTATAAATTTATCAATGGTGACCACCAGGATCTGGGGAAATGATTGTTCACCAGAGCGCCACAAGGGATGACAAGGTCAAACGGTTATAAACTACTTCAAGACCATTTCAGGCTGGACATAAGGAAGAATTTCTTTACTCTCCGAGCCCCCAAGGTCTGGAATAGCCTGCCATCGGAGGTGGTTCAAGCACCTATGTTGAACACCTTCTAGAGAAATTTGGATATGTATCTTGCTGGGATCCTATGACTCCAGCTGATTTCCTGCCCCTTGTGCAGGGGGCTGGACTTGATGATCTTCCGAAGTCCCTGCCAGCGCTAACGTCTATGAAGTCTATGAAATCGCTGAAAATGAAAATATTAAAATATATAGTATTTTTACAAATTAAATTAACTACAGTTTACCAGATTGTTAATTAACTACAATTTAACAATTAAGTAGAATGCTGCTTCAAAATTATCACTTTTCCTAATATAAATATTCTTTTAATATCAAATAGAGTTAACATAGTTACAGGTAAAAAGGGTAATGTAATAAGTGCTCGTAAGTTAGGCTCATTAGAAATCAAGAAATAACCTTTTTTTATTAATGACAGAAATGGAAGGTAGTTCTAAGGATGCATGCAAACAAAAAGCAGCAAAATTCAAAATAATTCAACAGAAATAGAGACTCTTGATGACAATTGAACAAAATATGTCAAATGTGTAAACATCTAGATTTTTGCACATAGAACAGCAGCAGCTGAGAAAACTTTGAGCAAAATATCAAAGTATCCAGAGTCTTAACATGTGTGAGCAAATGCAGATGTGGCTGACCCCTATTTGTTTCATTTCTATAAATGAATATTCCCTAGTGCACAGTAAATGTCACGGTACCCGACGTAATTGCATCATTTATATATTAGCCTAGATTTCTGAATTCTGTGTCAAAATCAGTGTTTTCACAAAAACATGGATAAACCCACTTTGATGGCAGACATAACAGATCAGCTATCAATCACAAAAGTCAGCTCTGTGTTATATTTTAAAAATGTGTATCAATTTTGTAAAAAAACCCTATTTACATGGAGAACAGAGGGCAAACATTTCAGACTGCTTTAAAAAAACAAATGAAAATCTTCTGTTATCTAGGCTGAAAACATGTGAGACAGTCAGTAAAATGCAAGGAGACCTCAATTAGCCAGTTGTATGATCCTGGGAGCCTGGGAAATCATTACAGCAGAGCCAGCACTTTTAGTCATTCCCACCTATTGACCCCTAGATATTCTGTTTCCCAATACCTCTTTCAGTCTTTGCTGAAGACAATAGTCATTGCCATGGAGACAAGAAGCGTTTGGTAAACATAAGAAACCAGAGTCATGGAAGATACTTTCCTAATAAACCTTGCTTCGGCTCATCTGTCATAAATGATCAAGATTAAATGCTCATAACTAACATGTTATTTTAGAAAATATCACTACATTTTAAAATACTCAGACATTTAGCTGACTGCTCAGTGTTTGTTCAGGTTACTGAATTCACTTAATTCAGGTTACTGAATTCAAATAAAGTTATCATCACTTATTAAGCTTTATTTGCCCTTGTAGCTTATGCTAGTGAAAACCTTTTGCACTGAGGTCTCTTTATAATGAAAGGAATGTAGTTCAGATAAAAATTATTTTCTAATAGCTTATCCCCAAACTATGTTAAATAACAACAACTTTCTTTCTTTGATATCAGTACTTCTTTTAGTTTGAATAATTTAAAAGTTTGGCTATACAGAGATTCCATTACAAAAGTAATGTGGAGTGTGAAGCAAAATAGCTCTTCTGGGCCACTTCTTCCCTATAGACACCCTCCAATTGTTTGCTCCTTTCTATTATTTGTTTATTTTATTGATCTTGAATAGAGAAATTAGAACATTACATTACACAAAATACACTAGATCCTATGTTAAACTAGATTATTTAATTCTGATAAAAATGGATTTTTTACAAAAATGTGGGTGAATCTTTTCTGATGCTGGTGAAATAAATTTAAACATCTAGTCATCAATCAAAAAGCATCCATGTGATCCTTATACTGTACAGTTTTTTAATGATAGTTCCACTTTCTTTTAATACTAATGCAAAGCTGTAGAGAAACTGTCAATATACAGATATGTATTCTAGCAGAGATCTCTGAAAATTAGTTAATTGGGCCTAGAAGAAGGACAAATTGAGGTATTATGGGTCAGATTACAGGGGTGTTGGGGACAAAGGGACTTGATAGTAGGGGTCTATTACAGACCCCCACAGCAGGGGAATGAGTTAGACCTAGAATTCTCGAGACAGCTCTCAGAGGCAGTGCACTCAAAGGACCTGGTTGTCATGGGTGACCTAAACTTCCCAGACATCTGCTGGGAGGAAGAGGCAGCCAGGCCTGCCCGTTCGCGTAAGTTTCTAACCTGCTTACAGGACCTTCACCTAACACGGGAGATAAATGTTCCCACTAAGAGAAATGCCTTTCTAGACTTGGCAGTGGCCACAGGGGATGACTTGGTGGGGGATCTGCAGTTACAAAGTAACCTAGGGGATCATGACCACCTATTAATAGAGTTCACTATTTGGCAAAATGTTGGAAAAATGACTAGTAGGGCTGAAGTGCTAGGCTTCAGAAAGGCCAACTTCAACAAACTCAGGAGATTAGTTAGGGAGGGACTGTGTGGCAAAAGCATTGGAGAGATGGGGGTCCAGGAAGGATGGACATTTCTCAAGGGACTGATCCTGCAGGCACAGAAAGGAACCGATCCTGCAGGCACAGAAAGGGACCATCCCAGTACACTAAAAGGGGGCAAAAGAGCAAAGAAACCCTCTTGGTTGAGCAAGGAAATCCAGGAGCGCCTGGAAGGGAAAAGAGAGGCCTACAGGCTCTGGAAGCAAGGGGCAGCCACCAAGAAGGAGAGCTTGCAGGGAAGCAGTGAGGAGAGCCGAAGTGGATACGGAGCTTAGGCTGGCAGCAAACGTTAAGGATAACAAAAAGACATACTTTAAATTCATGGGAAGCAAAAAGAAAGCACAGGTTAACATAGGGCCCCTTCAAGATGGACTAGGGCAACTGGTAACAGATAGGATGGCAAAGGTGGAGCTCCTAAATGATTTCTTTGCATCTGTGTTCCTGGATATGTATATAAGCATGCATCCCAATTGGAATTCAGGTAAGTGCGAGATACCACCAACTGTTAGCGCTGACCTACTAAAGGGGCACTTGGAGGGGCTAGATATATTTAAGTCAACAGGCCCTGATGATCTTCATCCTAGGGTACTTAGGGACTTAGATGGAGTCATAGCAGAACCACTGGCATGACTATTTGAGCAATTGTGGTGCTCGAGATAGGTCTCTGAAAACTGGAAAAAGGCCAATGTTGTCCTTATTTTCAAGAAGGGGAGAAAGGAGGAACCAGGTAACTATAGGCCAGTTAGCCTAACCTCTATCCTTGGCAAGACAGTTGAGAAAATTGTTAAGGATCACATTTGTGGGGGACCAGTGGGTAAAATAATGCTAAGGGGTAACCAGCGTGGGTTCATAGCAGGCAGATCTTGCCTGACTAACCTGGTTTCTTTTTACGACCAGGTCACAAAATGCTTGCATGAAGGTATAGAGGTAGGTGTTATTTACTTAGATTTTAAAAATGCCTTTGACACAGTGTTGCACCCAATTCTTATAAATAAACTAAGCAGTTGCAATGTAGATTATTACACAGTTCAGTGGGTGGAAAATTGGCTTATGGGACACACCCAAAGAGTCGTGGTGGATGGGTCAGTTTCTACTGGGAGAAATGTGGGCAGTGGAGTCCCCAGAGCTCTGTCCTGGGACCAGTACTGTTCAATATTTTCTTTAAGTGACTTGGATGAGGGAGTAAAAAGCACTCTGTCCAAGTTTGCAGCCAACACCAAACTATGGGGTCAGGTAAACAAACTAGAGGGCAGGGAATGAATCCAGGCAGATCTGGACAAGCTGGGGAAATGGGCAGAACAGAGTAGGATGCAGTTTAACAAAGATAAGTACCATGTGTTGCACCTAGGGAGGAAGAATCATTAACACTCCTGTAGACTGGGAGGTACCGTTCTAAGTAGCACAACTGTGGAAAGGGATCTCAGAGTCGTAGTCGACTCCAAAATGCATGAGTCGCCAGTGTGATGAAGTAATAAGTAAAACTTACAGCACTCTTTCTTGCATAAGTAGGTGCATCACAAACAGGTCTAAGGAGGTGATACTTCCCCTCTATGCAGCATTGGTCAGGCCACAGCTGGAGTACAGTGTCCAGTTTTGGGCATTGCACTTCAAGAGGGATGTAGATAACCTGGAAAGTGTTCAGAGGAGGGACACCCATCTGTTTAACGGCCTACAGGAAAAAAACCCTATGAGGACAGATTAAGGGACCTGAATCTCGTCAGCCTCTGCAAGAGAAGGATGAGGAGTGATCTCATGGTCATCTACAAACTCACCAGGGTGGGGGGACAGCAGGAAATAGGGGATACAATGTTTACCAGGGTGCCCATCAGGGTAACTAGAAACAATGGCTACAAGGTGAAGATGAACAAATTTAGATTGGACATCAGGAAAAAATTATTTACAGTGAGGGTGCCAAAATATGGAATACGCTTTCAAGGGAGGTGGTGTTATCCGCTACCTCCTTGGAGATATTTAAGAGGAGATTGGACAAACACCTGGCTGGGATCATCTGACCCCAGCACTCTTTCCTGCCCAGGGCAGGGGGTCGGACTCAATGATCTAATCGGTCCCTTCCGACCCTAAAATCTATGAAATCTATGAAAATGACTCTGTCAGGCTTCTAGCTTCATTTGCTGTCATTTTGCCAAATCTTTGATTAAAAAATTAGAGAATGGTGGTGTGGGGCTAACCATGGAAGCCTGTTAAACGTTGATGGTTGTAAATTTAAGCACAAATGATACTGTTTGGTAAAAAAGAAAAGCAATATCCATATATATGTACACATTTACACAATGTCACACTACTCTGCTCCAAAGGAGCAGAAAGAGAAAATTGACTTAAATTCCCTCTTTCTTCTAGCTTCTGGTGCTCTGTAACTTTCAGTACTATAGCTACAGAGATATGTAGAAAACAAAGGCAGATTTACTGAAAGATGCTGCAGACAGAATATGAATTTATATAGTCTATTGAAAGTTTTTACCAGAAAGTCATTTCTACTTGGCTAATATATCGGATTAGTCAGTATGCTCCTGAGAAAAATTTTTATAATAAATTTTATTTGCATATACATTCTTTAAATTCTCTGAAAATATGACAAGGCCAAATAATCCCAAAACTAATGAGCTTCCCAAATGATACTGGTAACACTAAAGCTCCTTTCAGCTTTTATATTAACTGTAAGTTTCCAAGTAGTTCACAGCAATGAGAACAAAGCCCTTTCCAGTTAATTCCAATGAAAAAAATATTTCAGAGAAGAAAGTGGCCTCTGATTCAGTACAGCTTTTCCCTCCTTTGGATTGAAATAGTTCATACTCAGGCAGTGAATACTTATTACTGACCCTTCTCTCTATGCCACTGGCCTTGCCCTGTCACTTCATACATTACTGTCCTTATTCTGTCTGCTCAGTGTAAGAAATGGAAAATCTGTCAGAGAGACATTGCAGTAGGCACTATGGGTGAAAACAGAAGTGACATTTGTTGCGTGATTGGTCCCTTGAAAATGATGTACAACCATGCCCTGACAGAAGTGCATGGCTGCAAAACATTTTAAAAGTGCCTGAGACATTTTGGAGAAGATCCCTAAACTCCTATCAGAGACGTTGTGGAGAAGATCCCTAAACTCCTCTAGCTCACTAACCACTATCCCATGCTCTTTATCCATGTGGGCACCAATGACATGGTTCGGAGTGCTCCCAGCCAGGTCATGAGGCACTACAGGGATTTGGGAACAGGGCTAAAGGGTCTGGGGGCACAGGTGATGTTTTTTTTGATCCTCCTAGTCTTGGGCTATGGGCTGAGGAGGGACAGGAGGATCCAGGTAGTGAACCAACGACTGCGGTGCTGGTGTCATCAGGAAGTCTTTGGCTTCCGTGACTCCAGTCTGCTCTTTGGTGAGAGAAGCAGCGAGCTGCTGGGAAGGGACGGCCTCCACCTCTGTCCACTGGGGAGGAGGCTCTTCTCAGCCAGACTGGCTGACCTGCTCCACCAGGTTTTAAACTAAGCCTGCTGGGGGATGGAGGGATTACTGTCACTGATGGCCCACTAAGTAACCCTTGCAAAGCCAGTAGGCCTAGGCACTTAAGGGAAACCACCCCTGCCCCTGCCCTGGTACAATCTGTGGGCAAGGCAAGAGCCCCCAAGAGGAATACTTGCCTGCCTGTACACGAATGCAAGGAGCTTTGGGAATAAGCAGGAGGAACTTGTTCTCCTACTTCACACAAATAATTATGAGGTCATAGGGATAACGGAGACCTGGTGGGACTCCACACATGACTGGACCATGGGAATAGACGGCTATACCCTGTACAGGAGAGATCAAGTAGACAAAAGGGGAGGGGATGTAGCTTTCTATGTCAAGGAGAGCTATGCATCTCTGCAAGCTGATATTGGTGACCAGGGTGGATGGCTGGAGACCCTCTAGATTAAAATCCATGGGGAACACAGTACAGGGGACACGATGATGGGGGTCTACTACAGACCTCTTACCCAGGATCAGGAGCTTGACCAGGAGTTCACCAGGGATTTGGCTGAGGACGCATGCTCCTGGTCCATGGTTGTCACGGGAGACTTCAACTACCCAGACATTATGTGGGAAGAGCGCTCGGCTAAATTTGAGCGGTCACAAAGCTTCCTCTCATGCATGGATGACCTCTATCTGACTCAAGAAGTCTATGGGCCAATGAGAGGTAAAACGTAGCCTGACCTGGTACCAGCAACCAGGGACGACCTAATCAGTGACCTAATGATTGATGGGAAGCTGGACCATGAGCTGAACACCTTCACCATCCACTGTAAAGCTGGCAAGTCAGTCAGAAATACAGAAGTCCTTGACTTCAGGAAAACTGACTTTGACAAGCTCAGAAGGCTTGTTGGTGAGGCCCTAAGGGATCACGACCCTAAGGGCAGGGGAGTTCAGGAAGAATGGTTGCTCCTCAAGGAACCAATACTCAATACACAAGCTCAGGCTATTCTGTCTTAGAGGAAAGGCAGCAAAAGGGTACAGCAGTCCCCTTGGCTCTCCAGGGAACTAGTGGACTTCCTGCAGCTAAAAAGAAAGGCCTACAAAGGATGGAGAATGGGAATATTCCGCACTGGTCTGGTCCAGCAGGGAGCAAACCGGGAAAGCCAAGGCTGCAACTGAACTCCAACTAGCTTCAGGCATCAAGGACAACAAAAAGTCCTTTTTTCAAATATGCGGGGAACTGGAGGAAAAGCAAGGGGAACATTGGACCCCTGCTAAACCAGATGAAATAACTGACAACCGATGCCCAAGAAAAAGCCAACCTATTAAATGGGTACTTTGCATTGGTACTTTCACCAGTTCCATGGGACACCCATACCCATTACGTGACCAGGAGACCAGGGTGAGGGAGATTCCCTGCCCTCCATCAATGCTGACCTCATGAAGGAACACCTCGAGAGGCTGGACACCTTCAAGTCAGCCGGCCCTGACAATCTACACCCCAGGGTACTCAGGGAGCTGGCTAGCATCATAGCCCAGTCCCTGGCATGGATCTTTGATAATTCCTGGTGCTCTGGTGAAGTGCCCAAAGATTGGCAGAAGGCCTATGTGGTTCTTATCTTCAAGAAAGGGAGGAAAGTGGATCTGGCAATCTACAGGCCCATCAGCCTGACCTCTATCGTGGACAAGGTCTTGGAAAAGATTATCAAAGAGGTCATCCTTAACAGACAATATCCTGAGGGATATCCAGCATGAGTTTGTCATGGGTAGATCTTGCTTGACCAATCTCATTTCCTTCTATGATCAGGTGACCTATCACCTGGACAAGGGAGAGGAGATTGATGTTATATATCTTGACTTAAAAAAAGCCTGCGATCTGGCATCCCATGATCATCTTTTGGCAAAACTGGCCAACTGCGGCCTCGGGTCCACCATGATCTGCTGGCTGGGGAATTGGCTCTGTGGTTGGACCCAGAGGGTTTTTGTTGATGGAAGTCAATTGTCGTGGTGCCCTGTGACTACTGGGGTCCCCCAAAGCTCTGTCCTTTGACCTGTATTGTTCAACATCTTCATTAATGATGTGAACATTGGAGTTGGAAGCAGACTGGCCAAGTTTGCTGATGATATCAAACTTTGGGGCTAAGTATCCATACCTGAGGACAGGAGGGTGATCCAGACAGATCTTCACAGGCTCAGGAAACAGGCAGATGAGAACCTGATGGTGTTTAACACTGAAAAATGCAAGGTTTTTCACCTTGGGAGGAAAAACCTGCAGCATCCTTATAGGCTCAGCAGTGCTACACTGACTAGCACTACGGAAGAAAAGTACTTGGGGGTCATGACTGACCACAAGATGAACATGAGCCTGCAATGTGATGCTGCGGCTAGTAAAGCAAGCAAAACGCTGGCTTGCATCTATTGATGCTTCTCAAGTAAATCCAGGGACATCATTCTCCCCTTGTATTCAGTCTTGGTGAGGCCGCAGCTAGAGTACTGCATCCAGTTTTGGGCTCCACAATTCAAAAAGGATGTGGAGAAGCTTGAGAGAGTCCAGAGAAGAGCCACATGCATGATCAGAGGTCAGGAAAACAGATCTTACGACGACAGGCTGAGAGCCATGGGGCTCTTTAGCCTGGAAAAGCGCAGGCTCAGGGGTGATCTGATTGCCACCTATAAGTTTATTGGGGTGCTCACCAGGATCTGGGGGGATGATTGTTCACCAGAGCACCCCAAGAGATGGCTAGGTTGAACGGTTATAGACTTCGGCAAGACTGTTTCAGGCTGGACATAAAGAAGATTTTCTTTACTGTCTGAGCACCCAAGGTCTGGAACAGCCTGCCATCAGAGGTGGTTCAAGCACCCACACTGAACGCCTTCAAGAGAAATATGGATGTTTATCTTGCTGGGATCCTATGACCCCAGCTGATTTCCTGCCCCTTGGACAGGGGGCTGGACTCGATGATCTTCTGAGGTCCCTTCCAGCCCTAATGTCTATGAAACCTATGAAATCTATGATAATGGGACAAATTAATCCTCATTTAATGAGGGTTCAGATGGAGGTGCTCCAAAGTGAAGCACCTTCATTAACTTCTGTTTGCCCCTTCCCCCAGTGCTGTCTTCAGGATGGGAGGGAAGAAAGAGTGGGGAGAGAAATCCATCTGGGGTTTCCCCTTCATCCGGGTTCCCACCCCCCCTCCATCTAGGGTTTGCTCAGCCTGCACTGAAGTGTCAGGTGGGTGGATTGGAGACCTCTTCCTCAGGGGGGTTCCAATCTACTTTTCCCACCCTCCAGAGCAGGCTGGGCAAATGCCAGACAGAACTCCCTCCCCTCTTTTCCCTGCTCTCCCATGCTGAAGACAGCACCCGAACTGGGAGGTGGGGAGGGGCAGGACTAGGGAAGAGACAGGCAGAGAGGCAACCTCTCTCTGTTGGATTGGCTCCAAAGTGGAGCTAAGTTGCTCCTTCCTTCCTTGCTTCTGACTAAACAGTGAATATCTGGTGGGTTGGAGAGGTCACAGTAACTCATGGTGCTTTCTGTGAAGTGCCATGAGTTACAGCAGGGAATTGCACTTCTGTCAGTTCCCTGTGTTACAGGGATAAGCCCAGCTTGAAAATAGGCCGTCCTGGCAATCCTTACCACTGGGGTGCACAGCTTTGGCTATAACTTAGTGCTGCTTGTCCTAACAGTGGTAGAAAACTCCAGCGGAAAGTAATGATGGTATAATGATCTGTCCTCAGACAGGATAGATCTCCTGGAGTGCAGAGGGCCAGCTGGAAAGTAACTTGAAAAACTGGGATGGAAGGAAATGTATTTTACTTTGTTTTAAAAAAAGACAGAATGATTAAGCCCCAGGTACTCCATGGGTAAACTGTCACTCCCACTTCCTTCTTTCTGCTATTCAGTATCCCTTTAATTGATATAGTTTCATAGTTTCTAGGGTCAGAAAGGACCTGAGCAGATCATCAAGTCCAACTCCCTGCCATGGCAGGAAAGAGTACTGGGATCAAATGACCCCAGCAAGGTGTACATCTAGCCTGTTCTTAAAGACCCCCAGGATAGGACCCAGCACCACTTCTCTTGGAAGCTGGTTCCAGATCCTAGCTGCCCTGACTGTGAAGTAGCGCCTCCTGATATCTAGCCTAAATCTACCCTCTGCCAGCTTGTGACCATTATTCCTGGTCACTCCTGGTAGTGCATGGGGGAACAGGGACTTCCCCAGTGCCTGCTGGTCTCCTCTGACTAGACGGAGAGGGAGAGGAGGAGTCCTGCTCAGGACAGAGAGCTAAGCCCAAGGAGGAGCAAGACCAAGTGAGACACCCACAGTTCATTGGCCTCTGCATTATATTTTTCTATCAAGGCATGGCAGGAGAGACAGCAGGGTGATACTCTGAGAGGTTAGAGTGGGCAGCCAGGCAGAATTAGGTTGGTCACCAGGAGTGCTATACCTTGGTACAGCAGAGGGATCCCTGCCTGATGTCACAGTTGGGTCAGGTCTGCAAATTGCTCATATTATCTCTATGAAGTCATCCAATGATAGCTGAATACATGTTACTTAATATGATCTGGAGATACTGCTCATGAGAAAAGTCATAATTTTGCTATGATACAGAAGCACTTCATATGTTTTACTGTTTGAATACCTCATCACCTTCATTTTAAATATATTTAATGCATGGCAAGTGCAATGTAGCCCTTAGATGCTATGTTCATTACTTCATTATATAACAAAACATCCTATGCAAGTCATTTCATAAGGACTTTTTTGTCCACTACTTGAAATCAAATTTGGTTTAATGCTTTGTTTAAAAAAAACATTTTTCCTGTGGATGGACTTTAGTTGAGAATGTAATACAGTGCTTCCTCAACATCCTTTATGTTCGACAGGCTAGCGAGGAAATCTATTATTCTTTAATACTTTACAACTGACCATATGATATTTTTAAAAAAATCTTTTGTTTGCAACATCCTGGAATATTGGACTAAATATTTTCCACATCAGATGTAGCTCTCCAGTGTTTTTATTTATTAATTTTGGCACGTATTGCCATCAAGTTTTAAAGCTGGCATGTTGTTTCTCTTTTATGCTGTTGACCTTATTGGTTCAGGGAATTTATGTGGCACTTTGGCCAAATGCAAATTTTGTCTTCCATGTATTTTGCTTTTTAAAGTACACACAATATCTAAGTGCATATATATATATATATATATATATATATATATATATATATATATGAGCAGAAGTGGCCCTCATTGATAATGCTAAAATGCAGATTTGGTTTTAATTCTCTTCTATAATCAGATAAATTCCCTTAGCGTTGAAATTTTCTAGGGTTGGTGTCAACTCAAAGATAAATTTTATCTGAAGATTCAATAGCATTTGTTTAACTATTTCAGAATTCCCCAGATGTAAATAAAGTGCACTTTTCTCATGTGCTGTGTGACATGATTGGCCTATGTACAACTACGCTGAATTTTCTGTTGTATGGGGAAAATATAACTAACTCCCTTGTCCAGGTTATCAGCACACAAGGAAGAGAAACATTCATAACAGCACAAGACAGAGAAATAAGCTCAACAAGTGCATTTGGGCTCCATGGAGACACAAACACCATTCCTAACATTGGCACCAGTGTAACTTTGTAATCACAGCTTGGCACTTCCAGTTATGGGCTCAGGTCTGGAGAGAACAGATGGCCTTGTGGGTTGCACCTGGGTTCTGTTCAAAACTCTGAAGAAGGATTCCTTTGTGACCTTGGGCAACTCACTCTCTCTGCGACTCAATTCCCCATCTGGAAAATGGAGGTAATATTTCTCTATTCCAACATGGGATTGTAAGGAAAAAATCCTTACTTGTGCCATGACTCGCAGGTGCTATGACATGGGGGGCATACAGTTACCTATTAACTAACAATTCTTACGGCTCAAGCCAGTTTAGGCTATGGCAGAATGCATGGGTGGATCTAGAAATTTAAAAACAGGGGTGCAGGTAGTGAGGTGCATCATCATACATGTTTTTCTCCATTTAGAGAATTTCCTAATACGCTAGGGGCCTAGGACTGTATTATTTGTTTTCACTTCAATCTTAAACTGAATATAACTTCATCGGAATGAGTTAAAAACAATCTGCAGGGATGTGAAATAGGAGCTTCATTACCATGAGAACCTAAGAGGCCACAAAACTACAGAAGAAAGGATAGTGTGACTGGTGGAACTCAAGATCACTAAAAAGAAGAGAGTGTTTTTAACACTGATGGAATGAAGATTTTAGAAAGGATTGGGTAGACTGTAATGAGCCATGAAATCAAATGACCCCTCAGCACTGCCTGACTTGAAATGCTGCTGCCACTGCCAGGCTGTTGGTTTTAAACTTTGTGTGGAGCAGGATGCAAAGGTTGTGGGGAGAGGCATGCAAGTACACCAGTGCACACCCCCCTTACCTGTCCCAGATCCACCCCTGGCAGATTGCACTCCATCCAAAACCTGAAAAGCTATTAAATGAGAAATGAAAAGACTTGTTCTAATGCTGCCAAAAACACACTCAAACACCTGATGAAGTTTTCACTTCCATCTCCATCAGTACCCACAACTAATAAGTGTCAACCCCTCAGTTCATCTGCAACATCTTAACAGTTACCCATCAATGGGAAGACAAAATAATGCTGGTTAGTCTTAACCTGAGCACTTAGTTAATACCTGAGGTCTTGAGGATTGGTTCTTTTGGGAGAAGAAATGGATAAGGGAGTCAGGTATTTTGATATAATTCTGTCGATCTTCCAAAAATGGAAATAGACCTGCTTCTGCAAAAGAATCAAACAAAAGGAAACAGGTTTTTTTGCTAATATTTCCAAGCCTTTTCTAGCCAGAATTTTGCCCCAAAAGTTCTCTCTCTTCTTGCTATTAGTACATCTTTTGCTTTCTGCCTTCCTTCACAGGGCACATCAATACATGCATTTAAGCATGACTAAATTTAATGCTCATTAAGTGATTTTTGGCAGATGTCTACACATGAAGTTACTTGGCACTAAAGTTAGTGCAAGTCCCTGCAGCCCTGCCATGTGCATCTAGTGCCTGGGCAGACCTGGCACTAAAATTAGTGCCAGGTTGCATCTACACGTGCATTAAAGTGCTTTACACATGCCTAAATTTGATACCAGCATTTTCAGGTGTCAAATTTAGGCACGATTAGCCTAATTTCACCCTTTTAATACTCATTAAATCTATACTTAATACTCAGTATTAAGTATAGATGCGCACCCGTATTACACATTAAATTATATTAATGCACATTAATGCATCTCGTGTAGATGCCCCCACAGACTCACAAAGTGCCCACACTTTAACTGGGTGATTCAAAGTTGGTCTCAAGCTGCACTTTGGTCACCTACTGGGTAAAATACAATTTTGCCCTTGATGAGCACTTTCTCAGTGGGTTGTACAGCTATTACTCTATTACAGCAATAGACTGTTGGTGATCAGGAATCCTGGATTCCATCTCTGGTTCTAAGAAAGGAACATGGGTTTTAGCAAGTAGAAATTACTCAAACAGCACTAGCCATTCTGAGAGGCAGTATGGTACAGTGTGTAAGACTGGGGGTGGTCATGTTTGTTTAGAGAACAAGGATGAGATTTTTACCTATTTTTCAAACCACTTACACTGGGCAGAAGGATCAGATAGGAGGCTGTGAGGACACTTTCCCCTTATCGAGGGATTCTTCTGGTGCTGGCACCCCAACAGAGAGCTGTACAGATGCCTCTGAGAATCCTTTGAGAAGCCATGACATAAGAGGCAGATACTGGGAGAGGTATGCTGGGATAAAGCCACAGTATTGTAGAGTTTGTCAGAAGGGCTATTGCCTAAAGAGGCTGCTGTCACTTAGGGTATGTGGAGTATTGTGCTACATAGCTCTGTTACTTTCCAAGCTGTAGTCAGCTCATTCAGTTAGCTCTGATATGTCTGCACTGGATTGTGCCAGGTGGACATACCATTAGACCTGCCACCAGTCTCTGAGGCAGTCCAGGCCTAGGTGGATACAAGGCTGGTTTAAGCCACCTCAAACTTCACAGCTTCTGAGTTGAAATTTCCCTCCTGGGCTCTATTTCTGACTCTCTCTGCAATAACCTTGTACAAGCTTCCTGTAAGAGAGCGTTCACTGGCTGCCTTCTGAAGTCAGGATCAGTGAAAAGATAAGTAAAAACCATAGGAAAGAATATATGCAATAGCTGGGAATGGAAAAATATAATGTTCTCCTTTCCCATTTCAGAATCTTTGTCCCAACTGCAATGGTGGATTAGGTGGGGCAGTCTCACATGCTCCAGTACTGCTCTGCCCTGGAATTCAATGATGGTATTCAGACTGTGTCAGATACATCATCAATTGTAGTGAGTTTGGTTGGGAGCACAGATGTTTATTAAAACTTTACTAAGAATGAAATATTCTCCAGACAAATGCTACTGATGTCTAATCGATAATGTAGGAATGAAACAATGAGGAAGAGCCATGTGCCCAAAGGACATCTCCCAGCATGTTTCAGATTTCTTGCAAATGTATGACAAGGGAAGTGTGGTCAATCCACTGAAAAAAATTCCCGATGGTGTCATTTCTGAAATTTCTTTTCTTTCTCCTATATCCACCTCTTTTTCATCACACCCATTTGATACTATTGCCTATGACTTTTTTTTCTATTGCAACAATTTGTATGCAGACTCAGAGGTTTCAGGTGCCTGCTTAAACTGATCTCTGAAAAGCAGCCTTAACTATTCAGATCTTGCTACCCAGATTTTTCTGGACAAGGATATTTAGGGACTGGAAACCTTTTGAATTCAATGGTTGTATTTGCTTATTGTCCACTCAGTTGTGGAAGCAGCTACTGTAAGGGGATAGTAATTTGGAAAAGAGTGATCTGTTGATAGCACATCCGTGAGTTTTTCTGCAACAGAAGAGATGTAGCCCCAGATCCCATTAATCCTCAGGATAGGAAGGAAAGGATGCAGGAACATGTTTTTTATGCAGTTTGATAGAATGCTATTTTCAGTTTTTCACTTGGTTGCCTTCTTGGATTATTAGCATGGAGGATAATGTGCTGCTGAATGGAATGCATTCTTTAACAGTTATTAAAGGGCCCTGGAATCCACGTTTCTTCACCCTAGGGGCCAGGCATGGTGACAGTGCCAGAAGCTGAGGGTGAGCTGGGATCATGCCACAGGGGATGAAGAGAATCACACCCACATGGTGCAACAGTGGGGGTGAGCACCCACACAGTGCATCAGGGTGGAGAGAAGGAGCATGCATGCAACCTGCCTGATGCAACCTGCATGGTCTGCGGTCCCCGCTGATACAGCCCCTGGGGCATGTGGCCCCCAGAGACTGAGAAGCTGGACATCCCTACTCCATCATAGGTGCTATAAGTTTAATAGCTTGACCTGTATGAAAACTAGTCTTATCACAGAGACCAAATCTGCTCCAAGCCTGGGGATGCGCTTGGTAACAGCAGCAGCATTTTTACTCAAGATCTATGAAATAAAGAATAGATATTTAAATCCTTTCAACTTCTTGTATAACTGGTTAACATACAAGTGGCTTTCCAGACATTTCATGGTGAGCTTCTACCCTGCCTGCTATGTATATAAAATACTAGACAAGTATTTCATAGTTTCATAGTTTCTAGGATCGGAAGGGACCTGAGCATAGTTTCATAGTTTCATAGTAGCTAGAGTCGGAAGGGACCTAGGTAGATCATCTAGTCCGACCCCCTGCCTTGGCAGGAAAGAGCACCGGGGTCAGATGACCCCGGCAAGGTGCTCATCTAACTTCCTTTTAAAAATCCCCAGGCTAGGAGCCTGCACCACTTCCCCTGGAAGCCGGTTCCAGGCCCTAGCCGCCCTGACTGTGAAGTAGCGCCTCCTAATATCTAATCTAAACTTACCCTCCGCCAGCTTGTGACCGTTATTCCTGGTCACTCCTGGGAGCGCACGGGGGAACAGGGACTCCCCCAATACCTGCTGATCCCCCCTGACCAGTTTGTAGCAGGCCACAAGGTCCCCCCTTAACCTTCTCTTGTGGAGGCTAAACAGGTTCAGGTCCCGTAGCCTATCCTCATAAGGCCTGCCCTGCGCCTATCCTCATAAGGCCTGCCCTGCTGACCCCTGATCATACGAGTGGCCCTCCTCTGAACTCTTTCCATATCGTCCACGTCCCTCTTGAAGTGTGGTGCCCAGAACTGGACGCAGTACTCCAGCTGCGGCCTGACCAGTGCCGCATAGAGGGGGAGGATCACCTCCCTGGACCTGCTCGAGATGCATCTGTGGATGCATGACAGGGTACGATTGGCCTTCTTGACTGCCTCCCCACACTGCCGGCCCATGTTCATCGTGGAGTCAATGACGACTCCAAGATCCTTTTCCGTCTCCGTGCTGGCAAGAGGGGAGTTCCCCAACCTGTAAGTGTGGTGCCGGTTCTTCAGATCAAGTCCGACTCCCTGCCATAGCAGGAAAGAGTACCGGGGTCAAATGACCCCAGCAAGGTGTTCATCTAACCTCCTCTTAAAGACCCCCGGAGTAGGAACCAGCACCACTTCTCTTGGAAGTTGGTTCCAGACCCTAGCCACCCTGACCGTGAAGTAGCGCCTCCTGATGTCTAATCTGAATCTACCCTCTGCCAGCTTGTGACCGTTATTCCTGGTCAATCCTGGCAGTGCTCAGGGGAACGGGACTCCCCCAATGCCTGCCGGTCCCCTCTGACTAGTTTGTAACAGGCCACTAGATCCCCCCTCAGCCTTCTTTTGTGGAGGCTGAACAGGTTCAGGTCCTGTAGCCTCTCCTTGTAGGGCCTGCCCTGCTGCCCCCGATTATGTGAGTGGCCCTCCTGTATACAGGGCGTATCTTAAACATATAGTAAGATAAGTCCCTGATTTGAATGATTATTATAATAATTTAAAGAGTTGGATTCTCAGCATTTTAAGGAAAAAAAGTAGCTAAAATAATGTAAAGTTGGGGTGCTAACATTTGCACTAACACAAAAAGAGAATAATATTTAGCTCTGTCAGGGCATCAAGCCAGATTTCC
Source organism: Crocodylus siamensis (assembly GCF_052110815.1). Classification (NCBI taxonomy): domain Eukaryota; kingdom Metazoa; phylum Chordata; order Crocodylia; family Crocodylidae; genus Crocodylus; species Crocodylus siamensis. Next base: position 127,566,620 of record NC_143397.1, on the reverse strand, counting down.
CATCAAGTTTAATTCAGTGGAGGATAATGGACATGGGCGGTTTAAAGAAAAGCCCATGTTTATGGGGGCAATAAAACAAACTGGACTTGTTCATTATGGCTACCTGTTCAAGAAGCTGCCTACCAATGGGAAGAAAGGGTTCATAACCTGGCTGTTGGCTGGTAACAGTCCAGCACACTATCATATGTATTAATAAGTTTCAGGAGTCAACTTTGAACTCTGTTTTTCCAAGCTGGAGGGGAAACAGATGTAGTCATGCCCTAAGGGTCAGGGGAGGTGGTGAAAGGCAGAGATGTTCTGTGCCAAACCCATGGCATTCCCTGTTGGCCTGCACTTCGGATCAAACTCTATATACTATGCCATTCCCACAGGCTGATTCTGTAATCACGCTGGAGGTGGAATGCCTATTAGTGACAAGGGAGTTTTGAGAGCATTTTCAGCTGTAGGATAAGACTCACTGATAACACAAGCAAACATGATGAGAGAAACAGGGCCTGCAGTAAATTATTTTGACCCCGCTCTGTGCAAGACTGTGTGAAAAAAATCATGATATTTTAAAAACCACAAAACATTCTCTGGATTTGCATCAAACTTTTGTGGCTTTTTTTGTCAACAAAGGGGTGAAAAACTGCTATTGTAATGCCAAAAGAGGTTTTATTTCCTCTGTGAATAACACAGCAAAATTGCTTTCCTGGATCAAATTCATTAATACTTGCAAAAGTCTGAGGTTTTGTGTGCAAATAATTCAGATAAAATAGGGCTTTTCACAGGTCGAATCCAGACACAACTTGGTGGTGGTTTGAAGGAGGGAAATTTCAGATCACACAGCCCAGGATTCTTGTGTCTTTCCACCAGACTAACAGAGGGGGAGTGGGAAAATACCAGACAGAGCTGAGATATAATAGTAAAAACCACATTTTTAAACATTTTTGTACAGCTTTCTGGTTTTTCCTTCTCTGTTTTTAACTGATATCTTTTGGTACACATCAGCCTTTTTCAGAGAAAAGACAGTAATTAGGAAAATAAGGAAAGATAAAACTTTCCCCCACAATTAGATCTGATTTGAATCTGGAATGATTCCAACTGAAATTATTAATTGATAGAATCCATTGGAATCGATGCCTGAAATATCTTGAAAGTTTCCTTTTTCAGTAAGTTGTTGGGTCCAGAAGGAGCCTAATTCAATAAATATCATCACTGAAAAAACCCAAAAACTCATTATTTGAAATTTAGCTTTCATTTAAATAGGACATTTTCTTCAGGTTGATAAAAACTGAGGGTGTGTGTAGACAAAAAGAGGGGCGTGTGTGCACAACACTTTAAATTGGGTTAAATGCTTTTGCACCACTTTAATGGTGTTGGTATTTGCACACGTCAGCAGATTAGCGTGCATTAATGCCAGCCGTTGTAACACATTCGGCAGCGTAATGCGCCTTAAATGACGTGGGGCGTAGCAAACTAAAACACCTCCGAGAAGTTTTAGTTTGCTGCTCTACAGTTGCAGAGTGAAGCTCTGGGCTGTGTGCAGCTCAGGGACTGTGCAGGCAGCCCATGCAGGCAGCCTGGAAGCAACCTGGGAAAGCAGGCTCCATTGCAGGAAAAAAAAAAAAAAAAAAAAGCGGTGAGCCTGATCTTTTTCTTTTTTATTTCCCTGGAGCCTGCCTACCTACATGAGCTGTGTGGGGACCCAGTCCTTCCCTCTGCGGCTGTGGTGCCTCCTGAGACCACCTAAACCAGGTGCTTGCAGGTGGCTGCTACCTGTCGGGGGGCCACCACTGCCTTGGAAGGAAGCACTGTCTCCCTGCAATGGCCCAGAGACTGCTCTGCCTGCCTGCCAGCAGTTTGCCCTCCCCTCCCTGCCACTGGACAGGCAAGTAAGACATAGGTGTACACAGCACAGGGGTTTACTTTGCCTTAAATTGAAGCGGCGTTTTTAAAAAAACACTTTTTCAATTTAGGGTCCCCTTTTCATCTACATATGCCCTGAGGTTGTAGATCAAGTATGTTTTAGTTGACTGCTGCTGCATCTTCCTGCAGACCTAGGACTTACAGAGTAAGGGAGGGAGGGACACAACTGAGACAGTCAAAAGAGTTCTTATTCCTGAAGAAGTGGATGCTTTGTCTTAATTGAGCTATACATTTTATGCAGGATTTAGTGTTGCAGGAAAGGAGGTGGAGGGGAGCACTTCTAAAGCTCCTGAATATTGGCCCCATTTTCATTAGCTATAACATGTAACCTGTTACTGGAATTTATTAAATCTCCAAACATCTGTCAGACGTTATTTCAAATGGATCTCCCCCTGTTAAAAGTTTACAGGCGAAAATGAAAAATGGTATATGTGAGTCATGAAAAATATACCTATTGAGAATATAATTAGATCCTGCACTTTAACAGTGATTACAGACAGTCTGATTATAAATATAAGGAATTCCATTATTTCTCTATTTCATGAGATGAATGGAATGTCCCACATTCATCATCCTAAAATTTCACCATGAAGGCAAAGATTTCTCTCACAGTTATGAATATATTCTGTGATTGTGCTGTGCACACTATTCATTTCAACGGGTGCTCCCTGAACTGAGGGCCTATAAATTCTTTAAATTTGTTATAAATATTAATAGTCGTCTGCAAATTTTTTGATTATACAGCATGATAAGAGAGCACAATGTTTTGAGGAGAGGCAGTGCTGTAAAACTGAGGGGGTGGACCCACAACTTGTTCACTCTTGAGTAATTTAGCCTAGATTTTATTCTGCAGTACATTTCCTCTGACATAAGGAGCAGACATATGTGAGCAGCTCTCCTAAACTCACTGCCCAAAGTGGGCATTATTACGGTGCCCTGCTAGGGAAGACAGTTTGTAGTGAGCAAAAGGGATCCCCAGAATGAAACTGAAAATAGTAGTGGATACATGATGTATACTGGATTAATTTTCTCCAGGGTAAATGCAATTCTGACTTTCTCAAAAGTAATTTTTACATGAAAAATCCACATTTCCTTCTGTGTGTCATCAGTCCACTCCATTTTGCCTCTAGATCAGGCAGTTCAGTCCAACTGGCAGTCTGCAGATTGCATGTGATCCCCGAGGGGTTAACACGTGGCCCCTGGGCTCCTGGTCTGGTTGCAGTCCCTTGTTCTCCAGCTGCTGCTGCTAGAGCCCCCAGTTCCCCTGCCTCTTCCAGCTTCCACTGCATGCCCCGACCCCCAGGGCTGGGGAAAAGTGGCCTGACCTATGGGGATGGGGAACCCTGTGGCCAGGGAACGAAAAAGAGACTCAGCCTGGAGGCACCAGTGCAGTGCTATAGGAGGTACTGGGGGGCTGGGATACATCTGCACATGGCCTGAGGGGGAGTGTGTTACTCCTGTGGCTCATGTGGGTCAGGGATGGGAGCATCTGGCTGGGGAAGCATGCACGGTGCCTCAGTAACCTATGCAATGTGGTGGAGGTGGGGGCTGTGCTGTACCACATGCAGCGTCCCATGGCAGGCGCCACATTGCATGCGTCATGAGGTGTCTCCAGGGGCTCCTGCAGCATGTGGCTGGGAGGCCTTCAGTTCCCAACCAGTCAGCCCTGCTGTGCACTAAACATTTTGTGTTCTCACCCTGAGAGTGATTGGATAGCCATGTAACCTACTGCAAACATCTTCACAAAGAGAAAATACTGGGTGCTAAAGATATGTGTGTACAACACAAAGCAGTGCAATTTAGAGATACCTGTGCTAGATCTAAGTGAGCTAGCTTGGTTATCAGAATCACTACATCTGTGCTAGCATACCTGTTTGTTTGGACTAATATACCCTGCTTCTCAGGCATTGTGCCATGTAGATGTACCCTAAAGGGCTTTTTAATTTAGTGGAAAAACACTGGTTCCTGTTAAGCCTAAGTTAAAGCCTGACAAATTCAAAGAGAAATTAGGCATTTTTTTTAATAGCAAAGGCATTTTGCCCTTGGGACCAACTGACAAAGGATATGAGAGATTCTGCATCTCTTGATGTCTACAGATCAAAATCAAATTTCTTCCTGACAGATGCTTTCGCTGGTATAAGAACATGTGAGTGAAAAATAATGGCATGTGACTTATGAGAGATCAGACTAAATGAACTAATGGTCCCTTGTAGTCTTAAACATTATAAATTTATTAAGCCTGTGCCCTAGATTCAGAAGATGTAGCTTTGGATTAGTCATATTGGACTAGGTCTGCAAAATGGCTTGGGTACCTAAACTGCCATCTAAGTGCAAAATTTAAAACCTGCACTCAGCTCTTCCTTAACCTGGGAGATGTTTAAAATCCAGAAGGATTTATGTTTCTATCAGAAAAGTTCTCTAATCACTAAATATTTGCTTCTGGGCCTGCCAAGAACTTTGAAGTCTTAATGAGTATTTAGGTGCTAGCACACACCTATGCTCAGTTGGGTTTCACAAACAAGCTGTCTCTCCCTGTCTTACCTGCTTGGCCTGCTAGGCTTTCTCAGCCCACACCTACCAGACTAAACTGCTCACACAATATTTTTGCCCAATAGACTAGTGACTAGTATACTCAACCAGGATATGGAAGACGTGGGTTCACATCCTTCTTTTGCTTGAGTGGGTTTGAACCAACCTTTTAAAGAGATTGTCCTAATCACCAGTTTATCGGAAAATTTAAAGTGGAATATTTTTGGTCCCTCCCTTTGAAACTGTTCCATCTTGCAGAGTTAGTTGCTATACTGATTATAAGTCAAGCCTACATATAAGTCAAATGCACATTTTTAGATTTTACATATTAGGAAAAACAGCTTTTCCCCTGAATGTATATGGATAACTACAGATAAAGTCTTTGAACTGCTATTAAACTAATGAAATCCCACTAGAGAATCCAATAACTAAGAAAAACACCCAAAGGATTAAATGTGCTAAAACGTATTAAAGGAAAGAAGAAAAAAAGCATCTTCTACACCAAAGATGATCTTTGGCCAGGGCTTGCAATATTGTCTTCAGCCTAAAATTTCGTGTCAATCCATATCAAGACAAATATTTGTAGTTAAATTGAAAAACAAGATTTGAACGGCCAGTTCAGGATTCAGGCTTTCATAGATTTTCATAGATATTAGGGCTGGAAGGGACCTCGGGAGATCATCGAGTCCAGCCCCCTGCCCAAAGGGCAGGAAGTCACTTGGGGACATAGGATCCCAGCAAGATAAGCATCCAATTTACTCTTGAAGGTGTTCAATGTAGGTGCTTGAACCACCTCTGCTGGCAGACTGTTCCAGACCTTGGGGGCTCGGACAGTAAAGAAATTCTTCCTTATGTCCAGCCTGAAACGGTCTTGCAGGAGTTTGTGACCGTTCGACCTCGTCATCCCTTGGGGCGCTTTGGTGAACAAACGTTCCCCCAGATCCTGGTGGTCACCCTTGATAAATTTATAGGTGGCCATCAGATCACCCCTGAGCCTACGCTTTTCCAGGCTAAAGAGTCCCATGGCTCTCAGCCTGTCATTGTAAAATCTGTTTTTCTGACCTCTGATCATGCGCGTGGCTCTCCTCTGGACTCTCTCAAGCTTCTCCACATCCTTTTTGAATTATGGAGCCCAAAACTGGACGCAGTACTCCAGCTGCGGCCTCACCAAGGCCGAGTACAAGGGGAGAATGACGTCCCGGGATTTGCTCGAGAAGCATCTATGGATGCAAGCCAGCGTTTTGGTCGTTTTACTAGCCGCAGCATCGCATTGCAGGCTCATGTTCATCTTGTGGTCAATCATGACCCCCAAGTCTCTTTCTTCTGTAGTGCTAACCAACGTAGCACTGCCGAACCTATAAGGGTGCCGCAGGTTTTTCCTCCCAAGGTGGAGAACCTTGCATTTTTCGGTGTTAAACACCATCAGGTTCTCATCTGCCCATTTGCTGAGCTTGTCCAGGTCAGCCAGGATCACCCGCCTGTCCTCTGGCGTGGATGCTTTGCCCCGAAGTTTGGTGTCATCGGCGAACTTGGCCAGTCCACTCCTGACTCCAATGTCCACATCGTTAATGAAGATGTTGAACAGTATGGGTCCCAGGACAGAGCCTTGAGGGACCCCACTGGTCACAGGGCACCACAATGAGTGACTGCCTTCAATCACATTGATATATAATGCCAAAACTCTAGATCAGGCAGCCGGTGGCATGTGGACCAGATCTACATTACAGAACCATTTGATCTGGTCCAGGGGCATGGGTCTTCGGCAGCATTTAGCAGTGTGGGGTTTGTCAGTGGCCACTTTCCCTGTGCCCCCATGGGGAGCCATGGCAGTGGCAGTAGATGGGAACTTTCCTCAAGTGACTTCAAGGAGAAACAGCAGTGGCTGGGCCTGCCCCTCTTACCGAAATTGGGTCATTCTGGCCTGCAGCCTAAGCAGCTATGCAAGGCCTTAAATGCCACTATACCAGTGGTATATAGGCATTTAAAAAAAAAGCGCAGGCTCAGGGGTGATCTGATGGCCACCTATAAGTTTATCAGGGGTGACCACCAGGATCTGGGGGAATGTCTGTTCACCAGAGCGCCCCAAGGGATGGCGAGGTCGAATGGTCATAAACTACTACAAGACCATTTTAGGCTGGACATAAGGAAGAATTTCTTTACTGTCCGAGCCCCCAGGGTCTGGAATAGCCTGCCATCGGAGGTGGTTCAAGCACCTACATTGAACACCTTCAAGAGCAAATTCAATGCTTATCTTGCTGGGATCCTATGACCCCAGCTGACTTCCTGCCCTTTGGGTGGGGGGCTGGACTCGATGATCTTCCAGCCCTAATGTCTATGAAATCTATGAAATGCTTGTAGTATGGGGAACAAACAGGAGGAACTTGTCCTCAGTATAGCCAGTTCAGACCCAGGCATAATAGGGCTTACAGAAACATGGTGGGATTCATCCCACGCCTGGGCAGTTAGCATTAGGGGCTATAGGATTTACAGGCGGGATAGAGAAGGAAGGAAAGGTGGGGGTGGGGTGCTCTATGTTAAGGAGCAATACACATCCTCTGCCAGCAAAATGGGGTCAGAGGAGGGGCAGGCTGAAGTGTTCTGGGTCGAGATACAAGGGGGTCATGGGGAGAGGGATTCTACTACAGAGCCCCCAACCAAGGGGAGGAGCTGGACAGGGAATTTTCAGGTGAGCTTGCAGAGGCACTTAAGGCAAGGGATGTAGTTGTCATGGGTGATTTAAATTACCTGGACATCTGCTGGGAGGAACAGTCAGCCAGGTCAGACCGTTCCAGGAGGTTCCTGGCTGAGATACAGGACCTCCACTTAATTCAGGAGGTTCACAGTCCCACCAGAGGAAATGCCCTGTTGGACCTGCTCCTGGCCACAGGCAATGACCTGGTAAGGGGCCTCCAGGTCCTGGACCACCTGGGTGATAGCGATCATCGCTTGCTGGAATTCACCATCCAGCGCAGGGTGTCAAGGGTCTGCAGCAAGGCGGTAGCCCTAGACTTCACGAGGGCTATTTTCAACGAGTTGAGGAGATTAGTGGGAGAGGCACTGGGGTTCTCGAGAGCAGGGTAACTCAGTGCCCAAGAAGAGTGGTCGTTCCTTAAGGAGATGATACTCAGGGCCCAAGGGGTGACCATTCCAACAAGAAGCAATGGTGGCAAGAGTGCCCAAAAGCCCCCCTGGCTCACCAAGGGCGTCCGGGAATGCCTGATTGCCAAAAAGGCGGTGTACAACTGGTGGAAGGGGGTGCTCTCTCCAAAGAGGAGTATACCTCCTCTGCTTGGGCCTGTTGGGGGCCTGTCAGGAAAGCTAAGGCAGACATAGAGCTAGGACTAGCGTCCAAGATCAAAGATAATAAAAAGTCCTTTTTCAAATATATAGGGAGGATGAAGAAGGCACCAGGAAATGTGGGGCCCCTGCAAGATATGCTGGGCAATCTGGTGGTTGTGCCAGAGGAGAAAGAGACCTCTAACCAATTCTTCACCTCTGTTTTCTTGTGCAGGCACTGGGACTTCCCCACCGTGATGCAAGATGGACTCGAGGGGAATGCCTCCAGACCTCAAGTTGGGGAGGACCGGGTTAGAGAGCTTCTGGAGGGGCTGGACAAGTTCAAATCAGTGGGTCCAGATTAGGGCTGTGCAGAGCAGGTAATATTCAATTTGACAGCCACGGTGAATATTAAACCAGGTCCTGCTTCAATTTGCCGTCCACTTCGAGTCGAAGTGGGTCCGCTTTGACTCGAGGTTGAAGCTCAGTCGAATATTAGAGCTGCTTCGACTTCCCCATAGGCTATAATGGGGAAGGTCAAAGCAGGCTATAATTTTGGCATTTCTTGTCTGATCTTGATGAAACTTGCAGGATGGTAGCTCCTGAGGAGCCTACAAAGGCTGCCAACTTTCAACAAGATAGGTTCATGGGCTTTGGAGAAACAGTACCACAAATACCTGAGAGAAAACCTCTTGTGACTTCTGTGTGAAAAGCCACAGGGAGCTCAAAACTGCAGGCTTGCTTGCCCCTGAGGAGCCCACAAAGCCTGCCAACTTTCATGGTGATAGCTGCAGGGGTTTGGGGGAAACTGCACCTTAGGCTGCTGACAGACAAAACTCGTGATCCAGATGGAGCGAGGAGGGCGGCATTCACTCTGTCTGCATCTGGAGCTTGGGGAGCCACAGCAGTGGGAGGTTCACCTTGAGGAACACCAGCTGCTCCACCAAACCAGGATCCAAGCAGGTGCAGTGGGGTGTCACAACATCCACAGCCATGCTGAACACCCTCTCGCTTGCACACTGGTCGGTGGACAGGACAGGTGTTCCCGGGCAACTGTGGCCAGATCCGGCCACATCGGGCTGTGGGATGCCCAATAGATCAAGGGGTCACAGTCCAGGGGCTCCACAGGCTCAGCAAGATAGGCAGACACCATGGTGTGAGGGCTGTCTGCCTGAACCTGGGGTATGGTGGGTCTGGTTCCCCTAATGTTTGCCATGCCCTTAGCCCATGTTGGCAGCACCTGTGGTGGAGGGGAAGACTGGCTCGTGGATGGTGGGCTGGGTTCAGGCAGTGGATCCCCCTGTTCCACTTCCCCCCGCATCCACCGTTCTGCCTCCGTCACTTTCTTAATAAGTACCTCCCTCCAGTGACTCAGTGTCTCGCTGCTACATATAGTGCCCTTCACCCTTGGGTCACAGATGGTGGCCAGCATATGCACTGTGTTGGGCCCCAAGGGTTCAAGCCTTTTCCTAAGGCCCTCCTTCAGCTGCCTCACCAGTGCCTGCACATCTGGTGAAAGCGGCCTGCCCCAGCAAGGAACATTGGCCCCCAGGAATCTCTCCATTTGGCTGCGGAGCTCCTTCACTATGGGGACTGCCTGGCTGAGGAAGGCATCAGCAGCACCAAGGGTTTCAGTGCCTCGAGGAAGGGCTTGAGGACCAGCAAGATCTGGGAGATGGCATCCCACTCAGCTTTGATCAGGGGGCCGCTGATCCCAATCTCCCCAAGCAAGGCCAGCTCATGGATGGCCTTCTGTTGCTCCACCAGCCTGTCGAGCATCAGGTATGTGGAGTGCCACCGAGTCTCCACAGCCTGGACGATTCTGTGCTGCAGGACATTTAGCTCTGCTTGTTTGTCCCACAGCATCTTGCCTCCCTTGATGCTCCGGTGGAAGTAGCCTGCCACCTTCCTGCATCTGGAAACGAGCCTGCTGGTGTTGCTGGAGCCATCACCGGCAGCCCTGTCCCCCTCCAAAGCATCCCTCACAATCAAATGTAAATTGTGTGCCACACAGCAAATATCAGCAAAGTTGGCATCACGGACTGCCTGGACCATATCGGCCCCATTGTTGGTGACCATGAAGCCGTGGGTGAGCTCAGTCTGCCCAGCGCCCAGCCACCCCTGCACCATGCGGTTCATGGCCTCCCTTATCTCTGCTGCTGTGTGGGACTCATCCGTCACCTTGGCATGAAGGAGAGCCCACCGACAGCCTGACTGGCCACACCAGTGCCCTGTGAGGGAGAGGTACTCATGATCTCCACTCTGGCTGCTCCAGACGTCCAAGGTGAAGTGTACGGTCACCTGTGGACCTCCCTTGTGCAGCTCCTCCCTCAAGTGCTCCATGTATAGGGAGGGCACCACCATCCTGCTGAAGGTGGTGTGTGTGGGCACCCGGTAGGATGGAGCCAGCAGTACCAGGAGCCACCTGAACCCTGGCTGCTCAACAAAGGTGAAGGGCTAGCCATTCAGAGCAAGCATCTCCCCAGTGGTCTGGGTGACCTTGCTCGCATGTGTAACTGGTCCCTTTTGCCCCCAGTGTTCCAGGGTGCCCTGCCTCTGCTGTGGGGAGATGGGGGCTGTGGAACAAGTGGGGGCTGTTCCTGTGTCAAAAGGGTGGTACCTGTGGAGATGATTCAGCATCCCCGAGGTGGTCATGCACTTTGTTCCCTTGCCCCAGCTGATTTTGGCTTGGCAGGGCATGCAGATAGCAAATGCGGGACCATCCGCCAGCTCATAATGATCCCAGACCATACTAGTACTAGGCCTTTCCCTCTGGCGTGTGGGTGCATTTGTGGATGCTGCTGAACTCTCCCCCTCTTCAGCAGTCAGAGGCACAGCAAGAGAAAGAGTGGACTCAGCTGAGCCGCTTGCCTTCACCTTTTGAAGTGCCTTCTGGGGAAGATCCTGTGGCTTGAAAGAAAAAACCCTGAGGGGTGTCAAGCACAAACTCAACTGATTCCCCCTCCTTCCCCAGAACTTCCCTTGCCAGGGCACTGAGATCCAGATCCAGCACCAGCTCTTCTTCTGGCACTGTAAGGCTCAGCACAGGGGTGGAGTGTGCTGCTGTGCTGGTTGCAGTTATGGTGGGAGAGGTTGTGGCTGCTGTGTCTGGATATGAGAGTCTCAGGCACAGGCAGTGGCTTTGGTGGCACTGCTGCTCCCCTATCTACTGCTTGTAGCAGCCTCATCCCTTGTAGCCGGAGGAAAGAGGCTGCGACTGAGTTTGGTGGGGGGAGAAACTGCAGCTCTCCAACTTGCATCCCCCCTTGTTCCCCTTCATGCAGGCTGGCCAGTGTGGCCACCTGCCTTTCCACCCCGCTTCATAATGTGTTCCTTCGTATGTAAACTGGAACCTCTAAGTGTGCTGTACGCCGTGGATTAGATTTCTGGATGTTATGTAAATGTGTTTCTGTGTGTAGATAATATATTGAGAAGCATTGGTGTGGTGGAAAGAATGAATGATGTATAAAAAAAATCTATATAAACTAAATTCCTATATATAGAATAGATCCTAGGCTACTACTAACCCTAACCAATATAAGCATAAACTAATATGAAAAGTAGTTATAAAATAAAAGCACCAAGTTCTCAGAAATCCCTGTTGCTAGCATTGCAAGCAAGGAATCTGTTGATGATCAGGGCTTCCAGCCGTTGTGGTCTGATGCACAGGTGCTGGAGAACACCAGCAGCTCAGAAACTGACCCCAAGGCAGAAAGCAGGGAGCTGAAAAACTGCTGCCTTTTATGCATTTTCTCTGGCCCTCTCCCAGAGCACTGGGATTGGAAGGGACCTCAGCGAACACTGACAGGTCACTGGCCAGCCACACATGTCAGTCATGAAAGCACTCTTTCCCCCTCTCCCCCTCCCTCCCCTTACTTTCCCTTTTTTTTCCCCCCACAGGGAATCCAGTATAGGCAAGTCGAATATTCGATGCTTGTCGAATATTCGACCCGCGCTGTTAATATTCAACTTGTGCTGTTAATATTCAACTTTCTGGTATTCAATTCGACAGCTATTCGACCAGCTGCTATTCAACTCGACTTTCACTTTTCAAGGTCAAATATGTTGAATATTTGTCAAATCGAATATTAAGTCGAAGCTTTGCACAGCCCTAGTCCAGATGCTCTCCACCCCAGGGTGTTGAGGGAGCTAGCAGGGGTTATTGCAGGGCCCTTGGCACAGCTTTATGAGCGCTTGTGGTGCTCGGGCCAGGTGCCAGATGATTGGATGATAGCCAACGTGGTCCCCATCTTTAAAAATGGGAGGAGGGAGGACCCGGGCAACTATAGGCCCATCAGTCTTACCTCAATTCAAGGGAAACTTTTTGAGAAGATCATCAAGGAGCACATCTGCGATGGGCCAGCTTCAGGGATGATGCTCAAGGTCAACCAGCACAGTTTCATTAGGGGCAGGTCATGTCAGACCAACCTGATTGCCTTTTATGATCAAGTCACAAAAGCACTGGATGCAGGTGTCGCCATGGACATAGTCTTGGCTGCAAAAAACTAGGCTGCTGTGGCATTGATGCCTACACAGTCAGATGGATTGCAGATTGGCTGAAGGGTCGCACTCAGAGGGTGGTGGTAGATGGGTCATATTCAACCTGGGGGGAAGTGGGCAGCGGAGTCCCCCAGGGCTCGGTCCTCGGGCCTGCGCTGTTCAATTTCATAGATTTCATAGATTTCATAGACATTAGGGCTGGAAGGGACCTTGGGAGATCATCGAGTCCAGCCCCCTGCCCAAAGGGCAGGAAGTCAGCTGGGGTAATAAGATCCCAGCAAGATAAGCATTGAATTTGCTCTTGAAGGTTTTCAGTGTAGGTGCTTGAACCACCTCCGCTGGCAGACTGTTCCAGACCTTGGGGGCTTGGACAGTAAAGAAATTCTTTCTTATGTCCAGCCTGAAACGGTCTTGCAGGAGTTTGTGACCGTTCGACCTTGTCATCCCTTGGGGCGCTATGGTGAACAGACGTTCCCCCAGATCCTGGTGGTCACCCTTGATAAACTTATAGGTGGCCATCAGATCACCCCTGAGCCTACGCTTTTCCAGGCTAAAGAGTCCCATGGCTCTCAGCCTGTCATCGTAAGATCTGTTTTTCTGACCTCTGATCATGCGCGTGGCTCTCCTCTGGACTCTCTCAAGCTTCTCCACATCCTTTTTGAATTGTGGAGCCCAAAACTGGACACAGTACTCCAGCTGCGGCCTCACCAAGGCCGAGTACAAGGGGAGAATGACGTCCCGGGATTTGCTTGAGAAGCATCTATGGATGCACGCCAGCATTTTGGTCGCTTTACTATTCGCAGCATGGCATTGTAGGCTTTTCTTTATCAGTGATTTGGATGACGGGGTGAAAAGCAACTTGTTTAAATTTGCTGATGATGCCAAAATTTGGGGTGAGGTGAGCACACTAGTAGGGAGCAAAAGACTTCAGCAAGACCTGGATAGGTTACAGGGGTGGGCTAACAAAAACAGGATGCGTTTCAATACTGACAAATACAGGGTGCTGCACTTGGGCAGTAGTAACAAGCAGCACACGTATAAGATGGGAAACTCCCTTCCTGAGAGCACGGAGACAGAAAGGGATCTTGGAGTCATTATTGACTCCAAGATGAACATGGGTCGACAATGCGAGGTCACGGTTGGCAGGGCTAACCAGACCTTGTCGTGCATCCACAGGTGCATCTCAAGCAGGTCCAAGGAGGTGATCCTCCCCCTCTACGTGACACTGGTCAGGCCACAGCTGGAGTACTGTGTCCAGTTCTGTGTGCCTCACTTCAGGAGGGATATGGACAACATTAAGAGGATCCAGGGGAGGGCCACCCGCATGATCCGGGGACAACAGGGCAGGGACCGCATCCAGGCAGACCTGGATAAGTTAGAGAAGTGGGGGGATCTGAACAGGAGGCGATTCAACAAGGACAAGTGCAGGGTGCTGCACCTGGGGAGAGGGAACCAGCATTATGGTTATAGGTTAGGGGCTGACCCTCTCGGCAGCACAGAGGCAGAGAGGGATCTTGGAGTCATGATTGACTCCAGGATGAATATGAGTCACCAATGCAATGAAGCAATAGGCAGAGCCAACTGCACCCTGTCATGCATCAACAGGGGCATCACTAACAGGTACAGAGAGACCTTGCTCCCACTCTATGCAGCGCTGGTCAGGCCGCAGCTGGAGTCCTGTGTCCAGTTCTGGGTGCTGCACTTCAAGAAGGATGTGGAGAACCTGGAGAGGGTCCAGAGGAAGGCCACTTGCATGGTTGGGGCCTCCGTGGCCAGCCCTATGAGGAGAAGCTGAGGGACCTGAATCTCTTCAGTCTCTGCAAGAGGAGACTGAGGGGGGATCTTGTGGCTGCCTACAACCTTATCAGGGGCCAGCAGCAGAGACTCGGGGAAAGTCTGTTCACCAGGGCCCCCTTGGAGTCATCAGGAACAATGGCCACAAGCTGAGGGAGGATAGGTTTAGGTTAGATATTAGGAAGAACTACTTCACTGTAAGGGTGGCCAGAACCTGGAATAGGCTTCTCAGAGAGGTGGTGCTCTCACCTTCCCTGGAAATCTTCAAGAGGAGACTGGATAGGCACCTGGCTGGGGTCTTATGACCCCTGCCACCCCCAGTGCTCATTCCTGCCCATGGCAGGGGGTCAGACTAGATGATCTGTCTAGGTCCCTTCTGACTCATTGATTCTATGATTCTCTGACCCTACAATGAGAGACTGCAGGACCTGAACCTGTTCAGCCTTCACAAGAGAAGGCTGAGGGGGGACCTGGTGACCATCTATAAACTCACTAGGGGGGACCAGAAGGGTTTGGGAGAGACCTTGTTTCCCCTAGTGCCCTCTGGCATAACAAGGAATAACAGCCACAAGTTGTTAGAGAGTAGGTTTAGATTAGACATCTGTAAGAACTACTTCACAGTCAGGGCAGCTAGGATCTGGAACCAACTTCCAAGGGAAGTGGTGCTGGCTCCTACCCTGGGGGTCTTTAAGAGAAGGCTGGATGCCTACCTGGCTGGAGTCATTTGAGACCAGTTTTTCTCCTGCCCAGGCAGGCAGTCGGACTTGAAGATCTACAAGGTCCCTCCCGACCCGGCTTCTATGGTTCTATGAAGGTTGCTGACCACCGCTCTAGAACCAAACAGCTGTGGTTTTAGGGATTCAAAGTTCAAATTTCTGGGGGATGTGAGAAAGGAGATAGTGCTTGGTGGCATGGGGATTTTCTGTCTTTTTGTTGTTGTTGATGATGAATCCAAAATATTTCACTCTTGATTTTGACTAATTTCCAGTGAGACACCAGCAAAAGTTAAACAGGACTCTGTGGTTTCCTGTCAGCTCACCTTAGGAGGCTGTTTCCTGGCTTTGTGGCTCTAGTGATGACCTGTCACATGGATTGTCTCAACACTGGGGGACCGAGACTGGCTGGCTCCATAAAGTAAATTCAGGGCTCTGAAACACCCAACTTGATACAACACTCATATAGCCCTAAGCCCCTAGCCTAACTGAGGGAGGATTAATGCCTGATTCCCACTTCAGCCAAGCAGATGCAGGAAATCCATAGGAACTGTAGAGTAGTAGTAGTTTGGGTCACCTGCCCATTGTAGCCCTTTACACAAACTAAGCCCAACAGCCTGCTGTCACTCTGCCAGGAAAGAAGTCTCTGCATGACTTCTTTAAAGGTGTTGGTGAGCCTGTATGTAAGTCAGATGTGATTTTTATTGGGTTCTAGGTGGAAAATTTCAACTGATAATCAAAAGAGTTTTGGGCGGAGGGGAGGGAGGTAGAGAAGAGAGAGAATTTTACAATTTAGTGGTCAGGTCAGTCTCCTGAGGAGTAGACAAGTAGGTCCTACTCCCTCCTCCAGTGAATATACATGTATTCATTAGAGCATGGACTGGAAACCACCCAGCCACCTTCCTGGCTGAGTACTCTAACCATGAGATATTAGAGTCGTGATCACAAAGGGCATGTGTAGACAAAATGGGGGCCCTAAATTGAAGCAGTGGGTTTCAAAAAACACTGCTTCAATTTAGGGCTGACTAAACCCCCATGTTGTGCACACCCCCTGCTGACTTACCTGCCTTGCCAGCAGGGAGGAGAGGGCAAGCTGCCAACAGGTGGAGCAGCTCCCAGCTCTTCTTAAACAGCTTTTCCAAGGAAGGACATTACCAGCTACCTGTTGATTAGTTCCAAAAAGCCTGTCTGCCTTTGTTGCCTCCCACAGCATGGACCATAGCCAGCATGTGGGGGGTGGGGGGAATAATCCCTGCTTAGCAGAGTCTTCACAATTTCACAATGCACTTTCTGTGGCACAACTTTGGATTGAAGGAAAGTAAGGCTGGAAAGGACCTCATGCGGTCATCTCAGGATCAAGGCAGGAGCATCCCTGACTAAACCATGCCAGGCAACTTGATTATTTGAATGGTCACATGAATCAATAGAAAGGGGGAGTGAATGTAGCAGACACCAATTTAAATTAAAGCAAATATTTACAATGATTTTCTCCATATTTGTGCTGCCCTGAGGCTCTGTGATTATAAAACGGTTTTAACATGCTAGAAACAAGCTGTGTTATATAGTAAGTATGAGACAGGAAATAGCAAGCTTCAGAACACTGATTTTATGGGATAATCACTAGACCTAGTTGTTCATTAATTCTGCGGAACCAGTAGCTTCAGAAATATGGTAGACTGATCATTCATATTTGGGTGGTTGCAGTTTGCTTAATTCTCAGGGGATTACTGAATGAAGGATGAATTAAACGGTTGTCTGCTGCACTTTTTGCTTCAAAGAGCATCACTACTCCTTTCAGCTGGAGCTCATCAGTGGTTTCATGCAGATGAACAGAGAAGTGAAGGCTCTTGAACTAAAAGTTGCAGCAAACAGCTGGAGCACCTCATTGGTGCTGCCCAGCTGTTTGGTGCAGCTGCATATGCCCTCAATTGCTTCATAAATCTTCATCCTTCATAGGAGACTAAGGAACCTAACCCTGAGAAGGACCTGGCTTCTACTCTGCCTAGGAAAGGTCCAGCATGTGCATGTGTGTATGTGTGCGTCTGGGCATGCATATGTTTGCATGTTATCCCATGCTAATCCATGAAATGAGGGACTTGATAAGGATCCATTGAAATCACCAGGAGTTTTCCATTGACTGGAAAAGGAGCAGAGTCTACTCTATGACTAGGAGCACTAATCATTAATGATATCTCTATCTGCAGCTGAGTGTTGACACAGATGTTGAGCTAATCACTCCCAGCATAAAGCAGTCCCCATAATGTCAAAGATTAACCTGAACTGGCATTCATAACTTTCTTCTGTGAGTTTAGCTTGATTATGGATGATGTTTTGTTATAGTGTATCCATGCAACCTCATAGATGATGTAAAACCCAAGAAAAACAGACACCATGCCAAAACTAAATTATATGTGCATCAAAAAGAATGTGAATTTGATTCTCATTCAGGTACCATTAAGCATTCTCAGCCCATTGTTATTAATGCCTTCAGGAACAGAAGAAAAAAAAACAACTTTGACATTCATATCAATTTAAAGCTACCATGAATGCCAGCATTCATTCAACACCAATAACCCACTGGTTATATTATCTTTATCTCAACACTTGGCATTTACAATGCTGTGATAAATAAGCTGTACCATACCACTCGAGTCAAGAATCCCTTAGATATTTGAAACCCAAGAAACTGTCCATTTTCCATTAGACAATTCCCTTTTGCAGACTGGGCATGCAGATCTGTCAATTGAACATAACTGCTTTGCTTTGAAAAGCTGAAGAAAACTGACTAGGCTAAAATGCACATGCCAGATGCTGTTGTTCTTTCTCAGGCAAAACTCTCTTTCACTGCAGTGGGAGTTTTGTCTCATAACCACAAGAGATTTTGATTCTGAAGCATTTTAAACCCACGCTCTGCTATTTCCATGTCTGTAAAGTACTGTGTACACTATTGGCATTGTGTAAATAATAAGCAAATGAACGTATTAATACAGAGAGAATATCAGAAGAGTAAAACTAGGAAAATAGCTCTGAAAATACAAACAATTGCTTTGATTATTTATGTAATTTTACTCCCATAAAAACTAACTTTCCAAAGAAAGTCACCATGAGCAAAATTTATACTTATATTATGTCCAACATACACATGATACTTAATATGCAATGATTCATATTGCATCAGAGTACCATGAATGTGTGGATGAGGAACTGGAGTATTTGAACAGCATATATGAATCTACCACTGATTTCTTATGTGGTCCTGGACATGTCATCTCACTTTATCTTGCCTTTTTGTTTCCACTCCAGTGTTTTGTCTGTAATCTTTCTGCATTTGGGACTCTAAGCACATGTGCAGCACCTAACACAGCGGAGTCTCAAACTCATCTGGGATCTCGTGTTTCTCTCTTAATACATAGAAATTATCACCATTTAAGGTAACTCTTTGCCTATCAATAATCTAAATCCAAATCTGTTTATTAATAAACAATTTACTAGTCCAGTCAGCCTGTCTCTCAACCAAGAAGTTTTTGTAGGATTTTACACAGATTTATAAATGATGTATTTAGTAGCTAAATTTAACTCATTTTAAGTAACCACAGAAGGCAACAGGAACAAAAAAAGTCAGTGTTTGGGTTAGATTTCCAATGTATGAGTCCTGGATCAGGTGTAAACAGCTGTCAGTTCAAAACCTCGAAAAGCCCTTGGAGCAACCAGAGCCTTA
Source organism: Crocodylus siamensis (assembly GCF_052110815.1). Lineage (NCBI taxonomy): Eukaryota > Metazoa > Chordata > Crocodylia > Crocodylidae > Crocodylus > Crocodylus siamensis. The sequence goes on along the minus strand of NC_143397.1, from coordinate 127,548,182 downwards.
AATGTTTTATACTTTTTCTTTTTCTCTGGCTTAAGTCATAGTATGGATTATTTGATAATTTCCAAAATAGCCTTTGCCAAGAGGCATAGGTGCAAGTTTGTGATTATTACTTTGAATGCAACTGTGACCCTTCAAAAGACCTCTGACCTTTCCAGGAAACAAACCCCTTTCTACAGCTAGATTCTTGAAAAATTCCTTTTGTTTCATTTATAAAGTAGTACTCATGAGCATTGCTACATTATTGATATACACATCACTCACATTTTGCTGGTGATAAAGTTCACATCCCAAGATATTTCTCCAAGAAAGAAAAGGAAGAAAATTGTTCTTACTGTTTAAAATGTGATACAGGTTTTCTTTTAACAACAAGAGCACATTGTTGGTTCATGTTCACCTTAGGATCCACTGTAACCCTCAGGTCCTTTTCTGCAGTTTTGTAGCCTAGCCAGTCATTCCCCATTGGTATTCTTGCATGTGATGGTTCTGTCCTACATTCAGGACTTTGCAGTTGTCCTTATTTAATTTCATTCAATTAATTTTATGCCATTTTTCCAGTTCATCAAAGTTTGAATGCAGTCTGACCTTTGGAATATTCCAAAAGCTGCCTGTTGCATAGAGGCTTTTTGGTTTAAAGGTAAGAACCCTGCTTTATGGTGACTGCCACAGCAAGATCGAATATGCCCAGGCATAAAAGAATGTGAAGTGTTCCTTACTACTGTTTTCAATTGTTGGAAGGTGTCTCTTTAATGCTTACTGGCTTCCTAGACAGTGTCCACTATTAGTCAAGAGTTCTGTTTGTGAGACACAAAAAGTAATAAATGCTAATACAGCCTATTATGTGCACACATCTGCATGTGCTTAGGACTGATTTTTTTCTGTTTAGCAGCCCAGTGGAAATGAAGGAAGCCCCTTTTTGGGGATATGAAAACATTTAGCCTCAAGGCCTTGACGAGCAAATCTGTGCCTAAAGTACCTGAGAGAATAGAAACTCATAGCTTAAACCTTAGGCTCAACAAAGCTAGGAAGATGGAACAAAGCAGGCTCAATGCCAACTTTATGTTTCCCATAATCCTGGCTGTGGAGTTGATCTTGTCCCCAAAGCAAGTTAGAGCAGCAAGAAGGCGGCTCTTACTTGCATATGCTATAGTGGTCCTATAAAGACCGGAACCAAATCTCGTGCCTCAGGCCTTCAGCCAGTTGCTTGCAAGGATCAGCAGGGATTTTTTTTTCTTCAGGCACAGCTGGATAGATGCACCTTGGCATTTTTTCACCTTCCTCTGACTAATCAGAAATGGACCATTATTGAACGGTATGTGCGCTCCATTCTAGGACTTATCTATTCTGCCTTGGTCTCTTTTGTACTACAAAACAGAGCTGAGCCATAAGGACCCAATATGATCACCTTTTATTGTGGAGTCAAAAATCACAGTTCCCTGGATCAGCCCTTAGTTACACTGCCTCAGCCCTCAGTTGCACTGCTTTGTTCCCCTTTCTCAAAACCCTTTTCAGGTGAATTATTTCTTTTTCTTCCTCTCTTCCCAATTTTTCCTTCCTTTGCTCTCCTACTTTGATTTTATACAAATGACTAAGGTGTCCACTGAAGTTTGTTGACCAACCCTCCAATAAATTGATACCATCCCTGTAAACTCTTTTTCTGGTTTTACTTGGTCATTCTAGGTCTAAACAATGAGAATCAGATGCTTTGGACTATATTATAACTTTAATATTTCCCTTTTAATGTTTTCCCCTTAGTATTCTCCATGGCGTCATAGAATACATTTCCTTGGGCTGGGCTTTCCTCAGTCAGCCCTTTCATTAATGCATGTATATGCATATACGGTGGTATCAAAAGACATAAATAAAACAAAGTGATAGGATAAATGCATTATAAAACTCATATTGTGCTACTGTTATGTTGATATTTGTGATACCAAGTGAGGTGGAATAGGACATGTCAGTTTGAATATCTGGATAATATGGCTGAAGTTTCCTAGATGTCACCAAGCACAATAGTAGTACAACTAAAGAAACTTGCAGATCTAAGCTTTCACCTCAGTTTGTGGGATGCATTGACAAGGTGTACATTGTTTCTGTCTGAACAATTGGACGTACTGTTCTCTGTGTTGCGTGCTACCACCCTGTGTATGTTAGTAGGCATTACAACAATGTTTTTAAATATTACTCTATCAAGTTTTTCTGCATAGGTTCTCTCCATATGGAAAGCAGAAAGCCAGGGCTCACCACTTAGCTGAAGTGCAAGTTTGCAACTGAATCAACAAGTGGGAAAGAAAAGAGAAATAGCTCTGGGCATAGAGGACTGATGACATGGTTCAAAAAACCCAGAGACAGCCTACTGAGACTATCTAGCAGTTTAGAATGTGATTACATTTACAAGGGGATTTTAAACACCTAGATGTCCTGTATGTAGCTAAGTCTAACCTACCAGTAGCTTTTGCAAAATGCTTGTCCAGCTTTAGGATGTGTAAACTCCCTTGGCAACTAAGATTCTGCCACTGGGTATTTGCAGAGCTGCCTACATCCTGGCAGTGCTGGGCATCTCAGCACTTAAGACCCATTTAGACTCATAAAATAGATGTTTCCTTTCCTTTTTCACCTATGAGGCATGCTCCAGTAAGCATACTCAGAGTATGTCTGACCACCTTCCCCTCGATATATGCACCCACCTCCCAACCAAAAGACAAACAGAATAGCCCAATGGTTACAGTATTCAGCTAGGATCTGGGAGCTTCAGGTCCATGTCCTTCCTTTATCTGAGAAGACTGAACACCCATCTCCCAAGGTAATAAAACTGCCAGGCTACAGGCCATTTTGGAGTGGGGGTGAAGCAGTCCCAGTCCAGGACCTTTCTAAATCCTGCTGTTGAAGTTGTTCTACTTGGCCTGTGGAGACTCTTGCATAGAGGCTTCTCCTAAATAATTGTTGGGCCAGAGAAAGGTTTTGAGTAATAGTAACTCAGCACCTCAATGCTTGAGCTCAAGCATACCGAGGCAGGGAGGGATGTACCACCAAATTTTGTTTTGTGTAGTTTGTAGAGCACCATTGTTTGACACTGGCTGTCTGCTCAGTAGATTTAGTAGCCTCAATTCAGTAGCATCTCTGGGAAGAAGGGTTGAGGGAAGTCCTTGAGGCAGGTCCTGGATGCTACAGAGACAGAGCAGGAGAGAACTCCATTGGTCAATAATATGGTATTTGAATAGAATGCAATTAATATGGCCTAGGACACAGACTACATGATGAAGAGAAAACAAAATAAAGATTAGTCACTGTCCATTCCATGTAGTGAATGAGACAGGGATGCTGTGCAGAAAATGGCATGGGATTACGCCATTACAGACTGCCTCAAAATGCCTAAGCAACCTTTATTGTAACATCCTGATGTGACTTCACAGCCTCCCCATCCCTCTCACATACTCATGTGCATGGAAGACTATATGTAGTGCGAGCAGCACTCTTGGTGCTGCTTGACATTTCTTGTGGTGAAAACCATTTCTGGTGCAGGAAGCAGAACTTGAATGTTCACTTTTCAGGCTGCAGTGCTTTTTGCTGACTGTCTTTCTCAGCCTGACTCTGAATAGTGCCCAGAGGGAGATGATGTGAGTAGCGTAAGTTAGGGATGCCCCTGTGCATCACTAACTAGCACCAGAGCCAGGAGGCTTTGAATCAGGGGCTTGCAACGAGCTCTCTCCTGCCATCCGTGCCTAACTATGTGGAGTGCTAAACACGCAGATAGTGGGAACTCCTAGTGCTGAGCAGGGGGAACATACCCCACAGGATCATGCTGTAGAGGCCAGCATTTCCAACCTGGATGTCCAGAGTGAGATATCCTGGGTCACATTTATGCCTCTCTGTTAAAGAGAGTGGTCTGATTTCCAGGGTAACTGAGCACCCACAAGTCGCACTGATTGGGCTGAAAGACTCTGTCTAATAATTGTCATTATGATCAGTGTCAGTGTCATTCTATCTGGGGTTGACAAGAACTAAACCTCGTACCTTAGAATGAGAAAAAATTTTCCTTTTGCCTTTACACAACAACAGAGAGCTGCAGCAGGATACAGGTAACCCTTTTTATTAAATATTCACTGCAGGCAAGGCTAAGTAACATACAGGCACTGGTTTCTAAGGAAGCCAGCAAACTACAGATGATGTTAAGAACCTGAAATGATAAAGGGAATAAGGAAAAAGGACACATATGAACCACTCCATACAAATGCCATGTCATGGGTTATTTACATTGGGTCGCTTCTGACAATATAAAGATGATACTTATTTCATAAGTCAGGGAAACACAGCATAGAACCATTTGTTTTTATTATTATTTTGTTGTTATTTTCCCTTTTCTACAAGTCTTGGGCTTCAGGCATCCAAACTGTCCAGCATCTTGCCTGTTGTCTACACAATAATAGATCATCTTTTCCATCTCTAATCTGTCCCATATGCTGGCATGCAGTGTTCTCAGGGAAGGAGCCACTTGATTTCCATGCTGATGCTATGGTCAACAAATGAAATATAGAACCATGTATGTACACACAAGCTTCATCTGCAGGGACCTAACAAGCACCCACATTTGATAGCTTGTGAGACAAGCGTGAGAGGGTTCTTTGTACATGGCCTAATGGAATACAGGGAATTTAATGAGAACTGTCACAAGGAGACAGCCAATATGTTAGACTGAGTGCCATGAAGCTTCAGTCCTGTTTATTTATGCCCATCAAAAGTCCCTTACAAAGTTTGGATGAAAGAGCCTGACCTCTGGTGGCTATAAATAACTTGATCCTGCAAGATCTTGTGCATGTATGCATGGTAATGAAGTATCCCACAGGAATTGAGGTTATTCGGTGAATCTGGCAAGAGTGAGCTGCAAATACTCCCAGGGCACATTGTACAAGAGTAGACATATTGACTGCTGAGGTAATTTAGTGAGAGACAAGGGCTTTTTGGGGTGATATCTTTTATTGGACCAACTGCATGTGTAGAATAAAGTTAAAGTTTTCAAAGGCAAGACATTCTTCATCAGGTAATGTAGTGAAATTCCCGTTCCAACATTCAGAAAGTTTCCCTCAGCACTGCCAAATAGAAGAAGCTTTGGGAACCAAGGGCTTCTGAACACAGTCTCTATGAAGAATGTGTGACTGAGAACACTTTATTCCGTGTCTTCAATTTTAGGGCCATGCCAGCCTTTCCACTTTTCTCTTGTTTATCCCATTTTGATATGATGAGCATTTTCCTTTCATTTTAATCACATTAATGTTAAGTTTGATTTTCTTTTCTTTCTCTGGATTCTCAAGACATTGCTTTGGAACCATTTATATCCAACTGTAATCATCCACCTATGTGATCTCTTTCATAAGCTAGTTTTGTCACATTATGGGTTTCATAGCTGCTGGAAGGCAGTGGGTACCAACAAGGCTGACGTTTGGCAGTTTAATTGCATTCAAGACTAAGCACTTCCTTATCCAGGGTTTGGTTTGGTCCTCTGGTGGGGTATACAGACACATTTCTAGTGGTCCCATACATCACCATAGCTTTTAAATGTTTATTCTAGAAAAATATATTTTTGCTATTACGTCTGCAGGGAAAGCTTATATGACAACTACAAGGGTGGCTCACTGGATCTTCAAACAAACAGAAAAAATAATTCTACAATAGCACGGATGCTTTAATTGACAAAGCAAGTCAATGTGCAATTAACGAGCCTGGTCTACACTAGCAAAGGCACGTCTGCAGCAAAGACAGTTGCTGAAATGTTGCTGAATGCGGTTTGCCTCTGGCTATCCCTGCAATTAACCTTGGTTTAGTATTGCTAAGCGTTCAGTGATCATGGATAAAAAAGCCATATAATTGAGAACGGATTAAAAATAAAATAAATGTGGGGATATTTAAGTGGTTTCTGAGTGATCAAGATTCACTCATATCACATTCTCAAGCTTTTCTTGCCAAAAAAAAAAGCCTTTATTAATTAAAAGCTGAAAATTCTCATGCAAGCTTATTTTGGGGCCTTTCATGCTTAGCACCAACTCAAAACCAGTGTTGGATGAAAACTGTTACCTATAGCCGATTTTGCTAGTGTAGCAACAAGGCCTAGGCTCGCTTCATTTTGTCTGAGGTTCAGATCAAATCCCTCTTTTCCCCTAGGCTACCCATCAGCTCTGGTAGTTGTGGCTGGGCTCACTGACTCTCCTGAAGCAGGCTGTAATCCTTTCCTTCCTTCCCTAGCTTGGAAAGGGGCCAGAAATGCAGCCTCTTCTCGAGAGGGAGAATTTTGTCTCCTTGTATGAGGCCTGTCTGCCTGTGCTTCTTCCACCCTTGTCAAGGGCAGTGTTTACCCTTCAGGGGACCCATTCCAGAGTTCAGTGTCTGGCTCCTCCTCCTAAGGACAGGACCAGGCCTGAATGGCCATGAAGTTGACACCTTCTAATCAAGAGTTTGAGGACTGCTAATGTAGGAGAAGTGCCTAGTCAGTTCTGGTTCCTGCAACTACATGGTTTACAATGCCCCAGCTATGCCCCTGGCACTCTCAGCAGCTAAGCTAGCTGTTTCTTCTTTTCACAAAGGCTGCTCACCCCTCCTTCTCTCTCTGGGGCTTTTGATCCTTGAGCTAGAAAGACCTGGGGTAGGGCCAGCCACTGTTCTGAGACTCGCTCCCAATCGTCTGCTCTCTTTTCTCTTCCTTCTCCTCATGAGCTCCATGTGCTTTTTCCACAAAAGGCTGGGGGAGGCCTGCCATCTTATGCCATCTTACCATGTCACCAAGTAGTGCCCAAAAGAAAGACAGAAATAAAGCATATTTTTTATGAAGCTGAAATGAAAGCCCTTAAAACATGAGTGATTAAACATGAGTAAATTACACACCCATCAACAAGTGGATCAACTTGCTGCTTGTTATAGATCAGACCTAGCACCCAGATGGATCCAGAGTGGGTGCAGCGATGCAGTCACGCACCCTTTTGAACTGCACTGCAAGAGCACCAGCCAGAGACTTTTTTAAAGTTCCCAAACCAGGTAAGAATCCCACTCTTTTCCTCCATGCTCAGCGTCATGTCCCCTGCCCTTCCCTTCCCCACCCCCAACAACTTGCTAGTGCTGCTGTTGTTCCCAGCTGCCTCAAGGGTAGGATAAGCTAAAGTACTGCTCCTGTCCTGCTCCAGCTGGGCTGTGCAGGGAGCCAGGCTCAGGCAAAGAGAGTAGCAGTGGGCAGGTTCCCTCTCCCTGCCCAAAACCCCTGATTGTTCCCCCCAAGCCTGGAAGGAGGCATGGAGACCTGGTCACTGCTGCTGCTGTGTCCAGATGAGCCCAGATCCCCATGCAGCCCTGCTCCACAGCCTCAGCTGAAGCAGGACAGGAAAGGCTCTGGGGCTCCCTCTGTCCCCAGGGAAGCTGAGGACAGCAGCATTGCTGGGTGGAAGGGGGAAATGGGGGGAATGGGAGGAGAAGGGATGTGCTGCTGAGCCTGGAGGGGAAGTGAGAAGTGCCGAGAGGAAGGGGGAAAGTCTTATTTGGTTCAGGAACTTTTAAAATGTCCCTGTTTGCTGCTCCTGCAGTATGCTCCTGAACCAGGTTGGGGAGGGGGCTGGGAGCCAGGATGAAACTAATGTAGTACCAGTTGCTGCTTCTGTGACCCCTTTTACAAAAATCCTGGATCTGCCCATGCCTGGCACAGCTTTCATAGTTTCATAGTTGTTAGGGTCGGAAGGGACCTGAACCCCCTGCCATGGCAGGAAAGAGTACTGGGGTCAAATGACCCTGGCTAGGTCAGTCTCCTTTTGAAGACCCCCAGGGTAGGAGCCAGCACCACTTTCTTTGGAAGTTGGTTCCAGATCCTAGCCGACCTGACAGTGAAGCAGCACCTCCTAATGTCTAGCCTGAACCTACTGTCAATCAACTTGTGGCCGTTATTCCTAGTTACTCCTGGTAGTGCTTGGAGGTACAGGGACTCTCCTGTCCCTTGCAGATCCCCCTGGTAAGTTTATAGATCGCCACCAGATCCCTCTCAGCCTTTTCTTGTGGAGGCTGAACAGGTTCAGGTCTCATAGTCTCTCTTCGTAGGGCCTGTCCTGCTGGCCCCTGACCATGGGAGTGGCCCTCCTTTGGACCCTCTCAATGCTGGCCACATCCCTCCTGAAGTGCGGTGCCTGGAACTGGATCCAGTACTCCAGCTGTGGCCTGATCAATGTTGCACAGAGGGGGAGGATCACCTCCCTGGACCTGCTTGAGATGCATTTGTGGATTCATGACAAGGTGCAGTTAGCCTTACTGACCACGTCTCCATATTGGCAACCCATGTTCATCTTGGAATCAATAGTGACTCCAAGATCCTTTTCTGTCCCTGTGCTGATGAGAAGGGAGTTCCCCAGCCTGTAGGTATGGTGCTGGTTCTTCCTCCCTAGATGTAGTACCTTGCACTTGTCAGTGCATCGTATTCTCATCAGCCCACCCCTGTAACCTGTCCAGATCTAGTTATAACCTATCCCACCCTTCTAGCATGCCCAACTCTCCCCACATCTTAGTATCATCTGCAAATTTGAACAAGGTGCTTTTCACCCCTTTGTCCAAGTTGCTGATGAAGATGTTGAACAGTGCGGGTCTGAGAACCAAGCCCTGGGGGACCCCACTGCCCACATCCCTCCAGGTCAAAAATGACCTGTCCACCACCACTCTGGGTGCGGCCCTCTAGCCAATTTGTGACCCATCTGACTGTGTAGACATCAATGCCACAGTTGCCTAATTTTTTAATGAGAATGGGGTGAGAGACAGTGTCGAAGGCCTTCCTAAAGTCCAGAAAGACTACGTCCACCGCGACATCTGCGTCTAAGGATTTTGTGACCTGGTCATAGAAGGCCACCAGGTTGGTCTGACAGGACCTGCCCTTAATGAACCCATGTTGGTTAACCCTAATCATGATCTCCCCTGCTGGTCCCTCGTAGATGTGCTCCTGGATAATTTTTTCAAATAGCTTCCCCAGAACTGAGATAAGATTGACTGGCCTTTAGTTTCCTGGGTCCTCCTTCCCTTTTTTGAAAATGGCATCCACACTGGCCCTTTTCCAGTCCTCTGGCACCTGGCCAGAGCACCACAAGTACTTGTAGACACAATGGCTCCCGCCAATTCCCTCAGCACCCTGGGGTGGAGATCATCTGGACCTGCTAATTGAAACACATCCAGCCCCACCAGAAGTTCCCTAACTAGGTCCTCGCTGATCCTGGGCCTGGCCGTGCCTCTCCTGAGTCCATCCGGAATCCTGGTGGGGGAGATGTCCTGGTCCCTGCTCAGAAAAATGGGGGCAAAAAATTTGTTAGAGAGGTCAGCTTTATCATGTGGTGGAACCACCAGATTGCCAAGCATGTCCTGCAGGGGCCCCACATTACCCGGTGCCTTCTTTTTACTCCCTATATATTTAAAAAAGGACTTCTTGTTATCTTTGATCCTGGTTGCTAGTCTTAGTTCTATCTTCGCCTTGGCCTTCCTAACAGCCTCCCTACAGTCTTGAGCAGTGGAGGTACAATCCTCCTTGGTGATGATCCCTCCCTTTCACCGGGTATATGCCTCCTTTTTAGCTTTCAGATGTTCCTGAATGCCTCTGGTGAGCCATGGGGGCTTTTGAGCACTCTTGCCCCTTTTGATTCACATTGGGACTGTCACCCTTTGGGCTCGGAAGAACATTTCCTTAAGGAACGACCACTTGTCTTGGACTCCCAACTCCCCTCCCTTCTGGGACCTCAGTTGCTTCCCTGACTAATCTCCTTAACTCATTGAAATCAGCCCTCCTGAAGTCAGGGCTACTGCCTTGCTGCAGGCCTTTGACACCCTGTGCTGGATGGTGATGATTGATGTCGCCCAGGTGGTCGAGAACCCACAGTCTACTCACCAGGTCAACACCTGTGGCCAGGTTCAGGTCCAGGTCCAACAAGGCATTTCCCCTGGTGGGACTGTGCACCTCCTGAGTTAGGTGGAGGTCTGGTATCTCGGCAAGGAACCTACGTGAGCAGTCAGACCTGGCTGACTGCTTCTCCCAGCAGATGTCTGGGTAGTTTAGGTTAGGTCACCCATGATGACCACATCCCTTGACTTAACTGCCTCCACAAGTTGACCTGAGAATTCCCAGTCCAGTTCTTCTCCCTGGTTGGGTGGTCTGTAGTAGACCATTAAGTCCCTTTCCCCCCCCGGCCTCCTTGTATTCTAACCCAGAGCACTTCAGTGTGCCCCTCCTCTGTTTGTTGACCCAGTGCTGTTTGTTGAGGACAAATATCACTCTGATGTAGAGCACCACACCCCCACCTTTCCTCCCTATTCTACCCTGCGTATATAGTCGGTAGCCCTTGATGTTTACCGCCCAATCATGGGTTGAATCCCATCAGGTTTCAGTGAGCCCCACTATGTCCAGGTTTGTGTTAGTTAGCAGGAGGACAAGTTCCTCCTGCTTGTTCCCCATATTATGAACATTAGTGTAGAGGCATTTAAGGTCTCCTATGGGTGCATGCACCACCCCCTTGATCTCAGGACTATCCAAACACCTGTCACTTACCTGGGTACTTCTTGTGCTCATCACCTGTCTTGGTTAGGAAGTGTCCTCGTGTCCCCCTGTGGCCCCATCCCCCAGCGAAGCTAGTTTAAAGCACTCCATATGAGATCAGCCAACCTGGAAGAGAAGACATGCTTGCCTTTAGGGGAGAGGTGAAGCCCATGCCACCCGACCATGCCCCCTGTGCAAAAATGCAGGTCATTGTCAAGGAATCTGAGGCCTGCCTGGCAGCACCAACTCCGAAGCCCCCGGTTGACCACTACGATGCAGGCCTCATGGCACCGTCCATGTCTACTTACTGCAAGAATTGAGGAAAATACCACCTGCGCCCCTGTCTCCTTGAGCTTGGCCCCTAGGGCCTTGTAGTCCTTCATGATGCGTTCTGGACTGCTCCCAGCCGCATCAGTTGCTCCCACGTGGATTAGGACCGTGGGGCACTGGTTTGAGGGTCAAATGAGGTCCGGGATCATGTCTGTAACATCCTGAATCCGAGCCCCGGGCAGACAGCAGACCTCACGTGCCATGGGGTCAGGCTGGCAGATGGGACCCTCCATTCCCCTGAGGATGGAGTCTCCAATGATGAGGACTCAGTGTTTCTTCCTCGTTGTGTTCCGTCTTTGCTCAGACCATGCTGTGCATAGAGTGGCACCTTCCCCCCTGGAGGCATCCACTTTGACCTTCTCCTATAAGGCTGCTAAGGCCTTGAATCTGTTCCCCGGTTATACCTGGGAAGCCACCACCACACTAGCCTGAGCAGCCTTGGTTCTGGTGGTCACCTTCTGCCATTTCTCTGCTGTACATCTCTCCAGGAAGGTCTGTCTGCTGTAAAACTGATCCTGCAGGGAATGGAATTTTGCATCAATTTCATCCTCCACAGCCCTGATCCCCCGTAGCCTGCTCACCTCAGCCTGGAGTTCCCTCACCTGCTCCTCCAGGGCCCAAAGTCAGGCACAAGAGGGACAGACAAAGGAGCCTCCAGACCCATCTGCAGCCTCCGGGTCCCCACCAGGCAGCCCCCACCAACAGAGGGCAGGGGGCCGCCGACCCCACCATGGGCTCCATCTGGGTGGAGGCCTCAAAGGAGCCCAGGGTAGGTGGCACTATCTCCCATTTTCTTTTTAAATGGGAGTCAAATTATATGGGTTGGCCCTTCTGAAACACATCACCAGCTATTACTGTATTGTGCAGTGCTTTGGAAAATGAGCCTCGTCTTTCTGCTCATCCTGGTTAAATGATTTTTTAGTGGCTCCATTATTTTGAAGACAGTGGTGAGACATTATGATTCAGATTCTCTTCCACCTATTGGGCTTCTAATAGAACACAGGGCACATCAACATGTGCAAATAATCTGAGAGCAGTTTACTCTTCAGTAAACTACTTGAGAATGAACTCTTCCAGGCATGTGTCTACACATGCAGCAATGCAGAAGCAGATTTGCTGCTCCTAGCTGCAGTTTGCTTCTGCTCCCTGAAGCCCTGCAATTGGCCCTTGCAATAGCCAGGGGGAGCTCTGGGTGCTAGCCCAGGGGACAGCTGTCTCCTGGCAGGGGCTGGGACATTGCTCCGGGCCTCTGGGGGCTGCCTGCTGCTGCAGTGGGTTCTGCCACCACAGCCAGGCAGGGACAATGTCCCCCTGCCCCAGCAGCAGGGAGCTCCCAGCCCCCACTCTGTAATTGCAGGGCCCAGGCTTGGAAAGCCTTATCTCCCAGTGCCAGCTCTACGGTCATGAGGCCGGCACTGGGAGATCCTTATTTCCCAGCCCAAGTCCAGGGATTGCTGGGCCAGTGCTGGCAGCTGATCCCTCACGTTTGCTCTGTCAGGCATCTACATGTGTACTACTGTGGAGGAAGTAATCTTGAGTAAATTTTCTACTTTGCAGGTAGCAAATTTATTCATGATTAGAGCCAATTACTGTGCAGTAAGTGTTTACAAGTGTACACGTGAATGCTTACTATGCAGTAATTCGCTCTACTGCGCGGTAAAGCATCTTGTGTAGACGTGCACACAGGCATCTAAGTGCGATTCTATTCCACCCTATTCTAGTTCCTGAAAATCCATGAATCCATGTACTTTTGTAACACACTATCTTCTTAAGATTGAATCACAAAAGGCAGCAAGGACCCACTCACCTTTTGCATTAACTCTTCCTCACGAAATTAAGTGGGGAAGAGAGAGAGGGAGAAGTGCACTTAAGCATCTAAGCTAACATACGTACCCTAACAGGTGGAACAGAATCTGTCCCTACATGTTTCTACTACTGTACAGTTTTATGGATTACACTAATCAACCAAGCAGATAGATCAGGATTGTCTAACTGGAAAACAGACAGTTATCAGGGGTACTGAGCTTCATTTTGTCACCACAAAAGGGATGTTTAAGTCTTCAAAAGGCCACAAGCAATTGTGAATGAAAGTACTGAGCTTCAGCATTGTATTCTCGTGGGCTCAGATCAAGCATAGTCCTCTTGAAGGCTGGCTTCTTGAAGGCTCAGATCAAGCATAGACTATGCTTATCTAGGAAGGGAAACACCATGACCATGGGGGTAGTCTTCCTAGCCACACTGGGGAAGACTGCTCTCCTGGCATGGGGATAGTACCTGCCAAGGTAATGTATAGAAAACCTCCCACTTAGCTGCTGATGTGGGAATGTCTTGGCTTTAAGCCTACTTTATGGAAATGGGAAACTGCTCTCTGGCTTGCCCCTGGGGCCTTACAGCTGAGGGCAAGCAAAACCCGGGGGCATCCGAACCCCAAGCCTCCAGGCTTGGGCCTGCAAGTAGGATGCTCACCAAAGGTTTTAGAAACATCTGAAGCCCCAGATGGGGGTGGAGGCTGTTTGCCAGTAGTAGGGTCACTTACGGTTCTGAACTGACTCACAGATTTGGAATTTGATTTGGCAAATTTGGCTTGGAATATGGAAAATGTAACTAAATAAAAAATAAATAAATAGGAAGACCGTAATGAAAATATACTGAACACATGGCCTTAAGTAGCAAGGCTAACTGCAAGCTATATCCAAAGGACTCGGCCTGCTAAGCTAGTTACGCCACAATACCCAGCTTTTAGATGTCTGGCTCCCAGTGTTAGACTCCATACACAGTGCAGAGGGTGAACTAGTTGCTTCAGAAACATGACCAAATATCCTACTTGCTGAGTGGGGATCCGCCTGCAGATAGCCTGTAAGGAACCCTAAGTGCAGGTGTGTTGGCAGTCCTGCTGGTGTCAGGATTGTTGGGGAACATCTCTGCCCATTGGGACCTAGAGCCCAATTCCCAAGAGGTATCTACTTCTAAGGGTAGATGCTGGCAGGTATTTTTTGACAGATTTGAGTGGCACTGGCTCTTTTAAAAGGAAGAGACAGGTCCTCTTTATATAAGAGCACATAGTGGTTAGACAGACCACTCATCCAAGAAGCAGAAAACCAGGGTTGAAGTCTCTCCTCAGCTGGGGGGTGGGCGTTCAAAGCTACATCTGCCTCCCAGGAGAGTGCTCTCACCACAGACTGTGGGACATAATGCTGAAGCTGAGCACAAAGCAACAAAGAGTACAACTACTAAGAAGGTGAGCAGGGCTGAGGGAACCTGAGAGCACAGTCTAGCAAGGATTGCACTCATTGGGGAGGTGGGAAGTCCTGGGGTCCAGTCCCTGCTTCCTGTTCCTGATGCGTTCACACATTTTTCCATTAGACCAGCAGTGCTCAACTTTCTGGCCCCACATGCCAGATGACTGGTGTGAGGTCAGTCTGTGGGCCACACTGAATGATAGAAAATTAGGATTAGAAAGGACCTCAGGAGGTCATCTAGTTCCACCCCCTGCTCAATGCAGCGCCATCCCCAACTAGACCATCCCAGCCAAGGCTTTGTCAAGCCCGGTACCTCCAAGGATGGAGACCCACAGCTTCTCTGGGTAACCCGTTCCAGTGCTTCACCACCCTCCTAGTGAGAACTTTTTTTCCTAATATCCAACCTAAACTTCCCTTGCTGCAACTTGAGACCATAGCTCCTTGTTCTGTCATCTGCCACCACGGAGAACATCCCGTGGGCAGGCATGGTCCTGGGAGCAGGGGCCAGAGTCAGTGGCAGGAGACAGCGCAACCCCTACAGGCGCTTGCAGGGGTACTGTGGGAGTGCCTCTGCCTGTAGAAACTACAGCTCCCAGCGGGCATCAGGCGCCGCGCTGCATGCCGGGAGCTGTAGTCTCGGCGGCTCAGCCCAACCCCTTGCCACGTGCGAGGCGGGAACAGTAGCCCCGCCCCCTCCCCGCAGTGGCTGGGATGCAGTCTCCGCCCCTATCCGCAACCCGGTCCTCTCTTAGGACTCTGGTGGGGCTGTCCAAAATGCGCCTGTTTCTAAAAATGCATGTTTGAGGAGACAGTAGCAATGGACCCGCTGGACGCTTAGTGTGAATGCCCACGGGAAGGGTTCTAGAGCCAGCGGCAGTATCAGCATAGGCAGGTTGCACTTCAGCGAGCCCCATGTGTCCCTCAGTCCGTCAGGCAGCATTGGGGCCGCTCCGGCGGGAGGGGCGGGGTCCTTCCTCCCCTGGCGGCGCGCTGGCACGCACTCTGCCTGCGCCTGTCGGGCCCCGCTACGGCTCCGCGGGCTCCGGGCGGATGGACGTGCGCGGCGGCGGTTACGGGAGGCGGTGGCGGCGGTTGCGGGGGGCGAGGCGGCTGCCGGGCGCGGCGCCGCGGGGATCATGATGCCCGGGGAGACGCCGGCGGCGGCGGCGGGGACCGCAGCCGAGGCCGTCACGGGCTGTGCCAACTGCGGCGCCCTCCAGCAGGTACTGCCCCTGATGAGGGCGGGGGGGCAGGGGCAAGAAATCTCCTTGCGGGGTGGGGGGCGCGGGAAGGTTCCAAATGTGTGTGCGGAGGCGGGGTCCCCTTCCAAGCGCGCATTGGGTGTAGGAGGGTTCCAAGTGTGTGTGTACATAGAGATATATATGTGTGTAGACATATATTATGTACACATGTGTAGTTAAAATGTCTCTTGAAACAAACCAAAGGCTGGATCCTCTATCCATTGAATTATTGACAGAGCTTTTGTTGCTTTCAGTGGTGGCAGGATCTGGCTCTAGGTTTAGAGTGAATCTGCATTCTAATTTAAAAGCTATAGTCTGTCTGTCTGTCTGTCCATCCATAATGCTTTATTCGCACTCTGGTTGGCAGACAGAAACAACCAATCAGAGTGTGAATACAGCATTTGGACAGGAGGTAGCGGCTGGGCCATGATGGTGGGGAAGGGGGGAAGCCGGCACAGCTGGCCTCGCCCCTCCCCCTGCGCTGCTCCTGGAGGTGGCGGCAATGGAGCAGATGGAACGGGACAGGGGACTAGGCTAGCAGCAGGCTAGGCCTTGCTCTCCCACCTCCCCTTGCTCCTTGGAGGTGGCAGCAGTGGCATGGGGGGGAGTGGGGTTGGGACACTGCAGGCGGTGGTGGGGAGGTGAAGTTAGTGCTGCTGGCCTCGCCCACTCTCTCCCATGCTATTCTCTCCCGATGTGGGGGTAGCAGTGGGCCCAGGCCAATGTGGTGGGGACCGGCAGGGAGGAGAGCAACAGACCAGGCCTGATGCAGCAGGGGTTGTGGGGCGGGGAATTGGGCCTGGCCCTGAAACGGCAGCGAGTGGGCACGCCAGGCCCGGCCCTGAAACAGCGGTAGTGAAGGTGGGGGATCAAGCCTGGTGTCGGCCCCACAACAGAGAGTATTGGGGTGGGGGGGGGGCGCCAGGCCCTGCAAAAGCAGCTGGGAGGGTAGGGGAGCCAAGACCTGGTCCCGTGGCAGAGTGGGAGCGCGGGGGAGCAGCCCCCACCATTCCGTGTAGGAGGCTTGGCACGAGGCAGGGGGAATGAGGTCAGAGCCATCGCAGTGCGGTGGGGAGCAGTCTTGAACCCAGACTGCCGGGGGAAACAGGGTTGGGCCTGAAGCGACTGGGGGAGGGGACGGGAGAACAGGGTCAGGCCCAAATTCAGGGGGACGGGGCCAGACAAGGTGAGCAGGAGTGCAGGGCCCAGGGATGC
Source organism: Crocodylus siamensis (assembly GCF_052110815.1). Taxonomy (NCBI): domain Eukaryota; kingdom Metazoa; phylum Chordata; order Crocodylia; family Crocodylidae; genus Crocodylus; species Crocodylus siamensis. The sequence goes on along the minus strand of NC_143397.1, from coordinate 127,531,629 downwards.
TGGGCTCTGTCCCTGCCGGCTCCATGGGTGGCAGGGGGAGGGGAGCGAGGCTGGCCCAGGGCCTCTGTCCCAACCCCACCCTCCTGGCAGGTGACAGAACAGATGGGCCAGTGGTGCTGGCCCTGGTCCCCCTGCTCCCTGCAGGCTGTGAAAACAGAGGTGGGGACTGAGGGAGGGGGGTGGTCAGGCCAGTGCTGCTGGTCATGCCCCCCCACCCCAGTAGTGCACACAGTGGTGATGGAGTGGACCTGAGGGGGGGGCAGCCCAGCCCAGCCCTGCCCTGAAATGGTGGGGGGCAAGAGAGGAAATGGGCCAGGCCCTGAAGATTGGGGGGCGGGGAGGGAGGTGGGAAGCGGGGCTGGATGCAGGCTGCTGTCCACAGCCACTTCCTTCCCACCCCCCCATCACTTTTGACAGGTGGTTGGCTAGCCTTTCTTTAAAAGCTAAGGTTTTCTTTTTTACATTGTTTTTAAAATAAGTATATGGTTTGAGCTGTTTGTACATAAAAGTTGTTTATGTACAAAATGGCTTTGTTGAATGTTGCATGTTTTTCATAGTGAATCTTATTTCTAGATAGGATTCCGCCCCCCGGTGGCTGTATTGGATTGCTTTTGCGCTTTTTCAAATCTGCTTATTTCAGAAAAGACTGAATAAATATAGAGTAAAAAACCCCAACAAAACAGTATTGTAACGAATGTTATAATGCTGCAGAAATACAACTTTAGATGTTGTGTGACTCTGACAAAGGAATCAGATAACACCTGTAGGCTGGGTAAAGATTTCTCAGTTCCTTGGATAATTCCTGCCCTGAGCAGGAGAGATGCAGAAAGGTGTCAGATCAGTGGTGCTCAACCTTGTGGCCCAGAGGGCCAGATGTGTGTCTTTTTGGCTAAGATCACACCAGAAAGGGGGCTTCTGAACCCCAAGGCCTTCAGGCCTGGCCCTTGCACATTGGATGCTTGCCTGGATTTGGGTCATGTCTGAAGCCCCAGACTCACGGTTCTGGGAGAGAGGATGCTTGCCCAGTAGTAGAGCTACACAGACTCAGTCAAATTTTGGAACTTGCCTACTGGGCATTACACAGTTGAATTTGAAACTGGTTTGGCCTTGAAGATAAAGATGAAGGGGAAGAAAAAGGTGTTAGACCAGTGGTACTCATCCTTTTGGCTCTGCGGTCCACATGGGTGGCACAGGACCCATCTGCCAGCAGAATAGGATTGGGGCCCAGTGCCACCTCCTCCCACTGTCTTTGCCCCAGGATTGGGTCGCAGAATTTCAATGCCACCTTCTCCCAACCCTCCTACACTGGGATTGGGGCCTGGCACTATCTCTGCCAAGCCCTACCCACTGGGATCCAGTGTGCATGGCCGTATGGGTCCAGAGACTTGGAAGTAGGACAGTGGTGCCACTGCTGTCCCACTGCCAAATTTCCAGACCTGTGTGGAGCCCCACATGCCAGAGTTTTAGCCACCTATGTGTTAGATTAATCAACATGAGTATTACTAGTTAATATAACATCCTTGATTTGCGCACATACAGTAGACCCCTGATTTACTTGATTATTGCGTTCTGGGGGAATTTTGTGTAAGTCGAATTCACGAGTCGAGACAAGTTTCCCCATAGGAAATAATAGAATAGTGAGGGGTTGCATACCACAGACATACCTCAGTCATAGGTTTTTTTCCCTTTTTCTCAGTGGAATCGCCTTTAGGAGGCGAGTCTAGCTTCTCGCCTATGCATCTTGAGATGTTGCTACCACAGTGGTGGCACAGCTCTGCTTGATTCTGCCTGCAAATCTTGTGAGGTGTTTGTGTATATATGCGAGTCTCACAAGTATTCGCGTATATATGTGAATGACATGCATCCCGAGGGGCGTTTTCCAGTCCGGACCCTAATAAAAAAATCACATAAACACAAGACACGTGTAAGTCAGAATCGTATTAATCGGGGCTCTACTATATACTGTATATGAATTCTTTTGGGAATGGAGCTGCTCTACTACTTTCTTTTCTTTCTTCTTTACAGAATTTAAATGAGTATGTAGCTGCATTAATTGCACTGAAGCAAAAAATATTTGACACAGAGTAAGTATAAATGCTGTATTTTGTGCAAATATGCTTTTACCATTCTTAAGTTTAGTAGTTTTCTTTAGGGGAGATAGCACAACAAAGCTGTTTTACCATAAATTCTTTATTCTCCTCATGGATGTTGGTTTTCAAGGGTTTGTTACTTCCTCAGAGAGAAGCTCAAGATGAGACTGTAAAGATTGTTGTGAGCACAGAAATGGAACGTCCATGATGCGTAGAGAGACATCATGCTATGTGTTCACATCATTTCAGCCCTTCTTATTTGTTTAGCTTTCAACCTTGTGATAAATATTGCAAAAATGTTTCTAGTGTGTGCAGGAGTGGGTAAAAAGGAACATACAGGAAGCAAAGGAAATGTTAGCTTTGCTGTTAAATGATAGCAGGAAATGTCTTTGGAACTAGAGCCTGAGAGTTATGATTTGAAGTTTAAGCCTGTTTCTTCCGGATACTGATCCATTTTACTAGCTTTTTAATTTAAATATGGTGTGCAGGAGTGAGTGTGCTTCATTAGCACTGTCTGGAGACAGTTTAATAACAGCAGTAAATGCTGCTGTGTAATACAAAGCTGATAACTTATTTAAAATGAAATTTACTGATTGCACAGCTTTCAAGTATGTTTCAGATTAACTTGGTTTCTTCAAAATGTCAAATATTAAAACTTGAGTTTGCATCATTGTTTAATGTAACAGAGATATTGTTTACATTTTCAACTTGTAAATCAAATATCAGCTCTAAAACTGTGTGTGTGTTACAGTGATATGGAAACTTAATCTTTGATTGTCCAAGTCAGACAGAAAAAATGAATAGAAATATCACCCATGTCAGCAGTTTGTATTCTCTGCTTTCTTACAGTCGCCTGCTGACGGACTATCAACAGAAGTGTAATGATATCCTTTTTCATTTTAATGTTTTGTGGTATTGGGAATGTTTCATTTCATGAATGGGGCTTTAGTTATTTCTGAAGTTAAAAATTAAGATGAGAAGCTAATTTGTCCCGAAATATTGAATGTAATGTATAGATCCCGGGAGGGCTGGGGCAGGTGTTCAGAATTGGACATTTATTTCCACTGTAACCTGAATGCATTTTTTTTTATAGTGAAGCCAGAGGAAAGAATTATTGGATCAGGATGTGGTCTAGGGGAATTTTACACTGGTTGTAAATGATGCATGGCAGTGTTTTTATGTTGTGTTTTTTCAGTTTATTCACTCTATTCATGTACTTGCAACCTTTCTGCTGTACTGCTACACATTGTTTTTACTCCTGCAAAGGATCATCATGGAAGGAGGCATTAATTTTATTTTGTCATCCAAGCTGCTGATTGGATTCTTGCATAGCTTTTTCTTTCCATTCTTAACACTTATGAAATTATCACAGGAAACTGTAACTACAATTTCTTCCTTAACAAGACACCACAGCTTCAGTTTGCTGAAAGGTAAGAACAAAATTCAAGTTTAAGGCAGACTGTTTGAATCTCAGCTTAGATTGGCAATTATTCTAGTGAAGGAAGAGGGATGTTTGACACAAATAGTTGTGTGGCTGGCAGTGCTGTTGTGCTAAATTCTCTGTGGGGACACATCGTAGCAACAGCAGTGTCATGTAGCTTCCTAGTGACCCACATTTTTTTTTGCTGTGGTCCTACTCCTTGGCATGTGCCCTAAAGCAAGGGTCAGCTACCTTTTTCTGCCTCAGGCTAGAGCTTGTAACCCAGAACCCTGCTGTGGCCTGAAAATCACCACCCCCCGGAGAGCCCAGGCTACTTGTGCTTTCCCTAGCTACAGTTAACTGGCCCTTCTGGAGCAAGGATAGCACTGGTGAGGGAGGCTATACAGGGGATAGGCGGCTCAATGCAGCTGTATGCTGGCTGGGGTTGTACCTTCCTGTACCTTCCTAAGAGCCAGAGCAGGCAGTGGGTCAGCCAGCAAGTGTGCACCGGGGAATAAAGAGGTCATATGACTGCAGGGGGGCCCTGGGATTGGAGGAGGGAGCTGAGCAACCTCTATTTTAGTTCAGGCCCTTAGGGCTGAGGCAGCAGTCTGCTGCTGGCAGCTGGAAGAACAACACCCAGCTGAGCTTCTGCTCATGGAACAGACTTCATGGTAAGGGCAGGAGCTGTGATGATGGTAGGAGGCTCCTGGTCCTGGGTATGACTGAGAACTGCATGCTTCTGGGGAAGATGGCCTGGTGGGATTGCCTGTGGTAGAGGAGTTTCCCAGAAATGCCAGGCCAGTTGCCTCCCCAGTGAAAGACAGGTAGGGGTGCCTTATAACTCCAGCCTCCACAACTTAGTGGGTAGTAGAGCAGGGAGTGGGGCCTGGCATGTCTTCGGACACCTGAGCCCGTGGAGGTAACAGGTGATGGGGCCAGAAATACCTAGGGAGAGCCTGATTCTTGTGGGGTGCAAGGTCCCAGCATGGGGGCTGAGTGTTGGCCCCAGTGAGGGGGCATCGCAAGAGGATGGGCCACGTAGAGTAGGGCCTCAAGAGAGGCCTGAAGGGCTATGCAGTAGTGGGTGTACAGTAGGGTTGCTAGGGGTGACGTGAAGGGCTGTGCTAGAGTAGTTTAGGGTGTGAGCCCTGGTGAAGGGGAGTAAATTGTTACCCAGTGAGAGGGCGAAGAAGTAGCCCTGGCGAGGGGAGTGATAGTGGGTAACTTAGAGCACAGTGTGGTGGCACAGTGATGGCAAGGTCCAGGGGGGAGTGAGAGTCCTGTGTGAGACTGTGGAGCATGGGTCGTGGTGTGAGATACTGTGCAATATGGATGCCATCTGCGAGGCATGGGACACAGTATAGGGAAGGTTGGAGCCAAATGTAATGCCCTAGGCATTGAGGCATTAAAAAGGGCAGCCTTCCACATATTACATCAAGTTTATTTAACAACAAGTCATGACAAGAGAGACAGGACAGACTGCCTTAGACAGAGGGGCGGGCTGGTATGGTGACCAGCTATGAGTAGTCCTCTTTGTCACACTTCCCCAGGTTATATCTAACCTCTTCATGGGCTGGATCAGGCCCATAGGCCACAGGTTTCTCAACTCTTGTCCTAGAGCATGTCTGTCTTTGTTCTTGGGCATGGGGCATACTTATAGCCTTCTCCAGTATCATGTACTGGCAGAAACCTTCTTAGTTCTGGTACAGAACTTTTGTGCTATGTGAAAAGTCCCCAGGGGGCTTTAGACAGCATGCAGATCTTACCTCTTGTATGGGTTCAAAATGAAGGTTGGATGACTCACATTTTTAATCAGTGAAGAAGGCAGAATTACACTTCTTTGTGTAATCTGTGTGCCAGAATGTGCCTCTAGGTATTTGGCTCTCCTCTCAGGTCTCTTTTTTAAATCAATCCCTATGCGTAAGTACACTTGGCTTAAAATGTGTAACAAACATACTTGTTTTTTTTACACATTTTAGGCCAAGTTCACTTATGCAGCGCACACTTTTAAATGCTTAAAGCATCTTGAATCTTGTATGGGAAACAACAAAATAGTTGCTTTTTTGCCATAATCAGCAGAAGTACTGCACTAAATTTGGATTTTTCATCTTTTGGTTATCTCTTCATTCTCTTAACTGTCTGTTGCAGAGAGAACAGCACTCTCCGTAACCAAGTAGAACAGATGCTGCAAAAAATCTCACCTCTAGAGAAATGCCAAGAAGAGCTGGGGTCTTTGAAAGCAGAACTGGAAGAGAAAAAGGTAGTCTTGTGAGGAGCATGAGGCTGATTTAAATGCTGCTTGTGAAACGCACGTGCATGTATAGTTTTAATGCATGCAATTACGGTAGAGGCCATTTTTTGGTCAGTGTTTTGTTTTTGTTTTTTAGTCCAAATCCCTTTTCTTCATTTGTAACTAAGCAATATCTTGGGGTGAGCTCAGGCCTTCCTCCAACTCCTTAGCAGCTGTGAGTCCCAGATCTTCAAATTTTGTCACCCTGGTTCTACAGATAGCCTATAGTAATTCACATTACTTGCAGAATAAAATGTTACTCATTGCAAGTAAAATGGCAGAATCAGGCCCATACTGTTAGAATAGCTTTCTTAGAACAGGAGTCAGATGTTTGAGAGTTGTTACTACTTGGGAATATTTAGAATGTTCTCTTGTATGTGAGATTTAACTTTACCTAAGTGAAACTACGCTCAATGTCCCAAACATCACGGTTAAATGTAGAGGCACTAGCATGTGTAGTTTTGATAATGTATATGTCCTGCATGGGTTCTACTTGAGCCTGTGTTTTTATTTTTCATACAGCAGTATTGGGCTAGATCATTACTTGTCCAGGAGAAAAACCAAGATGCTGCCTAGGTCTGGCGATTCAGTGCTGAGTTGGGTGGGGGGGTCACTCAATGGTCTTAGCCCTGTGTTCTTAAACTTGCCATGGTAATTCTTAAAAGGGGTGTTTGTATATTCTCACTGGTGAGAATGGCATTCACAGTGCCTGACACACATGCACAACCTTTCAAAGCTGTGTCTAATAGCTTTCCCACATGCATGCCATCATAGTATTGAATGTTAGGCATTTTTTGTGTTTTAGTATAACTTGCTGCCCTAAGTTGGACCCTTGACTTTCCTTGGCTTATATGTCAGAAGCCTGGAAGAAATTTTTCAATATGATTTGTACTTGAAGCTTTTCGAAGTTGGGTGGGAGCTGGTAGATTGTTGCATTGAAATCTCAGTGTTGATGGTTCTGCTTAGGGACGATATATTGCAGGACTTCAGTGAAATGTTTGTATTGAGAGATGTTGGTTGTGTAGCTATGCTAGTCTAAGGACACAGGCAGATAAGGTTCTCTGGGTAAATCTGCTATCTTTTATTAGACTAACTAAAATAGTTGGAAAAATTATTTGCAACCTTTCAGGTACAAACAAATACCACCAAATTTGCACTGGGGAGAACAATTGCGATCGTCACCACAACAAATTTCAAAAGGGCTTTTACTCAGCAAGGACGCTTCTCCAGAGAGAGAGATTGCACGTTTGAAAGAGTCACCCGGATACCATGTGAAGAATTGCTGCATTACAATAAGAAAATCCCCATGAATTGTGCACCATTAGTTATGACATACCATCCCTCCCTGGAACCTGTACAGGAAATTGTCAAACAATTGCAACCCATACTAGAAGAAGACCCAGTTCTTACACACATCTTCCCAGAACCACCCATCCAAGGCTTTAAATAAGCACAAACCTTGCCAACCTCATCACCAGAATCGAACTTCCTACGGTCCAAAATGCACCAAATGGATACAGACCACACCATGACAAAAATGTTAAACCTACCAAAATCTCCACCACTTCCACAATAAGTACACCCCACAACAGAATCATCACCATTCCTGGATCTTACACCTATACCTCCAGAAATGTAATACATCTCATCCAGTGCACTAAAAGCTCTGATGGAAAATATGTAGAAGAAACCGAACAACAACTGTGTGCCAGAATGAATGCACACCAAAAAACTATCAAGGACAGAAATACCCAATTACCTCTGGGTGCACATTTCTCACAAGATAACCACTTGCTCTTCAATCCCTCAGTTGAATCCTCAAGGGAATTTTACAAAATATCTTTCACAGATAAGCCTATGAACTTCACTTCATCAACCTACTGGATACAAAAAATCGTGGTCTAAATACAGACTTAGGATTTATGGCACATTATAACCTGCCCACCATCTGATACCCCAGGTTACTTCTCTCCAATTTACCAGCTACATTTTATCATCAGGTCACCATTTCCCTTTATTCCCCCAACCTGATTCTCACCCGTTATCTCTTACCCCCTCTGAACCTCACTTCTTGGCATTGTATTTTCACTGACCTGCATTCTTGCGTACTGGTTTCTATCCCACCTAAGATGAGCACAAAACAACTGCAGATGCTGCTCCCTCTGCCTGAATAAGGGTGTTTGTACCTGAAAGTTTGCAAAGAAGAATTTTTCCAACTATTTTAGTTGGTCTAATAAAAGATATCAGGTTTACTCAAAGAAACTGGTCTGCCTATGTTTGTATTGATTCATTTTCCCATGGTACTCTTAGCTATCAAAGCTTTTCACCTTTTCTAAGTAATTAAAATGTCCTAGTGTTAGAAGTTGCTGACTAACCCAATTTCAAAATTTAAATGATTCGCATTATTTCCCTGATTTTCCCTGTGTGCTGGGGAAAACTAACGGTTTTACTAGATAGAGGTTCCAGATCCTTTACATTTCAGCTCTTGCCTTCTTGGCATGTTGAACTCTCAGGTGCCTTTGCCTCGAGGAAGGCATGATATGGCTAAAGTTGAGAAGCTTTGCTTCTCAGCAGTTTTAATGCTACTATTTGCTACTTTATTTTTAATTTATTTTCCTCACAATTTCTGTAGAAACATCTATGAAACTTTTACTCTCCAAGTGTGGGGAGTTTACTAGATTTATTAACTACTACCTTTGAAGAAAATGAGGCTACTTCTCATTCTTGGTTTCTTTCTGCACTGAAGCAAATCTATCTTTTATATGGTTCTTTAGTCAGTACTTCAGGGATCTAGTACTTTACTGATTTAACATTAGTTCCTTTTCTGGCAAAAAATTAACAGAAGGTCCTAAGGGTTGTACCACCTGAAACAGTTTTATTCTGTATGTTAGTTTTGTATTTCATGCTAATTAAGTACTGACCCAAAGGAAAGCACAGACCCAAAGGAAATATATCTTACATTTTGTACCTGTAGAGAACACAAATAACATACAAGATGGTTTCTTTTCTAGTTTATTTGTTCTGTTCTTGGTAGAATGTATTCTTTGGTAACTCTCCACTTATTCTTACTAGAATACACAATTTTTTTCCCAACCAGTTGTTTCCATAGGATATATTCTCAATTGTCATTTTCTTTATTTACAGAGTTCTCTTAAGATTTACCAGGAGAGTCATCTGGAATATATTCGGGTGAAAGAAGAAGTCACCAAAAGTGATGCTGCGTAAGCAAATCTTTTTGTGTCCGCTTGCTCTTGTATATCATGCTTATGGCAATAAGTAAACTACCTGTAAATTGTCTTGTATTTGCTGTATGCTTACATGAACAGAGATGCTGGTAAATTATGTGTACACATGTAATAGCTGGCGCTGGAAACAATGCTGATATTTAAGCAGCACTTCCCTGTTTTCAGTTGCTGATGACAACTTTAGAACATTTCAGCATAGGTGGTTACATTTTGATAAAGTCATCTGAAAAAATGGCAAGCTGACTGACAGTTTCAGTGAAGACAACCACCTGTTTGAGAACAAGGCTGCCCCTCTTTTATAAGAAAGTAAAATGAGGTTTGCTGATAAACTATTACGTTTATGATTGGGAGCAAGGACTTGCATTTTGGCAAGGAGTTTCATTCTGGGGTCAGAGATCTGTTTGCCAACTGTATAAAAATCTACATAGAGTCACAGGTCTCTGGAACTAGTTGTACACAGTAGAAGATGGTTAGAGGTTGGCAGCAATGGTCTTTAAAAGTGGAATCTTCTTTGGGCATGTGTAGCAGCTGAGCAGGCTTTTCCTGCCATTCGTATCTGTAGACAGCTAGCACTGAGCCTAACATGGAGCACAGCAGCTGTAGCAAAGAATATAGAACCTAGGCGCAAGTCCTGTGATCATAGCATCACAAAAAATTAAGGTTGGAAGAGACTTTGGGAGGTCATTTAGTTTGCCCCTTCTCAAAGCAGGACCATCCCCAACTGTATTATTCTATATTATCCCGGCCAAGCATGTCTAGCCAGGTCTTTAGAAACCTCCAAGGATGGAGATTCCACAATTTTTCTAGGTAAGTTGTGAGAGTTTTTCCTAGCGTCTAACAAATTTCCCTTGATGCAGCTTCAGAGCTTTGCTCCTTGTTCTGTCATTTGCCACCACTGAGAACAGTCTAGCTCCATCCTCTTCCTTTTAGGTAGCTGATGAGTGCTATCTAGTTCCACATCAGTCTTCTCTTCTTCAGACCAAATAAGCCCAGTTCCTTGAGCTTCTCCTTATGAGTCATGTTTTCAAACCCTCTATTTTTGTTGCCCTTTGCTGGACTTTCTCCAATTTGTCTACATCCTTTCTGTAGTGGGGGCCCCATAACTGGACACAGTACTGTAGTTGTGGCCTCACCAGTGCTGAAGAGAGAGGACTGATCACTTCCCCCAGTCTGCCAGCAACAATTCTACTAATGCAGCCCAGTATGCCGTTAGCCTTCTTTGCAGCAAGAGCACACTGTTAGCTTATATTCAGCTTATTGTAACCCGCAGGTCCTTTTCTGCAGAGCTGTTGCCTAGCCAATTGGTCCTTAGCCTGTACTTATGCATGGGATTGTTGCATCTTAAGTGCAGGACTTTGCATTTGTCTTTATTGAACCTCATAAGATATTTTTTTTTGAGTCAATCCTCCAATTTATCAAGATCTCTTTGAATCCTAGCCCTGTTGTCCAGCATATTTACTACCTCCTCACTCCCCTCTCCCAGCTTGGTGTCATCTGCAGACATGCTGAGTGTGCACTCCATCCCATCTTTAGGTCATTGATGAAGATGTGGTCACTAGGTCATTACATAAAATGAACAGCACTTCCTTCCTTTCCAACCCTGTTTTCATAGAATCATAGGGCTGGAAGTTTCATGGAAGTTAGGGCTGGAAGAGACTTCAGGAGATTATGTAGTCCAACCCCCTGCCAGAGGCAGGATCATCCAAACAATCATGAGTAAATCCTTCTAATTTATTACTGTGACTACACAGGTAACCCTGTCACACAGCCATAAAGCGTAGCATCCTGTGTCAGCAAGTAAAAGCAGAGGATCAACAGTGACCAATTTCTTGCTGCTGCAAGGGTTATTAAAATATGCTTGAGAGATGCATGGAAACTGACAAATCCCCCCTACCCCACCGTACTATCAAAGAAGACAAAAACCTATGCAGCCTGTACCAGTCTGATTGTGGATAAAATTCCTTCCTGACCCCAAATATGATGATTAGTCTGTCCTTGAGTGGAAGGGCAAGACCCTGTAACTAGGTACCTTCAAGTTTAAGTCCCAGCAGGAGCATTGGTACATCCCAGTCAAAATCCCCAACCTCATTGCTGCCAATGTCCAGTGCTGCTGAGAGAGGTGAAAAAGCCCTCCTGACACTTGTAGCAACAGGAGAGGAAAAAAAAATCCTTGTCTGCCCCATGTGGCAACCAGAGAAGTCCAGAAGCATGGGAAATACCCTGAGCATAGCATAGATATAGATACTCCTAGGTCATATCTGACCAGTGCTTAGCCAACCTCTTCTTGAACACCAACAATGATGGAGATTCCACAGCTTTCCCAGACAGTCTGTGCCTTTGTCTTACATTCTTCTAACAGTGAAGATTTTTTTTCCAGACATCTAATTTAAACCTGCTTTGCTGCGACTTCAAGCCATGGGTCTGTGTCCTGCTGTCTGCAGCAAGAGAGAAAAGATGTTTGCCCTCATCTTTATTGCAGCTCTTCAGCCCTTTCAAATGTGTTGTAAATTGCACTCCTGGAGATGGGTATCCCAGAAGCCAAAACTTTGGGTCAGTTACTCAGGTTCTAGGTTTTGGAGTGCTGAGAGTACTTCCTATGCTAAAAAATGTTGGATTTACTTATACCATAGCTAGTATAAGTGTATATATATCTAGTGTATGTGCAGTGTTCCTAGAGATGAATGTGTAATAAAAATTTAAGTTGTAATATTATACTTCTTTTATATGAACAGGAAGAAGAAACTGGAAGCCAAAGTGAAGAAACTTGAAGGTAATTGTAAGTCAGGATAAAAGTGATAATGGCAATACCTTGTTTAGTCTTTCAGTGTATTTGTAATTATCTAATTAAGTAATTGTGTTAAGTGGAAATTAAGGAGTTCTGATCACATGTAAGCAAGGATAGAATTATGGGACCGTTGAGGATAAGAAATTTAGTTTGTGCCAGAATTATGAGCAAAATGATTTGGAAGAATGGGGACTGTGACTGGGGAACAGATTTAGAGATTTTTTTCAGGAGTGCTGTTAAAGGTATTATGTTTTTGAACAATAGGTGGGATATATTGTTGGTATTGAAGACCTAAAGAAGAGGAGGTGATGTTGTCAAGCAGATCTGTGGGGAGCCCTGTGGGCCAGATTACATGGTGCCAGAGGCCAGATCTCACCCATGGGCTGGGGAGTTTAGCACCTGGTCAGTGAAAGGAAAAAAGGAGAAATTTTAGCACTGTTAGGCAGAAAATGCCAACACAATTTCACTAGGGTCTGAGTGAGGAGAGATGTGAAGAAGAAGGAGTTGGATATGAAGTTCCATGTGTAGGTCTGGTAGCCCCGGAATATATTGATGTTACTTGTGACGGTGAATGAAGGTACGAGAGAATTTGGAAAGAAAGGTTATGGGCCAGCTTTTGGTCACTGAGTTTAAGATAAACAGGTGTCGAAAGCCAGAGTGTCTGAAAATTGATAAATTTGAGAATGAAGCGTAGTAGTCTACTCCAAAGTAGTTGGATCATCTCCTGGGAGTCTCTGGGGACTTCTCTAAACTCTCTACCCATCTCCACTGCTACTGCTGTCATTGTCCCAGCTGAGCCCAGCTGCTTATAGCGTGGCTGGATCAAACAGGAGTGGCTTTGAAGATTTCCCCCACCCCAGGACAGTGGAGAAAACAGTAGCAGCAGGTGAGAAAGAAGAAGAGGGAAGGGGATGTGCCTCTAGATACAAAGGGGAAGCGGGAGTTTGTTACTTGCTTTTGGGACTTAAATTTTTTTTTAAAAAACACCTCAGAGACTTCAAGTGTGGTCTGCTCGCACCCTCATAGCACGGGTAGTTGCCCCTGCATCCCTCTTTTTGCTAAATTGTTCATCCACGTCTGTATGCTTTTCTGTGTCAGTGTCAAAACAGTATAGTAAAATCCCTGATATCTGACACGAGTGGGGAATGGGGGGTGCCGGTAACGTAAAAATGCCGGTTACCTGAGGGCACAGGGTTTCCAGCCGGATGCGGTGGCGGGGGTTGTGGCGGCCACACGGTGGGTGGGGTGTGGCGGTGGCTGCATGTGGAGTGGTGGCAGCAGCGGTGGCCATGTGTGAGCTTTCCTCCCCACCCCTCCTGCATCTGGCCTGAAAACTGGTTACTAGAGTGTGCAGGTTAGTAAAATCCTGGATAACGGGATAATCCTGTATAACCAAATCTGCATCAGCCTTACTGGGGGTAGCTTCCTAGCTAATAAATTAAGACTGATTCATGTTGTGATGCTTTGATATTCTCTTGTTGATACAGTACTGTAATAGGAAATGGTAAATTATAACCCTAATCCAAGTAAAATACTTCAGAAAGTATTTCACTGACTAGTGATGAATCCTGCATAAACTTCCAAAGTTTAACAGATCATTAATATAGGGCAGTTCCATAGATTTGTGTTCTATATTTGTAATGGCTGGAGTTAGGTATTTTTGTACTTTGACATGCAAATTACTGATCTCATGTTCTTGCTTTTCTCCTGAATGAAGAGGCTGCAACAAAGCATACACAGGACTTCAAACAGCTGAAAAATGAAAAGAAAATGCTTGAAAAGGAGCTAAAGAAAGCACAGGTAATATTTAGTGACTTTAGGAAAAACATTTTGTAATATTTTAAAAGAAGTAGATTAAATAGTTGTGGACTTCATGAATATCTCAACTTCTACAAATGGGCTAGTGTAATGTATTGCTTTAAAGTATCAGCTCATCAGATCCAGTGTGTAAGTGGCTCTTTTTAGCAGATTCTACACAGCATTTATAAAGTTTAGCCTATTTTAGGTGTTGACCACTGTGTTTCAATGCGAACATTATAAAATATATTTGCACTATGAAGTAACTTAACAGTGTTAAATGGTTATATTAACAGGAAAAACTTGATGGCCTTCCCAAACAGAAGTGCAAAAAGGGTGAGTAGCCAGTTGTTGTTTGCTTTCAGATTTGTAGTTGTGTTTTAAACTGTATGCTATCATTTATCTTTTTCTTTCTTTTCAGTGATGAAGCACGCAGAGACCCAGAGTTCAAGAGATGATCTGGTAGCAAGCATTGATAAAGGTATATTTCAACTTGCCTGTGGAGAGAACTAGTAGTTAGAAATTTTATTGAATATCTGCAGGAATGTGTTTTGCACTTTTAATGGTAGAGATGAGTGGTAATGGAATTGTAATGAATGCTACAAGAAAAAACTTAAGTTGGTTTTAAGAATGAAAAACAGTATATTTAGGAAGGAGTACAAGCCAGTCATGTTAATATACTGTTGATTGTTTCCATTAAGAGTATAGAAAGATATAACATTTAAATCTATAGCTAAGTATAATGATATAAGCTGTTAGGATGGTACTGTTATGTCCACATGATTCTGCAGTGATGCAAGCGTAGCAAATCTGATGCAATTTGCCATTGAGGGTGAAAGTGTGGGCAGTTTAGCTAACCTGCCTTTGCTTTAGGATTGTGTAGACCAGCTAGATCTTAAAAGCTGTTGTGCTTCCTGAGTGGGAGCTCTCTCCTCTGCTTTCAAGAGGTTAACAGGTATGTTTGTCTGTATCCTATAAAATCTCTAAGGATGTTTTAAGATGCAGTCATTTTTAAAAGTTTGTTCCTTTTTGTGCAATCCCAGTTTGCAATTACCAAATGCCCAGAATGAAAATGTTTCTGAAAAATAAAAGCTTCCCCATCATTTTGTACTTTGTATCCAAAGCCCAGGGTTGAAATCTTGATAAGACACGTTAAACTAACGTTATGAGATACGAATTAAAGCTCTATCATAAAAAACATTGGCTATTTTTGCCCAACCACTGAGTTTGCTGAGGGATGGCAAACTCAGAAAGGTTGGTTGAAAAGAAGGGAAATGGGAAGGATTACTTTTGTCATACTGAATTATTTCTGTTGAACGCTGCAAAAAGCCAGAGAACGTCTGCTTGAATATTCAGGACTTGTCATCTGTTCCTGAATAATCCCTGAATGGGAAATAGCTAAGCAAGTAAAACAAGCAGCTTGCTGTGACAGTGTGTCTGTAACCTCCTTCCAGCATGCACCTTCGTTTTAATAACAGAGGGAGGGACCCTTTATTTTCAGTGAGGGGTGCCTAATTTGCTGCACTTTAGCTGACGGTTACCATATTCCTTCAAACAAAAAATGTCCTTGGATTAAACTTTCAAATGAAGAAAGTAAAACATCCAATAAAAGCATATTACATGGATAGAACTTTTATGGTGCATTTTTTAGGAGAAATCTTTCATTTTAAAGTATGCCTTAAATTTGAAGGGATACAGAATCCCTTTTTGTTAGAGTGGATGTGAAAAACTTTGAATGCATTCTGCAGGGGAGAAAACCTGTATTTTTTTTCTAATCAGCTCCACTGGCTTGTAGAGTTTTTTACATAAATTAGCTTCAAAATATTTTTGTCCTTCAAGGGAAAGTTGACATCAGTCAGAGGTCAGGAAAACAGATCTTACGATGGTAGGCTGAGAGCCATGGGACTCTTTAGCCTGGAAAAGCGTAGGCTCAGGGGTGATCTGATGGCCACCTATAAGTTTATCAGGGGTGACCACCAGGGTCTGGGGGAGTTTGTTCACCAGAGCTCCCCAAGGGATGACTAGGTCGAACGGTCACGAACTCCTGCAAGACCGTTTCAGGCTGGACATAAGGAAGAATTTCTTTACTGTCCGAGCCCCCAAGGTCTGGAACAGTCTGCCAGCGGAGGTGGTTCAAGCACCTACATTGAACACCTTCAAGAGTAAATTGGATGCTTATCTTGCTAGGATCCTATAACCCCAGCTGACTTCCTGCCCTTTGGGCAGGGGGCTGGACTCGATGATCTCCCGAGGTCCCTTCCAGCCCTGATGTCTATGAAAAAAAAAAATCTATGAAATCGTTTGCTTGTTTATTAAAACATACTCCATTCGCACCCCCAAGCATCCTTTCATTTTAATTCAGAAGAGTAGAAAGATGTAACGAAGAACTGTGGCATAAAAATACTTTTGATATGAGGAGCTGCTGAATGTGTGAAGAAAAGATCATAGGCTCCTTATTCTTTACATTATAGAAGAGCTAAGGGATAATCAGTGAAATTGAAAGGAAGCAGATTAAATGAAATACTTCATGTGACATACAGCTGTGTTAAAGAGCTCGTTGTCAGGAGAGGTAACTGAGATTTAAGAATTTAATAGGATTTCAAAAAGGCACTGGATATTTAGATGTGTAAGAAATTACCCAGGTTTTTCATTAATAATGATCAAAAGGAAGTTGGTAAAAAAAAAAAAATACAAAGCTTGTGTTTTAAGCCATAAACCAACCTCTGAGGGTATTAAGAAAAGTACCTGATTAGCAATTTATTTTATAATATTCCATTTAAGAGATTATTACATGTTCCTTTAAGCAGCTGTTATTCCAGACCATACCAGAGTAGGTAGACCACTAGTTTGACCTTATGCAGCATGCACATGTTACTAGACTTGTTGCCAAAGAGTTCAAGGAATATACTTGGGGATCCCAGAAGCCTGTACTAGAGTTATTAATCTACTGCAGCTTGTATTAGTCCATCCCTGTTTCTATAACCTGAGCTTGCTAAATTAAAACTATCCCATGTCTATTGCTATTCTCTTTCTTTATAGACTTACCTGGTCCAGTAGTGAACTGTTCAGTTTTTTGGTTTTCAAATTGTTGCTTTCACTTATTTGCATTAGTGGTTTTAATTATCCTTCTATTTCAGTGGTGCTCACATTTTTGTCCCCATGTGTCGGAATAAGGGGTGGGCAAAATACAGTCCACAGGCTGGGTCCAGGCCACTCCATCTGGCCCACAGGGCCTCTGAAAATGTAGGAAATTAATATTTATCTGCTCCTGGCTGCCTGTCAAAGATGACAGGAGCCAGGGGCAGTAGGACCCAGGGGGAGCAGGCAGGAGTCAGCAACAAGGCTGGCTGGGCCCCACCCCATCCCCAGCCTCCTCCTACCCCTGCCCCACACCCAAAAACCTCTGCTTGCTTGGCTTTCACTGCTTCCTTGCATGCCTACTCCAGTACCACATAGCCCTGGGCTGCATTGCCAGAGTGTGGGAGCATAGGGCTGTGCCAGTACCTCGGGGCCAGGAACAGGAGGGTGTGTGTGTGATTCAGTGGGTAGGTGCGTGCAGGGAAGGGGAGGGGAATAGAGACAAAGAGACTGTGTAGTGAGGGAGGCACAGAGTGCGTGTGTAGGTGTATGTTCGTAGGGCGAGTCCCACAAGCACACCTTACCATACACGCTGACCTCCACAGCCCCACACCTACCTCCCCCCACACACACACCCTTCCCCCCACACCCTCACAATATACAAAAGATAAGACCTCATTTTAAGCTATTGTACACAGAGGTGATTGCACACTACACAAATGCATGTAAATCAGGACAAAATATTTTTTAAAAATCAAGTTAATGAATGTTGTAGATGTTTGATGTTTAGAATATAATTTGGTATTTTTGTGGTTCTGAGATGGCAAAGCCCCTTGCTGAAAGAAGTACTCCCGGGGGAAAGGGGAGGGACTTCTGATGGTAAAGGGTCGGGTTAGGCGGTAGGACTTCTGGTCCCAAGCTGGCAACCAGGGGGGGCAGGGCTACCCATCTGGCCCTTGACAGCTTGCCAAAACTGCCCAAATAATTGCCTGCCCCGTGTCAGAAGAATGCCATGAGATCAGATTGGGCCCTGCATGTCAGGATCAGGCTCCATGGTATTTCCACCCAGCCAGAGATGGCACCACAATGCAGGCTTGATCAGGCACATGCTGCCACAGCTAGCAGAGCTCTTCATGTCATCCATGGAGAGCCCCAAAGGCTGTATTACATGGTGTTGGGGACTGGATCTGGCTTGCAAGCCATGGGTTAAGCACCCCTGTTCTAGTTGATGGTAGATTCTGCTATTCCTCATTTTACTGTTGCCAGATGTATATACTGGATTAAAACAAGAATGATATTGATAACTCACGAAGATAAAGCTATTAAACATAACTTGTCTTCCCTTTTAATAGAAAAAATAAAACAGTTGCTGGAAGAGCTCTGGGTGTGTATTGACAGTGCGGCAGGAAAAAGGCAGAACCAAGACAATGATTATATCTTGGGTGAGTTGAAACTCAAAGTCTTTGAAGTGTTTTTCTTTTTTTACTGTTTGAGAACAATTATTATTCTTTTTTTTTCTAGCAGCATCTGTTCAGGGTCACTCAAGAACTCCAGAAAAAATAAGCAAGTCCTTCAGACAAGGTATATTGCAGTAGATTTCATTGTATTTACTATAAATATATTAATTGGTGCTAAGTGGAATTTTAATACCTCTGAAATATTACCGATTAGATAGTATCATTCTCACACTGGTGTCTTTTTGTTTTGAGGATTTTTTTACTTGTATGTAGTACAGCAAAAGCTGTGTTATCCAGCACTTTATCAACTGGAAAGCTCCACTAACCGGAGCCAAGGGAAGCAGGAAAAGTGAAACCGGACATCCCACTTCCGGTTTCGCCACCGCAAGCTGAGTTCTTCTCCTTCACTTCTTAGGCTTACGGCCTAGAGCCAAGCAGCCTGCGCGGGGCAAAGTAGCCTTTGCGGGACCCCCTTCCCTGCCCCCGTGGTGACACCAGGGAGTGCACCAGATGGTGCATATTGGATTAATGGGCATCCCCCATTCCTGGGGGATGCCGCATAACAGAGCTTTTGCTGTCCCTAGATGTTAACATTGTTGGGGAAAAAATCATTGCAGACCGTTGTACTAACGTACATTTGCCTGTTAACACGTTAAAATTATGTATTGGACTAATTTTTGCAGAGAATAGAAGTGCATGGTTGAGGTTTAGCATTCAAGCCCTTGGGGTTTAAAAATCAGGACCTTTGAAAGTTTAACTTCTGCCTTAAGTATATATACATTTAAAACAAATTCTGCCTAGGTATATTACGACAGGGCTACCCAACTTCTAAACGGCTGGGAGTTGTGTGTTCTGCACCAGCGAGGACCATGCTAGTGTGAGCCATGAGGTTCTGGGTTGTCCCCTCAGCCCCATCCTGCACATCACATGTGGGTGAAATGCACCTCAGCTTCTTCACTGAACCATGTTTTGGTCTCCTTTGGTGCTATGGGCTATGCTACTATACCACCTGGGCAGGAGCAGGAAGCAGAATCTGAGGGAGGAGCCTAGAGACCCTGGCTGCTGGAACAGCTGGAGGTTCACGGGGAGTGGCGGCTGGGTAGGATTAGGGATGCCACACAGTAAGCACTTGCTGGCTGCCCATTGGACAGCCCTGTAATGAAATATAGCACCTACTGGAATT
The DNA here is from genome assembly GCF_052110815.1 of Crocodylus siamensis. Taxonomy (NCBI): domain Eukaryota; kingdom Metazoa; phylum Chordata; order Crocodylia; family Crocodylidae; genus Crocodylus; species Crocodylus siamensis. The sequence continues at coordinate 127,512,281 of NC_143397.1, read as the reverse complement.
TCTTACGGAGGCTCTCACATAATAGGTTATCATTAACTCAATGTAATGTTGCTAGAAAAAAGGCACCGGTCATGCTTTTAAAGATGACTATTATATAGATACCGTCGTATCAATAAAAAAATAATATGGAAAGTTAATTTTCATTTCTAAGGTATAATAAAGCATGACCTAAAACCTCGGTCACTAAAATTGCAAAATACCTAAGTATCAATCTGAGCTGCTCTAGCTGTTTGCTGGGGCTTTTATTTCAAAGGGTGTTGCCCCTCCAAACAAGTATGTGAGACCTGATGAGCTCATTTCAATGAGGAAGAGGTACCCTTTAAAATGAATGCCCCATCAATCAGATGAGTGGATCATCCTTAATTCAGCAACTCATTACAAATGAAGTGGGTTGTGAATCACCCATTCACAGATAAATATCTGGCTTCTACTTACAGGATTTTGTGGATGTGAGATGTATCCTCATGTTTAGTGGGTGGTAGGCAGACCTTTGAGAAGGCAGGGGTGAAGTCTGACATGAAATGTCACATAAATCCACAATTCTTTATGTCCTAAGAGCCTGAGCCAGCTTTTTTTTTTTTTGCCGCTCTCCCAGAGATTGCATGCAGGAATATCATGGTCTGAAACTGGTCTAGTGGACAGGTTTGGCTTTGTTGTCTTGGACTGTAAAAGAGTTCCTATGAACTCTGTTGACTAAGTTGGCATGAGAAATGTCTTGTAATTCACTCAGTCCTAAGGAGTGATGTAAGTTGGGGTTTTGGGTATGCCCTTTGAAAATCCTATGGGGATTTCCCTTTGAGAAGCCAGTCATGCAAATACAAGGCGCTAGATACCTTGCTGTAGCAGATGGGAAGCCTCTGCTACTAGGGAGTTACAAATGCAGTGTGGGTAGTGATCATTTTTTTACTGTAAGCAGAGAGAGTTTCTGTGGGATGGATGACTCATTTTGTGACAATAAAACATCTCAAGTGAAAACTGCAAACCATCCTTAATCTGCTGAAGAGAGAATTATGGAGGCTGGTTTCACCGTTCCAAATCTGAGTCAGCATGTGAATATATGTGTTTACTGTTAGTCCAGGATAGCACAAGGTCCCCTTTCCTGTGGTGGATAAGGAAATGGCATTGATCCCCTCCCCCTCCTTATTTTAAAACTTATGTGGCTCCTTAGCAGGTCAAATAAAACTTCTTCAGTTTGGTCCCGTCCTGTGAGGTGCTGTCTCAAGTTGGGTTAGGAAAAAGGTGATTGAGGAATATTGACCAGAATTGTAGAATATTGGCAGAACCTTTGCTGGTACAATCCTGCTAGCCTAGAGTAATCCCAGCCTACGTCTGGGAAATGAGAGGCTACAGGGAAAAATCAGGCACAGCAGGAAACTGATAGTTTATTCATAGGTTGAGACTTGAATGTTAAATTTGTTGTTTGGAAGATGATATTGGATGGGTGACAACAGAAGAGGGTGGGATGCCCTTGTAGGAGAAGTAAGATTTCTCTTAGAAATTTAGACAAGCATCCCATGGGAGGAAGTTCTTGGTGAATTGGTCCCAGTACCTAAGAGGTTTTCCCTTGACAACAGGCACACAAACACTTGCATCTCAGCTATGATGTTCTTTAGGGTATAAAACCATGACTCTGTGCACAAGCTAAACAGGCCTGGTCCTTCAGAGGAGATCTTGGAGATCTGGCAATACTTGAAGATGATAGATGCTCCCATTACTGTGATGGCTGAGCCTGTGGAAAGGGTTGCATTCAGGCCTGCTTGAGAGGCAGTTTTGAAAGTTGTCCTTTTGCAGTGACAGATCTTGGGTTGACCTGTGGGGTTTTGGCAGCGAATGTTGTCACAGATCAGGTCATCATACTTGGTAAATATTGCTTGATAACGGACTATTTGCATTTGAAGATACATTGATCAGTAGATCCTCTCTTCCGAGGAGATCTGTTTTCTTGAAATATTTGTCTAGATGCTTAAGATATTATTGATCTTCAACTTTTATAGTGCAGAGATGAGAACCGCATATAGAAATATGCAGATTTTTTTCAGGGACTTTGTGCCTTTCCTGTACTTGTTTTTAGTGTTCAAAGTAGAGAGGCTAGAGTCTGCAGACAAGCATAACTGATGGGAAGGTATGGGGAGACTCGCATACAAATGCATGCATACAGTTTTCTCTTTTCTTTTTTCTCTCCCTTTCCTCTGTTCCCTCTCTTTTCTTTCTTTCTGTTGGTAAAAAAAATTCTGACACCATATGCAAGAGCTAAATAGGTGCCACAAATAGGAACCGCTTATCAGTGTCTCTCAGGACCACTGATACTATAAGACAAATAACTGTCCTTTTCCATTCTCTTAATAACTGCATTCCTATGTTGGAGATTTATTTGAGAATTTGAAAGCTTATATTTTATTCATGCACTGTGAACAGTATTTTGGAGTTTGTCTTATTTTGATGTGTTTTCTATAGGTAATCTGTGAAAATACCGTTTAGGAAAAAAACAGTAATTTTGTCTTGCAAAATATTAACCGGATAAAGCAAAATGAAAAGTTTAGAGATCTGTCAAACCCTTTAAAAATTTGTTTTATAGAAGCTGCACAAACTCGCCGAAAACCCAGGAAATCTGAGAAAATGATACCTCACCAGTCCTCACTAGAAACTGTTCTAGAACAAAACCCCTTAGCCCCCATGCAAATAAAAATGGATGAGTCTCTCATTGATCGCTTTGAGAGCAAGACCACTGATGAGAGTCTGCAAAGCTGTAATGGTGACAGTGCTTTTTATGAGGACAAAACAATAGGAGTAGTTGTACAAACAGATTGCGAAGACAGGAGTTCAGACTTCTCAGATGAGGAAGAACATCTTGCTGGAAATGTAAAAGACATACTGAACTGGATCAGACCTCTTCCTCCACTACTCTCTCCAATGCAGCTTTCACCAGCAGTGACACCGGTCAGTTCTAGAACCTTTTTCTGAAATGGCAATAATTTTGTCTTCTCCTATACAGCAAACATAAAGGTTTCATAGGCTTATCTAACATATCATTATTTCTGTTTATGCATTTTGAAGTGACTTTATCACAGTGTTTAAATTAAAATTTAATTGATCATTTTTTTTCTGTGAGTTCTTGTAAAGTATGTCATTGTGAAAGGGGAGACCATTTTCTATTATGTACTATAAGCATGTCAAATGACTTACTATGGGCAAATAATTGCTGTCACTGCTATTTTAATGCACAGAGATGTGTGCACAAGTGCTAATTTTAATCACTTAACTTTATGGAATGAGATTTAAGAGTTTTGCCTCCAGCTACTTTGTAAGCCTTGCTGCTTTACTATTGTTAGGAAGTAGTCCTTTCTCCCCTCCCTTTCCTTGTTGCTCTTTTAAAACTTTCTCAGTTTTCAATAATGGATGTTTTCTGCCATTTAGAGTATAGATGGGGACAAAAGTTGAGCTGTTTTTTTCCATATAGGTACTCTTGCTAGCCCATTATTAAAGAACATTGATAGAGAATTGTTTTTTTACTAACTGGTAACTGTTTAAATGGCTATATGGTAGGGGTGTGCGAAACGGACCACATTTGATTCGAATTCAGATTCGGCTTAAATCGGGGAGAGTGCTTTGATACCAATTCTCTGAATCAGCAGATTTGGCTATAGACACAGCTTTAAATGTTTTTTCTACATACCTCAAGGTACCAGGGCCGGCTCGTGAATGTGATGCTGGGGCGGATGAAGCGTCCCACAGGAGCGTGCTGGGGGCCCCCTGTGTGTGCTCGGCGAACCCTGAAGTGGACTGGAAGTACTTCCTGTCCATTTCTGGGTCTGCGGCCAAGTGTGCGGGGGACACCCCCCTGGCTCACTAGTCAGCCATGGAGGGACCCTGGGTGCCCTCCACCACCCGCCCCCTCCTCCCCAGAAGGCACCAGTCACTGGGAGGGGGAGGGGTTCCCCATGCATTCGCCATTGGGCCCAGAAGTGGACTGGAAGTGCTTCAGGTCCATTTCCAGGTCCGCTGCTCAGCGCACTGCGGACCCCCACACTGTGTTTCCGTGGGACGCTTCATCTGCCCCACCATCTCAGTGTTCATGAGCCGCCTGGTATCTTGAGGTATGTAGAAAAAAGATTTAAAGCTGTATCTATGTCTGAATCATCGAATCTCTCTGAAGCGATTTGAAGGGTTTCTGATTCTATTCAGAGAGATTAAAGTGTCTGCTGATTTGATTCAGATTTGGAAACTCGGCGGCTGAATTGGGCTGAATCTCGGCTGAATCAAATCAGTGACCGAAGCTTTGCACAGCCTTACTATATGGCATAAATTCACAGTGCTGCCAGTAAATACATTCACTTTAAAGAAATACCTAATAGTCATGGAACATAGGCTTAATTTGAAAAACTGCTATTTAAATTATTCATTCTTTTCTTTTTTCATTAAAGGATACATTATTTGGAGATTTCACTGATTCCAGTGATGAGGAAATTGACCATTATGCTCAAACAGTGGAAAATATTTTGGAAAAAAGCTTAGAAGAGTGTTATGTCAGTTTGAAGGAGGAAACCAACATACAAGAGACATATGAACCAGATCATGATACAGAAACTTCACGTAAATTGAGAGTGACTGAAGAAACATCAATTTATAGTAATCTTTTCACAGCAAAGAATTTGCTCATAACTGGGAGAGATGCTGAAGTGAAGCAAACCCAGATGGTTATTTCAAGTATGGACACAATGGTAAATGAACTTTTAGAGGAGAAGGTTGAAAGTATGGAAGCTGAACAGATTTTAGCAGAGCAGATTGAAAATATGGAAATTGAAACTGGTACAACAGTGCAGGTGGTGATGCCTACATCAAAAGTCATTGAAGAGAAGATGATCGATGATGAGGGGGTGCAAACTGAAGACAAAGCTTCTTCAACTGAGCACATGCCATTTAATTTTGAACACTTACAAGAAAATTCTAATGGAGCAGTGCAAACAGAGAAAGATGTAGTTTCACATACGAATACAGTAGCCAGTTCTGAGCATTTGCAAGAAAGGTCTAGTAAATTAATGGAAGTGGGGGAAGATGAATTACCTGGAAAAGTAGCTACCCCCAAACTATCACCTATTCCAAAGGACGGTGTTCCCTCATCACCTCAGAAATCTGTTGTTGCAGTTGAGAACGAATGTTTTGAGGAAGAGGCTAATGAGATGGAGAGTGAAATGGTTGAAAATGAATCCAAAGACATAAAAAGAGAATTGAATGTAGTAAATGCAGTACTTGGCCTAGAAGACCATGTTGAGCAAATAACAAACGGGAAGAAAGTAATAGCAGAAGAACTCCATGTAGAAACTGAAGATAAAACACAGTATCCTGAAGAGGAAGATTTGGCATCTAACTTCACTAATCCTAAAAGCTTTTCTGGAGTGGAGAGTGATGAGGTGTGGCAGTATAATGGGGAAGAAACATTTATGAAGACTGAAATAGACACTGAAACTAAAGATACTGCCATTGAATCTCAGTGTTCAGAAGAAAAATTCAGCAATAAAGAGAGACTGGAGGAACTACTTGTACAGTCTAAAGAGCCTGAAGTAATTGAAGAGTGTGGACTGGAAAAGGCTAGTGCTTTTGTTTCTGCCACTGAAGTAAACAGAAATTCACTGTCTTTGGATGAGGCTAATGCCATTGCAGATGTAGGTGGAACTGCTGCTTCTCTTTCTACAAAAGAGGGAGAGGGTGAACAGCTCAGAACTGGAGAGCTGAGCTCTGAGGGGAATACAACTGAAGTAAGCAAAAATTCACTGTCTTTGGAAGAGGCAAATGCCATTGCAGGTGGATCTGCTTCCTCCCTTTCTACAAAAGGAGGAGAGGGTGAACAGCTCAAAACTGGATTGCTGAGCACTGAGGTGAATGTAATGAACTCTGAGCAGAAAGGTTTCTCTGGCAATTCAATGAATGGGAAAAATGTTTTAGAAATAGCTACATGTTCTGAATCTCGCCATGTTGAAAGTGGAGAATTGCTGGAGGTACAGGAGGAGGGATGTTTGCAAGCTAAATTAGAACACAAACAAAAAGATGTTGGTATATTGCTGCAAAAGAAGTCAGATTTTGAAATTTTACCTGCATCACCAAACCCAGTCTGCATTATAAATGGAGAAAATGAGGCAGTGGAACCCCAGGAGATGGACCCAAATAAACATGTTGTAGGACAGACTAGTGAAACCAAACACGTTGAAGATATGTTTGGTGAACTGGAACACAAGTTGTCTGAAACAATAAAAGTATTTGAACGTCAGGAAATTAAAATGGAACATTTAGAATTTAAAGTGGGATATGTTAGAGAGAAAAGTAGTCAGCTATTAGAGACTGAGAAAATCGGTATGGCAAACTGTGTTGTAACAGAAAATGAACATACCTCTCAGGCGCAGCCTTTAAAAGCTGTACGTTCATTTTCAGTTGTTGAAAATTTTCAGTGCAGTAGAATAAATGAGAAATTAAGTGACAAATCACCTGAGGAAATGGTGATTGAGATCTGCAACAACAATTCGACTGATCTGGAAGAGAGAGATGGGGAGAAAATGAATGAAAGAGGTGAGATTTCAGATGCCCCAGACCAGGTTGCCTCAGAAGAGAATGCTGAAAAAGAGCTAGCTTTGTCTAAGCAAGGTATTTTGTTGGGAAGAAATGTAGTTACTGAAGAGGCGAACTCTTCTAGCACAGTGAAAATTGGTTCAGAGGCTACAGCAGCTCCTGCTGGTTTTACTCTCAGTCTTCAACAGAATCACCACGATTTTAACACTAACAGCACAGACGATTCTGTCAAAGACTGTATCACACCAGATGCTGCTTCCACTGTAGCTCGAAATAATGAAATAGATTATGATAGCAGTATCCAGTTTGCATATAATCAGTCTTTGGCAGATGCGAATGGCAAGGAGGCTGTACCTAATGACAAAGAAAATGAATGCAAACAACTTGTGTGCCCCATTAATGAATATGCAAATAAAAATAACATACAGACTGTTAAAGTGCAGCTTGAGGAACCTCAAAAACCATTAGTAACTTTAGAGGTTTTGGGTGCAAGTTCTACTGACAGTGGTAACCATGCACAAGAGGAAACTAAGTTAGTTTTTGAAGGAGGAGTTCATGGGATGTCTATCCTAAGGGAAGTTGACACACACATTTGTAGAACAAAAGAAACTTCTTCCATTTACAGAGAGAAACCTCTGTGCTCTGAAAGGCAGATGGAGAGTCCCATAGAATATCCTGTTACTGAAGTAATGACTGAGGAAAAGGACAAAGACTTGAACAGTCTTGGGGAGTCTGATAAAGATGAGGACAGAACTTCAACAGAAACTCCTGAGTTTCAAGAGGAGGCCAATGGATCTGCAGAAGAAGACTATCCTTTAAGAAAGGTTAAATACGCCAAACACTATGATAGCTTTTCAGTGTTCAAGGAAGAATCGAACACTTCTAGGACCTCAGTAGAGGACCTGTCACAAATTCACATGACTGTTGATGACCACCAAGTGTTTGACCCTTCTACACTGCACACAGAAAATAATGAGAGTGATAAACAATTAAAGGTAAATATGCTAATGGATATGGTCATACCTTGTAAAACTAATCACTCTCCAAGTATGACAAAGGAGGTAACGTATTTCACAGGTGTGAGTGACTCTAAAAGTAAGCTTTCCATGACATGTGAAACTGTGTTCCATACTGATGCGAATACTGAAAAGGCTCCTGAACATGAAGAAAATTCAAATGCAGTTGGGTGGTCCTCTGACAATGAGAAGAATTCGCTAAGAGATGAGGCATCAGAAGAGATTCCAACTAAACCAAGTACTTTAGAAACTAATTTATTGCCACACCAGCTACTAGCCAAATGCTCTAAAATTTATAAAAGTGTTATAAAAAATAGTAAGTTAGATGCAGCACTTTTCACATCTGCTGACTTGTTAGAAAGAAAAGGCAATGAAGAACTTGGATCAAATGTTGAGCAAAGTGTGCCACATGAGGCTGGCATAGAAGCACCTGTGCCTGGTGAAGAACTAAATGATAAACAGGAAGAAACTCATGCTGCTTTTAGCTTGGCAGACTGCAATACTAGAGCATTGCAGGATGGTATCAACAGTGGCACTTCTTTTCAACAGACAGATTTTCAAAAAAGCAAAAGAGAAAACATTTCTGTCAAAAGCTCTCAGAATCCAGCCATGTTGTGTGCTGTTTCTGACCCGCAAGCTGAATATCAAAATTTGGAGTCACAAGAAACAATATTGGAAAACTCACCTGCTATAGAACTAGAGTCATCTGTAGATCTTGCACCCCAAAAGAGCAGCAGATCAAAGCAGAAAGCCCAAGAACCGTCAAAAATCATAAAAGATTCAGCCAAGATGATAGACCGGGACAGCCAGGGCAAGTTTTCGCAGAGGTTATCTCAAGGTAAAGGGAAAAAGAAAACTTTGCAAGTCCAACTAACCCAGCAAGTTCTTGCAAATACTGATGCTTCCACACCTAGCAGATGCTCATCTGAGACCCTCAATAAAATTCGACAGGAGATGGGCCCACCTCTTCCTCCCCTGCTTTTGCCTTTGAAAGCTACTCCTCCAAGAACAGTACGGCCTGCTTCCCCAATGATGACTTCAGCTAGTCAGTCCTCTCTGCCATCTCCTCTTGATGATCTAATATCCCCACTACGTGATATTCCAATTCCTCCGCTTGTCTCTCCGTTGGCAGATACCCCAAAACGCAGATCTCCCCCTAGGACTTGCACTCCATCACCCTCAGAAACCACTGTATGTCGAAGAATCCTGTCCTCGCCTTTGCAGTTTTGTGCTGCCACGCCAAAGCATGCACTTCCTGTACCAGGGCGACTTCCACTATCTGCATCTGGTAGTGGTGCTCCAGGCGTTCCTCAGGAAAACTCTGTGAAAATACTGGACACTATGTATCCAGAGCTTTCAGCAAGGGCAAGAACACTCAACATCCTCAAAGGTAATATTCAGCTCAATAGATGTGCCCCTTCAGACTCCAAAAATCTCCCAGGGCCTGTGAATCAGATTACTGGGTTCAAAACAATTGCTTCTACATCCACTGCTTTTGTTAAAACGGGAAGCAGCTCGAAACCTGACAGCAACAGAGATCAGCAGACAGATCTGGGGAATCAGCAGCCATGTACCAGCTCATTGAATCAAATTGGGAAAAGAACATTGTCAACATCTATGCCAAGAAGCGCTAAGAGGCTGCGTCTAGATAGTGAGTCACCCAGATTGGAAACTAATGATAAGGAAGAGGTTGCAAATAAAGCTAAAGGAGACTTCAGTAGCGAAGTACAGAGTGGTGTGGGTAAAACTATGTGCCTCAACAATTTTGAAATCAGTCAGTCTGTAGGGAACTCTAGTTCAGAAATATCTTCATCAGTAGAGAAGATTATTGATCCTGACAGCAAAGCTGTGTCTTTGGCACTGAAGAAAATTTCTGAATCCTGTTTTGACCTGTTTCCTGTCATACGGAGCCATGTGCATGTAGGCAATATTTCAAAGGTCCCAGTAATGAGAAATGAAGAGAAGGACATTGTCTATGAATTTGGCGTTGCAAACAAGGTATGTGGCATATCTTTGAATTTTGTGTTCCAGTAGCTGTATTTGTTCAGATGAAGAGAATGTAATTGTCCTGAAAGTGAAAACTTGAAGTTGAAAATTTAGGTTCTCTGTAATGATGGTATTTGTGCTGTTGAGATGGTGAGGCCAGCAAGTACTTTGTAAAGCTGTAAATTTAAACAGAAAAAAAAATTAAGACTTTAGACTAATTTTAAGTTTCAAGACATTACTGTTAAATATTTGTTCCTTCAGTATCCACACACCGCTGCATCCATTGGTGTGCTCATTTTCCTGACGGTTATAAATACCAGAGTTAGCATGGTTAGTTCTTTTTCTCTAAACTTTTATTCTGGTGGATAGCAAAAGTATTTATGAAATACTTAAGTTTCCCTCTGTAAATCTGTGGCCTGATTCTTCCTCTTACAAAAGATATTACACTGGACAGTTTATTTGGTTATGTCACAACAGCTCACCCTCTGTTCAGTCCATTTAGTATCATGAGATAAAGATTTTCAAATGGCTAGAATTGGGGAAGGGCAGCTCCTAGTCCTGAAATGCACATTAATAACTTCTCTAATGTTATAGTAGAGATACTGTAATGACTCCGATTTCCTCTTAAGGTTGTAGTCCCTATTAGGCCATTTATCAACCCATAGGGTGGAGCATCACAAAAAGATGAAATCTTTGTGAATCTATAACCTGGTGTTGATTGGAGTATCTTGGCCCTTTTCGGAAAGGTACCTAAAAGGTTACCATCTCAGTTTTTATCATTGTTTATCATTGGCTGCAATCTTTTGTACCAGTCCTTTTTCATGGGATAATACCATAGGTCTGTGTCATCTAAACATTTGAACATTTCTAAAAAATATTTTTAAAGAACCATAAAGTCACTTTGCTTCTTTGTTATAATAATACTTATTCTGATAGGCCTGTTGTGAGGACCTCAGGTATTTGTGTTTGTATGTCTTTAAAATCATTGCTTATCTCACCATGTACCTTCTTAATATGGTTACAAGGAGCATGCTATTTCGTGTACAGAGTTTACGTTCATGTTTATTTGTCACCTACTCTCCAATATAGCTTGGTTATTTTTACTAACAGGTAATTGCTTTTGCTTGTTACAGCATTTAGCAGACCTGCTGCTGCATACTGTTCTCAATAAGCTTAAGACTGAGAAGACATCCTTGGAACACAGTGTCATACATGCTCTCTGCCGAGTATACATAGGAATCTGTCGGCAGTTTGGAGATTTGGAAAGAGCCCGTCTTTTCTGTTACAGCTTGCTTAAGGAAGGTATGGTTTGGTTTAGCAATCTTGTTTTTCAAGGGTGGTATGTGCCTTTTTGGTTTTAGATTTTATGCTTCCCTCATGCTGTATATGTATTTGCACTTTTCTTCAAGAGTGTAGTTATCCTTACTCCTTCTGTCTGTAAAGGGACATTTCTGTTCTTCTTGGGTCTTGTGGTGCAAATGGACAGGTTTTTATTAAACTGTAGTCTCTTGCCTATTCTTCTGCTTCACCCCAGTTGATCCCTGGCTCATTTGCACCCTTAATATTGCAGTGATGTTCATGGTAGTCTTTGGCCTCTCTTTCTCTCCTTGTTTCCAGTTTGAATGTTTGTCTTGTGATTTTGTGTGCTTCCATTCTTTCTATATTTTTGAGCTATATTTCACCACCTTTTCTTTATTAAGCTGTTAGCATCTAGCATGTTTTTTATTGCATTTCTAGAGTTGTAATTCTGTCTGCCCAGGTAGCTTTTAATAGTTTTTTTGTGGTGGCTACGAGTGAAAAGTATCTATTTTTGCCACAAGGGTTGTTAACAATAGCCATGGTTCTGCTCTGTGTACCAGCATCTCTGTTATGCTGGTGAATAGCTTCATCCTTTTATGGACTGAGCAGCTTTTGTTGCTCCAGACACAACTTAACCCATTCACATATCCAGTTGCCTTCCCTATTCCTTTTGTTGTCATTTCTGTGTTGTTGTCTGCTGTTACTGACCAACATGATAGCTAAGTTTTTTTTTTTAACATTTTTTTTCTTTTGTTCATCACCAGTTATATTGGGTCTGTTTTTCATTTGTGTTACCACGTTGCTGGTCTTTGCTGAAACACTGTACTGTCTTCTGGCAGCTCGTTTGCATTTGTATGTTTATATGTAGAAACTGAGAGGAAGGTGGTCTCGTCCATAGAAATTTAAGTATTCAGGTTCCAATGGAGCCAGTCCAAAAAGCAGAAATGATGATATTTATCCTTGACTGACTCCTGTCACTATCATAAACCATCCTGTTGTTGTTTAATCCACTTTTATATAGGTAAGGCTTAGTAATTCTCTAATTGTCTTCTGTAATATTGTGTAGCTAGCTATTAACTTCTATAAGCTGTCTCTGTCAAGACTCAGCAGGGGCTTTTTGAAGTCATCAAAGGTAATGATTGGCATTTGGTACCAGAGTACATTTTCTAGGATTTTTCACAACAAATATTTATTGACTAAACACTCTCCTTTTCTAAAACTCATTTATCTACTCCTAACAAATTGTCTCTAGTTTCATCTGCCATAACATCCTGCTATAAGCTCTTTCTAGTTCCCAGTTCTTTCTTCATAAGCAGAGAGCAGTTGCTCTGAGATAAGCAGCTCAGTAGTGGGACTGCCTTGAGGAGGCTTTTCCAGGACCTAGTGACTTTGGTGCTTGAATGTTTTCCTAGTGCCTGTGTTTGGCGGGGAGGGGGGTGCGTGTACATGCACAAGGGCCCAGATGGGTTTTAGTGGCATCTTTTACAGCCAGTAAAGATTATCTGGATAAGGAAGAAGGGGACAAGCTGATGAGTGAGATAATAAGAGACGGTCAGAGAGCTTTTCGTGGGTCTGAATTAATTCAAGTCAGCAAGGCCTGATGAACTTCTCCCAGAGGACTGAAGGAACTGGCAGAGATCTCAGAATGAATTTCACGAAGTTGTGCGAAATGGGCCAGGTACCAGAGAACTGGAAAAGGGCCATCATAGTGCCCATCTTTAAAACAAAGCAAACAGAAGAACCCAGGAGACTACAGACTGGTTAGCCTCACCTCAATACCCAAGAAGTTACTGGAACATATCCTGATGCCATTTGTAAGCATCTGGAAGAGGAGAAGCTGACCATAGGCAGTCAGCATGGATTTACGAACAACAGATTGTGCCAAACAAACTTAATCTTCTTTGACAGAGTAACTACTTGGGTTGATGAAGGGAATGCTGTGGATATGATATATCTGGACTTCAGCAAGCCTGTTTTGACAAAGTCCCACCTGACCTTGTCATAAGTAAGTTGGAGAAATGTGGGTTTGACAAAACTACTATAAAGTGAATAGACAGTTGGCTCCACAGCTGAAAGCAAAGGATAATTAATGGATCCATCTTGCAATAGCAGGAGGTTTCCCCACAGGGGTCTGTCCTGAGCCAGTGCTGTTCAGCATAGTCATTATTTGCATGTTGTCATAGTTTCTTGAGTAAATTTGCAGATGACATGACACTGGGAAGGATTATGAACATGTTGAAGCATGGGAGCGCAATTCAAAAGGATCTTGACAGAATGGAAAGCTCGGCTGAAGCTAACAGGAAGAAGTTCAGTGCTGACAAAAGCAAGGTGCTACATTTCAGGGAAGAATATTCAAAAATACAAATACAAAATGGGTGACAACTGGCCATATGGTAGCACTATGGAAAAGGATCTGTGCATCTTGGTAGATTATAGGGTCAATATGAGTCTGTAGTGCTATGCAGCTATGCAAAAAGCAAATATGGTTTTGGGATGCATGGGTGCAAGATGCAGGACATCAAAGTGCTTCTCTACTCTGCACTCATCTAGAGTATTGCATTCAGCTGGGGCTTCATATTTTAAAAAAGGACATGGAGAAGTTAGGATCCAGAGGCAGGCAGCAAAAATGATAAAGGGAAGTCATACAAACAGAGGCTTGAAGGGGCATGTTCAGCTGGAGGGAAAGGTGCTTAAGAGGGGACCTGGTAGCAGTCTTAAAAAACTTGAAGGACTGCCGTAAGGAAGAGGGAAAACACCTTCATTTCTCTTTTGCTGCATAGAGTAGGACACAAAACAATGGCTTAAAAGTTGCAGCAAAGGAGGTTTGATTCAATATCTAGGTAAAAACTTCTTCACAGTTGTGCACTGAGACAGTGGAATAGACTGCCTAAGATAGTTGTGGACCCTCCATCACTAGAGAGGTTGGACAGGCATTTGTTGGGGTTAAGCCTGTGTTATACTATAGGAATTCCCCATGTTTCTGGGTTTTGGTTGCCGCATGGGGCTGGAAGGGAATTCTGTGCCCACGCCTTCCATTTCCCCCCCTTTCCCACCTTGCTACTACATGGGATACAGGGTGCGGGAGGAGTTGTAAGCCTTTCTCAGAGGCACTGGATGTTGGCTGCAGCCAAGGTTGGGGATTTTGGCTGGGGTATTCCAGTGTTTGTGTTGGGACTTAAAGCTGGAGGTTCCTGGCTAAAAGGCCTTGTCTATCCACTTGGGTTCAGACTGATTGCCATACCTGGGTTCAGGAAGGAATTTAACCTTGGTCAGATTAGTGTGGACTGTGGGGATTTTCTTCCTCTGTAGGGGGCGCATAGCCATATTCCTGGGATCTCTTGACCCCATATTAACAGCCTTTTACAGGAGCAAGACCTTGGCTCCCGTGGTCAGCCTGCTTTACTTGTGGCAGGTTAGGGTGTTATGTCTTTTGTTGTGTCAGGTTTGACTGTAGTTTTACTGTGAGGTTAGATAATGGATTTGTATAGGATGATTTGACTAAGGATGGTCCTGCCTCAGGCTGAAGGTTGGATTAGATGACCTCTGGAGCTCTCTTCCAGCCCTACCTCTATGATTCTGCTTTAATAATATTCTGTCCTACTTGTTACAGGCAATTGTTAGGCCTTGGTATTTTGACAGTTTAGTTCTTTTCCAGTAGCTTGTTCTGTTCTCTTTTCATGTACAGGTGTAGATATTGAGTTGGTTCTTTAGCTCCTGCCTCTAGTAGTTCTGCAAACTTGTGAATGTTGGGTGACCTGTTTTACTGTTCTTCAGCCTATAGAATTTCAGAGCAAAGTTGGGAGGTGTTATTGTTATATAATATGCACAAACAATTCTGAAATTGTGTAACAAATTTAAAAAGTCCCTCTTTCAAAGAGGATGATTGGTTTCTTGGTATGTCTACATGGTAAACTTAAATATCCTAGGAGTGGTGCCTTATGCATGTTTCCTTGCTTTGGACAGATTACCACGTCTGTGGTAACACTGTTGGTTGCAGTGTAGCCATGTGTGCATGGTTCCGGAGGCATGCTAAATGGACCTGTCACTCAGCAACTGTAATGAATCTGCCTGAAGTGCTACATGAACTTGATGCTGGCTAAGAAGAACCCTCTTGGAACAGCGCAAAGCACCCAATGGTGCTGCTGCTAGGACAGTAAATTTATTGTGTAGCTGTAGCACCTCATTTTATCAATCACTTCTGCTTAGGGGGAAGAAACAGTTCTGTTTGAGTTTTCAGTTGTGAACAAATAGTCACTTTCTCTATCTTAAATAAGATGCATGGGCAAAGAGTGGACAGTGAAAGCAGGAGTAAACCGCTTTTTCAGGATGAGGCAGCTGGTCAGTTACGAGTGGGCTTCAGCTAGCGAATCAGTCATGACAGCTGTTGGTCTGGGCTGTGGCTTAAATCTTCAGTTTGGGACATCTTCCTTCCTGCTTGGTCAGATCACTCCCATGCATTGTCCTGTGCATTGTTTTTTGGGTAGGCTGTGCAAAACTGGATGCACCATCTTAGCGTATCATGCTGCAGTGCAATTGGTCTTGGAAAATCTGAAAGACAAATAGGAAGACCCTGTGGGGGGGACAGAAGTACACCTAAGAGGAGGGAGAACAAAGTAGGGTTGCAAGTGTTATTGGCTCTGATCCTTGTTGGTGCAGCAGCAATGGTCAGGATGTCCCTAGTAGTGAGCTCAGATCTGATTGTGCCTAGCAAGTTTATAGGTTATTGTAAGAGATGTTAGCAGCGTGGCCAAAACAATATCTCTGGGATTACAGTTCTGTACCTTGTATGATGCTTTGTCTGTTAAGAACTAGTGGCAACTTATCAGAATCCAGGAGGGATTGAATTTTATTAGTAGATGTTAAGAGTTATGAATCCAAAACACATTGGAGAGGGTGAGGGAAGGGAAGGGAGGGGGTTCCTGATGCTGAGAGAGAAAATAGACAGACACAAACCCGTACAGTGGTCCGCAATGGTGGAGGAAGTAGATTGACGAAAGTTTCTCAGTCCATATAGAGTCTCATCGTGGGGGTCCTCTTCAGCAATGGACCACCCTGTTACACCCGAAGATTCTTCTTGAAGTGAAGTCCATCAGGTGCAGAGTGGGGTTCAGGCAATCCTCTCTGAATCTGGTCCAGTGGCTGTCAGTCTGGTGGGGTCAGTGTACTGGTAGTGGCCCATGATGTGCTCCACGTAGCTGTCACAGGACCAGCGGATTGTCAGACAGCATGGGACAGCACATCAGCTTGGCGTAGCTGTAGGAAATGCGGCAGGCACACAGGATGCTCTTGTTACTGGGGTCCCAGGCTTCAAGCGTTTCCATGATGAGTTGTGTTACGTCATAGCTGCGGCCCCTTAGGATGTCGGCCAGTGGGGCATACTTCTCCTGCTTGTGAGCCCAGGTGTCGGTGAAGGCTTGGCAGTGGTTCTCAAAGGGGATGATCGCGTCCACAATCACAATCTTCTTGGCCTCTTCATTTGTGATCGTGGTGTCAGGGCACGTCTGGTTCTCTCAGCCTGGGACGGTGCGGTTCATGGAGATCTCCCCTGCTGCAGCTGGGATGGCCCTCACCAGGCGGTCCTGGACAGTATTGTGGCGAAGCTGCCAGGCTCTGGCGTGCAGCCAGCAACTGCACAGCATGTGGAGGAGGGTCTCTGCCGCGTAGCTGCACTGTTGGCACCTCTTGTCCCAGTGGCCGAAGTGGGCGGCCCCTTTCAGAGGCAGGCAGTTGAGGCGGGCGCGGTGGGGGAAGTGCCAGTCTGCGAAGCACGTGAAGCTTTGCTGGGCATGAAGTGGTTGCTGGAGTCTCACTGTGAGGTGACGTTGAAGACCTTGCCCTGACCGGGTTTGTCCCTCCGGTCACTGGCGTACTGGCTGCGGATAGTGTCCTTCAGGAACTGCTCCAGGAAGGTCCTCGTGCGGGACGTCACGGTGACGCTATCGGCACGTGAGGCTGATTGCGGGAGACTCCCAGCTCCTGGCACTCCTCGGTCCAAATCCAGGTGCAGCTGACGCGCTTCCCAAGGCGGCACATGGCATTGCGGGCTCAGCTCCGTAGGGAGGCAAAATTCCCACCATCTCTGCCAAACTTGCCGTCCAGCGAGCCTTTGAGGAAGGTGGCCAAGTCACGTCCGGTTGATTGCCTTGCGATCCTCTTGTGGGTGGTCTCCCTGAGGACGCTGGCGGCAATGGTACTTACCATCATGTTAGTACATCTTGGCATTGGCCATTTGGTTAAACTGTTAATATCCAGGTAAGTTCAGATTCAGCCCGAACCACCCAGTTGCATCTACTCAACTTTGGTTCGTTTACCGCTGCTTTGACACTGACATCTGATGGGTAGAAAGTAGTCAGAAAAAGAAGTGAGCCACCATGTAGATCATCATTTCCAATGCCTAATAGGTCAAATCATAAGAGGTACTGCATTTGTGATTCTCCAATTCAGTCTTTTTAGGGCTGAAAGCTTGAGAGGTGTCTTCTAGTGTCCTGGTAGCCTCCAAGACAGGCTATGCGGTACCCACTAAACTGACAGGTCTTGCTACCTTGGTAGCAATCTCAGCATCAGGTACCTCAGAGCTTCTGAAATGATGTTTTTACTTCAGTCATAACTGATCGAGGTCAGCTATTGGCTGACGAATACACTTGGCAGCACAGATAGGGGAGAAGATAAGCAGCGTATCATACTGGGAAAACAGAGTAGGGATTTCTTGGAGAAGTTGGATGTTCTCAAATCAGCAGGGCTGTACAAGATGCATCTTATAATTCTCAGGAAATTGGCTGAATCATTTTAAAACCATTGGCTGTTGCCTTTGAGAACTCATCAAAATTAGGTGAGATCTCGGGTGATGACTGGAAAAACAGTAAATACAGTGCCAATCTGTAAAGAAAAGGGAAGGGGGAGGATCCTGGGATTTACAGACTGGTCAGTCTGACCTCAATACCTAGAAAAGTCATGGAACATGTCAAGATATCAATTTCTAAGCACCTTGATTTTTTTTAGCGACACTGTCTCCCATGTCTATATTAGTAAACAAAGGAAATGCAGTCCAGACACAAGTACTGTGAGGTGAATATAATGGATTAATGTACTCAAACTGTAGTCATATGTGGGTCATTGTCTTAATTGGAAGGAGAGAGATCCCTGGGGAAACCTGACTCTAATATTGTTAAACAGCTTCACTAATGATTTGGAGGATGGGGTTGAGAGCACACTTAGCAAATTTGCAGATGACACCAGCCTAGGTAGAACTGCAGATGGTGAAGGGTAGGATTAGGATTCAGAAATTGTCTAAAATTAATTGAATGAATGTCAGTAAGGATAAGGGTAGGCAGTCCTCCACTTAAGACACAACAACTGCGTGCACAAACACAGACTGGGGAATGACTGGCTAGTTTGCCATATTGTTGAAAAGAAGGGGCTTATAGTGCACCATAAATTGAATATAAGCCAACAGTTGCAAAAAAAAAAAAAAAAAAAAAAGTTAATAGCATACTGGACTATGTCAACAGAAGCATCCTTGCAAGCCAAGGGAGATGATCTTTCTGCTGTGTTTGGAACTGGTGAGGCCTCACTTGGAGTGCTCACCAGTTTTGGGTGCCATACTTCATGAAAAACATGGACAAGAGTCTAATGTAGAGTAACAAAAAAGTTTAGAGGCCTAGGAAGCATGGCGTACAAAGACAGACTGTAAGAACTAAGATTATCTAATCTGGAGAAAACAAGACTATGGGAAGATTTGATAATTCTTCAAATACCTGAAGAGTGGTTATATAGGGAATGGTGATAAGCTATTCTCTGTGGCTCCAGGGGATAGGACAAGAGGCAGTGGTCTCAAACTATGGAACAGCAATTCAGGCTGCATATTAGAAGGAACTTTCTCACTATGAGAGTAGTTTAAGTACTGGAACATATTTCTTGAGAAGTTGTGGGATCTCCATCACTGGAAGATTTTTATGAGCAGGTTAAACAAATGTGTCCAGGACGGGTTAGGCAGAGACCGTTCTGCCTTGAGCCATGGGGTTTGAATAGATTACCTCCAGAGGTCCCTTCCAAACCTACTTTTCTATGATTCTGTGATTATGGTGGCATCCCAGGAACCAGCCTTCTCCAGAGAGGCTGCATATTAGGCCTGTGCGAAGCAGCTAGTATTCGCTTCGGATACAGTCGATTCGGAAGACAGTGATTTGATTCAGTAATTCGGTAGTCTGGGTCCAGCTCCATGCTGCAGTAAGCGGGGACTGCCCAAATCGATGAAGCTCTCCAAATCTTTTCCGAATCAATTCAGAGAGCTTTGAATCAATTCGGACCTCTTCATTGGTCTCCTGATTCGATATGGATTTGGAGATTTGGCCACCAAATCGGGCTGAATCTCCTCCGAATTGAATCAACACCTGAAGTTTCACACAGCCCTACTACATACTTGCAACAGAATGGTATCCTCCTTCAAAAAAGTGTTCCTTTGCCATTGAGCCTAGTAGAAAGTCATTACCTACCTGTCCACCCTCCCCTCTGTGCAGCACAATTTCAGGAAGGGATTTTAAAGGGGTCCATGAAAGGGAGCAAGAAGAGACTTGTGGCTAATCCTTCCTTAGTATCCCCCATACCTTTGTTTTAGTACTTCTACCTTATTTACTATAGTTTTGTTGTGCACCTCAGTGTGCATTTGTGCAGCCTTAGACTGGAAAACGTGTATCATCTGGTGTCTCTAGTACTAGTTTGTCCCTTCCACAGAGGCAAATTGTAAACTAGCTGAGACACGGCAGCTGGTGGCCTATAGAAAGAATAGGCAGATAATGAGGGAAGACACCGTCTCCGTGTACAACAAGCTGCATGCTGTTGTCTTTTCATCTTTCCCAGATGTGGCACAGGTATTTTTTCCCTGTGCTTGTCCCACAGATGAATTAAAGGGACTCCAGGGCCTCACTAAACATGGTGACGACCTTGGCTATGCCAGGAAGTGGTTCAAAAAACCTTATACCATTGCATCAAGAAACTTCTTGCTCACCCAAGAGCAACAGGGAATGCAGACCTTGGACTTCCAAGATGCATGGTCTTTCCTGATGTAGTTTGCCAGGTTTACCATAACTCAGTGTAAGGCTGTGTGCAATCTGTATATCTACAGATGTATTCATCCACATGTAACATGGCCATGGTCTTTCCAGAAGACCTGTCCATATTGAAGTGAAAAGACCCGTGGCGTTGATGACAGATGCTTCCACTTGAGAATCAGAGTCTTATCTAGATCATCTTTGACGTCAGGGTACTGCTCTGGGGTGGTTATCAAAATGTACTGTGAAAATAAGAGAATAACATTAAAAAACCCCACTGCCTGTAAGCATGGTAATTATTGCTTCCTAATTATTTTGGAAACAAATGTTAAGTTTAGCTAAGTTTTTAGTGGTGGTCTTTATAACGTGCTATGTTGAATTAAAGCAATCCTGTCAAGTTAAGGATGGATGGGTGGGTGGATGGATGGATAATACTTCATTTAGATGCCTAAATGGGAATTGAGGACTGGTTTTAAAATCCTTCAAGATACTAATTCCACTCTTACATGTCCGTCTTTCTTCTGCAGCCTTGGGCCATTATAGCTACAACGCCAGGACTCCTGAGGTCTTCTGACAGTTGTGGTGGCTTTAAAATTCTTTGTATGTTAAATATGTTTTGCTCGGTGGGTAACCCACAGAAAAGGGAGGGCTCTGAATTAGCTAACATCATGATTAGAGGTACAATGTAATTTGACACCGAAGATTTGATAAGAATTATTTAACAGCAGGTAAAGATTTTTTGACCATCATAATTAATTTGTCTTTACAGCCCTGACTACCAGCTCCCACTATTTCTGTTTCAGCAGAGGCATTTGCAAAAACTTGTAGGGAGACTGCATGGTGTTCTGAAAATGGGTCTAAAGAACTATTTTGACAGTGTGAAATGTTTTAAAGACAGTTGTATGTTTAATGTATACAGTGAAGAAATGGTTTAAGCAAGAACCACCTGTAAAGAAGTGTGCTGGCCTTGCAGTCGGAGTAGTTGACTTAAAAAAAAAAAAAAAAAAAGAAGCTATTGGAGACTTATCTCCCCTTTGACTGATCTCTTCTATTCTCTCTTAGACTTTCCAGAATCTGAGAAATTGATTTTGTTTATCGTAAGCATGTGGCAAGATATATTCTCCTTCCAAGGTGTGATTAACAAAGCTGTGCAGTTAGTTGCCAGGCAACGTGCAAAAGGAGAGGTGCTGAAATGCCTGAATGCCTATCTGAACTGGGAAAAGGTAACCTGTACTTTTGCTATCTGAGTGGGGTTTTAGGTCTGCACTAATTTGCATGCAAGCTTAGTGTCTCGTTAAACCACTAGCAGGCAGAAGGATGCAAAGAGAGGCACAACAGAAGTCTCCCAAGTAATCTGTTACAGTGTACAGCTGCTAATGCTGCTGCCTGTTTTGCTTTTTCCTGCTGCTCTCTTTCCTGTTTAAACCTTGATGGGTTTTTTTTAACATGCACTTTTGTTATCTTATTTAAACATTTTGTTTTTTAAAGTTGGTGGCGGGGTTTGGTATTGTTTTGTTTTTTAACCCTCTGTGGAAGCCTTACAAGTGAGGAAAGGATTTACCCTAAAATGATGCAAATGGAAATAAATTGCTAATCCCAGTTTATGATGGGGTCCCAGCAGTCCTAAAATACCTGTTACACCTTAAGTTTCAGGATTTCTTTAAGTCACTCCACAGTTAGGATTTCCACAGTTATGTTGCAAATAAATGCATCTAAATCATCCTCAGGCTTCTCAAGGGCATAGGGTACATGTGTTTTAGAGCCCTTGCTTTGCTCTTGAGTAGAGAAGTAAGCTGGTCATTTTAGTCTGAAATTGGGGAGAAGGCAGGACAGCAGTTGCTGTAGCATCTGGTAAAGTAGGCTGTTGTCTACAAAAGTTTATACCTCTCTGAACTAGTTAGTTGCTAAGGTGCCTGCTTAGCAACTAACTAGTTGCTCTGCTTTCTTTTTGCCTTGTTCTTATGAAGGTAATGGGCTTTCCACTGTTGTTATGACATCTGACACTAGCCTATGAAACATTTATCAGTTTTAGGGGGTGAGCTGATAAAATGGGGGTACTCCTTGGTGAGCAGTAGCTGGCTTTGTACTTGCATGAGACTTATCTTGCAATGCTTTTCAATTCAGTTCTGCATCTTGGCGTTTGGGGAGCCGTAAGTGGGAACTGAAAGGTAACTTTCAATGAACGGTTTCTGTTAAGTAACCTCTGTTCATATGGAAGTGCGTGTAATCCATTTGGACCCTAACCAGTCTATGAAAGGAAAGTATTGAAGATATAAAACGGAGTTATGAATAAAAACATAAATTATGATATGTGTTACTGATTCAGTACCAATAGGAAAAGCTGGTGGTGATTTGTTTGTTGGCAGTGTTAAGAAAGCTTATATAAAGTTTTCGATAGATAACGTTTCATTTAAAGATCAATCTTTAATTTTCCAGGAGTCACCTTTGGATGCAGGCATTATGGTTTCAAGCTTACTTTTGGCAATACAGCTGTGTCCAAAACTTGAATTCCAATCGAGTGATCAGTATGGAGAAGACCTACCTGAAAGCACTTGGGAGTACATATTTGCCATTGAGCTACTATGTTCTCATCTGAAATGGGATTGGACCCACAACAATATCATTAGGTATTGTGTGACTCACCTCCCTGCTTCAAAGTGTTAGAGTTATCCAAATCGTTTGCATTTTGAATGGATGTAGAAGCACCTGTTGGCCTCTTGGCCCAGATCAATTTGCAAAGGAAGTAAAATGTTTGACCTGCCTCTTCTGAAAATAGTTATCTCTTTCCAAATGATGTAAGAGTGACAGAAAATTGCACCTCAAAACTGATGTATTGATTCTAATCAAAACTCTAGCATGGAACAAAAACATTATTGTATTTTGTCTAGTCTATTCCTGGTTTCTGCTTCAGGAGGCAAGAAGCCTTTTTAACCATACTGTTCTGCCAGGGATTACCTTAGTATCCATAGTAATTTTAGAAACATTTTGTGGAAATGTGCAGTGTGTGTATGATATACAGAAATGTGGTAGTGGTAGGCTTATGGACTGATTAAACGGAGCATTTGTGTTTAAAGTTTTTCATTTGAAAAAAATACTAGTTATTTGTAAGAGCCTCAATTTGCATGTAAGGCCAAATTAAACTAGTAATATTCCTTAAGGGAAGAACTTTGTATGGCATGGCGTGATGTAAACACCCTGCAAATTACAAAAGCTAACCTGTTTTTGTTTTTTGTGTATGATACATGTCACAAAAGCTATTTCAGGGCAGTGCTTTTTTTAGAATTGGTAAAAGCATAGCTGCAGTCAAATTTGCATATATACGATCTTAATTAAGAATTAGGCTACCAGTGAGAGTCATATAAATTGTGAATAACCTAATGGTTTATGTATAGGCAGAACTGTTAAGGTCTAGTATTTGATATCCTGGAAAGTTAGAAGTACTGTATTTACTTGAACATGATGACCTATTATAAGACCTAATGACTGATTATAAGGCAACCCCCCCAATAATTAGATTCTATATATGGGAAATGTATGTATTTGTTATAATTTTCCAGGTATAGAATGTAATTATTGGAGGTTTGCCTTGAATGTGTCTTCTTCCCACTGCTACAGCAGGGAAAATAAATCTGGGGGGTAGAGGTGGGGGTTACATAGCCCTCTTACCCTCTGCCCACCCTTCCCAAACTTTCTTCCCCTGCCTCATTACTGTCAGACCCTGTTCTCCCTGAGCACAGAAGCAAAAGAAAAATTTGGACTGAAGCAAAAGAAAAATTTGAAAACACTGACTGAAATAAACATACATGTAATAACTTTCATATAGAGAAATTATTACATATCCATAGGTTTAGTTCTTGTAGAATTGATGTCATTTACCTCTTTTGAAACTGCTGCAAGTTTTAGTACAGGTACTCCATAAGCACACTGTTAAACAGCGCTTTACCTACCTATACAGTGTATAAACTCATGATGTTAGTCCAAAGCCAAAAGACTCATGATTTACCATATAGATGGACCCCAGCAGAGATGAGTGTTTCAAGCCATGGTAACCCCCAGAACGGGGGGGGGGGGGGGGGAGTGTGTGTGTGTGTGTGTGTGTGTGTGTGTGTGTGTGTACATACTCCAGATATTCCCTCCCACAAAGGATCCATGTGCAACTTAGCCCCTCACTCATGACTGGAACTGTATGTTCTTGTCAGAGTCCTGGGATCTTCCAAAAACGTATAGACAGCCGAGGCACAGGGCAACCTTGGATGGAAGGCAGGGCCACACTAATCACATGCAGCAGACTGAGAGAGGGGGTGACAAATGGTTTCTGGGTGAAGTGTTTGGGGCCCAGTTTGATGTTTGCCAGACTTTTAAGGCTGTTGAAGAAACTGAACTTATTGGAAATAGGAAAGAAAGGCAGAACTCAGCTGTGGGACTGAAGAGGAAGTCGAAATGTATTCAGTGCAGTGACTTGAAAAAGTTGGCACTGAGGGGGACTGCACTCAGAGGGCACTACCACATGTTTTATTCAGATGGGCTGTCCTAACTTATCCTTGTGGTAGGTTCTCATCGGTATATGTGCCCCATATGGGTCATGTGTTTTACAGGCATGCTTAGTGTTAGCTGTATTTAACCCAAGGTTTCCTAACTGGTTTGCTGTGGCACACTAGTGTGCTGTCAGGTATGTCCAAGTGTGCCATGGCATTTTGGGCTGTAGCCGCGCCCCCTGCCTGCTGCTGCTGCTGCTGCAGACAGACAGACAGGGGGAGGTTGGCTTCAGCCCAAAATGCCATTGGGTTGGCCACGCACCACGCACTCCCACCCCCCCCCCCCCTCAGTATCTGGCTGGCCTTAGGCCAGCCTCCCCCCCCCCCCTTAGTTTTCACTTGTTTTTTGACTACATAAAAACTATAGAACAATTTTCTATTGGAAAAAGCCTCAGGCAACAACCAGTCAGAATGTTTTTGAGACTGTATTCCTATTTGAAATCTTTGGGTTTACCTTGAGAAAAACGGTTTGCGCACCTAAAAGTGCTAATATTGCGTGGCACTCTGTGGCACCCTTGAAAGGATCTCATGGCACCCAACCCTGCCATGGAACCCTAGCTGAGAATATATTAGGGGAATTTATTTCTTACAACAGATCTGTTTTTATTCCTTTAAAAAAGCAGGGGAAAAAAGCTGGTTTATAACTGTTCAGAGGGCAGGATGTATGGCATGTAAAATTTAATTGCAAGAAGATAGATCTTTCATCAGACAAAATGGTAAAGGTTGCATGGTAAGCTGAAGAACTATACAATGTATTCATTTCTTACATGACTAGCTCTGTATCAGTACATTGGTCTTTCAAGTCTTATGTTTTTAACTTCCGCCTTGGTTTTTTTTCACAGTAAAGAGCTTTGGCCTCTCATGCATAAGTGGATACAGCACAGAAAAGGACACGAGGCTGTTCAGTCTATTCCAGATATTATTGTAGCATCAGCACTCAGGCTAATTGGTGAGTAACCTAAGTTTTGGTTGAATCCTTACTTTGTATAGGTATGCTCTCTGAAGATGTCAGGGTGACTGCTGGAAGTATTTGTATGCTTTTTGGATCTTGAATTCATTTACTTTTAATGTGATTTCATAAAAAAATCAACCGTTTTTAATTTCCTATACAGACATCTTATCTCATCTTCTCTACATGGGAAATTCGACCTAATTTTGGTATGTATTTGAGTCTTCAGAGGAAAAATTGTTGTATTATGGTGTCTGAAAGATTTCTGATGGCTCAGTGACTTTGGGATCTATTAGTAGGAAATGAAGAATCCTTTTAATGTATGCCACATCCTTGTGCAGAAGGTTCTGGTGCTGCTGTATTCTGGGGTTCCACCTCTTTACAGATGTTCTGGTAGACTCCTGCCTTGTAGATGTGATTGCATAGACCACCTCTTTCATTCATCACAAGAGGAGAAGGAGGAGGCTGTGTCCTGTTGTGTAATTGTTCCCAATTTGAGAGAGGAGGAGCATTTGCATTTTGCCTGACTTGCTTTTGTATGCAAATTGGTGACTGTGAACGTGAGACGGGATGTTCTTTCTTAACCTAGTCATTTGGGTAGAAGGTAGGCTGGGTGGATCACACTATGGACTTATGAGGTTGCTGGGGTTTATGGCAGTCTGTGGCAGGAAGCAGGGTCTATGTAGGGCCTGGGAAACATGTGGGTACAGGGGGCTATGGATGAAGATGGTGGGTGTGAGCTGTTGGTGTGAGCTGCTTGCGGTGGGGCTTGCACAATTGTTGAGGAAGTGTGGGTGTGGCTGGACTGGCTACTGTGTTGAAGAATGGGAAATAGATATTAGATGTTGGGGGCAGGGGTTGAGTCTTAGGCTACAGATTGGATGGGAACCATGGCACCCAGGTAAGCAGACTGGCCTGACCCCCAGTGGGTGCTCTGAGCACTGTGCTTGACTGTTTCTTGCTGGCTGTGGTCAGGGCAGGATTGCTTGGCCTGGGATTATGGAGCAGGAAGGCCAGGTAAATGGGGCAAGTCCAGGTTGGGGGACTTTTACCAGTTCTGTCCCAGGGCCCTTTCCCAGCACAGGGACTGTCTGGAGTGTCTCCCAGTGCCTGAACACTGCAACTTTCCACACACCTTATGCCCCTTGTGAGCAGGCTCTTCCTTCAGCACACAGCCCTCTCCTCTCCAGTGCTCACACCACACAGCTGCTGACCTTCTCACCGTGCCCCACACAGGTCTCCTCTCCACAGCACATCATGTGCCATTTCTGGGCTGCAAGAGGATTGCTCAACAGTCTGTCACTGCCTGTGGATGTAGATGATTTCAAGAGCCCTGTCTCTGATCCTGAAATGCAAAGTGTACCATACCAAATTACTCAAAAATACCTAAGATATAAAGGTGTTTTTAGGAGTGAATCTGCAGAGAAAATGATTGTCTGCTTCCCAAAAGAGGAAAGCAAAATGCACCTAACAAGGAGAAAACATAAATGTTACAGGTTATGGCAGTTTTCCTGAACCGGTAAGAAAGCATGTAGAAAACGAGACATTCCAGACTCTACAATATCTGGTGCTATCCCTCTTCAGTGTTGTGTTGTATTTTTATTGTTGTTTTCATGTCACAAGCTTATCTCACCAAAGAACCAAGTGTACTTGTAAATGCCACTCTAAACATTAGTGAAGCAGAGGCAGCTCCTGAAGTTGAAACCACGTCCACTGGTGAAGGACCTGCACCTGCCAAATAGCAGGATGTACAGTTTTGAAAGAGAGGAGGATTCCCACCCATGCAGAATGTGTGACACTGTTACACAAATGTTGACCATTTGACAGATGTCAAAATGCAACAGTTTTAACCCACAGGTTATGTCACCTGCAAGCTTTCTGTTCCCAAACAAACAAAATCAGACCAGTGTGAGCACTGTAGAAGTTACGATTTGAGGCCTCTTCAAGAATACAATTTTGCATGGGACTTAAAGCATATGGATGGAGTCGTCTGTGAACCATGATTTGTTTTTGGAAAACTGTAAAGAAGCAGTGTTGGCATCATCACTAATGACAGACTGGTCCATGTGAATAGGATTCCTCAGAGGCACAGAAAGTTGAAAACAAACAAGATTTGTAGTTCCTACGGCTGATGCATTATTTGTGTATGTGATGAAAGACAAATAATAGCCCACCTGTTTCTGAAGCAGGATTAGAAAAAAATTGAATGAATAGTACATGCTTAGTGGGATGTTGTCAGAATTTGGTGTTGTGCGGAAGCATTATAGATGGAGAGGCTTCAGACCACAGGCAATTTCAGTACACTTTCAACAGCTGACTTAAGCCTGATTTTCTAAGATCTGGGTTGGTGACCACAGAATCCAAATTGAAAATGAGCCGATGTATCTGAGAGGGCTACAGATTCAATGCAAACATCTGGCACAGGTGAAAGTGGCAAGATTCTTCAGCTCGGAGGCCAGTTTGGCTCAATGAGACTTCTGTGAAAGAGCAGATAGCAGTGCTGATGTGGTATGTTCATCCAAATGGAACTGCGAGATTTTTATCTAGTGCGTGGGAGTCTGGGAGACAAATAGGCAAGCACTTGCAGAGCTGTTTTTGCAGAGTTGCTGTGTGGGCTATCAAAAAAAAAATGCATGATGTGTTACGGTTCTGAGACACAGCAATACTGATGAGAGGTTCAGAGAAGCCCTAGACAGAATCCTTGCACTTCTTCCTGAAGCAATCGATACTGTCTGCAAACCTGTGATCTGAACATGGTAATTGTTCATCCTTGTTCAAGATGACAGATAGCAAGCATTGAATACTTGCAGGAAGTAATAGCAGCAAAGCACAACAATGTGGTTTTCACAGAACTTAAGGAATTCATGAAGCTGCAGTGTGACTGGGAAAACAGATGATGAAAATACAGCATTGTCTTCACCAGGGAATACTGCTGGATCAGCTGGGCAGATTCACTTCACTTCTTCAAAGCTAAATTACATTGTGACCAGCCCTTTGTGAAAATTTTCAAGTTTGGTGATTCATTGCAGAAAGATTTGTTTTCTGTTACTAAGCCTGACTTCATTGGAGTTTGATGCATCACAGAACCTGTTCAGTTGTACTTGCACCATGGCATAGAGGGACTGAGAAGCATCAGAGGGAACCAGTGTATGATTTTCTGTCCCATATGATTAGGTGAAATGTCTGGCAAACTGTATTAGCCGCATATCTGTGCTGAATTATGTGGAGGGACAACTCACAGGAACACTGAAGAAAATGGCAAATCCTGTGGTTTCTGAGCTGAACGTCACCTACATTTTCTCACTCCAGTATTTGTTTTCACACAAACTTCATGTTATAGACAGAAATGGGAGAACGACTGCTGCTCTCTGTCTTGAAAATCTTTCAGGCAGAATTGGACGATAGGGCTATGTAAAGCTTTGGTCACTGATTCAATTTGGCAGAGATTTGGCCGGATTTGGTGGCCAAATCTGAATCGAATCAGGAGACCCTTTAATCTCTCTGAACTAAATCAAAACCCTCTGAATCTATTCGGAAAGATTCAGCGATTTGGATACAGACACAACTTTAAATGTTTTTTTTACATACCTCAAGGTACCGGGTGGCTTGTGAATGCTGAGATGGTAGGGCGGATGGAGTGTCCCACTGGAGCACGGGGTGGTCCCCAGTGCACTTGGCAGAGGACCCAGAAGTAGACCAGAAGCACTTCCAGTCCACTTCTGAATTTGTCACGGAGCATGCCAAGGACCCTCCCCATGGCTCGGCGACTGGTGCCTCCTGGGTTTGGGGGGATATCTGGGGTCCCCCCGTGGCCAATTACCGAGCTGGGGGGGTTCCCCATGTAATCGGTGGTGGATTTGGAAGTGGACCAGAACTACTTCTGGTTCACTTCTGGGTCTGCTGCCAAGCACGTGGGGAGGCCCCTCTGTGCTCCTGTGGGATGCTCCGTGCGCTCCACCATTGCAGCGTTCATGAGCTGCACCTTGTACCTTGAGGTATGTAGAAAAAACATTTAAAGCTGTGTCTATGGCTGAATCGGTGATTCTCTGAATCAGCATAGAGTTTTCGGATTCGGCCAGTCTGAATCGGAACAGTGATCCAATCAACTAATCAAATTCCTGTCCCCTGAATCGGGCCAAATCTGAATCAAATACAGCCCACTTTGCACACCCCTACTGGATAAATGAAAACAAATTAAAAGTTGCCTCCAGACCAAAATAAGTCCCTTGAAACACTTTAATTGAATGCATCTCTAATAAATTGTAATAAATTGTACCCACCAAAACCATGTTCTGGCCACAATTTCAGCAAGCCTTGCTGTGATAGAGATCTTTCAGTGCAGGGTTTTCAAACTTTTAAGTGACTGGGGGGCCATACCAGCAGGGTCGCATGGCTGTGCTGCACCCCCGGCTGCTCCATGTGCCTTCCCACTGTGGAACCCTGCATGCTGAATCATGCTCCCCCTCCACTATACTGTGCACCCCCGCTGCACTATATACTGAGGTACCCCAACTCATCCTTAGCTTCGTTACAGTGAGTTCTCTGACTGCACTGGGCTGTTTAGGCATCCTGGGCTGCAGGCTAAACAGCATTGAAAGCTACATTGCGCTGCTGTCTATGGCAGGGCAGGATGAAGAAGCTCAAGGGACAGGAGTCTGGAGTTCCAGGCTACTGCTGCAGCCAAAGCAATGAGGGCAGCAGTGCTTGGGTGGGAGATGGGAGAGGGTCCACAGTTTATCCCTGTGTGGCCTGCCAGTTAGACAATCGTGTTTCAGTGCTTTCTGAAGAATAAAGAATTGGATATAGAATTCTATGAGTGAAAACTGACATAAAAGTTTAGTGCTTCTGCAGTTGTATCACACTATCCTAGTCAATGATGACTAGGATTAGTCGATTCCTAAAGGATTTTAGACCATGTAATGTTAGTTCAGTTCATTTGTTTTGTCTATATGGTACCTAGCAATGAAGTTAGTTTTGCAGAGTAATTGAATCATTAGAATCATAGAAGTAGGGTCGGAAGGGACCTTGTAGATCTTCAAGTCCGACCCCCCACCTGGGTTGGGAAAAAAACAAAAAACTGGACTCAGATGAGTCCAGCCAGGCAGGCATCAAGCCTCTTCTTAAAGATCCCCAGGGTAGGAGCCAGCACCACTTCCCTTGGAAGTTGGTTCCAGCTCCTAGCCGCCCTAACTGTGAAGTAGTTCTTGCGGATGTCTAATCTAAATATACTCTCCAATAATTTGTGTCCATTGTTCCTTGTCATGTCAGGGGGCGCTAGGGAAAACAGTGTCTCCCCCAAACCCTTCTGGTGCCCCCTAGTGAGTTTATAGACAATCACCAGGTCCCCCCTCAGCCTTCTCTTGTGAAGGCTGAACAGGTTTAGGTCCCGCAGTCTTTCAATGTAGGGTCTGCCCTGTAGTCCCCGGATCATGCAGGTGGCCCTCACTGGACCCTTTCAATGTTGTCCACATCCCTCCTGAAATGGGGCGCACAGAACTGGACACAGTACTCCAGCTGTGGCCTGACCAGCATCGCATAGAGGGGGAGGATCACCTCCCTGGCTCTACTTGAGATGCATCTGTGGATGCACGACAAGGTCTGGTTAGCCCTGCCAACCGTGACCTCGCATTGTCGGCCCATGTTCATCTTGGAGTCAGTAATGATTCCAAGATCCGTTTCTGCCTCCGTGCTCTCAAGAAGGGAGTTTCCCATTCTGTAAGCGTGCTGCTGGTTTCTACTGCTGGTTTCTACTGCCTAAGTGCAGCACCCTGCACTTGCCAGTATTGAAACACATCCTGTTTATTTTAGCCCACTCCTGTAACCTATCCAGATCTTGCTGCAATCTTTCCCTCCCTACTAGCGTGCTCACCTCACCCCAAATTTTGGTATAATCAGCGAATTTAAACAGGTTGCATTTCATCCCGTTGTCCAAATCGCTGATGAAAAAATTGAACAGCACGGGCCCAAGGACCGAGCCCTGGGGGACTCCGCTGCCCACTTCCCCCCAGGTTGAATATGACTACATTGATCAGAATGTGTTCTGTTGATGGGATGGTTTCTTTTATTTTACCGTTTGATTCGTAGTCTTGGATTAGTATATTCAGTACTTTATATTTTATGCTCGTAAGTTCAAAGTATGCACCATGGGCAAAATGCTGCTAATGTTGCGAGTGGGGAGGGAGTAACAACATTGTAGCACTGAATATAAAGCTGAAATCCTGGCCATGCTTGTTTGTCACCTTGATTGCTACGGGTATTATTTACATAGAAAATTAGTAGAATATTTTATGAATAGTAATGAATTTGGTGGCTAGAAATTTGAGCCCAGACCATGTAACCAATCAGCTCTTTGTAGGCTATGATTTCTTATTATGTTGCTGAGTCCACACAATATTTTTTCCACTTGCATCTACATACTATATAAAATGCTGTAGATTCCAGTAGGTGTCACTGCCCTCTCTGAATTATTAAAGGATCAATTCTTCCTTTGCGTAGTACTGCAGGAGACAGTGTTTCAAATGAAATCTAAAACAGACTCTAATAGCTGTGTTAATTAAGATCACTTAGGTTAAGTAAAAGCTGTGGGTTGGCCCTGCTTTTCTGGTCGATTTGCTTTGCATAGTCAACTCATTTCTGCTGTGTGTGGTATTTGCTTCCTGTTCTGTTCTGCATTTTTTGTCCACTCTTAAACTTTTGTGGCTTTTCACTTTTTAGGCATTTTTACCTTGCCAGTCATGATTTAACTAACCCCTTCATACATTTGAAATCTGTTCATTTGGAGTGCTTTAAAATCTCTAGGTTAAAGGTACCTTATAAACATTAGTCATTGTGTAATTTAATTCACTTGAAATAGGGCGTTTTTGCTTTCTTCTTTGCTTGTTTTTTTCCCCTTGTTTTGTGACTGTATGCGCCCCCCTCCCCCGATTCATAGATGTTAGGGTCGGAAAGGACCTCAGTAGGTCATCGAGTCCAACCCCCTGCCCTGAGCAGAAAAGAGCTCTGTTGTCAGGAGATCCCAGCTAGGTGCTTGTCCAGTCTCCTCTTGAAGACCCCCAGGGTAGGGGAGAGCCCCACTGGCCTTGGAAGCCCATTCCAGATTCTGGCAACTCTTATGTGAAAAAAGTTCTTTCTAATGTCCAACCTAAATCTGCTCTCTGTCAATTTGTGGCCATTGTTCCTAGTTACTCCAGGGGGTGCCCTAGTAGACAGTCTCCTATTCCCTGCTGCTCTCCCCTGATGAATTTATAGGCAGTCACAAGATCACCTCTCAGCCTTCTCTTGCAAAGGCTGAAGAGATCTAGGTCCCTCAATCTCTCTTCGTAGGGCCTTGCCTGAAGGCCTCGGACCATACGAGTGGCCTCCTCTGAACCCTCTCAAGATTCTCCTCATTCCTCTTTAAGTGCGGTGCCCAAAACTGGATGCAGTACTCCAAGTGCGGCCTGACTAGGGCTGCATAGAGGGGAAGCATCACCTTCCTGGACCTGTTCATCATGCATTTGCTAGTGTGATTTGCCTTGTTAATCACTTTGTCACATAGACAACTCATGTTCATTTTGGAGTCAACTATGACTCCCAGTTCCCTTTCTGCTGCTATGCTGTGGAGAAGGTCGTTCCCACAGCCTGTAAATGTGTTGGTAGTTCTTTTTGCCCAGATGCAGCACTTTGCACTTGTCTTTGCTGAACCACATCCTATTTCGTTCTGCCCATTTTTCCAACCTGTCCAGTTCCACCTGAATCAGTTCCCTACCCTCTGGTGTATTAACTTTGCCCCATAATTTGGTATCATCTGCAGACTTGGACAGGGTGCTCTCCATGCTCTTGTCTAAGTCACTGATGAAGACATTGAATAACACTGGTCCAAGGACCAAGCCTTGCGGGACTCCATTGCCCACATCTTTCCAGATCAATATCAACCTGTCCACCATGACCACTCTTTGGATGCAGACCCCTCAGCCAATTTGCCACCCACCTGACTGTGTAATCATCTACATCACAGCCCATCAGTTTATTTACAACAGCAGAATGAAATACCATATCAAAGGCCTTCTTAAAGTCTAGGTAGGTGACATCTACCGTGACTCCTGCATCTTAAGCATTTTGTGACCTGGTTATAAAAAGTAACAAGGTTAGTCAGGCTGAATCTACCAGCAGTGAATCCATGCTGATTTCCTTTCAGCATTATTTCCCCTGCTGGGCTTCTACAAATGTGGTTCTTAATAATTTTTTCCAGAGTTTTCCCAAGGATGGAGGTGAGACTAACTGACCTATGGTTTCCTGGTTCCTCCCTCCTCCCCTTATTGAAAACAAGGGCCACAATGGCCCTTTTCCAGTCCTCTGGGACCTGATCACAGCACCATGAGTGCTCGAACAGCTGTGCCAGCAGCTCAGCTATGACACTGGCCAATTTCTTCAGCACCCTTGGATGAAGTTCATCCGGGCCTGCTGATCTGAACACATCCAGCCCCTCCAAGTGCCCCTTCACTGTGTCTGCACTAACAGTTGATGGGCTGGTGTCCTGCCTGTCTGGAAATACAGATGCAAAGAATTCATTGATGAGCTCAGCTTTGTCCACTCCCTCTGTCACCAGTTGCCCTAGTTTGTCCTGTAGGGGTCCTGTGCTACCCTGTGTCTTCCTTTTGCTCCCTGTAGAGCTGAAGAAGGACTTTTTGTTGTCCTTAATTTTTGTCACCAGCCTAAGTTCTAATCCTGCTTTGGCCTTCCTAACTGATTCCCTGCAAGTGCAGGCCAAGGAGGTATACTTCTCCTTGGTAGCTCTGTTTCCACAGCCTATATACCTCTTTCTTTGCCCTTAGTCTTTCCTGGACTTCCCTGTTCAGCCAAGAGGGCTTCTTGGCCCCTTTGCCCCTTTTCATGCACAATGGGATTGTCTCCTCCTGTGCCCATAGGATCACTCCTGTGAGGAACAACCACCCTTCCTGGACCCCCATTTCACCAATGCTCTTGAGCTTTAGTGCTTCACTAATATTTTGCCTATACTTGAAGTTGATCAGGTTAGATAAACTTCCTCTGCACTTTGAATTGTATACGCTGTTTTTCTTTTTTATCTTAAACCACAATGAGCAAATTAAACAACTGTTGCATCCTTTTTTCCAGAGGTTTTACTGTGATAATTGTGTGATTTCTTTTTTTTCCATTGTATTTGTGTAATTCAGGTAAGTTGGAAAAGTGCTTTGGGATCTTTAGTCTTAAATGGTATAATAATGGGGGGGTTCTTTTCCCAAGGTATATTCAGTGACCAGTTCTATTTTTCTAGACCTTCATATTTCATATGTAGTTTCAGTGTTCTACATAGTCAGCACTTTGATTTCAATTATTACTTTCTCCTGCAAATTGGAAAAGCTCTGTCTGAAACAGTGATTTATCATAGAGGCACACAGTAACCCTTTTTTCTTTACCTTTAGGTCGCTTAAGTCAAATTGGTTTAAAGGAAGGATTTTCTTCTGCTGTGAAAAACATCAGTTCTGTAATTGGAGTCTTTGTGCAGCATGCAAAGGAAGAAGGTAATGTCTTCTAAAGATGCTTTAGAAGATTTTTCCTTGCAAAATCCTCTAAATGTTCTGGTGATTTTTTTTTTTTTTTTTTTAGTGGTAACAGTGGTGGCACTGGTGACACTGTGGTGGTCCAGGGCCATAAGAAACAAGATTTGGGAGTTTGAAGCATTAGTATAGATGGGGGATGAGCTTTCAGGCTGTGGGGCACCCTTCCTCAGGTCTAAGAAGAGAAGTCCAGGATAAGTGGAAGTTAGAGCAATTGTTTTAGTAAGTTATTTTAATGAATTAGACCACTTTCGGCTTATTGGTCCAGTGAAAGACATTTGCATATTTTTGGTAAGCAGGAAACTGATAATGTTCAGCATGTGTATAGTTGGACTGATGCAGAACAGCACCTTCTTCCTCAATTGGCCCCTAGTTCCAGCCTTTACTAGTTGGGAGCCCATTAGTGATCTCTTTGGCTTGTTCAAGTGGCAGTGACTAGAGGCAAGTTGTAAGGGAAATTACAGTGCGTCAGAAGAGCCTAGAAGACACCATTGAAATCATGGTAGAAACAGAAAGGTTATTACTAGATTTTCAAAGGGACACAAGAGAATTGGGTATGTACTTCCCTTTAGAAGTCCATCTCCATTTGAATTTGGAAGTTTATTTTAGGGTGATAATTTTTTAGTTTTTTAATGGTAAATTTGGGTGAAAGAAGCATACACATTTTAAAATAGTGCTTCCTGTTTCTGATCATCATACTGCCTGTTAATTTGTTTTGCTAAATGTTAATCTTTGATGAGGTTAAGATTCTTGGGCTCAGGTGACTTGAAGGGCTTATTACATGTAAAATAGTTTTGAGTTTCTGTGGACTGATGCTAAGATCTTATCAACTCTTTGCAGGTGTGCCATGGGGTGTGCAGCTGGCAGCAGTGTATGCACTCTTGGACTTGGGTCCAAGCAATCCAGTAGGAATTCTTGAGGCTATCCAACCTTGGAGAGCAGCAGCTACTAACAGCATCCCAACTGCAGTCAATAGTGGCATAACTGAACTCAGCTCCCTATCTACAACAGAATCAAACTAAGCCATTGGGAAGGAGGTTCATTATCTATGGAAAAAGTGCCTTTTATTACACTAGGTGGCACCTTTTTAAAAAAGAAATCTTACAACGATACAAAAAAGAAAAAGCCATGAAGCATATGCACCCATTTAATTACATAGGCACTATGTACCCCCTTGGGAATAACAAAGGAGGCACTGAAGGATTTTGTTTGCCCTTTCTGCTGCAGAGACATCCAGAAATATTTAGGAGTTTTTTTTCTTTTCTCATCTTTTTTTCTTCCTGGTATAAGTCATCAGTTATATAAAAGCTATTGGCCGATTTGTAGTCCAAGGGTATCTGGTTTAAAATAGAAAGGTTCTGTCTTGATTAGTCTTCCACTAGCTGAAAATCTGGTTACTACACCTCTTGTCCTTTTGATGGACTACTTGCCAAAACAGAAGACAGCCCTGCATTGAGGGAAAAGAAAAAAATGTTGTTTTATGTTTGTCCATAAAATAACTGTTCAGGTGTATTTATTATATTTTATATGGAAGATGGCATCCCAATGGTAAAAGCTTAAATATTTGGCCTGCATCCTGCTTTACTTATTTGTAATTAGCTTCATTGAGGTCAATGAGTCTACTCAGATAAGGCAAGCGGGAATGGGCTCCTTGTGTAACAATGTTATATATAGTATAAAAGATTCAGAGGTAATGGATCTCTGTGAGTTTGTATATATGGTATACTCCTATAATGTGTTTCACATTTGATGTTGTTCCACTTTGGGAATTTTAGTGCGTGTATATAGGAAGTTGGGTTAAAAAAAATCTTTAAAATGTTGAAACTTCTAATGTAGTTTCATGTGTATACATCAGGCTTTTTTTAGAAAATGTCTCAAAACATTTTTATAATAAAAAGGAAATGCAAAACAATCCTGTGTCTATAGCAGTCACTTTTCACTTCAATTAGCAATTCATTTTAAAAAAGAGCTAAGAGGCAGCTGTCCAAAATAGATAAACATCTTTAGAAAAACTGGCCATTTTTTTTCAGCATCTGTTGGTTACCATGGTGGGTGTGTGTATGTTCACGTTAGCATTTGTTTTATCCATATGATGAGCTGAGTTATGAGTAAGAAGGGATTTCCCATCCCCATTAAAATGGAATGCTTAGGTATAGGTAGCCTTGTTTCTTGAGCAGTAGACATATGGCATAACATTTGAAACCTGTTTAAAAATCTAAAGCCTTCTCTGGCAAGGTAAAACATGTTGAAGGCTTATTGGCCTAAGTAGTGCTGCCAAAGATTACTTCTGGCAAGTTTAGAGCTGTATTGCTCACATGTAAATGGATCTTGTATTGAGGCTATTAGGGCCTGCAACAGATCATTGGCTCTGACCCTCTGCCTGAGTAGGAAAGAGTGCTGGGGTCAGATGACCCCTGCCAGATGCCTATCCAGCCTTCTCTTAAAGATCCCCAAGAAAGTCTGTGCAGGGCTGAGAACTGAACCCCTGGTCTCCAGAGCCCCAAAGGCAGTGCTCTAACCACTAACCCATCCTTCCTCCTAAAATGGAGATACTGGGGATTAAACCCAGGACCTATACACAAAGCATGCACTCTACCACTGAGCTACGTCCCCTTTTTACCACTTAGCTACATCCCCCTTTGCCGCCACTCTTCTTTCCCCCCTCCCCCTGCTCCCATTATATGAAACAAAATCAGTACATCTTAATTTCCATTAAGGAAGTTTCTGAAATGATGTACAACTGAAACATTAAATCTTGGTGAATTTTAGATTAACATAGTCATTGTAGGGAACTGCCATTAGAGGGCACTCCAGCACAGAATGAGCCATGAAATCAGTTAAACTGAATTTATGGTTCAGTTTCGGAAATGGAAAAAGGTTTTGTTGAATTCTTGATTTTTCAATGCAGCTAACTGGACTATGGGACTTATTTATATTCCTGACAGGGGTACACGTTTAAAGCATAAGATGTGGACAGTTGGAATACCATGGGCTACAGCTACAGTCTTCTAAAGTCGCCGACTAAAAAGTACAAGTTTATATTATCTAAATACAACATTTTTGGTGTTTTCCTGCATACTTTCCTTTTGTGACATGAGCTTTGAATTGGACACAAGCTAGGTAGAGATTCTACATCTTACAAGTATTTTAATTTCATTAATTGGCAGTCAGGATAGAAATTGTCTGAGAAATGCTTTGGAAAATTGAGCTGCATTTATTTAAATATTTTGCATCTGGGCATTGGTAATATATGAAACATTTCCTCACTGGGTTAACTGGTTCAAAGTTAGAGAAGATCAATAGTAATTAAAAGTCATGACTAGATGTCTGCATTAACAAGTGTGAATTCAGGTGCCCAAGTATATTCTAGTAAACCAAAGAGTTAGTCAACAGCTCAGTTGTTTACTTTAATAGTGTGTCACCCATTGAATTTGAGTTAAGACAGCAGTAGGTCAGTGCAGTAATAGCACTGCTGATGCTTGTGCATGTTTGCCAATTTGAGGGAGAGGAAAAGAAACTCTAGCCGTGTCAACATTGTCCCAATCTTGAGGACTAAAGGTGTTTTCACAAAGGTGTATGTGTGGTCTGTAGCTCACTTTCTTTTTTAGGAGGACACTGATAAAGTTTTTTGGCCGATAACCATTGGCCGATTATTAACAAGCCATATCAGCCGATACCGATCTGATTGCCAATATGCAGCCCAGCAGCTTGGAGAGCAGCATTCAGCCAGTAAGTCTGTAGGGGGGAAAGGAGCATGGGGGTGGGGGCAGATTGAGGCCCCCACACTGAGAAAGGGAGTGGGATTGGGGCAGGCATTGCCCAGCTGGGGTGGGATAAAGTGCAGGACAGAGCCATGTGGGGGATGGGGTGGGCAGCTCTTGCCACCTTGCACTCCCTGGGAGAGGCATGAGCAGCGTGTGCCCCCCGGATTTGTGCATGGGGAGATGGCAGGCTTGGGGCTGGGGGCTGTGCGGGCCTTTTCCTGGCAGGGGAGGGTGGGTTGGGGTTGTGTTTGGCGTGGGTGGCGGAAGTCCTGGGCGGGTAGGTACAGGAGGGCTCTGGCCACCCCAAAATTCCCTGTAGCCCCCCCTCCTAGCGCAGCCCTGGCCCGGTCCCCCTGCTGGGAAGAGGCTGGTGTGGCCTCTGGCCCCGAGCCTGTAGTGGGCAGCCTGCCCTCCCCTCATGCACAAATCCAGGAGGCACATGCCACCCTTTACTCCCCTGGGATGCATGCAGCAGTGGGAGATGCCCACGGCTTTGTCCCATGCCCTGCCCTGGCTCTGCAGCTCCTGCCCCTGCCCCAGTCTCAGCCCTATTCCCTCCCTCACTGTGGGGGCCTCAATCTTTCCCCATCCATCCAACATGTCCCTTTCCCATCACAGATTTACTGGCCAGACCCTGCTTTCTAAGCAGCCGGGCTGCACTCCTGGCCACATACATACTGTGGCTGGCACAACATTTATCGGTGACATTAGCAAGCACATCAGCCAAATACAGCCAACTGCTGAT
Organism: Crocodylus siamensis; assembly: GCF_052110815.1. Taxonomy (NCBI): domain Eukaryota; kingdom Metazoa; phylum Chordata; order Crocodylia; family Crocodylidae; genus Crocodylus; species Crocodylus siamensis. Next base: position 127,472,825 of record NC_143397.1, on the reverse strand, counting down.
AATGTCAATTTTTCTTTTATCAATGCTGATACAATATGGACCAATATCTTGGTGCACCTCTACTTTCTTTCCCAGATAAGCTGCTCTGCTCTGACCTTTTTACCTGGTGTTCAGGAAAAATGTTGGACATAAAAGGGGCAGATCATTATGCATCATTATACTTTGACAATTGGTGCAAATGTGTCCATTTAAGAGTTTGATGGAGTTTGGATATATCTGAGTCTTAGGGAGCTGAATGAAACAAAGTAACTGTACCTTGATTTGAACAGTGGTACCCAGCTCTGGTAGACTATTACCTTTGCAGCTTTTACCACACTGAAATACGTCGCTTGCATCATAACCCTATCCTTAGGACCCCTTCATCAATGGTTGCCAGAGTTCAGAGGTATGGTACTGTATTGTAGGGGGAGAAAGAATGGCCACAGTTCCTATGTGGTGCTGGGCAAATTATTTCAACCATACATTTCACAGGGGCTCATGAATTGTTTGTATGTTACCTTTCTCGGTGTTTGAGTGGATGGAGCTGCTTGAGGTCTGTGGTGCTGAATACTTAGAGATGCCACTGAAATATTTTTTTCCTCAGCAGAAAGCACAATAAAACAATGTGCTAAATTATTTGGGCACATGCATTTCAACTGGATATCCCCAAATGAAGGCACCTTTTTATTTTCTCCCTTTGTTCCTCTATTAATTTTCTATAAAATGGGAGTGATGCTTCCTCAGCTCTCAGAGGTTTTGTGGAGATGAATCCTTGTGAATTTGTTGAAGCACTCAATTGATCCCGCAAGTGCCGGAGGAGAAATTATTCAATTCTGTGTTCAGAGCGGGGTTTGAATGATGTACAGAATTAAAGGAATGGCTGCATACTGAATGATTAGGATAGAAAAAAAACAACTGTTAATTCATTTAGCACCATCAATAGTGTGTGCACTGCAAGAGGCAAAAGTCCTGTGAGGAAATAACATGTAAGAATTTAATTAAGAGGCTCTATCAGACTCACACATGCACAAGAGCGCTAAATGAAGGTCACAGGAGCAACTTGAGTGTTGATTTCTCCAACTTTATGGCCTCATTTTTGCAACTTTCACTTACCTTCCATGTTGGATTTGGTGTGTAGTTTCTTAGGGTTTTTTAGGAGGAAAAGAGCAATTCAAAACCAAATTCCATCCACATGGGACTGTTTTGACTGCACATGATGCATATCAACAGGATTAGAATTACAGCACAGCCCTCTGCCCCTTGAACTAACCAAGCAGCTGTGGTGGTAGTAGGCTGCTTACTTTCCCTATGAGGGCCAGCCATCAGATGGAAGGGATGCACATAATTTGCCATTGGTTGTCAAGACTGTTTGCTGGAAATAGTGAAACGTTGAGTCCCAAAACTCCTGAGCATTTCATTCCAGGCTCTCAGGTATTGTGCACCCTTGATTACAGGTGTTTCAATACCCTCAAGCTCAATCCACTCTTGTCCCTCCAGCTCTCAGCCTCATTCATGATCCTGACCAGCTCTGAAATCTAGTCAAGCTCTGTCTCCTCTTTGGTGCCTAGACATCCTAAAGAAGTCAGTGACAGCACAGGGGACTGTCCTCCTATTCTTTGTTTCCGTGCCTAGGATTGACTGTTTAGTAGGAGCAATTGCAGGGGAAGTCTGCTCATGGGAGTGTACATAGTGGAGAAGAATTTTTAGAGAATTTGGTTCATCAGTGTGAATGTGCTCAGTAGGAGCTTCTTTCAACCTGCAGTTTTCAGATGCTTACGGCATGGCCAATTTCAGGTGAATTTTCCTGGAGACAGTAAAGGGTGCATAGTTTGATCAGCAGGGTAATCTCCACTGGCCAAACATGAAATCCCTATAGTTTCATAGTTGGAAGGGACCTGAGCAGATCATCAAGTAAGACCCCCTGCCATGGCAGGAAAGAGTACCAGGATCAAACGACCCCAGCAAGGTGTTCATCCAGCCTCCTCTTAAAGACCCCAGGGTAGGAACCAGCACCACTTCCCTTGGAAGTTGGTTCCAGATCCTAGCCACCCTTACAGTGAAGTAGCGCCTCCTGATTTCTAGCCTGAATCTACCCTCTGCCAGCTTGTGACCGTTATTTCTTGTCACTCCTGGTAGTGCTCGGGGGAACGGGGACTCTCCCAATGCCTGCTGATCCCCCCTGACTAGTTTGTAAATGGCCACTAGATCCCCTCTCAGTCTTCTCTTGTGAAGACTGAACAGGTTCAGGTCCCTTAGCCTGTCCTTGTAGGGCCTGCCCTGTTGCCCCCTGATCATGCAAGTGGCCCTCCTCTGGACACTCTCCACGTTGTCCACATCCCTCCTGAAGTGCGGCGCCCAGAACTGGGTGCAGTACTCCAGCTGCGGCCTGACCAGTGTCACGTAGAGGGGGAGGATCACCTCCTTGGACCTGCTTGAGATGCATCTGTGGATGCATGACAAGGTGTGGTTGGCCTTTCTGACCACGTCCCCATACTGTTCGCCCATATTCATTTTGGCATCAATAATGACTCCAAGATCCTTCTCTGCCTCTGCACTGATGAAAAGGGAGTTCCCCAGCCTGTAGGTATGCTGCTGGTTCTTCCTCCCCAGGTGCAGCACCTTGCACTTGTCAGTGTTGAAACCCATCCTGTTCTCATTTGCCCACCCCAGTTACTTGTCTAGGTCTGATTGCAGCCTATTCTTCCCTTTTAGCATGCCAACATCCCCCTGCATCTTAGTGTCGTCTGCGAATTTGAACAGGGTACTGTTTACACCCCCGTCCAAGTCACTGATGAAGATGTTGAACAGTGCGGGCCCGAGGACCGAGCCTTGTGGAACCCCACGTCCCTCCAGGTTGAAAATGACCTGTCCACCACCACTCTCTGGGTGCGGCCCTCCAGCCAAGTAGTGACCCATTTGACTGTGTAGGTATCGACACCACAGTCTCCTAGTTTTTTAATGAGAATGGAGTGAGAGACAGTGTCAAAGGCCTTCCAAAAGTCCAGAAAAACTGTGTCCACTGCTACACCTGCATCTAGGGATTTTGTGACCTGGTCTGACTGACCGCCAGGTTGGTCTGACAGGACCTGCCTCTAATGAACCCATGTTGGTTGCCTCTAAGCATAATCTCCCCTGCTGGCCCCTCACGGACATGCGCCAGGAGAATTCTCTCAAAAAGCTTACCCAGGACTGAGGTAAGACTGACTGGCCTACAGTTTCTTGGGTCTTCCTTCCTCCCTTTTTTGAAAATGGGAACCACATTGGCCCTCTTCCAGTCCTCTGGCACCACATCAGAGCACCACGAGTGCTCGTGAAGCCATGCCAGGGGTCCCACAATGACCTCAGCTAATTCCCTCAGCACTCTGGGCTGGAGATCGTCAGGACCTGCTGATTTAAATACATCCAATCCCTCCAGAATTTCCCTGACTAGCTCCTCACTGACCCTATGCTTGGGTGTGCCTCCCCTGGGGCCTACGGGGGTCCCAGTAGATGGGGGTGACCCGGTCCCTGCTCTGAAAAATGGAGGCAAAGAAATTGTTAAATAGGTTAGCTTTACTGTCTGGTGCGACCACCAGATTTCCTAGCATGTCCTGCAGAGGCCCCACGTTACCCGGTACCTTCTTTTTACCCCCTATGTATTTAAAAAAGGACTTCTTGTTGTCCTTCATCTGGGTGGCTAGTCCCAATTCCATCTCTGCCTTGGCCTTCCTGACTGCCCCCCAGAGCCCTGAGCAACTGGGGTATCATCCTCTCTGGTGATGGCCCCTCTCTTCCATTGGGTGTACGCCTCCTTTTTAGCTAGGAGACGTTCCCATATTCTTTTAGTGAGCCATGGGGGCTTTTGCACCCTCTTGCCCCCTTTGATCCATGTTGGGATTAACTCCCTTTCAGTTTGGAGGATCGTCTCATTAAGGAACGACCACTCTTTTTGGACACCTGACTGGGACCTCAGTGCCTCTCCGACTGTTCTCCTTACCTCATTGAAATCTGCCCTCCTGAACTCCAGGGCTGCTGCCTTTCTGTAGGCCTTTGCCACCTTGTGCTGGATGGTGAATTCCAGCAGGCGATGATCGCTGTCGCCCAGGTGGTTGAGCACCTGCAGACCTCTTACCAGGCCGTTGCCTGTGGCCAGCACCAGGTCCAACAAGGCGTCTCCCCTGGTGGGGCTATACACCTCCTGGGTTAGGTAGAGGTCCTGTATCTCGGCTAGGAACCTACATGAGTGGTCAGACCTGGCTGACTGCTCTTCCCAGCAGATGTCTGGAAAGTTCAGGTCACCCATGATGACCACATCCTTTGACCTAACTACCTCCATGGGCTGACTTAAGAATTCCTGGTCTAGCTCTTCCCCTTTGTTGGGTGCTCTGTAGTAGACCCCCACCGTTAAGTCCCTTTCCCCTCAACTTCCTTGTATTCTAACCCAGAGCACTTCAGTGTGCCCCTCCTCTGACCCAGTGCTACTCATTGTCTGGGTTGGTGTTAGCTAGCAGGAGGGTAAGTTCCTGCCCATACTACGAGCATTAGTGTAGAGGCATTTGAGGCCTCCTGAAGATGCATGCACTGGCCCCCTAATCTCAGTACTACCCGGGCCCCTGTTGTTTACCTGGGTATTGTTCTGCTCGTCGTCAGTCTAGGCTAGGCTGTTCTCGTGGGTGACATTTGGTTTAGTGGTCCAAAGCTTCCTCTGCCCTCGTCTTCCCCTTCCCACGATCAGCCTACTTTAAAGCCCGCCAGAGGAGATCAGCCAACCTAGAAGAGAACACATGCTTACCTTCAGGGGGAAGGTGAAGCCCATCCCACCTGAGCATGTCTCTCATCCTGATATGTGGGCCATTGTCTACAAAGCCGAAGCCCACCTTGAGACACCATTCCCGAAGCCGTAAGTTGACCTCTCTGATGCAGGTCTCGTGTTGTCTTCCACGTCTGCTCGCTGGTAGGACAGAAGAGAATACCACCTGTGCCCCTATCTCCTTCGGCATGCCCTGCAGAGCATGGTAGTTCATCATCAGGTGATCGGGGCTTCTCCTGACCGCATCCTTAGTGCCCACCTGGATTAGGACCATGGGGTAGTAATCGGTGGGCTGGATCATGGTCTGGATCATCCCCATCACATTCTGAATCTTTGCTCTGGGCAGGCAGTAGACCTCACGTGTCGAGGGGTCCTGGCGACAGATGGGGTCCTCTGTACTTCTCAGGATGGAGTTGCCTATGATGATCACTCAACGTTTCTTCCTCTGGGTCTGCTTAGCTCCTTCAGCCTGTTCAGAGTGTGGAGTTGCCTCCTCTCCAGAGATTTCCTCCTCTCCTTCCTTCTCCTACAGGGTCACCAGGGCCTCATACCTGTTCTCCAGCCGGAGTGGAGGAACTGGTACTGCTCTGCTGTGAGCAGCTCTGGCTCTGGAGGGGACCATCCACCACTCTGCTGTGGAGGGCGCCTCCTGGCGTGCTTCTTCTTTGGATGCATGGCCCTGCAGGGAGAGAAAATACCCATCAATTTCATCCTCTGCTTCCCTGATTGTCCTCAGCCTGCTAACCTCCTCCTGGAGCTCCCTCACCTGCATCTCCAGGGCCCTAAGACGGGCACCTGCAGGACAGGTGTGGGGCCCCCCATTCCCTGCCCCCCCGGCTCTGCTGGGCATCCCCCGCAGGCCGGGGGGGGGTAGGGGGACGCTCTGCTCCAACTGTACAGATTCCAGAACTTTTCAACCGAACAGTAGTAATAATAAAATGAGCAACATCTTTTACTTAACTGCGTTTAAAGAAACAGCTCAGTAACTTCAGCTGAAATTTTCCTGAAGCATTTCAGGCTGAGGCAGACATCAATCTTGGGTAACTTCAGTGTAAATGTTTAGCTTGGCAAACTTTTTGTCAGCTTTAAAACAGTTTCCAGTTATTTCCCCCTTTTCCCCCTGTTTTTATGCACAAGTGCACAGCAAAATGTAAAAAAGAAAGTGCCTTGCATAACTTGAAGACCTGATGTACCTTTATCCTAAAGGTGTTTTATGCCAGTGACTTTACTCTCTTTTGTAGTTAAAAAGAAAAAGAAAATGTCAACCTATGGAAAAAGCATGTGTGCAGCCCAGGAAAACATATGAACATGGAGCTAGTCATTTAAAGTCTGGGCAACGTGATTTTACAGATGATGACAGACAGATGGTCTGGGCAGCTATCAGCTTTCATTCATGTTAATTTGAAAGCATCTGTCTGATTCCAGTGACATTGGATCAGTTTATTAAGCAGTGTAGCTGGAAGATCTTCCTAAAATTCCTAGCTCTTCTGCCCAGGCAGTTATCAATTCTTTGAAAGCTGTAAAACTTGATTTCAAGCTCCAGTTTATTTTGGGTCCTCATGATTAGGGGAGAGTTTGCTGCTTGTTCTGGATTAAATTTAAACCAGATCTGTAAAAAGCTGAATTGGATTCAGGTGTAGTAAAGGCTGATGCTAATGTAATGTTAGTTTATCTTCCTGAAACGCCTTGTTCTGTCAGAGGAGAGACTATCTGAATAAATATCTTCACTCCCATTGCTTCTGAACTCCCAATTTAGAGGGAAAAAAGTGATTAGTATCAGCAGGTTTTGCATGGTTTTGCTGAGCACACAGTTCATAGCTGCCACTGCTATTCAAAGAATGTATTGAATATGTGTTGTATGAAAAGTCATCTGCAATGCAGTTTCACTCCCAGTGAAGAAAAGATAAATTGTGACTTAAGATCTAAGTAAAGGTGTTCTAACAACTTTCACCATGAATGGGTATAACCAGGGGCCATCTATTGCTTGCATATTGAAAACCTGTTTGTGAAATTTGCAATGGAGCGGAAAATGGAATTTTCAAAGCTTGCCTGACCTTTAAGAAAAATGACTTTGAAATTCAACTACGACCATCTTGAAAGTCATTAAAATTTAACATACATCTTGCTTTTAAAACACTTACTTTGTAGAAGCAAGAAATCAATGTTACGGTTCAGTATTGTTATGAAACCATCCCTTTAGCTTGTAAACATACCCTTGAAACGTAGGTTTTTTAAAAATGAATGTAACATCTCTCGAGGCTCTATGGTTGTGACCTTTCTTCATCCCACCCCTTACAGTTAGGATTAAGCCTAAGTCTTCCAAGAAATTTCAAATAGATTTTGGTCTGGTGTAATCAGTACCATAGATTCACTTCTTGTTGAGAACCCTATGTGTCAGGGAAACATTATACCAAGGCTTTATATGCAAGGTGAGGAAAAGTTAAATTATATCATATTTTGTAAATGTTCCACTGGCTCTTTATCTTTCACAAGGGAATTAATGTTGTCATCTTGTTAACTTTTAAAAGTCTGCTTGCTTGCATGTTTTCCATGCCTTTGCTTGCCCATTCAGATCTTGAGCCAGACACAGTACTATCAATAATGTACAGAGGGAGAGTGTTCTTCTGTAGAAAGACTGATGCCCTTTGTGGGGCGATTGCATAATGTGTGCAACCTCAGCTGGCAGAGCATTTATGGAACAAAAGCCCTGCCTCAAGGTTGTACTTTTCAGGTCAATTCACTGCTTCAGCACCCAAAGGAAATCACTTACTTTATTTTTGTCTGTTACTCAAAAGGACTTTAGACTCCAGAGCTTTGATCTTCTAATGAAGGAAAGGGACTGGACATTTTAAAATTAATGGATTACTACGGATGGAACAGGCTTTAAGGTGGCATTAAGACTGTAAATACATTGTGGGAGGGGTAGGGAAATCCCAGCCGTACGATTTTGACCTGAAAAGTGACTGACTCCATAGATAATCTTCCCTGTGGGACCAATATTCAAAGTCCTATCTTCTGACAGTAAAAGTGTTTTCCCCTCCCCCTGAAATATTTCAGTATTTTACCTCCTGATTGTGAAATATAAAATATATAAACTGTCCTTGGAGTAGGAGCTATAGCCCAGACACTCCTATGGGAGCTGTGGATGTGACTCCTTCAGAGCAGGGCATGGACCTCTCTGGGTCTCCTTTGTCCTGGGTAAGTACTCTAACTACTGTCCTTCTACATAAAAGGACAGTGATGGCATCATTGCCACCATCCCCGTATTTTGAAAGAAAGGAGCTATTTTGCCTAGTCCTTTATTAGGTTTTGGGCATTTCCCTCAGCGTAGGGTCCTGGAGTATGAAAGCACCTCAACATTTTCAGTTCTTCCGTGTTAGCTCCATTTGATATTCAGGAATGATCCAATACTCTCGTTTGCCTTTAAAGTTCATGAATCTAATAGATAACGATGAGTTTGGTAAAGACTTCAGTATTTGGAGTCTGAGCCACATGGCTTGCAAATTTCTTACTGAGGTTACTTCATCCCTTAAAGTTTTTTGTTCATATTCCAATTCAATGGAATTAATGAGTTCTGTGATTTTTAATGGATTTTATCCAAAAAAAAGTGTAAACATACATACACTTAAGTAACCATATGCCTAAGTGAATTTACTACCACTTTACTTACCAATAGATGAAAGTGCAATGCTCAAATTAACTCTTAAAGCAATAGATTCAAATTGGTGTTGAAATAAATTCAAAATTATTATTCAGATTCCTTTTTAATCCAGGACTTCAGCTACTGTCTTATCTACCACACTGTAGGTACATCTACACGACATGTTTACTGCAGAGCGGCCTAATTAGCTCCAAAGTAAAGTTGCCACATCTACACGTTTACACAGCCTATTACACTGCAGTAAACTAATAAATGCTGCTGTAGGTTAGTACTTGTACTGCAGCGGTATTTACTGCACAGCAACGCTGATGGGACTGGTTGGAGCACTAGGGTGCTTCAGTATGGGGACTGCCCACCGGCTATCCTCTCAGTGGAGCACCCTTGTGCCTTAGCCAGCTCTTCCACAAAATGTTGAGTCAAGTTGGAGGAGCAGCCCCAAGCTAAGCCCTCAGGACCCTGGCAGCTGAGGCTGCTCCAACCTGGCTCAATGTGTTGCGGTTCCGGACATGTGTAAAAGTAGCGTCCAGGAGCAATAAACTGGCGTGATATGTGCTAGAGTTTATTGCTTCACATTAATTGCATGTGTAGATACACCCTGTATTGACAAAGCTGGTGAAAGACCCAAGTGTGCACTTTTAGTGTTAGACCTTCACCAGGATGACCTACCTAACCTGATGATAACTGCGGCTTGTGTTTAGCTATAACAGGAAATGTAGCTAACCTGAGTGATATTTTAACCTTCCTTGAATCTCACCTGCATTACACATTGCTGTGCCCATTCTTACTCGCCCCATGCTTGTTACATTTGCAAGAAGTGATGGGTAAATTGTACATAATAGTAGCTTTTGATGCTACTTTTTCTAATCAAGAGAGCTACTGATTCATTCCATGACAGTTTGGCGTTTACTTTTAGGAAACTTTTGAAGGCACTGTTCCTGCAAACAGACACAAATGCACATACAAGCACTAATATAAAAATAGGAGAGATCAGAGATGTCCCTAAAAAACTGAAGGCAAAGAAGAACTTTCTTCTGTTCCATTTCTTGATAACTTTAACTCAGGTGATTGTTGCTCTTTGCTATATGGAACCAGGAAGAAGATTTGCTCAGAGCTTATCATAACTCATAGGTTCAATAGTCAGGTTTCAGACTTGGGCCTGGCTACAGGATTTTACCCTCTGTCCTGGAGGTTAAAATCCAGAGCATGGACCCAGAGAGGTCCATGCCCTTCTCCATGTCTTGTCCAAGGAAGTCTGAAAACAAGCAGTTAATGGTAATACCGATAGCATGAAAAAATAATCCACTTTTCTTCTGTTTGTCTTTTTTTCTACAGGATTGCTCCCATTTTCTCTTCCTTGGGCTTTCTATTAATTTGCAGAATGAGATTGTCCTGGGTATCCAGAGTGGTCCCTTTCTTTCAGAGGTAGATGACCAATGGACCTTAGATCATGAGGAAATGACTCATGTCACTCAATGACTTTAGATTTTACAAAGTCAGCATAGACTGGCCACGGATCAGGTGATTTTCCAAGAATGTAAAACACAGGATAATGCTGAGCAGGTCAAGATGTCAACTTTCTCACTGAAGCATTTTTTCTGCAACAAAATAAAATCAGCTTTTTGTTGGCATGCCAGCAAAAGAGAATTTAAGAAGTGATTTGAAGGATGAAAATGGAGTGCCTTTGTCCAGATTTATGAACAACCCTTCAAAAGTACAAAATGCAAGATGGGAGAAAGCACAGAGGTGCCTGCTTGAAAATTTAGCAACTGGATGATGGAGGCACCTCAAGCCAATTGACTTCTTGGTAATGAGTGATAATGTAGGTTATAGGCTATGAAAGGAAGCCTCAACAAATACCCATAGAAAATATGGCAGGAGTCTTAAAAGCCATATTGACTGTTGACTTCTGGGAAAGAAATTCCAATTTTAGTTAAGGAGGGAAGTACATTCCTTGCATAGTATGGATGTGAAAGTGGCCATCTGCCCTCTCTGGGTGCCTGTGCATACATGGGGATGCGGCTCCAGTGTTCTGTAACTGCAGCACATTGGAGCAAACTCAATCAAGTCTGCTGGAGTGTGCTCATTAGTGCACGACAGGAACCTTCTGTGTTTAGTATAGGCAGCGTCCCCACACTTAAAGCATACCTGCTGCCATTTGAAAGTAAAGCTTGCCAAACAAGCTTTAGTTAAAGTGCCCCTGCTGTCATTTAGAAGCATGGGACACTGAATACATGAGATGCTGCAGGCTCTTGGAGCTGCTTTAATTCAAGCACCCCCTCCCCATCTATCCCTAGGGCATATGGAAAGATGTCCTCTGTGGCCATAATCATGCTTTAGTTGGTGAGCACCAGTCATGTATGTACTATTCTACAGACAGACGAAGGTACTGTTCCTGACAAAAGGAGTTCTAAACTATAAATATATATAAGTTAGTCACACTGTCTCATCCAATTCATGTCCAGACTGATACCGTCACCTTCTAAAACTATGGCCACATCTAAACATAACTTCTTTGTGTTTTGTCCGTGATTCAGTAAATAGTTAATAAATTTAAATAACACCTTATTACACCAGTCTAAACATTTCACAATTTACTACTGATTAAAGCTTCAAAATGCACAGGAAGGATACAAGTAGGGATATGAATAAGCTACTACAATTTTGCTCTGATAACATGGTTACTATAATTCCTAGATAAAATTGCAATAGGCTTATTCTATGGGAAGTCAGTTACACTTTAAAAGAAACATCAAAATAGATATTGGAAAAGATTTGAGAGTCACATTTTGAAGTGGCAGATGCTTTTTTTGTTAGGGATCATCAGAATAACCAAACTCAGCTGAAAACTCAAATAAAATCTATTGTTGAAAAGTAAAATGTAATTTCTACAGCTTTGCTATGCAGCTAGTTAAGATCTCAGGTTTAGAGAAAGCAGGTGTTACAGCCAAAAGGTCACTCTGTGAAAAAGCAACGTAAAATGATTGATGAGAATATCATTCAGCCAGCACACTAGGTACTGTGGCGTACCTACAGCTAAATTTAGCTTGCTAACGCAGCTTCTCTAAATATGGTAGTAGTGCTTCACTCCTCTTGCAATATGTTGACCTTTCTTGTTCCTTTGTTCATTGTCTTCCAGGTGTTCAGAAAAAGACAGGCTGCCAATTTTGGTTATAGAATTTTGGTTATAAAACACCTTTTAAAAATAATAAAATGACTGCGAAACATCATTTTCTAGGAACAGTTTGTTAAACTATTTCTAGCCTGTCTTTACCACAAGTTCCTATCTGTTATTCCTTGGAATATAATTAATTCTTGTAACATGTAATAGTACATATAGCCAAGTCTGATCTCACCTATGTGACGCCCAGAAGTACACTTTGTTTTCCAGCTGTGTTGTGAAGTATGTTATAGAGACCTGTTTAACCTTTTCCCCTTTCAATTTGTTTTTTTCAACCAACACTTTAGTTTGTTTCCTTAGTGTATTATAATAACTACTGTCTTTGGACTTGAATCAAAGTGCATGGCAGCCAATGGAAATATTTCCATTAACTACAATGGATTTTGGATGTGACGCTATGTACTATCCTTGTGCGACTTTGATTTATAAAATCTTATTTTGTGCCTTGAAAACTGCAGACTCTCATCTTTTCCCTTTTCAGTGGAGGTGCTTGAGCTATTGCAGCTCTCAGATGTACACAGTCTTGCTCCCACTGAATTTGGAAGGGGTTCTGCTATCTACAATAGTTTTATGGGGAGCAGGATTGGGCCTGTATGGAGAGGGGGTGTTGATCAGGAAGGGTGTTCTCACCCAAGGATCCTCCTCTGGAAAATACCATCTGAACTACCCGGGCACGTCCAGATGAGCATGCATGTGCCTCGTACAGCATCTCAAAGCCTGTCTATCTGACTTTATAATTGGAGGACTACAAAAATGATTAAGCGGTGTTTGTTACGGCAGATCCAAATAAGGTACGTATTTTTGGGTAGTTTGTTTTTTTGTCCATTTTCATCCAAATAAGGACTTTCAATAAAATAATATAATCAACTTGCTAGATTCAGAAATTTTCAACCAGCTCTAATGCTATTGCTTCAAATACATGCACAGTTAAGGTTGTGACCTCAAGGTGTTCCATGAGTGATCTTGTATGGTCAGAAAACTAACCTAATTCATGGATTTTCAAAAACCAGAGTACTGGTATTTAACACCAGCATGTTTTGTGGTTGCCAGGCAGTGCTTTACATGCGTTGCAAGCAAATGGGAACACCTCTCTGATGACATATATGGCTCAGATTTCTAAATAATGCAACCGTCTATGCAGCTAAAATGTTTATACCATCCTGTATTATGATGTGCTCTTTGCTCTTATACGCTCCATGACATTTAAAGTTTCCACACCATATCAATTAGATATTTTTTAAGATTTCTGCTCAGTAACCATATGTAGTTGCTTTGTGTTCAGACAACTGTTTGGGAAATACTTGTTTCTTTCTACTTTGGAAAAATATTCAAGTACAGAGGGTTATCTTGTTCATGTGCCAGTGCAGGAGATATGAAACCCAAACTGATGATTACATGTATTGTTTAAATGTCATGTTGTAACATGGCATAAATTGGTAGTTTTATTTCTTATTGTTCTTAGAAAACTGATGAACAAATGAGAGAGGTCTCAACTGTGCAATGTATTTTTAAATAGCTTATTTACATAATGTGTTGTTGCCAACTATCTGCACTTTTAGTCTTACTTGGTGTACATTATATGCATTGGGGTCTAAACAACTTGTCCTGAATCTGGGAGTCCTTTCTAATTTTATTCTGGTACATTGTCCTCCAGCACAAAGTAGATGTACACTTGGTATAACTGGCCACAGAAAGATATCCCCCAGGTAAGGAAATCTTTAGGGCATGTGGACTAGTCATGGCAGCACAAATTCTCCTGGTTCACAACACAAGAATCACAGTCTGCTCCAGTAGCCTGGAGGCTGCTTGCTGCCAAAGTGGTTCTGGGGCATCTGATGACATTGATCACATTACTTAGATTCACTTCTTTGCCATCAACTCTAGATTCTCTCAAACTGCAAATGTGTCAGAAACTCATCCTGCTTAAAATCCATTAAGGCAACATACTCCCACTCTTCCAATATTTAAAGGTGTTCAAATTTGTATAAATTATATACCCAGGGACCAGAAGAAGATGCAAGTCAAACTAATTCTCATTCTGCTTTGATGGATATCTCACTGCAGCTCCTTCACATGTTAAATGCTATACTAATTTAGGTTCCCTCAGGCATCGGTAGTGTGGACTGACATGGTTCCTCTCCAGTTCAACTGACAGTCAGGGTATTTCAAATGGCATATGCTTGAGTCTGAGGCCAGCTGTTCTCAGCTGAACATTTAATCTAAAGAGCTTAAATTGCAATATGTAGCTGAAGAATATATCAAGTGAGTACTGCACACCATTCAAATCGGGTTTACCCCCAGGCTGCCATGTTAATGCTATCCCTTCTAACAACTCTGTACATTGGGAAACAGTTAAATTACTTTTGAAAATGTTGCCTGTGCAATTAAACCATTTTGTGTGCAAAAAGTGCTGTTTTTAACCCAGTTGTTTTTCTGTTTAGTTTTCATAGATTTTCAAGCTCACATCTTGATTGCTAGGCAACTACTTTGCTGAAGCAACTACAGAGACCAACATGCAACACAAATGTTGCTCCTAAGGACTTGATGTGAAAAGATGATAGGGAAGTTTCTGTGCTATAAGGTGCCTCAGCCCACTCTATGCTCCATCAGAAGACGCTGCAAGGCCTTTTTCCCCCTCCCTTGACCATGAAAAGTCAGATGAATAGACTCAATGTCTGTTTGTTGGTCATAAATTAATGGTGTTTTTATCAGTTTTATATCTCTATTCACCTAAGTTGGGCTCCTAGTACTCTTCTTCCTTAGTCATGCTAAGTCAAAAGTCAGTGCTCTTTAGAAACTGCAGCAAAACCTTTCTCTGTCATATTATGGTCTGGTAGGTGGGGTGCTGTCTTGGGGTACAGGAGCAGTGGATTCTAATCTGGGCTGGATGTTAGGGAAACCACATTCCCTCTCTGCATCTCTGCTTCCTCTTAGCCTGTCTTGTCTATTTAGCTTGTAAGATCTGAATAATATCAGTGTCTGTATAATAAAACAAGACCCTATGTCACTTCTTTAGAAACTACAGTGGCCCTAATAGTAATAACTTCAGTGTTTCCCCTTAGAGGGTCACCTTTCTGGATGGTGGCTGATGTTTCCTTTAGAGCACAGCCATATTATCACAAAAACCTATTGGTATAATATATTGTGACAAATTATCTAAATTAGGGAAATAAAGGCAGGCTTCCAAAGGTATTTAGGGGCCAAAAAATTCAGGAAGACATGTAGGAGAATATTCAATAAATAATAAGGTTCATGATGCATTTTGTTGCTTTTGAAAACTCCACCAGTTGACTACCTGCATCTTTAAGCATCTAATTGTGTTTGAAAATCTGGCCCATATTCTGGGACATAATTCAAAATGAAGTGTTTTCAAATTAGTTCTTGGTATTCACTTAGCCCAGGTCTGGCTAGCCATAACCTCAAATTAAGCACTTGATAGCTGTGTGCACAAGTGCACACAAACACCTCCATGTGCCTGACCTTGAAAATTGGGTCCTTTATTTGTATTATGTACTAGGCAGAAAGGTACCTGGATCAAAATTTTTAAAAATGGCCTCATGGAGATATGAGTCATTATGTGCTTTTAGCTGGGTTTATCCTCTGTAAATACACACAAGATGTTCCAATAAATAGAAATGACTTTGAAAAGCATAATAGGACAAAACCTCCTAAAGGTAATTCTGAGTTCCAGAGAAGAGCGGTAAGAAATGTAATTTTGAAGTAGTTGCTGGCACCTTTACTTGTCAGCTTCTAAATTCATCTGTCCCTGTACTGCAGCCATGAAGCAAAAATGTTCTGTGGCAGTAATTGTCAGAGGACCATATGTTCTTGTTTGTGCAATATCCCTACATTTTCTGTCAGTAGGAGTCTTTATGATCACTGTTCGTTTAGTTCTCCTAAATGCTACAGCTTAAACTAAAAAAAAAATCATGAAAATATTAGTTTCAGATACTTGAATATACTTCATAATGTACTCTTTTTTTTTTAAGGAAGCAATCTCTGATTCATGTCTGCTTTCTATTAACTGCAACACTTAAAAGCATCACAAGCACTCGGAGAATGGATTTCACTGCAGGTTCACTCTAAAGAGAGAATGAAGAGTAAGTAATGACAAAACAGCGCTCTGTGTTTTATCACTTTTATGGTTTTTTTTTAATTAAGTTTATTCAATGCTAAATTATAGCATAATATGAGAGGAGCTAAAGACACTTTGTCCATTTACTGTAAACCCTCTTATCTTGAGCTACCGTGGTACGGAGTTAACAAGTTCTAATTAAGCACTTCTGATTATATAATGAGCAAGATACTAAGGTCAAGAACAAGACTAAGGTCCTCTGTTCATGAGCCCCTAAATGACTTTCTCTTTTGATTCAGGACTAACAGCTGCAAAGGAAGCTGACCTGTAAGAAAAAAGTACATTATTTTGTGAGGACACATCTTCTACTTAATAAAGTAAAAAAATGTGTAAAAAATTATGAGTCAAACCACACCTTTGATTCAGTTAATTCCATACTCAGAGTAAGACTGACAAGCTAGATTAGGGAAAGCAGGTAGAAGCCATGACAGAGACACTACTGATATACATGAATGAATGGGTTCCCCCATCTTAGGCATCTGGCCTTCTTGTTAAAGCTACATCCAGCTTTAGACAGTCAAGGACCAAAAGTGGCCGAGATTTCTTGTTACATCCCTGTGGTTAGGAGACCCTACCCATTTCTTTTCAGACATTTTTGCCACCCTGACCTTAGGTTACCATGATGGATTCTATATCAGGTTGGTCCTTAAAAAACACAGAAAAGAGGGACAGCAGTTGTGGGATGCTCACTGATAGGTTCAGATGTTATTGCTGTCTTTGCTGGCTTGGCTATCTACTGGTAGAAGGCTGGGTAGATTTGTACTTTATAGACTAAGTCAGAGATATATATAGCATAAAGCTTGCTTCTTCAGTTGCTGTGAAAGGACATGCACAGAGTAGTGTGTAAAATGGAAAGAGTGATTTCAGTACAAAAGGCAGGAAGGGAAGCAGGGAGAGATGCTGGGGATGGAGGGAAGGGGCAGGAGTGGGGCAGTGCTGGGAGAGGAAAATAAGCCATAAACCCACAGGAACGATCAGTCTTAGTCTGAATCTGAAGTTAACTGAATATTAGGTATGATGGGATTCATAGTCTGCTGACAGACATGGGAGGAAAAAAACCAAACAACCCAGTGCTTTATGGGAAGATGAAGTACATTCATTCGACCTGGCTCCTCACTGTCTGTATATATTGCACACTTCAGTGGGGCTTTTTGATGCTTTTATCTAATAGCTGATTGAATTGTGCAATCTATACAGATGTTGGGCGAGCTGGGTCAAGCTAATGTGACGCCTCTTCTGTGCTTGCTCTGCGCTCAGTGCAGGGTACTCCAAACTTAAAGTAAAGCAATGGTTTTTTTTCCTTTTATGTCTGTAAGCAGCCATAAATTTGAACTTCCCGGTGTTCAAACTAATACAGCTAACTACCTCTTTCTACCTGTTGGTGGCTAGTGGGAATTTAAGGTGTTGGCTTTTGATGTATGAAGTTTTGAACAGTTTGGAATGATGTGTGTCACAAAGACCTATTACTTTTTCACGTAGTGCTGTCAGAGAAGAAATACTCAAGTTATCAGTGCCCTAGATGAAAAGGAAGGTGGGTAAGTGACAAAAAATTTTGGTGAAGAAGTTTTCTGCTGTGGGATTTGCTCCTCAAGTTCATTCACCTGCAGATTACATAACTGTGTCCTTGCTGGTAAAGCGAAAACTTACATCTTGCACATTTCTGCATTAGGACAGTGTTGAAAAGAACTCATTCTAACAAACTTCAGGAAGGGTTCACTTTTCATTTCTACAAGGTGTAAGTCTCTCTGACGAGAAAAAGTCTTTGGATTTGTATCTAAAATTTATAGAGAAGTGCAGATAAGTTTCTTTAATGAAACCTTGCTTTTATAAAAGTATTGGAGGTCTCCAAGACCTTTGTTAACATTCAGAAATAGATACAGGAGAAAAAGAAATGCCACTTATACATGAAAACTAGGAAAGCAAAAATGACCTCTCTGCTACTCCTTTAGTGAAATTCCCAGTTCTCCATGTGTCTCAACAAATTCTTTTGAGTCTCTCATTCTCTTTTTCTGTTGTCTGTTTGACACTTCTGTCACTCATTCACTCTTTGTTTGACACTTCTCCTGTCATTCAGCTTGCTTCTGGAGAGCAGTCTCACTTGAAGTATTTTTCCTTTGATTTTTCTTATTTTACAGTTTCTGTCCCCTCACCTGCTCTTCTTTCTATGCCATTATTGACCTTTTGCTTCTGTCTCTTACCAAATCCTCTTTAACTAAGCAGTCAGCTTCTAGTAGTGCTGTCACCATGCTACCCTGTAAGTTAGAACCTGGTAGTCACAATGATGAGCAATTGACTCATTTTGATCTCCTATTGGATCTAATTTTTCTAGCACTTTTCCCCTCTACCCTAAACAGAGGCTTGTAACTAAAATCTTTTCAAATTATGGGCCTGATCCTGAAATAAAAATACAGCAAACTTCCATTGACTGCTAGTTTTTTTCCTGCCTGTGGATGATGGGAAGAGCCCCTGTTTTGGTTAAATTTTAAGTTTAGTGAGTGGCATTTCCCGAATTGGAGAGCGTTTTCTCTAATATTTGTTTGAGAAATAGTTTAGAAATTGCTAAATTGAGTAATACCAACAGCCTGTGTAGTCTGATATTCTGCCTTTTGATAAGGAATCAGTGCAAGAAGCTAGCATCTCAAAAGTATGCAATCCTGAAATAACCTATACACAGAGACAGCTTCTTCCTAATTTGTGTCAGATAGTGATAGGTTGATGCCTTGTAACTTAAGGTCTTCAGTTCTATATGCATTTGATCTAATGCACTAATGGGTATTGTAGATAATAATAAAATCTATTTCTAGATTTTATTGTCTTTTACAATTTATTCCTAGTTTAGGGTTATCTTTTATTAAGGTAATTGTGTACAGAACCTGCCCCCCCATGATGCATGTGGTAAAATAAGAGCAAAAAGTCATATATTTTAAGGCTAGCAGGGGTCATTGTAACCATCTAGACCAGGGCTTTCCAAAGCTTTGTTTTTAGAAAGCCATCTAAACCATCAGATGTCATGCTTGGAGAGGAGGGGTGCATAATAAAATGCAATATCTTTATGTTCACAGATGTAACATTATATGCATTACATATGCCATAAGAGTTGCAATAAGGAACATCCAGCTGCTTAATCCAAGCTTGAGGGAGAATTCTGTGTCTGATAAAATACTTTAGGCCAGCTCATGTAACTGGGCACCTTCCAAAAGGCTTGGCACACTGGTATTCATTGGATGGAGAACAAAGTTGGATTTTCTGTCAGCCTATTAAGCCCATTACAAAGGAAATCATTAGCCTTAACAATGACTGCTACAAAGGTTTGTCAGTCAATTACTGCTGAACATTGGGAACCCACTGATCTAGAGTTGACTTTCTGTGTGATGTGAGCTCTAGAAGCTTTGCCCCATTCTTTAATACACTAGAATAATTCCAAAAGACTGTAATGTTATCTGCTTCATCAGCAGTCAAATATAGACCAAATGCAGGAATTATTTGGTGCCTGGAAAATCTGTAATTCAACCTGAGGGACATTGGACAGGTTCTGGAGCATAGGTGAGAACCTGCATGTGTTGCAAAAGCTATGGGATTCTTTATTCATTTTCCATACACATCACATACCTACTTAAATCTCAGTTTTGCAATTTTTGCAGAAACCATGAAAAAGGCGGTTTCCGTGATCACTGCGAAAAATGGCATTTCCTGCAATTTTGCATGGGATCAACCAAAAATTAATAAATAAAAGCTTTCTGGAATACAAAGGAAGTGTGGCAATCCCTGCAGCCATGGAGGACATGGCTTAAGAGAGAGCTAATGAGAAGCTGAGCTAATGACATAGACTCAGTGAAGGCACCAGTCAGGAAAGCAGAAGGGTTTTGGCACCATCTTTTAAGAAGTCAGATGCAAGATCAGAAGATGAGTGATTACTCTCTCTGTGAATCAGCAGTGAGGGCCATGGCCTCTGGGTCCCCTTAGCCAATCATTGCTGAGGGGGGACTTACTGCAAAAAAAATCACAAAATCAGCTCCATGTGCTGCAAGCAGCTCATGAAAATCTCTTCATCTCACCACAATGTAGATAGGTCTTTAATCATAAGTCTCCTCCTGCATCTGCTGGTAAAGTTGCATGTAGCTGTTTTAAAGCAAACCACTTGCCTCCTTGTTTCTCCCTAGTGACCAGTGGTAAAGGTGGTTACAGGAGCAAATCGCATGCATTGGGCTACAGGCTGGATTTCAGTTTGAATGGCATGAAAGGATGCTTGACCCCAGGGGCAGCTACCTTGCTTTGGAATGAGTGAAGACATGCTGTGTAAGTGTCTGCACGTACAGAAAACAGATCTACCAGATAAGAAGAGCACTGAGAAAGAAGTCACAAAAGAAAATGTAACAAAGCAAAGAATGAATGAGAGAAAAAATGTATTGCCTGTTGGCAGTGCATTTATGACCCAGATACCTTGTTCTGGGCAGACCCAAATCCTCAGATTGACCACAACCGCTCCATTTAATAATAGGCAAATTTCATTGATACGCAGTGATAGCAGATAAGAATAATGCAAACAATTCTATAGCTACTAGTCCTAAAGCTGTCACAGAGGGAAGGTACATTTGGCCAGTATGCAAGCTTCACCCTGAGGTTCTTTCTTCAATGTCAGATGTCAGCAGCCTCGAGATCAAAGGCTGAGGCCCACCCTTCCCCAGTGGGGTGGGTGAGACAGGCTGCTGCTATGCCCTCTTTCCATGGTGGCATCAGGTTCCCCTTTCATGGACTCTTTGCTGCTCTGAAATCCCTCCTTTTGTATCCTTTGTCCCCTCTGAATACTCTTCATTCCTAGGCATCATTGATTGGTCTCCCTGGGGTCATCATACTGTCATCTATGTTTTGTCCTGTCAGCATATTCCTTTGTTTCCCAACCCATCACATGCACACATCTTAATTTGGTTATTTACTGGGCCTCCTAATTTGGTCTGTTCACAAAAGTTGGAAATGCCAGGCCCTGCAGTTGGGCACTGTGACCTAGCCAATGCCGCAGAGCCCCTTATCTCATGTTATGGAACAGTATGGTACATATCTTTAATTTCCCAGCCTGTGTGTTTGCTGGCTTCAGATACAGTGTGCCTGGAAGGACACTTTGTCACAAACAGGCTTTTAGAAATCTATTAACCCTTGCCATTGGCCTGGACCATTGTTTTAATGAAATATCTACTTTACCTACAAGCCAATTCCCAAAAGCAAACCTCTAAATACCATTTTCGAGCCATCATCACCAACCAGAAAGCTGATGACTATAAAGGGAAAGAGAAACAGAGCAGAAAAGTGATAGATAAAATGAACAGAAAAAAAGAGAACAGTAGTTGTATTAGGCAATGGGGGATCTAAAGAGCCCATCCACTAACTCAGTGATGCTCAAACAGGGTGCAATGATATCCTTTTAAACATGCTACTCATTATTAGCACTGCTAGGTGTGCAAATACCTACACTTAATTCAGAAAATAAACCCAATGATTTAAAATAGGAATCCACAGTGTCAAAAACATTCTGACCTGCTGTGGTCTGAGTTGTTTGCAATGAAATAATTGCTCTATTATCTTTCTTTAATCAAGATATGAGTCAAAGGTAAGAGCTGGTATTCTCCAAGGGATTTCTTGAGTCTAAAAAGGGTGAAAACTACTGCACTAACCTGATCAAGCAAGGTCCAGTAAAACAGATTTGTGACCTTGCCTAAAGAAAAGACCTTGCTTTTCATTTCTCAATATGTGCTTGAATCTTTGTTCTTCTGTCAACCTTCATTAGTAAACAACAGATGTTCAGGAAGGTGAAACTTTGTCTTTTCCTTTTGGCTGTGGAACCATTTGATGGAGATTTGGAGCTTATCATTTTACATGATGTCTGCATGGCAGAACTCTCTTGCACTGCAGTCTCTCTTCCCTGATGTGCCATTCAAACTCCAGAATGATTTTACTTGCAATGAAAGGAATTTCCACCTCAGTAAACTCGCAGCTCCACTGACTTCCATTTGCAGTGATACTAGTGGAGCTCTAGGAATTAATTTTTTTGATGACCATACAGTAAGAGTTTACAGTCCCCAGAGAGAAAATTAGATGTTAGCATTTTATGTTTAATTAGCTTGGCCAACAACAATGTATTCATTAATTAGCAAACATTAGGTTTGGAGTTTTGTACATCATTTACCAGGATTATTCACTTTCAAGGGAGTTTGCATTTTTTTCCAGGGATGAAGCATTTTTTCACCCGGTTGCATGGCTACTTAATTTGTAGTAATTCCTTTTTGAAGCATATGCATAGTTTTTTATTGTAAATATTTGAAACTACTTTAAGTATGGGAAAATATTGTTATGTGAACCATTACCATTCAGAGCTCTTGTAGGCTCAGTTCTAGTAATGTTGATCTAGGCTGTCTTTTCACCTGCATAGTAACAAATAGGTAATCTTTAGAGGATCAACATATGCTTTAACAATAAGTTTTTTTTCCTTTGTCCAGTCCATATAGTGCTTGTAACTGACAACACAGTACAGGCCAAATCTTCTGTTTATCACTAGACCAGATGGGTAGTTTTAGTACAGAATCTGCCCCACTGAAGTGCCTGAATTCTTATCCAGAAGGACTTTATATGACAGTCTATCTCAGACTCCACAAATATTCTGTCCTTGGCTTCCTTCCCAAGGCTGCCAAAAGGCACTTAGTTGCGTAGGTGTTTTTGTAATAAAGACACTTTTCTTTAAGGAACTGGAAACAAATAGGTCATTTCTGAAAAATCTGCATAAATCTGAAAGGCTTAGAAGCTTATTAATGGTATGAAGCAAGTAACTGTCTCCATGGGCAGTTCTATGATTCTGAAAAGGAGTGTGCAGGAGGTGTAGTGCATCCTTACATACCACAACACACTTTTCTTCAATTCAGAAGAAGTTAGAAAATGTACTAATATGCTAGGGGCCTAGGGCTGTTATTCTGTTAAGATCGGAGCAACAACAAATATAAGTGAGCTGGGTGGGTGAAGGGTTTGACTGCCAGCTCCAGGGAAGGGAAGACGCCTGGGGCCAGGGGAGTACAGCTGTTACTTCCCAGCCTGGACAGACAGAACTCTGAACTCTGAACCCCAACATGTGGGTCCCCCAGACACTTCACCACAGCTCCAAAGTGCCCCTCACTGCCCTTTGTGCTTTGTCCCTGCCACCCCAAATGCCTCCTGGCTCCACTCTGTTCCCTGTTATCCCACATATCCCCCATGCTCAGCCCTGCTCCTTTATGCCCCAAACTCCAGCACACTGCTATCCCCTTCATGTCCCGTGGTGTTCTGCCCTTCCCCTTCACTGCCCCCTGATCCCACTGCATTCTGCACAGACCCAACTCCACCAACCCCCTCACCCTCCTGTCCCTTCACCATATTCCTCGCATCCCTCTGAGCACCCAAACCACACTGTAGCCCTCATCTCCAGGGTCTCCCTTACCCACAGTCTCTCTTGCTTCCAACCCTTCACACCTCATTTCATCCCCACAACCCCATCTGCTGTAATGAAATGAACACTATTCATTCATCCCCATAATGCCACACTCCCATCCACATAATGTCATACTCTCTCCTCATCCTACATCCCTCTATCCTACAGGTCCTCCTCCCCACAAAAGTTTCTTGGTTCCCATGGTTCCTCCCTCACCACCATTCAGCCCCTCAAAACCCCCAGAAACCTCTTCCCTCAGATCATCTCCCAACAAGTTCCCCCTGCCCTGGTCCCTGACAAAGGGACAGGTTGGGGCAGGGTTATAAATGCCATGCCCCACCCCCCCAGCTCAAAGCATTCTCACAGCTGGCCTCCACTGCCCTCTACCCTCAAAATACAGAAACAAACAGTTGTGGTTGCACCACCTCTACCTGGCTCCTCTTGGTCTGCTTTATGCCACCCTGGTTATGCCACTGGCCCCACAGCTACCTCCATATGCTGCAATGTATAACTTAGGGTTCCTGCAGAAACCTATCTTATCATCTAACTTTTGCAACTTACTTCTGACTGTTGTGCCACAGCACAGCTTGTCCTGCCTTCAGCCCTGCCCATTCTTTCCCTGTCTTTGATTTGTTGTGGGTTTGAATCCCCTAGGGAAAAAGCCACCCAGAAGAGGTCCCTATATGGTGGTACCCCCTTATTGGACATGCTGGAAGGTGAACAGAGAAACGTTACTCAGAGTTGCTAGGATAACAGTAGGGAGGAAGAGAGCTCGATTAGAGGAAAATCAGGGATCATAAACACTTACGGAGTAAAGAAATTAGCGTGAAACAAGTAGATAATAATATGCCCTGAAGTCAGTTGACTTCCTCAGCTCTACCTGAATAGAAATGCAGCTGTCCCTACAGAACAATTTGTTGTAAATTGAGTGGCCCAGAGATCAAAGAGGTGGTGCAACTTCACTATCAACCCCTTTCCCTGACCAATTGGATCCATCTCTGATCATCTCTTTTTTGTTAGGGAGCTATTTAGACAAAAATTAGAGCCTACCCACACCTCAAACTGCAACAAACTGATTTTTGAGTTACTTCTGGTTTTAATCTGGTTATGCTCAGAAAAACAAACAAAGCATAACAAGAAGAGAAGAAAACTAAAATATGCACTATAGTAAATAGGAGTTGTTTCTTACAGAATTTTCTGCATTTTTTTGTATTACAAAAAATAATATTATTGAACATAATTAATTGTTTAGAGCAGGTGTGGGCAATTATTTGGCCTTCTGGCCAAATGGGCAGTTTTGTTGAGGCATTGCAGTCCAGGTCAGCACCCCTTCCTATGGAACAACTTACCAAAACTCTCTATTGGGGATGGGCCCATGGGTGAGCTGGAGGCGGTGTTCTGGAGCAGAAGGGGCTGTCCCCCGTACCTGGGCTGGGTGAAGCCAAGAGACCTGCTGCAGGCCGACAAAATTGCTTTGCAAGACAGATTACGCCTATGGGCCATATTTTGCCAACCCCTGGATTAGATGCTTCTTTAGATTCAAGAAGTTGGGTTCTTGCTCTGGATGGTTTTCTTTTACATCTTTAAAAAAAAATGGAACCAAAATCTGTGTCCTGGTCTCTTGCTTTCTAATAAGCCTTTTTGGGCAAAATAATGTTTATCACAAGGCCATTGTTTCACTGATTAAGCTGTTGGAGATTTTCATTTTCCAAGTAAAAGCACCTGAATGTACATGTTTTTCCTATATTATAGCTTGGGAAACAGCATTTCTGAGAGTCTAAGCAGTTTGGCTAATTTTTCAGTTTGTCTTGCGTTTTTTAGCTTCCTTAAGAAATTAGGGCATGAAATACTGCACAACTGGCTATTTGATATTGCTGGTGGTGTTCTTGACCTGGAAAGAAGAACAAAGGACTGGAAGTTCCATGAGCATAAATAGCATCAATAGCATGCTCTCTGTTTCCCAGTTGGGAATTAAGATCATCATGTTAAATTAAATCTCTCAGTATAATAGTTGTCACTTGGTTCTTGCAACACAAGAGGAATGAAATATAAATTCCTTCTTTTAGAAGTTCATTTACAGGTGTGGAATGTAACATGTTTTTGTGAACAGCAGTAGATAGAACAATTTGCTGTTTCTATGAATTATTATTATTAGACTTTTCTAAAATCTATTAGAACAAAAAGGTAATTTAGGTTGATATGATCATGAATCTTAGTTTCAGTTTAAAGAACTGAAATGGAAACAAAGCTGTTGAAAAAATGTTTTTCTTTCCTAATTTAAAATAGTTCTCATTACATAGCAAGTAATTCAGTCTCATGACAGTCCTGAGCAAATCAGCAAAGCATGTTTCAAGACTTGTTGCAATTCAGAGGGGGACTCAGGTTCTGATAACATTTTGATCGGGTGTCAAGTTTTGTGCAAGTTTTCGTACAAGAGGTTACAATACAAGACATTTATTGTATTTGTAGAATAAAATGCGTTGAATGTATATGATCTCAAGTATAGATAGCCTTGAGATTCTAAGTGCAAGAGTGGCTGTAAGGAATCTTGTGGAGCACAGGGTAGATAAATACCTGAGCCAGAGGACAATCTAAACCAAGTGCTGAGCCTCCCTGAGAGGGTCAGTATCAGAAAGCCCAAATCCAAGCCAACAATCCAAGATCCAAAGTTACAGTCCTGGCAGTGCCATAAGTCACAAGCCAGAGAATCCAGGACCAGCCAAATAGGGTGAGGAGGAGCAGAAAGCCAGCCTGATGGGGCCAGGTACAGGCTGTGAAGCACTGAACAGTCAAAGCCCAACTGAAAGGCCTGGGCTTATATATTAGGCCTAGCCTCCTGTGAGGCATTTACCTTGACCCTTGCAGATGGTGCCACTCTGAAACCAGGTGGACCTGCTGAGGGTACAGCTTGTCATCTAACACAAAGGATCAGAGCCAAAACCAAGAAAAAATTACTGGCCCAAAGAAGCTTGAGGAACAATATATATGATCTCATTAGAAGTGTTTTACTGGGTCAGACCAATGGTCCCTCTAGCCCAGTATCTGGTCTCTAGCAGAAAATGCTATAGAGGGAAAGCATTGATATATCTAGAGTGATCAAAACCTAGTGCCTGAGGCACTTCTTTAGGTTATGGAAGTCCCACATTTGAATCAGGCAGAACAAGGATTTGAACTTGGGTATACTCACAGCCTAGGCATGTGCCCTAAAGCCACAGCTGTAGTGTTCATTTCATTAGAGTGAAAGATTATATTGAATCATTGAATATTCAAAGACTTCTGATTTTTTAATGCTATAGATATATACATCTTCATTGGCTTGTTAGTTATAGTATTCCTGGCACAATGGGTAATCTCAAGAATATCCCAGGAGGGACTAAATGCACTGGGAATAATTAACACAAGTCCTAATGACAAAACAGTGCAGGTAACGAGGTTTTTTTAAGTTTCACTCCCTGGAAGAAGGTATAATCTGTTTTGATCTGGCTTAAGAAGTCTAAGAGAGCAAAGGACTTTAAAACATATGTAACAGTGTTAGATCAGACTCTCTTACAGCCTGGTCTCTGTCCGGTTGGGCTTATGCTTCCACGTGTTGCAACAAAGGAAATTTGGCATGATTGGACCATTCAACCTGAACTTCTGATTGGACAAACTATGATCCATGGATATGGCTCAAAGTGATTGCAGAATTCACTCTAAACTCTTGATTGGATGAGCTGCTATCTGGGGGTGTGGCCCCCTGAGGGGATAAAGGAAGGTGTGTGCTGTATCTACATGTGATTATTAATGCAATGCAATAAGCTTGGGTGCAGTTTGCATTTACATGTGCATCTGGGATCTCAGCACATTGAGCCAAGGTGGCACAGCCCTGGCTGGCCAGAGGTCTGGAGGGGTCAACCTGCCAGTCTGGGGCTGCGCCTGCCCAGCTCAACATGCTGTAGAGGGGTGATGGGGGAATGAGGGTGCTCCAGTGCAGGGCTAGCCAGTAGGCATCCCCACACTGTAGCACTCTCATGCCCCAGCCAGTTATCATCTACGTGTGTGTTTCGACTGAGTAAATAACTCTGCCATAGGATAGTACTTGTATCGAGCAGTACTAACTCACAGTGAAGTAAATTAGTTTACCCCAGCCTTATAGTTCCACACATGTAGATGGAGATACTTTACTGTGGAGCTAATTATGCAAATCCATATAGAAGAGATGAGCGAGGAAAATCTTGGATTCTCCTTCCCTTAATATCTTCAGATCAAGACAGGGTGCTTCTCTAGAAAATAGCCTCTGACCAAACCCAGCTATTGGGCTCAATAGAGAAGTAACTGGGTAAAGCTTAGTAGCCTCTGGCATGCAAGAAGTCAGATGAGATATGGTGCAAGACTTCTGATCCTTGTGGATTTTATGAGATGTGGTGCATGCTGACCTTTCATTGACTTCATAGTTTCATAGTTTCTAGGGTTGGAAGGGACCTGAGCAGATCATCTAGTCCGATCCCCTGCCATGGCAGGAAAGAGTACTGGGGTCAAATGACCCCAGCAAGATGTTCATCTAACCTCTTCTTAAACACCCCCAGGGTAGGAGCCTGCACCACTTCTCCTGGAAGCTGGTTCCAGACCCTAGCCGCCCTGACCGTGAAGTAGCGCCTCCTGATATCTAACCTAAAACTACCCTCTGCCAGCTTGTGACCGTTATTCCTGGTCACTCCTGGCAGTGCTCGGGGGAACAGTGATTCCCCCAATGCCTGCTGATCCCCCCTGACTAGTTTCTAACAGGCCACAAGATCCCCCCTCAGCCTTCTCTTTTGGAGGCTGAACAGGTTCAGGTCCCTCAGCCTCTCCTCATAGGGCCTGCCCTGCTGTCCTCTGATCATACGAGTGGCCTCCTCTGGACCCTCTCCATGCCGTTGACATCCTTCTTGAAGTGTGGTGTCCAGCTGCGGCCTAACCAGTGCCGCATAGAGGGGAGGATCACCTCTTTGGACCTGCTCGAGATGGATCTGTGGATGCATGCCAAGGTGCGGTTGGCCTTCCTAACTGCCTCTCCACACTGCCGACCCATGTTCATCTTGGAGTCAATGATGACCCCCAGATCCCTTTCCGCCTCTGTGCTGACAAGAGGGGAGTTCCCCAACCTGTAGGTATGGTGCTGGATGTTCCTCCCGAGCTGCATCACCTTGCACTTGTCTGTGTTGAAACCCATCCTATTCTCGTCTGCCCACCCTTGTAACCTGTCTAGGTCTGATTGTAGCCTGTTGCATCCTTCCAGTGTGCCCACGTCCCCCCACATCTTAGTGTCATCAGCAAATTTGAACAGGGTGCTTTTTACCCCCTTATCCAAATTCCTGAAGAAGATGTTGAACAGTGCGGGCCCGAGGACCGAGCACTGCGGAACCCCACTGGCAACGTCCTTCCAGGTTGAGAAGGACCCATCCACTACCACCCTCTGGATGCAGCCCTCCAGCCAGTTGGCGACCCATTTAACTCTGTGGGTGTCTACGCCACAGCCCTCCAGTTTCTTAATGAGAACGGGGTGAGAGACAGTGTCAAAAACCTTCCAGAAGTCCAGGAAGACTATATCCACTGCTACCCCTGCATCTAGTGATCTGGTGATCTGATCGTAAAAGGCCACCAGGTTGGTCTGACGGGACCTGCCACTGATGAACCCATGTTGGTTGCCCCTAAGCATGCAGTCCCCTGCTGGCCCCTCCTGGATGTGTGCCAGCATAATTTTCTCGAAAAGCTTGCCTAGGATCGAGGTAAGACTAACTGGCCTATAGTTTCCTGGGTCCTCCTTCCTCCCTTTTTTGAAGATGGGGACCACGTTGGCCCTCTTCCAGTCCTCTGGTACCTCACTAGAGCATCACGAGTGCTTGTAAAGTTGTGCCAGGGGACTTGCAATGACCTCGGCCAGTTCCTTTAGAACTCTAGGGTGGAGATCATCCGGACCGGCTGACTTGAATACATCCAACCCCTCCAGAAGCTCCCTAACTAAATCCTAGCTAACCCGTGGCCCAGGTGTGCCTCCCCCGGGGCCCGAGGGGGGCCCAGCAGAGAGGTGGCTGTTCTGGTCCCTACTTAGGAAGACAGAGGCAAAGAAATCGTTAAACATGTTAGCTTTGCCGTCTGGTGTGACGACCAAGTTTCCCATCGTGTCCTGCAAGGGCCCCACATTACCTGGGACCTTCTTTTTACCCCCTATGTATTTAAAAAAGGACTTCTTATTGTCCTTAATCTGGGAAGCTAGTCCCAGTTCCAGCTCTGCCTTGGCCTTCCTAACTACCCCCCTACATCCCCGAGCAACTACAGAATAGTCCTCCCTGGTGATGACCCCTTCTTTCCATTGGGTGTAAGCCTCCTTTTTAGCAAGGAGACATTCCCAGATGCTTTTGGTGAGCCACGGAGGCTTGTGTGCTCTCCTGCTCCCTTTGATCCTCATTGGGATTACCTTCCTTTGGGCTTGGAGGATCGTCTCCTTAAGGAGCGACCACTCTCCTTGGACACCTGGCTCCCCTCCCCTCTGGGACGTCAGTGCTTGTCCAACTATCCTCCTTAGCTTGTTGAAGTCTGCCCTCCTAAAATCTAGGGCCACTGCCTTACTGCACGCCTTTGCCACTTTGCACTGGATGGTGAATTCCAGCAGGCGATGATCGCTGTCGTCCAGGTGGTCGAGCACCCACAGCCCCCTCACCAGGTCATCACCCATGGCCAGGACTAGGTCCAACAAGGCATCTCCCCTGGTGGGGCTGTGCACCTCCTGGGTTAGATGGAGGTCCTGCACTCTGTCCAACAACCTACATGAGCGTTCAGACCTGGCTGACTGTTCTTCCCAGCAGATGTCCGGGAAATTCAGGTCCCCCATGACTACCACATCCTTAGCCTTCACTACCTCTGTGAGCTGACCCAAGAATTCCTGGTCAAGCTCTTCTCCCTGGTTGGGAGGTCTGTAGTAGACTCCCACCGTTAAGTCCCTCTCCCCTCGACTGCCTTGTACTCTAACCCAAAGCACTTCAGAGTGCCCCTCCCTTGACCCCTTGCTAATTGACAAGGATGTGTATTCCTCCTTAATATAGAGCGCCACGCCCCCACCTCTCTTTCCTATCCTGTCCCTCCTGTATAGCCTATAGCCCTTGACATTCACTGCCCAATCATGCGTTGCGTCCCACCACATTTCCGTAATCCCCACTTCAAGTCAGTGCATTCAACCTTGAAAAAAGCTATTCTGTATAGAGAGTTTTTAAACTCTTGCAGAAGATGCTGCCTCTGGCCTGCACTCTCATTTATGAAAATTTCATAGATGAGTCTTATTTAAACCCAGAAAACTGTATGATGTTGTCAGTGAACTCAAGATGAAGAAGCCTTGTAAGAGAACTGGGCTTAAAAGAGGAATCTGGTAGATTTGATACTTTCTGTATTGAGAGATGCTTTGCCAGTTGCAAAAGAAAGCATGAAAGAAGGTCTAAAATGGTAATGTAGCTAGGAAGAGCAACTGGGGTACCAGCCCTAGGTGCTGAATTGGGATTGCAGGGGTTGCAAAAATAGCCGCTGCTTTGCTGCTGGCCTGGCCACTGCTTCCATCAGCATCAAAGCCTGATGCTACCTCATTAAGCTGCCACTACCAGGAGTGCATAAATACTCATGTACTCCCCTCATGTGACACAAAGAGAAAAATGGATAGAGTAACCAGTTAAAAGGGAAGTGCAAAGAAGTGTAAGGAGGGAGGCTGTAAGGGGAGTAAGAAATATCAGTTGGAGGCACCCAAGGGCAGTTTCTAACTGTGCTAGCAAATGCTGAGACAATCCAAGTGGAGAATTTTTTGTAAAGCGTGAGAGTTCAGAGCTCTGTCTGTAGAATGGATCATTCATTATTGATTAAATCCTGCTGATTTAGGAAAATGTTAGATGTTCCTAGACATTTCTGTCTGTTCAAAACCTTTTCATCTGCTCACCCCAGTCCTTTCCATTTTCAAGATTTTTTTAGCTCTCAGGACAGCAACAATCACAAGTGACAAATGATTTCAGAACCCAGTGCTTTTTAGTAATAACTCCATCTGAGTGCACAAGATCTTTGTGCTTTCATTTGACAGAAGAATAGGCTTTGGTGAGGCACAAGACTGGAATTCAGGTGACCTAGGTTCTGTGCCTAACTCTCTGCCCCATCTTGTATTATTCCTGAACCTCTCTGAGCATTAGTTCCCCATCCATACAACGGAGAGACTATTTGCTGTTCTGCTTCTCTTTTCAACATGGGTAAGGCTTTGGCATGCGAACAAGTTGTTGTGAAGTAAAGGATAAGACTTTACATGTGCTTCGCTGTGTGCCCCATAGTAAACGACAGATACACATGGTAGCTTACCGCTCAGTGAAAGAGAGCTGAGCTGCCATAGGTCAGCTTCTGTTTACTGCAAGATAAAAGCTTTTATGGTCATTTATATGTATATTTATGGAAAATTCAGCTGGCACACTGTAGAGTCCCAGTAAATCTTTGTCTTCCTTTATTTGGAAGTAACTTGTTTGTGTATCCATATACCAAGTTGCCCCACATGGATCTTAGGTGGGCCTCAATACCTAACTGTGGGCTGCAATACTTAACTGTGAACCAGTAATTCTGCTCTCAGTGTGATTTTTTTTTTACCCAATGACTGTCTAATGTGAAAAGCACAAATTGTCCAGGAAAATGAGACCTGCACCAAGGACTGCCCTCTCTACTATGTGCCATAATAACCACTAGAGGGTTGTGCATCTCCTTGTGTGCTGGCCATCTAGACCCATGAATTTTGCATTCAAGTACCTGGAGTCAATGGAAAGGATATCCTACTATCTTGTGGTTAAGATAGTGGGTTGGGAGTTGGGAGATATGGCTTTGGATCTAATTCTGTAGGACAAGTCAACATTTATGTTTTGAGACAAAGAGAAGAGTGGGAGGGAGAATAGAAAAGGCAGCATCTTTGGGGCTTCTATTCAACAAGAAGTATGGTGTTAGCCTCCCTTAACTTTGTTGTTGTAATAGTACTAGGGGCAGTGCTTGCTTTCTTGGTTAGAAGGGCCATTTTCTTGAGCGAAAGTCCCATGTTAGTAAGTGGGTTCAGAATAGCCTTCAGCCAGTCCTGAAGAGAGAGAGTTTTATGAAATTTAGTTAATATAAAATTTTCCTCTCCTTCTTTTTCAGTGCTTAAGCACAATAATGATGATACAATAAACAATTAATCACCTCCTCCTGTTCGCACAGAAAATAGTAGCAGAAAAAAAGGTGTGGAAACAAGTCTGTATTTGAAATGAATTCTCTTTTGAAATGTTGGCATGCGTGAATTTCCACAACAAAGTCTAAGTGGCTAACAGAATTTGTCCACCTTGCTTAAAATTTCTGCAGGGATTATTTTTGTTTTTACTTTTTGAAATTGGAAAAAAAAATTCAACAAAAAGAAAATGTTAGAACACCTGAGTCCTGACCAGCCCTTGAGCCCAGGAGGTTAGGCTGTCATGATAGCAGATGTGAGATCAAATTAAATTTACAGCTCACTTGTGTTCATTTTCACTGGAGAGATCTCTTAATTAGTAGGCTTACACAAGAGATTGCAAACTGAGTAATATGTTTCCTGAAAATATTTTGCATATTTAAAAATTAATTAACGTGTTTAAGCTACCTGAAATGATATTTATACTGTAATCGAAAGGGCTGGTGTGCACTTCAGTGGAGCACTGGTAATTCAGGAGCGTGAAACGGTCTGCATTTACACGGGCAGGTTATTTTACATGACTAAGAATTATGTTTGCAGTTACACTAGATTAGACAAAAATGCCCTCATATTTTCTACATAATGTAATCAACTGAAGCTAAGGAATACATTTCCTGTATGGCATAATATTGCCCATTGGGGCCATGACTGGAGTTTTGACTTCTGATATTTTACACACACACACACACACACACAATTGGGGACAAGTTACTGAACAGGATGGATGCAGACCACTGATCTGCTCCCATACAATGAATTTTTTTTTTATATGAGAAGCTAATAAAGTTAGATTTTTTTCCTCTTTGGTGTTCTTGAAGTCTTCATTCATCCTAGGGTGATTTAAATTGTGGAGTTCTGTAGGGCAGCAGAACCACTTCACAGAAAATAGTAAGAGGGGGAGTGTGAGGATGAAGAAAGGTACCCAACAATTTTCTCTCACCACAGGAGCATTCCAGCAGGGTTCTTGTGCAGTTGCATTGATAGTAACAAGGTAATAAAGGCAACTACTTTTAATCGTTTCCTAATTAATACCTTTATTGCAGCTTCTTGCTGCTTATCTGCCTGAAGTTAATTAATTAGAAGCAAGTGAGAGTTAAAGGGCTCAATGCATTTTTCCAAAAAGTTAATTAATCTGACTGTTATCTCACTTAGGAAGCCCATCTCATACTGGTCTGAGAAATTGTAACAATTTTAAGCTTATTGAAACTGACCTAAATGCCGAACAAGGTCAGAATATAGAAAAGCGTTTCCCAGTCTAATATGCAGTTATGGTTTACAATCTGAATACTCATTTTGATCCATATCTAAAATGTTCTTTTTAAAGCCACTACTTGCATGGATGACAATATGCTTTGAGTCACAGTGTCATACCATGCCTAGCAAAACTATAAGCATACAATTAATATTGGTACTTGGCAAGATCACATGGCTATGAATCCAGGGGCTTATCGGGCTTGAAAAAAGGATTAGACATTTATATGGGTAATGAGAACATCTACAGTTACATTAATTGGGATAAAAAGGAGGAAATTTTCATTCTACATGGGACAGCCAAAGACTGACTAGTGGACTTAGATGAGCCATTCTCAACTAGGAAGATGTGAGACCCTTTTGACAGTGCCCGGCGATATGAGGACATAAGCACTCATTCTTCCCTACCTGGCCCTCTATGCAAGGAAGTAAGTGCAGACTCGCACTTATCCCTGTGGCCTCTGTGTTAGAACAGAAGTGCTTGCTCCTCCCTCCCCCTCCCCCTAGCCCATAAGTAAAGACCTAAGCTCAGGTTTAGCTGTGCTGGCTCCAGTGCAAGGAGGTAAACTCATGACGGTTCCCGCCCCGGTGCTCTGAGAGGAGCTAAGTGCTTGCAATAAAATGTGCGCTAAGTTCTGCAATAAATGCAGGCAAGGTTCTTAGGGTAAATCTGATATCTTTTATTAGAACAACTCAAATAGTTGGAAAAAAATTTCTTAACAAGCCTTTCGGGTTTAAAAACCATTCGTCAGGCTCAGGAAGCATCTGCAGATGGTGTGTGATCTGCCTTGATGGAATTTTTTTCCCAATTATTTGAGTTGGTCTAATAAAAGATATCAAATTTACCCAAAGAACTTTGTTTGCCTATGTCCTTAGACCAACACGCCTACAACCTATACCCCAATATATACATTTATTTTTTAAATGTGGTGTTGCTTAAATCATAGATGTTATAGAGAGGACCCTGGAGCCTAAAAAGAACTGCTGACTTAGAAGTGCCTCTAATGAATAATGTAGTCCATAATTGGGATTTCTTGATGCTGAATTAGATGGACTGTGGATCTGATCAGTTAGGGCAATTCCTACTTCTTACAATGTGAATGAAATAGGACTTCACCATTATTTGAAACAATGGTCGGAATTCGTTTCTTACTACTAAATTGAGCAATTCCATTTCAAGATAAATAAGGTTAGATGGGTGAGCTTGATTTATCTTCCCTGCATCCCTGCATTTATTACATATCCTACAGAAGGACATAGTGGAGATGTTGGCAAAGGTTAGGGATTACCTAGGGCACTGTTATACCATCCATCCCCAAGAAAGCAGAAAATGTGAATTTTTCATTGTTTATCAGCCATATGTAAGATCAGTTTACCTCAGAGGCAAAGTAGGAATTTGATAAGGGTCTTGGGGTTTACAAAGTCCCTCAGAAAATATTTGCCATTTGTAGTGGTAACTGGTGCTATGTGTGTTGCATGGATGAATGAACAGATGGAATTTTTTTCCTTAATGCCAGTCCTTGGTTTCCAAACTTAAGATCAAGAAGTGTACAGCTCAGATTGAGACTTTAAAATTTTTTTTGCATATCCATCCACTGAGGAATACAGAAGGCATTTTTTTAAAGTGGCTTCTGATATTACAGCTATGATTGTCTTGTGCTAAGATTTTGTGCATAAAACAAGATCAGATCTACTTGCATAAGTTTCATTTGCTTGTGCACAGACAAAATATTTACAGTTTGCTTTTCAGAGCCACAGGAGCCCCACTTCTTTCTACTTCACTCAAAATGCTGGGTGCTTAGCACGTCTGAAAAATGTTAATTGTTGTCTCAATATTTAAATAACTCTCATGACTGGGTCCAAAATATTTGAGACTGATAATTTAGCTGGTTCCTCCTTGGGTCTTTCTGATACATGGGTAGAAACACCATATGCTTTGAGAATAAGCAAGGTGAATCTCAGAAGGGAATCTACAGTATAGAGTAGATACCATTGATTGTTCATATCTGCAGGTTTGGGGGGCATCCATGCTGAATATGTGAAACTTAAGAGTTTACAGCCAAATCAGGTATCTTGACACATAGGAAAAGGGCATAAAATAGGCTAAAATAAGATTACTTGAAAGCTTGGCTGGTTCTGTGGATATAAAACGGGCTCATCTTAAACCTGAGTCTGTATTTGATTCAAGAAATTTGAGAGATGGTATTGTTTCTGAAAAACTACTTTGGGCAATTTCCCCCATCTCATATATCTGGGATCTAAAGGCTGGAATGGAGACAAGCATTTGAATTTACTGTTGATTTCAAGCAGCATGCAATGGCCTGGTTCACATTTCTTTTGCTGACTCAAGTTTGAAGCAGGCTGGTAACATTTCAGCTTCTGCTTATAAGCCAAAAATATCTATTGGAAAAATGTAAGCCGTTCTAAAAAGAAAGCAAGCTCTCTGCTTACATCTTATTTCTAGCCCAAGCTTATTTCTGAGCTTCTATAATGCTCACTCTGACCTCTACTTCAGTCACTAGTTGATGTGTTTCTATTTCTCATCTTAATACTGTTCTCCAACATGCTGTCACTGTCATTATCTGATAATACCAAATGCTGGTCTGTTACCAGCCCTTGATTTCTCCTTAGTTAAATGACCAGGTTGCAGGGAGTATTATCAGATTACAGAATAGCACTACATCACTGAGTTCTATCTCGTAATCCCTTCATGCCAACCACTGGGGATTCCTTGTGTTTTTAGAATGAGCAATCCTAAATGCAGAGTTTGAAATCCTGTTTTTTTGTTGTTGTATAATGGCAAAGAGGAGTTAAGACTAAGAGTGAAAACTGACAGGTGATGAGTTAAAAAAAACCAATTACATTTTAAAATGCTGCTGTGATGGTAGATGACATAAGATCCCACTGACTGTGGTGCACTGACAGGCTTCTTTAGAAGTTACAGATGATCCTGAAGCCATACTTCCCTTTTGGGTAATTTGAAATCTGGACCATGAGCTGGCTTGATGATTGCCACGGTATAAGAACTTAGATAATTACAGAGAGATTGCTATCCAGAGAAATGGACATATTTTGGTGTGATTTTATCCCTTTTGCAAATTATATCATATTTGTTATAAATGTCTGTAACAGTAATACCAAAGCAATAAAGGGATAATGAGGCCTGAAGAATTTTGAAATGCTATGGTTGCCTCCATGTCTGTGCTGACATGCATGCACAATCATGCTAGCTTTAATGGGAATTGTGTGCCAAGTGAAGAAGTCTGCACATCTCCTAATGGACTGAGTCTTCTAGTTCCCGTCAGGCTGTGTGTTGCACCACATCTCGAAGCAAAGAGTGACTGCATTTTCTGGGTGGACAGAAGCGTTCTTAAGTTCACCTTAGCTTATGGCAACTGTGCTTCATAGCTTTTTAAGAAGCCAGTATCACATACGGAAAAAAGAAACCCTCAACCTTAAATCTTACCTTAAGATCTCCCCCCCACCCCCAAACCTGAGGTTTTGAAATTTGTTTCATCCCATGCAGACTGAAAATGAGACTTTTTGCATCAGGTATATCATAATCTCTTTTGGTGTGTAGCTGGGGGTAAAGCAGATGGAGAATCACAACCCCAGTGGTTAGGGTATTGGTGACTCAGCACCAAGATGCTGATCTGGATCAGAGACTTGAAACTGGATAGTCTGCACTCCAATCAGTTGGTGAACTATTAGACTATATTTCTGTTTAGCATAAGACTATTCAATGTGTAGTAGTAAATTTAGTTGGCTTTTGGCCTACTTGACTAGAAAAACAGACAGAGACCAGAAGTGCTGATACTGCTTATTTCAGTTATATATTTTGAGATAAGAAATCCTGCATGTCATATTACCCTGTGGACAGATGTCCAGTTAAGTAAACTTGTTTTAGTTTCTCCAAGGTCATATTTTTTTTCTCTCTTTATCTGTCTTAAGTATAAAAATGCTTGAAAACTTAGAGAGGAAGAGGATTCCTTTGAAACAGACAAGTGAGTGATTTTCCTTGCTGTATGAAATCCTCCCTGTGATCACAGTATAGCCCTAAATAAAGAAAAGCTCTGTCAGTTCTGATTCAACAATGCAAAGTTTGATTTCTTCCATAATTTGGTGCTGTGACTTGGATAGAGGTGCCCGGAGTGATCAGTTGGGACACAGACATCTCTTCACTGAAGCCCTGGCACCAAACCAAGGTAAGAGACCTTTTGAAATCTCTATTGGGGCTTTTCAGTGAGAGGCTGTCTCTATGTCTTCCTGATTCACTGCTTGAGGCTCACCCTATCTGAACTTTTTTTCTGCCAGAACTGTCAGACCCACTGTGTAAGTAGTAACTGTAAGTAGAAAGAGTTAAGGTTAAAGACTGTGTTGCTGTTGTCATTGAAAGTATTTCCCTGTGTGAATTGAGTTAAGTTCTGTAAAGAACTATGAGATCTCTCTGAGGCCAGAAGTAGAAACCTTGTGTAGCTGCCCCGAAGACAACAGATTTTTTCTGTGTGCTATTTGAAAGCAAGTGTGCAAGGTTGAAACTCTTAGAGTGTGAGTGTTTTCCACGATAAGCATTGACCAAGGCTGAGACTAAAGAAATGCTCTTGAACCTCATGCCTCAATGCAGAAATTCCCCTGTGTGAACTGAGAGTATGAATTGAGAAATATGAGCCACTGACCAGGTCTGAGACTAAGGTTGGGTTCAGCTGTCCCAAGGCTGTCCAGAAGGGCAGTTTTGAATGCAAGGGGGCCCAACTGAAACCTCGTGACCCAGTGGACAGGTTTACCCTTTCCCCACCCTCATAATGAGCCGTGTCTAACTGTGAGTAACTGCATTGTGTGCTGTTATTGCAGTGGAGTTTTGTCTTTGGACATTAGCCACAGCATCTCTGCCACTAGCAAATCTCACAACCTGACTGGACACCTTGAATAAGCCATTCCTGTATGAAAGACCTGTGTGAGTTGAGTTTAAAGATATGGGGAGCGGAGAGTCTAAAGACATACCGGCTCCGCCAAAAGGGACTCCAGCATTGTACATGTACATACGCTATGGCCATAACATTTGTAAGTTTCAAGACAAATGGAATTGGTATACCAGAGATGATTTTAGCTGGCAGTTTCCCCTGGAGGGAACATTTGATTTAAGTAAAATTGTTCATCTCCACAGAGACCTTGAGTTAAGAGGTAGTAATATACCACAGACTCAGTGGGACACATTTTTTGATTGGTATGAAGAAGCTTTCAAAAAACGTCAAGAATCTCAAGTTCGGAGTCTTAAGGACTCCCAAGAGAAACTGAAATCTCAGCTAAAGGAATTAAAACTGAAAAGTGCACCAAAAGGGGACCCCCATCAATAGTACCAAAACAACTTTGTCCACAAAAAATTGAGAATGAATCAGCAGAAGATATAATTGATTTTCTTAATGTGCCACCCCCATATCAGCCTCAGGCACAATCTGAACCTGAAGAAGTCCAAAGTAACCAAATAGCAGGATTAGCTCACCTCACTAGGAAACTATCACTCAACAACTGTTACCTGCCCCCAGGGCATGCCCACATTCACCAGAGGCATGGCATCTGTCTCCTGAAATCTCAACCCCCTCCTCTTGTTTAAGGTCTGGTACCCAGTATGGTCTAGCCCCTTCTTTAAAATCTAAAAAGGCTCAGCTTATGCCTTTACGCCAACTTCCAGGGCAAGGTCCAAATGGAGAAACTACAATCACAGTCCCTGTGCCCTGGGCCCCAGGAGATCTCCTAAACCTTGTTAAACAATTTCCCAACATCAGGAAGGAACCCCAGAAATTTAAAGATGAATTGGAAACTGTAATCTATTGTTATAATCCAACATGGGCAGATTTGAACCAATTAATAAGAAGTGTTCTGCCTCTGAGGTCTGCAACCACCTCATCACACAGGCTACTTGGCCTACTCAGGACCCCGGAATAGAAGATTACTTAGCAGATACCTTAGCACGTCCTTGAGGCTGTGCTTAAAATTTGCCCCAGGAAAACTGACTGGGCCAAAATACATAACTGTAAACAAAATAAAGGAAAATCCCCAGCAGACTACATGGACCGCTTGAAACTAGTATTTAAAAGACATTTTGGTATTGAAAATGCA
Organism: Crocodylus siamensis; assembly: GCF_052110815.1. Taxonomy (NCBI): domain Eukaryota; kingdom Metazoa; phylum Chordata; order Crocodylia; family Crocodylidae; genus Crocodylus; species Crocodylus siamensis. The sequence continues at coordinate 127,433,045 of NC_143397.1, read as the reverse complement.
GCTGAAACTGCCCCAGAATCAGTTGCTTCCGCTTTTGTCCATGGACTTCTTTCTAAAGTCCAGGAACAGCTGTGCACAATTGCTGTGGGTTGGCAAACTAAGCTACTTGCAGAACTAGTCACCACTGCAAATCATTGTACAACCTGCCAGGAAAAGAAAAAGGAATCCACAGAAACTAAGCTAATGTCATTACAATTACAGACTTTAGGCAGGGGCAGAAGCTGAGGTTTCTATCAAGGACAGTTTCAGAGGCAGGGGACGTGGTTGTGGGATGGGACGAGAAGGATTTCAGTCCCAAAATAATGACAGTTTTCATTATTGTAGCCAACCAGGACACTGGAAGGCTCAATGGCCTCACTGGCCTGGCCAGCTGGGGATGATGTTTAACCTGCCACCACCTCCTCTCATTCAATTCTCTGTCCCGAATCAGGGAGCCTCCTGTTAGGCCAGCCTGAGGAATAGTAACATCATCACAGCCCCGCTTCTCCCACTTAATCAAGATGATCCCTTCATTTCCTGCGTGATAAATGGCATCTCTACAAAATGTTTAGTAAACACCAGTGCAAGCCATTCTACTCTTCGAGCTGAAGAATTTTCCACAACTCCCCTCCACTCTGCTGTTGTAAATGTTGTAGGAATTTCAAATCAAATAGTTCCTCACCCTGTTTCCCAACCATTACATGTTTCTCTTGGTCCTGTTTCTGATCAACATGCCTTTCTCCTTAGTTCTTGTTCTCCTGTTAATTTGTTAGGCAGAGATTTGCTTTGTAAACTCGGTTGTACTATCTATTGCTCTCCTAATGGTGTTTATTTAGATGTCCCCTGTGATAATGAGATAGCAGTACTTGCCACTTTAGCTAGCTCACCTTCTGAGCCTAAGTTCCCTGATCTTTCTGTGTTGCAAAAAGAAATAAAAGCTATCCCTCCATTTCTCTGGTCCTGGCATGCTAATGAAGTAGGACAAATCCATACTGCCCAGCCTGTAAAAATTAGATTAAACCCAGCTAAGCCTTTACCCAAAGTTGCTCAATACCCTTTACGTCCAGAAGCTGAAGAAGGGATACGCCCTGTTATAACTGCTCTTTTAAAGCAAGGTATCATTGTCTCGACTAAGAGCCCTTGTAATACATCTATTCTTCCTGTAAAAAAACCTGGAAAGAATACCTATCGCTTTGTACAAGACCTTCGTGCGGTAAATTCTGCAGTTTTACCTACTTTTCCTGTTGTACCAAATCCAGCTACTTTCTTGTCCTGTATTCTTCCTAATGCTTATTATTTTACTGTTGGTGACTTGTGTTCTGCATTTTTCTCTATTCCTATACACCCTGATAGCCAGTTTCTCTTTGCATTTACCTATCAAGGACTTCAGTATACCTGGATGCGATTGCCCCAGGGCTATACTAAATCCCCCTCTTTTTTTTCCTCAAATTCTGAAGAAAGATCTAGATGACATAATATTTAAAAAAAATTCTGTGCTTGTGCAATATGTTGATGATTTGCTCTTGGCATCTACCTCCCTTGAAGCCTGTAAAACTGATTCTTTAACTCTCCTCACCTCTCTTGCCCTAAAAGGCCGTAAGGCATCTAAAGAAAAGCTACAACTTTGTCTTCCTCATGTCCACTATTTAGGTTATGATATTTCTGCTGGAGAACGACTGCTTTCCTCTTCCAGAAAGCAGCTTTAAGATTTAAGCTATTCTTAAAATCCCAGACCTACTACTGTGTCCCAAATGCATACCTTCCTAGGCATGGCTGGCTACTGCCGTCAGTGGATACTCGGCTATGCCTCTATAGTCAAGCTGTTGCAAAATCTGACTCTTGTTAATACCCCTGAACCTTTACCCTGGACTTCAGAGATCGAAGCCGCTTTTGCCTCTATTAAACAAGCTCTGTCACAAGCTGCTGCCTTAGGCCTTCCCTTTTATTCTTCTTTGTCATAAAAAGGACAGATTTGCACTTGCAGTACATACTCAAACACAGGAAGCCAAGCACCATCCCATTGCGTGTTATAGCTCTGCTCTTGACCCGGATTTGCAGCTGGATTTCCTCCATGTCTCTGTGCTGTAGCTGCAGCCGCCGTCACTGTTGGACTTTCCTTCACCCTTGTATTAGGATCTCCCCTTACTGTTGCTGTCCCACATGCTGTAGCAGCCCTTTCACTAAAAACAAAAACCCAACACCTTTCAAAAGCTAGATTAACTAAGTATAAAATCTTGCTTCTCTCTGCTAGAAATGTCACCCTAACTAGGTGCCCTGTTTTAAACCCTGCTTCTCTGCTACCTACCCCTTCAGATGGTGAACCCCATGATTGCATTTTTGTTACTGCTCACCTAACACTGCCCCGCACTGATCTAAAGGACAACCCCTTGCAAAACCCAGATCTAGTATTCTATGTTGATGGATCATGTCAAAGAAACTCAGAAGGTTCCCTTGTTGCAGTATATGCAGTATGTTCCCAATATGATGTTATAGAAAGCTATCACTTACCTAGTGTGTATTCAGTTCAAGTTGCTGAGCTTGTGGCCCTCACCAGGGCTTGCACCCTAGCCTCTGGTGCCTCTGTTAATATTTATACTGATTCTCGTTATGCTTTTGATATTGTACATGAATATGGTCAACTTTGAAAACAAAGAAGCTTCCTCACTTCAGGAGGTGCCAAGATTAGTAATAGTCCATACGTAAATGCCTTGTTGAATGCTTTACAATTACCTTCTGATGTTGCTATTATTAAATGCCAAGCTCACCAGAAACCTTACAATGATGTTACACGTAGGAATACTCTGGCAGATTCTGCTGCCAAAGCTGTGGCTATTTCCATGCCTCAGGCTACGCCTGTGTTTTTGTCTACTCCATTGGCAAGTCTTCATGACATTGCCCTCCTCCAAAATCAGGCTCCAGAACCAGAGAAACATACATGAAGACTGACTGAGTGTTTGTTACGCCCTGACCATTTGTGGCACTCCCTGGACGGCCGCCTGGTGGCCCCAATTGTCCTTCTTCCTCATCTTGCTCGCATACACAATGGCATGGCACATGTGAGCAAAGGGGGGATGATAGAAGGTGTTAAGCTTGATTGGTTTGCTCCAACTTTTCCATCTGTGGCTCAACAGTACTGCCACACCTGTCCTATTTGCCAAGCCCATAATGTGGGAAAGCCTGTAAAAACAAAGAAGGCAGCACATCCCCCACCTTGGGGACCGTTTGTAAATTTACAAATAGATTTTATTCAAATGCAGAAATGTTGTTCTTATGAATATGTTCTTGTTATTGTATGTATGTTTTCTGGATGGGTAGAAGCCTACCTATGTGCAAAAGCTGACACCATCAGTGTAAGCAAAAAGTTGCTTCTAAACTCTGATAGAGGAACTCATTTTACTGGACAGATAATGAAAGAAATCTGCAAGGTCCTGCAGATCCAACAGAACTTTCATTGCCCATACCATCCACAGGCCTCGGGCCAAGTGGAACACCAAAATGGCATTCTGAAAAATAAACTGGCCAAAATTTGTGCTGAAACTCACCTCAAATGGCCAGATGCACTTTCCATAGCCCTAATAAGTATGAGATTTACTGCCAACCGAAAGACTGGGCTTAGCCCACATGAAATTCTAATGGGAAGACCCATGAGGTTCCCCGCCTCGCCACCTATTGCCTCCCACTTTTGCGATATACATTCACTTGATAATACTATTCTAGACTATTGTAAGGCACTAATAAAGTGTGTTAAGGATTTTCATTCACAGGTACAGGCAGCTCTCCCCAAAGAATAAGGTAGGGTTGGTTAGTTGTGATTTGGGTAGTTCTCAGTATTTCTTTTTGGGTAATTTTATATAAACTTGACTCATCACTTATAAGAAACTCTGTAAACCAAACTACACTTCCGCACCGACAAAGAAGATCATTTCATGAAAATATGTTCTTGTCTTTAGATAATCAAATTGGGATAGATTTAAATGTCTCTCATTGTTGGATATGTAGTCATGTCCCTATCTATTCTACCAGGGGAATGCCCATGATATCGGCACCCTTGAATGCAACTCAAATGTTAGCCCCTTACTATTCAGATTTTCATGGAAATGAAACTTGGCAAAATGTAAATTGCAACCAGTCTGACTATGTACAATTAGCTTATGCCACCCCTGGAAAGTTCTGTTGGACCTGTAATGGATCTCGTGTTGTAGTAGGAGTCAGTAAGTGCGAAGTAGAATTTAAGATAAATGGTGCTTGGTTTTCTAATGGTTCCTGGATATCTAACTACTCCCCTGCAGGTCAATTTTCAGGCTATTATTCACAATGGATGATGTCCCCACACTGTAATATAGGTGGATATACTGCACTAGCTGGTCACTATTTTGGGTGTGGAAATAAGGCCTATAAAAATCTTCCCTCCAGTTGAGAGGAACGTGCTATGTCTCCACAGCGTATCCTGTCTTTACTATTAAATCTCACTTACGTAAAGGAAGAATTTGCAATGTTCACAGAATTACAGAAAATCAAAGATTTTGGGGTATAATGTTCCCTGGCTATGGCACAGGCTTAGCTATGTCTGAGATAAAGAAAGTTGCAGCATCTCTGGAAAAGATGGCTAATACTACTGCTGATAATTTTGATAAAATAAATACAAAAATGAAAGAAATAAGGCAAATGACATTGCAAAACTGACTTGTGTTAAACTATATACTAGCCAGCAAAGGAGGAGTCTGTGCTTTAATACGTAAAAAATGTTGTACTTATATTCCTGATAATTCAGAAGAAATCCAGGATTTAAGTAAACATATTCAAAAAGAAGCAGCTAAATTGCATGAGTCAGATAGTTGGAATTTGAATTCTTGGTTTACCTCTACTTTCAGTTCCTTAGGCTCCATTGTCATTCATAGTTTGTTGATATTTTTTGTTGTTTTTATTAGCATATGCCTAGTGTTTATAATAATTCAATGTTGCCTAAGCTGTACTGCCAAGCAAATAAAGAATAGCCCATCAACCAGAAACAAAGTATATAATTTGTATGTTGAAATAGCAGAAAGAAAAACTAAAAGTTGAAAGGATAATGGCTATAAATATCTAACTTATTGAAAAAAAAATTAGGGAATGTAGGAGTAAATTTAGTTGGCTTCTGGCCTACTTGACTAGAAAAACAGACAGAGACCAGAAGTGCTGATACTGCTTATTTCAGTTATATATTTTGAGATAAGAAATCCTGCATGTCATATTACCCTGTGGACAGATGTCCAGTTAAGTAAACTTGTTTTAGTTTCTCCAAGGTCGTATTTTTTTTCTCTCTTTATCTGTCTTAAGTATAAAAATGCTTGAAAACTTAGAGAGGAAGAGGATTCCTTTGAAACAGACAAGTGAGTGATTTTCCTTGCTGTATGAAATCTTCCCTGTGATCACAGTATAGCCCTAAATAAAGAAAAGCTGGCTCTGTCAGTTCTGATTCAACCACAATGCAAAGTTTGATTTCTTCCACAAATGCAAAGACGTGCTATGCAGAAATGGCCAAGGTAGCTTGGTGCCCACTATCTCCAGAACAGGAGAGATGGTAGGCCACGTCAGCATGGTACTGTGACTGCTATGATGTCAGCCTTTCTTAGCGCTGAATTTACGTGTGCTGATTGCTGCTGGCAGTGGGACTTGGTGGCTTTTGGCAACAATGGCAACTGCAGTAGCAGTGTACCAGAGGGTCCTTCCACCTGGTGGCTACAGCTTTAAGCCCTGGGCTTCTGGTCACACTGACACCTCCTCCCCACAGCAATGGCATCTCTTGCTGGAGGGGGTGACATGAGGCTGATAAGGGGACCAGGACTACTGGGAGGACACACTGGTGCTTCTTGTGTTTGTGGTGTGCTAAGTGTGAGAGGTAGGGAGGGTTGCCAGGTTGCTAACCCCCAGTGTACAGCACTGATGAGGTCAATACTAGAATATTGCATTCAGCTCTTTTGTTCATCATTTAACAGATGTTCAAAAATTAGCAAGAGTGCAGAAAAGAGCCACAAAAAAAGATTTGAGGCTGCAGAAAATGTCTCAGTGAGAACTGTTTGTTTAGTTTATCAAAGAGAAGAATGAGTAGCAGCTCAGTTACAGTAGAGAAATATGTGCACAGAGGGAAAATGCAAGGTACTAAAGGGCTCTTTTACCTAGCAGAGAAAGGCATAACATGAGCCAATATCTAGAAAGTAAAGTCAGACAAATTCAAATGAGATATTAAGAGTACATTTTTTAACAGTAAGGGTAGACCAAAATGATGGATTTCCTGCCTGTTGATGTCCTCAAATCATAATTGGCTGTGTTTCTGAAACCTGTATGTCATCCAAAATACCAGGTAGGTTTTAGTAAAACATATTTTATTGGCTTACTACAAAGGTAACTGCATAAAACAGGGTGGCTGAGCTATACAGGAGGTCAGATTTAATGACTTAATGGTCCCTGGTAGCCTTCAACTCGGACTTTGTGAATGACTAATTTTCTTAATTGATTGATTAATATATTTAATTTCTGTGTGAGACTAAGTGGTAGTCTTAGTTCTGTTTACAGCTGGTGAAGTGCATTATGGAAAGACTGAAGCAAACATTGTAAAAAAAATGGGCAATTTGGGTGCTCAGCCTAAGGCATCTAGGGCCTGATTTTTTCACACTGCTTAGCATTTCTATGCTGTGTTATGGGTATACCCATCAAGCATAATGCAGCATTGTGGACAGATATCCTGGCCAGTTATAAAGGAGCCCTTTTATGTATGCAAATCAGGGTAGCCACATTAGCACAGTGCTCCACTTGGGTTAATGTCCCCTGCTTCTCAGGTGAGTAAATTAGCCCTGTGGCTAAGTGTCACCTTCATGTAGCTATATTGATTCTGGTGCCCAAGCCAGCTTGTTTACAGGTAGTTTAGGTATCTGTGAATGGAAGCACAAATAAGCATGCCCTGTATGTTCACAGCACAGCTCCCGTTTGCTTCTGTTGCAGTTGTGAGTACTCAACACATCTTCTGGTCAGACTGGCCATGGAAACAAGCCACCAACAGCTAAGCTTGTGAAGCTTTCAGGTAGCCTATGTGTCCTGCACTGTGCCATCTCATGTTCCATGAAGACTTCCATGGAGGATTCTCACTTGAATTTTAAATCCCTTTGGTAATTGGGACTCTGCCCAGTGTCAGGCCTCCACGCAGTGCATATGCACCATGACCACAGGCAGAGAGATGCTGACCCAGTCTCATGAAAAAAAGATGCCTCTGCTCACTGCTTCTGTACTACAGGTGAGTTCTGAGCTGTGCCAGGATAACTGGTGGAGGAAGGCCAAAAATGACGAATGATTGGATTGAAAGTGCATATAGGACTGAGGATATCAAAGGATACAAAGGACTGAGAGTGGTTGTAACCAAGAGAAGAAGGGGATCGATGAGAGGGAGAAAGAAAGGGAAGGGGAAGGAGAGAAAAGAGAGGAACAAAAGTGAGAGAAGAAAAAAGATAAAGGCCAAGTGTTCTACTTTTTCCTCCTTGAAAATGAGGTTGCAGTATAGAAAAACTCATTTTACCTGCAAAATAAACTCTGCTTCAGGAACTTAAACTCAGGCAGTGTGAAATTTTAGATCAACCTTTCTGATTTTTTAGGGCAGGGGGAAGAGTGTGGGGTGGGTGAGAGGAGCGGTCACCAAAATTCATTTATCAAGCCGCAATGCTCCAGGCTTTCTGACAGTTCCTGTCATATCTAGAGTCTTTCTCGCTTCACTGGAGACCTCTGTTAGTTCTTGATTAGTTTATTTAAAAAACAGTTATATTTTGCAGAACCTGCAGGAAAGGGTTCAGGCAAGAGAAAGTGATGTCCAACATGGGCAGGCGGGTAAAACTTTTGCAATTTGTCTTTTTCACGGTGGAATTCAGATTTTGTAGTTGCATCCATAATCTGGAAGACTTTGTACCTCCTTCCTTATCAGTGCATTATCAAAATCAGAATTGTTTTTAATAGTTTTCTGAGACTGATCATGACACAGACCTGGAGGAGGTGGAGTGCTGAGTCAAAGCCCATGTTGCCAAGGCTAAATATGGTTTTTTTAACCAATGACTGTCTAATGAAAAATTCATGAAGAGTCATGGAAAGCCAGGCCTCCTATTCCTAGGAGAGTATGCTAACTAGTAGGTCACAGAGGAAGGTTCTCTCTTGGTTTATCTCCTTCTGGCCCTATGAGTTTTGTATTGTTGGCTGTTCAGTGACCCAGCTTCAGTATGAGGGATGGAGAGTGCCCTCACAGAGCATTGTATACCGTGGTGGTTAGGACACTCTCCTGGGAAGTAGGTGTTAGGACTTGAATCTCCCCAGGCTGAAGAAGGCCTATTCTTCCACATCCTGCATGCATACTCTGCCCAGCAGACTACTGGATGAGAGATGAGCTCTATGACCATCGCCAATTAGAAGCGTCTAATGGATAATTTGAGCCGGATGTCTAAGATGCTGAGAGTGGTGGGAGTTCAGACACACTGCTGTCTTGTATATCCTATTGGCTATCTATAGTTTCCCCCACGCTTTCTGAATCACCTATAGGAAGCATCTATGTCTCTATATAGAGCCTTTAGACTTCTAAATCCAGGCACATTGGGACACTCCCTTGGCTTAAGGCATCCGCATTTTAAGCACTCGTATGTCTAAACATAGGTGCCTTGCAGACCAAGCTGGATCTGGTGCTTTGGTACCATACCATTTTAGACAAATACTTCCAAAATGTATGCTCTCAAATCCCCTGTTCAGTTGCCACTTTGCTCTAAAGATACTGAAATATCTGCTTCTGAACACATCCCAAACTGCCAAATTCTGGCAACACTAGGCAGGGAGGTACCCAAGCTTTCCCATGGCCCTTATCAAGATTTGGAATAGCTGTTCCTCCACCATCTTGCCCAAGCCAACAGGCACTCTCAGATGACACATAGCAGGCCACTGCAGCAATGAGGAGATACTGTCTCCCTGAAGAGTACCTTAACCTCTGGACTACAGGGTATTCTGGTGTGCAGCTCTTTGAATCTCACCTGTTCAACACTGTCCCACTTTATACAGAATAATAAAACCTTGACTGGGTTAGCATGAGTGGGATGGGGAGACCCTGTTTCCATTCCCTGCCCCAGCATGTGTTTAAAAATGCTACACAAAGTAGAACAGCTTCAACTGGAGAATTTGAGAGATCCCTGCCAGAACAGCCTATAGCTTGGAGTTAGGTTGTCCTCTGGGGAGGATGGAGATCAGAGTTCCTGCCCCTCATGTAGAGGAGGAATTTGAATCTGAGCCACCTCCAGCATGGAGGAATGCTTGAACTTAAAAGACTGAGCAAAATGCCGGCAGGTGCTGTCCCTGACTCTTTTTCCCCACTGTGATTAGTGAGAAAGGGCTAACTCCAGGGTTCCCAGGTAGATCAAAATTCCTTTCTTCAGCTAGGAATGAGGTGCTTAGCTCTTAGACAGACAGTATTTAAGCTACATTCCTCTTCTTGGCATTTCCTATTGGCCAGGGTGGTTTGTTTCTTTCCCAGTGTGTCAACTTTTGTGAATTCTCTTTTAGGCAGTAGGACAGTCCTAGTGGCTAACTCAAGGCCATATATTCCACTATATGGCAAAGTGCCTAAAGATAGTTGTGTTTAATGTTCAGCATTGCAGCACCTTATTTCTTTAGTGTATCTATTCCTATGTGCCTACCACCATTAATTTTTAATAGGAGTTAAGCACTTTGATGCTTATCCAGAACTCTGTTAGGCATCTTTAGAGCCCAAAATACTTTAAAAAAAAAAATTGACCTGAAGATACAGACCTTGTGTAGCAGAAAGAACTGAGTGTACCTTGTTCACCACTGCATCATTCCCAGGTAACTCCAATGATATTAGCAGAATTGCTCTGTCATGCACTCAGGGAAATGCAGTGTGGATCAGGCTCCATATGTCTGGATTTACATTGCTGTGTTAATTAAAAGCTGCATCCCAGAAGTGTGCTCTGCTCCTAGGGCAGCTCTGTCAGCAAAAGAGTTAACGGCAGAAGCGAAGCTGCTGCTGAGAGTTAAGAAGCAAACTGTCCACAAGGAACCCTTGAAGAATCAAATTTTCACTACCACAGCACTCTGTCAAATCCAAAATATTAGTAATGGATTGCATTTTAGGCTACCTACCTATAAATGTCATGTTGAGGATTAATTCGATATTGATCTCACTAAAAATGTTTCAGCCAGTTGGCCCTGGACTGTATCCACTACTCTTTGATTATGACACTTTTAGTAACAGAAAAAAAAGATTGTTATTTAAGAGTACACCCTGAGTGTTATGAATTAGTTGGTGCTGTCTTTTGAAGACTTCAGATAACATCCTTGTGGTAATTTGCCTACATGGAAAGCAGTTTCTGCACTTGTTTACACATTAGACAAAATCAGTCAAGCATAAGTTTTTGAGATTTTTGCAAATGCAAATGCACAAAAAAAGAAATCAATTGTCCAGTCTGAAAGGCATATAGGAGCTTTGTATTCCTGTCACTCTGTTGTATGCTTTAGTCTCATACCACATTGCTACTTCATGTCAAAACAGCTCCCAGCATGACTCCAAATAAATGTATGACAGTTCTTGTGTATTAAACCTGAAAAAAATCTATTTTTATAATTCAGTATTGGCTGTAAACATCCACTTTGCACTAAAAACTGGAACTGGACAGAGACTGAACAATTATAATCCAGTGCATATGCATTTTAAAGCCCTCATCTCCTGCCCAACCTTGTGTCTTTGTCTTTGAGTATTAGATTTTTGCCCTAGCACATTGCATTGATTCAGTTTGGTGACACCTATTATCTGAAAATGCTTGGATGCTTTAAAAACACTTCCACAACAGTAAAGATTAGCTTCTGATGGCAATGCATAGATCCTCCTATGGGCCCATTCACTTATTCAGTAGTGGACCAGTTAAGAGGGCACATTTATTTAAAAAATAAGTTAGGAAAATCTTTCTGATATAGGAAAGTGGATGAACAAAGAGGCTTAAAGTTTACAAAAGATAAAAAGATGAGTAGTGATGAGTAACCAGGAGAAACTTTGGAGGGATCTAAGCTAAGTGAGTAGGCAGAATGATGGCTAATGGAATGTAGTATTAACACAAGAAAAGTGATGCACATTTGAAGAAACTGTGAACTATTCATTCCTGTTCCTCAGTAACCACTTCAGTCTGTCATTTTGGGCTCCATGAAAGCCTTTGTGCAATGAGTGGTGGTAAAAAGAAAAATCTTGGTAATATAAACCATGGAACTAATATTAATAATGTTGTGTGTGTGGGTGCATTAGTTAGTTATATTATTTATATATAATAAATAATAATATAAATACCATTTTTATTAATCTTTGTATAAATACATATATGTACTCTGCTTAGGATACAGTGGAACTGGAGAAGGTCCATAGAAGGGCAACAAGGATATTTAGTGGTATGGAGGGGCTTCCACATGCAGGGAGACTAAAGAGTCTAGGTCATAGAAATGCAGGGGGATGCAGAGAAGGGAAACCAAAAGAAAGCAGTAGAAAACCCTCTTTATGAAGGGAAATTGAAACAATTGGGCCCGTTCACTTTAGACAGCAGGTACAGAAGATGACTGGATACAGGTATACTATATAATGCAACAAGGAGAGAACACTCACTGACACTGAAATCCCACCAACTGGAAACTCCTAAATAGATACTTTTATACAGCATTCATATAGCTAATGGAACTTAGTGTTGCATCTTTCAGCCCAAGAGCAAGGGCTAAAAAAAAGATCATCTATCTATATTGTTAATGGAACTATTTACAGTTAAACCAGTGAGATTAAATTTATTTTATAAATCTTCTGATGGCCCTTATGCTTTAACTCAATGCGTTGAGGAGGATGAGTTCAGAAAGAAACTTTCCCTTTGAGCATGGCATTCCTTAACTTTCCTGTTAAGGATTCCTGGCACCTTTGATCTGAAGCCTTATATAGTGCCCTTTGGGAGGCAGGATACTAGATCAGATGGACTGTTCCTTTACCTGCCATGATAGCAGTGATGTAGCTGGGCTCGGTGACTAGGACTGTCATCCGGGTGTTAACTGGTGGAGGGGGTGGAGGGGACTGGCTGCTGCTGTAGCCCTACAATCACTATTGCTGTTGTGGCAGCAACCAGAAATTGCTGCTGCCCCAGGCACCTGGCTTTGTTGTTACATCTCTACATAACAGTTCCTGTAATCTGAAGGATTTGCCTTACTGAGTTAATGTACAGTATGGGATCCACTCCAACAGTGGATCTGATTGCTGACCCCCAAGAACCATGCCTCCTGCCATACAACATGTGTATGGCGCGAGGCATGATTTTGGGATTGGGGATCAGATCCCGGTTGTGCCCTACTTGCCAGTACAGGGGGAGCCCAGGATTATGATCCCAGGTTCCCTATGTACCAGCAAGTTGAAAGCCAGGTGTCCACTGGTCTGGGCCTGGGGCCAGCAATCAGCTGATTGTTGACCTGGCCACATGTTTAATTTAAGGCATTATACCAACCAGCCATGAATTTGTTCTACATTTATATGTAAAACAAATTTATGGCTGATTTGCCATTTTATGGCACCTTAAACTGAGTGAACATACAGCATACATTAATGGTGGCAAAAATGTAACATGTAGAGGGGACCTAGGCATTTATGCACTTATATTCCCTTTAAAAATATTAGCTTTCTTAAACTGAGTATCTCCTATACTGAATATATTTTTGGGAAAGTGGGAAAAATTGTGAAAGAGTCCTGCTGGTTGTGTTGCTATGAGGTGCATAGGTACAATGGCTTAAATCCCAGTCAAAAAGGAAGTTTATTTTAGTGACAGCAACCTAATTGTTGTTAGCAATTAAGCTAATTATTGTTATGAGAAATAAATTCAAACATATGCTACAGCTTACAATCCTTATTAGTTGAACAATGCCAGTCAGGACAAGTTAGCTGTCAGCCAGAGTGAATTAGAACAGTATCTTTCTATGATTGAAGCCATAAAAAATGGGCTGTGATGCTAAAACTATAGATCCGGGGGGAAAAAGAAGTTCTCCATGAAATGAGAGGACTGATGATGCATAAAGCAAAGGCAAAACAAGACCATTCATCTACTGCTAAATTCTCTGAAATTTGGTTGCTGATATGACTTGACAGCTCTGCAAGAAATGTATCTGTGAGGATAGAAGACGTTTGCTACACTGAAGCACCAGGTCCTGTAGTAGTGTCTCTAGCCTATACTTATTGCACTGCACAGATGTTGGGACAGAGAAAGCACTCTATTCAGCACAGCAAAGGAAAAAATCTCTCTAAGCTACCAAGCCCTGAATGCATACATTTTAAGCTGGATAATATTCTAATTTATAAATGAAATGCAATATCCATAAAGAGACCTAGACATGGCAACAATTAACTTTTAAGTACCTGCTGCTCTTTTAAGTGAGATTTGCTTATGCCAGGAAGTGGAGCAAGGAGCTGTCTGAACTAATTAGGAGGGATGCCAAGTTCAAGGGAAGGGCTTAAGCTCTACCATTCTCTGAGTATTTAGGCATCTAATTCTGGATGAGAGGGGAATGCTGCTTTCCAGGCAATATTCATAGCAATGACTCTTGTCCTGGAAATAGGTACTATGGCCAGATCAGCCCTTTCTTACAAAAACAGAGGAAGATGACTTGGTAGCGGCACCACCTCATAGCCAGTAGTCCAGTGAATAGATCACTCACCTGGGATGTGGAAACCAAAGTTCAAATCTTTTTTTCTATGTCTGATTTGAATCCAGGTTGCTCAAGGTGTGCAAACGTCTCCACTACAGGCTATTCTGGGATGGGTGAGTCTCTCTGTCTATCCTGGAGAAGCGGTTTCACTTTGTATGACATACTTAAGTATGCACAGGACCAGGGAGAGACTGAGTGGGGCTACAGCCATGTGGTTGGGGCACTTACTGGGCAGGCCCAGCACCCAGCCTGCACTGTTCACCTTCAGGCTATGGATGGTCAGCAAACCTCTGCTTGCTCTCAGCATGAATGTAGACAAGAGAACAAGAAAAGCAAATCTCATTCTTCTAGATTTCCTCTGGTTGCCCACACAAGGACAGATGATAAGAAGATTTATTTCCTCTTGCACGGAAGCATTACATATTGGCTATAGCTGGGGATAGGATTCTGGACCATATGGATACATGGCCTAAGGTAGCCCCTGCAAATCCTAGGGTTTTAGATGCCGAGCTTAGAAGGTTTCACTGGAAGCACTTTTCCAGCATGCAGCTGCTGACAATTCAGTTTCATTCAAGTGTGTATGTACTTGACTGCCTTTGCCAGCTCATCACATCCTTTGGGTTGTCTTGTGTAGTTCAGTGTAGCTGAAGTGCAGAAAAAACCCCTCTCTGCTGACCCATGTCATGTGTCCACCAGGGGGCTCTGCTGACATGGCTAAGTCCACATTGCTGTGATAGCTGAGGTTTTGAAACACAGACAAATCCTTGGTGCAGAGGTGTATGGCTCAGCCCCTGGAAAGATAGACCATGCAGATCACTGGTTGCTGGTGGTAGTCTTCAGGTGTTCTGCTTTGCAGCAGCTGCGGCTGTTGTCACAGGAGGTGTATATTTTGATGCACCTTCCTACAAAGCCCTTTGCCCCTCTACCTTCCCTCCACGCTTTTGTTTTATGGCTTATGAACTTGAAGCTCTTGAGAGGGTCAGAGCACATCCTCCATCTCATGTTTCATTTTCCTCCTGATTAAGGTCCATCTTTTGGAACACGTGGAGAGGGCACTTCTCAAATATACCCCAACTGAGACCCCTGATAAAGAAGTCAGAGAGATGCTGGTAGTCTGAAAGTGTTAATGAACAGTAAAAGTGAAAAAAATGGTCTAAAATTGTCTGATGAAGCATAAAAAGATGAAGTGACTCAGGCGTTCTTTAGGCTAGCTTCATCTTCATTATAATGACTATAAAGCTTGGGGAAGGCGGGGCGGGGAAGGGGCAGGGGCCATGAGCCAGGGAACAAATTGTGCTAAGAAAATATTTTACAGACAGAGGAGAAAAAGATGGTCCCTACTCCCAAACTGCTCACAATCTAGACAGTAAACTACAGATAGATACAGAGATACCAGAAAGCACAAGAAAACAGTAGTGGTCATTGTGATAAGCAATCATCAGAGGACATCAACAGCCTAGCTGCTGTTAAGCTTTTTGTAGGTATCATGGGAAAGGACTGTTTCAGTGAACTGGGGAGCACCCAGACAGTTGAGGGGACACTTTTCAAAGTCTAATGTTTAGTTGACTCCGAGGTATCCCTGGTTACAATGCAGTAAATATTGCTAGACTTATTGCAAGCGCTGCTGATTTTTGGCTGATTTTCCACTCATGAAGGATCCAAAGCCCAGGGATGTCAGATACTCCTGTGAGCAACAGTCACACTGGAGCTCTTTGCAGAGTGGGATAAGAAACTCTCCTACCGTCATGAATGACGCATGACCCTGGCAGCTGGCAGGGCACGGCGGCACTGGCAGTGGCATGAGTGTGGTGCCAGTAAGCGGGGAGCTCCCATTGTTGGTGGTTGAGGCGGGGGATGGCAAAAGCTGACCAGGGATTGGTGACACCCTGACAGCCGCAGATGCCACTGGTAGCGTCGGTGGCTGGGGAGGGCAAATGGCAACCGCCCACAGGTGCTGCCATCAGTGTCAGCAGCGCTTTTTCGTAGGGGTGCACCACCATGCTCAGGGGGGTGCATGTGCACTCCTTACCACGGTGGGAAAAACAAGGCCACCCCTCTGTGAGAGGTGCAGGCAAACTCTAAAGAATTCTGCTTGAAAACTTTACTGAGTTTAAGCTGCAGGCCAAGGATATTTGGGCCTAAATTATTCTGCAACTTCACCATCAGAGCAGATGTTTCCATCCTGTTAGCCAATCTACAGCCAAGCACCTGAGCTAGTGACAACCCTGGTCTGGTAGGCATTCTTTCACTTTTCACTTTTTATTTTTTGGTGATTCAACCAGGACAAATCCTTTCACGGGAGCGTACTAATTTTGACAAAATTGTCATTGGGAAATTTTCTGTGGCCCAGGATGGAATTTCTGCTCACAATGACGATCCTGGTTTTATAGCGTAGTGGTTTGGGCACTCACATGCTACATGGAGTACCCAGGTTCACATTGTGTCACTGAGAAATCTTTCATTATTTACGTGAAGTGAAACAGCTTCAGCAGGAAAGACTGAGACAGCATCATCCCAGAATAGTCCACAGGTATTGGGTTAAGTCACTAGCTGGAGTTGTAAAAGATTGGCTGAGGAAAGGCTTGAAGTGGTATTGCCCACAGCCCAGGTCAGTAACCTAAATATGAGACTGCTGGGTATTCTGGGGAGGTGATCTCCGAATTTCCTTAATTTAATCTCATTGTCAGCATCTAGATCTCCCTGCTTCCGCCCTTGTCAATCATGTTCCTTCTCTCTCTCAGACCCTCTCCGTCTCTCCTCATCTGTCTCTTTCATTAGTGCTTCTTTAAACAATCTTAACCTCTGTCTCAATTTCTCAGTCCCTCTTTCTCTCCGTCTGCCCCTTTCAGTCTCCCCTAATATCTCTCTTTCTCAGCATCTCAGTCTTTCTCTCCCTCTCTGAGTCTTTCTTTATCTGTCTCTCAGAATCTTTCTTACTCTCTCCGGTTCTCTCTCTGTTTTTCTTTCCCTCTCAATTGGTCTCTCTTGCCCCTTCCCTCACTCTGCTAATCTTTCTTGAAATCTCTCAAGCTCCCTCTCAGTCTATTAATATTTATCCCTATCTTTCAAACTTGATCTCTTTTCCCCTGCTCCCCTGCCCCCAACACACACTCCCTGCCCATTAGCCTGTCTTTTTCTTGCTCATATTTTTTTTAGCCAGTCTTTAGTTCAGTCTCTCTTCATTTCCCTCCCTCTTTCAGGCAATCTTGTTATATCTCTTGCAGTCCCTGAAACTCTTCTTCTTATTCTTCTGCAGCGAAGATTGTAGGAGGGTTTGGGAGACTGCTTGAGAGTAAGCATATTGCTGCTGTTCTGTTTCTACTTTATTATTATTATTATATTATTATTATTATTTAGCAACAGGGAATAGGGCTTCATCTTATGTGTGTTCATGTGCATGTGTACTTGGTTAGTTTGGTTGCTGTTTTAAATTTTTTAAAAAAGCCTAAAGGAGAATTTTAGAATTGGTTGGTCACTCTAACTTCAAAACCTGGAAACATACTGGAGCACATCATCACCAGCACCTTCCATCCTAGGAAAAATCCTAGAAAAGTTCATCAAGGAGCCTACCTGCGATAAGCTTGCAGAAGGTAAGATTCTGAATGACAGCCAGCATGGCTTTGTCATGGGCAAGTCTTGTTTTACCAATCTCATCTCCTTCAATGACTAGGTAACTAGCCACCCGGACACGAGAGAGCAGGTTGACATCGTATACCTAGACTTTCAAAAGGCCTTTGATCTAGTATTCCATGATGTCCTTGCGAAAATATTGGAGGATTGTGGGTTTAACTCCAAGACAGTCAGGTGAGTGAGAAACTGGCTGCAGGACAGAACCCAGAGAGTCATAGTGAATGGGTAAGTGTCATCTTGGAGAGAAGTGGGCAGCAGTGTCCTGCAGGGGTCGGTGCTAGGTCCAGCACTTTTCAACATGTTTATTAACAATTTGGATGCAGGGGTGAAGAGCTCACTGACCAAGTTTGTGGATGCCACCAAGTTATAGGGAAGCATGGTCATGCTTGAAGATAGGCTACAGTTACAGGTGAACCTAGACAGGCTAGCAAGTTGGGTGCATTGGAACCTGATGATGTTCAACGTTGAGAAATGTAAACTGCTCCACCTCAGGATGAGCAACCCCCAACACACCTACAGGCTTGGCAGCACCAAACTGACTGGCACCATGAATGAAAGGAACCTGGGGGTAATAATAGACTACAGTATGAATATGAGTCAGCAGTGCTGTTGGCTTCAAAGGACCAACTCACAGGATCATCATAAAATTCTGGTTTATTAAATGGATGCAAAAGTCAGATCATAAACCTTGGGGCTGATCCCCACAAGCAAACACACATACATGCACACACACACTCACAGTAGTTAGCTATGAACACTAAGCACCGGTGTCAAGATATACCTATCCCCAAGAGCTGAAGTCTGCTGTCGATGGCCAGTCGAGGCTTCTTTCAGTGTGATGTTGCCTGCAGAAGGGGGTCGCCGGCTGGTGCTTCTGGCTGGGCAGGCAGGGTGCTGGTCAGGTCAAAGAGGGCACCACTGGGGGTCATTGTTTGCTGCCTTTTATCCCTCTCTGGCAGACTTTGGTGACTCCCCAATTTTTGGGCTTACCCAATCCAGGGGTCATTGACTTTGTGGGACATGCCCCTTGGCGGTCGCTGGATGGCAGCTGTCAGCACATCCGCAGGTACGTGCAGTCTTGGGAGTCTGTTGATGAAGTTTGATTAATTCACTGCTCTGATAAATAGGGCTCTGGGGGCAGTTGATGGTGGTGGGGGGGTGGTGGTATTCAGCCCCAAGAGTCAGTCTTCGGCATTGATTAGTTCAAACCGAGGCTTCTGTACCTTTAACAGTGAAGTTTCAGGGAGTTCCTGGCTCTCTATGGATCCTTTCCACTCCTTAGTCTGTTGTTTTGTAGGTGTTAATTGCCTCTCATTAACTTGTTATCCTGTCTAGCTACTGTGTTATGCAATCAATCAAGATTCATTCAGGGACCCGCTCCATACAGAGAAGTCACGATTTGATTCCTGGCCTTGCTAACATTTACATGGTACAACTTACTTTTATACTTAAAGTGCATTTGTTACAGAGTTAAAAAGCATGGAATATGAAACATAAAAGGGTGAAATGTCATGGCACATACAACAAATAGATCAAATACAATGTGGGGGGTACATACTGATGCAGAATACTATTTTATAGCCATAAAAGCATCCGCAAACTATATTTTTATTACAAGTACACCTTGTATTCTATAAAAAAATATGTAATAAAAGAAGAAGAGAGAGGAAGGAAGAAAAGTAGAAAGAGAAAGCATCCCTAAAAGCAGGGCAAATACTGCAAAAGGGGCTTTTTGCCATATGGAGAAACTTCGCATTGGAGCAGGGGCAGCCAGAAAAAAAGGTTTCTTGCTACATTATGATGCTGTAGCCAGTAGGGCAAATAACATTCTGTCATGGATCAATCAATGCATCTCCAGAAAAGCCAAGGAAGTGATTCTTTTATAGATTCATAGATTCATAGATTGTAGAGTCAGAAGAGACCCTGAAGAATCATCATGTCTGACCCCCCGCCCCAAGCAGGAAAGAGGACCAAAGTCAGATGACCCCAGCCAGGTGCCTATCTAGCTTCCTCTTGAAGACCTCCAAGTTAGGTGATAGTACCACCTCTCTTGGCAGCCCGTTTCAATTTCTGGCCACCTTTACTGTGAAAAAATTCTTCCTAATGTCTAACCTGAAACTAGTCTCCACTAGTTTGTACCCATTATTCCTAGTTACTTCTAGGGGTGTCCTGGCAAATAGCACATTACTCTCTGTTGTCCTCTCTTGATAAACTTGTAGGCTGCTACAAGGTCTCCCCTCAGACTTCTCCTGTGAAGGCTGAAGAGATCCATATCTCTCAACCTCCCCTCATAGGGTCTTGCACAGAGGCCCCTAATCATATGAGTGGCCCTCCTCTGGACCGTCTCCAGATTCTCCACATCCCTCTTCAAGTCTGGCACCCAAAACAGGACACAGTACTCCAACTGTGACCTGATCAATGCCACATAGAGGGGCAGCATCACCTCCCTCAATCTGTTGGTTATGCATCTGCTAATGCATGATAAGGTGTGATTGGCTTAGTTGATGGCTTCATTACACTGCTGGCTTATGTTCGTTTTGGAGTCAACTATGACTCCAGATCCCTTTCAGCCGATGAGCTGTTGAGGAGGTTATTCCCCAACCTATACGTGCGCTGGGGAGTCCTCCTCCCTAGGTGACGTACCTTGCATTTGTCTCTGTTGAACTGTATCCTGTTTCATTCTGCCCATTGATCCAACCTGTCCAGATCGGCCTGTATCCACTCCCTGACCTCTGGTGTGTTTTGGTGTCATCTGCAAACTTGGACAGGACGGCCTCCACACTCTTGTCCAAATTGCTGATGAAGATAAAAAACACCGGTCCAAGGACCAAACCCTGCAGGACACCACTGCCCACCTCCTTCCAGGTTGAAAATGACACATCCACCACCACTCTCTGGGTGCAGTCCCTAAGCCAGTTTGCCACCCACCTGACTGTGTAAGCACCCACTCCACAGCCTGCTAGCTTCCTTATGAGAATAGGATGTGAAACAGTATCAAAGGCCTTCTTAAAGTCCAAGTAGATGACAACTGCCTCAGCTTCAGTGTCAAGGTACTGTGTTACCTGGTCATAAAAGGCTATAAGGTTTGTCAGGCAGGATCTACCTGTGACGAATCCAGGCTGGTTTCCTTTCAGCATCATTTCCCCTGCTGGGCCTTCACAAATGTGTTCTTTAATGATTTTTTCCAGTGTTTTCCCAAGGATAGAGGTAAGACTGACTGGCCTAAAGTTACCCAGCTCACCCCTTCTCCCCTTCTTAAAAATGGGCACCATGTTGGTCCTTTTCCAGTCCTCAGGGACCTGGCCAGAGCACTCAAATAGCTGTGCCAGTGGCTCAGCAATGACACTGGCCAATTCCTTCAGCACCTGTGGATGGAGGTCATCTGGGCCTGCTGACTTGTACCCTTCAAGTGCTCCTTAACTAAGGCAGCACTGACCATTGGCGATCTAGTGCCTTCTGGACATCTATCTATGTTCAAATTGTGGGGATTGTCTTGGCAAGTACTTAGGAATACTGAAGCAAAGAACTCACTGAAGAGCGCTGCCTTTTTCCCTGTGTCACCCACCAACTGCCCTGATTTGTCCTGCAGGGGCCCTGTGTTACTCTGTACCTTCCTTTTGCTAGCTATGTATCTGTAGAAGGAATTTTTATTGTCCTTGATTGTTGTAGCCAGCCTAAGCTCCAGTCCTGCCTTGGCCTGCCTAACTGATTCCATGCAATAGCATGCCAGGGAGGTATATTCCTCCTTGGTGGCTGCCCCCTGCTTCCATTGCCTATAAATCTCTTTCTTTGCCTCAGTCTTTTCTAGAGTTCCATGTTCAGCCAAGGGGGCTTTTTAGTCCCCTTGCCCCCTTTCCTGCATAATGGAATAGTCTCCTTTTGTGCCCCAAGGATCACTCTCTTGAGAAACAGCCAACCCCCATATGCTCGATACTCTTGAGTTCAGACACCTCACTAACTAGTCTTCTAAGTTTACTAAAATTGGCCTTTCTGAAGTCTAACACTTTAGCCTCAGTGGTTATTTTCCCACCCTTTGATGGACTGTGAATTCAACCAAATGATGGTCACTATCACCCAGGTTCCTGTACACTCTCAGGTTACCCACAAGGTCGTCCCTTGTTGGTAAGACCAGGTCTATCAAGGTGTTGCCCCTGGTGGGACTGGACACCTCTTGGGTTAGGTGGAGGTCCTGCATGCAGTTTAAGAACCTATGTGAGCAGTTTGTTTTGGCTGTCTGCTCCTCCCAGCAGATGTCCGCTCTACTCAGCACTGGTGAGATCACAGCTGTAGTGCTGCATCCAGTTCTGGGCACCATACTTTAAGAAGGACATGGACAAGCTTGAGAGAGTCCAAAGAAGAGCCACCCATATGATCAGAGTCTTAGAAGGTAAGCCATACAAGGAAAGGCTGAAGGATCTGGGACTCTTCAGTCTGAGGAAAAGAAGGCTGAGAGGGGACCTGGTAGCAGCTTACCACAACACTAGGGGAGTACATCAAGGGCTCGGTCAGCAACTGTTCACCAGGGTACTCGAGGGGAAAAACTAGGAATACTGGCCACAAAGATTGAAAGATCGATTCAGGCTCAACATTTGGAAAATCTTCACAGTCAGGGTGTCCAGACTGTAGAATAAGCTCTCTCCAGAGGTGGTGCAATTGCCTACCCTGGAAATCTTCAAAAGGAGACAAGACAGTCACCTTGCTGGGGTCACCTCACCCCCAGGTATCTTTCCTGCTTGATGCAGGGGGCTGGACCTGATGATCTTCTGAAGTCCCTTCTGGCCTTACAATCTATGAACCAATTGTTCAATTTGTAAGCACCTATCGGGGTAGCCAACCTGCAGCTTGGGAGCCACATGCAGCACTTCAGAAGTTAATATGCTTCCCTTTGAATCTTTGTACAAGCACATGGTGACAAGCTAGTCACCGTGTGCTTGTGCAAATATTCAAGGAGATTCACATTAACTTCTGAAGAGCTACATGTGGCTCCAAGCCACAGGTTGGCCACCCCAGGATAAGAAGCTGATAGGTAATTGCCAGTAGTGGTTTGTCAAGAGTAAGTCAGGTTTAATCAACCTGATTTCTGTCTTTAACAATCTGAAGGGCTTTGTGTGGTGGGAAGGAGAGCAGTGAAAGTGAAATGCCTTGACTTTACTAAAGTTTTTTACACTGTTTGTGATAACATTCTCATAAATAAACTAAGCTAATATGGTCTAGAGTAACAACTATAAATAACTGCATAATTATATACATAACTGCTCAAAGTCTAGTCATCAAACAGTTTGATATAAAACAGGGAGGAGGTCTTACATAAGCTCCCCAGGAGTCTCTTCTGGGTCTAGCATTTTACTGCAGGATGGAATTGAATGCATATGACACCAAATTGGGTGGGTTTGCAACATTTTAGAGGACAGAATTCAGATTCAAAATTTCCTTGATAAACAATAAAAATGGTCTGAAAAAATAGGATGAAATCCAGTAAGGACAGGTTTACATTACTGTGCTGAGGAAGGAACAATCCAATGCAGAAATACAAAATGGAGAATGATCAGGAATGATCCTGTACTGCAGAAAAGGACTTGACAGATATATGGGACCACAAGCTGAATCTGTGAGTCAACAATGCAAAGTCACTGGAAACAAGGCTCGCAGTATACTGAGATGTATCAACAAGACTGTTGTATGCAAGTCATAGGAAGTGTTTCTTCCACTCTATTCAGCACTGATGAAGCCTAATGTAGAGTACCATGTCCAGGTTTAGGCACTGCACTTCAACAAAGCTATGGATTAACAAGAGAACCCAGAGGAAAACAAAAATGTGTAGAGATCTATGAACCAGGAAATGTGAAAGGTTAGAAGAGCAGATATTATTTAGTCTAGAAGAGAGAAGCAACAAATAGGGGATTTGTTAACAGTCTTTAAATACAAAACCCTTTTTCTCTGTGTCCACTGGGGACAGGACAAGGAGCTTAAATTGCGACAAGGGAGATTCAATAGGCTTAAATGGTAACAGGGGAGATTAAGGTTACATATTAGAAAGAGCTTTCTAACTGTGAGCATGGTTAAGTACTGGAACAGACTACTTAGAGGCTGTGGCATCACAGTCACTGGATATTCTTAAGTACAGGTTAGAAAAATATTTGTCTGAGATGGTTCCGACCAAGAAGATCCTGTCTCCTCCCCTTGAGCAAAGGACTGGACTAGGTGACCTCCTGAGGTCTCTCCAGTCTTATTTTTGTATGCCTCTGTGAACTTTGGAGGGATAGGGTTGTCTTGAAAGATTTATATACCTGACCCCTGGGGTTATGACAACCAGCTTAGTAGGATAAACACCTCAGTTTGTGGCAGGTTTTTAGAGTTTGACCTGTGGGGCTGTGAGTTGCTGATTTGGTTCTATAGAAGAAGTGTATTATAACTATAGGGAAGATAATCAATTCCAAAAATGGTTTTTGTTATGTTTATTAATGTGCTCATCCTTCCTGATCAGGCAGCTGGTCCACACCCACAACCTCCCCACAATCCACCCACAAACCCCACACCCCCAAAACTACCCCCACAAACCCTCCATCCATATACCCACCTACAAACCCCACACACCCCCCTACAAACCACCCACAAACCCCACACCCACTCAAACCTCTGCATAAGCCCCACACCCTCCCAAACCTCACTCCCACAAACCCTACACCCACCTACAACCCCCCCATACCCCTTCTCTCCGAAGCCCCATATTATCCCGCAAATCTCACTCCCTATGTGCCCAACTGCCACATGGGATGGGACCTGTTGGTGGGAGCTGCAGCTGCAGGGGCAACTGCCACACTGCAGCCCAGCCCTGTGCCCACACCAGTGCTGGGACATATGGCCCCAGGCCACGGGGGCTCCTGATCCCAGAAACCACTTGGGGGTGTGATGGGCTGGGGGGGAGGGGGAGGTAGCAGCAAGGGTGTGTGTGAGAGAGAGACAGAGGTTGGGAATGGGGGAGTGTTCCAGGTAGTAGAGGCTGCCAGAGCTGGGCTTAGAGCCCCCTGCCTCCCTAGAGCAGCCTGTGCAGGGGGAGGCCAACTTGGAAGTGAACAGGCTTGCCCAGTCCAGTCCCTGAGCCCCAGCTGAGGGCTTGCTAGGAACGGCATGGGGATCACTGGGGCCTGGGTACAGGTACAGGGAGCGGAACAGTAAAGGCTGGCACTGCTTAAAGCCACAAAGCAGCTGGTGGAACATCTGCAGCTGGACTCATGTTCTTTTGCTGAGATGGAGCTGCAGCTGGGAGGAAGCAAGTGGAGGGCAGATTGGGGCTGTGAGTCAGGAGTGAGAGGCACTGGGGGAGGAGGGGGCTGTAGGTTGGGAGTGAGGGGCAAGTGTAAGGGCAGGACTCCAGCATATCAGTGCTCCTCAGTGCCCCACATCCTAGTGAGTGAAGGGGGCAGGGGCAGTTCTGATTTTTCTATGAAAAGAAAACCTGAAAGCAAAAACCAAAGCATATATTTAGAATTCATTTTACTATGATGAGAGAGGCACTGGTAGGCTTCCAAACTGCTTTAACAATAAAATCTATCAATAAGATATTGCCCAACTGATCTATATATATGTGTGTGTGTGTGTGTGTGTGTGTGTGTGTGTGTGTGTGTGTGTGTGTGTGTGTAGTGGTGTTTCATTTTAATTGAGGAAAAACAGATTTTGGATATTTTAAGGAAATAATATGGGTTTTTTTAATCCGAGAAATTGCCATTTTTAAGCAAGGAACACCAGAATGTCTGCTAGTGAGGCAAGTGGTAGGGCCTGGGCACAGGCCACTGTCCAGGGCCACCTGGAGGGCAAACAAGGTGGATGATCTCCTGGCCATTTGAGCCAGAAGGACATGCTTTGACAGTTCAAAGCAGGCCATCACAATGAGCGCATCTTCTGAGCGATAACTGCCCAGATGGCAGAGTGGAAGCACCAGAAGGCATGAGAGCAGTGCCACCCAAAGGCCAGCTTTGCAGTTATGGGCCACTGAAAGCTGGCTCAGAGATGCAGGTGGCACTGCTGCAGTGTCCATGCCACAGATCAGGTGGCTGTGTGATCCCCATCCAGGTCTGGCAGGTGTATAGCCATGAGGGTACAGGTCCAAGGGGGCAGATGCTGTCACAGGTGGCAGCATATCAAGGCCAGGAAGCAGCCCTCACTGCCAGACTTCTGCAGTGGGTAGAGGTTCCAGGGGCTGCTCTAGGTTAGGACTGATGCTGCAGTCCAGGTGGCAGAAGGGGCTAATGTCCTCAGACACCAATTGGCTGTGTCTCAGAAGCTCCTAAGGGCAAGTAGCCATGACCTGCTCACCAGGTTTTTGTACTGCTAGGGACAGCACAGGTGTTGGCCAAAGCCTCTAGCTCCCCCTGGCTGCAGATCCGGGAGAAGCTGGGCAGAGTCAGTTTGCCCCATGCGGTACAACTTGCCCCGCAACAAAGTGCATGTTTAGGCACATGTGCTGAGGCACAAATCTCTGGCACAAATTTGTCCTGCTGCTATTTGAGCTGCTGCAGGTGCACACTTGATTTAAGGCATTCCCAACAGGTACAAATATTTCAGATTAACCTTTTCTAATACAAGCATAAATTCAGCCTCAAATCTGTTTAAATTGTATGTTGTTTTGATTTCCTTTCGGTCAGAGAAGACTCTTGATTGTGTTGATTGTGGAATTTTTTCTGTGTTTTTGCTTTATCAGGCCACAATTGCTCCTGTTATTGTAAAATGGTACATACTGTTTTTTGTAGTGCTATAGGTGCCTCCTGTCTAGCATTTTGCATGTTGGCTTCTATTCCATCCAGGAGAACACAAAACACTGTCAGACTCTCCCTATGCCTGAAGAAGGGTGTTTGTGCCTAAAAGCTTGCAAAGAACACTTTATCCAACTATATAGTTGCTCTAATAAAAGATATCGCATTTACCCAAAGACCCTGAGTGGAATTAGGCAGAGTTATTTATCTAGGTTATTGAATGAGCCTTTTTATCTAGCCTTTGTTATATGCCGTGAAATCACCTCTCTGGCATTCTCTTACACTGGCAACCTATGTTTCAGTTCAAGTGTTGTATAGGTTGATGATGTTTCCCCAGTGACCATTGTCATGCATGCTGGAGACCAAGGTCCTAAGAGCAGCTGAGGGGATCACTCCAGAGGAGCTTCAGCACTTCATTTCTGGGTATGGCACACTGACATGTATCAGTGGAAATGGGTTAGCCAGGTATGCTTCAGGGTGTCTCAGAATAGGGACTTGCTGTAGACCAGGAGTGACAAACATATGACCCACAGGCCACATCTGGCCTTCAGAACTGCTCCATCTGGCCTGCTGGGCTACCAGCAGGGCAGGGAATTTGGGGGTGTGGCTAGCAGTAGATATGGCCTACCACAGAATTTGGGGCCATAGTGTCCCAGGGCCATCATCCAGTGGGCCCCGGTCTGTCACCACTTGTGCATCTCTGTTAGGGCAAGTGCATCCCTGGCTTGTTCCTGCTTGCTGTCCTACCACTGTGGTGGCTGTGGTTGTGGCTGTGGCTGCCACCCCATGCCAGATATGACCTATGGCACAAGGTGAGTTTGACACACCTGCTGTAGATATTCTAAAAACAGAACTCCTTTACTTGGATTGATTTGGGAAAGAGTTGAAGTCTTGTATTGTGGACCTGCATGAATTCCTGTTCTCAGTTGTGCCAGGGGTTGTGTTGTGGAGTTAATCTGACATGAAAGCATTTGGGATTATGTTTGGACAATGATACTGTTGGTCATAATTGGGAGAGACTTGTGGAAAAGTTTACAGGGACAGGTGCAGCATTTACTTCAATGCCCCTGTCAGGGGTCCTAACCAGGGTCCTCCAGGCAGAAGCGTAAGCTAATGGTGCTACAAAGCAGCTGGCAGGACATTTGACTCAGCCCAACCAGGAACCTCCCGCAAGGTTCCCAATGGAGGATCAGGTGACCCAGAAGAGCCAATGGGAGCCACAAGGCTTTGATGGGAGAGCTATAAAAATCCTCCCACTCTTCTAGGGCCTTGTCCCTGCAACAGTACTTGCAGTGTCTCTGTGCCAGACTGGTGCTCCTACTCCTGATTTTTTTTTATTGGACCTTCCTGTCTTCCCTGTGCCTTACTCCTTTCCTGCCTTTGTCTCTTCCTTTGCTGGTATCTTGATCCTGCCCTGTCTTTGCCTTGGACCCTTCAGCCTTGCCTCTGGCCCTGTTCCAGCCCTGCCTTCAGCCTTGTACACCTGCATCTCACTCCTGCCTACTTCATCCTGCATGTTGGATCCCTCAGCTCCTGACCCCTGGCTTGGTCTCAACCATGGTTTAGCTGGATTCCTTTGGTATGAACCATTGGACTCATTGCCTGGCTTCTTGACCTACAGCATAGTAGACCCTTGGTTTCTGATCCCTGACCCCTCATGTTTGGGTTGTACCTGTGATACCCCCTCCCAAGGATCAGTGCTAGTTATTAATAATTTCACAGCCTCTCTGGTGTGCTTAAAGATGTATTATTTTTGGACCCTTTCATTCTTTTTTGGAGTATCTAGACTTTCTTATTAGATGGTTTCTGGGAAGCCAGCTATTAGCTTAGGCAGTCTATTTTGTACCTGGCTTGCGTGGAAGGGGGTCAGGGTCTTATTGATCTCATAAACAGAGGAGTTCCAGGCTCCACAGCAGTTAATGTTTTGGGAAAGGTTGTTTTTAAGGAGAGTAACCATTGCCTGCTGGAGGCTTGCTTTTTGATTGGAAACTTTTTTGCTGGATCTTGGCTGCCTCAGTTTTGAGGTGCTTGCTTTGTTTTTATCGAAGCACTCTGAATGTTTGGGTGTTTTAAGTCTGAGGCACAGGATTTTTTAAATTGATTTGAATACCTGTACAGTAACTTCGATGGATATCTTCACTACCAGGTCTCATTTTAATGCCATTCACTGCTGCTTGGTTTTTAATAAGGGTGAAATCAGCCCTTCAAACATGCAGTATGGCTACTTGTTGATGCAGTTGCTCCTTGAGTAAGTCATCCCTGATCACATTAAAGCTTCTTTCTTTTCTTTTGCTGTGGTTTTCATATTGCTAGGTCTGTGAGCATGCTTGGTTTCAACGGTCTTCATGAATTTTTGATGACTTAAACACAAATGATCATATATAGCTTGTAGCTAAGATTAATTGTTTTTGAGTGTTTGCTGTTGATGCCAATTCACTGTGGAAACAGGAGGTGATGGTGGACTCCATACATCTCAAATGGTGAGTTGTGCCCTACCTTTTCTCACCGTGGGCTGGATGAGCAGTGCCAGGTCAGTCCATGGGCCAGATCTGGTCTAGGAGCCTGATCCAACATGCAGTGCTGGCCCAGCTGGGGCCTGATTTATCCATGCAGAACTTGGAAATTTAGTGGCAGGGAAGTGGTGAATCTGGGCTGCACACTGGGGATTGAGCACCTTTGCACTTGATGAAATGCATAGAAACTTCCAGTTACAAAGAAGGTCAGAGATCTCCAGTGGTAGTTCCTTCATGGGATAATTACTGATAATGTGCTGGTGCATTCATTTACTCTGGAGGTTTCAATGTTATACCTTTATTGTGATACTAAGGAAATACTTTTTGAAATATTTCTTTTCTCTTACAGGTGACAGCTGTTGGTTGTTTTACTTTTGCCTATTTTCCATTGTCCTTTCACCCACTGTATTTATTTTTACTGTTCAGTACAGGGTCACAAAAAGGTATGTTGTGTGTCTTAAACTTCATCTTGGGTCAAGAAAAGATGGCCATTTTGAAAACTGTCAAATATGGTGATATCCAGGGGTTGTTGGGTTTTTGGGGGGGGGGGAAGGGAAGGGAGGGTCAGTTTTTAATAGTTTTAGGCTTTTGTTTGGGATTTAGATGTTTTACTCCTATATGATATAGACCGATTTATTAACAGTGGGCTAATAGAAATGAACTTGGTACAACTCTGAATGGACACTTGCTCTAATTTGTAATATCTATAAATTAGGCAGGATTGTTCTCTATCTGGGTTTTTAGATGAGCCTTTCTACTAATCTTTTTTATATATGCTAGAGATTTCTAATTCTTTTGAAATCTTATTTTTTTTCTTGTTTCTAATGTGTGTTTAGGGTACAAATTTTGCTAAAAGTGTTTTGCGAAGCTAGAGTGTGTTTTTATGTTTTGTTTTTCTCTGCCCCTCCCCCCTTCAGCATTTCAGTCCTCTCTTTCTGTTGTTTTGTATCTTTCTCCCTCCTCCTGTCAATGTCTCTCCCTTTCTCTTAAAAAAAAATCTTCAAAAAGCTTGGATTTATTCTGATGTGGAATGGGAACATTTTTGATGTCTCAAACTTTTTTGGGATTAAAAAAACCAGTAATTTCCCACACAGTTTCCCCCTCTTCCTCTTTCTTTCCCTGAATCCAAGCACAAGATTCAAGTAATTTGTATTGGATTTGGACAGTTTGATTAGGACAAAAGACATTCTGTTCTTGTATCTACATTGCACATATATTTTGCATTTTGTTATCTGTATGATTTCATTTTAATGCTCAGGTATCAGTTTTTTCAGTGTATTTCTTTTTCTGTTTGCTATGAATTGATTTTTATATTCCTTGAAAATCTAGCTGCTTGCTCTGCCAAGAGCATGCAGATGGGGAAAGATTTTTGGGATGCATACAATGTTTTCTTTCTTTTTGGATCTCTGATGCACATGCTGTGTGTTGTGTTTGTTTTTGTTTTTTAATCAAAAACAAATCCCCCGGTATTTCAGAAGGCAGTTCCATTGTTCCCGGCCCATGCATGTTTGACCACAATTTTAAGAAGCAGGGATTGGGGGTGGAGGAGAGAGAACAGTAGTGGGAGAGACGAAGGGAGTTTGGGGGCCCATGAACAAAGGGGGAAAAAGTAAAAGCAGCTTGCAGTAACGTGCCTTCCTGAGCTCCCTTCCCTTTATTCACTGGTTTCCATTTATAGGCTCCTCAGGTTTCTCTTCAGCTTGGTCCCAAAGACCTGTGGGTTCTCTGCAAATTCCCTGAGCATGTTGTCTGGATCCTCTTCTGTCAGGTTTCACAAGGTGCTCACTGTCAATCTTAGGTGGGGTCCTCAGGCCACTCAATGTGGCATGCAGCTCTACAGTATACCTGCAGTATGTGAGACATCCCTAGATTTCCTTTCTACTTCTGCTGCCTCCTGGTAGGATGCCTGCAGTTCCTTCCCTCAGCACTGCAACTGGTCAGCCCTAGCATCCGGAGTCTGTTTGCAATGCCTAAGTGAAAATCTTTTATCCCTGCGGTAATTCAGCCTTAAGAACTTGCTCTCTCTACTTCCTCCCCATGCAGAGCAAATCATAGGACTTCTTCTCCTAAGCTAGGCTATACTTATAGGCTTGCCTGAATTACTCCTAGACACGGCTTCAGAGGTCATGCCTGTGCTGTACAGTAGCAAAGGTGGGCTGAGAAAATAAGCATTTCCAAAAGACTCTGGGATTTTTTTGACGGAGGGCTAGTTACAGCATCTCTGGACAGCAGAGTTCCAAATTGTGATGGTCCTGGGGGCAAGAGCCTTGTGGGATAGCTTCTGGAGGACTGTTGGTACCAGCATAGGCAATGCAGGAATCATAGTACCATTGTACCAGTGGAAGGATGTTGATACAGGATTATACCATTTAATTTGACTGAAATAAATTCAGGGTTCTCCCAACAGGGCTCAGAACTGATGGTTGACATAAGGAAAGATGCTCAGACATAAAACAAGTTCCATCAGTAAAACTGTAGCGTAGATTAGGCCTTAGTTGTGCAATCCTTGCTCACATGCTCAATATTAAACTGCCAGATTTTGGGCTGGGAAGGAAAGCACTGAGCAGGATTCATCTGTTAGATGCCTCTGGATCACTCGCATGGAGAAAATGTACTGCAGTTGCAGGGGTGTCAGGCTTTTGTGGCTCCTTGGTGCTCCAGGCTTTGGAGAGAAGCAATTTAGTCTACTGAACACTCCAAATTATAGAATAATTGGCTGTGATTTGCATTTCATAACCATGACTTTGATTCAATAAAAATTTGTTTGGAAAGATAATAAAGGGAGTTGTGCTTTTATTATAGTCATCTTCTATGTGTAATTCAAACCAGAGAGAACCACAGACTTTTCAGCCAGAACTAAAATGCCATTTGTGCTTTCTATTGGCTATCCCTGAAAGAGGCTGACAAACGTTCCTCTGAATAAAGACTGAGAAACCTGGCCAAATGGAGTGGTGCCAACACCAGGGCTTATGCAAATCTTGGACAGTGCCCAATGGTGCATCAAAGGCCTAAGCAAGAGTCTATCGAAGAGGTTGCCCAGCTGACAGATGGCTATGTACATGCCTACAAGATACAGAATAGCTCAAAGGATACAAGAAGAATATGGACTCTGTAAGAGAAGGTCTAAACACAAACATTCAGGACACCTGGAGCAAACCAGAGAGAGCAGTTGCTGTCTGAGTCAGACAAGGGCTTTTTTTTTCAAATATCTTGCAGGTCCAGAAATAAAGACAAGAGCCTGAATCAGGAATTCTTGGAGCAAATGAAGTTATATGTAATGTAATGATGTCTCTCTTATTGGGGTGTGTAGGGTTAGCTAAAGGGATATATATATGTATGTATGTATGTATGCGTATACTGTATATATATATGTATATATGTATGTTTGTATATATGTGTATGTATATAATACGTCCTTTTCATGGGTGACTGGTGCCTCCTGAGTCTGGGGGGGCACAATGTGTGGGTGGGCCCAGGAGCGGGCCAAAAGCCCCATATCCATTCCTATACTTCTGTGGCCTCCCTGATCCACCCTCCACCCTGCAACAGCCCCAGGCTTACCTTTCTCCCAGCAGCAGGAACAGCACCTCTGCTGGGCGATTGGAGCATGCTCTTTACAGGTAGGGAGAGAGGCAGGGCAGTGCTCTGGTTGGCCAGAGCGCTGCTGGGGGGCAGGGCTGGGTAGAGAAGCAGACTGCAGTCCCCAGCTGTACAGTCAGGCCAGCAGAGATCCGCTCCACACCTGGCCCCGTTTTAAGTGGTGCCAGGTTGGGGTGCATCAACGGGCCCCCTAGCACTTTTGGGGGCAAATCTCAGGGGTGGCAGATGCCCCCCCGAACTCCCCCTACCAGTTGCCTGTGTTCCTTTTAGTTAAATGTCCTTTTACCTAACCCTACCCACCCCAGTAAAAGAGACTTCTTTAGCAGACACATAAAGGGGAATGAGATGCAATGATTCTGAGCTAGGAGTGTAGAGAGAGCCAGAGGCTGAGTGCTTTTCTCCACAGAGGGATTCAGTAGAGCTAGAGTTACAGACTCTCTGTTCAGCAAAAGCCATTCTTTATCTGAATGTCAGCCTCCTGGGTACATAAGATACTTAAATCTCAACTTTAATGTATTTACATGAAACATATGTTATTCTTGAATAAAATGGTGCTTATTTTGTTGAGCTGGTGGGGAAAAGTAGTAGTAACTGATATATTCTGGTGTGTCCTGAGTGCGATGGAAGTCTTCACCAACTATCATTGTATTAACCAGCTTGTCTCTGCAACGCCGTCTTTCATTAAACATAAAGTTTTAATACACCACATTATTCAGGCTGAAAGACAACTCTTTTTACTATTCTTCCCAACTGTATCTTAAGGTAGCTCTGAGTACGTGCCACAACTCCTCCATTGTCTGGTGAGCCAAATTGTGTGAAACTCCTAATGTCTATTTAGTATAAATGATCTAAAATATCTTGG
The DNA here is from genome assembly GCF_052110815.1 of Crocodylus siamensis. NCBI lineage: Eukaryota > Metazoa > Chordata > Crocodylia > Crocodylidae > Crocodylus > Crocodylus siamensis. Next base: position 127,399,989 of record NC_143397.1, on the reverse strand, counting down.
TTCAGATGCACAGAAAACCTCACAACCATTGCTTACTGTAATCTAACCCCCCAGGGTGCAGTGCAAAGCAAGTTTGCAACTTTATTTATCCAAATAAAAACTTTCAGGAATTTTAAATTAGGGAATGTTCAGGTACTACATGGTCTGATCTCCTGTTTGAAAAGTTGCACATAATTTAAGAGAAAGTTAGTACCAATAATAGAGTATTAAGAATGCATCTGGGTGCCTGGGGCAGCTGGCGCACACACAGTGATTTGTGTGGCTGTGGCAGCAGCCAGTTTCTTGTGGGGGGGAGCTTATACTGCCTGTTCCCTCTGAAACTGGCACCTGGGGTGATTGCCCGTTTCTCCATTCTAGTTATGCCACTGCTTAAGAAGCCGAAGTCTTAAAAGGCCAGATTCCTGCAGGGGTGCATAGATCATACTAGCTATTCTAACTCTTCTTTCTGAGAATCATGTTGGCAGCAGAGACTGAAGCAGTCATGAGAGATTGGATGTCTTAAGTGCGAGTGCATAGAGCAGCATGGCATGAGCCAGGCTTCCCACTTGCACCCAGTCAAATTCTTTGTACTTACAGCTGAAACAGAATTCCTTAGCTGATATCTTAGAGAATAATAATAGAACTGGTGCTTTCCATCCATGGCTGTACAAAATGTGAATGACCAGCTTCAACACCATTTTCTAGATAGGTATGGTAAAGTGACTTGTCTAGAGTCTGCGCCCAAAGCCTTGGTCTCCATTGCCTCCATTTGCTCTCAGAGATGAGGGCTTTTTTCTGCTTGTATTCCCTCACCCCACATTATCTAACGTTGGCCTACATTGTGATGAAAAGCAGATTTGGGAGCCACTAATCAATTTGGGATAGGGATCTGGTTTAGACTTTAAATGGTTTAGGGGAGCCCTCACAAGAAGCCCTGTTTCCTACAATAAAAGGATGCATCTGAGCACCTCCCAGCACTGTTCTCCTGGCACCCCTGTAGGTGGAATAACTGTATAGACCTGGAACATGGTACCATTCACTCTCTCCCAGCATGTCCTTCACAGTAACTTAAAAGAGCCACTTGGGATTGGGGTACAAATGTGCAAGGTGGGAAGAGCTGAGGCATAAGGTAGGAAGGGCATCTGCCAACACATGCTGAACACTCCTACCGTTTCTATAGATTCTCAGATCAAGAGATCCACAAGAAATTATTCACCTCCAACTCATCCCAGACCACAGCCAAGATGTCTTCTTTCCTTTGGCTGATGACTGACCATGAGTAACTTGCCTAGGTACTCAGCCTCTGGCTCACAGTTGCTTACAGTGATGCTCACCCTATATACCTGTCAGGAATTCTTAATTGTCCTTGTATGTGGCAACCAGTGCTTTTGCAGGTGAGATGTAGATTTTTACTGTTGCAAGAGCAGCTGCTAGGAACAGTTAAGAGCTACTAGTCACGCTGTGTGTGCAATTGGGGATTTGCTGAGTTCCAGAGCCCAGCTTGGACAACTGTAAAGAGTGCATTGGATTGCAAGGTGGGGAAGGTGGTTAGCTGGATGTAAATAGAACAGGTTTTTGGAAACAGGACCAAGTCAGAGCTGCATAATGTGTATAGCTACATAATGTAAGGTTCTGCACTTCAAGAAGGATGGATTTGGATTGCATCAAGTTTTTTACGCATCTGATGTGTCAAAAGAGCACATCTGGCCTTAGGCCCATGTCAAAAGGCTTGTGCATAAGATGCTAGGTGGCATTTCTAAATAGAGAATTACATAGAATGGATTATGATGCTCATATATAAACTGAAGAAGATACTTTACCTTGAGTATTTAACTTTTGTCATCCTATTCTAAAGATTCCTCTTCCAGGTTTTTCTTATATGTATAGGCAGGCATGTAGATGGTAGAATGTGGAAGGATTCAGATTGTCCAGGTATCCTTAAGTCAATTTCTTTGGGCATTTACATTATGAGCCAGATTCTATTCTACCTCTTAGATGCATAAGTGGACTAAGCCTCTGAATTGTCAGATGTGCTCACTGTTTTAGGAGGCCCAATGTGAGGTACCTAAAGCCAGAATTTTCAGAGAATTTGATGTTTTTGTAGCCCTTTATACTGCCAATGCATAATATCTATTAACTTTATTTGCCATGGTAAACACTCAGCCCTTCAGCAAATCACATGCCATGTTGTTTAAATGACCACTCATAAAATAAAGATCACAACAAATGCCCACCTATGAAAAGTTTTGGGTTTTGTTTCCTGCCCAGCATCACACTGGAACTCAGTGGCAAAGAAAGGGATAGAATCCTGGTCTCCCACTTGACTAAACTAAAGGCCTTGTTACATGGTAATTTTAGGTGGCTTCTGGAGCTCTTAACCCCTGGATTGACTGTGTATTAACATCTTTAAGTAATTTAACGTTGTTATTTGGCTTAAGGTTACACCACTCCAGGGGAAGTTTATTTCTAGTCCACCTAATTTTGCTCCTGTTCCATTAAAGTGTGACTACCTTAATCCACAGCTATTCTGCACAGGTTGAAGTCCTCCAGCATCCCAGGATGCAGTAGGCCCCCCTAAGTCAAGGCAGTCAGGGACCCTGGGGCACAGTTGGGGTATGTATGGCACCTCTGCCCCATTGCTGCCATTGGCAGAGCCAATGTTGCAGCTCTGGAGTGCCTAGCAGCTGCGGTGCCTCCTGGACTGACTCACTGATCTGAATGCCCTGGAGGGACTCAGGCAGCAGTACCTGCAGGAGGTGGCAGGCTGGTGCTTACTCCTCCCACTGAGCTGTGGTTGAACCTATGCCCAGTCCTACACAGATGCCCCAGGCATGTTCCTGGACTGCTGCACCCTAGCAGAGCTAGTGAGCTCCAAGGCTGCAGCTTTGGCTCTGCCCAGCAGGAGCAGCAAACCTGTAAAGGTGGGTACAGGGACAGGACTTCCTGCCCCACTGGGCCTGGTGAATGGTGCAGCCTCCCTGCTTGCTCTGTGAAGCCCCAGCCCACATAGGCAGTGCTAAACTCTGTGCTCCATGCCCGGAGCTGCCCTGCTTTTATGTGGAGCACCTACCAACTGTGGCTGCTGCTGGTAGAGCCAGGTGGGAGGAGCTGACAGTTAGATCCTGCATAGCCTGGCAGAGCTTGGAGTCAGTGGAAAGCAGCTGCAGGCTGCTGTGTTGTAGCCATTGAGCTCCACTCTCCTCCAGCTACCTGGTGCCACCAGGGCATGTGTCTGGGTCTTGGGGGCCAATCTTATTTTTTCTCTGGAGTTCACCCTCCTCCCATTCCACCACTAGCTGGGCTTCTGGCCAGCTGGCCACCACTTGCGCTCCAAGAGACCTAATTTTTTTTGGAGCTTAGGTAGTGCTGGTCTGGCCAATAGGCTGGATAGGGGTAGCACAGTGGGGTGAGCTCTGGAGAAAAAAAAGATTGGGCCCCTTGGGGCTCAAGCAGCTACCTGGTCCAGTGGCAGTGGCTGCTGGGCACTCCAGAGCGGTTGTGCTTGCTCTGCCCGTTGGAAGCAGCGAACTGGTCCTGTTCTTAGCTCCTAGTCTTGGCCCTGCTCACCAAGCCTCTTGTGGCAAATCACAGCTGTGCAGGTGAAGGAAAATGAGAGATGGTTGGTTTTTTGCTTTACGGTGTGACTGCCCTATTAAGCTAAAAAAAACACTAAGCTGATTAACATTTGTTCATCTTACAGCGTGAGGTGTAACAAGGCCCTAAAATAGGGGTGGGCAATTATTTTGGGTGGAGGGCCATTTACTGAGTTTTGATGAGCTGTTGAGGGCTGCATGGGTAGCCCCACACCTTGACAGTTCCCCTGCCCCACCTCCCCCCCGTCACCATATTGGGACTGGAAGTTCTTCCCCCTGAATCCTGACTTTTACCACCAGAAGTCCCTCCCTTTGCCCCGGAAGTACTCCTTTTGGAAAGGAGGGTGCTACAAACTTGAAACCAGAAAAACCCCGAATCATAACCAAAGAAAAAGCCCCATCTACTATAACTTATTTTAATTTTATTTAAAAATATTTGTGTACTGATTTATGCAAAGTGTAGCTAGAGATAATTGCATAATAGCTCAAAATACAGTTCTACTGGATATTGTGTGAGAGCAATAAGGGCATGTATGTGGGGGTTGTGGCTGGGGAGTGGGTGTGTGTGGTGAGGTGGAAATGGTGGGTGGGTGTGGATGGGTGTGGGGGTTGTAGAAGGGTGTAGGGTTATGGTGGGTGGATGAGGGGGAGAAACAGACACACAGACATGTTGCACAAAGCGGTTCGTTTCTCTGGAGGCCCGCAAAAATCACAGACACACAAACATCAGCCAGTACAAAAGGATGTATTTGTTTGCAAACAAGGTCAGAGTGGGGCATTGATGCCCAAATCAGCTTCTGACAAATTAATTGTGTTTGTAAGCGGAATTTATCTTCTCTCTCCTGAGCACATGTGCAGACACTGGAACTCTTACAGCTACTTCCGTTTCATACAAGCATACATGTAGTTACATCATTACATACATTGCATGTATAGTATAATTAGCTACTTAAGTATGCAGGGCGGAGAGGTAAATATGCATCAGCTTATTAAGCATGCTCAAAAACTACAACAGTTCACCAAAAGTTCACACTTCAAGGCCATAGATAATTGAATTTTAGCTCCTGCAATCAGCATGAGAAAGACTGAGGCGGGACTGGGGGAGAAAGGAGTCTTTGGCAGTATTTCTTTCTTATCAGGTGCAAGATGCAAGCTGCGCATTTCTAACAATATTCCATTTCTAACAATATTCCTCCCTCAAGATGCTTTCTGCTCCCCATTTTTATTTAGACAGATTAAGATAATTACGAGGAATTTTTCTGAGTACCATGACTTTTGCTACAGTCTGCCCTTTGAGGGGAACTGTTGCAACTTGCATTCCTTCAACTGTGGTGGTTATCAATCTTATGAAACAGGGAGTAAGGCAAGGAATAAAAATCAGTCCAGTCAGAGCACACAGAAATACAAGCCCTACTTTTTTCCACCAAGCTCCTCCAAACAGATTAGACCACCAGTCTTCACCCCATGTGTTTTTCCACGTTTGTATTGGTACATGAGCTATTTTCCTAATCTCTTTGGCAATCTCAAAGACTGCTTTCCTGTTATCATCTATTTGGAGGCAACAATTAGAAAGGTTGAACTTTCCACAGAGTCCGCCATCCTCTGCGAGTAAATAGTCTAAGGCCATTTGATTTTGGTATATGGCTTCTCTCATCTGAGAACTCTGTCTGGCCAGTAACTCGAGAGCAGTGGCAGTTTGGTTAGTAATTATTTCTAAGATTGCCTGCAACCTGATAATTCTATTTAACATGTATATTGGTGTCCGGTATCCCCAACTCCCATCATCAGCCCATGTAGCCGGTCCATAATACTCAATAATCCTTTGAGGGGGCCATTCATCCTCCTTCCACTTTTGGGAGCCACCCTGTGTCAAACTTACATCAATACTTCTCTTCGTCCTTTTCCAATCATCATACAAAGAGATTCCTAACTTATTTCCAACCTCGGACGGTAGTAAAAAGAAAGCTGGTACAATCACCCCAATGTAGCAGGTTCCTACCCACCCTCGTGGTAGTATTGTATAGGCCCGTCGTCCGCAAATCCAATAATGTCCTTTTAAGGCCCTGTTCTCCCTTCCAAGGCCAGGGGGTCATGGTTCCACCAGTAAAGAGGGGGGTAGTATTTGTTGTCCCTATGCCCTAAAGGGCCGGTGTAATGGTCACTCGGTTTAAACCGACATCTCCATGCGCCATCTTTATCCCTATACTCGCACTCGGTTACCTCATTTGTGTCATTTGAGGTACTCCAAAATTTATTAAACCACGCTATCGTGCCATTCAGGTGCACCCATTGCCAATTACAGAAGTAAGGTATGAATCGCTCACTTCGGGTCTCATTATATGCCTGATATTTTGTAATGTTAGGATCGAAATGTGATATTCTTGCCCTTTTGGAAGCAGGTGTCCTCATCATGTGGGGATGATTGTGGAGTGGATGGTTTACATTTCATCCATGTGGAGTTTGGAAGTTTGATAGCAGTAGAATTCCATTGACCCACATACCTGTTGCAATTAAGGGCATAACAGGTAGTGCATGTTCGGACCCATTTCAATGTCCATGTACAATGGCTATGTCCCAAACTCCTCCCTGTGCCATTATTACTGATGCAATACTCTCCTAATGTCACTTGGGAAAGATCCCAGCTGCAGTTCTCATCCCATTCTTGACTAGTACTGTTAACATCCGCCTTACTACTCACTAGCCACTTTGGAGCCAAAGGAAAAGCCCTCCAAGGCCACCGGCCTCCGGCCTCTTGGAGTCCCCGACAGGCCCAGCAGTTGGTGAGATTGAAGGTACCTGCAATTCTGCAACTTACAAATTGCAAATTGTATTCTGCAAATTGTATTCTGCAATTTGTCAACATACAAATTTGCTTCTGGGGGAGCAATTGGGGGAAACGGGGATATAGGGTGGCAGCTAGGGTTGCTCAATCCTGCCTCTTTTACTACATAGATAACAACAAGACATATTAAGACTCCCGCCATATCCTCCCTCTCTTGAGATCAAATACAGCCTAAACTTTTTCTTTGTTACTTCCTTATTTGATTTTCTGGACTCTGATTAAGCTGTCTCAGGCGCACTTGGAGATCACCAGTAGGTTCACAGCTCCACCTGCTGGCTTCTTGTTCCGAGGACGGCTCAGCTTCCAGAGTGAGCTCGTCCTGGGAGCTGATGTCCTCTGACGCTCGTGGATGTCGTTTCACATGGGTATGGTGTATCCAACGGTCATGGCCAGCAATCTTTACAGCGGTGTGGGTTGTTAGAAGTACCTGGAAAGGGCCACTCCACCTCTCAGTCAAAGGTTCCTTTTTCTACCGCTGCACCAAGACCCAGTCTCCCGGGCGGAAGTCATGTACCGGGATGTCTAAAGGCAGACTTTGAAAGGAGGCTGCATATCTGTGAAGAGAAGACAAGACAGACTGCAAAGCAATAACATACATGTGAAGCTCGCTATTACCTAATTCAAAAGTTACATTTTCTCGCATCCCAGGGGGTAAGACTCGAGGAGGCTTGCCAAACATAATTTCATATGGGGTTAATTTAATGCCCCGTCGGGGAGTGTTTCGAATGCAAGTAAGAGCTAGTGGCAATGCTTGAGGCCACTTAAGGCGTGTTTCAATACAGATTTTGGTGAGCAGAGTCTTTAAAGTCCTATTCATGCGTTCCACTTGTCCTGAACTCTGTGGTCTCCATGGTGTGTGTAGTTTCCAAGTAATCTTGAGAGTTTGCGCGACCTCTTGAACTACTTTTCCCACAAAGTGTTGTCCTTGATCCGACTCGATGGATTCGGGCAGAGAATACTGGGGAATGATTTCCTGCAACAGATACTTCACTACTGTAGCCACAGTGGCACTGCTGATGGGCCATGCCTCGACCCAACCAGAGAGCTGGTCTACCATGACAAGTAAAAACTTATGATGTGCAGACCGTGGGAGCTCGGCAAAATCAATCTGCCATGCTTGTCCAGGGTACACTGCCCAGGGTCTACCTCCCATTGGCACAGGAGGTTTCATTCGAGGGTTTACTTTCTGACATGTAATGCACCTGGTAGCAATGCGCTGAGCTTCTACATATAGCCCTGGGGCTACTGCTTGGCGGATCATTAGATCACCCATAGCCAAGCCTCCCATGTGGGTACTTGCATGGAGCTGATGCAGCACCTCCCGAAGCAATGGCCTAGGTATCATGACTTTCCCTCCTGGTACTATCTACCACCCATGGGAGTTCTTTTCTGTGCAAGCCTCCTGTGCAAATTTATCTTCTTCAGGGGAATACTGCGGGACTAGATCCCGGACGTATGGCCATATGGCATGGGACAAGGCCTGCCTGGATACTTCCTCTGCCTCTCCTCCAATAAATGCAGCTTCCTTTGCTGCCGCATCAGCCCTTGCGTTTCCAAGCTTATGCTTTTCCTCAGCAGCCTTCCCATGGGCCCGCACATGAATTACTGCTACCTCTTTAGGCTGGTGGAGTGCATCTAGCAGCTTGATAATCTGAGGGCCGTTAGCAATTCTATTCCCAGAAGCCGTAATGAAACCCCTTTCTTTCCACAATAGTCCGTGCGCATGAACCGTAGAAAAAGCATAGCAAGAATCAGTATATACATTAACCCGCCGGCCTGTCCCCAACTGTAATGCTCGGGTAAGCGCAGTGAGTTCTGCGGCCTGTGCTGACCATGAGCTCGGCAATGATTACCTCCATACTACCTTATCCAAGGTTACCACTGCACATCCTGTTCGTCTTTTTCCATCGATGACAGAGCTGGAACCGTCTACGAAGTATTCAGCATCTGGGTTTTCAATTGGGTCCTCAGCAAGATCAGGTTGCACCTGTGTGGTTTGATTCAGGACCTCAAGGCAGTCATGCATTGGTCTCCCTGGTTCCAGCAGCAAGGTTGCAGGGTTCAAGGCTGTAGTGTGTTTGAAAGTAAGTCCTGGATTAGAGAGCAAAAATATCTTATACCGTGATTGTCTGGAAGGGTTGAGAAACTTTCCTCCCTCAGTCCCTAGAATCTGAGGAACTCCATGTGGGGTGTGTATTTCCATGTCCGCACCCATGACTATCTTCTGGGCTTCTTCGACAACCACTGCTGTGGCTGCCACAGCCCGAAGACAGGCTGGCCACCCGAGCGCAACTGGATCTAGAACCTTTGAGTAATATCCCATGGGTCTCCAAGTTGGGCCTGATGGCTGCGTCAGCACCCCGATGCAACCCCTCGATTCTCATGAACATACAGTTGATATGGCTTATTATTATTTGGGATGGCCAGGGCAGGGGGCTGTGTTAATGCTGCTTTAAGCAAATCAAAGGCATGCTGCATTTCTTTAGTCCATTTCCATTCAGTGAGACTCTCCTTAGTCAGGGAGTCATACAGTGGTCTAGCCTTTCCACCATAATCTGGTATCCATAGTCGACAGAACCCAGTTAGCCCTAGGAATGCCCGCAGCTCCTTGGGTGACTTAGGTGAGGTTAGACCTTGGATTGCCTGTATGCGATCCGCACTCAGGACTCTAACTCCTCTTGAGAGCTTATATCCCAAAAATGTAACTTGAGGCTGACATATTTGGGCTTTCTCTCTAGAGACTTTATATCCTTTTCCCCCTAGGGTGTTTAGGAGTGATCTGGTGGCTTCCTCGCAGAGTTGCAAATTTGGGCTTGCAACTAGCAGGTCATCCACATACTGGAGGAGAGTCACTGCGGGGTGTGATCCCTTCCACTCCTCCAAGTCCTTCTGAAGGGCAAGTCTGAAAATATGGGGGGCTGCCATGAATCCTTGTGGGAGAACTGTCCACATGAGCTGGGCTTTATGGAAAGTATCTGGGTCCTCCCATTCAAAAGCAAACAATTTTTGACTCTCTCGGTGAAGGGGAATGGAGAAGAAAGCATCTTTCAAATCTAGCACTGAAAATATTTCAGCTTCCCCCGGTACTTGTGTCAAAATCGTGTGTGGGTTCGGGGGTGGTCTGAAAGGACCTTCTTATTTACTGCTCGCAGGTCTTGGACCAGTCTGTATGAGACCCCATCTGCCTTCGGCACTCCAAGAATGGGGGGATTATATGGTGAGGACCCTTCCACTAACCATCTGTACTACTTGTATTTCTCTATTAATGGCTTGAGTCCAACTCTGGCCGCTCGGCTGAGTGGATACTGCTTTACCCGAACGGGCCCCTCCCCATCCTTGAGTATGATCCTTACTGGGGAGACCAACTTAGCTCGCACAGGGGTTCCATCAGCCCATACCGAAGGGTCTACTCCAGTCATGTGATCTTCAGAACTTACTACAGGGCGTCAGTCCTCCAGGAGAGCCATCTGATAGTTCGAGCTCTGCTTGACAGGTAACTGGACCACCATCTAGTCGTCTCTGAAAAATATCTCAGCTTGCAGTTTTGTGAGTAGGTCCCGCCCAAGAAGTGCAACCGGGCAACTTGGAGAATATACAAAGGCGTGCTTAAGCAAATGGTCCCCCACTTTGGTGAGGAGTGGCTTACAAACGGGGAGTCGGGATTGCGTTCCCTCAATCCCTTCCACAAGAACATGCTGCTCACTAGCTCTTGCACAGGGTTTTTTTTCCTGGAATCATTGAAAATGTAGCCCCAGTATCCACCAAGGCTTCAAAGTTTTTGCCACCAACCCTAATGGTTACCATGGGATCTTCTCGGGCTCCAACCCGAAGGGTAGTGGTCTTAGATCCCCGTTCCCTTCATTCTGTGTCCTCACCCTTTTCCTCTGCCCACATGAGGTGACCTCTTGGTTCACCCTCTCTCTTCTCCTTCAACTTTGGGCATTCCCTCTTCCAGTGTCCTTTCTCCCTGCAGTAAGCACAAATGTCTGCTCCCACTCTTTCTCCTTTCCCTTTCTGTATCCCAGCCTTTACAGGGTTACCTCCAGTTATAGCAGCTGCCAGCGCTGCCATCTGTCGCTGAGCCTTTTTATCTTCCTTGCGCTCCTGTGCCTGCTCGCGATTCCCATACACCTTGTATGCAATTTCCACCAGCTCTGAAATCGGTTTCCCAGGACCTCCCTCAGTTTTCTGTAGCTTCTTACGAATATCAGCAGTGGATTGACCAATAAACATAAGATTTACCATGCGTTGATTATCTGGGGCTTCTGGATCTAGGTCCGAAAACCTGCGGAACGCCTCGTACAGCCTCCCGAGGAAAGCTGAGGGATCCTCTTCTTTTCCCTGTCTCACTTCATACAATTTAGACAGATTAGTAACCCGAGGCACTGCCTTCCCCATTGCTTCCACTATAATCCCCAGATACCGTGCACTCAGCTCTCTTCCTTCTGCGGTATGATTATCCCATCTCAGTTCCTCAACAGGGCAGGTATCACGCAAGGTACAACCAGCAGCTCCCTCCGCTTCTACCCTGGCTGCTGCAATGCGCTCTGCTATCCCCAACACTAATCTCCTCTCCTCCGGGGTCAGGAGGGTTTGGAGCATCATCTGGACATCAGCCCAAGTGGGTCGATGGGTTTGCCCAATGGATCGAAACAAGTCCCTCATCTTTTCAGGGTCTTCACAAAAAGAGGGGCTTTGATTCTTCCAGTTAAATAAATCTGAAGTACTAAATGGGGTGTAGACAAAAGTTGCATTGCCCCCCTCTCCAATAACCTCTCGCATCGGGCAGTTCAGCACCGGCCGTGATTCTACAGTCTTGCGCAAATAATAGCCCTTATTCCCTGATTCAGACGGGGCACTTGGCTGAGGCACACGCTCTAAATCATTAGGTATGCTTTGGTACGCCGGTGGTGGTTTCCCTGAGGGAGAGAGTGGTGGTGCAGAGGGACTGGATCCTGAGGAGGTGTCTGATTCATCCTCGCTACTTGTTAGGGTGACAGGAGAATGAGCCTGGTACTAGGCTAATTCAGGATCCTTCCCCCCTTCATCAGACTCAGGGAGTACAGGCGGTCCTCCTCGAGTCTTTCCTTTAACAACCATCACATGAGACTTTACTAAGCATTTCTTAATCCAAGGTGGCTGATTTTGAACCACTCCCAACCAACAATCTATATAAGGAAATTGATCCCAATGTCCATCCTGCATAACTATTTCATGGATAGCTATCACTTCTTTTACTACAAAGGATCCTTTCGGGGTCCAGTGGACCCCGAATGTTGGCCACTCGAGTTGACAAAACTTAATTAAATCATCTTTTTTCATCTTCACCCCATAATCTGCCTGCTTTGCAAATTTGCTAAAGTTCCGTAAAACACAACCCAAAGGAGTACCTGAGTTTTCTACACGGGAGCTACCCGCACCCACATTAATGCCCACAAAAGTGCGCGCAACGCACACCAAATACCAAAAGATCCTGGTCACCGACCGTTCGCAAAAGTACGTCTTACGCACACCAAATACCGGGCCAAAAATCCCCCGGTACAAAACCAAATCGAACAAATCTTTGCCCCCGGATCCAGAAACCAAATTGGGCAAGGGAATTCGTATACTCACTCAGGTATCCTAGAGATCTCGATCAGAATGCCGGAATGTGTGTCTGGCGTCCTCAGAAACCAAAAATTTTGCACAGGTAGCCTTTAATCTCCCGGGTACCCCGACTCACGTATCAAGCCCCCTGGGTGAGCCCAAAAAGGCGGCTTGGTGCACACTCCCCGTGGCGGCAGGGACGATCTTGTCACTGGGTCTCGAGGTGATCCAAAGAACTCCTGGCTGGCTCGCCAGATTGTTGCACAAAGCGGTTCGTTTCTCTGGAGGCCCGCATAAATCACAGACACACAAACATCAGCCGGTACAAAAGGATGTTATCTTCTCTCTCCTGAGCACGTGTGCAGACACCGGAACTCTTACAGCTACTTCTGTTTCATACAAGCATACATGTAGTTACATCATTACATACATCGCATGTATAGTATAATTAGCTACTTAAGTATGCAGGGCGGAGAGGTAAATATGCATCAGCTTATTAAGCATGCTCAAAAACTACAACAGTTCACCAAAAGTTCACACTTCAAGGCCATAGATAATTGAATTTTAGCTCCTGCAATCAGCATGAGAAAGACTGAGGCGGGTGAGGGGGGAGAGAGTGTAATCAGCATGAGAAAGACTGAGGCGGGACTGGGGGGAGAAAGGAGTCTTTGGCAGTATTTCTTTCTTATCAGGTGCAAGATGCAAGCTGCGCATTTCTAACAATATTCCATTTCTAACAGACAGACAGAAAGACAGATGGGGCCGGGTCACTAGCTTCTTCACGTGCCGCTTTCGCTGACTGCATATGGCCCTCATGCAATGCAGCCAGGCAGATCCCGTGCCCAGGCTCCATGCTCCTGCTAACCCATCCTGGGTCCTCATTGGCCCCAAGGTACCAACACGGGCTCCACAGTCCCGCCTACTACCACCACTCTCCTGCCATTTCCCTTCTTTCCCACCTGCATATTGACCTACCACTGCTGCTACTGCTTCCCAGCCACCATCGCCACCGCTCCCCACACTGCTGCTGTTCTCTGTGGCCTCCCTGTCACTTTCCACAGCCACTCCCCCACTGCTTCCCATGCCCCCACCACTTTCTGAGGCCCCCCTGCCACTCCCTGTGCTGCTGCTGCTTCCTGCAGCCCCCCTCCCCCACTCCGTCCACCACTACTGCTCCCCTCCACTCCCCCACCCACCACTTCCCTCTGTGGCTCCAGCCCAGCCCAGCAAGCACCATGTTGTTCTTGGCTTCTGGGTGGATTGCAGTGGTTTCCCCCGCTCCCTCTGTCTGATCTTATCTAATTTTCCACTTGGATGGAGGGAGGGTGGTCACCAGGTCAGAAACTGCAGAGGCTGGGGCTGGGGTGGAGGCAGGCAGGCCTTGCTGCATAGCTGCTGGTTCTTCTGCCACCTCTCCCTGGGTCCTTCTGCTGCAGGTGCCTGTCATCTTTGACAGGCATCCAGCGACAGATAAAAATTATTTTTCTAAATTTTTTAGGGGCCCCATGGGCCAGATAGAATGTCCTGGCAGGCCGCATCTGGCCCACGGGATGCATTTTGCCCACTCATCCCCTAGAAGATCCTCTGTTCTCTTCCTGTATGCCCTGCTAGCAACACCTCTTCCTGCGTCTGCAGCAGTGCAAATTGGTTTATGAATAACCATGCCTTTCCCAACACTGTCCCTGATACTTTCTGTGAACACTCGCCATCCTGTACACCAGTTTTGTGGAAAAGATTATATGTGTTCATGTAAAGATTGTACTGCAGCATATATGTGCAAAGGGGATGAATTAAGATTGCACAGACAAACTTAATTCCTATATTATCTAACCTTTGATGCTTGTGTCACCTTTCTTGTTCTTTTTATGTATTAATTTTATATAACTTTCTTACAAGGAAGACCTAAGGAAACGGAACTATTTGCTGGATGGCGGGGAGAGACAAACACACAGACAGACAGAAAGACAAAGGCCTCCTCTCTGGCCCCGGCCTCTGTGGTTTCTGGCCTGGTGACCCTTTGGCTGTTCCCCACCCTCCCTCCGTCCAGGTGGAAAATTAGATAAGATCGTATCCATCTAATGGATTCATCTAATGTCTCTATGGCTCATCAGCTGGGTCAGAACTTTTATAACTGTCCACTGCTATGTGAGCAACTATGCCATAGGCGGTTATTCTCCTGTATAGAGCCTGGTCATAGTAGAGTGGGACTGAGGTGATGTTTATCACTGGGTTTCCCAGCTATATGCTAGATGGAAGAGGCAAGTTGAATCTAGGGAGTTCTGTGTGCAGTGCCCAGTTTTGTGGAAAGTAGTGTGTTCTAATAATTAAATACTTGCCCCCCAACCCCCTGTTTGATGCTTTCTGCAACCTCTGCCTATTATGCATCCCCAGAGTCTGCCTGTGACTGTCTGTGTAGCATGAACCGAACTAATGTAGCTGATGGTAACATAGAGTGTAATAATAGTGAAATATAACCGTATTAGTCTTGTCCTATAAGCAACTTGAAAATTCCATTTTGTATCCTTCTGTTTGACATAAGTGAATAAACTCAGCATAGCCTTTATGTATGAGTGTGTGTAAGAGGGTGAATGGTGAGAGAAAGGCATAGAGAGGGGAGAAGATTTAATAGTTTACGTAAGCAACAAGGTGCCAAATGTAAGTTACCAGTCAGTAAACTAATTAATGAATGGCTAAAGAATCCCTTTTAGGCCTAGGACACAAAGAAGATAATGAGGAGAAGAAACACACCCATCCTGCCAGACAGGCAGCAAAAACACTCCAAGGCTAAGATAAGCTGAAGACAAAAGAACAACCGCAAAAACAGAAGCTGGGTATACAAAAACCCCAAAGCACTGAAACAAAGGATGCCTATCCCTATAAAAGAACATTTTGAAAATGCCAAGTTGGGTGAGTCTCTTTCTCTACTGCTGTTTCATCAGAGCACAGATGCATCTGTTCACCCCGCTCCAAGTGTTATCTTCAAATCTGTTATCTTCAAATCATCATCATCTACTCAATAAGCCCAGGCTGATATTGAGCAACTATTGCTAGCAACTATATCTGGTGTATGTGTGGATGAAATGGTTGTTTTGTGTATGTGTAAGCCTGTGTGTAATGATGCGTATGATCATTTGTGTATGTTTGTATGAATGGTGTGCCCGAACCTCTATGTCTAACTCATGTGAACAATAAACACAGCACCTTGGCTTATTCACCTTTATAAAGTCTCTCTCATGATTTGAGCAATTGGCAATTTGAGTAACAACTACACCTTGCAGCCTGCCTCTTCCTTATACCCACCACTAGTTTCTGTTCTTCTGTCCCATTTCACAGCTTGTTTCTGCTCTGTCCATCCTATTTCTCTTGCCCTCCATTACTGTCTCCTTTTTGGCTCCTCCCTTTTCTGCATTAGTTAAGTGCCATCAGGAAGAGTATTCAGAGCACAGAACATCAACCTGCTCTCAATTGCTTTGGGCAGTGCTAGAGTCATGTTGGCATAAGGGAAGCAGCATGGAGTAGTGGCTACAGTGTTGGCCTGTAACTTAGAAGACTTGTTTTTTTACAAAGTGCAATGGGATATTTCAGGGAATTCAGACACCAAATCCTGATTTGCAGTTGCTTAACACGTGTGGTCTGAAATGAGACGGGTTTTGAAAAGGGCAACATAAGGCAATGCTGCAGCACTTAGGAGAAACCCTCCAGCCAAACTTTTAATTCTTTGTTTCAAAGGGAAGAGGCACTCCAGCTTCTTGGAGAAATTGTTGTAAGAATTATGGAACCTGAGGAAAAATGCATTTCCCTTAGATTCAGGGGAAATGGCTGCATGATTTTTTCTGATGTGTTCCAAAAAAAAATCATTGAAAGGCAGGCACCCTCCATAGAAAATTTCAGTATGAATGGTTACAGATATGACCAAAAAAAGTATTTGAGAACAGGGTCATGTAATAGAAAGTGTTAGATTATATTAGCTCTAAGCATTATCTGCAGACTAAGTGTCACCTATAATGTAGAACAACTAGAGAAGAAAAGTGGAAGCAAAATGCACTGGTAGTGCACTCCCTTCACTGAGAAATGGAAAAAGAAAAGGATTATTTAATGTGTGAAAGAAAATAATGATTGTATAAGTGTACTTGGCTCTTACTCCTACTTATTCTTTCCTATAATTCAAGAACAAGAGGGAGCTAGGTGGAAGTGAAATCGCTTAGTCAGGCTTTGAAAAAAAAAAGAAGTAAATATGAATTAAAAATGTATTTTTATTACGTTAGCTAGGTTACAAGGGCTATCAATCCTCCTCCTTCATGGTATAAATTGATGTCAGCTGGGGTTAGGAAGAAATTTTCACTAATGATATAGTATTGAACAAGCAGGAGTCATATGCTTCCTATGGAATATCTCTGAATTGGTCAGTACAGAAAACAAACTGTCATAGTCAATATTGATAGGAATGATAGAGTTGGCTATTTTTACTGGTAAATCTGTGCTATTGCTGACAAAAAGTAACAGTGCAAAAATACTGTGAAGCTTTCCATTTCTGGACTAGTTAGAAAAATGTGCAGTTTGTTTAAAAAGATGGTGCTGGCCTTCTTCCTGAAGCATAGGGTTACGTGACATGTTACTGATGCCGAATGAATTAGTTCTGCCCCATGTGGTATTTAGATTAGATTATTTTTTACCAGAAAAAAGTGGTTCAGGAAGACACAAAATGGTCATGCTATGGAAATTTTATGCCAACAATGATCAATCCACACACATACCTTAGACAAGATTGCTAATAATATCAGGCATATTGTTAAAACAGGCTTATCTTGGCCAGAAGGTGCAAATCTACCCTGCCTTATAGTCTATATATGGGCATCTAGAAAGCTAGCTCCCTTTCCTGACAGTTGATATTTGAGAATGTCCTCAGGCCTCATGCCTCCAACTTCAAGTGAAGTTAACAGGCCTTCAAGGGCTTAGCATTGCTGGAAATCTAGCCTAAGGCATCTCAAGCCGGGCATCTTTAAACTGAGCCATCTCATGAATTTCTTCTTTGAAGGTATCTATCCTAACCTCTGCATTTTCTGTTTCTGTAGAAAAGAAATACTCTATAAACCAGCTTCATGCAAAACTTAGATGGACATCCTGGTAAGTGGTGAGCACCCTGCTGCTTTTGTTTTGTCCCTCAAAATGTTATCAGAATCAAACTGTTCTATCAGATTCTTAGGGCAAAACCCTGAAGCATGTACTCTTGAATTTCTGATTGGTTAGTGAGTATTTAGATGTCAGTCCATCAGAAGCCATTGGGTACTACTATGCTGGTTGTTAGCTGAATTAATAAAGGCTAAATCCAAACCTACACTCATATTAAGCCTTTTAGCTACAAAAGCCCCTAGTGCTGAGAGATAGAAAAGATGTCCCCCTCCATCCACACCTCTTTAGTCAGCTGTGGCCCATGTCAAATATGTCAATTTGAGGTGAAGGCTTGTATGAATCACAGACAGCGACTAATCTGTGTTATTATGCTCTATTACTTCAACTACCACTGCGATCACAGATCTATTCATGCTCCTCACAAAATTGCTACATATTTCCTATGACATTTAACAAGGGTTATTACTGCTGTCTTGTAACTGCCTTTAAAAGCTGTATTGGATATTTCCAAACACCACAATGACAATACGTCCATCATACTTGCAGGACATTTTGAATGACTGCATTGGCCTTGGTCTTATGTGGCCTTTGATTGTTTCAAGTTTGTCTAAAGAAGGGCTATCTTTTATCCTTGCTCATCTTTGTAAAGAGGATGTTCAAAGGGAAGGTACTTATATGCAATATGAAATTATATTGCTAGATGTCCAACAACTTTGAACAGATGGTAGCAAATACACACACACACACACACACACACACACGTATATATATGGATGAACCATAATTGATATAAAGATTAGATTCATAAACTCAGAGCCAAAACAACAGGTGACTGGTTTGTGACTTTCAGTTGCCCATGGATGAAGCCAATTTAAAGGAGTGATTTTGTGCATTTAATGGAGACATCAGAAACTCCAGTGAGACCAGCATTTTAAATAGGCCATAAATTTGCCCCACCCCCTCTCTGAGTGTCACTCCAATCCCCTTCCCCGTCCAGTCTACTGTTTTCTGCTCCCTGCCTAACCTGCTGCTCTGCTTTCTGCTCCCTGACTTATCTGCAGCTGTGCTGCTTGTTGCTCCCCATTCTGCTACATGCTATATAGTCCATACTGTTTTTGGTATGTGCGACACAATTTGGCTGCCCTTGAAATGCTCCATGTTGGATGTTCTATAGATTAGGAGAATTTTCCGAAGTGAAGGAAGTGCAGTCCTACGCGTTAGTTATCCAAACTCTCTGGAAGCCCTAATGTAGGGTAAAGGATTTGACCTCAGAGATCTTCAAAAGAAAGGGATCTTTCCTTAGACCACTGGTTCTCAACCAGGCTAATCTGGCACTCAAAGATGATGTGAGAAGCTGCCATGGCTCCCAAGAGGCTCTAGGGTGAAATGTTACCACCGTTGCAGGGGGAAACTCTGTTTTTAGGAGGCACATTGGAGATGGACTGAGCAGGAGCTGCCATAGAAAGACTCGCTGTCTGCATTACATTACGCAGGCAGGTGCACCACTTGTGTTGCAGCTCTTCTTTGTTTAGCTCCAGTGTGCCTCCTAGAGAGGCACATGGGGCAGTTCAACTTAATGGAAGCAGTATCTATCTCCAAACAGTCTCTACAGCGGTGTAGGGACACAGCCAGGTGCCTGGGGCAAAGCAGAAATGGTGACATCTGGTTGCTGCCACAATCACAAATTTGTGGCTGACAGCAGTAGCCACTACCCCCCAAGTCAGTGCCCTTGGTTGTTGCCTCTGATTTTAAAGGTGCTATGATGTATGCCTTTGTGTGGAGAACAGGGCAAGTAAGGTTTGGCTTAGGGAATTGCTTGAAACTGTATAGGGCCTGATGCAGTGGTTCTTAAGTAGGGTGCCACAAAACTGAAAAAAGTTATGAAGAGGTGCCCTGACTCAAAAAAGATGAGAACCATTGCATTACACTGTGGCCTGTCTGCACATGCTATTACTGTGAGTGAATAAACTGAGGAGCTTATTGCTCCAGTGTTAATTGCTCCTGGGCCCACTGTTTGAATGTGCACCTGGGAGCAAATAACTCCAGAGCAATAAACTCTGCAGTTGATTCATGTGAGCCAGGTCATAGCAGCCCCAGCTGACAGGGGGCTCAAGGGTCCTGGGGGGCCTCGGGCTGCTCTCCCCAGCTCAGTGTGCTATGGAGGGGCTGGCTGGGGCACAAGGGAGCTTCACTGCAGGGTTATTCTGCAGGCAGCCCCCGCACTGAAGCACCCTCATGCCCCAGCCAGCCCCATCAGTCTGTACACATGAGCTGCTGCAGAGTTTTTTTACTCTGCAGCAGGATAGAACTTGTACCTTTATAAGCACTTGCATTCTTTTTTCTTCTCCGTGTTTGGCAATTTTTGTTTTACATGTTACATGCTTTTTTCTTTTTCCCAATTTAAAGCTTGAAATCCTCCCCCTCCTCTTGCATGTCTGCTGTGATCAAACATCCCACCTACTTCTTTTGTATCTGTTATGATCAAGCATCTTTATTGTCTTTTCTATTTTACTTTTAATGCCTTGGAACTGTCCTTACCTACTAGTCAACTGCTGCCTCTTTATCTACATCTATTCCCCTATACTACTTTTAAAGACTTTCAGCAACGAACCAAATCCATTTGTAATATTTTTATAAATACTTCAGTTTAACAAGAAGTGTACATATCATTGCATGTGCAGGACTTGTGTGATTAAACTCATATTAACTTCCCATATCTTGTCTTCTTATTTTTTAAGAGGTTATGTGTTTTGGGTCTTACTATTAGTTGTATTAGAACAGCATGTAGAGGTCTCCTACTGAAAGGAGTTTGTCACTTTTCTAAGCATTATACAAACCCATAATAAAACACAAAAGATCAGGGGAAATTTAAATATTTAGTTCCATTTTGCAGGATCTTTTTAGGTTGGAAGTACAATGTTTGTAGCAGAAACTATATTTTACATAGAAAGCATTGTGATTTCTCATGGAAATATTTAGGCCAGGATTTGTCGAAAGCATGCAGCAAGATCTTAACACTACTTCCAATTATATCAGTAGCAAAATTTCCATTCATTGCAGTAAGAGTAGTGTACAGCACAGAATACTTTTGAAAAATCCCATGCATAACTAAAATGCAAGTATTGTGAGGCATAAGACACTTTCACTTATAACCAGGGATCCGGGTTTTCCATTTCCCACAGAAAACCAGAGTAAAATATGGATTTCCCCCTTTACCGGACGAAAATGTGGATTTCTCATTTCAGCAGAGAAACCCAAGGATTTTGCAGTTTTGCAAAGAGCCAGGTGCACGCATTTGCACATGGCTGTCATGCAGCCTGAAGAGCAGCTCCCACAGGTAAGTGGCAGGGAAGGAGGTGGAGTGGGGGGTTGAGGCCCCCATAGGCAGGGAGTTGGGCAGGGCTGGGGCTGCTGTCCAGCTGGGCAGTGCATGGGGCTTGGGGCCTGGAGCCACAATACATGGCCACAAGGCCCCAGTGGGGAGTGGGACAGGGCTGCAGGTGGCTCATCCAGGGGGTGAGGGGTGGGGCCGGCTCCCTGCCACTGTATGCGCTCCTGGGGGGCAGAGGGGACCCATGCCCCCAGATCTGTGTATGGGGTGGGTACAGCCTGCCTGCTGGAGGCTCAGGCCCCTGCCCTGCTGCCCTTCACAGCTTGTGGGTGTGACCTAGCACTGCAGGGCACAGCAGGGCCACTCAGGAAATCTGCTTCCCATTGTAAGCTCTGTGCTGCTCTGGTGATATGTCCCCTGCATGCAGCAGGGGCAGTGGCCCAGGGTTGTGCCTCTCACTGCTGCTGCACACACAGGGGATGCATAGCCAGGGCAGTGTGGAGCTTGCAGTGGAAAGCAGCGTTCTTGTGCAGCCTCGCTCTGCCCTGCAGTGCTGGGTCACACCCAGTGGCTGCAAAGGGCAGCAGGGTGGAAGCCTGAGCCTACAGTGGGCAGCCCATGCCCACCCCCACCCTGTGCACAGATCTGGGGAGCATGGGCCCCCTCTGCTCCCCTCCCCACCCCCCAGTGCATGTAGCAGTGAGGAACCAGCCCCACCCCACCTGCAAGCAGACAGCACAGGGGGAGGGGGAGCCAGGCTTTATGCTCTGCTCTGCTGCAGTAGCTACTACCTGCTGCTGGGGACGGGGCTGTGGACCTGGGTCCCTGGCCCCATAGCCCTAGCAGCTGGGGGCCTCTCTGGCAAGGCTGGGGCGGCAGAGGCTGTGGGTGAGGAACAGGGGGCACCACCAGGTCTGGGGAGGCTTTGGGGAGGGTGGACTGAGGGGCATGAGCAGGGCCAGGGGGTTGTGGGAAGGATAATGAAGGGCACCACCAGAGCCTGGATGGGGTGGGGGCTGTGGAGGAGACTTTTATTTTAATTGTGGATTGGAGAGGGGGTGTTATCAGAGAATTTGCTATTTTTTATCAGGGAACACCAGGATCCATGGTTATAACTTGGCCTACTAAAAGAGGTAAAAAATCCTTGCTAGACATGCTGGTAATAAACAGGAAATATTTATTAACAAAGCATTCTGGATTGATTTCCATTAGGGCTGTGCGAAGCTTCGGGTGTTGATTGAATTCAGAGGAGATTTAGTCCAATTTGGCAGCTGAATCTCCGAATCCAAATCGAATTGGGAGACCAATTAAAAGGTTTGAATTGATTCAAAGCTCTCCAATTCAATTTGGAAAAGATTCAGAGAGCACTGGAGATTTGGGCAGTCCCCACTCTCCAGAGGGAGCTGGACCTGAACACCGTACCAGTGAGTAGGGGGGAAGGAGAGGGCTAAAGGAGAGAAGGGACCATGGTGGGACCCCCACCAGGCCCCATCCCCTGCCTGCTCCCCCAGCCCCCCAAGTGCTCCCCACTCACTCTTCCAGCCCCCCCCCATGACTGCCCCACCTGGCCCCAGCTCCCAGTTCTTTAAAAAAAAACCAAACCTCGCACTCACTGGGTGATGCAGTGGCTGTTGGGGCCTCTCATGGCTCATGGAAGAGCTTCCCATGCAGCACGGGGCAGTGGGGTGCAGCAAGGCTCATCCCCTCCTCACGCCTGGCAAGAGCCAGTGAGTGGGGTTTTTTTGTTTTTTTAAAGAGCTGGGATGCTGGGGCTGGGTGGGGCAGCCATTGATGTGGGTGGGGGATGGGGCCTGTTTGACTTGGAGATGCGGCCAATTCAGCAGCGGCCGAATCTCCAAATCAGATTTGGCCGAATGTATTTGGGACAGTGATTCGAATCACCACATTGAATTACTGTCCTACGATAGGCCAAATCCAAAGCAAATACTAGCTGCTTTGCATAGGCCTAATTTCCATATCTAAATGCAGGTTTCCCTTTGCAGTCAGTTGTGTATTCCCAAGCTGCCTTCATACTCATAAATGGTGCCAATGCAATTGAAGGGGTGAGCATATTAAGAGTGCACAGCCCCATTTTAGAGTAGATCTATGCTCAAACAGTGTGTTCTTTTGTTCAGCTTGGCTAACCTGAGTTGGCTAACCAAGTAAAAATAGCAATGGAGACAAAGCAACTGGAGTTTTAAATTGTGTTAGCAGCTTAAGTTCAAACAGACTTCTCCACTGGACTAACATTGAGCAGCTCTCTCAAGTTGAAACCAGAGTTATTCTCTTTCCTCCTACCTGAATGTAGCAAACTCAGGGGAGCCAGCTGAGGTTAAAAACACACCTTTGTATTTGCAGTGTACATATAGTCTGCTGCAAAAAATTTGAACAACCTGGAAAATTTGTGCAGGCAGCTCTCTAAAGAAACAAAGGCCTTGATTTCATCCCCAGGTTATACTGGCTTCTTAACAGGGTAAAGTAGAGTGCAATTTTGCAGTTTATTGAGCTGGTTTGATTGTTTCTGCATTCTAAATGCAAATGGCTTAAGCTTTTTCACTGCTGCTTCCATTGCAATTGCTAGTCACACGTATTTCCTGTCTACTAGTAATCATTTCTAAATTTTCTGTCAGTACCCAAAACAATCAGTCCCACAACATACCTATATGACATTTCCAAAGAGTGATATTCACTTATTATTATAGTGCTGGCAAATACAGGGCCACGGTTTCACCTGGATACCTCATTCTCTTGTGAAACTTAAAATATTCTACGATGATGCTTGGTTTTGAAATATAGTGCTCTATTAAGATCTTTTGCAGGTCTTTTAAACTTTTTTTATTTCTTGTTTTTAGGGTCATAACAACCTCCTTAAGAGGAAATAAGATTTCCTGCCAGAGGCACTGAGGAAAATTGATTTCTGTTTGTCCTTGTCTATATCCTTATTTGCAAGAAAACAGTAGCCCCATCTTTCGATAGCTTCCTGCCAGTCTTCATTTTCTGCATTAAATGCCTCAGTTTTCCACTAGGTTGTCTTTTTGGTTTTTTCTTGTCACTAGTTTTATAAAAAGATTGTTCACTTCAACAAAATCAAGCCCTGTACTTGGTACTGCAGGCTTGTTGCTGTGTTTAAGGGCATCACAAAACAGAATGGAGAAAACTCCCATGTACAAAGTAGGAAGTACAGAGGCGAGGGATGGTGTGTTGTCTGTCCTATGCTATCATATTTTCCTGCATACATCACACCCCCAAATAAGATATGCAACTTGTTTTTTGAAAGGGAGGATGAAGAAAAATAAAAAAGAAAGTACTGGCAAGTGTGTTATGTTCCCAGGGAAAACACAAGCAGCTGCAGTAGGTGTTGTGGTTGGGGGGGTGGGATTAAAACATCATGGCTGCTCTGTTGACTCCCTACTTGTAGGACACCGCAGATACAGCTAGCTGAACCAAATTGCCCAATCTGCCTCTTCTCTTCATGACCAGAGTGGGATGGGCAGCCAGGAGCACCTTCCAGGTAATCTGAGGGCCTGATCCTATCCAGGAGCATCGGGGGGATGCTAATTTGCTACTGTGGCAGTGGTTTGCTAATTTGCTAATGCAGTGCAGTGTTTTGGGGTTTTTTGACACTCAGAGATCCTGGTGTAAAAAAACTATGCCAAAAAAAGCAGGGTGGTGCACGTGGCTGCAGCACTCATCCCCTGGCTGGCTGGAACCATAATCCAGCTGCTGGTGAGTCTCTGCATGCCTGGATCACCACAACTGTAGCCCCAGGAGCCCCCCAGGGCTCCAGGGGCCAGCACAAGTGCTCCTTGCACTGCTGGGAAAGCATCCACAGCTAGCAACTAGGGAGCATATGCAGCATTGCTTTCTCTTTTAGCTGGCAGAGGTTCATGCTGCAGAGGCTGCTATTGTCATATTTCCTTGCTTAAAATGCTCACCCAGTTTCCAGCAGCTGATTTTTTTGGAAACGGATGTGTGATAAATGTGAGAAAATACAGATTATTTAGGAAGAAAATGGAATAAGAGCAAATGTTTCTGGCTTGCCTTTAAAAAATTACTAATTAGAATTCCTGGTTTTTGTTTTCCTCCTGAAATTATGCCTGAATGCTAGCTGTCTTAGAACAACCAGAGAAGTAGAAAAGCATGAGTGAATGGGCAGTTAGCTAGCAAAAAAGGATCACAGAGCTTTCTTTTCTCTACTACTAGTTTTCAAGTGTAACCTAGGCGGTACTTCAAGATGTACCCCGTCTCCAATTGAAGGGATCAGAGCAGGTACACAAGTGCTGTGGGAGGCATAGGGACCCTCCTCCCCCTACAGAGCAGAACTAGATCACTAATGGGAATGTAACCATATTCTTTTTAATGAGAGAACAGTACTGGGAACATAACCAATATAACCCAGGGGGTATAGAGGACGCTACAACACCCCGAGGGGGCAGGATTCAATAAAGGTTAGACACTTACAATCACAGACATATTCATCCAGTTGACGAAAGACAGGGTTAACAAAATATAAAACACAAACAGCAGAACAAACAATGCTGGTGGGCGAAATATAAAAGGCACAAAATACAAAACATCAAATAACAAAGAATATAGGGACTAGGCACCTGGAAGGGGGGAAAAGACAATGACCCCTTTCTACTGTAACAAGAATTTCTCCCCATCACTTCACTCACCCTAAGTCATTCCAGCTAGGACTTGAACTTGGATTGCCCACATGGTAGGCAGAAACCTCTACTATACAGTGACCAGTGTTGCCCCAAGCTGCCAGGGATCTTGACCTTCCTAGAGCCCTGGCCTCACATGAAGCTTCCCGGTCTCTTATTGGAGGAGCTGGACACGGGGCTGGGAACCTCTCAGGTCGCTGCTCAGATCCTTGCTGGAGCTGGGGAGCCTCTCCTGCTGGCCGCAGCCTCTCATACGGGATCCTGGAGCCCAGCTGGGAGCCTCTCCTGCTGGCTGCACGCCACGCTGCTGAGGGTCCAACTGCTACCTGCAGGGCCCACTCCTTCAGGTGCTTCTGGGGCAAGTGCTCCCGCCTCGCTGGCCCAGCTCTTGCCAGCTCTTTGAAGCTCCTTTCTTGTGGTCCCTCGCTGGTCTCTCTTAAGTCAGCTATGCTGCCCCTTTTATCCCCCTCCAGGTGACCCAAGGGGCCAATTATGGCACATGGAGGGTGAGTCTCTGGGGCCTGATTGATGAGGAAAGGGAATCCAAAGCCCTCCAATCATCTTTTACCTTTTCAAAACCCCTGGGGTAAATCGCTACCAGCTAGCCCGTCACACAAGTATTACTTTTTGCAGAATTGGAAAGCCCAAAATAACCATAAAGATGTGAATATTGCATATGTCTGATGCCAGAGCCAACCTGAGCAGGGTGCGGGGCCTGGGCCAAATCAGCCCATGTGGGGCCCTGCCTCTGCTCCAATCCCATGGGCTCTGGACCCAAAGAAGCTGCCACTGCCATTGGCAGTGGTGGGGAGTGAGGGGTAGCAAGTGGCTGGATGCAGAGCTGCTGCCTCACCCAGCTCCACACCACCACTGTTCCTCTCAGCTCTGCAGGGCGCCCCCAAAGTGCGGAACCTGGGGCGGTTGCCCTGATTCACTCCACCCTAGGGATGGCCCTGTCTGCTGCTAATAGTTTAAGTGTTACAGTAATATAAGACTGTGGACAAGTGAGTGCCCCCTCACATGTCTAAATACAGGATATATTTGTGGCTAATAATTTACTATAATGCTTTCAGCAAAATGCCAAGCAGAATCTGAATATACATTTGATAAATGATTCCTGAACTTTGATAAGTGCTTTGTTTCCAGTGACTACCATAATCCAAATCTAAGTTATCAACTGACAGAACAAGGAGTTCATTTTCTATGTAGTGTCAAGCAGATGTCTTTTACAACTCATTCTGTCTGGATTTAGTCCATCTTTAACCAAACAGCAATAAAAATAAATCTAAAGTTTCTAATTAATTAGTTCCCGTAATCCCATTAGTTTACCAGGATTATGTAATATTTTGGACTCTGTGCAGAAGACGAACATCTAACAGAGCTAAGCCACTTGGCTAAATTATAAGAAACCACAAAACCATTTGAAGTCTGGGTAACACACCAGAAATAAAGCGTACATGCTTTTAGCAGTGAGGGTAATTAATCACTGCAACAGGTCACCTAGGCTTGTGTGGATTCTCCAGTACTCAAAGCTTTTAAACTCTAGCTCAGCCAGAAACAGTGGGTTTCATGCAGGAATTATTGTTTAGGACCGTCTGGCCTGGGTTATACAGGAAGATGAACTGGGTAATCATAATGGTCTTTGTGCTTTTAGAGTGATGACATCTATTAAAAAACACCACTGTCAAGAATTAAAAAAATATAGAGCAATTGCTTGTTAAAGTCAGTCATTTAAATGACCAAAACTATCCTTTAATTCAGGGGTGTGTAAAATATGGCCTGCAGGCCAGACCCGGCCCACCAGGCCATTCTGTCTGGCCTGCAGGGCACCTAAAAAGTTTAGAAAATTAATATTTATCTGCTCCTGGCTGCCTGTCAAAGATGATAGGAACCAGGGACAGTAGGACTCAGAGAAAGCCGGCAGGACTCGAGAGCAAGGCCAGCCTGGCCCTGTCCTCCCAGCCCCTTCCCACCCTGCCCCTCCAACTTGAAGCCTCAGCCTGCCTCAGCTTTCACTGCTTCCCTGCATGCCTGCTCCAGCACCACATGGCTTCAGGCTGCATCACCAGACTGTGGGAGCATGGGGACATGGCGGTACCCTGGGACCAGGAGCGGGAGGGTGTGCATGTGTGTTCATAAGGTCTCACAAGCACACCCCACCATACACATGCACCCACAAACCCCTCACAATGCAATATATGCAGACCCTCACACCCACACCCCCACACACAGTCCCCCACAAACTCCATACCCACCCACACCCCACATAACCACCCACACCCACATCCCCACGCATATCCACCCCTCACAACTCCCCCACACTCCACATACCTACACACCCACAGCCCTCTACAAACCTATACCCACCCTCTCATGCCCCCGCCCCCCCACAGTATACAAGAATATATAAGACTTCATTTAAACTACTGTGCAATCACCTCTATGTACACTACACAAACACATGTAAATCAGGATAAAAATATTTTTTGAAATCAAATTAATGAATGTTGTAGATGTTTGATTTTTAGAATATAATTTGGTATTTTTCTGGTTCTGAGATGGCAAAACCCTTTGCTGAAAGGAGCATTTCCAGTGAGAAGGGGAGGGACTTCTGGTGACAAAGGTTGGGAGTTAGGGGGTGGGACTTCTGGTTTCAAGATGGTGACTAGGGGGTGGGGTACCTGTCAAGGGACAGGGCTACCCATGCAGTCCTAGACAGCTTGCCAAAACTTGGTAAGCAGCCCTCTGCCCAAAATAATTGCCTGCTCCTGCTTTCTGAATTCTACAAATGCCCAAATGGCTCAGAGCAGGGTCAGGTAAGCTGCTGCTGGCTGTCATGAAATATTTATGCTACAGAAAATAGTGAACTTCTTTGCTTGAAAGTTATTTTACTCAAGAGTATTTCTTCATTGGAATTCTTCCACAGAGCTCTGAATTTAAATTCTGAAAGGTGAGATGTGATTTTTTCCCCTTATTTCAGTTTATATAGCAAGTACCTTTAAGAAAATTCTAATATAACTTGAAGTAGCTCAAAGTAATTTTTGGTATTGGAACCCCAGATGAAACCATGTAGAGACAAGATTTTTCTTTGAGTGAAACAGTAGTAGCAAATTCTGACAGTATCTGTAGTAAACTCATTAACTAGTAATTTATACATGATGCTCTAGTCTGTAAAGTGTTCTTTGACATAAAGCATTACTGCAGCATGAAGAATGCTTCAAAAACACTATACAGAATTGTAATATAAAGCTTAAGGAATTTAAATATCCTGAAGAAATGTTTGCCATCTCTCTTCTTTGGTTACTAAAAGAACGCAGTTTCAGCTAAAGTTAACTAGTCACTTTTGACTAGAAAAAAGGGGCCTTATTTTTTTTTCCTTTCAGTTCCCAGGCATTGTCATGCATCTTCCTACCATTAGCCAGGCTCCTCCATGGTACGCCTCTAACCACCCAAGCTTATTCTTTTAATCACTAATCAAGCACCCTCTGGGCATGACTTTACCATGTGTACCCACTGGTACCACTTTACCAGCCCTCTTCCCACCCACTGGGCTTTCTGCAGGCATGCACCATGTATCCCAAATACTATACAAGACACTCAAAATAGCTTTCTAGGAAAATTAATATTCTCAGCTGCCAAGGCATCCAGCTGAAACTCCCCACATATGCACTCACCAGCTTCATGCCAAACTTCTCTCACCTGCTAGCTTGAAGTCTCAAACCCTTGTTAGCAGCAGCATGCTCAATATTTAGTGAACACAACAAGGTCTGGTGCTTTGGAAGCAGAAGTTCCCGGTGCATGTGTGATATATCTGGGTGGGGTTTTCCTAGAATGCAGCTGGTGAGCGGAAAGCCAGGGTTTCCTTGGGATAGGTAGGGGGACATTTAGATGGAGCCCAAGGGATGTTTGTATGGATGCCCCACCTGTTCTAGAGAAACACTGCTCAGGTCAGTGGGATGCTGAAGCTTATTAGTAATAAACACTAGAATCTGGTCCAAAGTGTGGGCACTGCTTCATAAAATGGAAATTAACCCAATTCGAAACTATGGATGGGGCTGAGAAAAAATTCTGCATGACAACTGAAAAATTGTGCATGACCAGGCATTAAAAATTACCAGTAAAAGCTGGTGAGAATAAATAACTTACACAGAGGAATTAAAACAGTTGTGATAAACTGTTTACACGATTTGGAAGTAGTTGAATTTTTTTTATCTTTTAAGAACTCATCAGATCTTTGACAAGTCATCTTTATTAGCTGTTAATAGCAATGTGCTTCAAGCTGCAATCCGGCCACTAATCTGCAGTGGCATCCTCATGACAATACAGTCCGGGTACACAAAGCCAAGCTGTGCTCCAAGAATCATAAATTCCCCTCTGCAGCTGGAAATTCTTCAAAAGGCAAGTTCAGAAAAAAAATTATAGCCAGTCTTCCTTCACTTGATCTGATGGCAAAACCACTGTGCATGGCCTGGCTTTAGGCTGTCCACTGTGGAAGGAAGCAGATACTGGATGCGTTTAATCTCCACAGATTCTAGGATACATTATATTTTGACTTTATGAAAGAACAAGAGCTGCACAGTGCTGTGCCTAGACATCCTATATGAGAAGCTCAGCCCTTGATAACATGCAATTGCAAAACTTGAATTCAACTTGTTTATAAATATATCTTGAGGTGGGTCTAGACAGGTTTCCTTTGCACCTGAGTGTGAAAGGTGGACATACATTCAGGGTAAGCTTTCTCTGCAGTATGCACTGGTGTCCTGGCTTACATGCATGTGAATCTGTGCTTATGAAGTCTGCCTTTCAGCATCCACCCTCCAGGGCTGCGCGCATCTCATATCACTATAGGCACATCCACACCTAGTGCTGAAGTACACAGGGAGCGTGTCTATATGGGATGCTTTACTGTGCAGTAAGAGTCACCATCTATGTGTGCAGACCCTTGCTGCGCAGTAATATGCTCTACTTGGCTACCTGCAAATGTGTTGTGGGGGCTGGGAGTTACCGCCCAGCTGGGTTTCACTCCTAGCTATCCCACCCACGGGTCAATGCAGGGGTTGGGACAGCTCTTTCCAAGTCCCCTGCCTCCAACTGGGGACCTGGTGCTGGGAGCTTCTGCTGCTGGGGGAAGGGGGACATTGTCTCAGCCTGGGCTCTGCCATCAGAGCCCACCCGAGCAGCAGGCAGCTCCCAGGGCCAGAGAACAATTTCCCAGCCCCCACCAGAAGACAGCTCTCTCCTGGCCTCATGCTCTCTGCCAGCCCCTGGGCTAGCACCCAGGGGGAGCCTGGTGCTCCCCCTGACTGCTGCAGGGGGGAAGAACAGGGTGGGAGCAGCCTGCAGAAGGCTGCTCCCATTGGAAGCAAATCTGCTTCCAGATGCCCACTTGTGTAGACACCTAGCTAGGGTGTAAATTACAGTAAATTACTGTGGAGTAAACCCATCTAGCAGCATTTGCACATGTAGATGTAACCAGGTTTGACACTATGATTTCTGGTAGCATATTCCAGGGTTTGGGGTACCTAACTAATCTTAACCTGGTTGTAAGATATGGCTCACATTATTATAAGTATGGTCTTTTCTGCATCCCCTGCACATAAGCAGCTATAGCTCATCAATACATTTGTCAGAAGCATTTTCAGCTCCGTCTGCTTCCTGTTCAATAAGCATAGTGCTGTTGGATGAGTTGTTCCTGCTTGTGGCTGAATTCTTATGATAGATGTTCAGCAGACTGGGGGAGGGATGCCTTTTAAGGATGCTTAGGGGTGGAAGGGATCTAGGCTCAGGCACATGTGGCCTGCCCACAGTACAGACATAATCACATGCTACTCTGCAGGCCTCACTGAGGTACATAATCTATTTCAGACACTTCTGTGGAGTTGAGTTAATTGTGGAGAGTTGTCTCAAAAGGTAGTGTTTTCAATTAAGCTTTCTCAGCTCCTTGGTCTTAGCACATACTATGAACTGTGCTAATAAACTGCTGTCAAATTTGAACATCCTCAAGAAGTCACCACTCTCTTTTTTCCAGTGTAATGGGTAAGTGCTGTATCTTGCAGTTCTTTCACTGTAAGTGTCTTGTACCATGGTGACATGACTCATACAGCTTTATAGACCTACTTTTTTTTGCAGAACAAATTTAGAAAGCCCTGAATCAGGCATAGCCCTGTCAGACAAGTTTAGAATGCAGTTTGCTATCAGTAAAAGAGCCAAGTCATTTATTAAACAATCTTAGCCACAGGACTATAACAGAGGAGGGGGCATTTCTTGCAAACTGTTTCAAATAGGATTTATACGTTCCTGTAGACATGCTCATTCACATTGTAATTAGATCGCTCCAGAGTCACGTCACTGTCACGGGCATTAAGTCCCTGTGCATTTCAAAATAGCTGTGAGGGTGCTTTATCTAAACCCTGTCAAATAACGTTTAGATAAAGCATCCTGTGAGCATTTTCAAAAGTGCAGGGACTTAATACACGTTATGACAAGCCCCTTTAATTAGAGCTGTCCGGGAACCGCTTGAATTAAAATCCCCCACTTTGCACTCTCCAGCACATGTATAGAAAGCCTGCGTGCATTGTTCCAGTCAAGATTGGCAAGGAGAAGGGGAGAAAAGCTATGTTTAGTTCTTGTACCTAATTGTTTTTCTAGTGTATTACACTTGCTCTTGGATTCATTGGTTCCAGCATTAAGGCAAGTGCCAAGAAAATGAAACTGTGAGCAGAGTACAGATAAATCACACTCTTGAGCAAAATATTCACATTAACCACATGCTACCTCCCCCCGCCACCTCCCAGCATTTGGGGCAGAATCCTAATTCACTTTATGCACCGAAACGATACTTACCCAGCTGCAGAATTGTCATTTTGGGCACTTATACACAGTTTGCAGCTCTAGTTCCTGTGTAGTGTGGACACAGAAGTAGTCATAAAGCTACTGAGCATGCTCAGTAGGCTACCCACAGGCTGTGTAGGTATGTAGGTTTGTACCCAAATGTTTCCCCCCGTGCCTTTTCAGAAAGGTAGCATTTCTCTAGGTATAACCCTAAGAATAGGCTGCAACATTCTGCAACTACACAGAATAAAAAAATCATAAAAAACATATCATGGTAGAAGTAAAACCCTTCCTCTAGTAAAACATGAATTCACAATTTTTATTTGTTCTTTAACAGACAATAAAATGTTCAGTTGCCTACTGTCGTGTGCTTTTTTTTTGAAGCATGAGGGAATATCTGAGTTGACAGTTCTGAGATGGTTGGATTATACAGTAACACCAGTCCAGTCCAGTCAATATGGGCATCTGAACACTTGCTCTGGGGTGGAGAGGGGGACGCTTTAACTAGAGCAGCTCTGAGAGCTGCTTTAATTAAAGTGCCCGCAGCAGCACATGTATTCAGTGTCCTGTGCTTCAAAATGATAGTTAAAGCACCCCGCTGCCATTCTGAAACATGGGGATGCTGAATACATGTAATGCGTAGGCTGTTGGAGTGCGCTAATTAGCGGACTCCAGCAGAGTTGATTGAGTGCATTTTAGCATGAATCGGAGCAGAATTCTGTCACATGTATAGTAGGGCTGTGCAAAACAGCACCATTCCACTTTGACTTCTGTTTTGACAGAACAGTGTTTTGTTTCGCATTTCAGTTCATTTTGAAAGCACTGTTCTGTTTCGTCAAAGTTGTTTCGCCGTTTCGCCCATAGGCTATAATGGGGAAGCATTAAATGCCTATAACTTTGTCATTTCATGACTGATTTAGATGAAACTTGCAGGGATGGTAGTCCCTTCTGAGGGCACGAAGCTTGCCAAGTTTCAAGGAGATAGGTATAGAGGTTTTGGGGAAACTGCATCTCAAGGTGTTGACAAGCAAAATTGTCACTTACTGGCAGTGGCAGCCTCCTGTGATCTGGTAGGTAGATCTGGGGACTCGCAGCCCTGGGAAGGGTGTGGGGCTATGCCAGACTCTTCCCAGGGGTGCAGGCCCCCAATCTGCCTGCCAGATCACAGGAGGCTGCTGCTGCCAGCTGGGGCCAGTGGCAACACCAATCTTCCCAGCACTGGGTGTGGGCTGTGCCCAGCACCAGTCCCAGGTGGCAGAAGCAGCCTCCTGTCATCCAGCAGGCAGATTGGGGGCCTGCCCACAACCCCGGGAGGGCTGCAGGGCTCTGCTGGACTCCTTCCGGGGCTGTGGGCCCCTGATCTGCCTGCTGGATCACAGGAGACTGCTCCTGCCACCTAGGGCTGGTGCTGGGTGCAGCCCAGACCCAGCGCCAGGAAGATTGGGGCTGCCGTTGGCCCCAGCTGGCAGAACCAGCTCCTGTCATCCAGCAGGCAGATCAGGAGCCCACCCAGACCCCTGGGAGGTCTGCAGGGGCTATGCCAGACTCCTCCCAGGGTGTGGGCCCCTGATCTGCCTGTCAGATCACAGGAGGCTGCTTCTGCTGCCCGGGGCCAGCAGCAGCACCAATCTTCCCCGCGCTGGGTGCAGGCTGTTCCCAGTGCCAGTCCCAGGTGGAAGCAGCAGCCTCCTGTGATCTGGCAGACAGACTGGGGGGCCTGGAGCCCTGGGAGGAGTCCAGTGCAGCCCCGCAGCCCTCCTGGAGGCGCGAGTGGGCCCCCGATCTGCCTGCTGGATGACAGGAGGCTGCTCTTGCCAGCTGGGACTGGTGCTGGGTGCAGCCTGCACCCAGTGCTGGGAGGATTAGTGCTGCTGCTGGCCCCAGCTTCAAGCAATAGCATGCTGTCATCCAGTGTGCAGATCCAGGGGCCCGCACCCCCAGGAGGGCTGGCAGATGTGTCAGAATCCTCCTGGGCAGGTGGCCCCTAGATCTGCTTCTGATGACAGGAGGCTGCTGCTGCTGGCTGGGACTGGCGCTGAACCCAAATAAGCCCGGCTTTGAAACTTGAAATATTTCAAAACTTTCAAAATGTATTGAGTGCCCTTGTTTCAGGTCAAAGCCATCTCAAAGGCTTTTGTTTCATTTCGATTTGGCTGTTTTGAGCTTGAAATGCATCGAAACAGCTTTGAAACAAAACACCCGGAGAAATTTTGCACAGTCCTAGTGTATAGGTGCCCTAGAATACTGTATCACAAAGCATTTCAGGATACAGGAATGCTACTCCCTACTGATGTTATGACAATAGGTACATATTTCAATGGATGTAGATGGGGGCTGAAAAGAAATTTGTGCACGACTGAGAGAATACTGAGCAAGATGTTTTGCTTCTGTAACTCAAGTGCTTTGCTGTCACATTTGAAATATAAAAATGTAGCTTAAAGTGCAATTCACTCACTAATAAAGACACTGTAATGCACTGTGTTTCTATTCCACTTATTTTGCAGCAACCAATCATAATGGCAGAATAGGACAAGAGTATTGGTGGAGTATTTCTCCCACTGAAATAGACACTTCCCAGTAAATATGCTCTAAAAAAATAAGAGGATCAAAGAAAAAGTGTTTATCACGCATCTCAGAGCATCTAAACCCCCAAAGTTTCTCTTTCTGATCCAGGTACAAATTGATTAAGGTCTCCTGGCTGCTTGAAGGTACCTGGGATGTGGTCTTTAGTAACACAAAGGGCCTGCAATAAAAAGTCTTTGTTCTTGTCTTTGAAAGATTTCCATTCCCAGCCTGAATTGGGACCAACAGAAAAGAAGTCTGGAAGGATTTTTAAAGGAAAACAAAAAGGGGAATCCAGCAAAAGATTTGGTCAGGTCAGCTGAAGTGTTTTGTTTTGATTTCAGCTACTCAGAGACAGAGCATTGGGAAGTAGTTAATACAGTTCTCACATTTCTTACTGTCTTGAGGCTCTGGGGAGACTGATTATTGGGCTTGGGTGTGCATCATATTGCCTGGCTGATATCTTTGAACTCACGGAAGTGTTTACACTCAGAGATTTCTAAGTTAGTTTGAAAAAAAGATTGCCTGAATACAGGGTACTTGCCGGCTCTCCCCCTCAGAGACTTGATTTAATCTAAGTATTTCTTAAGCATCCCTTATCTGCTTAATATTCATTGATTCCTCTGATAGTTTGAGGGTATAGGAGGGAAAAAAAGACTCAATTAAAAATCTTACCCATAATTAGAGCTGAGTGAATAGAAGAGACGTTTTCCCACAAATTCAGTTGAATCCAAATTGTCATTGACAATTTTCACAGCCCTTTTTACAGTTACTTCTCATGAACATTAAACAGCTTGGCTTTAGTAGCTAAGGTTAATAAAAAAACAACCGAATCTGTCCTGAGAAAAAAAATGAGCTTGGACTGGCTTTCTTAAAGGCACAGGAAGGAACCTTTCCTTCTTTGTTTTTAACTTTTATAGGTAAAACTTCATGATGTCAGGCAGCATTGTCACCTATTCCACCAGGGAGGAAAGGGGGTGGTTGGTTAGAGAGCAGAAGGATGAGATTATGGAGTGGATTTTTGTCTTTTCAATTCCCCCCCCCCCCCCGGTCTCACTTTTTTCTAAAACAAGAAAACAGATTCACCTAGAGAGACTAAATTAATGCTTTAGTTATTAAAATAGTGACTCTACTTGGTTGGCATAGCTGTCACATTTACTTTCTATGGGGTGTAGAGAGCAGCTTTCTGTTTTGAAAACTGGTTCATCCTTTCCTATGGGGACCTAAACATTGTCCATATGGGGTGTGACGGGGACTTGTGAAATTTGCTTCCATAGTGATCTGCTGCCTCAGTTGCCCCTGGTTGCTGGTCAGCCCTCTTGGCCTTCATAAAATGTGGGGGGTCACAGAGGTGACAACTCTTTAGACAGCTTTCTGGCCAAAAGGAGGATAAAATAAGGACCTCTTGACTTGGTGAAAACAGGAATAGCCCTCTAAGCTCTTTTCTTTTTCCAGCAATGCTTCCCCATTGACTGAATGGAGACTTGTTTTTAGGGGTTGCTAACCCACTTTAGTAGATGGTAGTGTAAATAGCCACTTTTCAATCCTCCCAACACAAACAAATGACAACCCTACTTCTCCCGCTTCCGTTTTTTATGAGTTCCCAGTCTTAGAGCTGGACTAAGCTTCCTTAGGCCTCTTCCTATGCTTGTACCCCCCATCAGCTCCAAATTTTGGGACCTTCAGAAGAAGACAAAATGGCCTCCAAGCCTGCCCTGAATATACAAGTGCCCATTAATTTAATGTGCTAGCATCATTTTATGTTTGCTCTTCTGCCTCATTCTCACCTGCCTAATTTGGGAACAGTGAGCTACCCCTCCACAGTGTCTTTTTCTCCTCATTAGACAACCAACATGCAGGCTACTTGAAAATCATGGCATATTTCTAAAAACTCCTGTTGCCCTTTGAAAACACTGAGCAATTGTGGTAGTTTTAGTATTTGTTCCCTTCCTTGAATGATAGCCAGTGAACAATTGATGGGTTAAACTGTCAGCATCTGCTTCCTGCCCAATGGTGCACATATGACAGCTGTTCATGTACGTTGCTGTATCTCCAGGGGGAGTGATCAATGACCCAGCGGTGCACTGCTCACAGGCTGAGCGGGTTACTGAGCAAGTAGACAATCCCTCCATGGACCAGAGCTGCTAATAGTCCTTGTAGGAACTCAAATGAGGGAAGAAGAAAGGGATAAATTTGCCCACAGGGAGAGCAGATTTCCTTGGAGATGTCCTTCCCCCTCCAGGGAGAGACAGAAAAAGCATATTTCCCTTTCCACCAGTACAGGCAACAGGAGGGAAATTAACTAGTCACAGGGGGAAAGAGAATGAAAAGGTGTATGTGAGCGACTTGGTGGGTATAACAGGAAAATTAAGTTGGAAAGAGGCAGAGGCTGAAACAATAGTTTAGGAGAGTAAGGTGGTGGGAAGACTGAAGGGGAGGATTGAGTAGAAATTGGGGGTGTGAAAGATGAGATTGACATATCAGACGAGGGGGAAAGAGGTAGAACAATATATTATCACTGTGGCAGTGCACCTTTAGTGCCTGTCACTTTAAGGACTGGAGCAGGCAGCTGCCAGGTGGCTGATTGCAGCGGCCATTTTCAAACACAGACCAGATATATAAAGAGGGCAGTTGGCAGCAAGGTAAAGCCTAAGGGCATGAGTAGAGACTCGGAGAGAGAGGGGTGATGGGGAGAGAGAGACCCAGTGAGGGAGCAAAGTAGGCTAACAGTTGTAGAGTTGCTCAGCAAACATTTAGGTGAGGGCAACGGGAGATGCCCAACAGTCTGCACCGGGGCTGACCAAGGCATGGAGAGACAAGCCCAAAGCTGGGTGAGGACAGGCGGTATGAATGTGGCCCAGGTGAAAGGGCAGCATGAAAGAGGCTGGGTGAGAGCCAGTGGAGTGAATGGGACCCCGGTGAGAGACAGGTGGTGTGAGAGTGGTCCTCTGGGGTAGTATGGTAGAGCTACAACTGTGTGCCCAGTTTGCTCCGGGCCTAGGCCGGAGAGAGAACCCTGTTATAATGACACAGTAAGCAAAACAGGGAAAGCTCAGTGCCACTCTTATTCATTTAAAGACTAGATGTTAGAAGACATTTTCATGAAGTCCTAACATGTGAGAACATGACATCACAGATGACCAACATGTCTCAGACTTCCCTTATTAAAATATTGTTCCCAGCTAGAAGATGAGAGAATGTCACTGTCTAGACTAAGTAGTTGTTGCTGCACATCTGCTTCTGACAGAAGGGCTTTTCTCTTAACTTCAATTAAGCAGCATCAGTCCTTCATCACTTCAGCATCCAAGATCTGTCCTTTTCACACACATACATATAGACACAGTATAGACGTATGTTTATTGCAAAAGTTCTGGGTGTATAATAATGCAAAGTGCTCTACAGTTAAATGGAGGAGAGAAAATCTGTATTCCCCCTCCGCCCGCTATCCCGACCTGGGTTTTTCTAATTTAAATAGAAAGAAAAAAGATGAGGGATGTGATATATAGGTTACAAACTTTCTTACAGTAAAACTAGGGTGCTCTCTCAGAGCCTGTGATATTGCTGACATAGTCTTGCTATAGTATGTTAAAGGACAAAAGATATGATATGCCATTACAAGTTACTATAGAAGATTACATGATGGATTTTCATTATTAAGCTTTTGAGAGTCTGACCTAGCAGCAGTGTATTATGGTTCATAAAAGCAAGTGATTGAAAGTCTTTTTTACAAGATCCCTCAGTTTCTTACTGCTTATTTCCCCACCTCTATTTTTAAATGAGTCTTTCAGTTACAGGTGCTGTGACTCTAAGAAATTAGCAGCTCAATTTCCTTCCAACCCACTATGACTTTAAGACTCCGAAAATGATAATTGATCATTCATGGGAGTATACCAATGGCTTTCCACACAAATAAATTGCCTTCAAGGTCACAGACTGAGGTGCTAATTGTTTTACAAGCAACTTTTATTAAACCTTTACCTAGTGGGGGGAAAACTATCTAGGTTTAAAACATTTTGTGTCTTCAGTGCTGGGTCTGTTGATCTCCCAAATGTATCCTATTTTTCCTATGACCACTTTTTTTCCAGGTTCTGCTGTGTTGTCACTGCCTCATACTGATTATGGAAAAGGGTCTCTTGAAGGAATCAGTCTATGAAATGGAGGATGAGATCATTTACAAATGAACAATTATCTGAGCACTTTGATTTCAAATCAAAAGGGCAGAAAATGTCACAAAATGGTTACTTTTTTCTTTTTTTCCAAGATGGGTCTTTATCTAGAGCCATATTGGCTTGCATTGTACCTAGCTGTAAGGTGTCACATTAGTGACTCCATAATTAGGATGTAAGAACATTTTAATAATGAGCCCAATTTGACCTCTCCCCTTTGGAAAAATCTCTCTCCTATTTTTTTTTCTTAAGTGGTCCTTCTCCAGGTGATTCTCTTTCAATGTGGGACTAATCGGGAAAGTTATTTTAAATTCTGAGATGATATGACTTTCTTCTAATAACAAAAAAGTCTTCACGTAAAAAAGAAAGGCTTGTCCTGTGCCATGTAATCATCAGTATAGGTCTACTTACACTGAATACCAAAAAAGTTAGCAATAATACGAGTATCTCTAATGCCTAGGGATATCAGTACCTACAGCTTATGTGACAGTTTTAAGGATACATTTTAAAAACTTTTTGGAGGTTATGGCTATGTAATGGCCAGGGTGAGACTTGCCATGTTCATTTCACATGTGCTAGTGCCCAAACCGCAAGTGAGTAACCATGTTAATGCAATGATGTTATATGCACCAGTGAGATCTGCCTTCTGGCACTTGGCACTTTTGTTCAAGCCATGAATGACTCATGGCCCCAGAGGCTGCGGGGTGCACAGCGACTGCCCACAGGCAGTGGCAGCTGGCAGCAGGGGCATGGCAGTGCCAAGCAGGGAGCTCCCGCAGGCAACCATGGTGGTGCCAGCGGTGAGGGGTATGGTGGGGTTGGCGAACAGTGACTGCCCGCAGGTGTCAGCAGCACTTCTCTCAGAGAGTACATGTGCACCCCTTACATGTTGCCAATAGTTAAAGCCTAACACCACTGAGTAATATGCAGTTTGTATCACAGCATATATCTGGAAAAGTGAACTCTACAACAGTCTTTACTGTATACCATAAGGCTAAGACTAGTTTTTGTGTAATTTGTGTCATGTGATCAGGAAACTGGTTCAAATCTGTAACACAACAGAAGTTCATTGCATGTAAACAGTTTTCAAAATGGCCAAAACTGGTTTAAGATTAAACCTGGATGGATGTAGTATAAGACTTAACTGATTCAGTTTATTGAACTTGTGTCTCAGATCCCTTCCAGATTCAAGTTAACTTGCAGTTCCCCAGCATCCCAAGTACTTTGCACTTCCACTGCAACCCCTCTCCCCCTCACAGGGTGGGTGGGCAAGCCTTGGCCCAAGCTGCCTGCTCTAGCCAAGCAGGGAGGCATGCTCTAGTGTTCTGCGGCTTCTGGCCTGGGCGACTGTAGGCATTTCCAGAATTAAAAGTACGTGTCTGTTTACTTGCTTTTTGGTTCAAGCTGCACAGTTTAGACTAACCTGCAAAGATTGAATCAATTCAGCCTCAGGCTTTTTGACTGTCTGTACTTAGCCTAAGTGTCTGATTATAGCCTAATCTGGGAAAAAATTGTAAGCCCACAAGGAGGTAACAATTGTTTGCCAATAGATAATTGCACTGTTTGATAAAACAAGATTACTAATTTGTCTTTCCAGTGATCTGAAAGAATTCAGACTAACAGAACAAAAATAATATCTTCCTTAAGTGGATTACTTTAGGGTAAAAAATGATTATGGTTTGCAAGGGATGTGGAGAGACTTGCAACAGCTGCTATTATTTAGCCTTGACAAAAGAAGGCTTAGGTGGGGACTTGACTGAGACAACGAAGGGTATAATAAAAGCTGATCTGTCCTTTTGGCATTGTTTTGATACAGGAGTCAGCTGATGATATTCATGGCAAATGTATTTAAAAACAAGAAAGAAAGACATTTATTCATACAGAAGAGAATGTTACAGCTGGGAAACAGGGACTTTTGAAAAAAAATCATGCTAATTAGAAGTCGAATCCAATTGAACATTGGAAAACAATGGAACTTGACTCTTAAGTGACTCTTGGGCTTCTGGAAATGTTACTTGGCATTAATGAGGGGTTAGATAATTTTATAATCAGTTATAATATTTGACTGGGAGAGCTGATTAAATGTCATATTTCAGAATCTTAGATTCAGAAGGTAATTCCTCTTCCCTAGAGACTTTAAGTTATCATTCGCTCAGTTGACTTTATAATGTTCTTCATATTTGGGGATGGGACTGAAGAAATTTACTATAGCAACTAAATAAAACTCCATGAAAAGTAAGAGGCTTCCTAATCAGGTAGATAATGAGGGCAGAAGAAAAAATTACAAAGGAATTAGTGTAGGATTAGAGGTGATGGTAATCAATTACTATATTTGAATAGAAGACAATCCTGATTATAAGATGACCCCCACCCCAATAATTAGATTCTAGATATGGAAAACTTTAATATAATTTTCCAGGTATAGACTATAATTATGGGAAATTTCCCTTGAATTTGTTCCTCTCCCACTGTTACAGCTGGGAAAATTTAAATCCAGAGGGTCCTCTGTTGCTCCTCTCCCTTCCCCAGCATCTTTCCTCTGCAGCTCCTTTCCCTCTGCCTTGGTGTTAGACCCTGCTCTCTCCAAGCACATGTAAGTGAAGAGCAAATTTGAAAAAATGGACTTGGAAATAAACGTAGCTGTCTTTATGCCATTTTTGTTTACTATTTACCCTTTCACATACACTTATTTTAAAAAAGGCATACAGAGTTTATTTACTTACGTTAAGCAAAATAATACAAACTGGAGTTTTTAAGTTACTTATAGGACAATGCTAACATGGTTACATTTTATTATTATTACACTTTATGTTAACATCAGCTACTTCAGTTCAGTTCCTGTTACACTACAATACCTCTGTCTCCGTCCCCAGTCAATAATCTAGACTGTTTTCATTGTCATGGCCTACCCTGTTGTCCTTGTTGCTTACCCCCACTTCATCACTATCAATCTATCAATGTTGTCCTTGTCATTGTCTTCTCTGAGAGCCTGGGATTGGGGGGTTTTTTTGTTTAGGAGTCTATGCCACTTTTCCCCCATCTTCCATGTGTCGCCCTCCATCTTCTCCCTGTTGTGTTCTACTGTCTTCCATAGTACACCTGCAGCTCACTCAGTCCCATCCTGATGCAGTCCTCAAATAGGAGGTTTGTGTATGTGCAGATGTGGAGGTTCCAGGTGTTCCATAAAGTGTTCCTGAAGCAGACATTTAAGTAGTTGAAGTGGGCTGCTGGGTCCCTTGCTGCTTCTTTTGGTGTCTGAAGAGCACTGCCTCTCTGGCCGGGGTCTTGACCCCCATCACCATCAAGAGGAATATGACTCCACACCTCCCCTGGCGTATGGGCAATTCCCGAGGAGGTGGTCAATTGTATCCTCCTTCCACTAGCAGGTTTGCCTGGAGCAGATTGGAGAGCCTCTCTGCCCACTTCTGTCTCAGTACTGGCAGGAGGAGTGCTTGGTGGGCTACCTGCCAGTTCAAGTTTTTGTGTTCTGTCTGCAGACTCCCTCCCACATGGCCTTGTAGCTTTCACCAGGGAGCATGTCTATGGATGACAGTCTGTCCCTTGCACTTACCACCTCTTGCATTTTATGGTGATTTTTTTTCAAGGGCCTTCTTTCTGTTGTTTATATTTGCTCCAGGACCTTGTAGAACCATGGGAGTTGCAAGGTCTACAGGCACATGTTGGGTGGCATGTATAGCCCTCAGCATCATAGCAGGTGCCTTGCAAAATATTTCACAAAGTAGGCTGATTTGGAGTTTTCCCTGGCTGCCAGTTTGCAGATCTTGCTCATGTACTTGGCTTCAAGGAACAGCAGAACCTCTGGTATTTCTTGGCTCCTGATCCATTTAGTCTTATACAGTGTGGTCCTAACAACCTTCTCCCATCTGGAGCTCCAGAAGAAGATGTACATGGCCCTTTGGATTCCACAGATAATTTGCTCTGGTTGGGAGGGAG
Organism: Crocodylus siamensis; assembly: GCF_052110815.1. Taxonomy (NCBI): domain Eukaryota; kingdom Metazoa; phylum Chordata; order Crocodylia; family Crocodylidae; genus Crocodylus; species Crocodylus siamensis. The sequence goes on along the minus strand of NC_143397.1, from coordinate 127,357,348 downwards.
AGCAGTGCAGTGTAAAGAAGCACTGGTAACAATACCACCCTTATGAATGCCACTTACCACTCCATTGACAGGCAGTGTATGTTCCACAATTCCAGTTTCTATCTGACCAAGGCCTTGGTCTTTTCCCACATTTTTCTGTCCTTTCAGTTCTGGATTGTAGACCATCCTGTGAATCTTTATCCTCTCATGAGGGACAGAGGCTTCTAGGGTAGACAGGTCCTTGACTTTGCCCAGTGCCAGGCAGATGCTTTTGCCAACATCTGAACTTGGCTCCCAATGCTGTTCAGTATACATGGGTGTGTTGCAGCACCCTTTCCACCAACCACTGTGTAGAGCTCTCAGTAAAAGGTTGCTGCCATCTCCAGCACCCCTGTATTTGATTGGTTTACCTTGGCTTTTGGCATCCACCAAACTGGTCATGGCTACTCTTCCAGTCTTCTTCAACCTGGGTCAGGAAGATCTTTCTGGCCTGTTCCCTGTACCAGGCCCCTATCTATGAGTGATATTAGTTCAAAGCCAGAAGGCTCAGGATTTACCATATACTTCATTGTGCTGAGCCAAAGAGAGTCAACTTTTTTCAAGTCATGATGACCCCACAACTCAGCACTGCTCAGTATATGTGTGTACTCCAGATAGCTCTCAACCCCACACTTATGACTGGAACCGGGTGTTCTTGTCATGATTCCAGGGATGCTCCAAAAATGTATATGCAGATGAGGTACAGGTGAAGCTGGACCAGGTTGCCCTCCATAGATTTTTGGGCCAGCTGTTTGGGGCTCTCTTTGGTGATATTTGCCAGATGCACAGAGCGGGGAGGAGAGGGGGGCACATGGGGCAACCTGCAAGATTAAAGAAGCCACTGCACAGTCCACTCCTGCCATAAATTTGGTAGGTCCTTAAAGATGAGGGACTTTTTTTTCCCCATGCTGATTTGGGAGGTGGTGGGGGAGTCCCTCATCTTGTATTTGAGTAAATGCAGTATATAAAATACCTTGCTTTATCTTCTTGCTATCGGTGAACGGTTCAAAGCCACAGGAATTCACATGGGTCAACAGTTGCAATTTCATGATACACTCTATTCTGCCTTCTGTGTCATCCATAGCTTTCTACTGGTCTGTTGGAAAGCTTTTTTCTCCTGTACAGATGACCTTTATTTTATCATAGAATGACTCCTGGACAAGTGGGAAGGAGTTGTTGACCATAGTCTTCCTCTGGGTGCAGTGGATGATCTCTCTCAGATATGTAGAAGCTATTGAAACAAAAGTGCAGTACATATGTTCTTCCTTGTGTCTCCCTCTTTGCTTCTATCACTGATAGTAAAAACAAAACAAAACTATTGATGCCTTCAGTTAAAAACACTATTATGCTCTCTGAAGTTATAGTTACCAAGAAGACACAACCAAACAAGAGTCTATGCAAAACAAACAGATGAAGTGGTAAAAGAACAGAGAAGAATTAAAACCAACATTGGCAGCTCTTGTCCCCCTTTCTCCTCTGTATACTTACGGTGTCTTTACACTCACAGAGTGAATCAGAGGTGAATGCATGTAAGGATATATACACTCCTTCAGGCTGTGAAGTCCAAAGGCTTGAGAAATATACTGTTTCTGAAATACAAGAGATAATAAAATGCCTTCAGACCCAGAGAGAGGGAGTTGAGCAGAGCATAAGGAAGGGAGGTGGAGGACAAAAGCAGTAGGGACAAAATACCTACTGTTTTGATCTTAAAAAAACAAACAAACCAACAACAACAAAAACCTGGCCATAACTATGTAGTCCTGGAGAGCAGATGTTGTGGCATCAATCAAAGTTAATGGCATTTTACAAACTAAGATCAGATATAAAAGGGAAAATCCTGGGCTTACAGAACAACGTTCAGGAGGACTTCCAGAATGCTAAGAGTAGTACTTGCCCCAGCAATGAAAACTGCCAGGATCATCAGATGTGTTGCCAAAGCACCTTAGTGGACATTATGTGCCTGTGCAGAATAAATTGTTTCAAGAACAAGATGCCTGTCTGTGATCAAAAGGTTATTGAAGACTAGAGCAGCAGTCATTATTGACAAGTGGGCAGAGCCCTGCTAAGCTTCCTGTGTTGTACTTACATTATAGCTAACTAATAAAAGACTTTTGGTGGACGTACCTTACATTTGGTTTTCTGAGCAGGGAAAAGAAAGATGGATGAGAAACCACTGGAGTTAGTGGATCCTGCCCATATGTCAGAAATATATCCACCTGTGCCCCAGAAACTGAAGAGAGGAAATTGAATCAATCACTCTTTCACCCCTTACTACATTCACAGTGTGTGATTATTTTTTTTCCCCCCAAAGATCTAATGGCACTTTGCTGAAGAATCATCAGCTTCTAACACTGTCTCCTGGAGAAATTCCAGCTTGGTAAATTATCTTTTTGTTAATCTAACTCCCCTTTGGTTTCAACCATTTATATTGTTCTTTACCCAACAAATTGTGAAAGGAAGTAATGTAGCTGTTTGTTTTTTAAATAACTGTTCTACTGGTAAAATCATGTTACCTCTATACATACTGTCTGAAAAGCTCTATGTACCCATAAAAATTATTACCTATACTAAAAACAGAAAAAAAGCCAGATTTGCCATGATCTTGTTCCCCTTTTGATTTCCTATTGTAGGAAGTTATAAGATCCTAGAACATGCTGTTCCCTCTTATGCATCTAGTATTCTCTGGATGCCCTTTCTTTTCATTATGTGCACAACCCTGTTTGCACTGAGGGTTGCAATGGAAGGTCTGTCATTAACTGACACTGAAGAAGAATGTAAGGGAGAACATCAATATTGATGTGAAATTAGTTATCACACAGTTATAATCCCATTATAGTTTATTCTTATGTAGATCTCTCCCCTCTCCAGCCCTGACCTTGGAGCTTTCTCACTGGACAGCCAAGAGAGGGAGACAGGTGAAAACAGGAAGGAAAGTACAGGCCACATGGTGTGTGATTCAATGAGCTGGATGCTGCCTTGAATGGGAAAAGGGCTCTGCATGTGTGGATCTAGGCTTTTGAAAAGGAGGATGAAGGTGGTGTGGTGCATCTCCAAATAATATGCAGATTTTTCTGCAGTTAAAATAAATTAGAAACTTTACTAATATGCTAGGGGCCTGGGACTGTAATAAGATCCAAACAAAAAAGTGTATAACTGAGTTTGCAGGGAGGACTGACTGCCAGCTCCAGAGTAGGGTGGGCACCTGGTGCCAGCCTGGCTATGGACAGAACTGTTCCCTGTACCCAGACATATAGGTCCCCCAGACAGTGTACCATGGCCCCAAAGTGCACCTCACTAAATTGCATCTCACTGCCCTTTATGCATTGCCTCTGTCACCTCAAATGCTCCCTGGTTCCATTCTGCCTACTGCTATTCCATGTATCCCCCATGCTTTGCCACACCCCATCATGCTTTAAGCCTATCAGACGCCACCATCCCACTCACACACCACTGAGTTCTACTCTGCCCCATCATATGAACCCACCCATATCCCAGTCACTGTCTTCCCCATGCCTCACTGAGCCCTTCCCTTCCCCTTTGAGCATCCCAACTTCACTGCACTCCATCAAGCCCTCTGAGTCCCACTTAATCATAATCCTTCTTGCTCTCAACCCCTCTCATAACCTATTTAGTCTCCTGATCCCACAAATGCATCTGCCCCAACACCCCTCAGCTCCCAAATGTCCCAGCCATCACTCCCAAACCACAGCCCTCCCCCTCCACCCCGTGATCCTATCCACTGATGTTGTGACACCATTTGGGGTCAGAACCCGAAGTTTGGGAACTGCTGTCCTAGATAATGACACAGCTTTATTGGACACATGGGAGGGTGAACAGAGGAACATTACCTGGAGTAGATAACAGACATCATATTGTAAAAGAAAGGATAGTCTGCTTAGTGATAACAGATATCATAATTGTAGAAGAAAGGATAGCCTGTTTAGTGAAAGATCAAGGATTGTTAACACCAATGGATTGAAGAGGTTAACAGGAATCAGTAGATAATAGTGAGCCCTAGAGTCAATTGACTCCCTTACCACCACCTGAATAGAAATATGGCTGTCCCTGCCCAGCAGTATGTTTTAAACTTTGAGTGGAATAGGAATAAAAGGCAAGTGCAGCTGTACCACCAACCACCACCTGGATCTACCCCTGGGCCCCTGGTTTCTAGCCTTGGCCCCTGCTTACCAATATAGCAGAAATGTTTCCAGTGATGTTTATCCATTTTATCCAATGAATATTAAATGTAAGATGCAGTGTGTCACCTTCAGGAAGAGGGCTGGAGAGGGGTCTGAACAAACGTCTAATGTTGGAGCACTTTTCTGGGAATAGGAGAAGCAGGTTGAAACCCCCTACAGGTGTGTGTTGGGGGGCAGTTGGGGGGTGTGTGGCATGAATCTTGATTTCCTGCTCCTGGGAAGGTGCTGCTGGTCTAAAAGGTGGAAGGACTCTGCCTTCCATTCCTCCTATTTTACTTTCAGGAGAGACTCACATATGTGATTCTATTTCACAGCAGGGGGGATTGGATGCCCAAAGTGTTCTTAAGTTCCAGACACTCTAGTTATGGAACAATGTACGTGGTATTTAGCCTTGTAAAGTGAAATAGGATCTGGTCCAATGTGTCTTTTTATGTATTTATGTTGTCAGAGTAAACATGGCATTGCTATTTTTCTTTTGGTAGAAACAACTGATTAGTCCTGGAATTAATCTAACTTATCTGCATTACACACCTGCATTTCATAAGGCCTTATACAAGTAAACATGGAAGGGAGAGAAATGGTGAGAGAAGAAAGCTGGACAAAGAACGAGGAAGAAGAGAATGCAATAGTACCCTCTCTTGCTTTCTTGCATTATTAAGTTAATCTCTCTGAAGACATATTCAAGTGGCTCAATTAAAGTCACAGCACATGGTGGAAAAGTAAGATTAAGAGAATACAATTGTATGTTGTGCATTTGTATGATGCATACATGTAGTCACTTGCATGCACATTTCCACATATTTCTGTATGTTATTGTATGTATATTGATACACACCCAAAATAAAATGTGAAGCAGCACGACTACAGTAACGTTGTAAATGTATGCAATCTATAAAACAATAAATTGATACGTGGTAGTTGAAGTTTAGTTATTTATCCCTGGAAAAAGTTGGGTATCCATTCTTTTAAAAAACGTCATCTAAATCCAAGTCAGAGCCTCATAAATGGAAAGACCAATGCTTTATCTACTGTCTGCGTTTTTTCTTAGCAACATATTTGTTATTTGTTTAAAAATGAATATTACACATCTTATCTGCAGATGGATATTATTTTTATATAAAAGGCTGAGAAAAAAATGAAAAAAAAATGTTTCCAGGTATGCAGAGTATGGTGTAAAGTTAGAGCCATAATCAAATACACCTATACATTACAAATAAAAAGAAGCATCTAGATTGAAAGTCATTCAGTTTCCACAGGGATCTATGACAGGTAATATACCTGTCTGGTGTCCAAATTGTAGCTCAGATTTTAGTAAGTGACAAGAAAAATAAATGCCAGAGACATTAGAATCATGTCCTTTGTGAATATTCTTATAATACAAGTGATCTGACTCATTCTGTTAAAAGCATTTAATTTAAATACATGGTATAGTTCTTAAGATATTCTCACTGTCCATTAGGAATGAAAAGCTGGAAATGGTGAAGTATTTTGAATAGTTCTGGGGTTGGAAATTATTTTAGTTATGCAGTGCTATTACAAGTCAATGGATGTGTCTACATGAGACGTTTACTGTGGAGCTGCCTAATTAGCTCTGCTTTAAAGTCTCTGCTTCTACATGTTAGCCCTATTAGGCCACAGTAAACTGATAAGCTCCACTGTAGGACAGTATTTGTAAACATGAATACAATCTTTTCTCCTATGCCTGAAGAAGAGTGCTTGTACCCGAAAGCTTGCAATCAAAGAAATATTTAGCAAAAATCTAGTTGGTCTAATAAAAGATATCACCTCTATCACAAGTCCTGATTTATCTTACTTCAGAGTTGTTTACTGTGTAGCAGTGCACATGTGGACACTGATGGGGCTGGCTGGGGCATGAGGGTGCTTCACTGTGGGGTCTGCCTGCCAGCTAGCCCTGCATTAAAGCACCCTTGAACCCCAGCCAGCCCCTCCGCAGCACATTGAGCCTGGTCAAAGCAGCACAGGACTGCCAGGCTGACCCCCTGGGATCCCTGCCAGTCAGAGTTGCTCTGCCCCAGATCAACGTGCTGCAGTCCTGGGTGCACATTCAAACAGTGTGCCCATGATTAATAAACTCCAGCACAATATGTGTTGGAGTTTATTACTTCAAATTAATTGCAAGTGTAGATGTGTCCTGTGTGTCCTTTTTACCCAAAGGGAAGAAAAAAGGTGACGATCTACTGAGACAAAACTGAAAAAGCCACAACAACTGTACTCACCTTGGAGGGGAACTAAAAATAAAACAAAAAACCCAGCTCAGAGCTCAAAAATTAGAGGCAAACGTGTTCTTAAAATGTATTCTTAGACTCAAAATCCAACTGAATAAATGGACTGCATGAAGGGACAGTGGTGCAACAGTGAGGTGCTCCCAATGGAAAGAAAGGAACAACATTCACCCCAAGTAGGAGTTTTTAAAAGCATTGGCAAGAAAATATGTGACAAAACCCAAAGTCAAGCCTTGTCCAGTAGGCTTTTATTGAAACCTGGGCACAAGTGAGAAGGCCAAGGAGTGACTGTGTTTCTATGGGGTGACAGCTCTAATCTACAGAGCTGGATGGAGAAGGATTGCTTTTGAGAGAGAGAATCCTTGGGGAGCCAGTTTTGGGGTAAGGAGCACATCACCTGCTCAAACAGGTGTAGAGGAGGGATGCTATTACCAGATATGGCCACAAGGGCAGATATGTCTTTCTCCAGTTCCAGTCCCAACCATCTTCAAAGCATTCTGAGGGTGCATAGTGTTTATTGCTACTTAAACCCTCCCCAGAAAAAACAAAAACAGCAAAAACCCTCAGGAAAAACAGGCATATACATTACACAAAAATCCGGACGTTCGTTAAATAAATTTAACTAACTAAATTTAACTAATGAATTAACTAAATTTAACTAACTTTGAAGAAATTAAAAGGCTCAGCAAAAAAAGTAAAGAAATTACAGCATGGGGGCTGTTTAAAGATACCACACGGGAGGCATAAATTAAATGCATGCCACAGATCAAAAAGAAACAGCAGCCCAAAAAATAAATAAATAAAAGAGCTGGCACAGTTCAATGGTAGAATAGAAGAGGCTATTGAGGGCAAAAACCTGTCATTCAAGAAATGGAAGTCATGTCTGAATGAGGAAAATGGAAAAGAGCATAAACTCTGGCAAGCTGCATGTAAAACTGTCATAAGGCAAGCAAAAAAATTTTTTTTTAGGAGCAACTGGCTAGATATGTCAAACAAGGTCTGATGACAACTTCAGTCAGATACTTCTTGTGATATCTGGAAAGTACAAATAGCCTGACTCTTCGTCACCAGGAAAAGGATGAGTGGGAAGGTGGAATCTTTTATGTTGGCAGAAACTTCAGGTGATTTATGGGAAGGCTGCAAGGATAAATGGACAGTCCTGAAAACCTGTCTTTGAAAAAAGTGCTTTTAGAACAGTTCTAAGGGCCTGGAAATAATTGTCAGGCCAACACACATTAAAAACTAAGAGAAAAATCTCCGTGTTCTCCAAGGTCTCAGTATAGTGTAATTAAATCAACAATGGCTCTAATATTGTTTTTGGGTTTTTTTTAATAGCCTGATAACAAATACGAAATAACCTGAGATAGAAGCACTTAAATCAATTGTTTTAGGTCTAGGGAAATCTTTTAAAATCTCAGTATGTATCATTGCACTAAATTGATTTCCTGTTTTAGTTTTCTTTGTCCTGTTTTTAGGATGATAGAATACATAATATTCTATTGGGCATCGTCTTACTCACATAACTAGAAATAGTGAAGAGCTCTCATTCAAATCTTACTCCCTGGCATCTGGAGAAGGTTTAGGGAGTTTATCTGTAGGAAGCATCATTCTTTTTATGTTTTTTTCCAGAAGCAAGAATGCTTTCTTTTTTTCTGTCCACAGACTGCACAGCTTGAAAGAAAGCCCAATATTTACTGCCAGTCTTCAAGCTCAAGCTGAAGAGAAAAATCTTTACTTTGTAATATGTTAAGTGAATATTTTCAGTCTTAAAACTTAAAAGCTATTTTATACTAGGAGGGTGTGTTTACACAAGATTTTTTACTGAGCAAAAGACTAATCTTTCTGTGCATTAGTTGGATGTGTAGATGTGCCCATTGAGCACTAGGTTCATTCTCCATATTTATATTCTCCATTGATAGGTGAATGCATGCATGAGACTGTAGGACAAGCCTTTGTCAGTACCTGCTATACATTCTTAAGAGTTTTAGGCCCTCCTCGATACTTAATGAAGGGCACCAGTGCCATTTAGTCTTGCAGCAATTGCGTTTGCCATTGCAGCAATGGAAGAATCATACACTAGTTGTAGGGTCAGTTTTGATCTCGAACCTTTTTGATTTGGAAGTTGGGCTGGTAATCTCATGAAAACACACTTTGATATGCAGTTTCCAGTTTATCTTCTATTCAGTGGTCATTCTTTCTAAACCAGGTGAATACAGCCTCAGGGTAGCCAGGTATCCTTCTCCATCCATTTGGCAACTTTCCCCCATTCTGATTCTAGTCATTTACTTTTCCCATATGCTTTTTTTGCCTAACCACTTCCTATAGTGCAATGGCCAGAAAGAACCCTGAGGGCTTAACATGTTCTGAATGAGGTTATCATGAACAAGTGGTATCAACCTTTACTTGAAGCAAAAGGACAGGGTTTTCAGTTTTCGCTACCTTCCATGCTCTGCTCATCAAACTGAATGCCTGATGCAACTGCATTGTTTTTTCTTTTTAAACATTCAGGGACAGATCACTGGAAACCTGGATTACAAGTTCCCCCTCAACTTCTGTGGTTTCAAACCCAAATGCAACATCGTTTTTCTAAAGGTAGTTTATGCCAGATTAATTTAATATTTTTTTTCCTTGAAAAGAGAATGGACTTTTTAGATAAGGGAAAGGTTGCAGATCTAATTTATCTGGACATCAGTAAGAATCTCATATATTGTCTTATGGGAGATTATTAGTTAAATTGGAGAAGATGGGGATAAAAACAAGAATTGATGCCTAAGGAGCTGGCTAATTGGGAGATGACAATGTGCTCTGCTGAAAGGGGAAATATCAGACTCCAGACGGCTTACTACTGGAGTTCATCAGAGGTCAGTTTTGGTATATGTCTTGTTTGAATGAATTGGATGAATGATCTTGGCATGAAATAATATGACCTGATGTTGGAAAGCACTGTTAATACAGAGGAGGACTGGAATATAATTCAGGAAGATCTGGATAGCATGCAAGATGGGTAACAGAAATAGGTTAGAATTGAATATTACCAAAAAAGAAAGATCCTTAATTTAGAGAATAATAACAAGAATTTCTGCTGTAAGCTGGCAGGTGTAAGTTGCAAGGTGTAAGGTGCAAGCTGCTGTAAGTTGGAAGCTACTGAGCAAGAGAAAGATCTGGGTATAGTAATTGTTCTCAGGATAACTACAAGCTAGCAATGTGATGGAGCCATGTAAATGGCAGATGTGGAATTAGGATGTATCAGGTGAAATATTTTTGTAGAGATAGAGAAATATGCTATTGTGCAAGTCATGGATAAGTACCTATCTTAAATCTGATATACAATTCTAGTCTCCTATGTTCAAGAAAGACGAATTCAAACTGGATAAGTGCAGACAAGGATGAAGGGAATGGGGAAATTATGAAAGGAACTAAAAGTTTGGCTTGTTTAACTTCACAAAATGAAGGTGGAGACTGCTCTCTAGAAATACATTGGGCTGGGAGTGAACATTAGAGGGAGAGGAGTGATTGGGACAATGGGTATAATCTGATCAGGAGTAAATTAAGTGTAAAAATGAGATAGGTTGTTCTGAAACAGCTTTCCAGCAGAAGAAATATGCCAAAGAAACCTAACCATTTTTAAAATGGAGCAAGATAAATTTATGAAGCAAAATATATAATGTGTTTGTTGGCAATATCAGGGACTATAGTTGAGGCTCCAATAGGTGCTCTCATTCCTTTTCCCTGTACTCCTATGTAATTCTCTGGGATGAAAATTATCATATGATTCCTCCTTTTTCTTGTGTAAACCATTCATTATTACTTTATTCTTTAACACATCCATACGCGCTAAAACCAAACATCATCCCTAAATGTTCACAGTCTATGTAAATTGTGACTACAGACGTGTGTGTGTGTGAGCAGCCTGAGCTCACAACAGCATTCTCTCTGCACCCTGCCCCATCCTAGGCAGGAGGAACAGTGCCCAGCCCAGCTGCACCCCCAGCCACTGCTTAGGGGGAGCTGGGTCAGGCACATGCAGGCAGGGTGGTTCCTCCGCCAGCCTGCCTGCCTTGCTCCCACGCAGCAGCAGCAGAGCTTGCTTGCTGGCCTGCCTGGTGCACCATGCCACTCTGTCTCCCTGCCAGACTCTGCCCCATGCCCCTGCCTGACTGCTGCCTGCAGCAGTGCCACAGATTTGTGGAGGGGTGGGGAGGAAGGGGAGTACAAAAATGTAAGTTCATCCAGGACACTATTTTCCCTAAGGCCAACTTTACCTAAGAGCCTGCAAGGCAATTAAGAATCAGCCAGTGAAGCACAAGAGTAATCTACCACTGCTAAGATGGGTGGAAGAGCCCAGGAGAGATTTGGTGAGAAGTGTCACAGCTCATAACACAAGAGCCTTTCCAGGTAATCTTGCAATAACAGTAGAAAGTAGCCTGGATAAATTGTGCCCCAAATAGCAAAACTCACCACTGCAGAGTAAAATGTGTCATGCTTGTTATAGGTTCAGTCCTGGGCCCTATGTGGGAGAAAGGAAGGAATCGTGGCCAGAGACTGGAAATCCTGCAAACACACGCATTACCACCTCACACCCCCAGTAATGTACCATCTGGGTAGTCATACTGTGAAAAAACCTCTTGTTCAGAAACTGTTCATTATTATCTGAAGATGGAAAATGTTAACATTTGTGTGGTCCAGGCTTTCCAAGGTTTTGGGAAATCCAGTTATTTGAGAATGAAACTATCCCTCTGTTCCCTTTCCCCTCCCCCACCAACTTTCATCCCAAAATCTTTTCTTTCTCGTTTTATTTTTCTGACACACAAAAAAGTCAGTGATGTGAATTTAACATATTGAATATTTATCGTATTAAAGTGTGACTGTAGTGAATGGGCCAAAGCAGTTGCAAATGGTGGGCCATTCATTTCTGCATATTTCCTGCAACCTACTGGCAATGTAACTTTCTTACAAAGGAACACCAAAATATTGTGCAGATAGGACATTGGTTGTAGGTGTTGGGGGATGAGGACAAATTGTGCTAAATGGCAAATTCAGCAAAGTTGTTTGCATGAAGGACTAGCTGGTGCACTCATAACCTGTGAGCCACACCACTGTAATCCTACAGTGATAGAGTTTGTCATTCTCTCCCTGTCAGTGTAACTAGGAATGGTTTTTTTGTGCAAAGTCTTGACACACACTGAAATCATTACCTCTCTTTACTGAGCACCTGACAAATTAAAGCTTTGGGGGGATTTGTCAGTGTGGACTATTCAAGTGAACATTCACGAACAAATTACAAGAGCATTAAATTAAATAAGCTGTTGACATAGCAAATGATAGACTAATGATCCCCTTGCTCACCCGCATTCATTCCTGAGCTTGCTGTAGCCATTGTCCATGTTCCAACATGCCATGACATTATACAATGAGTATAATGAGTACAAGCACAGGTCCCGTCTCATGGACATCTAGCACTTCTGAATGGTGACAGCTTAGGACTAACCAATACTTTGATTCGTGGCATTAGCAATATCTTCATGAGCATAGCCAGTGGGAAAAAAAAAATTATTTTCCACAGAAACATATTTACAGAACACAACTGAAAAGCTTTTAGGATTTTTAGTTTTTAGCTGTTAATTAAGGTGAAAAAGTTTCCATGAAAAATTCTAATGAAAACTTTCATTTAGTCAGAAACATTTTTCATAAAAAAGTGAAGAAAAAATTTCAACCACTTTATTTATCTGGTGTCTTTTGTGCAAATCTGCTTGAATGATACAACAACTGTAAATTCATGCAGTAGCATGTCCTATTAAGCATATACAATGTAACTATTTGCTACTCAAAACTGTCAGAGAACCATTTTGCCCACATTTCTCTCTGAATGAAGCCATGACGTGTTATACAGTTATGTGCTATTGCTTGAACTTCATTGGACTAACTGATCCAGTGCATACATTTTAACATCAAGCAACCATGTTTCAGAGCTTGTTGTGTGCATCTTTCACTTTTCTTCACCATTGTTCCAAGGACAGTAGTGGAGGCAGTTGCTGAGGCTTTCCTATACCCAGGAGTGCTCAACCCCCAGCCTGTGGGCCAGGTCTAGCCAACAGTCATATCATCCAGTCTGCAGAGCTCCCCATAACTCTGAAAATTTGGTGGTAGCAGGAGCAGTCAGTATTAGTTGCCACTCCCCTGATGCCCAATTCCCAGACCCATAGGGAGTCCTGTGGAACAGATAGTGTGGCCCTGCATGCTATATTGGGTACTCAGGGCCAAGCGGAAGTGACACAGGGCTTGATTGCATGTGCAGGGGCCAAGTGGTGTGGGGCCAAGCAGCGTGGGGCCAAGTGGAGACAGTGTGGCACCTGATCTGGCAGTCTGGGTCCTGATCTGGACCACGCACCAGCCCCAAATCACCCAATCAGCCTGCGGGGCCAAAAGGTTAAGCACCACTGTTTTAGCTGAGTAGCATAGTGGTCAGAAAACTAAACCAGGAAGCAGGAGACCACTTAGGAAGGTTCTGCCCCATTGAAAATAGAGGCCCATGCTAGAATGCAGCGCCTTCTTCCATCCAGGGCAGCTGCCATTTCACAGAGCTACAAGTGGTCTTGTTTCTGCTCTTCCTCTTGGCTCCACATATTTCCTTCTCTTGAAGGCCAGGCAATTAGCTGCTAAGAAGGTGATGAAAAAGTGCCTGGAAAACTCCTAACCTGCAGCCTGGTGAGTCAAGGGCTGTGCTGAGAAGCAGGAGATGTAGATTTAACCCCCTCTTTGTGTGAACATAGGGGCTACAGCTTGGGTGAGTGACCTAACCATTAGGCTATTGAACTAAAACATGAGAGGATCCTACTGTTTGCTTTTGGCAGGTAAGTGTGAAATAGAATCCAAACCTGTGTGAAGGCGCCAAGAACTGCAGTTATGCCGCTGGGTAGTTGCCATTTAGGTACATCAAATGAAATAGGATTCTTCCCTAAGTGTGTAATGTGCATTAAATGAGGGAGAAAAGTCATAAGAGCAGGTTAGCTGTGGAATTCACATTTCCAAGTGGTACAGATATAGTTTTCAAGGGTTCTTTGGAAATGAACTGATGCATGTATTTCAAATCAAGGGAAAAAATATATGGCTTGTAAATATTATGCACCCAGTCCCAACCTTATTTATGAAATCCTAATCTTTCTATATTTAAAACTTTTCCTCTGTTAATGGTTACTTGAAAAGTACAACTTATTTATCAGAATGGCTACTATGTTTGGCACATTAGAATTTCAAAGAAAACTAGAAGCAATAACTCTTAACTATATGAAGTTTTGCATGTCATTTGCTAATAATCTTTTTTTCAATTTTAGGTTGATCTCTCTTGTCTGATTTCATATAGCTGAGGGTTTGGCGTAAGGAAACTGCCCCAGACTTCACGTAACTTATCACGTATTTTATAAGCTGTCAAAAAAGGGGAAAAAAGAGAGGCACATGAAAAACAATGTCAGACTGAGGAGAAAATTAATGCTGCTCATGGTAATGTGGAAGGAAAACTTCCATATCTCCTTCCTTCCATCTCAGTTTTGATGAATAGGTATAATTTCAAAGCCACAAATTTATTTAACAGCTTCACTTATTTAGCAGTTTCACTGATAGTTAGAATGTCTCCAAAATAAGTTGCTCACTTTATTAAGGTACCCAAAGAGACAGAGAATTGATATAAGTGCCTTATATACAGTGGGTGCAGTGGTAGAAATCTACGAGGCAACAGCATATGAGTCCAAAGAAATTCACTCACCAAAATCCCAATTCTGCATTTTTCATAGCCAGTAGGCACATCTACATGTGCACGTTTACTGCACAGTAACCTAAATTTCAGTTACTGTGCAGTAAATTACTGTGCAGTACAGGCTTACATCTACATGTCCAAGCCTGCTGTGCTCAGGAACTATGGAGGCTTACACCAACTCGGGTGTAAATTTGATACCTGCATGATTGCTGAGTACAGCGTGGGGCCCAGGACGGTTGCCCTGATTCACTCCCCTCTAGGGATGGCCCCGTTCTCTGGTAAAATAAGATCCACGTTTGCCTCCGGTAAAAGGTAAAATCCATGGTTTGCTCCATCTTTCTGTAGGAAGCGGAAAACCCAGATCCCTGCTTATCAAGCATCAGCACAGAGTCTTGAGTAAGGCAAAATAGTTAAGATATAATATGAACCAATTTTCAACTTTGAATCAAACCCAAAAGTAATCCTTGAAGGTGTGGAGTATTTTTCCTTTGTGATTCATTCTAATACAGTCTTCTTGGCTATTTATGAACTAAATCTTACAAGAGACAGATGCCATGGGATTTCCAAGTTTTGGCTATTTTAGATGAACCACCATATTTTCCAAATTAAACCTACAGTATAGATTTAATATGCTGTGTGTTGAAGTAATGTACAAAGGAGGCCAATTCTGTATGCATTATTTTCCAGCTACAATGATTTTGGTAAAATAAATGAATTTATTGCATAGCATATCTGACTAACAGAGGGTTTTAGTTTGATTAGACTTCCATATGTACCACTTGTAAGTATGATCCTTCGTATGCTTATAATAATCCTTAGTTATTTTTTCCATGCACTTCCATAGTAACCAGAGTGCTGTTCAGTAGAAACTAACAAACAAATGAAAGCCCCTACCACAGTTTAAGTACTTAAAAGGACTATTTGGATTTGGTCCTGCCTGTTCCCCTGTGAAGCTTTTCCTGGATCAGTTAAACTCACTACCTCATCAGAGAATGAAATAAAGCCTGTTGGATAAGATCTCTTTTATACAAAACCATTATCTATAATGCACTGAACTTGACATACCCATAAAAAGGCCCACTACCACCTAATCCTACAAATCACTGGAACAAAGCATTTATATTGCCCACCTAAAAATGATAGAAGGAAAGGAAAGATGGTCTTGTAACCAGGGTATTAGCCTTGGACTCTTGTCTCCTGTGCTTAATGCCCTGCTTTTCAGCAGACTTCCTGGGTGTTCTCTGACAAAGCACCTACACCAAGGAGACACAGATTTGTGTGTCTGGGTGAGGGGAGGAAGAGGAGTACGGTGGTGCAGTTGCTCCCTTCTTCAACTGTCTAGTGCATGCATAGCGGGGTCCCTACTGCTGAGGGCTCTGGTCTCCATCACTTCTCACTGCCGCCAGTCATAGATTTCATGCCAGTGGCCTCTTCACCATACCCACCTTTTCAAAATCCTAGATCCAATCCTATGCCTAGGTCCTCAGGAGGTATTTGTGAAAAAAACTCCCCTTTCCATTACAGTAATAAGGTGCCTGGGTTTTAGTCTCTCCAAGCTTTAGTTCACGCCATATACAATGGGAATATTTCCCTGCCTCATGGTAGCACAAGAAAAAATACATTAAAAGTTACAAAGTGCTTAGATATTACATTCTTGGGAACTGTGTAGGCACTGTACATAGCAGGGCATTTTGAATAGACAAGGAAATGGTTCTTTTCATTAATGGCAGCGCATATAATTAAGGTTACCTAACTCCTTCCATTATAAAAAAACCTTTGTTCAGTTGCTAATAACTTTCCCAAACAAACTGTTCCAGCCAACATTTTCCATGCTGTGGGTCTGCCTCAGGCTGAATTATTTTAGAAAACTTCAAATAAAACAACTCGCCTATTTCTGAAAATGAAGTTATTCTGAAAACATATCATTTGGCTCATGTTTAAAAAACAAATGATTATAACTAGTTAGTTGAGAAACTCTCTGAGGCTCTGTTTGAAGCAGGGGACTTGACATTTGGCAAGAGGGTTGCTTCTGTGCTTCTGCACCTTTTGCTAGTTTTGTGAAAAATCCCAGTTGTGAAGTGCTGGGCAGAGAGACTGAGAGCAGAGACCCTATTTCTCCCATGGGACAGAGGAGAGAGAATAACAGAGGGAGGAGAGGGAGATGTGGAGTGAGTTGATGGGATGAGTAGGAATAGAAGATACCGTAGTGAGCAGAGGCTGAGTTAAACATTTAAGAAAAGCTTTTCACGTGTGTTCACTCATTCTGTTTTTCTCATTTTATGAGTGGCCAGCTTGAGGCCCTCAGGGTCTGCTTTGCAAAAGTGCTGAGCACTCACAGCTGCGTCTGATCTCCATGAAAGCTGACCTTTCAATGTATGAAGTGCTGAGTATTCTGGAAAATTGCATCCTAGGGGACCAGGGATTGGGGTGACAAGGGAAGCAAGTTTCAACATCAATGGCTGACATTTTTGAGATAACACACAGTTAGGTTGGCTGACTGCCAGCTCCTGTACCAGGTGATATCAGCAGCAAAACTGCCATTGACCTCAGTGAAGATGTGATCAAGCCCTAAGATTTTCTCTTGATTTTTTCTTACATGAAAGAATTATGATATCATATTTTGGGGCCATAGAAAGAAAGAAGAATATGGGACACTACTTTATATTCATACCGTCTCCCCTTTTTACTCCATTTTGAGCCTCATGTTTTTCACTTTCTGGAAAGAAGCCAAGAATATAATTACTACATGGTAAGGCCTCTTATTTCATTTCTGAAGAATGATGCAAATCCCATAGCATCAATCAAAGTGGCTCTTCAAACAGCAGGTTTAATTAATGCCAGTTAATTTTGCATATTCTATTGGGTTTATTTAATTTACTGGGACAGATAAACAACATCTGTACATCTGAAGGACATTTAAGCACAATGCTTTGCCTTAGTAGTCATGGCACTATCATCTTAAATATACTTTCTATTGTTTATTTCTTTTTGGTCAGAGACTGTTTTAAGTGACGCCGCAAAGAATGAGACTTTGCTTTAATGGCCGTTGGCATGTTTCAGTCAAGTTTAAATAGTACTAACAGCATCACAGCTAATAACCTTACACCATCATTTCAGCTAATACTTGCCACTTGTGTGAACAAAAATCAATTCTTGAATAAAATTGTGGAAAATGAAGGGTAGAGTCTGAATATCAACTATATCATTAATTTCTGCCTTTCTTTGATTTCTTACTAAATGGCTTTTTGACCAAGTTTAATTTATCAAATAAAAAACTATTAGTGGAATAATAAGAGTTCTTGTGGTATTTGCTGAACCAATGGGCACAGACAAAAGTGACATTTTTCCGCCCAATCTGGGCAAAACACAAGTGCACGGTTGCAAGCCACTTAAAAATGACTGATTAGGCAAAAATCTGAATCCTTGTTGCAAGATGTTTCAAAACAGAGCGTCTTCTGTAACTTCTGTCTGCACTGCCTCTTAGCCTATTGCTGTTTTCAGAAGTTGAGGGGGGAAGAGAATGGGGGGGTTAGCCTCCTTTGGAGGGTGGGGAACGGGTATTGGAGCCCCCACAAGGTGGGAGGGGGCTCCACAACACCTACCCCACCCTCCAGTACCAGCTGGGGAACCCCTAGAACAAGCTCCCTCTGCTCCCTTTCCCCCCTCCCATTCTGAAAACAGGGGCAGGCTGGGAGGGAGGAGATGTCATTGCTATGGGAAACCAGCTACAAGCTCCCAGCCACCAGCTAGGTTCCCCTCCCCACCACCCTGGAACCAACAGTGAACTTCTGTTCGGTCCAGGGGATCATTGAAACTCAGAACGCTTCCTCCAAGAGGTTCTCAGTCTCAACAGGGAGCTGCACTTTTACCTGCACCCAATGTGATGCAGGAAGCCACACTGAAGGAATACTGTGAAATGTACTGAAAGCAGGACTAAAGAAAGTGCTTGTTGCTCTTTGATACCTTCTGAAATCTGATGGTTCATCTAAAACCTGTTTCCCACTCCTTGGATCATTCTCACGGCTGTTCCCTGAATCCCCTCTAAATATCAAAATTCTCCTTGAGTTGTAGATACCCGAATTGGACACAATATTCTGGCATTTACCATACTAGTGCCAACTATAGATAAGATAAAACTTTTCCACTTTGACTCCTAGAGGAACAGAGAGATAAAAACATCTGTCTAGGAATCTTGTCTAATGCCTATGACAGTTTCATAGATAAGCTCAAGAGAAAATTAATAATTCCACTTTTAGGGCAGAGTTTGAATTATTTCCTGTTATTTGAGTAAACAAAGAAAGGCTCTTCCTCCGTTTGCTTTCATGGGCTACGGCCATAAATTATTTCCTTTGTAGGATGTATACAGACCTATGTTTAGTGATACAGTGGGAACCCAGAGCACAGTTTAATTCTTTTAAATCAGAAGTTTACGGTTTTGACTAGTCTGAATCTGTCAGAATGGCTGTATTGTTAAGTCCCCTCCAAGGTTTCTTTAGTTGTTACCAAAAGGTCACGTTCTTTATTTTGAAGAAGATGAGATGGTCCCTCTGTATCTCTTCACTGGGCACATCTACACATTTATTAACATGCTTTTCCTACTGCATATTAAATTTAGTACCTCTAATGTGGGGTACTAAATAAATGTGCATTAGATTGCCCTAATGCACAGTAGCAAAAGTGCACACTTTTTTTAGTTATGCTGAATGCACAGTAGCCTATTTTTACTGTGCATTAGCTTATTAGTACATTTTTTGATGTAACGCTTTAATGTGCAGTAAAATAGGTTACTGCACATTAAAGCGCATGTGCAGATGCAGTCAGTATGTTATTAGGGGTATACTTTCATGAGGTGGCTGCTGTCTTAATTACATGACTGGAGAATATGTATCTACTACTTCTTCAGTGAGTTCTAACACCGGGAACATGATCATTTAAAGATCTCTACTCCCTAAAAATGACTGTTGTTAGGAGAAAGAGACCAGCAGGGAATAGAGAAATATCTGGCTGTATAGGGAAATCAGTATTAGGAATCAAAACCTATTCCCTCATTTCTGTATCAGTAAGACTAGGAGCAGGTGGTTTCCTTTGTCTCTGAATGAGGCAATCAAGAGGAAGGGAACAACTCACCTCATTGTCTCTCTGTCATATCTAGCCACTGCACTGACATGCCATTTGTGCAGTAGTGCTAACAAGCTGAGGTATTATATGTGTGGCTCAGCCAGTCACAAGGAACTTATTTCTTTTTTATAGTGGTGAACAGGTAACACACTAAAAAAGTTCATTAACAAGCATGGTCACAAACCCACTGTTAACATGAAAATAACTAATGTAGGGTACAGAACTTGGTAGTTAGAATAAATTCTCTAATCAAAGCCAAAAACCTAAAAGCAACGCAAAGTTTTAAAATGAGAAGGCTCTGAGACATACAATTCATACCTGAATGTCTAAAATTTAAAATTGGATGGTGATCAGAAGTAGGTTTGTGTTTCAGCTCATCTCTATTTTTATAGCAGTTCTTGTGGTTTAAAGTAGGTCTACATATAGTAAGTTTTATAGATATACTATATATTGACTTACTGTATATAGACCTACTTTAAACCACAAGGGGAGTGTCTACACATTGCCCTATGTTGCTGCAGCAGTGCTCTACATCACTGTATGATGTGCTACAATGATCTAGCAATCACGTGAATCTACATGTGCTCTCAGTCTCTCTGCCCAGCACTTCACAACTGGGATTTTTCACAAAACTAGCAAAAGGTGCAGAAGCACAGAAGCAACCCTCTTGCCAAATGTCAAGTCCCCTGCTTCAAACAGAGCCTCAGAGAGTTTCTCAACTAACTAGTTATAATCATTTGTTTTTTAAACACGAGCCAAATGATATGTTTTCAAAACAGGGATTATCCTAGGATGCCACCCTCCAGATGAGTCCCCAAACCATGAAAGAGAGTCATTCTCAATCATCTTGGTCCAATGAGTATTTGGGTGTCTTACATGGTTTCAGGAAGAGAGACCACACCAAATTAAACAGATAGGGTATTCAAAGTGAGGTTTCTTATATGCTAGGTGCGTGTTTTAACCATTAATGAGTGCCATTTGCAAATCAAGGGAAGTATTTATCTGCTCTGTTTGACACTGAAGAGGCCTCACCTGAAGTACTGCATCCAGTTTTGGGCCTCACACTCCAGGATAAATGTAGACAAATTAGACAGAAGTGACAAAATTTATTAGAGGCCTGGAAAGCGTGACTTATGAGGGAATGATGAAAGACCTAGGATTGTTTAGTTTGAAGAAGAGAAAGACTAAGGGGAATTTGATAACAGTCTTCAGACACATGAAGGGAGATTATAAAGGGGATGGAGATAGATTTTTCTCTGTGGCCACAGGGGATAGGACCAGGAACAATAGTCTTAAATTACAGCAAGGGAAATTTAGGTCAGATATTTGGAGGAACTTTCTCACTATAAGGGTGCTTGAATGTGGTGACATGCTATCCAGTGTGGTTGTGGAATTTCTGTCTCTGATGTTTTTAAGAGCAGGTTAGACAAGCATTTGCCTGGGATGGTTTAGTTAAGGAGGATCCTGCCTTGAACAGAGGTTTGGACTAAATAACCTCCTGAGGTCCCACTGAATCATAGGCAGATCTAGAATTTTGAAAAGTGGGCTGCAGATGGTGAGGTGCATCATCACATGTAAAACAATGCATATTTTTCTTCCATTAAAGATAAACTGCAAGCTTTACTAATAAGCCAGGTGCCTAGGGCTGCATTGTTCTAAGACTGAAGCAAAAAACAAGTAACTTCATGGGAATAAGTTAAAACAATCTGCAGGGCTGTGAAATAGGAGCTTAATTTATAAGAGCAGCTAAAAGAGCAGAACTGAAGAACAAAGGATAGCTTGATTGGTGGAACATTAATGCCATTAAAAAGAAAAATGGGTTATTAACACTTGTGGAATGAAGAGATTAGAAGGGATTAGGTAGATGATAAGGAGCCAGGAAGTCAAGTGCCTCCCTTAGCACTGCCTGACTACAGATGCTGCTGCCACTGCCAAGCAGTTGATTTTAAATTTTGGGTGGACCAAGAATCGAAGAGGGGTGAGAGTAGAAGTGCACCAGTGCACCCCCCTGGATCTGCTCTTGCTCCCAATCCTGAGATTCTGTGATTAGGGCAGGAAGGCCCTTGTCTCAGTGCTTCCTCCCTCTTGGCATTAGAAATCCAACCTTTGTTTTTATTAAGAAATACTGCAAAAGAGAAACAATTAGCTTTGTATGTAATTAATTATTTGATTTCACATGAAACAAATATTTTTGATTTACTAGGTATTCTAAACAACTTTCAGTTTCAGGTGGACCAAATGGTGTTTTAAAATTTTATTTTATGGTTCATCCACCAAATAAAAATAAAGTATTTGCCTAGTCCTAGTTTAGAGAATAGCAGAGTTGGTCGTCTTATTCTATTCCGCACTTGGAAGTTGCTCCATCACTAGACCATTTTGGATTTTGTTGAACAAATATCCCAGAAAGGAGGCATAGAGATGTGGGCAACCTGCACCATTGGAAAAAACATAGGTGTGGCTTCCAGAAGAAATTTTCTATGAGACAATCTCTTTTTGCACCTGGATTTTGATTGCTTCCTCCAAGCAGTCAAATGAATACAAATGAATGTTAGGCCTTTATATATTTTTGTGTCTGTTGAATCCTCAATTTTTGTTGCTATTTTGAGAAAATGCAAGCTTCACAGACCAAAAAAGCCTGTAGAGGTCTCAATCTGGCCATCTCATTTGAAAGTAGGGTGGGCTTTTTAAAAAATGATTTAGCATTAGGAATGTGTTTGATGTAAACAGACATTTACATTAGCTGCAACTACTGTCAGAATGAAATAATTTCCTACACCACCTCTCCAAAATGTGAAGGTCAGAATATCCATCTCTTTTTGATGGAATAAGTATATGGGTCAGAATGTCTGCTTCTCTATGGAGCTAGAGAGGGACTCATAGATTGATAGAAAAGTACAGCTAGAAGGGACCACAGGCATTCATCTAGTCCAACCCCTTGCTGAAGCATCCCTTTCTCAAGCATTTTTTCCTTCTTTGTGCAGTCTATGTAAGGAAGTGACTGCTCAGTCTTTGGTCCCAGACATTACTGATGGCCAAAAAGAAGTCAGAATCATGTCATGAGCTTTTTCTACACAGACCTACAAAGAACGGCTACTACGCAGAAGGGCACAGTCTGTGTCATTCTTGTGTGTGATGCAGAGTATGCAGTTTCCTCCCACGATGAATGCTACAAGGGTAAAAACAATTTATAGCATATTTTCACACACAAAATGCATATGGGACATTAAGAAGCTGCTTGCAGATATCCAGAAACAAGGGGAGCAGATAAATTCACTGTAGCAATTATTCGCTGCAAATTACTTGCTCAGCTGTAACTGCAAATATGTATAATGTAGCTTGCTTTCTGTAACAACTGGGTAAAAGGAGCAGAGAGGAAATCAGGCATTAAAGATGAGTGTGATTTTCTTTGAAATGATTATAGTACATATGACTGTGAAAAGAAAATGATAGGTGGACAGACACAAATAGACATATTTAAAAAGCCTGTGTATGTGTAAGTTATTTGTAGATAATCTTTCAGAACATACTAATTTTTTCCTAGTGAAGGCGTAAGCTCTGTAATAGTGCCAAGGTCAAGACATTATACATTCATGCTCTGGAAAAATGCTGGTCACACAATTTAAGGTATCACTCCAAATCCTGCCTCTCCAACACCTATGACTTTCTTTTCTCTCTAGCTGTCATACTGCAAGGCACACAGCAGTAGTACTTTATCACTGTAATGATAGATTAATGAGCATACTCTGTAGTATTTGCACTCCTTCTGGTCTGCCTTTCTTAGGCAATGTGATCTCCATAAAATTTCTATAAGCCATATGGCTTCACTAAGAGCTTATAAATGAGATGCATGAGCTAGTTACAAGACAGGGCAGGTAGATATTAAAAAGCTGACTAAAAGAGACTCCTGATATCCCAATAATGACACTATGAGCTAGCATGCACTTTTCACTTTTGAAAAGCTTTGTCATTCTTGTTTTTGTGACATGACATTTTTCTAAAATTGTTTGACTGAGGAATCATTAGATAAGTAGAGTTGACGCAAACTATTCTAATAATTGGAACACTTATTTTACATTGGGAAGCTTTTGCTCCTGCCCTAGCTACCCTAAAGTGGGATTAAGAAATACAATGCCTGTAGCCAGCAGAAGCATTAGTCAAGACTGTGATGCTGTCTTGGAAGTGATGGCCAGTATAACAGTGTAAGGGGAAAGGGCAGAGGTATCTGGGGTTCTCAAAATGCCTAATATTCCTGTGGTTCAGCCTGCCAGCAGTCCCTCCATCACAGGATCTCATTCAGACCATCTTGTGCAATTCCTGTGTAAGTTATTTCAGCTATAACACTCCAGTTAGGATGTAACGTCTGCTGTAATTTCACTTGTTCTTTTTATCTAGACTAGTGCTGAAATTTTATCACCTCCCGTAAGGAGTCCTTTGGTAGCCACATATTTAACTACTTTGAACCACGTCTGGATTAAGGCAGTTCAGGGAATACAGATGCTGTAATTTTTCTCTTATTCTCATACATTTTTATCCCTGCTTGTACTGTCAGGGTGTTGTTAAGATCTTATTCTAGCATGATTACTTTCTTCCTTCATTTCACGTGCTTTTTATATTCCTTTCCTGAGCTGATGGCCCCAGGTTGCACACTACAATTCACCATGTAGCCATCTTGAATGGAGACAGGAGAACAGACTGTTACCTTAACTTCACAGTTCCTTGACTTCATTAGACTCTAGATGACAGAAAAGCTTCTAAATTGCTAGGAAGGCCGATTTTAACATTGCCTTGGAGCAATTAAAAGTTGGGTTTGCATAGGATTAGAATAGCCAAGGACATCCTAGTCACTGACTCTGATAACATGACATGTTGAACTGTATGCCATAAGACCTTCTGCCAGCGTATTCTAGCTTTACTACATTTGTGATTATTCTCTTATGAACAATATTTTCATGTGACTGCACCCCTGATGATGCACCAGTATGTGTCTTATGAATAGAAACACTAAAAGTGTAATTGAAAAAAAAGAAGAAAAACCCATCAGCTAATGTCATTTTATTTCGGACATTATCTTCTGATGACCATTAAGGAGATTAAAAGTTCAAGGCAACTGTAACTTAATTAAAAACAATGAAAAATAAAATAAAGGACAAATGAGAAACTCACGGTCTATTTATTTTAATAGCTCCTGCCTGGTAGACTCCCAGATCCACATGCTGCATTATGAGGAAAGGGGGCCATGCCTCAGAATCATATAAAATATTCGTCCTAGTTTGGCCCATATAAGATCTGAAAAAAATCACATTAGAGTAACCAAATTCTGAATTATTAGAAAATATTTCAGTTTATTTAACAAAACAGCAACAAAACATTATGCTTTCCCACCTCGGTTATTAGTGCTTAAAAAAATAAGACCTAAATCATAATCCATGCTATGTGTCAATTCCCCTTACACCTCCAGTCATTACTTTGTGTCGTGGGTCATTGGGCTGCTGCTGTATCTCCATCAGACAGGTCAACAGGGGCAAGGGTTTCGTGTCGTTTTACGTTTGGAACCACTGCTCACCAACATGATGTCCAGGAGAGCTCAGTCAGTGTGGAAGGAGAAGTAAAATGCATCAAATCTTAGCCTGGCAAAGCTTATCTTCTCCATGAGATGAGAGGAAATTAAAAACTTAACTAAGGCTTTCTTTCCTGCCTCTGGGACAATGAAGCTATGATGGCTGAAGGTGGTTTGCAAAGTGTTAGTTCAGTTGCTAGTAGTAAAGTTTCAAAAAGTTCCAAATCCATTATTTAACAGAGGAGTAAGATTTCAGATCTCTGCCAATGTTTGAATGGCATCTGACAAAAAGATGACATTGCATTGCAGAGAAGTCAGGGGGAGTTATTTGGCTCTTACTGGTAATAAAAAAGGATTAATGTGCACAAGTAAGGAAACTTAACTTCTTCCACTGTCCCTAAGTATGTTGCCGTATCTCTCCCCCTACTCTGCTTATGCTCTATAGACCTCTTTTACCACTGGCTGCACCACACATTGCCATTTCCAGTGTTGAACCCACTGGGTTTTCATATCCAAATGCCAGATATTGTATCTGATTTTCCTCTCACAGTGTGGTTTTATACCAATATATCCACTGGCTCTTCCTGCCATATGTTGGGGAGGAGGAGTTATTTGTCCAACTTTTCTGCTTGCCCAAGAACTGCTAAAACACTTATGACATTGTGAAATTGAGAGAGCTGGTCAGAAATTTCCAACTGAGCATTTTTTATCCAATAATACTGATGCATCAAGATTAAAATGCTTGGCCAATGTGGTCAACTTTGGCAAAGATCTAACAGATACCCATGTGGTTTTCTGCCATCTCTCTCCCACCCAGCTCCACAGCAGAACCGCCTGATGGCCCAACAGGGGACATGACCATCCTGGCTTCTAGCTCTTTGCCAGTCTGCTTGACAGGCTGATGGGAAGCCAAGAGCCTAGGCATGTATGCTTCAAGCATCCAGCTTTGTGGTCCCCTTGAATCCTCAGTTCCCAGGGTCTGAAGCTTCATCCAAGCAGACTTTCTTGTAGTTGTGCATTTCTGGATTTTTTCTTTTCTGGAGAATTTTGAAACTTTTGGCCATTGTTATCCAGTTGGAAATAAACCAGATCTTATAATATCAAAATCCTTCATGAGACAAAACTGTTCCTCACTAGGTATGTCTACACATGCAATTGATGCACCCCCCACTCATACACATGTGAACGTTCGCTTGTTGGGAGCATATTTACTCTTGATGGGTCTGACCAGGAGCCCAGTTCACTCCAGGGCTGCTCCTGCCTTGCTCTGCCACTCCTGCAGCTGCCAGGGAGAGCTCCAGACTCCCCTGGATGTCAATCCTGGGCTGGCAGGGAGCATGGGGGCTGGTTCTTATCTCCACATTGCTGGGAGAGCTGTCCCAGCTGCTGGGACTGCTGCGTCCCAGCCACATGGAGATAGGGTCAGGAGCCAATCTCCACATTGCTGGGACACAACAGTCCTGGCTGCCAAGACAGCTATCCCAGCCCCATGGAGATGAGGTCCTGCAGCTGTCCCAACTGCTGATCTGCATGTGACTGGGACACAGCAGTACTGGCTGCCAGGACAGCTCTTCTAGTTATGTGGAGATCAGGTCCTACAGTACTCCTGGCTGCCAGTCTCCACATGGCTGGGACACTGCAGTCCCAGCTGCTGGGACAGCTCTCCCAGCCATATGGGGATCAGGATGGGTCCCAATCCCCACATGGTGAGTAGACAGATGCCCCTGCAGCTGGCACAGCCCCCCTGCTCCCGCATCGAAGCTTAGCCAGGCAGCTGCCTGGTCTGACCAGGAGCAAATTGCTCCCAATCAGTGTCTACACATGTGCTACTGTGCAATAGCTAATGCACAGTTAATTTAGTACCTGTATTTCCTGGTATTAGCAAATGGCACATTAGCTTAATTTACTGCACAGTGGGCGCGTCTACATGAGATGCTATATTGCCATAGCCTGTCACTCTGGTGACGTAGTGTCAGCAGGCGTGATCCATGATGCTGACACTACTGAGCAGTAGTATCAAGCTACTGTGCCGTAGCTCATTGCTACTGTGCAGTAGGGTCAGAAATGACAAATGCACTGCTGGGACTGCATGGTAATGGCAGTTACTGTGCATGTGTAGATGTGTGTGCCCACTGTGGAGCTCTAACTGAGGTTCTACTCTCCATTGCCACATCTCATTTCTTATTTTACTTCCAAAACATGGAAGAAATACTAGGCAATCTCCACATTGCAACAAGCCCATTACCCTGACCTCAGAGCAATATTCAGGGATTTAGAATAAATATTGAGTGAAAGGATAATTAAAGTAATGGAGCCAAATGAAAAATAGATAAAATTCATCATCAATTTACCAAAGATAGATCATTTCATAGTATTATTATTACTGGATACTCATCAGGTCAAAACATGACATTCATGAGAGAATGCAGAATTAGACCTTACCCTATTGATTTCATAGATTTCATAGATTTCATAGACATTAGGGCTGGAAGGGACCTTGGAAGATCATTGAGTCCAGCCCCCCACCCAAAGGGCAGAAAGTCAGCTGGGGTCATAGGATCCCAGCAAGATAAGCATCCAATTTGCTCGTGAAGGTGTTCAATGTAGGTGCTTGAACCACCTCCAATGGCAGGCTGTTCCAGACTTTGGGGGCTCGGACAGTAAAGAAATTCTTCCTTATGTACAGCCTGAAATAGTCTCGCAGTAGTTTATGACCATTCGACCTTGTCATCCCTTGGAGTGCTCTGGTGAACAAACATTCCCCCAGATCCTGGTGGTCACCCCGATAAACTTATAGGTGGCCATCAGATCACCCCTGAGCCTGCGCTTTTCCAGGCTAAAGAGCCCCATGGCTCTCAGCCTGTCGTCATAAGCTCTGTTTTCCTGACCTCTGATCATGCACATGGCACGTGGCTCTTCTCTGGACTCTCTCAAGCTTCTCCACATCCTTTTTGCATTGTGGAGCCCAAAAGTGGACATAATACTTTAGCTGCAGCCTCATCAAGGCTGAGTACAAGGGGAGACTGACGTCCTGAGATTTGCTTGAGAAGCATCTATGGATGCAAGCCAGTATTTTGGTCACTTCGGTAGCCGTAGCATCATATTGAAGGCTCATGTTCATCTTGTGGTCAGTGATGACCCCCAAGTCTCTTTCTTCCGTAGTGCTAGCCAGTGCAGCACTGCCGAGCCTGTAAGGATGCTGCAGGTTTTTCTTCCCAAGGTAGAGAACCTTGCATTTTTCAGGGTTAAACACCATCGGCTTCTTGTCCACCCATTTGCTGAGCCTGTCCAGGTCAGCCTGAATCACCCGCCTGTCTTCTGGCATGGATGCTTTGCCCCAAAGTTTGGTGTCATCGGTGAACTTGGCCAGCGTGAAGGGACTGTTCTCTACAGCAGTGTTTTTCAACCATTTCAGTAGCAAGTACCCACTAACTTCTGAAAATTTTAATAAGTACCCCAACACTCAATTTTCCAGGGGATTTTATGTTTACAGACTAATGTGTGCCATATGTTGGAAGAAGGGCTGTGTATATAAGGTCATGATAGGACAGATGTCTGATCTGGTGTGGGTAGGGTTGCCACCTTTTATACCAGGGGTGCACAACTGAAGTATGTACCTGGGCTAGAGGTGATGTTGGCCAAAGCTAGGAGGGCTGAACCAAATTATTATTGGGGAAATTACTGGCCAAATTTTTTGCCATAGTTTTGAGAGGAGGAAGGGGCAAGAGAGAGAGGAAAAGAGGGTGAGAGAGGGAGAGAGGAAAAGAAGGTGAGACAGAGAGAGTGTTGGGATACCCACATACCCCCTGCCTTATCATGTTTATTCAGGAAAATGGCATTAGGACAGTCCTGAATAAGTTTTCTTTTAAGGAAAAGAATTGCCATTTATTAAGTACCTGCCACTTTGTCCCTTTGTTCATGTGGGCTTTTCCAACTTTGAGTAGATGAGATGTAACCTGACTGGTCATGACTACAAATCAGCTTTAAGTTGGAGTTCTCTGAGGGGCTTCAATCCAACTCGTACAATTTCAGATTTTATTTTGTCCTTATGGCTGCATAAGGCAGAATTTAGCAATTCTGTTACATGGGGTCCACAAGCACTGTGTCCAGTTTTGTCATCCATTTTCAAGCAATAAGAATTCAAATTGGGGTAGGTGCAGAGGGGGGCTATTAAGTTATTCAAAGAAATGTAGAACCTGTAATACAAGATGAGATGAAAGGAACTTAATTTGCTTTTGAATAGATCAAAAATGAAGAAGGTTAGGGGATATGATAGCTCTCTTCAAATACACTAAGGGCACATCAGAATAAACACTGAAGAAGGAGAAGAGGTATTGAAGGTGCAAGAATGACCAATTATATCCAAGCCGTCCATAAATTTGGTGCTGTGTATCAGAAAATAATGTCTAAAAGTATTAGAGCAACCCTTTTGAAAGTTCTGAGGTGGCAAACAAATGGTTATAAGATATTGTAATTAGTGAATACTAGTAGGCACTTCAAATGTCTTTAAGATGACAATGACTTATTCAGTAAAATCCATTTTTCTAAGAAAAAAACCCTTATACCAGATAACACATGCAGAATTTCAGGCACAAAACAGGTTTGTTTTATGAGAAAGTTAGACAGTGGTCTTGGATTGTAAAAGCAGTGACCTAATGCTTTAGCTTTAGAGTTACTTCAGACAGTCGTTTCAAAATATTCTTTAGTGACTAAGAAGTTTTTATGCCTCTGATCAGGGATAGATGCCCTGGATAGTAGATAACTTTTCTTCAGCTCACAGATCAGTTCCTAGCTTAGTTTTCTGAGGATGTTTTGTTCTACAGTCTCAGCTGCACTTAACTGTGTTAAAAAAAGTTTTAAAATAGTAGTAGGTAATCTAGTTTAGTGCTGTCAAATAGACATACCATGTTTGAATCCTGTTAATCAAAGACTCTGGATATTTTGGAACATGTTATTCATTATTACTATTTCCACAACTTGTTCACACTTTAGGCTGAAACCTGATTGCAATTTTTATGTATTTTTTTAACAGCATCTAAAAGAAAGGAGAAAAGCCCTTCTTATTGCAAAGTATCACCCATATTAATTAATCTGGCTTCCTAAAATGGGCTGTAATACTTAGAAGGAATATTCAGTTTACATGGAGTTCTAAGCTGCAATGCAAACCTCCTAGTTTGTTTTAGGTCTCCTCTACACATGTAAGTAAAGGCACAATGGGATCTAATGTGCAATCCACACAATTGCACATTTGATCCCATTGTGCCTTACTGCTGATGCAGGGGGAACCCAAGATCACAATCCCAGGCTCCCTCTGCACCAGCTCCCATGGCTGTGAGCTCCACAGCTAATGGGGCTCACAGTGGTGGCACCATACCCTGTACTGCACATATGGGTCTTGCAGATGCGGGCAGCACCGGGAATGCTACCACCACTTCAAGCCTTGTCAGCTGTGGGGTGGACAGTGGATAATACACCTCTGTGGCTGTTGCACTTCAGTTGATGGGGCTCCAGCCACAGGGGAGCACTTAGCCACATGTTCAACTAACAGCGTGATTAGAACAAACTATAAAGTTATTCCACATCTTTTGCGGAATAACTGTGTACCTTATTGCTTGTTTTATCATGCCATTAATTGGTTAAAATTGTAGTTGGGTCACAACTTAAGGCATGATTACCTGATTAATCATGTAACAGCATCTTCACTGGCCATGTCCAGTTCCTATAGTCCACTGTTGAACTTAATTGGTGGAGAGTCATTGACAATATGCAACATGGTGGGTGCATCTACACAAGGTCGCACATTTATTTAGTACTGCACATTCATTTGGTACTTGTATTAGCAAGTATTAAATAAATGCACAGTAACTGGAGTTACTGTGCAGTAGTGCCACCGAATGTCTTTTAGGTGATGCTACTGCACCAGTAGCTTAGTAGTACTGTGCAGTAACATATTAGCACTGTCCATACTGTGATACACTACTACACAATATTTTTTGGCTACTGTGCAATCAGCATCTTGTGTAGGCATGCCTGGTGTGTGTTTTGCCACAGCTACATTCTGGGTTGTCACAAAGGTCACAATTTGTCTTAAAATTTTGTTTTGTCACACTCTTCTTGTACACCTCAGCACAGCAGTTTCATAGATTTCATAGACATCAGGGCTGGAAGGGACCTCGGGAGATCATTGAGTCCATCAATAAACAAAACAAAACAATGTACCACAGATAAAAGACATCACTGTAAAGGTCAGAGTTTGTTAAGTTAATATATGTTTTGCTTATTCTAAAAGGAAACAGGTCCCAAGCCACAAAGGTAACCTCCCCAACCCCGACATCCTTTGCCTTGACCCAAACATATTTCTAGTCATCATCAGTTAAATACGCAAATTTGCTAATTTAGTCCAATAGAGTCAAGATAAAATAGTGCTTGAAAAAAAGAGGCAACATTAACAATATTTTAAAATATCACTTGTAAAAAACAGGCAACTTTAACATTATTTAACGTTATATGGAAAAATAATGTATACCTACAATTTTCACATTGTAGGTATAGAAAAACAAATGAAGCAGGAAGGCCAGATTCTGTATTCCGACTGTTGGACATCTACGTGAATTTAAATGCTCAATTGTAATTCTATTATGCCCTGTCCATGTCCTGAAAAGCCATGAAAACATCTACTTTTATAACACTCCATCATCTGGCCCTTAAGGCTGAGTCACAGACAAGCAGTGAAGAGAAGAAGAGGCCACCCACTTTTTGAGTTAACAGTTTTTAGGGACTTGAATAGAGTTTAATAGAATTGCACTTAAGTGCCTGAGTCCATTTGTGAGCCTAATAGATAAAATAGAATTTGGTGCAAAATACACAGACATTTCCACATAAAATCAGCTAGGAGAGTTTCATACTATACAGAATGTTCCTAGAAGACGATAATATTCTAAAACTTTCAATCTATGCAATTATCATTTTACTAGGATAGTGTTTTCTGCTATTCACCGAATTGTGATCTGTAGTTTGGTTTCTCTCGTTCTCTGAATAGTTTTAAGAGTTAGCTTTGAAGAACTTAATAATCAGAGAACCAAGGGCATAGAACTGTTCCATTGAACTGTATGAGATTTTTTGGGGGTGACTATCGAAGACAACGGAAAAGTGGTTGAGGAGCATTCTTTTCCAACCTGCATGCTCAGATGCTGAGGCGCCAGTTTTATTATTCTGATAACATCTTGAGATGCAAAGATAGTTCAAAGAAGGTGTTCAGAAAAAATGATGATGATAAAAAAGAGAGAAGCCTATATGGAATGTGCTTTAATATGCAAAGGCACAAAATGCCTCAAGCAGAGTTCATCAAAGGAATAATGGGGACATATTTTTGGTTTGCAGAATTTAAAAAAATAAATTACATTTTTATTTCTTATTTATCTACTTTCAATAGCAAATATCAAAATAGGCTCCTTTAAGAGATAGCTGTAGTAATATTTTTATTCTTGTTACAAATTTTATGGAAATCCATAACTAGGAAATGTGAAAAATGGATATTTATGTAATACAGTAAATTTTATGTCAAGTGGAATATATTACTAGAACAGAAAGAGCCATTAAAACTCACTCTGCAATATTTACGTGGAAAGTAAAGGATATGCAACAAAAAAGCTACCTGCTAAATTCTTACTAAATGCATATCACTTCCCAGTATTTCTTGTTATGCAGCTTGTTTCTTATACCTCAGAATAATTTTTGAGCATGCTAATTCTGGGGTCTTTACCCAGGGATTAGCCCCATCTATATCAGGGGGAGCAGTCACATTAGTTTAGACAGCAGGAATACACAGCTAGGTTGTTTACATATACGGTTTTCTTTCTTTCTTTGGAGAGGAAACAAAAATGACCTTTGGAATGTGGCAATGAAGCAATTCCTGACATTTAAACTTGACCTTGAAAACAATGAAGAATATCTGAAAAAATATACAGATCGTTTCTTTGTGTGTGAAGATTAATTAGTTACTGAATATTCCAGGGAACCCTAGTAGAGCTTATTGCACTGAGATGCCACTCCAGTCCTCACTGAAGTTGATGGGAATAGCTCCATTGTCTTCACTGAGTGTTGGATAAGAGCCTACATGAAATCTGTATGGCATCCAGATATATGTGGCATGTGAACACAATGCCCAAAGCATGCTACTTTTGATTAAAGAACAAAAATATTAATGTTAGTAACTTATAATCTTCTACTTATTTCTAAGGATGGAGTTGGAGGTTAGAAATTTTCTGTGACTCTCCTAATGAGGAGGCTAGAAAACCTTCCAGTTTTACTTGCTTTAACATAATTATGAAAAACTTAAAAAAAAATCTAGCATTATTTATTTTTTCACATGCCCTATTTTATGCAATATGAAGTTCTTTGATATGAAAAATGGAGTTCTTTGATATGGTAAAGCTCAGTAGAAAGTTTGTGAATTTTACTCAAGGATGAAAGGAAAAATGAAGATTCAAGATTGACTTCCTATCCCATTGAGGTCAGTAGGGCCATTAATTTCAAAACAGGAAAACAAAAACACATCAATGTTTTTTCTCCATAAAAATGCCAAACCCTGCAGTCTTTAATCAGATCTTCAGTGGTTGTTTTGCCTGAGTAGATGTCTGGATGCTAAATCCATTCACACAGACTAGCTGAATTTTTTATTGGCAGAAGCAAAATAGAACTATGTGTGGCTAGTTATAGTTGGAAAGGTCCTAAATGACAGGTACCTGCATGTCAGTATAACTTCTTTGGAGCTCCTGAGTCCACCATCAAACATGGCCTTGCCCACCTATACACAAGCTGCGTGGGCCAGACCTGACTAAAAGGCAGTGGGCACATCTGCATGAGAAGCTTTACTGCACAGCAAACTACTTTGTTGTGCAGTAAAACATCACCATCTACATGTGGGCAGCCATAAGAGTGCAGTAAACTAATTTACTGCACTGCTGTATAGTCCTGTCAGATGGAAGTTGTATCCAGTAGGTATCACATGTAGACAGTGATGTCAGGAATAGTTTACTCTGACTCAAAACTCAGTTTAAGCCAGGGTATATTAAATTACATTAATTGCACATGTAGATGTGCCCAGTGAAGTTGGCTTGGGACCAGAGGCAGACCTGACTGGGTACTTGGTGGCACATAGAAGAGGACCACCGAAGGAGTGTCGACATACCTTGAGGTACTTGACCAGGACCTAAGCTGGTTAGGAAGCCTTTCTGTATGGGAAGCATAACCCTGTTAATTTGAATTGCCCCCTTGGTAACACCAAGACATTTAGGGTCTGGCTCAAAAGGGCTTCAGTGCATACTCCAAAGATTGTCAAAGTCTATCCTATTTTATCAGATAAAGAACTTCTCTGGCATTGTTCCTATGCACTCACATGGTGGAAAATAATACAACAGCAGCATTTAGTAAAATGAAAAATTATGTATTTTGTGTAGAAGTTTTGTTGCTTAATCGAATATCTTCTCTGTTCATTGCTTGTTTTCTTTCATTACTTCTTCATTTTTTGTGTTTATCAGATGTTTTCATGTTTTTTCTATTCATTTCTCCTCAGATTATCATGGTTTTTTTGGATGGTAAAATCCATCAACAGTCAAATAGTTTGTGACCAAAAAATATGATTAGCTGGCAGGGCCATTCAGAAAGGCCTTCACATACAAATCAGGGGGTGCCTCTACACATGCAGGTAAGGGCATGATGGGATGTAATGCATGATTCATACAATTGTGCCTCCTGCCATACTACACATGCATGGCAGGTGGCAGGATTGTGGGATTGTGAATCATCATGTTATTGGCAGTGCAGGGTGGGGTTGATCCCTGCTAATTGGTTAATCATTCCTTAAGTGTAATGTGTAGATGGGGCCTCATTGCTTGCTTTTGTAATTTCCCCTGCCACAATGATTTGTGTGCTTATTTTAGCCATGGCTTCTAATGTTCTTCAACCTTTTTAATCATAGAATAATACTTAATTCTTAGTATGAAACTTGTATGCTGTTCAGCAATACTGTTTGCACTTGTTTCCTGAAGAACTGCTAGTTGATAACTGCACGTGGTACACAGAATCAGAAAAAAAGTAAAATATGTATCTTATCACATATAGATGTATTAGGGAAAACTTTCTCACTAGGAAGGCAGTAAAGAACTGGAATAGGTTACGCAGAGAGATTGTAGAATCTCCACCCTTAGTGGTTTTTAAGACCTAGGTAGACAAAGCCTTGGTGGGGATGATCTAGTTGGGGATGGTCCTGCTTTGAGCAGGGGATTGGACTAGATGACCTCCCGAGATCCCTTCCAACCCTAATTTTCTATATGTATATGGCATCTTTCTCTATTGCTCTTTCTGAATTCTTAATAATTGTCCTCAGAGTTTCCTATCTTACTCAACTGTCAAAACAATGTACACCTAAATATTTGTAGTGTGCATACAGTTAAGAAGAAGAATTTACTTAGTTATTGTTAGGTGTTTATTTGGGTCAGGAGTGTGGTGCATGACCAGTCAATAAGCCAGATGAATGGCAGTCCCAGCGGGTCACAGTGGACTCCACATGCAGCACAGTTCCCAGACAAGCTAAGGCAGGCTTCAATTGCAGTGCAGATCCCGGAGAAGGTGCTGAGCGAGGCATGGATCCTGGACTGGCTAGAGCGGGTGCTGTGTATGGATTGCATCCCAGGCAGTGCACATGGGCCTGGTCTGACATGTCTTGTGTGCAGTATGTGGGTCAACTTGAGACCCAGGGGCAGCACTGGGGGCTGGATGATGGGGCTCCACAGGCTCGATCTGGCCCATGGGCTGGATCTTTGACAATCCTGGTTTAAGGATTCTTCAAACAGGTCATTGGTATTTGTAGG
Source organism: Crocodylus siamensis (assembly GCF_052110815.1). Lineage (NCBI taxonomy): Eukaryota > Metazoa > Chordata > Crocodylia > Crocodylidae > Crocodylus > Crocodylus siamensis. The sequence goes on along the minus strand of NC_143397.1, from coordinate 127,321,592 downwards.
TATTTTGGTTGGTATGTTTAAAATATTGAAGTGGAAAGACAGTCCGGAATCCCACTTGAAACAAGTACATTAGGTAAGGATTCTTCCTTGCAAATGCATTTTCCATCTCTGTCAGTTAGCCACTTTAACATAATCCATTTAATGTGTGCTTTCCTTCTCTTTCATGCTGACCTCCTTTTTCAGCTAGATCAGCTTCCTGTTTTAGCTTGTTAAACAAATTTAGGTTTGGTATCAGCAATTCTAAAAGTAAACCTCATTGCATACTGTTTTCCTGAGTTGAGTGGGCAACAGGAAATAATTCTAATTTATTCTGCTTTGTACAATGGCATTGTTACTTCTCTGTCTCTTTGAAGCACATCTAGTATTTCACAGGACTGCATTTGCCTTTTTCATGGATACATTATATTCACAGCTCATGGCTATGCAATGGTTAATTAACAATCTTTGGTTTTCTCCTCCTCAGTTGTTTCAAACTGATGAATTTGGGGCATTTATACATGTGCCCTGGGAGTGGAGGTGGGGTGCTTTAATTTGAGCAGCTCTGGCAGCCGCTCTAATTAAAGTGCTCAGGGCATCACATATGTATCAGTGTTCCCACACTGAAAAATGGCGGTGGGGGCACTTTAACTAAAGCTCATCAAACAAGCTTTGGTTAAAGTGCCTCCACCACCATTTTTCAGCATGGGGATGCTGATACACGTGACACTGGAGTCTGCTGGAGTGTGGTAATTACCATGCTTCAGCAGACTCACTTAACTGAGTCTGTCTGCCCCAATGTGCTGTAATGTGTATAGGCGCCCCTGCTGTTTACAGCAGAAAATCTCATTAGTCTCTAAGTGTAGACTCTTTTACTTTCTACAATTATATTTCATCACATTTCTGTTATTCTTGTCTTCAAGATGATCCAGCTCTTCCTGCTTGATATTCTGATCTTCCTCTGTATTGATGATGCCTCCCAATTTTGTATCGTCAGAAAATGTCATAAGCATATTCTTACTGGTAACTTCCTTATACTCTTCAGATTCCCCTTTGAAAAAGCTAGTGGTTTGAATTGTTAGCAAATTTACACACTGATTTTGAAATGGCTCACACTTGTGGCTAACTTTTGGCAAGGTCAATAGCTCTGTGGCAGTTGAAGTTACAAGGTTACTTAAAATGTACAAAGTTAGGCATTTGCACAAGTCTTCACAGCTTGAGAACTTAAATGCCAACCCTCTCCCCACCCCCAAACCCCAGTAGCAAGTTCATATTTTTATTTATTTCTGCATGGTAGGCCTCTGGCAGACGTTACCCTTAAAATGGTATTAGCAACCCAGTCACAACCTAAATTGTTACCAGTCTAAACATTTAGGGAATTAATGAAAGCACAAAAAAGGGAAACCAGCCACAAAAAATATTACATAAAAATGTAATGTTTTTGTGACTGGTTTCCATTGTGCCTTAAACTGAATGCATAGCAGGGTTAAGACTGCACTGGGGTCTCCAACTGGCCTAAGTGTGGCTCCCACAGGCTGACAATCAGCTAATTATCAGCTGTATCTGGGAATGCACCATGGCTTAAATCAGCTGATAGTCCACTAGCTCTGGGGCTGGAACCAGAGCTGGTTAGAGCCTCATAACAGTCTTAATCCAGCCAACAATCAGCTGATCACCAGCCAGTTCCAGGAAGCATACTGGGCTGGATCTCATGCATCACCACTGGCAACCTCAGCATCTTTTGTCTTCCTCAGACTTCTTGCCAATTTCTTATTTTTTGACTCGTCTCTTTCTTCTTTATTCTCACATTATCCTTAACTTTAATCTAATTCACTCCAATCTATACCAAAGCTGCTACAGTGATCACTTTTCTTATCTACTACTCCATGCCCAGACCCTCTCTACATTGCTTCACTGCCTCAGGTTCCACATAGAATCAAGGCTCTTTCTTCCTTTCTTTTATGGACCTACAAAAATTACCTGCCCCCAAGTTTTGTTGCTTCTCCTTTCCAACTCACCATCTCCCTCACAACTATTCTGTAAGATCTGAGAGTCTAGGATTACTATTACTGAATAGACCAAAGAATCCTACCATCAGCATTTCAGAGCACCCATAACCCAACCTAAAACAGCTATCCAGCTGTGCAATTATTGGCTCCTGCTTTCACTGGAAGTATGAGAGTTTATGCTTTCGTAAACAATGAGGTTTACCTTCCTGAAGGTAAATCTTGCCTTAGGTCTGCTATTTCCTCAGCATTTTGCTATTTAAAAATTGTGTCTAGAAATAAAGCTGGCTGCAGGCTGCCATTACCATTTTAATTTGTGTTCTTTAACTGGAGGTAAATTGAGGGTGGGATGATATAGGAGCATATTAATTTTAATGGCATTTGTTACTGCCCGCCACTCACCCTTCACGATGCTTTCTTAGTAACTTATTTTGGAAGTGCTTCATATTTATTTTGTCTGGGGAGGAATTCTGAGCAAAAGTGTTTTATGACCATAGAATAAATTCACTTTATCAAGACTTGGTTCTAAAATCTCCATAATTGCTCACTATGTGCTATGTGTTGCCTTTAGGAGATCTTGTTTATTGTTCAAAAAGGACATTACTGAAAAACTCTGTCATTATAAAAGACTCAAAGCAATTCTCCTGCACTGCATGCCATTTCTCCCTTCATATGGCTGGTAAATAATTAAGCTCTGTCTTGTACAGTGATGCCTGTAGAAATAACCCATTTTATTTTATGTTTTTTTTCAGTTCTCCCTCCGCAGGGGGCACCTGCTGGGAGGACATGCAGGTCATGAGTCTCCCTAAGGATCCAGCCCCCCTCTAAGTGTCCTATAAATAATTAGAAATGAAAGGTTTAGCTATAATAATGATGACTGTACGTGGTCATATTCATGTCACTAATTAGCGTTACTTGGTTGAACTTATCATTAAATCAGTAAAAATGAAATGGCCTAGCAGGAGGCAGAAGTTGAATCCTCATCCAATATTAATATTTATACCCTTTGTTGTCCAGATAGCATAAAACTTTTACCAAACAGGAGAATCAAAGAATAATTCTCTGGAGAACAAATACAAGTACATTTAAGCCATCTCTTAAAAAAATGAATGAAACACAGACTTGATTTTACAAAGAAAAAGAATAGAAGAACTTGAAGAAACACAGAACATTTCATCTGGAAAAATCTCAAAGAATCTTGCAAAGCAGGTATGTGAACTTGCCACTCCCAGGGCCTTATAACACATTCACTTGCAATGGTTGCAAATCCCTGGATTGTAGTGACTTAGGGCTTTGTCGCATATTACACTTAGGATGTACTAACTATAACTACACTTAAAATGCTAGTGTCTGAGCATTCAAGTGGTAAAACATGTGCTAAGCTCCATCATAGCATAACAAAGATAGGAGTTTTCTGGAGAGGGATGTCTCCAGATCATATTACCTAACAAGTATTGGGCTAATATCCAACTGCTCCTGGGAGGTTATATGATCAGTGAACTCTGGTGTGGTGGGTGGCTGGGACCAACAGATAGCTGAGTGTTGGTTTCAGCCTCCACAGCATGGTACAGTGCAGACATTTTCAATGGCTCTGGTGCTTAGGATGCATTTTATTTAGATTGCAAATAGTGTGTGCTAAGCTGCTTGAACATGCATCTGCTTACTGCTACACTTAGTAAGTATTGAAAATGTGACACCAACCTTATTTATAGGACTTGACTTCATGCATGTGCATGGTCTCTGCAGGAATTACATGCAAATTTCAGTTCTCTTGTGACTGTAATCCAGTTGCCCGTATTCTGCCAGTAGCAGAATTTAGCATCTAGTAGAAAGATCTTCCAGTACTGTCCACACAGAAAAGGAGAAAGGTAGTTTTGGTCAGGACTCAGGGGCAAATCTCTCTTCTGGGTTGAATTTTAATGTTTTGTAGGAAATCTGTTTAATCTTCTTTAAAAAAAAATGAAGGGGTGAGATAGTCTATATCGGGGTTTCCCAAACTCTAGTACACATACCCCCTGGGGATACACAAGACATCTCTGGGTGGGATACGTGCTAGAAATTGTGTAATGGCAGAGTTAATTTTCATTATAATAATAATTGGCATTTAAGGGGTCAAAATACAAAACATATGCTGGTACATGGGTAGGGGTACATGGGAAATCTGGTACGGGATACATAATAGGAAAAAGTTTGGATCTATTTTAGATCTTCTACATAGTTGAGATATTTCAATCGTGAGGCCTAGACCCAACAAAGCAGCCAAAAAAGGAACAATATAATCCCTGACTGTTGTTGATAGTATCTTTGAAATGTGTTTCCCATTACTGTAATTGGACTTTCTTGACAGTAACTGAAAGTGAGGATGTGACAACAGCAGCACCAAATAGCTCAGTTATTCTATGTATCTGCATGCCGTCAGAGTTAGTCTGACAATTACTCACTCCATTTTATGCATGCTTAATACTGTCAATCACACTAACATGACTTTTTGGTCAGATATGTCACCCCCCATGTTGTTAGCATCAGCACTGATTAAAAGATCCACTCCTGGAGTCCATAGTCAAAACTCTCACTTGAATTTATTGACAAAGGAAGTTTGGCCTGAGTAAAGAATGTTAAATTGCACCCTACATTTCTGTACCAGAAAAGCACTAAGATAATACCTGGAATGTATTGAATGACTAGATTAAAAAAAGAAAGACATCCTTTTTGTAGGTAGAGGGTGAGAAGGAGGTAATTTTGGTATGTGCAATAAAATCACTGAGACATTCATGCCAGAGCTAATTGAAATGTGTATCAGCTGCCTGAGATATTGGCTATTATTTCTCTAATTTTTTCTGCACAATAAAACAAATCAGACCATTAATCTACATGAATGAATATTATTACATGCTTTGATAAGGACACAAAGGGAAATCAGGCTCACCATGGAGACTCTCACTCTTCGCTTCATATTCAAATATCTAGAAATCTCTGGAGAGATTGTAGCAAAGATCAGGTTTACACACTGCAGTTTGTTTGCAAATGTGGCAAGTGTTCCACCATGACTTAAGAAATTCTTCAGACAACACACTCAAGACAATGCTGAATCTTTAATGATAAATTTTACTAATATTTCTACTATGTGTATATATCTGTGCTTGTCTGCACATAAGGGATGGGAGCAGTCTAGACATATATTATATAAATTACAAGTAGAAATCTTCATTTTGAAAATGTAAATGGATTCTACTACATCTGTTAGGCAAGTAAATGTATTTAGTGTGATTCCATACTCTGCTTGAAACCTGGAGGTGATTCCTCCTTGTCACTGCTTTTTTGTGACTGTCTTAAGAGTCGGATGAAGGTGTGTTACAAAAGCAGATGCCTTAGTGGATTTTCAAGACTTGAATAGGGTGGGCTAGAATTGCATTTAAGTGACTAAGTTTAGGCACCCACTAAGTGAAATAGGATCTGACTGTAAATTTAACAACCGAAAGTCAAGAGGTTTCAAAGTTAATGTAGAGTCTTGAGTTTTGTCCTATTTATGTGCACTCTTATAATTTTTAATTACTTGGCTACATACACAGCTGTGAAAGTAACTCATTTTTTTTAGTTCATTGTTATTTCTAAAAGAAATCAAAAAGTGTTTGGTTTTGGAAAATCAAAAAAAGGAGGGGAGGGGAGTTAATGAAACATATTTACAATTTTAGAGGTGCACCGATACATTGGTCCAATATTGGATCGGTACCGATATAAGGAAAATTGTCTATATTGATATTAGCACGATGGGGCTGATAATTTGACTAATAAATGCTCATGCTGCCCGCAGGATGGAGGCATGGCTCATGGGGTGGGGCAGCAGGGCCAGTGGGGGAGGGTGGGGAAGTGGGCATATGCCCCAGATATGCATAGCTCAGGGCAGGCTGCAGCTGCATGGTGGAGCTGGAGCCAGTGCTGTGCAGGGCTTTTCATGCCAGGAGCTGGGCTTGGAGCTGGCTCCAGCAGCACTGGGAGGAGGCTGCAGCCACCCCAAATTTTGCTGCAGCTCCGCACCCAGTGCCAGGCCGCCACCTGGCGGAGCCCGGCTTTTCCCAGTGCTTGGGTGGAGGCAGGGCACTCAGCTGGGGCTGCACTGAGTGGTGGCGTGGGGCTGGGAGTGGAGCTGTGGCAAAATTTGGGGTGGCTGCAGCCTCTTCCCAGTGCCACTGGAGCCTGCTCTGAGCCCAGCCCCAGGCAAGGAAAGCCCCGTGCAGTGACGGTTCCAGATCTACCCTACAGCTGCACCCTGACCCGCACAGATTTAGGGGGCACATACTCTTTCACCCCTGCTCTCCCAGGATGCAAGCAGTGGCGGGAGCTACCCCATGAGACAATGGGGTCCTGTGCCCCTGTCCTGTGCCCCCCCTACCCCGCTGGGCAGCGCCTGCCCCCTCCCTCACTGTAGAGGGCATTGATTTGCCCCTCCACACCCCTTCCCTCTCCCTGTCCCCTTCCACCACACTGGACTTACCGCCTGATGGCAACAAATGCACGTAGCAAATTTAGTTGTGAGTAGTTACTGCACAGTAGCATACATGTAGAAGCCAACCAGGAGGAAATTTGCTCCTGGTCAGCCCTGCCACTAGGGGGCCAGCCTCAGGTTAGCCCCAGGACTTGAGAACTGGGAGCCTCTCCTGCCCCAGCTCTATGCCAGCCCCAGTTAAGGGCCTGTAAAAGCCTGGGGGCGTTTTGAGCCCTGGGGCACAAGACCAAGGAGTCTGGGGTGACTGCTGCCCCTGCACAGGCTGCAGGCCAACTGTGACAGACTGCCTGTACCCCAGTGCCACTGCCCGGTGCTGCAGTGCCACACAGCTGCCAGGGCCATGCCATCCAGACCTGCAGGATGCACCCAGGCCCAGCTGCAGGAAGCTCCTGGACACTGAAGCCAATTCTTCCTGCTTGCAGCCAACCCCTAACAACCTGCCTGAGCCCTGCAGGTGCTGTGGGACATTGCCTTGCCACATGGTTACTAGTCCTGTACCATTCCCCTGTACCAGGTAGCTGTCCAGGCCTGGCAGCACAGGGGCAGCTACGCAGAGGCACAGAGAGCTAGCACAGGGGCCTTGATGGCATAATTGTCCATGCCACACACCACCTCCCAGGGACCCAACTGGTCCATGGAGGAGGTGATCTCCTGGTGCTGTGGGGCACGGTGGAGGTGCAGCAGCAGTTTGCATGGGGTGGGTGCTCCAATGGACGCATTTATGAGAGGCTGGCAAGTGGGATGCAAGAGCATGGGCATTATCGGTTGATGCAGCAGTGCCACATGAAGGTCAAGGCCTTGCAGGCACAGTGGGTTACCATCACCAACCACAACTGTTGGTTGGGGAGGGCCTGTAAATCCATGCCCTTTTTGCAGCAGCTGCCTGATATCCGCATACCCTGAGACCTAGGCAGCAGCCATGCTGTGTACTGCAGCATGGGTGGCTTGCCCAAGTCCTAGCTCCAGACTGGCACCTATGGTGATACGTTGCTGGGGTAGGGTCTCTTGGGTTGCCAGCAGCCTGTCCCACCAACCTCCCTGCCCCTAGCCTCCACCAGCAGCTTGAGGAGCCTGGGCAGTGCCTGCCCCAGCAGCTGTGAGATCTCAGCCCCAGCCATGAGGCACAGCTAGTAATGTCACCACCGACTGCCAGGAACACCAGCTTCTCAGTCAGCAGCTGCACACTATTGCTGTCAGCCAAGACCTATTGGAGTCTCCAGGCATGCTGGCCCTTCCCGTATGGTAAGCCCCAGCCACTTCCTCCAGGCCCTGTGCCTGCTCTACTTCCATGCCTAGCCTGGCCACTCTTCCTTGGCCCCTGTGTTCCCCCTTACAGCATGCAGGGAGGTGGGAGACATTGTAAAGCTTTATTGACCAGCCCGTGCCCCTGCAGCTACTTGAGCATGTGCCACTCACATGTCAAGGAACATGTTGATGCTGGCAGAAATGTCCTTAGCTGTGGGGGACAGGGACATGTAGTATAGCCACAGGTAGCCCTCCAGGGAGTGATGAAAGTTGCAGGGCAGTTCAGGCTTGCCCTTCACATTGTCAAAGCTCAAGGTCCCATGCCAGATGTAGAGATTTGTCCAGGGCACCATGGGCATCAGCAGCAGCAGGGTGTAGTGTGTCAGGCACCCCTTGGTCCACACAAACTGCTCTTTGTGCTGTGCCAGGGACATGTGTAGCAGGGGCTTTTTCAGGGTACATAGCGCCCATGGGTGGGTGGCTGCCCCTGGGGTGCCTCTCCAGAAAGGCCCCCTGCTGTCAGAGTGAGGGTGCAAGCAAGTCCACATCCCAGTAATCCAGAAGCCTCACATCCCCCAAGCCCAGGCATTATGGGCCTGGAAGCAGTACAGGAGACAGGATGGCCTGCAGGAGAAGAAAAAGAAGTGCAGGGAGTGGAGACTGGAACGGTGGCAGAAAGTACTGCCAGGAGCCTGGACTGGCTTGGGATGGGTATAGGAGAGGCAATCTGCCTGCAGCCAAACAGGGACAGGTGGCTCAGTCAGTGGCTGCCTGGATCTGGGCTTGCCCAGCTGACTTACCATGATCCCTGGGCACCCATGCATGACCCCTGATCAGAGGCTGGGCAGTGCATGGGCCCCCAGCACACAACATCTTATCTCAGAAAAGTTGCAAACTCTCACAAATAGATGCTTTCTCATGGATCTGCAGGCCCTGCAGCTGTATGTGGGGTAGAGGCCACAGCTGGCAGCCAGAATGTGGTCTCAGGGTTGCTGCCACCCAAGGCCAGGGCCCTGCAGATCTGCCAGCTCTGCAGGAGGAGGACCCAGGATAGAACCCTCCTCCTGGACTAGCTGGTCACAGCTATGGAGGACCAGTTTGCAGATGCATGGATGTGGCTGGGCAGAAGACACTGTCTGCGAGGACATGCTGAACCAGGCAGACTGGGAATTCAGAGCATAGCTCCTGGTCCTGGAGCAGGAGCACACACAGGCCCTGCGGCAGCAGTTGAGGCCATGGAGGATGGCCACTGGGTGCTGGACACTATCCTGGCCCTGGTGGTCACCTTCATGCTGCCTGCTGCCCTGTCCCCAATTGTAGTCCTGCCTGGCCCCTTGCAGCCACCTGCAAGGGAGCAGCAGGCTCCCTTGTGGGCTTGGATGGAGGTCACCTCCATCAGCCTCCTGCTGCCTCCATCAGCCAGGAGGTCCTATCCCAGCCCCCACCCCAGGTCCTCCACCTTCAGCCCCCCCTGTCTGGGCCTAGCCCCACTGCTTGCCCTGGCTCCATATGGGTGCAAAGCCAGAGCTGCCTGCAGCAGGGCCAGGACTGTGCACCGGCCCTGCTGGCCCTAGCCACTGGATGTCAGAGTGGGAGCTGCACAGAGACTTGCAAGGCAAGCCATACAAGGAAAGGCTGAGGGACTTAGATCTCTTCAGCCAAAAAAAGAGAAGGCTGAGAGGGGACTTGGTAGCAGTTTACTGCAGGGCAATACATCAAGAGCTTGGTAAACAACTGTTCACCTGGGCACCCTTGGGGAAAACCAGGAGCAATGGCCACAAACTCCTGGAAGACCATTTCAGGCTTAACACTAGGAAAAACTTCTTCACAGATAGGGTGTCCAGACTGGAATAAGCTCCCTCCAGAGGTGATGCAATCACCTACTCTGGAAATCATCTAGAGGAGACTGGAAGGTCTTTCAGGAGACTGGAAGTTGTCTTTCCTGCCTAGTGCAGGGGGACTGCATCCAATGATATTGCAAGATCCTTTCCAGCCCTTTACAATCTATGAATCTATTTGTAGGACCAGAGCCCGCCATTGTCCCTGAGTGAGCCCCCTACCCACTGGGCTTGCTTCACCATGTGTACCCATGGGGGAATAGCCAGAGGATATTGCTGCTCCTATTCCTGGGCTCCACCACCTAGGTGCCCCTACCCCATTATCACCCACCTCAGGAGGGCACACACACAGACCACGTTGCAAATAGTGTGCACAGGGAAGAGGTTGGTGGGTGGAGTTGGTAGTGGAGGGGCTCTGTTGTTGGGGAGGGAGTGGGAAAGAGGGAGGTTTGTTTGTTGTGAGGGCAATAAAATATTTTCCTGAGAACTGTCTGCAGTGAGCATAGTGCTAGGGTGGTTGGTGGGGTGGGGGGGTCTGTGGGCAGCTAGCCAGGTGGGCTACAGCAGAGAGTGGAGGAGGAGGTGGTTGGCCAGTGCCTCTTGCACTCAGTGCCTCGGTCCCTGCTAGTAGGTGTGTGGGTCACCCGGGGCCTCAGTGGTGGTAGTGGTGGTGGTGGTGCTGGGGCACTGCTGTTGCTGCCACCACAGCGGGCGCTTTCACTGTCGGGTGTCCTCTACCTTCCATGCTTCCTCCACCCAGGCCTCATGAAAGAGGTCTCGCTGAGACTGACAGATTTTATGCAGCATGCAAGGTGCGATGAGGACCTGGGGGATATTGGCCTCGGCAAACTCAAGGTGGGCTGTAAGGGTCTGCAAGCGTCCCTTGAGGTTTGGCCCAAGCATCTGTTGAAGTGCATCTGGCAGAAGTCCAGCTGGCCAGTGTAGGGCCTCATGAGCCAGGGGAAGAGCAGGTTGGGGGGTCCCCAGTGATGAGGGGCAGGACCACTATGGCCCCTACCTGGAAGTCTGGCACCCCTGGCACAAAGCACTAGGCCTGTGCAAAGTGGCTAGTATTCGCTTCAGTTTTGGCCAATTCGGGGGACAGTGATTCAATTTGGTAATTTGAATCACTGACCCAATTCCATTTGGCTGAATCTGATTTGGAGATTTAGCTGCGGCCAAATTGCCGAATCTCAGAATGGCAATGGCTGCCCAGCCTGTCCCAGCTCCTGGCTCTTTGGGGAAAAAAAGCCCCAACTCAGTGCGTGGTGAGGGGTAATCCCTGATGTCCCCCTCTGCCCCATGCTGCATGAGCCCCCCAACCCTCCCTCTGCTCCCACAGCCCCCCCTTCCCCATAGGTGCCCCACCCAGGCCAGCTTTGGCCTTTTAAGAAAAAAAAACTGAAAAAAATCCCCAGACTCACTGCTCCTGCCGGCGGGGGGAATCCCTGCTGCCCCTTGCTACCCTGTGCCATGTGGGGGACTCTGCACGAGCCCCTCAAGGCCCAAGGCCATTGCAGGAGCAATGATTTCCAGGATTTTTCTTGGCTTTGTTTTCTTAAAGGGCCAGAGCTGGCCTAGGTGGGGCACCTGTGGGGGGACTGGAGGAGTGAGGGGGGGATCAGAGGGCTCATGCAGAGTCCCCCATGCAGCATGAAGCAGTGGGGGGAAGCAGGGATCGCACCCCTGCCTGGCAGAACCCGGTGAACACCGGAGCTTTTTTTTAAAGTACCAGGCTGGGGCAGGTGGGGGCAGCCATGGGGTGGAGGGGTGCTGGGGGAGCAGGGGAGTTGGGGGGCTGGCAGGGGTCCTCCCATGGCTTCCTTCCCTAGTCCCCCTTCCTCCGCCCCTAGTACTTACCAGCTCAGAGTCTGGCTGCAGCTCCCTGATGCGGCCACCAGTGACTGCCTGAATCATCAAAGCTCTCCAAATCTTTTCCAGAGTTTTGGAGAGCTTTGAATTGATTCAGACCTTTAAATTGGTCTCCTGATTCAATTCAGATTCTGAGATTCGGCCACTGAATTGGGCTGAATCTCCTCTGAATTGAATCACCACTCAAAGCTTTGTACAGCCCTATAAAGTGCAAGGGCTGGCAAAGCAGAGTTTCTGAAGATGCAGACATTGTAGGCATTGCCTGCTAAGCCAGTGCTCACATTGGTGAAAGTGCCAGGGTGGTTGCTGATAGTTTGGAGCACAACAGAATGAAAGTCCCTCTGGCTGTATTAGGGGTGATCAGTGTGGGGCAGACAGGTGATGGGGTCGTAGATCCCATCCAGGGCCCTGATGCACTGGGGGAAGCCTCCAGAGGGTCATGTACCCAGAGCATAGTATGCTCAAACATGTCCTGGAGAGCACTGCACACCTCCAGAATGCCGCCCCCCCACAGAAGTCTTGATCATGCCAAAGAAGTGGCCCACATAATGAAGGCTGGTGGGTGTAGACAGCATCAGCAGGGTCATGGCCAGCACAGTGTTCGCGAGGAAGTGCTGCCACATGGTGGGATCCTGCCACTCCAGGTGTGGGTGGAGCTGCTTCAGGAGGATCTGGAAGGTGGCCCAGGTCATGTGGAATGGCTTCAGCCACTGTTTGTCATTCTAGGTGTATTAGATGACATGCAGCCACCAGTTCTGGCTGGCCTGACAGGCCCAGAGGTGGCAGGGCTGGAGGCCTAGGAGGGTATGGATGACTCTGGTGGTGACATCCAGGAATATGCCATTGGTGTCTTTGCTGGGAACTGGCCAGCAAGATAGGGGCCAGGTGGCAGCTGCACGGCGGCAGCAGTCCTGGGATGGTGTGGTGCAGGTGGGCAGATGGTCACTGAATGTGGGGGTGCTGGCAGGGCCCAGATGGCCATGGGCCAGATGATGGTTGGTGTAGCAGGCTGGAAGGGCCAGCACAGAGGCTAGCAGGATCCCATGACTCTGGGTATCACTGCCAGGGGCAGGGGCAGGGGCAGGGGCAGGGGCTAGAGAAGCCATGGCATGGGGAGGCAGAGGCTGTCATGAGACAACTGCTGTGTTCTGCCCCTGTGCTCTGCATGCTGCTCCTGGCCAGGGAAATGGCTGGCCAGGGAGCAGGGAAAGGGGCTGAGACCTTTACAAAATGGTCTCTGGCTGCAGGCAGCCTCCTGGTGGTGGCAGGGGTGCATTGCACAGTTTCAGGAATCAGAAGCAGTTTGCTACCATTAGCAGCAAACCTGCTCCCGTTTCTCTGAACGTGTAGACATCTGCCCAGGAGCATTTACTTGCAAGTAGTTTACTTGTGAATAAACTGTTCCTGCATTAAATGCACTTGTAGACACAGCCAATGAATATTTAGCTAGTTATACAAACCAGAAGAGCTTAGACATGAGAGGCTCAGACATACCCACCTCAGAGAATCCTCTAACATAGGTATTAGGCCACCTAGGAGGGTGGAGCCTTTAGCACCTGTTCTAATTTAAATAAAGAAGTTATTTGGAGGCAGATTTCTCACATGCTGCATTACTGGCCCTATGGATAGGCAGGATGGTAATCTGAGTGACTTGGTTCAAATGTTTCTGATTTATTTTTTTTACAATCTGAATTCTTTCTGAATGCAAAGATAGTTTAAATTATCCTGAAACAGCATTTTTGGGTCATGAAGAATCAAATGCAAATGTTTTACCCAGCTGTGAAACTATTAATTCTGACATGACTGAGCAGAGGGGAGGTTACATTAGAAGTGTAGTGGGAATCTTAATTTGGTGCTTCAGGTATAAATATATTTAACTTGTTTACTAATACAGGTCAGATGTTGTTACCAATACTCATCTGAAGCTGTAGTTGAATATGCAAATACCCACTGAAATAATGGAACAACTCACAGGGTGCATCTACACAGTTAGTATGGCTGAATAAATTCTGGTGCAGTTTGCAACAGAGCTTATTGTTCCTGGGCCCACCACGTACATGTGCACGTAGGACCACAGTACATTGAGCCAGGGCAACATAGCCCTGGCTGGCAGAATGTCCAGGGAGTCAACCTGCCATCCTGGAGCTGCTCCACCCTGGCTCAACATGCTGTGAAGGGGTTGGCTGGGGCACAAGGGGCAGCCCCACACTATAGCACCCTTATGCCCCAGCCAGCCCTGCTTACTGTCTACACATGCATTGTGGTGGAGTAAATAATTCCGCCATAAGATAGTACTTGTGTCAGGTAGTAATATCCTACAGTGGAGTTAATTAATTTACTCTGGCCTAATAGTGCTGCATGTGTAGACGGTGATACTTTCCTGCTGAGCTAATCAATCAATGGCAGTAAAGAACACATGTAGATGCCCCCACAGAATAGGGGACTATTCTTCAAGTGTATGCCCAACCCAGTGAGGTCCTCAGTAAGTGCATGAAGCAGAATCCTGTCTTAAAGAGACCTAGTAGCACATAACAAATTGTACTGCTTTAATTATACAGGAATAAATAAAGTTGCAGAGCTGCCTATCATGGAGGTTCAGATATATTAAAATAACGCTGTTTCATGGGTACAGCTGTTCCTGTATGGAAATGGATTAAACTATGCCAGTACAAGGTACTGTTGTACCAGTGTAACTGTCCACACTAGGGTTTATAGTGTGATTTAGCAGTAGTTTGGTTAAAAAAGCATCCCTAATAGATATGAAGATAATTATATCACACAGACAGAGGGAGAAAATCTTATTGTGGGGGAGGGGCTGAGTGGATGTGTCAGCACAACAACTACAACTCCCATTGTGCTCTTTGTGGGGCAATGCATGCACGGTTACCTCTCCTTCCTCAGCCGCATGGAGCTGAGCGCATGTGAGGCACTGGCCTGGCTGCATGCCAAGCAGTGCCATGGTGCTGCTGCTGTTGCTAGTCACCACAAAATTAATTTGGGGGGGGGCTATGTCCCCACAAGCCTGGCCTTACGTCACCTATGCTATACCATTATGGTAACAGACATTAATTATTAACAAAATAGTCTTATGCAGGATTTACAAACTCTATTTAGGGTGACCACACAAATCAAGGTATGGCCAAATAAAGACAACAGTGAGATAAAATGAAGCAGAGTCTCTGCACAAGTTGCTTGGTCTGAAGTAGCTTTTGGTTATGCGCAATCTCACCCTGCCACAAGTACGAGCTAAACTGTGGTAATTTACCCCATAGGGCTAAGCTAATAGTTTAAGTTTATCTTACAAAGGCATAAGAGTACAAATGCGTGCAGTTACCATGGAGTACCTCACATGCAGTAAATCTCTGTCCCCTGTTAACTTGCTGTAATCTGTTTCTCTCCATACCCTCAGGAGCAATTTAGTAGTTCAATTGGAAAACTCATCCCCGGTAGCTACTCAGGGGAGTAAGCATTGTATAGAACTAAGCCCTTCAGTACGTAAAATTCAGCCATCCCTCTGAAATGAACTCTACCTTCATGTCAAGGCTCCGAGCCCCTTCATTTTTCAAACATCTATATAAAAAACACATACTTTTTTTTTAATTTGGGGAAAGTTTTTTTCCCTCCCAATTTTCCATAACCCCTAAAAGATAAATGGGTATTTCTCAAGTTTTCCAGCTGAAACAAAAGGGAGGTTCCATCCCCACCTTCTAATGTGAAATGTTATGAGAAGACAAAACACAACTAAGAGTGTTCTGCCCCTCTAGCTGGAATATTCACCAGCAGTGAACACTGCAATAAAAAATGAATTGGTTAGATAATAAGACTGATAGGGGCTCCGGAATGTGCACATTTTCAGAGTTTCATTAAAATCCAGCTCAGGGCAGTCGAGGCAATAGTCTGCCACTTGGCAACCTAGATAAATGGAGATTGAGGTCCAAATCCCATTTTTAAAAGACAAGTTTCCACATTGCTATTCACTGGGCACCCATTGGCACATCTGTTGGTGGCAGTTTCGTATGGGATAAAGGCAAAAGGATCAGGCACAGAGGATGTTCCTTAGGACAGACTTCTGTGTTCATCTGAAGTTTGTTTTAAACCAGTGGTGCTCAACCTTTTGGTAAAGTGGGCCAGATGAGTGGTGTGGGGCCAATCCACAGGCCAGATTGGCCCCAAGCACCAAGGTCAGGCCTCACACTGCCTCCTCCTGGCCCTCTGTGTTGGGATCAGGCATTGGGGTGCCTCTGCCTGGCCCTAGCATGCCCAGATTAGGCTCCAGATGGCCTCAGCCAGCCCCTGTGCACCCAGGTTGGGCCCCACACCAGCTCTGCTCAGCCATGCACATCCAGATTGAGCCCTGTATACTCACCCTGCATACTCACCCTGACCTTACCTGGCCCTGGATACTCAGATTGAGCCCTGCTGTACCTCAGCCTTGCTATACATGCTGGGTTCAGGTCCTACACAACCCAGCATGCTTGGATCAGTCCTATGTGCTCCACATGCTCTACTTAACATTGAGGGCCCCACAATCTGGCCTGGAGTGTTCCCCACAGGTCCAGACATTTGGCAGCAAAGGAGTGGCAATTAATGCTTCCACTGCTCCCCTGCCACTGTATTTTCAGACCTGTGGGGAGCCTCACAGGCTGGATAAGATGGCTTAAGGAGGCAGACCTGGCCCATGGGAGGTTGGACATTCCTATTTTAAACCAACGTTCCTTCCCCACGCAATCTACGGACCACTTTATTTTTCTGAAGACTTAGCAAAAAATTATCCATAGTAAGTCTGCTGTGACTTAAATTTCTTGGCACTATAATTCACAACCCTCTCCCCATCATGACAGTTGATCAGAAAATAGCAACATATGAGTGCTCTGTCACAGGCCAGCTGGGCACTGTGAGTATATTAATTTAATTGCAGACTGATTGAGCACTGCAACTTTATTAGCCACTGGGTTTTTTTGGTTCAGGATCGAGGAGGTGATGTTGGGAAGGAAAGCAATGACAAGATTTACTTATAAAAAAGAATACATTTTACTTATAGCAACAAAAGATATAGTTTACACATATGACAGTCAGTAAAAAGGTTAAGCTAATAAACAGACAACATAACAATACAAGTTAAAATTGACAGTGATAATAAAACAGGCAAAGAAATTAACCAAGAGTTTTCACTTGGTTAGCAACTTATCGATAGTTCCTCAGTTAGAAGATACATGTCAGTGAAGTCAGACGTCTCTGATTCAATGCTGTAAGAGGGAGAACCAAAGGAAGGTCTTTCGGTCAGGATCTGGTCTTTGTTCAAAGATCCATCGGGGTATGGGACAGCAATGACCCTTCTGTTCTGTCCTTCCCTGAGGGTTACTTAACGTGTGTGTTCTTTTATATCCTGTCGATGCTAATTTTTTAGTTATATAGCCATTCATAGTGTTATTTTATAGCTGTTAACCTATGGGGTGAAAAGGTGTTAGAAATCATTATAATAAGTTACTGCCCAACCTTGGGTTTACCCAATAGGCAAATCACACCACATCACTTTGGGGTCTGAGATTAACATGACCCCACCTAAGTTCAATCCAGTATGTTAATTATACCTTGTGATTACATTTGTTAATTTTTACTGACTCTAAGCAAAATTTAATAAATCAGCTATGTCTGTGGTTGTATTTTTCAGTTCTGCTTTTTAAAGTTCATGCTGTCTGAAGATTAGTATAAAAAGCTATGTATATTTTTTTTTCCAGACAAACAGGAAACTTCTCCAATAAGCTACTTCAGATACCTTCAAAAAGCAGATTTCTCCTGTTAAAGTTGCTCATTAACCTTTCTGGTTCTGGCCATCACACTGCTCCTGATAGTTCACTGTTTCTAGGGCTGTCAAAAGATTTTAAAAGTTGCTGACGGTTAGTTACATGATTAAAACAATTGGTCACAATTAATCGCAATTTTATTAACACAGCTAAAAATTCAAAATTATGCAGGTACTTTGTATGGTTGGGGTGAGTGTGGGGTGTGTGTGGGGGTGGAATTGGTGAAGGTGTGGGGGGTTGTGGATACATGTGTGGGGTTTGGAGCTGAGCAGGGAGGCATATGCCCTGGCAGGATGCGGGGTACTGTGGGTCAGGAGTGAGAGGCAGCAGCAGGGCTGGGGGGGTGTGGCTTGGGAGTGAGGGACAGGGGATGGGCATATCACTGTCCTCCCCCACAATCATATTACCCCCCCTACCAAGTATCCTCTTTTTTTAAAGCAAAATATGGTAACCCTACAGGAATGCAGTCTGGTGGCTTCTAGAGAAGCACCCAGCAGGTAAGTCTGTAGAGAGGAAGGGGCAGGGGGAGAGGGAATGAGCACATGGGGGGCACAGCTCCCCACTGTTGTGTGCACCCCTGGGGGAGGCATAGGGCAGCATGTGCCCCCCCTGGATGTGTGCATGGGATGGAGGTGAGATGCCTGCTGCAGGTGCAGCTGTACACCCTGGTGCCTTTGCCCTGGGAACTGTGAGACACCATGTTGTGCAACCTACCTTTGGGAAAGCAGGAGACACACAGCACAGCCAGTGCACAGCTCCCAGGGCAAAGGTAGCAGGGCAAAGAGCCCCAGCTCACAGCAGACAGCTGTCCTCCACCCCACACACACATCTGGGAAGCACATGCCCCTGTGCCTCCTCTGGGGGTGCACACAGCAGTGGGAGCCATGCTCTCCCACACCTGTGGTTCCATCCCATGACCCGCCCCAGCCCCAAGGCTCTATTCACTCCAGCCCCTGCTCCTGCCCCTGCTCTACTCCTTCCCTCACTGTGGGGGCCTTGATCTGCTCCCCCACCCCTTCCCTCTTCCCCACTGTCCCTTCCCCTCCACAGAATTACCTGGTTGGTGCTGCTCTACAAGATGCTGGGCTGCATTGCTGGCTGTGTGCATACTGTAGCTACTCGTCTGTGTCTGTCTGTGTCTGCATGCTCCCCCTCCCCTTTCTGCTGCAGCAGCTCAGAGTCTGTACCTAGGCTGCTCTGTGGTCCTCAGCACTGCCACCACTGCCCTGCTGAGTGGCCTGGAGGCAGAAGTGATGGCAGTGAAGTGGAGCACAAGGGTGGGCTACAAAACCACACATACAATTAATGCATAAAAACAATTAACACAAGAACCAATTAACAAGTTAATCATGCTGTCAACTGAGTAGTTGACAGCTCTAATTATAACTCCTACTGAAACCAATGAAGTTTTTCTATTAGCTCAGAAGGTTGTGCCCAGTATGCCCAAACTTTAATTGTACCATAACTACATATTGTACCAATATTTAATTTTAACAGCTTTCATTGACTAAGACAGTGGTTTTCAAACTTCCTAAAGTCACAGAACCCTTTCATAGACTTTCTTCTGCCACAGAACTCCCTACCCCTTCCTGAAGGCTGATGCAAAGCCAGGTGACCTGGCCCAGCAATGGTGGTACACTGCCCCCTGGGCTGTTCCACCAGTCCCCCAGTGTCTCTGCAGAACCCCTGAAGCCCTATTTCAGAACACCAGCCTGCCCTGGAACAGTTTGAAAAACACTGAACTATGACATCTAGAACCAATTCTGATTCATTTATTTGGCACATAAGTGGAAGTAGGCTTAAACACCCAAGTGTGATTTTGTTCCAGTCTGCTCCAGTCTCTGTAAAACAGTTAATACAAAAAGTGGGTGGGTCCTCCTCACTGAGTTGGGTTTTTTGTGACTTAGTCTGCAGGGTCAGGTCATAAGCATGTTACAAAAGTTGATGTATTAACGGATTTTGAAGACTTGGAGGCGGTGAAATAGAATCACACTTAGGCACCTAAATCCATTTAAACACCCTGTAGGTAGAATAGGATGTTCCCAAAGGGTGAAATGCATTACAGATACTAAAATAAGCACAGTATTGGAAAAAAACTCAGACTTGGTATACCCTCAAATATCACAAGTTTGAAAGTCAGGAGTATCAGGAGCGAATTTTAGGTTGATCCCATGTAGAAGTCAAGTGCAATTTTTATGCTTTTTGGAGGAAAAAAGGTGGATTAATAGTCAGAACAATACAGTAATTTTAAAGTATTTTGTTGAAGAAAACACTTTCATCACATAATCACAGTGCAAATCAATATAATGTTCTGAAACATCCAATTAATTTTGAGGCATGTGAGTTTTCTAAATGTGTGTCTTTATAAAAAAGAAATTGCTCATCTACTGAACATCTGCTCTAGACTGCAATTTTGACATGTATTAGCCCACAATCTTACACCTGATTTATAGAAATAGATGTCTCCTTACGAACTATAGGTAAATATACACTGTCAGTGAAATGTTGGGAATTGTACCACCAAGGTGGCAGAGTCATCATAATATTTATAAATCATATATCATATCTTCTAAACATATTCTTCTATGCATTATTTACCAGGTTATATGAAAAGGCATAAGAAATGTTAGCAGCTGAAGTTTGGTAACTGTTTATTTAAGAAACAGAGACCCTATAAACCCAGAGATTATTGCAGCTTTGTGGCCAAATTTACTATGACAAAAGGCATGTATTTTATTAAATTATTTAAGCCCTTTAAAAGTTAACAACAGCTGCAAGTATATGGTGAGTTTGACAAAACCTCCTGTTTTCCTTTTAATGGAGATTGCACTAGACAGTCAGCAACTGCAAACGAAACAATTTTATTAGGCTGTAGAGGAAGTTTGCCCTGCTGAGCAATGACAATGGACTACCACTCCAGCATACTTTGAATTTCATTATCAGAGAAAATTATACTGACAGTGCGGTGGAGGAATTGATGGATGTTGAGTAAAACAGTCATCTCATCAGAACTGGGGAAGCAATAAACCCCACAACAAATCCAACATATAATAGCGTGTAAGCACCTCATTTATAGTACCTCCCACCATTACAGAGCATGTATTAACTAGGAGGACTGTTCGGTATTTGACAGTAAGCCTTCCTCAGCTGTTTCACTATCGTACTTAAGGCTGCTTTGAGGGGTTTGAATCTGGACCGCCCCCCTGCTACCTGCATGCACTAAACTACTTGTTTTGGGGTGAAAACTCCTGTGGTTTTGAATGCCATTTTGGAGATGAGCTGCCTTTGGGGAGTGAAGTACCATTGAAACTAATACATTTCTACCCAAAACTTCCAGTTTTTACAAATCTTCTCTTGTTTTGCTACAAGATTTCCTACCAATTCTATGCTGAATATAAATTCACAAAAAAGAAAATGAGTGCTTTTTGTTATGGGAAAGCTCAACTCATGTCACTGGTTAGATTTTTGACATGTGGAATTTATGCATTATGTTCTTCATTTAATGTTAATGCGGGACTGGTCATTATGACTAGTTTTATGTTATGGTATGCACAATTCCCTGAGAGCTTCGTCTTCTACCACTGTTTGTCTGAGAGTTGTTGCTCATATACATTTTATCTACCAATAAGATTTTTTCTTAGTCAATGTTACAGATCGCCACTCATAGCTTAGTAAGAAATTTATTTATTTATTTATTTATTTACTGGTATTTCTAGTGGTACTTGACAGTTAACATATGTGCCAAGTATATTATGGCTTAAGTTTAATTGCTAGATTTGACAGCAATGGAGTTTCCTTAATTAGCACGGATTATTCATCTTCCTCACCTTGAGTTGCCCTTTGAGGTCTGAAAACCGTATGCCCAGGTCCCTTGATGTTTGTGTGATCCTCAGATTAGGTAGCATCTCTAGGAGGCAGTGATACTGGATACCACTGAGTAATGAGTCCACCACAAACAAACTCAGGCCAGGTTGTCCACCTCCAGCTGTCTCTGCTGAGAAACCAATGTGCTACTGGCTACTGCAACAAGGAGGGCAGCTCAGCAGCATGAAAAAAGGAGCTAGAGAATAGATATGAGACTCAGAGCAAAAAAAATTCTTCATCCTCATTTTGTTACTGACAATGATTCCCTCTGTGGTTTTAAATCAAGCATATGACCTTTCAGCTTTTGTTTTCCCTAACTGGGGTTAATAAAAATTTCATTTCACAAGGGGTTTGTTTTGGTTAATTAATGTATGTACTGTACGCTGTAAACTCTTGAATTCACTGTAGTATTCATTGGCTCCCTCCATCTGTGCCATTCTTTCCTGGATAAGTAAAGCCCCTCACACGTATTTCCATATATATTAGCAAAAGTTCAGCACAGCAACCTGCCTGGCATGCAAAGGGAGGAGCACAGGTTGAAGAAAGGAAGAGCATGGAGGAGACAGCAGGAAGCTTTTGTGTGTGTATGTGGCTATAATATTATGGTGCCACAAGAGTGATGCTGTAGAAAGTTTTTTAATTTAGGTTGTTCAGTTTAGTTTAATAGGAATGCTAGTGAAAGCTGCAGTTTTTCCTGAAAAAAAACATTTTCTTCTAAGCTTTTCTTTAGGGAAGAAAACGTTTCTAGTCATCCAGATGATACAGCAACAGGTGAGCTCATAAACCAATGGTACCGTAAGAGTGGAAAAAACCTTGTGAACCTCCACTAAAATGTTTTGTTAGATTTATTTTTTAATCTCATGATTATTAGGGCTTGACTCATGTTTGTCAAAAGCTTGAGGCTGGCCATACTGAATTCTGGCGTGTAGTTGAAATGATGATAGTTAAACAATGATTCCAGCTTGTGGGACAGCCTGAACATTTTTAGTTGTTGCACTGCTAAATATTTTTTTCAAGAAGGGTGAAGGCTTTGTGATGGAGTATTCTTTATAGTTTCATAGTTTCTTAGTTGATAGGGTTGGAAGGAACCTGAGCAAATCATCAAGTCCGACCCCCTGCCATGGGCAGGAAAGAGTACGGGGTCAAACAACCCCAGCAAGGTGTTCATCCAGCCTCCTCTTAAAGACCCCCAGGGTAGGAGACAGCACCGCTTCTCTTGGAAGTTGGTTCCAGATCCTAGCTGCCCTGACCATGAAGTAGCGCCTCCTGATATCTAGCCTAAATCTACCCTCTGCCATCTTGTGACTGTTATTCCTGGTCACTCCTGGCAGTGCTCGGGGGAACAGGGACTTTCCCAATGCCTGCTGATCCCCCCTGACTAGTTTGTAAATGGCCTCTAGATCCCCCCTCAGCCTTCTCTTGAGGAGGCTGAACAGGTTCAGGTCCCATAGCCTCTCCTCGTAGGGCCTGCCCGGCTGTCCCCTGATCATGCAAGTGGCCCTCCTCTGGACCCTCTCCATGTTGTCCACATCCCTCCTGAAGTGCGGCGCCCAGAACTGGACACAGTACTCCAGCTGCGGCGTGACCAGTGCCGCATAGAGGGGGAGGATCACCTCCTTGGACCTGCTTGAGATGCATCTGTGGATGGATGACAAGGTACAGTTGGCCTTCCTGATTGCATCCCCACACTGTCGGCCCATCTTCGTTTTGGCCTCAAAAATGACTCCAAGATCCTTTTCTGCCTCTGCACTGACGAGAAGGGAGTTCCCCAGCCTGTAGGTATGGTGCTGGTTCTTCCTCCCCAGGTGCAGTACCTTGCACTTCTCAGTGTTGAAACCCATCCTGTTCTCAACCACCCACTCATGTACCCTGTCCAGATCTGATTGCAACTTATTCCTTCCTTCTAGCATGCCCACTTCTCCCCCCATCTTAAATTTGTCATCTGTAAATTTGAACAGGGTGCATTTAACCCCTTTGCCCAAGTCACTGATAAAGATGTTGAACAGTGCAGGCCCTAGGACTGAGCTCTGGGGAACCCCACTGCCCACAACCCTCCAGGCTGAATAAGACCCATCCACCAGCACTCTCTGGGTGTGTCCCTCCAGCCAGTTAGTGACCCATTTGACTGTGTAGGCATTGACACTACAGTCTCCTAGTTTTTTAATGAGAATGGGATGAGAGACCATATTGAAGGCCTTTCTAAAGTCCAGAAAGACTATATCTACTACAACACCTGCATCCAGGGATTTGACCTGGTCATAGAAGGCCACCAGGTTGGTCTGACAGGACCTGCCTCTAATGAACCCATGTTCATTGCCCCTAAGCATAGTCTCCCCTGCTGGACCCTCGTGGATATGGGCCAGGATAATTTTCTCAAAAAGCTTCCCCAGGACTGAGGTAAGACTAATGGGCCTATAGTTTCCTGGGTCTTTTTTCCTCCCTTTTTTGAAAATGGGAACCACGTTGTCCCTTTTCCAGTCTTCCGGCACATCGCCAGAGCACCATGAGTGCTCGTAAAGCCATGCCAGAGATCCCACAATAACCTCTACTAGTTCCCTCAGCACTCTGGGGTGGAGGTTGTCAGGACCAGCTGATTTAAATACATCCAGTTCCTCCAGAAGTTCCCTTACTAGGTCCTCACTGACCCTAGGTCTGGGTGTGCCTCCCATGGGGCCTGATGGGGAGGTCCTGGTAGGGGGGATGACCAGGTCCCTACTCAGAAAAATGGAGGCAAAGAAATTGTTAAATAGGTTAGTTTTGCTGTCTGGTGCAATGACCAGATTTCCTAGCGTGTCCTGAAGAGGCTTCACATTACCCAGTACCTTTTTTTTGCCCCCTATGTATTTAAAAAAGGACTTCTTGTTGTCCTTGATCTGGGTAGCTAGTCCCAGTTCCAGCTCTGCCTCGGCCTTCCTGACCGCCCCCCTACGGTCCTGAGCAACAGAGGTATAGTCCTCTCTGGTGATGGCCCCTCCCTTCCAATGGGTGTATGCCTCCTTTTTAGCTTGGAGATGTTTCCGGATGCTTTTGGTGAGCCATGGGGGCCTTTGCACCCTCTTTCCCCCTTTGATCTGTGTAGGGATTACCTCCCTTTGGGCTTGGAGGATCATCTCCTTAAGGAATGACCACTCTTCTTGGACACCCAACTCCCCCACCCTCTGGGACCTCAGTGTCTTCCCCACTAATCTTACCTCATTGAAATCTGCCCTCCTGAAGTCCAGGGCTGCTGCTTTTACTCCAGAAGAAGGTAGACATGCTTCGTCTTGTCAGAGGCTTGTCACTAATCAGAGAAGTTAGGATGCCCTGGGTTTTTCAGCAATTATTAATTTACTGTAAGCACCAGCAAGTATCTTGTCATTGATCTGGATGCACAGTGTGAATTGCTTTCATTCAGTTTACAGAGATTGCCCATGCTTCACCTGGTTCCACATGTTTCCCTATTATCTCTGAAGGGATTTCGGGCTTGTATTGAAATTTCCCCTCAGAAATTTGAGAGAAAATAACACTTCTTTGTTACTAAAGATATTAAGAGATTTCAAAAATACTTGAAATGTAATGGATCCAGTGGGGAGAAGGGGAAATTTGTAAGTGGAATAAGTGATTTCCTCCTTCTTCCATTATGAATTCTTGTGTATATGTGATTGCTATCCTTACTGACAAATTTTAGTATTAGTTACTAGTTTAGGGACATTGTTGCCTTAGGCAACACAGGAGAACCAGTCACCTGCCTACCGGTGGCAATGTTAGCAGTGACAGACGCAGCTATATATGAGACAAACCCCTCCCTTATTATCGCAAACTGAACTACTGCCCCTGACAAACCAATTTAGTAGCAGCAGCCAAAAATGAGAAAATAATACTTTATTTAAGTGGATTTCAGAAGGACAGATAATGGAAGATATGTGTGAGTTGAATCTATTAAACAGATACAAATTTATTATTTAGTCCAGTGGTTTCCAAACTTTTTTTTTGCCATGCACCCCTTTACTTGCAAAATGTTGCTTCTCATCACTCCTACACCTGATGTGTCTCTATATATTAATTTCTTAGGAAGAGTGTTGATACTGACTTCAACTTGTGGCAACATCATTACTCACCATGCATTGACCAGTCAGAAGCTCCATTGCTGTTATTAAAATTTGGGGGTGTAGGTTGTAGCTGTGTTGGTCTAAGGACATAGGCAGACAAGCTTCTTTGGGTAAATGCAATATCTTTTATTAGACCAACTCAAATAGCTGGAAAAATTCTTCTTTGCAAGCTTTCAGGTACAGGTAACCTTTGTCAGGCTGAGGAAGTGTCTGCAGTTGATCTATGCTCTTCCTGAATGGAAAAGTAAAGCAGCCAGAGGGCAGTACATGTGCAAGAAAGCCAGTCAGTGAAAATGTAAATTGAGGTAGCCAACGGGTGAGAGGCGGGTGTGGGGGGAGGGAAGGGAATGAATGTGGATATAGTCAATGGGTGAGAGACGGGAGAGAGAGGAGGGAATAAATATAGCTGATAAAAAGTGGAGAGGTTACCTGGGAAGTCAGATGTTAGGCAGATTGTAATGTGTTATAAATCTAATGTCTATATTTAGTCCATGATTTCTTGTATCCAGTAGACTGATGAAGTGAAGCTTGTAGTCTCATCTGTGAAAGGCGCTTTGTAAATTCCCTTTGAGGGTTAGAACTGAGAGATTGGAGAGAGAGTGGTTTTCTTGTGAGAAATGTGCACCCACAGGTAATCGGGTATTCTTGTCTTTGATAGTTTTTCGGTATGCTGGTGCGCAGTTGTTGTTTGGTTGCTCCTACATATTTTCCAGGAAGTCGGGGTATGTCACAAGAGGTTTATATATGCAAGAAACAGTGATAAGAAAAAAAAAACCTATTGAACTATTCAAAGTGGACAACAGAAAAAGGATGGAATCCATCACAACATTGATTCTGCCTTCTTTTGATGACAAGCAAAGGATACGTGTGTCTGGAACATCCTGCCCCTGTTGTGGTAAGCAGTGCACAATGGAGCAGAAACGTAAGCTGGGCAGAATAGAATTGCACGTATGTGCTTGGGCCCAATTACATACCTAACGGTTGGAACAGAATCTGACTTCTAGGAAAACTGAAATTCCATTTCCCGACAAATTTTGTCTCTGCGGTTTTGATTCATGCAGGATGAAAGTAAAAATGCTGTCTTCAGCACATTAAATAGAGTTCATTTTTTAATGTTTTCATTTTGCAATTATTAATATACATGAACTGAGAAAATATAATCATGTATATTATACAGGCATTTATCTTTATTAACAGTAACCTAATAAATTCACATCACCATGCCATTATAATAAATCTTAAATATAACGCAATTTCCATAATTTCACTTACAATATTCCACATTATTTAAATTGCAAAGAATGAAGAAAGTTCTTTGTGGCTTTGGTACCTTATTGCAGTCAGATTAGAAAATACCTATCGACTTAAAGCAACTGCTACCATGCCCACCTGACTTAAGGCAACTGCTACCATGCCCACCAGCATCATTTAAGAATTACTGGGCGCATCTACATGTGTGCCCCACTGTGCAGTTGGTACTATGCAGTCATTTAGTATTTGCTAAAGTATTAAAGATTTGCTAAAGACATAGCTTGTCACTTGGCGATGTAGCATTGGTGGGAACTAACCACAATGCCACCACTACTGTGCAGTAACAACAAGCTATTGCGTAGTAGCAATGAGCAGTAGCAACGAGCTACTGCTGTTCACCACCAGGACTGCTGTGCAGTCATTTAGTACTTGCTAAAGCATTGCTAAAGCAAGCACTAAATGACTGCTCAGTAGCCACTGGTACTGTGCAGTCCTGGCAGCTCATGGGTCATTTGCGACCCTACTGTGCAGTAGCAACAATGTCATGGTTAATGCTTGCCGATGCTATATCGTTGTAGCGACTAGCTTCATCACTGTAGCTTATCACTACAGCGATGTAGCATCTTGTGTAGATGCCCCCACTGTGTGCCTTGGGTATGTGATTATATATTAATGACTATATTCTCAGGTGTGTTGCATCAAACTAGAGCATTCTTTCCTGATGAATGGAACAGAAATGCTTATCCTCCCTTACATGCAGGCCCACTTAAATGGGAATTTTGGCTTCCACTGAAGCAGACAGATCCATCTGATGATTGTCCTCATGCACACCCCAGACTCTGCCATTCCTGGTTCTTAAGTGTGGCTGTCCCATTTTCATTACAGTTTGCACACTACTGACCTCTTTGACCTACATCTCTGGTTTCCCTCACACTCTACAGACCTGATCAATACTTTCCAATTTATTGTTCATCATGGCAAACTTGGAACTCTCCATTTTCTGTTCCAGGATCTGATACTTTTCCTTTTATGCAGCTTGAACACTAGCTGCTTCATTTGCCTGTACTCACAGGGAAGGCTGGCAGCAGAGTTGCTTGCTGGCATATTGCATAATGTTTCAAGCTGGAATGTATGTCTTGAAACTACTTAAGCCCAGATCCAACAAATGAACATGCATCCAAGGCCTTAGACACTGAAGTCCTTTTAGGCACTTTTGGCCAATATTTAAACAGAAAATGAAGCTGTGCTGCAATGCAACTGGTTTATTTTTCAGTTGAGCCATTGCTTTTATGTGAGAGGAGAAAATGCCCTTCTGTTTACTCTCAAGTGAAAGGATCCTATGTAGGAGTAGAATTTGTTTCCTGTAGCTTTTACCTATGGGCTTTTGTTTTACTGCTTATTTAAAATGATTTCAGGCATTTCTATGGCATTCTTCTGAGCTGGCCTTCCTGTTTAACTGTCTGCTTTCTGTTCCTTCCTATCATAACAAGAGTAGTTCTGTCTTGGTTTACATTGTATTATTTTTCCCCAGTTATCACTTAGGGCCCTGGAGGGTGTTACATGTAGGACATATGTACATGAAATGAGAGGCATGTGTGCATGACACTAAAAAGTCGGCTAAATGCTTTTGCACCGCTTTAATAGTGTCAGTGTTTGCATGCCTTGGCAGTGTATTGTGCATTAATTCCAGGCACTGTAGGAAATTCGGTGGCTTAATGCGCCTTAAATGACTTGCGATGCAGCAAGCCAAAACTCCTTCGAGGAGTTTTAGTTTGCTGCTCCTACAGCTGCAGAGTGAAGCACCAGGCTCAGTGCAGCTCCACGGCTCTTCAGGAAGCCCTGCAGGCAGCCTGACAGCAGCCCAGGAAAGCAAGCTCTGCCCAAGAAAGCGGTGAGCTTGATCTCCCTCCACCGCCCCCATAGCCTGCTTGCCTGCGGGGTCCCAATGCTTCCCTCCATGGCTGTGGTGCCCTCCTGGGACCACCCGAGCCGGGTGCCTGCAGGTGGGTGCTGCCTGACGGAGAGCCGCAGCTGCCATGGAGGGAAGCACCAACCCCATCCCCACTTCAGCCCAGGGACCGCTCTGCTGCCTGGCAGCTCACCCTCCCCTCCCCACCACCAGAGAGGCAGGTAAGTCAGTGGGGTGTGTGCACAACACAGGGGTTTAATCAGCCTGAAATGAGGCAGTATTTTTTCAAACCCACTGCTTCAATTTAGGGCCTCTGTTTCATCTACACATGCCCTAAGACATGATTAGCCAGTTAATCATGTCTTCAATAGTCACCTGTTCACACAGTGATGCAATTAATGGTGTGATAAAACAAGGAATAAGTCACAAAGTTATTACACAAAATATTTGTAATAACGTGGCCGGTTCACATCGTGCCTTAAATTGCACGTGTGGCCAAGTTGATTTGGAGTCTCAGTCTTGGGAGCACATGGAAGCTCTCTGGGGTTTAAGGGAGGCAGGGGAGAGATGTGTGAAATGGCTGGACAGCCCAAGCAACAGAAAGTTGCTGGCTGCACTCGGTCAGCTTCCTTCCCTTTCCCTTTCCCTCCAGCTCCTCTCTCTCTCTGCAGATCCTCTCTCCCTCCAACACAAGAACAATGTAAAAGTGCCACTCTCCCTTTTTACTATAAGGAAAGCAACAGGGGGCTCTTATACATGTAAGCAGAGTCTGCTCCAACATGCTGGCAATGAATCAAGTCTGCTGGAGCACAAAAATTGATGTGCTCTGGCAGCTTTCTTCATCACTTGTATTTGCATCCACATGTGCCTCTGCACTGCAAAAATAGTGATGGGGTGCTTTGAAATAAAACACATTCAATTAGTTTTAGTTCAAAGCACCCTACTGCCATTTTTTCAGCACAGGGATGCTGATACATGTGACAAATGGGTGCTTTTAATTAGCATGGCTTGCTAATTAAAGTGCCTGGGGAGATGGTAGTCAGCCCACTATCTGTGCCATGATTTTGTTTTGCACTTTGCATCATGTTTTGCTGTTTGCACCACTTCACCATTTGCACTACAGTTTGCTGCTTGCACACAGTGCTCATCTTAGGACCACTTCCCCAGGCACTGTGGTCTGGGGGCACCACATAAACGCACACACACATACGAGCAGCTTGCACTCACAGCAGTACTGTTCCCCTCCCATGCCCTGGCAGATCCCTGCCGTAGGCAGGAGGAGCAGTGCCCAGCCCCACCCGCACCCCCATTTCCAATTGCTGCTCAGGAGCTGGGCATGTGCAGATGGGGTGGCACCTACTCCAGTCCACCCACCTTGCTCCCACAAAGCAGCAGCAATGCTTGCCTGTCAGCCTGCCTGGTGAAAGCATTTCAGTCTGCCTCTCTGCCAGACTGTGCCCTGTGCCCCTGCCCACTTGCCTCTACCTCTGCCTCTGCCACTGACTTTGGGGTTAGGGGGTGCAGCGGGGCATGCCAAAATACAAGTTTGCCCAAGGTTCCATTTTCCCTAAGGCCAGCTCTGCTTGCACATAGAATCATAGAAGTAGGGTCGGAAGGGACGTTGTAGATCTTCAAGTTCAACCCCCTGCCAGGGCAGGAGAAAAAAACTGGGCTAAAATGATCCCAGCTAGGTAGGCATCAAGCCTCCTCTTAAAGACCCCCCAGGGTAGGAGCCAGCACCATTTCCCTTGGAAGTTGGTTCCAGATCCTAGCCGCCCTGACCATGAAGTAGTTCTTACGGATGTCTAATCTACGCCTACTCTCTAACAACTTGTGGCCGTTATTCCTTGTTATGCCAGGGGGTGCTAGGGGAAACAAGGTCTCTCCCAAACCCTTCTGGTCCCCCCTAGTGAGTTTATAGACTGTCACCAGGTCCCCCTCAGCCTTCTCTTGTGAAGGCTGAACAGGTTCAGGTCCCGCAGTCTCTCATTGTAGGGTCTGCCCTGTTGTCCTCGGATCACGCGGGTGGCCCTCCTCTGGACAACCCTGTCAATGTTGTCCACATCCCTCCTGAAGTGGGGCGTCCAGAACTGGACACAGTACTCCAGCTGTGGCCTGACCAGTGTCGCATAGAGGGGGAGGATCACCTCCTTGGCCCTGCTAGAGATGCACCTGTGGATGCACGACAAGGTCTGGTTAGCCCTGCCAACTGTGACCTCACATTGTCGGCCCATGTTCATCTTGGAGTCAATAATGACTCCAAGATCCCTTTCTGTCTCCGTGCTCTCAAGAAGGGAGTATCCCATCTTATAAGTGTGCTGCTGGTTTCTACAGCCCAAGTGCAGCACCCTGCACTTGTCAGTGTTGAAGCGCATCCTGTTTTTGCTAGCCCACCCCTGTAACCTATCCAAGTCTTGCTGCAGTCTTTCCCTCCCTACTAGTGTGCTCACCTCACCCCAAATTTTGGTATCATTAGTGAATTTAAACAGGGTGCTTTTCATCCCGTTGTCCAAATCGCTGATAAAGAGATTGAACAGCGCAGGCCCAATGACCAAGCCCTGGGGGACTCCGCTGCCCACTTCTCCCCTGGTTAAATATGACCCAACCACCACCACCCTCTGAGCGCGACCCTTCAGCCAATCTTCAATCCATCTGACTGTGTAGGCATCAATGCCACAGTCACCCAATTTCTTAATGAGGATGGGGTGGGAGACAGTGTCAAAGGCCTTGCTGAAGTCCAGAAAGACTACATCCACGGCAACACCTGCATCCAATGCTTTTGTGACCTGAGCATAAAAGGCAATCAGGTTGGCCTGACATGACCTGCCCCTAATGAAACCGTGCTGGTTGCCCTTGAGCATCATCTCTGAGGCTGGCCCATCACAGGTGTGCTCCATGATGATCTTCTCAAAGAGTTTCCCTAGGATTGAGGTAAACTGATGGGCCTATAGTTGCCTGGGTCCTCCCTGCTCCCTTTTTTAAAGATGGGGACCATGTTGGCTACATTCCAATCATCCAGCACTTGGCCCGAGCACCACAAGCGCTCATAAAGCCGTGCCAAGGGCCCTGCAATAACCTCTGTGAGCTCCCTCAACACCCTGGGGTGAAGAGCATCTGGACCCGCTGATTTGAACATGTCCAGCCCCTCCAGAAGCTCTCTAACCCGGTCCTCCCCAACCTGAGGTCTGGAGGCGTTCTCCTCATGTCTATCTTGCATCCCAGTCCCTGCCCAAGAAAACAGAGGTGAAGAATTGGTTTAAAAGGTCTGCTTTCTCCTCTGGTGCAACAACCAGATTGCCCAGAGGATCTTGCAAGGGCCTCACATTTCCTGGTGCTTTCTTCATCCTCCCTATATATTTGAAAGAGGACTTTTTGTTATCTTTCATTTTGGATGAACATGCATGGGTTTGTTTATGTTTATCCCATGTGCAGCTCCCTACCTTCAACCTTCCCCCATCCCCACAACCCAGTTCCAGCAGCTTGAGAATTTCACTTCCATTTATGAAAGCTTTATTGCCAGGCTTGCTTCTTTTCCAGAAGACATATCCTGTACACACACCCTCCTTTCCCCTCCCTGTGCACTGCAGTGGTAATTGTGCGGGGGTGGGGTGTTGTTGCTAAGGGGACATGAACTGCAAATACAGTGCCAGCAATTCACAAGTCTTCCATGATCCATGGAAGGCTCAGGCTAGAAGCTGGGGGGTGGAGTGCTAGAGCAGCCCTCCCTTCCCTTGCACAGGGGTCTTCCATGAGGCCTGGAGAGACAGCCATCCCCTCAAGCCCAGGATAGGAATGCACAAATGAGTACACTGCCACTGTAGTCAATCCCTATGCACCCTTCCCAAGCCAGAGCACCAAGCCTCATCGCTTCCTCCCATGGATCCCCAGAACCCCCCCCCCCTTGCTCCCCCACAATCAGCTAAACCAGGGAACATCATGGCAAATTACTGAAATGAAAGGCATTTATTGAGAGTGAAAGTTTCAATGCACAGTTCAGTTAGCCCTCCTTCCCCTCCCACAAAGAAACACATTCTTGTAAGAAATGGTCAGTCGGGGCCTCCCTCATAAGAGTGGCCTCACAGTAGGCCTGCCCATGATGCTTGCCAGCGGGGGGGGAAACTTCACTAGCCACTTGGTTTAGGACACTGCCCAGAGGCACCAGCACCCCAGTGTCTGGAAGGACTTCCCCCTTTAATACACACATTATACAGGGTGCAATCTGCAACCACAGAAGTGGGAACATTTTACAGCCAGATCTCATGGTAGACACCCAGAGACATCTAGTGTACCTTCAGTTACCCAAAGACACACTCGACCAGCATCTGGAAGCCACTCAGTTAAAGTTCTCTTTCCTGGGGTCCAGTCAGACAGTGTATGGTTTCATGAGCTGTGGAAGGAGCAAGTAGGCTGGATCCCTGATGTTCAGAGGGGGAATTCATCACCAGCCAACTCCATGGTGAGAGTACTGGTGATGAATTCTCCTCACTCCATCTTCTCTGGAAACCCAGAATTCCTAAACATGTGGGCATCATGGACCCATCCTGACCACCCAACATTTCTATTAGTGAACCAGCCCTGGTAGTTCATGACAGCCTGAAGGATGATGGGGAAGAAGCCCTTCCTGTTGATATAATCTGAGGCATGGTGAGGGGAATATAGAATGGGGATATGAGTCCCATCAGTGACCTCCATACAGTTTGGGAAACCCAGCGGCTCAAACCCAGCAATCACCTATTATCGATCCCTGAGCCAGACCATCTGGGGCCCCAGCTGCTGAAGAATTTCCTAACATACTTTGGCCACGGTGAGCAATGCAGCATTCCATCCCATGCCAACCGCATTGTCGATGCAAAAGAGTCTGTCAGGATTTACCAGCTTCGAGATCAACATCACAAATTCTCTCTCATGGACATGGGCACTGAAATCCCAGTGTCTTGGCATGGAGCAGATGAGTGGGCTCTGAGAACGGGTCCATGAACATGCTACAGGACATTCTGAAATTCTGTCTCCATTGCTCATTATCCCAAGTCCCAAGCACAAGATGCTCCCATTACTTTGTGCTCATAGGTAGAGCCCAGCAAGATCAATAGGTCAGTGGGATCTGAAATTGGGGTGACAGATATGTCACTCATAATTTAAACACAAGTAACTTGCATAGAAGGGAAAGCAGCAGCCTCTAAATAGTGTACAGCAAAAACGCCCAGGACAACAAGTTGAAGAAATGCATATGCACATGAACTGCAAAGTATATTCAGGTTATTCACATGTATTTCTCTACTGGGGCCTTACCATTACATCAGTAACATCATAAAACGGTGTGTAAAAAGACTTATCTGATGGGAGGCAGCAGGAGGTGGTGGGACGCTGCACTAGGAGACGAGCAGAGTGAAAGTGAAACCACAGTGGGCGGAGCCACCACAGACGAAGATCAAAGAGAAAAAAGAGGATGAGCCAGAAGGAGCCAGGAACGGCTCCCATATCAGTTTGGGCACATTTTATGTGTGCATGCTAGAGCCGATTGGCTGACTGGATGCCCAGGACTGGGATAAAAGGCCCGGTGGAAGACCAGCATGGGGGACCGGAAGTGGAGTCTCCAGCCAGGCCAGAGGGGCTGGAGCACACAAGTGGTCCCAAGGAAGGGACCTGGTGGGTACCCCAGGAGGGGGTTGCCCCAAGAATCCATGGCCAGTGAGGGCCGGAGGAGCCACCCATGGAGGCAGTATGGGCAACGACTGGTGCTGACAAAGACTGGAGCCCTGTGGGACCCAGCAACACCACAAGTCAGATGCAGCTGACAAACACCAAAGACCAAGTCCAGGGAAGAGGCAACGCACCGGGCAACGCACCAGGGGATAGGAAGGTGCCAAGAACAGATGCCATATAGGCAGAGAAAGAGGGTCACCGGAGACGATGCTCGGGGAAGGAACAGCACCACCTGACTGCTGCTGTCAAACCCTGCGAGCTCGAGTGCTGAGAAGATCCTGGACATCACCCTCAACAATATGAGTGGCAACATCACGGTTGGTGGTAGGCGGGGAGTAGGAAAGGTGGAGCCCCACAAAGGAGGAGTGGAGGGAGCAACCAAGGGAAGGCACCAGGGGGGCAGGACCAGGCATTGTCCTCCTGATTCGAACAAACCAACCATCAAAGATGTGGCAGGAGAGGCCACTGGAGAACTGCCCCAAAGTCGCTTGGTAACCAGAATGTCCATCCCAAAATGCCACGGCAAGATTTGAGAGGAATCCACAAGCACGACATCCAGGGGAGAGAAACGGGAGATTACAGAGTGCCAATAACTTTTTGGAGCTTAATGTCCTTTTTGTAGCTTAATGTCCTTCCTTGGAAAAGCTGTTTAAGAAAAACTGTTTGCTTCCCCCTGCCCCCCACACCATTCCCTGCTAAGCAGGAATCCCCACCCCCGCCTCTGCCTTGCTGAGGAGGTGTCTTTGTATTAGCTAGCAGACCACGTGCTGGCTATGGTCAGTGCTGAATCAACAGGTAGAATCAACAGATAGCTGGTAATGTCCCTCTGTTGTTCTCTTAATGGGGTGATAAACATTGAGTTAGGGTGTGATAAACACTGTTATCAGTTCCCTGGTGGGCTAATCAGAGAGTCCTCCTGGGGATGCCCTTCCCGCCTCCCTCCCCACCTCAGGGCTGTGCAAGGGAAGGGAGGGCTGCTCTAGCACCCCCCAGCTTCTAGCCTGAGCCACTACAGGCATGTGCCTGCATGTCTGGGATATCTGTGCAGTTACAAAGTGATTTAACCTGGCTAGGTTAAACTAACCTGCAAAAATTGAATCATTTCAGGCTCAGGCCTTTTGAACGTCTGTCCCTAGCCCTGGCAACTCACAGCTGCAGCTCACACTCCAGCCCCTGTTCACCAGTCCTCTAGTGGCAAATCACAGCTGTGCAGGTTGAGGACATTCAGAAGGTTTTTAAACTTAATGTATATCTGTTCTAAACTCAACCTAGCACTAACACTGATCAACATGTGTGCAGCTCAAAATACCAACTGTAACAAGGCCTTTATTTAAACTTCCCAGAAAATTAAGCTGTCGGTCCCGTGGCAAATGGACAAAACCTATCCTAAATACAGTTCTTCTGTGTAGGTGTTTACACAGGCACTCCTTCACTTTGTAAAGGCAGCACCATGTGATGTCTTCTCATTGAAGAGAGGTTTGGGTACAGAACGGGGGATGACAGGAACAAATTGGGGTGTTGCATCAGTGGGTCAGTGACCAGTCCCCATAAAAGAAGGTGCCCAACACCAATGGTCCTAACAGATTCTTCTTGAATACATCCTACATATCCAAGCTGTTTAGGGGAAGGCTGGCTCCAGTAATTTGTTTTTAGGTTTTAACTGGGGCCTTGTAATTGAGTACACTTCAGGAATAAAAGAATGTTAATCTCACTGTTAACATCAAATCCATTTATCTGTTTTTTTTAATTATGCCCATTCTTTCCCCCTGAATTTCAGGTGCAATGGCAAAATAGTATAATCAGTTTAATAGGGGAGTCCCCCATTTCTTCCTTGCAAGAGAAAGACAATATTTGTATTGAAGAATTAACCCACTGACTTCTCTTATAAGTCATTTTAAGACTACACTATTAACTACTCAGTAGGGCAAATTCTGGTAAGGTGTTAGGAAAGGTTCTCCCTCAAAATATCGACAAGTATTAGGGATGTGTATCTGAGCCTTGAAGTAATTTTCCAGTATTTGACCCACAAAACTAATGGCATCTATATTTTTATTAGAGCAAAGAAAAAGTTATTGGCACCATTTTATGATGTTACTGCTGTAATTGTAAGGTCTTAATGGAGAAATACATGTGAATACCCTGAATATACTTTGCAGTTCAGGGCATTTTTGCTGTACACTCTTTAGAGGTCACCGTCTTCCATTCTCTGCAAGTTACTTGTGTTTAAGTTATGAGTGACATAATGTGTAAGAATTATACCAGGCTCCCTTTCTTGAAATGTGCAGATTCTTAAATCTGCTTTGGGTTCAACTAAAGACACTGAGAGTCTATGCAGATGCAAGCATCCATGATCTGGGCATCTGCAGGGCAGGGGAATTGTCTGCATTCATACCATGTTGTTGTTTGAGGGGCTGGTAAATGCCTTACTCATTGCTCAAAACTCTATTGTAGTGAGCAACAGAGACAAATTCCTGTAATTATATTACTGAGCAAAAGGAACCACAACACCTTCCTCTGGCTCAGAAGCATCCATCTTAGGGAAACTGGAAGGGTAGAATGTCAAACCATTTTGCTATTTATTACCTTTTTATGCATAATGTAATCTAAAATGTTCAGTTGAGACACATAATATTGAAGTGATTTAAGATGTCAGATGTGCTTACATGTAATCTGTCTGAGTAATTATTTTTCAGCTATATAAACCTGATTCTGGTTTCAATGTCTTTTCCTCTGGCATGTGATATGGATGAGGAAAGGAGGATGGGAATGAAAAGTACTCATATAATGGTTTAATTTTTCTTTACTGCTGTTTTTCCATCTTTGTTGCTTAGAAAATACCATGTGCTGTGGATTGTACTGTAGATGAAAACTTGATTGTTTCTGCCATTATTATACACCATTTTGAATACTGTCATTAAAGACGGTAATAAATATTTCAGGGTTACATCATAATATAAGCATAAGAACTGGATTCAATAAATTGACTTTCACAAGAAATAACAATTTTTCACTCAGTTCCTTCATCCAGTTAAAATTAAAAATCATAAACCAATTTCATAGAATCACAGAACTTGTAAATGGAAAAGCCCTGCATTATTCAGCCCATTTTCCTTTCCAGTGAAGAATTATTTGCTCAAATGTATTTTCTAATGTTCTGTCCAATATAGCTTTACTTTAAAATATTAAGAAGTAATTTCTAGAGATCATTATATGCAGAATTTAATAAATATAAAAATAAGATGATGTGGAGAACGAAGGTTTTAAGGCTTACATTCTGAAGTTTAGCTGCTAGGACTTACGTCCTTTTTCCAGTCTTCAGGAGTCCCTGAAAATGAGTTAATACAAAATGAATGTGGGTGGGTCAGCCCCCTCCTGAGTTTTTTTGTGACTTGAAGGTCAGCTGACTCAGGCATACTAAGTCCATTTGGATACCCAGTAGATGTAACAGAATCTTAATTTTATATATATTGTGCTCTCCCAGCTTACTTGCATGGTATCTTCCAGCCTGGATGCAAGGAATTAACTTAAAGAAAACTTTGGAGGAAATTATTGGGAAGTTAGCAGGGTAGACTAGCACCCTACATTAATGATGTGTAGACTGCAGAGACATAAGAAAAGAAATCATAGATAAAGCAGATTCTGGGGAAGGATGGTAAAAGTGATTCTATTCATGTAATGCTGTTGATCTGCTATAGACCCTTAGGGTGCGTACAGATATTTGGAAAAGTTAGGGGGAGGGGGGAGGTTAGATTCATTAAAAATGGCCACCTGATCTAACTTATTTCTCCTAGGTGCTGACCTTACACTTAGATCCCTTGTTAGGTCAATCTAAGTGAAAACTATACAGAAGTTCCAGGATTTCATAGATATTAGGGCTGGAAGGAACCTCAGAAGATTTTCAAGTCCAGCCTCCTGCCCCAGGGGCAGGAAGTCAGCAGGGGTCATAGGATCCCAGCAAGATAAACATCCAAATGTCTCTTGAAGGCGTTCAAAGTAGGTGCTTGAACCACCTCTGGCGGCAGTCTATTCCAAACCTTGGGGGCTTGGAAAGTAAAGAAGTTCTTCTTTATGTCCAGCCTGAATTGGTCATGGAGGAGCGTGTGACCATTTGATCCTGCCATCCTTTCCTGTCCTCCTTTCTTGGGGTGCTCTGGTGAACAGACATTCCCCCAGATCCTGGTGAGCACCCTGAT
The DNA here is from genome assembly GCF_052110815.1 of Crocodylus siamensis. Lineage (NCBI taxonomy): Eukaryota > Metazoa > Chordata > Crocodylia > Crocodylidae > Crocodylus > Crocodylus siamensis. The sequence continues at coordinate 127,283,339 of NC_143397.1, read as the reverse complement.
AAACTTATAGGTAGCCATCAGATCACCCCTGAGCCTGCACTTTTCCAGGCTGAAGGGTCCCATAGCTTTCAGCCTGTCATCATGAGGTCTGTTTTCCTGATCTCTGATCATGTGTGTGGCTCTCCTATGGACTCTCTCAAGCTTCTCCACATCTTTTCTGAATTGTGCAGCCCAAACTGCATGCAGTACTCCAGCTGCAGCCTCACCAAGATTGAATACAATGGGAGAATGACATCCACGGATTTGCTTGAGAAGCATCTATGGATGCAAGCCAGTGTTTTGCTCACTTTACTAGCCACAGGATCACATTGAAGGCTCACGTTCATCCTGTGGTCAGTCATGACCCCCATGTCCCTTCCATCCATAGTGCTAGCCAGCACTGCCGAGACTATAAGCATGCTGTGGGTTTTTCTTCCCAAGGTGCAGAACCTTGCATTTTTCAGTGTTAAACACCATCAGGTTCTCATCCGCCCATTTCTTGAGCCTGTCCAGGTCAGCCTGGATTACTCTTCTGTCCTCAGGTGTAGACGCTTTACCCCAAAGTTTGGTGTTGTTTGGTGAACTTGGCCAGTCAGCTTCTGATGCCAATGTCCACATCATTAATGAAGATGTTGAATAATATAGGCCCAAGGACAGAGCCTTGAAGGACCCCACTGGTCACGGCGCACCATGACAATTGAATTCCGTCAACCACCACCCTCTGGGTCTGACCACAGAGCCAATTCCCCAGCCAGCGGATCGTGAAGCTGAGGCCGTAATTGGCCAGTTTTGCTAAGAGGTGATCATGGGATACCAGATCAAAGGCTTTTTTGAAGTCAAGATATATGACATCAATCTCTTCCCCCTTGTCCAGGTGATAGGGCACCTGGTCATAAAAGGAAATAAGACTGGTGAAGCAAGACCTACCCGTGACAAACCCATGCTGGCTATCCCCCAGGATTTTGCCATCTGTCAGTCTGTTAAGAATGGTTTCTTTGCTAAACTTTTCTAGGATCTTCCCCGGGATAGAGGTCAGGCTGATGGGCCTGTAGTTTGCCAGATCCACTTTCCTCCATTTCCTGAAGATAGGCACCACATTGACCTTCTTCCAATCTTTGGGCACTTCACCAGAGTGCCAGGAGTTCTCAAAGATCCATGCCAGGGGCTGGGCTATGATGCTTGCCAGCTCCTTGAGTACCCTGGGGTGTAAGCTGTCAGGGCCACCTGACTTGAAGGTATGCATCCTCTGAAGGTGTTCCTTCACAAGGCCAGCACTGATGGAGGGTAAGGAATCTCCCTCACCCTTCCCGTCCCTTAATGGGCAGGGGCATCACTTGGGACTGGTGAAAAACTGATACAAAGAACCCATTTAGCAAATTGACTTTTTCCTGGGCGTTGGTTGTCAGTTGTCCCATCTGGATCCAATGTTGCCTTTGCTTTTCCTCCGGATCCCCACATATCTAAAAAATGACTTTTTATTGTCCTTGATACTTGTAGTTACTTGGAGTTCAGTCACAGCCTTGGCTTTCCTGGTACACTCCCTGCAGGTCTGGACCAGTGCAGAGTATTCCTCCTTGGAGGTGGATCCATCCTTTGTAGTTCTTTCTTTTTAGATGCAGCAGGTCTGCTAGTTCCCTACAGAGCCAAGGGGGCTGCTGTGCCCTTTTGCTGCCTTTCATCTGAGACAGGATAGACTTTGCTTGTGCATGCAGGATCACTCCCTTGAGGAGCAACCACTCATGCTGAACTCCCCTCCCCTTTGGGTCATGGTCCCTTAGGGCCTCACTGACAAACTTCCTGAGCTTGTCAAAGTCGTCTTCCCTGAAGTTGAGGACTTCTGTATTGCTGACTGACTTGCCAGCTTTATGGCAGGTGGTGAAGGCAATCAGCTCATGGTCACTGTCACCCAGCTTTCCTTCAATCGTTAGGTCGCTGATAAGGTTGTCCCCCATTGCCCATACCAGATTAAGCAGTGTTTTGCCTTGCCTGTCATCAGCCCGTAGACTTGTTGCATCAGATAGAGCTCATACACACACGAGAAAGCTTTGCAACCATTCACATTTGGTTGAGCGCTCTTCCCATGGGATGTCCGGGTAGTTGAAGTTTCCCATGACAACCATGGACTGGGAGCATGTGGCCTTGGCCAGTTCCCTAGTAAACTCCTGGTCCAACTTTTGATCCTGGGGAGGAAGTCTGTAGTAGACTCCCACCATTGTGTCTACTGTGTGCTGTGTTCCCCATGGATTTTAACCCAGAGGGTCTCCAGTCATCCACCCTGGGTGCCAATGTCGGCTTGCAGGGACATGTAGCTTTCCTTGACATAGACAGCTACACCCCTGCCCCTTTTGTCCACTCAATCTCTCCTGTACAGGGTATAGCCATCTATACCTGTGGCCCAGTCATGGGTGGAGTCCCACCAGGTCTCCATTATCCCTATGACATCGTAATTATTGGCATTAAGCAGGAAGGTTAGATCAGTCTAAAAATGACTGACCTAATATAAGTTAACCCTACCTCCAGGTAGTTTAACTTAGATTGGGTTGTCCATTTTTAAACTGATCTAACTTTCCCAACCTCTGTATAGTTCCCAGCACAGCCCCAGGGCTCAGAAAGCCCAACCACTGGCCCCAACCTTGGGGCTACACTTTTCCTACCTGCCCCCCTGGCATCAGGTTATTTTGAACCCCCTGCCTCCTCACCACAGCCCCTGATGGACAACCCCCCATGGATCAGTCAGCCATCCCACCCAAACCTACCAAATCTCCACATCCTGCAAGCTGCTTCCAGTGCTGGTTTTATCAGTGCTGTCCAATACCAGGAGCAAAGGAAATAAGTCCTGGTGGAGCAGTAGGAATGGGGAGGTAGGTTTTCCAGGGCAGATGGGTCAAGGGGACTAAAATCTCTTGGCCACAGAGCAAGGAGAGACAGTCCACATCTCTCCAAGCCCCTTCCCCGCTCCCATGGACCCTACAAGCATTGCTGATCCTGCCAAACCCTCCTACACCCCAGCAACCCACCTGCAGATGCTGCCTGCCACATTGATCCCCCAATCTCGCTGTGGATACCACTTATTCTTCTGATTCGCCCATGGATGCCTCCTGCCCTCCAACCCCTCTCCCCTGATGCCTGTGCACCTTGCCTACCCCCTGATACCTGCAATCTCTGCCCACAGATGCTACCTACCCCCTGATCCCTCCCATGGATCCCACTCCCTCCCTGATTCCCCTGATCTCCACAAACTGCCTGCACCCTGATTTCCCCTTCTAAGCTTGTTTGCCCCTCCAATCCCCCTAACTCCCCTTGCTAGCCCCCCATCCTGACTTACCTTAGGTTGGGTGGCCGTTTTCAACTCCATCTAACTTCCCCCTAAACTTCCAGAATGCCTATATCCAGCTTTGGATGAAATCAAAGATGAACTCAAATTGGAAGAGGGCCATTAGGGCCATTAGGATGATATGGGGAATGGAGAGCCTATCATGTAAGAGGAAAGCAAAAGAGCTTGTCTTATTTGGCCAAACCAAGTACTGAGAGGAGATAAGTGTGCTGTCCACAAATATGCCAGGGTGAGACACAGTAGGCATGTCTACATGAGACTCTACAGTGCAGTCATTACTGCACTTTTATTTAAGACTTATATTAGCCAGTACTAAATAAATGTGCAGTAACTGGAGTTACTGTGCAGTAGTGCTGGTGAATGTCTTTTAAGTGATGTTACTTCACAGTAGCCTAATAATACCGCACAGTAGGATATTAGCATTGTCTGTGTGGTGATGTGCTACTGTGCGGTATTATTTGATTATTGCATAGTCAGCGTCTCATGTAGATGCGCCCAGCAGGGAGGAAAAAAAGCTAGGTAAGCTGAAATACAATCCAGATTTTGTTTTTATAAGCATGAATACTCAGGATCATAGAATGAATGGTAAAGTGGTCTTTCAGAGCATGTCTACACATGCATTTGATCCAGGATCAGTTTACTCACAAGTAAACTACTTGTGAATAAATGTTCCCAGGCAGGCGTCTACACATGCAGAGAAGTGGGAGCAGATTTCCTGCTAATGGCAGCAAACTGCTCCTTCTTCCTGGAGCCTTGCAATGGGACCTTGCTGCTACCAGGTGGATTTCTAGCTTCCTCCTGGGTACTAGCCCAGGGACTTAAAGGGAGCACTGAGCCAGGAGACAGATTTCTTCTGGCCAGGACTATGACATTACATTCTGCCCCTGGGGACTGTCTGCTGCTGGGGTGGGGACAATGCCCCCTGCCCTGAAAGCAGGGAGCTTCTGGCCCTGGCTCCCCAATCAGGGGCAAGAGACCTGGAAAGAGCTTCAGGGGAGAGGCAGGTCCCAGCCCCCCTACTCTGATCTGCCAATCAAGGCAGGGAACTGGGACCTACCCCATCCTTGAAGTTCTTTCCAAACCCCATGCCTTCATCACCTGATCAGGGCATGGGGCTGGGACCTGCCTCTGACCAGGACAGTTCCCAGCACTTGCCCCATGAGGGTGGAGGATGGGGAGCCTGTTCCCCACTCAGCTGCAGGAGTGTGAAGCTAGGTGAGGAATAGGCTGGGGAACAAACTCCCCAGCTTGTTCCCCACCCAGCTCTATGCTCACGGAGCTGGGCATGGAACAGGCTCCCTAGCTCCTGCCAGCAGGGAGCCTCCAGCACCAGCTCCACACTGTAGGGCCAGTGCTTGGAGACCCTTATCTCCCAGCCTGAGCTCTCTGGTTATGGGGCTTGGGCTGGGAGATCCTTATCTCCCAGTGCCATCTCTGTGACTGTGGGGCTGGCATTGGAAGATAAGGGTCTCCCAGTGACAGCTTCATGGTCATAGTACTGGCACTGGGAAATCCTTATGTCCCAGTGCCAGCTCCACAGTTGTGGAGCTGTGGCTGGGAGGTAAGGGTCTCCCAGTGCCAGCCCCATGGTTATGGAGCAGAGCAGGGACTGAGAGATAAGGATCTCCCAGACCCCACTTCCAGATCATGATCACAGAGTGGGGAGCTTGGAGCTCCCTGCTGCCACGCATGGGGAAACAGATCCTGCCTGGGCTACAGTGGTGGAGCCTGCACCAGTAGCAGGCAGCTTCTTTGGGACAGTGAGCAATCTCCTGCCTCCTGGTGGCCAGCTGACCAGGGGCAGATTTGCTCCCATTCAGGCATCAATGTGTGCACTACTGCACCATTACTAATCAAAAGTAAATTTGTTACTTACTTTTGCAGGCAGCAAATTTACTCACAATTAGCGAGGTTTACTGCACAGTAAGCATCTGCACATATAGACACACACATGCTTACTGTGCAGTACACTATGCTACTGTTCAGTTAAGCATCTCATGTAAACACGTTCATGAATTCCCAAATCTCTCCTTTTAGAAATTGGGTTAAATTTTCCAGCAAGTTCAGGCTGTGAGGACACCACAAATAGAGAAATGAGAGTTCCTCTGAATTCAGCCAGGAATATAGTCTACAAAAGTGAGACATTACAATTATAGTGTGTTCTGATTATTAGAATCATGTTGGACAGAGCACTTTTGTTTTTAATATCTGGCAATTCTAATAAGCAGCACTGAAGTAAAGAGAGCAAAGTAAAAAGCTTATGTGGATGCTGTGGTTACACATGCTCTGCAGTCACCAGCTGTTGCATAGCAACCTGTGCAGTGAACATGTGCATGCGTGGACTTGATTCTAATACTCATGGAAAAAATTTGTAGGCATAGAGGGTGGTTTCATATTTGGATACTATTAAGCAGGTACTACTATTAAGAAAGATTCCAAAAAAACAGCAGACACTAATAGTTCAACTAGAAGATGAAAAAACAAATCTGTTTGAGTAAACTTGTTTTCTATTCTTGATTCATACTAAATCACAAACCCCCTCAAGTCTGCATTCTACATTAGAACTGTATCCTTGAATTGTAAGAGTTCCCTTGCTTTTTTCTTTCCAGCTGATTATGTAATACTAGGATTACTGGGAAGAGGGAAAGTTAGTGGGAAAGAGGTAAGAAGAGCATTGCCATTGTTGAGGCAATATATGAAGAGTGCTTGAGTAAGAGATTTTCACAGATTGTAAAACCAGTCTGACCTCCTGTGTAACGTTGGCCATAAAGTTTTGGCTGATGAGATAACAGTAAATCTTGGAGATGTTGAGGAAGAAGTGTTAGTGTTCAGAAATATTCTGGACATGTAAAGCAATGGAGAAGTGGAAATGAAAAATAATCTGAGATTTGTAGGCTGAAGGCAGGAAGGCTGACAGGCAGGTGTTGTCAAGGATAGACAAGAAGGGAGGAAGGGAAAGATTGGGGAGGAAGTTAAAAAGTTTGGTTTTGGGTAAGTTCCATTTAAGATAATGACAATATATCCAAGAGGACACAATACCAAAAGACAAGCTGAAATGTTGAACTGAATAGAAAAGACATGTTAGTAGTAGAAAGATAGGCTTGTGAATCATCAGTATCAAGATGAAAAAGTTGAAAATGCATGAGCTGATGAAATCACCTAGAAACAGAGACTCGCAGTGAGATGAGCAAAAGCCAAAGGACACCAGGCCTCAGCAACTCCAGCAAATATGGCAGAAGTAGGGAGGGATCAGACCCACTGAAGGAATGGTCAAAGACACAGAAGAACCTTGAGAATATCTCAAAGATGTTGAAAGATGCAAGATGTCCCAGTAACAAGAGCCAGAGACCCCAGTTACTGAGAAGGGAGAAATACAGCTGACAACCCCAACCTGGCAGCATAAACAAAGAAGTGGCAGAGAAGGGCTGCAAAATTCAAACAAGCACTGAACCTCACTAACCTCATCACCAGAAGTCAACTTCCTACAGCCCAAAACATACTGAATGGATCCAGGCCATGCCATGACAAGACATGCAAAACTTGCCAACAGTATGGAGATATCTTCACAATACAATATATATATGTGGAGACACCAGGCAACAACTGTGCACCAGAAAGAGTGCACACCAAAAAATCTATCAAAGACAAGAACAGAACAGACCTGATCCTCCAAGGGAATTTACAAACCACTTTTCACAGACGAGCTTATGAACTGCACTTCATCAACCTCCTACTTATAAAAACTCATGGACTCAATATAGACATTTGAATTCTGACACACTACAACCTGCTGGATATCTTACTCCCCAGGTACCTCTCCACTTTTACAAGCACTGCTACCCCCCTACCCCACCATCCCAGCCTGTCCCTCACCCTCTGACACCTCCATTTCCATTGACCGGCTTTCTTGCCTGCATTGCGTGCCAGCCTCTGGCTTCTTTACTATTCCTTACATCCAGGAACAGCACACACACCAACTGTAGGTACTTCCTTAGCCTGACAAAGGGTTTTTCAGACTGAAAGCTGGCATCCCAGGCAGCTAAGCTGAGCTCACTTGGAGCCTCACAACTGTACTGCAACAAGCAAGCCTCAGGCCTGTCAGAGATGTGATGGGCTTGGGCTTACCCCAGCCAGGACTGTGTGCTTGTGTGTGGTGGCTGTAGAATATAGCACATCCTACCCACCTTTCACCAGGGGGATCCTTGATCCTGGCATTTCCTGCGGTTGCTGTACAACCAGCAGTCCCACCAGGCCTACCCGACCCTAGCAGAGTGGAATTTTAGTGGTCATGTCTAGGACCTGGGGCCTCCTCCTTTCCCATAGCCCCAGCCCATACCTCTAAGTTCATCCTGGCATGGGAGCCCAGCAGGGACATGTTCTTCCCCTACTGGCTGGTGATGCAGTGAGTGCCACCTCCAGCTCTGAGAGCAGGGCATTAAATGTTTTTTGGCAGATAGTGTATGTGGGATCATCTGCCAGCTCAAAATGATCCCAGACCACACTACCTGCCAGCTTCTGGGGTGCGGGTACATGTGTGGATGCTGCAGTTTCCCCCTCTTCAGCAGGCAAAGGCACAGCAACAGGAGAAGCAGACTTAGCTGAGCTGCTTGCCTCTGCACCCTCTACCTCAGTCTCCTCTGAAGTGCCTTCTGGGGAAGGAGACCTGGCTGTAGGGGAAACTTAAGAGGTGTGGAGCACAAACTCAGGTGATTCCCCCTCCTTCCCCAGAATTTTCCTTGCTTGTGTATGTGTTCCTATATAAATTCTATATTATTATATGCAATACAATTATGCTGTGCTTCCTTGCACAGTGAATGGCATGCACACTGTATGAGAGAGCAGAGATTTGAAAAGAATCAATATAGACTAACAGAAACAAAAAAGAGGGTTTTGGGGGAGGAATAAATTGAAAGGAATCAATGAATATAACAATAAAATAAAAGGGTATAGAAAGCAAAAGGTATTGATGAATCCCACTTGCTAGGCTAGCAAGTAGGAAATAAATGGTAGATGTTGTCTGATGCTGCTGAGCTGCTGGAAGGCAGCTTAGTTACTGACTCCAAGACAGAAAGCAGCTTAGTTCAAACAATGCTGCTTCTGAGGCTGCTTTTCCATCCCTCCTCCAGAGCACTGGGATTGGAAGGGACCTCAGGGAAGGATCACAGTCACTGGCCAGCTATACAGTCAATATCAAAGCAGTCCTTCTTCCTCCTTCTCCCTCCCTCTCCTTACTTTCCGTTTCTGTGCAGGCAAGCCCAGCTTCAGCTTCAAAACTTGAAATGTTTCAAAACTTTTGAAACGTTTGGACTGCCCTCGTTTCATTTCAAGACTCTTTTGAAGTCCTTTGTTTCATTTCTATTTTGCTGTTTCAAGCTCAAAATGAGTTGAAACAGCATCAAAACGAAACAGCCAGCAAAATTTCGCACAGCCCTAGTATAAACAGACATTGCCAAATGAAGCAGATCAACTGTGACAGGATGCGTCCTGGAGATTCAATGAGAGAGAGAAAGTGTTGTCTTACTAGGGAAATGGTGGAAGTGAATGGAGTCCCTGTAAAAGAGGAAATCATCAAGGACATTGGACTACCTCACACGTGTGACAACTCAGGAACAAGAATGAAGGAAGCAGATGATAGGAGTGAAATAGGTCTGTCTGCTAAAGGGACTAGCTTTGTTTGAAGAGTTGGGGGGACATAGAACCCAAGGGTAGAGGGGTGGACAGGGTGGAATGAGAAAACATGAGAGGACTTGCCCATATTGGGGATGCTTTCCAATATAATTATATCCATACAATTATATTGATGCAGTCATAAAAGTACTGCTCTGAAACTTTCAACTATAGTTTATGTTCTTATATTAAGTAGCATTGTCACACTGAGATGATTGTGCTTATCAGTTCTCGCTTTCTTCTTTGAATTGAAAAATAAAGCTTGGAGGAGGTGAGGATGACAAAAAAGTTATGGATATTGAATGGCTGGCTGTTTCAGGATATCTGGTTGGAGGAATGTGGACAGAGGTGATTTGGTGATCTGGAATGCCAGAGAAAGAGAATCCTGAGAGATCAGAGAGATCACTGTTCTCAGTGAGAATAAGATCAGGTGAGAGGCTGTTTTGTTGAGTCAGAGGATTGATCAAAGTTTGATGATTTTGGTAAAGATAAGGGCAAGGATGTAGGACACAAATAGAATGGGTATGGCATCAACATGAAAATTAAAGTGACCAAAGAAGAGATGGGGAGATTGAGAATAGGGGAGAAGGGGCAACTAAGTATCAAAAACAGAGGAAGATGTAAATATTCAAATATTTATCAGTTTTTAACAGTTTCATCTTCAATTGTATCAAAATTTAAAAAGTACACAAACCCTAGTCTTAATGATACCACTATTATAAGTCACACAGTGTACAGGAACCTAGATTTTTTAAACTAGAATTCTGGAGCCAAATATGGGATACAGCATGTACTGTATTCAGTCAGGTGGTTAAGGTAGTGCTTACATCTATAGGGGGTGGGGGAGGGTTATAAGCTGCACAACTTTTTTTTCTGAATTTAGGCCAAAATTGCTCCAGCATTCCAATGGCCCTGAAGGATATGAATGCCTGCATGCATAACTCCAAGTTCCACGACCAGTTTAGAAAAGCATTACTGATTGGAATTTGCCAAGTCCATTGTAGAATAACAGTTTCCAAACAAAGTAACATTTCCTGCTTCAAAAAGAGATCATATTGAAAACTAAATTATCTGTTTAATAATGAGTCAAATACTACTTTACAGCTCTGGCCTGGACAATGTTCAGATGAGATCTACAAAGGGATTGAGTAATTCCCATTTATCACATATCCTGCCATCTGATGAAATAGTACAAGTATATATGGTCATCCTCATTATTTTCACTTTCTGAACCACCTTCGCATGATGTTAACATCCCATTGTACATCGCATAGCTCTCCTACCTTAATACTGTGTACCATGTTGCTGTGACGTGATGGGTGTATCTATACTGCCATCACAGTGTACAGTTTCTTCGAAGTCCCTGCAATGACTGTAATGGCCAATTTTTTAGTTACACCTCTACTATTGTACTCCGAATAGCATATATTTGTCTGCTATTGTATGCAAATCCCATATCTACATGTGCAAATTAAGTATCTAGATGTGTAATGATTCACTGTGCATATACAAATATCAGTCCCTATGAGCAAGCATGGGGTTTGAAGTCTATCTGAGGCTAACTGAAAAACTGCCCATAAATATAAAGTATTACCAAAACAGTTGAGCCAAACCCATGCTGGCTGATGTCAGACACAGAGACTGAAAACATATGGAATGTGTTCTATATTGTAGATGCTTTTTTGTATTGTGATAAGGTTTTGTTGGTAAAATTAGGAGAGCACTAATTTGGCTGTCTTGTTACTTTATTGTTAGAATTGTAGGCTCATTAAGGACTCACTGTCTCAGATAAGAAAAAAAGTATCACAGCAGGGAAGTGTTAAAATATACATAGATACATGATATTGTTTTACATTTTTCATGAACAGCCTGCAGTAGCTGGAGACTAAAACAATTCTATTTTTCTGACATGTTTACTTTTGCTTTTAACAAAAGATAATCTCACTGCTGCAAGCAACCATAGGACAGAAGCACGGCAGTGTGATTTATTTGGCTTTTTGCTTACTTTTTCTCCACATAATGAAAAAGTCATAGGTCTGAGTCTTTACTATCTCTTTTCATCTGCCTAACAGGAAGTAGATTACCAGAAGGTAGAGAGATTTCTTATTCTTTGCCTTTTCCTTTGTTGGATACTCCCTTGCTCTTCTTTCCCTTTACACACTTCCCTTACTGGAATGATCTGATCCTTTTTCTGAAAGATGAAGAACTTCTCTGGGATGCTACTACTCTCCAGGTTGAAGGAAAATGAACCATGAAGTTTCCTCAGCCTCATTAGTTTCTCACGTGACGCTATTTGTTGATGCTGAATAATGCAAATTAACACATTAAGAAAGTCAATTTCATTTGCTGAAAGTACTATATATTGAATGAAAATTGTTTCCAGAGCTAGATGTCCTTTGAACAATGTGGGAAGACAGTTTTCAGCTTCAGAGAGCACAGAATTGCTTTAGCACATGCCATGTATATAGATCATCTGGATGAAGGTTTTCCCAAATAAGCACATTAAGTGATGTATGCTTACATACATATTGAAACAGAATCAAAAAAGGAGAAAAAAGGAGATACTGCTATGCCTAAGATAGGCTGAGGCCCAGGGCAAAAACAGAGGTAGACCTGTTGAATGTTTCTGGGTCCAGGTAAAAAGGCAAAACAACATTTTGATATTATGGGTCTATATCTATTATAGACCACCCTACCAGGAGAAGGAAAAGGAATTGGATAATACTTAAAAAAATAACCAGCTAAACTGTCCAAATCATAGGACCTAGCACTTATCTGATATCTTCTTTCAATTTGCTGCTTAACAATAATATGGAACTGGTTGAGAATCTGACAGTGATAGGTCATTAGGTTGACAAGAGAAAATATTAAGGACACAAGAGACTTCTTTCTTGGTGTGAGAGAAAGATAGGAAATGTCAAATGAGAACTGATTGGCAAAAAACTAAAAAAAAAAAGAGCTGTTCAATGACGTTTTACTTTCAAAATCTTAAATCATATAAAATCTGCCAACTGGGAGAAGTATAAAAGTACAGTAGGAGAATATAAGTACAAAATCGGAAGACCAAGGCACAAGTTGAGCTGGAAAAAAGATAGAACAGTCAACAAAAAGTATGTTGTGAGTGCATTAGGAGTGAAAGAAAACCAAGGAAACTGTACGCCCCTTACTGAATGGAGAGGGAGATGATAAAAGATAATGTGGAGAATGATAAGTATTTCATGCTTTTTTACTATATTCTTCACAAAAAAAGTAGACTATTGGGTGACAAGTGTGATGGGCTAGCTGGCAGTGACCTAGACCAGGGGTTTTGAAAGGACAAAAGATGATTGGAGGACTTGGGATTCCCTTTCCTCACCAATCTGGTAATGATTTGGCCCTGGGGTTTTGAAGGGGTAAAAGATGATTGGAGGACTTGGGATTCCCTTTCCACACCAATCAGGCCCCAGAGACTCCCCGCCCCATGTCCCGATTGGCCCCTTGGGTCACCTGGAGGGGGATAAAAGGGGCAGCGTGGGCTGACTCAAGGGGGAGACCAGTGAGGGACAACAAGGAAGGAGGGCCACAGAGCTGGTGAGAGCTGAGCCAGCAGGGCAGGAGCAATGCACCAGAAGAGCCTGAAAGAGCAGGACCTGCAGGCAGCAGCGGGACCCTCAGCAGCGCAGTGTGCAGCCGGCAGGAGAGGCTCCCAGCTGGGCTCCAGGATCCCCTATGAGAGGCTGTGGCCAGCAAGAGAGGCTGCCCAGCTCCAGCAAGGATCTGAGCAGTGACCGGAGAGGTTCCCAGCCCTGTGTCCAGCTCTTCCAATAAGAGACAGGGAAGCTTCATGTGAGGCCAGGGCTCTGGGAAGGTCAAAACCCATAGCAGGCTGGAATGATGCCATTAGTGGTGGCTGTGTAGCTATGTTCCTGTCTTCCACATGGAAGATCTGGGTTCAAGGTCTAACTGAGGTGACTTGGGGTGAGTGAGATAACAAGAAGCAAATCTTCTTGCAGTGGAAAGGGGCTGTTGTGTTTTCCCCCTTTCTCCCCCTCCAGGTACCAAGGCCCTATATTTCCTTGTCATTTGACATTTTGCATTTTGTGTCTTTTTATATTTCACCAACCCATATTGTTTGTTCTGCTGTTTGTGTTTTATATTTTGTAACCCCTGTTTTTTGTCAATGATTGTAAGTGTCTAACCTCTGTTGAATCCTGCCCCCTTGGGGCATTGTAGTGTCCACTATACCCTCTGATTTTATGCCTGTTATGTTCCCAGTATTAAAAGGTATATGGTTAAGTCCCCATTGGTGGTTTGGGTCTGGCTCTGCTGTATAGGGGGAGGAGAGTCCCTACATCTCCCACTGTGCTTGTGCACCTTCTTTGATCCCTTCATTTGGAGAGAGGGTACCTCTTGGAGTACTGCCTGGGTTACACAAGCACAGAATGTAGCAAGAACTGGAGGTTAGTAATTACTGAAATAGCCTTGAAGTTTTCAAATCACCAGGGTTTCACGATACTCATCATGGCATACTCAAGGAGTTGGATGGAGTAATCACACAAACATGGACTACTGTCTGTGAGAATTCATGGAGGTCAAGTAAGTTCCCAGAAGACTGTAAAAAAGAAAATATAACACCTATCTTTAAAAAAAAAAGTAAAAAAGGACCCAGAGAATTACTGGAAAGTCTAACTTTAATACCTAGAAATATACTAGAGAAGGCCATCACAGGACTAAATTCTGTTATCCTTTATGAGTACTCACCAATGGCACTTACCAAGATAAATAAATGCGCTTTTTGGCACTTATACACAATCTGTGATACTATTATCCTCTACAACCTGTGTAGTGTGGGCTCATAAGTGTATGTGCGTAAGCTGACTTATGCATTAGGGTATACACTGACCAGGCATGAATGCAGCTACACACACCCAGTGAACACAGGTATGACTCAAAATTACAACCAGACAAAAACCCCTGGCTAGCTGGTGTTAGACACCAAAGGAGCAAGAGGGTCTTTTCCTATTTTAGCCCCAATAGCTGAGATGTTATGACACAAGCAAAAGAAGCAGGGGATCAAAGTTCTAGGCCTTTGTTACCCCAAGGTAGCATAAACCTCTATCCCTCCATCTCCCCAATACAGTGCTCTAAACATCACATCATGTATTAAGTCTTATCCTACCCCCTTCTCCAAGCTCTCCTTTTGAAGCTGGCAGCCAAGTGAGGGAGCTTTGTAGTGCCAGAAGTAAAAGAGCAAATGAAAGAGTGGATAGTTCAATGGGATTCATGTCACTCTAGGAAAGAACAGGCTGTGTATTCTTGGATTATTTCTAACAACGGGACAGAAACGTCTGTACTGAACTTCATCCATTTATCCAATAGCTATGAAATACAAGGTGAAATGGCTTGACTTTTAAAGGAGAATTAGCACGATAATGCCTGAACTGCAGTGTGGTGGGTAGAACACTATTTTGGAAAGTCTGAGAGATGAATGTTAAAACCGCCTCTGGGTGAGGGAGGTCTAGAAAGTGTGTCCTTCTGGTTCCTAAGCAAGCTCCATAGCATAGGAGTTATTGGAGCTAAAACACATAAGAGACCTCCTCCTCAGGACTCAGACAAGGGAGGATGTTCCTCCACCTACTTCTTCCCAGGATTTACATTCAGGTACATATGCTTATAGCTATTTGGCTGCCCCACCAGTACTTGTGTGTTAGGCCTGTACGAAGTGGCTAGTGTTCACTTCAGAATCAGATCTGGCTGATTTGGTGATTTGAATCACTGTCCCAAATCGATTCGGCCAAATCTGATTGGGAGATTCGGCTGCTACCGAATCTCCAAATCTCTGAATCAGTCAGGCCCATCCCCACCAGCCTGGCAATGGCTGCCCTGCCTGCTCCAGCTCCCAGCACCTGGAAAAAAAGAGCCCCGACTCAGCAGGTGCTGCCAGGTTGGGGGTGATCCCCGCTGCCCCCCACTGCCCCATGCTACATGGGGAGGCTCTGCACAAGCCCCCTGACCCCCAGCCCCCACCATGCTCCCCTCCCTGCTTCCCCAGCCCCCACCATGGCTGCCCTGCCCACCATGACTCCAGCCCTTTATGCAAAAAAAAATGAGCAAACCCCGCAATCACCACTCCTGCCAGTGCGGGGCAATCCCCACTGCACCCCGCTGTCCCGAGGCCACTGCAGGAATGGTGAGTCCTGGAGCTTTTCTCCTTTTCTTTTTCTTAAAGGACTGGAGCTGCAGCAGGTTGGGCACCCGTGGTAGGGCTGGGGCAGTGGGGAGGGGGGCAGAGGACTCATGGCAGAGCCCCCCATTCAGCATGGGATAGTGGGAGGCAGAAGGTATTGCCCCCCCACCTGGCAGCACCCAATGAGCACTGGGGCTTTTCTTTAAAGGTTCAGGAGCTTGGGCAGGAGCGGCAGCCATGGGGGGGCTGGGGGAGTGGGAGGGGATGCTGGCTTGCAGGGGTCCCCCCATGGTCACCTCTCCACTCCCCCAGCCCCTGGTTCCCTGACCCTAGTAGTTACCAGCTCCTAGTCTGGCTGATGCTCCCTACTGCAGCCACTGGGGACGGCATGAATCATCGAAACTCTCTGAATCTTTGGAAAAGATTTGGAGAGCTTCAGATTGATTTGGACCTTTTAATTGGTTTCATAGTTTCATAGTTTGTAGGGTTGGAAGGGACCTGAGCAGATCATCAAGTCTGACCCCCTGCCATGGCAGGAAAGAGTACTGGGGTCAAACGACCACAGTAAGGTGTTCATCCAGCCTCCTCTTAAAGACCCCCAGGGTAGGAACCAGCACCACTTCTCTTGGAAGTTGGTTCCAGATCCTAGCTGCCCTGACAGTGAAGTAGCACCTCCTGATATCTAGCCTAAATCTACCCCCTGCCAACTTGTGACCATTATTCCTAGTCACTCCTGGTAGTGTTTGGGGGAACAGGGACTCCCCCCAATGCCTGCTGGTCCCCTCTGACTAGTTTGTAACAGGCCACTAGATCCCCCCTCAGCCTTCTCTTGTGGAGGCTGAATACGTTCAGGTCCCATAGCCTCTCCTCGTAGGGCCTGCCCTGCTGTCTCCGATCATGCGAGTGGCCCTCGTGTGGACCCTCTCCATGTTGTCCACATCCCTTTTGAAGTGCAGCACCCAGAACTGGACATAGTACTCCAGCTGCAACCTGACCAGTGCCTCATAGAGGGGGAGGATCACCTCCTTGGATCTGGTTAAGATGCATCTGTGGATGCATGACAAGGTGTGGCTGCCCTTCCTGACTGCATCCCCACACTGTTGGCCCATGTTCATCTTGGTATCAATGATGATTCCAAGATTCTTTTCTGCCTCTGTACTGATGAGAAGGGAGTTCCCCAGCCTGTAGGTATGGTGCCGGTTCTTCTTCCCCAGCTGCAGCACCTTGCAATTGTCAGTGTTAAATCCCATCCTATTCTCATCCGCCCACCCCTGTAACCTGTCTAGGTTCGATTGTAGCCTGTTGCTTCCTTCTAGTGTGCCCATATCCCCCCACATCTTAGTGTCATCAGCAAGTTCGAACAGGGTGCTTTTTACCCCCTCGTCCAAGTCACTGATGAAGATGTTGAACAGTGCAGGCCCGAGGACCGAGCCCTGGGTGACCCCACTGCCCACATCCCTCCAAGTCGAAAATGACCCATCCACCACCACTCTCTGAGTGCGGGCCTCCAGCCAGTTGGCAACTCATTTGACTATGCAGGTGTCGACACCACAGTCCCCCAGTTTCTTAATGAGAACAGGGTGAGAGACAGTGTCAAAGGCCTTCCAAAAGTCCCGGAAGACTATGTCCACTGCTACCCCTGCATCTAAGGATTTGGTGACCTGGTCGTAGAAGGCCACCAGGTTGGTTTGACAGGACCTGCCTCTAATGAACCCATGTTGGTTGCCCCTAAGCATAATTTCCCCTGCTGGCCCCTCATGGTCATGTGACAGAATAATTCTCTCAAAAAGCTTGCCCAGGACTGAGGTAAGACTAACTGGCCTATAGTTTCCTGGGTCCTCCTTCCTCCCCTTTTTGAAGATGGGAACCACATTGGCCCTCTTCCAGTCCTCTGGCACCACACCAGAGCACCTCAAGTACTCGTACAACCATGCTAGGGGTCCCGCAATGACTTCAGCTAATTCCCTCAGTACTCTAGGGTGCAGATCATCCGGACCAGCTGATTTGAATACATCCAGTCCCTCCAGAAGTTCCTTAACTAGTTCCTCACTAACCCTTGGCCTAGGCGTGCCTCCCCTGGTGTTTAAGGGGGGCCCAGAAGGGGGGTGGCTGTTCCTGTCCCTGCTCAGGAAAATGGAGGCAAATGAAATTTCCTAGCATGTCCTGCAAGGGCCGCACATTACCCAGTACCTTCTTCTTGCCCCCTATGTATTTGAAAAAGGACTTCTTGTTGTCCTTGATCGGGGAAGCTAGTCCCAGTTCCATCTCCACCTTGGCCTTCCTGACTGCCCCCCTGCATCCCCGAGCAACCGCAGCATAATTCTCCCTGGTATTGGCCCCTCCCTTCTTTTGGGTATGTGCCTCCCTTTTAGCTAGGAGACTTTCCCAGATGCTTTTGGTCAGCCATGGCAGCTTTTGTGCCTTCCTGCTCCCTTTGATCTGTATTGGGATTACCTCCTTTTGGGCTTGGAGGATCATCTCATTAAGGAGCGACCACTCTTCTTGGACACCTGGCTTCCCTCCCCTCCGGGACCTCAGTGCTTCCCCGATTATTCTCCTTAGCTCATTGAAGTCCACTCTCCTGAAATCTAGGGCTGCTGCCTTGCTGTAGGCCTTTGTCACCTTGCGCTGGATGGTGAATTCCAGCAGGCTATGATTGCTGTCACCCAGGTGGCTGAGCACCTGCATCCCCCTCACCAGGTTGTCGTTGGTGGTCAGCACCAGGTCCAATAAAGTGTGAATCCTGGTGGGGCTGCGCACCTCCTGGGTTAGATGGAGGTCCTGCATTCTAGCTAGGAACCTACGTGAGCAGTCAGACCTGGCTGACTGCTCTTCCCAGCAGATGTCTGGAAAGTTCAGGTCATTCATAATGACCACATCTTTTGACCTAACTACTTCCTTGAGCTGACTTAAGAATTCCTGGTCTAGCTCTTCCCCTTGTTTGGGTGGTCTGTAGTAGACCCCACGTTAAATCTCTTTCCCCTCGATTGCTTTGTATTCTAACCCAGAGCACTTCAGAGTGCCCCCCTTTGATTCAATTTGGATTCGGAGATTTGGCCACCGAATCAGGCCAAATCTCCTCTGAATCAAATCATTACCCAAAGCTTTGCACAGCCCTATTGGGTACGCACTGTAGGGGTAATAGAATCATAAACTCTGAGTAAATGCCAAAAAGGTCAGTTATGTGACATTTAAACACACAATGGGCAGTAGGACTCAACCCTTACAAAATTTGTAGGTGGCCACAAGCTGCATTGGGGAGCAGAAATTTTGAAGGGTACAATTAGGATTCAAAATGACCTTGGCAAATTGAAAAAAAGGCTGAAATAAAGAGCATGAAATTCAATATGAGGGCATGGTATGGCACTTAGAAAGGAACAATCAAATTTATAAATACAAAATGGGGGATGAGTGGCTAGGCTTTTGTACCACAGAAAAGGATCTAGAAGTTATAATGGACCAAAATTGATGACTCAACAGTGTAATAGCATGTCAAAAGCAAATGGTGATATACTGGGTGCATCTACACATGCATTTGATCTGGGCTCAGTTTGCTTGGAAGTAAACTTCTGTGGATTAAGTGGTCCTGGGAAGGCATTTACACAGGCAGGGACTAGGCATCAGATATGCTCCTTTTAGAACCAAACTTCATGCAGCCCTGCAATGGGCCCCTGTCACAACCAGGCAGAGCTTCAGGCTCTGGGTTCAGCTGCCAGCAGGGTGGACAGTGCTCACGATGCTGGCATGTTTCAGTCTGGTGGAGAGTGGATCCTTCATGCTGCAGGTGCCAGAGCTGCAGCTGGGTGCCATTGTGGTCCTGCCCCTCCTCATCACAGACTCCTCCTACCCATTCCTGCCCTGGCTTATGCAGCCCTATACCAGTACCTGGACCCCCGCCAAGACCACTTGAACTGCTGCCTGGGCCAGACCCACACCCTGGTGGAATGCACCTTCAGCTGTCTCAAGGGCCACTAGCATTTCCTCACCTCCTGCCTTGAGTTTGCTGAGGAGAACCTCCTCTGAGTCATCAGCACAACCTGAATGCTGCATAACATCTGTGAGACCCAGGGAGAGCTGTTCCATGAGGCCTAGCTGGAGACAGCATGGTGGAGGATGCCTGGCATTGGGAGTACCACTTGTCGCATGTGCTCCAAAAACATGGGAGTTCTTACTACTGCAGTACAACTGAGTCCACTCTTAATGCATTTCCTGGATTATGATCAGCCATGGGATGAATAAATGCTACACTGCTTTTTCTTGTACATGTGAACATGCATTTAGAACTGCAGAAACTGAGATCCAGATTTTTTTTTATAAGCACAGTAAGACCCCCCCCCACCAGCAGAACCACACTCCCTACAGACACATGTCAGAAGAACAAGTTTTTATTCCCCTCTGAACCCCCTCCTCCTCCCTCCCCAACAGACAGAGCCCCTCCACCACCCACCAAAAATAAAACACCCTCTTTCCTATGCAAACTATTTACAAAACTGCTTTGCGTGGTGTCCTGGGTGAGGGGCTGAGGGGTGGGGACATCTCGGGGACAGACCTTAGGGACAGGTGCCCAGCACCCTGGCCTCTGGCCCTTCCCCTGTGGGTGTGGACACTGCGGTGTGTACAGTGGGTAGGGGAACTCAACCAAGGGAGATGGTCCTGTGTCACAGGTGGCTCCCCCTCTGGCACCCAGTGGCCAGGGCCAGCAGGGCTGTTATGCAGCCCTGGCCCTGCTGCAGGCAGCTCTGGCTGTGAGATCACGTGGAGCCAGGGTGAGCAGCAGGGCACCAGACATAGATAAACTGAAAAGAGTCCACAGGAGTGTTCTAAAAATTATTAGAAGTCTAGAAAGGATGACATATGAGGAAAGGTTGGCAGAATTTAGTTAGGATAGGAGAAGACTGATATTTACATATGAAAACACCAATGTGAAAGAATATGATCAATTGTTTGATGCATCCACAGGGGACAAGGCAAGAAGTAAAGGACTTAAACTGCAACAAGTGAGATGGAAAGAAAACTTTCTAACTATGACTGTTGTGGATTTTATGCCACTGAAAGTATTTTTATGCAAATATTGGTTGGAATAGTTTTGATAGGGATGATCCTGTTTTGGGATAGATTAGATACCTTCTCAAGTTTTTTCAAGGTTTATTTTGAAACCTAATTAAGAAAGCATCCTCAATTAAACTAGTTAAAGGGAATTTCCTGGGTACTCATTTCATCTGAAGATTGGAGTGCTTTCAGTATACTTAACTATGATATATGAATTATGGCATCTAATTTGGAAAATCTTGGTGCCATTGTCCAACCTTTTAATGGTCATTATATAGGATCATCTTGGTAAAAAAAAAATTCCTGAACAAAATAGTCTTTATGCTGAAGAGGGGTGAGACAAAAATCACTATTAAGCAAATTAATGAAAAAATGTTTTTGCTTTCAGGAGGGGAAAGGTTTCTAATATATGTTTTATAGCTAGAAGCAAGGGGTTCTGAAAGATTGCTTCTAGTATGACAACTCACCTTATTTTCTCTTATGTTCAAGGCTAAGCTTGCTTATCCTTGATATGAATAATGACCTTTGGGAGATATGATTTGGGGAGCGCTGGAAAGAAAATATTTGTTCTGACTTGACTTTAACATTGAAAAATATACAGAAATTTCCAGTTTAAGTACCAAGGTTAGATAGTTCTGAGAACTAGGCCCTTGAGTCCTAGGGGATTGCAGGGGACTGTGTGCCTAGGGGCAACCAACACAGGTTCATCAGTGGCAGGTCCTGTCAGACCAACCTGATGGCCTTCTATGAACAGATTACCAGATCATTAGGTGCAGGGGTAGCAGTGGACATAGTCTTCCTGGACTTCCGGAAGGCATTCGACACTGTCTCTTACCCCATTCCCATTAAGAAACTGGGGGAATGTGGTGTCGATGCCCACACAGTCAATTGGGTTGCCAACTGGCTGGAGGGCCACACCCAGAGAGTGGTAGTGGATGGGTCCTTCTCAACTTGGAAGGGCAGTGGGGTTCCGCAGGGCTTGGTCCTCGGGCCTGTACTGTTCATCAGTGATTTGGATGAGGGGTAAAAAGCACCCTGTGCAAATTTGCTGATGACACTAAGATGTGGGGAGATGTGGGCACACTAGAAGGAAGCATCAGGCTACAATCAGACCTAGACAGGTTACAAGGGTGGGCGGACGAGAATAGGATGGGCTTCAACAGAGACAAGTGCAAGGTGATGCACCTCGGGAGGAACAACCGGCACCATACCTACAGGCTGGGGAACTCCCCTCTTGTCAGCATGGAGGCGGAAAAGGATCTTGGAGTCATCATTGACTCCAAGATGAACATGGGCCAGCAGTGTGGCGAGGCAGTCAGGAAGGCCAACTGTACCTTGTCATACGTCCACAGATGCATCTCGAGCAGGTCCAAAGAGGTGATCCTCCCCCTCTACGCGGCACTGGTCAGGCCGCAGTTGGAGCACTGTGTCCAGTTCTGGGCGCCGCATTTCAAGAGGGATGTCGACAGCATGGACATCCAGCATGGAATTCACCACCCAGCGCAAGGTGGCGAAGGCATGCAGTAAGGCAGCAGCCCTAGATTTTAGGAGGGCAGACTTCAATGAGCTAAGGAAGATAGTTGGAGAAGCGCTGAGGTCCTGGAGTGGAGGGGAGCCAGGTGTCCAAGGAGAGTGGTCGCTCCTTAAGGAGACGATCCTCCAAGCCCAAAGGAAGGTAATCCCAACGAGGATCAAAGGGAGCAGGAGAGCACACAAGCCTCCGTGGCTCACCAAAAGCATCCGGAAATGTCTCCTTGCTAAAAAGGAGGCTTACACCCAATGGAAAGAAGGGGTCATCACCAGGGAGGACTATTCTGTAGTTGCTCGGGGATGTAGGGGGGTAGTTAGGAAGGCCAAGGCAGAGATGGTACTAGGGCCAGCTTCCCAGATTAAGGACAATAAGAAGTCCTTTTTTAAATACATAGGGGGTAAAAAGAAGGTCCCGGGTAATGTGGGGCCCTTGCAGGACGCGATGGGAAACTTGGTCGTCACACCAGACGGCAAAGCTAACATGTTTAACGATTTCTTTGCCTCCGTCTTCCTAAGTAGGGACCAGAACAGCCACCTCCCTGCTGGGCCCCCCTCGGGCCCCGGGGGAGGCACACCTGGGCCACGGGTTAGCTAGGATTTAGTTAGGGAGCTCCTGGAGGGGTTGGATGTATTCAAGTCAGCCGGTCCGGATGATCTCCACCCTAGAGTTCTAAAGGAACTGGCCGAGTTCATTGCAAGTCCCCTGGCACAACTTTATGAGCACTCATGGTGCTCTGGTGAGGTACCAGAGGACTGGAAGAGGGCCAACGTGGTCCCCATCTTTAAAAAAGGCAGGAAGGAGGACCCGGGAAACTATAGGCCGGTGAGTCTCACCTCAATCCTAGGCAAGCTGTTCGAGAAAATTATGCTGGCACATATCCAGGAGAGGCCAGCAGGGGACTGCATGCTTAGGGGTAACCAACACGAGTTCATCAGTGGCAGGTCCTGTCAGACCAACCTGGTGGCCTTTTACGATTAGATCACCAGATCATTAGATGCAGGGGTAGCGGTGGATATAATCTTCCTGGACTTCCGGAAGGCTTTTGACACTGTCTCTCACCCTATTCTCATTAAGAAACTGGGGAGCTGTGGTGTAGACACCCACACAGTCAAATAGGTCGCCAACTGGCTGGTGGGCCGCACCCAGAGGGTGGTAGTGGATGGGTCCTTCTCAACCTGGAAGGACGTGGGCAGTGGGGTTCGGCAGGGCTTGGTCCTCAGGCCCGCACTGTTCAACATCTTCATCAGCGATTTGGATGAGGGGGTAAAAAGCACCCTGTTCAAATTTGCTGATGACACTAAGATGTGGGGGGACGTGGGCACATTGGAAGGATGCAACAGGCTACAATCAGACCTAGACAGGTTACAAGGGTGGGCGGATGAGAATAGGATGGGCTTCAACAGAGACAAGTGCAAGGTGATGCACCTCGGGAGGAACAACCGGCACCATACCTACAGGCTGGGGAACTCCCCTCTTGTCAGCACGGAGGCGGAAAGGTATCTGGGGGTCATCATTGACTCCAAGATGAACATGGGCCAGCAGTGTGGGGAGGCAGTCAGGAAGGCCAACTGCACCTTGGCATGCATCCAGATGCATCTCGAGCAGGTCCAAAGAGGTGATCCTCCCTCTCTATGCGGCACTGGTTAGGCCGCAGCTGGAGTATTGCGTCCAGTTCTGGGCGCCGCACTTCAAGAGGGATGTAGACAGCATGGAGAGGGTCCAGAGGAGGGCCACTCACATGGTCAGGGGCAGCAGGGCAGGCCCTATGAGGAGAAGCTGCGGGACCTGAACCTGTTCAGCCTCCAAAAGAGAAGGCTGAGGGGGGATCTTGTGGCCTGTTATAAACTAGTCAGGGGGGGATCAGCAGGCATTGGGAGAGTCACTGTTCCCCCGAGCACCGCCAGAAGTGACCAGGAATAACGGTCACAAGCTGGCAGAGGGTAGGTTTAGGTTAGATATCAGGAGGCGCTACTTCACGGTCGGGGCAGCTAGGGTCTGGAACCAGCTTCCAAGAGAAGTGGTGCAGGCTCCTACCCTGGGGGTGTTTAAGAGGCAGTTAGATGAACATCTTGCTGGGGTCATTTGACCCCAATATTCTTTCCTGCCATGGCAGGGGGTTAGACTAGATGATTTGCTCAGGTCCCTTCTGACCCTAGAAACTATGAAACTATGAGAGGGTCCAGAGGAGGGCCACTCACATGATCAGGGGACAGCAGGGCAGGCCCTATGAGGAGAGGCTGCGGGACCTGAACCTGTTCAGCCTCCAAAGAGAAGGATGAGGGGGGCGATCTAGTGGCATGTTATAAACTAGTCAAGGGGGAACAGAAGGCATTGGGGGAGTCACTATTCCCCCGTGCACTGCCAGGTGTGACCAGGAAAAACCGTCACAAGCTGGCAGAGGGCAGGTTTAGGCTAGATATTAGGAAGCGCTACTTCACAGTCAGGGTGGCTAGGATCTGGAACCAACTTCCAAGAGAGGTGGTCCTGGCTCCTACCCTGGGGGTCTTTAAGAGGACGTTGGATGAACATCTTGCTGGGGTCATTTGATCCCACTATTATTTCCTGTCATGGCAGGGGGTCGGACTAGATTATCTACTCAGGTCCCTTCCGACCCTAGAAACTATGAATAGAATCAGTCTTCCACAGACCTGTGGCATGCCTAGCAAATCTGTGTCAAACAGACAGAAGTAGGAACAGTGAAAGGCCTCATGGGCAGGAAGTGGAATTTTCCTTCTCAAGCTTATTATTTGTAAGGTAGATCAGTGTTTGCTTTTGTTCCACTAACTCTTTGTATCCCAGCCCACTTTTTTCATGTCATATATTTATGCCAGTGGTTGCAGGAAATACCGCCTTTAGAACTTTATGCTTTGTGATTCTAATCCCCATAAACTGTAATGAGGCCAGGCCCAAACTCAAGACCCAGCCAGTCCCAATCAAGAGATCAGGGCAAGTCATGTCCAGAATAAGCGCCACCCACAGCAAGCCTGGGACATCACTCTTGTCCAGCTGAGTGAGGCAATCAGAGCAGCCAGTTACCTGAAGCCAGAGGCAGCAGATGTCACTCACTCCAGCCCTTAAAAGCCAGGCCCAGCCTGCAGTCTCCTCATTTGGGTAGAGGCAAAAGTTCTTGCTCTTGATCTTCTGTGTATTTCCTTTCTGGTCGTCTTGTTTTGACTCCTGGCTCTGACTCCAGCTTCTGTCTCTAGTAAGACCTTTGGCATTCTTTGGTTCTGGTTCCTGACTCCTGATTCTGGTTTGACCTTCAGCTCTGGCTTCTGATCCTGGTTAAGCTTTGCCTTACCTTGTTTCTGGCATGGACTTCTAGCCTCAGCTCATCCTGAATCTGGTGAGGGCTTCCAACTCCAGTTCTAAACACCAGGCTCCAGCTCCTTTGGGAGCCAACCTGGACTACATCTGCACTTCAGCTAACTATCTAACTTAGGCTAGAGTGGTGCATAAGAAAACCCAAATATATGCAGTGCATGACTAACGTTGTTGAGATGCAGGTAATTTTCAGCTGATTTTCGTGAAAATTCCATTATTGGAAAATTATTCTGACAAAACATGAGGGCTGAAGAAAGATCTAATACTGGATCAGTTTACTTAAAGAAGTGAAGGCAGATAAACATACCTTATATGTCACTAATGGAATATGAGTAGACTTCCTGCCTTTATCCATTATAGCATATATTTTATTGATAACATCAAATAATGTACCACCCTGCTGTTTCAAGATTTTTCTGGGAGGTTGGGATGTTATTAGATGTCACACACACTCAGCCCTGTTAAGTCTCTTTCTGCTGGATAGTCACTCATTAGACTTTTGGGTTTGGACCCCACTGTTCTGGTTTCTCTGTGCTCCTTAGTTTCCTTCAATCTGGGTAAAGTACAGCACATTCTCTTTCTTAGGCTCAGGTCATGTTACTCAGCATCAGCTCTGAAAATAAGAAGGTCTCTTGCACTAAATAATTAACAAACAAACAAACATCAAGGGAAAATACCCCTACCCTATAGTATAGATACAGCCACAAACCTATAGAAAATAGTTTTTTATCCCCTAATAAATGGAAAGAGCTGTGTAACATCTCTGATTATCAATGACTATTTAACTGGGCATTACAATCTGACTTTCTATTTTTATACAGGTTGATAAAGCACTATGAAGTGTCCATTCAAGGTTCCATATACCGGCTATTGTCTTCTCTATCTCCTCTTGCTATCTGAAAAGAATACCACATAAATGTAAATTTGGGTTCCCTCAGATTTGAATAGTCACTTGTTTGCATTTGACCCAGAATCCAGCCAGTAAGTTTCAAAATAAACTTATATCAAGTCCTGTTGTTTCCTGTCTTCGCGACCTACTGACACAGTGCATACTTGATAACTTTCTTAATTAAGTTCAAATAAGGCCACAAGGATTTAAAGCTTCTTAAGCTTATTTTCATTGTTTCCTCCCCTCCAATTTGTTTGGGTTTTTTTAATGCATGCGAGCTATAATACAAGTGGTAGTACAAGCAGGATTCTTCCTCAAACTTTCAGTAAGAGTGAAAGATTTCCTACTAAGAAGTGATTAAAAAATTCTATATAAAACTTTAGAAGAAGAGGAAGGAATCCCAGCTGATATAATATCACAATATTTGACAGCCTGCCACCAAATCAAAAATGGACAAAAGTAGAAGACGGGGACCTTGTATAAACCTTCTCAATGTGAAACCTGTTTCTAGACATGGATAGTTGATGTGAATTGATTTTGGCAGTATTTGTATATTTTGCCATATGAATAAATCTACTGAAATGTGTGATTCCTCTCAGAGCCACTACACAGAATGGAAATTCCAAAGTACAAATGTAATTTTTTTAATTTTTTTTCCTTCTGAAAGAACTTTCCCTTTTTCAGGTAAATTAGCCATATTTTTAAATACTTTTGTGAATCCAGTGCTTGTGAAAAATACTGGGCTGGCAGTTATGAAGTCTAAAGCCACAGACAGGCATTCACTTCAACCAACACAAATTTCTCTGAAATTGTTACAGGTAAAAAAAAAAGAGCCTGGGAGCTACAGCAAGGGAGGGAGAGCAGAGGACTGTAGGGCTATTAAGAGTGCCTATACAAGATATATATTTTGCATGATTGGGCCCCTAAAAACACCCTACAGCTATGACTTAAAAAGCTCTCTGCAGCCATGCATGTGTGTTAAGTTGCTGATCATGTAAAATGTTAACTTTGGTCAAGTGTGAGGTATTAGATGAAGGTGCTCTAAAAGCAGAGCACCTTAGGGAATTTGCGTTCCTCACAGGGTTAATTTTTCATGTGGGGACAGGGCTGGGCTGGTGCTTGTGCCCTGGAGCAGCAGCCCAGCCCTGCACCCTGGGCTGTCAACAGGGGAGGGAGGGAGTGGGGGAATGGCAGCACAGAGCTGCTGGCTGCTTTGAGTGGTCAAAGCTGGACGGACCGGGGATTGGGAGGAACAGAAACCCGTTGCCTTGCAGGCTTGGTCTGCCCTCCCCTGCAATACCCCAGCCAAGGTAGCTGGAGGCACCCTATGAGGCCAGGGGGCTCTGTTCCACCCTGACCCCACCCCCAACTCTGACCATTCAAAGCACCCAGCAGGTCTGTGCTGCCGCTCCCTCCCCTCCTCCACCTCCCTACCCCGCTAACAGCCCTGGGGCTCAGAGGCTGCTGGATCACCCCTGCCTGTTGGCCAGGCCTGGTGCAGGCAGGCTCCAGCCCTTGCCCCTGACAAGACAGGTAGACATCTGTTGAGATGGGGGTGGGGAGGGGGGGGCTCTAATTCATGGTATTTTGTGTAAAGCGCCATGAGTTAGAGCAGGTCCCTGAACATCTATAGGCACCCTAGGTGTCCTCCACCCTTGCAAAAAGTGTACAGCCACTCAAATTAGATCAGGAGGAAAGAGATCTTCTGCAAGAAGTAAGATCAGATACCTATAAAGAAGATTCTGTTCTTTCCTGCAAGAAATCTCTTGAAGAGCTGTACACTTTTTGTCTTTGGAGAAAGGCTTTTCTCCTGGCAGAAATATAACCCCTGTTTATGACCCAAGGTCATGTCTTTATCCACAACACATGTACAACTTATGTCTCACCAAGGCATTTCAAAGTTAATCTGGGCTACCAACACTAGTATTGAAAAGCTTTTCCTAGTCTCTATGTTAATTTCATCATTGGCTTCTTAGATGTGTATGCTGATCACATAGAGTTTACACCCAAGTCTGGTAAATCAGTAGGGATGTGGGAGCAGAGTGGTTAAAGTGTCTTGCAACAGCTCTGGAAGCATAAACTCAAACGTTTCCCTCACCCCCAGCTGACCCGTCTATAAATGAGTGTTTAGTCATTCAGACTGGAGAGTCAAAGATGGCTGGATATGATGCTGACCACATCATACCCAGGACCTTGGCACAGGTTACCTTAAAACTGCTATTAAGGCACTAAAAACCAAAGCAGTCATTAATTAATGGGTGTTAAACTGCCATAAGTACCCTCTAAACACTTTAAGGATAAGCTACTCAAAAAGTTTATCTAGGAAACATTTTATTCATGCTCTTCCAGGGGATTGTATGAATGGTCAGGGGAGGTAAAACACTTTACTTTCATTCCTCCAGGATACCAGGATGCACACCTCCAGCTGCTTTACCCCTTCCAAAACTCCCTGCTTTACCGACTCCAAAACTCCAGTGGTTCCTCACCCCCTTCCTGCTGAGAGAAACTACTCTGAGCTTAAATCACAGAGAGACCATGGAGCTGGAAAACCCCGATTCCCTCAACTTCCCTTTGAGCAGGGGGCTGGACTCAATGATCTCTCGAGGTCCCTTCCAGCCCTGATGTCTATGAAATCTATGAAACTGCATGGTCTTGCTATGGGAAGCTCTATTTCAGCGGGACCATAGAGATTCAGGGAAGTGTGCTTCCCCACAGTTCTAGGCTCTTGCCGAGCCCCTGCTGCTGTGCATTGAGAGCTTGGTGGCTCCACTCTCAGAATGAAGTGGCCATGTCAGTCCCTGGGGAAGCTGCTTCTTCTGGGCTGAGTGCTCTCACCAGCCCTCTAGTGGAAAGTCATGCAGATCTGAAAAGATATGAAGACTTCACCTGTTACTATACTAAAACACTCTAAATTTATAACATCACAGCATTTCATAAATGCACAGATTTCTGGCATTATACAGGTAACCTGTGCCAAGGGCCTCAGTTTCTTCTTACCAAAGAAAATGGGAGCATGAACCATGTTAGCACAATGGATCATTTAGCTTGGATGAGCGTTCTGTAAAATATGCATAAGATGCCTATGAAACATGGAGCTCCAAACATGGCCCCCCAGCATTCATGACTTTGGTAGGCTTGGGGCCTTAATTTCCTCTGTGGGAGCAGGAAAGCCAAAATAAATTCTGTCATCTCTGGGTGTGGCTACACGAAATGCTTTATGGCTCAGTAGACCGAATTACTATGTAGTAAGTGTCACTGTCTACACCTGCTGCCCTTTACTGTGCCGAAATTTGCTTTACTTGGAAGTTAATTTGCTACCTACAAACGCAAGTAGCAAATTAACTGTGCAGTACAGCACATCTAGATGGCTGACCAGCAGCAAATTTGCTCCTGGTCAGCTAGGGAACAAGGGGCAGGAGGTTGCTCCTGCCTCCTGGGAGCTGCCTGCTCTTGGGGTGGGCTCTGCCACCGGAGCCTGGCCAGGGACAATGTCACCCTGCCCCAGTAGAACGGAGCTCCTAGCCCTGGCTTTTCAACTGGGACAGTCACCAGCCACCTCCACCTCATGTGTTCTGTGATTCTGTTCTCAAACCTTCATCGATCTCTCACTTCCCAGCAGGTCTCTTGGTCTAGCAAATCTCTCTTAACTCTGATGGCAATACTTTCTCCAGCAAATCTCTCTAACAGCTCTCTGGATCTTACCTAACTTCCAGCTTTCCTTTCCCTAACATATCTTAACCATACGCTTTCTGGGCTACAGGCTTCACAATTCATTCTCATCAGTGGCCCCTTCTTGC
This sequence comes from Crocodylus siamensis, assembly GCF_052110815.1. Lineage (NCBI taxonomy): Eukaryota > Metazoa > Chordata > Crocodylia > Crocodylidae > Crocodylus > Crocodylus siamensis. Next base: position 127,253,603 of record NC_143397.1, on the reverse strand, counting down.
CTTGCTCTCTGCAAATGAATTCATCCAGAAAATTTTGGTCTCTCTCTCTCTCAGACAGTTTCACATGCTGTGCTGGCCTTCTACAAACCAAAGACAATCTCTGTCTCCCTCCCTCACAGACACACAGCCCAGCAAGCTCTGTTCCAGGACCAAGAAACCCCACTCTGAAAGACTGTGGGTAACAAATTACACACCACGCACAATCCCTCCAGGAAAAGCTCTTCCTACCTCAAAAGGGAACCCTCAAACTATGCTTCTGCAGAGAACAAAACAAAACAAAACATGCCTCTGATAAGTTCATTTCTCTTTCTCTGCCCAGAATAACTCAAAATAATTCTGGGCACTGATCTTTGTTTACACAGTTGTACCATGATGTTTCCTAAAACAAGCCTTTAAACACTCCGGTAACAATCTCTCTCTCATCTAGGTTGTTCCCTGTTCCTGGAGGGGTCAGGGGAGAAACAAGTTTCACCCTACTTTTCAATTACAAATTCTCTGCCACTGCCTGAGCAGATGTCCAGTAACATACTGTGTCTCTTTCTGTGCCACCTGCTGCCTCTATTTTCTGGTGCAGACAGGATCCCAGAGTAGCTGTCTCACATTCCTCTCTGATCCCTCTGAAGCTGCACTGCCTGGGTAAAACTTTGCCTTGCCATAACCTGCACCTGTAACCTTCACCTTACAGACTCTACAGCAAAACACATAAAACTGCTCTTGTCCTCTCTCCACAGAAAACTGTAACTATTCCCAAGGACCTTAGAGTCAAAGGACCTTGTTCATTCACACAGCCTGTCCAGCAGAGAGATTACTTTCTCTGCTCTCTAGCTTCCTATTCCAAACACAACAGGAGGTTTTTACTTAATCCCAAGCCGACCACAGCATGTAACCATGTCCACTACTGTGCCTTACCTAGGCAAACAAAGTTTCCTGGTCAGCAATAACAAACATCTCCTGTACAACACTTACAACCCTAATCACAATTACCATACAGCTCTACCTTACTACAAGTCTCCACTAACCCCTCTAGAAAGGGTCACTCTGTATCAACACATTCCCTGACAGGTTACTGTCCTTGTCCTGGTAGAGTCACCACATGTTGGCACTGGATTTGGATCTAGCCCCTATACCTTTGTTCTGGGTGAACACAACCCTCAGTGTGGCTACAACACCTACCAGTTGACAATAGGTGAGTTGACTGATACAGAGTGATAACAAAAAGCAACAATACAAACAATTCTATATCTGCCAATCCTAGGGCTGTCATCAGAGTCAAAGTACATCTGGTCAGGATGCAGGCTCCACTCGGAGGCTCTTTCTCTTAGGTGTCAGCAGTCTGGAGGTGGGATGTTGAGACCCGTAGCCCCTCTCCAGTTGGCTGCATGAGACAGGCTGCTGGTATGCCCTTTGTCCATGGTAGCCCTGGGGACCCTTCCTGGGCATTTCAGGGAGAAGGAGGAGGGACAGCAAGGAGGAACAGGAAGCAATGAGAAGGAACAGGGAGGGACAGACAAGACAAAAAGGGAGGAACCAGGAGGAAGAGAGAGGGGGACAGGGAGGAACCCTTTGTTAAACTCAAGTCTCTGCTTTTGTATTCTCCTTTCCCCTTGATGACTCCTGATGACTCTTCATCTGTGGGTCTCCCTGGTTGGTTGTCTCTCTGTGGTCACAAGTCCATGTAGCCTTCTGGGTCTTCTCCCAATTTGGTCTGTTCCCCCAAAACTAGGGCTCAGGCCCCCCTGCTGCTCTTGGGCTGTGCAGCTGGTGTCACTTATCTCATGTTATGGGACAGTATGGTACATATTTCCTTGGTTCCCAGGCTGTGTGTTCTTGTTGTGTTAGACAACCTGTCTGCCTTGAAGGCTGTGATCTTGTGTTATGGCATGCCCCCCTCAATTCTCAAGCTGTGTCCATCCATTGGCCTTGTCATACTAGACAGCCTGTCTGCTTCCAGGGCTGTATGGAGCTATGTGTGAAACCCAGGCTCTTGAGAAACCTAATTAACCCCTGTGGCTCATCTTGAACCCTTATAGCACATATATCTATGCATATATCTCAATTTCCCCCAAAATCAAACCTTGAAATACTGTAATGGGGGCCTTCCATGGGCCAGTCTGATGTTGGCCCACCTACCCATCTCTAGGCTAACCACCTGCCTCTCTCTCCTGCCACATCTTGATAGAAAATGATTAACATATTACACAGGTGGGAGGCTACCCATTTCTTGCCCTGATGCCAGAGGGCATTATCTGTGGCTCCAAAACCTCCTGGACACTACAGCCCATGCCTCACAGATGGTATCCATATGACGTTCATAACCAACACCATGACTCCAGGGTCTTGGAGGAACTCTGACTCCCATCCTGGAGCAGCAGGTCATTATGCTCAACCTTTGGTCTTTCTTTCAACCCACACTCAACTTCCTTGCAGTGGAGGACTTATCGGGGTCAGGACTCACCCCTAACTCTCTCCTGGCCTCTGGCCCAAACTATGGCTTCAGGTATCCATGAACATACCTTGGCTGCTTCCCCACACATGGGGTTTCTACTATGCCCACTCTAGGGCCTCTACACCACGCCCCACCCTGGGGTCTTTTCATCATCCTCATAACCTATTACTTATGGGGCTGGCCCTTGCACTGCCCTTCATGCTTACTCCCAGTTTGGCCCTACTCAACACACCCCTGGGACTGTGCTTCAGGCCTAATCCCTGTTCAGCCCTACTCAGCACCTCCTTACACACAGCCCTTCAGGCCTACTCCTATTCAACCCTACTCTATGTGGGGCCCCACAACTCTGCACTCTTTCCTACAGCTATACCCCTGTTCCCTCCCTGGGACCATGCTACCACCCCCTCTCTGGGGCTACGCTTCTATCCCCTTCTGGAGTCTTTGGGGTCTCAATCCCTTGTGGGTTCAGGTGGCCTTGCTGCCTGGCCCCACTTCCTAGATGTAACCCACCCAAAGATGGGGCTAGAGGTTATTAAGGTTCCCTGACCTGCCTTTCACCAGAGTGGTTACTGGCCTGGCATTTTCTGGGGGCTCCCATGCCACTAGGAGCCCCACCAGGCCACCCATCCCTGGCAAGGTATAGTTTTAGGTCATGCCCATGACCAGCAGCCTCCAAACCATCCCCATAAGCTCCTTCCCTTACCTCCAAGATGTTTTGAGTCTTAGCTCAGCTGGGTAATGTTACTCCCTCAGCTACAAGCAACACTCTAGCAGTTCTGCCTGGCTGACCTTATTTTTAAAATGGCCACCCTAATCAGGCACCTGCCAATTGCCTGTTCCAGCCCTTAAAGTAGCAGGCACCCAAAGGTGTGCTAACACAAATGCCATTTCCAAGCCAACACTATCAACCTGGGATGTATTCCAAACCTAAGTTTCTGATAGAAATGTCTAGTTTGATAAAGGGTGTCAGAAAAGTAAACCCAAAAGGCTTATAAAAATGTCATCTACCAGTCCAAGTGTTTTGGGGGTTTCTTTGGGAGGGGGTGTTTATAAATTACAATTTTTCCTTTAATCTCTCATGTCCGATTAATATTCAGCCATATACTCAAAGAACAAAATAAGCAACATAGTCTGTGTTTTCTTCTATAAAGACACTCATTTACTGAACAAAAATGTATCAAAATATTTGCTGTTGGAAGCCCCTGTTTGTTTGGCTTAAAGTACTTCAATAGCAATAACATTGGGCATGTGTTGTAATAGGTTTTCCAGAAGAGTTGTTGGTAGCTTGCTTATAAAACTGTTTCTCTGGCTGCCTTTAGATAGACATTATTTCTTGATAATCACAATGACTAAAACTGTATTATGCAGTATTCTCCTCTGGGGTGTCTATATCTTCCAAATATAGTTTGTAGTCATGTTAAGGAATAGATGGAAAGCACAGAGCAATAGAGCTATTAGGTTGGTTGGATGTCATCAAATACATGAAACGCCTTAGTGAGTGAGTGAGCTCCCAAAGTCACCAAGCTGTCTGCCTGCTTCTCTTTCCACTTTCAGAGGGAAAATAAAAGAATTGCATATACAAGTTTGGCAGCTTTAAGAGCTGGTTTATTTGTTTTCTTTCCTTCCTTAATGGTGGGGGAAGAGCAGTGAGAATGTATGCATTTTCAACCAGTCTACCAGGGCTGAGTGTAAGGGAGATGGAGTGCTGGGTGAAAAATTCGTTTGAATTTTGTTTCATATAAAACTGTGGTTACAAATGAAATTCCATCAAGCAAAGTATGTCTTTAATCAGAGGCTTTTAAACCTCATCCAATGAACTATATTCTTGATGAGAAACAAAACACAAACAAAACTCAGGGACTTTTAGCCATCTTGATGCTGCTAACTGATTCATTCAGTATAGCTTAGATTTATCAAGCAACATAACTTCAAGTGAAATATTTTTAGAAAAGCTGTAATTTACTTACTCTTTGGGTGCATCTACATGTGCATTTAAGCATAACTAAATTTAATGTGCCTTAAGCTAATATGCGTTAAGCAATTTTGGCATGTGTCTACACATGCAGGGAATCTGTATTAAAGTTAGTCCTGAATCCCTGGACTTGGCACTAAAATTGGTCTCAAGTCCCTGCAGCCTTGCCATGTGCTCCTGTTGTCATTGGGGGAACTCCAGCCTCTGCCTACATGGCTGCCATGTTGAAGCCAGAACTAGCTGCCAGCACCTAGAAGCCATCTGGGAATCTCTGATCCCTGGCCAGCCCCCTCCCTGCCCAGGAGCCATGTGCCCAGTGCAGGGGCAACACACAGGTAGCTCCCTCCCTGCCCACCCTGGCTCCTTGTGCCAGGGCTGCTCCAACCCTAGCCAGCAATGCCCAGCACCCTGCTGCTCCAGCTAAGTCTCTGCCAGCAACAATCTGCACCCCACACTCCTGCTGGTGCTGGCTCTGCTGGTCCCAGCAGGTTTCCCCCCCACCCAGGCCCAGGACAGCCATGCACCTGCTAGTAGGGGCCAAGGTACTGGCTGTAGGAGGCTCTGCCTGATCCCCTCTTCCTGTACTCTCTACTCCGGCCTGCCTTCCCCACCACCCACACAGCCCCTGCCCCCTGCCCACCCCCAGCACCACTGTCAGGAAGCATACGTGGGTGAAACAAAAGAACTTTATTTCCCTTACAAGACCCACCCCCATCCTGCCCCTCTCAACAAACAAAAGTTCCTCCCTGCTTCTGCTGTACCACCCTACCCACCCACCAATAGAAAACCCATTTACAACTGGGAAACTATAAACAAGGGAAAAACAAGTTACAATATTTTGGGCCTTCAAGCCTGGGGGTGGGGGTAAGGGGGCAGGGCCATAGGGCAGATGCCCAGCATCCCAACATGCTTACATCTTCCCTGGGGCAGGTTAGTGCTGGGTCATGTCTACACATGCATTAATGTGCATTAACTAATCGCACCTAAATGTGATACCTGCATTTGCAGGTATCAAATTAAGGAGCAATTAGCCTAAGCTAATGTGCATTAAGGGTGTGCACATATAGACATGTGCCTGTAATGCACATTAGCTTAGGCTAATATGCATTAAAGTGTCTTGTGTAGACACATCCTTTGTGTAGCTTCATTTGCATAATATGAAATGGGGGTGGGGGTGGGGGTGGGGGGGAAGGAGAAGTGATTGTAATCTCCTTCCACCCAACATATTTTCCTTTGCTGTGCTCTCTTTCCTTTTTTCCAACCAGCAGTGGTGAGAAGTATAGGTGTGGCATAAATTTGCTGGGCATCCAAAAGGACTAATCTCAAAGCCAAAATGCTACATGGCTTTTTCATTGGAATATTGTTAGTGACCTTTCCTGGTGTTTTTGTTGGCACCCAAGGACTGATAGGCCAGTTAAGGAAGCATACAGTTGAAGCTGCATAGCCCCAGTTGAATTAGCCCATCAACAAGACAGGGAGAAAAGCTAAGTTAGCTGAAGCAGTTGATTCCCAAGTTTCGTCTACATTCACAGTTGCAGCAGTTTAAGCACAGCTGTGATTTTAAACTGTTACAGGCTCAGAAGCCTGTTTGAATATCTTGATATCAAGTTAACTAAGTCCAAACACCATTTTGCACTTACTTACCTGTATATGGGTCTCTGAAGTTAAGCTGATGCAAACATTAAATGTAAACCGGGACTCAACCACGATCATTTCCTGACCTTTGAGTGAAACACATCACAACATGATGGAAGTGGAGAAGATTTTACCCTACAATGAGGTCAGATAGCTAGGCAATATAGTGTTGCATTCCTAATTCCTTCATTCCAAATGTTATGAAGACATGGATATTAGTTCCATCTGTGATGTTAGGTCAAACCAAATAAATTTAAAAGATGGCTGCATGGAAGACTACTTGTAGCTCCTACTAATTGGACAGATGAGATATGTCAGTAAAAGTCAATGATCTTTCATGTGTGAGTGGCAGAAGGAAGGATAAACTTAAGTAAAGCAAAGTGCTGTTTTTATGACATATATTCACTAGTGGAAGTTATATTTATGACTGTATTTTCTGTAACAGATGACTAATGAATACAGAGAGATGCAAATTACAGGCAGGATATTAGAAAGAAAGCAAAAAAAATTCTGTCATTACTGGATTCTTAACTTTTGGGAGTTATTAGATTGTTGGAAATTTCCATCAACCATGCTAGTACTCTATATACAAAGAGGAAACTTCAAGAGAAGCCTGACTTGCAGGGCTTGTGTCATTTGGTGCTAAACTGTCAGCTACAGCATGGTTGGACACAATATAAAATGAAACCTGTGGGATTTTGCAGTGTCAATACTACAGACACGTGTCTTGCTTCATCTCTGATGCAGCAGGAGGTAGAAACAGTTAGCAAGCTAGTCAGGGCTGTTAAGATTTCTGTCCAAGGAGAGGATACAGTGTTGCTTGCAGTTCTGCCTTTTCTTGGCAACTCTCCACTAGCACACTGTTTTCACTCTGAAGTGTAAAGCAAAGGCAGCGTAGAAGCTCTAGTCAAAGAGGGAAGGGTGAACTACTTTGGATAAAAGAAAAATTTCTTCCACAATAACTTAGGGGCCACTGTAATTTGGGACTCAGGATTTCAGAGGAAAGCCTGAAATTTACCATTTTCTCAAAAGCCCTGGAAAACTGCAATTTGGCCGGAAATGGCCTGGAACTGTAGGGGAAAGGGAGGGTGGGGAAAAAAGTTTTAAAATACTTACTGGAAGTGCGGAGAAGGCAGAAGAGCCCTGGAAACACTGTGGAAGCCCCATACGATTTCAAGGGCAGCCAGCTACAGGCTGAGCTCCTGCCAGGGCTCACTCAGGTTGTTCAATTCCCCGCTTCCATAAAAGTTAGCACTCAATAAAAGTTGTTGTTTAATAAAGTTTATGATGGTTTCATTAAGCATTGTAAGTGGTGAGCTTTACTTAAAAGTTGTTGCTTAATAAGTGGCAAGCTTTACTTTCTTAAAACGAATGAAGAACAGCCTGTGTCCTGCTGTTCAATGGTAATCAGCCCTGCAGCAAGCTCCCTCAGCCAATCAGAGGTGTTGGAGAGCCCACCCTGAAAAAAAAGCCTGAAATTGGCTCTAGTGAGCTTGCAGGGATTGCACTTTTCCCTCACCAGAGCCTAAATTCCAGTGGTGCCTAACCATAAGCCTCACAACAAGCCTTAGGTCCAACCAGACCCATGTATTTTACTGGACTTTGGGGTGGAAGGCAAGGCAAGCATTGTAACCCATTTGTTTTGGGGTACTGACCAAATAACTTCTCTACTTTGTGTCTTGGTTCCTGCTCTCCCCTCACCCAGCTCCCTACAAAATAATGATAATTCCTATTTAAGTGCTGACCTACTATGTATTATTGCCTACCTATACCCATCCAAACAGTCAGGGCTGTCAGCTGGCAGCATTTACGGAAGTAATATTTCTTTGATTTGCTTCTGGGGGTAGTTGCTTCCCACGGGAAGGGGTGGGAGTTTTAGCAGTGGCTTTTTCTTAACAAAGACTTTGTGTAAGGGAACCAGGGTCCTAGAGATTTGCAATGATCTACCTCAGTCCTTGAGTATTATAATGTCAGATGAGAGAGACAATAGCTCAGAAGTGTAGTGCTATTGCCTGTGAAAGTTGGTGAAACTGGGTTATTACAGTAATCAGTTCAAAGTTGGCAAATCGCTTGGAGGCCTGGTGTTCATACACAGAGTGACTGAATAAGGAAATACTCCCCAGATAATTGTGGGTTTTGAATGGAAGCTGTTCCTGAGCTGTGTAGGCAATATTTATGGCATGTATATACTCATTCAGTGCCAATACTTTGGATATGCAAGTACATTAAACAGAAACTAAAATATACTATTCTGTTGTCATGCAGCTCCTTGTGGGTTGCCATGGCAGATTTATGGACCCCTACAGAAGATGCATGGACAAAACATGTGCTGCCAGCCCAGCTTGAAGGCCTGTGCTATAAAGATGTTGTATACATCTGTTAGTCCAGGTGACATTCAATGCCATTCCTATGTGATTTCACAAATGAAAAACTGCAATTTTTATCTCAAATGTCATTCAATTCTCTGTATTTTCTGGCCTCTGCCTCCTTCCAAGCCTGATTATAGCTCATTCCCAGGAAAAGCACAGTGAGTTGCAAAAACCTTCCCACTCCCTAAGATTTCACTTTAATAAATCAACCATTGCTTTGATATCAGCTTACAGTTAGATGGCTGCATGCTGATACATGTCAGGCATTGTTTTTGCTGCTGCACCAGAGACTAAAGTGGGAGGCAAACCAGAATTCTTTTCTCACAAAACAAGAAAGAAATGATTTTTTGAAATAATTATCATCCTAAATCAGGAACAACAACAACAACAAAAAAGGAAAAATGTGACATTTTAACTATATTTAATATTTTTTCTAAGAGTTTCTTCATTACTTGGATGTTTTCTCTCTTTGAAGAGACTGGATGCCTTACAGATTAAATTTATAGGGGGAAAAAACCATTTCAACACACATTCAGAAAACTAGCTTAGAAAAAATGAGTGGCTCCTGTCTTAGGGTGAGAAAAATGGAGCGGCTCTTGTCAACCCCATGTATACATGCTCCCTGCCACATCTGGACTAGAGAGTAAGTCTTCATGACCTATTTACAGACTAACTTCTGAACACAAAGGTGGAGGGGAGGGAACGCCACTAAGCATTCCAAAATGCAGACAACCCTGCTGCTGCTAATGTTACTCCTGTACCATGTTTGTCACAAAATGGGTAGATCCTTAGAGATGATGACTCTAGATGCCCTGACATAGCTCCACACAGGGTGCTATATTCCCACTCAGACACCAAGTGGGGCTGCTCTGTTCTATCCAGCAAGTTTGCTTCCAGCCTTTTTCTGACAAAGGAGCTTCAATCAAGCTCATTGTTGCTTAGTTGTTTATAAATGGCTTTTTTTCCTTTCAGGCTTCATAAACAAGCATAGTTAGCCTTTTTTAATGGACTGTTGGGAAATTTATGGACAATCGGCAACCCTGACTGTAGCAGATAACATAGCCTGTACAGCAGTGGTAGGCAATTATTTTGGCTGGAGGGCCACTTAATGACTTTTGGTGAGCTGTTCAGGACCACAGGGATAGCCCCACCTCTTAACACATGCCCTGCCCATATCACTATCTTGGGACCAGAAGTCCCACCCCTAACCCTTGACCTTTGCCACTAGAAGCCCCTCCAATTGCCCCCAGAAGTACTTCTTTTGGGAGGGGGGTTTGACATCTTGGAACCAGAAAAAAAAGGTCATATACTAATAACTGAACATCTACTATAACATACTTTAATTTTATTTCAGAAAATATTTTTGTCCTGATATATGTGTGTCTGCATAGTGTATATAGAAGTGATTGCATAATAGCTCAAAATAATAAGTCTTAATCTTGTATATTGTGTGTGGGGAGGTGTGTGGGTTTGGGGCTTGTGGGGGGTATGGTCTTTTGAGGGGGCATGGGAGTTTGTGAAGGGGTGGGGGTTTGTGAGGGTATGGGTGTAGTGATTTGTGGGAAGTATGTGGGGGTAATGGGAGTGTTTAGGGGGGTTGAGGGGTGTGGGACCCCCTGCCACATGACCCCTCCTCCCATAGTGCACAGCCCTCACTGCCAGCAGCAGGCCCTCGAGGCGCTCATGGCCTGTGGGAAGTCCTCCTGGCAGGCCACTCCAGCTTAGTCCCAGGGGCTGCATGTGACAGCACAGATCCAGCCCAACCCACTGGCATGTGCCTTCAAACCAGACCAGGTTGGCTCCATGCCAGCACATGGGGCTCACAGCACTGCAGACAGGAGGTGCATGCCAGTGGCCTGAGCTGGGCCAGCACTGTGCCTTCACATGGGGCTTTCAGCACTACAACAGGAATCTGTACATGGTAGCATGGAGCCCACTCAGCCTGATGATTCTCTGTGGCTCCCAGTCCTTGCACCACCAGGCTGTGGAGGCACAGAGCCGACCCAGCCCACACAGGTCCCTCCTGCAGGGCTGAAAGCCCCATGTTCTGATATGGAGCCAGCCCAGTCTGGTTTTAAGGCACATGCCAGTGGACCAGACTGACTCTGTGCTGCCAGGTGCAACCTTTTGGACTCAGCTGGAGCTGAGTGCTGCCAAGTGTCATGACATGCAGCTCCCAGCACTGAAGGCAGGATTTTCTCTCCCCACTCACCAGCTTTCAAGTCACCCACCATTGTGCTTGGTGTCTCCACATGGAGCTTCCAGCTGGAGTGCCGAGAACCCCACAGGGGTGGAGATACAGAGCTTGCCCAGTCTGATGGGGTACAACCTCTGAAAGCCTGTGCTTTCCACTGGCTTTCAGAGGGGTAGCCATGGGTTGGTAATATATGTTTTTTGGAGAGGCTCTGTGGGCTGTATAGAATGGCCTGGTGGGTTGCATTTGGCCCATGGGCCATATTTTGCCTGCCCCTGCCCTACACAGTGCTGTATTTGAGGCATGGTGTTATAGGTATCTGACACTTGGAAGGTGGTAAACTTAGACAATGTAACTAGTTATCTGCTTTTCATGCAGTGGGTTTGAGGTCACAGTGTAGCCCTACTGCTGATCTTTAGAAGTCAGGCAGGTTCAGAAATCAACGTTACAAGGGAGTGAGAGTTACAGGGACTGGGGGAGTTTCTGCAGGAGGGATAGAGTGGCTTAGAGAAAGGGTGTTCTCTGCATGTGAGGCTGTGATGAGTTTCTTGACACATACACTTACTGAAGGACACAAGCCAGGACTTTTAGTAAGGTGAGAGGGAATTTATGCCCCTCCTTTTTTGGCCCGAGGTCAGCAAAGCAAATGGACTGCTGAGAGTACAAGGGGATCAGAAGAGGAGCTATAACCTATGGTGGGTGAAAATATAGGATAACTCCAGGGGAAAGGATATGGAGTGAAATTTAGGAAGACTTATGCTCTCAGATTATTTTGTTTCTTTTCAGGCCTGAATAGTTGACGCTTTTTCACTGTTGTAATGTATGCTGTTTTTATGTTCCAATGCGGGTAACACAGGGATCCAGAGTGGATAGACAAGGAGCTGCTCACTATAGGCATTATTAAAATGTCTCCCCCACTTGGTTGTGGGGGAGCAGGTAATGTGGTGTTTTGCTTGCAGCAAACAGCCATTTTGAGACAGAAGCAGACACTTAGTACCTACATCAGTGTAAAGTATCGGTGTAATTTTATCCTTGACTTTTCCCAGGATAATTCTACACCAAATCTTTGTAGCATACATTGGCATAGGGGGTCATGGGCACAGACGGATGTTAGGGCCCCACTCTAACTCATGGCACTTGGCACATTACATAAAGCTCCATGTGTTAAGAGCCCACTCCCCGACCCAATAGATATTCCCCTGGTTTCTTGGGGTGGTGGGAGGGGCTGGAGCCAGCCTGCACTGACCCTGGCCTGAAGGCAGGGGCATCCCAGCAGCCTCCAAGGGGGCTGTGAACCACCCCTTTCCTCATTCCTCCCTTCCCCTCCAGCCTTTCAGCAGACAGAAGCCAGCACAGAGCTCCTAGCTGCTGAATGGCCACAGCTGAGGGGGAGCGGGGTGAGGGGGGAACAGAGCTGGGGTATTGGGGGTAGCTGGGGGTGCCTGTAAGGTGAGGAGTCTCCATCCCTGTCCTCTCCCCCTCAGCTCTAGCTATTCAAACCATCTGGGAACTCCCTCTCCTTCCCCCTGACAGCTTGGGGGGCAGGGCTAGGCCCAGCCCTGCTGATCAATCAAGGAAAAAATTAAGTCTGGAAGGAACACAGTCTGAACACAGACACTCTGGAGGGACTGCTTTTAAGTGCCTGCTCTGCTTTTAAGTGCCTTAATGTAATACCTGACGTAACCAAGATTAATCTTTCATGGGACCAGCCATTTTAAAAGCACTCTGCAGCTGTGCACGTGCTATGACACAGCTGTAGAGTATTTTCAGGGATCAGATTACTCAAAAAAATGTCACTTCTGTCTGAGCCCCATGTTGTCCATTTGTCTACCCTTATTCACATCAGGCTAAACAAATGTGATGTCTAAGCCTGTAAGTTAACTCTGGAAAGGGATGAATTCTTGTGACTTAGCTAAAGTTCTGGCCTCATTTTCCCTCTGTTGAACACCAGTAACTGAAGTCTGGAATTCCACTTGGAGACTGGCGGTCCCTCAGATGGAGAATAAGGAGTTGCAAACTGGTCCGGAGCTAGGATATCAAGAAGGTCCTTCTGGACAGTTAAAGTGGGGCCCTATACACTTGGTTTGAATAGTGCTGTCATAGATTCAGTAATTAGAAATTAGACCTTTATCCTTCTTTTGTGGCCAAAATGTGACAAACAAGTCATCCTGCTTCCACAGATTTAGTACCCTCAACCCCCACCCCCCTGCAAAAAACAAACAAAAAAATCACCTACTAGGTAACTCTTTGTGGAAAGGGAATCACTGACATTGCAATCTAAACTCACCTGTGTCTTTTCTATATGCCAGAAGCCATAATAGCTCAAAATAGATAACACATGCTTTAGCTACTACAGTTAGAGATCAATTTAGTATTGCCACCTGAGACCTAACCACAAATAATGCCTGATAGATTAAAGCCCTGCCTTTTGCAAGAGCTTAGTTGCTGGTGGCAGCTCTGATTGGTATGCTGTGCTTGAGAGAGGAACCTTCATCGTAAGAATGGCTGGAGATAGGCTAGGAGGTAGTGTTAATTCTCAATATATCAAACTGCACTGACTTGCTTTCCAGATCTAAAGCCCCCATGACTTCATGTTGCACTCTTATCTGCCATGATTCACATTACTGTTAATGTACTGTGAGCTACAAGGAAAGTGGAACATTTTAAAGAATTCTCTGCTTGGGGCACAAAATAAAAATTGCATGATGTCCTAGCCCTTTCTTCATAACAGCAGAGTCGCTGATATGGCTGAAACTACCTTGAGAGAAAGAAGCAGTGTTCATTGTCTGGTTTAAATTGCCAGAAGTAAAAAAAAAACCAAACCGTAACAGCTAATACAGAAATTCGGTTTCAACCTAACATTGCCTGGTTTAGGGCTCGAGTGTACCTTTTTGAAAGTACGGGCTCATAACATCAATATGTTGTTGCATAATGTTGTTTGTGCATCACATATACCAGAGTTCATACCAGATTCTAACCTGGGAGTTCTGTGGCTTTAGAAGCAGCAGTGAGGCCTGTGCCAAATACCATTCAACTTGAACTATGCTTTTTTTATTCTGTATTGTGCCTCCTAGAAAGACACTTGATTCTCAGTTCTATAGTGCTAATAGTGTATTGTCAGTTGGGGAGCTTTCTGTTGCAAATCCTAATTTTGCATATACATGCTCTTGTCTTCCAAAAAAGACAAAACTAAATTACTTTGGCTTGGCTTCTCATATTGGAAAAGATATCTTTTCTTTTTCTTCCCCTAGGAGCACAGAAAATAGAGCCAGCATCTGAGTAACTGTAACTTGTGCTCGCTCCAGGGGTGGTTGCAATGCCCACTAGTTCAGCCCTTGCCAACCTGGCTCCTTTTGGGCATTATCCCATTCACTCACCCATCACACCTTGATGTTATTAACTTTTAAGGAATGGGAGCCTGCCCCAGGGCTTCCCAAGCCTGGTCTCACTGTCATGACCACAGGAGTCCATAGTCATTGCCTTAAGGGCCAATTACATGGCTCCGATCTCCTCTTTACACCATGTCCATGCCTCAGATATTCTCCATCATCAAGCCCGCTTGGGCTGTGGCCTCAGCCCCCTTCTGGTCAGTGATTTTCTAATTGGCCCCTGCCACACCTGCAGGCTGCTTCTCCCCTTCCTCATAAAGTGACAGGCACTCCAAGTGCCCTATCACAGTAACAAGATCATAGAATCATAAGGGATAGGGCTGGAAGGGATCTTGGGAGGTTATCTAGTCCAACTCCCCTGCTTAAGGCAGGATTATCTCTATTTAAATTATCCCCTAAAAAAACTGTCTAACCTTCTCTTAAAACTGTATAAGCCACCTGGGGCACAACCACCAAGCAGTGTCCCAAAACACCAACGACATCCTAATCCACCACAGGTACAGCAGGGAGGAAGAGGGTCCATGTCTAGCCACTCTGAAAGGACAGAAGTAGTTTGTTAGATTACACTCAGGAGATCCAGAAAGGGAATATGGTTCTGTACTTGATTCATTTGGACAGTGGAAAAAATCTTTTACTCAGAAATGGTAGGCTTCTACATTTCTTATGCATTGAGGGCTAGATTCTGTTCTACCTGTTAGGTGTCTAACTGGATGTAAGGACTTTGTGCATTTAAGGGGAAACTCTTAGCCATGTCAGTGCCAAAAACATCACTTGTATATGGGATAATGATTCTATTTCCCTTGCAGTGTAGAGATGTAAGAGTGCATGCTGAGACTTAGTATGTATACATAGCAATGTATGTGTATGCCTTTTGTGAATGTATACCTGCATCTAAAGGCACAAAAGTGTAGGCGGCCCCAAACACTTGCCTAGAAGGTGCTAGAGGGAGGAGTGGTTACCACTACATTTTTGTGCCTTTAGATGCAGGTATACATTCACAACAGGCATATATACATGGGTATGTATGCATGTGGCCAGTGGCTAGGGCACTTGCATAGGAAAGGGCAGACACCCAAATTCTAGGCCCATTCACTTAGAAGGGGGTTTTGCGTCTGTAACTTTTTACACAGCTACTCTGAGGTGTAGCTTCCTGAGTGACTTGGAAGCTGATAAGTTGGCAAGAGAAAGACATATGTAATTATGGGTTACACTGTGATTTGATTGCTCACAGAATAATTCTAATATTATAAAAGCCTAAGTCTGTCCATCTGTAATGCATTATTTGCACTCTGATTGGCTGTCTTGGCAGCCAATCAGAGTGGCCTACACAGATAGGGAGAGAGAGCAGAGCGCGCCAATGGGAACCGAGGGGCCAGAGGGGAGGGTGATGAGGCCAGCAGAGCTGGTCTTGCCTCCCTCCCCTGCTCCTTGGAGGCAGAGGGGGATGACAGGGACCGGAGCACTGCCATAAGGGAGGGGACGGAGTGGGGCGGTTCTGCTCCTTGGAGCCAGAGGCTGGTGTCGGCCCTTCCCCCTCCCCACCCCCCAACAACAGGTGGCAGGGAGGGGAGGCAGCAGGGAACAGGGGAGGGAAGGGAGCAGGAATGGGACGGGGGTTGGGGAGTTACTGGTGGCTGAGCCCCGTCCCTGCCTGCTCCCCACAATCATTCTTGACAGGCAATTTGCTCATGCATATATAAAAGTGTATGTTTTCAGGAGAGCCTTGGTTTTGTATATCCTGGCATTTATCCCCTCTGTCAGTTAGACTGACCGTGTACCTGCCAGTAAATAAAGGCTATTTGGTTGCTATTTGGTTTTGATTCACTGGCAAACGTGCAGTAATGGGACTGAGAAAAGTATCCAATGTGGTCCCCTCTACATGCCATGCAATTATCATGCAATTAACTGGTTAACCTTGAGACTAGCTACACATGCAAAGTAGTTATCATGCCATAAAAAGTTCCAACCAGCTATAAAGTTAGACCCTGAAAATGTGTATTAACTTCATAACTGGTTCCAATTGAGTTTTAATTTGCATGTGTAGCAGGGTCTCTTCTACGGCTGGGAGCCCCATCAGTTGATGGGGCTCCCAGCCATCAGGGTCAACCATGCACCCCAAGCATCAGGGTGCACCATGCCCAGCATGAAACCCCCAAGCCCTGGGGATAGCAGCTACCCTGCTACCCAAGGCTTGGAGGTGTGTGAAACCCCCAGGCCCACACAGGGCTCTCAGTCCCAGCTGCACCTCACACAGAACCAGGACCCAGTCCCACACCTGACACAACTCTGGGTCCCAGCTTTGACTGAGACAGCTAGGACTCAGGGCCTGTCATCTCTCAGTCCTGGCTGCTCATGACCCCTGCAGCAGGGAGCCCCCACAACAGTGATAACCTCTATGGGTACCTGCTTCTTACTGATGCAGGGGGAGCACAAGATCAGGCTTCCTCTATACCAGCAATAAGGTGCGACTGGATCTAGTGCACAATCCCACATTCATACCTCCTTGCCATGTACCTGTGGCATAGCAAGAAGTGCGATTGTGTGGATCCCGCATTAGATCTAATTGTGCTTTCACCTGCATGTGTAAAGGAGACCTGACAGGTGCAATACACACTAGCCTGAATGAGCTGTTGGGCCTGGGTGAGCATTCCTTGGAACTCTACCCATGTAGAAGGGTGCTTAATTCAGGACTGCTGGAAAGGCTGCCTGAGAGTTAGATAACATGATGCAAGTCCCTGAACAGATCTATCCCAAACTCCCTTGGATTGCTAGATCACATAGGTTCCTTAGCACATTATCTTGCCAACAGAATTTGGAGGGGGAGGGAAAAAAACAGTTAAAAAATTTGGAAAAGTTCAGCATTGCTCATCTAGAATGTAACCTGACAATATAATTAAAAAAGATTCTAGTCTTATTTCCTGGCTATAATTTCCAAGAGAACTTTACCCAAGACATTAACTTTTCAAGAGTTCAATGGGATTATTATTCTTTTTTTTTTCCAATTAAGTATGTACAAAAATGTTTTCAGTATCACAGCTAAACTTTGTATTGGTAATAATCTGTGTACAGTCTAATTCTCAGTTATATGTATCTGCCATTGGTAGCATTTAGATGCAATCAAATAGCTAGTGTATATGAATTCCTTCACTGATTCCTATAAGATCCCACATGAAAAATTAGAGAACAGATTGAAACTCCTTTGAAAATATAGCTCTGGAAGCCTGCATTTGTTGCTCCATTTTATTTGGTTCAAATTAAAATTCAAAATATATCCAAAGGAGCTCAAAATAATTAGAGCAAATGGGAAATAATACTTTGGGGCTGAAAATGCTAAGTGTAGATGGGAATACTTCAAACAGAAGTAGATGGGAATACTTAAACGAGAAATACGTGGCAAACTCGTGACCATAATGTATCATCCAGTCTTCCCAGATATCTGGCTGGTCCTATCATCTGTCCCTGTGCGAATACTTCTTATTGTCAGGTAATTGTGAGCACTTTATATAGACATTGATGTTTATTCACCCAAGGGTAGATATAATTCCTAGAGAATAGGTTTCTCAGAGGAGCTATTAAATATTTACACCTTCTAATCAATATTTTAGAAGTGGCATTCATGACCCTGAATTCATCAATAATTAATACGTTCATCTAGTATTTGCAACTGTTTACTGTAATGATAGAGAGCATCAATATGAGTTTCCATTGAACTGTAATGTCAAGAGCAAGATTCCTTGCATTCTTCAGGACACTGCATATAACTTCAGTAGGAAAATAGGCATGTCTTTGTGATGCTCAGTAGCTGAAATAAACAGCCATCTGCAAATGCCATGGGAGTTTAAGGTAAATTGAAAAAGATGGGGGGATTGGTTGGTTGTTTTTTGGAAATGAAAATATAACCAGTATGGTTGATGTTTTCAAAAAGCACTTAAGTGACTGCAGAGCCAAAGCCTTGCTAAATACTCTGGAGTCCACTTAAATACTTTGAGAAACATTATCCAGAACTCCTGATGTTTTAGGAGTGTACTCAGGCACCTAAATGTCATCTTGTTCCACCCTGCTGCTGTCAGCATTCACGTGCTTAATTTTGAACAAGTCTTGGGGTAAGATGAAGACAAAGTCACAAAAAGCCTTGAATGATCAGTATTCATCTGCCATTTGCATTAACAGTTTTTCAGGAACTTGGGGTGGAACAAGATCACACTTAAGTACCAGAATATTAACTGGCCCTCACTCCCCTGCAAGATATTCCTCTCAAGAAGAGCCCTGTGAGTAGGGTGGCCATCATAGAAAGCATTACAGTTTTCTGCTCCTCTGTCCTCAGATGATATGAAACCAGACACCTTTATTTCCTCCATTTTTCTCTTAAAGAGATCAATAGAGGACTGTCCTCTATGATGGCCACCTGGTGAGGTACGAAAGCAGTTTGGCAAAGGAAATGTAGCCACAGAGGGGTCACTTTTTAAGAAAGGAATTTATGCAGATTGTAACAGTCCATGTCCCCAGGTGCAGCAGTGGCTCCCCTTGTTGACTGAAAAGCTTCTGCTCTGCTTTCATTCCCCAATCTCCCCTCCGTTCCCTCACCAGCTACACCTTGCTGGAATTATTTAACTCCGGAAAAGGGAGGCTGCCCAGGCCCCAGAGTGCCTTCTCGTCTGCTGTTGGTCAGTGCACTAGCAATATCAGCCTTATGGGTTAATTTTGCAGCCTTTGACCTCCCCTCTACCTACACCCATGCTTCACAGGTGTTAGCCATTAATGTTCAAATAGGCCCTAGTCAAATATGTGACCCTCTCTGGCCTCACTGTTTAACAGTCCCAGCTGGTTCACAGCCCAGTTCAATGTGGCCCTGTCTGGGCTCTGTCTCTCATGGCTAAACTGTAGCTTGTGTCCTGCCTGGACAGGCTCAAGCCTCCTCATGCCTTCCTGGAACTATTAGGACCTCCACCTTTCTTTCTTAGTCCTAAACCCAGCCCATCAGTTACAACTACAATGAAGAGGTAAGCCCTCTAACTCAGACTAGAAGCATTTGGGCTACTGAACCAGTTGGCTGTTGGCAGGCCCCCAGCTCCTTACTCACAATCAATAGGGCAGTGGGGTTTCCAGCAGCAGTTTCTCAGCTACAGTTACTGCTATACCAACCTCCACCCTCCACAGCTCACAAAGCCTGTTTGCTTCTCCAGACTCTGCCTGGGTTATATATCCACCAACCCACACTCCTGGGAGTCATGTGCCTTCCTTTGGCCTGTTGCAGATGTCCTCTACTAAGTTTGCACACCAAACAAACTGGTGTAGCAGGTTCCCTCTTCTCCAGGCTGAACTCTTGTCTTACAGTACTATTACTGTGCTACCAGTACTGCAATAAGTACTCTACCACCCTGGCCACTCTGCCCATATCAGTTTATGGTTAATCCTCTTGTGCCTGCAGCCTATAGTCCCCTATGGACCAGCTTCTACTGGCTGCTGGTAAGCAATACCTGGTACCTGGGTTTCCCTGCAGCTGTTGGCCACTTGTAAAATAACAGGGAGTCTCCAGTTCCCTGTTATACAGGTACACATCTATGAGGGTTTTCAAAAGCACCCTTGAAAATCCCACCAGGTACTTTTAGACACCTCACTACATTAAAAAATCTGGTACTGAGATACTTGGGCCAGAGCACAGAAGACAAAATCTGTACCAGAGCAGGGAACAGAGTCCCAGGCCAGTATCTTAAACACTGACCCATCCTTCTCTAAGTATCCAGAGAGTTCTGGTTGTGAGGAGCATTGAGATTGCCATTATATAGATAGACAAGGTTCTTTGGGTGAATCTGATATCTTTTATTAGACCAACTTAAATAGTTGGAAAACAATTTTAAATAGTTGGAAAACAGCCTATACCATTATATAGATAACATTTAAAAAATATTAAACAGAAAAAAGTTATAGTGGTTTTATTTCTCTTTGCATTACAGAGCCAACACACTGATGGAACAATGAGCTGGTATCTATTCCTTTATCTAAATGTTATGAAAAGAAGTGTTAACTTTCATTTGCATATGTAACTATCAGTTAAATCTAGGCTAACCCCTTGAAACACTAGGATTACACAAGAGCAAATGGAACAGATTTTGGCCTGTAGAGCCTTTCTTATGGGAAATATCAAAGCACAAGCTAGAAACAAGCCTGCCTTTCAAATTGCATGTGAAATTTGCAGGGATGGGGGGTGGAAACAATGATTACTCATAAACTGAATAAATTGGATTCAGAAAATGCTGACATGCAGTGGACACAGAGCCCAACAATCCCATTTTAACTAAAATTTTCAATAATACAATGCATTCCAAGGTAACTTCAAACAGATGGATTCCTTGCGTATGAAGGAGGGAACATGCCACATATATGAGATAACAAGGCCCCAGGCAAAAGACCTGATCACTCAGGGAACAAGAGTGCTTAATATAGTCTAGCATTGTTCCCTTTGTGGGAACAAATGTTGAGCCCTGAATTTTGCCAAAGCCAGGCATGGACATTGGGTTGGACTGTCACTACTAATATGGGTATTCATATAAATGCAGATGGAATAAAAGATGATGTTTCTGGTATCATCCAACAAAGCCAGCCAGACTTTGAGTTTGACATGCAGTTAACTTACTGACAGAGTCCAGTCCATCAGGCTGAGTTATTTTATTTCAGGCACAGTGCTGATATTTACACTTTTCTTATGCTTAATGAAATTCAATTAGCTGATCCTGTTTTGTTTTGTTTTTTTGCTTGTGGCATAATATCATTAATTCTGATGGGAAAAGGGGTAAGTCTGTAGTTCCTACCAATACCAATCTGGAACTTGATGAGCTCATTAGCCAAAGATTTATAAAACTTATTACTAGTGACAGGAAGAAGATTAAAACCTGGGTTAATGATTTCTGTTGTGCAGAATATGCACACTGAACTCTCTGACCATCTGACGGCCATATTACTGAACCACTACTAACTGCACTGCCTGGTGTACGCTCCAGTGTTTCCACTAAGACCTGACTATAGTAACCTCCATTTTGAATTATGCCAAAGTGAGTGTGTATAAGTGTGCTGGAAGGGGACGGTACGCAAGTTGTGGATGGATGTTGTGGTAGGACGCTTAGGTTGACTGCTACTTTCAGAGGTCAGGCACGTGAGGCCAGGGCTAATTGTGGAGTCATCTGATTCAGAGAGCCTGCAAGTCAGACTCAGTCTGTTTGTGGAGTCATCTGACCCAGGAGGAGAGTTGGGTTTAGAGAGGATTTAAGCCCAGGCCCGAGCAAAGCTGGTAGAAACATCTTGGAGGCTGCTGAGAGAACATTGTCTCAGCAGGGTGGCTACAGCTCTGAAATGTTAGCATGGAGAATAACACCTAAAGCAGTCTGGAAGCTTGGGAAGGAACTGAAGAGGTAGAAGAGGTCCCTGGGAACCTAGGGAAGGGTCCAGAGCCCAGAGATGGGGTCTGAGAGTGTGGACCCAGAGAAGGTCCAAGAACTGAGAAGTTGCATGTGTGGGACCTCATGAAGGTCCTGGGGCCTAGGGAGAAGTTGAGTGTGTGGGACCTAGCAAGGGGTCTGGAGCCTGTGGAAAGGCTATAGGTGAGCTCAGAGAGATATGGGGCTGTGGGAACTGAGGTGGGGGGCTGGAGGTGAGACTGAGACCAGTGTGCTAGGATCTCAAGAAGGATGTATGACTTGAGTGGGGGAGCCCAGGAGGGGCCAGGATAGTTAGGGCCAGATAGCCTAGAGGTTGGTCCTGGGTAGGACCAAACCCTACTGGGGTTTGTGGTCACAGTGGTGGGGCTGCTCATGGTGGTGTAACCCCTAAAAGTGCCACTGGTGGCAAACCCCAGGGAAGGCTGAGTATGGGGCACCCAAAAAACCCATCCCACACTACTGTGTACATCACCTTTTGGTCAGGAAAGACTAGGGAAGCACACCCTGAGAGAAAAGCACTATCAGAGGAGGGCCCAGCAGGGAGTGCAGAGGCCCATAATGAGTGCTGGAAGTAAGATCAGGAGCTTGAAAAAAGCCCAAAGCTCAGAGAAGGACTGAGAGAGTGGAGAAGCTGAGACTGCTTGAGCCCGCAGAAGGGGCAATTATCAACAGGGCCACAGAGCCCATAGGCCTGAGGTCCCAGTGGGAAGTGGATTGGAGACAAGAGGGAGGTCTGAAAGGGCTTGAGCCCACAGAAGGGACATTGCTTATCAGAGCAAGTGAACCCACAGGTGAGTGAGGACTGGCAGCCAGGGTTTGATCTATGGAGTCTCAACTAGCCTGTGTGGGGCCAGGGCCTTGGAATGAGTAGGCCAGAGCTCCTCACGTAGCCACAACCCAAGAGAAAGAGGCTCAAGGACCAGTGGTCCAGGTACCAGAGGTGGTACAATCGCCTACCCTGGAAATCTTTAAGAGGAGACTGGATGGGTACCTTGCTGGGGTCACTTGGTCCCAGTTATCTTTCCTGCTTGGTGCAGGGGGCTGGACCCAATGATCTTCTGAGATCCCTTCCAGCCTTACAATCTATGCATCTACAAGGAGTCTGCAGTCCAGCATGAAGATAGCTAGGTGTTGCCATCCGAGTTGGGAATGTCAAAAAAAGAAAGGGAGAGCTGGAGCCCTGGGACTGAGAGTGGGCCCAGCAGGAAGACCAGGAGCCTAGAGAAAGAGCAGGACCAGAAGGGTCTAGAGGCCCAGAGAGGGGCTGGAAAGAGCGATTTCAGATGTGGGATCAGAAGGGTCTAAAGGCCCAGGGAGGGGCCACAGGAGAGACTGAGTGGTCTGGCAGCCCAGAGAGGAGCTCTGTGTGTGCCTGCAGGCAGGTGCCACCTGGTGGGGCAGGGGGGAGGAGAGACACTGCTGCTGCAGAGGGAAGCACTAGCCCCCCTCACAGCCCAGGGACTGCTCCACCCACTGGCAGCTCACCCTCCCCTCCTCACCGGGGAGGCAGGTAAGTCATCAGGGTGTGTGTTTGACACAAGGATTTAAAACCCACCACTTCAATTTAGGGCCCCTGTTTCATCTACACATGCCTTCAGATGATCCCTTTTATTAAACGTAATCTCTTCTAGTACTCATCATGAGAAGTATGACCTGTCAAATCTTACCGTTTAATTCATCAAGGTGTGTGATAGGTGGTGGCAGGCTGATGTGTAGAGATGGGCTTCGCACATGATTTCTGAGCACATCATTGCTTTTTACTTAATAGTATAAGAAGTAGAGAGATCCACATGCTTGGTAATTATTGGAACAACTTGTCAAGGACTGGTGTATTCTTCATCCATTAAAAAAACTTTAAAGAGGCTCTTTTAAAATACAGTCTAAGTTAAACAAGAAATAATTTGGGACAGTCTTATGGCCTATGTCATACAGGAGGTGGGACTGACCCATTATGACAATCTCTTTGGCTTTACAATCTATGAAAATGTATCTATTTTTAAAGCCAGTCTGTGTAAATGACTTTGCCCAAGGTGTCCTTCAAGTTGAAATGTGACTCTGTTTTGAGGGACTGGTCCATTAAACACTTGCTGGTGTATGCTTAAACAAAAATGAATGTGGGTTAATACTGCTCCACTCATGCGAACAACACAAGGTGCTATTAAATATTAATTAAACTACTAACAGTGAATGGATTATGCTTAGAAAAGTAATGGTGAGAAATTTAGCTTAACATCTGGGGGAATTTTATGGTCAAATAGCTGCTAGCCCAGTGCCTTTGCAAGATAGATATCTATAGATAAAACAGAAACCAAAGCTGGATTGTTCTTAATTATTTATAGCCAGATGTTTAATTTTACATGACTTCACACAGATACATAATGAGCAGTACTGTGAATTCCCTGGGCACCTCTTTGTTAATAATCTGTCACAACACCATTAAAAATAGAACACCCCTGGCTAAAATAAGTAGCTTGTAGCTATCATGCTCAAGATGATTTAGATGCTTGGTGGGCATGTGTGAATTTAGGGCCAAATCTTAAGATCCTAAGTCTGTTCATACTTAGGCAAAACTTTTATTGAAGTTAATGGATTCTTTTATGCATCTGGAATAGACTTAAGTCTATTCAGTTGGTAATACTTGGGTGAATAATTTCTAATTATGTTGAAAAGACCATAAAAATACTTTTGTCTTCTCAAAGAGAAGCAGCTGAAAGCATACTGCCAAAATAGTAAATAGTTTCATAGCTGGTAGGGTCTGAAGGGACCTGAGCAGATCATCAAGTCTGACCCCCTGCCATGGCAGGAAAGAGTACTGGGGTCAAACGACCCCAGCAAGATGTTCATCTAGCCTCCTTTTAAAGACCCCCAGGGTAGGAGCCTGCACCACTTCTCTTGGAAGTTGGTTCCAGATCCTAGCCACGCTGACGGTGAAGTAGCGCCTCCTGATGTCTAGCCTGAAACTACCCTCTGCCAGCTTGTGACCATTATTTCTAGTCACTCCTGGCAGTGCTCGGGGGAACTGGGATTCCCAATGCCTGCTGGTCCCCCCTGACTAGTTTGTAACAGGCCACTAGATCCCCCCTCAGCCTTCTCTTGTGGAGGCTGAATAGGTTCAGGTCCCGTAGCCTCTCCTCGTAGGGCCTGCCCTGCTGCACCCTGCTCATGTGAGCTGCCTCCTCTGGACCCTCTCCATGTTGTCCACATCCCTCTTAAGTGCAGCGCCCAGAACTGGATGCAGTACTCCAACTGTGGCCTGACCAGTGTCGCACAGAGGGGGAGGATCACCTCCTTGGACCCGCTCGAGATGCATCTGTGGATGCATGACAAGGTGTGGTTGGCCTTCCTGACTGCATCCCCACACCACCGGCCCATGTTCATCTTGGCATCAGTGATGACTCTGAGATCCTTTTCTGCTTCTGTACTGACGAGAAGGGAGTTCCCCAGCCTATAGGTATGGTGCTGGTTCTTCCTCCCCAGGTGCAGTACCTTGCATAATCGCAGTAAAGTCTGCATGTACTTTTCTTTACTTTTGCCTTTGGCTGATGTAGTCTGAACAACTCTATGTTGACTTCTTATTATCTAATCAATGTTCTCACCGAAGACTAATTGGAATATTAAAAGTAACTATTCATATAAAGCATGGGCTCCCGAACTGTGGTACATGTACCCCTGGAGGTATGCAAGACATCTCAGGGGTACATGGGAGAAATTGTGCAATGGCAGATTTAGCTTTCATTATAATAATAATAATTGGCAGTTAAGGGGTTAAAATATAAAATGTACACAGGTAGGAGTTTGTGGGCACCTGGTAAATCTGGAAGGGGTATGGAATAAGAAAATGTTTTGGGGAACCTCTGATATAAGGTATAGTATCTCAGAACTTCCTAGGGTTTTTTTACCTTTTCATTTTTTACCTGTTTCCAGTTTTAGTTATGTGTGGCTTCATTAATCAGAGAGCACATTGTCTTTGAATCTGCCTCTATGAGGAGTGTACCTACATTTTTAAGCCTAAGTGAAATGACTTTTTAAAATCTCCTAAGAAGGCAATGCAACTTTGCATATATCCTGTAATACAGTACTTACAGGTCAAGTAGGCTTTTTAATGTGCTTCTTGAAGGCAGGCACATTGATGGGACATTTCAGTGTATGCATTCTTTGGTAAGATGTTACGTGCTTTACTGACTAGAGCTCAGGAAAATGTCTGTAAGTGCGTATCTTAGGATGAAAGCAGAGACAGTTTGGGAAGGAATGCTGTTAAACATTAGCTGATAGTAATACTAACCCTATAAGTCTGTTGTTACAACTCTGAGGAAAGGACAGGACAGTAGAAGAAAGAAATCGTTATTTTTGTAGCAGAATGATCATTTCTCAGTGCACTTTGAGACACTTTCACCTGCTGAACAGGGACAGAGGTGGAAAGAATGTTTTCAGGGTCACAAATGCAGGAAGAAACAAGGAGTGAAAGATGATACTGAAATAGGGGATGTGTCAAGCCCCACAGCTCTCAGCCGGGGTGCCATGCAGTAGCATAACTGGGGGGGGGGGTGAAGGAGACCCTTACTTAGGGTGCTAGCCATCTTTCAGGAGCTGATGCTGAGGATCACCACTCTGCTGCTCCTCACCACTACTGGGCGATGCTGCTGGGGACTGGTGCTCTGCTGGCTTTGGGAGGTGCCACTCTGCCTTCACTGCCACTCACCACCACGCATGTCTTTTCCTCACTGCTGCTGCTGCTACATTTCCAGCTCTTTTAGATCTAGAGCAGTTCCTGGTGATCTTTGAGAGCTCCTGGTGCTCTGGTGTAGTGCCCGAAGACTGGAAGAAGTCCAACGTGGTGCCTATCTTCAAGAAAGGAAGGAGAGTGGATCCGGCAAACTACAGGCCCATCAGCCTGACCTCTATCCCAGTGAAGGTCTTAGAAAAATTTATTAAAGAGGCCATCCCTAATGGACTGGCTGATGCCAACATCCTGAGGGATAGCCAGCATGGGTTTGTCATGGGTAGGTCTTGCTTAACTAATCTCATTTCCTTTTATGACCAGGACAAGGGAGACGAGATGGACGTCATGTATCCTGACTTCAAAAAAGCCTTTGATCCGGTATCCCATGATCAGCTCTTGGAGAAACTTGTGGCATTGGGTCCACCATGATCCGCTGGCTGGGAAATTGGCTGTGGTTGGACCCAGAGGGTGGTAATAGATGGAAGTCAATCATCATGGTACTCTGTGACCAGTGGGGTCCTCCAAGGCTCTGTACTTGGACCCATATTGTGCAACATCTTCATTAATGATGGTGGACATTGGAGTCAGAAGCGGACTGGCCAAGTTTGCTGATATCACCAAACTCTGGGGCAAAGCATCCACACCAGAAGACAGGAGGGTGATCCAGGCTGACCTGGACAGGCTCAGCAAATGGGCAGACAAGAACCGGATGGTTTTTAACACTGAAAAATGCAAGGTTCTCCACCTTGGGAGGAAAAACCTGCAGCATCCTTATAGGCTCAGCAGTGCTACGCTGGCTAGCACTACAGAAGAAAGAGACTTGGGGGTCTTCATTGACCACAAGATGAATATGAGCCTTCAATGTGATGCTGTGGCTAGTAAAGCGACCAAAACACTGGCTTGCATCCATAGATGCTTCTCAAGCAAATCCTAGGACATCATTTTCCCCTTGTATTTGGCCTTGGTGAAGCTGCAGCTGGAGTACTGAGTGCAGTTTTGGGCTGCACAATTCAAAAAGGATGTGGAGAAGCTTGAGAGAGTCAGAAAAGAGCCACGTGCATGATCAGAGGTCAGGAAAACAGATCTTACAATGACAGGCTGAGAGCTGTTTAACTTGGAAAAGTGCAGGCTCAGGGGTGATCTGATGGCCATCTATAAGTTTATCAGAGGTGACCACTAGTATCTGGGGGAACGTTTGTTCACCAGAGCATCCCATGGGATGATGAGGTCGAATGGTTATAAACTACTGCAAGACAGCTTCACGCTGGACATAAGGAAGAATTTCTTTACTGTCTGAGCCCCCAAGGTCTGGAATAGCCTGCCATCAGAGGTGTTTCAAGCACCCACATTGAACACCTTCAAGAGAAATTTGGATGCTTATCTTGCTGAGATCCTATGACCCCAGCTGACTTCCTGCCCCTGGGGCAGGGGGCTGGACTCGATGGTCTTCTGAGGTCCCTTCCAGCCCTAACGTCTATGAAATCTATGACTTCAGTTCTTTTAAAATCGGCTGCAGTGGTTTTCAGCCAGGTGCCCTGAAGTCCTATGAGGGATGCTGTGGGGTGTCAATCAATAATAACTCTTTTAAGGCTGAAAACACCTACATATGATTCACAAGAGAAACTCTGAGCTTTCCAATAGGAATCCATAGTGTCAACAACATTCTGACCTTCTCTTTGCAACAGAAGAATTGCTCTACTATTTTCCTATATTCAAAATCTGAATGAAATCTAAGAGCTGTCACTTTCCAAGGAGTGCCTTCAGTCTAAAAAAGTGGAGAACCACTGTTGGAGTGCAGTGTTTCCCAACCAGTGTGCCGTGGCACGAAAGCATGCTGTCAGAAATGAACAAGTGTGCTGTGGAATTTTGCCATGACAATGAGCTACAATGATTTACAATAGGTATGAGGATGGGGAATGCCTTAACAGGTGTGCCACAGAGAATTTTTATTAATGTAAATGTGCCTTGGGCTGGAAAAGGTTGGAAAACACTGACATACGAGACCCAGCCTTCCCCAGTATATGGAACTGTACCTACAGGTACTCCACAAATATCAACTCTTTTTAGAGGGAGGTGGATAACAAGCTTCATTCCAAACCCCTTATAGGAAACTGAACGTCACAGGTCTCTTGTCTTTAAGACCTGATGGAAAACTATAATATCACCTCAGAATTAATTCATGTACAGAGGTTCCCCCTGCCCCTCCCCTGAAGCCTCTTTCATGCTGCATCTGAAGGTCAAACCTCTGCATAGTGAATGCTGTACTCTGTGACCTTTTCCCAATGTTCTTGTACATTATTCGTACTCTTATAAACTTTGCAATTTTGGAAGGGAAAGGGGCAAGGTATAAAAAACCAGATTTATCTGACCTCTTACATTAAACATCTTTTCTTTTTACCTCAGTACATTTAAAACAGACACAAATAATTCCCAACTCTCCAGTCCTGCATGCCAATAGGGATATGCAGGTAAGTGATATACAAATGTCATCACATGCAACAGAAATAACAACAGCGTGGTTACACCTGCTTTCTCTGTACACAACTCTTAACATTTGCTTCTTTGTGCATGCCCTGAAGGACAATAGATATATATCATGCTTTGGGCCAAGTTTGAGGAGCTCATCCAAAAGAAAAAAAGGCCTCACAGTAATGACCTAGTGGCCTATATCTATTTTATGCCTAGTGAACTCCATTTTGAACTGTAACAATGGAAAGAGAGGTAATCTCTCAGAACCAAATAGCCCAAGTCATTTAATGTCTTATTGGTCAATGTCAGCACCTTCCACCAAGATGTTTGCTATAGCTAATGCAGATTGTGGAGCACTGGTTGATACTCTTAACAAGCAGGCTGTTGGCATTCTGCAGTAGCTTAAATCCACTGGGAAAGACAAGGTGTAGTCCAAAATACAGCCTTTACAGTAAACTAAGTGATAAACAGAAGTCTTGGCTGCTGCTGGAAGGGGGGCAGACAGTCATAACTGGGATTCCACAAGTTGCTTCTTCATTGCAAAACAGAGAGACGGCTGATAGAAACATGCCAGGCACATCTACACATGCGCTCGACTATGCAGTAACCGCTGGTACTGCATGGTCCTGGTGCCCCATGGGTCATTTCTAACCCAACTGTGCAGTCATAGCAATATCATGGTTCATGCCCACTGACGCTATATCGCTGTAGTGATAAGCTATGGCAACATATTGTCTTATGTAGACCCACCCTCCTTCAATCATGAAACGTGCAATTTTATCCTATTTTCTACTTGTTTTGCTCAACCTCCCAGGATCCCCTCCTTTTACCTGGACTGAGCTTTAGCCAGTTTACTCTCATCCATTCCTCCACCTTTGCCAGAGCCCCAAAACGGCATTCAATTGTTGTTTCTGTGTCACAAGAAACAATAAAGATAAGAATGAAAGCTGTCAGCCTATGCATTTGTTTGTAGTGCTACATAGTGTCTCAGCCACATGGGTGTGTACAGACATTCAAGCCCCCTAGACAAAGAGCTATATAGTCACCTCAAAGGTGAGCTCTCCAGCAAGGGGTGATAGGGACTCCTCCTTTATTCTCCCTGCCCCCACAGAAGGCTATCAGTGTGGCATGCAGGGTAAAGAGGCCTGGTGGTTCGGGAGACACAACAGCAGCTTGGGGGGGCTCACTGGGCTACCTGACAGCTTGCCATTGGGTGGTTTTCCAGGAACCCACTGCTATCCTTTCTTCCCTTCCCCCTTGGGGGAAGGGAGGGTAGAGCACTGTGGGATGCTGGGGTCCAAGAAACCCCTGTATTGCTACATGTAACTAACTGTACAGACATTTCACATAGCCCCACAAACCCAGAGGCTAAGTACAGACAGTCAAAAAGACCAAGGCTGAATTGATTCAATCTTCAGTGATTAATCTATGTTGCATAGATTGAACTGATAAGCAACAGACATTCACTTTTGATTCTGGAAATGCAGCTACATGCCTGCAATGGCCTAGGCCAGAAGTCAGAGGGTTCTAGAGTATGTCCCCACGCTCAGCTGGAGCAAACATCTTGGGCCAAGTGCTAGCCTACCCACCTCACTGCATACCCTCCCTTGCAGGGTGCAAAGCATCTTGGGATGCTGGAGGACTGCAAGTTAATGTGAATCTAGAGGGGATCTGGGACAGAACTTCAATAATCTGATGTAACCTGTATCAGTTAAGTCTGATAGTACATCCATCCAGGTTTATCTTAAACTGGTTTTGACCACTTTGAAAGCAGTTTATGTGCTCTGAACTTCTGTTGTGTTATGGATTTGAACTGATTTTTGATCACTTACAATCACTTATACCAGGTTATGTGTAACTTCTCTCCCTAGCGAGAGAATTCCTCTTTGAAAAATACTATTATTTTGTAGCACTTTCACTCTTTGTAGTGCTACATATAGTCTGAAGAGCTGTACCCTCCTAAAAATCTGTACCCTCCTAAAAAGCGCTACAAATATATCGCCTGTCTGTGGCCTTAGATATCTTAACCATTACCCTCCCTGCAAAGCTTGGTAATAGCCTTATATCAGCTCCAACTATTTTCTAGGAAAGCTGGATGACTCGGTGTCTTCCATCTATATTCATTTTCCCATTGTTTGATTAGTTTAACCTGCTATTGCAAACAGAAAATTCTGATATCATCTTTATTTTCTTGGCAAAGCACTCATATGCTACAGGAACGGCTCGGGCTGATTTGTAGAAAACCTGACATAGCAGCAGAGCTAGCACTTTAGTTCAAAGTTCAAATATTGAAACTGAAAGTTCAAATATTGGCTTTTCAGTGAGGCAAAGGCTTAAATGGGTATTGGAGGTTGGAGCTATTAGTGTAAGAGAACAATCAGCATTTTTTATCAATGTAAGACATTTTATCAGCCAGCTGCCAGGTTCATTTGTGAAAAAATAATCTCACAGCGATCAAGTGTTGATTTCAGCCAGAGACTTAATGCTGGCTTTGATTCACTGGCTCTCTTTCAACTAGACATTTCCCTCTGTATTTTAAGTCAACAAGATTGAGTTGTACTATTTGGGTTAAGTGGTCCCTAGGAGTCCCTCTTCCTCTTGTCTAACAATAAAATTCAGAGCAGATTTTCAAACTGAAGGAAAAGCATAAGGTTTCAGATTTCAGTGTTCCAATGCCAACACTTTATTCAGCTCCATTCTCCATTTTTCTCTGGAATTTCTGGGTTACACACTGTATATTTCTATACCTCAATGAATTCCACCATAGGTTGAAGACTGCAAAAAGTACTTAATTTATTTGACAGATGTCAGCATTATTAGCTAAATGCACATAAGGAAAAAATGTCAGATCAGTTCTACTAACTGAAAGACACAACCACAAACTAAAAGACACACAAATATCTACTCCAAATCAGACACTGGCCAAGATTTGTAAAAGAGGTTTTGACTTGTAGCAAGTCTTCCATAGATTCATAGATGTAGGGTCAGAAGGGACCTTACAGATCTTCTAGTCCAACCCCCTGCCCTTGACAGGTGAGAAAAATGGGCTCAAATGACCCCACTTAGGTACCTGGGGTGTTATTTTGAGTTTGTTACAAAATACAGCAGTTGGTAAGTATCATGTGGTTTAAAGTTTTGTTGCAAATACATTACATGGCTTTGATTTAATACATTAATACATGATGTATTAAAACCAATGGGACTAATTTTTCACTTCATTACACAGATTTTCTAGCCAGTAAAATGTCATTGAGGGGAAACTCTAACTGGTGTAACAGCATACAGAATTAGGCACATAGTAAGAATGTAAGATTTCAAAGAATCTCCCTGAGAAGCCTTTTGGCTGGAGGTTTACAGATTAATAGGATGTTCGGGTTAATTTAAATGAGGGCACTCAGAGGATTTTGATTCTGGTAAGCTTTTCCTGACTTTTGCCCAAAAAGAGAGGGGATACTTTTGCACTCCAGATTTTGTCCTTTCTCATCCCAGGTCTGTGTCTGCAGTAAATATAAAGGTAGATATAGGATGTAGGGTGCTATGGCCTTGTTTACACCTTGGTGGTTGTCCTGGCTGGGATGTGCTAAATCACACCCTGCCAAGCCACCTGCGCACACAACCCAAACTGAGAGTACACAAGTGAGGCCACTCTGGGCTTATCCCCAGCATGCTGAAGAGTGAGGGCTCAAGAACATCATCAGAGGTGTCTGCCTTTGAGAAGCCTTATTGGTGAGCTTGCAGGTTTGTCTGTAGACATGGATGCACCTATTCTGGCTAGAATATGCTTCTACCACTGTTCAGTTAAGCCAGAAAGGGGACCTGAGGTGCCTAATTCCAACATTTAGGTACTACTGGCATTCAAAGAAAACCATTGGCTCCTACGATTCTGCTGTCATCAGTGGGTGCATCTACACATGCATTTGCTCTGTGGTGGGTTTACTCTACAATCAATTACTCTAGAGTAAACCCACCCCAGGCAGGCATCTACATGTGCTTGAATGTGGGAGCAGATTGCTTTTCAGAGAGCAGGGGGCCAGGAGACAGCTGTCTCTTGGTGGGGGCTGAGAGATTGCTCCCTGCCCCCAGGTCTGCCTGCTGCCAGGGTGGGCTCTGCCACCGGAGCCCAGACAGGGACAATGTGCCACAGCCCCTGCAGCAGGGAGTTCCTGGCTCCGGCTCCCTGATCAGGGGCAGGAGACTTGGAAAGAGCTGCAGGGGAGGAGCAGGTCCCAGTTGAGGCAGCTAGCAGTGAGCCCCCCAACTGGGAGCCTGTTCCATGCCCAGCTCTACTATCATGGAGCTGGTTTGGGAGCAGGCTTGGGAGCCTGTTCCCCACCCAGCTCTGTGATTGCAAAAATTGTCTTGTTTCTTCCATTAAATAGTCATTGGAGCAGGGATAGGATCCAGTCATTCCCTATCTGAGGCAACTGCTCTAACCACTAAGATATTAAAAAGTCATATTTATTCTCTTCTCAGTACAGTTAAGAAGCCCAGGTACAGTGCTGCAGATGTGGTAATTGACTCTTCCTCTCAGGAATACTACTATAGTGTTCCAGTGCCAATGCAGCTACCCTGCTTCCAGTTCAGGGGCTGGTGTGCACAGAAGAAAAGAGAATGTTTGACAGTGTTGCTGTGTGGTGGCCTACATCAGCAATGTAGACATGCCCTATGCACTTCATATGTACTCTCAACTTTAACCCCATACAAGAGTAGCAATTGCTTGAATTTTACTTCAAGAGAAAAAAACATTCCTATCCATATGTGATGGAATATATGAGATTATGATGGGCCTAAGCTATGAAATAGATCTAGATCTGCTGTAATCCTGATGCTGCAATCTTTCTTCAGCACTGATTCATGTGTGTATTTCCTCTCAGTATAATGGGACTGCTGGCAGAAATGATAGTTGGCATGAAAAGGGAATGTGGAATCATCTATGTTACTCAGGCGGTACCAAAAAAACCCAGGAAGCCAGCTTTGGAAACAGCAGTAGGACAGGTAACAGCAGGCTTGTCTACACGAGACATTTACTGCTCAGTAGACTAATTAGCTGTGCAGTAAATGTTGTGCACTTACGCATGCACCCCTATTAGGTGGAGTAAACTAATTAAGTCTGCAGCAGGATAAGTACTTGTAAATAGAAGTACTTATCCTGCTGCAGAGTTTTTTTAATCTGTAGTAGCACACGTGTAGAAACTGCCCTGGCTGGCTGGGGCACAAGGTGCTTAGCAGCTACCTGCCAGGGAGCCAGACAGTGAAGCACCCTCATGCCCCAGCCAGCCTCTCCACAGAGTATTGAGCCAGAGGGAGCAGCCCTGGGCCCCCTGCCAGCTGGGACTGCTCCAACTCAGCTCAATGTGCTGCGGTCCATGAGAATGCAGTGCCTGGGAGCAATAAACCCTGGAGCAATAAACACCAGAGTTTAGTCACACACATTACTTGCATTGTAGATGTGCCCGACCTCATTCTCACTTTTGCTCCAGAAAGTCTGAAAAGCAAAACCAGAAGGGATTGATTCTAATATTAGTCAAAGAAAATAGAAAATCATGTTTTCTTCCAGAAGGGGACACTAGAAACAGATTGGATGAACAATATTGCAGGGCTCTTCAAATGAGTAAATGATTAATCGGTTTCTTAGCAGCCCTTCCTCAGTGTTACCTTTCAGTAGCAGTAATCGGCACCGTGCAGTGTGGATTCAGTTGATTATTTCTGGGCAGTGGATGAAAGAAATGGCAGCCATTGTAGATTCCTGATCAGCTTCCGTGTCTGCAACACCTCTGAAACTGCATGTTAAGCAGTAATGATCAAACCACTTTTTCTAAGTCTAAGAAGCGAGTCCTTTTCATTAAAACAGCTGAGAGATGCTGGAATCTTGCCCTCTGCTTTCCTACATTACTACAGGTTATTTTTCCATGGTCAAGTATGGAACAGTGCTACTGCTATTTGTGGGCACTGAAGGTTGTTGATCCTTGTCTTAGTAAAATATATGAGTCTTATCAAATAGTTTTATGCATTCATGTCTTTAGTTTCACCCACTATGGGCTGAAATGTTGAAGCGGGGCAGTAAGAAATGTCAGAACACCTCTTATTTTTTCTATTACATAGCAGAGATTAGTGCTTCAAAATTTTGTTCACTGTTCTGTAGAAGAAGACAGGATGCCCAACAACCTCCTTCTCTCAAAATCACATTTTTTTACTAAAATATACTAATAAACATTAGAATAATTAGAAAATACTTTAGTACATTCTTCAGAACTTTGTTTCCATTCCTTAATAGTAGCAGCACTTTTCATCTGTTTTCGTGCCCCTAAAAGAAAGAAACAATGTCAGCAAAAAATATGGAAATTGTTTCCCCCTAATTCTCTAAGCCAGTGATACTGAAATATCAATAAAACACTGGGCTTTACTTTGAGAAGCAAATCAACACCCAAGCTCAGAACTTTTTTTTTTTTTTAAATTGTGGATTGTTCTTTTGCTTTTACTATCATCAGCTTTTAACTATGATTCATGAGGTAATAAACAAATTCTCTGGTTAAGAAGTCACTCATCCCTGTCGTTTCTTGTTATTACTTCTCTTATTTGTGAAGAATATTACTACTGGTTTTTCTGCTTCAGTAACAGAGAGGGTTAGCATGATAAAAAGAGATTTTTTCTGTCAAGGGGCACAGTGGGGAGAGCACCTAAATTTTCAAAAGCAATTCATGATTTCAACGCGCACACGTATTTATTGTTGTGCATGTGTCTACAGTATAGTAGCCGTCTAGCTGAAGTTGCCCAATCCTTCTTGTTCTTTCCCTATCATTTTAGTTTAGCAAACTGCAGTCACTCAGTCTGAAATTTTCATTGCTTGATCTCCATTTCAAACACTAAACCCAAACTGTACATAGCAGGTAATTTTCATACATGGAGAAAGACAGAGAATATGTGTGGAATACAATAAAATGTTATGTCCATGTATTTGTATGATTATATTACTCAATGAGTCCCATGTAAATCTACATATCCATAAGAAATGACTGTCAATAAAATGTGTATGCAGCTCATTGTATGATTAATATAGATTTCTAATTGCTATCAGTCGTTATTTTTGAGGAAAACTTTTGGACTAAATAGCTGAATGAGTTAAGAAAAATCATAGAATCACAGAAAATTAGGGTCAGAAGTGACCTCAGGATGTCATCCAATCCAACCCACTGTTCTAGGTAGGACCATTCCCAACTAGATCATCCCAGCCAAAACTTTGCCTAGCTGGGTCTTAAAAACCTCCAGGATAGAGATTCCACAACCTCTCTGGGTAATCTGTTCCAGTGTTTTACTACTCTTAGGAACCTAAACATCCCTTGCTACAACCTGAGACCATTGCTTCTTGTTCTGTAATCTGCCACCACTGAGAACAGTTTAGCTGCATCCTCTTTGGAACCCCCCTTCAGGTAGTTGAGGGCTGCTATTAAATCCCCTCTCAGTCTTCTTTTCTCCATACTAAATAAGCCCAGTTGCCTCAGCCTCTCCTCAGAAGTCATGTCTCCCAGCCCCCTCACCATTTTTGTTGCCCTCTGCTGGAACCTCTCCAATTTGTCTACATCCTTTCTAGGGGGTGGGCAAAACTAAACACAGTACTCCAGATGTGGCCTTACTAGTGCTGAATTCAGGAGAATAATCACTTCCCATGACCTGCTGACAACACACCTACCGATGCAGCCCAGTATGCTGTTGGCTTTCTTTGCAACAAGGGCACACTGCTGGCTCATATTCAGCTTCTTGTCCACTGCAACCCCAGGTCCTTTTCTGCAGAGCTGCTGCCCAGCCAGGCAGCCCCCAGCCTGTACTGGTGCTTGGGATTCTTCCATCATAAGTGCAGGACTTTGCACTTGTCCTTGTTGAACCTCATGAGATTTCTTTTGGCCCAATCCCCTAATTTGTCTAGGTCACTCTGAACTGCAGTCCTAATCTCCAGCATATCTACTACTCCCCCCAGCTTTCTGTCACCAGCAGACTTGCTGAGGGTGCACTCTATGCCATCTTCTAGGTTGTTCATGAAGACATTGAACAAAACCGGCCCCAGGAATGACCCCTGGGGCACTCTCCACTTGATACCAGCTATGAACTAGACATCAAGCTATTGATCACTACCTCTGAGCCTGATGCTCCAGCCAGTTTTCTATCCATCTTATAGTCCATTCATCCAGTCCGTACTTCCTTAGCTAGCCCGCGAAAATGTTGAGAGAGCCAGTATCAAAAGCCTTGCTAAAATCAAGGTATATCACATCCACTGGTCTCCCTGCATCCACTTGCCTGCCTGTCTGGTGGCAGGGAGGGGAGGGTGAACTGCCAGTGGATGGAGTGATCCCTGGGCTGTGTCGGGGCTCTGTGCCAGCACTCACCTGCAAGCACCCGGCTTGGGTGGTCCTGGTGGTACTGCAGCCTCAGAGGGAAGCATCGGGCCTCCCGCACAGCTCAGGCAAGGCTCCAGGAAAAGAAAAAAAGATCACCACTGTTTTTCCTCTTGGGCAGAGCCTTCCTTCCCAAGCTGCTGCCAGGCTGCCTACGTGGGCTTCTAGTAGAGCCTCTGAGCTGCATGGGGCCCAGGGCTTCACTCTCTGGTTGTAGGGCAACAAATTAGGAGGAGTTTCAGTTTGCTGTACCCCAAGTCATTTAAGGCATGTTATGCTACCAAATTTGCTACAGTTTCTGGAATTACTGTGCAATATTCTGCCGAAGCATGCAAACACCAACACCATTAAAGTGGTGCAAAAGCATTTAACCCACTTTATAGTGTTGTGCACACATGCCCCTCATTTTGTCTACACATGGCCTATAGAAGACAATCAGGTTGGTGAGGCATGACTTACTCCTGGTGAATCCATTCTGACTCTTCCTAATCACCTTCTTGTCCTCCAAGTGCTTAGAAATGGATTCCTTGAGAGTCTGATCCATGATTAGTCCATGATCTGCTCCAAAATTACTATTACCATGATAAGCAGAAGCTGCAAATTACAAGGTCGCAAAATGCTGGTTAGTAAAACATAGCAAATCAGCCAAAAAAAGCCCCAAATAAAACATAATCCATACATCATTTCTTCTTCAAGATTCAGGACCTAATCAATCAGGAGAAATAAATATTGTCATTATAAACAGTAAAAGTTATCAAAAGATTGCCCTGCATAATTGCAGATGGAGAGATAAGCATATGGATGGATGGATGGATGGATTAAGAAGGGTGAATAGATTCCTCCCCCCCCCGGCCCCCCAAGATATCCTTCTTCCTCTATCTTATCTTATGCTGCAAGGTCAAAAAATTACCCTCCCCCCCACCACATGAAATGTTGGTATAGATTAACAGATACAGGCTTCTGCAAATGGATAGATCAGGAACAGGAAGTGCACACAGAGTACAGACTGACCTGCTACAAAAAAGCTGCATCATTTCTCCTGTTGTATCTCTAACAAGTGGTATGTTAAAGGCTGAGATTTGGACAGCTTATATTCAGTATTTGGTAACAGAGAACATTTCCTTGTTAAAAGGAAAAGAAAAAGAAAGAGGGCAAAGTGCAGTCCTATTTTATATCTGTTCATTTTAGTAACAGGAATGAGAAACAGAGAGACTGACTCAGCACCTTGTTACACTTGCTCTAATTTTCAATATTAGTAAAGTTACATTAGATGAAGGGAGTGGTGAATCAAGTCCAAAGTGTCTTGTTCACTATGTGGCACTGTTTCCCCTTTTTATTTGACTTACAAATATTTAACCAGTGATCTGAGTGGCCATCATTTGCTTATCTTTATATCAGGCTGAAAAGCTTAGTTTGCTCCTCTGGGATTTTAATGGCAGAGTGTTCTTGTTCACTTTTGGTTTTTTCATTTTCTAGAATGAGAGAAATCTCTATAAAATACAGTAATCAGCAAACACAATACTGTCCCTATCCAAACATTAAGCATGCCTGTACCCTTACTTTGCTCAATGATTTTTCTAGTCAACAAATTCAGCAAAAGAAAACTATACATTAGGCAGTGACAATGTTTGTGTGAGCAACAGCTATTGGCATCTTTATCAGGTATATTCTGCCTCAGGTTTTTTTTCCTTTCAAATGCTTAGTGTTCCCAAGGGCTTACTAAATCATTTTATCCTACAGCTTTTTGATCAGTGTTATACAATCTCTGTGGCCCAAGGGGAAGAAAATGCATAATATTAAATGAATAATTGCATAATATTTTAAGCAGGTTTACAGCAGTAAAATAAAATAAAAAAGATGTGTGTGTAGCCTAAAGATGCACTGTTTAAAGAGACTAAAAACTCAGACCTGGCCTAAGATGTATAATAACACTGGGATTGCCAGCTAGATTTAAAATATATTTTATTTACTTCAGAAATAAAATTCACAACTCTGATTAAAAGATATGGAAACAAGCAAATAAAAATGCCATTAATTCACAGTCTTATAAAGCTTGTTATTGATAGCTGCAAAGCCAGCTGCTTAGTCAACATAGAGAGCACAGCTAACAAACTGTAATCTTGGATTTGCATTAATACTTAATATAGAACTACAAGCCAGGATATTATACACTTTAAGGCTGGCCTTATGATTCATTCTGTGGCCTCAGCCATGTCATTTAACTTCCTGACTTAAGCTTTATCCTCTACAAAATAGGGGAACTTGTATTCCCTTGCCTGACTAACATGTGAGGACATCAAAATGTTTTACATATGCACAATGCACTTCAAAGTTACAAAGCATGCTAAAGAGAGCAGCAGAGTATGGATCCTTGATTTCAGAAAAGCAGACTTCGACACCCTTGGGGAACTGCTGGGCAGGATCCCTTTGGGAGGCCGGTCTGAGGGGAAGAGGAGTCCAAGAAAGCTGGTTGTATTTTAAAGAAATGTTATCGAGGGTGCAAGAACAAACCATCCTGATGTGCAGGAAGAATAGCAAATGTGGCAAGCAGTCAGCTTGGCTTAGCAGAGAACTCTTCATTGAGCTTAAACTGAAAAAGGAACCTTTAAGAAGTGGAAGCTTGGAGAAAACTTGGGAAGAGTATAAAAATACTGCTCAGGCATGCAGGGATGAAGTCAGGAAAGCTAAAGCACAATTAGAGTTGCAGCTAGCAAGGGACATGAAGGATAACAAGAAAGGTTTCTACAAGTATGATAGCACCAAGAACAAGGTCAGGGTGGTTCTCTTATTGAATCGGGGAGGCAACTGAATGACAGAGGATGAGAAAAATGCTGAAACACTTAATGCCTTTTTTACTTTGTTCTTCACAGGCAAGGTCAGCTCCCAGGCTACTGCACCATGCAGCAGTTTGGGGAGAAGGTGAGCAGCCCTCAGCAGTGAAAGAACAAATTAAGGACTATTTAGAAAAGCTAGATGTATACAAGTCCCTGGGGTTGGATGCAGTGTGCCTGAGGGTGCTGAGGGATTTGGTTGATGTCATTGCAGAGCTGCTGGCCGTTATCTTTGAAAACTCATGGCGATTGTGGGAAGTTCCAGATGTTTGGAAAAGGGCAAATACAGTATCCACCTCTAAGAAAGGGAAGAAGGAGGATCCAGGGAACTACAGATGAGTCAGCCTCACCTCAGTCCCTGGAAAAATCATGGAGCAGATCCTCAAGGAATCCATGTCGGGTGCAATGGGTGTAATCAATGGCTCAATGCCTAGCTGGCAGCCAGTATCAGGTGGAGTGGCCCAGGGTTCAGTTTTGTTCAATGTCTTTATTATCGATCTGGAAGATGGGATAGATTGCAGCCTGAGCAAGTTAATGGATGACACCAGGCTGGGAGGGTGTAGTAGATACACTGGAAGGTAGGGCTAGTGACCTAGACAAATTGAAGGATTGGGCCAAAAGAAATCTCATGAGGTTCAACATGAAGGACAGAAGAATCCCATGCATTAGTATATGCTGGGGGCTGACTGGTTGTGTAGCAGCTCTGCAGAAAAGGACCTGGGGGTTACAGTGGACAATAAGCTGGATATGAGTCAGCAGTGTGCCCTTGTTGCCAAGAAGGCTAACAGCATAGTGGGCTGCATTAGTGGAAACATTGCCAGTCGGTCAAGGGAAGTGATTATTTCCCTCTATTCAGCACAAGTGAGGCCACATCTGGAATACTATGTCCAGTTTTGGGCCCTCCAGTATAGAAAGGATGTGGACAAGCTGGAGACAGTCCAGTGGAAATCAACAAAAGCAGTGATGGGGCACATGACTTGTGAGGAGACTCAGGGAACTGGGTTTATTTAGTCTGCAGAAGAGAAGATGGGGGAGGGGGCTGGAGGGGGGCAGGATTTGTTAGTAGTCCTTAACTACCTGAAGCATGGTTCCAGAGAAGATGGAGCTAGACTATTCTCAGTAGTGACAGATGACAGAACAAGGAACAATGACCTCAAGTTGCAGCAAGGTAGGTTTAAGTTGGAGATTAGGAAAAACTCTCTCACTAGGAGGGTGGTGAAGCACTGGAACACGTTATCTAAAGTGGTGGTCTCATCTCCATCCTTGGAGGTTTTTAAGGCCTGGCTTGACAAAACCCTGACTGGAATGATCTAGTTGGGGACGGTCCTGCTTTGAGCAAAGGATTGGACTAGATGACCTTATGAGGTCCCTTCTAACC
This sequence comes from Crocodylus siamensis, assembly GCF_052110815.1. Classification (NCBI taxonomy): domain Eukaryota; kingdom Metazoa; phylum Chordata; order Crocodylia; family Crocodylidae; genus Crocodylus; species Crocodylus siamensis. Next base: position 127,212,380 of record NC_143397.1, on the reverse strand, counting down.
CTAATTTTCTAAGATTCTATACAACTATAATTTTAGGTGAAAGCTGGACTTATTGACTAGTGGTCTATCAGAAATAGTAGGGGAAAAGTAGGGTTTCTTATACTGAAAAAAAACCCCAAAACCTTATAACAAAAAATCCATTCAATGAATGATAACCATATGTTAGTAATGCTTTCTATTTTTCTCTTTGTGGGTAGAAAGCTGGACTCTATGAACAACTAGAACGTTCCTATTACTAATTGTTGTGATCTAAGTACCTTTTAAGGACAGCAATGTCTCTCTCCATCCCTACGGTAGGGTAAATAATTATTTTTCCTTATTTTACAGATGAGGACTCAGGGAACATACATTAAGGGCCAGATTCAATTTCACCATTTAGGCATGGAAGTGGATATTGTCACATAGGGTAATATTCTCCTCCATTTCTGATTGTCTGAGTGTCCATATTTGGGCATCTGCAGGGCATTTTTGGTCATCTAAGTGCCATTAATGCCATTTATGCACAGGCTAAACTTCTTTTTTCTAGCCTGCAGCCCTGTGCATGTGAAAAACTACCTGCAACTACATAATCATGCAGATTAAGCATGTGCAGTAGTAGCTAAAACCAAATCATGCACCCCTTGTCAACACTTAGCTGCCAGAGATGCCCAGAAATTGTGTAATTCAGAACTTGGCACTACCAGGTTTAGCCTCAGGAAAGGAAGAGAATGGGATGTGTATGCCCTTCCTTTGCTCAGGTGCTAAGGCACTCACCTAGAAAGCTAGATGTCCTGCCTTGTGGGCCTCCCCTTCACCCAGTAGGGCTTTGGACCTGGGTATACCTGTTTTTCTAGCATAGCATTCCCACGACCCTGCCACAGATCAGCCAGTATTCAATTTCTTCTTTGGTGTTCCTTTTGAAGCTCAGACACTTAAGAGTGTTATTCAAAAAAAAATAGATGGGGGACAGTGCAAGGGAGACGTTTTCTGGCATTTAGACAACCATGTTGATGACCAGATCCTATTATTAATCCAGTGTACAGCTGTAACTATATACACCTGGTGGCCATAGTCTGATTTAAGATTGTCTCCAGTTCAAGTTAACTAATCCTCATTGAATCAGGATTAAAGTTAATGCAGACTAGGGCAGTCTGAATTAGTCAACTTAAATTACATTAATTAACATGTATACAGTGCTGCTTTTAGGAAAAACAGTTCTTAGGAACTCAGAGAAGCAGCCTTAAAAAATATCAGTCCCTGAAAGGGAAACTCAGATAGGTTTTTGCAAAACAATAGAGGCTATCAGGCACAAAATAACACCTTTGCAAAGTCAAATGTGCCAACAACACCTCACCCTGCTAAGTATCAGGTCAATTACAGCTCCTGAAGCTGCACTTTAGATAACTGCAACAGTGTAGCAATACTTATACAGGCTTTTCATCACCTCCTAATTACTTCCAACCTCTGTTAAGGAGCTGTATAGTGCCCCCTGCTGTGATGGTCAATGATTGTCTATTAACCCTTAAATCAAACTGAAATTTGATTCAAACTGTGTGATGCAAATCAGTTAGAACAGTTTAGAAAATGCTGAACACACCTACAAATGGCCTTAGATGACCAAAAAAGAATAAAATATCACCTCTAAATGTTATTCTATTACACCCTGCTCACAATCCTAAAAAACAGTTACTGCAAAAGGTGGGTGGATCTTCTTCCACCTCACTACTTTTTGTGACTCAATCATAAGATTGAGATGGTGTGTTACAAAAGCAGATTGAGAAGAAGTGGCCTCATAGGTGGCAGCAGCTTCCTGGGGCTGTCTGCTGCCAGAAGGCCCCATGGGTCTCTCCACTTCCGCTTCTGCTCCCTGCCATCTGCGGGCAGCCACTGGTACCAGCACCACTGGGACAAGATGGGATTGCCCCATCCAGCCCCAACCAGGCCAGCAGAGGGGAAGGCAGGCATCCAGGGGTGGAGCTCATGCTACCCCTCCACCCATGTCAGTAGTGCTGCCATCCTGTGTCAAAGCATGGGGGGTGGAGTGGGCTGGGAGCCCTGGAGGCTGCACCAAGGAGGTCTGACAGGTAACAGGCACCAGCTCGAACCATAGGGTTTGCAGTGGGTAAGGTGAGCATGGAAGGTGTGGGGAGGACCCATGTGATACCCACAGGGAGCTCAGGGTGGGGGCAGTGGGGCCTGGCTCCCAGGGACTAGGTGCTAGGCTGCAGCTCTGCCCAGGAGGTGCCAGGCAGCCATGATACTTCAACCCCCTGGGCTCACTCCAGCAAAACAGCAGCACTGGGAACCATGCTCATTCCACCACTCCTGGGAAAGCCATGGGGCATGGCATGGCCCTGGCCATGGCCACAACCAGCTGTTCCTGCAGTGCCCTCACAGACATTGCCCCAACCCATCCATCTGCGACCCCCAAGCTGGAGCAGGAGATTTTTCCCAGGGGGCCCCTAATTGACAGGAGCCCCTGGGCCCAAGCCCCACAGGCCTGTGTATTAATCCATCTCAGGTGACAGCCCTAGAACTGCTAGATGTGGAATCTGGAAGGTTATTTTGTTTGTCTTGCCTGCATTATTCTTATCTGCTATCACTGTATATCAATAAAATTTGCCTATTATCAAATGGAGAAGTTGTGGTCAGTCTGAGGGTTTAGATCCACCTGGAACAAATTATTTTGATCATGAATCTGGTGCCAGACTTCTCCAATGCTTTTGCCACATCTTCAACACCCTCTTGGAGCTTGGGATGCCTGTCAGCCCTATCACCCTTATGTGGGAGCTCCTCTACAGCTGTACCATGACATCTGGTCATTGGAGGGTGAAACATGTGCTATCCCCATCCAGTCTGGTGTAAAGCAGGGCTGCCCACCCAGCCCCATCATCTTTAACCTCACAATGGAGCCACTCCTTTGGGTGGTGGTGGAAGGCTCCAGAGGCCTCAAGCTCTATGAGCAAAAACTTAGTGTCCTGGTCTAGGTGGATGACCTGGTCCTCCTTCCCAGCAATACTAAGCAGCTGCAGAGGATGCTGGACATCAGCTCCAAGGTAGCTGAGTGGATGGGGCTCTGCTTCAATGCCACCAAGTGCACCTCCTTGCACACTGACTGCAGGAAGAAGAGCACCATCCTAGACTTCAGCTTCACTATCCAGGGCAAGCAGATGAGGTACCTGAAAGACAGAGAGAGCTATATCCACCTGGGAATCCTCATTGGACACCGGGCTTGGCAGACACTGGAAGATGCTATCTACAGGATCGTGCAGGATGCCCACAAGCTGGACTTGTCCCTGCTGGCCCCCTGACAGAAGATAGATGGGGTGAACACGTTCCTCATACCCTGCATTGTGTTTGAGGGGCTTGGCAGTCTCCAAGACCCCCCTGAAGAAGGTGGATGCCAAGATCTGCCAGCTGCTCAAGAAGTGATTGCACCTGCCTCTATGGGCCAGCAACAAAATCCTGCATGTCCCCTGCTGGCAGGGAGGCACCAACGTGCCCAATGTGGGAGACCTCTACAATGCCACGGTGGTCACCCATGCCTTCTGCCTCTTGACTTGCCTAAACGAGACAGTGAGCAGCATTGCCACCAGCGTCCTGAAGGGCACCGCCCACAAGAGGATCAGGAAGCAGCCTCCTGGACGTGATCTGGTCACCTTTCTGAGCAGCTCTCTCAAAGAAGAGTTCAGCCGAGATGGCAGGGACTTCTACTGAGGCGGCGAATGGGTGACCACTGCAGTGTCACAGAGGTCTCCCATTTGAGGCAAGTTGGTGCCTCCCTGCTGGTAGGGAATGAGAAAATAATTTTGACCAGAGCACCTTGAGTGGTGATGGGGGAAGGATGGTGTAAGTACTGAGGAAAAGGAGGAAGGAACTAAAAGCAGTGAGAACTAAAGAAATAACCCAAATAGAAGTGAGTGCAGAGGTGTGGTGCAAAGGTGACCACAGCAGCAGAGTTTTATAAAGAGTTGTGCAAAAGGAGTGAGAAAATGAAGGTATTCCTTGAGGGGATAAAGACAGGAAAAGAAGATGGGAAGAAACCAAAATTGGAGAAGAAGTTAAGTCTGACAGATGTGGAGGGCTTCTTAAAAGCTTGCAAGAGAGGGAAGGCTATAGGAAGAGACAGACTTGTGGTAGAATTTTATGAAAAATATTGGCAGTGGCTGGGGACTAATAGAGAAACACCAGAAAATAGTGGAGAGTGGGAAAATAGGGGAGGATTTTGCAGAAGGTGTGGTAATTTTGAAATTCAAGATGGGAAAGAAAGGCAACTGAAGACTAACAACCCTTTTAAAAGTAAACTACAAGTTAATGGCAAAAGTATCAGCCAAAAGAACGTGAGACTGTTTAGTAGATATGACACAAGAAGAACAAGCATGTGCCATTCCTAAAAGGAGGATCTACCAGACCCTATGGTTAATGAGAGATGTTATATCAGATGTACAAAAGAGAAAAAGAAACATGGTAATAATGAATTTAGACCTGGAAAAAGCTTATGATAGGGTTGAGCACAATTTCATGTTTGAAGTATTGTGAAGGATGGGGCTTTCAGTGAAGATGATAGGATAGGTCAAAGCGCTATACAGTAGAGCAGAAAATCAAGTACTGGTAAACAGTTACTTGAGCAAAATATTCCCCCTAGAAACAGGGGTAAGATGCCCACTGCCCCCCTATCTTTTTGTGTGTGCAATGGAGCTGTTGGTGCAGAGAAATTGGGATAAGCTGTTAAGTGGTATGAAGATACTGGGAAGGGGAGAAGTTAAATGTACATTACACATGGATGATGTGAACATAGTCACTCGGGGCATATCAAATCGAGATTATATTGAAGCATACTGAACACTACAGTAAGGTATCAGGGGCAAAATAAAATAAGATATTAAGTATATTGATTATATTGATAAGTGTGGGGAATAGGAAGAGTTTACAGAAGTTCAGGCTGTGGGTGGTAGAGGGTATAATCAATATCTTGGGAATCCTAACTGATGTCAAAGGAAAAGTAACAAATGCATGGGAGAAGTTAGAGATAAGAAGGTGATATTGAATGAGAAGATATTGGATCATGGACCAGTAGAATATTATCTTTCAAAGCTAAAGTGGCTGTGGTGAAAACAGTGCTCTTTGCTGATTCTCCTTTACATGGGAGTGCCACCATCAGGGCAACAGATAAGGAGGGTACAGATGAAAATATGCATTTGTGGGGGGGGAAGTAAAAGAGAAAATGTATACAAAGCTATAAAAAGCCAGGGAATTAGGAGGTTGGAAATGCCAGATTTGGAAAGTTTTGTATATATCTACTTTATAGGTATGTTCTATAAAGAGATAACAGAGGGGGTGGGGAAGACTGCATGTTTCTGCCATTACCTGACAGGAAAAAATTAAGAAGATGGGGCATGTAGGGGGAAAAAATGGAAAAAGCTGTGGATGTGGCAGTCACCAGCCCGCTATGTGAAGATGGAGAGCTTCATAAGCATAAATAAACTCGAGGGACTGGATTTAGAGTGCTTGAAAGACCATAAGAAGGAGATTAATATGACCAGAAAGAAAGATAAGATAACAATAGTTGGGGATCTGTTGGAGAGACAGATGACAAACGTGTGGAAAGAAGTGACAAATAGATTGAAAGGAGAAGCTACGGGTATCATATGGATGATGGTATGAAATATTCTTCAGGAGGGGCATCCAGCATAAATGGGGCTTAGAAAGATCGGTGGCATGCCTGAGAGAGGGATGTGGGACTGAAGAATCTGTGCTGCATGTATTTTGGGACTGCCCTTTTGTGCAAGAGGCACAAGAGGGGGTGCATCATTTTTTGAGGGCAATCAATATGATCTGTGACATAACATATGAAATGGTGTTCTATGGGTTAATGCCAAAGGACACAGAGAGTGAGAACCATACTACTTTGTATGACAGCAGAAATACGAAGGTGAGAAACCTACTGTTGGTCAAAGGACTAGATTTCACCAGCAGAGAATGTTTGGAGTTGGCAATTTATGAACTGAAATACTATGTGGATCAAGATGTGGAGGAGATGGGAAAGGAGAAGACAGAGAAGTGATGGAGGAAAGGAAAATGTCAGTGTTAATTTCAAAAGGAAATAAACATGGAGTGATAGTTGTTGCTTCTTCCTGGGATGGGGGTGATTTGTAAGAGATCATGGAATCATAGAATCAGTGAGTCAGAAGGGACCTAGACAGATCATCTAGTCCAACCCCTGCCATGGGCAGGAAGGAGCACTGGGGGTGGCAGGGGTCATAAGACCCCAGCCAGTTGCCTATCCAGTCTCCTCTTGAAGATCTCCAGGGAAGGTGAGAGCACCACCTTTCTGGGAAGCCTATTCCAGGCTCTGGCCACCCTTACCGTGAAGTAGTTCTTCCTAATATCTAACCTAAACCTGTCCTCCCTCAGCTTGTGGACATTGTTCCTGGTGACTCCAAGGGGGCCCTGGTGAACAGACTTTCCCTGAGTTCCTGCTGCTGGCCCCTGATAAGGTTGTAGGCAGCCACAAGATCCCCCCTCAGTCTCCTCTTGCAGAGACTGAAGAGATTCAGGTCCCTCAGCCTCTCCTCACAGGCTGGCCACGGAGGCCCCCAACCATACAAGTGGCCTCCTCTGGACCCTCTCCAGGTTCTCCACATCCCTCTTGAAGTGCGGCGCCCAGAACTGGACACAGTACTCCAGCTGCGGCCTGACCAGCCCCGCATAGAGGGGGAGCAAGACCTCTCTGGACCTGTTAGGGATGCCCCTGTTGATGTATGACAGGGTGCGGTTGGCTCTGCCTATTGCTTCGTCGCATTGGTGACTCATATTCATCCTGGAGTCAATCATGACTCCAAGATCTCTCTGCCTCTGTGCTGCTGAGAGGGTCAGCCCCTAACCTATAACCATAATGCTGGTTCCCTCTCCCCAGGTGCAGCTTCCTGCACTTGTCCTTGTTGAACCGCATCCTGTTCAGATCCGCCCACTTCTCTAACCTATCCAGGTCTGCCTGGATGCGGTCCCTGCTTGCCGGTGTATTCACTTTGCCCCACAGCTTGGTGTCATCAGCGAACTTGAACAGGGTGCTCTCCAGGCTGCTAATGAAGATGTTGAACAGCACCGGCCCAAGGACCGAGCCCTGGGGGACTCCACTGCCCACACCCTCCCAGATCGACTTCAACCCGTCCACCACCACCCTCTGGGTACGCCCCTGGAGCCAGTTTGCCACCAATGTGACTGAGCATTCGTCAATGCCGCAGTCCCTCAGCTTGCCCACCAGAATTGGGCGGGACACTGTGTTGAAGGCCTTCTGGAAATCCAAGAAGATGACATCGACTTCCTCCTTCACATCTAAGCTCTTTATTACCTGGTCATAGAAAGAGACCAGGTTAGTCAGGCAGGATCAGCATTGCACGAACCCATGCTGGTTACCCCTCAACATCACTTCCCCTGCAGGGCTCTCACAAATGTGGCCTTTGATAATTTTTTCAAAGACCTTCCCCAGTTTAAAAGTGAGGCTGACAGACCTGTAGTTGCCAGGCTCTTCCTTCCTCTCCTTTTTGCAAATAGGGACCACACTGGCCCTTTTCCAGTCCTTAGGGACTTGGCCCGAGCACCAGGAGTCCTCGAACAGCCGTGCTAAATGCTCCTCAATGACACCAGCCAATTCCTTCAGCACCCGCGGATGAAGGTCATCCAGGCCCGCCTACTTGGACACATCTAAGCCCTCCAGGTAATCCTTAACTAGGTCTGAACTAACAGTCAGGGGACTCGCATCCTTCCTGGGCCTCTCTACGCTGTCACCCGAGAGCACCCCATTGTCAGCAGACAGGAACACGGAGGCAAAGAACTTGTTGAAGAGTTCTGTCTTCTCTTGCGCATCCATCACCAGCTGCCCTGCCCTGCCTGCCCTGCCCTGTAAGAGTCCAATGTTACCCCAAGACTTCTTCTTGCTACCTATATACTTGAAGAAGAACTTTTTATTCTCCTTAATCCCAGAAGCTAATCTAAGCTCCAATGCTGCTTTAATGTGATTAATGTGTTAATGGTGAAAGGGGGTGTAAGAAGAATAATGTATTATTGTAGGGGAGGTTGTCAAATTGTACGTCAATGTAATTTCTTTTAGTTGTTTTGGAAGAAGAGAAAGAAGAGGAAGAGATCAGTATCTCAGCCTTTTTGGCTAAGATCAAACTGATTTACTCATCTGTTTTCATTTTGAACTATTCTTCAGTGGGGCTGTAAGGACCTTCAGTCTTCGATTTGATTCAGAGGAGATTCAGCTCCTGTGGGACGCTCCATCCGCCCCACCATTTCAGTGTTCACAAGCCGTGCCTGGTACCTTGAGGTATGTAGAAAAAACATATAAAGCTGTGTCTATGGCTGAATCGCTGATTCTCTGAATCAGAATTGAATCTTCAGATTCAGGATTTGGCCAAATTGAATTGGGACAGGGATCCGTTTCAGCAAATCAAATCTCTGTCCCCTGAATCGGGCTGAATCTGAACTGAATACTGCCTGCTTCACACACCCTTATTCTTCAATCCACCACTTTGTCTTCCAGTTCTTCTTTCTTTTGTACTCCTCTTACCACCTCCTTTAATAATTCCTGCTTCCTTGCCTGTAATTCTTCTAACTCTTCCACCCTCTTCCTCACTTCTCTTCAACCAACATTTCTGAAAAATTCTCGTTCTTTTCTTTTAAAGCACTCCCAGATGCTTTTGTAATATCTCTTCAGATTCCTCTATCCTTTATACAGTTCCACACATTCTTGAAAGGTCTTCTCAATTTGTAATAATTAAACATTTAACTTCCACATTCCTTTTCCCCACCTTTGGTTTTTTTTTTTTGAAATTCACTTCCATTCTCAGCTCCAGTGATCACTGAAGGCCACATCCAAGATCTCCTGCTTTCCAATCCCTAGCACTTTTGATGTTAATAAAAGACCGATCTTTGACACCTGTTTCCCACTCAGTTCCGTCCTTGTAATAACCTTCTCACTGGCCCATACATCGTTTAAACCTCCTTCTTTTATTATACTAATCAGTACTTTTGATGAGCTGTCTAGCTCTCCCTCCCCTCTCCTGTTCCCCTCTTTAATAATGCAGTTAAAATCCCCCACCAGAATTTGCTGCATAGCTCCACATACATACACCTCTAATTTCTTAAACAGAGCGATCCTTCCTTCTTTTTCATCCATTGCAATCTCCCTTCCACAATCATTTGCACTTGCTGCACTTCCACTTGAGCAAAATTGTGATTCCACAATTATATTTGCATCCAACCCCACCCACCAGTTGTCCCCATCCCCCTCTCCATCTCTTTACAAAACGCTTATAATCTCTCTCTCATGGGATTCCACAATTCTGCAAACATGTTATGTCTGCTTTTACCCAACTCAATAGTGGCAGAATTTTATTCCACCTCTTCCTCAATAATGCACTTTTGACATTTATAGATGCAATACACAAAAGTCATTTTCTTTTTCTTTGGCTGTCTTCTTTCTCCTGTTCTATCCTCACTCATCTTTCTTCTTTCTGTATCATTCTGTGCTCTTTCCCTTCTCTCTCCTCTGTATCAAAGTCACTTGTTCCACTTATTTTTCCTTCTTTTCCCTCCACTATTGCCAGCTGTGCCACTGCCTACTGAAGTTTCACTCTTTTCCTTCCTGGCTTTTCCTTCTTGTGGTGTCACCTCCACTGTCATGCATTCTGACTCAACATCTTCTTCCCCACTCTTCCTTTCCTGTCTCTTCTTCTTCTCTGTAGATCTAGCTTTATTTGAGAAGGACCATGGGCAGTGGCATTGTACGTGTCCCTCTTCCCTTCAAATAACACACTTCATTATTTCTAGGCACTCTTCCACCCTGTGCCCTTTCCCTTCACATCTGTAGCATATTGTGTACTGCCAGTATGTGGCCAGGTGTCCTTCTTGCCCACACTTCCTACAGAGTTTAGGCCATTCAAAATGCATTGTAAACCCTTGGTGTGAACCTGCTTGGATTACTGGCAGTAAGTGCATTATCCTGCCAGGACCCCTCTTATTTACCACATGACTACCCAAGCTCTCCATGATCTCCTCCATATACTCTATTTATCATGTATCTTTTCAATGTACATGATTTTTTGTACATCTTTCTTCAACCATTTCTCTATCTCCCGCATCTCAAGCATGTCCATATACATTTGAATAATTACTGTCCTTTCTCTTGTCTTTTCTCCTGCAATAAAACATATCCCTTTCAGTCCTTCTCTCACCTACTGCTACATACAACTTCAACAATCCTTATAACCTTCTTGGCTTCAATACAAAATTTCTCAACATTTCCAGCTAAGAAAGGCAGCCAGGCTATTCAAATGTTCTGCTTTAACATCTAAACCATCAAATAATATTTTTCTATAAATTCATATCTATTCCTTATCTGACTTCTCTCCCTTGCTACCACTGTCCTTATTATCAGGTGTAGATTACCTGCTGCTCCATCCCTCATTTCCTCCCATCCTCTCTCTCTTTGCAGATCTGGCTTATTTCTCCCACTAGACTTCCTCTTTCCTTCAAGCACTGTTTCATTCCTCATTTCTCCCTCCTGACCTCCTCTCCTGTTCTTCCTACTGACTGGACTTTTCCCTAATTGCTTTCTTCAATAAAGTCTCCTTCAATGCCGGTGATCCCACCACACTTTTCTTTCCTACCTTTTGTCCCTTCTTCCCCACCTTCATCAGACTCTAGATATTTGCTTCTGCTCTCAGAGTCACTTTTCATCTCTTGGTTTGCTTTGCCTTCCCTGTCACTCTCCACTCTAAGACCACCACTTCTGGCATCAATCCAGGTAGTATACGGTGCCTCTGCCCAGCCACTACACTTGATTTTAGTCAAAGGTGGATAGAAATCTACCCCAAGGATAGATCAGTGCAGACCACCTGAATAAGGCATTTATCAATACTCATTGAGTATAGTCCTCCTTAGCACCAACGCTTTTACCAGTCATGGCAAACCACTACATTGCATACATTTCAACTTCCTATTCACTCCCACACCTGAGCTACACTTTCTTTCCCATTTCCAATTATTCTTGTTTTTTCACCTGGCTTAAATATCCAGCAAACATCACAAAATGGGGCCCCACATAGTTTACTCAGAATTCCTCTGTCAGCTTTTCTCTCAGCCTGTCACATATAATTAATGTGGCCTCGCTCTCCAAGAGGTAAAGCTGGACTAGGTTGCCCTGCACCTCATCTGCATATACATTTTTGGAGGATCCCAGGACTTGTAACGAGGTAGGTAGGTGCTAAAGTGCTGCTTAAAGGTGTATTTATGGACTACCTGTGATAAAACTTTCAGTTATTTAAAAAAAAAATAAGTGCATAATTTCTGGGTGAAGCAAATCTATGGGTACTACATGCAAATTGCTCTAGCTGTTTATTTCAAGGTCAGTTTTTTCAAATTTGTTGCTCACTTCCATGTTCTCAGGGATAGCTGGATCTGGCAGTAAGGAGTGGGAGAGGGCTGCCTGACCCCCCAATTTATTTTCCTTCCTGTAGCATTGGGAGGTAGAAGAATTCAAGGCAAATCTCCAATAATTAGGTTCTATGCCTGGAAAATTATATCAATTTTATAAACTGTTCATAAAAAGAATCTAATTTTTGGAGGGTTGTCTTATAATCATGATCTTCTTATATCTAAGTAAATACTGTATTAATAGATTTTTTTTCCAGGGACTTGAATAGGGTGAAGCAAAATTGCTTAGATGCTGAATTGATGGAATAGAATCTGGCCCTAGGCAAATAACAGTGTATTACAGAATTAGATATATATTTTCTTCCTATTCCACCTAGTTCATATTTTCTAGTTTAGAAAACTTTCTTGTACACAAGTCAACATCAGAATCTGTCAGCATTTCCAGTCATACCTTTATTGAGATGATACTCTACTGTAGCAGGGCACTAAGGTGCCTGCTACGGATAAACAGTAATATGGGCTCAGCTGCCACTCACCAGGGCAGCACAGGTGTGGGTTGCTGAGACAGCCAGTCTGGTCAGCTGACCGGAAGGGGGCAGGGCCTGGCCTATATAAACAGCAAGGCTGAGGCCGGAGTCAGTTCCCCTCTGGCAGCAGAGGAAGCGGGAGCTCTGCCGGAGTAAGAAGAGCAGGAAAGCCGGATGGCCTGAGCAGTTGCGGTGTGACAATACTGGGTGGAGAAAACCCTTGTAGGGATATGAAGGAAGGTTAGCCAGTTTGGCTTGGAATTTGTGTTGGAACACAGGAGTGGGAGTTTTCTGTTTTGGTTGTTAGACCAGAGGACTGGGTGAGGCTGTAGGGGTTGGAGGAGGCCTCATAGGAGCTCCCCAGTAGTGGAGGGGTTCCTGGCGCCAGAGAGGGTGCTGCATTTTGGGGTGTCCTGACCCCAGCCCCAGTGTGGGCAGCATCAGGAGGAGCCCACTGTGGGCGCAGGCGAGAAGCCCCAGTGGGCATGAGACCCGGGAAAGGGGTCTGGGGGCCAGGCACGGCTACGGCCACCTGAGCCTCGATTGCGGGGGATCGCGAGGCGAGGACGCAGTGCGGGCGGGGGATCGCGAGGCGAGGCCGTAGTGCGGGCTACGAGAGCCGCGGGGAGACAGACCCCGGTGGGGGCGAAAGCGTGGGAGATGGGGCCCGGTGGGGGTGAGAGCCACAGGAGAAAGCAGGAGGCACCCGTGAGGGCACAGGCGAGCAACTAGACAGAGCCCAGATACATCAAGGCACCATGCCAAAGAGGGTAGAAAGGCAGCCTCCCTTTTACTATATCAACATCAAAGACATGGTGGGGGAGATAAAGAGGGTGCATTTAAGACCAATTTGGCACGGTAGCAGGGCGCTAGGGGAGTTCACGGCACCCCTAGGTCACGCGCTGCCACATCTACCTAGGTACTATACAAGTAAATACAAATGAGACAGCATTGACAGAATTAGTCAAATCCATGTTTCTCATTTTGTGACGTAATGTATTTTTACTTTGTCTCAAAGAAAAACAAAATAAATGTCAGACCCTTGGCACAGGTGCATTTAATGGATCAATGGGATCTAATCCTGAATCTCAACAATTGTGTCTTCTGTCATGCCACACATGCATGGCAGGAAGCATGATTTTGGGATCAGCAATCAAATCAAAACAGTACCTTTTTTAGCTGCCAGTGCTGAGGAAGCCCAAGATCACAGTCCCTTGCTCCCCCTGCACTGACAAGTTGAAATCCAAGTGCCTGGAGGTCAAGAGCCAGGGCCAAAAATCAGCTGATTGTCAGCTCTGGCCAGAGGCCACATCAGGGTCTCTAACCAGCCCCAGGGCTATTCAAGGGCATGAGCCAACAATTAGTGCATTCAATTTAGGGTGCCATACAAACCATCCATAAACTGGGTGCATATGTATGTAGTACCCTAGCCACTTATGGCTGTAACATGTTAATCACAGCATAAATATAATATACAGAAGGAGCCCTAGACACTTCTCAAACAGATGCAAAAGAACTGTCATTACATCTTGAAGATTCCAAGTTGTAATTTTAAATGGATAGGATTGTTTTAAAATGTATATTAAAAGAAGGATCGAAATAAGCCTTAGAAAGATAATACCACCGCTCCTGAATGAATGGTACAGTCATACAGCAAAAAGTAAAATCTAACCATGTAGCTCAATCCTCCCATCCCCGCACAAAAAACCCCCAACAAAAACAAAAAAAACCCTACTCCTTCAGCTCATCCCTGGATGCTACCTACAAAATATATAAAATATTGATGACTTTCTTTGTAAACTTCAATTAATCAATATAGTGCAATGTGTTTTAAAAACATGTTGCAGTCTCCCTTGGAGTTCAATGACAAAAACAATCAGCCCTCTTACTGAGATTGGGAAGCGGAAAGCCAAGTCCAAAACACTGAATAAAATCACTAGACACAATTCTATAAACAAATGTTGATCATAATTCCAACATATCTTCTTCAACTATACATTTCACAAGAGTCTTCTAGGAAATTAAGCTTATGGAAAGGTTGCTGAGATAGTAAAAAATCTATCCTTTAAGCAGGAAGGGGGAAAATAAAAGTAAGTTACAAACAAGGGTCATATTTTAATGATCTATAACTCAAACGTAACTTGAACAAATTTAACTATTACTACCGGAAACATTTTCTTCTACATTTTCAACAAATCTGGCACTTTAAGGTCAAACTAATTTTCAAACTAAAAATTATAGAAATGGATAAAATAAGGCTATATTAATTGCAAGCTCTACGGAAAGATTCTGCCTTTCCATTAAGCACCTACACTATGGGCATGTCTAAGTGTGCATTTAAGCATGCCTAAATTTAATATGCATTAGGTTAATGTGCATTGAGTGGGTTTAGGCAGTGGTCTTCATGTGTAGGCACTAAAGCTATGTGTGGACTAATTTGGGACTAAAGTTAGTCCCAAGTCAGTCCACACACACAGTGTTAATAAGCTTTAATGTGTCGAAATGTTTGTCAATGCACTTTAACTATTTACACCTAAATTTGATACCTGCCTTTGCATGTATCAAATTTAGGAAAGAACAGCCTAAACTTGCCATTTTTAAAGCACACTAATGGTGAACACATGTAGATATGTACTCTAATGCACCTTAAATTGAGGCTAATAAACCTTAAATCATCTTGTGTAGATATGCCCTGTGTATTAGAAAGTGAATAATTTTAACTTTTAAAAGTTCAGACAATAAAAATGTTACTTTCTGATTCTTATAGCAGACATAATATGTAGCCATTATTCTCCCTCATCCCATCAAAAATACAATGTTTGTGTATTTATTCCTTTTATCACACTGGGTTCATCTACATGTGCTGTTAATACAAAGCAATAGACTCCACTGCACCTCACACCAGACTCTGTTGCTCTCAGGAGCTGCATTTACATGTGCACCTGGGATCATAGCACACTGAGCTAGGTTGAAGCAGTTCCAGCTGGCATGGGCTCCACTGTGTTCTGCGAAGGGACCAGCTGGGGCACAAGGGTGCTCCAGTCAGTGTCTATATATGTGCTGGTGCTGAGTAAAAAATCTTTGCAGCAGGATAGTACTTGTATTTAAGTACTATCTGGCTGCAGAGTTTATTAGTATCCTGTGGCCTAATAGGGCTGTATGTGTAGATGTGAGACATTTACTGCTGAGCTAATTAGTGTACTTCACAGTACATGTCTCATATAGATATGCCCACCAAGAGGCAAACTCCCCACAAAAGCAATCATGATTCTGAACCTACTACCATTACCATGTCATTTCAAATGGGGTTTTTATATATTTTTATAGTGTAAGCAGTCATAGCAAGACAAATTGAAAATCATAGAGTAAACAGAAAGATTGTTTTTTAAAATACTAATATTAAATGTTCAAGAACAATGCTTAAAATTATGAGCTAGATACTTAGCTGATGAGCATTGCCATTGCTTCATTTAACTTAATAATGTTGTTTTAGATGAGTTCAGAACCTGACTATATCAGTATGGGCCTAGCACAGCATCCTGGCCATGTGAATAAAGTCTCAAGCCAGCAAAGTAGTTAAGTTCATGTATAGCTTTGACCACACTGGCTTTAATGGAACTACTACTATCCATGTATGCACTTTGTTATGCACTATGACTTTGTTCTGTTATAGTATAGTATCCTATGATGCTATATACATGTTTATATAGATTCTCTCTCAGCACATGAATATTGTCCAATAAGCATTCAGCATCTGCTAAATAGTGCATGACTTATCAACTGCTCCAAGCAACAGCAACAACAGAAACATGCGTCCTAATTACCTTCAGTTTATAATTTAGGAAATTGTGTTTTTTTTGTTGCAGTAATGAATGACTTGCTACTTACATAGAGGACCTCTTGCCTAACTGAGTCATGAAGGTAATACCTATGTACAGCATGTGATTGGCTCATGATTCATGGGTTGACATAAGAAAAGAACATGCTGCTTCAGAAGGCAGTTTTGCATCACCCATTTTGATCTTTTGAGACCAGGTTCACCCTTGCAGCAATATGTGTCTTCCAAAATTAAAAAAAATAAATAGCTGCAGTAGAAAGCTATAGATAAACCCAAGCCAAATATGTTCCAACTGCTGTACCATCCATTTCTTTAGAATCTATATTGCAAACTATGGAAATGCACAGTTCAGTTACCCACTCAGGTCCCCACTGCCATGTAGTGAGTTGCTAAAAACTATCAAGCCATGAAGTTTCCAACAACCCTAAAAATAAATAGGTAGGTTTAGCGATATTGTTTGAATGCTCTCAGTGGTGTCCATGGTCCTGAACCCTCTTGGCTGCCTCACACTCAAAGGAAATAACCCTAAAGCTAAAACATAGGATGACTCAGGAAAAACAACAACAACAATTGCATTTTAAAAGTCCTTTTTGAGGAGTCAATGTTTGGAATGTTTTATTTTAAATCTATTATTTATTTATTATAGAATATATTTCTTATTAAGGCTATTGTCACAAAAGTGAAACAAAAATGCTTGCTGATCTAGCATAAGTTATCTAAGGCAGTGTAATGCAAGAGAACTGTTCAAATCAAGTGCCTACATTTCATGTGTAAATAAAAGCAGAGTAATGTACCGCTCTCACTGGCTTTGTGTGGATCTATTTTCAGACTAAAGCATTGTTTTTGATGAACAGGTGAAAAAGTCAAATTTCATTGAGAGCTCAGTGTGTGCATAGGTTGTAACAACATTATGATCTAAACATCTGGCAGAAATTTTCTGAAATGCAAAAATGCAAAATAAAGAAAACAAAGGCATCATTTCTACATACCTTACAATCCTTACAGAAACCTTAGCTCATCCATATTTCATACATCTTATCTTTATTTACTAGTTAGGCTATTAATTAAAACTTTACAGTGTGGAGATTGATTCATGTTACCACAGCAAACATCCTCCCCAGTGGGCCCCTGGGATGACATTATCTTATTTTCTCTGTATGCCTAGAAATTCTGGGGCCAAAAAGTGTAATATAGATGACCAGTGTTTAGGCAGCATTCTTTTGATTTCTGAGGGTACCTAAGCATTGGTCTGTCCCCAACCCTTGGTCCATGAAGCAAATCTGAGTACCCTAAACATAATTGTAGCTAATATTCATGTCACTTGTATCTCTGGTGCTTACCTCAGCTATGTCCACCTGCTTCCTCCTTACAGTTACCATGGCAGGTGTAGGGAGGCAGCAGCATTCAGCAGCCTTACTTGCATGAGAGGCAAAATTCCTGAGGTCATTATACTCTGAGTGTGACAACTTTTTTCTAGATGTGCAGGACTCTGAGCTGCTTTGTGGGTACAAGCAGCTGACTGGGGAGATGTGCACCTGTTTCCCATGGGTTTATTTAACTGTGCTTGTCATTTCCACCAGTAAGTTCCCCCAGACAGGAGGAAACACACACAAGGATAGAATTTTAAACACTGATTTAGCTGTGTAAGTGTGTGATCATCTAATACTAGTGCTCTGTGATCCATTATTCATTTATATGTAGTTCATTCCTTTTCCAGCACTTCTCTTATAATAAAGAAATAAATACATTAAAAGGCTTTCTCTCTGACTTCACAATGTAGTGCCAAATACTGGAGCTATTTAGAGACCTGACCACTAACTTCTCAATTTTGCCTCCCTCTAATAAAAAAAAAAAAAATCACTGATTTGATGAACATTCTGTAAAGAGACTAGCTAAACTGAGTCAGGGAATCACTGAATCATCTTTTGTTACAAATAGGTAGAAAAGTGTCTTTCCACATTTTCTTTTAATATTTTTGTATGTTAATGATGATATTGGCTCAGAGAGTTGGTTAGTTGGGGTTTTTATCCATCTGGAGTACTTATTGGCAATATTTTCCTAAATTGGGAGATTTTCAGGCTTTCTCTAGTCTCCCAGAGCTGGTTGTCACTTGAACCAGTCTATTTATTTGTCTCTTTCAGTTTTATCACTTCTACTAGTAGGAAAATCAGTTGCACACTTCAGGTAAGCTCACAACGTTCACACTAATATTTGAAGAAAATCAGATGTAGTGTTAGGTAGGATTCAATGAACAATGTTGGGAGTGCAAACTATTCCTCTACACTGTTTCCAGATGGACATAATCAGTAGTGAGTCAGGCAGGTCACCATTTCTTGGAACAAACAGTACAGTGCCTCACTCCCTGGGACTTCTTTCATTAAAATCTTTCATATGCTGAAGTAAAGCAAAAGAAAACAAAAACCAATCAACTAGTTTCCTCTGCTTCTATCTCCCCTTTCAAAGAAAAGAAAAGAATAATCAAAGCCTGAACAAATGAATGAAACTTAACTCCTCAGATAGAAGCTTTATTACCTCTGGGTCATCTTCTTGTTTTAAATTCCTCTCTTTGCAGAGATTTTTTTTCGTCATTGATGGCTACTTCTCAGATATGAAAGTCAAGGAAAAATGAGAGCCAGATTCCATTCTACCTCTTAAGAAATGCAAAATGCTAAAACTTGTGGTTCAGAGGTGAAACCTTTTATTAGACCAACTAAGAAATCACAAAAAAAATGATCTTTCTTTGCAAACTTTCAGGCTCAAGCACCCTTCCTCAGGCTTATGGAAAATAAAAGATGGTACAAGTCCCCATAGGTCTTAAACCAGAGTTTTGCATTTCTTTTTGTCTCAGACCAACATGGATACCAAATACATTCTGCTTCTTAGGCAGTTAAGCAGATGTGCTGAACTCTGATTCGATTCCAAGTTCTCAATTCCTGGAAAGCAGTTAATGCAAATAGCATTTGCAGGGCCTTTCTCCTCACTGTTTTTTATAACTTCATCTTAAAGAGCAGGTAATGGTGCATTACAAAAGTAAATGTATTAATGGATTTTCAGGCCCTTGAATAGGGGGGAACAGAATCACATGTAGGTGCATAAGTCCATTTAGGCATCCAGTTTCTGGAATAGAATCTAGGCTAAAGTCTTTTTATCATTGTTTCTCATCTGTATATAAGTAGATTGTATGGCATAGTGGAGAAGTGCCCTTTTTCCCCCTCGGAAGAAAGTAAATCAAATCACTATGTATGCAAGGCTAAGCCCTATTCACCATCCAGAAATATTCAATATGTGAGCCCAAAATTGAGGGAAGCATTAAAACACAGGCTTAAGTGCTTTCCTGCGTTGTGACCAACATTTATTTTGTATTCAAAACCTAAAACAAAGGTGAAAAGATGCTTACTCAAGGCTCTAGGTGTGCTAATGCAATCACTCATAATACAGTCAAATCCCAGCTGCATTAAAATAGTCAGTTTGATACGTGCTCAGCCAGCCACCTATAGGAACTCCTTCCTACTCTCCACTGTTATAGAAGTGCTCACTTCTTTAGAAAGAACTTATTGAACAAGTGTCTTTTTAAGCATCCAAAATTTACTAATTTCAAGCTACTTTGGACCAACGTCAGGGGAGCAAGCTCCAGAGTCCTCAAACTCCATAGTCCTCCCTTCTCCTCTCAAATTAAGGTGTCCCTGGTGACATTATTTGCCGCAGTGTGTCATGCGGATGGAAGAGATCCTTAATCTAATCTGTTTAGCCAAATTATGGTTCTTGCACAAAATCTACTCCAAAGTACTTTCAGGTGTTGTACAAATAGCCCTTAAATCGGAATTTATGGATGTTTTCATCTTCTCTCAATCCCACAGTGTGTTCTATGACTGGCTGTTTCTTCTGTTCAGATGTAATTGCTTGCAACTTCTATGACATCTAATCATAGCATAACTTGCAAGGGCATTTTACATTTAAAGACCGGGGGCATTTTAAAGCTGCAGTGAACCATTAATTCCCTATAGTTGCTTGCTTATTTCATGTTAAAGAAATTGTGCTGCATGTGTGAGAGACTGCCTAAGGATTTAGGCATTCCCACCCTTACATTTTAGGCTCCCAACTTTTAGGTGTTCCTCTGTAGTGCAATCCAGAACCCTCTGTAATTTGCCTAGCTTCCCTATAAATGTGCTCAGGAAATGGAAGATGCCTCAAAAAGGGACTCAAAACAACCAGTATGCTGAGTGGGGAGCTGCCTAGAACTAACCATTGGGAGGATAAGGATTTACTTTCATAGGGTTTAGCACCTTAGGTACCTCAAATAAGTGGATATTTCCTGCATACATTTCAAGTCCAAGACTACTGACCAAACATCCCATGAATTAGAAGCCTCCAAATTCTGGAAGTTCCTCATTCACTGGACATCACCCTGTTTGACCTGGAAGTTCCCTAAGTGCCTAGAGTATTGCCTTCTGGGTTTGCCCGGAGCTGCCATCTGAGTAGCTATATAGCTAATAGTCCCTGCTCCTGAGATGGATTCTGCAAAACTTTAACATAATACAGAAGAAATAAGGCACCAATGGCAGCTTCAGAGTTAGGGGGCAACTCGGCAGATTTTCAGGACTAGAATTTCAGGACTCATGACTGGAGCCACCCTAAAGAACTTGTATAGTTTTCTCTTCTCTCCTCCCTTCATGGCAATGGAAGACAGGGGGAAAAAACACCCAGTGAGCCTTTCACTCCCCAAATAAATCTGAACAGTCCCAGAGGAACTCTGAGGATCCTTTCTCTTATCTATAGGACAGAGGGTGAAGATAAGGCAATCCTATGACCAAAACAGGATGGAGAGGAGATCTGCATAGAACCACTACTAGTGAGTCTCCTTAAGCCTTATTCAGCTCTGTGATAGTCATGGGGAAACATGGGTAGGTCTTTCAGTCACTCAGTCTAGTGTATACTTCTTTGTGGGAGTTCCTCATGCCTGGAGACCCCGTGCACTGTGCCTCAGATCTGGCCCTGTGCATGTCTATGGCAGATTTTGCCCATGATCAGAGCAAGAAACTCCTGTTTTTGCCAGTAGGAATTCTGAGTGGAATCTGTATGCAGAGAGTAGGATCCACAGCAAAGCTCCAAGAGCAAGTTTATATCAGTTGTTTTCACAAGTTCATGTTTCTCCCAATCTCCATGTAGCATCCCTGTGTTTGTGAAAATCTAAAGCAAGTGTATCTAGCCAAAATAATAGCAAGATAACAGTTCTAAAGAATGCTACAGGCCACATTGCTGAGGTTCACTACTGGATCACATTCTGCCACATTATGTATCAAACAATGTCATATTGCAAGATCATTTTTTATTGTGATGTGACATGATTCCATTCAGCATGATATAATCCTAATTAACCTGATGCATTTTAACATGGTGGAAATCTTTATAATAAAACAAAGCTTCCCTCATCTACCCCCCCCACTCCCACCCTGGATTCTCATCTGTGTGGAAAATGACTAAGAGATGTAAATGATATTCACATTGCTTAATTGGTCCCATTAACAATTCTTTTGTTAAGCCTGCAGGTCAGGCAGTAACACTTCAGGGAGAGTACAATGCATGAGGCAGTTAGAAGAGAAAGCAGCAGTCACTGAGAACACAGCACTGCAGATCTGGCTGGGACCCATCAGAGCTCCAGCCAAGCGTTAAATCAGGTTATGCTGAAAGAATGACTAAACTGTTCCTCTAGGGGTCCTGCCATAACAGGAATGAAGCAGAGCACCTGGAAGAAGAGCAAAACCTTTGGGTGATATAGAAAGTGCTACAATAAGACCAGAACCAACTGAGCACAAGCAGGAAGCATTTAGAAATAGTTTCAAAGGCGGAGGCAGTTATCGTCAGATAACGGATTTGGTGGCTTGTGTAACATTTTTAGAGTAAACTAGTCAACATCTATTTTCTTTCTACTATTCTCCCTCCTCAGGAAGCTGATTGTGTGTTTTGTGATTATATCTATCTGGTAATTCATTTGACAAATATAATGGATTTTACCCAATACTGTATTCAACAAATTGCTGTTTCCTTTATTTGCTGAGTTCTAGTGAAAACTAAGAGCTCACATGCTGTAAGGGGGGAATCTTTGCTTTGAGACAAATTCACTGTGTTCTTATGATTTTGCAAGCATCTATTCCTTCAGTTCTTCTCTCATACCATTTAAAAGTAAAAAAATATTGTTATGTTAGATGATGGACAGTTTCTAATAAGCATATTTCTGATCTCTGGGGAGTTACAGACTAATGCTGTTGAATATATAAGCTGAAATCCATTCAAGCTAAATGTGGGAACAATTATATGTCCCTTTGTTCAGTGCTGCCCAAAACAATGGAAACCACTGCTCAAACACTATAATCCAAACATAGGAGCTGGGGATTCATTTGACTGCAGGTGTGCAGCTGCGTAAAAACAGAAACAGGCAAAAAGAAGGAAAGTAAAAAAAAAAAAATTAAAAGAAAAGAAAAGAGAAGAGAGCTAGCTAGTCCTCCTAGCACAGCTGTGAAAGAACCTTTGAGACAGGGCGCTGGGAAGGCAGGCTGGGACTTGTGATCCAGGAAAAGGCTTCCTTTCATTTTATCCCACTGTATTTGGAAAAGCAAAAGTCTGCGTACTTTTTTGTCAGTAAGTAGGGCTGTCTCAAAGAAACATCCAATTCCATCATCAACTGTTTCTCCTATTGGAAACTACTTACAAGACCTCAAATACTAATAAACCATTTGGATCAAAAAGAGGTCAGAATAAAAAATTTAAAAAATGGAGAAGCAAAGGTGTTTATAGGCGCACTTCAGGAGGTGAGCGGGATGCTTTAATTAGCAAACCACAGTAATTAAAAGTGCCTGAGTGTTACTTGTATCAACGTCTCCATGCTGAAAAAAATGGCAGTGGTATATCACCTGGTAGATAGCATATGATATCACTTTGGAAGAGCCACTCAGCTCCACCACAATGCTTGACACTCTCAGGCCTCAAAACCTTTGTTGGGGCTTTGGCCTTGCCAGATTTGACCCCTTTTCTCTGGCTGTGCCCCTCTCAGCTTCGTCCCACCATGCCAGACCTCAGTTTTTGGGCACCTGGCCCTGGTCTCACCCCTTCAGGCAGCCATGTGGCCTCCTCTTCACCCCTTACAGTCATATCCAGTTTGCCAGTATAAACTAGAACAAAAAAGACAAGCATCTGCTTTAAAGCAAAATCCTCCCCCACCCTGGGTAAAAGAAATGTTTAGCCAGCCCTCCTTCCCTTGGGCTCTCACTTCTCTGCCCTCAGGGAGTTTTGGTACCTGGCATTTCCTGGGGGCTCTGTTCCCCGCAGTTCACCAAGCCTGACTGACTGCCTTCTTCTGGGCACTGGTCTTATATGCCCCAGAGCCTTCCCCCTTGGGTCAGGTGGCTCCCTAGTCCTGCACAGGGGTTTGTCCTTATGTCTAGTGGGCAGCCTGCTCCTCCCTGTTGCAGCTCAGCTCTGCTGCTTCCAGCCTTTGTCCTATGGCTGCCTGGGAGTCTGACCTATTCCTCCAGTCTATAGTTGTGCAGCTAACCTTATCTCAGCTGCCTGCCTACCTACACAGCCAGGCTAGTTTGCTGTACCTTCACCCTTTTTAGTAACAGGAGCCTTTGGCTCCCTGTAACAGGGAGGCGGGGGCAACCAACAAAAATAGCTACCTTTATCTATGTCAGAAAGAGAGAGTCACTCTGTAACTCAACAAGAGAAATTCCTTTTAAACTATGATGGTTTCAAAGGAAAATCAAAAACTTAATACAAGCTTGTAACTGGTTGAGCTGCTTGGAACTACTCACTGAATTTGAGACTTCCATTCCCTCTTCCCACATTGAACACTGACCTCCTGGGTCTGTATTCCACCTATTTTATAGTCAGACATGACAGTTACCTTGGAGTTATGATAAAACCAAGATGCATTTAAAAAAAAACCAAGATGAAAAATTGGGTTGTCAGAGTTCAGCAGCACTGAACTTTTTAACCAGCTGCTCAAAAAGTCTATGAGATTGGCCACGTGTTTCAGTGGCAGGAACTATTTCAACAGTGTACTGTTATAAACTTATTGTGCACAAATGTTTATGCAGATAGGAATTTGATAGATAAGACCCTGCTTTAAAATTGTGGATGCAATCATTGGGAGTTTTTGATATCCAAACCTGAGTCTGGATCTGAATTTTATAAGTTATCTCTGTTTCTACAACGAACTGTCTCAGGTCCCAGAAACTGAATATGCTCAGACACTGAGTTGTTTGAAATCCAGATGTGAACTGAATAACTTGAGCCCATCTTTGATAATAATGAAAAAAAGGGAGTCTAACTGTAATAAACTCTGGGATAATGTTGAAATTATTGCTCCGTGCTAGAGAATATCATGCTCCGAAGAGATAGAACTGACTAATTCAAGCAGTAGTCAGGGAAGAACTCAGGGGGTTCGCAGATGTGGGAGAGCCTCAAAAGTGACTGAGCGCATGGAAAAGCCACCAGTTTCAAGCTTGATAGCAATGGGAGCTCATGCAGTTGCTTGCATACATCAAATATGAGTAGCACTCCTAAACTGCAAGAAATTCAGGCCCTTTATTTTTAAAGTACCCCTGTGTTTCAATGAGGAGAAACCATCATTTTATTATAGGTGTGCAAAGTTCTTAATGCAACAAGACCCAGCACCTGCATTGGCCCACCAGGCTCCTTCTCAATATAGATAACAATACATAACAAAACAGTACCTGTTCTTGACAGTCTAGTGTGGCTGTGACTGCTATAGCTCCATGCCCCATGAAAGATTGTCAAAATAATCCTGTCAAGTGTAGGTATTAATGAAACACCCTTAAGAACCTCCTGAGTGCTCCATACCTACAAAAGGAGAGACATCTGAGAGAGTTTGACATATGTAGCAAGGCTAAGAAAACAGCCATTATAGGTTGCCAGTGAGGAAAAAACACACATATTTTCTGTGTTGCTTATGTATGATGTAGCCGGCTTCTGTCTCCCCTGCATGTTTCCATGACATTTATCACAATAATTAGTCAGAGTGGAGAAGGAAGGTGGGAGGGA
The DNA here is from genome assembly GCF_052110815.1 of Crocodylus siamensis. NCBI lineage: Eukaryota > Metazoa > Chordata > Crocodylia > Crocodylidae > Crocodylus > Crocodylus siamensis. The sequence goes on along the minus strand of NC_143397.1, from coordinate 127,187,537 downwards.
GCGGGCAAGGAAGCCCACAGCTATATGTTGTTTAGCTCCATTTCATATTTCCATGCAGAACAATTTAAATGAGATATCAGCTTCCACTGAGCAAAGCTTCTCTCAGCCTGGGCAGCCGGAATTACATCATCCTGCTGCTCTTTGCTTTGATAAGTATTAACATAAATGATTTACATCACCAGTTCCCTCTGATGTGGGTGTCCTTGTGTTGACATAAAGTGATAATTAAAATGACCTTCAGTAAGCCTGTTAGCAGTACATTCTTTTTTTCTCCCTCTTCACCTTAAAAAGTCACGATCACAGACATACCATGTGCTATTGAATTATACAACTTCTATGTGATGGATCCTTCTTGCACATTTTTATAGATTTCATAGATTTTATAGACATTTGGGCTGGAAGGGACCCCTGAAGATTGTTGAGTCCCCAGGGGCAGGAAGTCAGCAGGGATCCCAGCAAGATAAGCATCCAAATGTGTCTTGAAGGCATTCAAAGTGGGTACTTGAACCGCCTCTGGTGGCAGTCTATTCCAAACCTTGGGGCTTGGACAGTAAAGTTCTTCCTTAAGTCCAGCCTGAATCGGTCACGGCGGAGTGTGTGACCGTTCGATTTTGTCATCCCTTGGGGCACTCTGGTGAACAGACGTTCCCCCAGATCCTGATGAGCACCCCTGAAAAAGTTATAGGTGGCCACCTATAGATGTTGCCATTGAAAGCAAACTTGGGTGTTCATTGTACATTAACCAACATGCATGGTCTCCATTGGAACCTTGTAGAAAGAGTTCTTTATTTCACAGTGGCTCTTCCTTTGCAAAACTGAAGGACAGATGCAATGAAGGATGAAGAGACCTCCAAATTGGGTGCCATAATGGCTAGCTTGCCAGTGTCTAGGACCGTTGTACAGGCTATGGAGGAGAGTTGGATGCCTCTGAGGGTGATCCAAGAGAACCACGCACAGAGCTGTGAACCAACCAGAGCTGGTCTTGAGGAACTGCTGGGATGTGTGTGAACTCTTTTCTCTTGCTTAAGCATTTCCACCCACTCAGGATTGAGAGCCTAGCATCCATCCCTTAGGAGGACTGGGTCCTAAGAGTAGGCAGCCAAAGGTATTTTATGAATAGGGATCTCCACATAGTGCCATAGCCATTGAGCAACAAGTTTCCACTTGCTTGCTTGCTTCCTAGTCCAAAGGATCTTGCATTCTTTGCTGCATAGTGTCCCAGTTTCAACAGAAGATGCATGGAGTACCCCGCTCGCTTATCCCTGGTGGCTAAGGCAGTTTCCTGGGAGGTAGAGGATGTGGGTTTGAACTCCCTCAGGCCGAGGAGGGAGTTGAACCTAGGTCTTCTACTTTCTTGGTAGGTGGTCTAACTACTAGGATATTTAATACAAAGTGGGCACTGGCATTACCACCACCTTCTCTTTGAGCTCCTGCATTCTGTAAAGTAGCAGTAGCGGCTGTGTTTTCTGTTGAATTTAGAGCTGTCCGTATGTGTCAGGTATGCTCAGAGCATGGCTACCCCAGAAACTTGGAGGACTGGCTCCTAAATCCCATAAATGATTAATTCTTCATGGGATTTAGGCGCTATTCCCCTAAGTTTCTAGTTCCTAGTGGGGTGTAGGCAGGAGTTTAGAGACCTACCTGCTCAGGGAACACACAGAAGACAAAACTGCAGGCCCTTGGGGAACCTCCAGTATGAAGAGGGAGGCACCTAGTGAGTCTAGCCACTTCCAGATGCAGGAGGTCACTAAATGAGTGATTTTAGGATCTCATTTTTGTACTCAGACTTCTATTCTATCTATTAGGATCTTGGTGGGCTTAGATACCTAAGCATGATTCTATTCCAACCCCTTTAGGTCCCTGAAAATCCATTAATTCACTTGTGTAACACACAGTCACTGGACCCTTAAGAGCCACTGAGGAATGGGTTTTCAAGAGGCTGATAGAAAAAGCATTCCTGACACAGATGGTAACCACATCCCAAGTCCCTGCTCCAAAGCAGATGGCAAGTAGATCATTTCTAAAAGTTCCCTCCCTATTTTTTCATTTCTACCTGGGAGAACTTTTACAATCTTTTCTCCAATACCTAATGAAGGGTTTGTGCCTGAAAGCTTACAATTAAAGAATGTTTTTTTGCAAAAATCTTGCTGGGCTAATAAAAGATATAACCTCTACTATAAGTCCTGATTGTCTTTTCCTCTAGACCAATACGGCTACAACCTGGATACCTGACTCTCTGTTTTTTAGCACTGGCAAAACCACTTAACTGTAGCCATGTTAGTCTTATTCTTTAACATGGATAAGCCATTTTGACTGAAATTTAATTAATAATAATAATTCAAGCTTAGGCAAAAACCCATCAGGAAAAAAAATTCAGCCTAAATGATTTAACAGTTGTCAAAATTATAGGCCACTGAAAACAGGGATGTGTGTGGAGTGCCAGGCATTTTTAATAAATGACAAAATGCTACCAAGCACGTTTGTACTATGGTAAGAATTCCCAGGAGAAATACTGGTCAAAGCAATGTGAGAGCCCACACTTATGTCACAGGTATTTAAAGCTATTTCTACATCATCAGGATTTTTTTTTTTTTTTTAAGTTTACCACTAAACCGTTAATGAAATATGACAGGTTTTATGGCAGAGAGAGCTCAGCCTACATAGACAACAAAGTGTGCAGCTCTTCATTACAGTGCTCTATTCTAAATCCATGGCACACTGTTTTGTATCAAGCATGCAGCCATATTCTGACAAGAAGCTGACAGGAAAATCTGTTTCACACCAAAGAGCACAGTTTTGGCACACAGACTACTAATGCCTATTGCCAATCATTTCTTCCCTGACAGTCTGCAGTTTGACTGAGACCTGGAGATTGTATAAACATCTTTGAGCTAACAGATCCAATAAGATTGTAAAACCACCTAATTTAATAAAACCTTTTTGTGTCATTAACAGTCTTATCCCTGATCTTCCTCTGTAACAGAAGAGTAAGTATAACACATAAAACACATGCATGCATATTACCTGGTAGACCTGACTGAAACATTTTCAATTAAATTTTCTTCAAAGCTAAAATGGTTATATAGAATTTTTCCTTGGATGGGACTCTATAGCAGGGATGCTCAACCCCTACCCCAGGGGCCAGATGTGGCCCACAGAGTTCCCGTTTGGCCCAAGAATTTGGCAGCAGAAAAACATTGGCAACTAACAGCTCTTCCCCTATGGTTACTTTTCCAGACCTGGTGGGGAGCCCTGCAGGCTGAATAGCATGACCCTGTATGCTAGATTGAATGTCAGAGCTAATTGGGGTGGTGTGAGGCTGAGCAGGGTGGTGTGGGGGAGCAGGGAGCAGAGTGGGGTGGCAGGGAGCAAAGTTGGGCAGCAAAGAGAGGCATGGACCAGTAGGGAGCTGAGCGAAGCAGTGTGGGGCTCAGGACCCAATCTGACCCATGGACCAGCCCTATACCATTTATCCAGCCTGTGCAGCCACAAGACTAAACACTGCCCGAAACCATGGCAGTTAAGACAGAGCCCTGGACTTTGGGAAGCCAGGGGCTAGATTTTATTCTACCTAAGAGACATAAAAGTAGAATTAAGTGTGTAAACTCAATTCTATTCCACCCTTTTCAAGTCCCTGAAAACGCATACTGCACATGGTTTTGTAAGACACTATTGCTGGACTCTTTAGATTGTCAGAAGAAAGTAGTAAGGAGATGGAAGATCCACTGTTTGCATTAACTGTTTTTCAGGGACTCAAGCAGGGTGGAAGAAAATTGCACTTAGGCACATGCCACTTTATGTGCCTAATAAGTGGAACAGAAGTTGGCCCCTAGCAAATGTTGGGGCAAGCAGAGGAGAGAACTTGTACCATAAGCTACTGTGCAGTCAGTGACACCAAGAAGCTGTGCGGGAACGCTACTACACAGTAACGCCTGTTACTGTGCAGTCATTTAATAGTTATGTATGCAAGTACTAAATAACTAAGCCGTAACAACTGCACAGTCAGTGTCTTGTGTAGATGTGGCCAGTGTGTACCTGCTGGATTCTACGTTCAACTGTTGCATCCCCATGAGCATGGGTGTGCAGTTGCCGCAGGGAAAAAAAGCAGCAGCACAAATTTGTGCTGCTGCTTTTTGCCCCAGCTCATGCCCCTGCACATGGGGTTAGTGTAGGGAAAAATGCTCCAGGTGAGGTATGGGAGGCTGGGGCCAGCACCTGGACTGGCCCCAGCAGCCTTACCTGAGGTTTGGGGGGCTTCCCAGGGCTCCAGCAGCAGCAATCTAGGTGTTTGGGGCCTGGGTGGCAGCTGGAGCATGGCTCTGGTTGGCCAGGTTCCATTTTCAGGTGCCATACACTACTGCCATATGTACTGCCCTACTTTTTCTCTGGCATGGGTTTTTTTGGACCCTGAGATCTTCTGGTGTCAAAAAAACCTACTGTGCTGCAAATTAGCATTGTAGCAAACACCTGCATGTGCTGTGCATAAGGTCTGCGGTACTGCAGCTAGGTCTGTGGCACCTCAAACTGCACATATGTGCCCATCTGGACATGCCCAACATGTCTTTAGTCAAAAAGCCTCTGACTTCATTGGGCATTTTTGACATAATTCTGTTTTTAAGAATGGTTTGGGGTTTTGGTTCAATGCATAATGAAAACAAAGTTGGAAACTTCCAAACTTGCCATGAAATGAAACTGTCATCCTTCAGTGAGCTCTATTACATACATACCTATGCAAACAATAGGGGGTGTATCCCACAGACTCTGCTTTTCGACACAATCCATTTATATTTCTATGACAGAGACTAGAAAATATTTTCCTTTTGGCTTTCCTCTGTGAAAGAAGCCACTGAATGAAACTATTCTTTTGTCTTTCTCTAAGAGCCATGTAATAGATTATCTTTAAATTGCCATAAAGGCACTTAAAATGGTTGCATTGAAGGTTAACCCATTAAAAGTTCCCTCTAAACATTTTAAAGATAAGCCGCTCAGAACCAGGGTTATCTTTAAAAGGTTTTACCCATGCTATTCCAGAGTACTGTTTGCATGCTTAGGGGAGGTAAAACACATTACTTTCATTCCTCCAGCATCCCAGGATACACAGCTCCCAGCTGCTTTACCCCTTCCACCCTAGTGGTCTCCACCCCCCACTCCCGCTCCCATGCTGAGAGCAGCCAGTCTGAGCACCTTAACTGCAGAAAGGCCATGGATCCAGAAGCGTGTATCCCCCAGCTATGTGGTCTTGCTGACTGGCGGCTCTGCTGAACATGAAGCCACTGAGGAAGCTGTAGGGAGACCATACAGTTGAGGGAAGTGTGCTTTCCCCAGCTGCACTGTCTCACTTGAACTACTTGCAGAGCGTGGAGCCACCAGAGATTAAAACCCAGCAGCTCCAGGAGCTGCCAGAACTCAGCAAGACCCAGGGAAGGGCAGAGCTTCCTGGGGTTAACTGTTATGTTTATAAATGTGACACAAGATAAACCCACAGATTTCAAATAAGAACCCATAGTTATAAAAGCAGGCTGAGTTCTTTGCAACAGGAGAATTGCTCTATTCTTTTCCTGCAGTTTAAAAAATGAGTGAAAAGTACGAATTGTCCTTTACCAAGGGGTGCCTGAAGTCTATCAACAGGTGCCTTGAATCTACTGAGGGGTATCTCAAGTAGCACCTTGTCGAGGGTATTTAAATGTACGGAGCTAGATGCATGGAGACAAACAGATGCTGGAAGGCATGGCTCAGACAGATGGCAAGGACAGCACAGCATCTACCGAACTCATGCTTAGTTCTTGTCATCCACGTATGTCAAAGCACTTTGCAAAGGAAGCTCAAAATCATCTCACACATTGGGAAACAGCCAGAGAGGCTTCCCAACACCACAATGCAAGATAGCAGCAGAACCAAAACTGAACTGTCATGATTGATGGTCCAGAGTATGAGTTAGGCAACACTGTTTCTTGTCTCTTTGGGCCCTGCCGCTACAGGAACAATATCAAGGACGGGATGATGGCCTGGAGACCTCTTTCTTTCCCTTCAAGTTGTAGGTGAGGTGTGTGAGTGGTAGTTTATCCTGTTTCTGCAAACACTATACCTATTGTGTGGATAAATTCAGGACTTAATTCTCTAGGGCACCTTTAACCAGCACTAAATCAATCAGAGAAAAAGCAGGCTTCTTGCTGAGTCTCCCTGCTCCCTTCACCTCCCTCTGCTCTGCCTTCAAGCGCCACCCCTGCTCAGCCCATGGGAGCACCCACACCCCTGCTCACCAACCCACCCTGGGAAGTCACGGTTGTGCAGGTCTGAGATGGCAGTAAGCCTTAACCTGTAACAATTTTTTAACTACTCTAACATTATGATGGCATAACATTGCACAGATTTAAAATGTTATAGAGGTAACCTGTAACAACACTCGAAGAAACAACTTCATATGGCTCGAAAATTTCATGGAAATTAAAATAACTTTTTATGTAACTAACTATCTGGAAGGATAGTTGTAGGTACCTTCCAGATAGTTTTCTTGCCTACAGGAGGGGCCTCGGGAGGTAAATACTCAAGGTAAATTTGCCTGATGGTGTTCTCTCTTTTCTGGTTTTCTACAAGAAAGAGCTAGAGGACATACTCTGTTGCTCTATATCATCCAGCAGAGTGAATGAGAGGAGGATGTCCTAAAATGACATGCTTAGTATTCTGGCCAGTCAGTCTTATTTGGTTTCTCTTATCTTGGCAATTGCAATGATTCAAGCAGATAAAGGAAGCAGAAAGACAGTATTTATGGGTAACAGCTTCCAGCTCCTAGCGGCACCTGAGGGGATTGCAATTAGTGGTTTTTGGAAACTAGAGAAAGTACATCAATATTTGGCACTTGGGGAACAACACAGATGTTCTCTCAGCAGCATACAGAAACCACAGAATACCAGATTTTTTCTTAATATTGTCAGGAAGGCTGGCATTTGCTTAGATGGCTTAAGTGACAGTGATCATTTTAATACTGGTCTCCAGAAGGAGGCTTTCAAATAATGCACCAGATTTTTTGGCTATCTATCTCTTGGTCTATAAATTAAAATTATTGGTAGTGTCTAAAAAAAATTGATTAAAACTTGCATAGACCTCCTGAATAAAACCTCCAAAAGAGTGATCATGACACATGCACCTACAGAAAGACACATATAAACTTAAGGAATCAGTTGACAAACATTCAACTTTTTGATTATTGGATGTCAGTGCTTTTTAAGATCTGAAAAGCTTTAATTGTACATTATCCCTTTTTTAATTATTCAATCAATAGTTAAACATTGTTTAACTATTGATCGAATATTGTTCAGTATTGAGTATTGTTGTTCCTTTGCCCAGTGATAGTAGTTTTTGTTCAAAATAAAAATAAAAATCAGGCTTTGTTTCCATCACAAAATGTTTATTTGCTATTTTAAAATATTAATTTTGATTATATTTTTGGGAAAAGAAATGAAAAACTTTGCTAGGGTTTTTGCCCATGATCACTCTCTCTCATTTATTTTGCATCCTTTATTCTTCACCTGGAAAAGGAGGGAAAATGAGAGAGAAAATGTGAAAAATCCCCATATTTTTCCATTTCTTCCTTCCACTTTTCCCCTGAAAGAAAATAATGAGAAGGGGGAGGAGAAACCCATGTTTCTCCTGTGTGTTTATTTCATTTTATTAAGGTTGGGTCTAGAACTTTGTGGGTATAAAACTTTCTGTTTAAAAAAAATAGTAACACATTTGTCTATTTCCCCCCCAATTTTTTCCATTATGAAAAAATAAATAAATGAACAAAAAAGGTTTCTTCCTCACTTTCTGTCATTACTGTCCTCTCTTGTGCCAGGGGAGGAAGGGGTGAGTGTCAGGGACTAAGAAAAGGTGAATAGTTTACAACAGGGCTGTCCAGCTTTTAAGTGGCTGGATGGGCTGCCCTCCATCCTCCATCCCCTGCAGGGCACATGAGCGGGGGCTGCGTACCCCACAGGCTGCACAGCACATGGGTACCCACCCTACTGCACTGCATGCCTAGATCCCAGCATCCCCACTGGGGATGCCTACATGGGTTACCTCCGTCATTGTTGCAACAGCCCCGTGTGGATGCTCCCCCCCACACCACTGCACCACACTCCACCTCACCCTGAGTGCCTTGCACAGTGCTGTGCTGTGCCACCCTGTCCTCTGGGGTGGGTGCAGAATAAGGAAGCTGGAAGAGGAGGGGGGACCCCAGAGATTCCTGCTGCTGTCGCAACCAGAGCAATGCAGGGAGCTGAGGCTGGGCAGGAGCCCACAGACTACATTTAACCCCTTATAGACTGCATAAGGCCCAGAAGCCACCAACTGAACAGCCATGGTTTACCACAAGCTTCCCCTGGTGGCTCCAAATGAAACACACAAATGGTTATGCAGCAATACCCCTAAGGATAAAGGGTGGCTGAAATGACTCAGCAAGAGCATATGAAGTTACACATTTTCTATCAGGCAGAACTGTTGTTCCAGCTGAACCACAGGGTACATTGTTGTGAGTAAAAGCAATTAATGTAACTGAATAGGGGGTGCTGCCTGCCTTACTCATTAGCTGGTCTATGCATTTTAAGCACTGTATTTGGTTGTGGATAAGGAACCTTCTTTGTTGAAAATAAGCTTATCCCTTGAAGAAGCATCACACATTATTTTCTCTGGACATGTCTACATGAGACGCTTTACTGCACTGCACAGTAGACTAATTTAGGAGACATTAAGGTGTCACCTTGTACCTGTGTGCAGCAGCTACTGTACAGTAAATTAGGCTAACACATGGTTTTTTACTATGTGTAAATACAGATAGTAGATAAATTGCACATTAGCTACTGTGCAGTAGTGCTTGTGTAGATGCTGACTGGGAGCAAATTTGCTTTGGATCAGCCACACCAGTTGGGGGTCACAGGGAATGGGAAAGCTCCCTGTCCCTGGTCCTGGTGTTCCCAGCTCCACCCCAGGACCCAGCAGCCGATCAGCCCCAGGATGGGGTCACTTTCTGCCCCTCCCCCCCATCCCAGCACCGTGCAGCTCCCATCTCCCCACAGGAACTGGGAGCCAAGCAGTGCCAGGACTGGGAGAGCTCTCTGCTTCCCTCCTCAGCAGGGAGCTTGCTGGAGCTGTCTTGCTTGTGGAGTAGCTGCCAGTGAGCCTCCAGACGGGTGGGGATTTAGCTGCCCCAGAAGCGAGACAGTTCTGGGCAACTCTCTTCTGGGTGGGGAAGCCCCACTGGGTACCAGGTTTGCTGGCAGCTGTGTGTCCTAATGTACATGGGTCCAGGAGAGTTATGGTGGCTGTCTCCCAGCCCTGTGCACATCAGGATCCCAGTTAATGTGCATGGGGCCAGGAACTTTCCTGACCTCATGCACACTGGGACAGGACCCTGTATCCCCTGCTGGCCCCCATGCTAGAGTCCAGAGGGAGCCTGGAGCTCCCTCTGGCTGGTGGGGTGGGGTGGGGTGGGGTGGGGTAGAGCAGGGCAGGAGCAGCTCTGTACCAGGTTGATCTCATTGGAAGCAGATCTGTTCTCTGTGGGGTGCATGTGTAGACATACTCCCCAGGAAGGCTTACTGCACAGTATTTTACTGTGCAGTAAGCCTATATCACATTAATACCACATGTAGACATGCCCTCTGGCACCAGTGAAAGGCTTCAGGGAATACTGTGATGGATGCAATGGCTCTTGATGTTCCCTCTGAAATGAAGCTGGTTCAACTCCTTACCACAAAGCAGGGCTGAGGATTATGGTCTAGACCTTGCATATTCACCAAACCTTGGGAATATAAAAATATCTTCTCAAATGTTACATGGTCTTAATTATCCTAATGCATTCCAGGAATAATACAGGTAGAAACCAAAGCTATTATACATTGCAAAATAAATGCCCTGAATGTTATTTAAAGTGTTTAAAAGATACTCTCTGTCAAACCAAAGGGATCAAAGTGAGAGGAAAATGAAGACAGGTACTCAAAAACATCTTAAACTATTGAAGGAGAGAATTCGTATGAAAATACTGTCACATCATTCTATTGCATTATTGATAACTTGACCTTCTATATAACCTTAGCGCTATACAGATTCAGGCTCCTGGCAGATGTTATACTTATCCCATGATTAACTACATGCTAAATTGTAACATGCCACACATTTTAATAATTTATCACCCAATAATGAGCCACAAAATGGTGATCCAGACTCAAAAATGTAACTTTCAAAATGTCTTTACAGCTCATTTTTATTGCACTTTAATTTGGAAACCCATTCTTGATGAAAACAGCATCTGCCAAGAGTCTCAGGTGGCTCCAGATACTCAGTGCCATTTTAACAGTGATGCAGCTAAATAACAGAAAGACCCAGTAACCAGAGGATTTTGCCTGCCGAGGAAGACCCTCTCATTCTCTGTGATACTACCAGAATGACTCCCATGCCAACCCCCAGTTTAAAAGGCTTACCAAGGCAAAGTGTTTATCACCAGGATGTTCCTACATGAGGGCTGAATACTAATGCAACAGCTGATGCACTATGGAGCAGGAATCAAAACAGCAGGCTTGTATTCCTGTCATAAAATCAGTTTCCCTATTTAGTTCATGTGCCCTGTTTTGGGTAGTGGAAGGTGCATGTTTTATGTGCCCTGTTTTGGGGGGTGGAAGGTGTATGTATGTGAGAAAATATGGTACAATTTACAGGGAGTTATTTAATACTGTACACTGACCCTTTTTCACCCATTCAAACATAGGGTTCAATAGCTGTAAATGAAGAAAAGTAGAGCTGTAGGAATCAGTCAGGTCCTCATCTCAGCTTAATCTAGTGAACATTTAAATCAATGAAAAAATGCCACCTGACTAGAATGAAGCCTTCATTGACTTCAATTGCAATTGTACCCATATAACTAAGAGTAGACAAAAAAAAGAATAGCTCCAAATTCTTTCCCTAGTTTTACTCATAGTGTCCCCAGGCTTTGGGTGGGAGGTGTAACTTCAGTGGAGAATTTTATCCTTGATATTTATATTGCTTATAATAACCAATTATTATATATTATAATATATATTTAATTATATAATTATATTATATATATATAGTTATACTTCATCATAAGGTATCTATTGAAGATTTTTTTTTGTTCAAATTCATGGCAAAATAAATGATTAATTAAAAAGATTTGACTTTTTAATATGGTCAAAATTAATTGAGTTTACAAAATTTACTTTAAAACAGCAATGTTAAAACACCTATGAGCTCTCATAAAGGCAACAATTTTCATTTAAAAAGTGGCTGGAAGAATAAATATCAAATGACAAATTGCTGCTAGAATTATTCAGTGTGTTTTCTTTTTAATAAATTTTTAAATCCAGAATAGCTAATTTACAAGGAAGACTGCAGTGCATGAACAGTGAACTAGTGACTCATTGCTGGGAAGCTCTTAGAATATTTTAAGACTCTGCTAATCTTTTCTGTATATTATGATGGAATCATTTCAAGACTGGAGCTGCACTGACTCAGAAAATCATAGGTCCTCTACCTCCAAAATGTAGTCTTGCGCCCCTTTATTTGAGAATAGTTCCTTTTAGGTCAATAAGGTTACCTATATGAATTAGGAGAACATGCCAGACAAAGGGTTTGCAGGACTGGTCCCTTAAGTACCTAACTTTTTAGGGCAGGGAGTGTACCTCCATGACTCTGAATTTTTCAGAATATGCATATATTTGCGGCCCTATACAAATGATTAATAACAACAATCTGGAGCCCTACAGGAAGTTTGAGTAAACTGCTATCTGTGGCCAGGTACAGACACTACACTTTTACCAGTATAAGTGATCAGAAACCAGTCTAAACGCATAACAGAACAGGAGTTTAGTACACATAGACTAGTTAAAAATGGCAGAACTTGGTCTAAGATAGGCAGCCTGCATACACCTCTCCCCCTTGCCAAAGGGCAAATGGGTGTCTGTTTGCTAGTGATCTAAACTATGCCACTTACAGAAAACCTCCGTAACTTGGATTGATTCCAACTTGGGCTTTTTTAATATCTGTACCTAAACTTTAATGCCATCTGTGGCATGTACATTATGGATTATCAGAGTACCATGCTGAATCTTTCTACTGTCCTGAATGAGGTGGCTGGAGCAATGAGCATTAATTATCGGACATCATTATAGCAGGAGCAAGAGGCAGTGCTTGTGAGAATGGGACAGCTATTTTCTGTCTCTTTAGGGATTTTCGGGTGGGAGAGGTCTAAAATACCCCTGTAATCTTTTTGCCTGGTAGCAATTCAGTCTCTGCTGGTTTGAGTCCATGCACAGATACCTGGGAAAACACAATGACACTTTTTGGGTGCTCAGAATGACTTAAATTTTCCCATTTACAAGCACTGTGCTAACCAAACAGAGCTTTATCATGTCTACCCTTAACAGTAAAATTTGGAGAGCCTGGATATGAGACCAACAGCAGCTCTTTGGAAATAGCCTTAGCCCAGTTCTCTCTGGGCAGCCGTGAGCAGCTGTTGTGATAGCAGGAACTTCACTCCTCTCTTGGTGTGCCCTGTTCATGGTTCGTAGTCCAAGCTCAGAGAAGTCTAGGTCTCAGAGTAAGTTGTTCCCCTGAATATACAGGGCACATCTATACAAGATGCTTAATGTGTATTGAACTAATTCTACCGCACAATAGCACAGTTGGCAAAAACTCATGTGCTGTAGGTTTAATGCAATGAGCATTAAGTGTCACACAAAAAGTGTTCATCTGTGCTAATGCACAACAGGACTGATTATGGTGCATTAAGTTAGTACTTGTTATTACCATGAAACTACGAAACAGGTACTAAACTTAATGCACTGTAATTACGATGAATTAATGAACATGTAGACACACCACCGAGTTGCAAAGTTTTGAGGACTCTATAACCTATGCACCTGCTGCATACAGAAACCTCTCACCAGAGATTCAGCCAGGCTGTGGTTTTCCCTTAATGTCTCAAGTCAACTGTCGCCTGTGTCACTGTTGAGGGTTTCTGCTGCCAGAGTCATGAATGTTCTTATATTCTAAGTCACTGGTCCTCCATCTGTCAGTCTGCCTTGCTGTTCCCAGTCACACTGATATTGGTCTTCTCACTAGTCTTTCTACCACTCTTTGTTTCCGCAGGCTACCTAAAAGCAGTTTTAGCACTATAATAGAGACCTAGGCCAACATGAAGAAGCTTTTGAAGAACCATAGTTCTATAAAGAGGGAGTCACTGGCAAATACATATTCAATCTGGAGTTTATTACCACAAATAGAAACTTCCAGGTGCAACTTCCTTTTTCTTCCTTTCCAGAAGAGGTATCAGTACGTTACTAACTTCTTACCACTGTAAAAACAAACACAACCTTTCCTTGAAAATAATCTCCTTTTCCTAGCTAGCTGTCCCGAGCAACTTCACCCCACCAGTGCAGGGTGCAGCAAAAGTTAGGATGACTTCTGACCTACTTGTACAGTAGGCAAACTTTATACAGTCCACCTACCCGCAAAAAAGCCTAACACTGTTATAGCCATCCCAAGTGCCAAATCCTAAGGAGATTGTAACATAATTGTCCCAAACCATCACAAATAGCCATGAGACTAACAGGTACATTAACTAATGGATATACAAGCTACATGCAAATTAGGCATATGTTGCCCTCTAGGCAAGTGGCACACCAGTGAGGCCAAGTTACATCCCCCAGAAAGACTGAAACCAAACCCAGGTGTTTATACATATTCTCCAGAGTGGGAGGGGCACATTTTAATTAAAGCGGCTGCCCAGGAGTCACTCTAATTAAAACATTGCAGTGCCATGTGTATTAAGCATCCCACATTTCAAAATGGCCCTGGGGGTGCTTTAACTAAAGCGCATTTGACAAGTTTTAGTTAAAGTGCCTGTGCAGCTATTTTGAAATGCTGGACACTTAATGCACATGATGATGAAGCAAGCTGGAGCATTCTAATTAGAATGAGTCTGCTCCGATGCATTCTAATTAAAACACATAAAAGCTTGTGTATAGGCACCCCAAGAGACTAAGACTAAGGAGGAGGAGAAGAAATGCCAAGCTAGAGGCACTGACCACTGGGATTGATTCAGACTTCAATGTTTCAGACTCTTGCTGTAGGATGATGTAATAAGTTTTTTTTTAGTTAATGGAAAGTTCCAAGGTTGATGTGACATAAGTTACTAGGTTCAAAACTACAGGCTGTGAATTGCATAGGTCATCTTGTATTTTTTGTCCTACTTTAATCTTTCTATTTATGACTTTCATAAAAAAAAGTCCTGCATGATATAAGGTAGGGTAAAGAAATATTGTCTGACAAGTACAGCAAAATCAAAATTATATGTAAAAAACAAATAAAAAATGATTCAGAAATCACCTACTGTCATATAGTAAAACTATCTGAGAATAGATCATGGGACATTTGGTATAGTGTTTTATTTTCTAGCTTGGGTTATAAAAGGTAATATTATCAGGAATGATCAACTGTTATAGATACTTGGGACCACAGTGGAGCTGGCATAATTGAAATAGCTTGGTAAGATTGGTTTAAAGGAGCAAAAGAGTAAAGAACATTTATCATTGAACTCTAAGAAATTTGAATAAGAAGTGAACTGACAAAAAATTGTAACTTGGCATTATCCAAACAGAGGGAAAGAACAATGTATGGAGATTATGGACCATAATTCCAGAAACATAATAAACTAAGGATAATAATATATATTAAGACCTTGTGAATTTTAGATGTCTCTCTTGGGAAATCACTGAGACTAAGGATTGTTATCTGAGAAGTCTCTTTGCTATTTCTTTTGTATTCAGGGAAAAGATCTGAATGTAGTGTGGAGAAAATAAAAAGCCTGCTGAGACTCTTGGGTGGCTGTTCTGTGTTAAACTGCAGCTTTTTAACAGGGCATTATTCTCCATGACTATTTCCTCCAGGCAAGGACTTAAAGTGCAGTGGGAGTAAGCAGTACCAGCTGTATTCATTTGATCTGGGGGAAAAAGAGCCAAGGGGTCTTTCTTGATCTAGTGCATCAAATATATGGTCTGAAGATGGGGTCCAGCCTGTAAATCTTGTTCCCTCAGCCCACAGGGTTCCCAGGGACCAGGTGTTTCGAGGCAAGGTCTGCCACCAAATTCCCAGCCACAAAGCCCTAATCTGCATGCATGTTGTCAACAGTATTACAAACAACAGCTGTATTAACCCCCACATTGCTATTTGCTCCACTGCCACTGGGTCTGATCCAGCCTGGGGAGTAACTTGCAGTCTAGGACCAGCCTGCATGAAGGCCTGCAGACCAGATCTGGCATAGGGGGGCTGGTATGTTTGACACACCTTGATCTAATGGTGTAAGGAAACCATATCCTTCCTATTGTACCTCTTGAATTGAGCAGTTAACCAGTATTGAGGATTGTAAGCATGTTGGTGTGTTTGCTCCTGCACAGGAGGTTTATCTTTGGAGACACTCAGCCAATCCAAACAACAGTCCATAATACAAAGGTCCCCGCCCAAACAGCAAACAAATAAGCAAGTAAAACAAAACTTTTGGTGCATCTCCAGGCAGCAGGAGAGGACTTTTTATCCCTGGCCCATCCAAGAAGCTAGTTTTTCTAGGTTGCAATCTGCCTGCTGACCACAAACTGATCCTTCCCCAACTCAGGTTCTTTGATCTCTCTGGGCTTGAGCTTTTACTTTCCCAGTAATCACTCACAGCTAGTTCCTACCCCAAGGCTGGTTTCCCCACTTAAAGGGCCAGACTGCCCTGCTACACAGATGTTGTAGGTTGTTTTTGTTACAATGATCCTATCTATTTACAGAGAAGGTACATAAATCCTCTCTCCATGAAACACTAGCATTTAAATAGCAAGGGATTGTTTCTTTGCTTTATAATACTAAGCCTTTTCCTGACGGCTTGTCTTAGGCCTGTGTTTCCAGGACTTCTACAGCTCTCTTTCTGTTTCTGGGCATCTGTTCACAAGCACACCTCTGTCAAACAGGACTCAGCAAAACATATGAAGCCAATGTTTTGGGCAGTGTCTAGAGATTAACTGCTTTCTATATTCTGCATGACGGACATCTGTAACAGCTGACAGGTCCAGTGAGGAAGTGGAGATCTGGTTGTGAGTTTTCTTCCCATGGTGCTACAACGGATGATTGGGTTGGTCTATAAGCTGCATGGAGTGAAGAGGGGCTTTCCAGGAAGTGAGAAGGTGATTGGGAGCATTCACAGAGAAAGCACTTTAAGAAAAGCCTATTTTCTTCTTTTACAATTCCTTTCCTCTTTCAGTGGGTTGTTTTTCTTCCTGTTCCCATGGTGGCCATTTCGTTGCCATATCTACCTCTACATTTCTGTCTTCCAAGCAGAGGAAACTCCCAGTTCTCATCATGGCCTTTACATGCCACCATAATAGAAACATTCTTGTTGCCCACATATCCACATTTTGAACTGAGTATTTGTAACCAGCTGAGCAAGGAGTGTGTTTTCATCTGTGCCTATCTGACTTTAATTAATGTACAGGAGGGCCTGATGAATACACCTGCCGGAGCAGAATGAGAGAGTAGACCAATATTTGTGCAATTAAGCCCTGTAAGATGCTACAGCATGTTCACCGAAGAGACCTGTATGCCTACACTGCACAAATGAGTTTAAGTTATGTTTAAAGGGATCTCAATTAAGTCTCTCTTATCCCACAAACAGGTTAAAATTACAGAGGAAATATGGGGAATTTATATAGAAGAAGTAAATGAAATCCTTCAGGTAGTGCAAACCTGTTTGCCCAGAAATGATATTGCTACAATACAGTATATATTCTGAATCTCAGGTATGCAGGGAGGCCAAAGCACAAATGGAGCTGCAACTAGAAAGGGATGTGAAGGGTAACAAGAAGGGTTTCTACAAGTATGTCAGCAGCAAGAGGAGGATCAGGGAAAGTGTGGGTCCCTTACTGAATGTGGGAGGCAACCTAGTGACAGAGGATGCAGAAAAGGCTAAAATGCTCAATGCCTTCTTCACCTCAGTCTTCACAGTAAAGTTCAGCTCCCAGACTACTGCACTAGGCAGCACAGTTTGAGGAGGAGGTGAGCAGTCAATAGTGGCAAAAGAAAAGGTTAAGGACTATTTAGAAAAGCTGGATATATACAAGTCCATGGGGCCAGATGGGATGCACCTGAGGCTGCTGAGGGAGTTGGCTGATGAGATTGCAGAGCCACTGGCCACTGTTTTGAAAACTCAAGGTGATCAGGAGAGGTCCTGGATGATTGGAAAATGGCAAGCAGGAGAGTCCACATTTAAGAAAGGGGAAAAGGAGGATCCAGGGAACTACAGACCAGTCAGCCTCACCTCAGTCTCTGGAAAAATCAAGGAGCAGATCTTCAAGGAATCCATTTCTAAGTACTTGGGGGAGAAAAATGTGATTAGAAACAGTCAGCATGGATTCACCAAGAGCAAGTCACACCTAATCAACCTTCTCTGATGAGATGACTGGCTCTGTGGACATGGGGAGAACAACAGGTGTGGTATAACTTGATTTTATCAAGGCTTTGATGCCGTCTCCCACAACATTCTCGCAAGCAAGCTAACGAAGTATGGGCTGGATGAATGGACTGTAAGGTGGATAGAAAACTGGCTTGAGCATTGGGTTCAGAGGTAGTAATCAATGACTCAATGTCTAGTTGGCAGCTGGTATCAAGTGGAGTGTCCCAGGGGTTGGTCCTGGGTCTGGTTTTGTTCAATGTCTTCAACAACAACTTTGAAGATGGCATAGAGTGCACCCTCAGCAAGTTTACAGATGACACTAAGCTGGGGAGAGTAGTAGATATGCTGGAGGGTAGGGCTAGGATTCAGAGTTACCTAGACAAATTGGAGGATTGGGCCAAAAGAAATCTCATGACATTCAACGAGAAGTGCAAAGTCCTGCACTTAGGATGGAACAGTCCCATGCACCAGTACAGGCTGGGGGTTGACTGGCTGGGCAGCAGCTCTGTAGAATAGGACCTGGGGTTTACACTGAACATTATGGCTGTTAGCCTTATTGGCATGAACTAACAGCATGCCTTTGATGCCAATAAGGATAACAGTGTACTGGGCTGAATTGATACATGTGCTGACAGTAGGTCAAGGGAAGAGATTCTTCCCCTCTGTTCAGCACTGATGAACTACTGTAGTACTATGTTCAGTTTTTGAGTCCCCTACTACAGAAAGGATTTGAACAAACTGGAGAGAGTCCAGTGGAAGGCAACAACAATGGTGAGGGGGCTAGAGGACATGTCTTATGAGGAAAGACTGAAGGAACTGGGTTCATTTAATCTAGAGAAGAGAAGACCCAGGGTGGATTTAAAAGCAGCCTTCAACTACCTGAAGCAGTTTTCAAAAGAGGATGGAGCTAGACTGTCATCAGCTGTGGCAGAAGACAGAACAAGAAGCAGTGGTCTGGAAGTTTAGGTTAGATATTAGGAAGAATTTTCTCACTAGAAGGGTAGTAAAACACTGGAACACGGTACACAGAGAGGTTGTGGACTCTCCATCCTTGGAGGTTTTTAAGACCCAGCTAGACAAAGACTTGGCTGAGATAATTCAGTTGGGACTGGTCCTTCATTGAGTAGAGGTTGGACTAGATGACCTCCTGAGGTCCCTTCCAACCTAATTTTCTATGATTGTATAATTCTATGAATCTGTTCTCAGATGCCCACAAGTCATTCATGACTTCAAAAAATCTTGTGCAGCCATTCAAGGGAAGGATTGAAGTCTGTCTCACTGTATTCTGTCTCCCAGTTCCTGATGTATGCCTCAGTTTAGTGAGGGGGAAAAACACAACAGACGTGTGTCCCTTAAATAAAGAACACACTGGAGGTATTCATTAAAGTCCTTACTATAATATCTTGTTTTGTTTTATTGTTTTGTTTTACTTTTGTTTTTTATGATACAACTGTGAATTAGGTTCCATTTCCATTTGTAATTAGAGAGCACAACAGATGGTGAAGGCTTAGTTTAAAGTGTTCATTAAAATAACTTACACTTCCATGTTATCGTTCCCTGTTAATTTTTGCTCACATGAAATGCACTAGAAGAAAAGAGGACTTTGGGAAAAGTTCATGACAGTGGGGATTTTCCTAAATTAAAGTTCTTTTTAAGTGAGCTTGCATACTGTTGCTTATTAAACAACACTCTCACATGTGTAGGTAACTTAGCCTCAGGGCCAGATCTTAGTCTATTAAATGCATGAAGTGGATTTAAGTGCCCAAGTGTTATTCTCTCCCACTCTGCTAAAGTCCTTGAAAAACTGTTAATGCAAAAGGTGAGTGGGTCTTCTTCTTCACTACTCTTTTGTAACTCAATCTGAAGGGTCAGATGAGGGTATGTAACAAAAGTAGATGAGTTCATGCATTTTTAGGGACTTGAACAGGGTGGAATAGAATTGCATTTAAATACCTGAGTTCCATTCAACCATACTGTTCAGCAAAAAAATTGTTAATATAAATATTCCAGCTAGCTTTATTAAATACAGGCATCCCAGCCCTGTGTTCCAATTCAAATCCCAAACATCAATCTTTCTTTGTACTTCTTTTCTCTGTTTGTGTATGGGGGTGTGTGTGTATGTGTAATGCTGACACTAGTAACACCGTATTTTCCTCACATACAAGACCATCCCAAAATAAGACATGTACCTTGTTTTGGGAAAGGCAGAATGAAGACTGGGCTCTGTGAGTGGATCTAGGATTTGAAAAGAGCTAAAAAAGTCTGCAGGCTGTGAAATAGAAGAAAGGAGACTGGAGTAGTTAACAATCAGCAAAATTGCCAGAGAAAGAGTAGCTTGATTAGTGGAAACATCAAGACCATTAGAAAGAAAAGAGCATCATTATCATCTGTGAAATGAAGAGCTATTAACTAGAATCAAATAGCTTATAATGAGTCATTAAGTCAACTGATTCCATCCTTGCTGCCTAAATGCAAATGCCACTGTTGCTGTGGGGCAGTGGGTTTTAAATTTTGGGAGCAAGAATCAAAGTGGGGTGCAACTGTACCTCTGCACCCCCCCTTGGATCTGTCCCTGCTGGACTTTGCCTCTCCCTCCATGCAACTGCTGGAAAGAAACAAAAGAAAAGCAGCAGTAGCCGTCTTACCCCGTGCTTCTATGATGGGCAGAAAAATCAGCTTCCAGGCTTGAGACATCCACCCCAGTTTTGGAAGGCTAATTTTTGGAGAAAAGGTGAGCAGGTATGTGAATAAATATGCTATGTTTTCCCTTGAGCAGGCTTTGAAGAAACAAAGTTATTGTTTCAGACTTGTTCAGTGCTTCTTGGCCAATAACATATAACATCTCTTAACATCTCATAATTGTCTTTCTCCTCTTCCTTTCATTTTTAAAAAAAATTTCAATTCAAACTACCACATTTACCACCCCATCCTTTCCTCCCTATTCTCTTCCTGCTCTCCTTGCCTTGTATCACTACGGGCACTCTGCGTGACTATCCAGAAGAGTGGCATTGTGACTTCAGAAGTATTTCAGGGTGTGATTAATCTTCCCCCTCAGTTCATGTGTATGCTACAGACAGTTAATGCTGTGATTCACAGAATGGGAGATAGCCAGAGAAACAGTATTAAAAACAGGTTCAAACCCTTCAGGATACCAGTTACAAATACTCTCACGCATACACAAGAACTTTCTGTCTGCATATGTATTTTGAATAACATCAGCTGTCATTCATAAAAAAACAAGAAAGAAACAAAACATCTCTCAGGAAATTCTTCAATTTAGACACACCTGTGAAATACTCATGTAAGCACATTGTCTTTGAAGATTTATTTAAGGTAAAAAGTGAAAAACTACAGGTGAGTGGATTGGTTGCAAAGCTGTAGGTGGATTTTCTAGATTTCACTTTCAAAGATTCTGTCAGTCCCATTGAGAAACAAAAGAAAAAAATGAAGAAGTATTTTTAAAACTCTTAATATATGTCTCATTTATTTTTTCCCAGCTCAACTTAAAAAATAAGAAAAAGTGCTGTAGCAGGGATTTTTTTACACAAAAAAATTAACAAGTTTCTGGCAAACATGAGGTATGGGAGTTCAAGAAACTGTCAGTAAGTAAGGTAATATTTTCCAACATGTTTTATTGTTACTTAAGTCAGACAATTACCTGTACTGCAGGCAAAATGCAAAGCTAATGAATACCAACGTGCTTAGTCTTGAGCATTTACCTGAAGGGCACATATTAGTCTCTGTACATCTGTTACTTATTTGAGGTAATATCACTGAGCAAGACTGTGGTTAATACTCTGTATTCTGTATCTTTTTTCCCAAGACAAATCACTTGTCAACCTGAACTGAGCAATGCAGATTTTAGAAATGATACATCTGTGAATGCACATACAGAGTCCTAGGACAAAGCATTAATTTATGAAGAAAAGCTGTCCTTATAATTGCTATTGTAACACTGTTCCAGCCACTTTACCAGGAAATAGTTTGTGGGCTCTTTGATTACAATTGTCAAGAAAAACTTGACTGAATTCCAAAGCCTTGATGGCATGTACTGCATTAGGTTAGACTGTCTGCTGGAGGACTCTTGTACCTGTGTAACATTCAACACTTGATGGAACCATGCTGTCAGAGGAGGCTGCTACCTGCCCATCCTAAAGCCTGGATGTGGCAAATTAATCCCGGTGTAACTCACAGTGGTTTTATACCCTATGTAAATTATACCAGCATCCAGAGTGAAGCAGCAGGGTTTACTACTTGAGGGCACCAGACAAAGGTAAAATGTTGAGCTCCTATTTCTTACCCGACAATTTATGAAATACATAATGGGAGCATCTACATGTGCAATTAATGCAAAGCGATGAACTCCAGAGTTTATTGCTCTGGAGTTTATTGCTCCAAGGTGCACTGTTTAAACATGCTCCCGAGACTGCCGCACATTGAGACGAGTCGGAGCAGCCCAGCTGGCAGGGGCCCCCGGGGTCAGCCTGCCATCCTGAAGCTGCTCCTCCCCTGGCTCAACATGTTGCGGAGAGGCTGGCTGGGGCACGAGGGTGCTCTACTGTGAGGCTAGGTGGCAGGCAGCCCCCTGCACTGAAGCACCCTTGTGCCCCAGCTAGCCCCTCCAGCATCTACACATATACTGCTGCGGAGTAAAAACCTTTGCAGCAGGATAGTACTTGAATTTATAAGTATTTACAAGTACTATCCTGCT
Source organism: Crocodylus siamensis (assembly GCF_052110815.1). Lineage (NCBI taxonomy): Eukaryota > Metazoa > Chordata > Crocodylia > Crocodylidae > Crocodylus > Crocodylus siamensis. The sequence continues at coordinate 127,165,350 of NC_143397.1, read as the reverse complement.
GCAGAGTTAATTAATTTACTCAAGCCTAATAGGGGTGCACATACAAACAAGCAATGTTTGCTGTGGAGCTAATTATACTATTCTGCAGTAATGTCTTGTATAGACACACACAACTTATGCAATGAGGCACCCGACCAGTTCATGACCCTATGCAATTGCAAGATGTGCACTACTCTACCTGGCCCTGCTAGATAAGACAGATGACCTGCATTCCTGAAGTAGCTGCTGCAGTGGATACTATTATAGTCTTATAAATAGGTGGCAGGGGAGCCACTAATAGTTTCTTTATATTCAGCAAATAGATATCCTGGAATAGAAGTGGATGTATGTGCAGCTTCCACGTGTCAAAAAAATCCAAAAAACTGTGCTTTACTTTAAGCTCAGCACACCCCCACACCAAGTGCAGTGCATGCCTAGAAGAGGCATCACATTAGTTGGACCTGACCTGCCCAACATTTATACAGATTGGGTGCTTCAGTGGGGCTTTTTGGGGCTTTTATCTAATAGCTGATTGAATCAGATTGGGATAAAAGCACCAAAAAGCCCTACTGAAGCACCCAATCTATATGAACACTAAGGAGCCTGGTCAAACTACTGAACTTCCTGTTCTGGTAAATCATTTTTTTTTTTCTTTTTCACATCTGTCAGTGTAGATGCCTACACTATTGTAATTTTATTCCTGATTTTTTCTGTGGGGCAACTCTACACAGGATTCTAGTATATTAAACTAGCACAGAGATACAGTCTTTGTATTTCCTTCTTGTTTACACCAATCACTAAAGCACCAGTCATACTGGTGCTATACGTACAGTACAGAATTAAAACCAATCCTGAACATCCTGAAGTTTGGATATGGATCCAAATGTGGTTCCCCAGGTCTTCTCAGTTTGATACTCTGCATTTTTGCTTTTTCTGTCATAGTTATTTTCATAATTCTATTTTTGGAATTACATTTATGCCATGATTAATTATTCTATATTTATTTCCAGGAAATGCCTTTTAGCTCTGTGGCAGTGATTTTTTGCTGTTGTTGAAATAAGATAAAGTATCCAATTCAATGTTTGATTAATTAGTGGTGGTCCGAGATCAGGTAATTTTTGCTACCCCTCCCCCTCCAAACAACAGCAAAAATGAAATAAAATAAAATATACTCCACCTTATTTTATCACCTAAGGAAAAAAAGAAATATGGATATTTTGTTTTGCAAAAGGGAATAGTAAAATATACAAATAAAGCTCCTCTCTCCTTTTCAGGCATCTCTGATGGGACATTTCAACTTATGAATCCTTAATGCATAAGACAGTTTAAAATACAAACATCAACTTACTGTTAATAATAAATAGGACACAAACAGAGTGAGGAATGTAATACACTGTGTCAAGTTTTCATATGTTAACGAACACAGCTAAGCATAGCTGATGTGTCCTTTTTAGCAGAACACCCAACACCAAAACTGGAAGCTTCTAATAACGAATGTTTGACCTTCAATTCTGCTTAGCAGAACAATAAATTTAAGACTCCCTTCAGGTTGTATTACTTTAACAGTACTAGATAAACTGAAGCTGACAGCGATCTTAATTTACTATTTGTAATAAAGCAGCAGTACCAGCTGGGATTATGAGCTCTGTGTGCAATACACCATCAGGAAAACTTGAGTCTTAACTCAGTCTTTCCCCAAGGAGTTTATGGGCCGGTTTTCTTAAGCGCAGAAGAATCACAGCTCCCTCCAACTTCACTGGGAATTGTTGGTTCTGTCATCTTTGCAAGATGGGCTCTTCCAGGGTAATACCTTTAGAACACTAATGGAAATGACAAGCAGGGGAAGGTTCAAATACTCCTGCAGATGTCACAGTTGAAGTTTGTTTTATTTATTAGTGGTTCTGCACTGACGGATAATGAAGAGGCAGTTGTAGCCCTGCTCATGGAAACAATAATCTAGTTAGGAGAAAAAGTGTAGCAAGACTGCACCCCAGGGGTGGCTATGATACTCCCTGGTGGCTATACGGTTCCTTTCCTGCTCTGTCTCTAAGGTACTCTCACTTTGCTTTCTGCTGCCATGCCTTGATATTCTTAATAGGTGTAGAAAGGGAGGTTGCCCATGAGTCTTGCTCTATCTTCTTGCCAATGGATCCCCTCTCTTGGCCCCACTGATCCCAAGAAACTATTCCTATTAGGTGGGCTTTCCTGGCCTGCACATGCCCGAGAGCCTTAGGGGCTACTCATGGCCTCCAACCTCCCCTATAGCCATGTCCAGGCCTTGAAGATGCTGCCAATCAATCAATTTGGTGGGCACTCAGCCCCCGGCATCATTTTGTGCTTCACTGAGCCTCTATGCCTTGGTCAATCTCTTCCCATCTTGGGCTGGCAGGCCCCTGGCCCCAGTCCCTGCCCACCTTGGGGTATACTGCTACTTGCACTCTGCCCCCAACAGGATCAAGCTTCATGTGTCTCTCTGGCACTGTGGGATCTGCTGTCCACCCCTCTTTATCTCACCCAATTCTCTGGTCTCTGCTCATCTTGGGCTATGGGCCCCAGGCCCCACCCTCCATGGGCTGAAAGCCCCTGGCCCTGCTTCTCAGCTCTCTAGGCTGTGGGCAGGCCCTGATCTCACCCATCTAGCCCTATTTGTTACCTTTTTCAGGCCCCTGGCCCACTTGGACTGCAGGCCTCTGGCCCTGGTTCTCATCCTGCTGTTGGTAGCGTTTTCACCCTGCTCAGGGTCCTGCCTACATCCTACTCTGGGTGTTCTTTCCACCTTGCTTAGGGTACTGGGTCCACTGTCCTTGTCTGGCTTCAGCCTCGACTAAGATTCAGCCTTGCTCTCAGCTGCCAGCCTGTTTAACCCCAGCTGCTTCTGTGCCTTGAGCCCCAGCACCTGGCAAAGCTTAAAACAAACACGCATCCGGCTGTCTTCTGGTCAGGTGACTCCCTGGGCTGGCTGCAGGCGCTTCCTGATTTAGCTTACTGGCCAAACTCCAGGGTAGCTTACTGCTGTTGATCACTGCTTGCAGTAGTTTCTTGTCTGCAATGCAGGGCTGTAGCCTATTGTACTACTGCAGAGCAGCTAGAAGATCTGATCTCAGGTTGCTCACAATGAGCAGCCTTTCCCTCTTGAGGTTTACCCCGCTGCTCTTTCACCCTTAAAGTAGTAGGAGCCCTAGGCTCTCTGTTACAGGAAGCACTAGAAATAAAGGTGTGAAGGTATCACAGGCTTCAGCATGGGCTACTGACACATGTCTGTATTCAGGTTATAGTGTAGGCTTGCGCTGAAACTTGGTAAATTAAAGCTAGCAGAGGTGTATGTACCTGTCCTACAATATTATACAATATCCACAATATTCATCTGATTGTATAGCTACCCACTGGATCTGTGACCTTTGGAAATAACTGTGGGTTGAATATGCTAACACCTCAGGAAAAGTTGAGTATTCCCAGGGGATTGTTTCAGGTCCCCTTTCCAACTGCTGACCCTGGTTATCAGATAAGTATGTGTCATGTGGTAGACTGGCTACAAATCATCTCAGAAACTGCAAACACTGGTTGACTAGAACAGCAGAGCTCTACCTTTTGGCAGGCATGCCACAAATTAGCTTTGCCTCTTTCTCAAGTGCCACCCTGATCCTTTTTCCCTGGCCAAACTGCTGCTCTCCTTTCTGCTTCCTGTCCTATGCACTGCTGCTTCCCCTCTATGACCTGCTGCATGCATACCACACACAAAGAGGCTGCCCATGGCACTTGTGACAGGCATGTCACTGGTTGGCCACCCCAAGGTTAGTACTACTCATGTAACTCTGTCATAGAGAAAGTAATCTATTAGACATTTTTGATTTAATGATAATGTGCATCGTTTCCTATTCCCTATCTTTCATTGACATCTATAAAGAGTCTCAAAGGCTGAAGCATTTTGATGACTTTCCTCATGTTGTGACAGTGAGATAAAGTTCCTAGGCAAGAGCTTGGGAGAATATACTAAAATAAACAGAAACATGCCATGTCCAGTAGTACCCCATCCTCTTTAGTGCTTTGATAGAGTCTTTTAAATATGTTGATCCCCATAGTCTCTTTCTCCTGTTCCACACAGCCATCTCTGTTGTACTTTGGAAAGTACACTTTGTTCAGCATGTCTAGCATTTGGGACCTTATCCTCACATCAACAGCACTTGAACGTCATATAGCCAGTGGTGTTTTCAAATGCTTGGGATCAGCCAGCCCATGCCTGCTCTCCAAACTGATGTACTTGTTCCATTCCAAAAGGCACAGACAACTGCTAATTGCTCCTTTTCTCTTTTGTCTCTTAGCAAGTGTCTGGGGCTGCTGACTTCACTGCCCCAAGGTTTCTTTCTCAGACATTCCACGGTAACTGTCTGCTCCACAGGATTGTGGTACTTGGGAATTGGTATCAAACTTTTGCTTCTCTATTTACTTTTTTCACTGCTTACTTTGACAATTCCAATTCAGCATTATTGTCTGCCAATGGTCTCAATGGCTCATAGGCTTTTAATTTAAACATCTTTTGTATTAAACATTTCCTTTAATGACTCTCAATTTCTCTCAGTCCAGCTAGAGCATCCAAAAAAGTTAAAAAACAAACAAAACCAGCTGCCTGGCACTGGGGTGGAACAACACTGTAGAACAGCATGATGGTGACAGTCAGGAAATGAATAGGGAGCTCCAAGTCTATGGACAGTGGATAAACGAAGCCTTGAGCAGCTAGATGGACTTGACTGGGTTGGAAGTAAGGCACCAGAATAGCTACTGCCTTTCAACAAAAGCCACGATTTGACATAGTCTCTGGCACTCAGGAGCCAGGAGCAGGGAGGAGAGGAGGGATCTAGGCACATGGGTGTCCTGCACACACGTGTGCCCCCTTACCTGACCCAAGGCAGAGGCAGACGCAGCAACAGTGGAACAGCAGTGGGGGCAGCAACAGCTGACCCACCAAAGGTAAGTGGGGCAGAAGGACCCAGTACAGCTGAGCTGGATCCAGAGTGGAAGCCCCCGGGATCCCTTTTAACTGAGATGGTAGGAAGCCATCCTCACAAGCCACGCCTCTGCAAGAAAAGAGTGCACAAACAGGTTTGCACTGGCATTTGCACTGGCAGGCGGGCAGGGAGGGCCAGGAGGGAGACTCCTGCAAGGGTTGGCGAAGGCACCACATACAACTATAAAAAACCAGCAACTTATACAATGGTGTCAACGCGGAGTGCTGCTAGGGCCCCTGCCCGGTGGGGGGATGCCTACCTGGGGCTTCTCTGAGGCCTCCACCCAGACAGAGCCCATGGGGGGGCTGGCATACCCCTGCCCCCTGGCCTGTGGGGGATGCCCAGCAGGGCTGAGGGGGGCAGGGATTGGGGGGCCCCACACCTGTCCTGCAGGCACCTGTCTTAGGGCCCTGAAGGTGCAGGTGAGGGAGCTCCAGGAGGAGGATAGCAGGCTGAGGGGAATCAGGGAGATAGAGGATGAAATTGATGGTTATTTCCTTTCCCCGCAGGGCCATGCACCCAAGGAGGAAGCACTCCAGGAGGTGCCCTCCACTGCAGAGTGGCAGATGGTCACATCCAGAACCAGGGATGCTCACAGCAAAGCAGTACCAGTTCCTCCAGTCTGGCTAGAGAACAGGTATGAGGCCCTGGTGAGACTGCAGGAGAAGGAAGGAGAGTGGTGTCTCAAGGCAGGCTTTGGCTTCCTAGACAATGACCCACACATCACGACGAGAGACATGCTCAGGTGGGATGGGCTTCACCTTTCCCCCAAAGGTAAGCATGTGTTCCCTTCTAGGTTGGCGGATCTCCTCCAGTGGGCTTTAAACTAGGCTCATCAGGGGAGGGAAGGGGAAGATGAGGGCGGAGGAAGCCTTGGACCACTAAACCAAGTGGCACCCACAAGAACAGCCCAGCCTAGACTAATGACGAGCAGAACAAATACCCAGGTAAGCAACAGGGGCCAGGGCAGTACTGAGATTAGGGGGCCAGTGCACACATCTTCAGGAGGCCTCAAATGCCTCTACACAAATGCTCGTAGTATGGGGAACAAGCAGGACAGGAACTTACCCTCCTGCTAGCTGACACCAAGCCAGACATAGTGGTACTCACAGAAACATGATGGGACCCAACACATGACTGGGCAGTGAATATCAAGGGCTATAGGCTGTACAGGAGGGACAGGACAGGGAGGAAAGGTGGGGGTGTGGCGCTCTACATCAAGGATGAATACATCCTCATCAAGTAGCACAAGTCAGAGGAGGGGCACACTGAAGTGCTCTGGGTTAGAATACAAGGAAGTTGAGGGGAAAGGGACTTAATGGTGGGGGTCTACTACAGACCACCCAACCAAGGGGAAAAGCTAGACTCAGGAATTCTTAAGTCAGCTCACAGAGGTAGTTAGGTCAAAAGACGATGGTCATCATGGATGACCTGAACTTTCCAGACATCTGCTGGGAAGAGCAGTCAGCCAGGTCTGACCACTCACATAGGTTCCTAGCCAAAATACAGGACTCTCCATCTAACCCAGGAGGTGCACAGCCCCACCAGGGGAGATGCCTTGTTGGACTTGGTGCTGGCCACAGGTGACAACCTGGTGAGGGGGCTGCAGGTGCTCGACCACCTGGGCAACAGTGATCATCGCCTGCTGGAATTCACCATCCAGCGCAAGGTGGCAAAGGCCTGCAGCAAGGCAGCAGCCCTGGACTTCAGGAGGGCAGACTTCAATGAGGTAAGGAGAATAGTTGGGAGGCACTGAGGTCCCGGAGGGGAGGGGAGTCGGGTGTCCAAGAAGAGTGGTCGTTCCTTAAGGAGATGATCCTCCAAGCCCAAAGGGAGGTAATCCCAACACAGATCAAAGGGGGCAAGAGGGCACAAAAGCCCCCATGGCTCACGAAAAGCATATGGGAACGTCTCCTAGCTAAAAGGGAGGCATACACCCAATGGAAGGGAGGGGCCATCACCAGGGAGGACTATACCTCGGTTGCTCGGGGCTGCAGGGGGGCAGTCAGGAAGGCCAAGGTGGAGATGGAACTGGGACTAGCTACCCAGATCAAGGACAACAAGAAGTCCTTTTTTAAATACATAGGGGGTAAAAAGAAGGTACCGGGTAACGTGGGGCCTCTGCAAGACACGCTAGGAAATCTGGTCATCACACCAGACAACAAAGCTAACCTATTTAACAATTTCTTTGCCTCCATTTTCCTGAGCAGGGACTGGATCACCCACCCCCAGGACCCCTCAGGCCCCAGGGGAGGTGCACCCAGGCCTAGGGTCAGTGAGGATCTAGTCAGGGAACTTCTGGAGGGACTGGACATATTTAAATCAGCTGGTCCTGATGATCTCCACCCCAGAGTGCTGAGGGAATTAGCAGAGGTCATTGCAGGACCCCTGGCATGGCTTTATGAGCACTCGTGGTGCTCTGATGTGTTCCAGAGGACTGGAAGAGGGCCAATGTGGTTCCCATTTTCAAAAAAGGGAGGAAGGAGGACCCAGGAAACTATAGGCCAGTTAGTCTTACCTCGATCCTGGGTAAGCTTTTTGAGAGAATTATCATGGCATGTCCACGAGGGGCAGCAGGGGAGATTATGCTTAGGGGCAACCAACACGGGTTCATTAGAGGCAGGTCCTGTCAGACCAACCTGGTGGCCTTCTATGACCAGGTCACAAAATCCTTAGATGCAGGGGTAGCAGTGGACATAGTCTTTCTGGACTTTAGAAGGCCTTTGACACTGTCTCTCACCCCATTCTCATTAAAAAAACTAGGGGACTGTGGCATCGACACCTACACAGTCAAATGGGTCACTAACTGGCTGGAGGGCCGCACCCAGAGAGTGGTGGTGGATGGGTCATTTTTGACCTGGAGGGATGTGGGCAGTGGGGTCCCCCAGGGCTCAGTCCTCAGGCCCGCACTGTTCAACATCTTCATCAGTGACTTGGATGAGGGGGTAAAAAGCACCCTGTTCAAATTTGCTGATGACACTAAGATGTGGGGGGAAGTGGGCATGCTAGAAGGGAGGAATAGGCTGCAATCGGACCTAGACAGGTTACAGGGGTGGGCAGATGAGAATAGGATGGGATTCAACACTGACAAGTGCAAGGTGATGCACCTGGGGAGGAAGAACCAGCAGCATACCTACAGGCTGGGGAACTCCCTTCTCGTCAGTGCAGAGGCAGAAAAGGATCTTGGAGTCATTATTGATGCCAAGATGAACATGGGCCGGCAGTGTGGGGACAGTCAGGAAGGCCAACCATACCTTGTCATGCATCCACAGATGCATCTCAAGCAGGTCCAAGGAGGTGATCCTCCCCCTCTATGCGGCACTGGTCAGGCTGCAGCTGGAGTACTGCGTCCAGTTCTGGGCACCGCACTTCAGGAGGGATGTGGACAACATGGAGAGGGTCCAGAGGAGGGCCACTGGCATGATCAGGGGGCAGCAGGGCAGGCCCTATAGGAGAGGCTACGGGACCTGAACCTGTTCAGCCTCCACAAGAGAAGGCTGAGGGGGGATCTAGTGGCCTGTTACAGACTAGTCAGAGGGGACCAGCAGGCATTGGGGGAGTCCCTGTTCCCCCGAGCACTACCAGGAGTGACTAGAAATAACAATCACAAGCTGGCAGAGGGTAGATTCAGACTAGACATCAGGAGGCGCTACTTCACTGTCAGGGCGGCTAGGATCTGGAACCAACTTCCAAGCGAAGTGGTGCTGGCTCCTACCCTGGGGGTCTTTAAGAGGAGGCTAGACAAACACCTTGCTGGGGTCGTTTGACCCCAGTACTTTTTCCTGCCATGGCAGGGGGTCAGACTTGATGATCTGCTCAGGTCCCTTCTGACCCTACCAACTATGAAACTATGAAACAAAAGATTACCAGAATGTACTACAGACTTGTTGAAATCAAGAGTGGGCTGCAGAGAGATCTTAAACTAATTCCAGAATGATAATGCTCCCTGAAGGAGCACACATGAGAACACAGGAAAGTCCTGCATATAATGCAATAAAACAGGAGTGGCCAACCTGCAGAACACATGCCACAACTGGCATGGGCAGCCTCTGTGTGCAGTTTGCAGCAGGTCAGGGAGGAAATGGGCAGGACAGTAGCAGATAGGTCAGGAAGCAAAAACCAGAGCAGTAAATCAGACACCAGAAGGGGAATGGAGTGGCACTCAGGGAGAGTACAAGGCTAATTTGTAGCATGCCTGCCAAAAACGTTGGTGGCCATTGCACTTAAAACATTTTGGAGAGTTTGCTTCCTGGCCTAATGCCTGGAGAGGGACTACTTGCTGAATTAATTGACTTTTCACAGAGACTACTGAATAGCATTCCAAAGCATATGAAAGCACTCTTTAACCAAGAGAAGGTAAGGCACAAACAAAAAGGCGTGTTGGCAAATATTGTGAACAAAACAACTCCCCTTATATGTTCTTTGGGAGGGTTAAAACTTTACTCTTGCTAACTCTGCTTGACTGAGAACTTTGGAGAGAAATGTTCCATTTTGCTTCCACACTGATTGTACAGGAAAGGGTAAAATGCTTTGTTTTAATTTATAATGAAAAAATCCTGCATTAAAGAGACCATGTCAGATGTGCAATAGCAGTCCGTTGGCTAATACATTCATCTGTGTTGACTCAGAAACTTTTCAAAAAATGACATATATTAATTTGAAGCTATTCATTCAGAAGAATCAACTTAAGACCTTAATATATTAATTTACCATGCTTATTCCCTTCAGTTTGCTATCTAGGAGGCAATATAATGCTCTTTGACCAGCCTGCCCTGGAAGTCTGAAGCAGTAGAAATCAAGACTTGATGGATAGTTGGTGGTTTATACGTTTATTTAATATATGCATTGACTGAAATGGCCATACTAGACAAGCTCATAATAAAGCTGTTACAGACTACTATGGCTAATTGTGTTAACAGCTATGGATTATTGTTTGATACGTGCCAAAGGCAATTTCAAACAAGTAAATCGAGATATGCTAAATACTTGGTCTGTGTGAAGCTTTGGGTGCTGATTCAATTTGGAGGAGATTCAGCCACATTCGGTAGCTGAATCACTAAATCTGAATTGAATCAGGAGACCAATAAAAAGGTCTGAATTGATTAGAAACTCTCTAGATTGATTTGGAAAAGATTCAGTAAGCTTTGAAGATTTGGGCAGTCTGCAGTTGCTGCCGCAGGGAGCTGGACCTGACTCTGGGCTGGTAAGCAGGTGGTGGCAGAGGGAGGGCTGGAGGAATGGGGAGGGGACCTGGCAGGCTCTATCCCCTGCTCCCCCAGCTCCCCTGAGCACCCTCGACCCCCACCCACTTTCCCAGTCACCCCAGTTGCTGCCCTGCCCAGCCCCAGCTCTTCTGGGTGTTCATGGCAGTGCTCCCCCACACAGCACAGGTCAGTGGAAAGTCAGTGAGAATCACCCCCTTCCACCTGGCAGCAGCTGGTGAGTGTGGGGCTTTTTTTTTTTTTCTTAAAGAGCTGGGGCCGCCAGTGACAGGGCTGGGAGAGCAGGCAGGCAATAGGGCTTGTCCGATTCAGAGATTTGGCTGATTCGGCAGTGGCCAAATCTCCAAATCAGATTCAGCCAAATCCATTCGGGACAGTGATTCAAATCACCAAATCAAATCACTTTTCCCCTAATCGGCCGAATCTGAATCCGAAGCAAACACTAGCTGCTTCACACAAGCCTACTAAATACTAAGTGGTGCCTCACTCATAAAGCAGAAAAATGTGCACAGAAGTACATCACATAGATTTAAACATGATATATAATTAGGAACTTAGTACACTTCTGAAGGGGGCAATAAGATTTTTGTCTAACAGTGTATCTGGTACTCCACAGATTGCTGAATTATCACATTTCAAAAGCATCAGGTTATAAGAAAGCAATGAGCCTTCAGCTTTCATGAAGAATATCAAAAAGTCTCCAGACTGAATCTCTGTTCCCTCATGAAGACAAAAGAGCAGGGCTGGAATTGACAATGTTTAGAAATAAAGAGAGCTGGTTGGCATTCTTTTTTTAGAAGAAACCTCAATTCAGCAACATATAATTTTTTCCCTGAAAAAGAGCTATTTTAAATTTCCCATTTTAACACATCATTGACACAATGTTTTGGCATCATTTTTAGTTTGACACAACTTTTCATTTCACAACTGAAGTTAATTTATAGTATCTGTATGAAAAACAATAAATACAATCAAGATATAACTGAAAAAATTGCCAAGCAAGTTGTTTGTATTGACCCTACTTAATCTTTATATTTCCTTTTTGTATTTTAAATTCAAAGGCATTGTTGAGCTTTTGATTTTTCATTTCAAATCAGGATAGGATATTCTTTGAAATCTTAAAAACCCTTCCAAGACATTCCCCTCCAGCACTGAAAATAAACTATCTTCTTTTGATGGTGTCTCGCACAGGATGTTAAAATACACAACAGCAATAAGGCTATAGAGTCATTCATCTCACTGCTATAGGTTTTTTATTTAATAATGATCATTTTCTTATTTTACCTACCCAGATAAGTTTGACTTGCATAACCATGAATGGTCCCCTCTATACCAAAAGGATGCCTTCTCAGGAGATCCCTGCAGGGCCTGGTTTTAGGGTCTTACCAGACTTAGAGCAGAAGGCAGGAGTGGCATGTCAGTGGCGTGGCATATGCTTTGCAGCCAATAAGCAAGCAGAGCCTGCTAAGACTTAAGACATGTCTGCATGGTAACCCACTTTTCCTGGCAGTGATGCTCCCAGGAACACTACAGTGATAGAATCATTGAAAATTCAGGTTGGAAGGGACCTCAGGAGGCCATCTAGTCCAACCCCTTGCTCAAAGTTGAACCAGCCCCAACTAGATCACCACAGCCAACTCTTTGTCTAGCCAGTAGGGTTGTGACACCATCATTCCATTTTGACATCCATTTTGAAGGGACAGTGTTTCGTTTCATCATTTCAGTTTGTTTCGAAGTGCTGTCCTGTTTTGTTTCATTGAAAAGGTTTAGCCGCTTTTCGACATTTTGCCCATAGGCTATAATGGCGAATCATGAAAATGCCTAAAACGTTGTAATTTCTTGCCTGATTTGGGTGAAAATTGCAAAGATGGTGTCCCCTTCAGAGGGCATGAAACCTGCCAAGTTTCAAGGAGACAAGTGTAGAGGTTTCTGGTTCTGGGAAACTGCACCACAAACTCTTCAAAACACAACTCCTAACACTTGCTGGCAGCAGTAGCCTCCTTTCATCCAGTACACAGATCTGGGGGCCTGCACCCCCAGGAGGCCTGTGGGGCTGTGCTGGACTCCTCTTGGGGGTGCAGGCCCCCAGATCTGCAGGCTGGATGAGAGGAGGATGCCACTGCTGCCTGGGACCGGTGCTGGGAGCAGCCTGCACCCAACACAGTAAAAGATTACTGCTGCCGGGCAGCAGCAGCAGCCTACTTTCATATGGCATACAGATCCAGGGGCTCACACCCCTGGGAGGAGTCCAGGTAAGCCTGGCAGCCCTCCCAGGGGTGTAAGCCTCGGATCTGTGCCCCAGATGAAAGGAGGCTACCTGGCACCTGGGACAGGCACTGGATGCAGGCTGTACCCAGCACCAGAGAAGATTGCTGTTGCCACCTGTCCCAGCACTGGTATAGGGTAGATATCTTTGTTTTGGCTCTCTTGGACATCAGAACCTCTGGTAATTTCACGAACTTGACCTTTGCAGAACAACAACAGATACTGATCAGGCCAAAAGGGAAACCTAAAGTTTTGGCAACCGTGGACAGATCACCTCTCTCCTTGGGCCTCATTATCAGTGACATTGTTCCACTAGGAGTATCAATTGATGAGCACCATCAGTTTCTTTGTTTTGACCTCATCCATTCCCCCTACTTTTCAGTTATCCTAGGAATTCCTTCGCTCCCTCTGGACATTTTATGGAGGTTAAGGGAACTCCATTTTGTCTCACCTTACTGGTTGAACTCTTGTTTGGAAGAGACTCCTCAGACTGATACCCAAGTCAGAAGCAGGGCTGAATTGTCCTCACTCCAACCATAGACAATTCACAACTTGCTTTATTGGGAAATACCTCTCTGATCCATCTCTCTGTACCAAATAGCAATATTTAGTGGATATATTAAATGAAAAAAGGAAGGGACCAGCTTCCCATGTCACCCTTATTATTGCCCCATTGATCTTTTGTCAAGCAGAATCTGCTTGGGCATATTTATTCCCTTTCTGAACCAGACCTCAAGGTTCTCAAGGAGTACATTATGGAGAGCCTCTGTAAGGGGTTCATCATGCCTTCCACATCTTGAGCTGGAGCCCCAATATTCTTTATGGTTAAGAAAGATGGCTCTCTCCACCCCTGTGTGACCTACAGGGCCTTAAACAGGGTAACAGTCCACAACTGTTTCCTGCTGCCTCTAATGAATGAATTATTTGAAAGGCTTTGTCAGGCCAAGATTTTTTTTCAAAATTCGATCTACAGGGGACCTAAGATCTAGTCTGTATACAGGAGGAGAATGAGTGGAAGACCGTGTTTCAGTCCCTACTTTCTCAGACCCTCTGATCCAGACCCCAGCCTGGTGCTCCAGTAATCTGTGATACTGCATTGTTGATCCCCTAGTTGTTCCTTGTGGCCTACCACAAGGCTGCCTGCCTATTTGAGCTTACCACTACACCAGGGGAGTACATGAAGCACTCAGTGAACAGCTGTTTACCAGGGCATCCCTGACTGCTTGTCTTGGGACTTGCAAGACAAGCCATATGAGGAAAGGCTGAGGGACTTGGGCCTCTTCAGCCTATAGAAGTGAAGGCTGAGAGGTGACCTTGGTAGCAGCTTGCCACTATATTTCAGGCTTACCACTTTCTCAGGCTGTGGGAGCATGGCCACCACCCCTTGTGAGGTCTGCTCCCTTTTGGGGTCTCTGGCTCACCAGCTGGAGGAGCTCCAGGCCACAGTACAGAGATTGTGTGCCATCAGGGAAGGTAAGCAGGAAATAGACTCCTACTGCCAGGCCCTTCTCCCCCTGGAGGCAGAGGGTAGACCACAGTCACCTTCCAGGCCAAGGGAGGACTCAGGGACCTCCCATTCTGTTCAGTCAGGGGGTTAGACCAAGGTGGCCAGTAGCCCCAAGGCCTGCCACACCTAGGTCCCCACCCCACTGGAGCTTTGCAACAGGAATGAACCTCTTGCAGCCCCAGCAGAGCCTACTAAGCTGCCAGCTCCTGCAGGCAACACAGGGTCAACTGTAACTACCACCCCCAATCTCCCTAAGACAAAACACAGAGTGTTTGTCATGGGAGACTCCATCCTGAGGGAGACTGAGGGGGCAATCTGCCACCCCAACCCCTGAGCCCGGGAAGTCTGCTGCTTCCCAGGAGCCTGTATCTGAGACATTGCAGAGAAGATCCCTGACCTCTGCCAGCCCACTGACCACTACCCTGTGGTCCTTTTCCATGTGGGCAAAAATGACATGGCTCAAAGCAATCCTAGCTGGATCATGAAGTGCTGCAGGGATTTGGGAGCAGGGCTTAAGGGGTTTGGGGTGCAGGTGGTGTTTTTCCTCGATCCTCCTAGTTTCAGGCTATGGGCTGAGCAGGGAGAGGAGGATCAAAGTAGTGAACCAAAGATTGCAGTGCTGGTGTCATTGGGAAGGCTTTGGCTTCCATGACCACAGTCCACTCTTTGGTGAGCGAGGTAGAGAGCTGCTGGGAAGAGACTACTTCCACCTCTCTCTGCTGCAGAGGAGACTCTTTTCAGCCAGACTGGCTGACCTGCTCCACCGGGCTTTAAACTAAGCCCACCGGGTGACAGGGGGACTAAGGCCACTGCTGGCCCACTGAGCAACCCTTGCAAAGTCAGCAGGCCAAGGCACTAAAGGGAGCCTACCCCTGCCCCAGCCCTGGAACAATCTGTAGGCAAGTCAAGGACTCCCAAAGGGATACTTGTGTGCCTGTACACAAATGCCAGGACCTTGGGGAATAAACAGGAAGAACTGGTCCTCCTGCTTAACACAAATAATTATGATGTCATAGAAATAACAGAGACCTGGTGGGATTCCACCCATGACTGGGCCTCAGGTATAGACAGCTATACCCTGTACAGGAGAGCTCAAGTGGACAAAAGGGGCAGGGGAGTAGCTGTCTACATCAAGGAAGGCTACATGTCTCTGCAAGCCAACATTGGCACCCAGGGAGGGAGACTGGAGACCACCTGGGTTAAAATCCATAGGGAACACAGCACAGGGAACACAATGGTGGGAGTCTACTACAGACCACCTACCCAGGATCAGGAGCTTGACCAGGAGTTCACCAGAGAATTGGATGAGGCTTCATGCTCCCGGTGCATGGATGTCATGGGAGACTCCAATTACTGAGACATCTCATGGGAAGAGCACTCAGCCAAATCCAAGCAGTTGTAAAGTTTCTCTCATGTGTGGATGACCTCCATCTGATGCAAGAAGTCTATGGGCTGATGAGAGATAAAGCACTGCTCAATCTGGTACTGGCAATGGGGAACAACCTATTCAGTGACCTAATGATCAGAGGGGAGCTGGGTGACAGTGACCATGAGTTTATCACTTTCACCATCCACTGTAAAGCTGGCAAGTCAGTCAGCAATTCAGAAGTCCTCGACTTCAGGAAAGCTGACTTTGACAAGCTCAGGAGACTTGTCAGTGAGGACCTAAGGGACCATGACCCAAAGGGGAGGGGAGTTCAGCATGAGTGGTTGCTCCTCAAGGGAGCGATCCTGGATGCATAAGCAAAGTCTATCCCATTTTGAAGAAAAGGCAGCAAAAGGGCACAGCACCCCCCTGGGCTCTGCAGGGACCTCCTGTGTCTAAAACTTTAAACTAGGCTCGTCGGGGGAAGGGGAAGATGAGGGCAGAGGAAACATCAGACTGCCAGACCAAACAGCACCCACAACTACAGCCCAGCCCAGACCGATGAGCGAAGCAATCAAACAGGTAAGAGGGATGGGCCAGGGTAATGCTGGGACTAGGGGGTCAGTACACACACCCACAGGAGGCCTCAAATGCCTCTACACAAACGCTTGTAGTATGGGCGAACAAGCAGGAGGAACTCACCCTCCTGCTGGCTGACACCTGCCCAGACATAGTGGGGATCACAGAAACGTGGTGGGACGAAATGCATGATTGGGTTGTCAATGTCAAGGGCTATAGGCTGTACAGGAGGGACAGGATAGGAAAGAGAGCTGGGAGTGTGGCGCTCTATATTAAGGAGGAATACACATCCTTGTTAATTAGCAAAGAGTCAGGGGAGGGGCGCTCTGAAGTGCTTTGGGTTAGAGTACAAGGCAGTCGAGGGGAAAGGGACTTAATGGTGGGAGTCTACTACAGACCTCCCAACCAGGGAGAAGAGCTTGACCAGGAATACTTGGGTCAGCTCACAGAGGTAGTGAAGTCTAAGGATGTGGTAGTCATGGGGGACCTGAACTTCCCGGACATCTGCTGGGAAGAGCAGTCAGCCCGGTCTGACCACTCACGTAGGTTCTTGGCCAGAGTGCAGGACCTCCATCTAACCCAGGAGGTGCACAGCCCCACCAGGGGGGATGCCTTGTTGGACCTAGTGCTGGCCACGGGTGATGACCTGGTGAGGGGGCTGCGGGTGCTTGACCACCTGGGCGACAGCAATCATCGCCTGCTGGAATTCACCGTCCAGTGCAAGGTGGCAAAGGCATGCAGTAAGGCAGCGGCCCTAGATTTTAGGAGGGCAGACTTCAATGAGCTAAGGAGGATAGTTGGAGAAGCGCTGAGGTCCTGGAGGGGAGGGGAGCCAGGTGTCCAAGGAGAGTGGTCACTCCTTAAGGAGACGATCCTCCAAGCCCAAAGGAAGGTAATCCCAACAAGGATCAAAGGGAGCAGGAGAGCACGCAAGGCTCTGTGGCTCACCAAAAGCATCTGGGAATGTCTCCTTGCTAAAAAGGAGGCTTACACCCAATGGAAGGAAGGGGTCATCACCAGGGAGGGCTATTATGTAGTTCCTCGGGGATGTAGTGGGGTAGTTAGGAAGGCCAAGGCAGAGATGGAACTGGGGCTAGCTTCCCAGATTAAGGACAATAAGAAGTCTTTTTTTTAAATACGTAGGGGGTAAAAAGAAGGTCCCGGGTAATGTGGGGCCCTTGCAGGACGCCCTGGGAAACTTGGTCGTCACACCAGACGGCAAAGCTAACATGTTTAATGATTTCTTTGCCTCCGTCTTCCTAAGTAGGGACCAGAACAGCCACCTCCCTTCTGGGCCCCCCTCGGGCCCCGGGGGAGGCACACCTGGGCCATGGGTTAGCAAGGACTTAGGGAGCTTCTGGAGGGTTTGGACGTATTCAAGTCAGCCGGCCTGGATGATCTCCACCCTAGAGTTCTAAAGGAACTGGCCGAGGTCATTGCAAGTCCCCTGACACAACTTTACGAGCACTCGTGGTGCTCTGGTGAGGTACCGGAGGACTGGAAGAGGGCCAACGTGGTCCCCATCTTCAAAAAAGGGAGGAAGGAGGACCCAGGAAACTATAGGCCAGTTAGTCTCACCTCGATCCTAGGCAAGCTGTTCGAGAAAATTATGCTGGCACACACCCAGGAGGGGCCAGCAGGGGACTACATGCTTAGGGGCAACCAACATGGGTTCATCAGTGGCAGGTCCTGTCAGGCCAACCTGGTGGCCTTTTACGATCAGATCACCAGATCATTAGACGCAGGGGTAGCAGTGGATATAATCTTCCTGGACTTCCGGAAGGCTTTTGACACTGTCTCTCACCCCGTTCTCATTAAGAAACTGGGGGGCTGTGGTGTAGACACCCACACAGTCAAATGGGTGGCCAACTGGCTGGAGGGCCGCACCCAGAGGGTGGTAGTGGATGTGGGCAGTGGGGTCCCCCAGGGCTTGGTCCTTGGGCCTGCACTGTTCAACGTCTTCCTCAGTGATTTGGATGAGGGGGTAAAAAGCACCCTGTTCAAATTTGCTGATGACACTAAGATGTGGGGGGACGTGGGCACACTGGAAGGATGCAACAGGCTACAATCAGACCTAGACAGGTTACAAGGGTGGGCAGATGAGAATGGGATGGGCTTCAACATAGACAAGTGCAAGGTGATGCACCTCGGGAGGAACAACCGGCACCATACCTACAGGCTGGGGAACTCCCCTCTTGTCAGCACGGAGGTGGAAAGGGATCTGGGGGTCATCATTGACTCCGAGATGAACATGGGCCGGCAGTGTGGAGAGGCAGTCAGGAAGGCCAACCACACCTTGTCATGCATCCACAGATGCATCTCGAGCAGGTCCAAAGAGGTGATCCTCCCCCTCTATGTGGCACTGGTCAGGCCGCAGCTGGAGTATTGCATCCAGTTCTGGGTGCCACACTTCAAGAGGGATGTGGACAGCATGGAGAGGGTCCAGAGGAGGGCCACTCGCATGATCAGGGGACAGTACGGTAGGCCCTATGAGGACAGGCTGCGGGACCTGAACCTGTTCAGCCTCCAAAAGAGAAGGCTGAGGGGGTATCTTGTGGCCTGTTATAAACTAATCGGGGGGGGATCAGCAGGCACTGGGGAGGTCACTGTTTCCCCAAGCACTGCCAGGAGTGACCAGGAATAACGGTCACAAGCTGGCAGAGAGTAGGTTTAGGTTAGATATCAGGAGGCGCTACTTCACAGTCAGGGCGGCTAGGGTCTGGAACCAGCTTCCAAGAGAAGTGGTGCAGGCTCCTACCCTGGAGGTGTTTAAGAGGCGGTTAGATGAACATCTTGCTGGGGTCATTTGACCCCAGTATTCTTTCCTGCCATGGTAGGGGTTGGACTAGATGATCTGCTTAGCTCCCTTCCAACCCTAGAAACTATGAATAAAAAGAAAGACCTACAAAGGATGGAGGACTGGATCCACCTCCAAGGAAGAATACTCAGCACTGCTCCGGACCTGCAGGGAGCAAACCAGGAAAGCCAAGGCTCTGACAGAACTCCAGCTAGCTACAAGTATCAAGGACAATAAAAAATCCTTTTTTAGATATGTGGGGAGCCAGACGAAAAGGAAGGGCAACATTGGACCAAATGGGACAACTGACAACCAACATCCAGGAAAAAAACAAGCTGCTAAATGGGTACTTTGCATTGGTTTTTCACCAGCCCCATAGGACACCCCTGCCCTTTATGGGATGGGAAGACCTGGGTGAAGAAGATTCCTTGCCCTTCACAAATCCTTGTGAAGGAACTCCTTGAGAGGCTGGATACCTTCAAGTCAGCCAGCCCTGACACTTTACACCCCAGGGTACTCAAGGACCTGGCAAGCATCATAGCCTAGCCCCTGGCATGGATCTTTGAGAACTCCTGGCTCTTTGGTGTAGTACCCAAAGATTACAAGAAGGCCAATGTGGTGCCCATCTTCAAGAAAGGGAGGAATGGATCTGGCAAACTACAGGGCCATCAGCCTGACCTCTATCTCAGGGAAGGTCTTGGAAAAGATTATTAAGGAGGCCATTCTTAACAGACGGCCAATGGCTACAACCTGAAGGATAGCCAGCATGGGTTTCTTGAGGGTAGGTCTTGTTTGACCAATCTTATTTCGTTTTATGACCAGGTGAATTATTACCTGGACAAGGGACAAGAGATTGATGTCATATACTTGATTCTAGAAAAGCCTTCAATCTGGTATGCCATGATCACCTCTTAGGAAAACTGGCTAACCGTGGCCTCAGCTTCACCACAATCCTCTGGCTGGGGAACTGGCTCTGTGGTCAGACCCAGAGTACTCTGACCCATGGTGGTTGAGGAAAGTCAATTGTCATCATGCATTGTGACCAGTGGGATTCCTCAAGGCTCTGTCCTTGGGCCAAAACTAGTCAACATCTTCGTTAATGATGTGGACATTGGTATCAGAAGCGGACTGGCCAAGTTCGCCAACGACACCAAATTTTGGCGTAAAGAGTCCAAACCTGAGGACAGGAGGGTGATCCAAGCCGACCTTGACAGGCTCAGGAAATGGGCGGACAAGAACCTGATGGTGTTTAACACCGAAAAATGCAAGGTTCTCCACCTTGGAAGGAAAAACCTGCAGTATGTGTATAGGCTTGGCAGTACTATGCTGGCTAGCACTATGGACGAAAGGGACTTGTGGTCATGATTAACCACAAGGATGAATATGATGCGTTCAATGTGATGCTGCAGCTAGTAAAGTGAGCAAAACACTGGCTTGCATCCATAGATGCTTCTCAAGCAAACCCCTGGACATCATTCTCCCATTGTACTGGGCCCTCGTGAGGCCGTAGCTGGAGTACTGCATCCAGTTTGGGGTTCCACAATTCAAAAAAGATGTGCATAAGTTTGAGAGAGTCCAGAGGAGAGCCACACACATGATCAGAGGTCAGGAAAACAGACCTTATGATGACAGGCTGAGAGCCATGGGACTCTTCAGCCTGGAAAAGCGTAGGCTCAGGGGTGATCTGGTGGCCACATATAAGTTTATCAGGGGTGCTCACCAGGTTCTGGGGGAATGGTCACAAACTCCTCCATGACCATTTCAGGCTGGACATAAGGAAGAACTTCTTTACTGTCTGAGCCCCCAAGGTCTGGAATAAACTGCTGGCAGAGGTGGTTCAAGCACCTACTTTGAACGCCTTCAAAAAACATTTGGATGCTTATCTTGCTGGGATCCTATGATCCATGCTGACTTCCTGCTTCTGGGGCAGGGGGCTGGACTTGATGATCTTCCGAGGTCCCTTCCAGCCCTAATGTTTATGAAATCTATATCAGGGAGTACATCAAGAACTCAGTGAACAGCTGTTCACCACGGCACCCCTGGGGAAGACCCGGAGCAATGGATATAAACTCCTGGAAGGCTGCTTCAGGCTCAATTCCAGGAAAAACTTCTTCACAGTCATGGTGTCCCGACCATGGAATATAATCCCTCCAGTGGTTGTGCAGTCATCTACCCTGGAAATCTTCAAAAGTAGACTGGACAGTCACCTTGCTGGGGTCACTTGACCCCAGTTGTCTTTTTCTGCTTAGTGTAGGGGGCAGGACCCAATGATCTACAAGGTCCCTTCCAGCCCCTAACAATCTATGAATCTATAAATCTATGACAGTGTCAGTTAGATTACAGTGTAGGCCACCTTACATTTCCTAAGCTTCAGGTGGCCAAAGTGGAGTGAAAACATGGAATGACCTGTTATCCCACAGAGATATAAAGCTGACAGTCTGAATCCAGAGAGTATACTGGCCTAGGTACAGGACAACCCAGACATATGCTACAAGGAGCCTCTGCACCAAAATCTTTTTAGTGAGGCCCTGGGATTAGACAGAAATCGTTAAGAAAGAAAACTGACAAAAAGTGGCAGATGGGAGGTGAGGTAAGTGTGGGGAGGGAGGGCAAATCCTATAGGAAATATCAAGCAACATAAAGCTAAATTAACTTTAAGCTCATTTTAATGACAGCAGGAACAACTGTTCTTGGGAATTCCTCTTCTGGCCAGTCAAAAAAAGGAACTGACAATTGGAAATGCTATGGGCTCTTGCGCCCATTCAGCAAGAGCAAAAGAGAGCACCTGTAAGGCTGGGAGGAAAGCAGCAGTCTTGCATGCTAAAGTATTCCTGGCTGACCTCATACTGTGGGCACAGATTTGAATGTGAGGATTGATTGCCATAGCTGTGGGAAATTTTCCTTAGAGCCCATATAGCAACAGCTTTAAAGAAATTATATGACATTATGCTTATGTATCTCAATTTATAGTGCATTAATATTCCTAATCTTATACTTAATTATGTTAATTTTTATGTATAAAGCTCCCCTTTTGCCATTGCGGTAGTGATCTGCATCTAAGTAGCTCTTGGCTCCCTTCCCACTTCGTTCCTCAAGGATTCATAATTTCTGCAACTATTGAAAAAGACTGTTGACCAAGAGACACAGAACCCAAGCAATAGCTATATAGAACACTTAGAATCCAAGTCCTGCTTACAGGTGCCATAAAGTATTCAAAGCCATGATAATTTCTCTATGCAGTTACTCTAGGCAACTTTTCACTGACAGCAGGGAAAGTGTTTTGGCACATTTATGTGAATTTGAAATCATAGTCTTGTCAGTGGGTTTCATGGTTATTTGCCAACAACAGAGGAATAGTGCAACTGGAAACTGGGGTTCCATGTTAATGGGCATAACTTCTCTTATGTGTTCCCCAAGCTTGACCATTTCTGTTCTCTCATATAACTTGTCCTTTTTACTAGTCCTAATTCTTTCTCCTGGTTCCTTATCCGAGTCTTGTGGCCCTCAATTCACTGGTCCTATCTTGGTACATCTACATGGCAAGCTACCAGTTAGCATAGGGAAACCTGAATGAGTTTTGAACAAGCTAGCTCAGGTATGTGATGTGCATAAGTCACAGCAACATGGCGCTCAGCACAGATTAACTTAAACTGTTTTGCAGAATAAATTAAATTTTTCCAGAAACTTTAAGCCTGAGGGGCATGGCCATCATAGAAACTTTCAGCACAAATGGTTAAAGTTTGGCAAAGTTAAAAACAACAGAAAGCCAGGTCTTATAAAGGAAAGTGTCAGGGAATCTCAATAATCAGCTACCAACCCACTTATAACACTGACTTGTTAATTGTCTTAATTGTCGGGATCACCCTGAAACACCTCACTACTTTTAATTAACATTACTTTTAATGTTGCAATAATACATTACCTTGAAATCCATTCTTAAGATGATTTCTACTTAGTATCAGTTAGGGATTATGGATAAAATAAAAACTTGTGGCAACACTGAAATAGCAAGACAAGCAGGTGCCATCTCTGCAGACGAGAAGCCCACAAGCACAGGCATTAATGTACAGCGGGTAAAAACAGAATCTGGAACAAAATCTTGGTGCTAAAATTCAGCAAAAGAAAGTTGTCTTTTTGTTAATATAACCCCCCTTTAAAATATTAATATTTTAAAATCCCACTAAGCACTCTACTTCCAGCTGACAGGGCAAGACGTTAATCAACATATTTGATATCTAAGTGTATTTTTTGCACATATACCTGATAAAACCTACTTTAGTAACGCACCATCAAACTGAGCTACAGAAAAGCTGGGTGGAGGAGAATGATCCACCAACCTTTTGCATTAAATATTTTCCAGGGACTCAAGCAGGGTAGAACAGGATTGCATTTAGGCTCCTAAATCCATTTAGACACCTAACAGGATGACACAATCACCCCTTCCACCACCCTCTCTCTACTAGCCAAACTAAACAGATTGTCACAATGTAATGTAGACTATGAACATGTTCCTCTGGATGAAATATCAGAGCAGGGGGTCATCAGCATGTGACTGGCACCAATCTCCAAATCACCACGCATGTTGAACTGAAGAACTGACAAGATGGAAACCCTGGAGGATCCCACAAGAAAGTTCCTGAGGAAATAATGAACACTTGCCCATCACTGCCCTCTGGGACCTCAAGCAACTAGATCCCTGCTAAGAAAGAGCAGAACCAGTTAAGAGCAGCCCCATGAATACCCACCCACTTGCATACATATATTGTCAACACCTCATTGTCAAGAAGTCAGTTGAAGAATCAGCAGGGTACGATTTCACCTGTTGGTCTCTAGGCAAAGCTCAGCAACTGAGGCCACAACCACTGTTCTTGTACTATACCCATTCTGAAAGCTTTACTGACAAGTGCCCAGGAAGCTGATAGTATTCAGATGTGTCTGGAGCCAGTGACCACACATTCAACCATTCAGTGACTTTTCCCCAAAAAGGAGAGGTTGGAAACACTGACTGGGATTCGGCATCAAGACATGGTTTTCTGAATAGGGCTGAAGGCAGGGTAGATTTGCAACTTATATACTAATAAAGTCAAAGATGTATAGCATGAGTTTTCATGAGCATGAGCTCACTTCATCAGATGCTGTTAGAGGGCAAACATAGAGCAGTGCTATCAAATAGAGTGATCTGAATACAAAAAGGATTTCTTAGGGTGATATCTTTTATTGAACCAACTGCATAGTTGAGATAGAGTTCAATAAGCTTTCAAATACAAGACATTCTTCTTCAGCCCTGAACACAGAAGACAGGAAAGGAATGGAGCGAGGGGAGAGGGAGAAAAGGGAGCAGTGCTGGGAGAGACAAACAAGTAATAACCCCATACAAAGGGGTCATAAGAACGAATCCAGGTTATGGGATAAGAATACATAGTCTTGGTTTAAAGCACACTTAACATAATCCATACTGTGAGCGATTTCTTATTCTGCAATTTTGCTTTCAAAATTTTTAAATTAAGACAATTTATAAAGGTTTGCTGTCCAAGAACAGCCACACTGAGGTCAGTGATAAAGTGTCCAGGGAGGTTAAAGTATTCTGCCATATGCTTATGTGTCTTTCTGCATCTGATGTCAGATCAGTGTCTATTCATTCTTACACATGGGCAAAAAAAAAAGCCAACAGCATCCTGGGTTGTGTTAACAGGAGTCACTTGTGAATTAAGGGAAGTGATTCTTCCACTCTGTTCAAGACTAGTGAAGCCTCACCTGGAGTATTGCGTCCAGCTCTGGGCACCGCACTTCAAAAAATGATGTGGACAGTTTGAAAAAAGCCCAGCACAGGGCAAGAAAAATCATTAGGGGCCTCAGAGGCAAGACTTACAAGGAAAGGCTGAAAGACCTAGGTTTTTTAACCTGGAGAAGAGAAGACTGAAGACTTTGACCCAGAAAGCAGAGAGTCAAAAGCCTGAGTAGGTAAAATCACAGTGCAGAACACATGCAAAGTAGCAAGTGGCCAAAACACCTTATCTTCCCTCCTCTGTGCCAGGGAAAATGAAGGAGCTGGTATGCATTAACTAGGAGGTTTAATACTTAGCAGTTGCTATGGTAAGAAACATGAAGGTAAATGTTCTCCTAGTTTTGCCCATCCTGTGTTTATTATTAATTAAAAAGCTAAATCTGAGGGAATTTAATTTTGCAAAACGCTGGCTGAGACCCGGCTGCAGGAGATTTGACAAAGTCAGCTGTTTGTATTTTGAAAGGGTGCGACTATGTTCCTGTGTAATTTCAGCTCTCAAAAGTGGTAATTTCCGTATATCATCTTGCTGATAAAAAGCCATTCATGCATTGCCCTGGGTGCATCACGATGCAGGTTATTTGGTTCTACACTGAAAAATGTACTGCATTTCCTGAAGTATCAGATATTATACAGTACATATGGATTTCACTTTCTTTCCGTCTTCAGAAATAAATACGTCAAGGAGACTTTTTAGATTTACAATTCAGTACCCTAAAACATGAAGCTATATTACTTGGGGGGAAATAAGTGCTTTAAAAAGGCTGTGAAGTCCATTTTAAGCTAAATAAACTCAATTTTGCTTGTAAGTTCATTTCAACATTTCGCTTCATCAGGATCTGGATTTTCATTTCAACACTCCCACTTAACTTCTTATTTAAAGTAAATAGAGGCCATAAAACAATTTTCACCTTTTAATGAATATGGTGAGGGCAATTAACTTAAAAACACAACATTGTTATGGATTATATGGACCAGATTTTTAAATGTGGATATTGCATTTACACCTCAAAAAATTGATATGCACTCCAAATGCATACCCAGAATTGCTTGCACAGATACTCACTCAGTCACTCAATATACATTTACAGATGCTTGTTTCCTAATATTTATTTGGTTTCTTGGTTATAACATGCAATTGTGTGGCTGCATTTGAAAATTTAGTCCTGACAGTCTAGTTTTGCCTTCAGGTCCTACTGTATTCTGAGGGTGAATAGGGCCCTGTTCTTCCATGCTGATATAGATTACAGTCCAATATGACTAGGAACAAGTCTTGTTGTCCATTAGGAGCATAGGTGAAATGAAAAATTTCAAAAGGTGATCTGGTAAGAAACTGGGTTGCCATACAAGGTCTGACTTTCCTTGTGGACTGAAATTCTCCATTCCATTTTCCTGCTTGAAGATAATTGAATTGTTTCTTTATTAATAGCCTAGAGATTTCATTTCCAATTAGATAGAATCAATGACTCCTATGCACTGGCTTGGGTAAAAACGTAATTGGACACAATTAATCTTGAAAAATGGCCAGCAAACTATTTTAGAAGTCTAGACTTATAACTTGTTAATGAGTATGGAGTTCAGCAATTAATTGCCATATAAGAAAAGGTCTGACATTCTCCTTTCTTTCTAAAGCATGTGAAAGAGTTCAGCATGACAGCTTAGAAAGGTCTTAATAATCAGCTGCATTTATTTTTGCTGCTGAGAGTTACTACAGCAAACAATTAGCTGTGGAATAGCTGGTAAAGTGGCAGAGAGGGCACTGTGCGGCTTTAGAGAACTTAGGTATCTCAGTCACAACAGGTCTAGAGGTGTGAGTTTCAGCATTGCCCCATTTTATGACAAAAGCTGCCCATCAGTTGCTCTAGCTGTTAACAGGTACCCGGTAGGGCTGTGTGAAATGGTTATGTTTTGTTTCTGTTTTCACCATTTCGGAGGACAGGAATTCATTTTGGTGTGTTGGATCACTGTTCTGTTTCGATTCAGCTGAATCTATTTCAGAGTTTTGATGCTGTTTCAGCACTGGTTTGGAGGTTTGGATCGGCCTGGGAGAGGCAGGCACAGCTGGGCGGCTCCAGGTTCTCCTGAGGCTCCTCCGGCTGTGCTTGCCTCTGCCCTGGTTGGGGGAGCCACGGGAGAAGCCCCCATAGTTGCTCTGCCCGGCCCCATCCCCCGCCCAGCCCCAGCCTCCTGGCACTTTAAAAGGAGGGCTGCAGGGCTGTGCTGAACTATTCCCAGGGAGCCATTCCAAAACATTTCCAAAATATTTCGGACAATTTCATTTAGTTCTGGAGATGTTTTGGAGCCTTCCTTTTCATTTCAGATTTGATATTTTGGGTGCCAAAACAGGCCATAACACCTCCAAAATGAAACAGCTGCTGAAATTTCACACAGCCCTAGTGCCTGGTGTTTTAGATGGGGAGTCAAAGACAGCCAGAGGAGATGCTAGCTAGGTCACTCCTTTGTGGGTTATTGGTTAACTGGTGTGCCTTAACCATACCACCCTAAAGAGCTGCTAGGCTAAGGTCGGCCTTCAGCCTCTTGTTCATGAAAGATACTGATAAAAAAAAGAAATATTTCATTTCTCTCCCTAGAGCCTTTGTAGATGACACCAAATTGGGTGGTGCTGTAGACACTCTGGAAGATAGATTTATGATTAATAATGACCTGGATAAATTGGAGAAATAGTCCAAAATAAATAAAATTAATTAAGGACAGGTGCAAAGTCCTGCACTTGGGATGGAGTAACTTCATGCAGAAATATAGACTGGGGAATGACTGGATAGTCCTCAGTAATGCAGAAAAGGACTTAGGAGTTACAGTGCCCATAAACTGAATATGAATCAAAGTGTTCTCTTGTTACAAAAAAAGAAAAAGCCAATAGCATACTGGGCTGTTTTAATGGGACTTTCACTCACAAGCCAAGGGAAATGATCATTCTCCTCCATTTGGCACTGGTAAGGCCTCTCCTGGAGTACTGTGTCCAATTTTAGGCACCAAATTTCATAAAGTACAAACAGATTATAAATCTAGTACAGAGCAACATAAATAGTTAGAGTCCTGGGAAACATCACTTATGAGAAAAGACTGAAAGTGCTGGGATTATCTGGTCTGGAGAAATGAAGACTAAGTAGGGATTTGATAATTATCTTCAAATACCTGAAAGATGATTATACAGAGGAGGATGATAAGCTGTTTTTGTGGCTTCAGGGGACAGGACAAGGAACAATTACCTTAAACTGCAGCAAGGAAAATTTAGGTTGGATATCAGGAAGAAATGTACTAGTAATATGAGAGTAGTTAAGCATTGCAGTGGGCTATCTAAAAAGGTTGTATACTTTCTAGCCATGGACATTTTCAAAAGCAGGTCACACCAATACTTGTCTGGAATAGTTTAGATAGGGATGAGCAGGGGGTTGGACTAGATGACCTCCTGAGGTCATTTCCAGTTCTACTTTTCTATGATTGAATGGCTTGTCTTTCAAAGTGAAATGAATGAGTTCCTGAGTGGTCTGCTTTCAGTGAAATGTTTTGCAGCTCATTTTCAGGAACTTCCACAGAATTAAGTTATATAAAGGTAAAAGGTAAGGCTCCATTTCCCCTTCTTCAGTAAGAATGGTGTCAGTCTTTTGCTCAGTTTCCACTAGATTAATTTTCAGCTTACCCAATGGCAGGCCTTTGAGAAAGGTCCTTCCAACTGGAGCTACTGCAGCCTCACTTGACTCTCCATTTTAGAAAAGTATGAAAGGCCCAGATCATCCTGGGATGAAACTGGCTGCTCACGCTAATTAATTCTGGTGAGGAAGGAAAGCTGGGGCCTAATAAATGCCACAGCATGTGGTATGTTTACAGCATCAACTCACCTGAGTCCTCTATAATTGTGAGATGAGGTAGACGTTGCTCCAGACCATATTCTGTAGTGGAGAGGGCAGCAAAAATGCCCTTGCCAAACTTTGAAATACTTTAACAGCAATTCAGTTAGTAGAAGTTGCAGTTCAAATTCATGACAGCGAGTACATCTACACGTGCTCCCCCATGACACAGTTGTTACTACACCATCATTTAATACTTGGTTTAGGAAATACTAAATGATGGAGCAGTAACAGCCATTACTGTGCCATCCCAACACCGCATGATTATTTTTAGCAGTTATATTGCCATAGCAATACGCTATAGAGAGGTAGCTCATCACTACAGTGACATAGCATCAGCATCACAGTTTGTGCCCACCTATGCAGCATCTCATATAGACGCACCCAGTGTGTATAAAGGTTCAAAGTGTGCACATGTAAGAGGAACATCCTCCCCTCCACCTTTCAGACTAAACTGGTTTACCTTTCCCTCCTCATTTTCCACAATAAATTACTGTTTGCAACCCATTTTTGTTCTAGTAATGATGTCCACACAGCCAAAACAACCCACAGACTTGTGTAACCTGAGAGGAAAAATAATTACTTTTAGGTTCATCAAGTGTTCCTTGACCCCTTCCTTCAGGCTATGTAACTATTGACAAAAGTAGCCTAGTTCACAGTTACAAAAGGCTGTTACATGACCAAGTACAAATTGGGAGCTATCTGTTCCTATTTTACAACATCATTATAACCTAGTTATCCCACGTTTAGAATTCTCCAATACAGTCCTTTGCTAATGAGAGCAGGCCCCACGAAGAGTAGTACAACTTACATTTTAATAATTAGAAAAGCTAGGTGAGAAGGAAAGAGAAATATATAATGCTTGACACATTGTATTATACCTACATATTCACTGGGCCAGAGTTAGTGAGAATGATTTTATAGCCCTTTGGTTAGGGCAATCTTCTAGGAGCCAGAGTTCAGTCTCAGCTCTAAAGGGCACTGAAGTATTTCATACCAAATACAAAAGCTTCTGCAAGAGAGGCTGAGAGAGCACTGCCCCTTTCCTGTAGCTAGGCAGCAATATTGTAGCAAGGGTGGTGGCAGCAGTGTACCAGCACCAGGAGCCTTTACAATAGTCTGCAGTAACTCCATCACCTAGCCCTGCTTCCCACTGCCCAGCCCTTCATCCGGCCTCCCCTGTGGCCCTCAACTGCCGCTGGCACCCTGCCACACTAAACTGTGCCAGGCAGCCACACTGACTCACACTGTGTAGATAAAGGTGGTGCACAAGACCCCCGGGGGGCGGGGGAGAACTGCGCTAAACTTGCCATCACAAGGGGCCACCTACTGTCCAGCCCCCTGGGGTGTCCTAGCCAGACTGTGCGGCAACATACTTGCCCTCCCCAAGGTGCACCCATGCTGTACACCAGGGCTGTGCAAAATTTCCCCGGCCATTTCATTTCAACACTGTTTTGACTAATTTTGAGGTCGAAACAGCAAAATCAAAACGAAACAAAGGGCCTCAAAACAAAATGAGGATAGTCAAAATGTTTTGAAAGTTGAAATGTTTCAACCATAGCACTGGGGATGGAAGTCAGTCCAGCTGGGCTGACTTCCCATTCCCAGCGCTAGAAGCAAAACAGAACAGCAGGTTTGAATCAACATGAAATTCAATATGAAACACTGTTCTGCTGAAACCTCAAAACTCAAAGCGAAATAGAACGGTGCCATTTCACACAGCCCTACTGCACACCAGCCGGTGCAGAAGCCACCACCTGCCATGCAAGGCTGCCCCACCTATGACCTTGCTTCAGGACCCCCTGGTGTACTGTAATGAAAAGCTACTTGGGATCCTGTGCAGACTAAAGCAGAGGCCTATCAACCTTCTCCTATAGCCATGACCCAGAAGGGAAGAAGAGCTTGTAAAATCTTGTCCCTGCCCTACTGTGGTTACATTTTAAAGCCAGCACTGTATGTACTTAAGTTATTCCTATATTATATCATAGAAATATCTTCTTTCAAAAAAAAAATGTAAACAATAATACATAATACATTTTATTATGTAGCAGCACATAGGCAGGTGTTCTGCACATGACCTGCACTGGGCACCAAGATGCCTGGATATGGGTCTGAGCTTGGGAATTGTTACCCTCCCTTCGTAGACCCAAGTCCAAGTCCAATACCCTTATTGGAGAAATGGGGAGTTGAACCTATGTTTTCCACAGTGCAGAGTTTAACTCTAACCTCTCGGAGACTGGGCGTAAGGCAGGGGAGGGAAGCACCTTCTTTTTGAGAGTCTTGCAGGAAAGGACTTGACCTCCAAGAGAAGGCTCCTTGCTGCAAACCCTGAGTGGTAGGAGGTACCTCCCTCTAGTGAGAGGTCTTCACCCCTTTATTTTGCATTTCCAACTTCTTCCTAGTTTAGGCAGCTGCCCCCTCAAAGTATGTGTATTTGTCAATCCTGGTTTTAGGTCTCTAAATATCCAATTAGATTCCTAGGTACCCTATCCAATATAACTCATTAGGCAGTAGGGAGCCTAAGAGTTTAGAGTTCTAATGAGATGCTCAACCTAATTCACCTTTGTGGGTTCAGCTTGTAGGAACCTAAAACTTTCAGAAGTGACAACAATCTGGATCCAAAACAATTTTAAAGGCACCTTTGCAGGACTTGGATGGAATAAGTGCCTAAGCCACAAACGTGATTCAGATTGACTCTGCTTGGAGAGCTGCAAAACAGTTGAAGTTCCTAGATTTAGGATGTGCTTCCAGTTTGGCATGGAAAGATCTTTAGACTACAGCTTCTCTGAAGATGCAAAAGAAACTAGATGAAGCATCTAGGCATCTAACTCCTATCTAAGCAACAGTGGATACATCTGCACATGCAATTAATGCAGCTGAATAAACACCAGAGCAGTTTGCACCAGACTTTATTTGCATGTGTGCCCAGGACCACAGCATGTTGAGCCAGGGCATAGCAGCCCTGGAAGTACTATCCTAGGGCAGAGTTAATTAGCCTACTCTGTCCTAATAGCACCACGTGTAGATGGTGGCATTTTACCGGGGAGCCAATTAGTCAACTCCGAAGTAAGTGTCTTGTGTAGATGCACCCAGTGTGGTCCAGAACAATGTTGAGAAGCAGCTAAATTCTACCTCAGTCCCTGATTTGTTAGGCTTTCACAGAAGATGTCTGTGTCAACGTAGTATTAGGCAACAATGGGTGCAGTATACAATACAGCAACCCACTTGAACAAAGATGACGGTGGGAGTTGTGCCAGCAACTTCAACTTTGGCAGTTAGTGGCCTTGACACACCAAGGGACTTCCTACCTCATTGGGCTGCAGAAACATGCTTCCTCTAGCTTGCTCTTCTTCATGCCCTTTTGGATACATAGTGGCCCAGACTCAACAGGAAGGATGATGAATGCTGTCAACCAATCAGTTCTATTCCTTAAAAGGTTAAGGTGTTCATTTACAAGTTAGAAGATATAGATTTCCAGGGATTTGAGCAGGGTGAGATAGAATTACATGTGGGTATCTAAGAATAGGATCTGGCCTTTAATTAGCTGAAAATCCAAGGAAGTTAGGTATGTAACTACCATATGGGCTTTTGAAAAAATTGAAAGAACCATTGTTGCAGGACCAGGGCCCAGGTTTGGCCATGACATCCCCTGGACCCCAGTAGCCTAAACCTGGTCCATCAGTAAATGGGTCCTCCTGGCCCATACGTGCTCAGAGCACCCATTGTCTTATGGGCCATTCACAGTCTCTGACCTCCCGCACAGACATGCCCATGCTTTGCAGGTTTTACTCAATACCATACTGTCCCTTGTAGATGCCCCAGCCTTCTCAGCTTCTGCCTCCCTTTTCTCTGGCCATCAGCCTTGAGCTCTGAATCAGTGGGGCAGGCCTGGCTCTCTCAGCTTAAGCCCTGTCAGTTTTTAGTCTCTCTGGACCTCGTGCCTCTTGCTCTCAGCCCCTGACCCTAGAATTTGCCCTTCTGGGCATCTGGGCCCTTGGCCTCTGCTCTTATCGGCTGATTTTACCCCTCATGGGCTATGGGTCTTTGACCCTGGTTCCCACCCCTCTCAGGTTATGAGTTCACCCCTCCTGGGCTCTGGGTCCCTGACCCTTGTTCTCACCCTACTCGTTCACTGGGCCCCTGATCCTGGTTGGGCTCAAGGCAGTTGCATGCCCCTTAGGCACAGCTGGGACTTTCACCGTCTCAATAGTCCAAAATCCAAACCATCAGTTAAGCAGTACAACAAAATGTAAGCCCCCTGGCTGTAACTCAAACTATCCCCACACTGGATCTGAATCTAAAACCCCAGCTCCCTGGCTGTATATCACAAAACTTCCCTTCTCTGTGTTACATCAGCTCCCTGGCTGAACCCCCAAACTTTCCTTTTATACAGAGTCCTACTTCCCCATAGGCATCTCTAGTCAGTTCCCTTCAGTGTCCCTGCTTAGGAGCTCCTTCCTTTTCAGCCTGCAGAGCCAAACTGACTACCTGGTTGCAGGCACTGGCTTTATGAGCCTCTCTAGCCCTCCCCTCTCCAGTAATGTAACTCTGAAGTCACTCACAGGTTTCCCTTTCAGTGTCTAGTGAACTGCCTTCTTTCCAAACTAGGGCTTAGCTCAACAGTATGCACACCTTGCTTCTGGGCAGTGCCATGGCAAGGAAGTTTGGTGCCTGGGACAAAGCCCACAGCAGCAGCCTGCCCATAACCTGCTCACAGACCCAGAGGGCTCATGCCCCCATGCTTGCCCAAGAGTGCATGCAGCAGTGGGAGCCGCCCTCCCCCTTTCCCTATGCCCTCCCGCAAACAAGCCACTCGCAGCCCTGTCCCACACCCCATGCCAGCTGGTCAGCACCTCTTGGCATCCCTTCACTTTGGTACTTGGGACTGTCACCCCACTCGCTACAGCATTACTTCTGGGCTGCCTGCCTGCCTGTCTGGTGCAGCAATCCCCTGCTCTGCTTCTGTTCCCTGGATGAATCACCGTCCCAGAGTTAGTTCTTGCCTGCAGCTAGGCATCTGTCCACTTGCTGGCAGCCAGCTCATTAATAGCTAGCTGGTTTCCTGGTTGCCAGGCCTCCTGCAGCCAGTCTCTTCTATGCAGTGGTCCCCTGACTGACCACAGTTGTTTCCTTTTTCCCTAACAAGCCACTCCCTGCCTAGGCACAGTGATTCGTGGCTGCCTGCTCTCTCCCAGCTGGCCTTTTTTCAGCTGCCCTGGGCCCCAACTGCAGAGTTCTTTCCCCTTCAAGTGAGAGGAACCCCAGGCTTACTGCAACACCCGTTTCCACTGAAAGCAGCACTGGAAAAGGAAAATGATGCAAAATCGGGTGCATGTTATCATTATTTATCATGTTCAAAACACTTTTGAAAATATAATTTAGTTTCCTAATTTACCCAGGCACTTTTGAACATTTCAGCTGATCTCTCTTTGCTTTCCTCTGAAACTACATTCTTAGGTAGACTTTTTGTGTCCAGATTAACTGTTTCTTCAGTCCGCCTTGCAGTTTACCTGTGACTATCTACTCCCAAATAGTGGAAGAGAAGTTGGAGAGGAAAATATGCAACTTCATTTCAGTAAAGCACAGGGCCTCAGCCTATTTTACACCTAAGGCTTTTTACCTTAGTGACACTAGGGCTATTGGAAGCAATCATGATTTCCAAAAGGTCGCAGTTATCTGGAATGATAATCTTACTTAATAAAGAGATTATTTATAAAGCCAAATAGAATATACCAAATATACACACTGGAGCTCTGTTAATTCAAAATTTCTTCTAAAATCTCATTTCTTTGAAGGTGCCCACAAGTCATAAACAGATATCAGCACGTAGTAATAATCACTATAATTAAATGCAAATCATTCTCTTTGGATTTCCACTGCATCCTGTATACTTCATGTTTGCCTCTTAGATTGTAAGCTATCTGTGGCAAGGACTTATCTAGTTCAGTACTGAGGATTTTTGAACATTTATACAAGTAATAACCTGCTGATAGTTAGCTCTGATGTAGTGGAGAACCTGTTATCAGTGAAGTGCAGCAGAATAAAATCCTGCACTGTTGCAAAACATCCTACTGTTCAACTTACACTTTCAGAAGCTGTTGTGCCAATGTTTCATGTGGGAAAAGGAGCACTGCATGAAGTTTATTCTGACTTGCTGCATGATACCACAAAATATATTATTTCATCACAGGACCAATGAACATGTCCAAACATTCATCACAGAACACATGTCCAAACCATTGTTAGTGGTGAAATTAGTGTCCAGTCACAGAGGCAAAGCAAACAAAACAGAGCCTGTATTTTATTTTATTACTAACCTCTCAATTACTACAAAAAGCAGACTTAATTCCCCATCTGCTGCCTGCATTTTGTCTTATGGTTGAAGACAGTTCATAAGTAGCTCTTCAGAGATTCCCCATTCATTATTGGGTTCACTGAAGAATCTGTCTTAATCATACTGTTTAGTGCCCATTAATCAATTACTTAAAAATTATATAGCCTCTCCCACCAAAATACCCCATCAGAAAAAGGTCTCTACTCTTATCTCCATAATCAAATGGGAAATGCTTTCAATGTTGATACCATTTTATTCCTTTTACGCTAATGTCATCTTCAAGCATGGGAGAACAGTGTAAACAAACATCAGCTCTCCTCTACATCTCTTTCCTTTCAACTTTTCCCACCAGAAAGATTAAAAACAAGAATCTTATTCTGATACATGAAACTGATATATAAGGAAAATCAGTTAGAGTTTAAAACTTGCTTCAAATATGTACTGCATGCACATGTGTACATGGAAAGTGATTCTATCACCTCCCTTTGAAGTAAGTTAAATCCAACTTTGGAAAGAATTAGTCCTGTCAAACAATTACAAAGAGAATACACTCAAATGGCAGATTGCACTGTTTAATCTTTATTTTGTTATATATATATATATATCATATATAAAAAAGGAGTGTTTACGCACATATCATAAATTCTTTTCTTCTCAACCTTTTTTTCCTACTCTGACAAATTTAAAATAAGGGCACTATAATCACTACAGGGTGCCAATTGCAACTATTATTTAAAATACTGCAGAGAAAGATTAGATACAAGATTCTCCCTTGCTAGGTAAAAGTCATTTTTAAAAGGCACATAAAACCCACAGTCTGATTGTATTAAAAATTACAATCCCATTATTTTGGGTAGATTCCACTTCTGCACATTTTTGTTTCTTATTTACCTGTTTTGCATAATATACCAAAAAACAAATCTCCTCCTTCTCTGCTGCTGGTTGATAATGTTGAATTGCTGCAAAACATTCCAGTCAATATTAATGAACATGTCTATAGAGGAAAAAATTAGAGCATAATAATTGTTCCATTTTTCAGAAACATATAGCAAAGTGTTAAGAGAAACTGCAGGGGCTGATTCTCTTTCTTACGTTTCAGCACAAGAAGGGCAAACATTATAGAAAAGGGACTGACTAAATTTGAGATCAAATAAAGCCTCAAAAAGTACATCCCCATTTGCATGAGTGTGTGCTTGCAGCAACACAAAAAGTAGCGACACAGATTTGTGGCATTACTTTTTGCCACTGCACATGCCCCTGCATGTGTGATTTGGTGTGGAGCAAAATGCCTCGCTTCAGGGAAATTGTAATTTCCACACTTCTCCTGGCATCCTGGAGGAGCCCAGGCAGAACTACTGGAGGGGAAACACTCTGGCTAGCAGCCATAGCATCTCCCAGGAGGACTGAGCCTCTGTATCCGTGGATGCACTCTCCTATGGCATGTGCCACACTGCCTTTTTTTTTTTTTTTTTGCTGCTGGGATTTCTAGGAAGATGTGGTTTAGTGCAAAAACTATGAATGGATAAGGAACTGAATTATGTATTGAAAAGGGAACCATTAGGGTGGAGAGGCCTTACTAGTAGTGTTCCCTGAGGATGAGTCTTGAAATCAGTCTTAATTTAATTAATGACTTTGACATTAAAAGGTGTGTGAGAATGAGGTCAGATGATTATACAAATTAGGGAGCATTTCTGCTACAAAGGTAAATTAAAATATCACACATCAAGAACAGTATGATCTGGAAGACTTGAGTAACAGTAATAGGATTAAATTTAACAGTTCAAAGTGAGAGGTCACATTTGGAGGAATCAGTAAGAATTTGTCTTATAAAGTGGTGAGTAATCCAGAAGAGAATGACCTAAGCATACTAGCTGGATACAGAAGATCACTAATTTTATGTGGCCATGTAGAAAAAAGGCAAATGTAATCCTAGGAAGTCACAAGTGAGACAATGCCTTTGTTTATGGCACTATTAAGACTTCATTTGGATTACTGAGTACAATTCTTTTTGTCCATGATCAGGAACAATAAATTGAAGCTGGACCAGGTGAAGAGAAGGATCACTAGGATGATCAGGGGAAAGAGATTGAATTCTATGAGAAGACTAAAAAAGCCTTGGGTCAAAGACTGAGAAAGGACATGCCTGGTCTCTATAAATATTTAGGGTGGTAAGCATCAAGGAGGGAGTATAACCCATCAAAGTAAAGAACAATGCTGGCCTATGCTGTATAGGCTGGCCATGGAGAAATGTAAGAAGGAAATTAGTAAAGGGTTTCTATCAGAACAACAAAAACCTAAATCATCTTGCAGTAGGAGCAGATGAGCCAAAAAAATCTGACTGGTTTCAAGCTAGAACTAGACAATGTTATAGTAAGGATTGTACAACATGGTTGCTTGCAACACCAAGGGACTAGATGTAGACGGTACCCCTCAGTCCTGTTTCCTAAATTCAATTGAATGTTCAGGGTGCCATTGGGCATGTAGTCACCAGGCCTTTTGCAACATAGTAGTAGAACTAGCGAAAGCCGTTATAGAAACTTTAGATGAGAGGTTTGGACAGGTATGGCAAGATAGCGACAGTGGGGCAACACACTCCAGTGTTCACAAGTCCCACACTGATGGAGGATTTTTATGCCATCTTAGAAAGGACTGACAGCCTGATATCTAATTATAAAGGAAGGTCTTTCAGAAAACCAGAACTTTCCGATTACTTGCACTCATTTGAGCTCTGATCAATTAATTTGGATTGTCTTGCCCTCCTGAATAAACTGGCTGAGCTGGCTTTTCCATGCTACTCTGTCCCCATTACTTTCTGGCAGCACAAAGGAGAACTAGCTGGAAGAGCCCGGACTAGATTCCTTTTGCAAAGGGAAATCCATTCATGGTATAAAGCCAGAGTGATTAGGATGTCAGGGCAGCCTTTGAGGTAGATTTAACCTTTTTGAGGAACCAAAGTAGTCACCAGGACCATGAACTTCCCTTCAGGTTAGTGAAGATCGAGGCCCAGGAAACCAACAATACATATAGCTGTATTAGTGGGCCTTGAATTTCAAGTAACTCATTTGCATAAGCTATTTTAGTGCAGCCTTGAAAAGAAAATGTGAAAGGGCTAGGTCTTCAAAGGGGAAAAAGACACGGCAGTGCTGGCTGGTGTTGCAGCACCTAACTTTTGGGTGCCTGAGCTCTTAGTGTCTGAGTAATGCACTTCAGCTCCCCTTACAGTGCCTGGGGAGAGTTGGGCACTTCCAAACAAAGTCCTCAAAAGGCAGCACATAAAGATAAGGGAACCTCGTAGGCCAGCCAATATCAAATAGTTGAAATGGAGAGAGAACTTAGTACCTTAAGAGACATTGGCATCCAACAATGTGCTGCAGGAAAACACTGCTCTGCACTTTAGGATTCACAGGTCTAATCCCACATAGGCACCTAAATCCTGTCTTTGACACCCTGCTAGTAGCGTTGCCTTGCAGGGACAGATCCAAAGGGGAGCAGGGGGTATGGTTGCACCCCAGCTTTGGCAGTGCTGCACATGCACCATAAGCTCTCTCAGTTCACCAACTCATCACCCTGACTTTTTGCTGGAGCTCCTGTTTTGGGTCAGCTCCAAGACCCTGGGGGGTGAATACTGCTGCTGGTTACACCCCCGCACTTTTTCCCAGCCACCAAATTCAATTGTGGGCAAGATGTCTGTGGTTAGCAGCATTTGCATTCACCATCGGGATCCTAGAGCCACACCACAGCAGCGGCTCCAACCAGAAGTTATGCTGATGAGCTGGTGAGCTCAAAAAGCTCACTGAGCATGGACAGCATAGCAAAAGGGGATGGGGGTTGACCACACATTTTGCATCCCCTAGATCTTCCCATGTCACCTTTACCCAATAGAGCTAGGGTAAAAGCACTCACCCAGGCTGTGGGAGACATGGGTCCATGTCCTCTCTCCTTCCTGAAGGAATTTGAACAAACAGTTCTCAGAAGGGGGTTGTATTATAAATTAATCTGGGATGGTAGTGGGAGGGGTATATTCTTTATCTCTTCCTGACACTGTTCTACCGTGTATGAAGCAACTGGTCTGAAGAACAAGAGAATAAGTCTGACTATTGTGTATTCATTATAATACTTACCTTGGAGGAGAGAATCCTGGGGTTCAGGCCCTGCTGCAAGAAATACTTAATATTACATAGTGAGATATCCATTGGGTGGGGGCTAGAGCCCAGGACTTTTCCCTACCAGAAAATCTCATTATTCTCTCTCTCTCTCTTTCTTGGCTTTGGTGACTGTCTAATAATTATATTCAGAATGGAACCCTTCAAGTAAAGAGAGAGGACTCTTCCAACCCATAATACTCAAAATTCAATGCATTGATCTTATGAAGGATGTGAGTTCACATTCATTCATGCATAAGAATGGCTTGAAATGGTATTTCCCACATCTAAGGAGTTGTGTGACCATAAGGCTGTTTGATAAAAGGTGTAGGGGGCACCATCACCTCTGGTAGTGTTGTACGTAGATGTTTCTGGGCTTCAGCTCTCTCCAGGATTAACTGGCAATTGAGTGGCGATTTTTGAGTTTAAAATGGTAGTTACACATGAAAATAATGCCTCCAACATCCTATTGTATGATTGTGCATTTGCCCGAAAGCGACTAGCCCTTTCTGTAAATAGCCACATTTAGGAATGCCACCATCAGAAAGGATGAAGGCACAGGGGAGGAAATGTGTGCAGATCTAATATAAGCTAATTCATTGCCTTTAATTTATGTACTTGAGAGAACACCATGCAATGCAACCACATGGAGTCTCCTTTTATTTTGTAAAAGGAAAATGTACAATCCTAAGACATGGGGAAAAAACAGGGAAGATGTAAGTTGTAAATAGCCCAGATAGAGGTATCTTACCATAAAAACACCTACAACCATGTTTTAAAGCAACAACAGCCACAACCTTATCTGAGATTGGAGTGGATAGTTTCTTCTGCTACAGCCATGTACAATACTGTTTCTTCATCTTTTACTATCATATCGTGCCTCTTTGTGACAATCTGGAGTTGGTTATTAGATTGTATTTATTATCATTCAGTGATGCTCCTGGATTAAGCAGGATATGAAAGGATACACATGTCAATGCAGTGAGATAAAAACAGCCTTTGGTTTGCAATTTTTTTAATACTGCAATATTGTAAGTGAATTCAGTTACAATAATTTTTGCATTCCTACCTAATAATGGCATTGCCATTTAATAAGTTTACTTTCCTGTTAAAGATGCTTGAAAAAGAGAAGGGTTCCAAGTTCTACCTGATCACAACTTGCAAGCTTGTTAGAAAGGTATTCAAACCAATCAAAGGGGACAGAATAGAACAGCACAAGTTGTGTGATTATACTTCTGGTTAGAGGCACTGGTCTGACAATGTCAGAGAATGAGAAACCTGATTGGCACAGCCTTTCATAATCTTTTACATCTGTGTAGAGTAAATATAATAAGAATAGTAACAGTTGAGAATAGTAACATTTTACACCCAGCTTCTGGATCTGGTGCACACAGTGGACACATCTACACATGCTGCTATGGCGCCATTAGTTTAGTACTTTTGGAAGTACTAAGAGACAGCACGGTAACACCCTGTACTGCGCTGTGCATGCTGTGCAGTTATTTTTAGGCACTGTGTTGCTGTAGCAACATACTATAATGGGAGAGTGCATCGCTGCGGCGATGTAGCTATGGCATCATGATTATTGCCTGCAGATGCTATGTTGCCATAGCATGTTGCTACAGTGGCACTGGAGAACCAGACTAGTCAGATACAGAGGCTGCATCCTCATATGTGGGAACATGCATTCCCTAGGGACAACTAGCACATTTGTGTTGCTGCTAGTTGTCCCCAGGGAATGCCCATGTATGTGCTCTAGCACAGCAAGTTGCCCTAGGGTGGGGGAGGGGAGGCTGTGCCCAGCAGCCTTACCTGGGGTCCCACGGGCCTCCCAGAACACCAGCAGTGGCAATGAGCATGCGGAGCCTGGCCAGTAGCCGGAGCATGGCTCTGACTGTCCAGGTTCTGTTTTGAAGGCCCAAACTACTGCCACATGTGCCACCCCACTTTTTTTCTGGCATGGGTATTTTGACACCAGGATCTCCTGGTGTAAAAACAAAATCCACCATGCTGCATGTTAGCAGCACAGTGAATGCCTGCATGTGCAATTTGCAGTGCCAGAGATGGGTCTATGGCACCAGAAACTGCAAGTATGTGCTCATGGGGCCACACCCAGAGAGAGAACCAAACCATTTCTTAGTGAACATCATTCAATGAAAAACTCATGTAATCTTTCACATAAACAGACCAAGGTTTGTTATAAAAGTGTGTAAACCTGACTTGCAACTCTGGGCTTCATTTGCATGTATTAGGCATATCTGTTATTTGCATGGTTCTTATGCAACAGTTTAAGAAAACTGTGTAAAAATATCCATAACAGCAGGGGTTTGAGGCTGGCAAAACACTATTTGGCATGTGTACAGAGATGGATAATTGAATTATCCTTATTGTACCCAGGGTCAGGATTCAGTGTAGCTGCTTCTTCAGTCTGCAATAATATAGTGAAGAAACCAGGGGTAGTATCAGATGAGAAGTATTTCCCTGTGATCTTAAGGATCAGTCTGGGACCTTGTACACCACTGATTTCTTCTTGGGGAAGTAGAAAGGAAAGAGATTCCATGTACCTGTGCTGGGGTCAGCTGAGGCTGTTTGCTGCTGATTCTCCTGTAAAAACTCTTAACTTATAAAAGCCATTTTGTCCACAGTGCAGTAGCAGGATTGATCTGTTTTGTGATCTGGATTCCTTCAAGCTAGCACTACAAATGGTGAGTGGGGTATAATGAAGGAAGGAGGGCTGGGGCAAGACACCTCATCATCACTCACTTATAACTTGATTAGAAGGAACCCCTAGAAATGTAATTCAGTTCTTCTCATTGCCAACAGTTACTTTGATTGCTTGCCTTCATGGTGCCTAGTCCAGGGGCATTCCAGAACTTCACTCCTCTTACGGCATGAAACATCCTTCTAATTTACAGCCACAGCTTCTTGTGGCTGCTTTACACCCATTTGTTCTTATGCCAACAATGTCTTTATCTTAAACATACCTTTTTTCTTCCTAATACCCCCCTGATGTATTTATAGAGAGCAATTGTTCCCATTCTCAATCTTCATTTTGCTAGGCTAAACAAACTCATCATTTTGTGGTGTGCTTCCACCATGTCCATGCTGAGGCTGAGAGCACTATGGAGGAGCATG
The DNA here is from genome assembly GCF_052110815.1 of Crocodylus siamensis. Classification (NCBI taxonomy): domain Eukaryota; kingdom Metazoa; phylum Chordata; order Crocodylia; family Crocodylidae; genus Crocodylus; species Crocodylus siamensis. Next base: position 127,123,370 of record NC_143397.1, on the reverse strand, counting down.
CCCTGCTTACTCACTCCTGTTGTGGAAATGAAGCAGTTGAGTTGCTTTAGGGGGGGCCCTGAGCATATGCCAAGACACACCAGAGAAAAGAGGGCTTGAGATGGGCAAGCTGTGTGCTTGCTCATCAGTGTTGTACAATGGCTACATTTCCTCATTCCCAGCTCTTGACATGCCTGGAGCAGCAATGAGTGGACGAGGCCTATTTCTTGATGATGTTCCTATGCTCAGCGTGGAAGCAATGTACATAAGCCTTTAGTCTCAGCTCAGAATGCAGGTTCTCCATTCCCCTAATTGGTCTAGAAACCCTTTTCCATGACTATTCTTCTTTGAACGAACCATTCTTGAATACTGGTAACAAGACCTGTGTATGGTACTCCAGACAAGGTTTTACCAGTGCCCTGTACAATTATATTAACAATTCCCTGCTTCTGATGGAAATATCTTACCCAAAACCTTGAATGGTGGCAGTTTGGTCTCAAATTTCCAAGTGCAATTCAAGTAGAAAGCCTATAATACATGCTAAAAAGTGCATTCTGTTTTAATTCTTTAAATAAATCAAAGATGCCACAAGTTAACACAAATATTTTTTTTAAAGTGGCAAAACTGATACATTCACCGTTTTTTCCTAAAAAGGGTAATTAATTTAAAACAGAGCATGCAGCAGCTGTTTGTTTTAAATTCTCTTCTGGACTAAAAAGCACTGTGTAGTATCACATGTAGCTTTTACAGGTCCTATCAGCCCCTTCCAGAAGTTCTCTGATTTTCCTCTCAAAGCCCTCATTTCTGTGTCAGAGTTCAAAGCACAGCACTATTGTCTCTTCTTCCAGCTCTTATACAAAAGGGAAGTACCAGCTGCAGATTTGCCGTGGCACGTGCAGACACCTATCAGACAGCTCTCTGCAATGAATGCTTTGCATGCTATGTATAGAATAGAGGAAGGAGCAGAAATATGGCAGGCCAGTAGGATAGAAGCCAGTTTTTACACTTTAGCATCATGACCCAGTACGGAAAAAATTGCTTAATGTTGCTGATTGTCATGCAAGAATGCTTCAGCTGTGCAGGTCCCTGTTCTGAAATAAAAGAGAACACAGCAGGGGAGCATATTAGATTAACCTAATGGATAGCTAGCTAAAAGAAATTGGCAGCCAGATGAATCTGATAAACAATGACTGCCTGTTACATAACAGTTCTCAAAGAGCTGGTTCATGGCTATAAATGGAATAATGGAGAATTACCAGTTATTTACATTAATCATTTAAGAAATAATGCAGCATTCACCAAGGTATAAAAAAAATAAAAAAATAAATAGCAAATATGCAGGGCATAAGATCGAGAGACAAAGGCTCTCAGGACACAGATGAATGGATATGGAAACATGAACATGCTTGTCATTATTTCCAACAAGATTTTTGAAAACAAACAAACAAACAAACAAAAAAACTTGCAAGCTTTTGGGTACAAATACCCTTTAAGGCATTCGAGAAAAGATTGTAAAACTTCTGGGTAGAAAGTTCGTATTTCATAGGATTTCACAGAGGAGTCAAGAGATTTTTTTGGCAAAAATCTTGTTGGTCTAATAAAAGATATCATCTCTACTACGAGTCCTGATTGCCTTTTCCTCTAGACCAATACAGCTCCAACCTGGATACCTGGTCGTTATTTTGTTTTGTTTTGTTTTAAGGAGACAACAAAGCCATTCTACTACAGTTCACTGAGTCTTTGGAAGTAGGAGACCCAGTTTATGGAGTAATTTCTGTTCCTAATATTTGAATGGGGAAAGTTGGAACCCCAGAAGTGAGCAGAGTCTGGTCTCATTCATGCCTCAGAGCAAAGAGACTAAAGGCTAAGTCTAGCAGGACTTTAGCTCCTGGGTTTTGCCTAATTCCCATATTCGGTACCCAAGTCCTCAATTTAGATCTTCAAAACTTTGGCTTTTCTGTCACCCTATCCAGAAGCACCCTCTTAGCACCTCAGTTTTTGACACTAAAGTTCTTGACACTGACATTCTCCTTGAAATGCAAGCCGACTTAATAAAAGCTTATTTTCCATGATATCCAAGTGATTTAAGCAATAATGTATCAATTATATGTCTGGCTCACTATATAATTTCCTAATGCCCTTCAGTACAGATCAGCTAAACGCCATGTTTTATATTATATATCCAACTTCCTTATCTGCTCTAATCAAGAACTACTTCTTCAAAGTTTTCCCTGCTTCCAAACTGTCCACATTTTTATTTATGCAAGATATTTTCAACCAGATCGGTGGCTTAGTAATTAAATTCCATTTCTTTCATGAAGCTTATAACCACATAGAATTAAGGGCACACACAATCTGTCTGTCTTCATTCTGACAAGTCTGTTCTCTCTCTTATGGCATTGTTTATGAACATTTGAACAATTTGAACAGCTTTCTATAGTGCTGCTCAAAGTTTAGGTTAGGAGATGGGACTGGTTAGGCTACAGCTGGAAGAAATTTGATGTTAGCTTTGCCTTTCCCACCTGTACCAAAGAGCCAGCAAGAAGCCATTTGTACCCTTCAAACAGAGAAGACCAAGAGAGAGAGATTTTTAACTGTGTTTGGAGTTAAATACAAAAAGGGTCTTAAGGGTATTGTTGTAGTTCCCACTTTCTAAGTGAATCCACAGCTCTGAGTTAGGCCTCCAAGAGTAACTCTGAAAAGGGACTGCCACTTTAAGAGTGGTAGCCAGCCAGGAAAGAACTGTACAAGTGACCATTCTTTGTATGTACATGTCCGGGGAAATTCTGTTTCTGGATGTGTGGATGAGTAGGCATGACTACATAATCACGCAGACTGAGCATACTCAGTAGTGACCATAAGCATGCCCTTGGTGGATGCGTAGCAGCTTTAGACATTTGAAAATGGAGTCTTTCAGAGCCTACAATGACTGGGCTTTGACTCGAGAACAAAAAAAAGGAGTCACTGGGCACATCTACATGAGATGCTATGTCACAGTATCGATGAGCTATAGTGACGTAGCTCATCACTGTGGCAATGTAGCATCGGCAGGCAAGAACTGTGACACTGATGCTATTCCGCAGTAGGCTCGAAAATGACCCAGGTGCCACTGGGACTGTGCAATAACAGTGATTACTGCACACTCATTTAGTACTTGCTAAAGAAAGTACTAAATGACTATGTACTAAGAACTGCACAGTCTGGGGCATGTATACACACGCCCTATGTGTCCTTCTTTTCCCTCCATCTCTCTATGGCTGTAGTATTCAACATGGGAAGCTGAAAGTCCCGGGTTCTGGGCTCACTCACCTAGAAGGAGGTTGCTGAAGACATTTTCCTCAGTATTCATCAGCTGCCCAGAAGGCAATAATTGTTAGGAATTACAAAAAAAAGATAAAAGTAAACGAAATGGAAAGTAGCATTATGTCTCTTTATAAATCTATGGTACATCCATACCTTGACTACTATTTGCAGGACTTGGGCCTCCTAGCTCAAAAAGGATATAGAAGAACTAGAAAAGGTACCAAAAGGGAGCAACCAGGACTATCAAAGATATGCAGAGCATTCCATATTAAAAGGAATGAACGGAGTAGGACTGACTTTGTAGCTTAGAAAAAAAAGATGATTGGAGGGGGACATGATAGTTGTTTACAAAGTGGTGAAGAGAAAGTATACAGAGATATACTATCACAATAATAGAACTGCAGAATATAAAGCCAAATTTTTAGCATTTAAAACTAACAAAAAGAAAGGTGTTTTTTGGGTTTTTTGTTTTTTTAAACACAGCATGTCATTAACGGCGCAACCAACACGGGTTCATCAGTGGCAGGTCCTGTCAGACTAACCTGGTAGCCTTTTATGATCAGATCACCAGATCATTAGATGCAGGGGTAGCAGTGGATATAATCTTCCTGGACTTCCGGAAGGCTTTCGACACTGTCTCTCACCCCGTTCTCATTAAGAAACTGGGGGGCTGTGGTGTAGACACCCACACAGTTAAATGGGTGGCCAACTGGCTGGAGGGCCACACCCAGAGGGTGGTAGTGGATGGGTCTCTCTCAACCTGGAAGGACGTGGGCAGTGGGGTCCCCCAGGGCTCGGTCCTCGGGCCCACACTGTTCAACATCTTCATCAGCGATTTGGACGAGGGGGTAAAAAGCACCCTGTTCAAATTTGCTGATGACACTAAGATGTGGGGGGACGTGGGCACACTGGAAGGATGCAACAGGCTACAATCAGACCTTGACAGGTTACAAGGGTGGGCAGATGAGAATAGGACGGGTTTCAACACAGACAAGTGCAAGGTGATGCACCTCGGGAGGAACAACCGGCACCATACCTACAGGTTGGGGAACTCCCCTCTTGTCAGCACGGAGGTGGAAAGGGATCTGGGGGTCATCATTGACTCCAAGATGAACATGGGCCGGCAGTGTGGAGAGGCAGTCAGGAAGACCAACTGCACTTTGTCATGCATCCACAGATGCATCTCGAGCAGGTCCAAAGAGGTGATCCTCCCCCTCTTCGCGGCACTGGTCAGGCCGCAGCCGGAGTACTGCGTCCAGTTCTGGGCACCGCACTTCAAGAGGGATGTCGACAGCATGGAGAGGGTCCAGAGGAGGCCACTCGTATGATCAGGGGACAGCAGGGCAGGCCCTATGAGGACAGGCTGCGGGACCTGAACCTGTTCAGCCTCCACAAGAGAAGGCTGAGGGGGGGGGATCTTGTGGCCTGTTATAAACTAGTCAGGGGGGAATCAGCAGGCATTGGGGGAGTCACTGTTCCCCCGAGCACCGCCAGGAGTGACCAGGAATAACAGTCACAAGCTGGCAGAGGGCAGGTTTAGGTTAGACATCAGGAGGCGCTACTTCACGTCAGGGCGGCTAGGGTCTGGAACCAACTTCCAAGAGAAGTGGTGCAGGCTTCTACCCTGGGGGTGTTTAAGAGGAGGTTAGATGAACATCTTGCTGGGGTCGTTTGACTGCAGTACTCTTTCCTGCCATGGCAGGGGGTCGGACTAGATGATCTGCTCAGGTCCCTTCTGACCCTAGAAGCTACGAAACTTGTGGGATTCATTACCACAAGATATTGTAGAGGCTGATAGTGTAGCGCAGTTCAAAAGGAGATTGAACACACTCATTAAGGAGTAGTATGTCAGTAAGCGTTAATGTGGTGTGGTAGGGATGTAGCTCATGAATCAAAATTACTAAACTTCTGGATGCTGGAAGCTACAGTGGGAGGGAAGCAGAGAGTGGAAAATCTCGGACATTCCCTGTATAGCTTTCCCCTCGATATCCACTCTCTGCCACTGTGTGAGATAGGATCCTGGACCAGTTTGACTCAGTAAATGGCAGTTTTTATGTTTGCACTTTTCAGTCCAGTGAGTTATTCCAGGCAGTATGAAACATCCTGGAGAAGTTGGAGCCTTTCCATTTTGGAGTGACAACCAGGATCCCTCTCCTGGGGTGAGGTACCAAAGCCAGCCAGTTCTCACAAAACAGTGTGTGGAGGAGGTGGTTGGTGCTGTCTGCTTCCATGGCTTAGAGAACTTTAGAATATTTAAATACTCCTTGGCCATGTCTACATGAGGCACTGACTGTGTAGTCATTACTGTGCAGTCATTTAGAACTTAATTTATACAAGTACTAAATGACTGCTCAGTAACTGGAGTTACTGCACAGTAGTGTCACATCATGCTTCCTGCCATTCAGCGCTACTACTCAGTAGTCATAGGCTACTGTGCAGTCAGTGTCTTGTGTAGATGCAGCCTTTGGGACAGAAAATGAGAATGACTAGATAACTAAATGGGTTTATTACTGACCTGAAGAGGGGGGAATATGGGTTCTTGTATAGCTGAATATTTAAATGTTTTACACAAAGTAGAACAGATTCATGAGGAAAGCTCACAAGAAACCAAGAAAAGTCAATAGTACTAAGTGCTCAATGGTTATGTACTAAGCCATGATGGGATTCTCAAACTAAGCTATTTGGGTGCAGGGCTTGATCCTCATGAAACATGCGTATCATATACAACTTTTGCAAAATGGAGCCAGGAAGAGAAGGTATGGCATTTCCCTTATTCCTAAAAGCCCAGTGATATAGGAGACATGGTTTCAAACCCTTTTTCCTGATTTGAATGGAAGATCTGACCCCCAACTTCCCAGTAGAGTTGACTAACAAATGAGCTATTGTATAAAACATTTAGACATCCATTTAGACCAGAAAAAGGGGGAGAATGACTCCATAACCAGTCAGTTCATGGAATCACCTGGGTGCCCAGCTTCTTGTCCCTGCTAGTCCAATTTTAAGGGTTTTCTATAAAAGTGGAAGAGCATTGGCAGGAGATCCTTAGCACCAAATACTTTCAATTCTAGTGGCAAAAGCCACCTCCTAGGAGATGGGAACCTTGGTTCAAATCCCTGAACCAAGTCAACCAGAATAAGGACTTGGGGTCTCATTTTCCCCACATCCCAGACAAGTGTGCTACCCACTGGGTTATTTGGAAATAAGGTAGTTATACTGGCAGTTCTTAATTGTTGGCACGTCTTACTTGTGAAAGAAAGGGCTTACTTGTCCAAGGCTTATAGCCTCCAAGGTTAGGAGACTTAAGGTGTACACTCTTCCTGTCACTCCTGCTGACTATCATAGATGCTCAGTGCTACGTTCTGCGATTCCCAGCCTGAGGAACCCAAGAGTGCATCTACATGTGATGCTTTAATGTGCATTAGCCTAAGTTAATGTGCATTCAGGGCATGCATCTACACATGCAGACCCTTAATGCACCTTAAAAAAAAAAAAAAAAAATGATGAATTTAGGCTATTTGCACCTAAATTTGATACCTGTATTTACATTTGTTAAAGCACATTAACAAACATGTAGCTGTATTAAAGTGCATTAACACTGTGTGTGTCAACTGACTTGGGACTAACTTTAATCCCAAATCAGTCCACACACGGTATTAATGCATTTTAATGCCTGCATGTGTAGATACCTTCCTAAATCCACTTAATGTGCATTAAGCTAATGCATATTAAATTTCGGTGCACTTAAATACATCCTATTTGTCCCTAAGGGTTGAACAGGGATCCTGCAAACCCAAGATGGAGAACAAAATAAAACTTACACTTGACATACATATAAGCATATTAAAATAAGGAACTGAAGTTAAGGTCCTCAGATAACTCCAACACATGGCAACCTGCACTGGGCTCCAGAACCCATCAGACCAGTGTTAGGGCTCCAGGACTGAAAGCTGCAGGGCTCATCATGGTATGCCGAAACCCTTTGGGTTTCGATATACCACGCCCAGCCCCAGATTTTAGGCCTGTGCTCCAGTCAGAGTACTTGGAGTGCTTCTGAGGAAGGGGAACGTGGTGCAGCCAAAATGGTTTTTTTTCTTTTACAATTTTGGGGCAGCCAAGACTGTTGAGGCCCGAGCAGTAAGGAAGCCAGCAGCCCTGGGGACTTGTTTTTTATCTCTGGAGCTGAGTAGTAGGTATACCCCATGTGACAGAGCAGAAGGAAGAAGTTTGGGGCTGTCTGTGGCCTCTTCTTGTTGGGTACAGGGCCCTCCCTCAGGGCACTGAATTGTTTTGTTTTTTTTTTAATTTTTTAGCATGGGGTGGTGCTGGTCAGGACTGAGAGGACCCAGGTGCTGGTCTTGTTGTGTGGGTCATGGGTTTACATGGTGAGCTCTTTGTGAGAAGGCTGTGAGTTCAAGTCTAGGTGTGGACCTAAAACACTCACCTGTTACAGTATACAGGCTAGGTACACCATCATTCAATGTCTTTTTGTGCAGACTTTAGGCTCTCATTCAGACACTTCCTCCCACTAAGTTGTTAACTCTTTGAATTTGTAATTACTACATTTAACCACGCAAACAAGACACTCTAGCTTCTAAACACCCAATTTAGATGCACAAAAGCAACACACAGTCTTTAGCACAACTAGTTTTAGATGCAGGAACTTAGGAAAGCTGGACTCCTTTTAAACTTAGACATCTTAAAATTTGTAGTAACTTCAGTGTTCTGTTTAAGGTCCTCCTTAAAAACTTGGTGCAAAATGTCTTTACTTTACTTAGCACTGCTGCAAGATTACACGGACCCTTCACTACTGGTCCCTGTGTTTTCCAGTGGAAGTGGTCAGAATTTGTGGCAGCTACATCAACAACTGTCTTAACTGCATCCTAAAAGCTAGCAGCTCTTTGACCCTAATCTTTCTTCTCTTTCAACGTTAACTTGGCAGTGGACCAATTTCACATGAGAGACATTTAATTGCTTGTTTGCTGCCAAAAATTGTGAGTATTCCATTTAGAAAACCATAGTAAATGTAAATTAGACTGAAGCAAGGGACTGGCAGATGACCTTTTGTTTGCAACTTGCTGTTCTCTTTTTCTGCTTTTAACTATAGGAGCTGCAACAGCTCCTGAGTTTATCATCACTGATTATCTCTTATTAGACCAACTACGATAGCTGGAAAAAATCTTTTTTGCAAGCTTTCGAGTACAAGTTTTTCTTTGCAATCTTCCAGGCTGATGAAGGGTGTTTGTACCTGAAAGCTTGCAAAGAACTTTTCCAACTATTTTAGTTGGTCTAATAAAAAGTTATCAGATTTATCCAAAGAATCTTGTCTGCCTATGTCCTTAGACCAACACAGCTACAACCTGTACTCCTCATCACTGATTATTTATTCTGAGAAGTCAAAGGTTGCATGAATTTGACTATCTTGGTGCTATTCTACTATAAGGGAAATACATTATAAGGGTGGGAAAGCCATCCCAAGATGAGAGATCATTTGCCCTTGAATGAGATTAGGTGTTCCGATAATTCTTGGATGATGTTAGGCATATACTCTAATTCAGCCCTAGCAGTACCTACATTTCAGCATTAAGACACCTAGGTGCCTTGACTTAGGTGCCTAGACCAATCCAATTTGGCTGGGTCTAGGTATGGAGGTGCTGTACAAAGCATGGGGGAGAGATAGATGCCCCCCTAATGGAGACTTCCAAAGCTTAGAGGCACCTACTCCATCTATTCAGATCTACTCAAATCCTAGGATCTTTTCCTACCAATAGGTGCCTTGTTCTTTGAAAGAAAGGTACAGGGATCTTCATTTTCCTTTTAAAATACAGCCAATGCTGATGTTACTTCTGCCTACTAAAAACCTCACCTAGCATGAGATAGACCTGTATTCTATACCATTGTTGGTCTGAAGGTTTTCAGATCTATATCTCCTTGGGAAGTGCCCTAACTAGCTTTGGCAACAGGGAGGCAGTTCTGAACCCTTCTGTTAATGCCTGGAGACTGCTTAGAAAAAAATACAACTTAGGGCTAGGAGTGACCATAGGAAGGAAACTGACTCTGCAGCCCAGTGATGAGTGTAGTCTGTCCAAGGAGGGGAAAGTCCTAGATTCTAGTCCTTGCTCCTAATTCTGCCAGTGTATTTTATTCAGTGACTGTTCAATGTGCAATGCTAAACAATTCTGGAAGCAATAACTGAATCCTTCTGGGTGAAATCTCAATATGCACTGAACTGCAACTGTAGCTGCCTCAGGAATGGGGAAGTGCCTTATTAATTTTCTATACTTACAGGATTAGATTGGCACTAAATCAGGGTGTAGGGGCAGGGAATCACATTTCAATTAAGGAAGTAGGTGCCTAAAGTCCACCTATATCCTTTTCTGGGTCTGGCACATTAATCATGCATCTCAAGTGAAAAAGATTCAAGACAGAATAATTGATATCAATGACATCTCACAGTGATAGCAAGAGATATCTTCTGTTGATCTGTCTTTGGTGGCATGAACAAGCCAGACATTCTTTTCAAAGCATCCCAACTGCATATTTTCATTCTTTTTAAGAAAAGAAAAATGAATGAATCAGTTCAGAATAGTAGGTATACCCCATGTGACAAAGAGGTCACTGTAATATGTATATAATGCTGAAGAGAAACATAATCATTGTAAAAGAAGTCACATACTTGCCACTACACATCAATAAATATATTAATGCGGATTTTTCTCTCTTTTCCTTAGGCTTACTGTACAGTGGAGCTAGGATGATCTATAAACAATGAGTCCATTTTTATAATCACAGGCACACAGACATGTTCTGAAAGCAGTCTGAAAATACTAAGACACTCAGTTCAATGGATTACAAGTAAAGAGGAACAAATTATAAAGTGAAAGCATCAGTACTTATAAAATAATAAAACGTCATGTATTATGTCTTTCTAGGAGAGCTGTTCCTGTCCAAAAACTCCAAATTCCACAAAATAGAAGTGAATAAAGAAAATTGCCTGTTGTAATATATGTTAACTACCCCTACCCCCAGAACACTGTATAAACTAGCTTTGTTGAAACAGAGCAGATCCCTTTGACAGCCCTCACAAAAAAAAATTGTTTTTAACCAACTATCAAATGCTGCTGTAAGTTAGAAAGCTTCTTTTATTCCCGAGTCATAGACTTACAATTAGGACATTCACCAAATCAATTTGTGCACAGGTGCTTCTAATGCAGTCAAGGCCTAATTTGTCTGTCATTTATTCCACTGAAAAATGTGGCTCTTTCAGAAGTTCTGATAAAGACAACTGAGCCACTGTGGAGTGTTGAAGCATGTCTCTATAATCAACAGTGCCTGGTTTAGCAAGCTGGGCAATTTTGCAAATAACATTGTATGGAAAAAACCTTCAGGACAGACACTGATGTCTAAATTGCCTTGACTCTTTTAACCTGCCTAACTGATTGAGACAAAATTGTACAGCTCGCTCTGCCTAGAGAGGATGGTCTGACAATGAGATGAGTGTTTCAGTGAATACACATAGCTCTGCATTTCCTATTTATGAGCTCGCTTTGCTCAATGCTTTGAGCCATTACTGATTTTGAAAGAAAATAAATATATAAATGATCAGGCTTTGGCAGCATACTCTCACGTGAGCTTCTTCATGTGTGAAATAAACTGTGCTTTGGGAGCAGGCAGTATTATCAACATGAGCACTGAAGAGTCAAAGGTCATGCAAATAGTTTGCTCAGCAAGTTAAGTAACATGACTTTTGTTTTTTGGCAAAATGTTTGGCTTGCCAGGTCTCCTCGTTTGAAAGGAGTTGTTAAATTGAGCAATATGTTTACTATGGGAGGTAATTTTCTCTGGCAATAGATGTTGGTCAATGTAGAAGCGAGGGTGATAGGCAGTCACAAATCCAGGACATTGCATGGCAGCAGTGGAGAGTTTGCTGCACAGGCACCCAGCAGCCAAGGCCAGGGTTCTCTGTCCTGAATCCACAGTGAAGTGGGGTGCAAAAGTACCTCCTGAATCTGCCTCTGCTAATAGAGAAACTTATCAGTGGTGATCAAGAGAAGAATGAAGCCAAACTAATTTCTGAAACCAGGACTCCCTTAAGCCAGAAAGCACTGAGCTTCTGTGAGCCCACATGAAAGTTTCCCATGGGTTTAAGCTTGTGAATTCGACAGAAAGCAAAACTTGGCAGGTTTTGTACAGCTGTGTTTCATAGGGCTGTCAAGTAATTGTAATGAATTTGCTACTTTTAAAATATTCCAAAGAGGTTTGGGTTGGCAGTTTTCCCAAGAGGATCGGAGAAAAAGCAGAAAGGAATAATAAAAGCATTTATTTTTTAAAAGCCAAGCTTAATGTTTTCAGGTTTTTTTTCCCCAGCATCTTCCAGGATAAGGTTTTTTTGGCTCTGAGCATAAATACCATAGAAATCATTGTGCAGTATTGTCTATATGCTCTGAACTGGGAATGTTTTCATTTCATACATCATTTACATCTTTCTGCAGCAATTACATAAAGTCAATACATATCCTTAGGACTCAGAAAAGAAGAAAGTGTATGTAAATATATGGCATCATATTGCTACTGCTATGTCATAGTCAAGCCTTTAAAGGCATTCAAAGTCTTTACTTCAAACCATAATTCAATACAAATAAAATGTTACTCTTTAGGCTAAAATTTCTCATGCTTGATTTCAGCTTAGAGGGAAACAGTTATTTGGAAAGCTTAGTGAAAATCCAGTTAGTTATTTAGCCATAAAGATGGAAGGAAACAAATCTCATAGATTAAGATGTTTCTGATGTGTTCTTATGGGGGTCCTTATTATAGACTGCTGCATTAAACATATCTGAACTAAATGCACTTTGAGCTGAAGGTGAGCTAGTATCAATTAGATAGTGACATTTTATTTTAAGTGATTAGTTGTGGATGTTTGAGAGAGGAGCATTGTACATAAAGGTACACTACTGTCATTTACCTTAGAAATGCACATTATGGCATAATTGTTCTAAGGTATCTAAGTGGACTTAGTGAATTTATGGCAGGATGAGTGTGTGTGAAGTCTTTGTGACCTGTTCAATAGATTTGCTGTGTCATTATGTAAAATGAGGGGGTCCACCCACCCTTTTTTGGATGACAAACTGCTTGGCATGATGGGTGCAAGAGGCAGAGGAGGCAAGTCATGGACTAGGACCCTGAAAGGACCTGTGGGCACAGGAACTGTAATGGATATTGAATGGCTTCCTTGTCCCACATTTCCAAATGCAGGTATACTACCTGGACTGTGCCATCATGGTTCATTTCAGTCCAGCTCTTCTTTTTTCACTATATGGTCCATATTTGTACAGCTCTCCTGTTACCAAAGTGTGAGACTATATATGTGAAGTTAGTGTCTTCTCTGCATTTCTGTTGTTATAGTACTAGGTTTCATAGACCTCATAGACATTAGGGCTGGAAGGGACCTCAGAAGATCATCGAGTTCAGGCCCCCCGCCCAAAGGGCAGGAAGTCAACTGGGGTCATAGGATCCCAGCAAGATAAGCATCCAATTTACTCTTGAAGGTGTTTAATGTAGGTGCTTGAACAGCCTGCCATCAGAGGTGGTTCCAGACCTTGGGGGCTCAGACAGTAAAGAAATTCTTCCTTATGTCCAGCCTGAAATGGTCTCACAGTAGTTTATGACCATTCAACCTCGTCATCCCTTGGGGCGCTCTGGTGAACAAACGTTCCCCCAGATCCTGGTGGTCACCCCTGATAAACTTATAGGTGGTCATCAGATCACCCCTGAGCCTGCACTTTTCCAGGCTAAAATGCCCCATGGCTCTCAGCCTGTCATCGTAAGGTCTGCTTTCCTGACCTCTGATCATGCGTGTGGCTCTCCTCTGGACTCTCTCAAGCTTCTCCACATCCTTTTTGAATTGTGGAGCCCAAAACGGGACACAGTACTCCAGCTACAGCCTCACCAAGGCCAAGTACAGGAGGAGAAGGACATTCTGGAATTTGCTTGAGAAGCAAATATGGATGCAAGCCAGCATTTTGGTCGCTTTACTAGCTGCAGCATCGCATTGCAGGCTCATATTCATCTTGTGGTCAGTGATGACTCCCAAGTATCTTTCTTCTGTAGTGTTAGCCAGCGTAGCACTACCAAGCCTATAAGGATGCTGCAAAGATGTGGGCACTGGAGTTCATCATATAAAAGTCCAGGCTTAACATAGGCTCTCAGGGCCAGTCTGTCATTGGCCCACCCACCTGTTTCTGGGCCAGCTGCCCATCTCATCACTTGCCATGCCTTGACGATACATAATTATAGTGCTAATTAGGTGGGAAGCTGCCCATTCTTGCCCCAATGCCAGGGGGTGCCATCTGCAGTTCTGTTCCTCCCCTACACCACAGCCCATGCCCTACAGATGGCATACAGGTGACATAATTACTCCCAGCCTGAGACTGGAGCAAACTGAGTCCAAAGTTGGGCTCCACACACCCACACCACCTTCCATCTCACAGGAGGCCTCTTCCACTCCACCCCACTCTCATCAGAACCTCTGGCATACTGCCCATTACCAGGCCACACTCCACTGCCCTGCTCCTCCTTGAGCAACCCCTCTAGGCCATCAGGCTTTGCTACTCACATGCTGGCTTCACCACACAGTCCCTTTGGCTCCCATAAGGTCCTCTACTCCACATGGTCTGGTCTTGTGCTGAACCCTGGGCTAGTTCTACCCCACACCCCTCACTGGGCAACTCTATACACACACTGGGCTCCCAGCCCTTTGGTTTTTCCCTCACTGGGGCTATGAGGTTTCCCTCTCCAATGGGGCTCAGGTAGCTATAGCCATGCCTGGTCCCCTTGTACTCACAGTGATGTGGGAGCTAGGGGTTAAGGTACCCCAACCCACCTTTCACTGGGGTGGAGCTAACCTGGTATTTCATGGGGGGCTCCCATGCCACACGCTCCCAGCAAGGTGCAGTTTTAGGTCATGCCCAGGACCAGGAGCCTCCAAACCATCCCCTAAAGTGCCTGCCCTTACCTCTAGGATGTTACACTCACTCTTGCAGCCAGATAACATTTCTTCTTAGCCTGCTAGCAGTGAGCTACTCTGTTTATATAGGCAGCCAGTGATCTAAAATGGCCACTGCAATCAAGCACCTGCTGGCTGCTCGGCTCATCCCTTAAAGTGGAAGGCACCAATGGTGCCCTGCCACATCTAGATTGCACCAGAAAATAGACATTAACCAAGTCCTGTAAGAAGGTAGCAGTATGAAAAGTGTTGAGTAGAAAACACTTCAGCAGATTCATTACTTCAGAATAACCACTCCACATGCTTGTCTTAAAATGTAACGTAGGTACACTCCTGAGAGAATTAACTGTGTTAGTGCATGCCCCAAACCACACATGACATCCCTTTCAGGGTGTTGTGTGTGTAAAGTGAGTGCAGTGCACTTTACCAAGGTGTTTCTTAGTTTAGTTCTCTGACATGGCAGATATGCCATTAGAGATGCCATGATACTTCATGATAAAAGGAAGAATTGCTATGTTCTCATGAAGGAATGCCAGTTACCCTTTTTTTTAGCCCTATATTACCAGTATAGATATACACCTAAATTACAGTCATCTGATTATTTTGGCAAGAACAAAGGCTTTTAATGAAGCTTTTTCCATTTACATTTCATGCATTAAGTGAAATGACCAGTATTTGTCTTGTGTGCTCTCTCCCTTTTCTCCTGAGAAATGTCGTAAGACTCTTTTTAAAATATATTTTAACTGCTGTGTGTATTTGACTGTGAAGACCTGAGGGAAGACTTTATTCCATGTACTAGGCACAGAACTGGACTTAGGCACCCAAGCACAATTCCCTTCCACCCTGGTCAAGTGCCTGAAAAGCAGTTAATACAAAAGGTAGGTATATTGTCCTGCTTGCTGTTCTTTTGTGACTTGGTTTTAAGGGTCAGATGACAGTATGTAACAAAAATAGATGTGTGACTAGATTTTCAGGGACATGAGCAGGATAAAATAGAATCACATTAATGTTTACATGTGCTCCAGGGTGGTGGGGAGGGGAGTCTGTTTTAAGTAGTGTGGCTCTCGGGAGCCACTCTAATGAAAATGCCTGAAGGATCTCATGTATTCAGGTTTCGTGTTTTAAAGTGGCAGCAGGGGTCATTTAGAAGATTCCAGCAGACTCAATTAATCAATTGAGCAAACTCAATTAAATTGAGTCTGCTTTGATATGTTCTAATTAGGTATTTCAGTGTGGGCATGTGTATAAGTGCCCACACTTAGGTTCTTAAGTCCACTTACATGATTAAGAGGTGGAATTGAGTCTGGGCCCATGGTTTATAAAGTGTACTGCATACTTGGGATGAAGAAAGGTGATTGGGAGGTTGTTCCACAGTCTCTGACTGGCTCCCAAGAAAACTTTCTCCTGCACAGACAAGCTTTATAGCTTTGTGGTAGAAAACTCCACTATGCCTGAGGAACAGAGTTGTTGGTTACAGCATGCTTCTTGAGAGCCTCAGGCAATCACTTGGGTATTCTGAGCCAAGAGGATAAGTACCTAGGAGATAAGAACAAAGGTTATGAAACGAACTGTACATTTAGTGGGAGATGAGAGTAAAGAATGGATGAATGTTTTGATATACTTGTGGTACACTCTGTGGCAAAGGTGATATGCTGCAGCATTCTGTGCTAGCTGGCATTCCTTATAGTGGAAGAACTTCAAGCCAAGGTACACTGTATATTGTATTGCTTTATCTTAGATTGGAGGTGACAAGGACATATGTAACTGAAGCCAGGGCACCATCATCCATAATGGGATATGGATGCCTTGCCATCTGGAGATGGTAAGAAAGCATACCTTGTGGGACCTGCTATGTGGGAGTGTAGTGTCAGTGAAAAATCTAGACAAGGTTATTTGGTTAATGTGGGCACATCTATACATACACTTTAATGCACATTAGTCTATTTTAATGCATATTAAAGCATCACAAAAAGTGTGCTTTCACTAATGCACATTAAAATAAGCAAATGCACCTTTTTTGAGGACTTCACAATGGAGGTCTAAATTTAATGTGGATTACCAAAAGCGCATTAGTGAACATGTAGATACACTCTGTGCTATCTTTTATTAGATCACTTGAAGAGTTGGAAAAATTGTTCTTTGCAAGCTTTGGGGCACAGAAACCCTTATGCCTGAGGAATTGCACCTGTGCCCGAAAACTTGCAAAGAATAATTTTTGCAACTATTCAGTTGGTCTAATAGAATATATCACATTTACCCAAATAACCTTGTCTACCTATGTCCTTAGACTAGCCAAAACCAGTGAAAAATCCGTGTCTACACAAGCAGATGCTCACTGCACATTAATTGGCTCTAATTGTGAGTAAATGTGCTACCTGCAAATCAAGTAGCAAATTTACTTGAGATTTACACATGCGCTACTGTTGTAACTGGATGCCTGACTGGGAGCAAATATGCTCCTAGTCAGCTGGGCAGCAGGGAGCAGGAGATTGTTCCTTGCCCCTGGGAATTGCCTGCTCCCAGGGCAGGCTCCACCACCAGGACAGGGACAATGTCCCCTTGGCCTGGCAGCACAGGGCTCCCAGCCCCCCACTTCATGATTGTGGGGATGGGAGTTCCTTATCTCCTAACCCAAGTCCCATGGTTGCGTGACCCAAGTGGGGAGATTCCTTTCTTCCAGCACCAGCTCTGTGGTGGGGCTGATGCTGGGAGATTCAACAAAGTATGTCCCAGCACTGGTCCTGCAACTGTGGAGCTGATGCCAGGGGATAAAGATCTCCCAGCCCAGGTCCTGCAATTATGGAGTTGGGGCTGGGAACTCTCTACTGTCAGGTCAAGGGAACATTGTCCCCACCTGGGCTCCAGTGTTGGAGCCTGTCCTGGCAGCAGGCAGCTCCTAGGGCTAGGGAGCAATATCCCAGCCCTTGCCAGAAGACAGCTGTCTCCTGACCCCTGGGCTAGCACCCAGAGGGAGTCTAGAGTTCCCCCTGGCTGCTTCAGGAGCCTGTTGCAGGGCTGCAGGAAATGGAATAGTCTGCTGCTCAGAGCTGAAAAATCTGCTCTCACATCCCTGAGCATGTAGACATGAGAATAAACTGCTTCCAGATCATTTGCATGTGTAGACATGTGCACTATAACCTTCATCTTGTGTGGGTTCAGTTTCAACCATCTGCTATACAGCCAGGAGCTAATCTTAGCCAAGCACTAGCTCAGTATCATATGTGATGAAGGAAACAGAACTCCTTGTTATCCACATGTTGTTGGTACTGAGCTCATGACATCATAGTTGTTCTTCTAGTTGCTGCATGTTGATGTGACATAGGAATAGTCCTTGTGGGGCTCCACAAACAAGGGGGTTGCAGAGAGATATGCAGTTACCCCATAAACTATTTGGATGTCTCTCCCCAGGAAGGACTCAAACCATTTCACTGTATTCCCCTAAATGCCTGCAACCACCTTCAAAAGCATAAGGAGTGTCTCATTGGATTAGGAACAAGAGATTACAATATTCTTGGACCCCTTGTTAATTAGTTTTAACAACCACAAAAAGACTAAACTAAGGCATTGGGTAGAGCCCTATTTCATAGATTCATAGATGTTAGGGTCAGAAGGGACCTTAATAGATCATTGAGTCCGACCCCTTGCATAGGCAGGAAAGAGTGTTGGGATCAGATGACCCCAGCCAGATGCCTATCTAACCTCCTCTTGAAGACCCCCAGGGTAAGGGAGAGCACCACTTCCCTTGGGAGCCCATTCCAGACCTTGGCAACTGTAACTGTGAAGAAGTTCTTCCTAATATCCAGTCTAAACCTGCTCTCTGCTAGCTTATGGCCATTATTTCTTGTAACCCCCAGGGGCACCTTGGTGAGTAGAGCCTGACCAATTCCCTTCTACACCCCCATGATGAATTTATAGGTAGCCACAGGTCACCTCTCAACCTTTTCTTGCAGAGGCTGAAGAGATCCAGGTGCCCTAGTCTCTCCTCATAGGGCTTGGCCTGCAAGCCCTTCACCATACGAGTGACCCTTCTCTGGACCCTCTCCAGGTTATCCACATCCCTCTTTAAGTGTGGCACCCAAAACTGGATGCAGTATTCCAACTGTAGTCTGACCAGTGCCCAATAGAGGGGAAGTATCACCTCCTTGTTTCTGTTTGTCATGCATCTACTGATGCACAATAAAGTGCCATTAGCTTTGCTGATGACCTCGTCACACTGACAACTCATGTTCATCTTGGAATCCACTAGGACTCTGAGATCCCTTTCCACTTCCATGCTGCTGAGCAGGTCATTTCCTAGGCAGTAGGTGTGCTGGACATTTTTCCTCCCTAGGTGCAGCACTTTGCATGTCTCCTTGTTAAACTGCATTCTATTGTTTTCTGCCCATTTGTCCAACCTGTCCAGGTCTGCCTGTATTTGTTCCCTGCCCTCCGGTGTGTCCACTTCTCTCCACAGTTTTGTATCATCCACAAACTTGGACAGAGTACACTTCACTCCCTTGTCCAAGTCACTGTTGAAGACATTGAAGAGTATCGGACCAAGGCCTGAGCCGTGTGGGACCACACTGCCCATGTCCTTCCAGGTTAATACCGACCCATCCACCACCACTGTTTGACTTTTCCCTGTTGCATTCCTATGCAGTACTCTTATACCCATCCCAAGTGATATGATCAAAGTTCTCCTTTTTGTAGGATTCCTTTTTGAGTTTCATCTTGAAGAAATTGCTGTTTAGTAGGGCTGAGATTTGGCTTGATTCAATGGCCAAATCTCCAAATCTGAATTGAATTAGGAGACCCTTTAATCTCTCCAAATCAAATTGGAACCCTCTGAATTGATTTAGAGAGATTCAGAAACATTCAACAAAACAGCTTTAAATGCTTTTTCTACACACCTCAAGGTACTAGGTGGCTCATGAATGCTGTGATGGTGGGGGTGGATGGAGCCTCCCACAGGACCGTGGGGGTGTCTCCAGAGCACTCAGCAGCAGACCTGGAAGTGCTTCTGGTCTACTTCTGGGTCTGGGTCTGGGTCTGCTTAAGGGCCCCCCCTGCATTCCTCCAGCTCTGTGACTGGTGCCTTCCTGGGTCTGGGGGCACCCAGGGTCCTCCATGGCCTAATTGCCAAGCCTTGGGCCATGGGGAGGGCCCCTGTATGCTTGGCAGCAGACCTGGAAGTGGACCTTCCAGTCCACTTCCAGGTTCACCACTGAGCATGCGGGGGGAGGAGGGTACCCTGTGCTCCTGTGGAATGTTTTATCTGTCCCAGCATTGTAGTGTTCACAAGCCACACTGCTACCTTGAGGTATGTAGAAAAAAACATTTAAAGCTGTATCTATGGCCAAATCACTGATTCTCTGAATCAGCATTGAATCTTCAGATTCAGCTGAATCAAATCAGGGACAATGATCCAAATCAATGAATTGATCACTGTCCCAGGTTCAGGCTGAATCTGACTCAGATATAGCCCAATTTGTACACCCCTACTGTCTAGATAGGTTGACCTATTGTTGCATTTCCCATTCTTCCATTGAATTAAGGATAACTTGCTCCTGTACTCTTAAAAGGACCTTTTTAAAGTATAGCCATCTCTCCTGGACTCCTTGGCCTCTCATACTTGCTTTCCAGGGGATTTTCTTACTTATTTATTTGTTTGTTTGCGTAACCTGGGTGGTACTCCAAGATGTACCTCCTCTCCAGTTGAAGGGGTCAGAGCAGGTACACAAGAGCTGTGGGAGGTGTAGGGACTCTCCTTCCCCTATGGAGCAGAGCCAGATCACCAGTGGGGACTTAACCATATACCTTTTAATGAAAAAACAGTAGGGGGAACATAACATGTATAAACCAGGGGGTATAAGGGATACTACTGTGGTAGTAAATTTAGTCAGGCTTCTGGCCTACTTGACTAGAAAAACAGACAGAGACCAGAAGTGCTGATACTGCTCATTTCAGTTAAATGTTCTGAGATACAGAATCCTGCATGCCTTGCTTTGTCTTGATATATTACCCTGTGTTAAGTTTATTTTTCTCTCTGAGAAACCAGAAACTGATAACTATTTGTATAAGCACAATGTTTCACTCTTCTTTAAGTAAACTGCCTGTACGTCTGGGTGTGTGTTAGATCAGTGATTTACTGTCCAAGGTAATTGTTTTTCCTCCCTCTCCCTCTCTAGTATAAAATATGCTTGTAAACTTAGAAAGTCGGAGAAATGCTTTGAAACAGACAAGTGGATGATTCCCCTTGCTGTTATGGAATTCTCCCTGTGATCGCAGTATAGCCCTCAATAAAGAAAAGCTGGCTCTGTCAGTTCTAATTCAACCACAATGTGAAGTTTGATTTCTTCCACACTACCATGCCCCAAGGGGGCAGGATTCAATAAAGGTTAGGCACTTAAAATTGTAGACATATTCATTCAGTTGACAAAAGACAGGTTTAACAAAATCTAAGCCACAAACAGCAGAACAAACAATAGTGGTTGGCGAGATATAAAATGCACAAAATACAAAATGTCAAACAACAAGAAATATGAGGCCTAGGTACCTCGAGGGAGGAAAGGGAAACACAAGAACCACCTTCCACTGCAACAAGAATTTCTCCCTGCCACTTCACTCACCCCAATTCAACCCAGCTGGGACTTGAACTCAGATCTCCCCCATGGTAAGCAGAAACTCTACTACACAGACACCAATGCTAGCATCATGCCAAACTACTAGGGGTTTTGACCTTCCAGGAGCCCCTGCCTCATGTCAAGCTTCCTGGCCTCTTGCTGGAGGAGCTGGAAGCAGAGCTGGGAACCTCTCAAGTCACTGTTCAGCTTCTTGCTGGAGCTAGGGAGCCTCTCCTGCTAGCTGCAGCCTCTCATAGGGGATCCTGGAACCCAGTAGGGAGCCTCTCCTGCTGGCTGCACACCACACTGCTGAGGGTCCAACTGCTGCCTGCAGGTCCCACTCCTTCAGGTGTTTCTGGGGCAACTGCTCCCACCCTGCTGGCCCAGCTCTTTGCAACTCCTTCCTCATGATCCCTTACTAGTCTCCTCTGAGTCAGCTGTGCTACCCCTTTTATCCCCTTCCAGGTGACCCGAGGGGCCAATCAGGGGACATAGAGGGTGAGGGGAGGAAAGGGAATCTAAAGCCCTCCAATCATCTTTTACCCTTTCAAAACCCCTGGGCCAAATCACCACCAGCCACCCTGTCACATTTGTTTGCTTGTTTATTCATTCATTTACTGCTCATACTACTTCTAAAATATTTCTCTGTAAGTCTGTCAGCATGGGCCTTATTCTCACATTCATTGATGATAGATGGCACCCCCACAGTTGCACTATAAAGCTAAAGAGAGACCTAGAGAAAGTGAGAAGGGTCCTGAAGACCTATGAAATAATTTCCCATATAATAGCAGGAAGGTGCCAGTAAAAGCTAACTGAAGATTACTCTGGGTGTTGAGAGGCTAGAAAGAGAAAAAATGATTGTATACATGAATGTGTGTATTTATTTCAGGTACTCCCACTGTCTGTGCAGCCTACAAATGAAAAGTACAGTTGAGTTTAATATAAAGGCATATCTTTTAATGTTTTTTGAACTATTCTAAGTCTGCTGTGATTTTTTTTATGTAAGATTCCAACCTACAGGAAGGATATCTTTTGTTACTCAGTTTAACTGAACCTACTCACCAGGGTCAACTCTGGTTCCTTGCGATCATTCAGTATGAGGACTTTGGAGAGAGTAAATGAATGCTTTAGGAGACTGACTGATTTTTATCCTCTTGGGTGAGAATGGATCTTACATTTCTCCTCAGCTGCTTTTGCTGATGTGGAGTCCAACTCTTTTAAAATTATATTTCAGTATAGTCTAAAGAATAGGTACCTACCTCAGTGAGGTGGCTAGAGGGAGAGGAGGGAAAAAAGATGAGATATAGACTATAAATAGACTAACCGATAAATTAAAAATAATAGGATACAGTAACAGACCAAAGAAGGGAGATAAAAGAGAATCAGGTTATGGGGGAAAGAATGCACATAACTTCAGGATCAGTACATGTTACTTGCCTGTCAAATTCCTTCAGCTTATAGTATTTCCCTGGAGGAACTAATGAATAGATTAATTCTTGCACTTTTTAGGGCATTTTGTCAGTAGATCTCAATATGTTTTACAAAGTGGATAGATATAACGTGATAATAAGACACATAGGTTCTCTTTGTAGTTTGGGGGAGAATATTCAAGTTAAATGTCAGCTGAGGCGGGATACCCCACACTCCCAATTTGAGCACTGTTCAAATATTATTCAGTGTGACAATGCATTGTGGAAGGTACAACATTTTGAAGGCTTCTCTTCCAAAAGAAAAAGGATAAAAAAAAAGGCCACAAAGTTCAAACTGTAACATGATTAATGTTTCAAAAGTTAACTTGTTGCAATCAGCAAAGATAGCAGGCTTCTGCACAGCAGTGATACACAGTATTTGAGCAGGCGCAGGTGTTGATTAAAGAATGTCATTCCAAATCAGATGTCAACAGGGAGATGCTACATTTACAAACTCCTACAGCAGTTTTCTCATGAAAGCACTAGTACTGTTTTCATCCTACCATGCAGTAGTCCAGGTCATCTTAGAGCTTCCACAATAATAGTCATTTTAGATACAGCAATTCTGAGATGAAGCAGAATTAATAGAGAAGGAAAGAAATTGATGGTCACAGGCCTCAGCAATCAGAGGTGGACTGTTCATGAGTCATGGCAGGGCAGGAACTACAGTGAAGCTAACTTTCTATTGCTTTTGTTTGTTTCTGCACTGAAGCATTTCTGGATTGAACATTTATTTCCCCTTTAGCATTTCCTTCCACACATCTATTTATCCTTTCCCTTTTCTGAATCCTGTATAACTTTTGCAACCACCAGAGATCCATATTCCATCCTGCAACAGTCCAGCTTGTGGGTGCTCATGGTAGGTTGCCTAGGTGTGGTGGGCAGGGTTGGAAAACTGAAGTCAGGAACTGGAGGCAGGGTTGGAGAACTGGAACCAGCAGCCAAAGTCAGCAGGCAGATTCAAGAATCAGAGTCAGGTTAGTACTAAAAGCTCCAGATAGGTAGAATCACAACATAGCAATCCTTACCCACAGCTTGCTGCTATCTCCTCTGGGCTCATAAAGGCCTGTGTGGGTGGGGCCCACTTCCGGTAGCCCTGGGGAACAACCTGATTATTTCCAGCTGGGGCCTGGTGCAGAGTCCTGTATACCTGGACCTAGGCTCAGACACAGTCCCACAGCTGTATGTTCCACAGTGGGTGTGTCTACATGTGCATTTATGCCAGCTTAAACTTACTGCACAGTAAGTTACTGTGCAATAAATGGGAATAGGCTGACATCTGCATGTGCAGGCATTAAAGTGTGTTAACCTGCACTGTATGTGGGCTGACTTGGGTCTAACTTTAGTTCCAAGTCAGCCCACACACACAGTGCACAGTAAGGCATCTACATGTGCATTACTGTACAGTAGTAAATTGGGCATAAATTTGATACCTGCATAATGCAGGTATCAAATTTATGCTCAAGTCTGCATAAGTCACCATATTTACTGTGCAATATGGGCATGCACATGTAGATGTGTGCCCATACTGTATAGTAATTTCAGTTACTGCACAGTAAATGTGCTCATATAGATATGCCTAGGAAGTATAAACCAAATAGCCTTTATTCACTGTCAGCTGTCTGGTTAAATTAACAGACAGGGGGGATAAATGCCAGAGTACACAAATCCAAGATTGCCTTGAAAATATAGAACTTCACAAGCGGATCTACAGGGAATGCGGTGGTGTGGTTTCTCCCTCCTTTGATTCCTGTTCCACCCAAAGTTTAAAACAAAATTAGCAGCAGCAGCATTTCTGAGGCACAGCTGAAGGAGTCAATTGACTGAATGGCTCACAGTAATCTACCCAATTCCTTCTAATCTTTCTTCACTCCACAGGTGTTAACAACCCTCTCTCCTCTTAAGGGTCTTGATGTTTCAGTAATCAAGCTATCCTATGTTCTGCAATTTTGCTGTCTGCTAGCTACTCTTGGTAATTTTTCTCCATTTCACAGCCCTACAGACTATGTTAGCTCTAGATAAGAACATTAACTCAGGTGTGGAAATAACTGTCACTGAAATGTTGGATGCACTGTCAAACTAGTCAAGCAGTAGCATAACTAGGGTGATGTGACCCAGCTGCTCTGGGTGCCAACTTGGGGTCCAGGGGGAGAGGGGGGGGGGGGCCAGAAAAAGTTATCAGCTGCCACTGAAGCTGCTTGATCATGTTGGCAGCATAGATGCAGCCTGAAATTGCTGCTGCCCTTGTGTGTTCTAGCTGTTTTATGATGTCTCTGTGCTCAAAAAGGATAGATACTGTTTTACCAATCTGCATAAGACATGTACATTTAATTTACATTTAATTCTAATGACTACAGGACTCAGAGACAAAAGAAGCTCTCCCAGTGCCATGGCAAGGCATGGCAAGAGAGGAATTGTGTTGCCCAGTACACAGGGGGGAAGCAGGGAGAAAGAGGAGAATGTTGCCTGCTGGGACTTTCCTTGCTTGAGCCACAGGTAGTATTCCTGGCCATTTGTAGATGACATGGGGGTTTACTTTGCCCTAAATAGAAGTGGTGTATTTTTAAAAACACCACTTCAGTTTAAGATGAAGTAAACCCCTGTGTCATGTATACCCATGTCAGAGCCTGATCCTTACCTGCCTTTCCAGCAGTGGGGAGGGGAGAGCAAGCTGCTTGTGGGCAGAGTGGTTTCTGAGCTGCAGGGGTGGGGGGGCAGGGGAAGGTGTGCTTCCCTCCATGGCAGCAGTGCCCCTCCCCCCCAGACCAAGCAGTGTCCACCCACAGGCACCCGGCTTGGGCAATCCTGGGGAGCACTGCAGACACAAAGGGAAGCACCGGGCCCCCACACAGCTCAGGCTTAGGGGGTGTGGGGAGATCAGGCTCATCATTTTTTTCTTCCCTTCTGTGGAGCCTGCCTTCCAAGGCTGCTGCCAGGCTGCCTGCACAGTCTGCCTGCAGACCACCTGAGCCACACAGAGCCCAGTGCTTCCCTCTGCAGCTGTAGGGTAGGAAACTAAAACTCCTCACAGGCGTTTTACTTTACAGCATTCCAAACTCATTTAAGGCTCATTATGCCACTGAATGTGCTGCAGCGGCTGGAATTAACGTGCAATATGCTGCCAAATTTGCTAACTCATGCTAACAAATTTGCTAACTCATGCTAACAAATTTGCATTGAAGTGGTGCAAAAGGCATTTAACCTACTTTAAACCCACTTTAAATTGTCATTTATAAATGGCCCCTGTGTCTAGTCTGCTGCCAACATGAGCTTGGGCTGCTGCCTTGGGGACACAGAGCTACTCTCGCTGCCCTGTTCACCCTGCACCTCTAGAAGCAACAGAGGGGCCGGGTCTTTGAACAGTCTGAGCCAGTGGCACCTCTGCTAGGTGATATTTGCCACCTTTCAGTCCTCTCCTACCATCTTCTGGCAGTATATCTGCAGCTTGCTCAGTCCCATTTTAATGTGGTCCTCAACTAAGAGCTGTGTGTACAGATACATCAGGAGGCTCCTGGTCTTCAACAGAATGCTTCTATGCCAAGGGTCTCTGCTTTGCCTTGGCATGTTTCCTGGGGGCAGTAAAGTTGGCTTCCCTATCCCTCTCCATTTCAGGGCCAGTTCAAGAAGTCCTTGAAATCTTTCTATAAGGCCTTGTGGAAGTTTGCTCCCACACAGCCTGGCAGTCACTGCTGGGGAGCAGAAGGTCCATGATTGACAGTCTGTCTCTGGTCACCTCCTGCATCTTTCAGTGGTTGGTCATGGTCACAGGGGCTTCTTTGAGCAGGTTTTATTTGCTCTGGAACTTGTCCAGGACCTTGTAGAACCACAGTTGATCCATGGTCCACAGTCTCCCATTGGTCAGCGTGTGTATCCACCACTGTCTCAGCAGATGCCTTGCATTATATCTGACTAAGCTGGCCATTTTTCTCTCTACTTCAGTTGCCAACTTGAAGATCTGGCTTATGTACTTGGCCCCAAGGAACAGGAAAGTATCTGGCACTCTTCTGCCTGCAGTTTACTTGGTCTTGTATAGTGTTTTCCTTGCCCTTCCTTCTCCCATCTGGATTCCCAGAAAGAAACACACAAGGCTCTCTCCCATGAAGAGCCAGCACATGTGCCACAGCCCCAACCTCTGGTTTCACTTTGGCCTCTGTCTTTTTCCATGCCTTCCATCCACTCAACGTAGGGTCAAACTCTACCCCAAGGATCTTGACCCACTCGTGGGTCAAGTCCCTGAGCTCACCCAGTGCCAGGAAGGTGCTCTTACTTATATTGAACTTGGCCCCCACCACTGATTTGTAGACCTGCATGTGTTTCAGCACTCTCAACTGACCACTTCTTGCTGCACATTGAGATCATCCATGTAGGCCAGGATCCTGATCTGTTCCCTGCTGTCACTGGGGATTGGGACTCCACTGATCCTGGGGTCCCATCTGATCTGCTGGGCTAGGGATTCCATTATGCACTTGAAGAGGAGCAGAGAGAGTGGGCAGCCCTGCTGGACCCCCGACTCTACCATGATCAGGGCACTCAGAAACCCATTGACCAGTACCTCGCTGCAGGCCTTTTCCAGGTCCAGGTTCAGCATACTGAGATTCTGCCTTCTTTCCCATTGAAACTAGAGCATCTCTCGCAGCTGCAGCAGGGCTCCATGGATCTGCATACAACTGGTTCTCATGGCTGATGGACCCTAGAACAGATTTGAATTGCTTGGCCAAGACTTTGGCCAGCAGCTTGTAGTCAAAGTTCAGGAGGGTGATAGGCTTCCAGTTCTTCAACTCCTCCCTTGGACCCTTCTTTTACAAGAGGGTCATGAGGCCCCGGTCCATCCCAGGCAGCCCTTCTGTAGTCACTCTTGAAAGAACTCTACCTGGTCCTAGAAGGCCATGCAGAACTCCTTAGATAGGCCATCCACCTCAGAAGTCTGCTGGAAGTTGCAATATGCATTATACATGAGAAATACTCTAACAGCAGTTTCTGCCAGGCCTAAGCAATAGTGAAATCTGCAAGTGACCTAAAGGGGGCATAAAAAATAAACACCATCTTGGTTCCCTAGCTACTGCTACTTAGTTACTTACTACAAGGAAAGAATTTTGTGATCATTCTATCATTCAAAAACCAAAGTGCATATTTTGTTCTGGCACATACTGTATGTGAGAATTTTTTGAGAATATATGAGATTTAGAATCCAGAAAAACTGCATCCTGATTAGTTGTAGATTGGCCTGTGCAGAGCAATACTTGACATAGTTTTCAGCATGATTGACAATACCTTCATAATCCAGAATGACTATTAGCATTAACTGTTACCTACTTTCTGCTGACAACATGCTCAACACCCTGGAGAATCTTTGCCTTGGAGAATTAACAGGCTAAGCAAGTGGGATATAGAACAAGCACGGGACACTGACAAGCCCTGAGGGGAGTTTCCAAAACATTTACAGGACTACAGAATGGGGACAGAATTGTGTATCTGTTTTGGGACCACTTTAAGTTTGGACCTAATGCATCATGTAACTATGTCATACTGTAAGGTAATGTGCAAAGACCTATAAAAAAAAAAGAGAACAAGGTGATGCTAAAAGTTGGTATGGATTCCTCAAGTAGCTCTTTTCCTTTAAATATTGACAGCAAACTATTAATTATAAGGGATATTGAAACAGTAGGATTAGACATATGACTTATATTTACCTTTTACTAGACATTTTGCTTCCTTTTCCTCATGTCTTCCCATCATATTTTTTTCCCATTATTGAACATATAAAATACCCTTGTCTGCAGCCTGGCTAGGTCTTCCACAATAAACAGCACCTTCACGAACAGACAGGCCTTCAGATGTTTCATGGTCTGTCTCACCCTTGCCACGTTCTTCTGGGTCATTAAAATAACTACACTGCTGCATGTCATCTTTTAACCTGCTGACACTTGTTTGAAGACAATTTAAACATCTGCAAGTTGATCAATTCTTCTCTGGTTCTCTAGAGAGCTGTTTGGCAACACATTCTGATTTTCCTCTTTATATCATGGCAATCACTGCCATGGCTTTAGATTTCTCTTTAGACTAACGCTACTGAATCATGGGCTAAGAGGACAGGTACACTTTAGAACAAATAGGCAAGCCTACCTCATCTCTATCTTGATCATGTGGCTGGATGGGATGCACCCAAGGGTGCTGAGGGAGTAGGCTGTTGTGATTGTACAGCCACTGGCCATCATCTTTGAAAACTCACAGTGATCAGGAGAGGTCCTGGATGATTGTAAAAGGGCAAACATAGTGCTCATGTTTAATAAAGAGAAAAAGAAGAGTCCAGGGAACTGCAGACTGGTTAGCCTCACCTCAGTCCCTGGAAAAATCATGGGGCAGACCCTCAAGAAATCTATTTCTAAGTACTCAGAGAATAAGAAGGTGATTAGGAACAGTCAGCATGGATTCATCAGGGGCAAGTCATGCCTGACCAACCTAATTGCCTCTTATGATGAGATGACTGGCTCTGTGGATGTGGAAAGACCAGTGGATGTGGTGTACCTTGATTTTAGCAAGGCTGAACCGCTTTGATTTTAGCAAGGCTTTTGATACTTCTCACATGCAAGCTAAAGAAATACAAATTGGATGAATGGACTGTAAGGTACATAGAAAACTGACTGGATCATTGGGCTCAGAGGATAGTAATCAATAACTTGGTGGGGTGTGAGGGACCAGATCATGGGCCCCCATGGTGAGGGAGTGGGGCAGGGGCAGGGGCTAGGGGGGCCCTGGGGCTGGGTCAGGTCATGGGATGCTCGGAGCCCAGGCAGCTCATCCGGGCATGTGGAAGGAGCTTCCACCACAGCACACACTCTGGCAGAGACCTGGGAGCCATGTGCTCCCCCAAATCTGTGCATGGCGCGGAGGTGGGCTGCTGCTGCAGGCTGGACTCTGCACCCCATATGCGGCAGGCACATAGTGTCACGTTGCTCCCAGGGCAACAGCAGTAGGGGGCATCCCACAACCTGCCCCAGCCCTGGGGCCCCATTCACCCTAGTTCCTGCCCCTGCCTGTGCCCCACTCCCTCCCTCACTATGGGATCCTCAATCTGGCCCCCTATGCCCTTTCCCCATGACAGACTTACCTCCTGGGGGGAGGTGTGCATGTGTACATACACACTCAGCTCCCCCGGTTAATTTTTTCTACCTCTGCTTATGCCTCTGCAATTACATAGAGGGCACAGGGATTCTCCCTCATCAGTAAATTTAGTGACAGCTGGCAACCCTGCCAGCTAGATCCTCAGCTGATGAGAAGGAAATGTAGATGGCTGTGTGCTACCTTCACATGGATGGTACAGCCAACCATAGCATCTCATAGCTTTACCCAACTGTCAGACATTTGTGTTTAAAATGAAAACAAACTGAAGAAGACATGTGAGTCTCCACAGGCAATAGACCTTGGTGGTAAACAACCTCCCCTAGAAGAGAGCTTTGCGGCCTGAGGGGGATGAAGAGTCACCTCAAAGTAGCTCCTTCAGTAACTTACATTTACATCAAAGAGTCATAGGGGAGAATTCTATTTCCCCCAATGTGGATGACCAATGGTGCAGCTTGAAACTAACTCTGAGTTACCTGGCTACAGTGCAGAAATGATTCTATTACCCACTATGGATATGTAAGTGTACCCACTATAGCAATTAGGAAACATCTGTACTCTCCAGGGTGATTCCATTCCTAAAATAGAGGCAACTTATATACCCAGAGGGGCTATTATAATTGCTCCTACTTTTTAGTTGGGTAATTCTGAGTTAGTCTCAAGCTGCACATTAGTCATCTACTAGTAGAAATAGAATTTTGCCCATTAAGCACAAAAAGAAGTTGGGACAAGCCCTGCACTCCCCTCTCCCCACCATAAGCTCTTTATTCCCCCTGCCAGTCCCCCTCTTGCTCTATAGATGGCTAACACCAACAGGCCTCTTTTTAAAGAATATGGCAGTCAGAGCAGTATTTTGTAGGGAGCCCTGTAAGCTTGTTTTCAACATGCCCTTAGCCCTCTTCACATAACGTAGTTATAGGAATAGATGCACTGCTTTCAGACATAACCCACCCCCCCCCAAACCATGCCTTACCAGAAGAAGCAATGGTAATGAAGCAATGTAATTAGATACAGATTATCCTGTTGGTTTCTGCACTATTACTCTCTGAATTTCTTTGTTTTCAGAAGTATTTAGTTGCATATTATACACTGTGGCCACACTCCATGGTTGGACCCAGAGGGTTGTAATCGATGGCAGTCACTCATCGTGGTGCCCTGTGACCAGTGGGGTCCCTCAAGGTTCTGTCCTGGGACCCATCCTGTTCAACATCTTCATTAATGATGTGGACATTGGAGTCAGGAGTGGACTGGCCAAGTTCGCCAATGACACCAAACTTTGGGGCAAAGCATCCATGCCAGAAGATAGGCAGGTGATCCAGGCTGACCTGGACAAGCTCAGCAAATGGGCGGACGAGAACCTGATGGTGTTTAACACCGAAAAATGCAAGGTTCTCCACCTTGGGAGGAAAAATCTGCAGCATCCTTATAGGCTCG
The DNA here is from genome assembly GCF_052110815.1 of Crocodylus siamensis. NCBI lineage: Eukaryota > Metazoa > Chordata > Crocodylia > Crocodylidae > Crocodylus > Crocodylus siamensis. The sequence goes on along the minus strand of NC_143397.1, from coordinate 127,092,465 downwards.
GCAGTGCTACGTTGGATAACACTACAGAAGAAAGAGACTTGGGGGTCATCATTGACCACAAGATGAACATGAGCCTGCAATGCAATGCTGCGGCTACTAAAGCGACCAAAATGCTGGCTTGCATCCATAGATGCTTCTCGAGCAAATCCTGGGACGTCATTCTCCCCTTGTACTCGGCCTTGGTGAGGCCGCAGCTGGAGTACTGCGTCCAGTTTTGGGCTCCACAATTCAAAAAGGATGTGGAGAAGCTTGAGAGTGTCCAGAGGAGAGCCACGCGCATAATCAGAGGTAAGGAAAACAGATCTTACGATGACAGGCTGAGAGCCATGGGACTCTTTAGCCTGGACAAGTGCAGGCTCAAGGGTGATCTGATGGCCACCTATAAGTTTATTGGGGTGATCACCAGGATCTGGGGGAACGTTTGTTCACCAGAGCACCCCAAGGGATGACGAGGTCGAACGGTCACAAAATCCTGCAAGACCGTTTCAGGCTGGACATAAGGAAGAATTTCTTTACTGTCCGAGCCCCCAAGGTCTGGAACAGTCTGCCAGCGGAGGTGGTTCAAGCACCTACACTGAACACCTTCAAGAGTAAATTGGATGCTTATCTTGCTGGGATCGTATGACCTCAGCTGACTTCCTGCCCTTTGGGCAGGGGGCTGGACTCGACGATCTCCCAAGGTCCCTTCCAGCCCTAATGTCTATGAAATCTATATGTACGCTTTACTTCAGAGTAGACTAAACCCGGTTCTACGGCCTCTGTAAAGATTGGGCACTTCAGTGAGGATTTTCAGTGCTTGCTTTTAACTAAAGCTGATTCAATCAGCTATTAGATAAAAGCAAGAAAAGAACCCCACTAATGTGGCCAATATTTACAGATGTTGCAAAGCTGGGTTGAAGTAAAGCACCATTTTGGGGGCCAGGGCGGGGGGGGTTTACACCCGCAGGCACCCACGGTTTCTAAATCTCACCTGGACTTGGGTAGGGAGCTAGATGCTTAGCTGTTCTGCCTTGGGAAAACTGAGACATTTCTGTATATGCCCAGAAGTCAAACTTGTGCCCACTCAGGGAACTTTAAGATCAGCATAATAGCACCTACAGAATTAGGCATCTGCAGGGCTAGGCAGCAGCTGAACAGAGGTGGGGTTTGGGACCACTTGGGACTCAGGCACCAAAATTCTGACTAAGTCCCACTTTAGTTACCTAACTCCCTTTTTAGGGTATAACTGTCAACCATATTGAATATATATACCTCTGTACTGAATACTCTTGGGCTCCTCTCAGATTTTTTACCTGTGTTCTTTAATGTCAAGATCACAGTAAAGAATAGCTTACATAGAAAACCTGTGACCATTTGTTTAGGTAATATTTATCTGATCATCAGCTCCAGGATCTAATGGATAAGTGGTAGCTGATATCCATGTGGACCCAAAACAGTGCTTTTTCACATCCTACTTTCCACTAAAGCTAACTTTCTACTAGGATGTAGCACAAGAGTCTGGCATGGTGACCACTGGCATCGTATGAGCAGAGGTAGCTCAGGGATACAGTATTCACTAGTAATCTGCATGACTAGCTATCAAGAAATACAGGCAAACAATATAGTCAAAGAGCTTCACATTATATAGAAATATATCCAAGTCTTCACTAGGCTACCTGCCAGACCTGTTCTAATTCTATTTCTAAGGGGGGTTTTTTAAAGAAAGTCAGTAAACTTTCATTTGAAAGGCTCAGCTGGAAGAAATTAGGTCTTTTTGTTTTTTTTGAACTATCTGCTTGCTGGTTTCTATCAACAAATTTGACATGACACCAGCTTTTTTTATGAAATACCTTAATGCGTTTGTTGCCACATAAAGGAACATTGTCATTCAGCTAATGGTAATCAATAAGCAGATATTACTCTGCCACTGGATTCTACCTGAGGGCAGATTTTACCCAAGATAAATGAATGTGACCAAAATGCCTCAGCTGGCAGAGTAGAAAAATATCCCTATAAATTGGTTTTAGTAATATCCAAAGGCAAATCTACAAAGGGCCTCAGAACAGGACAGCACTTGTTTAACAGAAACACCATACATTTTCCAAGGCAACCCTAGCATTTCCCTTCTTAATTGATTGAGCCTCACTGGAAATGAAATCTTCCTTGTGAGAACATCTCTGTTGGCTTTCAGAAATCTGAAAAGGCAAGAGAAGGTTAACAAAATAATTAAATACAGATTAACTTGTTTGTTTCTGCACTTTTACTCTCTGAAGTTCTTTGTTTTCAGAAGTATTTAGTTGCATGTTACACACTGTGGCGACATCTACATATGCCCTTTACTGCAGAGTAGATTAAGTAGCTGTGGAGTAAGCATCACCATCTACATGTGTGATGCTTTTAGGCTGTAGTAAACTAATTAACATTGGTGTAAGATAGCACTGTCACAGACAGAACTATCTAACACCAGGGTAAATAACTGCAGTCAAATGCATGTGTAGATGCTGATCGCCCACACAAACTACACCTGGTCACCCAGCAGGGGCCCAGACTCCTGTCTACTGCCTAGCTACAGAGCTACACACTTTCAGCACCTTCATGCCCCAGCCAACCCCTTTGCTGTCCGATGCTACCACCTGCAGCCCAGGGTAGAGCAGGGCAGGAGCGGCCCTGGTGTAAACTGCTCCACCCTGGCTCAAATTGCTGCTGTCCCAGGCACACATATAGATGCTTCACCCAGGAGTAGTTTATTGCAGCTCTTTATTGCTTTGAATTAATTACACATGTCAATACACCATGTATACAAGAAAACCCACTCTGGAAATTATTGCTTGGTCATCCTTTGCTTTTAGCTTCAGGGCACTACTTCCTAATCTTTTCCACATTTTGGTAAGAATTCTAATATAATAAAATGCTTGTATGTCTGTCTGTGTGTCTGTCCATAACACTTCTGACCAATTGCGCATGCACCACCAAGAGGATGGGCAGCGATTGACTGGGCAGCTCAGACTGTGCGGGCCCAAGTTTGCACCGCTGCTGGGGAAGTTTGGCAGTGGGCAACATGCCCTAGTCATCTAACCAATGGGGCTTCCCCATGCCTCCATGCCTGAAGGCAAAGAGGGAGAACACAGTGGCAGCATGCCCCAGCTGCCCGGCCCAGATGCCCTCCAGAACAGCCAGCAGGGAAGGGGTGGCAGTGGTCAGGGAGGGAAGCGGGGAGGCAGACAGATGCAGGTCAGGTGGACCTGGAGCGGCAGGAGGAGGGGGGAGCAGGGAGAAAGGGTTGGAGTGGGGTTGGACCCAAAGTTGCGGGGGAAGGGGGAAAGCGGGGTCAGATGTGATGCAGTGGGGGGGAAGGGGGAGTAGGGTCAGACCCAATGCAGTGAACGGGGTGGGGGGAGCAGGGTCAGACCCAAAGCAGGGGGAAGGGTGGAGTGAGGTTGGACCCAAAGCACCGGGCAGGGGGAGGGGGTAGAGTGGAGCCGGATGAGGAGCAGGTCAACTCTACTGTACTTCACTGGGGACCCAGCTCTACCACCTGAACTGTGGTGAGGATCACCCAAGCAGGCTAACATCACTTTGAACAATGGCCTAGCAAAAAATGTCTAAATGTCCCCATCTCTTATCCAAGTATGCTATTTCTGTCCTCCATCTGGAGTAAGAGTTCTTTAACTTTCACGGGCCTTCACTGCAGCTTCTGCTCAGGAAGCTCTTTCTTCCACCTGCCCAGGATCTCCTACTATTTCAGCTCCCCAGCCTAGACTGTCATTCATTTCCTGGCTTGCTGGTTTTATAGCTCCAGGGGGTGGAGCTGGATGTGATCATACCTCTGAGTTTTAAAGACCTTCTACTTGGCCTTAACTCATAGTTCAGTTCCTTTCAACCTGTGTAGCATTCCCAAGTCTTCTTCACAATTTTTTATGCCCCGTCATAATGCAAAGAATAATGACAGTAATAAAAAAGTCATGCCTGTCTTGATGGCTATGAGAAATATTGCCTCATCCTCTCTTTTAAAATATAATCCCACAGTCAGATTTTCACTGCTAAAATAAAGAGAACAAACTTTACCAAGCTACGTTTTACAAACTCACCAGAAGATTGCTTTAACCCAGGAAGTGGATATAAAATCCTGTAGAATACCTGGGTTCTGCCTGCTGCTGTGAGATACCTCCTCACAATATCTTCTGTGGGTGTACAAGGTGCCCCAGTCACTTTTGTCTTCTTGTCTTCATACAGAGCTTTGCTGGGTAATCTTTTCAAAATAGATATTAGTGCTCATAGACAGATTATGATGAGGGAGTGTAATACCAGCCATATACGGTTATAGTTTCATTTTCCTTCAGTGTGTTGGAGCACTATTAGAAATGCGTTTTTACCCTCAGGTAATTAAAATGTATGTACGTGCAAGTCCAGAGTCTGTGTAAGCTGCTCCTTCCCTATTACTAGGAACACTAAGGGTGAAATATTGCAATGATCTGGTGCTGTGCACCTACTGATCAAACCTAATTAAATCTGAGTATGTCTACATCTGACTTTGCCTGGAGATATGGCTCAGAAACTATATTATTTCCCTCAGCTTTTTCTCTTTTTTCTTGTCAGCCTCTGGCCAAGCATCAGGGCTTTTGTCACAATCAAGCTTTTCACAGAATCATGGGGCATTTATAGACATGCTCCCAGGAGGCAGGGAAGGTGCTTTAACTAGCAAGCTGCTCTAATTAAAAGTGCCCGAGAGTCACGTGTATCAGTGTCCTTGCACTGAAAAATGGTGGTGGGGCACTTTGAACTCAAGCTCATTGGACAAGCTTGAGTTTAAAGCACCCTGCCACCATTTTCAGTGCGGGGAAGCTGATACATGTGACACTGGAGGCTGCTAGATCGCATTAATTTCTGCGCTCCAGCAGACTTGGTTAATCAAGTCTGCTTCAATGTGCTGGATTTACAGCATGTCAGAGCAACCTCAATGCATGACTATAGGAGCCTATGGAAAATTAAGGTTAGAATGGACCTCAGGAGATCATCTCGTTCAGGGGCAGGCAATTATTTTGGGTGGAGGGCCACTTACCCAGTTTTGGCAAGCTGTCAAGGGCCACATGGGTAGCCCCAACCCTTGACAGGTGCCCCACCCTCTGGTCACTATCTCGGGACCAATGTCCCAGTGTCTTGGGACCAATGTCCCAGGGCCAGCACCACTGGGGCCCAGAGCAGGGTGCAGGCTGGCAGGGGTCTGTGGAGCCATGCTGAGCTGCACCAGCAGGAAGACGGGGGGAGCTGGCCCAGATCCATAAAGCTCCTGCCAGCCGGGACCCTGTACCCCTGCTGCCCTGCTCTGGGCCCTGCTGGCACTGGCCCCAGAACATACTGGTGCGAGCCCTGTGCTACCACACCCACTCACTCCCAGTGCCCCCCCCAACCCTGTGGTACAGGTGGGGGGCAGCACACAGCCCCAACCCCCTGATTCCTGGCAGGGAAGGAGCTGGTGCAGAGCACAGGAAAAAAAGTGGCCCTTCGCCTACACCATGACCAGGGGTCCTTGCTGCAGCTGCTCACAGCCCACACGGGGCTGTTCTGAGCAGGCACAGGCAGCCTCACACAGGCTCTGAGAGGCTGCAGCACAGGGCAGCAGCCATGGGGCAGGCACAGGGCTGCTTTTCCCCTGCACTCGTTACTAGCTTGTAACCCGCCCCTGCTGTCAGACTGGGCCCCGCACTGGCTGTGGGCTCACCCGTCAGGGCTGTACATGGCAACAGCAGCTGCAGCCCTCCTGCTTGCCACGCTGGGCAGTATTTGCTGCTGCTGCCCGCCCAGAGCTTGTGTGCTGGGCAGCTCAGAGGTGTAGTGGCAGCTGCAGTGCAGCCTACTGTGGCGCAAGTTCTGGGAAGACAGCAGCACCAAACGCTGCACAGCGAAACAAGCCGGGGGGCCACAACTCCTGCCACTGCAGCACAGGCTTGATGGGTGAGCCTGGAGCTGGCGTGGGGGCGACTTACAAGCTGGTGCTGAGTGCAGAGGAAAAGTGGCCCCTCCCCCACCCCATGGCCAATGCCCTGTGCTGCAACCACTTGCAGCCTACATGGGGCTGCCTGTGCCTGCTCAGGACAGCCCCACACAGGCTGTGAGAGGCCGCAGCAGGGAGTATGGGTCACAGGGCGGGTGTGGGGCTGCTTTTCCCTGTGCTCCACACTAGATCCTTCCCTCCCCGCCCTGCTTACATGAGTTTCCCATACCGGGGCAGCCACATTATCCCAGAGGGGTGGGGCCAGGTGGGCCCTGCTGTTGTGGGAGCCCACTGGGGCTTCCCCTGGGTCCTACTGCCCCTGGTTCCCATCATTTTTGACAGGAACCAAGGACAGATACATTTTAATTTTCAAAACATTTTTAGCGGCCCCGTGGGCTGGATAGAATGGCCCCATGGGCTGAATCTGGCCTGCGGGCCGTATTTTGTCCACCCTTGATCTAATGCAACCTGCTGCCCAAATGAAGACTGTATCCAACTAGATCATCCCACCCAAGGCTTTGTCTAGCCAGGCCTTAAAAAACTCCAAGGATGGAGAGTCCACAACCACTCTAAACAGCCCGTTCCAGTCTTTTACTACCCTCCTAGTGAAAAAGTACTTCCCAATATCTAACCTAAACTTCCCTTTCTGGAACTTGAGACCATTGCTCCTTGTTCTGTCATCTACTACCCCTGAGAACAGTCTAGCTCCATCCTCTTTGGAATCATCCTTCAGGTAGCTGAAGGCTGCTATTAAATCCCCTATCAGTCTTCTCTTCTGCAGATTAAATAAACCCAGTTCCCTCAGCCTCTCCTCAGAAGTCATGTCCCAGCCCCCTAACCACTTTCTGCAGAGGATGGAATAAAATATGAAATTCCTTCCTTCCACCCTTCCTTTCTTCCCCCCTACCTCAAATAGGAGGCATTGAGAAGTAATAAAAATGTCTCCTTTCCTTTAAAAAAACAACAAAAAAGTGACAAGTTTCTGTCCAGGACTAGAAACTTATAAATCAGTTTCCATACATTTCAGACCAGGGCCTTCTGGAAAGATGCAAGATGTCAATGTGACTAATTACCATATTTTGGGTCTAGAAGGAATTTACTCTATAGTCAGATTGATACAGACTGGCAGGGTTTGCCTTCCTTTATAGAAAAGGGAGTGGCCTGTCATTCGATCTCTTGAAAGTATTTTAAAAATCCTTGTAGCAGCAGAGCATTGGCTATCATTTCCCCCCTGCTTTACCTGTGGCAGGCTTATGTCATTATGTGTTATGTCTTGTTGTTGTGACACGGTTGATTGTGTAATATTGCTAATAGGTTAGACCAGCTAAAGGGCTGGTTAACAAGTTTTGGTGAGCTGTCAAGGGCCACCCCTTGACAGGTGCCCCACCCCCTAGTTGCCATCTTGGGACCAGAAATCCCACCACTAACCCCTGACCTTTGCCACCAGAAGTCTCTCCCCTTGCCCCTAGAAGTAGTCATTTTTGGAGGGGGGAGGGGGTGTCATCTTGGAACCAGGAAAAAAATAGATCATATACTAAATATCAAACAACTGCTATGACATATTTTAATATTATTTCAAAAAATAATTTTGTCCTGATTTATGTGTCTTTGCATAGTATATATAATGAGGATTGCATAATAGCTCAAAATAAGGTCTTACTCTTGTATATTGTGTGTGACGGGTGTGGAGTTTGTGGCAGCGGGGTGTTGGTGTGTATGTGCGGGATGTGTGTGTTAAGTTGGTGGGGGGATGTGGGGGGAGTGTGGGTGTTAGTATGCTGGGGTGCGCAGTGTGCATGTGGGGGCCCTGGCCTCTTGCCCTTGCCTGCCATTTGTCGGAGCTCCAAGAGTCCCAATCTTTCCTTTGGCAGAGCCCCCCTTTCCCTGCCACCCAGCATGAGCCTCCCAAGCTGCCTGATGCCTCCTGCTGCAGGCTGCCACTTCTGCTGGAACTCCAAGGATCCCAGTTCTTCCTTCCGCAGATCAACCACCCCTCTTTTCCACCCCTCCCCCCCGCTACTGTGGTTGGCTTGCCTGATTCATATGGGAGCCACCATACACTAATCTTTCCTCCCAGTGATTTCTAAAATGCTCAGAGGCCTAGGGACATTATACAAAGATAGAACTGTTTTGCATCTATGCTTTTACCAATGTCTAGGGTTACTCTGCAATTTGCATGCTGTAGCTAGAAGAAAAATCTTTTTCTGGGTTGTCCCAGCATTGCAGAGACTGAGCACATCATTGTTCAGCTACTTTTTTATTTGTACTTCTTGGTGATAAAGCAAAACTGGAGATGATTATACCACTGCTCTTTGTTCTGTATGTGCATTTCTGTTTGTTCTGTATCTGCATTCCAACAGTAAAATGCACAAACACAGTTTGCACACAAATACTCAGATGAATATGTATCACCTTCTAATTTCTGGAATATGAACACGTCACACAACAAAGAAATGAATGTAAGTGTTAGAATAAATTAATTATAAATCAGTTATTGTTTTGTTTTCCACTCATTTTCACTACATTACTGAACATCATAAGCACCTATACACGCGATGGACCTCTGCTCCAATGCATGCTAATATGCATGCATCAGTGCAGACTCAATTAATCAAGTCTGCTGCAAATCTGTTGGAGCATGTTAATTAGTGTGCTCCAACAGCCTCCACATCATATATATTCAGCATCCCTGTGTTTCAAAATGGGGGTGGGGGTGCTTTAACTACAGCTCGTTGAATGAGCTTTAGTTAAAGTACCCCCGCTGCCATTTTGAAGTGCAGGATGCTGAATACCCATGACTCTGCAAGTGCTTTAATCAGAGCAGCTCACCCTCCACCCCAGAGCATGTGTATAAATGCCCCATTTGCTATAGACAAAAAGTTAGGCATTAAACACAGTTAAACTAATGGTGTAGAATATTTTACAGATATTTTGATTTCATAGATTTCATAGACATTAGGGCTGGAAGGGACCTTGGGAGATCATCGAGTCCAGCCCCCTGCCCAAAGGGCAGGAAGTCAGCTGGGGTCATAGGATCCCAGCAAGATAAGCATCCAATTTACTCTTGAAGGTGTTCAGTGTAGGTTTTTGAACCACCTCCGCAGCAGACTGTTCCAGACCTTGGGGGCTCGGACAGTAAAGAAATTCTTCCTTATGTCCAGCCTGAAACGGTCTTGCAGGATTTTGTGACCGTTCGACCTCGTCATCCCTTGGGGTGCTCTGGTGAACAAACGTTCCCCCAGATCCTGGCGGTCACCCCAATAAACTTATAGGTGGCCATCAAATCACCCTTGAGCCTGCGCTTTTCCAAGCTAAAGAGTCCCATGGCTCTCAGCCTGTCATCGTAAGATCTGTTTTCCTGACCTCTGATTATGCGCATGGCTGTCCTCTGGACTCTCTCAAGCTTCTCCACATCCTTTTTGAATTGTGGAGCCCAAAACTGGACGCAGTACTCCAGCTGTGGTCTCACCAAGGCCAAGTACAAGGGGAGAATGACGTCCCAGGATTTGCTCGAGAAGCATCTACGGATGCAAGCCAGTGTTTTGGTCGCTTTAGTAGCCGCAGCATCGCACTGCAGGCTCATGTTCATTTTGTGGTCCCCAAGTCTCTTTCTTCTGTAGTACTATCCAATGTAGCACTGCCGAGCCTATAAGGATGCTGCAGGTTTTTCCTCCCAAGGTGGAGAACCTTGCATTTTTTGGTGTTAAACACCATCAGGTTCTCATCCGCCCATTTGCTGAGCTTGTCCAGGTCAGCCTGGATCACCCACCTATCTTCTGGCGTGGATGCTTTGCCCCAAAGTTTGGTGTCATCGGCGAACTTGGCCAGTCCACTCCTGACTCCAATGTCCACATCGTTAATGAAGATGTTGAACAAGATGGATCCAAGGACAGAGCCTTGAGGGACCCCACTGGTCACAGGGCACCACAATGAGTGACTGCCACCAATTACAACCCTCTGGGTCCAACCACGGAGCCAGTTTCCCAGCCAGCGGATCATGGTGGAGCCAAGGCCACAACTGGGCAGTTTGGCCAAGAGGTGATCATGGGATACCAAATCAAAGGCTTTTTTGAAGTCAAGATATATGACATCAATCTCTTCTCCCTCGTCCAGGTGATAGGTCACTTGGTTGTAGAAGGAAATGAGATTGCTCAAACAAGACCTACCCGCAACAAACCTGTGCTGGCTATCCCTTAGAAAGTTAGCCTGGGCCAGTCCATCAAGGATGGCCTCCTTAATAAACTTTTCTAAGATGTTCCCCAGGATAGAAGTCAGGCTAATGGGCCTGTAGTTAGCCGGATCCACTCTCCTCCCTTTCTTGAAGATCGGCACCACATTGGCCTTCTTCCAGTCTTCGGGCACTACACCAGAGCACCAGGAGTTTTCAAAGATCCGTGCCAGGGGCTAGGCTATGACGCTCACCAGCTCCTTGAGTACCCTGGGGTGCAGATTGTCAGGGCCGGCTGACTTGAAGGTATCCAGCTTCTCAAGGTGTTCCTTCACGAGGTCAGCATTTATGGAGGGTAGGGGATCCCCATCACCCGGATCTCCCTGTCCCATAGCAGGCATGGGCGTCCCATGGGACTGATGAAAGACTGATGCAAAGTACCTATTTAATAGGTTGGCTTTTTCCTGGGCGTCAGTTGTCAGTTGCCCCATCTGGTTTAGCAGGGGTCCAACATTGCCCTTGCTCTTCCTCCGGCTCCCCACACATCTGAAAAAGGACTTTTTGTTGTCCTTGATGCTTGAAGCTAGTTGGAGTTCAGTTGCAGCCTTGGCTTTCCTGGTTTGCTCCCTGCAGCACCGGACCAGTGCATAATAATTCTCCTTGGAGGTGAATCCCATCCTCCATCCTTTGTAGGCTTTCCTTTTTAGCCACAGGAGGTCTGCTAGGTCCCTAGAGAGCCAGGAGGGCTGCTGTGCCTTCTTGCTGCCTTTCCTCCATGTTGGAATAGATTTAGCTTGTGCATTGAGGATCGCTTCCTTGAGAAGCAACCACTCTTCTTGAACTCCCATCTCCCTGGGGTCATGGTCCCTGAGGGCCTGACCGACAAGCCTCTTGAGCTTGTCAAAGTCAGCTTTTCTGAAGTCAAGGACTTCTGTGTTGCTGACTGACTTGCCAGCTTTACGGCGGATGGTGAAGGTGATCAGCTCGTGGTCGCTGTCACCCAGCTTCCCATCGATCACTAGGTTGCTGATTAGATCGTCCCCCGTAGCCAGTACCAGATCGAGCAGCGCTTTGCCTCTCGTTGGCCCATAGACTTTTTGAGTCAGGTAGAGGTCATCCACACACAAGAGAAAGCTTTGCGACTGCTCAGATTTTGCTGAGTGATCTTCCCAGGAGATGTCCAGGTAATTGAAGTCACCCATGACAACCAAGGTCCTGGAGCAAGCGGCCTCAGTCAGTTCTCGGGCGAACTCCTGGTTAAGCTCAGGACTTTGAGTGAGAGGTCTGTAGTAGACTCCCACCATTGTGTCCCCTGTGTCGTTTTTCGCACGAATTTTTACCCAGAGGGTCTCTAGCTGTCCATGCCAGTCACCAACATCAGCTTGCAGGGACATGTAGCTTTCCTTGACATAGAGAGCTACACCCCCGCCCCTTTTGTCAACACGATCCGTCCTGTACAGGGTATATCCCTCTATTCCCCGTGGTCCAGTCATGGGTGGAGTCCCACCAGGTCTCCGTTATCCCAATGACATCATAATTCTTTGCACTGAGCAGGAGGACAAGCTCCTCCTGCTTGTTGCCCGGGCTCCTGGCATTAGTGTACAGGCAGGCAAGTGTGCCCTTAGGGGCTCTTGCCTTGCCCACAGACTGTGCCAGGGCTGGGGCAGGGGTGGGCTCCCTTAAGAGCCTTGGTCTGCTGGCTTTGCAAGGTTCGCTCAGCGGGCCAGCAGTGGCAGTAGTCCCCCCATCCCCCAGCGGGCTTAGTTTAAAGCCCAGTGGTGCAGGTCAGCATATAATGCTATATGTTCCATTATTTTGCAGGGCTATGGGGGGCCCTGGCTGAGTGTGCAGGTGCTAGGGCTGGGTCTGTGGGGCTGTACTTAAGCACAGGGGTTCTCCTGGGCTATTTGTCAGATCTATGTGTACATCATGGGGTGCTGCATGACTGGGTGCAGAGGCACAGCCTGTAGATGCAGGTTACCCAGTCCCAGGGCTTGGGGAGAGGACACAGATGCCGCCCTTTCCCCTCCCCCACACCTGCCTGCCTGTGGATGACAGCTGACTGGAGGCAGGAGATGGGGTTGGGGAGAGTGGCTTTGTTGGTTGGGCTCTGTGAGAACATGGGGGTGGGGCCCACTGGGTGCTTGGCCAGAGGAGCTCTTAGCAGGCTGAATGCTAATGCACCTCCCTGCAAGGGGAGGGGGTGTGGCAGAGAGAGGTCTCAAAGGAACTTGGGATGCCAGCAGACAGTGATATAACTTGAATTGTTAAGGAATTTGTTACAGACTTTCCGTGCACTGGTCCAATCTAAATCAATTGAAAAATGCAAGGTTCTCCACCTTGGGAAGAAAAACCCACAGCATGCTTATAGGCTCAGCAGTGCTACGCTGGCTAGTGCTATGAATGAAAGGGACGTGGGTGTCATGATTGACCACAAGATGAACGTGAGACTGCAATATGATGCTGCTGCTAGTAAAGTGAGCAGAATGCTGGCTTGCATCCATAGATGCTTCTCAAGCAGGTCCCAGGATGTCATTCTCCTATTGTACTCAGCCTTGGTGAGGCTGCAGCTGAAGTACTGCATCCAGTTCTGGGCTCCACAATTCAAAAAGGATGTGGAGAAGCTTGACAGAGTGCAGAGAAGAGCCACGCGCATGATGAGAGGTCATGAAAATAGACCGTATGATGACAGGCTGAGAGCTATGGGACTCTTCAGCCTTGAAAAGTGCAGGCTCAAGGGTGATCTGATGGCTGCCTGTAAGTTTATAAGAGGTGCTTACTAGGATCTGGGGGAACGTTTGTTCACCAGAGCGCCCAAGGGATGACACGGTTGAGCAGTCATAAACTCCTCCAAGACCATTTCAGGCTGGACATAAAAAAGAACTTCTTTACTGTCCAAGACCCCAAGGTCTGGAATAGCCTGCCACCGGAGGTGGTTCAAGCACCTACTTTGAATGCCTTCAAGAGAAATTTGGATGTTTATCTTGCTGAGATCTTATGACCCCTGCTAATTTCTTGCCCCTGGGGCAGGGGGCTGGACCCGATGATCTTCTGAGGTTCCTTCCAGCCCTAACGTCTATGAAATCTATGAATTACTTTTGAATATACATGTATCCAGGTCTATCTTAGTCTGGGTTCCACCAGTTTTAGATTAGTCTATGTGTACCAGACTTCTGTACTGTTGTGTGTTTAGTTCAATTTCCAAGCACTTAAACCAGTCTATGTGTAACATGCATACCTGGCCTTAGTGGCAATAGTAACTACAAAGGAATTACTTATATCAACCTGTCAAACAAAGGTTTTTGCAGCACAGTGCCATGTAAACAGACAGCTACCATTCTGGATCAGACCAATGATCCACAGAATCTAACATCTTGTATCCAGCAGGAGTCAATATTGGCTGTTTGCTTCAGACTGAGACAAACAAAATCACCATGATCCATCTAAACAACCATGCTGTCATAACAGGAAATTCAGTATGGTTATGGCTTCACTGCACTATATGACTTCAGAGCAGTGAAGCCATAACTGTTGTTTTATAAAACTGGCTGCCCCCCAATAGAGCAGCACTGTAGACAGCCTAGATATCCACCCTTTGCTAGCTCAAGAGGCCTCCCTTTTCAGAGACAAGATGTCTCAGAATTTTCCTGCCAGATCCTTCAGCTTCAGATGTCATAAGAACTTACAAATTCTATAATAGCTCAGTAGAATCAAAAGTCTCCAATAGATGCCCAAGCTTATAACACAGCAATGTTATTCTATGACTTATAAATCGGGAGAGCTGTCATGTAACTAGTCTTCCCTGTTTGGTGAATAAAAGTCAAATGTTTCATCCCAAAAGTACATACATTAATACCAAGCTTTCAAAAGGAGGACTGAGCATGAAACCTAATGAAATGTGTAGAAGCCAGAAAGGATTGAAAGTATACCTTTATTAGGTACACTTAACAACATACTGGCCACATCTACACGAGACACTGACTGTACAGGAGCTCATTAATACTGTACAGCAACATCATGGGGCAGGAAGCATGATGTGACACTACTGCACAGCAGTAACAAGCTACTGCACAGTCAGCATCACAAAAAAAGCCATTTGGTGATGCTCCTGTGAAGTAATATGCTGGTTCAGAATTAATTCATCTGTTTAAATATGGTGGTCAAATGTAACTCTTTGGTCCCCTACTGGGATTTTCATGAGAAATTTAGACTTTTTGAACCAAGGTTCAACAAGGATTTCTTTGAGTTTGTTTCAGTTTTTGGTTATAGAAAAGATACAGCTCTATTAACCTGAATCAGTTTAACAAACCAATTAAGTTTGAGTGGTTCAGTTTGCAAATCTATTTTTAAAAGTAAAGATTATATAGTTCTGCACAAAGCCACCAGATTTGATTTGCTACAGTTGGGATTTCCTACATGGTTAGAGTGAAATAGGGAAGGTTCTTTCATGAAATACCCCCAGCCAAGGGTGAATCTTGGTGGAGGAGGGGTGCAATGGAGGAGCGGTACACTTGCACCGCTCTTTGGTTTCCACTCTAACCAAAGTTAAAGCCAACTGTCTGGCAGTGATAGCAGCATTTCTATTCAGGCAGTAGTGAGGGAGTCAGCTGACTTCATAGCTCATTATAACATGCTTGACTCCTTCTAAACACTTAATTCCACCAGTGTTAACAACCCTGTTTCCTTTTTAATGGCATTAATGGTTCCACTACTCAAGCTATCCTTACTTCTGCAATTCAGCTATTAACTGATCCTTGTAGTATAGCTCCCATTTTATAGTCTTGCAAACTGTTTTTTTAACTCTAGATATAAGCATTAACTCATGTGTGGGAATGTTAACTCAGGTGAACATTAGCTCAGGCATGGGAATAACTTTCAGTGAAGCACTGGATACATTATCAGGATGCTCAGCAAAGCTAGATTTTGTTTTATGAATCTGAAAAAGATGTACACTTAACTATAATGACTATAGGACTAATGAAACATCTCTTGATTATTTTTGCCTGGTTTGTTGTGTTTTTAATATATGATACAACAAATTAATGCACATTCCTATAAAGAGGGTTTTTTTCTTTAATCTTAAATTGAATAATATAGCTCTAGGTCCCTAGCTTATTAGTGAAACATCTAGTTTCTTTTTAACTAGAGAAAAATGTGTGTCATGTTATATGTGATGATGTACCATACCATCTGAACCTCATTTTTCAAAATCCTATATCCAACTCTGCCTCCAGCTAACCCCAGTTGGAGGGTGATTCCTTACTTTTGGAAGTCTTAGGGAGGAAACAGTTTGCCTATTTGCTGTGTTAGAGAAGACAGCACCTCACAAACGTTAGCACTCCTGACAGAGAAAATTATATGGTCTGCCATCTTGTGAACTAACAGGCAAAACTGGCCTTCATATTTTGAGTGCCTGCAAAATAATTTTCCAGGAATTTGATCCCTAAAATGTCTCTGACCCCTTTCTACTGTGGTTGCCAGAAAGAGTGTATCAAATATTTATGCCAATAAAATCAAAGAATTTTGTTTTATTTCACCCTCATATTTAATTCACAAATAAGCATGGCTAGACATCCCTCCAATGGCCTTTTGCTTCGCTCTCATCCTCCTGTATCTTCCATTTTTGTGTCCTTTGTTTTCTTCACCTTTGTTTTTCCTTGTAATAAACCTATTCATCCACTGTCAGCCAAGCTCTTCTCAATGCTCACTTTTCTCCTTCACCTGTTTCATTTGTTCTCCTACAACTTTGCTCTTTCACCCATTGACCCATTGTCCTTACCCACACATTACTTCACCCAGTCTTCCTTTGTCATTCCATTTCACCATATCCCCCATTGACCTATATCTTTCCTCACCCCTTGGCTTACCTAAGAAAGCTTTTCCCTATTTGTTCATCCACCACTTCTCACTCTGTTCATTCCTCAGCTGCCACATTGCATAGACACTTGAATGGGATATCTTAGTCAGAAATGATCCTGCCTTGAGCTGGGGGCTAGACTAGATAATTTTGTAAGGTTTCTTCCAGCCCTACTTTCCTTTGATCCTATGTTCCTGCTGCTCTAATCCACATTTTATTAATTATTTTATGAATAATGAAGGGAAGATGGGGTTCTTCAAGGAATCTATTGAGTGCATGCACAACATCCGATTATTGCAAAAATAAAATAATACAATTCCACTCTTCTTTGAAGTTCTTTAGATTTGCACCATAGCAAATGAAAGCAAAATCTAGCCCATTAATTTTACAAGGCTAAAAGCATCTTGGACCAAATCTTGGCCTAACTGACACCCAGTACAATTTCCTCTAAAGACAGTGAGGTTGCAGCCAGCTTAAGCCATGGTAGTATTTGATATTTCCTTGTTTGAATTAGATTCTAGCATTAAGGCAGTGGCTTTTGTAAATTATATTATTGTGTTTAAAAAGGTCTAAAAGTAATTGTTTTGCTACCTCAGTGGGTAATTTTTGTTCAAATTACTTTGAAAAATGTATTTTTTCACCTACCTGATTTCAGATTGCTAGTTTTGGCTGTGTAATCAATCATGTTATAGGTGTCATCATAGAAATTGGATGAAAAATGAATTCTTCTGAAAACTGTACTTGAAACTACTGTTTACAAAAGAACATCCACAAAATGTTTATTTTTAGAATACAAAGACACCATTAACCACTTTTTCCTACTACGCACAGTCCCTAAAACAGAACTGTGTGAAAAGGTTGAAATCTACATTTTAAGTAAGCATATCAGTTAGACTTAGTTGCAGTAAGTGCATTGTTGTTGGAGATGAAAATATCCATTAGGTTATAATAATACTTAGCGTGTCTCAAAAGCATTATAATAAAACTGATGTAACCAAAAATGCTCATAGAAAGATTTTGAGAAAGTAATATTAAAATATTAATTTCAATTAACTTCTTAATTTAGAGATGAGGTGAATTGGAGGGGGCATGAAAAAGATCAATAAAATAATGATATAGGGAAAGTAAATCAGATGTTCACTTTAACATTAGTAAGAATGCAAAAGGCAGTGGCTGGCCAGTGAAACTGAAAGGGAATTCATTTAAAGTAATAAAAGCACAATCTATAATTAACGTGTAAATTAGTAAAAATTATGAATGAGGCCAAGATGTCAGTAGATTTGCAAAAAAGATCTAGCCATTTCTACAGATGTTTAAAATATGCACACTTAACTAAAAGGTGCAACTAATATCAGTATATTGGCATGGTTTGATCTTGCAGGCATTTAAAATCCATCTACATGTTTAGAAAAGCTGGCATTATTAACCTCAATGCCTAGAGTAAATGATTTCTACATGAATTTGTTTTTTGGTCCCTCCTGGGAAAAAAAATGAAAGGATACACATATATAAACTAAAGCAAACTTGCTTTCCACTCAAAGTAATTATAGCTTGTCTAAACAATAGTCTGATCTACTCTTATAATGCTTTTCCCTCTGCATTCATATGGCCTTCCAAGTGAGTGTCTTTGTTTAGACACGTTAACAATTTATTATTCAAAAATAGAATAGATCTAAAAAAAAGCAATAACATTTATATTTAGTTTCATGAGTTTGAGTATTTCTTAGAGAATGGTGAATTTCAGCTATTTTGTATTATGCGGCCTTTTCCCCCTCAAAGGCTGCATTTCATTTCCCCCTGTACACAGGCCTTGCATTTTGCTTTGAAGTTTGGGTTTGAAGGAGCTTAAAGAACAAGATAAACAAGGGGGATAGACTCCTTAATCAGTAGCTTGATTTCACAACCAAATAATGTCCAGTAATCAGAAGCAGGTCCCAGATGTTAAGCACTTTAGAAAACCAGACCACTTAGGAACCAAAGATATTGACTTAGAAGCCTGACTTCAAACTTCCTTCTTAAAAATTTACTGGCCAGATTATCATAGTGAATTTCTGTCATATCCCTGAGTTGGTTTTTACCACATCAGCAGTGAGTCTTCAAGAGAATGGGACAGAGCATGTCCTACCACATCCTGCCCACCTATGTCTACTGACAAGCTGCAGAGATGGAAGTTCACTGGAGAGGTTGCCCTGGACTTGTGCTTCTTTTTGCCTTTGAGTCCTCAGCCTCTGGTGGGTACAAAAGATGAATCTGGAATGAAGCTCATGAGTGAATTTCTAGCTCTAGAGCATGTCAACAGATTCAGATGCATAGGGAATGCTCAGTCCCATCCTTCACAAAACCAGCTTCTGACACAGACTTGACATCCCCGAGCTTCCCTGGGGCTTTACTGAAACCAAACAAAACATTTACACAAGTTCATTGCAAAGCAAATACCAAAACTACCTCTGCCATATGTTCTGGGTTCTGCTTAAGCATGGGACTGACCTTTATTTAACAGCTAGGAAATGCTGAACATTGTCATACAGCTACTGCAGATGAAATGCTCCTAATTTCCCAGAATACACTGGTGCTAATATAACCAATAAAAAAAAATTATAATAGCAATAATCCCCTAGAAATCACCCATCACTGCAGTTAACAAACCAACGCTGTTAATTAAAAACAGCTCATATTAGGGCATTAGCTGCCTTAGGCTTCACATCAAGTTATAAACACATTTGGAAACCAAAGTGTTGGCGGTGTGTAGGCTGTAGAGAACATGGGATCATTAAAAGACTGACTACAGATACAAACAAAGTACAATGAAAGATTTTCTGCAGGCATCTCAACAATTCAATCAATTGAATTTTATTTTAATTAAGTATGCTCTGGATTATTATTATATTGTTTCTTTCTCTATCTCTAGCTGACGTCAACCCTAAAACATTTCATAGCTTAAAAATATTTTTTGTGTTCCTGCTATAATCCATTTTATTAGTTCCTGATACTTTTCATTTTCTATTATTGAAAATAATCTGCTACAGCTGCTAGCATTTACTTTCTCTGCACAAGAACTAGTAACAGGTTGAGTGACCATCATACATTTTCAGATGAACACCTATTATACTTTCTAGATGGAAAAGGACCATTCTCAGATAGAAGCATTTGCTAGCTTGTGCATTAGGCATAATTCAGTATTGCTCAGTAATTTTTTCAGTGAATGCTGGAAGCAGTTTTTCTGTGAAATTGGCTTGTTCACTAGGACTCTGTGAAATTTTGCAGGCCGTTTCATTTCATTTTAACACTGTTTCAACCAATTTCAAGGCTGAAACACCAAAACTGGAATGAAACAAAGGCCGTCGAAATAGCCTCAAAAAAAAAAAAGGTTAGTTGAAATGTTTCGAAAGTTGAAACAGTTTGACCATAGGCTGGGGATGGGAAATCAGTCCAGCTGGGCTGATTTCCCATCTCCAGTGCAAGATCCGGCAGGGGACGAGGAGTCAGCCTAGCTGCCTTGACTCCCCATCCCCCGCACTAGATCTCCATCCCCGGCACCAGATCACACAGGGGTGGGAAGCAGCCCAGCTGGGCTGCCTCCCACCCAGGCACAATCTACCACTGGGGATCAGAAGTCAGCCCAGCTAGGCTGACTCCTATTCCCAGCGAAACATCAAAACAGCATTGAAACAGCCTTTCTGTTTTGATGGAACAGAACAGAATACCTGTTTTGACTTGAAATGAAATTTGAAACAGAACACTGTTCCGCTGAACCAGCAAAACTGAAGGCAAAACGGAATGGTGCCATTTCACACAGCCCTATTGTTCATCTCATATAACGAATGCTTTCATATATAGCTGTTCTAAATATAATGCATTTTTCTCTGGAAAGGCCAAAATGTTTCATAGAATGAAATAGTTGCTCAGTTTTGATGGAATGATAAAAATGTTCTGTGAGCAAATATGCACAGTAAGAAACATCTGCCTTTGTGGTAGGAAACCTAATGCAAAGCAGCTAGATTTTTAGGAACTGTAGGTAAACACAATTAAAATCCCTTTCCGATCCAAGACACTAGAAGCAGGAAAAGCTGTTTAGCAGGAAGAACTGGTAAAAGAATATTAATTACCTTATTACCATCTGTTATTTGTGGAACACTGTCACTCTTGGGCACCTTATGTCAGATAAAAGATTTTTATCTTTATGGTCCTTGCTCAGAAACACCTGAAATATGAATATCAGAGCTGCTGGAGCCAGCAGCCCTGGTATGTGATAGGATATTCATTTTCTGCATGCCTGACCTCTGTCAGGTGACTGTGGCAATAAAATTCAGTATCCCTAATCAGCACTTCCATATGCCAGACATGCATTATGAAGTTCCGGGAATAAACTGAATCCTTGACAAATATGGACCAAATAAAGGGAATTAAAAGCTTGAGTGGACTGGTTTGTAAAATGAGATGCTATTGAGCAAATCCACACACCAAATGACTGAATGAAGGGTATGGTCCATTTAATAAAGCCAGACAAGTTAAGGATTGGCTTAGACCCTAAATGTTTAAATAGCATCATCAAATGTGAATACTACTCAAGAGAATACTTGAGGAGGTCAGAGCTAGATTTGTAAATACAAGCCAAGTCTCACTCAACACAGATAATGCATAGGCTGACACCTTCACCTGTCTTTTTCATACTGTGGGCAAAATTCTGCACTGGTGCCTAGATGTCTACATGGCATTTATTAAGTTCTTAGTCATCTAAGTTATGAAAGGACATTCTCCTTTACCCTGCGCAAGGGCCTAAGATACCCAAGTTCTTAACCTACACAACCTAGTCTGCCTTAATCCACCTGCCCAGAAGCAATTCAGTAAGGCCCTGTGTCATCTAACTCTAGTCATTCTCTGTTGCAAGTCAGTCGGACTGTGGAGGCCCAGAAACCTCCTAAAGAGGAACTGACCTTAACACCTTGCTGGGGTCGTTTGACCCCAGTACTCTTTCCTGCCATGGCAGGGGGTTGGACTAGATGATCTACTCAGGTCCCTTCCGACCCTAGAAACTATGAAACTATAAAAAAAAAAAACAACTATGACCAAAAACTCCAAGGAGTGACTTGGATGCTACATGGTAGTAAAGCAGATGGCAACTTGTCGGGTAGGGTATCCCCAGTAAAAGCATGAGAGAACAAAGAATAGAGTCCTAGGTCACTTTATGGGCCCAAATGGCAGTTTTCCAGTTGCACAGATGCCATTTTTGGCACCGATGCACAGTTTGCTCTTCTGTGCCCCATGCCATGTGGACCCACATTGAGCTGTGTCACATGTGGCTCGTATGCAAGTAGCAATTGAGCATGCACCATAGGTTATGCACTATCTGGCAGATGCATGGTGCAGTATGCATGTATGCTAGGCAAAGATGAGTCTCATAATTCTACCCAGAAAAACCTCATGGTAGTAAGTGTTAGACACTGGAACTACGCCCATGTTGTGTCTGACTGGTTAGTGCACTCACTCCTCCAAGAAAGGGAGACCACGGTTAAGGGGCCCACTCACCTATATTTCTATAAGCTCCCAGGACAGCACTCTAACTACCACACCACAGGTTAAATGATGTTCTCCAGCACTCTTTTTTGAGTTGGCCCCTGGGAATCCAAGAGACCAGGCTAGAGAGTCTGTGGCTCAGTGGGACATTTGCTATGCTGGAAGGGGGAGTCCCTGGCTTTGAGCTTACATTCTTGTTTCCAATGAAGCAGAAGCTTCTGCATTACTCTCCAGGTTCTACAAGACCCAGTAATTACTGCTATGGCATCCAGGGGTCTGCCTGGATGTTTTCATTCTCTGCCTAGTCTCACTGTACTTGAGCACAGCCCCAAGGAAAAGTGCAACCTCCTGTTGATGACAAACACATGTCTGCAGAAGGACTACCCAGCCATCAGAGGAAATCACCACTTTTGTCTCAGTTGTTCCAATCTAGAGGTGGGAACGGAAACCAGATAGAAATAGTCAGTTAAGTGGAAGTCCAGAAAGTAACACCATCATCGTGCCATACAGCCACATCTTAGCATGGTATCATAATGATTTGTTCTGATGTGGTTTGTTGAAGCTGAATTCCAGCGACAGAACACCATGATGGAGCCACCATGACGGTGTTCAAGAACACCCCACTCTATTTTGTTGCTTGTTGTGACTCTCTGGCTTTCCAAAAGAGGGGAAGAGTCTTTAGAAAAAAACATTTTACATACAGCTAGCCGACCCCATAGAGGAACAAGCTGAAGCCTTTTTTTAAAAGTTGTGGCTAACTCATGAAAATTTAGTAAAACTTTCTTTTTAGAGATAATGCCACTTAATATAATGAGTCATTTTCTGGTCTCTGCCCTTCTAGGCACTTGCTTTTCCATGCTGTCTCACTAGTTTAATTCTAGCCCAGGGAAGGCCAGCTTTTCAGGAAAAGCAGCAGCCAACAGTTATTAGGCCCATGGTCCTGCCTAAATAAATTATACATGCTGGTTTGGCCATGTGAACAGTTAAGCAGATCCTAGAAACAAGCTAACTCTGACCAAGTAACTGCCTCTGAAGTCAGTGATTTATTTTTTAACCTTCACATGCCTAAGCAGCGGGTATGTAGCCGCATAACTGCAGCTTTTGACACTTCACACAGTTTGAGATTTAATTTCTCCCAGTGGAAAAAAAATACCACTGTGCCTGTATCAGCCAGAAGTAAAATAGAGAAGAAGGAGGGAGCCTAAGTTCCTACAAACAGTACATAGTACAGTATCAACTTACAGTCCCACAGTTGGTGATACTCCTCTTAAATCTGGCATAGCACTTCTTAGGTCAGCTCTTAGCTGGGTGCAGGGGAAGATCAAAAAGCATAAGAGGAAGCATCAGTCATCAGTCAGCACTGTGTAGGTTTACAACAGAGATCAGATTCAGCTCCACCATTCACATCAGGATCTAGGCTGCCAACATCCAGAAGCATGACAGTCTTTGAATCCATGTTTGGTTTGGGACCATCTCTGGTTAAAGCAGAGTTCCATTATTTCTGGATTCCCTGTCCTTTTTGTCACAAATCCAAGATAGAAAGAGAAATATAAAAAATATTCACTATGAAAATTTACTAAAAATCAAGGCATGGGACTGATAAGAAACTGCTACCAAGGGAGATGGTCTGTTATGCCAGACCATTACTGAACTCATTGAAGGAACTATTGCCAGAAGAAATGACTGCAGTGCAGACATCCCCTAAATTAACCATAAGTAACCCTCTTTGAAAATACAGTATCTGTTCCATCTCAGCCTTATAAGATGACATGGATTTCCAAGGACAAATGCGGTACCTGATAGGTCTGTGCAAGTAGGTAGCTGTTTGATCCAGCTTTGGATCCAGCCGCTTCAGATGCCAGGGATCTGATCTGGAGCTCCAGATCAGTTTCCCGCTTCAATCTGGCTGAAGTGGCTCCAAAGCTTCAGAGCTGCCGCAGAGATCCGGCCATAGGGTATAATGGGGGATCAATGAAATATCTATAACTTTGTTGTTTTTGTCTGATTTGCCCAAAACTTGCAGGGGTGGTAGCCTCTGCTGAGCCTACGAAGCCTGCCAAGTTTTAAGGTGATAAAAGCAGGGGTTTGGGGGGAACTGCACCTCAAGCTGCTGACAGGCAAAACTTCCAGTGTGTATTAAGGCGCAGCAGGATGAAAACTGTAGGAGTGGTGGCCCCTGCTGAGGCCACAATGCCTGCCAAGTTTCAAGGAGATAAGTGAAGATGTTTGGGGGAAACTGCACCTCAAGCTGCGGACAAGCAAAGCTCG
This sequence comes from Crocodylus siamensis, assembly GCF_052110815.1. Taxonomy (NCBI): domain Eukaryota; kingdom Metazoa; phylum Chordata; order Crocodylia; family Crocodylidae; genus Crocodylus; species Crocodylus siamensis. The sequence continues at coordinate 127,068,687 of NC_143397.1, read as the reverse complement.
TGCCATGGGTGACACTGTGTGTGTTAAGGTGCAGCAAGGTGAAAGCTGCAGGGATGGTAGCCCCTGGTGTGGCCACAAAGCCTGCCAGCTGGCGAGGAGATAGGTGCAGGGCTTCTGGGTTCTGGGGCCCTGCACCTCTAGCTGCTGACAGGCAAAACTCGTGACATGGGTGCTTGTGCAACTGTGACTGACTTGGGGCATGGGAGCAGGGGGTGGGACTACTGCAGGCCTGGCTGCTAAGCTATTGTGTTACCAGTTACCAATTAACCATGATTCACTCAGGGACCAGCTCAATACACAATACCTACCTACTACATAATGAGTTGACCAGCAATGATTAACACCTACAAAACCACAGACTAGGAAGAGGAAATAATCATTACAGACAATCAACTGCCCCGAGACAGTCAGTTGCACAAGCACCCATGGCATGAGTTTTGTCTGTCAGCAGCTAGGGGTGCAGGGCCCTAGAACCCCCCTGCACTGATCTCCTTGACAGCTGTCAGGCTTTGTGGCCTAAGCAGGGGACACCACCCCTGCAGCTGTCACCCCGCCGCGCCTTAACACACACAGAGTCATCTATGTCACGAATTTTGCCTGTCATCAGCTTGAGGTGCAGTTCCCCCCAAACCCCTGCACCAATTGTCTTGAAACCTGGCAGGCTTTGTGGCCTCACCAGGCTCTACCACCCTTGCAGTTTTCACGCCCCTGTGGTGTAACACATACACATGACATGAGTTTTCCTTTCAAGAATTTGGGGTGCAGTTTCCCCAGAACCCTCTACCGATCTTCTTGAAACTTGGCAATCTTCATGCTCTCAGCAAAGGCTACCATCCCTTCAAGTTTCATCTAAATCAGACAAAAACCAACAAAGTTATAGGTATTTCATTGATTCCCCATTATACCCTATGGCCAGATCTCTGAAGTGATTCCAAAGCTTTTCTGAAGCAGTTCGGAAAGCCTAACAAAGCCAGCGCTTTGATCTGGACATGCTGCTTCAGACACTGAAGCATCCAAATCTTCTCCAGATCCAAAGCATGGTCCAAAGCCTTGCACAGCCCTAGTACCTGACTTGTAGAATACATTGTGAGCCTCTTTTGAAAGGCTTCTCAATACAGGTCCTGATGCAGACATGTTAGACTAATGCATGCTCTATTTACAAAAAATAATTAAAAACTGGTAAATTATCAAGAAAAGTAAAAAAAGGAGTCCCAACCTTAGCCCAGAAGTACTTGTTTCAGGATACAAGATTCAGAGCATCACATAAGTGCACTGCTTTTCAGAAGGGCTATGCCCATACTTTTAACTTGAAATAAATACCTGCCTTTATCTGGTAATGAGTTTTCAACAGATAGAAACAAAAATTTTTGTTCAGGTATTCTGATGCCCTTCCCTTTCTTTTATCTCCTTTTCAATCAAGGAACATATAAATACAGATATAATAAAAAATATTCTTAAAGATCTTGAAAAATATATTCTTAAATGTCTTGCCATATATGTCGACTCTTCTTTCACCAACTCCCTCCTTCTTCCATTGTCTATCACTTTCCATCTCCAGTTTTCCCCTCTTTTTATTCTGTCCCTAACATTTTCTTCTGCTTTCTTCCTCTAGGACTCTCCTTCATTTCTTTCTTTCAGAACCAGTGTACCCAACTCTTTTTAATTTTTGCTTGGGATTGTGGGACTTTCTGAATACAAAGCAGTGTTGGTTATGTCCTATATGCACAGGCTGTTTCACTTTTCCACTTTTTTCTTTTAGCACAAAAGTCATTTTTTCCAATGTCTCTCCCTTTGATTTGCAATGAGACCTTGTCATCTGCCCTCTCATATTTCAGGAAGATAGTACCTTATATAATCTACTGGAGAGAGAGTGATCCTCATGATATTCTGCTTTTACTCACTCTGGGTGAACCTATTAGTCCTGATAAGTCCTAGGTGGTTAGCCTGGAATTTGCTGCTCTCGCTGTCAGAGCAGAACAGTCTGTACACGTTTTGGATGAAGCCCCTGTGATTACCAGGTGGTAGACCATCAGCAATCTGTTTTGAACCTGCAAAAGGTTCATGCAGGCCTGTTTTCCTGAGAAGGAGAAAAAGCATTCCCTCTTCCCATTGCTGGTTCTCTCTCCTTTATGGATGGATTGTGTGCTATCAAGATGCTGTCTGGAACTGACTAGTAAATGTTCCTTTCCTAGTTCAGGGGGACTATGAGCAAAAGGCAGTTCTCTGGGATTTTTGTATACTGTGGCTTCACAACATCTTTTCTCATCTTGTGGCCCCCTCCTAGAGAACGCATTTGTCCTGGAGTTACTTCATGCCTAGGCTGGAGGATACCCCATAAGCAAAGTGCACTGGTAAGTGGCAGCGAAGTGTCCTACATGGCCCTGTACCAGTCACTTTGTGAGCCATATTGCTGTACCTGCATAGCACTCTTGTTGCTCAGCCTCAGATAGAGAGGTTTGTTTGTTTCTTCCATTGTCCTCCTCTGTCTCCTCTCCTGTAATTGTGTGTGGTAGTAGCTTTTCAGCAGGTTGTAACTGGCTTTCTCCAGGTGCCTATTTCTTCTCAGGCTGTGATACAGTGCCAGCAAATGGCCTGCTGCCAAACCAAAGAATTTGTTAGTGTTTTTGAAATCTCACCAGGACAAAATAGTTGTGCTGGATGGGAGATGTGTACAGGGATTGTTCTGCTTACAGACTGTGGCTAGACTTGTTTAAACTTTTAATCTGGCTGCTATTCTGTTGACCTGGTATGTTGATAATGTTCTGGGTGAACTTGGTGATACTAACACTTTAGTAATTCATATGTGATATTTGCCTGTCATGGATTTATTTATTTCTGTATGTGGGTATGCTGCAATGCATAATGTTTAATACTTTTATATCACTGATTGTACATAATGTTGTAAAGAACAAAGGAAGTTTTCAGGTGCTCCCATCTCTTTTCCCATTTTCTCCTCAATCCTATCTCTCTCTCTCTTCTATATCTCTTCCTTCCTCATTGTCCTTCATCTTATTCCTTCTTCCCTACTTTCTCTAACTTTACTAGTTCTTTCTCACTTTTTTCCCTCTCTTTCTCAATTTCTAACTTCCCCTTTGATTCTCCCTATTCCTGAAGAAGGGTGTTTGTGCCCAAAAGCTTGCAAAGAACATTTTTCCAACTATTTAGTTGATCTAATAAAAGATATCACATTTACCCAAAGAAGCCTGTCTGCCTATGTCCTTAAACCAACATGGCTACAACTAATACCCCCATAATTTCCCCTTTAGTTTTTAACTACTGTCTAACATTTCTAAAGCTGTAGCAGGCTCCAAATCTTTTTATCCACTATAAATATTTTATCCACTATAAATACTCCAGAAGTGATCTTTTCATATTCAGAAGTATTAAAATCAGCCCATCACCACCATCACAATCCCTACCCCTGTCATCTAGTAACTTCTGGCCTTTTTTTACCCTGACAGCCTGGGAACAACATACTCACATTGAAATTTCTTGCACTTTGCTACTCTGGGTCAGAGGCTACTCTGGGTCACACCAGAGTCCTGGATGGCTCCTTTGTACTGCTCACATAATGTGAAGTACAGATTTTTTGATTAGAGCCAGCCAACTCAGAATGTGTAAGAAGTTATCAAGGGATATGTGGTCAGCAAATATAGGCCCCGTGAGCACATCTACGGATGCATTAAACTGGCCCCCCACACGCAACTGAATGTGTACCCCTGAGGAGTAAATTTACCTCCAGCTGAAGCAATTCAGTTTAGGGCTACTCCTGCCCTGCTCTGCCCCCTGCAGCCAGGAAGAGGTCCAGGCTCCCCTAGGTACAAGCCCTGGGTTGGGAGCAGGCACGGGGGCTAGTTCCAATCTCTGCAGTGCAGGGAAGAGCTGTCCTGGCTGCTGGACAGCCGCTTTCCAGCCATGTGGAGAACAGCACTCATCCTGATCTCCACGTGGCTGAAAGGCAGCTTCCCGCTGAGCTGGGACAGCTCTCCCAGCCATATGGAGACCAGAACAGAGCCATATCTCCATGTGGCTGGGAGGCAACTGCTTGGCAGTTGGGATAGCTCACCTAGCTACATGAAGATCAGCACAGGTCCTGCTCTCCATGTGGCTGGAAGGTAGCCTTCTGCTGAGCCAGGACAGCTCTCCCTGTCCCTTGTGGCCCCCTGCTGCCTAGGCTGACCAGGAGCAATCTGTTGCCAGTCAGTGTCTACACGTGTTCTTCAGTGCATTATTTTAATGCACCAATTTCTAGTACCTGTATCTATAGGTACTAGAAAACAGCATATTAAACTAGTCCATTGCACAGTAATTACTGAGCATAGATAGATGCTGATACTTCACTGCACATTAGGTTGTCTAATGCTCAGTAATATGTCTCATGTAGAAGCACCTTCTGTCACCCTTCCCACTGCAGGGACGGATGGAGTGATGCTCCTCTTTGCTACGACGGTGTCCTCTTGAAGTACCAATGACATAAATAAAGGGTGTGGGCTGGATCCAGCCCTTGGAGCTGCTCCATCCATCCCCCTTCCCTCCCCCCAGGCTACTAGTGGACTACTGGAAGTTGGAAGTATGGGAGCAATGCAATGGGAGTATGGCACCAGTACAATGCTGCAGCTGTCAAAGCAAATAAAATTCTGGTTTGCATCTATCAAGGCATCTCAAGCAAGACCCAAGAAGTCATCCTCCCGCTTTACTCAGCCTTGGTGAGGCCGCAGCTAGAGTACTGCATCTGATTCTGGGCTCCACACTTCAGAAATGATGTGGAGAAGCTTGAGAGAGTCCAGAGGAGAGCCACATGTGCGATTAGAGGGCAAGAGAACAGGCCTCATGAAGAGAGGTTGAGACTCTTCAGCCTGCAGAAGCAAAGCCTCAGGGGTGACTTTGTGGCAGTCTGTGGAGAAATCATGCCCCAGTATGCCTCACTGCCATAAGCAGACACCTCAAACCCCGCTGCGTTACCTGCTTTCCCAACCAGCTGGGCTATAAAAATTCCAAAGGGAGCAGAAACTTACTCCTCTATTGTCTCAGGTTCCTGCCTCTGCAGGTCATGTGATTAGTTATCTCATCTGGTCAGGCTGATGTCATTTGGAAACACCAGTCAGCAGCCAGTGGGGCTACTTTTGTTGGGAACTTAGTGATGAGGTCATGATAGGTGTATAAGAGTCTGGCCATGAGGAAGGGGGTGGGGGTGACATGTTTTGGGACACAGCAAACAAACCATGCAGCCTCCAGAGAAAGAGCCTGGTCAGACTCTGGATGTAAATGTGAGTAACTTACTTGGAATTCAGCTAGTAACTTAGGATGAAGTGATCTAGAAGTGTATCAAAAGGCTACCAAGTCAACAAGATCTGGCAACACCAACACCGGAAGCCAGTGGCCTGTGCAGAATATTGGAAGTAGCCTATATAGAAAGGCTGGACCGGAGACATGACAAAGAAGAAGACTATGAGATTCCTTAACCTTTGGGCAATACAAAGAAAGGGCTCTCTCCATTTATGGCTTCTTTTGTTCAGACATCCTTGAAAAGCTGCTGGAGGATCTGATGAGCATTTTAGACATGTGTTAGGGACCAACACCTGTTCTGAACTGTATCTGCTCCCCTAAATCCCAGCATTATAAGTCAAAGACAGAGAGGAAGTAACTAGTTTTGAATAGTGATTTTGCACCCAAAAACAGCCAGCAACCTGCCTCAGAAAGACTTATTACTACTTGTACTTCTACTACTACTATTTTTGCCAGTTTTGCAGTCTTTTGCAGCTCAGCTGTCTTTGAGCATTCTTGCTTCAATGGCAACAGTAGATTAAGCCAGGCTCAATGACTAGAAAAGACCTTCTCTAGAGAACTAGTGAGCATCAACCGAACTTATCCCCCCCACCCCCATTCCCCTTCACAGAACAAATTTTAGGAGCTTTTACTGTGTCATACATCTGTGAAGCAGCTTCCTATTTCACTGAGGTTTTTCTTTGTGACTCTTTCCACTTTTGCTTAACCAAATTACATGTCCATATAAATAACCACTGTTGGAAATACATCACTGTAACTTTTTTATCATAAAATGCAGAAAAGCATCAGGATAAAGAATAACGCTGTTGTTCTCTTGGCCTCATACTGAGTTTCAATATTTTCAAGGCCAAATCCTTCATAGCAATGTCTTTAATTAACTATTCTCCATCTTTTGAGGAAAATATATATTGATATTTACATACGCACATATAGGATAAATATGGCAGGTTAGATCAAAGCTGTTGCTTAAAAAAAAATTAAAAGAGGGCTTCTTTGCAATTAGCAACCAGAATATCCCTGCTACCAAAAGAATGACTTTTCCTTATAATCTGGTAAGGACAGCAATAGATTTGCACATTGTCTTGTGGGTCTTTTGAGGAGGAACTCTGGTTGTAGTCCGGCAACTACCAAAACAGTGGCAGCTTTGCAGAGCCTTCATAATCATTACTTTCTTAGAATTTATGGCTAGGGACTCTTCTAAACTCCTGCTTGGGTTCCACAGAGACCACGGTTCACACAAATCACCACATAACTTTGTCTATCAAAACACACTTTCACTGTAATTATAGAGCCTCTAGCTCTCTATTATAATATAATTATATGCAAAACCAGATAATGTAACAATAATTCTGAGATTTTAATCATTCAGAAGCCAGGAAATTTGGAATTGAATCCTCAAACCAGCCTTAATTCTTCTGCCTTTCACATTCATTATCGAATTGCAATTCTGATTACAGGTTCTCAGAGGAGGATGCCCAGTAAGTAGTGTGTGAGTGTGCTCTCTCTTGGCTGCTCTGAGTTGATGTGTATTTACAAATGGCAGCTGGGGCATATAAAAGGTTCTGTTCCCTGTAACAGAGTAGTCTTGTCTCTCTCTCTTTACTTGAAGGCACAGGATGCTGTATTTTCAAATGAGCTGACTTAGACTTAAGAGTGGTAGTGATAGGTCCAGGGGATGGTGTGTGATAAGGCATTTGCACTTGCACAGGATATAGAAATATGATTGAGGAGGCCACTGCAGAGACACAGGTATTCTATTTGTACCCATAAGCAGTATTTTTTCCAGTCCTGACTGAGGCCTAGGAACAGACTTCCATAAAGTCCTAGCCTCAGGCATTGTGGGGTTGATCCCCCTTATTAAACTTAGACAGAGATAGTTAAGAAGGGGAAGCACATGTCAAAACAGGAGAAAGAGGTGAATCATTGAGTCAAACATCCATGAGCACGTGGAAAGTAAGAGGGGTAGATGAACTCAAAACTTGCTTGTGAAAAGTAAAGGTTTTATTCCTCCTCCTGGGAGCAAAAGACGGGATGTGGGATCTTCATCCTTCTTTGACAGTGTGGACAGTAACAATGGGCTACGTTTTACTTCATTTCATTGGCATACCACAGTTAATAGCAGGGAACATATGTTCAAATCTCTATTGAAAGAAAATCTACTTGTCTCTTACTACCTCCCACAAAACATGTCCACTGCCCAAATTTGCCACACAGTTCTCTGTAACTGAAACCTCTGGCTGAAGCAAAACCCTTGAGTTCACTGAGTGTTGCATGTCAGAAACAGTCTGGCCCAGGCAGATCTGCATGTGAAGGACTGTGCTAGTGACAGTCTGGAAGTGTTGCTGATTATTTCTTCACCCCCTGGAGCACTGAATTTACTCCCATATATTAAAATAAAAGCAAATTAAATGCAACAATGGGCTAAGGTGCCCAGGTAGTAGATCCCAAGTGCTGATTGTCTGCAGACCCATATTAAAGTCAATTTTATGGAAGTTATTATAATTAATCTTTCAACATGGGGGCATGGGAAAAGATGTAGTATAACTGTGGTCTGATCAAAATAATCAGATGCAATTGTTATTCCTCAGGGTGATAGCATTTTATTCTCCATGTGGCAGCCAAGAGATGATGGATAACAAGCTTGTAAATGTACTCATTTGTTGGCTCTGTTCCCACAGTACCTTAAATCATCCATAACCTAATTTGCACATCTTGTCATCAATCATTAACAAAGATTTACCATGCCACAGATGAATTGCCTGAGATTCTGATTTCACTGGTTAGGTAAGGGAGAAATTATTATTTTTTATTAAGAGGGAACAGAAAATCTATAAGACCCAAACCACCTGGTCATGGGCAGTAATGGCTCAAGGCTGGTGTCATGTGCTCTTTAATTAGGAAGTTCACAGCTTGCAGCAATCAGTATCATGCTACCAATACCTGTTTCCATTTATGGTCAGTATCTAGGAAGGTATGAGAAATTAACTGCATGTTAATTGCTAATATAAAACCAAATTTAGGCCTGAATAAGGAAGTGAAATGTACACATATAGGCCCCCATGTAGTAGTACATACATGTAATATCTCATTGATATCAGTAACTGAAGTCAGAGGAGGGCAAATGCGCAAAGAGGTTCAGAAAGTCTTGCAAGTAATTGTCCATGTATCTACAAAATGCAAAGGTATCAGAGATAAAATGTAATGAGAACGGAGGAGAAGGTGGATGATCAGAGAGACAGAAGTGCTGACTGTGGTGAAACTGGCATGAATTCCTGGAGTCATATGTAATTAGGACTGGAGTGTTTAAACTCTAACATCTGCTCTTTTAGGGTACAGCATGAAATATAGAAAGGAAGACTGAAAAATGTAAAGGGAGTGACAGGCTGAATTTTTGGCTGCTGTCATACTGGCTTGTTAATATCCATTTGTATGATTTGCCCCTCATTTAGTAATTTTGAGGGGATTCTGGTGTTATTATACTGATAACACTAATGTTTTCGTTGCAACTTCATCTGGTTTTCCATGACATTGTTAGAAATGGAGTATTGTTAGAAATGCACAGTTTGCATCTCGCACCTGATAAGAAAGAAACACTGCCAAGGACTTTTTTTCCTTGCCCAGCCTTGCCACAGTTTTTCTTAAATCGCAGACTCTCCCCCAGCCTCACCCTAGCCTTTCTCATGCAGATTACAGAAGCTGGAATTCAACTGACTGTGTCCTAGAAAGGGGGGGGGGAGGGGTTTAAACTCTTGGTGACCTATAGAACTTTCTGAGCATGCTTGATTAGCTGTTGCATATTTACTTCTCCGCCCTGCATACTTAAGTAGTTAATTATAATGTACATGCGATGGATGTAGTGATGTAACCACATATATGTTTGTATAAAACAGAAATGAGCTGTAAGAGTTCCTGTTTCTGCACACGTGCCCAGGAGGAAAAAGATAAATACAGGCTGCAAAAATTTCTTGGTGGATTCAGAGTAATCTGAGTCTTTGACTCTGCTCTGACCCTATTTGCAAATACACCTTTTGTGCCATCTAATAAGTGTGTGTCTGTGATTTTAGTAGCCTCCAAGAAACGGACCACAATTTTTTGCAACAACATAATCAGACCAGCAGGATTCAGCCTTCCAGTCCTTACAAGTTACATGTAAATCTTCTACTCTGTACTGCAAAGGTGCAAAAAGATTCTGAGGGCTTGTTGTTATGTTCCTTTGATGCTTCCATGACCAAAGGCACTTCTCAGTTTAAAACACAAACAACACCCCCTCACCACCTGTATTTTGGGAGGGCAGGAGATATGGTTTAACTACCAGTACTGAAAACTGAACCTGTGCTCTGAGACAACAGGGGTTCCCTTTTTACTTGGCCCTCATCCACAACACAGAGTTTCTGCAGGTCTACCTAAGGAGCTCTGCAACCTACGGGTGTGATAATGTGGGAAAAAGCAACCAGCTTGTTTTAGGCACAAGATAGAGGCCCCAATTCTGCAAATACTCCCTCACACACTTAGGGCCTTGTTGTGCATTTCCTTGCAGTCTTTGCAAATCTTTAACTTTACCTTTCCCAAGTGTTAAATGCTTTAAAGACGGGAGTGCCTACACATCAGGGCAGGAGAAGACAAGCTAAATAGGCTCTGGCTCAGAGTTATGCCTTTTTGGGAGAGAAATATCTCCATCTCATGCTACGCAGCTTGTGCTGTGGTAATGTCAGTGTGCTCCAAGGAGCCAATACAAGTGATTTACAGTCCTCTGGCATCCCAGGATGTACCATTCCCAGCACCCTCCCCCCTTCCAGACATAGGTGCTCTATCATCCTGGACTCTACTGGCCTGAATGGGTGTGGAGCCAGGGAGCTGGGCAGCTGAAATGAGAGAGCTGGTGAGCCAGGCAGCAGCAGGGGAGGAATGGGATCTCTGACAACTGTGGAAGAGCTGTGGAAAAGCTGGCTGATGCAGGAGAGCCAGGAGGAATTGCAAGAGAGTCACAGAGCCACAGGAGAGCTGACAGCTCCAGAAGGGAGAGCTGCAGGGCAGCCAAAAGAAAGGTGGCAGGTGCAGGGGAGCTGCAAGTATGTGGGAGCACAGGCAGCCAAGGGGCAGACTTCACAGCTCCTAGCCACACCCTGCTCACCAGGCCTCGAGTGGCAAGTCAGAGCTATGCACATCAGAGAAGTCATTTACCTGTAGCATGTGACTGTTCACAGTAGGCACGTTTACACAAGATGCTAAATGTGCAGGAGACTAATTCTATGTGCTACTGCACTACTGTGCAGTAGAATTAGGCTCCTGCACATTAGCATCACTAAAAAGACATGTGCCAGCACTACTGTGCAGTAGCACTGGTTACTGCAGATTCAGTTATTACCTGTTATTGCAGGTACTAAACTTAATGCACAGTATCTATGGCACATTAATGAACATGTAAACATGCCCACTATGTTCTAACTTTGAAACCATGTAATATACCATAGATTTAGTCCATGTGAATGGTAACATCTGATGACACCTTTAGTCTGAAGTTAAGCAGAGGCCAGGGCAGTATGGCACCATATAGACTAACTCATCCAGAAAGACATAAGCTTGTGTCACTTTTGTAGGCTGTAATGGAGGGCAGTCTTATTTATCTGAATAAAAATAGTCATTTTATTTACCACTCATCCTGGGTGTTCTTGAGGGCTGGAAATACTGGTTTTGTAATATAATGATAATATGTATAAAATAAATACAAGCATAATGCAAGCATTATATATAGATATATATAAAATGCTTTTATTTATTATGTATTACAATATAGACAGAGACAAATGTTACTACTATTACCAGTCCCCAAGGACACCCAGGATGAATGATGATGAGTAAAACATATACAAACACAACACACACACACACACACACATATAGTGTCATCTTTGGGAGAGTATATGAGCTGACATTTTCTGAGGGATGCCTTAAGTCTAAAATGATTGAGGATCACTGCCCTAGTCAAAGAACAACTGAAGTACTGCTCTAACAATGGCGAAGCTGCTCCTGGGGACCTCTACAGTAGTAACATAATGCTTTGTGAAGGTATGACAAGAGAGAAGATCTGCTTTATCTCAGCTGAAATGGTTTAGTCACGGACAATCCTGCTTTGAGGAGAGGGATGGACTAGATGACCTTGTGAGATCCATTCTAGCCCCATTTTCCTATGATCCTATATATATAGGCTCATATAGGAAATGTGCCATTTATATTTATATATGTTTTACTTCATTTCATTGGCATACCACAGTTAATAGCAGGGAACATATGTTCAAATCTCTGTTGAAAGAAAATCTACTTATCTCTTACTACCTCCCACAAGACATGTCCACTGACCAAATGTGCCACACAGTTCTCTGTAACTGAAAGCTCTGGCTGAAGCAAAACCCTTGAGATATATATATATATTGTCCTTGTATTTATTATTTGAACTTTTACTTGATGCTTTTACTGTTTCTTTCCTGTCAAAATCTTAGAAATAAGAGACTGATGTGTCATAAATTAAATAAGTATAGGGGCATTTATGCCTTCAGGCTTATGTGTACATATATACATGTTATCTGTACTAGGTCTGTTACAAAATTGCATACTTTCTGTACACAGTGCCTCACCAAAATAAGCAGCATCCTCAAGTAGAGCAGAATCCATTTCTGAGGGAACCATTTTTGGTACAATACCCAAATATACTAGTTTTCTGTTTCTTTCACATGCAGGATATTACTGCATTTGCTCATTGTCATGTGAGCAATAACAGATATAGGTATCTAATAAGCAAACAACCACCTGAGTTCAGAACCTGTCAGCGCTCCAAACCATTGTGCAACAAATATATGCATGAACTAAACCACAACCACAAGTGAACAGACATCCTATTAAAGTTAGTGAGAGCTATGGACATATATCCAAGTGTAAGCCATGTCCCAAAACTCAGGACAGGTAGCAAATATATACTGTCTTTCACCTCTTCCTTTTACTACTCCACATGGCTTAGTTTGGGCCTATTTGGGCCTCCTTGGAATGAAACTAGCAGGTACTATGTTTAAAACTAATAACAGGAAGTGGTTTTTTTGCACACAGCATGTAATTAAAATGTGGAACTCATTGCCACCAGATGTTGGGGAAGCTGACAGTTTAGCCAGATTCAAAAAGGGAACGGACACATTCTTGGAAGAAAGGGGCATCAGTAGCTATTGAGCATGGGAGTTAGGAATACAGCCTTTGAATCATAACTTTCTGGACCTAGACCTTAAATGCTGGAGGCTGTAAGAGGGGGAGGAACAATAGAAAAAACTCTGGTCACACCCAGTTCAGTCTCTCTTTCAGCATCTGTTGTCTGCCACCGTGTGACGCAGGATACTGAGCAAGATGGACCTATGGTCCGACACAGCAAATGGCAGTTTTTACAAGTTCATCAATACATTTCCTCACCATCGTAGAGCACCTTAGGATGAACAGGGGCAATATTACACCTTCAGTAGGATCTGCTGTACGCAGTGGACTTTCTTGGAAAAACATTTTTTACTATTTTGAGTCTCTGTGGCTGTGCTAATCATGATTCTGTGCAATGCCAAAAGTCCTTTCAAACACAATCCATCCCGTTCTATCTCAGGCTTCTTTCTTTTCCTAAAGTAATTGTTGCAAATATTTTAGACATAGCTTTTATAGCTTATTAGTCTCCAAATAGCACTTTGAGTCCTTGAAATACAAAACTGATTGTTTTAATTAAAAACTTTAGAGCCCAAAACTAATAAAAATAAAATCTGTCAGGAAATTTTCTCCCAAATTAGGAAACAAGAGTCATAGAATTGCAATTTCCATAGCATTTATTTAAAATTGATAGTAATCAGCTGGTGGCAAAATTACCAAAGCAATCACTTTTCTGCATTGCAAAATTGAGATATTTGAAAATAATGTTAAAGCTTTCAATGTTTCTTTACTACTCAGGTCAAAAGACGTTACTACAAATCCCACTTCTTAAGCAGTCCCATTAAAAGCAATAGTATAATAAAACTGAACATAAGCAGAGAGGTAGCATGTTTTTTGAATCCATGCTGCATTGTCATTTCTCTCCACCTCATCAGTCATTTTTTCTTTAGAATTCTTTTAATAATATATTTTCCATTTTTCTGCTTAAAGCTCTAGTCTTAATGAAAATTTTAGGAGCTTTTAGGACTACCAGAATATATGACAAATGTAGCTCTATGAAGGAATTTTGGAATCAAAAGCATATCTTGTAATACAAAAAAGAAAAGATCTATATATCCCTACACCCAAAGCAACAAAATCTTCTTGGGGTAGCTTCCTAAATTTTACGCTGCAGTTATCTTTATTACAAATCATTTGCTCAGTATATTTTCTAATCAAAACCCATGTCATTCGGTTGTAAAATACATATTTGAGTGAAGAGTGACTGTGCTCATTCAGATGAACCCCAGAAAGAGAGAAACGTTCTTTTAGGTAAAAGCATTAAGGATGCAGTGTATCTAGAGAATAATTCAAATTATAATGAATATAACAAAAAAAAAATCAAAAACACCTGAGTTTCTCATTACTCACTTCCAGATTTTTTGTAACCATTGTTTCAAACAGGTTGGAAAAGAGGCAGAAAGGGCCGAGTTCATCAAGGACTTTGTGGTAAGATTGATTTGCAATAGAACGAAGCAGAAATCTTGAATTAGCTTTAAGGGAAAAGCTAACTATACTCTCATTTAAACATAGATTTTTCAAAGTTCAGAAAGCTATGAAAACTATTTTATGTAACCAGAAGGAGCCTTTGCAATATCTGAGGGAATTTTATGAAAAAAAAATTGGAAGAATTACTTTTCATCTGTCCCAGATCTCAGCTCTACATTTTCACTCTGTACTTCAGACAAACCCAGAAACATGTTCCTTCACATTGCTTTTCCAAGCTCTGGTATTTCTGGTTTCTCTTAAAACATTAGACCAAATTCTGAAGGCTTTCCTCCTACAAAGAACTTGCTTGAAATCAGTTATTTGTCTAATTATGGACTGAACAAAAACTTTAGGGTTAGGCCCATGAGTATTTTATTTCAGCTTTACAATGCTGCCTAACAACACACTGAGCATGTCTACATGGGAAGCTAACAACACAGTAGCCTAATAACACTGTGCAGTAGCACATCACAGCACAAACAGTGCTAATACTCTACTATGCAGCATGATTAGGCTACTGCGTGGTAGCATCATTTAAAAGGTGTTTGCCAGCACTACTGCACACTATCTCTGATTACTGCACGTTTATTTAGTACTTGATTATACAAGTACTAAATGAAATGTTCAGTAACCACTGTGCATTAATAAATGTGTAGATGCACCCACTGAGAAATGTATTTTTCTTTTTTTGAAGCGTTCAGAAAGATACCTTGCAGACAAAACTCTGGCATGATAGCAAAGTGAGTTCCAGTCCTGGTTTTACCAACTGCATGTTTGGGAACTCTAGGCAAGTTAGGAACAGATCCCCAAATGTATTTAGAGACAAATTCTGTTCAACCTATCAGGCATGTAAGTAGAATTGGGCACTTAAGTACAATTATGTTTCACTTTGCTCAAGCCCCTGAGGGGGTAAAGGGATCCTCCTCCTCACTGCTTTTATGTGACTTGGCTTTAAGGGTCAGATGATGGTATGTTACAAAAGGATATGCAATGTGGATTTTCAGGGACTTGAACAAGTGTGTGTAACAAAATCACACTTGAGTGCCTAAATCCACTTAGGGCACATCTACATGTGCATTAATGCACCATAATTACAGCACATTAAGTTTACTACCTGTGGGTGCTTTTATACAAGTGTGGAAGTTGCTCCAATGTGTTGTAATTACAGCGTGTTCAAGCAGACTCAGTCAAATTGAGTCTGCTGGTACTATAAGCCAGTTAGTTTTACCTTGATCTTGGGTAAGCTTTTTGAGAGAATTATTCTGGCACATGTCCACAAGGGGCCAGCGGGGGAGAATATGCTTAGGGGCAACCAACACGGGTTCATTAGAGGCAGGTCCTGTCAGACCAACCTGGTGGCCTTCTACAACCAGGTCACCTAATCCTTACATGCAGGGGTAGCAGTGGACATAGTCTTTCTGGACTTTAGGAAGGCCTTCAACACTATCTCTCACCCTGTTCTCATTAAAAAACTGGGGGACTGTGGTGCTGATGTCTACACAGTCAAATGGGTCACCAACTGGCTGGAGGGCCGCACCCAGAGAGTGGTGGTGGATGGGTCATTTTTGACCTGGAGGGATGTGGGCAGTGGGGTTGCGCAGGGCTCAGTCCTTGGGCCCGCACTGTTCAACATCTTCATCAGTGTCTTGGATGAGGGGGTAAAAATTGTTCAAATTTGTTGATGACACTAAGATGTGGGGGGATGTGGGCACGCTAGAAGGAAGGAATAGTATACAATTGGACCTAGACAGGTTACAGGGGTGGGCGGATGAGAATAGGATGGGATTTAACACTGAGAAGTGCAAGGTGCTGCACGCAGGGAGGAAGAACCAGCACCATAGCTACAGGCTAGGGAACTCCCTTCTCATCAGTACAGAGGCAGAAAAGGATCTTGGAGTCATCATTGATGCCAAGATGAACATGGGCCGGCAGTGTGGAGATGCAGTCAGGAAGGCCAACCGTACCTTGTCATACATCCACAGATGCATCTCGAGCAGGTCCAAGGAGGTGATCCTCCCCCTCTATGCAGCACTGGTCAGGCCGCAGCTGGAGTACTGCGTCCAATTCTGGGTGCCACACTTCAGGAGGGATGTGGACAACATGGAGAGGGTCCAGAGGAGGGCCACCCACATGATCAGGGGGCAGCAGGGCAGGCCCTACAAGGAGAGGCTAAGGGACCTAAACCTGTTCAGCCTCCACAAGAGAAGGCTGAGGGGGGATCTAGTGGCCTGTTACAAACTAGTCGGGGGGACCAGGAATCACGGTCACAAGCTGGCAGAGGGTAGATTCAGACTAGACATCAGGAGGCGCAACTTCACTGTCAGAGCAGCTAGGATCTGGAACCAACTTCCAAGCAAAGTGATGCTGGCTCCTACCCTGGGGGTCTTTAAGACAAAGCTTGACAACCACCTTGCTGGGGTTGTGTGTCCCCAGCACTCTTTCCTGCCATGGCAGGGGTTCGGACTTAATGATCTGCTCAGGTCCCTTCCGACCCTACTAACTATGAAACTATGGAGCATGGCAATTACTGCACTCCAGCAGCCTCCTGTGTCTCATGTATTAGCATCCCCACACTTAAAAATAGTGGCAGGGCGCTTGAACTAAAGCTTGTTTAAGCATATTTTTAAGCACAGGGATGCTGATACATTAGATGCTACTGTGCTTTTATTAGAGTGGGTCTCAGAAATCCTCTAATTAAAGCACCACCTCCCTACCCCAGAGCACATGTAAAAGTAACCTTCAATTACAAGTACTAACTTAATGCACCATAATTGGCAATAGACATGCCCTTAGATGCCCAATACGTGGAATAGAATCTGGTCCTTAGAGGCTTACACTGCAAGTTGAGTGGCATTTAGGCACATAAATCCAAGAGTGTAATCCACAAAAGCTATAGAAGTTATAGGGGGAGAGAGGTAGGAAACAGATCAGTCTGGATAGGTCCCTCTGTTTGGCTTAGAAATGGTATTTAAAGGTTTGGTTTTTGGGAATTGACTCATAGATAGATATAAATATATAGATCTATCTAGCTATCTATGCATTACAATGGTTTAAGATGGGCAGCAGCGATTAATTGATTTCTAAAGAACTTAGGTCTCACACACAAAGTGCCTCATAACCTTGGAAGCAGACAGGCTGTCTAATACAAGGCCAACAAGAACACATAGTTTGGAAACCAGCCTGGGAACCAAGGGAGTATGTAATATACTGCCCATAACATGAGATAAAAATGGTACCAGCTAACAAGGCCTCAGAGCAGGGGGGTCTGAGTCCTGGTTTTGGGGGAACAGACCAAATTAGGAGAAGGCCCAGAAAGCTACGTGGACATGTAATGACAAAGAGACAACCAACCAGAGATAGTCATGGATCAAGAGTCATCAGGAGTCATCAAGAGGGAAGGAGTATACAAAAGCAGATACTTGAGAGTAACAAAGGGTCCCTCCCTGTTCCTTCTCATCACTCCCAATCCTTCTCCCCAAGAGGGTCCCTGAGAGGGACCCTCATCCCCATCCCTGAAAAGGGTCCCTGAGGCCACCATGGGCAGAGGGCACACGACCAGCCCATCTCACCCACCCCACTGGAGAGGAGGGGTGTGGGCCTCGGCATCCCACCTCCAGACTGCCGACATGCTGACACCTAAGAGACAATCTCAGAGTGGAGCCTGCATCCTGGCCAGATGTACTTTGTCTCTGATGACAGTCCTAAGATTTGGTAAATATATAGAATTGCTTGATTGTTTGTGTTGTTTCTTTTCTGTTATCAGTGTGTATCAATAAATTTGCCTATTATCAAATGGAAAGGTTGTGATCGGTCTGACGGTGGGTGTGATGCACAGGATACTAGGTCAGATGTACTTTGACTCAGAATGGCATTGCTTAAATACTCAGGTAGCTAAATGTACAAGTGTTTAACTCCTCTGTGTGTGCCCAGGACTGCCACCATCTTGACTGAGCCAAGCATCTCAACACCTGTCTCATGACTAAAGCCATTTGGGATTTACCAGTAAGGTGTCCCTTTAGAGGTCCAGTTCACTGGGCACACTCAGAGCCCACCTAGGATACACTAACAGCATTGAGCTCAACACAAAAGGCAGCAAGTATGTCATTTGTTTATGTTTGTATAATCTTGAAACAACTTAGGCCCACATCATGGTTGGTCCTCAGCAAATGTATGCTGAGTACAAAGTGAGAAGCCAGATGCAAAGAGCTGTCCCCCTAGCCCTTATTTCCCATGGAAGGACCAGGAACTCTGTGGTTGGGAAAATGCAGCCTACTCTGTGTGCTAACAGTTCTGATGGCACCAGCCTCCCCAGAGCTGGCATGAAAGGATGAGATAAGAGTGGGGCTTTGACCCTGTCAGCTTTACAAAAATCAGCAAAGCTGATCTGATAAAATGGAAAGTGCAGACTGCATGTGCTTGATCTGTGGGGGGGGAGGGGAATATGGATCCTCTAAGAGGAACTATACTTCAGGCATTTGCATCATGGAGCCTTGCACCCTAACCCTAACACAGAGCTATGCCTGTAAGCAAGACCCTGTGTATTCATGGCAAACTGGTCTCAATTTCTATAGTAAAGCTCTGGTTTCCATAGAACATGAAAAGTGCAATAACAGCATCATTTGAAATTAAAAAAGAGATGATTATTGGATTAAATATTAAAAAGAAAACACTCAGACTTTGCAGATGCTTTTCTATTAGGTATTTTGATATTAATTTTGACTTATTTTATGAGGTTCTGCAATTTCAGTATGCCATGCATATTTCTATTATCACCTAACAGGCACATCACTGGGATTGTCAAGGAGGGAAAAATGTAGATGTCGGTACCTTTGAGATCTGGAGGCAGTTTGGGATTCTGAAATAAGTGCATTTATTGCTCACAGTGCCAGAAATGACCAGTAAATAATATTGACAATAAAATTGTCATCATTAGTTTTTGGATTTAATGACCTCTTGGTTGAATGATACATTTCACAGACATCAGAACTTACATTTCAGGGAGCTTCAGGTCCAGAAAAATCAGGTTGTAGACCAACTCCCTTTGAGATATGGAAACAGTTTGTAGAGAATGTAGGATTTGTGCCCCATACTGCTTCTCTTCAGAACACACCAACACATTTCCTGCTGTGAATGATGTTGAAAGGTATCAATGTCTTGCTCCCTTGTGGTCACTGATGCTAATGCACGAGCCATTACAGGTAACTGCTGAAACTCCCTATAGACAAAAATATTGATTCCACAGACTATTCTGTACCTCAAGAGACATAAATGGTATTGTGTGCAGTAAAGAATCCTTCCTCTCTAAGCAATTAGGCCTCTCTCCACTTCTTTTCTGTCAATAAGTAGCTACACGGAAGTAGAAAGAAATAAGGGGGAATTCGGGCTATCTGCTGAGCACCGGCAACATGTAGGGGGGTGCATGCGGGTACACGTGCACCCCTTGAGCATGGCAGTGCACCCCCTGTGAGAAGATGCCGCTGACAGTGCTGGCGGCGCCTGCGGGCGGCTGCCACTCACCACCACCCTGCCTCTCCTCCGACAGCATCTGCAGGTAGTCCGCCGTCACCACTGGCCACTGCCACCGCTGGCCGCTGCCACCGCTGCTGGCAGCATCTGCAGGTGGTTGCTCACTAGTTGGCGCCACTGACAGCACTGCAGCTGCCTGTGGGAGGCTCCCCGCTTGCTACTACCAAGCGCCACTGCCACCTGCAGGAGCTTGCCATGCCGCCCCCCCCCAGCTGCCAGGGGCACATGGCATTCATGCTGCTGAGAACAGGTAGTCTGAAGCCTAGAGAAGTTTCCTAGGTAAAATCTGGGTGTGTATATACCTGAACTAGTTACAAGTGCCAGTTAGTGAGTTCCTGAGTTGGACATGGGGAGAGAAAGATAGCAGGACAGCTGGTTCTTAGGACAGGATGATAGGACATTTATACACGTGCCTTGGGAGCGGGGGGGGCCGGGGAGCATTTGAATTAGAGAGGTTCTGAGAGCCACTCTAATTAAACTGCCCAGAGCACCACATGTATCAGCATCCCCATGCTGAAAAACGGCAGCACGGGTGCTTTAACCCAGGTGAGCTTTAGTTAAAACACTCCCACTCCCATTTTTCAGAGTAGGGACACTGGTACACACGACACAGGAGTGTGCTGGACCACGGTAATTATCATGCTCCAGCAGACTTGATTAATCAAGTCTATTCTAGCACATTGTAATTACAGCACATTGGAGCAGCCTCAATGTATGTATAGGGGCTCATAGTGCCTAAACTATAGTGTCAGCAAGTCTGTGGCCTGTACACCTAGTTCAAGTAACTACGTCCCTAATTTTTACCTGGCAAATTCCTCTCCACCTTTGTGAAGCTGCTTTGTGATACAGATGAAGCTGAGAGTGCCTGTATGTAATGGGCTGCTACTTTTCCACCACACTGGGACTTGCATACAGTGTACAAATAAAAGAGTTCTAGTAAGAAAATACCTCACCTCCCATCACTGATTTCAGCTGCAAGAAGAATTGTAACTGGGCCTGCTTTAAAAGGTGCGCTAAGTGTCTCCAAGTTCTGTCACCATGCACCTAAAGAGCAACACTTGACATTCCTAGTCTTCTTCTGGCAGAAGTTGGAAGCTGGAGGTCCCATATCTCGCTGTGGTAGGGAAATGAGAGAATGAACACTGTGTATTTTAGCATGCATTAAAACTGGAAGTGTAAAGCCTTTACCTAGACATTTTTGACACTTAGCACACCTTTTACAGCAGGCCGAGTTCCAAAACTGGATGACAGTTTTGTTGGTAGGAATGGCTCAATATCTCCTTTTATCTTCACCTCTTTATCCACCTTTACATTTTCTAATAAGTAAAAGGCATTTCAATAGAAAAAAATAGTTGTAGTTGTCATGAATATGTTTAGACCACAAACTGATATGCTTATCCATATTGGGTGATGCCTTACTTTACTCTGCAAACTGTCCTATTTACTTCAGCGATGCGTCCTTTGCATTGGAGTATTACTCAGCATGAGTAGAGTCACAGTCTGCTGGAGGCTCAGATGACCACCCCTTTTGTAAATATGACCAAAACACTGTCAAGCTAGGAACATCTCCTTAATGTCATAGGAAAAGATCAGGTATGGTTCTTTATTATGTACAGTGCATAGGAAGATGGAAGGGTGAAAGTGTTTGGGTCTGTCGATATTCTGAAGGACATTAGAGAATATTAGACTAATGATTATTTCCTCCTACTCATAACTTTTTAAAATGCCAATTGTTTTGTTTTAGTTTAACTTAACCAAAGCTTCCTTGAATTTGGGCCTCAGTCTCATTTATTTGTTACCCACTATTCTTCTATCAGAAAGTCAAGTAGTGCTGGTGTAATTAATCTGTGCTGTTATGTATGGAAACAAATATAATTAAATCTGTGAGCACTAAATGAGAGTGATCTAAAAGTGCTGATTGGACCGGCTGTTTGGTTTACAATAGACTGCTGAACCATGCATGCTGTCAAACACGTCAAAGAGAAAGGAACAATATTCAGGCAGGGTTTGTATCCATTGAAATTCAGCAGACAAGGCAAGAGTATAGTGGAATGTCATTTATAACTCAGGATTGTGGGAGTTCTTATGGGCAAGAAGTGGGGCTTCTATTTTTTTCCATTCTGATGGAGAGAAAAATAATATTTTAATAGTCTAAATAATGTCCTAGTTCTATAGACGTAGAAATAATAAAGCAGGAATCCATGTTGCTAATCTTGCTTGACTTCCTTGATAACACAGCCCATAAAACTTCTTTACATTAATTTGTGCTTGAACTACAGTATGTCTTTTAGATAGAAACATACTATTTGATTTAAAAATCACCTGATATGGTGAATGCACTTCTACTGTTAACTCATTCCAGCAGTTATTTACTTTCACTGTTAAAAGCTGGTACATTACTTCTAGCCTGAATTTGCCTAGCTTCAGCTTCTAGCCATTAGAACTTGTTATATTTTTGTCCAACAGATTGAAAAACCATGTGTTATCAACTTTGTAAACTGTGATGCTCTACCTCCTGTTTGAGATGCTTGCTAACCTAACCTCCAAGTCGTTCGCTACAAGGTTTGTTTTCTAGTCTTCTACTCATTCTTGTAGTTGTTCTCTGAAACATTTCTTACATCTGTGAATAGTGGATACCAAAGCTAGATCTCATATTCCAGTAGCAGTCATGCCACTACCAACTAGAGAGGTAAATAGCCTCCTAAGTCCTGCCAGATATTCCCCTACTTATATCTCCAAGGGCGACTTTAGTCCTTTTAGCTATAGTTTGATATTGAGAGCTCACTTTCAGCTGATGGTTCAATTCATCACCAGCTGAGGATGAAAAAGAATTTCTTTCCCCCCTCATGAATGCTATTGGTTTCTGTTTCTCTTTTTCTTTCCTCTGAGCTTTGGAAGCATTGGGAGCTTTGGGAGCCTTCAACTGCCTGAAGGGTGGTTCCAAAGAGAAGATAGACTGCTCTCAGTGGTGACAGATGACAGAACAAGGAACAAAGGTCTCAAGTTGCAGCAAGGGCACTTTGGGTTAGATATTAGGAAAGACTCTCTCACTAGGAGGGTGATGAAGCACTGGAACAGGTTACCCGGAGAGGTGGTAGAATCTCCATCCTTGGGCATTTTTAAGACCTGGCTAGACAAAGCCTTGGCTGAGATGATATAGGTGGAGATAGTCATACTTTGAGCAGGGATTAGACTACATGGCCTCCTGAAGTCCCTTCCAACCCTAATTTTGCATCCTTCTATGATTGGCCACAGCTAAAGCTGGGCATTTTGACCAGTGTGTGCTGATGCTCCTGCCAGTAATTGATAACCTAGAGATTCCTGGCTAGAGAATGAGGCTTGGAGGGAGCATTTTGGGGATTCCTTAGTTTAACAATGGCTTGCAAACTCAGGGGACTGCACCCAATATTCTAGGACAGTGATCCTCAACCAGGACACCACAGGCTTGTCCCAACCTGATCAATTCCCCATCCCCACTGCCCAACCCCCTGTAGGAGGAGATCAGTTTAATATATAAATTAGCTTTTGAAATCACATGCTATCCATTACACAAAAGTTATGGAAAGGCCCCACAAGTCAAATGAGGGGTTCCTTGAGTCCAAAGAAAGGTTGAGAAGCACTGTTCTAGGAGGTCTCCTCCAGTCCTGTGGTTCTTTATCAGAGTTCCTGCTTCCCAGACTCCTCAGGTTGTAAATCAGCATCCTGCGTTCCAAGATGTACAACCTTATGTTGCCTATAATGGAATATACTATTTGATTATGGCCAACCTAACAGTGATCCAGATAACTCTGTATCAGAGAATTAGCTTTATTACTTACCAGTTTACTGATATTTTCGTTTTATTTTGTAAATTGTATGGCTTTTTCCAGAGCACTGAAATGTGAAGTAAAATAGGGCCAAGAATTGATTCCTGCAAAACCCCACTAGAAGCACTTGCTTTGTGATGATCCCCACTTTACAATCACACCAGGATACCTATCAAGTTAGCTAGTTTTTAATCCATTTAATCTTGTATCATTTTAGTTTCTTAAATAAAACATAGATAAGGATATTTCATACATTAAAGTAGCAGAAGTAATATTTAAAGTTTCATATGGCAGTAATATCTGATGTAAAAACCAACACTAGCAGGAAAATAACATGAGTTTTTGGGAGTGGAGAGTGGGAAGGGAAAAAGAACTTCTTGTATGTATTCTCCATCCATTTCAGTAGTAAAATGAGGTGAGGGGGGCATTGTTTTAGGTCTGTTAGGGAAATTCCCAAAAGGTAGTTTGCAGTTGGTTGCTTACAAAGTTTTGCATTCCTGTTGCAATTATTTTAACACTGAGGGCCCAATCCATCTCCTTCTGAGGTCAATGGAAACAGTCCTATTAATTTCTAGGGGAGTTGAAGCAGGCCCCAGTGTCTTAAAGCCTATACATTGTAAAGTAATTTCAGATTCTTGGATAAAAGTTACTGTATTGTGTAAGCTCAAACTATGTCATTTGTCACTATTCATAGTTTGCATTTAAATCAGGAAAAGCTAAGAGGTTTCTTATCATTTTCTTGTCTGTTTTTCTGGGTTCATATGAATCCAAAACTGAGGGCATGAACTCAACTAAACCACAGTAATAGAAATTCCTGAATACCCTTTGGACTAAAATCATGATGTTCTTTTCAGTGGGAAGTGACTGACAACAGGCTTTGTTCTCTTTTACTAAAGAGGGAATTTGAATTAAAACACACCCCTCTCAGCTCAAACTTATATTTTCTCCTAATAGGGCACATAACCCCTGCTTTGTCTCTATAAACCAAATGATTGATTCTGAGTCACTTTTTATGGAAGAGTTACCTTGGGAACAAACCCATGTACCAGCTGTGTCACAACCATCATTCTGCAATTAGATGAACCAGTCCCCAGGCAGAAAACAATGTCACTATTTAACAAAGGTCAGAGCTTTCAGGTCAAAACAATACAGGTTTGTACTTTAGACTGCAGTCCTCAGTCATTCAACAAAATGCTGCAGAACATTAGAGGAAAGGGGAAGGAAGGGCTTCTTCTTCAGTTGCCATATTTAGTTGCTCAAAAGAGAAAAAAATTAAAGCTAGCAATGTAAACGTCAGTATTTTTACTATTCAGTAAAGCCATTTTGGTATTACCATGGTATCAACTATCAGAAGACCAGTATACTCAAGTTAATAAGTATTTACAAACTTTATGGTTTTAAGAAATATGGGCCCAATCCTCACTCAATTTTTTGTCAGAAGGATAGCAAAGAGCTAGTACATTTCATATGGATTTTTTTGTTTTTGCATGATTTCTGGTGAAATTTCTGGAAGTTTTAGGTCTGTCCCATTTTGACAGATAGCTGCCATCCTAATTTTCATGCATGAGAATAGCATGGAATCATAATGAATTAGGTTTGTGAATAATTTTAGTTTCAAACAGCTCATATTGTGATGATACAGAATGGCATATGAAAAGGGAAATGAAAACACTATGAACAGTTAGATATTTACCTTGCACTATTCTTTCACACTGTCCTGGATGTCCTTCCCCTTTCTTCCATCCCTTATGCTTTAGGTTTTTCTTTCTGTATGCCAGCAGTGTCCTTTTTCAACTTCCATTTTTTATTACATTTCCCACTGAAATAATCAGCCAAAAATGAAGACCATAAACAGAAACAGTGGTAGATAAGGAGAGAGCAGAGCAATGGTTTTTTGAGCAGGAGAACAGTATCATCAGAAAGAGCAGAGTGGATCATCAGGCAGAGGAAGAGGATCAGAGTAGCACTTGGGGAAGGGACAGGGCTTACCCCATGGCATACCTATAAAAAAAGATTGGCCTCTGTTGCTCTAGGTCAATGACTTCTCCAAAATGATTCTCTAAGCAGAAAGAACCCTAACTCTGTAACCCAACATGTTCTGGTTCTAATTGAATATGCATCAGATACCAAGATGCTGATATATTCATACCAAACTTATTTTCTCTTAGTACATCCAGAGAGGACACTTTGGATCAGATCCTAAATGTGATCCTATTCCATCTTACTCAGGTCCCTGAAAAACTCTCGGCCATCTATTTTTGTACACACCACTATCTTAGGCTCTCACACAAAGGAGCAAGTAGGAGGAGGATCCATCTGCCTATTGCCTTAACTATTTTTCATGAGCTGGAGCAGGGTGAACTAGGATCATACTTAGGTGCCTAATAAGTGGAATAGGGGGTAACCCTTCAGAGTAATATACAGTAAGGGACAGTATATTGTAGTGGCTCTGGAGAGACCCCCAGGACGCTTGGAAGCTGAGGAATCATAGTCTCTCTAATGGATTGCCTGCTTCTCTGGGGAGGAAGGAAATGGTGAAATACCTAGGCTTACTACGGTTCATGCTCCCTGCTGGAATTGTATGACTGGGCACAATGTGGAGGAAGGCAAAGCTTCTCTGCTTCTCTGGTCATTTCACACAGAAAAATGTGGTCTCAATGGTTTGTGCACAATTTAGTCAACTGCAGCAATAGAGTGTACAGGCCCCTAGGAATAGTGTGCGTCACATTCTGAGGGAACAGTATTCAGCACGCTGTTTATTTCGATCAAAAAAATCAGAAAACCAGAAATGGCATTGCCACTTCAGCTGGAGTATACAAGCATGCAGGTAAATTGTGAATGCAATATGATTTCATAGATTTCATAGACATTAGGGCTGGAAGGGACCTCAGGAGATCATCGAGTCCAGCCCCCTGCCCAAAGGGCAGGAAGTCAGCTGGGGTCATGGGATCCCAGCAAGATAAGCATCCAATTTACTCTTGAAGGTGTTCAGTGTAGGTGCTTGAACCATCTCCGCTGGCAGACTGTTCCAGACCTTGGGGGCTCGGACAGTAAAGAAATTCTTCCTTATGTCCAGCCTGAAACGGTCTTGCAGGAGTTTATAACCATTCAACCTTGTCATCCCTTGGAGCGCTCTGGTAAACAAATGTTCACCCATATCCTGGTGAACACCCCTTATAAACTTATAGGTGGTCATCAGATCACCCCTGAGCCTGTGCTTTTCCAGGCTGAAGAGTCCCATAGCTCTCAGCCTCTTGTCATAAGGTCTGTTTTCCTGACCTCTGATCATGCGCGTGGCTCTCCTCTGGACTCTCTCAAGCTTCTCCACATCCTTTTTGAATTGTGGAGCCCAAAACTGGACGCAGTACTCCAGCTGCGGCCTCACCAAGGCCGAGTACAAGGGGAGAATGACGTCCCAGGATTTGCTCGAGAAGCATCTATGGATGCAAGCCAGCGTTTTGGTCGCTTTAGTAGCCGCAGCATCGCATTGGAGGCTCATGTTCATCTTGTGGTCAATGATGACCCCCCAAGTCTCTTAATTCTGTAGTACTATCCAACGTAGCGCTGCCGAGCCTATAAGGATGCTGCAGGTTTTTCCTCCCAAGGTGGAGAACCTTGCATTTTTTGGTGTTAAACACCATCAGGTTCTCGTCCGCCCATTTGCTGAGCTTGTCCAGGTCAGCCTGGATCACCCACCTATCTTCTGACGTGGATGCTTTGCCCCAAAGTTTGGTGTCATCGGCGAACTTGGCCAGTCCACTCCTGACTCCAATGTCCACATCGTTAATGAAGATGTTGAACAGTATGGGTCCCAGGACAGAGCCTTGAGGGACCCTACTGGTCACAGGGCACCATGATGAGTGACTGCCATCAATTACAACCCTCTGGGTCCGACCACGGAGCCAGTTTCCCAGCCAGCGGATCATGGTGGAGCCAAGGCCACAACTGGGCAGTTTGGCCAAGAGGTGATCATGGGATACCAGATCAAAGGCTTTTTTGAAGTCAAGATATATGACATCAATCTCTTCTCCCTTGTCCAGGTGATAGGTCACCTGGTCATAGAAGGAAATGAGATTGGTCAAACAAGACCTACCCACAGCAAACCCATGCTGGCTATCCCTTAGGATGTTAGCCTGGGCCAGTCCATCGAGGATGGCCTCCTTAATAAACTTTTCTAAGATCTTCCCCAGAATAGAAGTCAGGCTAATGGGCCTGTAGTTAGCCGGATCCACTCTCCTCCCTTTCTTGAAGATCAGCACCACATTGGCCTTCTTCCAGTCTTCAGGCACTACACCAGAGCGCCAGGAGTTTTCAAAGATCCGTGCCAGGGGCTGGGCTATGACGCTCGCCAGCTCCTTGAGTACCCTGGGGTGCAGATTGTCAGGGCCAACTGACTTGAAGGTATCCAGCTTCTCAAGGTGTTCTTTCACGAGGTCAGCATTTATGGAGGGTAGGGGATCCCCCTCACCCAGATTTCCCCGTCCCATAGCAGGCATGGGCATCCCATGTGACTGATGAAAGACTGACGCAAAGTACCTATTTAATAGGTTGGCTTTTTCCTGGGCTTCAGTTGCCAGTTGCCCCATCTGGTTTAGCAGGGGTCCAACATTGCCCTTGCTTTTCTTCCGGCTCCCCACATATCTGAAAAAGGACTTTTTGTTGTCCTTGATGCCTGAAGCTAGTTGGAGTTCAGTTGCAGCCTTGGCTTTCCTGGTTTGCTCCCTGCAGGACCAGACCAGCGCGGAGTAATCCTCCTTGGAGGTGAATCCCATCCTCCATCCTTTATAGGCTTTCCTTTTAAGCCACAGGAGGTCCACTAGGTCCCTGGAGAGCCAGGGGGGCTGCTGTGCCTTCTTGCTGCCTTTCCTCCATGTTGGAATAGATTTAGCTTGTGCATTGAGGATTGCTTCTTGAGGAGCAACCACTCTTCTTGAACTCCCATCACCCTGGGGTCATGGTCCCTGAGGGCCTGACCGACAAGCCTCTTGAGCTTGTCAAAGTCAGCTTTTCTGAAGTCAAGGACTTCTGTGTTGCTGACGGACTTGCCAGCTTTACAGCGGATGGTGAAGTTGATCAGCTCATGTTCGCTGTCACCCAGCTTCCCATCGATCACTAGGTTGCTGATTAGGTTGTTCCCCATAGCCAGTACCAGGTCGAGCAGCGCTTTGCCTCTCGTTGGCCCATAGACTTCTTGAGTCAGGTAGAGATCATCCACGCACGAGAGAAAGCTTTGCAACCGCTCGGATTTTGCTGAGTGATCTTTCCAGGAGATGTCCGGGTAATTGAAGTCACCCATGACAACCAAGGTCCTGGAGCAAGCGGCCTCAGTCAGTTCCCTGGCGAACTCCTGGTCAAGCTCAGGACTTTGAGTGGGAGGTCTGTAGTAGACTCCCACCGTTGTGTCCCCTGTGCCGAATTCCCCACGAATTTTTACCCAGAGGGTCTCTAGCTGTCCATGCCGGTCGCCAACATCAGCTTGCAGGGACATGTAGCTTTCCTTCACATAGAGAGCTACACCCCCGCCCCTTTTGTCAACACGATCCGTCCTGTACAGGGTATATCCCTCTATACCCGTGGTCCAGTCATGGGTGGAGTCCCACCAGGTCTCTGTTATCCCAATGACATCGTATTTCTTTGCACTGAGCAGGAGGACAAGCTCCTCCTGCTTGTTGCCCAGGCTTCTGGCATTAGTGTACAGGCAGGCAAGTGTGCCCTTGGGGGCTCTTGCCTTGCCCACAGATTGTGCCAGGGCTGAGGCAGGGGTGGGCTCCCTTAAGTGCCTTGGTCTGCTGGCTTTGCAAGGGTCGCTCAGCGGGCCAGCAGTGGTGGTAGTCCCCCCATTCCCCCAACAGGCTTAGTTTAAAGCCCGATGGAGCAGGTCAGCCAGCCTGGCTGAGAAGAGCCTCCTCCTCAGGAGGGAGAGGTGGAGGCCATCTCTTCCCAGCAGCTCACTGCCTCTCTCGCCAAAGAGCGGGCTGTGGTCATGGAAGCCAAAGCCTTCCCGATAACACCAGCGCCGCAGTCTTTGGTTCACTGCATGGATCCTCCTCTCCCTCCTCAGCCCATAGCCCGAGACTGGGAGGATCGACGAAAACACCACCTGAGCTCCCAGACCCCTAAGCCCCGCTCCCAACTCCCTGTAGCGCCTCATGACCTGGCTGGGGGTGCTCCGAGCCGTGTCATTGGTGCCCATATGAATAAGGAGCATGGGGTAGTGGTCTGTGGGACGGAGGATCTGCAGGATCCTCTCCACAATGTCTCAGATGCGGGCCCCCGGGAAGCAGCAGACTTCCCGGGCTAAGGGGTCGGGGCGGCAGATTGCCCCCTCAGTGCCCCACAGGATGGAGTCTCCCACAACAAACACCTTTCGCTTTGTCTTGGGGAGAGCGGGGCCAGTAGCTGTGGTTGAGCCTGGGTTGCCTGCGAGAGCTGGCAACTGAGCAGGCTCTGCTGGGGCTGCAAGAGGTGCGAACCTGTTGCTAAGCTCCGGTGAGGGAGGGGCCTTGGTGCGGCGGGCCTTGGGGCCCTTGACCACCTTGGTCCATGCCCCTGACTGGGCAGAGCGGGAGGTCCCAGAGTCCTCCTTAGTCATGGAGGGAGACGGAGCTCTCCCCTGCAGCTCCCGGGGGAGAAGGGCCTGGCAGTAGGAGTCTGTCTCCTGCTCACAGTCCCTGATGGCACGCAGTCTCTGGACTGTGGCCTGGAGCTCCTCCTGCTGGCGCGCCAGAGACCCCAGTAGGGAGCAGACCCCACAAGGGGAGGTGGCCATGCTCCCAGGCCACAGAGCCTGAAAAAGGGACAGCCAGCCCCCGCAGCCAAGAGCCAGGGGCTCTGTCTGCGTGAAGCCCGGGACCATGGGCTCCGTCTGGGTGGCCGTCTCTGAGGTGCCCAATGGGGGTGCCGCAGAGCCTGAGGGGACCCTCAGGGTGTGGCGCCTGCCCATCCGTGTCATGCCTCTTGTAGGCTGGCTATGACTGGGGCTGACTACTCTGGGGGGGGTCGCGGGCAGGGTCCCGTGCCCTCCCGCGCCCTCCCCTGCGCGAACTCCGCGCTAACTCAAGTGCCTGTTTATGCAGCCTGTTCACATGGCTCCCTGGGGGGCTGGGCCAAGTAGGGGCCTGGGCGGGGGCTTAACCCAGCCCGGCACCAGGCAGCGGCCTCCTCCCAGGGAGCGAGGAGTTAACCCCTTCCCACCACGAGCCCGCTTACCTCCGGCTGTGCTGGGGGGTCGGCAGGGGGCTCTGCAGCTGCTGAGGGGGTGTCTGGGGGGCTTCGGGGGAGGGGGGGCGCAGCGGGCTTCACCCACAAGTTTCTCACTGCTCCGGAGCCTAACTGAGCTTTTTTGACTCAGCCAGCTTATGCAATAGTGTAAAAAAGAAGAATTCAACTCAAACTTATCTACTAGTCTAGAAATGGCACTGTCAGAAATCCCACTCCTACTCTCCTCCCCCCAAAACCCCCTCCAAAAAAACGTGGCTAATGCCACCCACCCCCCCCATTCTGACTAATAATACTAAGTCTGACCAAACATATAGGGTTTTTCAATGATTTTCACCCATGGTGGTGGTGTTATTTATTTTAGTGAGTACCCAAGTGGTACAATAGATATGATGTAAAATTTGAAATATGAAATGTAAAGTAGGGAGATATGCCTCTCTGTTTATGTGAAAATGGCAAAAGGAGCTTAAATAGGCATCACACAACTTTGAGCCATGCAAGAACCTTAGACCAGAAGTATGGAGAGCCCTCCTGACAAACTAGCACAACACAAGCAGCTCTTCACGGGAGAAGCAGCATCCTTAACTGCATTATAGTTACAGAGGGATGCTCCTATATCACTAAGTGTGGCCATTTGTAATACACCTCACATCTCAAATAACCATGCTAGTTCCAAGGCTGGTGTGGCAGTTCAAAGCTACTGTACTCAAATCTAAGATCAGGTGTGCTCCTCCCCCCACACCTCATCAGCATGGGAGAGAAAAGCCCCTCATCTTATATTTGTGTCCAAAGCAAGAGGTGGAAATGGGGGGAGCAGGAAGTTTCTGTGGCTTTGACTCTGGCTCTGAACCCAGATTAGGGCCAGAGTCCTATCCACAGCAGACACCTGCTCCCCTCTCTCCACTTCCCCTCTGCAGCTTCTGCCAAGTCTCTGGATCTGAATTGAATCAGGAGATCCTTTATTCTCTCTGAATCAAATTGGAACCTTTCATATTGATTCAGAAAGATTCGTAGATTCGGATACAGACACAGTTTTAAATATTTTTCCTACATACCTTGAGGTACCAGGTGCAGCTTGTGAATGCTGCGATGCTGGGGTGGATGGAGCTTCCCGGGGGGGGAAGGGAAGACCCAGTGCGCTCAGCAGCAAACCTGCAAGTGGACTGGAAGTACTTCCAGTCCACTTCTGGGTCCACCAGGGAGCATGCAGAGGGGGCCTCCCACGCCTCCCCCGGCTCTGTGATCAGCCATGGAGGGACCCCAGGTGCCCCCCCAGACCTAGGAGGCACCAGTCACCAAGCCAGTGGGGCACGGGGGGCCCCCCCTGCACGGTCCCCAGCAGACCTGGAAGTTCTTCTGGTCCACTTCCAGGTCTGCTGCCAAGTGCGCTGGGAAGCCCCCCACACTCCTGTGGGATGTTCCATCTGCCCCACCATCACAGTTCTCACAAGCCACCTGGCACCTTGAGGTATGTAGAAAAAAACATTTAAAGCTGTGTCTGTATCCGAATCTACGAATCTTTCCGAATCAATATGGAAGGTTCCAATTCGATTCAGAGAGATTAAAGGATCTCCTGATTCAGTTCGGATCCAGAGACTTGGCCACTGAACTGAGCCAAATCTCTGACAAATTGAATCAGGGACTGAAGCTTTGCACAACCCTACTAGGCACCATCTGACATTAAAGGGAGCAGGAGCAGGGAAGAGGCAGAGACTGGGAGGAAGGGGAAGAGACTGTAGAGGGAAAAAGTGGTCAGCAGTAGATGGCAAGGGGATTACCCAACCCCCCATTAACTGTGTTCCTTGCTGTAGTGGAGGGGAGGGGGGAGAGGAATGAAAAATTCAAGACAGCCCTCTCTGATAATTAGATTCTATACCTGGAAAATTATAACAAATTTATAATTTTTCCATATATAGAATCTAATTATTGGGAGGTCATCTTAAATTCAAGGTCATCTTACATTTGAGTAAATACAGTAGGTTATATAATGAGGAGATTTGGAGGGAACAGCTTGCTATCATTTTGCTCATCACAGTCTGAATGCACCCACTGAGGAGATGATCCATAGCATAATCTAGGTTGATCTGCTGATGATCTAGTGGTAACATGCCTCATGATTTTAAGAGAGGTATAGTAGTTGTTTTTGCTTGAAAGCATCGGCTAAAACAATAACTTTTATTACCAAGCCCACAATACCAGGGGGAAAATACAAATTTGATTGGTTTCTTTATGCTTTTTCTTTTCTTTTTTTTCTCATCAAATCATAAGAAAGTGGAGCAGTTTATCTGCTGTAGTAGGATGCTTGATGGTAGGAAATGGGATATCGGGGCTTTGTTACATGTTACACTGCGAGCTGTACAAATGTTGATTGGTGTTAGTTCTAGCACAAGTTGGGAGCAGACACATGTTCAGGCCAGGAGGGCCTGGAGGACTAAAAGGTAAGAGCTCCCCCTTCCCGTTCCAGGCTTCTCCCTGCCCCTTGGGACTCCCCTGGTTCTGCCCCCACTCCTGGGGCTCCCCTGTCTCTCCCCCACCCTGGGGCGTTACTTGTGGTTGCCTGCAGTGTCTTAGGGGAACAGGCAGGGGAGGGTTAACCTGCCTGCCCAGCTGCCCCTGCTACTCTTCTGGCCCAGAGAGCAGCTACAGTGGTGGCCAAGCAGTCACGTTAACCCTTCCCTGCCTGCTCTCCTGGGACAGACAGTGTGGGCAACCACAAGTAAGCAGGGGGTAGGGGACAAGAGGTAGTGAGCAGATCTGGGGTGCTGGAAGAGGGGTAGTAGGCCCAATCCAGGCTAGCAAGAGAAGGGGGGATAGATGGGCTGTTTAAGGTGTTGCCAAGAGCAACTACACCTTAGTGTAATGTGAGCTGGGGAATATGAATCAGAGATAAGATTTCAGGACAGCCCTAGATTTCAGGAGAGCAAACTTCAATGAGCTAAGGAGGATAGTTGGGGAAGCGCTGTGGTCCCAGAGGGGAGGGGAGCCAGGTGTCCAAGGAGAGTGGTCGTTCCTTAAGGAGACGATCCTCCAAACCCAGAGGAAGGCAATCCCAATGAGGATCAAAGGGAGCAGGAGGGCACACAAGCCTCCATGGCTCACCTAGAGCATCTGGGAAAGTCTCCTTGCTATATTGCAGTCGCTCGGGGATGTAGGGGGGGCGGTCAAGAAGGCCAAGGTTGAGATGGAATTAGGGCTAGCTTCCCAGATTAAGGACAATAAGAAGTCCTTCTTTAAATACATAGGGGTAAAAAGAAGGTTCCAGGTAATGTGGGGCCCCTGCAGGACACATTGGGAAATTTGGTCATCACACCAGACAACAAAGCTAATATGTTTAACGATTTCTTTGCCTCCGGCTTCCTAAGTAGAGACCAGAACAGTCACCTCCCTGCTGGGCCCCCCTCGGGCCCCAGGGGAGGCACACCTGGGCCAAGGGTTACTGAGGAACTAGTTAGGGAACTTGGAGGGACTGGACGTATTCAAGTCTGCTGGTCCGGATGATCTTCACCCTAGAGTTCTAAAGGAATTGGCTGAGGTCATTGCAGGACCCCTGGCACGGCTTTATGAGCACTTGTGGGGCTCTGGTGTGGTGCCGGAGGGCTGGAAGAGGGCCAGCGTGGTTCCCATCTTCAAAAAGGGGAAAGAGGAGGACCCGGGAAATGATAGGCCAGTTAGTCTTATGTCAATCCTAGGCAAGCTGTTTGAGAAAATTATTCTGGCACACATCCACAAGGGGCCAGCAGGGGACTGCATGCTTAGGGGCAACCAACATGGGTTCATCAGTGGCAGGTCCTGTCAGACCAACCTGGTGGCCTTTTATGATCAGATCACCAAATCATTAGATGCAGGGGTAGCAGTACACATAGTCTTCCTGGACTTCCGGAAGGCTTTCGACACTGTCTCTCACCCCATTCTCATCAAGAAAATGGGGGACTGCGGTGTCCACACCCACACAGTCAAATGGGTTGCCAACTGGCTGGAGGGCCACACCCAGAGGGTGGTAGTGGATGGGTCCTCCTCAACCTGGAAGGATGTGGGCAATGTGGTTCCGCAGGGTTCGGTCCTCGGGCCCGCACTGTTCAACATCTTCATCAGTGACTTGGACGAGGGGGTGAAAAGTACCCTGTTCAAATTTGCTCATGACACTAAGATGTGGGGGGATGTGGGCATGAAAGAAGGAAGCAACAGATTACAATCGGACCTAGACAGGTTACAAGGGTGGGCGGACAAGAATAGGACGGGTTTCAACACAGACAAGTGCAAGGTGATGCACCTTGGGAGGAACAACCGGCACCATACCTACAGGTTAGGGAACTCCCCTCTTGTCAGCACGGAGGTGGAAAAGGATCTTGGAGTCATCATTGACTCCAAGATGAACATGGGCCGGCAGTGTGGGCATGCAGTCAGGAAGGCCAACCATACCTTGTCATGAATCCACAGATGCATCTCGAGCAGATCCAAGGAGGTGATCCTCCCCCTCTATGCGGCACTGGTCAGGCTGCAGTTGGAGTACTGGGTCCAGGTCTGGGCACCGCACTTCAAGAGGGATGTCGACAGCATGGAGAGGGTTCAGAGGAGGACCACTCGCATGATCAGGGGACAGCAGGGCAGGCCCTATGAGGAGAGGCTGAGGGACCTGAACCTGTTCAGTCTCCAAAAGAGAAGGCTGAGGGGGGATTTAGTGGCCTGTTACAAACTAGTCAGGGGGGGAATCAGCAGGCATTGGGGGAGTCACTGTTCCCCCGAGCACTGCCAGGAGTGACCAGGAATAACGGTCACAAGCTGGCAGAGGGTAGATTTAGGCTGGATATCAGGAGGCGCTACTTCACGGTCAGGGTGGCTAGGATCTGGAACCAACTTCCAAGAGAAGTGGTGTAGGCTCCTATCCTGGGGGTGTTTAAGAGGAGGTTAGATGAACACCTTGCTGGGGTCGTTTGACCCCAGTATTCTTTCCTACCATGGCAGGGGGTCGGACTAGATGATCTACTCAGGTCCCTTCCGACCCTAGAAACTATGAAACTATGAAACTATAATCCCGCCCTGGTGTGGCATAACTTTGAGCCACGTTAATTAGTGCTTAAAACCAGTTTCAGGTGTTAATGTGTAGACAATCTAGGAGTTTAGAGTTCCAGAAGCTACCCAAAATTACCATTTCATGAGGCCCTTAGAAAGTACTGATAACCACTTTGTGAACCAGTCTTATAAAAATACCACCAGTTACTTTTGTTGAATTGAATTGTACAGCAATTAGTTTTGTGTGTGAAGAGTTCGATCTCACAGTATTCTCTGACTAAGAAGTAGAGGGCTAGCTCTTGTCTATACAGTACATGGATGTTTGCTTCAAATTCAGGCTGCAAGCTTATTTAGAAGCTCATTTTTAATTTTTCTGAGCCACCTTCAGTGAGGTGGTTATAAGAAGACTGCGATCAAGAATGACTCCTAAATAAACTGTCTTGTACCAGCCATTTCTATTCTTGATTAATGGATGACTCATGCATGAGCTCCCTGGGTGTCACCACTGGGAAGAGAAGTACAAAAAGGAGAGGAAGGCCATTTTCCCATCAAATCTTCCTTCACTGACCTCAGGAAAGACCCATATACTTTTTGGAAAGAGAGACCCATGACCTTGAAGGTGGATGAAAAAGGTGCAAGATGAAATGGAACTTGAGATTTTCAGCTGGGCCCCATTTCAAATACCATTTCATCTACCTCTAAATTCAGATAGCCTTCTGCCCCCAGGTCTCACACACCTAATTTCTTAACATGTATCTGGTCTGGGTAAAGACTCTGAATAGAACTTCATCAGGAACTCCCATGGAGCATATTTTTCCTGTTGCGTACATGTGGTGTCTTACCCATATCTAATGGCTCTTCTAGCTGTCAGAGCCAAGCAACTCAGTGTCATTTCTCCACTGTAGACAAGTCATGTATGTAGAGTTATGAGCCAATTTGCTCTTTTCATCCCACTAATACCGGCTGCTTGCAGATGTGGGGAACCTGCCCCACCCCCCAAAAAAACCAACGCTTTAGAGTCAGTGTACTTCTTACCAAGCCCAGCACACTTCTAGAAGAGGCATTGCATTAGTTAGACCCAGCTCTACCAATATCTGTATAGATCAGGCATTTTAGTGGGGGGGGTTTTGGGTGCTTTTACTGGAGCTTTTTGGGTGCTTTTATCTAATAGCTGATTGAATCAGTTATTAGATAACAGTGCTAAAAAGCCCCACTGAAGTTGTAAATTGACAGTATAATTTGCAATTTCCTAACATGACCCTTCAGGTCACACAGTAGTCATGGGTTAAATGCAGGTCAAAATAGACATTTTATGTTATTTACAACAACATGATAAGCAGGGTCACATGCAGCCTCTGATTTCCCTTTTAGCCACCCCCAATACCACCCACATGCTATTCAATTTTTCTTGTCAGAGGTCTCAACAGTCCTCTCCAGCCTTCTCTTGGTAGCCATCCACAACATTTCCACCCTCTGAGTTCTCACATTCTTGGCAACCAAACTGCAACTGACTTCTCTTCCTTTGCTCACTCCTTATATAACTTTAAAAGGGAGGAAGTCAGAAATGGGGGTGGCTGGAGTTTTGGCCCAGCCTCCTCACCCTTTAGGCACAGATCTTCCTACCCTGTGACACATGCTCTTAAACTAAAAATCTGTAGCAAAAGAAATGTGTGCAGGTTGAGCACTTCCTATTTAGAGACTGTGGAAGGTCAAAGATACTAATGTGAATTAGACACAGGGTTGAAGTTCAATCTAAACAAAAAATAACAATGGTGTAAAGGAACTTACTAGTCATTGGGCGGGGTGGAAATAAAATGAATATAGAAAAGGATTAAATCAGATCTGAAAGAATCATAAGTACAATTTCCTTGAGAATGACTGGGATTAACAACAAGGTGCGACATCAAGAGAATGCACAGGTATTTGAAGCCATAACTCCAGGGTTAGATTTCATAGATTTCAAAAAGGGAACACAGGAAGCCAAAGACACATAATAATTTCTACAAGAGCTGCAAAAGAGACACTATAAAGATGAATAACAAAGGCATGCCGTGCCTGAACCAATTTAACATAGAGAATACTTCAAAGACCAGATTTGTTCTAGTACATAGGCGTTAGAAAATGACATTAAATTACATTTTTAAATAAAAGGGAAGAAAAAAATGGGGCTATTCTCAATTTACTAGTGTTCAGCACTGCTTATTTTTATGATACATTTCCAAGCTCTTTCTTAATTGATATGGGAGCTGCAAAAGTGTTCTGATGATTTAGGAGTGGTAAAAACAGATGTCGCCAAACACAGGTCCCACCACAGATGATCCATTTTATTGTGTGAAACATGTCTCCCATTGTCCTGCACTGGGCAGGGACCTAATGCAGGACAGCAGGTGATATGTTCCCTTGCCTGTGGATTTGCCACATCCCTGCCGCCCCAGTCCTCCTTTCCAGGATCTGCACCAGGTCCTACACTGACCAGTGCTTCGTGTGGAGGAATGGGTATGCGGAGGTCTCAGTGTGGGGCAAAGTGGGGGTGTGGGATGGTACAGGACCCAAGGAATTCCCAGTGCCCCATGCCTCCCCATCAGGATCCATGCCAACCCATGCTGCCTTGTGAAGCATGGGCCAGCACACGCACTGGCAAGGAAGTAAAGGGTGCCTGGGGACTTTCTGGAGCACCATGCCTCCATTCTGGGACCCGTGCAGACCCATGCTTCATACAGAGGCACAGATAAGTGTGGATCCTGGCATGGAGGCATTGCATTCTGGGAATTCCCCAGGCCTCACACTAACCCATGCTTTCTTGCTGAGACGTGTGCCAACTTATGCCTATCACAGGTCCCAGCATGGAAGCATGGAGCTACACATGTTCCACTATAGAGACATGGGGTGCCAGGGATTCTCTGGATCCTGTGCCTCCATACAGGAACCTGCATGGACTCTCCCCTCTTACAGATACATGCCCCTGGGGATCCCAGAGTGGGTCTCTATATGCAGGAACCCCAACTTTCCCAGCTTAGAGAGGAGCCCCAAAATTTCCCAGCATAGGCAACTGGTAGGGGGTGCATGGGGGTGCACCTGCCCCCCCCCGACGGCTGACACTGATGCTGTCAGTAGGGCTGGTGCCTCCCCCCCACCCCCGACAGGGCCACCTCTGTCGGCGGCTTCTGTGGGTGCCCCCACAGATTCAGGAGGTACCAGTCACTCATGTTTCCTAGGGTGCATCCCTGTAATCAGGGGAAGCCAAGAAGGTGCTTCTGGGCTCTGAGGGGCCTGATCTTGCATGGGAATTCCTGAAGTGTGGAGGATCAGATTTCTAAAGCCCCAGAAGCACCTGCAGTCTCCTGCCACAGAGCAATGAGATGTTCACTGCAATGAAGTGGCACTCATTTGCCTGAGAAATTTCTGGAGCTTTTGTTGTGGCCACTGATGTGGCATGACAAAGGATGGGGACATCTATTTTCTCACTGTTGGTGTTGCCATAAAAATTTTGGCACATTGCTACAAATGTGTCATCCCCAGATTGGCACAGATGCAACATCAAGCAAGGTCAAACAACATTTCTATCCTATAAGTCTCTCATAAGTCTCTTTTGCAAACTCAGCCCGTGACAAACCATGGTCCAGTGGTGTTTTCCTATTCTCAGAGGTCCAACTGAAATACAAAATACAGAACAGCATTGTTCTTGGGATAGTGCCATAGTGCAGTCTTCCCCCATTTGAGATTTGGATTAATTAGAAATCTTGGTATCATCTGAAACTGGGAAAATCCAGCTGCTAAAAGGAATTTTTTTCTGCTTTCCTTTTGCTCTTCCTAGCAATAAATTATGGGGTTGTCGGCAGAAAAGACTGTTTCTCCTTCTAGCCAGAGGGTAAATTCAAAATTAATTTGTAGTTGCTAAAGAGGAGGGGATTATATACAGAAATAAACTGCGTTAAGTAGTGGGTTGGTTAAAAACCTTATTTACCCCTAGATTGGAACTAGATAATATTTGGAGGCATCTTGATGAAACGAATGCTCCCTGATCCATGTGAACGAGTAGGAAATAAGATGCCTGAGGGTCTTGTCTGCATATTGTTATTGCATTACATACACAATAAAATTGTGACATCTTGGTATACCGGGCAATTGAAAATATTTGAACAGCTTTGCAACTTCAAAGTGAATTATAACATACTGAGCCTTTATCACATGTATTTCAATTCTTTTTATTTTTAACCAGCCAACCAACCACATTATATAGAACACAGTATAGAACGAAGGAGGAACTATAATTAACCATGTATAATACAGTTACTGAATCTCAGAGGGGTAAACCCCAGGACCAGATGGCCTAGTAGCCTAAGAAATTAAGGGCAATGAGAAAAGAATGAGCAATTAGTTGAAGAACTGATTACCAGCAGTACTTCATAAAGGTTAGGGGAATCATTGAGGCTGGGAGATAAATAAAAAATGAAACTTAGGAAGGCAGGTGGTACAGTGAATTAATGCAGTCTCCTGTCACCTCTGTAAGGTCTAAGCACAAATCCCAGTTATGAAGAGGACCATGCAGTTTAATACTGTTTTCTGTCTCTCTTGAAAAGAGAGCCATGGCTAGAAAGGAAGAGTTGCAGGCCAAAATTGCAGAAGACTGCCCATGGAAGCTTGCACATCGACTGACACTAGATAGCAATGCTAGCCCCTGACTTTGGTTTTGAAGAAATACTGGAAACCCTTACTACTCATGGGTTTGGCATTTGTGGTTTCAAATATTCGTGAATGCTGAACCTGCATCTTAAAGACACTTAAAAGAGCTCCTCGGCA
Source organism: Crocodylus siamensis (assembly GCF_052110815.1). Taxonomy (NCBI): domain Eukaryota; kingdom Metazoa; phylum Chordata; order Crocodylia; family Crocodylidae; genus Crocodylus; species Crocodylus siamensis. The sequence goes on along the minus strand of NC_143397.1, from coordinate 127,028,347 downwards.
GCTCCACACTTGCCGCTGCCGGGCTCCCACCACTGTGCTCCCACCATCGCCAGCACAGCCATGCCCACCCCTCAAGCGGCCAGGGGCACTGTGTTCATGAACGCAGGCAGCGTTCATGAACACAGTGCCTTATTCACGGATTTCACCATTTGCAGGGGAAATGAGAACATATTCCCTGTGAATGGCGAGGGTCTCCTCTAAATACACAAGGGGGATTCCTGACTCTGCTTAGGTCAATGTGGAATATCACTCAGTCTGAAGAGGAATTGCAATCAGCACCTGGAAATGGGAGAAAATTATTGTACATATTTGTCAACAATGCACTCTGTTTAAAAGAAAGGGGAATTAATTCAGAAAATGAATCCTGTACTACAAAAGAACTTATTTTCTTTCAGACTATTAAGACCTATTTGTGTGGTGGGCTATGGGCAGGGCTTCTAAGACTGATAGCAGTTTATATCCAAGACACATAACTATTATTTTTTATGGTTGCTCTTGATGTTGCCTTGTAAAAATAATACTGTGCTATTTAGATAGACATTTTTTGTATTTTTATGACTTGAAATAGTTAATATTGTCTTAAAAAGCCTGGACTGTTTGAGATATACGACAAAGACAAAGGAATTATGGCAACATGTAGAGGTAAATTTCTGTCTTTGATAGTCTGTCATAAAGTGTATTTCAAACCAGCTGCTGTGAGTTTGATTTCAAAGCTGTTTTTGACAGCATGTTCCAATTATATCCATATTGAAAGTCTTAGAGTTTTGCTAGAGTGGCAAGGATTTTTTCTTTCTTTCTTTCTTCCTTTTAAATGAGAAATACAATCTGTTCCAGTATCCAGATTTAGTTTATTTATTTTTGGACTTATGAAATGTGCTCTGCCCACTTTGTCTGTCTTAAGGTGTGTGTACCAACAATAGTAAAGTAATATACTCTTTTGAGAAACAAGGACTGGGGGGAAAGGAGGTGAGGGGCAGGGAAACAGTTCCATTCATACCTAGTTCACCCACCATTGCTTTGCAGGGTAGTATCATATTTACTCAAATATAAGACAAACCCTACCCCCCTCCTCCCATTCAGCATGGGGAAAAAGACCTCTTATCTTACATTTGCATACAAAGAAACCTCACTAACTATATATTATGTATCTTTGAACTACTGCTAAAAGCAATGTGCTCAATACAGCAGTGCGAAACGGCACCATTTCGTTTCAACTTCTGCTTCACCATTTTGAAGGGACAATCTTTCATTTTGGCATTTTATTTCATTTCAAAGCACTGTTCCATTTCATTTCGTCGAAACTGTTTCACTGTGTTGATATGTTTCAACATTTCGCCCGTAGGCTATAATGATGAATCACGAAAACTTATAACTGTCATTTCTTGCCTGATTGAGATGAAAATTGCTGGGATGGTAGCCCAATCTGAGGGCATGAAGCCTGCCAAGTTTCACGGAGATAGGTGCAGGGGTTTCTGGGAAACTGGACCTCAAGTTGCTCACAAGCAAAACTCGTGCCACTTGCCAGCAGCAGCAGCCTCCTGTCATTCCGTGTGCAGATCTGAACCCCTGGGAGGGCTGTGGGGCTGTGCCAGACTCCTCCCTGGGCTGCAGGCCCCCAGATCTGCACTCGAGATGACAGGAAGCTGCCACTGCCTCCTGGGACCAGCGCTGGGCACAACCTGCACCCAGCACCGAGAAGATAGGTGCTGCTGCTGGCCCCAGGCAGCAATGGCAGCCTCCTGTCATCCCGCACACAGATCTGAGGGCCTGCAACCCTGGGAGGAGTCTGGCAGCACTGGGAGGGCAGATTGAGCTCCATGGAGCTGGCAAAGCCACTCAGAGTGCAGCCCTGGCTCTCCCTGTCTCCCGCCGCTGGGCTGTACTCTGAGCAGCTCCACCACAGGCTCCTCCACTGCCGAGCTAAGCTCCACAGAGCTGCTCGGAGCACAGCCCTGGCCAGTGGCTCTCCCCCAACTCCCACTGCCAGGCTCAGCTCCCTGGAGCTGGCAGAACCAGTCAGAGTGCAGCCTGGTGGCGGGAGGCGGGGGAGAGCCAGGCCTGCACTTCAAGTGGCTCTGCACGGCCCACAGAGCTCAGCCCGGGAGCAGGAGGCAGAGCACAGGCCTGGCTCTCCACTGTCTCCTGCCACTGGGCTGAGCTCCATAGGGTGGCGAAGCCACACAGAGTGCAGCCCAGTGGCGGGAGGCAGGACTGAGCTCTGACTGGCTCTGCCAGCCCCATGGAGCTCAGCCTGGCAGCAGGAGGTGGGGGAGAGCCCACCACCAGGCTGAGCTCCATGGGACTGGTGGAGCCGCTTGGAGCACAGCCCTGGCTCTCCCCCACCTCCCACCACTGGGCTGCTTCGAAACTTGAAATGCTTCGAAATTTTGAGTTCCCTCATTTCATGTTGAAGGTTTTTGTTTCATTTAGATTTCGCTGTTTCGAGCTTGAAACGCATTGATGAATGAAACACTCGTCAAAATTTTTCACAGCCCTAGTGCTCAGTCATGGAAACTAACTGTGTAGCTGATTGAATGCAGCCAACATTAAACATGACTATAAAATACCTTACCCGCATTGGGCAAACATGCTTATGGGAACCTACCACAAAGTAAGGCTAATGCAACTCATCTGAATGAGATATATGGTAGTGCCCAATGAGCACAGTCCCCTTCAGCACTGATTGTTTTAAGTCATGGGAAGCTGACCTACTATTCTGAATATGTTTCAACTTCCTTTTCACTCCCACAGCAGGGCTGCACCTTTCTTTCCAATTTCCAGTGATTCCTGTTTCTTCATGAGCCTTAAATGTCTGACAAACATCAACAAATTGGGCCCCAAAGAGTTCATCATTCTGGATGAACTAAATCTCTGGGGACTATATGCAAATTACAATATCTGTTTATTTCAAGGTCAGTTTTTTCATAGTTTCATAGTTTCTAGGGTTGGAAGGGACCTGAGCAGATCATCTAGTCCAACCCCCTGCCATGGCAGGAAAGAATACTGGGGTCAAACAACCCCGGCAAAATGTTCATCTAACCTCCTCTTAAACACCCCCAGGATAGGAGCCTGCACCACTTCTCTTGGAAGTTGGTTCCAGACCCTAGCCGCCCTGACCGTGAAGTAGCGCCTCCTGATATCTAACCTAAACCTACCCTCTGCCAGCTTGTGACCATTATTCCTGGTCACTCCTGGCGATGCTCGGGGGAACAGTGACTCCCCCAATGCCTGCTGATCCCCCCAACTAGTTTGTAACAGGCCACTAAATCCCCCCTCAGCCTTCTCTTTTGGAGGCTGAACAGGTTCAGGTCCCGTAGCCTCTCCTCATAGGGCCTGCCCTGTTGTCCCCTGATCAAATTTGCTTCTCAATCCCATGTGCCCAGAGAGAGCAGGGTCTTATAGTAAAAAGCGGGGAAGGGGCTGCAGGAGGAAAAAGGGGGGAGAGGGCAAACAAGATACCTGACCCCCCCCAGATTTATTTTCCCTACTGTAGCAGTGGGAGGGGGACAAATTCAAGTTAAACCTCCAATAATTAGATTCTATACCTGGAAAAAGTATTTGAAACGTATATATTTTCCACATATAAAATCTAATTATGGGGAGTCACCTTATAATCAATGTCATTTTATATTCTAGTAATGATGGTACTTTGGGAAACTGCTACAGACTAGCCTATATTAAAACATCTGATTGTGTTAAAAATCATGTTATTAACATGTTGACCAAGGGAGGGTCATATTTAACATCATGTCATTGGTACCTGTTCTATCTGCCAGTGCTTTACATTGGGTTCTAATTTTTTTTTTTTATATATATATATATAATTAGAACTACATTCTACCCCATCTATTAGGCATCTAAGGAGACTTAAGCTCCTAAGTGTTACACATTTTCAACCACTAACTTTATAGCTGGTTGGCTGTTTTTATAGCTGGATAGTAATTTTTATTATGAGACAATTACTTTGCACAAGTGGCTTGTCTAAAATTAATGGCACAATTAACCAGTTAATTGCGTGATAATTATTTTTCCCTTTTGACTGATCTTGCTTTGCATGTGTGGTGGGTCTAAATTCATTGCAGGGTTTCCCAGGATAGACCAGTCTAATGGTAAAGACAGTCAGGGCTAAACCCAACTGTATCTTCATGTACATATGAAATGGCGATTTGGAGCACTAACTCATAGTTTGGATTCTGTTTGCATTCATGACAGAAGAAGATTGTGCAGGCACCTGCTGAAAGTAAAACAGAGGAGAAAGATAACCCTTCCATCTTTTATCCCAGGGAGCACAAGACCCAGGTTCCCAGTCCCCCTTACCAACAGTATCGAACCACATCCCTTATCCCATAGTATTCTAACCACAAAGCCATGGACTAGGCCAGAGGTGACCAACCTGTGGCATAGGTGCTACACATAGCACGGGCAGCCTCTTTGTGGTGGCACATACCAGATAAGCAAGGGTGGAGGCAGGCAGCATACTGATAGACAGAGTAGGAAGCAGAAAGCAAAGTAGCGCATAGGGAAGGAAGCACAACGAAGAAAGCAGAAAGCAGAGTAGGCAGATGAAGGGAATTGGAGTGGCACTTGGGGATGGTGTGGGGCTACTCTTTGGCACATCTGCCAAAAATATTGGCCTGAACTGGACTAGGCATTGCCAAGAGTGCTTGCCAGCCACCCTTTTAGTAGCAATCAAGACAAGATGCCTGAAATTGGTACCATTACAACCATTAGGTAGCTAGGTAATGTAATCCTATACCTCTGCCAATGGATGGCCTTGCATACCTACCTTGTAATGAATCTATTTCTACTAGGATTTTGTAGCACAGCTGATAATGTAATATAACCCTTCTGCTGGACACCAGTCAGCAGCAAAAAGGGATGGGTTCACATTTTGGGGTACCCCATAAATTATACCAGTGTCTTGAACCCCTACCCAGAAATCTGGGAACACTCAATTTGCTGGGGCATACCCTATAAACAAAATCCACTCCTCACAAGCAATGTAAACACAAAAACTCAAATTTATTACAAAAAAATAAGAACAAAAAACCAAAAGAAAACACTAAATATAATTTTTAAACACTATTAACTACAAAATAAAATCTATAGGTGCCACCCTTTTGGGGAAGCTTTACCCATGCCCAGAGTCTGGGACTTGGGGTTCCCCAAAGGTTAGTTCCAGGGGCCTGTGGGCCTGCACCCCTACACCTGCCCTTAAGGAAATGGGCTGGAGAGGGGGGTCTACACCAGAGAGTCCTATGAGCTGCTCCTTGGGTTTACTGCACCACAGGGAGCTGCTTGAGAGGGTGGGTCCTTCTGCATAGCAAAGGGCTCTATCACTTCTGGAGAAGTGGTAGAGCACTGACCTTCACTTCCACATGGTGGCTGTGAGGAGTTAACTGTGGCTTTTGTCAGCATCCAGCACCCCAAAATTCCTAGTCCCAATCCCAGCTCTCCTGGGCAGAAAACTACAAAAGAACTTGAAGGAAAGGTCAGGCCTATCTTGGCTTGGGCCTGAACTACAATTAGTGCCTGACCACACTGCTTGGTTGAGACATAAACTACAAAAAGGACAAAAGAAGGCCCAGGCCTATCTCTCTGGGCCTGAACTGAGCAGCAAAAGCCAGCCAGGCCTATACTGCACTGAGGCCTGGATCAACAAGATCCAGTCCCTACTCACTGGCTCCCTGGTCACAGGCTCCAGTTACTGGGAATGGGAGCAAGTTCACCCCCATCTGTGGTGTCTGCTCTTTAGTGAGGTCCCTGGAGTCCCAGGTGATTTTGCTCCAGGCCTAGGCAGGCAGACTTTGTGCCTAGGGCCCACGAGCAGGAGACTTGACTACTACAGTCAGGCTCTTCTCCTGAAGAATGAAGAAGAAAAGAAAATAGAGCAGAAGGTGGCCAACAAGGAGTCTGGCCAAAAAGACCAACCTGGAGCTAACTGGAAGAAAGTTGTTTCAGGCTCCAGGACATGTAAGGCTAAGGCTGTCCCTTCCCCTGGCACTGCACAACAGGTATGCTCCCCTCACCATGCTTGAGGAGGCTCTGATGGAGACACTGGAGGAGGAGGTGGGTAATCCAAGAGGAGACACAGAGTGTTAGTGGTGGGAGACTCCCCCTCTGGGACACCAAGGGACATCTGCCATCTAGACCCCCTAGCTTATGAGGTCTGCTACCACCCTGGGGCCTGCATCCGGGATGTTGTGGAAAGGATCCCTAGGCATGTCCAGCCCTCTGACCAGTACTCAATGCTCCTCATCCACATGGGCGAATGACATGGCCAGGAATAATCCAGACCAGGTCATGAGTAACTACAGAGCTCTGAGGGATGGGATCAAGGGGTTGGGGGTTCAGGTAGTCTTGTCCTCTGTGCTTCCATTTGCAAGCCACGGACCTAGGAGGGAAGGATGTGTTGAAGAAGAGAACTGATGAATCCAATGGTGGTGCTACTAAGAGGGCTTTTGTTTCTTTGACCACAGCGCACACTTAAGGAAGACAGGACTCCTTGGAAGGGATGGCAACCACCCCCCACAGAGGGGTAAGTCCCTGTTCTCAGTCAGGATGGCCAATCTTCTAGATAGGGCTTTAAACTAAAATCACTGGGAGATGGGGAAACACTGACTGAAGCATGTTGGGGCACTGGCACACAAAAAAGCTCTGAAGCTGGGGGCACTAGGAGAGCCACTCTTGCAAGAGCTGAGGGAATGGTTCTCCCTCAGCATGACAGGAAATCAAGGGTCTTAATTGGAGGACTCAGGTGCCTGTACACAGGAGCATGGGGAACAAACAGGAGGAGCTAGCCCTCCTACTCCTCGATGAGCATTACAATCTACTTGGGATTATGGAGACCTGGTGGGACTCCTCACATGATTGAAACATAGCCATAGATGGCTACACCCTGCACAGAAGGGACCAAGTAGAAAAGAAAAGCAGAAGGGTAGCTCTCTATGTGAGGGAGCAGTTTTCCTCCTGTTCCCTACATACCTAAAAAATGATTTTTTATTGTCCTTGATTTCTGTGGCTAGTTTAAATTCAGTCACTGCCTTAGCCTTTCTAATCAGCTCCCTACAAACGCAGGCCATTGTTGTATAGTCCTCTTTGGGGATTTTAAAGACTCAAGACGCTGGGGCTGGGTGGGGCATGGCTGGTAGAGCAGGCAGGGGTCTGCCCAAGGCCCCATTCCCCCTCCTCCAACCCCACCCCCCACCCCCTACTTACCAGCATGTAGTCTGGGTCCAGCTCCCTGCAGCAGCGAGTGGGGACTGCCTGAATCTCCGAAGTTCTCTGAATCTTTTCCAAATCAATTTGGAGAGCTTCAAATCAATTCGGATCTTTTTACTGGTTTCCCAATTCAATTTGGATTTGGAGATTCGGCTGCCGAATTAGGTCAAATCTCCTCCGACTCAAATCAGCACCCAAAGCTTCCTACAGCCCTACTTAGCAGCCGCAAGAGAAAGAGAGAAAAGCCTTAGTTGAGTTGTCCTTATATGTCTGGTGTGACATCACCCAAGCTTTGTCCAATTAAGGAATGCCACATTTCAGCCTCTCTCTTACCCAATCTGCCTAAAGAATCTTCTGCTTCCTCTGGCCAATGAGGCCAGAGGATTTTACGTACTTTACATAGATACAGGCTCCAGCTTTCCATGTGCAGACCACCTGGCCAGAAACAGGGGCCATTTTGCCTACATAAACACACGCACACACAATATACAACAACCAAAAGCACAGTGTGGGGGTTACAGTAACCAACTCACCTTTCTTTTAATAGAGACACACCCCCATGGCTGTGTTAGAACAGCTAATTCCAGAATAAAAGTGTTTTGCACTGATATGAGTTTTCAATGGAGTTTCTTAGACACATTTATCTGAGATTGTTGGTCAAAGTGCTTCAGCTGACAATAGCTGGTGTGGTGGCTCCTGGAAAAGGTACATACTCTCAGACAAAGATAGATCTGAGAAAAGTTCATACCCAAAAGAAAAATTATAGCATACGTGCCTACCCAGGCACTGTTGGAAAAGAATGTTCTTAACTTTGGTGTATAAGAGGAATTTCAAAAGAAACTGGGAACACCTTTATCTTGCAAACTTCTTAGCCAAACTTGAGATGAATTCTCTCAATTATTGAGCAGAAAGCACTACATTATTCTCTCAAGATCTTTGCCCACTGGATGTGGGGCATAAGCATAAAGTAACTGTACAGTAAATCTAGTGATATAAAAGCATTCTGGAAATGTAAAACTACATAAGTCTGGATGATTATAACTAAAACTGCAAAGATTTTCAAAATGAAAAAATGCTAAATTAAAACGGGAAAACAGCCCTTAGAGAGAGAGAGAAATCAAAAGGTGTCAGACTTTGATTAATGGTTATAATCAATGGAATAAAGCTGATCTGGATAATTCTGCAATGGGTCCCACGGGAATTGATGCTAATGCTATTACATTTTCATTTAGCTTTACCTCTTTGTTAATTTAATAGAGATGCAGGATATTAATAATATTATTGCTATATCAATATCTTAATTGGCTGAATTAGGTTACAGAGATAATATGAACATTCAGCAGTGTACTCCCTCATCAAGGGGAAATATTTTCCTGCATATCTAAATTTTCACACTGTGAAACTTCTTGGAGCTGCGATATACATGTAGCTGTTTCTGTCATAACTTCATTTCAGTTCTTGAGTGTTAAGCGACATGCAGAAAGGATTTGAGAATGTCTCATTTTCCAACATCAAGCATTATGTTATGATAAATGTGTCCTTGCCTGTTTGAGTACCAATCCATCTGTAAGTTAAAAAGTGTACATTGTATACATTTTCCTGCAAGGTTCTTATTACAGTATTGATTTGTTATCACTGGTCTCATATAAAAGAATTACCATGTAAATGAGAACAAGGAAGTGCAGAATAAAGCAATCTCTCTCTCAGAGCTGTGTAAAATGAGGAAATCAGGAACACTAATCTATTATAAATGATTTCAAATCAACAAATTAACATTAAACTCCTATATAAAGAAAAAAAAAGAAAGAGATAGCAAAAGCCACAGAATTTACAATATTGTCATTTCAGAATAAAGTTGGCAATGCTGTCCATTTATAGTAAAAACATCTCTTGTTTCATTCCCAGAGGACAACAGCTAGTCAAAATAAAGTATAGATGCCATTAGTGCCATATAAGATACAGCAGATTTATGGATAATGCAGCCAAGCATGTAGTGCCTTCCATCTGCTAATGCAATGCAATTGAAACAATCAGGAAAAGATAAGAATTATATTGTGTGGCCTGATCCTGCAAGATACTGAGGACACTCCATTCCATGGGAATCGTGTACAGCAGGAGTGGCATTCTATTCTTTTCTGGTCACATAGGTGTCCAAGTCTGGTCCCCTGCATGGCATTTTTGATAATCAAAGTCCCAGAAAAAACATTTTCACACAGGTTGTTATTCTACTCCTGCATGTGGATGACTACGCACCACTTTGTAGTCATGCAGACTGAGCTGGTGTGGTAGTGGCCAGGGCACATGCATGTGCTCCTTGTGCCTTAGGCAGCCATAAATGAAGATGGCTAAAACCCATGACTACTGGGCTTAAATTCAGGAGCCAAAGAAGACTGTGTGCACTCTTTTGCCCCCATGGGTCAGTGTCTAGGTCATTGGGTCCCATCACCTAGAGGGGGTTTAAACAAAGACCTGCTTCTGCTTCCTTGCACTGCATCTATCCAGCACACCACAGGTCAGACAGTAGTCACTTGCTTCTCTGGGGCTCCTTTTAAAGTTGAGCTACTAATATAGTCATTGGAAGAAAGGCATGTGGGGCAAAGCTTCTGTCCCACTGAGAACAAAGTCCCAGGCTAGAACTAGAACCCTCCTTTCTAGACCAGCTGCCACCTCAATGAGATGCACACCCTCTGGCTGCTCGTTTCTTCCTGGCCTCACATCTCCCACAGACTTCCTTCTCATGGCTGCCCAAGGGGCCAGCTTCAGAAGAAGTACCAAAGAGAATCCTGTATACTTTGTAAGCTGTGATGTGGTAGAGTACTGTACAAGAAGTCAGACGCCCAGCTTCAAACTATCTCTGCCCAAGGGGTGCAGGCTTAGAACCAAAGACATTCAGTTTTCGAGCAAACACCCTGGCTACTGAGATGTTTGGGAGGTGTGGATGATATTTCCCACCTTGTTGTCAGGGCGTCTGACCAGTCTAGGCAGCCATGTGTACAGGTATAGAAATCCAGTGCGTATGTAAGTGGCTTTTTTGAAACTTAAACAACCACACAGACAATCAAATCTAGTCAGCTAGGTATCCAGAAAATAATAGAATGCCATCCAAAGTGCTCAGAAGTAAAAATGTCTAAGGATTGGACACCCAGACAAGAATGTTTGCTAATAGTAACCAACCTCACCACCAACCTTTGTTTTGCTCTTTGAAGGAAGCAAATCGGTTCGTGTGTTGAGAGTAAGAACCAATTTTCCTCTCTTTCCTAGAGGATGCTGGCAATCTTTTTTAAGGTACAACAAAATGTCAAACGAAGCTGAACCCCAAACTGCAGCTCCGCCTGCCCACTAATAAGGGAGGAAGGAATGTTGATCATTAGGCGGCTTCATATATGCATGTTGTAACACCAGACATTAACATGGCCCATTGAACCAAATGAAGGGAAAGACCTTGTCCATTGTACACCATATTCCTTGTACTTTGATACACTTCATTTCCCTGCCAAGAAAGGAAGCATTTACTCTTGTACATTTGAAATAAGAGTTTTGGCTGGTCTAGATTTAAATACATCAAGCAATGAGTTTTTTTCTCCCTCCCTCCCTTTTTGTTGTAACTTGTCTCTCCTTTAGTTGTAACTTAGCCAAGTGACAAAGTGAGCTTTTAAAAAAAATATTTCTTTATATTCCTACATCCCTCTTATAATTTCTTTCTTCTTCTTCCTAGCAGTCTTTCCATTATGTCAATATCTGTCTGGTTGATAAAAAGGTTGTCAGGGCTAAATACCATGGAACAGGTGCTACTGTGCAAAAGCCATTTAAAGAGGGCCAATTATTTTAATCAGCTGTAATCCAATCCTTCTGCCTATGGAGCCCAAAGTCATGAACAGTTCAATACCCACTGTTCTCCTAAAGTCTTTCTGAGAAACAGAACTGGTCAAGTTTTTTCTCCTCCTTATTGGGAACACAAAGACAATTCATTTTCCTTATACAGTGTTAGAATTTAATGTTGGTGGGGAGGCTATGTACCACTCTCCTGCCTGTATTTACGCTTGTTCTTCAGGAATAAAACATTCAGTAACAGAAAAATCCAAAGGGCTTGTTATGGGATACAGTGACCCAAAGTTTTCACTTAATTTCTTGAAAAAGTGTAGCAGCATTATATATATTATTTATATACACTGTGGTTGGATCACTTCTAGGGGAGGTGTGTGTGTAAAATATATTACACACACATTTGTATAATACGTGTATACACACACACACACACACACGTGGTGTTCATAAATGTATAATGTGTGTATACAAAACACACACACTTATATGTATATATGTGTGCGCATATATACACACTTCTATATACATACACACACACACACATATACACATACATACACATAACACATACACACATATACATACACGTGTGTGTGCACAGATGTACACACACACACACATTATGTATGTATGTATATATGTATTATAAATGATTCATCCACATTAGATGGATGTTGAAATTCAGAGGCAGGATTGACTAACTGACACCTCACAGCCAGGAACCCAATATGTTGGAGTAGGGAATGCGAATGGATGACAGGGATAATGAAAGCAGTAGGAGGCATATACAGTTCAACTGGAACAAATGAACCAAGGAAGGGTGCTAAAGACATGTCAGTTCTTATGTTAACATGCACAGTTACCAATCTAAATCTGCAGTCACAAAGCTAGGAGAGTGGAAAGGAGCTGAAGGGAATCCAGCTTTGTTTCCTAAATACAATTACATCTAATTCCAATACATATGGTTAGATACACACACATCTGTGAAGGGAAAAGAGTGGGGCAAGGGTTAGGAAGACCACATCGTGATTGGAGTTGCAGCTAGCAAGGGATGTAAAGGACAGCAAGAAGGATTTCTACAAATATGTCAGTAACAAGAGAAAGATCAGGGAAAGCATGGGTCCCTTACTGAATAGGGGAGGCAACCTAGTGACAGATGATGTACAAAAAACTAAAGTACCCAATACATTTTTCACCCCAGTCTTCACAAGCAAGGTCAGCTCCCAGACTACTGCACCTGGCAGCACAGTTTGGGGTGGAGGTGAGCAGCCAACAGTGGTGAAAGAACAGGTTAGGGGCTATTTAGAAAAGCTGGACATATACAAGTCCTTGGGACCAGACAGGATGCACCCAAAGGTGCTGAGGGAGATGACTGATGTGATTGCAGAGCCTCTGGCCATCATTTTGAAAACTCATGGCAATCAGGAAAGATCCCAGGTAATTGAAAAATGGCCAACACAGTGCCCGTATTTCAGAAAGGAAAAAAGGAGGTTCCAGGGAACTACAGACCAGTCAGCCTCACCTCAGTCCCCAGAAAAATCATGGAACAGATACTCAAGGAATCCATTTCTGAGCACTTGGAGGAAAAGGTGATGATTAGGAAGTCAACATGGGCTCAGCAAGGGCAAGTCATGCCTGACAAACCTGATTGGCTTCTATAATGAGACAAGTGGCTTTGTGGATGCAGGGAGACCAGTAGAAGTGATATAACTTTGATTTTAGCAAGGCTTTTGATACAGTCTGCCACAGCAGTCTTACAAGCAACTTAAGGAAGTATAGACTGGATGAGTGCACTGTAAGGTGGATTAAAAACTGGCTGGAGCATCAGGCTCAGAGGATAATAATCAATGGCTCGATATCTAGTTGTCAGCCAGTATCAAGTGGAGTGCCCCAGGGGTCAGTCCTGGGACCAGTTTTGTTCAATATCTTCATTAACAACCTGGAAGCTAGGATAGCACATGCCCTCAGCAAGTTTCCAGATGACATCAAGCTGAGGGGAGTAATAGATATGTTGGAGGGTAGGGGTAGGATTCAGAGTGACCTAGACAAATTGGAGGATTGGACCAAAAGAAATCTCATGAGGTTCAATGAGGAGAAGTGCAGAGTCCTGCACTTAGAATGGAAGAATCCCATGCACTGGTACAGGCTGGGGGTTGACTGGCTGGGCAGCAGCTCTGCAGAAAAGGACCTGGGGGTTACAGTGGACAATAAGCTGAATATGAGCTAGCAATGGGCCCTCGTTGCCAAGAAAGCTAATGGCATACTGGGCGGCATTGGCAGGAGTGTTTCCAGTAGGTCAAGGGGAAGTGATTATTCCCCTCTATTCAGCACCGGTGAAGCCACATCTGTAGTACTGTGTTCAGTTTTCAGGCCCCCACTACAGAAAGGATTTGAACAAATTGGAGAGAGTCTAGTGGAGGGCAACAAAAATGGTGAGGGGACTGGGGAACATGACTTCTGAGGGAACTGAACTTATTTAGTTCTAGAGAAGAGGAGACTGAGAGGGGACTTAATAGCAGCCTTCAAATACTTGAAGGGGGGGGTTCAAAAGTGGATGGAGCTAGACTATTCTCAGTGGTAGCAGGTGACAAAACAAGGAGCAATGGTGTCAAGTCACAGCAAGAAAAGTTTAGGTTAGATACTAAGAAGAATTTTCTCACTAGGGGAGTAATAAAACACTGCAACAGGTTATCTAAAGAGGTTGTGGACTTTCCCTCTTTGAAGGTTTTTAAGACCCAGCTAGACAAAGTCTTGGCTGGGATGATCTACCTGGGGCTGGTTCAACTTTGAGTAGGGACTTGCACTAAATAACCTCCTGAGGTCCCTTCCAACCCTATCTTTCTATGATTCTGTGATTCTAAGGGAAAAGCCCTGAGAGACTCACCCAAAGAACCCTTACCTCAGGTATGATGGGAGGCTCAACCAAAGCGGTGAACATGCTGCCATGCTTCCACAGCATGTGCTCTCTGTAGATAGGCAGGTGAAAGGCATGGGAGGGTATTTTTGGCCCTGTGGAGGGGCAGTTGAGGGAGGACCATGCCCAGCAGACAGAGGCAATGCAGGGAGTCTCACCTGCCAGCAGCTGCCCATGACCAGCAGTAGAAAAAGGAGGCAGATCCTTCACCTAGAGTGTTCAGGGGCCCACTGATCAACTTTGTGACCCATTGGAATAGGAATCCCTTGAAGATGGGCAGCCAAAGACTAAAGCAGTAGAACCCCTGACAAGCCATGCATGAGTTAAGGGGTGTCCACCCAGTCTGTTTCTTCCCCTCCCCTCTTTTGTTGTTGTTGTTGTTGTTTCTGTCCCGGTGGTGGTAGAATGCGTGGGGGAAGAACTCTCCTCCCGGAAGTATGGTCTGAAGGTTCTTGCCCTAAGAAGCCAACCCAGGGAGAAGAACCCAGGGAGAAAGGGGTTCCTTTGTTTGCTTGTTGGAAGAGTAGAGTCACCCTTAAAGGGGCAGATGTGAATTAATCAACACAGGAGCCCAGAAAGGGACATTTCATAGATTTTTTTCATAGACACTTGGGCTGGAAGGGACCCCAGAGGATCATTGAGCCCAGCCCCCCACCCCAGGGGCAGGAAGTCAGCAGGGATCATAGGATCCCAGCAAGATAAGCGTCCAAATATGTTTTGAGGGCATTTGAACCACCTCAGGTGGCAGTCTGTTCCAAACTTTGGGGGCTCAGACAGTGAAGAAGTTCTTTCTTATGTCCCACCTGAACCGGTCACAGGGGAGTTTGTGACCATTCAATCTTGTCATCCCTTGGGGCGCTCTGGTGAACAAACGCTCCCCCAGATCCTGATGAGCACCTCTGATAAGCTTATATAGGTGGCCACCAGATGACCCCTGAGCCTGCGCTTTTCTAGGCTGAAGGGTCCCATGGCTCTCAGCCTCTCATCATAAGGTCTGTTTTCCTGACCTTTGATCATGTGTGTGGCTCTCCTCTGGGCCCTCTCAAACTTATGCACATCTTTTTTGAATTGTGGAGCCCAAAACTGGAAACAGTACTCCAGCTGAGGCCTCACCAAGGCCAAGTACAATGGGAAAATGTTGTCCTTGGATTTGCTTGACAAGCATCTATGGATGCAAACCAGCATTTTGCTCACTTTACTAGCCATAGCACCACACTGAAGGCTCATGTTCATCTTGTGGTCAACCGTGACCCCAAAGTCCCTTTCATCTGTAGTTTTGACCAGCGTAGCACTGCCAAGCCTATAAGGATGCTGCAGGTTTTTCCTCCCAAGGTGCAGAACCTTGCATTTTTCAGTGTTGAACACCATCAGGTTCTTTTCCGCCCATTTCATGAGTCTGTTCAGATCTGCCTGGTTCACCCTCCTGCTCTCAGGTGTGGATGCTTTACCCCAGATTTGGTGTCATCGGCAAACTTGGCCAGTCAGCTTCTGACACCAATGTCCACATCATTGATGTAGATGCTAAACAGTATAGGCCCTAGAACAGAGCCTTGTGGGACCCCAATGGTCACAGCGCACTGAGACGATTGGCTCCCGTCAACCACCACCCTCTGGGTCCTACCGCAGAGCCAGTTCCCCAGCCAGTGGATCGTGGTGACATCAAGGCCACAGTTAACCAGTTTAACTAAGCAATGATTGTGGAATACCAGATTGAAGGCTTTTTTAAAGTTGAGGTATATGACATCAATCTCTTCCCCTTTGTCCAGGTGATAAGTCACCTGGTCATAAAAGGAAATGAGATTGGTCAAGCAAGACCTACCCGCAACAAACCCATGCTAGGTATCCCTCAGGATATTGCCTTCAGCTAGTCTGTTAAGGGTGGCCTCCTTGATAATCTTTTCCAAGACTTTCCCCAGGAGAGACCTCAGGCTGATGGGCCTGTAGTTTGCTGGATCTACTTTCCTCCCTTTCTTAAAATAGGCACAACATTGGCCCTCTTCCAATCTCACCAGAGTGCCAAGAACTCTCAAAGATCCGTGCCAGGGACTGAGCTATGATGCTCGCCAGCTCCCTGAGTACCCAAGTAACCCATCAGGGCCGGCTGACTTGGAGGTATCCAGCCTGTCAAGGTGTTCCTTCATGAGGTCAGCTTCAATGGAGGGCAAGGAATCTCCCTCGCCTGGGCCTCGCTGACCCATAGTGGGCAGGGCCGTCCCATGGGGCTGATGGAAAACTGACGCAAAGTACCCATTTAGCAAGTTTGCTTTTTCCTGGGAGTCAGTTGCCCCATCTGGTTTAGCAGGGGTCCAATGTTGCCTTTGCTTTTCCTCTGGCTCCCCACATATCTAAAAAAGGACTTTTTATTTTCCTTGATATCTGTAGCTAACTGGAGTTCCATCACAGCCTTGGCTTTCCTGGTTTGCTCTCTGCTAGTGAGCAAACCAGGAAACATTGGCCTCATCAGACCTGTTCATTCACATAAGTATTGGATTAGGCCCTCTAAGGAACTAAGCTGGGCCACTTAACCCAGGAATGGGGGATGCTTTAAGTTTATTTTTCTTTTCCTTTGTTACCCACTGAATGGTATAATTGGCTACTTAAGGGGCCAACCTGGCCTGATTTACCCCAGAAATCCAGGAAAAGCTGATTTAAGGTTGTTGGCCTGGTGGACTTGTAATGGGTTGATCTGATTGTTGGCAAATATCTGGCCCAGAAAGGGTGAGGGACTTTGAGAGAACTGGCCTTAGGTGGCCTGAGAAAAGGCTTAAACTCTGGGATACCCATTAAGTCCTCCAGTGCTGACCTTGGGGTGATTTGGGCCCCAACATGAGGAATTCTGGAAGTGGTAAGGGTGGGGTGTGAGGGGGTCTGGAGATCTATGAAGAAAACCTTCCAAAGGAACCATCAAGATCTTCACCAATCCAACATCTAGCTCCTAGTAGTCAATAATACATCACGACGTGACAGGCAACCAGAGGACACTGGAAGTTAGTGGTAGTGATATGGTCTGGTGCTCCAGTGGCTTATTCAAGTAAGACGCCCAGCAGTTGGGGGCCACGACTGTACAGCACCCATCTCCAACAATATCAGAGATGATACTATATACTACACATACACATGCTGTACTATAATATATATATGTATATATATATATACACACACTATATAGATAGTATATGTTATAGTACTCTGTGTGTGTATATGTGTGTTGTATATAGTATCATCTATGATATACACAGATTCACCCTATATATATATTAGTATCATTTGTGAAATAATTTAAATAGTATATAACCTATTGCTACAAATTGCCTCTGTGCCAGAGGATGGGCAGGCTGCCAACATAACAACCATCTTTAAAAAAGCCTCCAGACATGATACTGGGAACTAGAAACCAGTGAATCACTTCCATCCCTGGCAAGTTGGTAGAAATTGTAATGAACGATAACACTGGTAGTTACACGGACATATTATGACCTGCTGGGGAAGAGACAACATACTTTTAGTAAATGGAAATTCTGTTTCTCAGATCTCCTGGAGTTCTTTCAGGGTGTTATCAAGTACAGGGACAAGGTGGATCCAGCTGACATAATATAGTTGAACTTTCAAAAGGCACATGACAAAGCCCTTCACCAATTGCTTTTGAAAAAAAAAACTGCATTGCCACAGTTTGGAGGAGGGAAGGTTCTTTAGTGGACTGACTGCTGGTTGAAAGATAAGAAGCAAAAGGTAGAGCTAACTAGTCACTTTTCAGGATGAAGGGAGGTCAAAAGTGGGGTCCTGCAGGGTTCTGTGATGTCCCAGTTTTGTTCAATATTTTCATCAGTGACTTGAAAATGGGGGTACGCAGTGAAAACACCAGGCTTGCAGACAATACCAAATTATTCTGGCTAGTCAAGTCCCAAGCTGATGGAGACAAGCTGGAGAAAGAACTCACCAACTGAGTGAGTAAAAAAAATGGTAAATGAACTTTAGTGTTGACAAATGCAAGGTAATGTACCTGGGGAAAAATAACCTCAACTGTATACACACAAAACTACATTCTGAAATATTGTTAGGAATCAGGAAAGAGATCTTGGAGTCATTGAAGATCAGGGTGGGCAATTATTTGGGCTAGAGAGCCACTTAGAGAGGTTTGGTGAGCTGGGTTAGCACCCCCTACACCACCACCACCATGACAGGCCAGCACACCATAGCCAACCCACAACAGCTCACCAAAACTCCATAAATGGTAGATTACTAGACCAGTTCAGGGACACTGGACTGGGCAGGGGTATCCATGGAGACTGGCCCAGGACCCCTGCTCAGCCAGGCAGATGGGATGAAGCTACAGGTGGGCAGGGATTGGGAGCAGCATCCAGAAGCAGAACGGGTAGGCAGGGAGCGGCATCTGGGAGCAGTATGGGGAGGCAGATTGGGGCTGCGATTGGGATTGCAAGGCAGTGACAGCACAGGGGCAGGGCCCAGGCAGAGTTGTGATCTGCTTCCCACATGATGGATCTGGATCATGACTAGCCTGACCCAGAATGGGGGCAGAGTGCACACCTGTGACTTGACCCCACCCCCCCACCCTTGCCCCAGCACAGGTGCATGCAATCAGACCTAGTACAGCATGGCCCCAGCCACCACCAGGGCTTCTGGGAAGCAGATCCTAGCCCCACTGTGTACCCAGTGGTAGCAGCACCAGTGGCATGCCCCATGGTCCCAGCTGTCAGCCCAGGCCTGAGCTTAGAGGAGTTGAGGGATGTACTGAGGCCCAGATAAAATCCCTTGGTAGGCTGGATCTGGCCCATGGGCCATATTTTGGCCATCCCTGTTGTAGATAGTTTTCTAAAAATGTCAGCACAGTGTGCAGCCAAAAAAAGCCAGTAAACTTTTGAAAACAAAATGGAGAACATCATGCCAATATACAAATCCATGGTGTGTCCATATCTTCAATACTGTGTGCAGGTCTTACCCCAACATTACCAAAAGGATGTAGTAGAGCTAGAAAAGGGCAACCAAAATGATTAGGGACATGGAGCAGTTGCCAAACCAGGAGAGACTAAATGTGAGAGTTTGGCTGAGATGTAGGTGGCCAGGCCGGCAGTGGGCCAGTAGGAGCAACCTGGAGGCCAGCCAGGTGAGGACACAGGTTATGGGAGCTGAGAGGGGATATCCAAGAGACGTATTCCAAGATATAAGCCAAGGTCAGGAGCTAGGAGTCACAGAACTGGTGCTGAGTTCCAAGGAAGAGCTAAGGTCAGAGTAAAGGAAGCCAAGCTGAATCAGGGTGCCGGGGAAACCAGAGGGAGCAGAGCCAGCACTGAGGTTCATGGGAGATCCAAGATGAAGGTCAAAAAAAGCTAAAGTTGAGTCAGGAGCCAGGAGAACCAGAAAATAGTGAATGTGAAGCTTGCCAGAACTGACTGAGGCTGTGTGAAGACATGCCTGCAGCCTAAGGCTGCAGGTGTGGTTATAAGGGGTGAGAGGCACTCTCAGCAGCCAATCCAGTTGCAGAGAACTGGAGCAGCCGCATAACCAGGGATCAGGGGCAGGTGTGATGAATCAGGTGCTAGCCAAGCCAGGCATGCCTGGTCAGAGGCCCTGACACCTGAAAGGCTAGGACGCCCCAGTTTGGAAAGAGAAGGCTGAGGGGGGGGCATGACAGAAGTCTATAAAACCATGAAAGGTGTGGACCACATGAACAGTAAACTGGTGGTCACCAAGTCCCAGAATATTAGAACTTTGTGGCACCTGCTAAAATTAGTAGGAAGCAGGTTTAAAACTAACAAGAGAAAGTACTGTTTTGTGCAATGTGTAGTTAACTTGTGGAATTCATTGCTGCAGGAAGTGATGGAGGCACTGGTCAACAAACAGCATAGCCTAGTTCAACAAAGGGACTGAATAAATTCACGGATGACAGATCTATTAATGGCTATTGAACAGAATGGTTGGAGAAGTTTCCTTTGGCATCTCTAAACCAATAATGGTGGATGGGATGCGAGGGAGGGTATTGAATAAGGGATAGACCACTCTAGAGGTATCTGGTTTGATGTTCTCCTTGCATAGCATCAATTTCTGCCACTGTCAGAGACAGAATACTGGGCTAGATGGACCACTGGTCTGACCCAGTATGACAATTCTTAGGATATTATATTCTTATATGTCACAAATTTAGGTTACTCAGTCCAGTCCTTGTCACACAGACAACCGCAACACAGAACATGGTTCATAAATTTATCAAGCTCCATCGAAGACCAATTTCTCCCAATTTCTGTTCTAGCCCCTCTGTCCTCTACTGGAGATAGATCTTCTAATTTCCAGCTTAAATATACCCACATCTATAAATCAGTTATGTTTGGTTTATGCACCTTTGATCTTGTGACCACACTGTCTTTTTCCTTCCTCTCCCCTCCCCTTTCTCATGTTAAACTCCCCAACATATTTATAGACAACAATCACATGTCCTCAAAGCTTTGGATCTGCTAAGTCAGCCAACCTTCTTTAATCTCCTTTTGTAAGACAGATTCACTATCTCATCACAGTTGCTCTACTCCACATCTGTTCCACTCTGAATTAATCTTCCTTGAACCTGGGTGACCAGTTTCTATGTAAACTGAATTCCAGATGAAAGTCTTACCAACCTTCTGTTCAATAGCTTTGATATATTCCTATCTTTACTGGAAATAAATCACCTAATATGTCCTACGGTTGCATTTGCCCTTTTCACAGCCTCATCACATTGATGGCTCAGAGTCATCCTGTGATTAACTAATACACATCCTCATCTGTCATTCTAAGCTGATGAGCTCCCAGATAATAGCTGAGATTCTTGTTATTACTCCCCAAGTACATGGCCTTGCACTTTGTGCTATTAATTTCTTCCCTTTTCTATTAGTCTAGTCCTCAAGGTTATTCAATTCTTTCTCTATGAAATTTTGATCCTTCTCTGTACTGATGAAGCCTCCCAATTATTGGAATGTCTGTACTGAAAACAGATAAGAAGCAGGGTAGATTAGCCCATATGGCATTCAGTGCTACAGCTAAACCTGAGATAACTTAGCTCTAGCTGGAGTTTCTCTACATTAGAGTGAGGGCATGCCTTTTGTGTCATCAGGAAATGTCATTAGTGTGCTTCTATTTCTTGTGTCAAGGTCACTGATGAATGCATTAAATAATAAAGGCCAGATCCTATTTCACCTACTAGACACATAACCAAACTTAGACGCCTAAGTGCAATTCTGTTCCACGTTGCTCAAGTCCCTGAAACCTGTTAATACAAAAAGTAAGAGGGACCTCTTTTCCTCACTGCTGTTCTGTGACTCAGTCTTATAGGCCATATGATGGGGGTGTTACAAACATAGATGCACTCTTGGACTTTCAGGCACTTGAACAGGGTAGAACAGAACTACACTTAGGCACTTAAGTCTGCTTACATGCTGAACAGGTGGAATAAACTCTGACCCTACCCAGCCAACAATCAAACATTTTGAAACTGTTACCTTTTTCAACCCCAACAGCTCTTCTTTCAACACAACCAGTTGTTGTTTCACCATCAGCCAGTTCCTTACCCACCTTACCACTCTTCAGCTAATCCCCATGTTCTCCAGTTTAACTAATAATTTACCATTTGGGGTTGTATCAAATGATTTACTGAAGTCCAGATAGATTACATCTACCACATTTTCTTTGTCTAAAAAGTCAGTCATTTTAACAAGGAATGAGATTACCTCACTCGGACACAATCCCCCTTCGGTAAACCTGTCTTGCACCTTACTTCATTTTCCATTAATGTCGTTAATTATTCTTGCCTTCAACATTTGTATGCATGCCACCATGGCCGGAATAATGGTCTGAGAGCTGCCTCAAATCACTTTTCCCCCTTTCTTAAAAATAGGAACAATATTTATCCTTCCCCTTTATATGGTACTAGCACTGATTTGATCTTTTTATTAAGAATTGCTGCAACTAAACTAGTGATTTCATGGCTCAGTTCCTTCTGTATTTTTAAACAGAGATTATTTGCCCCCCCCCTTCTTGAGCACATCAAACACCTTGACACTTCCATCCGCCTTTGTTAGGTAATTTCCCTTTCTATTTCTGCATTCCCATTAGCCAAACTACTTTGCCCCCATGTTCAGCATTATTATCTTTACTGAAAACTGAGGGAAAGTACTCATTCAGTTGGGGGGCCAAGTCTAATTATCTTTAGTCCCCACCCTATACTTAGAAACATCACTTTTTTCCTTGTTTTTTTATTTATGTGGCTAAAGGGCCTTTGACTTCATGCTTTCAGTTTCTTAGCATCTTGAATTGTATTAACTCTCACTTTATCTTTTAGCCTTTCCCTACTCCAAGGGGTACCTTTACTTGCCACCAGCATCCCAGGTTTGCAGGTCAGGTAAAACTGATTGCTAGCCCCAGACTTAGGTGACCAAAAAAGAACAAAATGTCACTCCAAAAGACCAAAATCATTACAAGCTGCTTTAACAAAGAACGTTCTGGTCTGGCTTTGGATTTTTGAAAGCCTATGAGCCATAATCACTGTGGGTGTGGAAGCGGAGGGAAATAGTGTTGCCAACTCTCCCAAATGAGAGTCAGGTGATTTTGGTCCTCAACACAGCCAGACGTAGAGCTCCCAGCTTCTGTGTTCCAGTCTTATCTGTCCACTTCTGAACCCAGCAATTAATTCCTCCCCTAACCTCCAAGTCAACAGTGCTTCCTTCCAGCACCTGTTCAATTCTTTCTTTTCATCTGCTGTCCCACAGGTGCAACACCAGTTATTCACCCACATCATTGTCAGCTCTGGGGTTCTCCATACCCCTCTCCTAAAGGGGAAACTCAGGTCTTCCCAATACTCACTTAATGACTGGTCTTAGTGGCCCCCACTTAACCACTAGTATCTCAGAAGACCCTGGTCCAATATTGTATTCTACCTTCTGGCTGCATACATGGACCTATAGACCCAACTGCCACTCTGTTCAAGTACCTGAAAATCAATACTGTATCTATTTCTATAATACACTAGGCA
This sequence comes from Crocodylus siamensis, assembly GCF_052110815.1. Lineage (NCBI taxonomy): Eukaryota > Metazoa > Chordata > Crocodylia > Crocodylidae > Crocodylus > Crocodylus siamensis. Next base: position 127,005,374 of record NC_143397.1, on the reverse strand, counting down.
CATCTACATGTTCATTTGATGTGGCACCAGTTTACTTGCAAGTAAATTACTCACAAGTAAATGGTGCAGGGAAGCAGGAGCAGATTTGGTGCCAATCTGCTTCCACTTCCTGGGGCTCTGCAATGGGCCCCTGCCACCACTAAGAGCAATTCCAGGCTCTGGCTGCAGTTGCCAGCAGCCCTCTTCAAAAGGCAGCCCCTCTTGCTGCTCTCTGGCCAGCTACTTCCCTGGCCAGGAGCAGCGTGCCCAGCACAGGACAGCACACAGCAGCACTCTCCTCCCCACGCTATAGCTGCTCCAGTCCCTGCCCCTGGCAGCGACGACCAGTGCCCTGTGCTCCTGCTGGCTACTGCACTGGCCCTGCTGGGCCACAGCGCTGACTGTCACCTGGCCCATGGCTGTCTCAACCCTTCCAGCTCACCCACACACAGAGGCAGCCTGCCCACCCACTGTGCACTATCTCAGAGCCGCCACCACGTACCTGCAACCTCCACCTAGTCTGCCTGGTCAGGCCCCAGCAGAGACACTGATGACAGACTCCAAGATACCACCACTGGGGACACCCTTGCCCTCCTGGTCCTCCAGCCCTGCCACCTCTGGGCTTGCCAGGCCAGCCAAGACTGGTAGTGGTAAGCAGTGGCTGGAGGCCTTCCACATGACCCAGGTCACCTTCCTGACCACCTGAGGCAGCTCCAGCCCCACCTGGAGCAGTAGCAAACTGGCATGTGGCCACCCCTCCCTGCAGACACCTGGCTGGCCCTCACCCTGTTGTAGCTGGCCATGCCCACCAGTCTGCAGTACATCAGCCACCTGTTTGGCATAGGCAAAGTCACCACTGAGGAAGCTGTCCTGGAGGTATGTGGCTCCTCCAGGATGTGCTGGGGCACACTGCTCTGTGTGCATGACCCCCCTGGCAGTTGGGATTTCATGCCCTGGGATTCTCACAGTGCATCAGGGCCCTCTACAGGATCCACATCCCCATCACCTGCCCACCCCACAGACTCTGCCTCTGTTACAGCCACATAGGCTTTCACCACCACAGGGCCTTCAAGCACATGAGTGCTGGCTGGGTGGGCAACACCTACAATGCCCACATCTGGAACCCCAGCCTGCTGGGCCTGGTGGAGAGTGGGCACTTTGCACCAGGGGTGCTGGACCTGCAGCTGGGTGCTGTGGTGGTCCCACCCCTTTTTACTGGGGGCCTGCCCTGGCTCATGTGGCCCTGCACTGGCCTCCACCAGATTCATTTCAGCCACTGCCTGAGCCGTGTTAGACCCTGACTCCATCCAGCACCCAATGACTAGGGAGATGACGATCTGATTGTTCAGGGATCCAGTTGCTCAGGGAGCAAACAGGGAACAAACACCAATACATATTGCTAGCCAACAGCTTTATTCAGAATGGAGACAGCTTTGGGCTAGCTCCAACAATAACGTTCAGAGAGCTGCAGTGAACTCAGCTCACCTTGGTTTATACTCACTAAGTTTTACTCCACCTTGGTCTCTCCTTTGTTCCACCCATATTCCCTCGTATCTCAAGCTCCACTTTGTTTACTGTTTGTTTCATTAGCATGGAATTACCTATGTATTTTACTAATTTGCTTGCCTTTTTGCTATGAGTGCATGTCAAAGACCTTGACTCCACTTCTTCGGTCACTGGGCGGACTTCGACCAAAACCTGGAAGCTTCTGGAGGCATCTTCACCAACCACCTTTTCACATATGTTTAGCTCAGATTCTGTTACCAGTTACGTGTTGTCTTTCACATTCCAGTCTGTTTTTCAGTTCCATGTTGTACCATCTCCACATTCCTAAGACTTCACCTCATTCACAGCACACAAACTTACAGAGACTCACTTGAAAATAGTTGACATAGTTAAGATGGTTATTTAGCATAAGCAAATGGCTGGCTTAGCATAAGCATTCATAAGCAAAATCTGCTTTACCTCCTAACGATACAAATTGAGCTATATATATCTCTCTTACAACACTACTATATTGTTAGAAAAATATTTGCCTAAGCGTCTTGCAATCTTACTTTTAATATATCATTCTGCCTTGTAGTTACCAGCTCTGCTATACTACAGGCTAAAGCCTTTTATTCAGCTGCAAATCCAATGCTCCCCAAGATCCAAATACTGGCACCCTAACAAGCCAGACCTGCATCCTGGTGGAGTGCACTTCAAGAGCTGCAGGTACATCCTTACCCCAGGAGAGCTGCACACCCATCAGCAGGGTTCAGAGCACCAGGTGCAGGAGGTGCTGGCCAACAACCTCCTCCAGCACTCCCCACTCTAACCCAACTGCACCACCAACCCCTCCCTTCCCCCCCAACATACTACATGCACTGCAGATGTCTCACAAGAACAAGTTTTTATTCCCCTCACATCAAACGGATCCCTCCTTCCCCCCCTCACCAAACAAAGCCCCCTTCCCTCCCCAACATAGCCCCCAGGGCCCCTCAACAAACAGAGCCCCTCAACCACCCACCTTGTGCACCAACAATAAAACATCTTTTTCCCCACAATAACTATGTACAATGTCCATTGTGTGTTGCCCTGGGATGGAAAGCTATGGGATGGGGATACCTAGGGGGCAGAGCCTGGGGACAGCTGGCCCATAACCTGGTCTCTGGCTGTTTCCCCATGGGTGCACAGCTCAATGAGTGCAGTGAGTGGGGGGCTCACCCAGGGGTGATGGTGGCCGGTACTCTCCTGGAGCAGGCAGCTCCCCCTCTGGGGCTGGTGGGCTGCTGGGTGATGGCCACAGGCAGCCTGCCTCCTCCGCTCTGTTCACAGGGTGGGACAGGCCAGGCTCCTGGGGCAGGGGGCTGGACTTGATGATCTTCAAAGTCCCTTCCAGCCCTAATGTCTATGAAATCTATGAAAGTGTGGGGCTTACCACATAGCCAGGGCTGGCGTGGCTGGTGGTTCTGCATGGTCATGGCTATTGCAGAGTGCATATGGCTCTGGGCAGTGTCCTCAGACAGTGGGATGTGACAGGTGGGCTCCCAGCCATGGGCCCCCCTGGGGAGAAGCAGGCACTGCTGGCAGTCAGTAGTGTCATATCTGGCCATGACTTGTAGTAGGGGATGGGGATGTGGAGCTGGCACAGCGGGTGCTGGTCTGGTCTCCCCAAGGTGCTGGTGGAGGGTGCAGCCTCGGAGTGTGGTAGGACAGCCTGCTGGACACCCAAGGGCCGCCCCCCAGTGACATGTCACGGGGGTTGCCAGGCTGGGGCGGGGACTCAGGGAGGCCACCTGTGCTGCTGTAGACAGAACGGCTGCAGCCTGGGTTCCAGGGCACAAGCATGTCCATCAGTTGCCACATAAAGGATGTGGTCTTGTGGGCACCCCCCAAGCAACGCTTGTGGTTGGTGATGGAAACCCATGGTGCCCACAAGGCCTTGACCTTTATACAGCACTGCCACACTGACCAGTTGTGCCTGCGATCCCGCATTCAGGCTGACAGCCCTTCATAAGAGTGGGTGTTGGAGTGCCCGTTCTGCTCAAACTGGCACTGTACCTGTGCCTCATGCTCAGCACCACGAGGTCACCAGTCTCCTCCATGGACCAGTTGGGGCATTGGGTGGTGGGCATAAGTAAAGGCACAGCTGCACCTTCACTTATGGTGGAGGAGGACATCATCGTGGGTCCTGCACTGGCTCTCTGGATCCCTGCACAGCTGTCCCTGTGCTGCTGAGCCTGGGTAGCTGCCTGCAGTGCCCAGCGCAAGGGCCTGACACAAGACTGGGAGTCACACAGCAGAGGCAATGCCCTGCAGCACCTGCAAGCTCCGGGCAGGCTGCTAGGTGTAGGCTGTGGGCAGGTGGAGCTGGCCTCAACACCTGGCCAGCCAGGGGGACACAGGGGAATGGAGTGGTCTCAGGCTCCCTACTGGAGTGCCCCAGAGCTCTGAGCGCCTGCAGGCTTTTAAAGGCCTGAGGCAGGAGCTGCATTAAAAGCAGCCCAACCTTGGGGCATAAAGGCTGCCAGGCCAGTATTCTAGGGCTAGCCTCAGGCTGATCCCTAGTGTCAGGGCTGACCCAGAAGCAAACTTGTTCCCAGGTCATGCCTACATGTGTGTAACTGCATGGTAACTAACCATGAGTAAATTTGCCTGCAATTAGGGGTTTTTACAGTGCAGTAAGCACACTCATGTATAGATGTGTGTGCTTACTGTGTAGTAAACTACACTACTGCACAGTTAAGCATCTCCTGTAGATGCTCCCACTGTTATCTGACCCTTAAGACTGTTACAAAAAAGGGTGAGAAAATGAGGACACCCCACACCTTTTGCATTAATAGTTTCTCAGAGATTTGTGCAGGGGGGAACAAAACTGCATGTAAGTGCCTACTTTTATTTATTCACTTAATGCATGGAATTAAACCCAGCTCCAGATGGCCCACTTCACCAGCTGAACTCTTCTTTTACTAATAAATATAGACAGTTTCAGTGATAAACCTGATTCCCTTGAAGTCCTTGAATCAGAATAATCTGAAATGAAGGAGACCTATTAGCTCATCCAGTCAATCCCTTGCAGTACTGAATTGTCTTTAGCAGCATATTTTCTACTGCTTTCATTGAGTCCAAATGCTTGTTCTGTAAATCACTCATCCCATGGGGTTTGCAGCATTTTAATATGCTGTTCACTGAGACTATCACCTTTTACATGTGTAACTGATAAGAGCTTCCACTTCCTCATAGGATTATAGGGCTAGAAGAGTCCTCACAAAGTCATCTACTCCATCCCTCTGCTCAAAGTAGGATCATCCCTGAGTAAACCATCCCAGTCAAGTGTCTGTCCAACCTGCTCTTGAAAATTTCCAGGTATGAAGATTTCACAGCATCTCTGGGTAGGCTGTTCTAGTGCTTGACCACCCTCATACCAACATCTCCAGCCTAGATTTCCCCTGCTGCATCTTGAGGCCATTGTTGTCCCCTACAGACAAAGAGAAAAGCCCATCTCCATCCTCTCTGTAATCACTCTTCAGGTATTTGAAGACTCTTATCAAATCCCCCATCTTTTCTTTTCCAAGTTAAATGGCCATAGCTCTTTCAGTCTTTCCTCATAAGTCTTGCCTCTGAGGACCCTAACCATTTTTGTTGCCCTGTGCTGGACTCTTTCCAAATTGTACACTTCATTCCTGAAATTTGGGGCTTAAAATGACACAGTACTCCAGGTGAGGCAGCACCAGTGCTGAATAGGAAGGAAGAATCACTTCCCTGGATTAGTAAGTGACACTCCTATTAATGCAACTCTGAATGATGCTGACTTTTTTGCAACAAGAGCACACTGGTGACTCATATTCAGCTTAGAGTCCACCATAACCCCCAGGTCCTTCCTGCAGTACTGCAACCTAGTCAGTCATTCCCCAGTCTGTATTAGTACATGTGGTACTCCCAGTTAATCATAAGGCATATAGTTGGTGATATGAAGGGGAAGCTATAGACTTGTAAGCAGAGCCTATTAAGACTTGTGTGCACCACGTTTGGAATCTGTATTAAATAGATTGCTACAGTTCTAATAAAGCTAATGATATCAATTTTCTATATGACATCCCACATGTTCAAAGCACTTTTCAAACATTGGAGTACTACTGGTAATTCTCACAACACCCCTTAGAAAGAGTCACTTAACCTTTCCACACCTCAATTTGTCCACTGAAATAAAAATACTATTTCTTTCCTCTGTTACAAGAATATTGGAAAGCGAGCAACGGATTTCCATGGAAACCAGGCTGGGCTTAAGCTGTATTTGTTTCTGGATTTCACCCCAAGTTCACAAAGGATTCTTGAATGTGGGTTTATGCTGTTTAAGTCCCTCACAGCTCCTTCTTCTCCCCAAAGCCCAACAAAATCTCTTTCTTTAACTCTTAGCATCTTGTTTTCCCTTCAAATCCCTTTCCTTGAATCTTCATGGGACTGCTTGATATATGCTCTCTCTACTATAAAAAGTCTTTTGAAGGCTGGATATGACACCTAAGAACACAGTAGTGGAAAGGGCCCACTGGACAATCATGACCAGTTCCTGCATTCACAGGCAAGCACTAATCCAAGGAATCCCCATAATTATCACTTCAAACCCTCACAGTCAGCTAGAAGGCCCAATACCCAAAACCGAAAGAACAATCTATAACATATTGTAACTTCCCATGCCTTTCTCCCATGCATCGCGCATGTGGACTCTTTAAGAATCTCGCCGTGGCTTCTTGGGCTGCATGGCTAAGCTAGTAGGAGTGGCCTCAGGTTGGATCCCCAGGGGTCTTTCCTGCCACATCTTTGATGATAAGAGGTTTTAAATCGGGAGGACAATGCCTGGTCCTGTCCCCCTGGTTCTTTTTCTTGGCCTTCCTCATGACCAGCTCTTCTTAGGGCTCCACCTCCCCTACACCCCGCTTAACGCCAACCATGATGTTGCTTGTCAGGGCCGCTGTTCAGGCCCTCCCCAGTGCTCGGTCCCTCGGGCCTGTGGTTGTTGACCACTGGTGTAGTTAGTGCCAAGTGGTCTCCATGGCCCCTCTCTGCTCTCTGGTCTATGAGGAGCTGTGTTCCACCCAGACTGCCGCCTCCCTTGATGTGTTGCTGCTTCCCTGAGTTTGGTACCTGCTGCTGGCCTAACTCAGAGAAGAGCAAGACACTCTATCCAAGAACCTTTAGATTTTCTTGGTGCTGTCAGGGGAATCAGTACGCTGCAGCCAAAAACCCCTAGCTTTAGCTGTGCTCAGTGTTCTAGTGCCTTAGAGCAGTGGTTTCCAACCTGTGGTCCACAGACCCCTAGGGGTCCACAGACTATGTCTAAGAGGTCTGTGAAAGATGACTATGATCAATCAAAAGTATGTGAATACCCGCACTTACAATTCAAAGGAGTCTGTACCTCTATTTGAAATTTCCAAAGGGGTCTGCAGTTGAAAAAAGGTTGAAAACCGCTGTCTCCAAGGAAGGCAAATTCTGAGCCCGCCCCCCCACTTCCCTCCGTGCCCCCGCCCCCCAGCGTTGAAACCAGTAGTATTTTATAAAGGGGAAAAAAATCCCAAATGGTAAATCAGCAAAACCCCAAACTCATGGGATTATAAAACACCTTCTATACCACAAGAGCCACTTTATTACCCCAGATGCTTTTCAGGGATCCAAGAAGGTTGGAATGCAATCACCTAAGTGAGGCACCTATGTCTATTTACATGAAAAATACATGGAATAGGATTTAGCCCATGGTATTCTGAAACAAAGCTAGCATAGTCTTAGTGGCTCTGAGAATGCCTGTGAACTGTTGCAGGTCTCCATGCAAGATTCTTAATAGGCACACTTAAGACTGTAAAGGTATGCCTGAAACACCCAGGTACTGGTAGACAAACATCCAGAGATAGGTCTATCTAGAACATGAATCTAGGGGGAAAAAATCCAAGAAGAATGTATTAAGAATAATTTGTACGCATCATCTTAATGAGTAAATTAAATGGCATACACATATTCTAAAATCATGCAGGGAAGAATAGCATCCAATTGCTTCAATAATATTAATATTATGCTATGTTAATATTACATAATATAGCTTACTGCCATTTCATGTACCTGAGAAAAAGTGACACACATTGTAATAATATACTTGGAACACTCCAAACTCCAGATGAAGCTAAAATGTCAGTTTTATCTGCGTGATATACTCCTGCACGAAGCAGGAATCTCTAATTATAACTCATGCCATGCTATATCCATTACTAATATCTTAGTTGGAACATGTTCCTTAAGCATAGTATATGAATGACTCTGTCATAACAGGTTGGTATATTCCTTATTTCACACACATAGCAACACAGTTTCAGTTTCTGCTTGGTGTGGGTGAAACATGTTAGATAATAAGAGAAGACTAATGAGTCAGGAAAAAAAGTGATAGAGTGATGTTGTGGCCACAAAGGTTTATGAATTATGAGAGGCAAGGATTTCTCAGGATGATATCTTTTATTAGACTAACTGTATAGCTGTGGTAGAGTTAGACAAGCTTTCAAATACAAAGTATTCTTCATCAGATGACCTGAATAAAGAAAAGTTTCATGGAAAGAGTCCCTGCCTTTTTCAGGAAAAAAAGGTCATTCTTTGCTTGACCCCCTAGCCAAATATGATGGCTTATGGGTTAGGCTGTGAAATTTTACCACTATATTTTGCTACAAATCATGCTGTGACAGAGGGCACACTCAGAGCCAGGTCTCATGCTGGCCCGCCCACCTGTCTGTCTGGGACAGTCTGCCCAGTCTCATCTGCCATGACTTTGTTGCTGTCACAAACTGGTGGTATAATGTGGGGAGCTGCCTATTCCCAGCCCCAATTCCAGGGGGCACTATCTACAGCTCTGAACCTCCCCTACATCACAGCCCATGCCTCGTAGATGGCATCCACATCATGTAATCATAACCTCCACCATGACTGGTGCTCCAGGGTCTCACAGGGACTCTCACTCCCTCCATGGAGCAGCAAGTCATTGTGCTTAACCTTTAAGTCTTCCTTGCATCCAAATCTTGGCCTCCTTGCAGTGGAGGACTTACCAGGGTCAAGACTTACCCCTAACTCCCTGGCTGAGTCCCCTTCTTGGCCTCTGGCCCAATTACAGCCTCAGGCATCTGAAGACATACCTTGGCCTACTCCCTCCACCTGAGGTTCCTACTGTGCCTGCTCTAGAGCCCATCCTGGGGTCTTCTCACCCTCATTATCAACTATTCACAGGGCTGGCCCTTGTGCTGCCCTTCAGGCTTACTCCCAGTTCAGCCCTACTCAACACATCCCTAGTACTGCTCTTCAAGCCTACTCCCCATTCAGCCCTACTCTGTGCAGGGCCACACTCTACATCTCATCCTACCCTTTCAGGGATCTCTGGGATCTTGCATCCCTGCTGGGCTCAGGTGGCACTCTGCTTATCATGCCTGGCCCCTCTATTCTCACAACTGCCTCCAAAGCCTACCCAAAGATGGGGGCTGGTGTTAAGGCACCCGTCCTCACCTTTGACCAGGGAGGTAACTGGCCTTGCATTTCCTGGGGGTTCCCACACCACTAGGAGCCCCACCAGGCCATCATTTCTCAGCAGAGTGCAGTTTTAGGTCATGCCCAGGACCAAGAGCCTCTTGCTCTTACCTTCTAGATGTCCCATGCAGCTTAGTCAGGCAATATTTCTGCCTGCTGGCAGCAGCAAACTGCAGCCTTTATATCCCTTGTTCTCAAAATGACTACCACCATCAGGCACCTGGTAGCTGCCTGACTCTGCCCTTAAAGTGGCAGGCACCCAAAGGTGCACTACCACACATGCATATAGGTATTATTTTATTTTGATCCATGTTGGTTCCTAACTTTGAGCTTTGAATTTCAGTCTGTGACCTCTGCCAATACGTTGCATAGACTGCCTCCAAGGTGGATGGGGCTGTTAGCTTGCAGGAAAGGCATTATTGGGGAAATGCATTAGTGGCCAGTTTCACAAGTGTGGGCAGTTGCACATCAGTCATGGATGTCAATGTTCATGACAGCTAGCCTATCACCCACTGAATCTTGCTGAGCCATAGAGGAGCATCTGAGAATCTAACCCTTCTGGAATAAATAATTCCCCTTTCTAGATCCAATAAAATAAAATAAAAAAACCCACAAGACTACTTAAGGGCAGCCATGGAAGAAAGCAAAAACTGATCTGCAAGTAACATAGTAAACATAACACTGAATAACTGAGCTGCAATAAACAAGATCCCTGACTTCCTCATGCATGGGTGTCCATTGTCATAAACCTTCTGGACTTTCGATATGACATCAGCCCTGGGAGGCTGGTAGCCTCCAGGGGTGGATTGAGAGGATGTGCAGTGGCACAGACACACCCATTTGTATTCCTATTCCACCCTGCAGCTGGGCTGTTTCCACACTGAGTGCCCAGCACAAGATGGGATGAGGCTGGAGGGTGAGGGTCAGAAGAGGAGTGAGTGGGTAAAAGGGAATCCCAGGGGTTGGGATCCACAGCAGAGCTAACAGCAGCTACCACAGGGGCTGCCAGAGGGAAGAGGAGGTAAGTGTGCTCACTGATCATTCATACCCCAGGCATACAGAGCTGCCCCTTTTCCCCCCTCCAGCATCCCCTGCCTTGGCCACTCTGAGCAGTGTGCTCCACTGTGGGTAGAGAAGGTGCAGGCACAAAGCTGCACTTTTCAGCCTGGCTCATCGCCTTACTTCTGACAAGCTTCCAGGGCTGATGGGAGGGGCCACAGTCTCCTGGTTCTGTGACAGTAGGGGCTGCACTTGCTCCCCCAAGTACAGACTGGGGGCTGGGATGCGTCTCATGTGTTCTGTTGTCCCCCCAATCTCCACTCCTCCAACCCCATGGTGCCCTGCATGTGCCACGTATGCACAGCCCAGCCCCTGGTCCCTGCTCTGTCTGTTTAGCCCCAGGGCTGGGGTTCAGTTGGGATCACACTGGGGGTAAATAAGGGCACCAATTGGCCCTTTGGGTCCCAGTCTCCAGCTGTGACTTGAGCCTAGGTCTAGGTGCTGTACTGGAAGCAAGTGGGCATGTAGAGACAGGGAACAGCCTGGGCGGGGGTCACTATTATATTACATTTTATGTTATGCTAGCTAATTCCCAATGAGAATGATGGGGGGGCAGATGGGGACAGAGTGCCCCCCCGCTACTCTGGGTCCAGCCCCACTCCACCCCACCCCTCCAGCCACTCTAGGTCCAGGTCAGCGCTGCTCCACCCCCACTTCCCACCGCTCTAGGGCCAGCCCTATTCCCTCTCCCCAGTTCCAGGTCCAGCTCCGCTCCACACCCCATCCCCGCAGCTCCAGGTCCAGCAATAGGTGCGTCAGTATAGAAATTGGAGTCTTGTTATTTTCCCATTTCTTCTCCAAACCATATTTAAAACACTTAAAGAATGCTTTTGTTTCAAAATGCTACTATTTCAAGTCTTTAGCTTGTATTTTGCAATTATTAAGAGTGGGGCTGATCTAAAATTTTCTATCAAATTTTTTGACAGGAAAAAAGTTTTAAATTAGATGAATATTCACAGAAAAATAGACTCTCTTTGGAATGTCTTGACATTTTTACCAGAACAAAACAAACAACAAAACATTTTAAAAGGTAAACCTGAAAACTGTGTTTTGCTGAAAATGTTAGGTTTTTGAGTGAAACCTAATTTTTTTCAAGGAAAGTTAAAAGAAGTCTATATAAAGCTGGCAAATTATTAGTGAGGACAGGATGCATAAAGAATCCATACAGATAATAATAAAGAAAATCTTAAAGTAAAATTTGCAAAAGCATTAGAAAGCCCACACTGGCAAACTTCATCTGAAAAACAGGCTTTCATTTGCATTTATCAGCATGCAAGATTCAAATCTTTAAGACAAATAACAGGAACTAGGAGAAGTCTGTAGGTAATATATCAAGAGGTTTGGTATTTTTATCATTCTCTAATCATGCAGCATGCTGTTGATTTTATAATAAGAAAGCCCCAAAAGAGTTTAGAAGACAGCTTCATACACCAAATGTATAGTACTTTGTTCATAAGGACACAGTTTCTTTTATTCCCTCTGATGGGTAATTCAGAATTCTTGCCTTCTCCCATCTGTATTTGATTTACATGTCAGACAGTTGCTGGCTTTCTAAATTGCCTATTAATTCAAGGGAAGGAGGGATGCAATAAGAGCCCATTTCAATAATAATAAAAAATACTGTCAGGACATAGAACAACATATTAAAAGAGTCAGGACATCTGATCACCTTATCATGTGTGTCAGATCAGCCTTGGTTCAAGTGCATTGGTTACAAATTATGGAAAAGCCCATGAAGGGCAAATATGCAACAGACTGTGGCTGAGTTGGGGGCTAAAATTGATGTTAGACTTTTTTTTAGTGTGCTCAGATTGTAAAGAAAGCCTGCAAGATATAATATTCAAGGTTTACTTCAAGAACTGAGCTGTGACTTAGAAATAATCAGCAAAGGCGCTTCACACATAACCTTGCTGTTACATTTAAATCAGTACTGGAAAAAAAATAACAACCCTCCTCCCCCTCCCATCTTTGCAAGATTTTAACATTATTTGTGCTGCAGAAGGTGCTACTATAACCTCTCCTGGAAAGATACAGAACCAGAGTTCTTACTGAACCATTAGCAGTTACTGGCACTCTTTCTACATGGAAGTCTCTAAGCACCCAAACCAAATTAAACCTCAGGGCAAACCCATTGACTTTAATGGAGTTACACCATGGGTGAAAGTATTGTTTTCAGTAGATCTTATTCAGAGGATATGTCTGTTCTACTGCTTAGTCCTATTCCCAGACCTTCCTATAGCCCAAACTCATTGACCATCTACATTAAAGCCTCTTAACTTGCACCTTGTTCCTCTACTCCCCAGCCCTAGTGTCAGTCCCACCTGTTGGGAGGATTGAAAGCTCATGCACACCATTGCCTGAGGCAGAACTTCCCCTTAGCCTGACCTACCTCTACATCCTATCACAATTCATCTGAGTACTGCATGCCACAAGCACAGGAAATCCATCAGCAGCAATCACTGAATATCTCTGTCCTGACTTTTGGCTGTTCTGCCTCTGGCTGCTTTTTTCTACTATGCAGAATTTAGATGAAGTCCAGGAAAGATTAGTAGTAGAAGACTGATTCTTAGAAAGACTGTCTGAAAAGCAGTGAGCTTTCCTAAATAGAGTCCTTCTAGGAATCAGCCTACCCCCTGGCTGTATCTCCACTGCTTCCAGCATGTAGTTGCCATGATGTAGCGTGGCAGGGAGAGTGGCTCATGGAGCTGAGGGTGCTCCTTGGGGTTAACCCTAAATATAGATATAGACACTGAAAGTTCTATCCTCCATCTTAAATAAGGAAAGGTGTCTCTTCTTCTGATACCATTATGTGTCAGGATTGACAAGGGAGTAGAAATAAGTAGGCGCATCTGTACATGTGCAACTGAATATATTCAGGCTCATTTTGGAGTACTCTAATACTGATGTCACCATCTAAACATGTGTTTAAACATGGTAATTTACTGCACTGCTGGATACCACTTGTATCTGACAGGACTATCCAGCAGCACAGCAAATTAGTCTACTGCACCCTAATTGCCATGCATATATAGACGAGGAGGCTTTACTGCGCAGCAAATTAGTCTGCTGTGCAGTAAAGCACCTTGTGTAGATGTGCTCAGTATGGGATAAACACATCAATGGGTTTATTTTCCCAGGTCCTCTCAGAGATACAGAATTACTATTATTTCAACTTTATAGATGGAGAACTGAAGTATGGAGAGATAAGTAACTTGACAAAGATCACATTAGAAATCTTAACTGTCAAATCACCCTGCTTTAAATACTTTGCACTGATAAAAATATCTGAAGGCAGAACTAGAAAAAAGACTGAACTGGCCTTGTGTAAATATACACAGCAGCACTCAACAGAGAGAACAAAAGACTGAATGTATTTATAGGCTGTGGGTTTAGATACCTAAACCCCACTACCATTTCTTGTGGCTAAAGGTGGCAAACAGTTTATGATTTTTTTTTTTTAAGTGATGGATTCATTCAGCAACTCAGAAGACAAAGTACCATTATAGAGCAGACAATTAGCTTCTGTTTCTATTGACACTTCTCTAAATTCATTGCTTTGATAGAATTTTCTATGTATCACTTTGTGCTTGCTCATAATGGTTGATAAACAGTAATATTTGAACTATCAGACCATGGAAGTTAATTTCTGGAGGGGCAAGTTATTTATAATGTTTTGGTAGTGCTAAAGTGATGTTGTAGCCATGATGGGAAATATGTGAGAGGCAAGGATTTCTGTCTGTGATATCTTCTGTTGGACTAACTGTATGGTTAGGATAAATTTAGACAAGCTTTTAAGTTAGTCCAATAAAAGACATCACCACAGACATCTTGCCTCTCATTTATAATGTACTTTTTGCTGACAGTATGTTAGCTAGGACTGATTATTTGCCCATGTGTTAAATTCTGCATTGTTTACAGCATACTGGCTGCTATAGTTAGCATGTGACACACCAAAAATAAATGCATAAATCATGCCCACCTACCTCTCTGGCTTGTTGTGGTACCAACTTGTATAAAGCTCTGAGACTGCTTAATGTGAACTTTAAAATTATAAAGGTGTATCAACAATTGCCAAAATCTAGTCACACTTTCCTTCAAATCTGGTATCGGAATCACCTGATTCTGTATTATTATCTGGTATCTTAATAGGTTTCTTTTTAACTTCCATCTTTTTATTCCCTTCTATTCCCTCACCCCAGATTTAGCCTCTGCTGCAGCTGATGTGATATTTTCAGTGAAGATCTGGTATTTGGTTAGACTCTCCAAAGACAGTCAAATCCTTCTGATGTCTTCACATCCTCTGTATCCATTTTAACCCTTCCACTCTTCCCTTTTTCCTTCCTGTGTGATCTCTCACTAAATATGGTCACTTTTTTTTCTTTACAATAAAGATGCCTCCAGTTTTTCCTTACTCCTCATACACTTAAATATCTTTGTCCATCTCCTTCACTGAATATTCTGACTCTCCTTTTCTGGTCTCCCTTCTTCTAATCTTTTCTCCCACCGGTCTATACACAATGTTACCATTAACGCCACCTTTTCACAAGTCTACAGCATCTAAAGACAGCGCTAAGGAGCATCACGATGAAATGCCCAGTCTATGCATGCAACCCTCATCCAACACAGCCAGGCATGCATCACAAGTTCTCTGTCTTGGGTATGTTTCTGTTTGTGTGTGTGCCCAGCACTACACTAAGAAAGCTATCTGATCCTTGTATCTCAAATGACCTCTCTCTTCTTGTCTTTCTGGAATCCTTTAAATACTGTCTTCTCATGAACAATCCCGTATGCTTCCCTTTTCTAAAATATTTCTTTTTTTCTTGGTTTTCTCTAGATAAAGTTTAAAAATAAAAACTATAGGCAGTGAACATGTTTTACCTATGCTTTGTATAGCACAGTGCACATATGGCAAGAAAGTGATTCTGAATAGCAAAGATAACCATGGCAGGGGAGTACTGTCTGTTGAAGTGTGCTTTCTAGGGTTTCAGGAGTGCAGCAAATAACATCTTCTACTGACATTCACTTCGCTTTCTCCTTAAACAAAAAAGTACCATTGTCCGGGTCTTGGATCTGGTTGCATTCATCATCATTTTAAACTAATCAGGAAGGGAGGAAGATTTTCTTTTTTCTTTTAAATGATCAAAAAGCAATCATGGGTAAAGTAGTGGAAAGTTTGTTCATCCAGAGGACAAGGCAAAGAGAATGGGGAAGGAAAGTGAATGCATCTGTATTATTATACAAAAAGAGGCTGAATAGCAGAAGGAAGGACAGAATAAGAAAGCAAGAAAAAAGTGTAATTACTCCCCTAGGTGTCTACTTAAAAAAAGGTCAGGAAGTACAGGTAATAAAAAGAAAATTATGAGGTACAGCTATATGAAGAAAATTGCAACGTGACTGGTATTATGCAAGTGTAGGAAGATGATCCATACAGCTACAACTTCAACAGTGAAAGAAATGCTGTGATTAGGAGAGACAGGGGAAGGAGGGGAAGAACTGAGAGTGGGAGGAGGAATGGGTGTTAACAACAAAGGCAGACATAGAAAAGTACAAATGGAAAGAGATGATTATGGCTCAGTGCAAAAAAAAAAAAAAGGATGAAAAGTGTTCTGAAATCAGTTTGTTGCAGACCAAACTTGATGAAAATAATAAAGTATGTATTAAATAAAGAAATAGCAAAATTATCAGATGCAGCCTTCAGCCAGAAGATTATTTTTAGCTGCATCAGACTCACTCAACTTGACCAATGGCTTGAAGTTTGCAGTATGAAGGCAACTCAACCCAAATTCACTAAGCATGGTTCCTGTAACACTCCTAGGAAGCTGAATACACTACATCTTGCAAGTAACCTCTCCCAACTCTCCACTTCCCTTTGTCCCAACAACAGCAAGTCTTATGCCAGGCATATTCCCTATAATATTGGAGTGGATAAACTCCTTTTGCCTAACATTGAACTAATGCAGAGGCTGAAGTTTTAAATATTTAGTTCTGCCCTGCACTGCCACCGCTACCCTACAGGGCAGCGCAGAGGAGGCAGTGATGGCAGCAGAGAGATGCAAGGCAGCATGGTGCAGCCTCCAGGCAGCTGCAGCAGGAGGTGGAGAAGCTGCTTTTCCCCCATGCTAAACAACAGCTTTTGTCCTGCACTGCCGCTGCTGAGACTGGGCAGGCAAGCCCAGAGCAGGTATAGGGTCGTGCCTGTGCAACACAGGTCCCCACTGGTACCGCAGGGCTGATGCTAGCAGCATCAGCAGCTGAAAGGAGCCACCTGGGCTGTCTAGAAAGGCAGTCCAGCTGCAGAGCTGCCCCAGCCCCGCTGCATGCCCAGGGAACAGTAGGATGCACCATGTGCCTGGGCCACATGGGACTGAGGGACCCACCATGGGCCAAACAAAGACTGAGGGATCCAGCCCGCAGACTGTCTTTTGCACACCACTGGTGTTTAGCCATCAGTAGGCACAGGATGTTCAAGGCAAAGCTTTTAATGACATCTCTAACAATATCTCCAAGTTGCCGCTAGGAAAGGTTAGGTTAGATATTAGGAATAAGTCTCTTGCTAGGAGGGTAGTAAAGCACTGGAACGGGCTTTTTATAATCAATTTTATGCTGCGCACAAATTGATATAGCATGGTACTGTGCTGATATTGCCATTATCGTTATTCCTTCTGTAAACCAAAAACACAGGTTGTGATGTTTTGGGTAGTCCTTTATATTCACATTTAAAAAAGCATAAGAATTCTGGTTAAATAGTGTAAGAATTGTGGTTAATATTATGAAGTAGTTACTATGGACGTAGCTAAAGATGAGATGATTGTGTTGTTTAGTTACGTTTGCTGACAAGGTCTATTGCACAGACCCACCAGACCAGGGAGAGGGCTATTTAACCTTATGACTAGGCTTTAACCAAGCAGCTAGTATTGGGATGACTTTGGTTGGAGGTGAAGAAGCCACTTCCTTTACCTGTCTGTAGTGACACATTTGGAGGAATGGAAAAACAGAAGAACAACGAAGGAACAGAGGTGGCAAAAGTGGGAGAATGGGGAAGTGACAGAGGGGATCTCAGGGGAAGACTCATAAAGCAGCATAGGAAACTTTGGATAGAAAGAGGAGAAAAAAAAGTCTGATCTCCATCTCAAACCGCAAGAAAACAGGACCTAACATTGACAAACTCTGACCTTCCAGCCCCATATGTTATGAGCCCCCTCATCAGGTTCCAAAAGCAACTGAACCTTTACCTATAGACTTTGTTCATAGGCAATCTTTTCCCTGTTCCCTACTTAGGATTCAATGTGTTGCTTGCAGCAATTTTATTTCCATAGTAAAATACTTAAGTTCTTTAATTTTACTCATGTGTCACTGCCCCTTGGAATCCCTGCCTAACACAAATGCAAAAGATTAACAGAAAAGGCGAAGAACGCCAAATGCAAAATTGGAGTCTGCAGTCTGACACCCACACTCATAAATAGCAAACCGAATTAGGAGTTGATACTTACACAAAGTCCCCAGATTGTCACAAAAAGCCTTTCGGGATGTTAAATAACTTTGTCTTAAATTTCTAATTGAGTGGCCAGCTCTTGACCTGCTAGGAAGGTCTTACAGATTCTCATAATCCGGTCCTTGCCATGTTCTGTTGTATATTCAACATTACTTTTTGACAGAGAACAGACCCTTCACCACCTTCTGTTTAGAGAAGATCATGAGAAAAAGAGGAGAGAAAACAACACAGAATGATAAATGGAGCAGAGAGCAATCAGAATAAGAAATTAAATCTTGAAAGATACTATCCTCCTAGGATTTTTACCTTGATCTCATGCTCCCAAAGAAAAATGGAAGTACTCAAGATGAAAGCTATTTAACCCTTTTTCTTCTTTACTGGATAGCAGTAGTCAACTCACACTCCTGATCTGGTTTTCCTCTGTCTTTTATCTTGTGTAGCCATTTACTCATAGGCAAAGTAAGTATGAAATGCTACAACCTGGGAGAAAGGAAAATTCTGGGTATGTAGATTGTCATTGCCACCTTGCCTAACTGAACAATACCCAAGTGCCAATACCCAAAGGAGGAGTGACTGAGATGAAAAAGTGAGATTCTGCAAACTCTCAAAATTAATTCAAGCGTTTTTTTTAAGCCTCAGACTCCTCAGGACTAACCTGTGTCTCATGACAAGGCAAAAAAATGGGGGAATAGGAGCAGAATAGAAGGATTTTCTCATAAGATGCTGTCAGCCTCCCATATCAGATTGTCATTATTTGTATTACCATAAAATCTAGGGGATCCGGTCATGAAATTGGACCCATGATTAGGTGCTGTCCAAAACTGCAGTAAATGTTAGGACAGAGAGTTATTCAAAGTGAACCTGAAAAGTTTCATTTCCGTTCTGTAACTCAATCAAATTTCACATCCACCCTATGTATAGAGAAATACCATAGAATGGACTTCACTATTGTCTGATGGATCACAGGCAATAAGCAATTAGCAATTAAGCCACAAGCTAGGAAAACATATCAAGGAGGGTCACAAAGGAATCAGTCAAGTGTATTCATGGATGATTTGGAGCATAATATAAACTCTCTGCTGAAGACATGCGGAGATTACATTGACTTTAGAGGACTGTAAACACTGAAAAGGACACACCAAAATTACAGCATGACCTTGTAAGCTTGAAAAGTATATATAGGACTATAAATTAGCTTAAATGTAATATTGATAAACATAAGGTAATAAGACTGAGAAAGCTATAGACAGCATTCATGTGGAATGACTGCTGCTTAGGAACAAACTGTGCTGCAAAAGAGCTGCTGTTTATGGTGGATTACAAATTGGGTTCTAGCCCCCAAACACAAAACTAAATTCTTCCTACGTCTTTATACGACTGTAAGATAGTTTGGACCCTCATTATAGGAACACCTAAATATACAAAGAAAGTCTGTGATGGGCAATTAAGAGAGACTAGATTTGACCTATGGAAATGAGGCTTCATTTATGTATTGGAGATCGAAGGGGAAATAGGATATCTGTATAAATATTTCAGAAGTGTTAATTGGAAGGAAAAGGGACTGTTTTGTTGCTGACAATAGGAATACAAGGAAAAATTGGATGAACCTAAAATAGAAAAAAAATCAGGTTAGCTATAAATGGTGAAACACAATGGCCATTTAGTAATGGTAGGAATGGCCTAGTGATATCTTAGTCATTGTCATTAGATGTGATCAAAACTGGGTTAGCTAAATATACTGGGTGCTTAGCACAGGAAAAAAATGCTATGCTTAGGGATACAAAAATAAACTTTTTGGTTACCTGGCCAAGCCCACACAAATTAGGATTCTGTAGTAATTTACGAAGGTAAATTAGTTTGACTAAACTAATAAAGTAGCTTTGACGGATGATGGCCTATGGGACAGAGCTCTGAAATGAAGCTTAGAAGGCCTAGGTCCTGTCCTCAGCTTAGACAACAGTCTGCTGCGTGTCCGTCAGAAAATCTGCGCGCGTGTGTGTGTGTGCATGCACATCAGTTTCACTCTCTACAATTGTGCTTACCTGCTTCAGGATCTCCTGGTGAAAAAGGACTGTATAAGAGTATAAGAGCTAAGTAGTGCAGTACTCCATGGGTCCATCTGGTGAGCAGACTGATTCAATTAAAGGCATTCCTTAATCAATATTTGGACATGCTGTTGTGCCTTTTGCACCTTATGGTCCCACAGTTTCAAACCTGGCCCTTGGTGCTTCAGAGTCACAGGCACCACCAGCTGAACCAAAAGGAACTCTCCTTTGGTCCAAGCTAACAGGAAATGTGTTAAGTTTGTCTTATTGCCCATTGCATGTCTTAATATTTGCTGTTCCCAGTGGACTGAAAGCACCTACAGTGTCTCCATCAGCACAAAGCAAGTACAGAGTCATGTTTCCCAGATGACATGTGACATGATCCAATTGTCTACTATGCTACTTTTATTTCATTTAGGGGGGAGCAGAGCAGGAAGCCCACTCAGTGTTGCCAGGGCTTGCACATTTCCAGCATGGCAAGTGGTGTGCCAGACACTGCTGACTGACATGGATTTGTAAAGACATAAGGGAGAAACAGAGAGGGAAATCTATTCAAGGCTATCACTCTCTACAAATTCTCCGTTCCGTTCTTCTCTTTTCATAAAGAGCACCTTTAAATGGCAGGATCCTTTATTTTTTTTGTCAAGCTTCCTTTGTTCAACCAAATCAAAAGAGCTTTTGCTGTCTGATTAATTGTCAGGACAGAGTTAGGCCATTTTTGCAATTTGCACATCCCTATTAGAAAATTAAAACCCTGTATTTCCATTTTTACTGGGATGAGGCTATCAGCAATTTCATCCCCCATAAGCACCAGATTGCTCCTTTTTACCAGGCTGAGCCCAGAAAATGCAGCGTTCCAATGTAAAACAAATAATAGAGACAGTAATGAACAAGACAGAAAAAGTGTCTCTAGGGGTTATGTAGCAGCATAGAAACTATGAATCAAATGAGCTCTAGGAACATAAGAAGCGCTGTACCAGAACAGACCACTCTACAACCCACCTAACCCACAGACCGATCAGTAGTAATGACCTATACCAGATGCTTCAGAAAAAAAATAAGTCCAATTTCACTCTATGTTTTATGTGACCAGCTGTGGGGGGAGGATTTCTTCTTGGTACGGTGCACCCATGTGTATATGCCCTGCAAAACTAGGAGGTCAAACATAGCTTAGGTTTAGTTGGCTGAGTCTACCGTATACTCAGGAGGCTTCTTGTATCCCTCCACTCCCAGTAAGTTCTTTGTGTATCCTCTTCAATCCCAGAGGCTCTCTGCAGTCACCGTCTAATTTTCTTCATGGCCAGGACTCTGGGGGTCTTCCCAGTTCCTCCTGTCCTCATGCTGGGTTTCTCCATTCCCCCCTCTCACCAGGGGCTCTGTAGTTTAGTGATTTGGCCCATCTTACAGAAGGAGGTAAATAACATCAAGGGCCACGTGTAGACAAAATGAGAGGCATGTGTGCATGATACTTTAAAGCGGGCTAAATGCTTTTGCACCACTTTAATGGTGTCAGTGTTTGCATGCCTTGGCAGCATATTGAGCATTAATTCCAGCTGCTGTACGAAATTTGTTGGCGTAATGCCCCTTAAATCACTTGTGGCACAGCAAACTAAAATTCCTCCAGGGAGTTTTAGTTTGCTGCCCCTACAGCTGTGGAGTGAAGCACCGGGCTCCATGCAGCTCAGGGGCTGCGCAGGATGCCCTGCAAGCAGCCTGGCAGTAGCCCGTGAAGGCAGGCTCTGCCCAAGAAAAGTGGCAAGCCTGTTCTTTTATTTTTCTTTTCCCCGGAGACTGTCTGCCTGAGCTGTGCAGTGCCCCTGGGGACTGCCCGAGCTGGGTGCCTGCAGGTGGGTGCTGCCGGGGGGGCGGGCCGCCATTGCTGTGGAGGGAAGCACCAGACCCCCTCTCAGCCCAGGGACCACTCCACCTGCTGCTAGTTCACCCTCCCCTTCCCGCCAGTTGAGAGGCAGGTAAATTGGGTGTGTGAATGACATGGGGATTTAACTGGCCCTAAACTAGAGCGGTGTTTTTAAAAACCCACTACTTCAATTTAGGGGCCCCATTTCATCTACACATGCCCAAGATGAGCATGAAGCCTCTCTTTGTTCAGCCAGAAACATGCAGCACATCATCCCTGCTGGTTCTCTTTCATGTGCTATAATAGGGCATGTTACAGGGCACCTCTGGTGGAAGACTCCAGGGGTCCAGTCCACCACTGGCATATTAAAAGTCCTGCACTCCCACCACCTTTACTTTCCTGCCACACCTTGTTAAATGACTTAGGGCACCTATACACAAGTGGCGAGGCTGCTCCAATGTGCTGTAATTATGACGTGTCGGAGCAGACCTGATTACAATAATTGAGACTGATGGAGTGTGGATTACCGTGCTTCAGCTGGCTCCAGCATCTCATGTATCAGGATCCCTGCACTTAAAAATGGTGGGGGTGTTTTACCTAAAGGTTGTTCAACAAGCTTTAGATAAAGGACCTCCACCACCATTTTTAAGTGCAGGGACACCGATATGTGAGACAGTCTGGATGCTTTAATTAGAGCAACTCCCTGAAGTGCTCTAATCAAAGTCTCCCTCTCCCCCACAATTCCCAGAACACATGTATAAATGCTCTTAGGTTACCACATCCCATAAGGATGTGCAGTTAAGATCTGGTGTCCCTCTTCCTATTAAGTCTGTTATTAACTACTTAAGGCCTTCCAGGACCCTAGCATCTCTAGCCATAAGGTCTCTCCTTGCCTCTGACCAACAGTCCCTTCTAGGTCTTGAACCCAAGGCCTTATGCTCCACTCACTGATGAGTTAACCACTAAGCTAGGCAAGCAGAAGCCCTGCTTGTATTACCTTGTTGAAACCTAGGCCCCAAAGCATATTCCCTCTATTCCAGTGTGAGGTTACAGCCCTCCCAGGGTCAATCACTACAGAATCCAATCACTTGGCATCAATCACTCACCATATGGCCTCTTCATCTCCACTTACACCACACCTGGTCCACTGGTTGTTATCAACAGAAGTTTAACAGAACTGCCCTTCCACTCTGGGTCACAAAGTCCAGAACACAATACTTCACCCTACCCAGGCCCAAAAGATTTTTTAAAAAAACAAAAAAAACAGCTTACAGCAGCTGACCCCACATCCTCGGGTCCATTCCCCATCTGTTTGGGGACCTTGCTTTCCTCCTCCTGGAGTGTTTCACCTCTTCCTTGCAAGGGTAATCTCTCCTGGCTCCACAGACAGGCTTTTCCTCCTTCCTTGCTTGCTGTCTGTGACCAGTCATTAGGCTCCCTGGCCCTTCCCCTTTGTTGGTCACTTGGCTGTACCCGCTCTGGCTAGCACAGAAGACTCATTAGAGTTTTGCAGTCTCTAGTAGGGATGAATCCACAGCTTGACACCAGCTGTTGTGGACCAACTTCTTTTGCCACCCTCTCTATTTTTTCACTCTTTCTGGCTTGGAAAGTCCTAGTCTTAAAGCCTAGGGACAGACATTACACACAAACCAGTTTAAGTGCTCAGAAACTGGTTAAAACCTGAAACAGAACAGAAGATAAGTGCACATAAACCACTTTCAAAATGACCAAAACCAGCTGGAGCTAGGATCAGACTTAACTGATTTAAGTCAAACAGGTTTATGGAAATTCTGTCCCAAACCCCTTCCTGGTTCAAGTTAAATCACAGTCCCCAGCATCCCAGGATGCTTCCCAGCCCTGAACTATGTGGTCTGCTTCAGTGGAGCAGGGACTATCTCACTCCTCTGCTCCTTAGCCTGCTACCTGCCTGTGTCCTTCAGCCCACAGGGACAGGGGGGAACAGACACCCGGCCACCCCTAGCCAGGGTCTACACAGCACATGGGGGGAAGGAAAGCCCCTGTGGTGGTGGCTTTTTCACCCTCCTGCTCCCTAGCTGCTGATTGCTTCAGCTGCTGCCACGGGGGGAGGGAGAAGTTGCCCTCCCAGCCAGATGCCTGCCTATGCAGCTCAGTATAGGGGCACCAGGGAGCTCACCTCAGCTCAGTTCCTTGGGGGACCCTGGGCTGGGGTGGGGGGAAGCTCCTCCAAGGCAGGGGCTCCTTGGTGCTCCCATGCTGGATGCCAGAAGGACTCTTTTGCCCTCCCTTCTGGGGCAGCAACTGAAGCACTCAGCAGCTGGGAAGGGAGAGGGGGAGAATTCCCCTCAGCTTCCCAGGGCTGGTTGTTTTTAGGCCCCATCTAGGCATCTAGGCCCCACCTCTGGCTTCTACTTCCTGCCCCTATCCCAGGGAGGGTGTTGCAGCTCAGTGTAGCCTGTGGTTTTGTGGTTCAGGGTATCTGTAGTGTCATGTAATGGGGGAGCCTATAGTCAGGCAGCTTAGGGTGAGGGTTGGGTTTCCATGTGCGCAGTGCAGCAGGAGGGTGCCTGTGTGAATGGTGCAGGAGGGGAATCAGTAGCTCATGCTGGTGCAGCCCATGGGGTATGTGGCCTCCAGCCACTTAGAAGTTGGTTTCAGTCCTTATGGAGTTTCTCTCTATGGGCCTGGTCCAGGGTTATGTTCTTGATAATGCCCAGGAAAAAGAGCTATGTGAACAATTTGTATTCACTTGCAAATTCAGAATTAGTTTAAGTTCTTAGGGAAATATTACACTGTCACTGGGAGAAGTTGTCTTCCCAGCCAGATGCCTGCCTATGCAGCTCAGTATAGGGGCACCAGGGAGCTCATCTCATCTCAGTTCCTTGGGGAGCCCTGGGCTGGGCTGGGCTGGGCTGGGCTGGGGTGGTGGGGGGGAAGCTCCCCCAAGGCAGGGGCTCCTTGGTGCCCCCATGCTGGATGGTCAGAAGGACTCCTTTTCCCTTGCCTTGTGGGAGCAATGCAGTGAAGACCTCTGCCAAAAAAAATACGTGAAAAAGAAACTCTGTTATTCTGCTGGAAGTGAAAAGGAATAGAGAACAATGCAGGTTATATCCTAATATTACATAGTGCTAATTCAGGGTGTGTTAAAAGGCATTCCTAAATTTTATACTCCTAGGTGCATGTTCATATCCTTAAACAGGAGGCCTGTTGATACAGGGCTGAATATCCACCAGTGCCTATAGAAGCCAGTGGAGTTGCTTTAGATTCATAACTGAGATGACAGCCTCCCTGCCTTGTAACAGGGAGTTGCACCTCCATTACGGGGAAGAGACTACAGGATAGAGCTGAAGACCGAGGTCTTTCTTGGCTAAGTACAAACAGTCAAAAAGACGGAGGCTGAATTGATTCAATCTATGCAGCTTCCTCTAAGTTGTGTAGGTTGAACTGATAACCAACTGTACTCATGTTCAGTTTTCAGTCAGGAAAGGCAGAGGGAGGCCTGCACTGACCCAGCCTGCTGGACATTGCCAACCCAGCCAAATGTCCCCAACTGTCTCCAGAGTACATTGCCCCCAGCCGCCTACTGTCCCCCATCCCCAGCCCAACCAAAGTAATCAAAGTAATCCCCAGTCTAATTCAAAGTAATCAAAGTAATATCAACAGAGTTGTTTCCTATTTACCTGTAGATAGGTGAAATTCAGAATGAGACACCCTTTTTTTGGTGATGCAAAATGCCAGCTACCTAAATTCCTGTATGAGTATTGCTGTAAAATAGTGTCAGGTTCTGGATATTGTGCATAGTCTAATAAACCTAATGATGGATGAACAGCCTATAGAGAAAACCCTAATGAGCATCTGTGGGACAAAGAAAAACAAGTATATCATCATCACACACAGCTTCCATCACAAATAATCTTTAAAGACCTTCCCACAGAAATTGTTGCTAATTACATACCCCAGAGACACTAATATTTTGTTCTGAACAGCAAAGAGAAGGGTGTAAATAATAGTGTGATGCGATTTTACTTTGCTAAAGTACTTGCATCTTTTTAATTTCAGACTTATAGACAGGAACACCAAGGAAAAACTGCAAATTAGAGGTTAGGAATAAGCGAGTAATTTCTGATAAATTACTTCTCCCCACCCCCAGCCCCAGTTTATTTGAGGAACCAAACTTCAACCTGTCTTTTCTTTAAAGTCAGGAAATGTACAGAAAGTGTGGGAGGAGAACTAGGATTTGGAGGGTTTTATTTTTACACAACTTTTATATTTTCAGGTTCTGCCAAGAACCAGAACAACTAGGGCATAGCAAGATTTTATATGTATATAATCTTGCCAGAAGCAGAAATGCCAAAAATCTTGCAAGAAATACCTCTTTAAAAGAGTTCCAATCCTATATTGCAGATAAAATATGTCTAGATAGTCCAGACAAATATCCATAGCTTTTTGGAGGCTCTTCTGGCCTGAATCCAGCTAAGTCTTTGCAGTTCCACCCATCTTTGAGAGATGCCAGACAAAACGGGGATCTGAAAAAAATGATCAGAGAAGGGCTAAGTGAATATTTAGCCATCTGGATTTGAATGTGAAATGTAGAAAGCTTTTTGGAAATGACTTGGCACTAGATTTAGGGAGAGGGTTTTCTGTTTGATTTTTGTGCAATATATCCTGAATTAATTTTTTTTCCAGTTTTAGAAAATGAAAGGTCTGAATGCAGTAAACATAGGTTACTTATTCTGCTGCTTCCCTTCCAGCAAATGGCACACTATTGCAGGAACTTCTGCAACAGTGACTAATTACCATGGAGTACATGCTCTTCTCTACCAGCTAGGCGGTAAAGGTAGAACAGACAGCAAAAGAACAAAGTTCTGGAGGCAGAAGAAAGGCAACCTGGCACTTTTATGATTCTTCAAGGTTTCATTACAAGCAACCTGACAGAAATTCAGGCTGGTTCTCCATTCCAGGGTTACCATGATCTTTTTGAAGTCATGTCTCTGTTTGCTTACCTCCCTCGGTTCATTTATGACTGGCCTCTTTTCTGCACTCCACTGCTTTTGATGCAATAGCCTCTACAGCTCCTTAAATCTGAAATGGCTTTCCTGTGTCTCAATGCTTTGCTAGTTCTTTGCAATTTTGCATCCCAAAAACAAAACAAAAGAAAATGCTTCTTCTTATGTCTATGCTGAGCTATTGATGTTTCCTGCAATTGTGATGGCAAAGGCTGTTCAAGTCTGATATAGTTAAGGCTGCCAGACCTTTTCGACTACAACGTCCAGCCTCCCACTAGTGTCCTTATCTATGCTCAGAGCTCTCTTAAATGCTCACCTGCTGTGCTGCATTTTTCTATGCTGGCCCTCTGGCTAAAAGTTGCGGTAGAGACTATGGGAGGAAGGAAAAAGTTAGGGGAAGGTTATATCAGCTGAGCAGCCGTTGACCTGCCAGTGAATGAAAAAAAAAATCAAGTGTAAAACCTACATTTGGGGCTATATGAAAATGGTAGCATCTCTTTAAGCCCCTCCGTTTTTCATCTCATCCAAAAGAAAGTGTTCCTAAATGCTTCACGACTGTTCATTGTGTGGGGAAGGATGGGGACCCTAAGGAATGGCTTTTCTTGCTGATTTGAAGCACCAAGAAGGCTGAGAGCTGGTGCTGGTTGCTGCTGTCAATAGCGGCAACTCTTACTGACTTTAATGTGCATGTGATTTGCATATCAAAAGGAAAGCAAAACCCTTTATGTTCTACAGTAAAGACAACTTTTTACATATTCTAATTTCTGTTGATAATACATTTGCCCCCTTTCTAATTTTTTTTCTTGTTCTCTCCCATTCCGGTCATTTTGAATGTGGTCTGCAAAATGCAAGAGAATAGAGACAATTCCTAAATTCTTTGGTTTGGCAAAACTCTCCTTGAATTAGAGCTGGATGGTTACTGAGACTACATATGACAGGAAATGACTCCCTGGGCCATCCGGTACAGTCATCTCCTGATCTAAGCACCAACATCATATAATCCTGTTCATAAATGTATCCAGCCCCATCTTAAAGATACTATATATCCTAAGAAAGAACACACACTTTTTCCAAAAATAAGCTGCTGGAAATTGGGGGTGCATTTTAAGCAAGTAAATATGATAACAGTATTCTCTCCTGCTTAAGCTTCTGATGGGCAAAGGCACAGTAAGTTTCAGTAAGTTTGAATGTGAACCACAGGGAGCAGAAAAATGAGCCATCTTGGCTCCCTAGCTGTTGCTACTCAGTTACTTACTACAAGGAAAGATCTTTATTTTCATTCTGCTTTTTAAAAACTAGGTTCTTATCTATTTATAGAGCACATGATATATGAGAAAATATGGTAACTACGGGCGTTTGCATCTGTACTCTCTCCCTCTCTCTTTTTTGTCCCTATTACTCTGATTCTAAGACTATTTCAGAAGGTCACTGCTGTGATGGTTAGTAATTTCCTTCTGATTTGATGCCTAAATTTCTTTCATGGCCAGTTTATGCCCATTTGTTCTTGTGCCATTATCCTTGTTGCATAACTCTTCTGTCTCCCCACTGCAGTAGTGTAACTACAGGTAGACAAGCAGGACATGAGCCCTAGGATGTAAGATGGATGGGGAGACCAGAGCAGTATGCACAGCCAATGGGGACATGTAGGGGGCACACTTTCTAAGATTGGCCATGCACCCCCTGGAAGCACCAGCTGCAAAACCCAGCTCTGCAATCGTGCAGCAGGGGCTGGGATTCCTCCCCCATCCCTGGTTCATGATCAGCTGCTGGGAGACCCCCTCCCGTCAGCAATCTGGTGCTCCCCCAGACTCGGGAGGCATCAGTCGCCCATGCCCACAGCTGCCAGTAGACATGCTGGAGAGGGTTAATCCTCTCACCTCCAGTTTTCTCTGATAAATTTTGACTTCTAAACTGCCACTCCACCCATGGATTATGGTGGGTTTCATGTAAGCCTCAGCCATAGCAACTTGCCCTGGGAGCAAACACGTTTAGTTATTCCTCTGCCACAGTGCTTTGGGTGCAGACAGAAGTACAGCTCCCACTGTAACTTAGAAGCCTTTGCAGGAAGCGTTCTGAGTTACAACAATCCCTCAGACCAAACAGAAGTTCACTGCAGTTTCCAGGGGGAGGGGAATCTAGCTGCTGGCTGGGAGCCTGAAGCCAGTTTCCCCTAGTAACAGCCCCTGCTCTCTCCCAGCCAACAGGGGAAATGGGAGCAGAGGGAGCTGGTTGTAGGGGTTCCCAAGCCAATGCTGGGGGGGGTTGAATTAGAGTCCCCCCACCTCGGGGGGGGTGCTCCAATACACCTACCCCACCCTCCAGGGGGGCTGAAAGAACCCCAGACCAAACTCCCTCCACTCCCTTTCCCCCCTCCCATTCTGAAAACAGCACAGAGGCTGCACTACATGAACTGCATATATGCTGCAAATATAGCTGCATGAACACAAGTTACAGAAGGCACTAAGTTTTGAAATGTCTTCATCTGAACCTCAAGCAATTTTTGAAGCAGTCTGCAACTGTGCACTTATGTTTGTTCATGACTACAGACCACTTTCTGCAGTCAGATTGGGCAAAAATTGTCACTTCTGTCTGCTCCCTTAGGGTGTATGGATAGGGTGTATGAATACATGGTATTGCAGAGGAGGGATCACCAGCACCTTGCACAGTGACACTGGCACCTACATATCTATTCTGAAAAACCCCTCACCTGATACCTACAAGGACTACATTTACCTTGTTCACAGCCTCTTCATAGAGGTGTTTGTCCTTTGACTGGCAAAAATATCCCAGTCTTTCTCCTCCTCTGTCATTTCCACTAGATGAGCTCCTAGCTTATAAATGATAGTTGTTAGTCCATAAATGCATGGCTTTGCACTCTGTCCTCTTGAATTTCATTCTATTATTCCAGTCCTCATGTTCTATTATTTTAGTCCTCATGGTTTTCCATCCCCACTCCCTATGATATACTACTCCTCCTCCATATTGACAAAGCTTCCAAATTTTGTCTTACTGGCAAACTTCATTAACACACTCCTACTTCTTGTGTCCAGGTTCCCAAAAGGCAAATATTAAATAAGAAATCGAACAAGCTCCTGGCCCCTGCTCTATGATCATAATTGTGGAGAAGGGGGTGGGAGCTTTATGCACTGGGAGAGTTCCCCACCCAGCGTGGAGCTGGCTGGGACCTGCCCCTAACCGGGACAGTACCCAGTCAGCCCTGGACTGCACAGGGAAGGCTGCAGGTCAGGGCAGGGGGCTGGGACCTGCCCCCCCCCTGCAGCCCTT
This sequence comes from Crocodylus siamensis, assembly GCF_052110815.1. Classification (NCBI taxonomy): domain Eukaryota; kingdom Metazoa; phylum Chordata; order Crocodylia; family Crocodylidae; genus Crocodylus; species Crocodylus siamensis. The sequence goes on along the minus strand of NC_143397.1, from coordinate 126,975,641 downwards.
TCCAAGCCTCCTGCCCCCAACTGGGGAGCTGGAGCTGGGAGCTCCCTGCTGCTATGGCAGAGGGACATTGTCCTTGCCCAGGCTCCATGACTGGAGCCCACTCAGGCAGCAATCTCCCCACCCCCGCCACCTGTCTCCTGGCCCTGTGTTCCCTGGGCTAGCACCAAGAGGGAATCTAAAGCTCCCCCTTGCTGCTGCAGGGGGCTGGTGCAGGGCCAGAGGGGGTGGGAGCAGACTGCTGCTAGGAGCAGCAAATCTGTTCCCTCATCCCTGCACATATAGACGTCTGCCTGGGATGGGTTTCCTCTAGAGTAATTAACTCTAGAGTAAGCCCACCCCACAGCATTTGCACGTGTAGACACCCACTATGTGACAAAAATAGTAAACCAAAAAAAACCATTCATGCACAAAACTAAATGAGATGGGTTTTATTCCTTTACCAAAATTACTTTTTCTATGATTATTTGATTAACTTATAAATACATTTACATAAGAAAAGATAGGAAACATTAATTTTGTGAGGAACATGGGATGAAGGTGAGTGACAGCTCTTGAGATGAGGAACAGGTGAAAAGCATGCATTGGCTATTCATTTCTGTATTTTCTAAGAGGATCCTTCTTATATATAAAGATCACATCATAGTGCATGAACCCAAATTAAATCTGGATTCTGAGGAATAGGGGCATTATGAAATAAACAGGAAAACTGGAAACAGTGAGAAGAAAATCATCCTTCCAAATCCCATGCAAGTTAGCACTGAAACCATAAATTATATTATTTTTGACCTCAAGGAGAGTTATGAGATGTCAACCTTGCCAACATTGCAAGACTTCTCACACAATGACCATGGAGGCTACTAAATGTAAGTAGGGCACCATGGACGTCTTTGCGCATGCTCTGGGGTGGTGGGTGCTTTAATTAGAGCAGCTCCTGCAAGGTACTCTAATTAAAGCTTCTGAAATGTCTTGTGTATTCAGTGTCCCAGGCTTCAAAATGGCAGTGGGGGCACTTTAAAGCTCATTCGATGAGTTTTAGTTAAAGCATGCCGACACCATTTTGAAGCACGGGGACACTGAATGCACATGATGCCAAGGTTGCTGGAATGTGCTAGTTGGCACGCTTGATTAATTTTAACATTAATTTTGTGAGGAACATGGGATGAAGGTGACAGCTCTTGAGATGAGGAACAGGTGAAAAGCACTTGATTAATCAAGTCTGCTCTGATGTGTGCTAACTAGCATGCATTAAAGCAGGCATCAGGAATGTGTGTAGGGAGCCCATCTCTGGTTAGCTCCTGCAGGTGCTAGGCCATGATCTCTTATGTGTTCCACAGTTCCCTGGGATCAAACTTTGGGTGGCAAACAGGGGTGAAACATTTTTTTAAAAATTTTAGTAACAAGCTTAACTTTCCTTCTGTGTGGAATTTTCTAGGGATTGGGAAGAAAAAACAAGAACAAGAAAGTCATTTCAGAATCATTTGCAGGCTTCTTTAAAGTTGTTCAGTGGCTGAGATCAGTTTCTTTATGGTGATTCCTCTGGGTCTATCATAGTGTCCTATAAGTAAAATTTTGAAGGGAACCCAACATATTACATTATTTGTAAGATTTGCTGCTTCTGAAGATATTGATCACTCATGCGTTCATCAAGCTTTTTTGTTTGGTTTGGTTTAATAAGCTCAAGGCAGAGATCAATGTGTTTATAGTAGCAATGTCCCTTTTATACTCTGTTGAAGTCATTAAAATGCCTTCAAGAACTATGGTTACCCATGAGGAAGAGGTTGTTTTATGCTATGGCTCCAAATAGCACTGACACTACAAGTTTTCATAGAAATCTCGTATCACCAAACCCTCAAGCCAAGTGGTTAAATTTACTCCTCCCTCTTAGCTCCAAAAGAAAGGAGTTATAATTGTGTTGAATGTTACCAGCTGCTGTTGAGCGCAAAGAAATCAAGATGCCAATTTGCCAAATGCAAACTCATAAAATCCCCAGAATATGCATATGCCACTCTGATTACTACTAAGGGATCTGATTCCTCATCAGCAGTTTTTTGATTGTGGTGTTAAGTTTAATTTGTGCAACTCTGTGTTATACTGGGTCTTGCCTCTTTAAAATAAATGCCATGTATGTGGGTGTGCTGCTCAGCAGCTGAATTCTTTTGCACAATGTTCTTTTTCCTATGAGGGCATAATATGGAAAGGGCCCCGTGGGTCAAATATTGCAATGATCATCATTAAAAAATATATGTGGTAAGAGGAGTGAAGAAAAAGACTAAACTAAATAACAGAGCCCCAATCTTGCAAACACTGTAAATAATGCAGTTGGGGCCAACCTTTTTGGCAGGCATGTTTCACAGGTTAGCCCTGTACTCTCCCAAGTGCCACTTGGATCCCCTTCCCCTACCCAATCTGCTGCTCTACTTTCTGCCCTATCTACCACTGTGCTGCCTGTCCCCTCCCCAGTCTGCTCTCCCGCACACAGAAGCTTCCCCAGCCACTTTTGCTACAGGCACCACAAGTTGGCCACCCCTACACTAATGCAGGTGTTTTGCTAAAGTAGGTGACACCACTTTGGTAAATGTATGCTTGCATTAAGTATTTGTAGGAGCAGCATTTAGGGCTGGGGAGGGCGGAAATCCGGCCCGCAGGCCAAATCTGGCCCACCAGACAACTCCATCCAGCCTGTAGGCGAGTGCCCACTATTTAATTGTATCCCCCCACCCAGCCTGTGGCTGCCCCTGCTGCACTTGCATGAGGCCTGAGCCCAGCCCACTACAGCCAGGGCAGCCTACTGCAGTCCCAACAGCCAGCACACAGCTTGCAAATGGAGCCACTGCTGCTGCTGCTAGGGGAACTGCTCACCTTCCCTGGCTCCTCTTCATGTTCCTGCTGCAGCACTCTGAGCAGCAGGTAGGAAGGTGCCAGGGGTGGGGAGAAAATGGAGCTGGGTGGGAGTGCAGAGTCCAGGGCCTGTGCCCAGCAGGCAGCAGGAGCACTTGAGCTCCCCAGGGCTTATGTGCAGCTCCCAGGACTCACATGCTGCTGGAGAGAAGCGCTGCACAGTGGAGCCAGAGGCCTTTGCTGCTCCCTGCCTGCACATGCTGCTCCCAGGACCCTGTCAGAAATGGTGGGGAGCCCTGCACAATAGAGCCAGGCCAGCTCAGCCCCACTCCCTGCTTCCTGGCAGTCCCAAGATCTGCAGGTGGCAGCAGGCAGCGGCACCAAGACACTGGCTCAATCACACAGGGCTCCACCCTCATGCCCTGTGGCTCTGGCCAGGTTGTGGGAGCTGCACATGATCAATAGGGAGTCCCACACAATAGAGGGCAGGCTGGCCTGGCCCTGCTTCTTGCCACCATATGCAGCTCCTGGAAGTGGCCAGAGCTGCATGCCACTGAGGCAGCTCTGCCTGCATGAGCCAAGAGCATCCCAAGGGCCTGCTGCTTGCTGGTGGTGCCCCCAGCAGTGGCACCCACACCCCTGCACAGACCACCCCACACACCCACAACCACACCACTCCCATGCCCTGTGCATACACCCTGAACACCCTGCCCACCCCCCCAACCTATACCTCCCCCCACACACCCCTTCACAAACCCCACACTATAAACACCCCCTACCACAAACACATGCACCAAACCACACCCTATACACTCCCCCACATGCAACATACAAAAGTAAGACTTTATTTTTGAGCTATTAAGCAATCATCTCTATATAGACTATGCAAACACAAAATGATCAGGGCAAAAATATTTTTTGAAATAAAATTAAAATAAGGTTATAGTAGATGTTGGTTTTTAGCATATAATTTGTTTTTTCCAGTTCCAGGATGGCAACTCTCCTCCACTTCCCGCAAAAGGAGTACTTCTGGGGGCAACAGGAGGGACTTCTAGTAGCAAAAGTCAGAGGTTGGAGAGCGGGACTTCTGGTTCCTTGACAGTGACCAGGGGGCGCCCTCAACAACTCACCAAAACTCATTAAGTGACCCCCCCCCCCCGGGCCAAATTACTTGCTGACCCCAGTTTGGGATGACATACTGAAGAACTCTTTTAAGTAAAATGGAGGCTGTAACAAACCAAAAGGTTCCAGAAAATTAAAAGCATGGATTGACAAATAGTACATTTTGCTGTGCTTTGGTGCTGCAGCCAATTTAGAAGTCGCCAAGCTGTGGCATGAATGTCTTAAGTGGTACAAGCACCCCCTGTGTGTGGTATACAGGGGGAAGGGGCCAGGCAGGATACTCGCAAATAGGGCAAGAAGCACAGAGTAGGAAACAGAAACCAGAGAAGCAGATACAGTAAAGGAAGGGGACTGGAGTGTCACTTAGTGCAGTGCTAATTTGTGGCAGGCCTGTTAAAAAAGGTTGGCTAAAAAAGGATGTACTGCACTAATCTGAGAAACTATATTGGTTTAGCCTTAAGATCTTGACTTGTCACTTTGGGTATGTCTATCCTGAAGACTGCAGTGTACTGTAGAGAAACCCAAGCTAGCTGTAAATGAAGCCATCTAGTTGCAGGTGCATGACACTGACTGGACACAGTAGCATGGAGCTCTATATGGCTAATTTAATTTAGCCTTTTGAGAGGCTAGGTCACGCACTTTGTACTGCTGTAAATAAACCACTCCCAAGACCAGGGCTGGCCTGGGTATCTTGCAATCTGCAGCATAGACATACCCTTTGTACCACAACCTTGCATCTGTTGACCTTCTTATTCTTATACTTGCCTTTTGTACCTTTCCATCATTACAAATACTGGTTTTATTTCTTCAGGTTTTCACCTAGTGTCTTACAAAATGCTGTTTCCTGGATAATGAATGTATTTTGAGATGATATGTGCCAGCCTTGTCACTTCTGAGTGTTTCCACAGTTGTCAGGCTTCCTCCATATTTAGCAAGCTAAAATATCCTAGTAATAGACATCATAACCAGATCCATAATTCTTTCATAGTAATAAGTAGTCTGTTTTTTTAGCGTGGCCCAGAATAATGGGTAAACTCATCATAGGAGCTCTTCTGCAGTGCAAATGTTGAGAATTGTTATGACACACAACAGTAATGGCTGCACTGAAATACAACATGACTTCCCAGCCAAGCTTTCCTCTCAGACATTTACTAGGCCTACTGATGTCGACAGAAACTGCCTATGTGCATCCAAGGGAAGAATTGGCTGCTTCCTTTTTCTCTCTCATGCTACTTTCCTCTCAAATGAACTAGAGTAACTTTTGTAAACACAAAGAAAGACTACCTGCAGGTTGCTGAGATCATTTATGTTTCTTTAGCCCAGGGTGAATTATTACCCATTGGTTATAAATCCCTGAAATGATATGGTTTATAATGGAGATGCTGGTGGGTGTGCCTAAAGAATATAGAGAACAACATGGCATTTTTCCTCTTTGGGTTTTGATCTACTGTACTAAAACACCCTATTTCATGCAAATTGTTTAGAGCCAATCAAATTCACTGCACAGCTAAGAAGGTTTCTTCATTTCACATTATTACCCAGGGTCCCCCCCATGGCACCATTATGCAAGTTAATTCATGACAAAGAAATATATGGATTGCAATCACTTCTTAATTATCACTTCATCCAGTAAAAATATGCCACTCGCTTTGTCTGAAGGAGCATGTGATCATTTAAAATGCCATCTCTAAGGAGGGTTACCTTTTCATTCTGCTTTAGTGGGCTGCCTAATTAGGATCCTGCACTACAATGGCGAATAATGGATATTGATTAATGGCTTTCACAAAAAAACGTGAGGGTAAGACTGGCATCTGGTGGACTTGACAGATGCACGAGCCACTCACAATGCTTTTGTGTCAGGCAATTCAGACCCCAGAAAGGGAGACTGCATGATTAATGAGTTTTGCACCTCCTCTTCATGTGCTCAACTGCTTCCCCATTGATGCAATTCATTAAGCATTTATTTGGGTCACTATTCGCACACTGAAGTGGGAGTGTCTGGTAGTGGCTATAATAATAGCCAAAAAGCAAATAAAATTGAAATCAGAAAATTGGGAGAGGATGTCTATAAGGAGAGGAGCACCTGCTTTTCATCCATATCTGTACTGAATATTTGGAAGGCACACTTTAAAATCAAGTAACATTTGAAGGTTCGTAACTCAGTTGCATTCACATCTTTATGAACTTCATCGTTCATGCTTCATCTTTTCTAACCATTGCTGAACATTTTAAAACCATTCAAAAGCAACATTAACACTTGTCCTACTTTGCTGAAAAAATAAAGTTCTCTCATGGGGAAATATGTTTTAAAATAAATCACTGTAAGGCGGGTACATACGTGGTTGAAAAACTGCTTTCAGAGGTTAGTTACTGATGATGTGACACATGCACTGGGAGGACATTCAAGTGAGTCCTGAGATGCCAGGATATCCCTCAAAATCAGGTTTTTCCATTTCTCTGCTTTTCACCACAATAGATGGGGTTCTGCCTATTGATAACTTGAACATTCCCTAAATTTCAGTGAGGATTAAATCTATTTCTTGACCTTTAGTGCATTACAAATAGAGAAATAGTAGTGAGTGGAAAGCAGGTCTTCATTTCTCTCAGCCAGCTAGACCTTGGAATATTCCTGCACCAAACAGAAGTCCAAATGTTTCTCTTTAAAATATGGTTACCTCCAGAAAAGTGAGCATTTGGAAACCGTTTCATGACTGCACATTCTTAACAAAACATAAAAGAAAAAGTGTCAGTAGGATATATTTTCAAAAATATGATGAAGGCATGAAAACCTTCCATAGGAGGGCAAGAGGGTGGTTCAGGGCATTAAAGGCAGCTATTATGCAGCCATGCAGAAGCAGGAGGAACACAATAAAAACTCTCCTGTTCTCCTCCTTTGTGCAGTTACAAGGAGAGCAACACACAGTGGCAATCCCTGGGATATAGTAGGAGGCCTTCAAGGAGAGGGACAGATAGGAACTGATGCCATGAAGGGACTATAGGGAAAGCCTGAGTCTGAATGAGCTTTGCTAAAAGGTCTCAGATGCAAGACAGATGTGCCTGGCATAAGATCCTAGACAGCTAGAAAGGCGCAGGGAAAAGTTTGGTTTGTGCCTCTTCCTGTAAAGTGAGCCTATTCTTTAAAAAAAAATAACAAAACAAAAAAAGTGCACGTGTGCATGTGTCCACCCTGGAAGCCTATCTCCATAACTAAAGAACTGACAAGATTATGACACCAGAAAAACCAGACTGACTCAGAATGGAAATGGCTATTATATTCTGCCTGTTAAAAACTTTTGGGAGGATTTTTTTCAGCTTTTTCTTAATAGTTGTTTAACCCAAATGCTCACTAAAAAAAATAAAATGCTTGCTAAAGTTACAGCAGTCTTCCCTTTTCAATTGAGGACTAGCAAATCCTGGCTATCCACAGATATGAATGATCCACACAGTCCTTCAGCAAATGCAGGCAAGAAAAGACCTGGATTTCCTTGTGGTTCAAAAGTAAAACTGAAGCAAGAAATCGGGCGGGAGCCTCAAACATCCCTGCTTCCTTTCTTGACGGCGCAAAGAAGTAAAATAAATTCAATCAATGAAGTTAAATGATGTTAAATTAAATGAAAGGCACGATACCATTCTTTTCCTTTCCCAGTCATTTTTATCAATTCACTTGATAAATGGGGAGTGAGGAAAATAGCTTCAGATTCCCTCACTCACTCATTTTGCTTTAGTACATGGAGACTGGCCTTCAAATGTTATAAGTTCCCAAGGCTTCCTTGTGCTAGATAGGCAGGCCCTCTGAGGAGGAAAGGGTGGCACCTGACTGCTCCAGTGACTGCAAGTGTCACATGTATCCAAGTGACAGCCCAGATTTAGAAGGGTTTTTAACACACTGGGGAGGCGGTGGTCTATATGGGAAGTTTGTTGCCTATGTAGCAGTGATGTCAAGCATATGGCTTCCTCCTCGCTGGAAGCAGTATAGCAGGGGTGGGCTAATTAACTTGGAGGCCCATTATTTGGCACTGTCATTCACCAGTGCTAATTAGCCTGCCCTAAGCACCACACAAGATGGGCAGCTATTTTGCTTTTGGTTTCAGAGCAACTTAACTGGAGCAGCACAGCGTGCTTGACAGCATTACCACTGGGCATGGTAAGTCTACCATACAGACACTGAAAGGAGAAAGTCCTTTGGGGACCATCAGAGAAACTGCTTCTGTCTAAAGGTGCTGAGGAACAGCTGTTTAGCTGCAACTTTGAATGTGAGATTTTCTGTGCAGATGCTGTATGCTTTTCTTTTGTTTTTTTTCTTTCTGTCTGCTCCCTTGCAGTTCAAGGTGAATGGGAACACTATTTCTTGTGAATAAAATAGAGTAGGTAAAATGGCCCTTGTTCAGCTTTATGAAGAACATGGACAAATATGGAGTTGGTCCTAGGGAAAAAAAGAATTATAAGTACAATTTATTCTGATACAGTATTATAGTAGCTCGGTTTCCAAGTCAGAAGTCATTCAGACACATCATGAATTTATGTTAATTCCCCAGTTTCTCATTGGTTAAAAGTGAAGAATATTTTAAGAAATAGTAAGGTCAGCCAAGTGCCTGCCAGGAAAAGAGTACATGAGAGAAGGAATGTATTGGTAGATAATTTTGTTTAAAAAGAACTTCTGTTGAGTGTTGGCATCACATCCATTGCTTCAGGGAAAACAATGGTCAGTCTTAATTGAGGAGACCACTTATGTGTCCTGTTGTTCATTTTTGTAGATGTGACAGCAATTTAACCTGGGTGACCTGGCCAAATCAAAGGTTATGGGTGACAGAAGTTTCCACCATGGAAGATTTGCACCTGACCAAATCTGAGCTGGGCCTCTCTGACTTTCCAGAACAGCTGCATACAGCTAATTGTGAAATTGCCGATTGAATTCTGTCCCTAGTTGCTGGATCAGGCTTAGGTGCGAGTTAGGAACCACACTGTATAGCCCTGTCAACACTGAGGGGCTTTGGGGCATGCCCAGAAGTTTACCTTAATCTTCCTGAGGATGAATTGAAGGATGAATTTCAATTGCCCCATCCATGTGAACTTTCCCTCCCCATCCACATTTTCTTACTGAGGCATCAAGCTGAAAACATAGGAGGAGAGAGCAGTAGTGGGCAGCCTGTTTCCTAGAAGAACAGGGACAGCAAAGTCAAATCAAGCTCTTCTAGGAAACACATCTACTACCTGTCTCTCTTTCTGGGTTTACGTCTAATTAAAGAAGGAAAGACAGGAAGTGAGGTGCTGAAGTGCCAGTGGTGGACTTCTTATGCTTATATCTATCAGCATAAAATAAGGCTCACAAACCATATCTGGCCCACCAACTGATTCTAGCTGGTCCATGGCACCAGTAGAGGCCAGAGCCAGAGCCGCTGCCCACCCGTGGGCCAGCCAGAATTAATTGGCAGTCCAGTGGTGGGGGGGGGGGTTACTCTGGCTCCAGCCTCTGCTGACGTGGTAGGGGACACTGGGCAGAAGCAGCCCCAGCTGCCTGCCCACCCACCCAGCCCCATGTGGCAGTCTAGAAGATGGAGTCCAGGCTCACAGTGCCAGGCAGGCAGGGCTGCTTCTGCAAAGCATCCTCCACTGCACCAGCAAAGGCCAGAGCCTCACCTACCTGACACTGCGGCAAGGGGTTAAGGCATGGGTGGGAACTGAGCCCTCAGCTCCCTCCCAGCCAGGGTCTGCAGGTTGTGGGGGGAAGCCAAGAGGCAGGGGCATTCCTCCTACCCTGCAGCCCAGTTCCATGGGGCTGTGAATGCCACAGCCCCACCCCTGGTGCAGCACAGCTCTCAGCCCGCTCCTGCCTGCCAATGTCAGCCAAGCCACTTTGACTTGGGGCCAGCAGTGGGGAGCAGGAACAAGGCACTAAAGCTACTGGCAGGCTCATGCTCCCTCTTTTGCTGCTGCTCTGGCATCAGCCTTGGCCTGGCTGTGTGGAGCTTGTGTGTGCATGTGTGTATGTGACAGCATGTGAAAGTGAGTGAGTGAATGTCAGAGTGTGTGTGTGTGTGTGAGAGAGAGAGACTGAGAGTTAAGAGTATGTGTGCATGTGAGTGTTACTGTATGTGTGCATGCATGCATACACGTGGCCCTCAACAGTTCACCAAAACTCATTAAGTGGCCCTCCAGCCCAAATAATTGCTCACCCCAGTCTAAAGGGATTCCCCAAAGCGTTGTACTATTAGGTATTCTGGGGGCTGCGGAGGAGAAAATTCTCTCTCTAGCAGGAGATTCTCTCTCTAGTTCATCACTTCAAAATATTTTGTGGTTTTCCTGATGTGAAGCACGAAAAATTTTAAACTCTTGAAAACTTGCATAGGATGGGAAAATTGTCAGTAGAATTATTTACATAATTTCATTTACATATGTGGTTAAATGTCTTGCCTAGACAGGGGAGACTGGTGTTAATAGCAATACTTTGTGCAAAGTCTGTTTCTGATGTAGTGCTTTGAGTGGTTCTGTAGCATTGCTTCTTTTTCCCCCGTTTGAAGTTGTTTCTCTTCACCTTTCTGGAGCTTGGGGGAGGGAGGTCACATTTTATGTCATTTGACTATTCTCTCTCACACCCTGCTTTCTCTGGATTCTAATGTTCCTCTGCTGGCCCTATTTCATCTTCAGTATCAGATTTCTTGCAGGTCTAAATACTTCCTGGTGCATTTTTCAGAGGCTTTAGATGTGGCTATGGTCTCAGCTGTGCTCCACAGTGCATTTTGTGCTTTTTTTAAAAAAAGATTGAATTTCTAATTATGAAACGTAAAAGCTACAGAGCTGAAGAACACACACATAGAGACATATAGGTGACAGACATCAGCAAGGAATGGTGACAAACCTCATTCTGATTTATCATTTAGAATGCCGTCTTATGTTGATTTTATGCTGATTATAGTAAAAGTTTCCTATGTAAATTTGCAAGCTGACTTGTGAATTATTCAGAGATCATTAATCATATTGTAGGTTTTGAACTGTGGGAAATAAATGTTTATGCCTGATCTTGCCTTAAGTACCTGCAGTGTTTTTAGAAAAGAGAGAAAAAAGGCTATCACACTCATATCAAATATCAAGGACGGTATCAGTCTTCTGAAATGAAAAAGCTTATAGACACTGTCTCTGGTGGCCTAGCCATGATGCTTTTAATACAGTTCCCCCATCTTCTTAACCAAATAATTTTCCTGGACACCTTTTCCAGACTCTTTTATTGTTGCACCTTTTATCAGAATCAGCTCTGATCAGACTCTTAGAAATATGTCTAGGTGTGTGTCCTGACTTGCTTTCAGAATGATGTGAAGCAAGGGTATTTAGGTTTTTTTCCCTTCTAGTATCAACTGAAAACATGGTGGGTGCACCTACAGGTGCATTAATATGTTTGAGTTAATGCACATTAAATCTAATACCTCTATTGTGAGGTACTAGGAAAATGTGCATTAGCCTATCTTAATGCAAATTAATTAAAGAGCATGAGGTGCCTATACACTTGAATGAGCTTTAGTTCAAGTGCCCCTGCCGCTATTTTTAAGCACAGAAACACTGGTACACATGATGCAGTAGTGCTTTAATTAGAGTGGCTTGCTTTAATTAAAGTGCCACTCCCCACCCCCAGAACACTTGTAAAAGTGCCCACGGCTTTTAAGTGATACTTAATATGCATTAGCCTATTTTAATGTATATTAACTAAATAGTATAGTTTTTTAGTGATGCTTTAATTAAAATAAGCCAATACACATTAAAGCTGTGTAGAAACATCGTGTTATGACCTAGATGAAGGAAAAGGCAAACTTCTTTTACATTCATTAATTAATGAACTGTCTTAGTAACCAGTTATTATAAATACATTTAAGGAGCTGGTTGGCATCTAAGTCCACAGTGGCTACTTAAAATGCTTCCATATTATGCATATGAAGTATAAGCTGTGCCAACTGTGTGGCTCCAGAAAAAAAAAAATAGGTATAGTCCCTAAAATCTCTTGCAACTCCTCCAGGTTTCCTGGTTGGGCAATAAAATGTAGTTCTCCCTTGATCCACAACATTTTCCCCCTCATTCCTGTTCACTCTGTTTCTTGGTTTTGTACTGTTTGATTTAACATATTTGAGGTTACAGAACTATGAGTTCCTTTGGAGCTCAGCATGGCTTTTCCAGTCAGAATAAAAGTGAAAAGCAAACTTTCTTCCATGATGGAAGCATCTTCCTCTATAAAAAAAGAAGTATCATGAGGCAGAACATGAGCTTATTCACTTGCTAATGCATCTGCAGCTGCAGAAGGTTGTGAATCCAGATTGCTAGGCCTCCAAGGGCAACCTTCCAAACTATGGAATTTATCCAAGACAAAATGGATTTGTGACAAAGGTCCCTCAAATAAAGCAGACAAAAAGAGAGAGAGTTTCTCCCGTGTTGCAGATGATAAAGGGCATTGGCAGTGCCCTTGTCTGCCCCTTTCACCTGTGGTGCTTTGTGTGATGTTCTTTTTTTCATTTTTGTAATACGTATCTTGTGGCTGTAGTATACAAAAAGAGTCTTGGACACAATCTTATGGACCCTTTTGTTCCTATATTTACATGGTACAATTCAATTATCTGTGTTTAAAGCTCTGACGGTACAGAGCTTCTCATGGATTACTGTATTTTCTCACATACCACACCCCCACTCTTCCAGTCTTATTTTTGGAAGGCAGAATGTAGAAAAAAAATGATTCCCCCCCCACAGTCAGTGTCAACTGTGTTACAGAAAATAAATTATCTTAGCAATAGAGTATCCTGGAAGTGAGGCATCCCAGCTGAGGCAGAAATGTCCTGATGTGGCAGGACAGCAATAAGGCCAGGCCACAGACCCTTGCAAAGGCAGTAGCAAGACTGGTACATCTTTTTTTGTAAATAGTTCTTTATGTAAGTGTCTGTAAATAGTATTGTTTCCACACCTTAAACCCCATCAAGATACTATAGACTGCATACAAACTCACTTGCTTTAAGACAGCTTAACTGCTGCTTCAGACACAAGCTACAGTGTGCAGCAAATAGCTATGGCTGTGAGAAGGTTAAACACAGGACTGCCCCTTCTGCTTGCTGGGGCAAGAGACGAGCAGCAACCATCTTGGGAGCCATTAGAGAACAACATCTGCTTGCTTCTATTCCCTCCTACTTCTACTCTAGCAAAGAAAAAATGGCTTCTTCACCTAAGACACATGTCCCAGTTTTACAGAACTGATCTAGTGGGATGGGGGGGAAAGGTGTGTGTGACACATGAATAAATATAATACTCAGGGTAAATTAGCCCATGCAGAGCTCCTTGCAGCCATTCTGTACCTAAGATGAGTGGTTTTAAACTAGCTTGGATATCATAGGATTATAGGAAATTAGGGCTAGAAAGGACCTCACAAGGTCATGTAGTTCAGCTCCCTTCTGAAGGCAGGATCATCCCTGACTAAACCAGCCCAATCAAGTGTTTGTCTAACCCACTCTTGAAAACTTCCAAGGATGGAAATTCCACAGTTTCTCTAGGTATCTCTCCAATATGCTGCAGTTTGCAGTGTGGACTTACCCTTTAGGCTAGGGACAGACATTCAAAAAGCCTGAGACTGAATTGATTCAATCTTTGCAGGTTAGTCTAACATGATTAGGCTAAATCAGTTTGTAACTGCACAGACATCCCAGAAACACAGGCACATGCCTGCAGTAGCTCAGGCTAGAACAGGCTAGAGCAGCCCTCCCTTCCAATTCCACAGTGCTGAGCTGAAGGGGGCAAGGCCAGGGCCCAGCTGAATGCTCTGATTCAGGAGGGGTTCTGGACCCCCTTCTGACTAGCCTGGCAGGGAATTGATAACACAGTGTTTATCACCCCATTAAGAAAATAACAGAGGGACATTACCAGTTACCTGTTGATTCTGCCTTTGTCCCGTCTGCCACAGCACAAACCATAGCCAACTTGTGGTCTGCTACCTAATGGTGAGAAGTGTCTGTGTAAGGCAGAGGGGATCAGGTAATCCCTGCTTAGCAGGGAGTGGAGAGGGGAGGTGGGGAGCAGGAGGAAGCCAGACAGTTGCCTGCAATCTCTGCTGAGCTTCAGCCAGGGAGCAGAGGGGAGAGTACAGCTCTGCTGTGGACCAGATTGCCCAGTCCAACCCAGAGTGCATGCCAGGATACTGGGGGAGTCAAATTTAGCTTAAACCAGCAAGGGGTCTGGACATTGCATAAACTGGTTTGAGCCCGATCAGTTAAGTCTGATGCTACATTCAACCAGGTTTATCTCAAATCGGTTTCAGCCATTTTCAGACTGGTTTATGTGCATTGAATATCTGTTCTGTTACTGGTTTAAACCAGTTTCTGATCACTTAAAACAGTTTATGTTTAATGTCTATCCCTAGTCTTAAAGGCAAAAAAATATAGATAGGAGTTACCCCTGCTCAGGATAGGGCAGCATATGTACTACTAGTCTGAGAGATAATAGTCTTCAAACTAAGGTTGATGAACTGAACAGCAAGTCCCAGGTCAGATATTGGTAAGTAGTCAAATTGCCAAAGAAATGTCTTGGGGGGGTTTTCTGACATCCTCATTCAAAACACTTGTGTCCTGGGAATAAGTTAGGAAACTTTGGCCCAGGTGAGTCCTCTTTCTGAGGGCTCTTGCTCCCTGTCCAGTCTCCCCAAGTGTCCTCAGCTAGCCAGGAAGCTGGAAGAGAGGGCCACCTTCCACCTCCATCCCCAGATGAGCCCAGCCTGCTGTGTAGCTGATCCCTGTAGCTGGAGCCTCTGGTTCAGCAGGAAAAATGCAGTGGGCAGGGTGGGGAAGAGGGAGCAGGGACCCTCCCACTGTTGCTGTTCCTGATCTTAGCATCCTGCATGGTCACTCCCTGCAACCCCAGTTGGAGTGGAGCAGGAGTGGTCCTGGGCTTCTCTTGGCCCTCAGTCAGCAAGGGACAGCAGTGGCAGGAGATGGATCACCCCTTTTCTCACTTGCTCTCTGCTTGGTCCCCCCTCTCCCCCAGCATCCCACACAAGCCTAGGACACCAGCTGTATCTTGGACTCCACAGGAGATCCAGGTATTTGGGGCCACAGGGAACTGGAGCTGCTAGCACATGACCTATATTGTGGAAGGCAGGGGGGTGCAACTGCACCACTGCACTTCCCCAAATCTGCCTCTGCCCTTACACATCCCCACTGCACAAGTAATAGAATAACAAACTGTGCATAAGTGCCAAAAAATTATACTTACACAGCTTGAAAACAGCCATGTGGCGCATAAGGGTAATAGAATTCTGTCCTCTGTGCTTCTGAGTGCATATGCAGGGCCTAATCAAAAACTACTGTAAAAAGTCTCCCTTGCAAGCATCCATCATACCTCAGGAGCTGTGCTGTTCAGCTGCAAGTTATTCCAGGTGGGAACAGTAATATTTTCTAATAAAACGTGAGCAGCTGGGGCTTTAACATGGCAAAATAGCAAGAAAGGGATTGTTTCACATTACCATTAGGCTTTGATGAGAAGATGTTATGGTTTTATAGAGGTAAACCAGCTACAGTCCATGGGATTTCCCATTACTGTAACTAAACATATGCTTCACTGACCCAAAGTTTGCCACATTTGGTGAATAAGAGGTTTTCAGTGAGGGCAAAGATGACAGCAATTGCTGGGAAGCAGGAAGAGACAAGGACTCTGGTCCCTGGCCTTGAGGATAATTTTGATTGTGTTCTGTGCCACTTCTCCCTCTTCACAAGTCATTTTAGGCATATGCAATTCCCAAGTGCATTGTATACCTATTAATGAAAACCACCAAATCCTTTCACATTACGGAAACATATAGTACTTATCCTGAGTTCTGTTTACAGACCAATACTATGGCTCAGTCTGGAAATCTGGTGTCCTCTGAAAACTGCCTGATATGTTATAGAGGAAGATTAGACCGTTTCTGTCTGAACTGAAAAATTCTTTCAAATGTTTACAAATGACAGGATGTGCACATGATTTGGTATTTTCACTTTTGTCTTTCACTTCTTTGTCCCATCCTGGCTTTAAAATATCTCATTACAACTCCTTCAGACTTTCCAGCCTGGTCAATCTCCTGTCAATATGAACAGGAGGTTTTTGGCATATGTAACTTGCCCAAAGTCATCTAGAAGATTTAAAACTGGGACCAGGACCCATATCTCAAAGGCCAGGGTGCTATAGTTCACCCCCTAGACTCCTTCATTTGCCATTCGCCACTCACTTTTTTGCTTGTTTGTTTTAAAGTTCCAGGATTTTGCAGACAGCACAATATGTAACCCCTCTCTTGTCACTTTTCCAACCTGAAGCTATGTGTTTGGCTGTGGATTATCACTAGCGTTTTGTTCTTTTATACTGGTTAAGATATGAACAATGGAAAGAAAATGCTGATGCGTGTATTCCCCTGTTTTTCCCTCCCCCCTGTGCAGTTTGCAGCCCCTGAAGACCAAAGCCATTAGTATCAGGTTGTTTCAGAGGAGGCAGCTGCTCAGTTAGCCTGTTCCCTGGAGGGAGTTCTGGTCAGACCTACCAAATGATGCATGTTTGTTTAAAGTCTTTCTGTTAATTGACTTTATAATGGTGGGGGAGCTAGTTAGGCAGGCTCTATGATATTTAAACTCTGTAACTCTTGACAGCTTTAGGCCTCTATAAATTAGTCTCCAACCCTTCTGAGAACATAGATTTCAGTTTTCCAATTGCTCAGCTCCCTCCTCTGTTTAAAGCTGCCCTGCGTTACCCAAGGGAAATAGTTAGCCCACTATTCTAATCTGTGAACCACTGCATCATCAATGAACAGCCAATAAGAGAAAATTATTTTTCTTGCCCATATCTGCCTTTTGTTTCAGCATTAAGAAGTTTGCATTAGCCCTCATCCTCAGAAACTGGGAAAACTGGATGTCTCTGGGTCCCAGCAAAAGGCCTTTAACTGCTAACCTGAGAAAGGATACCCAAAAGCTTGTCTATGTCCATCCTGCAGTCGGTCCAATAAATGATATCACCCACAAAAATCCTTACCTCACTACCCTCTGAGGGCCATCCTGCTCCTCTGTGATACAGCTGGCGAGTTTAATCCATTTCTAGTACAGCCGTGTTCGTGTTAGATGAGAGTTTCCTCCAGTGTGGGGCAAACCTCCTGGAGAAGACACAAAAGGTCCTACTGGGGAGTAAAGGAGGGCATGTGTGAATGTCAGTTGTTAAGTGCCTTGACACCAATTCCTGGGCAGCAAAATCAGCAGCTGTTGTTGACAGGAGTGGGGGGCAGAAGAGCGGGGGGAAATTGGTGGCAGCCAGCAGTGGGGGCCAATTCCCCTCACTGGCAACAACTGGTGGCATGTGGAATCAGTGGCAGCAACTGATCTGTGGGGGGTTCAAGGGTGGCCTACCCTTCATGGGTATAAACTCATAAATCTTGGGAAACACTGCATCGGTGCTGCCACCACTGCAACCACCAGCCTTGTTGCTTGTTTTTCTTGAAAGAATATGGGCAGAATTAGCATGGGAATGAACTTACCATCTCAGCTCCAGATGTAGTTCCTCAAGGTCAGGTTTCAGCAACACTGCTCAGCTCATATGGGAAGCTTATACTGCTGCTGCCTCTGCTGTATGCACTTACAGACGGACAAAGAAGTTCCAGTCAAATACCTTTCATAATCATGAATTCCATATCCTTTTTTAAAATAAAAAAATTAAATAAAATATGAATTAGTGCAAATGTGCATGCAAAAAGATAGACATGTTCTTCCTTGTTACAAAGATTTCTATGATAAAGCAGTATAAATATATTCTATTATCTAGGACTTATTTGGATGCAGACAAACTGATAACACACCCAGCAAAACACAACAGAAGGGAAGAATTTGCATACAATAGCATTTCACTGTAAGGAGCATGTAAGGAGTAATGTAAACGCCATTAACAAATGGCAGAATCAAATAAAAAAGGGTTTGCACTATGCGTGCTTGTGTTGTGTGTGCAAACACACATGCATTCACTGTCAACAGAAATAGTTTAAAGCAGGTAGCTTTGTTTTAATCATTCAAATATTTGACTTTCCTATCTGTAGGCAAGAACAAAGAGAGATTCCTGCCTCACCTTGTCTCATTGGGTGTACCACTTTAATTATAAAATTAATATAGGAAATGAATTAATGCTCTTTTTCAGTTTGTATAAATTTAAACATCATAAAAACACAGGACTGGAAGGGGCCTCATGGGTCTTCTAGTACAGTCTTTTGCTATCACAGGCATCCATGGCATATATAATTCCTTTCATAAACTGCTCCAGATCTCTCATAAAACCAGTTTGGTTTCTTGCCTACACTACTCCTATTGTTCCAGAACAGCAACCTTATTATAGGCTGCTTCATGCAAGTGAATAGGTCCACTTCATTATGATTGCTTCTCATTCCACTTTGTTTCCCTGTTAGAAGTTCATTATTCTTTTTTTTGTAAGAAATAAAAATATTATAAACAAGTGAAAAAGAAAAAAATCAGGAATGTATTCTGTACATTAAACAAAATGCCCAATTTATAGCAAAGGGAGTTGATATACCTTTCACCCACGCTGCCTTTGCAGCAGTATTACATCGACCACCTCATACTGAAAGGTGTCACCTAATCAGACTGAAAGATTTAACACTCATTTTCTTCTCCTCTCATTCATGCCAATTCAGTGAGCAGGAGTGAGGAGGTCTCTCAAGTGCTAAGGAAGGCTTTCATTTACAGGCTGCTTTTCTTAATGATCTAATAAAAGACAAAACTCTGCAGCTCATTTAAGACTACCCTAGTTTTCCCAAGAGATCTAGCTGTGCAACTAACAAGTCAAGCCACTCCTTAGCAGCTCCAGATGCACAATGACAATGAAAGACTCAAAGATACTTGTGTGTGGGAAAGAGTCAGCATTAACCCACCCTGCCCTGGATACTAGAACAAAGGACTCCACAGTATCACAGAGGTACAATGGGTGGTATCAGAGGGAGATTTCCCTAGGGCCATAGCACCAGAAATGAATCCAGCTTCATAGCTGGAATGAAAGCAGTCAGAGGAAGGATACAGCCAAGGCAGAGTATGACGTTGGTCCTATTTTAGTGCTCATTTTCATCAATCTTCTAATGTTGTTTGAGCTACATACAATTGACTTTGTGGTTATATGAGGAAGGAGAAGAAAGAAAAGATGGTAAACTGGGCATTCAGGATGGGAGCCACTAAAATGTTAAATTGTTATATCCAATAGTTTTTCAGTCACAGAACCCATGTGCTAGTGGCTACTTTAATTTTTAGTCAGTTTTAAAGGATTCTTGCAGATTAAAACCCTGGATCTCCAAGAGCCAGCACAGCGATATGCAATAGGTAGAAGATGTGGGGAGGCCCACACTGGCTGGATCCTTCCCTGGCAGAATAGGGCTGCCAGGGAAAGTACATGTACGTCAGAAACTCCGGTAAAATCCAGGATTTTATGCTATGGTTCAGCTATCCTTCCCCCACTCAAAACTATTGTTTCTAACTGTTCTTATGAGTGTTTTAATTCTGTGCAGTTTAGCCAATTCATTAGGCATTATTGTACCTTAATTCATCACAGAAACAACCTTCCTTGTCCAAGTGTTCAGCTCTTCTGCTCCCATAAGAGAAGATCAAATGCTCTCTCAGCAGCCTTTTTTTAAAAATGCCTCTTCACTTACTTTCCCTGCAGGAAAAAAATTCTGACCGCACCCAGCAAAGTGCAATTCAGTTCAGTCCTTGACACGGGCAGGAATTTTACATATTCATGAATCACTATTAAATGGTTTCAAACCTGCTGACAGGACCATCTCTGAAGCATTTTGGTTAATCTTGCTTTTCAAAAGCTTCCATTTCACTCATCTGCAACTTGCTTGCAGCTAAACGAACACTCCAACTTCACCTTCATTAGTCATTTCTGCGCTGTATTTTTGTTGGAGAAAGCTATGCATAGTTCTTTGTTCACCTCGCTAGTTGGTTTTTTTCATTTTATAAACTCAAATATATATGATCGTGCAATTCCTGAGTTAGCTGCACCTCTGTCTCTCTCATGGAGGTCCTCAAGTGTTATGTGAGAGTTCTGCAGAGCAACTGTATTCAAGCTTTCAGGATCAGATTAAACTGCATTAATACAAGATCCTAAGGAGAGGGATATACCTCAGAGACAGGTCTTTTGTACTGCAATTCAGAGGCCTTGCCATGCACCTGTACATCACAGCCAGTTCTATGCAACAAGCATACTTGCATTAGTAGAAGCCTCTTAAAGGACCAGTATCCTTACAACCCCTTTACATTCATAGTATTCCAGCCTCAACAGGTCTCACTTAGTCTCATTTTTGTAGACCTCCGTCAGATTTGCTGAGGTTCAGACTCTGCTACTGAATTTGATTCCTTCAGTTTGACAGCTTGTATAGACAGGACTTGTGTTCTGCTCTTTTTCCTCTTTCTTTGATGGAAGAAGCTATAGGAACATTCTGTTTCTCCTTGAAGTCTGTCCTTGGTCCCCACACCTCATATGATGGAGGAACCACCCTGACCCAGACTACTGCCTTTGCATCCATGTTTTGCTGTCATAAATTCATATATGACCATGTGGCTGCAAAGATGGCAAGTCATGTTCCCCTCTGGCACAGCACATTTCTTCCCTTGCAGGAACATGAAAGTGTTCTCTTCTTACATGTTTGTTTAATTCTTTAGATTTTGACAGAGATGAAACTTTCCATAGTTCTTTTCCACTATTAATAGGGAGCGAGCTCACTCAGATGGGTTGTCAGCTTGTTCTCTGATATTTATTTCAACCAATGTGTTCAATTCCTCTTTTAGTTCCTAATAAGTGGTGGTGGTGGCAAACATCAGTCCTCCTGGATCATGATGTATGCGTGAGGGCCATCCAGAACCTTGATGCAATGCCTGAGCGAGCATTTTTGGAGGAGTGGAGGCTGTCCAGACCTCCCATCCTCCCGTTACGGAAATGAAACAGAATCCAAAGACTAGACTGAGTCCAGATGTTTGGTGTCTCAATGGCTGTAGTTGTATAAGTGTCTGGGAGTTGAACCTAGGTCTCCTCTGTGGCAGATAAGGATTCAACCACTGAACTACAGGGGAGTCCCCTAGTAAGTGCTAAGGCAGTAATTCTCCTATGTCGTCAAAAACATCTGGGAACTGATTTTCTGTCTAATAATTCTTGACCTTTGTTAGAAAAATAAGATGACCCTTGAGAAGCATATGATCTTTCCCTAAACTTAAAGATAGCCTTTTGTTGACAGTAAGCAAACTTGTTCTGTGTATTTTGTAACTCTGTAACAGCAAGCAAAAAAAACAAAACCCCAAAGCTAGTGGAAATTCCCCAAAGATGCGCATGCATATATGCCTTATGCCTATGTATACCTATATTTGCATATGTATGACCTATTAGTGTACAAGGTGCTACCAAACTCAGATCGGGGGAACTCTTGGTCTACTGGGCCCTGAGTAACCCCTCTGCAGAGAAATAAATCATCTTGCCGACACTCCCTCATTCTCTGCCTAATTGATCGCGGCTAGGAACGAGCCCAGAGACGGGACGTGGCCAGTGCTCCTCGGTGTATGGGTGCTACGCAGTAGCTGGCCAATTTCCTCAACAAAATTGGCAACCCAGATGGGACCCTAGCTCTCCAGATTGGTGCCACCACCCCCGCAACAACATCCAGCCAGCAAAAGAGGGTAAGTTTCCCCTCAGTGTCCTTGTCAGGGGAGCAGGCGGCCCTAAGTCGGACGTAAAGTGATCTCAAACCTTTTAAGGGTAGGAGTGTCGGCTATATGCCCTGAATAGGGTGATTCTCAGGCATCAAATTGTTTGTTTTATAGTGTGTCAGTCTGAGTATGGTGATTCTCAGGCACCAAATTAATTGTTTGTTTTATGGTGTGTCAGTCTGAGTACGGTGAGTCTCAGGCTCCTTGTTATCTGTGTCTTAGGCCTGTCTTCTCCCAGTTCCTCAATCTGGTGAAGCAGGCAACCATAGGGCGTTGTCTGTCCGACCCTTTTGGGCCGGGAAAGCTGTGTGGCACAATTTTTGTCTCCATTTGCGCATAGAGGAACCGATTTCTAATCTTATCTCTTCTCTTTGATAAGTCCCTTTTCCTGTTTGGGGCGCTGGTCAGGTCTGGTCTGTAAGTCGACTCTGGTATTCTGGTTTAAAAGCAAAGGGGTACCCCACCAAGGGAGACAGGATGGGACAGATGGGGTCAGTCCCTGTCCCAATGGGAAGTCCCCTTAGAATTGTCCTTTCTGGTTGAGCTAAAATCCCAGGAACTGGTCAGGTTAATAAGCTTAAATTGATCCAGCTATCTACAACTGTCTGGCCTGGATACACTTATGAGGATCCAAGCCGACAGTGGCCTAGTCTTGGTTCTTTTGACCGAGAAACCCTGAGGTACCTCAGAGGATCTCTGGAAGATCCTCAACCCCGTCAGATGAATTACTGGTATGTCTGAGCCAATGCTGCAAGCAAAATAAAAAAGAGTCACTTGGGCTCCTCTAAAAAAGAAACCCGACACCTGGCTCCACTCCAGGTTGATCCTAAAAACCCTTCTGAAACTTTGCCACCTCCATATGCTCCAACTGCCCCCAAGTCAAAGGAAGATGAGTGGTGTCCAGCAGGACCGCCACCACTCCCGGTGCCAATCACGCTCCCAACCCCCACATCCACCACTTCAAGTGAACATTCCTCCAACAATGAAACAGGAAGTTCTTCCCCTGTGTCGACATACATGCAAAGTCAAACAAAGAAACAGCTGCCTGCTCGTTTAGCTCTGCTGCGTCAGTACCCTATTGCCACACAGGAAGGAATCCAATATCCATATACACGTCCCGTTCAATCCTCAAGAACTTGTCCTGTGGCAAACTAACACCCCCAAGTTTAGAGACAACCCGGAGTCAGTGAGACGCAGAATAGAAACCATAATCAATACTCACAACCCTACATGGACAGATATGAATCAGCTTTTAGATGCTCTTCTTAGCAAAGAGGAGAAAGCAGAAATTATAAATCAAGAAAATCAGTGAGTGTCAGAAGACACACAGAATAGAACTAATTGGCCGGTCCAAGATCCTGGATGGCATCCAAATGCTGAGGGCAGCAATAATCTGTTGCGCTTGCAACATGCCCGACATTCCCTTTTAGAAGGGCTAAAAAGAGCGAGAAAAAAAAGAGCAGACTGGACCAAAGTCCAGGCTATTAAACAAAGACCAAATGAACACCCGAGTGATTACTGTCAAAAACTCCTGACATAAATAGACATGGTGATGATTTCGACCCCAGCAGCCTTGCCAATCAAATTATAGTAAATTCTGCATTTGTTAGTCAAGCAACTGATGATATAAAAATATCACTAAGCATCACCCTGATTGGACCACCAAAACGCTTCCCCAGCTAGTCGATCTGGCTTCCTATGTCTTTGACCGATGCCCTGAGGTCCAGAAGCAAGAAAAATTAAAGCTGAAGCAAAAGGAAGTGAATATGTTAGCAGCTGCCCTCATTCAACACTTCCAAGCACCACCCCCGGCAAGGCTACGGCCGAGGCCGAGGGAGAGGGCGGGAACAAGACAGACCCCGTACTTGGTCTTCCCAATCCTTCAACCAACCAACAAGGGGGCCTCAACCAGATGATACCTGCAATTATTGCAAACAAAAAGGGCACTGGAAGCAAGATCGCCCAGTCTGCCCACGAGGGACCCCTGCACCATTTAACGCTCCCCGCACGCCTGCCCCGCCCAAAGTTAACCACTACCAACAATACCTGGAGGAGTCGCCTGAACTTGAAGATTGACATAAAGGGGGACTCTTCCACGAGATGAACCTTGGGGATTTTAATGAAACTTCACACAAATTAGAATGTCCATCCTCTGAGCCATATATTAACCTAGAAGTCCAGGGTCAGATATACAAATGTTTAATTAATACTGGCGCAGATCTTTCTTCACTGGGTGTCTCCCCAAGTCGGGCCAAATTAAGAGTAGCAAAAACTGAACGGGTGGTAGGAGTCTCAGGAAAGCCCTTTAGTATCCCTTATAGTGTTCCTATGAAAATCACCATTGGACCCTTAACAACTGAGCATGCCTTCTTACTCTCAAGTGTTAACTTATTGGGAAGAGATCTGCTCTGCAAGCTCCATGCCACCTTGCAGTGTAGCCCAAACGGAATCCAAATTACTGTCCCCAGTACTAACCTCTTGGCCTTTCAGGCCATGCTTAATGAGTCTGAGTGCCCTTCCCTCCCTGAAGAACTCCAAACTTTGCCTGAATCACTGTGGGGATAGACCCCCACGGCAGTAGGACTCCTTAAATCTGCTACCCCAGTCAGTATCCAAACAAAGCCAGGTCAACCCTTGTCAGTACCCCAGTATCCCTTCTCCAAAGAGGCAGAGAAAAATTTAGAACCACTGGTGACTAGCTATCTAAAACAAAAAGTACTAAAGAAGTGTCTCTCACCCTGTAACACCCCATCCTTCCAGTCAAAAATCCTAAACCTGGTCCTGATAGTAAACCCGTGTACCGGTTTGTACAAAACCTTCGGGCAATTAACAGTTATGTTATTCCACGACACCCCGTGGTTCCAAATCCAGCTACTATTGTTACAACCATCCCGGCCACAGTGATTTACTACACTGTCATCGACCTGTGTGCAGCTTTCTTCAGTATTCCCATACACCCAGATTCACAGTACTTGTTTGCTTTCACTTGGACAAGGAGACAGTTAACCTGGACTCGATTACTCCAAAGGTATGTGGAATCCCCCACGCTGTTTTCACAAATCCTGCATAAAGATTTATCTGCAGTCACTCTATCCTCAGAGACCACTTTGATTGTTTATGTAGATGACCTCTTGCTAGCTTCAAACAGCACAGAGAGCTGTTGAGGAGACACTGCAAGGTTACTCTCTGCCCTTGCAGAACAAGGACAAAGTGTCTCCCTCAAAACTACAATACTGTCAGCCTGAAGTTGAGTATCTAGGCTACATACTCAAAGCAGGCATCAGGAAGTTATCACCCAGACGCTTACAAGCCATCCAAGATCTCCCACAGTCCCAGAATAAGAGGCAAATCCATGCACTCTTAGGCATAGCAGGATTTTGCGGACCCTGGATCCCGGCCTTTGGGGAAATAGTCCGTTCTTTAGTTCAAGCTACTGCTAAAGAAGCTGAGGATCCTGTTCACTAGTCTAAAGATAAAAAACAAGCATTTCACCAAATAAAACATGCCCTCATGACTGCACCAGCCCTGGGCCTCCCTAATATACTAAACCTTTTATCTTATATGTTCACGAAAACAGAGGAGTGGCTTCTGGAGTACTGACACAACCCTGGGGAGATCGGCCTCGACCAGTCACATACTACTTAGTTCAGCTGGACCCGGTCGCCCAAAGAGCTGTTTCATGTCTTCACTCCATCGTTGCCGCCGCAATGCTGGTACAACGAGCCCAAGATCTGGTCTTGGGCCACCCGCTTATCGTAAGAGTGCCACATTCAGTCGAGGCTCTCCTCCTCCAGCATAACACTCAGCATTTCTCAAACCAGAGACTCAACCGATATGAAGTCCTTTTGCTGACATCTGAAAACATCACCATACAGCGATGTGCACAACTCAACTCAGCCACCCTTCTGCCAAAGGCAGATGAAGGACAGCCACACCATGATTGCTGTAAATTGGTTGATTATTTGGAAAAACCTCGGAGTGACCTTAAAGATCAACCCTTGCATAACCCAGACTATGTTCTCTTCACCGACGGATCATTGTCAGTCATCAGAGGCACAAGACATGCAGGGTACACGGTAATCACAGTGCAATAGGTTTGGAAAGCCAAGTCTCTTGCACCAGGTACCAGTGCCCAAGCTGCAAAACTTACTGCCTTGCAAAAAGCATGTGAGCTCACCACAAACTGTTCAGTAACCATTTTACTGACTCTCAATATGCGTTTGGTATTTGTCATGCAACTGACCAACTGTAGAAGCAACAAAGATTTCTCACCTCGAATGGACACTCAAGTGCTAATGCCACAGAAGTCAACAATCTTCTGAACGCTATCCTGTTACCCAAAGAAACTGCAGTTGTCCACTGTCCAGGTCATTCCAAGTACAGTACTAAGATTGCTGCCGGGAACCGTATGGCTGATGCAGCCTCAAAGGCAGCGACTATTCAACCCGTTTCTGACAACACCAACTCTCGCCTCTTATGCATCACATTATCCAGCCCAACCTCCATATACCAGAATCTTCAACCAACAGAAGTCCAGGACTAGAAGACCAAATATGAAGGCACTGAAAGGACAGATGGCATCTGGCGAGTACCTGACGGGTGTCCCATTGCCCCCAGAGCTGTTCTTCGCACGCTTGCCCAAGGAACCCATCGTCTAAACCACTCTGATAAAGAAAAACTAGTGCACAGTGTTCTCCATGACTGGTTCGTGCCTGGCATCTATGTGGAAGCCACCACGATTGTCAACTCCTGCCCTGCATGCCAAGCATTTAATCACAAGAGGAAAAAAAAAGTATTCACAAAGGGGGAAGGCCATGAGCCTATCTACCATTTCAAAGACTTACATATCAATAGACTTACCAAAGGCTTTCCACTATAAGCATTGTTTAGTAGTAATCAACCAGCTCACCGGATGGCCAGAAGCTTTCCCTGCTTTGCAAGCGATGCCTCGACTGTAGTCAAAGCCCTCCTTAGAGACATTGTACCAAGATTCGGACTTCCTGAAGTTATTGAATCAGATCGAGGCTCACACTTTACTGAAAGGATATTGCAAGAAGTGTATAAAGCCTTAAGAATTCAAGCACAGTTTCATACCCCTTGCCACCCACAATCCTCGGGTCAAGTAAAAAGTTTAAACCTATCCCTGAAAACCCTTTTAGGAAAGATCTGTGCCAAAACCAAATTAAAATAGCCTGAAGCCTTGCCCATTGTGTTGTTTGCTCTTAAAACTAAACCACGCAAACCTCTAAATCTGTCACCCTATGAGTTTTTGTTTGGTTGTCCCCCACTGTTATACAAAGACTGGCAAAGTCCACGTGTAAGCCTGTTTAGGAGAGATAAAAAGTTAACTAATTATGTCTTGTCATTACAGCAGTTCTCTTCACAGGTCCGCAGCGTTGGTACAACCAGTACCCCTTGACACCAATCTCCATCTGTACCGACCCGGCGATTAAGTGTGGATCAAAAAGCATCGACGACAGAACTGCTTAGCACCGCAGTGGGAAGGTCCCTTTCAAGTCCTGCTGATGACTCACACTGCAGTCAAAGTCGCCAAGAAGGAATTCTGGATCCACCATAGCCACTTGAAACCCGGAGACCAGCCAACATCGCCAGCACCACCAAAAAAGCAAGCTATTCCACCCTTAAAACTTACAAAGACTGTAAGAAACACACGGCATGATAAGAGCCTGTTAGACACTTCCTAAGCTACAGATAGTACTTTCTTTGCTTGCTATACTCATTACAGAGTGTACATTTACATCTTGTATTATCGCCTATGTAAAAAAAGCTGTTTGCACATACAGTGCAGAACAAGTATGTCATGTACACTCAAGAATGACAACCTCTGATGTCAGCCACTGAGCTTACGCTCACAGCTGAAAGGGGGGAATTGTGAGAAAAACACGATGACCCTTGAGAAGCATATGATCTTTCCCTAAACTTAAAGATAGCCTTTTGCTGACAGTAAGCAAACTTGTTCTGTGTATTTTGTAACTCTGTAACAGCAAGCAAAAAAACAAAACCCCAAAGCTAGTGGAAATTCCCCAAGGATGCGCACACATGTATGCCATGTGCCTATGTATACCTATATTTGCATATGTATGACCTGTTAGAGTAAAAGGTGCTACCAAACTCAGATCGGGGGAACTCTTGGTCTACTAGGCCCTGAGTAATCCCTCTGCAGAGAAATATATCATCTTGCTGACACTCCCTCGTTCTCTGCCTAATTGATCGCAGGCTAGGAACGAGCCCAGAGACGGGACGTGGCCAGTGCTCCTTGGTGTATGAGCACACCCTTCGGTGTATGGGTGCTACGCAGTAGCTGGCCAATTTTCCCGACACCTTCTACAGTATAGACTTCGAAAATTAAGACTAGGGCTTGAAATGTTTTCAGCCCCAGTACTGAAACACCAGGCCCAGCTACAATTACAAACTTCAAACTTTTTTTTTTAAGTTTTTCTTTACTTTTAACTCTAACAAATACCCCTTGTTAGAACTGGTCCCCCACGATGTGATTTCAGGTTCACCTGTTTTACCTTTATTTGTGTAGCTTTTTTCCTTTGGACTAGTAATGGCACACTCTGAAATTACATCCATGGATACACCAGCAAGAAGTTCCATTTGCATTCAGTGAAATGGTCCAATCACTGGAGACAACTCTCTGTTGCATAACACCTGGGAAGAAATAATCTTCTTTGAAGACTGTGCTGTTGCATCCTTCTCTGTGCGTGTGCTTTCTATTGTGTGAAGTGTTTGGATACTGTTTCTATCCAGGAACACCAGTCCTTCCTTGCATACTGTAGCTAAGTGATTCAGTGTCAAGCACACCTGACAGTTCTTCCCTTAGGTAGGACCAGGGCTTGAAATAGGGGGGCTTGGTGGAGACTGAGCCTCCTGCCCCACCCCACATCTCTAAAAGCAGCTCAAGTGGCAGTGGTGCTGACAGCAGCAGCAGCTCTTTCTGGCTTCCAGCTGCCACTGCCACAGACCACCCCCCAAGTCAGAATGTAATTTGAACTGTGGGTAGGACATTATCTGGGCCTGTGTTTTCCACAGTGTCTACAGTACCTCCTGTTGCTAGAAGTGCCTTGCATAAACTGCTAGTTAAGAGTAGAGGTTGTGCATGCTTGAAGCAGCATGCTAACTTTCCTCTGTTTGCAACATTGTTTGCTTTCTAGTCAACAGTACAACAATCTTGTTTTCCCCCCCAAACCTCTGTTCTGTGGCAATTTTGCTCAGCCTGGCATATGCTAATACCTTTAGCCATATCCCCATCCCCAGCTGTCTGTGCCCTGGTGTGCATGCACCTACCTGCCCACAGACTGGATCAGGGAGTTCCCCAATCCCCGGCTTGCATGCATCTGCTGCCACTTCAAGATGAATGCATGCACCATTTCAATGCATGGCACAGGCTTTTATCAGCATGTGTGCAGCTGGCTGGTATCTAATTGCTCTCCAATTCCCAGCTCCACTAGCCTGGGTGGATGCATACAGTCAGCAGCAC
This sequence comes from Crocodylus siamensis, assembly GCF_052110815.1. Classification (NCBI taxonomy): domain Eukaryota; kingdom Metazoa; phylum Chordata; order Crocodylia; family Crocodylidae; genus Crocodylus; species Crocodylus siamensis. The sequence continues at coordinate 126,946,457 of NC_143397.1, read as the reverse complement.
TCCCTGGCAAACGTGACTGCAATCTGACAAATTTTATCACAGATCCCAAAACGGACATATCCTGTTATGTACATGTGGCATGACAGGACACACATATTTTGGGATCTGGGATAAAATCTGATAGATCCCAATCCCGTGATTAAATTAACATGTGCCAAGAGCCGTAGTTAAAATAGTTCAAAGACAATACAATCCTCTTAAGCACCTGGTAGTCTTACACCCTGCTAGGTCACTCTCTTACTTCTGTCTGTTCATGGATGTTGGCACCCTTTCCCTGGTCATTTTATATAGGTGCAAGTCCTTTGATTTCCTAGGTCTTTTGAACCAGGACAAAGCAGCCTTTGTGCTTCTTCCCTGGGTTGATTGGGAAAACTTCAGAAGACTGGCTACATGTACCATTTTAGTACTGGGGATTTGTATTAATATCATTGGATGCCTCTGGGCCCTTCAGGAAACATTCTTTGTCTTTCCCATTTAGGCAACAACATGATCAGTTAAAAAGACTCATAAAAGATACATGATAACATTGTTTCAATCAGGGATCAGCAATGTTTTTGGACAGAATGCCAAAATCACCCTAACCTCCACCCACACCTTGACTTGGCCTGCCAGAGATGGGGGAGCCACAAGGGGCCCAATCCTCACTGCTGGTGGTGGCTGCATGCATGCATCCAGATGGATGGCAGGGGAGGGGCCAGGGTTGCACTGCCCCAGCCCCTTCCCCACCATACGTGCACGTGCACCCAGCAGCACCACAGAGCTAGTGACAGGGCCTCAGAGCCCAGCACAGCTGTTTGCAGCCTCCTGGCTGCCTGCCACAGCCAGCCTGAGCTCTGCACAGCTGTAGCAGAGGGCTGCTAACAGCTGTGCCAGGCTCCCCAGCCCCAGCCCCAACGCAGCTGTGCAGGTACTTCCAGGCAGATTGTGGGGGAGGAGCCAGGGTTGCACTGGCCCAGCCTCTTCTCCACCATGCGCTGTGAGCCCCGCATGCACCTACCACTGCCACAGAGCCAGTGCTGGGGCTTGAGCCCAGTGCAGCTGTTTGCAGAGCCTGGGCTCTGGGCAGCTGTTGCAGGTGGCTGGAAGGCTGTAAACAGTTGTGCTGGGTGAACACTGGGGAAGGAGCCAAGGTTGCACTGCCCCAAGCCACTTCCCAGCCGTGTGCCCAGAGGTGCATGCATAGCTGCCACAGCCACAGAACTGATGCCAGGACTACACATGCCCATGCAGCTGTTTGCTGCCTCCTGGCTCTAGACAACTGCTGGCAGAAGCTGCCCAGGGTCTGGGTCGGCTGCAGCATGCTGGGGAAAATGTCTTCACATGCCAACCTCTGGCACATGTGCCAGGGGTTGCCAATCCCTCGTTTAAATTTTTTGTTTAAACGAATACAATGCTTTTTGAATAGTCTATTGTTCCTGTTACACTGATGCAAAAATATTGCGGTTTGTTTCTTTTGGAGGCTCGCAAATAATATTTCTCAGGCACACACTATTAGCAGCACAAAAGGTGTATTTGCAAATAGGGTCAGAGCAGAGACAGAAAATCTCAGATTGCTCCGCCGCCGAGGAAACCCACAGCAGGCACTATATACTCCCTCTCCTGGGCACGTGTGCAGAGACAGGAACTCTTACAGCTCATTTCCGGTTCATACAAACATATATGTGATTACGTCACTTCATCCGTCGCATGTGCATTATAATTAACTACTTAAGTATGCGGGGCGGATAGGCATATATGCATCAGCTAATTACGCACGCTCAGAAAGCTCTCTAGGTCACCAAGAGTTGAAATCCCGCCCCCTTTCAAGGACACAGTCAGTTGAATTCCAGCTTCTGTAATCTGCATGTGAATTGTCAGGAGGAGAAGAAAAGGGAGTGATTTAGTATAAGAAAAGATAGTAAATTGGCCAAGAGGGGGGAGGAATGTCCTTGGTGGTGTGCTGCTTATCAGGTACGAGATGCAAACTATGCAGTTCTAACAACACTCTATTCATTATGCGTTTCTAATAATATTTCTAACAACACTGTACTACAGTATCTACTAAAATTAAAGACACACAGCCTAGTGCTAGTGCAACACAAGGGTCTGTGAGAGCAATCAGTCAGCATTTTGAATATACCTGCAAAAAGGTTATTTATGCATTCTTTGGCTTCTATACATGATACTGGCTTTATGGTACAGACATTACACTTTTACTGGTATAAATGATTGGAATACCCATAACAGAATGGAAATTCAGCACACATACACTAGTTTAAAAGTGGCAGAAGCTTGTCTAAGACTTGCTCCCCTCCTCCTTCTGGCTCCCTCCCCCTGCCACCAAAGGGCAAATGTTTTTTTGTGCTCACTACTGACATAACTAGAAAAATGCATAACAGATTGATTCTGCCTTGGGCTTTCTGAATGTCTCTACCTAGTCTATCATTACAAGGACTGCCTTTAGGAACATTTCACAAATATTCAGACCTGAACTAGTTCCCTCTGCTGCAGGAAAGTACAACCCAGATGTTAGGACAGGGATCTGTATTCTCTAGAACAGGAGTCAGCAACATATGGCCCACAAACCAGATCTAGCCTGTGAAATCACTGAATCTGGCCCATGGAGTAGGAGAGCTTTGCCTGTACCCACGACACAACAACTTCCCCCCAGCCTGCTCCCTGGCTATGTGCAGACTCACTTCTAGCAGGTGGGTGGCTATACCAAGGCTGGGGAGCTACAAACTGCATCCCCACTGCCACTGTCACTTTCTGCTCCAGTGCTGCCACCTTCCAGCTGCAGCGCCAACACAACTGAAAGCTGCATGGCCCTTACACAGCTCCTCTACCTACATTCACACTAAGGCCATGCAACAAAGAGGTCTGCCAGGACATGCAACTTCCAGCTGTGCCCACACTGCTGTCACTTCTCCCAACTTCCCCTTCCCTCTGGGTGCAGCATACAGGCAGCTTCCAGCCCATGAGGAACTGGACCAGGGCTAAGCAGCTTCCAGCTGTGCCCACACCAAAGCCAAGTGGAGCGGGGAGAGCATACACTGTTGCCTGGACAGCAGCAGCATGGGCACAGTTTGCAGCTGCCCAGGCCAGCACAGCTCCCTGGGCTGGGAGGAGCAGTGACACCATGGGCACAGCGCCCAGCTGTCTGTCTCAGCCTGGATGCAGAGAATGTCCTGACCCCTGTCACAGACATGCTACCAAAGCCACCCAGCTCTCATCAGACCAAAATCAATTGTTCCAGACAGTGTCTTCTTAAAGGTTGCAAGCCACTGCTCACTGTTCAGTTCTTGTTCTACGCTCTGGTTGTAGCCCACAAGGTTGCCCTCTATCCAGTAGTTTCTTACCCCTCCCAGCTGAAGTAGAGAACCCAGATTATCTGTTGATTCTTATGCTCAAAATCCCACTCTTTGAGAAACACCATGTCCTGAGGGAAAGACAATAAAATAAATGCAATCCTCCCACCTAGAAGTTGTCTTTTTCTTGCTTATTTTGTCTTAATTCTTTTAAAACCACTTTTCCCATCTTTCTTTCTGACTCATTGCACCTACCTCCAATCCATACTGTGTTTTCTTTTGCTTTTTTCTCTCTTTTGTTCAAACAGCTGTATCTTCTTTCCTCTCAGTCTGTTTTCTGCTCCCTGCAGGTCTGCCAGTAACTCCTCTTTCTCTTCTGTTTTCTCTTTCACTTTGCCATCTTTCTCATCCTCTGTCAGTTACCTCCTACCTGTCACACGTTGTCTCGTCAAGGTCCACTCCTCTCCCTCTCTCTAGCACTTAGCACTTATTTAGCTCCCTAGTCATGGTGGTTACTTGACTTGAAAGTCAACCTGGGACCACTTCAACAGTACTTAAATGTGTATTTAAACTTATCTAAGGACATGGTTAGGGCTATCTGGAAATCATAGCATTAATTTGGGTTTACACAGAGAAGTGTGCCCCAGAACTCTAACTGTTGTGAAGCCAATTCAGCTAAATTGATTTTAAAACTACTTTGGGGCCAAAAGGTAGCATTTTTTATGTCAATTTGTGGATCCAAACAGTGGTTTTCCAGCCACCTGTTTCTGTTTTTGGCACCCAGGCACAGTTTGCAATCTTATTAGTGCAGTGTGGTTATGTTAAGAGACAACATGGCTGCTGAGCTTGCATAGTAGGCTGTGCTTGGGCTGGGTAGGTACGCAGTGTCATACAGGTATACTTGGGTGGGCATAAGTCCTGGCATTCAAGTCAGATACCATTACTCTGGCCCCTGGCACATGTTCATTTAATGGCACTATGGGATCTAATTCCTTATCCCAACAACCATGCCTGCTGCCATGTCATATGTGCAAAGGATTGGGGATTACTGGGATCAAAGATCAGATACCAATCATGCCATTGCTACTTGTCAGCATAGGGGTAGCCTATGATGGTAATCCCAGACTCCTCCTACACTGGCAAACTGAAAAGGGAATGCCCATATGTCCAGCTGGCCCCATGTGATCCTACTGGGGACTCAAGCTAGATTCAGTGTGGTCTGGAGCCATGCTGACCGTCTGTTGATTACCAGTCTGAGGGTGGTTTGAATCCCCAGTGTGGTCCAGGGGCTGCAGCTGATGATCAGCTGATTACTAGCCCTGGCTGGAACAGCTCTGGGTCAGGTTCTAGACCAGGGCTATCTAGGCCAGGCTGATAATCAGCTGAGTATCAAAACCATGCACCCAACAAGTAGGGCTGGGGCCAGGGGATCAGCAGGAGAGGATAAACTGAAGGGCTTCCTCTACTAGGGACTTTAAGCCCAGCTGGGAACCTCTGATCTCCAGCTCTGGGTAGTCCTGCTAGAGCTGCCAAGCATAGGACTTAAAGATCCAGTGGGGAAGCCCAGGCAAGGTCTCAGCACTGCTCTTTAAAACTACCCATGTAGGAGCTCCAGGTTCCCTGGCTGCTTATGCCTGCACCAGCTCCTCATTTGCCACTGTAAACTTAAAGAATTGGCATGCAGCTGAGGCTTGTCATCTGGATTTGTCATGGGTCAGCCCTGACATACCACATGTTCAACAGATATAAACAAGCCCAAAAAAGCATTACACAGGTGGAATGTCTTTGTGGCTCATTTGCTATATTATCACATCATAAATTGTCTGTAATGTGTGGCCCGGTTACCATTAATGGCATATTTACCACCTTACTCTTAAATGTAATGTGTGCCAAGGCCCTATGGGCAGTAGATGAAGAAGGACCCTTCCGTAGTTACAGAAATTATGAGGCAGGGAGTGATCTCGCTAATTAGGCCCTTGCCTCACCCAGAGAAGGTTTGAATCTACATCTCTCTGACTTCCTAGCAGGGGTCATGATGTTTCACAAGCAACCATCTGTCCAGAGTCCTAAAACGTATCCTCGCACAAGGGCCTAGCAATTGCTCTTCTCAGGATGGGTCTACTGTGGTCAATTATGTCTTCTATCTCTGCAACAGAAGATCCTTGACAGAGCATTACAAAAGGTAGAAGGGTTTGTGAGTTCTGTACTCCCCACTGACTTTCTAAACCCTCCTCAAGTTGTTTTTCCCTCAGCTAGATTTTGTTTGTGTAAAGTCTGTGCTGCAATAATGAGCCTTTCAAAGTACAATTTAGTAAAGTACTTCTGAATACGCTTAACTTTAAATCTATGACTGATCTCATTTTCTACTCAGTATGCAAGGTGGGCTAGTAAATAAGAATTCTGTTTCAGGAAAATATTTATGGCTTCATAAGTTGTCTCTTTTTAAAATAATTAAGTTTATTTTGAAGTTTTGAGATGTTTCATGAGAAACAGACAAAGACTGACCTTAAAGCAGCCAGTAGCCCACTGTGGGGGTGGTTATGTAGATTTCATATTTCATAGACATTAGGGCTGGAAGGGACCTCGGGAGATCATCGAGTCCAGCCCCCTGCCCAAAGGGCAGGAAGTCAGCTGGGGTCATAGGATCCCAGCAAGATAAGCACCCAATTTACTCTTGAAGGTGTTCAGTGTAGGTGCTTGAACCACCTCCAATGGCAGACTGTTCCAGACCTTGGGGGCTCGGACAGTAAAGAAATTCTTCCTTATGTCCAGCCTGAAACGGTCTTGCAGGAGTTTGTGACCATTCAACCTCGTCATCCCTTGGGGCGCTCTGGTAAACAAACGTTCCCCCAGATCCTGGTGGTCACCCCCATGTATTCCTATGGGAAAACATGTCCAAGCCTCGGGTTTACCCGATTCCAAACTAGACCTGGATTTCCTGAATGAATGCCCCAGTCGCTGAGATGAAGTGGATTTCTCAGTTGTTTTGACCAAAAAAATGCATCCTCAAATTGAAAAGTACTGATAAATATGTTCTAATATGCTTGCATTGAAATAATCAGCATTTTCTGGCAAAAAAATATTTGGCAGGAAAATTCCCAACCAGCTCTCGTGCTTACTCACACAATCAAAGTTAAGCTTATGCTTAAGCGCTTTGTTATTTGGATGCAAGAAAACATTGGACAAATGTGACCATTTTGTTGACTTTCGGCCATTCCTTTTAAAAAATAAGTTCCTAATGCTGCTTGCACACACTCTTTAATCCATCTGTCATACTGGCAAAGGCATTGCTCTAGATATTAATACTCATCTAGACAAGGCTTTCGATGGGAATTGCAGTTTTCCTGAAGCAGCATGTCATTCATCACTGCCATTATTTTTATATCCTGCCAATAATCTCCAACATAAGAAAAGAAAATCAAAAGCGCCTTGTTCCCCTCCACCTCCTTCCTTTGTCTTGCTGGCTATTTTCTGGCAATAGGAACCATGATGCATCATTGCCTCTCTCATTTCTGTCTTACATACTCAGCAAAAATCATCTAAGTCTAAAATTAACATGTCAGATGACAGAATTATGTTGCTGTTTTCTTTATCTTTCTATTGCCCTTTGTAGATAGTTACTAATCTAGAGTCAAACCCAAGTCTTGTTGGAAGGTACCGAAGCTCACATTTAACCAGGTTTATGTAATGGAAAGTAACTCACTGCTTATATGCACCCTTCAATCCAGACACTGTAATTGCTGAGAATTTCAAATTTCAGATGCTTAAACTTGCAGCAAGGTACAGTACCATTTGTCTGTCCTCTCATCTCTCAGCTCCCAAAAACCTTCCCCATACTTCCAGAGGAACTTGCATCTCCTCATCCAGAAGTGGGTTCTTGAACACAGAGAAGAACATGAGGAATACCACATTGGGTCAGACCATAAGTCTATCTTGCCTGGTGTCATGTATCTGCCACAGTAGCAGTGAGTAGGTGTTATGGGGACGAGAATTTATGCATGGCATATCCAGACTGATTCACCCTGCCCCTCTCCCACTAAAGATCTACTTTTGATAGGGCTTTCAGCTGAAGTTTCCACTGCTTAAGCAAAATGAAAGCATATGAACTGGACCTGCATACATTACAAAATGCAGCTGGAAATTTCACCGCACCAGAGGGAGTCAGTGATAGGCACTAGAGTGACAGTTAGAAGGAGTTAAATCCACAAAAAGACAGAGCTTTTCTACACCATGGGAACCATGTGTCCCAGAAGGATGGACCCTACCATGTTCAAAGTATGCTTGTAGCAGGGATAGACAGGGTGTAGGTAGAGTATAACTGGGACCATTCTTGCTCCTTTTTATCCAGCAGCTCAGGGGTTAGTGCACTGACTCAGGATGAGGAGGACTTGGTGAAATTCCTTCTCTGCCTCAGCTAATTCAAATGCACACAGCCACCCTTCAAGAGAGTTCCCTGACCACCATCCTATTTTAGAGGGTGCTGTCAATTCCTGCTTACTGAAGCTATTCCATTTTGCATTACATAATTACAAATATTTATCAAGCCAGAAAGGGGAGAGAGAAAGATTGAGCATGACTTCCTTGGCTAAGAGCTAGGGCAGTCGGGAAAAGTGGGGGGTCCTGGTTTCCCAGTCTTGTTTCACTGAATATTTAATATAAAAGAGTGGCACCAGAACCCAAGGCCACATCCTCCCAGGTGAATCTCTAAGCCTTAGGCTATGGAGTCCTGCTCAGACTCTGTTTGGCCTGATGAATAGTTACATACGTATGCAAAGGGAACAGCTTCATTGGGGAGAGTTGAGAGTGCCTCCACCCACTTACTTGTCCCCAGATTAACTTATGGTTACAGTTCTTGCTTGGTAGATACGAAGGTGTGCTTGACTCCTGATAGATGGAGGAGGGAATTGAACTGAGGACTCCCAAATGTGGGGTGTGATTTAACTACTGAGCTACTGGGTAAAAGGGAGGTGATGCCTTCCTCTCCATATGTGGTTTTGAGCAGAGCCTGGTTTAAAATTTGTGCTCTGAGCACAATAACCAGGCCAAGCCCCTGGAGCAATGCAGCTAGAGGAACTACTTGGGGTGAGGGCAGGGGGGTTGTGCAGGGGGCGTTCCATGAGTTTCCACAACATTTCGTAGTCTAGGTTTTCATTTTTGATAATCTCAAATTTGAAAAAAGAAAATCCATTTGGAGGAATAAAAAAAGTCACATCTGTAATCAAGAGCTGTCCATTCCCAGTCATTGACAGGAAACACTGAAGGCGAACCCATTATTCATTAGCCAGTTAGCTGAACCTCAAAGGTCACAAGAAACATGCTTACATATTACTAGATAATTTTTCACCCAGATAGAAACATTTCTACTCATTTTGTTCTACCTTTCTTGAAAAATGAACTGCAATGGCTTGCCTGTAGAGATCCTCAACTATTAATCATGCTTTTGGATCAGGTTTGTCCTGATAAAGCGGGTTGGCCACACCCCTTATTTTATGACTCCAGAAGCTGCATTTGGATGAGCCTGGGTTAATGAAGGTGAGGCAATGAAGCCATGTTTCTATTCCATTAAACATGGGACGAATATTCATATCTGCAGTTATGTAAGTCTGAACAAGAGCCTCCAAAGATAACTTCACTTTTTGGCCCAATTACTTCTCTGTGGTGGCTTGTGCCTTGTTTTTCTGCTTGATGGCGCACAGCCTAGATTGTTTTCTTGGGTTGATTTACTACTTTATTTACACACAATTTAGGAATTCGATGTTGTATTAAAAGGTTTATGACTCCAATCCATACTTTAGCTTTTACTATAAAATAGGAAGTGGCTACATTGTAGAATAGGCTGCTAACAATTTAGTGATTCTTTTCAAGAAATGAGGTCAAAAATGGACAACGATCTATTATGAAAATTGTGAGCATTTAGTAGCTGGCTATACTGGCATCCTCTTCATTTTGTTCTTCATTTATTTAATAATGATGAAATTCCACTATGGCAAATAAAACGATTTAGTATAATTTTTTTCTTACATTACACCTCATGTGGTCCAGTCACTTATGAAAAACAAAATGAAAGAGAATGACTTGTTTTGAAAAACCTTTGAAATGTATATGTATCCTTTGAATTTATATTCAATACTGACTAGTGTTAGAGATCCTGGGTAAGTTATAATTTCCAAAAGAAAAAAAAAACATTTGGAATATAAGCTTTCCAACAAAATGTAAATGAATGTCCCGTCACACACTTTACTGTAACTGCAACCATCTTTCTAAAATGGCAGATTAAGGAAACATTAGCCAGCTCCTGTTGTTAGCTAACATAGCCCTACTAAAATCAATGGAGCTATACAAATTCACTCCAACTGATAACATATGCCAGCATGCATGAATGCATGCATGCAGATATATAAAATCTCAAGTTATGATGTATTTTGGAATCTTTCTAGTAACAAAAATAAGAAGAAAAGCATTTAATTGCAGACTTAATGTGAAGAGCAACTGTCTCATCCAAAATAATGCAAAAGATGGCTTAGGTGATTTTACAAGTTATTTTTCTCTCTCCCTCCACACATATTACAAGTCAGTCTCTTGATGCTCAGTAAGCATGTACAAAAACTCAGGGGAGCCTTTAAAATGTTTTACAAATGACAAAGATACTATGAAGTCAAACTGTAAGCAGAGATCATTTTAAATTGACAAAGCAACCATCAGGCTGTGGATTTTTCCTGCAGTACGGTATCTTCCTGTGGGAGCTTAGAAACAAAAAAGTTACCACTATATCAATAAAGTCACTCTGTAGAAAAATACTTCATGTCTTCTTCTGATGACAAGGGGAAGTAAAACCGGTTTTAGTTCTTCAATGTGAAAACATTTGGGATTTCTGGATATTCAGTAGTCAGAGTCAAGTACCCAAAATTGGCTTAACATTTCAGTAGTTGTGGGGAAAGGTACATAATCAGCTGTTGCCTATATTCCCCTAAATTCTATATGACAAAATCCTGGTTATGTCCATATAATATTTTTCAGGTCCCCTCCACACCAAGCCCCACCCCCAAAAAACCCAGAAACATGGATTGCATACTGCAAACACAAAAGCTGCTGCTTCAAATTAAACCACTAGAAAGTGGCAAACTAGACATTAATTGCCTTCTGCATTCCATCCTATACAAAAAGTTACAGTTGTATATATGTGATTACCTCACCACGGACTGTGACCTTGTCAGATCTTGTAAGTGCGATGTGGTCGGCAAATAGCTAGATGACCTTCAAGAAAAGTCAGAGCACTGGAGGAAGGGGTACTTGTGATTCAGGAGATGGTGCCCTGTCCTCTGTGTCAGCAGTAGACCCAAGGCTAGTGCCGTAAAAAGACAGAGCTGTGCAGAGTTATACAGTACTAGCTCTGTATGCACTAGCTTTGGAGCTAGAAACCCTGGAGTAGCATTAGTGTGGCATGCAGTCAGGTTAATTAACCCTGGACCTCAGCCAAACTAATTAGCTCAGGTACAGTACAGCCTGAACACAGCTGTATTTCTTCTGATTCTGTACTAGCATACACAGAACTAGCTCAGGGTGCCTCCACACAGTGCTGCCTTCTTACCCTTAAGCATCAGTGCTCAAAATTTAGATCCTCAAAACTCTCACCCAGCTGCTGTCTCAGATTTCAACAACTAAGTTCCCCTAACACCTAAAGGCTAGGCCTTGGGTGTGCCCACGACTGACCCAAGCAGCTATGTTGCCAACGTGGGTGAGATTTCTCAGAGAACACCAGCAGCACAAGGCCCTTCCCCTCCCCCCCACAAAAACCACAGTCAGAGGAGGAAGAGATGATGCCCCTTCCCCCTCCACCTGCTTTAATCCAAGAGCTCTATAGTGAGAGCACTTACCCAGGGTATAAGAGACTAAGCTTTAATTCTTTCCTCTCTCTCAAGATGTTGGTATTTAGTATGGTGTAAGTATAACATGTAACTTTATTCTTAAATGTCTGAGGACAAAGTGACCAGCTTCAATGGGAGGGAAGGAGAGTGTGTCCCTCACCCAGAATACTTGAACATTACTTGGAAGGGGAAAAAAAATGTGGGTTCAAATCCTCAGAGGAGGGAACTGAACCAGGGCCTGCCAAATCTGGATTACTGCACTAACCACTGAGATACTGGATAAAAGAAGGGACAGGAAAGAACATCATTTCCTTCTTGTATTTTGTGAGAGAGTTAGAAAGGAGTCTAAGTCCAGAAAGGACTCAAAGCATATGCTTCTACCAAGATTCACAGAACACAGGAATGGGAAGGGCCTTCGGGGCCATCAGGTCCAGTCCCAGATGTTAACAGGCTCTTGTTAATCAAAGGAATACCCAAAATTGCCACTTTGATCCCCGACTCACTAATACAACAAACAATATCTGAAACACCAAGAATATTCTATAGCATGCCACTCCTTGCACTGTCATCCTGAGTAGTCCAAGGAAAACTACTCAGCACTAGCCTGCACCTGTAGAGAGTGGTCCAGAAAGGCCAAGGCAGAAACTGAAGTCAGGCTACCCACCAGAATCAAGGATAACCAAAAAATCCTTCTTCAGATATGTGGGAAGCCAGAGAAAGATCAAAGGCAACGTTCTCTGTAAGATCAAATGGGGCAACTGATGTCTGATGCCCAAGGAAAAAGCCTAAGTGATTACTTTGTATCAATTTTCCACCCATCCAAAGGGGTCACACTATCAGACAGGGTGCAAAACACTAAGGGAGCAGGAGATGGGCCCACAATTGACATAGATCGGGTGAGGGAACACCTCAAGAGGCTAAATATTCATAAGGTCATAGGCCCAGACAGAATGCACTTGAGAGTTTTGAAGGAGCTGGTGGATATCATAGCAAACCCTATAGCTAGGATATTCGAAAATTCATGCCGCTCGGGTGAGGCTCCAGAAGACTGGAAAAGAGCCAATGTGGTCTCAAGAAAGGAAGGAAGGAAGATCCAGGGAATTCTAGGCCCAGTCTGATGTCCATCTCTGGAAAGATCTTGGAGAAAATCATCAAGGGATCCATCAGCAACAGGCTAATGGAAGGCAAGTGTCTGAATGCCAGCCAACATGGCTTTGTTACCAGCAGGTCTTGCCTGATCAACCTCGTCTCCTTCTATGACCAGGTAACTCATTGCCTGGACAAGAGAGATGAGGTTGATGCCATATATCTGGGTTTCAAGACAGCCTTTGACTTAGTCTCCCATTATGTCTTAATGGTTAAGCTGGGGAGCTGCAGCCTCAACCATCTCATGGTCTGATGGCTGGGGAACTGGTTTCAGGGTCAAACCCAAAGAGTGCTAGTTGACGGAAGCAAATCAACATGGTGCAAGGTGACCACTGGTGTCCCTCTGGGATCAGCACTTGGGCCAGTAGTCTTCAACATCTTTATTAAATGATCTGGATTCGGGCATCAGACGTGGACTGACAAAGTTCACAGACGACACTAAACTATAGAGGAAGGAGGTCATGCTTGAAGATATACTGGGGATACAAGCCAACCTGGACACACTCTCAAGGTGGGCAGACCAAAACCTGATGGCCTTCAAAGTAGAGAAGTGCACAGTGCTTCACCTTGGAAGGAAGAACCAGCAGCATACTTATAGGCTCGGCAGTGCTACGCTCACTAGCACCATGACCAAAAGAGACTTGGGGGTCACCAATGCAATGCCATGGCCAGCAGAGCAAACCAAACTCTGGCATGCATCCACCAACACATCTCAAGCAAAACCAGGGGTGTTATCCTCCTGTTCGGCTTGGCCTTAGTGAGTCCTCAGCTGGAGTACTGCATCCAGTTTTGGGCCCCCCACTTCAGGAGGGACGTGGATAAGCTTGAGAGAGTCCAAAGGAAAGCCACCCATATGATCAAAGGCCAAGAAAGCAAGCCTTCTGAGGAGAGGCTGAGGGACATGGGACTCTTCAGCCTGGAGAAGAGAAGGCTCAGGGATGACTTGGTGGCAGCCTACAAGTGTATAAGTAAGGCTCATCAGAACCTGGGAGAACAGTTGTTCACCAGGGCTCTCCAAAGGATTACAAGGTCTAACGGCCACAAAGTCCTGGAAGGCCAGTTTAGACTAGACATAAGGAAAAGCTTAATTTCAGTCCAAGTGTCCCGGGTCTGAAACAGACTCCCCCACAGAGGTGGTGCAAGCACCTACTCTGGATTCAGTCAAAAGGTGTTTGGATGTTTATCTTGCTGGGATCATTTGACCTCAGCAGACTTCTTGCCAAGGGCGGGGGGCTGGACTCAGTGATCTCACAAGATCCCTTCCAGCACCTAATGTCTATCAAATCTAAAAGCAGGGTAGGTAAAAGCACTGCCAATGTCTTGCCAGTGCAGCCAGAGGGAAGGAACTGGTTAATATATGTTTAAAAGATCCTAGAAACAGGACCAGATCCCATGCTATGGAGGAAGGGAAAAGCCTCACAGTTCATGCCAATCTGACCCAGGGAAAAATAGCTTGCCCAAGATAAGGTGCTTACATTGCTAAGAGATTGCCTCCTTCCACACTGCCACCTCACTAGTATAGAGCTCTCTGCTTTGTCTGCTGGCTTCTGTGGGCCTCACTGCCATGTGACTAACTCTTCCTGTGTATTGTGTAGAAAAACTGGTGCCTGTCTTGGGACTACAGATTCAATTAGGCATGAAAAGGTTTCTTAGCATTTGGGGATGAAAGGCATTATGCAATGCCTTAGCATCAATGCAGTAAAAAGCTGCAGGATAATGTGCTGGTATAGCATATGCTTTTCTCATAGTAACACCTCTAGCAGGTGGCCACCCTCCCTTAGGTTTTGCAGTAGTGAAGTATATTTTCGCAGACAAGCTGTGCTGTAGGTAATGGTATTTCATTCCAAACTTCTAAATTCATCCTCAACTTATGAATAGACTGGAAAAGCTGAAGGGTACAGAATGTGCTTATACTAAAAGGAGAGATATTATCTTCCTTAATGTTATTATAAACAATCTTGAACTATACCTTACCCAGCTTGGAATGATATATTGCAATAATACGGCAGCCTTATTGCCCCTTCCAGCTGAGGCTCTCAGAACCCTTTATGAATATTAATGAATTCAGACTGACATCGTATTAGTGATGTGGGTATCATTATCCTTATTTTACTGATGAACAAACTAAGGCATAAAGATGTGAAGTGATTTGGCAGGGATCACATAGTAGCAAAGCTGGCAATAGAACTTCTGTTTCCCAGCTGGTACCAGATTATAATTCCCTTGATATATACATGTTCACCCTAGGTTGGTGGTGGAATATTCATTTTGGTTGTAGAGTATAGTGTAACGAGTGATCTTTCTTTAAGTCTGTGCATTGTATGTGTATGTGCAGACAATGCCCTTTTGTTTCTCCCTAAGATGATGCACTTGTCTTCTACTGTGTTCTCAGAACCAAGAGAATTTTAAAAGACCCTATCAGAGCAAATAGGCACCAAAGAGCTAGCATGTAGAATCAGCTGCTGGGTCGCATCTCCAAAGTTTCCAGCGGTGAAGCCATGTACCAGCTGCAGCTCAAAACTAGACAAGAGCATTATTTTTACTTGCAATGAAATCTTACAGTGGCAGACAATACAGCTTGCCCCCTTTGACTTTGATTAAAGTCAAACAGAAGAGAAGAACCAAAAATGGTGAGCATAATGGTATCTTGTCCTTCCAACTCCTTCTTTGATAGTACCCAGGAACCCAAACAAAGATATAAATAAGTAATGGCAACAGCAGCACCTGAAGAAGGATTCTGTTCCCTGGACTTTATTTTCATGAGAGGAATTTGGCTAAGATTGCCTCTATTCTGAAGGTTTGTGCATTTTTGTGGAGCTCGGTCCATTTCTGAACCAAGAAGCGGCATAATCCACTGATGAGAGCAGGGGTCTAGGTGGCAGAATCCTGAATTTGGTCTGCCCTGGAGTGTATTGCTTACAGAGCGTCATAGCTGTACACAGTTCTACCCAATAGAAGGCAGGAGGGAGAATAACACCAGTAATACAGGTATTTCTGCTAGGCTTATCACCATAGCATCTGAGCAGTGTAGATTAAAATAAGCATATAATATAACGTATTGCTGCATATTGGTCTCCTTGATTCTCTCACTCATGTTTTGAAAAATGCATTAACTTCTGCTACCTGCTGAGCTTTGGTTATTAATATGTCAGCAGGTTGTATGGGATCAGATAGGCCTTGCATTTAGCCTGAAAGTGTTGAGGTTCAAAGTCAGAGTGTCACAGCCATGGACTGGCAGATAAAAATGCTTTGTTGGTGGCTCTGGAGAGTCTTATTCATGCTGTAGATAGTGTGCAAAACAGAACAAACAGAGGAGGAGACAATACAGTGAGAATAGATTTTTTCAGGCATCCTGAATGACAGCTTCAGCAAAGGATAATGAATATAATTCATCTCTAGAATACTACCCTTACAAACAACTGTTAGCAAGAAGCCTGCAGATCCCAACACTTACCTCCACAAAATTAGTAAACTTCCCATACATACCAAAACAGCTGTAGTCTATAGGGAGATGCTCAGCCCCTACTGCATCTTCTCTGAAGAAAATACTCATGACACACACCTCACCAATCACAAATCTGACATTACCCAGCAAGGACACTTGGAAAATAGGCTGTATCTTTGGGTGAGTCACCCAAATCCTCCACGCATACCTAGTGCGATACAAAAAAGAAACCCCCATGAACTACACACTATCCCACAGCAGAACCTATATGAAAGATTACAGTAACAACCTAAACTTGAAGAGGATCACACCTTAAGACAAATATTACCAACCTCTCCAGTCCTGGCTTTCTAACAATCCTCCATCCTCCACATCAAACTCATCACCTCTCTGCTGATCACCAAATACCAGAAAGAAACACAAGACCCTGTCTAAACAACAAATGGAAAATCCACCAACACATCTCAACCCCGCACCACTACCATCAGAATAAATGGATCCTACACATACTTGTAACAACATGCAGTACACCTCATCTAATGCCCTCATGGAAACTATGGAGGTGAAGCTAAACACCCACTGTACTCCAGAATGAGCTTTTGCAGATAAATGACATGATAAAAGACAGAAACACCCAGTTGTCAGTGGCAGAACATTTTTCTCAGAACAACCACTCCATCTCTGACCTCATAGTCCTTCTCCTCTGAGGAGACCTATACAAGACCTTGAGAAAATGGGTATAGGAATAAACATGTACACTTTACTGGATACCAGTAAACATGGAAATAACACAGATAGTGGTTCATGGCCGACTATGACCTACCTTCTTTCTCCGTTAACTTTTCTGTGATAACGGCCCTCTTCCCTTTTGAGTTGTCTTACTCTTTATGCAATTTAGTGTTGTTATCTACAAAAATGTCCTTTACCCACTGGTCTGTACCTACTTCCAATAACTTCTCCCTGCTTCACAGATTTATTGCCCACTTCCCATTTTAAGCTGTCACCATCATAAGCATGTATTAAAGCAGGGGTGTCAAGCTTGTTTGTATTCATGGGTTGAATCTAGATTGTGGGGCTTCCTGCTGCCCAGATCCAGACCATGGGACTTCCCATGGGCCAGATGACCCACAAGCTGTGCGAGCTTGGTTAACCCTGTGGCTCCCGGAGCTGCTGTTTCAGCATAGCTCTGAAACCCAGTGAGTTAACACCTCTGGTGCTTGCCCTCCCATCCCTACCCCATTTCCCTCTGGTGCAGATTTTAGTCACCCTGGGTGACTGAAAACCCTAATTTTGTTGGCAGGGAGGCAAGTGGCATGAACTCCGATTCCAGAGTCATGCTGAAAACACTGTTCCAGCAGCCACAGGAACCAACACTGCCACCATAGGGGCTCTGACAGCTATGGTGATGAACCCCATGGGCTGAAGGACCACCTCCACAAGCCATTTGTTTGACACCTCTGAGATAAATAAAGAATATATTCTGTCTGGTATTTAGCTTAGGCTGCATCTGTTTCTTTCACAAACCTGAAGAAGGGTATTTTCTGCTCAAAAGCTCCTCTAACATCTCTCCCTATAACATTGGTCCAGCAAAATATATTACCAAAGAAACCCTGCTTCTTACAACTTAGTTGAAAACTGTAATAAAGAGAGAATCAAATAATGGTCCTGTAGGTGGCTTTAAGGCATGATGCAGGCATAGTAATGTTCCAGCTACACAGCTTTTGAACCTATCAAGCTATATCCCCTGCCTCAGAAATATGGGCAGTGTCCAGGAGAGCCTTGAAACTGAAGGGTAGTAACTAGATGCAGAAAAAAAGGAAAGGCGATGTAGGGACTCAGGTTAAAAGGAAAAATGCTATCAACGAACCTGGGAAGGAAGCACAAATGAGCTGGCCTGGGAGATGCTGGCATTGTGTGAGTTGCTAAGTAACCATATAATAATTATGTTACTTTGAGATTACTTGATAAGTAAATTTTGTCAGTTGAGAAATTAATTACTATTTAACCTGCTCTCCTGCAAAGAAAACAAGCATACTAATTAATTTACTTTGTAATGATATGTCACTTCTTACCCTCCCTCTGCTGTGCTGTATTTCTAAGGCTAGCATTTTTAAATGCAGGTGACCAAAGTTAGGATCTTAAATCCAGATCTGGGCATCTGGAGAGAAGCAGTTTTCTTTTTCAAGGTGCTGAAGAGCCTTTGAAACTATTCTCTCATTTTGTTGTGATATATTCTCCAATATATCATATCATGGCTCATTACTGCTGCAAAGCCTGATAGTGATCATTGATTATTCCAGCTCTGCATCACCTGCCTATATCTCCTAGGCAGTCACATTCTTGTGAGATGCTGGATGATGGGTTTCAGCTATATGCACCAAGAGCGGAGCATGTGTCAGAACAAAAGAGGATGAACTGCAAATAGTGCAATACCCACTTCACCCGCTGATTTATGCTATAGTAAGTAAAGACAAGACATCTCCTTGGTATCTTTCAGCCAAAAGAAAACAGGTTCAGCAACAGCTGTCACCGTTTCAGAAGCATTCTGAGAACCAGCCCAGAAAATTTGAAATACCACCACATTAAAATCTCTTAAATTTCCAAGGACATGTGCGCCACCACCTTTGCAGGAGCTGCCAAGAGTGAAAGTAGTGATTATATGCACATCTTGTGGGATCACAGGTGATTTTAATAGGAAAAATCTCAGTTCTCAAGGCCTTAGAAGGTGAGTTCTCACCTCAGCAGACACTAAGTAGGACAGCTCCATCCCCACCTTCAAATTTTTTTTGGCTCTTTGTGTGCTCAGCTAATTTATATGCAAACACTCAAAGACTTAAGTAAGCACTTTGGGTGCCTGTAGACATGTGGGATGCCTGCTCCAATGCGCTGTAATTACAGTATGTCGGAGAAAACTCCATTAATTGATTCTTCTGGAGCACGCTAATTAGCGTGCACCAGTAGCCTTGGCATTTTATGTATTCAGTGTCCCCATGAGTCAAAATGGCAGTGGCTGTACTTTAACTAAACAAGCTTTAGTTAAAGTGCCCCTGCCACCATTTTGAAGTATGGGACACTGAATACATGAGATGCCGGGGGCATTTTAATTGGACTGACTCCCAAGAGCTGCTCTAATTAAAAACGCTCTCCCCATCCACAGAGCACATGTAAAGACACCCTTCTTTTATAGTTACAGGAATCCAAATAAAGGTGTAAGCAAGGAATCCTAGTATTTGACCCCTGCAGATTGAAAGCTTTTATTCTTCCTTTTGGACTGGGTTTTCAAATGTCTGTAGATCTGATCCCAGATTAGTTCCGTATATGGGAGCTGTTCTACATATGTCACTAAAGGGAGAGACAGTCACATATTTGACAAGGGAGGCATGGTCATTTCATACTTTTTATTGCCTTTGTCCAGATGATCCAAAGAATCTGGAGATATACAAAATTACGCACTACAGGGAGAGACTCATAATCAGAGTGTAAAGAATTTGAAAGTAGATTAATAGCTTAATATGTTTTCAGATATGGATATTGATTTATGCCTGTGTGGATAGCATTAGACAAAACCACATGCAACATATTGAGTGAATGTGAATAATCAGCCCATTATACACCTTTTCAATATCCATTAAAATAATTCTGATTCAGACTTTTCCATGGAATATAATGGGCCAGACAAAGCTCCATGGTTAATGTCACTAGGGGAGCTCACCAGAAGTCAATATGTTGAGTTACACCGATTGAGCAGCCAGCTTGTTATTTTCCATACGGCCATCTCATTGCCAGGCACTGTCCAAATACTGCTCAGAGAAGAGACAAGATGATTTTTATATTTGCAAGGGATTTTGTAGCTTTTAAAACAAAAGTTTATCCTTGCCATTATTCGGTGTTGAACATGAATCACAAAACTCACCAACAGAGCAGCTTTTAACCTTATGGTTGTATCATGAATATTTATCTGGCTTTGAGCACAAGCTCTGGACCCCTTGCCTTGGCTTCCCTTCCCTTCTGCAATAAAAGAAATCCATTGTTGTGAAAGTGTTTCCATAGCAACAAAGGGCAGCAGAAGGCAAAAAGGGCTGAGAGTCCTGTATACAAAGCAGGTTGGGTTTTCAGGCTAATTAAAAGGTTTTGTACTTTGGGTCACCTTGTAAATGAGATATGTCAGTCAACGACCCACAGTCAAAAACCTCTCAACAGGAAAGCGAACACATACACAACCACACATTTGGTGCTCACCCTGTCCCAAGTACAGCCTGTAATTTTCCATGGAGAGCCACTGTAAGGCCGACAGTAAACTGGCTGCTGGTTCATCTTATTAAGCAGACAAAATCTGTTTTCATCAGCAGGCGCATAAAATGACTTACTCTCGGCTTGGTGAGCAATTGATGAAAAAGCACTTCCCTGCTTGGGATCACTTCCAGTACAGTAGGTGAAATGCAACAAAAGTCTAGAAACAATCAGAACCAGAAACAGCAAAGTATGGTAGGCCAATACTGATTTCAAAAGTCCCATACCTCAGGCATTCACTTATTCCAGGCTTTTCAGTGATGGTCATAGAGTCTGTAATAAAGACAGTACCTAGTAAGATCCGTATGTATTGGGTATGTAGAGGGAAAGAATGTAATCTGTTTCAAGGATCCCAGCTAATACTCTATGTGGTCTTGGGAACTTGCTTTGCCTGGCTGATTCAACTTGCCCACCTGTAACATGGGATTATTCACTGTGGGCATGGTGAAGATTAATATTGCAAGTCTTTAGAGAAGTGTGTTGTTAACTGTTGTTATTTTGCAGCAAGGGAAGTTTAGATTGGAGATTAGGAAGAACTTTCTCACTGCGAGCGTCGTTAAGCATTGGAACAGGTTACCTAGACAGGCTGTAGCATCTCCATCCTTGGAAGTTTTTAATGGCAGGTTAAACAGACATTTGACTGGGATGGTTTAATCAGGAATAAGCCTGCTGTGAGTAGGGAGGGTATGCACTTGGTGGCTTCATGAGGTCCTTTCCAGACCTACTTTCTTATGATTTTCTAGATGAAGTGGATCCAATAGGTGAAATAGATGGATTAGAATTTAGCACTGGAATTCAGTTAAAAAAATGCCAAATATGATTTTCATGGCATTGAGCCCCTGGCAATGTTTGTATACTGCAGGAATAGAATAAAACAACATCAACACTATGATTATGTAGGTCCCTTTCTCCTATGGGTTTTCAGATCCCTAAAAAATCTGCACAGGGCCCCTTGGGAGCTCTATGTGCATATCTTTAAAAAAAAAATGGGGAGGTCTAACATTAATCAGAGAACATTGCCTTCACCTTGTTTGTTGAACCTGAGGCTTTGCATTGTGTCAAAGCCTATAATCAATTTTCATGCTTCAGGGCTTCTGCCAACTGCCTTCAAAGGTCAGGACTGTGATCTGCCATTCCAGAATATGGGCCAGAGCCCACCAAGTAGAGCCATAAGTCTCCCTTGATGAGGGGAGCCACTAAGGGCACATCACTGATTGCTTGGGACAAATAAAAGCCACAACAAGCACAGGAGTGACAGTCATAGATTCAAATGAGTGCACCAAGGGGTGACACAGAGCAGACTGTACCCAATGGTGCCCACTTACCCTTGAATGAACCCAAGGAGCCAGGGGACACTGCCCAGCAAAACTCTGCCCAGAGACATGAATGAACCAGGAACAGGAAAACATTCCTGTAGTTCCTGGGGTCCCCCTATCCAGAGCCTCCTTTCTGGTCAGGTAGATCACCTTGCAAGGGTCAGGAACAGTGTTTTCCTCCTGTACACAGGTGGCCCTATATATATTCTGTTGTTATGGGGCTTTTTCATCTTCTGCAGTAGCATTAATTTTCCACACTTGAAAGCAATCTTGGATGGAGAGAGCCACTGTACTAAAGTCGTACAAAGAACCTTTTCCTTAAATGTGTAGCTAATGGGCTGTAGCATGTCTGGGCCAAGAGGGAAAGAGGCTGCATTTATGGTTTACCCATCAAAGAGCATGGTTTGATGCACGTTTCTTCCCTGTCATTGCAGAGGCATTCACAGCACCTCAGTCTCTCCTCTGCTTTGCCTGTGGCATACAACATTTCAGTGTCCTGAATGGTGAAGTGCTTCAGTCAGGGCTCATTATGGGGTGCTTGGGTAAAATACAGGTTGTATACAGACATTGAGGAAGATTGGTGGGAAATTATATCACATTAAAAATGGCCACCCAATCTGACTTAGTTCACCCAGGTGTGGACCCTACACTAGGTAGGTGGATCTATATACAAATTGTACAGAAGTTCAGGACAGTTAAATCGGTCTAAAACTGGCCAGCCTGATCCAAGTTAAATATACCTCCAAAGTAGTGTAACTTAGCTTGGGTCCAGCAAGACCAATCTAACTGAATTTCTGTAAGTTCCCAATGCAACCCCAGGGCTGGGAAAGCCCAGCTGCTGGCCCCAACCTCAGGGCTGTGCTGTTCCTACCCCTACTCATTCCCTGGCCCTGGGCTATATTTATATTTAGACAATGCCTCTCACTAGCCCACCAAAACCCACGTCCTGCAAGCTGCTCCTGGTTGCAGTTTTAACATCAGTTGCCAATGCTGGAAGCTGAGGAAATTTCATACATTTCATAGACATTAGGGCTGGATCATCGAGTCCAGCCCCCTGCCCAAAGGGCAGGAAGTCAGCTGGGGTCATAGGATCCCAGCAAGATAAGCATCCAATTTACTCTTGAAGGTGTTCAATGTAGGTGCTTAAACCACCTCCGCTGGCAGACTGTTCCAGACCTTGGGGGCTCGGACAGTAAAGAAATTCTTCCTTATGTCCAGCCTGAAACGGTCTTGCAGGAGTTTGTGACCATTCGACCTCGTCATCCCATGGGGCGCTCTGGTGAACAGATGTTCCCCCAGATCCTGGTGGTCACCCCTGATAAACTTGTAGGTGGCCATCAGATCACCCCTGAGCCTACGCTTTTCCAGGCTAAAGAGCCCCATGGCTCTCAGCCTGTCATCGTAAGATCTGTTTTCCTGACCTCTAATCATGCGCGTGGCTCTCCTCTGGACTCTCTCAAGCTTCTCCACATCCTTTTTGAATTGTGGAGCCCAAAACTGGACGCAGTACTCCAGCTGCGGCCTCACCAAGGCCGAGTACAAGGGGAGAATGACGTCCCGGGATTTGCTCGAGAAGCATCTATGGATGCACGCCAGCATTTTGGTCGCTTTACTAGCCGCAGCATCGCATTGCAGGCTCATGTTCATCTTGTGGTTAATGATGACCCCCAAGTCTTTTTCTTCTGTAGTGCTAACCAACGTAGCACTGCCGAGCCTATAAGGATGCTGCAGGTTTTTCCTCCCAAGGTGGAGAACCTTGCATTTTTCAGTGTTAAGCACCATGAGGTTCTCGTCTGCCCATTTGCTGAGCTTGTCCAGGTCAGCCTGGATCACCCGCCTATCTCCTGGCGTGGATGCTTTGCCCCAAAGTTTGGTGTCATCGGCGAACTTGGCCAGTCCACTCCTGACTCCAATGTCCACATCGTTAATGAAGATGTTGAACAGTATGGGTCCCAGGACAGAGCCTTGAGGGACCCCACTGGTCACAGGGCACCACGATGAGTGACTGCCATCAATCACAACCCTCTGGGTCTGACCATGAAGCCAATTTCCCAGCCAGTGGATTGTGGTGGAGCCAAAGCCACAACCGGCCAGTTTGGCCAAGAGGTGATCATGGGATACCAGATCAAAAGCTTTTTTGAAGTCAAGATATATGACATCAATCTCTTCTCCCTTGTCCAGGTGATAGGTCACCTGGTCATAGAAGGAAATGAGATTGGTCAAACAAGACCTACCCGCAACAAACCCGTGCTGGCTGTCCCTTAGAATGTTAGCCTGGGCCAATCCCTCAAGGATGGCCTCCTTAATAAACTTTTCTAAGATCTTCCCCAGGATAGAAGTCAGGCTAATGGGCCTGTAGTTAGCCGGATCCACTCTCCTCCCTTTCTTGAAGATCGGCACCACATTGGCCTTCTTCCAGTCTTCGGGCACTACACCAGAGCGCCAGGAGTTTTCAAAGATCCGTGCCAGGGGCTGGGCTATGACGCTTGCCAGCTCCTTGAGTACCCTGGGATGCAGGTTGTCAGGGCCAGCTGACTTGAAGGTATCCAGCTTCTCAAGGTGTTCCTTCATGAAGTCAGCATTGATGGACGGTAGGGGATCCCCCTCACCCAGATTTCCCTGTCCCATAGCAGGCATGGGCATCCCGTGTGACTGATGAAAGACTGACGCAAAGTACCTATTTAATAGGTTGGCTTTTTCCTGGGCGTCAGTTGTCAGTTGCCCCATCTGGTTTAGCAGGGGTCCAACATTGCCCTTGCTTTTCCTCCGGCTCCCCACATATCTGAAAAAGGACTTTTTGTTGTCCTTGATGCCTGAAGCTAGTTGGAGTTCAGTTGCAGCCTTGGCTTTCCTGGTTTGCTCCCTGCAGGACCGGACCAGGGCGGAGTAATCCTCCTTGGAGGTGAATCCCGTCCTCCATCCTTTGTAGGCTTTCCTTTTTAGCCACAGGAGGTCCACTAGGTCCCTGGAGAGCCAGGGGGGCTGCTGAGCCTTCTTGCTGCCTTTCCTCCGTGTTGGAATAGATTTAGCTTGTGCACTGAGGATTGCTTCCTTGAGAAGCAACCACTCTCCTTGAACTCCCAACTCCTTGGGGTCATGGTCCCTGAGGGCCTGACTGACTAGCCTCTTGAGCTTGTCAAAGTCGGCTTTTCTGAAGTCAAGGACTTCTGTGTTGCTGACTGACTTGCCAGCTTTACGGCGGATGGTGAAGGTGATCAGCTCGTGGTCGCTGTCACCCAACTTCCCATCAATCACTAGGTCGCCGATTAGGTCGTCCCCCGTAGCCAGTACCAGGTCGAGCAGCGCTTTGCCTCTCATTGGCCCATAGACTTCTTGAGTCAGGTAGAGATCATCCACGCACGAGAGAAAGCTTTGCGCCCGCTCAGATTTAGCTGAGTGATCTTCCCACGAGATGTCCGGGTAATTGAAGTCACCCATGACAACCAAGGTCCTGGAGCAAGCGGCCTCAGTCAGTTCCTGGGCGAACTCCTGGTCAAGCTCGGGACTTTGAGTGGGAGGTCTGTAGTAGACTCCCACCGTTGTGTCCCCTGTGCCGAATTCCCCACGAATTTTTACCCAGAGGGTCTCTAGCTGTCCATGCCGGTCGCCAACATCAGCTTGCAGGGACATGTAGCTTTCCTTCACATAGAGAGCTACACCCCCGCCCCTTTTGTCAACACGATCCCTCCTGTACAGGGTATAGCCCTCTATACCCGTGGTCCAGTCATGGGTGGAGTCCCACCAGGTCTCTGTTATCCCAATGACATCATATTTCTTTGCACTGAGCAGGAGAACGAGCTCGTCCTGCTTGTTGCCCAGGCTCCTGGCATTAGTGTACAGGCAGGCAAGTGTGCCCTTGGGGGCTCTTGCCTTGCCCACAGATTGTGCCAGGGCTGGGGCAGGGGTGGGCTCCCTTAAGTGCCCCTTTAAGTGCCTTGTTCCGCTGGCTTTGCAAGGGCCGTTCAGCGGGCCAGCAGGGGCAGTAGTCCCCCCATCCCCCAGCGGGCTTAGTTTAAAGCCCGGTGGAGCAGGTCAGCCAGCCTGGCTGAGAAGAGCCTCCTCCCCAGGGGAGAGAGGTGGAGGCCATCTCTTCCCAGCAGCTCGCTGACTCTCTCTCCAAAGAGCGGGCTGTGGTCATGGAAGCCAATAAGTTGGGGTGGGGGAGTGGCAGGAAGGATGGGAGGGTAGGTTGGCTGGGGGCAGAGGTTGTTTGTCTGGGCAGAAGTTCAGGTGGGAGAGAGAGCCCCTCCATCCCCTCATCCCCCCCAAACCTGCTTGCACCCCCAATTCTCCAACCCCCCACCACTAACCCCAACCCTCCCATCCCAACTTTCTTTAAATTGGGTAGCTTTTTAAATGTGATCTAACCTCCACCTAGCCTCCCTGAATGTCTGCGTGCAATCATAGTGGCCTATGAAATACAGAAAGTAATGGAGATGATCTAACAGTCTCTTCTGGCCTCAAGCTCTGTTAATCTATAAAACAGTGTTGCCCCCTGCACTTTCACTGAAAATCATTTCACTGACCACTGCAGGGCCCACAGCCTGAAATCAGAATTTTGCAACCATGTAATGGTATGTAATACTGCAGCAGGGTATGGTAAGTTGTGGAGACTGTATTGAATTATGATCATATGAAACTGAAAAGGGAATAATACTACGTAGATAAAAGAATGCAATCACTCCCCATTGAGTGGAGTCAAGAAGTTTGGGCCTCTACCCTCATTTTAAATGAAAACTTCTTTGGAAACTTCAATGACTAAAATTCATCAGTATCTCAGTTTATGATGCAACACCATCATTTCTGTCAATCTTTAACTCCATAGTGAGGAACCCAGCTTGAATGAAATACCAGAAAGTAGCAGAAACATTAGTGCTAGTATGGCAATCTCCGTTTCCTTGTGAGATATCCCATCCAAAGATGCATCAAACCTAGCCCTTCTGAGATTGTGATTTATAATAAGATCAGAACTTCAGGCCATTGTAACTTTACAACATTACCACTGCTAACAAGTTCAGTTTTATTATTTTTTCCATGCTCAAAATGCCAGTTCTGGACACAATTTAGCAAGAGACAGTTTAGTTTAATGTCAGCATGTGTTAGGAAATTGGTACAATAGGAGTATGGATTTACATATAACATTAACAACAATGTGGATAATAATTCCTCTTTAAAGTAAAATTTAAATGCAATGGTGTGAGTTGAACTATTTGAAGAAACAGAGAGATGGTTACAAACTGACAGAGAGCAGATTTAGGCTAGATATCAGGAAAAACTTCTTCACGGTAAGGGTGGCCAAAGTTTGGAATGGGCTTCCAAGGGAGGTGGTGCTCTCCCCTACCTTGGGGGTCTTTGAGAGAAGGCTGGATAGGCATCTGGCTGCAGTCATCTGACCCCAGCACTCTTCCCTGCCTAGGCAGGGGGTCAGAATTGATGATCTGTTGAGGTCCCTTCCAACCCTAGCATCTATGAATCTATGGAGAGAGACTAGAACCAAGAAATTTTTTTGCAAGAACTTGACCATAAGATAGATGGGAAGGTTTGATGACCAAGTGACAAGCCAAAGACTTAACAAAATCAGAACTGATGCCTGAATGACATTCTGTCACTGCATGTCTCTTCAAATGTATGTCTCTTCAGAGATGGCTACTATCAATAAGGGCATCTGAAATGTATGAATCAATGAAAATGCATGCTGGAAAGAAAAAGAACTCATAGAAAGGAAGAATGTATAATCACCTAGTAATACATTTATCATCTGGAAACGGTGCCAAATGAAAGTCAGGTGCCAAATTATGAGTTCATTGAAATTCCAATTAAATCACTGCTTAAGTGATGTTTGTGTCATTTACTCTCTGACACTTCAGCATGTAAATAACAGCATGAGAAGCACAGGTTACAGTACAGCATAGTACACAAAAGGAACAAAATGCAGCAGAATATTTTTGGATGCATCTCAGACAGAGCAAGTAGTAAGTCAGACAGACAATGCTACATATTAAATAAAATAAATGAAGGCATGTTTTATGGCAGGGAAAGAATAAAATCCATCAGAGAGCATGTTTTCCCCCAATGAGACTGTCCAAAATAATTAAAGGGATTGGCTATATAGTAATCCTAGTACTATCACCTAGAAACTATGAGGAGGTTGAAATCTGAGATGGTTAAAAAAACCAAGTTTTGGGGAAAACTGAAAGAAACAGTGGGTCTGATGCCAAGACAAAGACAAGACAAGGCAAGTATGCAGCCTCAAGATGCTAGATGGCCTAGCAGGTATCAAAAGATAGTGATCTTTTGTTCCCAACATTTATGAACCACAGAAGCCAAGGAAATAATTCAAGGGGACTCTTCTCTTTAATGTTGTATATGCTATATTGCTGCACTAAAGAGGGGAAGACATGCCTAACTCCAACAGGAAGGTAGCTCACTTTTGGACCTGAACAATTACAGCATGCATATTTTAAACTGTTAACTCTTCTATGAAACCATGCTGGAAAAGCTAAAGAAAATGATAGCAATGAGGTAAGGATGAGCTCCAGAGCCCATAAATTTGGCACCGACTTCAGCATGGACAACATTCCTGGCCCAGATTTTGTGATTTAATAGTATCTCTTCACTTTTACCTATCCTCCAACTATATCTTTTTCACTCATTTATATCACCATAACCCCTGGATCACTTAGTGAGGATCAGGAGCACTTTGTGCTAAAGAACTGCACAGAAAACCACAGCCCTGTATACAAGAGCTTACAACCTCCTTAGAAACAAACATCAAGGTTAAATGTTAAAAAATAGGAGAATAATGTTAGGATCCTAAATCTGTATTTTGGCCCTTGTGCCTAGCACAAGAAGGTCCTAACCTTGAACAGCCCAGTCCTCACAACTCCAGTTGACAGGTATACAGCAAAAAAAAACCCCTAAGCATTCAAAAAACAATATTAGAAAAAATACCCTGAATTACATTTGCATCTGTTAATTCTTTTAGGAAAGAAATAATAGAATTCTGATAATTTTCACAGAATTGCAGAAGAGAATAGGAGCTTCTGTGCTACAGCCACTAGATTTTATCTTATGGCACATAACTTGTTCAATTAAATGAATCCAGAAAATACAAGAGGACAGTACAATTCTGGATAGTTTAAAGTTATGCCTTTCCAGAAAATCTGTACCCTTAAATGCTTTACCATATTAAAGTAGTGCCCTACAATAAAGGAAAATATTGCTAAGTTTTCTTTATTTAAATATTTCCAAGGTGGCACGTGGGAATTTATCCACAATTTTTCTTTTTTTTTTTTAAGGGAGATTAAACAAATCAACTAGTATTTTTTTCAAATTAATTTAAAGCTGTAATGGGTAATTGTAAAATCTCAGGGTTTCTAAGCAACAAATAGTCAACTGCTGTAAATGTGTAACTTGTCCTCAAGACACTTGTCATCTTTTTTTTTTCTGAGAACATTTCATCATTGTGTGGCAAGTCTGCCAATTTTCATAAAATCATGCTTGCTCTCCGATGGTAAAATGAGGGCATCCAACCTGTTTTCAATAATAGTTCTGAGATGAAAGTGTGGCTGATGTCACAGTATAAAGCAAAAGGATTTCCTCAGACCTGTCTCAGTCTAAACATGCTATGGCACTCTTTATTACAAGGGGGCTAAAATGTCTTTTTACCAAATATATGCCTCATTAGACCTTGATAGTAATGTGCTACCATATTGTTCTGACAAGAGAACTTTGGCCTGAAAGAGAGGAAAATCCCTAGGTTGTATGAAAGAATGCCCCATCTTGCCTTTCCTCACCAATATTTATTTCTGTGGATCCTGTTTGGCCTATGCAAGGACCATGTCAGAAGAAGGTGCAAGAGACACTAAACCCGTACAACAGAATAATTTTTTTCCATGTTTATATTTTTTCCCCTCAGTATCAAAAGTGGCTTTAGGCCCTTTGAGGATTAAGAGCATGTCAGGTCTCAACTTTCTATGGTTTTAGCTGTAATGATGCCTTTTAAAAATAGCACATATTCTTCCCCCGCCCCCCCGCTGTCTTGTAATTAAAATGGAGATTATACTGAGACTTTCCATACAAATTCACCTGCAGCTAGACATTGATCATGAGAAATTTCAACTCAAAAGAATGATTTCAGGAAGTTTTAACTATATCACGATGGGGTAATAAGAGGTGGTCTCACACTACTCATTGCAAAATAAACCCCACCCCCCAGTGATACAGTCTAAATTTGCCCCCTTCCTGAGCTTTTGTTTTATTGTTAAATAACAAAACATTAAACATCTGCCTAACCTTGTTTTTCCCCAAAATGTATGGCCTGGACACATGAACTCGTTACTGAGCAATAAGAAGGGGTATAGAGTATCAGCTGCTTCATGCCAAGTGCTGCATGCCTTACCCCACATCAGGTGTGTGCTATTAATGCAAAGCAATAAACTCCAGGGCAGTTTGTACGGGAGTTTATTGCTCCCAGATGTTGCATTTACACATGTGCCCAGGACAACAGCATGTTGATTTGGGTGGGAGCAACCTCAACTGGCAGAGGGTCCAGGGAATCAGTCTACCAGCCCAGGGCTGCTCCAACCTGGCTCCACGTGCTGCAGAGAGGCTGATTGGGGCATGAGGGTGCTTCAGTGCAGGGCTAGGTAGCAGGCAGCCTGAAACACCCTCGTGACCCAGCCAACTCCATCAGTGTCTACATGTGCGTTGTTGCACAGTAAAAAACTGCTGTGGGATAGTACTTGTATTTACAAGTACTAACCTACGGTGGAGTTAATTAGTTTACTGTAGCCTAACAGGGCCGCACGTGTAGACTCTGAGACTTTACTGCGGAGTTAATTAGGCAAATGTTTCCTGTAGATGCTCCCACTATGTCCATTTGTAGCATTAAATGAAGTAGATTGTGGCTTATGAAGGATCATGCCTCTCTGAACCACTTAATCTCATGCCACCCTGCCTTACCTTCTATGTCTTGGTAGTTATGAAGCATGGATGAAGGGCAGTAAGTTCCTCTCAGTAATTTGTTCATGTGCTCAAGCCTTTGGCCATTTCCCTGCAAAATTTCCCCGTCTTAAGACTCTCTTCAGACTTGGCTACACAAGAAAGTAATACCAGTTTAATTTAGGGTGTGAATTTAAACCAAGTTGATAAAACCAGCGCAAACTGCTTTGTAATGATTTTTATTTCAGGTTTTTAAAAGGCTGTATTTAGCGTAGCTGAAATCAAATCTGGGACTCTTCAGCCTGAAGAAAAGAAGGCCAAGAGGGGACCTGGTAGCAGCTTATCACTACATTAGGGGAGTACATCAAGGGCTCAGTGAGCAGCCGTTCATTGGGGCACCCAAAGGGAAAACCAGGAGTCATGGCCACAAACTCCTGGAAGATTGATTCAGGCTCAACACCAGGAAAGACTCCTTCACAGTCAGGGTGTCCAGAGTGTGGAATAAGCTCCCTCCAGAGGGGGTGCAATCATTTACCCTAGAAATCTTCAAGAGAAGACCTAGACAGTCACCTCTCTGGGGTTACCTGATCCCAGTCGTCTTTCCTGCCTGGTGCAGGGGCTGGACCCAATGATCTTCTGAGGTCTCTTACAGCCTTACAATCTATAAATGTGCAAAACAATTTTAAGCTAAACTGTAAGATATCTGGGTTGTTTGAAACTACTTTGAAACCTAAGTAGGGGTGTCTAGACCAGGACTTGCACCAGGTTAACTACAGCTGTGTCTCACCAGTAAACTTACTGCTCTGCATAGCAGTACCTTTTGGCAGTCAATGCTGCTACAAGCAGGCTGCATTTGACACCAGAAACAGCCCAGATATTTCCTCACAATGCTTAGGAAGGCTAATTAGCACAGCTGAGTGGCAGTACCAATCAGCCCACCCCAAGCTAATTAGCCCACTTGTGCGGCCACGTCTGGCTTAGGAGGCAGCTGACACAGAGCAAAACAGCAGAGGGCACCACTGCTGGGGATGATATATTTACCATCCAGACACCTCAGTACAAAAAACTATTTAAATTAAATGGGTACAATTTTCTCATGTAAATAAAGCCTCATTCTCCTAAGTTGGAACTAATTAGTCACTTGGAGTGACTCAGTGTTTCATATCAAGATGACACTACAGAAGAGGCATGTGAAGAACTTGTTGCCATGTTACATTAGGTTAGAGCAAGAGCTAAACTAGTTGTGACCAACAGCTACTGTCATATTTTAAATTTTCTAAATCAACTAAATTCTTGCCAGATTTTATCTTACCAGCATGTTAAGAGGATTTAATTTTTTAATGTTAGCATGATGCTCTGAAGGGGAAAATATGGTGATATGCTAAGTAATATTATTGCTATTCTAACTCATTCCTACTACCAGGGATGTACCCAGCAGTGTTCTGTATCCTGTTAATTCCCAGTTGCCATTCACTGTATTGTTGTCATTCACTCTGTGCTAATTTTGCCTGTACAAACTCTCTCTGGAATATTTTATAAATACCTTTTCTCAAACAAAGAGCAAATCCACTAAAGATGTTCTATTGGCACAATGAGTACCATCCTCTGTAAATCATAAATGACATCCCATGAAGATCTTAAATTCAACATAAATTACTTAAATTAGGAGAATGACAAGATTGCACCTACAAATATGTATTTTTATATAGATCTGAGCATATGTGTGTGTGTGTTAATGTGGTAGGGAGCTGTGTGCTGATTCACACAGCACATTAAGTGTTATCAAATGGAGCTGTACTGTGGGTTGTAGCACATCTCTTTTATTTGCCATAGTTTTAATTCAACAAAATGCAGTACTAAGTATAGTTTATACTTAAAAACGGATGACTGAACCTACACCCTTTAAAATGCTATTGTGCAGTATCTCATCAAAAAACAGCAAGAAGGGCTTAGTGGTTAGATCAATGGTCTGGGAAGCTTGAAGAGCTGGGATAAGACACCCAGACTCACGGTGTATATTTGGGGAAATGAATTAATTTCTATAAGCAGCTTCTGCCTGCTGCTACTTATCCAGTTAACCCAATGCCTTTTTAATGCAAAATACATACGGCAGGAGCCAGAACCCAAGACTGCTCTCTCAAGGGACTGGCCTAACCATTATTGTCCAGGCTCACAGTCTGGTCTCAGGCCTTTTCCCCCCAACTGCTACATGAACAATAGAAGAGTTTCTCAGCCCTTTGCCTGGTGGCTAGGGCATGCATTTGCTCAGAGGAAGAGCCAGGATTTGGCAATGTGGGGTGCAGGAACAGCCACCCATGCTTCAGGAGTGGCTGTGCCCTCACTCTCAGGCTCCACCCCTAATCCCAACCCCTCCGTGGCAGAAAACTGCATGACAGGAGCCTCTAGGGACTTTTTAAAGTGCCCAAAGCTGGTAAGCATCTCCCACTTTCCCTCTGTGTTCAGAGGCACATACCTACCCCTCCCCTTCTGTCCCCTCCTCCTCCAGTCACTGCTGCTTTCCCTGCTGTCCCAGGGGTGTGAAAGCTTCACCTTGCTCCTGCCTGCTCCAGCTGGCCTGTGCAGGGGTAATAAGGAGCAGCTGGGGTCTCCCATACTCCCCACCCCAGGAGCAGATGCCGGTAGCTGCTGCAGCAGCTGCTGTCAGTGTAATTGCCCATGGTGAGCCCAGCCCCACACTGCCCAGCTGGAGCAGGCAGGAGCAGCTCTGAAGATTCACCCAGGACAGCAGGGAAATCCACCATGGCAGCTGAGGGACTGAGGAAAGAGAGGGGAGGGGAAGCACCTCTGAGCATGTAAGGGAAGTGAGGGTGCCCTTCTACTTTGGGGACTTTATTTTAAAGTCCCCAGAGGCTCCAGCAGCTCAGTCCAGTCTGAAAAGAGGGGAGGAGAGTGGGCAGCCATGCTACTGCACTCCACTCCCTATGGATATACCCTGCACCTAGTAATCAGCATGTTTCCCATTTCACTGACATGTGCTTTAAACACTGGGCTACTGGGTAAGACTACACTCCGTGTTTTCCTCTTTTTACAGTGAAATGAGTGCTGCTGTCCATCACTTTTGGCACAGTTAAGCCGCTGGAGATAACATTTCTAAAGGAACTGTAGCCAAAAAAGGGCATCTCATCTCTCAGTGTGGCAGATCAAGCTGAGTCCCAACTTGATGGAAGCATTAAGTTTGCACAGAAATCTGCCCACAATGAGAGTGAAAGGAGGAGGTGTATGTCAGGACCACAAGGAGTCAAACACGAGGTGGCTGGGCTGGCACACAGGCTGGGTCTTCAGTGCCACCACACAGCCAGTCAGACAC
The DNA here is from genome assembly GCF_052110815.1 of Crocodylus siamensis. Classification (NCBI taxonomy): domain Eukaryota; kingdom Metazoa; phylum Chordata; order Crocodylia; family Crocodylidae; genus Crocodylus; species Crocodylus siamensis. The sequence continues at coordinate 126,912,837 of NC_143397.1, read as the reverse complement.
TAGCCCCAGCCAAGCCTAGTCCCTCCCATAAGTTTATTTGGGATATATCAGTTGATCAGGGGGAACAAGACTTGCCCTGTGAGCCCCTGATAGGAGGGCTATAAAACCCCTGCTATTTCCTGTAGGACTTGTCCAAAACATCCTGTGGGACTTGTCCCGACAACATCACTTGTGCATGTGCTCCTTAGACTTCCGGTTTGCTCCAGCTGTGCTCCTTTCTTGTTCCTGCCTGATCTCAGCCTCACCACAGTCCCTGCTCCCTACTGTTTGGGCCTTTTGGCTTCTATCTATCTTTACCTCTGACCATGATACTGCCTCAGCCCTTGGCCTGAAGACCCAGACTGTGACACCTGGGGTGACTCAGGCCTACTTACAGTAATTCACTGAGTGATTGCCTATGACCTGGTGAATCCTGACAGTATGTGTCCCCCTGGGTAGAACAGGATCAGCTACTATGAAATACGGTCACCCTCTAGACCAGCAAATGTTGTCTGCCATTCCTTCCCAGAATGGAAGAGCCATGGGACTGCACAGAATCAGAATTGGGGTGTTCAACCCACATCGCATGGGCCTGTAGAGCCTTGGCATCCAGGCTGCACGGCCCTCCACGGGTTGGGGAATTTGGCAGCTGACTGTGGTAGCAGTTAATATGGCCACCCTCCCTCCCCCCCGCCACCGAATTCCCAAACCCTGAGCCAGCCATGGGTGGGAGTTGGGCCACACACCCCCTCCCCTCCTGTGCAATTGGGCCATGCCCCTCTCCCCACTATGGGGCTGGGCCATGTCCCTTTCCCCCCAATGCATCAAGCCCTTCTCCCCTTTCCACCCTAACCTGCAGAGCTGGGTTGGGGCTGGGCAATGCCATCTTCTCACAGGGACAGGCCATGCCCCCTCCTGCCACAGAACCAGATTAGGGCCAGGCCACCCCTTCTCCCCAGGGCCAGGTTGGAGCTGTGTCAATTCCACCTTTCTCAATCCCCATTGGGTTAGGTTGGGGCAGGGTTGGCCCTCATTCCCTTCTGCACATCTGGATGGAGCCTTGCTGTGCCCATCCCAGGTGCTGGATTGGGACCAGCAGCCAGATCCAGCCCGCAGACGCACCAGGCACTGCCCATCTGGCCCACCAGATAAGAAAGTTGAGCACTACTGCACTACACCATCCACTGAGAGAACAGAAGACCATGGTGCTTTATGGATAGAATGAAAACAGTTCTCAAGAAGGAGTTGCATGAATGCGGAGAGGGCCAGCTAAATCTAAGTTACCTTAGGGAAGAAGTTTGATTTGAACCCAGGTGTCCACTTATTTATTGGTAAAACTGAATGGCTAATACATATATATACATTTTTGGAAAGCACTTTTAGATGTGCAGGTTTTACTAGCAATATAACTGCATGGTGTTATTGTCAGTCCACGTTTATTTGTACCTAATGTCAACATCCATCAGTAGAAAGGTTATGACATGTTAAGAAGATAAAAAAATAGGGCTGGAATATATTTCCTGGCTCACTGAGTCCATCCCCTGCTATCACACACAGTCACCTCATATAATCCCTTGCCTAAACTGGTCAAGTCCCATCCCCAAAAGAATTTCAGACAGATTTTTTGCCCTGCTGCTGCTAGTGGGAGGCTGTTCCAGAACCTCATTCCTCTCATGGGTAAAAATTTCATCATGGCTTATCCACACCTGTTTGGTTTTTATGCCAACATTGTCTTCTCGTATAGACAGTTATCTCCCTTCCCTAAGGTACATACAGACAATAAGCATGACTAGGGTGATCACACTTCCTGGTTTGGCTGGGACAGTCCTGGATTTTCAAGGCCAGTCCTGGCCAGCCTGTGAATATTAAAACAAGCATCCCAGACATGGGGCAGAGAGGCAGAGTGGCATGAGCTGTGAAACAGGAAGCCCTAGCAGACAGCAAAATTGCTCTAAAATAGGTTAGCTTGATTATTGGAATGACCATTAAAAAGAAAAAATGAGTGGTAGCACCTTAGCTGCTTGAATAGCAATACCAGAGCTGCGTCACACTGCCCCCAACTCTGCCTCTGCCTGCAGAGGGGGAGGGCGGGGAAGGGAAATATCCTGGATTTCACAGTATCTTGGATTTCACATTGTCCCATGTGGTCATGCTAAGCATAACTGCTATTGGTTTTCATTTTTCTAGGTGTAACCCAGGTGGCAGCCCAGTGGTTGCCACCTCTGCCCAAATATCAGGGATAGTGAGGTGAAAGTGGGGCAGGGCTTCCAGCCAGCACCAATTTACTTTCCAGCTGGCCCCTGCTCCCCACAGAGCAGCCCGAGGTCCCAAGAAGGTCTAACACTTAACTGATTTAACTATTTACACTTTATTTACAAAACAAGAATAATAAGAAAGGGTATTTACAAGTGAACTTAAATGCCAAAACAGACCAGAATGTATTAGTCAACCCTTCACTCAAGAACCACAGGTAGGGTAACTGGCAGCTTTCAACCACTGCAGAGATGCTACAGCAAGGAAGCAAGGTGCTCGCTTCCAGCAGCTCCAACAGACTTCTCAATAAGCGACAGACTGCAACAGATTAAGCTCTTCTGGTCTGCAGCCATCAAATTGTATCAAACCCCAACCCCCCAACCAGGCTGAAGGATGACCCTCCATGGCAACCAAAAAAGCAAGCAACAGAGTAGGCTCCTGCAGCAACTGGCATGACCCAAGCACAAAGCTCAGAGACTCCATCCAATGACAATCAGCTGCAGAATAAGGGACAGGACTGAGTCCCCTCTGGGACAGTCAGTGGCAGAGGGTCAGCAGCGCAGGCAGCTCCCAGGGGTCACTGCTCTAAACCCCTGCTCCAGGTGACTGGCCGGGCATCCCACATGCCTTGTGGCTCGCCAGTCCTGCTCCAAGCACCGGGCTGCATCCCAAGCTCCCAGGGACCCTCATTCCGGCGCTGCATTGCTCCTCAGGATCCCAGTGCCCTGCCTGCTGCTGTCCCGCTTCCCCAGGGAAGGTAAGGGGTTACCTCAACTCACTGGCCCAGCTCCCTGCTCTGGATAAGGATGCCACCTATGCTCCTGGCCGCTGCTTCCTCTCCGCAGTGGAGTGGGGGGCTGACTGCCACCCCTAGCCTCCGGGACACCCGGCACATCCAGCACACTGCGATGGGGCCTTGCCCCAAGCCCTGGCCACGGCTCCCTTTCTGCTGCAGGGCTGGAGACACAGCCAGTTGCCACTGCCTTCTTCTCCCAGGGCCTTCGGGGCTCTTCAGAGGGGCCTCTATGCTCCCTGTGCTGGGTCAACTCACCCCAGCTCTTCTTGGGTCTCCTGCGTCGTTCCCCGGAGTCACTGTCAGCAGCCCCCATGCCAATTCAGCTGCTGCTTTTATTCCCTCTGGCAGTCCCTCCCTGGCTTGCAAACCGGCCAACCAGGGCTTACGGTGGCTGGCCCACACCCCTGGCCATCCTCTACTCCATACAAATGATGGGACTGAAAACCCCTTCTTTGGAATGGCTTCTCCTTTTCCACAGGGCAGGGCTCCCCTGCTCCACCCTTGGGGTCGCTCAGAGTTCACCGTCCTGTTTCTAGCCCAGGGTAACTATCTCAAGCCAATCTGGTGAGCCCACATTGGCAGTCTGTCAGATAGGCGAAATGGCCTAACCTCCTCCTACACCCCCTCATAAGAGAGGCTCTCCATTCCTATGATCATCTTTGTAGCCCTTCTCTGCACCTGTTCCCATCTGCATACATCATTTTTGAGTGTGGACAGAACTATGCGCACTGTTCCACATGAGGACTCATCTATGCCTTCTACAGTGGCACTGATAATACTTCCTTCTTTCTGCTGGGAATGCTGACCTACTACACCCTGAGAGTACTGGCATTTTCATTGACACATCGCATGGGTCACTCACAGTCCTCCACAGATTAACTAATATTGTGAATATGCTAATAATACTAAAATTTTATTAAGAATATATATTCTATAAAAATGAAAAGCAACCACCCAGTAATAGCATGGCAGTGAAATATAAATAGCTTGTTAGCAGTCAGTAGACAAGCAGGCAAGACTTCCCTAAAAACTGCATGACTAATTAAGTCTAGAAGTGCAGTTCCATTCCTCAGGTTGCATGCTGTGCATGCTGTGTCCTGTACCAGGGAGTCAGTGTCTAATAGAGCTGAGTAAATCATTTCTAATGAATAATGTATAGTAGACAATTAAATTAATCATTTTTCTGTTTATTAGGTAGCCAAAGGCATGCTGTAAAACACCGTAATTATTTAAAATGCACAGAATCATAGAATCATAAAAAAGTAGGGCTGAAAGGGACCTCCAGAGGTCATCTAGTCCAACCCCCTGCCTGAGGCAAGACCATCCTGATACAAGCCCTCCTAGATAAATCCACTATCTAACCAATTAGCAAAACTGCACAGTCAACCCTGACAAAACCACAAGACATAGCACCCTAACCTGCCACAGGGAAAGCAGAAGGACCATGGGAGCCAATGTCCGGCTGCTACACAGGTTGTTAAAATATGCTTGAGAGATCCACATTAGAAGGGCATGCCCCCTACTACAGAGGAAGGCAAAACCTCCACAGGCCGTACCAATCTGGTCATAGGGTAAAATTCCTCCATGACCCCAAATATGGCAAATAGTCTGACCCTGAGTGGAGGGGCAAGACCCGCTAGCCAAGACTCTCTAGGTTTGAGTTCCAGCAGAAGCACTGGCACATCCCAGTCAAAATCCCCAGCCTTGGATGCAGCCACCATTAAACGCTTCTGAGGAAAGCTTAAGAAAGTCCCTGAAACAAGTTGCAGCAGCAAGGAATTCCCTCCCAGCCTCACATGGCAGCAAGCAAAACCCAGAAGCATGGGAAATATCCATAGTAGAACATAGGCAAAGCTGCTCCTAGATCCTCCATGACCAATGCCTGTCTAATGTCTTCTTGAACAGGGGTGATGTGTAGGGGGTGCATATGGGTACATCTGCACCCCCTGCAAAAAGGTGCCGCTGACACTGTCGGCAGTGCCTGTGGGCGGTCGCCAACCACTGGTCGCTGCTCAACAGTGCCAGCAGCATTTGTGGGAGCTCCCCACTCACTGCCGCTATGATCCCACTGCCACCAGCGCAGCCGTGCCCCCCCAGCCGCCAGGGGCACACGCCATTCATGTTCTTGAACACCTGCAAGGACAAAGAAAAAGTCCACAATTTCCCTAGGCAATCTATTCTGCTATCTCACTGTTCTAACAGTGAAAAATTTTTTCCTGGTATCCAATCTAAACCCACTGTGCTGCAACTTCACGTCATTAGTCTATGTCCTACTTTTGTACCCAGAGAGAAAAAGGGCTTTTCCTTTTGTTTATGGCAGCCCTTTGGGTATTTGAAGACTGCTATTATGTCCTTCTTAAGTACATTTTCCACAAGCTGAATATACACTGATCCTTCAACCTCCCTTGTATAACCTGTGGGCAACAAAAATTATACAGGTCTTGGGAAGGCCTATTGGACCCTCTCTAATTTCTCCACATGTTTTTCAAACAGTGGAGCCCCAAACAACACACAATATTCTAGGTTAGGTCTAACCAGTGCCAAGTAGAGAGGGACTCTCACTTCCTCTGTATTACATCTAATGCTATTACTGGTGCGTCCCAAAACCACATTCACTTTTTGTGCTGCTGCATTACACTGCATGTTGAGTCTGTGATCTACCAAGACTCCCAGTCCCTTCTCTGTTGTGCTGCCATCCAGCCAGCTGTTGCCCATTTGGTATTTGTATTTAAGATTATTCTTCCTGGGTTATAACACCTTGAATTTGATAGCATTGAACTTCATCCTGTTAGAATAATAGAAAATTAGGGTTGGAAGGGACCTTAGGGGATCATCTAGTTCAACCCCCTGCTCAAAGAAGGACCAATCCCAACTAGATCATCCCAGCCAAGGCTTTCTCTAGCTGTGTCCCAAAAATGGATGGAGATTCCATAACCTCTCTGTATACCTTTTCCAGTGTTTTGCTACCTCCTAGTGAGAATGTTCTTCCTAATATCTAACCTAAACTTCCATTGCTGCAACTTGAGATCATTGCTCCTTGTCTTGTCATCTATCACCACTGAGAACAGTCTAGCTCCATCCTCTTTGGATCCATCCTTCAGGTAGTTGAAGGCTGCTATTAAATCCCTTCTCAGTCTTCTCTGCTCTAGACTAAATAAGCCCGTTCCCTCAGCTTCTCTGCATAAGTCGTGTGCCCCAGTCCCCTAACCATTTTGTTGCCCTCCGCTGGACTTTCTCCAATTTGTCCACATCATTTATGTAGTGGGGGGCCCAGAACTGGATACAGTACTCCAGATGTGGCCTCACCAATGCTGAATAGAGGGGAATAATTACTTCCCTTGATTTGCTGGCAACACTCCTACCAATGCTGGCAACACTCCTACTAATGGCCCAATATGCCATTAACTTTCATGGCAACAAGAGCGCACTGTTGGCTTATATTAAGCTTAGGCCCCCTGGGTTCTTTTCTGTACAGGTATTGACCAGTTTTTTTATCCACCTTATAGTCCATTCATCTAGCCCATATTTCCTTAGCTTAGCTGTAAGAATGTTGTAGGAGACTGTATAAAAAGCCTTGCTAAAATCAAGGTATACCACATCCACTGGTCTCCCTGCATCCACAGAGCCCGTCATCTCATCATAGGAGGCAATCAGGTTGGTCAGGCATGACTTACCTCTGGTGAATCCATGCTGACTCTTCCTAATCACCTTCTCCTTCAAGGGCTTAGAAACTGAATACTTGAGGATCTGCTCCATGATTTTTCCAGGGATTGAGGTGGAACTGACTGGTTTGTAGTTCCTTGGATATTCCTTTTTCCCTTTCTTAAATATGGGCTCTGTATTTACCCTTTTCCAATCATCCGGGACCTCTCCTGATTGCCAAGAGTTTTCAAAGATGATGGCCAGTGTCTGCAATCATGTCAGCCAACTGCCTCAGCACTCTTGGGTGCACCCCATCCAGTCCCATGGACTTGTATATGTCCAGCTTCCTAAATTGTCCCTAACCTGTTGTTTTACCACAGTTGGCTGCTCACCTTCTCCCCAAATTGTGCTGCCAGGTGCAGTAGTCTGGGAGCTGACTTTGCCTGTGAAGACTGAGATGAAAAAGGCATGGAGTTCTTCAACCTTTTCTACATCCTCTGCCACAAGGCTGCCTCCTCCATTCAGTAAGGGACCCACACTTTCCCTGATCCTCCTCTTGCTACTGGCATACTTGTAGAAACCCTTGATGTCCCTTGCTAGCTTCAACTACAATTTGTGTTTTTGCCCTCCTGACTTCATCCCGGCATGCATGAGCAATACTCTTATACTCCTCCCTAGTTTGTCCAAGTTTACACTTCTTATAAGCTTCCTTTTTGTGATCTAGCTTACTGAAGAGTTCCCTGCTAAGCCAAACTGGTTTTCTGCCATACTTGCTAGTCTTCCTTGCTATTTGCAGCCCAGCTTTCTAATCTATCAAGAACCTTCTGAATTGTGCTTCCAATGTGTTTGCAATCCTTACCAGTTGTATATAAACTTCAAACTTGCTCAAGAAGTTCTTAATTCCAGCTTCCAAATCATTAATAAACATGTTGAACAACACTGGGCCCAGGACGGATCCCTGTGGGACTGCACTCAAAAAACATCTTGCCATTCTAGCATGGATCCACTTATAATTACCCTTTGCTTGAAGCTATTGAGCCAGTTGTCTATCCACCTCATAATAGTTTTGTCTAGTCCACATTTCTCCACTTTGTTTATGAGAAAGTCATGTGAGACCTAGACAAAAGCCTTGCTGAAGTCCAGATATACTATATCACAGCATTTCCCTCATCCACCCAAGTAGTTACTTTGTCAAAGGAGGAGATCAGGCTTGTCTGAAACCATTCGTATGGTGTCACCCAGGTATAGTATCCAGGCTGGGTTCTTGTGATCAGTCTTTCTTCCCCCATATGCTTCCAAATGGATTTCCTCCAGATATGCTCCAGTAGCTTCCCAGGTATTGAGATGAGGATAACCAGTCCATAGTTCCCCAAGTCCTCCTTTTGCATTTTTTAAAGAGGAGCACTGTGTTGGCCCTTTTAGTCATCTGGTTCCTCACCTGTCTCCCATGATTTCATCAGTATTATTGCCAAGGGTCCAAGATCACCTCTGCCAGTTTCTTTGGTACCCTGTGATGAAAGTCATCAGGCTCTGCTCTGTCAAAAACCTCCCTGATTGTCTCTTTTGTTACCTCAACCCTCAGTTTGTCCCCTTTCTTATCCAAATTATCTATATTAGGTGCCTGACTACAGTTTTGTTTTGTTTTGTTTTGTTTTGTTTGGGGGGGGAGGTTGTCAGGACTGAGACATAGTAACTGTTAAGTAGCTCTGCCTTTTTTGCATCTTCTGTCAAGAGTTCCCCCTGCTATTTAACAGTGGACCCACAACCTCTTAGGTCTTTCTTTTCTGCCCAACATATTTATAGAACTTATTCTTATTGTCTTCAACTTCCCTCACCAGGTATGGCTCTTTCTTTATCTTTGCCGTCCTAATGTTATTCCTGCAGACCTGCCCATCTTTTCATTTCCTGTATCCTTTGCATTTGAGGCATCGTAGAAGCTCCTTGTGCAACCATGTTGGTCTTCTTCCATTCTTCTTGTGCTTCCATTATGTTAGAATAGTTTCTTGTTGGGTTTCCAATACTGTGCCCAGCCCTCCTGGGCATCTTTATCCATCAGTCTGCCTTCCCATGGCACCATCCTATTAACTTCTTTTGTTGATTGAAATGTGCCTTTTTGAACTCTAGCATCCTGGTTCTCCTGGACTCATGCTTTTCCCATCTCAGGAACTGAAATTCTATCATAACATGATCACTTTCACCCAAGTTTCCCATCAACTTCCCATCTTCCACCAACTCTTTCCTATTGCTCAAGATGAGATCCAAGATAGATGATCTCCTAGTTGTATCTTCAACCTTCTGGAACAGAAACTATCCTCCACACAAGTTAGGAACTGGCTTTGAAGAGTGCTTCATCTACCTCTTCTTCCTAAATTGGTGACCTATAATGAATCCCCATGATTATATTGGTGCTGCATCTTTTACCTTTTATCTTACTCAAATACATTCTGATCTGCTATCTTTTTCCTCCTGAACCACCTCTGAACCAGATCAGTAATTTGAAAATATTTGACACATAATTTGTATTCAAAATTCTAGTTTGTGCATCATTTTTAATGGTGCCAGGATTCCATATAAATTGTGTGCTTGTTATTTTTTATTAAATGCAGAGAGTGTTTCTATTCTAATGCCCTGAATTAGTTTTTAGAAGGTTTTACAATCATTTTCAAATGAAGTGAAAATTGGAAGTGGACCTGAAATGGTCCTTTCCAAACCCTGTTTAATGGTAACTCTATACTCTCTACCACTAGTAAAGCAACTCAAAAATCTATAACTGAGGGTTGTTGAAGAATATAGTGTTACATAAATGTTTGAACATCAGTATAGTGCACTCCATTTAGAAGTTAGCCTCAGGAATGAAGAAATGGCTATGCATTTATCCAGAGCAGGGCTGTCCAACTTATTTGGCTCCATTCCTGGATCTGGACCAGGGGGCTTCTTGCAGGCCAGATGATCCAGCTGCAGCAGCAGGGTGGTAGCTTGTCAGCACATCTGCCAGAGACATTGTGGTGGCATAGCTCCAAAACCCAGAGGGTGAATGCCACTTCTACACATCCCCCCCACCCTTCCCTAAATTTGGCAGCAGATAAGAGCCAGGGAAGAGTAGTGGCATCATTCACCTCCTGGGTTCCAGAGCCACAGCAGTGCAGTGGCTCCAGCAGCCATGTTAACATACCTACGGGTCAAAAATTAACCACTTATGGACCACATATGGTCCATGAGCCACCAGTTGGACAGCCCTGACCCAGAGCATGCATGTATCTGAATTTAACAAAAACAAAATCCATTAACTATATAGCACCAGTGATTTGGGTACGTCTGCCCACCTGTTTTTCTTGGCTGGGCTGGGGCCAAACTGTGATTTCAGAAATAAGTAAATCCTGTGCCTCTCTTTAAAAAAACAACAAAAAACAAGCAGCAGAAGGCAGAAATATGTTATTTGGGTGATGTCCAACTCCATAGCACCCTTAAATCTATGAGTGTGTTTTCTGAGCTTTTGTCTGTTTTGTCTTTCAAGCCAGATCAGGTCTACAGTGATTTGTGCATTGCTTCCATTTCCTTGACAAGCTGTCACTCACATGTCAGCTGAAGGTAACAAAGTACTGACTCCATGATAATTACGTGTCAAGAATGAAAATGGATTCCAAAACTTCATTTTGTATCCTTTCCTAAGACACAGGGGACTCCCATGCTGCCTTCAGCAAACCTAGCATCCCTTTCTTTTCTATTGTGGCCACCTGTCTATCTGGCCATATATGAGTCTAGTTTATAACCTCTGTAACAGAGAGACTTTTAGGTGAATGTATTTCTAAAACACTTAACCCAACAGAATCTAGGTCTTTTATTGGCATGGTAGGCTTTACTGTGATAGAGATTAATATGAATAAGAAAAAACATGGCAACCTTCCATTTATAACAAAGGAGAACTGTATTTGATGCTACAATAACATTGGAGATACCGTGTAATAAATTATGACTACTGCATGGCAAGCTGGTTATTGGAATGTTTTCTATATAAATATTTTGGGTTAGGTAAATAGGGGGCTGTAAGGAAAAAAACTTTTTGTTCGGAGAAACCAGATGCCTGTAAGGCATTTAACTTGGCAACATGTATGTTGATTATGAAATAAGAAAGATTTTTTTTAAATCCACAGAGAAGCATTAACAGTAAAAACTAATGCGAGTGATGGAAGAAGACTACGTGATCATAGTGATCCTTTCTGGCCTTATACTCTGTTAATCCAAACTAAGAATTTTAGACACAAGTATCCACTCAGCACTGAACGAGTTAGGTTTAGATTGGCCATGGCTTCTATCAAGGGTGGCTAGTCCTTATGTCAAACCTCTGAGGAAATTGTTCTTTGTTGCAAAACACTTTCCCCCTCTTAATCTTGTTTCACCCTGTTAAAATGAATAGCTCTTGAGTTTTAAGAGTATCGTTTTGTCACTGAATATCAGTTTTCCCAGATGAGTTAGAAGAACCACAGATGCCTGAATTCTTTCGGACCTGTGAAGCAAGCATCTTTGATAAACAAAAGAGTCTGTGCTCAGAGCCCAACATGAGAGATCTTCAGAATTCCCTCTCAGGGTAGCTAAAAACACAAGATCCGACATTAGCAGTGGTGGGACAGAAAAGGACTGGAAGTATAACTAGCCCTGCAACCATAACAGTCTTTCCTTAAGTCTGTCTATTATCTTTGCATGAATCTACTGAATAACATGTCTGCATTCCTTTTTTCCCCAAATGCATAACAAATCATGAGTTTTGTAAATCAGGTTTTGCTTATAAAAATGTTAGAGGAGGTAAGAAATCCAGTCAGTTTTTAAGTTTAATAAAACCATGTCATGGCTTGAATGTAAAAGACAGATCTGAAACTTGAGATCTGAGTTTCAAAGTAGCTTGCATTACAGGAGTAAATAGAACACATCAGTGTCCTTACCTGAATTATTCAGAGGTAGAGTAAGAAAAACAATTCATAATAGGGATTCCATTCAACATATAATGAAAAGATATTAATTGTTATATGAATGATAAATTATATAAATACTTTGGCCCGAATAGTCCCACTGCTTTACAACTTGTGTGATAGTACTTAACATTTTTTCAAAGTGAATGTATCTGCATGAGACTGTACTGCGCAGTAGCATTGGCAGACATTAACCATGATGTAACACTACTGCACAGTAGTGTCTGAAAAAAACTGTGCAACAATGATACTGCACAGTCTGCTGCTCATGTAGGTGTGGCCAATGAGTCCAAACTAAAAATTTTAGTAGCATTTTACACCTCTCTTGTTCTCACTTTGCACAGTTGTTAATGATTACATTAGTCGCAAGGCAGTAGAGAATCCTGACTACAATATTTTCAGAACAATGCATAATAATTTAGACATCAACATGATTGTATTTAATCTACCACACAAGCTGCTGGAGTCTGTTGTGTTAAGGAAGGTAAGATGCACACAGTGAAGGTAAAATTCAGGGCCTCCACTTTTGAGCTCCCCTGATCCTGAACTGTCCAGGTACTAATCTACTTCCTGGTGTAAATTAAAGCCACCTAACATTTCTCTCTCAAACATCTGCAAACAGTGGCTCCAGAAAACAAGATACAAAAACCTCCTTTTTTCCATCTGCCCTCATTTCATTTACCAGACAAGCTTCACAGATGTAAAGCATAGGCTGTAAATAGAGTGAGAACAGCTGGAAAACAGGAAGTGCAATCCTGTCTGAAAATGAAAATAAATCAAAATGATAAAAAATTAACTGGCATTTTTCATGCCTGAAGGTTTCTTGTATTTCTGGATTGGTCAAAAGAAACATCACGCTCTTCCACTTTCCACTTTTGAAACATCCTCTTCCTGTCATGCTTCAAACTAGGAAACTTAAGGGAAAATAAAAAATGAAGAATGGCCACATTTTTCAAGTACCTCAGAAAGATTTTTTGGCTCAATTCATCTTTTGATTAAAAGTCCAGGTTAGTTAATTACTTTATATCAATTATTTAACTTTCTCCTTGTTCTAATTTTTTATTTTTTTTTAAGATTATGAACATTCAACTTTGTGTTAATAGAAAGACTTTGATTTTTTAGATTCTGGGGAACTTTCGGTTGTTTTTGTCTTTTTTTAAATAAATCAGTGCAGGACCCTCACAAACATGAATAGAGTCCAAATAATAATAAATAAATACAGCTACAAACTAAAAGTAATTCTCATTTTCAAGAACTTAATATTTCATGCCTGCTACTGTAACCTCTTTTTTGCGACCTGTCTTCCTGGATTTATATTCAATATTTATTTTCACAAAGACTATAGTTAGCAAAAAGATTTCTGAAGTTCTTGGCAATTGATTTCAACTTAACAGTTTTTCCAGATGCATTCATTCAGCTCTCAAAAAAACAGAATATTATTATAACTCTGCATTTGCTGGAATGATTAATAAACAGAATGAGAGCAGATTGCAAGTGATTTTTAAAATAGCCAATCTAGGAAGAAAGTAATAAATGTACAGGAGTGCCAGTCCAAGAAACTTTTTTTACTGACAATCTGCAAACTTTTTCCTGACAACAAAACTTTTTTACTGATATAGGTTTTATATAATGTAACTGTAACCCTCCTATTAGGTTCTGGACAGCAGTAGCAAGTGCTGGGTTCAAATTTAGGGGGTTAACACCAACACCAATTTTCTAAATCTGCTAAAAAGGATTTTAATTAGGTGTTCTATAGGGAACAAACATCCCCACTCACAAGCAATGTTCAGCTAAAACAGTATTTTTAGGAGGGAAAAAGGGATAAATATACAACCATAGAGAAACAAGAAACCCAAACACTTAACAGTCACCATCACTGACAAACCACCTAAAAGGCCTACCACCTAACCCAGTCTGTTGGAAAGAGAGACTCAGCAAGGGCTGCTGTCTGGGAGTTCTACCACTTACACCAGCCAAAAGTGACCACCACAGCTCTGTCTTGGCTACACTGCCCCCTCCCCATTCCACCCAGTGCTTCATACTACATAGGGCTACACAGTCCTGCCTACCTGAGGTAAGTAGCCATTACAGGCAGATGACAGGTGATGGGATGCAGCAACAGCACATGATTGGGAGGCAGGAGCAAACTGTGGAGGCTCCTGTGGGCTACAGTAAAAACTGTGCTCCTCCTCAGAAAGAAGATGGTACTCATCTGCTGTGTTTATCCATGAACACTTGCATTCAGCCTCATTCCAAAAACAGGTCTGCAATCAAACTCACAGTATCTTAGTCTTTTTTTATGGGCAGTTCAATTTTTTTTAACAAACAAATGTTTTAGTCTCTTTTACAGACTCTCTGTAATTTTATGAACAGTTGGCAACCCTGCATGTGAATCATGTAAGTCTCCCAGGGTGCATCTACCCAAGCATTTAAGCACAACTAAATTTAATGCATATTATGCTAATGCATATTAAGTGATTTTGGCAGGTTTCTACACGTGCAAAGACTTGGCACTAAATCTAGTGCACTTGGTACTAAAATTAGTGCCAATGCCCTGCAGCCCTGCCATGTGCCCCTGTGGCCACCAGGGGGAGCTCCAGCCTCCAGCCACATGGGTACCTCCACTTAGCAGCTGTGTTGAAGCCAGAACAGGCTGCCAATTCTTGACAGCCATCATGGAAACTCTGATCCACGGCCAGCCCTTCTCTGCCCAGGTGCTGTGTGCAGCACCAAGGCAACATGTGGCAGCCCCCTCCTTGCCCACCCTGCCTCCCCACACCAGGGCTGCTCCAGCTCCCGCCAGCAATGCCCAGTGCCTTGCATTCTTGTTGGCCATGGTGCAGGCCCTGGTGACCCCAGCAGCCTCCCCACCCCCCGCAGTCCCCTGGACAGCCGTGCACCTGCCAGTGGGGACCAGGGCACCAGGTGTAGGAGACCCTGACCAACCCCCTCCTCCTGCACTCCCCACTCTAGCCCATCTCCCCACATACCCCCTACCCCTTGCTGACCCCAGCACAATTCTCAAAACATGGACATGGGTGAAAGAAAAAGCTTTATTACTCTCACAACCCCCACCCCATCTCTCCCCCCTTTCTCCCCAGCACACAGACCCCCACTCCTCACTCACTCCCCAACACACAGTGCCTCTTTACCATCACCCCATTCACCACTAGTAAAAAACCCTTTTCCCAAAGTGACAGCTATTTACAAAAGTCTCAGTGTTTTGGTCCCAGGGTGGGAAGCTGTGGGAGGGAGCAAGGGCAGAACCCAGGGGCAGGTGACCAGCACCCCAGCTGTGGCCTGTTCCCTCATGGGTTTGAGGACCATAGCAGGTGGTGGGCTTGTCCTCAGTGGTGGGTGGCTCCCTCTGTGTCTGCCTGAGTCCAGGGCCAGTGTCCCCCTCTGGTGCCACACTTGGCACCTCTATGTTTTCACCCACATGGTCTCAGGTTAAGTGGCAGGGCTGTTCCCAGGTGGGCAGCAGGGGACCCAGAGTGGGGGCTGGGCCAGGGTCTACAGTGGCCAGAAGTTGCTGGGGGACCTCCTCCCAGAGCCAGGCAGGGGCCTGATGTGGGGCAGTGGGTGGGACCCAGGTACCCTGCAGGGCCTCAGATGGGAGCCAGTCACTGGGAGGCAAGGACATGGCTGCCAGGCCCAGGAGGGTGTCTAGAGCCCAGTAGTCAGTGTCCATAGCTTTCACTGTCAGGGCCTGGAGGACTATCTGCTGCCAGAGCAGTTCTATGCATTCCTGCTCCAGGGCCTCCAGCCACACTCAGTACTGCTGCTGGGCCTGGGCCCACGCCTTCTCCCAGGCAGTCTCCCACACTGTGTCCTCCTGCCATCAGGCCTGCTCCCATGCCTTCTAAGTCTGCTCCCATGCCTCCCACTCCTTGGCCACTTTGGCCAGCTGATGGAGCAGGAGGGTCTAATTCTGTGTGTGCCACTGGCACAGGCAACTCAAGCAAAGGGCTCCATTGCTGGGTGGGAGCAACGTGGAGCCCACATCCCCACTGGGGCTGGTGTGCTGTCCTCTGCATCCAGAAGTTGACCTTGCAGAGGCAAGATACAGAGGCAAGATTTCAGAGATAAGATGCTCTGCCCTTGGGGCTGTGCACTGCCTGGATACAGATAGGAGGTCAGCTGTGCTTGAGTGCCCACAGACCATGATAAGTTGGCTAGGCAGGCCCAGGCCCAGGTGGCTGCTGCCCAGGCCCCCTGTCCCTACTTGCTCCCCTGAGGCTGGCAGCCCACTGGGTGCTGGCTTCAGGCAACCTGCCTCTCCCACCCCCTTCCCAGGACAAGGTAAGCCAGGCTGCATGGCTCCAGACCCTGCTCCCCGACTTCTCCCTGCAAGTCAACCACTCTGCTGCACCACCAGCCAGCCTACAGTGCCTAGGCTTGGGGCACACGGGGCTCCTGGACAACTGGGGTGAGGGGATGGCCATGGCCCTGTCCTTCCCACAAGAAGACTCTCTCTCTCTCGGGAGGTGCCTAAGGGCTTTCCCTTTCCCCACCGTGCTGCCACTGTGTCCCAACCATGCCCCTGCTGTGCATACCCCAGGTGGTGCATGATGTTTGTGCAAGTAGAGGGGTAGCTGAGCCACTATGCCCTGCTGCTGCTGATATTTCTGGTGCCGGGAACACCTGCACTCCTGGTTTGGGAACCTGAGCTACAACAGCATGGCAGGGCAAGCCCTCAGCCTTCACCACTGCCTGGAGGGCTACCTGTGGCAGTGCTACATGTCCCTGTCTCGTGCTACCAAGGAGGACATCGTCACCAGCATGGACACCTTCCTTGGCATGTGATACACATGTGCCCACCCAGCTGCAGGGACATGGGCTTCTGAATAAAGTTCTGAACTGTGTCCCACCTCTCTTTGTGTGTTGTGGCACTGGGAACCTAGGGCCAGGGGAGTGTGGGAAGGGCAGACAGGGAGGGGAAGAAGGGTCAGGGGCTGGGGCCGGGGCTGGGGCTGGGGCCAGGGCCAGGGACTGGGAGGGCCCTCCTGCCAATGTGGGACTTACCATGTGTGCAGGGCTGGCAAGGGTGGTAGCTTGGCCCAGGCCTCCCCATCGGTGATGGCATCCAGCTGTGCCTGGTGTCCTTGACCCATGGTGTGTGGTGGGCCCCCATGTCTTCAGACAAAGTAACCTCTCTTACAAACATGGGCATTTATACATGTACCTTTTTCTTCTCCAACACACCATAAATCCATCACATTGGAGCAGAATCAATTAATAGAGTCTGCAGAGCAAGCAAGCTGACACACCCAGCACTTCATCACGTGCATTTGTATAAATGGCAAAATGCACGTCAGCATGCAGAAATGGTGGCCGCCATTTTCTCAGCACTGACATGCATTTTTCTGTTTATATAAATGCATGTGCCACAGTGCCAGGTGCTTTTAAAAGTGCTCGGTGCTGCAGCACATCCATGTGTACAAATGCCCCATGAGACAAATGCATAAACCATGTGACAGTCATGCATTATTACAACGTAGCTGCTACTGCACACCAGCCTCCCAAGAGCATAAGCAATCATCTGTGAACATGCTAAACTAATATTAAATAAAATTAGTTCATCTGGAAACTTTCCAACTAAAATGGGAAACTGATACTACTGGAATCCTTTACTGACTTCTATTGCTTCTTACAACCTCTTTTCTCAGGTGTTAGGCCCCTGGCATGGTTACATTTTTTGGTGCCTCTGCAAGTAGGATGCATTGTGTGCTGAGCTCCATGGTGCTACAGCTAGACTGCTTCCAGAACCCAGGCTAGGTCTTTAAATCTAGTTTGCATATCTATACACTACACTGCAAACTGCATTGGAGATGAACCCATTTAAGACACCGTGCAGACTTACTAAATAGCCTCTTACTAGGCAAATTGCATTGAACAGCCTATTGGTGTGAAGTTGAATTAATACAGGGCAAGAGCTGAGCCCATGTAACTTGCATACGGTCACAAAGAGAATCTATTGCTGACCCAGGCAATAGATCCAGATCTCCCTTACTACAATCATTATTCCTTTGATTTATCAAAATAATTAAACAAAAATAATACTAAGACACAAAGATAAAATAGTAACCGTCTCATTCAGAAATCCTCTTCCTGCTTATTCTCCCCTTGCATGTTGCCTCAGAGTACCTCAGAATGGCATTTCATTTAATATTGCTGTACAAGTAGTTTCCTCATTCTATTAGAATGTATGTGTGCTACTCTCATTTTTTAAGCTGCAGATCTTTTTACACCTCAGAAAGAAAATACAATCCTGATATAACCAACTGTAAAAAATGTGTGGTTGTGAATTTGTCCAACAAATGTAATCTAAGAATCAATAATAATCATTCCTTTATAACTCAAAACAAATTGCAACAGGCACTGCTTTATTGTTTTATTGTACATTGAGATTTCAGAATCATTAAAAGGCAAATAACCAATCATTATGTAATCAATATAAAGCAGTGCGTATTTGTCAAACAACTGGCTTTTTGACATTTCATATACACATTGATTCCTTCAATAGATTTTAAGATTGTTTTCATCATTGTTAATTTAAACTTTCATGGGTTAGCCATGTTATGTTCTCAAATACAAAAATGTACATCTAAAAATAGAATTTGGCCATATATATGTTACTTCGGGTGGCAAACAGAAGCACTAATAAATACAATTCATAGCAGGATTTAGTAGATCCCATTTTTAAATGTGATCCTCCTCAGATTTATACTCATTATACATACATGACACTTAACCAAAATTTATTTAGCAGTATTTATTGGGTTTACAAAAGCAACTAGCTGCTCCAGCCAACAAAAGCTGTGGTACAGATAAAACAAACAACCCCCTCTCCCCCCAGTTTCTAAGCTTTTGACTTAACCAGCAAAGACACATAAATAAGCATTATTACACCTGTTTTAAAAGGGGCAAATGAGGCAACAAGTTTAAAGACTAGATTTTCTGGGGGGACTTTGATCCCTGAATGTCTCATCAGGAATACAGGCCCAACATTTAGGCACCACTGGCATTCACAAAACCTCTGCCTAACTTTTTGGGACTTACATTTCTACTGGTAGGGTCCCTTGACACCTAAGGGTGTTTTTACACATGCTTTGGGGGTGGGAGCAGGGCTTTAATTAGAGCAGCTCCAAGAGCACCCACAATATCTCACATATCAGTATCCCTGTGCTTCAAAATGGCAGCAGGGGCACTTTAACTAAAGCTTGTTTGAAAAGCATTAGTTAAAGTGCCCCCATTGCCATTTTGAAATGTGGAGATGCTGATACATGAGGCATGGAGGCTGGCTGGAATGCACTAATTAGCACGCTCCAGCAGACTCGATTAATCGTTTAATCGAGTCTGCTCCAATGCACTGTAACTACAGCGAGTTGGAGCAGCCTCCCAGCACGTCTACAGGAACCTCGAGATTCTGTTAGTCCACATGCATAAATCACCAACACTCTGACGAGGTCTGAGCTTCTCTGTGTCTTTTTCACACCTGAGTCTCTATGGGATGCACAATACAACTATTTCCCAACTTGTAATACTTGAAAGGCCTTGTTTGGTAGACCTGCTCAGACCACATCTAACAGGAAACAAAATACTCCTGTTAGAAGTAGAGGTGGTTAACTCCCCCTCCACTCCCTTGCTTTTCATCCATTACCCTAGTAGTGAAAGCATTCACCAGGATGTAGTAGGCCTGGATTCAAATCCCTGGTGGAGTCCTTTAATCATGAGACTACTATCAAAACTCCACTTAAGGCCACGCTGTTGAATGTAAGGGGTCATAACTGCTGTCTTTTGTACTGAACTCTACATTGTCAGTGTATGTCAAGCATGCACTGAGCACATGTAGCAGATCACGCAGCCCCCAGGGACCTTCATTTCTGCTCTCCCTGCAGCAATTCTGTAGTCACCAAAAGTGTATCTACACTGCAACACTGACTCATCCCAGTTGAGCCATTCCCAAACATCCCCTGACAGGCATGCTCCAAACCCAGAAAGATTCAGGAGTCTTTTCCAGTATCCACACCACAGCTTACCAAAGACCAGGATCTCAATGACCAGCTAGATGCCTTTGTTTCAGCTGATACCAGAGTTAAGTAACTGCTGAGAGGGACTGCTTGGGTTACAACTTTGGGTGTTTAAAGTCCATTTAAATTCTGTTTTAGGCACTTTGATCCTTTTTTAAAAAATCTGCTCCAACTACTTCCTCTGAATCTAGTTCAGGGTCACCTAGGAAGTCTATTGAACAACCAGAAATGGAACCCAAATCTCCCAAATCTCGGTTTAGTTGTTAAGAAAAAACAAGCCTTCCTCTAAATTCAATGGGTTTACTTTTCATTTGTATTGAAGATGAAAATCATGCCCATAATTAGGAAAATGAACACTTCATTTTAAAACAGACCTTTTCCTATAAAAAGGTTATAAAAGCATATTATTAAATAAATAATAGCTATGGCCCCCATGGGTAGGAAAGTGGGGAGTTCTCTGTTAATTGCCTGCATGAGTCTAATTCACTGCTGGGTTTTTTCCAACTTACATAATGTAACAAAACAGAAAATGAAACTATGATGAAAGTATAATTGAACAATAAAGGTCAGTACAATGCAACAGAAAAAAAACACTTAAAATGAATTTTCTAACATAATTTAGAAGACTCTTGTATTTGTAATGGCAAAAGTGAAGTTGGTATTTTAATGGTTTTCATGCAGTCACTCTGTGAGCAGTCACCTGAATGAAATCTTATGCTTTAAAGAGCAACAATTTTGATTTCATTATCCAGAACTACTAAACCAAGCACCTTTGTCACTCACTTTTGCTTTCACATTAGCTTTGGTAACAAAATGAGTGCTGAATCAGTGTAATTGCTAATAACACCAATTTTCCTAAGTATCAAATTATTATATGCTCTTGTTATGGATATCACCTACTTACTGTATTACCAGTTTTTATCCTGATAGTTTGCATATCACAAGTCTCATTTGGTATGCTATTCTAATTAAAAGAGATAGAAGCCAACTTCCTGAATTATATAGAAAACCATTAGTCATAGCTAAATGTTTCGCAGCACAAAGGATATCGTATCAACGAGATTTGAAATGGTAGAAATAATTTAATCCAAGCAGAAACCCTGGGAAAATGTTTTAAGACAAAGGTAAAAGCCCTCCATTGACAGGATTAAGATACCCACATACATTTGCAACTGGTATGTCAGTGGCAATTGTTATCAAATGACCCCTCTGCCACTACGGCTTTAGTATGCCACCACTCCGTACTCCCTTCATCCCCTGTTGCTGGATATTTGCCAAGCCTCTCTTTGAATGCCCCTTACATTATAACTCTTTGATAGTAGGCCACTCCAAGTCACTGTTCCCATGTCATCTAGCATGTAATTTGTGAGAAGCTTGTTCTCTGACCTTCACTTAGCAATACCACTGTGCAAATCATTTCACCTGGAATTCCATTAAAAATTTGCCCCCTTTTTAAATGTGTGGTATCTTTTGCCAAAATGCATTCTTGCCCTGCAACATTTTTGGATTAGCATGAATTTCATTGATGTTGGGCATTACTTACTTCCTAACTAGCTAAGATCCCAGTACTAAGCCAGGGCTCCATCCCTCATTTCTTGGTGCTGTGATTCCAGAGCTGTGTAGCCTCCAGTTCAGATTAGGATAGGACACAGAACCTCAGGCTCCCAAAAATACAAGTTGCCACCACTGAAGATAAAGGAAAATGTTCACTGATAACCACTTTAAGGAATCCAGGAATTTGGGCTTATTTTTAATGTTCATATAATTAAACAAAAGTATTCATTTTATTTTATGTTTGTTTCAATGAGGCATAGAGAAGATCCCTAAAGCCTTCTCACAGGTGGAGACCCCAGGCACGTCCCCTGCACAGGAATACAGGATGAAAACTGGGGAATTTGAGGATGGGCCAGATATAGCTCCTGAATGGAGCTAAACACAGTGCCCTGCCTCTAACCTCCAAGGGGGAGGAGAATGTCCCAGAATACTATGGAGAAGACATACACATATAAATCTGCCCCTGTAAATTAACCTTCCCATCTGCTGAGTTACTGCTGTCCATGGTTTGCAGAATAAGTGTTTCACCAGGGAAACCATTTTTTTTTTATCCTCCTCTGACTTTACCGCTTACATGTTAAAAAGAAAGGCTATATTCCTCCAGGCCCCATTCAGCTTGCTATTCTTTCCTAGAGTAAGAAATCATGGTTGCTTTTTGCTGAGTCTGCAACAAAGATGTGCATGCTGTCCAGCTCTTAGCTGTCTGCTCTTCTGAAAGAATATTTCTTGTCCTGAAAAAAGTTCAGGTATTGCAGTTGTATTTACAGCACAGACAGAAAGATCTTTTCCCTAAATCCATGGATTAGTGAGGGGAAGCGAAATGCATGAAATCAGGGAGAGGAGTGCAGTTGACCAGGAAGGCACAGACAAAGACAGGGAGAGTCTTTCATGCCTTTGGAAAAATACAATTTTCTAGATATTAAAGTCAGACAGCTTAAATCAATGATTGTTGATCATGGCACGGTGGTACCATGGGTTGCCATAAGATACTTTTATGGGTGTCATGGGGTGTCAAGCAATATTAGCACTGTTAGGTGAGGAAACACCTACACATGATTCACAAGATAAACCCAGATATTTCAAATAGGAAACCATGAAGTCCAAATCATTCTGAACTTTTGTGGTATGTTTGAGTTCTTTGAAAGAGAAGAATTGTTCTATTATGCTTCTGTAGTCAAGAAACAAGGAAAAGCTAAGAACTGGCATTTTTCAAGGATTGCCATGAGTCTAAAAAGTTTGAGAACCACAGATTTAAGTGGCTGATAACATTAAACCATTGGCTATCAACCTCTCAAACAGATCATACCATAGAAGCAGATCATTCATCCCAGCTATGTTCACAAAATATTCTTCTTTCCCACCAATCCATCACCTTTGGAAATTCTATTGTAATTTGTTATACTATGCCACTTTGTTTTTTTCAAAAGCTTTACTTCATACATCTTGAAAAATAGGTCATTTAAACGGTGTTCAGAAAACAGCATGATTCCATTATGGAACAAAACAATAGGATATTAGTAGAGAGGGTAAGCTGGTGAACTATGTGACATCACAGTGAATGAGGATGGATTGTATAGCAGTGAGTAAACTAGCTGCATTACTTAAATCTCTGTATTGGGATTTTAATTTTTAAGGTGTAGAAGTCTGTGTCATTTTTAAGATGTAAAATATTTGTAAAGAAGGCATAATATATATATTGAACATTAATTAGAAACCTTTGGGGCACATTTTCCAACTTTTCTTTTGAAAACGAAGGGCTTTAGAAACAAATTCAGCATACATTATTTAAAAAAATAATCTGAACAACAGGGTTTTGGCAGCAGAGGTGAATGGGTACCTCAAATTAAAATGATTAAATTATCCTGCACTTCTTAAGTGATGTGTACTAATGAAATCTGAGCTTTTGGAAAGGGCTAGATGTGACAAAACATCATGGAAAATAGCTTATTGTCCTAAATAAAAGACAACTCATCAGATAGAGATCCAGAGGGTGTGAGGCAACACAGGCATACCCCTCTTTGCATTGGCGATGTGTAGTGGGTGCATGTGCACCCCTTGAGCATGGCAGTGCACCCCCTGCCAAAAGGTGCCACTGACAGTGCCAGCGGCACTTGTGGATGGATGCCGCTCACCAATCCCCCCCACACCCCTTGCTGCTGACACCAATGGTGGCGTCTGAGGGAGGTCTGCAATTGCCGCTGGCCACCTCTGCTTGAGGGAGCTCGCTTTGCCCCCCTACCCCCACCCAGCCTCTGGGGGCACGCAGCATTCATGCCTCTTTGGCTGCGCACTGCATAGGCAGTGAGCTCTCTGAGTGCACCGATCTGTCAGTGCAGCTCCGGCTGAGCACTCTGTATGTGCTGTGAGCTCTATGAGCTCACCAGCTGGTCAGTCCTGGGGGCTGCCCAGAGCCCCTGCTTGCATGCAGCTCTGGAGCCTAAGGGGCGAGCATAGCTGCTGTTCTCTCTTCCCTTCCCTTCCTCTCCACCACAATTCAGCATCAGGGGGAAATGGAAGGAGTGACTGGAAGGAATGCTCAGGCCCTGCTTTCACACAGCTGCCCTGGGGCTGGGTGCCAACTCCACTTGTCCCTTCTTTTATTCTGCTGCTGAATTTGGGGATGGGGGAGCAGGAGGGAGGCAAAACTGCTAGGATTGAACCCTGACAGAAGAGCTAGTGTTTTAAGTGAAGTCAAATAAAGTCATTGTTTCCATTTCTTATCTCCTGTGGAAAAGAACTTGCAAATTCCTTGCTTGTAGATAACATGCAGCTGGTAGACAAATGCAACAACTTTTCCTATAATGAATCAGTGCTTCCAGGTCTCCAACAACTTGCTGTCCTCTTGCTTTCTAATGAAGAACCTCGCAAAAGTTTGCATTTTATCTCTAGGCTGATGCTCAGAGATCCAGGTTTTCTGTTTGCCATGGAAAAAAAGCAAAAAAATCTGGACTGTCTTGCTTTAAGGAGAAAAACCCAATTTTCTCCTTTAGAGGAGAAAAGCATAGGAAACGGTGGGTTTCCCCTTGCAGGCTGGCAGAGCCACCAGGCAATGTAGACAGCAGCTCCCACAGCTCCCCACAGGCCAGTCTCGCGGCAAGGCAGGGGGAAGCGGGGGGAGGGTGCAGGGACTGAGGCCCCCATAGTGAAGGACAGAGGGGGTTGGGCAGGGCTATGGCTGCTGTAAAACTGGGGTGGTGCATAGGGCTTGGGGCCCAGGCCCAGAATGTGTGGCTACAGCGCCTGGGCAGGAAGTGGGATGGGGCCATGGGTGGCTTATCTGGCATAGCGCACAGTCCCGAGGGGGTTATGGAGGCACATGCCCCCCAGATTTGTGCATGAGGTGGAGGCAGGTGCAGGCTGCCTGCTGTAGGCTTAGGCTCCCTGCCCTGCTGCCCTCTTCCCAGGACCCCTGCGGCCCAGCTGGTGGGACCCAGTGCAGCAGAGCAAAGTGAGGCAGGGAACCTCAGTGCCACCACTGCAAGCCCCATGCCACCATGGTGAACCCTCCCCTCCCCACCCAGCAGCAGCAGGGATAGCAGCGTGGAGTTGTATTCCTTGCTGCTATCAGGCAGGCAGGGGGCACATCACCTTGGTGGTGCGGAGCTCCCAGTGGTCACAATGAACTTCCCCACCTGGCCCCACCCTGGCCTGCCATGCTGGGTCCCACGCACTGGGCTACAGAGGCCCCAGAGGGAGGGCAGCAGGACAGGGAGCTCCAAGTCTCTAGCGGGCAGCCTGCATCTGCCCCCCAACAGGCTCTGCTCTGGCCATCCCATCCATGGAGGAGGGGGAGCCAGGATCCACGCTCTGCTGCAGCAGCCACCTCCTCCCATGGGTGGCAGCCAGGGTTCAGGCCCTGCTGGCGGAGCAGGGGGCTGCAGCCCCAGGTCCCTGGCCCCATATCCTTGGCAGCTGGTTGGGGAGTGAGGGGCAGCAGCAGGGGTGAGAGGGCTGTGGTTGGGGTGTGGGGGCACGAGTGTGACCCAGGGGGCTGTGGATTGGGAGTGAGGGGCAATGGCACGGGCAGGGCGCCAGCATATCAGGGCTCTTCAGCACCACAAAGCTGCAGCTGGACCTGCATCCTGGTGAGCAAAGGGGACAAGGGAAGCTGTGATCTTCCATGATAAAAAATCCAAAATCAAACACCAACATTTATAGATATTTAGACTGTATTTTATTATAGGGACTGAGGCATTGGTAGGCTTCCAAGCTGCTTTAAAATTGTAACTATATCCATGAAAGATTGTGTTCTACTGATACCTATATATATAGTGGCATTTCATTTTAATCACAGAAAAATGTGGATTTTGGGGGTTTAATCAGAGAATTTGCCATTGTTTTTAAATAAGAGAATTTGTGATTTTTTAAACATAGAGAACCACAATCCCTGCTGATGATACTGTTTTGGAGAAGGCAAATGAAAAGGATACATTTTACCTCATTGGACATTCAAAGTCAAGTCACATATAAGAGTTACCATTCAAACTTTGGGCTCCAGATAAACTACTCATGTCTACAAGCAGACAAGATTCTTTGGGTGAATCTGATATCTTTTATTAGACCAACTCAAATAGCTGGAAACATTCTTTGCAATTATTTATATTTTTCTATAAAGAATTCCCCCCCCCCAATAAGCTTCTTTCTCTCCTGCCTAATTTTTTTCTTCCCTTTCCCCTTTTCAGTTTTACTTTGGAACCATTACAGAGATAAGTAATCAAAAAGCCTGAAAAACTTCATAACGAGAATGTCTCTGCTTTGTCTTTTCAGTTAACACTACCTCTCCTGAGATACTGCTGCTGCAATATGAGTTCCATGATTATACCCTCAGCAATATGTCAGTTCAGGCTGTTGGAGACAATTTATAATTATTGACAAATCTTGGTGATTACTGGCTGCTTTGTAGGGATTACATAAGCAGCTGACTGTAATGGTAAAGGGATACCTCTTTTCCCCACCCTCCATTTTTGTTCAATTTAAGTATAGAAAGATTAGACTAGAATGTACTACAGCAATATTTTAGCTCTTCAGTATATTGGGTCAGGCTTAAGCTCTAGAAAGCAAACAAAGTTTAGAGATCATCAGAGACTCTAATAATCAATATGGATTGACTATCACGTTTGCTGCCTCTGTTTTGTTGTAGAGACTTCTTAGCCTAGCTACAAATCCATTGCTTTGAAAGATTTAGGGTACTGGCTGTTCACTTTGGCCTGGTTCAGCTGTATTGTGTTCTGGCATAAATTAATACATCCAGAATGCACTTGGTTGGCCAATACAAAATTTCTTTAAATTTTCAAAAACTGTATTTGAACTCTTAAAAAGAATCTGAACAACATGGTAGACCATGTCTTGGTGAGTGCAGGTGTGCAGTATGTGGCACTGCAGACCCATCGGTGGCACCACATACCACACATTCAGGCATTTCCCATGCCACTACCTTGCAGTGCAGGGTTGTTGTTTTTTTAGCCCCTGGAGATCCAGAGATCAAATAACCTATGCAGAAACAAAGCAGGGTGGTGCATGTGGGGACAGTGTGTGCTGCCTAAAACCAGAACCTGGCTGGTCAGAGCCATGCTTCAGCTGATGGCCAGGCAGGAGCGACACAGCTACTTTTGCAGGTGCACAGGTTGCAGGAGCAACACAGCTGCAGCTTCCCCTATCCCCAGTACCACAGGTAACACTGCTGGGGCCATCAATTGGCTCCAAGATCAGACCCAGAGAGTGGTGGTTGACAGCAGCGAGTCATTATGGCGCTCTGTAACCAGTGGCATCACCCAAGGCTCTGTCCTTGGACTGGTTCTCTTCAACATCTTTATCAATTACATGAACATTGGTGTCAGAAGCACACTGGCTAAGTTCCCCAATGACACTAAACTTTGGGGCATACCATCCACACGTGAGGCTAGGCTAGTGATCCAGGCTGAGTTGGATAAGCTTTGTAAGTGGGCAGACACAAACCTGATGACATTCAATACTGATAAATGCAAGGTACTCCACCTCAGAAAAAAATCCCACGGCATACTTATAGGCTCGGCAGCACTACACTTGCTAGCACCATGGCTGAAAGAGACTTGGGGGTCATGATTGACCACAAGGTGAACATGAGCCATTAATGTGATGTCGCAGCTGGTAAAGCAAACAAAACTCTTGCTTGCATCTATAGATGCTTCTCAAGTAAATCTCAGGATGTCATCCCCCCACTGTACTCGTCCTTGGTGAGGCTGCAGCTGGCGTACTGTATCCAGTTTTGGGCTCCGCAATTCAAAAAGGATGTCGAGAAGCTTGAGAGAGTCCAGAGGAGAGCCACGCGCATGATCAGAGGGCAAGAGAATAGGCCCTATGAAGAGTGGCTGAGAGCCATGGGACTCTTCAGTCTAGAAAAGCACAGGCTCAGGGTGGACCTGGTGGCTGCTTATAAGTACATAAGGGGTGTGCATCAGGATCTGGGAGAACATCTGTTCACCAGAGTGCCCCAAGGAAAAACAAGGACCAACAGTCATAAACTCCTACAAGACTGTTTTAGGCTGGATGTAAGAAAACATTCCTTTACTGTCTGAGCCCCCAAAGCCTGGAATAGACTCCCTCCAGAAGTGGTGCAGGCACCTACTCTGGACTCGTTCAAGAAATGCTTGGATGCTTATCTTGCTGGGGTCCTTTGACCCTAGCTGACTTCCTGCCCCTGGGGCAGAGGGCTGGACCTGCTGTTCTTCGAGGTCCCTCCATCCCTAACATCTATGAATCTATGAATTGTGCTGGCCCCACCCGGTGTAACATGCCACACACCAGAGGGCACATGGCAGAAGCATTCCCCAGGGACCCAAACATCTGTGCTCATCTGGACGCGGCCATACTGTTTATGCTGGTTACCCAAATCACACTAAGAACTGGTTTAGCTGGAACCATCTTTAAACTGAGTCAAACTGTTTTCCATACTGGCTCAAAGCCCAGCATAGATAATGCTGAATATTGCACAGCAATACCAATAGTTTGGGACAAGTACATAAGAAATATATTATAACTAGCTAAATTTGAAGGGGCATTTTAAGTATATTTAGTTCAGTGGAAATATGACTATAATGTATCACTGTGCTTAAGAGAGAGGAATAGACAGAGCTTTAAAAATACCTTGTGTGTTTTAAAATAACTTAATTTGTTACAAAGTGTATAAAGAAAAAAACCTCTTGCCTGAGACATAATGTGATGAGTTAAGATCAAACCAAACATTTATAACATACTTACAGCAGTCACACTGTATGTAATTAAGATGTATTCCCTACCTAAAAGGAGGAAAGCTTACTTAATATAGGAAAGCCTGGGGGGATTCTTAGATGATAGATGTTACAGAAATGTATTGTTGTTTTTCATATACAAAAAGGTGATCTCATACTTTGCAAGAGGCAAGAATTTCTTAGCCAAGACCAAGTGCAGTTGGTCCATTAAAAGCTACAAGAAATCATTGCCCCTCTCATAATTCTTGAACCACCGCAGCTACAGCACCACTCTAAAATTACCAACTCAGACTTTAGCATTCCACAGACAACCAATATCAAATCCAAGGGCTAAATCCTATTTTACCCTTTATGCAACTAAGAAGAATTTGCACACAGTTTAGATTCTATTTCCACCTGTGAGGAAACCAGATTGCCCAGCAAATGTACTTCCTAGGAGTAAAATAGGGGCAGGTCTTCCCACCTTTTAACCCAATAATTTAGCACCAGGCAACAGGAAACACTACCAAACAGCCTAGGTTGTAGGCATTTCACACCCAGAGAGTTTTAAACCTGCACCTTCCACTTGCTAGGAAAGTGCTCTAACCACTAGACAATGGGTTTGTTATGGCCCAGAGCATTCTTCAGCTTTTCTAATGGAGCTTGAACATTGCACCTTTCATTTAGTACTCATTAGATAAAAACCAGTGGGATAGTTTCTACTACCTCTCCAGTTCAGAGCCCAGGATTCCCTGCTGCCCAAGACAGCCTCTGTCCCACTGAACCAGATTCCCTCTGGCTTCAGTACTTCTCCTTGTGTCCACATACCTTCCCCTCCTATCTGCCCCACAGGTCAAGTACATAACTGCCAGCTAGTCACATGAAGGTGAATTAGGATTTAGCTCCAAAACACTACCCTGATAGATTCTTGATATTTGAAATTAATTGTATTATCCAAAGTCCTCATTTTTCAAAACACAGCATACCTGAAAAGAGCCTTTTTAAAACCTATTCAAAACCTAAAGTTTCAGAAAATATGTGCATTGCTGTCAACTGAGTAGGACACACTAATTCTTTAAGCAGATGAGAGAGTATAATATATTATCTTCATTAAATTATGGGAAAAAATACTTCATTTTAGCAATAAAAAAATCAGGCAGGTTTTATTAGCTATAAAAAGTGATTTACAGGTTAATGGGGGGAAATGAAATAAGTAAATAATATCAAGGTACACTCATACACATATATGCATATTTTAAATAATGTAAATTTTACTATTTATTTCTAAATAAAAATGGGTGAGCCTCTGGAAATCAGAATTAAATCACAATTACTCTAGGGTATCTGTAATGCTTTGATTTATCTCTGCATGTTAAATGTTACCTTTGGATTTCAAGAAAGGAAAGAATATATAATCTCTGTCTTCCCCTTTAACAACTGAATGGATTGAAGATCTCTCATCTGATCTGCTCCTTTTTTCATGTATAGTCTCAGTTCAGGAAATTCACCAGCACAATTAACAGCTAAACACAGCTGCACAAACAACAAATGTACTAGGTTCTAAATTGTATAATATTGTTAAAGAAATGAGTAAAGAAAACAAATAGCTATTAAAAGCAATATGAATTAAGTCAGAGGCTGCAGGGTGTACCTTGATGAACATATTATTAAAACTGCCCAAAGAATACATGATTGCTTGTCACAAATTAGGATATGTTCAAAAGTAGACTGAAGCTTTGGATGTAATCACTGAAAGTCATGAAGAGCACCTTTCTCAGCCTTAGAGATCAGGTTATTAAATGCATTCTTTCACCTGGGCTATTAAGATATTAGATGCTGCAGAGTTGCTGCTGCAACAAAAAACTGAATTCACCCCAAATGGACTAGCTTTATAGACTTCTGTTTATCTTTGTCTTCAGAGAAATTTGCCTTGGATCAACAGTGTCAATAGCAGCAAAGTAGTAGCTGTCCCATCACTTTAAGGTGTAAATTGGGCTTCAGTGAACTTTCCATAAATCAAAGTGCTTAACATGATTTCTTTCCACATTCCTACATTTCCAAGTCAAGTTATAATTGTCTTGTAGAACTGTCTTCATACCCTGCTATGGAAATATGTTATTTTCATGTACATGTAGGGGAAATCTTTTATAAAGTTTTCTGGTGAGTGTGAAACAGTGTAAATGATTTAGTAATACTGTGACTTGAAATGTGTGTAAATCCTACTGTTGTGTACATGTATTCTATTTACATTTGGATCATTGAACCTTCTAGTGTGAATGTTGTTTCTTTCCACCACCCTTGTCTCAGACATTTCTGGGTCCCTTTTCAGTTGGTCCCTTTATGCAAAATCACATGCACAGTGTAACACCAAGAAAATGTGTCTAATATGAAAATCAGGAACTCAGCATGGGAACATGCTACCATTGTGCATTCAAATAACCAACTTTATGCATGTGTTTGTAATTTCCAAGGAACTCTACAAGTTTAACCACTATGTCTTACAAGTTATTATGTATTTTTGAACACACACATATATTTATATGCTATAGTGGGCATGTCTACATGAGATGTTTACTGTGGAGTTGCCTAATTAGTTCCGCAGTAAACATCTCAGTGTCTACACATGCAAGGCTATTAGGCTGGAGTAAATTAATAAACTCCACTGCAGGTTAGTACTTTTAGCTACAAGTACTATCCTGTGGTGAAGTTTTTTTACTCCTTAGCAATGCACATGTAGTTGCTGCTGGGGCTGGCTTGGGCACAAATGTGCTTAAATGCATGGCCTGCCTACTGGCTAGCCCCACACTGAAGCACCCTCATGCCCCAGCCAGCCCCTCCATAGCACACTGAGCTGGGCTGGACCAGCCCCAGGCTGACAGGCTGGCCCCCCAGGTCCTCTACCAGCCAGGGCTGCCTCAACCCAGCTTAATGTACCATAGACCCAGGTGCATGTTCAAATGCAGAGCTGTATTTTGCCCACCTCTGCGTTAGCCCTACCTAGTGAACAAAATATTGAACAGATGGTCTAGTCCACCTATACAGGCAACCTTTTTTGATCTTAAAAAGAGAGACTTCAGGTAATAAAATCTTGGAGACTGCCTAGGGAAATGGATGAACAGCTTTGGTTGTATTTCAGAAAGACTGTGTGGTTGGTAACTGTGGATGATCAGAAACTCCACAATAGTACACCTGTGAAAAGCTGTGTCCATCACCAACAGGCCACTAAGGATACCAACATGATATCTCTCTCTCTCCTTTTCTCTCTCTCTCTCTTAGCTGTTCACCTGATTCTGAGGCCAGGCTGAGGCAACCTGTGCAGTTCGGCCCAAGCTAAAAATGACCAGTAAAGGAGAAGAACTGGACTGGGCCATCCAGATGACATCCCAGACAGGGGAAAGGTGACTCAAGGTCCAGAGCAGCACCTATCACGGCTGATCAGGCATCTTGTATCTGGAGAATATCCACTGAAATTGCATTATTCCCGGCCTTTTACTGTCCAACCTCAACTTCCCTTTGGGGTCTGTTTGGCCAAAAGCAGGGAAGTGATCACCATTCTCAATAATCAACTCAAGATTCAACAGAGCTAACCCATTCTTCCCTTTTTGAAAAATGGAGTCATAGAGTAAGGGACTAACTAATAGGGATGTGCAAGGCTTCGGACAGAGCGTCGGATCTGGAGAAACTTTGGATGCTTCGGGGTCCAAAGCAGCACATCCAGGTCAAAGCACTGGTCTCATTTGACTTCCCGAAGAGGTTTGGAGCTGCCTCAGAGAGCTGGCCATAGGGTATAATGAGGAAACAATAAAATATGTATAACTTTAGGGGTTTTTGTCCAATTTGGGTGAAACTTGCAAGGATGGTAGCCTCTGCTGAGAGCATGAAGTCTGCCAAGTTTCAAGAAGATCAGGGCAGGGGTTTAGGAGGAACTGTACCCCAAATTCTTAAAAGCCAAACTCATGTCACGGCTGTGTGTTACATCACAGAGGGGTCAAAACTGCAGGGCTGGTAGCTCTTACTGAGGCCACAAAGCCTGACAAGTTTCATGGAGATCAGTGTAAGGATTTGGGGGAAACTGCCCCTCAAGCTGCGGACAAGCAAATCTTGTGCCATGGGTGCTTGTGGGACTGACTGTCTCTGGCTTGGGGCATGGGAGACACTGCTGCAGGCCTGGCTGCTAAGCTGCTGTGCTCCTAGTTACCAATCAATCATGATTCACTCAGGGAGCAGGGACTTGGGAACCAGGTCAATACACAGGACCTAGCTACTACATACCGACTTAGCAAGCATCCGTTAGCACCTACAAAACCAGGGTAAAGAAAGGAAAGAATCAAGACAGACTATCAACTGCCCCAAGATAGACACAGTCTTGGCACGAGTTTTGCCTGCCAGCAGCTAGGGGTGCAGGGCCCAGAACCCCCCCTGCACCAATCTCCTCGACAGCTGGCAGGCGTTGTGGCCTGAGCAGGGGCCATCACCCCTGCCTTAACACACACAGTGTCATCCATGGCACAAGTTCTGCTTGTCCGTAGCTCAAGGGGCAGTGCCCCCCAAACCCCTGCACCTATCACCTTGAAACTTGGCAGGCTTTGTGGCCTCGGTAAGAGCTACCAGCCCTGCAGTTTTGACCCCGTCTTGTAACACACAGCTATGACATGAGTTTGGCTTTCAAGAATTTGGGATACAGTTCCTCCCAAACTCCTGCCCCAATCTTCTTGAAACTTGGCAGACTTTATGCTCTCAGCAGAGGCTACCAGCTCGGCAAGTTTCATTGAAATTGGAAAAAAAACAAGGAAGTTATAGATATTTCATTGATTCCCCATTATACCCTCTGGCCGGATCGCCGAGGCAGCTCCAAAGCTTCAGAGCCGCTTCAGCCAGATCGAGGCGGAAACCCGGTCCAGATCTCCAGATCAGATCATGGTCATCTGAAGCGACCGGATCCAAAGCCGGATTGGATCACTGCTGACTTGCACAGGCCTACTAACTAAAATCCCTTTTTCTAGGAAAGGGACTCTGCTAGGTTTTAGGTTTGTCAAACAGCCATTCCATTTCAATTTCTAAATGCTTCATGTTTTGATTGCTGTTTATTTTTTCTCTCCTTTGTATCTTAATCAATCATTTTCTAAATTTTGACATGAATTCTCTACTATGTAAGAAGGTCAAGGGCTCTGTACTGCCCTGAACCGTCCAGTGACAAGGTCATGTTGATGCTCTGGGCCTTTTGTTCCATCAAAACAAGCACAACAGTTTGCGTCTGGGAGTTACAGGAAATGGGCTCTACTCCTGGCTCTTCCCAGACCTTCTGTGTATGACCTAAACAAGTCATTTCACCTCTCTGCCTGTGTTTCCCTATCAGCCACTGTCTACCACAAAAAAAGAAGCTTATAAGAAATGTAAACTTGGACAAATAACTAGGGAAGAATATAAAAGCATTGCTTGGCCATGCAGGGATGAAGTCAGAAAGGCCAAAGTTCAACTGGAGTTAGAGCTAGCAAGGGATGTGAAGGGTAACAAGAAAGGTTTTTACTGGGAGGGTGGTGAAGCACTAGAAGGGTTACCTAGAGAGGTGGTGGACTCTCCATCCTTGGAGGCTTTAAGACCCAGCTTGATGAAGCGCTGGCTGAAATGATCTAGTTGGGGATGGTCCTGCTTTGAGCAAGGGGTTGAATTAAACGACTTCCTGAGGAACCATCCCAAGCCTAACTTTCTATCCTGTATCTGGTTCAAGGATTCTTTTTCACTACATGCCTGTACTGCATTTAATAATCATGAGCCATTAATCTCAGCTGGGATCCTTTGACTGTAATAGAAATAGCGTTTTAGATAGTTTTGTATTTCAGAAATCATGAAATGATTAAATGAATTAAATGATGGGTGTCAAAATGATGGGCTACAGAATTAAATGATGGGTGAAAAAAAATGATGCTCCTAAAACGATATTAAACACCTGAAAAACACCATTTTTTGCTGTGATTCTTTATTCAGACCTTGTAAGGGGCTACCAAGTGGCTACCGGACAGGAAAAGATACAAATGAAATCATTTATATTTACCTTCCCCCTTTTCAATATAACACCAAAATTAATTTACAGAACATGGAAAAGTATTAAACTAATAACAATCTTAAGTTGACTTTGAACCAGTGTCTCTGCTGGGTGTAGATGGTGTCACAGCTGACACCAGTAATGCCAGGAGTGTTGCTGTATTCAGCATGTTGCATTCAGCTTTGACAAGAAGATGTGAATGTGAAGCTCATCTAAATAAAAGCAATATTGCAGGCTACTTCTCACAATCTCTACTTGCTGCTATATGTTCACACTGAATAGGAGAGATGAAAAATATGGAATTATGTAGCACTGTGCATGTGAGAATCTTCAGTTAAGGAAAAAAAATGCAACTATTATGTAAACCCTTATATGTGGCCAATAATGGACTTCAGTTCATCATAATTCAATGATCTGCACTCCCCACGTGCCTTAAGAAGTATAGCAAGCATAAAATTCTGGCAACTTCAGATAGATATAGTGCAGAGATTTGCATAAGTAAGGAGGGGGGAAAGTGTTCAGTTATAGTTCAGATAAACAAAACAGTGTCCCTGTGCTTTATCTAAGAAAATTCCAGTTCAGCATAGGCAAACAAATGGTGCGGTGTGTGGGTTAATACACCTGAGTCAGAACTCTGCTAAATATGCAAGCCTCCCAGGTGTGAGCTCTGGGATGACTGCATTCTGCATATTTGAATATACACACTTTAGCATAATTACTGACATTCACCTGCAGCTGTATGAATAGGCAATCATTAAAATAACTTCAGGTGTGTCTGTTTCAAGTCTAACACACTCAACTAAAAGCATCTGTGTTTCTCTGAATGATCCCACAGCACAAAGCCTATAGGAACAGAATGTCAGGAATGATAGATTTGCCATTATTCTATCCATGGCGCTCTATGTATGATTTGATTCCTGGACAGGTTATAGAGCTACATGAGCAAGGTTATGCAACAAGTAAAGCTATAATTGGTTAAATTGTTTCCAAATCAGACTCAATTTTATGCCAGTGGACAGACAGCCTATGTGGAACTTTTTTCATGTTGGTGGACTCCTAAGCTATGTAATGTGTGTTTATATAGCTCAGTTCAACATTTACTCTCAAAAGCAAGAGCTTTATCTCCTAGATCAAATGATTGGTCCAGCTACTGTACCCCCAACTTGTCTTTAATTGTATATAAGAGATGAGACTTTTGCATAATACCCCATTCAATAGTGTCTGAGAGACAATCTAAAAAAGTCCTTTGTGATCCCCACAAAATTGGATTTATAATCGGGTAGAAAAAGAGATTTGATGAGTACTAATTTGAGTTTTGAACTTGCAAACAGACAAACACTGAAATATACACATTGCAGCCCAGATTTAAACCCACCGTTGATGGCTTTTAGGCATCAAAGATGCTAATCGTGACCCAATTCCACCCTGGGTTCCTGAAAAACTATAAATCTCCCTACTTTGGTTACATGCCTTCATCTTAGCCTTGTATACCTAAGAAGGTGGGAGAAGAGAACTTCTACATTCCTCTTTGCTGAATACCTGTGTCCAAGGCACTTGCCCAGAAAGTGGAAGACCTGGGTTTTAGTTACTACTGTAGGTGAGGGCATTTGAATCTACATCTTCTACTTCCCAGAAAAGTACATAATCACAAATCTATTGGGTCCGGCTGGATGGAAGGCATCCTCTACCCCTGTCCTGGGCACACTCCTCAGAAGTGAGAAGTAAATTCAAATCCTGACAGGCTGAGTTGGGCCTAGAGCCCAGTTCTCCTACTGCATGGGTGAATGCCCTTACCAGTAGTCCGTTCAACAAAGTGAAAGCTGGTCTCCTTCCTTCTCCCGGGTTGAATGGGACCCTGAGCTGGTGGAGCCATGTAATTTGAAGTCCCATGTGGCAGGGATTTGCATTTCTGATAGACAACTCCTGGCCCTGTGTTTAAGTGCATTCCCATTGCTGAAAAAGGAGGAGTGCAGGGATGTAACCAGCAGGTTTTGTGCCCAGGGCAGAATGCTGGAGGTGAGGAAGGGGGTGGGGGGTGTTATTTTTCACAGGATCCCCAACTCCTGTTGATGTGGACTGGTCTGTCCAGCTCTGGCTGTTGCTGCTACTGCTACTGCAGCAACAGAGTCTCTACACCTGGGTACTGCTGCTATAGCCGTGGCATGGGGCTGCTGCTGCTGCAGGACCACGGACTTCCCAGGAAGTCAACATTCTGGTGCCCCCTTTAAGGGGGTGCCTGGGGCTGGTGCCTGCTCACCAACCTCAAGTTATCCTACTGGAACTATGTTAAGTTCACTCTTTTGAACAGAAACACATCCTTCTGGGGTGAGCAACCACTAAGGGCGCTTGTACATGTGACACCATTAACATGTATATGTGACAAAAATGTCACTTGGTATAGCTTAATGGCATCACAGTGTACACATGCAATACTTTTGGGGGTTTTAAATAACTTTTCATCATTGAAAACTAAATTACATGGAGATGTAGTTTAGTTTGTAGTGTTCCAAATTGCAATGATGCAACTGTCAACTTGAGGTGGGCAGGCTCCACAGAAAAAAGGGATCAGGCCCATCACCACTTGTGCCTTCAGCAGGTGTCTGATCC
Source organism: Crocodylus siamensis (assembly GCF_052110815.1). Classification (NCBI taxonomy): domain Eukaryota; kingdom Metazoa; phylum Chordata; order Crocodylia; family Crocodylidae; genus Crocodylus; species Crocodylus siamensis. Next base: position 126,875,761 of record NC_143397.1, on the reverse strand, counting down.
ATTTTTTTTTTTTTTTGGCAGAGCCTGCCCACCTCTCCTGTGGCTGGGGGGGTGAGCTGCTGGTGAGTCAAGTGGCTCCTGAGCTGCAAGGGGGGGTCCCTCCCTCTATGGAAGTGGCACCTGCTGGGGCTGCCTGGATGGGATGCAAGTGGGCCCAGTGCTGTCCCAGCTTTGGGTCAGGGAAGAGTGGGACTGGGCTGGGTGCTGCCTCCAAGCTGCCTGCCCAGGCAACCAGCAGCCTGCCCAGGCAACTTTGGGAGGCACTGCTGCTTCAGGGGGAAGGACCAAGGCCCCCTACACCACAGAGGCAACTCTTCCTGCCAGCAGCTTGCCGCCTGGCCATGGGAGAGGCAGCCAGGCTCCGCTCAAAAAAAGGATCAGGTCCCTCACTGCTTTTACCTTCAGGCTCCTGTGGTTGTTAGGACATGTGGGGCAGCCAAGAAATGGGCTGGCTTGCCCCTGGCCAATGGGAAAGCAGCAGGAGGGACGGTGGGTTTGCTGGCAGCTGGAAAGGGCAGCAGGGGTGGTGCATGGGTTGCTAGCTGGCCAGATACTGCCCCAGCTTGGAGGCGCCTGATCCAAAACTTCCCTGAGCCCACCCAGACTTCCAGAGCCCCATGCACTGTTGCCACCACCTTCTCCAGCCACTAGCAAACCCAAACACCCTCTTGTTGCCTTCTTATGCTGCCCCAGAGGCAAGCCAGCCCATTCCCGGGTGGCCCCAGGTGTCCTGCCAGCCACAAGACCCTGCTTTCAAGGAGAAGCGGTGAAGGGCCTGACCCTTGCTGTTGTGAAGCCTCCCTGCCACCCCTGTGCCTGGGGGGTGAGCTGCCAGCATGCTGAGCAGCCCTGGAGCTGCAGGGGGTCCCAGGCCTTCCCTCCATAGTGGCAGTGCCCCCTGGGGTGACCCAGGTCAGCTGCTAGCAGGCCAGGTGCTGCTCTAGCTCAGAGGCAGCACCTTGCTCAATCCAACTGTTCCCTGAGCCCACCAACTGGAAGCCTGCCGGGCACTGGTCCCCAAGCCAGCTTGGGGAACAGCCGGATCAAGCCAGGTACTGCCTCTGAGCTCAGACAGCACCCAGCCAGGTAGCAGCCCACCTGGGCAGCCCCGGAGGGGGTGTCGCCATTGTGGACCACTCAGACCACTGGCAGCTTGCCCCCTGGCTGCAGACAGGCTCCAGCTCTGACAAAAAAAAAGAAAAAAAAAAAAGATATATATAATGTGACAGAAAAATTGAAATGGTTTAGTCCTCAGGGTTTTATTTTATGCCTTACTCCTATTCCCATTTCAATTTAGGGGGGCATAGAATAAAAACTTGGGGATTAACCCCATCACACAGTACAAGTGGCCTAAGTCTTGGACATCTAGTAGAAAAATAGGCTCTAAGCCTGGAAGCTCTCCCACTGAATGGCATATGACTGTGCAATACTTCAAGGTGAGCATAAGCACAAATCTTTGTAGGACTGGCCCTTTTGTTTGCCTACCTTAATCTTTTTACCCTATGAATAAAATTACAAAGAGGAAAAGGTTGACAAGATAGAAATGACAAGAATAGAATAATTTTTTCCTTATTTACCCAAAGAAATGCCAGCACCTAGTTCTTATTTATTCTGCTAACAATTGTAACTGTTATTATGAATCCTTAATTCAAACTGCTGAGCTCATGTGAGTAACCCTTAATGGGAGTATGCATGTGTGTGACTGTTCACTTTTGGGAATGGGGGCTTCATAATAAGGTCCTATGGGATGAAGTATGAGTAAGAAATTTCAATCTCTTCCAAGATCTCAGGAATATAACATATTTCAATATCAGAATATTGTACATTTCCTTCATGTTGCCCTTCCTACAAACTAATGCCACAATTAAACGAGGGGTGGGCAAAATGCGGCCCGCAGGCCACATGTGGCCTGCCAGGTCATTCTATCCAGCCCACGGGGCCCCTAAAAAATTTAGAAAATTAATATTTATCTGCCCCTAGATGCCTGTCACACGGCCCTCGATGGCTTACCAAAACTCAGTAAGTGGCCCTCTGCCCAAAATAATTGCCCACCCCTGGATTAGACACTCATAGATTTTGAATGAAATCCTATCCCACAGGAATCAATGGTAAAATTCCCAGGCTGCATCCAGATGAGCACAGATGTTTGGTTCCCCAGGGACAAGTAGCAGCAGTGCACTTTGCACCACAGCTGCTTGTCCCTCAGCAACACCTGTGCCACGCACACTTTGGTACATGGCAAGTTACCCTGGGGACAGCACTGTGCTGGCTCCATCAGCCTTACCTGGGGTCCTGAGAGCTTCCTGGAGCTGCAACAGCAGCAATCCTGCTGGGTGGAGCCTGGCTGGCAGCCACAGCACAGCTCCAGGCAGCCCACCTCTGCTTTTCACTAGCGCGCACTGCCTGTGCATGTGCTGCTCTGGTTTTTTCTGCAGGTTAAACATCCAGGGGTCCAAAAAACCCATGAAGAAAAAAACTGGAGCAGCTCATGCAGAGGCAGTATGCCCTTGCAGCACAAACAACTGACTGTGAGGTATGTGGCACTGCAGACGTGTTTGTGGTGCCACATACTACACGGCCACACTCGTCTGGACGGGACCCCAGTGTTCAGGATTTCACGCATTATGTTTTTGTCAAGAGAACATGATTCCCCAGTATGCCGAGTACTTACAAGTACAGTTGGAAGGTAAGGATTCTTAACACACAACAGGACCCTAAGACTCTAACCCTGCCAACATTAATGAGCATGCTGAATATTTAGCGTGCGAGTTGTCCTACTTATTTATGTGCTAAGAGCTAAGCAAAATTGTAAATATTTTGCTGAACTGGGGTCTGTACTTACTACTGTCTACACCTGTTGTAGTGAATGTGTGGAAGAGAGCTGCAGACTTTTATTTCCCTTTTCCCCCACTCATAACAGCACTATAAAAAGAAGATAGTATCTGACACTTTTTTCATGATACTGCTGACAGCTGTTTTCTTTGGTGGTTATAGGACATGTGAGAAGGTTAATCTATATGTTCTTGTTTCTGTGTGAGTTCTCAGTAGTAGTATTTTTCACAATGCAGTTACTTTGTTTCAAAAAGAGGGAAAGACTATATAAAACAGATTTGACTGAAAACAGATAAATCCCATCTCAATCACTGTCAACAGTTTCTAAGAATTTTCAAAACAGAGAGAAATAAAAGACCAGGACTTAAAAGGCCTGGTCTGCACAAAAATGTGTTAGCTAATCTCATATCTGCCTATCAAAACATTATACATACATTACAAAAAAAAACCCGATGGGACTAACAAGATACACGCTCCACTTCACTGCCCAATTATGCTGATTTCTGTCTGTTCTTGACTTCTTCGCCATCTGTATGTTGTCTGGTCTGTTGAGATTGTAAACTCAGCTCTGCAAGATATTGTCTTCACACCTACCTTTAAAGAGCTTGTTATGCTTTTAGTATTATGCAAATAATAATTAATATTAACATCATTATTGATAATAATACTACTCCCCCAGTGAACCTTATAGTTGACTGATCTGTAATAATTGGAACTCAAATAAATAAAAGACAGAATGAGTGCTTTTATTCTTCTTTTTTTCCCCCTTTCACCATCATGTTAATCAGTTCTAGCATCAGCTAATGATTCTTTCTTCTTCATTTGATTAAAGCACAAAGTCATTGAGGTAGCAGCAAATCAGATTTGTCTCTGGGACCTTAATGCTCTGCAGTAATGAAATCCATGACTTTCAACCTCTGGCGATGACACAGCTTGCATGTAAGCTGTGTAACCAAGGGAATTTCATTTGTCTAAGAGCTGGTTCCCTTTCCTGGGAAAAGGCCCCTAAGGGGCAATATATCTTCCAGTATATTGTTTGGCATGCATACCACACGAGAGGAGTGATTCCCAGGCTGAGTAAAAGTCATTAACAGATCTTTGCTAAAAAGGCAGTGTCTGGCTGCAGTGTTCTGTTACATGTCTCTTAAATTGGAGTACAGCATGGCACAAATCTGTTAAACAAGATATTTTGTTAAATTATTGTAGCAGGAGCTTTAACACATGCTTCTTAAAGCAGGTTCCATTTTATAATCAAGTAGAGGCTGGTTTTATACACAGCAAGAATAGATCTGAACTTCATTTTTCATTTTGGCATATTCCAATTGCAACTATTTGTTCATGAATTGATTTAAAGGTTATAACTCAACAACCTTACTTAATACTGGTACCCAGACAGCAAGGTAACGGTTCCACTTAGACATAAATAGATTGCATGGGATAAAATAGACTTAGATAGAGTGGCTGCTGAAATTACATGGAAGATCTATTCAAGGCCATTCATGTTTTTTCTGGAAATCCTTGCCCACGGGGATGAGTCCCAGCAGAAGAAGTTTTAGCTCATAAGACAGGGCCTGAGAAATCATGAGCTGAACAGTAGGTTCCATTAGCAGATGGATAAGAGCAGGAGCATGTCCCCCAGATTCATACAAGGTAACCTGCCAGGTATGTGGGCTGCAACATTTTCCCACACTGTACACGCTTGATAGCTTCTTCTTATTCTTAGGGAGAGGCTTTGCTTTGCAGCTGAAATATCTGAACATCAAATACAAATGCTATTAAATTAAATTCAAGCCAGGTCTTTGGAGTGGGACTCCTTCTGTGTAGCAGCAAGTCAAGAAACAATTAAAATTAGGGTAGGGTATTTGACCAGTCAAATGGAGGTCAGTCAATTGACTGGTCAAATATTGGTCAAAAAGTGTACAAAAATGCCAATAGTCCTAAATAATACATGGAAAAAAGCACAAATTTTTGATTAAGAAATGTGTCAAAAACAATAACAAATATATTTCTGTCAAGAAAACAAAAAAAATGTAGGTTTTTTTTGTAAAATTCCCGTTATCTTTGACCGGTAAAAAAATATGCAGTGAAATGACAATATTTGACTGACCAATTGACCAGCTGGCCCACTTTAATCAAGATTTTGCTTTTCAGGAAGGAGGTGGAATGTGTGCAGATTAGACATAAATACATTTCCCTTGCCATCATTTTTCTGTGTCACCTATGGAGCATAGGGAGACCAGCTCCTCTGTGTCCTACACCTGACAGACCAGGTGGATATCTTCAAGCTGAGGCATTCCTTACATCTGTGACTCTAGGAAATGAGGACTGTGGAAATTATGGGGCAAAGTGAATACACCAGAGGGCAGGGAGCACTTACAGGCTGACCTGGACAGGTTAGATCAGTGGGTGGAACGTAATAGGGTGCAATTCAACAAAGATAAATGTCAGGTACTCCACCTAGGAAGGAGGAATCCCCAGCACACCTACAGGTTGGGGGATGTCCTTCTCAGCAGCTCAGAGACTGAGAGAGATCTTGGAGTCATAATGACTCCAAGATGAACATAAGCCAGCAGTGTAGCGAGGCCTTCAACAAAGCCAATTGCACCTTGATGTGTATTAGCAGATGCATGACCAACAGATCAAGGGAGGTGATGCTCCCCCTCTATGTGGCATTGGTCAGGCTACAGTTGGAGTACTGTGTCCAGTTTTGGGCACCGCACTTCAAGACGGACATGGAGGATCTGGAGAGGGTTCAGTGAAGGGCCACTCGCATGATTAGTGGTCTCCATGAAAGACCCTACAAGAAGAGGATGAGAGATCTGGATCTCTTCAGCCTATACAAAAGACAGCTGAGGGGTGACCTTGTAGCCACCTATAAATTTATCAGGGCAGGACAGCAGGGAACTGGGGATGCGCTGTTTACCACAGTGCCCCAAGTAGTAACTAGGAATAATGGGTGCAAACTAGTGGAGAGTAGATTCAGGTTAGACATTAGGAAGAAATTTTTTACAATAAGGGTGGCCAGAGTCTGGTATGGGCTTCCAAGAGAGGTGGTGCTGTCACCTAACTTGGAGGTCTTCAAGAGGAGGCTTGACAATCACCTGGTTGGGGTCATCTGACCTCGGTCCTCTTTCCTGCCAGGGGCAAGGGGTTGGACACGATGATCCATTGGGTCCCTTCTGACTCAATCTACAAATCTATGAAAATACAACATGACTTTCACTTTGGCTCTTTCTATGGTCATCCCTGGTTTGTATTATTTTAGAAAAGGGACCAGCTGTGGCTGAAGAGGATGCAGAAGTATTAGAGGCAGTGTTAATTATACAAGCAAGGTGAGATTTCTTATCCCCAAACAGACAGGGGTTGATATTGGGTGCATTGACGGCCAGTCCTACCTTCATCAGCAAGAATTTGAGGACAATGTTTTCCTTTGTCCTAATTATTGATGTTTACTACAGTGCAGGGGGTTGAAGCTTTCATCTCAAAAGACTTGCTTCAGAGCTACTCAAAACCTATGAAATTCCCAGATGACTTTCCCCCAGCCCAGAAATAATGATTTAGGAGACTAGGAGTTATTTAAGTCCCCTATCTATCAAAAAACAGGAATTCCATAGTTCTATGTTCTAGAGGTCTGGCAGCATTGTGCCTGACTTTTCAGACAATGAGTTGGCAAGGTAGGCCTTACAGGGCTAAGCACAATCCACCTCTAAATATGAAACATTTTATGATTCAGAGAAGAAGTAATTTCTGAACCTATATCATTTTAGGGGCTGTTATCTTGACATGTGTTCCCATGAAAAAAAAAGTGCAGACTGGCCTACTAAGATGCTTAAACCTTCAGAGTCTCAAAGTAAATGTAGCACGTGTAATAAGACACAATGTTATGAGACACAATGTTCTGGGAAAGATTCAGGAATACGGGTCACCTAGACTTGATTAGATTAGACATTCTGCTGAGCTGGGGGAGATGCTGGCAGCTGTCCATAAGCACTAGAACTATTTAGAGGTGATATAGGTAGTTGGCAAACAAACTTTTGTTCCAGTTTAGGATCTCAGAAACATCTCAGCCAGGAGATTTTAAGTTAGACTGAATTGCTGTCACATCCAGAATTTAGAGGAAGAGACTATTTTTCTTTCACAAAAGTGGTTCATTAAAGTCAAAACAGTATTTTTTTTCATGTACCTTTTAAGTGCATTTATTTAGGAAGGTTTCACTGAAATGTCCACGCTGCAAAAATATCAGCAGCACAATTAGTGATCTTTCCTCAGAACTACATAAGAGTGCTGAAGATCATAGCAGCGTTGGGTGAGAAAATTGCATAGTACTCAGCTGGAGTTATACGACAAGAGCTTTTAATCACTCTCTGGGCACATCTACACTAGACATTTACTACACAGTTGACTAATTAGCTCTGCAACAAACATCACACATTGACACATGTGCCCCTATTAGGCCAGAGTACATTAATTAACTCTGCAGCAGGACAGTACTTGTAAATACATGTACTATTCTGCTGTGAAATTTTTTTTTTACTTTGCAGCACTGCACATGTAGATTGTGCCTCAGCTGGTTAGGGCACAAGGGTGCTTCAGTGCTGAGGCTGCCTGTCAGTTGGCCTCATGCTGAAGCATCCTTGTGCCCCAGCCAGCACCTCTGCAGCATGTTTAGTCAGAGGGAGCAGCTCTGGGCTGGCAGGCTGACCTCCCGGACCTCCTGCCAGCTGGAGCTCCTCTGATCCAGCTCAACATGCTGCACTCCCAGGCACACATGTAGACATGGCACCTGGGAGCAATAAACTCTGGAGTTTATTCATGCACATTAATAGCATGTGTAGACACACCCTCTGTCATACTACCTATATTTATCTGGAAATTAAATTACAAAAACACCTCATCACAAAACCTTTAATTAATGATCAGGCCCTCACCAGTCATATAATGGTGTTTTATGAACAGGCAGAATTCAGGGAGAGACAATGAAACCAGCTTTCCTCTGCATGAAATGAGCTTCTGACTTGGCAAAAGTGCCTTCTGGCTAGCATGAAAGGCAAAGAAAGCCCAGGCCCTTATTTGATTATGTATCAGCCTCCTCCAGCTGATTTTGTAAGGCCAGAATCAGTTGGCAGCCTGAAAATAAGATGATCCTCATAAAAGACAGTAAGAGCAGTGAGCTGGATCCACAGACGTACTTCGGGGTTCTAGTGCATAAAGTTTAGGCACTCTACTGATGAGTGGAGTCCACAGCTTTGAGTTCAGCGCTCCACACACTGCATGGGGAGAGTTACTAAGCTAGCATGTGGAACAGGGAGCTGCCCAAACTAGCCAGCAGGAAGTGCTAAGACAGTGGTCACCAACCAGGGGATCTCAATCCACCGGTAAATCTTGGAGCTTCTTGCAGAAGATCTCAGAGCCTCTTGAAGTCAATCTGAGGCTGGGGTGGGGGTTAAGTGCCCATGTGCATGCATGTGCATGCCTCAACCCAGCAGGTCCTTCTGTGAGGGAGGGAAAGGTAAGGAGCTAGATCAAGGCCCCTGCGGTGAGGGACAGTGCCACAGAGGCAGGAGCAGGGGTAAGTTGAGTGGAGCCCCAGACGGGTGGGACCTACCTGCTGGGGAGGTGTACCCTAAAATAAATTTTTCTCCTTCTGGCTTGATATGCGACCCTCTTCTCTCACCACATACTTACCTGCTGGGTGTGGGGAGGGGTGGCACATGGTAGATCTTGGGTTGCTTTTAAATGCCAAAGGTGATCTCCTACGTACAGAGGTTGGAGATCACAGTGCTAAGGAAAGAGACAGAATTTTAGCCACAGCCTTAGTGATAGTTATGTGCCTACCCCCAGGGAGGGAGGTCCATATCACTGCTTGGGATTCTCAGCCATAGACCCTGTCATGGAATTATCTAGGGTTTATCTATTAAGTCAGCCCTTTTTCAGGAAAAACAGAGAGAAACAGTCCGTCATGACTTGGGCACTCAGTGGAGGAGGGGAGAGGCAGCAGAGCTATTTCCAAATCCCACCCTGTCTGATTTGGAACACGGACTTAACTCACTTCCCCCATATCCCAGGTGAGAGTCCTACCCACCTGGCAGTAGAGTCCTGTTTTACTTTACATGCCCAAATGAACCATGACTGCACTTTTTGGCACTTTATATACTTTTTCTGATTCAGACCTAGGCCCACAAGCAGCCATATACCCACTGAATTTTAGGGATGCACTTTGGCTGGGCAGGTACAGGATGGCATAAGCTCTCCAGGTCTGTGTGCGAGGCCAGGTAAGTCATGAAATTGCAGCTGCTCAAAAAACAATGACCAGTGAAAGGGAAGTGGTAGAAAACCCTCCTGTGGTTTAGCAAATAACCTAGTGGCTAGGACACCTGCCCAGAAAAGCCAGGTACTAGACCCCCCTCAACCAGAGGGGGTTTGGACCTTCATCTCCTGCTTCCCAGGAAAATGCTCTCACCACCCAGCCACAGGCAAAACATTACCCAGGCCATTTAAGTTTGATCTTGCAGGACAGTAAAGAGGAAATACAGGGGCTCATAAAGAACAAATCAAAAGATACATGGCTCAGTGAGCTAGATGCTGCTTTGGATAGGAGGCAGCCCTGGGTTTAAGCCTGGGTCCTTGTTCCCAGTGTGGCAAAAATTTCCCCATCACTTTATGTACATTTTATCCAGTAACTATTAATTGGCTGCCTAAGCAGATGACCCTCAGGCTGAAAGACAAGAGGGTTCTTGTCATCCTCCTCCTCATTTCCTTTTTCACTATAGGAAGAAATAGAATCTGAAATGACGGGCAAGTGCCAAAAAATGCAGCTATATGTAAATACCAAATAGGTATATAAAGTGATATAGGATCCTATGCAAATTTTCATTTTTACTCTTTCTTAGAAAGTCTGTGAAATGCAGTACTCTGTCAACTAATGTCCTTGTTCTTAGATATAGTACAGGCAGTCCTCACGCTTACAGTGGGTTACATTCCTGGAAAAGGTGCTGTAAATCAAAACGATGCAAGTCAAATCTGATTTTCCCATAGAAACAATGTTATAATAGAGGGTTAGTTCCTAACCAAGGGCCTGATGCCCAACTTTTTATAGATATTTAAATTAATTATTTAATCAACTATAAACGATACACTGATAAATGATATGCACTGTACAAAGCTTTCTAAAGTGAAATGCAATAACTAAGGGAGGCACTGGGGCCAGTGTGGGACACTTACTGAAGGTAAGCTCCCCAGTCTTCACGCAAAGCAGGCAGCAGCTTCTCCTCGAGGCGAGGTAAGACAAGGGTGGGGACAGAGGCTGGGGGCTCCACCGGCTCCAGGAAACTGCTCTGCACCCCTGCATCACCTTGGGGAGCGAGGAAGCACATGGCATCAGGGCTGGGGATCAGAGCAGTTCTCTGGAGCCAGAGGAACCTGCGGAGAAGTTCCCCGGAGCTGGTGGAGCCCGTGCCAGCCCCGTCCCAGCCCTTGCCTCGCCTCAGGGAGCAAGGAGGCACATGGTGTCAGGGCTGGGAAGCTGAGCAGTTCCCCGGCACCAGCCCCCAGTCCCAGCCCCCGTCCCCATGTTGCCTCTGGGAGGACATGGCCTCAGGGAGGAGCTGCTGCCTGAGCTTACCTCTGGTAAGTGCCCCACGCCGGCCCTGGTGCCTCTGCCGTGCTCTGCGCCCAGCTCATTGCCTGCCATAAGTACAAAGATAAAGCGCCATAAGTAATGCCAGGGGTGTAAATGGCGAAACGCCGGAAGTACAAATCGATGTAAATCGAAATGCCATAAGTCGAGGTCTGCCTGTATATTATTCTTCAAATAATCCCTCGGATCACCTGGTTCCACTGCTACTCATGCCTTACCATGTTCCAGTGTTGGGGTGGTAGCTCTTTTTTCTTTGTTTTTTTTTTCTTATAAAGGAACCTGATAATAAGGGTGGTAGTTAAGCCTTCTTGCCTCACTACAGTTTTGTCTACCATAATTATATCCAATATCCCATCTTTTCAGCAAAAGTAACAGTACAAATAACCATTCCATATCACTATGGCAACTGTATATCACACTAACAAAATAACAATCTTCATGATTTCCAAAGTCTTATTACAACATAAGAGAGTGGAATTATCAGTCTTCACAAATTTTCAATCTTTTTAAAGTGTATACTATTTTCCCGGAGTTATTTTTTCTTATTTAATATGTTTGTTTGCTTGACTTCAGGTAGTTATATAAGGCAGTGTTTCTTACAGTTTCATTTAACATTTTAGATTCATATCTGCCCATCAAGGCCAAAGACAAGGAGTGATGGAATGAGAAAGAGCAGTTCTACAGAGTTCTACCAACAAATATATGCAGTTCACATGGCTGACTGCTCACAAATATATAACCCCCTCCTCTCACAAATGCCCACAAGTTTATTGCCCAGCCAGAATTTATGCTGCTGTCATTCGTACGTTCCATTTAACAGAATCAATCTGCAGTCCAGTGAGCAGAGAAGCTAGATTATAGTATTCCACGTGTAGCTTGAAATGGGAAGTGGTTTTGCTTCTGGTACTATTCACCCTGCCTTAGGTTGTTATATGACATTGCTAACAGCATCCAAAGTCTCTAATGAGAGTCCAAGACCTATTGTATTACCTCTATATATAATCCCTTATCAAGGCACACACCCTATTGTGAAAAGTTACAGCCTATTAGAGTGCCAGTTGATAGAACAGCTGATGCACACTATGGAAGAAAATAAAATAAAAATGAAAGGTGTATACTCAGGCATGGATCCAGGGGCATGCAATGGTGCAGTTTCACTGTCCCCTTGGATTCCTGCTCCACCCAAAATTTAAAACAAACTGCTCGGCAATGGCAACAGCATTTCTATTCAGGCAACAGGGAGGGAGTCACTTGGTTTCATGGCTCATTATAATCCACCTGCTTCCTTCTAAACACTTCATTCCACAGGTGTAATGACCCTGCCTCCTTTTTTAATGGTCTTAACCTACACAAGAAATTCTTCTGTCTGCATCTGGTAAAGTAGGCTGCCTATACATGAGCTCAGAGGGGAGTGGAGGAAGGGATGGGGGGCAGAACTCCACTGATTAAGGAGCCCTGTCTGAGGCTCTCCCACTTGGGATGTCACATTGGCACTGGTGGGTAGGGTGTCAGGAGCAATGGCCCATGTAGCAGATTTCAGACACGTCAATTCTGCCTTGGGGAGACCCTGTCACCACCTTGGGAAATACAATGGGTGTTTGGAAGAAAATATATGTGACTGATCTGCACCCTGGCTGTCACCCAACATGATCAGGGAAGCAGATGGGAGGGGACATAGGAGGTTCAGTGCCATGGGGATGGACTACCAAGTAACTCAGTGCCATAATATTGGGCATCCTTGCCTTGCCAGCACAGTGGAGGTAGCAAAGACTTGCCATTGAGGCTCCTGATGGAGAAGTATCTCTGTTAGGACTGCAAACCTTGACAGTGTTGTAGGTTATGTGCAGAGCAGAGGTGAGGCCATGTCATTGACACCTTCAGGTTGCCACCAGTTCATAGGTCAGGACAGGTGTTAGTGGTGCCAAAAGTATAATACCAGGGATTCCCACAGAGATCCATGCCAGAGATTCAACAGATGACAGAGGACCTTTTGGTGGCTCAGGAACCATTGGGTGCTCAGCCTGATGCCTCAGTGCTACCCCCCTGGCACCACAGTGAGTGTGAGTTTCCTTGGGAACCATTCAGCTATAAAGTATCCAAGAGAAGATGTAGCAAAGGAGCACTCCTGGAAGAGTTCTTCCCTGGGAGATGTGTCCCTATAGCTGTCTCTGCCTTTCTCCTCTTGCAATGAGAATTGTGTGTCAGGTTTGGTAGGCTTGTGTATCAGAGCAGATGCAGAAGTCAATCTGCAGCCTAGCATAACAGTCCTGGAGGCACAGTCTGTGATGCAGGATTCTCCCAGGTATCTCTGGAAAGCCAAAAGCTGGTTGGCTTAGACTGAGGCCTGGTGGGGGCAGCATACCCTGCAGGCCCTCAGCACAAAGACTCCTAGGAAGCATGCAGCCCTTGGAAATCCTCAGACATTGAAATAGCCCTTTGGGACCAGGGACTGCAATTCACATCAGAGGCTGATGCAACTTTTCAGTGGCTCCGGGATTTGAGGAGAGGAAAAGGAGCTTTAAACCTCTTCTTGTTTTTTCTTTCAGACCCCCACCCCACTCCAGACATGTGCTGAGTACAGCTCCCTTGCAGCAGTAGTGCAACTGGGGTGGGGGGGGGCAAGCAGGGCACCAGTCCCAAACACCGTCTATGAGAGAGCACCAGAATGGTCCCCCAGGAGTCTGCCACAGCAGAGGCTGCCCTGCACTGCCCAGCCATCAGTGCTGGGTAGTATAGTACCCCACATGGCAGTACATTTATAGGGTGAACAGAACTGTGTTCCCCTCCCAGGGAGGCCTTGTCAGATCAGGCACAGCCCTGTGCCCAATAGTTATGTATCCTGCAGTAGGGGAGCAAATAGAGTCTGGACAGGTAAGTCTTCCCTTACTGTCATCCACGATTCCCACCCTTCCTCAACACTGGCCAACATACCCCTGCACCACACACCAGAAGTGCCCAGGGCATGGGTGCACACTGTCCCCCTTTTTATCGCACAAACTCAGAGTTCCCGGCTCCAATCTCCTTCTAAGTCTCACGAAATCCACATCAGAAAGAAGGCCGGGGAGAGCTGCACCTTATAGAATAACTGAATCAGAGATGCATAAGCTTTTATGAGCAGGAGCTCACCTAAGACCAGCATGGATAACTACCTCTCCCTAAAGCCACATCAGTTGACTAGCCCAGCATTAAAACAGGTTTAGTAAGTGTGCTGTCTCTGAAGGGAAGAATGGCTAATAAAGTGTGTGTTTTAATCCTCACACAACAAAGAAAGTTGTTGAGCAGAAGGATTAAAATTTAGAGGAAATAAACAAGATACACATAGGATCTCTTCAGACCTACTTCTAAAAACTTCCTCTAAGTGACTTACAAAAATTCAGTGGTTATTGACAGGGCACAAACTTGTCATACATAAAAATCTGATTTCATAAGGGTTAAAATTACCTTGTTTTTCCTAAAAGAAAACATTTCCAGGAAAATTGTTGCTTATTGTGATCACTGACTATGTACCACTTTTATCCCTGCTGGGCTTAATAAACATTGTTGTTAAAGATGACTCAACACAAACAGCTCATGTTCTGCAGGTCTAAAGGGCATCAATTTAAAAGAAACCTTTAAAAATAATGATGCTGTTTACTAATCTTGAACCATGGACTCTGTTAACATGACCTAAGACTGCATAAATTGGCCTTTTAAGATTCTTATTTAAAAGTCCATCTCTGTAACTGGACCTGCTTGGAAACTTTTAGATAATATCATTTTACTGTTGATTTTGTAAGCAAATTAAAGCAATTAGACCAGTCTTCCAGGTCCATCTGCCCTGTTAGGTCCAAATCTCTCCATTCAATTGCTTGGGAAGACTTTAAAAGCCTCCAGTCACTCCTCAGTGAGGCCCCTGCCCAGGAACATGCATTTCTACACTGTAAAGAATGTGGCAATATTTTATGAATATTGTATGTATGATCAGGTTATGGCTAAAGGAAGCCTAAATATTAACTCCATCCTATGGGAATCTGTAGGAAGACTGGGAGGCAGACAATGTGTGAAGTAAGCATGATATTCCTCAATCTGTATTTGTGAATGCAACTGTTCCATCCCAAGTGTCAGTCTTCGCACTGTTCTTTGTTGAATTTCATCCAATTGATTTTGGAACATTTTTCCAGTATGTCAAGCTCATTTTGGATCTTAGCCCTAGCCTTCAGCATCTGCAACTCCACCCAATTTGGTGTCATCTGGAAATTTGCTAAGTGTGTATTCAATCCCATCATCCAAATCATTAATGAAGATGTTAAACAATACTGAACCCAGGACAAACCCTTGGGGTAACCCACTTGAAACTTCTTTCCAAGTAGACATTGAGCCATTGATGACTACTCAGTAAGCACAATGATCCAACCAGCTGTGTTGACCTACAATACTTTGATATAGTCTGCAGTTCCTTATCTTAGCAGAAGTTTTATGGGTAAATCAATGTTTGAGAGATTCCTATGGATAAATCAATGACACATTCCTTGAATAGGCTGTTTTATATCACCATGTTTACCAGATGGTCACAGCTCCCAGAGAGTGGGCCTGTCTCAGACCAAGCCCACAGGAGGTAAATATAGTTGGCCGAGTGGTAGAGCCTGGTCCGGTTAACAGCTGGTAAAGCCTGTCATTGGAGAGGGCTGCAGACTGATCACTTGCAAAAGGGTGTCCATAAGAGAAAGGCCAAAGGTACAGTTCACCACTAAACTCTAACATATCCATTGAAGTTACTGGATTACTGGATTATTAATAATATACCATTACCGGATTATTCCTCCAGTTCTTGCCCAACAATTCCAAATTTGGCAGCTATTTTGACTCAGTGCAGTCCATCTGATTCAAAAGACTTCCCTGCCTTGCAATACCACTCCAACACCTTCTTCTTCCATAATCTCTCATCCATCATTATCCCTTCCCCACCTTGTCCATCATTCCATTCAGCTTCCTTCTCAAAGTACTAATGTTTGCCCTGCCAAAAAAGTATATCTATCCATCGGTAGATAGACAGACAGACATGAATATGAGTGTGTACACACACACTCATATATATATAGCTCTATTGCATGACTATACCAAGGGACATGAAGAGAATACTCAACATACAAAAACTATCTCCTTGTAGATCTGAAAACCATGTGAAACATGCACCATTAAGGTTCAAACAAAGAAATCAGAGGATGTGATATTATTTCAGGAAGAAGCTATGTAAACAGATTTTCACATGTTGAACTTAGTCTACAAGATCAGTATGGGATGTGCTGTTTCCTAAACACCAGGAAGAATTCATATCAACAAGCAGTCAGGCATCAGAAAGTAGAATCTGAGGGACAGCAACTTGTAGGAAATAGTGTACTCAATGTGCAAAGTCTTTGATAAATATCACATCAGTCAAGGAAGCTCCTAGGAGACAAGTTTAAGCTTGAACCTCTTGTCAATGAAATGTCTGGTCAAAAGATAGCATGCTACATGCTACTTTAAACATTAAGCCCAACATTAAGAATAATGTTTAGTTTGTAAAGATCGTGAAAACTATATACTTTTAAAAGCATGATAGCATATGGCATGCATTTGGCTCACTTCTTGTTGGTGGCATATCACTGTCTGCAGAGGAGGGAAGAGTCAACATTAAAAGAAAAGCGAAACTATGGGGTCACAGATTCACTGTCTTACTCTGTGCCATTCAAGTGAAACAAAAGAGGTGATAGGAACAGGCACTGGTTGTATAATCAAAGTACACTCCTCCACCACCCTGCCTACCGCCCCCCCTAGCTTGTGGGGGAGGGAAGGGTTGTGGCTAATGTACACAGTGCTCCAGCAATTTCCAGGTGACAGATGTTCCCTTGGAGACAAGCACTTAGTGCATGTTATGGACATACAATCAATTTACCACAGGGTAAAAGGGTAGAGAGAGGACTTTATTGTGGGTCAGCTGCTCTACAATAATTATCCATGTGCTCTTACCCCCAAAGAATTAAAAAATAAACTGAAGTAGCTTACCCCTCTTTCATGAGACTAAGGTAGCTTTCATTTATCACTGGCAAGGCCTTGATCTCTAATCAGCTTCTTTTCCTCTGCTAATTGCATGTCTCCTACCTCTGGGAGTTTCTCTCATCCCATCTCACAACTTCTTTTCTCCATTGTGCCTGACTTGTTTTGCTCAGACCTGATGAAAGCTTGTCTAACTCTATCCCAGCTACACAGCTGATCCAATAAAAAATATCACCCTAAGAAATCCTTGCCTCTTGCCTAATTTTTAGACCATCACTCTTAGACTACCGCTTATCATTAAGTAAGAGTGTACTGTACACTCAAGCAGTACTACAGTACTGCCAGTGAGTTGTAATTCCCTTTTACATCATGGACACATAATTCATCTACTCTTAGATTTATCCTGAAGTTGGGGAAAGAATCAGAAATCATTAGGCAATACTATTCCTGAAGGGTCCCTGCTTTGTGCAGTTCTGTGCTATACACAGCAGTCCAGCCCTTATACACACACGGACACACATATGGAGGTTAAAATAACATTAAGGGTGCAAGTGGAGCACTCACAAGTAAGAAATAGCAGCTTGAGAGTTCAGCCTTAATTCAGTCCTCTTGCATGCATTCATTATGGACGTGGGTGTAGTGGGTATGTGTTATGTTTGTCTTTAGTTACATGACCACGTTTATATTTTTCCACAGGAAACCTGCCTCCTGCAGTGCACAGGTTAGACAGAGTTCAGGAAATGAAGTAACTTTTCAGTTTTTCTTTTTCGCCTCCTCTTTCAGTGTGCACCTAGCAGGAATTTCTACTAAAAGTCCGAAATAAATTTTTGATCTCCCTATCACCATAGTAACAGGCAGCTGTGCAAATGGGAATGAAGTTGCTTTAGCATCACCCTTGTATGATAGGGAAGCATTATTATCCCCATTTTACAGAGAAAGAACTGTGGCACAGAAAGATCAAAGCCAGTAATTTTTGGTTGCTCATTAATTGTGATGCTCCAGAATTATTTACTTCACATGTTTGAGGAAGGTATAAGCAACTAGCTATGCCCTTTGCAATAGAAACATTTACTTAATTTGACCTATCAGTGTCAGCAACATTGCACCTACAATCTATCTGCAGTACCACTCCTTCTGTCAATACTTGCCCCAACCCTGTTCTTCCTGAAAATCCTCAAATTATGGGAACAAGGGTATGAGGATTATTCAGTCTGTTATCCATTATTCTTCTGTTTGGAAATGTTCGATGACCCACACATTACAACGAGGGACATGCTCAGCTGGGATGGGCTTCACCTGTCCCCCAAAGGTAAGCATGTGTTTTCTTCCAGGTTGGCGGATCTCCTCCGGCGGGCTTTAAACTAGGCTCGTCGGGGGGAGGGGAAGATGAGGGTGGGGGAGGCTGTGGACCACCAAACCAGGTGGCACCCACAAGGACAGCCCAGCCTGAAGAAAGAGAGCTTTGGGAACGTGAAAGGCAGGGGGTGGACAGCAATACGGCACAGGTAAGGAACGGGAAGGTTAGGGACAAAAAGCCCTTTAGGACTTGGAGCGAGGGGGTAGCAAAAGCACCAGTCACAGGGCTCAAGTGCCTATATACTAATGCTAGGAGCATGGGGAACAAGCAGGATGAACTAGCGCTCCTGGTTGCACTAAACGACTACGACTTAGTGGGGCTGACGGAAACCTGGTGGGATCCATCCCACGACTGGGCGGTACATATTGAGGGCTATAGATTGTACAGAAAGGACAGAGTGGGGAAAAGGGGGGGAGGGGTTGCGCTCTATGTTAAGGAGCAATATACATCAACCCTCATCAAGACAGAATCAAAGGATGAGGAAGTAGAAGGACTGTGGGTTAGGCTACATGGGGGGCAAGGAGAAAAGGATTTGGTGGTAGGGGTCTGCTACAGACCCCCACATCAAGGGGAAGAAATAGATTTGGGGCTCCTGAGGCAACTCTCAGAGACCATAAAAGCTAAAGAGGCGGTGGTCATGGGGGACCTAAACTACCCGGACATCTGCTGGGAGACACAGACAGCGAAGTCCCACCGCTCACGCAGGTTTCTAACCTGTGTACAGGACCTCCACCTGACGCAGGAGGTACATGGTCCCACTAGGGGGAATGCCTTACTGGATCTGGTATTGGCAACGGGGGATGACATAGTAGGGGACCTACAGATCGGTAGCCATCTGGGGGACAGTGATCACCTAAAAGTACAATTCAACATAAGGCGTCGAGTGGGTAAGGTAACCAGTAGGGTGAACGTGCTGGACTTTAGGAAAGCTGATTTCAGCAAACTCAGGCGATTAGTGAAGGATGCCCTGCAGAGTAGTAGTTTTGAAACGATGGGAGCCCAAGAAGGGTGGCTGTGCCTTAAGGAAGCTATCCTTCTCGCACAAAGCGAGACGATCCCCGTGCAAGGTAAAAGAGGGAAAGGGGCCAGGAGGCTTCCCTGGCTGACCAGAGAAATCCTGGGCAGACTAAGGGCCAAAAGGGGAGCACATAAAAAGTGGAAACAGCGAGAGATCACCAAAGAGGAATATACCTCTTCTGCTCGTGCTTGTAGGGAGGCAGTTAGACAGGCCAAAGCTACCATGGAGCTGAGGATGGCAACCCAAGTAAAAGACAATAAGAAATTGTTTTTTAGATATATAGGGAGTAAAAGGAAGGCCCAGGGAGGAATAGGACCCCTGCTAAATGGGCAGAAACAATTGGTGACGGACAGAGGGGACAAGGCTGAACTCCTCAACGAGTTCTTCGCCTCAGTGTTCCTAAGCGAGAGGCACGACAAGTCTCTCACTGGGAGTGTAGGGAGGCAGCAGCAAGGCACCAGACTTCCATGCGTGGACCCTGAGGTGGTGCAGGGTCACTTGGAGGAACTGGATGCCTTTAAGTCGGCAGGCCCGGATGAGCTCCATCCGAGGGTACTGAAGGCACTGGCCGACATCATTGCAGAGCCACTGGCGGGAATATTTGAACGCTCGTGGCGCACGGGTCAAGTCCCGGAGGACTGGAAAAGGGCCAATGTGGTTCCCATTTTCAAGAAGGGGAGGAAGGAGGACCCGGGTAACTATAGGCCAGTCAGTCTCACCTCCATCCTTGGCAAAATCTTTGAGAAAATCATCAAGGCTCACATTTGTGAGAGCCTGGCAGGACAAATTATGCTGAGGGGAAACCAGCACGGGTTCGTGGCAGGTAGATCGTGCCTGACCAATCTAGTCTCTTTTTATGACCAGGTCACAAAACGCCTCGACGCAGGAGGAGGGGTGGATGTCGTATACTTGGACTTCAGGAAGGCCTTTGACACGGTATCCCACCCCATACTGGTGAACAAGTTAAGGGGCTGTGACTTGGATGACTGCACAGTCCGGTGGGTGGAGAATTGGCTGGAGGGTCGCACCCAGAGAGTTGTGGTGGATGGGTCGGTTTCGACCTGGAAGAGTGTGGGCAGTGGGGTCCCGCAGGGCTCGGTGCTTGGACCGATACTCTTTAATGTCTTCATCAGCGACTTGGACGAGGGGGTGAAATGTACTCTGTCCAAGTTTGCAGATGACACTAAGCTATGGGGCGAAGTGGACACGCCGGAGGGCAGGGAACAGCTGCAAGCAGACCTGGACAGGTTAGACAAGTGGGCAGAAAACAACAGAATGCAGTTCAACAAGGAGAAATGCAAAGTGCTGCATCTAGGGAGGAAAAATGTCCAGCACACCTACAGCCTAGGAAATGACCTGCTGGGTGGCACGGAAGTGGAAAGGGATCTTGGAGTCCTAGTAGACTCCAAGATGAACATGAGTCGGCAGTGTGATGAAACCATCAGAAAAGCCAATGGCACTTTATCGTGCATCAGCAGATGCATGACAAATAAGTCCAAGGAGGTGATACTTCCCCTCTATCGGGCGCTGGTCAGACCGCAGCTGGAGTACTGCGTGCAATTCTGGGCGCCACACTTCAAGAAAGATGCGGATAACCTGGAGAGGGTCCAGAGAAGGGCCACTCGTGTGGTTAAGGGCCTGCAGGCCAAGCCCTATGAGGAGAGATTAGAGAAACTGGACCTTTTCAGCCTCCGCAAGAGAAGGTTGAGAGGCGACCTGGTGGCTGCCTATAAGTTCGTCAGGGGGGCACAGAAGGGAATTGGTGAGTATTTATTCACCAAGGCGCCCCCGGGGGTTACAAGAAATAATGGCCACAAGCTGGAGGAGAGCAGATTTAGATTAGATATTAGGAGGAACTTCTTCACAGTTCGAGTGGCCAAGCTCTGGAACGGGCTCCCAAGGGAGGTGGTGCTCTCCCCTACCCTGGGGGTATTCAAGAGAAGGTTGGATGTGTATCTAGCTGGGGTAATGTAGGCCCAGCACTCTTTCCTGCTTATGCAGGGGGTCGGACTCGATGATCTATTGAGGTCCCTTCCGACCCTAGCATCTATGAATCCAGTTAGAATTAAGAACAAATACCATGTGATTTAGGTGCCTAATCACCATAAACATTAAATGATGAGAAGACTAACTGGAAATCTGTCAAGTTTTTGACAATTGGTTACCCAAAATAAACCAATTATTTGGATGATACTTTCAAAAAACAAATGCCTTTGCAGAAATCAAGACTAGTTCATGGGCAATTCACAAAAAAATGGGCTATTTTAATCTGATTTCTTGGAGACAACTACTTCGGACAGCTCTATTGCCGACAAAAATGTGTCAAGGCACCAGATGAAGCTCTCAGTCCTACACTTTATTCCCAGGCATGTGCTATATAGTCCAGTTATGTAAAACAGCTCTCCATTTGACATTGTTTCACATCAAATTCAGATATAATTGGTTTATTGTCCCCTGTAATAACATAAACATGGTTGTGTGTATGTGTGTGTGTGCGCGCGCGTGTGTGTGTGTACACAAATTGAATAAAACAACATATAGAATATTGTTGCAATGAAATGGAGGAGGGAAGAGAGATATGAAGGGAAAATCACCAACCTATAAGAAAGTCTTTTGCTTCATACCATAAAATCACTATATTTCACTAAACCCTGAAATTAAAATTAGAGGACTCTCAGTACAGTGGGAGAAAAATGAAATACTGGAAATATGTGAAAAAATCCAAAACATTTATTCTGGTGATGCAAAGTTGTTCAAGGATCTCCAGTATAGATGACTGTCACCCACTCATCACTTGTTAGAAGTGCACACTATTAGGTCAATGTGGGCTATAAGTCTACAAATTTCATTCCACAAACACCAGTTTCGTAAGCTAGTTTATTTTAATAACATGATATTCAAGTGCTGATAATGCTGAGAACTAAGGATGCATAGTGCCTCAGAGTTAAACAACTTTCATAAACAAATTTCTAATGTATAGCAGAGCAGAACAATAATTTAAGTTGATGAGTGCCTGAAACCACAGTATTATAAAAATAATTTTTAAGGGAAAGGAGATTTCTGATATTCTCACACTAGCATAAAGTGACACAAGATGCTGACCTTGGTCAAATACATAAAAATAAGGTAAATGTTGTATGTTTCATAGAAGAGGGACAAGTAGAAGATCATTCAGCTGAACAGTTTTTTGGTTTTTGTTTTTTTTTTACGTGATGTAAGAGACTATCCAAGGATAATAAATGTTGCCCTTTTCAGCTGCCAAGGGGAGGAACCAAGGAGGCAGAAGCTCTGATAGTATGATGTTGCAAAAAGTTTCTAGATGGCTAACAGGGGCACAGGGCACTCACACCGTCTTAGAAAAGGTTAGACTTGCCAGAGCCATTTTATGAGATTTGATGGTGTCTGAGGTAACAGATTGTTCTGGGTTGATAGCTATGATAGGCCTTGTGGAGCTTAACAGAGACCTCATAAAATCTTATACAGCTTTGGTTTTAAGTAAGAAGGGGCTACAAATGTGACAGTCTGGATCTGATCCTCAAAATGTGGAAGGGCTTAGGATGGGTGGTGTCTCCTGTCTTCTCTCTTTCCCTTTCCTGCCCAAGCAGATAGTCTAAATAATCCAGTTACAAGCTTAAAAATGAATCAGCCACTTGGCCTATTGGTAGGTGACAGTATCTGTCCTCATTGGCCTCCATTTGCAAGACCTCTCCAGGAGTAGCAGCCAGCCCAGGAAAATAAGGTCATAATGCAAAACACAGTATTTCACACTCAGCCCTTCCTCATGTGTTCTCAAGCCTGAAGAAATACAGGACATGTCTACACTGAGCTGGCAGTGTCCCCCATCTGGGCTTTTTCCAGGCGGGCCCCATCCATCTGCTCCTGCTAGTATGCTGTAAATAAGGCAATGTGCCAGTGAGAATGTCTCAGAAACTTCAGAACAAATCCTGAACAGCTTCAGATGCACATTTGTGGGTTTGGAGTATGTGAACAAGCTTGAAGGTACAAAGTGTGTTCAAAAGTAGCTTGTCCAGCGCATGCTGCTGCTGCAGAGAGTGGTGGTGGATGGGTCATTTTCGACCTGGAAGGATGCGGGCAGTGGGGTCCCCCAGGGCTCAGTCCTTGGGCCCGCACTGTTCAACATCTTCATCAGTGACTTGGACGAGGGGGTAAAAAGCACCCTGTTCAAATTTGCTGATGACACTAAGATGTGGGGGGATGTGGGCACGCTAGATGGGAGGAACAGGCTGTAATCAGACCTAGACAGGTTACAGGGGTGGGTGGATGAGAACAGGATGGGATTCAACACTGACAAGTGCAAAGTGACGCACCTGCAGAGGAACAACCGGCACCATACCGACAGGCTGGGGAACTCCCTTCTCGTCAGTACAGAGGCAGGAAAGGATCTTAGAGTCATCACTGATGCCAAGATGAACATGGGCCGACTGTGTGGGGATGCAGTCAGGAAGGCCAACTGTACCTTGTCATGCATCCACAGATGCATCTCAAGCAGGTCCAGGGAGCTGATA
Source organism: Crocodylus siamensis (assembly GCF_052110815.1). Classification (NCBI taxonomy): domain Eukaryota; kingdom Metazoa; phylum Chordata; order Crocodylia; family Crocodylidae; genus Crocodylus; species Crocodylus siamensis. The sequence goes on along the minus strand of NC_143397.1, from coordinate 126,852,380 downwards.
CTCCTCCTCTATGCAGCACTGGTCAGGCCGCAGCTGGAGTATTGCGTCCAGTTCTGGGCACCACACTTCAGGAGGGACATGGACAACATGGAGAGGGTCCAGAGGAAGCCACTCGCATGATCGGGGGCAGCAGGGCAGGCCCTATGAGGAGAGGCTACGGGACCTGAACCTGTTCAGCCTCCACAAGAGAAGGCTGAGGGGGGATCTAGTGGCCTGTTACAAACTAGTCAGAGGGAAACAGCAGGCATTGGGGGAGTCCTTGTTCCCCTAAGCACTACCAGGAGTGACGAGAAATAACGGTCACAAGCTGGCAGAGGGTAGATTCAGACTAGACATCAGGAGGCGCTACTTCACTGTCAGGGCAGCTAGAATCTGGAACCAACTTCCAAGAGAAGTGGTGCTGGCTCCTACCCTGGGGGTCTTTAAGAGGAGGCTAGAGGTACCCCTTGCTGGGGTCGTTTGACCCCAGTACTCTTTCCTGCCATGGCAGGGGGTCGGACTCAATGATCTGCTCAGGTCCCTTCCGACCCTAGAAACTATGAAAACGGACAGCCCCCCAGAGCCATAACATGCAAGGCAGCTTCTTATCATGGCTGGTGAGAAGCAGGGGCCTTGTTTGAAGTCAGGCCATGTTATTAATAAGTTGAACAGTCAAACAGGGAATGAATGGTTCAAGTTCATTACTGGAAGGGAGGATATGAAAAGAAGGATTATAGAATGAATGGGCTGAAACAGTTTCAGAACACCAAAGATTTTAGTATTTACAAGTTGTGTTAGAGTTCATTATGTATTATATTATGTGATGCTGTAATCAGTCATACTATGCAGGCAAGGAGGAAAAACCAATTCATTTAGTAATCTGTTTCCTTTGTATAATATCTGTTTAATAAGCATGGTGTATATGTTTGTATACAAGAGACCAAACCTGCACCCATTAGAAACAACAGTGTATATGCCCACTGAGTTATATACATCAGCAGGAGCAGGCCTGTAACCTTTAACTCCTATAAATATATTAAAAATCATGTTGTAAAATATGCAGTAAAAAAGAACTTACTGAAGAACCTTACCTAACCAAATTCAAGCAGCACTCAGTCTACATCCAAGACATATGTTAACCTCCCAATGTGCACTATACCTGTACAGAATATACAAATGTTAATCCGTGCACCAGTATTTTCAGTTACAGCTCAACCCCATGTGATAGTATTAGAAGTTAATGGATTAATAATAACCTTTAAAGTAGATGTATGTGCAAAAACAAATTTGCTAAGTATGACTGACTTTTAGAATAAGCAGTACCAATTGAAGGTTAACAGCAATAAGTCACCCTGGAAGAAACATAGTGGCTAAGCAATTGAATCAAAGGCTAGACATTGTAAATGTTTTATTTTATTTTGTATAACTGCCGCGTGGCATTTTTCACATTTATGTAACTTTATAGTCTATCTTTTAAGTCAACCCAAACCAAAATGTTTATTCAGTAATAGCTATAACCGAAATCCTATCGTGCGCTTTGTGTGCGCAAATTTTGTATTTTCCCACGCGCGCGAATTTTGTAAGTTTCTTTTCTATCCTGTAAGTTTCACTTTTGCAGAAACACAACCTATATAAAAATCTGCCTAGCAACACCCATGTAAAAGAAACTATCTTAACCCTGCATGCTTAGCTTATGTCATAGTGTCATAGAGGCGGTCCAACCAACATCAATAAAGAGGCGAAGAAGCAGGAAACGGCAGAGACGACGACTGGACAAACCTCAGGCTTGATCACCCTGTTGCCGGTCCTCAGCCTCCTGTCTGGGCTTATCCCAGCAAGAATCCGTCAAAGGCCTCGAAAACCCAACAATGAACATCAGCCTCTCAGCGCAGCTTAGACCGCATACCCACTTTTACCATACCTCCACGCTTATACTTTAGCTGTAACTTCGCTCCAGCCGGTCTCCCCTCTTATTCGTAAGAGGGTGAGGCCAGGTGAGTTGAATAAACCCTTTTACTATAAACTTCGAAAGCGTATAGCATTTCGCCTACTTACGCCAGTAAGGCGAACCTCGAGGGCGGTCGACGAGCCACCTCTTATCCCGCCCCACAAGCCACGTACTCACTCACTCCGTAAAGTCCGTGGCTCATCAAGCGGTGTCGGAGTCTCTAATCCGGCATTTCGCAACAGACATAACCACAAAATATTTAAATAAACCATGCTTGATTCTTTGTTAAAGCTCCAGACTGATAAGGCTCTCAGAGACCTTAGTCAAAGTCATAATCCCACATGGCATCACTATCAACACAGCTATGAGTGGTAAGATCATACAAAACACAAGGAATCAGAAGCAGATCAACTTAAATTTGGACAGACCTCCACCACCTACATGCCCAGCTTGGTAACACCAGCAACAAGCATGCCTTGTCTACTTGCCCCCATCCAGCATGCACCAAAGACCGGAAACTAGACAAACTTGGACAGTTTAGAGCCTCTATGAGCATGGATCAAGCACACCGAGAAAAGGGGAGTGTGAGCGTGATGTTGGGTTCCACACTCAAGAGCTCTTCTAAAATGACTACCTAATTGCTGGCCATAAGCATGAGAGAATAGTAGTCGTAAAGGAAAAGTAAATACAACACATGTAGTACACTATCAAATTAGCTTCTAAATAAAAAAAAGAGTTCATTTTGCCCAGAGGGAGCACTGCTTTTTAAAGGTAAACTTAAATTTTCAGATACATTAAACTCTTTAAGTTGCTAAGCCTTTAATAGAACTGTGATTTCAAACAAATACCTTGTAGAGATAAATTGGAGCATTATTTTGGATGCCTGTGCAGAGGTCAGTGTCCCATCCACACCTACGGATACTGATTGTGACTTGCACTATGTAAAAAACGCAGCTCTCTCCCGTGGTTTAGGCCCCTCTGATGTCACCTGCAGCATGTAAAGCAAAGAAATTCAATCTGAGGGCTAACTCCCTGAGAAGCTTTCAGTTGACTTGGCTTAGTATGTTCTAGTCATTGCTGAGTCTACCTACAACCTGTGGATAACATGAGATACCCAAGAATTTGGATACTTCTTCATGGAAATGTGGCTCATTTCTCCTTTCAAGAGAGTGAAATTTGGGAAGATATTGAGGGGGGGACAAGTTGGCGGGAGACCTGCCTTTCAGCAAGAATGCTCCAAAACATACCATGATTGCTAGTAGTCAGAATACTTCTTCCTATAAAGCCTTTATTTCCACCAAAGAACACATTGTACAAAAATATTGTTAGACTTGTAATGTTTTAAAGAAAAATAAATCAAATTACTTACATTTCAACTGAAACATTTTTCAAACTGTGTTAAGAAATTGAAATAGTCTCCAATTTTGGAAGCCAGCAGAGCAACTCAACGGACAGAAGGTAATTATCCTCTTCACAAAAATATGTCTCTGTCAAAATAAACATTAATTTTTTTCTTGCTCTTTGTTGCAGATCAGAACTTAGTCTCAGGCCACTGCCCTGAAGGTGTTTCTTTTGAGAGAAAGTCGAAAGCATTTCAATAAATATAGTCAATAGACTTTTCCTATAGACTTTCCAGTTTCTTATAGCCTAAATGTATTTGTGCAGGCTTGTGGATTTTACAGAAAAAAGCCTGGCATATGCTTGAATTCAGCAAGAAATATGGCACAAAATTAACTCAGCCTATCACATATTCCAGCTGTCCCTTTTTTCCCTAAGTCTATTGTATATATAGTTATTCTTTGAGATTTTTTTTTTTTTTTTTTTTTAAGTACCTACAAAATAAGAAATTCTGTTCAGGGACAGGTATGCTGGGGAACTTCATTTTCTTCAACCATTTCATTATATAAGATTTGCACCAAGATACATATTGCATAAGTAAAATAGCTGCTTCCACATGATATGACTCCTTGCATTGGAATAAATTTAAGTAAATCCAGAAATTGCACGTGCTTAGACCAGGCCTTGTTTTGCCTCAGAGCAAGTTATATCAGAGCAATGTTTGTGATTGTGACTCTCCTCTCCCAAGTAAGTTGGTGATCTTCCAGTTGATTGTTCCTTGCCCCAGTAAGCTACTTCTTATCTATGAGGCTTCTTCTGCCCTGTAGTCACAAATGCTTGAATTTAACTCCCTGTTTAAAAGTTGGCATGAAGTCAGGTTCTGTCTCCTGGTGCTCAAACCATGGCAGCGTATATGTGTATATCCTACTTGCTAATCCTATGTCATGTCTGCTCATTACACTCACAGATTCTAGACCTTCTTGTCCCTGTGGAGAGGAGCAAAGGTACCAGAAGTTTTTGTGGCCAGGCACAAAAATCAGGGCTTTTAGGAAGCCATTGCCATAATGACAGTCATGCAAAGCCATAGACAGGATGCTGTGCATTGGCCCATCAAGAGAAAACTTGATGATGGCCCATAACAATGTCAGGACAGAAAGCACAGCTCCAGCAGCATTGCAGCTACTGCCGGCCACAGATAGATGTGACAATTTTTGCCTGATCTGGCCACAAAAAGCAGTCTATAGCTCTGACCAAACACAAGTGCATGATTGTTGACTACTTAAAGAATGGCCAATCAGACAAAAATCTGAATCTTCATTGCATGTTCAGATGAAGATGTTTCAAAACAGAGCATCTTCTGTAACTTCTGTCTGCACTTCCTCCCAGCCTGTTTTCAGAATGGGAGCAGGGAAAGGGAGCAGAGGGAATTCAGTCGGGGGGGGGGGGTGTCAGCTCCCACTGGAGGGTGGGGTGGCTGTATTGTAGCTTTCCCCTCCCTTCCCCCAATGTGGGGAGGGCTCCAATACACCCAACCACCCTCCAACCCTGGTGAAAGCCCTAGAACAAGCTCCCTCTTCTGCCTTTCCCCCCTCCCATTCTGAAAACAGCACTGGCTGGGAGGGACCAGGTGCCATTGCTAGGGGAAATCAGCTGTAGGCTCCCAGCTAGAAGCTAGTTTTCTCTCCCCCCTGAAACCAACCGTGAACTTCTGTTTGGTCCGGGGGATTGCTGTGACTCAGTATGCTTCCTGCAAAGCATTCTGAGTTATAGTAGGGAGCTGCGCTTTGGTCTATGAAACACTGGACAGGAATTGGGCACAGGACACCAGCACTAAACCTCAGTTTATATCAGACATGGCCAATGGCCTAGAGGAGGCTGAGGACAACGGGACCAGTTTATGGGACCAGTGGATCCACTCTTGATTGCGTCAGACTCTGAAAAAAACTCATTAACATAGGACACTGAGCCCCATATGGGTTTGTTATAAGAAGTACACATTGTATTCTGACAATACAGGCAATGACTACAGAAAAATCAATGCAAGATTGTGAAGTCTCCAACTTTATCATTAAAATCTCTTCATGGTGTTATTTCTAGAAAACAATCTTTGGGAGGCTTTTTTATAGATTAAAAGAATAGTTAAAGTACATTTTGTTTCAATTTTAATGTAAAATAGGCTCTTTAACATTAAAATAATTCTTATCTATGTAGCTGCATATTTACTGTGAACCATATTGCAGGAATTTCCACAGTGCAAGGGGGACCCCAGTCTTTCCCTCTACGGTGGTGGCACCCCCAGGGTGGGCTGCTAGTGGACAGGCTCTGCCTGTGGGGCACTGCTGACACAGAGGGAAGGACCAGGGCCCCCAGCAGCTCAGGGCCTTCTGAGAGCTTGTCCCCGACCACAAAAGAGTTGGGTAGGCTCCGTCGGGGCAGGGGGGTAGAAAAAAGAGGGCCCCTTGCCGCTTTTTTCCCCCCTTGGTAGAGCCTGCCCACGCAAACTGCTGCTGGCTTGCACAGCCTTTAAGCTGTGGGGGGGCCTGGCAGCGGCAGCATCCCCCAGAGCCACCCGGGCAGGGTGCTACTGCTAACGGGCGGGTGCTGCGCCAGGTCACAGGCAGCACTTGGTCCGATCCAAAAGTGCATGGGATGCTGGAAGTCTAGACGTACTCAGGGAAGCATGACCAACAGATCAAGGGAAGTGATGCTCCCCCACTATGCGGCATTGGTCAGGCCGCATTTGGAGTAGTGTGTCCAGTTTTGGGTGCTGCATTTCAAGAGGGATGCAGAGAATCTGGAGAGGGTCCAGAGGAGGGCCACTCATACGATTAGTGGCCTTCATGCAAGACCCTACTAGGGGAGGTTGAGGGATCTAGATCTCTTCAGCCTTCACAAGAGACATCTGAGGGGAAAAGCTGGAGCTGCCTATAAGTTTATCAAGGGAGGACAACAGAGAATTGGAGATGTGCTATTTACCAGGGCACCCCTAAGAGTAACTAGGAATAATGGGTACAAACCAGTGGAGAGTACATTCAGGTTACACATTAGGAAGAAATTTTTGGCAGTAAGGGTGGCCAGAAATTGAAACGGGCTGCCAAGAGAGGTGGTACTATAACCTAATTTGGATGTCTTCAAGAGAAAGCTAGATAGGCACCTGGCTGGGGTGTCTGACTTCGGTCCTCCTTCCTGCCTGGGGCAGGGGGTTGGACGTGATGATCCTTCATGGTCCCTTCCAACTCTACAATCTATGAATCTATGAAGATCTGTCTTGGCGGGCTTCCAGTGCCCCATGCACCTCCCCGCCACCTTCCCGCCTCCTGGGACCACCCAGGAACAGGCTGACTTGCCCCTGGGACAATGTGGGAAGGCTACAGAGGGGTGGCTGCATATGCTGGCAGCTGGAGAAGGTGGTGGGGATGTTGAACTGGGTACTGGAAGCCTGCCAAGCCTGAGATTCCCTGAGCACACCTGGGCTTCCAGTGCCCTGTGCACCATCCCTGCCACCTTCTCTGGATGTATCACTGCAATTTGTTACATAGCAAACTAAAATACATCAAATGTGTTTTACTTACGTAACAAAGTCATTTAGATCAAAATACGCCACCACATGTATACAGCGTGAAGAAATTGAAATGTAATATGCTGCCACAGGTGGAAACTGTGACAACATTAAAATGGTAAAAAAGGGCACTTAAACCACTGAAAATGCCAATTTTGTCATGTGTACAAGTGCCCAAGGTAACATAAGAGCTTCATGGTCACTCAGAAGAGCTTGGCTGCTACAGAAAGAGCAATATAAATGAACAAAGACATGCAGCAGCATCACATGGACATTAAGAACAGACGAACACTGCTGTTGAGTGATCCAAAGCTGCTACTTGCCATCTGTGACCTCTTCCATACCACAGCACATGCAGCAACTGCAAGGTTCACTAGCCCCAGTACTACAGACACTTGGGGCACCTATACCTGTGCAGGGAGGCTGCTCCAACGCTCTGTAATTACAGCACATCAGAGCAAACTCAATTAATCAAGTCTGCTGGAGCGTGGCAATTACTGTGCTCCAGTAGATTCCAGTGTCATGTGTATCAGTGTCCCCACACTGAAAAATGGCAGCAGGGGTACTTTAATTAAAGCTCGTTGAATGAGCTTTGGTTAAAGCACCCCCGCTTCCATTATTCAGCATGAGGAGGCTGATAAATACGATGCTCCGGGCACTTTATTAAGAGTAGTTCTTGCAACCGCTCCAATTAAAGCACCCTGTCTCCCAACCCCCCACTCCTAGAGAACGTTTATAAATGCGCTTGAGGACTAACCCTGCTGGGAATAGACAGGCACCTGTAGGACACTCAGCCACACCCACTGCCAGTCTGAGCAGTATACAGCTCCTTTTGAAAACAGAACTCATATGAATGCTTGAAACCAAAGACTGGACTACTCCTATGATACTGCAGCCTCATTGGCTCCTGAGTGAACAGAAGACTATTTGTTGTAGATAAAAGTCATCACTTTGCAATATATCTCGACTTTCACTCATTCACTTAAGCTTAACTTACCTGTGAACCCCAAAGCCTATTTGCACAGTTCAAAATACTTTAGAAGTTTTCATTTTGATGTACCCCTTCGCCACCATCAGTTCTGACTGCACTATAAAATTTTATTTTCTTTCCCTATAAGGAATTTTTACTTTCTCCCTTCACCCAAGCAACTGCTCTTCGTAAAATGCATGGCAGACTATAGCTTCAGGCCCTACCACTGAGATAGAGCATACAGTTAAGACCTAAAGATACACCATGCTTGGAATTCACAAAAGCACCCAAAGTATGCACAACAGATGCTACAGATCCACCACACAACTCCCCCACAGGTAACTGATACCCACCATTCTAGTTACAAATTCATCAAGGAGCTGAGAGTATGCAAAACCAACACCCCATAACCAGAAATCCCCAGGCAGCCTATCAAAACCATTAGGCTTGTTCCTCAAAGTAAGTGTAAAAGGCATCTTGGATAACATGCTTTGAGTGATTATCACTTAGCAAGGGGCAGCCTGCAGGCTGCTCAAACCAGCTTGCATGTTCCTGAGCCTCTGCCCCTCAGCCCTCAGTGATCCAATCTCTCGTTCTCACAGATGTTGTGCAGAACGCATCATGCAGTTATAATTTGAGGTATGGGTTTATAATGTGCTCAGCTGCCTCAAACCTTCCACTTAACACCATCTACATTTCAATCTCCCAAAGGCACATGACACTGCCATCCTGCAGATGCTCAGGCTAGAGTCAAACAGTGCTTTTCTTTGATTCAGACATACAGTAAAAGGCTTCACAAGCCATGACAGCAAAGGGTAAAGAAGGCTCCAGGGATAAAAAGTGCAATGCTGATATTGTCTGTGTCCATGTTTTTAGCCAGACTAACAAACTGCCCTTTTCCACTGACAAGTGTTCTTGAAAATTATGAGCTTTTTCAGACCTCCCAGAGTAGCTATAGTGAATCTATTTTGCTGGTGAACCAGAGCTTGGGTCACAACAAAAAATACCTCTTTCTATTTAGGAGCACAGGGGACTGATATAGAGAACAAAGAAACAGGACCGTGTGTTCCATCAATAGTACCAACACAATTAGGGTCTCCTAGACATGCAAAGCCATTTCTCATGTCTTGAGGACTAGCAAGCCTTATACTATGCAATGACAGTATTTTTTACTGGTAGTACACACTTCCATCATGACAGTTTTGATGACTGACCTGCCAATGTTGAATTCGCTAGCATCTGACCCATAGCAATGAGGAAGTTGAGTGTTTCCAAGCTGGTGATGGCCACATCTGAACTTTCATATTGGTGGACTGCCTTCTCCACTCTGACAAGTTCCACACAGTTGTTCAGTGAAAGGCTTTTTGTCATTATGAAGTGCAGCAGTCACTAATGGTCATCTTAGCTCTGCAGCACAAACCTCTTCCACTGATCCATGCTTGTTTTTCAAACCCAAAAGTGGTTCTGTGGAGTAAAGTGGTTCTAAGAGTCCATCCTGAAGCAGTTTCTCACTCTCATCTTCCTCTTGTCCACTTCTTCAAGGTCCTCTAGGTCCAGCTGCAGGCAGGGAAGGGGAAGCTGTAGGTGAAACTATACCTGTCTGTTGCTCCAAAAGCTGCTGCCAAAATCATTCAGATGAATGGTGGTTTGCTTCTAAAGCTGCACCTATCTGGCAGCAGCATGTCAAATACATCTGCAAAAACCACTGTATTGCTGAGTGTGAAGGTCATGGTGTAGACAACAGTCTTGTTCATCATGACCTTTTAGGAGTCTGACTGTGGTGCTGGTAGCATAAAAAAGTAGGTCATGTAATGGAGAGAAAGGAATTGCAGGATTTCCAGAGTATGATCCCCAGTTGTAGAATATGGCCGCCTCCAGCTACCTTCTGTAGCATATCTTACCATGCACTGCAAGAACACTTCTACAAGGCACACAACAGTGTGAGATGCCCATCTTCAATGCTATGTACTGTGGAGGAGAGTCCACCTTCTCCCATGTGGAACCCATGATTTATAATGAAGTGAAAGACAGCTGTTTATCTGAACCCAATTACATCAAAGCAGCTACATATGAAACTTCTGCATGAATGCATTCACTTCAGTGTAAATCTTCTCATGGAGAAAAGCTCTTAGCTTGGAAAGCTGGTCTGGTGTGAAAATGATCAGATTTACTTTCAAAGCAAAGGGAGAATGGTTTCTGCAAACACTGAAAAAATTCACAGTATTTAAGACAGTTGGAATTTAAAAAATCTATATTTTGTAAGAATGAAAAGCAGAATATTAAATCAGATTTTCTATTTAAGTTTTTCTTTAAAAAATGAAACTTTAAATTTGAATTTATGAAAACCTATGCTAAGGCTTAAATTTCCAATGACCTAATTATTTAAATACATGAAAAAATACACTGAATCAATTTGCCCTTTTCATGAACTTCAAATAGTGAGGGGAACACTGCTTTTGTATGAACGGAATAAGAGAAACAATCTTTAAGTGTCAAGAGTAAGAGGAAGCACAAAAAAACCACAGGTCCCTTATGAAATGCAAAAAGGAAGCTAGTTATGGATTATACAGAGAGGGATGAGTTATTTAATGCCTGTTTGACTTCAGTCTTCACAAATTGGGGCAGCTCCTAGATGATGACCACAGTTGACGGCATAGATAGGGAAAAAGACAAACAGCCTAGAGTAGTAAAAGAACAGGTTAGGGATTGTTTAGAGAAGCTAGATGCGTTCAAGTCAGCAGTGCTAAATAGAATACACCCTAAGTTACCAAAAGAAATTGGCTGAGGCAATTTCAGAGCCATTAGCTATCCTTTTTGAGAACTTATGGAGGTTGGATGAGGTCCTGGATATTTGGATAAAGCCAAATATAGTACCCATGTTTAAGGAAAGGAAGAAGGAGGATCCAGGGACCAGTCAGCCTGACTTTGATCCCAGGAAAGACCATAAGCCAGGTCCTCAAGGAATCTATTGTGAAGCACTTACAGGAGAACAAGGTGATCAGGAGCAGCTAGCATGGATTCACGAAGAGCAAATCATGCCTGACCAACCTGATTTCCTTGCTGCATTAGGGTAGAGCAGTGGACTTCAGCAAGGCTTTTGACACCATCTCCCATGGCCTTCTCACTAGCAAGCTAAGAAACTACAGACTAGATGAAAGTACTATAAACTGCACCTATCTGGCAGCAGTATGTCAAACACATCTATAAAAGGCACTGCATTGCTAACTATGAAAATTGTGGTGCAAAGAACCGTCTTGCCTATCATAATCTTTTAGGAGTTTGAAACTGCTGCTTGTTTCAAGATGCATAACTGGTTGGATCATCATACTCAGTAAGTAGTCATCAATTGTTCAATGTCTAGCTGGAAGGAGATGTAAAGTAGAGTTCCTCATGTGGTCTGTCCTGGGTCTGTTATTGTTTAATATCTTCATTAAAGATTTGGCTAATGGAATTGTGTGCAAATTTAGTAAATGGAATTGTGTGCAAATTTAGTAAATGTGCAGATGACACCAAGTTGGGTGGAGTAGCAGACACTCTGGCTGGCAGACAGGGCTATGATTCAGACGTGATGATTTGGCTGGACTGGAAAAATGGCCTGCAAACAACTGAATGAAATTGAACAAGGGCACGTGCAAAGTCCTGCACTTAGAACAGAATAACTGCATGCACAAATATGGACTGGGAAATTATTAGATAAACTGGTACTGCAAAGAAGGACCTAGGGATTACAGTAGACCACAAACTGAGCATCAGCCAACAGTATGGTCTTGTTGGGTAGGGGGGGGTGAAAGGCCAACACTATGCTGGGTTGTATTAACAGCAGTGTCACTTACAAATCAAGGAAAATGATTCTTCCATTCTATTCAGCACTTGTGAGGTCTCACTTGGAGCATGGTATCTAGTTCTGAGCCCCACATTTCAAGAAAGATGTGGACAAATTGGAAAAATTCCAGAAGAGAGCAGCAAAACTGATTATAGAGGCCTGGGAAACATGACTGAGAAGGAAATGCTTAAAGAGCTAGGATTATTTTTATTATTATTATAAGAGCAGACTGAAGAGGAATTTGATGACAGTTTTTAGGAACCTGAAAGGCAATCATAAAGAGGATGGAGATGGGCTTTTCTCTGTGGCCATGGGGCAATGGCTTCAGTAGAGGAAATTTAGGCTAGAGATTAGGATGAACTTTCTGACTATGAGGTGGTCATGCATGAGAACAGGCTATGTAGAGAAGTTATAGAATCCCCATCCCTGGAAATTTTCAAGAGGAGGTTGGACAGACACTTGGCTGGGATGGTTTAATCAGGGATGATCCTGCCTTGGACTACATGATCTTGTGATGCCCCTTTCAGCCTTTCTTTCCTATGATCTTAAGCTCCTAAATTTTGAGGTAAAGCTTTATGAATATTATGCCATATAATATTCAAAGTAAACATCTCTTAACAAGCTCAGTCTTTATAATGGACTGAATGTTTGCATTTATTCCAAATGTCATTATTTTCTCTCTCTGTTGCAAAAGAAATCTTTTAGCTTCACTTCTTTTTATAGATCTTGCACTAATAAAAACTGATTTTAAATGTATTTATGCATTTTAAATGGATTCTAATTTCCATCCAAATACAGCTCAGTAAAATTCATGATAAAAGAAATGAATCATCTGGTAAAAAAAATACATCTTCTAGCAATGAGACATACGCAAAAAAATTTAAAATGTGTTAATCTACAAAGCTTGAATAAAAGTATACAGTTACAGAGCACCCAAAGGGCATCAGATCAAGTGTAAAGGATAAAATTAGTTATAAATAATCAAATTAATACATTCAGCAATGTCAATGAGAAAGAACTGTGATGAAAATAATAAAATACAGAAGACAAACCTGATAAAATTAGTTATTTATATAAGTTTTCTGCTCACTGAGTTAAAATAATGATTAAAATCAACCATTTAAATCATTTCACCCAGACAACAGGTCATTAAAAAGCCTTTTTTGGGGGTTAAGGTTAATGTTGATCCTTCATATTGGAACTCCAACCACAAAATTCTTATCCTGTTCAATTTAGTTTAAGGTTTCTGAACAAGTTACAGGTTCTGGATTTTGATCAAACTGAGTTGCAATTAAACATGCATTTCTTTATATTCGTATATTCCTTATACTCATATGAGGCCAGGAAAATAGTTACAGGCTAGGGCTTGCTGTTGGGTAACTACCTTGTCACTCATTAGCAGCTCCTTGTCAAGGTTGGTTATCAAGTAAGAGGCAAGGTTCAGAATCAGTATGTGAAGTTCAAGTTCCAGATAAGAGACAAGATCAGGAGACACAGTCTGGCTCAGAGTAGGCATTGAGCCAACTATCCTCACCAGCCTCTTAAATGGCTGAGCAGCATCCCATTTCCAGTGTGCTGTGTCCAATGGAAACAAAGGACAGGCTAGCCAATCAGGCCACAGGTACAGGGGAATAAGTTATCATTCAGTAGGAGTGAGGGAGGTTCCTCCTGGGTAGCAAGTCCTCCCATGCAAGATGAGTTAGAGTCATCATCCCTTGTTTATCAAATTAAGTGGGAGAGGGGTTGTTTTTTTCCTGTAACTAAATTGAAACTAGTTGTCTGCTATGCTGAAGGAGAAAATTGCTTACCTTGGATACAATGAACAAAAGTATTTTGAGCATAAGCAGAAAAAGCCGGAAGACTGAGGTAGCAAATAAAGAAGCAAACAGTATATTCAGGGGTAAGAAAAATAAAATACCCTAAAACATTTTAAATGTCAAAAGCTGCTGGAGCATTACTGTATTTCATTAAAGCTTACATGAAGATGAAAAGAAAGATTCATATAAAAGTACTGCACTTACTCAAATATAAGACAAGGTTTTTTTCCACCCAATTATCATGGGAAAAAAGCTGCTCATCTTACATTTGCATACAAGGAAACCTCATTAAATACACTGCCTACCATTAAACTGCTGTCAAAGCAGCATGTGCTTAATAATGGAAACTAGCTATGAAGTTGATTAAATACAGCCAACACTGAGCATAAGTAAAAAAACCACATAGCCCATATTGGGCAAACATGCTGATGGGAACCTTTTTACTTTTTTCTTTGTGAGAGACCCTTAAAAAAACATGGGCAGTAGCTCCCCAGGAGGGAACGGGCACTGGGCCTTGAGATACTGTAATACCAGCCCAGCATTTAGAGAGGCCAAGGCAAGATCTAACACTCTGCCCTGGTGCCAAAAATGCAGATAGAAACCATTTTTTTGTTCCTTTTTTGCTTTTTACATTTTATTAAAAATACACTTATCACGCTACACTTGCAAAGTTTTACATATTAAGCATCCTTGTTTTACAAAGACTTCATATCACAGAAGCAATTACATATGAAAAACAACTACATATGTTGTTCATCCTTCACAAGCGAAGATGACCACATTGTGAGGAAAGAGGTGAGGAGAGAGAAGAGAGAAAGGAAGTGGGAAAGAAAAATGGAGGGAGAAGACAGAAAAGGAGAAAGGAAAAAGGAGAAAGAAAAGAAAGGAAAGGGGGGAGTGGAGGCTAGATCACGTGGGTATGTAGGTGACCTATAAGCCCAAATTTTGCCCTGAATGATTTGCTGCAGCAAGGACAAGAGAGCGACAAAGACTAGACATGAGAGGTCCTCGTTTTCCTGGCCACGTGCTTCCTCACTGCCTCTGCCATGTGATGCTGCTCAAAGGCCAGTGCTCTCCTCTGAACCAATGACCTCCAGGATGGATGGTCATGAGCAATTTCCTGCCATGACCCCAAGTCAATGCTGAAACTCATTAGGGAGATCTTTAGGGTGTTCTTGTACTGCTTCTTTGGTGCACCATGAAAGTGTACTCCATTTGACAGTTCGTTGTAGAAGATTTTCTTCAGTAGGCGAGTGCTGGGCATTCTTGAAAGGTAGCCAGCCCATCTTAGCTATGTCAGTTTCAGTACGGTGTGGATACTGGGGAGAGTTGATCTTCTGAGCACCTCAGTGTCTGGAATCTTGTCCTGCCACTTGATATTTAGTATCTTTCGCAGGCAACACAGATGGAATTGCTTTAGTTTCTTGGCATGATGCTGGTAGACGGTCCAGGTTTTGCAGGCGAAAAGGAGGGTGGGGAGAATGATGGCTTATAAACCTTCAGTTTCATCGACATTCCAATGTCTCTGCAGTCCCAGACTGACAGATGGAGTCTGCCAAAGGCCATGCTGGGTTTTGCTAGCTTTGCATTGACTTCACTGTCGATGCGGACAGCGTGCGCGAATGTGCTGCTTAAATAGACAGACGTGTTGACCATTGACAGCTGTTGGCCTTTAACTGAGATATGGGGTTCCTGGGGTGTTGCGCCAGGTGCAGGTTGAAACATCACTTTGCTTTTCTTCATGTTGAGAGTGAGTCCAAAGTTGTCACAGGCTGACTAGCATAGGTTCATGAATCGTTGCACATCAGCCTGTGAGCCCATGTATAACGCAGTTGTCAGCAATGAGGAAGTCACGAATCATGGCTGTCTGGACTTTAGAGCTTGCTCGGAGCCTGCACAGGTTGAAGATGTCTCAGTCGAAACAGTACCTGATCCCCATACCAAGGTCATCATCTTGGAAGGCATCTGACAGCATGGCAGAGAATACCATGCTGAAGAGGGTAGGTGCAAAACACACAGCCCTGATTGACACTATTTCTGTCCATTTGCAAGGGCACATGCCATCATGGAACTGTCAAACCATATTGATGAACTTTCCGGGGCATCTGGCTAATAAAGCGACCAAAATGCTGACTTGCATCCATAGATGCTTCTCGAGCAAGTCCCAGGACGTCATTCTCCCCTTGTACTCGGCCTTGGTGAGGTCACAGCTGGAGTGCTGCGTCCAGTTTTGGGCTCCGCAGTTCAGGGGGGATGTGGAGAAGCTTGGGAGAGTCCAGAGGAGAGCCACGCACATAATCAGAGGTCAGGAAAACAGATCTTACGATGATAGGCTGAGACATGGGACTCTTTAGCCTGGAAAAGCGTAGGCTCAGGGGTGATCTGATGGCCACCTATAAGTTTATCAGGGGTGACCACCAGGATCTGGGGGAACGTTTGTTCACCAGAGCACCCCAAGGGATGACTAGGTCGAATGGTCAAACTCCTGCAAGATGGTTTCAGGCTAGACATAAGGAAGAATCTGTTTACTGTCCAAGCCCCAAGGTCTGGAACAGTCTGCCATCGGAGGTGGTTCAAGCACCTACATTGAATACCTTCAAGAGTAAATTGGATGCTTATCTTGCTGGGATCCTATGACCCCAGCTGACTTCCTGCCCTTTGGGCAGGGGGCTGGACTCGATCTCCCGAGGTCCCTTCCAGCCCTGATGTCTATGAAATCTATGAAATCTGTACTTCTTCATGATTTCCTAGAGGCCTTTGTGGTTCACTATGTCGAAGGCTTTGGTTAGGTCAACAAATGTGAGGAGAAGGTTGATGTTCTGTTCCTGGCACTTTTCTTGAAGCTGCCAAGCCACAAACACCATGTTGGTGGTTCTACGTCCTTTTTGCATTGACTCTCAAGCAGTAGTTTGTTTAGGTGGTCAGTCAGCCGGTTGAAGAGGACTCTCATGAGAATCTTGCTGGCAGCTGAGAGGAGGGAGATGCCCCTGTGGTAGCCACAGAGCTGGTGATTTCTCTTCCTCTTGTACAGGTGGACAATGGAGGCATCCTTCAATTCTTGAAGGACTATCGCCTGCACCCACATACTGCAGATGATCTCACTTATTTTCTCCATGAGGCTGTCACCACCTAATTTGGAGACCTCTGCTGGAATTGCATCGGATCCAGGAGCTTTGCCACTAGACATTTGTTGTATGGCCTTTTGGACTTCTGTGATTGTAAGCAGAGATTCAAGCAAGGTGTTAATGGTGATTTGAGGCAGCTGGCGTATGATGTCCATGTTGACAGAGAAGGTCCAATTGAGGACGGTGCTGAAGTATTCAGCCCACTTCTGGAGGATCTGGGCCATGTCAGTAAGCAGCATGGTCCTGTTGGTGGACAGCAGAGGGAAGGAGCCGAGGACCTGGGGACCATAGACAGCCTTTAGAGCATCAAAGAGCTGCTTCACATCATTGTGGTCAGCATAGTACTGGATCTTATCTGCTTTGTTCAACCATACACCCCGCATCTCTTGCAGCTTGCATTGAATGGTCTTCCGTATCGATCTGTAGGCGTGTTGTGCTGAATCGGACTTATCATAGAGGTAGGCTCTGTGGAAATGTTTATCTTCCAGCAGCCATTGTATCTCCTCATCATTTTCATCAAACCAGTTTTGGTGTCTGCAGACGCTTGGTCCCAGGGTCTCAAGAGCTGCAGAGTGTATAGCTTCATGGAGCCACTTCTAGTTAGCTTCAATGGAGCCGGAATGGAACAGTGTAGTGTGAAACTGATCTTTCAGATGGTTCGCAAAAGACAGCCTGGTGCTGTCGTTTATCAGCCCTGCAGCGCTGAGATGCTTCAGTTCACTTCATCTTTGTGGATGCCGGCTGGTTTGAATTGTGATCTTTAGTGAGAAGATAAGACAATGATCAGTCCAGCATTTGGTGCCACACATTGCTTTGGTTACATGCACATCTGTCCCTCTTTCGGAGAGTGACATAGTCGATGAGATGCCAGTGCTTGGAACAAGGGTGCATCCATGATGTCTTCTTCCAGTTAGGGAGATGGAACACAGTGTTGGTAACCTGGAGCTTGTGTTTAGCACACAGTCTGAGCAGAAGAGCATTGCTGTTGCAGCTTCCGAACCCATGCTTGGCAATCAGAGCCAATACTGGCATTGAAATCGCCAAGGAGGATGTGACTGTCAGACTTCAGTGCAGCAACTACTTATATCACACTTAAACAACATACATCAACTTCCCACAAGAAAACCAAACCCTTACAGAAATCCATCCATCCATCATACAAAACCCCATGAAAAACTTTTATCTCAGTAGCCACCTGAAACTGCCTGCCCCCTCCTATCAGCCCTCTCCATTGGTTTAGTAAAATAAGTGAACCCAAGTCCTTTTTCCCCAACTTCTTTTCCACCCCTTCCTTTCCGATATCTTCCTTATCCAGATCAATGTAGTATTTCAGTTTATGCAGCCCCAACTTCAGTCACTCTCTTTCAGTGAAAGCCAACCCCTTAAACACCCAAAGGTTTCTTAGTTTCCATAAACTAGTTTTAACACACGCTAATAAAATCCTTATCACTTCCTCTGGTCCCTTTGGTATGAGTCCATATAATACCATCTCCTGCACTAATGACAAGTTTATTTTGGTGACAATAAGAAAACAGTAGACACTTTCCTACACCCTCTTTACATATGTACGTTACCAAAACACATTCCGCTGTTTCTTCTTTCTTACCCCTACCCCCACCCCAACCTCTTCCTTGGACTCTGTGATGAGCTCATCAAGCCTTATTTGCATTGCACTTTTCTCACAGGCAATATATTTCTTACAACTATCCATGCTAGGTCAGCACGTTCACCTCTAGTTGTTTACCTGCCATTGTTCCCCACACCTTCACTTGTTCTGTGAAGTTTCCTATGAGTGCCACCCTGTCTCTCTTCCTTAGCTTCTTCATCAGTTTCTTATGATCCTTCAGGACCTCCAGCCCTACCTTCCCTATTTTACACCTCTGCATGAATCCTTCCATCCTGACATAATAAATCTGTTGTTGCCATACTCATGGACTCTTCAAAGAGGTCTGATACAGTCCCCATTTCAAAATTACAGCTGCGTGAAATTGAGTGATAAGCGCTGCTTTCCCCCCTCCCTACATTATGGCCTTGTATATGCGCTTACATATTTCACATAGCCAAACAATCCCAAATTCAACGTATTTTGTTTAGTTCCCATTACTACCATACTCTGATGAATGCTTTAGTACCCTTTACATCAAAAGTCTCTATCTACTACATTTTATCATCCATGTCTAGTATTTTACCTCACCACCTCCCAGTACCTTTACTTCGCTTATAACCATGTCTTTTCTTATTCTTTGTTCTAATGGTTCCATGCCACAGAAAAACAATAGTGGTGACAGAGGACACCTTTGTCTCACCCCTATATGGATGTAAAAGGCCCTGTTTAGTTTGGACTTGATTCTGCTTCCCTATAAAATAACCTTATTCAACATATAAATTTCTCGAGGAACCCCATTTGTCCTAGTGTCTTGAGTATGTAATCATGATCCACTCTGTCATAAGCTTTTTTCTAAAGTAAGTTTGCTATAACTGTGTTTGTCTTGCTTTCTTGGATGTAGGACAGTGCATCTCTGATCACTTTAGAGCTTCTTCTATCTGATACTTGGTCGTCATGTATTATCTTCTGAAGGTTTTTCCTCATCTTCAAAGCCAGCATCTTGACCATTAATTTACAGTCTATATTAAGGAGTATAATCAGTCTCCAGTTTTTCAAGAGTTCCTTCTCCCCTTTCTTGAAGGCTGAGATCACAACACCTCTTGTAAAATCTTTCCCTGCCTCTTCTGCTTCTGTTATTTCCTTGAAAATGTCCACTATATCCCTTCCAACCCATGGCCAAAATTTCTCAGAAAATTCCATAGGTATTTCATCTTCTCCTGGTGATTTAAAGGGTTGTCCATGCATGCTTTAAGCTGACTGAACCTTTCCCTTCAAGGTTTATCTGTGCTACTGCTTTGGGTACTCAACTTGTCCCCTTCCTTCACTCACATTCCTGTAGCCTTTGCAAGTTGCCAGTTTGCTTTTGCATTTAGGCAGGCTTGCATATTCCCTCCTCCCCACTGCCTCCCACCTTCTGATCTCCACTCGGGTTGGTGCCTGGATGTGTTAGCAAAAAGAAACTGCTCTCTAGCTCTTCCTCCAACTCACCTCCTTCGTTATTAGGTTTCTTCTTCCTGGTCTTCAGCTCCTGTGTTTTCTTTCTTTTCCCAGCCTCTCTCTCTGGTTCTCTGTCTTGCTCTAACTCCACTTCTGTTGTCTGTAGGGTGTCATCTTTCTTCCTTACCCCAACCTCACATCTAAGCTGTTGGTTGTTTCATAGATTTGTTGTATAAGTTGACCTAACTTTTTGAATCAGAAATATGGGGTCAACTTATACCAGCACCTGTGCACCCTCACTGCAGGCAGGACAACCTGGGGGTAGACATGTGTAAGACCAGTGTCACCAGAGGAGCCAGGGCCGGGGCCAGGGCCAGGCTTGGCATTTGGCTGGTGCAGCCCAGGCTGCGCCACTCTCTTGGGCCAGAGCCAGGTTCAGCACTCGCAGGGGCTGGCTCGGCCCAGGCAGTGCCATGCACAGGGGCCAGGGCCAGCACTGCCTGGGTTGCACCAGCTGAGTGCCAAGCCCAGCCTTGGCCCCTGCAAGCAGCGTGACAGAGGTAGGCCAGGCAGGCTGCACTCCTCACCACTGAATGCAGGCTGGGGATGGGGAAAGACAGCCAGTTCCAGTGTGCACAGCTTCCCCCAGTGACACATGAGAACCAGCAGAACCACGCGCTGCAGGGCAGCAGCACATGCACGGGCCACAATGCCCACTGCCTGCCAGCAGTTGTACACTATGGAGGGAGTTCATGGGGGGTTCCCATATCCCCTTACCTTCTCTCACACCCTCCACACCCATACCCACTTGAGCTCCATACTCCCAAGTGCAGGCTTTGCACTTCCATCAGCCTCAGCCCTACAATCTGCACTGCAGCTCCCCTGTCCCTGCTGCTTCCCTACCTGGTGGCCCAAGTGCTGCAGCAGGGAGACAAGTAGCAGCTGGACACCAGGGAAGCCGAGTACCCAGCAGCTGCAGCAGTAGCAGCCCTGCCTGGAAGCTGCATGCTGGCTAGGGCAGGCCCTAGATACAGTGTATGAGTTGAAGTGGAAACTTAAGGGTCAGTATTTGGGCATCAAACTTCAGCTTATACATTGTGAAATATGATAAGTCTATGGTAAATTACTACAGGCATGGTTATTTCTAAGTCTGTGTTTCCAAATTTGCTCCTCACTTCTGTGTGTTCAAGGGGAGAGCAAAGTCTAAGAGTAAGGAGCACCTGGGGAAAGGGGCTGCAGAGGGTAGACATTGGGAGGCAGATGGCAAATGGGCTACTTGACCCCCCTAGATTTATTTTCCCTGCTGTAGCAGTGGGAGAGACAAATTCAAGAGAGCCCTCCAATAATTAGATTCTATACCTGAAAAATGATAACAAAATGTATATATTTTCCATATATGGAATCTAATTATGGGGGGGGGGAACATCTTGTATGAGAGTAAATACAGCAATAGTTTATTCTTTTCTGAATAATCTGATAAGCATTCCAAAATTAGCTAAACACAAAAATAAATATCAGAAATGAAATACTATCGAATCCCTTACAAAAACAACAAAGCACCAGGCTTTGAGGGGTAGAGTGGAAATTTCCTTTAAAAGATGCAGTCATACTTGTTTTAGAAACAATAATTGATAGTATACAAAGTAGCCTGCCCAATACATGGAGGATGACTGGTATTTAATTGATCCTAAAAGAGAAGACAAAACAAATCTTGCCTCCTGCAGAGTCATCTCATTACATGTTGAGGTGGAAATCTATTAAACATGTCACAAGACTTTAATTATTAAAAACATAGGCTAGTCTCTGTCTCTCAAACAGAACAGCAAGACTTTATATTTTGATGAAAAGGCTTGATTGGAAAATAACAAAACAACAATTTATTCCATCTCAGGCAAAACAAGTTTCTCGATAAAATTCATACTGTGAATTAAAACCAACAACCCTCCTCTGGCAAGGCTGAAATTTAAGTCAGTGGCTATAATTCAAATTTACTTGCTCATAAAATAATTATATTCCAGGCTTGGCTTCTTATTTTGGAATCATCATTTATTTCAGTATGCCCACAGGTAACCAATAATAGATTTTAAACAAGGATAAACCAGTAGAGAATTTAATGCAAATGATGTGTTCTTCAAATACTTCAAAATCTCTGGCTGATTTATTCAAAACTCTATGGAAATGTGGCTCAATTTTCTGGTAAAAAAGAAGGAAAGGAGATAGCCTTGATATAAAAATAATACTGACAGAAGTACAAATGATGCCAGATCTAAAGACTCCATCTTTAGCAAGGATTTGAGCAAAAATAAAGTACGTTACAGATGAAGTTGGCCCCTATTTGGGAGGCAATAATAAACAGAAATGGGCATTTTATGCTTGTGTGTGTGTGGCTACGTGTGTGTGCATATTTGTTAGGTTTATATGCTTCCCCAAAAAATTCAGGCAGCTGACAAGAGAGAGAGGAAGACTTAAAGAAACAAAATGAAATATTCAAACACGAACAAATTTCCCCACTTCCACCCAGAAAAAAAAATCCAAATTCAGAAGTAAACCACCCCACCACACACACATTTTCTCCAAATATTGTTTTATTATCCATGCTTTCCACTATCAATCCTCAAGAAATAGGCAGAATTAACTTACTCCCTTTTAAGATGTACCTGCAGCTGGGACTCAAAACCGTTACAGCTCTAGGGGGAAAATGAAAGCTCAGCCTAGCTAAGTGCATGTTTATATATCTGCCAAGTATGTGACATTTTTTCTCTCTGGTCTCACAGGCCTCGGGGACCTATAACTGCCTTAACTACAGCTTTCCATCTCCTTCTATCTTATACAGTCTCCTTCCACTTTGTTGCACCCTCACTTGTGACATAAAAACTGATTTTGGAGGGACTTTTCCATCATAGTGTTGGTCTGCCGTGAGGTCTGGTACCCTCCACCTCAGCTTCTAAAAAAGGGGTGGGCAAAATCTGGCCAGCAGGTTGGCTTGGGCCCACCAAGGGATCCCACCAGGCCCACAGTTGTGCAGCAGCTGGACTCGGCTTCCTGGCAGCCCGTGGGGGCAGTTCACTCTGCCCACTTGCCACTGCCAGTGCCTCTGTTGCCATCAGACCCAGCCCCAGTGCCTGGGAACCTTGGCCTGTCCACCCCACGCCCAAGGCCAGGGGCACTGGATGGAGCAGGAAGTTGGGGTCTCCATGGAGACCAGCCCAGGACCCCTATGGACAGGGCGTGCTCAATCAGGCAGATGGGATGGGGACATAGGCAGACAGGGAGTGGCATCTGGGAGCAGGACAGGCAGGCAGGGGCAAGGCCAGAGCCAAGGTCGCAGGGTGGTGACAGCATAGGGACAAGGCCCAGGGCAAAGCCACAATCTGCTCCCCACATCCCTGACCATGGAACCAGCTCCCATCGCAGGGACCTACATGGAGCAGATTATGGCTCTGCCCTGGGCCCAGTCCCCAGCCCCGTGCTGTCATTGACCCACAATCCTGACCCTGGACACCACTCCCTGCCCCCCTACAGTCCCTTCCCATCCACCTGGCCAAGCATGGCCTGCCCGCAGGGGTTGTGGGCCAGCCTCCATGCACAGCCCACCCACCTGCGCCATCCAGCAGCCACAGAGGTGGGTGCAGAGCAGGTGGGCTGGGGTGCCCGGACACCAAGGCAAATGCAAGGATCAAGGGCAATGCTTCAGGGTGACCTTCAACTTAACCACATGACCATCTTTTGTCTTCCTGCCTTTTTAACTGCATATCTACACTCTAATTTAATTCATTTTCCCATTCTTTTCCTCAGGACCATCTACTCTATATGCTGATTGAAGCTAGAATCATGCAGGGGAAAAGCCTTCTGTTACTTACTTACAATTGTTTTACATAAAACTTAATTTCAGTATTTCTTGATTTTTACTGCAATGTCAAATTATTCCTTAGCTTTGATTTAACAGACTTCTATTTCAATGTAGCTCCCAATTTATTTATTTTTTTATAAAAGCAGCCCGAACCCTACAAGGCTTGCTTCAAAGAGAACAGCAGTGGAAAATTATGTTTTCTATTTATTCTTTGTACATTTATTTTTCCACATAGGTTTAAAAAATAAGATAAATGCAGGATTCAAGCGATAACAACAGATTGGGATTCATTTAATCTTTGAGAACAGTTTCAAATAGAAAATAATTCTGTTGTGATTTTGACATTAGATTCATGAGTAATTTCAAAATTATATTTCTTAAATTCCCATAATTATGTTGGGAAAAGCTTATACATCTCTTTAAAATTTGTGACTCCAATCAAATCTGTATTATCGATATCATTTTAAAAGATAAATACTCACTGCTTTTGTTGATTACAATTTACTGGTATTAGACTGACAGGGGAACCATTTAAGGACAGTTAAATCAAGATGCTTTGGCTAAAAATATATTGATATAAATTTAGCACAAATATACTCGTTGTAAACCATCACAAACAGTGCCTTAACCTTGCTGTCTTCCCTTGTTTGGTATTCCTGATGCCTCCTTAGCTGCTTATTTAAGAATTTTGCATAGCCAACAATGCAGTTTATATAGAATTAAATCAGCTACTAGAAGGGTTTCTTAAGGCACTTAAAATATAGAACAGGGGCAGGCAATTATTTTGGATGGAGGGCTGCTTACTGAGTTTTGGCAAGCCATTGAGGGCTGCATGACAGGCAGCCATGGACAAATAATTATTAATTTTTTAACTTTTTAGGGGCTCCATGGGCTGGATAGACTAGCCTGGCAGGCCACATCTGGCCCACAGGCCACATTTTGCCCACCCAATATAGAACAATATATATGAATCTGGCACCTATGAATTATTGCAAGTCACCAGAAATTCACGCCAAAAGAAAACATTAATGAACAAAGATCACTAAGGAGAAGTTAATGGTTAAAAGTTAGAATATCATTTAGGTTGCAAAGTCAAGCATTTGGAAGTAAGAAAATACCAGGATTAGTGTCATCTATGTGTTCCCCACTGCTCAACAGATATCAAAGGGGCAGAGATTTGCCTTATCAATAGATGCTAAACCTGTCAACACATCTTCTCTTCTACAACCATGAACATACCCCACAATGAACCCATCAGAATTCTACACCTGCCTTTCCCTAAACATGATATATCAGACCTAATGCACCTTGTGACCATCAACAATCCCTCGCAGTGGAGGATGATTGCCTTCCATATAACAGTCTTACCTGAAGAGGGCTGACAAGGTCAATCCAGAATCAACAGACTCTATTGCAACTCAGGTATGTGTTTCCATGCTGGGGGGGGCGGGGCTCTGGATTCTTGATTTGATCCATGACATGCTTTCTGCCACTCCTGCTTTTCCATCTCCTGTTGTTGTTGTGGTGGTGGTGGCGAGGTTTCAAAATACTGAGATCCTTTTAGCAGACTCTTCCTCCATTTGGGGCAGTCCTGGGCAGGTTTCCCAAAAGTTGATGTTGATGTTGTATTTTTTCCAAGTTGGCCTTGAGGACATCCTTGAGACACTTTCTCTGCCCTCCTTTTGAGCACACACCTTAACTGAGCTGGAAAAATAAAACTTGCTTTGGGAATCTGGAGTTGGACATCCAGATGACATGGCCGACCCAGCAACATTTACATTGTATGATCTTCACCTCATTGCTCATGGTGTTTGCTTGCAAATGTTGGTGCATCTGTCTTCCCACTGGACTTGAAGGATCTTTTGCAGGCAGCATTGCTGGTACTTCTCCAGCAACTTGAGATGTCTCCTATATGTTGACATCTCAGCTCCATACAAAGGCAAGGATCACAAGTGATTGATAAACCATGAGCTTGGTTTTGAATCTGATATTATGATCTTTGAACACTCATTTCCTCAGACATCCAAAGGCTTCACTTGCACATTTGAGGCAATGTTGGATTTCTTCAATGTCAGCCTTTTCGAAGAGATCGCTTCCAAGGTATGGAAAATACTCAATGTTCTCCAGTCTCACCATAAATCTGAATTACCGGAGCTGGGGATTGCTCATTAAGAGCTTGTTGATAGAGGAACTTAGCCTTATGAGTGTTAAGCATCATTGCCACTTACTTCTAACTCTCAGTAAAGAGGTCAGCAATTGCCTGAAGATCTGCTATCAAGTAAGTACACACTACAGCATCATCAGTGAACTGGAGATCAACGATTGATGTCAGGGTGGTCTTGGTTTTGGCTGAAATTAATCAATTTATCATCAATTTGGTAGTTTAGCTCCACTCTGGAAACTTCTTGGTCAGACGTTGCATCACAGTAACAAATATCAAGAAGTGTTGGAGCGATGATGCAGCCTTACTCAATTCCCACCTTAACCTCAAAGGGATCTGTTACTAAGAACCACAACTTGCATACCATCATGGAGCAGGCAAAAAATGAAGATAAATTTCTGTGGGCATCTGCACCTCAGAAGGATCCTCCATATCACTTCTCTGTTGACTGTGTTGAAGGCTTTTATGGACACATCCACATGCAAACACGTGCACTTGCAGCAGCTCAAATAGAAGCAGTGCAAATTTGAGCCGGGGCTTTTTGCCTCAGCACATGTGCTCAGGCATGCACTTTGTTGTGGAGCAAATTGTGCCACTTGGGGCAAAATAACCGTGCCTGGCTCCTCCTGCATCTGCAGCCAGGAGGAGCTAAAGCCTGGGACCAGCACCTGTGCTGTCCCCAGCCTTATAAAAAGCTGCCCTGTCCTGGCCCCATCCATACAAAAGCTGCCCTGGCAAGCAGCTCAGCGCTACTCACTTGCAGGAGCATTTGAGGCCCAGTCAATTGGTACCTGGGGACACTACCCCTTGTGCCAGCTGGACTGCTGCAGCAGCATCCAAAATCCATTTTTAAAAATACCCTAAAATCCATGTTCCACAGTTAAAACAAACAACCACTCTACATACACACACATACAGACCAGTTGCACAATGCTTTATTGGTATATTTACAATGTTAAAGCAATTTGGAAGCCTACCAGTGTCTCTATCATCATGAAAAAATAAATTCTAAATACTGTTTGTGTTGATGTGTGCTTTTTGTTTTCTTCACGCGTGATGGGTGTGTGATGGGAGGATGTGGTGTTTGCAGGAAGAGGGTGAGAAGGGGTGTGGGGCAAGGCAGGTAGGTGTGGAGGGACATCAGCTGGTATGTGGGTAGGTATGGGGCAACTGCTGGGGGGCCTGTGGGTATGGGGGACCTTGAGAGGTGGCTGTTCAGGAGGGGTGGGGCCCCTGGCCCTCACAGGGTGCAGCCCCCTCCCACCCAGGGTCCCAGCTCCTATCTCCCATAGGGCCCCAGCCCCCCTGCCCCCCCCCAGGGCCCAGCTTGTCCCTAGAGGGCCACAGCCCCTATCCCCCACAGGGCCCTAGCCCCCCTGCCCAGGGTCCCAGACACCCTGGAGGCCTGCCCCCCACCCAGGGTCCCAGCTCTACCCTGGAGGGCCCCAGCCCCCCCCTGCCCAAGGCCTGTAACTGACCTTTCACAGCAGCAGCAGGGGGAACGTGCACCAAGCCCAGCCAAGTCCTGCCGGACCTGGGACTCCTCCTGCTACGCAGCCAGGCCAGTCTCGTGGTGGCAGGACCCAGCGTGGTACGTGGGGACCACGTGCCAAGCTCAGACAGGTCCTGGGGCCCATCTGCTGCCTGGGCCAGGCTGGGCCTGTGGCAGCAAGACTCAGCGCCGGGCCCAGCTGGGTCCTGGGACCCCTCTGCCACCCAGCCAGGCCAGGCTAGGCCCATGGCAACAAGACCTGGCGCAGCATGCGGTCCCCGCGTGCCGGGCCCAGTCAGGTTCTGTCAGCCTTGGGGCCATCCTGCCATCTGGCATGGGAACCGCACAGAGCTAAGCTGGGTCCCGCTGGCCCTGGGCTGCTCATGCTGCCCTATAGCAGCAGGACCCATTTCAGCGCATGGGGACCATGCGGAGCCAGGTCTTGCCAGCCCTGGGGCTGCTGTGGCTGCTGGGGGGTGAGGACCTGGCCTAGCCCCATGTGGCTCTGTAGTCTGGCTTTGCACCAGAGTGGGTTGCATGGCTCCAGGAGGTGCACACAGGAGCCGCGCCTCCCAGAGCCGTGTGACCTGCTCCAGTGCAAAGCTGGACTAGCGAGCTGCAGGGATCTGGGCCAGGTCCTCACCCCCCATAGCCCTGGGGACATCCCCCCTGCCACTCCCCAACCCCCTGCCACCCCTCATCCACCCACACCCATGAACGAATCCCCCCACCCCACTTATCTTGGACAGCACCGGGGCCAAGAGCAGCAGGAGCACCAAAGAGACACTCTGGCCAAAACCAGAGCATCTCTTTTGGAGGACTGACTCCCTGCTGGCTCCAGGCATAGTCTTGAACCGTGCCTTGCTCCACTTTATTGCAGAGTGGGTTTTTTAGATCCCTGGATATTCAGGGGTCTAGTTTTCTCCCCCGCGCTTGCAAACTTGCAGCACAGGGAATATTTTTTCGTTCCCACAGATGCCTCTTGCCCCACCTTAAAGGGGTTTGAGGTGGGGTAAAAGGCACGTGTGCGCTCATCTGAACGCATCCTATGAAGTCAAAGAGGACAATTTAGAAAAGTGTATGTCGTTCTCCACATTCTTCCTGCAGCTTGTGAAATTACATGGTGAAACAAAACAGAAACTATGCACTAAGATGAACTTTCAGAGAAAACATATAAGGGACAGAGAGACACAAGCAGAAGTAGTAACACATTTTTCATAAAACAACCATTCCTTTCTGACCTTTCACAATCCACATTAGCGTTCTTTTGGTCATGATCTCCCAGTAATTATCTTTTCTTCTGCTGTTTGCCTGCTATCCCTGGGAATTTCTCTCCTCTCCAATTTCACAGCTCTGGGAGCCATAGCAATTAAAACTAGCACCACTCCACCCACCACCTCCACCCCCTCCCAACCAACAAGTTTCCAGGCCCATGGGGAGTACCTCTCCCTGTCAGTTCACTTGATCAGGCAGGCATATGGGGTTGATCTACAGCCAGGCTCAGCACACCAAGTCTGACTCAGCACACAGCCCTGGACCTGGCGCATCAAGTCTGGAACCACACACTAGCTCTGGGGCTGTGCTCTGGGTCAGACATAGGGCGCTGAGTCTGGGACTATGTGCTGGCTCCATAGTCACATGCCAAATTGGACCCAGCCTGTAGCTCCAAAGCCTGCATGTGGCCCGAGATACATGTGGTCCTGGGCTTGACATGCTCTTGGGCTGCACAGTCCTAGATTTGCCACATGCAGTCACATGTACCACACTGGACAGGGTCTATTGTGCAGCCCCAGACCTGCCGCACTAGACTGAACTCTGTGGCCCCAGACCTGCTGCCTGGGGCTGGCAACAAGTTCATCTCATATGCTGCTGTTCAGATACTTACCAAGTCAGATCTTTTTTTCTTCCTGGTACCTTTTAAAAAACAGGGGATGTGTTATATTCAGAGTTGGGTTATATGTGAGAAATTACAACATACCAACATAGACAGTCAGTGCCTGGCTTCTGCTGTTGAGGTGCTCCAGATGGTCACAAAGATTCGGCCTGGGGACAAGGGCACATTAGAACATGTGCAAACAGAGATCTATTCAAAGTTTATGGCAGGATCCTGGCAAGTGCAGAGCTGGGTCCTTCCAGGCCTTTTTCCCTTGCCTGACGAGGTACTGTGGCACACAGCACCTATTGGAGCATTTTACAGCTATACTGCTTTCTGGTCTATCCCTCCTTCTTTCACCTAAAAGAAACTCTTCACACCTCACTCTCAGGCCTCTCTGCTCTGATTTCCTGTGGTCCTCCTTCCCCATCATGACTGGCTACTAGGGGTACACCAATAAAGATTTATTGGGCCGCTACTGATGGCCAATTTTTAATGAGCTATATCGGCTGAAACCAATCGGAGTGCCGATAAGCGGCCCAGCAGCTGGAAAGCAGTGTCTGGCTGGTAAATCTGTGGGTGGGAAGGGGCATGGGAGGGGCAGATTGAGGCCCTCACAGTGAGGGAGGAAGTGGGGATAGAGAAAGTGCTACATAGCCAGGGCAGGGTGAGACATGGAACAGCCATGGCTCACCCAGGTGGCAGCTCCCCTGGATAAGCCACTCGCAGCTCTGTCCCACACTCCACCCTGGCTGTGCAGCGTCTGCCTCACTCCCTCCATCACCCCTGGGGCCCCGCTTAGCCTTCCCCCCCCCCCGGAACATTTCCCCACAACAGATTTGAGCCCGACACTGCCGTACTGTGCTGCAGCTGTGCGCATGCACATGGCATTTATTGGCCACATAAACTAAAAAAACCCAATTACTGATAATGTCATTTTTCCTTATATCGGTGCCGATACAATATGGGATCAATATATCAGTGTACCTCTACTGGCTATTTGTGTCCCTGACCTTCACACTGCAGTCACATATTCCATTCCCTATGATCAACCATGCTACCTCTTATGCCCTGTTTGCTCACAGCTTAGCCCTAAAGGCTGATCTACATCTCTTGCTCTTGAACTGGGCTCTCACACTTACCATGTTTCCCAGTGCCCCCCACACCCACCCCCTCTGCATCGATATGGGGCCTGCATTTGGCTTACCTTCTTTGGGACTGGTGCCACCCATTAGATGGGCTCTGAGAACAGCTACTGGATTACCAGAAAATACAGCAGAACCATAAGGAGCCTTTAGATTGCACTAGGGCCAAGGTTCCTGGCTGCTAAGCACTGTCAGGCCTGCTGTGCTTTTGGATGTACAGCATGAACAGAACATTAGGCCCCTGAGAATCTTTCAGGTTGAAAGCCCAGATGTTTCAAGGGTTGTGCAGCAGCTGAGCAGTAGGGAAGATTGGACTGCACATTTGGATTACCCTAAATCCCAACTGAGTCCCATTTTAGGCATATCAGTCCTTTACTAGACCTGGCCCCAAATCTCTCAGCACTGTAATTTTCCATTAAGTGCATGTTGACCAAATCTGGACTCTCATGAAGAAAGGCAAAAGTCAGGTCCCTGCCAAATTTTAAATCCCTGGCTTCAGAGCACAGGGATATTTAAACATGTCAAAGAAAAAACAATTATTTTAGCATTTGCAAAATGATTCACTTTAACCTCTCAATTGGAACTCTTTTATTTGGAATTGTACAAAAAAGATGCATCATGTAACCCACATCTAGGATGTAAAGTCCCTGCACAAATGCTTAAAGACTGCCAAAGTCATGAGCAACTGAAAACAGGGTCTTAGACATAATAGGCAGCACTATCAGCCCCATCTCCAATTAGCAGCTCTGCTGGTAAATGCTGTTAAAGCACTGCTGAATTACTGAACTGCCAAACTGAAACCAACTCTCAATATACAAACCAATGTTGGTGCACTTTAGCTGTTAGATTAAGGGAATGAGATAAATGGATGTCTCGCACAATCCGAGCACCCCTAAAGTTTCATAATGGAAAGGACCAAAAACTTCGTATCTAAAGTTTGCCTTCTTTATGTGAAGTACTGTCACATGATGATCCAATTCTGTCTGTCCAACTGAAAGGGACATCTATAGATGACCATGGCTGCCAATACTTCTGCAGTTTATGAATTCCAAAATTATTCATTTCCAAAGTCTATATAGTTGCCTGCCTAAAGAAAATTAAAAAGTAAAACATTTCCACTTAAGAAACAAAGCCCAAGAAAGAACTAAGGCTTTTTCTGATAGAAACTGTTCAAACCTATGACTTTTTGCAGGTACTAGAATAATTTGACTATTGCAAGACAAAAGGATGTACTAACTCACATGCACACATTTTTCTACCATTTTTGCTTGAAATAAATAGTTACAATACTGGTAAACATAAAAAAAAAAAAAAAACACCACACAACTCATTTCAAAGTTTAAATTTAATGTTTTGCCTACAGAAAATGCAATTCAAAGTGAAAAAAAAGTGTTTATGCACTAAACATTATGGTACAAAATAGACACACTGCTGTTGAGGCTACCCTTAACAAAGATTTCTTTCCCTTGGTCTGGCACCCTGGCCACAGGACAAGTTTTTTTGAGGCTATATGTGATTGTGGTTCAATAAATCCAATGCCTTTGATAGTGAGTTTTGCAGAATTTGGCAAAAAGATAAATTGCTGCTTTTACAGTTGTCAAAAAATTAGAGTCATCAGCTCTTATTTCTTATTTCCTTGTGTGAAACAGACCAAAGCCTAAGTTATAATCAAGAATAAATAAATGTACTTCTTTCAGCAGCTAATTAAACCACATTGTACCACTAGCTCATCTGAAATTGAAATCCATTATTCTGTTCTAGTAATGAACTTTGCTCTTGAAATGAAAACACTTACCACTGCTCCCAGGTTACATATATGGTTCCCAAATATTTCAGGGGAAAACACACTTTCCATTACAATATTTTGATACATAGAAATATGTAGGAAAATTTAATGGCTTCAGAAGTAGAATAAGTGGTAATCAACTCCTTCATAGTCATTGACTCTCACATTTATCAGCACACTTGATAGGAGGGCTTTGCTTCCCTCTCCCTCCAGTCAGAACAGGAAATATCAATTCCATAAAAATACAGAGAATATTTTAGAACCTACTGAAGGCTGAATTTTTAAGTAGGAGGATCTTCACCTCGAATAGCTTTGTATTTGGCCATGTCCTCTGGAAAGACCTTTGTCAGTTCTTGAATTAATAAGCTTTTAAATTTCTAGAAAAAAAGAAAAAATTACTATTTATGCAAGCCAGTCCAACAGAGATACTGGATGAACACAAATATTTGCAAACATAAGCTAGCTACTTTGCCATCCAGTGACCCCCGTGTATTCAAGTTGGGAAATGAATCTTACAAAACCCATTATTCACAGTAACAGAGCAGCAGAGGAACTCCTGGACTTGTGTTAGTTGACAGTGATCTCCAATGGCTGGTTATGAACAGAGGACAGCATGTTCAAGTAGCATTACAAATCTATGCACTCCTCCTTTAGTTGAACTTAAGGTTGTTATGATGGCATAAAATGGGTCCTAGTCTAGTATTCTGTGCAAAAATAGGTTCTTTTCCCCTCTCTTTTAAAAAACACACATCCAACAGTTTAAAAGGTATAAGCGCTTAGACAAGCGCTCACCATTTTCCCAGGAGAAGGAAAAGAAAAAAAGAGTGCCCCAACTTCAGTTTATATACTGCAGCATGAAGTGCAGTCTTCTGGGTAGCTATCAAAATCCACATTATTCTTAAAAATGCATGGTCTTGCTCTGAATCTTGCTAAACTACATGCCACAATCATAGGAATTTACTGCTGAAAGATGGTATATGCAACAATTTGCCCAGAACCTTATTATAAAAGAACCTAAAGTGAAAAAAAACTGTAGAGACACATTTTAAATGGTTTCTTTCAATGAAAAGTTAACTTGCACTTAGTCATTTTTAGTAGTCTCTTTGTTATGGTCTCACCTACTCAAGGCAGATAAAACATATACATAACTCTACCAACTGAAAAAATCTACACACTGTCTTGTCATACATCATACTAATCACACATTGCTAGTATAAGTACAATGAATCTAAACAAGATATGGAAAACAACACTCCAGTTTAAGGGAAATAACATGGAACCAACTGCAGTTCCAGTTATGGGTTTTAAAAACTGTGCCCTTTATAATATAGGTGGGGAATTGAGATATTTAATTCTTCCAGTACAAAATTAAGAACAGATGCCACATAGCAGAAAGCAACATCTAGAGAGGTCATTCATGATTCTCCCTCCTCCTCCCCAAAGTGTATTGCAGTGAATGTGCACACTACTGTTATATTTAAGGGACTACAATCACTGTCCAAGAAATACTGCAAGCAGTATCTCTCTTGCTCTTTTACAGTCCTTTTTTCAGTAGATCTCAGAAGTGTTTCTGGCAAAGGACATGATTCTGTGTCTATGCTTTATGCAGTCTCTTCAAACAGGCTGTTGCTTTAAGAACTGAAGCTTGACTTAAGAATTTTGTTATAGACTTAAAGGTCACAAGCAAACACAGTGTGCTAGCATCAGTAAAGACATAAGGACTGGAGGTCCTGTGTCATCCATGTGATGAGATACAATACATAAAGTGAAAAAAAAGGTAAAAGAAGACTTACAAATAGAAGTGACTTTTTTTTTATTTATTTTTTTTAAAAAGAAAGGCTTATATTTCCATACTGACATATACTGTTTTAAAGTATTAGGGTTAATCTTACCTTCATCGTGTCAATTTTTCCTTTCACTTGTTCATTTTTAGCTAAAGCCCGCTCCAAACACTCTTTAGTGTAAAGCTGTGGATTACGGCCTTGATCAATGTACCTGGAAACAAGAAAGATATTACATTAGTGTCCCATGCAGGCCAGAATTCAACTTTACCACACACAACAAAAATGAACACAAGTAAAAGCAAGCACTGGGTACAATCTGTTTCTTCATCTGTGTAAAGTGCGATATAAAGGCAGGCACTTCCAAACCATGAAAAAAATCGTACTTGCTGATGAACCAGAGGCAGCTGGGCTGGTAATGCAGTATTTGTTCTTCATTTCTAGTGACTTTAGAAAACATTCAGACAGTCTGGAGAAACTACTGCGAACTAGCATTGTACACCAAGACAATTTCCTACAGACATCTAAAGTGGATCTTTCCACATGGGAAGGAAAAGAAGGGAAAGAGAGAGGGAGAGAGCAATAGCAGCAGTAGGAATTAACCCCAGGAAACAGAATACTGCTGTAAATAAAGCCAATAATCATTTGGTGAACAATGTTTGGCAGAAGAGAAGAACTGGACAGCTACAGAGCAAGGAAACAGAGGAAATGAGTAGAGTGAGAACCTTAAAATTAAATCAACATGCATAATATTTTCAAAGAGCTACACACCCACCCACCCCTATTTTCTATGGAAACAACTGCTAGAATTACCACAAAAAATATTTTGAAATTGTAAATAAAACAGAAAAAAGCTTCACGCTATTAAGAAACAGACTACAACATAAACAAGTTTGAACGTATCCAGTTGAAGCACATTTACTTAGCAATACCAAATGACAAGCTAAGAAAATTAGGAATTATGCAACTGAAGAATTAATATTAAAGTCCAGTAATACGTATCAGACAACTCTGCCATTAAGCCTTATATACATGCAGTTCTAGTTCTGCAGCAATCATATGCTATCAGGTTCAGACGAAAAGCTATATATCAGATATCTAAATTAGTCACTCTCTCTCAGCCTCAGTTTTCCACATATATAGGTAACAAAGTAGATCTGAGAATGATCCCACACATTAATGATTTGTCTTAGCCATGTTCCTTCAAACTCTTCAGGAATGTTTCTGTGATAAATTAAAAAATTAGGCAAACATCAATGAAAAAAAATAGTAATGCATAACAGTAGCCTGGTATCCATCTAATGGTTTGATGCTGTTTAGCTGTTACCTCTCCAGAGGCAAGGCTACTTACTCAAAAACTTCTAAAGGCACACTGATATCATGAAGCTGCTGTCGACATTTATCAATGTCTTGCAGTCCCGTAACCATAAAATTCCTAGGAAGAGAGAATCAAACATAAGTTCATTGCCAATAAAGCTGGCGTTACAATAAAAAAACAACACTATCACTGTCTTTTATTGAGTCTAAGATGATAACCCAACCCTACCCCCCGCCCATTCAGCATGAAAGAAAAAAACCCTCATCTTAGATCTGAGAACAGGCCATGAAAGCAGCTGCTGAGGCTCTGGACAGGGCTAGCACGGCTCATGTGGCAGGCAGGGGGGTGGTGTGTGGAGTGGAGGGAGTGCAGTGCAGGGGAGAGTGTAGGGGAAGGGAGCAACAGGGAAAGCGCAAGGGATGGAATGCAGGTAGTGAGGGGAGCTTAGGCAAGGCAGGTGGTGCACAGTACAGTGACGGGGGAGAGGGGGGAAGGCACTACATGGGAACAAGTGGTCAGGAGGAGCAAGAAGCGCCAGGGTGCCAGCCCCCCGCTGCAGTACTTGCCAGCTTTCTGCTGTTTGGTTGCTTGCTTTAGAAGACTACAGAAACAAGCCAGAGGATTAAGAGGGATCCTTGAAGATTATCTACAGCCAGGAATGACATTCCCAAGAGCATAATCAGTGCCATACTACGTCAGACCAGTGGTTCCACTAGCCCTGTATCCAGTGGCAACAGATGCTTTACAGCAGGGATCTCAAACTGTGGTAAGCATACCCCTGGGGTTACACAAGACATCTCCAGGGAGGTACGCAGGAGAAACTGTAATGGTGGATTGAATTTCATTATAAAAATAGTTGGGATTATAAAATATAAAATGTATGCTGGTCAGAGTATATGGGCAGCTGGTAAATCCGGAAGGGGGCACACAGAAGAAAAAATTTGGGAACCTCTGCTCAAGAGGGAGAGCTAAACCAGAGGTTTTCAACTTTTTCAGACTCAAGGCACCCCTCAGAAAATGCCAGTTCTTGAATTTTAGGGATGTCAGTTAAGTCTTGTAGCTCTAAGCACATAGGCAGACAAATTGGTCTAACACGAGATATCAGATTTACCCAACAACTTGCCAGCTCTTCACTTTCACACAGAAAAACACCAGAGCAGCTCTGCTGCTGCAAAGAGCACAGGCCAACACAGCAGGTTAGAGCATTTCTACCATGATGGATTCCTATGCAAGATCTCCAGGCCCATCCTGCGTATCCTGCCTGCACGACTACCAGAATCGACAGCGTGCAGCACCCCGCGGCACCCCTGATAGGGCCTCCAGGCACCCTGGGGCAATGGAGGGCGAGCTCTTCCCTGCCCCTCGCCCTCCCCACGAGCTCTGAGATGCCAGAGCAGGACCGCAGAGGTCCAGCTACGGGCAGGGCCACACCCCCAGACCTACATGGACCCGCCATCCCCCTATTTGCCTGGCGCTACTGACACCCTTGAGGGCGGCCGCACCCCCGGGTCCAGGCGGGGTCCCCCGGGTCACGCATTCGCCCTTCGGAAACCGGAACGTGGGGGGCGGGGAGGCAGGGCGGGGAAACGCTGCTCACAGCTTCTGGTTGAGGCCGGCCTGGCTGCTAGGCTGGAAGTCGCTGACGATGATGCCGAGCTGCCGAATGTTCTCCACGAACTTCTCCAGGTGCTCCTCCAGCGAGTCGAACTTCTCCGCCATCACCGCCCGACCGGTACTTCCAGGTCAAAGAACCGCTTCCGCTTCCCGCGCGAAGAAAGGAGTGGGCGGTGACGAGGGAAGCCCCGCCCACTCCCCCCGGGAGCCAATAGGATGGGGTCGTGCCACGCACTCGGGCGCATGCGCGCGGCGACAGGGTGAGAGCGAAATCCTGCCCGGCGGCCGGGGCTTCCGGAGAGTGCATGCGTGTTCCATCTCGCTGTTGGACCCGAAGGGAGCGGCGGGTGGGAGGCTTCACCCCTGTGGGGTGGCTCTGCGCATGCGCATTGCAACAGCAGGGAGGGGTGGCTTATGCCTTTGCTGCAGAATGTCTTGCCCTTCACATCCATGTCCCCAGCCTGCAGGAGTGCGCATCCTGCCGCTGAGGGTGCACCAGGCGGGTGGGTGCTGGTCCAGTCAGGTTGGCTGCCAGAGGAGCTGCAGAGCCCTCCACAACACCCTTGTGGGAAAGAGGCAGTAGGGGCCAGCTTAGCAGCTTTGGGCTCTGCCTCCAAGTTCCTGTTGGGCCACAAGGACCCAGCAGGAAACCTCATGGCCTTGGGCTTCCAAAAACAGGAGTCAGTGCCTTGGACAGCCACGCCAGCCCACCTACGGCAAATGAATGCCTGTCCGTGGTTGCTTTGTGTCCTTGCGCCTGCCCGCCTACAGCGAACGGACGCAGGAGGTCATTGCATGTTGCCCAGCTTATGTGCAAGAGTGCAATGTCAATGTGTGGCAGCATTTATTGCACAGCGCTGCTTCCTTCCCACTTGAGAGTGTTTGATGGAAGCTACTTGGTGGCCTGTGAGCCGTCTTTCCCTGGATGCTGTGCTGTACAGAACCACGCTGGCATTGGGATGGAGCTGTTTGCACCTGGTTTTGGAAAGAAGGTAACAAGTGATTTACGCAACCAGAAACTCAGCAGATCTCCAGTGAATCCACGGATGTAAGGGTGTCTCAGCACTTGGGAGTTGGTTACCTGACCCACAAGTAGCTGGCCACAATGGCTTCGATGTTATGGAGCTTCTCCCACTCCAATGGAAGGGGGTTAGCAGCAGTCCTAGATATTTGAAAAATCGGATTTGGTGCCTAAAAACCTTGTTAGTGTTGGAACTGGCATCACATCAGTGATGATGAGAACAAATAGCAGGCTATATAAGATGCTGCAGGACAAACATGGCTTGCCTTGTTTAGTTCTTGCTTTGTCTGTTTATTTTTCTATGTGGTTCTTATGTACCCAAAGAAACCCTTACTTGGAACATCTGGTTCCCTAAAGAGACATACATGTGGTTTTCCTTATCTCTGAGCCACGGAGAAGCATTCCATCAAGTATTCAAGACTCAGCTGTGGAGAACAGCTGCCGAAGATAACAAAATTGTGCACCGCATACTGGCACTCAGTCAAGCCAGCTGTCAGTAGGATCTGATCCATTGGGAAGAACTGAAACCACGTGTCGACCTTTTTAGGAAGAAGGACAACTGCTGCGTGGCAGAGATGCTCTTTGCCATATGCAGCAACAAGCAGAATTGTGTGCACTTAATTCACCCAAAGTCTATACTAGCAGAAGTGCAAAATGTTATCAGAGCATTTGAGGGCAAGTATACCAACCCTGCCAAACTTGTCCATATGCTGATTATTCTTCTAACAGGTGTATGTGGGATGGTTCTGATCCCCATGGCATACACTGAAGTTCTTAGTGCTCCCATTGAAAATCATTTTGGTCTGTTGCCTGACTCAAGCTTCAGTTTTTGGGAAAGCAATCAAAGAAGCCAGGAAGTCACCAGAGAATAAAAGGCTACTCAAGAAAAGTCTATTTGAATTTGCTGTCCAGCTTAACAAAGAATTTTAATAGTGGCTCCTGCCGAATGGGAAAACATTGTAAATTATGTCTATGCCAAGAGCTGAGGAAGGCTTTACAAAAGTAAAGGTGCAAATAAGTGAGCTAGCTTAGGTCTTTGGATTCAACTCTGAAACCACTGATAGAGTTGTGACAGATATGTGCATTTTATCAGATGGGGAAAACATCTCGTATTTTGTCTTTCTGAGCTCAAGTCAGCAAGCTTTGTGTTGTAAGGAATGCTGACCTCTTGGCAGATCTCAATCAAGTGGCAATAGCAGTACATTAACTGCTGTACTCTTATGCTGAAGTTCTGTGTCTATATAGCAGTGGTTCTCAACCAGAGTGCCACGGCTCCTATGCGTGCTCTGAGATCCTTTCAAGGGTGATACATGGTGCCACATTATGTTAGCACTCTTAGGTGTGCAAACATGATTCACAAGATAAACCTAGAGATTTCAAGTAGAAATCTATAATGTTGGAAACATTTTGACCTGCTGTAGGCTGAGTTCTTTGCAATAGAAGAAATGCTCTATTTTTTTTCTGTCATCAGAAAACCAAGTGAAAACTAGGAGCTGGTATTTTTGGAGGAGCGCCTTGAGTCTAACATGAGGTGCCCTGAACCTAAGAAAGCTGAGAACCACTGACCTATACAGTTTAATGGGGCATTTATACACATGCTGTGGGGGGAGGTGGAAGGAGGCACTTTAATGAGAGCGGCTCTGAGAACCACTCTAATTAAAGCACCTAGACTATCACGTGCATCAACGTCCCCACACTGAAAAATTACAGCGGGGGCACTTCAACTAAAGCTCATCGAACAAGGTTTAGTTAAAGCACCCCACTGCTATTTTTGAGCTCCGGGACACTAACTTTCGTGATGCCGGAGTCCACTGGAGCATGGTAATTGCCACACTCCAGCAGACTTGATTAATTGAGCCTGCTCCGATATGCTGTAATTACAGCACATCGGAGCAGCCTCGCTGCATGTGTTTAGGTGCCCATGAATGTTGTCAGGGGAAAGCCAGATAGTCATCTGAGTAGAAGTACGTGAAATGCTATCTATACTGACTGTGAGAACTGGGCTGAGGCTCTTCATCAGATCATATTTATTTACAACCTGCCCAACACTTGCAGAATTAATTGGAATGCTATCAGCCTAGCATTTTAAAGAGAGCTATTTAGCAGTAGAAAACAGCCTGAGCAACATACCAGTGATCAAGAGCCATCTAGATCCTAAAAAAAGGAGAATCAGATGTGGACATTATGCAGATTTAGATCTGGAGCAATTCCAAATATCCACTGAGAATCTCATAACAGTTTGTCGCGTGTGAATTGTTAAGTGACATTTGGGACAAATTCATAAAATGTATACTGCTTAGAGATATTTAGAAACTTTTCAAGGTTTGTCTGACAAGTTACCACTTTCAGGAACTGGCTGTGGTGGAGGAGCTTTATTCTCGAGGGTCGTGAGGATTGCATAGCCTTTTCTCCCAGTGAACTCAGGAGTTTCACTCTCACAAACTGCCATGGATATGTCTACACTATCCAATGCAGTACTGTGCAGAGTTATCCTGAACTGGTTATGAATGTACTACTTTTCATGCCAGAGACTACAAGGCATGAGGCACTGAAGTATCCCGAGCCAGCTTTGTGTACACAGAACTAGAAACAGTGTAGCCAGCACAGTGCTATATCTGGATTAATATGCCTTACTCCTTAGCAGAATCTAAAGAGGTTTGTTGGACCTGCTTTTGTGGCAGGACCAGTGAAGGCATGAAACAAAGTACAGGAGGCCTTGTGAACACTGAGTGGACACTGCAAATTTTAACCAAAGTCTTCAGCTTTAAATTATATTTAAAAAAACAAGGTTTGGGGGGTTTGCATTTGGTTTTTGGTTTTTTATGAACTACTTCTGATTCTTAACAGCCTTTTCAAAACCACTAAAGCAAAACAAATAAAGTAAATATTTACAATCATGACTCACACATGCATGCTCACCTTTACCAAAGTCAACAATTATTAACCAGTCACAAAGGTGTCAACCAGTCATCCTTAACTTGGCTCTCTATGGCATGCCAAACAAAAACTATGCCTTGACTAAACTCAATGATTACAAGCTGTAAAATTATGCGTTAATACTTCTTCATAACAATAGCATAATATGGTTGACAGAGGGCAAATGCACCATCATCTGTGAGCTGTTCCTCTCCTGCATAGCTGGTTGCACTTAGTGCAGCAATGTCCATATCAAAATGTGCAGGTTCTTTGGTCTCAAGTGCTGTCCTTCATTTGGGTCAGACTGTTAGCGTTGTCCATCAGAGTATGGGTGTTCCAGATTACAAATTTCTTTACTTAATTTGAACCACAGAGAGAGTGATCCCATGGGACATGGTTTACCATCAGGTGAAATCAGAATCATAGACTTGAAGGACTGGAAGGGACCTGCAAGATCATCAAGTCCAGTCCCCTGCCATGGGCAGGAAGTTATTAGGCTCAAACAAGCTCAACAAGGTGCTTATCCAGCCTCATCTTGAACACCTCCAAGGATGGCAACATCACCACCTCTGCTGGGAGTGTGTTCCAGATTCTGGTAATGCTTATGGAATAATTCTTTTCTTATGCCCAACCTAAAATTTTCCCTCTATTAGCTTGGCCCATTTGTCTTCATCCTCCTTTGAGGTGCCTTCCTAAAGAGTTGCTCCCCTGGATCTTGATGCTCACCTCTAACATACTTGTAGGTGGCTATCAAGTTACCTGTCAGCCTTCTCTTAGTCAGACTGAACAGGCCCAGTTCCTGGAGCCTTTCTTCATAGGGCCTATCCTCCAGGCCCCTAATCATACAGGTGGCCCTTCTTCGTACCCTGTCATCTTTCCTGAACTGTTGGTGCCCAGAACTGGACACGGTACTCCAGCTGTGGCCTCACTGACACCAAATAGAGACGGAAAAGCACCTTGAAACAGATGAGGGGACCTTGTCTAGCCCTTTCCTATAAGGGATGAGCAGAATGGATCCTAATTAGGCCTGTTCAGTCATGACTGAAGCTACCAAATTGTACACCTCAGTTCCAGGTACAACATGACTATAATACAATCTTCACCTCCGTGTAGATTCACAGCTAGAGATTTCCGGTAATTGTTAGTACCTGTACCTGTTGGCACTTGCCCATCATGTTAGAATTAGGCAAATAATGACTGGATCAAGACCACATAAACTAGCAATCATCTCATTTGAAACAGTGTTGTCCCACAGGGTATGGAGTTAAAGCTGCTGTGCTGTCACTTCGTGATTGCAAGTGGTGTACATGTGTGAGAAGGTGATGAATGCACCTGTATGGCTTTATGCTGCATCTCCTAGGCTTTTTGTTCTTTTAGTTTAGCATTATTCATTCTTGGAAGTCACACAGTTTCATTTTTTTTGTTTGTTTGGGGTTCTTCCAGTTCTTAATTCCAGCCATTTTCCTTGATCTACTTGTTCTGGAATTTAGCTCATGATATAGTCCATGCCTGCTTGGCCTTTGGCTAAGCAG
Source organism: Crocodylus siamensis (assembly GCF_052110815.1). Taxonomy (NCBI): domain Eukaryota; kingdom Metazoa; phylum Chordata; order Crocodylia; family Crocodylidae; genus Crocodylus; species Crocodylus siamensis. The sequence continues at coordinate 126,810,289 of NC_143397.1, read as the reverse complement.
GAACTTGACCCATGGGGACTAGTGGAGTTCTGTTTCAGAAAGCTCTGGAGGTGGAGGCTTTGGGTATAAAGTTATTATTCCTCGCCTGCTCCAGAGCAACACTCTACAGGAGCTACATGTGTACTAGCACACACAAAGTTTCGGGGGAATGAGGGACCAGGGAATGTAGAGCCTAGTGCATGTCTGACTCCAAAGAACCACCAACCACTTTTTCCCAAGAGAGAAGCAAACCTGTTGCTCAAGGTGATAAAGTCTAGAGGTTTCAGTGAAGATTTCAGAGTGCTGTCATTGGCCTTTTTGCAGACTAATGGGAGCCCAGTCCCTAATCATGGCAGAAATCCTCCATACGCACCACACGTGTTTTCTTTCTTAAAATTTGGGTCTTAGCAAAGATATATTGGCTTTTTATACTGAAATGTTCTCATGAATTCTTGCAGTAGCGCAAATCTCTTTAGATAAAATAGCTTACATTTGCTCATGTGGAACATTTTGTAATTGCTAGGGTGTGTAATACATAAACATGTGTAATAGTGCTCTGCCGCACACTGTCTTTTATATCTCTAGTGGTTTCTGTTGTTTCATTAAATTAACTCAAATGAAATGCACCAACTTGCTGAAATGTTCTCCTGTCTTGAACTGTGTTTTTTTAAATCACAGATTTCAAGTTTTGCCCCCTGGTGAGTTTAACTACTGTTCAGAATGTAGTATATTTCATCAAAATAACCGTCACAGAATTCTTAGAATTTCCCATAGCTTTGTATTAAAAAGCAAATCAGTATTTCTGGTAAGTTATCACAAAGCTGTAGGTTGCCTTATGAAATCCAAGAATGTAAATTCACAACAGTTCCACAAGAGATGAAAAACCAGTTTTAGATGACAAAAAGAGATATAAATCTTAGTCTCCACAACCTGGTATTGGCTTTCAGCATTCCCAATTTATCAAATAAATATATGCAATATTGATAAATTCTTTCCCCCATAAAGGTAAATCAATACTATGTCATACGTAGCATCATATACAAATGCCAGATGGTTAGAGTCCAACAGCATTTCTGTTTTTCATTTTGCTGTGGATAAATGAGGAGTTCTTGGCTCTGCTTTAGTTTACTTCTGTTCTTCCTAACTTTGCTTTGGTTTGTTGTTCATTTCATTTTGCTGAAGAATATCCCTGTTTTACTGTGATTTGCAAGCCCACGTCTACTCTCAGTCCCAGTTCTGCTTGGCTCATGACACCTCTTCTGTTCTAAACATAACTTTTTAAATTGAGTTTCTGTGGCATTTCTGGACCAGTCATAAGAGCTCTGACCCCACTTAGGGTTGTAACATTTAGTTTGGGAACTGCTGTTATCAGCAGTGTAACAAGCCGAGGTAGCACCCTGGGAAAACCCTGCAGGAGAAACAGGGCTGGGTATCTGGTTCTTAGAGCATGGGTGGGAAGGGGGCAGCAGCAATACCCATACTGGGAACTCCTAACAGTTCCCAGCTGAGCTGCTGCCACCACTGATGTACACTGTGCTTATTCCAGATGCTGTTCTTAAAGTAGCAGCAGTCAGGGGCTATTTTGGAGTTCCTAGCATAGATATGCTGTTGGAGTGTGGACTCTGCAGGGTTAGTGGAGTGATTCCTAACCTGGCACCTGGGGTAGGTACCCCTCTGGTGCACCCTCAGTTATGCTACTGCTTGATATAGGGCCTAGCTAGTGACTTCTCCACAAAACTTTGCTAGTGCCTCATTTGAAATGCTGAGATCTGAAAACTGGCCTTACTCTGGGCTGTGTCTAAGTCTCTGCAGATTTTTTTGGACAACATTTCTAAGATATGGTCATTCTTATCTATGCACACAGCTGAAATTTTCATGTATGTTCACATCAGTTCAGATCTCAGCTATTGCAATATCCTTTTTCTGGCCTTGACAAATGCCAAAATGCTGCTAATAATCCAGCACTTTGATATGGTGACTTCTCTTTGCAACCTTTTATTGGTCTTGCCTCTTCATTTACATCAAACATATACTGTGTGTCTTCACTTTCAGAGCCCTTCTCAGACTATCCTCACACTATTGTCTCTCATTCAGTACAAGCAGGGGGCTGGGATGGTGTGGGTGTTAAGGTGCACAGCCCAGAGGTTGCCAAGTTCAGGGCCATGGCAGAAGTATTTGTGATGTGGCCATGCCCAATTCCAGTGAATCTATGAATTCTGCTAAATACCTTGTCACAAGGACACAAAAAAGGAAAGTACAATGAGTCAGGTTTTGCCTCCCAGTAAACCCACCTGCTAGTCTCTATTATCCACCTGTTAGATTTTCAAATAAGCAGCCCTGTCCTGTCTCCCATGCATGGGAGGCCCTATTTGTAAACATCCTCTAAATTTCATTACCTTCCTTCAGTTCCCTCCCATCCTTTCCTTTGTCACTGCTTATCAGAACTTTGGAAGGAATATTATAACTCATATTTCAGATATATATCAATCTCTACTGTAAAGGATGAGGAAGAGACTTCATGGGTGGTAAGAGGAACAGATGATCCCACATCTTATTTCAGCAGTCTTCAACCTTCCTCAGAAAAATCCAGTTTTGGTCCCTGTCAGAAATAGGCTGCAACACCAGATGGACCTCTGGTCTGATCTAATGACAGCTCTCTTCTTCCATCCACAGGCATATCTTCTGCGTTACATTGCAGTGTGCTCAGAGCTCCCAATTGTAAAATGTTTAATTTCTTAACCTACATGTGAAGGTGACTTATTAAGAAATTCCATCAGTGTAAATGGCTGATTGAGGATTCTGCCTTGCTTCCTACAGGCAAATTTAAAATTTATGTATGAAAGAAAAATACATTGGTAGATCATTATCAAATCAAAACTACCAGCTTGAAGTGAAGGCTGTTTAAAGAGATTTATATAAGAGCTACATACTATTATTGTTGTTGCTTTTAATATCTTATAACGAGTTTATTTGTAAGAGAAAAATAAGCAAAAAAATCAGTGCATCATTTTATACTACCGAGTCCTGATCACAGCCATGTGCTTTCCTCAGACTGCACAGATTACTTCCATCTCAGCTTCTCTGAGACAATGGACAATTGAAAATAGAAAGCTTGGTTCATTTAGAGACCAAGTCACTGCACAGTGGAAAGATTCCTCATGAGTTCAGGGGGCACTAGAATTGGCCTTTAAAATACTCATACATGCTCCAGTGATGCTATTGTCCTGAATGGAGACTGATGTGCTACAGGTAGGACTACTTTAACTTCTTAAAAACTCTTTTTCCCTCTAGAAGACCATGGCGATATTTTGTTAGGTACTTTTCTTCTGGAGAGAAGCTTAATTTTTCTGTATGCTATACATAATTTCTTTCAATAATTATTTGCAGTGTAGTGTATTTTAATGTGTGTGAAGGAATAAAATGGACGTTTCATTTCTGTTGTTGTTGTATTATTTTGCATTTATTGAAACTGTTGTAGATACTTCAAAGTGATCAGCCCTGCAGTTTTTCCTCAGGTAAAAATATCCACTGACTCAGCAGGACCTCAAATTAAACCAGTGGGAGTTTAATCACACACCAAAGCTGCAAACTTGATATTTCTTTAAAAAGAGTAATAGACATATATTGTCCAATGCATCTGACTCCCTTTTCCTTTAGCCCTTTTGTACTCTGTACTAGCATCTTGGCAGCAATTACAATTCAACTATTACAATTTCAAATCACAGTCAGCACCAATAGGTCAGTGTAGATAAGAATGAATCATATTCAGTATTATGTCAGCTTGCCTTGGTTAAGTTCCACGAAGTGAGCCAGATCCTATTCCACCCTTTACTTGAGATCTACCTAAGTCATGGAGAGCAACAGGGCTTTTCATGGGCTGCTTGCATTGTGCGGAGCTGATTTTGTAGCCTTTTTGCAGCAAGCCTACACCTCACCACTGATTGGCAGAGGGATGCCTGTTGTGTGGCCCTGCCTGTAGCTGCTGAATGGTGGAGGGGTGGGGCAGGGCCACATAACAATCCTCTCAGCCAATCAGGGGCAGGGGGGTGCTATCTTGGCTGGTCCCCTACACATGGGCTGCAGATATTCACTGCCACATTGAATATCCCGTGTCCAGCCAGCATTATATTTTTACTATTTTTTTTCACCCACAATGCCCAATTTCATGATTTCAGCAAAATCTGCAAAATCACAAATTATACAGCAACTTAGTTCATTTATATGCCTAAATGCGATCCTATTCCATCCTATTCAAGTCCCTGAAGAAAAGCTAACATAAAAATTGGTCCTTCTCTTGCTCATGGCATCTTGCGATTGATTTAGTTTTGAAGCTAAGATGAGGATGCATGATAGAAGTAGGTGTGTGGATGTTTTTTAAAGACTTGAACAGGAGGAATTCAGATCACATTTAGGTGCCCAAGTCCAGTTAGGTGGATTCAAAAGTAGATTGGGATCTGGCACACCATCTACAATAGTCATTATTATGTTAACTATCTCCTTTTCTCAAAACTGTGTTGAAAAACAGTAAATTGCTGAGAGAATATACTGAAGGTGTTCAAGATTGTGGTTGAAAACATACAAAGCAGTCTGATTAGCCATTTTACTGCTCACAGGTTCCTCAAGTAGATAATAGGCAGACATTATGACCATAGAAAATTGAGCTTAAAGAATGCCAGAGTAGTGAGTACAAGGAATAGAGGAATTTGGGAAAGAGCCTATCAATTATGATAGTACCACAGACCAATGCATGTATATCTGCAATGTATCCATACCTGCTATTGGACAGAAAAATACCATTTTTTTTAAATCCACATATACTCTTTCAGTATTACAAAAAGTAGTAATAGTTCTGAATAAACAATTCTGACAAATGAAGAATTTTGACTAATGAAGAATCCATTTTACCTAATAAGTGGATTATTTTCATCAGGTAACAAATATTTTGTCAGGTAGCTTGTGGAAAATAGAAGACAACATTTATTTTGACCCAATGGAACATTACATTGAATAAAATAGAAATATGGTGTTGCTCATAAGAATAACACAGTCCCAAGAGAGAATCTGACCTTTCTGATTTCCTTCTTATATCATTCCTGTATCTCATTACCTTCTGTGATCCTGATAATTTTCTAGATTTCATGAAGTTTAGATACAAACAAGGAAATATATTCTGTGGGCAAGACACTTTCTCTATTTTAGGTCAGAAAGTTTTCAAGATGACTCAGTCAACTGAAATTAGGAAAACAGAGCTTTAAAGTGAAAAGTAATTTAAGTCACAATACAGACTTTTGAAGTTGTCAGTCACTAAGCAATCCTCCCCCACCTCTCTCTCACATATCTACTGCTGGTAAAAAAACAAACAAACAATGTTTTGCTAAAGTGCTTGTAAAAATAAAGAGAACCTACACAAGAAGAAAATAATCCAGTATCACAATAACGTTTTTTTAAAAAACCCAACAATGAAACAATCTTACAAAATGCTAAATATCTACTTATATTAAATTGGGTGGAGACAATTTTTTCAGCCAGAAGATTTTCTTGATGGAATGATGGAGTGCCCAAGGCTCATAACAATGCATGTACATTTTGAACAGAATTTTATTTTACCTACTGGACAGCCAAAGTACAGCTTGTGATCAACTCTGAGTTGCCCAACAATTGCATAGGAGCAATTCCATTATCGCCTGTGGATATGTAAGTTCCTCCATTATGGGAACAAGAAGACAATTCTGTTTCTGCAGGGCAATTCTATTAGGATAGATTTTGGCTTCTGTAGGGGATGCCTAGCTTTTGTTCAGAGTGGAAGTGATATCAGGATTTTGCCTTCTATTCCCCCATTCCTCACCATATGCTCATCTCCATGCCTGACAAGCAGGGAAGAATGAAAAAAAAAAACAACAACCCAAACAGTACCATCTCTGTAGGAAGCCATGCCAAAGGGGGTGGCATGATTGTTCTGCCAGGACACCTCACTCCCCTGCCATGTGCTCCCTTCCTGCCTCTGTCACAAGCTCATCCATATGGCCTCATCTGTAAGGGAGATTTAAAAGATGGTTTGAACTGCATAATGTCAGTGACTGGGCTTTTAGGCATTTGGCTCAAAACCAGCTAAAACTGAGAGCCCTTGTCAGCTGAGGCCATTGCAAAAAGCAAGAAAGTCAACAATCTTTGGCGGCAGAGGATCTATATACAGCTTTAGAGGTGATTCAGTTCTTCCCATAGGAAATAAATCCATACAGTTCCTGCAATCCCCTTTCTCCCACAGCAGTGGCTTTGCTAGGGCAAGGGGATGAAAGCTCAGTCCATGCTCCAGTTGCTTAAGCCAACAAGATTCTCAACCTTTCTGACCTTATGTCCCACCAGCCATAGGTCCCCAAAACCATGGTCCCACCACGATAAACGATGAGCAGGTGAAAGGTCCCTCCCCACCCCCCCTCCCCAGCAGCTGGTCAACAGGCAAACCCAAAAGAGCTGGCAGCAAGCCCGCCACTTCTCTGCATCCCACCTAGACAACCTTCACATCCCATCCCACCGGTTGAGAAACACTGGCTTAAGCAACTTATCAGTGAATTTCCGATGCTAACGCATTCCAGGGGGCAATTTTTCATTCAGCAGGAACATAAGCCAACTGGTAAAATGAGTAAGCAAGACAAACCACACTCAACCATCAACGAAAGACACGTCCTCTTGTCTATATGCTGTGTAACAATGAGGCTTCTGAACAGGTCCCATGCATGGTTTAAAGATACTCTACCTCTTCCCAGGAAGATTAGCACCTTTTTTTTCCCTTCCAGAACCTCAATGAGTTTTCCATCTCAAAAACCAGAGATGCAGGGATGCCTGGTTGGTCAGACAGGTTTTCAAAACCCAGTCCTTCTCAACCCTTCCACTACTGACAGTTAAACTGTTGCATCTAGAAAGCACAATCCCTTTTCTAGAAGTAATGCTTAATGCAGAAGCAACAGAAAATTAACTCACCATTACTGGTCTGTGTTCTGGTGCTTCCTAGAGAGATTTCTTCCTCCAGCCACCTCAAGATAAGCAGAGACATCAGATCAGCTATAATAAAAGGTACAAAGTTGGACATTGGGTGGCAGCAGTCCTGTGGGAATCTACCTCTAACATTTCAAAAACAGGCATGAGGGGCATCTTGGTGCATACCTTCACAGGCACTTCCCTGCCCTGCCAAGGCATACACAGCTTAGTCTGCAAGGATTTCACTCCTCAGCCTCATTGCAAGAGGCTGCAGTTTGAGCCAAGAAGGAAATAGGCTGTCAACAACATTTTGATGAAACTGCTGCTCTAGGGTAAGCCATTCCTCCAAATCAGAGACTTGTCAGAGCAGCAGGAAGAGTACAAGAGGCAGGATCAGGAAGACAGAGAAGGGGAATGCCTCTAGGGGAGGGAGGCCGCAGAAAGATAGAGGACTAGGAAGTCCTACAGCAGCTGGGGACCTGGTTTGATCAGTCACGGGCCCCAGAGCACATAGGGTCCTTGGCCCAAATGCTGGTACTATTCAAAGGATAGACCCGGGTCCTTGTACAGGCCCAAACTCCAATCCTAGGACCTGTAGAGGTACATCCCCCACCAAACGTGTCCTCCACTGTGTTGCACCAAGCTACTCAACAAGCAGGATGGTTTCCTGCCCTGCCTCCAGCCCCATGCATGGATGTGACTGGGCTGCACAATGAGTGCTGCCTGACAGCAACCCTGGGGAAGCTGTAGCAGGGCCCTAGGGAGTTCGGCATGCTCAACCCAGCCCTGGCAGCAGTGTGGACCCCAACAGCATCCTCCAGCCATCTGCAGCCAGATAGGCAGGGGGTGCACTGGCTGCTGCCTGCTCACCCAGGCTCTTCCCAGATGGGCGGACACCAGCCCTGCACTCCTGGTGGTGCAGGGCAGTGGCACTGGCTCCCACAGGTTTGACTCCCCCCGCAGGCTTTGAGGGCTGTGCTCCAAGTGACTGGGAAATAGGATGGAGGAAGGTGCTAGGGCAGGGGTGGGCAAAATACAGCCCACGGGCCAAATATGGCCCACCAAGCTGTTCTATATGGCCCGTGGGGCCCCTAAAAAATTTAGAAAATTAATATTAATCTGCCCTGGGCTGCCTGTCATGCCGCCCTCGATGGCTTGCCAAAACTCAGTAAGTGGCTATCCACCCAAAATAATTGCCTGCCCCTGAGCTAGAGGGAAGGAGGAGGGCAGAGACATAGGAAGGCAGCATAACTTGCCAGAAAGACAGAGACACTGGGGTGGTCATGGGTCTCACCTGCATGCACCAGTGCCTAGCTTAGGTCAGATGCTCCCTCCACTGAGGGGTCTGGCAGAGCTGGGGGTGGGGAGACTGCAGCCCTAATCTGCTCTGTCCCACCTAGGAAATCTGGGAGAACTGAATTGATAACAGGGGCAACGTCCTGTATTCCCCCTAGATATAGTCCATCTCCTACTGCTCACCTCCACTCCAGCAGCATGACAGGAGCCAGAAGAGGCCTAGGAGGGGGAATACAAAGGGGGCAGGGGGCTGCAGGCAGCAAGCATCACAACCACTAATGCTCAAGTTATGCTCTTGCACCTCAGGATGCAGACTTAAATTATAGCTTACAGTACTTTTCCTGGCTGCTCTGTAAATTCAACCCCGTCTCCTCCCTCTCCCCTTTTTTGGTTGCAATTTAGTTTAGTTATTTATTGTTTTGTGGCTAGTTGCTTAAAGTTAATTTTTGTTCAACAGCAGTTGTTTGCAGTTCCTTGTTTTATGGTTGCACTTAGCACACAGTTAACTTTTTATTTTTCTGGTTACACATTGAACATAGTTAATTTACTGTTTTCTGGGACTTTGTACATAGTAACATTTTGTTTGTTGGGTTATTTAATTTTTTTTTTAATTAACCTGTTTTGATTTTTTTTTCCATTTGGTCAGTTTTAGCTATTTAGCCTTATTTATTTGGGTTGGATTACTACTGTTTGGGAACCATCAACACTGTATTTGTGTTGTTCATTCAGTTAAGTTCTCTACCTAAGCTGTTCACTGTGTGTTTACTGCCCAATTCTTGTGAAAAGGGAAAATGTGGGCCTTGTAAAGTGATCTCATTAAAGTACTTGTAAGAGGGCCAGCTCACCAAGGGTGGCTATAACATGACCCTGGTAGCAACTCACCCCTGCATCCCTTCCACTCGAAAGTACCCTCCCTTTGCTTTCTCCTGCCACAGCGTGATCTAGTTAATAAAACTTGGAGAGCGAGGCTGCCCACAGGTCTTACAGTGAGCTGTAACCTCTCTCTTGGACACTGCTTTGTGGGCCTTCCTGGCCCATGCGCCTCCCAAGGACACCCATTGCTTCATAGACTAATCATGGCCTCCATAACTCCCCTACAGCTGTGCCTATCTATGCCTTGCAGATATTTCCACTCATTACTTAGGTGGGCTCTTTTTGCCTCAAACCTCCTTAGATCTCCACTCCCTGGTTGGGGCCTTGGTCTTTCTTGTCTCCAACCCACTACTCTGGCTGGTCCCTTTAGCCTAGACCCATTATACCAGGCCAGGCTTTTTTTTTTTTTTTTCCTCCAGCTCCAGCCTTAGTTTTGTCCTCTTAGGCTTTTAGCTCTACCTCTCCCAGGCTGTGGGCTCCCTGGCCTCAAGCTCTATCCCTCCCTGGGCTATGGGTTCCTAGCCCTATTTCTGCCCCTCCTGGGCATCGCTAGGCTCCCTGGCCCTTGATCCTGACCCCTGGCAGGGCTCAAGGCAGTTACATGCCCCTTGAGAAGTAACGGGACCTCCAGACCACCTCTACCTAGTCCCAACCAAACTGCCAGGGAAAACTCATATGAAAGACATAAGTGCTCTGGCCCTAACTAAACTCTCAGCACGCTGGCTGCATATCAAGTCCCCCACACATCCTGGGCACTCATTCTCTGCCAGCCTTCAGCAACATACTTGCTGTTCCCCAGCATAGCAGTGTCCCAGATGCTAGCTCAGCCAGTCAGCTTGCTTACCATTACAGCCCTCTCCCTGCAAAGCTCTTCCCTCTACAGCTTCCAGAGCCAGACTGACTACCTGGGCTCAAGTCTTGGTTTATATGCTGCTCCAGCTCGGCCCACTTCTGGTCAGGTGACCTGCAGCAGTACTGTGTCCTACTGGACTGTTACTGTGCTACCAACACAGCAGTAGGCACACTCAGCTTTTAGCCTCTAGCTACTTATCCCTTTGTAGCTAGCCTTTGTTTGTCTCTCCAAGTGCTGTCTACTACTGCTTTTTCCTCTTAAAATAACAGAGGCCCTAGGCTTCCTGTTACACACTGTAAAAGAGAAAATCCTAGGCACAATGCACAACTCAGTGCCCACAGTTGCACATAGCTACTGGCAGGGAAAGACACAAAAGTATTAACCATGCTACCCTTGCCCAGGATGCTCTTCCTCGGCCAGCTGGGCTGCAGTAATCAGCAATAAAAGGCACACAAAAGACATGGAGGACTTCATTGCTTAGTGATCCAGACACAGGCAGGGAAATGATGAGAAATCCTCCCCACCCACCCTCCAGAGCTAACTGGCCCTGAAGTAACTGGCATTCAAAGGCTCATAATTTAGCAAGTCTACCTACCAACAAAATCCCAAAGCCTCCAGCAACGGCCAAATGTTCCAGAAGCCTCACCTTGGAAAGTGACATGACTAGAGGCTTCACCCACCCACAACAGCCCTTAACTCATCCAGGCCCAAGTGGCCCAAATGAAGCAAGCACAGACAAGGAATTGATACATTGACCCACTTGCCAAAACCATCAAAAATCATTAGAGGATGAAAGGCATAACTGAAAGAAGCACTCCATTTAATGCAGAGACTGGCTGGGAGTAGACAGCACTGTTCCATCATCCACTCTGGTTGGATCAAGATGTCCCATGCACATTGACAAAGAGGCTCACAGAATGGCCAGGAGACCAATTACCGTAATTGGAAATCTGCACACCACAAAAATAGCACACGCATTGGCAAGCAGGCAATCACTCAGGATGTATGCAGCAAGGCAAGCACATACGGCATCTCTTGTTTTCCTAGCCTGCTTTGAACCCATGCTGTTTTTGGGGGTATTTTCTGGCTTTAGGAAATGATGACCAAGCCAGCAATGCCCTGGGTCATCTCCAGGTACAGAGTTTCATCTCTACATTTGCAGACCTTGTGCAGACTGGAGCAGGCCACAAGTGAATGTGCATTTCCAGTGCTGTCATCCAACTAATTCTGGAAGCAGGGGCATGTTCCCTACAGCCTCTTAACTGCACACAGGACCACTATTCTGCCATTCTTCAGTGGTGCAATACTATGTTTTGTGTGGCCCCATGTTGTCTGGGCACTGCTTCATAAGACACAGCAGGAAAGGGCCAGTGGGATACCACAGAATGCAGGTTGCTACCTATACCCTTTTGATGACCTTGCCATTGGGAGGGAGTAAGTTTCCAGCTTGTCCAAACATGTAAGCACTTGTTGTCCTCAGAACCCTGGTGCTAAGAGCATCTTGCCTATGCACCTACAGTTGGTATGTGCGCCATTTCTCCAGTAGTTCACCAGGTCCAGAAGGATTAGGGAATTCTATTCCTTGGGGTTAAAGTATCTGCAGGGTCCTTCAAGCCCCACCAATCTTAAGCAAGCTATTATTTCAAGCATATCTCTGATGCAAACAGCCCACAGGTTAAAAAAAAAAGCCTCCACATGTCTTTGCAAACCTCTACTACCATGACCATAAACAGTTGATTTGCCAATACCACACTGGTTCATCATAGTCCTGGCGCAGTCTTGTGTGGCCTGTTTCCAGGCTGTGATGGCAATATACTACTACTACACTGTTATGACATGAGGAAGCTCCTTGTATATGCCCATGAAGGTCTGCCTCTTCATGGGCACATCTACATGTACAATTATGGCACATGACTAAACAGAGCTTCTTGCTCCAGAGTTAAAATTGCTCCTGGGCACGCTATTTAAACGTGTGCCTGAGAGCAATTAACTCTGGAGCAATAAGGTCCACAGTTTATTCATGTGTAGCATGTGGAGCTTGGGCGGAGCAGCCCCAGCTGGCAGGAGGCTTGGAGGTCAACCTGCCAACCCACAGCTGCTCTCCCTGGCTCAATGTGCTGTGGAGAGGCTGGCTGGGGCATAAGGGAGCTTCAGTGCCAAACTAAAAATTAGTTTACTCCAGCCTAATAGGTGTGGACATGTAGATGCCAAGACATTTACTGAGCAGCTAATTAGTCAACTGCACAGTAAATATCTTGTGTAGATGTGCCCCATGTGGACAATCTGCCACCAGTACTCATCAACCCTTGTCCACAGAGCAATGTGGTCCCACCACTCCCTGGTAGATCTACCCTAAGATCACCTCTACATCTGGGTCAATAGGAGATGGGCTGGGCTGGACAAACCATCTTTAGGTAAGTAAAACCTGCTACGTAGCATATACACTTCTACTTCCCAGTGAATGGATTGCTTCCCACTAGGGCTGTGCTATGCTTCGGACCATGCTTCAGATCCAAAGAAGCTTCGGATGCTTTGGCATCTGAAGCAGCATGTCCAGATTGAAGCTCTGATTTTGTTAGGCTTTCCAAGGTGGTTAAGAGCTTCCAAACCACTTCAGAAAAACTTCGGAGCTGCCTCAGAGATCCAGTCACAGGGTATAATGGGGAATCAATGAAATATTTTTAACTCTATTGTTTCTTGTCCGATTTGGATTAAATGTGCAGAGCTGGTAGCTTCTGCTGAGAGCCTGAAGCCTGCCAAGCTTCAAGAAGATCAGTGCAGAGATTTGGGGGGAATTGCACCTCAAGCTGCAGACAAGCAAAACTTGTGACATGGGTGACACTGTGTGTGTTCAGGCGCAGGGATGGTGAAAGCTGCAGGGATGGTGGCCCCTGCTGTGGTCATGAAGCCTGCCAGCTGTCAAGGAGATAAGTGCAGGGCTTCTGGGTTCTGCGGCCCTGTAGTTTCATAGTATGTAGGGTCGGAAGGAACCTGAGTAGATCATCAAGTCCGACCCCCTGCCAGGGCAGGAAAAACTACTGGGGTCAAATGACCCCAGCAAGGTATACCTCTAGCCTCCTCTTAAAGACCCCCAGGGTAGGAGCCAGCACCACTTCTCTTGGAAGTTGGTTCCAGATCCTAGCCTCCCTGACAGTGAAGTAGCGCCTCCTAATGTCTAGTCTGAATCTACCCACTGCCAGCTTGTTTCAGTTATTTCTAGTCACTCCTGGTAGTGCTTGGGGCAACAGGGACTCTCCCAATGCCTGCTGGTCCCCTCTGATTAGTTTGTAACAGGCCACTAGATTCCCCCTCAGCCTTCTCTTGTGGAGGCTGAACAGGTTCGGGTCCCATAGCCTCTTCTCGTAGGGCCTACCCCGCTGCCCCCTGATCATGCGGGTGGGCCCTCCTCTGGACCCTCGCCAAGTTGTCTACATCCCTCTTGAAGTGCTGCACCCAGAACTGGACACAGCACTCCAGCTGCAACCTAACCAGTGTCACATAGAGAGGGAGGATCACCTCCTTGGACGTGCTTGAGATGCATCTGTGGATGTATGACAAGGTACAGTTGGCCTTCCTGACTGCATCCCCACACTGCCGGCCCATGTTCATCTTGGCATCAATGATGACTCCAAGATCCTTTTCTGCCTCTGCACTGATGAGAAGGGAGTTCCCCAGCCTGTAGGTATGGTGCTGGTTCTTCCTCCCCAGGTGCATCACCTTGCACTTGTCAGTATAGAAACCCATCCTGATCTCATCCACCCACCCCTGTAACCTGTCTAGGTCTGATTACAGCCTGTTCCTCCCATCTAGCGTGCCCACACCCCCCACATCTTAGTGTCATCAGCAAATTTGAACAGGGTGCTTTTTACCCCCTCGTCCAAGTCACTGATGAAGATGTTGAACAGTGCAGGCCCAACGACCGAGCCCTGCGGAACCCCACTGCCCACATCCCTCCAGGTCGAAAAATGACCCATGCACCTAGCTGCTGACAGGCAAAACTCATGCCATGGGTACTTGTGCAACTGACTGTCTCTGTCTTGGGGCAGTTGATTGTCTCTATTGATTATTTCCTCTCCTTAGTCTGCGGTTTTATAGGTGTTAATCCTTGCTAATTAAGGTTGTTATGAGTTAATTAGCAAGGATTAACACCTATAAAACCATAGACTAAGGAGAGGAAATACTCAATAGAGACAATCAACTGCCAAGACAGAGACATTCAGCTGCACAAGCACCCATGGCATGAGTTTTGCCTGGCAGCAACTTGAGGTGCAGTTCCCCACAAACCCCTGCTCCTATATTCTTGAAACTTGTCAGGCTTTGTGGCCGCACCAGGGGTTGCCACCCCTGTAGTTTTCACCCCACTGTGGTGTAACACATAGATGTGACATGAGTTTTGCTTTCAAGAATTTGAGGTGCAGCTCCCCCCTAACCCTGGCACTGAACTTCTTGAAACTTGGCAGGCTTTATGGTCTCAGCAGAGACTACCACCCCTACATGCTTCATCCAATTCAGACAAAGAACAGAGTGATAGATATTTCATTGATTCCCCATTATACCCTATGGCTGGATCTCTGAGGTGACTCCAAATCCTAGGAGCCGTTTTGGCCAGATCAAATCATAACCCTGGTCCGGAGCTCCGGATCAAATTGCTGGCATCCGAAGTGGCCAGATCCTAAGCCGGATTGAATAGGTGCCTACTTGCACAGGCCTACTTCCCACTCTCACACATAGGCCTTGCTGGATGTCCTACTGCAGGGGTTGTCAACCAGGAGTATACATACCCCTGGGGGTACTTGGGAAAGCCCCACAGGATACAAGGCAGCGGCGCAGAGAAGCGGGGGGCACTTCCAGTTTCACCGCCGGCGCTTCTGGTTTCGCCACTGCATGCAAGCCCCCCCTCCCACTCTTGCTCATCTATTAGCTGCCAGGGGATCCTCCCACCCCACCCCATCAGTCAGCTGCCAGGGGACCCCACTCCACTCATCAACTGGCTGGGGGACTCCCTGCTTTTTGACCAGCCGCCTGAGGTACACCAACCAAAAAAAAGGTTGAAAACCCCCATCCTACTGTGTCCACTGATTGCCTTCCTAGGTCCCAGAAGACTCTTCAGCATCTGAGTCACTGCCCCAAAATGTGAATAATTGTGTGTTGATAACAAAAAGATCCCGAATAAGATCCAGCCTTTGCCTTTAGAACCCTAGCTAAGCATTTTGTTGCCTGGTACAGGTCATGTGCAGAGTGCCCCCCCTACATGTGCTGCCACATAATTACTTACATTTGATTTGGTGCCCTCCATGCAAGGGCACCTGATGCTGCTGACACCACCCTTACTATGGTACTGCTTGCCTTGCTCTAGTATGATTGATCACTAAATTGATCAGTGAGCTTGGCAGCAGTGATGAATTCTAGCCTATAAGGAATGCAAAGGCCATATTTACTTTCAGCCTTAGAACCAGAGGAGGAAGACAAGTGATCGCTGGACTGATTCTTAGAAGTGTCCATTTTTCATGGTGTATGGGATCATCCAATTTATAGCTGAACCCAGAATATGCCAAACACAATGTGGATGCCTTTGGTACAACCAGAAGCCAATCAATTCCCATCCACAATGAGGATTACCACAATTGGATATTCATACCTTGCATGCATTGTCTTTTAACTACTTACGGTTTTGCTCAAACTAAAATTTAAAAAAGACTCTGGGGCAAATTCAGCTGTTCCCTTGTCCTGTACATACTCAGTAAAATAGAAATTGGTCCTTTATAAATGCAAAAGCGTTGTCCAGAGTTAAGTATGAAAAGATAAAAATATTTGGTACAAATAATTAAATACCAAACGAATGTGAATAGATGCTATGTTAAGAAAGATATATTACGTGAACTTTAAACAGGGAGAAAAGTTTTCCCTGATATTTCCTATGGGAAAAAACTCATTAACTACTTCTTTTTTTCAATGAGTTCTAGGCCTTTGTCAAGAGTTACCAAAATATCATGAAATACATCCTTAGTGGTTAGCCCTATCACTGCACACTTTACTCTGAAGGTACTATTTACAGGGGACTGGAATTACATAATTTCTGAAATGCTTCTTTTATACTGAACAAATGAAAGGAGCTAGTAGAAAGCCCATAACATATCATGTTAGGACTACAGAGAGGAGATAAACATTTTTTGTTTTCTCAAAGTTTAGTTTATTACTGTATTTTGGGTTAAGAGGTAAAACTTTCTTTTTTAACAATATGCTAAGTACAGATAGGGTGTATCTAACAGTGGTTCTCAACCTTTTTTAGACTCAAAGCACCTCACATTAGACTCAAGGTACCCTTCAGATTAAGAACATGCCAGGTCTTCATCTTAACTTGTTTTTTGACTACAGGAAAAGAATAAAGCAATTCTTCTGTTGCAAAAAACATATAGAGACCACAGCAGGTCAGAATGTTTGCACACCTAGCAGTGCCAACATTGAGTGGTATCCTGTGGCACCCTCAAAAGGATTTCATATCACCCCAGGGTGCCACAGCACTCTGGCTGAGAATCACTGAGAATCATATGCTAAGGGTGGATATAGTGACACAATGGCTACATTTTCCAGTTTTGCTGTTTGGAAGGCCCAACCATAATGGTTACACATTGGTTCTGAGTCACCTCTTCAGGCACAAACTGCTGGAATTCATCCTGGAGGACCAGATACTGGTACTGCTGCTGCACTGCTCCAAGGTTTCTGCCAGGAGGTACCAATTCTGAAGCATGGCCAGGGCTAGCAGTGATGTGCTACTTAATGGCATCATCCAGCTTAGATGTAGGGATTTTGCTGAACTGGTTCAGAACCAATAGCAAAACTGGGTTTGGAGATACCATCCAGTGTTATACCCTCCTCCCTGATGGTGCTGCTCATGATTAGCAGGACTGAATTCTTTTAGCTCCAAGGCAGTGAAATCTGGCCCCCGGCCTCTGCCAAATCTAGATAATGGAAGCATCTATCAGCAAGAGATTTAATAGAAGTTGAAAGTCAAACACAGAAACATGTCGTTTATATAAAATCTTAACTAATTAGATTAATTCAATTAGATTAATGGACTTAATTTAATTAGATTAATGTTTATACAGTGCTTTAAAGATTAAAAGTGGCATATAAATGAACTGCTAGGTAGTATTGTTATTAATAAGTACTACAACAACTTGGAGGAGATGAAATCTTCCTTTCCCTATTTAAAAAAAAAAAAAAAGAGTGGGCCAATAAAAGACTTAGGGCCTTGTTATACAGTAATTTTGAATGGCTCCTGGAGCTCTTAACCCCTGGACTGTCTACACATTAAAGTGGTTTTACGTACTCATTATGCAGCTCAAAATAACACCCAGGGCAGAATTAGCTCTGATCCACACTATCCAGCTTCTGTTCCATTAAGGTGTGGCCACTCCCCACATATTTGCCACCCAAGTTGAAGTCCTTCAGTATCCCAGGATCTCTCATACCCCTGCCCATAGATCAGGGATAGAAAGAAGCCTGTCTTGGTTCACCAGCCCTTTAGTGGCAACTCACAACTATATCTCCTAGTCCTGCCTCTGCTTACCAGGTCTCTAGTGGCAAGTCACAGCTATGCAGATAAGGGAAAGTCAGAGATTTCTAGACTAAGGGTGTGACTTCTCCAAACTCCAAGCTAGTACTAACACTGATCAACATTTGTGTGGCTCATGGTGTACAGTGTAACAAGGCCCTTAAAGAGAAAACTTAATGGCTCAGGAGACTAGTAAGTGTACCATCCCCGTCCTCATTTCTGGGAAGATGGCACAGGGAGAAGCTGATTTACTAGTATGGACATCATCTCTGTTCATGATGACGGTGTTTTTGGAGGGCTCCTGCTGCTCAGATGGGTTTTTCAGGAAGCAACTTCAGAGTTTTGAACATATTCTGTTGGGGAACTCACTAGTCATCTCTGCTGAGAGTGATGGGCAGAGCGGCAGCTCAGTCCCTGCACTCAAGGACCAAAGTAGATACTATTTCATGGGTTACTGCCTCCTGTCAGCTCCTTATAGACTCCCACACTGCTTTCTCCCTATCTTTAGCAAGTACTAGATCACTGCACAGTACCCGCCAGTACTGTGCAATGGGCATTAACTGTAATGCCACCACTATTGTGCAGTAGCAAGAAGCTACTGTGCAGTAGCTTGACACAGCAATGTAGGGTCAGAAATTACCTGTACATTGCTGGGACTGCACAGTACCACTGGGTACTGCGCAGTCCTGGTGGCACATGGGTCATTTCCCTCACCTTAGAGGCCTGGTTCATGGAATCATAGCAAAAAAGAGCTGGAAGAGACCTTAGGAGGTTGTCTATACAATCTGTCACTCTCTGGGATATGAAGAACTGTAGGGTAACCTGTTATGGGAAAGAGAACCTTTCCTTAAAAATTAACAGAGGCTAGTCACACACAAGTAAAGAAAAGAGATCAAAGCTAAAAATGCAGAAAGGAGTAGTAAACAATGCTCAAATAATTGTTTTTAAAAACACTGAAAATTAATAAACAGGAAGTCAAAATAACTGAGATGATAAATGCAATTATTGAAAAGAAAAATGGGCAAAGCTCAGAAGAACAACCAAAATATCAGAGGCAAGTTCTAAAATAAACAACAAAGAAGGAAAGTTGGTAATAAAACCTTGGTATTAGGCCCCTCTAATTAAATACTGCACTTTCCATGCCAGTGTTCATGAATAGAAGTTGTTGTTTTGACTTATGGTTGTTTGATAACACTAACATTTTCTCAGGCTTTGGTTTCATGAATTATACCTTCACCAAAAAGCCAGCATAAAATTGCAGCTGAAGACCCAGAGCTACAAGCAGATCCACTATTGAGGGGCCTCAGGGTCAGATCCAGCTTGGTTACATAGGTACCTACACTTAGTTATTGCAAGGGCCCTGAAAATATTGGGAAGAGATCTTTTTCTGCTTATTAGGTACCCGTTTCACCCTGTCCCTGTGAATCCATTAACTTGCATACTTTTGTAACATGGCATCATCTTAGCCTTAAGTCTAAGTCACAAAAAGCAGCAAGCAGGAGAGACTCAAGCAGGATGGGATAGTTTCACACTAAGGCACCTAAGGCCACATCCAGATAAGTGGGAACATACATTTCCCAGCAACTGTGCTGGCCCCAGCAGCCTTACTGGGGTCCCAGGGCCTCAGGGAGATGAGCTGCAATGCTTCTTTAGTTGGGAGCCTGGCCGGCAGCTGGAACATGGCTCCAGCCAGCCAGGCTCTGGTTTTGGGTGGTGCACATTGCTGCCACGTACACCATCCCAGTTTTTTTCAGCATGGGTTTGTTTCACTCTGGGATTTCCTGGGGTCAAAAAAACCCAAACCCCTGCGCTGCAAAGTAGCAGCGCGGGGAATACCTATATGTGCAGCGTGTGGCACCACAGACAGGTCTGCTGCATTACATACTGCATGTCTGTGCTTATCTGGACACAACCTAATAGGTGAGAGAGGATCTGGTCCTTAGGACCTTGACCCAGAAGAGAAATCCAATTTGAGCAGGTGTAGATGTTGAGGGTCCCCACACAGGAAATGGGGAACCTCCACAAGGGTGGTCCAAATAGAGAATGTCAGGCACCTAAGTGCCATATACAGAGAATGGGGAGAGGTAGGCATCTTCACAGCACAATCCAGAAAAGCCCAGATGCACCTGGAAATACCCAGTAGGAAATGCTAAGCACAAGATGCATCTAAACTTGCAAGGGCTTCTGCACCTGCTTCAGGCTGCACATTAAGAGCCAGATTCTATTGCATCTATTCATCATGTACGTGGACTAAAGTGCCCAAATGTGGTTCTATTCCACCCTGCTCAAGGCCTGAAAATCCATTAATTCCTCTACTTTTATAACACACCATCATCTGACCCTTCAAAATGAGTCACAAAGGCAGGGAAGAGGAGGAGGACTGTCCTAGCCGCCTGCTGAGGGTTTAGATTGAGAGTGTGGTCAGGGGTAGAAATGTAAGAAAGATTTCTTGACTTAAGGAAAACACAACTACCCCTAGTAACAAGACAAAGAAAGACAGACAAAAGCAATTTGTGTCGGCAACTTATCAGCAGTCCCTCTGATGCCCAATACACAGCAAGCTTCTCTTTCCACAAAGTTCAGCGAGGTCAGGCGTCCCTGAACAACACTGTCTGAGGGGTGCTGGGAAGGACCCAGGAATGCAGTTCTTGGGCTCCTCGAGGTCCACAGGCCCACTGACCCAGGCAACAGCTAACTAATCCTTTTCACAGAGCTGCATCTTCCTTCTGAGTGGTTTCCAAATATTTCAGCTAATTTATAGCTTCTGAAGGACACTGATAACGTACGACCACTTAGATTCCTTTTTCTTCAACTGTCCTTAGACTGACCAATAGCAGTACAAGCCTTGCATTCCTTTGATAAGGTAATTTTAACTGTGCCACAGGGCCTTACTACTTCTAGGCTTTGCTAAATTTACTAGGCCTTACTTTACACAAGGCCTCACTACATCTTAAACTATAATTAGGCTTTTAGCAACAACTTATAGCTTAATATCTAAACAAATACAGAAAAACACTTAGTCTAATCTTCATAGAGCCTTCAGCAAGCACTTTTATCACACAGACATACTTTTCAGCTGCCACACAGGACCCACTTTTGCATTAACAGTTTTACAGGGACTCAAGCAAAGTGGAGTAGAATCACACTTAGGAACCTAAGTCTGCTTACATGTCTAATAGCTGGAATACAATCTGGCCCTAGCCTCCTCCATCCACTGAGTATTTAAAGCACCTAAGCCTATTTCTGAATGCAGGTCCTTGATTGACCAGTGCTGATGCTGGTTCCCAACTTGTTTGTATTAGCCTAATGGTTAGAGGGCTAATCTAGGAAGTGGTAGAACTAGGTAATAAGACCCTTCTCAGCCTGGAGGGGGTGGGGAACAAAAATCCACACTTGCTACTTCCCAATGAGTCTCTAAAGCACCAGGCCAGGAACAGGCTGGATCAGGCATTGTCCATTCACTGGGTAGCCAAGAGACATAGGACCCGAAGAAGTAGGAGTGAAACTGTGTGGGCCAGTGAGGAAAGGGGGAGTCCTGGGTTTCTGTTCCTGCTCCCAACATGTGTTTGCATTTCACATTAGAGAGTCACTGATTTAAAAACAGGTAGTTCACCAAGGCATGAGGACAAGACCCCAGGTTTGCCTCTTCCCAGCTGCTGCCTAATCGTTTAGATGCCCCTATTCATCAGTTGATTAAAGGCCAGGTCCTGTTCTACCTAGCAGACACCTAAACTGGGCCCTGCTCGGTCACTGTCTATACATGCATTTCAATTCAGTTAATTACTCCACTGGAAGATACTACTGTCCCTGCCAGTACTATCTTACAGCAGAGTTAATTAGTTTACTGTACCCTAATACCTGCACACATACAGATAGTGGCACTTTACTGCGGAGTTAATTAGTCTACTCCACAGTAAAGCGCACATATAGATGCACCCAGAGAACTACAAAAGAAGCGACATGAATCCTTTTGCAGGGACTAAGGAGAGTGGAACAGGATTACGTGTAGGAGCCTCATGTGGGGATTAGGATCTGGCCCTAAATGTCTACCAACAAAGTCTCTTAGATTTCTACCAGTGGGCTTGAACATTGCTACCTAAATCTTGGCAGCATGGAGCAGTCTGAGCCTAAACAAGAGTAGAATTGTCAGATGAGACATCCCTACATCCTTCTCTCCACAAGGCCTGATGCAGTGAGCATCCTCAGAGCTTGCCTGCCAGATAAGCCCTTGCACAAAACACAGATTGGAGGAGGAAGAAGTGGTTACAGGGAGTCCTTCTACTCCCTGAATGTCCCACTGGAAATGTTGGTCTCATGTCTTAAAACTACAGTAGATGTGGGGGAGGGAAAGGAAAGCTTGTACAAAATAAATGCCAATAGGTAGAAAACTGAACTAGAGAGCAGTCAGAATGGGTGCTGCTGGTACTTTCTGTTCCCCATCAATCTCCATTTGAGGAGTGTATCAATAAAATTCAGTTTTCTTCTCTGTTGTCATGCTAGGTATTGGCCAATTAACTGCTGCTGTTCCAACTGAACTTCTGTAGCAATAATGTAGACAATCATTACTTATCCAATATGCAAAGTGCAGACTGATGGATGGAGGCCTAGTTAACATTACAGAGCTTTTACAGCCAGGTACTTTACAGCATGATATCAAGTTCTGTGATTATATCATGTGCTTTTCCAAGAAATGTCACAGTTGCATTTAGAGCTGTCAGCTTCACCCAGGGGGTTTAATGGCTATACTGAAGCAAAGCCTGTTAAAAAATACCCAGATATAATGTTCTTTCTGAAGATCAAACAAAGAAGTGTACATTGACAAAGTTGTGGAGAGATTTGCTTAGTAAAGAATTAGTGTCTGAAAATTCCAGATTGTGCTTTATTTTCAGGTTCAGGAGACAGAGGCAAACTGTTCATATTGTATTACCATGAGCTAAGTTTATACCAGGGCATTTGGGGAATCATCAATAGCCCATTTCTGGGAAAGCAGAAAGGCAGCACTTCCCATTTCCCTATCTGTATTTTCTGAGCTATTCCTCTTGACAGTCCAGCATAGCTTCTCAGCCTCTTAGGCTCAGATCCTCCAAGGTATGTGGGCAATTCCTATTGATAAATCAGTGCTGTAGGTATCTGTGACATCTCTGGGAAATATGAGGCCATAACAGGGTCCTGCTTCAGGGGTGGCCTTGATGCCCTTTCAGTCCCCTCAGCCTTTGTAAACCTGGCTTTCTTTGGGCAATCTCCCCTCCTTCTCCTCACCAGCCATGCCTTGATGTATTTATCTTTTAAAAAAAGAGACACTGCCAGGGCTTCCCAAGTCAGATCTCAGACTCCTGAGCACAGGCGTCTCCACTCACCACCTTAAGGGCTAATTACACCACTCCAAGACCCCTTACACCATGCCCACACCTCACAGATGTTACTCATTCCTGCCAACATGCACTGCTTCTGAGCTACAGGCTTCCAGCCCCAGTCCTCATCCCTTGGTCTCTGGCTGTAACCCCTAGTCTTTGGGTCCTGGCAACTCTCCTAGTGGAGTCAAGATTTCTGGGCTCCTCTGGCCCCACTAGTCTCCAGATGTGGGCTTCCTCAGCCTTCATCCCATCTCTGGACCCTGGCCCTGCTCATGGGCTAGTGAGACCTTTGGGCTCCCTAGCCCTGTTGATTCTCACCCCTCCTGGGCTCTCTGGCCCTGCTGACGTTCACCTGTTCCTGGGCTATAAAACACCAGGCACTGGCCTTCTGGCCCCTCTCTCCATTCTGGGCCAGCTAGGATCTTCTTACCTCCCCTTAGTCCCATCCACAAACCACCAGAGTTGTTTGCCTCCAGCTCAGATATTGCCCAGGAACCCTGCTGTCCAGGAGCTACTCTCCACATGACTCTCAAGGCTAGACACCCTGATGAGCTGAGTGAGGCCCTAGGCTTATATACTTCAAGCTCAGCTCTTCTGGTCAGATGACTCTCTAATTGGCCCCTGCCACACCTGCAGGCTGCTCCTCATGTGACAGATGCACTAAGCTTTGGGAATCTGTACTTTAGTCTGTTTTGACTAAGAGAACTCAAAGGGCTTGACAAAGCTGAAAAAGTTCCAAACTGAAAGCTAAAGTAAAGTAGGATTAAGACCTGAACCTACAAAGTGTTAATCAATTGCTCAAGATTAGTCAGTGCTTTTAATTACCATTGAGTTCAATGGGTGTCAAGCACTTTCCAGGAGTTGATCAGACCCTGCAAAATTGAGTGCCTTCTATGCACTTTATAGTGTGTGCATATGCATACACACACACACACACACACACACAAACATATGAGTAAACATAAATCAGCAAGTTTCTTAAGCCTCTTCTCTTGCTGACTGGGAGAGGCTGTCAAGCTGTATCACTTCAGTGTCAGAAAAGGATTAAGTGAGGCCTGTGGAAAGTCTGCACAGTAACTTGTGACAAAGGGGATTGTGAGAAAGGGAGCTTGAAACTATGCCTGGAGGTTTTTAAAAGTACAAAATAAACACAAGCCAGGGGACCATCTCCTGTACAACTCTGGTGTGCACTGGGGAAACTACTTTTCCTGTTGTGGCACTGTTATCTTGAGTCTGAAGGACTCGCGCTCCATTGGCAGGGCCAGTTTTCCTTCCCCACCAATCAGGTGAAGGCAGGAGCAAGCTTGCCCCACCCTGACCCAGGGGCAAAGGGAGGGAATGGGGTGAGGAATGGACCTGAAAGGGAACTAACCCCTTGAGCTTCCTGATTGGTCTGCTCCCAATCCAGAGGTGGAGCCTCTGAAAGGAATAAAAAGCCAGTGGGCCCAGCACACAGGGAGCTGTCAGTGAGGGATGATGAAGGCGAGAGCTGTAAAAGAGCTGGTTGAGCAGACCAGCGGGGCAGAGCTGTTGCTGTAGAAGTGCCCTGGAGTTGCTTCTGGTGGGGAGAAACTGCAAGCAGCTGCATCCCCAGCCCCCCTGTCATGGAGGGAACCATGGCAATAGTGCACAGATCAGTGCATAGAGCACCCAGGAGTGGACAGGACCTTGGTAGCTGTATGAGGCAGTGTGGGTCTCCAACCCTGCACGAGGCAGGAACAATGATGCACAGATTGGTGTACAGAGGGTCCAACAGTGGACAGGACTTTGGTGGCTGCACAAGGCATTACAGGTCCCTAACCCTGCATGAAGCAGGAGCTAGGCCATTTGTGCACAGATCAGTGCACAGGGTCATACAGCTGAGAGGATACCACGGCTGCTCGAGGCAACACGGGTCCTGGTGCACAAGGTAGTGCACGGCAAGCTAAGAGAGGGCTGATAGGCCCTGGTGGCTGCACAAGGCAGCTCAGGCCTTCCTGTCACAAGTAATGACTGGATGGGTTGACAACCTCTGTGACAGAGGATGCTGGGAGTCATGAGTTACCCAGGGTGAGGGGATTCTCACAGGGGAGGAGGGCCCTTCCTCACTGTGGGTGATTAAAGGGAAGCCCCTGAGAGGGAACAATTGCCCCCCACCCCACCAGGTGCAGAGTGGGATCTAGGGCCCCTGTTTATTAAGGGTGGTGCTATGATTATGGACCCCTCCTAGTTGAGTGACAATGATGTTTTATTAGGTAATGGGAACTTTTCCTGGGTTGCCATTTCTTCTTTGGGCGCAGCTGCAGAGCCACTGTGGTGATTTGGTTCCTTACGTTGTTGGGATTCCTGTTGTAACCCTGCTTTCTTATTGTTGTACTATAAAGGACTGTAAGTTGTTTTTATGTCTGAACTCATTGTATGCATTAGCTGTATATGTGTATTCCATTTGGTGTAACCTTATAATGTATGTTGAATTATTGTCCCATGACTGCCAGGTATTCCTATCATTGATTTGTAGACTAACCCATGCTTTATCATCAAGTGCTCCTTCACCTGCTGCTGGGAGGGTTCTGTCGAGGAGGCAAGGCTGCAAACTAATTGGAAGTCCATAGAGGGTTAGACCTGTGCTTGAGTTCAAGGTTAAAAAACAACGGGTTATTGTCTCTGTAAACCTATATTTGTCAATAACACTTGTGTGTATATCTATATCTATGTGTATATCTATGGATATAAATATCTGTAGATATAGATAGGTAAGTTTATGGTCGTAAGTTTCATATCATGTTGTATCATTAAATCTGTAAATAGTTAAATATCCCTGGGTGTCCTTGGTCCCTAAACAGCTCTGTAGGAAAAGGAAGTGAGCTGGCTTGCAGCTAGGCAGCCACCCTCCCCACAGCATACACGCACCTGCTGAATCCCTTCAACTGGAGAGGGGGTACCTTCTGCGTAGCACCTGGGTTACACTGAGATATATGGTACAAACTGGTGCTTAGAAAAAAATAAATTACAAGGGTTAGCATGGTTCCTAGAATTACAGACAACCTGAAGTTTCACTTTCTAATTCCTGAGGTCTGAAACCTTGAGCGGCTGCACCCTTCCTTTTAGCCTTTCTTTTCTACTTGAGAGAGCAGGAAGAGCCTAAATCAAATAAAATTTACTAACTTGAAAAAATGCCTACATCATTTTTGCTTTTTCTTATCCCTTTTCTGGTTTCTTTATTTCCTTTTCTCTGTCTCCCCTTCGATCTCGCTCACATTCTCACTTCCTCTTTATATCTGTTTTTATCCTTTCTGTCCTGTGCTCTCCAATGGATCTCTTCCTTTTTCAGTGGCTTTTAAAATTGCTATACATATGTAATAAATCCAGATAGTAGATCTGCCTAGCCACTTAGTTATAGAAAACCAGTTGCCTCTTGATGAATTATTCATAATAGAGGATAATCAGGAGAAGAGCAAAGAAGACAGAGATGAGGAGCAAGAGAATGCCAGATACTGGAAAAACCTGTTTGTGGCCCATCATGTTAGTGATATTCATATCATAATCAATGTATTTCTCAGAATGACCAGGGGGAATCTGCTGTGAAAGAACTTTTTGGTCTTTCAAATAAAGACATAATTATATGTTTCATACAGTTTGGTTATTTAGCATCTTGTTTGTACAGTGATTAGAAATAAGCAAACCCTTACTGCAAGTTTGGCGTGGTCATACATTCACACAGCAGGCTGGATTGTAACCTGACTAGACCAACATAAGGATTGTAACATTACTAGATCAACTGGATTGTAATACTACTCGATCAACTATGGCAGCAGAATAAGGGCTCCATCTTTTACTCATGCAAGCACCATTACCCATTATCGTGTGAGAAGTCCCATGGGCTATCTCCTAAGAGGTTGTTTGACCTAATCCAAACCCCACTGAAGTCAATGTGCGTGTCTACATGTGATGCTTTACTGTGCAGTATACTAATCTACTGTGCAGTAAAGCATCACTGTCTACATGTTTGTGGCATTTACTGCACAGCAAATTGGGCTACTGCACAGCTAGCTAGTACCTGTAAATTCAGATACTAGATTAATTGTGCAGTGGTTACTGTGGAGTAACACTTGTGTAGATGCTGACTGGGAACAGATTTGCAGGGGACCATAGGGGACAGGGAACTCTTTGCCTCCTGTCCCAGCTCCTGGCTTCCAGCATGGAGCTGGCTGCACTGGGGGTTAAGCAGGGGCTGGGTCCCAGCCCTGGCCTGCTCCCTGGAGCAGCCAGCTCTGTGCCAAGCAGGGCAGCTGCCAGCAAGCCCCTTGATTCCCCGCCTGGCAGGACGATTGCCAGCAGCTGCCTCACAGCCAGGACAGCTTCCAGCAAACCTCTGAGGCAGGGAGCTCCTTGGCAGCTGTGTCCCAGTGGGCATGGGGCCAGGAGAGGTCTTCCTGCTGCAGATGTGCCCTCCTGATGTGCTTGGGGCCAGGCAACACCTGCTGCTCTAGCTAACAGAGCTCTTCCGGCCCCATGCATATTGAGACTGGTCCCTTGTCAACCCCTGCACTAGCACCTAGAGGAGCCTGAAGCTCCCCCTGGTTGCTGCAGTGGGGCAGAGCAAGGAAGGAGCTGCCCTATACTAGGCTGCTCCCAAGAGGGAGCCATGTGTAGATGTGCTCCCAGGGAAGACTTGCTGTGCATTAACAGCATGTATAGACGTGCCCAATGAAAATCTTCTTACTGGTATCAGTAGGATTTGGATCATATTTCTCTGGCACCTCTAACAACTGCTGTAAGCAAGCAGGACTATTTACATGACACTGGCTGTATCTGCACAATACACTGATTGCTCAGTAGCTTGTTACTACTGTGCAGTAGCATTGCGTGGCATGAAGTGTGATGCAGCACTACTGAGCAGTAGTAATGAGCTATTGCTCAGTCAGCATCACCTAAAAGCCAGTCAGCGATGCTACTGCATAGTAACTCTATTTACTGTACAGTCATCTAGTACTTGTGTATACAAGAGCATAGCTAAATGACTGCGCAGTAATAAACTGTGCAATCAGTCTCATATAGAAGTGGCCAATATCCTGTTCATGCAAGCACGGGTTTTGGGGCTGGAACCTTATTTCAACCCCACCAGGACAATTCATCTATATCTACATGTTTATGATTTTTTTTACCTTCATGTCATCACTGAAGATGATATAGAAGGTATTGCTTAAGAAGATTACATATAGAATTAATTAGGATGACTTTATCATTTCTATTACTGGATCAACATTATTTATCAGAACAATTGTACATTGTTTTCATGTGCCATCAACAGCACTGCAGGCTGCACTAGGACTCATCTGTGAAAAGAAAATTAAGCCCTATTCTTTATTCTTCTGGAACATGAAGTGTTTTTTCTTCTTTCTTTTTTTTTTTTTTTTTTAAATGTTAGATAGGCATGCCCATACCATACAGTTCCACAGAAAAGAGAAAAAAACCCAAAAAAACAAAACACACATATGTATATCATTCTTAGGCAAGTAATGAAAATACACAATTTTCATTAGATGAAGGAAACAGCTAATGTTAAGCTCTACACATACGTTTGGCTCCGATATAGAATTGCATTACATATCAGTGCATTTAACTCTGAAATTACTTTTACCTTTCCTAAAACGTATTTTAATGAACTTGTTGGCTTATTACTGGATAACCCCACTTAATAGACTGGCTGGAACATAAGACAGAACTGCAGACCTTTCTGGGAAAGGCAAAAAAATACAAAACGATGTAGTGTGAATCATGGTGCACATGGGATGTGACACCTACAGAGACATGGAGACAAGGAAAGAAATAAATTGTACCTCAACATTTGCAATGAAATTTTTCAGTGAGATGGATTACAGTATATGTTTATCTAGCTGCGCAAAATATACTCCATTAACATAAATATACTCTACAACATTAACTCCAATATCTCATTTTACTGCTTTGGCACTGGTTTAATTCTGAGTTTCTCCGTACTTGCCCAAACAAAATTTCCCAGGAACTTCCCTAGGAGTTAAGAATTAAGTAAATGCTGCTTTGGCTCACTTGCCTTTTGCAGCAACCAGCAATGAGAGCTGGCTGGTGAAATGCAGGATTCTAGTAAGCAAGAAAATCCCACCTTTTTTTCAATAATTTCTCAACAGCAGAAGTGTAGATGGAAGAGGGGAGGTTGCTTAAAAAACACCAAAACTAGGTGTTTACAAACTCCCATATTTATTTGAATATAAGACAAACCTGATTATAACAGGGGTTCTCAAACTTTGTGCTACCGTAACCCCGAGTGCTTAATGGAGATAGCAGGGGATGGGGAGCTCGTATCCAGCAGTTGCTGCCGCCACTATCTACCACTCTGCACGGCTGCCACACACCACTTTCCCGTGCCACCGTGGTACCCCCTTAGAAGTTTGTGACCACCCCTGGGGAGTCATGACCCACAGTTTGAGAACCCCTGGATTATAAGATGACCCCCCAACAATTAGATTCTACATATGGAAAATGTATAAATTTGATATAATTTTCCAGGTATAGAATCTAATTACTGTACTGAAGATTTGTCTTGAATTTGTCCCACTACTGCAGCAGGGAAAATAAGTCTGGCGATGGGTGTCATGTAACCCCTTTGCCCTCTACTCCCTCCCCACAACTTCTTTTCCCTGCAGCCCCTTCCCTACCGTCAGACCCTGCTTTATCTGAGCACTTGGAAGCTAGGAACAAATTTGAAAAACCAACCTTGCAATAAACAGAGCTGTAGCAATTTGCATATAGTACCCATAGGCTTGGTTCATCCAGAATTGACGCATTTTGCCTTTTTTGGAACCGCTGCAAGTTTTAGCACAGGTATTTCACAAACACACATTTAAATAGCCCTTTCGCATTTACTTATATAGGTACAACCTTTTTTTTTTTTTTTTTTGCAAATACACACACACACTTTTACAGTTCTGTCTTGTGACCAGTCTAGTTCACTTGATAGTTCATGACACACATCTACAGTTAAACCATTATCATCCCCATTACAATAGCCACAACTGTGTGCCTGCATGCTCACATGCCCATCCCTATCTCCTTTATCTGTCACAATCACACAGAAGACTGCCTCAGTGCCCTCTTCCCTCCCTCTCTCCTCCCCACCCCGCACCTCCCAAATCCTCCACCTGTTTCCCCAGTCCTTTCACTCATCATTGTCATTGTCTCCATCCCTTGCCATTGCCATTGTTCTCTCCACTGGTCCTGCCTTTGAACAGTCTGTGCTAGTCTTTTCTCTCCCATGCGTCCCCCACTGTCTTCTCCCCACCATCTTCTTTCATCTTGCTGTAGCACACCAGCAGCTCACGCACTCCCGTTCTGACTTGGTCCTTAACTGAGAAGTTCATGTGCCTGTATATAACCAAGTTCCTGGTCTTCCACAGGACATTCCTGAAGCAGAAGATTAACTGGACGAAGTAGGCTGGTGGGGTCCCTTGCTGCTTGGTGTAAGGGAGTGGGGCCTAGGAGTGGCCGTGAACTCCCTAGCGCCCCCCTACCGTCACTTCAGGTGGACTCAGCACCCTCGGTTTCTCGCCCACCACGTCTTTGATGGTAATAAGTTTATATGGGAGGCTGCCTTTATCCCGTGGTGAACGGTGCGTGTGTTCCTACCCCTACTCCATATGGAGTGCCTCTGTGCACCTCTGCCTTAAGGGCTATGCGTGCCTCCAAACCTCCCCTTTAGCACGCCCCAAGCCTCGCAGCTGTTCTCTGGACGTTGTTTGGTCCCTTGCCCTCTGGTGCCCTCTCTGGCACCCCTGGGCTTACCACACACTCGGCGCCCCGAGGCTGTCCGCCCTGGCGCCCTTCTCTAGAACTTCTGTCGTTACTGGCGCCCCTGGGCCTGGCACATAGCCGCCGCCCTGTTACCAGCACCCCTGGGCCTGTTACACCCTTGGGCTACCACTCAGCCCGCTACCCCCTTCTGAGGCCTGTGTCGTGCTCTTCGTGCCCGCTGCCCCCTTCTGGGGCCTGTGTCACGCTTCCCGCACTGAGGCTACAACCCCCACTCACCGAGCGCCTCTCCGACACTCGTCCGCTGTGCCGACTGCGGCACACACTCCGTGCCCCCCCGCTGGGCACCAGGAGCCCCCAAGCCACTGGGACGCTCCTGTGAGGCCTCCTCATGCCCCTACAGCCTCACCTGGTCCTCCGGTGTAACGATAACAAAACACGAGCCAAGCAGCTGCAACATAAGCAAAAGCCCACCGGCTTATAACATAAACCACACACCACGCTGGCTCTCACCAATATCTTTCTCAGGGGTTCTCTCCCTCCCCTCGCATCACTGCAGCGGCCAAACTGCCACTGTAAGCTCTAGCTGCTCAGCTCCCCGGTGCAAAGCTCCTGCTCCTGCAGTGGCCAGAGGGGAACTGTTGCTAGGCCCCGCCTGAGCTGTTATAAAGGGCCCGGCCCTGCCCCCTTCCGGTCACCTGACCAGCTGGTTGCCATAGCAACCCGCAGCTGCACTGCCCTGCTGATTGCCATCTCTCCTTCCACTTATCTAAGGCACAGGACACCTCAGTGCTCCTGTGACACTTGGTCAGTCGTTCAAACAGCACCACTTCTCTGGTCAGGGTTTTGACTGCTGTCATCATCCTGAGGCATATGAGTACTTTCTTCCACCTCCCTGGCATACAGGCAGTTCCAGAGGAGGTGGTAGACTGTTTTCTCCTTCCTCCTTGTGCAGGTTTGCCTGGAGAAGAAAAGTGGTCCTCTCTGCCCCTCTGTGCATGTTATTAGACCTAAGCCAAAAGACTTATGATTTACCATTTAATTAATTGGGCTGGTCTCCAGCAGAGGCAACAGTATTTCAAGCTATGGGGACCCCATAGCTCAGCACTGTTCAGTATGTGTCTGTAGTTCAGATATCTCTGACAAAGTAGCCACGTGCTAATTAGCCCTCCACTCATGACCGAAACTGGGGGTTCTTGTCATGAGTCCTAGGATGCTCCAAAATTTATATGCAGATGAGGTATAAGGCAACCTGGTCTGGCTCTACCTCATGGAGGGCAGGGACACACTAATCATACGTGACAGGCTGAGAGAGGGGGCAACAGAGGAATTCTGGGTGAACTGTTTGGGGTTGTTTTGGGGATCTTTGCCAGATATTTAGGTCTGGTGAAGAAACAGGAATGATTGGAAATGGGAAGAAAAGTACAGCTCAGCTGTGGGAATGAAGAGGAAATCAAAATGTATGAACTGTAGTGGCTTAGTGTGACTTGAGTCAGTACTGAGGGGGACTGCACTCACTGGGTACTACTATATATCTTATTCAGATGGTTTGCATTAACTTTTTTTTGCAGTACTGGTAGGGGGAAAGCATCATAACCGCCTGTGTTCATGTCCATAAAGGCAGTTTTCCTTAAGCATTCCTAGGGATGACTGTTCTTCTGGCATGGTTTAGTACCTGCAGAGGCGTTAGGCTTTCAGTCCACTTTATGGAAAAGGGAGGCTCCTCCCTAGCTTGCTCCTGCCTCCGTATGGCTGAGGGGAGGCAAAACTTGGGTGCATTTGAATCCCAAGCCTTCGGGCTTGGGCCTGCGCTTAGGATGCCTGCCAAAATACTTTGGAAATATCTGAAGCCCCTGGTGGGAGTGAAGGATGTTTGCCGGTTGCAGGGCCACTTATGGTTCTGGACTGACTCATAGATTTGGACTTGATTGGGCTGATTTGGTTTGGAACACGAAACATTTCTTTAAAAAACAAAAAGAAGTACTGAAAGGCACCACTGTGCCTGGTCTACAAATGCGTCCAAATGGAAGCATCTTGGCTATACAATTTATGGTGATGGGAGATTGCTTTTTAGGCTTTCCTTTTAGCTTGCTTTTTTGGCTAAAACTCAGAGGCCTGCAGGCAGGGGCTTGCATGTAGGATGCCTATCATGGATTTGGGAGTATCTGAAGCCCCAGGCTGAAGAGTCTAGGATACTTGCTGATGGTAGTACCACACAGACTTGAATGACTGAGCTGTGCTCAGTGGATAGAATTTGGAACTGATTGGACTGATTTGGACTAAAACATGAAATTTTTTAAAAAATCAAAAATTGTAGGTTCCCATCAGCATATTTGCCCAATATGGGCTATATATTTTATAGTCATGCTCGGTAGTGCTTGCACTTAATTAACTTCATAGTTGGTTTCTATTACTGAGCACATGCTTCTTTTAGCAAAATACATTGGACAGTTATTTAATGCAGTTTTCTTGTATGTGAATGTAAGACAAGGGCCTTTTTCCCCCATGCTGATTTTGAGGGAATCATAATCTCATATTTGAGTAAATACAGTGGAACAGGTTCCTTGGAACAGTGAAACTGACATTCTTGTCCATTTCACAACTGCTGCTATCAGGCCTGAGACTAATATAGAATATCAGTTTCATTCAGCAGCTGGGGAAAGGAGTTTCCAGGGACACGGCAGGGCTATTCTGTAACTGCAGTCCCATATCTGATTCTCTACTTGGGAGCCTAGAAACCTTGACCTCCCCTACTCTAACCAGGTCTCTTGAAGTCTTTCAGATTCCCAGATGTGCAGGCGCCGGCCAAAAGACCCTGGCATAGCTGGTTTCCCCAGTGTTTCCAGGATCTGAAGCCTAAATGGTGGGGCTTCCCCAGGACCGCCAGCCTCTGAGTCCCAACTCCGTGGTAAATCTGCATGACAGAGTAGACTCATGTTTTAGGGCAGAAACTGGCATGGCTGGCTGCCTTGGAGATATGGACCCTGGCAGCACTGGGGTTGCATCCAGGTTCTGGAACTGGAATAGTCTGCCTGGTGGGGTGCCTCTAAGCCAGTACCATAGCAAGGGTGATGCCAGTTACACTGCCTGAAGGTACCACAGTACCAGGAGCCTACCATGAATCCAGCTAGGGTTCCATGAAGTTCCTACCATTGATTTACTGGAAGGTCATTGAATTTAGGATGTTTTGGATTAAACATTTTGGGTTCAGTGAATCAGCCATAAGGAAGATTTTCTGACCAGCTCCACTGGCAATATACTTTACCACAAACCTTTGTGCTGTAGCAATGCCATTATCCTGATAGTGTTTTCATTTCTTTCTCATCTTATTATTTTATTTCAGTTCAAGTAACATTTCAGTTTATAACACCTTTTTTTCCTATACCCATCCACTGACGTGTCCTGTTACATACTATCCATCTATTTCATTTGTTGCATGGTGCGCAATAACTCGAGTACACCGTATACAAGAAATAAGTGAATCCTTTTCACACACTCTTTGTTTGCCTAGGTTATGTTTTCCAACTGGAGAGAGAGAGAGGGTTTTTTTCACTTGTAATTGGACACATTCTTTATATCAGCTTCAGATGAGGGAATGGGTTGTCTTTTAAAAACTTTGTTCTTGGAAAGTCTAAAAATCTAAACTGTTTATTTGGCGGTGAAGGTAGTAACTAATTGCATAGTCACAGGGGAAAATAACTGTGATTTTTAATTTACACTAAAACATATGGGGAAGGCATGGTTGCCTATGGGATTTGGAGGTACAAAATGTTTTGTATTACAGTGAACCCAACACCCAGGATGACATTTCCTTAGTTCTGATTCAAAGAATCAGCTGCGCATAGTGGCCCCTTCATTGTAATATAACAAAAATGAAGCCTCTCTAAGCTGTCACGTTTCCGTTTTAAATTGCCAAATACTGGAATGATGGGAAATGGTATTTGTTTCTGTAATGTTAAATCTGTATTTTTGTTTTAACCATCTTTCCTCTATGTACACCCTCTCTTCCAGACTGGCATACTAAAAGCAAAAATTGATTGCATGTAGTGGAGGCAGGCTTGAGGTTTCAGCAAGCGTCAAGTTTTAGTCTGGTTACTTATCCTATTTTAGGGCTGTGGGTTTAATTGAGAATTTTTTGTCAGCTTAATATTTGTACTAAATTAAGTATAAATAATTTCATGACACACAGATAAGAGCTAGATAATTTATTTTCCATAGATGCAGCTCATTACTTTGATGAATTTGTGTAAGATTTTAAAGAGTTTTCTTGGTGTTTTGGGTATTACTCCTTGGAGTTGTGGGTCAGGTTTGAAATGACAACTGTAGGGATTCCTTCAGCTAACAATTGCTTATGAGCACAGGACACTGGACTTGGCCTAGGAAGCCCCTTTCAGTCTTATGTTCCTGTTAGCCTGAGACACTTTATAGTTACCAAAGGTGATGCAGCAGGTCAGTGATAAAGCCAGGAACAAACCAAGAGTCTTTTGAGCTCCCATATGGGGTTCCAAGTCAGTGGTTTTCAACCTGTGGTCTGCAGGCCCTGGGGGGGCCACAGATTGTGTCTAAGGGGTCTGTGAAAGATGACTATGATCCATCAAAAGTATGTGAAGAACCACATTTACAGTTCAGAAGCGTCCACACCTCCATTCAAAATTTCCAAAAGGGTCCGCACCTGCGTTCAAAATTTCTAGGGGTCTGCAGATGGAAAAAGATTGAAAACCACTGTTCTAAGTCACTAGCAGTGCTAGTGTTCGGATCTTTGGAAACAAATGAAAAGAGCTTGCCTTATATTTCACCTGAAGGGTATGGTCTTGCAAACTCTACCCAAATGGATTTTATTTAGACAAAGAGCTCATTTGAAGACCTGCCTGACTAAAACCTTGTAGGATTGGGCTTCAAGAGCTAAAGTCTCTCCTGAGAACAACCATCACCAATTTCAGAAATGTGAACTTGCTTCCAACCGTATGTTTCCATGGCTGCCTATCTCTAATTACAAGATGCTCTGAAGTCCCCAGCCTACCATCATTAGCTCTTGGGCTGATGTCAAAGCAGTAGTTTTGGCACTTGGCTCACTGGCTAAGCCATACCTGATTCCATTTATGTTGATTTCCCTGACTGTAATAGTATCTGTACAGTCAGGGACCTTTGGCATTTTAGACAAAAACAGTAAATGATATGCAATCGAGAATGGATTACTGATCTGGCTCAGAAAGCCTGAGTGAGGTAGCCAAAGAAAACTTAAATGAGAATGCCAAGGCTGGGTAAAAAGAAAGAAAAAAACATTACCTGGTTGTGTGATGGGGATAAGAGAAATCAATGCCACTGCTCCAAACATGAGTTCACTGTAACCTGAGGAAAGAGTGAAAAGAGCTCTATTTCTTGTTTGCTTTGTTCCAGGTACTGAACAAGGTGTTGGAGGGCTGCCTGGACTAAGTCCTCTTCTGCCCTAGACTCCAATTCTTTCCTCAATTTTTCTCAAAATGTATACAAGTGGGAAACCTGTCAAACTGGCACCTTCTCACACATCTGTTATGTGTTCTGTACTTGAATATTCATGCAGGGAATATTCATGCAGGAATGGAAAACCACCAGGAAGATTTGGGTATTTACAGCTCTAAAATTCACACTCCATGGCAATGTAGTGAGCTGAAGCCATCTGAGGAAAGGCGATAGGCTGATCAGGGCCCTTTATCAGAAGCAGGAAGGTTTTCTTTGTGTGTTATCTAATGAAACTTTTTGTTCCTATTATGTTGGGAAGTCTGTTATCAGTTGCTGGCTAGTGTTTCAATCTTCTTGATTCATTTTCTTGCCCAAAATGGTTGATGTTTGCTGAACTCCATTGGTGAAGGTTTTCCATAAATCTGTAGCCTGTAGAAGGGTTCTAGACATCCAATGGGAACAAACAAATGTCTTTGTGGAGAGCTGTTTTTGCTCCCTTTCTTTTCCAAATTGTACTAGCTTGCAGGGTCACTGTCTATCCACCTCTAACGTACTGGCATGATGTCAAAAATCATGAGAGAATTTTCTTGGTCAAAGAACAAAAATCCCCTGTTACATGGTCATCTCCATCATGAATCTCCATCCTTGGAGGTTTTTAAGACCCAGCTAGACAAGCCTTGTCTGGGATAGTATAGCTGCGGATGGTCCTGGTTTGAGCGGGGGGTTGCACTAGATCAGTGGGTCTCAACCTTTTTTGTACCAGGACTCATTTGTAAACATCAAGGGCCAGTTCCAAGCCACAGCCTGCTAGCCCGGCCTTAGCACTCAGCCACCTTACCCCAGTGCTGGCAGGCACCTGCCCCACCTCACACACCCATCCCCTCTACACACCTCCCCCCCGAACAGTGCCCAAGCCCTGGCCCTCCAACCATCACTCCCTATATGCTTTCCTGCATCCAGGTGCTGGGGATGTTCCCACAACCCTGCCTGGCTTCATACCAGCCACATGCATGTGCAGGCACAGATGCATGTGCACCGAGTGCTTCCAATTGCCTTAAGCAACTCCTTGCAGGCTGGAATTCTGGAATGCTGCCATTCCAGGCAAAGGGAAACCTGAGCTCTCTTGTGTTTTTCTGGGACTTGCTTGTGGCCCTTGCAAATATTCTTGCAACCCACTTTTGGGTTGCAACCCATGGGTTGAGAAATATCAGACTAGATGACCTCCTGAGGTCCATTCCAACCGTAATTGTCTATGACTCTATGTTGAGGGATGATTGGAAAAGAAAAATCAGCCAGTCTCTTGTCCATCTATACATTTTTCACCAGGTCCTCATGACAAAGTTCTGCCAGGTTTTATATACAGGCAGTCCTCAACTTACAATGTTTCGAGTTACAATGTTTCGCACTTAGAGTGTTTATAAATTGACACCCTGTTTCACCTTTATGACCTCAGTTTCGACTTTACAATACTTGATCCAATGCAACACCATGCCAATGAACAAGTTCGCTGTGTCGTTCATCTCTGTGGAGAACATCTGTCCAAACTTCCTCGGACACTTCCTTTAAGAAAGCAGACAAGACTCCAGAAAAACCTGCAGCCAAGACTCCTGAAAAGATTCCAACCAAGAAGCCTTCAAAAAGTCCAACCAAGAGCCTTTCAAAAAGTCCAGAAAAGTCTCTTCAAAGAAGTCCTTCCAAATCAATATGATTGCTATTTACAATATAAATACATTCAGGTACCTATATTACTCATCTATAATTGATCAAGTACAAAATTCTGGGGTATTTTTAGTGCAAATAGGGCCTGGGTTCAGGAACTAATCCCCATTCATAACATTGTTTCTTATGAGAAAATTGGTTCCAAGTTACAATATTTCAACTTAAGATGCAGTTTTCAGGAATCAAGAACCAATTGTGTCGTAAGTCCAAGGACTGCCTGTATATAACCCCTCGGAGCATTAAATCCTAGTCCCTCAAATAGCAACTCATCACATGACTGGTAGGCATTCAGACATTTTAAAATCAAAAAGGACCATTAGACCACCTACAGTATGTACAGAAGTTACATTTTTCACACAATGAAGCCACCAATAGTTCTCTATAGCCCTAATATAACATTTGGGGCTGCAAGGTGCTTTAAAGATGGCAGAACACATGACAAGTTAAGCCTCATTTGATATAGCATCAGATGAAGGTGCTCTAGAGCAAAGCCTGTGTACAGGTTTGCACTGAGGGTAAATTTTGGGTGATTCTACCTACATCCCAGGAGCCTTTGTGGGGCTGGGCTGCTGCTTGCAACTGAGTTCCACCCCCAGGCTGTCATAGAGAAGAGACAGAAAAGGATCTGTCTCCTCTTAGCAGCTGGGTGGGGGCTGGAGGGAGAGGAAGGGAGCCCTGCCTACCACAGCTACCCCTACTGGAGTACTGGGGGGAACAGGGCCAGGCCTGTGCAGCAGGGAAGGCTGCATTCTCCCCCCAGCCCAGATCTGGTCACAGCAAAGCCAAGGTGCTGTCAAGAGGCTTGAGCAGGGAGGGGGGAAGGGGGAAAACAGAGCCCCACCCCTGCCTCATGGGCCCAGCCTGGCTACCCCTGCTGGGGTCTTGGGGCAAGCTGGGCTGGGCGCACAAGGCAGGGGGCCTTCATTTCTTGCCTCCCACCCCAGCTCCAGGTGTGGCAGCCAAGAAGCTGCTGCTATCAAGGGGCTCGCATGGGGGCGTGGAAAAAGGAAGCCTCCTCCCCCACCATGCAGGCCCTGAGACTCCAGCAGAGGTATTTGGCAGGCTCCATTCTGCCCCCCTTTCCCCCAGCTGCTGCTGACACTTGACAGCTGGTCAGGGGGCTGGGAGGAGCGGGAGTGGGCGGTTGGGGAGAAGGTCAGTCCAACAGCCTCCTGGGAGGCTTCTGGAGCACCCCTGCCTATTGGCCAGGTTCAGTGCAGGTTGGGTCCCAGCTCCCCCCACCCAACAGGCAAACACCAGTTGGTTATTTATTTGATTATAGTATTACATTATCATATTTGTTGATTAT
The DNA here is from genome assembly GCF_052110815.1 of Crocodylus siamensis. Lineage (NCBI taxonomy): Eukaryota > Metazoa > Chordata > Crocodylia > Crocodylidae > Crocodylus > Crocodylus siamensis. The sequence continues at coordinate 126,771,173 of NC_143397.1, read as the reverse complement.
ATTATAATATTAAATTATTATCGTTTATTCAATATTGACTTACTTGTGTATCAGCATTTCCATTATTTTGCCCAGGACTGACCTTAGACTATCCAGTCTGTGTATCGGCTTGCCCCTTTTGAACATTGACACAATATTAGTGAATGCCTGTTGGGCTCATGGCGCTCTAACTATGGTGCTTTTGTGTAAAGCGCCATAGTTAGGACACATCTCTGACAGGCTGCCTAAACACGTCTGCACTCCCCTAAACTGACCTCTTATATAACACAGGGCATAATTACCTCTTTTGGGCCCAGTCACTTGGGTTTGGCCACACCTTTCTTCTTTAGATTAGGAGCCTCTTAAAAACATATATGTTCTCCTCACGAAGGAACATTGTAATCAAGGTGCCTCTCAATCTTCCTTTCAATAAATTGGACAGATTGAAGTCTTTCACTGCAAGACATTTTTTTCAGTCCTTGAATGATTTTGGCTCTTTTCCCCATTCTGTCTAATTTTCCAACATCCTTGTAAAAACAGTACCAAAACTGAACTGATTCTAGTATTGATCTCTCCACTACTGTGTGTGGCAACAAAGACATCTCCTACTTCTACTCCCTAATGTCCTCTTATATACTGATAGCATTGCACTGAAATGGCATGTTGAGTTGGTTGTTTATTGTCAACCATAATTGCTTTTGAGTCACTGCGGTCAAGGTTATAGTCCCCCATTATGTAGGTATGGCCTGCACTACTTGTTATTAGATATATGACCTTGCAGTTGACCATAGTAAAACGTAGTTTGTTTGAATGAGTCCAGTAACCAAGTGAGTCAGTTTGCTCTGTGTGACTCCCCTGTCCTCATTAGGACTTTCCACTGCACTAGTTTGTGAATCATTCTTTTATTTTATCTACAGTGGGCGCATCTATGCATGCAATTAATGTGTACAGATAAACTCCGGAGCTTATTGCTCCAGAGTTTTTGCTCCTAGATGCACTATTTGAATGTGTGCCCAGGAGCAAAAAATTCTGGGGCAATTAGCTTCAGAGTTTATTAATGATCATCACATGGAGCCTGATAGGAGCAGCCCAGGCTAGCAGGAGACCCAGAGGGTCAGTCTGCTAGCCCAGGGATGCTCTGACCAGGCTCCATGTGCTGCAGAGTGGCTGGCTGAGACATGGGTGCTTCAGTACAGGGCTAGCTAGCAGGCTGCCCCCACAATGAAGTGCCCTTGAGGCCCAGCCAGGTGCTCCATGGCATGTGAAGCCCTGCCAGAGCAGCTCTGGGCTGGCAGGTGCAGCGGGAGGGCTAGCTGAGGCACAAGGGTGCTTCAGTATAGGCCTGCCTTCCAGCTAGCCCTGCACTGAAGCACCCTCGTGTCTCAAGCCCGCCCCTCTGCAGCACATGGAGCCTGGTCAGAGCAGCACTGGGCTGGCAGACTGACCTTTTAGGTTCCCTCCATGTGCTGTGCATGAACAAACTCTGAAGCTAATTGCCCTGCATTTTTTTGGTCCTGGGCACATATGTGCAGCAGGGGTGCTGGCTGAGGCACGAGGGTGCTTTAACATGAGAGCTGCTCATGCCCCAGCCAGCCGCTACACAGCGCATGGAGCCTTGCTGGAGCAGCCAGCCCAAGGCTGTTGTAACAGGCCTCCACATACTATGGAGCAGCTGGCTGAGGCACAGTGGTGCTTCAGTGAGGAGGCAGTCTTCCAGATAGCCCCATGCTAAAGCAACCTTTTGTCTCAGTCAGTCCCTCCACAGCATGTGGAGCCCTGCAGCTCTGGGGCTCCATGTGCTGCCCAGTTGGCTGGCTGGAGCATGAGGGCAGTGGCGATGTGCAAGGGGTACGCAGGGGTGCATGTGTACCTCCTGACTGGCCGTGCTCACCACTTAGGCAATGGGCAGGGAGGGCAGGTGGGAACACCTGTGCCCCCCTGCAAGTGCTGGCCGGTTAGTGCAGCCGCTCCCAGAAGCAGCTGCAGCCATCAACCACAGCAATTGTCCATCGCGGGGTCCCCCTGGGCAGTGAGTTTGGACACAGGGGACTCCCCCCTGGTCAGCAGGATCAGCTGCAGGGGGACTGTGCCCCCCGACTAAGACAGACCAGTCGCCCATGCATGAGGGTGCTTCAGTGTGGGGGCTGCCTGCCGGATAGCACTATGCTGAAGCACCCTCATGCCCCAGCCATCCCCATTACTATCTACACATGAGTTTAAGCACAGTAATTTATTGCACCATCAGATAGTACTTGTGTCTGACAGGACTATCCAATGATGCAGTAAATTAGTCTACATCGGCCTAATTGTGCATATGTAAATGGTGATGCTTTACTGCACAGTAAATTAGTCTACTGTGCAGTAAAGCACACAGGTAGGCATGGCCAGTGGTTTTATATTTGTATCCATATCATTAGTAAAAACATTGTATTGTAATGTGTCTATTATTGGTCCCTGTGGGGAAACTCCACTAAAAACCTGTCCAGTAAATGATGATTCCACATTTACAGCATTTATTGTGTTCTGTCAGCTTGATTTCACCCATTTAATATGTGCTTTTTTGATATTGCATAGAGCTCATTTTTAATCAGTCTGTCAAATGTCTTATAAAAGCCTATTATGTCTATGCTGTTACCAGATTTGTAATCTCATCAAAAAAATTAAATAAGGTTTGTTTGACCAGACCTATTTTCCATAATCCTGTGTTGACAGGATTTAATTATATTCCTGTCTTTTGATTCAATATTGACTAACTTGTGTATCAGCATTTCTATTATTTTAGCCAGGACTGACATTAGACTATCCAAAAAGCACTATATCTGAGTGACTCAGCTTGCCTCTTTTGAACATTGACACCATATTAGCACAGTTCCTGTCTTCTGGAATATTCCCAATATTTACAGATCTACTAAATAACACCACCAAGAGATCTCCCCAGTCAACATTTTTAGGACTCTGGGGTACAGTTATCATTGTCAGCTAACTTAATATGTTCACTTCTTAGATGCTGTTCAACATCTTTCTCAGACAGTATGGGTTGGAAAATATGTCATCATCTTCATCTGTTACAAGTACAGCATCCTGTTTCTTCCCAAAAATGAATCAGGAATATTTATAGAATCACTCTGCTTTTTCTTTATCAAATTTATTTTTCTGTAACACTCCATTAAATAATGGACCTACACTATTGCAAGGTTTTTTTTGTTCCTCATGTATTAGAAAAAAACACTTTTCTTCGAAGGCTGTAAATAGACATTTCATTTGACATGGGCCTGATTGTCCCAGGTTTGGGCCTGGATCAAAGCATGCATGGCACAGTCATTTACATGTCATCCGTATAAATTACATTGCTGCTCCTCCACCAGTGAGGAGCACAAAGCTTGGTAGGATTATCTCAGGGAAAAGCACAGTAACCTTATAAATGCACACAGCTGTGTCCCAGTAAAAGTGTTGATACATTTTATCCCACACACTTCTGAGGAACTTGAAGCAAGACAGTAGAACTGTACTGTGGGATCCTGGGACATAAGGCTTTCTCCCAAGACAAATGTGATGTCTAATTTACACCTTTATTGCCCTTAGCTTTGTCAGTTATGGTGTTTTCCCAGATACCCTCAATTTATCTTATTAATTCTCTGCACCTGATAACTTTTAATTTATACTGATTGCCATTTACTTCCCCTTTTCCCCATTTTTCAAAACTGTATTCATCAAACATTGTTATTTATATATTGCACTCTTAAGAAGCAGAGGCAGAACAGAAGATAAAGGAAGTTTATGTTTTATTTATGAAGTCCATGCCATGGTGATGAGCTGAAGCTTTTGGAGCAACGGGCACAATCTTACTGATTTTTTTACAAGAGGCAAAGAGGACACTCCACCCATTTTGTGTAAGATTGGTGACTCAGTCAGAGACTTTCTGTGTATAGGCAGAAGTCCTCGGTTCACTTCTCAGCCTATCCAGATAGTTTGTTTGGGCATAAAAATAAAAAATTGCTTGCTCGGGGTGGCTATGGGACAGACAGTAGCGTCTGTGTCAAGCAGCTTGCGTGGTTGTATTGCACCATGCTGTAACCAGAATGGAACTTTCTTTATGCATGACCTGGTGTCGTGCATACAGTACTATCCACAAAGGGAGCTTTGTACTCAATAGAGTAGAACTGAGTGAATAATTAATTTAAACTATTCAACAAATCAGAATGTGTATCCAAGTAGTAAGGCTGTGTATGATTTTTGTTCTGGAAAGACCCCTGATCTGGTTTATAGCTTGTGCCAACACTAGCTTATTCCTTGCTTTCTCTTGCTTGCCACATCCTGGGTCTGTGTTCAAATACTGGTCTTAAAGCTGTCTTTATTGTACATATATTTCCAGGTACCATAAGAGGTCTCCAACGTGGCCCCAGGCTAGCATCAGCACAGCAAAAGGCACAAAAGGGAGATGCCACACACCTGTTACCTGACTACCATGCTTCTCACCTGCTGTTGCAGTCCTTACTTCTCTGTTCAGAAAACAATCAATAGGTGACAGTCATCATGACTTGACAGAGCATCTACTGCTGCTGCCATCACACAAGTTCTATAACTTTTGGGAGTTCTGTATGTAACAGTATTGGAACACATGGTTTGAGATCATGCAACAATGATATTCTAGAAACATGAGATTTGTCATTCTTTAGAGAAGGCTTGTCCAACATATGGCTCGCGGGCCGCCATGCGGTCCTCCAAGCCATTTTCTGAGGCCTAAGGTGCTGCAACAGGAAACAAAAGTAAACACTGTATGTTCGTTTCAGGGGGGTGATATGATAGTGCCTCCTGTGAGGTCCTTGAATATGGCTCGCCAGCCCACTGGGTGATAAAAAGTTCATGATCTAGCCCCACATTCAAAAATGTTGGACACCCCTGCTTTAGAGCATTCATCCATCAAATCTGGTACTCTTTCTCTGTGGGAACAGTGCACTGTAGGGAGCTAGATATTGGAGAAAAATCTGTGTTTAGAAGGCTGAGATACCTTCAAATACAACCAAACATCTGAAGCTTCTGTTGGCTCAGTGGCTTGGATTTTCCCTCTAAAGCTAACTTATCTACAAGGAGTGCAAAATACTTTCTCTTTGAGAAAACAATTCCCTAAGATAGTGTGCTTTATATTTCACAATGACTTCTCTGAAGAACTGTGTTGTGTGAGTATTTTATGTCTTCATAATTTTTATGCTATAATATGTACTGTAAACCACATTTGTGTGCCTTCAGAATAAGATATCTGTGCCTTGAGTTTATTCTATGACAGTTATATTTTGTGTAGAAGAACATGTGTACATATAGTTTTCAGCAAGTTGTTTTATACAGGTGGATATTACATGGGTCACTTCTCTTGCTGCCGTTTGTAGGAGAGTTAGCTTCACTGTTAAGTCCACAAAACAAACTTCAGTCTCTAACAAACAAAACAAAATTCTCAATCCTCTCCAGAAATAAGGGCAAGAGCCATTTTCTGCCCTAGTTTCTCCCCAGCACAACGGCCTCATTTTTCCTCCCAGCTTGCTTCCTTCTCTCCTGAGAGCTCTTGTAAAGCTCCGGGAGGGCACTCCTCAGTCATTAGTTAAATGCCCCACAGTTGAAGTGCCTTAACAGAGCTGTCTGCCCCTTCTTAAGGGGACAGACCACCTGTTTCATATATCTATTGGGATTTTCCATAATTTTTTGAGAGTTTACTTTGTATAAGTAATTTATTTTGGCTTTGTCAGTTGTCAAAAGGATAGTGTGGGTATTGGAAGCATGTGTAGATGAAATGAGGGCCCTAAATTGAAGCGACAAGTTTTAAAAAACACCGCTTCAATTTAGGGCCAATTAAATCCCTATGTCATGCACACAACCTGCTAACTTACCTGCCTCTCTGGGGCAGAGGGGAGGGTGAGCTGACAACAGGCAGAGCAGCCGTGGGCTGCAGGAGGAGCTGATGGTTTCCTCTATGGAAGTGGTGGGCTCCCTAGGTGGAAACATCCTACAGCCACAGAGAGAAACACTGGGCCCCTGCGCAGCTCAGAAATGCAGGCAGGCTCGACGGGGGGTGGAATCAGGCTCACCGCTTTTCTTGGGCAGAGCTGCTTTCCCAAGCTGCTGCCAATCTGTCTGCAAGGCTTCCTGCAGAACCACAGAGCTGCACAGAGCCTGATGCTTCGCTCCACAGCACCTCAAGTTATTTAAGGCACATTACGCCACCATATTTCCTACAGCGACTGGAATTAATGCGCAATATGCCCATGAGGCGTGCAAACACCGACACCATTAAAGTAGTGCAAAAGCATTTAGCTCACTTTAAAGTGCCGTGCACACCCCGCCCCCCCCTCGTTTTGTCTACACATGGCTGTATGGTGTTATTGTAAACTTGTTCAAGTTCCAAGCTTTGAAAATCTATGCTTGGGGCAGAGAAAATTCCTACCTACCAACCACCCCAATGCCATATTAAATATCTCATGTGGAAAGCTCTCCTGTAAGCAAGTTGATTCACGATACCTGAAATGGCTCTGCATCAGTTCTTGGTAGGTTCATTTAGCTGAGATGACATTCTCTTGTCCCTTTGAGTTTCATGTTGTAAATTTTCTCATTTGGTTTAGCAGGATATTTTCTCATTTCAGTTTTAAAATGTATTACGTTTCATTTCTAACATGTGGTAAAGAGGCTTAAGAAAAAATGTTGTATCGTAAAGGCAAAAGGAGTGCTTACTGATGATGTAAATGCATGAAAAAATGAGAATCCAAAATGTACGGTGTTCATTTAGGTTCCAAATGTATAACCCAATTTAACCAACTATGTGACCAGATTTCCACATGGTGGATGTCATGTATTGAAGTTCTCTTCAATTAAGAGGATGCATCAGGCTAGGGTATGGATCCTCAAGAGTATCTAACTTCCGCATAGGTGTCATTGATCCCATTGGGCACCTACATACCTGTGGAAATCCAGGTGTTAATTCTTAATCATATAGGTGTACTACTTGTTGATCTTGCTGCTGAGCAGGGCAGCAGCCTAATTGCCCTGGTACAGACCAGCTTGTGGTGTGAGTCATTCACTGTATAAGTGTCAGGATAACTAAATCTAACCAGGTATTCTAGATATATTTCTCAGGTCTCTGTGGCAGGGCACTGTTTGTGTCTGACACTTTAAGGGCCTGAAGACAGCAGCCAGCAGGTGCCTGATGAGGGCAGCCATTTTGGATTCAGGGCTGTCCATGGAAACAGGGCATTCTGCTGCGGGAAATCCAGGCAACAACACCGCCTGGCTGTAGGGCTGCTGGTATTATCTGGAGATAAGGCAGGAGCTGTAGGGGATGGTTTAGGAGGCTCCTGGTCCTGGGCATGACCTGAAACTGCACCCTGCCAGGAGTGGGTGGCCCGGTGGGGCTCTCAGTGGTGCGGGAGCCCCCAGGAAATGCCAGGCCAGTTACCACCCTAGTGAAAGGTGGGTCAGAGTGCCTTAACCCCAGCTCCCATCTTCAGGTGGGTCAGGTGACAATGGAGGTAGAGGGGGCCAGGCACAGCTACGGCCACCTGAGCCCACCTGAGGAGGGAAGCCCCGAGACCCCAAGTAGAGGGGTAGTGTGGAGCCCCAAGTAGAGGGGGAGAAGAACTAGATGGCTGAGGGACCAGTACACATACAGACCCTGAGTGTTACCCCGAATGGGGCCTGAGTGTGCTTAGACCCGGTAGGGTAATTGGCTGGCCACTATCCTGGTGAGGGTCACAGGAGAGGCCCAACAGATTGTACATCTGTCACCCAAGGAATGGACTAGCTAAACTTATGGCCAAAGGGTGCCCGCTCCAAGAGGGAGCAAGGCGGCATAAGTTGTTGACACGAGAAAGAGACCCTGTGAGAGAGGGTGGAGTGAGTGAGGCCTGAGTGAGAGGCAGGCGGTACGACTCTGTGTGTCACTGAGGCCTGACGGTGTGGCCTAAGCATGCTCCAGCTGTAAGCCGGGGGCACTGGAACATCTGGATGCTATCTGTGAGGCTTGGGCCGTGGTGTAGGGGAGGTACAGAGCCGCGGACACCCCCCCAAATATGGGGGTGCAGTAATGGGCAGCCTCCCACCTTATTTAACAGCATATTATTATTCCAACAAGTTGTGGCAGGCGAGACAGGCAGGCAGCATGCCCAGAGGCAGGTGGGGGGCTAGCTGCAGCTAGCAGGGATGCACACCGTTGCCACAGTCTCCTTTAGAAATTTCAAAGGGCATTGCATTAGGTACTCTAAGACCCACACTGGAACTGGGGCTTCTCAGCTTTCTGCTTATTTTGTGCCAACCATGGGCAATGTTCCCGGCAAAACCTGGAAGTGTTGAGCTGTTCTGAAATGTCCAGTGCATGCTGAAGCTATTCTCACTGAGCCCTTCAATATTTATTGCTGATACTGAGCAGATGAGCTCCTCCCCAAAGATACTTGTCTTAGAAGAAACTGAGAAGGAGCTGCAGGTTCAAAATTATGACCTTGTTTCAAAGAGTTATAGACTTTTAGATTTAAAAGGATCGTTGCAATAACTTTGTTTGAACTTGCCATAGAAACTAACCCAGAAGCAAGCCCAATAATGTAAGCTTGAGATGCATCGTCTTTTAGGATGGTGATAGAAGATCTTACAGGAGCTGAAAAAGACTGCACTGGGTCTTGCAACTGACTTTTCTCATGGCTGTGCCAGAGGCACGGGCAGAAAGAATAGTTAGCTCTGTGAGAAGGAAGATGTGGAAATTGACAGGAATCAAAGTAGGCAAATGTGTTGGCAGGATTCAGAATGCACTGTGTTGACATTTATATTATAGTGTCTGGTGGACTCCATTGCTTCCCTATTCAATTCTGGACTCACTTCAAGATCTTATTTATCATATGTGAAGCTCTTACTGGGCTGGGCCATGGCTGTCTTCAGCTGCTTGGCTTGCACCATATTGATTTTTCTTAAAATTCTACCCAGTCTCTAAGCCCAGTGTCAGCTATACGAAGTACTAATGCAGCACAGTATGCTGTTAGCCTTCGTGGCAGCAAGGGCACACTGTTGACTTATCCAGTTTATCATCCACTGTAATCCCTAGGTCCTTTTCTGCAGAGCTGCTGCCAGTCAGTTCCCAGCCTGTACCAGTGTATGGGATTGTTCAGTCCTAAGTGCAGGACTTTGCACTTGTCCTTGTTGAATCTCATGAGGTTTATTTGGGCCCAATCCTCCAAATTGTCTAGGTCACTCTGAATCCTAACCCTACCCTCCAGTGTATCTACTATTCCCCCCAGCTTGGTGTCATCCACAAACTTGCTGAGGGTTCACTCCATCCCATCTTTCAGGTCATTGATAAAGATGCTGAACAAAACTGGCCCCACTCTACTTGATACCAGCTTTACAGCCAACTAGACATCGAGCCATTGATTGCTAACCATTGAGCCTGACAATGCAGGCAGCTTTCTATCCACCTTACAGTCCATTCTTCCAACCCATACAGGTACTTCCTTACCTTACTTGTAAGAATGCTGTTGGAGATTGTATCAAAAGCCTTGTTAAAGTCAAGGTATATCATGTCTACTGCTTTCTTTGCATCCACAGTCATCTCATCAAAGAAGGCAATCAGGTTAGTCAGGCATGACTTGCCCTCAGTGAATCCATGCTGACTGTTCCTGATTAGCTTCTTCTCCTCCCCTAAGTGCTTAGAAGTGGATTCCTTGAGGACCCGCCCTATGATTTTTCCAGGACTGAGGTGAGGCTGACTGGTCTGTAGTTCTGTAGATCCTCCTTCTTCAGATGCAAAGAACTCATTGAAGAGCTCAGCCTTGCCCCCCCCCCATCTCTGTCACTAATTGCCCTAGTTTGTCCTGTAGGGGTCCTATGCTACCCTGGACCTTCTTTTTGCTCCCTAAATACTTGAAGAACTTTTTGTTGTCCTTAATTTTTGTTGCCAGCCTAAGTTCTAATCCTGCTTTGGCCTTCCTAACTACTTCCCTGCAAGTGCAAGCCAAGGAGGTATACTCCTCCTTGACAGCTGCCCCTACATAACTTACCCTCTCCTCACAATCCCCCACAAGGGAACTCTCTACCATATACATCCCCTTTCCTTTCAGGTCAATGGAAGGAGAAGGCATGTTAGAAGTGAGGGGTGGGAAGAAGCAGATATCTGACTTGCATGATCCTCCAGTACCATAAAATGTCCTGGAAAGCTTACATCAGTGGTCCAAGCTATAACGACTTCTCAGCAGAACTCCCATACAGTCAGGGCAGCATGGCTGCAAGACCCATAATGAGCTCCCTGCTGGCCTGCCTCTTCACTGCTTCTGGCTGGAAGTGGGTGCAGCTGAGAATATGCCCGAGGACTCCCGACATTGCTAAAGGCAGGGAGTTGAGCTAGCACTGATAACAGCAAAGAATTTGGCAGAGAGTTTCCTCATATAGACAAGGTTTTGGGGACTGCCTCTTTGTCTAGTCTTCTGAGACACCTGCACTCAGTAGGGGTGTTGCAGGTTGACCAACCCAAGAATGAAGTTACAGGAAATGGAGAGAAGGGTTCTGTCATGACAAACCCTTTACAATTAAATGTTGCATAAAGCACACATCAAAATTATTTACACCTATCTAGGACATAATTTCAAAATCATCTTTTTTATATCTATAGCTCTTTCCACAGTCTTCATAGAAAATTAACAGTAGGCAATGCTTCACATGGGCAAAAAAATACCCAGATTAATAACACAGCTGAAAACAGCAGTGCTAAAGAGTAGGGAGGCCTTGTGGAAAGTTTAATATGATTCCTTGCATTGTTTTTAACATTTAAATGACATTGAGATAATCACTCTACAATGCAGAGATAGGTACAACATAGGCAAATAGCAAAATTTGCCTTAAAAATACTAGCTAGCTGTGACCAAGCATAGAATATTTCATTCTCAAAGGAAACATTATAAGTTAGTGAAAACAAGGAACAAAAATAGGACTTCATATATATAACCTTAACTATAGAATTCATTATAATGAATGCAATAATTACAGTAGAAAGGGAAAATTACAAAAAGTCTGAATAAGGAATTAAAAAGATGGTTACAGTCTCTGCTTTGACTTGGAAGATTTGCTGAAACTTAATTTGTATGTGTATATATGACATATATGCTCTTTTTAAAGTTAGTTTGCAAGATGGAACCAAAGATAATATTTTACAGAAAGAATTTAAATCTCAGATATAGTATTTGGATACATTTAGCATATACATTACTTGAACTTTGCCAATCTAAATTATGTTGCTTACAAAAAAACTGCATAAACTTAGATCATTCTGCCTTGGGCTTTTTGAATGTCTGTACCTAGCCTAAGATGATAGGCTAGGAATGTACTCCTCTTCTCTTAGAAGAAACTGCAGATTTTCAATTAATCCTGATAAGGGTCTTTTGTAACTTACTATCACCAAAGTAGCAATGTTTTTAAGGAAAATCTATATCTTATCCTCACAGTATTAAGTGCAATTTCTTTTGGCATGCCAAGAACACCTATGCACAAGTCCTAATAAGACTGGAGATTTACTGTAGAGACCGACTACATTTGGAGTTGGTTGCGAGTTCACTTCCATTGTCACACAGAAAAATTTCCTGCATACTTAAACACACAAATTTGAATTATGTGGCATTTTAATATACATTTTTAAATCCACTTCGGAAGCAAGTATGGTGCATAAGAAATCAGCTCACCTACAACAATAAAGAGAATGAATGGATAAATAATTCTCTCTCCACCCAAACAGTTATATATCAAGATCTCTACCTGGGTCATCTGCTTTGCTGGCTGCCTGGCTCCTCTGGCTGTTTACCCATGTGCTCTGTACTGCTCCAGCATCATCCTGAGTGTATGTCGCTATTTAAATGTGGATATGCAGCCTAGTGTTCTTGTTATTATAGTTTTGGGGAAGAGATGGGTGTGTCACACATTTTTGTCATACTCCTGATTATTCTCCAGTCATGCCTTGGTCTGCATTCGGATCCTGTACTGAGATCAAGCATTTCATTGCCCTCTGAAGAGAGGAGATTTATAAACCTTGTCAGTGCAGCAGTAACTTAGCACAACTACACAAGGGATACCACAGCAAACACAAGGTAAAGGACATAACTGGGGCACTCTCAGATGCTCCAGCAAAGCAAAGGAGATTTGGCTGGGCTTGTAGGACGCGAAGCAAAATACAGCCTCAGGGAATGCTTGCATGGTCACTATTCCCCATGAGGACCTGGACTGTATCTTGGAAAGATGTTCTGTAACTCCACCACCACATGTTCTGAACTCCCTTTCTGATCCACAAATCTAGCCTCTTATTGACCCAGTAAGCTCAGTAATTCGTAAGCCAGACACAGCTGTAAAAACCCTGGATCACCCCCAGTCACAGACAAAGGATCACGTGGAAAAAGTGGATGGTCAAACTGCGGAGAGAACCAAGTCCTATTACACAAATAGGTAGGGGATGGTGACGCTGTGTGGCAAAGTGGGGTCGCTGACTAGCCACAGGGCCAGTTTCCCCACCTGCCTCTGGGCATGCTGCCCACCTGTCTCTCCTGCCATGCCTTGATGGAATATAATTGAGTGTTAATTAGGCGGGAGGCTGACCATTGTACACCCCAATATTGGGGGGGGCTATCTGCGGCTCCATTCCATCCCTACACCGTGGCCCAAACCTTGCAGATGGCATCTCAGGCACCTGGCTCAACCGTCCCCCTCGTCCATTAGCTATGGCCCCATTCATGGGACCTTTGTCTTCCGTATAAGCCCTGGCCCCATCTCAGGCCAGTTGGGACCCCGAGTTTCTTTGCTCATCATGGGCATCCCCTGTGGTGGGCGGCTGGCCCTTTTGACCCTTCCGGTCTTGGCTCCAGCATTGATCAGTCGAGTTCCTTGGTTGGCTTTATGCCTCCTGCCTGCACTTAGGGATTGGGGTCCCCCACTCCCAGATCAGGTGCTTCTGGAAGTATGTCTAGCCCTGCGGGGTCACTCCCCCAGCAGGCTCAGGCACTTTCTGAAGCTTACCTGGCCTACCCTGCTCTGATGGCAAATGACCCACCCAAAGGTGAGGGCTGGGGTTTAGGTGCCCCTACTCACCTTTCACAGGGGTGGTAACTGGCCTGACATTTCCTGGAGGCTCCCGTGCCATTGGGAGCCCTAGTATACCCATCAGGGTGCAGTTTTAGGTCATGCCAAGGACCAGGAGCCTCCAAACCATCCCCTACAGCTCCTGCCCTTACCTCTAAGATGTTGTATTCAGTCTAGCCACCAGGCAATGTTACTGCCTGGTCCACCAGCAGCAAACTGCCCTGCTTATATATAGGCAGCCAGGGATCTAACATGGCTGCTGCAATCAAGCACCTGTTGGCTGCTTGGCTCTGCCACACCCTGTCACAGCCATGACCACTGGGAAGAAGGGGGAGGCAAACAATATTTTTGAAGCATGTGACCATTTGCCCTTCCAAGCCTGCACAGCACTGAAATGGTCAGCAAAATAGTTTAATATTCCTGGAGTCCATCTCAGTTTACTACTATCTACTAACTGAGAAGGATTTTCAAATGTCTTTGCATTCATGAGTTCTGAGTCTTAGAAACTCTTTCATATTGTGCAGTATTGCTCTCAGTACCACATAAGCACAATTATAACATCAAAACCAGCCGTTTGCTACAGAGGCTGCTTGTACCATTTGTGAGATGGGTATCACAGGTTGGCATCCCCTGTATTATAAAGTCCACAAAAATAAATTACATAAAATGCAATAACTTGCACACATCCAGTATGATTAAATCCTAGCACTAGTACATACGCTCAAGAAGACATGTTCTGAAAAGCCTACCCTCAAAGCACAGAAGCTGTTAACAAATTGCCCCTGGACTCAGTGTAGGTGCACAACACATCCCTTCACTCTGTGCCTATCACCACAGTTCATCATTCTGCACAGGCCTTTGCTCAGGCTGTTTAAAATATGCACAGTGTGCCCACCTCCTTTTCATACCCAATGCATAAAAGGCTTTTTCTTGGGCTTATGAAAAACAAAAGGAGATGCTGTTATCACAGGAAGAAGTTCTGCATCAGCTTCTAACCTAGACATTGCAGCCCTCCAGGAGATGAGACTGCAGTGAGGCTTAGGTGGCAATCAGGGGGGGCCTCTGACCAGCAAGAGGCTGTGTTGTCAGAATCTAAACCCAGAGCCTGAACTGGTCGGGTAGTATAGCTCTGAGAGCCACAGAGAGAGGAGCTCCTGGGCGACAAGGCTGCAGCAGGACTCCCAGGCAACAGCTGAGCTGGGGTAAGCAGCACTGGAGGTTTGTGGATGGGACTTAGGAGTGGAGGAGATCTCAACAGGCCCAGGAGTAGGGCCAGATGCCTGGGAGCAAAGCCAGAGCCCAGGAACAGGGCAAAGGGGGTCAGAGGCCCTGGAGTAGGGCCAGAGATTTGGGCCAGGGGCCCAAAGCCTGGAGAGGGGCATAGGTACAGCAAAGAAGCCCAAAAAACAGGGCCAGGGGCGCAAAGCCCAAGAGAAGGCAAAAGGAGGAGCCTGATAGGGCAGGACCCAGTGCCTGGGAATAGTCCGCAACGCCAAAGTACCTGGGTGGGGAGTACAGGCAGGGTGCTGCAAAGCCATAAAAGGTGAAGTGTCCACAAGAGACCAAGCCTGGAAGCTACCCTTGAGAATAGCCAAGCTAGGTGAAGTGTCTGGGCAGAGAGACCCAGTCGTAGGGACTGAGGCCATGGCCCCCGAGGGCTGATAATCAATATGACTGACACCATCTGCGAGGCATGGGCTTGGGGTAAGGGGCAGCCGGAACCATGTTATAAGCCCTTAATGTGAAGTAGAGACATCTGACTGCCCACATGAGATCTGGGGTTCCTGAGGCAGCCTTCCTTTCTAGAGAGCTAAGAACAACAAGGTGTGGTAGGTGAGATGAAGAGGAGCAAGCCTGAGGAGTAAGGGTGAAGCAGGGACAGAGTGGCCACCCTTGTGACAAGCGTCTGTTACAGTAACCTGCTGAAGAGGTAAGCAGGCTAAGCAGAGGAACAGCAACATGATCCATATCCAGAGAGACAGGGGTACAAGAGCTTTATTTGTCATTGCAGACCTTCTGAAAATCCTGGCTTCCTGGGCTTTTCCAAACTAACCTATGTTTAAATGCTGAAGATCTTTCTACAGTGATCAACCAAGCCTTACAGCCTCATGAAGAAATACTTTTTCTCTTAATGATCAGTGATCCATAGTCTGGTCCTATTAGCTGCCCTGTCTAATGCAATTAGAGCAACCTAATGATGCAATCATGAAAACCCAATTAATAACTAGAAGTACACTGCTCGGTCTTATGACCCAGGGCAACAGCGCTTTCTTGGGAGTATAGCACTACATACCTGTTACAATAGCTAGGATCTACCAGTGCCGAATTGGTGAGCAACTGCCTAGCGGCAACCAGGGACAGTGAATTTCCAGATAGTGATGGCTACGTGCTTCTCCATGTTCTGAGGGCCTCCTATGGAGCTGGTATGCCACACCAGCTCCACAGCAAGTTTGGTGCAGGCTTGATTTCTAAGTGTCCAGCCTTGTCAGAATATAGTGCTAGCTAACAGTGACTAAGAACTGTGCTCCCATGAGTGAATCTGTTTCAAGAAAAGATGTTGGAGAAGGGTCTGCTGGATGTCAGCCTATTTGTCTTTCTCAGATGCTCATTCTGAAGTCATGGCATGGCATGTGAGATACACTTGCAGCCCATTTAGGATCGCTGCCAGGAGGATGACAGCACTTGCCAGGGTTTCCTCTGTGATGCCTGACAGCACTTTGAAAATGCCAGTGGTTGGCTGGTAAACAGAGCGACAGCATCATAGGAACAGATGGATGATAAGATGAAATGAGAAGAATCCGGGATTACTTGGTCTGACCCCAAGCACCAGAACTCCCCTACCTTCTGGTAGGTGTCCCGCTGTGCGCGGTGTGAAAAATCTGAGTATATTAACAGCAGCGTGACAGAACAGTGCACCATGGGGCACCAGGGTGCAAGGTAGGACACTTCTTTTGAAACTTTGGTGTGCTGTGGGGCCACAATGATACAGGGCAAAACAACCCTGATCACAGAATAGCTATGTGGTGTGGTTTGCAGCTGGGATTAGAGTTGTTGGTCACTCAAAACAGATACAGAGGTTCAGGTGCAGGCTGAGGTTCAAGTTCAGCCATGCTGTCAGAGTTCAGCTCTTATTCAGACAACAAAACACCCAGTGTTTTCCTGGGCATTTTGCCTGAAGAAAGGCTCACAGCATCAGGCCCTAGATGGACAGTGACACACAGAGTCTGGATCTCTCATGGCAGGATCTGGCCTCCTCAGTATAAGCTTTTTCTCTAAATCTGATACCATAAATCTGTTCAGGACACATTGCTATACTCAAGCTAGCTGTTAATATCGTTTCTATAAACTGAATACTTGTTATTCAAATTCCAGTAGAAATGACTTAAAAAAAATTAAACAAACATTCCCTCACCGGGTCTGCATGCCAAACATTGCAGTATTGTACTACTGCCTGAGAGCCTACAAATTAAAATAATTTTAAAATGTGAAACGGATTCCTCTTGCTCCCGCTTCAAGACATCCAGAGAGCGTAAACAAACAGCAGGCATACTGCAAAAGCGAATGGGAGGTTTGATCATCTTATAGTTTCCTATAAGATACAGTACAGATCTTATAGTTTGATCAATACAGATATAAGATCTATAGGCATAGATCTATAAGTATAGATCTTGTAGCTTGAATATAGATCTTTATAAGCATAGATCTTTATAGATCTTAAGTATAGATCTACAGGTATAGATCTTATAGTTTGATCATCAAGGTGTTGTTTGTAACACAGGAAAGGAACTTTGGTCAGGTTTTTTTGTTTCCTTGGTTCCATTCTAAATGATTTTCAAGTTAACCAGAGCCTCTGGATGGCTCCTACTTGCCTTGCGCAGGGAGCTGGACTAGGTGACCTTGTGAGGTCCCTTCCAGCCCTACTTTCTTATGATCCTATGATCCTCCTTCCTCTAAAGGTAAAATCTCTCACTGACTTTACTGGGGCAGGGCCAGGCCTTTAATAATACAGTGATTGAGACACACACACATGCATGCATATAGGCTGAATACACACACACACATATATATATATATATATGCATATATCTGTGTGTGTGTGTGTAGAAATGCAAAATTCTAGAACTCTTGGTTCAGAGATGAGACCTTTTATTAGACCAACTAAGAAATTGCAAAAAAAGTATCTTTCTTTGCAAGCTTTCTGGCACATGCACCCTTCTTCAGGCTGAGGGAAAATTAAAGATGGTAAAAGTCTCCATAGGTAGCAAATAAACTTCATTTTGTGTATATATATATGCACACATATATATGCTGGTGAATATATATATATGATACTGGTGAATTCCGTTTAGGGTTGAAATGCAAAAGGCAGGTCATTAAAATGTCTAGTAGATCAGAATGGATTGCATGAGCATGGTTCTTCTGTTATTGCTACCCAGAAAAAATCTGTATCTTACACTATGCAGCTTGAGGTGTGGGGATGGTTAGGTCACTTTATTGTAACCTGCTGGATGGGTACAAGCAGCATCCCCTTGAAAATCCCAATGATTTCAGTGAGTAGGAGGAGAAAAAAAGAAGCAGGGACTAAAGGAGCAGGGTGCCTCCAGAACTCCAGGGAGCTGTGGCCAGAGGCAGTTACCCGCAGGCAGTCACTGATGCATGGCGCCTAGCATTTAAGGAAGCTGCTTAGCATAGAGCCCCTGAAACACTTGCAAGAGTCTAGCCTTCTCTTCCCTGCCCCATGGTAGGCACCTGTTCAAAAGCATGGGGGCTGGAGGGCGTCTGTCTATACCTGTGAGCAGGCTGATTCCTTCATCAAGTAATACCTTGAGAGGGGTTGTATGGACTATGGCGCTGACACACAAACACACACTACAATGCACACATACAAACATGCACTACAGTGCTCACATGCACACACACACTGCAGTGCTGACACACACTCCATACAATTCCTCTCAAGGCATTACCTGATGAAGGAATCAGCCTGCTTGCAGGTGTAGACAAATGTCCTCCAACCCCCCTGCTTTTGAACAGCTGCCTACCATGGGCACGGCAGGGCCAGCTACCAGCACCGGTGTGTGTGCATGAGCACTGTAGTTGTGTGCGTGTGTACATAAGCAGTGTAGTGTGCCACACACACACATATGCATACACACACATGTACACCCCAGTGCTGACATACACAAACATACACACATACACATGCATGCACACCCCGCAGTGTTGACACACACACACATGCACCGGACACAGTGCAGTGCACTCATCCCCTCCCCGGTGCTCACACTCACACCCACCAAGTGGTGATGCACAAACCCACCCAGTGCTGACATGCATGTGCACACAGGCACCCCAGTGCTGACATACGCTGAGGCACACTCACACTTGCACACTCACACTGTAGTATGCTTACCCCCCCAGTGCTGATAGACACATGCTGCTCACACACACACACACACACACAGAGCCCCCATGCTGATACACACACACCCTGACACTGCAGTGCACTCACCTCCCCAGTGCTGACACGCACACGCACGCATCCCAGCATTGACACACACTGACACTGAAGCGCACTCATCCCCCAGTGCTGACACACTGTAGTGTGCTCACCCACCCCCAGCGCTGACACACACCCGCTGCAGCGCCCTCACACACACACTGACACACCGCAGTGCCCCCGCCCTGCCCGCTCCCCGGGCGCCGAGGCCTGTCCCCTGGGCGGCGGCTCGGGGGATCCTTCCCGCCTCCCTCCCCCCGCAGCAGCAGCAGCAGCAGCAGGGCCCCGCGGCTGCCGCCTGCTGCCCCCGCGCCGCCCTCCCCCTCCTCCTCTCCCGTCCCGTCCCCTCCCCTCCCGCCGGCGCCGCCCCCTCCCCCGGCAGCAGCAGCGGCAGCGGCGCGGGCGCCTCCGCACTGCCCGCTCCGCCGCGTCTCCGGGCCGGGGGAGCCGCATCCGGGCGCGGCGGGGGGATGCCGAGCGGCCGCCAGCCCTGAGCAGCGCCTCGCGGGCTCCCCGCCTGCCTCCGTCCCTGCCTCCCTCCCGGCCGGGCGGCCGGCCGCCGCGCCATGGCCACGCTGCTGCGCAAGATCGGCCTCATCCGGCTGCACAACCGGGACACGGAGGACCCCAAGCACCACCACCACCACCATCACCACCACCACCTGCACCAGGGCTCGTCGCTGCGCGCCAAGGGCAGCGGCGCCAAGCACGGCGGCAAGCCGCAGCCGCAGGCGGCGCCGGGCGGCGGGGGCAGCGTCGGCAGCCCGAGCCGGGAGGAGGGCGGCGGGGGGCCGGGCAGGAAGGGGCCGGGGCCGGGACCGGGGCCGGGGCCGGAGCCGGCGGGCAGCACCGCGCGGGCGGGCGCGGGCGCGGGCGCGGGGCCGGGCCGGCCGCAGCACTGCACGCAGGTCCGCACGCGGCGCCTCATGAAGGAGCTGCAGGACATCGCGCGCCTGAGCGACCGCTTCATCTCCGTGGAGCTGGTGGACGAGAGCCTCTTCGACTGGAACGTGAAGCTGCACCAGGTGGACAAGGACTCGGTGCTGTGGCAGGACATGAAGGAGACCAACACGGAGTTCATCCTGCTCAACCTCACCTTCCCCGACAACTTCCCCTTCTCGCCGCCCTTCATGCGGGTGCTCAGCCCCCGCCTGGAGAACGGCTACGTGCTGGACGGCGGGGCCATCTGCATGGAGCTGCTCACCCCCCGCGGCTGGTCCAGCGCCTACACGGTGGAGGCCGTCATGAGGCAGTTCGCCGCCAGCCTGGTCAAGGGGCAGGTAAGCGGGGGTGGCGGGCAGGCGGGTGGGGTGACCTTGGGGCAGGCAGGCAGTGCTAGGGGGCAGGGAGCTCCACCTGGCAGCCAGGCACCCCCCCCACACCCACACAAGCATACCGCCACACACTCTCTCTCTCTCTCTCTCTTTGCTGGGGCTCAGTGCCTGCCCCTGTATTCCCCCCACCCAACTCAGTGCCTGCCCCTGTATCCCTACCCAGGCTCCAGTCCCTGCCCCTGTGCCCCCTCTCGGGCTCAGTCCCTGCCCCTGTGCCCCCTCCTGGGCTCAGTCCCTTCCCCTTCACCTGGCTCTGCCCTCATCTCCCCCTTTGAAACCTATGCCCCTCACTCCCGGCCCTGTTGTGTCTCCATGTTGTCCCAAGCCCTCAGTGATGTGCCCTCAGTGTGGTCCCTGTCGCCAACAGATATCGACACCCAAATCTGTGAGCTACCGTCTGGTCTTGTCGCTCAGCATGCAGCTTCCATCTGCCCCCTTACAGCTCTGCTCAGTGGGCTTTGGCCCACATTGCAGAATGGCATAGCCAAAAGGCCTCCCAAGGTGTACTCTGTTCTGTCTTGCCCCCCATGCACTTGTTTTGAACCTCTGACCCTTGTTCCTTTTCCTGGGTTTCCTTTCTTATTTGCCCCACAAATTCAGCTGGCACGTACCCAATAGACCCCTCTGTTAACAGCAGGGGATGACCATTGCTCTGTGGGCAGAAGGCCCGCATTATCAATCTGTGTCCAATAGGCCTGCCCCCTCCAGAGCCGCACATATCGAGCCATCCAGCAGCCACCAGCTGGGGCATTGGTGAGGGATCCCTGTAGCACCTGGGCTTGGAGAGCTCCAGTGCCTTGTCCAGTCAACCCACAGTACCTGCCCATGGCCTGAATGCTGAACGGCTCTCTCAGACATCCTGCTCCAGACTAATAAGGAATCGCTGCTTTTTTTGTTTGTTTTTTTTAATTCTGCAGTAGGGTGGTAGAGATGAGGAGCTGGAGGATGTATGAACTGGCGCAATAGCAGCCTACTTACTTTTAGGCAAGAAGCAGCAGCCTTGCTTAATGTGTGTCTCCCCCCTCCCCAAGCATCCTTGGTACTGAGATGCTTCATACAAGTCCTAATAAATAACTGAAAAGGTAATGCTTGTGAGATATGCATGGCCAGGCCTCCTCTGCGTTCCTCACCGTGGGCACTTTGCCCATTGGCCAGGGAAGGTGATTTTTCTGATCATATGCTAAGGTGTCCTTGAAACGCTATCTTCTTTCTCAGGCGGCGCACACACTCACACAGGTCTATGTCTTATACCGGTAAAGGATGCATACCATCCTGTCACTAGATCAGAGGGAAATAAATAGACTGGGTACATTTTTGAGGTGAGGGAGGGTCTTAAGTTTAATTATTACATTATTGCTACAGCGGCACTCAACATTCAAAGCAGTGGGACTGCTTGCATGAGGAGTAAGCGCTTCATAATCTGCTGCTGAAAGGAGATGCTTATTCAGATGATTTTATCTGACCCCTGCCTGACCCTTTTGGAAATGACATTTCCACAGACCTTACCTTCTCTGACACTCTTTGACTCTGGGTTGGAGACTCCTTTACTTTAATCAGCTAGTACTGTAGTCTTTATTTCACTTGAGGTCAAGTTCTGCAGGTCACCCTGGGCTTTAAATAGGTGCCTATGAACAGAAGGAGAGGCTTAATGTATATTAGATTCAGATTATATTAAATTTAAGTAGATTCTGCCTCGTTATGTCTGTCTTTTTTTGTTCTGTTCATTTTTACAATGATCATGTTTCTCATTGTGTTTGAATAAGGATCAAGAAATATACATTTTCCTATGATATGTTCCTTCTTTCAAATGAAAGGGAAAGAAAAGATTTAAGGGTATAGTTTTAAGGGTATGAATACAACACTTCATATAACATTTTAAATAAAATGCATAGCTTAATAATCAGTTAAACTTTAATCTTGAACATGCTCTAAATCTCCATTATCTTCTCCCTTAGAAGATCTCTATGTAAAATTTTCATTTTTTTTCTGTTTGTAAAGGAAATATGATCTCTTCAAAGTGAATTCCTTTCATTTCTGTCACAAATACATTTATTTGAGCTGTAAGAGTTTCTTAGGAGTTCTGCAGGCAATTTGAATTCAGATATTTAATATGAAAAAATCATTTGAGTAAAATTGGAAATATTTCTGGTATAAAATAAATGATGTATTGAATGATTACCAATACAATAGGAAAGCAGTTGTAATTCTTACATTTGAAAGTCATGTAATATGCATTACAAATAGATAATGTTAACATTAATATATTTGTCAAGCATAGTTTTGTAATCTGTGATGGATTACTATTTTGTAATTGTACCCAGACACTGCGTAATGAGTCACATTTTTTGTAATTAGACTTGTATTATATCATTTTGATTCTGTTGCAAAAGGCAGGCTGCAGGACAGCTGAAAGTGCAATACCGATTTTAGAACCGTATTCCAATGTTTATATATAAAGTGTTATCTTCTCTTGTCTATTATCTTAATAGCAGATTATGTAACAGTAAGGCACACTGAAAAACTAACCACTGATCTTGCAAACCTGAACAGGGGTAATTCTTCTTAGCCATTAGTCTCATTGACTTCAGTGTGACTATAGGTACAAATGACTCATGTCCGATTAATCAGTTGATGTCCCTACAATGTTTAAATGCTAAATGTAATTGTTAAGAAGTAAGGCTTTGAAGCTTGGGACCCTTTCTCTGGACTAGAAATGACAGTGTATGTTGAAATGGCAGTTTCTAGTCTATAGTTCCACTGAGGGATTACAAAACTGTCATCATCCATGTCACAGTATGATAGCATCAGAATTCTTCATCAGGATTCATTAGCGTTGGAGTGACTCTTTGCTCATGCATTAGCTCATCTTAGGCCTTATTCTTGCCTTCAGAGGAACTGCAGTGAATTGAGTGGGAACCTTTCTTTTGACCTTTAAGAGTTGGATCTGGCCTACACAGCATCTACAGACTCAGATTCTTAAGCAGTGTTGTCAGTGTTAAATGAAACTTTTTACTATAAGAATATATATATATTTTAAAAGTTGTTATTGATTCCAGTTTACACTCATTTATTGTTCAGAAGAAACAGGCATAGTTTGATCTCACAAATACTTATGCAGATGCACATTTTTACAATGGCTGCTTCTGGCTGTAAAGCTACTCAACTGTGTGGGGGCAGGATTAAGCCCTTAAAGAACATTTCACCTTTTTATGATGTTATCTTACTTTTTTCACTTTCACTAATTTGAACTCTGCACCTGAATGGCTTCCTTCATCCCCTTTCTAGTAAATCTCACTTTCTGATACTTATCCATTGTTCTAATGTTGCTCTATGTTCCTTTCTCTGAAGCACCAGGGACTCCCTTAACATGCTTTTGTTGAATTTTAAAATATATTAATATATTTCTTACATTAGGCTTTGTCACGGCAGCAACTAAACCAAAGAGCCCAAAATGTTCAGCTAAATCCATCATACATGACATAGTCCTAGTACTACTGTCAAGGTCCAGAGTTTATGAAACTTACTCTGAGAAGTTGCCCCAGGTTAGAATTTAACATACAGTATCTGAGCTAAGAAGCCCATTTTTGTTTGTTTTGATTATATCTGTGTAAATCGTTTCGGCCACTCTTAGTACTGCCTAATGTTAAGCATGCATAGGCTCAGCTACTGCAGTGAAGCCAGTGGGAGCTTTGCCAATGATTGATGGATTTAAGAACAGGCCTTTGCCTCATTGGCCCCGATCTTCCCTTTTATTTAAGCATAGAAGTAAACCCATTGAAGGACTGGAAACTTAAACTTTAAGACCACTTTTGGTTATCATTTTGCTTTGTTTCAGAAAAAAGCATGCAAGATTTTCCAAGCTAATAAATATATATATATTTTTTGGACCGGCTAGGGAAATGCAGTGAACAGATTTTGAGAACAGGTATCATCCTGCAGTTCAAAGAATTTATATTTTACTGCCTCAACCAGATTACCATTTATTTTTTTTGCCAAATATTAAAACGTTGCTGTGAGAGAGATTTAACGGCACTTACTGTGCTGCATTCAAAAGGATTTTAGTAGTTGAGGCATGCATATTTAAGACATGCTGCAGGAGCTGTCGTATTGGGCTCTTACTCCACATGTACAGCATAGTATTGAGATTATACCATGATGGCCTTTTTAGCATACACATTAATATTGACATGAAAGGGGTTATTAAAATGAATCATGTTATTATCCAAAGACTATCAGAGAATCTCATACATTTACAATGAGGTCTTTCATTTTAAAAAAATTGTTAAAAAGAGAGGGATGTTTGTGTAATACATTTGTTGGAGATTGACCAGACCCTTCACATTAAAGTTATAAATTCCACAGAAAAAGAAATTTAGATCTATTGACTCTGACCTTTTCTTAACTCCAGGAATTTTTGTTCTGTGATAACAGTATATATGATATATAAAATATAGGGCCCAGTCTTCCTTCAAGGGATGCTGATGGCCAAATTCCATTAACTTGAATAGGAGTCAGCTTGAACCTTTTGCTAAACACACTGTTGTGGGGAGTTAATTGCCACTGACTCATATGGAAGAAAATGCGCTCAGTGCTAGAGTTAGACATTATTTGGTAGTGACGGGGGGGGGGTGGCAAATATTTTACTCACTGAAAATGTAGTTTTGTGGTAACCCAAAGTATCCATGAATTAAAAAAAGAATGTCAAAACAGTTCATCTTGGTACTTCAGAAAAGAAGCATTTTGATTTTGGAGCTGGATTCGCAAGGGGACACAGGTGCCATTCAAATCCCTGAGGAGAAAGAAGAGCCTTCCCCTGTGCCCTGTGCTTGAACCCTGCAACTCAATGTTTAAAACACTTACCTTAGCAGTGGAGAAGACCTAGTCTGAATCCCTTCTCTGCCTGGATCAGAGGAGGGAATTGGGCCTGGGTCTTCCACCTCTCAGGAATATGCCCTAACTACTGGGTTGTAGGGTGTATTAGGGTGGGTCTTTCTCCATATCTATCATAGCAGGGGCTAGTACCAAATGTCTGTCCTGACCTGTGAGTTACTAACTCACTTTCATGCTAGCCCAGGGACTATTGAATGATTTTTAACAAAGTGGAACATGAAAGACTGAGACATGCATCCCCTACCTTCCCCTAGTGTTCTAAATGGCATTAATCCCAATAGCATGCCTATGATTGCTCTGGGGTCATTCTCAATGGCTGATCTGAAGCATCTGAGAGACTGATCCTATGAATGGAAGCAAGTGACTCCATGTGCTTGCAGACATCCCAGATGGAACATGATCCTGTTACAGTGCTGAAATGCCCGAAGTCCCTTGGTGAATCTGGTCTTTCCTCGCTACATTTCCTTTGCATGATAATAATAATAGTAGTAGTAGTAGCAGTAATAAATACTACTAATAATAATCTATGATAGAAAACAAATGTTGTGTTTCAAATTAAGTGGATCTTTTGGGGGGTATTTGCCCACAAAACTATAACATCAACTATTTACTCATTTCTACTTAGCACCTCACAAAAAATTCTTGGCATCTCTCAGGGCTGGGGCTGTATTCTCTGTCTTAACTCTGATTCTCACTTCTAAAAGATTATGAAGTCCTTAATGAAACTTCAGCATAGGTCTTAAGATGACAACAGTGACACTACCCTTGGTTCTTGGTGCATCTGTTGGTATGGCACTCCTAGTCCTGAACAGAATCTTTGTTTTCTTGATGGCAGTGGTCTTCCTTGAACAAACAGAAGTGTTTCTGTCTACATCTCAAGGTCTCACTTCTGGAAGTTGAACATGGAGTATCAGTACATATTAGTAGGTGAATAGAAGTCTCTTTAAAATGCTTCCTAATTGTCTGACTTTTAAAATAGAAATTAAAAATTATTCTAGAATAACTGTTGTCTTCACAATATTAATTTCCAGTATTCACTGAATAAACAAATTTGAACAGTGCCAGTTAGTAAGGAAAGAGTAGATCTACTATAGCTCACATTTAGTTCATAATACAAGCCATGACTGAGATCAGCATCAACATTTGAGAGGATACGCACTTCCTTGGAACTTGAAAACAATCATCTAAAAATAATTATTCTTCAAAATGTATCTAAAAGCAGTGCTTATTACTGTAAACGCCAGTAGTGTACTGAATTTGCCATTTTTGGAAGCACCATGAATTTCCTAGTGGATAATCAGATAAAATGAAGAACATTGCTAAGGCTCAGCAAAAGGATTATAAACCCTTAAATCTACTGAACTAAACACCTGTATTTTATATTTAGAAGAAAATGAGCATAGCTTTTTATAGGGAACTAACAGAGAGTTGAAAAGTTGTTTCCCCTCCCTTTCCCTCTTTTTTTCTATATGCTGCAGATACAAAAATGTTTCTCCAGAAAAGGTGAAATGAACCCATACTATTTCCCAATATAGAGGAAGTACTTTATTTTCTTTTGGTAAAAGGGTGAAAGAAGGCAAGAGTATGAATGTAACTATAGAAATGATAAATCAGGAACTGGCCATCTTTTGGAAGAATTGCTGAAGTAGTTGTATCTGATTGCTGCAGGTCTCCTGGACTAGATGAGTAATACTGGTGCTTTGTCCTGCCTTTTTGTGAGTCAGTGTGTTCTCTTCCTGAGTATTGAGGACAAAACTGTTAAGGACAAAACTGTTAAGTAGAATAACCATCTAACTGATGACTCTGCAAGCTTAGCATCTTTAAGTCTAGCCATACTGGGAAAAAATCTGAACTTGTTTGTATATCAAGTAGGACAAGCATGAGTTTGCTGTTGGTACTCAATATCCTAAAAATAGGAAGAAAACTTAGCTGAGAGTCTTCTCATGTTTGTAAGTCTCTGTTAAGGCTCAGTTGATTTAATCTGATAAAATCAGGATGTGTGTTTTGGTTGTTTTTCCCTACTTGAGACTTCATTTCCTTTACGGTAGTGTCTTAAATTCAGGCTTAAGATACAAATGATTCATATTTACAATTAAGATTATGATGTAATCAGCAAAATATAGTTGATTTCAACAATGTATAGATTTCTAATACAGGTTAGTAGAAAATCATTATTAATTGTTTCTGTTTTTAAAATAGTACCCATCACATCTGACTGTGTATGCGTGTGAAATTTAAAACAACACATTCATGAATTTTGTCTTATTAAAATTAAATACATCTGGTCATAAATTTTATTACACATACCCAAAATATCTTCTAACTTCACCCCCACAAGAAAAAAACTTGAGGGAACAGATGGGCTTTATGCTGCGTCCCAAAGGTTGAGAGACTCCAGCTCTTGCTGTTCTGAACAGCAGAAGTGAATTCTAAGTCTGTGGGACTTCACCAACTTCCAAGAGGTTGGCATGGACACATCGGCCAACTGCCCCAGTGGTGCATGGGGAGCATGGCAATGTTTACCAACTCCAAGGTCAAGTCATAGTGGGTTTTCTCAATTAAATCTAGTTCGTGTTTGCTTTTTATCAATTGTCTTTATATCCTGGGGTGACCTAAGTGAATGAATCCATGTATTGGACAGGAGCGCTTATTTGTGGCTGGTAGCCACAAGACAATAAAAAGTTACAAAGGCAGTGTGCACATGTCACATGAAGGGATGTGATCTCTAGGCAGTCAGGGTATTAAATAATATGACTTAGCTACATGAAGAAAATCTGTTAGCCATCTGAGCTGTATTTTTCCCCCCACAATTTGATACTCGCATTTTAAACCTGAATGTTATGTGAGCTTTATTTGCACCATTGAGATGTTGGGAAATGATGTATGGTCTGAAAAAACAACATTGTTCATGTGCACTCCGATATGGTGTTGTCCTGAATATAGAAGGTATTATTATGCAAATATATTTTAGAAAGGGGAGTGAAGACACAGGGATTCCAACTCACTGAGCTAGGAGGATGTTTTAATTCTTTTAAACAGCAGGGAGAAAATCATTTCCTTTGCTTTAGCCCTTCAAAGCACACAAAAGACAAAATGTTCTTAAAAATTATGAAACAGTCTCTGGTAGCACCATATTGTTAAAAACAATTATCAAATTAGTAAAATCACTAAAATTGGAGGGGAAGAATTACTACTTTTAAAACATATTTTTTCTAGCAAATAGAGGCAATATTTCCTTGTGGCACTTAGCTGATCTCCTGAATAGATTATTTATTTTCTAGAAACATCTGCTTTGGGTAATAACATTCAATGGAGTCAATATGAGCTAAATCCTTCCTGCCATTCACTTCAGTGGGGCTATTTATTTGAGTGACACATGGAGAAACTTGGCTTCTTTGTCACATATTCAGGAGAGGTTCTCAATCAGGGTTTAATTGGCCATACAATCTCACCTTTGCTGTGCTAAGTGGGGGATGATACCACCCACCTGCCAGACCCAATCAGTCCTCCCCCAGCCCACCTCCTCTTCCAAAGCAGTCCACAGAGCATCTTGTGTTGGGGCTGTTGAAAGTGGGAGCACTGCCATTAGGCAACCGAGTCCCCTTTCCTTATGGAAGTGGGTAACCAAGTACAGAGGGTCACAGACATAGAATTGCACCTCTGTCTTCACTCTGGCAAAGCTACTGTTGATTGCAGTAAGTGGTTTATCTAGGTAAGAGCTCAGTGGAAATTGAGCAGGGCCTAATAGCATGACCCCAAACACATAATGTGTAGAGTGTACAAAGGATCAAACTATCCTAATTTGAAAGCCAGCTTGTTGGCGAATGGCCTTGTGATATTGTGCAGTCTGTCATCTTGGGGCCAGCTCAAATCAGCCCTAAAGTGGGGTAGATCATTGTCCTCCATGAATTGTGCACATCCTAGCAGGATGCCCCACTGACTTTTGTGGAAGCTGAGGACACTCAGCTCCTTGCAAAATCAACCCCCCTCATACTGTGAAGGTAAACTGGCCTGACTGAACAAGCAGGTAAAATCTGCACCCTGTTCAGGTCAGCTTGCCAGGAATCTACTTTTCTGTCTTGTTACCATGACAATAGCATGGAAAAAGACTTGTGTTGGAAGGAAAGAAGGGCATATCTTGGTGGAAATAAATGTGCACTACACACTGTCTGCACAAACAAATGAGCAGCATATTTTTGATGTCACAGTTATGATTGTTCCAAAGCAGGGCTGAGGCCTGTGCTCAGCATACAGCCATCCCTTTGACAGCCAGGCAGCAAGGAACAGCACATACAGACAATCAGTGAGTACACAGATACATTTCTTCCCTCAAAAACCTTTACACTATCTGTGCCTTCCTTTTGACTACACTAAGAACGTTGTGGGCTTCAGCCTCAAGCAAGGAATCCTATTCTGCATGAGTTTTCCAGTGTCCCTGGCACACATGCAACCACTTGCTGATGGAATAGGAAATTGGTAAGCTAAGTCCAAAAGCTAAGTCTGGGCATAGGTGAAAATACACAAGAGGGAGAATGAGCAAGCATCTGCCCTAATTCACCAGACTCCTTAGAGCCTGCACCCTTTCCACTGTCAGTCTTCATGAGGTTAGGTGTGGCATAGGACCAGATTTTATAGTGCTTGGTGTATTTACAGCAAACCTTAATTCTATTCAAGAATGAAGCATTGTCACCCTTATTTGTGGTCATAAATATAAAGATTTGAATAATTGTGAAGAAGAAGATAATGATATCCAGCTAGATAATGATATTTAAGCACCAATTTTGAGCATTTTTAGAAAAATGACTGCAGATATAATTAATTATTAGAATGGTACCAAGGATGTTGTTTTGGATCTAGTGCTAACCTGAGGTCAGGAGAGCTAGGTTCAGTTCCCAGGTCTGCCACAAGTTTTCAAGTCATGTAATCTTTCAGTGTCCCCACTTCTCACCGATAAAGTAAGGATCGTATTTCCTTCCTTAGAGGATTGGAGGACAAATTCATGAATATTTGCTTAGTGCTGTGTTACTACAGAAATGAAGGCTGTACGAGAAATTGGAAAGAGTGATTGCATAAAATTGTTTATTTTCAAAGTGAATCTCTGACTAGATGGACACAAATTTGTGAAAACAGCTATGAGGTAAACGAAAGAAAAAAACAAACAAACAGCCAGTCTGTGGACCTGATCTGGCCATCCATCTGCAAGCAAATCTATCACTGACATTAGTGGGAGATTTTCATGGATTAGGACTGCAGGAACAAGTCCAAAATCGTAATCCCACAGGCTGTAAATCACTGACAAGAAATAAATGTAATAGGCAAAGAGAATTGATAAAAGGATTACTCTGTTGCAACATATTTATGCTTAATTGTATCTTCAGTCTTTGGGTGAAAGATATTTTCTGTTTCATTTCGCTGACCTGACACTAGCAGCCAGTGAGGAATAATAATAAAAAAATACCATGAGGGCACATACATGAGTCTATAGTTAACATTTTGAATGAGAGGATACTGGTCCCATTTTATTATACTTACCTTGTATTTTTAAAGTTTATATTCACGGTACTTAAGTATTTTTTTAAGTGAAGAACTAATAGGGTTTAGCAAAACATGGGCTATGTAGGTGATATGAACACTTTTCAACAGTTAACCCTGCCCTGACCCCTCAGTTCCAGCTTGTACCAATGAAGCATTACTGCTGGTGTCTCTGAGGACCTCTCCTTCCCCATTTTCAATGCTCATAAAAAAATTCAAATGATGAAGTGTAAAGTAAACATTTTCCATAATAGAATAATGAATTAATGATGAATACTGACATCAGAGAAAGTACTTTTCTTAGATACTTGAACAAATGTGATGTGTAAAGCCACATGACTAATAACATAATATCCAGTGAATGATTCTACAAAGTGATTTTTCCACTCGCTGGTGGTATATGAGATTATTGAGACCTTGTTTCCTGTAAAAAGTAGGAGTGGTGTGGGAATTCTTGATTCTCCAAAGGAGAGAAGAGTCTGTTCTACACCTTGATGCCTTAAAACAGATCATACAGGAAGTATTGCAGAAGTCAATAGGATTGCAGCCAGGAGGACTGGCTTTCAGGAATGACTGGGTCCCAGTTCAACTGGTTGTTCCCAAAGGAACTTTGCTTTTTATAGTTTACCTTTTTTAATCACAGACTTAGAGAAGATGGAGCATGTGCATAAAGGATCTCACCCCACACCTCCCCACCAGGCTCATGGAACCTTCCATGGGTCAATGATACCTGATATTTACCACCCAAATGCAGAGTCATTAAAGTTACTGTCTTTTTGTTGGTTGCACTTCTAGTTTCTCTGCACAGCTACAGTTTAGAAGCACAGGCAGCTGCCCTATTTTTCAAAGGCTTCATTTTTTTAAAAAGGCTGGGCAGCCTAGAAAAAATGAGAAGTTCAAAAGAATGTTTAAATATTTGCATATTTTGAAGTTCTGCCTCAGATGCTGCTTTTTGCTGTAAAACCTCCACCTGACTAAACTACATTGTCATCTGGCTTCACAAACAGAAGAGCCAGCAATTCAGAAACTGTACCTTTGGTTTACTGGGGATTCAGAGGATTTGGGGGCACTTCTCCAGGACAGCCTCAGTGCTTGTTTCTCTTTTGGGGCAAAATTGATCTCACGCTAAAGCCCATAAGAGGGACTTCTATAAGATGGCCAGCTCAGGAATTACCCTGAATGCCTTCAGCTGTACTAAAATCAGTCTTGGCAATGCCATTGGCTCAATACTTATGATGGTGGAAGGGAGTGGGATAGAAACCTGTGGATTGCTGTGTAGCTGTCAGAAGGATTAAGAGAAATCAGGGTCTCCAGAACCACATTCAGCTGCTTTTGACTTGTGGTTGAGCAGGTCTTCCTGTGTATTTGTGTTGACAAAGGGTACTGCACATAAACAGCTGACCATTAACAACTATCCTATTGAAACTCTGAGGGCAGAATCCTATTTGGCCTAGTGGATAAAGTGCAGCTTGTGATAAACTCTGTTACCTAACTGTTGCATAGGAATGATTCTGTTGCCCCCTTTGGGTGTGAAATTGCACCCCCCCACACTTTTATAGGACTAGGAAGACATCTGCGCATTTCTGGAAAGTGATCCTTTTCCTATAATGAGAGCACATATGCACCCAGAAGGGGTAACAGAATCAGCCCTACACTTTGTATGGTTAATTCAGTTATTTTTGAGCTGTACTTTGGTCATTTGCTAGGGAAAAAAACAACTGTACCTGACATTTCTCTCCTCTGCAAACCAATTCAAATGGTTTTTCACAAGATGAACTTACTGAGTTTCACTTGCTTTTCTGGGCTATTTCCAGGTAGGAAGATATAGGATCCATGGAAAACTTACTGTAGGAGTTGTACAGTTGCAAATAACCACTTCCTATATTGTTCAGAATCCATCTGTGCCTGTGCCAAAGAAAACATATTTGTTCTTTTACTTTATTGTGTATATACTATAACAAAGGCCTCCCAGGGATGGCCATGACATCCTCTGTTGGCTACTTGGCCTTTGGTTTACACTGATCCTCCCCTTCTGTCCACTTGCCACACCTTGATGTACTTACACCTTTAACGAAAGGGAGGCTGCCCCAGGGATTCCCAAACAAGTTCTTATCCGCTCCTGTCCTACTCCCAGGTCTAAGTTTGTTTTGGTTCTGGCCTTGAGCTCTGGCTCCCACCTCTACACCATTCCCAGGTACATAGTCCTTCCAGGGCACTGGACCCTCCTGATCCCCTGCAGGCATCTGACCTGCTCTGGTCCTGTTATTCTCCTGTGCATCTAGTCTCTCCTGGGCACCAGACCCCTCTGGTCCCTCCCAGGCACTGAACCTTCTTTGATCTCAGCTCTGTTCTACTCTCAAGTACTTGGACCCATACTGGTCCCTTCTCCCCCTTTCACCCAGGCTCTGGCCCTGCTCCCGGGCCTGTTGGGACCTCTTCCCTTGCTTAGTCCCTCCCAAACCTCCGGATGTTACCACAAGCTGTAATCTCCTAGATATTCTTAAGGAGCTGTAGCCATCCTACCCAGGAGATGTTTTCCCAGCAGCTTCCATGGCCAGACTGCCTGCCCAGCTCAGGACTGGGCTTATGTATTGCAAGCAAAGCTCCCTCCTGGGTCATGTGGCTCCTGATTGTCCCCCCACCATACCCACTGCCTGCTTCATCTGCAGCCAGCCTGCTCTTAACATAACAGGAGCACCAAGCCTCCTGGTACATATACATACATGGAAAGTTTATAACACTTCATAAGCAGGTAGTTAATTATAAAACCTGCGTTTAGGCAGGAAAAATATTTGTGTATTAAACTTTTAAAATTGTGGTATAGCTGACAAAAATCAGCTACTGGGCCAGTGCTGTGGGGCTGTGAATCCAAGCACATGCTTTAATGTTTCATACCATGGAGACTACATGGAACATCTCTTTCAAGTCCATAAGCATTTTACATCTTCATTTGTTTCACCATATTATCTAGAAAAGCCTGGCTATCTAAGGTCATTTGTGCAAAGGTATATAGTATATGGTATATAATGCTGGAGGCGCAGATCTGCTATCTGGACTCATGTAGCTTGTTCTGTGCTTGTAGTCTAGCCCAGAGTAAGGGGTTATATATTTTCATACCACCCAGGGATAAGCATGGGATGGAGATGGTGACCTGAGTGTCCCAGCTGATCTCCCTGCTACTCTGAGATGGGAGTATGATGCCATTGGTCCTACTTACGTTAGGGCTAGAGTTAAGGTTTTCAGCATTTGGCTTTGGAAACTCAGTGCTGGATTCCTTCCATGTCCAAAACTCTGATTCACTTCAATACAAGGAATGCGGGATTGAGCTGCTGGTATCAAAGCCTATTACATGCTACAACACCTTAACATTAAGATCAGAATGAAAGCGTCTCCCAAGCCATGTTGAAATCCGGCTGTGCACGATAAAATTTCATGTCTTCTTTTTAAAAAGTTTACAGCAGATGTTTGACAGAGGAGCTGAACAAACTGCCGCATTGACTTTGGTTACCTATGATGACAGGTTTTGGTTGCACAGTTGCGGTGAATTCTGTAACATGAGCTGAGGCTTCTTTATTTGTTACTCTTGCTGTGTTTTGCAACAGGGTGGCTGCTGGGCAACTTGATAAGCCCCTTGGTGGGAAATCATCATATTATACAGAGTATCTGGTGTACTGAAAGCATTTTTATTATGTGCATGAAAGGGGATTCTGGTTCTGGCCCCTGCTACTATCTCGCTGGTGGTTAGAGTACTTTGATGGATACAGAAGTGTCGGGTTCAAACCCCATCTGGGTGAAGAGAGCCCAGAAGGTATCCTGCTACCTGAGCAAGTGCCCTTACCTCTTGGCTAAAAATTCCTACACCCATGGGTCCTACTCCTCCTGTACTTTTCCTCTCATTAAACTTTTGGAGTTTTATACAGGTTTAAGCATGTGCCCAGAGGATACTGTTCTGCCACAGTGCTATGGCCATGATGAAGCCTTCTGAGCATTTTCAGAAGGCAAGGGCAGGAAAAGTGCTGCTGCTCAAGGCCAAGTAGAATCTAAACTGTGAATAAGTGCCAAAGATAGCACCTACACTGCTATGCAAGTACCACTTAGGTACATAAAGGTAAAATAGAATCTGACCTTAGAGTCTTGGATGTTTCTAAGACGCTTTTAGACATCTAAGAGGTTGGGGTAGGACCCAGGCTGGTAAATTTACATATAGTAAATTAAGTGTCTCCCAGAGGGACAGTTAATCACTTAAACTTCTGGTTAGAGAAATAAAAGGTGATAAAAAAATGGAATGCTTGTTATTCTATGTGTTTATTTAATTAGCTTGTCAATTAGATGTTTATGAACCTCATAAATGCCTGAAAGGAATGCATTCATATTTTAATATCACAGGCAAGCAGCTGATGTAATTTCTAGAAGCTAAAGTTGCTTTAAATGACTTTATAAAAATCTTCCTTGTTTTTTGTGCTTTTAACTTTCATAGAACATTTTGATTGCATGTAATACAAAGTCAGCATCTTTCATTAGGACATAATGCATGAAAACTTTAGTTGTGCCAATAGTCCTCAATCCTTACACACAAGGGTTATAATTACTCACACAATTTGAGGTTTGAAGGACAGCCCTCTAGTATAGACAAATCATAGGTGTATGCATCAAGAGACATGGCCTGTGCTGTTTACAATGTGCTATTGCCAAAAAGTTATTTCAGTTGTTACAATGTTTTGTTTTAGTAGCTCCAAGAAAGCAACGGGGCTGGTATTCAGGATGCCTTTATCTTCTCATTATGAGCATGTGGATACTGCCATTTTTCAAAGATCATAGAATCATAGAATCAATGAGTCGGAAGGGACCTAGACAGATCATCGAGTCCGACCCCCTGCCACGGGCAGGAAGAAGCACTGGGGGTGGCAGGGGTCATAAGACCCCAGCCAGGTGCCTATCCAGTCTCCTCATGATATGAGTTTGAATGTTCAAAAACAGATATTCAGGCAGATTTTCACAAGGATGGTAATATTCCTGACACAAAGACCACTCCTCTTCCAAATTCTAAGCCCCTGTTCCAAAGTGTGAGTGTGGTAGAAATTTTCAAAGGAAAGGCCTCAAAAAGTAGGCAAAACTGTGTGTGTGTTTTTTCTTCTCATTTCATTCTCAGAAATATATGAACTCTTTTAGCTGGGATTTTGCAAAGAATATTCAACCTGCAGCACACCCACATGGAAAGTATCACTGGCTGAAGATTGCAAAGTTACATGTAGCTGGGCAACCTTAATAGTAGGCAATTTGTCAGCACCCTTGTCGCTGTTATATAAATCTTCCTTTGAGACAATGTCATCAAATTAGCAGAAAGGATTTCAGTAGGTGCCTGATATGAATGTACTCTGTAGGGTACAATGTAAGCTGCGCAAGTCCAGTATGGCTGACAGAAGGCATTTTAAGAATATGTTTATCTATCTATTCTTGTTGGCACATTTTCAAAATCTAAGGATATCCATGTGTTTTCCTACCTAATTTCATAGCAGTTTGTCTTGTAGGGTAATATATGCACCAGAATCTAAACAATGCTAACTACAACTGCCAGCATCATTTTAGAGGGTTCTTCAATAATCAGTACTAAATAATACATTGTTCTTTTCATCATTTCACAGCAGAAAATAGTTGCTGAAAGATAAAGCTGGCACATTTTCCAACTATAAAATAACCATTTCTAGTCACCTTTTGTTATTATTGATTATTATTTGTGTTACCGTGGTGATCAGGTGCTCTAATCATGAACTAGGACCCCATTTGTACTAGGTGCTGCACAAAAACAGGAAAAAAAAGTCTTTGCCCCATATTGCTTACCATCTAAATATAAGACAATCGACAGGGGAATCTAATTCCTCGGGGCATTTCTGGAAGTTAAAAAGTGGAGCAGACTTATTGAGGTATGTTTCCTTAAAAAAATACTCAATTGGTAAAATTTGTAGAGCAGAGTGATGTCAAATTAGATCAGTTCCTGTGGGAGAAGAGTAAAAGCTGTTGGACTCATTTTGTGCTAGACTCTGGATTTTCCTAGCTTCCTTAGTTTCTCTAAATCAAGCACTTTTCCTAGATGGGCTCCAATTGCAGGGAAAAGAATTAGGAAAAAATGATTTATAAAAACAGCATCCTGAATGTTACCTCTGCCTAATCAACCAATTAGAATGTATTTATTTAAATGTATTTATTAGATTTACATGATACCTTTCTGAAAAAAAGGCTGGCTTACAATAAAAGAAAAAAAACAAATCAAAATATCCAAATAAGATAGTGTAAGAAAACATTCCCTCCACCCCAAATACACTAGCATTCAAAAACAATCCATCCTATCCTCCATACTCCTGCCTTGATGCCTTTTATTTATGAGCATTTGGGAAAATGCACATAAAGCAATGCTTTCAGTTTACCAGATACTCTGTATAATATGTTGAGTTCCCACCAAGAGGCTTATCAAGTCGCCCAGTCATCACCAAATGCTTAAATACTACCTTTTCTCAAAATGAAAACTAACATATGCTGGAAAATACACCCATGCAGATTTTTGCTAAATAATACAATTTTACAATGTAAACATTGCAATTCTCAGTTTTGCCATGTCAGCTGTAACAAAAGCTCCATCATTTGAAATGCATAACATACACCAGACTAAGCACTGGAAACAATGATATATAACAGAAAAACATGCATTGATAAGGAAGTGTGAATGATCATCTAAAAAGAGCTTTTCCTGGTTTTATTTAATTAATTTAATGTAAAATTTAATAGCAAAGCTGTGTCAGAAACCTCCCTGAATTTTATTGTGAACCCTTTCAAGAAAGGGTTGGCCTGACCTGACTCTTCAAATAACTCTCCATCCTAGCCTCATTTTTTTCAATATATAATCCTGGTGATTGGATTTGTTTCTGCTCTGGTCACATTGCTTTAATATTTCTGATACTATAATGAAACTGACTGAGATGCAACTTGAATGGTGCACTCCTGAATTTGTCAACTATATGCATCATTTGTACATAGAACATTAGAAATTAAGTGCCAAAAATTAGTCTCAAGTAATTTAAAGACTTTTCAGACAAAACATCACAGCTCCGAGAAGAATAGATTATCCAACAGTTTTTTAAAGGCTGAAGTACATTAATAAAATAAACTTACATGGACATGCAACCACATTTAAAAGGAGTTTTCAGTTAATTTTCATATAATTCCTAGTACAATGGAGCCTGGGGTTCCTAGGTGCTAGCTCAGTGCAAATAATGTATAATAAGCATAAAATAGGAAGTCAGATTCAATCCAGTTCCTGTTCAAATAGACAATCTCCTGATGATTTCAGTGGAAGCAGGTTCAAGCCCACTACTTATTCCCTGATTTGTTTAATTTTGTCTATGTTACACATTCCTGAATATATTTGTAATATGGATCATATTTTAATACAAGATCAACTCCCTGTTTGTTCTCCTAGGCATCCCTGCATCTACAGCAAAGATTTAAGATAAAATTATTACTAAGAGAATATTATGGTCTTTTTCCCCCCAGTGGTCAACAATCATAATTTGAGAACTGCTGGTCTGTGGCTATTAAAATGAGTTTAGTCATTTTTGAGAAGTTCACCTGGGGGGAGAGGGATTGTTTGTGAATCTTCTACTTTTATGCACTTTTTCACCCCTCTGAAGGCAAGGACTTGTTTGTAGTTATCAGTTGCATTTAAATGAAGATGTCAATTCTCAATTTAAATTACTAGTTATTGAGAAAGGCAGCAAGAAGTACAGATTACCAATAAACATTAGATGTTATGATACACAACACTTCAATTTTTTTCTCCCCCACTAAAAATTATTTCTTTGCTATCAATTTTCATGTTCTGTCAGTCAAGTGAAAGTGAATATCATAGGATTGACAAATGGGGAGCGGGCACTCTGAAGTGCTTTCGGTTAGAGTACAAGGCAGTCGAGGGGAAAGAGACTTAACGGTGGGAGTCTACTACAGACCTCCCAGCCAGGGAGAAGAGCTTGACCAGGAATTCTTGAGTCAGCTCACAGAGGTAGTGAAGGCTAAGGATGTGCTTGTCATGGGGGACCTGAACTTCCTGGACATCTGCTGGGAAGAAAAGTCAGCCAGGTCTGAACGCTCACGTAGGTTCTTGGCCAGAGTGCAGGACCTCCATCTAACCCAGGAGATGCACAGCCCCACCCGGGAGATGCCTTGTTGGACCTAGTGCTGGCCACGGGTGATGACCTGGTGAGAGGGCTGCGGGTGCTCAACCACCTGGGTGACAGTGATCATCGCCTGCTGGAATTCACCATCCAGCGCAAGGTAGCAAAGGCATGCAGTAAGGCAGCGGCCCTAGATTTTAGGAGGGCAGACTTCAACGAGCTAAGGAGGATAGTTGGAGAAGCGCTGAGGTCCTGGAGGGGAGGGGAGCCAGGTGTCCAAGGAGAGTGGTTGCTCCTTAAGGAGACGATCCTCCAAGCCCAAAGGAAGGTAATCCCAGTGAGGATCAAAGGGAGCAGGAGAGCACACAAGCCTCCGTGGCTCACCAAAAGCATCCGGGAATGTCTCCTTGCTAAAAAGGAGGCTTATACCCAATGGAAAGAAGGGGTCATCACCGGGGAGGACTATTCTGTAGTTGCTCGGGGATGTAGTGGGGTAGTTAGGAAGGCCAAGGCAGAGATGGAACTGGGACTAGCTTCCCAGATTAAGGACAATAAGAAGTCCTTTTTTAAATACATAGGGGGTAAAAAGAAGGTCCTGGGCCCTTGCAGGACGTGATGGGAAACTTGGTCGTCACACCAGACGGCAAAGCTAACATGTTTAATGATTTCTTTGCCTCCGTCTTCCTAAGTAGGGACCAAAACAGCCACCTCCCTGCTGGGCCCCCCTCGGGCCCCGGGGGAAGCACACCTGGGCCACGGGTTAGCGAGGATTTAGTTAGGGAGCTTCTGGAGGGGTTGGATGTATTCAAGTCAGCTGGCCTGGATGATCTCCACCCTAGAGTTCTAAAGGAACTGGCCGAGGTCATTGCAAGTCCCCCGGCACAACTTTACAAGCACTCGTGGTGCTCTGGTGAGGTACCAGAGGACTGGAAGAGGGCCAATGTGGTCCCCATCTTCAAAAAAGGCAGGAAGGAGGACCCGGGAAACTATAGGCCGGTTAGTCTTACCTCGATCCTAGGCAAGCTGTTCGAGAAAATTATGCTGGCACACATCCAGGAGGGGCCAGCAGGGCACTGCATGCTTAGGGGCAACCAACAGGGGTTCATCAGTGGCAGGTCCCGTCAGACCAACCTGGTGGCCTTTTACGATCAGATCACCAGATCATTAGATGCAGGGGTAGCAGTGGATATAGTCTTCCTGGACTTCCAGGAGGCTTTTGACACTATCTCTCACCCCATTCTCATTAAGAAACTGGGGAGCTGTGGTGTAGACACCCACACAGTCAAATGGGTCGCCAACTGGCTGGTGGGCCGCACCCAGAGGGTGGTAGTGGAGGGGTCCTTCTCAACCTGGAAGGACGTGGGCAGTGGGGTCCCCCAGGGCTCGGTCATTGGGCCCGCACTGTTCAGCATCTTCATCAGTGATTTGGATGAGGGGGTAAAAAGCACCCTGTTCAAATTTGCTGATGACACTAAGATGTGGGGGGACGTGGGCACACTGGAAGGATGCAACAGGCTACAATCAGACCTAGACAGGTTACAAGGGTGGGCGGATGAGACTAGGATGGGTTTCAACGCAGACAAGTGCAAGGTGATGCACCTCGGGAGGAACAACCAGCACCATACCTACAGGTTAGGGAACTCCCCTCTTGTCAGCACGGAGGTGGAAAAGGATCTGGGGGTCATCATTGACTCCAAGATGAACATGGGCCGGCAGTGTGGGGAGGCAGTCAGGAAGGCCAACCACACCTTGTCATGCATCCACAGATGCATCTCGAGCAGGTCCAACGAGGTGATCCTCCCCCTCTATGCGGCACTGGTCAGGCCACAGCTGGAGTACTGTGCCCAGTTCTGGGCGCCACACTTCAAGAGGGATGTGGACAGCATGGAGAGGGTCCAGAGGAGGGCCACTCCTATGATCAGGGGACAACAGGGCAG
The DNA here is from genome assembly GCF_052110815.1 of Crocodylus siamensis. Lineage (NCBI taxonomy): Eukaryota > Metazoa > Chordata > Crocodylia > Crocodylidae > Crocodylus > Crocodylus siamensis. The sequence continues at coordinate 126,730,762 of NC_143397.1, read as the reverse complement.
GCCCTATGAGGAGAGGCTATGGGACCTGAACCTTTTCAGCCTCCAAAAGAGAAGGCTGAGGGGGGATCTAGTGGCCTGTTATAAACTAGTCAGGGGGGATCAGCAGGCATTGGGGGAGTCACTGTTCCCCCAAGCACCACCAGGAGTGACCAGGAATAACAGTCACAAGCTGGCAGAGGGTAGGTTTAGGTTAGATATCAGGAGGCGCTACTTCACAGTCAGGGCGGCTAGGGTCTGGAACCAGCTTCCAAGAGAAGTAGTGCAGGCTCTGGGGGTACTGAAACCCTGGGGGTTTTTAAGAGGAGGTTAGATGCACATCTTGCTGGGGTCGTCTGACCCCAGTATTCTTTCCTGCCATGGCAGAGGGTCGGACTAGATGATCTGCTCAGGTCCTTTCCGACCCTAGAAACTACGAAACTATGAAATAGAGAAAATGGAAAAATGAAACAAAAGAAACTATATCTGAGATTTCAGGAAATAATGTAACAAAATAGAGCACATATCTTGGCTATTTATAATTGTAACAATGTTGCAAAATAACTGCTGATCAGGTCTTTCTAATTCTAACAAAATGTTTCAAAGGCAGTATGTCAAACAAGATAAAATTTTAGTTTAATAATCTAAATAGGTCTCTACTTTGTGTTAAGTGCATATCCAGTGCAAATTATTATTTTAAGAGTATTCTTAGCAGATAGTAGAATAAATCTGCAGCTACATTTTTGTCTGATGTTTGTGCTACCTGTAGATTTAACAAATTTTTTAACTTGGACACAAACGAAATGTACAAGATTATCCCTCTTCAGAAAGAAATCCTCACCTCTTGCACATAATTCCTGGACCACCATGGCCACAATATCACTCTAATACTATCAGGATTCTTCCATAATTAATGTGTAATATAAACTCCTATTCAACATATCTTACCAAACATAGACTTGAAATTGGTTCTGTAAAGCATTTGATACCCCTATTTAATTATAACCTAATTTTAAATGTGTATTTTTATTTATGATAAAATCATGATTTGCATTTGTCACAAAAGCAGAAATAGGCAGGTTGGTCTTTGTAACCCGACTGAAAGTGATACACTATGGTGTTTCTTAACTTTACGAAAGGTTAAGCCTGGATGTCACTGTATTTTTTTCACAGTTCAATTTAAGAGCCAAAAAACGTCAGGAAACAACAGGAGAAATGCTCCTTTTGTGATGCTGGGTGTTATCATAACTTATCAATAGGACAGTTTACTGACGTAAGAGTTTCCTTTAAAGACTGTGTATTTCGTCATGACTTAGCCATGGAGGACTGACTGATTCAGGCCCTTGCTAAAAGACAATGTATAAGTTTTCTGATGATACACAGGATTCTATGCCACCCATTTTTGCTGCTTTTAAAAATCTTTGGTTTGGATAATATAGTGGCCCTTGTCACTGAGGAAAGCACAGCACAACTGAGGTGGGAATGGTGCCCAAACATGGGTTTAAGCTATGTTTCCCTTACCCCAGTTCTGAACAGGTGCCTCAGTATGACTTGTAGCATCCTGAGAAGTTGTTTTAGAGAGTAACTATGCCCACTGGCCAGTATCACAACTGAAAATCCTCATGGCAGTAGAAAGCCCCACCCAGGCTTTTCTTTCCCTTAGCTGCTTCTAGGGTTGGGTTTCAAAATATCCTCATGTTTGAATCTATTGGTAAACAGTCAAATGATCTGACATAATCACAGTTTATTGGGCAGTGGCAAGTAGGACATACTGAACTCATCCTATCAGTCAGCCACAATTAAAATCTTCCTGGATAATGTCATTTTCTGCATGTGCAGATTAACCCATTGAACCCTACAAAATTTTTGTTCCAGACTATTATTTGTGATGTTTTTACCCGTTGACATTTATTCTTATTCCTCCCACTCAGCCACTTTTCTGCTTGTCTTCCCTAAAACCCTACGTCACAAACAAACTATTCATGAAACTTTGAATTCTAGAAGAAATACCAATAATGTATCGTCTTCTTTTAAGACTTCTTGAAATAAGACTACATGACCAGATATCTAAAACCCTGTTTGATAATAGTCCACATTCTTCCTTGGCCATATCAGTGTTTGCATATCTGCCTTTTTTAAACTCCAAGATGGTATTGCTTACTCCTGAACACTGATTTTTCTGATGCACAATATTCCAGCTCCATACTTTGCAAATGTTAATTCTTTCTCTCTCTCTCTCTCTCTCTTTCTCTCTCTAGCAAGAATCAGTCCCTTGCTATTACCATCATAACACTGTGATGACAAAAAATTATGAATAGTCCATTTATATGCAGAGTTCCACTGAGTTTCAAATAGTAAATGTTTGGTTTGTAAACATGTAACACATAGTTCTGCTGTCCTACACACAGGTACCAATCCAGAGCAACTTCATTTAAGAAACCAGAATTTGTGTAGTGTTAGGACTGTAGATGTGTTGCCAGGAATAGTTAGGCCCACAAATTTGATGTTACAGGCAAATGTGATGCCTGTGGCTTATTAGAGTTTTCAGTTTTTTTTAACCTTTGATTTTCTTCCACCAACCCAAACAAGTTTGTGTTTATCCTGCTCTTACACACAAGAGATAATGATAGGCAGGAGGAAAAAAGGTGCATGCCTGCTGCTCTCCTCTGCTTCTGACAGACTAATTTCCCAGCTTTTACTCCTGCCATGTGAACTGTTGACATCTTTTGTCTCTTCTAGTCCTTTTGAGGTTTCTTTTGACAGCCTTGCCTTGGCTATTTTCTATGGTGTTATTAATTTTTTGTTTCTTGGCATGGCTGGAATTTTTTGTTGGGGTGAGGTTGACTGACTAGAATGTATAATTAACTATTCTGTATAATAGATACCAATAAGTGTAAAATAACAGAAATGTCCTAGAAAAAGGAGTGTGCATTTGTTAGACAGTTGGAATCAAAATGTCTTCCAGAAGGTTTAGTTTGACATTTCCAGAAGTTGCTTTTGATGTTTCCATTTTCATTTTCTAATTTGAGACATCTTCAGCTTGTTCATGGATACTGAGCATTCATGCCATAAGAAACTTCTACATTCCAAAAGACTGATTACCAATGATACTATAATAAGCAAAGGCTGAAATTTCTACAATGGCCTGTGGTTTTGTGAACTGATCAATGGCAACAGCTGATTTAATTATTTCTGTATCAGATAGATTTTACTTGATCACTAATGTAAGTTACATAGTGATCACAGTAATGAAGCAGAAGAGCAAATTTATGACATTTTATTGGTGATGAAAGAGAAGTGATTTATGTGACTAGCAGAGCAGAAGATGCAAAAAGTGATTTTTGAATGTACTGAGCTGAAGTTAACAGAAACTGGTTCTTCCATGTTTTTGAGTATCAAGCCAGGAGTCAAAAGAAGTGTGTGAAAAAAATTGTACCTCATCAAAAGGATGAGAATGCGGAAGCAGTTTGGAGTAGATGCAATAATATATGACCATTGGAATAGGCTCCACATCATAGACTTTATAGTCATGATTTAAGTCTGTTTTAGATCAGATTCATGATCATAATGTTTCTGGTTTCAAAATTATTAAGAAGGAAGAAGAAAGAGCTTTGTTCTTACGTCTTTTAAAATTTTGAAGTACAGGCAGTTCTCGGACTTACAACACAATTGGTTCCTGAAAACTGCAGCTTAAGTCGAAATGTAACTCGGAACGAATTTTCTCATAAGAAACTATGTTATAAATGGGAATCAGTTTCTGAACCAAGGCCCATACCCTATTCTCACCAAAAATACCCCAGAATTTTGTACTCGATCAATTATAGATAAGTAATATAGCTACATGAATATATTTATATTGTAAATAGCAATCATATTGATTTGGAAGAAGTTCTTTGAGGTGACTTTGCTGGACTTTTTGAAAGGCTCTTGGTTGGCCTTTTTGAAAGGTTCTTGGCTGGAGTCTTCTCAGGAGTCTTGGCTGCAGGTTTTTCTGGAGGCTTGTCTACTTTCTTAAAGACAGTGTCCATGGAAGTTTAGATAGATGTTCTCCAGGGAGATGAGCAACACAGCGAACTTGTTCGCCAGTGTGGTGTCACATTGGGTCAAGCATTGTAAAGTAGAAACTGATGTCATGAAGTTGAAACAGGGTGTCAATTTATAAACATTGTAAGTGTGAAAAGTTGTAAGTCGAGGACTGCCTATATTAGCTTTTCCTGCTACAAGTAGTATAATACTTTTTTAGGTATTTGCAAATGTTCAATTCTGTTTTTTCTGTTCTATAAAGACACTGAACCAGCTGGTTTAGGAATACAAATGTCTTCAAGTGACAGTTCTAATTTCCTTCACCAGAAATAGGGGCGATGTGTAGGGGCTGCATGGGGGTGCACGTGCACCCGCTGAGAGTGCCGGTGCACCCCTGTCAAGCCATACTCCCTGTGTAGTGGGCAGGCAGGGAGGCAGGTGGGAGCACCAGTGCCCCTGTTGTGAGCACCAGCCAGGGAGCAGGGCATCTAGCAAAAGCAGCTGTGGAGCTCCAGAAGTGGTCTGGTTGCTTTTATGATGAGTGAGCTTGGCACCCCCGTGGCCAGCGGGATTGGCTGCCAGGGAACACCTCCCCCCCCCGCCCCCCATCCCATCCCGTCCTGTCCAGCAGGATGAGCCGCTGGGGGACCTTACCACCCTGATCACTGACTCATGTCAGGAGGGGCACATGGCCCCCCTGACTCAAGAGGCACCAGACACCCGTGACCAGAAATATGCTTTCTACCATCTTCTGCTCTAACCCTGTCTGCTTAGATTCCTGCTTAATAAGGATCCCCAGAAAAGAGAGAGAGCAGATAGGAAAGACAGTCTGACCAAAGCAAGAGATGTAGTAAGCTGCATTTTAAATATAATCTCTAGAGATTATTTTTAACCTGAGCTAATAAGTTTAGGGCCTAATCAAAAGCCCATTGAAGAGTCCCATTGACTTCAAGGGGATATATGTTGGAACATCTGCTTTTGGGCATATAGGCACTAAGAATATTTCTCAAGTCTGTGTAGTTGGGTTCCAGTCTCTTCCAGGCTCCCATGATGCAGAATAGTGTTGGTATGTTCTAATTATTTTACAATACATGGCAACAACCTATAACATTTCAAAATACAGGCTTTGTGAGTAAAGTTGCAGGTTTACTTTGAAATTGAATATATATGGAAATTGGCTAATTAAAAAATATCAGAAGATAGCAAAAAGTTATTTGGGCTTGGTATTGGTTGAATACAACACGGGGTACATCTACACATGTGCTTAACTATGCAGTAGACTAATTTGCTGAAGTGTAAAGTGTTACAATCTACACATGCAATGCTATTAGATTGCAGCAAACTAAATATTCACCTCCATAAGACAGTACTGTAGGGGACAGTACGGCAGTGAAAGTAACTACACCTAAACGTGCTTGTAAATGCTAAGCTGTGTGTACATTGCGTAGGGTCAGCCCAGGCAGCAGGGGGTCAGACCCCTACCTGCTGCCTAGCCACAGGGCTTTGCATGCTGGGGTACTCTTGTGCCCCAGACAGCCACTCTGCTGTCCAATGTCAACTCTCAGAGCCCAGTACTGACCCCCAGGGACCCCTGCCAGCCCAGAACTGCTTCACCCCAGCCCAAACTGCTATAATCCGAGGTGCAGCATCTGCACGTGTGCCTTGGACCGTAGCAGTTTGTGCATCTACAAGTGCCATTAAGGTGCCATGACGAACTCGGAGGCAAACTATGCTGGAGTTTATCATGTCACCTTAATAGTACATGTAGATGCACCCAGGCGCACTTTAAAGCACACTCATATTGAAAAGTATGTTTTACACAGGCAGAATCATTTAGTGATACATGAAAAATAACATTTTCCTGTTTGGAAAAGTAAATGAAGGCATTAGTAATCTTTTGATAACATTATTAATGTTTACCCCTTGATTTGTGGGCAAATAAATGGAAGTTTGATCAACTGTATCTATATAGTCTTAGTTTAAAAGGAACAGGGATGAAAGATTAGAATCCTGTGCCACTGAGTTCCTTGAAATTTTTTCTCGTCTTGATGGTGATCTTATACCAATGCGAGCATCAGTGTTGGGGAGGAAACTGTAAGGACTCCAAACAGTGAACACCCATCTCCTTTGTAAATGTGGTTTCATATTTTATACAGCAGCAAAAGATTTCTCGAAAACCAGCCATCTTCCTCCCTGTTCACATACACTAAGCTGCTGCTTATGTGGGCCCAACTATTGAGTGGTTTGTCAGACTTGAATTTGCAATCCTAGAGGGGATAGAAGGATCTTAGGGTAAACTGCATGGGACCACTCCATTGTTTTTATTTGTTCGTCACTCACATTGGAACGAAGTGTTGTGTTCATGTTTTTTAATGAAGGCTTTCTCTTCTGTTTGGTACAGGGCCGTATCTGCAGAAAAGCTGGCAAATCAAAAAAGTCATTCAGCCGTAAGGAAGCTGAAGCAACATTTAAGAGTTTGGTGAAGACCCATGAAAAATATGGGTGGGTCACTCCTCCTGTCTCTGATGGCTGACATTTGCAAGCCTCACCTCAGCCGCTAAACAGAACCAAGTACTCTGACATCTCCTCAGTGCTATACACCGCCCGTCCTTTTCTACTTCAGCTTCTGTTAGATACCATGAATGTCAAGGAGACATTTAAGTTATTTATGAACAGATATGTTTACAGAGGGAGAGAAAACACATGCTGTGTTGGGTTATGTTCCAGGACTGCTGAATGGTCATCATTAAGTCACTTTAGAGCGGATGTTCAGATTGTGTCATTTGCCCCCATACAGGCCACATTGTCTTCAGCTTCTTTCCATGACAGCAGCAGCACCAAGTAGCAGGAGTGGAATTCTATCCATTGCTGCTCAGTTCATTTAAATGTAAATGAAAAAAGTTAATATTTAATAGGGAAGCAGTGCATTGCAGGTACATGTTTGCTGTGTTGTTTATCTTTGTTTCCTAGCAGGTCAACATAACTTGACGATTTGTCTTTATGTGGAGCTGTGGTCTGCTGTGACTAAATTTAGACCTCATTTGTGCTCTATATATGACCTTTGATTCATAAAAAGAACAGAATTATAACAACAAGAGGTTCTAGTGTTGAAAAACTGTTCAATGAAATCACCCAGTTGGTCAAAACATGCTATCTATGCTGATATTGTGGTGTGCTGTTGTTCTGAGATAAACCAATGCGATTAGATGAAAGTCAGGTGAAGCTTCAGATACCAGATACACCCACTTGCGGGTCTCAAAGTGGTTAATAGTAGAATAGTTTTTAACTTCCCAGCAAAATGCAGTACTCTTACAATAGCATGTTGCCTGTCAACTCTTCAGTGGCAAAACAAACACAAAACAATGCACAAATCAATCTTAAAAGTTATCCAAGTCATTTGAAAATGATGTGCCAGTGACAAGGTAAAAAGTTAGATTTTCAAAGAAAGTGAAACAAGTGGTTTGTAAGATGATTTGCATGACTGGATTTTTTTTATTTTAACTAAATAGACATTGTATGTACTTTGAGCCCAGGATCTGAAAAAACCCACTGATGTATATAAATGTCCTGCTATTTAATCATTAAGATTTAAGTTTTCTCTTCTGTTAAATGATTTTAAAAACTTTCTAAGACACTCCATAAAATCTGGAGATAATGTTTATAATATCATAAGGAAAGAGTTTAAAAATGTGGAATCCAAATGGAAAATCGTGTTGGACACATTCTGAATAAAATCACCGGTACCATTCCACTGCCTCAAGAATTCAATCATTTTAGGCTGGTTTTTTTTTTTTTATTTTATTCCAAGTAAGTTTCATCACTGTGATATACTAGAAATCGTATAGGTATATTATGCTTGCTGTGGTAGCATTTACAATTGAAAGTAGGAAATCATTAATTGTAAAATGCAGTCCAGTAAAAAAAAGTATAGTGTCTTTGAAAAAGCATTCCTTTATGTGCCTAACATAAGTAAGATTAGACCACTGTTACTTTTAAAAATTGCTGAACAGTTTCTGGTTGCTCTTCAGCAGCATTGGGAAAATGTCATTTTCTAACTGCGTATGGGACTTCATGGGGTTTTAGTTTATTGTAAAGCTGCCCAGAATAGTGAAGAACAAGCAAAGTAAATGAACTGAAACGGGAGTGTTTTAGGGCCAGTTTAATGCCAGCATCCCACAGGAGGATGGCCTAGTCTATGCTTAAAAATTTTGCCAACATAGTTATGTTGGTTTAAAGAGTGAAAAATCACACTCCTAGCCAAGGCAGCTCTGCTGCCAGATACTTAAAGCTGCTGGTACATTTATAAAAGCAAGAAAGTTCTTTTGCCCATCTAGCCTGTTCTGTTTGGAACATTGACTGTACCAGCCAAAGCACCCTTTTTTTCTGGTGTAAACTATCTCCAGGGTTTATCAAGACAAGTAGACTGACTACCCCTTCCAAAACGGATACAGCCCATGTTTGCATTATTAACTGGAGACATAAAACTTCATTATTGAGCCTTAAAAGTGAGTGAACATCTAAAAAAATAATTTTAATTTCCCCTCTCAACCTCTCTCCACAGTACATCAATACTGCTGGCCTCCAGTATCCACATGTCTTATGACCCTCTGCATGATTTTTGGTGTCCTGCACCTTCCAACTGGGTTATGCTCCCTGAACTGTTGCACAGTCATCACCCTGTTCTCCAAACTCCTCTGCAGGGCCCACTGGTATCCCGGTGCTTATGGGGAACTGATGGTTGCATGTCTTCAGTAGAAAGTATCTAGGGACTTTGTATACCTATCTTTTTTTATCATGTAAACTTTAACAAAGTAACCAGCTCAAGGCCACCTATATGAGGATCTAACTAGCCTCTTAATCGTTTTTTGTCCCTTCTGCCCACTTCTTACACTCACTCACTATGTCTTGCCCTAATGAGAGTGCCATTATGGCAGGGTCTGGCTTTTATCTGTGCAGAACCCATCATAATAATATCTGATTGGGATTTGTGCCATAAGGCAGTACCATAATTCAGTATGAATGGCATGCATGAATCCAACACGAAAATGTTGACTTTCAGAATCAATAGGATCATAGGAAAGTAGGGCTGGAAGGGAACTCAGAGGGTCATCTAATCCAGACCCTGGCTCAAGACAGGACCACTTTAGGACCATACCATGACAGTCAAGTGTTTGTCTAACCTGCTCCTGAAAAATCCAGGGTGGGAGATTCCACAGCATCTCTAGCCAGTTGGTTCCAATGCTTGACCATAACGCTCAGTCACCTGATTATTTATTTAAATATTAATATTGTTGTCTAATTAATGTATAATCATTAATATTTATGAAGAAAGGAACAGGCCTGTTTTATATAGGCATCAGATAATTTGCCACATCTGGTGCAATTATTAAGGGTTCCTAGAACCAGCGAGCACTAAAAGGACTGAAAGGGTTCCCTTCCTTCCTCAAAAGCACTGAATTCACATTGTATTTCAGAATGCCATGAGAAGCAACGTGAGGCTGAGGTAAGTCCGCTGGGGAATGTTATTTTCTCTGTGATGCTTTCCCTGTCCTTTTCTCCTGTCTGCTGTGATTATTTTAAATATGATAAATGGCAATTGTTCTCCCTGAGAGTTGTGTCTTTAATGCCTAATTAAAGAGCTCTGTGAAAGAAAACAGCATGGTGGGTGGATTGCTGTCTTTTGCCACTTTCTTCATGCCTGTTTGTCATGTATTTTTTTTACAATATAGTTTGAAATGTTATTGTTAGCAGCTTGCAAAACAAGGGTAGGGTGGTTGAAAAAAGTATGGTTGCCTTTCAGCTCTGGGAGCTCCTTCACATCTGTCAGAAGTGTGAAGCAGGGAGAATATCTGATACATATCACACAATACTAAATCAGTGAGAGGCCTGGAGAGAACAGTGCTGTATGGCAGCAGCCCCAGAATAGGGGTGGGTTATGACATCCCTTAGGAGGAACCCCTGTGGGAAAGACATAGCTCCAAACCAGGCAAGAATGTAGACGCTTCAGCAGCCCTAGTCAGGAAACATCACACAGCAGGAGAGCATTGTACTGGGTGGTATGGCCAGTGGGCCAATTGGGGAACACAGACGGAAGGAAGGAAATCACTGTGGTGATGATGGGAGAGAACTAAGAGAACTAGAAAGACAGCATTCCTACCCCAGGAAAATTAGAAAGCATTCTCAATGATAGCAGGATCATGACAAGACAATAACATGCCAAAGCACTATGGGCCTGATTCTGTTTCACCTCTTAGGCACATAAGTGGACTTGGGCATGTAAGTACAATTCTGCTTGAGTCCCTGAAAACTAGTTAAAGCAAAAAGTAGGTGAGTTTTCTTCCTCCTTGCTGCTTTTTTGTAACTTAGTCTGAGGGTTATTATAAAAATAGAGACATTCATGGATTTTAAAGAATTAAGCAGAGGGGAATAGAATTGTACTTGGGTACCTAAGTTCATTTTGGCCAGTGATTCTCAAGCAGGATGTTGCAAGCTCATTTGAAGGGTGCCATGACATGCAAGGAGATTAAGTGAGTAAGCAGAAGCTCAAGCTTGTCTGTCTGGCCAATCCCAGATTCCTACTGCCTGGCCACTCTGCAAGGAATAAGCACTGTAATATATAAAATCGTTTTTGAAATTGGGTGCCACTCAATTTGCAAAACTTACAGAGAGGTGCCTTGAGTTCAAAAAGGTTGAGAACCATTGACTTAAGACACTTGGTAGGTGGAACAGAATCTGGTCCTACCTGCATTAATATTTAAACTACTTGTAAGGATGTGGTGATGTGTCCATACTGTTGATGAAGAACAGGTTCTAATTTTCCTACTATTATCAAGGACAGCAAATGACAGAAAGGGAGGAGAAAACAGGAAGAGGAACATGGTAGAGAAAGATGGAGGTAGAAAAAACCAGGAAAAGAATGTTATGGAGAAAAAGCGAGAACAAAACTAGACAGCAAAAGCTAGGGAAGATATTATAAGGAAAAACTAGAAATGAACCAAGAAGGAGAAAAAAAAGAGGAAATGGTACATGTGTGAGAAAAAATGGTCAAAAGATAAGAAAAGGCTGTGGCATGGCCTGGCCAGAGAAATCATTGTGAGAGATGGTGACCTATGATATGGTCCATTGCACAGCAGTACTACAGAGAAGGAGGTTGATAACAAACAATGAGCTAAAAGATCAATTTTCTTTCTTTTTTTTCTGGAAACACATGACTAATCTGTCCTGCACTATTTTGGCAAAGGAGACAGCCAAAGCACTTGACAGAGAGCGGTATTAAAATGTTGAATCTATGCAACTGGAATTGATGCAGGCTATCCACCCAATTTTATAAAAGGAGGCATGTGTCAGCCACAGGTCCTAAGCTGGCCCACAAATAGGACTGGCTGTCCTCCTTTCTGTCTGAGCTCCCAGCCATCCATATGATAAAAGGATTCTTCAACACAGTGGGGAATTCAAAACCTTTATCCTCACTACTTCACCCTAAGAGCTCCAAATCAATGAACTACCTGGGGTAAGGAGGAAGATCAGCCTGTTCAGGAATGATATTTTCCATTAGCTTTCCCTACAGCAGAAACCATCTTCTGAGGAAGATGAAAACTGTAAGAGGGGGTTCTCGCTCAGATTGACACCCTGTCTCATGATACACAAGGGTGTGAGCATTGGACAAGGATTGCATAAGATGAGTAGGGATGTCTCCCAGCATAATCCTGTATGTCTAACTGAAGAATCCTCAGGTTGAATAGCTTGTTACTCATGCAGAGAAGCCATCCTATTCTTGAGCACTGTAAATCTAGCTATATACATGCCTCCTTGGCTTAAGGGCTCTAAGAGTATGTCTCATTTTCCAGCCCAGAAAGGACATTTCTGTTCAGAAAGTTCCCAGGTGCAAAGCTCCAGGTATACAGAGAAGATCTTCTGCTGAGAAGTCCAATGTTACAGGCCAGCTGGGCACTGTGAGTATATCAATTTAGTTGCAGACTGACTGAGCACTGCAACTTTACTAGCCACTGAGCTTTTTGGTTCGGGATCAAGGAGGTGATGTTGGGAAGGAAAGCAATGACAAGTTTTACTTATAAAAAAGAATAAATTTTACTTATAACAACAAAAGATATAGTTTGCACATATGACAGTAAAAAGGTTAAGCTAATAAACAGACAACAATACAAGTTAAAATTGACAGTGATAATAAAACATAAAGAAATTAACCAGGAGTTTCCACTTGGTTAGCAACTTATCAATAGTCCCTCACTTAAGATACACGTCAAGTTGATTCAGTGAAGTCAAACGTCTCTGAACTGGGCTGCCAGAGGGAAAACTGGGGGAGGCCCCTCAGTCAGGATCTGGTCCTCGCTGTCCCAGGGAGTAAGAGAGATCCGTGGGGGTATGGGACAGCAAGGACCCTTCTGTTCTGTCCTTCCCTGAAGGTTACTTAACATGCATGTTCTTTTATATCCTATTTATGCTAATTTTTTAGTTATATAGCCATTCATAGTGTTACTTTATAGCTGTTATCCTATGGGGTTAAAAGGTGTTAGAAATCATTACAGTAAGTTACTGTAGGTATTGGGGGAGTCCCTGTTCCCCTGTGCGCTGCCAGGAGTGACCAGGAATAACGGTCACAAGCTGGCGGAGGGTAAGTTTAGATTAGATATTAGGAGGCGCTACTTCACAGTCAGGGCGGCTAGGGCCTGTAACCGGCTTCCAGGGGAAGTGGTGCAGGCTCCTAGCCTGGGGATTTTTAAAAGGAAGTTAGATGAGCACCTTGCCGGGGTCATCTGACCCCGGTGCTCTTTCCTGCCAAGGCAGGGGGTCGGACTAGATGATCTACCTAGGTCCCTTCTGACTCTAGCTACTATGAAACTATGAAACTATGAAACTGCCCAAGCTTAGGTTTACCCAATAAGCAAATCACACCACATCACTTTGGAGTCTGAGATTAACATGTCCCCACCTAAGTTCAGTCCACTATGTTAATTATACCTTGTGATTACATTCATTAGTTTTTACTGACTCTAAGCAAAATTTCATAAATAAGCTATGTCTGCAGTTACAATTTTCAGTTCTGCTTTTTAAAGTTCATGCTGTCTGAAGATTAGTATAAAAAGCAATATATAAAATTTCTTCCGGACAGACAGGAAACTGCTCCTATAAGCTACTTCAGATACCTTCAAAAAGCAGAAGAGGTGAGCTTCTTTCTTTGGATAAGGAAAAAAGGGTATGTTAAAATATTGTCTCATTCAAAGTCAGGGCACGTTCTTAAAGTATTGACTCAGTCCCCAGGTCTATATCAGCCCAAAGCTACAGCACCTACAGCAGGGCTACTTGCATAAAAAGGGATATGCTGGAGTGGGACCCTGAATCCTTCCTGGTACAAATCCATGTGATGTGCCTGTGTGAAAGGTTTGATTTCAGAATGCTGCACTAGCAGTAAAACATGCAAAGGCCAGCAGTAGCCAAATAACTCTTTGGTTATCAGTACACATCAAGTAGACAGCCTTGTGTGTATTCATTCCATAAAAGCTTGGAATATATTATAAAAAAGGAATCTCTTTTTGTTCAGCTGGCTCCACAGAGATGTAATATTATAGAAAGAGCTGGCACTCAAGATAGAGATCTCGCCTGTGCACGCTCTGCATTTCCCAGAGCAGTCTGTCTCATGTCTGTCAATCTTCCAATCCAAGCCTGCAAATATCTGCTCTCCGTTGAATCCAGTGGTTCTGATAACAAATAAAAGTGCCAGACCCAGGTTCCATTTTGCAGCATAGATGGGATACTAAATGTATTCCTGCCCTGTGAGGTTCAAGGACATGTTTGGAAGCCTGCTTATGTTGCAAACTGGACTGGTTTTCAAGCTGCTCTCAGGGCAAAAAGGTGGAACGCGAAGGCTTGTCTATGCTGCTAAGACTCCTTAGTGTAGCACTATCGTCTCCCACTCCACATGCACCAATCCTAGAAATGAGGCACTGAAGCTACCCTGAGGGAAACCCCAGTGCCATTCTCATGCTTGTCCCAGGCAGCTTGAGAGCACCAACCGGGGCACCTCCAGAGGGGTGTTACATGATCCCCTTGGCATTCCAATTACACCAGTTTGCCCCAGTTTACACCAATTTCCACTTGTACCCATGGATAAATTGATAAGCCTCCAGGTTGATCTCCTCTGAACTTGATCCCCTGAGTTGTAAGCTAATTTTCTAAAAGACCTTTGCAGCTTGACGTTTACACACACTTTTTTTTACAAGCCTGAATTTTCTTCCCACTGTGCTCAAGTGATGTCACGCTCTGGGAAAGCACTGGTGCTTCGTCACACGTGGAGCCTTGGGCAACTGGCTGATGACGCAGTTAGCAATGCAAAATGAGAAACGGTATCATTTAGGGAGGCTGCTTGTTGTTTTTTTAACTCTGCTTGCTTCATCTTTTGATGCAATTCACTTAAAAATGTAGCACGATAATAGCAGCAGAAGGATGAAAAAGCACTAGTGCTATTATGGCCAGCAGCTGGGATCTATCTGTTTATTTATTCATGGTGATATCTTCAGTTTATGTTACTAGAAGTCATTGAAGGAATTCCAGGGAACCAGAAAGGTACCTGAAATGCTATTAGCAGAGGTGTCAAGTACATTTTAATATAGGAAAGAACATATTCATAGCAGGTATATTTCACCAAGGGAGAATTCAGGAATGTCTCAGTACTCTAAAAAATGTCCTACTTCATTTCAACTCAGCTTGCCAGTCCACTTTAATGCTCATTATCTTCTGTTGTCAACTATGCTCCCATTTTTTTAAACTCTATGATTTTTGTGTTTTAAATGATTCGTGGTTTGCTAAATGAAGTCTTTGAAGTATGTCATGGGTATTCTCTATAAAAATCAATGAAATGTAACTGAACCAAATCTAATTAAGTGTCTATGTGATTTAGAAGACTTTTCCTTCAGCTGCCATTTGCACTAAAAAGATTTGTAGACTTGTTTACCTAAGACTCCCCATTGGAAATTTTTTAACACAACTAAAACTGTGGATTCAGTGCTCACAAGTAAAAGAAGAATGGGAGAGTGGTATAATGCAATCCCACATTTCTTTGGGAATTAATGTGAATTATACATAAAAATAGTAGAAACAATTTCTGCATATATGTTAGAGTCATGCAGTTCTGAGAAATCACTTCTGCAATTAAAAGTATCTGGGGTAACGACTTGAATTATCAAAATTATGTTTGTCGTTATATATTCAGCTCCAATGAACTGGTTCATGTAGATAATAATTATGCAACCTCTGCCTCCTTTAAAAGAAGTTACCTTCATTATGTTAAACTATTGTGTTTTTTGTACATCTGCATGAAATCACTGAAACAGATGAAAGCAGCTTTTTCATAGTACAATAGATGTTATTTTGGGGGAAAAATTAAAATGTCACCCTTAATCAAAGGCAGAGCTGAGTCTAAAAGTGAAGTATGCATGCAAACTTTACATGCAGGGACATTAAAGAGCATTTTTCCTTCCCTTGTACTGATAGATGAAGCTGGTAGGGCAGGGAGAGAGAACAAGGAAAGTAAGGAGCAGTTTTAATATATGTATTCCCTTCTTCAGAGGTGGCAAAAACCCTCGTTTGGCTTATGGTGGAGTTCATATTGTGGAGAAAGGAAGGGATTGCAATTGAACAGTACCATATATGTGCGGTATTCTGTGTTCTCTGGTTAGAGAATTTCCAACAGAAAATCTACCTTGAGGTTGATGCTGCTCCAAGAAGCATGAACTAATGCCTATGGTTTCTTCCTCCTTCATATGGAAGTCAGTGATCTCCATGCTCCAGCACTGGCATTCTGCCTATGCTAAAGAGAACCAAACTGTTATCAATACAAGAATGTGGTTTCTTTCTTGCAAACACATGCTGGAGATGTGTTGCATCAATGTAAGTGGGACTTTCACCAGGGCAGTTCACAGTAATCTAATTGCAGGCCAAAAGGCACTGGTAGGATCCCCATTCAGCGCTGGTGCTTCATGTCTACACTAAGGTTTTGCTCCCATGCAGTAGGTACCTCGAGATAGTGACAATAGTGCAAATTGCCTTAAAGTAGACAAGGGGATGAGATTATGGGGGGGCGGGGAGAAGTAACTCTTGTTTTTCCACAGAGTTCAGTGGACTTTCCCATGCTGTCCTGTTCCCCCCATGAAGTTGGAAATTTTTACTGTGCAGTTTCCAGGAAGAATGGGAAGGACACTGTGTGATGCAGAACTCCCAGGGGGTGTTCTGGGCAACAGGGTCCTTAATCTTTGAAGGACAAGATGACACAATAACAATGGCATCAAATAGCAGAACACCTCTGAGCGCTAGGTTCTTTCCCTCTCTGCAGGTATCTGTTGAGCATGTCTACACTGCATTCATACCTCTCGACAGTGCAACCAAAACACACCACTTGAATTAGCCACTGGCAGCTGGCATGGTAGACCTGCCCTCAGGCTAATATGCCTTTGTACCACTGTCTTGAGTCAAGGTACCTAGCTGCTGCAGCCATTGCCCTTTGTTTCTGGTGCCCTGCTATTCCCATCTGCTCTTTCCAGATGTCCTACAAACCACTACTTCAGGAAAACTCTTTTGGCCTCATGGCTGGCAGTGGTGATCACCTGGCAGCTTGTCACCACATGCTTGGGCTTGCTCTCTGTATTCAGTGGGAAGCCACAGACCCCACTTAGCACAGGGTGAGATCCATGGCATCCTCTGCTCATAAGCTACTGTGTTACCAGTTACCAATTAATTATGATTCACTCAGGGACCAGCTCAATACACAGGACCTAGCTACTACATAATGACTTAATGAGCATGGATTAACACCTTCAAAACCAGGACTAAGGAGAGGAAATAATACAATCAACTGCCCGAAGACAGACAGTCAGTTGCACAAGCACCCATGTCACGAGTTTTGTCTGTCAGCAGCTAGGGGTGTAGGGCCCCAGACCCCCCCGCACCGATTTCCTTGACAGCTGGCAGGTGTCGTGGCTGCAGCAGGGGCTACCATCCCTGCAGCTGTCACCCCACTGCGCCTTAACATACGCAGGATCACCCATGGCACGAGTTTTGCTTGTCCTCAGCTTGAGGGGCAGTTCCTCCCAAACCCCTGCACTTATCTCCTTGAAACTTGGCAGGCTTCGTGGCCTCAGCAGGGGCCACCATGCCTGCAGTTTGGACCCCACTGTGGCTTAACACATACACGTGACATGAGTTTTGCTTTCAGGAGTTTGGGGTGCAGTTTCTCTGAATCCCTGAACCTATCTCCTTGAAACATGGCAAGCATTATGCTCTCAGAAGGAGCTACCATTTCTGCAAGTTTTATCCATTTTCAGGCCATAAATGACAAAGTTATAGGCTGTTTTGACCTTCCCCATTATAGCCTATGGGCGAAACATCGAAACAGCGTCTAAACGGCGAAACGTTTTGACGTGCCTCATTTTGTTTTGAGGCTGTTTCGACCATAGCTGTTTCATTTTGATTTTGCTGTTTCAACCTCAAAACAGGTTGAAACAGCATTGAAACAAAACTGGTGGCGAAATTTTGCACAGCCCTAAAGGCTATGTCTTCAGTGCCCCCTAGTGGAGCCACAGAGTATGCCAGCAGGAAGGACTTCTCAGATGATCCCTCAGGCTACACACCTTGAGTGACAGTAGCTAAATTGGCAAAAGCCCTCTCCTGGGGCACAGCTGTCAGGAACTGTCAGCACATTTTTTATGGCAGGGACTGGGCCTAAGAATACTGGTGCTGGCAGCCACATTTATAAGATGATCTTTTTGGCCAGAGTGGACAGTCAGAATTGAGGGGCTTATACATTGGTTCCCCTTTGGAGGGGAGATTGAGGATAAAGTCAGGCATTTTGCTTATTTACAAGTCTACAAAATCCTGTCTTGCAAAATCATGTACGTTGAAAGAACCTGACTTTAGGAGATGTCTTTCTTAGTCCCCTCTTAAAACCCCTTTGCAGCTAGAAGACCATGCAACAGCCATCTCTGTGGGATTCTCCTAATGTGAGTGCTGGATCTGGCTTTTGTTTCAAGTCTCAGGCATGTGACATATTTACATCCGTGTAATTGAATTTACATCAGTGTAAACAAGGGGCAAACAGATGACAATCTTCTACAGGAGGGTGACTTTCTTCAGTCTTCTTTCCCCTGAAAGAAGAACTCTACTTCCTTCCCCTCCCTCCCCCATCAAGAGTCCAGTCCCACCAGGGGCAGAGATGTTCAAATGTTGGAAGGAAGGAGGTGACAGTGGTGAAGAAAGGTACTATGTCAATGTACCCTCCATTCCAGAGCTAGCCAGTGTATGGCCTACAGAAAGAGTGACAGGAAAAGAAGGTTTTCTTGCATGCCTCCAAAAGCTACAACCATGTGCTCCATCCTGTGCTCCATCTGACCCTATGGTGAAGCTCTAATTAGAGCTGCTTGGAAACTGGGACATACAGTATGCAATTTTTTTCCCATAGAGCAGATATCTTCTCTCATCAAAAATGTTCTACATTTGTATTTTCGACCCCTCTGTTAGTACAATGAAAATGGGATGCTTCTTTTTTCTCAAACTTGTTCTTTAAAAATTTGACCTTTTTGTTGTCAGTTGATTCTAATCATAATTCCATGGCTAGGAAAACAGCGTACCCACTACAGCAAATCAGAGAGGGGCCAGATCCCAGTCAAAATGTTTATTATGTGTTTTGAATGAACTTGAAGAAAGAGCATGGGATGTTCAGAAACTTTCAGTGGAGGCCGGGTTAGGCCAATGCTCGTGTACTTTCCAAAATCCCATCCAGAGCTTAAATTATTAATTTCTGTCCTTGCATTTGTTGGATGAAGTCTCCATTAGAGACAAGGATTCTGGCTTTACTGTGACCAGATTCTCATTTCTTTCTTCCATGATACCAGAACAAGGCAATAGATGACAGAACTTGGGTAAAGGTGTCACAAACACTAGGCCTGTGCAAATTGGTAGCGATCCAATCTGGCCACTTCAGATGGCCGTGATCCAATCCAGAGCTCCAGACCGGTTTCCACCTCCATCTGGCTAAAGCGTTTCCGAAGCTTTGGAGCCACCTCAGAGATCTGGCCATAGGGTATAATGGGGAATCAATGAAATATCTATAACTTTGTTGGTTTTTGTCTGATTTGGATGAAACTTGCAGGGGTGGTAGCTTCTGTGAGAGCATGAAACCTGCCAAGTTTAAAAAAGATTGGTGCAGGGGTTTGGGGGCAACTGTACCCCAAATTCTTGAAAGCCAAACTCATGTCATGGCTGTGTGTTGCAAGACAGGGGGGTCAAAACTGCAGGGGTGGTAGCTCTTATTGAGGTGACAAAGCCTGCCAAGTTTCAAGGAGATTGATGCAGGGGCTTGGGGGGAACTGCCCCTCGAGCTGCAGACAAGTAAAACTCATGCCATGGGTGACACAGTGTATGTTAAGGCACAGCAGGATGACAGCTGCAGGGATGGTGGCCCCTGCTGTGACGCCTGCCAGCTGTCGAGGAGTTTGATGCAGGGGGTTCTGGGGCCCTACACCCCTCACTGCTGACAGACAAAACTTGTGACTTGGCTGCTTGTGGGACTGACTGTGTCTGTCTTGGGGCAGTTGATTGTCTGTCTCGATTCTTTCTTCTCCTTAGCCTGGTTCTGTAGGTGTTAATTGATGCTCATTAAGTCGTTATATAGTAGCTAGGTCCTGAGTATTGATTGGTCCCTGGTCCGTGAGTGAATCATGATTGATTGATTGGTAACTGGTAACACAGCAGCTTAGCAGCCAGGCCTGCAGCAGTGTCTCCCCTCCAGGCCCCAAGCCAAAGACACTCAGTCCCACAAGCACCCATGGCATGAGTTTTGCTTGTCCTTAGCTTGAGGGGCAGCTTCCCCCAAACCCCTGCACTTATCTTCTTGAAACTTGGCAGGCTTTATGGCCTCAGTAAGAGCTACCACTCCTGCAGTTTTGACCCCCCTTGTCTTGTAACACAGTGGTGACATGAGTTTGGTTTTCAAGAATTTGGGGTACAGTTGCCCCAAACCCTTGCACCAATCTTCTTGAAGTTTGGTAGGCTTCATGCTCTCTGGCGAGTCTACCAGCCCTGAAAATTTCATCCAACTAGGACAAAAAACAACGAAGTTATATGTATTTTATATTTTATTGTTCCCCATTATACCCTACAGCCAGATTGCCAAGGTGGCTCCGAATCACTTTGGGAAGCTGAATGAGGCAGCACTTCACCCGGGATGTGCTGCTTCAGACCCTGAAGAGTCCAAAGCTTCTCCGGATCCGAAGCTCTGTCCAAAGTCTCGCACAGCACTAACAAACACCTCTGTGATTAAGGAGCTAAAGCTTCTACTGATTTAGGACTTCAAAAGCCCAAGTCACAGCAACTTCCAGCTGAACATTGGTGCTTTTGAATATTTTGCCCCATGTCCTGGTTACAGAAGCTATGTCAAAGGGCGGTCATCTAAGCAGGCAGGCAATTTGATGTGTGCAGGGTGTGTGCACGTTCTTGTCCAACATAAGATGCTTACGGATTAGTGATTACTTGGGTAATCTCTCAGGGGAGGTTGGGAATGTCTTGTTAGCCAGAGCTGTGTGAATGCGTCTTTCCCAGCTATGTAATTGGAAATGCCAGTGAGGTGTGAGCCCACTTTTCATTTTGTACAAGTCACTTTGTTAGTATTCAAGGAAAAAAAAGTGTGTGAAATCTAAGGATTAAAATATGAAAGGGGAAACTTGTCTTTTAATATAATTGCAGTTAAGTGAGCTGTGGTAAAATGTGACAGCATCAAGATACAATTAATTGCAAGAAGACTTCAAATAAACCACAGGAATTGTCATTTAGAATAGTTATAAGGGTAGATTTTGCTAAGTGCTTGTCTAATCCCTCTGTTCTTTTACAGAAGGGGAAGAACAGGCTCCTTGTCACCCCCTTCCTGAGTAATGGCATATGTTAGGGCTCCTGCAGACACGATCTCCTCTTGGCTCCCGCAGGCAGTATCCTGCTAAATGGGATTGCTGTTGCTTGCTTGTGGTCCCTGCCTAGAAGGCATTACAATTTATGACCCAAGCCTGCAAACACTCCTGTATGGGATTGGCTCTGATCATATAAGCGGTTCCAGTGGAGTAAGGGGAACTAATTGGACGCATGTAGGTTTGCAGGGTGACAGATTAAGTTTGGACATGCCAAATGAGACCAACAGAGAACCAGCTGAACTGAGCAAAGGGAGGATAGAGATAACATAGGACCGTGCAGCTGCTCAGCTTTGTAAACCCTGGCCCTTGATGAATCCAGGGTTAGAGGCTTGATTATTTGCACTATTCATTGCAGCATATTTATTTATTTATATTGTGGTACCACCTTGGGGACTTATTCAAAAACTAGGAAGCAGCAATGCTGAACACTGTACAAACATAGGGGGGAAAAGACAGTTCATGCCTCAAAGATCTCAGTGCCTAAGCCTGAGAGCATCTCTTTACTTCACGCAGCACAAGGTGTACAGAGCGAGACAAACAAGGAACATCTACTCCTCCTCTTAGTGTCCTCACTCCCTTTGAGTGCTTTTGGGGAGTTGGGGAATCATTAGGGAAACGGTACCTCCTTGCCAGCCCCAGGGAAGTAGATACAGCAGCAATACCTGGTGAGTAAATGTGGTATGAAAGAGTTGGCTGTTTTCAGAGAGTTTGTTGGGTGGGGAGGAATCCAGGTTAAATAAATGGGGATAAAAAGGTAATTCTTCATATACCTCCCCAACTCTCACCCCATGCCCATGGGGGAAATCTCATATACTAAAATCCCCCAAGGGTGTTTTTGGACAAACAAGCTCTCATGAAGTAAAAGCAGATGGGGTCCACAGTGTCCACCCTCTTACTGTGGTAGATGTAAAATGAACTGCCAGACCCACAGCCACCACAAAGCCTCTGAAGGCCTCACCTTCCACATGAGGAAAAAAGTGCGTTTATATTTCTTGCCTCTCTTAAACATGCTTCACAGGTGAGTGATACTGATGACTTGGCTGACAAAGTTGTAGGAAGCAGAAGCTAGGAGGACCCACCCATCTCCTGTGCTAACAGGTTGTCAGGGACTCAAGCAGGGCGAAAGAGAATTGCACCAAGGATCTTAAGTCTACTCACGTTCCTGAAAGGTGGATTGGAAATCAGGCCTGTAAAGCCCTCAGCAAAACCCGATCCAGCAGGGATGGAAACAACGGCTTTTCCCCAAACCTGGCTGCTGTGTGTCCTACTGTCATGTCATTCCTACAAGTGAAATAGCAAAGCAAGGATTTGGATGGAGCTGACCATCTTTGGCCAGTGGCTTTGCTATGAAGAACTGCAAGCAGTGCAGCACAAAACAGATGTGCAGCAAAGTGCATCTCAGCTGTTCTGCTGGGGCAATCTCCTGGTGCTACAAGAAGCAGCCTGATTCCTCTTCTTTCAGGCAGATATCGAGCTGACACAATCAACTCCACCCTCAAGAGGGAGGACAGGTAAGGGGTTAAACTGAACCCATAAGGACTGTGGCATAAGTAGCTTTGAAGAGTGCAAGGTTGAGCAAGTACCTGAGCCTGGAGAGAATCCAGATCAGGGGTCAAGGCTGCATAAAGGAGCAAAACCAGGGAGTCTGAGTCATGTTCCTAGTCCATACCAATATTATAGTCTAGGCCAGGCCAGAAGTCCAGAACACCCAGCAGGTGAAGGGGGGTGCATTACTACAGCACAAACAAGACACGACTGTCCAAAGCCAGAACCAAGCAGAGCTACTGCAGATATGAGACACTGAAGACCACTGCCCAAATGAAGAGCCTTGATTTATATGCTAAGCCCAGCCTCCTGTAGGCAATTAGCTTAACCCAGGCAGCTGGTGCCACTCCGATGACCAGGTGGCGCTGGTGAGGGGCAGGCTGCGCTCTAACCAACTCAATCCAAAATGATGGGCACCTTGCCAACCTAAGGAGACACACGTGTAACAGCCCGTAGGCAAATGCCAACCAAAACATGAGGAATGTGAAATTCACAATGAAATGGAAACCTCACAATGAAATTAGACACAATACCCAATTTTATTTAAAGTAAATGGAAAGATTCTGGTTTTTTAAATGTTACCCAAACCAGTCCTCAAAGCCAACAGAACTTCACAAGTTTGTTTTTCAATTTCAATAAGATTACATTTTTTTCCAAGACAAAAACAGGGGGGAAGGGGCAAAATGTTTCTGCAGTGCTGTACTTAAAAGGAAAAAGGTTATTTTACCTCACAAGGCAGCCATTTCACTGCTCAGTTGAGGCAGTAGCTATGCAGATGTTGATGGGCTTGAATGACCCTCCTGTTCAAAGAAAGGCAAGATTTTTGTGGATGATACCTTTTATTGCACCAACTGCATATTTGGGATAAAGTTAGAAAAGCTTCCAAATGCAAGGCACTTTTCATCAGGTCATCTTGTTCAAAGCCAAACACTCTGGTGCCCATCCCAACCTACTAGCAACAAGGAATATGAGGCAGGAAAGCACAAGCAGACTTCGTTAACTGTATATAAACACATCTTGCAAGCCATTCTCTCTTCTCATAAATATTATTTATTAAATAAATGTTTTCTAAAATAAAAAGATTAATTTTATTTGCTGGGAGGGGTCACATTCTTCTTCTCCCTTGTTTGGTTTTGATTTTTTTCCTTCCTGCACAGAGCAAGAGGCAGTAGGGTATAAGAAGCTGCAGAGGTATAAGGAGAAGAAGAGTCCTTGTGGGGCAGAATAGAGTGGTTTGGTGGAAGAAGAGGACATGGAAACAGAACGGGAAGCGCAAGTGTCATGTTAGACTGACTTGGCAGCAGGGTGCAAGCGAGCAGAATGAATTGGCAAAGAGGCTGAGCAGTGAAATGCACTGGCAATGCAGACAGAGCAACAGCCTTTTAAAACCCTCCTTCTGGTCTCTCACTGTTTTCCACTTTTACTTCCTTGCAGCGAGGTGAAAGGATGCATAAAAGCGGCTCATGTGATTCAATCGCATTTGGAAAGAAAGATAATGCCCTGTGCTGTGTCTCATAATTCTCACTGTTCTTTTTGGAGCAATGTAATATTTCAGGATTTGTCAAGGGGTAATATAATGGAAAGAGAAAAATATGTTAGATAAAATTTCACCTTGCATTTTATTTCCCCAATTTAAAGTATTTCAATCCTCCAGATTTCATCAGAAGTCACAATAAGACTCTTTAATCAACCATGAAGAGCCAATAACTGATCCAAAAGACAGAATTCTTTTCTTGGCTTATATTATGTGAGACAGCCTTGCCTAATTATTATTTATCATTTTTATTGCAGTAATGCTCAAAATCCCAGTCAGGCATGTTTGTGAGAGACGCCATTCAGACAAGTACAAAGGCACAGTCCCTACACCCAAGGCATGTACAGGCCAATTCATATCAGATGGCCTTACTAATGCTTTTAATTCAGGGTTCATAATGTGTGATCAGAGTCTGGGACTAGCTCAAATGTGAGGCAGCCTTTAACAGAGGAAGGCTTAAGCGCACACTTCCAAAGCCATTGCAAGCTACCTTAAACACAGCCATCACATCTTCCTGGAAGGGGCACGGAGAGTTTAATGTTATCCCTTCCAGTATCTGTTACTTTGCCTTTTCTACATTGAACTTCACTTGCCACAATGTTGCCCATTCACTCAACTTGGTCAAGTCCCCTCAGAAGGTCTTCAAAGTACTGTCTGGTCCTGACTAACCTCCATAAGACATCTGCTGGTTTAGCTGCTGTTTTTGTCCATGTTCCCTTTCTGGATCATTAATGAAGGTTTTAAACAATATGGAATCACGTATGGAAGTTTGAAGCACTTTCTGTCAATTTTTACCATCCTAAAAAGTGATCGCCTAATGCTACTCTTTATTTTCTGGCTTCTAGCCAGTTTTTGATCCATAACAATATTTTGACTGAACAGTTTTTGTAGTTCCTGATGAGGATTTAGTCAAAGGCTTTGCAAATCTGTATAAATTGTGTCAACCCGTTTTCTTTTATCCACTGTTTCAGTGACAGGTTCAAAGACTTCTGTACAGGGCATGCTTTTTGTTTGCAGAATCTAGGCTGGTTACATGCTGCCCTGTTATGATCTCTTCTATGATATTTTTAATTATCATTTCCACTAAGTGACCAGGTAGAGATAAAAGACTTACTGGCATGTCATTCCCTGGATTGCCCCCAGGCCCTTTTTTAAATATAGGACCAACACTTTGCTACTTGCCAGCCTTCTTCCACACTGACAGGTCTTAATGAGAGATTGCATGAGTTTGCTTGCAGTTCAGTCATTTCATGTTTCACCTCCTTCAGGACTGTTGGGGCATGCTTACATCACCATACACAATGGTACTCTGTATTACTGGACACCAGCAAGTCCAGGAAACTCATCTCCCTACCATCCTCTACCATGAAGACAGGTGCAAAGAAATGATTTATGATCTTGGTATTGTCTTTCTCTTCCTTAATTGCTCCATTTAACCCCTGAATATCCAGCAGACTTTCTGATCCTTTAGCCAGCTTCTTGATTCCAACACACTTAAGGAATCTCTTGAGTTCAGGGGCTGGCAACCTATGGACAAGACCTGGTCTGCAGAACTAGTAGATCTGCCCACAGGTGTGGGGATTTGGCAGCTTTGGAGGTGGGAGGAGCTTTCCCCATGCTGTAATGGAGACAAATAAGATCCTAGCCCCTGCCCACCCACCCACATCTGACCCGGGTTGGGTTAATCCAGCCCACAGTGAGAAAAGCTTGCCTATGAAGTGGGCGGATGGTAAGAGGATGGGGTTCAATGTTGATAAATGCAGGGTGCTGCACCTGGGGAGAAGGAGTCCACAGCATACATACAGGCTGGGGAGCTCCCCCCTTGTGAGCACAGAGGTGGAAAGGGAGCTTGGAGTAATTACTGACTCCAAGATGAACATGAGCTGCCAATCCCAGACCACAGCCAGCAAAGCCAATTGCACCTTGTCGTGCATCCGAAGATGCATCTCAAGCCGGTCCAGAGAGGTGATACTTCCCCTCTACGTGACATTGGTCAGGCCCCAATTGGAGTACTGCATCCAGTACTGGTGCCACACTTTAAAAAGAACGTGGCCTGCCTTGAGAGGGTTCAGAGGAGGGCCACCCTCTTGGTTGGAGGGCAACAGGGAAGGCCCTATGAGGAGAGGCTGAGGGACCTGAACCTGTTCAGCCACAGCAAGCGGAGGCTGAGGGGGGATTTGGTGGCTGCCTACAAACTCGTTAGGGGAGATTGACAGCAAATAGGAAGGGCCCTATTCCCCCCAGCAGCACCTGAGGTGGCAAGGAACAAGGGCCAGAAGCTGCTGGAGAATAGGTTCAGATTAGAAATTAGGAGGCACTATTTCATTGTTAGGGTGGCTAGGATCTGGAACCAACTTCCTAGGGAAGTGGTCCTTGCTCCTATCTTGGGTAAATTCAAAAAGAGGTTGGACGAACACCTGTCTGGAGTCATGTGATCCCAGCGTGTGCTCCTGCCAGTGGTGGGGGGTCAGACTAGATGATCTGTTCAAGTCCCTTCTGACCCCAAACTACTATGAAACTATGATACTATGCCTGCTTTAGTTGGTTGCTTTTTCACTGTTAGCTATTTACTCTTCAAAATCTGCTATGGCCCTTCTCATTTCCTTCTTGCACATTGTCTAATGTAATTTTCACTTTTGTTTCATGGCTTCCCTAGGGTCAAATTCTGCAGGACTTCTGCTTGGCCTTAATAACCTTTCCAATCTTGCTATTTAGCAAACATGATTTGCTTTTTGCCTTGCTGCTTCTCTTTTTTCTCAGCAGTGCTTTCGGTGCTATTTTCTCTCTATAGGCAGTATGTACATTCAATGCAAATTCAGGGTGTTCTTTTGAGAAAGTGCAGACTTGTCTTTTTTATCACAGGAGCTATATACTTGCAAATAAGCAGACAGCGGTTAAGAACGTATGTCTAGTCAGGCCAGGTGATGTTTCAGATCATAGTTTCATAGTTGTTAGGGTCAGAAGGGACCTCAACAGATCAGAGTCTGACCCCCTGCCCTGGGCAGGAAAGAGTGCTGGGGTCAGATGACCCCAGCCAGGTGCCTATCCAGCCTTCTCTTAAAGACCCCCAAGATAGGAGAGAGCACCACCTCCACTGGAAACCCATTCCAGATTTTGGCTCTGTCAGTTTGTGACTGTTGTTCCTCATTACCCCAAGAGATGCTCTGGTGAACAGAGCATCTCTGATCCCTTGCTGCATTTCCCTAATGAGTTTGTAGGCAGCCACGAGATCTCTTGTGGAGGCTGAAGAGGTCTAGGTCCCTCAGTCTCTCCTCATAGGGCTTGTTCTGTAAGCCCCTAACTATATGAGTGGCCCTCCTCTGGACCCTCTTGAGTCTATCAACATCCTTTATGAAGTACAGTGCCCAAAACTGGACACAGTACTCCAACTGCAGTCTGATCAATGCCGTATAGATGGGAAGTATCATCTCCTTGGTTCTACTTGTCATGCATCCGCTGATGCATGATAAAGTGGGGTTAACTTTGCTGATGAGGTCAGGTCTATACTATTTAGTTTTGGTGCTGAAAGGAACCTCGTGAGATCATCAGGTCCAGCCACCCTGCTCTGGGCAGGAAAGACTAGGGAATGTGAAAAAAAAATAAATTAGACAGGACCCTCCTTCTGCTACCTGGGCCATGGTAGCTCTTCCAGCAGAACTTGCCCCCCACCGCCCCCCGACCCCCCATGGACATAGAAACCCTCTTCTACCCCCACAGCTGTCTTAGAACTTCTGTCATTCAGGAAAAATAGAGCAAGAAGTAGCAGAAAAATTCCTGTCACTGTACTGTGTGTTCCCACAAGAGGGCTCTGCCTCCACAGCTTTTGTGGCATAGCAATCATGGCAGCAGCAGCGTCATGTAGAGAAGACCTAAGCCAGGAAAGCATTGTGAAGACCCCCAAGAATGAACACTGATTCCCTGAAAGCCTTTACAGTGATTCAACTCTTCACTGCCTCTGATGGAAGTGTGTTAATGCATCTGCATTCAGTACAACTCCCCTGTGTTGTGAGGCTCCTGGAATCCCACAGTGCCTTGCAAAACTCCTATGAGAGAGAGCTTGTGGGTAGGTTATGGACAGTGTTCACCAACACTAAGGCTCTTTTGTGTGACTACAGTGGTACAATGGGTCTTGAATGGCAAGGAGCTTTAAGACCCCTGTGTCATAGAGGAAACCATCATGTTCCCCTTGGCAGCTGGCTAACTCCGCTCACTGCTTCAAAGCGGGTGCTAAGCAGGCAGTTCTCCCTCTGACATTCCCTTCTCTGTATCGTACAATAAGGGGCACTAGTTTAGTGTATTGCCTGCACTCAACCAGAGCTGTGACTGCCCATGTGGAAAGCTACAGGAGGGAAAGGGGACCTCTTCTTTGCATCTCTTCCTCCTTCAACTCTGCAAATGCAAGAAAAAAAATCCAGCAATAAGGGTAAAGGCTGAAATATGGCCAGTGTTACCACAGGAAACCTTGGCTTCAGTCTCACCTACCACCTCCTCTGCACACATACAGAGTAACATTCAACCTACCTCAAAGAAAACATTAATTATTCTTGTGAACCAGAAGCCAAGGTGAAAGGAGGGCCCACTAAGAAACCCAGGGTCACAGAAACAGCTGAGGTTGAAGGAACATAATGGAGTGACACAATGATTCCTGCAGTATGGTTTGTACTTCTGATTGCTTCTCTAAGATTTATTGCAGTGATGAAGCTCAAGCAGCTTACCCTGATGCTTTGCAGTGATCCACTGGGAATTTCAAGAGGTGCTCTCTTCTCTGTCTTCCCTGCTATAAGTGTTCCTTGTCTTAGGCTGCCATGTTTGTATAAACTTCAGATGTAACAGTCATTGTAGTTAGGTATTTTTTAAATAACAACCAACTACCTTAGTAGGGTATATAAATTAACCAAAAAGGTCCCTAGATTTTGCTGTCCTAGGCAACCCATTGCCACAAGTGGCAACAGCAGTGGGCGCTTGTACAGGTGAAGAAAATTGGATGTTTTTGCAGTTTAATTGCATCATGCTGTATACAATATGGGGGGGAACACAGCTATGATTTAAATCAGTTTGTTACATTGCAAACTAAACCACATCTGCATGTAGTTTAGTTTGCAACGTAGCTATTTGTAACATTGACAGAGCTCCCCCCTGCCCTGCCACAGGAGAGAGAGGCTGAAGGCAGAAGTGGCGAGGGGCCCGATCCTTTTTTTCTCTGTCCCCACAGAGCCTGGCCGCTTCTCCCGCGGCCAGGGGTGAGCTGCAGGCAAGACAAGTGGCCCCTGAGCTGTGGGGGACCATGGTCCTCCCTTCCACAGCAGTGGCACCCGACGGGGCCACCCGGGTGAGTTGCTAGTGTGCAGGCTTGGGGAAGAGCTGGATTGGGCTAGGTGGTGCCTCTGAGCTGGGGCAGCACCCACCTGCTAGTTGCCCACCCTGGTGGCCCCAGTGGGCACCACCACTGCAGAGGGAATGACCAGAGCCCCCCGTAGCCCAGCACCCGCTGGCAGCTCTCTCTCTGGCCATAGGAGAGGCAGGCAGTCTCCTCAGAAAGAGAAAAGAAAAAGGTTCAGACCTCTTACCTCTTACTGTTTTTGGGTTGTTTTGTTTTGTTTTGTTTTTTAGCAGGGTCTGCCTGCACGAGCTGCCACTGGGCCACACAGCCCCTGAGCTGTGGAGGGGCCTGGTCTTTCTGTCCATAGTGGCAGCACCCTCTGCAGCCACAAGGGTGGGGTGCTAACTGCGTGGATGCCCAGGTCACAGGCAGCACCCACCAGATCCAACTCTTCCCCGAGCCCACATGCTGGAAGCCCACTGGGCTCAGGGACCCAGGAGGACTCAGGGAAGAGTTGGATCCAGCAGGTGCTGCCTGCAAGCAGGGGCAGCAGCTGTGTGGCTATCACCCTGCCCAGGCATCCCTGGAGGGGATGCTGACAGCTCAGAAGGAAGGAAGGACTGCCCCCCCGCCCCACACACAGCTCAGGGGCCACATGGGCTGGCAGCAGCTCTTGCAAGCAGGCTCCACCAAAAAAACCAAAACCAACAACAAAACAAAAAAAAAGTAGCAAGGGGCCTGATCCCTTTTTTTTTTTTTCCTTAGGGCCTGCCCACCTCTCCCATGGCTGGGGTGCAAGCTGCCAGTGGGCCCTGAGCTGCAAGGGGTCCTGCTTCTTCCCTCCACAGCGGTGGTGGCCCCTGGGGCTGTCAGGGTGGGCAGCTAGTGGGAGGGTGATGCCCCAGCTTGGAGGCAGCACCCAACCTGATCCAACTGTTCCCCAAGTCCTAGCTGGGGCATCACCCACCTGCTAGCAGTCCACCTGGGCAACCCCAGGGGCACCGCCACCATGGAAGGAAGGACTGGGGCTGCAGTTCAGGTGCCACTTGGCCTGCTGGTAGCTCACTCCCAGGCCGCAGGAAACAGGGGCAGGTTCTCTGGGAAAAAAAGGATCAGGCCTCTCACCGTAACAGTGATGGAAGCCCCTAAATTGAAATGGTGAGCTTTTAATTGTGATGCTTAAAAACCCACCATTTCAATTTAGGAGACTAAACTCCCATCACATGTAAAAGCTCCCAGTGTGTTTCAGGTAGTTTGTCTACCCATGTCAGAGAAGCCATGTTGCCAATCTGGCAAGTACTGCATGTAATCACCATATTGGGATCCAAAATGATGGCCACGTATTCATGTTTTGGTCAATATTTCAGCCCCTACCAGTGTTAGAAAATTAAATTCCAATCACAAAACTAACATTTTTGAACCAAGGAGATCAGCTGTAACATTTCTGTCATGGTTACAATATTGGATTCCAAGTTGGCATATATGTATCAACTCAATGTAATTAAAAAAACCTAGTAAACAGTACTCTACTACTAAAATGTCACAAATACTATCACTACAAATTTTATACAGTACTGAAAATATTATAATTTAGGCTAGCCTACTTGTTCCAGTTATATTGAATAAGACTATCATTTTTATTTTATTTCAGAATGCAGATAAGTCAGATTAATAATACATAACATAATGGCAATGAAACACAAAGACATGTTCAGCTCAAGGCAATAGGAAAATGTAATAATTTAATCCAATGGTAATAGAAACAGTAAGACACAGGTATATATAATATTAATGCAACGGGTAACTGTAGTTTTTGAGATATCTTTATCATTTGAATCCATTTTTGAATCCCTGTATATGGATTGTAAGATGCTGTCCCATAGCACTCGTAGCCAGAAGTACATGACGCATTAACCTGCTTGCATGAGCATGCTGGTCCCAGCCTTCCATCTTGCACTTGCCACTTATTATCCAAAGGTATTCTGCTGGTAATGGTACAAGCATGTTTCTAATAGTAAAGCACAGGAGCAAGTTACCCAGAGAGGTGGTGGAATCTCCATCCTTGGAGGTTTTTAAGACCTGGCTAGACAAAGCTTTGGTTGGGATGATCCAGTTGGGGATGGTCCTGCTTTGAGCAGGGAGTTGGTCTACATGACTTCTTGAGGTCTTTTCCAACCCCCATTTTCTATGATTCTATAGAAACATTTTCAGCTTGCCAACCACAACTGGTCAGGTGATGGCAATGGTGGATTAGGTTCAAGTGCACTTCACCAAATGAGACTTTGATAACTGGCTTTACTAGCTCTACATACATGGTGCACAAGGGCATTGTATGCAGGGGGAAGTTCATCCAGAGTTTTTCCTTGACGGCATAATTTCACCCCAGCATCCAGAAGGATTGTCAGAGATGTTGATGGCTGATATAAAAAACACAAGAAACTTTTCTACACAACTGTGCAAATCCTTATCAACATCAGGCCTACTTCCTAGACCTGCCAATAGATGTGGAGGTTGAATGACCACTTTCCAAGCAGTTTTCTTAGTATGACCACTGAACTGGCTGGTGGTGTCACAATCAGTGACACTGCAGAATCCAATTAGAAATGCATGGACTGGCTCAGGCAGTTTTGACAGTGTCAAACTGGAATGAATCTCACTGGGCTGCATCTCTTCATCTAAACCTTAGCAATAAGATTATGCCATAGAAAAAAGTTCATTACGTCTATGTCATCGCAGGAGAATACTAGAGAGGAGTATCCCTGACAGACTGCATGTATGCCATATAAGAGCATTCTTGTGTTTAGCTCTTCATGTTACAAATGCAGTTGTGAAATGCCACATGAGCTGGAGTGCTTTGCCTTTCCATCAGCGAAACTACCAACACTGAGCATCCGTGCACTTCAGAAACATCAATGTGATTCCTTAAGAAGCTCCTCGCTTAGAAAATTAACTAGGTTTTCTTTGTTTGCCGGTAAGGATATGAAATTACTCCACGATGCAGGTAACAGAAGAGATTTGATGCTAATGATGGTACAGATCAACCTAGTAGTTTGAGTTCTTAATATTCTTGTGCCTGCCTTTACAGATGGTCATATATATTGACCAAAGACAATATTGACCTGATCACACATGTTGAAATAGTTGGCAAACACCTGTTGCACAAAGGAATCAGCCAAATCCTCAAAAGTTTGTGCAGTTTTTGGTTTTCCTGTTCTCTGTGCAAGAGCTGTGCTGTCAATAATAACAGCTGATTTCTCAGAAGTAGCATGAGACAGAACAGTTACCACTTTAGCTCCAATCAAGATCCATGACAAAGCTGCTTTGTCAGCCATGTTGAGCAATTTGTAGGGTTTCAAAAATGATGGAGGGTATCCAGGCAGTCCATGCTGTAGGAGACAGTGAAAGTCGAACCTTCTACCTGCTGCAACTGCTGTGAGTTGCCTTTGCTGAATCTCCTTTGCATTCTGAATCTGTTTCATTTTGCTGCATTGTCCCATAGTTGACTTAATATCCCTGAAAGTTTCAGTTTTGATTTGGTATGGTTGCAGAGAAGCTCTCAGTATCATCTGCAGTAAGACATTTCTGGTTAATGGTGTTCATGATTTCTCTTCCTTCGTCACATGCATTCAGAATATCTGAAGCCCTTGCTTCAATTGCCTCAATGTGGTCAGAGGACATGCACTGCCTTCCTCTTCTACTAAATAGCAGTATCTTTCAAGTGCATCTTTCAGAATATACAGACTTTTCCATGCAAACCCAGCATCTAGTTCATCAAATACTTGATGCTATGCTCTTGCTTCAGGAGAAAAAAAAGAATGTTTTCTTGTGCAATCTCCACATGAAAATGGAAATCAGAAACCTGTTGCTTCTGTTGTTCCTCCCAGCTGCATTCAGGATGGTAACATGCTTCAGCAGCTATTAGATCTTCAACACGAATTTGGCAACGCAACACTTCATTCTTCTCTTCCAGCTTGTGTATTGTATCGGGTGATTCAAATGACAATGCTAGACTCACTCTTTTCTTATTATAATGTTTCTGGCAGAATATGCACATCCTCTGTTTGATGTCCTAGTGTGTTCTTCACTTGATGTTGTCGGTAGGGTTTCCCTTTCATCTTCTACCTTGTGTGACTTTCATAAAAGTTTCCCAATATGTCCTTTGTATGTAAAAGACCCGCAGCAAGAATGGTGCCAACCGAGGCTTTTGCAATGTTGCAGTGCAGGATCAACACAGCACGATAGTCGGTCGAGAACACTGCCATAACAAGAGTCAAATTCAGCAACTGTCCTGCGTTGACTAGTGCCTCGTTTATTCATGCAGTTCCAACAGGTATGTTTGGGCATATCATTGACTGTGAACCTGCTTCAAGACATATGATTCCTTTTGTGGATTCCAAGTCGTACCTCCTGCACTTCATTAGACTTAGTGATGCTATTGGGTCCATTGTAACATTTGCTTAAGGGCAATAAGGACAAGTGTCTTGATGACAATCTCTATTGGAGGTTTTTCTGGCAAAGTAATCTGAAACAGAACAGAGTTGTAGCAGTTTTGCAAACCTTTTGGGTATCTAATAATGAACCAAACTATAAATTGGCAGCAACTATCTTGGAATCCAATATGGCTACCATGATGTAAATGTTCTGATTGTTCTTCTCGATTCATATAATGTTGGTTTCATCACTGAAGTTAATTTTCTAACCTTAGTGGAGGCTGAAATATTGACCAAATCATGAATTCATGGCAGCCACCTTGGATTCCAATACGGCAGCTACACACAGCACTTGCCAGATTGGCGACATGACTTTTTTGACATGGAACAACTCTACCTGAAACGCACTGCTGCTGCACGTGGCCATGAGTTGTCTATGGAGTGACAGCTTTATCTTTTTTTTTTTCACCCTACCATCTCTGAGAAGCAGCAACATTCAGATTTGTTCCCCTAAGAGTAGTCATGGAAGAACCCTAAAGCTAAGGAATGAGAGACCTTTCATAAAGTATGAGCATCTATGCTATGTCATCGTGCTGCTGGTTAAACGGAAGTAATTGTTCTACATGGTCTTTAGTTTAGCCTGCACCTGCTTCCTTCTGACCTTAGGAAGGGCATTTTATGCTCACAGTCTCTAACATCTCCCTCCACTATAGTATTGGCCCAATGAAAAAAAATATTTCCAAACAAAGCTCAGTTCTCACATAATCCCTGGACCATTGCACCTGCAACAACGCTACAACACTGCTATCACACCTATCAGCAAAGGTGTTTGAGGAGCAGTGTGCGATTTCTCAAAAAAAGATTGTACATACAGTCTGAGATTTACCGCTGCTTGAATAATTGAATATGCTACCACTTTTAAGAGAGAAAGAAGCCCTCTTCAAGAACCTACATGTTTCAGATATTTTGTCAAAATTATAACTTCAAATTT
Organism: Crocodylus siamensis; assembly: GCF_052110815.1. Taxonomy (NCBI): domain Eukaryota; kingdom Metazoa; phylum Chordata; order Crocodylia; family Crocodylidae; genus Crocodylus; species Crocodylus siamensis. Next base: position 126,695,976 of record NC_143397.1, on the reverse strand, counting down.
TGGTGCCCTGGGTAGTGCTAGGTTGTGGGGGAAGCCAGCCCTTACTTCCTCACACAAGGGATGCTCAGTGCCAGCTCCCCAAACACAGGCTGTGATGAGATCCCTGGGGGCTGCCCTTTTTGGCACCCTTTCTAAATCAATGCTTGGGGCTGGTTCCTCAATTGCCCTCCAAGTTATGCCTCCCCCAAGTTTTCCTTAGTGCACTTAAGGGTGTTGCCAACTGTTGTGCTTCTAATTGCAAATGCTCAACCTGTGGCATTTTCTGAAAGGCCCTGCCTTTTGAGCAACGCTGTAAGACATAAGTTGCATTAAAAAGTGAATTGTAGTCATTTCTTCTGGGAGAAAAGAATATGACTGAAATATTCTGAAATCAAAAAGCAAGCAAAAGCCCTTCACATTTTATGATTCCTAAAATCTTACAGACCACAAGCCAGCCTCCAAATTGTCTGGAGTTTGACCCACTCAGGACATTCAAGGCTGGCACTACTGCTCAGGCCAGCTCTACTAAGCAACTGTGCAGCGGATAGTTGGCAATCCACAGTGGGGAGCTGGCAGAGAGAGTGATTAGGGGTTGAATTATGCCCTTGGGAGTGTCTCAGTGGAGCAGTGCTTCTCTAATCTGTTTTTTGGCACATTTGATTTTTTCTTTCTTTGTTTTTGTTTCCCTCAAAGTCCAAGGGAAAAGAGAGTAACAAAAGGAGGATGGATTTTAATAAAGTCCCCCATGTCTCTATATATATGTGCTTTGCTCTATATACATGTACTTTGCCAAGTCCAAAGGTGCAGAACCATCCTGCCTTCTACTTGACTTCAGACTGACATGGCTAACAACACACCTCTGCACAGGCTCAGAATACAGATCAGAACAGCTTAGAAAGATGCAGCTTAATTTAGAGGAGACAGTATAGCCTGTTCCATGGCTATACTGAACAGGCCATTGGGGACTGGTATTTGTTGCTGCCTGCAGAGCTTTAGGTACTTTTGTGCTGCTGAAGAGGCTCTGAAGTGTTTAGAAAGGAATGGAGCTGCTGCTGCCTTGTTACTCAAGCACTGAAGAATCCAGATGACGTACCCAGATGTTTTGCTGCCACACTAGACTGAGGAAGTGTCTCCAGCAGAGAAGATAAGAAAGGAATGTTTCTGATCTGAATGTAGACATGTGTACATGGCCCGATAAAATCTTGCACTAAAGCACGTGCAACAGAAACAAAGTAAGGGAAAATGTGAACATAGAATGCAAGTCATTTTATCTCCAAATAGTTTGGTTCTCAATACTGCTTGCAAATGTCTACATACACATTAAAGGCAGAATCTATTTCCTTTTATGAGACCAATATAAAATACAAAGCCACATAATTGCAGTTTTTGGCACTTCCAGGCAGCTTGAGACCCTGTTTTGCTCTTTGACAAAATACCCTGCCAGCTGAGTGCTGGAGGACCCCCCCTCCATGTTTGAGCGTGGAGTGGCATTCTACTCTAGGATTCTAGATTTTGTCCTCTGCCTGGCATTTGTTGGCCATGGAAGTCCCAACAAAGCTGCTTATGTATCAGTGGTTAGGGTACTTGTAACCATGTATCAATGGTTGGGGCACTGGGAAAACAAGACCCTAGGCTCTCCCTCACTTACATGGTGATTAAATCTCTGTTAGTCCTCCTTCTCAGTACAGTGCTTTACCCACCAAGCCACACATTATGATCACATAGAGCCCTATTTCTGCGGCTGATCCACTAGAACATGTATAAGAGGCAGTGGACCTATGTGATCTGAAGTCATGTAGGGCCTACTATTGCAACTTTTACTCAGGTTGACGTCTCCAATGAGGAGTCTCGCTGAAGTTGCAGGGATTATCCACAAGAGAAATCACTAGCCAAACAGAAGTACAGACTGTAGAACTGGGTCCTGGATCTGTCCAGTTCCCTTTAACCATCCAATCTACACCTTGGTAAAACACAGTCACAATAGTATTTGTCTTCCTTCCAAGGGTGTTGGGAGGATTCTTCAATTTATGCTTGCAACGTGCCCCAAAGCACCTGGGGGACAAATACTAAAAAGGTTGTTAACCTTTTGGAACCAAGCACCTGATAAAAAATGGAGTATGGAGGGTTGTTCCAGTTCAGAGGAGAAACTGATGATGGACTCTGATTTTTCTCTGATGTGATCCTATTTAGTTACAAAAAACGTTAGAGGTCCTGTTAACTTGAACACAGGAGGAATCAAACAACAGGAAACAATGTCCATTATCCCGGATCCTTTCCAGCCAGCCCTCTACCTAAAATCTTGCATGACTGTTTTTACAGATATGCTATTGGTGCTCCTGCAGCTGAGCTCTTCTCTTGCCTTCTGAGGGACTTCTGAGCCTACTTCTTCTCTTGCCCCTCCAGTTACAGCAAAGCCCCTCCTCCTACACCATTCAAATTCCAAAGGGATACACCAGATGTCTGTGTTGTGGGCAGTGACCTGTGCCAGTGCTTTGGGCTAGAGGCCACTCGTATTCCATAGAAGAGCTGACTACTGAATAGTACTTTCAGCTGTCTTAAATGAAAGGTGGAGCTTCACCCACCAGATGCAACCACATGTCAACCAACCCACATTATTTTATTTCTATTATCTTATTAGTATACTGATCACCTGTAACAGCTGGGCACTTGCTGCTAAACCAGGAATACAGATGCCCCGAGTGAGCAGCATTAAAAAACCATAAGAGATGGTGGCAGTGATGATGTGATTCTTCCAGTGGGGAAAAAGAGAGCGATGAATAAAAGTTAAAACAAGCATATGTCTTACACCATGCTCTGAAGTGAACTAGTTTCATGCTCAGCAAAGGAAGCAACTTCTAGAGGCAAGGAACCTCAGCAAGTCCTAGCAATTATTTATTCATCATAACTATTAATTTTTCATGATTATGTCTTCTAAGGGAGGAGAGTGCACCTTCCATAGTACCATATTTAGAGGTTTCATTTCACTGCAGCCCTATAGAGCATTCATGTAATACCAGCTTGTAATAAAGCATGTCACTCCCACAACCTGCTACAGTTCCCACAAGAAAAGATTTAAGTGATCTAGTTATTAGCTGAGGGACCTTGGTGAGCTCTTAAGTGAGTTTTCCTGAACACTGCTTTTAGAATTGGATTCAAATGTTATTTTAGAGGTGGGGAGCATCAGAGCTTCATCCTCAATATAAAGCAGAGAAGTTATTTTTCCTTTGACAGTACTGGTGTTAAAATTAGGCATATATTTCTACAGTTTGTCTTCAGCTTCCCTTTTTCAAACCACTGGCACCTGAAAAGATCTTTTTGTGCTGTGATATACTTACTCTATAAAGAAATCTCAAGGTGTATTTAAACTTTTTCAAGAATTAGCCAAGTATTGGAAAGGCCAAGGTCAGTTACATAGGTGTGTTGATTTATTTCACAAATTATCCACATTTCAGATGGCCAGCACAATTCATTTACAAAAGCAGAAGCACAAAACCTCCAGGAAAGAATAAGGTTCATTCATCCTTGGGGACAAGGAAGTATCAACAGTCAGAAGGGTCTGTGGTGATATTTGCCCTTCCTGGATGTAAGAAAGCAAGAATGCCTGGGACTCCTTCTAACAGATATTGGCAATGACTCCTTTGTGAAGGACCTTTCCCATCCACTTAGAAACATGCAAGAATCCCATCAGAATAAAAGAAACCAACATTCAACATTGGACCCTCATTGACTCAGTCTTTTTCCTCTGTATGAAGCCAGCTAATTGTCAGCCTACCAAGTAATTGTCAACTACCAACATCTAGCACCCCAACTGGTCAGCATTTAGGTCAGCACTTGCTGCAGAGGAAGCACTCATAAATAACCATTGATGAGTACAACCACACTAATCTGACTGATCCTCTCTCTACTGTCTGATTCCATTAGACACTGAACATACCCACTCTGCCTCCAAGAGGCTGCAGAGATGAACAGAAGAAGCTTGAAATCCCTCAGATCCATCGTCTCAGTTGGAATCCAAAAAGCCATTAGGGGCAACCCTTCTTCCAACTTCACCTCAGTGGCATAGGTCTACTAGGCTTAAGTTTTCTCTCACTTCCTGTTCTTTTAGAGCAAATGTGGGTATCCCTCCTACCCATTCTCTCCGTGCTCAACTTCCTAAATGTATGGACTGGAAGAGCCTACTGTCAGTGGTGCAACCCTACCAGGGCAGGGCCTTGCTGTCTGTATGCCCCAGCTCACAGAGATGAACAAGTGGTAGTGGATTTACACTGTACCCTACTAAAGAGTGAAGGGATAGCTGCCACATCCATCTCCTGCACTCACTGTACTGAGGTGCTTTCAAGCACAGTAGTACCAGGAGCTACCTACAGAGCAACACAGCCACCCATGTCACTACAGTATGCACTATAACAGCCCCAAGTGATGTGCCCAGAATCATACAAGAAGTCTGTGGAAATGGCAGGAACTGAACAAGTTATCTGCCTTGCAATTCTGTTCTTTACCTCTAAGATCTGCCTTCTTTCTACTGGAAAATGCTTTGCATTTTCCTCCCCTTTGCCTTCAGACCAGTCTAAAGGTTCAGTCACTGCAGTAGGCTAACAGCACCCCAGTGGATTAGCAATGCCCTTAACCTGTCAGGGAATTGCTTTCACCCCTTCACCCTGTTTAGATTGCCTAAATAGAAGCCTGTTCTGTACCACTGCCCTGTTCAGACAAGCTCTACTGCTTTGCTTGCTGTGCTGAGACAAGTAATAAAATGCAGTTATTCTTAGAAACTTATTCAATTTCTCCTTAGGTTAAAAAGACTGCAATCCACTAGCTCTTCTTATTGCAGATTATGGATGATAAAGATGAAGTGGAGATATAATTTTTCTTGACAGATATCCAAAGCTCATTCACACTGGCAGGTAGGCTATTCCTCCACTGAGTTTACATCCCCTCCCCATTTATTTGAATGCAATAACCTGAGTTAAGAGACATCCAAGTTATACATTCTATCTACCTTTCCTGGAAGCCCTGACATACCACTACCAATTCCTGTTGGTTTTGATGGGTTTTGTGTACCCAGAGATGGGGCTTCAATGTTTATTTTCTTTTTGCAAGAAATGTGATTTAATATAAAGACATGTAACATATTTCCAAACCCTGTGTATTGTTTGGGGGGTGACAATGTGCAATACCTTATTTACAGACAAGCTCATAGACTCCAAATAACTTAAATAACACACAAGTGACAGAACATGAGATAAACATACCATTTACTACCATTTCACCATTCCTGCAAATGACTGTATGCACATATTGTATGTATCATGGCATTCATAGATTATTCATACATACTTTTTGTGGCCTGGAATACAAGATTTTGTGGTACACAGCACTATTTCCCAGTGATATGGGAAACGTTGCCACAGACTGCACTTCAGCTGTTGTTTGCCATTTTAACATTGTTATCATTCATTCCAACTTGCTGGTGCCTCCAACATACAGACAAGGATATAGTTATATTAATATGAAAACTTTTTATATTTCTTGTTAACTTATTTTACTGGAATTTGTCTTGGATGATATTACATGAAAAGTATGAATGGCATTAAACTGTCATCTATAAAGAACCTAAATATAGAGGATTCCTCCTCTTGTCAACCAGGATTCTCTAGAGAGGGCTGATATCTATCTGCTGTATCCTGTTGTTAAATGTAACCTGTAGATCTCTGAGTTAGCTGGAGGACAGGTGAAGGCATAAATAGGCAGAAAACTCCCTGTTGACTATGCCCCAGGTGACATTCTAGTGCATTGTTTTTTCCTGCTCACAGAAAGAACTTTTGTTCATGAAATGCAGAGACTGCTACCACTTGTTTTGCATGAAAGCAAGTAAATAACAAATGCACAGGACACCTCTCACTTAGGGGAATTCACATCCTTTTAGAATCTATTTAAGCACAAGTAGGTTAGATGTGCATCTCACCTAATGGACTTATGAGAGGGGATGAGTGGCTTGTGTAACAGGAAGCTTAGGGTTTGTGATACTTTCAGGGAGCAACTGCAGCAGTATGAGCCCAGGCAGCTGAGCAGGGGTTAGCTTTAGGAAGAAAGGCAAGCAGCTTATCAAGCCCAGAGTGAACTCCTGTGGGTGGCTGGGGACATCACCTGACTGCAAAGGGGCAGAGCTTAGGGAAGATATAAACCTAGGACCTGAGTGGGCTGGGGACCAGGGGGTGGTAGTCTGGCCTTGCAGAGCTGCTGAGCAGGAAAGATGCAGAAGAGTTTCTGGCTGACACCTATGCCACCCTGGGGAAATGCAAGTGAGATGTCGCTGACTTGCCAGGGGAATAGGACTAAAGGTAGTAGGGAGTTGTGTGGTACAGCCAGGGAGCTGATGTTTATGTTCAGATCTGGTATGGAGTTTGTGTTTATAACCAGAGGGTTTATGCCTTTGTTATTACTTAAACTGGTAGACTGGGTTGGGACTATCGGGGTGGAGGAGATCCCAGCAGTGCCTGGACAGGGTGGAGATAGGGCCAGGGAGACCAAGTGCCAAAGCTGGTGAGGCAGAGGCTGGAACCCAGAAGCCAGGTCCAATACAATGGTCCTGGGCTAGAGAGCCCAGCAAGAGGAATGGGGTGGAGGCTGTGAAGGCCAAAGCCCCAACAAGGGAGAGTGATTGAATAGCAACATCTGGAAGGCATGGGCATTGCTGCAGAGGAGGTTGGAGACCACTAACAGCCCATAAGGCAACAGGTACCCTGGAGGCACAGATGGGTCAGGAAGGCCCACCTAGAGTAAGTGCAGGGCAAGAACCAATAGGATACAAGAGGGATCTGGTGGTGGTGGTCAGAGGGACTAGTTTGCTATAGCACCCTTGGGCAGCCTCCCTTTTCACATTGTAATAATTCCAACAAAAGCATGGCAGGAAAGGGAAGCAAGTGGGTACCCTATGGCTGAAAAATAGCAGGAGCTATGTGGCCACCAAGTGATGGTACAGCTGCCCCTGTGGCCCAGCACTTACTACACCTGGTACAAGCTTTACTAACCAGAGCTACAGCAAGGCCCAGAAACTTCATTATGTTTTGTGGGGTGCATATGTGGGTGCTAGTATAAAATCATGCCTTTAACATTTTAACTGACTTTACCAAATATTCTTTGCTATGAAATAATGAATCAGGCATCCTTCATAGAAAAGAAGGGTGGATATCATTTGGCTCTTCTGTAGGCATTTGTAATCCAAACAGGATTCTCTAATACAGCTTTCTATTTTAGGAGAAAAAGCAGCAGTAGCCTGGGCCCCCAGCAACTGAGAAATAGTTGAGCTGAGTATGCATCTGTGAGTGAGGATATAAGGAAAAAAGACTTGTGGAAAATGCTTGAGATGCAGGAGATGGGTATGGGAAGCATTCATAGGAACAGTGTTAAAGGGAAAACAGAAACGTAATTGGGGCTGGGGGCAGAAGAATAAAAGAGCACTTGAGAAATAAAAGGAAAAAAGGGCTAGCAGAGAGGGAAATGAAAAAGAAAGAGGGAAAGCATTTAAGTCATAGTAGAAAACAGGAAGAAAAAAATACCAGAATTAAAAACAAAAAAACAAAAACAAAAACAGAACACATTTTGAAAGATGGTAGGGGTGTATGAGAGGGGAATGTTGAATCAGAGTGAGAGATTTAGGGAGAAGGAAAGGAAAGAAAAACTGGATTAAAAATGATCACTGTAAAAGACTAAGGTAAAGAACTCCTGAATGAAGAGAGGGAGAAATGACACAAACAAGAATGAAATCAATCTGAAAATATTGCTATGGAAAGTTTGCTGCTAGATTTTAAATCTATGAATAATAATGCAATTAAAATACACATCTAACATACCTACAATACTCATATCTTTTTATACATATCTCAAGATGTACAAATATAATATCATACATACAGCTATAAAGATATAGATCATATATATAGGTTTATATGTTATAATCTTATTTATATGAAAGAGATAGGGATAGGGTCCAGAAATATCTTGAATATTGCCTAGAAAGGCAAAAGTAAATAATATTTTATCTTTGATCAATGTATTTGTTGGATAAAAAATGTTAATACAAGTGTGTAGGTGGAAAGCATTATGAAGTATTTGGCATTATGACAGACTGCATACTATAGCTGTTCTCCATGTGACTAGTATTTCTTATTTGCTATTTGGGAGTAAAGTATAAAATCTAATGGGCTTAGTGCCACTGGACTCATTTCTACACTGTGATTTTTTATTTTTTTTTTTTAATAAGAAGCAGAAAACTCTTTAAAGCACACATGCTTTATTCCTTGCTACTTGATTCTGAACCACACTTACAGGTTTTGCCTTCCTATTTTCAGACATTCACCAGGTTACATTGTCTGTCCGACTTCCCTTTAGGCCTATACTGGGTCTGCTGTATATCTTGTTCCAGGCTTTGCAAATCTTTCCTATTATGTTACTTAAGATGATGTTTACACAAAATTAATAGATGAGTAGGTTTGTGGAAAATGGCTAACAAAATAAAGTCATAGTGTTAGTGCCACATCCTAGCTTCTCCCTCAAGTTTAGTCCATGTACAGAGCAAGAGCAAAGTTCCTTTTCTAACTTCTCATAAAACTGTCACTCTTCATAGGGCTCATAAAAGATATATGCTCTGTGTTGAGGGCCAGATACTATTCTACTTGTTGCATCCAAGTGGGCTTAGGTACCCAAGTGTGATTCTATTCCACCCTGATCAAGTTCAGAAAATCTGTTAATGCATCTACTTGTGTAACACGCTGTCATCTGATCTCAGAAAAACAGAGGAGGAGGAATCATTCACATTTTGTGTTAATGATTTTTCAAGGACTAAACATTTGAGGGTGAAATAGAATTGTGCTTGGATACTTCAGGCCACTGGAAGAGAATGGATGGGATTGGATAATGGACATTAAGACGGATTCTAAGTTCTCTCTGGTGCCATTTTTCCATGGGAAGGTGGAGGGATTATATATATATATATAAAAAAAGTTTGTTAAAAAAAATTAGAGCTTGCTCTTCAAAAGCCACTTGAGTGGTTCCACCCAGGAGATGTTAAGGGAAGATTTGGGGTGTGGACCAAGAACACTGCTACATAAGAAGCACTCTGCTTCAGTACTGAGGAGGCAGGGTTTTACATAGGGCTAGGGGGTTTGGCTCTAGAAAGTTATAGAATGAAAGGACCAGAAGGGACCTGTAAGAACATCAAGTCCGGTCCCCTGCCATAGGCAGGAGGTTATTGGGCTCAAACAAGCTCAACGAGGTGTTCCTCTTGAACACCTCCAAGGATGGTGACTGCACCACCTCTGCTGGAAGTGTGTTCCAGATTCTAGACACCCTTACGGAAAAGAAGTTTTTCCTAATGCCGATCTAAATTTTTCCTCAATTAGCTTATGCCTGTTGGTCCTCGTCCTCCTTGGGGGTGCCTTTCTGAAGAGTTGCTCCCCTAGATCTTTGTGTTCACTCTTGACATACTTGTAGGCGGCCATCAAGTCACCTCTCAGTCTTCTCTTGCTGAGACTGAACAGGCCCAGTTCCTGGAGTCTCACCTCATAGGGCCTACCCTCCAAGCCCCTGATCATATGGGTGATCTTTCTCTGTACCCTTTCGAGCTCATTCACATCCTTCCTGAAATGCAGTGCCCAGAACTGGATGCAGTACTCCAGCTGTGGCCCCACTAATGCTGAATAGAAGGGGAGGAGCACCTCCCTAGATCTGTTAGTAACACATTGGCTGATGCAGGCCAGGAGTTATTTTTGCCCTGCTCTCAACTTCATCACATTGTTGGCTCATATTCATCTTCTGGTCGACTGTCATCTCCAGGTCCCCTTCAGATGTAGTGCCAGCTAGTCGATCACCACTCATGTAGTTGTGCTGAATGTTCTTTCTATCCAAATAAAGGACCTGGCACTTGTTCCTATTGAACCTCATCTGATTGCATTCACCCCATAGGATCAGTCTGTTGAGGTCATTCTGGATCCTTACTCCATCCTCAGATTTGCCCGTATTTCCCCACAGCTTGGGTGTCATCCTCAAACTTAACCATTGCACTTTCCACCCCCTCATCCAAGTAATTCATAAAGATGTTAAAGAGCATGGGACCAAGCACTGATTCCTGGGGGACACTACTAGAGATGGATGAGGGCATGCCATTGATTACAACACTCTGGGATTGGCCGCTGAGCTAATTGCCAACCCACTGTAGAGTGGTCTAGGCCAGTACCCTCCAACTTAATTGAAAGGATCTCATGGGAGACCGTATCAAAGACTTTGCTGGAGTCTAGGGAAATGATGTCAACCTCATGTCTCTTGTCCAGTTGGTTAGTTACTTGATCATAAAAGGACACCAGGTTTCTTAGGCATGATCTCCCCTCTACAAAGCCATGCTGATTGCTTCTTAATACCCCACCAGTTACAAGCTTACAAGATCTTTAGTACTTACTCCCCCAAAGAGTAAGAAATTTTGCTACAGGAAGATATTCTGTTCTTTAGACTGGAATAATCACTGGGTGTGGCTATGCTTTACTGCACAGTAGCATAGTTTACTATGCAGTAAGTATGTGTATCTACACATGCACACACTTACTGTGCAGTAAACCTTGCTAATCATGAGTAAATTTGCTATCTGCAAATCCAAGTAGCAAATTGACTTGTGATTACTTATTGCACAGTAGTGCTTGTGTAGACGCCTGACCAGGAGCAAATCTGCTCCTGGGCAGCTGGCCACCAGGGGGTGGTAGATTTCTCCCTGCCTCCAGGAGCTGCCTATTGCTGGGGTGGGCTCTGCTACTGGAGCCTGGGCAGGGACTATGTCCCCCTGCCCTGGCAGCAGGGAGTTCCAAGCCCCCACTCCAAAATCATGACCAGGGAGCAGGGGCTGGGAGAAAAAACTTACCTTCCAGCCTGATTTCCATGGTTGTGGGGCTTGTGCTGGGAGATCCTTATGGCTGGGAGATCTTTATCTCCCAGCACCAGTTCCGTGACCATGGGGCCAGCCCTGGGAGATAAGGATCTTTCAGCACTAGACCTGTGGTTGCAGAGTTGGTTCTGGGAGCTCTGTGCTGGCAGGGGCTGGGGAGCCTGTTTCCTGCCCAGCTCCATAATTGTGGAGCTGGGTAGGGAACAGCCTGGGGAGCTTCCCCAGGCTGTTCCCCACCCAGCTCCATGAAAGCAGAGTTGAGCAAAGAACAGGCTCTCCAGCCCCCACCCCATGATTTTGGAACAGGGTCAGGGAACTGTTTTGGTCAGGGGCAAGTCCTGGACCCATTCCATGATTGGGTTATCAAGGCACGGGGGTTTGGAAAGAGCTGCAGGGGAGGGTGGGTCCCAGCCCCCTGTCCCAGTCCACCAGTGGGGCAGCCAGCAGCTGCCTGGAAGCATTTACTCACAAGTAGTTTACTCATGAGTAAACTGCTTCAACATCAAATGCACGTGTAGACACACCTACTGAGAAGCACAGTGATCATTGGAGTGAATGTGATGCTTGCAAGATCTGTGTCTGGTTCCAGTCAGCTGTCAATAACAAGCATGAGCTTCACAGCACCAGCCCAAACTCTTTCCCTGGGAAACTTGGCCCTTGATACTAATTAGGTGCCTCTATATGAGACATGGATACCGCTGCACAGTAGCATTGTGTGGCAAAAAAACTGTGCTGAGATGCTAACGTACAGTAGCATTACTTAAAAGGCGTTCACTGACACTACTGCACAGTAACTCCAGTTAACGTGCATTTTTTTAGTACTTGATTATACAAGTACTAAATAAATGTGCAGTAAGCACTGCACAGTAGCGCCTCATGTAGACAGGCCCATCATCTCCAAAAATTCCTCCCTTTGTAGGTTATGTTATTTCCTTTGCCTGTCCAGTGAATTTGTGTGTTTTACTTTGGTACTGTTGCAGATAGTATCTTTTGTCATTTATTTACCTGTATAACTGGTTTGCATATATCTTTAATAACCATACGCTCATGATTGTATGTCCTGAGTTTTATCTATTTATTGTCTAATATCTCTTGTTTGTTTTTTTTTAACAGTTATTACTTTCTTTCTCCTTTCTCTAGTTGGTCAAATACTTCAGGCCCTATTTGGATGTTATCATTGTAGAGTTCATTTGCATATTCTGCCCTTTATTTGCGTATTGCATTGTTTTCAAGTTAGCAGTTTTCTATTCCTGTCTTCTACCACCATTGTTCTTGCTTAGTGTGTTTTGATTGTCTTCAGGGTCTCAAATGCTTTCTTGCTGTTGTTCTCAAAACCACTTTGAATTTCTTCACACTTGTTTAGAATTCAGTCTTCTTTCATCTTTCTTATTTCGCTTCTTACATTCCCATTTGCTTCTCTGTAATTGAGACAGCCAGATTCTGAATCAAAATGTTTAGCTTTCATTGATCACCTTATATTACACATTTCCATGATTTTGTTGTTCATCCATGGTTGATTCTCTTTCTCAGCTCTTCCAAGCAAGTCTTCTGATGTTTGTTTGATTACAAGAGTGAATCCATCTATAATACTAGCATTAAGGAGTGGTTCAAATTTTCCTGCAATTTTTATGCAAAAGTCAGCCTTTATTGTAGAATACCTGATCTTTTCTAGGTCATATTTGATTATTGGCTTGCAATCTTCTTCAGCTTTATTTTCATCATTACTAAATTGTGATCACCGCCAACAGCAGCTCCAGGAAATTATTTGGTCTTATTCAGGGTCATTCTCAATTAGAATCAAACAGATATGAGAATATAGCCTAACTGATTCTTGCAGGTGACATCAGGAGACATCCATGTCATTCTTCTTGATGGTTTATGTAGGTAAAGCGCGTTGGCAAATACAAGGTTATGTAGTTGTGTGAATTCCAGTAGTCTCAGGCCTCTGCTATTTGTTTCCTCCAGTCCATGATCCCCAGCTATGTTGTGCCATTCTCTATGTGCATCAGTGCCAACTTCACATTCCAGTCACCTTGTATGACAAGAATGCCTTTCTGTGGTGTCTGAGCTATTGTTTCTTTGAGTATGAAGAAACGGAAGAATTTTACAGCATCAGTGTAATTGCTGGTTTGTGCATACACTTGGATGATGACGACGTTGTTTGGTGAGGAAGGTATTTGGATAGAAATGATTCAGCTTGTAATTGGCTTGCACTCTAAAACACATTTGATCAAGTCTTTATGTACCAGAAAATCCAACTCCTCTCCCATGACTCTTTTCCTAGCCACTGTACCAAAACTTGTGTTCATCTTCTGTTAGGAGCTCTCCTGAGTGTTCTCATCAAACCTCTACAAGTCCAAGGATGTGTACTGTTACACATGGAACAACAACAGCAAGTTCTTCAGGTTTACCTGTTGTATGCAGTTTTCTCACATTCCAGATTTCAGTTGTAATTTCTTGTTTGGTGAGTTTGATTCTTGACCCAGTAGCATTGCTGGCCTCTCTACCTTGGGTGTGTTCAGCAGAGGAGGTCAGCTCAACAGTAGCATACTTTTCAACTTCATCCTGCTGAGTGCCAGTGAAGGGTGCGGTCATTGTAGATCTGGGCATTGACTGGGTTGGTATGAGGTTAGTTGAGTTGCTTTGCAACATTGGTGATTCTCAGGCAGAGTGACCTGGTGGGGTATATCTCCTCTACAGGTATGGATGGTCATTGGCTTGCAAGGAGCTGATCCACCAGGAGGACCTGGAAGCATTGAAAAGGACATCTCAAAAAAAGAAGTATAAGAAGCCATTAGAAGCCGAAGAATGAGAAAGCACTTGGGATAGACTCCCTACAGAACTCTCTTGAAGACAGGTGGCAGCATAACAAGCATGCTTCACAAAATTTGCAACATTGAAAATGTGGCCAACCCAGTGGATGAAATCAGTCATCATTCCCCTTCCTAAAAAAGGCAAATCTCCACCAACACAAACTACCTCACCATCGTTTTGATCAGCCATCCAAGCAAAGTACTTCTCAGAATAATACTGAACAGGCTCAATCCGCAAGTAGAGACTGTGCTGGCGGAAGAACAAGCTAGGTTCAGGTTAGGGAGAAGTACCACAGAGAAAATCTTCAACATCCAAGTACTATGTGAAAAGTACCATGATCACCAAAAAGAACTTCACCATAACTTCATAGACTTCAAGAAAGTTTTTGACAGGGTGTGGCACAAAACATTTTGGCTCACAATGAAGAAGCATAACAACAGCAGATTCTTGACAACACTAATACAAGAACTTTACAGCAATGCAAGTAGTGGACAATAACACCGTTGAATGGTTTGTGACTTCAGTAAGAGTGTGCCAAGGTTGCTTGCTGTCACCATGTCTTTTCAATTTCTTCCTCGAGCAAATCAGGTCAGATGCCTTTAGAGAATTTCACAGGAACTGTATCAGTTGGAGGGTGGAAGATCAACAGTCTGTGCTTTGCTGATATCATTGATCTGATAGCAGGGATGTCTGAAGAGCTTTAAGAACCTACAGAGATGCTAGACAAAACTGCAAAGAGCTGTGGAATGGAAATAAACACTGAGAAAAGCAAAGCGATGACAACCTCCAAGATCACCAACAGCAATGCTAATGGGAAGATCAGCAATGAAAAACTAGAAAGAGTAACAAGTTTTAAGTATCTGGGAGGCATCATCACAGAAAACTTAACATCTGAAAAGGAAGTCAAGATCAGAATAGCCATTGCCACCAGTCAACTGACAAAACTAAAGAAAATCTGGACAAGCATGTGAAGTATGGACACTTAACAAGAAGCTGGGGAACAGAAATGAGGCATTTGAAATGCACTGCTCTAGGAGACTGATGCATGTCTTGTACACTGAGCACTGGACCAATAAATCTGTCAAGCAGCAAATCAGTCAAGAAATTGGAACCTATGAACCATTATTGGAGGTTGTGTGATGAAGGAAGCTGCAATGGTTTGGACACATCAAGAGAAGGCCAGACACCCTTGCCAACACCATAATGCAGGGCACAGTGGAGGGAAAGATAAAAAGAGGTAGATCCAAGAAGAGCAGGGAAAACAATATTAAGGACTGGATGGGGCTTCAACTGACAGAATGCACTAACCTAGTCAAACACAAAGCAGAGTGGAGGAGGGTTGTGACAGCATCTACATTGATCACAGTGGTCTTGGGACTGACCTGACTTTCTTTCTGGCAACACCAGTGTCCAACACTTGTGTCCAGTTTAAAATTAAAAATACAAAAGAAAAACTCAGCATCATATTGATTTCTGGTTGATAGTCCATTTATGACCTTCAGCAACATTGTCCTTGGCTCCTGTGGAGAATTTCTCTGAGCTAGAGGTGCTGTTATTGTCCTCTTTGCTCATGCTGTGCACAGCCTGCTGGCATGAGCAAGCTCTTGCAAACTTGATAAATCCATTGCTGTTCTTGAATATCTTCCAAATTCCCAGTTTTGTCTTGGCTTATGTTGCTTGCCACAGTTTTCTCTAGTCTCTGACTTGGAACCCCACTTGGTTTTCTGCTTCAGGTCTCTTTTCCTGTATAATTTTGGATTCTCTCTAATCTCTACAGTGTCAGAACACCCTACAAAAGTTCATTCTGGACTGGACAACTTCGTTTCCATAGTATATTCTTATTGCTTTGTTGGGGGTCAAGTCTTGCTCTTTCAGTAGGCTCTGGATAAGCAATTTGTCCCAAATTCCAGTCACAGTCTGACTTCTCATCAGAGATAAAGTTTAGTTCAATAAATGTAAGATAAGTTCTGAAACCTTAAATCATTTACAGATTCCTGCATGTTCCCCCTTCCCTTTCATACTCCCCATGTGTAATGCAGGGGTCCTCACATTTTCAGGCCACAATTTCTTAGTTACCTTTTGCCCAAGCTAACCAAAAAAATATTAAAACAATCAAGTGCTTGAAACCCAGCTTCTGCCAGAAAAATGAGTCTGGCTGTTGGCAGGCACCCACCCTTTGTAGACATACAATATGTCTCCACTGCAAATGGCAGTATAGTGTAGAGACACCTGAGCTACCTTTAAACTGACACTTGACTAGTCACAGCAGCAGGAAGCCATGCCTGGGCTAACTTACCTTGCCAAGTAACAGGGTCAATTTATTCTTGGCAGGGTAATTTAGTCTGCATGGAGTCTGCAGTGTTGATATACCCACAGAGAAAATCACTGTCTGAACCTCCTCCATTTGTCCTCCACATTTCCACGATGTGTTAGCTATGCTGGGGCTTTTAACTGATCCATTTTTTCATTCGGGGTACTCTCTTACTCTTGCATTGTTCACTGTTTCTCCATGCTTGAACTGCTAGTAAGATATGTGCTTTATTCCCTGTCCAGGTACAACTGGTTGCGGATAGCCCCATCTGTATTCAATGTCTGGGCAACCTGGCCCTCAGAGGCGTACTCCCCAACACCACAACCTCCATGGAGCAACTGCATAGCTCAGGAGTGCTCAGCTCCCAGCCTACGGGCCAGCTCTGGCACCGGGTCATCTGGCCCATGGCACTCCCCACTAGTTTGAAAACCTGGCAGTAAGGGAGGCACCATGCCCCTGCTTCTAAATTTCTAGATTTGTAGGGAGCCCCATGGGCTAAATAGTATGGTTCTGTGGACTGGATTGGGTATGCAGGGCAAAATCCTGACACATGGGGCTGGGCAGGGGGTGACACGGGGCCCTGGGTCCCCATCTTTGCCTGTGGAGCCATCATGGAGCCTGAACTGGATTTTCAGGGCCAAGTGGAGGTAGCACAAGACCCAATCCAGTCCATGCACCAGCCCTGCGATTCTCATTGAGCATGACTGGTATAGCTCATCATCAATAGCTTGACCAAAGGCTTCTTCTGCCTGCTCTCATCTTGAACCAGTTTCTCAAGCCAGATGATGATTTGGTTCATGATGACTAGGTAGACACAAGGAAACACAGTTTCTCCATACATTTACTTAGTCTAATTTCTCACATACAGGTGCTGTTAAAATAGTTAGTCATGTTCAATAACAATCACCACAGGGGGCTAGATCCACTGGGGTGAATTAGCTACTGCAACAGGCAGCCTAACCTGTGAGTATACTCACACCAAGTAGAGTCCACAGGCCCTTATATATTGCATGAAGAAAGTTAGCACTTCAGAATTGGCTCCACAAAAGCCAGCACTTTGAGCCACCTGAGTGGGGTGATAAGAAATGCCAAGAAAAAGGATGAGGCTTAAACCCCTTCTTTCAAACATAGCCAGGCCCATAATTCTAGGCTTCAGGGAGGCAATTTTCTTTCCTCTGGATTCGTAATCATGACCCCTCCCCTGGATTGAAGAACCTATGGCAGAACAGTCCTTGCTCACAAGAAATACAGCCAAAAGGATAAGGAGGCTCTAGTCTCTGTCTGGTTCCGAGCAGGCCTTTGAAGCCAAAGCTCCTGCCTCCCCAAACAGTGCCATAACCCCAGGGCCAGGGCATTAGGCTGGCAGAGGAGCAGCACCCCAACACTCCCTCTGATGGGCAGGTGTGTTCTGTGGGTGACATGGGTGAAAAACACCTGGCTTGTGAACCCTGCCCAGGGTTAGATGCCAGACTGCCTGCTATCAACCAGCGTTGAATAGATATATTAGGACCAGAGCAGAAACCTAGGCACTTCAAGAACTTGAACCTGTTTCTACCAGTCTTTGGTGCACTAGAGTAGCTCTCCCCAGTGGCTAAAGCCAAGGGCTCTAGTGGGTAGTCAGGTACCAGTGAGAGATCAGAAGGCAAGTCAGCAGCCAGGGAACCAGAGCAAAAGCCAGGCCCAAGATACTAGGCTGAGGTCAGATACTAAAGTCAAAGTCAAGCCGAATCCATAAACCAGGAGGCAAGTGGAGGCAAAGAGTCAGAGCCAGGAACTGAAGAGAGAAGGTAGGGTCAGCTAACAAGGAGCTGGGGGCAGCAAATATACACAAGCTAGGTGCTGCCTGCAGCCAGGGGTACTGTTGCACACCAAGGATCAGGTATTAGGCTGGTTAGTTCCTTTATTGAGGAACTGGAGCCAATCGGGTAGCAAAAAAGTTGTGCAGACTGAAAAACAGGGCTGAAGGCCTGAGGGTGAAGGTCTCCCGGTTATTGAGGATACACAGATCTGGGCTGTAATATTTGTACTGCACTGAGATAGGGGAAGGCTTTAGCCCCCCCTCAAAACTAAAACATTTCTCTGCTTTCAGGTGAGGACCACACGTCCAAGGCTGATTACTTGAGCCAACAGAAAGAAGAATAGGGAAGGGGGCCTGGGTCCCAGCTAGAATAGCTTTGCTTATTAGCCTGGAGAATGTTAGGAAACATAGATGTCACCCAGTATTAGGCAAGAGTGGAATGGGTATTTGAGGACTTAAAGTTTTGCTGTAGGCACCTAAAGCAGTGTTTAAGTACCTAAGGCCCTTTATGCACATAGCACTGTGTCACTAGCTCCCCAGCCTGAACCATTCCAAAAAAAAGTCATTTTTTTTATTTCTTATTAAATCAAAGTGGTGCTACTGTCACCTTTGGACTAGTCCATCTGTCACATGCAGGAAGAATTATTTCAGGGGAAAAACCCATAAAAATTTTGGAAGCAGAAAGGCCAGGACTAAAGGCAGGGTTTTAGCACTGCTAGGAAACAGGCCAGCCCAGTACTCTCCATCTATAGATTTGTACAGAGCTTATTATTCCTGTTTCACAGAGGTGGAAACTGAAGCATGGAGAGGGGAAGTGAATTAGCCCAAGGCCACTTAACAGGTCAGTGGCAATAGCAAGAACAGAGCACAGGTCTCCCGTCTCCCAAGCCAGTGCCTGCTCTGTTGAATCCCAGCATCAATGCAAGGTCAGTCAGTAACTGCAGCTGAACACGAGCGATGAACTTCTTTGGTTTCCTCAGACCAAGGCTTCTCTTATAGGCCAGGGCTGAAGGAAACTGGCAGCGTACAAAAGGGTCCATCACTCCCACCTCTGCTTTAACTAGCCTGTAAATAGGCAGGATTCCAAGCTCCACATCTGTCAATCTTGCCCCTTTCACCAGCAGTAAATTCACTTTTATTACAGTAATAAAAAGCATCCTAATGGCCTTCTCTCCTTCAGCAGTGAAAGATTTAAATTTCTGCCCTAAAGAAAACATTTTTATATGATTAAGGCATAAATCACGTTGGATCAATGGGATTAACCTATATTTTTACGCTTTAAAAAAAATCTTATCCCTCGCCCTAGGAAGGACAGGGGATGGCTCTTGAGGTAGAAATATTTAATGCAAGCCTGGCAAGGACAGATGGAATGATTCTGAAAAACATGAGGTGGTATGTAGCATGCCTGGGGAGGGGTTAAACAGGCTGAGATAAGTATCAATATTCAAGTGTGGTAGAAGCTGCACCGGAGGTCAGCACTTTCTGCTAGTGCTGCCAATCACAAGAAGGGGTGCCATGTGTCCAGCTGACTGATAATCCATTTTGCTTACTGCTTCGTATGCTGTGAACACTAATAGGGGAAATAACACTGCAGGTTTCCTGAAGAAAGCTTCTCCTTGAAAGGGTACTCACGCTTTGTTGTGCCCCTGTAACACCCACCTCTTCCTGGGACAAGGTGAGGGTGCTAGGGAACACGATGTTGTCCCTTCTCTAGGAGCAGTTGTGTGAGCTAGCTCTATATTTTTACTGGGTGGTGTGTAATTAGATTTCCCTGTGTCCAGGCTGCAGCTACAGCTATAAGAAATCAATAGACCTAATGGAAAAGCTGTGCATGATTGCTAGGGCCCTGCAACAAATATGGCAAATCCTGTACTACTCTAGCTCTCTCAACGCTACCTGTTAATGGCTTTAAATAATGCAGAGCTATAGGAACAAACATGCTGGCTTACTGCATGGTACACACAATGCGGGAAGGGACAGGATGCTGTGGGCCAGGTTCTATTGCACCTGTTAAGCATAAGTGAACTGAGCTGCCCAAGTGCGATCCTGTTCCATCCTGCTAGTGTTCCTCACTGCTTTTTTGCGACTCAGTAAGACTGATTCAAGGGGAAAACTCCCAATCATGGGCCTGGATGATGAAGCAGGGAGAGGCCAGCAGCCTCTCTACCTTGTCCTGTGAGTGCTGCAGCTGCTGCAAGAATCTCAGAAATGTATTTCAGTTTCTTCTACCCTCATTGGAAGTCAGGTGATTCCTCGCTTCCCAGGGAAGACCCTTTTGACAATGACTTTTACCTGCCGACTCCCACACTGCTGCAAGGTGGTAGGATCAAAAACCAGCTGGCTCCAAGGTGATGCTGCTGAGGAAACTACGCTGGAGCAAAGAGTGCGAGAAAGAAGCCCTTCACACTGTATGCTTGCAGATGGGGTCTGGTAGATAATGCTAGTGGATAAGGAAAGCAAAGATCTCTACAAAAACATTGGCCCCAGTTCAGTATTGGTCAAGGACTCTGTTTTGTGAGTGCCACCAGCCCTCCACATTCACACTGATTTCAAACTTTTACACAGCTGGCATTTTTTGGAGAAGGTAAGAACTGGGATGAATTGCTGTATGCACGTGGCTTGATTTCTGCCCCCCCTCCCCCAGCAACTGCAACACGAGGCAAAATTATTTTGGCCTTTTTTTAAATCTGCCTTTGCAGAGCAGTTAACTGCTGTCATTCTACAGAAAGCAAATGTAACACTGCTGAGACGCCCGCCTACGACCAGCATTTCAAACGTGATTTTTCCACCAGTGAAATGCAGAAAATGTGATTGTTCTCTGATTGTAGCTGCCTCTTTCTTGCTGCACTCCAATGTCAAGCTTGTAACAGTTGTGTAACATCAGCAGTTCATCATGAATAAATCTCTGCAGCTCTATATTCAAACAGTGATTACCATTTACAAGACCTCACAGGCTACAAGACAAAGTCCCTGCCTCAAAGAGCTCGCATTCTACATAAAATATAAAAAAGGGTGCTGACATTTATAACTGCTGCTATAAATCAATTTGTTTTATATAGATTTTCTTAAATATTTATTGATATATCAGAGGCTCTTGAAAAAGTCCAAACCATGGCTCAGGCCTGCAAGTGCATGAGTATGCCAATTGCAAAGAGCACAACAGCCAGGGTGCTTCATATGTCAGAGGACTGCTGTTAAGGCAACACCTGTTGTAGTGCCAGAACATTACATAGGGCTCTTGTAAACATGATACCATTACCATGTACGCATGACAAAAATGTCACTATGTGGCTTAATGGTGTCACGCTGTACATGTGTGGGAGTTTTGGGGTTTTAAATAAGTTTGCATCATTGCAAACTAAACTACATCCTGATATATAGTTTAATTTGCAATGATGCATTGAAACCATTAATCAGCTCACCCCCCGGCCGTGAGAGAGGTGGGCAGGCTTCGCAGAAAAAGGGAATTGGGCCCTTCACTGTTTCTGTCTTCAGATGGCACCTGCTGAAGGCAGAATCAGTGAGGGGCCTGATCCTTCCCCCACCCCCCGGCAGAGCCTGCCTTCCTCTCCCATGGCCAGAATGTGAGCTGCTGATGAGCCAAGCAGCTCCTGAGCTGCAGGGGACCCCTGGTCCTTCCCTCCACTGTGGTGGCATGCCCCGCTGGATCTACCCAGGTGGATTGCTAGTGGGCTGGGTGCTGCCCCAGCTTGGGGTTGGAAAAGATTTGAATTGGGCCAGGTGCTGTCTCTGAGCTGTTTTGAACTATTGCCACTGTGATTCTGTTTCCAGCTCTGCTACAGATACACTGTGAAGCCCTGAGTAAACTTTCTTTTCCACATTTTCCTTTCTGGCATGCAGAAAACATGTTTTAGCCGAAGGCCCCCACAGCAATTTATTAAAGAGAAATCTATAGCAAAATTCATTTCTGTAGTAAACTGCTGTGGGGCCTTCAGCTAAAACTTGTTCTCTACATGCCAGGAAAGAAACTGTTGGAAAAAGTTTGCTCAGTAGCAGAGCTGGAAACAGAATCACAGTACCATCAGATCTCTGCCAACCAGGAGCAGTTATGACATTTGTGTGTTATGCATCATTGGAAATGATGATGAGTGGATGCTCCTTTTCATGGTGGAATATTTGTATTAAATGTAGTAAAATCAAATCAGGAAGCATAATAAGGCATATCTCTGCTGCTTGCTTAGCCATTTTTTTTAAGGCACACATCTCACACTGTACTGCAGGGATTGGGTGGTTATAAAAACTCTGTATTCAGTTGCAACAGGTTCAAAATACACAGATGCCACTATTAGGGCTGTGCAAAACAGCACCATTCCGTTTCAACTTCCATTTCGCCATTTCAACAGGACAGTGTTTTGTTTTGAGTTTTGTTTCATTTCAAAAACACTGTTCCATCTCGTTTTGTTGAAACTGTTTTGCTATTTCAATGCTGTTTCAAAGTTTCACCCGTAAGCTATAATGGGGATGCACAAAACTGCCTATAACTTTGTCATTTCTTGCCTGCTTTGGATGAAACTTGCAGGGTTGGTAGCCCCTTCTGAGGCCAAGATGCCTGCCAGGTTTCAATGAGATAGGATCGGGATCTGGAAAACTGCACCTCAAAGTCTTGAAAGCAAAACTTGTGTGACGTGTGTGTGTTCAGGCACAGCAGGGTGAAAATTGCAGGCATGGTAGCCCCTGCTAAAGCCAGGAAGCCTGCCAACTATCAAGGAGATAGGTGCAGGGATTTCTGGGAAACTGCACCTCAAACTGTTCAGAGCAAAACGTGTCACTTGTAAGTGTGCAGGCACAGAGAAAGCTCAGTTCAAACAATGCTTTTTATGCTATTTTTTTATCCCTCCCCCAGAGCACTGGGATTGAAAGGGACCTCAGGGAAGGATCACAGTCACTGACCAACTACACAGTCAATATGAGAACAGTCCTTCTCCCGTTTTCTCTCTCCCTTTCCTTAGTTTCTCTTTGGCAGCAAGCAAGCCCAGCTTCAAAATTTGAAACATTTCAAAACATTTCGTCTACCCTCATTTCATTTCAAGGCTGTTTCAAAGCCTTTTGTTCCATTTTGATTTTGCTGTTTGAAGTCCAATATTTTAGGTATCAATGAGATTCTCACAAAAACTGTCGCTCAGCTGCCACTGTACCAAAAAATGCCAATCTACCTATAAGCATCTAAATGTTTCCACTTGCTCGTACAAAACCACTTGAGTCCTGAACCCTGGCAGGATCCAAAAGCTAGACATTTTCCTGCCTGTTTGCTCAATGGGATCTTATCTCACAGGCAGAACATGGGTGGGGAGGCTAGTCATTCATTTGTGGCCTGTAAGAGACTGAGGTGCAAATCTCTCTTCTGCCTAATTGAGTGAAAGAATACCCCTGTCAATGGAGCACAGAGACATTCTTGCTCTCAGCTCTGGCCCAGTGATACTCTTATGTAATTATGGAGCAGCTTCAACAGAGGAGCTTCATGACACCCACTTCAGAACATCTTACAAGCCTATGAAACATTTCCAGATGTCAGATACTTTGGTTCAACATATTGCTCCAAATCCAGCAGTGGAAGTATTTGAACCTAGCTGTCCTACATCCTAAGTGGAGGCTTCATCTTGTGCGTGATAGGTAGGGTGTCCCTCATTGGGTTTTCTTCACTGTAACAGGGAGGCAAGCTCTCACCTGTCACAAGGGATGTTCCATAGAAAACTTACCAGGAGTCAAAGAAGTGGTGTGCTGGTGAGATGACATCATCAGGCAGTGTCCAGGCGCAGTAGTTTTCCACACCTGAAAAGAGATTTTGATTGAAGACTGGAAAGGAAAACGGGGTAAAGCAGTTAAAAGACTGCTGCCAGCAAGCCACTACCCCCAGAAGGGGACAGAGTCTGAGAGAAAGCAACTGAGTGGGGTTGCAATAACCTGTGTGGAGGCACAGGATCTTATCAGCAACAACTGGCTAGATAACGGATGCTTTCCCAGAGAAGCAGGAGCAACTTACCCAAGGAGGAGAGAGGTGACACCCTCTAGCAGCTAAGAAAGAAGTGGATCTGATAAACAGTGGGTTGAACCTAGAGAGAGAGAGAAAGATAAATGAACTGTTAAGGTGAACTCGGCCAATAATGCCTCTCTAGCTCTAAGGACAGCAATATATTGAAATTGATCAGACTGACTGATTCCTTTGCATGTGACTACATCAGGTATTTTTCCTCCGAAAACAGAGAGGAAGTAAATATCAGCTTGGCTATATCATCTGCAATATTCCTTTGTTTAATTATTTACATGTTCTCCCATTAAGGCGCAGCAGGCGAGTTGACAAATGAAGATCGCAGCCAGGTTTCAGATATAGATGGAAGAACCTTGAGACACCCAGCATACCTGTAACATTCAGAAAGGATTGAATTGGTTTGACAGCCTGTCCCCCAGAGAGGATCATGGCTGTGACAAGTGGAGGAAGCTGCCTTCTTTCTGCCCACAATAATGCTTCTCCTAAGCATTTCTAACTGACTAGCATAGGTGGCTTTCTATCCTGCTCAGTTTCTGTGTTTCTCCTCACTCTCCTCATCCCCAAGTATAGACTGAACATCCAGGTTGGGGATGTGCAGTTCACTAGTGGTAAGGCACCTAAAATCACTGTCTGGATTTTGCCCCATATATATGTGTATGTATATATATACACACACACACACACACACACACACACACACACACACACACACACACACACACAAATTATTTTGCCAGAAACATGGCAAATTGCTGTTTGATGAAAGATGGGGGCAATTGTTTAACATCCCTATGTATCTGTTGACATTAGAAAAACAACTCCAGTCAGAGCAACTCAATGAAAACCACATTTTCTAATGAGAACATTTCATATGTGAAATGCATTTCCTTGCAGAGATTGGAATGAATACTCAGGGGAGGAAGATGAAAAGAAGAACAGTGAGACAATCAGGTTGCAAATCAATCCAGTTCCAAATGCCAGTTTATTTTCTTTGTTCCCCTGACTTTGAAAAGTGCTATGCAAATATCTATCAAACAGTGACTGACAACAATATAGTACCCTTCATCCACAGGTCACAAACTGCAATTTTTTCAGGCAGATTTAAGATTTTCTATCTAAATACACACACACATCTGTTCAGCTGATGATGTGAAAGTTAAAAGTACATAAAATTAAAAGGATAAACTTTAAGACAAAAAACACTCTTTGAATATTTTTCACAATTATATTGCTATTACTATATGCTTATACCTAAAACCACTGGGAACAACCATTACAGAAAATGTCTCCTATTTTTTTTTAACTTCATACAGTTAACAAAGGTTACTTTTCCTTCTTCCCTTGTGCTCTGTTAGTTTCTTGTGTTTGTATGGGTCTCTCTCACAACAACAGAAGAAATTTAAGAGAATAAAGTTGGTAAAAGTTGTCAGTTATGTAAACCTGCCAAAGGGGCTCTGGGGTTGTGCAGCTCTATAAACCTCTTAAAATCTAGTTAAATTAAGAAATGAAAAAGGGATTAAAGTTAATAGTGTATTTTAACAGTATAAAAATACCCTGCAGGAACACTAAAGTTATTAAAATAAACAGCCATTAGGAAGCAAGGGATATCAGATTTAAGATTAACTTTAAAGAACCCCAAACATTTGAGAGAATGGAAATATCCAAATAAGGTACAAAGCTCATTTTCCCTTCATAATTCTGCCTTCCTAGTGATACCATAAGGAGAATCAGAAACGGATACAGTCTTACCCATCATAACTGTCTCATTGCATCCATGGTCTCCCCAAAACAGATACACCTGTATTCTATATAATTGAACAAATGCGTGCTGGAGGTCACTCGTCCAACAAGTTGAAGGAAAAGAGCTGAAGAAAGGGAGGGAAATCTACCAACTATAACATCTTGGAAGTGGATTATCTGGTAATCTGGGGGTGTTTGCTGAGGGGCAGAACCATGCTTTTTTTGAGAAATGAGGATAAAGCAGTTCTTCATGGAGTAACTGTACAAGCTGGCCCACCTGAGATAGACAGATTGAAGACTCAAAAAGGCAGAGAAGAAAGAAGAGGAACTGGAAAGGGGTCCATCCTCCCCGTGCTGTGTGGAAACTTGAATTTCAGTCCAATGGGAAAGTTAACGTGTGCAGAAATGACTCTGTTCTGAAGCAGAACAAAACTTGGAAACGGGCAGAAGGGACCTGAAACTGGACTTGCCCAGCATGTGGGCGCTGGCTCCCCATCACATCAGTTATAGAGCTGGACCACCCACCAACCTACCTGGTGGATGAGACAGGGAGCCAGCCAGTAGGAAGAAGACAGCCACCGAGCCCACAGCCTGGTAGCCCTGCCGCTGCAGCAGCTTGTCAGCTGGGCAACCAGGCAACTGGAACCAGTCAGCTAGGAGAACTGCAAACATGGGTGCCTGGGCTTCCCCAAAGGATATTCAGCAAGTGGCCAACGAGGTTGCAAGGGGAATCAGGAAGGGGAGCTGGCAGATGATCAAAAGTTATGTTGAAATCGACCCATTCCAACAATGGTTCCAACAAACTGGTATCTTCCAAAAGAAAACCTTTCTGACAGAAAAATTTTAAGTGAATTTAGTGCTAAAGATAAATGCTGGCTTGACAAGTCCTGGAGGCCAAGGTAGACTCTTCTCACTTTACATACCTGGATTACACTTGCCCAGTTTCAATTCTGCTCTCTGATGAAACAGAATTGTTGGCAGTAAGGCTGTCCCTCTCACATTTAGCCCAATAGCCTCATGGTTAGGGTACATGCCCAGAAAGTAGGCGATCCAGGTTTTAGGTCCCAGCCCTCCCCAGGGAAGGGCTTGAAACTGCATCTCCTATTACCTGACAGTATCAAAACAAGCCACAAGTAAACATCACCTTAGTGCTCCTCTTCAAGCTGACCTACTAGGCAAGCCAAAAGAGGAAGATGCAAGCCCTGGGGCAATAAAACAACCTGAAGGGTGTATGGCTTAGTGAAATGAACACTGCCCTAATTAAGACAGAGCCCTTGGCTCTTATTCCCACTGGGGTAGGAACTTCTCAACTACTCCCCTTCCATAGTCCCCAATAAGTATTAAATACCAGTTGCAGTGGCTCATCTTCAGGAAGAGGGCTGGAGAAAAAGCACTGGATGATAACCAACATGTGGCCTGATGGCTTCAACATTTTGCTAAGAAGTAGGACATACAGGTTCAAAACATGCCTAGATGAAGGAGGGTCTGGGTAAATACCCTAACTACTAGGCTATAGAGCTAAATCATGGGATGGTCCTGCTCCTTTTCTAGTGTCTAACCATGAGCTTTTGCCCAGCTACAATTGCAGGACTTACCTGGGTGAATGTACAGTACCTTGTACTCGCCTGGTTAAAACACAGCCCTACAGAGCACATTCAGTAGGTGTGAGAAATGCCTGTGCATCTAGTACTGAATACTAAATGGTGCATAAGTGCCAAAAGTTGCTGTTACACAGCTGTACAAAACCATGCCCCTTATGAAGGGCAGTTTATGTTATCATACGCTGTCAATCATTCTTTGGAAGCAATTGTAGAACTGCACACCTTGCTCGAGTTATTTAACCCCAGCAGTTTTTCCTGTCCAGAGCAGGGAGGCTGGACCCAATGATCTCTTGAGGTCCCTTCCATCCCTAAACTTCTGAGTCTAGACATATAAAGTGAAACAGGATTTTGCCTCTAGTTCCTCTGGTCACCAACAGAAATGCAAGCTTCCTCACTTTGTTTTCTGCCCTCAGTCAATGTGTTCTTCCTGATCTGGAGCAACCGGGGTGGGGGGGGTTCCTTCCAGGCTTTTCTTCCCTGTCAATAATGCCAACAAGACTGCCAGTTTGTGCCAACTATGCTGCTGGCGGTAGTTTTTCAGAATGTGGGCTCCTGTTCACTAGGAACTGACCTGGGAAAAAAAAGGCCATCACATTCTAGGGGCATTTGTAGATAACACTTTAAAGTAGGTTAAATGCTTTTTGCACCACTTTAATGGCATTGCTGTTTGCACATTCAGCAGTGTATTGTGTGTTAATTCCAGATGCTGTAGCACAGTCAGTGGCGTAACGCTCCTTAAATGACTTTGGGATGAAGCAAATGACTTTGAGACACTGCAAAGTAAAACACCCAAGAAGTTTTAGTTTCCTACCCCACAGCTGGAGAGGGAAGCAGTGGGCTCCGTGCAGCTCAGGGGCTGTGCAAGCAGCCCATCAGCACCCTGGTGTTGAGCCCAAAACTAATCTGCAGTCTAATTATTGCTATGCCAAAATAGCAGCTGCAGGGTCCAGTCAACGAAAGGGTGGAACTTCACCCCTTAGACCACTTCCAGCCCAATCTCCCATATCTAATCACCATTAGGTTGGACCTGAGAATTAACTGAGATATGAACTGGCTAATTACCAATCACTCCACAAGACTACAAGTGTTAAGGTTCACAAATGAGACAGTTTATATAATTGATATTTACACAGCCTATACAGTTAAACATCAAACATGTAACCCATAACACTAATTCAATAATCTCAGGTGCAGGGGACTCAAATTTAGATAACGGGTTGGGGAAACTTCATTCAACAGCTTGGCACCATAACTCTCTTCACCCGAGTCTCCGGTATCAAGGAATCACCGGGCCTCAGGTAAATCTCAGGGAGAGATACAAGGGATAAGGGTGATCCTGACAAGGGGGCAGAGGGCTGCTACTACAGCGTGTGCACACTCAATGGGTAATGCTGAGGAGCCAACCCTTGCTTTCCTGGTGAGATGTCTTATGGTGAAGGACATCTCCTTAGCTCACAGCAACCAGGCTGGAATGCCATGCTCCAAACTGTGATCAGTCCATGTGCACACACCAAGCCGCTCACAGTCTGATCACTCTTCTTTTTCTATCTCTCTCTCTCTTCATGCATCACCACCACACCAACACCAGCACACACTCACTTACTCACCCATGCACACCCACAGCTGTTGATCCCAGCCCTTTTTATTGGGCTTCTGCACTCCACACTTCCTCAAAGTGCACGTGCCACACTATTCTGGGTGGGCCTCAGGTGATTACATAATGGTATTAGTATATAGTTCATGCAGAGGTCAGACAGTGACCTACTTAACAGCATCTTAACCATGCACCATGTAACAAATCCATCTTGGCCTCTACAGTGGAAAGGTAGGCTCCACAGAAATAAAAAATAAAAAAAAAAAAAAAAGTGGTGAGCCTGATCTTCCCGCCCCCACCACCGAGCCTGCCTGAGCTGTGCGGGGGCACAGTGCTTCACTTCACAGCTGCACTGCCCCCTGGGATTGCCACAGCCCGGTGCCTGTGGGTGGGTGCCACTGCCATGCAGGGAAGCACCTCTCCTCCCCCTGCAGCTCAGGGACCACTCTACCCACCAGCAGCTCACCCTTCCCTCCCTGCCGCTGGAGAGGCAGGTGAAGATCGGGGTCCAAAACGGGTGTACATACTTTGCTTTAAATTGAAGCGGTGGTTTTTAAAAAAACCACCGCTTCAATTTAGGGAGAATTACACCCCCATGTTGTGTACAAATGCCCTAAACAAAACCAACAACTTCTGAAAGACTAATTCAAGCTGTTCCAGTTTTCTTCTGTCTCTATTGTGTATAATATAGCTGGAAAATTCCTTGGGGTTTTTGTGGGAAAAGAATAATAAAGAATGCCTTCAAACAGAATTCCTATTTGTTATTAGCTTGTGGAAATTTGCCTTATTCTAGAAGCTGTGACTATTTCATGCAGAGATCTCATCAGATCTTACAAGTTTAGTAGGGCTGGGCTATATCAGTTCCTAGGTGAGAGATGTGAGGAAAAGTTATTAGTCCATTCAGTAAGTACTAATCTTCTCTGTAGGCAGGTCTGCTCTAGGAGAGCAAGGTGCTTTTAGTGCAAATTCAGCTTATAACAGCAAAACAGCCGTTTTAGCACTATACTTCATTCTATCGTTACCACAGTTTTGACAGTATAACTGTGTCCACACTAAGGACTTCTGTTGGTCAGGAATCACAGCTCTTTGTACCGCTGACTGACAGATCCAAAACAACAGAAGCCTGTAGGGGAGATATGGCCTACACTGGCATTGTGACAGAAGCTACCATCTTTTGGTTGAGGCTACCCTAGCTGAAGAAACTAAAGCTCTTGTAGCCCTTTATGGGGATCTGGGCTAGTCTGACCCAGATAAATACATTTTGCCAACCAATATTACCTTTACCAATCCAATTCAATACAGCAATCTTAGAATCATAGAATCGTAGAAAATGAGGGTTGGAAGGGACCTCAGGAGGTCATCTAGTCCAACCTCCTGCTCAAAGCAGGACCAGCCCAAACTAGATCATTCCAGCCAGGGCTTTGTCAAGATGGGCCTTAAAACCTCCAAGGATGGAGAGTCCACCACCTCTCTAGGTAACCACCAGTGCTTCACCACCCTCCTATGAGAAAGGGTTTCCTAACATCCAACTTAAACCTCCCTTGCTGCAACTTGAGACCATAGCTGTCATGTCACCACTGAAAACAGTCTAGCTCCATCCTCTTTGGAACCATCCTTTAGATCAGGGCAAGCAATTATTTCAGGCGGAGGGCCGCTTACCCAGCTTTGGCAAGCTGTCAAGGGCCACATGGATAGCTTCGCCCCTTGACAAGTGCCCTGCGCCATCTTGGGACCAGTGTCCTAATGTCTTGGGACCAATGTCTCAGGGCCAGCACCAGCGGGGCCCAGAGGTTGGCAAGGGTCTGTGGAGCCGGGCTGGGCTGCATCAGCAGGGAGAGGGGGGAGATGGCTCAGGTCCATAGAGCCCCTGATGGCCAAGACCCTGTCCCCCTGCTCTGGGCCCCACTGCTGCTGGCCCTGGGACACCAGTGTGGGCCTCATATACCCACTCACTCACTCCCGGTACCCCCCACCTCTGCAATATTGCTAAGCGCGGTCTAGCATGTAGCCCCAACCCCCTACTCCCCAGCAGGGAATGAGTTGGTGCTTAGTGTGGGGGAAAAGTGGCCCCTCCCCCATCCTTTGGCCGGCGCTTCCTGCTGCAGCTGCTCACAGCCCATGCAGGGCTGTCCTGAACAGGCATAGGCAGCCCCATGCAGGCTCCAAGCAGCTGCAGCACAGGGTGCCAGCCATGGGGCACACAAGGGGCTGCTTTTCCCTGCACTCAGCAACAGCTTGTAACCCACCCACTGCTGGCCTGGGCCCCGCACCAGCTCCAAACTCGCTGGGCAGTGTTTGCCACCACAGCCTCTAGGCTGCCCAGTGCACGAGCTCCAGACAGGCAGCAGCAAACACTGCCTGGCACGGCAAGTGTGGGGACTGCAACTGCTGCCATCATGCACAGCCCCAGTGGGTGAGCCCTGGCACAGGGCCCAGGCTGGCTGTGGGGGTGGGTTACAAGCTGTTGCTGAGCATGGGAAAAAGCGGCCCCTCACCCACCCTATGGCCGGCATCCCATACTGCAGCCGTTTGCAGCCCATGGGGGGATGCCTGTGCCTACTCAGGACAGCCCTGTGCAGGCTGCAAGTGACTACAGCAGGGAGTGCCAGCTACAGGGTGGGGGAGGCGCCACTTTTTCCCGGGCTCAGCTTTTCCCTAGGCCGCTTTTCCCCGGGGCCCCTTCCTTGCCCAGGGTCCTCCCCTACCTTTCCCCACCTACCCCTCCCCTTACCTGAGCTTCAAGCGGGGTGTAGCCACATGGTCCCTGCTGGGGCTTCTGGCTGGTGGGGGCAGGCCCTGCTATTGTGGGAGCCCACCGGGCTTCCCCTGGGTCCTACTGCCCCTTGTTCCTGTCATTTTTGACAGGATAAATGTTAATTTTCTAAATTTTTTAGGGGACTCACAGGCCAGATAGAACGGCCTTGCAGTCATATTTTGCCCACCCCTGTTTTAAATAAACATTGCTATCAAATCCTCCTTCACTCTTCTCTTCTGCAGACTAAATAAAATCTGTACCCTCAGCCTCTCCTCAGAAGTCATGTGCCCCAGCCCCTGAACCATTTTTGTTGCTGCTGGACTCTGTCCAACTTATCCACATCCTTTCTATAGTGGGGAGCCCAAAACTGGACACAGTACTCCAGGTATGTTGTCACTAGTGCCAAGTAGAGGGGACTAGTTATTTTCCTTGATCTGCTGGCAATGCTTCTACTAATGAATCCCAGTATGCTGTTAATCTTCTTGGCAACAAGAGCACACTGCTGGCTCATATTCAGCTTATTGTCCACTGTAACCTCCAGGTCCTTTTCTGCAGAGCTGCTGTTCAGCCAGTCAGCCCCAGCCTGTATTGGTGCATGGGATTTTTCCATCCTAAGTGCAGGACTTTGCACTTCTCCTTGTTGAACCTCATGAGATTTCTTTTGGCCCGATCCTCCAATTTGTCTAGGTCACTCTGAATCCTAGCCCTACTCTCCAATGTATCTACTACCCCCCCGCTTTTGGTGTTATTTGTGAACTTGCCGAGGGTGCAATCCATCCCATCTTCGAGTTTGTTAATGAAGAGACTGAACAAAACTGGCTCCAGGACTGACCCCTGGGGCACTCCACTTGATACTGGCTGCCAGCTAGACACTGAGCCATTGTTTATATCCATAGAGCCTGACATTCCAGCTAGAATCTATCCACCTTACAGTCTATTCATCCAACCCATATTTCCTCAGCTTGCTTGCAGTAATGCTGTGGGAAACGGTATCAAAAGCCATGTTAAAGCCAAGGTATATTATGACCATGGCTTTCTCTGCATCCACTAAGCCAGTTCTCTCATCATAGAAGGCAATCAGGCCTGTCAGGCATGACTTGACCTTGGTGAATCCATGCTGACTGTTCCTTATCACCTTCTCCTCCAAATGTTTAGAAATGGATTCCTTGAGTATCTGCCCCATGATTTTTCTGGGAACCAAGGTGAGATTTTTCTGGTGGTCTGTAGTTCTCTGGATCCGCCTTCTTCCCTTACTTAGAGATAAGCACACAAATTTTCAAAGACAATGGCCAATGGTTCTGTAATCACATCAGCCAACACCCTCAGCACCCTTTAATGCATTGCATCTGGCCCCATGGACTTATACATGTCCAGCTTTTCTAAATAGTCCCTAACCTGTTCTTTCACCACTGAGGGCTGCTCACCTTCACCCCATACTGTGCTGTCCAGTGCAGCAGTGTGGGTGCTGACCTTGCCTATAAAGACTGAGGTAAAAAGGCAAAGTATTTAAGCCTTTTCCTTATCATCGGTCATTAGGTTGCCTCCCCCATTCAGTAAGAGACCCACACTTTCCCTGACTTTCCTCTTGGTGCTAACATACTTGTAGAAACCTTTCTAGTTATCCTTCACACCCTTGCTAGCTGCAACTCAAACTGCACTTTGGCCTTCCTGACTTCATCCCTAAATACTCAAGAAATATTCTTATACTCCTCCCAAGTTGTTTGTCCAAGCTTCTACTTCTTGTAAGCTTCCTTTCTGCGTTTAAGCTCACTGAACAGTTCTCTGCTAAGCCAAGCTGGTTGCTTGCCACATTTGCTATTCTTTCTGCACATCAGGATGGTTTGACCAATCCTAACCAGTTAAAGTGCTAAGTGGCCAAACCCCACCTGGGAATACATGACAGATTTGGGACTATTCAGCCTAGAAAAGGTAAGACTTCAAGGGGATTTGGTGGCAGCTCACAAATATATCAGGGAAGGGTATCAGGGGCTAGGCGAATGACTATTCAACACAGCACTCTAAAGAAAAACCAGAAGCAATGGTCATAAACTCCTAGAAGGCAGCTTCAGAAAAATGTCATGGTTTGTGTGACCAAACTCTGGAACAGATTCCCAGCAGGGATGGTGCAGGCACCTACCCTGGAGATCTTCAAAAGGAGACTGGACACATACCTTGCTGGGGTTATTTGACCCCAGCAGCTTTTTCTGCCCAGACCAGGGGAGGTGCACCTGATCTCAGGAGATCCTGTCCAGCCCTAAATTTCTGTGAATCTATTCATGCACCCTCAGCAAGTTTTCTTTAAAATACAACCAGCTTTCCTTTCCCCCTCAGACTGTTCCTCCCAGGGATCCTGCCTATCAAATTCCCTGATGGAATCAAAGTCTGCTTTTCTGAAGTCCAGGGTCCTTCACTTCTCACCTCAAACTGCCATGTAGTGCAACTGTATGTGGTTATACATTCCTTGTGATGCACATCCCTGGGTACTTACAGTCTCACGGAAGGGTGATGACATTCAGATAATATTTTGTAATGCTTTGGCATCCTCAGATGAAAGGTATGTATAAGCTGAACATACTTTGCCGTTGACACTTCACTCATGTAGATGTGGCTCAGTAGACAGGGGCAAAGGGAACTGGAGGACATCACCACCAGGCTGCTCCCAGAAAATGAGTTCATACTCATGTATGTGACCACATTGACATTCCACTCTGTGTAGATTGTGCTGATGTTCAAAATACAAGAGGAACCTGCTGCAGTGGGGAGCTGCTCCCCCTGGGGAGGAGGCTCTTCTCAGCCAGGCTGGCTGACCTGCTCCACCGGGCTTTAAACTAAGTCTGCTGGGGGATGGGGGGACTACTGCTCCTGCTGGCCCGCTGAACGGCCCTTGCAAAGCCAGCGGACCAAGGCACTTAAAGGGGCACTTAAGGGAGCCCACCCCTGCCCCAGCCCTGGTACAATCTGTGGGCAAGGCAAGAGCCCCCAAGGGCACACTTGCCTGCCTGTACACTAATGCCAGGAGCCTGGGCAACAAGCAGGACGAGCTCGTCCTCCTGCTCAATGCAAAGAAATATGATGTCATTGGGATAACGGAGACCTGGTGGGACTCCACCCATGACTGGACCACGGGGATAGAGGGCTATACCCTGTACAGGAGGGATCGTGTTGAAAAAAGGGGCGGGGGTGTAGCTCTCTATGTGAAGGAAAGCTACATGTCCCTGCAAGCTGATGTTGGCGACCGGCATGGACAGCTAGAGTCTACTACAGACCTCCCACTCAAAAGTCCCGAGCTTGACCAGGAGTTCGCCCAGGAACTGACTGAGGCCACTTGCTCCAGGACCTTGGTTGTCATGGGTGACTTCAATTACCCGGACATCTCGTGGGAAGATCACTCAGCTAAATCTGAGCGGGCGCAAAGCTTTCTCTCGTGCGTGGATGACCTCTACCTGACTCAAGAAGGGCCAACGAGAGGCAAAGCGCTGCTTGACCTGGTACTGGCTACAGGGGACGACCTAATCGGCGACCTAGTGATTGATGGGAAGTTGGGTGACAGCGACCACGAGCTGATCACCTTCACCATCCGCCGTAAAGCTGGCAAGTCAGTCAGCAACACAGAAGTCCTTGACTTCAGAAAAGCCGACTTTGACAAGCTCAAGAGGCTAGTCAGTCAGGCCCTCAGGGACCATAACTCCAGGGAGTTGGGAGTTCAAGAAGAGTGGTTGCTTCTCAAGGAAGCGATCCTCAGTGCACAAGCTAAATCTATTCCAACACGGAGGAAAGGCAGCAAGAAGGCACAGCAGCCCCCCTGGCTCTCCAGAGACCTAGCGGACCTACTGTGGCTAAAAAGGAAAGCCTACAAAGGATGGAGGATGGGATTCACCTCCAAGCAGGATTACTCCACGCTGGTCCAGTCCTGCAGGGAGCAAACCAGGAAAGCCAAGGCTGCAACTGAACTCCAACTAGCTTCAGGCATCAAGGACAACAAAAAGTCCTTTTTCAGATATGTGGGGAGCCGGAGGAAAAGCAAGGGCAATGTTGGACCCCTGCTAAACCAGATGGGGCAACTGACAACTGACGCCCAGGAAAAAGCCAACCTATTAAATAGGTACTTTGCGTCAGTCTTTCATCAGTCACACGGGATGCCCATGCCTGCTATGGGACAGGGAAATCTGGGTGAGGGGGATCCCCTACCCTCCATCAATGCTGACCTCGTGAAGGAACACCTTGAGA
This sequence comes from Crocodylus siamensis, assembly GCF_052110815.1. Classification (NCBI taxonomy): domain Eukaryota; kingdom Metazoa; phylum Chordata; order Crocodylia; family Crocodylidae; genus Crocodylus; species Crocodylus siamensis. The sequence goes on along the minus strand of NC_143397.1, from coordinate 126,660,220 downwards.
AGCTGGATACCTTCAAGTCAGCTGGCCCTGACAACCTGCACCCCAGGGTACTCAAGGAGCTGGCGAGCATCATAGCCCAGCCCCTGGCACGGATCTTTGAAAACTCCTGGCGCTCTGGTGTAGTGCCCGAAGACTGGAAGAAGGCCAATGTGGTGCCGATCTTCAAAAAAGGGAGGAGAGTGGATCCGGCTAACTACAGGCCCATTAGCCTGACTTCTATCCTGGGGAAGATCTTAGAAAAGTTTATTAAGGAGGCCATCCTTGAGGGACTGGCCCAGGCTAACATTCTAAGCGACAGCCAGCACAGGTTTGTTGCGGGTAGGTCTTGTTTGACCAATCTCATTTCCTTCTATGACTAGGTGACCTATCACCTGGACAAGGGAGAAGAGATTGATGTCATATATCTTGACTTCAAAAAAGCTTTTGATCTGGTATCCCATGATCACCTCTTGGCCAAACTGGCCGGTTGTGGCTTTGGCTCCACCACGATCCGCTGGCTGGGAAATTGGCTTCATGGTCGGACCCAGAGGGTTGTGATTGATGGCAGTCACTCATCGTGGTGCCCTGTGACCAGTGGGGTCCCTCAAGGCTCTGTCCTGGGACCCATACTGTTCAACATATTCATTAACGATGTGGACATTGGAGTCAGGAGTGGACTGGCCAAGTTCGCCGATGACACCAAACTTTGGGGCAAAGCATCCACGCCAGAAGATAGGCGGGTGATCCAGGCTGACCTGGACAAGCTCAGCAAATGGGCAGACGAGAACCTCATGGTGTTTAACACCGAAAAATGCAAGGTTCTCCACCTTGGGAGGAAAAACCTGCAGCACCCTTATAGGCTCGGCAGTGCTACGTTGGTTAGCACTACAGAAGAAAAAGACTTGGGGATCATCATTGACCACAAGATGAACATGAGCCTGCAATGCGATGCTGTGGCTAATAAAGCGACCAAAATGCTGGTTTGCATCCATAGATGCTTCTCGAGCAAATCCCGGGACGTCATTCTCCCCTTGTACTCGGCCTTGGTGAGGCCACAGCTGGAGTACTGCGTCCAGTTTTGGGCTCCACAATTCAAAAAGGATGTGGAGAAGCTTGAGAGAGTCCAGAGAAGAGCCACGCGCATGATTAGAGGTCAGGAAAACAGATCTTACTATGACAGGCTGAGAGCCATGGGGCTCTTTAGCCTGGAAAAGCGCAGGCTCAGGGGTGATCTGATGGCCACCTACAAGTTTATCAGGGGTGACCAGCAGGATCTGGGGGAACGTCTGTTCACCAGAGCGCCCCATGGGATGACGAGGTTGAACGGTCACAAACTCCTGCAAGACCGTTTCAGGCTGGACATAAGGAAGAATTTCTTTACTGTCCGAGCCCCCAAGGTCTGGAACAGTTTGCCAGCGGAGGTGGTTCAAGCACCTACACTGAACACCTTCAAGAGTAAATTGGATGCTTATCTTGCTGGGATCCTATGACCCCAGCTGACTTCCTGCCCTTTGGGCAGGGGGCCAGACTTGATGATCTCCCGAGGTCCCTTCCAGCCCTAATGTCTATGAAATCTATGAAAATGGTCATAGTGCAGTCCCCTTAGCGTCACAGGGCTTTTGAAACTCAGCTTCCCTTTGGGATGGCTTGGAATCAGAAGAGGTTACATTGGGGTGAGCCGAGCCCCACACTAAGGCAGCTAGGTTGTTTCTATTGTGGGAGGTAGGGTGTTGCACACAGTCTTGGCATGCCACATTATGATCCTGAGGCAGCAGAGACATGCCTGTTGCAGCCTATGTGGTGAGGCAGGTTGCAAGATGGGCGTGAGGGCCCATGGTCTTTGCCAGGATGCTTCTTGATGAAAAAAAATTAAAAATACAGGATTTTCCTTTCAAAGATATACTCCCCCCTGCAAAAAAAGGAAGGTTAAAATTAAGTTCATTCACCAAAACTGTGCAATGAAAAATAATTGAAATCATAGAAAAAAAAAAAGTTGACCAAAATTCAGTCAATTTATGTCAAACATTTCCCCCTACAATTATATCATTTTTCTGGGGTGCATCTTAGGGCCTATAAAACCTGGTGAGTTTTGCTGCTCCAAAATGAAATGTCTCCCTCTATGCATAGCTCGCAAGTCTCCTTTTCTTTTATTGCATGAAGTAGTTAACACAGTTGACATTTAAAATTATCCTCGCTGAATCTCTCAGCTTTCCTGGACATGAAAGGAGCAATTCACATACCTCAGCACTATTGTTTGGTGCTCTCAGCAGCATCACAGCCACCCTGCTTTGGTTATGCTGTTTGCATTTCTACAGTTTTCTTGCAACTGGAACAGTGAGAGACAGCTTACATAACAGAAAAAGCAAGATACTGTAGAAGATCTTCAGGGACCTGACAGTCTGCCTTTCCAGCAAACACTGGCAGTTTCTGAGCCTTGCATACCTGGCTTAAAGATCTGAAAGCAATACATACATGATTTGAAATTCTTTTATGCACTGCGTATCATTTTTATCTTTTGCTGTAATTCCTTTTTGCCGGGATCAGACTACTTTGGGAACCAGCTGCTCATAAACTCTGCCTGTGAAGGTTCAGGAGCCTTCCAGAAAGCTTTGGGACAATGGAAAGCTGCTTAATTCTTTGAGCCCTTGCAATGAACAACTCCTGTTGGTTAAACAACACCGTTTTGACACCAAATGCTCTTCCTTTGCTGAAGATGCTAAGTATCATGTTATGCAAACACCCCCAAAGCAGCTAGAGATATCCATTAGGAAGCAGACTCCTTGTTAACAGCGTTTTCCTCAGTGCTGTTTTGAACAACCGAGCTGCATTGTTCCATCCTGAAACAGAGAAGAGAAGGACAAGAAAAAGCATGATTTCCCTAGCTGTGGAACACCAATCATCTTTGGCTGCAAATCAAGTTACACATCTAAAAAAAACCGACTCAAACAACCGCTAAACTTTATTTTATCCACAGCAAATATTATACCACAGTACACTTATAGCCTCAGGTCAATTTTCCAGTTTCTGTTCCACAATACATTTTCATTTAATCATTGTTTATAAAAATAGACATTGTTACTATGGGGGGAGGGGGAAATCAAAGACCGAGGTGACCTTTCCCTGTCTCATAAATTGCCGTACTAAATAAAGTCAGAGCTGTTGGTCTCACATGTCCTCTTCCTAGGTCCTGTGTATCCACAGAGCACCAGGAAGTGCTGTATTGAATGCCATCTAGAATTTTTGAGCTCATCATTCATACAAGATGCAGACAGTATGGTTAAAGGATACAATGGAGCCCTTTGAAGCCCACTCCAAAGTCAAGCTGTAACACTGCTATTAATCATGCTTGCTACAGTGGTGCTGATGGGCCAGCTAAGAACAGGCCTCATTGTACTGAGCACTGTACAAACACAGAGAAGTCCATGCTTGCTACCCTGAAGAGCTTGTGCTGCTCTAAATAAGGCAAAACAGAGCGTGGGACGGGGCATGTCACACACAGTGCAACGGCTGCAAGTAGTATGTTGGTTCCATGATTTGGGTGGGTCTAGGGTGGCCATTCGAAGGGGAGCAAATGGCTGGAAAGAAAAATGCAAGGATGGGGGTGACAACAGTGTCAGGAGAGAAAAACACAGTGAAGCAGGAGTGGAAAGAAGCCGAGATGAAGCAGGGAGGGTGCAGGTCAGAGAAGATGGGAACAAACCGCCAAGCAGTACAGAGCTGAGGAAGTCCAATCAGAGCCACAGAAAGTCCTGTGCCTGTACAGAGGTCCCAGTTCTGCTGAAGATGCTTTTAGCAGCTGAAATCTCTGCAGTGTTCCCCAAAATCTGCCTAGCCAGAGACAAGGGAGACCCCCTCTGGGTGCTAGCACCAAAGAGTAGCGGCTGCCTCTCTTGCATGGTTCTGCATCCATAGGGTGCTTGGAAGAGCGACAGCCTCCATGAGGCCCAATTTTACCATCAAACCTAATGTGAAGTCCATTTTAACTGCTTCTGCTCTTCATTTAATCCCTGAACAAGTAGACTATCAAGTGCTGTGTTATTAACATCTGACTACCAACTTGAACCAGCACTCAGCAGCTACAGTAATAGGATCATAGGAAAGCAAAGCTGGAAGGGGCCTTATGAGATCATTTAGTCCAGCCCCTTGCTCAAGGCAGCATCATCCCTGAATAAATTATCCCAGCCAATGGTCAGTCTAGCCAGCTCTTGAATACTGCCAGAGATGGAGATTCCTGAGCCTTCCTATGTAACTTGTTCCAATACTTGACCATCCTCATAGGATGTTCTTCCTAATCTCCAACCTAAATTTCCTCTGCTGCAGCTTGAGGCCATTGCTCCTAGTCTTGTCCCCTACAGCTCCAAAGAAAAGGCTATCTTCAGACTCTTCATAAATCGCCCTGCAAGTACTTGAAGACTATTATCATATCCCTTCTCAGTCTTCTCTTTTCCAGCCTACATAACCCTAGCTGTCTCAGCCTTTCCTTGTAAGTCAGGCCTCCCAGGCTTCTAATCATGGAGATAACCTACTAATATTGGACTCAGGATTCAGTATAGAAAATTACTTATTACAGGAGGGGTATCATTCTCTTACATCACACCCCATCCTGCTGACCTGCCTCACCACACGAGCTATGGACAGGTGTCTCTCTACCACCTAACAGTTGCAACGAGGCACGCCAGGACCACGCCAAACTTCCTACTGCTCACAACAGAAGCAATGTAACTGTCTTAAGGTGTGGGGCAGGGCCCAGCCCTGTAACCTCTTCCGATTCCAGGTTCTGAAAAATACATGCTCTCATAGCACGCGTCTTGTCGAATGCAATGACCAAGAGACACACTGATCTCTTACATCCCAGGCTGAGGGTTGTTCTTCCATTAGCAAAGCCCAATCCTAGTATAATTTCAACTAACAACAAAATGACACCCAGTGGCAAAGACTGCACACTCCCCTGTTGCTCAGAACAAATAGGACCTCAGTGGCTAAAAATGAAAGGTGCAAAGGGCAATGTACTTTCAAGATGGGTTAAACTGAACAACAGCAGCTGGAACAGCACATGGTCACGTGGATTCAGAGCGCTTTTTCACTTCATTATCCCTGCTCACAAGCCCTAAGGGTCACACCAGTACTTCCCCTTCCTCTGACCACAGCATCCGAGACTAAAAGCTGCCTCTCAATACCTAGCCAAATCACAAAACTCTCTCCTACTACAAAGGACTAAATCGCAAGTCAGACAATGTATGAACACTTACTTAGGTCATGCTTCAGGACTTTGACAAGGGGTCAGGTAAGAGGCCTCTCTTCAAATGCAGAACACTGGGGGTGTGCGCCTTCAGGCTCCACAGTCTCCTCACTCTCACCCTGTGCCTGCATTTCATTGTGCTAGTTTTCGGTGCCTGTCTAAAGTGCAGGGGTATAGGTTGTAGCCGCATTCATCTAAGGACACAGGCAGACAAGAAATACTTTATTTCTTTGAGTAAACCAGCCATCTTTTTTTAGACCAACTCAAAGACTTGGAAAAAATTCTTCTTTGCAAGCTTTCAGGTACAAACACCCTTCATTAGGCAGAGGAAGCATCTGCCAATGGTCTGTGCTTTTCCTGGATGGAGGAGTAAAGCAGACAGAGACCAGTACCTATGCAAAAAGCCAGCCAGTGAAAATTTAGGGTTGGTCAATAGATGAGAGACAGATGGGGGGATGGAGGTGGGAGTGGGGAGGGGGCAAGGAGAATGAATATAGCTGTAGTCAAAGGATGAGGGTGGGGCAGCGGGGAAGGGAATAAATATAGCTGGTAAGAAGTGGAAGGTATACCAGGCGAGTCAGATGTTAAGCAAATTATAATGAGTCTAAACTGCAAGCATTTTGCTTTGCTCCACTTACTCAAAGGGAACTTTTCTTTTTGCTTTCCGGACCCGGGTCTTGGGCAGTGTGGGGTAGTGCTTGTCCCCTCACCAATGGCTCCAGAAGCATGTATAAAGAGGTAGAAAGCAGACATGACGAAGCTGCTTCTGCATAAAAGTGGACCCAACGTTGTCAGGATCCCCAAGTGGCATACAATAGGAGAGCATGCCTGACTGGCCTGTTTGACCCAGGCCTGCAAGTGTTGGGGCCAGTCCTGTTCTATCAGCAAGAGACATGCAGAACATCACCGAACATGCACCGTTTCTGCACCCCAGCATTGGCAGTCAGTGAAGCTGAGCCCCAGGCTTTGACTTTGAAGGAAAGGAAGACTGTACATGGCAGCTCCCTGAATTGCCTCCTGGTTTAAATATGAATATAGGACTACAGCCTGCTCAGATGGGGGGCTAGAGAAGTGAACCTGTTGAATCTTTACTGAGCGATTCATCCATCCCTCAGAAACAACTGGATGGAGAATGGTGGGTTTTGGCTGAGCTGGAACTGGACCTGGGAGGTGGAGTGGACAGTCTGCGGTGGCCTTAGACCAGGCTTTGGAAAGCAGCAGTATCAAAGAAGTCACAAACCCAGCCTGGGGGCAGGGAGCTTTATAAAACAAAAGAATATTTATTCAGAAAAAAAGCATTTCCCAGAAAACAGCTGAAAGCAGTAGCTTGCCATAACCAGCTTATCCACGTGCCTCACTTACCAGGTGGTCTGGAGTATTTCAGTTCTCTGTGGGGCTTGTTTCTTGTTTCACGCCTGTGAATTTTCAGCTCATCTCTCTTTCCTCCTGCCCCTCCTCGGCTCCCTGCCAGGTCTGGCCTGTCATTTATAATGTTATGACCTTTATCATCTCGGCCTTTTAGAACCAGGTCTTAGTTAGTCAATAGGCTTCTTCCCCAAGGGGACAAAACTTCAAAAGACTTGTTCTATCACATTGTCTCAGTACTGAGAATTTGCATTAATTATCCCATAGGCCTCCAGTCCCTACAGGAAGCCTTCTTTATCTGACCCACCTAGCTAGAACAGAATCACTGAAAAGCACATAAAACTACATACCACAAACATTTATCCATATTGTTTATGGATGCTAAAAGCAGCACCAAGCATTCAATTAATCCCTGCCCTCCCAGACACAGAAACTGAAGTTAGTTCCCATACAGTCAAGCTCAAACAGCTGTGGAAGTTCATAGAAGCAAGCCAGTAAGGGTGTGTAAAGTCCTGAGGGTACAACATTTCTGTGACACTGGGTTCAGCCCAGGAAAGAGAATATGCTATTTGAGCCAACATTTACTCTCCCCACCCCCAACATTATCATAGGAAGGGGTAGACAGGCCAGTCTAACTTGTCAGGCAGCCATGTAGGGCAGAAAAATCAAGGGGGTGGCAAAAACAGTGTGCATATACATTGTCCATGCTCACTAAGGGCCACCTTGGGAATCTGGCTACATGCAGAAGTGAGCAGGGAAGATCCAGCACTGCTAAGCTGCAGCTTTAGAGCTCGGCCTGCTGCCCACTCTCACCAGGTGCCAGGTACATTACACGGGAGGACAGGAACATTTTGTTTGCCTAGAATGGCAAAAAAATCTCTGCGCCACTCCTGGGGGTAGGGAAGCCAGGGACCGAGTGTAGAAGACTAAGGCTCCTAATTTAAACTCAGCTCTTATGCCTGCCAAGAACATACCAAATGACACTGTGGCAGTGTGATCTTCCTAAGTTGATATTCAATCTGAAACAACGCTGCTAGTCAGCACACACTACACCAATTCCTTCTCAGCGTGCTATTCATTTTAATATTCCTATGCGTCATTGTTTAATCACTAACTATTTCAGCACCACCATTGAGCTCTTCTGAGGTCACAGACAGCTCTTGAGTACAATAGTTCAACTTTTTAAAGAAAATGTATGCTTAACTCAGTTCAGTACATTTTAAATACAGGAATAAATATAGTTACAAGCAAAGATGCTGTGACACTTACAGAAAAGTCATTTTCTTTCTCTCCTTATTTAATAGGTTAAGAGTTGTTAAATCATGTAGAAAGTTTCCAGTGTACATAAGCAACCTCCTTAAGCACTCTCAATATGGGCCTTTATAACAGTGAATAAAAATCTAACCAGAAAAAGCTGATACTGGCAGCTTTTGGTTAAACAGTTTCTCAGCTTGCTTTAGGATGTGAGAGTATATGGATAAAAGGGTTTGTGTTTAGTACACGAGGCTACTAACATTTTGCTGCTGAAGTGAAAAGGTTGTTCTTCCAGGGATTTTCTGTGCTTCAAAGAAGTAACTTCAGAATTCAGATAGCAACAATTTAAAAGCTATTTGAGTCAAAAGTCCTAATTTCAACTGGAAGGAGTACAGTGCATTCACCTTATGTTAAATTCATTCAAACCCATTCATGCTTAAGGCTGATGCGTTTAAATTTAATGCACAAAAAGACAAAAAGGTAATATCCCAAACATGAACTCTTCGTAGAGAGGTACTGGAGAGTGAAATACACTTCTACATTGTGTAAAATGGTTTTGCATTTGCCAGTAGCAGAGCATCATACCTACAAGTTTTGATTATACCTAAGTGCCCGTGGTATGTGAACAATGCAAGCATTTCTTGTTTTCAAAGGGCAGCTCAGGCTCTTTACAAACTCTTGGGATGGATTTAACAAGGCTCAAGATATTCTTCCTGATGTAGGTCAACAATCACCATCATCTGCCACATACATTCAATTTCAGAGATAATGCAACAATTAACTTCCAACGCTTTTATGTTATAAATATGTCCATTTTTATGTAACCACATCTGCTCTGGCAGAATGGCCTTTGCTCTCTGATAAAAATCTATGGATCCTGCAGGAATTAAAGCCTGGTGAGTTTTGCAGAACTCAGCTGCTTTGAAAGGTGGTCATTATCCTTAATAGCACAACACCACACAGGACAAGAGAGGCCGTCTGTTTAGAAAAATGAGTGTGGGGTGTGGGGAAGAGATAGGCAAGAGGAGAAAAAGAGCTTTTACTAAGCCAGCAATTAAAGCACAGACCAGATAACAAATGCTGCAGCCATTACAGTTTTACTTCTGAGCTAGTGTGACTTGCGAGAGGCTTGGAGATGCAAGTGCTAAGAACCGGAAGATAAGGCATACTACTTAAAACAAAGCTACATGTACCTCACCTATCTTTTGTCTTCTGATCATACAAGAACTCAAGTCCAATTATGTAGACCAAGTTAGCTTTAGCTGCCCTCAGCGTACCACTGATGAACCTTTTCACCTTCAGTGCACAGTATAAACATCAGAGAAATTTGGGTTGTTGATCTCCTGGCTGTGTGTTTATTACCCGAGGCCTCTGGCTACTGTGACTTTGTCCATCAGCCTCTCAGGGTAAATCAGGAAGGTGCTGGGTCGTAGCAGGTAACTCAGTTTGCTACTGTTTATCCATAGTCAGGTAGTTAGCTCACCATTGACCAGAACTATAAATGTTACTCAGCAATCTAGCAGCCTTTAGATGACACCATGTGAACTCAGAACATCCCACAGCCATACCATGTTGAATATCTTCTTGAAGACAATAAAGCAATGAAGAATTCTCTGCACTCCCTGTGATAGTCTGGAACGTAGGGTTTGCTGCACCTTCCCTGCATCTCTGATGAAATACAAATAAATGGTGATGATAATGAGAACAACAACGAAAAAGGTTGTAACACTGAGTGCTTGGAAGTTAAGAAATGCCAAATTTCAGGCCACCCCAGTCAGTGTGGATTTGGTCCCCGTCTGCACTTGCATCACGCTAGTCCTTGATACATGATCACATCCTTTTTTCCACTGGACCTCTATTACATTTGATGTCTATGATGGATGGTGCACAGATTACAAGTGGCTATTCAGTCTTTTTGTTTCCCCTCCATGCTATTTCTGCCATGCTTAGAATATAAGATTATTAAATGTTCTCAAGGGCTTTTCTGTGACATTCATCACCTCAGTATCCCAGTACTTCACAAACAATCCCCCATCACCACACCTCAACTAAGGGGTGGCATTTCCTGATATCATAAAGGGAAAAGCTGAGGAAGAAAGAGATTACGGTCAAAATGTTATCATTAAGGTGGGGTGTCTACTATGGCTTGTCCATAAGATGCAAATCTACCCTGCCTTCTACTTGATATGCTTATTGCCTGACATTTCAGAGTGCTCACCATTATTTATTACCTTACATGTAAGTACAGTTCCCATTGACTTCAGTTGCAGCTGAGTGCTTACCACTTCTCAAAACAGGCACCAGGAGGTTCAAGTCAAACACCCAGAAAAGAAGGAACACACAGAACAGCTGCAGCCAGATGCAAATTTCAGCCACTTTAAGAGAAGGGGAACACACCGCAACAGCTCTTACGGTGTAACTGTTAGATTTAGTCTGGATTTAGGTCCTTGCACCCAGAGACCTAAATTTCTGCAACTCTAACTCTGAATGAAACCAGGTTAAAAGTAACAACACTTTTGCTTCACTCCTAGGAGCATGCAGACATAAAGTTGCATTGTAACATCTTATACAGATATAATTTGGCTATATTTAATCATACAACTGCCCCACCACCCCTAGTGATCACTTCAGACATTTGGTTTATGGGACAGAATTGACAACCATCACACAAGAACTCTGTGGCAGAAGTAGGGATTACATTTAATTTTCCAGGACATCATTCAACTGCTTTAACCCTGAATCTGTCTTTATTTCCTGTAAGCCTTGCCTCACTTGCTGCACACTTTCCAGCTTCTGCAAAAAAGTGTCCTACAAACAGTATCTTTTTTTAATACACCTTCTCAGACCTGTTTCAGTTCATAGCAGATCCATCAGGTGCCCTAAATGAAGCACAAGTCCCATGACAAAAATATCATGCCATCATGAAAATGATCATATGTAAATAAAGGCTGTGTCATAACACAAGGGCACAAAGACAGCAAATTAAGCTAGCAAAAGAAACCTCAGTTCTGCCATTCTTATTTTCTGAGTGCTTGACTTTCCAGGTTAATATTCATTAAGTGTAGGTAATTACTCACAGGAAAAACAAAAGTGTTTTAAAACAATTGAAGACAAAATTCCATCTGGCAGCATCATATTAATACCATGGTTCAGCAGCAGAACTAGAACCTTTACCACCCATGTGCAGACTTAAGCTAATGGATAAACTGATAGGACAAGTGGATTGTCATCCTCCACAGGGAACAGGATTAGAAGGGGAGAGAAAGAGAGACCCTTTGCTGCTGGGTTCACAGATCTTTCCTGACAGCAGAGAAAAAAATAGATTTTGGGAACCTGGGCTCCATTCAAGGCTCCAGTAGGCCCAGACACTTTGACAATTCCCCTAATTGGGACCCCCTTCTGCCCTACCTTCTCTGGTATGTCCCAGTCCTGTCTCTTCCTCATCCTGGCACCTAGCCCAAGTCCCACACTCATTAAAGTGAATCTAAAGCAGCTCAGGCACTGCCTACAGTACACAGCTGTCTGGAGTAGACATACCTCGGGGAGGTCATAAGCCCCACAGAAATTCAGACGTACCACTTGGACTTGAACAAAAAAAGCGAGGCCATGAGGCCAGTGCTGGGCATAGAAGAATGGGAACCACTGCCTGGATTGTAACAGCTAAAATCTCTGAAGCCTCTAGTTAACCCATAAGAACTAAGTTTCAACCTTGAACAAAATTTGGGAACATTTCCCCCCAGAATGGCAAAAGATACATCCTTAGCACAAAGGCCATGGTCAAAAACACCCTGCTCCAAAGGACTGCTGTAGTGCTTCAATGAAAAGGTTTCAAGAATTGTAAATAAAACGTTTTCCTCCAGCCCCATTCTCGGTCAGGACTGAACCATTCTGGCCAAATTATTCCAAACAATTCCACACGAGGCAGGCATCCAGCATGAAACGTTTTAGCTTGAGCAGTTAAAAGTACAAAGTTTTGACCAACTGGAAACAAGGTCTTATAGTCACAGGCTTGGCAACCCTAGCAGGGGGAGCCAATATTGACAGTCAGCCAGTGACATGGTAAAGAATGTTGTTGAGGGAGTTTTATGTAATTTTTTTAATGGAGATTCTTCTCAATTTTTCAGCCTGTTCTTTGTGAAGAACATCTAATAGCACCATGATAAAAATTTTAGTCACTTCATCTCATTTACTTGCTTCTGTTTAAGTACATAAACTGTCCAGGACTTGAGCCCAGCAATGATGATCAATTCTGTGAGCATGTCCAAATGAGTTAAGCCTAATGACTCCTTAATTTTCCTTTGGAGTGTCTAATAATCGCATTGGGTCGGCATATACCACACTGCAGAGTTGGCCATACTGTCAACCCATTCCCTTTTATCAGATAAATTGACTCCCGTGCATTTATCCTAGCCTTGGAAGATGCCAACCTCTGAAGTCTTAATCACAGATGCTGAGATAAGGACATGTCAAAAGACCTCTTCTATTGTTCTCTCTTGAAGGAAGCAAAAGAAAACCTTTCCATTTTTTTCATTCTATATTACACCATATGTAACAGTTTTTTTAAAAAAACAAATCATTTATAAAAGCAGAATTATGGGTGCTTATCTCTATAGTGCTTAGGGTCAAGTTAAACATACTTTAAGGGAAAACATAGTACTCTGAATTAAGAGGAGGGATTTTATTTCTCTCGATTTACAGCATATTATTACAAGAAATGAACTGCAGGTCTCCACCTTCCAATGCAGGTTTAACTGAGATCAAACCTCACTAAGCAGAAATAATATTTTAAAGTCATCTTTTATAAAAATAATAATAATAATAAAAATTGAACACAATGCACTGCATGAAATAACTATAAACTAATTACTGCCTTGGCACCAAAATACCATCACAAGCATTTAAAATCAACTTGTAGCTGAGCAGGCTCAAAAACCTAGCAAACAATGTAGACTATTCTATTTGTTTATTACTCTGTGCTGCCCCCTGCTGTTCCAAAGTGTTTTCCAGCACTTAAAACAGTGGGATCCTTTGAAAATTGTAGCATTAGAGTGGATCTAACGCTGGGGAAAAAAAACACTTCATTTTGAAAATGTGCGATGCCAAAGGCACCACACTAATGCTTATGCTGGATTTTGCAATTACCAAATTCCAACTTGCTTAACCACAGCAGTGCATCTCACTACTTTGCATACCTTAGTATCATAGCAAAAAGAAGAGCTTTCACAAGGTCATCTAGTCCAGCCCCCTGTCCAAGGCAGGTTCATCTGTCTGAAACCATACCATCCAAAGGTCCATCTAACCTTGGATACCTTTAAACCAATGTTAAAGAACCCCAAGTTTGAGACATTAGGCTTTTTCTCCATTGGCAGTTGAGAAAAAATCATGATTCTTCTAAGAATTATGATTTAAGCTGTAAACAGCTAGTTATTAAAATTTAATCTATTGGTAGCATACGTGTAAGTCTTAACACTACATGGGAAAAAAAAAAAATCAAGGAAACATTCTAATTATTGGTTATATTTAAATACTGAACATGTTTGTAACTGGGACAAACCCCAGATGATGCCAAAGCCGTGTAGTAGTAATAAGGTTACAAGACAGTGACAAGGCTTACACAGCCACACGTATACATTTAATACTTTTACATCCTACTTCTCCGCATGGTAGCAGAACAAATCTCTCCCTTATGTTTTGAGCTAGGAAAACGACAACTCTACTTCCAGCTCTTGCAGTTCTTCTGCTTTAACTCATTCTTTTTTTATATAGCACAGAATTAAGTACTATGAGTACAGTGCGCTGAGAAACTGAACTGTTGATAGGCACTTTTTCAGGATGCTGCACTGCTAGGATAAAAAGCACTGTAACCAAAACACTTTGTGCATCTGTATTTGCATTATAAACCCTTGCTTTGGGGAAAAGAAAAAATAGTTACATAAGCAAGTACAAGTGGTTGTCTTGTCCCAAGCATTGTGCTTTTTTATCTCATTTTCACGTCACGAATACCTACAATGGATCTGATTATTTAATAGTTCAACTTGTCGAAGCTTGTCCAGGTCAGCTTTATAAGAGGAGGACAGCCCTCATATTAGCAAGACCTAAATACTTTTCTCGGATCTGCCAACACAATGTTGAGTAGGCAAATTATTCCAGTCTCTCTGCCTTCATGAGTGAGGAGGGTAGCATTTGCTTTTATAGAGCGCTTTGAGATAAATGATGAAAAGGGCTGTACGAGCACTCTTTAACATCCAGTGATTAAATGTTTAGCTAAACATTTACCATTGGGAGCAGTGTCATAACCAAGACAGGGTGACCAGGGCAGCTACCACAGGGTGCCGACTTGGGGAGGGCAGAAAAAAGACCAGTGCCGCAGCCACATGGTCACGCCAGTGATGTTGTGGTAACTGGAAGTCACTGCTGCCAATGTGTGTGGGAGCTGCTCCAGGTGCCAGACCCTGTTATTATACCTCTGATTGGGAGCCTGAACTCTGGGCACATCTGGTGGAGTTTCTAAGAGACTGAATGATTTCAGAACACAACTGAAGTCAATTCTCAGCAGGACATGCGTGTTGAAGTCACTTAGATGCTTCTGAAAAAATCTCATGAAAATTTCTGAATAGGAGGTAGCCTACTCATTTTAAAACAAGGCAGGTTAGTTGTTGAACCCTAATTACTTGTCATTAATAATTACATCTGAGCCACTGTAGGCAAACAATGAAAAGAAGGTCAGAATCCTAGAAAGGCTCATGGCAGAAGGACAAGGGGAACCGTTCCATTTGGCATTCCCCCTCTTCTTCCAAGCTTTTCAGATATATTTTATCCCGTGTTAAAAAATAATGTATGGGTAGCCACTTGACACAGAGATCATCCTATACCGCTTCATAATAAGTCACCCAGAATACAAAGATCAAAGGCTGACATTGCTCTTTCTAGCAGCTATGGATGGGTATAGTGACTTGCTTCTGGAAGATTTCATAGACATTAGGGCTGGAAGGGACCTTGGAAGATCGAGTCCAGCCCCCCGTCCAAAGGGCGGGAAAAGTCAGCTGGGGTCATGGGATTCCAGCAAGATAAGCATCCAATTTGCTCTTGAAGGTGTTCATTGTAGGTGCTTGAACCACCTCCGATGGCAGGCTGTTCCAGACCTTGGGGGTTCGGACAGTAAAGAAATTCTTCCTTACGTCCAGCCTGAAACTGTCCTGTAGTAGTTTATGACCGTTTAACCTCATCATCCCTTGGGGCACTCTGGTGAACACACGTCCCCCCAGACCCTGGTGGTCACTGCTGATAAACTTACAGGTGGCCATCAGATCACCCCTGAGCCTGCGTTTTTTTTTAGGTTAAAGAGCCCCATGGTGCTGTCATCGTAAGGTATGTTTTCCTGACCTCTAATCATGCATGTGGCTCTTCTCTGCACTCTCTCAAGCTTCTCCACATCCTTTTTGAATTGTGAAGCCCAAAACTGGATGCAGTACTCCACCTGCGGCCTCACCAAGGCCGAGTACAAGGGAAGAATGACATCCCAGGATTTGCTTGAGAAGCATCTATGGATGCAAGCCAGTGTTTTGGTCGCTTTAGTAGCCGCAGCATCGCATTGCAGGCTCATGTTCCTCTTGTGGTCAATGATGACCCCCAAGTCTCTTTCTTCCGTGGTGCTAGCCAGTGTAGCACTGCCAAGCCTATAAGGATGCTGCAGGTTTTTCTTCCCAAGGTGGAGAACCTTGCATTTTTCAGTGTTAAACACCATCAGGTTCTCATCCGCCCATTTGCTGAGCCTGTCCAGGTCAGCCTGGATCACCCGCCTATCTTCTGGTATGGATGCTTTGCCCCAAAGTTTGGTGTCATCAGTGAACTTGGCCAGTCCACTTCTGACTCCAATATCCACATCATTAATGAAGATGTTGAACAATATGGGTCCAAGGACAGAGCCTTGGGGGACCCCACTGGTCACAGGGCACCATGATGATTGACTTCCATCAATTACTACCCTCTGGATCTGACCACAGAGCCAATTTTCCAGCCAGCGGATCGTGGTGGACCCATGGCCACAGTTGGCCAGTTTTGCCAAGAGGTGATCATGGGATACCAGATTGAAGGCTTTTTTGAAGTCAAGATATATGAATATATGACATCAATCTCTTCTCCCTTGTCCAGGTGACAGGTCACCTGGTCATAGAAGGAAATGAGATTGGTCAAGCAAGAGCTACCCGCAACAAACCCGTGCTGGCTATCCCTTAGGATGTTGGCTTCGGCCAGTCCATTAAGGATGGCTTCTTTAATGAACTTTTCTAAGACCTTCCCCAGGATAGAGGTCAGGCTGATGGGCCTATAGTTTGCTAGATCCACTTTCCTCCCTTTCTTGAAGCCAAGCACCACATTGGCTTTCTTCCAGTCTTCGGGCACTACACCAGAGCACCAGGAGTTCTTGAAGATTTGTGCCAGGGGCTGGGCTATGATGCTCACCAGCTCCTTTAGTACCCCATGGCATAGATTGCCAGGGCCGGCTGACTTGAAGGTATCCAGCCTCTCAAGGTGTTCCTTCACAAGGTCAGCATTGATGGAGGGCAGGGGATCTCCCTCACCTGGACCTCCCTGTCCCGTAGCAGGCATGGGCATCCCATGGGACTCATGAAAGACCGATGCAAAGTACCCATTTAATAGGTTGGCTTTTTCCTGGGCGTCAGTTGCCCCATCTGGTTCAGCAGATGTTCCCCTTGCTTTTCCTCTGGCTCCCCACATATCTGAAAAAGGACTTTTTGTTGTCCTTGATGCTCAAAGCTAGTTGGAGTTCAGCTAGTTGCAGCCCTGGCTTTCGCTTTTGAAGACAAAGATGTCTCCTTGATCTAGGGACCCACTCCTTTCACCCCAGTTACAAGTATGGGCTATTGCTCATAGACAAAGGGTCCCCTCTGTACAAAACGGTGACATTCATAGAAACCTGCCAAACATGTACAGTCTTTTTGTGTTTGGTGAAAGCTGATTGATTGCAGGAAATTTCCACTATAATGATCTGAAAGGGCCACTTACACAAAGATGCACTTCAGCCCCTGTTTCAAGAGGCTTTAACAGCAGTGTTGACTGCAATACAACTGCTTAGTATCTCTGTCTGATGGCCTTTTATCAGAGCCCTCTTCTGCAGCGTGGAATATTAGGAGTATATGAACAGTAACAATCAAAAAAGATGAGACTGAAAATAAGGCTCAGCCATTTGCCTGTTAGTGCAATGTCACTTTATATTGGGGGGGGGGTTTAAAAAAACAAACAAACAAACAAAAAAAAATCACTTTATTCCAAACTAGCCAATGCAAGAAACAACAGAAATGGCTGTTTGATTATATCTTTGGAAGCAGCCAGGTCTACTCTATGCCAGTGGTTCTCAACCTAAGGGCACCCTCAGCAAGTGCCAACTCAGTTTTCACTCATTTTATGACTACAGAAAAACAGAGCAATTCTGTTGCAAAGAACTCAGAAAGACCACAATGGCTCAGAATGTTTTTCACTATGAATTTCAACCTGAAATTTCTGAGTTTATCTTCAGGTAAAATGCTTCTGGTGCTTGCAGATGTGCATGAGGCTGCTCCAATATACTTCAATTACAGCACATCAGAACAGACTTGATTAATCGAGTCCGCTGCAGCATGCTAATTAGTGTGCTCCAGTCAGCCTCCACATCTTGTCCATCAGCATCCCCATGCTTCAAAATGGCAGTAGGGCTCTCGAATCAACTAAAGCTCAAACAAGTTTTAAAGCGCCCTGCCACCATTTTGAAGTGCGGGGATGCTGATACACGAGATGCTGTGGCGCTTTAATTAGAGTGGATCTTGGAGCCGCTCTAATTAAAGCATCTGCTTCCACCCCTCGAGCAAGTGTAAAAACGCCTTCTGGTTGAGAGCCACTGGGTCAAGATTAAACTGTTCTGTCAAGAGAAGTCCTAACAGAAGTCTGTGGGCTTCTGCATGTTGAGTGTTCTCACACTGATAAAACCCCAGGTTTTGGCCAGCTGAATACTACCACTCCTTTGCTGGCATATGACAGCTGACAAACCAGGTGTGGAAAGTCCCTCACTTTTGTCTGCTGGAGCAAACATCAGTGCTTTGTGCCAACTGCTCTGGACACTGATTTGAGCTTTCACAGCTAAATTTCAAACTGGCAGAAACCAACCCCTACATTTAAATTCTACTTTCATTTTAGGAAAATTCTCAGTTGCTGGCAGCTCCTGCACTGCTGTCCAGAGCAAGCTTATTGAAGTAAAAAAAATTAAAATGAGGGGGTAGGGCAGGGGTTCAGTTCTCTTTGTCTGTCTGTTACTGCTAGAAGTCTTACCAGCTCCGCATCTTTTTAAAATTAGCATCCTTGAGGATAGGGAACTTTTTTGACCATAGCAGCAAGGCTGACTGAAGGAGGTGACAAAAAGGGGGATTCCAGGGAGGACATGTTCGCAGAGCTGCTGAAACCCACTGAAGCGACCAAGAAGTACAAGAGAACCAGAAAGCTTGCTGACAGACTGGCAAGGGGCAGAAAGCAAGCCAGCATGCAGAAAGGGACACTCCTTGTCAAGCCACCCACCCACATATCTTGCAGAAACCAATAGGTTATTGGACCCAACAAAACCCACTGCATATCTCCCCAAGCCTATTTCACCATACGCAGGACACCCTGGTTGATGAGCCCTGCAACCCCACAACAGCCAAAGCACAGGCACTTCCACCATTGCACAGACCTACCACAACCTAAGGAGAGGGCAAGAGAATTAACTTCATGCATACTGATGATCAATTTTCACTTTCTCTTTTCATCTGGGAGTTTGCAAATCCCCTTCTTAATGGTTTTAGAGTCAGCTCTTAGTAACTGGTCCTTTGGTTTGGCCAGCTGCACACAGTTTACTCATTTTGTTTGTCTATCTGCTCAGGTTTCACACATTTTGGCACTGATCTGGTGTTAAAAACCTTGATGCCCTTCTACATGCACCTAGGCATACAAACTCTACCCCCTCTCCCAGTCAAGGCTGGGATGCTTTATAAGTTTCTGGCATGGGAAAAAAAAATAATCGAAGCATATCGGAAGACATGGCATTATTCCCTATAAGGTGATATCAAGTTTGTAAACTAATGTTCTCCGAATATGCAGTTTGAGAATATGGGTCTGTCTTGGCTTTGGGGTCAAAGCACTGGTGGAATTGTACTTGAGCCATTTTGGCCCCTGGTCAGTCAAGACCAACATTTTAAAATTCCACCCATTATAAATAATAATAATAATATTAATCATAATAATAAGTCAACACTGATCACACAACATCACTTGTTATTGCTCTGAAGCATTGCTTAGATGATGAGTGCCTTCTGTGCCACCTTGCTTGTTTTCAGACGGACCTGACAGTCTCACACAGTACAACTGTAGGCCAACTGTACAGTGACAAAAGAAAGGAACAACAGAGACCAATGATGAACACTGGGAAGAGATGGTTGCAGTCTCTTCTAATATATCCCACTACCATGCACTTGGCTCCACAAACGATATAGAGTCTAGACAGAGGCTTTTAAATTGGCAGGAATCTGCCATTGACATTATGAATCTGAACCACAAGTATGCATCATACACACACACACACACACACACACACACACGCGCGCGCGCACTTTTTTCTGAAAAAGAAACATTGAGTCTTGTTTTCACTGAGTATACTCAAAGTAAAACAAGATTTTTGGTAACTTATCTGCCCAATGTCTTTTTTTAACCTATATAACAATTGTAATGTCACTGTTTACCTGAAAGGAACATTCACTTTAATTATGGTTCTTTAAAAACTCCATGCTTTGAATTTAAAAAAAAAAAAAGCCTACCCTTCTCCCCCAAAACAAAACAAAAAACTGTGTGTAGTCATTCAAAACTGACTCTTAGATAAACTTGCAGAAAGGTTTCAGAGATTGTCTTCCCCTATGAATCCTTTCATCAATGCAAGGGGTATTAGATTTTACTGACAGACAGCCCATTGTCAGCAACAGATGCAAGCCACCAATGACATGGACTTGCATGGTAAAATAAAAGACATAAATACTGTTATACCTCTTTATTTAAAAAATAAAACAGGGAGGAACTTCTGTAAAAGAATACATCATGCCAACTTCAACCTTCTTCCAAGAAGCAATGTGGTCTTAAAAATGTATGTACATGCTTAAAATAAACTCTAGCTGTTAATCTCCCTAAAGTAATGCTGACTGATTCAGCCAATGAAAACTCAATCTTTGACATGGCTGTGGTCAGCAGCGTCTCTGTTTTCTAAGCTTACATGGTTATCAGCATTTTCATTCAAAGGCTGGGCACTGCTCATTTTACTCTCAGGTTCTATCCCACTGCTTTCCACAACGTTTTGGGAAGGTTCTTCACCCACGTCAGCTTCCATTTCCAGGACATCATGTTCCTTAGCTTTACTTGCCCCATCTGCTGCTTCCTCCACCAGTTCTGCATTGTCGTCTTGATTTCCTTCCTCCATTTTACTTCTCAAATCTTCTTCTTTCCTCTTTGCTTGAAACACTTCAACTCCCATCATCCTCAAGTAATGAAGTCTCTCATTCTTGGGCACAAAGGCTCGGAGTGAGGTCTTTCCATGCCAACCGCAGAGCACAACAGGACACTGGAGGGTATCAAGTTTGCTATGAAAAAAAGAAAGTAAGAAGTGGTAAAACATGAGAAAATTAACCTTGGGAATTTATTGATTCAGCAATAGTTTGCATTTAACAACTATACTCATGATCTTTACTAGAAGAAGTGTTTTATTTGAAATAAAACTAGTAATCCAGCATCTCTTGAAGCATCAACAAGGACAGGCAGTACAATCTGCCTTTTAAAATGACTGTAAGACTTGAAGGAACCATCAGATCATCCATGTAGATCTCCTATGTTCCAGGCCATTCAGTTACATCTGGTTACTCCTGTATTGAGTTTAGCAACTCATGTTGGGCACCTCTTTCAGGAAGGACTCATCTTGATTTGAAGATGCCAAGAGATGAAGAATTTTGCCTTGGGATACTGTTCCAATGGCTTAAGCGTCTATGCTATTAAAAGTGTGGTAACAGTTCCTTGTTCCTAACTTGTAGTCTTCACTTTCTGATTACTTCCTTTTATGCCCTTCTCTGACAGATTAAAGAGCCTTTAGAACTCCAGGCTTTCCCCTTAAGATAGAAAAATAATATGCACAAATACTTTGAGCTAAATTAAGTTTTAAGTCTAAACCATTTTCTCCATCCCATAATCACTTCTGTGGCCCTTTTCTGCATGTCTTCTGATCTTCCATTACAAGGTACCAGCTAAGGGAAATTTTTTTTTTAGTGCCAGAATGCTTTCCACACACAGAACAAACTGAGACAATCCAATTACAGCTTATTTAATGTTAATTAAAATGTAAGTTAAAAAAAACAAGAACAAAAGGCACCCACCCACCCTCTCAACATTGCCAGCAGCAAGCAGGAAACTTTCCCATTAAGCTATCATTTTTTGCAACATTTTATTTTTCATTTAAAGTAAAATTTTCCAGTCCATATAGTTTCAGAGGCTGTTTTCTAAATTTAAATCAAATGTAAACAAATGCCATCTTCTTAAGGTTAGTGAGAACTCCGGTGCTTCTGCTACTGCTTTACCAGAGAGATCAGAACTGGCCGATTATTTTTTTCCCCTATTTTAAACCCTGCAGGCAGCAGTGAAACTTAAAAAGAATTTTGTCATTTACACTGTGGAAATGTGTTTGACAAACTATTAGCAGCAACAGGAGCTGCCAGTAGAAACAGAGGCAGGCACTAAAGTGATTCACTGGGGAGATGTAGTCAAAAAACAGACCAGAGAGAGAAACAGTAAAGAGTAACCACTACAGCCCTTAGGTTTTGCTCCTGACTTTGCTGCACTACTCTCTCTCCTTCTCCTTCCCAACACTTATCTATCTGAAGCTAGCTGGCATAGTCCTAGAGATAATCTTAGAAACAGTTGACGCTCCCACTCTATTTACATTCAGAGCTTTGGCAATGATGGGTGGGAAGGGGAGTGCTTAGTTTTTCCTTTGCCATTTTTTTATTTGCAAGTCAGCTCTTCATCTACCCAGGTGACATTAGAAGTAAAAACCACAGTGTAAAATGTGAAAAACAACTGCAAGCCTAGGGGAAAAAAAAAAAATCAGGAGTCAAATTTACATAGACGATTGAAGCTATTAATATTTCTTGACCAAACCTGAAGAGGGGTAGTGACTGAGTATACGTGTCAGCATTAGTTTTAATCAAAAAACGTATTTAGTTCATAAGAACTAATCCTACAGTCATGATAAATAATTTTCATATTCAATCCTTATTGTTACAGAAAACTGCTCCTTGCATACTGCTCGGAACACTCCACAAACACTGAAAAAAACCTCACAGCAAGTATTTTCACAGTTAATTAAACTGAGGGTAAAAAGTTTAAGAAAAGGACTCACTGAAATGAGCTGTATGCTTTGGTTTCTATGTTCATGCCTATTGCTCTTGTAGTACAAAATGCTAAGAAATCAGTCAAGTCAAAAAAAAAGAGAATGGAAAGGCATCTACTTACTTTGGATCTGGATCATACCTCAGAACTATACTCCCCATAGCTAGAAGAAAGCAAATACATAAAACATGCTTAGAACCATACTAAAATACCTGTGACCTCAAGAGTTTATGAGACAGCAAAGGGTATTTTCGTGTCACTGTACAAATACTCTTATCCAACAACTAATTAACACTATCTGTATTAACACAAAAAAACCTGAACTGGAAGACACATTTCAGCTACATACTTTCAAAAAAAACTATGCAAAATGAAGTTAACAGATGAACAAATATATGTACAGAAAAAGCACTCCTCTCGCAAAGCAGGCTAAGAAGTACCATGAAAACAATCAACAGTTAATTAAAAGAGATGAAGAGAGTGGAGGGCTAACCAAAAGACTGAGTTACACTTTCTGAATTATACTTCTTCCCTACATTTTCACTTAACACACATGCCATCAGACACTGAAGTACCAGCAATGGCTATGGATAGAATATAATAATAACTGCCTGTAAGTTTTTAAAATGATAGCACTGCATTCAAAGTTCTGTCTGAATTTTTACTAGTAATACCTACAACTACTATAGATTAGTTTTACATAAACTAATCTAGTTTACTGTGCACTCTGGTTTATATGGGAGGCACAGTTAAGGTAATTAGAGAGACTGTATTCCTTATTATAAGCATCTCCAACATAAAAGAGAAGATAACATAGTCAGTATTTGGAGTAAGCATAATTTCCCCCTCATCCCCACCCCCGTTTGTTTGGGTAAAACATAGATGTTTAATTTTGACATGGCCAGT
The DNA here is from genome assembly GCF_052110815.1 of Crocodylus siamensis. Classification (NCBI taxonomy): domain Eukaryota; kingdom Metazoa; phylum Chordata; order Crocodylia; family Crocodylidae; genus Crocodylus; species Crocodylus siamensis. The sequence continues at coordinate 126,637,035 of NC_143397.1, read as the reverse complement.
GCCATCTACTGCCATCCTTTTTAAAGTACACAATCAATAAATGCTCCTGCAAAGTCCAGGACTGGCTAAAAATTGAAACTGGAATATAGTTGGAAACGAATACTAACAGAGTTTAGAAACTTTGCTAGTCACACTTTCCACAGCCACCTCACAGCTTTGGAATTTCCATGCTACTAAGAAATCCCACACTTAGTGGATCTTTCGGAGGTTATCTTGTATGTAAGAATCAAGGCTCTCAAATCTGGCAGAATTTATACATCCTTGGTCTAATAAGCTTCCAGAGTTGGAACCAGATATGGTCACAGCCTCTGGAAGTACTCTTGGATTCAGCAATATTATGAATACAGTAACAGTTAGCATAGACATTTTTAGTGTTAGCCACAACTCCTAATACATCTATTTCTGTAGGTGGATTTCCAATTTGTCTGAAAGACTAATTCACAAGAATGAGATTCCAACTTAGAGAACAGTATTCATCTTTGTGTAGTAAATACAGAGAACTTACCCATGTCTTTGACGAGTTTTTGTGTCTCATTGCTAAATTTACTTAAAAATGGATTCTCTTGGGTAAGCAGCACTTTAACATCATCTATGCAAACATTTATAATCCTCGCATTAATGAATGGGTACAGTGTATATATTCCCTGGTGGTAAAAAATACAATTAATTTAAAAAAGAAAAGAATCCCTGCTTTTGGAAAAGGATTAAATTAAAAGCAAAAAAGCTCTGAATAATATTACAGCTAAACAATTTTGTTTCAATGCAGTTTAAAATATCAAAAGGTTGTAAGACTGCATCTCACAATCTGTTGGATTCAAAATAAGTATCACTATGGGGAACTCTAATAAAGTTCTCTCACGACTTGAAAACATGGTGCTTCAAAATTACCTCTTGTGCTAGTCTGAAGGCACAACCGAACTGTTCGCCATCACTGTTTCGAGACCAAACTTTTATTCCTGTGTTAATAACCTGTGAATTTTAAAGTAAAAGTATCAATACAATGTTTAATGGAAACAGTTTCAGAGTTAGGTAACTTGTCTTGAACTGCTTAATGAGCAACCAAAGAAAGAATATTTTTGCTGTAACAAGAACACTAAAATTCATAAATCAGAATTCAACATTCAAAATTAGGTTATATTTATCAGCGTAATTTAAGTTAGAATGCTCTAGGGAAAAACATGAATAAATGTTAGGGCACTCCACTTCTAACCTCTCCTATATCAACATTTGATAACCATCAAAAGAAGTGGTCTTTCAGTTAACGCACTGAACTGTTAACAAGAAGTGGCTTCAATTCTTAGTTCTACTAAGGATTTCCTATGTGAACCTGGGAAAGTTACACACAAAAACTTAATCTTGGGATCCTAAACCATGCTTTGGCACTCAAGGATTTAAGTTTAATATTGTCACCAGTTTCTTAAAATCTTTTTAATGTTCTTTCACTGCCTTTGACAGTGTTCCATCTATAAAACAGGGATAGATAAAATTCTCCTACTTTACAGATGTGTTGCAAAAATAAAACCCTGAAGTCTGTGAGATGTCTTCTACTCAGGCCTTCTATTCTTTATCTCTATGGCAGGCTTGTCCAACGTGCGGCCCTCCAAGCTGCCTTCTGAGGCCCGAGGTGCTGCGACGGGAAATGAAAGTAAACACTGTACTTTGTTTCGGGGGTTGGGGGAGGGGTGATGTGATACCGCTTCCTGTGAGGTCTTTGAATATGGCTTGCTGGCCCACTGGGTGATAAAAAGTTCATGATTCGGCCCCACATTCAAAATGGTTGGACACCCCTGCTCTATGGAATAGATAATTTTCCTCCTTTGCTTTCTTCCTCAGCTAGTTTAATTCATGAGAACTTTACTTCTCACCCCATGTCTGCTCAATGCCTTAGCAGCTTCACAGGATGGTTTTTATTTAAGACAGTGCTGTCCAACTGGCAGCCTCTGAGGGGTTAAATTGCAACCCCTGGGCTTCTGGTCCAGGCAACATTCTCCCGTTTGCTTTCTTCTTGCTACCAAAATTATGGGGTTGGCAACCCTGCAGTAGCGGTGCATTCACAGTGAATTTACAGGTTGATAAAACTTTAGTCTCTAAACACAATGAGAAAAAAAAATATGGATGACTTCAGTAAGAATATTTATTGGTCATGCTTCCGTAGGACACAGTTTAAGAAGCTGTTTCTGGACACAGATACTCCCTGCTTAACATCGTAGTTATAGTCTTGAAAAATGCGACTAAGCAAAATGATGTTAAGCAAATCTAATTACGTCACAGTAGCGACCTACTAGCAGGCGGCAGCCAAACAACCTTGTAACCAAATATTGCACGACTTTAAACAAGTATGTTATCTAATAGATCAGCTATGTAATAACAAAACAACATTAACCAGGATGACATTAAGTGACGAATACCTGCACAACCTACTTACTGGTTTTAGCAGCAATTTAGGGCAGGGGGAGCCAATCTTTTCTGGCTGCAGGCCAGAATGACCCACCCCAGGTCTGAAGTGGGTAGGCAGGTGCAGTGGTTTTTACACCTTGCTGCCTCCACCACAGGAGCCCATATTCACCCCACATCCTGATGCCCACAGCTCACACCATCCTCTTTCCCCCAGCCAGGCCCCCCAAACCTTATCCACTGCTACCCCAATCCCCCCATTCTGGCAAGGACCCCCACCCATCACTGTTAGCTTTGTACTCTTACGATTTATTTTTCCACATACATAAATACGTGCAAACACACACAAAGTCTCTTGTATGATCTCCAAGTGTTGTATTAGATTAGGCAGAATGCCACTGCATCTATTGTTAAGTCTTGTAAAATAATATTCCCTCCAAGAGTCCAAAAACTCAAGTACTTCTTCAACAAAATAGGAGGAATGGAGTCGTACTTTAAGTGAAATCCTAGCAGAAGACAGCTCTCACAGTAGAGCAAGGAAGCTTCCACTGATGTCTCTGGATTCATGGTAAAAATCTAAAAATAAGGAGTCCTACCTTCATTTTCTCACTGTTGTTCACCAGTACATTCCTTAGTTCCTTAGAAACCATGTACAGATGCCTCTTCTTTCCTTCCTGAGTCCGAGTAAGTAAATTCATTTTAGGAAATGAAGGATCCAATGCATAAAATTTCCTGTAAGAATAAACAGTGACACTTTAGATTGCCAGGCTTCTATATTCAGTGTATTAAAAATGATGACAAACACAGACTCTCCAGCAACTTCCCCATTCATTCATGACCACCACAGATGGCTAAGAGAGGCACTGCACAGGACTCATATTAACAGTGTTAGATGTCACAAAAAACTCCACATATTTTAAAAATGAAGTCAAAATGTTTCATATTAGAGTTATTCTGCAGGCTACTGAAAGTGAACATTTTAAACTTGTTTTTTTAAAGCTTCATTCAATTTTTACTTAAAACGAGTTAGATGTCAACATATCCACTTTATCTTAAAATTATGGAAAACGTGCTTTATTTGAGAGCCAAAATGAAGATATATTTTTCAACTACAGCTACAACGAAGACCTATTCACCTTGGAAAAACTAATCCTAGTTAGCTGGAATCCTTTACTGCAGAATGAAAGGACATAATTTCTCCTTACTGGATGGATGGAAACAGTGGGTCATCTTCAGAAAGGAACACAAATGGGTCTTCTTTAAAACCAAACAACTTCATTCTTTTCGATGGCGGTGGTCTAAAAACAAATGTTATTGCTTGGGTGAATAGTTTCTTAAAATTCTGTGGATTTAGATCATCATTTGGCAAATGAGTGGGAGTGCTGACTGAGTATGCGGAAGAGCAAACAACTCCATTTTCTTGTTGCTTCACTAGCAATACTGGTACTATAACTCTGAAAATTTAGATAGATGGATGTGGGGGAAAGAATGCATTAGCTAGAGGGATAGAAGTGTATCAAGCAGGCAACTGTGAAGGAGAGAAAGGAAAGAGTCAACTGAGAAAGCAGGTGGGAGAAAAAGAGGAAGGTGGTGGTCAAGAGAAAAGGAGAGGATTAATGGACTCCAGAAAAGCAGCATACCAGCATGCAGGACTAGCAGTTAATGCAGATACTATTAAGACTGCAAATGAAGTATTGGAGCCAACTAGAAATATCACACAGCTTTTTAAAACAAGCTCTATGCCTTCAAGATGCAGGGATATATTTAAAACGAGCAGTGATAGAGTTGGGTGCTCTTTTGGCTTGCCTCTAAAAACAGCCTCTTAATTTCACTATCAAAACCCTTTTCTCCTTGCTCTCTACTACTCTATCAGATGTTCAATTTCTATTCTAGAACACTGTGAACCCATCCTCTTTTCATACAAGTTCTGCTTGTGTACAGTGGAAGATCAGGACAGGATTAAGGCTTTTTTTGGAGACTAAGGGTATTAAACACATTGCTGACAGTGTACAGAAAAAAAACCCAGTTTAATTCTCCACCCTAAGGGGGATATAAATAATGCTGAATTATTTAACAGTGACCAAAACAATCAAGAATTGATATATATCCCACAGGCAAACTAATCCTTTTGCTGTATTTGGTTCTTCAGATTTGTAAAGACCAGTTATCCAGAGTTTACAATCTAAGTAGATAACCAAAAAGAAAAGGAACAGGGCAAGATAAAAGCAAATGACCATGTTGTAATAATAGTGTGTTTTCCTTTTTTAATTCTGCTTTTTAAATTATTTAAAATTAAGAACTAAACAAAACTGAGGTTTCCACAAAGCCTTCAAGGGTTACAAACAGGTATGGGACAGATGCTTAGATGCAATCTCTTACCCACATACTCCATCCTTCTTGCTTTGCTCACACTCTGAGTTCAGCGAGTCCTGAACTTCCCTTGCCTGCTCGTCTTCAGGAGGTTGTTCTTCAATAGTTTCTACAGAGCCATCTTCTGTAGTGCTGGTAGGTACTGCAGTATCTCCTGTTTTCTGCAACAATTTCCACTGAAGCTATTCCAGATTGTAATAAATGTTTTAGTGAAGGAAAATAAGTTATATTTAACTTGTCTACATACTCCTTTTTATTGAGTTTAGCACATATACTAAACACACTATATACACACATATACACACACACACACCCCTACCTATGGGGGGAGGGGCAAAAGAGCTTCCCAGTGTATGTGTGGGGGGCAAAAATGCTTACCAAAGGGCAAGTTACCCATTTAAAAGTTGCCTTTATTTGATCTACTGTCTTACACATCTCCAAGAATACATTGGCACATCACATTTAAGGGCAGAACATTCCAAATCAGTAGCCCAGTTATTTCTTGCCTAATAACATGGAGAAACCAGAGCTAGACAAAGCTTAATAACTTTATCCCACTGTACATGTTCCATAGCAGTGCTACTGTTTGAGCCTTAAAACAGTAAGCAGCACTGGAAAGTGCATTACTTTTGTATGAGCCTGATTTTTTTCATACTGTTTTGCAACATTTAGTTCCAAAGAGGTTCTAACTAATGGCATCAAGTAAGCAGAAAGACCTCTAAGTGATTTGTATGAGGAATATACCCCTTTAATATGAATTACTGAGGAGAGTGTTACATTGCCTTAGTTCGTTTAAAGAAAAAAGGTTTAGCTCCAGGTACAATACCACCTTGCTATTTTACTGGTCTACACAAGCCCATCATCCTACTTAAAAGAAAAGAGAGAAGAAAGATTTTCAAAAGGGCTTCAGGGATTTGGGTATACAAGTTCCACTGACTGACTTGCAGTCAAGACAACTCAAGATGAGACTGAAAACAGTTATACTAGATTACTTTGACCAATTTTTTTTCCAACAGGTTTCTAATTACATTTACAAAAGTTTCTAAAACACAACAAAAATATGTTTTCATCAAAGTTCCTTTTACCTTAGGCTGGCGTTTATTCCAGGGCATTGGAGACTTTTTTATTAATACAGCCACAAAGAAACCTCCAGTGTTCTGGTGATGTGGCAATATCCTAAGACTGGACCAAAAACAAAACAAAACAAAACAAGAAACAACATTACAGTCAATATAATTAGAATCCAGAAGTTTTTACATAATATTAAGAAGGAGTCACATTAACATTTACTGTGTGTCTAAATCAGCTGTTCTCAACCCATGGGCTGCTTGCAGCCCAATGAGCACACTGCTGTGGACTATGTGACATCCTGTTAAATGTAGGGGTGCACCGATAAAGATTTTTGGGGCCAATACCAGTGGCTGATTATTCAGCTGATACTGATGCAATTGCTGATATGCATCCCAACAGCTTGGACAGCAGTGCCTGGCTGAAGTGTGTGGGGGAAAAGGGGTGGGGGAGGGAGTGGGGTTTGGGACTCAGGCAGGGGCAGGAGCTACCCAGCCAGGGTGGGGTGCAGGACAGAGCTGTGACTAGCCTGGGAAGCATGAAGGGGGAGGGGGCAACTCCAGCTGCTGGCGCACCCCAAGGGAAAGCACAAAAGGGCATGTGCCCCCCAGGATCTGTGCACTGGGTGAAGGCGGGCTGCCGCTGTGAGCTAAAGATCAGATCTAATAAAATCAAACTATTTGGTGAAGGCATACCAACGCTCCAGGTGCATTGCTTTCAGTTTTTCCTCGTCTTTTATTGGGAACATGGTGGGTCGTATTTGTGCCTGTCTGTTAGAAGGCACCTCTTTCCAGTCCTCAAACCACTGCCCATCTTTTAGCATTACCTATGAAGGAACATATGAAAATTAAAATCTGAGGCTACTCTTTCATGATCACATAATCACCAAAGTTGTGGAGTGCTCAGTCATAATTTCTGATGAATCAACTGCTGATACAGTGATGGCATGTTCCCAGTTCTCAGAACTTTACTGCTTTCATGAATGACCAGAACTCTTCTTCCCCAAGTCTGTATATACAGTGTATTGTTAGACTGTGTGATAATAATTGTCTGGGCTAATTTTAAACTAACGAGGGACTGTTCAAATGCTCTAAACGCTGCTTTATACTCTAGCATGTTGATAAGGAACATGGGCACTTGTTCTCTGAACACATGCCAATCCACCTGGGCTTCCTCCCACTGGTAATGTTGGAAGCCTTGCTATCATATTGTTTTCACTGGTGCAGGAGGAGGAAAGGCAGCTCTTATTTATGCTTTCTTTTTCCACTAGAAGAAAAATCTATAAATATTTTAAGAACCCGAGTACAGGTTCTCTGAGCCGCATCCGTTTTCTTCAATTGCACCTGAGGGCACTGAAAGAGTCTTTGATACCATGCCACTGAATGAACATGATGTCCAATGGCCCAGAAGGTACAAGCAAATCTCATTAATATTCAGCAACTCAGCTGAGGTTGATTACTCAAAATAGATATAATAAGGAATATTTCAGAAGCTGTGTGCCTCCACTGCCCTAAAGTTCAGCTTTGCTTCAATAACTCTATAGTCTAAGCTAGTGTTCAAATGAACTTTTCTTCATTTACTTCCAAGAGCAAGAGTGCAAAAATAGTGGAGAATGATTAAAGAAGGTCTAATAAACAGCCATTTAGATATAGAAAAACTTCCAAATTGTGTCTATGTGTATGGCATTGATTTTCAACCAGGTTGCTGCAGCATCCTGAGGTACCCTGAGATCTTTTCAAGGGTGCCACTCAATGTTAGTACTGTTAGGTGTGCAACCACAAGTCCAAGATAAACCCAAAGGTTTCAAATAGGAATCCACAATGTCAAAAGAATACAGACCTGTTGTGATTTTTTGGCGTTCTTTGCAACAGAAGAATTGCTCTAGCATTTTTCTGTAGTCAAAAAAAAGAGTGAAAACAGAGAGCTAGCATTTTGAGGGGCGTTTTAATACTCTCAAGGGATGCCTTGAGTCTACAAATGTTGAGAACCACTGGTATATGGTTTCTGTGAAACCAAAGAAAAATTGCTTTTACTGAGAGGCTAAAGGGTAGTAGAGTAACTCTTCATACCAATAATGATTAGGTTTCATGCATTTCTGCGGCATATCACAGAATACTGGGACAGAAGACTGTTTTCTCTCTCTACCATTTATACAAATGATGCTTGTTCGTTGTTGGAGGCATGCACATTTGTAAGGTGCTGCTCAGGCATCTTTTAACATGTAGAAGGAGTTCTGTTTCCTTTCTCTGAATAGACTGTTGCCTTTGAATGGTAAATCCTCCTATATGACCTGCGTTTCCATTGGAATGCATAGCTGCTGCAATGAGGATAAGCATCTTGTCACTGGGGTAATCATTCTGGATTGTGAAGCTGTAACTAAACACAACATTTTGCTTTCATTGCTAACAGCCAAACTGTTCCTCGCTTTCTGCTTATCAAGAGAACTCAGTGTACATATGATTAAACTGTATTTCCCCAGAAGTTTTTGGTAATTTGAAATATGAAACAAAGTTTGCCAGCAAGCACATTTTTTTTCTAACGAGGTCCATTAACTTAGCCTTTGTCTGAAGGTGTTTTTTTGATTGGGTCCACTTAATCTCTTGGTTGGTTGCTGTGAAAGGAAACCAGGATACATTTATTCCATCAACTCAGAGGATTTTAATACTACTTTCTCAGTCTTTGTTGAAGGAGCAAAAAAGGCAAGAATCTGGCACATTGTCTTTGTGGGCTTTAAAATCACTTTGCTTATAGGATGAATGATTTTTCTTGGCACAGAAGTACAAAGGATAGTCATTAATTAATGAGGAGTTCCGTGCATCTTTAAAAGGCACTGAAAATTCTTCTGCTATCCATTTCCTGCTAACTGTAAAATTTTACAAGAAAAGAAAGTAAGGCATGTGCCACCACCTCAACTGGTGAAGATGTTGACAGAATCAGTTAGCAAAGCATCCTTCTGTTTAAGGGTGTATTTTTCTGACTGATCTTGTTGAGGAATGTAAACCTGATTTTCTTTAGGCAAGACATTTTTATTTCATAGTATTTCTTAGGAAAGGCCCTACTGTTGAATATAAAAAGGAATTCTGAACAGCTATTTCTACTATCTGTAAATGAATACCTGACCCAGATCCTGTTCTGCCTACTAAATATCTAAGACTTAGCAGCCATTTGGCCCCAAAAACACAAAGGTCTCTCCCTCATTAGAGCACTCCTACTCCCATTTTCTCCATGGGCAGCCTAGTGCACCTTCCAAGTCAACCCTTATTCCACCCTGCACAGACACACAGATCTACCATTCTCTGGGCAGGCTCATGAGCATCCAGAACATCAGGATCCAGCTTGTTCACAGGAGGAACATCTACCTGAAACTTCTGTCATGTTAGGACCCCAATGAAACATCTAACAGTAGCACTGACTTCAGTGAAAATTGAAAATACATTTTGTACTGAACCATCACTGGATAAAATGAACACACACCAATGGCATGCCCACCCCACTATGCCAATCATACCTCCTCTTGCTTCTTCTCCTTATGGCCGCACAATTCGTATACTCCTTTCCACCCAGTGGTCTAGCATCATCAAGGAGAATGGAGGATGCTCCTCAGCCCAGCATAGCTCAGAGCATGATGGTTACTGCACTCTTTTAGGAAGTATGTGGATTCATACCCCTTAAAGACTGAATGGGGCCTGGAAGGCATGTCTCTGACTTCTTGAACAAGTGCTCTAACTATAACAATGTTGAGAAAAAGATGGATTTCCCTCCATGTTCTCAGCTTTAGTTGCTTGGCATAGTTTTTCTCCAGGGAATCAAGGACTCACAGAGTCAAGTTTCAGTTCCATCTGAGAAGCACAAACAGAGCTTAGGTGGAGGTAGACATCTAAGTGGCCAACCCAAATCAATTATGGGCATATACAGTAGCTCAAGCCTGGCTTTCTAAAAATCTTTTCAAGCCAAAAAAGGAGGCAAAGAACTCTTGACACCTTAGGGGTTTTGTGGCTGCTGCCAATGATTTTAATTAGCAACCAAGACATTTAGAATTTGAAGGGAGTATCATATCAGCATCTTAGGAGAAGAATAGCATCTGGGCCCTTGAGTTGAGCTTGACTTCTTGCTTTTGGAAAAAATGAGTAAGAGATGTTACAAGCTAGAGGGACATAAATCTGCCCTAAACAATACACAGGCAAGCACACTGGTTATTGTTTAAGGCAACATAATGCCAACAGATGATAGTTTGGGCATAACAGTTGCCCAACTGCCATAAAAAGGAAAGAACTTAAAAGAAATAAGATGAACTCCTTATAACTTTCAAAGATTCTCTAAACCTATAGTAAATATCTAAAAAACTTTCAGAATTGTATACACCCCCGGACTACAATACAGCACAGTTGAACTAAACTACAAACACTGGATCAGAATGTACTGCCAAGAACAGTGAGAATGAACTAGGAGTAGCAGCTGGCCCACACCCTATCTTTTTTGTTCCTGTGGTACAAGGCATGAAGTTAGTGTGGTGTATGCATGGACCAAATCAGACATGGCTGGAAAAAATTCTCCAGTCTCAGGCAGTGGAACAGATGCTCACAGGACAGACAGTCAAAGAAATGTTAGAAATATTATTAAAAATGCATTATCAATAGCAGATTTAGGGAAAAAAAAAAAAAAACCACAGCTGCTACCCCTCCTTGTCTCCTTAATGGAAGAGGGAAGGGGGGGGTTGGAAATTGATGGGAAAAACCACCAAAAGCCCATTGTACTAAGGTATCACTCCCTCTCTGTCCTGCAAATTTACTATCTCTTTGTTACACTAAATCACACTTTCTTTCATGACCCCACATTCCTAAGGCTAAGATAAGAGCAAATGCCATTTTTGCCTTCAGGTTGAACCTTGAGTAACCTTGGGTTCCATCCACGCACGCGTGATAGCCTAATGCATATTAAGCCTACCCGCCCCGCATACTTAAGTAGTTAATTATAATGCACATGGGACGTATGAAGCGACATGTTTACATATATGTTTGTATGAACCGGAAATGAGTTGTAAAAATTCCTCCTTCTACACACGTGGTCAGGAGAGGGGGGATAAAAGCCTGCTAATAATTGTGCTCGGGGGCAGAGTGATTGATCTTTTGTCTCTCTCTCTGACCCTATTTGCAAATATATACCTTTTGTGTTGCTAATAGAGTGTGTCTGTGAAGGTCTTTTTCCACCTCCCGAGAAACGAACCACGATTTTTATATCAAAATTGGCGCCCAACGTGGGGCTTCTTGAGGACTACCCCGGAATTCAGTGACGGAGCACCTCCGGTACCAGGGATTTGTGCACACCGAGCCGACTTTGGACTCACCCTGGTATTTGAGGTTTAAGTCCAAATATCCGGGAAGTTAAAGGAAGTATCCTATGTAAATTCTGAGTTTCTGGAGAGGCAGACACACTTTGGAATTTGGATCGAGATCTCTGGGGTATCTGAGTGAGTATACGAATTCCCTTTGCCCAATCTGGTGTACGGATCTAAAACAAAGGATGTGTAAGTTTGCTGAGAAATTCTAGGCTTAGCTCTCATTGTAAATCATCTGTTGTTGAGATCTTTTTGGTATTTGGTGTGCCTTGGGCGCATTTTTGTGGGCAAATGGGTACGAATAGCTCTCGTGTAGAAAACAATATTGATACCCCTCTAAAAGTCTTATTACGTCATTTTAATAAATTTGCAAGGCCGGCCGATTATGGAATAAAAATGAAAAAAGGTGATTTAACTAAGTTTTGTCAACTCGAGTGGCCAACATTTGGGGTCCACTGGACCCCGAAAGGATCCTTTGTGCTAAAAGAAGTGATAGCTATCCATGAAATTGTTATGCAAAATGGGTATTGGAATCAGTTTCCTTATATTGATTGTTGGTTGTGGGTGGTTCAAAATCAGCCACCTTGGATTAAGAATTACTTAGCAAAGTCTCATGTGATGCTTGTTAAGAAAAAGGCTCGGGGGGGGCGCCTGTACTTCCTGAGTCTAATGAGGGGGGGAATTCTGAATTGGCTGAGTACCGGACCCGTGCTCCGGTTGCCCTGTCGGGTAGCAAAGATGAGTCAGACGCCTCCTCGGCATCCAGTCCTTCTGCACCACCGCCCCCTCCCTTAGAGAGACCACCACCGACGTAACAATGCATACCTAATGAGTTAGAGCGTGAGCCTCAGCCAAGTGCCTCATCTGAATCAGGAAATAAGGGTTATTATTTGCGCAAGCCTGTAGAGTCACAGCCGGTGTTGAACTGTCCGATGCGAGAGGTTATTGGGGAAGGAGGCACTGCAACTTTTGTCTACACCCCATTTAGCACTTCAGATTTATTTAACTAGAAGAATCAGAGCCCCTCTTTTCGTGAAGACCCTGAAAAGATGAGGGACCTGTTCCGATCTATTGGGCAGACTCATCGACCCACTTGGGCTGATGTCCAGATGATGCTCCAGACCCTCCTAACCCCGGAGGAGAGGAGATTAGTGTTAGGTACAGCAGAGCGTATTGCGGCAGCCAGAGTTGAGTCAGAGGGTGCTGCTGGTCGTACTCTGCGTGATACCTACCCGGTAGAAGAGCCGGGATGGGACAATCATACTGCAGAGGGCAGAGAGCTGAGTGCACGGTATTTGGGAATTATAGTGGAAGCAATGGGAAAGGCAGTGCCTCGGATTACCAATCTGTCTAAATTGTATGAGGTGAGACAGGGAAGAGAGGAGGATCCCTCAGCTTTCCTTGGGAGGCTGTATGAGGCGTTTCGCAGGTTTTCGGATCTGGATCCAGAAGCCCCAGATAACCAGCGCATGGTAAATCTTATGTTTATTGGTCAATCTGCTGCTGATATCCGTAAGAAGTTACAGAAAACTGAGGGAGGTGCTGGGAAACCGATTTCAGAGCTGGTGGAAATTGCATATAAGGTGTATGGGAATCGTGAGCAAGTGCAGGAGCGCAAGGAGGATAAAAAGGCTCAGCGACAGATGGCAGCACTAGCAGCTGCTATAACTGGAGGGAACCCTGGAAAGGCTGGGATACAGAAGAGGAAGGGAGAAAGAGTGGGAGCAGATGTTTGTGCTTATTGCAAGGAGAAAGGACACTGGAAGAGGGAATGCCCGAAGTTGACGTTGAAGGAGAAGAGAGAGGGGGAACCGAGAGGTCACCTCATGCGGGCAGAAGACAAGGGTGAGGATTCAGAATGAAGGGGACAGGGATCTAAGACCACTACCCTTCGGGTTGGAGCCCGAGAAGATCCCATGGTAACCATTAGGGTTGGTGGCAAAAACTTTGAAGCCTTGGTGGATACTGGGGCTACATTTTCAATGATTCCAGAAAAACCCCCCTGTGCAGGAACTAGCGAACAGCATGTACTTGTAGAAGGGATTGAGGGAATGCAAACTCGACTCCCTGTTTGTAAACCACTCCTCACCAAGGTGGGAGACCATTTGGTCGAGCACTCCTTTGTGTATTCTCCAAGTTGCCCGGTTGCACTCCTTGGGCGGGACTTACTCACAAAATTGCAAGCTGAGATCTTTTTCAGAGACGATCAGATGGTGGTCCAGCTACCTGTCAAGCAGAGCTCGAACTATCAGATGGCTCTCCTGGAGGACCGACGCCCTGCAGTAAGTCCAGAAGATCACATGACTGGAGTAGACCCCTCAGTATGGGCTGATGGAACCCCTGCGCGAGCTAAGTTCATCTCCCCGGTAAGGATCGTACTCAAGGAAGGGGAGGGGCCCGTTCGGGTAAAGCAGTACCCACTCAGCCGAGCGGCCAGAGCTGGACTCAAGCCGTTAATAGAGAAATACAAGAGGTACGGATGGCTAGTGGAAGGGTCTTCACCCTATAACACCCCCATTCTTGGAGTGCCAAAGGCAGATGGGGTCTCATACAGACTGGTCCAAGACTTACGGGCAGTAAATAAGAAGGTCCTTTCAGACCATCCTGTAGTCCCGAACCCTCACACGATTTTGACACAAGTACCGGGGGAAGCTGAAATATTTTCAGTGCTAGATTTGAAAGATGCTTTCTTCTCTATTCCTCTTCACCGAGAGAGTCAAAAATTGTTTGCTTTTGAATGGGAGGATCCAGATACTTTCCATAAAGCCCAACTCATGTGGACAGTTCTTCCACAAGGATTTATAGCAGCCCCCCATATTTACGGACTTGCCCTTCAGAAGGACTTGGGGGAATGGAAGGGATCACACCCCGCAGTGACTCTCCTCCAGTATGTGGATGACCTGCTAGTTGCAAGCCCAAACTTGCAGCTCTGCGAGGAAGCCACCAGGTCACTCCTAAACACTCTGGGAAAAAAAGGATATAAAGTCTCTAGAGAAAAAGCCCAAATATGTCAGCCTGAAGTCACATTTTTGGGATATAAGCTCTCAAAAGGAGTCAGAGCCCTGAGTGCAGATCGCATACAGGCGATTCAAGGTCTAACCCCACCTAAGTCACCCAAGGAGCTGCGAGCATTCCTAGGGCTAACTGGGTTCTGTCGACTATGGATACCAGATTACGGTGGGAAGGCTAGACCACTGTATGAATCCCTGACTAAGGAGAGTCTCACTAAATGGAAATGGAATAAAGAAATGCAGCATGCTTTTGATCTGCTGAAGGCAGCATTAACCCAGCCCCCTGCCTTAGCCATCCCAAACAGTAAAAAGCCATATCGACTGTATGTTCATGAGAATCGAGGGGTTGCATCAGGGGTGCTGACACAGCCATCGGGCCCGACCTGGAGACCCGTGGGATATTATTCAAAGGTTCTAGATCCAGTTGCACTCGGGTGGCCAGCCTGTCTTCGGGCTGTGGCAGCCACAGCAGTGGTTGTTGAAGAAGCCCAGAAGATAGTCATGGGTGCGGATATGGAAATACTCACTCCTCATGGAGTTCCCCAGATCCTAGGGACTGAGGGAGGGAAATTTCTTAACCCCTCCAGACAATCACGGTATGAGATATTTTTGCTCTCTAATCCAGGACTTACTTTCAAACATACTACAGCCTTAAACCCTGCAACCTTGCTGCCAGAGCCAGGGCAACCGACGCATGACTGCCTTGAGGTCCTGAATCAGACCACGCAGGTGCGACCTGATCTTGCTGAGGACCCAATTGAAGACCCAGATGTTGAATACTTTGTGGACGGCTCCAGCTCTGTCATCGATGGAAAAAGACGAACAGGATGTGCAGTGGTAACCTTGGATAAGGTAGTATGGAGGGAGTCATTGCCGAGCTCATGGTCGGCACAGGCCGCAGAACTCACTGCGCTCACCCGAGCATTACAGCTGGGGACAGACCAGCGAGTTAATATATACACTGACTCTCGCTATGCTTTTTCTACAGTCCATGCGCACGGACTATTGTGGAAAGAAAGGGGTTTCATTACTGCCTCTGGGAATAAGATTGCTAACGGCCCCCAGATTATCAAACTACTAGAGGCACTCCACCAGCCTAAAGAGGTAGCAATCATTCATGTGCGGGCCCATGGGAAGGCTGCTGAGAAAAAGCATAAGCTTGGAAATGCAAAGGCTGATGCAGCAGCAAAGGAAGCTGCATTTATTGGGGGAGAAGCGGAAGAGGTATCCAAGCAGGCTATGTCCCATGCCATATGGCCATACGTTCAGGATTTAGTCCCACAGTATTCCCCTGAAGAAGATAAATTTGCACAGAAAGCTTGTGCAGAAAAGAACTCCCAGGGGTGGTGGATAGTACCAGGAGGGAAAGTCATGATACCCAGGCCATTGCTTCGGGAGGTGCTGCAACAGCTCCATGCAAGAACCCATATGGGAGGTTTGGCCATGGGTGATCTAATGATCCGCCAAGCAGTAGCCCCAGGGCTATATGTAGAAGCTCAGCGCATTGCTACCAGGTGCATTACATGCCAGAAAGTAAACCCTCGAAGGAAACCCCCTGTGCCAATGGGAGGTAGACCCTGGGCAGCGTACCCTGGACAGGCATGGCAGATTGATTTTGCCGAGCTCCCACGATCCGGACATCACGGGTTTTTACTTGTCATGGTAGACCAGCTCTCTGGTTGGGTCGAGGCTTGGCCCACCAGGACTGCCACTGCAGCTGCAGTAGTGAAGTATTTGTTACAGGAGATCATTCCCCGGTATTCCCTGCCTGAGTCCATCGAGTCGGATCAAGGACAACACTTTGTGGGAAGAGTGGTTCAAGAAGTCGCACAAGCTCTCAAGGTTACTTGGAAACTACACACACCATGGAGACCACAGAGTTCAGGACAAGTGGAACGCATGAATAGAACTTTAAAGACTTTGCTCACCAAAATCTGTATTGAAACATGCCTTAAGTGGCCTCAAGCATTGCCGCTAGCTCTTACTTGTATTCGAAACACTCCCCGACGGGGCCTCAAATTGACCCCATATGAAATTATGTTTGGCAAGCCGCCTCGAGTCTTACCTCCTGGGATGCGAGAGAATGTAACTTTTGAATTAGGTAATAGTGAACTTCATACATATGTTATTGCCTTGCAGTCTGTCTTGTTTTCTCTTCACAGGTATGCAGCCTCCTTTCAGCGTCTGCCTTTAGATGTACCGGTACATGACTTCTCCCCGGGAGACTGGGTCTTGGTGCAGCGGTGGAAAAAGGAGCCTTTGACTGAGAGGTGGAGTGGCCCTTTCCAGGTACTTCTAACAACCCACACCGCTGTAAAGATTACTGGCCATGATCGTTGGATACACCATACCCGTGTGAAACGACATCCACAAGCGTCAGAGGACAACAACTCCCAAGACGAACTCACTCCGGAAGCTGAGTTGTCTTCGGAACAAGAAGCCAGCAAGTGGAGCTGTGAACCTACTGGTGATCTCCAAGTGCGCCTGAGATGGCTTAATCAAAGCTCAGAAAATTAGACAAGAAAGTAAAAGGGAAAATATGGTGGGAATCTTAGTGTGCCTTGTTGTTATCTGCATAATGAAAGAAGCAGAATTGAGCAGCCTTAACCGCTGGCTCACACCCTCGCTTTCCCAAATTGCTCCCCCAGGGACAAATTTGTATGTTGATATGATGGAAAGAATTGCAGGTACTTTTAATCTTACCAACTGCTGGGCCTGTGGGGGGCTTCGGGAGGCCAGAGGCCAGTGGCCTTGGAGGGCTTTTCCTTTGGCCCCGAAATGGCTAGTAAGTAGTAAGGCAGATGTTAAAAGTACTAGTCAAAAATGGGATGAGAACCACAGTTGGGAACTTTCCCAAGTGGCGTTAGGAGAGTATTGCACCAGTAATAATGGTACAGGAAAAAGGTTGGGACACAGCCGTTGCATATGGACTTTAAAAGTAAGATGGATGAACCTTACAAGATTAGAACGGCTTTATTATCCTAATAGCCCAGGGTATAATCGGCTAGTGTGGCAGCATCCCAATGGAACAATTGTGTGGTTTAATAAATATTGGAGTGCCACAAATCAAAGTGATGATCGGACAGATTGTACAGACAAGAACCAGGATGGGCTATGGGAATGTTCCATGAAAGGAGGCCACGCAGTTGCTGGTCCTTTGGGTCCAGAAGGAGGCTTGGGGTTTCCCGAGATGCCCTATGGTTGGGCCCCTCCAAATGCCACCAATAGAGAAAATAGGGCCTTAAGAGGATACTATTGGATTTGCGGACGACGGGCCTATACAATACTACCACAGGGGTGGACGGGAACTTGCTATATGGGAGTAATTGTACCAGCTTTC
Organism: Crocodylus siamensis; assembly: GCF_052110815.1. Classification (NCBI taxonomy): domain Eukaryota; kingdom Metazoa; phylum Chordata; order Crocodylia; family Crocodylidae; genus Crocodylus; species Crocodylus siamensis. Next base: position 126,619,517 of record NC_143397.1, on the reverse strand, counting down.
TTTTTGTTACCGTCTGAGGTTGGAAATAAGCTAGGAGTCTCTTTGTATGATGATTGGAAAAGGGCCAAGAGAAGTATTGATGTAAGTTTGACACAGGGTAGCTCCCAAAAGTGGAAGAAGGATGAGTGGCCCCCTCAGAGGATTATTGAGTATTATGGACCAGCTACATGGGCTAATGATGGGAGTTGGGGATACCGGACACCAATATATATGCTGAATAGAATCATCCGGTTGCAGGCAGTCTTGGAAGTAATTACTAACCAGACCGCCACTGCTCTCGAGTTATTGGCCCGACAAAGTTCTCAGATGAGAGCAGCCATATACCAAAATCGGATGGCCTTAGACTATTTACTTGCAGAGGAAGGCGGAGTCTGCGGAAAGCTCAACCTTTCTAACTGTTGCCTCCAAATAGATGACAACGGGAAAGCAGTCTTAGAGATTGCCAAAGAGATTAGAAAAATAGCCCATGTACCAATACAAACGTGGGAAACCACATGGAATAAGGACTGGTGGTTTCAATTATTTGGAGGACCCTGGTGGAAAAAGGTAGGGTTTGTGCTTTTGTGTGCTCTAACTGGTTTGATTTTTATCCCTTGCCTTATTCCTTGTCTCACTAGATTGATAACCACCACAGTGGAAGGAATGCAGGTTGCAGCAGTCCCTCTAAAAGCACAGACTGCTGCAAAGGTCATGGTCCTCAGAAAAATTCCTCGTAATTATCTTGATATGCCCGAATGAAGTAAAGATCAGAAAGCATCTCGAGGGGGGATATTGTTAGAAATATTATTAAAAATGCATTATCAATAGCAGATTTAGGGAAAAAAAAAAAAAACCACAGCTGCTACCCCTCCTTGTCTCCTTAATGGAAGAGGGAAGGGGGGGGTTGGAAATTGATGGGAAAAACCACCAAAAGCCCATTGTACTAAGGTATCACTCCCTCTCTGTCCTGCAAATTTACTATCTCTTTGTTACACTAAATCACACTTTCTTTCATGACCCCACATTCCTAAGGCTAAGATAAGAGCAAATGCCATTTTTGCCTTCAGGTTGAACCTTGAGTAACCTTGGGTTCCATCCACGCACGCGTAATAGCCTAATGCATATTAAGCCTACCCGCCCCGCATACTTAAGTAGTTAATTATAATGCACATGGGACGTATGAAGCGACATGTTTACATATATGTTTGTATGAACCGGAAATGAGTTGTAAAAATTCCTCCTTCTACACACGTGGTCAGGAGAGGGGGGATAAAAGCCTGCTAATAATTGTGCTCGGGGGCAGAGCGATTGATCTTTTGTCTCTCTCTCTGACCCTATTTGCAAATATATACCTTTTGTGTTGCTAATAGAGTGTGTCTGTGAAGGTCTTTTTCCACCTCCCGAGAAACGAACCACGATTTTTATATCAGAAAGGTAACACGCTTGCCTTTATGGCCAATGTTACAGCTGAGGTATACTTGTATGCCAGGCATTTAGCAAGCAAAAAGAAATGCTACATATTTGTAAGGATGTCAAGGTAATACTTCTGCAAAAACTCTCTTCTTTTCCATGACTTCCACTTGATTATTTCTCTCTTTCAGATCACACACGCTTTTATCACAACAAAAACCAAAATAGAACTGAGGGGAATTTTTTTCAATGGATATTAATTCTGCCAAAAGAGGCCGTTTCAATCATTCTGGAAGCAAATTCTTCCTGGGTAGTTTAGACTGGTAAATATTTCTGCAACTGCATACACAAGAGTGCCGAGTGAAAGGCAATTCATTTTATCCAAGACTTCAAGGATTAGGACCCTTACCCAGAATGCAGATGACCCAGATCCAGTGCTCTCCTCCATTTTAGGTTGTGGGTCCATAATACCTCATCTGCAAGGAAGAGCCCTAACCACTAAGCTATAAAGGAGCTTTCAATTTCTTTTGCTGATACTGTTCTACTTTGTACAGATAGAAAGAACATTTAATGGAGCAGAAAAATGGAGCCTCCCAGAAGAATGCTTAACCACCAGGCTACAAATTCACTCTCTCTCTCAACAAGTTTTTAAGCATCTTACACAAAGTGAAATAACTCTAGCAAGAGGTAGCAAGACAGACACCACAGAATATCCCATCGCAGTTGGTCTCCAAACCCAGGCTTAAGGGCAAAGACCTTTTTGATGCTGCCCAGGGAAATCAGAATCAAAACTGAGGTTGAAAGCAAGACGAAGGCATAATGTTTTCTACAGCATGATGGTTGCATAGCATTGTTGCCCACAGACCACCAAAGGTCCACTGCCTTCCAGACTGGTAGTTAGGATTCTTACTGAACAGGTGGATGATTTCAGTTCAAATCCCCTCCCTGCCCAATTCACGACAGGATTCTGAATCAAAGTTGCACTGCCAGAGACTTATGAAGAAATATATGATGTGAAAAACAAACATTTAAAAAGCAACTCTTGCAGGAAATGTTTACTACAATTTTTGGACTTCTTGTATTTGTATACCAATTTGTATACCCAAAAGACAGAGCAAGAATGAGATTATGGTGCACATCTCTACAGAAACAATAGGAATACCTTCCACTGTGTAATTCCTGGCATCCATTTCAAACCTGGCAACTCAGAAGAGACATCAGCAAGCTCTAAGGCACCTAAAAAGCCAAAAATGTAAATGAAAATTAAGTGATTGTAAAATATGAAGTGCTGAGAATTTGTTTAAATCAGCTCATGTAGAACGTTTCCAAACGTGATTTTCTAGAAATTATACACCAAGCTAATACAGCATTTGTTTATTTTTATTTCAAGAGGCTTCAAAACAAGTACCACATCTAAATTACTAAATATTATGTCCAACTTTTTATATTTCTGGTAAGCTCTTTATAGAAATTTGCTGACCTTATAGATGGCGAGTAAAGGCTGAAAAGTCAGTGTTACAGCAACATTAAACATTGGGAATAAGAGGAATGATATTCAATAAATCAGGATACAACAAACATCAGTCTTTTTTATCATTAATAGGTAGATTGCTCAGACCAATGAAATCATTCTCTTCAAAAGTTATTTTACCTTTGCAGTGACACAGTTAAAAATAATTTGGCATGTACTATTACTTTATGGTCTGTTATCTCAAGTAAGGAAAAAAAAAAATCAAAGCTTAATTAGAAAGAGGAGGGAGAACAAAGAAGAACTCTTGGCTAATGAGATAAAATGCTAATTTTCAGCCATGATGGGCCAGAAGTCATCATGCCTTAAATCTAGGGGTTTGCTAGCCAACAGTTCATCAACAGAACAGCTTTACCAATACGGAACTCATTAATTCATAAGATGTTTCAAGATGTCCTGAATACGAAAGGAACTTTTTATTATTACTGAGTTGTGTTAAATGAATAATAGTCCTTTAAAATAACACCTGTCCAATTTTTAAATTATAGGAACTCCTGAAAGGACAAGTAAAAGATTAAAGTTATTTTTCATTATTGATTCTACTTGTTTGCTTTGTGCACTCTACAGCACTCTTTCAGTTTGTTTTCTATAGTCAGTCACCTCTCATGTGTGCAGATATTACACAAAAATCTGAAGGAATTTTTTTTTTTAATTTAAAAAAGAAGGTAGAACCACCAAAAAAATCATTATGAGGATTGACAGACAAGGGTAAAATCTAACACTTGTTCTTCAAAGCTGATTTATTTCAAACTGGTGTCCCTTTGATATTCCTGACTGCATACAGAAACCTTAAAAAAATGTGAGCATAAACTACTGTTTCTCAGGCTTCTTAGACTCAAGGAACCCCTCAGAAAATGTCAGCTCTGAGTTTTCATTTGCTTTTTTTTTTGGTAGTCAAAAAGAGATCAATTCTGTTGCAAAGAACTCATATCACAAAAGGTCAGAATGTTTTTGACATTACGGACGGACTCCTTTTTGAAATCTCTGGGTTTATCTTGTGAACCATGTACGCGTTTGCACCTCAACAGTGCTAACATTGTGCAGCACCCCATGGTGCCATGGAAATGTGGCTGCAGTTTTATGCCAGTAAGTTTCATACAATCATATGACTGGAAATAATATGCCTGGTGCTGTCCACAGAAGCAACCATCAGCAGTCATGTCTGTATAAAAGTCACTCCAGTACAGATATAGGACAAGACTGTATGAATACAAATCTAAAGGTCAAATCAGGGATGGGCAATTATTTCAGCTGTTGGGCCACTTAATGAGTTTGACAGTTGTCAGAGGCCACACACAAAATCCTTCAGAAGATATCATTTAAAAAAGTTACAGACAAAAAACAAATCATGTACTAAAAATTAAACTTCTCTCTAAAATATTAAAACATTTCAAAAAATATTTTGTCCCAATTTATGATTTTGTAATATATATAAGTGATTGTGTAACAGCTCAAAATAAAATCTCTCTCTTGTATATTGTGTCTGTATGGGGGGTGAGGGGATATATGGGTGGGTATTTGAATGTGGCGGGGGGGAGCTGGCTGGCAGCAGGGAGAGGGGGTTTCAGGGGTGCATGCAGCAGAAGTAATTCGGGTTGTGTGGTGTGGTCTGCCCCATGATCCAGCCTGTGGCTGCTCCTGCCCACAGCTGCCCCATGCTCGCTGACAGCACTACAGTGGACCCAGCCAGCATGCACAGCTTCCCACTCGTGCTGCAGTCTTTTGGGTATTACTCAACTTCCCCAGCCTCCAGCAGTTTCTACTAATCGTCCAGCTGTGCTGCTTCAGGCAGGGAAGTGACAGTGGCCATGGGGACATGTGCCAGGCATCACACGCCCAGCCAGGCAAGAGGGAAGCTGCAGCTAGGCAGTTCCTGCCCCAGCACATGGAGCTCTGGGTCTAGGTCCCAGCCCCCTTCCACCCACCCAATACAAAAAGCAGCCACCTGCAGGCAGCTGAGTGGGTGAAAAGTGGCTGCCAACTGGCTGGCTCCCAGCTGGAACTTCCCCCACCCCCCAACCCTGACCTGACTGAGTATGTGGTGCCTGGCATGCATCACCATGGTTGTTGCCACTTCCCTGCATTACCGACTGCCTGGAATGGTGCAGCAGAAACAGGAGCAGGAGGAGAAGCTGTGGGAGGTGGGGCAAGCCAAGCAGTACCCAGGCAGCTGCAGCAGCACTGGGAGCAACCCTGCCAGGAAGTTGTGCACACTGACCAGGACGGTGCAGTCAATGGGTGCAGGATGTCCTGGGCAGGAGTGGGTGGGGCTTGGCCCTATGCAGAGCACCATGGGGGCAGCTGCAGGATGGATACAATCAATTGGATCTGGCCCACGGGCTGCATTTTGCTCACCCCAGGTTAAGATGAACACTCCTCTTAGCTGATTTAAAACAGGAAAGGGAGCAGCTCTACAGAAGCATGCATCGGCTGTAAAGATCTAGTTGCTGGACAACTGTCTATGATCTAACCTCATTGCCTGGCATGTAATATCCCTCAAATAAGTCTAGGTTACTTATTATTGACTTGCTAGAACCAATCATTCTTTCATCCTGGCACTGGGGGAAAGTATGTACCAGGAAGCACTGTTTCACAGCTCTGCAGTTTAAGTAGGCTGCTGTCTTATTCTGATATATTCACAGCAGCATAAGACCATGCTCCCCACAGCTGTGCTTAAGGCAATCACAAGCAGTGTAAAGGTGACAAGCCTCAGAATCAGCCAATGCCAGCCAACTTTAACAGTGGGGTTCTGAGTATTAAGAGGGCATATTCTTACTCAATTGTTAGGCTCTGTGTGTTGCATGTTTTTTACAGTAACAAAAACAAATATTTACTTCTGTTCATGTTGAAGAACAAACACAGCTGTCTGAAAGTATCTTGTGCACCTTGTTGGCAGAACTGTTTAAGATGCAAGTTGCATTTGTACAAATACAAGGCAAGAACACAGCACTGCTGGTGCCTTTGTGGCATGCAGAACGTTTATTAGTGCTGTTGATGCAACAGAAGCAAATAGCACATCTTCCCATGTGCCTTCTGAAAGCATCACCTGTCCTGAGACCAGCTGGCCCTAGACTACCCTAACTCAGGGCACTTCCCCCTGTTGTGTAAGTTATAGAGGTTTTACTTCATTTTTCTATTAAATATTTAACCAAGAGAGCTCACAGTCTCACCTTGACTTTTCTCCAGCAGAGAGGTGATGACAGCTTCATTTTCAACAGGATTCAGTGAACATGTAGAATAAACCATCCTGCCACCTTCTGCCAGCTGTTCAACACCACGAGTTGCAATTCTTAACTGCAACCTAACAGAAAATTATTGGTCAAACCAGATACCATGCAAGAACCAGCCAGATTCCCATAATTCTTGTAGAAAACATGCTGTCTAGAGCTGAAACTCTCCTGAAACATCGTAGCTAACTCTGGATGTGTCTACACTGCAAGTTAAATTTAGTTCTGGGGAGGGTAAATAAACCCATGCTGAGCTCTCTACTGCTGCTGCTAGAATGTACCTAACCCAGCTAATTTAATATTTAACATTTCCTCACTCCTCCTAAAGTGCCCAATTTCAGATCATTTTAATGTAAGCAGTCTAGCTTCTCCCTCAGTAATTCTAGCATTCAAATTAACAGTAACCTGAATACTACTAGAAACAGAAACAGTACAGTTCAAGCAAGATGATGGATTGAAAGTCTATAATGGGACCATTCCCACACACCTACAGTAAACCTAGTCTTCTGCATTCTAGAATACTTTTGCTTTAAATGCGTTTCCAGTGGCCCAGACACACCCCCCCCCAGCAGTGATCCTGGTTTTCTCTGATAAAAAACCCGCAAATTCTCTGATAAAAAACCCACAAAATCCATGATTAAAATAAGAGGCCCTCTACAGCCCCCACAGACCTGCTGGTGGCCCTCACTCCCCCCCTACAGCCACCCCTGCCTTGCTGGTGCCCCCTGCCCTGCCAGAAGGGGCACCCAGCTGCCAGGGCTATGGGGCCACAGCCCCTGTGCCACTTCCCCTGCTGCCCCTGTGCACAGGGGATGTGTTGCCAAGGCAGCGCAGAACTCACAGCAGTAAGGAGATCCCTGTGTGGCTCCACTGTTCCCTATATTGCAGGGTTGCACACACTGGGCTGTGGACACCCTGGGGGAGGGCAGCAGGGCAGGAGCTTGAGCCTACCCCCTCTCCAATCTGGGGGGGTGGAGGTACCCCCTGGCCCTCGGGAGTGGGCACGGCAGTGAGGAGCCAGCACCACCCCCACCCCTTGAATGAGCTGCTTGCAGGCCTATCATGCTTCCTGCCAGGGCCTTGTGGCCATGCATTGCAGTCCCGAGCCCCATGCACTGCCTGGCTGGGTAGCAGCTTCAGCCCCAGTCCCAGCCCTGCCCCTCATGCCTCGATCTCCCCCTCGCCCCCCAGCTTACCTATGGGAGCTGCTCTCCAGGCTGCCTAGGGCTATGTGCATTGTGCCCCCTGCCTGACTGCCCTCCTCCCACTCCCTCCCAGGCCCCTGCAAGCTGGAACTCTGCCAGACTGCAGAGAGCTCACTGCAAAACTGCAAAAAAAAAAAAAAAAAAAATCAACAGGTTTCTCTGCTAAAATGACAAATCCACATTTTACTGTGGTAAGTGGGGAAATCCATGTTTTACTGTTTTTCCGTAGGAAATGGAAAATCTGGATCCCTGCACATCAGCTACCTAGTCACACTAGAAAACAAACATGACTATCCAGTTGAACTAAGTTATTTTCCTCAAAACAGGGAAAACAGCAGCAATTTGTCATGCTGAAAAAAGTGTGCGCATACATATGCACAACGGCAGGCTATACATAACCAACCACATCTAAATAATTGTAAAGGGTTTACTATATCAAAATAATTTTATATCTCAACATTCAGAATTGATAATGCTCAATTTCTTAAAAGATTACAATTCACCAGAGAGACTTCAATTTAGTTTTAAAATGACTTATTGAACATTGGCTATCAAGCTGCAATGTCAAACACTCCCACCTGTATTTGTTATTTTACTGCAATAGCTGGGACGTCAAGTCACTTAGATTAAGACAAATCTGTGATTCGTATTTCAGTACCAATACCAACACAAGGATTCCACCAATATTCACATTTGATACTCTGGATTTTGCTTGGGTTTTAGTATACAAAATAGCTACTGCCATTCAAGCATGCACACTTGCCCATGGCTTCCAAATCCCCTCCTCTCCCACCTGTCCCAATGCTTAGCAACCACATCCTAGTTCCCCAATAATTCAGTACATTTAGATTCATAAGTCAATGAATACTGATACCTGTTTGGTATCATATAAGAATACAAAGAAAGTCTAGATTCATCCTCTCTTTACTGTAGACTAAATTCAAATTTGAACAATCATCCCATTCCCAGAAGAAAGCACAAGAATACTAACTCTTCATTGAAGGAAGAAGCGGCAATATTATATGACTTGTATTTCATCACACTGCTATGTTAAAGAATTATTCTTTTCCCCCAAACAGATACAAGGATTATAATATGCCTTTTACCCATGCAACTGCAAGCTATTTTGCGTTGTCCATTTTTTCCACACATCAATGTTTTTTCTCATGGTTCCATCTCCACTGCAACAGAAGTTTGCATGTTAATTCATATGCAAAATATTAAATTTATCATCTACTTTGGTTATCTCCTTAAAATACTTCTAACTGCATTTCTCTGTCTTTAAGTCAAAGAGGCTAACCACAGGGGATTCTATTTAAAAAGGGCCCTAAGCCTCTTAAAGGCCTTATTCTAGCATCTAGCATCAACCGCTATGACAGTGGAATAAGATTCAGCTAGCACCTGGCATTTCCACTAAAATCTGAGAAAGTTGAGTTAGAATTATTTGTAATTATTCCATTAGAGAATAAAGAACCACAATATGAAAACTTACTGGGATTTCATAGTTAGAAGGCATGACTGGGTTTGTTTTTGTTTTGGGGGTTCTTCTGTTTATTTTTTAGGAAGCCACACACTTCATTCTTAAAAATACAGCAAAATAATCAAGTATTTCATTACTAGTATATTAAGACGCAACTCTTCAGTCACTTCAGTTGGCTAGTTCTGAACACACGTGCAAACCTGCACTAAAGAATTTGCAATCCAATTTCTATCTTATGCTGAGATATCTTACCAGCTGCTCACTTAAACACATACTTTGTTGTCTACCCTGAGCAAGACCAACAGTTTAACTCTTATGTCTGAGCAACAGGAAAAAGTCAGGAGGGAAATAATATACAATAAAATCTCAAGAGACATGGGGACTACTAAATAAAACAATTCACTGTCCATCTTCTTTAAGACAGGTAAATAAGCATTTGGCAACCAATCAAAATATAACACAAAATCAGCCAGAGAACAACAGTCCCTTTGAACAATTTCAAATACAAGAACAAAGTAAACAGGTGTTAACAGAAGTAATTCCACTCTGAAAGAGGCTCCTGGCATTAGCACCTTCTTTTTTTAGATTGCTCCAATTCATTTTTACATTTCAATTCCTTTCACTCAACAAAAACAAAAGACAGCTGAGACAAAGGAATGGGACTCTACTCTGGTTCATATACTACAAACAAAATTGGCAGTATGGACATAAATATACATTTACAGCATTTACAGTTTTGCCAAAATAAGCTCTTCATAGAAAAATCTATGAAAAATAATTTTAAAATGTTAAATAAAGCCTTACATTATTTGAAGGAACTACTGCAGCACCAAGACCCCAACTATGAACAAGTAAAATAAACTTAACTGAATCTTCCTTTCATGGGTAATATAACCATAAGTTACAGTTCCACTGGATTACAAAAACTGTACTTGTCAATAATCTAAGACATGAAGGAAAACAGGCATGTGTTTATGTTTTAGAAGTCCTGTAATGATGACTGAAACTGGGAAGAACTGTTTGACTTTCAGATTTCATGCCACATTGACAGAGTTGGAGGAAAGGTTTGCTTTTAAAACCAAGTAGCTTTAACATCAAAAATCACTGCAATGATAATAAAGGAACTCCAAAATGCAAAGTTTGGAAAATTACATTTTAGACCAAAGAGCACATTAATGCTCTAAAAGAAATCATACATACATACAATTCTATTTATTTTGTTTCTGTTAATCCCCAAACTACAAGGATTAAAAAAAAAATGTCTAGCAGACTTCTGACATTTATCTGCACACATCTTCATCCATTAAGTGAAGCCAAGTACAAACTGGAGTAAGGCAAAATGTGCTTTTCTTAATCCCCTTGCATAATCTGATTTAAAAGAAGAAAGACCATGTTTGAAAATCCCTATATTTGAACCCTGCTTCGTTAAGCAGAAAAAGCAACAAATCAACAGTAAGTTTATGTTGCAAATAATACAGTTTTTTTTGCATAAAACAGTAAACACAAGATACCTGCAGGGAACATCACATAATATCCTGTCATAGAAAAGGATTTCCTTTTTCCCATTAATATCCATTTGTAGATTAGGAATGCTGGAGGCATCATGATTTACCACCATGATGCAAGGGCTGTTTAACCTCTTAGCTTGATGAACCAGCAAATAGCAGCGCTTGTTGTCAACATCATTAGCAATTACAAATCCCTCTGGGGATAGAAAACATAAAATTCACAGGTTAAAATGGAAACAGCTGCATCTTCCATTATAATACAGGAGTTCATATCAAGGCAATCCACTGAAAAGATTCAACAAAAATATGTATTCGGAGGCCAAAAAAGGAGGATTATTTTATGCCTTACAATTCATTAAATATATTGTTTGCTGTCTTTTTCTTTTGGTTGCATAAACTGTTTGCCTCTTTCTAGAGACTTCCATGAAAATCAGTATTTATTTCTATAGGTTGAAATGTTAGGCTGTGTCAAAATAATTCCTATAAAACCAAAAAAAAAAAGCACCTCTGAAGGGTGGAGTGGTCTGTTAAAGACAGAAACAATAAATTCTGGTGCTATGCAGCTGAAATAAAAGACTACACAGACCTTTAGCACAGAGACAATATGATCTAACCCCTGGAAAAAAAGGCAAAACTTCTGTGCTGGAAAACAGCTTGCAAGCAGCCAAACAGAGAAGACCCCATATGATTTACTGTCTACAACAGTAGTTCCCAACCTTTTTTTGCCACGACCCACTGCTAGAAGCAGAGTGCAGCAGCGGTGGTGGCCCAGAGAAGCTCCCGGCATGTGGCACAGCTCATCCTTTGTGTGCGGGGCTGCCAGCATTGCCCCCGCAACCCTTATTCGGGTCACGACCTGAGGTTGGGAACCACTGGTCTACAGGCATCAGAATGAAGACAAGCATTTTGAAGTTAAAAAATAAAAAAATAAAAGGAGGGTGGGTTCTTAAAGTGAAGGATTGGTGCAATTTAATCCAGCATCTATGGAAGAGCACTAAAACAAGAGCTAGCAAGGTCCTATCCACAAAGTGCAGACTAATTAAACAAACAATCTAATCATGCTTAATGTTACCACAACTCCTCTGCAAGCATATAATCCATATCTCCTCTTCGAGCCACTAAGTTTTAAAGACAACCTGCAGGTAACTTTAACAAGCGAATAGTTGGATGTGTGCCATGATGCCTCAAAGTAGGAGTCAATTAAAGAGGTCCTTTAAAAGTCTGAAGTCTACTATATACTCACTTCCCTTGTCTTCCTTGAACAGTAAAGCCAATGTCATTCAGCATATGAATACTGTATTTCCTCACATACAAGCCCTCAAATAATACACCCTGTTTTGGGAAGACAGAATGAAGGAAGATTTTTCTACTCATGGTTGAAAGCTGACTACATGGAACAGGGATAGTCTAACTCTTCAGCTCACTCACCCCTTCCTGGCTGCTCAGGCAAAAGCTAGTTTTAACCCTCTCACAGTTACTGCCAAATTGGCACCAGCTTTTTGGCTGCTTAGCTAAAAGCTATCATCAATTCTGCCCTTCCAATGAAGAAATCAACTTTCCCACTAAAGACGTGTGCCCCAAATTGGGAGGACTATTTTTTGAGGGGAAAGTGTGCAGTTAAACACAGTATATGGTTTTTGGATTTTTTTAACACTTGCATATCCTCTTAGGAAAAAAACAAAACACAAAAATAAAACAAAACATCTTTGCAATTTAAAGCCTCACAATCCCAAAGTGGTCCTGACAAACTCACCTGGAAAAGGAACGTTCATATCTGCATGCAACATTTCAATTAGCTGTGCAGTCTTAGACCCAGGCGCAGCACACATATCTAGAATCTAACAAGAAAAAAAAAAAAGTAAAAAAGAACATCAAAGTTTCTTAAGTTTTAGTTTTGATTTATTATAGCTTCTTGCTTAAATACGAGATGGTTTTCAGATACAAGATGATACAATTATGAAATGGACAAGTTTATTCTAACTACAACTTACATGAAATACCCCTGTTCTGCATGCATATACATACGTGGGAGCATGCATCCATCAGCTAAGATAGAAATATAATTCAGTTCTCCATATGCATGAACAATTATTATTGAAGTTAACAAAAATTGGGTATATTCATGAACCATACATTTACATTTAAGTGTTGTTATTTTTCTCATCTCAGATTGCTTTTTAACAGTAAATCCAAGATAGTTAGGCTGTAAAAGCTAGTTTGGACTCTCCCCACACATTTGTAATTAAACACAGTGAAAAGCCTCAGGTAAAAAAAAAAGCAAATACACAAATTCTGTACTCTGGAACAAAGAGTCAGGAACTCTCTCAAACTAACTGGCAGTGAACTCACTGGCAATTAACACATTCTGGCACAGAAAACCCAAAAGAGAAAACACCTCTAGGAAAGGTATGTTGCTTCAACTCTAAAAGCTACACACTACACTCTAATATAACAGCATAAAAGCATCATGGAAATATAAGCAAATAAAATGAGCAGACACTTAAGCTTTACAAAGGACTACATCTGCTGTTGGGAAAACTAAAGACACCTGTGGAGGAAGCAATGAAACATCTGTTTTCGCAGCTAACACTAAGAAAAAGAATAAAGAGAGCAACACCAAAGAACCTGGGCTCCTATTAAGGCTGACCAGCAAAATGACAGCAGATGAAAATAAAACTGCAGAACAAGGCAAAGGTTATGTAAACAACCACTGAAATTTAAAATCCATATTTAAAATAGGGTCATTAAGCCTTTAAATAAGACAACAGAAATAGAAAAGCTGGTAAAAAGAACAGACGTTTTCTCACAACAAGCTTCTTGCATTAAAATCTTGTATGTGTAACATCAATTAATTTGATTCCAGGTAAAATTCAGAAAGTGAGAAAGCATCTATCCTTTAATCTATTTACTCCATTAAAGATGACTAAGAAGAGTTTGGTTTGTTTAGTTTAGCTAAACAAAACTGAGAGAGACTATCACTGCCGTCTGTAAATACACCAGGGAGAAAACAGAGCTATTTAAAACTAAGAAACAATATTGGCATAAGAACAAATGGGCATAAATGGGCCATGAATAAATTCAAGATGGAAATTAGAAGATTTCCAGCTGTCAGAGGAGTGAGGCTTTGGTACAGCCTTCCAGTAGCAGCAGTATAGGGGCAAATTAATTAGCTGGTTAAGATGGAGCTAAAAAGTTATGAGTGGAACTGCTGAAATGGGCTGCCTGCAACAGCAAAGGAGTGGCTTTGATATGGGAGGTCCATTCCAAGCTTTCATGGAACTGGCAGACCAGCCAGCATAAAACAGTGACTTAGGATTCACTCAGACACTGTTTTGCTTTGGCATGTCATCAAAGTGAGAAAGTGATGTGTGTAAAAGCAGCTCTGTTTTTAAGTAAAATGCTTAAGGAGTTGGTGGGAGCAAACCAAATCAAACATTTAAATGGAAGTATGTTTACCTGAAAAAATATTTGACTTTTCAATACCCACAGAGAATAGTTCATCACTAGTTTGTGCACAACACACAGCATATGCTATCAAATAAAGCACCAAAGAGGTGGGTTTTGCATTTTTTCTTAATTTGTCAAAACTGTTTTGTTAACCAGACCAAACTTATTTAAGTTACCTTGTGATGAGGACTAACATTAAGCAGAAGGGGAGGAATCATACTGACAGCTTCCTGGCGACTAAGATTTCCCTAAAAGAAAAGAGCACATGTATATTTTGCATTCCACTACAAAGTCATGATTTGTTTTACAATAAAACAACTTCAGTGATTTATACAAGACATCAGTATGTCCTCTAGTTGCTAATGCATACTAAAAAAAAGTCTGATAATTCCAGCTATTACAACTGACGTTGTTACCATGTATTACAAATGTCATGGGAAATGCAAGTATCAAACACCAACTAACTGCAACACACCAGTTCACTAGTAACAAGATTCCTTCTTAAACAAAAATCTCTTTCCCTTATGATTATGGATATACTTTGGACTTTTAAGAGGAAGAAACTAGAGAATCTGGCTTCAGTCAAGTACAGGCAGGATAAACATTTCATGATTCTCCTTTAATTTAAATCCTAATGCTTATAAATCTCCTATTATACTCAAGAAAGCCCTGCCAGACATTTCCAAAAGCTCCATTTCTGAATGATGAGTCATCCTCAGCCATTCTAAGGCTTCCCTATAATGCCAGTTAAGTCCTGGCTTCAGCATGTGCTCAAGCTCACACCTGTCTAGAATTCCTACTTCAAACTCCCAAGCTTGCACCCCGGTAGCACTTCCATCTGCACTGGAAGCCCTTCTGAAGCTCTGAGACTCAGCATGCCCATCCTGTCTCCTTGTTTCTAACCCCCAAGTCCCCCTCCCTGCAGTATAGTTCTAGAAAGCATGCCCTGCAAGACAATTCATCAGTATATCCTCTAGTTCTTAATCCATAATTCTCGCTCTGGCCTTTCTATAACTCCCCTTTTCTTGACTGCTCAGTCAGAGCCTGGACTGCCTCACACCCCGCTGCCAAAAAGGGACGTGAAAACCTATACACCAGCTAAGAACGCAGAAGCATACTGCATAGTACATGCAGTATTAACAATTCAGTGTACAAATGTTGTGGACAGAAGGGATGAATTCAAGCAAAACCTAAAATGTTGGGGGCAGCCATACCCATAGATGCTTAACTCAGTATCTGACCTCAGGGGAGGGGGAAGGGGATGGAAATCAGCCCCTCTTAAGGCATCTTTAGTTGGGCAACCAAAAAGAGGTACTGGTCTCTTAAAATTAAGGCCAGGGGTTGTCAACCAAGGGTACTTAGAAAAGTGCTAGGGGGTACATACAGGCAGTCGGGGATGCAGCATTGCCACCCACCACCCCGTGCTGCCACTTCCCAGAAGCAGAGTTGGGGGTGGGGAAGGCACCACCCAGATGCTAGGAGAGGCCACACAGGCACCACCCAGATGCTAGGAGAGGCGGGGGAAGCTTGCTCACACACAGCAGCAGCCACCATCCACCATCCCACACAAGGCCCGCCCCCCCATGTCCAGCAGATGCCACCAAAAGGGGTACACTCCTTAAAAAAGGTTGAAAACCTCTAATTTAGGCCAAGGGGATGTGATAATCATTGCTGTGTTCTGGTCCTGTGAGATGAACCATTGTCCACAACAGTTAAGAATAAAATCAAATATAGCTGAAAAAAGATCAAACATGACATTAACTTAGCTCTTCAGAGATTACAGACCAGATTGAGCACCATATAAACTGCCCAATATGAGATGTTCTAGTTCTAAAGAGAAAAGTTAGCTCAGGATACAAAAAGTTTCAATTGTTACAACTTACACACTCTGTCTCGCTAACCAGAAACTGATGAAATTTTTCTAGTTCTGGTGACTTCCGCAAGATTTTTCTACTCAAGTTTGTGTGCCATGCTAGCTCTTCTGGATACCTGAAGAAACAGAAAAATGTCATATTTTAGAGTAATCCAATGTAAAAAACATTAATAATTAAAAACTTTTAGTCACCTTAAAACAACTAAAAAACCATTTAAATAATTTAGTACCGATCCAATTAATAACCTGTTGAAAAAAAAAAGCTGTAAAGAAGGCAGAAGACATGGACAAAATAACATGCCTTATTTAACCATCTTATGCATTTCAAGCTTCCGAACTATTCTGTTTCAAAAAAGGAACTGGAGTTATAACAGTGGAGTTGAAACCACACCTTTGGCCCATGTCAAGAACCAACTCAGTCCCAAGAAGGAAAATCTGCAATCTTAACAGAAGAGATCATTATCAGTTCACTTTGGCACCAGCAGAGACACCACAGTAACAATAGATTTTTATGCTACAAATCTTCATACTTGCATCACTGAGAATAGCACACAACCCTGCTGTGCACCTCAGATAGTCAGAATGATAACTCAGCCCATAAAAATTCTACTAGGCAATTTTTTGCTTGTGTTGTATGAAATGATCAAACTCATCACCAAATGCACAAAAAAAAAAGTACATCCAGCAAAATGAGAAATGCTGACCACAGATACTTCAGATAATCCTAGACTGGAATGCTTCAAAGGAAGTTCAATAACACTGAAGTAAAGGTCTCACTGTTCACACTTCTGAAATATAACTTGTTTGGGAATGCTGCGGTTTGAAATAATAAATAAAATGCTTTAGTTTTTAACAATGTCGTAACTGTCTTCTTGGGCCTTGTGAGATGGGCCCTGTGCCTGATTGGAACATATTCAAGCTATCACTTTATTGCAGGGGTGGACAATTATTTCAGCTAGAGGGCTACTTAATGAGTTTTGGTAAGCTGCTGAGGGCCGCAATGGTAGCCCTGCCCCTTGACAAGTGCCCCACCCCCTGGTCGCCATTTTGGGACCAGAAGTCCTGCCCCCTAACCCCTGACCTTTACCACCATATATCCCTACCCTTGCCCCCGGAAGCACTCGGGGGGAGGGGGATTGTCATCTTGGAACCAAAAAAATCATGCTAAACTCAAATATCTATACAGTTTATAAACTCACTACGGGGGACCAGAAGGGTTTGGGAGAGACCTTGTTTCCCCTAGCGCCCCCTGGCATAACAAGGAATAACAGCCACAAGTTGTTGGAGAGTAGGTTTAGATTAGACATCCATAAGAACTACTTCACAGTCAGGGTGGCTAGGATCTGGAACCAACTTCCAAGGGAAGTGGTGCTGACTCCTACCCTGGGGGTCTTTAAGAGGAGGCTTGATGCCCTCTTGCCCTGGCAGGGGGTCAGACTTGAAGATCTATAAGGTCCCTTCCGATCCTACTTCTATGATTTTATGATCTATTATAACATATTTTAATTTTATTTCAAAACAATATTTTGTCCTGATTTGTGTGTGTGTATAACGTATATAGAGGTGATTGCATAATAGGTCAAAACAGTATTACTCTTATATATTGTGTGTGGAGTATGCAGGGGAGAGTGTGTGGGGGGGGTTGCAAGGGGATGTGGCTGTGGTGTACAGGGTAGGGTATATGTATATGTGGGAAGGTTGTGGGCGGTGCGGGGGGTGTGAGGGAGGGTGGGGACTCCCCCACATGCCCCACCCCCATGAGTGGCAGCAGCAGCAGCAGCAGCGGCTGCCAGGCCTCAGGGTGTTCATGGCCAGCACAGGCCCTGCTGCCCAACAGCACGACTCCAGCCAGTTCGGATGGCAGCAGTGTGGACACAGGGTGGGCAAGGTGTGGGTGTGTGTGGGGCGTGAGGGATGATGGGAAGCTTGCAGACCGCCACACCCCCCCCCCCATGGAGAACATCCACTGGCAGTGGCAGTAACAGCAGGCCTCAGGCCCTTAGGGTGCTCGTAGTCTGTGCAGTCACAGCTGCCAGGCAGTGCATAGCTCAACCAGTTCTGGGAGTGGCATGTGGCAGCAAGGAGAGCAGCCAGGCTGGCCCGCCACATGGGGCTCATGTGCACCTCCAGGAACTTGCACACACCCAGGGGGAAACACTATGCAATAAAGCCAGCTACCTTTCCTACTCCTTGCTGTCACATGCAGCTCATGGGACCCTGCTGGGAAGCAGCACCACTTCCAGGGGAGACCTGTGAGCTGCACATGGCAGCAGAGAGTGGAGCCAGGCTAGTCCATCTCTATCATGTGGGACTCACGTGCCATTGGGGGGAAGCCCCGCACAATGAAGCCAGTAGCTTGGCTCCGCTCCCTGATGCCATGTGCAGTTCACAAGACTCTGCTGGAAGTGGTGCTGCCTGCTGACAGAGTCCTGCGAGCCACATGGGGTGGCATTGAGTAGGAAAAGCAGCTGGCTCCATTGCACAGCACTTCCCCCCTGGGGGTGTGCGAGTTCCTAGAGGTGCACATGAACCCCGTGTGGCGGGCCAGCCTGGCTGCATTCCTTGCTGTCACATGCAGCTCCCAGAACTGGTTGGAGCCATGCGCCACCTGGCAGCTGTGACTGCACAGACCATGAGCACCCCAAGGGCCTGAGGCCTGTTGTTGCTGCCGCTGGCAGTGGCTGTGCACCATGGGGGGGGGGCACGTGTGGGGGTCTGCAAGCCCCCTCCCCTCCTATCATTCCTCATACCCTGCCCACCTGAGCTCCACACTCCTGCCACCCTGTCAGGCACAGGCCCTGGGCTGCGCACTAGCACCAACCCCACGCTCCATGTTCCTACCCACCTGCAGCTTCCCTACCTGGTGCCTGGAGCGAATGCTGCAGCATGGACACAGGAGAGGTCAAGGCCAAGGAAGCCGAGTAGGTCACCTGGCAGCTGCAGCAGTGGCCCTACCTGGAAGCTGCATGTGCTGGCTGGGACCAGGATCCTCCTAAGCAGGAGGGTGGGAGTGAAGCATGCAGACTGGGTACAATTACTTGGCGAGTGCCTGCAGGCTGGATGACACCACCTGGCAGGATAGATTCAGCCTGCAGGCCATACATGACCTGTCCCTGCTTTATTGGGACTGGCATCAATGTAAAGTTACAACCACGCCACAACCTGGCTGGGACTGTTGCACTGTAAAAATAAAATGGCTGAGTGACAAATTTAGGTGAGCTGCCTGAAGAGATGGTAAGGCTTTTGGGCTAAGTTGACCATCAAATAGCCTGCGGCTGAATGAATTCAATCTTCACAGGTTAGCGTAAATTAAACCAGTAAGCAAGTGAACAGCCATTCACTTGATTCCAGAATTGCATGCCTGCAGTGGCTCAGGCCAGAAGCCGGGAGGCACTAGAGCACACTTCCCTGCTCAGCTGGAGCTCACAGCTTGGGCCAAGGCTAGCCCACCCACCCTGTGAGGAGGGGTTTGCAGGGAAGAGGAGGTGCAAAGCATCCTGGGATGCTGGGGGACAGAGTTAACTTGAATCTGGAGGGAATCAGGGCAAGAAGTTCAATAAACTGATTTAACCTAAATCAGTTAGGTCTGATACTTATCTTAAACCTGTTTCAGTCATTTTGCAAGTGGTATATGTGCACTGAACTGCTCTTGTGTTACAGATCCAAACTGGTTTCTGAACACTTATATACCAGTTTCAGTGTTAACTTTTGTCCCTAGCCTCGGATAACTTTAAGTATGTTTAAGTCACTTTGCAAAGAACATATTTAAGGGATTGTTAACCTGATGTTAAAATGAACAAATGTAAAGATTTGCAGTTTTTAACAGAACAGTATTTAAATTAAGAAAAAATATTATCCTTTAAAAATATATTTGTTAGCACCCTATCAGTGTCTGCAAGGTTCTTTTCTGAAAAGGGAATGATGAAGTAAGCCTATGTAGCACTTAAAGGTGCAGTAGGGTGCACAATTTTCAAATAAAACATTCTTTTCAAGTGGGTGGTTTTACTTAAAAAAGAACAACAACATAAAATATTCAATGCTATGGGAAGCTTCATTTTGTTTATTAAAACACATGTAACACATATAACAGCTGCTAAAACCAGTACTAATAAGCACCTTAAATTAACTTCTAATGGGAGCAACAATATGCAGAAGTAATTATTAGAATGCCTGCAGGAGTACAATACTTGATTAGCTATACCCAGCAGGATCTGGGTAGTAGGTACACTTCATTGCTACTAAGATTCCAATAGCTTTTATTTTTCAGGGAAAAATATTATCCCAGCTTACTTATGCTCCATAGCTCAACTTTTAGATCAGTTAATTCCACCACAAATGTATGTTAACTATTAGACTGAGAAGACTAATAGAGAAGAGGAAACAGCTCTTTGAAGTGATGCGCTCTAAATCTACAAAGAGTTCCTTTGTTTTCCTACCAGCTTAACGGTTGTGGCACTTCAATTTTCTGACCATCCACTACTAGGTCCTGCAGCTCCTTGAAATACTTGTTCTTCAAGCAGTGGAGAATTTCGTTTGCATGGCTGGGGAAAGAAAAAAGCCTATGTATGAAACTAGTCAACATCTGGGCCAATGCAGAAGACTTGCTTGTTAAAACAAACAAACAAGAAAAATCAACCTGAAAGACAGGACCCCATCCCAACTAATGTCATCAACAAAAAATCAATGCCACTTGTATTAATTCAACTTTACACTATCAACCAGATTTCAACATGGACTTCCATTGAAATTAGTGACATTTTAAGCAGTCACCACTTTCTCCGTTTCAGAAGTAACAAGCGAAAATAAAATTTCCACAGTTAACATTTCTAAATAACCCTGAGTTAACCTTCATAACACTAGCTCACTTGCATCCAATGATTTAAGGAAGTTTCAAGCTTTAAAGTTACCCTGAATTAGTTTTAATATTTAGGGCTGAAGTGTTGTTGCAGCCATGACAGTCCAGGAAATATCCAAGAGGCAAGGCTTTTTTATGAGATCTTTTATTGGACCAGTTGAGAGAACTGTTGGGCAAGCTTTTGGGCATCAAATGCCCTTCCTCTGGTTGTGCCCACTGAAGAGCACTTAAATATGTATTTGTCTTATGATCTTAGCTCAAATCTCGATTTTATTTCTCTCCTTGCATATTCCCTTATTTAGCCCATATATTTTTTATTCACCCATCCTGTACTTTCTCCAAATTAACACCACTTTATAAAAGTTGCAAAACCCAAGCGAAGTTATATTCGGAATATAACCTAACTAGTACATTGCAAAGCAAAAGCACAATATACTTGGAATTCTTGTCTCACATTTAGGAAAGTTGCATGTTGAAGGGGGAGCTAGATACATTATTTAACAAAGAAAAACAATGTGGAGGTGCACTTTATTATAGGCAGAGCGGTTATTATCCCTTATTAAGGCTACCTAGCACTTCCCATTGTAAGAACCTGTTTTCAGTTATTTATCAGCTTATCAAACATACTATGCAAAATGTTCATGCTGTATTTCTGCCTCAGTTGAATTTTGTGGGGACATTTCAACCAATGTTTCAGCTGTTTCCAAGAAGAAAAATATGACAACCACTTTGTGTTGAAAAACTCAGTGGGCACGTACTTGGAGGTACACACCTGAAATACAGTAAAGGCCTGTGGACCAGGATCATGCATTTTTCTGTTCCTACAAAAACTTGCCAAACTGCCGAAGTTACAGACCAGGGTCGTCCAACTGCAGCCTGCAAGGTGTTAAAATGCAGCCCACAGGCTCCTGCCCTTACTTCCCCGAGCACTCCAGCTGCTGCCACAAAGGTCTCTGGGATTTACCTCTCACTCTGATGGCATACACATAGGGGTTGGAGCAAGAAGATAAAGCCAGAGGGCCCAGGCTACCATAATATCCTGACCACCCAGAAACTGGACAGCCTTGTCATATACCACTGGAAGGATGGAGAGAAGAAATGCAATTTGCACATGTTCAGACTTGTAGATTTTAGCCACTAAATTTTAATGAAGGTTTTGCACAAACTGAGCTCACTCTGTCTCCTCAGAGCTTCTCCACATAACCAACCTTCACATATCATCCCCTCAGATCAACTGGGCATACTCCAGCCCAGGGCTGCAAAACTAGGCAGGCACAGGAACAGAGGTCAAGTGATTTTCCTCCCCTGTATTTTCAAAAGCACCATTTTCACTAATCAAGCAACACAGAGAAGAAAACAACCTCACTTGAACAATGAGCTGAAAAGAACCAGACTGGAACAAGAAAGGGAATGAGGAGAAAGTCTGACTGCGATGTAAGCGTGGGAGGAAGCCGACGACGATTAGAATAAAGCATGAGATAGAGGACAGGAGGACTGCCTGGGACAAGGCACTGAAATAGGAGAAGCCAAAGAAGTGCAGACTTGGGGCAGGTATACCAGAAGAATACAACTGAAATGAGGAACGAGGAAGAAGAGACCAGACTGGGATCAAAGGATAAGGCATAAAGGTGTGTCCTTAAAGCAGGATCCCTTCCTTACAGCCTAGGATGGAACCCAACTGTCACCATTCCTTTGCCACCAGCAAACAGCTGTGAAACACACTGATAACCTCTTTTTCCCTTCTGCAAGTGAGGTAATAGTTCACTACTGCTTCCATTTATATACTCATGTCCAAGGCAGGCATTTCAGTGGTGGATCTAAAGGTACCAACCCTGCTGTGCGACTGCAAAACTCTCATCCAGATACCACGTGATGAAATTCCTGCTTTCCCTCACCCCATAACTTCTTTCAAGATGAGATTGCACAGGCCCCCACTATCTTACAAAGAAAAAAAGCTGTAAGGTCTAGCACTCAAAAACCCCTGCCAAAAAAAACACAAAAGGTTAGCATAAAGGATATCCATGCAATTTTGATTTAGCCCCTGTATGCATATCAGTTATATTACAACTTTTACTCACATGGCATTTTTGTGAAAGTAATTTTTTGAAATGTTTGTAAGATGCTTATATATGATAAGCACAGCACAAACGTTGGAGACAAAATTACTAATTCTGTCATCAGATCACAGTTTGAGCAGCGTGCCTTACATAAGATATTGGGGGGGAGGGAGGGCGGCACACTGAAAGATAAGGACGAGTAAAATAAACTCCTGTTCATCAAGTAAACAACATGCTTCCAATGCAGTGAGGCAGGGATCTTGTAGAAAACGCAGTACATGACCCTGTAATACCTATGGAAGGGAAATGAACTAGTTAGACTGGGAATATCAAGTACATCCACATGGAAACATTGGTCATGTAATTACACAATGCCTCTGCAGATCTATGCTGGCACAGTCTGGCTAGCACAAGGAATAACAGCAATGAAAATCCAGTTGCAGAGCTTCATACTTAGGTGTCAGCCAAAATATAACCCCTTCAAGCACCCTGGACCAACACTCTGGTTTCTGACACATACTGAATTGGATGCTGCTGTGTCTTCACTATTACTGTTACCCATGTTAACTATATTACATGAACCCAACTTTGCAAAGGGTTTCATTTTGTTGCAAGGATGTGCCCTTACTGAGAATGTTTTCTTGCTCTGCAATATTCACCTTGACAACCTTCTTTCTGAGTTTTGAAAGAAAATGGAAGACAGTTTAAGAGAGCAACACTCAACCTTCTAACTCCGTAGGCCAGATAACTGATGTGGGGCTGCTCTGCAGGCCGTGGGGTGACCCACATGCACTGGTTTCAGCCAGCAGGCTGGAGATTGAACACTGCCAAACTAAGAATTTAGTTTTTCTCCAGCAAAAAACAAATACATAAATAGACATAGGATGTAAATGAAATAAACAGATGCTAGGACAAAGGTCAGCAAATCCAAGCACATGTGCTACAGCATGGCATGGGAGGCCATTTTGCTCAGCACACCACAACCGGCTCAGGCTCTGGGCAACTGCCATCAGCCATGGAGCCTTACCTGTTTGCAGCAGGTAGCAGGGAGGCTGCAAACAGCTCGGGCTCCATAACAGGCAGCAGCTGCCCAGAGCCTGGGCTGGCTGTGACAGGCAGCCAGGAAGCTGCAACCAGCACACTGGGGCCCAGAGCCCCGGACCAGCGCCATGGTGGCAGCAGCTGCACACATGCTTTGGGGCAGACAGCGGAGCCAGGGGTAGCGCAGCCTAGAGGGAAAAGCAGCCCCAGATGCATGAGCTTTAGGATTAGTGACACATGGGCAAAATGAAGAGCCAGACAGTAAGACAACTGTTAGATTTAAGGATCCTGGCTCAACTGCAGACCCAAGGAAGGTGGTGGGGAGGCAAGGGGTGTGGATGGGGCCCAGGGCAACAGGCACATGTCCCAGCTTTGCCAGAGCTCATGTCTTCACCTGTTTTTGTCTTGTAGGAAGGGAAATGCAACCAAGGAGGAGAATGCCTTTCCACCTGCTTTGCTTTTATTTGTGAGGGGATAGCAAAGACAGAGGGGATGGGACATACGCCAGCCAGCAGGGAACAGATCCACTCCAAGGCTGAGGCTGCTGCAACTCTCAAGCCAAAGCAACAATTCTGAGAAGGCATTAAGATGCACGGGTGAAATGGTTGTGGGGGGAGGATGTACAAGGAACACACAGCTGGAGGAAGCCAGAGGGAGTACAGGATCAATAAAACCAGCCATGGGCACCAGAGTCAGGGGAAACAGGAGCAGGGTATGCTGTTTCCCAGCTGCACTCCACCTGCTCCTCCTGGCTTGGAAACCTGTGGGAGTCGCCACTATGATTGCTGCCAGAATACACCGAACTATGGGATATAGTAAACACACTAGATGGTAGGGAGTAAATTCAGGTGGATTTAGGTAGACTGGGGAAGTGAGTGGATCAGAATAGGATTCAAAGATATGTGCAAAGTGCTGCACCTGGGGAGAAAGAATCACCAATACACCTATAGACTGGGAAGTACCATTTTAAGTAGCACAGCAGTTGAAAGGGATCTCGGACTCATAGTTGACGCACAAATGAACATGAGTCACCAATGTGACGAGGTAACAAATAAGACTAACTGCACTCTTTCCTGAATTAATAGGTGCATCACAAGCAGGTCTAGGGAGGCGATACTTCTCCTCTATGTGGCATTGGTGAGGTGGCAGCTGGAGTACTGCATCCAGTTTTGGATGCTGCACTTCAAGAAGGATGTGGATAATCTGGAAAGGGTTCAAAAGGAGGGCTACTCATATGGTTGAGGGCCTGCAGGTAAAATCTTTTGAAGACAGATTGAGGGACCTGAATCTCTTCAGCCTCCACAAGAGAAGACTGAGAAGTGCTCTCATGGCTGTCTACAAGCTCATTGGGAGGGGGGAGAAGGGGGTGGTCAGCAGGGAATAGGGGATACTCTGTTTACCTGGGTGCCCCTCAGGGTTACTAGAAAAAACAGCCATAAACTGAAGGAGAGTAGATTTAGATTGGACATCAGGGAGAATTTCTTTATGGTGAGGATTGCTGAAATATGAAATGGGCTTCCAAGGGAGGTGGTGCTTTCCCCTACCTTGGAGGTGTTCAAAAGGAGACAAGCATCTGGCTGGGGTTACTTGACCCTAGTGCTATTGCCTGCCCAGAGCAGGGGGTTGGACTTGATGATCTAGTAAGTCCCTTCCAACCCTAGAAATCTATGAAATATATGAAAGGGCAATACCGCCCACCACAAGGCTTCCTCGTGAGGAAAGCCCAAAGGCACAGATGCCCACTGCAGGAGGAAATGTGGAGGTAGTCCCCATCGCACAGGCCTGGGCAGGAAGACACAGAACTCAGACAAGACTCGACCCCGGTCTGTCCCCACCCTCCCCCCAGAATCCACACCTCTCTCCCCAGGCGGTGCCCTTCCTGTCCCTCCCTGCCCCACCCATGTCTTCAGCAGAGCAGGGTCTCTTTGCAGTGCCATGGGCTCTTTGGCAGGTGGCAAGAGCCTGCCTCAGCTGCTTGCAGTAGGCAGCTGCAAGGCTGCTCTGGGCCCAGTCCAAAGCCCTGGCCCAACTTGTTGCCAGCAGTGGTTGCATGTGCACCTCAAGGCCCACGGCAGGGAAGGGGCCAGGGCTGTGCTGACACAAGAATCAAGCTACTCACAGCTACCCTGCCATCTGCCCCCGGGACAGCAACATCTTCCAGCTTCCCTTAGCCTGTCCGGAACCAGATGGCAACAGTGCCTATATTTCCCTGTGGTACAACGCCAGGATTGTAAATGGGCACATTCTGCTTCCTGCCAGAGGGGCCAGCAAGTGCTGCAGAGAATAAGGATGCTGAAGGACAATGCTCTCTTCCAAGAATGGCATGTCCGTTCTCTCTCCCAGGACTCATTTAACCCTGGCTGATCGCCAGATTGCTTCTCCCTGGTTCCTGCCACATGCTCAAATATAGGTCAGAAAACAACCTAGAGAGACATTACACCAAGGGTCACCAAACAGCGGATCTTGATCCACCAGTAGATCTGGGAGCCTCTTGCGGTACATCCCAGGCTGGGGTGGGGGCTGAATGCCTGTGTGCATGCATGCGTGTGCCCCACCCCAGCTGGTCAGACCATGGAGGAGGGAACGGGTGGGAGCTAGATCGAGGCCCCTGCAGTGAGGGTCAGTGTTGTGGCAGCAGAAGCAGGGGTAACTTGAGTGGGACCCCGGCCGGGTGGGACTTATTTGGGGGTGCACCTCCCCAACAGCTAATT
This sequence comes from Crocodylus siamensis, assembly GCF_052110815.1. Lineage (NCBI taxonomy): Eukaryota > Metazoa > Chordata > Crocodylia > Crocodylidae > Crocodylus > Crocodylus siamensis. Next base: position 126,593,196 of record NC_143397.1, on the reverse strand, counting down.
TTTTCTCCCTCTGCCTTGATATGTATCTCCCTTCCTTTCCCATAGACTTACCTGCTGGGCGAGGGTGGGGGGTAAGGGGAGTGGCAGCGGCACATGGTAGATCTTGGGTTGCTTTTAAACACCAAAGGTGATCTACTGAAAAAGGTTGGAGACCACTGCACTATACTGCTCAGCCCATCGGGGACTAAGAGAAAACTCTGGACCTCTTGTGTTACACCTCTTCAAGCACTAGTTTTTATGACTGGAAGGCACTTCTTATAGCTGGAGAGTTGTTTTTGTGGCATGACAACTCAGTCTAAAAGCCAATGGCGCGAAATGCCAGCGAACCGTGCAGTACGAGTGACATACAGCAGTGGCTAGAAAAATAAAACCCCTGCCCGTCTGCCCACGTGCACAAAGAACAGCCACTCTCCGAGGACAATCCGAGACTACGGGGAGGAGGCCCTACACCGACCCCCACCCCCCGAGCGAGGGGGACCACGGGCCTTTTTGCCCCTCACAGCAGGACACTCGGACTCAGGCCTGCGCTTCTCTCACCTCTTGTAGCCCGTAATGCGGAAGGTGGCGGGGAGCGGCTCCCGCAGCGCCGCCATGAACGGCTCCCACTCGCCCTCGGGCACGATGCGCAGCGCCGCGTAGTAGCGCTCAAACAGCGCGTTCTCCTTCACGATCTCGGGGTAGCCGCCGGCCCAGCCCTGCAACAGGCCCGCCGCAAGTCAGCCGGGGGCGGGAGGCAGGCTGCGCCACCCCGCTCTCCATAGCACTACCCGCCCATAACCACCATCCTCCGCTCATCCCCGCTCACCGCAGGGTCGCGGCCCTGCCCGTCCCCGCCTCCGCCCCGCTCCCGGCGCTGCTGCTGCTGCTGCCGCCGGCGGTCACGCTGCCTGCGGCCCATGGCGGCGCAGCCCTGTACGAGTCCCGCCGCGCGCCGGAAGATAATGTCAAAGGAAGAACAAGAGGCGCTAACGCCACCACCGCTCAATACGGTCAGCTAAACCACTGCGCATGCAAGACCCAGAGGGCCTCTCCTCACGAAAAGAAGTCCTCTCTAGAAGCTGCCCCGAGCCCGCCTGCTGGCAGGACCATTATACTGGAGCTGCCTTTGGCCCAGCCCCGCCAGCGAGCAGGGTACCTGCAAAGACAATGCCTTTCGGATTCCCTGAGCCGAGCAGGGAAAGATTTTCCGAAGCATCCCAGGAAGAAACTCAATGTAAACGTTAGGCATCATCCCGAGACACCCTTGCTTCTACGCATGCGTCTGCTGCAACTGAAAGGCAGGAGGGGGCCCAAGCTCCTCGCTTCCTATTGGCTGCCCGGAATGACTGATAGGATTTCCTGGGGGGAGGGGTAAGTTCAGGGATCCTGGAGCAGCAGGTCCACGCGGCGTCTGACACCGGCGCACGACGCAGCCTCGGTAGGCGTGGCCACGGCTGCTGCCGGCCCCGCCCCCCGGCGCCGATTGGCCGGCAGCGGGAGGATGCAGCAGAAAAGCCGAGGCCCCACACTGGTCTTTTTAGTGGTTGGCTGGGTGGGCGGTTGGGAAGCGGTTGGTAGGGATGGACAAGTTCTGGCGGGAGGTGGAGGGCCCGGCGGAGCGGCGGCTGCTGGCGACGCTAGGCTGCGGCTTGGCGGGCCTTGGGCTGGTGCTGGCGCTGGTGCTGCGCTGCGTGCAGCTACCCTACGGTCGCTACAGTTCGCCGTATTTCGGGCCCAGCCTGCCTGCCCGCGCCGCCTGGTTCGTACAGGAGCTGCCCGCGCTCCTCGTGCCGCTCGTTCTGATCAGCGGCGCCGCCCGCCTGCACCACAGTCCCAACCGCGTCTTGCTGGCTCTCTTCCTGATGCACTACCTGCACAGGTAGGCCTCCCCGGGGAACTGCCACATGCCCGGGCTGTTTCAGCTCCCCCTGTTAGCTTTTTCATGCCATCGGCAAGCCAAGCTGGAGTAATTGCCTCAGCCTGTCTCTATCTTGTCTCTTTATCTCCCCATCCTTATTGGCTGAAAGCCCTTTTGAGATTGGTGAGTGGCGATCAGGGGTATTCTCCTCCATGCAAATGCAGCAGTATTGGAGAGTGGCTGTAAGTTACAGCTTTCTTGGTGTGTTTAGGGTGACTTGTAGGTTCTTTGTCTATGGTCCATGGGTTTCTTGTGTATATAGTAGCTTTTATTTTACTACCTTGGATATTGATTGTGGTTTCCAAAAAGAAAATACTGGTGTTGGCGCTCAAGCGATTAGTCTCATGAAGGGGTGATGATTGTTGAATTTTTGGTGGAAATCAATTGGCGACTGCAAGGTTTTGGTCCAAATGATGTTATGTATGTATCTTTGGTATAGTAAGGGTTTGACTGAAGAATTCTTCTAGATTGGCATATTGTGGGGCCACTTTGCCCATAGTTTTACCAGCTTTGCCTGTCACTTTAGTGTGCATTCATTTATTAAGGGTATGTTTCTGGGGTCTCTGCAATTCCATCGATGTGCTGCTCATGTCACTTTTGTGTTCCTATATGAAGCTGTAGCTCTCGCTTCTGCTAGTCCTCACCCCCAGTGAAGCCAAATCCTGAAAAACAGCTCCAACAAGGCTGGGTTCCTCCCACCACCAAATGAGTCAAACATATGCCCATGTACACACTGCCTAAACGGGCATGCCTGAGCCAGCCCAAGTTCATCAGCACTGAGCCAATGCCCTCATATGCCTTGCACCCAGTTCATCAGAGCAACAATAAGATGCAGTCGGATCCTAGCATACTGGGTCTGATCAGCACTTTCAGTTGATACCCTCATAAGCCTCAAAACTCAGCAAGTCACAATCTCTTGTCACTAATGGTCCTAGTAAGTAATAACTCTCTTGATGAGCAGACCCCACCACAGTTTTGGGCATTACAGGGATCTTTGGCTTGGGTCAAATAGGGAGGTCAAAGGGAAGGAAGAGTAAGTGAGGTTCAGAGAGAGTATAGCAACAAGCTTGACCATAAGTTATTACTACTCTTTCTTTTATTGCCAAGTACATGAAGTTATGATACCAGTAGTAATAGGCATACAAGAGAGACAAATAAAACAATTGCAATATGACATGGTTTCAGCTAAGTATTTGGGGAAGTCTGGCTCGAGTTTGATCAGCAAAAGGCTGGTTTAAAAAGCTGTGCCTGGAGTAAGAAAACACAAGTCAGGTTCTTGGAGTGGGGGCCTCACCACTCTCTTTTTTTTTTCCTCCTCTTCCCCCTCCCCCCCCCCCTCCCCCCAACTCCCTCCTCAAAGCTTAAACCAGTTGAGGTTCCTAAGTGTTTGTTGGAGCTTGCAGACAGGCAGAGTCCTCAGCACGATCAGTGGAAGGATCCCAGGCAGAAAAGGCGTGGAACTAGTGCAGCTTTTGGATTCGGGCACCAAGACAAACTTGAACTTGGTTGTGGTCTTTGTAGAGATCTAAGAATGGCTCAAGGGAGAGCATTGGGCTTGTTTATGGGTAAATGATGGCTCGTATGCTGGATAATGGGAACTGATCACTCCTAGCTATGGGTGGCATTATTCTAAGGAAGTTTGCAATACAGATGGGTAGATCAAGTTTTTGGGGAACCAATAAGAGAGTTGTCACTAGAATTGGTCTAATAAATACTGAGCTGGATGTGTGTAGATGTGGGTTGATTTAGCATTTGGAGTTGCTTCACTCCTATCGCCCTTGTCTGGAGGGCTTTAGGTGAGTCTGCTATTTCATTTTCATTATTTTTTTGTAAGTCCTTCCTCTAATCAGTTCAGGCAGAGGTGGGGAAGGGGCGAGTCCTTGGTGAGTCAGATGGGCTGTGTACTATGCCAGCCAGGGTTCCCCAAGAAAGCATTGCTGAGAGGTAACAATAACTGTGCCCATGGTCTGGAGGAAGTGTTTATTGTTGAAAATGAAGCTGTTGTATATGAGTTCAGTGATATCCTGTGCGCTGTACTCTGAGTCATAATGTTGTTTCTCTAGGTACATTAGGCAGGCTTCGATGCCATCCTGGTGTGGGATGTTGGTATATAAGCTAGTGACTTCTCCAATGATACCTTCTAGCCACTGTGAAAGTGGTCTATGTTTTTTGAGTTTTTGCAGGAAGTCTGTTTTGTCTTGGATGAAACTCCATCTTTAGGTGATGAGCAGTTTTTAAAATGGATTAATGGAAACCTGATATTCTCTTAGGGTTCCATAGTTTTGAAGTGATAGGTTTGTTGGGGTTTCCTTCGTGGATTTTAAGGAGTGTTGGTATGAAACTCACTCATTTGAGCCCTACTTCTCTGTGGGCAAGGAGAACTCTGATTAACCACCAGCACCCATCCAACAAACAAAGCTTCTGACTGACTACAAAATATCTACTAAGCACAAAGCAATTAATCAACTAGGGTTGCCAGAATACAAGTAGTCAACTTTACTGGGACTGCCAGAATATAAGCAGATAGTTGCCAAAGACTCTTCACCACTTCAGTCTGTCTAGAGCTGTTACTCAGGAGGTACTCGCCACAGCTGGCTGCAGTGGGTAAGCTTCTTGGGTTATGCTGTTCCAAGTCTGAAAGCTTGGTCCTCCTTTAGCAATCCCTGCAGGCGTCTCCCTTAGAAATCCATGCAGGCAACTCAGCATGCAACAAACACTAACTTTACTTGCTTAGGCTATTGCCAATCATCAGTGCTAGCCAAGCTTGTTATATAATATTTTGGCTTACAGATTCTAAGAATACAAAAGCACATCCTTACACAGTGAGAACATCTTCCTGTTGTTTTTCTATTCCCATGTTTATTAGTGCCACATTATCTTCTTAACTTTTATAGTTCTGTTCTGAATGTTCCATGTTCCCTGGCACTTTACTGGGGTTAACTTCAGGCCACAACTGCTGCCAATTCTGAGGTCATCTTGGAAAGGCTTCTGAGAGTTTAGTCAACTTGACATGACAAGATTTGATGATTTTTTTTTTTTTCCTTGCAACAAGGAGCAGTTAAACCCTGATCCCTTCACCACCCACTCCAGGGACTTTAAGGCTTTTCTTGCACTTCTGGTGGAAGAGAAGTGATGATCCTTTTGAGGAGAAAAGGGAAGTTGCCGTGTGAGTGTTGTCTGTTGACTTTGATTTAGTTAAAGTTATCTTCATCTGCTGGTTTTATTTGGTGGTTGCATCTTAGAGATTCTGTGGCTCAGAAATGATACCTTGTATTACAACTAAGAAATTGGAGGCGGGGAGGAAATCTTTCTGCAGGTATCCAGGTTGTAGCCAGAAACCTGAGATCTTGAGTCAAGGCAGGAGCAGTGTAATCTGCATCATAACGGAGCCTGACAAGAGAGCTGAGAGATTCCTTACCAGCTAAGAACTGCCTGCCCAGAGAAGCTTTTTCCATCTATTGACTCCCCTGTGAATCCTATGAAATACGAACTTTCATTTCTACCCAGAACTTTTACAATCTTTTTTCTCCAATACCTGAGGAAGGTTGTTTGTGCCCAAAAGCTTGCAATTAAAGATTTTTGCACCAAAAAACAAAAAACTTGTTGGTCTGATAAAAGCTATCACCTCTACCATGAGCCCTGATTTATCTTTTTCAGTAAGCTTTTGGGTTCTCTCAACCCTTCATCAAACTCAGGGAAAACTTAAAGATGGTTTAAAAAAAAAAAAAAAAAAAAGTCCCCATAGGTAGGAAATGAACTTCATTTCATCACAGAGGAAGCTGAAGCTGGAACAAGTTTGTGCCTCTGGGTCCATGAGTGTCTTTGACTTGCTCTTTATGCTGATCAGGTGGGATTCTGTCCCTGGTGGTGTCATCTGACAAGCAGGGAAGTGTAAGAATTTTTTTTGTTCAGTAATGAAGTTTTAAAATCCAAAAAAAATCTTGGATACTGTTCTTCTAAAGCAGGGGTAGGCAACTTTTTTTTTCTGGATACAGGCTGGAATGACCTACTTCGGGTCTGGCAGGCAGGGTCTAGAAGCTGGCTACAACAGTTACTTGTCCCCATGGCAGCACAAGGAGAGAGTGTTGCAGCTGGCATTTGTCGCTGTAGCGGCAAGCACTCTACTGCCAGATGCTGCCAAAGCTCCATGCTTGTGGGCTGGATCCAATGGGTCCTTGTGCCATAGGTTGACCACTGTTCTAAAGATATGATGTACTTTAAGAAAGCTGCTGACTTAACCATTGTTTGTCTAGATGGAGTAGATTAGAACTGCAGGGTCTCAGTCCACATTGGATATGCTGAGGTGATCATGGCTATCCAGGACCCGACCTGTAGATCTTCCATATACTGCTTTCAACAACAAGAGTTAATGCCTTAAAACCTGAAACCTTTTAGAGGATGCCCTGAGAGAGACACAGAGGCATAGTTACCCTGATAGTTAGACCTAGGAACATGAGTATGTTCCTTCTTTTCCCCACTGAATATTAATACTATAAAATATTGAAAATATCTTTTCAAGGAACTTGAGCTTAATTTGCCTTTTAATGAGTTAAGGTTGCTTAAAAATAAATCTATAAATTAAAATAAACTTCCTTTTTACGAATTATTTCTCTTATCTTCAAATCCCTTCAGGGATGGGGAGAAGAAATTAATCTAACAATGCTGTAGTTGAGCAATGTTTTTAAAAATAAACAAACTTGAACTAGAAAAAAAACAAAGTTTGAACTGAGGAAGATGGACTTGGAGGAGACCTCCCAAGTGACTGGAGTCTGAACTGTTGGTTTCACAGGCAATCACTTCATAATCCCATGCATACATTTATTGAGCTGTCATAGTATCATAGTACTTGGGGTTGGAAGGGATCTAAATGGATCATCTGGTCTAACCCCCTGCCCCGGGCAGGAATGGGTGCCGGGGTCATATCACCCCAGCCAAATATCTGTCCAGCCTCCTCTTGTACGCTTTCCTACCTTGGGAGTCTTCTACCTCACTTGGGAGCCCATTCTAGGGCCTGGCAGTCTGAACTGTAAAGTATTGTGTCTTGATGTCCAGCCTGAACCTTCTCTCTAACAATTTTATGCCTGTTTATTCCTAGTGAGCCTGGGTGGTGCCTGGGGGAACACAGCCTCCCCTAATTTCCCACTGGTTCCCCCCCCCCCCCCCCGTGAGTTTGTAAATGGCCACCAGATCCCCTCTCAGCCACCTTTTGTGGAGGCTGAATAGGTTAAGGCCCCTTAGCCCCTCTTTGTAGGGCCTGCCCTGCTGCCCCCTGGCCATGCAGGTGGCCCCTCTGGACCCTCTTGATGCTAACCACATCCCTCTTGAAGTACGGCACCCAGAACTGGACACACTACTCCAACTGTGACCTGACCAATGCCACATAGGGGAAGGATCACCTCCCTGGACCTGCTTGTGATGCATCTGTAGATGCACAACAAGGTGTGGTTAGTTGGTCTTTCTCGCATTAGCTGCTCATGTTCATCTTGGAGTCAGCAATGACTCCAAGATCCCTTTCTGCCACCATATTGATGAGAAGGGTGTTCCCCCAGCCTATAGGTGTTGTGGTTCCTTCTCCCTAGATGCAGCACCTTGCACTAATCTGTGTTGAATTCCATGCTATTTTCATCTGCCCACCTCTGTAATTTGTCTAAATGTAGCTGGATTCTGTCCCTCCTCTCCAGTGTGCCCACCTTGCCCCACAACTTGGTGTCATCAGCGAGTTTGGACAGTGGGCATTCTACACCCACATCCAGATAACTGATGAAGATGATGAACAGTACAGGCCCCAGGACCGAGCCCTGGGGGACTCTACTGCCCATTTCCCTTCAGATGGAAAAACAACCTGTCCACCACCACCCTCTAGGTGTGACCATCTAGCCAATTTGCCACCCATCTGACTGTAGGCATCAATGCCACAGTCACCAAGGTGTTCTCTCTTCTTTTTTTTAAAGAATGTGGTGGGGAAACTGTCAAAGGCCTTCTTAAAGGCTGGGAGGACTACATCTACCCTGACACCCTCATTCAGGGACTTTGTGACCCTATCATAAGAAGAAAGTAAGTTAGTTGGTCAGGACCTGCCCTCAATGAACCCATGTTTGTTGACCCTGAGCATTACCTCCCCTGGTGGGCCCTTGGAGATGTGCTCCTTGATAAATTTCTCAAAGGTCTTCCCAAGGACTGCGGTGTAAGACTTGACAGGTAGTTATTGAAAACTTATTATTTCATATGTGCAGCTGTTCTGAGGAACTAAATACTACTTATTTAACCCTAAAGTATGGTATGCCTGGTGCTTCATCGAATGCAGAGCATACTACAATCCAGATATGCAAAAACAAAAAATGTGCAGAAGGGATACAACATAAAAGCATGGTTAGGAAAGGTAAGGTGCACCTTTTTTAGTTTAAAGACTTGTAAACTGTGGGGCAAACTCATGGGGATTCCCAGGGGGTCAGATCTTGATGCAGTGGTGGCTGGGGTTCCTTGAGCCTGAGAACAGCAGTCTTCTAGCTGCTTTGTTACTACTAGATCCCCAGCATGTTTTAAAAAAGCAGGCAATGCTTGAAAGCATTGTCATTAAAGTTTTCCACAAGGTGAGATGAAAAACTGTGCTGTCTTAAACACCAGTTATCTACAACACTTTTTTTTTAAATCATATAGATAGCCATGTTAAATTTTATCTGACCAAATCACATTATAATAAGATAAATGCACAGATTTTTTTTGAAAATCTAACTTTTATGATGGAGTATAAAATTGGATATTGGAACCTGATCCTGTAGTCTGTACCATCAGTGAAGCTACCCAGGATAAACTTTAAGTGTGTGCTTGTTTACCCTGCTGACTTCTGCAAGAATAAGTTCTATAAAAACATGCTGTATGCCTGCTGACTCCTAGAAGTATAAGGATTACAAATATGAGCTTAAAATCCATTTCCCGGTGAAATAACTAGCTCACTAATTTAATTTTTTTTCTGTTTATTCTAGGGCACTTATCTTTCCTTTCTTGATTCGTGGAGGAAAGCCAACACCACTCATAACTTTTTTACTAGCATTTATTTTTTGTCTCTGTAATGGGTATTTACAAGGTCGGAGCTTAAGTAATTATGCAGAATACCCTCCTGACTGGTTGCAACATCCTTGTTTCATTGCAGGTAAGTTTAAAAGCATTGTGAAAACTGAAAGCAAAGTGGATTCTCAGTATGTTTTGGGGGTAGGGTTTTTTGATCTCTTACTAGATGTGGTATATAGTTGCAAGAGCTAATGGTCAAGCTGTGGGGCATTGGGTACCTTTCCTCAGGTTACCTGATGCTCAGAATCTTGTCCAGCAGCTCTCCCAACTATACAGTTGGTCTAAAATAATTATTCAGTGTAATATTGTGCACAAATACAATGTTCCTGGATGTAGTTGTCTGTGCTAGTCTTTCACTAGGTTTCATAGTATGTGGTACTAGAATGGTGACTTTGTTGCAAAAATTTAGGAACATCTTTGAGAGAAGTTTTAAAGCATGCTTTTCTAGCAGGATTCTCTGCATTGATTTCCTCAGTGTCTTGGAGTTTGTTTGGTCAATTCAACTTAACACTATGAAAAGAAGAAAATTCACATATTAAATATTTCATTCAAGTGGAAACTTCTGATCAGACTGAAGTACTGTCTTTATGGCTAGATGCTCAATCCTACTATGAGCCCTGTGCAAGTAGAACTGTGCCCAGAAAGGCCTGCTGGTTCTTGTGGGGATTTCTCTCTCATTTAGTCTAGAAGCAAGTCCCAGAGTGGGTCTTAGACTTGATGGAAATGCAGGCATATTTCTTTCTTCTTGTTTTTGTTTCAGTGTTGTTAGTTGGATAAACCACACTTGGTAACAACAATTTTGACCGAACAAATCCAGAATTAGTGTTCCTGCCTTAATTATTTTTCTTTAGGATTTGCAGGATGGCTGATTGGTATAGTAATCAATATTCATTCTGACCACATCCTTAGAAGCCTGAGAAAACCAGGGGAAACTGGCTACAAAATACCAAAAGGTGAGTAAAATGCTGTAGAAATTTTTAAATTGTAAAGGAATACTTGAGGAAACATGATTCTCCACTTAGTGAGGTGTCCATTACAGCTCTCAGCAAATAACATTGAGATGATAAAAAAAAAAAAACAAACCACAAACCAATTCTAACTTTGGGGGACAGAGCTAACCCCTTTGTTTCTGGACTATACTTGAAACCAATTTCTTGCCTCTGGTTTAGTTATCATTAGTCAGCTAACGCCTTTTCCTGTCCCAGTACAAGTTTCTGGGAGCAGAGGACTCTTTTATAAATTCTAATCCTCAAAGCCTGTTGACATTCATTGCTTTACTGTGGTTTTTGTTTTTCTTGAGACATCGATTGTTCCAGGCACTACTGTTTCTTACTGTGCCTGTGCCTTGCTGTGTTCTCACAGTCCTTTGACAACTGACTGATTTCCTTATTCTCTTAGGTAGGGAACTACCCTTTTTTTTGTGTTTTTTAAAAAAAAAAAAAAAAAAAAAGCAAAATCACCAGAAGGGGGCAGGGGGACTAGTTTCTGTGAACCCTGCCACAAATTGAATGTAAAAGTGTTGCCACATGCTATAAGTGGCCCACTACTTTTAGTTTCCCTCAGTGCAGTTTAGGTAGATCCCTACTCTCAGGAATACTCAAAGTGAGCCTTGTTCCTGAACTTTGCTATCACTCTGACCTCTCCATCTGGCTTTCATTCTTAGTTCTAATGTGTAGTTGGTCAAAATGCTTGATGCTCCTCTGACAAGGTGCTCCCCCTAATCTTGACCAACCTGACCCAAAACATCCAGGCCACAAGAGGTCCATGCTTGCTCTGCAGTGATCAGCACTGGAGGGTTTTTGGAGGAACTGGATAATTACTTGCCACACAAGTAAAAGAATGCTTGTTATTTTAAGTGCATTTAAACCATTGGTGCTCAGCTTTTTGGCCCAACAAGCCAGATAAGTGGCACAGCACTAGCCTACTAGTTAGACATGAGGTTGGGGCCCAGATTGGGTCCTGTGCACCTGGATCCAGCTTTGCCATCAGAATCCCACCTCCTGCTGCCCTGTCCTGCCACCATGCAGGACCATGGTCTCTGGTCTACAGGGCTCCTTACAGGTCTGGAACTTTGGCAGCAGGGGAGTGGCAATTAATGCTGCCCCCCTTCCACCACTGAATTTTTAGACCTGTGGGAGATCTGGCAGGCAGATGATAATGGCCCATAGGCTGGATCTGGCCCATGGTCTGGGGCTTGTTTAAATCGGGGGTGCTCAATCTACAGTTTGTAAATGTCTTATTTTATTTCTGTATAACTGCCGTGCGGCACTCTCACACTTATGTAACCTTGTAGTTTTGGCTTCTAATCAAAATGAAAGCGTTATATTTTCCCACGCTTGTATTAAGCTGCACATGCATAGTTTGTAAGTTTCATTTCTTATCTATAAGTGTCATTCCTGCAGAAACTAAACTTATGTAGAAATCTGCCTAGTAACTATTATGTAAGAGAAAACTATCCTATCTCTATATGCTTAGCTTATATCATAGTTAGTGTCACAGGGGCAGTCCAACCAACATCTATAAAGAGGGACAGAGGCAAGAAGTAGTAGAGATGACAACTGGCGACCCTTCAGGCTTGATCACCCTGTAGCCAGTCCTCAGCCTCCCCGCCTGGGCGTATCCCAGTGAAAACCAAGGCCTTGAAAATCCGACAATTGACAACGATTCACCGTGTTACAGTTTTGTTATCCACCATCCTGTTCATGAGCTGTTGACCAGCCCTAAGACTAACTAGTGAGTAGCCATACCTATCCCGCAAAGGGTGGAAAGCAAGGGCTCGCTAATGAACCCTGTGGGCCAAGAGACCCCCTTTGTATCCGGCATACTGTAACTGAAGAAACATCGGAGACTCCACCTCCTTGACTGCCTCTCTCTTCATAGTTTAGACAGCATATCTATGCTTTCTATACTTACATTTACTGCAACTTCATTCCAGCTGGTCTCCCCTCTTATTCATAAGAGGGTGAGGCCAGGTGAGTGAATAAAACAAATTTTACTTTACCTTATATTTACTCTGTAATAACTTCTACCACTAACACCCCATCTCAATGAGCTGTTGACCAATTCTGGGACTTAAGGAGTTGGCAGCTGCACCTAGCCCATCGGGTTAGAATGAACACAAGGGCTTACTCCGGAACCCCGTGAACCAACAGACATCCTATAAACTTATTATAGAAAACTAACAACTTACTCTAAGTCGTCTACTTGCGCCAACTCGGCGAACCTCGAAGGCAGTCATAAAGCTACCTCCAATCCTGCCCCACAAGCCGCACGCTCGCCTACTCCGTAAAGCCCGCGGCTCCCCAAGCGGTGCTGAAATCGCTAGCCCAGCATTCCGCTACACAGTTAAGCACAAGTTAAGGCTTGTGCTCACTTCTGTTTTTGTTGCTTAATGTTTTGAATTTTGCTATGCGATTGTAAAATTCTTTTCATCGTAGCATTTGCTTATTGAATGCTGTGAGACTGTATGAGATATGGTCTCCATGAATAAGTGTGCTGGAGCTGACTCTAATGGTTTTGTGGGTGTAACTTGTATATAATGTTTTCAACAGGGTAATATTAATTCTAGACAAACATACTCAAGGCAAAAGTATTCTAAGGCTTTAAATCAAGTAAGTGGCAATGTTGAAGCAGTAAAGATGGTTATTTGGGTTTTTTCCCAAGAAAAACTTAAAAAAAACAAACTGACTTTAAACAACTAAATACTTGATTAAATATTTTTGTCATTAAGAAGAATACAATTCCAGAGCATTTAACGTTAATTTATTGAGGTACCTCAGTAGGTTACAGAAATTAAATGGGTTTGTCTGACTGAACAACCTCTTGAAAATGAACATGGCAATATATGGAAGGGTGGGTGTTTTATTTTTTGCCACTGTTTATGAACAAAAATCATAGTCTAGATCTAAGTAAGTAATCCTGGTTCTTGTGCCTTTCACATCTTAAAAGTGGTTACTGTCATGTGTACTTGTGGCACTTTTTCGACAAGATTGGCCAAGAGCTGCATCTGTACTTGTGGCCAGAATTTCTAGTGGACTCTACAGTCTATCTGCCAGTAGAGGTGCTAGCACATGGGTGGGCAACATGCAGGCCAGTTGTGGCCTGCCAGACCATTTTATCTGGCCATGGAGCCCCTAAAAAGTGTAGAAAATGAATATGTATCTGCTCCTGGCTACATGCCATGTGGCCCTCGATGGCTTGCCAAAACTCAGTAAGTGGCCTCTGCCCAAAATAATTGCCCATTTCTGTGCTAGCAGCAGGTACTTGTACCAAAACCTATTTGTGTATTTAGAGAACTTGAGTGACTTATGCATGCAATCACTGAACTAAACATAACGGAACTGTTTTCCTTTGTACATTGTCTCCGTTATACAAAAAAAACACTGCTAGGGAAAATGAGAACAATTTCTAGAAAATGAACTATAAACCTAATTCCCTTCCTTGCCCATATGCAGTATGAATAAGAGACTACAATAAAATGGTAGGAGTTCATGGCTTGAGTTGTATTAAAAGGATCATGAGATTCTTTGTATATTCAAGACAAGCAAGAACTATATTCCACTTCTATCACCTCTTTCCCTGTAAGACTTAAAGCAGAATGAAGATTGATTTTATTTATTTTTTGATAGAGCCTAAGCTTCAACTCATTCACCTATGTTTTTCATACTCGGCCAGAAGCTCAAACTGTAGCTGCTGCTGAAGACTGATATCTCCATAGCCAGATCTAAGAACTTGTAGAGCTAAAAATGGCCTACAAGGCTAGAACAGGAGGAGAGTACCCAGGAGTAATTAAAAGAGCAATATTACCAAAATAAAAAGTATCTTAATTAGTGGAACATCAAGGAGTTGATTGTTCATGCCTTGAGTTAAGTAAAGAACAAGGAGGCATTAAATTAGTTCTTCCTCCTACCCCACTTAGCTCCATGAACAGATATACTAGTGCTGCTGGAAACAGGAATTCAAGCTGGGGCAGGAATCAAAGCAGTGTGCCTTCTATTCCAGGCAAAAATCAGCAGTCCCATTTAAGATGCACTAGTCAATTTTAGGGGATTAATTACTTTTAGGGGAAAAAGGTGTATGTGGGTAAATAAATAGTTTGTCTTGCTAGTTGCTCACTGCAAAATACAAAGCAATTTTTCCAGCTTTTTTTTATAAGCTTACATGGTAAATCAGTTTGAGCTGTAAAGCAGTTCAGTCTTTCACATTTTCTCATTTAAAAAAAAAAAATTTTAGTAGCCTGACAAATCTATATAATAAATAAACTGCACTGACAGGATTGATTTCTATAGATCACTTTGGTATTGCTGTGTTTAGTGCCACTATTTAATAAAATAGATATACATGTTAATATTAGAGGAAAAAACTAGAGCCCTTTCTTCTATATAGTACAGGCAGTCCTTGACTTGTTTCAAGTTGCAACAGTTTATAAATTGAAACCATTTCAACTTTGTCAGTTTTGACTTACAACACTTGATTTGTTGCAATGCCATGCCAGCAAACAAGTTTGTGTTGCTCATCTCCTTGGAGAACATCTGTACAAATTTGCTTGGACACTTTCTTTAAGAAAGCAGGCAAGACTCCAGAAAAACTTGCTGCCAAGACTGCTGAGAAGACTCCAGCCAAGAGTTCTTCAAAAAGTCCAGCAAAGTCATGTCCAAGAAGTCCTTCCAAATCAAGATTGATTGCTGTTTACAATAAATACATTAATGTAGCTATATTACTCATCTATAATTGATCGAGTACAAAATTCTGGGGTATTTCTGGTGAGAACAGGGTATTGGGCCTTGGTTCAGGAACCAATCCCCTATTTGTAATATTGTTTCTTATGAGAAAATTGGTTCTGAGTTGCGTTTCAACTTAAGATGCAGTTTTTGGGAACCAATTATTGTAAGTCCGAGGACTGCCTAATAACTTCCTTAATATGAAAAAAGGCTTTAAGCTAATTGCAAACTGTCTTGCATGAAAGAACTATTTTTCTGCTTACAATAGCAGGTATTGCAACTGTTTTTCTACAGTGTGTTAATAAAGTAAATGTGTTGTTCCTTAGGAGGGATGTTTGAATATGTAACCGGAGCCAATTTTTTTGGCGAGATCCTCGAGTGGTTTGGATTTGCTTTGGCCTGCTGCAGCATTGAAAGTGCTGGTTTTGCTATGTGCACACTCTTCATTCTATCTTCTCGAGCAAGGCAGCACCATGAGTAAGCCTACAAAATTACAGAAGTCCTATTTCCTTTTCTAAATCATCTGTAACTTAAGAAATTATTGGTTGTTAAACGGGGATATAGGGGTTTGCATGTGTCTGACCCCTGAGACACTTATTGATTCTGAAATATTCTTTAAGGCTGCTTGCCTTTGGTTTAAAATAAAGAACTTTTTTTTTTCTTTTAAAACTCGGTACACTCCAGTGCCAAGCCCAGCACATGCCCAGAAGAGGCAGTTTGTTAGTTCAACCTGGCTTGGCTGTCTCTCTAGATTGGGTGCTTTAGTGGGGCTTTCTGGTGCTTTTATCTAATAGCTGTTTGAATCAACTCTTAGATAAAACCACCAAAAAGCCCTGCCAAAGTGCCTGATCTATACAGGCACCTGTGGAACTGAGTTGAAGTAATGTGCTGCTGCTTCCAGTAAACAATATGAGGTGTTTTGTTCTTGTGTCTTTTTTTCTTTCTGTTTCTCTTTTTAACATCTGCAAGCACCCCAAGTTAGTAACTCCTGTTGGTAAATCCTGGTTACTTGAAACTTGCTTTAGGTAAATTTAACTTGCTTAATTCATTTTTTTGCAGTTAAACACTACTTATTTAAGTAAATGCCAGGAAGGGAGAATTTTTCCCTTAAATTCCATTCCTGAGCTAACCTAGGTTGGAAGAGCTTATGTGAATTGAACCACCAAATTTTTTTACAAAGTAAATAAAAAAAATCTGATTGTCAAGTTGCCTATTTAAGAGGTATGGAACGAGGTTATGCTTTTTATACCTTTCCTTCTCATAAACTGTTGTATAAAATCCTCTGAGGGACTACAGAGAATAAGGTGGGGGCGGGGGATAAAAGCTCCTAACCTAGCAATGGCTAACTCTCTGAACAATTGATCAAATTGCTCCAAGTGGATGAGGCACTAGGTAACTTGTAAAAGTCACCCCTCTGATCTGTTGTGGTCCTGAAATTCTTTTTATTAAAACATTCTCCTATAAATCTTTCCAAATCAGTCTGAGAATAGCTGCTGTTGCAATAGTACATGCACTAAACTGTAGTACATGGGTGTTTTAATTACAGCCCATGGAGCCCTATCACCCAGCCTGCAGTGCTGCCTGTGGGTCTCTGACCAGCCTGCCATGTACAGCACCCTCTGGCACCAGCACCACATGCTGAATATGGTGCACAGAGCCTGTCTGGCATAGGCTCCATCACATGCAGCCCATCTGGGATGTGCATGGCATACAGCACATGTGTTGCCTTCCCTCTGGGGGGCCTGTCTAGGGCATGCACTGCATGTGGCAACCATACTAGACTAGCCCTGCACACTGGATCTGTTTGGGGCCAGTCCAGGTTGGGCCCATGGAGTGGCCCCATGTACTAGACCTAGTGTGCAGGGCTGGTTTGGTATGGGTGTCACACACAGCATGCATCTCAGACACCCCCTGTGCCATGTCCTGGGCTAGTGCATGGTGCATGCAGCACCCGTGCTGAAGCAGCCCTATAGGCTGGGTCTGACATATGGGGGCAGTCTGTGGTCCCAATCCAATACTGGACAGCCCCTGCATTCCTTCATCCCACCCCCTTGACACCCAATAACTTGCTCAAGGAAAGGATTTTTCATTTTCCTTTTATATCAAGCTTTTGACACCTTTTCTGTGATACAAAAGGAGAATGCACAATCCTTGCCGGTTCCTATTTGCGAGTTACATTTACCTACAGAAACTAATGAAAATTGAATAGACTGGAGGGGAAAAAAAGAGAAATTCACCAATGGCAAATGGAGAAAGTATGTTGTAGGGTGTGGAGAATGTTAGGCAAAATCTCTTCTAGGAAGACTAGAGTATGAACTTGGAACACTTGGCATTCCTTGGCATAAAATCAGTTTCTCTGTTGCTTTTTTGGAGTTAGTTATGCTTTGGTCATGCAGTCAGGTTGCTAATGTCAACCCTACAGTTACCTGTGAAGATCCCAGATTGAGAGTTCTCCTGTGTTTCCCATATTTTTTGTTTTTTTTATATAAACCTGGCTACAGTATTCTAAATAAATCTAGCAAATCGGATCTAACAATCTAAACTAGCTACCAGCATTCTAATCTGACCTTAAGTTTTTTCCTTACCAGAATAAAAACTTGCTTCAATTTGCAAGTGTGCCTTCATACCATATTCCATAGCTTCCATTTTACATCATCACAATGCTCAGCTGCCATTATGTTGAGCTTTTAATGATTCCTGGTCCATTCTTTGCACTGGCTTGACAAATAGAGTGCCTGTTAGTTTGATTTCTAAATCATTGGTAGCAGTAGGTTGGTTTTAATTTTTGCAGCCAGCACTCTGCCCCTTTTATGAGGCTGCATGTGCTAACTTTAAAATAGCTTGACATGCAGAGTAAGGCTAGGAGATGTAATTTTATAGTTTTAAAGCAATTGAAGTATGGATTAAATGTTTCTCTGTTGGAATCTTCCTACAATAGACTGTCTTCTCTTGTAATGCTTTGAAGATGTAATATTAACTAGGTTGGTTTGTATTTTTTTGCAGGTGGTACTTGGAAAAATTTGAAGACTACCCCAAATCCAGGAAAATTGTAATTCCTTTTCTGTATTGAGCTGTGCCTCGTATCCAGCTAGCTTTGAATGATGGTGACCGCTGTTCTGAAAGTGTTCAGTTCCTAGTTGGTACATGACAAGTGTCGTCCAAATGGATTTCTTTGAATACTAGTATGTAAAGGCTGCATCTTATGCTACTTTTGGCTTCCTAATGGGTAAAATACAGCTGAGTGGCAAGGAGGTGACATGAGAAAAGACAGCCCCAGTTTTCCTGGAAACAGCACAGTGCAGTAAATAAGATGGCAAGAGCATCCTGATCCTTGTCATTGGAACTAGCTTACTACAATGGTGCCTATCTCTCTTGTCTTTCTACCCACTGGTTCAGCTTTAGTTAAGTATGCTACTTCCAGAATGCCAGGATGAGCTACTTGCATTGCACTGTTTGGATGCGGTATTCGTGCATTAGGCAGCAATACAAGAATAGACTTCTGTTCAGAATTATGGCTACCCTGTAGACCAATAACAATAGTGAAGATGCTACTCAGACTTCCTCTTTCATGCATAGCTGTGCAAGACGGACATAATAGACCAATATAAAGCTGCTTGTGCTACCTATGTCAGTATTGGTTATGAAAAATGGATTAAGATTTATATATCTGCTTTTATGCATGTGGGAGTGTTATCTTGTGCTACTTAGTGGGTGGGTTCCCACTAACCTCTTATAAGAGATGCTACTTTCTTCTTTTACCACTTTTTTTTTTCCCTATATGAAAAATGTTTTGATTGCTAACCGTTGTCCTGAAAGCACTTAAAAATGTGTTTCCTGGGTATTTGTGATTGCTGGACCCTCAGCCTCCTGGTTCTCCTAGAGCAGTTCTTCATACCCACGTCTGTTAGGGCCCCTCTAGATGTTCTGGTAAAGCATCATAGGATCTGATTCATGATCCATATAATTGCATCTCCTGCCATGTTACACATGGCTGGAAGTGTGATTGGGGGATCCAGCATCAGACAGGGCTCCCAGCTGCAAGGGAATACGTTGCTACACATGCAAATAAAAGCTGGATAGAAACCAGCTATAAAGTTATTACACATTTTCCACCTCTAACACTATAGTTGGATGGACTTGTTTATGGTATGATTGGCTATACGTGCAAAGTAACAATCTCAGTTGTGCAATTACCCAGTTAATCATTTAATACATGTAGAGGGGATGGGCCTTTTTTTTTATTTAAAAAAAAAAAATAGTAAGCACTCGTTGTCCAGACCTTTGTCAGAAAGATGGAACAAAAAGGTTTTTCTGTCTTCCAAAATACTGGCATATTTCTACCTCTTAACTTTTTTTACCTTTTGCCTCTTCTCCCTCTTCCACTTCCTTTTCTCTCGTTTCCTCCTACCACCTCAATTTGCTGAAAGGCTTCAGGAAGCTCCGTTCTCTTCACTGAGTTCAGGTACCTTGTTCAAAAAAGCAATTTGTTGAATCTTAAATCTTTCTCCAAGTGTCCTTTAGGCATTGCTAAATGGTAAGGTAAATTTTAATCTATTTACAAATAGACTAAATTATAATTTAAATTGCTCCCTTCCTAATTGTTAAGCTTTCTGTCTCTCTTTTGTCACAATGCTCCAACTCCTCCAATCACGATCATCTTCCATTGTGGAAGGCATAATGAGGCTCCCTAGCCTCACTCAGAGCTTGCCTGCCACAACTTGAGCTAGGAGAAAGAAGAAGAATTATACCCTAAAAAAGCATTCACTCATGGGCCACCCAGGTATGTTTTAACTGAATTGTTTCACTTATTGTGCGAAGTCTACAGAAGATAACGAACTGTGTTGGCAAACCCTCTACCCAGACGCTGTTTCTTCACCAGTCCCTTAAGCTGCTGGCACTGCCTCGCACCAGTTCATACTTCTAATCCCCTTCCTCATTTCTTCTTTCTGATTTTCCTAAGCCCATCTTCAGCGGTCTTTGCTGCCTTTGAAACCCTAGGCAAGTGTCCCCACTTCTCACCAGCCAAACACAGGTTCATGGTTTCCCAGGTCTTCCATGGTCCTATCTTGACTTGGAGTCCCTGCACTGGAGATCCTCCATCGGTTGTCCCCTGAATTATCTTCCTTTCTTCAGGTGCCCAGAGCGCAAACTTTCTCTGGGTGTCTGTTGTGGCTGGTGGCTGCATCTGCTTTGATCTTCCTTGTTTTCTGCTGGTGTGTATTATTGTGAGTTGGCTATTAACCTTCCCCTTTCTCTCTCATGCAGGGGCAGGCAATTATTTTGGGTGGGGGGCTGCTTAGCCAGTTTTGCCCTGCCCCTTGAGGGCTGCCTTGGGACCAATGTCTTTGGTCCCAAGACATTGGGACATTGGTCCCATGTCCCAGGACCAGCCCTGGTGGGGCCCAAAGCGGGGCACAGGCTGGTAGGGGTCTATGGAGCTGGGCTGGGCTGCACCAGCAGGGAGAGAGGGGAGCTGGCCCAGCTCCATAGAGCCCCTGCTGGCTGGGACCCTGTGCTCCTGTCACCCCACTCTGGGCCCTGCTGGCACTGGTCCTGGGACACTGGTCCAGGCCCCATGCTCCTGTGCCCACTCACTCCCAGTGCCCCCCAGCCCTGTGATACAGGTGGGGGGCAGTGCACAGCGCTGACCCCCTGCACGCCAGCAGGGAAGAAGCCAGTGCTGAGTGCGTGGAAAAGTGGCCCTGTGGCCGGCACTCCCTGCTGCAGCTGCTTGCAGCACATGTGGGGCTGTCTGGAGCAGGCATGGGCAGCCCCACATGCCCTGCAAGTAGCTACAGCATGGGGCAGGTGAGTGGCCACTCCTTTTTTTCCTGCAGCTCAGCACCAGCTTGCAACTCAGCCCTATTACCAGCCTGGGTCTGGCTGGTGCCAGGCTCACCCACTGGGGCTGTGCACATCAGCAGCAGCTGTGGGGCCCCCCCCATCCCCCAACTTGCTATGCCAGGCAGTGTTGGCTGCTGCTGCCTGCCCAGAGTGCATGCTGGGCAGCGCAGAGGCGGTGGTGGCAAACACTGCCTGGCTCAGCAAGCAGGGAGACTGCAGCTTTGTTGCCAGGTGCAGCCCTGGCAGGTGAGCCTGGAGCTAGCACAGGGCCCAGGCTGGCAGTGGGGCTGGGTTACAAGGTGGTGCACAGAGTGGGGAAGTGGCCTGGCTGGTGCCCCACACTGCAGTTGCTCACAGCCTACCTGGGGCTGCCTGTGCTTGTTCCAAACAGCCTTGCATGGGCTGCAGGCAGCTGCAGTAGGGAGTGCTGGCCATGGGGCAGGGGAGGAGCTACCTTTCTCTGCACTGGGAAGGAGCCCAGGGAAAAGCAGCTCCTCCCTGCCCCATGGCCAGTGTTCCCTGCTGCAGCTGCTCACAGCCAGCAGGGCTGTCTGGAGCAGGCACAGGTAGCCCTCAGTGGGCTGTGAACAGCTGCAGCATGGGGTGCTGGCCACAGGGTGGGGGAGGGACTGCTGCTTCCCCCTTCCCCTCCCCCCCCTTGCACTCAGCTTTTCCCCAAGCTCCTTCCCTGTCCCCTTACCTGCAGTTCTGGCACGGGGCAGCATGTGGTCCCAGGCATGGGACCAGGTGGGCCCTGCTGTTGTGGGAACCTGCTGGGCTTCCCTTGGGTCCCTACAGGCCTTGGTTCCTGTCATTTTTTGACAGGAACCAAGGGCAGATTTAAATATTAGTTTAATTTTTTTTAGGGGCCTTGCAGGCTGGATAGAATGGCCTCATGGGCCAGATTTTGCCCACCCCTACTCTAACTCCTTCCCTTAGGCAATTGAGTCACTCTGCCCTCTGTGACCCTTGCCCAGTCACCAAGTGACAGGCTTCTATTCTTCACCCAGTTACATCCATGGTAGACAAAACCTGAGCCTTTCATGGGGGGTGGGGGGGGAAAGGGCAGGAAAGGCATGAAATCTTGTCACACTCCTCTAACTTTCTTCGTATCCATCCTAAAGACCATTCCTCTCCCCGTCTTTACTTTAATCTCAGAATGTTTGAATTACCTTTTAAGCTTGAAAGTACTGCCTTGAGATTCTGTCTATACTCAAAGCCTTTTCTTAATTTCAGTGGATGTTTGAGGGCATGTGTATTCTACTTTGGATCACCCACACTGAGAATTCAGGCTTCCCTTAATACACTGACTCCCATAGAGGTGCAACCCAATGGGATCATATGTCTCTTTGACTTGCCCACTTACTGCTAATTAATAGGGACAGAGCTTTCCTAAGATTCTAACTTTTTTTTCATTGCCTAGACTGGGTATATAGATACTTAAGCAGTACAGAATCCTGTTTGAATTCTCTTGCACCAGGGGTGGGCAAAACATGGCCCAGATGTGGCCTGCCAGGCCATTCTATCCAGCTCAGGGCCCCTAAAAAAAAAATTTAGAAAACTTAATATTAATCTGCCTCTGGCTGCCTATCATGCAGCCCTCAATGGCTTGCCAAAACTCAATAAGCGGCCCTCCACCCAAAATAATTGCCTGCCCCAGTCTTGGACAGTTCTGGTTCACCTGCTGGCCAACCAAAGTATAGCTTGAGACCAGTGCTAAATTACTTATCTAAAATGTAGATTGTTACCTGGTGAGGGCATGTATGGGTCCTCACTGTAGGAATTGGAGTTGTTTGTGTATCTTCCTGTGGTAAACCTATTATGGGGATGTGTGCATCTAGCAGGGGTTTGACATGGACTTGGATACTTGAGATATAACATTAATCTTAAGCTGCACTTCAGTTGTCCACTATATGGATGCTGCCCCTCGTGCTTCTCTGAACATATGCACTCTTTCCTTCTAATTCAAAGAATCATAGGAAAGAGTTCTTATAGAATAGGAAAGGCTTCTTACAGAAAAGTAAAGTTGTTTGTTAATAAACTGTATAGGATTTAAACGTTAATGCCTATCGTATCCTATTGTAATGCATCAAACTATGGCTTTAAATAAAGATGATAGATTGTCTGTGTTCTGTTTTTCTGTGTGCTTCAATTGTAGTATGCAACTGAGGTGGGAATGCTTACTTGGCTGCTTCACTCTTTCCTTAAATTATTCGGTGAAGCGTCCTGTATATCTAATAACCCTACAAAGAAACCTTTCACTTTTTGAGAGGTTTTTTCTGTCTTTTAACACTGGCATATCTTTGCTCTCTTTGTGAAATTTCAAGGAAAGAAAGCATTGGAAGTTGGGGTGCTGTTATTATTGCCTTTGGTTTAAAAAAAAAAATTCTAAATCTGTGGAGTGTTAGGTAGTTTTAAAGTTAGAACCAGTTTCATAGTACTCATAGGTTAAGGCTTAATGCCATCTGTGGTCTGCACAACTGTAACTTGCCACTGATAGGCCTGGTGAGCAGGGGTGTTACTAGGAGCCAGGACCCTAGGCTTCCTTAAGGAGCAGAGGAACCCAGGGGGGGGTTAAGCATGGCCAGAACACAGCTGTGTGCCTAGCCTACAGCCCAGGGATTCAGTTGGGTCTCCTGGGGTCCTTGAAGGTGGCAGTGTAGTGGCCACAAGCTAAGGTCATACTCACTGGGGGCGGTGGATGTGGACTTGAGACCAGTATCACCCCCTAGGCAGTAGAACTTGGGAGGCTGGAAAGCTTGTCAGGAGTAGAAGTACTGGGAGTCTTGCATCCTGGATGGCTCCAAACTGATTGTTTTGTCTCTGGACTGACAACAAACTGACAATACCCTAGCGTGATCTGGGTAGAATGGCTCAAAGATGATCCTTCCCTGAAGTGGTGCAACCTTAAGACATTTAGGCTGCCTATACATGTGCTAGTAGTTCTAATTAGAATGCATTAGGCCAGAAAGATAACAGGACATGAATATGCTGAAGGCTGCAGTTGTACAGGGAAGGGGAACAAGAAGCAACAAGAATGTGCTGTAGATAACAATCCTAGCAACACTTAGCGATGACGAAGGGCACTGATGGTCATAGTAGGGGATGGAAATAAAGTGCCATATAGGGGAATATAATATGCAAAGCAGGTAAACAGGGACAGGATTGTAAGATGGGAACAAGGTGGGGTCTATGTAAATCAACCTTGGTAAAAGACTGTTAGAAAAGATGCTCTGGGTCACTCAAGTTATGGGTACCCTGAGTGCTGTCTTGCAATAAAGCTGCTTTGTGAAGCCAATGCTTGTGCTGGCCCATTTGCTATCGTTGTTAGGCATCACATGGAGTTGGTCTAACAGAATGCATGAGAGCAGACTTGATTAATCAATCTGTTTTGCATTCTAACTGGAATGCTGCAGCATAGCCACAGTGTCATGTGTGTGGATGCACACACAGGGGCTTAAGATGTGTATAGATGTTTGGTTCCCCAGGGACACCTGTGCCATGCATGCTTTGGCACATTGGCAGGCTTCCCCAGGGACAATAGGGGAGGCTGGAGCCAGCCAGCAGCCTTACCTGGGGTGCTGGGGGCCTCCTAGGACTCCAGCTGTAGTGAATTTTTTTTTCTGTCCTTCAGTTGCAATGCAGCCCAGCTCCACTCTTCAGCAGCACATGCAAAGAACACCAGACTGCATAGTATGTGGTGCTGCAAACATGTTTGTAGCACCACATACTGCATGATTGCACTCATCTGGACATGCCGTGGAGGGGGGGGGTTGTTTTTGTTTTTGTTTTTTAAATGGCCACAGGGCACTTTTACCTAGACCTCATTTGTTGAGGCTTAGTTAAGGGTTAAGGATTAATGCACATGACAGGTGTTTTTAATTAGTGGCTGCCTGGGAACCACTCTAATTTAAAATACCCTGTGCCCACCCCCCCAAAAGCATATGTAGAGGCAGCCTTAGAGGGTACCAATCACAGTAGCACAGTTTAATGCCCTTTTTAATGCGTTAACCCTCCCATTTTAATGTACCCTGTAGAATAGCTTAAAGGTGACTTGTAACACTTATCCTTATTCCTAAATATTTAATTTGTGCAAGAGGCCAGTTAAAGCATTAAGGAGTTAATATCAATGTTTCCAATTCTCTTGATGGGTATTGTTAGACCCTGATTCCATGTGGCACCCAATGACTAAGGAGACGATGATCCAGTTGCTCATGGATCCTAATACCATTCTGTTACTCATTAGTCAGAGCAAGCAGGGAGGAAACACCAGCACACAGTGCTCGCAACAGCTTTATTCAGAATGGAGACTGCTTTGGATGAAGGTCCCAGAAATCAACTGACTGGGGACTTGCACTGAACATTAGTTCTTCTTGCATTTTATACACCTTGGTTCATGCATATTAATATTCACTCCACCTATGTCCCTCCTTGGGTTCAACCCATTTCTCTTCCCATCTCAAGCTTCTTCTCTGTTTGCTGTTTACTTCATTAACATGAAATTGCCTATGCATTTTATTAATGTACATGCTTCTCTGCCAAAAGTGCATGCATAAGGCTATGAACTTGAGTACTCCCGATCACTTGCTGGTTCTTTCTTGTTCTTTGCTGATTTCAGCACCAGCTCCAAGGTCGTCTGCTTTTACCTCCCAACAATAGCTGGTGGGCTGCATCTTGTTCTTCTTATACAAGGAATCGTGTATCCTGCACACTATTCCTTTTGTTAAAGAAACTACTTGCCTAAGCATCTGCAAGGTTAACTTAATATATCATTCTGCTTTGTGACCAGCAGCTTTGAAAGACAGACTAAAAGCCTTGTTTCAGCTGCAGATCCAATGCTCCCCAAAAATCCACATTGTTACCCTAACAGGTATTTTGAAGGTTTTTCTTGCCAGAAAGTGCACAACAGGTGTGCACATCCTAGCATGTGGAATATATGCTAGAAGGAAAAAAGGAATGTTGTAACACAAGTTAGAAGAGAATTGTATTAATTCTGACTTTAAATGCACTTATATAGTTTTGTAGCATTTGCACTGTTTCTGTAAATTGCATTCCAATGCATGGGCATGGTCAACTTTTGTTCTTAAATGTCTCTTTCTAGCTGAAGACTTTTCAGTGTATTGTAATGCAGTTTCTCCTGTCCTGTGTCCTTGTGATGAGGAGGTATTCAGCAGAATTTTCCTTCTTTGTGGAATTGGATTGGTCTGTACCATAAGCACTTCTGCCTTTGAACTTGTGACTTCTGGGCTGTCAACTGTACCCCTTAGTGCCCAGGCCACCTCAGCCCCCAGTCCCTACTACTATAAAACACCAACAGATGCTGCAGAGAGTACTGTTTGCTTGATAGAAGCAGCTATTTACCATTCATGTAGATTTCAGGACCATGTAGTTTGTATGTAGTTTTAATACTGTGTGAGGTCTACAACCTTCTCTGGAGCAGATTCATCTGTTCACAATGGACTGGACCCAAGTAATGGGTTGTGCTATTTTGTTAGCTTTTAAGTTGACTTTTTGAGGTATGTAGTAAAACTAAGCCACTAAACAAAGTCAACATATGACCATTAACCTAATATGCCTAATATAAACTGTGGGAACTATAAACTG
Source organism: Crocodylus siamensis (assembly GCF_052110815.1). Lineage (NCBI taxonomy): Eukaryota > Metazoa > Chordata > Crocodylia > Crocodylidae > Crocodylus > Crocodylus siamensis. Next base: position 126,567,063 of record NC_143397.1, on the reverse strand, counting down.
GCTCAGAACTTTCCCCTTTTTACATCTAAAATTATATTTTAAATTGCCAAGACTTTACCAAATTCTTTCAACCAGATGTTATGTGAATGTAATTTTTCCTTTAAAGGAGAGCTAATCTTTACATTTTAGGTGTAATTGTTTCTTCAAGGAAGAAAATGTTACTGAGAGAATGAATAAATGAGTTGCAAATGCTTAAATACTTCTGGAACTGATGATCTAACTTTCAAGTGCCATAATACTTCAAAGGAGAAATTTAAAAAAATAGATTAGGATCAATAGTACATCCTTGCCTGGTAGGATCTGTCTGAAAAACAATCTTTCCTACAGTATAAGCAAAGGGTGAGATCCTGCAATCAACTGAGCTTGTGCATATCTTTAGATGTCTGTGTGGTCCCATAGGATGCAGACTAAACTTACAAAGGTGCAGGTTTGTAGAAGCACGACTCAAATATTGAGCCTAATAAAAATTTACCTTAAAACCTCCAGTTGAGGTTGCTGGACCTGAGGTTTATCAAAATCACCTAGGAGGGAATAAAAAAAAATTGAAGAAAATTGCTATTTGGCTAAATTGCTTTAAACAAAAACAGTTTGTCATCATACAGAAACTTGATTATGTTTGGCAGACATGACATACTTTTAAAATGCTATTAACATTGCTGTAAAGGAAGGACTTTTCAATCATATGCGAATCAGTGCACTTGGAGCTGTCCTGCTGCCTTCAGAGGGAACTTGATAGTTAGAGTAGTGACAGACAGATGTAACAGCCAGGGTCTGTGCCTGCAGTGGCAGTAGGAACTAGAGTGGCTGCACCAGCTGGGCTAGCAGCAGTGGCAGCTGTTGTTCATGTACACTCTAAGTGAAGGCTAGAGCTGGTCTAGATTTGCATACTGCTTATTATACTACCAGTTAAGGCTCTCATAAGCATTTTTAAGTGTGAATGTAGTCCAGTGCATCTCTGGGGTGGGTGGGGGGGTGGCTGTATAATCAATTCTTCTACTAAAGAAAATTGGAGATGAGACATCTTCCCCACCCTAGCTTAAAGCACGGAGTACATCATCTATTCATCAAAAGTGAGTAGGCTATTTTGGAAGGAGGAGCAGGGGGGCCTGGCTTATGCTTAGGGACCTACTGAATGTGGGGTGGCTGCCCCCCAATTATGCAGTCAAAATGGCCCAACAGCCATTTTGCAGGCAGAATGTAGTTCCCCCATGCCTTTGGCTGTGAGGGTGGCCCTGGCCTACTGGAGAGGAGTGGGACCACATGATGAGCTACTCTCTCAGCCAATCAGTGGTGAGGCTTGGGGGGGGCAATAACCAACTTGCTTGTGGCCCTTCAGGTGGGCAGATTTCCTCCCCCCCACCCCAGTAGGCTGCCATAGCTCCCTGAGGATTGCTGGCTCCCTCCGGGGAGCTGTTATGTTCTTTTCAGTAAATTGTCTTTTCCCTGTGATTTCACAGGCAATGCTAGATTTGATGAAATCTGCAAAATTGCTGTTCTGGTAGGTCCCTACATGTTCAGTTTTGAGCTGTATCCAACACAACTCTGTTGGTAAAGTCAGATCCAAGTTGCCTATTAGTGTTGTTCCACTAGTACAGCATTTTTTTTGAGGATAATGCATTACTTGTACCAGTATAACCCCAACTCAAGTGTTAGTCAAGAGCCTTGCTGTCTGCTTCTCTCCATGGGTTCCAAGTCAGACTGCCTGCCTAGCTCAGGCCCCAGGCTTATATCCTGCAAGCCCAGCCTCTTTTGGGTCATGTGGCTTCCTTGATTGCCCTCTGCCAAACCTGCAGCCTGCCTTCCCTTAAAGCACTGGGAACATCCAGGAAAGGAACAGAACATCTTAATGAACATGGATGCATGCAGACAGCAAACTCTTAATATTTATTTGTTAAGATGCAGTGTTTCTTTCTTGGATTGTGCTAGAGGCCAAAGTGAGATTCATGCAGGAGGAGAGAAGTTTATGTTGCTGCCTGGTTCTGCAAACATGAGTTCTTTTGCTCTCTTCTAGCAAGAAAACTTTTTGCCTGCCCCTCCCCCCCCATGTGAAGCTCTTCCATATGGCAAAAGCCCCTTTTGCAGTAGTTGCCCCCTTTAGGAGATGCTTTCTCTTTTCTACCTTTTCTTCATTCCTCTCTTTCTTTCTTTTATCATATCCATTATTATTTTTATATAAAATGTATTTGTAGTGCAAATAGAGCTTGTAGATGCTTTTACAAATGTACTTTAAGTTTTAAAGTAAGTTGTAACATGTAACAATGTTAGCAAGGACAGAAATCTCTGTATGGAGCTGGTCCCTGAATGAATCATGGTTGATTGTGTAACACAGTAGCTTGTCTGCATAAGCAGGTTAACAAGTGGCAATAAACAAGGAGTGGCAATTAACACCTACATACTACAGACTAAGGAGAGGAAAGAATCAATACAGAGCCAGGAACTCCCTGAAACTTCACTGTTAAAGGTACAGAAGCCCCATTGTGAGCTAAACAATTCTGGAAACAGACCCTTGGGGCCGAAATAGCCCCTGATCGACCACTTCTAGAGCTCTATTTTATCACGGCAGTGAATCAATCAAAATTCATCAACTGACTCCTGAGACTGCACTTACCTGTGGATGTGACCCCTGGGGCTGACAGCTGCCATCCAGCAGCTACCAAGAGGGACATCCCTTGAGGTCATTGACCCCTGGATTGGGTATGCCTGAGAAGTGGGGAGTCACCAAAGTCTGCCAGGGAAGGATAAAAGGCAGTGAAAAATGACCCCCAATGGCACCCTCTTTGACCTGACCCACACCCTGCCTGTCCAGCCAGAAGGACCAGCCAGGAACTCCCTTCTGCAGCAACTTCACAATGAAAGAAGCCTTGAGTGACCATCAACAGCAGACTTCAGTGCATGGGGATACAGATACCTTGACACTGGTGCTTAGTGTTCAGAACTAGCTACTCTGTGTGTGTGTGTGTGTGTGTGTGTGTGTGTGTGTGTGTGTGAGGGGATCAGTAGCAAGGTTTATGGTCTGATTTTTGCATCTGTCCAATAAACTAGAATTTTATGATGATCCTGTGAGTTGGTCCTTTGTAGCCAACACCCTGACCACCTCCGTGTGGCCATCAGTCAGAGACAGAAGAGCAGGAAAAGGAAAGGAAGGAGGTTCAAGCCCTACAAAAATAAAAAATCTTGCATTAACACGTCTAAGCTCCTTTTCTTGCTCAGTTTCTCCTCTAAACTTGTCTGGTCCCTGCAGTATTGAAGAGTTCTGCTCTCTCCAGTATGTGCACCTCACTCATCAACAAGCTCCTTGTTGAGCCCTACAATGTACTGCTGAACTTGCCTATCGCTGCTGTCATTCACAGCAATGGTGAGGCTGTAGGCTACACTCCTATTGTTGCATGCTGAGTTTAGCACTAGGCCTGTGCGAATAGGGAACTATTAGATTCGGATTCAGATTCAACTGATTTGGATGCCAGAGATCTGAATTGTTTTTCCAATTCGATTTGGCCGAATCGCTTCGGAAGATTCAGAGCCAATTCAAAGATTCAACCATAGAGTATAATGGGGAATCAATGAAATGGCTATTATTTTGTTGTCTTTTGGCTGACTCAGATGAAACTTGCAGAGCTGGTAGTTTATGCTGAGAGCATGAAACCTGCCACGTTTCAAGGTAACAAGCAAAACTTGTGTCATGTGTGTTAAGCCACAGTGGGGTGAAAACTGCAGGGGTGGTAGCTCTTGATGAGGCCACAAAACCTGACAAGTTTCAAGGAGATAGGTGCAGGGGTTTCTGATAAACTGCACCTCTACACTTTTACCTGCACTGCTACATCCCCTGCCCTGGCCTCCCCCCAGCCTTTCCCTCACCCCATGATGCCTCCATTTCCATTTTCACTGACAGGCTTTCTTGCCTGAATTGCATGCCAGGCCAGCCTCTGGCTTCTTTACTATTCCTTCCATCCAGGACCAGGAGACACACCAACTGCAGGTACTTCCTCAGCCTGACAAAGGGTTTTTCATCCCAAAAGCTTCCTAAGATATATTTTTCTAACTCCTTTGGTTTTTTTCACAATAAACATATAAACAGAAAAACCCAAGATAAACCATCACACAGCACGAATCACATATATCCAACATAACATCTTTACTTCTTGCTGTCAATTCCTTTATAAAAAAAGAGAGACTCTGTGACAGTTCCATCTGGCTACCTTCGATGCTGCTGGTGCTGTTGGTGTTGAGCCAGCTAAGCTATTTTGACCTGCTGTTGTTTACAGTGGTGGGCCGGACCAATGCTGTGGGGGAGGAGGAGACGTCACGAGGGCACACTGCCCTGTTGTGTAGAGGCCCCAGCACCAGAAAGGGTGCACCTGAACACCCACACAGTCCCACAGGCACCCATGTCATGACTTTTGTCTGCCTGTGGCCAGAGGTGTAGAGCCCCAGAATCCAGACTTCCCCTGAACCTATCTCCTTGACAGCTGGCAAGCTTTGTGGCCGCAGCTGGCCCTAGCAGGCCTGCAGTTTTCACCCCGCTGCACCTTAACACACACACAGTGTCATCTATGTCATGAGTTTTGCTTTTCAGCAGTTTCAGGTGTAGTTTCCCAGAAACCCCTGCCCCTAGCTCCTTGAAACTTGTCAGGCTTGGTGGCCTTAGCAAGAGCTACCATCCCTGCGGTTTTCACCCCACTGTGGCTTAACACACACACGTGACATGTATTTTGCTTTCAGGACTTTGAGGTGCAGTTTCCCAGAAACCCCTAAACCTATGTCCTTGAAACTTGGCAGACTTTATGCACCCAGCATGAGCTATCACCCCCTGCAATTTTGATCTGAATCAGCCAAAAAACAACAAAGTAATAGATATTTTATTGATTCGCCATTATACCCTATGGCCGAATCTCCAAATCGCCGAATCTTTTCCAAATCTTTTCCAAAGCAATTCAGAAGCTCCTAATCAATTCAGAAAGCCTAAAGCTTCTAGCAATTCAATTTTGATTCATAGATTCAGCCTCTGAATCATCCCAATCATCTCTGAATCTGAATCGTGATCCGAAGTTTTGCACAGCCCTATTTAGCACCCTTCAGCAAAGATGCACCAAAATGACAACTACTTTGGCTACAGAGAAATGGATGGTGACTATTTAGGTTTCATTTCACAAGCCTGAAAGTGCCATTTCAGTCTGTAACTGGTCAGTGAATGTCTGTAGCACCTGGCAATGCATACATCCACTCTTCAGTTGTTTCAACTTTCATTGCTACGTGACTAGCCATTTGTTGGTGGTTGTCAGAACTCTGCAACACAAGAGTTAATCTACACAGAGGCTATCTCTAAATCAGTGGTCACCAACAGGTTGATGTTGATTGACTAGTTGATCATGGAGCCTCTGACAGTTGATCTCAGTTTGGGAGGGTGCTAAGTGCATATGCGCTCAGCTCCCCCAACTGAGATCGACTGTCAAATGCTCCATGATTGGGAGCGGGGGGGGGGGGGCGTATGAACAGTTGAATGGTGGCAGGATGCACATGGCTGTGCTGAGCCTTGCCCCCTGGTGCCCAGGCCGGGCTGACTGAGTGGAATGATCCCCCTCTTTGCCCAGCTACTCCCCCTGCCACCGGGTGAGTGGGGTCAGAGCCTGGGCAGCTTGTAATGGTGTGCAGGGTGAGGGGAGAGCAGATTCTGGAATCAGATGCAGGGTTGGGGATCCTGCCTACCTGCTGCTACTGTCCTGGCTGAGCCTGCTTGGAGCAGCCGTGGAGCTCCTCTTGCTGGAACAGTAGAGGCAGTGGCAGGTGGGGAAGTGTGTCTCTGAGCAGGGAAGAGAATGGAGGGAAATTTTTACCTTTAAAAAGTCTTCTATTGCTGTGCCCTTGGCAATATTGTTATTGCTGTGCCCTTGCCCTGGGGGCAGGACAGGAGGTGGGGGCAGGGCAGGGGGTGTGGGAGGCATGTTGGGGGCTTAGTAGATCCTGGGATGCCCTTTACCTTTACTTTCAAAAAGTGATCTTCACTATAAAAGTTTGAAGATCACTAGTAATATATAGGAACACTACCCACCAGGGCAAATGTGACAGGTAGGCAGGACTGGAAGTCCCGTCCCCATCACTCCACCCTCTTTTCCCCTTATATGGTATGTGGCATCACAAACCCCACCCCCACCCCAGTCACACGGTGTGCGACAACACAAAGCCTGGCCCAGTCACACAGTGTTTGACATCACAAACCTTGCCCCCACCCCCAGTCACATGGTGTGTGTCACAGGCCAGCTGGGCACTGTGAGTATATCAATTTAGTTGCAGACTGACTGAGCACTGCAACTTTATTAGCCATTGGGCTTTTTGGTTCAGGATCGAGAAGGTGATGTTGGAAAGGAAAGAAATGACAAGTTTTACTTACAAAAAAGAATGTATTTTACTTATGACAACAAAAAATATAGTTTACATATATAATAGTTAATAAAAAGGTTAAGCTAATAAGCAGACAACATAACAATACAGATTAAAATTGACAATGATAATAAAACAGATAAAGAAATTAACTAAGAGTTTTCACTTGGTTAGTAACTTATCGGTAGTCCCTCGGTTAGAAGATGCACAGCAAGTTGAATCAGCGAAGTCAGACGTCTCTGAACTGGGCTGCTTGAAGGATACCAGTGGAAGCCTCTCAATCAGGATCTGGTTCTCACTCTCACAGGGAGTAAGGGATATCCATGGGGTATGGAACAGCAATGACTCTTCTGTTCCATCCTTCCCAAGGATTACTATGATGTGTGTGTTTTTTTATATTCTAATTATGCTAATTTTTTAGTTATATAGCCATTCATAATATTGCTTTATAGCTATTATCCTATGGGGTTAAAAGGTGTTAGAAATTATTATAATAAGTTACTGTCCAAGCTGGGGTTTATCCAATAAGCAAATTGCAACACAACATCTTCAGGTTTAAAATTAACATTACTCCGCCTAAATCCAGCGTCTTCAAAACTCTCTGAGTATGCTTTTTTGAGATGTCCTTTCTTGAAATGTACTAGATAGGCTGGGCATTTGAATCAATTTTTTATCATCATTTAGGCTACATTCTGAACAAGAAAGAACTATTAAGTCAGCTAATTTCACAGCTATAGCTTTGTCTTTGAAGTCTAGTCAGTTCCACAAACAGTTACAAGCTACATTTGCGAGTTACAAAAATACAAGCTGCATATTAGACAAAAGTTTCAAATGCCTCCAAGAAGCACATATTTATTGCTTATTAATTTCTTTGGTTCTGGCCATCACGGGTGTGGCATCAGCAACTCCACCCCCACCCCAGTCACATGGTGTGACATCAGTAACTCCGCCTCCACCCCAGTCACATGGTGTGTGACAGCACCACCACATAGTCCATGACATCAGAAGGACAGCCCATTCATCCCCCCAGAGCCCATCCCTCATGTTGCAAAGCCTGCCCTAGACCACACGGTACAGTTATGACCTATCAGGCCCCAGACTGCTCTAGCCCCCCAGGCACAGGCATGGCTTATAACGTAGCAGTGGAGGGGGGTGACCCCTCTAACAACCTGCCCCACCACCCCTGATCAATTAGCAGGGGTTTCAGAGGCCTCAGACCTCCCCAAGAACATCACCAAACCAACCAGAGTGAGTAGAGGGGTGGGGCTTAGGTTGCAAGCCCACCAGGTCTATCCGCTTTCCCAAGTGAGCCCTCTGTTTGCCTGAGACAGTGCTAAGGCAAGCAGGGCAGATAAAAATGAGTTTCAGGAGTATGAGATGGATTCCATGTCTACCAAAACAAGACCAGAACTCAAGCAGTTCGTATCAGACCTACCTATGGAGAGTGCGGACAACTCTGTTTCAAGGGGCTCTGCTGAAGTAACTAATGTAAATTATTTTTGTGGGGTGCTTTTCTTGTAACTGTCTGGGCCTGTGTTAATTACAATCTTTTTGCAGGTAGACAACGCCTTCACAGAAGGCTTCCAAAACCTGTACATTGGCACCCCGCTGAAAGTAAAGGTCTTTTACGTAAACTGTGTTTGTGTCCACCAACCCTGGCTTTGAGCCTGTGGAGATCACTGAGCAGGGCTACAAGGCCATGGAGGCCACTGAGCAGGGGTTTACAGGGGACTATTTTCAAATAAAAAAAGTAGCCCAACCCTGTTCAGAAGAAGGTTTCTTGTGTGACCTGGTTTTGAACAACTGTTCAAGTCAAGGCTGAAGACCTCTGTTAATGTTGTATTTCATTACCTGCTTAATAAACTTTGTTTTACCATGGTTTAAATTTGTTCTCAAGTGTCTGAATACACCACACAGGTGCTAGCATGGGGTGGGGGGCACAGTGGTTACCAGACATGTCTACACAGGAGGCTTTGTTAAAGGAAGTTTATTACTCTCCTGGTGAAGCTGGGAATTTTGGTGGGGTGAACATGCTTTTTGAAGCAGCCAAAAGGCAGAACAGAAGTGGGGTGGCTGCCTGGCTTTCAAATCCAGAATGCTTACACCCTATAAAAATTGGTGAGAAAACATTTTAAATGAATGTTTCAGATATCGATGCCCAAAGGCAGGCAGATTTAGTGGATATGCAGCAGTTTTCCAAGCACAGTCGTGGGGTTAAGTACATCATAACAGTGATAGACATATTATCAAAGTATTCCTGGGCCATGGGTCTAGAAAGACAAGTCAGGCAGTGAAATAGCTTGGGCCTTTAAAACCATTTTTACAGAGGACCGTATACCTCAAAAATTACAGACTGTTCAGGGGAAATCATTTTTTTTAAGTCTTTTAACAAATTGTTAAAACAGTATAATATTCACCATTTTATGATGAACAGTAAAGTGAAAATGGCAGTGGTAAAGGGGTTTAACAAAACATTAAAATCAAAGATATGGAGGTATTTTATAGCCCACAACCTTTCGCTATATTGATGCATTACCAGAGTTCATAAAGACCTACTACCAGTGTTCACAGAACTATTTGCACCAGGCCTGTTGATGTGAACTTCTCAAACTCTCCACAGGTGTGGAAAGCCGTGTATGGAGACTATTTCAAAATAAAAGCAGCAGCACCTGTGTTCAGAAAGGAGACTACATGAGGATGTCTAGGACCAAAGGGGAGTTTGAAAAAGGTTATGAGCAAACATTCACCGATGAGATTTTCATAGTGGATGAAGTCCTTAGACGTGCAGATGCCTATATGCTGCCTAAAAGATTAGAAAGATGAACCTATCAAGGGTTCTTTTTACCTTAATGAACTACAAAAAGTGAATCCCAAACAGGACAGAGTTTACAGGGTTGAAAAAGTTTTAGAAGGAAAAGGGAGAAAGAAGTGGTTGCTGCTGAAATGGTTGGGGTGGCCAGCTAAATTTAACAGCTCGGTGGAAGCCTCCCAAGCTTTTAATATGTAGGGATATCTCAGTCAGAAGGCTGAGATGTGCGATAGTGGCTTTTACATCACTTTGCCCAGCAACACCTGTGCCAGGATTTTTCCACTAAAAATGTGGCTCAAAACATAGCCTAAGATGTCTTTCAAGCTGTTCTGGATAAAGTGGTCAAGCCAACAAAGCAGAAGGGGTCCGGCCTCATGTATATCCAAAGAAGGAGCCTTAAAAGAAAGAGAGGCATACCACACTCAGATGTATAGGACCTCCCCAACTTCTTAAAAAGAAAATGTTAAGTCAACAGGTCAGCCATACACGAAAGACCAAGAAGCAGCCTGGGAGAAAGAAGGGGGCTCTTCTGGAGAGAACATATATTTTAATTGCCATGGCGTTTGTTCACTGTGGGTCTGAAGGATGCGCCAAATCTGAACTGGATGCGTTTCAAATAGGCCCTATGCAGACCAGCATTAAGAAAAGCCTGTATGTTGAGATCCCCTCTCCCACTCTCGGATATTACTGAGTCTGGCCCCCTTGACTTTTTCATTGCCAGGAACGGTGAAGTTTATATGGATCTGAGCAACACACTGCTGTATCTTTGCTGCAAGATTGTAAAAGCAGACAGAGCCAATCTTGATGCCGGGGCAGCGGTGGGTTTGGTGAATTACCCGCTGGCCTCTGTCTTCAGTCAGCTGGATGTCACTCTGAGAGATTGTCTCATAAGCCAGAGCAACAACTGTTACCCTTACTGAGCTTCCATCAAATAGGTCCTCAACTACAGTGATGACACCCTCACCACCCAATTTTCTGCCAGCCTGTTTTAAAAAGATACCCCCAGACATCATGAAACAGTCAGGCAGGATGGTGCTAAACACAGTTTTGGAGATGGGCAAAACTGACAGGCCAGAGTAAAAAGATAGAGCTGCTTGACCATCTCCATAGTGATTTTTTTTTTCCAAGAAAAACTTGCTGAATGCCATGGACTTGAAAATTAAACTGACTGTAAAGATGTCTTCTGCTTGATGGGTGCCGTAGTGTTTGGCCAATGTAAACTAAAACTCACATTCACCTCACTTTTTGTGAAAATCTGGAGGTAGCCCAGGGTGTCCAACTGGGCCGTGCAGAGGCCTTGTTTCTGGCCAATGCTAAATAACCCATAGACTGTCATGGGTATGAAAGCGTTTGGCATTCCTGCTGGCAGCCAAGTCAGCAGTCAGGAGAATCTGTTTTTGGGGCAGCTGCCTAAACTGTCATTATCGGGTTTGTGGATAATGATGCCTTTAGCGGGAATTATTCTAAGAATCCCTTTAACTTTAAACATTACAATATTAATTTTGTGGCCCTCTATATCTATGGACAACAAACCCCTACAAAACTCCTACTACCAGATTTTGAGAACAGTAACTGCATGAGAGAATACATGCAGCCGGTACAGACAGCTGGTAAACTTATGAAAGACCAGGCGCTGATAATCAATCATGAGGAGTTTGCCCTGGAGTATGCCTTGTTTGCCTTTGACCTGTCTCTTGACCAGGAGTGTGCTGATCATTATTCACTGATTAAAACCAGGAACCTGAGAGCAAAAATACACTTTGCTGTGTCTTTGCCCACCACGGTTAACATGAACGTGTACGGGGTCTTTGACAATATCATAGAAATAAATCAGAGGAGAAACGTCCTGTTTGACTACATGCGAACATAGATGCTGAATAGCTTGCCAGGGTTTTATCCTCAGACCCTTATGCCAAAGAGACTTTCTTAGACATTTTCCCCTGCGACTGGCTTCCTAAGACTTGACTGTCTCAAAGACCCTTGAGCTTGGTGATCAACATGCACCTGCATAATCAATCTGGAAAACACTGGCTGGCTGTTTACCTGAAGGATCAGATCCACGGGGAGTTTTTCGACTTGTATGGTGTTGGGGAAATTGGCCAGCTACTGCATAGCACCCATACACCGAAGGGTGTGCTCATACGCCAAGGAGCACTGGCCACGTCCCGTCTCTGGGCTCGTTCCTAGCCGCGATCAATTAGGCAGAGAACGAGGGAGTGTCAGCAAGATGATATATTTCTCTACAGAGGGGTTACTCAGGGCCCAGTAGACCAAGAGTTCCCCTGATCTGAGTTTGGTAGCACCTTTTACACTAACAGGTCATACATATACAAATATAGGTATACATAGGCATAAGGCATATATGCGTGCGCATCTTTGGGGAATTTCCATTAGCTTTGGGGTTTTGTTTTTTTCCTTGCTGTTACAGAGTTACAAAATGCACAGAACAAGTTTGCTTACTGTCAGCAAAAGGCTATCTTCAAGTTCAGCATTAGATCATCTGTTCAGCAAGGGGTCATCTGCTTTTCACGGGTTATATTGTTTTTCTGACAATGGTCACCCCCGCCAAACAGAGCTCTCTTTCCTCAAAGCATTATGTTGTTTTTAAACAAGAAAGCTACCGACACTGCTTTTCAGATGGAAGTTACAAGACCCCTGATCCGTCACCTGCAGATACCACTGCGTGTTTTTCCTGCACCACCATAGCAAGGGGCTATCATTTGAACAGATTTTAAAATTGTATTATTCCGATGATTTAATACAAAATGATAGGATGGTGATGCAGTTTGTAAAAAGTAAATATAGAACTTTCCGTGTGGCCAGGCCTGTTCAAAACATGTTTCAACATGCCCAGACATGCATTTCTTGCTATGACTTTCATGAACGATTTGTCTAAATAAAACACTCAGCTGATGCTGTATAAATGAAGCTGTTGCTGTTTAAACATTTGTGTGTGTGTGTGTGTTTTCATTTTAAAAAATCCTCTGTAGACAAAATTTGTAACAGTATAGAATAGTTTAATTCAAGCGTAAAACTCTACATGGAGAGCCAATGTCTTTTAGAGAGAGTTTTTCACTTCTTAGGCAGTGCTGTTGATGTTTCTTGGTTTGAGGCAGATGCTTTCAGGTGTTTCAAATTGGCACAGGGCACTAAGGTGCCTGCTTCTCTAAGAGCAGAGATTGCCTGGGGAGAGAGCCCAAAGAACCGGACAGGAGCCCAGATGTGGGTTACCATGGCAACTGGTTAATGAGGAAATTAGCCTGCACCTGCACCTGGTCAGCTGGCTGGAAGAGGCAGGGCCCTGGGCCAACATAAATCTCAGAGCTGGGACTAGTCAAGTCAGTTCCCTGCTCACAGCTGAAGGGGAAGCAGCCTCCAGGGAGGAATGGCCCCGAGATGCTGCAGCCGCCAGCTACGCTGCCCTTAGGGCTAACGGGGCCTCCGGAGCTCACAAGCTACCCTTGCCTATAAGACACTTAGTACCAGGAAAGAAGTTTTACTCTTTTAAAGAGGCAGAGCATACTCTGAACTTGGCTGTTCTGTCATAGTCCAGGGACTCATGTTTCATTTGCTGTTTTATAACACCGGTGGTTTGGGTGAGGCTACTGGGGAAGAAGGAGGCCTCATTAGGGGCCCACTACAGTGTAGGGACCCCAGTGCCAGTGTGGGTGCAGTGACTAGGGGGTGACCAGGCCCCGACACCAGAGAGTGCAGTGACAAAGGGGGAGACTAAAGCCCAGCACCAGTAAGGCACAGAGACGGGGCTGCAGAGAGCCCAGGGAGGACAAGGGGGCCAAATTATAGCAAGGCCTAGGCAAGACAATGTCAGTACCATCTGCAAGGCTTGGGGCATGGTAAAGGGGTGGTTGGCACTATGCATATAGCCCAGAAGGCTGAGAGTGTCTCAAGAGACATCCACCGTGAAGCGGGATACCAGGGTTCAGTAGGATCCAGCAAGGCTGTATCCAATCATAAAGGATCAAAGGCAGCCTCCATATATTAATAGTACCAGCAAGATGTGGGTGAGAGAGATAGAGGGTGCCTGTTGGGCAAGACTGGCATGGTTAAGGAGCCCTAGGGGTAACACGGCCATCCCTAGAAATTCCATCCTGTTAAACAGATGGTCATGATTCATCCCATAACAGAAGACGATACATTCAGCTCAGCCATGGCTTTCATAAAGATGACCTAACCTTTAGGTGGATGATTATTAGACCCGGCGTGAGTCCAAAGAGTTCCCCGGACTAAGCCGAGCATGTTAGAACCCTTAATGAGCATTCCTGTGTAGACAAAGCCCCCTTGATCATCCCAAGAAGAAATAACCTTGTGCTGGCTCAGCTTGGTGAGCAACAAGCATTTTTCCTGTATCGGACACACATGTTATTCAATACTTCCTGAACAACAGGATCGGGGTTTCTAAGGGTTTTCCAGCTTCTAGCGGGGTCTGTTCTGGCAGAAACAGGGTTAATTTCCCTCTCTCCAGATGACCCTGCTTTATGTAGGTCAGGTATTTCTGAAGCACAGCGACATACAGTTTAGCTTTATCATATTCTGCCAAACCCGGCCTTTGGAGAATATCCCTCATTTCAGCATCCAGTAAACTGGTTGCCTTGGTTCTGATATTTTCTGAGGTGGTGGCGGAGCCCTTAACTGCTCCAGGTGATGCTGGGCACCTGGTACATTTTTTCTGTGTACTCCATCACTGCTTAGTCAAAAGCCTCCTAATCAGAGGGAGAGCAAAACTTAAGAGAGGGCCTATAAATCTCCTAGACTGTTTCACCAGTTGTTTCTTTGTGTTTTTTTTTAAGAGACAATCTTTTGTTACTTAGGTTTTTTATGATCCCGTGTCTCTTTTTCAGCACGTGAATTTGATGCAATGTTAAAGGGATGTTTCCTATTAAGGTATTCAGAGCAATTTCTGAAATGGCCGCTACTAAATAGTCGGAGGTTGAGCAGAGTTTAGCTTTTCTCTGCTGTGGGGAGGATTGGAGAAGCAGTTTTAAGAGAGCCAAATTTCTTTGTATGTGGTTAGACATGCTTCCCTTCCACTGTCTTGAGAGCTAAGAAGAAGCTGCTGCTACACCATCTCCTTTTATTCCCACCCACTGTTTTTTTTAAAGTGTAAGCAGCAGGAGGAAAAACCTGGTTCTTAATCTAAAAGCATCCAGGGTAGAAGCATTTAAATCTACCACCAGATACCCATAAGGTGCTTTAGTGGCATCCTCAAAAGCTTCTAGAAAGAATTGGGCCTTACCCGGGTACACGTGCCAGGGACACTATCTGTAGCTTACCCCTGGGGTTTTTACACAAAACTATGTATTTTGTATTAAGGGTAATGGTGTGGCTCCTTTTTCCTTGACAGAAAACATTTTGAACTATATACATAATGCTAATATGCACGTACTTGGTAAAGACTTTCTTAATTTCACCACTGTCACAACCAGAGTCCATCAAATCATCTACCACAATCACATTTATTTTATTAGGAGGAAACAACCAGCCATTGTTGAGACTGTCTGGTAGACCCTCCACAAATTTTATAAAAGGATATTTAAAACAGTTCTTTATACAAAGGTTGCCAACAGCTATAGCACCACACGATACTCCCAGGCATAACAGACAACGTTCTATCAGCATGATCCAAAAAGTTTTTTATAAAGTAACTTTTACCCCAGTTGCTAGGGGCAACAGCCTTGGGGTCATCTGGTTTAAATTAATAGACCAAGGGTATAAACAGTTTGCCATGCCGTCTACCTGAACACGTAACTGGGTATAGTCATTGGCCATGAATCTCTGGTGGAGTTCTGCTACAATTTCTTCTACCCCTCTGCTTCTGGCTTCATATGCCACATGTAATGGCACATGCTCCAGATTCACAAAACAGAACTCCTCTATGTACCTCAAAACCTATGCCCCCAAATCTAGCTACAGACTACTTTTGCCTTCTCACCCATACTGTATGTACATCTGGTAAAACATCCTCTGCTGACTAAGGAGCCTGGAGAGCATTTGAGGGGTCCTCTAAAAGGTCTTCTAAATCAGATTCACTGTCCCAAATCTCTGACTCTTCACGTCTTGGTGGAGAGTCACACCTGGGAGGCCGGGGAACATTCAAGGGGCCTTCTAAAGGGCTTCCTAAATCATATTTGCCACCTCGTACTCTCTGCCTCCATGGGTCCTGGTGGAGGGTCTGGCCTGGGAGGAGGGGAAGTGTTCGAGGGGCCCTCTAAAGCACCGTTACTAGGGGATTTCTTATTTTTTCTCATCAGGTGTTTCATCTTCCCCAGGCTTCTCTTTAACCAGGCTTTTACTTTTTGCCCCGCGAGCCACTTGCTGGTTAGCCACCCATTCTAACCCCTGGGTTTATCATGACTCCCCCCCTTATGATGCATGACACAACTGCTGTCCGGGATACACAGACTACCTCTTCTCTGAATAAAATTTACTCTTTTGCTCTAATAGTACACAAAGCACACTCTTTCTGAGCTGTATACGCCTGCCAACACCACCCAAAACCCCCCTCTTTTTTCACAATAATCAAGATCTTTTAAGACAAGGTGGTTACCCCCACCGTGAACCTCCCCTCTTTTTTTTCACAATAATCATGATCCTTCAAGACATCTCCCCAAAACCCCATCTTTCATTTTTTACAGTAATCATGATCTTTCAAAAAAGGAGGAAGACTCTCCTGTTTCTCTAAAGTGTGTGAGCAACCAGTCCTGGGTTTCTTATTCAGGGGGCCCAGATCACCTGTTTTGGGGGTGTGAATCCTTGTGTTTTTACATATGGTTTTCTCAGAGGTAGGTGGCATGTTTTCCTCTCATTTCCAAGTCTCATTGGCTTTATCTTTACAAAAAAAAGTTCCCTATATGTATGTGCTTAGAGATCCAAGACACTAAAGCAGATGCTAATCTACCCAGCTGAAAACTGATGTGCTTTACTACCCCCACCCACCCCCCACTCACCTCCCCCAAATCAGTAAAAGATGGAAAACCAATTTTAAACTGTTTCTGCTAAACCTTCTCTTAAGCAGGGTTTTATAATTTCTAGTGCCAATTAAGCATTCAATATAGGGCATAAAAGGTTGATCTTCTTCAGTGATGAAATCATAAAGAGTAGCATTAGGATCTTCTGCAGAATACACAGCATTTAGAAGCTCTCTAACTTGAAGTAAATGTTTCTCAGCAATTCTGAGAATGTTCCTGGAAAATCCAATGGCTATAACAGCATTGAAAACGCTGTCAAGACATTTCCTGGCAAAATTCCTGAATTGTTTGATTTACGTCTTCAGCTAACCAGGTAACACAATCATGAGCACCTTCACCCCCCTGATCATGAACGCAACCCCAACACTTTTCAAAAGTCTCAAGCAGTATTTCATTATGCCATAAAAAGAAACATCCACAAGACACTTCATGAGGATTTTACATTCTTGACGTGAAACAGGACCTGATGATTCAGTGCCTAATTGTCTTTTAAACTCTTCAGCCTCATCTGGTCTCTGTTCTCTGCAGAGACAGTCACTTCCTTCTGCTGTCAGCTTTACAGGTATACTGGTGAGCAGGCTTTCCTGAGTCATTAAAAAGGCTTCATCTAACTGCAAAGGAGTTCAAATAAAAGCCTTAGTTAGCTTCTGTTTAATCAGTCCTTAGCTACTTCCAAACACACACCTGCTATGAAGTGAACCCATACCACCATCAAAACCTAAGTGCCCCCCACAACAATGCTTCAAGTTTCTTACTGGCCTCTCTTCTTCCATGATGACCTCTACTTCCCATTCAGGCTCTGGCACAAAGATACCCTCTTCCAAATTCTCAATGTCTGCTTTGGGGGCCTGGGTCTCCTCCATTTGCCTGTTCACTGGGTCTTCCTGAACAGGGCCAGGCATCTCAAAAAGTCTTTGGGCTAGGGGGCTACCCTCCTCCTGAAAACTATTTCTATGGTAACACTTTCTATGCGGCCATTTAACAAGTCTTGGAGTTGTGGTGAGGGGCCTTACAGGCATTGTGAAAGAATCCATATCTGCCCTGCTTGCCTTAGCACAGTCTCAGACAAACCAAAGCAGATAGATCTGGTGGGCTTGTAGCCTAGGTCCACCCCTCTACTCACTCTGGTTGGTTTGGAGCCATTCTTGGGGAGGTCTGAGGCCTCTGAAACTCCCACCAATTGTTTGGGGGTGGTGGGGCAGGTAGTTTGAGGGGTCACCCCCCCCACTGCTATGACATAGGCCATGCCTGCGCCTGTGCCTGGGGGGCTAGAGCAGCTCATAACTGTACCATGTGTCACATGTGCATTGATGGGCTGTGTTCCTATACACTACTACCACTGCTTTAAATGGATGCAACATCTCCATCCAGATGTCCCTACGTCTCTCAGTAAGATGGCAGAGTAACTGAAAAGCAGTACAAAGAACTTTAAAAATAATGGGTCATCTTAAAAACCATGAGCAAATGTAGAGGTTTGTGTTGCAAGGGCACCATGACAACATAAATTTACACTGCTGAAAACGGAGCAAATGTTGTTCATGACTCCTTTGAGAGAAATCCTATTTCCCTTCACACACCTACATTATATGAACCCAATCACATAACTGCAATTTTTTGAATTTAGCACAGTTGTGGGATTCTATACCCACTCATAGCAGGAGAAGGCTCTCCTATGTTTTAGCTAAGCAGCATAGTGCAGTGGTTCTTAACTTTTTTTAGATTCAAGGCACCCATCATTAAACTCAACATACCCAATGGAAAATGTCACCTTTTGGTTTTCACTTATTTTTTTTACTACAGAAGAATAATAGAGCAGTTCTTCCATTGCAAAGAATTCAGAAAGACCACAGCAGAATATTTTTGACACTATGGACTCCTGTTTGAAATATCTAGGTTTGTCTCGTGAATCATGTTTGCACACCTGACAGTGCTAGCATAGCAACCTGCAGCACCCTTGAAAAGATTGTAAGGCTCCCCAGGGTGTCACAGTTCTCAAGTTAAGAATCCCTGGCCAAGTGACTAGGGCACTTGCCAAGGAGGAGGAGCATTTCCTCTCCCAAGGAAGTTTAAACTTGTAACACCTATTATCCAACATAATGCTATTATTACCAGACTGCAGGCTAGGCATTGTACACTGCTTTCTCCATCCCTCCTCTTGAAGCTGGCCCACCAAGAAAGGGGTATGAGAAACCAAAAAGAAGCAAGCTAGCCAGATGGTGTGTGGTTCAGTAAGATAGCTGCAGCCCTAGATTGGGGCTGGACCTGGATTCTAGACTGGGCCCCTTCTCCTTGAGAGGCAGAAACTTTCTCTGTTGAGCTGTTTTATCCAATTAATATTAAATGCAAAGTGCAGTGGCCCAGCTTAAAAAGGAAGGTTGGCAGTTCAAAGCCAATGGCCTGGTAGTAGCAGCATGGTTCTGGAAAGAGGCTTACCCCGCTCTCTGGCTTACCCCCCCTCTGAGTCTCCTACCCTTTATAACTGTCCTAAGCACTTAACTAGTAGACTGAAAGGCAGGAGTGTGCTACCTCTGTCAAATGCCCACTAATTGTTGGTTGGGTTTTTTTGTGACTAAAATATCTGCACTTAACCAGCCTTTCATGTGTACCTGGGCAATTCTAACAATATTTTGCTGAGCAGCCCTCCATCCAAAGTACAGCTCCTCTGACCATGCCATTTAGGTGCATAAAGTGACATAAGATTCACCCCTTTCTGTCCACACATTTTTTTACCATTTGTGTTTCTTATGACAGCACTTTACAAATCCCTGACCATCTCTTAATGAGCTGTTTTGGTCCTAGTCTGCTGAGCTAGAAATAGATCAGTTTGCTCCAGGAGTCATTAGCAGTCTGGAATACTCTCTTTGCTTTGCTTCCTTTGTCTAGACATATTGTAGATGTTAGGTCATGAAATAATAGGTCACTAAATAACCTGAGCCTTGCAGAGGTAAAGTGAGGTCAGTTGTCAAAAAATTATCTAGGAGGGAGTTCCATAATGGGAAAAAATGCTAATTTGCAGAATGAAGATGAAAGATTTGTGGGGGGAAAAACTCATCTACCAATACTAAATACCTCTGTCCATGGTACTTCGTGAGCTAGGCTTTTTGTGCAAGGCTGCTTCTGAAGCAGGGGTGGGCAATTATTTTGGGCACAGGGCCACTTACTGAGTTTTGGCAACCTTTTTGGCAACCTGCCCCATGACAGGTGTCCCACCCCCTGGTCACTACCTTGTGGCCAGAAGTCCCTCCCTTTCCCCCAGAAATACTCCTTTCATCAAGGATTTTTGCCATCTCAGAACCAGAAAAATACCAAATTATATTCTAAAAATCAAACATCTGCAACATTCATTAATTTGATTTCAAAAAACATTGTTGTCCTGATTTACAATGTGTTTGTGTAGTGTGCATAGAGATGATAGTATGATAGCTTAAAATGAAGTCTTACTTTTGTATATTGTGGGCGTGTGGGGGTCATGGGCATAGGTTTGTGGGAGGCTGTTACTGTGTGGGTATGTAGGAAGTGGGGGAGGGTGTGGGGTGTGAGTGGGGTAAGGGACCACCTGGGTGCATGCATGGATATGTGGGGTGTGGGTGGGTATGGGGTTTGTCGGGGACTGTATAGGGGGGAGGGTGGCTGGAGTGTGTGAAAGGGTGTGGGTGTGGGGTCTTTGTGTATAGCAGTGCAAGGGGGGTGTGGCGTGCATTTGTGACTCACTCTGTGATCTCTCTCTCTCTCCCTCTCTCTCCCCCCTCATTGCTCTCTCCATCTCTCCCCCTCCTTCATTGTAGTGACTTGCATGCATACACACACACACACACACACACTCACAGAGCTGTGGCAGGCAGAGACTTCTGGTTGTGGGGCAGGCAGGGGTGGGGTTGGGCCAGGATGGCCTTGTTGGTGAGTCCTGCCTGCTTCCCCTGAGTCCTACTGCCTCTGGCTTCTGTCATCTTTGACAGGCAGCCGGGAGCAGATATATTTTTTCTAAATTTTTTAGGGGCTACACAGGCTGGATAGAATGGCCTGGCAGGCTGGATCCGGCCCATGGGCCATATTTTGCCCACCCCATTCTAAAGCCTATTAATGATCACAAGTGCTTGACATGTAACAGTTCCACCTGTTTCAGTACCTGGATTGCTCTTCACTATTAGACAGCCCAGGTGGTCATTGGGAAGTCAACTTAGTTTTTGCTCCTGTGTTTAGGAGATGTATCAATCTCATGTTAAGACTTTTGCACTTTTATCACCTTCTGTTTTTTCAGATTTTGACAATGTCTGTCAGGGAGGCATCTCTGAAACATTTTTTTAATTCTGTCATTTCTTATGTAGAGCCTTATTCCTTTTTTTTAACTTGATCATAATTTGTCTCTGATGTGTTATTGTTTTCTTCTCCCCAGACTTGCAATATTCAATTAGTTTCTAAATGTCTGTAGCAAAGATTTCAAATGTTTCCATTTCATTTAGGCAATGCAGATAGAGACATACTCTCCAACATTGTTCCAAAGTAAACTATACATCATACATTGGCAGAACCTCATTGTTATCAGCATAGTTCATTCTCTCTCTGCTAGAGAAGGGCAATGATAGTCAAGTATCATTTCCTACTCTTAAGAGGTACATAAACTTATCTGCAATCTTCAGCTTTGTAGGGGTGCATCTACATGTTCAATGAATTCACAGCAATAAACTCTGACACATATCACACTGGAGTTTATTGCTCCCAGGCACACTGCTTGAATGTGCACCTGGGACCATAGCATGTTGAACTGGGTCGGAGCAGCCTGGAGGGGATCCAGGGGTCAGCCTGCGAGCATACAGCTGCTCTAACCCAGCTCAACATGCTGCAGAGGGCCTGGCTGGGGCACAACAGTGCTCCAGTGCAGGGCTAGCTGGCAGGCAGCCCCTGCATTGAACCACCCTCATGCCCCAGCCAGTCCCGTGAGCATCGAAACGTGCATTGCTGCTCATGAAAAAACTCTGCAGCAGGATAGTACTTGTATTTACAAGTACTAACCTTCTACAGAATGTATTAGTTTCCTACAGCCTAATAAAGCCACACCAAGACAAGATTACTGCAGAGCTAATTAGGCAGTTCTACAGTAAATGTCTCATGTAGATGCACCCTAGGTATATCAAGGCTAACAAATGTTGGATTGCATTCTGGGTTAGAAGAAATGAAAGGCTGCTCAGAATTCTTCCTAACCTTTTCATTTTTGAATTGACCACTTTGGGCATCAGGCCAGGAAAAAAGATGGAGGCTGGGTCTCTTGGCCACTGCAAATTTTTTACAGTATAGAAGAGGCAGGACTCAAGAGTAGCAAACTCGCAAAGATTCTTTACTGAGGATGCTGAATATACACACAGCCCATTTCTCCTAACTTGAAACTCACTGACTGAGGAACACAGCTTGTGCTGGAGTATTACCACCACTGCTAACCCATTGCCAGCCATGTCTACATTGCTCTGTGTATGTGTTGCTACCCTAGTCACACCTTTGCAGGGTAAACCCAAATAAAACCTCTTCTGATTGTCTGTACTAGTGTTGTATGTCTAAATCCATACAGGTGTAACAATGGCACATTAATGCATGTATAGACATAGGCAGTGGAAAAGGGCCGGCTAACCAGGCTTAGTCCCGCTGAAACGCAGGGGGCAGCAGGTATGACCAGAAGGCAGCCAGGGGTTGCAGCCCGCCCAACAGGCAGGTAAGTCTCTTTCTTTACCTAGGCTTGGGGGGAAGGGGGGTAGATCAAGACCCCCACAGTGCAGGAGGCTGTGGGGTAGGGCAGGGGAAACCATTCACCATGTAGCAAAACCCCCATTTCTTCTTTTTTAATACATATATATACTATAGATATGCATTCCCTTCCCTTCCCCAATTATTTCTGGCTTTTCTTTCTTTCCCTTTCCCTATAGATAAGCATAAGCGAGCTCAGACTTAAGCCAGGATAAACTTTAACATTTTTATTCTGGTAGCAAGTTTTTCGTTTTGGATATCCACTGTTTTCTATTGTATTATTATTAGGTCTGTATTGGTTTTTACTGTTGTATATTGTATTATTTTCTTTTTTATTGATTTTTATTGTTTCATATGGATATTGTATGGTTTAAGCCTGTGTTTGTAAGTGAACCAAAGTAATGTCAAGTTTCCATTTTGTATGTCAAGTCTCCATCTTGTGTCCTCTGCCCGAGCATCCGCTGTGTTGCAACTGTATGATTCACGTATCCCTCCCATGTAAATTGGTTCCTGGATGAATGAGAGTGATTGGGAATGGTTAAAATACAATGATAGCAGGCCTATACTGAACAGACTGTAACTCCCAGGCTATCACCTTGCATTGATTCATCCAGGAACCACGGATCTCACCCAGGAACAGAGACAAGAACCCAGCATTTGAAAGACAAAAGACCCTGCAGAACCAGCAACTCTACCATTGTACCCCACCATTACAGACACCCAAAACTGCACATCCCTGCATTAAGCACACATGCTCAGTACACCAGGGGCTGACCCTTGTCTGGGCATGCCTCCTGTCACTAGGGTCACACAAGATCTGCCCCTATAAAAAGGGGCAGTGAAGACAGACCCAGTGGGACACCCTATCTGGACCAGCACCACGCCACACCACCTATCCACCCAGAGGCCCTGCTGGCGATCCCCCTCTGGACAACACCTACTGGACAAGGACCCCTTTCTAGCCTAGATAGGTAGCTATCACCCTCCCCAACCTTCAACCAAGAACTTGGATTCTGCTTCCCTTCCCTACCTGGACTCTAACCCTTCCACTGAGTCTCTTTCTCCTGCTGCCATTGTGAGTGTTTGTGTGTGTGTGTGTGTGTGTGTGTGACCCAATAACTTCATGGGGCTGTGTAGTGTGTTGTTTGTGTAATAAAACTGTTATTTGGACCCCTAAGTTGGGTTTTGGTTTACCATGGTTTGGCTCTGCTCCAATCTCTGCTCCTTGCCCCTCTAACTTCTGTCTCATTTCTCCCTCTCCTGCTTCTGACTCACTGTGCCCTCCAACACCTGTCCTGAGATCTTCTCTGCCTCCAAACCCCCTGTTTCTTTGCCACTGTCTTATCCCCATTGCCTTTTCCTTTTCCCCTGAGCAACCAGGTTTCTGCCTCAGTTTCTTTCCTGGCTGTCTCCTCCTTGCCACCACTTATGTGCCGCCCCCCCAAGTATCTCAGTTGTCTGCCTCACTTTCCAGCCTGGTCTACCTTAAGTAAACCCAAGTCTCAGTTTCTCAGTAGTCCACCAGTTCTAATCTCAGTTCTGGCAGCTTTCACTCCCTACACTTTAACTCTCTCTCTCTCTCACCTGAACCTTCCCCCAGGTACCCCAAGCACACACATATACATACCATCCAAGTTAGGAACTTACCTGTGTGTATGTGTAGATGGGTTGTATGCATGTGAACTGATGAGTGTGTGTGTGTATATATATATGGCATTGTGTGCATGATATATGAATTAGTGATCTGTGTCTAACTTTTGGGGTATATAGTATATGTGCTTGAATTGGTGATAGGTATGCATGTGCCTAGGATGGTTTGGATGTGTATGTGCCTGAGCTGGTAGCGTATATGCACCTAATTGATTTGTGTGTTTGTATATGTGCAATCGTGTCACTCCCTCCTTTCTAACAGCGCAATATTGAGATCCTGAGAGTTGGCCTGACCCCACAGGGCAACAACTCCTGACCCTGAACCACTCCATGCTGTACTGTGGGGGTTGTCCCACAACCCAGCCCAGCTGGGGCCCCATTCACAGTGAATGGGGCCCCAGCCAGGCCACGTTGTGGGACAGTCAGAGATTGGTGACTCCTCCAGAGACGTGGTGCTGGGGAGCCAAGGAGTGGGGGCAAATGCCCCCCACAATCTTTGCATGAGGCAAGGGTGAGGTGCAGCTGTGACCTGGGCTCTTTCTGCTCCCTGCCTCCACACCTCACTGCCACTGCTTCAAAAGTGGCACAGCACTGCGTGATGTGAGTCCTGCCACTGCAGTGAGGCACATGGTGCTGTGCCACGACACTTTCAAAGCAGGAGTAGCGAGGCATGAAGGCTGGGAATAGGCTGAGCCCAGCTCACAGCTGTGGCCTGTCCTTGCCCCATGCAAAGTTTGGGGGGGAGGAGGCATGTGCCCCCACTTGGCTCCCTGGCACTATGCCGTACCTCTGGAGGGAGCTGCTGGATTCCAATTGTCCCATGACTCAGCCAGGCTAGGTCATGGGACAATCATAGCCCCAGCAGCTAATCCAAGGGTGTGGCATGGGGGAGCCAAAGGCCGGGGAATGTGTTGCCCCTCCCCTAGCTCCCCTGTGGTGCACACAGCAGTGGGAGCCACCCACTCACACCCTTGGAGAAACCACCAAACTCCAATTGTCCCACAACCTGGCCTGGCCTGAGTGCAGCTCCAACCTCACCCCACCCCACATGGCCTTTCCCCCACCCCTTGTCCTTTCCCCTGCAGACTTTCCCATGGGGGGGCGGGGTGTGCATGTGCACATGTGTGCACATGCTCAGCCCCCCTGCCCCACCAAAAAATCTTTTTGCCTATGTGTGTAGATGTGCTCACAAGTACCAAATGAGGCAGGAGCCCTTCAGAAATAATAACAGGTGGTCATACTACAATGGAAGATTGGATACTAATGGTTACATGCATAAAAGTAGGTGAAAGTTGTCTCTGAAACATCAATTTTGGCATTTCCTGCTTCACCATGACATCTCACTATCCTTTTAACTGAGGCATTTTTAAATTTAAGCTATATTTTGGAAGGTCACCAAATTGTGGGTTTATTAACACTCAAAGACAGTAAAATCCTGGATTGTATATTTAGGTGTATTTTATCTTTAATCCAGATGACATTCAGTAAGGAAGGAAAGGTCTTCTGACAAGAAAGTTAGGTACTGGCAATTATAAGTGGTAGTGTGATAACCCCTCTGAAAAATGATGGTTTAATTTCCTTCAGATTAAAAAGCAGGTTATTCTCTTAAAGTCAATGATTATCTCATTTTAGTAACTTACTGGTGTAATTGACTCCAGACTTGTCAATATATCTTATTTTAAATTCATTGGTTTTCTCAGCACACAGCAGTTTTCAGATCTAATTCCACCTTCTAATGAACCTAGGGAAAATATCCTATGGATCCAATTAAAAATTGCACTCTTCAGAGTCAACTGGATCTCACCTCCTCCTGCTGTCTGTTCGCTCTACTCAGGAAGGCAGGCTTCCTTTACATCCAGTCTAGCCTCTGTTGGTGCTAGTGTTTCTTCTTCTGAGCTACTTGGCTTTTGAAAAAGAATTCTCACAGCCCTTTGCCTTCTTGGTTTGTCATCTGTTTTTTAAATCTCATTTGATAACTCTCTTTTCTCCCCTACCTCAGTCGCATGAATCTAATCTAGGTTTTTATGCCAGTCTGGTCACTACAGTATCTTGACACAGGACAAAATCTCTCTTTGTTCACTGCTGCTATTTAAGTTTCACCTATTTACCTTTGAGAATGCACTTTGCATTTAAAAAAGTACTCTGAAATAAACTGTGATTGCTATATTAATTTATAAATATATATAATCCTTCTGCAGGGCACTGGTCAGCAGCACAAGGGCAAGTTTCACATTTTGGGGTACCTCAAATTTATACCTGTGGCTCAAGCCCCCCCCAAAAAATCTGGGAACACTAAATTAATAATTAGGGTGTCCTGCATATCTCCTCCCCCACACAAGCAGCATAACCAACCCTTCCCCCCCACCTCACAGATTTAAGACAGAAGACAGGAAAAAGAACAACAAATGCAATGTGAACCTACTGACTACACAACATAGCCTATAGATTGTGCTGTGCCAGGGGGAAGCTCCTTGAAAGCATGGGTCCTTCAGCAGTGGAAGGCACCATTCAGTGCTCTCAGAGGGATTGTGGCATGGCAATCTTTGCTCCCCTAGAGAGGCTGTTTATGTGTGTGGGGAGTGACTGTGGGTACACTTCTGGGCTCGATTATATGGCCTGCTGAAACAAAAACTGCAGGAACACTCCAAAGGAACCAGGTTTATTAATGGTTACAGTTGGCCCAAAACTGGCAGGATTAGAAACATCCAGGTTCTAACCCCATTTAAGCTTCCAGGCCTAAATCTTGGCCAGCAAACCCCAAGGAGCAAATACTCTTTCCCCCAGTATTCATCCCTTAAAACCTCTGAAAAAGAAAAAGGGAAAAAAAAGGAGGAGTTCCCAGACACTGGGATGATTCTCCCTCTTTACCTGAGCTTCCCTTTTAGCGATCGTTGTGGTGCACTGTGACCAGTGGGGTCCCTCAAGTCTCTGGCTTAGGGCTTATATTATTTAACATCTTCATTAATGATGTAGACATTGGAGTCAGAAGCGGACTGTCCAAGTTCGCCGACAACACCAAACTTTGGGGCAAAGCATCCACACCTGAGGGCAGGAGGGTGATCCAGGCCAACCTTGACAGGCTCAGGAAATGGGCAGACAAGAACCTGATGGTGTTTAACACCGAAAAATGCAGGTTTCTCCACCTTGGGAGAAAAAAACCCACAGCATGCTTATAGGCTCAGCTGTGCTACACTGGCTAGCACTACGGATGAAAAGGACCTCGGGGTCATGATTGACCACAAGATGAACATGAGCTTTCAATGCGATGCTGCGGCTAGTAAAGCAAGCAAAATGCTGGCTTGAATCCATAGATGCTTCAAGAAAATCCCAGGATGTCATTCTCCCATTGTACTTGTCCTTGGTGGGGCCACAGCTCGAGTACTGCATCTGGTTTTGGGTTTCACAATTCAAAAGGATGTGGAGAAGCTTAAGAGAGTGCAGAAGAGAACCACGCGCATGATCAGAGGTCAGGAAAACAGACCTTATGATGACAGGCTGAGAGCCATGGGATTCTTCAGCCTGAAAAAGCACAGGCTCAGGGGGGACAAGGTGGCTACTTACAAGTTTATCATGGGTGCTCACCAGGATCTGGGGGAACATTTGTTCACCAGAGCACCCCAAGTGATGACAAGATCGAATGGTCACAATCTCCTCCATGACTGTTTCAGGCTGGACATAAGGAAAAACTTTACTGTCCAAGCTCCCAAGTTTTGGAATAGACTGCTGCTGGAGGTGGTTCAAGAACCTACTTTGAATGTCAAGAGACATTTGGATGCTTATCTTGCTGGGATCCTATGATCCCTGCTGACTTCCTGCCCCTGGGGCAGGGGGCTGGACTTCTGAGGTCCCTTCCAGCTCTAGTGTCTATGAATCTATTAATCTATCTGCGCTGCTTCTGCCTTGGACGAGACTTCACTCTTCAGCAGCTGCTAGCAGCTTCTCCTCCCCCAAGCCAGTCTAGCTCCCCTTATATCCCTTTGCATGACATCACCCTGGCCTTGTCCAGTCAGAGAGCGCCACACTCCAGTTCCTCTCCCAACCAGTTGGTCTGAAGAATCCTCTGCTTCCCCTAGTCAATGAGGCTAGAGAGTTTTACATATTTTCCCCAGATACAGACCCTAGCTTGCTATGTTCTGAGCACATGGCCAAAACACAGGGGCCACCTTGCACCTTCCACATGGAAAAAAGAACACACACACACAGATGCACAAAACCAACACAGTATACACTCAGTGTGTATGGGGGTGTTGCATATTGTGGTAGGCCCGCATCCCACTCACTGTACTGCTGATACCCAAGTGGCTGGCCTGTGAGCAGCTGAGCCAGCACTATGCAGCCAAAAGAGGGATCACAGATTGGTCTGGCCCTCCAAAGCTCCTGGAAAAGTGGAGCTCAGCAGCCATATCCCAGGGGAAGTGAGATGGAGGGAGCACTAGCTGGACTTCCAGACGTTCCCCTTCAGCCAGCATGGGCCAGCAGGACAGTAATCAGGCAGCCTGCTGGGCATTGCGACCACTAAGGCTGTGACCCCGCAACACCTAAGCACTCACCCACCAGAGGCAAGGACACCTGGCAGACCAGGTGCCATCGACAAAGACTGGATGCCTGGGGAAGGGAGCCTGAGCCCCAGCAGAAGAGCAGACACTGACAGAACCAGGGTTTTGGATGCTTCGAGTGGGGCAGGGTCCCCTAAATCCCGGGTAGGGTCCCCCCTTGCCTGAGAGCAGTTCATCGATGGCGAGCCCACTGCGCATGTGCGTAGTTTAAAAGGGCCCAACAACAGCAAAAAAACTTCAGTTAGGCTCTGGAGTGGTGAGAGACAAGTGGATGAAATCCTGCTTTGCCCCCGCTTCCCCAAAGACCCCCCAGCATCTGCAGAGCCCCCCGCTGACCACCAGCACAGCCAGAGGTAAGCAGGGCCCGTGGTAGGAGGGGGGTTAACCCTTACAGAGTGGGAAGAGGTGGCTGAGTTGAGCTGGGCCAGGTCTCACCCTGCCCAGCCCCCCAGGGAGCCACGCAAACAGGCTGCACAAACAGGTGCGCTTGTCTGCCAGTGCATGAGTTAGTGTGGAGTTTGTGCAGGAGGGTGCACAGGAGGGCCCAAGGCCCTGCCTGCAAGCCCCCTAGGGTAGACAGATTCAGGCACCACCCACCTACCAGTGGCATGACATGGATGGGCACGCGTCGCACGCTGAGGGTCCCCTCGGGCTCTGCAGCCCGCCCCCCCCCGGCACCTCAGAGACTGCCATCCAGATGGAGCCCATGGTTCCAGGCTCCATCCAGACAGAGCCCCTGGCTCTTGGCTGAGGGGGCTGCCTGTCCCTTTTTCAGGCTCTGGGACCGGGGAGCATGGCTACCTCCCCTTGTGGGGTCTGCTCCCTACTGGGGTCTCTGGCATGCCAGCTGGAGGAGCTTCAGGCCACTGTCCAGAGACTGCGTGCCATCAGGGACTGTGAGCAGGCAATTGACTCCTACTCTCAGGCCGTTCTCCCCCAGGACACTGAGGGTAGACCACGGTCTCCCTCCAAGACAAGGAAGGACTCTGGGACCTCCCATTCTGTCCAGTCAGGGGTATGGACCAAGGTGATCAAGGGTCCTAAGGCCTGCCACACCAAGGCCCTTGCCCCTCCGGAGCTTAGCAACAGGTATGAACCTCTTGCAGACCCAGCAGAGCCAACTGAGTTGCCAGCTCCCGCAGGCAACACAGGGACAACTGCAGCTACCGCCCCCCTCTCCCCAAGACAAAATGTAGAGCGTTTGTTGTGGGAGACTCCATCCTGAGGGGGACTGGGGGCGTAATCTGTCATCCCGACCCCTTATCCCGGGAAGTCTGCTGCTTCCCAGGGGCTTGCATCTGCGACATTGTGGAGAAGATCCCTAAGCTCCTTCAGCCCACAGACCACTATCCCATACTCCTTATTCATGTGGGCACCAATGCCACTGCTCGGAGCACTCCCAGCTGGGTCATGAGGCACTACAGGGATTTGGGAATGGAGCTAAAGGGTCTGGGGGCACAGGTGGTGTTCTCTTCGATCCTTCCAGTCTTGGGGTATGGGCGGAGGAGGAAGGGGAGGATCCATGTAGTCAATCAACGACTGTGGTGCTGATGTCATCAGGAAGGCTTTGGCTTCCATGACCCACAGCCCGCTCTTTGATGAGAGAGGCAGCGAGCTGCTGGGAAGAGATAGCCTCCACCTCTCTTTGCTGGGGCTCTTCTCAGCCAGACTGGCTGACCTGCTCCACTGGGCTTTAAACTAAACTCATTGGGGGACGTGGGGACTACTGCCACTGCTGGCCCACTGAGCAACCCTTGCAAAGCCAGCAGGCCAAGGCACTTAAGGTATAATCTGTGGGCAAGGCAAGAGCCCCCAAGGGGACATTTGCCTGCCTATACACAAATGCCAGGATCTTGGGGAATAAGCAGGAGGAACTCATCCTCCTGCTTAACACAAATAAGTATGACATCATAGGGATAACGGAGACCTGGTGGGACTCCACCCATGACTGGACCACGGGTATAGATGGCTATACACTGTACAGGAGGGATCGAGTAGATAAAAGGGGCGGGTGTGTAGCTCTCTATGCTAAGGAAAGCTACACATCCCTGCAAGCTGATGTTGGTGACCAGGGTGGATGACTGGAGACCCTCTGGGTTAAAATCCATGGGGAACATGGCACAGGGGACACAATGGTGGGAGTCTACTACAGACCTCCCACCCAAAGTCAAGAGCTTGACCAGGAGTTTGCCCAGGAACTGGCTGAGGCTGCATGCTCTAGGACCATGGTTGTCATGGGTGACTTCAATTACCTGGACATCTCGTGGGAGGATCACTCAGAAAAATCTGAGCAGTCACAAAGCTTCCTCTCGTGCGTGGATGATCTCTACCTGACTCAAGAAGTCTATGGGCCAATGAGAGGTAAAGCACTGCTCGACCTGGTACTGGCTACTGGAGATGACCTAATCAGTGACCTACTGATCGATGGGAAACTGGGTGACAGCGACCACGAGCTGATCACCTTCACCATCCACCATAAAGCTGGCAAGTCAGTCAGCAACACAGAAGTCCTAGACTTCAGGAAAGCCGACTTTGACAAGCTCAGGAGGCTTGTCAGTGAGGCCCTAAGGGACCATGACCCCAGGGGGAGGGGAGTTCAGAAAGAGAGATTGCTCCTAAAGGGAGCAAGCCTCAATGCACAAGCTAAGTCTATTCCATCTCAGAGGAAGGGCAGCAAGACGGCACAGCAGCCCCTCTGGCTCTCCAGGGATCTAGCAGACCTCCTGAGGCTAAAAGCGAAAGGCCTACAAGGGATGGACGATGGGATTCACCTCCAAGGAGGAATATTCTGCACTGGTCTGGTCCTGCAGGGAGCAAACCAGGAAAGCCAAGGCTGCAACTAAACTCCAACTAGCTTCAAGTATCAAGGACAATAAAAAGTCCTTTTTCAGATATGTGAGGAGCCGGAGGAAAACCAAGGGCAACATTGGACCCCTGCTAAACCAGATGGGACAACTGACAAATGATGCCCAGGAAAAACCCAGCCTATTAAATGGGTACTTTGCATCAGTCTTTCATGAGTCCCATGGGATGCCCATGCCCGCTACAGGACAGGGAGGTCTGGGTGAGGGAGATCCCCTGCCCTCCATCAATGCTGATCTTGTGAAGGAACACCTTGAGAGGCTGGATACATTCAAGTCAGCCAGCCCTGGCAATCTACACCACAGGGTACTGAAGAAGCTGGTGAGCGTCATAGCCCAGCCCCTGGCACAGATCTTTGAAAACTCCTGGCGCTCTGGTGTAGTGCCTGAAGACTGGAAGAAGGCCAATGTGGTGCCAAGCTTCAAGAAAGGGAGGAAAGTGGATCCGGCAAACTATAGGCCCATCAGCCTGACCTCTATCCCGGGGAAGGTCTTAGAAAAGTTTATTAAATAAAGAGGCCATCCTTAATGGACTGGCTGATGCCAATATCTTGAGGGATAGCCAGCATGGGTTTGTTACGGGTAGGTCTTGCTTCACCAATCTCGTTTCCTTCTACAACCAGGTGACCTATCACCTGGACAAGGGAGAAGAGATTGATGTCATATATTCATATAGCTTGACTTCAAAAAAGACTTCCGTCTGGTATCCCATGATCACCTCTTGGCGAAACTGGCCAATTGTGGCCTTAGGTCCACCACGATCCGCTGACTGGGGAATTGGCTCCGTGGTCGGACTCAGAGGGTGGTAATTGATGGAAGTCAATTGTCATGGTGTCCTGTGACCAGTGGGGTCCCCCAAGGCTCCTTGAACCCATATTGTTCAACATCTTCATTAATGATGTGGACATTGGAGTCAGAAGTGGACTGGCCAAGTTCACTGATGACACCAAACTTTGGGGCAAAGCATCCATACCAGAAGACAGGAGAGCGATCCAGGCTGACCTGGACAGGCTCACCAAATGGGTGGATGAGAACCTGAGGGTGTTTAACACCAAAGAATGCAAGGTTCTCCACCTTAGGAGGAAAAACCTGCAGCATCCTTACAGGCTCGGCAGTACTACGCTGGCTAGCACTACGGAAGAAAGAAACTTGGGGATCATCATTGACCACAAGATGAACATGAGCCTGCAATGCGATGCTGCAGCTACTAAAGCGACCAAAACACTGGCTTGCATCCATAGATGCTTCTCAAGCAAATCTCGGGATGTCATTCTCCCCTTGTACTCGGCCTTGGTGAGGCTGCAGCTGGGGTACTGTGTCCAAGTTTTGGGCCCCACAAGTCAAAAAGGATGTGGAGAAGCTCGAGAGAGTGCAGAGAAGAGCCACGTGTATGATCAGAGGTCAGGAAAACAGACCTTACAACAACAGGCTGAGAGCCACGGGGCTCTTTAGCCTGGAAAAACGCAGGCTCTGGGTGATCTGATGGCCACCTATAAGTTTATCAGGGGTGACCACCAGTGTCTGGGGGAACATTTGTTCACCAGAGTGCCCCAAGGGACGACGAGGTCAAATGGTTATAAACTACTGTGAGATCGTTTCAGGCTGGACATAAGGAAGAATTTCTTTACTGTCTGAGCCCCCAAGGTCTGGAACAGCCTGCCATCGGAGGTGATTCAAGCACCTACACTGAACACCTTCAAGAGTAAATTGGATGCTTATCTTGCTGGGATCCTATGACCCCATCTAACTTCCTGCCCTTCGGATGGGGGGCTGGACTCAATGATTTTCTGAGGTCCCTTCTGGCCTTAATGTTTATGAAATCTATGAAATCCCACCCACACCAGCCATGGCCAGCAGGTACACACAGGGTACCCAGGGCAGGATGGAGGCAGCACAGGAGGCATCGGTGGGACCTGCCAAAGGGAAGGACCCACCAGGGAGTTTGGTAGTACAGCTCGCCATATTGATAGGGCCTTATACACTGAAATCCACACTCAGACAGCATCAGGCCCCTGAGGGTCATGAGGGCATGAAGAAACGCCCCACAGGAAACTATAGAATGTGGCCAGGTGCCATCCAGTCCAGAGCCCAGTGCTCCTAGTGGTATAACCCTGGCACAAGAAGTCCACAGCAGCCATACAGAACACATGCCACACATAGGATGGACACCAAGAAGAAGCACCAGATACAGTAAGCATCAGTGCCCTGCTCATTTGTGTCTTGGAGGAATTTCAGTTCATGTATTGTTGATTTGCAAATTTTATTTTCAACTGGAGACACCGGAACCACCAGTCTGCTAAAAGGTACAGAGGTAGGTCTCACAGGAGGAGTGGACTGTGTCTGTGGCATACCCAGATGCTGCCAAGACCCAGACCAGAACACCCAAGTGGAAAAGGGTGGTGGGACGGGGAAGCAAAGAGCCCCACAGAAGAAGCACTAGCCAAGGTGCCCAGGGTCCTCCAAGAACACTGAACAACGTCTTCCAGCAAAAACGCAGGTAACACCAAGTCATGGCAGGAAAGTAGACCCTGGTGCAGCATGCTTAGGTGGGCAATGCAGGCCAGCAGCATCCCTGTGAGTGTTGGCCCACCACACTCATATATATATTATATTCCCCAAATCCCTACATTGTGGGGCCTCTGTGGTTAGTTTTGCTGCAATCAGTCGTACCTAATAGAAATATTTTTCTCATTATTTGGAAGGTAAGCACTGGAAGCCACAACTGATTTTATGTTGGAATTTTTTCTTCAAATGACTGTCTAACAAAACTCACTAGTCTCAGCTGAACGTACTCATATTTTTTCCACCTTTAAAATCATCTCACTGGATAATTGACACCCAGCACAACTGTTATTTCCAATTGATGGTTACAATAGAGAGATCCTTTATCAATGTAATATTGTCAGTTATTTCAGATGGCCATCAGGGGTCATCATGAATGTAGCAACACATCATTTATCATCTCTGAAGCTAGTTGTATAATCTCTGCCACATGGTCAACTTCTGCTGTCCTGTGTAGGCATTCCAAGTTAATCTGAAATCCAGATTTCTAGTCCAGCAGCTATATGCAGGTAGTAAATCAGTCACTTTTGCCGATTCCCTTGAATATTTTCTATTTCTTACATGAAAGATAGATAAACTTTAAGTAATTTTGCATATGAAAAAATAGCAGCTTTCTTTACTGCCAACAGCCACCACATTTTTCAATCTTTCTTGTCAGTCAAGAAGACAGTAATAACTTTGAAACAGACTTACAGCTCTCAAAAGAACCAGACTTTATCTCTGATCCATGTCTTGAACCGTACTACAATAAAATCCATACTATTTGGTTCATGCTGTATTACACACACATGCATTAGTACAATTTTATTTCCAGCTCAACCTCCAACATAAAATTGACTATATTTTTATAAACAAAACATTCATTATCTTTTTATCTCAGTAAAAATAACACTGCCTCTTTTCGATAAATGTATTGCCCTTCTTGGAGTATCATAATTGTCATTCAAACTCATTCTAACACGAAAACAGAGCTCAACATCCCACCTGATGGTCTTTATGAAAGATGAAGGAACACCTTGGAACAGTGTCCACAATAACTGGAGGTTAACTTGGCCAGTCTAGGCACTATTAGTTTGATCAGTTCAGAATTATGACTGAAAACTAGGGCAGAATGACTTTAAAAAGTTTTAACAGCAAATCTCTCAGGAGAAAAACAATCACAGCTCACACTGAAAAGTATCTTAAGTGGAAATTGACTTGGCTGAGTGGATCAAGGGCCATAAAAGAGGAACCAGAATTTTGATTATAAAATATTATCCAACCAGGATCCTGTGGTAGACTGCTCAGCATGTAGGAATGCCAGACTGCAAGGGTCAAATTGCAAGGCTTTCTTATGAAACAAAGCATTAATATGTATTTGGAGAAAGTTGTTTG
This sequence comes from Crocodylus siamensis, assembly GCF_052110815.1. NCBI lineage: Eukaryota > Metazoa > Chordata > Crocodylia > Crocodylidae > Crocodylus > Crocodylus siamensis. The sequence goes on along the minus strand of NC_143397.1, from coordinate 126,532,157 downwards.
GCGCCAGTGGCAACTACTGTAGGGCAGCACAGAAAATAACAGTTTGTTGCTTATTGTCTTCTCATTCCAAAGCATTCTAATGTCAAAAGATTCAGTTCTGGAGTTTTACCTTATAGTCTCCCTTAGGTGTGTGGGTAGCAGAGGGGCTTTGCCTGCCAAAACCTGAAGACATTTTGCCTGACTCAAGAGTCCAGTTCCACCATTGCCTTACAGCCTCTGTAGCCATTTGCACTAATGTAAAGTAAGTCTTAAATGCTATAAAACCACACTAGTGGTTTAGCATATTTTTCCATGAACTTTTTGCTGATGTAAATGATTATGTGTGATGATGAGCAATGCATCAGGGTCGCAGAGCAGTGGAATGATTCACACCAGTAGAAAAACCATGGTGATCTTTTTAAGTCTGTGTGATATATTCCTGCTACATTGTATATATTGTCTGTCTACAATGGAAAAACAGGGAGATCCATCCCTACATGAAAGAATACCATAGATATGGATCTGACATCTAGTAAAGAAATACACAAAGGCCTGTGGCACAACACTTTAACTTCCCTATACATTCAATTACTGACCTCAGAGTGGCTGTTCTTATGCAGAAAAACCAAGTTGAACACACAACTGCAGAACAAGAAATCATCCACATGTCAAATTGTGTTCAGTATGGTCTAAGACTATGGATTCTTATCCCATTACCTGGATTAATTTTTATGACCCCTATGTTCCTATGAGCTTCCTGCTTTGTTTTTCTCTTCAGTCTACTACCTCTGCCTGTCTCAGCACCACCCGTTCCCTTCCTTTCCCCTTCTCTGTTCTTTATATTTAAGGAGAGGTAGTTAGCCCTGTTAGGCTGAAGTCAGGCAGAAGGAGGGATAGATTTGCATCTTACACAAGACACTTAATGCTCAGTAGCCTAATAACATTGTGCAGTAGCACGTCACAACACGGACAGTGCTAGTACACTACTGCACATTGTTATTAGGCTACTGTGCAGGTACTTAAGGTGGCATCCTACTTTTTTCTTATCATCCAGGTGCCCAGACTGGGTCATCTGCATGGCATTTTTGGTTGTCTTAAGTCCCAAGAAGCCACTTATGTACCAGTTGCCAGTCTATTTCACATTCTACTGTGCATGCTCAGTCTGCATAATTGCAAAGCCATGCATAGTTGTCTGCTTGCGAAGGGCTACACATGCAGGAACTGTATGACAACAGGTGCATAGGTGGTATTTTTGGGACTTAGATGATTGTGTTGATGAACAAATCACGTCATCAAGAAATGAATGCTCCCCTTATGCATCAAAATCACTCCATTTAGGTGCCACATAATGGTCATTAAGCCAAACAGACAGTGATAATATGCTGCTGTGCAATAATACTATTAAATTACTGCTCAGGAGTGTCACTAAAAAGGTGTTTGCTGGTGCTACTGTGCAGTAACTCTAGTTACTATGCATTTAATTAGTACTGCGTTCATAAGCCCACACTCAGCTGCTTCCTCTTTTTATAGGTACCTAGAGTCTGTTGGTGCTTAGATTTCTTCTGTATAAAATCCTGTAAATCTTTATGGCCGGATATGTGCACAACTGCACAACTCTAGACAGTACCTAGAATAGATCATGGGTAGGCAAAATATGGTCTGTGCACAAGACCTGGCCTGCCAACTGATTAGATATGGCCTGCAGGAGGGCACCTGCTAATTGATTAGATCCAGCCTTTGGCTGCCCCACAGTGCTCTGCATGAGGCTGAACTCCACCCAAGGCAGCCTGCACCATGCTCCAGCCTGTGCCCAAAGGCCCAGGCCTGGCCAGTGTCCACAGCTTCCAGTAGGACTATTCCTGGTGTGGCTGGTGCTTGGCTCCCCTTGCCTCCAGCAGTTGCTCATTCTCCTACTTTGCTGTGCTGCTCCGGACTGGGAGGAAGCTTCAGCTGGGCAGCTCCTGCCCCAGCACACAGGAATCCAGCTCCACCTCCCAGCTGCCTTCCACCCATTTGGCAGCTTGGGGTGGATCAGTGGAGTAGGTGGAAGGCAGCCAGGATCTGGAGCCAGAAGCTTGTGTAATTGCTAATTAGCCAAGCTTGAGCCAATTAGCTAAAGCTTTCTCCTGGCCCAGAGAAGCACAGCAGGAGAAGGAGGTGAGGAGAGTGGAGCAGCCCTGTTGGCAGCTGTGCACCCTGGCTGGGGCTAGACCAGTGGGCATGGGCTGAAGCACGGTGCACCACACAGGTGAGCTGCCTTATGGCTTTGATGATTGCCTTTGTCCTGGTTCCATACAGCTATAGGCTATAGTTGCCTCCTTCAGATCTCCTGGCATTGGTCTGGATCTCTATCCCTATTCTGGAATTCCTGTTCCATCCCTTGTTGTGTGGCTGTACCCAGGGATGCCGGAGGATCACTTGAAGTTAGCAGGATTGCTAGCTGCTAGAAACAGAAAGAACTTGGAAAGCTGCTTCAGGTTAGGACAGGTGCTGGCAACCTTTTCAGGTTGTTGGCCAGAATGAAGGGTCAGAGGCAGGTAGGTTCAGAGGCAGGTGGGTGTTGGGATCCAGCTGCTGCTTCTCCCAAAGAGAGCACGGGAAGAGCTTGTGTCACTGGTTCCTGCCTGCTATTTGTGGGTCAGATCAAATGGCTCTGCAGCCCATAGGTTGCCAGCCCCTGGGTTTGAAAGGAGCAGTGAGATATTTGTGGTACATCTGTCTCTCAATCCAAGAACCATTTTCTTTGTCTTTTTTTTTTTTTGTCTTATGCAATATGGAACCTGTTTTGGCTTTTACCTTACAGCTTGTTTGGTGATAAGAGTGATTTCATGCTGGCAATAGCAGGCATTCTGTTCTTATGAGGGATAGCAGATCTATCGTAAGGCTCTTGCCCTGAAGCCCAGGTCAGCTCTGTGAGGCTCAAGTCAGCCTGCATCCCTTGTTAAAAGTAACAGCTAATCAAGGCCAGCTATCCTTAGGCCCCTCCTCTTTGGTTGTGGGGCTGCTTTTAAATAACTTCTCCAGCACCTGAGCCTTGCTGCACAGCCTATTGGTTTCCAGTTTCTGGGTAGCTTCTACCCTAGCAACATCTCTTGCTTTCCTAGTTCCTGACCTAGCTTTTGGCTTGTTCCTGGAATTCAGCTTTGGATTTCCCTGCAGACTTGTTTTTTGGCTCCCGACCGCAGTTTAGTTTTGTTCTTGGATTGTCCCTCAGATTTAGTAATTAGGCTGCTGCTGATTCTTGGATCCTGGCCCTGACTTGGTATATGGCTTCTGACCCCTTACCCCTGCAGTCCCTGGTCCCACTCCTGGCTCTACTCAGGCTGGCTGGCCTGGTGGACTGTGATACCCATTTTCTTTTGCACTGGTGATTGTAAGGCTCAAGCAGATGACACCGTCTCACTGCAGAGGCTGCTCTCTAAGCCATGCAGAGTCTGCAGTGGACTCATAGGGCATGTCCAGAAGAGTGTGGACATTTGTTTCCCTGGGGACAAGTAGCAGTGGCACACCTTGTGCCTCTGCTATTTGTTCCCAGGGAACACCTGTGCCACGCATCTCTGGCATGTGGCAGGTTACGCTGGGTGGGGTAAGGGAGGCTGGGGCCAGCAGCCATACCTGGGGGCCTCCCGGGGCTGCAGCCACAGAAGGAAGCCTGGCCGAGAGCCAGAGTGTGGCTCTGGTTGGCCAGGCTCCCATTCTGGGTGGCACTCACTGCCTCCATGTGTGCCACCCTGCTTTATTTTGGCATGGGTTTTTTTGACCCCAGGATCTCCCAAGGCCAAAAAACCCTCCCACAATGCACAGGGAACATCTGCATGTGTGGTGTGTGCAGAGGAATCTGTGGTGCCACATACTGCACATACACGCATCCCCATGAGCACGCACGTGTAGTTTCCTGTGGATAAATAGCAGCGGTACATAGTTGTGCCACTGCTACTTGTCCCTGGGGCATGCCCCTGCATGTGCACAGCAAAATGCCCCAGGTGGGGTAGGGGAGGCTGGGGTCAACATCTGGGCTGGCCCCAGCATCCTTACCTGGGGTCCTGGGGACCTCCCAGGGCTGCAGCGGCAGTGATCCAGACATGCAGAGTCTGATCAGCAGCTACAGCATGGCTTTGGCTGTCCAGGCTCTGGTTTCAGGCAGTGCACTCTGGAGCCATGTGCACCGCACTGCTTTTCTTTTGTCACTTTTTTTTTAGATACCGGGATTTCCCGGTATCTAATTTTGGCTCTGCACTGCAAATATGCAGGATGGAGAACCTTTTCACATGCACCATGTACGTTTTGCAGTGTCTCAAAAGCTTTTGAGGTGCTGCAATGTGCATGTTCCCACTCATTTAGATGTGCCCATAGACTTTAGGGGCCCACTCAGTTATCCCATCTGGCAGTCTGTGCATCACAGGCTGTTAAATCTCATGCAAAAATCTTAGTAATTTCTGTTTGACTAAAGCACATCTCCCACAGAGACATAAGCTCTTGATTTGAAGAGATCAAGTTGTGGAGAATCATGAGGCAGCAAACACTGAAAGCCACTGTAGCAGGGGGAGATTGAGGGTAAAACACAAGAAAGCCTAGCTGCTCCCTCCCCCCTTCTCCTTCCAAGATACCCAAAGAAAGATGAACTGGAACAAACTAAAAAGCAAGGAAGCTATCTGGCCCTGAATCGCAAGAGCATATCTGTAAAATAAGACAAAAACAATAAATGCTTAAGAGTATGGAAGCAAATAGAGATGACTATTGTACTTTCTGCAACCTGCCTTTCCACTTATGCTTTCACGGTACTTATGTTAAGCTCAAACTCTACTCATCACCATGCTTTCAGTGTGTACTTCCTATCCTGTGAAATATGCCATTCTAATGATTTTGTGCACTTGATGGCTGCACATGATAACACCTACCCCAACTTTATGATGAACCTAATGAACAAGTCTCATGCGTTCTGTATCAATGGAACTGAAAAGGTTTGGGACCAAATCCTCAGTGTAATGAGCCTAAGTACAGCCAGGGAAGATACAGCCCCAACCCCAGATGGAAGTAATGAGGGATCACTCAGGAAAAAGGACTCTTACCACACATTATAAACTCAAAACAGACAGCAGCAAGCTTCCTGGACTACCAACCACCTTGCTGTTGTTCTGGCTTGCTTGGTACTCCTCAGCCAAAACCTGATAGTGGCACTTTACCTTGGTGGAAGCCAATGTTTGTGGAAATCTATTAAATGCAACGTCTCAGTAGAGCCATAGAGCTCCCTCTACAGAGCATACGGGCTTGGATTCCAAAAAATGAGAACAGCCATCTCAGTGATACAAACCTTTGTGGACTGCAATTCTTCCTCTGAATCAGTTTAAGGTAAGGGGCAAGAAGGACTTTAAATAAAAGGGAAGTCAGGTTTGCTTTAAAAAAAAAAAAAAGCAATGCCCAGCTTTTTTCCCCAAAACTTATAAAATTATATTAAATTAGAACTCAGATAAGCCCAACATGTCAATTTGTATAAGAAAGGTTCCCACTGGGTATGCATAAAAACCTTCATTGTGCCATTCTGATCACCTGTCATCTCTGACAAGCATGAATTCTGTCATGGAACTAAAAAAGCCTAGGAAGTAAGGAAGCTCTTTGATGTAATTACCACCATTTCCCATTACTTTTGTCAGTAGAACAGAAAAATAATGTTCAGTCCAGTCAGTCTAATAACACATTCATCACATCTTGTTAGGCAAGACATATATGCTTTGAATAAGAAATTTGTACTCTAAGCTCATGTTAAAAAAATACATGGAGAAGCAGCAGCAGCTGGTTGGCAAGAAGAACATCTTCATTCTAGTCTAACAGACTGAGCAACCAGAATAGGTTTTTTAAAAAAATAAATAAAAAAGCACTCAGGTACTATAAAATGGAGTATTTTGCTCATCCTGAGAGCTTTTCTTCAGCAGCTGTTTTTTTTGTCTCCTAAACTATCTTTGCTGACAAAAGGATTGGTATAACATAATTATTCATTCCAGTCCACAGCTTGTTCCTCCATTGAGCTCAGCTCAATCATTTCCTTGCATACAATGTCTAGCCACCTACTTGATATAGAAGCTTCTAAGTCAGGCTGACTGTAGTTGTGTTTGTATTTTTTCTTTGTGAGAAGGGAAGTTTTCTAGTAATGTCTTTTATTGCCAACAAATATTACCAAAAAATGGTGGCTTCTTGCATATATCTTGGTCCATTATGGCTACAACGCCACTTTTCTTTCTCTGGCATTCTGTCATCTCCTTGCTTCTACAACAACATACCGTCTTAAATCACCTTGTGTTTCTTTGAAGACACAGCATATATAAAGAAGTTCAAAACAACCATAGAAATTAATACTTAATTTGTCAATAACTACTTCTTTTTCCACTCATGTCTGAGTATTCTTCAAGCTATTTTAAATAGCAATGTTCTAACACCTAAAGAATGGTTTCTGTGGGGGAATGTATAGTCTTGGTGAAAATCCAGCCAAAATGCACCGAGTAATGATCAACATTCTCTGTTGCATATTTTAAAAATAATGTTTTGCTCAAAACAGGAGGGTGCTGAGATGAGATTTTATTACATTGTGCATTTGGTGATACAAATAGTAGCATTGGTGCCAAGCATCAGATGGGCTCTTGTAAGTGCTGTAATCCAAAGTCACTGCAAAATCCAGGCATTCTGTTTCATTTTAAAGTGTTTCCAAATTTGGGATTCCAGGTATTGGAGTCTGAATATTCTTTTAATATACGCTAACAGGTGCATATATTAAGTGATATGCATGTGGGATCTTAGTTAAACATCTGGTGGAGAATCTCTTAATGGATATGCACAGCCCATGTTTTACAAGCACTTATAACTTTGCTTTTCCTTTTGTTCTTCAAGCCAAGTACTCCAGTACTTAAAATGTGACAGCCATTTGCAATATATAATATTGAACATAGTCAGTTTTTCTATTTGCAAATTGTAAGTGAACTATGAATTATACTAATTTATTTGTTATCTGTGTGTTTTCAATAAATAATTCTTGAAAAATAACACTTTTTAAAAAGCAAAAAATATGGATTTCTTGCAGACAGGATGCACAACAAGTGCTATTTTAAATGCTTGATATTTGACATTCAACCAGTTGTCACTTAAGTACATATTTCTGTTTTCAGACTGGAGGATCTAAACTTTGTAAACATAATTACTCTAAATTAATTTAATTTTGTCAGAAAAGGTTTTGTTTAGTGATTGTTTGACTCTTTGGCCAAAAACTAAGACTCAGTTTTTGCAAATAAAAATAAATAAATAAAATAAAGGATCATGCAAATGGAATGACTCTTTGTTGTAATGGCTGCTGAGCTGAGGTAGTGAGGTTGTAATCTACTTCCTGCAGTCCACATTACAAGTAACTTGGTGCTAATTGATCCATTTGTTTGCAGCCTTGACAGAGAGGCTTCACAAGCGTCTGTGAAAAGGAAGTCAAAAGGGCTGTGCAAATGGGTCAAAGCAAAATCCTATTGGGAAGTCACACAGATGTGCTCAAATACAGTTGGGAGAATACCAAGGAATAATCTGGAGCATAACCCTGAAGAAAAGAGATACACAAAGCTCTTGGGCCAGAGAAGTTATTTTTTTATTAGACCAACTAAATAGTAGCAAAAAAAATTCCTTTCTTCGCAAGCTTTCTGGCACAGACACCCTTTTTCTCAGACCAGCAAGGCTACAAATTGATCCCTGAAACCCTGAAGAAAAAGTATTTTAGTGCTGTCAAAGTTGTAATACTTTTCTGATACTGTTACTTTTTAGTCCTGTAAGTTGAGTTTGAAGAGGTTTGTTTGTGGGTATCTAAAGCGGAGTTAAGCCCTATATTTGGCAATAATTTGCAACTGAATACATTCTGAAGGTCAGACAGCAATGTAAGATATTTTCTCTCTCTGCCATTTTGCAGGTGTACAGCCACCAGCCATGTCTACCCCACTTTCTCCCAGATCCTCAATGTGTATGTGTGGGGTTGGGGGCATAGCCCAAGTAATGCTGCAAAGTTCTCCCCCCTGCTATGTGCAAGTGTTGTGAGAAGCGTTATCTGTGGCAGTGCTTCTTCCTCTCCTGCACAACACCCCCATCTCTTGCAGAGTTTATTCCTGTAACACTGGACATCGTCCTACTATGACCCCAGTCCAACATCTGCCTACAGAGAGAACGAGGATAGAATCACAGTGTTTGTTGTCAAGGCAAGTATCATGTAGGCATTCATAACAAGACCTGACTAGAACTACATATGAAGATAAGGGGGTTTTTTTTGTTTCTTGTCAGATAGGGAAAGTGATGGTGAATGGTAAGAAAAGGAAAAGACTGGATGAACTTCTGGGCAGACTGGATTGCTGATATTTTGTTTGCAGATCCTAGTTTTGAGGATAATCCAACTTTCTGGTGGTAAGGAGAAAAACTTTTCACCTAAGCCATGGCTCTCAACCTTTCTGGATGTGAGGCATGCCTCCGTAAGGTTTTTGAATAGATTAACAACCGATGTCAAAAACTTATTTATATATTACAGTGCTTATCTCCCTGCAAAGGGTTCAGTCAATGGAGGTGGGGGATTGGCCAGGCAGGGACAAGCCTGAGCCTACATTTATCTACTTATCTTCTCAAACCTCACTTATCTCCTCGTACCTTGTGGCACCATTCAGAGGTGTAAGCCAGTATCCCAGGGTGCCCTGGCACCCTGGTTGAGAATCACTGACCTAAGTCAATCCTCCAGGATGCTCACATTTTTCTGGCAGTGACTGGCATTGTCTGCTTTCCTTAATATAATCCTGTCCATGTGATGATATCATCAAGTTCAACCATTTACTTGAACTGTTCTACTGACCCAATTCATATACTGTATGATTTCAAAGAATGTATTGAAGAGCATCTCATGACAAGCGTAACACTGATAACTACCGGGTAGAGGAAGCTAAGGGTTTCTGTTTCTTCTGCCTTTTTAATCTATAAGGAAATATGCTCTTTGTTAGTGTAAAACCTGTCTAGCAAACAGCTTTGCATGTCTCCCATTTCCCTCTTCTTCTGTTTGATAATGAAGCATGTTTTATAAATGAGATGTCATCACTTTGCAGGACTGCTTGATCCTAGAACAGAGAACTGTGATCCTTTCTGCAGCTTTGTTGCATGATCTTTGAGAAAATGCATTTGGGAAGACATGAGAATGTGAGCAAACTTTTTATTTTTAACCAGCAAATGCAAATAAACTCACCTGTTGCCATTCTGCTACACTTGTAACAAGCCAGGTACAAAATAAAGGAAGATATTGTTAATTTTGTCTCAGAATAATAGAATAAAAGGATTGGAAATGACATCTGGTCCAAGATACTGTATTTCTATATAAACCCAGACAGATGTTTATCTGGCCTCTTCTTAGCCTCCAATGAAAGAGATTGCACAGCTCGTCTTAGTAGCTTGGTTCTCTGTCCTACTGTTCTGACAGTTAAGAAGGTTTTTTGTTTTTTTTTTCCCCTTGAGATTTCATCTGCTTTGCTGCAGTATGAACCCACTGCTTCATTTCCTGCCCTCTGCAGCAAGGGAGAACAATTTCTCTTCCTCCTCTTTATGGCAGCCTTTAAAATAATTGAAAACTACTATCATATCTCTCCTTAATCTCCTTTTTGCTACACTAACTATATCTAGTTCTTTCATCCTCTCCTCCTTCATCCTTTACTGCCCACTTCTGGATCCTGCCTAGTTTCTCCACATCTTTCTTAAACTGAGGAGACCAGAACAGCAAACAGTATCTTGGCTGAGGCCTTGAGAGCTGTGAGTAGAGAGGTACTGTTACCTCCTCTGTCTTATTACTGTCCTTCTGTTAATTGTAGATTTTTGTCTACTCTAAACTGCTTAATGGCAATGTGGTTTAACTTTCACAGAGCCCTGTTACACCAAGGGAACTCATGTCCCTTTTATAAAAACAAGACATGGTGGGCAAGATCAGGAGGGTGTGCAAGTACCAGGGCCAAGCTGTTGGCCTATAAGACCAGGTCTGTAGAGGGCTCAGACTCTCATGCCTGGTGGTACTGGACCTATCTCTGATGCTGGGTATGGTTCTGCACCATAAGAGCAAGGAGGGAGGAAGGAGGGAGTTGGCACAGGGAACTCCACAGCAGCAGGACTCTGAGCATTGCCCAAGCAAGTGAAGAAACTGCTTTCAGCCTCAGGGGACTTGATGCCAGAGAGGAGCAGCAGGGGTGAATTATGAGGGACACCACCTCCTGAAGCCAATACAGAGGGAACTGCACAGGTGGCCGGTATAAATGATGTGAAGACACAGGGCAACACTGAGCGTGCTGTTTATTTGTTTTGGGTGAATCTTAGGACATGCATGCCAACTTAAGTTAAAAGGGGAATTGATGTTCCCACTGACCAGAAGCTGAAATGAAGTGCTGGGCATGATTGATTTGATGAATTGAGCCAAGAATTGATTTGGAGGCATGTGAACTATTTATTTGTTGACGATTTAATTTATTTATGAGTTGATTAAATTAATGAATTGATACCACGAGACGGTACAGAATAGGTTGCTCATGAATTGATCCAAAATCATGTAAATATTTCATTTTTTGAAATTGATTTATCCATTGCCTGATGGATTTAATTAATTTCTGCTGAGCATGGTTAACTAAGCTGCTCACCTATTGATTTAACAGCCCAGAACCCTGCACATCAAGGACAAGGGCATGGATCCCAATTCAAGACCTGGTTGTGTGTGGAAGGAGTGAAAGGGGAGGAAGAGCCCCAAAACATCTGCTGTACATGCACCTCATGAGGGCTATTACATATAACCAGGGACCCTCCCTCTAATTTATAAGATCAAGGAATAGCAGGTGAGTCAAGGAGTATACCCTTTAAGTGAGATGCATTAAGAGTAAAACTGTATAGCCCCAGAAGTTGGCACCCCAGGGACAAGAGTGCCCGTGCCTTGCGGCACAGCATATGCTAGCACCACTTCTTACACCATGAAATCATGGGCAGGAGGATACATGATTTTTTCAGAACAGATTAAAAACACCATCAAACACCTCCAAATCAAAATAGAATCTGGAAATCTTTGCACCCATCTACTACTTTAAGTACAGCTATTTACAGTTTTGATTTTTTTTCTGTCTGTTAATTCAATGGTGTTATTACTTGCCATGTAATTAAAACTAATCCTATCTACTCTTTCTACACTGGTCAGCAACTAGTGAGGCTGCAGGATGTTCCAGCCCACTTTTCCTCCCCAAGGCTATGGCACATATGGTAATTCACCCATGATACCTCTCCCTCTTATTGATCCTAACCCCATTGCCTGGAGAGTATCAGTGAAATAGCTTTCATAATAGCAATATGAAAATATATTTCTGTGACATCAGCCTAAAAAGGGATATCAATACAACAAATATGCAATTGTTTTCCAAATAAATATTATCTAGTAACGTTTTTAGAAATATGGTAGATGTATAACCAATAAAGATGCACTAATACAGAGGTATTCAAGCTCTGGCCTGTGATGCCTATCATCCAGCCCACCAAGCAGAAATTTGGTAGTGGGAGAGTGGTGGCACCACTCCCCTACTGCCAAATCTCCAGGCCTGTAGGAAGCCCCAAGCCCTGCATGCAGGGCTGGGCCAAGGCAGTGCTGGGCCCCAGAGCCTAATCCTGGGATGCAGGAGCTGGGAGGGGGTAGTGCTGGGTCCCTGGGACCCAACCCCGGTGCATGGGGGTGGGAGGGGGTTGCACTGGGCCCCCAGGACCCAATCCCAGCATACAGGGAGCAGAAGTGCTGGGCCCACAGGGCTTGATCTGACCCGCGTCACTCATTTGACCTGCGGAGCCAAAAGGTTGAGCACCACTGCATTAATAGACTTTGAGGGATAATGTTGTTCATTATTATTTATTTGTCCTACAATAGCACTTACTGGCCCTAGTTGAATTTGGGGCCCCATTGCATACAAACAGAATAAGATAATTCCTGCACAAAAACCTTATAGCAATGGTTCTCAACCATTTTAGACTCAAGGTACCCTTTGACAAGCTGGGGATGCTCCTCAATAGGCTTGAGGCACCACTTGGAAAATGCCAGCCCTTTATGTTCAATATTTTTTCTACAAAAAAATAGTAGAGCAATGTTTCTGTTATGAAGAACTCAGAGCACAACAGGGTCTGAATGATTTTGACACTCTAGATTCCTATTTGAAATCTCTGGACTTATTTTATGAATCTTGTTTGCACACCTAACAGTCCTAACATTGTGCGGTACCCTATGGCACTCTTGAAAGGAACTCAAGGCACCCCAGGATCTGTAGCCCTGGTTGAGAATTGCTGCTTTACAATCTCATGGATATTATGTGCCATGCATGCCTTCATGTTTCATGTATTAAAATAGATTTAAATAAACTGTTTCAAGATTCTTCATGAAAGCACTTCAAAAGTTTCTTCTTTATGATCTAGACATAGCCTACCAACACAATGAATAGGGAAGCTTAAATTCATTCCTGATTTTTCTCCTTTCAAGCCACAATTATTTGTGATGTCTGGTTGTTTAAAAAATGGGAAAACATGTTTACCACTGTGATTTGTTACATTTGTTTCTGCACTCAGCTATGGCCAAAACACTTTTACTCATATGCCCTGTTTCTTTTTCATAAACAAGGTCAGTTCTTTTTCATTTCTATTTGTATTTCACATTAGAAATTCTCCAGCCTGGAAGACGCTAGAACTGAACAATTGGCAGCATTACCATTAATGGAGAGAAAATTATGTCACTGAGGGTATGGGCATATCAAAGACTTACCGTGAGGTCCAAGGAAGCCAGTTGTTACTGAATGTCAACTGCTCCACAATAGCTGTATGCCTGTGTGTGCACACACATTTTTACTTGGTGGTAAGTGGATGCTAACCCACACTACTTTGCTCCCCATTGAAGGCGAAGGTATTGCCATTTATCTTCCATTTGCTGCAGACAGTAACTATAGTTACTGATACACAGTAAATCCTCATTCCATTTGCCCTGAACTAAATCATTCGTGCATCCATTCCTTGAAAAAGGGGTAAAGATTGTTAAACTTTTAAAAATTCTATTTTAGTATCAATTTACCTTGAATACCTATGATTTTGAAGAAAAGAAGCCTGAAAAGATTCGACCTTCTTCAATTCAGGTATAATAATTAACAATTTGTATATTCTTAGTAAGCCCCAGAAAGTCTTAAAAAATGTATGTCTAATTTCAAAGGAGAAAAATGGACAGAAAAAAAAATTCCCTAAAAAACCAGAATAATATAATGCAAAACAAAACAAAAATATCCAAATGTCCAGCTTTTCTTTATCCATCAAAAAGAAACCAGATAGGACTCAGGGCCAATTTTTAAAATGATTTTCAGGTCATAGGGTTGGTTTTTTTTTAAAGAAAAAATATTAAAGGATTGACATGCCAGATAGAAGGGTAAAAAGAATGTGATGTATTAACTAGGTACTTCCTATATAATGAAGCAAAATCAATTTTCACAGCATAGCAAAACCTTGTTTTAAAATGATTCCTTTTAAAGACATAGATAAATCAAGAGAATAAAATATAGCTGTAACCAGGTTATCTATTTATCCCACTCATATTGTACATCTCACAAGACTACATAAAGCAAGTGGCCCTGACATGACACGGAAGTATCTCTTGAAACAAAACTTTGAAGAAGATTTGGTTGAAGCTCAGCACTTCTGAAACAGAACTTTAAGCCAAGAAGAGAGAAAGGGCTACACAAAAGAAAATATTAAGGAGTAATATATGACATTGCTTCAACATGCTCAGTGTTACGCTGGCTAAGCCTTTATTAATGGTAGATAGCATTTGTTTTGGAAAGGGAAAATTTGTGACTCACCAGCCTTTCATCATATTGTTCTGAAACAGATGAAAAAAACCTCAATCCAAAATTGTGGAAGCCAGGATAGTCATAAATTTCTTGCAGTCTCTTCCCCATACAATACCTCTCCTCTCTACTGCTCCTTCCTGCCTCCAGTAAGTACATGTAGGAGCAGATTGAGGGTGGGTGCAGTTGCACAATTGCATGTTACTTTTAAATTCCTGGTCCACCCAAAATTTAAAACAAACTTTTTGGCAGTGGCAGCAGCATTTCTAGTCAGGCAGCAATGAGGGAGTGTTTTGACTTTGTTGCTTATTATAATGTACCTGGTTCCTTCTAAACTTTTCATTCTATGGGTGTTAATGACCCTCTCCTTTATTTAATGGCCTTGATGTTCCACTAAATAAACCAGGGGTGGGCAATTATTTCAGGCAGAGGGCCATTTACCCAGTTTTGGCAAGCTGTCGAGGGCCACATGGGTAGTCCCGCCCCTTAACAGGTGCCCCACCTCCTGGTCACCATCGTAGGACCAATGTCTTGGGACCAACGTCCCAGAGCCAGCACCGGCAGGGCCCAGAGCAGGGTGCAGGCTGGCAGAGGTCTGTGGAGCTGAGCTGGGCTGCACCAGCGGGGAGATAGGGGAGCTGGCACGGTTCTATAGAGTCCCTGCCAGCCAGGACGCTGTACCCCTGCTGCCCTGCTCTGGGCCCTGCTGGCACTGGCCCTGGGACACTGGTGCAGGCCCTGTGCTCCCTTGCCCGCTCACTCCCAGTGCCCCCCAGCCCTGCGGTACAGGTGAGGGGCAGTGTGCTGGCAGGGAAGGAGCTGGTGCTGAGTGTGGAGGAAAAGTGGCCCCTCTCCCACCCTGTGGCCGGTGCTCCTTGCTGCAGCTGCTTGCAGCCTGTGCAGGGCTGTCCTGAGCAAGCACAGGCAGCCCAAAGCAGGCTGCAAGCAGTTGTAGCATGGGGTGCTGGCCACGGGGTGGGCGAGGGGCCGCTTTTCCCCCACACTCAGCACCAGCTTGTAACCCACCCCTGCTGCCAGCCTGGGCCCTGTGCAACTCCAGCCTCACCCACTGGGCCTGCACCATGATGGCAACAACTGCGGCCCCCCCACTTGCTGCGCTGGGCAGTGTTGGCTGCTGCTGCCCACCCAAAGCTCGTGCACTAGGCAGCACAGAGGCAGTGGTGGCAGCCGCACTACAGCCTACCATGGTATGAACTCTGGGTGGGCAGCAGCAGCCAACACTGCCCAGCGTGGCAAGCGGGGGGACCACAGCTGTTGCCGTCATGGCGCAGCCCGGATGGGCGAGCTCAGAGCTGTGAGGGGCCCAGACTGCTCAGGACAGCCCCGTGCAGGCTGCGAGTGGCTGCAGCAGGGAGTGCCAGCCATGGGGAAAGGGAGAGGCTGCTTTTCCCCCTGCACTCAGCACCAGCTCATCCCCTGCCCTTCCCCTCCCACATGGTCCCAGGCCAGAAGCCCCTGCAGGGGCTTCCAACTGGGGAGCCTGGACCAGGTGAGTCCTGCTCTTGCAAGAATCCACTGGAGCTTCCCCTGGTTCCTACTGCCCCTGGTTTCTGCCATCTTTGACAGGAACCAAGTACAGACAAATTTTAATTTTCTAAATTTTTTTAGGGACCCCATGGTATTTTGCCCACCTTTGAAATAAACTGTCCTTTCTTCTGCATTTCTGCTGGCTGTTAGCTTCTCCTCTTAATTTAGCTCCCATTTCACAACCCTGAAGACTGGTTTTTAACTCTAGGTAAAAACATTAACTCAGGTGTGGAAGTACTTACTCAGGTAAAAATCAATTCAGGTGTGAAAATAACTTCCAGTAAAGCACTGGACACATTGTCAAGATGAAAACTAGTATTTTAATGTAGTACTGTACTACCAAAGTCATTTCAGCATCAATACCTGTGTTTAGCTGTTAAAAAAACCTAAAGCAAACTTCAGATCCTCTCTTTCCAGATGGGGATTCATGCAGTGCAGAAGGATCATTAGTAGTTACGTAGCAGGCTTGCCTTTCAGAGCTTGGTTGAGTCCCAGGCTTGAAATTTTGCTATTTTGATTTGTAGAGCCCATCCACCAATCAGGAGAAAGCAAGAGGAGTTAAGTCACACCCCTTTCCTGAGGGGAGGAGGAGAGAAGCTCCCCCACACTTGAACCTGATTGAAGACTGCAACACTGTCAGGTCCAGAAGACTTCAGGGGCGGAGCCCTGGAGCGTATAAAAAGAGCTGTGTGCCCAGGACAGAGAAGAGAGAAGAGTGGGGCTTAGAAGAGCTGCTCAGCAGGGTGAAGCAATAGCCCAGAAGTGCCCTTGAAGACTTCCATCGGCGGGGAACAGTGGATAGCTACAGCAGCTAGGCTCTTGGTGCTTAGCACGGTGTCTAGACCCTGGGAGCTGCATGAGGCAGTTTGGGTCTGCAGCCTTTGGTGTGCAACCAGAGACATGATGCACAGGCCGGTGCATGGAGCCGGATTTTTGGAGCGCTTTGGCGGCTTAGGTCCTCAACCCCCAGAACAAGACTGGGAGCTTGGGGCAGAAGGCGCTGCACATAGGGTCCATTAGCGGACCTAGCTTGGTGCAGCACAAGGCAGCTCAGGCCTCCAGACCATAGAAAGGGGTTGAGTCCAGGAAGCCAGATGGTGCTTGGGCTACTGAGCCAGCAGACAAGGCCAAACCAGAGACTCCAGAAGCCCTGGATAGTGGAGCCCTGTTCCAGGGGACAGCGACTGCCCCCAAAGCCCACCGCAAGTGAGAGCAGCTTGCCACAGAGGACAAGAGCCACCCTCCAGGCCTGGGAGCCATGAGTTGTAGGGAAAAAGGATTCCCACAGGGGAAGAGGAGTCCTCTCTGGTTAGTTAAGGGCTCCTGAAAGTGGAGGTCTCACTAGGAGGGCCTCCCTGAAGTTACCAGCTTCTTTGTAGGGCTTGGGAAAAAAACCAAGGGCACTGGGGTTTCCCCTTGGGATTAAGTTTATTTTTGAGGTTCTTGCACCATAAGCCTTATATTTTGTGAACTCTCATGTTTGTAAATTAGTAGATGAGCAGAGTCCTAGGGCTCTGCTAGGAGCCCCTGTTGCTATTATTTCACCTGTTGTTTATTTATATTTATTTGTGGCTTATTTATTGTTTACCTATACTTATCTATAGTTTATCTGTTGGCTATCTATGTTTATTTTGGGATTTATCTGTCTTGGATCAGATACTTACCTGTATCTGGAGCACTAGTGTAACGTTTTATAGCATTTACCCAGAGGGTATTGTTTATATTATTTGTTTAGCTATCTAAACAAATAATATAATATAATATAATATAATATAATAGATATATATTGTACATGGGTTTATATCCAAGTTCCTTTCCCTTGTGACAAGTTTATATAAATAAATGTGTATATAGTTAAGTCCCCTGACTGTCCTGGCCTGGCTTTATAGGGACAGAGGGAAACTGAGTGGTGTGCAGTTCCCCCACAGCACACCTGCCAGCTAACAATTCCCTTCAGTTGGAGAAGGGGCGTATATACCCAAGTTACCTGGGCTACAGGTACAAAATTCAGCACTTTTCAAGACAAGTTAACTAAATTATTTTCTTGACAAAAACTGCATTTAATGCTCAGTGCTTACTTTGAAAATCTTAGGGGAGTGTGGTTTCTATCAGTTAAAGATAGCTGAGTTAGTAAGAAACAAATAATTTTAAGATCACTCTCCTGCCTGGAAATGTCTTACCTATTCTTGCTACAAGCAATGATTAAGTTTATTTTAGCTGAAAGAGATTAGAAAAAAATATTTTTATTTCACGTATTTTTCTTTTAAAATTATTTTTCCTTTCAAAGCATTTTATGTGCAGTCAGTGGATAACTCTGTCCATGTTCTCCCCTCCTCCCTCAGTTGTTTATCACTGGCTTTCAGGCATTTTCTACCGCAGCAATTTCCAGAAAAAATTCTCATAATGGCTCTGTCTTGTGCCACTCCACCAGTGAACTGGTAATTATACTGCCTGCCTGTGTGTCCATTACCTTGTTATCTATGGCTAAGTACAGACATTCAAAAAGCCCCTGGCAGCTAACTGTTGCCCTTTACTTAAAGTCTTATAAATTCAAGTGGGATTGAACTGAACAGACAATTGCCATTCAGTGGTGGGAGCGCTCAGTGCCTGCCTGCACTGGCCACTCCTCCACACCTCCCAGGAGGCAGCCTCTCTCTCCACCCAGTCCCCCCACCAGCTGGGACTGTCAGCAATGGCTGAGGGGAGAATGGACCCCTCGTACCATAAGAGCCCCTCTACAGCTTGCTGGCTGGGACTTCGTGGATGGGACTGGGCCTGGTCTTCTCCCCCTGCCCCAGCACCTTGACAGCAGCAGCCAGCAGTGCAAAGCTGCCCTGCCTAGCTTTTTGCCATGCCAGGAATTAGGGCCAGGGGCTGGAAACAAAGCCTCTTTGCTGCATGAAGCTGGCTTGGCCCCCACCAAGACCTGAGCCTGCAAGCTTGGTGGGGATCCATGTGGTAGAGAGGCTGTTTCCCCACTCCGCCCCTGGCTGCACAGGGAGAAGACAGAGCCTTTTCTGTGCCCCCTCTGTGGCAGCCCTGGGACAGGACTTGGCCAGTGCTCATTCCAAGCAGGTGAGCACCAGCCAAAGCTAGCAAGTCACCCAGCAAGGGGCCCCGGGATGGCAACAGAATGTGACCTACATTAAAGTACAATGGATGTGGTACAGACGTTTGTAACCCAGGCGATACTCCAAGAGGTACCCCCTCTCCAACTGAAGGGATCAGAGCAGGTACACAAGCATTGTGGAAGGTGTAGGGACTCTCCTCCCCCTACAGAGCAGAGCCAGACTGCCAATTGGGATTTAACCATATACCTTTTAATACTGGGAACATAACAGGCATAAATCGGAGGGTATAATGGACACTACGATGCCCCAAGGGGGCAGGATTCAACAAAGGTTAGACACTTAAAATCACTGACAAAAAATAGGGTTAACAAAATATAAAACACAAACAGCAGAACAAACAATATGGGTTGGTGAAATACAAAAAGGCACAAAATGCAGAATGTCAAGGAAATATAGGGCCTTGGTACCTGGAGGGGGAGAAAACACAATAGACCCTTTCTACTGCAAGATTTGCTGCTTGTTAGCTCACTCACTCACTCCAAGTCATCTCAGCTGGGACTTGAACCCAGCTGTCTCATGTAGAAGGCAAGAACACTAGCACACAGCCACTACTGGTGGTAGTGTGCCAGCCTGCTAGGGGTCTTGACCTTCCTGGAGCCTCAGCCTCACGTTGAGCTGCCTGGCCTCTGATTGGAGGAGCTGGAAGCAGAGCTGGGAACTTCTAATTCTACACCATTGAGGGTTAACTTAGAGCTGGATGTACCATATTTAAAGTTTTTAAAGTGCTGTGAATGTTTGCTCTGTTATGGCTTTAACATGCTTTCTGCTTGCTTAACTCACATTAAATGTAACATTTATACCTAGCTTAAATTGCTCTACCCAGAAGGACTCATGCAGGATTGGGGCCTATGTGTGCAGGATTGTCAAATTATAAAAATCATCTCATAAATGGATATGAAGTCCCTGAGACTAATAAATCTATAATCCCACCAAAATATTACCAGGTTATTTTTCAAGGTACAAGTGCATTTTAACTATTACATGTTAAAAATGCAATTCATCATATTAATCAATTTTTTTTTGCAGCTAAAATGAATTTAACTGCTCTACCACAGAGAGAGGAGAAAAATTGTATACCAGCTTCTTTGAGGAGAAGGAATCAACATAACAAAATGAATGTACAGGTGTTTTGTTGTTGTCTTCATTAAGATGAATTGCCTTAATGTATTTATGCAAAGGTCTTGTTTGTTAAAATATTTTCTAATAAATAGAGAATCCAAAATATTGTAATTTGACTCTTCAGAGGTTCTATCACTAATTATACCTTTGTTTTCTTTGGCTTCTTTTAGGAAAAAATGCAATATGAGAAATTATATTTAGAGGTCATTTTAATATAATTTTATTTTGTATGTGCCACAAAAGTCTGCATTGTGTTATTGCTTTCCCACACTGTGCATATGAATGAAAATATTTTAACTCCACATTTTTTTCCTGCAGAGATATTTCATTGACTTCTGCAGGGAGCCTCAAAGTACCATCTTGGGACTCACAAATGGAGTTGGCATAATGACAAACTATGATTTTAATGTCCTTGGATCTCTCACAAGGGGCTGTTCAGATATTTCTTTTCTTTTTCCATTCATATTCTTAAAATTTACATCCCTAAGTAAGATTTGTATAAAGTTCCCCTGAGGCCGAACTCGTGTGATAGGCTGCTGCCCTGACTTTTGAGGTGAGATCAATATAAAAACCTGAAGGAAACAGCTGTAGAAAGCCCCACCTTTAACCTTCTGGGTTGAAATAATTTAGCTGTCTCCAAGAAGAAATTTTGGGGGAAATGCATGATTTTTCTCAATTTAAATCAATTCTTATAACCGCTTCATTGAAAGGACAGTCAATACTTTGGGGAAAGGTCTTGTAATGTGTCACCCTATTGTCACAAATGTGCTTTTTTGCTGCTCAGGTGAGCAATTGTCCAAAGTTGACTGCAAGCTGTAGGCTTTAAAAAGTAAAATATAGCATACATATACTCAATAGAGACTTACTGGAGCTTGGCTGTTTTATTTTTCACAGATTTTGCCTTTAGAGATCATGCTCCAGCCCCTCATAGCTCCTGCAGCTGACTAGATTTGTGCAATTCTAGGGCTGCAGCATGGGTAGGACACTACTCGCAATTGCTCCTCCTGTCCACTTGGGGCTATTATGACACCAGAGAAGAGATAATAGACCAGGGATTCTCAACCAAGATGCCTTGTGATCTTTTCCGGGGTGCCACACAATGTTAGCAATGTTAGGTATGCAAACATGATTCACAAAATAAATCCAGAGTTTTCAAATAGAAATTCATAGTGTTAATGTAAACTTTCTGACCTGTTGTGGTCTGAGTTCTCTGCAACAAAAGAATTGCTCTAGTATTTTTCCACACCCAAAAAAAGAGTGAAAACTGAGAGTTAGCCTTTTCAAGGTATGAGTCTAACAAGGGGTGCCTTGAGTCTAAAAAAGTTTGAGAATCACTGCACTAGATCATATTGCCTGTGTTCAGAATCCTTCCTGTGTGCAACCCAGGTAGAATCAAAAAGAGTCAATCATTAAAAATAATAAAAAATAGATGTTTTAATTTAAATATTTTGGAGGAATAAACCTATTGAAAACTAAATTTTAAATAACAACTTAGATCAAGGGCCAAACTTATTATAACTTACTATAATAGTTAAAAATATTAAGTTTTACATATTTGTAAAACTGGTGGAAGCCACTGGTTAGGAACCTGAAGTTACTGAAGCATATAAAGTTGCTGAAGCAATCAACTAACCTATGACTCCAGTAGCCTGCTGGTGCAACAAGAATACTTCCTTTTTTCAGTTTATTCAAGTAAACCAATTCAATGACTGCATCATTTAAAGTTGAGAAACTGATCGGGAGTTGGATAGCAAGAAACTTTTTCTCCTTCCATTCTATGAATAAAAATAAGGTGTGAGAGGCTGAGATACGACTTCTAAAATCTTGAATGGCAGGGTGACCAGAAACAATCAGTTTGGTTCATTTACTGAGCATAATACTTTCAGGAATTATTTTTAATATACAGTATATTTTTGAAAGCCTTTTACTTCACATATCTAAAGGAAAATTTTAAGGTAGATGTTACCTAAAAAAGAAACAGTTTGTATATGAGAAAGGACACCTAGGGTAGAAAAGGACGATGGAGATAGTGTCTCAAACAGGATGGTGGCCCTTTGTGAAGCAAGATGTCAAGCAGTGTGTAGACAGTTGTTTGCCCTGTGCTATGGTCAATGCTGATTCTAGTAAAAGAAATGTTCGCAGCACTGATCAGCAGATAGAGCTTAGGGATCATTAAAGGACAATTAACCCTTAAATGGAACATGAAATATGAACACAGACAACTCAGTGTCCTAAAATCAAAGTCTAACTTTATTAGTACAACAAGTATTATCTTAGCAGTTTCTATATTCAGAGAGAGGAAAACACTTAGTACAATGATCTCACCCAATCCCAGATGTTACTTTGCCTCACAGAAAAGACAGTCACTCAGTTCCTGAAGCAAAGGGTACGTCGGCTGGGATGATCCAGACAGGTGTTGAAAGCTGGATTCATGATATAAATGATGATGATGATGACACTTAACTTTCTTGCTTCCCCCTTTTATGCTTTTCTTTAACTTGACTCCTTTAATGACTCCTTGCTTTTGGATTGGTCTATATGCAGTCAGGATATTGTTCCTATTTTATCCTGTCAACATATTCCTTTGTTCAACATCCATTACAAGCACACTGCTTAATTTGGCTTTTTTCCAGTGTCTTACTTCAAGCATTGTCCATTGGTCTCCTTTATCACTTTCCATTAACATACCCAATCATTGCATCCCTCTGATTCAGCTGGTTAGTGCCAAATTCAGTTAATTTGAGCTAGTAACAAACTATTACTATGTTGTGTTAGAAAAGCTTCTCACAGGGATAGAAAAAGGAAAGAAACATCATATGAGCAAACTCAAGGCCATAAGCTGCTTTCAAGAAACAAGGCCAGTTGATATTGCAAACACCAGCAAAATAAAAAGTTCAGATAACAACAAGGCTATACAGAACTTTAGGCTGACTATAAAGAAAACTTTAAACAATGCTATAATTCACCACTCTATAAACAGGTACAACTTTAAAGCATTAAGTATGACAAGCTACCCTAAAAATCCCCTCCTTGACAGCTAGGTTCACCTATGCCATCACTGCATGGAAGTCAGTCTAGTAATGAAACTGCTGCTCAAGGCCTGTATGGATTGCAACCATCAGCCGAGCTCTCCATGTGTGCAGGACCACCGAGAATAGATTGTGGTGTTGCCAAAAATGGCCACTTAGATGACCAGGAAAAAATAGAATGTCACCCTACCTATGCATTTTTCATTTTTAGGGTCCCTAACATAAGATATTTGGGACTAGATTTCCAGAGCACTCACAACTGCAAATGCAGCTGGCAAAAGCTATTCTTTGCACTTTTATAGTTCTGTATAAATGATGAATAGTTTGAGTAATGAGACACAAGATGCCTCAAGATAAGCAGCCAATAATTTTAGTTGCCTTTGACAATTTAGACCTTAATTATTCTGTGTCTGTATTCTAGTTATAAAATTGGGATAATACCATTATCAAATTTCACAGGGGTGTAAATGTTAAATACAGCAGAGGGCTACCTATTCCAAGAGGAAATAAGAACTGAATAAATAGTCATTCACCAAATAAGCCAGGGTCCTGCTGAAATTGCAGTATGTGATTGTATAAAGACTGTATTACAATGTATATATGCACAAAGGAACTGAATTAAGATCTCTGGGTCAAATTTAATTGTTCTATTTCTTAACTTTTGAGTGTTTGTTCCCAAAACCTTAATATGCCTCTAAGGTAGCTTTAAATGTAATTATGATAAAGGTAGGTGTCACTAGTTTAGTCGGTATAACTTCCCCAGTGTCATGTAAAGCAGCTGGAGGGACAGCTTTCATCACAGAAGGTGACTGGAAGTCCTGGCCCTGAAGAGTTGAGGCGGGGGGGAAATCCAGCAGAATTTTTTTCCCACTGAATTGACTGACCCAGGAGTCTAGGAGGTACTTGACTTCATTTGTTTTGGATTACCTATTTCAGTATTCAATTAGGAACTTTAAAGGACTAAGATGAGCTGATTAATCCACGAAATAAGAGATGCTTTAAATTCATTTTTATTACTCACCTGATTATTTGCTTGGGGCCTTAAAGGACTGACCCAGACTGGTTGGCCTCAGAATACAGGAGGAACTGATTAAAGGTCATTTGGCCTGGTAGACTTTAGGTGGGCTGGTCTTAATTGATGGACCTGTGAATCCAGAAGTGATTGATTAAATAAAGAGAATGGCCTTGGGTGGGCTCAAGTGAAAGCATCTAAACTCCTTCTCACTAGTCCGGTCCTCTAGGGATCAAACCAGGAAAGCCAAGGCTGCAACTAAATTCCAACTAGCTTTGAGTATCAAGGACAATAAAAAGTCCTTTTTCAGATATGTGGGGAGCCAGAGGAAAAGCAAGGACAACATTGGACTCCTGCTAAACTAGATGGGACAACAGAAAACTGATGCCCAGGAAAAAAGCCAACCTATTAAATCGGTACTTTGCGTCAGTCTTTCATCAGTCCCATGGGACGCCCATGCCCGCTATGGGATAGGGAGGTCTGGGTGAGGGAGATCCCCCGCCCTCCATCAATGCTGATCTTGTGAAGGAACACCTTGAGAGGCTGGATACCTTCAAGTCAGCCAGCCCTGGCAATCTACACCACAGGATACTAAAGGAGCTGGCAAGCATCATAGCTCAGCCTCTGGCACAGATCTTCGAGAACTCCTGGTGCTCTGGTGTAGTGCCTGAAGACTAGAAGAAGGCCAAAGTGGTGCCAAGCTTCAAGAAAGGGAGGAAAGTGGATTCGGCAAACTATAGGCCCATCAGCCTGACCTCTATCCTGGGGAAGGTCTTAGAAAAGTTTATTAAATAAAGAGGCCATCCTTAATGGACTGGCTGATGCCAATATCTTGAGGGATAGCCAGCATGGGTTTGTTACGGGTAGGTCTTGCTTCACCAATCTCGTTTCCTTCTACAACCAGGTGACCTATCACCTGGACAAGGGAGAAGAGATTGATGTCATATATTCATATAGCTTGACTTCAGAAAAGACTTCCGTCTGGTATCCCATGATCACCTCTTGGCGAAACTGGCCAATTGTGGCCTTAGGTCCACCACGATCCGCTGACTGGGGAATTGGCTCCGTGGTCGGACTCAGAGGGTGGTAATTGATGGAAGTCAATTGTCATGGTGTCCTGTGACCAGTGGGGTCCCCCAAGGCTCTGTCCTTGAACCCATATTGTTCAACATCTTCATTAATGATGTGGACATTGGAGTCAGAAGTGGACTGGCCAAGTTCACTGATGACATCAAACTTTGGGGCAAAGCATCCACACCAGAAGACGAGATCGATCCAGGCCGACCTGGACAGGCTCAGCAAATGGGCGGATGAGAACCTGATGGTGTTTAACACTGAAAAATGCAAGGTTCTCCACCTTAGGAGGAAAAACCTGCAGTATCCTTACAGGATAGGCAGTGCTACACTGGCTAGCACTATGGAAGAAAGAGACTTGGGTGTCATCATTGACCACAAGATGAACATGAGCCTCCAATGCGATGCTGTGGCTAGCAAAGTGACCAAAACACTGGCTTGCATCCACAGATGCTTCTGTCCCATGGGACGCCCAGGATGTCATTCTCCCCTTGTACTCGGCCTTGGTGAGGCCGCATCTGGAGTACTGCATCCAGTTTTGGGCTCCACAATTCAAAAAGGATGTGGAGAAGCTCAAGAGAGTGCAGAGAAGAGCCACACGCATGATCAGAGGTCAGGAAAGCAGACCTTACAACAACAGGCTGAGAGCCACAGGGCTATTTAGCCTGGAAAAACACGGGCTCAGGGGTGATCTGATGGCCACCCATAAGTTTATCGGGGTGACCACCAGCATCTGGGGGAACATTTGTTCACCAGAGAGCTCCAAGAGATAACAAGGTTGAACCGTTATAAACTACTGCAAGACCGTTTCAGGCTCCATGTAAGGAAGAATTTCTTTACTGTCCAAGCCCCCAAGGTCTGGAATAGCCTGTCATCGGAGGTGGTTCAAACACCTATATTGAACACCTTCAAGAGTAAATTGGATGCTTATCTTGCTGGGAACCTATGACCCCATCTGACTTCCTGCCTTCAGGCAGGGGGCTGGACTTGATGATCTTCCAAGGTCCCTTTGAGCCCTAATATTTATGAATCTATGAATCTAGGTATTTGTTGGGCCCTCCAGTGCTGAGCTGCCGATGGTTTTGGGCCATGTAAGATTCAGGCCCAACATGTGTCATCCAGGAAGTGGTGAGGGTAGGGTGTGAGGGGAGTTTGAGCCCCACAAAGTAACCCTTCTGGGAGGACCTGCCAGGATCCCCACCAACCTACAGATGAAATTAGCCTATGGCAATATTATATGTAAAATTCAGTCAAACAATATGTGAAAAATAAAGTAAAACTTTGTGTAAAATATTTTTCAGATGTCCAATAGCAATGCTGTCTTGCATTAATTTTTCACAGGGCTAACTTCATAATTTCATGTGATTACTTCATGTATTGAAAGATACATTTTCTCAAGGTGTGCAAAGGTACCTCTGAGAATTGCTTCTAATGGATAATTAAGAAGATAATTTAGTCTCTTATTGATTATAATATGGTCCTGAATGTTAGGGGATATTGACCATCTCTGGGGCAATATTCAAATTAACTGAATAAAAGAACATTAATTACAACAAAAATGCTAGAGGGTGGACATAGGAATTCGCCAAAACTTTCTGCAAGGATATCAAACCAGATATGAGTGAAAGGGATTTTATGGTGCATAGGAATAAGAGGCCTAGTAAAAACCTCCATAAGGTTATACACTTTATAAGTAAATCAAAGTTCTAATAACTGTAATGGGTTTATATGGAGTGTGGTTATAGTGAAGCTGTTTCCAGTAAACCTTACATGTGGTTAAACTATGCAGAGGCTGGCTTACTGATTACTTTCATATGCGATATAGTTATGGTGAGGTTCTCTTAGTGCAGTGATCCTCAACCAGGGTGTTGTGGTGGGATCCTTTTAAAGATGGTGCCCCCTCAGGCCCCCTCTTCACATGTAGGCAAAGGCGTGATGAGATGTAATGCACGATCCGAAAATCAAGCCTCCTCCCATGATGTGTGACATGGCAAGAGACACAATTATGTGGATCATACATTAGACCCCATCATGTCTTTACTTCTGTGTGTAGAGGGGGCCTGACTGTCCCTCTGCACCAGCAAGAAGGAAGCTTCTGCAGCTGGGATCCCCCTCAGTTGAGGGACTCCCAGCCATTGAAGCACCCCACATACCCCCAGGGCTGTGGGACTGCAGCAATCACAATTCCCAATGCTCACTGGTGCATGAAACTCCTTGGCCTTTCTGCTCAGATCAATCATAATCCTATGCTTACCTCACAGGGAAAACACCATGACCAAGGCAGTTTTCCTAGTCACAGCTAGGGGCATCCACTCTCCTGGCATGGGCATAGGACTTGCAAAGGTAATGTATAGTAAATCTCCCACTTAGCTGCTGGAGTGGAAAGAACTTGACTTTATGCCCACTTTATGGAAACTGAAGACTCCTCCCTAGCTTGCTACTGTGGCCATATGGTTGAGGGCAAGCAAAACTCGGGGGTATCCAAATCCCAAGCCTCTGGGCTTGGGCCTACATATAGGATGCCTGCCAAAGGATTTGGAAACATCTGAAGCCCCAGCTGGGGGTGGAGAATATTTGCCAGTAGTAGGGCCACTTACGGTTCTGGACTGACTCACGGACATGAACGCTGCGTGCCCTGGGAGGCTGGGGGGGCATGGCGAGCTCCCACACGTGGCAGCGGCACTGTTGTTGGCAGGAGTGTGGTGGTGGTGAGCGGTGAGCTCCCACAGGCAGCCACAACACTTTCAGCTACAGGGGTGCACCACCAATCTTATGGGATGCATGTGCACCCATGTGCACCCCCTATGTGTCACCAATGCTCATGGATTTGGAATTGATTTGGCTGATTTGGCATGGAACATGGAAAATTAATAATAAAAAAAATTTGAAACTCCTGGGCCTGAGGGATCATGACAACCATGATCCCCAAGGCACAGGGGTGCATGAAACCCCTGGGGCCTGGGAGATCATGGCTCCCATGATCCCCAAAGCTTGGGGGTTTCATACACCCCTGGACCTGGGGGATAGCAGCAGCTACAATCTCTGAGGCCTGGGAGTTTCCTGCACCCCTGAGTCTTGGGGATCTCAGCAGCCATGATCCCACAGGCCCAGGGGTGTCATGCTGTCCATGATACACCCCTGTGGCTGAGAGCCCCATCAGCTGACAAGGCTCCCAGCCACAGGGGAGACCCTGCTACATATGCAAATTAAAGCTCAATAGGAACCAGGTATAAAGGTAGCACACATTTTTGATGTCTAACTTTATAGCTTGTTGGAGCTTTTTATTATGTAATAAAAACTTTGCATGTGTAGCTGGTCTTAGGGTAATTATACAATTTACCATGTAATTGTGCAATACTTGTAGCATGTAGGGGAAGCCCTCAATATTAGTACTGGTAGATGTGCAAACACTTACATATGGTCCACATGATGAGCCCAGAGGTTTCGTAGAATCATAGAAAATTAGGATTGGAAGAGACCTCGCAAGGTCATTTAGTCCAACCCCCTGCTCAAAGCAGGACCAGCCTCAACTAGGTCATCCCAGCCAAGGCTTTATCTAGTTGGGTCTTAAAAGCCTTCAAATATGGAGAGCGTACAACCTCTGTTTCAGTGTTTTACAACCCTCCTAGTAAGAAAGTTTTTCCTAATATCTAACCTAAACTTCCCTTGCTGCAACTTAAGCCTGCAATTTTCAGATAGGGTCAAAAACATTCTGACCAGATGTGGTCTTTCTGAGTTCTTTGTAACAGAAAAATCGCTCTATTATTTTTCCATAGTCTAGAAAAGAATGAAAGCTGAGAGCTGACATTTTCCAAAGGATGCCTTAAGTCTAAAAAAGGCTGAGAATCACTGACTTAGTGCACAAGATTCAGAAATGCTTTATGAACACTGGTAGAAGACAGATCTGTTCCTTAATGAAAGCAGGTTGGCTTTGCATGCTGCCACAAAATGACTGGCAACAATAAACATTATGGTCCAGACTTAAAAAAGGGTTTAGGTAGACTTTATGCCCAAGTTCAAAGCACAGATGTAAAACTCAGCCTTGAGGTATCTCCATTTTAGACCTGAAAGTCTCCTAGGATCCTGCCATTTGGCTTTCTGGTGTATATCCTAGTCTAAGCAGCCGGGTGCCAGCTTTACTTAGAATCAGGGTGGTAACTGATTGTCTATACAAGCATGGCAGTGGATCTCAGGGAGAGCAGGGCTGAGTATATACAGCCTACCCTAAAATACTGATACAATCCAGAGCTAGAAGTAAGGTCAGCGAGTGCAGACCTGTGGTACCTGTGTGGCCCAGGGTGGCCTAGTGCTACACACTGCATATGCAGGTGTTGCCTATGCTGCTTCCATGCAGTGTGTGTGTGTGGGGGGGGGGGGTTGACCCTGGGAAATCCCAGGGTCCAAAAACTCACACCAAAAAAAAGCAGGGTGGTGCACATGGTGGCAGCGTGGGCTGCCCCAAACAGGAGCCTAGCCTGCTGAAGCCATGCTCCAGCTGCCATACAGGTTCTGAACTGCAGAAGCACCACGGCTGCAGCTCCCTCAGGGCCCCAGGTAAGGTTGCTGGGGCCAGCACAGTTATGAGCTCCTGCCACCCTACCCCACTTGCAGCACCACAGCACGTGAAGGAACATTCCCTAGGAACAACTAGCAGTGAAACAAGGGCTTCATGGCCCTGGGGAAACAAATGTCCCAGCTCATGTGGACACAGCCAGTGGTACTCCAAGTTCATTTTCAGTGCCTGCTCTTCAGGCTGAGTAGGACCTAAAACTTAAGTTTCCTACTTCCTGAGAAAGTGCTCTAATTGCTAGGCTAATAATATATAAAAGGTATTGAGCAGCATCTCCTGCCATGTTTTTGAATGGAAGTGGCAGGGCTGCTATGTTTTGTGCTAAAAAATCAGATTTAAGGCCATATGCTTCCTGAAAATACGCATGCAAGCTCTGTTACAAACCAGTGTGCTCTTCCAGAGGTGGAATCAGAGTGCAGACATACCTTGACCATTTCTAGGGGTGAGTTTTCAAAGATACAAATAACATTTTGCTGTGCAGTTCCAACTGAAAATGTGGACTATATGCCTAAGTGCTATTAAATATCTTTGAAAATCCCACCTCTCATATTCCCACCCAATCCACTGTATGTCTGGGTATATTATATAAAGGATGTTTAACTAGTGATCCTTCAATTTATTTTACATTTATAGACTGCTGTAAAACTTGTTATAGGAATAGCTAAAGATTAGTAGTGATTGTTTAATAAAACCAGAATGTTGTGTCTCAGAGCCACAGAAACTGCTCAGAAATAACACGGTGCTTCAGTAGCTAAGCTTTAATTTAAAAAAAAATAAAAAGAATTCCAAATCCTCCTGGTTGCAAGGTAATTATAAAACACAAACTGAAAATAAACAAATTCTCACTGGGCACATCTACACGAGACATTTACTGCAGAGTAGACTAATTAGCTCCACAGTAAACATCTTGGTGTCTACATGTGCGCCCCTAAGAGGCTGGAGTAAACTAATAAACTCTGGAGCAGGGTAGTACTTGTATTACAAGTAATACTAGTAATACAAGTACTACCCTGCTGCAGAGTTTTTTACTCTGCAGTAGAGTCCATATAGATGCTGACATGGCTGGCTAAGGCGCACAGATGCTTCAGTGTTGGGGCTGCCTGCCAGCTAGCCCTGCACTAGAGCACCCTTGTGCCCCGGCCCCTCTGTAGCATGCTGAGCTCAAGGGGAGCAGACCTAGGCTGGCAGGCTGACTCCCAGGGCCCACTGCTAGTCAGGATTACTCTGACCTGGCTCAGCATGCTGCGGTCCCGGGTACATGTTCAAACAGTGCACCTGGGAGCAATAAACTCTGGAGCAGTAAGGTCTGGAATTTATTGCTTCACATTAATTGGAGGTGTAGACACACCCACTGATCCTGAAGTTGATGTGAAGCAACAGCTTTGAACATAATGATTTATTCCATTCACTTAAATAGGGAATTAATTCTGCAAACTAAAGATGGCGATTCAAATATCAGAACTATAATTGCGGATCACTTCAGTAGGAACATCCATATAATGTGTTTATTCTGTAATACCAGACTGCTTCCACCACTTCCCAAGAAGCAAAAAGCCTCCAAATATCCATCTTAACAACCTCTACGTTGCAGCAATGTGCTTTGATATTCTGAAGATTTTTCCAAAATTGTGTGGAGAGAATGAAACAAAATTAATATAATATCAATCTGAAGAATACAGTAGTCATTGCATTTGTTTTTATATTTAATTCAATAAGTCATTTGTAATACAAATGAAGTTCCCACAGAATTCTTAGTCTGCAGTAGAAACCAAAGTGGATTGCCAGACCCACAACAGTGGCTTGTTGTTGAGCATGTGAAGATCTGACTAAATGTTATTTTAAAGACCTAAATGAGCTTGGCATAGGCAAAGGATACGGGGACCAAGGAGGGAAGGACCATGAAATCCATTTGGTGCCTGCATAATAAAAGTAAGTAGACAGGAGGTGGGTGGAGAGAATACAAAGTGTCAACTGCAGAACTTAGATAAACACTGGCTGGATTGACCTCTCCTACAAAGACTGGCACACAGAAATCCATTAAAGTTTAAGAAGTATCTAATATAGAGTCCACTGCCTTGATCATGCAACATTACTTGCTACAGAGTACTGATTCACCGATATTTCGAAGGAATGTATTGAATTTTTCAGAAAGGCAAAGTCAAGCCAATTTCATACTGACCCAAAAGCAAACAAACTGTTCCCTTTTTAAACCAAATGATACTATCATCTGAATTAATACCTACCACAGCAGTTGAAAACTTACTAGTTTAATGAAGTTAACCTTTTTAGCTGGAGACAAATTCTGTCAGGTATTTACTTGAATCTGTAAGGGAACAATGCTCTAACAAGGAGCTTCAGAACTGTTAAATAGCTGTGAGTAAATGGAGGTGTTTGTAAAAGCTCTATGATTGTTGTATCTTTTTTTTTTTAGTTCAGACAAATGATTCAATATTGCCTTTATCTTTAAAAAGTTCAGTTCCAGTATATGGAGTGTTACACATGTGGTTCAGATCAGATGCAAAACATTGCAGCCCAAAAGTCAATTTTTCAACTACAAACTATAACAAGTGGACAAAGGCTTATAAAAGTTATGACTATTTCCTTCACAGTAAACTTGTAAAGAGGAATTTCTTTGCTCATTGACATGAATGCTTAGAAAAGAAATTGTATTCACTGTTGCATAGCACTTTTTTCAAAATATAGTCTATATGTCTATACAGTTCAATTTTTGTGTTAGGCAGGGCAATCCAAAGATATGCCACACTTACTCCATGTATAATATCTTCTGAACTGGAAGTAGTGTAGTTACCTCCATCTGGTGCTGTAATTAAGCAGGCTAGACTATAGGTACTCAACACCTTCCTGCAGATCAGATCTTATAGGTTCATAGTAAGGCTGTGTAAAACAGAAGCACTGCATTTTGACAGAACGGTTTTCGTTTCAGCTTTTGTTTCAAGTTGAAACGGCTGTTCCATTTTGTTCCATCAAAATGTTTTGCCGTTTTGACCCTGTTTCAACATTTCGCCCATAGGCTATAATGGGGAAGGTCAAAACAGGCTATAACATTGTCATTTCTGGCCAGATTTGGATAAAACTTGCAGAAATGGTAGCCCCTTCTGAGGGCATGATGTGTGACACGTTCCAAGAAGATTGGTTCAGGGTGTTTGGAGAAACAGCACCCCAAATTCTTGAGAGCAAAACTCATGTTACATATGTGTTAAGCCACAGCAGGTTAAAAATGCTAGCCCATGCTGAGGCCACAAATTCTGCCACATTTCAAGGAGATAGATGCAGGGGATTCAGAGAAACTGCACCCCAAAATCCTAAAAGCTGAACTTGGGTCACATGTACATGTTAAGACACAGTGGGGTCAAAACTGCAGGGGTGGTAGCCCTTGCTGAGGCCACAAAGCCTGCCAAGTTTCAAAGTGATAGGTGCAGGGGTTTGGGGGGAACTGCACCTCAAGCTGTTACAGGCAAAACTTGTGATATAAATGACACTGTGTGTGTTAAGGCGCAGTGGGGTGAAAGCTGCAGGGATGGTAGCCCCTGCTGTGGCCACAAAGCCTGACAGCTGTTGAGGAGATCAGTGCAGAAGTTTGGGGGAAACTGAACCTCAAGCTGTGGACAAGCATAACTCATGCCATGAGTGCTTGTGCAGCTGTGTCTGTCTTGGGGCATGGGGCATGGGGGAGGGGGTGGGGAGACGGGCAAACTACTTCAGGGCTGGCTACTAAGCTACTGTGTTACCATTTACCAGTTAATCATGATTCACTCAGGGACCAGCTACTACACAGTACCTAGCTACTACAACTTAGTGAGCATGGATTAACACCTACAAAACCACAACTAAGGAGAGGGAATAATCAATACAGGTAATCAACTTCCCCAAGACAGACACAGTCAGTTGCACAAGCACCCATGTCATGAGTTTTGCCTGCCAGCAGCTTGAGGTGCAGTTTCCCCCAAACCCCTGCACTCCTTGAAACTTGGCAGACTTTGTGGCCTCAGCAGGGGCTAGCACGCTTACAGTTTTGACCCTGCTGTGGCTTCACACTTATACGTGACATTAGTTTTGCTTTCAGAATTTTGGGGTGCAGTTTCTCCAACCCCCCTGCACTGATCTCCTTGAAACACAGCAGGCTCTGTGGTCTCATCAGGGGCTAGCATTCCTGTAGTTTTGACCCTGTTGTGGCTTAACACATACACATGACACAAGTTTGGCTCTCATGTTTTTGGGGTGCAATTTCTCTGAATCCCCCTCACCTTTCTTCTTGAAACGTGGCACACTTTGTGTCCTCAGAAGGATATACCATTGTGGCAAGTTTTATCCAAATCTGGCAAGAAATGACAAAGTTATAGGCTGTTTTGACCTTCCCCATTATAGCCTATGGGCGAAACGCCAAAACTATTGAAACAGCAAAACGTTTCAACTTGCCTCGTTTCATTTTGAGGCTGTTTGAACCATATCTGTTTCCTTTCAGTTTTGCTCTTTTGACCTTGAAACAGGTCGAAACAGTGTTGAAACAAAACTGGTGGCAAAATTTCGCACAGCCCTAGTTCATAAGTTCATAGATGCTAGAGTCGGAAGGGACCTAAGCAGATCATCAAGTTTGACCCCCTGCCCTGGGCAGGAATGAGTACTGGGCTCATATGACCCCTGATAAGTTAAAGCTCATATGACCCCAGCTAGATAGTTATAAAGCCTCCTTTTAAAGACCCTGTAGCAGGGCACTAGGGTGCCTGCTACTGATAACAGGAATATAGGCTCAGCTGCCACTCACCAGGGCAGCACAGGTGTGGGTTGCTAAGGCAACTGATTGGGTCAGCTGACTGGAAGGGGGAAGGGCCTGGCCTTTATAAACTGCAAGGCTGAGGCCAGAGTTAGTTTCCCCTGTTGGCAGTCTAAGAGGAAGAGGGAGTGTTGTTAGAGCAGAGCAGAGCAGAGCAGAGCAGAGCAGAGCAGAGCAGAGCAGAGCAGAGCAGAGCAGAGCAGAGCAGAGCAGCTGATGGCTGGAGAAAGCCTGCTTGACAGTACTGGGTGGAGGAAACCCTGATAATGAGATACATGAGAGGGAGCCAGGTTGGCTTGGAAGTTGTGTTGTAAGCCAGGAGAGGGAGATTTTGGTTTTGGTTATTGTTATGAACCGGAGGACTGGGCAAGGCTGTAGGGGTGGAGGAGGCCTCAAGGGAGCTCCCCAGTAGAAGGGGGGTTCCTAGTGCCAGAGAGGGTGCTGTGTTTTGGGGTGTCCTGACCCTGGCCCCAGTGTGGGCGACTATTGGGACAGGCCCCAGTGGGGCATAGGCCCAAGAAGGCGGGTCTGGGGGCCAGGTAAGGCTGAGGCCACCTGAGCCCCAATTCTGGGAAGCCTGAGTTGGGCATAGAGGGCCCCAGTGCGGGGGGAGAGCGTGGGAAGCGTGAGCAAGGCCCCAGTGCGGGGGGAGAGCGTGGGAAGCGTGAGCAAGGCCCCAGTGCGGGGGGAGAGCGTGGGAAGCGTGAGCAAGGCCCCAGTGTGGGGGGAGAGCGTGAGAAGAGCAAGTGAACCCCAGTGTGGGCAGCATGAGCAGGCCCCTGGAGGGGGCGAGCATATTGGAGCAAGGCCCCCAGGGGGGGCGGCAGGGAGTAGGACAGAGTCCCAGTACAGCAAGGTAGGCACCGTATCAAGGCAGACAGAAAAGGCAGCCTCCCCTAAACATTTAAAACAGCAAAGATGTGGTGGGTGAGATTGGTGAGGGTGCATTTGATGCTGGCTTGACAAGGTAGCCAGGGGGGGCTATGGGAGGTCACGGCACCCCTAGAGATTGTCCTGCCACAGACCCCTAAGGTAGGAGCCAGCACCACTTCCCTTGGAAGCTGGTTCCAGATCTTGGCCACCCTGACTGTGAAGTAGTGCCTCCTGATGTCTAGCCTGAACCTATTCTCAATCAACTTGTGGCTGTTATTCCTAGTTACTCTGGGAGGTGCTTGGGG
Organism: Crocodylus siamensis; assembly: GCF_052110815.1. Classification (NCBI taxonomy): domain Eukaryota; kingdom Metazoa; phylum Chordata; order Crocodylia; family Crocodylidae; genus Crocodylus; species Crocodylus siamensis. Next base: position 126,496,854 of record NC_143397.1, on the reverse strand, counting down.
GAACAGGGTTTCACACATTCCCCTCTGGTCCCCCCTGGTAAGTTTATAGATGGCCACTAGATCCCCTCTCAGCCTTCTCTTGTGAAGGCTGAACAGGTTCAGGTCCCATGGACCCTCCTTGTAGGGTCTTCCCTGATGCCCCCTGATCATGTGAGTGGCCCTCCTCTGGACTCTCTTGATCCTGGCCACATCTCTCTTGAAGTGCAGCTCCCAGAACTGGATGCAGTACTCCAACTGCAGCCTGACCAGTGTTGCATAGAGGGGGAGGATCACCTCCTTGGACCTACTCGTGATACATCTGTGGATGCACAGCAAGGTGCAGTTAGCCCTACTGACTGTCCTTGTATTAGTGGCCCATGTTCATCTTGGAATCAATAATGACTCCAAGATCTCTTTCTGCCACCGTGCTTTCACGAAGGGAGTTCCCCACCCTATAGGTCTGCTGCTGGCTCTTCCTGCCCAAGTGCAGTGCCCTGCACTTGTCAGTATTGAATTCCATCCTATTCACATTTGCCCACCCCTGTAACCTGTCTAGGTACAGTGGTATCCTGTCCTTCCCTTCTAGCATCCCCACCTCATCCCAAATCTTGGTGTCATCAGCAAATTTGAACAGGGTGCTTTTTACCCCTTCGCCCAAGTTGCTAATAAAGAAATGAAACAGTATGGACCTGAGGACTGAGCCCTGGGGGACTCTACTACCCGCATCCCTCCAGGTCGAATATGATCCATCTACCACCACTCTCTGGGTACGGCCCCCTAGCCAATTTGCAATCCATTTGACTGTGTAGGCATCAAAGCCACAGTCACCTAGCTTTTTAACGAGAAAGGGGTGGGAGATGGTGTCAAAGGCCTTACTGAAGTCCAGAAAGACTACAACACCTGCGTCCAGTGATTTTGTGACCTGATCATAGAAGGCAATCAGGTTGGTCTGACAGGACCTGCCCCTAATGAACCCATGCCTCGAGCATCATCACCCCTGCTGGTCCCTTACGGATGTGCTCCTGGATAATTTTCTCAGGACCGAAGTAAGACTAATGGGCCTATAGTTGCCTGGGTCCTCTCTCCTCCCTTTTTTGAAAATGGGGACCACATTGGCCTTCTTCCAGTCTTCTGGCACCTGGCCAGAGCACCACGAGTGCTTGTAAAGCCATGCCAGGGGCCCCACAATAACCCCTGCCAATTCCCTCAGCACCCTGGGGTGGAGAGCATCTGGACCCGCTGATTTGAACACGTCCAGCCCCTCCAGAAGTTCTGTAACTTGGTCCTCCCTGACCCTAGGCCTGCAGAGTCTCTCCTGAGTCTGTCCTGAATCCCAGTGCAGGAGATGTCCTGGTCCCTACTCAGAAAAATGGAGGCAAAGAATTTGTTAAACAGGTCTGCTTTTTCATCCGGTGCAACCACCAGATCACCAAGCATATCCTGCAGGGGCCCCATATTGCCTGGTGCCTTCCTTTTACTCCCTATGTATTTAAAAAAGGACTTTTTGTTGTCCTTGATCCTTGTTGCCAGCCCTAGTTCTGTTTCCACCTTAGCCTTCCTAACAGCCTCCCTACAGATTCGAGTGACGGAGGTATAATCTTCTTTGGTGATAGGCCATCCCTTCCACTGGATGTACGTCTCCTTTTTGCCCCACAAATTCATGTAATCTGGCCTAGGAGTCTGGAAAGTTGGTACTGGGTGATTAGTGGCAATTAACATTGCCACCACTCTTGCATCACCAAATTTTTAAGACTCAGAGGGCTGAGTCAGCCCCAGCTGGGTGAGCCTCACAGAAAGGCACTGGGTCCTGTTTCCACTTAGTTGGATCAAGCCAGAGTCCGATGTAGTCGCACAAAAACGGCCCAGCCAGAGCCCAGTGCAGCTATTCAGGATGAGACCCCAGGTGGGCTGTTCCTGCATGACTGAATTGGGCCCTGGGTAGGTTTTTCCTGCATGGCTGGATCAAGCCCCAGGCAGGTCCTTCCAATGCGGTTGTACTGGCCCTGGCTGGGCCAGCATCACATGCTGGATGCAGCCCATGGATGGAGCTTGGACTGCTCGTCTAGCCTGCAGGCTGAAAAAATCAGGCACCACTACAGACTTCCCCAGTCGGTGAAATTCTGGGCCCACTGCAGTAAATTTTTGGCCTAGTGCAGTAAAGGGGAATTGTCATTGGCTTTCCTTAAGGAGGCTACAATTTTACCTAATATGAGTTGCCTTCCAAGCCATCCTCATCCTATCTAGATTCGTAGCATAAGAAAGAACCTTGAGAGTGTCCAACTACCTGTACAAATGAATGATGCACTTTCTCTAAACCATCCCAGATGGAGGCCCAGGCTCCTCTGGAAAACCTCCAATAAAGAAGATTTCATAATGTCCATGTATAGATACTTCCATTGTCTTTCTGCTTCTGTCATTAGGAAGGTTTTCCCCAGATTTAACCTAAATCTGCTTTTCTAGAATATACACCTGATACCTTGTGTCTTGTCCTTTGTCACAGGGAGGAACCATTGTTTTACCCATTTCAAGTCTGCCTTTCAAATATTTGAAATCTCCTATTAGGTCCTCCTGTGATTTCCTTTCCTCCAGACTAAACATATGTAGTTCTCTCCAATCTCTTTATCAACTTTGTTGCTCACCTTTAGATCCTCTCCAGTTTTTCTACATCTGCCTAGAACTGGATGCAACAGGCCTGCTGAGGGCTAACCATCTTTGAGTAAAAATCATCTCTCCTGTCTTGCGTATAATGTTTCTGTTAATACAGCCCCAAATCATGCAGTACTACATTGCCAACTCATGTTGATTTTGTTATGCATCAAAATGAAAATCCTTCTTATCAGTGATACTGAATAGCCAGTAATTTCCCATTCTGTATGTGTGCATTTGGGTTTTTTTTTCTAGGTGTAACATCTTACATATGCCTTTGTGGATTTAAAGTTGTTTTGTAGCTGAGCTCTCTAATATACAAGGATCCTTTTGAACGCTAATCCTATTTTCCAAAGTGTTTGCAATCCCTCCTAGTTTTGTGTTATCTGGAAACTTGATGAGTAAGCATTTCTTCCATCCACCCATCCATTTACAGTTACCCTTTGCAGGTGGCTGTTCAACCTATTATGTATCTACCTAATAGTTTTTTCATCTGTTCCATATTTCTTCAGTTTTCTTATGATATGAGACTATCTAATGGTACTGCATCAAAGGCCTTACCAAAGTCCAGGTCTATTATGTCCCATGTACTCACTTCATCCACAAAACTATTTACCCTGTCAAAAGAGAAAATCAGGTCAGTCTGGCATATTTATTTCTAATAAATCCATGCTGGCAGCTAGTGATCACTGTTTCCTCCTTCTATTTTATACTTTGTTCTAGTAATGTCCCTACGTATTGATGTCAAGCTGACCATGTCTATAATTCCCTGACACTTCTCCCCCACTTCCCCTTTATTTAAATAGACATTATGTTAACCATTCCCTTGTCCTCTGGCCCTTCCCTGTCATGCATGACTTTAAAAATACTGTCTTTAACTCTGAGATTTCTTCTGCTAGTTTTTTCCAGCACCCTAGAATGAATTTTATCAGGCCCTGCTGACTTAAATTAATTTGACTTTATTAAAAGCTCTCTGATGTGCTGTTTATTTAGCATGAGGTACAGATTTCCTCTTTTTCTTTATATTAATTTTGTTAGTGGTCTGGTTGCAGTTTATTTTACTTTAAAGGCTACAGCAAAGCAGTTATTGAGTCTCTCTGTCCTCTTTGTGCCTTTTGTTAGCAGTTCATCGTCCTTGCTGAGCAGGGATTCTGCAGTCACCCTGGTATATTTTTTTTTTCCCTGACATATTTATAGATCACCTTCTTATTGTCTTTAATATCCCATGCCAGCTGAATCTAATTTTTTGCATTTGCTTTCCTAATTTTTATCTGTGCAGGTTCTTTATATTACTTGGTAGACTTACTTCAAGACTCATATTCCCTTTCTGTTTTTCTCTTTGGATCTCAAGGTATCTGAGAAGCTTCTTATGTAGCTTTGTGGGCTGCTACATTTCCCATCTTTCTACAGTGTTGCTATTGTTGAGCACCTCACACTGACTATATCCTTTTGGAACTGCTGGCTCTGTTGGATCACTGTCCTTTCATTTGCCTATTTGTGTTTTGCTACCATTTCTTGGAAGCCGTTGAAATAAACCCTTTTGAAGTCCAGTGTCCTTGTTTTGCTAGTCCTGTGATTTCCTTCTCTGAGAATCATGAATTGTGCCATGTCATGATGGTTACTTCTTCCCAAGTTTCCCAACACCTTGATGTCCACAACCAGCTCTTACTTTTGATTACAACAAGGTCCAGACAGGTGTACCCTCAGCTACATCCTCAACTTTTGGAAACAGAGAGCTGTCTTCTACACATTTAGAACATGCTGGCCATTACATGTTTTGTATAAACCCCACTGTTTCTATTATATGATTTTAAAAATTGTGTTGCATGGTTTGAAGAATGCCTCAGGCGCCTTGCCATTATTGCCAAGTCTCCTGTGATACATTGTGGAGAGAACAGATGCCAAAAGGGAGAGGGAACAGGGTCTGACCAGGGTTTTTTTCCATTGTTCCTCTCCCACTTAAAGCCTTCAGCATTGAGGGCATTTATACAAGTTCCAGGATTGGGGGGGAGGCACTTTAATTAGAGTGGCTCTAAGAGTTGAATAAACTTTAGTTAAAGCACCCCCACTGCCACTTTTCAGTGTGGGGACACTGATACACAAGAGGCTGGAGTCTGCTGGAGTGTAGGAATTACCAGGCTCCAGCAGACTCAATGAATCAAGCCTGCTCCGACATGCTGTAATTACAGTGCACCCTGAAGGTTTAGGAAGTTCTGATTCAGAGGTTGTACCCCAAACTCCTGTGCTCAGTAGCTACCGTTGCCCCCTGTCCCAAGAATTTGTCCAATTCATTTTTGAATCTGGCTGAACTGCCAGCTTCTACTGCATCTGGTGACAGCAAGGCCCACACCTCACTGACGCAAGGTGTGAGAAAGAACTCCCTGTTGTTCATTTTAAACTTACTACCTACTAGCTCCATTTTATGACTCCTGGTTTTTGCATCGTGCTAGAATAAATAATAAATCCCTATTGACTTTCCCTTCACCATGATGTCTTTGTTTAAATCCTGATCATGATTCATGTCCCCCCTCAAGCATCTCTTTTCTAAACTGAAGAGGCCTGGCTTCTTTTGTCCTTCCTCTGATGGAAGCCCCTCCAGGTCACCAACCATCCTTGTTTTTGGCTAGAGAAAAATACTAGAGGGATTCTTCTGTTGCCAAGCACTGGGGCAGCCCACAGCAGGAAAAGGTGCTCTTAATACCATGATGTTAAATCTCTAGGTTTAGTTTGCAGTGCTAACACTGTGCATAAAGGAACTCAGGGAGGAGGAGGAGGAGGAGGTGCCCACACAGTTGTGGTGCTGCTGGGTGCCCAGGCACTCCCTGCCTGGTCCAGGCTTCTCAGCCTGGGGACAGGGCTGCTCTCAGGGAGGGGAGACAGTGCTGTGGATCAGCTCCCTTACAGCACTCAAGGCTGGGGGTGGGCTATCCCACTCAGCCCTGACAGATCTTAAATATGAAATTATAGTATTGGAAGCTCAAAACCAGGGCCATCCTGGGGTGGGGGGTGCAAACTGGGGCAACTGCCTTGGGCCCCACGCTTTGGGCGGCTCTGTGGAGCCAGGTGGAGTGGCTGTGGCAACTCTGTGCTGCCGCTGGCTTCATGTCTGGCTTGGCACCACCTCCATGCTGCTGAATCCACCACCTCTGGCCACTCACACTCAGCACTCCTGCACCCTGCTCAGGTCACCTCTGCTCAAAATGATGCTTTTTGCTGAAAAACTACTGTACCCTGAAACCCCGCCCCACGCAAATGAGTATGGAAACAAGTCATTTTCTTATTTATTGTATATTGTAAACAACCAGTCAGAGAGCTGGGTCAAAGTTGAAACATTCCTTTATTGGGAGGCAAGTAGGCATAAGAGGGCGCTGATAGCAAACCCCAAAATCTGCCAAAGGTTTTGCGAACTTCTGAAGCCCCGGACAGGGGTGGAGGATGTTGGCTGGTAGTAGGGCCACTTGTGGTTCTGGATTCTTGGATTTGGAATTAGTTTTGGCTAATTTGGCCAACAAAACCCCAAAGTCAGTTAAGACTCCTTGCAAGAGACTTGGGTTTTGCATATGCTGCATCAATGAGCCGCCTCAAAAATGATCTTACTTCATGAATGCTTATCCTGCATTGTACAAGGGTGAAAACGACCGTACACCTAGGAAGACTGCCGCTCCCGGCAGCGCGCAGCCGCACTAAGGAGGGCGCACAGGGGGAGGGGGGATGTGGCGGTAGAACAGCTCCCTCAGACAGGTCGAGGGCGGAGGCTGTCTCTGTCCGCGCGCAGGCGCACCAGGGGCAGGGAAAGAGGGAACGCCGCTGTGAAGCAAGCTCCCTTGGAGAGGTCGAGAGCAGGAGGGATCATCAAGGAATTGTCTCTCTCTCTCTTCCACACCCCCCCTCCCTCCCTCCCTGACGCAGGCGCACTAGGGACAGGGGCAGATTAGCCCGGCCCACAGGCCACACGCGCCGCGCGCATGCGCGAGGAGGAACCAACCCCCCCCGCGCCACCAACCAGAGGTGGCCACCTGCCTCCCTCGGGAGGGCTGCCTACCACCGCGCATGTGCGGTTGCCAGGGCGGCCGCCTCGCCATGAAGTTTAAACCGGGCCGCGCATGCGCAGGGTCGCTGCTGGCTCCGGTGAGGGCGGTGCCACATTGGAGCGGCCGCCCGCGCCTCCCACCCCCCTTCCCCTCCCCTCCCCCCGCGGTCCCGCCCCCCCATGCCGCTGCCGCCGGGCCCGGCGCGTCGCGGCGGCCTGTGAGGCGCGGGCGGCGGCGCGGATGGATCCGCGCGTGGCCTGGATCCAGCCCGAGCAGAAGGGCCCAGCCAACGCTCTGTGGATGCAGATCTGGGAGACGTCGCAGGGTGCCGGTGGGGCCGGGCCGGGCGCGGGCCGCGGCCTCCCGCGCTACCTCTGCCTCAACTCACCCGCGCTGCAGCCGGCGCCGCGCGGCCTCGGCGGGGCCCGCTCGTCCTCGTCGTCCTCGTCGTCGCCGCCGCCCTCGCCTCCGCCGCCGCCCGCGCTGCTGCTGGGCCCCGCGCCGGGTGCACACGAGGGCGGGCGGCGCCTGCACAAGTCGCCCTCCGTGTCCTCGTCGTCGTCCTGCTCCTCCGTGGAGTCCGGCGCTGAGAGCCCCGGCTGCGCCTCGTCCTCCTCCTCGTCCTCCTCCTCGTCCTCGTCGGGCGGCAGCGGCGGCGGACCGGGCGCGGGGCAGCGCTTCCCCGCGGGCGAGGCGGCGGCGGGCGGCGGGCCCGGCCCCGCGCCGCACCACTGCCACCACCACCCGGGCCGCAGGAAACGTGATAACAAGGCCAGCACGTACGGCATGAATTACCTGCTGTCCGGCAGCCGAGCCGCCGCCTCCTCCCCACCGGCCGCGCCGCCGGCCGCACCGCACAGTCCCGGCACCCCCTGGAAGAACAGGAAGTACAGCCTGGGGGTACAGGGGTGAGCGCCCCGGGGCTCCCTGCCTCACCCTTTCTTCCCCTCATCCTGCCTGCCTGTCTTTCCCGCACCCACACTCCCTGGGAAGGGGTCTGGGCCTGCTTCCCCAGGCTGGGGCGGCCTCGGTGTCCTTGCAGGAGCTTGTCTTTTTATTGACTTTTTTATTTGCTCCCACGTCCCAGTTAAGAGGTGCAAGGGGAGGGGTGTGCACAAGTGCCACTGACCTGGCTTTTTGGCTAAGGGCAAGGGAGGAGAGGGTGGGGTAGGGTGGGGTGGGGCAGCTGAACCTCCCCCAGGCTTTGGGGCTTGTATGTGGAGGGTGCTTGGTGGGGCCTGGGGAGCCACCAAAGCTGCAGACCACTGAGGGGCATGGGAGGGAGGATGCTGGCACGTGGGGGTACATTTCATAGATGTTAGAGCTGGAAGGGACCTTGTGAGATCATCGGGTCCAGCCCCCTGCCCAAAGGGCAGGAAGTCAGCTGGGGTCAGATCACCCCAGCAAGATAATCATCCAAACGCTGTTTGAAGGTGTCCAGAGAGACCTGCGCAGGCTTGACGATTTGAGCTGTGTGCTCAGTCAAATTTTGGAACTTTACTATTGGGCTTTGCCAAATTTAATTCGGCCTTGAAAATTTTTTCTTTTAAAAAGTGCTGTTCGTAAGAGGACTGTTGCGAACTCTGCTTGGCAGCCCCATGATGGGGGTAGCTCCATGTGTAGCTGTGGAGGGAGAAGAGCAGCTCCCCCTCCCCATTTTGTGTGTGTGTGTATGCGTAAGGACCACAAGGAATGAATCTAGGTGAAGTGAGGTGCCTGTCTCTTGGAAAGCAATTGGGCTAAAATTGAAAAGGCTGGTCCCTGTTCTTGTGGGGAAGCAGAGCGTTGAGAGGGAAATGTCACATTGCTGGCAGACCTTGCTTGGAGCAAGATTTTTTTTTTTTTAAAAGGACATGGTGTGAGTAGGCAGCAGGGCAGTACATCCAAGCCCTTGGAAAGGGGAACAAACTAAAATACATAACTTGGGGACTATCAAAAAAAAGTCAGGATGATGCTTGTGAGTGAGCACATGGCAGCCACAGTGAGTGAGCGTCCCATTCCAAGTGATTGAAAGAACAATTGTGGATTCTGTAGAAGCATTTTTATGATGAAATCAGTTGAACAGAGGGTTTGACCAAAAGCATAGCTTTGGCAAAAAAGATGCAGCACTTTAGCTGAGTCTCTGTTGCTCCTCTTGACAAGTTTCCTTTGCTTTACAAATACCTATTTCTGTAAGTTCAGAAGGTCTTCTTTGACCTTCTGTATCACCTGGGTCATAAAACTCCACAGTTACTCTTGCATTTGTTGCATGGTGTGCAATAACTTGAGTACACCGTATACAAGTAAATAAACGAATCCGTTTCACACACACTTCGTTTGCCTAGGTTACATTTTCCGATTGGAGAGAGAGAGAGGTTTGTTTGTTTTTGTTTTTGTTTTTTTACTTGTAATTGGACACATTCTTTATATCAGCTTTGGATGAGGGGAATGGATTGTCTTTTAAAAACTTTGTTCTTGGAACGTCTAAAAATCTAAACTATTTGGTGGTGGTGGTAGTAATTCATTGCATATTCACAGTGGAAAATAACTGTGATTTTTTTTTTTTTTTTAAATTTACGCTAAAACATGGGGAAGGCATGGTTGTCTACAGGATTTGGAGGTACAAAATGTTTTGTATTACAGTGAACCCAACACCCAGGATGACATTTCCGTAGTTCTGATTCAAAGGTCAGCTGCGCATAGTGGCCCTATCATTGTAATGTAACAAAAATGAAGCTTCTCTAAGCTGTCACGTTTCCGTTTTAAATTGCCAAATACTGGAATGATGGGAAATGGTATTTGTTTCTGTTATGTTAAATCTGTCGTTTTGTTTTAACCGTCTTTCGTCTGTGTACACCCTCTCTTCCAGACTGGCACACTAAAAGCAAAAATTGATTGCATGTAGTGGAGGCAGGCTTGAGTTTTTTAGCAAGCATCATGTTTTAGTCTGGTTACTTATCCTATTTTAGGGCTATGGTTTTAACTGAGAATCTTTTGTCAGCTTAATATTTGTACTAAATTAAATATAAATAATTTCATGACACACGGGTAAGAGCTAGATAATTTATTTTCCATAGATGCAGCTCTTCATTACTTTGATGAAATTGCATAAGATTTTAAAGGGTTTTAAAGAGTTTCTTTAGTATTATTCCTTGGAGCTGTCATTTCAAACCTGACCCACAACTGTAGGGATTCCTTCAGCTAACAATTGCTTATGAGCACAGGACACTGGACTTGGCCTAGGAAGCCCCTTTCAGTCTTATGTTCCTGTTAGCCTGAGACACTTTATAGTTACCAAAGGTGATGTAGCAGGTCAGTGATAAAGCCAGGAATAAACCAAGAGTCTTTTGAGCTCCCATTTGGGGTTCCAAGTCAGTGGTTTTCAACCTGTGGTCTGCAGGCCCTTGGGGGGCCACAGATTGTGTCTAAGAGGTCTGTGAAAGATGACTATGATCCATCAAAAGTATGTGAAGACCCACATTTACAGTTCAGAAGGGTCCACACCTCCATTCAAAATTTCCAAAAGGGTCTGCACCTGGGTTCAAAATTTCCAGGGGTCTGCAGATAGAACAGTGGTTTTCAATTTTTTTCCAAGTCACTAGTAGTACTACTTTCTGTTCCTTCCTTTCTCCTTCCTTCTCTTAGGACAGTGGTTCTCAACCTTTTTAGACTTGAAGTACTCATTGCTGGACTCAAGCAGCACCCCATTTCAAAAACTAATTTTATTTATCACAGTGCTTACCTCCTTGAAGAACTAGGCATTGGGGGCAGAGCAGCAGCTAGGTGGGGAGGAGACTGAACCTGAATTTCATCTCCTTGTATTTGCTTAGATTTCAGGGCATCCCAGGCCAGCACCTAAGTTTGAAAATCACTGCCTTAGGCATTTTCATTTCTGTTCTTTGTAATTATGGTTTCTGTTCTGAAGAAATGTGCCTTGAAACAGGTATGTGAAGTATTGGTGTTGATTCATCATTCAGTGCATTCTGTTTAGGCTGGGGTTTGTGCACACAGGTCCAATCAAAGTGTTCCACAGGTTGAAATACTCAGCACAGGATAGGCTTATTAAAAAGTGATCTCTGAACAGTTAAAATAATTCTTTGTTACTTGAAATCAAGGGCATATCAACAGAGAAACTGTCGCTAGTGTAGTTGGACTGGTGGTAAAACTAAAGTGTAGGCAGAATTAATAGATAAAAGGAGGCATATTTACTTGCATAATGAGTGCAAAAAAGGCAAGTAAAAATATTTGAACCCTTCCTCTGCCAGAGTTACGTGGGTGCTATAATCTGTGCAGCAGGAGCACTTTTGACAGCTTTTCTTACATGGGTACATAGCTCTTCTGGTTCAGATGCTGTCTTTTTGTTTGGCAGGTGTGAAAGGTGTAGAATTTATCCCGTGATACCATTAAAACAGTGATAATCCCAATCTGTTTAGGAAATAATAGCATTTTGCTTTCTAAATAGAAAACCACAATAGGGTATGCTTAGTATTTTTGGCTTCATAAAAATAGGTTAGAATTATGGGTTTTGAAAGGCTCTTTCAGTTGCTTTCAGCTTATGCCACAGTACAGTAAAAATGCCTGAAAGCTTGTAAAGAGCAAGTTTTCCAACTATTTAGTTCATCTAATAGAAGATAACATATTTATCCAAAGAACCTTGTCTGCCTATGTCCTTAGACCAACAGTGCCATAACTGAAACTCCCAATACCAGAACTAAACCTCTCAAATATGTCTAAAATCTTTAATTTGCTAGCACAATGTACTTGGAATAATTTCAGTACAGTAAAATCTCTGTTATCCAGCATCCCCAAGGTAAGGGGATTGCCAGTTATGTAAAAACTCTGGTTATCTGAAATAACCTGGCAGGGCTTTCAGATAACAGGAGGGGTGGGAGATGGGACAGCAGTGGCCACACGCGGAGCAGCGGCAACTGCAGGGTGCAGTGCGGAGCGGTGGCAGTATGGCGGAGCAGTGCTCAGTGCAGGGCAGTACAGCGACAGTGTGTAGTGGCAGCAACAAGCGTCCGGGCTTTCCCCTGCTCCCCCCTCCCACCCGTCTGGCTGGTGGAGCAGGGGGAGATGTGGTGGTGACAGCTGCCGTTGTACAAGCTTTCCCCTGTCCCCTTACCACGGCCAGCCGGCCAAATATTCTATTAGTAAAGAATATTACATTATAATATTCTTATTATAATATTATAATATTAGTAAAGAATTTCTGTTGTTTAAATGCTGGATAGCGGAGATTTTACTGTAATAGTAGTTAAAATGCACAGGAGTGATTCTGGCCACTTAAAAGACTAGCCTTCTCAGATAAATGTTAGATTTATACATTTTATAAGGAAAGGAGTAATGTTGTTTTCAAAATGACAGGATCTAGTAGATGAGTGGTGTTTTTAAAGAAAATCTGAAAGTTGTATTTTCTTTATTGGTCTGAACAGCCCTTTCTGAAAGGCCCTGCCAATACAAATGTCACTTTATACAGTTGCAGACAGTTAAAACAGTGAATGTATCTTCCATAAGTTATGGACTATTACTTCCATTGTGTTCACTGATTAAATATTCCAACAAATTTTATTAATAATATTGTAATAATAGAGAGTGTTTGGGCTTGGTTTAAACTGTTTCAGTGCTAACCAGATTAGTTTATACTGCAGTGGTAAGCATTTAACCTGTATCACTTATCAAATTGAATTTTTTACAGTACTGGTATACAGCAAAATGGCCTAACTAAAACTTGTGTAAACTGTTCAGTTGCACATCTCAACTTGTAGTATTATCAGACTAGTTGCAATATGTCACTTAACTAAAATATGTAGTAATACCCACAACAATGTATCCACCCAGTACTAAACAGTTAACAGGACAGGGCTGTCAAAAAATTGTTTCCACTTGCCTCAAGCTCATTTGCTTAAAATGGAAATCTTCAGTGTCAAGCAGGTGTCACATTATCCCTCTGCCTCTGAGACTATTCCAGAGTTGTGAGAGCCTCAAATTTATGCTCTGTCTTAGCCTGACTTCCCTAAAGTAAGTACTATTTGAATACTATTAATGGTAGGGAGGTGATTCCTTGAACAGTTTGCATGTGCTTTAAGGTGCTGTGAAGCCTTTCAATACACTCAGTGAGCTATTAGTAACAGTAATGTTCAGAATAGCTGGTTCCTTATGTGGTCTGGTATCCTCATGTGGCCATAAATGTGGTACGCTCTTTGTTTCATTGCATTCTGTAAAAGCAGTAACTTCTGACTGGGGTGTAGGTTGTAGGTGTATTGGTCTAAGGACATAGACAGACAAGGTTCTTTGGGTAAATTTGATATCTTTTATTAGACTAGCTCAAATAGTTGGAAAAATTCTTTGTTGCAAGCTTTTGGGTATAAGTACTCTTAGTCAGGCTGAGGCAACATCTGCAGTTGGTGTGTGCTCTGTAACTTCTTACTGGGTTTTCAGTGCTTTATTTAACCATATAATACAACAATTACTGAAGTCCCAAATAAGGCTGTTTTGGTAATATAACTGACAGGGTGGTGGGGGTTGCATCTCATTTATATATACATTTTCATGAATGTGCTAATGACCTTGTAAACATATGAGAGGAAAAGTGTTTTTAAAATGAACGTAACTTAAGTAGTGCTATACTGGGTCAGATCAGTGGTCCATCTAACTTACTAGCCTGTCTCCAACAGTGACAGAAGTGGATGCTATATAGGGAGAGCACTGAAGTAGCTTAGCTGTCTAAAGGGATCTATCCCTTATTCAATACCCTCCCTGGCACCCACCATTTATTGGGTTAGAGATGCCAGAGGAAACATATTTCTAACAGTTCTTCTCAATAGACATTCATAGAGCTGTCATCCATTAATTTATCCAGTCTCTTTTTGAAGGGGGCTATGCTATATGCCTCCTAGATGATCTGCCTAGGTCCCTTCCAACTCATTGATTCTATGATTCCACCAACACATATGGCAATGAATTCCACAAATTAACTACACATTGCTTTAAAAAGTGCTTTGTCTTGGTTATTTTAAACCTGTCATCTACTAATTTCAGTGGGTTCATCCTAGTTGTAGGGTAATGGAACTTTGAACACCAGTTCCCTGTTCACTTGGATTTTACAGACTTCTGTCATATCTTCCCCAGCCTTCTTCTTTCAAAACTGAAGTCCTAGCCTTTTTAGTCTCTTTTGGTATGGTAACTCCTCCACGCTCCTGAACATTTTTATTGCCCTTCTCTATACTTTTTCTAGTTTTACTGGTCCCCACATTTCAAAAAGGATGTAGAACTGCATATTGTGTTCAAGATATGGGTGCACCTTGGGAGTGTATAATGGCATGATGATGTTCTTTGTTTTGTTTTTAAACCCCTTCTTCATATTGCCCAACACTTTATTGGGTAGTTTGGTTGCTGCTGCACAATAAGCTGATGGTTTTAGCGAACTACCTACAATGACTCCAAGGTGCCCTTCCTGAGTCATGGCAACTACTTCAGGACCTAGTATTGGGTATATATAGCTGAGGTTATTTTTCCCCAGGTACATTACTTGTACTTGTCAACAGTGACGCTCATTCCCCGCCCCCCCCCCCCCTTTCTGCAGCTCCTCTCCATCAGCTTGGGACTTGACTACCCAGCATAATCTGGTATCATCTCTAAACTTGGAGATTTCACTGTGTACCCCCATTTCCAGGTAACTGGTGAAAATGTTGAACAAAATTGGGGCCAGCACAGATCTCTGCAGGATCTCCATTCGTCTTCAAAGGTGACCATAATTTTAGCCCTTCCCTTTGCTTCGTATCTTTTAACTATCTCAGTCTGCAAAAAAATCTTCCCTCCAATTCCATGGCAGTGCAATTATTATTATTAATAATTTTAAGCTTTTGGTGTAAGACCTTGTTGAAAGATTTTTGCAAGTCTAAATGCATTATGAAAATGCAAAAGATAAGGTAGGGGAGGCTGCTGCACATCTATATCTCAACTGCAGTGCAATTACTTAGGGATGCTCCTGTGTTCACAGTTATCTGTTGTTTTTTTTTTTTCTCCCTTTACCAGTCCAGAATGGTTAAGCTTGCTCCAGGGCTGATGTAGTATTTTGGAGTCTGGCAGTCTCTCACTGGGTTTTGTTATGGAACATCTTGGAGAGAGCAGCTTGCTCCCATTCTGCTTGCTATGATCCGACAGTGTCTGCCATAACAATGGTCACTAACAGTTCAGCTTGATTTGTTCTACTGAAGCACATTTTCCACTTACCAAAGAGGTGTAACAGTTGAACCTCCATAACAAAATCTAGTTACTTGGCTATAATATGATACTTGATGTTAAACTAGGAAAAATTATCTTGGAGAACTCATTCACCTTTTCTACCCCTTCCTTCTGGTCCCCGGGCCTTTCGACTCTGTATTCTTCCCCTGTCCCCTTTTTATGAGAACAGGGTCCAGCTTCTTTCTTAATTGTAACTAAAATCTTTGAGGAAGGGTTTTTTTTCACCATCTTCTTTCCCCCAGCATTCTTCTCTGGCATGGATGCACCAAATCAAAGGAAGGGTCACTTAACTGTGGTCCTTGGTCCCCTCCTTTTTTCTTTACAAACCAAAAGTTACAAATGAATCCCTCAGGCTTTCTTTCCCTCTTCTCGGGCACCCTCAGCTTCAGGTCCCTGCTCGGTTCTCCTCACCAGCAGGATGTTTAAGACCCTTTTCTTTAGTTCGGCTTCTTCCAGTTCCCTCTCGCTCCATACTCTTCCCACCAGACTGGCATGCTCTCTCTCTTCTCCACCCGGCTGCTGGTCCTCACTTTCTTAGCTTTTAGGGAGAGTGGGTAATTCCTGGCTTGGGCTGGTCCTGGCTGTTCCCAAGGGTTCAGTGTGCAGCTTCTTTTCTGAAGTGTTCCCTTCTGGCAGGCTCCACTGGTCTTTTTCTGTGCTGGGGATGCCAAATGCCAAGTTCTCTTGGTGTCTTCGTTTTAAATTGCCTGCTCCTCACTGCCTGCCAGTCGGTGCCCGTTTTCTGGAGCCTGTGTCCTTGTGTTGCCGGGAGATGCGTTTTCCTGTGCTCCAGAGCTGCACCATGTGTCCGGACCCGGACCAGTGAGTTCCTGGCCAGCATGGCTAATCCTGTGGGAGCACAGCAGGGGCAGGAACCCTGTCTCCATCCCACTCCCTAAATCTATTCTTGTACATATTCAAATGTGTACTGTCTTATGTGGAGACACTCGGTAACACCCAGGTTGCAGAAGCATCTTCCTAAACATCATTCTCAATGTCATGTCCTTGACTTCCAATATAACAACTATTTTCCTCCATTTATGTTTTTCTGTTGTTAACACATCTGGCTTTTATGTACCTCAATTACTGACTGTTTCTTGGCTTCCTTAATACAATTAAACTTGTTTTAAACATAGATGCTAAAATTACTTATTGGTGCTTATTCCAACTGTGTCAAACTACTGCTCGTCTTTCACCTTAATTTTTGCTCCTTTTTCATTTCTTTATATTTTTAAGGACCATATCCGAGTCTCTGTTTTTTATCAACCCATATCTCTACTTTGGCTTGCCTGCATGTGTGCAGTATAGAAAGAAGCTGCTTACCTGGTTCCTTGACAGTTTCTTCTGCAAATTTAATGTTATTCCTGTAGATCCCCTGTCTCAGTTTTGTTGATGTAATAGTCATGAGCCTGATGGAAGAAATTGAGGCTGTTTGGGACCACGTGAAGTTCTTGACTTATGTGGTGACCAACCAGTGTCCTAGAAGAGTGTTATTGAGGTTCAAAGGGTGGTCTCCTTAAAGGTTCCCAGAGCTCAGCATCAGTGGGATTCTAAAGGTTGATCAGTCAAAGGCAGTACTAAAAACTACAGCTTGCTAAGAATGCTTTTATGAGCTGTCCCTAGAGTCCAGAGAATTGGGGCAACTGTCCTGGGGCCCGCGCTTTGGGGGGGGGGGGTCCCTGGAGCAGCCACAGCGCCTCCTGCGGGGCCTACCTGGAGCTGGTGGCTCAGCCGTGCACTGTGGAAGAAGCACAGAGACCCGTCCCACCATGGGGGTACCATAGCCCCCACAGTTAAGGGGGCCCTGGACCCTACCTAGGGTCAGCACTGGTTACGATATTGCTTGGAACCTACTTCTTACTTATTTCTCTTTGTGTTGTACAATGAGTGAATTCCTAAATTGGTGGCCTTGGGTCTCACAGAATAACAGTTGTGATCTAGGAGAAGCTATTCAGTTTGAATAAAACTTTTATTTGTTGGTTTTTGTCATGCCTGTGGGGGTAGAATGAGGTTGAGAATAAGGTAATGGAAAAATAGGGGAGCAAAAGAAGGAAGCAGAAGGATAGTCATTGGTAGGTCTTACTTTGTAATTGCCATCAAGTGGAGCTTTGTAGGTTTGACTCTTGAGGGATATGAAAGAGAAGCATTTCTGGGTGCTGACTGAATGGGTTTAACCTAATCTGACACATGCTAAAGGGTTGGTATAGAATAGAGCGTGAAGGAGTTTTGGGGAGAAACTGATTAATAGGCAGAAAAAGACAAGGACCTTTGCAAAGGTAGTATTTCACTTTGTGGTAACTTGCTAGATTGACTAAGTAGGGTTAATGATAAAGACAAGAAGCTTGCTTGTGAAAATGAAGAGGATTGCATTCAGTAATGAGCCTGACTTGAGCATCAGCATTTGGAGTAGAGTTGGGAAAAAAAAAAAGTTTTTCAGTAATAAAGACCACAACAGGATGTGGTTTTTGTGGTTGAAACACAAAAGAGATTTTGGGTAAGATGTAGGTTTGTGGGCAGAGAAAAGACATTTGTGTTGAAAGAGGCAATAATACTTCTCTTGCCTGGAAGGTGCGTCTGGAGAGGGCAGTGTCAAAAAAGCTGTGCCTAGTGTGTTGGGAATCATTTCCTAGGTACTGAAGCATGCTTCTGTGTTCAGGAGAGGCTGGAAGGCCACAGCAGGATGATATCTAGTTTTGGTTTATGCTGGTTAATGGTGTACATCTAATGCAATGAAACAACGTTGTATTTTAATAGGCATTGTAATAGAACCTAACAGTTAATAAGGTAGGTGCAGTGTTCAGACATATAAGATGTACTTCTGTCTCTCCGTTATCAATTCAGGAGATCTATTTACATTTTTTAAAGTGTATTAAATTAGAAAAAAAGAGGCTAATAACAATGTTCAAGCTAAGACCTATGCATGAAATAATAGGGCATAGACTGCGAAAGCTCATGGCTTTGTGAACGAGCTAGTGTGGGATGGCACATTATAGACTGCTTTTGTAAGATTATGTTAACCCGGTGCTAAGATGCTTTTATCAATGGAACCCTATTTTTTGTTTTTAGTTGGGTTTTCATAAAGTGGATTTTTCAAAGTGTTCCTGATCTCACCCTGACGAATAAATTAATTCACTGTACCTCATTGTATCTTCCCTTTCACAAAGAGTAATGTGGAGCTTTAATCTTTTCTCCCTTTCCAAAACCTCCATGGGGCTACATTTTCTCTTTAAACTGCTTTTGAAAATCACTTTAAGTCAGTATATATTTGCTTTACTTTTAAAGCAAATCATTACATTTATTGCTTCAGTTCTATTATTTCCTACATTTCATATTGTTTCACTAGAACAGTTGTGTGGTGAAAATGTCATCTTGGTTTGTTTGTTTTTTTGGCTGTTCAGACTTTTACACAGTTTGCATAGTGTGGCTAGGAATTTTTGAGGAAAAAAATCAAAAATTGAAAGACTCATATGTTTATAGACAGATCAAAGCCTGTTGTTCAGTTGCAAAATACCTGTATGTTAGGCACCCTGAAACTGAAAGGAGCAACTGTAATGCATTGGTTGTAGCTGCAACTTTGTTAATCATTTTCCAATTTAAGATGCTTTTAAAAAATGTAACTAGATCTCTTGACTTGAGTATGGAGAGGAAGACTAGCTATGTTAAGTGAGTTGCAACTGAGTTTCTATTATAAGGTCAGGCCTTGGTTATAGGATCATAGGGAAGTAGGGCTGGAAGGGACTGCATGAGGTCATCATCCCTGACTAAAGAAAGCATCCCCGTGCAGTATCTGTCTAACTGTTTTTGCAAGTTTCCAGGGGTAGAGATTCCCTAGCTTCTCTTGGTAGGCTGTTCCAAGTCTTGACCCCCGTCATAATTAGAAAGTTCCTTATAACCTCCAACCTAAACTTCCTCTGAAATTTGTAGGTATTTGTCCTAGTTCTGTCCCCTGCAACTACAGGGTAGTTTCAGAGGAGCAGGATATACAAGTTATACACTCTTTTTGTTACAGGAAGGAGATTTGTCATGCATAAATTAGGATTTCTGCAAGAATAAGTCTAGTCTTAATCTTTGTATCTCTTGAACTTTCCTATGTGTACCATTATGTAATCCCAGAGACTTTATGCTCCTCTTTCCTCTTCTTTCTTATTTTGAAATGGTGCCTTTACTAGGGATTGCAGCTCTACTTTGATTTTGCTTAAATTGGCAAACCAAATCAGGTAGACATTGGCACACCTAATGCCAAAAGTATTTGTAACTTGCTTCAGTTAACCATTTGTGCACTCTTGTTCTAGAAAAAAGGTATGCAGGTTAAATTAAAGTTCAATTATCTTCTGTTTAAATTATTAGTGCACATAATTAAGATGTGAAAAGCTATAAACATCTATTGTAGAATCAAGGAGGCTACCTTTCTGTGTCATAGTATCATGTGATTTAGTTCTTAGAAACAACATATGTTAGACTAACAAACAAAACTTTAAGCCTGTGGCTGCTGTACAGTTGTATTAATTTTGGAACTAAATAGCTCATTTTCTTTGCTGGTGTTAATATTTTTTTTAAATTCTCTCTTGTTAGACTCCATGAAGAAATAATGGACTTCTATGACTTCATGTCCCCTCGTCCTGAAGAAGCAGCTATGAGAAAAGAAGTAGTGAAAAGAATAGAAACTGTCATCAAGGATCTTTGGCCTACAGCTGATGTGAGTGTAGCACAAACACACAAGCTACATTTTACTTATGCACTATATAGTGGAGTTCATTTATTTTCCATATTATCTTCTACTGGAACATGTTTTTGAAATTCTCTGTTCATTGTTAACTTCTGGGGTAACTGAGATACCAATCAGTTTGTCCACGTTTTGGATACAATATTTGTTTTCCCCTTCCCATCCCCCCAGTAGGTTTTTTGGTAGCTAGTGGGACTTCAGTAAGCCTTCCCTCTAAGATGCCATTCTTATTTTTTATAGAAACTGCCAAAACTTTTTACAATAACATCTTCTATTCAGATGTACTTATAGATGCTGTGTCCTTTAATATCAGATGTGAAACTGTCAGTAAACTTATACAAAGCTTTTAAATTGAGTGTATCAATTTTTTGCTTCTTCAGCTGTAAATGAATTGGCATATGTTTGGTATGTTTTGAAGGATGTCTGCCTTATGTTTTCCTGTTTTTTGTAAACTCTTGCTGCTAGCTTCCACTGCCTCCTCTCCTCCTCCCCTCCGCCCCAATGCTCTTTCATTGTGCCATATTTCTTTTGCCTAAAATTTGGACAATAGTTGTCTTGTATTAAAAGAAAATAACGGGTAGGAAGAAAAGGTAGAGACTATTAGCTCATATCCAGTTTAGGCATGCCAGTATAATATTTCAATGTGAAACACTTTACCTACTGTTGCAGGTAATCTATTAATTTAATTAGAAATTAGTGAGCATACCAAGAAAAGGTATTTTGGTGTTGGTCAGCACTTCAGGTAATCAGTTTTTCCTGTCAGTGGGTCTTTAAGTCTTTTCTACATGCATCACTAAAATTTAATGTTCTGATATTGGCTAATTAATGCACTAATTTTTTAATATTACCACAACATTTTGAATTGGTCTTCTCCAAAAGAGATTTATTCTTTTAGCATGCTTTTTAGAGACACTGTGGAAATTAAGGTCTTGGGTAGTAGGCCCTTCTCTCTATTTGAATAGTAATTATCTGTCTAAGAAGGTACTATAAGCATGGGCATTGACAAATCTCAAATCAGTAGTCCACCTAATCAGTATATGGCTTCTGAAAATGGGCATTGTGGATGTTTCGTAGGAAGAGATGTTGTGGGGTGGCAGTATGATGGGAATAGCAACACTGATTTTGGGCAGATATGATCATGAAACACCATGAACATTTATAAACTATTTTGGTAGTCTGCAAGTAGTAAGTAACTTGAACTAGGATTATTATTTTTATTTGTTTTCTCTTCATGTTCATGAGAAGGCTTTTGTAAAACTTGAATGAAGGCTACTTCTAATGACCATTCTTAGACTAGTTTCCTGGGGTTTTTTAATCCACTTTCAAGGTACACTTGACCAGCAAAGCGTAAAGGTTTTTTTCTGTCTTTTTGGTATAATCTTAATTCTTAAACAAACCTTCCTTTGCCCAAAGTTTTATGTAATGTGGCTGCTTTACTTCTCTCACTCAATAAATATGGACCTCAGTGGAACAATAATGTGGTGATTTAAAGTATTTTATCTTAGTGCTCTATAATTCCTTGGCTAGAATTAGTCAGTATACTCTTTGCTCAGGATATCTTAAGTTCTCCTATCTTGGCTTTATAATTTATTGCTATCTTGTATTCAAAAATCTGAAGAAGGTAGCACCCCTCTCCCCCAATTTTAAAACTGTTTTCCTTTGGCTAAAATGTCTGTTCCAAGAGCAGAAACATGTTTGGAAGCTTACATTTTCTGTAGAATTGAGAGTAGTTTAGTTTAAATTCACTGAAGGGTGTCACCATGCTGCTTTTGAGACTAGGCCAGCCTTTTCTGAATTGACCACCCTTTCCTGGAAGTCATCCTTACCTTAAACGTTAAAGATAATATAGACATTAGCATTAGGATTTATTACATTATACTCCAAATTTCTTTGAATACTGGGGGAGATGCAGAGAAGTTACATTTACACTTTTCTCCTTTACCAAATGTTTATTATAATTTAAGAGGAAAGCCTGGAGCTAGGTCAGGATAAACCTATTAAAGAGTTGGAATATTGGGGATTACTGTAAGTAAACCCCCACGTTTCTGGATTTCTTGAACAATAAGACTGATGAAAATGAAGTGCTACAAACATATCTTGTTAATTACAGATGTTTCAGTTGTTAACTTCTTCTTTCCAGGTTCAGATATTTGGCAGCTTTAGCACAGGGCTTTACCTTCCAACTAGGTAAGTAGCAAGTTACTGTGGTACATATACGTTTTAGTGTTTTACAAATATAATGGAAAAGACAGTTAACATACATTTTTAAAATCCCTGCAGAACAAACACAAAAACCTAACAAGTTGAGTGGCTTCTTCTAACCTTCCCCCTTAACTAGGAAGACAGCCCCTGAATTTACTGTGAACTAGAAGAAATTTTAGTCTTTGTTCCAATGTGCAGAACCACCACTGATGTGATTTTTCTGATGAAATAATTTCTTCCACATGTATTCTGGGATGACGCATCTCTTCAGCTCATGCACCTTTCACAATATTGCAGTTTATTTTGCTTAATATTGCTTGCAGAAAAATATTTCTCAAACAAAAATGCGATGACCTGAAAAGTAACTTACTGCTTACCAAAAAGAAAAACTTTTCAAAATTTAAGGGGCCATCACAGTAATTCCCTAATGATAAATTTACAATGCATTTTTTTTACCTCTGAAGTAAAAATTTAGAATGGAAACTTAAGTGAAATAGTTGTTGAAAATTTACCTCTTCTACTTCAGCTGTTTTGAAATCATTAAAGCTGTGTAGTTGAATTCTTTCATTTGTTAGTGCCGTGAAACTTCAAAGCTGCCTCTGTTAGTGTTTCCAGATTTTTGTAAAGAATTTTACTGTATTTACTTGAAATATAGGATGACCCTCCCTCAATAATTAGATGCTATATATGGAAAATGTGTAAATTTTATTATAGCTTTCCAGGTATACAACACAGTTATTGGGTGTTTGCCTTGAAGTTGTTCCCCTCCCACTTGCCTTGAAGTTGTTCCCCCTACAGCAGGGGAAATGAAAGTAAACCTGGGGGACTGGTCGCCCTCTTGACCACTTCCTCCCCCCCCCACTTCCCAACTTCTTTCCCCTTCAGGTCCTTACAATGAGACCGCTTTTTTTTCAACACCCAGAAATGAGAGGCAAAATTAAAAAAGGCTAATCTTAAAATAAATATAGCTGTAGTAATTTGCGTATAGGGCCCATAGATTCCAGTTCCTCTAGAATTTATGCTTATTACCTTTTTTGAAACTTCTGCAGGTTCTAGCACATGTACTCCATTAACATACTTTTAAGCAGCACTTTTGTACATACTTATATATAGTATAAAGGATGCATGATATTAGTCCAAAGCCAAAAGGTTCATGATTTCCCTATAGTTCAGTGAGCTGGTGCCCAGCAGAGTCAACAGCATGTCAAGCCTTGGTGACTCCACAACTCAGCACTGCTCAGTATGTGTGTGTACTCCAGATGCACTCTTCCTCTCCCCCCCTCCCCCCGCCCCCATCCATGTGCTAATTAGCTCCCCACTCATCACTGGAACCAGGTGTTCTTGTCATGAGCCTGGGATCCTCCAGAAATGTAGATACAGATCAAGCTCAGGGCAACCTTGTTCATCTTCATGTTATGGAGGGGCCACGCTAATTGTATGACACTGGGGTAGGGGGTGATGAGGGATTCTGGGTGTACTATTTGGGCCCCTGTTTGGTAATGTTTGTCAGACATTTAGGGCTGGTAAAGAAACAGGAATCATGAGAACTAGGGAAAGAAAGGTGAAACTCAGTTGTGAGAGTGAAGAAAAGGTCAAAATGTATGCAGTGTAGTGGTTCACTATGACTTGAAAAAGTCAGTGCTGAGGGAGCTTCAGTGCAATGGGCAGTACCATGTATTTTATTCAGGTGGAGTGCAGTAACTTATCCTTCTGGCAGGTTCCTATCAGCATGTTTGACAAATATGAGCCATATGTTTTATAGTCATACTCACTGTTGGCTGCTTTCAATCAGCTATGTAGTTGGTTTCCCATACTGGGTATGTGCTGTTTTGGCAACACTTTAATGATGGACAGTGTATTTAATGAGATTTCCTTGTATGTGAATGTAAGATGGGAATCTTTTTTGTTGTCTTTTTAATTAAATACAGTCATTCTTGAAAGTATTGACTCCAAAAGATGGTAAATTTTGTTTGATGTATTCAGTTTTATATATCTTAATACTCAAATGTGAATCGGTAACAATCATGGAGGAAAATTTTTTAAGAAACTGTGTTGTTTTCTGCATCTCAGTACATTTTCAGTAACCTTGAAACTAACTTTTTCCTGATTGTTATTGAGCAGAAACTGACACAATTGAAGATTTAGGCTTTTCAGTTGGTTTTTTTTTGTTTTTTTTTGTTTTTAAGTATTGTGTAGAATATTATTGCATACGTGCACACACCACAATCTTCTGAATAGACTTTCTTGGCTTTTATTGTGTTTTGTTGTATTCCATTTCTTATCTCTAGTGATATTGACTTGGTTGTTTTTGGGAAATGGGAACGTCCTCCCTTACAAATGTTGGAACAAGCACTAAGGAAACACAACGTGGCTGAGCCGTATTCCATTAAAGTACTTGACAAAGCTACGGTAAGTAAGAAGAAACAAAATTCTTTCAAAAATTATACTATAAAAGGTTTTTAAAATAATACCTTTTACTAATATGATGGTGAAGAATCCTATAGAGAGAAACTTTTTAAGATGCTACATTAATATTTGCTGCTGTTATGCATGATGACTTGTTTATTCAGTGTTGTCCATTTAGTGGATAATACATTAATAGAGTACATGTTTGGCAGAGGTCTGCCAAACAATTGCATGCAGTGAGAACTAGCTAAGTAATCTTTAATTACATGAATGAAAGTTGTAAAAGGACTTCGTCAATCACTTGTTGGCATCCTGCCTTGCTGTGATATTGCACAGTTGTGAAACTTGCTGTCCCTGTAGATAGAAGCTTGTAGGCTGATAGTAGAATATTTCTTTATATTGGTAATATGCTGTTTTTTTATGGTCAAAACTTCTTGGGTAGCTGATTTGCCAAGTGATTCTAAATTTGGAGAGCCTTGAACCCATACTCCAATGCATAGTATTGACTTAGGGGTAGAAAACTGCTCTAGAGGAGAAAACTCGTGATACTTTAGGTGCCAGCAAAACCTTCATAACAGTTCACAACCAAATAGTATGGTGGTAACATTAATAGTGACTTAGCCTGTGTTTACTTAAAGTACCATATTTACCCAAATCCAAGATAACTTTGAATTTATGATAATCTTCGTTTTCCTTTCCCCACCACCCTCATATTTAGATTCTATGCATGGGAAAATTATAAATTTGCTATAATTTTCTGTGTATAATATCTCAGTAGTTGAAGCTTGTCTTTTAAATTCATTGCCCTCACTGGTGTGGTGTGGAAATGAGTGACTTGGGGGTCCAGACACACCCCCCCCCCACCTTACTTGCCTACTTGGTGCCCCTACAGCCCTTGCTCCCTGTACCTTTTTGCTTATTCCTCATTCCTGCCGCCACCCCACACTCCCCTTCCCCTTTGCCAGTGTCTGAACCATCCCTTCCTTCCCCCCTCAGCTGCAGCTCTGTTCCTCCAGCAGGTGCAGCGGCAAGTGGCTCTGACCTGCTCCCAGCCCAGCCCAGTTAGGGAGAAGCTGCTATAGCTCCTGGCCTGGGTGGGTTGGGGCCAGAGGTACTGGAGCTAGAACAGGAGGTAAAAAGGGATGGGAGCAGCTGTGGGGGGTCGGGAAGAGTAGGGCTTGCGGGGGCATGCTGCAGGGGAGTGAAGAGGCAGGTACAGACATGAAGGGTCAAGAGGTGGAGGGGGAGGGCAAGCTGCAGGTCTGCCCCTTCAGCACTGCCAAATATTCTCCTCTGTGTTCTCCCTGGCAGCGAGCCCCTTCCACTACCAAATGAGTGAATCTGGCCCAGTCAGGCAATGGCTTGGATTCGCTTTTAGCTTGGTACCAAAGCTGAGCTGCTGCGAGCTGCCCTGGCCAGCTCTTCAAATATAAGACAAGGGTGTCTTCCCCTCCCCTCCCCTCCATGGTGATTGAACTAAAACCTTTTGAGTAAATACAGTACTGGCTACTTTTAATGTAGTTGTATTGCTAATAAGAGCATTTTTGAGTCTGCCAAAAAATAACTGTTCTTTGTCATGAACATTGGTAAATCTTAAGGAAGTTCTCACTCATGTTAGGAGTCAAGTGTTTTTAGAGTAATTACTCTGCCTTGGTTGTCTCCAAATTGAATTAAAGCACTGGTAAAATACCAGGCAGAAACTTAATCTGTCAGTATCCTGAGATATTCCAGACTTCTTGATGGTCGGGGCCATCCTAAGAGCTATAAAACTAATGTATTTCAAGAGTTTTAACCTTCCCAGGAAAAAAAATTTAATATAATATAATCTTTACAGTTAAACTCTACTAGATTTGAGGCCACTGTCTTTAAAAGCAGTAATTTTGTGTGTTATTATTTGGAGGTGAAGAGGTCTATAAACAAGGCTGTTTAACAACCTTGTAAGCCTAGAGCTACTGAAATGAACACTGTCTCCCTCAGGGAGCTTCCTAGTTATTGATGGAGTAGTTGGATGTTCCAGAGGAGTGGATTATGTGGGGTTTTATGTTGAAGTACATTACAATATCGGAACTACTTTCTTGTCTCTCTCTTCTTGTGAACCTTCTGGCTCAACCAGTGTGCATTTAAAAAGAGAATTCCTGATTAAAAAGTATGATTTTTTTGCTATTGGATAAACTTTTAATTCTCCTGGAGACTTAGTAAAATTTCCCCCATCAAACTTCTGATTGGCATCTGAAAATAAATGAGTTGGGAATTACAAAATAAAGGTCCAAAGGAGCTATGTAATCATACCTGTCAGGCATGACAGTTTGGTCCACTGAGGCCACAGGATCCTAGCCCTGTTAGTATTTTGACATATGGCCATGGATTGGACAGCTGGCTGGCTAGCAAAATTTAAAACACTTTCACTTCTTGGCACTCATTGAGAAACCAGTAACTTTCACAAGCCTTACCTTAAACACTTTGTCTACTACTGGTGTAGAGTGAAGAGGCTGTACTTGAGAAGTGGAAAATGATTATTACTCCATTCAAAATGAAAACCTACCAAAAGACCTCTTCATCATACAAATATTTTATATGGGTCTAGAATTAGTCTTCCTAAAATTATTGTCAGGTTATTTAAGTTAATGACTCTAAATTGTTACTGTCAATGAACACAAGGTGGATCTTCATTTGGGCGAGTTAGTTACTAGGCTGAGACATTGAAATACAGCTTGCTGATCAAACATGCAGGAGTTTGATGCTTTTGTTTTGAGATTGTATTAAAACAGTTTTTTCCTTTTTAAATCTTTGCAGGTACCAATAATAAAACTTACTGACCAGGAGACAGAAGTAAAAGTTGACATCAGTTTTAATGTAGAAACTGGTGTGAAGGCAGCTCGATTTATCAAGGAATATATGAAGGTACAAGCTCCATAAATAGCTGTATTGTATTTAGAGAGATGTGTACTGGATTGATGGTCAGCTGTGTACGCAGGGTCATTTGTGGACAGTGTGTTTACTGGAACGATACTAATGAAATTTAAATAGAAAGTTGTACTCTTTAGTTTCTGATGTTACTCTCTCACTTCTAGAGGTAGTTGGGTGTGTTAGTCTGAAGTCAGGCAGGGTAGATTTACACCTCAGGCTAACTAGATCAAAGATGTATTGCATGAGCTATTATGAGCCCAAGCTTGCTTCATAGAGCAGGGGTGGGCAAAATGCGACCTGGGGGCAAATGTGGCCCACCAGGCCATTCTATCTGGCCCGTGGGGCCCCTAAAAATTTAGAAAATTAATATTTTATCTGGCCTGGCCTGCCTGTCATGGTCTTTGATGGCTTGCCAAAACTCAGTAAGTGACCCTCCATCCAAAATAATTGCCCACCCATGTCACAGAGGCTGATACTGACCTGACTAAATGAGTTTGTGTTCATGAAAGCTCATGCTATACATCTGGTTTATTTAGTCTAAAAAGTGCAAATCTGCTCCAAGCATGTGTCAGACTTGGAACTTAGGGGTCTCAAAGATTATTCACAGGCTTATACCCAATATAATATAGAAACAAGAATACCAGACCAGTTCTCTAAACTAAGATTTTATTAAATGACTAGATCACTCTAGTATTGAAACTTTTGGATAAAGCTTTCCTAGCATAAAGAGACAACATGCTTGAGCATTCTCATATGCTTACGTGTAGTACTGAAGACTCGTATAACTGAGACAGCCTGAGTGTTTTCTCCATTTTATCAGTTTACTCGATATTTGAAAGCATTTCAGGTTTAGTTGGTTTTACATTTGCCTGTGTAGTCAATATTTCCCTTCCATAAAGATTCTTATTCATGCAGAAAATCCTCGTGTAGATGTGTGTATCCAAGTTTTCGAAGTTGTTTTTCTGTCTTGCTATAAAAAGGCTTATTAAATAACATTTTTAACTAGCCCAAGCAGTGTGGACAGAAATCTTGTCACCTGTTGGAAGGCTGAACTTTGATGCACAGTGTCCACTATGGAAAAATGGAGGAGAAACTTAACTAAATCAGTCCTTTGTGTGCAGCTTGCCGTTGTTCTAAACATTAAACATATCTTAAGATGTTTATATAATAGCTAGTTTTATTAAGTATCTAGCTTTTGTAAAGATGAGGCCTGAATGTCCATCCTTTTAGATCGCAGCAACTTTTTTCAATATTAAATGTTGAAATCAATAGTATGGGGTACCCTAACGTTTTGTGTCTTTTCATAATTAGTAGCTATGCTTACTAGTTAACTTTTATACCATTTTAATGAAATACATTGAACATAAATAGGATATTAATGTTGTCTTCATAAACATGTCCATATCACAAAATGTAAATGATAATTAGTTGTTTGATACTGAAATCGAGCATTATACTTGCTGTTAGCTATGTACCTCCTGAAGCACAAGTTGAAGAATGTTTTGAATGGTAAAGGTGTTTTTACTGACAAAAAAGTTTTTCAAAGTAGCATATTATTTTAACCATAACTCCCTTTGGTTGTGATGACATGATATACCAAACAAAGCATGGTAATTATTCCTCAACATCTTTTTTTAAAAATTCTGTATAAAATACTCACAAATAAGAGCCATGTCATTGTAAGCTGTTATTAACCAGTGTTCCAAGTAATGTTAACGTCTTCTAACTTGAGTTTGTGATGGCAGAACATGACTTTTAATGTATCTTAAAATCTTCAAACTGTCAAATTATAGTAATATCTATATATAATTTTATTTTGCAGAAGTACTCATTGCTGCCTTACTTGATTTTAGTTTTAAAACAGTTCCTCCTTCAGAGGGATTTGAATGAAGTTTTTACTGGTGGAATTAGCTCTTACAGCCTAATTTTAATGGCAATTAGCTTCCTGCAGGTAAGGTACCTTTTTTTTTTAACTTTCTTAGATTTCAGTTTCTGCAGTGAACGCCCTGAATGGGTTGTTCTTATTCTCTCTTGGTGGTATCTTTCTGCACCCATTTCTTGTTACATTTCCCGTGTAGGGAGTCTTTGTTCAGGTCTGTTGCATTGTAGTCATGTTAAGGGAAAAAATGTCTTATTCTGTCTCTTTCCCAGAGTCCCTTTTTATAAAGGCTTTTTCTGACATGCCAAGAGGTAGTACCCTGGAATACAAGTTCATGGTACCTTGTTAAAAAGGGAAGCCTGGTGGATATTTGGTATACATCTTTTGTTTAGTATATTGCAAGAGAGCTCAACATGCTGCATCTAGATTTCCGATTGCCTCCTGTTATACAACCTCATTCTCAGTTGCTTTTAATTTTTTTGAAACTGTGGTTGTGGATTAGACCTTTGCACAAAGTATCTGCATCTGCCTCAGCTTTTGAAAACTTCATCCAGTCTTCATGCAAGTGCTTCTAGATTCAGTTGGGGGGAGGGGGCAGAAGAAATTTAGGCCCGTGTTTTGTTTTTTTGTGTGTGGGGTTTTTTTTTTTTGTTTTTTTTGTTTTTTTTTAAACCATCAAATTTTATGAAATGTTCCAGGCACTTAAGGTTTTGGCACAAGTGACCTTTCGTTTTAGAAATATACTTCTTATCCTCATGAAAACAAGTCATTGTTGATATTGGAATAATGGGAGTTTGGACATGCTCACTGGCTGCAGCTTAACAGCTGACTTTGAGCATATTTTGGCCTTTCTAAGCTACTAGCACTGAGAAGATTGTGCATGTGACAGCCTTGGGCCAGAGGATATGATTAATAGCTTATTCCAACTTCTCTGGGTATGATGGGATAAGATAAGGCTGGGCAACAGAACTGAGAGCAGAAGCCTGTTGGACTTGGGGACCCTTAGCTGGTGCACAGACACTGTGAGGAAGGAAGCTATCTTATTTAATTGCAAAGGGGATACAAACTGGATTTGGGGGGGACAGGAGAGAATAGATAAGGACAGGGTTGTCAAAAATACTTCCTGCAGGGCTCTTGGAGGTTCTAGAAATTTGTGTGCAGGCCAGGTACAGAGTGGGCCCATTCCCAAATTTTGACTTTCCGAGCCACATTGAAGGGGTGCATGTTGGTGGCAGAGAGGTGAGTTGCATTAACTCCTGTGGCTCACTGATACTACTTGCTGTGTTGCTAGAGGTGGGTGTTGTAGGTGAAAGATCCCACATTTGCTGATGAGCTATGAAGGTGTCAGTATACAAGTCTAAGTGTATTAAGATAGTATCCCTGTAGTAAAGTTATGAGGGTAGTGGGCAAGAGGCAATGCATCTCTCTCTTATAGTTTGTAAGAATTTGCAGGTGAAATGTTGGGAGACCTGAAGATGAACAACAATATCTGGTACTTGAAATCCTTGTGGGGAAAAAACACACAAGTATTGTTAACTAGCTTCCAGATCTTATTGGCTTTTTGCTTAAAAGAAGCTAGGCTGAGTTCTGCATGTCTCTTCAAAAGGGCTGGGGAAAGTATTACATGCTCTATATAATGTGGAAGTGCTGCCCTCTCTTGGTTCTAGTACAGTTTCTTGTGGGAAAATGTGAGAGAATTACTTTTGGAAAAGCAATAAGATTGCAGTTCTGATTCACTCTTAAGGAGTCACATTGACCTTTTTAAATGGTGCAGCTGTTTTGTCTAACAGTAATATGTGGCTGGTCAATTCAGTAGTGCATGCCTCTTATATAACTGAATTTTGAACATTTTTACAGTTGCATCCAAGAATTGATGCCAGAAGAGCTGATGAAAACCTTGGAATGCTTCTAATAGAATTTTTTGAGCTGTATGGAAGAAATTTTAATTACTTGAAAACTGGAATTAGAATAAAAAATGGAGGTGCCTATATTGCCAAAGAAGAAATCATGAAAGCCATGACCAATGGATATAGACCATCCATGTTGTGTATTGAAGATCCTCTTTTGCCTGGTAAGACTTTTGTTTTTTAAACAAATCCTGTGCAGTCCTCTATATTTCTGCCACAGAGTAGATTATACTATTGTGTGGGAAACAAAACTATAACCTGCTGCTTAAACTTGCATAACTTGAATTCATATGTGTACAAAATACTGAAGATCAAATGTTGATACGTGCATTACAGATTTGTACATTCAGGAATATTAACTGAAATGTAAGGTAATTCTTTGAGGAAACCATATGCTTCCAAACTCAAAATACTAACCTGGGCATTAAAATTACCTTAATTCCTGCTTTTTCAGTCTGTTTAATGTATAGTCAGTTAGACTTTTGTTGGAAATCCACTTTTCACTGTCTATTTAGAATTCATCTGAATTAACTCAATCTATGAAGTATGAACATAATCACTAAAATATAATTGTTATTCCAATGCTTTAGACTTTCATATCATGTAGTGTGTAGACTGTTACAGTAGATGTTTTTAAATGTAATGCAACTATACTTAAGTAGCTACAGATTTGGTTTGGTTGTAAATACTAAGGCATAGTTTCTTACACTAACCAGTAACCTATTCTAGTCATCCACCCTGCCACTATGGTATTGAGGTTTTGTGGCCTCACTTGGTTTGTGAACGAGGCCTATCATGCACACTTTTTTTTCAGTGCTTGCACAGCGCAGGTATGGTTGGTGCAATATTGGAAGATTTCTTTTTTATGACATCCCACTGTAAGAGCAGCAAACTTAGCCGTGCAGCCAAAGACCCATTTTTGAGCTCTTGTAATGATGGCCATGTTTCAGGGAAGGAACAAATACACTGTATCTTCCAATTGTCCTTTTGACAAAAATGGAATCTGGCTGAGGCATTAAAAAATGACTCTTTCCTCTCTTCATTCTAGAAGAAAATACCACTTGCCTAATGTTGTATTGTAGCAGTCTCATTTTTATTATGAATAAAAACTTTTCAATTTTTTGGATACAACAACATTATTGATGCAGCTTGAAGACCTCCTTTGTGAGGTCCTGTAAATTGAGTTAATGATATTCTGTAGAAAAGTGCCTGGGAAGGTGAAGCCTGAGCCTACTGTCTAAATAAAAGAAGTTCTTTCACCAGTCCAGCCCCATGACCCCCATGAGCCATAGTGTTGCCTCCAAAGCCTTCCACTTCTTTTTGGTTGAAGCCTGAGGAAAACCCTGTGAAGCTGATAGTAGAGAAGAAGAGCCCTTAAGCAAGCTGTTAAATAACTTCATCTCCCTAAGTTCTAAGGATGTCAAATGCATGGGGTTGGAAGGGAGAATAACGTCTTTGGATTAAGGATAGTTCCAATCTTGCTTTTGTATCTGGGCATCCATCAAAGATATATGGGGAAAATTTCCGAGAAAAAGACAGATCCTCATAGAAAGGCTTCTGACATGTCCATACACAGGGTTCTCCACTGAAAACTTAAGAAGGATCTGACTCTCACAGACCAACGTGAAATTCCCTTCGGAGCCTTTGACTCTTCTAGCACAGTGAGATTGGGGCTTTGGTGCAGTAGCCTTGTTTCCAAGGTGGAGTAGAGCTTTTGTCTTGGCCATGGAGACCCTCACTTGCAGCAGGATCCAAACTCTATACTCAGCTTCTGGCTGTGAGTCATCCTGGGAGACCTAACCTAAAAAGTTTCTTCACTCTCACTCTCACTCTCACTCTCACTCTCACTCTCACTCTCACTCTCACTCTCACTCTCACTCTCACTCTCACTCTCACTCTCACTCTCACTCTCACTCTCCCCCAATGGGGTGCAGAATATGGGGTGATAAAAGATTATTGGTTTGTCAGGATTCTTTAACAGGAACTACAGATATACTTCTCTAGGGCTCAAAGTCTTTTTGGCAGGTTCTAAGGAAGATGCTGCTCACTTTTTGTTATTTATTTGATTTATGTGCTGCTCTTCCTGATGCCAATAGCTTTAAGAAATGTGATAGTGTCAAAGACTGAACTTAAGGGAGATACCAGTGAGGTTTGGTTCTTAGGAACTGTTGTCATCATCATGGGTCTAGGTGAAAAATCATGATATTGTTAAATCCATTTGGTCATTGAGTCCAAGCAGGATCAGAGAGCACTGTGCTAAGACTCTCTTCATAACTGATAACTAGGGACCTGCCCAAAGCATGATTTTCCTGGAAAATGTGAAATCAGGTGTATTCCACAAAAAATGGCAGGGTCTGTGAAAAATTCTGGGCCTGCTTCCAAAAAAACCCCTCACTGGTAAGCAGAGGGGGAAGCCCTGCAGTCTTGGAGCATGGAGGAAGGGGCAGCAGGGCTGCTCGCAGGTGGCCCGGAGGCTACGAGCAGCCTGGGCTCATGGCAGGGGCTTGCCCAGGCCTGGGCAAGCTGTAGCAGGCAGCTGCTTGCAGGCTCCCTGCCACTTGCTGCGAGCTGACAGGGGCTTCCCCCAGGAGGCTGCAAGCAGCTGCACCAGAATCCACGGAGTCCTGGCCTGGTTCCTTGTTAGTGGTGGGTACATGCGTGCCTTGGACAAGGGCAGCACAGCCCCAACCCCTTCCCTGCTGTTGGTCCCAAGGCATGCAGGCACTGGGCCAGGGCTCTGTGGCGCCCAGTGCAGGTGCTTGCTTGGGGATGGCCCAAAACCACATCTTAATTATCCTGATTGTCCCTGGGGAAGCCATTAATCCATGTTTAGTAACATGTGGATTAATGGCTTCCCCAGGCTTAATCAGGGTAATTAAGACATGGTTTCAGGCTATCTGACCTCTTCTGTTTGTTAGTAGGAGGCAGGTTATATTACTTTAAATCCTGTGTTCTCCACTGCTGATTATTGCTTAAGGAAAGTTCTGTGCCTGAACATGTAAATCTTGTATTGTGCCTCTGGAAAACTCCTTGCTATTAGTCTGTACAAAAGTAGGATGTGAAAAGGAGACTTTGGAGGTTATCTTGCTATGTGTGTAGCAGAGAACCATGAATCCTAGTTTCTTAGACTATGGTTAGGATTCTGTGGGAGAGTTTACTACCCTTTTCGTTAAGTTTCTCAGACAGAAATGCAATTCTAATAGAAAGCTTAAGTTTAAAAAGACTAAAATGTATTATAGTGAAACAGTGTAGCTCAGGTTGGGATGTTACCTTGATGGCAAACCTCCAGACTTATATTCACAAAAATTTCTTCTGTTGGAAGAAACCTCGGCTTTGTCACAATAATGGTTGCAGAAGATCAAGAATAAAAATTCTGAAGACTGGGAGCCTTCAGAAAAGCTCACATGGTTGATACCCATGTTCTTCCAACTGCCATTCAGGTGGTGACTGCTATTATCAGCTAGTTTATGGATAGATACTCATAACTATGTGACTTCCAGTGTTGAGGTGGGTTGCTTAGATAAAAATGAGGCAGCAAATGCAAACTAACAAAAAATAACTCAAAGGGAAATGAGATTAATCACAGGTACCATTAGGTACTTTATTTGTTCACGTTACCGTAAGATTTTAAAGATATTTTAAATGTTAGCTTGCATAATTTTTATGTAGGAGAGTTGATGTTACTTTATTGAAATTATTTAATGGGCACACCTTACTCTTTCCTTTTCAGGATTCACGTCTAACTTGCAATAAATTTTAAATTGGCACTTCTAAATTGCCAGTTTTAAATAATTTGAATGGCTAACACATCATTCTTAGTGTACCAGAATTCAGTGTGTCATCCTTAAGAGAGCCCACTCAATTCATATTTCCAAACAACTGCAGAGTGGGCTGTATCTTTTGAAGCTAATTTAACCATTCAAGACCTGAATCTGTTTCTGTATACTAGTTAAACTTATAAACTCATAACTTTACATTGTTGCAGGAAATGACGTCGGCAGAAGTTCTTATGGTGCCATGCAAGTGAAACAAGTTTTTGATTATGCCTACATTGTTCTTAGCCATGCAGTATCACCTCTTGCAAGATCATATCCAAATAGAGATTCTGAGAGGTAATTTAGTCCACTTTTTGCCTATGTATGGATTCATGTAATCAGACAGGAATGTTTGAAAATTGGTCTTAAAAGCTTTTCAGTATGAGAGAGGGATGTTTCTAGCTATCCTAAACTGTTGTTATATTGAGGGTTGCATAGATACTTTCAGGCATGGAATGTTGTGGAATCGCATGTTTGAGTCCTCCAAGCACTGACTGTCTGTGCTTTCCTTACTTTCTCATGTGCTTATCAAAAATATTTTCTTACCTGTATTCAGGGTTTCATTTTGAAATAATGAGAATTTACACTTCCCAGGAGACATTTGAAGAAGTTCAGCTGTTCACCTTTAACTAAGAGACATTACTTGAATTAGGTACCAGTCTTGAAGGAAATAGGATCCCTTCTTATAATACATATTTAAGGGAATATATTTAGGACAGCAGTTTAAGAAGAGTGAGTTGGCTGTAATAGAAAAAAATGTTAATTTGCCCTTGGAGGACTTGCAGCTTAATCTGTTAGCCTCTTGATTAGGTAGAACTGGCAGCCTGTGTAACTTAAAGCTTTCTCTAGCTACTGAGAGAGACCACCAGTTACTTTATGAGATTTACATTGTGCAAGTGATATCTTTAAGCTTTTGTTTTACATGAATCTCTTGGAATTGGCTGAACTGAGCAGCATGCGTCAGAATTAGTTGACTAATAAAAATGACATGTCTATTCTTGAGGTTTTCTTTACTAGCAATTATCTTTACTGGAGCATTTTTGATAGAATTCTGCATGACATTTTTTTGACGTTTTAGTTTCTCTTTCCTCCCCCAAGAGCAATTTTCTAGGCTGCCTCAGACCAACTAGTGAAGAATGGACAGCCAGGTAGTGACTTATCCATCAGATGCTTCAGTAATGCAGACAATATGGCCTAAGCCCAAGTAGTCTTTGAGTGATTGCCTACAATGTATACTTCTTCTAGTTTTCTTCCTTAAATCTAACTCTAGCACTGGAGAAAAGAAATTGTGTGCATTAAATATGAGTGGTAGGGTTTTATTTCTGTATGTTGTTTTTTGTACAGTATAACCTCATAAGTCTTGGCAGGCTGATGACTGAGGACCTGCCATAAATTTGAAAATTTCGGATTTTTTTAAATTGGCACGGTGGCCGGTTGTGGAGCAGGGTGGGGAGTAGCAGCGGCTGGTCTTGGAGCCAGCAGCCACATGCGGAGTGATGGCATGGGGTGGTGAATAGTGGCAGCAGCTGCCACATGCAAGCTTCTCCCTCTGTGTCCAAGGGTGTGGTGGGGAGCGGTAGCTTGTCCTGGAGTGGCAAAGGGAAGTGCCAGATTTTTGATAATTCCGGATTTTTGATATCTGGATTTATGAGGTTATACTGTATTGCCCAAATAAACCTAGGATGTCTTCCAAATTGTTCAGGTTACATGTAGAATCAGGGTTGAGTAGTCTCAAACTATTTAAGTAAGTCTCTGATTTTATCAAAGCCTGCTGTCTAGTGGTGAGCAGCACCTCCCATGGCCATGTCAAAGCACATTCCCCTTGGACACATGCTAGTTACCTGGTTTACATTCCAGTTTGAGAGCTTTGTGGCCGATATCTGGAACTTTGTTCACGTTTACCTCACGTTTTACTCCTTGGTACAGGTGTGTAATTTTAGTGTGCTTGTCTTTCAGTCACTATACTAGTGACACCATATCTCCTGATGAGAACTTCCTGTTAACCACAATTACAGTATTTATTTTTACAGTAGCTGTGCTTTGATGCTTCTTCCATATATAGTCAATGACTCGTATTCTATTCCTGCTAATCTGAATTCCTATATCAAGGATTTTAATCAGCAAAAGAACTGAGTGGCAATTAAAGCCTCCTTGCCTCATTATATCTTCTTTGGTCTAGAGGATATGAGGGGATCAGATGTAGCCACTCTGCACACTGTTCTAGAAGAATTTAACGTTGCTTAATAAAAATAATCATGCATATTTCAGAATTTGAACTGAGCCTAAAGAACTATAACCACAATAGAGTAAAAAGAAGTCTACATTTCCCTAATCTTTTATAGAAACTGATTCTTTGTGTGATCTGAGTAAAATATTAAAGCACCATCCTTTAAAATGTTCTTATGTTTGTTGTTAGTTTTTTCTTTCAGTTCCATAAAACCTTAAAAGCAATAAATTGTTGTGGTTTTCATTGCCAGCGCTGATGCATGTGTTTTTAAACCTTGGAAATCTTTTGTTACTTAATGTTAAGATTCAGTCAAGTTGCATTAGAAACACTAATGGATCACCTGATGTAGATAAAAGAAAAAAAAATACAGGAGGTAACCTTAAGCAAATCCCTTATGTTGGCAAAACAAGGTAGTTTCTCTGTTTAGGGTTTTACTAAGTCAGTGCTTCTCAACCTCCATCCTACTTGCCATATTGGGCCTGTTGAGCTGTTGCCCAGCCCAGAGGGAATGTTGCAGGCTTGATGACACAGCCCTATGTGCTGGGTGGCACTGGTGCACAAAGTTATTCTGAGGCTGGATCGCATCCACAGGCCAGCTTCACATGCATGCCAGTGCTGGATCCCCAGTGCTGGATCCAGCCTGCAGAATGGCCCTGCACCACTTATACTGTGCATGGGACTTGAAGGTTGAGCACAGCTACTAGGGCATGCCACTTGAAATGACTGTCTTACAATATGGTCCAGACTTCTAGCTTAGATCAGTAAATTAATATGGGCCTTGACTCTAAATACATCTCACGGAGGGCCAACGTAACTTTCTCTTCTCTAAGATTATAAATGCCTTTAAAAGAATGTCCTTTAAATGTCCATTAAAAAGACATGAGATGGCTGTTGAAACTGTGAATTGAGAAGGATGAGGATAAGTCTGATACATATTGATGACAATGATTAAAATGGATGTGTTGTCTAAGTATTGGTTTTGTCTTAATATAGCAGTTTGTCATGAAATCAAATACTGCTTTGTGGTCCAAAATTTATTTTTAGCTCTCCGTAATAAGCCTCCAACTATGTAGTTGGCTTGCATGGACTTACTGTACCAGTCTTATATTCTGAGATTCTGCTCTATTTCAGCACTGTTTTGAGTCATAGATGCTTGCACATGTCTT
The DNA here is from genome assembly GCF_052110815.1 of Crocodylus siamensis. Taxonomy (NCBI): domain Eukaryota; kingdom Metazoa; phylum Chordata; order Crocodylia; family Crocodylidae; genus Crocodylus; species Crocodylus siamensis. Next base: position 126,458,740 of record NC_143397.1, on the reverse strand, counting down.
GTGCAACCTGAATCTCAGTGATTTTTTTTTTTTTGTGGCTGCTTCTAGGAAGAAATTCAAATGTATAGGTTGGGTGAGGCCAACCTTTTTGTCAGGCCCTCTCTGAGTGCCACTCTGTTCCCTTCCTCTGCCCAGTTTGGTGCTCATTCTGCTCCAAGCCATGTACTTCCTGCTTGATTTTGCTGCTTTGCTTTCTGCTTCCTGCCCTATCTGCTCTCTGCCCCTTGTCCCTTCCCCAAACCCCTGTGTGCTGCACACAAAGACTGTCTATGCCACTGGTGTTACAGGTTGGTCACCTCTGTGATACCTGACTGAAGCAAGACTAAGTCTTAGTAGTGGGTGGTTTTGGAGCTCAAGAAACAGGCGGTCCACAGCATATGTATCAGTTTTCTGTTCCCATTGTCTCCAAGGATCCTTGCTAATCATTTTATAAGGTTCTATATCCTTTAAATTCATACTTAAGGCACCTGGACAAGAATAGTTTTTCAGTATTAAGACCAATCTGGGACCAAGGTCTGAGGTTTTGCTTTGGCAGTTTTAAACTTCAAGGCATCTACCCTGTATCCCTCTTTTAAATATTCTAATCTAGACTCACAGAAGATATAAAGCTGTTTGTTACTTAAGAGGCTTTAGAAATGACTACGGTGTTCTTGTTATTGAGAACAAGCATTACCAAAGAGGTTAAAGTAGGCAAATTAGCATTTGAACTAAAAAACAAAACAAGCAAACAAAAAACACTAGGTAATTTAACTGTTATTATCTAAACATTAACTCCAAATAGGAGATGAGAGATAAGAAACTTGACTTGCTAACAAGTGTACTTTCCTGCTGGCTCAAATTTTTAATATTAAGCCAACTAAACAAGAAAAATTTGGATATTCCCTTGTTTGTACTTTTATCTCAATTGTAAGTTGAACTAAATACAGCTAAACAGTTGCCTTGGTAGGTGTCTCACTTCTGTTGCTTACCACTGACTTTTTGCATTAGTAATTAAATATCCATTCTTTTCTAGCACATTAGGTAGAATCATCAAAGTAACGCAGGAAGTGATTGACTACAGGGCATGGATTAAAAAGAAGTGGGGGAGCAAAGTTAATCTTTCACCTGATCTTGGTAAGTACAGCAGGTTGTACAACACAGGCTTTGATCAAAACATGAAAGGCATTTTTTGGGTCAGATGTCTTATTTAAATATCTTTATTTTGTCTAGAGTATTTTATTAATTTTTGGAGATTTAGTGAAGAGGTTATAGCTGCCTGTATCTTCTTTATTGAAGGCTTAAAGCTTTCTATGGTGACTTTTTTTTTTCTTTTTTAACCAGCTAGCTTGTTAATGAAAGTTTGGAAATACCTTTTAATTTAGAAAAATCTAATGGAACTGCATACCATATTCCTAAATACTAAATTTGTGTTTCTATTGACAGACAATAGAATGAAAATAAGAGAGCAGATAGCTCCATGCAATGGAGAACAGCAACAGAACAGAGACTCTGAATCGCCCTACAATCAACACTTGACTTTATCATTAACAAGTAACCAACAGTTATCCTCTGGTTCATCTGCTTCTTCTGTATCGTCGCTCTCTGGCAGTGATATTGTAAGTTGTGGGGTTTTTATGTTTTTAGTTTTTCTTTTGCCAGATTAAATTACTAGAAACAACTTTTTAAAACCTGCGGAGTCTTCAGTAGCTAAAATAGTAGTACCCCTACTGTGGATCTTCATTTTTCAAAGAAAAGCTAACATAAAATGTTAAATTGCAATAATAAATTCATGGCATTCTTCTGTGTTCTTGGAGTCTTTAGGTAGTTTCTAAAAGAACCAAGGTCTAATCTAGGCTTTTAAGGGGCTGTTTTGGGTTTTGTTTGTTTTTTTTGAAAAAAGAACCACACATTCTCTATTTCAAGCTTCTAGAGAGCCTTATAGTTTTATTTAAAGATGTAATTGAAAAAGCAACTCAGTTGTAACTAACAAAACTGTGTAGTAACAAGAGAAGTACCCCTTTGTCAATACTGCCTAGGAAACGGTCTCCCTTGCCTAAAAGCTCCCATAAAAGATTAATTTTGCAGTCTGTTGTGAATGTGAATAAACACTTTGTTATTCAGGTTAAAGAAATGGGGAGTAAGGCCATTACAGAAAGTCTTGCTAGCCTCCTTTTGTGGGGTGTAGGTCATATGCCACTGTTGGGCTTAATTAAAGCAGTACATGGGAAGAGACAGTGGTGTCAGTAGTCATGTCCCCAAACTTTTAAGATTTAAGACAGCAGTGTTAAATTCCACATTGAAACACAAAGCTGGGCAATTCAGCTCATGGAGCCACCCACCAGTGTAGTATACCCACCATAATAACATGAACTCACTCATGACTAGATGCTGTACAAACAAACTTTGTTTTTTAAACAAAATCCCACATTGCATCTGAAAATGATAAATAAAGTCCCCATCCATTTCTTGCTCAGAGTGGCAAACATTCGCTATAGCCAAGTTGCTTTTCACAGCTCACTCTCATGTCTGATCTGTTTTTTAACTCAACTTGATCACTATAACTCCAGCCTTTCCAGACACTGTGCAGTTAATGCTTACCCCATCAGACTTATGAAGAATACAAAGCTGGATATTAACTACCTATTAATGGTATCACAGGAAATGCTGTTCTTTTTGACTAGGTCAGTATGGATCCCACATTAGGAGCATGTTTCATGAAAGTAAACTTTTATATTTCCTGAGCATCTGCATCCATTGGGGCCAGGCATATGCATCCTTCTTCCTGCTTGTGCTCATGTTCCTCTTAGGGGATAAACAGTGGAGTTGGCTGTGATCTTCCTCAGCCCTTTTGTGTTTGTGGTAGCCCAGAGGAGCCTGGTAGTCATCAGATCTTCTGCTTATTTTTGAGTACAGACTCATTTCAAGCTTGTTTTTTTTTCTGAGGGGGAGAAAGAGGACATTAAAAGGGATATTTGGTGTCAATGTTCACAAAACAAAAAGAAGACATTTTGCCTAAGCCTACTACAAGTTTAATGCTGAGCTTGTGGCTGCAAGAAGGAAAAGTCTCCATTGATGCAAACCTATGCCATCGTTAACTTATTAATCATTAACCTCCTCTCCCCCAGTCGTCCTCCTCGTGGCACCAGATCTATATTTAACAACATTAGTGTTCCTCTGTACTTTTTTTTGCCATGTCCTAGTCTTTCCTTCTTCCCTATATCAAGTAGAAAGCTCTTATCTCTCCAGTAAAGTGACCTCATAGTGTATTCTATCCACATTCCATATTGGTTACTAAAGCATGATGAACTAGTATGTACTGAACCTCAACCTGGCTGTTACACATGTAACCTTGCTGCCCTTGTCATACTATAACCCACTGTCCAGGAGTGGATCAATAGCCTACATCCTGAGGAAGAGGGGGAGAAAAAATGGTCATAGTAGATTTTTTTTTTTTTTTTTTTTCTCTCTCCAGTCCTCTTCTAAATTTAGAGGAAGCCCCTCATACCATCCAACTAACTATGGAGACCTTCTAACTACCCTCCTTATCAAAGAAGGCTTTGTCTTCTGAGGTGGTCTTGTTGGCTTAGATGCTGGCTTTTTAATTTTAATGCCTTTCACGACATATTCACAAGGACACCTGGAGTGCTCTGCCTGTAATTCAGGAGAGTGAAAGGAAAGACTGTCAGGAATGGCTTAGTGGATCTAGTAAAGGGAAATGCATTCCATTTGATCCTCACTTCCCTAACCTCGTGCAAGTATGCAAGCACTATCAAAGGTTTGAGCTATCGTATTCTCCCAACAATGTGTTGTTCAAGTGTCTAATCTAGAGTAAGACCAGATCCCATAACAGTTAAAAACCGGAGAAAACTGGATCTTTTTGGTCACAGCACGTTTGTTTTTCTCCTTTCAATTCTATTTCAGATTGCTAAGTCCTATCAATGAAATAGTCCTTTGATGTAAAGAAAGGTAACCCTCCTTTCTATTCAGACTCTTATAAGACTTTAGGAAGGAATTATGAGACTCGGGAGGGTCCCTTCAAACAATTATGGATAAGGCAGAGCAACAGCTACATTGATTACAATGCAACATTTTTTTTTTCTTGGCTATAGTCAATAATACAGGACTTGCTATCCAAGTATATGCATTTTTTCCCAGGAATCAGATGGACAATGCCCTTGTTTCTGTTGAAATGTCTGGTAACTTGTAGTGCATTAGGAACTCATGGCCTTGAATTGAAGAATGCAGTCCTTATAACCACCCAGTCAAAATAGCCTTCTAGAGAAGAATTCTTTTTTTCATACCAGGTGGAAGCAGATGTTCTCTTATGGGCTATACGTTTTGGGAGTATCAAGCTATATCAATCCCAACCCAGAGCTGAACATATGGATTAGTTGTTGTCCCTCCACTGGTTCATTGTGAGACTTGTGGCAGACAAGTGATTTAGGACAGCAGTTGGTAACTGTCTTAAACTGCAAGCTGGAATGACCCAGTTCAGGTCAGAGGGGTATGTGCGTGAGCCCTAGGATCTAGCTACTGCCACTGGTGCTTTTCCCTATAGCAGCATGAAGAAAGCACCTGCCGTGCAGCTTCCCTATGTCCAGGGCCACAGCTACTGCATTCACTTTCATTCTTTGCCTGAATGGTTCCCTTTTTTACCAGTTTCTCTTCAGGGACCCTGCTGATGAAACCATTTAAGAGCCAGAGGATAGATTCCCTAAGACAACTGGGGTGAACTGTCTGCCCCTCCACCCAAAAACTGGTTTTGTTCTGTCCTAGAATTAAGACCGATCAGATATATACACATCATGTCAGGTTCACAAAAAAAAAAATGCTCACTCTCATTATTCCATCTCTGGGTTCATAAGTGGGTTGTGGTCCCTGACTTGCTTTCACAGGGCCATCCATGCAGCCCACAGGAAGTAGCTGACTTGATAACTAGACAATATGTACTGCTCTATGCACTCTCCTGGGCACGAGGAGTCTTTCTGAAAATGCTTTGCAGCAGTGATGGCACACCAAAGAAAAATGGGCATGATTTATATAGATAACTGAGTGTTCAAAGTCAGAACATACCAGGGACCTGGCATGCATCAGTTGTGGTCTTTATGGACAAACAGGGCTTGCTAACCAATTAAGATGACTCCCTTATAAAATTTTGGGAGATAGCTCATAGATTTTGGGACAGCAAGGCTTTACCTGCTAGGGGGTACATTCCTTACTTTCTTACTAAATGTAATGAAATGGCACCTGAGTAGAATGGTGTGAACTTTGGGCCATGTATATATGCATGATATTACTTACCTCCTTCACTGGAGACTTCTACAACTCCAGGCCAAGTCAGTCCACTTCCTCTGCAAAGCATGAAATGAGGGTTAGAATATTGCATGTCCTCATGGAGTTGGACCTATGGCTGCAATTGCCAGCCAAGTTATTGGTAATGGATTGGGGAGCTCACCTAGATCATCTAGTGAATCTGATCTGTAGAGGACATGGAACTGCATATGTGAATTGGCTTTGTAGCCTATAACATTCTGTTAGCGAAGGTACTGAGAATGCTATACACTTAATTATCAAGCAGGGAGGGTTCCTGCTGCTTTCTGCCGCCACAGAAGTAATCATGCTGTGGAAATACCCCTTTTATGATATAACTTAATAGTGCTTCACCTCCTAGGAATTGATGACTTGGGTTACTAGGCTGGCAGCAGCATGAGACATGAATAGTCACTGCAAAACTAACTAGTCCATCTGTTGGGACAGACTTATTTTTTTTGTATAACAAAATACAATTCCAAGTATATGGACTCAAATTGCAGAGGGTATGAGCTTGAGCTTGCTGCAGACCTTCTGTGCACCTTCTCACCAGTTCCTCTAATCTGCAGGGCAATCCACAAAGCCAGGTAAGACTTATACTTATTACTCCCTACTGGTAGACCATTCTGGCTGGTGGCAGTTGTCCACTTGGTTGTAAATTGGGCTCTCAGACTTACCAGGTGTATTTCAAGATAAAGTTCTAGTTTTTTGCCCTGGAACTACAATCTGAATACTTGATGGCCTGGAAGATGACTGATCAGCTCCTGGGATGGAGCTGTTCTTTACATGGCTTCCTAATGTACTTACTTACTGGTTAGACAGCTAATCTGAGGATGGAATCTCATCTCCCTTGTTTCAGAAACACAACTCGGAACTGAGAATTTGTACAAAAATCACTTCCAAGTTGGTTTTAGAGTTCTGGTTATACCAATTACCTTGTGTGGTGGTTTCCTCATGCAAAATGTTGTTTGGGGAAGCCATATGCTTTTGAAGTTACCAGAACTCTTCAATATTATATTGAGGACCACATCTTTTGCCATATGTGCGGCTATAAATAACTGCTCCAAAGAACAGTTTGTGATGCAGTAGTCTTTCAAGATGGATAACTTGGTATATTTTATTAGCAGCTGATTGGTGTACTACTTCCACAAAATAACACTTACTCCACTGGAGCCCAAGCAAAATCCTTGGGCTGTTTCTAGTATCACTAATCTGGAAGGCTGAATATCTTCAGCTAGTTGTTTCCCAGCATTATGTACTGGACTTCCAGTTAGATACCAATTTTGGAAAAGCAGTACTTCAGTCTCTTTGATTGCAACTAGATTCCTAATTTGCTGCTGATTGGATGCAGTTCACCTGCGTACTGTTAAATTCATACTGACACATACTCAGAATGGTTATTTAAATACTGAAACTGTCTTTGGAGAAATGTAGCCAGCATGGGCCTCGCAGCCTGCTCTCCAAGCCTGCTTTGGAATCCTTGACTAGCATAGACTTCAAATGGTAACCAAAAAATGGCTGTTGCTGTTCTTCTCTGCTTGGTACCTAAAGATGCATGCAGTACATGTACAATCCCATCAAAGATCAGTACTCAGAAAAGACTCTAAGCTTGCCTGGTATGAACGTTTGTACCTACAGTGCAATTGACACCAATGATAATTCTTTGGAAGATCATTATTCTAGAGTCTCTCTTTTTTCACTAGCCTTCCTAATGGCCCTTGCCTACACTGAACTAGAGAGCCCATTACTTTATGAACAGCTGGTACCAGAGAGAATTGATCTACATGTTAGTATTGGTAGCCAATCTTTGTCCATTACTAGGAGACTAATATAGATTCTAGAGCTTGCTTAGTCTGACCAGACAAGGTAAGCAATGTACCCCAGACCACAGTCTGGTTACAATCTTCAGTCTTCATCAGAAAAAAAAAAAAAACCAGGCATGGGTTAACAGTAAGATTGTTGACAAATTATGGCTTGAGCAGTAGTGCCACCCCTGAACACTTGGAAATATTTTGGTGGGGAGGAAAAAAAAACAGGGCTTGAGAACTTTTAAAGATTTGTTTTCAAGTTCAAAGTTCAGATTGGGACTAGGCTGCTTACCATTAAGAGGCCAAAATGACATTAAGTATATATACCATGCATATCTCCTTGATCTGACTGTTTGGAATATCCCTTTCACTGTCTCAGACTCTGAGTAATAGAGCAGGCTTGTATGGCAGCTCCAGTTTTCCCTTGTCACTCCATAGTCTACCTTTTTCTTCTACTTCTGCCCTAAAAAATTCTCCACTCTTCTACATTTTAGAATTTTTCTTTAGTTAATCAACTATTTAGTCCAGTGAGGCTACTAGCTTGACTGAGAGCAGTTTATTAGTTTAAATATGAGACAGGAAACCTTGTCTTTATTTTTAAATGAAAACAAAAAAAACCCAAGTGGCTGCAGAAGATTGGGACACTTAAACACCCCAAACATAACCAAGCTGGCAAATCCGATGCAATGTAGCTTGTACCTATGGAGTCGGTTGTTTGCTCTTTTATGTGGAAGGTACAGACACACTGTCATGGAAAGCACCTACCCCATTTCTCACTGGCCTTAACTAGAATAGAAGAAAGGGGGTGGATCTAGGGGATAGAATCAAACTTCTTCCAAAACATTTGAATGTAACTGACTAAAACACAAACAGAAATGTAAAACGTGGACTCGGTTAGTCCATCCAAATTCAATCATGCTCTTCAGCAAAATTGGCATATCTTCAGAGGAAAAGCCATCTAATTGGCAGTTGTTCAGGGACAGCCATCTTGGGCCAAACTTATAACTTGAAATACATCTGCTGACTAACGTTTTACTCTGTCTCATCTTCCGTACAGTTAACCATGATATCTAAGTGCTCATTAGAAACTTGAAGTTTGAATATATATATTTTTTTCTAAATGAGATTCTCTACCTCAAAAAATTGAATTTGAGAAAATTCTATTGCCTGTGTTAAAGGCCACGCAGACTTTAAGTGATCCAGTGATCTTTCTGGGCATGATCAGATAGAAACCATTTTTATAACCATAGTTCCAGTCACTATACATAAGCTTTACTCTTAATTGCTTTTAATTAAGAACACTTTTTAGAGGAAAGGATAAAGCTTTGTCATAAGCCTGGAAAATCATTTTCCCCCACTTCCCCTAAACAGATTTCTCCCTTGATCTACTTATTGAAAATTATCTCGTTTAAGTATCATCAGACAGATTCACTGTCCAGCCTAAAAAAAATGCAAAGGTAATTACTAGTTCAGGACACGGATGAAACTGAACTGCCTTGCCTCGAGCCTTTCCCAAATACTGTAATAACAAATGTCAAAATTTGTAGCTGTTGTGCTAAAACCACTGTAGGCTTTTAACAGTTGTAATGGTTTTGAGCAAAAAAGGTAGGATAAAACTTATTTGTGTGGATATTAATCACAAACCAAACTTGCACTTGACTATTAGAACACCAGTGAAGTAGTCAAGTGCTAAACTGGTTATAAGAATTCTGTGGTGTCTTCATATATTTTGAACACCAAAACTACTTGTATTTTTCTATATTTTCACCTTATTTCTTCAGATACTCAAAGATTTTGGGTCCAGTTTGATTCAGGGTGGAAGGTCACCTGCACAAATGCAAACATGAGTACATTACATTAAGCTTTCACAGACGGGATACAGATTTTATAGAAGCTAATAATAAACAGGAAAAGAATATAGTTGTTCAACCCTAATATTACTGTATTTAATCTTCATACTTTATGTTTTTGTTGTTCTGGGAGTCTGTCTTCCTAATGGATTTTTTTTTTTACAATGAAAGCATAGAATTTTAAAATCTCTGCAGTTTATTGTATTGCATAGTATTCTACAAAGTGAATCTACAGTTGTTTTCCATTTCATTTCATAAAACAGCAAATTATCTTCACAGCCCAGTCAGGCTGGCCAGAAGAACATGCAGTATAATTAAAGGGACATTATGTGTACCTGTAATCTTGGCCCACTTGACTTTTCAATTTAGTGTTAAAATAACATTTCCCCTCCTCTCTCACAACAAAATAAATGCATTAATCCTAACTGGGGGTTGGAAAAGGTTTAACGAGTCTAATTTTCCTGTAGTCTTGATTCTTTCTAAAAATGCTATAGTATGTTTTACAGTAAGATTTCCAATAATTAAAATAACTAAGAGCTTATCTCTGCCAGCAATTTGTCTTCAGGCAAAGAAAATAACCAATTTACACTTGTATTTAGGACACCCTGGTACAGTTTGAGAGAAAATTCTTAATGGAAACCATATATAACTATAAAAGGTGCCCATCAGGTGTGCTACTTGAAGACTTTTCATGGATGGAGAAACTTTATTTTTCTCCTCTGTTTTGCCCTGCAACAGTTGTTCATATTTATGGCTCCACCTACCAAAGAGGAAAGTGGTACAAGATATATGAATGAAAGCTAGCATAGAAATGATCCCTGAAGGGGGAAGCATGTAGTCCAGGGGTGGGCAAAATATAGCCTATGGGCCGGATGTAGCCTGGCAGGCCATTCTATCTGGCCCGTGGGGCCCCTAAAAAATTTAGAAAATTAATATTTATCTGCCCCTGGCAGCCTGTCAATGCAGCCCTTGATGGCTTGCCAAAACTCAGTAAGCCCAAAATAATAATTGCCTGGCCCTGATCTAATCCAATGAAATGTGTTTTGTCAAGGTACCCAGGTTCCGTCCTTGACTGCTGAACTACCTAAAGCTATACTTCTTTGTCTCATAATACTTCTCCTTTGGAAAACACTCCTATCTGGATGAAAAGATCTATGCAACTTCTAAGTAGTTATAACACAAACACTAACTTACTTGCTCCTTTTCCAGTTTTCTTTGCTTTCTTAGCTGGAAGATGGAGTGCAGCCTTTTTCCTCATGGCTTGGCTCTCTGACTACTTCCAGCTTGTATGTCTATGGGGAAAGCGAAGAAAAAATCCAGGTATAAGGTAACAGGAATAAGGCTAAAAGATGAAGAAGGGCATGAAGCATGGATCCTTTGTTGCAGAGACCTCTTTTCAGGTCCATCATTAAAAAGATGTATAAGGAACCAGCAGAAAATCTTTCCCCTGCTATAATCCTGGGTTGTCCCCCAGTTGGGTGCAGGATCAACTCCCCAGGTCTTTGGCCAATGGATAAAAAACAGACAGCCCTCTTCCTGTCTGTAGATGAAAGAAAGATAACAAAAGCTCAGTGCCTGTCAAGATTACCATGAGCTGGATATTTCTGTGAAGTGGAACCTCTCAACGTTGGGTTCTTTCTCTTAAAGAGGAAAAAAGGAAATATTTCTCAGAAGTTTCAAATCATGGAGAAGGGAGTCTCATCATGATGTCAGCCAGACACTCTAGATAACCAGGCTAAACAAGGACAAATGTCTCCTATCCAAAATTAAGAAAATTCTGCTTTAATTCTTCCTGTGAAGCAGCCACTGGAGAGGATATGAAACTCCTTAACAAGGAGATGTCTTGCTCATTTTCTAAAATCTTTCAAGCTTCTACAGAAAAGAAGGCTTTCACTCTAATCAGGGGAGGTGGTATCCCTTTCAAAGACTACAGTTCCTGCAGACAGTAGTTTTCCATAAGCTTTTCTAGGCAATGGAAGAAGCACCCTGTGAGGAACTTCAGAACTGATTTTTGGGTCTTGCTTGACAGTCTATGTCATTTGAGACATTACTGTGCTAGTGCAACAACCTAAAATGCCTGAACTCTGAGATCCAAAATATCTTTTTTTTATTTTAATGTGGAAATGATGGATGAATCTATGAATTTCATGGCCATATCTCTTTCCAGGCACAAAACACTGGTTTTGATCATGTTAGTCTTCATCTTGAATGTTAACAACTTCACATTGTGGATAGACTAACCAAATATACTGCTTTAAAATGGAGGGAGGGAACTTGTATTTACAAGTCAGAGTTCCCAGGAAATATAGCATTACAGGAGACAGTCTGGGCGAAGCAGTAGGCCTCTTAATCATCTTCCCTCCATCTACAAGAGACTTGAAAAATATGTTCAATAGGTACTGCTGTTCTGAGAGAGGGGCACTACAATTCCCTCCCCACCCCCGCCACCCCTCCACCTCCAGACTTTAGGTGTTAACTACTCAATTCCTTAGTTATGACAGACTAAGTTTTTTTGAAAGATGAAATTCAGGATAGGTACAAAAACGCGAGTTTCTCATTTCTCATCTGGCAGAAGTTTATCAGTCTCCCAAGTCCCATTATTCACCCCTCTCTTCACCTTAATTCTGTACCACTGTAAATATTAAGACTTGCGTTTTTCCCGAACTTTTCATCTTCATGGTGGTGTTAAACCTTGAGTCAAGTGAATAAGGACTTGTCTGTGCCTGTTCTTAGACAGCATTCATTTGCAGTATCGGGAGTCTGAAAGAAGCAACTTAAGGTGTGTGTCTGGTTCACGCCCAGATTCTGTTATAAGCAAGGAACTCGTATAGGTTTTCTGCACTTAGGGCTAACAACCAGAGGCTTCCAGACATAGGAATGGTATGATACAATCAGACATTGGTCTGAGGTTGCTTGCATTTGATTTCTTGTATGTTAATGTGTAGCATCAAGATAAGACAACCCATGATAACTTCAGGTATGCTGCTTAAAGGCTTGAAACAATTTTTAACGTGAGCTGTAAAGGATATACTGTTCAGACATTAGGTTTCTTGGTCGTAGTCCATATGCTAGAATCTAAAGTGAAGATGTCAATTCCAGTTGTGCCAGCACTGAAGCTACAGCAAGACCCTTGGGACTAACATATACCCAAGGAACACTGTTGTAAACGGTGAGGCTTTGGAATATCAACTTCCTACAGCTAGATTGGTGTTCCAGGATCCCTTGAAAAAGGGATGCTCTGTTTGAGCAAGATGTTAAGAAGTTGTTAAAATAGCTTCTGCCTTTTTGCTGACCTAAGATTTAAAACCACTTAACACATTAGAAAGTCTATACTGCATATAGTCACCTAATCGTCATACAATCCAGGCGGGAAGTGTTCCATCTGAGAAGCTAGGCTACTCAGTACACCTGCTTTGTGTCCAGTCAAAACACACAGCTAAGATTCTGCTCCACTGGGGTGAGATGACAGCATGCTTTGACCTCAAGATTTTGCTTGCACGTGCAAATCTGCTGTGTTCTTCCCCCCCTTAAAATCTGCTGCTAGTGAGTGACTCAAAAATAGATGGCATAGCCACAAGAATAGTTCCTACACTTTCAGACTCTTCAGTGAGTGGCAATTCTAAATTGCTTTTCATGTCTGTCTAGATGAGAAAATATCAAAATGCAGGCCTTCAGGTTTCTGCTTGGTCACCTAAAAGGTAGCCTCTTGTAGGATAGCAAGTTCATTTACATAATCTAGACTTCCTTTCCTCCTTGATGGCTGCCTCTGCTGTTTTTAGTATGCACTCTCAACCCATCCCTCAGACGTGTGGCAACAGATTGCCTGAACCTCTTTTTCTATAATTATAGAAGCTGCGTCCTGTCAATTGTCAATGTTTTCAAAATTTCCATGTGGAGTTAAAGGGTAAGTATTATTGTATTGCAGCTCAAGCACTTGTGTGCTTACTTAGATTTATAGATTGTTAGGGGCTGGAAAGTTACCTTACAGATAATTGGGTCCAGCCCCCCTGCTCTGGGCAGGAAGACAACTGGGCTTGAGTGACCCCTGCGAGGTGACGGACCAGTCTCCTTTTGAAAACCTCCAGGGTAGGTGACTCCACCACCTCCTGGATGGAGTTTATTCCACAGTGTGGACATCCTGATGGTGAAGGAGTTTTTCCTGGTATTAAACCTGAAGCAGCCTATGAGGAGTTTGTATCCATTGGTCCTGGTGTTCCCCAGGGATGCCTTAGTGAACAGTTGTTCACCAAGCTCCTGATGCACTCTTCTGATATAGTAGTAAGCCACTATCAAGTCCCCTCTCAATCTTCTCTTCTTTAGGTTAAAGAGGCCCAGGTCCCTCAGCCTTTCCTTGTATGGCTTGCCTTGCAAGTCTCTGATCATACAGGTGGCTCTTTTCTGGACCCGCTCTCAAGTTTTTCCACTTCCTTGTTGAAGTGCGGCACCTAGGACTGGATGCAGTACTCCAACTATGGTGCAGAGTACAGCGGGAGAATCACTTCCTTAGTTTTACATGAGGTGCATCGGTTGATGCACGACAGCGTGTTGTGCCCTGCTGACCACCACCTCGCACTGATGGCTCATGTTCATGCAATGGTTGATCATTACCCCCAGGTCCCTTTCGGCCGTGGTGCAAGTCAGGCTGACATCACCAAGCCTGTATGTCTGTTGAAGGTCATTTGCCCCCAGATGGAGCACTTTACACTTGGAAATGTGCAAGGTTGCAACTTAATAGCAAAAACTATTTTTGAGCGTCCTTCCTTAAAAGATAGGGATATAACTGCCTCTTTCCAGATGGGCAAGGTAGATCTTCTCTTCTTCAGCATCCACTGTTAAATAAACTGCCTTCCTTCTCTACATAATGTGGAGTATTCTTGTTTGTGGCAAAAACAACACCCAACTAAAGCCTAGTGTGCACAAGAGATGAGCGGTGAAAATGCATACTTTGGACCAGCTAGTTTTTCCTTCTAAAATACATGGGCATGAAAGTATGATGTCCCATAGCTAGCTAATGGAGTACTTGATCCACAAAAACTTTCCAGTGCATATAAATTGATTCCAAATGGCAGAAATCTCTGTTCTGTCCATTTAACAGCAGTCCTGAGTAGAGAAAAACTGAAGAAATCTGTTAGGCTGCCAGGTGGTCATCCATCAATTCCCATATAAAGGCAATAGACAGGCTCTTCTTCCATGTCTTCATAGAAGTATCCTTTGTTAGGAAGATGATGTAGGAAGCGGTCACAATTTGTCTGCTAGCTTATCAGATGAGTTTCCTTCTCTCCCACCCTTTGGTTCTTTTCATGCCTACTAGTATTCAGAAGTTGGTAAGAAAAGGGTGGGGGGAGGATGTAGGTGTGCGTGGGGCGGGGGGGGAGGGTTGTGTAAAAGAGAAGATCTGTCCCTCTCGATTTATAGATACAGGTATCTCTTACCAGCTTCTGACTAAAAGAATGAGAAATTCTCACTTTCCAGTTGATCCCAATCTCCAGCAGCTCATGGATGACCATCTCCTTCCAACTGTCCACCTATTCCAAGTTCTTCAGGAATCATTCTGGCTTCAGCGCACACATCTAGATTTTAAACACACGTTCAAGTCTTGAATGTAGCTTCTGGAATGATTTCAGTGCTGAGGGTAGAAGAGTGAGGTCACATTCAGAATTGGTGTCTCTGGAATAGATCTGGCAGTGATCTTTCCTTCAGTGTTAAATATTTGGGTTGTAAATGAAAGGAAAATAATTAGCTACGCTCTTTTTTTTTTTTTTTTTTTCCCTCTTCCCACAAAGGGTCTGAATGAACTGGCTGCTCAGAATTGAACCCTCATTTCTATCAAAGAGAATTGCTATTCCCCACTTTTTATCCTTTGATCTTTTATTTTGTTTCCTTTGCTAATAATACCTCATGCCATTCAACAGGAGAATGTTTGATCTGGATAGTCCCGCTGAAGTTTGAGTATTGATTGCCATAGCTACCCAGAAATCCAACTATACAGGTTCTATGGAAGCTGTGTGCTTCCCTATCTTCTCACGTGTATGTGGTGTTTGTAGTGTGTTTTGACTACTGGGAGAATTGCACAGTTTCTTGGATTTCTCTGGAGCCAGTTAGAAGGATCTTCCAAAGAGTGGGAAGTGTTGGTAGATAGTGTGGACTGCTGGCTTATCCCACGCTGTTTCTGAAGGATTGAGTCTGGCTGAGCAGTCTGTCCTAACTCTGGGGCAAGTTCCTGCCCTCTCTTGACCACCTGCTCCTCTTTGGTGAGTTGATTGCGTTGTAATTAGTAGCTGCTTGGTAAGTGGTGTTCCCTACTTGAACCAGAACCTGTTATAAGTGAGTTCAAATACTTCCTTATATTGAGGGCTGCAGGTCTAAGAGCCCCATATTCCCACCTGTCACTTCAGAGCCCTTTTATCCTTTATTCCAGAGCCTAGATTTACAAATTAGGAGCATGGGGGCTCTATTCTGCCCACCACATACTTTAGTTTTACATGCCAGCTGTTGATGCCATTTGTTTTGGTAATGCTTTTATGACATATAGGTGCTGTTATTCAAAATGACTTAACCCATGACCACTATCCTTTATTGACAAGTCTTTAATCTGGCAAACAAATCAATGTCCATGTTGCTACTTTAGTGAATTCCTTATACCACTTGCTTCAAGAAACAAAGATTTGTTTCCTATGCTTTAGAAATCCATTAAAATCTTTTCTTACTTGAAGGCTTTTGAATAACTTCTCCCTTTTCCCCCACGCTTTCTTGTGGCAACACGTTTTACAAGGAAGTATGGTTTTTTGGTAGAATTTTTTTAGTAGAGCTGATTTACCTTCTTTCTTGTGGCAGATGTGCCAACTTGGTAGTTATACTGCCCAATTGGGTGTTTACTTAGAATCAGCTATTATGGAATTTCAATTCCTAGCATTTCATAATGCGCAGACCTGTCGGACAAGGGTCTCTGGATGATTTCCCCCTCTCTGAAAAGAAAAATGTCATAGTAATCTTCTTGGGGCATTTGGCCATGAAACTGGTTCTTTGGCCTTGGAATTCCGTTTGGTTCTTCATCGCACGACAGACATTTGTGTAGCAGGACTTCTTCTCTCCACTTCTATTCTCTAGCTTGAAACATCTTGCATTAGTATGGGAATAGAGGCAAAAATATATAGCATAAATCTCTTTCAAGGAACTGTTGTGCTTCCTGTTAGGCGTTTTGCTGTCAAAGAACTAGAAAATCCTTTTGGATTTCCAGAAGAAGCTTGCATATGCATTTCTGCCCCCTCTGTGTATTCAAGATAATCTATTTTTTACTTCAGAAACAGGCCAAATGTAGTTACCTCCAAGTTTTACTTGACCAGTTTGCATCTCTGATCTCAGGGAGGGTAGAGATATTTGAATGAGAACAGGAGTCAAACGTTCTTCATTTTATTCAATGGAGACCTACATATTAATCCATGAATTCTCAATTGGACCTACTGTTTTTCCAGGTACAGTTGGACTCCTTTAGGATTTCTGCAGTCTTGGACACATTAGAGAATAATTTTATGTTTGTGCTGTCATTATGCCTGTTGACCTTCCCTTACTTCTCTTCTCCCTGAAACAGAGTAGTTCTGTGGCTCAGGCTTGCTTTTGAGATAAGTGAATCTGGCTCTTTAAATAAACTATGTTGTTTTGAAATGGAGGAAGTGTCTCTTTTCTGGAATGTCAAGCAGGTCCTGAAGTTTTTTCCTGTGCTGCAGTGTTAGTTCTAGAAAAGCAGCTGATCCATTCTCTTTGTGCTTAAGAAGCACTCAGGCCCCAGCTGATTACAGTCCTGTGGTCAAAATTACTATTCTCTCCTAGTTTGCTTATTTTGTCAGGTGTTAAGTGTTCCTGGCACTGTGGTATAAAACCACCATCCATAGCCCACTGCTTACTATGTCTTAATTGCTGCTGGTCAGGCTGGGAGAGGAGGGAATATGGAAAGAAAATTACTGACAGGTAATATCTGTCAAAGTACTCCTTTCTGTTACCTTACATCCCTCTGACTCTTCCTATTGGATTGTCACTCAGATTTCGGAAGGCAAAAAATCAGAATTCTTAACTGGAAAAGAAGTGGGTGATTTGGTGCTTACTATTGGTCTTGACTGGCAGATCGTCTCCTTGTTTCTTGGTAGGTGGAGCCCTAAGTTTGCTGTTGCTGGGTAAGATGGGAGAAGACTGTAACATTTACCAGTGAGTAACTTTACCATGCAGATAAGTACCAATAACTCCAACATTGTTCAGAGCACTGATCCTGTACCAGCAATTACAATTCTAGTTTTTATCTGGCTATCAATGATACTTTTTTCTTCTTTCTTATCTCCATCCCCACTACTTTTTAATTTGGTAGAGTGAAACATTCATTTTCAGGTATTTTTTTAGATTGAGCTGACTGGAAACTGATCTGTGATTTGCCATAGATGCATTTAATTTGTTTGACTTGATTCTGGGTAGAGTTATTTCTTAACTCTTACATTTTTTAACGTAAATTTAGTGTATCAGTTTATTTGATTTCACCACTGGAATTGCTTTTAATCCAGACTACAGTATTTACATGAGTTAATGAATCAGTGCATTTACAGATGCCTAGTCTGTATATACTGTACTTTCTGTAAAGTTGCTTTTCTTTCCCCTTTTTTTTCTGCCAAAAGGATTCTGATACGCCACCTTGCACAACTCCTAATGTTTACCAGTTCAGTCTGCAAGCACCGACTCAACTTATGGCCGGTTTACCACCAGCATTGCCTATGCCAAATGGTAAACCTCAGTCTGCACCTACAAGAACCTTGATAATGGCCACCAGTAATCAGGTATGAGCCAACTAATTGGAGTAACTTTTTAATGAGGTAGTGTTGAAATTACAAGTATAGATGACTTGAATTATGCTATATTAATTTAAAGATCCTCAAGGTGATGAGAACGTTTTTTTTTAAAGATGTTTTCTTGGACTTGCTAAAGTTATGAACGTGAATGTCTGCCATCAAAACTGTTTAAAAAATCAACTTTTGAGAAGCATCATTGAACAAACATACAAGTCATCCTACTTAAAGCTGTTTTGACTTCCATAAGAATAAAACCATAAAATTGAAGATGCCATGCTGCCTTTAATCACTTTAAGCAGGTTTTGAGGTTCCTTGCCACTTAGGCCACTGTAGGTATCTCCCATTTTATTCAGGCTTGCCAGATTACTGTTAAAAACTTAAACTTTTCTGCCATGTGCTACTTGATTCATTTTAAGATTGATTTATAGGGTTTGAAGGCTTGCTCTCCAACGTTTTTAGATTTTTGCAAGAATTTGGGTTTACTAAACAAATTGATTTTAGACTTTGAAATTTTCTGCATATATAAATTTGGTATATAATTACAAAGTTGAATTTCTCAGGTCTTCCTTCAGGGTGTATTCCCTAAAACTCAGATAAGGATTCTACTCAAACTATTTGCATTAATTAAAGGCTTATAATGTGTAGGTGCCATATTTACAGGAAGGTACCCCCTGATCAGTCTACAGCAGGGGTGGACAACACCCAGCATAAGTGCCAGTGTGGGGCATGTGAAGGCACTTCTGTCTGGCATGTGAGCCTCAAGGCAAATGGTGGGGAAGGGCCATGGGCTGCACTGCAACAAGGATGGGGCTGCTCCTGGCTCTGCTGTCTGCCTCTGGCATGCCAACATCTTACAGATTGAGGTTGCTGGTGTTCTTGGTACGCTGCCCAAAAACATTGTCAACCCCTGGTCTACAGTCTTAACTATAAAATGGGAAAATGCTAGAGGTGCGCTGATATATCGGATTGACACCAATTCAAGGAAAAATTACATTATCGGTAATTGGCTTTTTTTAGCCCATCTAGCCAATAATGTCACTGATTAAATGCCATGTGCATGTGCTCAGCTGCAGTCTGTGTGCAGCCAGGAATGCAGCCTGGCAGCATGGAGACCTGTATCAAGCTGGTAAGTCTGGGGGAGGGGAAGGTCCAGCCCCCCAGACTTACTGGCTGGATGCTGCTCTCCAGGCTGCTAGGCTGCATATTGGCTATCAGATTTGTATCAGCTGATATGGCTCATTAATCAGCCATCGGTATCAGCCAAAAAAAAATCCTTATTAGTGCACCCCTAGAAAATATGACAACTCACTGGAAGCCCTGATTGTGTAAAAGAAAAGTGTGTCAGGCTTGTGCTCTAAGACGGGGAAAGCCTTCCCCTTCTCCCTGTCCCCTGTCTTCCCCCCTCATGAGCTGCTTGACATTTTATGTTTCAAGGTGGTGCTGTTACGTGGGTGGTTATGAGGAGGTTGAGACTTTGTTGTAGAGCAGGTTAATGTGAACTGAAGGGGATATGGTAGTATTTTTGTTTTTTAGGAGATATTTGAGCTTTAATACTAGTTTGTGTTAGACACCGTGGCTTTGTCTCTCTCAAGGGGCTGCAGCTGCAATGTTTCTTTGCTGCGGGATCAGAACTTTTCTGAGGGAGGGATATATGTGGCAGAAGGGGATCAATTTGGGTCGAGGACAATAACTGGATTCATTATGACCAAGGGTTTATGTAATAGAAAATTAAGGTTGGATGGGATCAAAAGAAGTCAGCTTGCCCCAGCCTCCTGCTTAAAGCAGAATAATCCCATTTATTAACCATCCCAGACAGATTTTGTCTCATTTGAACTTAATGTCACGGAGTGTAATAGTTCTTGTTCTGATAGATCTGGTTGATAGAAGATTAATTTTTTACTTATGTATTTAGTTATGCCACAGCTTTATTTTGTCATTCAGTTACCATAGAAGGGTGACAGAGTTTAGCAACACTAGAGGATTTGGAGGAACCTAATATTCTGCAGTAGCAAGTTGACCAAATTCCAACTAAAATATTTCCCTCTATTGTGGGAGTCCTGAGGAGTCCACATGCTTGGTAGTACTGTCTGCTCCATAGAGAACTTTTCCACAGTTTGAATACTGGTTTGTAATACTGGTCTATGCTGCATAGAGTTTGTATACAAGAGTAGCTTTGGCTGGAAGTTGTTTATATCCTTTTTTAAGGAGATGCGGTATGCTAGTTTCCTCCCAAGTTTTTTTGTAAGTTTTTTGCTTAGCAGTCCTTTGGATATAACTCCTGGGGATCCTGGGGTTCAGAGTCTTTTCTCTTTCCTGATCCAACCCAGCAGTTTGGGTGTCATGAAAGATTTATTCACTTAAGTTTCTTGTTGCAAGGGAATGTCCAAGTACTGTTGGTTGGCATTTATTTTGAGGAAAGCTTTCATCATTTTATCTTTTTACTAATAATGTTCATCTGTTCATTAGAGTGGTTACTATTTTGCAAATAGAAAAATGGAGGCATAGTGTGTCATAGACATTGAACCCCAGGAAAAAATGTATGGCACAGTAGCACAAAAAGGTGCCTGACTAATGTTTGGTGTTATTAGTATTGATTAATTGCATGCTGTAGTGTGCAATTGATTAATTGCATGCTGTGTGGATTTTTTAAAAATAGGATCTTTGTATTGGGGTCTTTTGTAACATCTACTAGGTACTTCATTAAAATATTTCACCCACTTTTTTCAGATCAGGTCTCTTGTCCCATTGGTGTTCCTGCTCTTTTGTGCAGAGAGCTTGCCATTTGAAGTGGCTCTGTGTTTGCAGCAGTTCACCACTTACTCATCCAGCACTGTTCTTCCCCCCTTCCCTGCCTTGTCATGTTGCATATGGCTTTTAAGTTTTTTTGATTTGGCTCTTTCCTCAGGCTGTCCTCTGTATTTGGTGTTGTACCTTGTGTCTATATATGCAACTTTTCTGCTGGTGAATTTATCCTAGTGAGAGAAAGTAATATCTTGCTTTTCAATTTAAGGACGTAAGTGATGATCTACACTGCTTATGTGATCTCTTAAAATCCCCAGGTTAATTACACAAAATAGAGGAAGTCCATTTTTCAGGTAAACAATTTGATTAAAGTATCAGTTTATAATCGAAGTTGCTCTTTTGCTGAACATTTATTTTTTTATGAAGAAGGTAACCCTTTGCCATAAGAGTCAAATTTCCATGCCAGGAGCTAGTACTATAGAATCAACTCTTACATATCAGCCCATACTTCAAAGTTTTCAAACACTTGAAGACGTATTGAAAAGATTAAAAAAACACAAAAATCTTGTCAACATTTAGTTAGTTGGAGGTAGCCACATTTGATTTTTGCTTTTCTAAGCTATTGTAGTGGAGAGATTCTTAGCTTTTTCCTTCTGTTTTAATTCATATGAAATAATGAGTCAGTGCAATTTGTATGGATTATTTTTATACTTTTCTTTGCCTTATGAAGGAGTTTGAGGGTGATTTGCCTTGGTGTAGGGGTTGGCAGCCTTCTGCCTATGTGGAGTGTTGTTTGCAACCCACGCCCTTCATAGCCTGCATACTTGCACCTTCCCTGGAATCAGCAGTTGCTGTAAAAGGAGTAGAGGGAAAAAAGGCAGGCTCTAGGATCCTTTCGCTTGTGACCTGAGGACTATCAATAATATATAAAGGACCATATAGAATAATTTGAAAACTTGAAGCATATGGAGGGAGAACTGTTATTTCGATCAATTCCCATCTTTCAGCCTCTTGAATTCTAACATGTTGTGTGATCTTTGTGCTTGAGAGCATCTCATATTCAATGCAAAAGAATTTTGATATTCAAAATTAAAAGAATTTGTCAGTGGGACAGAAATATCCCTCTTGATGAGGATTTTGAACCACCATGCTTGAAGCCTCAAGTGTCAACAGTGGTGAGATATAAACGGTCTTTCTGAAGTCAAGCAGCATAAATTACTGTATCTCTAAAGTCTGCCTTTGGGAAGATGGTCATAACCAAAGCATTGCTGTCAGCACAGTTGGGGATAGGTTTAACTAAAGGCCTTTCCCCTGCATTGAATCTACTCCTCCATGCAGAAGCATTCATAATGCTATAAGGAGTGAATTCCTTAACTGTGTGAAGCAGTTCCCTACTGGCAGGCTTGAACATATACTGTCAATCTCTCCCTCCCATGAAGACTTGGTCTTTTGTGTTCTGTGAGTCTTTGCTGTCCCTTAGAACATGATTCCCTTATTTTTTTCTTTCCCTTGGCAGTTTTTTCCCTGTCTGTTGAGCTTGACCTCCATCTGGAATATAGAGGCTCTTCACTGAAGCTGTAGCCTAAATTCCCATCTTTTATCAGTGGATGAGCAGCTGCAGTGGGAAGAAAGGGCAACTGTTCTGATACTTACAGGAACTTTCTATTTGGAATGCATTGCAACCATTGGGTAGATTCTCTTGGCACCAGACATTTGTTTTTCTTCTACTATTTACTTCCTGTTGGGAAAACACTGGGGCAGTTACTCTTACAACAAGTGGCTTAGTTGCTTCCAGCTTTACTGTGCAGTGGATTCGGGAATATGTCGGGTGATCAGCAAGATTTGCTTTGGCTCCTGACAAGCCTACCTCCTTTTCAGGATCTTCGTTATCCTTCAACTTTGCTGGCAAACAGCTTGGAATCACTGCCCTTCTGCTCCCCACTGGAATCGGCATCAAGGCAAAAATCTGGCAAGCATATTCAGGTAAGGAGAGAGAAACTCCTTTGATGCTCCCACAAATACAACAACGCCCACTTTCCCAGCTCCTACACATTATTCTTTTCTCCCTAGGGTAAAGTATACTATTTTCCATGTATTTGTTTACTGGATTGATTGCTCACTGGCAACCCTGGGCCCAGTCACTAGGGAAGATAAACTTCAGTTAAATTGTACTTGCATGGCTCTCTAAAAACAAGAGGTTCCACCTGCCTTTATGTTTTTAGACTTTCAGTATCCAAAAAGAAGCTGGTAAACTCAGGTGTCCAACTTCTACTGCATTCACTCCCAGTCTCTCAGTTTCTAAGTGATAATAGGTTTTAGGTAAGGGAAAGGAAGCATCTCTGACCAACTATATTGATTGCTACCAGAAGGATTTTGGCTCTCCTTTCTGGGAGACCTGCTCTTTTCAAAAGAAAATTGAAGATTTTGTGTCTTAAGCTTAGCTCCAAAATCCGCTAATTGGACAGTATTTGTAGTTGGAGTGTAATAAATATAAACTTCTCCTTCTAGAGCACCTCTGTGACTTTAAGTGGCCTAGAGTATTCTGGCTGTTTCATAGCCCGCTGCTGTAAGTGGAGCTGTGACACTGTTAATTTTCCCTGGGATAGACTAGTGGCAGTGAATATTAGTACTGAAGAAACAAAACCCATGTTGCTTTAACATTTCAGTAGGGTCAGAAGCAGATGGAAATTGCTTTGATTGGTTTCTAATTCTTGAACCATTCTGTGGCCTTTGCCACACAACTATAGGGTTAGTGGGGACCTGGATGTTCATCTAATTAATTCCCCTGTATAGAAGGGATGCATTTTTTTCTTAAAGCATCTTGGGCAGATGCCTGTTCAGCCTCTTTTAGAAATCTCCAGAAGAGCTTTCACACCTTGTGTAGGCAGCTTGTTTCACAGTCCTACTGCTCTTACAGCTTATATTAAGCTCAGGCAAAACTTTCTAAATTTGCTTTGCTGTAGTTTATAACCAATGCTTTTAGTCTTGCCTGTCTCTGGGAGGGGCAGATGAAGGTTTTCAGTATGAAAGCCTTTCAAATATTTGAAGATATCATGTTCTCCCTCAATCTTTTCTCTAGACTAAATATATTCTTGCCACCTTCCCTACCACAGTTTGCATTCCAATCCTTTTATCATCTTTTTGTCACTTGTCTTTGGATCTTTAAAATGCGGTGCTCAGAAATGGTCATAATACTATTGCTGAGGCCTCATCAGTGCTGAGTAGTGGGACTGTTACCTTTCATGCCTTTACTGTACTCTAGTTGAGGCAGCCCAAGATTGAATATGCACTTTTTTTGGCAAGTGTATCATGTTGCTGTGATCCACAAAAACCTCCAGATTTTTTTTAGCAGGGATGCTACATTTCGTATGTGTTCAGCTGATTTTTTTTTTTCTTAGATGTAGCAATTTACCTTGGCCTTTGTGGATTCATAGATCAGTTCTTTGAGATCAAAATCCTTTTGCATTCTAATCCTGTTCTCCAAAATGTTTGCAACTCCTATCAGTTTTGTCATCTTTGGATTTGGATCAGGAAGCTCTCTCTCCCTGCATCCAAGTCCTTAATAAAATGAGTAGTCAGTCTTTCTCTTGCACTTCTCTCTGGTATAAATTTTTTTCCCTAAGATTCCCCAGTCATAGGTTTGAACCAAAACAGCTAGGTTTTAAGGTCATGCAGTTAAAATGGTTCTCTTCAGAAAGTTGACGCCAGTTAAATGTCTTTGTTGAAACTATCTTACGGGCATGTACACTAAATATCCAGTGCTGAGGCCATACCAACCCTTAATGGTTCATTCTGGTCCAGTATGCAAGCATCCTAAGCTCTGATTTGGGGGTGGTGAGGGGGGGGAGGGGAGTTTGGTTAAAAAAAACACAAAAAAACAACCCTCAGATGCTTTCTGCCTTTTATGAAATTTAAGCTTAGCATACTTATCCATCTGGGATGAAATGCCTCTGAAGTATTTGCACTAGTCCATTTTTTGATGTGTCCATACAGTTTGTCAAACACCTCAATCAGTGGTAACATTTGGGTGGTAGCCTAATACAGAGTAGTTGCTGTCCATATGTAGGGTGTAGTGACCAGTCTTTTGTGGGAAGTTTCCCAAATTCTTAGTAACTTATACAGTGAAGACATCTTGTGTGCGTTAGGATAATACCACTTTTTTTCCTTGTCACAGTAATGTGACTGCATTGCAAGGAAACTGCATTTAACTGGTGTCACCTTTTTGAAGAGAAGGATTTTAACTGCATGATCATAGAAGCCAGCCTTTTTGTTTCAAACCAATAAGACTCAACTTTTCTAACTTCAAGGTACCCTTAGACCAGTGTTTTGGGGACTCTAAGGCAGTGGTTCTCAACCTCTTTCATACCAGGACCCATTTGTAAACAGTGGTGGCTAGTCTCAACCTGCTGCCCCTCACTCACAACCTGCTGCCCCCAGCCCCCCGTTGTGTGGGGCTTGGGAGGGCCCCAAGCAGCCCCTCGCAGGCTGGAGCTCTGCCAGCCTGCAAGGGAAAAGCCATGGTTTCCCATGTTTTTCTTCTTGAATCCATTTTTAGTTTGTTTAATTTTTAAAGTTTGTTTGTGACCCATTTATGTATTTGTGTGATCCACTTTTGGGTTGTGACCCACAGGTTGAGAAACGCTGCTCTAAGGTGATCATCTGTATCGGAGGTTGTCAACTGGGAGTACATATACCCATGTGGGTACTTGGGGAAGGCCCCAGGGAGTATGTGGCAGTGGCGCAGGGGGTGGGGCTGCCAGCACTTCAGGTTTTGCTCGTCGACTGGCCACCGGGGAACTCCTCTGCTTCTCCACCAGCTGCCAGGGGTACACCGGCCAAAAAAGGTTGAAAACCCCTGATCTGTGCTATCATTGGTAAGCCCAGATCTTCCTCATCCTTTGCAGTCAGCCTTGCAGTCTGTGAGGTCTCAGAAATGCTTCTTGCTCTCCTCACCAACAGGGGGTCCTGCAGACTTACCAACTGTAGATAAAAATTGACAGCTGCTTGGACGCAGGATGGTGAAGAAGCTGTGTTATAAGTCTGATTTTTTTTGGTTGGTTGCTTTTGGGGTTTTTTTGGTTGAGTTGCTTTGAATCAGTTGGGCATAAACCACTAGGTGTGCCCCAACAATTTTCAGTCTCTGAGCAGCTGGAGAGGAAGAACTAAGAAGTAGGAAGTGCACAGCATGCTTTATTTCCCTAATAGGAGGATAAAGGGAGGTTCTATATAGATATTGGCAAGACGGAAGTGTCCTGAGCCCTTCGTCTAAGACTGCAGCACTCAAAAGTGAGAAATGTATATGTGGGCAATTACTTTCATAGACATTAGGGCTGGAAGGGACCTCGGAAGATTGAGTCCAACCCTCTGCCCAAAGGGCAGGAAGTCCAGCTGGGGTCATAGGATCATATTTAAAGGAGAACAAATCTGCCTGATCACAAATTATCAGTGTGTTGTCACGTGCAGGTCTTAATGACCTATTCTGAAAAGCAGGGAGATGTATGTTGCAATATAATCTGAACTAGCAGTTCAGAATCATTTAATTCAAACCATTTTCTATTGGTATTTATAAACTCTGTTGTCTTTTGCTCTCAGTGGGAGTTAATGGACTCTTGATTTTTCTGTAGTTTCTGCAACAGTACTTTTGTTTTGTTGCCATGTTGTACTCTATCTGAAATGTTCCCTCAGAGTTCTGTTAACCTATTTTAGCTTTCTTGCTTATTATATATTTGTATTACTGTATCTCTTCTAGCGATGTTTGAACAATAAAGAAAATGGGTTTTATGCATTTGATTCAGAGACTGTCCTACAAATAGCTATATTTTCTATTTTTGCAGCTGTGTCTCCTTTATGTGTTCATATTGGTTTGATTCTGTAACTTAAGCTAATTTTGGAAACAGCATGTAGGAAAGAAGTTGAAAAATCCTTTGTATTTTGAGCAATTGATTTTAAATGCATATTGTCACATAATAGGCCATACATCTTAAGGATTCTGCAAGACTTGATTTCAGACCAAATAGTCTAGTTTTTAATCAGATCTTTCACTCAAGTCTCCCATACTGTGCCCACAATAAATTGCTTTGGCAGGGAGAGAGGGGGTGATATGCAGCTGAATGGGGGTCATTCACAGCAGGGGCAAAATTTGTTTGAAAACATGGAGGCCTGTTTTGAAGATCAAAATCTTAAATAGACCTCTCTAAATTGATGAGATAAGGGAATATTCTTGATAACTTTGCTTCATAGTGTCTGTATTTAAACACTTAAGACTATTCTGCCTACCACAATTTGCAAACTTTCTTGAAAGATTTTAAATTTTATAAAAGCATTTAGGGGCTCACATATACCTCTGTATCCAAGACCTTGACGAGTATTAGCTTGTTTGAGTTTAATGTATCAAAGCACGGAGTTTGGTTTCAAGTTCTGCTTTTTTAGAGAGGCCTTAAGAACCTATAAATACTAGTCATGACATCAATTACTGTATCCCTGCAATGCCTGGGCTGGCGGCAATGAAACCTCTGCCAGCAGTTACCTCACTATGTTGATGAGAAGCACCTATTCTTACCACAGCAAAGAGATATGGCATCTAGATACTGTAGTGTAGTGACTTGGGAAATGTATCGGGAAGACACTGTTTTAATATCAGATAAGTAACTGCCAATAAAACGACATACGAATCAACTTAATCACATTTAGTAAATACATCTATATGAATTCAATTTTACAAAGATAATACAGGATGGCTTCACAGAAGCTGAAGGAAGGGTTCTGTGGGGATGTTGGCTTTGGAATTTATTTTTACATTTGCAAAATAGCTAGTTCAAAGAACCATCCTGTTGCATTAGTGCCCAGTTGAACTTGTACTAGTGTTTCACATGAGGGGTCTAGCTCAGCTGAAGTACAGAAAGAACTTGGTACTGGTCTGAAGCTGTTTTCTGATGATGAATAATATACTGAAGTGGGCATAATACTGTTTCAGCTGATTATAGTACTAAACTGAGTACTTCTCTTTGTATTTTAGCAGCACAATGGAATGAAATTTTCCATGAAAGGAGCTCATAATCATAACCAAGGCAATGGCTACAATCCCGTGAGCGGTGGAGGCATGAGGCAGCCAGTGGGCAACAGAGGACACCACCAATATAACCGTAACATCTGGAGAAGAAAAAAACACAGAGAGAATTTGCCTATTAGTCTCAGCAGATAATGGCTAATGCCGGGATGATCTTCCCTTGTTTTACAGACTGAAGCTGAGTGAGTGACACTAGACTGGGGAATGGAGACCAGCATTCAGCACATCAGTTTGTGGGTGTTGCCGAATATCTGCAGCTGACTTTTTTGCATGTTTCTTCGTGTGGTGGTCAAGTCCATCTTAAAGAAGTAGTTGTGCTTATCTGTGAAGCCTTATTAAATGTGGAAGTTTGTTTTCTGCCTTCCATGGTTACTCATACAGTGCCGAAGCAGCTCTTATGTTAGAACTGCAAGGACTTTTATCAGTGCTGTAGCATTTTTGCTGTAGCTGCATCTGTTCCTTTTGTGGGGTTTTCTTTTTTGGTTTTGTTTTGTTCTTTGCTTTGAGAAGCAAAGGAAATTTCATTCCCTCACTTTTTTTTTTTTTTTTTTTTTTTTTTTTTTTTTTTTGCAGCAAATCTAGTTGGGAATCTCATGATAAACAATTTTGCTGCCCTTGTTTTTATTTCAAATTTCAGAATTTTGCTCTGTAAATATTGAAAATATAATTTGTGCAATAACGCAAAATTTTTAATTTAATTTCATATTGTCACATAAGTTATATTTAAGGGGAGGAGGTATTTTTTTAATTTACAGATCCTTTCCCAGGTTGCATTATCTAAGTTGGGTTCATAGTTTTGGCAGGTTGTCTGAGCAGTGTTACAAACATGACATAATTTTTGGTAGTATTTGAGGCTTCTTGATTCACAATGAAAGTGCTGATTTTGGCTTACAGTTTTATGAAGGTATTAAGCTCCAAAGTGTTTTGACCCTATGTTTTTAGCTCATTATCTGGCCTCTCTCAGTTGTCTTGTTCTGAATAATGAGTTTTAATTTATCATTTAACTAGACAACAAATCCAGCATTTAAAGTGCCAGAAGAATAGTTTTCTAAGGGTGAAAAGGGTTGGGTAAGTCCTGGTATGAAATTAGAAAAATTGTGAACTACATGCTTCCGTCAGTTTTAATAATGTAACCTGTTAATGGTTGGGGCCGAACACCATTATTGAAATCAAAGGTACCCAGCTTAAGGAATGTGGAGAAAGGAAATATGTTGATTCCATTAAGGAATCTGTATAGCAGTATGCATTAGTTCTGTTAAGAGCAAAATATAAAAAGTACTTCAGCTGCTCTCAGCATTATAAGGAGTATCTTTTAATGTATTAACAGGAGAGCACAGCCCCGTGCTGCACACAGTCTGCGTGGCTGGCACTTAATTTACAGATGCATACAGGTATACTATGCAAGTGTGTATTGCCATGACAACCACTGTCTTTGTTAACTTTTTTGAATAGAAAATGTACATCCTGCCTAACCCTGAGTTTTTAAAGCACCACAGTTGTCCTGGGAGTAGGTTAAATCTCACCATACCCTCTGGTTTTCCATTTTTAAATGAGGGTTCTTAACAGTGATAAACACTACAGGTTTGTTTGGAGGGGGTTCCTTTTTATTTTTTTTTCCTTTTCTTTTTTTGTTTTTGTTTTTGTTTTTGTTTTTTTTGAAGTCCACTAGTGGGGAAAGCTAGAAAAAAATTGCCATGACAGCTAGATTATGTACAAAAGTGGAAGACTTTTTAAAATTGATATCTGAATGTTATGATACAATGGAGGCATCTAGCATGATGGAGCTTTATAGTATGCAGTATGCCTTTTGAAGTAGGGATAGCCCAAACTGTTGTTTTACCTGTCTAATGCAAACAGATCTCTTTTATGGGTGCAGGGAAGGAGGCAACATTTCAGAGTAGCACAGTTTTTTCTCTATAGTACTTGATGGTTCAGACTTACACTTTTTAAAAATCATTAGCCTATTCATAAATCAATATTTAAGGGCTGGTACATAGGCCTGTACTGCTAATCTTAACACACTAGCAATATTGTGCATAAACTTACATTAAGGAACCTTCAAAGGCTTTATTTGGCGTCTTAATCTAGTGTTCATTTTGAAGCAAAATTCATTCAAAAAGAAACACGTATCATGTTCCATTTCAGTCATGGTGAACCAGATAAATTGGCCTGGCTACCACTGTGGTTATGTGCTACAGACTAAAATCATGTTTAGATTTTTTTTTTTTTTTTTTTTGGTGTGGACAACTATGTGGAAGCTAAAATTGACATATTTTTATGTAAAGTTTTTCTATTCTTTGATTTTTAATAAACTTTCGAGAGCAGTTGTTTTTCTCTATATCTTCATGAGAAATCCAATGGAGAGCATACTTCCGTCTTATCCTTGTAGCTGCAACTAAGTCAATCATTCGTTTCAAAGTGTCTCCCATCAAACAATGTAGCAGAACACAGATTCTTCAACAGGTTCCATTGCTTACCACCTGAAAAGATCTGGATTTTCTAACTAGCAGAAGGCATATACAGCTGCAGGAAACAGCTGTGTGGGACTGCTAGAGTATAAAATACAGAAGCAGTGCCCTTTTCAGTAAAAGCCATAGCAAATAGGGGACTTATCTTTAATTTGGCAACCCACTGTTAACTAAACAGCTTGTAAACCACTGGGATAGGAATGATCCAGGTTCTACTGTACTTCCACTCCCTTTTTAAATGGAGCAGTTGTCTTTCCTACTTCAGTTTTACTCAGCCTTACTGATATATTGGCTTTGCTACACTACTACTTCTCATTATTAAGGCAACTGTAAACATGGAAATCATGCTTGTCTCATCGTCCCTGATTTATGTACACACAAAACTATTGAAAAATAACCCCAAGACTAGGGTTACCATAATTCATAAGCATCTGGGATATTGATAGTTTGAACATTTTTTCCCATTGGCTTTCTGACATTTCACTATTTAGATTTTGTATGCTATTTACTAGATTCCCTAGGTGTAATTTAAAAAAAAAGTTCATAATGCAAAAAATCCAATAATTAGTGTATTAAAAATTATTGAACCTATCTTACATATCTACAAGAGCAAGATTACAACTCTAAGTACAGACCTAAAGATCTTATTGAACTTATACACTTCACCCTCATGCACAACTTCACTTTCAATAGTCAACACTTCTTCAAGACCGTGGGCACAGCTATGGGCACCAAAATGGCCCTACATATGCCAGTCTTTTTATGGGCCACATACAAGAAGAATTCCTTAAGAACTACACCATCAAATCTATGCTGTACTTAAGATGAGAGAGATCTTGTATATATAGATATAACCTCATTATTTGAACTGGAAACCTGCAGTCTCTGATTTCCATCAGAAATGTAATAACCATCACCCCTCCATCAGACTCTCTTGAATAGTCCAGTACCAGCATTGCCTTTTTTTAGACCCTACGGTCACTATCCACAATGGTAAAATAAAAACCACCATATTCAAGAAGCCCACAGAACAACTACAACCATGGTCCAGGTGTTTGTGCAGCTTCTCTGCCCCCTATCAACTGCACTCTATGCTCCCCCCTCCCTGCACCAAGACACTGCAGGGCTCCCCAACCCTTTCGCTGCTTGCAGGTGCAATCGTGAATTCTGTAGGTTCCCTACTTAGGTGACTGAGGGTGTAGTTACATGTTATGATTAGCACATGCTAACTTCAGGGAATGTTATGTGGTGTTAAAATTAGCATGTGCTGTGAGCAGTTGCATGTTAAAGGTTAATACCCTCTCCATTGTGCACAGCCTCTCTGCTGCTAGAGGGTTGGCAAGTTGGAGGGTGTGGGTTAGGAGTTGCCAAATCTGCTCCTTGCCTGCCTGACTTGCCAGCTCTCTAGCAGCAGTATAGGCTCCAGGATCTGTTCTCTGCTGGGCCCTGGGGCTGGATGGCAGTTTCATGGAGGGTATAATGAGGGGGAGAGGATTGGAGAAGCAGGGGCATGGGTGGGTGGGTAGCTGCCATGCTGCTGTGGGGCCCTGGTGGGGATGGTACAAATAGAACTGCTGGGCCCACCCACAGCTGCCTGGCCTTTGCATGCAGATTTTGCTTCCACTTTTGCTTGTAACTGGCAGAAGCTGTTCTTACTGTATTTATCATGTATAATATGCACTAAAATTTCCAGCAGCTGTTTCTTGGGGGGAAAAGTGCATGTCATTTGCAAGAGAATGTGGTACTTGACAATCTTTTTGTACCACAGTTTCTCCTAAACTGCATTCAATTTGCAAAGTTATAAGTAAAGAAGGGAAGTACAGAGGAGACTGTATAAAGGTTGAAGTCAAACTTATGAGAGAGTTGTTGCTGGATGGAACAGTGTTTGCAGAGGCTGTCACTAGCCTCTTGTAACTCAGACCAGTGCATTACCCATTTCTGTGCACAACTGAGTATTGCCTCCCAATATGTTGCTAATTAGCTTAAAATTATAATTGGCTAACTGGGTCCACAGTTTGTTTAGGTTGCGATTAACAGTGTGGCTGCTATAAAAGCTTATTTGAGCTTTGGCAAATGAGTATCTGCACCTGCTCTGTTAGGGAAGATCTGCCATCTTTGTTATTACATGGCAGAAGTGAAAAGTATTGTCAGGTTCTTAAAAAATGAACAAGCATTAGCAGATGCATTCAGCATCAGTAAGCTCAGCACTCAATTCCATCCACACTCAGTAGACTTTATAATGCCCAATGGACATCTTCTCTTAAATGTCTCAAAGCCCCTTAAGTAGGTACAAGGTACTTCAATGGGCTGCTGTTGAAGAAGAGACTAGGTGTTGATTCTGTGTAATCTACACTGAACATGCTTGATGGTGGTGTCTTAGATGCATAGCTTAAAATTCATTTCACAGCTTCAACCCATGGCTCAGTCCATGCAGAATATAGAAAACAATAGTTCTACATTGGTGCCAAGAACAAGTTTCTAAGCATTCAGCATGAAGAACATATTGAACAAAGCCCATTTACAAAAGTTGAGACACAATAGATAAAATAATATTAAGAAGATTGCTCCTGAAAACAGTTCTGGTGGAAATATCAAATTATAAAGCAGACAGCAGCCCTTTTAGTCATCCCAGAAGCTAAATGAAAGGAATGTGTTTCTTTCTTCAACATGGAGAAAAAGATTGTATGCTCCAAATAGTCTTGCTATAGAGGTAAAAATTATTTTGACTTCCACTCCCTGAGAAGCTGCTGACCATGTATCACAATTTTAAAACGAGAGAAGAAAATGACAGATGAAAGGGAAGAGGATATTGATTATTTTTATCTGTACTGTTGCATTATCGAGCAATTGAAGCTGATGAAGATGATGCAAAGCAAAATGCTCAAAGAATTGTCTTACTGTTGACCTAGCATAACAGCATTTTAAATACTTGCTTTGAATTTGTTTTATTTCTCTTTGTTTTGTTTCATAACTGTTTAGTATTCAGTGTATTCTTATATAAGTAAATGCTCCTAAAGCAATTCTAATTTTTTAGAATTTAATTGTTTCTCATTTTTCTGAGATGAAAATTAAACCAATTAGTCTTTGTAATTAGGCATAAGTATTTCATCTGGAGGCTATAATGCCTCTCTTGTGACTGTTGCTGTTTAATAAAATATTTGATCTTCTTTTAAACACTAATTTACCAATAATTGATATAAAAAAATGGTCATTTGAACATGTCAAATAGACCATCCTAATGTAAACAGTATCAAGGGTTAAGTAACATAACTTCTACTAAAGTTTTTGTTCCTATTCTTTCAGGTTCATTAGTCAGACTAGTTGTGATTTATTGCAACAGATGATAAGCATTTACAAACACTTCTTGGCAGGTCTGATCAGTTTTTTCTTTTTTTCTAGCTAGGGGGTTGTGTGGATAGAAAACTGGTATATTTTAAAAATGTGTATATATTGCTGTAAAGTTGTACTACAATTGGAATGGGCTGCTATGCAGTATTACCCACATGTAGCAGCTTGATGTGCTCTGAGGAGGTGATAAGTTGCCATACTGCTAGGCAATGAAAAGGCAAGAATTCCTGTTTCCCTCATTGCCTTTCTTTCTCAGCACTTTGGAATAAAAACCCCCTGTCTCCTGGTAAATCAGGCCTGATGTGCCCAGATGTCTTGGGCATTTTGCTTCTGCTGGTCACAAGCCCGGTAGGAAGACTAATGCCAAGAGTTCTGGTTCTGCACTGTATTGCACACAAGTACAGGATGGATACCTACCACAGTCTGCTCCAGCCACTGAGGCTAGGGACAGACGTTCAAAAGCCTGAGCGTGAATGGGTTCAATCTTGGCTGGTTAGTCTAACCTGGCTAGGCTAAATCACTTTGTAACTCCACAGACATCCCTTCTGGACTGAAAAAATCTTGGCATATGCCTGCAGTGGCTCAGGCTGGAAGCCAGAGGTCACTACAGCGGTCTTTTCTTCCCTTCCACAGGGCTGAGCAGGGGGGACATAGCCAGGCCCCAGCAGGATGCTGTGATTAGGAAGGGGTCTCCCCCACTCCTTGAGAACAGAGCATTTATCAGCTCTGTTGTCAGCATTTATCACCCCATCAAAAAACAAAGCTGTGCTCATTAGTTCAACCTGTTCTTAAACAGCTTTTTCCAAAGGAAGGAATGCAGGGACATTACCAGCTGACCTGTTGATTAGTTCCAAAAGGCCCTAAGTGGACACTGTCTTATCTGCCTTGCATGGCATTAGCTAGCATACCACATGCTGGCTACAGTCCCTGCTGTGGCAGAGAGGAGGAAGGGATCTCTGCTTAAGCAGCAAGTAGTGGGCGAGGAGGGAAGGGGGCACAGGGAAGCCAGCAGACCCTGCTGTGCCTGTAAGTCTCTGCCAAGCTCCAGCCAGGGAGCAGAGGGGAGGGGCTAGTTCTGCTGTGGAGCACAGAACTATGCCCAGCCCAGAGAGCATGTCAGGATGCTGGGGGAGTCTGGTTTATCTTAAACCAGGAAGGGGTTTGGGGCAGATAATGCATAAACCGGTTTGAGCAAAATCAGTTCATTTAACCAGGTTTATCTCAAACCAGTTTCAGCCATTTTCAAATTGGTTTATGTGCACTGAACATCTGTTACAGGTTTAAACCAATTTCTGATTACTTAAACTAGTTTGTATAATGTCTGTCCCTAGCCTGAGTAATCTTTGCTATTGAGTCCTGTCGATATACTTGGGGTCATTCTTTCAGGCCAACAATCTTCTGACCCTCATGAGCCTCACCAAGAGTTGTACAACTTGTTTTTTTCTGGAGCCATGCAAGAGAAGCTGCAGTGACTGAAGTTCTCACAAGGTGCGTGGTGGAAATGGGGCATGCTTTTTGCAGGTGACTGAGCTATCCAAAGAAGTAGTAATCTAGGGTATAAAGGATGATGCCCTGCTTCAGGAAAGAAGTCTTCAGCTACTATCTGTGCAGCTACCAGGTGATGTAGAACCCAATATGAATTCTTCAGCGTCTGTCTACTCATCAAGCTGCTTGATATTTGTCAGGAAAAGGGTAAGGCATTGAAGTGCTGGGTGAGCTGTGGAAGCAGTTTTTTCCATGCACTGAGCAACCAGAGCCATTGTGACAGGGTGTGAAGCAGCTCCTTTAGTTTCTTTAACTGGAGACAAGGAAGCAGAGGCAGTAAAACACAAAATGAAAGAAAAAGCAAATGGTCAGAAAAGAGCAAGTAAACTGTTCAAAACAAGGAGGGCAGAAGCACCTTGTTATAGAAAAGGAGGTTGGGAGAAAAGAAACTTCTTTCTATTGACAAGATGGTTTAAGGAAATTATAAATGGGGAAAGACAGAGTCCATAGCCAGGGCAAGTTAGCTGTTTCACTGCCTTGAGTCCTTTGCAGTGGTACAGTAGTATACCGCCAATGAAGTTAGGGGGTCCCAGAGGCTGCTGATGCCCCCTAAGAAGGGGCAAAGGTAGCAACATGTAGTTGCCTCTACTTACTGCTCCTGCCTTTTGTAGGTGAGATCACTGGGCGGGTGGCTGTAGGGTAGATGACCCTCGGACGCTGCAGAAAGTGTGAAGTGAGAAACTGGGAAGGAATACAGGGGAAGGCTGAAGCAGTGCCTCTCTGGACCCATTGTTTCATAGACATAGAAATAGACATTAGGGCTGGAAGGGACCTCGGGAGATCATCGGGAGTTTGGGCTCCTGACCTGCCAGACAGCATGCTGTCCTACTCCACTGGGAGATTTTAGTGCAGCAGCACCATGGTCACGGATTTCACACTTACAGATTGCTCAGGTTAGCCCCCACCCAGACTGAGATTGACTGTCAGAGGCTTCATGATTGGGAGCAGCAGGATGTACGAGTGGCAGGACTCCAGGCCTGGCCAGGTGAGTGGAATGATCCCTCTCCATGCCCCCTGCCACCGAGTGGGCAGGCCCTGGCCAGGTGACCGTCTAACCATGTGGGGGCCTCCCGCCACTGCACACAACCTGGTGGAGGCTTCAGGGGGCATGTGCCCCTTGATCTGTGTGGGGGGTGAGGTAGCTGTTGCTCTGGACTGTGCTTTGCACCTGAAGCCCTGCTGCAGCTGGCCGGGGGGTGACCCAATGCCATGTGCATCCTGCTTCTGGGCAGGTAGGGGATGAGCAGGAGTCACGTAGTGTTGAATTGCTCCTGGGACAGCTGCAGCAGGGCTTGGGGCACAAAGCCCAGCCCACAACTGTAGCTTCCTCTGCTGCACATGCCCCTCTCCCCACAAATGTCGGGTAGCACATGCAGCTGCAGCAGCGGTGAGAAAGGAGTGTGAGTGGAGCAGGGGCAGGGGCAGCACCTGTAAGGGTGGGGTGTGGGGAGCCAAGGCAGCACAGCCTGGGAAGGCATGGCGGTGATGTAAAAATCGCGGTTCGTTTCTCGGGAGGCAAAAAAAAACCTTCAGCCACAGACACACTCTATTAGCAACACAAAAGGTATATATTTGCAAATAGGGTCAGAGAGAGAGACAAAAGATCAAACACTCTGCTGCCCCCGAGGGAAACTGCCCAGCTGGCTTTATCCCCTCTCTCCTGACCATGTGTGCAGAAGGAGGAACTTTTACAACTCATTTCCGATTCATACAAACATGTATGTGAATACGTCAAATCATGCGTTGCATGTGTATTATAATTAACTACTTAAGTATGCGGGGCGGATAGGCTTATATGTATTAATTCATTGCGCATGGGTAGAAAATATTTGAGGTTACAAGAGTTTGAATTTTTTCCTTGCTTCAAGGCTAGAATTGCAATTTACTCTTATCTGCATGAGAAAAGCTGAGGAGTATATGCTTTACTGTAACAGATAGTAACTTTGCAAAACAAAGAGAGAGTGATACCTTAATACAAAGAGCTCTCAGTAGCTCTCCCAGTTCTCTCACCAGGGAGGGCTGACAGCTGCGCTGTTTTAACAAGACTTATTGATAATGCATTTTTAATAATATTTCTAACAATATCCCCCCTCAAGATGCTTTCTGATCTTTACTTCATTTGGGCATATTAAGATAATTACGAGGAATTTTTCTGAGGACCATGACTTTTGCTACAGTCTGTGCTTTCAAAGGAACTGCTGCGACCTGCATTCCTTCTACTGTAGTGGTTATCAATCTAGTGAGACAAGGAATAAGGCAAGGGATAAAAATCAAACCAGTCAGAGCACACAAAAGCACAAATCCTACTTTTTTTCCACCAGGGTCCTCCAAATAATTGAAACCACCAGTCTTTACTCCACGTGGGTTCCCACGTTTGTATTGGTACGTGGGCTATTTTCCTAATCTCTTTGGCAATCTCTAAGACTGCTTTTCCGTTGTCGTCTATTTGGAGGCAACAATTAGAAAGGTTGAGCTTTCCGCAGACTCCACCATCCTCTGCGAGTAAATAGTCTAGAGCCATTCGATTTTGGTATATGGCTTCCCTCATCTGGGAACTTTGTCGAGCCAGCAACTCGAGAGCAGTGGCAGTCTGGTTAGTAATTACTTCCAAGACGGCCTGCAACTGGATGATTCTATTTAGCATATAAATTCGTGTCCGGTAACCCCAACTTCCATCATTAGCCCATGTAGCTGGTCCATAATACTCAATAATCCTCTGAGGAGGCCACTCATCCTCCTTCCACTTTTGGGAGCCACCCTGTGTCAAACTTACATCAATACTTCTCTTGGCTCTTTTCCAATCATCATACAAAGAGACTCCCAGCTTATTTCCGACCTCAGATGGTAACGAAAAGAAAGATGGTACAATTACTCCAACATAGCAGGTTCCTGTCCACCCTCGTGGTAGTACTGTATAGGCTTTTCTTCCACAAATCCAATAATGTCTTTTTAGGGCCCTGTTTTCCCCTCCCAAGGCTAGGGGGTCACGGCTGTGGAAAAGAAGGGGATAATATTTGTTGCCCGTCTGCCCTAAAGGGTCAGTGTAATAGTTACTCCGTTTAAACTGACATTTCCATACGCCATCTTTATCCCTATACTCGCACTTGGTTATTTCATTTGTGTCATTTAAGGCACTCCAATATGTATTAAACTTTGCCACCGTGCCATTCGGGTGTACTCATTTCCAACTATAGACATAGGTAAATCGTTCACCTCGGGCCTTTTCATATGCCTGACATCTGGTAGGGTTAGAATCGAAAGGTACTATTCTTGTCTTTTTGGTCTGTTGCATCTGCGGGGAGATTGGGATGCTAACAGCAGAATTCCATTGATCAGCATACGTGGTGCATATTTGGGCCCATTTCAATGTCCATGTACACTGACTATGTCCCAAACTTCTCCCCGTACCATTACTGCTAATACAGTACTCTCCTAATGCCACTTGGGAAAGATCCCAGCTGCGGTTTTCATCCCATTCTTGACCAGTACTCTTAACATCCGCCTTGTCACTGACCAACCATTTTGGGGCCAAAGGAAAAGCCCTCCAAGGCCACTGTTCTCTGGCCTCTTGGAGCCCCCCACAGGCCCAGCAGTTGGTAAGATTAAAAGTACCTGCAATTCTTTCCATCATATCAACATACAAATTTGTCCCTGGGGGAGCAATTTGGGAAAGCGAGGGTGTGAGCCAGCGGTTAAGGCTGCTCAATTCTGCTCCTTTCATTATGCAGATAACAACAAGGCACATTAAGATTCCCACCATATTTTCCCTTTTACTTTCTTGTCTAATTTTCTGAGCTTTGATTAAGCCGTCTCAGGCGCACTTGGAGATTACCAGTAGGTTCACAACTCCACTTGCTGGCTTCTTGTTCCGAAGACGACTCAGCTTCCGGAGTGAGTTCATCTCGGGAGTTGATGTCCTCTAATGCTTGTGGATGTCGCTTCACACGGGTATGGTGTATCCAACGATCATGGCCAGTAATCTTTACAGCGGTGTGGGTTGTTAGAAGTACCTGGAAAGGGCCACTCCACCTCTCAGTCAAAGGCTCCTTTTTCCACCGCTGCACCAAGACCCAGTCTCCCGGGGAGAAGTCATGTACCGGTACATCTAAAGGCAGACGCTGAAAGGAGGCTGCATACCTGTGAAGAGAAAACAAGACAGGCTGCAAGGCAATAACATACATATGAAGCTCACTATTACCTAATTCAAAAGTTACATTTTCTCGCATCCCAGGAGGTAAGACTCGAGGGGGCTTGCCAAACATAATTTCATATGGGGTCAATTTGAGGCCTCGTCGGGGAGTGTTTCGAATGCAAGTAAGAGCTAGCAGCAATGCTTGAGGCCACTTAAGGCGTGTTTCAATACAGATTTTGGTGAGCAAAGTCTTTAAAGTCCTATTCATGCGTTCCACTTGTCCTGAACTCTGTGGTCTCCATGGTGTGTGTAGTTTCCAAGTAACCTTGAGAGCTTGTGCGACTTCTTGAACCACTTTTCCCACAAAGTGTTGTCCTTGATCCGACTCGATGGACTCAGGCAGGGAATACCGGGGAATGATCTCCTGTAACAAATACTTCACTACTGTAGCTGCAGTGGCAGTCCTGGTGGGCCAAGCCTCGACCCAACCAGAGAGCTAGTCTACCATGACAAGTAAAAACCCGTGATGTCCGGACCGTGGGAGCTCGGCAAAATCAATCTGCCATGCCTGTCCAGGGTACGCTGCCCAGGGTCTACCTCCCATTGGCACAGGGGGTTTCCTTCGAGGGTTTACTTTCTGGCATGTGATGCACTTGGTAGCAATGCGCTGAGCTTCTACATATAGCCCTGGGGCTACTGCTTGGCGGATCACTAGATCACCCATGGCCAAACCTCCCATATGGGTTCTTGCATGGAGCTGTTGCAGCACCTCCCGAAGTAATGGCCTGGGTA
Organism: Crocodylus siamensis; assembly: GCF_052110815.1. Taxonomy (NCBI): domain Eukaryota; kingdom Metazoa; phylum Chordata; order Crocodylia; family Crocodylidae; genus Crocodylus; species Crocodylus siamensis. Next base: position 126,418,872 of record NC_143397.1, on the reverse strand, counting down.
TCATGACTTTCCCTCCTGGTACTATCCACCACCCCTGGGAGTTCTTTTCTGCACAAGTTTTCTGTGCAAATTTATCTTCTTCAGGGGAATACTGTGGGACTAAATCCTGAACGTATGGCCATATGGCATGGGACATGGCCTGCTTGGATACCTCTTCCGCTTCTCCCCCAATAAATGCAGCTTCCTTTGCTGCTGCATCAGCCTTTGCATTTCCAAGCTTATGCTTTTTCTCAACAGCCTTCCCATGGGCCCGCACATGAATGACTGCTACCTCTTTAGGCTGGTGGAGTGCCTCTAGTAGTTTGATAATCTGGGGGCCATTAGCAATCTTATTCCCAGAGGCAGTAATGAAACCCCTTTCTTTCCACAATAGTCCGTGCGCATGGACTGTAGAAAAAGCATAGCGAGAGTCAGTGTATATATTAACCGGCTGGTCTGTCCCCAGCTGTAATGCTCGGGTGAGCGCAGTGAGTTCTGCAGCCTGTGCCGACCATGAGCTCAGCAATGACTCCCTCCATACTCCCTTATCCAAGGTTACCACTGCACATCCTGTTCGTCTTTTCCCATCGATGACAGAGCTGGAGCCGTCCACAAAGTATTCAACATCTGGGTCTTCAATTGGGTCCTCAGCAAGATCAGGTCGCACCTGCGTGGTCTGATTCAGGACCTCAAGGCAGTCATGCGTCGGTTGCCCTGGCTCCGGCAGCAAGGTTGCAGGGTTTAAGGCTGTAGTATGTTTGAAAGTAAGTCCTGGATTAGAGAGCAAAAATATCTCATACCGTGATTGTCTGGAGGGGTTAAGAAATTTCCCTCCCTCAGTCCCTAGGATCTGGGGAACTCCATGAGGAGTGAGTATTTCCATATCCGCACCCATGACTATCTTCTGGGCTTCTTCAACAACCACTGCTGTGGCTGCCACAGCCCGAAGACAGGCTGGCCACCCGAGTGCAACTGGATCTAGAACCTTTGAATAATATCCCACGGGTCTCCAGGTCGGGCCCGATGGCTGTGTCAGCACCCCTGATGCAACCCCTCGATTCTCATGAACATACAGTCGATATGGCTTTTTACTGTTTGGGATGGCTAAGGCAGGGGGCTGGGTTAATGCTGCCTTCAGCAGATCAAAAGCATGCTGCATTTCTTTATTCCATTTCCATTTAGTGAGACTCTCCTTAGTCAGGGATTCGTACAGTGGTCTAGCCTTCCCACCGTAATCTGGTATCCATAGTCGACAGAACCCAGTTAGCCCTAGGAATGCCCGCAGCTCCTTGGGTGACTTAGGTGGGGTTAGACCTTGAATCGCCTGTATGCGATCTGCACTCAGGGCTCTGACTCCTTTTGAGAGCTTATATCCCAAAAATGTGACTTCAGGCTGACATATTTGGGCTTTCTCTCTAGAGACTTTATATCCTTTTTTCCCCAGAGTGTTTAGGAGTGACCTGGTGGCTTCCTCGCAGAGCTGCAAGTTTGGGCTTGCAACTAGCAGGTCATCCACATACTGGAGGAGAGTCACTGCGGGGTGTGATCCCTTCCATTCCCTCAAGTCCTTCTGAAGGGCAAGTCCGAAAATATGGGGGGCTGCTATAAATCCTTGTGGAAGAACTGTCCACATGAGTTGGGCTTTATGGAAAGTATCTGGATCCTCCCATTCAAAAGCAAACAATTTTTGACTCTCTCGGTGAAGGGGAATAGAGAAGAAATCATCTTTCAAATCTAGCACTGAAAATATCTTAGCTTCCCCCGGTACTTGTGTCAAAATCGTGTCAGGGTTCGGGACTACAGGATGATCTGAAAGGACCTTCTTATTCACAGCTCGTAGGTCTTGGACCAGCCTGTATGAGACCCCATCTGCCTTCAGCACTCCAAGCATGGGGGTGTTATAGGGTGAGGACCCTTCCACTAGCCATCCGTACCTCTTGTATTTCTTTATTAACGGCTTGAGTCCAGCTCTGGCCGCTCGGCTAAGTGGGTACTGCTTTACCCGAACGGGCCCCTCCCCTTCCTTGAGTACAATCCTTACCGGGGAGACGAACTTAGCTCGCGCAGGGGTTTCATCAGCCCATACCGAGGGGTCTACTCCAATCATGTGATCTTCTGGACTTACTGCAGGGCATCGGTCCTCCAGGAGAGCCATCTGATAGTTCGAGCTCTGCTTGACAGGTAGCTGGACCACCATCTGATCGTCTCTGAAAAAGATCTCAGCTTGCAATTTTGTGAGTAAGTCCCGCCCAAGGAGTGCAACCGGGCAACTTGGAGAATACACAAAGGAGTGCTCGAGCAAATGGTCCCCCACCTTGGTGAGGAGTGGTTTACAAACAGGGAGTCGGGTTTGCATTCCCTCAATCCCTTCTACAAGTACATGCTGTTCACTAGTTCCTGCACAGGGGGGGGTTTTCTGGAATCATTGAAAATGTAGCCCCAGTATCCACCAAGGCTTCAAAGTTTTTGCCACCAACCCTAATGGTTACCATGGGATCTTCTCGGGCTCCAACCCGAAGGGTAGTGGTCTTAGATCCTTGTCCCCTTCATTTTGAATCCTCACCCTTGTCTTCTGCCCGCATGAGGTGACCTCTCGGTTCCCCCTCTCTCTTCTCCTTCAACTTCGGGCATTCCCTCTTCCAGTGTCCTTTCTCCTTGCAATAAGCACAAACATCTGCTCCCACTCTTTCTCCCTTCCTCTTCTGTATCCCAGCCTTTCCAGGGTTCCCTCCAGTTATAGCAGCTGCTAGTGCTGCCATCTGTCGCTGAGCCTTTTTATCCTCCTTGCGCTCCTGCACTTGCTCACGATTCCCATACACCTTATATGCAATTTCCACCAGCTCTGAAATCGGTTTCCCAGCACCTCCCTCAGTTTTCTGTAACTTCTTACGGATATCAGCAGCAGATTGACCAATAAACATAAGATTTACCATGCGCTGGTTATCCGGGGCTTCTGGATCCAGATCCGAAAACCTGCGAAACGCCTCATACAGCCTCCCAAGGAAAGCTGAGGGATCCTCCTCTCTTCCTTGTCTCATCTCATACAATTTAGACAGATTGGTAACCCGAGGCACTGCCTTTCCCATTGCTTCCACTATAATTCCCAGATACCGTGCACTTAGCTCTCTGCCCTCTGCAGTATGATTATCCTATCTTGGCTCCTCTACAGGGCAGGTATCACGCAGAGTACGACTAGCAGCACCTTCTGACTCAACTCTAGCCACCGCAATACGTTCCGCTGTCCCCAACACTAATCTCCTCTCCTCCGGGGTTAGGAGGGTCTGGAGCATCATCTGGACATCAGCCCAAGTGGGTCGATGAGTCTGCCCAATAGATCGGAACAGGTCCCTCATCTTTTCAGGGTCTTCACGAAAAGAGGGGCTCTGATTCTTCTAGTTAAATAAATCTGAAGTGCTAAATGGGGTGTAGACAAAAGTTGCAGTGCCTCCTTCCCCAATAACCTCTCGCATCGGACAGTTCAACACCGGCTGTGACTCTACAGGCTTGCGCAAATAATAACCCTTATTTCCTGATTCAGATGAGGCACTTGGCTGAGGCTCACGCTCTAACTCATTAGGTATGCATTGGTACGTCGGTGGTCGTCTCTCTAAGGGAGGGGGCGGTGGTGCAGAAGGACTGGACCCCGAGGAGGCATCTGACTCATCTTCGCTACCCGACAGGGCAACCGGAGCGCGGGTCCGGTACTTAGCCAATTCAGAATCCCCCCCCTCATTAGACTCAGGAAGTACAGGCGCCCCCCCCGAGTCTTTTTCTTAACAAGCATCACATGAGACTTTACTAAGTAATTCTTAATCCAAGGTGGCTGATTTTGAACCACCCACAACCAACAATCAATATAAGGAAACTGATTCCAATACCCATTCTGCATAACAATTTCATGGATAGCTATCACTTCTTTTAGCACAAAGGATCCTTTCGGGGTCCAGTGGACCCCAAATGTTGGCCACTCGAGTTGACAAAACTTAGTTAAATCACCTTTTTTCATTTTTATTCCATAATCGGCCGGCTTTGCAAATTTATTAAAATGATGTAATAAGACCTTTAGAGGGGTATCAATATTGTTTTCTACACGAGAGCGACTCGTACCCATTTGCCCACAAAAATGCGCCCAAGGCACACCAAATACCAAAAAGATCTCAACAACAGATGATTTACAATGAGAGCAGAGCCTAGAATTTCTCAGCAAACTTACACATCCTTTGTTTTAGATCCGTACACCAGATTGGGCAAAGGGAATTCGTATACTCACTCAGATACCCCAGAGATCTCGATCCAAATTCCAAAGTGTGTCTGCCTCTCCAGAAACTCAGAATTTACATGGGATACTTCCTTTAACTTCCCGGATATTCGGACTTAAACCTCAAATTCCAGGGGCGAGTCCAAAGTCGGCTCGGTGCGCACTTCCCCAGGTACCGGAGGCGCTCCATCACTGAATTCCGGGGTAGTCCTCGAGAAGCCCCATGTTGGGCGCCAATTATTGATGTAAAAATCGCGGTTTGTTTCTCGGGAGGCGAAAAAAACCCTTCAGCCACAGACACACTCTATTAGCAACACAAAAGGTATATATTTGCAAATAGGGTCAGAGAGAGAGACAAAAGATCAAACACTCTGCTGCCCCCGAGGGAAACTGCCCAGCTGGCTTTATCCCCTCTCTCCTGACCACGTGTGCAGAAGGAGGAACTTTTACAACTCATTTCCGATTCATACAAACATGTATGTGAATACGTCAAATCATGTGTCGCATGTGTATTATAATTAACTACTTAAGTATGCGGGGCGGATAGGCTTATATGTATTAATTCATTGCGCATGGGTAGAAAATATTTGAGGTTACAAGAGTTTGAATTTTTTCCTTGCTTCAAGGCTAGAATTGCAATTTACTCTTATCTGCATGAGAAAAGCTGAGGAGTATATGCTTTACTGTAACAAAGAGATAGTAACTTTGCAAAACAAAGAGAGAGTGATACCTTAATACAAAGAGCTCTCAGTAGCTCTCCCAGTTCTCTCACCAGGGAGGGCTGACAGCTGTGCTGTTTTAACAAGACTTATTGATAATGCATTTTTAATAATATTTCTAACAGCGGGAAGGGCATGTCCCCAGATCTGCACACTGGCCAGGCCAGCTGAGGCGGCACTGGGCTCTTCCTGGGAGGCTTGCCTGCATTGCACTGCAAACTCGGGCCTGTGTGTGCCACAGATCCCATCTCCAGTGCACACCAGACAAAAGACGCTACCGCTGTCTCACCGCTGCTTGTGCCAGGCGGCAGTGCTCCCAGGCAGGTGCCCCACTCCACTCCTGCCTCCATCCCCGATGCCACACAGCTAACACAGGCTGCCCCCAGCTCCAGACGAGCAGCACAGAGCAATAAAGCAACAGTGGAACAGTGGTGGTGCTCGGCAGTGGTGTCTTTTATCCAGCAGGCAGAGCAGCTGGGGCCCACAGCACAAACAGGCCCTGGCTTGCGGTGCAGCTCAGGTGAGCCCCCCAGAAAGAGCCCAGCGCTGCCCCAGCCCTGGCTGACATGCAGAATCGCAGGCATGCCCCCCTCCCCCCTGCTCTCTAGCTGTGTGCCCTGCCCCTGCACCCTGCCCGGGCCTGGCCCTGCTCCAGCCACACTCCCTCTTTCACCACTGTGGGGTGGGGGCAAACTGAGGCCTCAGTGGTGAGTGGGGCACAGGTAGAGGCAGGAGCTGGGGGAGTGGGGCCCATTCCCCCTGGGCCTCTGCTTGTCCCACCACCTGGTCTGGCCAGGGCCCCACTCACTGGAACCCCTGCTGCTGCCTATGCCTTGTTCCCTCCCTCAGGACTGGGGCCTTGATTTGCCCCCCCACTATGGCCCTTTCCCCTTCCCACACCCCTTCTCCCAGACTTGCCTGCCAGAGTGCACACCCACAATAATTTTTTCTCCCTTTGCCTTGATCTGCCCCTCCCTTCACTCCCCACAGACTGACCTGTTGGACTGGGTTGGGGGGAGGGGCACATGGTAGATTCAAAAAGTGATCTCCAACTTAAAAGGGTTGGAGACCACTGATCTAGTCTGATACCTTCCAGCTCCCATTCTTTCCTGAATGTAGTCTTTCTTTGGTGCCAAGTCTCAGATGAAGGAGGTGTATGTGGCTTAGGGAGCACCCAACACACAGCATCTTTTTGGTTTTTCTCAAGCCTAGTCCATGGTGCTCACATCATGCAGAGAGCTGTGGGATGCTGCCTCTTGTCTCTACAGCCAGAGGCAATGAGCTAAGGGTCAGGGTTGGGATTGGGGTTTCTTAGGAGGAATGGATTGCGTGCTCGGGGTGAGTGAAGCTTGGAGTTTTTTTATGGCAGCTGGAGCCACATGTCAATGGAGAAACCAGTCTAGATTGCCTTTGACTTTATTTTACTCCTCAGGGGAGCTTCCCCATAGCAGTCCACCAATTAGCACATTTACTTGTGTACTACGTGCTGCCGAATAATACATGCACATTTTGGGGGGAATTAAGAATGAAGACTTTTTTTTCCCTACAGGCTTACCTGCCACACCATGGGCCCAGCATGGCTAAATTTTAGCCCAGGCAAAACTCACTCCTCAACGTCACTCAATCTCTAGTGGTTCCCAAACTGGTATGCATACCACCAGCGGTATGCAGACAACCTGAGTGGTATGTGGAAGGCTGGGGGGAGGGGTGGGGTGCATGTGTGTGCACCCCCCCCCCCCCAGCCCAGCTTGCTGCAAGGGCCAGGAATGCATCCCAGCTGAGTGTGCAGCAGTGCCCAGCATGCAAGTGTATTTGGGGGGGAAGGGACAGGGGGGAGCAGATTGAGGTGAGGGAGGGAGTGGGGCAGGGAAGGGATGAATGGGGCATGGGGGGGAGAAGGTGAGAGCCCCGAGTGGTTCATCCAGGAGTGTGGGAGGGGCTCCCGCCCCTGTGCACACCCTGAGGTAGGCACAGGGGGGCATGTGCACCCCAGGTTTTGTGTGTGGGGCCTGGGCAGGTTGCCGTTGCCTTGTGGCCATGCGTGATGCCATGTGCCTTCCCTGCACTGGATGCCCAGCAGCAAAAGGCAAATGGCCTTGCATGCAGCTCCTGACACAGCCCAGTGGCAGTGCCTCTGCCCTGTGCATAAACCTGGAGGGCAGGTGGCCCCCCTGCCTACCCTTGGGAAGGGCCATGGTGGGTGGGCAGGATGCCCAGCAGCACCTAAAGTGGGACATGGCTGGGCCCACGCAACTCTGCAAGGGGACGCTGCCTGGCTGAGGCAGGATGCTGGGCTCAGGGGGGCTTTTGGCTCTGGGCTTAGCATCCCTGTGCACTGGTCACAGTTTGAGTAGGGCCGAACTGCTTCTCCTGCAAGGTCCTGGCCATGGGAGCTCCTGGGAACCATCCCAGGAAGCTCCCGGGAGCTATCCCTGCTCCCAGGGCGTGCCCATGTGAGGTGGACTGCTGCAGCTGCTCCAACCTGCCCAAGCCCCGGCCTTGCCCAGCCACAGCTTCCCTCAAGGGGCCAAGGTAGGTGCTGGGCAGGGCTACTTTTCTGTGGGCTCCCGGCTGGCTTGGCTCTGACCGCTGCCTGCAGTGGCTATTCCCAGAGCCCAGGGAGTCCCTGCTCATGCTGTGCATAGTGCGCACAGGCCCAGCAGGGAGCCTCCTGGGTCCAGCTTCCTGCCAAGTGGCATTCCCCTGTGGGCAGGGTGGCTGCACCCCGCCCCTGTGGAGCTGTGTGGCCTGGGCCAGGCCCCACCTGTGGTACTGCTGAGCTGCTGCTGCTGCTGAATCTGAGGAGCCCCAAGGCAGCTCTTGCTCCCCCTCCACCCACCCCAGCTGTTGCTTTTCCAAGGGCCTGGCTGGGCCTGCCTGTCCACAGCACCTCCCCACCCATCTGCTTCTCCCCCCGCCTCTCTCCCGCTCTGTCTATCCTCCCTTTCTCTCTTCCTTCTTCTTTCTTTTTTCTCTTTCTTCTCTTCTCTCTCCCCCGCCCACATCACAACACGCTTAACAAAAAAGAATACGCAATAACAAAGGTAGTATATGAATTTTTATTTATTGTCACCAGGTTTAGAATTTTTAGAAAACTTAGTATTTACTGTTAGAAGCAACGTTCATGAGTATTAATTATATTGATATGCAGTGCATCCTGCCATGTACCCTCCGCCCCAGTTTTGTTTTTCTGGTGTGCCCACATTGGCATGTTACGTGATGCACATTGCGTTTTTTTCGGTACTCCAGCCAAAAATGTTACCTACCCCTGGTTTACACTGTTTGGGTTTTTTTCCAATTTCCAATTCTTTTATATGGCTCCCGTAACTGATGAAACAATGTTTTATGATTACTAAATGTTTTGATGTTTTAATACGTAGTCTGTTACCTATGTGTATGAAAAATTTGCCGGTGGTACTTAAGGCTGTATCATTTTAAATTGGTGGTTCTCAGTCTGACAGAGTTTGGGAGCCACTAGAGTCTAGCAGCATCTTCAGAACTCCAGTTCTGCTCCTCAGTGCCCCCAAGAGGGTTAAAACTAACTATGATCCTGAAGGGGGTACTCCAACCCTCCCTCCTGGACTGGGAAAGAAATACAGCCCACAGCAGCCATTATATACTTCATTTCCAGTGCAGAAAATAAATTGCCTAATTTAAGACATGCATCCCATGATGCATGATGGTGACTTCTGGGGGACAAGGTGTATGTAGTGTGTGAGTAAATATAGTAATCTTGCAGGGTTATAGGACAGGGGCACAGCATTTTGGGTTCTGCTCCCCATCCCACCCCCTCCCTGGAATGAGATGATGCCTTTCCATTGGCAGAGCAGCTCAGGAAACAAAAACTGCATGATTATCTCCGGGTGATAGGTGGCAGGATCTCTTCTGGCCAAGACAGGATGATCTTGATCTACCAGAAAGTGCAGGTCTGGGTGCTCCAGTCTGCCTTCAAGAAGGGAGAGGAGAGTTATGAGTGGGTGCTGCAGGGAGAGGAGAGTTATGAGTGGGTGCTGCCTACCACGCTATACTAACCATTCTCTCTCTCCCACACAGAGGGGATGTTGTACAGCTTTGCCTGCCCATTTCCTATCTTCATGACAGTGGGTGAATCGTCTGTGCTGCATGGTGCCTGTCTGAGCAAAGTCCAAAGCGTTCCAAGCTGGCTGTACCCAGTCCGCATCAGAGGCGGAGAGTGTTTGCCCCTGGGCTCTCCAAAGGCAGATGGCTCTGACTCTGTTCTTATTCATTCTTGTATGGAGTGGAGAAAAGGTATTTTGGGCTTTCCCAGGGGAGTCGCTCCTTGTGCCTTGTGGAGCTGCGGCTGATTTGTGAATATTGTTTTCTGAAATCCCCATGTGTTGGGGTCTGCCTTGTGTCTGAGGCTCAAGAAAGCTGTGTGGCAACCCCAGTCTCGTTGCCTGCCTGTCACCAGCTCTCTGAGCAGAATCTGGGGTCTGTGACTCCTCCCTTAGAGGCATGCAGCCTGTGCCCATTGTGTGCATGGGAAGACTCAGCGCAGTCATGCTAATCGCCTAAAGCGGGTGCCTGGATGTTCTCATTGATTGTGCAGCAAACTTGACAACTTGACAGGAACTAACTGAATTAGCTGGTGCCTTTCACAGTGCTGTCACATGTATCAGTAGTGCTTGTAACTACTTATCTGAAGACAGCAAAGGCGGTGTGACTTCTAAGTTTTCATGAGGGCAAAATGCTTTAACTGCGGATACAAACTAACACCCAGCAAGATGGCCACTAGCACCACAGTCTGGAAGGGATAGAAATGGGAGAATTTAGGCTTATAATATCATATGGAGGCACAGGTGCAATCACAGGTTGCGAAAAGTCACTACCCAGGCTTTTCTGGACTATTCCTCAAGTGGCAAAACAGAAAAAACAGATGCTGGTGATGTTTGATACAGACTACTTACATAGAAACGGTTGAGCAGTGAAACCTGAGGCAGGGAAGATTAGAGGAAAAGAGACCTTTGCAGGAAAGTTAACAACTTTAGAGCCATTAATATGCCTCGGCCTTGCCCATCCTTGATAAAGAGAACATTTTAGAATTGGTGAAAATTAGGTACATGGGTTCTTGGAGGCCCAAAATGCCTCATAACTGAGTACAGCTAGAATAAATATAGCCCTGCTACGGAGGTGACCCCATGTTCCTTCACCTGGGGAGAAAAGGCAATGGTTAAAGAAGTGGGGTTAGTGTGATGTTAAGGGGTGAGGTACTAGGTTGAGTTGTACCGGAATGGGAAAAATGAAAAACTACAAAACAAGGGAATTCGCCTGCAGATGGGGTAAGGAGAATGATTCTGTCCATCTCTTTGGAGAATGACAACTTCGTGGATTCCCTTCTGCTGAGGAGACATGTAACAGGGATGATCTGCAGTCCCTCACATGTTTTCAAGCTATGAAGTTTGAGGAGTAAAATTCCAGTCCCTCTTTTGCTTGTCCGAGAACCATAATGAGTCTTTTGTTTAAGTATCCTAATGGACTATGATAGCTGAGAAGAGATTTCAATTAGTACCTCCCGATGACCACTACCTCTGCTCAAGCTGCTATTTTTCTCATGCAGTCCCCTTTCCACCTCTGTATGGACAACCAGTGCCCTTTGAATCAGATTATGTAGATGGAAAGTGGTTGGAAATGCTTCCTCTGGACTTATGTCTGTATTTTATGTGAAAAGTGCCCTTAAAATGATTTGTGCAATTGTTTTCTTTCATGTAAGTTCATTTTTTACTACATTTTGATGTGTTTATGCTTTAGAAAGGCAAAGATAAGCCAGGGGGAGTTCATTTTTGATGCACTCTTTCTCTTTATTTTAGGCTTATTAAAATGTCTCTTAAATTTTAGCAAATAGGGTACAGTAATAAGAACATACTGACTGTTACTGAGGTCATACCATTTTAAATGTATTGTCCCAAGGCACAGATACTGATAGAGAAGAAGGCAATAAATCTTTGGCTTGGCCAAAAACAATTCGATCTTTGCGATGAGGTATCCCCTCTAAGCTGTATCACTGTTGCCAAATCCATTTAGTTATACCTGGCTTTGCACATTGGACTGAAGTCAGATAGGAATGGAAGCAGCATCTGAGAATGGGCTTTGGGGAATGTAAGGGGTCAGTGTTTGTACAAGGATTTCACCAAAGGAAAATTTCACATTTGTTTCCATTTTGTTTCACTCCCCAGATTAAATGTGAAAGCTGTGCTTTGATGCTTAAAATCTGGTTTCTTCCATTCATTTCCTGGCAAGACAGAATGTGGTGACATAGCATCATATGTTAATAATGCAATAGACTAAGAAGTGTAGGTGAAGATGAGACAACACTGGTGGGTCCAGGTCACCTTGGGGAAGCTCTTAAAAAAAAAAAAGGTTTTATCAGAGTAATATGGTGGGTGTGCAGTAGATCATCAGGTTTTGATTTTGGTTCAGTACAACTTTTTGTCTAATAGATTAAAATGTAGAGAATTGTACCATTATGGGAGAATATGACTTTCCTAAGTATAGGGTAGAATACAAGTGATTCAAATAACACTGGGGAAAAGGTGTTTTTTGGATGTGATGACCATCTTTTTTACAAATAAATCACTGGAAAGGATGTGATGCTATTCTAGACTTGGTAAGTAATGAGATACTGTAGAAGAATTTGGTTATAGATGGTAATTTTGGATCAAGTGATCGTAAGTTGATTCATTTTAAGATAAGGGAAGAATAAACAAAACAGGTCAGTAACCAAAGCCTTTTACTCCAAAAAGGCAAACTTGAGAAACTAAGAGAAGTGATCAGTACCATCAATTGTTGTGCTCCTCTGTGTAGTTGAAGACAGGAGTCAACAACTTGTGGCATTCAGAACTATTGGATCCAGCTTGTGGAGCTGGAGGCTTTTGGAGTGTGTTGGTAGTGGGAGACTTTGGCATGTCAGTGGTGAGGAGCTTCATACAAGCTATGGCCAGGAAGTATGACGCCTTTGCCTGTGACATGCCTTAGAAAAGCATTGGTGCCAGGAGTTTCTCCTGTGCCATGGCTGGGAGAAGCAGTGGTAGTGGCAGTGGCAGCAGTCAGGTCCTAGCACCAGCCCACCTTGAGCTGGGTCATTCCAGCTGCCACTAATAATTGTTGCTCACTGTTCACTTAAGGAAACTTCAAGTCTTCTTTAAATATAGGTCAAAGTTTCAGACATTTTCTGGAATATGCTGATATCTTGTCTTTAATCTAGGTATGGATTAAAAGCTAAAGGAATACTTTTTAACTAATATTTTGCTATGAATGATGATATGGAACATGGGAACATAGGCAGAATGGCTAATGGAAATGGGTTCATAGAAAGAGAAATTAATACAACTAAAACAGAAGGAAAAGTCAAAGGTCTAATGTGCCCAAGTCAAGGGGCTGTAACTCCATCTATGAATACTGAAAACAATGACACAAAAAACTGTAAGCCTGCTTGTAGGGCTTTTTAGTAAACCTATAAACTTGTGGGTGGTACCATGTGGAAGGAGAACAGTAAATATAGTACCATAGAAGGGATCCTGGTAGCTTTAGAACACATTTTGAAGGAATGTTCACTGAAAAAAACACAAATACATGGAAAATGAGACATAATGAAATGCTAGTTTGGAGTCATAATGAAGTAGGGCTGGAAGGGAACTCCAGAGGTTATTTAGTTCAGGGATGAGCAAAATATGGCTTGCAGGTTGGATTCAGCCTGCCAGGCCATTCTATCTGGCCCACCAGCCCCTAAAAAAATGTAGAAAATTAATATTTATCTGCCCCTGGCTGCCTGTCAAATTGACAGGAGGCAAGGGCAGTAGGACCCAGGGGAACCCACTGACAGGACCAAGGGCTGCAGAAGCAAGGCCCCACCCCCCCAGCCAGAAGCCCTGTGCTGAGTAGAGGTTTCTGGCCTGGGACTATGGGGCTGTTCCTGCCTCCCTGCACCGGAGGGAAATTTAGATAAGAAGTGTGGGTGTGTGCAGCAGGGGGGAGGCAGAAGAAGACCATGGGTGATCACCTCAGTCCTTGAGGCCAGGCTGAGCTGTCTCCTGCAGTTCCAGTGCTGCAACTTAGAAGTATGTGGTGATAGAGCAGCCAGAGGGGGGAGGGGGGTAGAGAAGAGTGGCAGTAGTCACTGGCAGGGAAGTGGTGAAAGTGGCAGCAGGCAGGGGGGAGGGGTAGTGAGTGGGTGTGCGGAGTGCAGCACAATGGCTGGGCAGGAGCGTGAGGCCCATGCTGGTGTGCCGGGGCCAGCACCAGTGTGGCCCAGAGCAGAGCAGCAGGAGCATGGGGATGGGTTGGCAGGGGCTCTGAAGCCAGGCCAGTTCCCCCCCTTCCTGCTGGTGCAGCCTGGCCTGGCTCCATAGAGCCCTGCCGGCCCCTGCCCTGTGCTCCTCCTGCCCCACTCTGGATCTGCAATTCTTGGCTGGCTCTGTGCAGTGCTGACCCAGCCTGTCCAGGTCTTGCTGCATCCTACAGTCTTGGCCACGCAGCTGGGACACGTTGCCAGACCGGTGAGCTGTGGGGGGGAAATGGTGAAGTGGCAGAAGGGCAGTGGTCACAGATGGGGGGAAGTGGCTGAGAGTGGGAGCATGGGGCCATGCCAGTGCCCCGGGGCCAGGAGCAGCAGGAGTCCAGAGCAAGAGCACTGTGGGAGGCTCTGCCTGCTGCAGGGAGGTTGTGGGCAAATCCTCCTCCCCACACATGCCACAACCCTCCCCAGTCACCCTCCCCCAACACATTCACTCCCATAAACTCCATAGCCAAACACACACACCCACACACCCCTTCACAATATGCAAGAGTAAGATTTAATTTTAAGCTATTGTGCAATCACCTCTATGTACACTACACAAACACATGTAAATCAGGACAAAAATATTTTTTGAAATCAAATTAATGAATGTTGGAGTAAATGTTTGATTTTTTAGAATATAATTGGATATTTTTCTGGTTCTGCGATGGGAAAACCCCTTGCTGAAAGGAGTATTTGCAAGGGCAAGGGGAGTGACTTCTGGTGGCAAAGGTTAGGGGCTAGGGGTGGGACTTCCAGTCCCAAGATGGCGACCAGGGGGCAGGGTACTTGTCAAGGGGCAGGCCTACCCATGTGGCCCTTGATGGCTTGCCAAAACTTGGTAAGTGGCCCTCTACCCAGAATAATTGCTTGCCCCTAATTTAGTCTAACCCTCTGTCTGAGGCAGGATCATCCCTATCCAAAATTTCAGCAGCCATTTTGTTTCAGAGGTGTTTTGGGCTGTTTCAGAGCCTGAAACAACATATCCAGATCAAAGCAGAAGGCTCCAAAACATCTCGGAAATATTTTGGAGAATTTTGGAGTTTCAGAGCTCGGCTTGCAGGGAAACAAAAACTAAGAAGAGGGAAGGGAAAGAGAGGGGAAGGACTGTTTTGATATTGATATCTAGCTCCTGGTTTGATTCCCCAGGTCTCTAATTGCTTCCCATAGGTCTCTGATCATTTCCCCAGCCCTTCCCCAGGGGAATGGACCCTAATGGGTATTCAGGGTTTCAGCAGGCTGCTGCTGCAGGTTGGGGTCAGCAGCAGCCGCTTGTCGCAGCCTGCGCTGAGCACTGGAAAGACTGCAGTACTGCTGCTGGCCCCAGCCTGCAGTCGCAGCCTGCTGAAACCTGGGGTGAAAATCCAGGGACCTGCACCTCACGAGAAGAGCCAAGGGAAGTGATCAGAGAGGTGGGGAATTGAACCGGGGGCTGTGGAATTGAGCAGGAAACTGGGGAATTGAACCAGGGGCTGGGGAATCAAACAGGGAGCTCAGGAATCCCTGCTGCATGACCTGGTTCTGCAGGGAGCAGAGATCTGTGCCAGGGTCTTCTCACTGCCACTGCCTGCCCCATGCAGCCCTACATCGCTGGGCAGTGCGGGGCAGGCAGTGGTGGGCGAGGAGACCCCAGAAGGGATCTCTGCCCTTACAGAGCCGAGTTGCATGGCAGGGACCGGCAGGCTTGCTTGCCACTCTGTGCTGCTTCTCTGCACAGCGACCCAGCATGACAGGGATCAGAGATCCATGCGGGAGTCTCTTCACCTGCACGAAGGGCAGTGGTCCTCCCTATCCCCCCTCCCCCCAGATGAACCACCCACAGCCCCATCCTGCTCCCCGCTGGGGCCCTGCAGCCCCCTGCCCCAAGCTCTGCCCGGCTGGGTAAGGCTGTGTGAAGCTTCCCTTGCAGGCCAATTGAAACAGATTTGGAGGAGATTCGGCAGAGCCAAATCTCCGAAACAGATTTGGCTGAAATGGAACAATACAGTGATCCAAAACACCAAAAGAAGCCACTGTCCTCCAAAACGGCTGAATCCCAAACCAAATTGAAACACAGCCATTTTGCACAGCTCTACCAACCACCCTCTACAACCATAATCTAAACTCTACGTAAGACTACCCTCAACCCTGATACAACTTAGACCTAACACCCGAAAATGCCACAGGGGAACCATGGCAGCCCATATCCTCCTTCCAAAAGGTCCCAGGTACAGGGCCATGCTCCCTGCTCCAGAAGAAGGCAAAACCCCCCACAGTCCACACCAATCTGACTATGGGGTAAAATTCCTTCCTGACCCCAAATTAAAGCAATTGGTCTGACCCTAAGCAGAGTAAAGCATTTTAAATGGTGCTACATGGGAATTTGGTTAACTTGGAGAAGATACAGTTCTGAGTAAAGAGAAGGCAATAACAGATGGTGTTGAAAGGAAAACTTTTAGGTTGGAAGGAGGGTACTTAGCATAGTTCCTCAATGATTGTTCTTGGGATCAATCATTTTTTATATTTTCA
Organism: Crocodylus siamensis; assembly: GCF_052110815.1. Classification (NCBI taxonomy): domain Eukaryota; kingdom Metazoa; phylum Chordata; order Crocodylia; family Crocodylidae; genus Crocodylus; species Crocodylus siamensis. The sequence goes on along the minus strand of NC_143397.1, from coordinate 126,403,115 downwards.
TTAGTGATGTTGGCACAAAAAACAGCAGTGTACAAATTAAATTTGCTGATGACACAATACAGAGGAAGACTGAAATATGATACAGAAAGAATTAGATGACCTGAAGAATTAGAGTATAAGCAGTGGGATGAAAATGTATTAGTATAAAATACAAGGTCACGTGCATTGAGTTTAATAGAATTTCTGCTGTAAACTGGGAAGCCATCAGTTGAAAGCAACAAAGGAGGAGAAAAACCTAAGGCCAGATTCTGTTTTACCTATTAGGTGTCTACATAGACTTAGGTGCCAAAGTATGATTCTTTTGCATGAATTTTTCAGGGGTTTTGGCAGGTTGGAATAAAATTTTGCACTTAGGCACCCAAGTCCATTTAGGTCAGCAATATTTTTGGGCAGAGTGCCAAAAACACTTACAACCTCGACTTGTATGATGTTGGTATGCCAGGGACAGACAGCAGGGGAGCCATGTGGGGCCCGCTTCTTGTTGTGGCAGCACAGCCCCAGCTCCATCTCTGTTGTCTGCCCTGAGCTGTACATGCCAGGCAAAATGCCTTCATGTGACATGCTCTGGCACCCATCTCAGGGGTTGCCTACCCAATTTAGGTGCACTGTTGGTGGAATCGAATTCACCCCTAAGTATATTAATCAATCACAGGACGACTATCAGCCATCAGTGATGTGGCTATTGACACAAAGCAAATGTAATACTAGAATGGTATCAGAAGAGCTATCTGAAGGGAGAGTAGGAAGTCATAGGGTGTGGATAAATGTCACTTTCAAAATGTTTCTAATTGCCCTTAAAGTGATTTGAAGAACCAGTTGTATAAATATACACCTCCTCTGAAGCACTTCAAAAATGGCCAAAGCACTCCAAATTCATAGCTGTTTGAACAGGGTACTATTTAGAAGCTCTGTGCTGCTGTTTATATTGTAATGCTCCATGCACTGTACAAGGGACTCCTCTTGCATTCCTCAGTGCTCTATGCTTCCTCTCTTCTCAACTTTTTCCCCCTGCAGCCTTCCATCTCCCCTTACTGTTAGACCTTGCTCAGCCTCTGTCCCCTCCACAAGCATACTGTGGAAGTGAGTTTCATGTGACAGTAAGGGTGGGGACTGGGAGGGAGGAGAGCAAAAACTGCAGAGGGGAACAGGAGACTGCTGCAGGTCTGACTCTGGTGGCCCTAACCCTGACTGCTGCAAATGTCAGCACAGGTACTCCATAAATGCACGTTTGAGCACCATTTTTTGTACCTACTGGGCACATCTACACAAGATGCTTTACTGTACAGAAGACTAATTTGCTGTGCAGTAAAGCATCACCATCTACACATGCTCAGTGATTTGGTTACAGTAGATTAATGTACTGTGCTGCCATTAGATACAAGTGGTGTCCAGCAGCGAGGTAAATTACTGTGCTTAAATGCACATCTAGATTGTGATGTCAGGATTAGTTAGTATTGTCAGGATGTGTGCATTGTAGTGATATCAGGATTAGTCTATTTAGTCACATTAATTGCACATGTAGACCTGCCTGCTTATACATAGTACAAACTGTGCATGATTTAGTCCAGGACTTTCTGGTATGCAAATATATGAAGGTGGGGGGGGGGGCGGAAGCTTACATTTGAGGAAATACAGTACTTTTTCTTGTTTTCTTGTTTTCACATTCTAAAATAAATATAACTCTGACAGAGAAAGTGTGATGGCTCTTAGGGTGTGAAAAATGAAACATTTCTTTTTTAGGGGGGAGGGGGGTGGAGGGGGCTTGTCCACAAATGTTACTTAAATTGAGAAGGTCCTTGCTGTTGAATCTCTTTCTCTCACTAAAGGAAGCAGATTTTTCTTATTATGTCTTTAGCAGAAATAAATGCTATGTTACTTAATGTAGTGATTTTTTTCCTGGTAATTTAATTATTACCATATTTACCTGTAACTTCCCTGTATTCATCACTGGACACATGGTAACAAGTGGGCGTCCCAGGGCCGGTCAAATCACCCACTTGTCTCTGGGCAAACCTCCCACCTACTTCTCCTGCCATGTCTTAGTTGGTGTCAATAAGGTGGAAGACTACTCATTTACTTGCCCTGATGCCAAGGATTTATATACATGGCTCCAGCCTCCCCTATACCATGTCCCATGTCTTGCAGATGGCATCAATGGCCTAACACCTGGCCAATCAATTACTTGGAGCTCCTAGCCCTTCACTGTTCCTTGGGCTCCCAGCACAGTTCCACTCAGGGCTCTCAGTCCCTACCAATTCAGGGCTTCCAGTCCCTACCTTTCCCTCAGGCTCCAGAACCCTCCTGGTCCCCTTACATGCCTCATCCCATGCCCAATACTGGGCCTCATCCCCTGCCCCACACTGGGCTTCAATCCCCTTATCACCTTGCCCCAAGAGCTTCATGCATAGCTCCCCATAGACTCATGGCCCCACCCCCTTGGAGCCTCATTCCCAGCTCCCTTGGTGTGCCTCAGTGCTTGCTGTGAGCCTGGGCTGTCTCTGTCTCCTTCACCTGGCCAGGACCCTGCCTCAGGCCTCACAGTGAGCCTGGGCCCTTGCTTTGTTCTCTGGGGTGTATTCCCTTAAACTTTCCCCTCCATCGGATCATCCTCAAGGCAGCGGGGGCTGAGGCTTTCTGGCACCCCATACTTGCCTTTCACTGGAGAGGCCCAAGGTGTGGCATTTCTTAGAGACTGCCCCTCCATGGGCAGTCCCACCACAACAACCAGCCCCAGCAGGGTGCAGTGTTAAGTCATGCCCCAGGACCAAGAGCCTCCTCCTGCATTCATAGGTCCTGCCCTTACCTCCAAGATGTCACAAGCAGCAGTTCCAGCTGGGTGGTGTTCTCCCGGCTGCTAGCAGCAGACTTCTGGCCTTGCTGCTCAGAGCCCTGTTCTTAGGGAACAGCTGGGCCCTGTTCCCAGTCAGGCAATTGGGCCTAATTTGGATTGCAACCAGCTTCAGGCTGCCTTACACTTGCTTATGCCCCTGTGAGTAACAGAGCATACCCTGTGTTCTGTTATACACATCTACATGTGCATTAATCTGCTGTTGTTACTGTGCATTAAGTTTTAGTACCTGTAATAACAGCTACTAACTCAATGAGCAGTAACCAGTGCTACAGCACAATAGCGCCGGCACATGATCTTTTACTGATACAAATGCACACTAGATTAATTCTATTGTGCATTAGCATGGCTTTTGCTGTGACATGCTAATATGCTGTAGAATTAGTCTACTGTGCATTTCACATCTTGTGTAGATGTGCCCACTGCCTAGCCAGATGGTTAGAATCTCTCTTAAAGTTTTCATTCTACAAAGTCAAATAATGTGAAGGATTGGAAGGAAGGATAAAACATACAATTATTTGACTAGTTAACAGACATTAACTATCCCCAACTGTGCCTCTGTAGGGATTATTAGTTGACTCATTTCTTGTAGGTATTCATTCTTTAGGAGCCAGGGTCTTGGACCTTTTGAATAATTCCAGAACACTGAAATGAATTTTAACACCAATGTTCCAGGCACACACTTTTTCTTGCACACATGCATATGCCACACTCACATAACTAAGTCAACAACAAAATTAATGTGTGTGTGCATGTACACACATACAAAACTACTCTGCATCTCAAAATACCCAAACATATTTTTAACTTCTTATCAGCAGGATAAATTTTAATAAAAAATATTTTTAAGGGAAGATGTATAAAATAAAGGGTTTAAAATGAAAAAATCTTACAGTATTTCTAGGTACAGCATGATTTTGGAATATCCCAAGTATGATCATTAAAATGCAAAATAATGGCATACTTTCCCAAGATCTTTCTCTCTCTTACTTTGCCATGCTCCATGTACTTTTCATGGGTGGCAGGTTGGGTTAGCTGTGGCAGTGGTGGTTGCTGCCATTCTTGTGTCCCGCCCCTTCGAAGTGGGCGCTTAGGGCTGGTTTCCTGGTCTGCCACCTCTTGTTACACCACTACTATATCCTCTTTTGCTGTTTACTGTTAGCTTGTTTCATTTTTGTCTCCATTATATACAAATTTTGTGTTTGTAAAAGAGCATTTTCTCCACTGTACTTAGATTAAAGCATTATTATAGCATTAACCCCTCCTTCCACCAAAGTCCTGAGTATTGTACTCAATGGTACTTTTGCAAAGTTCTGAATCCCTTTGGAATTTCTGTTTCAGTTATCTCTTCATGGACTTTTCAAGCATTTCATTTTAGTTAAATCAAGCTCTGTTCACCTTTGCTATCAACAGGGGTCACTCTTGCACTAGGGTTTTGTCCTCACAGCAAAATAAGTACAATATTTCATCTCAGTGTACCCTGTTACCATGAAGCATGTTACTCGAGTTAAATAATTACATCCTTTTTAGAAGTAGGGGCTTAGCTTTAAAAGTAATTTAATTTTCTCACTTAAATAGATATTTGGTCATGAGTAAAATGTTCAGTGTACAATAACCAACCTAATCGGTCAGTGACCAAAGCAATTGATTTCCTATTGAGATGGTATCTGTGAAACCTCACTTTGATTCCAAATGTGCTGCTAATCATAATATTTTACAGTTCCGGGTGCCAAAATGTTAGTTCCTTCTCATGGTCCCTGAGTCCCTTATCTACGTAAATGCTGCTCAGGTGCTCAGACTCCTAATTATGTTAGCAGCCGGTGAAGATTATTTTCGTTATTCAAGGCCCTTGTAAATATAACTGTGTGATATTGACAGTTCCTCCAGTTATCAGAAATGGTTGTATTTTTCCAAACTTGAGGAGGATGTCAGCTGAAAATGTTACATTTGCTAGGCATAGGTGGAGATGTCAAGGACATTTTGGAAAACAGGCTCTTAGGACTTTACTGACAATGGTATCTATTGCTTTTGCCATTGATCCTTTTTTGCATGATCCAGCTCTACTTGATATTTAATTCATATTTGAAACAGGTTAATTTATTACTCCAAGGGGACTGATAATGATGACTAATATCCACAAGTAACTACTAGTCAATAGTAACTATCTGTCACTTTTTATGAGTTATATTTTACATGCTTATCAAGACATGTTAAAGAATGTTTTTTAAATATAATTATAATGAAGAAAGTATTTTACAACAATTTCAGTGCAAATTGTATGTATCCTGGCTTTCTATATGAGAATTATGAGATTAGATGAACAAATGCTTAATGTAAATGCTAAACCATAAAAATACAGAATTTTCCCTATATAGGAATTACACAATTATGATTGGGTAAAACAATTAGTTTAATGGGTGGATCCAAGGCATGCAGTAGTGCAGTTGCACTGTCCTGTGATTGTTGCCCCACTAAAACTTTAAATCAACTGCCTGGGAGGGGCAATGACATTTCTATTCAGGCAATGAAAAGAGAGTTAATTGACTTCATGTCTCATCATAATCTCCCTGATTCCTGCTAATCTTTTTTCACTCCACAGGTCTTAAAGACCCTCTATCCTTTTTAATGTTCTTAATGTTCCACCATTCAAATTATCATTATAATTTCTTCTGTCAGTTTTCTGCCTGTTCTTGATAATGTCTCTCTTCTACTCCCTGCTCCTTCACAGGTCTGAGGACTGTTTCTAGCTTGAGCATCTTGGCGGTGCCTCCAATACTTAAATGTCAGACATTTCTACACCCAAGTTAATATTACTATACCTGAATTAAAACTCTTAACTCAGGTATGGTAATATGAACTCAGGTATATAAATGTTTGACATTTAAGTATTGGAGGCACTGCCAAGATGCTCAAGAAGGCTATATTTTTCTTTTTGAATTCGAATAAGAGGTGTACATTTAACTATACACTGTAATGACTATAGGACTAATGATACAATTTCTTTTGACTCCTTTGATTATTTTTTGCCTACTTTGCTGTATTTTTAAACTTTTATATTATCTAGCAAATTTGTGTACATTCCAATAGTTATATTTGTTTTTGCTTTGATTTTAAATGGAATAATATAGTGATAGGTCCTACCAATGAAGTTATATTTGTTTTTGCTCACTATAGCCCTGGGCCCCTAGCATATTTGTGAAGCTTCTTGTTTTTCTTTAAGTGGTGAAAAATACGTGCTGTGTTGTATGTGATGTACAATAACCATATGCACTCCTTTTCAAAATCCTAGATCTGCCTGGGCAAACACTTATTGTCAAAACAAACAGTAATTCTATGAAATGGAATGATTGATTGTCTATAATCTCTATATCATCTTGCACTAAGATAAGCTGAAGAGTATTCAGTGCCTTATCTTGCCTGAGGCATGCTATGAAGAACAGCTTTTAAGCTGATTAATTTCCATTTTGATTTAGTGTCTCTGCATGTTTGGAAATGACTATGCTTTAATAGATGATGAATTAACCAAAGTGTTTTGTGTACAAATAAACAGGACTCTCTTAGGATTTAATACACCAACAAATAAGACCACAGTAGTGAATTATCCCAATAATTGGTTAATCAAATTTTGCTGTAGATTGTACTTCCTAAAGGGAAAAGGGACAATGGAACCCCCATCTCTTGTTTTGGTGTGTTTACACTACTGTAACATAAGAAATAATAATGCACGCTCTGTATCAGCAGTGCTTCTGGTCCCTTCTGGTCTTTTCTAGTGGCCCACTGTAGTTCTTAAGGACTTTGGGTTTCTACACTAAAGACTCCAGATTTGTCGCAGGGTATGTGGCCTGCAGATAAGTACAGGACACAGTAATGCCAAGTAAGAAGACTTAGCATTTGAGCCCTAACCTTAGCATGAGTAGAAGTAGCTATGAACTTAAGTTTATCTTAAGTGACCGAAATGTGAACTTTGGTTATATGATTGCTAATAAGAATTGGACATGCAGAATAAATAACTGCAGAGGCGAATCATGGTTGGTTGGTTTGTCTGAAGTATACATGTTTGTGACTCATAAGTATTGTTAGCCTAAAGATTATGTTGATAAGTTTGAGGAGAAAGTTGAAATTAACCTATGAAAAGTGGAAATCTCTAAAGTAGAAAGTAGTGTGGTACAGACAGCTAAATAAGAAAAAAGTTGATATTCTGCAATACAAATATAAACATATATAGCATGATGTGGGGATTAGTGTAATGCCTTAAATGATGCTTCCCAGTGTAGTGTCATTTGGGAAGAAAAGAACATTGCAATGATAATTCTCTACCACCTCAGTGCTTTGGATCTCTCTCCCCAAGAAGCACTGTAAGTAGTATGAATGGTAGTCATTTTGCATTGCTTTTCTCTCCTCCACTAGATCACTATTGTTCTGTTTTGCTTAGCCTGGTAATTAAGTCTACTCTATAACAATCTATCTTACCTGCAGGTCTTAGAAATTTTCAATCCAGTGGTATCTCTTGTAGGCACCAAAGGTGAACCCCATGAGGTACCTGCATATTGAATAATGCTAGTTAATATTGATAGTCCACATGACAAAAAAGGCTGCTGACATCAAGGAGTGTTTTATGATTTGTTGCATGTAGGAGGAGATGGAGTGCAAGTTCTCATGGTTGTCTGTGACTGAGGGAGACTGGACTCAGTGTCCAGGTTCCAGTTCATTGATCCTAATAAAATAAGACATAACCTGGCTACAAGTGGCCATTTAGTAATTCTGGAGTGGGTGCAAAATTTTAATAAGGAATATTTTGGAGCTACAGAGTGCCTTGTCCAACACGTTACTGAAATGTTACATCCCTCTATCACTGCCCCAAAATTGTTTTTATAAAAATACAATAATAGTGCAACACACCATAGCTGAACAGCATTAAACCACATTGGCAGTGGTGCTCTGTCAGCTAGAGGGCATTAAGCCTTCTACCTTACGTTCTAATCTACCCTGACCAATATTACATTTCATTATTAGTATACTAACCTTTGTCCCCAACTCACATGAGCTGGATTTGAACTGAGGGGCACATATATTCCATTTTTCTTTGGCTAAAAATTCATTTTTTAACCCACCAAAGGAGCTGTAATACTTTTGTCACAAGAATACATGATGTTATAGACTATTCATAGGAACTTTTTTTAAATGCTGTTGATTGATGACTGATATTTTATATCTATAACATCTATTTATAATTTAGGTCTGTATCCCAAACTCTCAACTTTTTAATTCTTAAACCATAGGTTATGAGAATAAAACAAAAATATCTACCAAGTAATTCAAGATGCGCTTTCAAATACAAGTAGGTTTATTTGTTGGTTTGTTTCCCACCCCCCAGCAAAGAGTGATATGGGCTTCTGTCTCACCTTGCCTGTCAGAAATCAGGATTTCTACCAGCCTCTTTCCTCTGGATTTTTTTGGGAATTCTTCCTTGTACTGAGCAATTCTCTGTTAACTTTCCGCAATTGTGAGTTTCTTGATTGAAATAGTAGCATAAATATATTTTCATAGAGTTAGGGTAAAATATTGAGATGGCCTTTCCATTCTGTATGGTGGGTGTATCCCACCACAAGATGTCCTGTTGTGGGGAACATACACTGCTCTAGGGGCTGGGATATACCCTATGTGCAGAGAATATATCTGTGGGTGGATGCTTTGTTGGGAGGAAGGTGGGGGGAGATTTGGCTCCTATTGTTCCAATTGCGTTTGGTGTGACTTCACTGATTTCCATGAAGTTTTACCCAGTTATGGAAAGAAGAGCATATGAGACTTGTTGTTGGGTCATGTTTGTCTGTATCAGTTTTTCTTGGCTATTTACTTTGACTTTTTTGCTTCTCTCATCTGGAGGCTGGCATTCTTTGCTCTCTAGCAGATGGGAAGTCCAGCTTGCTCATGACGTTACTCCTTTTCCAAAGTAACATTCCAGGATTTAAGAGACCTACCCAACCATGTTCCTCCCGCCAGTTCTTCCCTAGGCCCTTGCCAAATGTTCCCCCAGTTAAAAACATGGATTAAACCAACATAACCCCAGGACTTTCACTTTATGACTCCTATGTGTGCTGTAATGTTTAGGTGTCTGCTGTTCAACAGTACCATATTTTTATGGTGAAATCAATAAAATAATAAAAAAATACAAATTGGACATTAAACAACTTGAAAAGGAACAAATGACAAGTTAGCTTATAAACCCCTCCCCCCCTCCCACCAAAACAAAAACCAATCCCAAAACTTCAGGGAGTTCAGCCCAACTTTGCTTCCCAGCAGCTGTCCCCTGCTGCATGACTGGTTCACTTTAGATTTACCTCACCATTTTACTGTATAGTCAAAGGATGGGTGCCAGCTGCCTGAATACAGTTAATTTTCTTTTGGTAGCAAAGTCAACTTACTTTACTGCAGCATGTACCATCTCCATTAGGAGGAGAATGGCTTTTTCTCTTTCTACAGGTCACTGTCTCTCATTGTTGATTGCCTTTACATTTCTAAACTCTGGCATGCTACAGTATATGTAGTTTAAATACCTCTCTCTAAACATGCCTCTGAGACTGAAGAATTTATTTTGGATTAATTTATTTTTTCAAATTGGTAAAAGGTCTTCATTCGGAATACTCTGTGCGATGGTGGTTACCCGTGTTCAAGAAAACTGAATTCAAGTTGGAGCAGGTGCAGGGAAGGGCTAGTGAGGCATGCTCAAAAGGAATGGAGAGCCAGTCACGTAAAAGGGCTGGAAGGCATGTCTGCACTGTCTTCCTGGCATGCCCCAGCTGGGATCCTCCTAAGCATGCTCTGGCTATCTGTTCCCACTGACGCATGCTAAATTGCAGAAATAAGATGGCGACGCAAGCCTGGGGCCATCCCTGTAGGCCATTCTGAAGCTCAGTGGAGACTGAGGCCTTTAGATTGACTGCCAGTGGTGGTGGAGGTAGGGTAAGCCCTCAGAGCAGATTCACTGCCACCTTTCTGGGTTTGGTGTCTGTGAGCAGGAGCAGATAGATGGGGAATATGTGTGCGCACCCCTGCTGGGAATGTGATGTAGATGAGCCCTGGGCAAGTTCCATCTGACAAAAAGAAGGCAGAGTGGAAACATGACTGGTCTCTTTAAATACAGCTCTGTGCGTGTGTGCGCGCCTTTCTTTCCACATTATCCTATTCTGATACCTATGGTGCTCTTCTGGTGGGCGGTAGAACTTGCCTTAAATGTTGGTTTTCCTGTGAAAGAGAAATGGGTGGAGGGAGGGGGCCAAGCACTAAGGAAGGAAAACAGCTATTTAAGGTGAAAGCAATGTTGGCACAAGAACAAGGAAGTATAAATCAACAATCTGATTTGTTTTAAGGTACAGCTTGGGAAGTCTATGAACATAGCTATACAGAATAGTTGCCCGTAGTAACAAGGGGCTGGCTTTGATGACCCAAGAAACCCCTTCAAGTCATATGTTCCTCCGTGCTGCTTTAGCAGAAATGACTCCTGAGGGTTCTACTTTCTATTTAGGTTTGGATCCAGTTCATTTTCTTTCCTTCTGTTTTTCAGTTCAACCACCAAACAACACAAATCAATTATTGGTAGAACCCAAGTTATTAGTTTCCTGGTTACAATCACCTGCCCTATACTGTGCATACTGTAGGTGTAAACATACCTATGAGAAAGAATCCTACTTTATAAAGCAAATACTTCCTGTTTGCAGACTCTATCACCTGTAAAGCTCTGCTTGTTTAAGGCATTTTGATGGGATTTTAAGGATGAGCTGTGTTTGCAAATAAGCCAGTTGTGAAGGGCACATCTTAGATGTTTAATAACATGTAACATATATATCCCAGTAACATTGTGAGAGGCAGTAGTTTTTGCTTTTTGGCATAATGGCTATAATGTTTTTAAGGTTTCTTCATCATTGCATTGTTCTATATTTTGTTTTATCTCAGTATGTCTCAGGTGAAAAATGTCTTTATATAATATCGTAAGAACAAAGAGCGAGGGCCATAATGACCAACAATTACTTACCTTCATCAATGAAGTGGATGCGTCTGTCTGATGCTGAAATATTTTAGTCCCTGAAAGAAAAGCACTTAGTGGAAACTCAGACAATCTAGGTTCTTTATATTGTACCCAACCCTGCAACCCCCCAGGAACTGACACAGAGAACTACCAAGGGAAGTTTCCACTTTTATACGCTGGGGATTAGGGTCACAAGTCGATGGGCTAAAGAGATTGAGAAAAGCACAAGTAAATAAACACTAGGGTACATGCACTTAAGAGATATCTATATCTATATATATCTATATCTAGATATATATATGAAACCACCCACAAACAGGTAACAGATAGGGAACACTAACAGCATGGTATATACACTTGAGAAACCTTAACACTCTCCCATCCCTCCCCACCACAGAGGAACGCCAAACCAGTCTCTGGTCCCAAAACACTTTATTGTTCTCTGTTCAGGGTCCACATCGGAGCCCTGCTTCTGAAGCTCACAGTCCTAGCTGCTTCCTGCTCTCATGACACATGCCTCTCTGTCCCTGCCATGTTGTTCTGTACTGCAATGCTACTCCTTCCACTTTCTCTCATCTCCTGCAGCCTTTTGGGAATTGCAGTCCATGCTACAGTTCCTTCCTCCTGTCTTTAGATGTGCTCTTTTTAGACAAGGGAGAATGCTGCTGCTTAAAAACAGCTGGATTTTTGTTTTTTAATCAGTCTTTCCTAGGACTGCACTATTGAGCTAAAATGTCTATTCTTTGTTTGTGGTGCTTGCTACAGAAAAGAGGATGAGAATGGCCGAAATGTCCCCAAAGTAGAAAGAAAGGAAAGAGCAATGTCACTACCACATGCTCCTGCAACCTCGAGGGCAAGTGCCTTCCTGTTTCAGTTGGGGGGGCGAGGGGGGTTTGCTTTTCCATTGATATCAAGGAGATCAGTGGCCCTAGAAGGTAATGGAGGCCATAAAGGCTGGGAAAGAACTAGCTATAGTAGAATGACATCCTTTGGAGATGTCAGTTAGGTGAGGCTGACTGCTTGATGGCAGTGAGGATGATCTGTTTAGGTGGCCATGTGTTTCTCAAAAGCTATGTCATTTTTCACCTTACATGTCCATTCCAAATCCCTCTCTAGGGGAAATGAATCAAATAGAAACACTGAGTTTTACCAGTGAGGAATTTTACTTTACTTTCTTTTGTTGAGGGGCTGGGGTAGCTTGTACCCCCTTAGGGACTCCTCTGCATAGATTATTTTTAACATGATAATTAAAAAGGCACCAAAGGCACTACTACTGTTAGCTATGCACTGAATGCTTAAAAGTATTTGCGGGGGGAGAGGGGCACAGCTTTCCTTACGGTGAAATAAATGGTAGTCTGTGTGTAGTCTGAAGGCTTTTATGCCAGTTTCCGGTAAAATGACTACTGCTAGCACTCTTTAACAAGGTCCCAAGTTGATTATTTGCACAGAGGCTAGTAATTGTCAGGGATTTCATTCATGTTATACAAAATAAAACAAACATAAAATTTGCTCCAGGCATTTTCCTTTTAAGATAAGGAAGAAGATAATGGAGGACAGAAATAATTTATCTGAGTCAGACAATTTCTTATTAAATCAACTTTTCTCATTCTTGGGTGGGTGATTTATTTGTTCTTTTGCTCTGAAGGCACTAAAGTATTTATTTTGCAATTCACTAACTTTTGAATAATATTTTCTTTATTTGTGCCTGATTTTGTTAGTGTTATCTGTTAACACGCTCTATATAGATATGGACTGGAACTCCGATTACACATTTCTATATAGTCCAGCAGAGCAAAATATTTTTGTGTACTTCCAGCAGCGTCTTATCACTGATCTAATTTTGGAGGGATACAATCTCATTTCAAAGGCTTCTGAGAACATTAGGTGTTGTGAAGCAGAGCTTAGAATTAGTTTCTAATGGCTTTCTCAACTCCAGCATTTTTGTACATGTAGCTATTTGACATAGTTATTTAAAAAGGCTCACTCAGGTGGAATATAATTTTCAACTGAAGGAAGACTCACATCCAAGCAACATGCAAAGGAAGTTTTACTTGATCAAAAGACAGATTTTACACCCCCCCCCACACCCACACCCACCCTGAATAGCCACATATCTATAGATCTATCTATATCTATATAAATATAGATATGTGGCCATTGCCTGCTTATTTACGTAGTCTTCCCCATGGTTTCTGGGGTCGGAAGGGACCTGAGTAGATCGTCTAGTCCGACCCCCTGCCATGGCAGGAAAGAGTACTGGGGTCAAACGACTCCAGCAAGGTGTTCATCTAACCGCCTCTTAAACACCCCCAGGGTAGGAGCCAGCACCACTTCTCTTGGAAGTTGGTTCCAGACCCTAGCCGCCCTGACCGTGAAGTAGCGCCTCCTGATATCTAACCTAAACCTACCCTCTGCCAGCTTGTGACCATTATTCCTGGTCACTCCTGGCGGTGCTCGGGGGAACAGGGACTCCCCCAATGCCTGCTGGTCCCCCCGACTAGTTTATAACAGGCCACTAGATCCCCCCTCAGCCTTCTCTTGTGGAGGCTGAACAGGTTCAGGTCCCATAGCCTCTCCTCGTAGGGCCTGCCCTGCTGCCCCCTGATCATACGAGTGGCCCTCCTCTGGACCCTCTCCATGCTGTCCACATCCCTCTTGAAGTGCGGCGCCCAGAACTGGACACAGTACTCCAGCTGTGGCCTGACCAGTGCCGCATAGAGGGGGAGGATCACCTCCTTGGACCTGCTTGAGATGCATCTGTGGATGCATGACAGGGTACAGGTTGGCCTTCCTTACTGCCTTTCCACACTGCCGACCCATGTTCATCTTGGAGTCAATGATGACTCCAAGATCCTTTTCCGCCTCTGTGCTGACAAGAGGGGAGTTCCCCAACCTGTAGGTATGGTGCCGGTTGTTCCTCCCCAGGTGCATCACTTTGCACTTGTCTGTGTTGAATCCCATCCTATGCTCATCTGCCCACCCTTGTAACCTGTCTAGGTCCAGTTGTAGTCTGTTGCTTTCTTCTAGCGTGCCCACATCCCTCCATATCTTAGTGTCATCAGCAAATTTGAACAGGGTGCTTTTTACCCCCTTGTCCAAGTCACTGATGAAGATGTTGAACAGTGCGGGCCCAATGACCGAGCCCTGCGCAACCCCACTGCCCATGTCCTTCCAGGTTGAGAAGGACCCATCCACTACCACCCTCTGGGTGTGGTCCTCCAGCCAGTTCGCGACCCATTTGACTGTGTGGGTGTCTACACCACAGCCCCCCAGTTTCTTAATGAGAACGGGGTGAGAGACAGTGTCAAAAGCCTTCCGGAAGTCCAGGAAGACTATATCTACTGCTACCCCTGCATCTAATGATCCGGTGATCTGATCGTAAAAGGCCACCAGGTTGGTCTGACGGGACCTGCCACTGATGAACCCCTGTTGGTTGCCCCTAAGCATGCAGTCCCTTGCTGGCCCCTCATGGATGTGTGCCAGCATAATTTTCTCAAACAGCTTGCCTAGGATTGAGGTAAGACTAACTGGCCTATAATTTCCCAGGTCCTCCTTCTTCCCCTTTTTGAAGATGGGAACCACTTTGGCCCTCTTCCAGTCCTCTGGCACCACACCAGAGCCCCACGAGTGCTCGTAAAGCTGTGCTAGGGGTCCTGCAATGACCTCGGCCAATTCCTTTAGAACTCTAGGGTGGAGATCATCCGGACCGGCTGACTTGAATACATCCAACCCCTCCAGAAGTTCCCTAACTAGTTCCTCAGTAAACCTTGGCCCAGGTGTGCCTCCCCTGAGGCCCGAGGAGGGCCCAGCAGGGAGGTGGCTGTTCTGGTCCCTACTTAGGAAGATGGAGGCAAAGAAATTGTTAAACATGTTAGCTTTGCCATCTGGTGTGACGACCAAATTTCCCAACGCGTCCTGCGGGGGCCCCACATTACCTGGAACCTTCTTTTTACCCCTATGTATTTAAAGAAGGACTTCTTATTGTCCTTAATCTGGGAAGCTAGCCCTAATTCCATCTCTGCCTTGGCCTTCCTGACTGCCCCCCTACATCCCCAAGCAACTGCAGTATAGTCATCCCTGGTGATGTCCCCTTCTTTCCATTGGGTGTATGCCACCCTTTTAGCAAGGAGACATTCCTGGATGCTTTTGGTGAGCCATGGAGTTGTGAATGAAAGATATTTTGCTGGTTTCCCCACCCTGCTCATTTTGAATATGGAATTCTATTTAATTTATGTAGGCATAAATGATATTTCAACTGAAATGTTTTTATGTTATTTTTCATTTTTAAGTTTATATAACAACACTGTTATCTACAAATGTTATCCAATATAATGAAAAATGCAATGCAAGAATTATAGCTAGCAGTGGCTTGTGAGTACAGATAGCAATAATCATATGAAATGGTCAAGCTATTCAGTTCCCTGACTGGAAGGTGGTGGGGGGCGGGGGGCGGGGGTTGGTGAGTGATACCATTAGCTGGGATTTAACATTTTTCTAGTCAGCAACAAAAATCTGCATAAATCTGAGGTAAATGAACCCAAAAGCATAGATCTCAAGTTATTAGTGCCAACATACCCTTTGAGCCATCAGAATTTGCCTGCAAATGTCAACTGCTTAAAATATTTGCAGGAATAATTTCATCAAGGGGAAGTGGTGCCAAAAAACCCATCAACTCTATGTCAGTCTCAGGAAACAGTTTGCACAAAAGTTTGTGCAATTGCTTGTGTGGTTAAAGCAAGAGTTGTGCTTGTATACTTTGTTGGATTACATCAGATCATTTCATACTTTGCAGGGTGAAGTGCAGTGTCAGGAAGCTGATTTCACATCCAAGTACAGGTTGACAGCTCTGTCCTCTATATGAGGAGCAGGCAGTTATTTTGGCTGGAGGGCCACTTATGGTGTTTTAGTGAACTCTTGTGGGCCAGTTTAGCACCCCCCTCTCCACCAGCGCCCTTCCTTCCCTCACACCCTGTCAGAGCTCACCAAAACTCCCTAAAGGCCCCCACAGGGTTGGGCAGCTGGGATGGGGCCACAGGCAGGTGGGGAACAGTAGCTGAGAGTGAAATAGGTTGGTAGGGCCAGGGCCAGGGCTGGGATTGGGATCGCAGGGCCGTGACAGCACGGAGCTATGGCCAGGCCCAAGGCAGAGCTGTGATCTGCTGTCTGCATTCCCCTGTGACCGGTGCTGGTTTCACAGGTAGGGGTGTGCAAGGAACAGATCGTGGCTCTATCTTGGGCCCAGCCCTTGGCTCCACGCTGTTACAGCCCAGCAATCCCAAGGTCTCCAGTGAGACTAGCCAAGACCTGTGTGGGCAGGATCCACAGCCAGGCAGAGGGGATAGGGTTATGGGCAGGTAGGGTGCCACATCTGGGAGTGGGCTGGGTGATTGGGGCTAGGACCAGGATCATGGGGCCGTGATCTGCTCCCTGCATGCCCCTGCCTATGGAACCATTACCCATCACAGGGGTGATATAAAAATCGCGGTTTGTTTCTTTGGAGGCTCACGAATAATAATTCCTCAGGCACACATTGTTAGTAACACAAAGGATATATTTGCAAATAGGGTCAGAGTGAAGACAAAAGACCACTCTGCCCCTGAGGAAAACTCTCAGCTGGGTTTTATCCCTTCCCTCCTGGGCACGTGTGCAGAAGCAGGAACTCTTACAACTCATTTCCGGTTCATACAAACATACATGAAATGACGTCACGTCATCCGTCGCATGTGCATTATAATTAACTACTTAAGTATGCGGGGCGGATAGGCATATATGCATTAGCTAATTACGCATGCTTAGAAAGCTCTCCAGGTTACCAAAAGTTCAAACCCCTCTCTTTCCCAAGGACACAATCATTAGAATTGCAATTTCTGCAATCTACATGAGAAAACAGAGGGAGTGTGTGATTTAGTGTAACAAAGAGATAGTAAATTAGCCAAAGAAGAAAAGGGAGTGATACTTTAGCACAAAGAATCCTTGGCAGTGTTTTTACTTATCAGGTACGAGATGTAGACTGTGCAGTTCTAACATCACTCTATTCATTATGCATTTTTAATAATATTTCTAACAGGGGTGTGTGGGCAGTGGATTGTGGCTCTGTCCACGCTGTCACTACCCCACAGTCATGATCTCGATCTTGATCCCTAGCTCTACCTTCCTGTCCTGCTCCTGGACCTGACACACTGCCACATGCCCTGCAGTGAGTGTAGGGCAGACAGTCCAGGGTGTCTGGGCAGCAGAGCTAAGTCTGGCAGTGGCAGCCAGAAGAAGCCACCACTGGGGCTGCTGGGAAACAGAATCTGGCCACCATACCACCCCAAGCCAATTGTGAGCCTACGGGTAGCAGGACTGGTCATATAGGCCATACCCCAGGCTGTTCCCCATACCTGGGCAAGGCAGGGCCAAGGGACCCTCTGCAGGCCTGACAAAATACCTTGATGGGCCGGATCCGGCCTGTGGGACATATTTTGCCCATTCCTGATTTATACCCTCAGCATTTATACGAATATGCTTTTTCCTTAATATTAGCTAATCGCATTCCATTCTCCATGTTGATTCTGGGGAGGTGATCCTGAGCCCGTCTGTCCCCAAGAAGCACAGAACATCACAGCACAGAAATAAAGTAAGATCTGTTCACTGCCACAACTGGCACAATTTTATGGTCACAGCACAATTTATAGCAGAGCAAAGGCAGTTGTAGGATTTTCTACATGCAGATTGTAAAACCTGTGGGTTCAGAAGTAGTTTGGGCAAAAGGACTCTATAAACACTCAGCAAGGCGCCACCACCATGCCAGCTAACACAGGGAGACAGTTTCAGTTCCTGTAGATAGAACAACACACACAGCAGGGAATAAAAACAATATTGGATGAATTAAAAATAGAACAGCAGCATTTACTGACAGGAAATTTCTCCACCGTATGAGGACTAATGTGGAACAGCCATTGCTGTGTTACTTGCTCTGCAGGTGGAAAAGCATTTTTAACAGTGCACGTTTGACAAGAACCCTATAGGCTCCCTAAGGGGGATTTGCAGCAGTTGGGAGGAGAGAGTGTGGCATACAAAGGTGCCAGTCTGGGGTCCATTGTATACTAGGTGTAGGTTAGAGATGTCTGGGGGGGATGCTCTTCTCTATGCCAGATAGCTAAGTGATGTTAAATGCTTCCTTTTCATGATTTTGAGAGCATTTTTTTTGCTCCAGTGCACAGACTTCTCTCCTTGTATTTATGCAACCCAGATGCCCTGTTTTTATCACTGTGTAATAAGAAATATTTTTGTGGCCCCCTTATTAAAAACTTCATGCCATATCCTTGAAAGACCTGGAACAAGCCTACGTGATGCTTGTTATTCTATAAGTCAGTAGCATGGCCATTTTAAGGTCTTGGGTTTTTTTTTTTAAGTTTACAAAAAATAAAGATTCTTCAATGAAATCTTCTACTGACAGAGTTATTTCAGAGTAATAATTCTCAATCTCTATTGCTATGCCCATCATAGGAGCTATTGACAATAGCGCTGTGGTAGCGTGGGCATGATTTTTTCCCTGACTGGATTGTGTGAAATTAGTTGCTATTCTGAGAGAAAGTGCTATAGCAAACTGCTGTGCAGAGCCAAATTATTAACCAGGATTTGAATTGTTAAAGACTTATTAATTTATATGCTTACCAAGGTTATGACTAAAGATTTTTCTTCACAAAACTACTGTGATTTCACATGCTTGGAGTAATAATTATCCCATTTTTACTTGAACTTTGAGAAATGGAGTCTAGTTGACTTTTATGGCCTCATTATAAAAAGATACTCAATGTGCTTCCACATGGAAAGAAAAAAACAGATCAAGTTTATTTTTTATTTGATTCATTTCAATAATGCTTTTGCTTTTAGCTGTATGTTGCAATCATTTTGTTACACAATCATATTCAGGACAGATTCTTAGCTAGGATAAGTCACTGTACATCCATGAAGCCAGTGGAACCAAATTAATTGATCACAACCATGGATTGCAGCCCAGATTTTAAAATATTATTTCATCATTTTACTTTTTCAAGTCACTTTACAAAGGTTGACTTAATAAGATGACATAAACATCCAAGAGGTAGATATTCTGCAGCCTGTAACAACTCACTTCATTCATGAAAACATTATACAAGTCACCTACTTGATAAAGTTTTCCTTTAATAATTAAAATAAAATGAAATCAGTACAGGACCAATGAAGAGATATCAAATCTCTGAAACCTATTTGTCCAAAATATACTGGTTCAGTGCTCTGATACCACAGGGAAGGATGGCAATAGAAAAACTGAGGGATAGAGCTTTAATTTAAAATAAATGATTTACCTCATCTGGGGATCTGACAGAAAGAGTGAGCTTTATTACAATTCCTTCACAACCAAGGAAGTCAAAGCTGTAAGGGGACATGACTCACCTAAACCCTGACTAGAAGTAAATGTCACATCCAGAAGCTTCTGCTTCCAGATCTGTTCTCTGGCCACACCACTACTTGTGTCAATAATATTCATTACGTTTGTTGAGGCCAGCATAAATGACTGAAATGCATGTATATGCAATAGTGTATCAATATATACGGGGACTATAAATGAAACCTGTTCTTACTAAATGATATGGAATAATGCAAGACAGAAAATCATAACAAGACAGAATAAATCAATACTGCCTGCATGGGCTGATGTGCCTGGGCTAACTTTCACTGTTGAGGGGCAGAGCTAACTACCCTGCCTGTACCTCTGCACTACAGTGGCTACACTGCTCCTGGTTCAGAAGCTAGCAAGTGCAGAGCAGTGTAGCCTAGCACAGTTATTCAGCAGCACAGGCATGCCTTTGAGAATGACTGTAAGATTATTTCTGTTTCTCTCTTCAGAGTTAAAAAAAAATGGGAACAATTCTGACATCCAGGAGGAAATTACCAGGCAATTACAGCTATTCATTTAGGGAAAAGGAAGTCAAGATTCAGTATTACGATGGGCATTGTCATCTAATCCCAGTAACAAAGGTACCCCTCGCATCTGCAGAACTCTTCCCCACAGCTCAACTGCACCTTTGTCTAAGATAATTAAATACTCCTTGGAGCAAGAGCTAAAACAAAGATCTCACAATATCCAACATTTTCTTAGGCACTTAGGTTTCTATTGGCTTCCACTTAAGCCTGAAAATATTCCTAGGTAACTAGACTTGGCATACTGCACAGAAGTGATCCAGTACGGACACCAAGAATGTAACTCTACTTATTCTCTGTTGAGAGACAATTCCAGCTACAAATGTGACTCTGAGGCTTAGTGAAGATGGTACTGTCGTGTGATTGGTGAATTCTGGGGCAATCCTCCCCTTTTTGTGTGTCAGATTAATCTGGATCTCAGTGTGACAGAAGTGTGTAAAACTACCAGTAAGTGTGCTCATTTCCAGAATGGGAGAACAATATGTTTCTTCATGGCTAGAGTAGGACTGGCCTCCGTGGAGCACACCTGTCTGCTCACTATGAGAATGGGAGCTATACGTCTTCGAGGTAGAATAGGATCGCTTTCCAAAACATGCAAGTTTGAAGTGAACTAAAGTCTTGGTCATCATAGCAGTGAAATAGGATCAGGTTCTTGCTGTATCCATCTCTGGCCCAGTGAACATTTAAGTAGTCTATACAAAAGGGAAGAGCTTCAGTGGCATAAACTGAGACACACCCACATCATAACAGGTTAGTGGATAATGGTTCAGGCACTTTTCTTGGATGTGGGTGAAGGTGGATGAAAAACCTTTCCAAATCATGCAGAGAATGGCTTTGATCCTGGGTCTTCCACATCCCAGATAAATATTCTCACCAGTGAGATGAGTGTGGAGAAAGAAATAATGGGAAATAACTCCCACTGTTCAGATATGAGACTATATTTTCATGATAAAGGTAGGATTGACCTGACTTATCTAGCTAACTCCAGTGACAGTGTGATTCTAGCCCAGTTAGGTGCATAATACAGGGGAGTGGAGTCTGAGTGCAGTGACTCTTGCTGACACCTTAGATTAGCTAGCCTAGGCAGTGGGCCTCCACTTCCTGGCCTCTGTGAACTCCTTATAGGGCTAACTCTCTCCATAAATTGTATAGGGAAGCTTGGGTACCTAACCCAGAAACAGCAGGGGGCCTAAAAGTCCTCCCCATAAAAGATGTCTTTGTGAATATTGTCTCAAAGACTCCCATCTGATCTGGGAGTCTACAAAACGATTATGTACTGCCTGGTTCTCCACTCTGTCTCTCTGCACCGTAGTGCAGTGCAGACCCCCAAAGTTTGCTTAGGTACTTGTTGCAGTCTGTGGCAGCATGAAGCCTAGCATGGCTAATTTACTCTCTTGAAAACAAGTGTAAATTAGTCTGACTGTTCTGTCATTATATATAAAGATAGCTCTGGTATCTGTATGTGACAATGAGTCTGCAGTGTGTGGATGCACCCTTTACTACAATACTATATTTACCTGAATCCAAGATTACGTCAAATTTTAGATGACCCTCTAATAATTACATTCTGTGCATTGAAAATTATACATTTTTTATAATATAAACCACTCCAGCATAGGGCAGGCTCCACCCTGTGCCCAGAGCTGGGACCACAGCAGCTGTCTGCTCCAGCCAGTAAATCAAGTCCAATACAAGACTTTCCCCTCACCCCCAATGTTGATTTGTGACTGAACCCATCCTTAGTTTTGGTGAAGCTAAGCTGTTTTTAAGGGAAGGCAATTTAAATGGAAATCTCAGTTCAGGGTGCAGGGAGAATTCTTCTTGTCTAAGATTGAATTGCATTGCTGAGAATTTGTTCTTGATAGGGATGATCTGGGAAGGTAATAAATAGCCATTGGTTTATCTCTGTGCTGAACCTTGATATGATGCTTCAGCATATTAGTGCATTTAATTTAGTACACAGGAGATTAGAGTGATCAGATTTGATGACCCATGGGCTATTGAATTTTGTATCAACTCAGTACAAGTTTATTTAACAGTAATGAGAACCTGGAGTAATTCATGAAAGACCTACTAAAGGGGTTAATCTTCTAAAATTGGTACTCCTGTGGGTAATCTTGTTTACAGTGGTTTTTCAGGAGTGATCCCAAGCTAGTTAATTATGCAGTATAATGGCACATGAAATTTTGTTAAGATAATGATAAGGTAAATTGTAAGAAACAAATTGAGCTATTTGATACTCATGAATTATGAATTACTTATAACCCTTCCAGTCTAGGTATCATTAAAAGCCAAATTTAAAAGCACTACTGACAACAGATCAAATCTTAAATAGGGGATGTAATTCTTTGCTTCTGCTATCCAAAACAGCAGGTGGCCTGAAACTCCTTCCTTGCCACTACACCATACAAGATGTGTTTGTAAATCTTATCTCAAACACTTCTTGCCTAAGGGGTACAATACCAGGACAGTACAGTGGTGTCACCTATTCTATCAGTGGGAAGTCCTTATATGCCTATGCCTATGCCATGCTGGGATCTGAGGGAGACATCTATGAGGATGGAGGAGGAGGAAGCCCCCTCCCTCCCCCCCCTCCCTCCCCCGCCCCAGTCCAATAACTTAGCCTTGGGAATATTTTGCTTGGAGATTTGGGTTCATGCCTTCTCTAGATAAAGCAGACCTAAAACCTAAGTCTTTTATTTCCTGGCAAGTGCCCTAAATCCTGTGCTAAAAGGGGATGGTTTCCCTCTTCCTCTCCAACTGTGGATGTATGCATGCACGTGCACACATGTGGCCACACATGTGTACAAACATGCACATGCACACACTCATGTGCATGCACATACACACACACACATGCGCGTGCATGCACACACACGCGCACGCACACACACACACACACATATATTTATACAGAGCTTATGCACTTTCCCAGGCAGATTCAAATCTTGAAAGATTCAAGTCTCCTCTGGGAAGCATTACAGAGCAAGCACAGCACACCAAAATAGCAATATTTGAGGGCTGTAGATGTCCTAGTGGCTTGATGGCTCTTGTACAGGGTGAATTAGGTTCACATTTTATGGCTTAGATACCTAAACCTGTCTAAGTGCCATTGTTATACCTTAGGGATGGATGAAGATGAGGCCTTGAGTCAAATCATCAGACAGGATCATATTCTTAACACTATCTCAGTGTTTAAAAATTTTTTTTTAATGATTTTCTCTTCATGTTATGCATGAATCTCCACAGAAACTCCAACTTCAGCCTCTTTTCTGTCCATGATCCTTATCATTTTTTGTTTCCCCTTGAAACATTATGTCTTTATGACAGATGATTGATTACATATTATCTTCAGATCACTATTCTTTGTTCTTTCTTTTCATTCTCCTCCTGATTGAAGGAGGAGATGCAAAAGTGCCATGGACTTTTTCAGCATGGTATCAGAATAATAAAAAGGATAATAACAACATGTCTCTAAAAAGGAGTAATTTGAAAACTCCTATGCAGTTTTGTGTGGTCTTATGCAAATTATTTTACTTCTCTAGAGTGGGTTCTAAAGGTTCAAAATTATTTTAGACTCAAGGGACTCCTTGGAAAATGCCAGGTCTTAGTTTTCACTCTTTTTTTTTTTTTAAGTGCGAAAAAATAATAGAATAATTCTTCTGTTGCAAAGAACTCATAAAAACCACAATAAGTTAGAATGTTTCTCCCACTAGGGATTTCATGTTTGCATACCTAACAGTGTTAACATTGACTAGCAACCAGTGGCATCCTTAAAAAAAGATCTCAAGGCACCCCAGGGTCCCATGGCACCTTAGCTGAGAACCTCTTCTTTGGGGTATGGGCATACGAACAAGTTACCATGAAGTAAGTAAGCTGATGTGTGAACTTGCAGAATTCTCTAGTAACTGCCTGTGCGTGTGCTTCTATCCTGCTGTTATTAAAGAGCGAGGCATCTTGTACTTGGCCACATGAACAGTTACTGTGGAATAGTGGGTGTTCAGTAAAGTCTTAGCTCACCTCCTTTTAACTTGTTTGTATGGACATACTGTAAGCCTCCGATTCCATTCTTACCCTTGGCTTGTTTCAATTGTAAGAGTCAGATTAAAGAAGGACTTAGGTAGCTAAAGTCCAGAACCTGCCCCTCCTCTTTCCACCTAGATGGAGTCTAGAATCCCATGGATCCCTCCTCTACACTATGCCCAGGAGCACCACTGTCACTGTCTCATCTTGCTTTCCTGCTTCTCTGTTCACTCTAAATCCTGGAAATGGGGCAAAGTACCTGCCTCTGAGTGTCCTTCCAGCTTCCTCTAAAGTGTTTACCCTGTCTCCTTTCTAGGATTTGACATGTGCCAAAGCATAAGAGCAGTACTGCTAGGTACAGGACAGAAGTAATGTAGGGAAGTCCTGCATCAGGTGTTGAGGCTCCCTTGTATAGTTCTTGGGGACAGTCAGGTGTTACAGAATGGGATCCAAAGCAATAAGGATGTTGAATGGAATGGCATGTAATACCACCAATCAGCATGCAGTTGCCTGAAGCTAGCCAGTTGGAAATGCTAAGGATACACATGTGTGAAGTTTAACCTAAGGGTGTTGTTACATGTTATGGTTTACACATGCTAACTCTAAGGAACATTAAGCAGTAGTAAAGTTAGCATGTGCTGTGAGCAGCTGAACGTTAAGGGTTAATACCCTCTGTAATTGATTACATCTCTGATTTGACATTAGAGGACTGGTGAGCACGGGCATGGCTAGGAGCTGCCAATTCTGCCCTTTGTTTTCCTGGCTCTCCAGTGGCTCTGCACTTGCCTGCCCCCCACCCTCCCCTCCCTGCCTCCTGTGGTTCCTTGCCAGCTCCCCACTCAATTCCTCCTCCCCCTGTGGCACCTTGCTTGCCCACACCTGCCCTGCTCTTCTTGGGTCAGTTCTGATGACAGATCATTATTGGGGTGGTGGGGGAGAGGGAGCTAGGACCAGTGCATCCTGGGGTACTGGAGGACTGCAAGTTGCTGGTATTGGCCCCTTGGAGCAGGCTGATGTTACTGTAACACAAGCCAGCTGGAGATGCTTCTTATCCAGAGAAATGTAACTCTGAGATGCTCAGAGGGCACTTAGCTCATCTTTTACTTAATTTGCATGTAGATACTCCTGTTTTAAGAGCATTCAACACATGGGATAGGTACTGTCTAACACCACCATAATGCTTACTAAGTGCTGTTAAATGCAATCAGATGCACAAACATCTGTTAGCAGTTTAGCACATGTTAAGTGCCCTCATGATGTTGCAAAGTTGTTATATGTGTTATAACACTTACCTGAAAGGGAACAACTTATTGGAATGTGAATAGGTCACTACATTTCAATACTTTGCCACTGTTGCAAGCGACTGTTTGATAAGGCCCTCACATCTGCAGGGATGAGGCCTTTGGCCACTTGAGGTCAAAAGACTGGCATACTCCCCTGAAGGTACATGCCTATACTCATGCATAAACAGAACCAGAGGGGCAAGACTTTCCTCCAAAAGATACCTGGAGGGGGACTACTTTTTATACAAAACGAAAGTGGCTCCAGCTTTCACATAAGTTGTGTGAAACCTAGGTTTAATTCCCTCTCCTACTTTCCCCACCCAATTGAGTGTACTGGGATACTGGTGTGTGTGTGTGTGTGTGTGTGTGTGTGTGTGTGGTGCTGGGGGGGGGAGGGATTCTCCACTCCTTCCTGCTGAATCTGTGTTGCAATGCAGAAGAGAGTGCAATATGCATAGAGCTAGAGAAAGAACGTAAACTGGAAAATGACTTTCCACCCTGGTGGGTGTTCAGCTGAGAGAGAGGTGTTCTCCTGGGTTGCTGACCCTGGTTCAGGGATTGTTGATGTACTTTCTTTGAAACATTAGGTAGCACGCATAAGCATTACTTTGAGCACGAGTTGCACAGAGTTTCTTCAATGGAGCTCAGGAAACCTTTAAGGAAGAGATGGAAAAATAGTTTAACAATAAACATATTAAAAGTGTGGGGAAAACAATTTGACTGTAACAGTCATTTCCCATCCTCATGGGAATGACTAGCTAAGGTTTGCCTCAAAGAGATGTGTTTTAAAGAACAGCAAACAGAAAGCTCAATTTTAACATCATCAGGTAGCTAGTGCAAAAATTCAGGGGCTGACCAAAGCTCATCAAAGTCAATGGAAAGGATGTGTTTTGGATTACATCATTGGCCTTTTGTTGGGTAAGCTACACAGGAAGGGCACAATGAACTTGGTACTGCCCTCCCAGTTGCAGCTCAGTCGCATGTTTTGTACCAACTGTCGTTCTGTACTCATGAACAGATGGAGAGAAAATCAATATTAAAGAATCCACTATTGTAGATCCTTTGAGTGAGATGTCACCTCTGCATTGTACTGAGCTGAAATTCTTCACATCTGTGTATCAAGCAAGTATTAAGATTTGAAAGTAGACAGCATTTTGATCATATCTGGCTTAGACTTTCAGTTCTTGCTGCAGATACATTCTGTGTAGCTTTCAAATTTAAATCCTGTTGCTGAGGAGGTTTTCAGCTAGTCAGTTCTATAATATTTTAGTCTAAAAAATTATGGCTTACTATAGGAAGTCCCAGAAAAGAAATGTCCATGCTAATTTAGCAAGAATAACTATTATACATTGGAAAGAATTCAGGCTATTTTAGTTTGGGTATTTTATTCTGTAGAACTAGCAAAAGTTATTTTTATAACTCAATGCTGAAAAGTACTTATTTTCATTCTGAAAGGGTCACACACAAAAGATTTGGACTGATTTGGGTAATGAAGAACAAAACTCATCAAGCAATATCTTCATGTTCTTTTGGCTCCATTTTAAATGATAAGATGTGAAATAATGGATAAATGCAATGCCTTTAAAGACCACTTTGGAAGGAATAGTCAAACATAAAACTTGCAAACCAAGTTTGATTATAATTACATGTCCCATTGTGGGTCCTTTTCATGCTGTAGAGGTATTGTGGAGACCTCCCTTCTCTATCTCTGCACTACAGCCACTTTGTATTCCGATATGAGGGGGATGTGTGGTAACCCTGGGTAGAGATTGCAAAAAAAAATCCTGATTGTGTGGTTGCTTTTTTTTTCTTTTTAATTTTCTAGCTGCTGGTATCCTGGTAGAGGAGAGTGTGTGTAGACACACACACCTACCTAATTTTACATTAGCACAATTTCATAGATTTCATAGACATTAGGGCTGGAAGGCACCTCGGGAGATCATCGAGTCCAGCCCCCTGCCCAAAGGGCAGGAAGTCAGCTGGGGTCATAGGATCCCAGCAAGATAAGCATCCAATTTACTCCTGAAGGTGTTCAATGTAGGTGCTTGAACCACCTCCGCTGGCAGACTGTTCCAGACCTTGGGGGCTCAGACAGTAAAGAAATTCTTCCTTATGTCCAGCCTGAAACAGTCTTGCAGGAGTTTGTGACCGTTCGACCTCGTCATCCCTTGGGGCGCTCTGGTGAACAAACGTTCCCCCAGATCCTGGTGGTCACCCCTGATAAACTTATAGGTGGCCATCAGATCACACCTGAGCCTGCGCTTTTCCAGGCTAAAGAGTCCCGTGGCGCTCAGCCTGTCATCGTAAGATCTGTTTTCCTGACCTCTGATCATGTGCGTGGCTCTCCTCTGGACTCTCTCAAGCTTCTCCACATCCTTTTTGAATTGTGGAGCCCAAAACTGGACGCAGTACTCCAGCTGTGGCCTCACCAAGGCCGAGTACAAGGGGAGAATGACGTCCCGGGATTTGCTCGAGAAGCATCTATGGATGCACACCAGCATTTTGGTCGCTTTACTTAGCCACAGCATCGCATTGCAGGCTCATGTTCATCTTGTGGTCAATGATGATCCCCAAGTCTTTTTCTTCTGTAGTGCTAACCAACGTAGCACTGCCGAGCCTATAAGGGTGCTGCAGGTTTTTCCTCCCAAGGTGGAGAACCTTGCATTTTTCGGTGTTAAACACCATGAGGTTCTCGTCTGCCCATTTGCTGAGCTTGTCCAGGTCAGCCTGGATCACCCGCCTATCTTAACTATGAAACTCTTTTCTTTAAGATATCACTGAGGTTGAGAGCTTAACAGGGTAAAAAAAGAAAGGGGGCCATTTATACCAGAAATAGGGACATCCACTGTAAGAATTGTGGAAAAAACCTGCCAAGCAAAAGTTTGGGAAGCATAAAGTATCATGATTTGGGGCCATAGGTGGAGGAAGAAAAAATTATTGGGGGGGAGGGCGGGGGGCTGAGCACATGTGTGCATCCACCACCTGCCCCAGGCAGCTAAGTCTGTGGGGGGAGGGGAAAGAGCCCTGAGGGAGGGGGCAGATCAAGGCCCCAGTGGTGAGGGAGAAAGCAGGGCACAGGCAGGAGCAGGGGCTGGGCGAGTGGGGCCCTGGCCGGGCCAGGTGGTAGGATAAGTGGAGGACGAAGCGGCATGTGCCCCCCCCATCTGTGTGTGGGGCAGAAGCAGCTACTGCTGTGTGCTCAGGTTTGAGCCCTGCTGCTCCAAGAGCCATGAGATGCCATGTCTATCCCACTGCCAGGAGGGGAGGGCAGGGGGTATGGTGCAGCTGCAGCAGGGAACAAAGTGCAGCATGCTGTTGCAGCCACCTCCACCCTGTGCACAGACTGGGGGAAGCATGTGCCCCGCGGGTCTCCACTTGTCCCACCACCCAGCCCAGCCAGGGCCCCACTCACCCCAGCCCCTGCTCCTTCCTGTGCTCTGCTTCTTCCCTCACCGCTGGGGCCTCTATCTGTCCTCCCCCCACAACGGTGGTGAGGGCGGGAGTAGGGCTGGGGCTGGGACAGGCCCTGCACAGATGGGGTGGGGTGCAGGACAGAGCCATGACTGGTTTGTCCAGGGGGAACCAGATGCAGAGATGGGATATTGGCCTCTGCCACTGCATGGACCCTGGGAGGCATGGGGGGCATGTGCCCCTGGATCTGCATGGGGTAAGGGTGGGCTGCTACTGTGGGCTGGGGCTGTGCTGGGCTGTTCCCAGTGTGGGGAGTTGAGCTACATTCCACTCGGGATGGGCAGTGGCAGTGCTGAGAGATGGGTTGGGGGGGCTATGGTGAATTTTGGGGTGGCTGCAGCCCCCCCATAGCCTCCATCCCAGCACTGCCACCATCTGTCCCAAGTGCAGCCCGGCCCAGCCCCCCCACACTGGGAAGAGCTTGATGCAGCCATGGCCCCAGCCCACAGTGGCAGCCTGCCCTCACCCCGTGAGGCTCCATCTTGTTCCCTGTCCCAACTGTGGAGTGCCTGCACCAGCCCCAGCCCTACTCCTTCTTTCACTGCTGCATGCGCGCTCCTCCCCACCCCTGCTGCAGCTGCCGGAAGCCTGCAGCCAGGCTGCCTTGCAGCCCTGCCGCTGCCCCATGTTTGGGGAGGTTAAGCCCCGTTAGCTCCCCACCTTCTGCCACCTATGTTTGGGGCACTAGACAACCCCTAAGAGAGGGGAATTAGGAAGAGACTTTGCGTAAGTGCAAGTTAATCTATAATTACCGACTTGGGTGTTTTGTGCACCTTTTTCTGAGTGGTTGCTGCTGTCAGAAGCAGTAAATTGGATTAGAGGGACCACTGACTTGACACAGTACAGCAATTCCTTTTTTCCTGGATGATTAGAAAATGGTGGGGGAAAAAAACAAACTATTTAATGGTTTCTGCCACCCATTTCAACTTGAGTTTTTTCTTTAAAAAAAAAAAAAAAAGACTAATAGAAATGCTCTGAGTATCTCTAACACTAAGCACATGAAAGCACAGGACAGAGAGCCCAGATCTACACTCAAAGTCTAGGTGATTAGTAGACTTATTGAAGCGTTATGCTTTAATGTAACAGGCTTTTAAAATCATTTTGAAGCCATTAATGTAACACCATCCTGAGGTTATTGCTACATATTGGTAGACTCAGAGCCTTCATAAACTATATTGCTAAAATAGGATCGGGGTTGTACATAAACCCAATGAACATAAAGGAAAGTCCATGTCTGCAGATCAAATTAGAATTTGGCCGTTAATGAGTGCCAGTCTTCAGAGCCCTATTTACCAGAGTATTACTTCAGTTTTATGCTCATATGACTATATGGAATTTTACTAAAGACAAACTTGAGTAACTTATTACTAAATCATCCCTCCATATGGGACAATCTTTAGTGACCATGGGATTGTATGTAAATTTTATAGAAAAGACAATTATTACTTTAGTTCCTACAGGCAGAATCTTAGTTTCTAGATGGCAGTCATACATATATACACAGCTTACAGTTCAGCTCTGGAAGTGCGAGGCCCTGGCCCTCATATAATCACCTGGGTATGTGGGTATGGCTGGATCTACCCCATCCCTGAAGGTCTTTCCAAGCCCCATGTCTTGATTAGTGATCATCCAACTAGGGCACGGGGCTGGGACCTGCCCCTGACTGGAACAGTTCCCAGACAGCCCTGGTCTATATGGAGAAGTCTGCATGTGCAGCCCAGAGCTGGCTGGGGACTAACCAAAACAGGACAGTTCCCAGCCACCAAAAGGCTGCACGTGCTTCCCTGCACAGCCTGGGGCTGGTTGGGAACTGTCTCGGTCTGGGGCAGGTCTGAGACAGCTCCAGGCTGGGTGGGAAACTGCCCCCATGCAGGGAGCTTCCAGCCCCTGCTTCATGATTGCAATTGCCTCCCAGCCTGTTCCCAGCCCCAGCTCCGTGATTGCAGAGCAGGGGCTTGGTGCAAACTCCCAGGCCCCACACCACGATCACGATTGTGGGGACAGGGGCTGAAAGCTCTATGCTGCCAGGGCAGGGAGACATTGTCCCCACCTGGGCATGTAGGTTGGGAAGCTTGTTCCTCACCCAGCTCCATGAGCACGCAGTTGGGGGGGAGTTTACCAGTCTGTTTCCCCCCACCCAGATCTATGGTTGCAGAGCTGGGGGGAGGGGGAACAGGCTCCCCTGCCCCCACCAGCAGGGAGTTCCCAGCATCAGCTCCATGGTTGTGGGGCTGCTGCTGTGGCTTCACTACCACAGGGCTGCTGCTGGGAGATGCTTATCTCCCAGCCTGAACCCCATGGTTGCAGGGCACATGCTTGCTGTGCAGTAAACTATGCTAATGTGAAGTTAAGTGTTGCATGTACACGCACCCAGTGAGATGGATGGTACTCTGAGTGGGAGGTGCCCCTGTGTTTCTGCTTGGGTACTTTCTCCTAATGGAGGTCATAGATGGATAATGCATATTGTTAAATTGATTTAATCAGGAGAGTAAATGAAAGATTATCTTTAAGTGTCAAGAATGTTTGCAATTTTCAAGAGTGTTTGCAAATTGCTAGTTATGGGTATTTTGAATATGCCATGGTTGCAAAATAAGTTTTTCTGAAGGCATCTTAACCTCTCAACAGGAGAGTTGTGTTTGCCCAACAAATTTTGTAGGGCAAGGCTAAAGACATCCAACATGAGAAAAAATAGGCTTCCTTTTCAGCTTTTTCTATAACAGTGGCTATCAACCTTTTTTAGACTTAAGGCACCTCTAGATAAATGCCAGCTCTTAGCTTTCACTCATTTTTTGATTATGGAAAAATGAGAGAGACATTTTTATATTAGAAATAACTCAGAAAGACTACAACATGGCAGAACGTTTTAACACTATGGATTTGTATTTGAAATCTCTGGGTTTATTTCTGTGGGACCCTGTGGCACCTTTGAAAGGTTTTCAAGGCATCTTAGGGTGCCATGGCACCCTGGTTGAGAATCACTGTTCTACAGTGATTTCACTGTATATCAAATAGGAAGAATAGGGATCATTCTGGAATTTGCCTACTCATTTATTAATTTATTTTATCCAGTAAATTCTAGCCCACTTGTGGTTACATTCTAGATTGTAAATCATGGAGCTCTTCACCCCTGGACTGTCTGCACATAAACACCTTAAAGTAGTTTTAAGCACTCATTATGTGGCTCAAAGTTACGCCACTCCAGAGCAGGATTATCTCTGATCCGCGCTATCCAGCTCATGTTACGTTAAGGTGTGGCCGCTCCCCACAGATCTGCTGCCCAAGTTGAAGTCCTCCAGTATCCCAAGATCTCTCTCACCCTCACCTGTAAAGCAGGGATAGAAGCATGTCCTGGCTCACCAGCCCTCTAGTGGCAACTCACAGCTATAGCTCCTAGTCCTACCCACCAGCCCTCTAGTGGCAAGTCACAGCTGTGCAGGTGGGGGACAGTCGGTGAAGGTTTCTAGACTAAGGTTGTGTGACTTTGGCTCCTCCAAACTCAAAGGTAGCACTAACACCGATCAACATTTTTGTGGCTCACAGTGCAAGGTGTAAAAAGGCCCATAGTTAGGTTTTTTGTCTTTTTCATAGCTGTATGTAAACCGACATAACAAGTCTGTGCCTGTCTATAGCATGACAGCTGCAAACTACACCTAATAGTGGAACTATGCAGTAGTCAGTCTACTGATTCATGATATTGATCTTTTATTCTGACAGCTAAAGAGAATGCACATCATTCTGGGTCTTTGAGCATAACGTTTCAATCATAAATTTGGAAAGCTTTCTTTTTTTCAGCATTCTATTGTAAGAGCAAGCCAAGAGATCTGTACTTCTTTGAAAATGTCCAGTAGTATAGGGTCACAAGTACCCCAGTTAATTATACACTGTCAAGTATTCTGAGGGGAAATATTTAGAAGGACCCTTCCCACAGTAGTTTTCAAAGGTAGTGAGTAGACCACGTTATGGACTATGAAAGAGATGTAACTATATGGGTGCATATAGATTAATTCATACTCTTATTCCTTATTCCCCCTGAGCATCCAGCCATAGCTTTTCAGCCTTGCATGTGATTCCAGTTAGGAAGAAAAAAAAAAAAAAGAGAATTGTACAAAGTCCTGTTTCCTGGATCGAACAGCTGGATAGAGTCTCTGGGCTCATAGCCCCAGTCATGTTTCAGCCAGCATCCCACAAAATTTTTTTGACATAAAAACACAAAAGCTATTATTCTGGTTCAGACCAATAACCATCTAGCCCAGTATTTTGTCTCTGACAGTGACAAGTAGTGTGTGCTTTAGAATAATGTAAAAAACAGGGCTTGCATAGAGTGGTTCAGCCCGTCAGATCCTCCTAGTCACATGTAGCCATCAACTGGGGGATGTCCTGCTGCAGGAATTACATCTTTGGCTGTTGTGTTTAACAGCTTCTGATGGACCTATTCTCCATAAACCATCAGATCCCTTTTGGGACCTTGTTATGCTATTGGCTTTTCCAGTGCCCTATGGCAATCAGTTCTGCAAGTTACTTATATGCTGAGTGAAAAATATGTCCTCCTTTTTGTCTGTTCTAAATCCACTGCTTGTGTATTTCATTGGATACACCCTAGTTTTTGTATTATGAGACGCAGTGAATACCAGTTTCTTACCTATATTTTCCACACTAGTCATGAGTTTCTCTACAACTTTTCTCAGGGTGCTATGATGCTTCTTCAGGCTGAACTGGAGCAGTCTCTTTCCTGGTTTGAACTGCATATCTTTACTTCTCAACATGAGCTGTCCTTCCTCCGCATACAGATGCTCAGCAAAATCCCTCTAGCCACATAATTTGAAATTTCTGAGCAACTTTGCATTTGCTTTTGTTTTAGATAGAGCTATGGACTTATGTTTTAGGTACAGAGGTTGCTGTTGTTTTATCTATCTGCTTTCATAAAGAAGCTTAATTGCTTCTTATAACCATCTGCAATGAAGGAGGAAGTTGTTTACAGCAGTTTCAAAGAGGTTTGTCCCAGTTTATAGTGATTCAACAAGTACCATCTATGGGCAGCAGAAATGAATATGTAAAATAATGCAAGAGGGATGTTGTAGCCATGAAGGTCCAGAAACAATGCATACATAATGTAAAATAATGCAGACATTTGTAAAGCAAGTGCACTGTATAAAAAGGGAGTACTTTTTGTTGCAAATGACCCTACCCCAGGGAGTTGCATAGTATTCCTGTTTCCACAGGGCAGTGGGAACCAAATGCATCTCACAGCTGGACGGCTAGGTATGCACAGGCCACTGCTGTATCAGTCACGTTATTCTTGGGATAATGTGCTGGTAGATTTCCAATTCTGTCTGTGTGTCATGCCATGATCACTAATGGCTCACTGTGCAGTATATGAAATCTTATGATCAGAGGAGTAACTATCCAGGTGTGAGCCCTGGGCAAAACCCTGCAGGGAAGTGGAGGGAGAGAGGGAGGGCTACAAGTGCTTGCAGAACACCAGAGGCAGAGGACCTACCAAGCATGTGGGGGTGGGCATGGCAGAAATCTCACCTTCCCTGGGGACTTAAACTCCTCTGTCTGCTGCTGTCATGGTACAATCTGCTCGTAGTTGTTGCTGCCGCTGCTACAGCAACAGTGTGAGACTGTTGCTGTTGTCATGGCATAGACTCCCTAAGGTGGCACCATTCTGGTGCCCCCCTCTAAGTTTGTACCTGGGGTTGATGCCCAGCCCGCCCACCCCTTGTTACGTTACTGGTTATGACCTGAATGCTCAATTCCCAAGTTATTTATTAGCTATGGACCAGCAGCTTGCCTGAAACAGGTGCTATGATTATCAGTGAGGAAGTGCATGGGAGTCCTCTCCTTATGCCAGTCTTGTATTATCATATCAAATCCAGCTTCTCAGCTATTTGGGAAACCTCACTCACCCAGCAGACACACTGACATTCCCTGAAGAGTAGCTGTATGTAAGAACCCATGGAGTACAACCCTGCCATTCCCACTGGATTATTACCTTCTGCTTCCATGTAAAGCAAGGCAAGGCAAAGTGGTAACATAATGGAGATGGGGAAAACAAGGCATGGAAGATGCAATGACTTTCCCAAGTTCCTCCACTAGGCCAATAGCAGAGTCAGGAAGAAAGACCATGTTTCCAGTGTCCAGGCCACTGCTTTATCTACTAGTACAGTGATTCTCAGCCAGAGTGCCTAGGTACCCATGGGTGCCTTTAGTTCCTTTCAAGGGTGCCACACAATATTAGGTGTCTGAACATGATTCACAAGATAAACCCAGATATTTCACACAGGAATCCACAGAGTTTTAACTATTCTGTCCTGTTGTGGGTTCTCTGGGTTTTTTGCAGCAGAAGAATTGCACTAGTATTTTTCTGTAGTCAAAAAAAACAAGTGAAAATTAAGAGCTGGCATTTTCTAAGGAATGTCTTGAGCCTAACAAGGGGTGCCTTGAGTCTAAAAAGGTTGAGAACCATTGCACTAGCTCCTAATTGTACACTGGAGAATCTGCTCGCAGAACTGAATACCTGTCTCATGAGGAAGATTAGGCAAAGAATATTAATGAAACATTTTTCAAAAGGATATGAACATGGTTTTTGCTTGTACATACACAAGCACTTCATATGCAAATGAGTGCAATTATGCAGATAAACATATCTGTTCTTGATTTGTACCCTGTGGTTCTGATTCTCCCTTCAACAGCACCATTTTAAATCTGGAATAATTCATTGAAGTCAGTGCATTTACTACACTGGTTTAAAGCAATGTATTTGAAAGCAGAATTCAGCCCACTTTTCTGCATGCAAATGGGGATTGCTCTGTAAACTCAGTTGTTTATATGCATATAAACAAAATCACATGCACAATTAAGAGGCTGATTCGAAAATTAAATACTTAAAATACCAAGGGTTCCTAAGCATAAATGTATTTATGTTCTACATTGGTCTGCTTCACTGATTCAAATATTGAGAAATATGCATATGTGTGGGCACGTGTGCGTGTGTATGTATATGCATATGTGTGTATTTCTCAATATTTGAATCATATA
Organism: Crocodylus siamensis; assembly: GCF_052110815.1. Lineage (NCBI taxonomy): Eukaryota > Metazoa > Chordata > Crocodylia > Crocodylidae > Crocodylus > Crocodylus siamensis. Next base: position 126,367,477 of record NC_143397.1, on the reverse strand, counting down.
TATCATGATCTCCAGACATTATAAAGAAACATCTTCCTATTTTTAAAAAGATTATGACCAGATTAACCAACTCAGAGACTGAAATATTGTATTGACGCATATAGCAATGAGATGTGGCACCTGGGGCATGCCTGTGTCAGTACACATCACCCATTGACCTAGAGAAGCCAGAGCAGAACATCTGCCAGAGGAATGGCCGAGTCAGAATCACCAGGGGGTTGCAGTTTCTCCACAAATGTGATATGTTAACTAGATGCCCTTGAGGAGAAACCTTTTCTGCTTCCTAGACCACTGAAGACAAATATCTTAAGTCCTCTGTAAAAGGAGCAGAGCTGCTGAAAATCTGTTGGTGCAGCAGGCTCATCTCTCATGGACCCCTCATTTACTTGCATGTGTTTTCAAACCTCTTTCCACAATAGCCCAGCTGCTGATTTTACATACAAAATCCTTGATTAGCTCCTCAGATTAGCCAGATTCCCAAACTGACCACCATGCATGAGGGAGCAGCCTTCTGAATGTCTTTGGGGGGAGTGTATTCAAGACTTGTAGACATAGGAAAGAGGATTAATGTTGACCCTTAATGATTCCCAGCCTTGATCCAGCAACCTTTCGGAGCATCTGACAAAATAGGTGGTTGCCTACAAACGCTCAGGCCTCTCTGAACTAGTCTCTAGGGATATTTATACACATACATTTGTCTGCTCCGATATGCCAGAAATTCAGCATGTCAGAGCAGACTCAGTTAATCAAGTCTACTCTGCTGGTGAGCTGACACGCCTGGCGCTGCATTGCAACCATTTGTATAAATGGGGAAATGCACGTCAGAACTGAGAAAGTGGCGGAAGTGTGCTTTTGAACTAAAACACCTTCAATGTGTTTTAGTTCCAAATTGCACCACTGCCATTTTTCTCAGCACTGACGTGCATTTAGCCATTTATATAAATGTATGTGCTGCAGTGCCGGGCACTTCTAAAAGCGCCTGGTGCTGCAGCACAATCATGGGTACAAATGCTATAGGGTGCCAGCCTGCCCTGCCATCTGCTTGGTAAAATTGCAGCAAACATTTATTTACCTGGCATACATATGAATTGATTGTCTACCATTTTGACTTCTCTTCTCACTCCTTGTTCAGTAATCCTTTTTCATAGTTTCACAGTATGGTTCATAAGTTTTATGCCTGTATTACCACAGTCCTGCTTGTCTCTTTTGTTCTTAAAAATAGGAACCGTAAAGCTCCATGCAGCTGGCAGTTTTCACATAACACAATCTTATTAAAGAACCCAGTGAGGAGACTTACATCCATGTACTTAGCTGTTGGGGGATTCTGTTCCACTTACAGGGCATCTAAGTGGACTTAAGTACCTAATGGTATTCTATTCCCTCCTGCTGAAGTGCCTCGGGATCTGTTTTTTTTTTTTTTGTTGTTGCTATTTTTGTAATAATGTCATCTGACTCTTAAAATTGAGCCACAAAAGAGTAGCAGGGTGGTGGGGAGGATGGTGGGGAGGAAGAATGCCTACCATTGCATTAATAGTTTTACAGGAACTTAAGCAGGGTGGAATAGAATGTCAGTAGAAGGGGCAATCTAGTAGTGGAAGGGGGAGAATGTTCAAAGAGGGGGTAATTATTAGCTATGAAGTGCAGGGAGATTATTGGCAGGATTTGTTAAATTATAATGAGCCATAAAGCCACAATCTGTATTAAATCCAGATGTTGTTACCATCCAGTGGAGTTATGAATTTCTTTTACCAGGACTGTCTTCTGGAGGTGTTTTGAAAATTCCCTTTTGAGCATGAAGACTGCAAGGTCAGACAGAGGGTGGTTGTTCTGGGAAAAAATGAGCTCTTGTTTGTGTGTCTGTCCTTTACATTTTATTGGTGCAAACTGACCCTGCTGCATTGTTCTTGTCTAGTTTCACCCACACAGGCTAACTACAGGTGTTCAAAAAGCCCCTGGTGGAAGTGCTCTAACTATTGTGTCTTACTTAAAGCACTATAGGTTAGCAGGCGATTGAACTGTACAGAAGTTCACTCTTTGGGGAGGGGAGCACTCAGAGGTGGCCTATACTGCTCTGCTGAGGGCACTCCTGCATGCCTCCCAGGAGGTTGCTGGAGTGGCCCCTCTCTGCAGCCTCAACCTCCTGCCAGTGGATAACTGTCAGTGGCAGCTGGGACAGGAGAGACCCCAGACTCTTCTCCCCACATCCCCCTCACCTGGGCTGCTCTGCATTGCAGGGGGCATGAGCAGCTGGAGGGAGAGAGACCCCAGAGTCCTTCTCCCACAGCCCCTCCATTCAGGCTGCATTGTGGCATGGCCTGGCAGGGGCAGCTGTGGTGGGGAGAGACCTTGGAGCCCTTCCCTTGCAGCCTCTCCAAGCTGGGATGAGAGACTCCAGATCCCACTCCCTGCATCCCCCCTCATCTGAGCTGCACTGCAGTTTGGCCCAGCAGAGAGAGAGACCCTTGGCTGTGATATGCTGTGGGGCCAGGGCACCTGCAGGAACAGAAATCCCCCTTCCTTTGTCCCAGTCCCCTCCACTGCTGGGCTCTACACCAGGCTGGGATCAGAGGCTGTCACTGACAGCCAAGACGATGGGGCCATCCTGGTGCTTGGGCAGAGCAGAAAGTCCTGCCCAAGGCTAGAGTGCAGTCCTGTGTAACACTGCCTGGGATGGCAGTGACTGAGCTCTAAATTAACCCTTGATGGGATCTGGCCTCAATGGAGGTGGCACAATGAGTCAGACTGACTATTCCCTACTCTTTTGAAATAAACTGAAAAATGTAAAAAAAAATGGTAGACTTCAAGCAACATACAAATCTGGCCCAATTCATTATCAGAAGCAAACTCCCCTCAGTGGGATACTGATGTTCGATAAAGTGCTCTAATAGAAAGCACTTTATGTTAGTACACATCCATCAAGGGTTAACTTAGAGCATGATCTGCCATTTTCAAAGTGCTTTAAGAGCCATGAATGTCTGTTCAGTTATGACTTAAGCAAGCAAGTAGCACTCTAAACACGCAATATGTGTAACGTCTATACATAGCCATAATTTCCATGAAGGCAGCTGGTATACAATGCAATATACCATGTTCTGTAATCTGCATGTGTAGGATTTGTGGATGCTGATGGTTTTGTCATGAAGGATGTTCACTATTGAAGCACTGGAGATGTGCTGACAGGTTCTGCAATTATTGCTGAGGTATCCTACTGAAGGGAGTATGCTTCTGGTGATGAATTGGGCCAGACTTGGGGTTTTCTTGAAGTCTACAGTTTTTGACAGTTTTCAGTTTATTTCAAAAGAGCAAGGAATAGTCAGTCTGACTCATTGTACCTCCTCCATGAAAAGGCAGAGATGTCCTCATCTTTCTTAATGAAGAAAGTATTTGCAAAGGCTAAATTGTGTGTTCCTGCTGCTTCTGTGACAGTATCACCTTCAGCATTCCTGACACCAAGCCTATACCTGCTATGGTAGCAGCTGTACAATATGATCTATTCCCACATTGCCATCAGTTTCTGTGCTGGTGATAACTATTTTGTTTCTGGAGGGTCTGCTGCAGCATGCTATCAATCACCTCAGAATTGGGCCTTTCTCTTTTTGCCACAGCCAGGTTGGGCACTGATGACATTTATCACGCTATTTTCAAGTGCTAGCTTGATAGATACAGCTTGGTCTTTGGCCACTTTTATATGACTTAATCCATGCCTGTACCCAGTAGTACTCCAAACCTGTCATGCCTCTTTGACTATCCATAGTAAATCAGTTTATAGTGTTCTCCAGTTTCCTTTGCTTTCTTGCCTTTCCATTGTGCTTCTTAGATGCTAGATAGACTTCCCTTCTTTGGATTCTCAGCAGATTTGGCACCTTGCTCCATCATGAAGCCAGTGTTGCATGTCTCCACCACCATCTTCTGCGCTTGTCTCTCTGGCCACAATCACCCAATCTGATTGTAGAATCCCTTACACACTTGACACAGCTGGCTGAGGTCCTTGCTTCATGTGGCATCTGGCAGTGTATCTCAATTCCTGTGGACTCTTTGGGAGCACCCAAACAGGCACGGATACTTTTTTCTCTAGGGACAAGTAGCTGTGGCACACCTTGTGTCATTGTTACTTGTCCCTTGGGAATGCCCATGCCGCGTGTAGTCCGGCATGCAGCTGGAAAACAATTAGTCTGTCCTGTACATAAAGTGCACCCAGATGCTACAGTGATGAGCCCCATATAGGTAGTAACATAAAGTACAACAATAATAAATATTTAACTGTTTAAATGGGCAACTTGAACCTTCTCCCTACCTCCCATAGATTTTAAATTAACAATAATCTTTGGTTCTGCATTAATTACATGCATTTATTCAGTGTGTTAGGTTCTGTATAGAACAAAAGATACAGCCTGAGATTTTTAAAAGTGTCTAAAGGACAGATTTCTAAAGGGGCCTAACTCATTCATGCCTAACTGATTAGCATGCTCCAGCAAACTCAATTAATTGAGTCTGCTCCAACGTGCTCTAATTACAGCACATCAGAATAAGCATCCTGCACATCTACAGACACCTATATAGGCATTTAATCATACCTATTTAAATCTGACCCTAAGTGATTTAGGATATGGTCAAAAGTACATTTGTAGCTGCAGGGAGGTGGGGGGAGATGCAGTTATGCTGTAACTGTTGTGTCTGCAGAATCTTGTAGCAATACAAATGAGCTAAGTCACTCCAGCATTGGCTTGGAAGAGGTACTGTTAAAGTTGAAGCAATTTTTCTACATTTATACTGCTACAGAATCATGTAGACATAACAGTTGCATTATAAGGTGGTATAGATATCGTTTGATAGTGATACAATTGTTACATTTGTCTATACCCTTAGAAGCACATCACATTGAGAACTGCAGGGATTTGTGTTCCTGAGTCATGCAGAAGCCTTGAAAACCCCTCTGCTTAGTATCTGTCTTAGGTTTCTCATACATTTAGAGTTCTTAGATATACTTGCCACCAAATGATGTTAGTGGTTAAAACTTGTCTCTATGTATGTATATAAGTGTGTATATGTGTGTGTGTGTGTGTGTGTGTGTACATATATACATATATGTGTGTGTGTGTATAATTGTGTGTGTATAAAATTGTTATGGCAAACATCAGCAAGGAGTGCTGCTCTATAGAGTTTACCTTCCGTTTCTTAGTGTGTGAGCAACTGTTCAGTCTTGGGAAGGTATGGTATGTTGCTATTAGTTTTGATTATGAAAAATTCTGTTTAGAGACGGTGGATCTTGGAAAGGGAGCTGTGCTGTCAACAAGAGACAGTGCTCTCTGCTTTGACTTAAGAGTCAGTTTGTGAGGAAGAATTGCCTCTGGGAACTGAACATTTGCATTGGACTGAATTTCTAGAAAAAAGGTATTGCCCACATACTTCTGACCATGTGTGCCCCAGGATACTTGGATGTTTATAAATAAAACATATTGCCTACATCTCCTTCACTGGAAAACCAGCCTTCAAGGCAAGTTCTACCAGTCAGCAGAAGAGCATCATAGGTATCAAAATGGGATAATGTGGGAAGAAGGGTCTCACGCACATAGACGCATCTTCCTCGTGAATCCCCTCTCTTTATGAATGCCTCTGACTCTCTCCACTCAGTTGCCCTTTCCTGCTCTTCGGACATAAGACCCATGTTTCCTTGTCCAACTGCTATAAAAAAGTCAGAATTTTTCTTCTCTATTAAAAAAATGTATTTTTTTCTTTGTCCCTTATTTCTCCTCTTAGTTTTTAATTTTTCCAACTTTCTTTTTTAAGATCACGTCTTCCTCCTCTTTCCTGTCTCCTTTATTCTCCTTTGTCCCTTGCTTTTTCCTCCTTTTCCTCTCCTTTCCTGTTCCCTGGCCTTGCTCCCTATTGCCTTTTCTTCCCAAACTCTGAGCAGTTTATACTTCTTTTCATCTGCTGTTGCCGCCTCTTCCTCCTGCTGATTGTCCTGCTACCACCTCGTCCCCGCTGAGCTTCCTCCTTCCCATGCAGCTGCTCATCCATAAGCTGCGCCTTTTGCCAGTTTTTTGGAGTGGAGCACAGTGAGAGGGCTGGGCCATCATCATCCCAATTGTCAGCTAAATCCTGCCTGCAGGATCTTTATTACTAGGGATGATGCAAAAAGGAAGAACAGTTTCCCTGTTGAATTTGCAGGGCTGGCATTGAGGAAAGCCTTCCTTTGATATGTAAACTAAGCACTTTTGATATTGAAATTAGTGAAAGAAAATATATATGCAACCCTGCAACTTCATTTTTACAGTTACTTTTCAGAGCACAACTGGACCGTAAATATTAATGTTATTCTACATAAGGCAGCCATGTGCGACTTTTGATTTGTCTGAATCACAGGTTTTGGAGGACTCAGAACAAACTATTGTTAATCTTTAATATTATCTTTTTCATTGTTATTGCAGCAAACTTTATTTTGGTGCATGCATTCTGTCACTGACAGGCTCAGAATGCCTGATCTTTGGATGGAATGGGAAGAAGGGTGTTTTGGTCCCGATAAAGATCCTCTTCTGCACTGTAGACACAGAAAGCCACAAGTGTCTTTGAAATGCAAATGGGTACAACTGATTACCATGGTAGGTCCATCCTGTACACTGAAAGAGGCAGGGGCCCTGTGCGGGAAAAACACCCACAAAATATAGCACACAACTTTGTAAGTAAAGACTGTCTCATAAAGATGCACAAAGAGGTTGAATTCAAGTTGAACAAATAGCCTTACCTTCATCCTAAAAGCCTATGTTCATGAATGTTCTGATTATTGATGTCTAGACTTGGAATTAAAACTGTGATATGAAAAATGCCCTTCAGCACTTATGGTTGCAGTTCATACACAGTAGTTCATTTGGCAACTATTTGTTTTTTGTGCTCAGCAGGAGAAAATATTCAGAGGGGCAAAGGGAAATTAGTGCTAACTTGCACTCGAAGTTGGCATTAAGCACCTAACTTGGAGTCACGTTGCCCCTGAAAACGTTCCTTTTCTGAGAAATTTTTGAAAATCTTGCTCACAAAAACCAGAGGCATTCGATGATGTGCAAATGGACATTAACCATATCCATATTAATTGTCTGACATAAGCTTCCTTAAGTGCATGTATTTTGACCTTTAAAAAAATGAGGAGGGGAAGGGAAGAAAATATAAGAGGGAGTCAGAGAGGGACTCCTTGGGAAACAAAAACAAGCACAGAGTCATATGAGAGGATATAAGGGGTCACCGTCATATATGGACAGAGCTCCATTTACTTCATGTGAATTGCACTGAAGATCTGGCACAAGAAATATTATTAAATAAACTGAACAGACCTCATTCCTTATAAACACTATCTTCATGCTATCTGACATCACTGCCTCCACAGTCACATAACTGACACCTCATCCTGGCAATTTTTGAATGGTCTAAAAAAAGGGTTTTCAAAAACCCCCTCATTATTCCACTTCGCAAAAACAGCACTATAAATCTACCTTTCACCTTCCTAATTGAAACAGAAGAATGAACACATGTATTTATACACATTCTTTGAGATAAGGATTTGATTACAGATTTTCTAAAAGAGTATCAATTAGTGAATAATGTTCTGGGGTTTGATTTGATATTCTCCTGGGCTTGCAGTTCCTGCTGCATTAATCATAAATAAAAAGTGGTAGTTACTGAATCTATTAGCATATTGTCTCTTATCATGATCAAATGCCTGACATCGCATTATTGAAATCAATTGGAGCTTTGCCATTGACTTCAACGGGTGTAAGGTAGATCCCCCCCCCCCCACCACCACATTTTGTAAACAGTGAGCACAATTAACAAGTACCATGGTGTGGACTTGATCATGTCATTTTCTATATTTAGAGCATATACTGCAGAGATGTGGATAAATCATTTTACAGAAAAGATTATCTTTTTAATGGTATCTGCAATACTAATTAATAACCTTTCGTAACATACCTATGCATCTGTTTCCTCATTGCCTAGTTTCTTGTTTAATCAACTATATGAGGACAATGTGACTCTGAAAAGCTGCTATTCTAACAGCTGTGAGGATAACTAGATGGTTTAGAGTGGACTGATTTTTTTTTTTTCCCCCATTTGATATTTTTTGCATAAAAAGAAAAATTCCCATGAAAAATGACAGATTCTAATAAAATTTGGGGGTTTCATAAAAATAACCCCAAATCTTTAGGCAAGGTCCTTAGGATATAGTTCTATAGTGCTTCTGAGAGGCTTAAGCATGTCTCCCTGTAGCAGGGACCTCTAACCCCTGCTACTTAGATGGTGGAAAGCCAGCATCAAAAGAGCTGCAAATACGTAGGCAGCTGGGTAAGGGCCAGCTGCAGAGTAACATGCAGCCAGGGAAAACCACAAGGGGTTAAATGTGCATCAGGGAAGAAGGCAGTGGCTGCAGCTCAGGGTTTAAGCTGAAACATCTGAGGGCAGGCTGAATACTGGGCTAGCTAGAAATACCTGGCCGAGGATAAGGCTGTGATCAAAAGGGATGGAGCCCAGCCTACTAAAAGCCTGACCCATCAACCAGAGAGCTCAGTTTAACCTTGACTCCTGCTGAGGACAGAATTCCTGCTGGCCTGGGCTGTAACAGGGGGGAGTCCAAGCAATGCAGGTACCTGGGGAAGCTGCAAGAGCCAGCACCTATAGGGTAAGTGTTGCCGGTACTGAGGGAGCCCCAGAAGGGGGGTTATATTTGAGTTGTTGCAGTATGGAACCAGAGGACTGGATGTGGCTGATAGGGATGGTATAGAGTCCATGGGTGAGGGTGCTCTGGGAGCAGTCTGTATTAGAGCAGGCTGAAGCCCAAATAGAGCCCTTCCAGCCAGGATCTGGAATCCAGGAGGCTGCATGGGGCTAAAGCCAAACTGTTTACAGGGTAGAGATAGCAACTCTGGAAAGTCAGAGCCTCGGGGCCCACGGGCCTTGTTAAAAGGCCAGGAGCTGTCAGAAAGCAACAGCAGCCTTGTCCAGGTAGTGAACACCAGGGGGGCTGGGACAGCCTGTGAGACAGGGACAGGGGCCTGTAGTGTGAAACACAGGCAGGCTGAGCCTGACAAGACAGACAGCCTTGAGCTTAGTGTGACCAAAGGCAAGGGGCTGAGGCAGAGGGAGTTGGGTCAGTACAAGTGGGTCAAAGCTGGAGGCCTGTACCCAGAATAATGGTGGGCTAAAGCCAAGAGGGTTGAGGCCTGCATAGGAAGGCAGGTGTTGGTGGACTAACCCTTGTAAGGCATGGGTGTGAGTATAGGGGAGGGTGGGTGGAGGCCATAATTTCAGCCTATAAGGCAATTGGGGCCAGGGGGTTGGCGCCCCATGAAGAGAGCTGGTGTCTAATGGGGTTAGAACTACAGATCAAGTGGGACAAGTTGAGCCCCAGGGAGTAGTAACAGGAAAAGCACAGAGAGTGAATTGGCATTTGATGGCAGCCTCCACACTACATCAAGGTGAGGTAGCAGGAGAGACCATGAGAGGCCAGAATGAACTAGCAGGGCAGGGTTAAGGTGGACATCATGGCTGACCCCAGGGCCCATCCTGCTACTCTATCCTACAATCCAAAGGTGTGACTACCCTTTGTATAGGCACCACATGAGCTAGCTTTAAATTAACTAGCTCAGGCACCAGTAGTGGTGTTGCTACTAGCATCAGAGTTCAGTAGGTACTACAAAATCCTCCCAGAACTTGGTGTTAATACTTGGATGGCCAACCTGCAGTTTGTATCTTGCTGCAACCAGGCTAATTTAATGCTGGCTTGGGCAGGTCCACACAAACTGCAACTACACCTTTGGATTACAGTGCAGACATAACCTTCAAAACAGTGCAATCTGGGGAATAATATACTAGTTTAGCTTTACTTTCAGCAGTTATTCCTTTTGCCCCACTGCCACTAACTAGGTAAAGTTCATAGCAGTGAAAAGTAAGACCACCAGTTGTATGCATCTGTATATAAACACAGCAATGAATAAGAGAGCTACATTATTTTCTGACTCCTTATATAGTCTTTGCCATGCTCTACATCCTTCTTGGTCCTGTCCCATATAAGGGGATAGATATAGGAATATTCATATTTGTACCTTAATGAAAAATCCTGAGTCAGACAGTCCAAGCCCTACAAGTTCCACTGAGTGATCATGATAAGTGACACAAGCTTAGGGGATTGGTGTAGCCATAATACAGCTGTGCCATCTAATTCCTCCTGTGGAATGGCCCCTTGTTTATAGGAGAATTGGTTTAAAGCTAGAGATAATTTTGAGCTACTCTAAATTTGTCCAGAGGCTGAGCAAATGCATGGTAACCCCAGAGATGAAGGGAATAGAAAGATAGGTTTAAGCTATCTTGCCACAACTGAAGATCTAGAATATGCCTAGGGAAGAACGCACCACAAATACTGAAACAGCAGATTTAATATACGGAGCATCATTCTAACTTGTTGATAGCAGGAAGAAACCATGCCTGCACAGATCTATGCCACTATGAGATTATAATTTACTATGGTACGTCCTTGGTAATCTGAACCTCTTTCTAGAAAACACTCTGAAAGGCTGATTCAACATCTGAATTGGTTGGATAAATGTAGCCAGATGAAGGTTAAGTTAATCTTTCTTACCATGGGTTTCAGATTGATTTACCTTCATGGGTGTTTTGTTATTTTGACCATGCTACATGTTGTATGTATTACATTTGTGATGTAACATGTTACCTACAAGCCAGTTTGCTCATGGTAACTTGTTACCAGAATGCTTCTACTATGGTCAAAGGAAAATTACAGGAGCCAGTTCAGTATTTGGATAACCAAGGTTCTGCTAATGGAGGACATACTGTGGCTTGCTTTCCTGCATGATGAGTCGAGGCCAATTTGTGGCTATAAAGATCTTCTGTTAATTCATTTCCTATCTGTAAGAAAGCATAGCATAAGCAGGTGTAAATATATTCTTGTATAATATATACATTCTGAAAGTGCTGATAATCCTAAACTGGGCAGATAATCTTCTAAATTTGTGGGCCTGCCCACACTGAGCTCCATCCCTTTAGGTTTCCATAAGAAGAGAGACAGAAGGACTCTTGGCCGTTGTAGGCTGAGCACTGAAGGAATCGCAACTACTAAGGTCCTGTGGACAGCTGCTGGAGTGCAGAGTATCATAAAGGGTGCAGGGCAGTGGCAAGACTGGGGGGAGATAGAGCGTGATGGATCAGGCCAGAGCAGAACTGATGAGGTGTTTAAGTCTTATGAAGGACATTTTGGGCACAATGTATAATATGTGAGACTTCTGTAGGGATATGGATGGGGCAAGATGGTGACTCCATCCTCTGGACTGGAGAATGGGAGACAGGTCTACACTGTGGATGCAGGGCAGGGTGTTCATTATGGGGAAACTGACAGATGAAATGGACATACTTTGTCAGAGTAGCAGTGAGCTTCTGGCTGTTAACCACCTCTTTCTCCACCCACCCCAACACCTGCCTTCCTATGCAGGCACCAACCCTCTTGGCTTTAGCCCACCATTTTAATATGCAAGAGGTGCTAAAGGATAGTTCTTCAGCTGGTTTGAATAGTCTTAGCTTCATTAATGACCCTATGAATGGTCAAAATAAAAAAAGTCAGCGACCTATATTTTATATGTGGCTGTTATACGGCTGGAACGAAGTAATAACCCCAGTACCCACAGTGGAGTACAACAGCTGACCCTGGCATGTGGCTTTTTCTGCTATCAAGTGACCTCACCTGTAGTCCAGACATGACCTGTCAGTACCACCCTGCTGCTACTGTGATCCCTGATAGATAAAGGAGGCTGGAGAAATACAAGTGTTGTGATGTTGGTACATAACAGTGCAAGGTGGGAGGGTTGGTACATAACAGAGTGCAAGGGTGGGAGGGTGTTAAGTGACTGTACCACATGCAGTGTACTAAGGCATTAATCCAGCTGAGCTGCTTCTGTATGGTGATGTGCTCCAGTGGAACAGGGCAGACAAGAGCCAAGTGTAAGTGGGGAAGATGGGAGGACAAAAATGACAAGGGAGAGACCAATTAGAAAGGAGAGCAGGGTACAGCAGGCAAGAATTCAGCACCTGGTTTTTGGTGGTATATTTTAGGTATGAGCTTAAGGATTGGGTGTCTTCAGCCTCTGGAGTTGTTGGTACACACTATAGTTATAACACTATAACCATAACAAGGACTGAGCTTAAGTCCCGTGAATTCCTACTGAGAAGTATTAAAGAACACTGGCTCCAGAAACCTGGGGGGGGGAAAAACAAAACAAAACAACAGCTCGGGCATCCACAATGAGAAAAGCCTTCCACACTCGCCAGCAATGAGTCCCAGAGGGTTGAATATTTGGGCATTAACACCTGCTGTTAAGCAGCTATCAAACCTAAAGTAAGGGAAGCTACCCCACAGGTCTTTGCAATAGACCTGACATAATTCTCTTCCCATGTATGTGAGTGGTGGATTAGGGAGCACACTACTACCCTCCTCTTTCATACCATTCATAGTTTGTAGTTGAGCAATTCAGGTTTTGAGACTACTTGGGACTAAGCCCTAACCTGTTCCCAATGTATCCCTATCTCAGCTGAAGTGATTTGCCGTTGGGCAAAAGGACCCTTAGAGTTCTTCATCCTGGCTGCTCCGCTCTTAGGTGTTTCAGTCCAACATCACTACTATCCCCTTGGTTTTCCTAGGTTACCTGACAGGTACCTTGCTAGTGCTGCAGCTCTTTTTACAGAAATATTAGAGACATAACACCCTCCATCTTGATTCTTACTACCATAAGATGACACTCCTGGATGGAACCTTTTTCCCCCTCTGTTGTCCAAATGGACAGATCAGTGGCAAGCTAAGTCCTTATTAAAGTAAGACAAACCTAAGGCAGAGCACTCCTGGATGAAGTCTCCTTAGATTTCCTCACCTCATTCTTGCAGACTGGGTTAGAGATGACCCCTGGCCCTGTTCACATTGGGACCAGGTCACAAGTGCATCCATTTTTAAACATTTATCCATCCCAAACCCTGTGTATTAATAATAATAAAACACAGTTGTTTCAGACTGATATATAACAAACAGTTATATATTGCCCACCCCTGCAATCTATCCAGGTCTTGCTGCAATCTTTCCCTCCCTACTAGCATGCTCACCTCACCCCAAATTTTGGTATCATCAGCAAATTTAAACAGGTTGCTATTCACTCAATTGTCAAAATCGCTGATAAAGACATTGAACACCGCGGGCCCAAGGACCGAGCCCTGGAGGACTCCGCTGCCCACTTCTCCCCAGGTTGAATATGACCCATCCACCACCACCCTCTGAGTATGACCCTTCAGCCAATCTGCAATCCATCTAACTGTGTAGGCATCAATGCCACCGTCACCTAGTTTTTTAATGAGGATGGGGTGGGAGACAGTGTCAAAGGCCTTGCTGAAGTCCAGAAAGACTACATCCACAGCGACACCTGCATCCAGTGCTTTTGTGACCTGATCATAAAAGGCAATCAGGTTGGTCTGACATGACCTGCCCCTAATGAAACCGTGCTGGTTGCCCTTGACCATCATCCGTGAAGCTGGCCCATTGCAGATGTGCTCCTTGATGATCTTCTCAAAGAGCTTCCCTAGGATGGAGGCAAGACAGGTGAGCCTATAGTTGCCCAGGTCCTCCCTCCTCCCTTTTCTAAAGATAGGGACCATGTTGGCTATCTTCCAACCAGCTGGCACCTGGCCCGAGCACCACGAGTGCTCAGAAAGCCATGCCAAGGGCCCTGCAATAATCCCTGCTAGCTCCCTCAACACCCTGGGGTGGAGAGCATCTGGACCTGCTGATTTGAACACATCCAGCCCCTCCAGAAGCTCTCTAACCCGGTCCTCCCCAACCTGAGGTCTGGAGGCGTTCCCCTCGAGTCCGTCTTGCATCACGGTGGGGAAGTCCCAGTCCCTGCACAAGAAAACAGCGGTGAAGAATTGGTTTAAGAGGTCTGCTTTCTCCTCTGGCACAACCACCAGACTGCCCAGAGAATCTTGCAGGGGTCCCACGTTTCCCAGTGCTTTCTTCATCCTCCCTATATATTTGAAAAAGGACTTTTTATTATCTTTGATCTTGGACGCTAGTCCTAGCTCTATGTCCTCCTTAGCTTTCCTAACAGCCCCTCTACAGGCCCGAGCAGAGGAGGTATACTCCTCTTTGGAGATGCACCCAGTGGAAGCGGGGTGCTATGCCACCTTTTTGGCAATTAGGCATTCCCAAACACCTTTGGTGAGCCAGGGGGGCTTCTGAGCACTCTTGCCACCCTTGCTTCTTGTTGGGATGGTCACCCCTTGGGCCCTGAGTATCATCTTCTTAAGGAACGACCACTCATCTTGGGCACTGAGTTCCCCTGCTCTTGAGAACCCCAGCGCCTCTCCCACTAAATCTCCACAGTTTCTCTGTCTGAGAGAGAGATGACTAAGGCAGCTCTATCCTAACATCTGGAGAAGGCTCCCATCTGAGAGAGATGAGAAGAAATAGGGTCTAACTACTTTCAAGGGGCAGGGTTTGAGTTCCTCAGCATTTCTGACTAGCTGCCTTAGGCTCCATGTGCTGCAGATCCCATTCTTGGGTATCTAAGTCTCTCTATACTTTGTATGTATAACCTGAGCGACCAACTTGGGGCTGAGGATTCCAGTAGGCAACAGGATTCCAAAGAGGTTGGCATTACTCTGCTTTGGGTTTAGCATTGTATCCCTAGGATCTGACTGATAGTCCCAAGGAAGGACAAATGGACAAGCCTTTGTCAGCCAGTGCCTGAAAGTGGAAAAGCTCTTTTCTTCTTTGTACCTGCTTGTCAGTCTCTACTGAGTTGGGAACATGCTAGTTCCAAAAGTTTACTTTCAAACCATAGGCACCTTTTGAGTTCTACATTTATCATCACACAGCCTGTAAACGTCTGATTCTTTTGCAGAAAGTCCTGGTCTGTACATCTCCTCTGCACTTGCCAAACTCTGTGCCTCAACCAGAGCACTGAGGGCTTCTGACTCATGCTTTCTTTTATTTCTTAAGGCCAGATGCTGACCTTCTTGTGACTGAACTATTTGTGGTATGTCTCTTGTGTCTGGAACTTCTCCTGCAAGCTGTCAGGGAAGCTTTTTGTCTCGCTAGTTTTAAGAGGAAGATTAAGAGTTCTCTCAGCAGTATGGTGTTCAGATGAGTTGCATGTCTAGTTTATTTTCTGTTCTTTCATTCCTTTCTTGGGGTGATTTATAAAATGGCATGAGATTTTTGAATGAGAAGTTGCTGTATTAACTGCTTGCACAGGGCTATGAATTCAATACATTTTTCATTCCCTTTCAGAACCCAGTGCAATTCCTTCATCAATCCATTCTGGACATCCTAGCCTGTACGTGTTTACGCTTCACTTTAAATGCAGGAAGAACAATTCCCACAGGTATTTTTTCCAGGGGCTTTGAATATTTCAATATCACGTCAGTCAATTAACTCTCACTAAAGAACTAACCTTCAGGAGAGTCTGCTGGGAAGGCTTGAGGCTGCCTGCTGCAGTTGGTTATGGATCTGAATTAAAATCTGCCATTTAAGAGCAAGAATGAGGATGGCTAGTGATGTTAAATTATAGCCAGCAGTTACTTAGGATGCAGTTTTAATAAGAAATTAGATGCTGATTTACCTATAAATAAAATGAAATCGCTTGAAATAAAAGACAATTAAAAAAAAAAAGACCAAAAAATTTAACATAAATGGAAAATTTCTCTGCCCCCCACCCTTGTAAGTCTTTTCTAGTTTAATCCTTCATTCCTCATAGCAGGAGGCCTGAATCACTGGATTTAAATGGACTGATTTAAAAACTTACATTAACTGTATAGAGGGGAAAAACACGCTCAGGTTATGCTCAGTCCAAAAGGTACAGGTACTGCTGTTGGGAGGAACAGAAGACTAGGAGGGACTGCCCTGAGTCATCAACTCTAACCTTATATTGCAGCAGATATCACATGCAAGCTCTCTCTCAATTTCTCAAGATCCATTATTAGTCACCATATTGTTCAGGACTTATATGCAGGGTCAATTTATAATCTCACATCTTGAGATTCTCTTTTAGGAAAAACAGCTACCCTCTGCCCCAATCATAAGTTGATAACACCAGATAAAGAGTTGAATGGCTACAGGTCTTACAAAAATCCTACAAGAGAATCAAATCACCAAGGAAAGGCACAATGGGATTAAATGCCCTAAAAATACTAAAAGAAAAATTTCTGTGGAAAAAAAAAACAACAACTGATATTTTCATTGCATTCACAAAAATGCTGCAAGTACAAATCTCAAGACTGTTGGGGATCTGATAAATTGACCACTGGTATGAGTTACTTTTTTTCCACCAAAAGAACCATACAAAATGGCACATAAGTGTAACATCAGAGTAATACAGTAGGAGTGATAGTCTGTTCTTTTCTGATCATCCATGTGCCTATGTTTTGGTGACCTATAGGGCATTTGCATGCCCACAGGAATTCTAGCTCTGAGTGCATATGGATGACTACAAAACTGTGCAGACTAGCACCAACAAAATACGAGAGCTCTCCCCTGTCTTCCCTTGAAGAGCTAAATGCGTTTATATTCACCTGGAGGTCTTGTGCCTGCCTCATCAAGAGGGAGTTTGATTCTGGATCTCTCTGATAGGGCTGTGCAAAATTTCACTGGATGTTTTGTTTCGATACTGTTTTGACCAATTTTGAGGTCAAAACAGCAAAATCAGGATGAAACAAAGGCCGTCAAAATAGCCTCGAAACAAAACGAGGTTGGTTGAAACGTTTTGACAGTCAAAATGTTTTGACCATAGGCTGGGGATGGGAAGTCAGTCCAGCTGGGCTGACTTCCCATCCCCAGCACAAGATCCAGCAGGGGGCGAGAGGCAGCCCAGCAGGGCTGCTTCCCAGTGCCTTGTGCTAGATCATGCCAGGGTGGGAGGCAGGCCACTGGGGCTGCTTCCTAGTGCCCTGCACTAGATCATACCAGGGTGGGAGGCAGGTCAGCTGGGCTGCTTCCTGGTGCCCTGCGCTAGATTGTGCTGGGCAGACATGTGCAAGAGATTTGTTCTTTCCATATATATGAGTTATTTTTGTACCATTCACCTGAAAAAAGAACTACCTAATTAGTTCATTTGTTTTAATCCATTTTGATTTAAACAGTAAATTAGAAGAAGCCTAGCAAAAGCTTTTGCTACCCTAGCACACCAAATGCAATATAATTAGATCTTAGCAGTATTTAAACAGCCATTCAACAGGAACTCAGTCAGCCACCTACAGATGCTCCTTTATGTTCATTCATTATTGTGGACAGTACATTCAAGGACTTCTGACTCCCCTCACAGACATGCTTTTTGCAGCTTTACAGAGTCCAACTGGGATAGCCTCAGACTGAAATAATGGTCTCCACAAATGCCCTAAGATGACTCTTCTATATACAAAGGTGTTACAAATGTAAAGGCTGTCATGTGAGGACCTTTCAGGGTGAGAGCAGAGTGCTGATTGTTTCATAAGGAAATCTGAAATTGTCTCCTTTTCAGCAAGGCAATGTTTCCTGCATGGAAATTCCACGTAGTAGCCATGAAGAACTTCAGCTTAACAGACTTCAAAGTCATGCCATGTTTATTTATGCAGCATTTCTGCCTATCCTATTACTTGGGGTCTGTAATTATGGAGGAAAAAAATCTGCATTTTTTTTTTTTTTTTTTTTAGGAAAGAAGGGTACATTTCTCTGATAGATTGATGTCTCTGAATCTGTTCACAGACTTGGAAGGTTAGACTAAATCCTGGGGATGATGGAAGGGAGAGAAGCCTGTCTGAGGTCAAGTAAATTCACATTAAATGATTCTGCAGATTTAGTATTAGAAACCATGTCTGTATGAAGCGAACATATTTGTATGCATGAGTAATCTTACATACAAATTGGCTATACATTCATACAGTACCCAGCATTGGGCTATAACTAGAGATAATAATAATAATAATAATAATATGACAACAAGTAGTTGTTTTGTTATTGTTTCAGATTTTTCTTCAAAATTACTAAGTGCCATTGTAGCCCTATGAATCTTTCCTTACAAATTGTTTCCATATAATGCAGGGGCGGGCAATTAGTTTGGGCAGAGGGCCACTTACCGTGTTTTGGCAAGCTGTTGAGGGCCACATGTGTAGCCTCACCCTTGACAGGTGCCACAGCCCTTGGTCACCATCTTGGGACAGGAAGTCCTGCCCCTAACCTCTGACCTTTGCCCCTGGAAGTACTCCTTTGGGGAAGAGGGTTTGCCATCTTAGGGGGAAAAAACCCAAATTACATATTAAAATATCAAACAGCCATAATAATATACTTTAATATAATTAAAAATATATATTTTTGTCCTGATGTGTGCATTTGTGCTGTATATGCAGAAGTGATTGCATATCCAGGTTTGTGGGGATGTGTGGATGTGAGTATGGGAACCATGTAGTGCAGAGTGGCTGGCTGGTGTGTGGGCAGGAAAGCAGGCTCACTCCCAGTGCCTCCTTCCCAGCCTCGCAGTACAAGTGAGGACCAGCACGCAGCCCTGACCCTGTGTGCCTTGCACTTGCCCGTCTGGTCTGAGCAGCAGCAGTGGGGAATGAACTGATGCTCAGCATGGGTGAAAAGCGGCCCCCCATCCACATGGGCTCCAAGTGGCTGCAGCACATGGTGCCAACCACAGGGAGGGGGAGTGTCTGCTTTTCCCCCCATGCTGAGCACCAGTTCATTTCTTGCTGCTGTTCCTAGCTTGGGCCCTGTGTCAGCTCTGGGTTCGCTTGTTGGGGCAGCAGCAACTGGGTAAGTGTGGGGTGTGTGGGGTTGGGGATGCGTGCTGCTCCCCACTTGTACTACAGGGCTGGGGCAGGGGCACTGGGAGTGAGTGGGCACATGAGAACCAGTGGCAGCCAGGTGGGAGCACGGGGCCCATGCTGGTATCTCGGAGCCAGTGCCAGCAGGGCCCAGAGCAAGGCAGGAGAAGCATGGGGTCTCAGCCAGTAGGGCTCTATGGAGCTGGCTCAGCTCTCCCCTTTCCCTGCTGGTGCAGCCCAGCCTGGCTCCATGGACCCCTGCCAGTCCACATCCTGTGCTCCTACCACCCCACTCTGGGCCCTGCTGGCACTGGCTCTGGGACACCAGCATAGGCCCTGTGCTTCTGCACGCCACTCGCTTCCACTCCCCACTGTCATGGAAATTTTTTGAGTATGTGCTGCCAGTACAGAAGAGGTTAAACTGACATGCGCGGTTTGAAGCTGTGAGTGGAAATTTCCAAGGCTCACCCAGTCCTTGCCCCCTGGGTGACCTGCGGAGCTGTCAATCATTGTTGACCTACTTTCCCCACAGACGCATGCTCAGATTGTGTCAGCTCCTGACTGAGAGCATGCTCAGTCAGAACCTGACATGAGGTAATCGGACTAGAAATTTCTCTGCGGAGAGCACGTTGATTGGCTACTAAATTGATATAAAAGTTCTGTGAGCCCCTCCCTCGGGGTGGTGGTGGTGTGTGTGGTGGTGTGTGAGGGGAGATCGCGCGGACCAGAGACAGAGGCTGCTGCTGCAGGGACTGCTCTCTGAGTCAGGCTTCAGGGCCTATTGATCTCCTCCTTCGGTGGCTTCATAGTACTCGTTGTACTACGGTTTTGACTACGTTCATCTGGCTTCCTGACTTACCTTTCGAACTGATTAACGGCTTACGATTTCGGATCACCCTATGGACTTTGTTTAACTCGGTTCCGGATCACCGACCTCGGCTTTCTTCACCACCTACGACTCTGCTCATCCCTCCAACTGACGTCTCCGCTGCATCACCTTCTGGCTACTGACCTCGGCTTTTCGTATACAACCACCCGATTCGTCCATTGCTGTGGACTGGCGTCACGCGGTTCATCATCACCGTGTTACAGTTCGTTTTCGTTGTTTGTGATCCCCATTTATGAGCTGTTGACCAGCCCTGGGACTAGGTCTTCGGACTGAACCTCGTGGGCCAACAGACCCCTTTGTTGTTAATTGTTTGTTTGTGTTCCAACTGTAACTGAAGACCTTTCTGCCTACGCCTGAAGCGTAAGTCAAATAAATTCACCTGTTTTCCTCAATCCGCTCCGAGTCCCTAACTCCAGACTCTACGCCGCTAATCCCACCTGTCCGTATCTGATTGCCACCCCGGCCCACCGTGACCTTGGGGCCCGATCCTTCGGTTTTCCCCGACATGGCGTCACGAACAGGATCAATGGGAGGCGTATTGGAGTCGGAGATTATAAGGAGTTGCCCATGGAGCAACCGAGTCCGGCAGACCATCGGTGCCGAGGACTTATGGGACCACATCGCGTTCCATCAGGCCGCACCGGCTGAAGGAACTGTGAGCGGGTACCTGTCCCTCCGGGGAGAAAGTGGGGAAGAATGGGCTGTTTGGCTCACCCCAAGTGCGCTGGGTTGCATTATCCAGGATCCTCGGGCCGTTTACCGCCCAAGGGGGGAGACCGGGACCGTAGCCCTGGCCCGTAAGAAACCTTCGGGCATGGCAACCTCAGGCCCGGACCGAGAATTTGCCCGGTGCATAAAGTATGTGAAGGAGGGTGGTGAGGATACCCCTCCTGACGGGTTTAACTGCCCGACCCTTGCCATCGGGTCTAGGGGGCATGAGCTCTTGGTCCAGCTACGAGAGTGCCTGGAGAAGGACGGCAGAAAAATAAAATGGTCGGGACCCCGGTGGAAGAAAGGCCGTATAATAAATGTGCTTTTCCGGGAGTATGTTGTCTTACTGAGGGAGCTAACTGACACTAGGGCCCAGCTCATGGCAGCAACCAGAGCTGTGACACAAAAATTGGCCGAGCGGCCATTACAAGATGGCGCCGACCAAACTGTCAGCGCGCCAAAACCAATGCTGACGTCACGACGCCCAGCTCCACCCATCCCAAGCCCACCTTCCGGAAAAACGCCATCTATGGTTCCGCCCACCGAGAGCCGGCCTCCCGCAACAGCGCCACCTGCTGTACGCAAGCCACCACCTCCGTACGTCAGCCAGCGCCACCAGGAGGACGTACGTGAGAATTGCACCCAAACGAATAACGAAGACTGCAACAAAGTAATTAAGCACAGCATAGGAACGGAAACAACTGAAACAACAAGCGAAGATAAGACTAACAACGTAACCATAAGGAAATCAAGAGTAAGCACGAATACTATTGGAACCGACACGAATGATGTAACAAGGAGCTTAACGATTAAGACGAGTACCATCGGAACAAACACAAGCAACGGATTAATAGAAATGACTAAACCAGTAACCAAGATGAATTATACAAACGAAACCATAAGTGCTGATGAAACTGAGAACGACTTCATAAGAGTAACACGAAATAAACCAAGCCAACAACACAACGATTACACCGAAGAATTAGTGTCTGCTTTTCCCATTGCAGTCCAAAAATGGGTAACTGATCCTCAGGGTCAAACAAGACAGACCATCACGACACGAACTAGAACACGTTCTGAGATGAATGAATTGAGAAAGGAAACCGGCATACGAAATGATGAAACACCGATTGCCTGGTTGGGGCGGTTAGTAGCAGAAGCAGGGAGTGAGACCATCAACCAAGATGAAGCCTTGCAGCTCGTGCGCAATTCAGCTTGGAGCCGAGCTAAAGTAGTGGACCCGGTGCCAGTGCTGGCAAATTATTATTGGCCAATACCCATTCCAGCTCTGGTTACTGAGGCACTTCAGAGAAAGATTCACACATGGCATGAGGGACATGCAGGCCATACGAGTGCTACTGCGTTGGTGTATACAGTGATCGGAGCCTCATACGCCATGTGGAACCCAGCCCACCAAGCTCTAAATTTGACACCTGCTCAGGTGCAGGGGGCATGGCCACACAGATATGTACTATCATCTGGGGATGTACCTTGTTTACAAGAAGCGGTTGATGCCGCCACTGAAATCTACGGTGGGAACCAAAGTATTACCGCAAGGTTATTACTAAGCACATCAGTAAATGGACCGGTGATACACACTCTGGGACAGCTCGACCAGTTAAGAGGAGCCATGGAGAAGCAACGACATCAAAAGAGTGTAAGCTTCGACAGGGATGAGAAATGGGAATCAAGATATGTACACATGTTTGAGCACAATCAAAAAACTACTGATAAAAACCAACGGAAACCACCTCGAGTGTCACCACAGGAAACAAGAAAATATTACTCTCGATCTTCTCCGCCGCCAGCCCGTACAAGTTACTCACCGCCCCAGAGGACCCCTCTAGAAAGAGCAATGTTTGGGTTCCTTCTGGAAAAATCTGGCCTAAATAAAGAACAACTAAGGGCTCTAAGAGATGAAGGACAGCGAGCTCTCGCCAGAGCTCTAGGGTTTGTTGAGAAGACCAAGCCAAAAAACGAGTGATCGCCATCGGCGTAAGTCCGGCGATCGATGGCTTGACCAGCTCAGAAAAGCGACAAACGGACTCAGCAATCGAAGTAACACAAAGCGAACGTAAGCGAGACGAACCTAAACTGAACTCAAACGAGGAAACGATTAACGAATTGAAACGAAGCAAACTTAAACGTGATGAAGCAAAACTAAGCGGACAAACCGAACTGAAACGGCGTAACCCAGAACGAAACGAACCAAAGCGTAACGAATCTACACGAAGCGAAACTCAACGAAGCGAATCCAAACGACGAAATGAAAAAACCGAAGTAAAGCGAAGAAAACAAACCGAACTTGACGAAACCGTGATAACTGAACCGAAACGTACCAAAACGAAACTAAACCTGAAGCGTAATGAAACCACACAAAACGAATCGAAACAAAACCAAGAAAAACCAAGCGTAACGGAAACTATTTTGTCTGAAGGAGTACAGGATAGGGTTGGAGAAAAAGACATGGAAGCCCGAACCGAAAAACAAAAGATATTAGTAGCGACGAACCACATGAAACTCTTTGATAGCGATCCTCGACCGTACGCCTCAATAGAGATACAGAACCCCGATGATCCACACGACATCACTACGGCAAGATTCCTACTAGATACAGGGGCCCAGGTTAATGTCATCAAACCGTCGATCCCACATCATCGTACCAACAAGGTAATGATGGTTCAAGGCCTCAATGCTGCTACTGCAACAGCTCGTGTGAAATTTACCGTCAAGGGCCATCCCAAACGACTGGATGCGGTCCTCGGGAACGTGAACATTTTAGGAATCCCTGGCATTCGCACTTTGGAACTGAAACATAAGGTGTCAGAAGTCCTACCTATCATGACTGTACCTAGACCAGAGTGGCATACACCCTCGCTAAAAATCCACTCCCTATGGCGGTATACTCCGATACCAACGAAAGTGCATCTTCAGGATCCTCTGGACACCTTGCTAGACGACTTGGTCCGTGAAGGCTCCATCAGGCGAATACAGGCGAGTACTTACCTTTCCCCAGGTTGGGGGATACCAAAGCCTGGAAGACCAGATGCCATACGCCTCGTTGTGGATTACCGTGAGGTTAATAGACGTTGTGTAGCACTGACCCAACCTTCATCGAGTACGCTGCCACAGAACCTATATGAGATGGCCAATTATCAAGCCCATGACTGGGTGGGCACGACTATAGATCTGAAGAACATGTTCTATTCCATACCTATCGACGACTCTGAGGGTATCCTCAACATGTGCATCAGAGGGAAAATGTTTCACTGGAACGTATGTCCGCAGGGCTATCGAAATGCTCCAGCCTTAGCCACCAGTGCTATGAATGACACCCTTGACAGATTCACCAAAAGCAACGAAATCGCCAAGTCCATCCGAATCTGGGCTTACCTCGATGACATCGCCATCATGGGTAGGAACGCAACCGAAGTAATCCAAGCCACGACCGATCTCATCCAACATTTAACTACTGAAGGATGGATCGTAAATAAAGAAAAATCTCAACTGCACCCGACGAGTGAGATCACATTCTTAGGGACTACCTTTACTCGTGACCTCCGTAAAGGCGTGGCCCACGATGATTTCTCCTTTGATTTATGGAAAAACAAAGAATTATCAAAGAAGGTAGACTTTCAATCCCTGCTGGGAAGATTGAATTGGGTCCGACATTTCATCACTCCTGATCATCTCCCAGTTATAGCTCGGATTCAGAGGCAAATTCGAGAGAAGTCCAGGCGCCAAACCCCCTGGACCCCAAAGGATGATAAAGCATTACACAACCTCGTAATATCTATTCGGGGAACGAATCTTCACGCGATTGATTTTGATTCACCATTAACGGTCACGGTGGGATTTACAACAGAGCACATTTTCACCACGGTAAAGAATACAGATGGAAACTTAGTATTTCTCGCTCGTCGTACCATCCGCACGAACCAACATCGATATGGTGCCATAGGCAAAACCCTCCTAGCCGCTCAGCTGGCAGAACCACTCGCTGTCGGCCAAGGGCGATTGCAGGCAGTAGGAGCAACTTTGATACCTCGCCTAGCTCACAACCGACCCGATCCATGTTTCCATGGAGAACCAGCCACATGGAGTGCTTTAGTCTTAAATCACTTATACCATTGGAATGCATGGAAGTACGAGGATCTACCGCCGCCCCCGATCATTGACACAACACTACACCTCACATTGTACGGAACAACCCAGCCGGCTTGGATGGCGTCGGATGGTTCCACCCGTGAAGGCGGGAAGTATGGTTTTTATTGTCATCCATGCTGCATACACGATATCAAACCCGGCTGTGAGTCAGCCCAACGTAATGAACTCCTGGGATTCCGTGCAGTTACACAGCACTGCTTAGAAAACCACGACGCGACTCTCCCTGTCCCAATCATCGCTATTGATTCTCATTACATCTACGAGATAATAACTGGTACGACTAATCCGACTGAACACCTTGACATTTGGGAAGACACATACCGACTGTTGTCGCAGTTCACGATCCTACCACTAGTCCGCCACACACGTTCCCATAGGAATGACACCGACCCGGTACACGCTACAATCGATGAGTTGCTACGACCAGTACCTAATGATGAAGTACTCCCCCTAGACGATACGAGCGAACCCTTGCTACGACCAGTACCTAATGATGAAGTACTCCCCCTAGACGATACGAGCGAACCCTCGCCACGACTAGTACCTACTGATGAAGTATTCCCCTTAGACGATACGAGCGAACCCAGGCCACGACTAGTAACTAATGATGAAGTATTCACCCTAGACGAAACGAGCGAACCCATTTGTATTGACCCCTACCTCACTTGGTTGCACGAGCGATGGAGTCATCCAGGCCCCAAGGCATGCTACTCCCGATGGCGTGAGACCATAGTAGAAAAGCCACAGTATGGCTTACATCGTGACTGGAGGCGCGTAGTCCAAGCCTGCGCAGCCTGTGCAAAGGAGAAAGTACATCCAACGAGGAGCACACAAGGAGCCCTCGCAAAAGAAAATTTCAACCCAGGTCAAACCTGGCAAGTCGACCTTTTTGGGCCATTACCTGGAGCCTCAGTCCCAAATAAGGGGCTACTCGTTATTGATCTCGGCTCTTGGCTAATGACCGTCGTACCCCTTCGGAAGTCCCACGCTGCAGCAGTTACTACAGCCTTAACCGCCGTCTTCGCGATGTGGCAAGTTCCCACCACAATACAATCGGATGGTGGGCCACCTTTTACATCGAACACTGTCGAAAAATTCGCTAGGTCATATAACATCACATGGCATCATCATCTTCCTTACCATCCCCAGTCCAATGGGGTTGTGGAACGGGCCATAGGACTTTATAAAGAAGCGCTCCGAGTAACGGGAAATGGGAGTTATCGAAATTGGACAGTCCGTAATCATGAGATCCTAATTAATCTGAATGCGACCAAACCCTTGTGGGAACAATCTACGGAAAAACCAGTCGAACCATGGGAGAAGAAATTTGCAGACAACGAGTTAGTGTGGGTCTCCCTTCCAGACCATAACCATCGCCATCCTAAAGTTTTGCAAGGCGTAATACAATCTGCAGAGAGCTATCCGAACACCTACTTGGTCACCCTTACAGATAGCGGACGGACCATACTCACCCACCACAACTGGCTATCGAGACGCTCTAATACAGAAACGATTCTACCACAAGACGTTAACGATACCAATGATACTACTTAAAGTCACAGCTCCTGTCCTCCCAGCAAGGGGGCAACTGTTTGTCCCTTATTAAGTGCTGGAAGGTACAGGAGAAAGAGGTCTATAGGAAAAAAGGACACGTTCTGTTGTTTTGTTTATGTTTGTCGTTTCAGGTTATCGGATCATTCCTCAGAGGATTTGAGAGGAGCCTGGAAATTAGAGTGACAACTTAAATCAGACAAGGCTACAAAGATGCCAAGAAGACAAAAGGACTTTGGAGTACTCTGGGTTTTGATGTGTTGTAAATATGTTACTTTTGTATCTACGGTATCGATCTCAGATTCTGAGCGGTCTCAAAATTCGGTTCTGTACTTGTTGTCAATGTGGGCTAATGCCACGGGAGACGACGAGAATGGTGAGGGATTGACCGCGTGTCTTAAAATCCCTCTGTCCGTAGAGGATTCGGTCCTCATCCCATATTCAGTACCGTTTGACATCGAAACATGGTTTACCAAGGTCTCAGAAAGTGGGGAGAATGTTATCAATATCTCTGTCCCCTTGATGGGAGGAGGCTATATTCTGACTAGTTACACTTGGCCCCGTGGATTTAATCTCACCACTCTCTCGCTAATCACTCGACCACCTCGTGAGGAGTGCTGGGAAAGGGAAGCTCCATGCGCTTGTTCCACTATCCCATGGGGGATACACCCCGAAGGTGAGGATTGGTCTCGACCAGACATGTCGCTAAAGTGGGACCCCCGCTCAATTATCCCACCTTGGCACCTCACCCTCGTTCCCAGGGGAAGGAAAACTTCCGACCCTGAGGTCGTCCTCTCACCCCTCGTAAAGCCTACTCCCTTGGTGGTGTGGAACGAATCATTAACAATCGATCTAACTCAGCCAGGCCCCAGGGGAAACAATTCATTGTTTAGTTTTTATTACCCCATATTACGAGCGGTGTTAGTAAGTGCTCTCTGCCATGGTGTGGAACAACCCATTAGACAATCCGGCCCCCCGGAAAGGACTAGGCATGCTTTTCCTGCCCCAGGTCGATGCTCTGAATTGAGTACACCAGCACCTTTGGGAATGGTATGGGCATGCTCGGACGGGCGATTGTACACCACCCTACCAGCTACATTATCAGGTGTACAGTGTTTCTTGAGTTCGATTTTATTTTGTCCACCTCTACAGGCTTCCACGGCACACCCGCCGAGTCCCCTTGTGTCACACCGAGATAAAAGATCTCGCACTCCGGTGTGGAGTTCTTTATCATTTTTATTCGTGTTCTTAGTTATCGTTCTTATTGTTAGTTGTATTTCTAAGATTCTGACACGGAAGGTTTCAGCTTTGTCTGTACACGTGTATTCCATCGTTCCCTCTCCCGATAAGTTTCGGAACGACGACAACACCGAGGGGGAGGAGGTATAATTCGGCCTTCTAGCTTCTGTGCTGACAGCAAGGGGGCATGTCATGGAAATTTTTTGAGTATGTGCTGCCAGTACAGAAGAGGTTAAACTGACATGCGCGGTTTGAAGCTGTGAGTGGAAATTTCCAAGGCTCACCCAGTCCTTGCCCCCTGGGTGACCTGCGGAGCTGTCAATCATTGTTGACCTACTTTCCCCACAGACGCATGCTCAGATTGTGTCAGCTCCTGACTGAGAGCATGCTCAGTCAGAACCTGACATGAGGTAATCGGACTAGAAATTTCTCTGCGGAGAGCACGTTGATTGGCTACTAAATTGATATAAAAGTTCTGTGAGCCCCTCCCTCGGGGTGGTGGTGGTGTGTGTGGTGGTGTGTGAGGGGAGATCGCGCGGACCAGAGACAGAGGCTGCTGCTGCAGGGACTGCTCTCTGAGTCAGGCTTCAGGGCCTATTGATCTCCTCCTTCGGTGGCTTCATAGTACTCGTTGTACTACGGTTTTGACTACGTTCATCTGGCTTCCTGACTTACCTTTCGAACTGATTAACGGCTTACGATTTCGGATCACCCTATGGACTTTGTTTAACTCGGTTCCGGATCACCGACCTCGGCTTTCTTCACCACCTACGACTCTGCTCATCCCTCCAACTGACGTCTCCGCTGCATCACCTTCTGGCTACTGACCTCGGCTTTTCGTATACAACCACCCGATTCGTCCATTGCTGTGGACTGGCGTCACGCGGTTCATCATCACCGTGTTACAGTTCGTTTTCGTTGTTTGTGATCCCCATTTATGAGCTGTTGACCAGCCCTGGGACTAGGTCTTCGGACTGAACCTCGTGGGCCAACAGACCCCTTTGTTGTTAATTGTTTGTTTGTGTTCCAACTGTAACTGAAGACCTTTCTGCCTACGCCTGAAGCGTAAGTCAAATAAATTCACCTGTTTTCCTCAATCCGCTCCGAGTCCCTAACTCCAGACTCTACGCCGCTAATCCCACCTGTCCGTATCTGATTGCCACCCCGGCCCACCGTGACCTTGGGGCCCGATCCTTCGGTTTTCCCCGACACCCACCACCCCTGCCATCACTTTCCCACCCACCCACCAGCTCCTGGTTGCCTGGCTGGACCATAGGGCTCAGCATGAGCCAGCCAGGCCCACAGCCCCCCCCCCCCCCCCCACACACACCCCAACTTCTTAGCTGAGTTTCCTGTACCAACACAGCCATGAATAGCCCCATGGTCCCAGGCCTAGGCAGGGGCTTCTGGCTGGGGAAGCGGGGGCAGGTGGGCCCTGCTGTTGCAGGAGCTTATTATGGCTTCCCCCTGGTCCTCCTGCCCCTGACTCCTTTCATCTTTCACAGTTGTCAGGGGCAGATTAATTTTAATTTTATAAATTTTTTTAGGGGCCCCATGGGCCATATTTTGCCCACCCCATATAATATGATTAGCTCCCTATTTTATACCAGCAGCAAAACCACTGCATCTGTCTGAATGCATTCATCTGTTACTTGCAAGGTTTTTTTTTGGGTAGATGTGATTATTTTTTTATTAGACCAACTAAACAGTTGGAAAAATTGTTCTTTACAAGCTTTTGTGCACAAACACCCTTCTTCAGGCAGAGGCTAGGGACAGAAGTTACACATAAATTGGTTTAAGTGATCAGAAACTGGTTTAAACCTGTAACAGCACAGAAGTTCAGTGCATATAAACCAGTTTCAAAATGGCTGAAACTGGTTTGAGATGAACCTGGTTGACTGTAGTATTAGACTTAAATGATTTAAGTCAATCCAGTTTATGAAACTTCTGTCCCAAACCTCTTTCTGGGTAAAGTTAAATTACAGTCCCCCTGCATTTTAGAGCCCTGGGCTGGGCTGTCTGCTCCAGGGGGTAGGGCTGGCTCTTCCCCTCTGCACCCTAGCTAGAGCAGTGAGGGTTGATTCACTGGCCAGCTCGCTAGTCCTCTCCAGGAAAACCCTGGCTGGGGTCTGCAGCCAGGGAGGGGGGTTAAACTTTCCTCTCCCTCCTGCTCCCATGGGCAACTTTAGTGCCACCTTAGTCAGGGGAGGCATGTACCTCCCTGCAATCAATCCCGCTGACTGGAGGGGAGAGGTCCCCTGTGGATGATCCTGTGGGCTGGGGGGGGAAGGGTCCCCCCTGGTTGATCCCATGACAGCTGATCAGTTGGTGCTGCCAGGCAGGCCTTGGGTTCCTAGATAATGACCCATGCTTTTGGGTGGGGGACTTGCTGGGGTGGGATGGGCTTCACCTCTCTCCTAAAGGCAAGCGTGTCTTCTCTTCCAGGTTGGCTGATCTCGTACAGCAAGCTTTAAACTAGCCTTGCCATGGGAGGGGGCCACAGGAAGACGAGGAGATACCACCAGAGCAAGACAGGTGACAAATGCAAGGAGTGCCCAGGTAAGAAACAGGGATCCAGAGAGTCTCCCAAATCGGGGGGTGGCACATGCAGCTAGGCAAGGCCTTAAATGCCTATGTACTAATGCTCATAGTGTGGGGAATAAACAGGAGGAACTCACCTTCAGAATAGCCAGTTCAGACCCAGACATAATAGGGCTTACAGAAACGTAGCAGGATTCATCCCACGACTGGGCAGTTAGCATTAGGAGCTATAGACTTTACAGGCGGGATAGAGAAGGAAGGAAAGGCGGGGGTGTGGCACTGTATGTCAAGGAGCAATACACATCCTCTGCCAGCAAAATGGGGTCAGAGGGGCAAGTGGAAGTATCTTGACCCAGAGCACAAGGGGGCCGTGGGGAGAGGGATCTAACGGTAGGGGTCTACTACAGACCCCCCCCAACCAAGGGGAGGAGCTGGACTGGGAATTTTTGGGCCAGCTTGCAGAGGCACTTAAGGCAAGGGATGTAGTTGTCATGGGTGATTTAAATTAACCGGACATCTGCTGGGAGGAACAGTCAGCCAGGTCGGACCGTTCCAGGAGGTTCCTGGCCAAGATACAGGATCTCCACTTAATTCAGGAGGTGCACAGTCCCACCAGAGGAAATGCCCTGTTGGACCTGGTCCTGGCCACAGGCGACAACCTGGTAAAGGGCCTCCAGGTCCTTGATCACCTGGGTAATACCGATCATCGCTTGCTGGAATTCACCATCCAGTGCAGGGTGTAAAGGGCTAGTAGCAAGGCAGTAGCCCGAGACTTCAAGAGGGCCAACTTCAATGAGTTGAGGAGATTAGTGGGAGAGGTGCTGGGGTTCTTGAGAGCAGGGTAGCCCAAGATGAGTGGTCATTCCTTAAGGAGACAATACTCCGGGCCCAAGGGGTGACTATCCCAACAAGAAGCAAGGGGGGCAGGAGTGCCCGTAAGCGCCCCCTGGCTCACCAAGGGTGTATGGGAATGCCTGATTGCCAAAAAGGTGGTGTACAACCAGCGGAAGGGGGGTGCTATCTCCAAAGAGGAGTATACTTCCTCTGCTCAGGCCTGTAGGGGGGGCTGTCAGGAAAGCTAAGGCGGACATTGATTTTGGATGCAAGTCCTAGATCTAAGATAACAAAAAGTCCTTTTTCAAATATATAGGGAGGATGAAGAAGGCGCCAGGAAAAGTGGGGCCCCTGCAAGATCCTCTGGGCAATCTGGTGGTTATGCCAGAGGAGAAAGCAGACCTCTTAAACCAATTCTTCACCGCTGTTTTCTTGGGGAGGGACCGGGACTTCCCCACCATGATGCAAGATGGACTCGAGGGGAACACCTCCAGACCTCAGGTTGGGGAGGACCGAATTAGAGAGCTTCTGGAGGGGCTGGATGTGTTCAAATCAGCAGGTCCT
Organism: Crocodylus siamensis; assembly: GCF_052110815.1. Lineage (NCBI taxonomy): Eukaryota > Metazoa > Chordata > Crocodylia > Crocodylidae > Crocodylus > Crocodylus siamensis. The sequence goes on along the minus strand of NC_143397.1, from coordinate 126,336,144 downwards.
GATGCTCTTCCCCCCAGGGTGTTGAGGGAGCTAGCAGGGGTTATTGCAGGGACTTTGACACAGCTTTACGAGCACTCATGGTGCTTGGGCCAGATGCCAGCTGATTGGAAGATAGCCAACGTGGTCCCCATCTTTAGAAAAGGGAGGACCCGGGCAACTATAGGCCCAATCTTACCCCCATCCTAGGGAAGCTCTTTGAGAAGATCATCAAGGAGCACATCTGTGATGGGCCAGCTTCAGGGATGATGCTCAAGGGCAACCAGCACGGTTTCATTAGGGGCAGGTCATGTCAGACCAACCTGATTGTCTTTTATGATCAGGTCACAAAAGCATTGGATGCAGGTGTCGCCATGGGCATAGTCTTTCTGGACTTCAGCAAGGCCTTTGGCACCGTCTCCCACCCCATCCTCATTAAAAAACTAGGTGACGGTGGCATTGATGTCTACACAGTTAGATGGACTGCAGATTGGCTGAAGGGTCATACTCAGAGGGTGGTAGTGGACAGGTCATATTCAACCTGGGGAGAAGTGGGCAGCGGAGTCCCCCAGGGCTTGGTCCTTGGGCCCACGCTGTTCAATCTCTATCAGCAATTTAGATGATGGGGTGAAAAGCAACCTGTTTAAATTTGCTGATGATACCAAAATTTGGGGTGAGGTGAGCATGCTAGTAGGGAGGGAAAGATTGCAGCAAGACCTGGATAGATTGCAGGGGTGGGCTAACAAATACAGGATGCGTTTCAATACTGACAAGTGCAGGGTGCTGCACTTGGGCAGTAGTAACAGCAGCACACTTATAAGATGGGAAACTCCCTTCTTGAAAGCACAGAGGCAGAAAGGGATCTTGGAATCATTATCGACTCCAAGATGAATATGGGCCGACAATGCGAGGTCACAGTTGGCAGGGCTAACCATACCTTGTCGTGCATCCAGAGGTGATTCTTAAGTAGGGCCAAGAAGGTGCCCCTCCCCCTCTACATGACACTGGTCAGGCCACAGCTGGAGTACTGGGTCCAGTTCTGTGCACCCCATTTCAGGAGGGACGTGGACAACATTGAGAGGGTCCAGAGGAGGGCCACCCGCGTGATCCGGGGACAACAGGGCAGACCCTACAATGAGAGACTACGGGACCTGAACTTGTTCAGCCTTCACAAGACAAGGCTGAGGGGGGGACCTGGTGACCATCTATAAACTCACTAGAGGGGGACCAGAAGGGTTTGGGAGAGACCTTGTTTCCCCTAGTGCCCCCTGGCATAACAAGGAATAATGGCCACAAGTTGTTGGAGAGTAGGTTTAGATTAGACATCCATAAGAACTACGTCACAGTCAGGGTGGCTAGGATTTGGAACGAACTTCCAAGGGAAGTGGTGCTGGCTCCTACCCTGGGGGTCTTTAAGAGGAGGCTTGATGCCTACCTAGCTGGAGTCCTTTAAGCCCAGTTTTTCTCCTGCCCAGGCAGGGGGAGGGACTTGAAGATCTATAAGGTCTCTTCCGACCCTACTTCTATGATCACTGCAAGTGCCGGCCAACCGCTGCAGCCACTCCCAGAAGTGGTCACAGTCGCTCCCAGAAGTGGCTGCAGCAAGCTCAGCAATTGGCTGGTGCTTGTAGGGGGGGCACCAGCTTACCTGCCTGTCCCCCTGCCCCTTGCCTAAGTGACAAGTGTGGCCATTGGGGGTGCACCGGCGCTCTCCAGGGTGCATGTGCACCCCTTACATGTCACCACTGCGCCCTCCTCCCCCCCGCCCCCAAGTATGGAGCTGCCCTGCCCTGCTTACTTAGTGCTGGCTGTGACGGAGGACTACAAATCCTAGAGGCACCTGGAAGCAGAAAGATGAAGTGATAAGCAACCCTGTAGAGTTCTGCTGCTGTAAGTCTGAACTGCAAATCCCAGAGAGCTTGGGGCAGTAGGAAGAGGAAGCAAGCACACAGCCCATGCTGGCTGTGTCAGAGCCCTGTACTCTAGCACTCCCTGGCTTTTGGCTTGAACCACTGCAAGCATCTGGCTGCATTTCCTGCATCAGTGAAATTCAGTGAAGTGAACAGTGAAATTCCTGTTCATTTGCTTATTGGTTTAATCTTTGCAGCTTAGATTAACTTGGAAAGACCAAGTCAGTTCAGCCTTGGGCTTTTTGGCTGTCTGTACTTAGCCAGCGAGAGTCTGCTAGTGAACTGGTGTGCTCTCTTGGGTAGAATAGAAGCCAAATGCTAAATGCAGCTCTGTGCTGAATTTTGAAGTAAGGCATGATAAAGCTATATTCTATACTGTTAAGACCATCCTTCCACATAACTTTGCTTAACACTTTCTTTCTGGGGCAGGGGAGTTTCCCACCTCCTATTTAGAAACACTGTCCTGTCTTTATAGGATTGTTTTCCATTTCTTGTCTAATGCACACATCCCAGCTATTGGTGTGGTTTTTGGAGCACGTAGGATTTTATTCCACTAATAGCGAACCTTCCATTACAAACATGATAAAATATTTTATAACAAAGTCATTTTTACAAAATGTCTTTGTCCTCCATGAAAAGGGAGAAAAGAGAGGCCTTTTACTGTGGCATTTTGACAGCAAAGGCTAAGGAATTTCCTCTATCAGAATATTTTTTGGAGAAGAAAAGGACCAGCCTCTGCAATTTTTATTGTGTGTTTGTGTCTATATTTTACCCATCTGAGGAAGTTATCTTGGCTCAGAGCTTGTTCCCTCTTCACATTTTCCAGGATCTATTTAAAGTTTCTCTCTCTCTCTTTCTCTCTTTTTAACAGCATCTGACAAGCTGATGTCATTGCATGCAATCTATTGCTATAGTTGAAGGAAGTAGATCTCAACTGTGGTTCTCTCTCAGATTTATATGTCTCAGCTACTACTAAGACAACTAAATGTGATTTGAACTGTGCTGACAGATTGGCTTCTTTCAGTGCCTCTGTTTCTTCCAGTTTAGAAATATATGAAACATTTGAAAGTCTGAGGATGAGATTACACATTACAATCAAACCGTGTTAAGAGCACTTAAAACTTGAATGATCACACATTAATGCTCATTAGCAAGTGTTAAGTGCCCTCTTGGTGTCCTAACATTATTTCACTTCAGGCAAAGTTATCTTTGTGTTTCCTAGCTTGAGTTAAATTAACTTCTGGGTGTTCAACAATTTGCAGTCCTTCAGAATCCCAAGAGGCACTGTTACCAGGACTCGATGCTCCTAGACTGACAGTTGGGAACATCCAGGCAATAGATGCATGGGGCTGGGGTGAGTGGGGAGGAAAGGAAAAAGGGTGAACTGGGCAGGAGAGCATGGGGAAGGGTTTGGGGGGTAGGACTGGAAGGGTGGGGAGGGAGAGGAGCAGGTGGGTGTGGAACTGCCAGACCTGCTGCCCCCCTCACCCCTGAATTACTCTTTTCACCCCCAGATAGGTCTCCTGCTACCCAAGTCAGTCCCTCTGCTTCCCCTGTTGGGTGCCCTGCCACACCAATTAGCCTGAAAGGAGCAGCAGCAGCAACATCTGGGTATTAGGGGCGGGGTGGTTATCAGTGTTGGGGGGCAGGGATAGTCTATCCCCTGCATGCGTGGGTCCTGCCACAAAGAAGCTGGTCACAACTGGAACCTCTGTTCTTTGTTGCACTACAGATAATAAATAAGGATAATATGAAAGACAAAAGGGTGGCAAAAGAGGATAAAATATACAGCAGAATGGGCTAGCACTGGCTGGAATGTACATGAATAGATTTATAATTATTATTTTTTTGCACTGCATAAATTATTCCCAGCTGTTTACCTAGAAATAATGAAAGTTACTTATAGTTGGTTAAATTGCTGGTGTTTAAAAAGCTAGGCTTGTTGGGATCTTGGATTTAGTTTTCAAAATTAGTTTATACCAAAACTTAACACAAGTCACAGTTGTCATTCTAAGAGTGAACAAGGACACAGATGTGGCTCTAGAACAGAATCGTATGATTTATTCTCTCCTGGAATGTAGCAAATAGGAAATCATTCCGTATCTGCAGCGATCTTGTGGAAACAACAAAAGTAAAATGAAACAAAAGACCAGTACAAACCCAGATGATGATTAACATATCCCTATGAATGATCTCTCAAAATAACATACTCCTGGTTTCCTTTGGCTAATGGAAACAAGACTGTAGATAACCTCTTTGTTACATTCATGTAAAAACATATGGCTATCTTTTCACATGGCTCAGACAAAATCAGAGTGTATACATTTTTGTTTGTATTCTCTCTCTTTTCTATTACCATTTGCCGTTTCCTACAGCCCTTAGATTATTTCCCACAAAGCTAGTCAGCTGCAATTGTTGGCAAATCTCACATACTAGCTATGGTTTTGTTTTGTTTTTTAAATCAAGATGGAAATGGCTAAGTCTGTAAACTCACAAACTTAAAATACTTAGGAACTGACTCAGACCATCTGTCTCCAATATCTTTCCACAAGGGATGAATTATGCAAGCCTGATGGGAAATTTACCTTTAGTTTCTAGGACTGTGTTTCAGTGTCTAATCAGAAAGTAAAAAGTCCTTAGGGATTCCATATGTGTACTATTCGGTATGAAAGTGATGTGGATGGAGGAGATAATAGTAATACATCATTAATAAAATAAGCCTTCTAGACTCAACTGAGCTGCTGTGCATTTTAATTCAGAGGGAAATGAAAGACTGTAATGAAAGACTGTAAAATAGTTAGTAGTCAAAAGCTGGAGAGCAATGAGAAGCAGAATACCTTAGCCTTCCCTTATAAAATAAAAAGCTTTACCACAAAACTTTAAGAATGATAACTGCTATTTTTCTTCATGCTGCAGAGAGGATGAAGGATAGATGAAACTGTGATAAGAACTAACCAGTTTCCAGCAGTGTGCCTGTACATGCTAGGCATCAATTTATCTCCAACTAATTTCAGACTTTAATGGTAACTGCTGGCCTGGATGTTTCATTTGACATGCCATGCTGTAGATATAAATATTAAGCAGAGCTCGGCCTAAGTGTTTCTTATACAGAGATGACTGTGGCTAGACTAATTTTACCTTGAATTTCCTGTTGCCCCAGATACATTTTGACAAAGAGCTTTTCAAAAACTGAAATATCCCCTTGCGTTAGCATAATTGGCAGTGTACTGCATACAAAACACAGATACAGAGAAGCAACCTGACTGGGGATTTACTGATCATGTGTCCTGAAGCAAGTTTCTTAAATAGCAGGGATTTTTGAGAGCCTACACATGGGGTATTTTGCATATCTGGTCTACCACCAAATTGGATGTAGTCATTTCCAGATATGCTGCAACCAGAAACGTTATTTATCTAGGAATGACACTCCAGAATCAAACACGGTTGATTGGCTAATGTTCTGTGTTAACTCCCTCTATAAAAGACTGTGCCCCAAAGAAACAAATTCCCTGGACAATGGGTAGAATTCTTTTTAATTTAGTGGATGAACTAAAAGCAGCTTGAGTCTTACTTATATGTTACCTGATTATTGTACCATGGGCCCACAAGTGCTGCCATTATGATTCCTAGTGTCCAGCCAGCTTATGAATGTTTGTTCCCAAGTTTGCTCTTTGAAGGTGTTTGGTAGGTTTCCCTTGAACATGAGGATAATGCAATCAGAAAGGGAGTGGCTGTTCTGTAAGTGCTCCTCCTAATGTATGCTTGCCTCTTACAGAAAAAATATAAAGAACAGAGTGCATAGGTGCTATTTAGTTTCACCCATGCAGCTACCATGAGGGTAGTGCACTGGATCAGCTATTAGCATTGGTGGTAGCCATGTTAGTCTAAAGACATACGCAGACAAGGTTGTTTGGGTAAATGTGATATCTTTTATTAGATCAACTAAACAGTTGGGGGGGGAAAAAAAAGTTATTTGCAAGCTTTGGGGCTTTTTTTGCAAGTTTTTGGGCACAAACACTGTTCTTCATCTAGAAGGGTTTTTATGCCCCAAAGCTTGCAAAGAATAATTTTTCCAACTATTAAGTTGGTCTAGTAAAAAAATATCACATTTACCCAAATAACCTTGTTTGCCTTGGATCAAATATCACATTTTGGGAAAGGCACATGGCTTTAGCCTAAGCAGCCTCAGCTTATTTCCTTGAAGCTACCTCTGCACAATCTTAGCTCAACTTTCTGCCCCAAAGCTACCTTTGTGTCCTCTTATCCATCTCTGCTCTGAACCTACTCTTACACCTTCTCAGACTCCCCTACTGGACCTCTTAGAGGTCACTCCACAAAGTGCACACTTTTGGAACAAACCTGTGCATGGGTAGATCCAGGATTTACTGAAAGGCAGTGCAGCCTCACCACCCCTCAGACCATGGGGGAATGGGGAAGGCATGGCTGGATCTTCTGGGGAGCTGGGTAGGTACAGGCACATGAAAGGGGGAAGATCTGGCCCCTTCCCCACCACTGTAACTGCATCTGCCATCCCTGGCTGACCTGAGGGTGGGGTGCAGGTCAGAGCTTCTCCAATGCAGTTCTAGCCATGACCTGGAGGGAACAGCTGCGCAGAGTTCTAGGTTTGCCCAGGAACAGCAGCTACAAGGTAGAGGTTCCCCCTTCTGGCCCTTACTCCCTGCCTGTCCTTCCTCTCAGTGTCCCCTGAAGGTGTCTAGGAGCAGGTGCTGGAAGGAAGAACCTGTACACCTTCACTGCTATCCCCTGCTGAGCCTGGCACCCCACACAGCTGCAGCTTGCAGCTGGAGTGGGGAGAAGCGTCTCTAGGGCTCTCCCTGCACCTAGATCAGCTGTGGGCAGTGACAGAAGGAGGTTGCATCTGTGTTGCTACACCCCCCTGGATCTGCCTCAAGTGGCCTGGTTCAACCTCCCTTACCCAGCCACTCCAAAATGCCTTATGGCTAGGGTGATCCCACACCCAAAGCATATGTATTCTCTTGTCTTTTCATTACAAACAGGGATAGTAGCATAATTTCCCATTCTAGATTTGTAACCTAACTGTAGTAAGCAAGAAGGCTCTCAAAATGCCACATAACTGAAGTGCAAGTAAGGTGTGGCTCCATGGAGGGGTCTTTATCTCCCTGTGCGTGCATTATCCATACAAAGTTCTCAAGCAGCATTGGGCTGAGATTCTTCCTGGTCATCCATAGCACTGCCTCAGTCTTCACCTTGACTTCATAGCTCATGTGAAAATCTGGTCTTCCATCAGACTTTACCTCCTTTTGCCCAACCTCAGATTACAGCAGCCTGAACCCAGGAAATTCAAACCTCCTTGGACTAACAAGTGAGTTTTGGAGAATGGAGGGCGAGTTGTATTTATATTTTTGAAATAATTAAAATACGTTTTAGTAAATGTTTGATTTTTAATATATGATTTTTTCACAGTTCCAAGATGGCAGACTCCCCTACCAAAAAGGAATATTTCTGGGGGCAAGGAGAGGGACTTCTGGTAGCATAGGTCAGGGGCTACGGGTAGGACTTCTGGTCCCAAGACGGTGAATAGGGAGTGGGACATCTGCCAAGGGGTACAGCTACCCTTGTAGCCCTTAGCTAATCAAAAGTTGTTAAGCAGCCCTCCAGCCAAAATAATTGCCCACCCCTGAACTAACAGGTGTCTAAGTAGACTTACACACATAGGTGTGATTTTTTTTTCCCCCCACCCTGAAAGACAGTGAACATAAAAGGTGGGCAGTTGCTCCTTCTCTTGCTGCCGTTTGTGGCTTGGTCTAAGGTTAAGATGATAGTACATTACAAAACAGGCATATTAACATTTTTGTCAGGACTTGTGCAGGGTGGAATAAGATCCTGCAGGCAAAGGGTTGGACTAGATGATCTCTGGAGGTCCCTTCCAGCCCTACTTCTCTATAATTCTATGAAACTTGATGCTTTCTTCCACATTCTCACTTTCTTTCCCCTTCACCGTCATTCTTGCCTATGATTTCCCCATCTATTCCATTCCTGTCCCTACTCAAGATCTCTGACTTGTCCACAAAGCAGCAGCATTTACTTCATTCTCACCACTTGCTGGCTGCAAGTATTATACATTGGAAACTCTTATTTTCTTACTCATATTAGGAGCTGGATAAGGATCAGACTTGATTTTTGGCTGGAGTTCTGGAGAGAGAGGAATATAATGGATCAGGAGGGGTTATTTTTGTTGATACAATTTGATCTCCAGGTTGGTTGGACAACAGAGGGAAAAAGATAACTTTCTGATGTATAGTAACTACTGAGTATGGGCAGTAGAGGGCAAGAGGTTTTTCTAGAAGGGCTGTATTGGGTAATGATTTGAGTAGGAAGAAGAATGCCCCAGAGAGGTACAGCACTGAATAGCCCACAAAATACATTTTTCATTTTAGGCAGAAATTATTTGATGCATGGATATGAAAGAATATTATTTCAAGACTTGAGAATTATCAGAGCATTGACCAACACAAGGACAGGAGGGAAGTAATAAGAGTTGAGAGAGGTGAATGGGTTTGAGAGATGGCGGGAAAGGTAACACTCATAATAATAGTAAATTGTTGATGATGAAACAGGACAGAGCAATCAATACCACCTTGCCAGCGGACAGTCTGGAGAGAGAAAGTCTGTTTTGTCAGTGACTATGAACGTGATTAGTCAACAGGCCAGTCGCACGGAAAGACATCAAGAATCTTATCCGTCCAGGGTAAAATGGGTCAGAGAGAGCTTTCATTTTTGAGTTTGGTGTACTAATGAGCTAAATTGTCTGAGGGCAATTCCAAGGGGACAAAGGATGGGGGGAGGGAGGGAGAGTATTTAAATATTCTTAATTATATTGCAAGGCAAAGTGCATTTACATCCTGTAATCCATTTTAAAATGAGTATGCTCTATTGTCTATAGAGATATGCTGGCCACAGACCCTCACCTATTCTTCTTGCATTTGCCAGTCCCTTACCTATTTTTCTTGCATTCGCCAGGTCCTATTTAGATGACTATTCTCTATCTATTTTACTTATTCTGTCAGTGATGATAAGTCACAATAGATTTGGCTATAGCTGTCCCTAAAATGAGACAAATAGCTTTGTCTTCTGCATTTAGCCATGAGTTTCGTTCCAGAGGACATGCATGACTGGAAGTCAGTCAGTAATCACCGTGTTCCTTCATGAGAGAATCACTATTCATGCTACAGTAAAGAAGGAAAACTAGCACTTTGCTGGTAAATCCAGATTTTCCAGGGGTTTTAACTGGGTCATTGAAATTCATTGCAACATGGAGTTGCATTAGAAATTTCATAAGAAATATACTTTTTTTTTTTTTTTAAGAAGGAGAGAGACAGATACACCAGTGTAAACCTACTGCAATTTCAGTTACTGTAAACCCAAAGCTCTTTCATATCGTCAGAATACTTAAATGCTGTTTGGAGCAGAGAGTAGGACCAGGGTCTCCCAGATGAGTACCCTAACCTCTAGGCTATGGGATCTTTCTTGCTTGAATCTGTTCTCCCACAACATGAGCAAATGCTCCAACTGTTTAGGGTTACCATATTTCCAGGTCCAAAAAAGAACCTGTGGGGGTGGGGAGGAAGAGGGCAGGGGGAATATGATGGGGGGGGGGGGCAGTGGCATGCTGGTGCCCTGTCCATGCTATTGCCCTTCACTGACAAGCCACATCTGCCCAGCCCTCCTCCTGCCCCTCACTCCAGACCTATTGACCCCAGACCTGCCAGTGCTCCTCACTCCCAAACAGCAGTAACCTGCCCCCCACCCCTTGCTGGTGTCCGTGACTCCTGACCCGCAGCCCCCTGGTGCTGGCAGTGCCCTGCACACCCAACCTACAGTCACCTGTCCAATCCCCAGTGCTCCTCACTCTTGACCTGCAGCCCCTACCCCCCAGCCCTGACAGTGCCCCTTACTCCCAACCCACAGACCCCTGCCTCCCCAGCCCTGCTGCCAGAGCTGACCTAAGGAGGTGTGGGGCCCAGGGCAAATTCAGTGTTGTAGGGCAAATCCAAGCTCCTGCAGGTGAAGGGAGCCTCTATTTTTGTGTTTGCTCTGTGTGCCCTGGAAGGCGCAGTTTTCAGCGTGGAACAGGGCAAGGGGTGATGAGCACCCTGATGTAAAGCCAGTGGTGCAGGGAAGCGGTGAGTGATGGCAGCACAGAGTGGTGCCAGGAGGGGCCGTGGCTACTCCTCTTAGCCCTACAGGGCCCCCCAAAGTACAGGGCCTGGGGTGGTCACCCTGATTCATTCCCCGCAAGGGATGGCTTTGCCTGCTGCCCAAGCAGCTCCCACACTGCGTCTCTCTCACCGCACCACAACAGGGGGAGCACATGACCTCCGACAGCCAATTCTTTTGCCCACTGCTCCCAGCCTGAAGCAGCCAGCCTGGGAGAACAGAAAACCCAGACATTTGCTGTCCTTTTAAAAACCCACCTGGACACAGCACAAGGGTTCAAAAAAAGAGGATATGTTTGAGATAATCCAGGCCTATGGTAACCTAAAAGAAGCCAGAAACTTCATCGTCAGTGTTTTTGTGAATGGTACCTGCAGTCTAACCCAGGAATGGGTAAAATATGGTTCATCAAGGGGTTTTGTCTGACTCACAGTAGCACCCCTGCAGGTAAGTCTAATGGTGGGGTAGGGGCTGGGAGACCTGGGGCTGGAGCACTGCAAGGCATGGGCTGTGCAAGCACAGCTGTGGCTTGGTGCCAACCCATGGTGAGCACTGAGCTGGCAGCCACTGTTGCATGCGCATGTTCAGACAGTGGGGGGTAGGGGTGAGGAGCAGGGAGAACCCCCCCCCACCCCCAGCCTGGCAGGGTCCACCAAGCCTCCCCTGCCAGCATCAGGAGGGGAAGGGACCCCTGCAGGTAGAGGGAGCCTCTACTTTTGTGTTTGCCCAGGGCCCAGTACACCTTAATCCACCTCTGGCCCAGACACCCTGGCCCATCCACCCAGGGTGCTGGACAGAGCAGGGAGCGGGGGGGGAGGTTCTCCATGGAGATTGGCTCAGGACCCACACAGGCAGGGTGCATGGCCAAGCAGATGGGATAAGGCTGCAGGGGGAGCAGTGTCCAGGAGTGGGATGGGCAGGTGGGGTTGGGATCGGTATCACAGGGTAGCAACAGCACAGGGCCAAGGCCCAGGGAAGTAACCACAGTCTGCTCCCTGCACGTTCCTGCAACAGGTGCTGGTTCTGCAGGTAGAGGCATTTAGGGAGCTGATCATGGCTCTGCATTGGGCCCTGGCTCTATGCTATCACAGCTTTGTGATCCCAATCCCAGCCCTCACCCTGGCCCTGCCTACCAATCCTACTCACAGACACCACTTCCTGCCTCCCTGAGGTCCCATCCCATCCACTTTGCAAGCAAGGTAGGCTTAGCCTAGGCCCTGGGCTGGTCTCCAAGGAGACCCTGGGATTGCCAGGCAGTGACAGTGAAGAGCCAGCCCCAGGGCAGAGCCATTTAGGGTGTTTTGGTGAGCTGTTGTGGGGAGGTGGGGTGCTGACCTGGTGCAGCAGGGGTGGGGGGTGTTGACCTGAAATGTGACAGATCACCAAAACTCCTGAAGTGGCCCTCCAGCCCAAATAATTGCCCACCCTTGGTTTAGCCCTTCATTCGCATCACATGGAGCCAGCTTGTTAATTGAAAAAAGATTTGGGAGCTTGAGGATTCAAATGCTGAAAAAAAAGTGTGGGATTTAAGTCAGAAGTGCAAATTCCATCAGGATATTGCATCTCAAGAAAGAGAAAGATAGGTAGCAGAGGGCTACAAACCTATTTGGATATTAAAGCTAAGCTTATAACCTACAAAGAATGGAAAGAGGTACTGAAAGGAAGAAGATCAAACGCTGCAAAAATACCAGCTTCTTTACACTAAAGATGCCAACGAAGATTAGAAATAGTCTAGGTGTAGTCCAAGTATTGCACAAATGATTTGCTTTAGTTCAGTAAGACTGAAGTAGAGCATAATGAAATGAGAATAATAGTATAGTACCAAACATGAATGAGGATATGGCCATAGAAATTATCACATCAGAGGTGGACACAAAATGCAGTCTGCTTGCTGTGACAAAATGAAGGGGGAAAACTTATTTCCATCATAGAATACTGAAGGAACTGTCAAATGAAATAGCAGAGTAGATCTTCAAGGAATCTGTCAATTCAGGGTTGGTACCTATTTGAATGGGAAAACAGCAAGTGTAGTGCCTATATTAAAATGGGGGCATTTGCAGACGAATTAGCTGGACTTCAATATTATATAGGATCATGAATCAGATATTGAATGACAGAACAACCAAGGACAAAGTAAAATGGAAACCAGGACTAAATGCATCATGGTTTTGTTCAGAGAAGAGTATGTCAGACCAATTTGGTATACGTCTTCAGCAGGGCAACTGACTTCTGTGATGAAGGCAATTCGGTGGATTTATACATAAAGATTTAAGCAGAACATTTGATAATGCACCTCATGGAAAGTTATTAGCTACACATAAGAAGATTTGGATTATTAGCTTAATTGGAAAGTGGATAAAGAGCTGCCTTCAAAAGGGAGACTATGGTGAGTTCTATTGAAAGGGTAGTTATCAGACTGGAGAAAGTTTACTAGTGGTGTTCCTCGGGGATTGGGGACCTTTCTGACATGTCAATTAGTGACCTGGGTTCAAGAACTAGGTCTGCAGTTGTGAAATGTGTGGGTCATCCAAAGTCAGGTAGAATTGCCAATACAGAAGAGGTTTCAATTACTGTTCAGGAATAATTAGAGAACCTTGTGGCATGGAGCAATAGAGTTATACACTATTAACTCTATTAATAAATAGACTAGTCTTCTGATCAGCAGATCCCTCTCAGACCCCAGTCTATCCTTATGCTAGATGTGCTCTTTTGGCCCATACATGCCCCCCGCAAAGACACCAAATGCCTTATGGATTAAACACAGCCTCCAACCTTGGCTATAGTAATGCCTGCGAGGCATGGGCATGACTAATCATTCATCAGTGAGTGCTCAGCCCCCAACCTCTGCTTCAGTCCATTCAGACCTCCTTGATTTTTCTCAGTCTCTACCTCTCTTGGGGAACCAGGCTACTATTTCTTTGTTCACTTCTGCTCCTCCTGGGCTATGGGCCCCAGCCCTGTTTTTCACTTCTTGGGGTAAGAATAAACAGGACCAGGGAACTGACAGCCCATTTAGGCTTTGGGCCCCTGTTCTTACTTCTCTCAGACTGCGATTCTGCCCTTCTGGGTGATGGGCCCTTGGACCTGGTCCTCACCCCATTCAGGCTGTGATTTTGCCCCTTGGAGCATTGTGCTATAGTCTGTCTCTCCTTTAAGCTTACATCCCCTGGCAGGAACCTATTTTGTATCTTAGGCCCCCACTTCTGGTGGGGCTCCCCAAAACATTCACCTGCCACTCTGGCACCACTGGGACCTCCAACCTCTCTTTACTAGTCCCAAGCCTGGTTCACCGGTTATAACTATAACCAAAACATAAGCACACTGGCTACCACACAAACTGTATACCTACATAAAGAACCTACCTTGTAAGCCTTTAACCTCTTCATGGCAGACAGCTTCCAGTAAGTCTCTCAGCTATGGTTCCTTGGGTACAGCTTGCAGTGCTTAGGGCAAGTCAGTCACTCATATAGCATCCTTTCAAGACAGAGCTCCTTCCCTGACCACCTGCAGGGCCAGACTGACCCCACTCTAAAGCCCTAGGTTTTTATACTCTCCAAGCCCTCCCTCTGCAAGTCAGGTGACTTTCTCCACCACTTTCAGGGGTTGCTCATCAGGACCAACCATCTAGTTTCCAAGGGAGCTTACAATTACTGCTACCACTACTTCCTTGTTGCCCAGCTAGGCTCTACCCTATTGTCTTATGATCTGCATTAGGCTCTGCTCTATGCACATCTAGCCTTTGGCCTCCAATGGCCTAACTTCCTGCAGCCAGCTTGCCCTGAGCAATGGTCTCTTGACTGGCTGCAGATATTCCACTTCTCCTTAATGTGCAGCTCTCCGCCTAGGAAACAGTGCTCTCTGGCTGCCTACTCCTTTGCAGCTGACTTTTATTCTGTGGCCTGGTCTCTGTCTGCCTCAAGTTTTCCCTTAAAGCAACACAAGTGTTAGTCTCCCTGTTACACCACTACTAGATATAACTATTCAGTTGGTTCACTGACATTATAACATTTAAATTAACTTTGTATATTTACTACCAAACTGAAAATAAAACATTTCTGGATGTATTAATAACAGAGCCTCCATTTAAATAAGTATGGTTCGTATCCTTAATGTACAACACACCACTAAAATCTTCTAGTTCAGTGTATTGTTTCTATCTAGACTGCATGAGTCTTCCATTAGAAAACTGACAGAGTCCAATTCTTCATAGATTTTGACATCTAATATTGGCTGAACTTTCACATCTGCAATCTAAAAATCAAACAGCCTTATAATACCTTTATATGATGTTTATAAATCATAGGTGACATTCATTCAAACTCTTTTCCTGATGACTGGCATGGGATACAGTTTCAACAAATACTTTACCCAGTGCTGCACTTATCAGTTCTGTGACTGCAGGCACTTTTCACTTACCAGTTTATGTTCTTACCCAAACATCCTGGCTGTACCTTAATCACCTTTTCATTGCTTCAACTAGACAGGGAGAAGCCCAACAGTTACAGCTTCTGAAAGTATTTAAGAAGATATATTTATTAAAGGAAGATCTAATTAGACCTGGATCTAATTGTGAAAGGCCATTACTAGTACAGTGTAGATGAGAAAGTCATAGTTCAGTCAGCTCTGCATACTGAGCTCTGTGTTTTTGGTTTAGGCATTGTGGAATGGCATTAAAGCTATTTTGCTTTCATTATCTTAGAGACAAATCATACTTGCTCCAAGCTGCAACTGTCATCTATAAAATGGAAGCAGCTTGGCTTGTTTTTCTTCTCCACTTGGAGACTGTTCAGGGTAGGAACTGTATACACACTGTGCTGCACAGGTCTGGATGGGACCCCCTAATTGATATTTCAATGCGTCACAGGATGGGGTCCTGTAGGATGGCTATGGTCTTTCCCAGGCCCCTTTACCATGCCAAGTTGGCTCAATGGCCACCCTCAAGTCTCGCCCACTATGTCTTTGATTGAATGATTGATAGGGAGGCTGCCTCTAAGTCCTCTTGGACACAGTCAAGATTGGGTCTCAGGACCCCATGGGTCCCCAGACCCTTGATGGGTCCCACTCCAAGATGAGTATCACAATGGGTGTTTTGGGGCACCCTAGACTTATGGGCTATGTGTGGCTCCAACCACCCCTTTACCATACTCCAAGCCTTGCAGCTGAAACGGACATTGTTCGGTCTGGGCCTTGTTATAATTTGGCACCCTGGTCATCCCTGGGCTCCCCATGGCCCTATCTTGCTCTGTGCCTCCCTGGCACTTAGGCTTCCTGCAGCCCTGTAAAGTGCTGCGCCCTCTCTAGCACTGGGGTCAGTGTGCCCCCAAGTGCTGCATCCTCTCTGGCACCAGGGGTCCCCATGCTGCCATGGGTCCCCTATGAGGCCTCCTCCTTCCCCTAATAGCCTCACCTAAACCACCAGTCTTAAACAGCAAACAAAACACAAGCCCCTGGGCCATAACATAAATTCAAGCTGTCCAGCTGTAACATCATTCAAGCCACACCAGGGATGCTCCATCCCTCACTAGTATCAGAGGCTGTACCTACAGCCAGGCCTCTCCCCTTTGCTTCCTCTGGGACAGCTCCTTCTCCCTTGACTACAGCAAAGAACTGCTACCCTAGCCTCAGTCCTGGGGTTTATGTGAGCCAGGCCCTGCCCCTTCCGCTCAGCTGACCACTGGCAGGTGTGGGTCACTAGCTCACTCTGGTTGCCCTTATATCCAGCACCTGGGACTCCTCTCCAGCACCTGGGACTCCTCACTTACTGCTAGCACTCTTCCCCTAGCAGTTTCCACTCTTCAAAGGAGCAGGGCACCTAAGTGCTCTGCAACACAATGCAAATAATTAGTAGTGTAGTTTTGTACATGGAAGTCCTAAGCAAACATTTGTATTATGAACTTACATTCTTTATGTTTTCACACTTGATCTAAATACACTTTCTAAGAGTCAGGTAAGGGCAAAAGCAGTGCTGGATTATGACATGCTGAGGCCCTAAGCTACGTCCACCTTAAGAGGCCCCATACAATAAAAATAATCCATGAAATCCATTAAAATGGATTTCATGACATTTTAAGACGAATTAATGTTATTTCTGCACATGTTTATGAACTCAATATGAATAATAACTGTGGAACCATATATATGTATATTTTTGTCATATTAGAATGAAAATGTCCAGTTTTTTTCTTACTTAGAGACCCCTCATATTGTGAGGCCCTAAGCTGTATCTTAAGTAGTTTAAGCCTAAATTCGGCACTGGGCAAAAGTATTTAGTTAGATTATTAAGCACAAGATGAGAACATAGGATGAGAAAAAGTATAGGTGCAGTAACTCAAATACAGAAAGCCTCCTCACACATTTATGCTTTCACTGTGGTGATGAATCCAAATGTTCAAAAAGAAAGTTAAGAATTCTATAGCTGAACTGTTTATTCAGTAAGCTGCCACTTACAATTCTTCTCAGTCACCTTCAAAGAATGAGGAGGAATGTGATCATCTCAATTCTGTGGAAAGAGAACAGACCAAAGCTTAGATTCACAAAAAGGAAATAAGTTCAGTTTTTCAGGTGCGGAACATCCAGGTGCCATGTAGCTTAATTGAAGTCACAGCCCTGAGTCAGGGGCCTTATCACTCCATAGGCAGACGAGTTTCTTTGGGTAGATGTGGCATCTTTTATTAGACCAACTAAATAGTTGGAAAAATTGTTTTTTGCAAGCTTTTAGGCGCAAACACCCTTCTTCAGGCACAGGGAAAATCTGTACATTACATTTCTGGGGAGAACTAGGTGGCTAAGCATAGGATTCACCAAATCCCATCCTCTATGGTATGTAGGTAACTGTCTCCAGTTGAAATTTGCAGTTGCATGACTTCTCCTGGAGATATGCTCAGAACCTATCTAATGGTGAGATAGGAAAGGGAATGCCTAGTTCATGGGTATTTCTGGGGCTTAGGTGGAAACTATAGTTAGAAGGCAATCTGCACCCTCAGCAGGGCCACCCAGCTTCAGAATGTGGATCTGGATTCCCTCTAGGCTCAGGTATTTGGCTAATCCTCTGATCTTCAAGACTGCTTACACCCCTATCCTTATACATGCTTACTGCTGTCAAACTCAGGCGATTCTGCATGTCCCATGCTAGGAATGTAGATGACTGGGGGACTTTATTGATGGAAATGTAGGGTTCTAGAGAGTTTAGGCCTTGAGTTTAGGCCTTGTGGGAGCAGGGCTTGAGAGAGTACATTTTGGACCATCTATTCGGTGTTCAAAGCATTCTGTGTATCCTACCTGGGTTGCTTTTCTGGCCCAGTGTTAATGTACCATGACTATCATAATATTAACCTAGAACTCAAATTACACTGATTTGAGAAACTGAAACATACATGTTCCAGTCCTAGTCCACATAGTCCATTGCCCTGTCTAACAAGTGGCACAATATGCAGAACTTCTTTAGTGGACGGATCTGTGACTGACCCTAGGAGGTCTTACTCTAAGGCTGGGATGATTTCTACAGCAGGAGGTTTCTTATCATGTGAAACATTTTTATTTGCTTTAACTGTTCAATATTGCATCATTTCAGTGATTATTTTAGTATCCTTATACTAGTTACATATATTTTCCAACCCCAGAAGCAACCAGTGGTGTTTAACCCATAGTTTTCAGATGCACAGTTCTGATCTCTATTATTGCAACTCTAGAAGTGACCAATAAGCTAT
This sequence comes from Crocodylus siamensis, assembly GCF_052110815.1. NCBI lineage: Eukaryota > Metazoa > Chordata > Crocodylia > Crocodylidae > Crocodylus > Crocodylus siamensis. The sequence goes on along the minus strand of NC_143397.1, from coordinate 126,318,356 downwards.
ACACACCTCTTGGTTGGGTTGCAGGTCCAACTCTGCATAACAGAATAGTGTGTGTAGTATGAAAGTTATTGGTATGCCCTGTGCTAATATGTAAAAAAAATGGCACACACATGCCACGTTCTTGATTTGGTTAGGTTTCTTGGTGGAGAATTGACTACATGAATGTTAAAGTCAACTTCATTTTCCTGAGCACATTGCCCCAAAATTTCACAGATTCATGTTTGCTGTTTTCCAATCCTAATATTTAACAAGATAAGCATGGTCTAACAAATGGAGTGATTACTATTTCAAAGTAAAAAACACATTTCCAAAATCAATGCTTGGACACTTTGGGTCAGTTTTTATTCCATTCTGTTCAAGTCCTTGAACATCCATTAATGAATCTATTTTTGTAACACGCTGTCATCTCAGATTTAAGATTCAGTCAAAACAAAACAGTATTCACATTAGTATTTGCATTTTTTTGCATTAGGAATTTTTCAGGGACTTAAACAAGGTAGAATAAAATTGCACTTACGCACCTACATTTATTTATGCACCTAATAGGTGGATTATCATTTGGCCTAATGTCATCTGCTTGCTTCTTTCCTCTTCAGTGGGCACATCTATATGAGATGTTTACTGTGGAGCTGGAGAGTAGTCTCACTGTGTACACGTCGCCCTGTTTTAGGCTGCAGTAAACTAACTCTGCCATAGATTAGTACTTCTAACACAAGTACTATTTTATGGCAGGGTTCTTCAATGTGCAGCAACATATGTGTAGACACTGATGGGGCTGGCTGAGGCATGAGGGTGCTTATTCTGGGGGCTGTCTGCTGGCTAGTCCTACACTTAAGCACCCCCATGGCCCAGCTAGCCCCTCTGCAGCACTTTGAGCCAGGTTGGAGCAGCCACAGACTGACAGGCTGACCCCCGGGTTCCTTGCCAGCAGGGGCTGCTCTGACCTGGCTCTGGTCCTGGGCGCATGTTTAAATGTGGTTCCCAGGAGCAATAAACTCCTGCAAGATATGTGCTGGAGTTTTTGCATCACATGAATTCTATGTGTAGATGCAACCAGTGGGTGCATCTATATGTGTGCTTTATTGCAGAGTAGATTAGCTCCACAGTAAAGCATCACCATCATACGCATGTGCCAGTATTAGGACATGATAAACTAATTAACTCTGCTGTCAGATAGTATGTGAAGCCAGTGACCATGGGCATAACTGTTATCTGGTCAGCCCAGCCAGCTGGGGGGCCAGACTTCTGCCTGCCACCTAGCCACATGGCTCTACAGGTTCTATACCCTTGTACCCCAGCCAGCCCTTCCACTGCCCAATCTTGCCACCCAGAGCCTGGGACTGACTGCTAGTTTGGACCTGGTCCACTTTGGCTTAAATTGCTGCTGTCCTGGGCACACATGTAGACACTGCACCCAGGAGCAGTTTACTCTGACTCCAACTTCTCTGAAGTATATTGCTTTGAATTAATTGCTTGTGTAGATGCACCCAGTGGGTACTAGAAATTAGTGCATTAAGCTGATGTGCCAAAGCACACTTATAGATACTGACCAGGAGTAAATTTCTCCTGGTCAGCTTAGGCAACAGGGGGTAGAGAGAGCTGTCCCAGCTGCAGTCTCCATGGGGGTGGCAAGGGGCATGGGGGCTGGTCCCAATCTCCACTGGGCTAGGAGGCAGCTGCCTAGCATCTGGGACAGCTCTCCGCACTCTGCAGAGTTTGGGACCAGGACCTGTGCCCCCTGCCAGCCCAGGGCTGGCACCTGGGGGAGCCTGGCTGCTGCAAGGCGGGCAGTGCAGGGCAAAAGCAGTCCTAGACTGAGCTGCTCCCATCAGGAGCAAATTTGCTTTCAATAGGCACATGTTCAGAAGTGTGCAGAGGCACAGTTTAATGTGGCTGAAAACTCAGGGACATTAATTGCATGTGCAGATGCACCCAGTGACTACAAAAACATTATGTTCTTATGAAATCTAGTGTGTAGTGCTGATTTGAGTGGACTGGATGCTAAGCTTTTGCGTTTAAAAATTGTCAGTGATAAAGCACAGCTTTCCCTAAAAGCATAACTCTTTTTCCTCATGCTTCTTCCAGCAAGTCCAGATCCTACTTTGCCTTTAAATCTTCTAAGTTGCATTTAATGCAGCATTAAGTATAAATCACATAATAAATCTAAGGTCTGTCAGGGGCCTCAATGGGAAGAAGTCTGGCTTTGTAGCTCAGTAAGGTGAGTGCTCCCTGTAGCGAGCCAGCTAGCTCCTAAGTCTAGACCTGGTGAAATAATATGTGGACCACAATCATTCCAAGAACCCTTCTCCTGCAAGAGAAACACAGAGCCCCCCCTCTATGCATGTACATCTACGGAGATGCATGCTCAGAAAGTCTTATATACCCAGTCCTCCCAACAAGTACTGTTCTCTGCCACAGGTACCTATACACACAATCCTACAAGTCACAACTGCCCATGTATTAACTCTTCCCATCATATTAGCTCATGCACACACTTGTCCACACACTTCTTCCAGTATAGTACTGCAGATACGTGGGTCAGTCCTATATACCCGCACTGGTGCACACATAGCCACATACAGATAAACAGCAGGCGAAACCAGAAAATAGCTCTCTTTCAGTGAAGCTGATGTTTTAGTAGAAGAAGCATCTCTTGGTACAAAAAAGGAGTGGTTGCCCTTCTCCCTTCTCTCTTATCTGCCACTGATAATTTTGCATCTGAATGACAGCTGAGGTTGATTTGAACTGAGAGGGAAGAAGGTAAAAGAAAGGATCAGAGTTAATGGTGCTCACTTTATACAAGAACATTCTGATTTCCAAGCAAAAAGAGGTATGGAGATTTTATTAGTTCAGTCTTTCCTGAAAGATTCCTGGCTTTCAAAGTTTTGGGGGTTTTAAACTACAATAGTTTCCCTTCAAGCTACTGATATTTGCTTACCTTCACTCTAGTTTTCTACTGTCATCTCTCCAAGTTGAGTTAGATCACTCAAGTATGTGTTCCATTCATTATTACACATTACTATTTAAAGATGGTCTGTGTCAGAGCCAGATCTTGCTGTCAACTTCCTTTTCCAAATCATTCTCATTGAGATTGTCATCGACAATGTAATAGGATATCTAGTCAGCGCTTAGCTACCTGAGGCAATTTAAACTTATGTGGGGACATCACAGGATACTTCATAGTGGTATAGACTTTCTAGTCCGTCATGAAATGAAATCATGATTTTCCTGACGGTGAATAGCTCATATTTCTCTTTGACCACTGAAGACAGGCAGAATAGATGACTCTATAGGGCACAGGTTTTCTTATAGGTCTTCAGTTATTATACATAATTATACAGTTTTATTATGGTAATTTTTAGTGAATTTCATAGCAAAAGTCCAGGAAACAAAATAGTCACAGAAAGATTAGTAGCATATGTTGTTTTCATGACACTTATGCATACGAGCTAATGGATCATCTATTAGAAACAATGCTAATTTCCAACGCTAATTCTAACACATCCAATTAAAATAACTGACTACTGAAAAGCTTAACTATTCACTTATTTAACTGAAAAAATGGTGGCTTGTACACATAATTAGAGTTTCCCTTGATTCTAAATTGACAGGATGTGCACAGTTAGGTTATCATACTTAATTTCACATCTGGCACATTGCAAGACATCTTTGTAAGAAGTAAACAATCTCTCACAGTCTGCAGTGTTAACGAGTGTAGATTGACATCTTGAAGCAATAGCATCCACTGTTGGAAAGTAATTTTTTTAAGTCACACCACAGACAATGTTTAATCACTCCATAACACTAATCATACTGATGAAACTACTGAATTTGGCTTTTGCCAATGGATTATCTTCAGAAATGGGATTTGCATGAAAACCATTTATGGATGCAAGGTGTAGAGTATGATTGGTTTGAGTGGGTTCAAACACACAGCATACCTTGAAAAAAATGGAAGGGGTTTGAGAAAAGTATATACCACCATGTAGGTGTCAGCTGTGTTACTGCTTTCAATAAGTGCTTTCTTGGTTAACTGGTGTTCATTTGCATGCCTGTAAAAGTTTTCCCAGCTGGCAGCATCACTCAATTCTTTTGCCATTTTATTTGCTCAGTCTTATTATATAAAAGGTAGGTATGGACACTATTCTTGGAGAAAACCCTGCTATGGCTAAAATTGCAGTGCATGTTTCTGATGAATCACACAAGCAGTCCACATCTTCAGTTGCTGAGCTATTACTTTGCTGGTGCACTTCTTCAGACAGTTCCACATAATCCTTAAGATGGCAGGCGTGAAAATGGATTGCTTCAAGCTGTTCACCTTATTATTTATAAAAGTGGTATTGCAGGAACTTTTCTTTTTTGCTGGGCAGTAGAGAATGCAGGGCAGGCAAGAAAGGCCTGCATTAAAAAAAGGTTTTTTCTCTATGTTGAGTGAATGCACCATGTAAATCACATGTTCTGTATTCAGGAACAGCACTGGGACTCTGTTCCTGTGCTCTTTGTTATATATGCAGCAGCCTCATTAATAACAATAATTTTATAAAAAGGAAACCCTTATTTCTGAACATCCCTATTACTGCCAGAGTTTCAAACCTTGTAGTTTCTAAACAAATGCAGTCTACTAGAAGAAACTTAGAGCATTTTTATACATGTTCTGGAGGTGGAGCCAGGGGGTGATTTAATTAGAGCGGGTTGGAGAGCTGCTCTAATTAAAGCGCCCAGAGCATCTTGTGTATCAGCATCCCTGCACTTCAAAATGGTGGTGGGGACACTTTATCTAAAGCTTGTTGAATGAGCTTTAGTTAAAGCCTCCTCCCCCCGATTTTGAAGCATAGAGACACTGACACACGAGATGCAGAGGCTGGCTGGAGCGTGGTAATTCCATGCTCTAGCAGACTCAGTTAATCAAGTCTGCTCCAGCAACACGTCAGAGCAGCCTCCTGGCTCATGTACAGGCACCCTTAATTTCCAAACTCTCCTTCTGTATTTATTCTAAAGTGTCTGGAAAAGAATAACATGGCACTGCTACAATATCTAGCACATAGTAGCCATCAGCATCTCTCTCGCTATGAAAAGACTGGGCTCAAGACAATCATGGCAACAATGATTTCCAGTCAATTACTTGACTCTCAAAAAAGTTGTAATAGATGCATTTTTCTCAGTTGATTTGAACATGGCATGACACCAAGGCTTTTCAAAGTGTTTTCCAAAGGGCTTTTCATTGTAGGTTGCCTTGTACATAAAGTAGAACATTTAGTGGTGCAAAAACACTCTGTAAATTGGTAAGCTGCATTCTATAAAGCATTTTTTCTTTCTTTACAGAAAATAGCTCACTCACCGTTTTTATACTTCACTTGTCTTCCCTATTGCAGATTCATCTGCTTGGACCTTTTGTTTATGCAAAGTATTCTCAAAATGTTTGTCACAGCTAGCTTTTCACTTGAAGTCTGCAGGAACATTACATACCATATAAACATCAAGCCATGCCTTTGAAATAACCCCTCCAGCTACTTTTCACTTCTCTGCCTAGCATTTATATTTCCTGCTTCTCTCGCACTTGCCATAGCCAGTGTGTGTCCTGTTTCTTTTTCTCAGCAGCGCTTATTCATTTCCTTGGTAAGGGACAAATTTCATTGGCGGAGCTACCTTGTTAAACATGGATGCTAGCTGCATGTTGATAACAGCAAAGCAGTAGCCTGACTGACAGGCCCTTGCATTTGATTTAACATCAGCATATTAGTGAGGCACATTTTAATAAAAATATAGGATTGTTCTCATCATGCACACTTTTCATGCAGTTGGAAAATTTTACAGAGTTTCATTGGAATCCAAACTTTTGGCAGAGGTGACATCTTTTATTAGACCAGCTAGACATTTGTAAAAAAAAAAAAAAAAATCTTCATTTTGCAAATATCTAGTTGGTCTAATATCACCTCTGCCACAAGTTTGGATTCCTTTTGCCTCTAGCCCAATATGGCTACAACCTGTATACCTGAAACATTGTCTCCTTGTTGCACCTGCTCTCACTCCTTATATTTCACAACCTTGGAGGCATGTTAGTACTTTTCAAAGTCATAGATTCACCCATGGACACCAGTGTTCAGCAGTAGCTAGGGTTTGAACTTTAGTTAAACAGGAAAGGGCAAGGTGAGTTAACTGAAGCTTTGACTCTGTCCCTGCTCTGTGTAGCTATAACTCTGGAAAAATCTTTTTTTTTTTTCTCATTTTGCCTTTCAGAAACACGGTGTGTATTAGTCAAGGGCATGTGGTATGTGAGAAAATACAGTATTCTCTGGGGTAAATTACATGGTGTCCCTTTCACCAGCTGAAAATCCAAACTACTCTGCTCTTGTTTAAAAATCTCAGGAAAAAAAAAGTCATGGTACGTACAATGAAATAATGTAGGGCTGGTCCAACTGGCAGCCTGTGGACCCTGAAAAGCTAGTATACAACTCATAGGCTCTGATTGAGGTACCACTCACCTCCCTCCCCCACCGGTGCTCCTGTCATGGTGGCCAGGTTCTTCAGGCTCCCCCGCTCTCCCTCTGGCTTCTGCTTTCTGCCCCTGCTTCTGGGGACGAGGCAACTTAGCAGGAAGTGTTTGGGCAGCTTGTGCTGCAAATGGGTGGTGCTCATAGCTAGGGACAGGGGAGTGCTGTACAAGAGGGGGTGGAAGAGGAGCTGGGCTGTCTGTGCTGGAGGGGGGAGATGGGCAGGTTGCCTGTGTGACCAGGGCAGGGCAGAGTCTGGGGGTGGCTGCCTGCTTACCTGCATGTGCAAGCATGTGGCATGTGGTCCTTGTGGTGCATGGCCCCCTGGTTGCCCAGAAGTTGAACAGCCCTGGAATAAGGCACAATGTGACAATGGCCATTAGGTGCATTTGTTCTTTATCTCTAACCAACCTCCCTGGGGCAAATAAACATATACCATGAGACATGAAGCAGAAGAAACATTTAGCTAGAGTTGCATGAATGTCCTGCGAGTGACCGGTTATAGACTTCTTACACGGATTCTTTGAATCATTGCTCACCACGACTTAAAGCAGCATTTTTTCTTTTTCCAAACTGGAATCCCCCTGCCCCCATGCTTTTGCACAATTTCATTGTGGCCACCAGGTCTGCTTGCAGATGCTGCTGCTGGTTTTTATTACCACCTTTCAGACAATGGGACCTGGAAGTCCCTGGAAAATAAAGTTAAAAATAGGTGATGGCTTGGGAGCACCACTGAGATGGAAAATTAATCTCATATTTCATTGTCTCCCTAGTCCTTGAAGAGATTTTACTGCTAGCCTGGAAACTATCAATTAAATTAATCTCAGAATCCTATTTGTTCAGTATAGGCTGTCAGAGAAAATGAAAAGGGAGATAGTTCCCTGCTTATTACGTATGAGTTAGAAGCCAATAAATGAATCACTCTGAGTTTATTTTAAAGCTTTGACAAAATAAAATTGAATAAAATTTAGGCTTTCCTTATAGGGTGTTGGAGGGGGGAGGGTTGAAATTGTATCAGAGCTTTAGAAATACTCTTTGAGTTATTCTGATTGCTAAAAAATACCGTAAGACTACTGTAAAATTTGCAAGAACTTTTAATGGAGGGATGACCAGTTTCTCATGTCAACTAAAATGGCAAAGACATAAAAAACAGGGTCTTCGTATCTGACATCTGGAAGGTGATGGCCCATTTCCAAATGTGTGGTTTACAAAATCTAATTATTGCATCTTTTTGGCAAGAGATTTTCGTGCTGTTAATGTCCTCTGATGCGTAGCAAGTGTTCACTGTGATAACAGAAGAATCCAGCTGCTAGTATCATCCAAGTAATATGTTATGCACACTCTATGTTCACATGCTCAGTTCTTAATTTTAGTTGTTAAAATAATAGTATTAATGATTGTGCATGTTTCTAAGGTAGCCATCAGCTTTAGTATTTTCACAAATTTTCATGGCATAGAAATGAGGTATTAATGTTCCAAATAGGATGAACAAATACAAAGTGGTTTGGATGTAGAGAGCAGTTGGAGACAGGGCTAGTTACCTAAGAGCTCAGCTAATGTAAACTAATATAGTATCTATATGGTGTGTGTGTGTTAGGGTTTCTCAATTTTTTTTCATAGTGTGATCTTATCTTAACTCATCTTAATCGAGAAATGGTCTCTCAGACATCTCCCCACACACTTATAATTAGAAAACCGCCATGAGGCAGCTACAGATTTTGCTTGCATGTGGAAAAGTAATACAAGGAAAGTATTTCATGTTTACTTACCTTCTTGCAGTGTATTTTAGTGAGCGGAGAATTAGCATCCTGCAACTGCCAGTTTTCTGTAGACCAACTGCAAACATTTTAGTCCACAATTTGAGGACCACCAATGAAGGTGATGCTGAATGTGATAAACCCCATACTGATGAGAAGCTGGGGTGACCCCAGAGCTCAAGCTTTTTCCCTCTGTCCTGCTGCATGTCTTAGGGAAAAGACCAGATCTTGCTCCTGGGAGTCACCCCTAGTCTAGCTCACCCCAGTCCAGACCTTCACATGTCCAGTGCAGGAAGCTCTATCACTTCTTGGATAGGGCTGTGCAAAGCTTTGGTCCCTGATTCAATTCGGCAGAGATTCAGCCCAATTCGGTGGCTGAATCTCCAAACTAAATCAGAGGACTCTTTAATCTCTCTGAATCAAATTGGAACCCTCTGAATCGATTCGGAGAGATTCAGAAAGATTCGGAGATTTGGACATAGAAACAGCTTTAAATGTTTTTTTCTACATATCTCTATATAGCAGGGGCTCGTGAGTGCTCTGATACTGGGGCACAGGGAGTGTCCCACAGAAGCACGGGCAGCTCCCCAGTGCGCTCAGCAGCAGACCCAGAGGTGAACCAATCCACTTCCAGGTTCACCAGGGAGTACGCTGCTCCCCCTCCCCCCCACACCCTCTCAGCTTGGCAACTGGTATTTCCTGGGTCTGAGGCGGGCACCTGGGGTCCACCCTGTGGCTGGTCACCAAGCCAGGAGACAATGGGGAGGGTCTGCGGGGGGGGGACTGCATTCTCTGGCAGACCCCAAAGTGGACTGGAAGTACTTCTGGTCCACTTCTGGGTTCGCTGCCAAGCATGTGCGGGGGTCTCCCCGCACTCCTGTGGGACACTCCATCCACCCCAGCATCACAGCAATCACAAGCCATGCCTGCTACCTCAAGGTATGTACAAAAAACTTCTAAAGCTGTGTCTATGTCCGAATCACTGATTCTCCGAATCAGCATCTAATCTTCAGATTTGGATTCAGCTGAATCAAATCAGGGACAGCTATCTGAATCAGCTAATTGAATCACTGTCCCTGATTCAGCCGAATCCAAATCAAATAGGGCCTGCTTTGCACAGCCCTACTCTTGGGGATATCACCCTGGGTTTGCAAATGGAAAACAAATCCCCACTTCTGAGGAAGAGGAATGCCTGAAACATCAGTTGCTTTGGGATCATGCTTGCCACAGGCAATTGGTAAAATAAAATAGTAAAAAAGGAAGTATTACAGAAAAAATAAAATGTATAAGCAAAGCAACTAGTTTGAGACATGAATATGAGAAAAATAAATGATCACCCCTCATGGACATATCTACACGAGACATTTACTGCAAAACTGGCTAATTACCTCCACCGTAAACTTTTCAGCATCTACATGAGCACCTCTATTAAGGTGCAGAAAACTAATAAACTCTGCAGTCGGGTAGTACTTATATTTGCAAGTGTAGACACTGATGCAGCTGGCTGGGGTATGAGGGTGCTTCAGTGCGGGAGCTGTCAGTTAGTCCCATACTGAAGTACCCCCGTGCCCCAGTCCATTCCTCCACAACACAGTGAGCCAGGAAGAGCAGCCCCAGGCTGGCAGGCTCGTCCCCCAGGCCTCCTGCCAGGTGAGGATGCTTCAACCCAGCTCTGTGTGCTGCTGTCCTGGCACATGTGTAAATGGTGTGCTTGGGTGCTTCCTGGGAGCAATAAGCTCCAAAGCAATAAGCTCTGGAGTTCATTGCTAAGCATTAATGGCGCCTGTAGACATGCCCCATGCCTAGCCATTTTCCTACAGATGGCTCCTCTTAGTTAGCATCCTGTCAGCTCAGAGACTCCCTCAGCTTCTCCCACCTGAGCCTTAGATGGATTTGCCAAGTCTGGGAGCATTTAGTTTATTTATGAACTCAGAACTGGCAACCAGAAAACATTCTTCTTCCCTAGGGATTTCCTGAAGCCCTCTGTTCTAAAGCACATCCTGTCATACCTTTCCCATCTCGCCTTAGTTTTAGGGGAGAAAACCAGTTATGCAGATGAGCTTTCCCTCTTCACTGAGTGGGATATGACTGAAGGGGTGCCTCCATCCTTGCATCACTCCCCCTTTTTGAACAAAAGCTTTTGAACCAGTTTACTTAGGCATTGTTTCAGTCCATAGAAGGAGCAAACATGAGCTTCTCTGAATGGGAATGGCTGCTGTTTCATGAACACCCACTGTCAACATGCTGTCTGGTTTAGCAATTGGGTTCTTCTTGAGTGTAAGAAGAGCTAACTACCCAGCCTTTGCAGTTATAGCAGCTGTTTGTAATGAGGTCTGGCCAGAACCACAGACTCAGCCATTCCCAAGCAAGAGATCAGGGCAACTCATCCACAGAACAGGCGCCACCAGCAGGAAGTCCAAAGCAGCACCCTCATCCCAGCTGGGGGAAATGAGGCAATTAGGACAGCCAATCCCCTGAAGCACAGGCAGTGGCTCCACCTGTTTCAGCCCCAAAGAGCCAGGCCCAGCCTACTGTCCTCTTGTCTGGGCAAAGTTGGAAGTTCTTGCTCCTGTGCCTCTATGTGCTTCCTTTCTGGTTTCACCCCGGTTTTGACTCTGATTCCAACTCTTTTAATACCCTGAACATTCCCTGATTCCAGTTCCCTGCTCGTGTTGGCTCTGGCTTCTGATCCTGGTTAACCCTCGGCTTACTTTGCCCTGGCCGCTTCTTCTGACCCTGGCTTGTCTGACTTCAGCTAAGGCTTCTGAATCCAGTTCCAACACCAGACCCTTCTGGACCTCAGCTTCTGGGGAAACCAGCCTGGACGACACCTGTGCTCCAGAGAACTAACCCCTAGGCAGAACTGCCTATACACTGGTGCATGATACTATTGTTTGTTGGCCACACATTGTCACCACTCTGTTTGGCTCAAGGTGCATACCACCTGGATATCCCTTAGGTGTGTCCCAGGTGCAGCTGGTGAACTCAGACTGGTGGGGTGGGTGGAGTGGCACATGGGAGTGTGTGGTGGGGGAGTTTGCGGCCTGCCCACTTCTGGCTGGAGTGCCTGGCTGGCTGCAAACCCCACCTGGCTCCCAGGTGGGTGAACCCCCCTGCTCCCGTGTGACGCTTCACCTGCTCCACCAGTCTGAGTGTACCAGCTACATCTGGTGTGTCCTAAATGTCTTACTTGACTAGGTTCCAGTTACATCATGAAATCAGAAAAGTACATTTACGTCAAACACTAAAATGCTGAACACAGCTTAACGCTAGCTACAAACAGATACCAAACACCACAGGAATAAATCTCATTTGAAAGAATGTCCACATGTCACACAATGAACCACAAAGAAAACTTGTTTTTGGGGTGAATCTGTAACACTGATGAACAAGTAAATTAGCAGGTTTCTACAAGCAGCTAGTGATGGTGATACATCCCTAAGTTCAATCAGCAAGTGAAATGGTGTTCTGAGAATGTAATACCAATACAGAAGCTTGGTAGCAGCCTACAGAGATTTACTGAGTGGGGATTTGTAGTTCTCAAAAGAACAGACACTCTCCCCTCCAGATCTCTTGTTTTACAGTTAATTTATTATGTGTGGATGCATAAGCATGACCATGCTCAGTAGGCTATCTGGTGGTCAGGCAGGTATGTGACTATGCATACAACCACACTGAGGATGTGTAGATCACAAAACTAAGCAGATAAAAACCCATGACTAGTAGGTGCTAGATGCTGAAGGAAGAGGGGAAGTAGTCAGGGTGCTGGTCCAAGAATCTGGGGACCCATCTTCTAGTCTTGCCTCACCTCATGGTGTTTGATCCTCAGTTTCCTTCATTTCCCAGCATAGTTGTTTAACTACCAGATTGGATTCGGTCTAACCTGTAGCCTGGTTATTAGATAACTGATTTTCCCCAGCATAGTGTGAGGTTCAGATCCTATCTGGATGAAAGGGGTCTAGAGCTCAGGTTTTCTACTTTTTAGATGAGTGCCTTGACCACTCAGCCACGTAGGGATAAAAATTCAGGGACAGCTTCTTCCTTTTCCTCTGGCTTGTTTCCCGGATTTCTCTTCAGATGTCCTTCAAATGTAATTAAGCTGCTGGAAAGGTGGGCAGGCGGGGGATACAAGAAGCCGGCTACAAAACCTTGAGCTAAATTGATGTAATCCTGCAGCAAACAGGAACAAAGGTAAGGAGATGCAGATATATGCAGCGGGCTGCTCAAAAGGCAGAAGGATAACATTGAAAGCCCAAGCAATCAAAGAGCAGAAAATCAATTGTGAAAACCATTTCAGTAACTATTTTGAAATGCATTTCAAAAGCAGCATTTCTGAACTGGTTCGCTAGGCCACACAGATGCAGAAGTTTGCAGAAATTTGGAATATTCCAGGAAACAATATCTGCTTTAGAGACCACTAGGAAAATGTGTTTGCAGATAAGATCCTTCGCCTGAAGCCTGCTTGATTTACACAGACTACTTGCTAAGTTGCAACTTTGCCACACCCCTGCACAAATTAAATCAATGGAACACCTTCTATCCTTTAAATGAAATACATGCATAAATATTATGCATGAAATGAAGCAAGATCAATGCCTGAAACATGAAGGTTTTCAGAGGAACTGGTGAAGTTTCAAACACATCCTACATTCCCATTAACTTTTTTCATTCTCCGTTTTAATTTCATCTCCATTTAAAATAGGTTGTTACAGTACCACTTAGCCTTGACCACTGTGGTAAATATAACAATCACTTAAAGTAGTCAATTGTTGCCAGTGCAAATAATTATCTTTTAGTGGTTTTCCAGGTCAAATCCTTTGATTTTTTTAGATGAGAAACTAAACTATAGCTTTGCCCACTGTATGTAACATAAAGCACAACAGGAATCCTATGATGGGCAGTCTCCTGCTGTTTTATCTGACAGCCAAACCATCAATACAAACCCTGTTAGCTGCAGCTCAGTTACAGGAACAGCCAATCAAATGAATGTATGCAGTCAAGTTAAACAAAAAGAATAATAGGAAATCATATGATCAAAGCAATAAAGAAACTGGAAATTGACTTAGCCGGTTCTCTAATATCACTGGGAATTTTTTGTTGCTGGTTCTGCACATTTAGAAGAAAAGCCTGATGTTTATCAAAATATAAAACAACTGGTGACTGACTAGACTGGCAAGTTTTTGAAGAAAAAAGTACGTATTTTGTTAATGGAATCAAATTATGATAAGGAATATTAATAGCTATTAAATAGAATAATCAGGGATGTATCCTCTGGCACCTCTAAACCAATGATGATGGATGCTAGGAAGGGTATGGTAAATAGATCATGCTAGGTATACCCTGCAATAGCACAGCTAGGGTGGGGTGACTGGGGCAGCTGTCTTAGATGCTGATTTAGAGTGGGGGCAGAAAAATATCGGCTACTGCTGTAGCCATAGAAGTGCACTGGTAGCATGGTGGAAGCTGGGAATTGCTGCTGCCTCCATGTGTCCTGCTACCCCAGGTGCTCCAATGCTTTGTTGTGCCTGTGATACCTGGTTCATATGCTCTCCCTCTAATGCAGGGGTGGGCAGTTATTTCGGGCAGAGGGCCACTTACCCAGTTTTGGCAAGCTCTTGAGGTCTGCATGGGAAGCCCCACCCCTTGACGGGTGCCCCGCCCCCTGGTCACCATCTTGCGACCTATGTTCCAATGCCCTGGGGCCAGCACTGCTGGGGCCCAGAGCAGGGTACAGGCTGCCAGGGGTCTGTGGAGCCATGCTGAGCTGCACCAGCAGGGAGAGGGGGGAGCTGGCCTGGCTCCATAGAGCCCCTGTACTCCTGTACCGTGCTCTGGGCCCTGTCAGCACTGGCCCTGGGACACCAGTGTGGGTCCCGTGCACCCACTCACTCCCAGTGCCCCCCAGCTCTGCGGTACAGGTGGGGAGTACCATGCAGCCCTGACTCCATGCTCACCGGCAGGGAATGAGCTGGTGCTGAGTGTGGGGAAAAGTGGCCCTTTGCCCACCCCATGGTTGGCTCTCCCTGCTGCAGCCGCTCATAGCATTTTCAGTGTTTGCCTCCACCACCTCTGGGATGCCCAGCATGTGAGCTCTGGGTGGGCAGCAGCAGCAAATGCTGCCCGGCGCGGCAAGTGGCAGGGCAGCAGCTGCTGCCACTGTGCGCAGCCCCGATGGGCAACTCTGGAGTTGCATGGGGCCCAGGCTGGCAGTGGGGGCGGGTTACAAGCTGATGTTGCGTGCACAGGAAAAACAGCCTCTCACCTGCCCCGTGGCCGGCGCTCCCTGCTGTAGCTGCTCACAGCCCACGAAGGGCTGTCCTGAGCAGGCACAGGCAGCCCCATGCAGGCTGTGAGCGGCTGTAGCACACAGCACTGGCCACGGGGTGGGCAAGGGGCTGCTTTTCCCCAGGCTCCTTTCCTGCCCAGGGTCCTCCCTTGCCCTTCCCCCACCTTACCTGAGGTTCCAGTGTGGTGCAATCCCACAGTCCCAGGCCAGAAGCCCCTGCTGGGGCTTCCAGCTAGAGGGGCAGGATTATTAATTTTCTAAAATTTTTAGGGGCCCTGCAGGCTGGATAGAATGGCTTCGCAGGCCAGATCTGGCCCGCAGGCTGTATTTTCCCCACCCCTGCTCTAATGCATCCAGTCCTGTCATTACCAGAGACAGGATGCTGGGTTAGGTGGACCATTGGTCTGACTCAGTATGGCTTATTATATATTCTCATGTTATTAATATAACAACCTGACAAAGAAGACACTGAAGATAATTGGAAAGCAACAAGGAAATGATTAAGTGTATTTTTAAGATTTTGGTTCACCAAAAACTGTCACAATGCTTTATTAGTTTTGGAAGCACCTGTGTACAGCATGTTAAAGAGGAGCCATATTTGCATTGGAATCTACTATGGTTACCATCATTGTAATATCATCCTGGATCCCCTTAAGGCATAAATATCTGAACCATGCACACAGGACACTCTAGGGTGGGTCAATATTATTGTTTCTCATGAATCACACTAATATAAACAGCAACTTTTTAAAAGCTTTTTGATTCATTAGAAAATATTACACTTTGCTTTTATATTGCATTCATCATATGAATCATCACAAAATGCTAAGGTGCCAAATAGAATAGAGAAAGTTAAGGGTTTACAGATACAGGAACAGTCTTATGGAGGCAGAAAAGAAATGGGCTGTGTGAAGATGGAACAAAATAAAAAAGGAATTGTAATTTTGAAGAGGTAAAAGAGAAAGTAATGTTTGAATGGACTAATTACTGGGGAGAGCAGGGAAGAAAAATATATGGGGGAAGGGAAAGTTGAGTAAGGTTTATTGTAATTTTAAGTTAAAGGGAATATGGAGATTTCAAAGCAAGATTTGAAAGCTAAGTGACTCATTCAGGTTACTATGGTTTTATCTCATTTTTTAAATGATTGTTGAGATATGCAGCTTGCAACTTGGTACTAAGAGCTTCTATTAAAAGTGAACTGATGCTTTATTTCACTCTGGGAGAAAATGAAATGATTTATCTTATAGTTGATGTATCTTCTCTGATAAGAACTTGATCTTGGCTGAAACAGTGGTGACACAGCTCTTTAAGCATCAATCCTCAATTTTTACTTCACTGAACATACAATGCCATTTATACAGGAAGAGAAACTCCATAACCTCTCCATAAAATTTCATTCCAAGCCTTATTGAGCCAAAATTTTGACAACTTATGTGTGCCTGTAAGCCTGTTTTGCATTAGTGTTGCCCACCAAAGGGCTAAAATGTTACTTTGATTTGAACTTAATGGAAACTCCTTGAGAATATTATGTTCTTACAACAATGAGGATGCAATTACTCCACAGGATGCTTCACTTCAAAACAGTGGAGAATATAAATCATCTCCCCTGTGGTTCACTCTTTGCTATCACCATTTCTTTCCAAACTACTGAAATATCAAGTATAACAACTCATTTTTCACTGTTTAAATGATAGATAAGTTCTGGTTTAATGTCTTCATATCAGAAATAAGTTGAGATTGTTATTGATTGGTTTTTAACACTTTTTATTTTGTCCTTTATACACTTTCAATGTAGCCCCTAAGAGTCATAGAAGTAATTATGTTACTCAGAGGTAATTTACAGAGTATGCAGTTTCTCTTAGTACATATGACACAGGACTCTTTCTTGTGCCCAACCAGACATAAAAGTAAACTTAAAATCAAGGAATTTTCTGCTTGTCTTTGAGTACTTCAGTGGATAGGAGGGGAGGTACATAGGCGGTTTAATTAATGTTCTGCTGTGTGTATTATTATTATGTGTTAGTAAATAACAGTAGGGGCCAGATTCTATTCCACCTACTGGGCACTTAAGTGGTTGTAGGCACTTAATTTGGATTCTAGTCCATCCTCCTTGAGTTAATACAAAAGGTGGCTGGGGCCTTCTTCTTGCTACTTTTTGTCACTCAATCTTAGGAATACACTAACGATGTGTTACAAAAGTAGATTCATTAATGAATTTTCAGGACTCGAACATGGTACAGTAGACTCTCACTTAACCACTTAAGTCCACTTAGATGCCTAAGCAGTAGAACAGAATCTGGCCCTAACTGGCTGTGTCTACACAAGACACTACTTACTGCACAGTCATTACTGGGCATTAATTTAGTACTTGTATAAACAAGTACTAAATGAATGCACACAGCATGGCTTGCTGATTCAGAGTCTTGTCATTTGGCATCTGTGTCCTGACCATGGTAAAGCCACCTCCAGCAAGAACATGCAAAGATAGTCATTGGACATTGTTTCTACTCTGCTTATGACAGCTGACCAATGATGAAGTACTGGAGCATGCTGACAGCATGTCTACTGAGTTATTAAAAGGGAGGTGAGGAATGGGTACATAACTTAGAATATGAGATGCTAAGCAGCTCATCTGTGATAAATTAAAGTGTGGGAAGAAGCAATACATAAAGGACAAGCTAAAGGCCTACTGCACGAGTGCAAGCTAATGGGTAACTATTTAGAGTTCTTACCCATACCTAGGCAGCAATGGTGCACCAAGATAAGGGAGGTAAATTTCTTTTTGCACCACAGCGGTTTATCCTGGGAAGCAGAGAAAGCAGATCAAGTGAAGGATGCAGCAGCAGCAACAGCAGCAGATTGTTTTACATGTTGAGTGGCACTACTTTGCCTTCCTTTTCCTGGGCACACATATTTCCTGCTCCTGCCAGGACCTGTGGGTCAGTTTCAGAAGAAAGGCTGTGGGCTTTTCATAGCACATAGTGTGATAGTTAGAACACTTTCCTAGGAAGAAAGCCATGGAGAGTCAAAACGCTTTGGGTTGGGGAAGTGGGGCATAGAACCTGCACCTCTTGCATCCTGGACAAGTGCTGTAACTAGTGGGTCAAAATGTGGGAGTCCCCCCTCTCCTTCTATTGTACTGCCAATAGGGATACACTTTTCTGGCCAGTGCTCTGTTGCTAGAGTCAGAACCAATCCAAATTGTGCATAACTGCCAAAAATTACTGTTAGAAGGTTAGGGAGCCAATAGTTAAGAACATAAAAGTAAAATCAGATTTAGCTCTAAGTGACAATCAAAATGGGCATAGCCCTATACTCATATATGAAACTAGCTAATTGCCCATCAAGAATGATGGGGAGGTGGGGGAACAGAGTGCCGGCTGCCGTCACCTCCCAGGAACTGGGTGGGAGGCGGGGGTGCCAGCCGCTGTTGCCACCACCCACCAACATGTGTTGCTGCTGCTGCACATCTGGCTGTGCACAATCCTTGCCCACTCTGTGTCTGGCCCCATGTGCCCCCTCACCCCCCACCACTCCGCATGCGGCCCTGCGCCTCTCGCCACTCCCCATCTGGCATTCTTGATGGGCATTTCTTCTCCAGCCTCTGGTGCGGTGGCACCCTCCCCCCCACTTGCCTCCACCACCTCACCTGGAGCAGCAGGGCTTCCCTTGTCTCCTTGCCTGAGGTGGTGGTGGCAGCAGTGGCTCCCTCTCTCTGGTTCACCTCCACCTCCTCCTCTGGAGCAATCGTAACGGCCTCCCTGCCTCTGCCTCCCTGGCTGAGGTGGCAGCCGCAGCAGTGGTGGCACCCTCCCCCCTGCCAACCTCCACTTTTGCCTCCTCTCCTGGAGCAGTGGGGCTTGCAACCAGCTCCCTGCCTGAGGTGGCAGCGGCGGCGGTGGTGGTGGTGGCTCCCTGTCCCTTGCCTGCCTCTGACTCCTCCCCCGGAGCAGTGGGACTTGCTAGAGCCTCTGTGCCTGGGATGGTGGGGGCTCCCTCCACCCTGCCTGCCTCTGCCTCCGCCTCTGCCTCCTCCCCTGGATCAGCAGGGCTTGCAACCACCTCCCTGCCTGAGGTGGTGGCAGTGGGGGAGGTGGAGGCTCCTCTGGAGCAGCAGGGCTTCCAACCACCCCCCTGCCTGAAGCAGCAGCAGCTTTCTCCCTGCCTGAGGAGGTGGAGCCCATGCAGCCAATTGCCTCTGGCCTTTGCGGGGGTGCATGTGCAGTTGCCCAAAAGTGCTATGGACACACAGACAGAAACACAGACAGACAGACTAAGCCCTTTATTACATTAGAATTCCCATTTCACTATTGCACTAAATGTCAGATGCTGAAAATGCCTAGGCTGACTGCAACTTTTGTAAAAAACTGGTTCTGTTATGGAAATGGGAAACTGCTCGTATCTGTAAATCATCATGCCCAGAACCCTAGCTCAGACCAAATTTTTCTAGGAACAATGTAAGCTAGTTTGGTGCCTGGGTATCCTGCTTCAATAATACTTCCACCATTAAAACTTAATAACCTTTTAATAACTAATTGCCCAATCTCTGCCAAAGTGCCAAAATCCAATTTGTACTGTTTAAATAATGCAATTGCACACAAATTCCCACCAATATCCTTATATGAATGAGTGAAACCACAACCAACACATTCTTGGCTCACATAACAGCCTTCCCTTGAAATGTCCTCAAAATATCACACCATTGATCAGCTCAACTGTTTTAATAGAAGAAGATCAGAGTGCTATGTATGAATGAAAGTTGTAATCTATAATGTCAGGGATACATGAAAGGAAGGAAAACCCACTAAATCTCACTGAAATTGCACAACATACCTTGGCCATCAAGTGCCACATCTGGCACATTGCTTGACTATAGCTTAGTAAGTGGAACAAATTGACAAATTAAATAAAACATATCCCTGGCTATTTTCTGCTGGTACCTCTGAGTGAAATTCATTTTTGTGCTTCCCAAATGAAATTATAGTCACCTGGCAGTTGCAAGTAACTTTATCCCAGTTCACATGAAAACATAGCAAGGATCAAGTACGACTATCCCATGTCACTAGCAAGAATAACGCAAAAGGTTTTGGGGAGGGGTGAACTATCAGTGCAGTCATATGAATAAAGCACTGTGTTTTGAAAATTCTGTAGTTGCTTTAAACTGTCCAGAGTCTGGGACAATCTTCTGGAAAAAATATTAGAGACAGCTAAAGCCATGAAAAGGGAATGACCTCAGTTAAAAGTGATTTGTGAAATATGCATTATAAAAGAATTTTTTTGGGGGGTATTTCCTCAATGAATTCTATTATAGGTCTTTCTTTGACCTGAACCACTAACATATCCACTCTAAAAAATGAATGGAGGACAGTGCAAGGGAGAAAATTCTGCCTCCCTTGGAATGAGGGCTCTAGCTAGAGCCCAGGGTCCTCTCTTTTCCATGCCAGCAGCCACCTCACTGACCCACACACCATAAAAGCCCAGGACTTCCAGCTTCCCTTGTGACTACCTGGGCCGCTGAGTTATTTAGAGGAAAAGGTGGGGCACTCTTTTTCTGTTGTCAAAGCATGGCCAGTCTGGGTACATATCGAGTCATTTGCACGCCCAGGAGTAGAATTCCTGGCTCCCTGTTACCCCCACCTGCCTCCCTTCCCCCCCATAACTTACCTCCAAGGGAATTCAACCACTCCTGTTGTCTCCTATTTCCCACACCAGAAGGTCATGCCCAGGTTGTGAGGCCCCATGCGCAGGGACTATGAACGTTCTGGCTTCATCTCATGTTTCATAGTTTTTTCTCTCCCAGCACCTGACTCCTTACCCTTTGGATCAGGGTGGGATCTTTTCTCTTTTCATCACACCATCTCCAGCTCTTACTCTTTAGTGGCCTTGGCACCACTTGTATTACTTTTCTCCACACTGGTCTCTTTGCTTTGGGCTGCTATGTTTGCAGTCACCACTACCTCCTTGTCCTGCTGATTCTTTTGTCATTGCAGCTATTGAAGTTGGCTCTCCATGGCATGCAATCCCCTCTCTAGTACCTTTGACAGTGGTGCTCCTGTGGTTTCTAACTTTTGTCCATGAACAAGCCTGGGGGATACTTTTTCCACAGCTGGTATTCTTGATCCCTTAAAGTCTCTTGATTTCTTAAAGTAACAGGAGCCCCTGTCTTCCTGTTACAGTGAAGTATTGCAATTTACTGCATTTCACGTTGTATTAAAATTTCCACTTTGTGTTATATGCTATTGTAATTGACAACAAGTAAATTTTATCACAGAAAAAACCACACTTTTCCCTAAAAAAAAAAAAAAAAAAAAGTTGCTTGGAATGTTATTGCATGTTATACGTGAGAAATACAGTAAGAACAGTTTGTCAGTTATGGGCAAAAGGGAAAGTAAAGTCTGTACATGACTCTCTCAGAGAGCAGAGCAATCAATGAACAGGTTCCTAACTACCGCTACAAGCAAAGATTTTTTTTTCATCATTCTGCCTTTCAAAAACAAGGTGCATATTGTATTTTAAGGCATGTTATATGTGAGAAAATATGGTAACTCATAACACCACAAATCATATTTTAAAGACTAATAATACAGGAAAATGGAGTACACTATGAATCTACTTTATATTTTTGCTGACTGTTTGATCTCCTAACTTTAATTTTTATTTGATGGGCTGTTACGTGTGGCCTAAGGAGGGAGTAGATTATACCTAGTTATTTTTTTTAATATGACCAGCCAGAAGACTAGGACTTTCTAGATGAGATGTACAGAGGTGCATAAATGTTTTATTTTAATTCAGGTTCTCAACAAAAAGGGAAGTAATTTTTTTGTTAGACCACTTCAAATTAGTATAATAAAGCCTCAATATATAGCAAGGTAGAAAACTATATATTTCTTGAACACATTAAACTCCATAGGCCCGATTCTATTAAACTTATTAGGTTTCTAAGTGTACTTAGGTACCTAGGTATGATCCAGTTCCAGGTGAGTGGGTGCATCTACAAGTTCAATGAGTACAAGTACTGGGTAAGCAGTAAATTCCAGTGCAGTTTGTGGCAGAGTTTATTTCGCTTGGGTGCAGCATTTACACATGCACCTGGGACCACAGCATGCTGAGCTGGAGAAAAGCAGCCCAGGCTGGCAGGGGGTCCAGGGGTTCAGCCTGCCAGCCCAGAGATGCTCTGCTCCAGCTCAGTGTGCTTCAGGGGGGCTGGCTGGGTCATGAGCATGCTACAGTGCAGACCTAGCCAGCAGGCAGCACCCGCACTGTAGCACCCTCATTCCCAGCCAGCCCCAGCCAACATCTACACATGGATTTTGGTGCATGTAATGACTCAGCTGTAGTGCTTGTCCTAGAGAGTGCTATCTTACAGTACAGTTAATTAATTTACTGCACCCTTATATGGGTGTATGTGTAGACAGTTATGCTTTATTGTGAGCTAATTAGTCAGCTCCGCAGTGAAGTGTATGTGTAGATGCCCTCAGCTTTAAGGTAAGATGGCAGTGCATTACAAAATGAAATGCATGAATGAATTTTCAGGAACTTGAACAAGGTGGGAAAGGATGCTACTTGGGCATCTAATGTCTACTTAAATGCCTAAGAGGTGGAATAAGATCAGACCCCTTGTCTTTTGGAGCAAGAGGTCCAAAAATTGCTTCCCTGCTATGCAAAGTTGTTCAAGCTTTTGTCTCCGGCTGTCTGAGATAACTTCAGAAAAATGAAGAATGATGAAAGCAACAGACTCAGGGGAAATATTTGACTCAGATATCTGGCAGCTAGAAGATGAAAGACTAAGATTCAGTCAACCTCCTGAGTGTTTGAAAGATGTTATAATCCCATATATGTTTTTTGGAGGAGTTTCTCAACTGTTGCAGCAGGGAGGTAAGTGGATGACTAAAACACTTTTCTTCTCCCTTAGAAATAGTCTGTCTAGATTTGTGGTGATACATGAATGCTGGCATATGTGACAGGGCACTGGAGTGTGCCCTCTAAGGGCGCATCCACACATGCAAGCACGTGCGTTTGCAGCAGCTCAAATAGAAGCGGTGCAGATTTGAGCTGGGGCTTTTTTCCTCAGTGCACGTGCTCAGACATGTACTTTGTAGAGGAGCAAATTGTGCCACTTGGGGCAAAATAACCCTGCGTGGCTCCTCCCAGATCTGCAGCCAGGGCGAGGTAGAGCCTGGAGCCAGCACCTGTGCTGTCCCCAGCAGTACAAAAAGCCACCCTGTCTTGGCCCCATTTGTACAAAAAGCTGCCCAGGCAAGCAGCTCAGGGCTACTAGCTCTCAGGAGCTTCTGGGGCCCAGGAAATTGGTACCTGGGGAAACTACTCCTTGTGCCAGCCGGACCAGTGAGCTGCACTGGTCTGGGCCAGGTCCTTACCCCCCACAGCCCCAGGGACACCCCCCCTACTTCCTAACCCCCCCCACATCCCTCTGCCACCCCCCTCCACTTTACCTTGGACAGTGCCAGGGATGGGGGCAGTAGGAGCACCAAAGAGCCTGAAACCAGAGCATCTCTTTTGGAGGACTGACTCCCTGCTGGCTCTGGGACTGTGCCTTGCTCTGCTGTTTTGCAGAGCTGGGGTTTTTTTTTACCCCTGGATATCCAGGGGTCTAATTTTACATGTTTTTGTTCCTGCACATGCCTCTTGCCCCACCTTAAAGGAATTTGAGATGGGGCAAGAGGCATGTGCATGCTCATCTGGATGTGCCCTAAAAGGGCAAGCAGCCTACAGGTAGTGAGGGAACCTGATTAGAGACCCACCTGACTAGAAGAGGCTTAAGCCATATAAGCCTCCAGCCTGAGTCAGTCAGGCAGTCTAGCCTGGAGAGCCATGAAAAATGAGCTCCTGGCAGAAAAGCAGCAGTGTTCCTGAACTGGCAGTGAAGCTGGGTAAGCAAATCTGCAGGTCTGGGAACAGAGGAAATTTACCCAGGGAAGAGAGAGGCTTGTTTATGCAGGCAGGGAGCCTTTATTTAATGTTAAACCCAGAAAGGGTTTGGATGTTTGCCAGAGGGCATAGGTGTTTTTTTTTTAAATTAAGTTGCACCAGTGGTTTAGCTTGGAGCCCTGCTGGGGCAGGCTCCAGACCTACTCAGAGAATTTGTAGCTCAAGAGAGGCTGAGGATGGGACCTGAGGGTCCACAAGCCCAGAGGAGGGGCTATAACCAGAGACTGCGAAGCCAATCCCACTGGTGATCCTAACTGGTCAAGGAGGGACCAGAGGTCCAGGAGGGGTCACTGCCAGAGACTGACAGGGTCCAGGACCTGCAGTTAGAGAGGCTGGAGCCTAGGAGCCAGGTCCAATACTGTGGGCCTGGGCTAAAAGGCCCAGAGAGAACAAAAGGGAAGGAAGCTGATGGGGCCAATATCCCTACAAGACAAGTGACAGTACAGTAAGACCCATGAGGCATGGGGTGTAGTGTAGGGGTAGATGAAGACATGCAATGAGCCCTTAAGGCTACAAGTGCCCTGCAGCAATACAGACAGGCTGAAAAGGCCTATTGAGCTGGAGGGCCAAATCTAGACTACTGGTGTCCAGGAGGGACTTGGTGGTGACTTGCTCATTTTAAGGCTCATGGGCAGCCTTCCTTTCTTAATCTCCAATAAGAACAAGTCATGGCAGGAGAGTAATCAAAGGAGGGCTCCTTAGAGACTGAGCCAGGCAGGAGCCTCACAGCCACCACTGGCATCACAGCCTCCTGTGGGGCTTGGTCCTGCCACACCATGCTGTATGTGCTTTGTGGAGAAATAGAAAGCTTCAGTCTCAGGGGCTTTCAAATCAGGAACTATCATGAATACTGAATTAACACAACATACATCTTTCCACATTTTATAATTAGAATTAGTGGAATAAGAACTATAGCAAGAACCTTGGGAAAATTACTTGTATTGATTTTACTAGTGCAATATCCCCAAGGTATTTCACTCGTAAAATATATATAATGAAGTATCAAATGGCAGCATTTTACAAAAAAATTAACTAATCTCATTAATTTATTTAATGTGATTTGTGAATAATGCTGTTACATAGGCATATTCTATTTCAGTATCTCTGGTAATCAAGAAAGAAGCAGGTGTGAGATTCTATGAGGAAGGTAATCACTGTGTCTATAGGAAGGAACTGCAAGTTTTTAGATGAATGTATCTGTCTATATACATTTTTTAATTATTTTACTAGCCTCAGAATATGAACTAAAATATATATGGCAAGAAGGATGAAAATATTGCAGAATAAGGTTAAGACAAAATAAAAATGGAGAAGTGTTAGTAAGTGAATAGGATATTGTACTGGAAGCTAAGATAGATACTAAAACACATGTCAATTATAGAAAGAAGAGAAGGTCAGCAATGGACATACTGTGGCTTCTCAAAGATAGAAAGAACAAGAACTAGAAATCACTGGTAAAAAATGTAAATGAATTACATGGAATGAATGCACAAAAAAGATTCCAAAAAGAGATGATTTAGAGAAAAAGGAAACACATAAAAAGAAAGTGGGATAATATTAGAATAGAGAAGTCTGAGGACATCCAGCCAGATTCTTTCTCATCTATTGGGCATCTAAGTGGATTTAGGAACCTAAAGTGAGATTCTTTTTCATCCAATTCAAGTTGTAAAAATCAATGAATGCACCCCACTGTTTAACATGCTATCACATCTGACTCTAAAGACTGAGTCACAAAATAGTAAGGAGAAGCCGTCCACCCTTCCTTCCTTTGTACTCTGTTTTTCAGGCAGTAGAATCTGGCCCTTAGACAGGGGCTAAACTTGCAGGGATGATTTAACTATTGCAAGGCTCAGCTCAATAACCAGTACCTTTTTATGTGCCTTGCTGCCTAGTGGAATTCATAAACCTGAATTAGATGCCTTGACTTCCCTACACAGTGCAGGGGAAAAGTTATGTGCATGAGAGTGGGAACTCAAAAAGCCAATATGTTGAGCAGGAGCTTAGGCAGCAAGGCACATAAAATGTTAGTTACTGAGCTAAGTCTTGCAATGGTTAAATCCTCCTTATGAGTTTAGCTCCTGTCTCTAAGGGTCAGATTCTATTGCTGAGGATAGGTACAGCTTAGGACCCACCGACGTCTACAGTGTAGGGCACCTCTCTCCACTGCTGCGGAGGCACCTAAGCACTATTTTTTAATTTGGGAGAAGGGGTAGGTCCTTAAAAGACTAGGGTTATGTGCCTGTGCTTGTGGAAAGTAGGCAGATAAGGGTAGTGCTTTGTTTTTACCCATTAAGTTAGGGTGACCAACATTGTTCTGCCACGGGGGTGAAAGAGCTTGAAGACACAAATCAGAAGTGACAAATTAAAAGATGTTTAGGGACACTGAACAAAGGGAGCATACAAATCTAATGCAGAAGAGGGAGACATTGATTCCAGGGCTAAAACACTTTGTGACTAACTGACCTCAGCGTTGCTGTTCTCAGGGAAAAAATCAAATAAAATAACATAAAACTAATTTGACTGGGAAACTGCAGAGCAAGAAACCATCCACAAACTAGACTGTGTTGAGTATGGTTTAAACAAGGATTATGGATTCTTAAATCATTACTAAATTGGTAGCTAGCCAATTCCTTCCAGGCATCTAGGCACCCCATGAAAGGCTTCATGAGCCGGGGGTGCAGTGGGTAGACAGGGTTCCAGATTAGTAGTGGAGTTACAGTCACTCCTGGATGTCCAGCATGCCAGGGTCACATTCTGCTCCATTAGTTCAGGGAGGGAGTAGCTTCTAAAGATCCTGGCATTGTGCACCCTGCCTGACTAGCTAACGTTTACATGTGTGAAATGGCCACAGTGGTCCAGAGCAGCCTGAAGCATGACTGAAAAGCAGCCCCTTTGATCAAAGAATTGATGGCCATTGGCCATGGTGTGCAGAGGAAAAGGGTGTGTGTGCCCTCAATGGTCTCAATGCAGCTGGGGAAAGTAACAGGCCTCAGTTTCTCTGTGGTGCTTTCCTAGCAGCCTGCTGAGACCTATCTGACACTCTGACCACTCCATTGACTACCTCCCTCACTCTCTTTCCTACTCAGCATTTGATGTTATAAACTTGGAAGGCTACCCTCAGGCTATCAGAGTCGCACTCTTTTACTTGGCTCTGCTTTTACTGGGCTTCTTGCCTGCTTGGTTTCCTGTGGCCTTACTCTGCCCTGCCCTCAGACTCAGTCCACTTCCCCTTTGCATTGGGCTGGGAGCCCTCAATTCAGTAGTACGATCTATACCCTCTGGCTGGACATCTTCAGTGGCCTCTTATGTCCTGTAAAGCAACCACATACCTAATAGTTAACAAACTCCAGAAACTGAAGCAACTTAGCTTCCTTCTGGTCTTTCTTTCTAGTGCTGCAGAGCACCTCTTCTGAGCCTAGTCTGACTCCTCAGCCTAGGAACATAGTTTATATCCTAGCCTGGTGGCTCCTCTTCCCTTTTGGGGCACAGGGATTTCTCCTTACTAATTAGCAGGTTTACTGCTTTGTGCTTCTGAGATCTGCTGCTGCAGCCTGCTTTTCTGCATGCAGGTTTACAGCTTTGTAGTCTGCCTTACTTCAGCCTTCACCCTGTACTCACTAATAGGGATTAGCAAAACCCCAGGCTGGCAAAACCATCAACAATCAGATTGGCAAGGTGTACGAAACGTGGAACCATCAGCTGTTGGATTGCCAGACACACTTCCCACATTGCCTCTCCACCCATTGACTTCCCGATGTCAGAATGGTTTGCTATGGACCAGAGTCATAAGCTTTCATATAGCAATAGCAATGCGCTTCTCTACAGATAAAGATGCTTTCTTCACCATTGCGCATCATTGCATGTGTGGGGAAAACTTGGCACAGGTCCCCATGAAGGTGCCTCTAGATCAGGTGGTCATGACAGTCTGCTGCCACCAGTCGCTGCTCATCTCTCTGGCCCAGAAATGCCACTCCATATTGGAGCCACTTTTACATCTGTCTGTCCACACTGTGCTGATCTGTGGCCAAAACATCTTCAGGGTGGCAGCTGCTGCTGTGGATTAGGAGTTGGACATAGCCATGGACCATCCATTGTTTGGCAGTGAGCTTCTCCCCTACAGGTACTCCTTCCTTGATCTTGGAATGAATGGAAGCAGTCAGGGCAGCTGACTGGTCTGTCGGAATGACCTTTTCCTCTCAGTCTCATGTACAAGTTCACAACACTGGGCCAGGAAGTTCTGCAAGGCGATGACCACATACAGATCCATAATGACTGATGGTGGTGGAAGCTGGAAGTCATGTTCAATGGTGGCAACACAAATGGAGTGCAAATATAGGTGGGCAATCAGGGGCACGAGTTGCTCAGTGAATCGCACCATAATCTCTCCCACAACAATTCTGCTATTCACAGTTTCACCCTTGGGTGTTCACCAGGGGATGCTTTGCTGGGCACTGACAGGGTCAGGAGAACCTATAGGCACTTAACCAGAGCAAGTCACTCTGGGGTGGATGCTGTCTCTGGCCACCTGCTGTCAAGAGAGAGGTGGTGTAGTCAGCCACTCTCTAAACCCAATTGGAAGGGCCATATGTGTACATGCCAATCCCATGACGTTTTCATTCCAGGACAAACAGAGGCCTAAGTGTGCATTCTGAGAATTCATGGAAAAGATAGTTGCTCACCATGTGTTATTTAGTATGGGTTGTTTTTTATTTTTCTGTTTAAAAAGTTTCAGACAGTTATTCAGACAAGAAACAATAGCTGATGATTTTGTTGATCAGTCACACATAACTAAACAAAAGTGGGAGAGAACTGTATGCAAACAACCCAAGTCTGAAATTTGTTCATGTTTATCAAATACCCATTATGAATTTGTGACATCAGAATTAGTTCTTAAAAGACTCACTCAAAAAGTACCTATTAACTACGCATTTGTGATCCATTAAAGTTTCCACAAATCCTTTCACCTTTTATAAAGCAATCAAGGCACCAATTCAGATATTAATTTAATTGGTGCCCAATTTGTCATAGGCTTTCCCTTGAATACAAATACATTTCTATTAGTCTTTTAGCTTTTTAAGAATTAAAACTTTTTGTCGAAGCTAGTTGGCACAAAAGGATTTCGTTTTTTATCCTGTTTTCCATATGTAAGAATTCATTTAGACACCCCAAATAAAGCATTTTATCATATTCAGTGTTTTTCTGAATATCATCCAGATCATCGTTAGTCACTGAAATGAGCTGTATTGTTAATGAACATTCATAGACTTCACTAACTCTTCTCTCTTCCCAGTTGAATCAGGCTCCCAACTCCAGTGCCCCTTGAACTACATACATTATTTTTAGGTAGATAAACCTTATGTTGTAATGAAAGACTGCTTTTTATAGGAGCAGTTCTTTAATTATGAAAACCAAAAATGTACTGACAAGTAAAAATGCTTTCATTGAATCAGTAGTTATGAAAAATGCTCATTCTTTGCAACCTGTTCAATCCCAGTGAAAAAAATCTAGTTATAATATATACTCTATCACCAAAACAATATAAATCTTTCCCTCGTCACAAAATCTATTCCTCTGCTACAGCTTATTTTTCAGAATGGGAGGACATTCGAGATGTTATTGAAGGCAGGCCTCTGACCATCTCACAGATCATACACTTTTATGTGATGAAGAATATTTTTTCCATAGAGTATAGATTCTTATGAGCCAAATCTATCAACTTCAAAGGGAGCAGTTGCTTGAATAAGGACTGCAGGGTTTGGTCTTATATGTAATCTCTTGAAGTAGATTTTATGAATGTTCAGTATGTAAGAGGGGAACTGATGCCAGTATAGACTGAGATATTGGCATGCTAAGGATGCATAAATCTGTGTCACCCTCTGTACCATTCAAAATAATTCTGCTTGAAAACACTCATATTGTTTCACTGGTATTAAAAAAATGGCTGTGAGATAACTGATTAATGTTCCTCCTAGAAAAAGTGAAGCTGCTGTGTGTAGTGGACTACCAGGTAGGCAAAACAAGGGTCAGGCAGGGGATATTCCATGAAGAAAGCCAGACATAATTGCAGGGGTGGCTGCAGGCATAAGACTGCCGTAGTCATTGTAAAACAGTCTTAACAGAATAATACCTTTTCCACTGAGCCTCTTGGATCTCCCTGGAAGAAATACTCACTTACTCAGCCTCCTCAGGCTGGACTTGTCAAGTACTAATACCTGAGATGGGTCAAAGAAGCTCTGGTATCAAGATGTGTTTTAGATTAGGATTTGGGATTTGGTTTGACCAAGGATTTGGGGGTCAGGTTCTGATTCAAGAGCATCAGATCTTTGTGAGATGTTCTGATCCAGTTTTTGGTCTGAAGTAGGTCAGGTGCTGAAATCCTTCTGCTGAAATCCTTTGAGTCCAACAGTGGCGTAGCTGTATCCTCATTTCTAGTGCCTTCTCATGGGCCCTTGCCACATGTGACATATTTTACACAATGAACTATGCAATACATTTAGACCAGCCACACATGCAAAGTAATTATCACACCATAAAAATGTTTATCCATCTATAAAGAGACAACCAGCTACAAAATTAGTGCTTAAAGACATGTAACAACTTTATTGCTGTTTTCTATTGATCCTTAATTTGAACATGTGGCAGGGGCCTTGGAATTACAAACCCTGGAAGCTCTTGAGAAAATATTCAGTAGCTGAGGTGCTGGACAATGGGTGCTATGTGGCTGAGTTCCTGGCATGCTGTAGCTGCCCGATTTCTGCCCCGATCACCAGAAGCACATCTTTGCCTCACCCAAGTTTTGGATCTTTAGGCTAGAAAAATGGATTGGCAAGCAGACCTTTTGGTACTAACAAGCCAAAGGGTTGGATCGGAGCTTAATATACAGACATTGAGTGCTGTCTACTGATTATAATGATAGCAATGGAAATGTGCAATATTTCTGAAAAAGTCTTAGCTTTTTTCCTTTCTTGACTTGTTTGATGATACCCTGATGTATTTTTCACCATTAGATAATCAAGAGGAAAGAGCTGCTTATATTTATTTGATAAAAATGAAAGAAGAACCTAAAAGAACTGAGTGAGGTGAACAGGTTCTTCAGGTGAGTGTCCTTCTTTGACAAAATCTTGCTGACTTATATACTCTCATAGTTTGCAGCACTATTTAGAAGGCTGTCTGTAGCATGTTGAACCCCTGACATTCAACAGTTGTTCTGAGGCAGGTCAGAAGAGAGCAGGTTGTAGTAGCTTAGCGTTGAGATGAGGATTTCATAAATTACTGTACCTATTTCATACCTGCCAAGGAGAATGGGTCCAACTTCCTAGTCAATCAGTGATGGAAGGTGCCATGGCTTATCTCTTCCTTTGTCTTGGGGTGCAGGGTATGAGTCTCATACTTTTAGGCTGAAATCTGGGTGCAAAGATCTCTGTCTAATCTCACTCTACTGTCACATCCCATTTGAAACCCAGGATTGAGCTGTGTAACCTTTTCTGAACATCTTTTATTTATAAAATGGAATAAAGTGACAGAAAAAGATATTAAAAACCACCACCAGCACTGATAGGTGGAGCTCTTGTGGGATCTCTTCTTTTACAAAGCCCCCATTCTCCCTCAGCTCATCTTCTCATTTCCCTGAGCCCAAGATTGTGCCCAGTTGCTATGTCTTCTTGCATCTTCATATCATGCTCGGCATCACACTTGTCATCTGGTAGTTGACATTATTTTGGAATGTTAAAAGGCATTAAATACTGTAGCTTTTTCCTAATCATCCATAACTCTAATTGCCTTCTGCTGTCAGTAAGGGAACCTTCACTTTCTTTGGTCTTCTTTTTACTTCTCTACTTACAGAATCCCTTTTTATTCTCTTTTATATCCCTTGCCACCTGCATCTCAAATCATGCCTTGGCTTTCCTGATTTTCTCCCTGCATGCTGGTGAATGCTCTTATACACTTCCCTAGTAATATGACCACATTTTCACTTTTGGTAGGATTCTTTTTTGAGTTTCAAATCATTGAAGAGATTTGACTAGTTGACAGTGCTATTTTACTGAGCAGACTTGGAGCCATTCCTAGAAGTCCTCAGACTAAATAGCATAATGTAGAGCCATAGGCTGGAGGAGGTATACATCATATGTGACAATGTACAGCTTAGAACAGCATTTTAAAGGCATGAATTCATTCTAAAGAATACTTTTCCCCTCTAAATCACAAGTCATCAATTTTTTGAACAGTGTGCCAAAAACACTCACAACCTCAACTTGTAAGATGTTGGCATGCCAGGGGCAGAAAGTGGGGGAGGCTCAAGGGGCCCAATCCTTGATGTGGCAGCACAGCCCCAGCCCCTTCCACAAGGTGCCAAGCAAAATGACTTTTCATGCCATGTGTGACAGGTGGTTGCCTACCCCTACTCTAAATTGTGGTTTTTAAAAAATATTGTGTGGTAGAAAGAGTTTGAGCAGTAGTGATTTTTGAAATATTTCCAAGTGAAATGTGCTGGGTGGGGGGGAGACTCCACACTTGGGATCCACACTTGGGATCCCAGTTTTCCAGCCCAAGTCCCCTGATCCTTTCCTCTGCCAGTCTCAGTTGAAGCAGAGAAGTAAAGGAGGATATAACTGCAAGTCCCATCCCTGGTAGGGACTTCAGGAGTTGGTAAGGGTCTGGCAAGGAGGGATAAACCTGGCTTCAGCTGTATCTCTGGCTTTGGTGCCATCTCCTGTTCTGGATCATAACTAAAAGTGAAATGCTCAAAAAAAGCCTCTAATTTAATGAGGCACATTTTTGAATGTTTCAGCTACTTCTGCAACATTTCAAGGAACATATGGCCTTTTGAGCATCCAGGAGTAGAAGATGTATAGAACCAGGAAGAAAAGAACAAGGTAGAAGGCAGGTGGTTCAGGAAGGTGGCTGCTCCCCTTGAATTGGGCAGAACTTGGGTTTTGGCCACCCCCTTTTCTTCAAAAAGCTTTTCTTCACCTTGTATTTAAAATTGATTAGATAAAGTGGATGAACAGTTTGCAGCCGTGTGACCATGCTCAGTAGGGATGTGTAGAGCAAGTGCAGCTGCATGGAAGCTAAACTGTGCATAAGCAAAAATGATACTTATGCAGTCATGTAAGTGCCACGTAGGTATAAAAAGGAGGAATAGGATTTAGCTCATAATTTTATAACCTGGCTTGTGCAACATATACTGAAACATGTCAGACTGAAATTGTGCTCTTTCAATTAGAATTAAATCCCCTGCTGTGTGAAAGGGCATTAGAAAGCTCTGCTCTGCTCTTAGCAAGGAAAGGAAAATCACTGTTTCGTCATTTGTGTTCTTTCTTTGCTCTGTGCATACAGCTATATGTTCCTATTGTTCATCCAGGTTCACTGGTTTAGCTATGCATTAAGACCAATGAATAAGTTAATTCATTTCTCATCCGAGTGTTTTGTGGCAATAATCATTTATCTTAACTAAATCCAGCATTTTCTTTCACATAGCTAGCAACTGCAATTGCCTTTTGTGTTCAGTCTTTAGCTCTCCATAGCAATGTGTGTAAAAGAAATAAGTTCTATGTTTAGAAAAATAAGATTGATGTTTTGCTTATAGTCACTTATTATGATAAAAAGAAAATCCTTAATACAGTCTACGGGCATATTTTTCCTGCATGGTAATTCATTTTTTCAAATTGTCAGCAGTGACCTTTGCACACAATGTATTGGATACATTGAAATAAATGCAGATCCAAGGTAAAGAGCATAACTTTGAGAAAAATGATTATTGTCTTGAAGTAACTTAATTTAGTTCCAGATTGACAGTCGTGGTCAACAAAATCCTGGTTATTTGTCTAAAAACAGGTACAGAATAGTTCTGTTTGAGCTTCTTCACCTGCTGTTTGTGCTGTCACAGCCCGCTCCTGCTTCCAGTTGAAGTCACTGGTAAAACTCTAGTCCTGGATCTGCTGAGACTGTCAGGAATAAAGTTAATAAATGCATTTGGGAATGATTTTTGTGATGCTTCCAGGAAGTGGATGCTCCATGGAGTAGCACAATGGTTGCTATCTCTTTGTGTATTAGAGGGGTTCATCTCCAAATATACCTATGATCACAGGAATGGAGAATGAAATGTTTTCTTCAAATTCCAGTCATTCTCAACTATATCTCAAAAAGTATATTGTTCCATCTCTGTGAAGTGACCCTTGTAGAAATTCTTCTCTCACTGGCCCTCTTCCCTGGGGTTTTGATGGCTGAGAGGGTAATGCAGAACCAAAAGCCTACTGATTTTACAGAGGTGGGGGGCAGGGCGGGGAGAGAAACCCAGTGATCTCAGACTGATAGTGTACGTTTTAAGAATTCACTGAATACAAAGATGTACACAAATTCTTCAGCTGTCAGATGGGTAGTTGACTTGTTCAGACAAGAATTCCCTGAAGAGAATTATTATCTGAGGACTATGCTAATAGTAATGCTCCTGTCTCCTTTAAAGACAGAGCAATCCTGGAGGTCAGAAAATGAGAATATTTTCCAAAATTACATGATCTGACTATAAAATAGATGCATTTAGCATCCATCTGAACATATGCAGCTGTGCATATACTTTATGTGCTGTACTGTATGTGTCAAGCAATTATCTGAGGTAATTATGGAAAAATATATGACTTTGTAAAGAAGGCTATGCCTACAGTATGTCTTCACAGCTGATAAGATCAAATGCAGGGAAAGAAATGCTGGTTTATTTCTACTATAGTTCTAAGAAAATTACATCTGTTCCAGATTCCTAAGTTTTGTGGGTTTTTTTATGCTAGAGGATATAAGAAGTAGACTTTATGTTTTTAAAGAATAATCCATTATAGGAGATGCTATGAGACCAAAATAATGAGAAAGTGACGTGCCACTGGATAATTGTCATGATATTGCTGGTTTTGCATTTGCCTGGATTTCAGAAGAAGCGATAATAACTGGAAACCTATTTTTATTCTTTAGGTAATAGAGTTTCTGTCTTTTAATCTCTCTGGTCTCTAAGAGTTTTTCATGAGAAACTATGCCAAGTAAAGGCATGCTACTGAAAGAAATTTGAAACTTGACTGCAGGTGACTGTCCTTGCCTCATCCTTCTGGTGTTTTTCTTAAGTCAACATTTCATTTTTAACATCTAATGTCTCATGCCTAAGATCTGCGGCTTCCACACTAATGTTGAGTAATTACACTGAAATAATTGAAGTTTCAGTTACATTTTGAGTTAGGAATATTTTATTCCTATCTACTTTAAACTTAAATCTATAGGTATGTAAATTTTAAAAGTCATTTTTTTTTTGGCTGGGGGGGGAGGACATCTTTTAGTCTATTTTCATCTGGATTTTAACAGTTCCAGGGGGAATGAGAATGGGAACTGGTTCAAGGTCTGATGACAAAGCATGCAGTGCTGCAGTTGTAAAAGATCAATCGAAACCACAAATGGAAATTGGGGAATGTCTAAAATGGCATCAGTTCTGTGGAAAAGGGTCTAGTACTCTAGTCACACCATGACTGAATTAGCAATGTGAGATGTTTGCAAAACAGGCAAATCTCATTCCAGGAGGATTTAAAAGGAGTACAGTAAATCACAGGTGGAAATTATTCCACTCTACTCAGCTCTGGCCAGGTTTAGTTAGAGTACTGTGTACAGTTCTGGGATTGAAACTTCTGGTAAGAAGTAGACAAATTGGAGACAGTCCAAAGGAGACCAATACACATGATAAAAATGTTTAGAAAACATGGCCCGTTAGGAAAAGTTTCCCCAGCAGGAGGCTGGGCAGCACAGCATGTGGGTGGCACGAGAGGCTTCCAGCTCGGCTCCTGGGACTCCCTGAAGGACAAAAGCCCAGCAGCCCTGAACAGCCTAAGCACTGGGGACCTAGTGGTGGCGCTCTTGCTACCAGACTGGAGTTTGATTCCTGGCTGCGTCAATTAGGGGAAGTGAGCTGGGGAAACCTTCGTTGGGGAAAATGGGCTCTTTGTCTCTTCTCCCTCCCCCCCGGGTGCCCGCACCTTATATTTTGTTACTCTGTGTCTCATATTTTGTACATCTGATATTTTGTCAACCAGGGTCTCCTTTTGTGTCAATCTGCTCCTTATATTTTGTCAACCTGTTGTTTGTCCACTGAATGAGTATGCCAATGAATGTGAATGCCTAACTATTATTGAGTCCCTGTATACCTTGGCAAGTATATACTTTATGTTCCAACCCCCATTCCACTCATTAAAGGGTATACGGTTAAGTTTCCACTGGTGATCTGTCTATAGGGGAAGGAGGGCCGCTATGCCTCCCACAGAACTCATGTACCTGCTCCAATCCCTTCAATTTGGAGAGGGGGTACGTCTTGGAGTACCACCAGGGTTACACCAGTATAGCTTTCTAACCACAATACCACAGTGCTTCTTGAATTTAACAGTAATTGTATAAAATGGATGGAGATCAGTGTAGTGAGAAATTATCTGCCTATTGGGAGCAAGGGTCAAGGCAAGAGTCCAGGGCCTGTTTCCTTCTAGAGCAGCAACCATCACATTGTTTTTAATTTAAACAAGTGGGCATGTACAGTGTTCTGCAGTTCAGCTCACTTCAGTCCTTAATGGAGGCGCCAAAATCCTACATGTAGGAAATGGGTCCCAGAAGTGTTTGGTTTTGGTCCTTACCTCAGTTTCTGACTTATGTAGCCATACAGAACTGTTGCTTTCTTTGCTTCAATGTCTCCCTCTGTAATATTAACATAATAAGACTTTGTAATGTGTCTTGAGATCTGCAGAAGAAATATGCTGTATAAGTGGAAATGCTGTTTATTATCAGAGTTATAGTGAGTTTATACAGTTGATGTTGCAAGGCTCCAAGTCTAGTACCACCCTGCCCTGCACCCTTTATTTCTCTCCCTTTCCCTCCTGTCTGCTCCCGCTGGCAGCCACTGGGCGCTGGCTGGAGGATCAGGCTCCTGGTGCTGCAGTGCCAAACTGCTCTTGCTTTCCCCATGGGGAGCATGCCCCAGGGTAAGCGGCCTGGCTGCAGCCCCCGCCCTGGCAGCCTGGTGCCTGAGCCAGCAGTCCTGGAGGGAGAGAAGGAGGGAGGAGGGCAGGCTCGGGGCGCACTCCCCGCAGGGAAGGCCGGAGTGGCGGGAGGTGCTGGGATGTGCTGTCCCCTGGAGCTGTCTCAGGGAGAAGCGAGCAGTACTTTGGCCAATTTCTGGATAGCCACAAGTACTGTATCAGCGAGCTGTATGTTGCTCCTGAGCCGCGGTTTGACCACCCATGCCCTAGTGGTTCATTTAGTGTTTCCCAGGTAGACTAGGTGGGGCTTGCGCAAGGGAAAATATATTTAGTACCCCCAAAATTTAACCCGGAGGTGCTCAGCAGAAGGGTTACTACACATACAAAGTGGAAGAATTTCAACAGAAGAGATGTGCCCACATCTTGAATTCTGTGTGCAGTTCTAGTCCCCACATCTCAAACAGGAGGTAGTAAAATTAGAAAAGGTACCAGAGAAAGGCAACCAGAATGGTCAGGGGCATGAATCAGTTGCTATACCAGGAGAGACTAAAAATGCTAGGACTCTTCAGTTTGGAAGCCTGTGGGGAAGGGGCATAATAGAGGTCTATATAATCATGAAGGGTGTGGACCAAGTGAGCAGGGAATGGCTATTCACCAAGCCCCAGAATACTAGAACTAGGGGGCACCAACTTGAAATTAATAGGTGATAGGTTTAAAACTAACAAGAGAAAGTACTTTTATGCAAGGTATAGTTAACTTGTGGAATTCATTGCCACAGGAGGTGGTGGAGGCAGATAGCATAGCCAGGTTCAAAAAGTGACTGAATAAATTCATGGGTGACAGACAGTTGGAGATGTTTCCTCTGGCATCCCTAACCCAATAACGGTGGATACTAGGGAGGGTATTGAAGAATAAGGGATAGATCACTCTAGTGATAGCCAGTTTGATGTTCTCCCTCTATACCATCCATTTCTTCCACTGCCAGAGACAGAACACTGGGCTGGATGGACCATTGGTCTGACTCAGTATGGCACATTTTATGTTTTTATGAGATCGAGAGACCATTTTTATAACTACCTCACTTGCAGAATGCTGTATAGCATGACCAATTGAACATTTACTGCAAAACTAGGGACACGGACTTATGTCCTTGCCTTGAATTTGGGCTTCCCACATATCAGGTAAGTGTCCCAACTAGTACAAGGGATAGCAGGTCTTCTCTACCTCAGTTTCTTTGTAAAATAGTGCCTTTATTCTCTTGTTAACCTGACCCTTTGGTTTTATTAAAAATGCCTGAAAACTAAACAAAACTACTCAATTTAGGTCACATAAAATGTTTAATTCAACCTGAAATTTTCATCAAAGACTCTGCACAAAAATTGTTTTTGAATGAACCCCAAATGCAATTTTTGCTTTTAACTTTTATTTTTTGGTTCAGCCACTGAACCAAAAATCAAATTTTGCTTAACCTTAGCTGAATAATCTTACTTCTTGTTTTTCTCATGTTTCTACACCACATTTGATCATCTTTTACACATGCTTGTGCTTGTTTATTGTACTTTGGGAGGTCTTTCATTGTACATGTGCTGTTCAAGCAGCAGGCATGACAGCAGGTGTTGCATAGTTCGAATCTCTCTGCCACAGTCACAGGTGATGGAACCAATGGTATAGCTCCACTTCTTCATTAGTTCCTTGGAGCATCCGACTCCCTATTTCAAGTTGGCAAGCTTATATAGAAGGTTGTTCTGAGCGCTCATCTTTGTTTTTGTCTCCATGATGTGTCCTTTGTATGAGAGGGTTCGATTGACAGTGATTCCAAGGTAAACTGGATTTGAACAGTGGGATAGTGGGGTCCCAGACCATGTAATATTGAACGGGCAAGTTGGCCTCATGATTTTTCAGATGGAAGGCATATACTTATGTTTTTGCTGGGTTGGTACATAATTGATTTTCAATGTAGTATGAGGTACGGGATTAGGCCAATCAGTGCCTTTTTCAACATAGTCAAATACAGTGTTTTGAGCTATTATGCACAGGTCATCTATATAAACATTTTATTTTCAAATCGATTGGTTGGTCATTTGTATAGATGTTATACAACAGCGGTGCAAATACACTTCCTCTGGAAAGGCCATTAATCTGTTGCCTTCTTCTGCTTTGCTTCCCATCCAGTTTGATAAAAAAAAAGTCTGTTTTTGAGCAGGGTCATATCATCTCTGTAAGGTATAAATCCTTGTCATTTCCAGGGTCGTGCGGGGGGGTTCTTGGTGGTAAACTGTATCGTCAGTGGCTGTTAGGTTGACGAACACAGCTCTGGTGATTTGGCCTCTTTTTAAACCTTCCTCAATATGTAGTTAGATTATGCAGCTGGCTCATTGTTAATTTTCCAGGGTGAAAGCTGCCCTGTTTGGGGAGTAGGTATTTATCCTTGTATGGGGTGAGCCAGTTCAGTATCAGTTGCATGTACAATTTGTATATGTGGCACAGCAGAGAGATAGATCAGCAGCTGTTTGTTTAGGATGATCATTCCCTGGCTTTAGACATGCCACTACCCGAGCATGTTTCCATATCTTCGGAATTTTTTGAATGGAAGTGCATGAGTTGTATAGGTAGAGGAGCCATTCTCAAGTATGGGGTCCAAATTGCTTGATTTGTTCAGTAAGTCTGTCATCAAGGCTGGCTGCTTTCCTGGTCTTTGGTGTGTTAATACCAGCATTCAGCTCCGTCATTAAGGGAGGGAGACAACAGAATAAAAGTGCTTATAAAATAATTGTGAAATACTCTTTGATTAAAAGAGATGAAGAAATATTGGACCAGATCTTACTCTACCAATAGATGTGTAATAGGGATGTGCAAAGCTTTGGGTGCTGATTTGATTTGGAGGGGATTTGGCCCTATTTGATGGCCGAAACTCTGAATCCAAATTGAATCAGGGGACCAGTTAAGAGGTCTGAATTGATTCAAAGCTCTCTGAATCAATTCAGAAAAGATTCAGAGAGCTTCAGTGATTCAAGCAGTCCCTGCTGGCTGCACCAGGGATCTGGACCCAGACTCTATGCTGGTAAGTAGGCAGTGGGGGAGGGGATCATGGGGGGGACCCCTGCCAGTCTCCATCCACTGCCTGCTCCCCCACCCCTCTGAATGCCCCCCAACCCCAGCGCCCCCAGCCACCCCATGGCTGCCTTGCCCAGCCCAGCTCCAGGTTCGTTAAAAAAAGCCCCCACTCACCAGCTGCTGCCAGGTGGGAGGCAATCCCCACTTCCCCCCGCTGCCCTGCACTGCATGGGGGGGCTCTGCCAGTGAGTCCAGGGTTGGGGTTTTTTTGTTCTCTTTTTAAAGGCTAGGAGCTGAGGTGGGCAGGGAAGCCATTGGGGGGCTGGGAGAGCGGGTGGGGGTTGGGGGGCTCATGGTACAGCTCCCCATGTGGTATGGGGCATGGGGGGGCAGCAGAGATCACCTCCCACTGGTCAGGAGCCAGTGAGGGGGGGCTTTTTATTTTCAAAGAGCTGGGTCCTGGGGCAGGTGGGACAGCCATTGAGAGTGGGCAAGGGATGGGGCCTGTGTGATTCAGAGATTCGGCTGATTCAGCAGCAGTCAAATTTCTGAATCAGATTCGGCTGAATCATTTTGGGACAGTAATTCAAATCACCAGAGCGAATCTTTGTCTTCCAAATTGGCTGAATCCGAATCTGAAGTGAATACTAGCCGCTTTGCACAGGCCTACTGTGTAAGTGGACTTAGATGCCCAAGTACGAATCTGTTTGACTCTCTGAAAAAATGTTAATATAATGACTCATATAACAGGCTGTCATTTTAGCTCTGAGACTGAGTTACTAAAAGCAGTGAGCGTAAGGAGGTCTCCTCTAGCTTTTACATTGTTTTTCAGGGGCTTATGCAGGAATAGAATTACAGTTACATCCTTGTATATGTCTAATAGGTAGACTAGAATCTGGTCCTTTGTCTGTCCCAAAGAACCCATGCTTTAATGGACTATTCCTACTATTAGTTCAGTAAATAGGAGTTTTTACAGGGAGTGTAATAGGTGCAGGATCCATCTGTAATATATACAAGAGAAGTGAAAGCTGGCTAAATCATGGCATGTACGTTATGGAAAGAGAGAGCTAGGGGAGATTATTTGTCAAAAGAATAAAATAGTATGAAATAATTAAAAAATATATCCTTCTCCCTTTTTTAAACAGAAGAAACCTCTGTAGATTGCCACACATTTCCTAGAAAATGGGATTCTGTAATATTACTGGTAGAATGCTAAAGCACAGAATTATGAATTCTGGTACTTCAAAATGAACCGAAGGGACCAGCTACATTGTCAAAGAAGTGATATAGTTTTAAATGGTAAATTAATTTTTTTTTTTTTGGAACTGAGCTTCCTCTTTTCCCTTGCCAAAGACTCCAGATCAGGGATGGTATCCAGAAGCAAAAAGGAGAGAAGCATGAGTGTCGCATAACCTTATTTGAATTTTTCCCAAATTTCTAACATTAAGAGTTTTAATAATGATCCTTGTTTTCATTATTCCAACCTTTTCTATGGCTCTACTTTTTCCAGTTAACAGCAATAAGATTGAGGAAGGGTTACAAAATATTTTGACATTGCCAATAAGACAGAGCTGCATTTGTAAACTGGAATAATGCTCAGATAGTGTATGTGCATCTCAGGGCAGGTCAAAAGTAAAACACATACATACCTATGGGCTTCTGAAAGCTCTACTTGTCAACAGTCAGTGGGAGATCTACATAAGAATAGGAATCCATGTGAGGTCCTGAATCTTTGTATTAAGAAACCAAACAGAATGAGAAACAAACAAATAAAACGATAGGAGAGAAATACTTGTGATCAGATTGTTTCTGATGAAGGGACAAATTCTGCTTCCTTCTCTGTGAGTGCAGATGGCCTCCTGGATAATATTTTACTGTCTCAGGGTATGGAGTAGGATGATAGTGTCTCTTCCATTTGAAGGCTGGCGCCTTTTCCTTGAGATGTTCTGCCCCATCCAGTTTTTTGTCAAGTTTTCCGCCCCATCCAGTTTTGCATAGAAAATAAAGGTGTGATTTTAGTCCAGGTAGGTGCAACTATCTATCTTTTATCTAGTTAGACTGGGTAGTGCTTGTAGCCAAGAAGTGGAGGTGTGGACTCTACAAACCGACTAGGAATCCTGGGTTTATATTTGGGTTGCTCACCCAAGCCAAAGTCTGTGCCAGAAGGACTTCTCTGTTCATTTTCAAAACTAGCTAGACTGAAGATAATGCAGGCAGGTCTGGGCAGTACATAATCAAACCTACTGTTCCTGTGTATATTTAGCTACAGTCTAGGGGCTGGGAATAGCATTTCACCCTTAAATAGTACAGAAGCACAGGAAAATTTATCCCGTTTAGTCGCTGCTTTCTTGTCCCAATTTATAGTGAGTTGAAGTTGATTGAGTGTGGTCTGATTTTATCAGTAAGGACAGTCTATGGATGAATTTAGTATAATGCTGGGACTTCAGTTGTTAAAGAAATCCCCAGTTGATGGATTTCTGTGTAATGGAAAAAGTCTACCAGAAAAGTGTGTGCTGGAATACTATCCTTCATCTTTGATTGCTGATTTGCAAAATGTTAAAAACACTTCAGTCATGCTCTATATGTATATGTGGGAGGCTTATTGATGCACTGCTGCATCATGGTGAAGCTTTTTTATGTCATACACCTAGTTTTTACTCTGTGTTTGGTAAGATAATGGAAATCTCACATCAGAACAAAAATACTGCTTATGACACTTCATTCCAGCAAAATTTACTCAAATGGAAGTAGGTAAGTGATAATAAGCTGAAGGACAGAACACCAATACATTATTCAGCTGGCAATACAATGTCATAATGGATCTTCCTAGTTCTAAATTCTGTGATTCTCTGATCAGTATTTTCTTCTGCTTCTGTACTATGTGATGCAGATTGTTTAAGTCACACACCAAAATAGTATGAAAGGGCCATCTGTGTCAATCAGGCAATAGGTGCACTTGTTGGATGTTTCATACATCATGGGGTTAAACTGATTTTAGGCACCCCCTAGCTGCGATCTGAATCACAACAGAGTTCAGGCACCTAGGCTGTGAACATGCTTGGAAGCTTAATGGGGGGCTTTGAGGGAGCCTTTCAGGCCCAAATGGAGGTATCAAAAAATTCTACTTGCCTTGGTGGTTTCATGGCCACTGGAGTGAGGGTGATCTGTCCTACTCTTTGTGACTGGTGCTTAAATTGTGTATTATTTCTGCTCAGGTGCCTATGAAAAGGATTTGAATCTATGCTATTCATTTTCTGTGTTTGATTTTCAAGCTTATATGTTTTTATTTTACTGAATGAAACACCTTAGTATCTCTTCTGTATGCCAGGCATGAGATTACTTCAAAGCAGGTTTTTTTTCCCTATTTTTGACCACATTTCAGTCTCTTCCTCTCAGATTTTCCCTAGAACTTTTCTGATAGCTGCTCCCAGCACGCCTGTTTTGACACAGGCCTATATATGTAATTCAATACCAACTTGGCATTACAGTGGCTTACAACTGCTGCTTTGCAGTCAATCCTAAAGACAGAGCTTTCAGTAGGAATCCTGTTGTTGACCAATCAAATCTTACCCCTGTCTGTCATTGCCTTCTGAGCTTGTTCTTGTAATCCCCCTGGACTTTGCAGGGTATCAGTTTGACCATGGGTTTATTTATGCACTGAGTTATTACACTCTAAATCATTGAGTGGAGAAGCATTAATTATAGCTCATTACTGGAGGAAATGAGCCTTTAATCCTCCTTTTTGCACTTGGAGTCAGATTTTCACAGTGTGGTGGTCATGCAGCAAAACCAGTGTTGCAGTGGGGTTTAAGTAAGGCAGTTGCTGAAGAGACATCAGAAAAACATGCACCATCTTTTGGTTGTACAGAATAGAATAGCTGGAAATTAAATAAAATGATTTTGTATCATGCTTTTCATCCACAGATCTTGAGTGCTGTTACCACTACCTCTACCTTTTACCACTACCTCTACATGAGGAGGACCTGAGACCTAGAGGTGAACTGATTTGTCTCAGGTCAGATAAGAGTCAGTTATAGGCCTGAGAGCAGAGTTCAAGCATTCTGACAGGCCATGGCCTTGTCTATTGAAACACCCTGCATCCCATAATCTCAGGTAATAGAATAACTCCTACACAATAATCAGGTACCTTAGAGTTAGTTTCAAGTTGCACTTTCATTATCCATTACATGAAATAGGGTCACTCGGGTATGTAGGTGCTCCAGGATTAGGCAGCAGTTGAGCAAAGGTTTTGAAAAGCTAAGTTTTGGCTGTTGGTATCTAAAGTGAGAGTGTGACAGGCGTGCCACTATTGGAGCCTCTCCGGGTATGGCTCCGCCCTCCTGTAATGGGCCAACCACCTGCTTACTCGCCTGCCACACCTTGATCTTATGTATTTAATAGATTGCTGTAATTAGCGAGAGGCTGCCCATTTATATGCGCCACGATGACAGGGGGCGCTATCTGCGGCTCCTTTTCCTCCCCTACATCGCAGCCCAAGCCTCGCAGATGGTGCTGTTGTAATCTGACTTGGGCTGTGTTATTATGTCTCGGCCCTTCGTTTGCTCTCAGGGCTCCTCGCCGCCCCTCCTCACTCTCGGGGCTCCTTGCTGCCCCCTAGCTCTGGGGCTCCTTACTGCCCCCTAGTTGGGGCTCTTCACTGCCCCCCTAGCTCCGGGGCTCTTCGCTGCCCCCTAGTCAGGGCTCTTCGCTGCGCCCCCTAGCTCTGGGGCTGGGCTAATGTGCCCCCAGACAAAGCCGCGCCCCCTCCAGTGCCAGGAGACTCCACGCTATTGTGGAGCTCCTATGAGGCCTCCTCCAACCCCTTATAGCTTCACCCGGTCCTCCGGTTAAACAGTAAACACAAACACAAAGCCCCCGGGCTATAACATAAAGCTAAAACCGTCCAGTCAAAACCCCTACCAGGCAAAATACTCCAGCTCATGGCAGCATCCCGTGGATACTCCTGCAGCCACTTTGGCCTTCTTTCCGCACTGACTGAGCTCCTCACTCCTTGGCTGCCAGAGGAGGAACTGCCAACCTGGCCTCCTGCCTGGCTTTAAGAAGGGCTAAGCCCTGCCCCTTCCTGTCAGGGGGTTTTGCTGGTTGCCCCAGCAACCAGCACC
Source organism: Crocodylus siamensis (assembly GCF_052110815.1). Lineage (NCBI taxonomy): Eukaryota > Metazoa > Chordata > Crocodylia > Crocodylidae > Crocodylus > Crocodylus siamensis. The sequence continues at coordinate 126,273,707 of NC_143397.1, read as the reverse complement.
TGTGCTGCCCTGGTGACTGGCAGCTGCACCTCCCCCTTCTCACCGCTCGGGGCCTCTCTTGAGCCACCCCTGTTTCAGGCGCAGGGTACCCAAGTGCTCTGCGACAGAGAGCTATGTGGCTAAATTCCTTTGGAACTAGTCCTTTATGATTAAGAGCTGATGGCATAAATGAAATGTCAATGAAGCATGAAATATCCTCTTACTTTGCTGATGATTTCTAATCACTTCATAGAGCTCCCAACCTTACTACATTGCAGAAGTGAATATGAAAACAAGGGGGTCTTTGTTAGGATAGAAGAAGTTGTGTGCATTCTCCTGTTTTTCATAATGTGATAAAGCCCAAGTTTACCCTCAGTTGGATGGTTTGGAAAGATTCCACTCAGATAATTTTGTCTGATGCTGTGTTGGCTCCACTATAGAGCAAACAGACACCAAAGGAGCCTTCTGGAGAGGTCCAAAACCTTGCTCAGAGGTTCAGTTTTGAGCGCATATTCAACCAGGGTGTTCCATTGATTTGCAAATTTGCTCAGATGTGCTTTCCTATCCTTATTGGGCTATTCCTGGGGTAGTAACACAGTGCTTGCTCAAAATTCTTATACTATTGCTTTTGTTTGTTATTTAAAAATAGCTGCACTGCATCCTTTGTACTAGTGCCTAGGAGCTGTCTCAATGTATTGTTATAGTGGTAAACTGTGACAGCTGAAAAGTATGCCTGTGTGATAAAGGTGCTTGCCGAAGGGTCTATGAAGATTAGACCAAGTGTTTTTCTGTATTTGTTTAGATATTAAGCTATATGTTGTAGCTAAAAGCCTAATTAAAGTTTAAGATGTAGCGAAGCCTTGTATAAAGTAAGGCCTAGTAAATGTAGCAAAGCCTTGAAGTAATAAAGCCCTGTGGTGCAGTTAAAATTACCTTATCAGAGGAATGCAAGGCTTGTACTGCTATTGGTCAGTCTAAAGACAGTTGAAGTAAAAGGAATCCAAGTGGTTGTACATTATCAGTATCATTCAGAAGCTATAAATTGGCTGGAATATTCGGAGATCATTCTGAAGGAAGATACAGCTCTGTGAAAAGGTTTAGTTAGCTGTTAGCCTAGATCAGTGGGCCCATTGACCTTGAGGAGCCCAAGAACTGAATTCCAGAGTCCTTCCCAGTACCTGTTGGACAGCACTGATAGGGGACACCTGACTTCACTGAACTTTGTGGAAAGAGAAACTTGCTGTACATCAGGCATCAGAGCAGACTGCCGATAAATTGCTGACATGAGTTGTTCTTGGCTGTCATTGTTTGTTTTGTTACTATGCGTAGTTGTGTTTTTGTTAAGTCAATAAACCTTTCTTACCTTTCTATCCCCGACCATACTCTCAATCCCGAACTCTCTGCAGGTGGCTGGGACAGTAAACCCTTTCTGATAGTTAGTGTTTATAACAATGACTAACATTTGTGTAGTTTTATTGAAATTTTAAGTAGCTAGATGACAGAAAATGAAAGCAGCAATACTTTAAATTTTTGCCACATTTTCAGGGTCATTTGGTTAAAAGAGAAGACGTAGTTATAATTATTAGGGAATCAGGACAACTTTGCCTTGCCATTTAGTAGAACAAATTAACTTTTATTAGTAAATGTTTAGGATTCTGAATCCAAAAAAGATGACAAAGCTGGTAGGACATACATATTGCCTGAGCAAGGGACTAACATTAGAGGGATGGGAGTGAGGGGGGGAACGCAACTAGGTTACAGGAGATACAGTGTTAGCCAACTAAGCCCAGGGGTGGGGGGAGGAGGGGAAGGGAGGGATGGGGTTCGCAACGCTGAGAAAGAAAGAAGATAGATACACACAAACCTGTTACAATGGTCCGCAATGGTGGAGGAAGTGGTTACTAAGTCTGTATTCACTTCAAGATGAAGAACAGAAGTTTCAAAGGTCCTGTTATGTGCGTTCAAGTATATCACAGATTCACACAAGTTTAGGGCTGGAAGGGACCTTATGAGATCATCAGGTCCAGCCCCCCCCTGCTCTGGGCAGGAAAGACTTCTGGGGTCAAATAACCCCAGCAAGGTGTCCATGCAGTCTCCTTTTGAAGATCTCCATGGTAGGTGCCTACACTACCCCTGCTGGGAGTCTATTCCAGAGTCTGGTCACATGAACAGTGAAGAAGTTTTTCCTTATGTCTAGGCTGAAACCTTTTAGGAGTTTCTGACCATTGCTTCTGGTTTTCCTCTGGGGCACTTTGGGGAATAGTTGTTCACCTAGTCCCTGATGATCACCCCTGATATATTTGCAAGCTGCCACAAAATCCCCCCAAAGTTTTCTCTTTTCCAGGCTGAACAGTCCCATATCTGTCAGCCTTTCCTTGTATGGTTTGCTCTTCAGGCCTCTAATCACACAAGTAGCTCTTCTTTCAAGCTTCTCCATATCCTCCTTGAAGTGTAGCATCCAGAACTGGATGCAGTACTCCAGCTGCAGCCTCACCAATGCTGAGTAGAGCGGGAGAATAACTTCCTTAGTTTTGCTTGAGAGGCATCAGTTGATGCATGCTAGTTCATTGTTTGCTCCGCTAACTGTAGCATCATATTGGTAGCTCATATTCATTTTATGGTCAATTATGACCCCCCAGGTCCTTTTCGGATGTGGTGCTAGCTAGGGTAGCACCACTGAGTTTGTAAGTTTGTTTCGATTTTTCCTCCCCAGATGGAGCACTTTACACTTCTCAGCATTGAACAGCATCTGGTTCTGGTCTGCCCACCTGACTAATCAATTTAGGTCCTCCTGGATTGTCAGCCTACCCTGATGCATGGCTGCAGTTCCCCACAGCCTCGTGTCATCAGTGAACTTTGCCAGTGTGCTTTTCACACTGTTACCTGCATACCTGTTTGCCAGTGTGCATATCCAGATAATTGATAATTGATGAAGATGTTGCAAAGCACTGGTACTGAACCCTGGGGGAAACCACTGGCTACCTCCCACCAGGTCGACATAGATCCATCTATTAGTACTCTCTGGGTCTGACCCCACAGCCAGTTTCCCACCCGTCTGACCATTGAATTGTTGAGCCCATAGTCTCCTAGTTTTATCTTGAGATCCTCATGGGACCCCAAGTCAAAGGCCTTCCTAAATTCCAAGTAAATGACGTCAACCTCATCTCCCTTATTCAGGTGGTGAGTAACCTAGTTGCTGAAGGAGATGAAGTTAGTCAGACATGACCTACCCATGACAAAACTGTGCTGGCTGTTGTTCAGAATTTTGCCTTCTAACGCATATGGACTCGAGACATTTTTCATGGATTTTTCCTGGGACTGAGGTCAGGCTGATTGGCCTGTAGTTCCCTGGTTCCTCTCTCTTCCCATTCTTGAAAATGGGCACAACAATGGCCCTTTTCCAGTCTTCTGGGACCTCTCCTGAGCACCATGAATTCTCAAAGATGTTCACCAGTGGCCTGCGATGACTTCAGCTAGTTTATTCAGCACTCTTGGATGGAGTTCATCCAGTTCTGCTGACTTATAAATATCCAGCCCCTAGCTGTTCTTTCACCAGTTTTACATTGACTGTTGGTAGGTGATCATCCCTACTGTGACTATTCCGTGTCATATCTGCATTTGGCAGGCTATCACTCTTAGACTAGTGGAATATAGATGCGAAGTACTTGTTCAGGAGTTCAGTTTTCTCCTTGGTGTCGGTGATCAGATGTCCAGATGCACTGAGCAATGGTCCCACATTTCCACTTGTTTTCCTCCTGTTACCTGCATACCTATTGAAGGACTTCTTATTGTCCTTGATTTTGGCTTCTAACCTGAATTTGGTCACCTCCTTTGCTTTTATAATCTGCCACTCTACAGGTATGGGTCAATGTTATGTAGTTCTCCTTGGGGGCCTATTACTAGTATACCTCCCTTTTTTTTCCCAGAAGATCTGTGACTTCCCTTTTGAGCCAAGATGGTCTTCTGGTCCCTGTGCCACCTTTTTACGTATAGGTATAGATAACTTCTATGCGCTGAGGATCGTGTTGAGGAATGACCCCTCTTCACCCACAATCTTTCCCTGTGGTCCATGACCCCATAGGGCTTTACCCTCTAAAGTCCTTAGCATTTTTAAAGTCAAGAATTTGTACTTTACTGACAGATTTTCCAGCCCTATGATGGACAGTGAAAGCGATAGTGTCATGGTCACTGTTGCCTAGGTTACCCTCTATCATCAGGTCACTCACCAGGTTGTTCCCCTTGGTCAAAATTAAATCTAGGAACACATTTCCTTTGGTTGGCCTGTATATTTCCTGAGACAGGTAGAGCTCAGCTATACAAGTCAGGACTCTATGCAACCAGTCAGATCTGGCTAAGTGTTCTTCCCAGGAGATGTCTGGGTAGTTAAAGTCACCCATGATGACCATATCCCATGCTCTCACAGTCTCTTCCAGTTCTCTGTAGAATTCCAGATCTAGCTCCTTATCTTGATTTGGAAGTCTGTAGTATATTCCTACAGTTAGGTCCCTTTCAGCTTGTCCCCAACATATCTTGACCCAGAGGGTATCAAGTTGCTTTTCCTTATTACCAATTTCAGCTTCCTTATATATAGAGCTACACTTCCACCCTTTTACCCTATGTAATCCCTCCTATGCAGGGTGTAGCCCTCTATAGCTACGGTCCAATCATGGATAGAGTCTCACTAGATTTCTGTTATCTCTGTGATATCATGTAATCTCTGTAGAATTCCAGATCTAGCTCCTTATCTTGATTTGGAGGTCTGTAGTATATTCCTACAGTTAGGTCCCTTTCAGCTTGTCCCCAACATATCTTGACCCAGAGGGTATCAAGTTGCTTTTCCTTATTACCAATTTCAGCTTCTTTATATATAGAGCTACACTTCCACCCTTTTACCCTATGTAATCCCTCCTATGCAGGGTGTAGCCCTCTATAGCTATGGTCCAATCATGGATAGAGTCTCACTAGATTTCTGTTATCTCTGTGATATCATAGTCCCTGTGGGAAAGCAGGAGGGCCAGTTCCTTCTGTTTGTTCCCCATGCTCCTGGCATTTGTGTACAGGCATTTGAGCCCTCCACTGGAGGTCTTCAGTTTCCTGTCATGTTGAGGGAGCTCCATTCCCTCAGCTCATGGCACTGAACCTCCAAGCCCTGAATAAACAATTATGTCTATTTTCTGAATGGGAATGTGCCCTCAGACTGAGAGTGAGCCCGAGAAAAGTGCGACCCAATTATTTTGTGTCCAAAGATGTCCGAAGTATGCACATGAAAGAGATTTTGAAGAGGTTCTTTGTCTTGCTTCATGTCTTCTGGGGAGCTCTTGTTCTCTTTTCCAACCTGACTGGGCTAAGAGCAACTCAAGATTCTTGTTGCTCATCCCAGCTCTTCCCTCCTCCTTTCTTCATCCCCAGTCCTTGCAGGCAAAAGCACAGTCCAGGTGTTTTATGGTAGTTCTTGACTTGACTCAGATGCAGTAACTGACAAGGTCAAAAGTAGTTCCTTTGGAATAAGTGCAAGTGCTGATGTGTATAATTACAGTTCCAACTAAACAAATTTGTCTGCATTGTCCCAAAGAAATACAGAAAAGGTCAGTTTTACATAGCATTCTACATTTGCATGTTGATCTCTATACCCATTTGCATGTAGGCTAAGTACAGACAGTCAAAAAGCCCAAGGCAGAATTGATTCAATCTAGGCAGCTTCCTCTAAATTGCATAGGTTGAACTGATAACCAACTGTACTGATGTTCAGTTTTCAATTGGGAAAGGCAAGAAGAAGCCTGCACTGACCCAGGCCAGTAGGCTGGGGGTGCTGGAGCATGTCTCCCAGCCTGCTGGCTGTTGTCAGCCCAGCCAAGTGTCCACAACCCCCTGGTGTCCCCCCACAGGGGGTTAAGGATCCCCCTTTCTGAGTGCTGGCCTACTTTGGTGGAGTCTCCCCCTCAGGGGGTTTCTCTCAGCCTGGGTTCCTCAGCCCAGGCATCCATGGAGAGCTGAGGGGAATTTCCCACCACCCCCTTCCCAGCTGCTGATTGCTTCAGCCACTGCACCAGGAGGGAGGGAGAAGAAATCTTCCCAGCTGGAGTGCATCAACTAACATGGTCTCTTTCAACTGACACTCGCCTCCCATCCATGACTAAAGGCCAAAGTCTCCTCTGTTTGAGTGTAGGGATACTCAGTTTTAGCTGGAGCCTATAACTAGTCTCCAGTCTTGACTATACTATCATTAGAGGAGTGGATCAAATATTCTCCTGGGGGCCCTGCCACACATTCAACTTAAAGCTAGATAGAAACCAGGTATAGAGTTGTTACACATTTCTAAGCACTAACCTTGTAGCTAGTTGACTCTTTTTATAGCTGGATAGTACAGAGGTGTTGATAATTACTTTGCATGTGTGGCCAGTCTAAATGTATTGTGTGATTAAACAGTTAATCGTGTGATAATCATTTTGCACTTGTGGTCAGTTTTATTTTGCACATGTGGCCAGTCTAAATTTACTGTAAGATTAACCAGTTCATTATAAAGTATATGTAATGTGTAGCAGGAACCTAGGAGACATCCATGGACAGTTTAGGATTTGCCCTTATTTTTATAATACCCCAGGGCTGCAGCCTCTTTACCTTTTTCAGAGTTTCAAACTCTAAATTTGTTAGATTTATCATATCACAGAATCATAGAAAGTTAGAGTTGGAAGGGACCTCAGGAGTTCATCTAGTCCAACCTTCTGCCCAAAGCAGGACCATCCCCAACTAGATTATTTCAGCCAAAACTTGTTCTAGCTGGGTTCTGGAAACATCCAAGGTTGGGGCTTCTACCACCACTCTGAGTAACCTGTTCCAGTGTTTTACTACTCTCCTAGTGAGAAAACTCTTCCTAATATTTAACCTAAACTTCCCTTGCTGCAACTTGAGACCATTGCTCCTTGTTCTGTCATCTGCCATTGCTGAGAACAGTCTAGCTCCATTCTCTTTTGAACCCAGTTTCAGGTAGTTGAAGACAAAGTTTCCTTGCCGTGCACAACTAAAAGTGTGGCCACACACAGCCTTTTCAAGGCCGCGCACCAGGAGAGGCTGGGGTGGGAGCCTGGCGCAGGCTCTGCCAGATCCAGGGAAGTGCTCCGCTCCCTCACATGGCCTTGGGGGGGCATGTCCTGCAGTGTCCTGGATCTGGCAGAGCCTCACTTGGGGCAGGCAGCAGCTCCTCCCTGAGGTGAGGCAAGGCAGAGATGGAGGCTGGGGCGAGGGGCTAACACAGGCTCTGCCAGCTCCAGGGAAGTGCTCCACCCCCAGCCCTGATGCAGGGGAGTGGAGCACTTCCCCAGAGCTGGTGGAGGTCATGCCAGCCCCTGGCTCCAGCCACTGGCTCCTGGCTCCAGCCCCCAGCCCCAACTTCCAGCCCCTGGCCCCCCAGCTCCAGCCCCCAGCCCCACCCTCCAGCCTCCGGCCCCAGCCCTCAGCTCCAGCCTCCAGCCCCTAGCCTCTCAGCTCCAGCCCCTGGCCCAGCTCCAGCCTCCGGCCCCCAGCCCACCCGGCGCCCAACTCTAGACTCTGGCCCCTCGCCTCAGCCTCACAGCTCCAGCCTCTGGCCCCCAGCCTCTCAGCTCCAGCCCCAAGCCCCAGCGTCTGGCCCCCAGCCCCATCCTCTGACCCCCAGCCTCTTGGCTCCAGCCTCCGGCCTCCAAGCCCCAGGCCCCGGCCTCCAGCCCCCAGTACCCTTTGATAAGTGTCCCATGTTGGACTGAGGTGGCGCGCTTACAGACTGAGGTGACACACTCACGGACCAAGGGAACATTGGTTGAAGACTGCTATTAAATCCCCCATCAGCCTTCTCTTCTCCAAACTAAATAAAACCATTTCCCTCACTCTTTTCTCATAAGTCATGTCCCTCAGCTCTATCACCATTTTTGTTGCCCTCTGCTGGACTCTCTCCAATTTCTCCACATCCTTTCTGTAGTGGGGGCCCCAGAACTGAACACGGTACTCCAGATGTGGCCTCACCCGTGTTGAACAGAGGGAAATAATCACTTCCCTTGACCTACTGGCAACCTACCAATGCTGCCCAGCATGCCATTAGCCCTCTCAGCAACAAGGGCACACTGCTGGCTCATATTCAGCTTATTGTCCACTGTAATCCCCAGGTCCTTTTCTGTACAGCTGCTGCTCAGCCAGTCAGTCCCTGGCCTGTACTGGTGAATGGGACTGTTATGTCCTAAGTACAGGATTTTGCACTTGTCTTTGTTGAACCTCATAAGATTTCTTTTGGTCCAATCCTCCAATTTGTCTAGGTCACTCTGAATCCTAGCCCTACCCTCCAGTATATCTATTATTCTCCCCAGCTTGGTGTCATCTACAAACTTACTGAGGGTGCATTCTATGCCATCTTCCAGGGCGTTGAAGACATTGAACAAAACTGGCCCCAGGTATGACTCCTGAGGCACTCCACTTGATAGTGGCTGCCCAGTAGACATTGAGCCATGTATTACTGTTCTCTGAGCCTGATGGTCCAGCCAGTTTTCTCTCCATTTTATAGTCCATTCATCCAGCTCATACTTCCTTAGATTGCCTGTGAGAATGCTGTGGGAGACCATATCAAAGCCTTGGTAAAATCAAGGTACACTGCATCCACTGGTCTCCCTGTATCCACAGAACCAGTCATCTCATCATAGAAGACAATCAGGTTAGTCAGGCATGACCTGCCAAAGCAAGTGAATCCATGATGTGAATCCACACTGACTGTTCCTAATCACCTTTATCTCCTCCAAGTGCTTAGAAGTGGATTCCTTGAGGATCTGCTCCATGATTTTTCCAGGGACTGAGGTGAGGTTGACTGGTCTGTAGTTCCCTAGATCCTCCTTCTTCCCTTTCTTGAATATGGGCAGTATGTTTGCCCTTTTCTAATCCTCAGGTACCTCTCCTGATTGCTGTGAGTTTTCAAAGATGATGGCCAGTGGCTCTGTAACCACATCAGCCAACTTCCTCAGCATCCTTGGGTGCATCCCATCCAGCTTCTTGGTCTTGTACGTGTCCAGATTTTTAAATAGTCCCTAACCTGTTCTTCCACAACTGAGGGCTGCTCACCTCCTCTCTAAACTGTGCTGCTTGGTGCAATAGTCTGGGTGCTGACCTTGCCTGAGAAGACTGAGTCAAAAAAGGCATTGAGTGCTTCATCCTTTTCTGCATCCTCTGTCACAAAGTTGCCTTCCCCATTCAGTTGAATTTCCATTGGCTGAATCTCCTGTGCCAATGGATATGGGAGTGGTTTCAGGTTGCTGATTCAGATTTTTAAATTAGGCATGAATTGCTCCACATAATTCACCATTCTAAGGACTATGAGTAGTTCTTCCTCGTCCTTTTGGGCTAGGCATGTGGCTGATGGCTGCAACTATATTTTCATCTGTGTTAAATTCTCTCCAAAGGTATGAGGTTCCTAGCACAATGAATTTAAATTTATGTTTGTTTTTCCTACACTCTCTGCCTCTTGCAAAGCTGCTCAAAGTCTCTGGTCATGTTCTCTTATTTTTCTTTAGAACAAAATGTTATCTGTATAAATCTTAGTCCCTTGTATACAGTGGAAAAAATGTTGATTTTTTTTGGGAAATACCTCAGGCACTGAACACATTTTGTAAAAAGGCTTTTATACATTCTGTAGAAACATTGTCTCCTCAAAGGGTTATTAAATATGCACAAGTGTGAGCTCCTTTTTTGGGCATATGCTAGGATCCTGACACATTCAGTGTTAAAAAAAAAGATTTTGGCCTCAGCTCTCACAACCCACAAATTTTTTTCTTGGTAGGTAGTGGAATATTACACATTTCCATAATTATTTTAGGTCTGTGAATAAATGAAAGGTCCAATCATTTTTCCTATAAAGACCAAGAAGTTTATTGATTCTATTGGTTCTTCTACTCCTTAATTCTCAGGTCCACTGCTCCCTTCAATTTCTGGGAGGGGATCTTTTCTCTGAGGAAAAACTATGCAAAGATTGGGCCCTTGCTCTGTTGAGTACACGTACAATCTATCCCCTAAAAGCATCTTCAAACTCTTCCTCCATTGGTTTGGGTTCCTGCCTATACAATGAGCTCACCCACAAGGATCTGAGCCTTAAGGATTGAGTTCTTGTTAGTTATTCACTTAGTCAAATCTTTCATTCTCCCTAACTCAGGTCCTTCATTCATTCAATCCTACACAAGTTCACAATGATGTACAATCATTAATGACATGCAACTACCTGCAATTTGATTGGGAATGTATTAATGAAAGGGGTTGATCATGAAGATGTTTTCCTCAAGCCCCCCCGCCCCCAGCTAAGTGAAGAATTTATTATCAGGTTCCACATTAATTGTTTAATAACTATTTAACTAGGATAGTCTTCAAGGGTATCAGTTAGATTGCCAGCTCTTGACAGAGAGTGCCATTCTTTATGGTAAAAGAATAGGTTTAAGTTACAGTTGAAGTGATCAGAAACTGGTTTAAATGTGTAACAGAACAGATGTTCAGTGCACATAAACCAGTTTGAAAATGGCTGAAACCAGTTTGAGATAAGTCTGTTTGAAGGTAGTATCAGACTTAACTGACTTGGCTCAAACTGGTTTATGCAATGTCTGTTCAGGACCCATTGCTGGTTTAAGATAAACCAGACTCTCTCAGCATCCTGACATGCTCTCTGGGCTGGGTGGACCTCTCTGCTCCATAGCAGGCCTGGCCCCTCCCCTCTGCTCCCTGGTTGCAGCTCTGGCAGAGACTTGCAGGCACAGCACATCTGCCTGGATTCTCCCTGCTAAGCAGGTATTTTTCCCCCCACCCCTCTGCTTTAACACAGACGCATCAGCATTAGCTAGCATACCACATGCTGGCTATGGTCCGTGCTGTGGGTTATGAAAGGCAAACAGGCTTTTTGGAGCTAATCAACTCCAAAGAAGGACATCTTAATGTCCTTCCTCGGAAGAACTGTTTAAGGAAAGCTCCATTAATTAATGGAGAGAGGCTTTGTTTTCTTAATGGGTGTAGAAACACTGAGTTAGGGGTGATAAACATCCCCTGCTGAGCTGCTTGGGTGGAGGATAATCAGAGTGTCCTGCCAGGGCCATGTCCCCCTCAGGCCTGTGGAAGCAAAGGGAGGGCTGCTCTAGCACCCCCAGCCTCTAGCCTGAGCTACTGCAGGCATGTGCCTGCATTTCTGGGATGTCTGTCCAGTTACAAAATTGATTTAGTCTAGCCAGGTTAGATTAACCTGCAAAGATTGAATCAATTCAGGCTCAGGCTTTTTTAATGTTTGTGCCTCGCCTTGATGAGACCAAGGGATTGGCACATCTTGCAACTGTCTTCTCTGGTGCTGTTACACATTTGACATTTTCCATTTTGTTATTTAGCCACATACCTATTTTGCATAGGCCTGTCATGAGGATAAGTGCTCTACTATAAACCTGCATTATGCTTCTTTACCTTGTTTGTGACTTTTCTTTTCGAGTTACTAACAGTGTTTCTGGAAGCACATTGGTTTGTGCACCAGTTTTCAACTTTAAAGTAATAAATGTTCCATTTGCTTTCAGGTTGACAGACCATTCATCTTGTGCTGCAGTGTTGTGTGTGTTGCACCTATGAAAAATTCATATAGGGTAGTGGTGCAGCTGTTGGTCTCCTAGTTCACACTCTCCATGTTCTTGCAGTCTTTTGCAAAGTGATATAATACATTATGTTTCTTTCATCTTTCCCTGTATGCTAGGCATTGTCATGCTTTCTATACATTCTTCTTGTTTGACTCTGACATTGTGCTTGGTGCGGCTTTCTTCCTCCATCTCTTTTCTCACGGTATCCTGATTCTCAGTCATGTCTCTCACTTCAAAGCACACTCCACTTTGGATTGGATAGCTTCCTTTGCTTGGCAGATTCTAATAGACTTGTCAAGGATGCATTGTAAATCTCTAAGTAGTTTCTCTCTGAGTTTTTTTTTGTGTATTCTGTATTCTAATCATTACCTGGTTCCTCATCAGGGACTCATTTGTATCCCAGAATTGCAAGATTGGCTTGTCAGCTTAAGATGAGTAAAAAACTCTGCTATAGTTTCATTTCTTTTTTTTACCCTGCTCATATCTTTCATTTTAACCTGGAATAACTTATTCCTTGTTCTTTTGTAATACAGCTTCACAGCTAATGTCCTCTGTCTGAATTGGCAGAAAACTGTTAACTCCCTCAACTGCATCCAAATCCAAGCTTATTTGTTTCTCTTCTTCCTTGGTCCTCACTGCCTGCAGATACAGTTTGCACCTCTTCCAGTTACCTTCCATCTTTAAAGAGATTCATGCTGGTGGATCTTTCAGCTGCTCCTTTCTTTTGCTCAGATTATTTTCTTCATTTCTGTTTACTCCTGATGCTGTTCCATGTTTTGAGGCTGGAGGAAGCAGAAGTGGTGATGGGGGATAGACACAAGGGGGCATACAGCAGGGGTGGCAACAAACGATGGAAGGAACAGGCAAGGGGCAAACTGCTTGACTTCTTCCCCCACATGCTCCCCTACCTCCTGCCCCATACTGCCTGTCTCCTGACTGCCTGCTCTCCCCGGCTGTGGGCTGTGTGGGGCCTGGGCTCAGCTACAGCAGCAGAAGTGATGAGCTCCCCATACCCCTCTGCCCTTTGCTGCTGTCACTGAGCCCAGCCCCTGCATAGCCTGTGTGGAGTGGGCAGGAGTGGTTCTGAAGTTTCTCCCACACCTGGGACAGCTGGGAAAGAAGCAGCAGCAGGCAGAAGAGCAGGAGAAGGGGAAGGGGGGAGGGAAGGAAAGGAGAGGGGATCTGTCTTTAAGGAAGGAGGAGAAGGGGGCATTCTTACCGGTATGGGGAACTTTAAATCTTCTCCAGAGGCTCCTGCAGTGCACTTTGTCTATACCGCTGGCTAGAGGGTGACAAAGCTAGCAGAGGGGGTGCAGCCCCCTCTGAAGCACGACTTACAAAACCCGCTAATGTCATATAAAACCTGATAAGGCTGAAGGATAGAGGTGTAGCTGCCTAATGGCTTAAGAGGCCCTAGGAAAGCTGGATATAGCAGGGGGAGGGTGGTCTGTTAAAATGAACAGAACCTTGATTGAAAGGTTGATTGAAAAACCACGTAAGGATGGCCCATTTTGGACCACTGTCCATTTTCCATGAGAGATGGAGAAGCGCTTAAGGCAGGAGAGTGAGATTTGGGGACAAATCTGAGAAAAGAAATGTCTGCTTCTTCAGAGATCAGCCACATCCTGTCTTTTATTTCAAGGACCTTTAGACTTTCAAGAGCACAAATAAACCTGGCCTCTGACAATATACTCATGGAAAAGCTTAAATAATTCATGTATTGTGCTATGGCATTTCTTCCATGAGTCAGACTCTGACTTTTCCCTCTTAGATTTGTTCCTGAATGGAAAATAGAGAGAATGTGCTGCAGTAACATGAACTAAGAAGCTCTTTAAATGTAGCAAAGCACTTGTTATCAACCATAAGGATGTATTGTTCATCTAGCTATTTCAAGGGTGGACTTTTTAACCCATCAGTAATATTTGGAAGGCAGATAAAATGTATTTTCTTCTCTTTGATGAGGCAGGGGAACAAAAGCACAAAACTGCACAAACTCATTCTGCCTCCTCTTCCTGTTTTAATTAACAGGACTGATGAGGAAAGATTAAATACATTGTTTAGTTAACAGAAGACAGACTAAAGTGGGTCATAACCATCTACAAGCATACCTAGGCTGTAGACAGTATGGAAAGGCTTAGAGTGCCAGTGTTTAAACTGTGGACTGTAAACCAGTACTGTCACAGAGTATTTACTGGTCATCTTTGGATAGGAACTGGTCACATCATGCTGGTTCTTAGCACTCCTTGTTTACTGAAGCTAAATCACATTAAAAGAAGCTAAAAATACACTCTGCTAATATTGCTTTTCCATGCAAGCAATTGCTGTAGTTGCCACAGGGATGTTATTTGGCTGTCAATTAGAGTGAAGACAGGCCAAGGTTTGTAAATAGAATAGGAGGTCCATGAGATACTTATTCTTTTCCTAAGAGGTCAGATGATGGAAGTGTAAGAAGCCCTGATGGAAGGCAAAGTATAACAAAAGTAGGAGTGATGGGATGACATTAGAAAACAAAACACAGCAAAATATACAACAGTTTCCAAAATGGATAGTTAGAAACAGTCCAAAGATCAAGAACAAGTATATTAGTAATGTAAAAAAAGGTTCCTCTGAGAAATGTAAGTTTTATTTGGAACAAGACAAAGTATTAGAGGAAATATAATGAGAAACAGTCTTGCCCTCTTGTTGTAATTGCTCTGAATCTTGGCATTTAAATAAAGCCTCTGTTTTTCCAAAATATCCAAGGAGGGAAATGATATACATTTCAGTTTGGGAAGACAGTAGCTTTCAAATGGATGGTACAAAGCCATTCCCAGAAAGACCTATTTCTTTGATCTGTGCCACTGTTCAAATGGTTCTTAGGCCCAAGGCCCACTGAGTTAAGTGAAAGTTACTTAAGAAAAGTCCCCAATGCTTAACTCCTCGAAGTACTTTCACAAGTCCTTAATATCATCCTCACTGCCCCCAAAATGGCAGAAACTGTTTTAATAAAGGTCCTGAGGAAGAAAATTATCTGTCTGCAAGGCTCCTTTAATTAAAGAATTTGTAAAACAGAGGTTATTGCATGTGTTTGGGATTCAGAGTCTTCCGTTTGTTTTTGTTTAATTTCCAAAATAATCTTTTTTTCAAGCTACATAGTGTTTATCCTACTAAGGGATACTATTTCATAGTAAGGCTGATATTTTGGTGGGAGAAATAAGAGTCATACTTGTGAGGCACTGGCCTTGACAATGTAGAGACAGGGTATATTCTTTAAAAAATAAGACAATATGTTTATTATGACATATCCTTACTTGTGTTCCTACTACAAACACCTTGCTTTCCTGCTAAAGTATATATCTCTGGCATGGGGGATATCTAGCACCGAGAACGTTCTGTTCCAGAAGCACAAGCAGCTCTTATTTAAGTTACAAGGAAATATCTGTTGACTGTCTTAAATACCGTATTAGGACATACTGGACAGCCACTCTCCAGATCAGTCTCTGACAGGGCAAGTCACAAGTTTGAATCATTCCACTGGGGGGCAGCAGTAGATATATTGTACACAGTACATGCTCTCCAGCCTCTAAAATTGTTATGTAATTATTATTGTGGATGTACCATATGGCTATGACTCCTGTAAGCCAAACAGATCACTCCACTTCTTCATTTTGTCTAAATAAAGTACTCAGAAGTTAGGAAGTGTCAGAATTAAGGCTGTCTGTTCACATGTATTATGACATCCTTTAATTACCTGGTTACAAACTATTTTGTTTTCCCCTAGGCCTCTGCCCCATTCAATGTACAGACTGAGCACCTGTTAACCACTATTTGTTTTTATATTAAACATACAGTCATTAGATCCATGTACTTTTTATTATTTTTGCACACTATTAAAACCCTGCACTAAATAGAGAAAGCATAATAGCCTTACAGCCATTTCTTTTATTGTTTTCTTTGCACAGCACTTCAGCTCTTAAATTTGCCAGTATTTATAAATTTACATTTCCTCTACATTAATAGGTGGCATTCTTACTCCCTTTTTTGGATGAAACAGGGAATAAAATCCCAAAATTATAAGTAATGTCAAGCAGTTTTGGATGCCCAGTTTGAGAAACGTAGTGACAAACTTTTTCTTTTCTTTTGTTTTTTTTTCTTTCTCTTCTTAAGAGAACCTTAACATTCATGCCACTCAATGGTCACAATTCTATTTCCCTTTGTGAGCCTAAATTACAGTTTTCTAGCCATGTAAGTAGTGTTTTTGGCACTTGCACACAAGTTGCACTTCTATTACCCTTGCCCTGTGAATGTATAAACAGGCATGTGTAGGTTGAGCATGCACAACAGGCCATACAGGGAAGCAGCCAGTGCAGGATTTAGTCTTCAGCTACTTAAGCTACAGTTTAGGGCCTCACAATATGAGAGGCCTCTAAATAAGAAAAAAAACTCTGACTCAATATTAAGTTTTATAATAATCAGCTGGTAAATAAAGGAGATAAAGGAAATATGGGAAAAATGACTCTAAATATGGACATTTTTATTCTAATATGACAAAAATATACATACATTGGATTATTTTTATTGCATGGGACCTCTTAAAATGAACACAGTTTAGGGCCTCAGCATGTCATAATCTGGCACTGTAAGCAGCTATGTATGCATGTATCTGTAATTCTGAAAAAATGAAGGAAGTCAGAGAGAGACAGGATCAAATCCACTCTGGGTGAAGGGGACCTAGAATCTGGATTTCCTGTTTCCTCAGCAAGTACCCCTAACCATTCAGCTACTGGTGCTAAAATACAGCTGCCCCTTTCTCCCTCTGCTGCCCCCAACACCTCTTCTGCACAGTATTGAGCACCTGCTACTCAAAGGGTTTTGCCTATCTATATTTTTGTGAAGTGGATGCAGGTGCTTGTACATGGTCATGTAGCTACTCAGCCAGTTTGTTCAAAGGAAAATAGAATTATGTCCATTGTGTTTAGTGTAGAACTGCCATTTCCAACAATTGCATTTAGTGCTGCTGCAAATAAAAACCCAGAGTCTCATGGCCAGAAAATGAAATGCAAACTGCTACTTGCCACTTGGGAAAATGGTGGTTTAAGTAACTTGCCCAGTATCACCTAAGAACTCTGCGGCAGATGTAGTCATATACTTCAAAGTTAGGGACAAACATTCAAAAAGCAGGAGCCTGAATTGATTCAATCTTTGCAGCTTAGTCTAACCTGCAATGGTTGAACTGAGTTGAAAGTGCACAGACATTTACATTTAATTCTGGAAATGCAGGCGCGTGCTTGCAGTGGCTCAGGCTTGAAGCAGGAGGGGTGGGGAGCTCTGAAGCAGCCCTCCCTTCCCTTTGCAGCAGCTGCAAAGCTGGAGGGAAGCTGATCTGGGGGGTATGGCCAGGCCCCCATAGGGGCTAAGTCTGATTGTGGAGGGGTTTAAATTCCACACCCCCCCTCCCACCCGCCCATAGGGACCTCAGCCAGGCTGTGCCTGGAAGGTTGCAGGGAAGCAGCCGTTGCCAGGCTTGTCCCCAAAGCCAGACACCAGCCGGGGCAACGCCTCAGGCAAAGGGAGGAAGGGGGTGGGGATTAAATTCCCCTGTCTCCTGGTGGGCATGGGACCCTAGTCGGGTTCTGCCCAGCTTTCCCTCCTGCTCTTGCTCGGGTGGCAGGGGGCCTGGCCACAGCCGGCCAGCATGGCCCTGCTATTCACCCAGGCCTGGGGCTGCAGGTGTTGCTGAAGGTGGAGGCAGAGGGGCAGCTCAGGCTTGGGCTTGGGCTTGGGTGACAGATTGGGCCGTGGGGGCTGTGCAGCTAGATTGCTCCTGGTTCCCTTCACCAAAGCTGGGTGGGGCTGTCATGGAGCCCCAGCTGGCTAGGAGGGGCCCTACAGGGCTGGCCCGTGGGGTCAGGGCCCTTCTCAGCCCACAGCCCTGTCCTGTGCAGTACCCAGGGCTACAAGCACACAATCAGTTGTGGGCTAGCTGGGGCCAGGAGTGCTGTTCTGCCCCCCTTGCCTGTAGCTGCCACTGCCACAGCTGCGCCACTCTGGGTGGGGGGACAGGAAGCTTCAGCCTCACGGCTTCTGCCCAGCACATGGAGCTCTGGCTCCAGCCCCCGGATTCCTTGGAAAATGGAAGGCATCTGGGTGAAAGGCATCCCGGGGCTAAAGCTGGAGCTTCACGCCCTGGGCAGAAGCTGCCAGGCTCAGCAGGGCTGTTTTTCTACCCTCACCTCCAGCTGTGGTTTCTGCTTCTGGAGATCAGGGCAGAAAAACCTCTCTCCTGTGCCTAGTGCATGGAGCTTTGGCTGCAGCTGCCAGATGCCTTCCAGCCGGATGCCTTCCATCTTCCAAAGTCCCTGGGACCAGAGCCCGAGCTCCATATGCTGGACAGAAGCCACAGGGCTGAAGCTTCCTGCGTTCCCCCAAACCAGAGCAGTGTGGTGTGGCTGTGGCTGTGGCAGAGGCAGCTGGAGTCAAGGGGTGCAGAACAGGCCCCCTGCCCTGGACAGCCCACTGCTGGTTGTGCACCTGCAGCCCTGGGCTGCACAGGACAGGGGGCACGGCAGTGGGTGCTGGGCTCAGGGCCCACTGGTGTCTCAGGTGGGTCCAAGAAGCTTGCTCCCCAGCCAGCCCCTGCCTGTGCTGCTGGGCCGGGCTGTCACACAGCTTGCAGTGGGATGGCAAGGGCCCTGCTTTCATGGGCCCCTTTAGGGCCCTTCCTAGCTAGCTGGAGCTCCATGACAGCCCTGCCTAGTTTGGGCATGAGGAGCTGCTCAGTCCCCACAGCCTCAGTCTGAGCTGCAGCCTGCTGCGAAGGGCCCAGTCCTGGTGGGCCAGCCAAGGCTAGCCCTCTGCCTCCACCCTCAGCAACACTCACAGGCCGGCTGGCTGGGCTCAGCCCTGAAGCCCCAGCCGTTGGCAAGGCAGGTGGATGGCGGGGGCCATGCCAGCTGGCTCCGGCCATGCTCCCTCCTGTGCTGCTGGAGTGGGGAGGGGAGAATGGCTGAGAAGGGCTGCAGTCCCCCAGTACAGGGGTGGGGGTGGGGGGAATAAACCCCCTCCCTGCTCCCTTTTTCTCAGGGGGCCATGAGTCTGCCTGCTCCTGCTCCAGCTAGAGATCAGCATCTGGGATCCTGGGGGACTCTGATTTAACATAAACCAGGAAGGAGTCCGGGACAGAAGTTGCATAAACCAGTTTGACCCAGATCAGTTAAGTCTGATACTACATTCAACCAGGTTTAATTTAAACCAATTTTGGCCATTTTGAAACTGGTTTTTGTGCACTGAACTTACGCTCTGTTACAGGTTTAAATCAGTTTCTGATCACTTAAACCAGTTTATGTGTAACTTCTGTCCCTAGTCCAACTTTTCCAAGTGGCATTTAACTGCCTTATCCACAGGTCTATTCTCTCAGTGGGTGAGGCCCCATGCCTCGTTCAGCACCCTTCTTTTAACTTCTGAATTAAATGTCAAAAGGATTCTATATCCAACAGCCCTTCTCAATCCATTCCCAGAACATCCTGTGAATTAAATGATTAATTCCTCGAATGTTGCTTTCAAACATAATTTCCAAAGGATGTTTAAAAGCTTAGGGGGAGGGGCAATCGTAAAATGTTATCTTAATGTGGAACTTCATAGATCATCCCCAAGAGGGAACAGCAGAGTTGGAGTCTTTAGAATTGCAGCATGCTCCTCTACCACCTGAGCTACTGGGGTAACTAGAAGCAGTAGAAGGCTGTTCTTTCCTATGTGGGCTTGCCTTTAGAAGGGAATGAAGATGCACATGTTGTTGTGGGGAGAGCCAGCCATATGTTAAATGGGAAAGGAAAGCTGAGATCCTGAAATATTGAGTTTAATTCCAGATCCTGCTGGAGAATGTTGTAGGCTCTTGTGCTCCAGTCTCCCCAGAATGTCTCTTGTCTCCTCTTGCTCCTATCTTTGCTCCTGCCCTTGCTTCTAGATCCTGGCCCTGTCTGGTTTTAACAACCCCCCACACTTGGTTGTCTTTCTACCTTCTGCTGTATTCCCTCACCTCCCAGCTTGCATCTACCCTGCTTTCACTCTTCCCCACTTTCCATACTCCTGCTCCCCTCCTGGAACTCTTACCTTATTTCCTCTGTTGCTAGAGGTTTGGAGGTTCTGGCACCAGGGTTGGAATGTCTTCAAACTTCGAATCCCTCATATAAGTTGGCCGCACTGGGTGACTGTAGACATGTGGGGATGCTGTTCTGCCATGCTATAATTACAGTGCATTGGAGCAGACTCAATTAATCATGTCTGCTGGAGTGTGCTAATTACTGTACTCCAGCAGCCTCTACGTCTCTTGTATTTAGCATCCCTGAGCTTCAAAATGGCCGTAGGGATGGTTCAACTAAAACTTGTGGAATGAAAGGATCCCCTCCACTGTTTTGAAGTATGGGGATTATGTATACACGAGTCGCTGTGGGCACTTTAATTAGAATGGGTCTTGGAGCAACTCTAATTAAAGTGCCCTCTTCCCCCTACCCTTGGATTGCGTGTAAAGATGCCCACTATGTCTATGCAACTCTCCATAGCAACCCCTGATGATCGTTTCTGTGAAAAGAGGTTTAAGGTAGACATGCTGATGTAGACCTGAGTGCAACATTAGTTCCTGCCTTCCCCAAAGGGTCTGAATCTAGTAAGAAGCACGTGGGGGTCCCCAGTCCCAGCCTATGGTTTGGAGCTTAGGGAATACACAGCCAATCAGGGTCAAAGGTGAAAGCAATGGACTTGACAGGTGCAGGAAAAGAGGTGTTAATATAAGAAAAGCAGGAGGGACACAAATGTGCTACTTAGAGGATGGTCCTTAAGAGCTGGTGAAGGGAAAGAGCTGCAGCAGAACAGAAGAAGGGAGAATACAAAAGGGGAGAGCCATAGGACAGGATGGCTCAGAAAAGAAACCAGGGTGCAATAAGTGAGAGGTTACACCAGAGCAAGACCCATCCAGCCCTTTTCAGAAGGAGGCAGTTGCCAACACTCCTACCCCTACCCCCACCATCTCTGCAGCAAAGGCCTTAATTGTTACCGTTAGTGACTCTGGAAGGGAACATCTTCTCCCCCCCCCCCCAACAAAAACCAAACAAAGGTTATCTCAATTTGCTGCATGCAAAGAGGAGAGTCATGGTTGCTGTAGGAACTACCATTTTGAAATTGTTGCTATTTTTGCTTATTACTTTCAGTGAAGTCTCTTTGTACCCATTTTAAATTGAATACAGTGTGGTTTTTGCCAGCTCCTGTAAACTGACCCTGCGCAGTGTCTTTTTGCCTCAGTTTTATATCACCAGCCTGTTTTTAGGTTTCATTATTAGCCTCCTCTTGTAAAAATCACACCTACATGCTTGCACTTACACAGCCTTTTATATCTTTATAGTCCTGGAAAGCTACAAGAGCACATTCCATAACTTTTAATCTGTGATACCCAACCAGAGGCTCCTAAATGCCACGCTGCATGTTACAGGTCTGGAAATGGCAATCTACTTAGCTTGGCTGAAATGTTCGCAATTTAGCTCTAGTGTCAGAGGGATTTAAGGGAAAAAAATAAAAAAAGTAAAATTACTGATAAAACAAAACTAAAATTACATGACCCCAGTGCCATCAAAATTATAAAGGATCCAAACCCAGATCTAGACTTATAGTCTGTGTTACAAAAATAATGCAACTAGGTATGGGCAAGTGGTACAGCCCCAGAAGCTGTCTTGCAGGGTCCCCAAGTCAGGTCATCACTGCCAGCCCAGCCATTGCCATTGCCACTGCCCAGAGCATAAAACTTCCTAGTTACATTGCTATGTTTCAGACCCATCTTTATAGCAAAAATAATGCACACCTATGCCACCCACAGGTCCCAGAAAGATTATGTCAATCTATGTTGGCTAGGTAACTACCTAAAGTAAACAAAATATGTTGCTTTGCTGTTTTGCTTTTCTAATTGGGGTCAAATTGTACATTATTATTATTGACTGGAATATCAATACACTTGTCAAATACGTTTTGAATTCTAAATGTGTTAATTTGGAGGGGTTTTGCCTCTGATGGCAAGACAGCTCTTCATTAGATTAAAGCTGAGCATTGCTGAACCCTGATTTACTTAAAGTAATCTAGGATCTTGTATTGCTGCAAACTGAATATGGTTTAAATAGTCTCTTTGTACACTGCATTTGGAGACTGCTGTTACAGAAAACTAGAATTGTAGAAAATTAGGGTTCGCAGGGACCTCAGGAAGCCCCTGTTCAAAGCAGGACTGTCCCCACCTATATCATCCTAGCCAAGGCTTTGTCTAGCTGGGTCTTAAAAACCTCCAAGGATGGAGAGCCCACAACCTCTCTGGTAACCTGTTCTAATGTTTTACTACCCTCCTAGTGAGAGAGTTTTTTCTAGTATCTAACCTAAACTTCCCTTGCTGTAACTTGAGACCGTTGCTCATTATCTGCCACCACTGAGAACAGTCTACCTCAGGGACAGGCAAAATAGAGAATCCAGCGGGTGGCCAGACTCCATTTCCCAGCACCCCCTGCCCTCATCACTGTGGCTGGTTTACATGGAGAGCCCAGGAGCAGCGTGGCTGTGACAGCATGGGGCCAGGGTTTCCATGGAGATCAGCCCCAGCAGTGCTGGTAGAGTATGTGGCTGGGTAGGGAGCTGCTCTGGAGTGGGGCTGGGATTTTCCAGCACTGACAGTATGGTTCAGAGCTGGGGAAGAGTATTCTCCAGACTAAAGCTGAGTTCCTTCAGCCTTTCTTCAGAAGTCATGTGTCCCAGCCCCCCAACAATTTTCATTTCTTTCTGCTGGACTCTTTCCAATTTGTCCACATCCTTTCAGTAGTGGGGGGCCTGTGACAGGGTGCTTAGGGTGCCTGTCACTTTAAGAGGAGAGGCTGCCTGAGAAGCAGCCTTCAGGTGGTGAGGGGTCAATCACCTGACCAGAAGGGGGCTGGGCTTGAGCCATATAAGCCCAGGACCTGAGCCAGTCAGGCAGTCTAGCCCTGAGAGCCACAAGGAGAGAAGTTTCTGGCAGCAGGGCTCCTGAGATGACCATGGGGCCAGGGGTCAGCAACTGAGAAAATTATCCAGGAACTTTGAGAAAACTATCCAGGAGCACATCTGAAGGGACCAACAGGGGAGATTGTGCTTGGGGGCAATCAACATGGGTTCATTAGAGGCAGGTCCTGTCAGACCAACCTGGTTGCCTTCTATGACCAGGTCACAAAAGCCCTGGATGCAGATATCATGGTGGACATAATCTTTCTGGACTTTAGGAAGGCCTTCAACACTATCTCTCACCCCATCCTCATTAAAAAATTAGGCAACTGTGGTGTTGATGCCTACACAGTCAGATGGGTCACAAATTGGCTGGAGGGCTGCACCCAGAGACTGGTGGTGGATGGGTCATTTTCGACCTGGAGGGACGTGGGCAGTGAGGTTCCCCAGGTCTCAGTTCTCGGACCCTCACTTTTCAATATCTTCATCAGCGACTTGGATGAGGGGGTGAAAAGCACTTTGTTCAAGTTTTTAGATAACACTAAGATGTGGGGAGAAGTGAGCATGCTAGAAGAGAGGGACAAGCTACAACTAGATCTGGATAGGTTGCTGAGGTGGGCGGATAAGAATAGGATGGGTTTCAATATGGATAAGTGCAAGGTATTGCACCTGGGGAGGAAAAACCAGCAGCATACCTACAAGCTGGGGACCCCCCTTCTTGTCAGCACAGAGGCAGAAAAGGATCTTGGAGTCACTATTGATTCCAAGATGAACATGGGCCACCAATGTGGGGACACGGTCAGGAAGGCTAATTGCACCTTGTCATGCATCCATAGATGCATCACAAGAAGGTTCAAGGAGGTGATTCTCCCCCTCTATTCAACATTGGTCAGGCCGCAGTTGGAGTACTGTGTCCAGTTCTGGGTGCTGCACTTCAGGATGTGGATAGCATAGAGAGGGTCCAGAGGAGGGCCACTCACATGATTAGGGGGCATCAGGGTAGCCCCTATGAGGAGAGACTATGGGACCTGAACCTGTTCAGCCTACACAAAAGAAGGCTGAGGGGTGATCTGGTGGCCACCTACAAACTTGCCAAGGGGGACCAGCAGGCAATGGGAGAGTCCCTGTTCCCCCAAGCACTACTGGAAGTTATAAGGAACAATGGCCATAAGCTGACTGAGAGTAGATTCAGGCTAGACATTGGGAGGCACTACTTCACAATCAGGTTGGCTAGGATCTGGAACCAACTTCTGAGGGAAGTGGTGCTTGCCCTACCCTGGGGGTCTTCAAAAGGAAGCTAGGTAGACACCTTGCTGGGGTCATTTGACTCCAGCATTCTTTCCTGCCCATGGCAGGAGGTTGGACTTGATGACCTGCTTAGGTCCCTTCCAACCCTCCCAACTATGAAATTATGAAACTCTGTAGGCCTGGGAACGGGGGAATATTACCTGGGCCAGAGAGACACTTGGTTATGTTGGCAGGAGGCCTTTATTTTACGCTGAACCCAGAATATATTGGTGCCTGCCAGAGGGCTTACTATTTCATAGATTTCATAGACATTAGGGCTGGAAGGGAACTCCAGCCTCTCCTCATAAGGCCTGTTTTCTTGACCTCTAATCATGCATGTGACACTCCTCTAGACTCTCAGATCTTACAGTTTTTCCAGGAGTTTAGGTGAAACTGAAAGGGGTGGTTTTTGGAGGTCCCATTAGTGCCCTAGGGGCATGTAATTGCTCTGAGCCCTAATAGGGACAGGCTCTAAAACATAGTCAGAGAGGCCAGAGCCCAGAGAGGGTTGGGGCTTCGGGCCGGGGGGAGGACAGAGCCTGGAGAGGGGTCAAAGGTCCAGGAAAGACCCACCCCCTACAAAGAAGATTGATGGTACAGTGACATCTGTGAGACATAGGTGTGGTGTAAGGAGTGGTTTGGAGCCTTGTAATTAGTCCTTAAGGCTATAGGTGCCCTGGGGGCATGGAAAGGCCAAAAGGGCCCATTTTTGCTTAAGAGTAGAATTGAAACCAGTGGGGTTGGGAAAGACCTGTTGGTGACTTGAATGAACTAGGGTTCACTGTAAGGACCATGGATAGATTCCCTTCCCTAATCTTTAATAAGAATAAGATGTGGCAGGTGAGTAATCAAGGGGGAATGACAGCTGTCATTAGGGGATTAGTCCTGTTACAGGACCCCAAAACTAGATACAGTTTTGGTCTCTCAGATGTGGTGTTACCAGATTTGCCCACTGCTTTGGGGTGTGCTCATTTATTAGGGCTAGGGTCTTGGTAATTCTATTGCTGCTTGTGTTACTTGTGTTTCTATATGGAGCTGTATCTTTCCCTTCTGCAAGCCCTCACCCCCAATGGAGCTATCTTGCAGGACTCAGTTCAGTGGGGCTGGGTTCCTCCAGTCCCCAAATCAGTCATACACACAAACACACAGAGATTAATGTGACACGCCTGCCCTGGTCGCGTTGATCAGCATGGACAGGCTGACACCCTCATATGCCAAGAATCAGTTCATCAAAGCAACAATAACTACAGTCAGACAGAAGCATACAGTTAAATAGAATACCTCTGAATCCGGCTGGGTGTCCAGATGACACCCTCATGGGCCAGCATTCAGTTCATTAGGGCACGTCTGAGCCAAACTGGGTCAATCAGCCTGTACAAGCTGATCCCCTTATGTGTTTCAAACTCAGCACGTGCCAATCTTTTAGCCTTTTGATGAGCAGACGCCACAGTATTTTTGGGCTACACAAGGATATTTAGCTTAGGTAAAAGGAGCATTGCTGCAGAGCAAGTGGGGAAAGAGAAGTAAAGAAGGAAAAATATACCCAATTACCACCAGTTTGACTATAAAAGTTATTTATTGCTAAGTAGATGAAATATATAATGGCACTAGTAGTAATAGATATACAAAGGAAAAACAAACACAAACAGTTACAGTATTACCCTGGTGTCACGGATGGCCCCGCGAGCGGCCGTGAGCTCGCTAGCGCCTCCTTGCCGTGCCAATTAGGGTGGCCTGGCACCCTCTACTCGCCCGCCACGTCTTCGCTGTTGAGGTTCAGAATGGGAGGCTGCCTACTTACACCTAACGACACCTTGATGGTATCACCTCCGTTCCAAAGTGGGGTACTCTCACCCCAGCCTTATGGGCAAATGCGTGCCTCCAAACCTCCCCTTTAGCACGCCCCAAGCCTCGCAGCTGTCCCGGGGGACGTTGTCTGGTCCCCTGCCCCTCAGGTACTCTCCCTCTGGCACCCTGGGCTCATCACCCTCCTGGCACCCCTGGGCCTGGCCCCCTTGACCCTTACCCACCGGCCTATTACTGATGCCCTTGGGTCTCCCTAGCTCCTCTCGCCCCTCCCAGGGTCTGTGCCGCGCCCTCTGCGCTTGCGTCCCCACTCGGGGTCTCTGCCGCGTTCTCCGCGCTTGTGTCCCCACTCGGGGTCTCTGCCGCGTTCTCCGCGCTTGCGGGTTTCCCGCGCTTGGGGCTCAGGTGGCCGTAGCCGTGCCTGGCCCCCTTGACCCTTTCCTGGGTCGTTTCTGCGCTCTTGACCCTTTCCTGGGTCGTTTCTGCGCTCTTGACCCTTTCCGGGCCTCGCCCTCTCTGTGGCCTGTACCGCGCTCTCGGCGCTGCGCCCTCTCCGGGCCTCGCCCTCTCTGGGGCCTGTACCGCGCTCTCGGCGCTGCGCCCTCTCCGGGCCTCGCCCTCTCTGGGGCCTGTACCGCGCTCTCGGCGCTGCGCCCTCTCTGGGCCTCGCCCTCTCTGGGGCCTGTACCGCGCTCTCGGCGCTGCGCCCTCTCCGGGCCTCGCCCTCTCTGGGGCCTGTACCGCGCCCTCGGTGCTGCACGCTTCCTGTGCTTGGGGCTCAGGTGGCCGTAGCCGTGCCTGGCCCCCTTGACCCTTTCCTGGGTCGTTTGTCCCACTGGGCAAAGTGCCGCCCTTATGGGCCGGGGTCCAACCCCGTGCTCCGTGCCACTCCAGCACAAACCATTGTGCCCCACTGGCACTGTGCCCCTACTGGGCACCCGGAGCTCCCAAACTGTCGGGGAGCCCCCGCTGAGGCCTCCTCACTTCCCTACAGCCTCACCCGGTCCTCCGGTTAACCATAACTCAAGCCAAGCCCGAACGGCTGTAACAAACCAACAAAGAGCCTACCCGCTCATAATGCAAACTCTCAGCCCCTCTCGGGCTCCCAGCCCTACTTCTTATCAGGGTGTTCTCGTCCCTAGCATCATCGCAGCCGGTCGGTAAGGTAAGGCTGCAACCCCCAACTCTGGCCACTCAGCTCAGCCACAGAGCTCCTGCTCCTGTGGCATCCAGAAGGGTACTGCTAGCTAGGCTTTGGCCTAGCTGTTTATAAGGGCCTGGCCCTGCCCCCTCCTGGCCACATGACCTGCCTGGTTGCCCTAGCAACCCCCATCTGTGTTGCTCCAGGGTGTTTCAGCAGCCCTATTCCTCCTGCTAGTAGCAGGCACCCTGGTGCCCTGCTACACCTCTCCCCTTCCCGGGGGGCGTCTCCTTAGGAGCGGGGCATGGGAGTGCCCCGCGACACCTGGTTTAACTAAGTATTTGGGGAAACTTAGCTCAAGCTTAACTAATCCAGTTCAAGTTCAGAACTCTATGCTTAGAGAGAGAGGAGGAGAGAGAGCTGGAATCTCACCAGTCCAAGGCACTCGGGTTGCAAAGCTGACAGGTTAAAGTTCTCAGCACAATCCTTGAAGGGAGACGATCTGCCTCCTTCAGCCTCTCCAGAAGAAAGCGGGTGGTGTCAGCACACACTGCTGCTTCTTTTACAGATTTTTATACCCTCAGTTAGCTTCTTTCAAGCATTCTCAATAGTGTAAATCGAATTGTCTTTTCTATTGACAAGGGGTTATCTGGTTGGAACATCTCAGGAAACTGATTGATACTCAGGAAACACATACTTAGGACCCAGCTTGACAGTCCTATGGATAGCAGATATACTTGATGGGACATCATCTGGTGTCTTCAGAAACAATAGATAGCGTGCAGCATAAGGGTTTTGGATTTTTACTTGCTGTGAACAAGCCTCAGCTTAGCATGACTTTTCCAGATCTTACTATAGTCTTTTAGGCAATTATTGGAGTGTTCATAACCTGTTGTGGAGAGGACTTCCACCAGTCATCCCGGGAAAAGTATAACAACACTTGTGGACAGGGCTCCAACGGGCTGAATGCTTTGATGAACCCTGTACCATTGTTCAGATGTTGTCCATATAGACTTGGTCTATTGCCTCAGCATTCCCTAACCCGGCAACCGAGTTTTAGCCAATTCAGTTTACATAGGCCTCCCATAGTGGGACCAGGGAATGTACGGCCCGAGATGCCTAGTAAACTTCTGCTTAGAGGTGTGTATGTGTGGGGTGGGGGTGGGGAGGAAAAGTCCTTTGTAAATCCAGATTAGAACTGGTCTGAAAAATGCTGAGCTGGGTGTGAGGGTTGATTAGCATTTGGAGCACAGATTCCCCATCATGCAGTGCTCCCCTGCTTCGCTGGTCCCAGAATTCACTGCAGTCTCTGCTTCAGCCTTTCTGTTCTCCATCTCTCATGTAAATGAATGGTCATCTGGTCCCATCTCGGATGCAAATGAGACCTAGGGCAGTTTTTTCACTCTTGTCAGCCTTATCTGGAGGGTTTTAGGTGTGTCTCTCACTGCATCTTAATCAGTTTCTGTATAGGTGTGTGTGGGGGGGGAATTCTTTGTGAGTCAGACAGTCTGCGTCCTGTGTCAGGGTTCCTCAAAAACATGGAGCTGAGAGGTAACAGTGGGCTCACCAGTACTGAATAGAGGGGAACAATCACTATCCTTGATCTGCTGGCAGCACTCGTATTAATGCAGCCCAGTATGTCATTAGCATTCTTTGCAACTAGAACACAATGTTGGCTCCTATTCAGCTTATTATCCACTGTAACCCCCAGGTCCCATGTCACCACACCAGCAGATCTGCTGCTTAATCGGTGCATGCGATTGTTCTGTCCTAAGTGCAGGACTTTGCTTTTGTCTGTATTGAACCCCATGAGATTTTTTTTGGTTCAATACTCCAATTTGTTGAGGTCTCTGAATCCAAGCACTGCCCTCCAGCATATCTACTACTCTCCCCAGCTTGGTGTCATCTGCAAACATGCTGAGGGTGTGTTCTATGCCATCTTCCAGGTCATTGATGAAGATACTGAAGAAAACCAGCCCCAGGAAGAAACCCCTGGGGCACTCCACTTGATACCAGCTGCTAACTAGACCTCAAGCCATTGATCATTACCTGTTGAACCCCACAATCCAGTCAGCTTTCTATCCACCTTACAGTCCATTCATCCAACCCATACTTCCTCAGCTTGCTTGCAAGAATGTTGTGGGAGACCATACCAAAAGCCTTGTTAAAGTCAAGGTATATCATATCCACTGCTTTCTTTGCATCTACAGAGCCAGTCATCTCATCATAGAAGGCAATCAGGTTGGTCAGGCATGACTTGCCCTTGGTGAATCCATCTTGACTGTTCTTGATCACCTAATTCTCCTCCTCCAAGTGCTTAGAAATGGATTCTTTGAGAACCTGCTCCATGATTTTTCTGGGGACTGAGGTGAGGCTGACTGGTCTGTAGTTCCCTGGATTCTCCTTTTTCCTTTTCTTTAAGATGGGCACTATATTTACTTTTTTCCAAACTTCTGGAACTTCTCCTGATCGCCACAAGTTTTCAAAGATGATGGCCATTAGCTCTGCAACCACATAGGCCAACTCCTTCAGAATCCTTGGGTATATCACATCCAGCCCCATGTATTTATACAAGTCCAGCTTGTTTAACCTGTTCCTTCATCTCTGTTGGCTACTTACCTCATCCTCAAACTGTATTGTCAGGTGCAGTCATGTGGGAACTGACCTTGCCTGTGAACACTGAGGTAAAAAGGCATTGAGTAATTTAGCCTTTTCTACAACATGTGTCACTTTCCTCCCTCATTCAGTGAAGGACCCACACTTTCCCCTGATATTCCTCCTGTTGCTGACATACTTGCAGAAACTGTTCTTGCTACCCTTCATATCCTTTGCTAGCTACAACTCCAATTGTGCTTTGGCCTTCCTGATTTCATCCTTTTAGGCCTGAGCAATACTCATATGCTGCCTCTAGTTGCTTCTCCTAGCTTCCATTTCTTGTAAGCTTCCTTTCTGTGTTTCAGGTCACTGAAGAGTTCTCTGCTAATCCAGGTTGGTCTTCTGCCCTGCTTGTTAGTCTTCCTTCACACTGGGGATGGTTCACTCCTGAACACTCAGTTAGGTTTCTTTAAAGTACAGCTAGCTTTCCTGGACTCCTTTCCCCCTAAGACTGGCCTCCCAGGGGATCCTGCTCATGAGTTCCCTAAGCGAGTCAAAGTCTGCTTTTCTGAAGTCCAGGGTTCTTGCTCTGCTGCTCTTTTTCCTTCCCTTCCTCAGGATCCTGGATTCAATCTTCTTGTGGTTGCTGCTGCCCAGGTTGCCATCCACTATCACATTTCCCACAAAGTCTTCGCTATTTGTGAGTAGCTGGTGAGGAAGAGCATGGCCCCTAGTTGGCTTCTCCAGCACTTACATCAGAAAGTTGTTCCCAACACTCTCCAAAAACTTCCTGGATTGCCTGTGCACTTTTGTATTGCCCTCCTAACAGAGGTCAGGGTGATTTGAGTTCCCCATGAGAAGCAGGGCCTGTGATTGGGAAACTTGCACTAGCTGTTTGGAGAAAGTCTCATCTACCTCATCCTCCTGGTTTGGTGGTCTATAAGAGACCCTGACCATAACATCACCCTTGTTGTTCTCTCCTCTGACCCAAATCCAGAGACTTTGAGCAGGTCTATCTCAAGTTTCATATCAGAGCTGTGAGCAGTCATACAACTCCTTTAAACAAAGAACAACTCTTCCCCTCTTCTCTCCTGCCTGTTCTTCCTGAAAAATTGATACCCATCCATGACAGTGGTCCAGTCATGTGAGCTATCCCACCAAGTCATTGTTATTCCAATCACACCATAGTTCTGAGACTGTGCAAGGACTTCCAATTCTTCCTACTTGTTTTCCAGTCTCCCTGCATTCATGTACAGACACCTGAGGTAACTACTACTTTCTCAGGAAGAATGAGAACACCTCCCCTGTTGCCATAGACAGAGGGAGAAAATATTATTTGGGAGGGGCTCAGTGCATACGTCAGCATGAGAACTACAACTCCCATCATGCTCTGTGCAGTGTGATGCATGCACAGTTAGCCTCTTCTTCCTCAGCCTCATCAAGCTGAGAGCATGTGGGGCACTGACCTGGCTGCATGCCGAGCAGTGCCATGGTGCTGCTGCTGTTGCAGGCTGCCGTGACATCAGTTTGCAGGGCTAAGCCCCCTCAAGCCCCGGCCTTGTGTCACCTATGCCTGTTGCCCCCTCCTACTTGTGCCCACTTCCCCACTTACCACAGGGCTTTAGTCTCCATCCCCTGGTGAACCTAGTTTAAAGCCCTCCTTACTAGGTTAGCAAGCCTGTTTGTGAAGATGTGCTTCCATCTTTTCATCAGGTAGACCCCGTCTCTTCCTAACAATCCTTCTTTTTGGAATGTCATCCCACGGTCAAAGAAGCCAAATCCCCACTAGTGACACCACCTGTGCAGCCATGTATTGATCTACAGGGTGCATCTGCTCCTCCCCAGGCCTTTCCTGTTAACCAGAAGGACTGAAGAGAACACCACCTGAACCCCTGCCCCCTTCACCTTTGCACCCAGAGCCCTGTAGTCACTTTGATATGCTTAGGATCTCCCCTAGGAGTATTAGTGGTGCCCACATGAATGAACAAATGGGGTGGCAGTCAGAGGGCCGGATAAGTCTTTGGCCTCCTCCACCAATGGAACATGCTCCTCCTCTCCTGTTGCTAGGGCTCCATATCTGTTCCTCAGGCAAACTGCTGTAGGTGTAGATAAAGATTTCTACTTGCTACCAGAGGTCACCGTCTTCCAGCTTCTACCTTCCTTGGAGTCCATGTCCTCTTCCTTCTTTAACACTGCCTCTGGCAGTCCTTCCTTCATAATCCTAGAGGACTCTTTCAGCACTGAATTGATGAAATCCTCATGGCAGGGGATGCTTCAGAATTATCTAGTTTTAGTAGCGTTCAGATTCCAGTTCACTTATTGCATGCTTAAGCAGATGTAGTCACCTAAAATTGATTCTATGTCATATTGTTCAAGTCCTGAAAACCCATTCATATATCTACTTTTTAATACACTGTCATCTGACCCTTAAGGATGACTGATAAAGAGCAACAACGAAGAGGAGGACCTACCCATCTTTTGCATTAACAATTCTGGGACTCAAGCAAGGTAGAAGAGAATCACACTTAAGTGCTTAAGTCCATAAAGACACCCAATAAGGTGAACAGAACCTGGTACTACAAATATGAAATGATGGCTCAGTTGCATAATCTTTACCATGATACTCCATACTTTGATTTTATTGCTTGACTAAAAAGTATTTGGGGGGTAGGAATGTCCTTTTTTCTCAGTGCCTTTTCATTCAACAAATGATTTATACAAATAATTGATTTTACCTCATGTGACAAGCTAACAACAAGTTGTAGCAACTGGTTTTCATTGATTTTGACCAAAATTAATGCATAATGATTTACTGAATATGTCATGGTATAACTTATGATTTCAGATCAATACAATAAGCTTGAGTATTTTAAGGATTATTGGGTGCATTTACATGTGATGCTACATCACTGTAGGAATTCACTATGGTGATGTAGAGTCCACAGGGGTCTACATGTGACCAGCAGTACTTCACTATAGCGATGCACTCCACTGGTATAGTGCACTGCTATGGCAAAGTAACTGCTAAATATAATCATGAGCCGCACATATGGTCTGACCCAATATGGCATTTCTTATGTTTTTATGTTCTTAAAATAAGCAAGTACAGTTTTCTTAATGACAGTTTTTATAGGATTAAGTGAGCAAAAATACTTAAGTGTCCATCTCTATCCTACAGCATATGAAGTCCACCATTTTGGTGCCACTGACACTCAAAACCACTGCTCAGTTTTCACCTACTCCTGAAGGGTCCTAAATCCCACAGGCAGACAAGGTTCTTTGGGTGAATCTGATATCTTTTATATCTTCTGGGAAGATCTTTTTAAGAAGAGGGTCTCTTTCTAGTATGGGTTGCAATTGTTTGAGGATTTATTTAGACACCGTATTCTTAAAAAGATCTTTCCAGAGCCACCCATCCTAGCCTTCAAACAAGCACTGAACCTCGCTAACCTCATCACCAGAAGCAAACTTCCTTCAGCCCAGAACATACCAAATGGATCCAGACCATGCTCTGACAAGAAATGCAAAACCTGCCAACTCATCTCCACCATCCTCACAATTACTACACCCCACAACAAAGCCATCAGCATTCCTGGATCTTACAGCTGCACCTCCAGAAATGTAATATATCTCATCCAATGCACCAAACGCCCTGATGGAAAATACGTAGGAGAGACCAAACAACAACTGTGCACCAGAAGGAATGCACACTGGAAATCTATTAAAGACAGGAATACCCAATTACTTGTGGGGGCACATTTCTCACAAGAAAACTACTCTCTTTCCAATCTCTCAGTCCTGATCCTCAAAGGAAACTTACAAAACACTTCACAGAGATGAGCCTATGAACTCCACTTCATCAACCTCCTGGATACTAAAAATCATGGACTAAATATAGACATTGGATTTATGGCACATTGTAACCTGCCTGACATCTGACTCCCCAGGTATCTCTCCAGTATTCTTCCCCCTCTCTCCCCCGCCATCAGCCTGTCTCTCACCCACTGACTTCTCAATCTGCATCTTTACTGACTACATGTCTTGCATGCACACCAGCCCAGCCTCTGGCTTATTTACTTTTCATTCCATCCAGGAAGAGCACACATCAACTGCTGAAACTTCCTTAGCCTGACAAAGGGTTGCTTAATAATTGTTTTCCAACTATTTAAGTTGGTCTAATAAAAGATATCGGATTCACCCAAAGAACCTTGTCTGCCCAAGTCCTTAGACCAACACAGCTACAACCTACACCCCTAAATCCCACAGGCACTTTAATTCTTGTTGGTGGGAACACATACTACTGCCTTAGTGCTGATACAGGCTCACAGCTGGTGAGCTGTTCAGAGGCCTCACTTGAAGCACTAAAGTTCCCAAGCAGAGCACTCCCTCCCCTAGTTCATAAGCACAGCCTGATTCTTTACATGTGCTCTAAATAGATAAATGTGTATCTTACCACAGAATACCCCAACTTATGATTAAACCACTCCCTTGAGATGTGAGAAATTCATGTTCAAAGCCTTCTTCTGTATTGTTAGGAGGATGGAGTCAAACCCTGGTCTCCTCTGTTACAGGGAAGCATCCTAATCACCAGGCTGTTACGGAATGAAACTGTCTGTCTCCCATGTGGATCCTGTTCCATGTTGTTTAAAGCCTTGGCATATTGACTGGAGCAAGAACTTTAACCTGTGTTTTCTCAGGCTTAGCTGTGTGCCCCAAGCATTGAACTACAGAATCACTCAAGATCTTTTTTCTTTCTCTGACGCAATACATATTGAATTATTTCTGCAAAGTGGAACAGACCTAATAGGAGTGACAGAGAACATTGCATTTCATAATACCCAGCAGGTTTCACTTGAGTGCACTCCCTTGGAATGAGAGACATTAGGGGTCAAGTCCCTTGTCCCAGTGAATCAGAGCAGAGTGACTGTTTCAACCACTACACTATTAAATTTTCTGGGGCACAGATCTCTCTCTGGCTTCTGTAATGGCAAAATTGGACAAAGTCCAGGAGAGGGCCAAAGATAAGGATCCTGCCTGGCCTTATGCACATGTCTGTCTTTAGCCAGGTCAGCTGCTTAGACTCTTAAATTCTGCCTTTTCCCTATGCATTTCACACCTGAATCCCTTACTTGGCTCCCACTCAGCTGGTTTCTTAGGATTCCTTGCTTAGGACTGTCCAGGACTTTATGGAAGGCCCAGAGATTTGGATCAGGCTTCAGGAGCCCACTAGATGGAGGACACTATGGATTATGCATTGCAATATCTGACTGCCTTTGAGGATCTTTCTCAAATTACTATCGCCAACTTCAGTCTATAGGTGTTATTTTTAAAGCATCGGTACTTGTTCTTAAAGAATGCACAAACAATATAGTGTCTGGAAGACAACAGTCTAGCTTCATGGGACTTTAGAAACCTGTTTTCTTTCCTCATTAGAAAAAGCCAATATCTTTCAATTGTTTTTGTAAAATAGAGCTATGTAAAAATGTCTGTTTTCAGTTTAGTAAATCTAAAAATTTCAGTTTGGGTTTTTCTTTCTGGCCAGAGATCTTTTGATTGTAGACACTACCCCAAAAAGTAGTTAATTGACACACATACTTCAGAGGCATATTTTAACTTTCACAAAACAGCCTACTGCAATGAAATGTCATTTTGTTAAAGGCATTGAAACCAACTGTAATAAAAAAAAAAACCTGGTGATTTTTACTGGTGTACCAGGAAAAAGCACGTCTCAGGCCAAATTCTACTCCGCCTACTACGTCCCTAAGTAAATACAGGCACAGAAATGTGATTTATATTCCATCCTAGTCCCTGAAAAACAGCTAACATAAAAAATGGATGTGTCTTCTTCCACTTGCTGGTTCTATGACTTAGTCTTTGTGTTTAAGAAGGTTGAGTATATATAATCAAGCTTGTTAACATATTTTTCAAGGACTTGAACATGGAATAGGATCACACTTAGGCACTTAAAGTTCATTTGGGTGCCTACTAGGTGAGGAAAGGGATCTGGTGCTTCATTAACTATTTTGTTCTTACTCAGGTTTTTGTCTGATTTTTTTTCATTAATAAAAAGGCGGAAATTTCAAATGTCTCATTCTTAGAGGAACCTTAATTTGGCTCCTATTCATACAAACACATGAATATGGTATACAATGGTTAATTCTGAGTGTATCTACACATGCATTTGATCTGATATCAGTTTATTTGGAAGTAAACTACTCATAAGTAAATGCTCCTGGGCAGGCGTCTACACATGCAGAGATATTGGAGCAGATTTACTGCTTCTACCAGCAAATTGCTCCCACTTCCTGCAGCCTTGCAATGGACCCCTGCTGCCACAAGTGGGAGTGCAAGGCTTCCCCTGGGTGCTACCTCAGGGGCTGGCAGGGAGCACCAGGCCAGGAGACAGCTGTGTCCTGTCTAGGGCTGGGACACTACTCCCTGCCCTCAGGGGGACTTCCTGCCACTGGGGCAGGAACAATGCATCCTCCCCCTACCCCCCCACAGCAGCAGGCATTTCCCAGCCCCAGTTCCCTGATTGGGGCAGGGGACATGGAAAGAGCTGCAGGGAAGGGGCAGGTTCCAGCTCCCTGTCCTGATCCACTGGTGGGGCAGCTAGCAATGATCCCATGGCTTGGCAGGGATTCCCCCCTGTTATGGGGGCACTTGGGTGCCCCGTGTCTTGGAAGAAATAAGGGCAGCTGCTACACTTTAAGGCCACCCAGGTGCCATTTGTTGGGGCAACCAGGCAGGTCATGTGACTGGAAGGGGGCGGGGCCGGGCCTTTATAAACAGCCCAGGCCAAAGCCTAGTAGCAGTTCCCTTCTGGCCACTGCAGGAGCAGCCTGAATTGATGGTTGCGGCCTGACCACCCTGACTAGCTTTAATGATGCAGGCAAGTGAACCCTATAAGAGACAGTGACTAAGGAGCTGAGTGAGTGTTGTGTTATAAGCTGGTAGGCTTCATGTTTATGTTGCAGCTGCTTGGCTCATGATTTTGTTATGGTCAAACCGGAGGACTGGGTGAGGCTGTAGGGGTGTGAGGAGGCCTCACAGAAGCTCCCCAATAATCTGGGAGTTCCTAGTGCCCAGCAGGGCACAGCTAGCGGTGCTTGGTGGGCACAGATGTTTGTGCCAGTGGCACGCGTGTTGAGGGGTGTTGACCCCTGCCCTGTGGGGTGAGATGAGAGAGAAGCCCTAGTAGGGCAAGGGACCAAGATGGTGGTTCTGGGGGCCAGGCACGGCTGTGGCCACCTGAGCCCCAACTGGGTGTAGGAAGAGGAGAGAGTCATAGATTCATAGATGCTAGGGTCGGAAGGGACCTCAATAGATCATCGAGTCCGACCCCCTGCATAAGCAGGAAAGAGTGCTGGGCCTACATTACCCCAGCTAGATACACATCTAGCCTTCGCTTGAAGACCCCCAGGGTAGGGGAGAGCACCACCTCCCTTGGGAGCCTGTTCCAGACCTTGGCCACTCGAACTGTGAAGAAGTTCCTCCTAATATCCAATCTAAATCTGCTCTCTTCTAGCTTGTGGCCATTATTTCTTGTAACCCCCGGGGGGGCCTTGGTGAATAAATACTCACCAATTCCCTTCTGTGCCCCCCTGATGAACTTATAGGCAGCCACCAGGTCGCCTCTCAACCTTCTCTTGCGGAGGCTGAAAAGGTCCAGTTTCTCTAGTCTCTCCTCGTAGGACTTGGCCTGCAGGCCCTTAACCATACGAGTGGCCCTTCTCTGGACCCTCTCCAGATTATCCGCATCCTTCATGAAGTGCGGCACCCAGAATTGCACGCAGTACTCCAGCTGCGGTCTGACCAGCGCCCGATAGAGGGGAAGTATCACCTCCTTGGACCTATTTGTCATGCATCTGCTGATGCACGATAAAGTGCCATTGGCTTTTCTGATGGTTTCGTCACACTGCCAACTCATGTTCATCTTGGAGTCCACTAGGACTCCAAGATCCCTTTCCACTTCCGTGCCACCCAGCAGGTCATTTCCTAGGCTGTAGGTGTGCTGGACATTTTTCCTCCCTAGATGCAGCACTTTGCATTTCTCCTTGTTGAACTGCATTCTGTTGTTTTCTGCCCACTTGTCAGCCCGGAGGGCTCCATAGTGCTGGGGACTCTAGTGCCACAGTGGGCACGGAGAGTGAGCACCATAGAGGTGCTCAGCGTATAGGAGTTGAGACCCCAGCCCGAGAGGGTGTGCAGTGCAAGAAGCGTGAGAGCGAGGCCCCAGAGAGGGGGCAACGTGTGTGGGAGGCGTGGCATAGGCCCCAGAGGGGGCCAGGTAAGGCTCAGGCTACCTGAGCCTGAGTTAAAGAGTATTGCTAGCGGGCCTGAGAGGGCCAGCAAGTGCAGGGGCACCAGAAAAGGGGCGTTGGGTGTGAGACAAGCCCAGGGGTGCCGAAGGGCAAGGACCCAAGAACGTCCGGGAACAGCTGCAAGGCTTGGGGCATGCTGAAGGGGAGGCAGGAGGCACGCATTGCCCATAAGGCTGGGGGTGAGAGCACCCCACTAGGAACGGAGGTAACATCGACGCGGTGTCAAAGGTGCAAGTAGGCAGCCTCCCATAACTGAACTCATAAGATCAAAGACGTGGTGGGTGAGTTGAGGATGCTGGATCACCTTAATTGACATGGCAGGGGGCGCTAGGGAGCTTCACGGCTGTTCCCAGGTCCCACTCTGTGACACCCCCCTAGCTGGGGGCTTGCTACTAGCTGCCCCACAGGTGGATGGGGCAGGAGGCTAAGACTTTTCCCCCCAGCAGCTCTTTCCAAGCCCCACGCCTTGATTGCCCAATCAGGGGTTGCGGGGTGGGAAGCAGGGGGGATAGATAGCCTGTTCCTTGCTCAAGCCCAGAAGTGCAGAGTTAGTTGGGGAAGAGGCTGGGGAGCTCCCAGCACCAGCTCCACAACCATGGGACGGGCACTAGGAGATCTTTATCTTCCAATGCCAGTTCCATAGTCACATGGCTGGTGCTGGGAGATAAGGATCTCCCAGTCCCCACTGCCCAGTTGCAATCTTGGACTGGGGGCTTGGAGCTACCTGCTGCTGGGGCAGGGGGACATAGTCCCCAGCCAGGTTCAAGTGGTAGAGCCTGCCCCAGCAGTAGGCAGCTCCTGGGGACAAGGAGCAATTTCCTGCCCCCTGGTAGCCAGCTGATTGGGAGCAGATTTGCTCCCAGTCAGGCATCAACATGAGTGCTACTTCACAGTAACTACTTGCAAGTAAATTTGCTACTTGCACTTGCAGGTAGCAAATATACTCATGATTAGTGAGGTTTAATGTGCAGTAAGCATGTGCACATGTAGATACACATTTACTACGCAGTAAACTATGCTACTCCACAGTAAAGTGTCTCATGTAGATACACCCACTGGTATTTAGTTGACTATCATGATGCATATAACTTTATGCAGAATGGCCCACTGACAGGATTATAGGAGTCACTCTAGTCCTCTCACCTGTTCAGTATGTAAATCAGGGTCAGCTCCACTGAAATGAACAGCTATACTTTAATGAAAATGATGTAAAGAGGATCCGACTCAGGCCTACAGCACTGCTTTTCATTGTGAGCTTAAAAGTTAGGGTTTTTTATGGTTTTATTTAATCATATATTCTAATCCAAAGCATTGATGAAAAATACAGA
Organism: Crocodylus siamensis; assembly: GCF_052110815.1. NCBI lineage: Eukaryota > Metazoa > Chordata > Crocodylia > Crocodylidae > Crocodylus > Crocodylus siamensis. The sequence continues at coordinate 126,234,667 of NC_143397.1, read as the reverse complement.
AATAGATGATGAAAGAGTCCAACCTTTTAGATTTCATTAAAAAAAGTTTAAAATGTATTTTTCTGTACATTTCTTTAATAGGAAACGGTTTATAATTTAAAGAGACATTTATAAAACTAGAAGAGAAAAAGCTATAAGTTCAGTAATTAGGAGATCTGATCTTTCATTAAACACTCCCAGCTCTTTTAGACTAATAAATGACTCATCCCTTCAATTTTGCAATTGTCTCAAATTAGGTTTTATTAATAAAATAAACGGGTTTCATTCTCATCACCTCTTTATTGTTTTTGTCCTATGTTTACCCTCTGGACTGGAATTAAATTTGGTTCACATAGAAGCAAGCGAGAGCATAATCAGATGAAGTATTTTATCTGTTGCTTTATAGGTATATTATCATTTTTATTCCTATAGCCTTTGTAGATATTGAAAATTATTCCTCAGCCCCATAACATGCATCATCAACTTTATTAAAGTTTATTGGATTATGTTTTATGTGTTAAGAGTCGCATACTGATAACTGTAACTTCTCACACCTGTTTGGATGATACTTATATTTTTGTCCTGCTGTCACATATGTTACTCACTCTTCAAATCTTGGGCCATTTCTACAAAGCACCAGGTACTCTCAACTCTTTTTGACTTGACTTGAAGCATGAAGTAATCATTCTCATATAACTGGGAACCCCTGGCATACCTTCCTTTACTACTAACTGCCACCATGGTAACTATTCCCCAGGACACCTGCTGGGGCCAGGGATATTGCAGCCAAAGCACTAAAAATGTTGGGGTGTTTTTAAATTCCAGCATCTTCAGATTTATACTTTGGTCATTCAACCAGGAAGAAGTATTTAGCAACACCCTGCACCTGTAGAGAGCAGATCAGGACAACTAAAGCACTAACCAAACATAAATTGGCAACCAGAATCAAGGACAACAAAAAGTCCTTCTTTAGATATGTAGAAAGTCAGAAAAAGAACAAGGGAAGCATAGAGCCCCTGATTAAATGAAATGGGATGCTGATAACTGAAACTCAGTTTTGTCCTGAGTGATCTGTTAAGCATTAGCTTAAACCACAAATCACATAGTCACTGCCACACACAACCAGAGGAGCTACTACCTAGTCATGACTTACGGTGGCCATCATAGAGGACAGCCCGGTTGTCCTCTTTTGATAAGAAACCAGACACCTTTATGTCCTCTATTTTTTTTCTCTTCAAGAGAAAAATAGAGGACATAAAGGCATCAGGATTTGTATTAATAAAGAACAGAGGACAGAAAAGTAGAAAACCAGAATGTCCTCTATGATGGCCACCCTACCCTGACTGTTGGGAAGAGGGACTAATCTAGGCCACCATCTGGGGGTCTACCACCTACACCAGCTCAAACTGAAGATGCTAAGTAGGAAGACCCACTCCAGAGGTCCCAGTCACTCCTAGCAGCCAGGGTCATCTTTCCACTTTGGGAACCAAAGTGGCAAGTATTGGGTAGAGTGGCTTGTACTGGAGTTCCCTGATGCTCTGTGGCTGGGGAGCTCTGCTCCTGACTGCTCCCAGGGGTCACTACTGCTTCGCTCCTGGAGATCACTGCTTCTCTTCAAGTAGCTTATGGAACCCCAGCTTTTTCAGGTTCTCACTTGCCCAAATGTAAGGTCAAGAATTTAATTTGTTTTTTTTTTTTTGTTTTTTTTCTTTCAGGAAAGTCTTCAGGTTCTACTTGGACCTCCTATAGAGAGTTAGACACTTTTTCCTTTCAAGGATTAATGATCAACTGCAATGCCATCCAAGGAGTAATTCCTGTCTGAAATTTCTCCCACTCATAAGCCTTCTCTCCACTCTGGATCAGAGGACCACCCTTCTGCAAACCTCTGCAACCATCATAGTTAATGCTGATCCCTCAATGACCTTTATGCAATTTCCCCTTTGTATCTTTTTTTTGCTTACAAACTCTGACTTTTTGAAGGAAGGGTGTGTGATATAATGAGGCCAGAGCAGAGCTCTGGACCCAGTCGGTCTTAATCAGGGAATCAGGGCAATTCATCCTCTGAATGGGTGACACCTGCTGTGAGCCTAGATCAGTTTCTCTGTTCCCAGCTGGGTTAAGTAGGCAATCAGGGCAGCCAATCCATGTAACTACAGGCAACAGGCCCCACCCACTCCAACTCTTAAAAGCCAGCCCCAGCCCACAGTACCCTTGTTTGGACAAAGGCAGAATTTTTGCTCCTGACCCTTCATGTGCTTCCTTATTAGTTCTTTGGTTTGACTTCTGGCTCTGGTCCTAGTAGGCACATACTGATTCTGGGGTTTGCTCTTGATTCTGATATGACCTCTGCCTTTGGCTTTTGGTTTCTTATCCTGGTTTAATCCTTTGCATATCCTGTCTTCAACTTTGGTTCCTGACCTTGGTTTGGTTCCTGGAATGTCTTAGCTTTGGCTACGACTCTCAATTCCAGTTCGGAGGTCAGACCCATCAAGACACCACCCTCCCCCCCCCCCGGCCTGCCATCCCCTGTCCTGCGAATGGGGACCCTGACCTGAACTGCTCCTGTGCTTCACGTAATTAACCGCCGGGCAAGACTGCCAACACCGCAGTCCCTAACATGTGGACATAAAGATCTGATCCACCTGGCCCTTTTTGTTTGTAACCTTTACCCACAAACAGTAAAATCAGGTACAAATCACTTCTAAACTTCCAGACATGAATATTCATAAGGGTCTGACCCCGGCAGAACATATAGAAGGTAAACAGGGTTATGCTATGAAGACGCTTTTCAATCTGATACAATATTCTTTGAAATTTCAATTTGCAAGAAACTTCAGGGTTTTTTTTTAAACTTCAGGGTTATTTAAATTTGGAATAAAAATAACTGAAATTACATACTATAATTTTACTTCTCTTGTAATGAAAAAGTTTGATGCTTATAGTGTAAAATTGTTTCATCGTAAGACAGGATACACTTGGATCTAGAAAGAAAATTAAATGTTTCAGACTTTTTAAGGTGGCACCTTCCCTTAATGATTTTAAATATAAACTAAAACAATAGAAGAGTGCAAATATTATGATATAACTTGTCAGTAGTATTTTATCTTGTCAATATAGTATGAACTTCACTACTACTGTTGATGTCACAAAAATATAAAGTGCCAAGATATAGATGCAAAAATACAATCATAGAAAACGTTTTAGTTTCAAAATGAAATTGGAGAATTTTCTGAAACAATTCTTATTTTGTGTTGACTTTTTTTTCTTCAGAAATTGTTGAAACTGAGCAAGTTGGGTGGAGTTGCAGACACTTTGGTACATAAGCCTAAGATGTATGATGAACTGGATAGATTCGAGAAAAGGTCTGAAATCAGTCAGATAAACTTCACAACGACAAGTGCAAAGTCCTATATTTAGGGCAGTATAATTACATGCACAAATGCTGACTGGGGAATGACTGGCTGGGCTTCAGGGCTGCAGAGAAGGACCTGGGGGTTACAGTAGATCATAAGTAGGGACCTATTTCCTTGCAGTGAGATTAAGCCATTTTCGCAGACTGCTTATGATACGAAGGGCTGATTTCACAGGCATTTTCTGGAAGAGGCTCACTGAAGACCATCAGTAAGGCTCAAGCATGTGTGAGAAGCTGCAGGGATTGCCATGTTGCCTAAGTATCACAGTAAGGATTGGTTGCTTCTAAAACAGCATAGTATATGAATAATACACTGGGTTTTTTGTGGGGGGAGTGGGGGTGGTTGATTTCACAGGAAACTGTGGCCAAATGAACATTTTCTGGCAATTGTGGGTGCCATTGTTTTTTACAGTTACCACAGAAACCATGAATTAAGTAGGTCCCTAATCACAAACTGAATATCAGCCAACATTGTGCTCTTGTTGTAAAAAAGCCAAAGCATCCTGCATTGTATTAACAAGAGTGTCACTTGAAAATCGAGGGAAGTGATTCTGCTGCTCTATTTGGCATTGCTGTATTCTGAAAAGTTTTGTGCCTTGCACTTCAAGAAAGGTGTGGACAGATTGGAAAAAGGCCAGAGGAGAGTGACAAAAATGACCTCTAAACATGATGTATAAGAAAAGGCTGAAGGAAATAATCCAAATGATTATTTCGTTTGAAGAAGCCTAAAGGGGGACTTGGTAACTGTCTTCAAATATCTAAAAAGTGATTTATAAAGAAGATGAAGGTAGGCTAGTTTCTGTGGCCGTAAAGAATGGGACAAGGAGCAATGGCCTCAGACTGCAACAGAGGACATATAGGTTGGAGAAACATGGTTTTTATACATGTTTCTGAGCTATCTGCTATTGCTTGCTGTCAGACAGGATACTAGAATAAGTGGGTTGCAGATCCAGTATACTATGGTAATGCCTATATACTTAACCTTCTCAGTACCTTGTTACATATCCATGCTATCTCTACTGATCTTTTTTTATCTGGAAATAATTAAAATTTAGCACCCCAATTCTTAGAAGCAACAATGTGTGCTCGTAAAGCCTTTGACATGTATGTTCACAACAGTTTGGCATTCACAGAAGTTATACGACATTACATTCATATTTCTGTGTCCTGGGGTGTCAAGGGCATCTTCTGGTTTTATAAAGATTATACTGTAACTTAGGGGACTTGCCAGTGGTCCGTATGGGGCCACTTTAGATTTTTAAAAATATTCCTTTATATTGTTATGCTGAAGTAAACAGTGAATTTCCCCTCGCGTTTTACCAGCTTCATATTTGTCTCTAGTTCCTTCTTGCTTCTGTAAAGTAGTTCTGATTGTTCTTTTTTATTCTCTGTAATGGAAAATTTACTGTTTTTGAGTTACAGTAAAGTCAAGGGGGAATACTGCTACATCAGGAAATGAATAAGAGGTAGTAGAAATAGGTTTGCCAGGTTATGAAAGAGAAAAGTGAAGAGCAAGGCATTATTTTTAAAACAATATTAAAGTCCCTTTGGAAAGCTGGTTTATTTGCCCAAATATGTATGATTTTAAGTGTCATCCACTTTAGGAAGCATGAGCCTTTTGCATCAGAAAATTCATCCTACAAAACTAATGGAGCAGATTTTCTGCTATTAGTGAGGTGCCATTTGGTTTCGTCCCTGCCCCACTGTGGTTGAGGCAGATTAAGTTATCTTGGAGCTGCTGTGACTTAGGGGGCTTGCTGGTTATCCATAACAAATCCTATGCTATCTAGGGTTGGCCAACATTATTTTCTGTTCTCTTTCCTTGTCCAGGAGAGTGTAAGGTAGCAGCCAGATGTGCGTTCCCTAGGTGTCCCTAGGTAGTTTCATCATGTTGCGAAGATCCCCAGGAGGGTACTTACAAGAGGCTTTCATTCTCTAAACCCACACTGAACAATGCGAGGAAAGGAGGTTGGACCATCTTTTCTTCTACATGGGCCAGATTCTATTCTAATTACTAAGTGCCTAAATTGGACTTGGGTGCACAAGTGTGAATCTGTTCTATTCTCCTTAGGTCCCTGAAAAACTGCTAAAGGAAAAGGTGTGTGGGTCCTCCTCCTCAATGCTTTTCTGTAATTCTTTCTTAAGGGTCAGATGATAGTGTGTTACAAAATGGGTGTATTAATGAATTTTCAGGGACTTGAACAGGAATCAAATCATATTTAGGTGCCTAAGTCCACTCACATGTCCAATAGACGGAACAGAATCTGGCATAATGGCACCCTATTTAATAGCTCCCTTACAAATTGGTACAATCCCAGTTGCCCAAAGCAAGATTATTAAGTATTCCTGATGGATATTACCATTTATCTTTCTCTAGCAGGCTTTTATCCAAGGCCAATTTATTCTCTTTAGCACTTTGGTCAGGGACCCTCTGTTTTTGTGCAACATCTAGCAGGCTATTAGCTTTTAATAAATATTGTCCTTGAAATTATTTCTGTTAAGCAAACAATGACAACAGAGAAAACAAAGTTGACGTTCCCATAAAGCCCAGTGCATCTATTGAAAATAAATAATACATGAAGCTGGGAAAGGAACAAATGGGAAGCAGAACTCAGAACCATGACTCGGCTCCCTTAGGGGCCCTGGGTACAAAGCTTTCACTTCATTTGTGAAGAGGACATGCAGGGAAGGGACTGATTTCTTGGTGGTGTGCAGAGAGCAAGGCCTATTACTGTGAACCAGAAGTACATGTGCAACTACTGCACAGCTCAGGGAAAATTTTATCCTTCAGGCTAAAAATAGACTCGGCCTCTATCTAATCTTCATTCTCTTTGCGTCATTCTTGACATTCTACCCAAAGATGAATACATAAATCTCTGAGGCCTCCCTTATAAATATTGGTATCTATACAAACAGTGGCTTGCTTTATATTTGTCCCTAAATCCAGCCTGCCCCTTTGAATGTTTTCTAGCAGCAAGAGACAAATATCAAGGTTAAAATTAAAACTATACACTTAACAATTTAAATGGCAATGAGTGAATGAATAAAAGAAAATGATTACTGGGAATTTTTCCCCACATAAACACATACTGCGTTCAAACTATTTTTAATAGCAGTTCATGGTTATTAAGACTATGGCAGTCACTTGGATTAAAATGCTACCGGAAAGCATTGCTTTGATATTGCATATAACTTAGTTCCTAGTCAAGCCTTGTTATCAAGGCCATATAACCTGAAAACGGCAGTGGGTGCTCCTTATAGCCAGCTGCATTGTGGCAGGAGGGAAGCTTTCATCTTTTTACACAGAGAAACAATGTCTCTACATTCTCATATACCCATCCTGTGTGAAAGAGTATGGGTGAAGAAACCTTCCAAACTCTTCATGGTTTTAGAGAGCTGTATTTTATGCCTGCTTCTCCATTCACCTTTGTGGTGCCAGTTGAAAGGTAAGAGCATCATTGGAGACCTTTTGTCTCGGGAGCCGTCATCCCTCCAAATACGGTAGCATGACCTACCTGGCTATTAGCCACATATTATCTTGATTTCCAATATTGACAACCCAGGAGAGTCAGATTCTGCTACCTTTGCTTTGCTTATGTTGAGTAAGACTGCTCTCCATAAGGAGTTCATTTTCTTCAGTGGGATTCTTTGGAGAGTGAAGTACTAGACAGTATAAATAAGGCTGTCAAAATCTCTGGCCCTGGAAGAGGTCAAAAGGGAGTTAATACTGCACTGAAGAGCAGTAATCCTTTGGATTCTGAGGCACGTTTTGACAATATGTATTTCTACGTGTCTTGCTTTCTGACTTCTTCAACAGCACTCTTGGTGCACCTTGCAAATTCTGTAATAAAAATCATGGACAAAAATGAATAAGTCTTAAAAAAACAAACAAACAAACAAAAACAGTGTCCAGTAATCCAGGACCTGAAATACTAAGTTAGAGCATGGGGCCACTTCAATGGAGAGGTAAGAATGGTTGGTTGCCTAAGCCATGCCTTACAATAACCAGATACATTTGGAATCCTCCTAACCTCCTCATGATATTGAATCCTCATGATATTGAATTTCCAAGGCTTGTAATACTTGTTTATGGTTTAATTACAACTTCCCCAAAATGCTATTTACCATGACACTACTGATAAGTACTTTCAAATTGAATTTCTTCCCAGAATAGCTTCTGCCCAGGAATAAATTTTTCTGTTCAGAATCAACATCACTCATGTAATAAGACTTGAATTCAGTTCCAATGTAATCATGGGTAACAACATTAAAACAAATAGGGCTATAGCTGCTTGCTTCTAGGGTAATTTTTCCATTACCTTCAATGTAAGGCTACAATGGATTTGCATCCTTTTAAATCCCATTGATTTCTTCTTGGTGAAATAATACCTCCTAAGAACGCTTCTTTTGTATATATCAAAAACTTAACATGTGACTAGAATGAAAATAATGAGTTAACAAAAAGTTCAAGGTATTGCTATGTATTTTTTCAAAGTTATACATCTTTTCCACGTCTAATACCCTATCCACACTGGGTAACTGGGAATCTTATATGCACCGCCTTTGGATTCATGCCTCAGTTGCAAATTGCATGACTCATTTAGTTGATGAAGGGTTTTGCATAGAAATAATGCAGCCTGTGAAGGACTTAAAGCGAACCAGACGTACTGCAAATGAATCTGAATGTCTCAGCTCTTGGTTTGCACTGAGTTTCTTTCATAGACGAGATGGTATCTGTGTCACTAGAGAATTTTGGAAAAGCCTGGCGGTTGCATTTGTAATACTACAGTTTTATTCCAATAATGGTGACATTCCAATAACAGTTATGTTGTAATAATGGTTGCTAGACCACTAGGGGCCAACCTTTTTTGGCAGGTGTGCCACAAGGTAAGTTTTGAACCCTTCCCAAGTGCCACTGTAATCCCCTTCCCTGGCCCAATCTGTTGCCTTCTGATCCATGCCTTATCTGTTGCTGTATTCCCTGTTCCCTCCTTGATCTGTCACATGCCAAAGCCCTGTCAGGATTTACATACTATAAATCTCCTTGCCTGTGCTGCATTCTCATAACCTACCTAATAGGACTCAGAGAATAACAAGCTTGCAGAGGAGGAGGCAATGCCCCTTTACCTTCTTTATCCAATAGTTCACTGCTTAAAGGACTCATTCTGAATAGGGGAGATTTAAGTTTAATTCTCCATTCTGCCTCAGGGGATTCATACTCACTTCTCTTTCCTCTTTGAGAGATGCCCTAACCACCAAGCTACAGGTTATTCTGTATTGGGCAGTCTTTGCTACTGAAGCAGTTCAACTTTGCTTGGAAGAGTGAAATCTTCTTTGGGTGAGAGAGAGAAAGTGAATCCCTAGTGTAGGGCATTCATGTTGAAGAAGGGAAACTTATATTCCAGTTCACACTTCAGTGACTGTTTAAATGTTCCTTATTAACTTTGTGCCCATCCAAGCCCAAACAGTTGCTCCTGAGTGACTCATGGCTTCATGACCCACACTTGGACACTTGCGGCTCTTGGCATAACCATCTGGCGGACACTCTCACCAAAGGGAGTCTCCATTCATTTGCCCACCATGCCTTGGTCTTAAGAGGAAATGAGTGAGGTTTCTCACATGTCATAGACTCCCTTGGGCATACTCTTCTTCGGGCTCCTCCTCCCTTACACCTTTCGTATGCCAACCCTCAGATATATAGCGGTGCACCCACTGGACTCCATGTATCTGGCTAGGCCTGCCCTGTGACTCCAGCTGCACTGACCACCTTCCCAGGATGGGGCCAAATGACTGACTGTGTAGCTCCTGCGCTCTTGAGATGTGGAGAAGTGGCTCTTTGGCTCTCCTCCATAACCAAAATTAAACACAAACTTAAATCCTCCATGTGGACTGTATTAGACCATAGTTCATACCTCAGGACTGCCCAGTCTGGCAAGACTGGCACTTGGCCTTGCTGCCTGTCACCCTGTGACAAACTGGTTGTTTGATAAACTATATTAATATTTATTGGTACAGGGCTGGAACCTATGTCTTCCCACTCCCATGAGCACCTAAGGTCTCGGCTACAAAGTCAAGTTCTCTCCTACTGAATCTGTGTCCTTCTGGCCCAATGGGTACCTATACACATGCAGTAAGGCTGCTCCGACACAATGTAATTACAGTGTGTTGGAACAGACTTGATTAATCAAGACTGCTGGAGTGTGGTAATTATTGTGCTCCAGCAGACTCCAGCATCTCATGTATTAGCATCTCCATACTGAAAGATGGTGGTAGGGGGTGTTTTAATTAAAGCTTGTTTGATAAGCTTTAGTTAAAGTGCCCCATCACCACTTTTTAAGTGCAGGGATGTTGCTGATACATGATATGCTCTGAGTGCTTTAATTAGAGGGGCTCTGAGAGCCACTCTAATTAGCTGCTTTTATCAAAGCACCCCCTGCCACTCCCAGAGCATGTGTACACATGTCCAGTGATTCTTGAAATGTTTCATGCAAGATGCAGCAGCTTCAGCATGACTTCTGCTTTCTGCATTATAGCTCAGTGTCTAGGGCAGTCCTAGGAGGTGAGTGACCTTGGTTTGAATCTCTCAGGCAGCGGAAAGAATAAATATTGCACCACCTTGGGTGAGTGTTCTAGCCCTGAGCTACTAGATTAAGCGGGGGGAAAAAATCACCTCTACCTGGATTTGAAAAAAATGGCCTGTGTTCCTACTTATAACAGATAACCCATATTAAAGTGTGGTGAAGAAGACTATGTATTCACTGCTGTGACATATACCTACACTCCAGCAACAGCAATGTAGGCATACCCAAAGTCCCCTTTGAGAAACAAATCTAAAACAAGCCCTCCCTGCTGTGTTTCTTATTGGTTACTTTAGTGAGCTGGCTATAATATGTCCCCCTTCCATTTTACAGAAAGACAAGGCACATAAATCCAGACTGTGGTAACTTATATGAGATTTCACTATGGTGACAAGGTGCAATAAGTCTGGGCCCAGCCAGGGAGGATTAAGCCCCTGCTCCCAGCTGGAAGTGTTAGGCTGAGTCATCTCCCAGGACTACAGGAAAGGGAGTCCACCTATACAGAGCTTTATGGCTAGGGACAGACATTACACACAAACTGGTATAAGTGATCAAAAACTGGTTTAAACCTGTAACAGGACAGATATTCAGAGGACGCAAACGAGTTTGAAAATGGCTGAAACCGGTTTGAGATAAACCTGGTTGAATGTAATATCAGACTTAACTGATTTGGCCCAAACCAGTTTATGCAATCAATGTCTCTCCCAGACCCCTTGCTGGTTTAAGATAAACCAGACTCCCCTGGCATCCTGGCATGCTCTCTGGGCTGGGTGGGGCTCTCTGATCCATAGCAGGGCTGGCCCTTCCCCTCTGTTCCCTGGCCAGAGTTCTGGTAGAGATTGCGGTTGCTCCTCCAGACCCCCTCACCATTCCCTGCTAAGCAGGAATTCCCTCCTCCCCTCTGCCTTGTGGAGAAGTGTCTGTGTATTAGCTAGCAGACCACATGCTAACTATAGTCCCTGCTGAGTCAATAGGTGGAATGAACAGGTAGTTGGTTATGTCCCTCTGTTGTTTTCTTAATGAGGTGATAAACACTGAGTTGGAGGTAATAAACACTGTTACCAACACTGCCTGGTCACCCCCTCCCCCTCAGATCAGTGTTGTGGAAGGGAAGGGAGGGCTGCTTTAGCTTCCTCCAGCTTCTAGCCTGAGCCACAGCAGGCATGTGCCTGCATATCTGGAATGTCTGTGCCATTACAAAGTGATGTAGCCTAGCCAGCTTTGACTAACCTGCAAAGACTGAATCAATTCAGGCTCAGGAATTTTGAATGTCTGTCCCTAGCCTATAAGGCCAGTACAGATAGGAGTAGGCTGTCTGGCCAAAGACTACCGTGTGCCTTACCCTGCTTTCTGGCCTGACTTCTGGATTTCTGATCTTCTGCTCCTGAGCCATACCCTTCAACTCCTGACTCTGGCTCTTCAGCCTGTGACTCCAGCACCTGGCCCCTGTTTTGTCATTTAGGTGACCCACCCCAATCACCCATGCCCCCTGTTATTACAAACGGCACTTTAAACAGGTAGATATTGTTGATGTACAATTTTTGTAATTTTAGCCCTAAAGCCCTATTGTAAATAGACTAGTGATGTGATTATAATTAAATATGGGCTTAAGCACATTGCTTATGTTTAAGTCTTATGGTTTCTTTCCAGATGTCTTTATTCATATCTTTTGACAAGTATTGAGTGTGGATGCACATGGGGGGAGCACTGCAATAGCTAGCTATTATAGCCAGCATGTCATTTCTTATTTATAGACTCTGTGGAAGGCTATGTAATAGGCACATATTTTATAAATAAAGAATAAAAAATAAATGTCATTATAAATCATACAAACTTATTTTAGTCTGCACTTCAGTCAATAACAGTCGTGAATCCTTCATGCATCAACTTGCAACCTTGCGTCATTCCTTTCTTTTATTTACTGTATACATTTCTTCATTGTCAAATGAAAAAAATATAAATGTCAGTAAGGTGGTGACCCTATCTTATCAGCATGCAAGTCTGTCATACTTCAATGACCCATTTTACTGAACTGGATGTCTCTGCTAGTCAGTCAGATCCCCTCTATAATCATTAGTTGAGACCAAGAATAATGGTCAGGTAAAATATAAAAGCAAAGCACTGGAAAGGAACTAAATGTCATACTTCCCAGCTAAATATGCACCTTGGGAATTATGACTGCAGGGAAGCAATCAGTTCAGTACAGTTGCTTTATAAAAATAAAGCCATTGCATCAAAATTTTATTCTACATCTATTTTTTGTTTGTTCCCATAATTTGTAACTTGACAACTTGATAAAATATATATCCCTGTATGCTCCCATCAAGAAATTGCAATTTAGGATTTCTCCTGAATAGTTCTACCAGTAAAATCTGAAATGGAATCTATTTTTCCATTGAGGTTCAGAAGAATATATTTTGACAACTCTTATACTAAGTTTTATAAGTTATCAACTTAAATTTCCATTGTAACCAAGGGAGAGTTCCCAGTATCTCACTTTATTAAGTATGCAGTTTAAAATTGACATGCAAGCCATTAATCTGTGGTAGAATTATGTAGTAATTAATAGTGAATAATTTGTGAGAGAGCACCTCTTTTTAACTGAGAGATTGTCCACACATGATGTTTCCTTGATTTAATTATTATTCATCTTTATTGTTGAACAATTTTGGCCAATAGGCTTCTAGCTGGTTTGTGAATATAGAACACACAGAATATACAGGGCTTATCCCACAATGTTTTTTAGATGCCTTTTCAATACTTAAAACTGCTCCTCCTCAGCTACCTAGACTGGGAGATGTCTAAATTCACCAGGTGCTACAGTTTCTATCAGTGTCTAGGCACCTACATTGTTGCTGCTGCAAGTTCACCAAGACAGCTAAAGCCTAAAGTCCACAGAGAAATCCACAAGCTCAGTGCTCCTCTGCCTATCTTATCTATAGGGCCTGAATCTGGTGGCATTCTCAGGGAATGCCTACCAGATCAGGCCACACACAAAATAGTAGAAGCTGGTGATATGTCCCCATCAGTAGCTCAATGAGTCGTGCATATACACAATATATGATACAGAAAATTAATTCAGATTCCAGTAAAACTATATTTGTTTTTGCTTAGATCCTAGCTCTAGGACCCTAGCCAATTAGTATATCTTCTACTTCCTTTTTACCTGGAGAAAAAATGTGTTGTGTTATATGAGATGAATGATGCACAACACCATCTGTACTCCACTTTTCAAAATCCTAGGTCTCTTCTTTGGAGGTCCTCAACTGTCTGCCAGTGAGAGATCCATGAATCTTTGGATTCCAGAGATTGACTAGATCCTAAGCAAAAAACAAACTGCATCATCTTTACACCTGGAACATAGCTGATTGACAAATAAACTGTCTGCCTGATTGTGGAGAACTCCCATCAATTATTTTGATACTGTTATTTTACAAGAGACATGGTATGGGAAGTTGGCCCAGAAAATAGCTGGATGGGTAAAACTAAAGTGTGGTTATAGGGAAATTTGGTTACTGTCAATAAAGAGCCTGATTAAGGAATTAGAAATTTGAAATAGAGTCCAACTGTCTTTTAGCAGTTTTTATTCAATTTCAGGAAGAGTTCCCTTGTTTCTTATTAATGTTTATTTCCCACCATTTATATCAAGAACCAATGCAATCTTGAAATGGGAATTACTGTGAAATGCTCTTGAGAGGATCCAAAATTTGTGTGTGTGTGTGTGTGTGTGTGTGTGTGAGAGAGAGAGAGAGAGAAGGGAGAGAGTAGGTGGTAGCTACAGTTTCCAGAGGTGCACGGGGAACTTTAAGACAAGGGATCTACTTGCTTAATCTCTTTCAGCATGCACACCAAGGCTTGCAACATTTTGTAAATCAATTGTGAATACAAATAACTTGTGATGTCATCACACTGACTATGTTAGGTTTGTTTTGAATGGGATGCTCTGACACTGACAGCCTTCAAGAGATTTTTTTTTTTCTACTACAAATTGTTGGCTAGCAGGCACACACAATCACCCTCCTCGGAAAGGAGGTAGAGACAACATAAGCATGTAAGATCTCTTTCTAATAACAGAGCATGCAGAGTATAAATCTCAAGGTCTAAGAACATATCTAGATGGTGTGTATGACATGGTATGAACTGAAAGAATTAAGACAAGAGCTGTCCGGGAGTTTCCTATCAGAATGATACTCTAATGGAAAAACTCTTGAAATATATCAATTTTTCTGCAAAAAAAAAAAAAAAAAAAAATCCTATTTGCAACAACAACAAAAAGAGTTTTGTGGCCCCCGTCTCTGGAGAGGCCTCCTGTCTTTGCTGTGGCAGGACATTGACCGCGCCCTTATCCCCCTGCTTTACCTGTGGGAAGTTAAAGGGTATTTTGATGTTTCATGCATTGTGCCTGGTAGTTGTTCATGAAGGTTGTCCCTAAAGTTTTTAGGAATAGGTTAGGCAAAGGACCTTGTTACAAGGCAAGTCTAGGTAGTTTCTGGTGCTCTTAACTCCTGGACTGACTGCACATTAACACTTTAAGTGGTTTAAAGCACTCATTATTTGACTTAAAGTTACACCCCTCCAGGGTAGGATTATCTCTAATCCACCTAATTCTGCTTTTGTTCCATTAAGGTGTGGCCACTCCCTATAGCTAGCTCTGAGTTTAAGTTTTCCAGCAAAGGTCTTTCCTGAGCCAGGGTGAGCGGGGATGCCAAGGTGCTGGGCAGGGTACCTTGGCCCCTTGGGATGTCAGGCAGCATGACTGCTGCAAGCACGGGTGCCTGGTGGCCATGGTGCTTCCTTCCACCACCTGGACTGGCTCACTGTTCCTACCAGTGGCAGCACAGAGGGGAGATCTCCCAAGAAAAAGGGATCGGGTCCCTTGTAGCTTAGGAGGTGCCTGGCCACCTGAGCTGTGATGGGTTCAATCCTTTTTTTTCTGGAGCTTGCTTCTCCATGCTACCGCTGGCCAGGCTGCTGGTGGGCCAGATGCCCCCTGAGTGGTGGGGGGCCCGATTCTTTTTTTCTCCAGAACTCACTGCCCTCGCTCTGCCATCAGCTGGGCTACTGGCCAGCCGGGTGCTGCCTGAGCTCCCAGGGCCCCAATCCTTTTCAGAGTTCAGGCAGTGCCTGGCCAGCTGGCAGTCTGGGCAGAGGTGATGCCATGGACGGGCTCCAGAGAAAAAAGGATTGGGCCTGTCAGAGCTCATGTGGTGAGCTGGTCCTGCCCCTAGTTCCTAAGTTCTGCCCCTGCTCACCAAGCCTCTAGTGGCAAGTCACAGCTGTGCAGGTGAGGGGCAGTCGGAGATGGTTTTTTGCCTTAAGGTGTGGCTGTTCCGTTAAACTGAACAACACTAAACTGATTAACATTCGTTTGGCTTACATCATAAGGTGTAACAAGGCCCAGACACTTCCCTAACATGGTTTAGACAGGAAAGATCCTTCCCTGAGAAAGGAGTAGGACTAGATGGTTTTCTGAGATGACTTTCTAGCCCCACTTTTCTATGATTCTAAGGGTCTTGTTACACCTTACGCTGGAGTGGCATAATTTAAGATGAATAATGAATGTCTGCTTTAAGACACTTTAAAGGCATTAATGGGAAGCCAATTCAGGGGTTAAGAGCTCTAGAAGCCGCGTAAAATTACTGTGTAACAAAGCCCTAAGCTTGTCTAGTTATACTTTCTGCCACTGAAAGGTTTCCCAACAGGTAGCCAAAGAACCAAAAAATTCTATTTCAGTTCACCCCAGAACTTAATTTTTCTATAAATCTCCCCCTATAAAAAAGTTGAGTCATTTTGGATGTTTTATCCCAATTTAGGGGAGAGAAAATTTATAATATGATTTTCTTTGGGAAGGCTAGAGAATATTCTACCATTTTCTGTCCTTCTCTTGTTAATTGTAAATCTTTTATGGTAAATCTTGTGCAAATGTATGTGACTTAATCCTGTTGGAGATCTGTCCTTTTGTGTGAAGTACATTGTTTCTGAGCCTGTTTTTGAAGCACCATTGAGAATGTACAATTAGAGAAGAGATGGCTTCATTCTTTATCTAACTGACAATTAGACAGTGTAAAAAAATAGGAGCACTTAGTGGAAATGAAAGTGGGGTAAATTAGAGTAGGCTGTGCTATGTGTATTTGTGAGCTAATGACAGCAATGTACAGCTCTCTGGCTACATGTTGGAACTCTGCCATGGCTGACTGTAGAGTGGCAATTTTGGAAGTGGCTACATTGTAGTCATTAGGGCTTTATGAGGCATTGCCCAATTGGTATATTGAAACCAATTCATGGGAATGATTGGCTATCATTAGCATATAGGTATCATCTGAAATGTGACTGTAAAAATAATTTACCTCTCCTTTTGTTCCCCAAATCCCCACATCGTTCCCAGTTCTTTTATTACTGGGCCTGTTACAGCTTCCTCTGTGATATTGCTCTTGCTCTGTATGTCTGTCTGCTTTCCCCAGTCTTTGCCCAACCCCATTTGTTCTTCGCCCATTCCCATACTTTTGACTTCATTTCCAGCCTTATTGCATAGGAATTGATCTTTGCCCAATCCCCTCAGCAACAACCCCTTTCCTATTTCCCACCTACTACAAATCCCTTGCTGTCTGAGCCTGTACATTAAATAACAATGATTCAAATCCAATATCCATCCCTGAAAAAGCAAATAAAGCATAATATTATTTCCCAATAGCTGATCAAATAAATGTTTTGTGTGATTTCAGTGCATTTTCTTAACTTTGTTTCAGTCAGACCCTAACCTTCCTCTCCTCCTCTCCCCCACCCACAAAGAAAGCTTTCAGGTGTCTTAGATTGAATTTGGTGAATCAGCCAGCAAACTGAAAACTTAGTTACTGGCACAGCTGTGTGTAGCTTGGCTCCATGGGAGATTCAAAGTCAGGCAAGTGGGATATTGGTTGGAGTGTCTGTTGTCGGTGACGGAGTACCTAGGCACAGTCATAGCTTTACAGGATGTTTGCATGCATGGGCCCTATCCTACTATGGGAAATGGGGTTTGGACCTTCATCCTCTACTACAGGGGCAAATAAGCACAGAATGAGACTCTTGTGTGTTGAAGAGGTTTAAAAAAAAATTAATTACAGGAACTTTTTCCAACCCCCCCCCCCCAAAAAAAACAACCCCAAACCCTTTCTATATATTATTTTTACTTACCAAACACTAGTAAACTATACATGCAATATATGCCTATATGCCTGCTTACATTATATCATACATTATGAATAGGGGAAAATTGGACAAAAATATATCTAGATACCCTAGATCAATAAATTTGCTTTTTTTAAAAAAAATTCCTTCCTTAACTCTAGAATACAAAGAAGGCACAGAATAGAAACAAAGGCATGCATCATATTGATATCATATTAATGTAACCACGTTACCAATTATTCTTAGAACCCAATTAGAAATCTTAATGAGGAGAGCTTTGAATTTAATTCATATGATTTAATAAATAGCCTTATTGTATAGTATTGACTGAGAATGGAACGTAGGGCTCTGAAATCATGATCTGGTCCAGAGCAATCTTTCCTTCTAATTTATGAATCTTGCCTTTCTTGTAGTGTTTGTGCAACACAGTGGAAATGAGAAAAAATGTTTGTGCTTATTTGCTGTGCTGTTACCTTTTTCCTCTAGAAATAATAAATGCTTACTTTTTATAAAATAATACATATTAATTGGGTATAGTCAAAATATTTTGCTCAGTCCTCACTGCTCATAAACTATGTGACAAATAAGCTGGAGGAAACCAGATATGTTTTTTAGTAAAGCTCGCCAAATAATGAAAATAAATATTCATGGAGTTATTTATTGAAAAATACCATGAATAAATTATTCAACAAATATTTGACCTCTATATTTTAGAGAGCTGCACCACGTTACTAAGCTCTGTTATGCAGAGACATATGTTAAATGTCATAAAGCGACACAAGTGCATTTACACTTTTATAATAGATGAGATATTTATGAAAATCAGTGGAAGAGAAAACAATCTGTCTTCCTTAAATAGCAGCCAAATATTCTTAATCCAAATACATTGCTCATACAATAAAATTAATACAATAATTATTGAATATGTTGAAAAATAGAAACTGAATTTAGAATCAGATTAATTATGATTTTCACTGCTTCTTAGAATGGACACTTCACTCTTCAGTCCAACTCATTTTCTATTGTTAATAACCAGTAGGCCTGAGATAACCAATTGCAAAACCATAAACACAGTTTTGGAAACTGCATGACTTCTGGGAACTGCAGGAGAACCCAGCTGCTTTTCAGGTTTAAGGTTTCTTACTCCACTTCCCCCTGCTCGACAGATGACAGTCTGTGAAGTATTCAGGGGTTATACAGAGCCTCAAAGAACATTTGGGTAGCTTGTACTTTGTGGCCATTACACTTTTACCAGTGTAAGTGATCAGAAATCAATCTATATCCATAACAGAACAGAAGTTCAATTACACAAAACCGGTCTATACCAATAACAGACCAAAAGTTTGGTGCACACAAATTGGTTTAAAAATGGTGGAACCCAGTCTAAGATGTGCTTCCCCTTCTTTCCCCACCAAGGGGACAAATGTATGTCCTGTTCAATACAGATCTAAACTACACAGCTTACAGAAAACTGTGTAACTTAGATTGAATCCACCTAAGCTTTCTGAATGTCTGTACCTAGTCAATATGTCAAACAGCTGTGAATTAAGCAGGTTGTGGACCACCCATATCAATGATCCCAGTTTTATCATATCATGGATTTTGGAGTCAAGGGCTGTGTCTACATGAGTGATGGACTGTGCAGTTGTTACTGTGCAGACATTTAGTACTTGAATAAGCGATTACTCTGAATAACGAAGTACTAAATGACTGCGCAGTAACAGGTATTACTGTGCAGTACTGTCCCCATTTTTTTGTTTCCAGACACTACTGTTTCCAGCATCTTGTGTAGACATGCCCAAGTGGTCCTGAATCTATAACTACTTTTAGCACCACACTTCTTGTGCGACCATGAGTATTCCTTTATTTCCTTCATTTTTCATAGGTGGGTAGGACTGGAAGAGACCTTCTGGCTCTTAGACTCCAGTCTCCTTGCAGGCCAAAAAGTTGTGTAATTACTTTTATAAATGTATCAAGGTCCATCTTTAAACTACTTAAATTTCTTTCCTCCACTGTTCCTACTGGACAGCTGTTCTAGAACCACATTTCCCATTGATAGAATGGAAATAATGTTTGCTGACTTACCTGTCTTCAGGTGGGGGTTGTGAGGATTAATTACAGGTTTTTTTACATTGCTTTTAGTGTACTCCGAGCTTGTCTGCAAAGGGAAATAGCCCAAATTGGCAATATCATAAGCAATATGTAGATGCACTTAGAATGTGTTAAAGGAGGATTAATTAAGCATAATCATTTTGGCCTGAGTCTTACCCCTCAGAATAGTTAAGCACCTAATTCTGATGAGGAGGGAGAAATTTATCTTTGCTCAGGATTGTCAGCTATGGACAGTCTTCTGGAGCTAGGTATAAGACAAGTCTGCCCTTTTTCATGAGAGTCATTCACTGTAATGGAATTGCCATGAGTACAGAATACAGTTCTCTTGGACTGTATTCTCTATGCGTATCTGTTGTAAGAAGAGCTCTTAGGAACCACGTATAAATTACTGTTCCTAAGAAGTATGGCCTTTTAAAATTGAATGCAAAGTTGCATTGTATTGTTTGTGTTCTTGCATCCATTTGTCAGGCTGCCATAAAGAACAGAGGAAAAGTCCAGATTGACAACATTGGTGTCTCCAAGGAAATTTTGAAATGAAAAATGTTCATGCCAAATGGATTTAGGCACCAGCTATTTTTTTATCACTTTCTGTGATGTAAGTACCTAAGTCATGCCTTGCTTACCAATTGGGATCTGTCTGCCAGCATGGTGTTCAGTTATCAGTATTTTGTTAAGTTAGCACACAGTGCAGTGGAAGAAGCAAGTTAAGTCATATTACTGACAACTGTTTCTATGATCGTTGTAATGGTTTACAGCATTTTATGTAACTAAGAGACCAGACGAGAAGAATGTAGGAAACTAATTGGAAATTAATGGTGAAGGGCAAGAATAAAGCTGAGAACTTCCCCCAAGGGACATAGATAGCATGCTTCCTATGAAATGGCACAGCTTCTCTTATTTGGCAGATATCCTGTAGGATGCTATTCTTCACTATTCATACATCTTTCTGAGGACATTAGGAGCTGAATGTTTCTCTTAATTGAAAATAAAACAGGATGAGAAGATTTAATGAAGCTTAATAATATGAGTAAGAGAATTTAAAAAACAACAATAAGGACAGCACAAGGATGGCAGTCATTGAATTGTCACCTCAGATACCAGACAGATTAGAGTACATGAAGTTTGTAAAGCTGAGCTTGGCTCTCATTCCTGTTACAGATTCATTTATCTTGTGTTTCCTCCTCTGTAGAATCTAGTTTTTAAAATAGAAGTCATCATCAATACAGGCAATTCAGAGAGTTAGTGGAATGTGTTATCTTTGGGTTCATGTATACACTGCAATACAAAACAGCCCTTGTATTACATTATTTTGTAGCAGGTCAAAGGTTTGAGGACTTTGTTTACCAAAATTGACCTTATCTTGGCCATACCATGGACTTGGGTACTGTCACCTTCATGCTGAATCCTCTGTAAAGTGAACTGAATGCACTGGCAAGGGTTACCAAAAAGATATCTTCAAATACCAGCACTTGGCCAAAATTTGACTAATTAGGGAAGCAAGAGATGTGACTTGTTTACGATGGTTTAAATAGGGATGATCCTGCCTTAAGCAGGTGGTTGAACTAGCTGACCTCCTGAGGTCTCTTCCAGCCTACTTGTCTATGATTCTACTTCCATGGTTATAGCATAAATATTTAAGCTTAAATACCACAAAGTATTCAAGTGTGACATTAACCTTGAATAGTCCTATGTACTTCCATGGGACTACTTGTGTGTTTCAAGTTATGCGTCTTCCCACTTGTATTACTGTAGCAGGGTCTATAGGAATAAGCGTTCTTGAAGGAGAAAATCCCAGGAAAATGTATAAATATAAACTTTATCACAGATTTCAAAGCAAGAAGTAACCCTAAGAAAGGAAGCCGCTACTTTGCCTAACTGATGATGAACAAGTGTTCCCTGCACTAGAGAATTTAAATTCCTGAATTAAGATTTGCCTTACCAAATTCAGATCCCAGATGAAATCCATGCTAGGAAACATCACTTCCTAAGAAAGAAAGGTAGAACCTCTCCTCCCATCTATACCTTTCTGTCTCATTCTTTTGAAGGATGTCTTTTTAAAAAATGAGGGAGGAGCTCACTCCATATAGACATGTCTGTTAATTAATGAAGAAACATGGAGAAATGGGAGGAAAATTGAAAACAGTGTCCCCCAAATACTTTGTGGTTGTGAGGAAAGAGTAGAAAAGAAGAAGAAATGTTCATTAAAGTAACCTATCACCTATGGCAGTTAACAAGGGCAAATTAGCACATGTGAAGCTTTGTGCTCCATCATGTGGTTTTAGGCTCTGCTGCAGCTAGAGAGCTTCCTGGGCATGTCCAGATGTTCATGAATGTTTGGTTCCCTGGGGACAAGCAGCAGCGAGCATCTTGCATTGCAGCTACTTGTCCCCAGGGAACACCTGTGCCACGCATGCTTTGGCATGCGGCAAGTGACCCCAGGGGTAGTAGGGGAATCTGGGGCCAACACTGTACTGGCCCCAGCAGCCTTACCTGGGGTCCTAGGGGCCTCACAGAGCTGCAGCCATGGTGATCCTGCTGGAAGGAGCCTGACCGGCAACCACAGCTTGGCTCCAAGAGGCTTGGCTTTGGTTTTTAGCAGCTCATGCTGCTTGAGCACGTGTGGCTTTGTTTTTTTTCCCCACATTTCTTTTTTACCCCTGGATATCAAAGGATCAAAAAAACCTGCAGAACCACGCCCCCCGAGCAGCGTATGCTCTGGCAGCATGCCCTTGCAGCATGGAGAACATTGGACTGTGCAGTATGTGGTATTGCAAACATGTCTGAGGCACCACATACTGCATGACCATGCTCATCTGGATGTGCCCCCTGTGTCTTAACTCATGAATCTCTACACTGTAGAGTGCAATGCAGAGTAGCCATACCCTTACTGGGCCATTTACAATATAGGAGGCATCCAGCATCTCCTATGGAACCACAGGCTTTATTTTTAGTAGATCATTCACCAGTGTGGGTGCTTTGCCAAAACATCCCACCTCCAGCTAACTTGCCAGAATCACTTTCTAGTGCAGATCTGGCCTTACTCCTTTAGACTGAAAGAACACTATTTCTTATGATGTGCAATCTAGACCATGTAGTTAATGATCTCATGTAGTCAATAGGGTATGACTTTGACACATGAGCCCTGCAGCCTAGTCCTCTCTCCCTACTCTGATGCCAGGTTCTCCACAGCATTTTCCCCCTTCAGTTATGATACATTGTGCTTTCAGCAGCGTGTGGAGTCTCTGCTTTCTTCTCTACACAGGAATTGAGATTCAGACTGGCCCTTTGATAAGAAAAACAAGAACATTTTTGAAGCTTCCTTTGTGTGCAGTTTTATTTGAACCAGGGACAGTGTGGCCCTATTAACTGGCTGTTTTCCCCGCAAACAATCTAAAGAATGATATATCGTGTTGTCACATACCTAACAGCTTTCCATTTTTCTCCAAGGCTGGTCAATAAGAGAGAGAAAGAAGCGGTTGAGTAGGTAGATATTATTAGCTGCAATTCTTATCTGGCATAAATAGATATGTAAATTCAGCCAGGGAATTCACACATCCATGTGAGTTCACGGTAGAATATCTTGTACTCAAGAGTGGTCAGGAATAATATATTTACAAAACATTTAAAAATGAGCCATCCTGTTTAATTTGGCATGCTCCCTGGGCTTTTTACTATTGTTATTAGTGGCCATGTCTATACAAGCAGTGAATTACACAGTTGTTACTGCACTGTCATTTAGCACTTGCATAAGTGCTAAATGATGGTGCAATAACTGGTGTTACTGCACAGTACCATCCCTGCAGGGTTTGTTTTTTTTCAGAAGCTATTGTGCAGTAGCAAGGAGCTACTGCACAGTAGCTTATTATTACTGCCCAGTAGCAGTACACCATAGTTAGGGCCCAACAACACTACTGTGCAGTAGCTCATTGCTACTGTGCAGTAGTGTCTTGTGTAGATGTGGCTGGTTTTTCCTCAAAAAAATTAATAAACAAAAAACCAAAGATCATCACAGCACTTAATTAATCTGTCTGAGTTATGTACTTTTCTCCGGTGAGAAAGATACTAACCACTGAACTGGTCTGTTATCCTTTCTTTTTTCATGGCTGCTCTTTACTGCCAGTCAAGTCAGTGAAATTAAGTAGCAAATTCTGACCATGCTACTGTTCATGCAACCTAGTGACAAGAAGATTGCCTGTCAGCGAGAATGAGAGAAAGCCACATAGTTTGTGTGGGCTGGAGTGCAGAGTGCCTGTTGACTGATTTTGCGGCTGTTGTGGCTTATAAACAATTACAAAGAATAATTGCTTATATCAAGTTAAGAAAAGGAAAAAAAAATTAAAAAAACAACAACAACCCCTCTGTCCATTTATTTTAACTAATAAGATTCTGGCAGAATCGGGACATAAAAGAGACTGAGATTAAATAATACCAATTAAAGTGTTAGGTTTTGTTGTTGTTTTGCTTTTGTTCATTTTACTGCTGAAGTGTATTTTCGTTTCACACAGTATTCAAAAACTCCTCCAGCACCACAAAGGACAATGGGTCCCATTACAGCTGCTTTTCTCTCAGGGCTCAATCTAGTGGTAACTCCCTTTGCATGCTGTGGAAAGACTACTCTGGATTTACAGTTTTGGGCTCAGAGACATTTTTTAAATGAAAACCAAACCCATTTGATACCCCAGGAGGAAAACCAATTTCATTGGTTCATTATGGAGGATCATTATGTTCTGAGAAACTAACTAGGTCCTGCAGCAAGAGACTCTGGAGAGATCTGCCTCTTTCTAGTTGCAGGTTTTATCTTGTTCTGTCTCCTAATCAAGAAAAACCGGGAAGTTTTAACTGTATTTTATTGAAACCTGAAAATGAAAGCAAAATTCAGTGAATGTCTTTGGAGCAATGCATAATATGGTTTGTGTCTCAACAGAAGCCGGGGCATTTTGCCTTCACAATCTGCGTTCTTGAGCATTTGCTTCTCTTTCTACCTTTGTGTTAGATCAATATCAAAATAAGCTGCAATCTGTTTCAGAATTATTTCCTGAACCTCTTCCTCTTTAGGGGTTAACACTACTATCTTTCACAGCTTCATGCAATTCACAGCCAGAATATTTTAAGGGAAGGCAGGGAGATGATCATAACCCTTTGTCAAACTGGTTGGATCATAGCATTTAACAGGTAGTTGTCAATGGCTCAATGTCTTGTTGGGAGGAGATATCAAGTGGAGTTTCCCAATAGTATGTCCTGGGTTTTGTATTGTTTAATATCTTCATTACTGCTCTGGTTGATGGGAGCGAGCACACACTTAGCAAATTTGCAGATGAAAACAAAAGGGGTGGTGTTAGAGATAATCCAGATGGTAGGGTTAGGATCCAGAATGACCTAGATAGACTGGAGTGTTTTGTAACTGAGCAAATGAAATTCAACAAGGACAAATGCAAAGTCTTGCACCTGGGACAAAATAATAGCAAGCATAAACACAAATTAGAAAATGACTGGCTAGGCTCTAGTACTTCAGAAAAGGACCCGAGGGTTTCAGTAAGCTGAATAGGAGCCAGTAATGTGCTGTTGTTGCAATAAGATAAATAAAAAAGTGAGAAGTGTACTGAGTTGTATTAACAGGAGTGTCACATGCAAATTAAGAAAAGTGATTCTGTTGCTCTATTCCACACTGGCAAGGCCTAAACTGGAGTACTGTGTCCAGTTTTGGGGCCCCATATTTCAAGAATTCCCTGAAACATGTTGTGAACTGCTAGACTAGATGACCTTGCGAGGTCCCTTCCAGCCCTACTTTCTTATGATCCTATGATCTTTATTTCCTTTTCTTTGAAATAAAACATAACTACTGAAACCATTTAACAGCTGTTGCTTGATGGTCACTCCCCCAACCCCACCTGTCTATGTCCCTAAAAGTAACAAAATGAATACAGATTTCTTCTATGGACCCAGGTGGTAATTTTGATGGTAATTACGTAATTTCTTTCCTTTCCTACTTTCATCATTTAAATCAATTGCTGTTTTTCAAAAGTTGTTTCATATGTCTTCTCTTAATGCGTTTTGCAAGTGTAACAGTTATGATTCTGAGTCATATTGGCTCTATGTACTGAGCTTCATGTTTAGATGGAGAATAGCAGTACATAACTCATAAGGAGACTTGGTCTAAAAATTGTGCTTTGACCTTTACTCTTCTATAACTACCACAGAAAGCTTTGGTTGGGCTCCTAGGAGAAGTGAGTGCTTTGGCACTCACAATTTATTGGCTTTGCCTTTTTCATAAAACTAGTAAAAATAACTCAACAGTTCAGTTTTATTTCTTCTGAAATATTTCCTGCTCACCTCTCCTTGTCTCCCCCCCCCCATCATTTGTTATCTATTTCTGGACATGAACATACATTTCTTGTGCAGTGTCATTTATATTTGCATATGCAAATTGTCAGAACAAACAACATAGCTTCCAGAATCGTTATGTTCAGAAAAAGCTATGGGGCTCAACCAGAAGCTGAAAATGAAAGGGGGGAGAAACAGGAAAAAGATAATACTGTGTATGAGGAAGGAGCTTCGGGAGGAAGGGATAGGGGTCTGAGTAAGATGTAAGAGTTGCTTCTTCTGTCCCTCTCTTTGTCTATTAGTGTTCAGTTCATGCTATGCCTACCCCAAGCTTTAGGCATCTGTAGGCACAAGTGAGCAGAGTGATCTCATGGGATGACGTTTAGCTCAGGCATATGACTTACACAAGAATCATTGCTCTGTTTGGCTAAGCACAGAAATTGCACATTAACCAATATAAATTATCGGAAATGGGTTCAAATCTGTAACAACAGAAGTTCGATGCACATAAACTGCTTTCAAAATGACAGAAACTGGTTTAAGATAAACCTGGATGGGTGCAGATTTAACTAATTTAGGTTAGGTTCAGAAACTTCTATCCCAAATCTTTAAGTCCCACCATAGTCCTTATTTGCGTATAGGACCTACTGCAGACCTCTGCACAGGGGAGGATTTCACCCACAATTTAAAAATTAGCAGCTTCTGTTCATCTGAGATCAGAAATCAACCACCCAGGTTGCATCAACACATATATTTGATCCAGGAGAGGTTTACTCATAAGTAAACTACTTGAGACTAAATGCACCCAGGTAGGCATCTACACATGCAGGGATGTGGGAGCAGATTTGCTGCTCCTAGCAGTAAACTGCTTCCTCTGGCTGGGGCCCATGTGGTGCCTGGCCACAGATTGGGGGACATGCATGCACAGGTGCCAATGGACCATGGTAATTCAGCTGGGCAGGCCCAGGTCCAGGCTGCCACGAGCCAAGCTCCCCATCCCTGCACACTGCTCAGGGGCCACATGCAGCCTGCCTCCCTCACCCTGTTCCCAGGCCAGGCCAGACTTCTGGCAGCACTTGCTGCCACAGCTCCAGGCCA
The DNA here is from genome assembly GCF_052110815.1 of Crocodylus siamensis. Lineage (NCBI taxonomy): Eukaryota > Metazoa > Chordata > Crocodylia > Crocodylidae > Crocodylus > Crocodylus siamensis. Next base: position 126,208,003 of record NC_143397.1, on the reverse strand, counting down.
CCTTCTCTCACTTCTCCTCCTGCAGGCCAGCCTGTCTCCCAGCTTCCAGCAAGTCCATGGCACTGGGGCTTGAGGAGCACCGGGCTCACAGATGACTGGGATGAAGAGCTGCCCACACCCTTGCCTTTTCCACTGGGGCCCTCTCCAAGGACATGCCCTGGGGCCAGCCCTCCCCACCCCATGGCCACTCTGCACCCTGAGAGCCCTGCTGTTGCTGATGGCCATGGTGCCCTTGGCACATCTGCGCACCTGGCATGGGACCCTGAGGTTCAATGGTGTGGCAGGTAAGCTTATATAGCCCTGCAACCTCTGCTGCTACCAGGAGGACTACCTGTGATTGCACTACACATCTCTGCCCCTTGCAGCTGAGGAGGACATTTGTCATTGGCATCAACATGTTCCTCAACATGTGAAGTGCTTGTGCCTGCCTACCTGAGAGGGCACAAACTGCTCAATAAAGTTTTGCACTGTCTTCCACCTCCCTGCATGCTGGGGGCTAGGGGAGTGCAACTGGGCTGGGCAGGGACAGGGGGGCAGGGGCCTGGGTAGGGAGGGCCCTGCCCCCAGTGTGGCCTCTACCACCTGGGCACGGCTGGCATACTCAGTGCCTTTGGTCGGTCCTGACTAGCAGTGATGGTGTGCAGCTCCCGGTGGATTCATTGGGCAGGAGAAAGGAGCTGACACTGCTGGTGGCTGGTGGTGACATAGCAAACCACATCTCGTGTTGGGGCCTGAGGTCACGCAGCTCTAGGGGCAGGGGCTGTCTTGGGCTCACTAAGCTGCTGGTGGAGGCTTGGGGTGGGGGTTTTGGTGGGCTGGGCTGCTGAATTCATGAGGGGCCCTGCCCTGGTGACACTGTGTGTGCCACATCAGAGCAGGGGCTCAGGAAGGCCACCCATGTTGCATACACAGCATGGCTGCGGCCTGAGTCCCAGGGCACAAGGATTTCAATCAGCTGCTGCATAAAGGACATAGACTTGCGTGCACTGCCTGACCAATGACTGTGGTTGATGATTGTAACCTACTGTGCCTGCAAGGCCTTGATCTTTATGTGGCACTGCTGCGCTGACAGGTCATGCCCATGATCCAGCACCTGGCCTGACAGCACCTTGTACATATGAATGTTGGCATACCCACCCTGCGTGAACACCTCCACCTTATGCCACAGTGCCATGAGGTTTCCAGTCTCCTCCATGGACCAGTTGGGGCCCCCAGTGATGGCGTATGGCATGGGTGATGATACTACTGGGGGTCCTGCATGGCTGCCTCTGTGCTGGTGGGCCTGGGCATCTCCCTGTAGTGCCTAGTGTTGGCGCACAGAATAGGACTAGCAGCCATGTGGTGAGGCAATGCCCTGTAACACCTGCAGGTTTCGAGCAGGCTGCTAGCAGTTGACTGTGGGCATCTGGAGCTTGGCCAGGAGCTGCCTGCAGCTGGGCCCATGTGCTGGCAGGCCTGGCAGGAGCCTACAGTATGCTGAAGGCCTGAACAGTGCAGGCCTGGCAGCTGTGCAGCACTGCAGTGCCAGCTGTGCCAAGGTACAGGGAGGCTGCCATAGGTACCCTGCAGCCTGTGCTGGGGGAGCAGAGGCCACCAATTGCCCCAGGTTCCCTGCACATGTGCCCCAGGGCTCTAACTACAAGCAGGCTTTTAAAGGGCTGGGGCTGGCAGAGAGCTGGCCCAGCCCTGGGGCAGGAGAGGCTCCCATCCCCAGGGCCCTGGAGCTGTAGTTAGGCTTGCCCTCCTAGTGGCAGGGCTGACTGGGAGCAAATTTGCTTACAGTTGGGATCTACATGTGCGTTACTGTGCAGTCATTACTTGCAAGGAAATTTTCTACTTGCATTCGCAGATAGCAAACTTACTCTCAAGTAGTGAAGTTTACTGTGCAGTATGTGTGTGCATGTGTAGACGTGCATGCTTACTGGTCAGTAAACTACATTACTACACTACACTCAGTAAACTACATTACCACTATTAAAGCATCTTGTGTAGACGTACCCCCAGAAGGGCAAACCAAGTCACCCACCTAACTCCCAAATAGTGGCTTTTATCAAAACCCCTCCTTGCCCCAAATCCTGGTTAACAGATGAATCTTGCAGCATGGATGTTGGTCACTGTTTGCAGACTACTTCAGACTGTAAAATCCACTGACTTTTGGTAAATGTCTCCAAGCTGGTTCCTTTGTTTCAGGGAAATTGGCTTCAAGCTCAAGCATTTAATTTGAACCCAATTCCAGCAACTTGGCACAGGAAAACAGGTGGTTTCTCAGGTAGATAGGTCTCCTTCCTTTTAGCACATAGGTCAAACCAATAGCTTAAACTATACTTGGAAGCTAATAACAATGCAGGAGTATGTTGGAAAGTGTTGCCTTTTAGTTGAAAGCATGAATTTGTCACACATGCTGAAGGTCGTGATCTAATGCCTCCCTACCCACTCTCAGGTGATCTCACGCAGAGACAAGGCAGTGGCATCTGTACTGTGTCTATATTTTATATTTTATCTATACAACTGTTAGTTAAATACTGACATTTTTAAACCTGCTTCAGGTATGGAACTGCTAACTGGGAGCTCCTAGGTTTCATGCTAGCAACATGTGTGGGAGGGAATGTAGAGAGCCAGGGGTTCAAAGAGAAGGGAAGGAAGCCTTTTCATTTCCTCCTTTTGCTACCCAGCCATTTGTCTGGCTCAGGTATCCAATCCAAAGTCTCTTTGTCCCTTCTCATCTTGAGTAACCTAAATCATTTTTATTATTGGTAAATTGTCTGTTGCATGCTCAGCCTCTTGTGGAGATCGCCCTCCCATATTTTTGACAATTGTGGGTCTAGTGAGGATTCAAGTGATGCACGGCTGGAACATGAGTGGCTCATTTAGTCCTGCTCCTCTTTTATGTTATCTTTTAGGGTTTATTTCCATGTGGAATTGCTTCAGTTTAATTTATGGTTTGATTTTTATATTGCTTTAGTCCACAGGACGATAAGCAGGTAAACCTGAGGAAAGTCAAGCTGTCATGCATTCACGGTCCTGCTTGCCATCACACAACTTGCTTTGATAGCGTACAGCTGCCATGGTGTGATTGCTTCTGGGTTTATGCCTCATCTCTGCTTGCGGGTCTACAGGCTCAGTTTTGCTGAGGTACAAGTCTCTTAACTTGGTCTAAACTGGTCTTATTTCTGTTTCGCTTACATTCATGCGGCACTGTTTCAGCTTAAACCAAGAGAAGTCCCTCTAAAACGAAAAGTAGTCGAGTACAGATTTGTGTATGGACTCGCATGATCAGGGGACAGCAGGGCAGGCCCTATGAGGAGAGGCTACGGGACCTGAACCTGTTCAGCCTCCACAAGAGAAGGCTGAGGGGGGATCTAGTGGCCTGTTACAAACTAGTCAGGGGGGATCAGCAGGCATTGGGGGAGTCACTGTTTCCTCGAGCACTACCAGGAGTGACCAGGAATAACGGTCACAAGCTGGCGGAGGGTAGATTTAGGCTGGATATCAGGAGGCGCTACTTCACGGTCGGGGCAGCTAGGATCTGGAACCAACTTCCAAGAGAGGTGGTCCTGGCTCCTACCCTGGGAGTTTTTAAGGGGAGGTTAGATGAACACTTTGCTGGGGTTGTTTGACCCCAGTATTGTTTCCTGCCATGGCGGGGGGTCAGACTAGATGATCTACTCAGGTCCCTTCCAACCCTAGAAACTATGAAAGTCTAAAGGTAGTTTCTAATGCAATACTTTCCCTCTGACTCATGACTAGTTTTGGATGCTACTTTGAGATTTTTACACCCACCCCATCTGCAAACATGTTTCCCTCTGTCCCTTTTCTTCCCTCTTTATGTCCAGCATCTCTTTTCCCTTGGTCCTCTCCCTTTTCAAGCCCTTCTTTTTTTCCACACTTAGTGCCCTCTCCTCCCTGATGTTTCTATTTGTTATGAATCCCTTTTCTTCTCCATTCTGTGTTTCCTTTGAAAAGCCTCTCCCCTCATGTGAATTTACTGATAGCCTTTTGGATTCTCCTCTGTGGTTCTCATCTTCTTCCCATATGTGCACTTTTTATCATCTCCTTAATCAAAAACATATTTACATTTCAATCAGTGAGGCTGCTCTTCTGTAAAGGGAGAGCTCATTTTACATTAAAAAAACATATGGCAAGAAGGCACAAACTATGCTAATGATCTCCTGATTGCATTTCTTTCATCAGTGCCCTCCAAAAGAACTCAAAGACCTGGACTCACAAATGTATTCAGTCTCCTGACTCCTATTTGGGTACCTGACTCCTACTGACTTCCACAAAACCTGCCTCTTGTAGCACTGATAATCAGCCAGGAAAAAAAAAAAAAAAGATCTTGAGTGTGTCACACAAATAATGATTTCCTGAATTTCTCTTTGTGGCAGAGTGGGAAACAAGCAAGGTCAGAACCTTATACCTGAACCTTTTCAAATTTTAGGGATGCATCTAGGATGTGCAGTCCCACATCTGAACCTCCCCCACCAATTCTGATGAGAAGTTGAAAGGAACATATGTGCTGATTGCCATTTAGATTCTCATAACATTTTGTGGGAACCACCATTTCAGGAAGATTTCAGACAAAAATGGCAGGAATCACAGCAGAAGAGCAAAACTCACAAGATTTCCCCCTTCAAGGTGGTGAGCTTCTCAGAAGGTCCAATGCATTCACAAGGTTTTTCTTCATGCGAGACCAATTTTTTGCCAGACCCTCAAGAAATGTTGTCAGCCTGGAAACGAACTCTGAACTGCAAAACTTCTTCAGCCACAAGCCCCAACAGTGAACCTTGCCCTCTCTCTCAAGCAAAACTAAACACCAAGATCTTTGCACATCTCTGTTTTTCCAATAGTTATCATTGTTTTGATGCCAACTTTGTATTTGTTCCCTCCTTGAGGAACATAATTTCCCCCAAAACAGCATGGTTTGACTAACAGAAGCATGTCCAGATGAGCACTGCTGCTACTTGTCCCGGGGGAACCAAATGCCCATGCATGTCTGGATGAGCCCTAGGAGTGTGTTTAATAAGATGAACGTTTTCCATCCCAATCTGGAAAACATGTTTTTCCTAACTTTTAGGTAGAGTAGTTGACATGTGAAACTTCCTCAGGTATGAAGTGGCTAAGGAGATGGCAAGATGTAAGTATTCAAATCATATCTTTATTATGGAATTGCATAGGGATTTGGGACTCAGAGTATTTGAATCACCCATAACATCTTACTCAGGAGAGAGCTCCAGTTTCATCCCTCTCTTTTCCAGCAACCTGGAACAGGCAGATTCTCATTCCTATATCTTTTGGACCAATTTAATAAAGCACAGTCTGGCATCTACATGGTCCAACCCTCTGCTGCGCTGCAGTGCTTAAATAGCTTATTGTTCTGTGTGTCCAAAAACAAAGAGGAGCCATATATTTTAAGTCTTAAATTACTTTTTATTTTAGACTGGAGGAAAAGAACAATGCAAGAAAGTCTCCATAAAAGAGCACTGTTAAACTGTGAAAATAATTAGGCTCTGTTTGTTTTTTCTTTTCTGTATCCAAATCACATTATCCTGAAAAAAAAAAAGTCCACTTGAATCAACAATTCTACTTTTACTCAGCAAAATCAGATGTAACATTCACACCCACTTGGGTTGTGTATGGTAAAGTGTGTGCTTTTGGTTGTTGTGTATCGTGTTTTGTGTGTGTATGTGTATGTATGTGTGCTTATCTGGGCAAGATGGCCCCTGTTGTCCTGGCCATGTGCTCTGCACATGGAAAGCTGAGACCTGTATCTGTGCAAAATATGTAAAATCCTCTGGCCTCACTGGCTGGTGGAAGCAGCAGATTTTCCACGCAGATTGAGTAAGAGAGAGGCTGGAGCATGACACTCCCTAATTGGATAAGGCTCAGGTGATGTTACACCATGTGTATAAGAAAAACTCAACCAAGGTTTTTCTCTCTTTCTCTTGGGGCTGCTAAGAGCTACACCACTCATTTGGGAGCCATAAAAACTGTTCCCCATGGTGGGAGAGGGAGAAGAGTCTCCTTCCCTACCTTCACTGCAGAGGCAAGCAAAAGCTATGTGAAAGGAAAGCCTCAGGTACAGGAAGAGAAAGTCTGTCTTGGAATTTGAGACCCCCTGTTTCCTCCCTCTTTCCGCCCTTTTTATTTCTTAAGTGGGACAATACCATGGGGGCATTAATTGCGGGAGCAAAAAAGCTTACTTAATACATTTCATAGATTCATAGACATTAGGGTTGGAAGGGACCTTGCGAGATCATTGGGTCCAGCCCTCTGTTTAAGGGGCAGGAAGTCAGCTGGGGTCAGATGAACGCGGCAAGATAAGCATCCAAACTTACAAACAAAGAACAAATTTTCCAACTATTTAGTTGGTCTAATAAAAGATGTCAAATTTACCCAAAGAACCTTAATGAGCTAGAAATGAAAAGTGAAGCTTGCACAGCTAAACAAAATGTTTCCCTAATGACAAGGCAACCTCATGTATCCTCTTTATAAATATTATTGAATGAAGTTATATACTTTCATGTTAAATAGTGAAAATATGCACATGCCTTAAAAGTGAGTGCTCTGAATGTATTATTTAGAGCCTGAAATGCATTTGGATGCTGGTGTATTTCTAGTAGTGCTGTATTTCTGAATGTGGTCTGATGCCATTTTCCATATATCCAGAACTTGCAAGTAGGTTACAAGCAGTTCCTCTGGGGAGTGCCTTTGCTATCCACATGAGGCTTGTAAGAAACAGACTGCCAAATGAAGTGTAGAGAACTCTGCTATTGTAATGTATCGTAGACATCTGCTCTGCAGGACTCTTGAAGAAGGAATAATAAGAGGCTTGTTGCAATGTGTTGTAAGCAGTTCCATCAAATATTATCCCAGAAGTGGCTCCCGCTGTTTTGACTTCCTAACAGTGTACATTTCTCTAGAAGGAAGAAAAAAAGTCTTTCAGAATCCTGTTTTTGGGTGATACAAAAATGGACTTTGTTTGAAAGACTTCTTCGTTGTGACTTGCTGATTCATAGCGTTCCTAGGGATAGAGGAGATTTGGATGACTGACTTACTGGAAACACCAAAAATGTTGAAGCCTTACCCAACCTAGGCAATCGTTTTTGCAAACCATGACTTTCTCTCCCTAACTTTCATCAGGGACTGTCATAATGGAGACTGCCAGATGGATGAATTCACTGAAGGATAGCAGGTCAGCACAGGGAACAGGCTAAGGGTGAGTTTGCCCTGGACAGCTTGCAGAGAAAGGCAAGGCCCTATGTTGGTTAAGAGGAACAGTGATAAGGAGACAAAACCTCTAATGACTTCTCATGACTGCTGTACTGGATTTTTGCAGCTGCATGTACCTCCTGGGGTGTCTTGTTTGAATAGCTATAGTGCTAATGAGGACAGGTAAAACTTGTATGTCATGTAAGCATGAATGTTATGCCAAACTTGACATCATCTACAGACACCAGCTTGTTTCAGGGCCTCAAAAATCAACGGCCCCTCAGCTGACTGCTAACAGTGCATATCCTCCCCGCTTCTTCCCCCGCAACCAGTGCTAAAAGAACATCAAGTCAAGTACTTAAATGTTAGGAAATGTCAGGAGTAAGCTTTTCTGTGTAACATAAGCTCAACTCCATTGTGTCTTGGCATTAGGTGGCAGTTGTTAATTACATGGTTATATATGACATTTTTCCATTGGCCCCTGCCTCCTGTAGTGGAGCAAACACAGCACTGAGTGAACACCTCTTCTTTGTTTTTCCTTTGTACGTTTTGTAGCCTGGAGTCTTTCTTACTACACAGCCTGCTCTGAAGACTGCACATTTTCCTGGGCACTCATCACCACCTTGTTGGAGTGCTCCACAAACATCAACTAATTTGTCTTCCTGATACTCCTATAAAGTGAAGGGTATTATCCCCCAGTTTTGCAGAGCTGAGGCATGAAGAGCCAAGGTGAAAAACTGCAGGAGATCTGGTGTCCGATTTGAGATGCTAAATGCCTAATTTTTTCCTCCATGTACACAATGCAGCTCCCATAGTCCTCAATTTTACTTGTGCCAATCACCCCCAGGACTCCCTGCCAGCCACAGCTGCTCCAACCCGGCTCATTGTGCTGTGGTCCACACATATGTATAAACCATACATCTGGGAGCTTCCTGGGGGCAATAAACTGTGGAGCAGTAAGTTCTGCAGTTTATTCATGAGCCGTAATGGCATGTGTAGATGCGCCCATTATCAGCTGGATTAAACCATCTAAACAGCCATTCAAATGTAACTTCAGCATCTACCATTGTGTTTGTTTTTTTTCAGACCTGGTTGAAGCATTGAGAAACTTTTTCAGACCTGGTCTGAGCAGTGTAGCTGCTAGATAGGATTTTTTCTCTCTGTCAATTTTAGACTATGTTTAAGATATTTCATTACATTTAATTTTAATTGTGCCCATTTTGTAAATTAAACATGTTCCAAAGTCTTCTTGATCCATTAATCCATTAATTAGTTAACACAAACAGCCACAACAGAAAACATATTTGAAACACCATATTAATTTTACACATCACAGTGGGCAATATTTTAATTCAAATAAACAGACCTTTTTAATGTAAAGCTAAGTTGATCCTTGTTCACATAAAGACTTTACATATAAAAACCAGAAAGTTCAGGTCAGATGTTTAAAGAGCTGAAATGATAAAATACAAATCATGTTCCTAGACCACAGACAATGAACGCATAAAAAGCTCTTGCTATTGCATAGATTTTCACAAGGCTGATTAATCATTTCAGTAACTGAATTATCACAATGATTTAAGATGGCTGTTCCTTGCTGACATATTGAGATTCTGTGGGGAAAAAAGCATGAGATCAAGTACTTCTTAATTCTGAAGTTTTGTAACTTCTGATTGTTAGGTAGACTAGGGGCCCTCTGCCCCTGACATTGGTTTACTAAGGCTTCATTCAGTAAAACCTTGGCACAACACAGCTTCAACTTCTAGCAGGCCTCTCTTCCACTTCACCTTAGCTTAATAAGGTCTCAGGTGCTAACCAGGTCCCCTCTGCCTTCCTGAAAAATGACCAGGCTCAGTTGGTTTGCCAAAAATATGAGTAGTGCATTCCAAAGCCCTTGCAGATCTCACCTGGAACATGTTAAGTTTAGTGAGACATCTTCCAGGATGACAGGAAGGTTTGAAGGGAGGTTCAACAATAAGGGGAAAACTAATTGGTATACATACTGACATAGTGAAATAAGGTATGTCTGCATGGGTATCCATGTGATAACTGGCAACTGATTTCCTTATTAAAGCATTAGAATCTAATTGGTTTCTATATTTATTCAATGTGTAACAAAGGTATAAAAGACGTGACTGTTTTATCACACTTTGAATGAGTAAACCCCTGTGTAGTGCCCTTCTGCCAGCCAGTCTGATCAGCCTGCAATGACAGAGATTAAAGGCTCTCATTGTGTTATTTCTTTAAGCGTAATAAGTACATCATGCAGCAAACTGCAGATGGAGCACAGGTAACCCAGCCACTAGCAACACTGAGTACTTTACTTTACAACCATAGCTTTTTTTAAATGTGGGTCTTACATCTCATTGCTTATAGTTTTACGAAGGCAACTGAAAAAAACGCACCTGGATTCCATCATGTGGCGTCACACTGCCATCGACATAGCTGGAACCATCATCTACACTGTACACAGAGCTTTGCCATTTGTTTTACTGGAGAAACAGATTGCAGCAATAAGGATATACAGGTGATCATTGAAGTGGGATGAGACGTACATTTTTCCAGTGGGTTTCACAGCAGTTTGCTGATAGTGAAGGGGTAGTAAAACTGAGGGATTTGGGGCTAAACTCCAGACTTGAGAGGTAAGCATGGTGTTAGCAACACCAGCTCTCCTACCTCTTACTACTAGTCTCAGATTCTTTTGCTCTGCCCTTGGGTGATCTCTTACCTGCACCAGGACCTCCTCATCCCAGTCTCATTTTCCTGGACTAGGCTGTCTTCAGGTTTCCACAAGAGAAAACGACAAATGCTGTGCCAGTTTGTAATGGCAGGTGCCATTTAGACAGCAGAGTCCAGCATTATTTCAATTAGTACTCTCTATATTAAGGTGGAATAGGATCCAGCCCATAGATCATGTAAACAAAATATCAAGGCAGCCTGTATTTTTTAAATTCTTCTCCACTATCAGTCTTCCTACTTGTGTTGCTGCACTTATAGTTCAAAAGAGGCTCTCAGATGGAATAGCAAACATCCTTAAAATGAATGAATACTGGATACAAAAAAACATGGACTAAATATAGACATTGGATTTATGGCACATTATATAATCTGCCCACAATCTGATAACCCCAGATAACCTCTCTACATTTTACCAGTTACATTCTATCAGCAGGTCAGCACTCCCCTTCTCCCCACCTACCTGTCTCACGCCTGTTGTTTCCCATTGCCTCTAATCCTGGCTGCCACACATTTACATTTTCACAGATCTGCATTTTGCATATTGGCTTCTTTTCCATCCAGGAGAACACAAAACACCATCAGACTCTCCCTATGCCTGAAGCAAGGGTGTTTGTGATCAAAAGCTTGCAAAGAACAGTTTTCCAACTATTTAGTTGGTTTAATAAAATATATCACATTTACCCAAAGAACCTTGTCTACACACACACACACAGAGTTAGCTTACATTTCCATTCTGAAAAAATACAAAGTTCTTGCATTAAGCATTGCAACACTGAATTCTGCACCGATGGGGAGTTACATTTCAATCTCAGCTCAATATTGCGTTACCAGAGTTATTATCAGTACAGTTCATTACATTTCGTTAGAAAGCTGCCTTGTTTCCACTGATTTTTTTTTTAATCTTCTTGTCCTTTCTTTTCATTTGAAGAGGAAACCTGCTCTTTTTTCTCCAGGATGCTAGATCAAAGAATCAGGGGCTGAATTAGCTCTTGAGGAACCTTTTTCTCCCTTTCATCTAGGGAAAAAAAAATCACATAAGCTTGTCTCAGCAGACAATTCCCTCTTATCCTGGACCTGTAAATGAACTCTCAGCAATTCAGAAGCTATGCTAATACAATATTCTTTGTCCTTCACACATCAGCTCAGTCTTCCTTCTGGAATTAATACAGTACCTCTTTAGCTCTGCTTGAATTTCCATTATTTGCTTTTGAAATATAGTGTGAGATCATTCTGAGACAAGAGTTCAGAAATTTTTTTCGATATAACCTTTGCCCTGAAGTAAGCTCCTGCTTACTCTGTATTACAGAAAAAAGTCCAGGAATTCAGTTCTCTTAACAAGTAGTGGTTCTCGGTAGAGATCACTTTAAGAAATGATCTTTGAAGTCACGTATTCTGCTTTCCTGCTGTCCCATTATAGTTGGTCCTTCCTGTGGGGGTGACAAATTATTTTTTTAAAAACCCCTAAGTAGCTGGAAAAAAACAGTCTCTTTTTCCCTGTGTAGGATATAAAATGATTAGGTGGATGTGCTATGCACAGATCAAAATCATTGCCTGCAAAAGGGAAGAGGGATGTCTCAGATGTCACCAAGACACTGTTCTTCCACCAAACATTCCAGATCCAGGTCAATGGATGACATTCAGAAAAGACAGTATGCTCTTCCTAATGCTTTTTCTATGGATGGGGGTGATCTTGGCCAATACTACATGGCATCTTGGGTTCAGAGTGGGTTTTAAACACTAAGGGTAATTTTACACATGCTCCATGGGTGAAGGGAGGTGGCACTTTAATTAGAGCAGCTCCAAGAGCCTTTCTAATTAAAGCACCACTGCATCTCATGTATCAGCATCCCTGCACTTAAAAATGGTGGTAGGGGCGCTTGAACTAAAACTTGTTCAATGAGCTTTAGTTCAAGCAATCCCATGGTCATTTTTAGGTGTGAGGATGCTGATACACAGGACCCAGGAAGCTGCTGGATCACAGTAATTGCCACACACCAGCAGACTCAATTAATCCCAATCCCATTCTAGAGCTAACATGGAAACCAGACATGCTTTTGACTTTGTGGTAAAGACTTAAGACAATATCTTAAAATATACCCTGCTCTACTGTGATGCTGGAGTATCAGGAGCAGGGAAACCCGAGAGAACCTATTGGCTTCCTTTCTCTGGCTGCATCCCCTAAATTTGTTTTTGACATACTCCTCTGCCCAGTGATGAAGTTGTCAAATTTGCAGCTATCAGAGTTCAAGGGAAGGCTGGGACAGATACACAGGGTTATGCCAATTATGAGATGGTGATAGGGTGAAAAAAACTAATAGACAATTCTGGACCCACCTTCCTACATTTTTCTTGCCTTTCCTACAACTCACGATCAGAGAGGTAAAATGGTGCGCGGTGCTTCTTGTGAAAAGAAACAGCTAAGCAACATATTCAGGAAAAACAACTAATTGTGCACTAAGCCTATTTAAAAATAATAATACCTGGGCAGTCATCTGAAAATGTCAAACCTTACATATCAGCTTTCAGTTGCAGTATTCTGCACTCATGTATGTGCTGCGCTTCCAAGGGCTTATCAGTGTCATGCAGCTGTTGCTTCCAGCTGAAATCCTGTCAGCTCTTGGAGTGACAGATACAGCATATGAAGCACCCTTCCTCTAAAGCTGCTCTTTAAATCTTAGGATTATAGCAAGATGTGTGCTAATAAAGCAGCAGTATTTTATAATGGACTTTGCCAATATTGGAACTCAGGGTAGTCTTATGGAAAGGAAGCACAATCTCTAGCTTACACTGTAAATGTCATTTAAAGTTACTTCAGCCTATTCTATGAACTGTGTACAAAAGGTATAACTGGAGCATTACAACATAAGGCTTATATTTTAAAAATATGGAAATCATAAGTTAAAGTAACATATGAATATTTCATTAGCTTTACAAATCATATCACATATTTGCTGAACGATCTTGACTTGTGAGCATTGCCTCAAAATGTTCCAGTAAACCTTTCTATAGCTCACAAAATGTACTGGTGCATATCCTTCTGACATGAATGGGAGCTTACGCAGCTTGTGCATGGTCTGAGGGAAGCTACTCTAATACTTGAATACTTTTTACAGTGCATAAGTAACTGCTCCACAATCCTTGTGGGAAACAAACTTATGGAAAAGTTTAAACTATAAAGTTTGGGTTAAAAGCTTTTTTATGTTGGGATTTCTTTATCTTGATTAGGTTCTATGACAGATATTCATGCACTGAGAATAAATACTACTACTTTTCCCTTTAATCCATTTTTATTGAGCAGAGTTTTATACAAGAAAAACAAATTAATAATGTTTATATATTTAAATATTTATTCAGGAAAAATACACACACACACACACACACATATATATGTGAGTGTGTACATATATATATGTATGTGTGTATATAGATATATGTATGTATGTATATATATGTATATATCTATATCTATATACACACATATACCACACACACACATTATAAATATAGATATCTTATCTTACCAACATTAAATAATTATATAATATCTATATAGCTATCTATCTAGCTATCTGTCAGTAATACAAACACTGACTATTTGGGATTTGGGAAAGCGATCAGATAGGAGATGAATACACATACATACATACATATATATATACACATATGTATATTCATCTCCCATCTCATCGCCTTCCCAAATCCCAAATTGTCAGTGTTTGTATTACTGACAGAGTGGAGAAAAGATGCCATATACTGGGACCACACTTTAAAAAGACAAATTTTTAAAAGCGTGTGTTCTTGTAAAACATCTTTAAACACTTTGTTCTGGGCATTGTGAAAAATCACTGAGATAAAATATGCAAAAAGGGGAAATCTACAATTTTGCTTTGAAGAAAAGTGTAATTTTGAAAATGGGCTTTAGCAAGGAATTCTGTTTACAATTTTAAATAAGGAAATAACATGTCTTTTGGTAGGGGCAACCTATTATCTTAGTGTTTCCAGCCACAAGAAGTTAATTTACATGATTGATTTTAGAACTCACTGAAGAAAATGAAGACTCATTCACACACCCATGTTACTGGCACCTGGAGCATACCTGATGTACAGAGATGCTAGGATTCATGACCAGGTTTCAGGTTAGTCTCAGAGGTACCTACGTTTAGTTATTTCCCCTCTGAGTGAGCTGGTTCCCAGCATGGCAGAGACACCTTCTTGAAGCCCTGAATCAAATAGTTGAGGTCAGATGAGCAGGAATTCAGCCATAACCTTGTGCCTCACATTTGTTATTGGATGTCTGTAAGTGAAGTCCTGCTCAGTGTTTACATGGTCTGCAGGTAGATAGCTTGGCCATGGAGAGACGGGAAGAGCTATGAATGTCCTTGGGTGGAAAAGAAGTAGATGAGACACCTTTTTTGTAAATATAGACATCTGGCAGATAGAACAGGGTATGGACCCCAGGGGATACATCTGTAATTCCTTGATTGAGACTGGGCTTAACTGCTAAGAAATAGGCTTTGCCCACTCCATGAGCACAATGGTCTATACTTGTACAGTGTAGATGACTCAGGACAACCCAAAGCACGTTCCCCAGTTCGGTGATCAGGTACCCCACAGGGCACGGTACCAAGGCATTCACTGCAGTCTGGTCTAAACTGTCTATGTAGAAAAATTGTGGGCACAGTCATGCACAGAATGGGGACCTTTTCCCTCAGCAGCATGCCCAGTCTCACTCAAGGGGTGGTGTAGATACACCCAGATGATTTCTGGTCAGGGCGGCAGGGTCAAGTGGGATTCTTCTTGCTGACTTAGGTGCCCAGTGTTTTACTTAGAGCAGCTGCTCATATGTTCATGCTATTTGTGAGGCTAAAAAGATGGCTGCCACAAAAATGGATGATTGATGACAATGAAGTTGCTGTTTCAGATGGCAAATTCTTTGTCTTTCCAGGACAAATTTAAGGCCTAATCTACCCTGACTGTCCCACAGTGCTCCGCTTTCCTCCCCACCTCCTCCAAAGGGGAGTGAGGGTGGGAAACTAGCTGCCTCCCTAACAGACCACTTGGCAGGGTCTGGTGGCAATGGGGATGGGGTGGAGCTAGTTGTGGCCCCAAAAAACTACCATTCTACCACAAAAATGGAGGAACCATGACAAAAAAGTTGCTATTTTGGAGAGAAAATTATTTTGTCTTTCCAGGACAAATCTAACATGTGGACAGGTCTGAGAGGCCCCTACTCTCTCACAGTGCTCTGCTTTCTCTCTTCCTCTCCCAATCCAAATAGGAGCAAAGGGAGGGAAAGCAGCTGCCTCCCTGACAGCTCACCCAGTGGGGCCTATTGGGCTCAGGGACAGCACTGCAGCAGCCACAAGGGCTTGGGGGCAGTCTGGGTCTCTGTCTTTAAACTTTGTAGCACAATAAAAACAGCACCTGTCAGGGGCCTTAGGTCCTTCCAAGGACAATGTGGATCTCACCCAAGACTCTTTTAGGGGAAAAAAAAAGTTGTTCTAGGGCTTACTCACTTCAAGATAATATTTGAAATTCAAATATAAAAGGCCAATAGATGTTTTACTGTTACATTGAAAATATCAAGGTAAGTACAACAAATCTTCCAGCTTACATAGGCAGCAGGGATTTGGCAGTTCTTGGTTTAGTGATTCATCTCTGCATTGAGCTGATGAAAGTATCAGTAACTTCCGAGTTTTATGTGTACGCACATCAGGCAGCATCACAATCATGATTGTGTGGGCATTGGCTACAATCATGATTGTGTAGCAGTTGATACAATTGAGATATTGTAGAGCTGCTTTAATTCCTTTAGCAACTTAGAACTTCCTGTTAGGTTCAGCAGTGGTTATTAGTGTTCAAGTGGGTGCCTCTGCATATAGATCATCTAGTGTAATGAAAAAGAGAGGGTAGAGTTCAGCACCACTTTCTCTTGCTGATAGGTTTAATTTTTATGACATACAAGACAGGCAAAGTCTACTTAAATTGTTTTGACTTCTAGATCTACATCAACCTCTTGGGAATTAAATGCTTCACGGCTGTAAAAAGCAAACTCCTTCCATATTAATAAAGGTAATCAAGGTCTTGTATCAAAACTGTAATGAGGCCAGCACAGCCCATAGGGACTAATCAGTCTGTAGATTAAAGTTTTTGCTTTGAAAGTACTTAAAGTTTCTGAAACACTGAAAGACCAAAAGAAAAGTCAGTTATAGGGACAAATCCAGATCTCCATTGCCTCCATTTAAACCAGTAGAAATGGTGGAAGAAAAACCATAAGTAGACCAATTGACTTCAGATAAGGGGGAGAGAAATACAGTCAGTAAAGTGACTTCTTGCATTCCAGCTGGTAATTTTCTATGAGTTCTGATGTTGGGGCACTGGCTCAGACACTTAGTCTAGATGTATTATTGCAATATGGGCAGCCCAAGCTGGGCAGCCTCCCTTCCTGCCAAACGAATACAACCAGAGTCAGGCTACCATCTGGGTGGGTGAAATAAAAAATGGAAAGGGCTCCTCATACCTTCTCATTTTCATTTACCCTTGATTTTCAGCAAGAAACTGGAGGGGGAACATATGGATAAAATTAGAACTGGTTGTTTAGCCATACAGTTTGCTGTTACCTGGGCTTGCTGTACCATTGGATTTAACATTTCAGACAATGTCACAGAAGGTAGATGTTGAAAAATTAAGTAAGGTAGGTCCTTATTCAAAGAAAAGAGTTTGATCAGGATTCTTTCAAATGAAATGATTGATGGAAAAGGGACATATTAATTTAAACACGTGTACTTAGAATTGTTTCATCATGTTCTCCTCTGCTCAGATGATTGACGCTGAAAAGGACACCATGGTCCTTATTCAGTGGCAGTACTTTGCACTTTCAAAGCTAAATTTAGTGAAGCTACATACAGGCACCAGTTCTTAAGCAGAATAGATATACTGGAACATGTGAAGTTAAATATACAGTATTTGAGTTATCCAGGCACAGATGAAGTAGCTTACTAAATATCTAGAGGAAGTCTGAGCTTACATTGTCTTGGCTTCCTAGCATAACCAATAGGCCACAGGTCAGGCATTATCCAGCTGCCTCTCCAACCCTCTATTTGAAGCTGAACCACTGGACCTTGCATTTAAACAGGGAATTAGATAAAATGGGTGGAGAACAGGGAAGATATTTCCACTCAATTGGAGACATGGGTCCAGCCTAGGATACTAAGGCCTGTTCTCGTTAAGAGCAGTGGCCATCTCATTGAAACACACAACTTCTATCTTGTTTTCTTCCTCCTAGCTACACCTAGCTATATCTTCCTTCCTTCACTGCTCAGGGGGGCTGCTTCAAAATAAGGGCTGGAGAAGATCTGGATTATGCCTAATCTTTGGCCTGGTAGTCAGACTACTGTACTGCAAAGTTAGAGAGATGAAGATTCATTTCTTGTGGGTGAGCAGGACCTAGAACATAGGTCTTTTGCTTCCTGGATAAGTGCACCAACCACTCACCTGTTAGGGTTAAAACATAAGAGGACCCTCCTTCATCTAATCCCTGATGGTAATGGGATTTTGCTAGGCAGAGTTTTGTGATTTATCCACATTTGGAGTATATAAAATCACAGTTGTGTACCTTCAAGGAAGAAGCTGGACTCGATGAGGGGGCTGGACTCCATGATCTTCCGAGGTCCCTTCCAGCCCTAATGTCTGTGAAATCTATGAAATATCTAGATTCAGGGCTGCACTTGATCTAGAGTGAGACTTAAAGGCAGGTCTCCCTCAGTGCAGGTAAATACCTTCACCTCTGGACTGCTAGCTAGTTCTCAAGAGGACAGCATTCTAGTGGAGGTCTCAATATGATCACAAATTCCATTCTGCAACCAATGAGCCCTTCCTGGCTACATTGCTTTGTGTGGCCTGCAAAATATTGGTTCTGACAAATCAGCATTTTTGTAAAAGTAGTTGAAAGCTTTTCAGTCAGCTGTGCTAGAGAACTATTATAATATATGACAATTCCTGAATTATTTTTAATAATATTTTTATGCCTATAATAGGTGTTTCACAGCATCATAAACAGTCCATCTCTCACAACATAAATGCCTAACAAAACCATTATAGTGACCATTTTTGTAAAATCAGCACACTATATTTACTTGGAATAGAAAACAACCCCCAATAATTAGATTCTATATATGGAAAATTTATAAATTTGTTCTAATTTCCAGGTAAAGAATCTAATTACTGGAGGCTTGCCTTGAATTTTTCTCCCTTCCCACAGCTATGCCAGGGAAAATATATCTGAGGGGTCAGTTAACCCTTTGCTTTCTGCTTCCCCCATCTTTTTCCCTTGGCAGCCCCTTCTTCCTCTCCTTACTGTCAAACCCTGTTCTCCCTGAGCACATGGAAGTGAGGAGCAAAACTGAAAACAATAACCCTGAAATTAAAGAAGGCATGGGTGACTGGTGGCACCTTAGCCCCTATCCCAGGGGGCAAAGTAATAGAAGATACTTACCTACAGATCAAGAAGCAGCATGTAAGGGGTGGAAGGAAGAGCTGGCACAGCTTGTTAGCCACCTTTTTATCCAATTACACCCGGCCGATGATGTCAGCATCAGACGCCGGCTGGTGAAGATAAAAATGGCGGCCGACGCGGTGGAGGTGGCAGATAGCCTGGGTTAGGTGCTGCAGCCACTGCTGGCAGCAGAGCCGATTCTCCACAAGGATCCCACAGAGCCTGGCAAGGGACTGATACCGGCACTGCTAGGCATAACAACCAGCAGAAGTCCGCACAGGACGGCATGAGAATGATGGACACAACGGCTGGAGGCGTGGCTAGGATGGAACACAGAGACAGAGTTGACCCAGGTGGGAGTGCCGGGGCGATGGGGTGTGGAAGAAGCCTGGTCGGGAGGTGAAGGCCCCGGGAGAGCCCTGAGGGGATTTACGGTCGGGGCGGGTACCGCTGCCATGCTCAGCCAGAGTACTGAGCGGACAAGATTGAAGACTGAAGATGACGGGTCTGGGGCAACAGGGAACAGCCCCAGTTAGAGTAAAGGAAAGGATAGAAAGGGAGCAGGGAGCCCCATGCTGGGGTGTCCGTGTTTAGGAGGTATTTTGTTGTAACATCCATTTTGTTAACTCAGACAGAGGAGCATAGGAAAGGGCGTGGGTACCTCGGAGGGCGAGGCTGAGGTGAAACCTCGGACGGTGTAGCTTGTTTTGTTGTGGGTTCCCCGAAGGAAGGGGCAGAGGTGAGAGGGATGAGGGGTAGGACCTCAAGGGTAAGTGGGACCATAGGCTGCAGGCACTCAGACACCAAAACAGAAGGAACCATCCGCATTGAGGGGACGAGACCACTGGATGGGCAACATTCTGAAGGAGGCATGAGGCCGGGGTATAGGGGTGGTGGAGCCCCATGAATGGCCGCTGGGAGAACCACGGCCCACCGAGTGCACTTGACGACCAACCTCACCAACTGAGGAACAACAAGTCGTGGCAGGAGAGATGGGGTTTGTGACTCGGGGGGGAGACATCTACTTGGGCTATGGAACGAGCCCACAAGGCACTCGACATCTTCCACCAGAGCGAAAGCCGCTTGAAAGCAGCTTCTTGAAGCCCAGCAGCTACAGTCCCCCCCACCCAGTGACCAGGGGGTGTTCCTCCCACTGCGACCAATCTTGCTGACCAGGCAGGGGTCCCCCACCATGTGACAATGCTCCTAGAAGTGGCTGTGGCACTTCATCCAGGTACTCCCACTCCCTGGCCGGCGCTCATGGGGGGGGGGCACTGGTGCTCCCGCCTGCCCCCCCACCCATCACCTAAGCAGGAAGCAGGGGGTGTCCCAGCACTTTCAGGGTCCCCCCTGCATTTAGTTTATCGACAACTGGTGCATGTAGCAGTTTCAAATAAAAGGTAACAAGTTCAGCAGCACTTTAGCACCTACTTGTATGTAGTACAAGCTATATTAGTCCAAAGCCAAAGGTTCCTGATTTACCATACAGTTTACTCGGCTAGTCCCCACCAGAGTTAACGGCATTTCAAACCCTGATGACCTCACAACTAAGCAGTGCTTAGTATGTATATGTACTCCAGATAGCCCCAACAAAAGGCACCTATACACATGCAGCAAGGCTGCTCTAATGTGCAGTAATTACAGCATATCGGAGCAGACTCAATTATTCAAGTCTGCTGGAGTGTGGAAATTATCATGTTCCAGCAGACTCCAGCATCTCATGTATCAGTGTCCCCATGCTGAAAAATGGTGCTTTAATTAAAGCTCGTTCAATGATTGCCCCGCCCACACCACTCCCAGAGCATGTGTATACATGCCCAAAGAATCCATGTGCCAATCAGCCACACTTATGACTGGAACTGGGTGTTCTTTTCACAAATCCTGGGATTCTCCAAAAATCTATTTGCAGATGACGTGTAGGGAAACCTGGTATGGCTTCACCTCATAGAGGGGCCAACAGAGGGAGTCTGGGTATGTCATGTCATGGCCCACCATGACTTGGAAAAGAGTTGGCACTGAGTGGGGACTGTGTTTAATGGGCACTACCATATGTCTTATTTATATGGGCCATGTGTTTTATGGTCATGTTCAGTGTTGGTTGCATTTAATTAACTTCATAGTTGGTTTCCATTGCTGAGCACATGCTGCTTTCGGCAGTAGTTTAATGACAGACAATGCATTTAGTGAGATTTCATTGTATGTGATAATAAGATGAAGAGATTTTCCCCCCCATGCTAATTGGAGGAAAATAACTAATCTTGTATTTGAGGAAATACAATAAATACATAGTTACCTTGATGGAATGATTGACACAGAAATCCCATAATGTCTTACAGGACTAAAAAGAGCAGCTTTTGCAGAGCTAACACACTGATCATGTTTAACAACAGTAAAGCAGACATTTATTCTTTTTGGTACCTAATGCTATTTTATACTTAATTTTAGTATGCGTATTTATGGTATTTCACATAAATGTAATATTTCGCATTCTAGAAGTTCAGAATGCTTTATAAATATCTTTAATCATAATTGTATAAGCCCCCTGAGAGGTAGGTAACTATTTCTAGTCCAGTGCACAGAGAGATTCCATGAATTACTAAAAGTAACACAACAAGAGAGTGATAGCGGACAGCAGAAGGAGCACTGAGATAGCAGACTTCCAGGTCTGCACAATTTCCAGTGGACACTAATAAGAAAGGCTCAGGGAACAGTTTGGAAACAATATAATAATTTGGCTTGAAAAATATCCCAAGATATTGCTATGCATAGGTGTCTGTTCCCACCTGTTGATAAATCTAGAAAAGCCATTTTGTAAATGAACAGCACAAGCTGCCTTAACAGCACATGGATTTGATGACCATCCCTCCAATAGATCCAAGCACTGCCTGGATTTTACTCTCATTCTATTATAATGTGTCAGTATTCACATGCAGAGAAATCCTAAGAATATCAGATCTGGCATTTAAGAAATAACTGTGCTGGGCTTTTGCATGTGGGACACTGGGGTAGCACATTTGCAATGCAATGGCAAAAAAAATGCTTTGATTCTGTGGGGAAGAATAAACAAATGGAAGGTATTATATCAGGTAACCAGAAGCATTACACATTATGAACTTGTTTGTTTCTAAACCTTTCGAGCCATTCCTAATGCATTTGCTGCTTCAGACTTTGCTAAAAGATGGTTCAGATAATCTTCAATTTGTGTTTGAAGGATTTCAGTTTTTTCACAGGAAAAAAGCAGTAAAATAGATTAGTTCTCCTTCTCACCATACAGATTAGCACAAAACTCTATGCAGACTAAAACAGAGTGAAAATCAGCTACAACATTGTCTAATTTAGGGCTCTTGTTCATCTTCACTGTACTGCTAAATTGTATGGTGAGCCAGCCTATCTTTATGGGCAGCTGCCATTTTCTAAGATGGCACATCCAGCAGAAGAGACATAATCCATAATAGAATCTCTTGATTTTTTTTTAAAGGAATGCTTTTCTATAAGAAAGTCCTTATTATCATTACAACAGCAGCAAGGAGACCTAGTCATTGACTAGGAACAAAATGTGAGTAGTATTGTACAAACACAGAACAACAAGATGGTCCTTGCCCTGAAGTTCAAGTAGTCCAAGTAAATGCCAACTGATTGGAAACAAAGCATTTCACAGGAATATTTAAGCTTCATAGGTCTGTCGGGGAACAGGGCCCCAAGGTCACGGTGGGCCGAGGGTGGTATTGGATCGGAACAGGTGGGATTAGCGGCAAGGAGTCTGAGCGGTACGCGGACTCGTGCAGGTTCGAATAAAGTGGGTTTTATTTACTTATGCTTCTGGAGCGTAGGCTGAGACGCTCGCTTCAGTTACAGTTATGAACATACGAACGACAAAGGGGTCTGTTGGCCCACGGGGTTCTCGAGCTGAGCCCTTGCTTTCTAGCCAGAGCTAGGTGCGGCTGCCCAACTCAATAGTCCCAGGGCTGGTCAACAGCTCATGAATGGGATGAACGAATCATGAACTGTAACTTGAAGAACGGTGTGACGCCAGTCCAAAGTGGATGAAACGGGTGGTCGTTAAGATGCTGAAGTCGATGTGGAGGTTGGAGTTACTATGTCGTAGCCAGTGGTCGAGAAGCAGGATCATGGTTGAGGTCGAAGCTGGAAATTAGTTCATTAGCCAGAGATCAATATGGAATAATCAGATCAAGACGAATCGAATAAATCGCAAAATCATAGCTGTGAGGACACCAGCAGGCCCAAAGCCCTCCTGAGGAGAAGTCCCTGCAGCCGCAGCCTCTGCTCTCAGGATCGGGTCGATCTCTCCCTGTGCGACAGTCTCTGCTAAGGCAGTATCTGTTCGCAGGTGGAGCGTGGTCTCCCCCCTGAGGAACAGTCCCTGCGAATAGCAGGCTCTGCTCTCAGGGTCGAATCTCTCCCTGTGCGACAGTCTCTGCTAAGGCAGTATCTGTTCGCAGGTCGAGCGTGGTCTCCCTCCTGAGAAGCAGTCCCTGCATTAGCAGCCTCTGCTCTCAGGGTTCGGACAGGAGACCAGTGGGCTTAAAGCCCTCCTGAGGAGCAGTCCCTGTCAGGCCAGCCTCTGCTCTCAGGACGCACTGCTGCCAGAACCAAAAACTCTCTCTCACTCTCTCTTTCGCTAACTAAAAAACACCCTTTCGCTAACCCTCCAAGTCTTTTATGACAACCGGGTAGCCAATCAGGTTGTCTTCTCTAAAGAAATTTCTAGTCCGATTACGTCATGCAGTCTGTAGACTGAGCATGTGTCTGGTCAGATTACTTCATCTGCTGAGCAGAACTGAGCATGGGTGTTGTTACAAAACTAGGTCAGTTGTGATTGACAAGCCAATAGGTCGTATAGGGGGCACATGCTGGGCACACTGTGGAATTTTCCATAGGCCTTGTCTGCTTGTCTGCGCATGATCAAACTTAACTCTTGTGTTACCAGCATACACTCAAAATTTGGTCCAGACAAGGTCCAGGATGGGAGTTCTAGTAAAAAAGTCAGGGAGAATAGAGAGAAGTAACAGAATAGCACAGTACCTACTCACTCCCCAGGGTCTAGGTGATCCAGTTTCTGAATTAGGAAGTCCCAATTCTGACTGTTCACTGGAAGAGGCAGGGTTGTTGGCTACTCTGGGGTGTGAGATGGGGCTGTTGTTGTTTTTTAAATTAAAAAAAGGGAAAGGTCTAGTTTTGTTCTGATGTATTCCAAAAATAAAGTTTAATACTGGAAATATTTTTTGTAGAAAAAAGTGTTTTCTCACCAGCACTAATATTTAGAAGTCTCTCATGGGAACTTTACACTGGCTTGTTCTTGTTTTGCTGTTTCTCTTAAAATGAAAGTAATTCAGACTGGCTGTGGTTTGCTTGTGGGAAAGCTTGAGTCAAACTGTTTTTCCTTTCAATTTTTATGGGCCTGGATACATTCACATTTTCATTGGGATAGGGACTAGAAACATAGAAATGGCATGAAATAGTCTATTGTTGTAGTAGGTCCAAAGCTACAAAGACTGGGAAGAGCTAAACTTCTGATGGGGGCCTTTTATTCACTAAAACAGTTCAAGTTCACTTTTCAGATGACCATCAAATGCATATCAACATTTTCTTATTGCTTATCTAAAGTTAACTGAACCTCAAAACCTTCAAAGTATCACCTTTGGTTAAAACTATGCATTTCACAGGGGCACATCAAAGGCCCAGCCTCTCTGGAGTACCTACTTCACGAGTGCCTGGGTACATCTACACATGCCATTAAGGGGCAGCAATAAACTGTGGAGTTTATTACAGTAAACTCCTGGGAGCAGTTTATTGCTTCCGGGAAGCTCCCCAGGAGCATCCACTGTGGCAATCTATGCCACTGCAAACATATGTCCCTGCATGTCTGATCATGGTCTAAAAGTGGGAGCAGTCCTCATCCTTTGTTATCAGTCCCACACAGAGCTGAAGACAAGTGTCTTCACTCCTTCTCAGACTACATCCCAAGGAACTCCACCTACAAGCTTTCTCTAGCCCTTGCTAGATGTGCCTTGCTAGTATGGTGACAACTGAAATTTTCATTTCATTTATTTATTTATTTATTTTTCTGATGATGGCTGGGGTTTATTGTTGCTCTCAAACAGATTTAATAGATTTCATGGACATTAGGGCTAGAAGGGACCTCATGAGATCATTGGGTTTAGCCCTCTGCCCCAGGGGCAGGAATTCAGCTGGCATCATATGGCTTGAGCAAGATAAGTATCCAAACATTTCTTTTTCCCACTGTAACTTTTCAAACTGCTCCAACTCAAAAAAAGAGAGTGACAAAAGGAGGAGTGATAATGCAACTCCTTTATTCTTTATTTAAAAAAAAAAATCTTCTTTGAAACTTTACAAATTTTTTTGGTCTTTGAAAACCAAGAAAAATGGACATTTTGGTTTGAACAAAACCAGAATGAAAACAGGTATTGTTCCAAAAGTTCACCACAAAAATGGGAAAAAATTGAAAGAAAAATTCTATTCATAGTTTTATGGGGTATTTTTGATCAGCATTTCTAGGAATAATTATTACTCTTTAGTAGTTTCTTTATTACCCTTTATTACTCTTTAGTAGTTTATAAAATCATGCATTTAAAATAACTACACTCATATAAGTATACACATACACACCACTTTTGACTGAGGTAAGCAGGAAGGTTTTAGTTCCTGGGTATGATTTGGAGCATTTAGACGGGAGGTTTTTTTATTACTTACTTTTTTATTTTAGTGTTTTTTGTGTTCTTCTACTCTAACTTGCTTTTATTTTGATCCACTGTAAGTCTTTTTGGGGAAGGGCAGCATATAAATCGAATAAATAATTACATACACATATACAGAAGAATTTATGAACAGAATCAGTGATTTTTTTCTGGTTTAGCCTGAACATATTTGGTCCAGACTGTTTCATTTTTTGCATACCAAGGGAATATGGCACTATTTATGGCATAATGTAACAAGTAATAAACTAAAAGGTGTGCAAAGCTATTTTTAAATTTTCACTATAATCTTTACTCTTCTCATTAAAAAGTGGCAATTAAAAACATTGCAAAGCCCTCCTATATGTCAGAATAATCTAGAATTTGACTTTCTAAGGCACA
Organism: Crocodylus siamensis; assembly: GCF_052110815.1. Classification (NCBI taxonomy): domain Eukaryota; kingdom Metazoa; phylum Chordata; order Crocodylia; family Crocodylidae; genus Crocodylus; species Crocodylus siamensis. The sequence continues at coordinate 126,182,446 of NC_143397.1, read as the reverse complement.
GAGGCCCTTGACTTGGTGCAGAAACATTTGCAGAAAGGAATTAAATCAATTTCTGGGAACAAGGCATCCAGCAATGACTGCTTGCATGCTGGAATCTACAAATGTACCAGCAATGAATTACTTTGAAAGCTTCATGAAGTTATACTGCTCTGTTGGAAAGAGGAAATGGTACCACAACATTTCAAAGATGCTTGGTTTGTACAATTGTACAAAAGCAAAGAGGATAAAAGTGACTGTGACAACTGCAAAGGTATCTCTGTTCAACATTGTCAGAAAAATTGTCACTTGCAGCATGCTCCCTAGGTTACAATCTCTAAGTGAAAGAATCTCTCCTAAAAGTTAGTGCAGTTTTCTCTCAGGACACTCCTACAATTGATATAGTATTTTTGGTCAAACAACTACAAAATAATTGAATACCACTGTACATAGTCTTTACTGATCTGATGAAGGCCTTCAATACAGTCAACAGACAAGGGCTTTTTACTGTTCTGAAGAAATTGGGTTGTCCCCGCAAACTGTTGAACATCATCTATTCTTTACTTCAGGGTATGAAGGCAACTGTAGTATATGAAAACAAAGAATCAAATGCCTTTGACATCAACAATGGGGTGCAACAGGAGTGTGTCTTTAATCCCTGTCCTTTTTAGCATCTACTTTTCATTCCTGCTTCTTCAGGCATTCAAAGATAGCAATGATGGCATTTATCTTCGAACCACACTAGATGTAGTCTGATGATTTCCACTCTAAACCTCATATGTTTAGTGAGCTTTAGAGTGGAAATCAAGGTAAAATAATGGTTCTGGGAGATTTCCTGTTTGGGGATGATGTGGTCTTGGTTGCCCACAGTGAAACTTCCCTGCAAAATTTCTTAGGCAGATTTTGTGCAAGAGCTCTGGGATAGCAATTTGTCTCAAGAAGACTGTGATCACATATCAAGGGATGGAAGAACCAATACTGACATCACTCTGGTGTTACTGACAGTTTTTGCTACTTGGGTTCTACCAATAGCAGGAATCTTGACCTTCAGATTGAATTAACAGACTTTTAAAAAGCAGCTACAAACTTCAGACTGTTTTAGAAATGTTCATGGAAGTGTGCTGTAAACTTGGCATAGGTGACTGTAGGAGGTGCATGGGAGTGGACATGTCCCCCCCGACAGGGCCACCGCTGTTGGTGGCTTTTGCAGGTGCCCCCCCAGATTCAGGAGGCACCAGTCACTCATGAAACTTGGACTCCAAGTCAGACAATACATGGATCTGTGAAACTTGTAACAAGCTGTGTTGCTCTCAAATCAGGCTTGTCAGCCAGAAGTGGATTCATTGGGCATCTGACTGACCTCTTATGTGTACAACGTGATCCAGAGGATTGATGGTTGCCTATTACCCTTATCCTTGTCATTAAAGAAATGGCAATTAAAACATTGCAAAGCCCTCTTATATGTTAGAAAAATTTGCAGTTTGATTTTCTAAGACATGGAGGCCCTTGGTCCAGTGAACTGCTCTTGTGGCTATATCATCAATCCAGTTCATACTGAGATTCTGCACTATAGCAGATGTTGCTCTGTGTCTTTGAGGATTTCACTAAAATGTTTAAGATAAATTGTTAACTAGGTTCTTCTCATGCCCTTCCTATGCAGGATGTTCAGTACATTCTAATGCTGACAGATTTGTCTTTGATCCTGATTGCAGACAATTTTTAACTGTTATTTAAGAGAATATGGCCTTGATGGATAATATGAGTCTTTCTTAGCCCTTATTTATTGTATGAGCTTTTAGACTATGAGCTTTTAGATTACTACAGTATTGTGAACTTGAAGCATACAAATATTATGTCATGAATATCAAAATCATGAGATATACTTAAGAAATGGGAGATTTTTGCAGGGGGGAGGGGGAAATATTTTTTTACTTGCCTGTTGGTTTTGAGGCTTTAGGGGAATGTTTTCAAGACTTTTTCAGGAATCAGATGAGCTAGAAATCTGCTTTAAAGCTGAATGCTATAATAATCATGTCATTACATCATTCAGGAACTGAGGCTTTAAGAGAAGCAACACACATCATGACATGAAACCTGTGACCAAAGTATAAAAGTTGATGTCACTGCTATTATTTAAGAAAGCAGCTCCCTCTATATGTGCAGTCAGTTAACATTAAAAGTTGGTCTTAGCACTTGTGTCAACTTTCTGTGTCACTAAAATATCTGTTATTCAAATATCATATTCAATAAGCTGACACAAAAATGTGCTCTAAATAGACTGCAGTATACTAATTAGCTCCTGCATTTCATCAGACCTTAACTGGGAGTTTAACAAGTGATCACATTTTATAACGTTCACTGGTTGCCTTGGACTCATCTAAATGGTAATGAGGGGAGGGGAAAAAAGGAACACATGAATTATTTCACTAAATTTTCAAGAGTTTTCAGTAGCAAGTGAATAATTTCTGTAAAAACTTCTCTGGCAGTTGATGCATATTTTCACCTATACTGGCTGTGTTTACATGAGAGACTGACTGCACAGTTATTTAATACTTGCATACACAAGTACTAAATGACTGCATGGTAACTGGTGTTACTTTGCAGAAGCACCCCCAAATGGCTTTTTGCTGATGCTAACTGCACAGTAGCTTGTTACTACTGTGCAGTACTGTCGCATCATGCTTTGTGCCATGCAATGCTAATGTGTAGTAGTAATGAGCTACTGCGCAGTCAGCTTCTCATCTGGATGCAGCCACTGAGTATCAACCTCTATATATTAAAATAATTACCTTTAAAAGACATTTAAGTTTACAAAATTGTTAAGACTGGTTTGATATCCTGGACCCACACTTTTTTTTCATATATTGAATTTTCAGACTTTTTTCCCGAATTCCTCCTCTGTAAGGTAGTATTCAAATTTGTTATTCAGATCTCCAGAGTTGTGGGCTAAAGATCTCATGTGGGCTTACTTTACTCTCTCTCTGCTTTGCCCTGGGTTACCTTATTGACTCTGATATTGGTTCTTCTGATTTCCAACAGTTCAGAAGAAGAATCAGATACAGTAGGCACATTTACACATGCAATTAATACGAAGCAATAAACTTTGGAGCTTATTGCTCCAGAGTTTATTCCTCCCAGGTGGACCATTTGGACATGCACCTAGAAGTAATGAACTCTGAAGCAATAAACTTCAGAGTTTATTGCCATTTGCATGTGCACTTGGAAGCATAGCATGTTGAGCTGGGTCAGAGGAGCCCTGGCTGGCAGAGAGGCTGGGGGGGGCGGTCCGTCTGCCAGCCTGGGGCTGCTCCCCCAAGCTCAACATGCTGCAGAGGGGTTGGCTGGGGCACAAGTGTGCTTCAGTGTGGAGCTAGCCAGTAGGCAGCCCCAGCACTGAAGCACCCTCGTGCCTCAGTCAGCTGGGGCAGCATCTACACATGCACTGCTGCGTAGTAAGAAACTCTACAGTAGGATAGTACTTGTATTAATTGGAACAGACTCAATTAATTGAGTCTGCTGGAACATGCAGTGATGCAGTCTTGGCATCTCACGTATTCAGCATCCCCACATTTAAAAATAGTGGTGGGGGTACTGTAACTAAAACTCACTGAATGAGCTTTAGTTAAATGCTCTCACCGTCATTTTGAAGTGGTGGGACATTGAATATATGAGACACTGTGGGTACTTTAATTAAAGCAGCTCCTGAGAGCCACTCTAATTAAAGTGCCCCCACCATACTCCACCCCACCCCAAAGCCTGTGTAAAGACACTCATTCTGTATAACTAAAATCCAGCACAACCTGAGCTTCCTCTGTGGTCAGGCACTTCAGCATCTACCCCAATGTGAATTAAAGTCATAATTGTATCCATAATGCTTGTTTAGCATTTTAGAGCTTTAAAAAATAGTATGAATACCAATAACAAGACATTATTTAAGATTGGATTTTAAAACCATAAAATACATAATTCTACTTCATTCTTTCACCCCAAATGTCTTTCTAGTCTTCCTGGGTGTTTTGTGTGTCCTACCGTAGGAGTGTTTATACTTGTCCTGTGACTCTCAGGACTTCTTAGTACAGACATTGACTTAGATGGCAATAGGTTAAAAATATTTTTGGATTCTTTTGCTCTTCTAGACAGTATGGAACCATATGATTAAAAAAATGACTCAATATGTCAGCAAGGAACAGCCATCTTAAATCATTGTGATAATTCAGTTACTGAAATGATTAATCAGTCTTGTGAAAATCTATGCAATAGCAAGAGCTTTTTATGAGTTCATTGTCTGCGGTCTAGGAACATGATTTGTATTTTATCATTTCAGCTCTTTAAACATCTGACCTGAACTTTCTGGTTTTTATATGTAAAGTCTTTATGTGAACAAGGATCAACTTAGCTTTACATTAAAAAGGTCTGTTTATTTGAATTAAAATATTGCCCACTGTGATGTGTAAAATTAATATGGTGTTTCAAATATGTTTTCTGTTGTGGCTGTTTATGTAAACTAATTAATGGATTAATGGATCAAGAAGACTTTGGAACATGTTTAATTTACAAAATGGGCACAATTAAAATTAAATGTAATGAAATATCTTAAACATAGTCTAAAATTGACAGAGAGAAAAAATCCTATCTAGCAGCTACACTGCTCAGACCAGGTCTGAAAAAGTTTCTCAATGCTTCGACCAGGTCTGAAAAAAAACAAACACAATGGTAGATGCTGAAGTTACATTTGAATGGCTGTTTAGATGGTTTAATCCAGCTGATAATGGGTGCATCTACACATGCCATTACGGCTCATGAATAAACTGCAGAACTTACTGCTCCACAGTTTATTGCCCCCAGGAAGCTCCCAGATGTATGGTTTATACATATGTGTGGACCACAGCACAATGAACCGGGTTGGAGCAGCTGTGGCTGGCAGGGAGTCCTGGGGGTCAACCTGCCAGCCCAGGGCTGCTCTAACTGGGCTCATTGTGCTGCTGGCTGGAGCATGAGAGTGCTTCAGTGCAGGGCTTTCCAACAGGCAGCCCTGGTGCTGAAACACCTTTGTGCCCCAGCCAGCAACATCGGCATCTACAAGTGTGCTGTTGCACATGAAAAAACTCTACAAGGTAGTACTTGTATTTACAAGTGTTTACTTGCTGTGGAGTTTATTAGTTTCATGCATCCTAAAAGGGGTACCCCTGTAGATGCTGAAATGCTTACTGCACAGTTAATTAGTCAACTGCACAGTAAATGTCTCATGTCGAGGCACCCTATGATAATACCAACAAACAAGAACCAGATTTGTAGTAGGTGCATTGCAAAACAAATATAGATGTCTTGAAGACCCTAGGGCCTTGACCCTCAAAGGCATTAAAAATTATGTGTTTAAACATCTTTGAGGATCTGATGCTAATCATGTAGACACCTGAAGTCCAAGTGTATAATTCATGAAATCTCACCTAACTGCTTAAGTGCTTGAAAACCTGGAGACAAATAAGCTACTTAGGTAGTTAAGTTCTGCGCATGCCCAGAAGTGCTGCCATCTTGGCTGGGTTGAGTGTCTTGGCACCTGTCTTCCACCCAAGCCTAGCTTGGGACTCACTTGGCAGCCATGCCCCCAAGTCCCCTCTGTAGCCTGATACAGCAGGCATGCTCTGAGAACACCTAAAAACTGGCAGCACTGAGCTAGCACAAAGCATAGCATCCATGGCCCTTTTCAGTCCACATTACAGGTGAATGATGAGGGGTATAAATTAGACACTAGCCCACCTCTTATATAAGAGCATCATGGCTAGCTAAGATGTTTTCCCAGGAAGCAGTACATTTGGGTTCAATTCCCTTTCCAGCTTCAGAAGCTTCAAACCCACATATTTCACTCTCTAGGAGAGTCTCTTAACTATCAGGACAAAGGCCAGGCTGGGATGACCTCTCTTATTGAAACTGGACCAATTTACTCCCAGCTTCCCGATATGCAGTGACCACCTTCCCGGCCACAGAACACCATCCCAGGGCCATTGCCATTGCACAGCTACTGCCCAGATGCCATCCACCTGGCCAGACCTCAGCAGGAATGCTGCTGATGTGCTGCTGGACACTACCACTAGGGCTGCGCTTGCCCTCCTGGGCCTCTAGCCCCACCACCTCTGGGAGCTCTGGGCCAGCCAGGACTGGTGGCAACACATTGTCCAGCACACCTGGAATGACAGGGCCACCTTCTGCGACCTCATTGAGCAGCTCCAGCTACACATGGAGCGGCAGGGTACTGCCATGTGACCACCTCTCCCTGCAGACACCTTGCTGGCCCTTGCCCTGCTGAAACTGGCCATGGCCACCAGCCTTCGCCATGTAGTCCATCTCTTTGGGGCAGGGAAGGCTACTGCTGGGGAGGCCATTGTGGAGGTGTACCTGCCCACCCCCTGGGGACTGCCCGTACTATAGTTGGAGGAGCTTTCACTCTGTGGTGCTCCAAGCCATTGTGGACCACTGTGAGGACTTCACAGATGTAAATGCTTCCTGGGTGGGCAGTACCTATGACACCTGCATCTTCTGAAACTCAACCCCTGGTGCAGAGTGGCTGTTTCAAGCCATGGGTGCTGGACCCGCAGCTAGGTGCTGTGGTGGTACCACCCTTCCTCATTGGGGACCCCACCTACCCACTTCCACTCTGGCTCATGCAGCTCTACACCAGCTATCTGGACCTCCACCAGGCCCACTCTAACTGCTGCCTGGGCTGGACCTGCACCCTGGTGGACTGCACCTTTTGGTGCCTGAAGGTGCTGGTGCATCCTCACTGCCCACCTTGAGTTTGCTAAGGATAACCTCCCCTGGGTAACCATTGCAGCCTGAGTGCTGCATAATATCTGTAAGGCCCAGGGGGTGCCTGGGCAAAGGAGTGATGGTAGGTGGAGGCCACCTAACAGTGGGAGAACCACCTATGGCAGCAGTCACAGCATTGTCCCCACACCCTCCTCCCAAGACCCTGGGCAAGCTGCACATCTGCGTGTGGGGGCCAGGGCACCAGGTGCAAAAGGTGCTATCCAGCCTCAGATTGTCAGGCATGTGCAGGTGCCCAGGGACCATGGTAAGTCAGCTGGGCAGGGCCAGGCTCAGGCCCAGGCGGCTGCTGGCTGAGCCCCCCATCCCTGCTTCCTCCTCAGAGGCAGGCAGGCCACTGAGTGTGGGCCTCAGGCAGCCAGACTGGGACATCCCAGGCTTCTGGCAGTACCTGCTGCTATGGCTCCAGACCCCCTTTCCCCACTTCTCATCATGCAGGCTATCCATTCTCCTATGCTGCACACCTGAATGAATGCACACCGGAAATCTATCAAAGACAGGAATACCCAATTACCTGTGGGAGCACATTTCTCACAAGAAAACTACTCTCTTTCCAATCTCAGTTCTGATCCTCAAAGGAAACTTACAGAACACTTCCTAGACATGAGCCTATGAGCTCCACTTCATCAACTTCCTGGATACTAAAAATCATGGACTAAATATAGACATTGGATTTATGACACATTGTAACCTGCCTGACATCTGACTATCCAGGTATCTCTCCACTATTCATCCCCCTTCTCTCCCCCACCAGCTTGTCTCTCACCCATTGACTCCTCAATCTACATCTTCACTGACTACCTGTCTTGCATGCACAGCAGCCCAGCCTCTGGCTTATTTACTTTTCATTCCATCCAGGAAGAGCACACACCAACTGCTGAAACTTCCTTAGCCTGACAAAGGGTTTTTGAACCTGAAAGTTTGCTTAAAAATTGTTTTCCAACTATTTAAGTTGGCCTAATAAAAGATATTAGATTCACCCAAATAATCTTGTCTGCCTTCAGGTCCTTCAAGAATTATCATAAAAGTCCTCATTGCAGTAACTGAAATGTCTGCTAGAAATACAGAAAAGCATTATATCAGAATAATGCCAATTGATTTTCAATTACTTTTAATGAATATGTAGGCCAAATCAATGCAGGCACTTAATTTCAAAGGTCAATTTTGATAAAATTAAGGTTTTGAATGGCTTAATTTGCATATGTAGTTTTGTTCTCTTTTGGAAATATTCCAGCATGGTGATTGCTCTGTGCAGGAAATCCTAACTTTGACTGAGTAAGGAAGGATCCATAAAGGTCAGGTATATGGCATCAAAAATGAATTACAAACCGAATGTGGCATTAGTGCCCTCAGATGATGTGGGATACAACTGAAATTAACAAGTAGCATTCAGAAATTTTAGTGCTCCAGACCTCTTGTCTCTTGTGATATCTCAGACTACCACCAGGACAAAATCTGTCACTAATTACAGTATCTAGCACTCTAGAAAAAGTATCACTTTAGCTTCCTGAGATGATGTGCAGGGCAGTGCTGGGCAGTTGTTGTGTAGATTATGGCAGCACATTCAGCCTCCTCTGTGATGGTAGTTACCAGTATTTTTGCACCCTCTCTCTGCCACACACAGGCTTTGCACAGAACAGCTGCTCCAGTCAGCCCTCTTACCTATGCTACTGCATCATATATTGTGAAACAGAAAAGTCATGGTAAACAAAGTGTTAGTATAATATATACCTGTGTATTTAATTGCAGAAACCTTGGTAATGGCAGTGCTTTTCCATATATCAACTTGTTCTTCCAATAGCTAATAACCTTTCTTGTTCACATCTTTGCCTTGGTTCTGATCTGAATTTATCTAGGTTCAATTTCCAGTCACTGAAGTGGGTTATGCTTTTGCCTGCTATACTAAAGAGTCCTCTGGTACCAAAAGTCTATTCCTGTGGATGTTCTTATATATTGAGATCAGTACTTTCAATTCAGCAGGAACTAAGGAGCCTGTAAAAAGAACAAACTAAAGCTAGGCATTTTTGATTCAGTAGACTCTAATGCTCAAGAATTTTCAAAGAGCCACTTGAAGAACTGTCTGGATTGTTAGTATTGCATTTCAGTAAGTTTTGGAACAGCAGGGAAGTTTCTGAGGGCTGGAAGAAAGCTGATATTGTGCCAATATTTAAAAAGGACAATTTGGGTATGACTTGGTCAATTATCGGCCTCTCAGCTTGATAGTGATATCAGCCAAAATACAGTGTACTCCATTTACGCGCAGATTTGGGACTGAAAAATGGCTATACGCTTCTAAGAGAACATATCCAAAGTCAGTGTAAACACTGCTAGCTAACAACAGAAAGAGCCTATGACTTAACTTCTTTATACCTTATTAAGGCTCTTTATCTTCTCTGTGAGCCTGCAAAAAATGTCTCATTTGAGGTGGGACTGTCTATCTTGGGATCAAAACTGGTATGGCTCATTTATGTATGTCACCCTTCCAGCCTGTATTACTGCTCCTGTGCCAGTAGATGGCAAGCGAGAGCCCATATCCTGGCCCACTCAACCTTGCAATGACTCTACAGATGCACATAGCTGCATCCTGGGAAAAAGTGCTAGCAAATTTTATTTAGTTTTTTACTAAGCTGTTCCAGGGTCTATCTGATCAGACCTGAGGAACAACATTTTGCATTTGAAAGGTTGTCTAACTATCTCAACTCCATAGTTGGTTCAGTAAAAGATATCACCCTAAGAAATCCTTGCCTCTCACATTTTATTCCATGTACTTGAAAGAGATTCAAAGCAGGACAGTGGACTTGTACCTCTGTAGGATCCTGGGATAAAAAGTTTTCTCCTAGGACAAATGTGTTACCTATGTATAACCTGAGAGCACCTTGTGGCTTTAAGAGCAGCCCTGAAATCCACAGAAACTAGCCAGTTTCACTAAGGATAGGGACAGATGTGATATTCAAAGTTATTTAGCCAAGGCTAGGAGTATGACCCTGCTGCACTTCCTCCCCTGGCTGGAGCACTTCAGAATAGCCATGGCTACATGCTATGGTATGCTCTCTAGCTGGACACAACAAGGTGCTACTGTATTCTACACATCCTCCTTCCTCACACCCATGGGAGCAAGGGGAAACAGAACAGGTGGTCAGTACATAGTCTCCTGTGGGCTCAACCTCTGCTCTCCTGGAGCACCTCTCTGGTGGAACAGGTATACCAGCGGCCCCATACTCCATACCATGCCTCTCCCAGTTCTGGTGAGGGAGTGCTCCAGGAGACTAGAGACGTGCACATGATAGTGCTCATTGATAGTCTGCCTGTCTCCCCCCTCCCCTCCCCCCCAACTTGTCTATGACAGTTAAGGGAAGATCAGAGCTCTCTGGGATGCTGGAGGAATAAGCCTTGCATTGTCATGTTCCATAGAGCATGTGTATGTAAGATGAAACACTTCACTTGAAGTCCTTCTAAATAGTAGTTGCTTCCTACAGGATTATTTTTGGAGGGCTCCCATCATTTCCTGTAGCATTTCAAAGGGCCTATATATTTATCCTCTTGTTCTTTGAAGTGCTTCAAAGACATCGGTGCATTTCAAATATTTTGTATGTCCACATTCCACGTTATCATATGCTGGGTGTGAGCAATCCCCAAGACAGACTTCAGATGACATGTTTTTGTGTGTGGATGGGAAGGGATTAGGCATGGGCACTAGGAAACAGTGGGCATATCTACAGATGCAATTAGGATGGAGCAATAAACTCTGGAGCGTATTGCACCAGAGTTAATTGCTCCTGCACACATGGTTTGCACATGCACCCAGGACTGCAGCAAGTTGAGCCCAGTTGGAGCAACTCTGGCTAGCGGGCAGCCCAGAACATCAGCCTGCCAGGCTGAGGCTGCTTCAACCCAGCTCAATGTACTGCAGAGAGGCTGGCTAGGACACAAGGATGCTCCAAAACAGGGCTAGATGGCAGGCAGCCCCCTTACTATACATTTGATGCTGTGGAGTAAAAAACCTGCATCATGCAGGTATCAAATTTATGCCCAAGTCAGCATAAGTCACCATATTTACTGTGCAGTACAGGTGTGTAGTGTGAAGAAATCCCCCCTCTCTCCCTGCCCTGCCTTGGGACATTCTGCACAACCCATATTACCGTGGAAAAAAGCACCCCCAAAGTCTGCTGGGTCTGTGTATCTCAGGCTGCACAGAGCCCTAACTGAGACCATAGCTTGGGTGGTGGCAGTGATTACTTCAGGCTTGTGGGACTGCTCCAGGAAGGAGGTTGCCCAGACACAGGCACCTCAGGGTAGACACCCAAAGTGGGGTTTTCGTCAGGCACAGTGAGGCGGTTGGCTCACCATAGTAGCACCCCCTACTGTCCAACCACATGCACATGTAGATGTACACCTGTACTGCACAGTAATTTCAGTTACTGTGCAGTAAACATGCACATGTAGATGCACCCACTGTGTATTAAGTTTATGCACTTCATGCACTATAATCAGTGCTACTGCACAGTAGCACCAGCACACACCCTTTTTGTGACACTAATATGCAGCGCATTGATTTTACTATGCATTAACAAGGTTTTTGCCTGCCATGCTAATGCTCAGTAGAATTAGTCTACTGCACATTTAGTGTCTCATGTAGATGTGCCCACAGTGGAACTAATTAGATTACTCGGTAGTAAATGTCTCATGTAGACATGCCCAGTCTGATTGACTTCAGCAAAGACAGATACTTTAAAACAGTGTTTCCTAAAATGGGCATGTACTAGCTGTGCCCCATGATCTGTGTTGACTCTCCACTATGCTCTGGGAAGAGTTTATCTTGTCCTTCACATAGGAAACTCTACATAGCTTGGAATACACCTGTTGGAATGCATTATGCACTTGGTCCAATAAAAGATATCACCAAAAGAAATGCTTTCCTCTTGTATCATTCCTGGACTCTCACAACTACAACATCACTCTAACACTACCTGTTGGAATGAACACCAGGGAGGGACTGGAACTGGAATCCCTACATTTTAAAAGCCAGGAATGGGGGCTGTCTGTACCATAGTCCATGCAGGAAACTCACCTCTTTTGACTCTGATCCCTTTTTAGCCAGTTCACTCAGGGCTATTTTATCTAACAGTATACCCTGAAACACAGCTTCTTTCTTGTGACTTTGAGGAAGGAGGGGCCTGAAAAGGGCTGAGTTTTCTGTCAGAATGAAGAATTTTATGAGAGGTGTGTTGTGGGTCAGGTTTTGCTGGGGACCATGTGTAGAGTTCATTGCCAGTTCCAGCTCATTTGTTTGTGGTAACTTATGTCAAACATGCTTAGACTGCTTAATAGGTGTCTATTTTTATGTACTTTTACAGATAACAAGAGCAGGCCCAGAGCAAATAATGTGCTTCATCCACAATAATGACTTCAGACTAGCCACATCTGATGGATTTCTAAATGGCTTTGCCTTTTTCTCATTAACAGGATTTACACAAACAAAAACAATTTCCATGACCCGGGTATTAAAAACCTAGCTTAGAGATGTGCCTCTTACATTAATCCCACCACTCAGCTCTGATGATGTGGAAAAGCTACACTGTTGAAAGCTTAATGAAAGTGAATTGCCCATCGTCCTCCACCCATTTCAGACTGTCCATTGAAGTATTTTTGAAGTGTTTGTGTGCCCCAATTGAAAGACTTTCTCCAGCTTTCCACATTTTAAGGCTTGAATGTTGCAGTTGAATGATCACCATGGCAATCTGTTCTTGTGCTCAGTGATGTCCCCATCAAGCCCAAACTCAAATAATTTGGCTTTGGATAATCTGAGAAGTTGTCATTAAATTTTTGATACCACAGAGGTAATTTGCAGGGCCGAATATAAATATAAAAATAGCCTCTTAAAGAAGAAAGTTGTATTATCTGGAGTTTTAAAGCCCTCTGAAACACAACTATAAGGATTTTCTATGAATTTTAATAGTAAGACCATTGATAATATGCTTTTTAATTTGAAAGATCATCTTGTAGCAAACCCCCCAGTTTTTCTTTCTTTTTTTTTTTTTTATTTATTTTAAAATGCATTCCCTCCCATTCCCCAACCATTTCTGACTTTTTCTCTCCCTCTTTATTCCCTATAGATAAGTATGTGAGCTCAGACTTAGGATAAGTTTTAAATATTTTTATTTTCATAACAAGTTTTTGGTTTTGGATATCCACTATTTTATATTGTATTATTATTAGGATTGTATTGATTTTTACTGTTGTATATTGTATTATTATCATTTTTGTATTCATTGTTATTGTTTCATATGGATATTGTATGGTTTTGGCCTGTGTTTGTAAGTGAACCAAAGTCTTGTCAAGTTTCCATTTTATATGTCAAGTCTCCATTTTGTGTCCTCTGCCCGGGCATCCCCTGTGTCGCAACTGTACGAGTCACGTATCCCTCCCATGTAAATTGGTGCCCAGATGAATGAGAATGATTGGGAATGATCGAAATACAGTGGTACCAGGTCTTTACTGAATGGCCTGTAATGATTGGGCCATCACCTCACATTGATTCATCCAGGAACCATGGATCTCACCCAGGAACAGAGACAAGAACCCAGCACTTGAAAGACAAAAGGCCCTGCAGAACCAGCAACTCTACCATTGTACCCCACCATTACAGACACCCGAAACTACACATCCCTGCATGGAGCACCCATTCTCAGTACGCCAGGGGCCGACCCTTGCTTGGGCATGCCTCCTGTCACTGTAGTCACAGAAGGTCTGCCCCTATAAAAAGAGGCAGTGAAGACAGACCCAGTGGGACGCCCTCTCCATCTGGACCAGCACCATGCCACACCACCTATCCACTCAGAGGCCCTGCCGGTGGCCCGTCTCTGGACAACACCTACTGGACAAGGACCCTTTTCAGCCTGGGATAGGTAGGCATGTGCCTAGGCTGGTTTGGATGTGTATGTACCTGAGCTGGTAGTGTGTGTGTGTGTGTGTATGCACCTAATTGATTTGTGTGTTTGTATATGTGCAATTGTACACCACACCCTCCTGTCTAACAGCACAATATTGAGATCCTGAGCATTGGCCTGACCCCTCAGGGCAACAATCTGAGTTTCTTTAAACATTTCAGCATTGCCAGGTGTTATTCCTAATACAACAGTACTCTTTGTGCTAGGCATCTCAGTATCTTCATGTTGTATTTAGATGGGCAAGACTTTTCTAATAATCTACAAGTTGGAAAAAAGTGATTGCATCAGTTTTTTAGCTGTCAGAGGCTGGGATGCTGCTCATTCTGTTATCCATTTCTTGCATATCCTGCTCTGTCCCTATAAATTACTGGAACCTGCATTTAATACATTTATTTGGTGTAATTTCTAGTAAAAAGTTTCAAAATCCATTATTCTAATACCATAAATATCTAATGTCCCTGCACTTAGAATGAAGAGAAGTGGACAAAAGCAGTCTGGAAAGCTGGCTGTCAAGAAATGAAATACACTGTTTTCTTGCTATAAATTATTCTGAAGACAAATTGTCAAGGAAAAAGTGGAGGGAGACTTGGCAGAATTATTTATTTTAAAAGACATTTTAATGAAAAGTTCCTAATCCACATCCAGCTATCACTGGATGGCATAGATATTTCACATTCTGTAGTTGTCCCACTAATATACACAACAGATAATTGCTTAGGAAGTCCTTGTTATGATGACTTTGTATCACCTATTTGTTGAAATAGTCATGGCCTGATCTATTTTTTGCAAAGTCAGCCCAGGGGTTTATCAAAGTTTATAGAAATTTGAGAGCTAATTTGGATTTTGCCTAAAATAGTTATTAAGATGAAATGGCAGCAGTTAAAATTGCAATATGGAATCTGGTTTTAACAGATTTAAACTTTTCCTTTAAAAAAATCTTATTTGCCAAAACCAAAATGAAGAATTGAAAAGTTAAGCATGATCCAATTTATTCATGGAGGTTTGATGAAAGATGGATTAACACAGAAAGAATAGTATGAGTTCAAAATTCATTCCTTCTGGAGATTTTTCATTGCAAGAAATCAAACTTGCTCTCAGTTCTGCTTCTCAAGGACTCATTCCAAGAAATATTTACACAGTAACAGCATTTGTCTATGGAGCAAAATGTGACTTCTTATCCACAATAGAAAAGATGTGCATCAAGCTAAATTTCACCAACTTTAATTTTACAACAATTCCAGCATAATATGAAAGCTAATCCTCACCACACAACAAAGCTGTTTCAGCAGACATACCCAAAACAAAAGGGAAACAAGCCCTAAGATAGAGTGGGAGGAAGAGGGAGGAAGAGTTCAACTTTTACCTCATATAAGCACTGTTTGAATTTTCATGAAATTCCTGACTAGTTGTTGACTAATGTCATGAACCCAATTTACAGGATATTTGAGTAACAATTGCTGAATACTACCTCTGCCCCATCCTGTTTGAATGTTTAAACAAAGAATGCAAGGCTGGTATTTTTTTTTTTTCTGACTGCTTAGACAACCAGATTTGGTCATCTACATAGTTATCTAAGTCCCAGAAATGCCACCTAGGAAAGGATTGATATTCTATTTCTTTGTATCTAGCTCTGTGTACCTGGATGACTATGCCCAGACTGGTGACAAACTGGAAGAAAGATAGACCTCGCACCTTATCTTCAAACAGCTGGGTGACCTGGGTAATTAGCCAGGAAGCTAGATGTCCTGGGTTTTAAAGCCTCCCTCCTCTAGAGGGGATTTGAACCTGGGTTCTGTCTGGCTTCCTATCATAGTATACTAACCACCAAAACACAGGTCCAACAATAGCAAGGCCTCCATTTAAAACTGCACCCACCTTCTCCTTCCCGCCCTGACCTGTGCAGCCACAAGAGTGAAGTATGTGGGTCCAGGAGAATTAAAGGAAGCTACAGTCTGTAGGGCTTAGTAAGGTGGCTGCTGGCTTAGAAGGGAGGGGTTTTGACTTCTAGCAGGCACTTCCCCTATTTAGTTTTTCCTTTGACTTTTTTGGTGGCTTGTATGGTGGGTAGAATGCTGTGCTGAAAATCAAGAGGGCCTGCTTTAAGGCCTCCGGAGGAGGGCTGCCTAGAACCTAAATCTTCCAGCCTCCTAGGTTAGTACCCCAGCCACTAAGCGATGAGAACAAAAGAGGGGCACATACACAGCTTTTTTTCCAAACCTGAGGCTATTTCTGGTAGTTGTTGGTTTTGACCAACTTCATTTCTGTGCATCTGAGGCTGCTATGAGTCCACAAAGGGTCTGCATAAAGGGCCTGGATGCTACTGCCCATGCTTAGTTTATATGACCACGTAGTCACAACTGGCCATCCAGGTGCACGTGGCTCTGTGTACAGGAACAGAATGCCAACCTGTGCTTAAGTAGCTTTTTTTGGGAGGCAGACAGCCAAAATGTAGAGGAGCAGATGCGGATACCTACATGCCTAGAAAAAAATCATCCCACTCCAGGTGTCTAATATGACAAATTCCGATTTTACCCCATTCACCAGGCGGCCTTTTGGGAGTTAAAACTTGTTTGGATTTTCCTGTCTCCAGCCATGATATAACAATTCCTCCTCTTCTAAGACCAAGCTTTACTAATGTGCACTTTGGAAGCACTTGGGGACTGCATTACTTTCAAGTATCTATTCAAAGTAAAACTGAAAAGAATACGGAAGTGTATTGTCAACGTTGTAGTGAGCACATGGTGAAGTTGGAAAGGAATACTTAAGTCCCTATCTTCTCCCTTTTTATGCTTTCTAGACTTAGATTGGATAGAGTGGTTTGGCCATCTTAACTGTTTATAAATAGAGTTTTAATCTGATAATGCAACATATGTTGCAGTTCTCATAAGGCAAAAACACTTTAATATTTGAGCAAGTGACTACTTAAATTACTTTACCCAGTTCTAATGATTGTAAAATAGACAGGGCGGGTTGGCATTTCATAGATTAACTCAAGAGGCATGAGCTTTCATATGCTAAAGCTTACTCCATCAGATGCTATGTATGGACTATGGAGATGGAATAGGATCTGACAAAGTAGTCTGTCACCTGTGAAAGCTCATGCCTCTCTGAATGAGTAGGTCAATAAGGTGCCACCTTGCTCTACCTTCTGCTTAATTTCAGGCTAACATAGCTAACTACTTCTCTCTACTGTAAAATAACAATTAACAATGAAAAGGGAATAAAACTTTATCTTTCAACTCCCTAGAGCCTTGGCAGGGGGATACTGGATATTGGGGCTTCACTAGTTATATCTGCCTGTAAACATATCAGTCATTCTTGCTCTGCACCTCTGAAAATGAGCTGTAGTTCAAGCATGTCAACAGAGCTTATTATACACATGCTGATGACAAACACTACAAGAACAAAGATAAAAAGAACAAGCAGCACTGGAGGTGTTCAGCTTATGTCCTGGAAGAGAACCATCAGGAGTTCTTGCACCAGTAAAAAAAACAATTAAAAAAGTAAACTCTTACCTGAAAAACATTTTGTAATGGAAGATTCTCTCTAACAGTATTTTATGGCATTTTCATATCAGTGGGCATGTCTACACAAGATGTTTACCGTGGAGTTGCCTGAGTAGCTCTGCAGTAAATGTCTTGGCATCTGCACTTGCAGCTCTATTAGGCTGCAGGAAACTAATACACTCTGCAGCAGGTTAGTACTTGTAAATACAAGTACTATCCTGCGGCAGCAATTTTTACTTCATAGCAACACAAGTGTAGATACTGCCCCAGGTGGCTGGGGCATAAAGGTGCTTTTGTGTGGGGTTGACTTCTAGCTAGCCCTGCACTGGAGTATTCTTGTACCCCAAGCCAGCCTCTTCACAGCACACTGAGCTGGGCTGAAGCAGCCCCAGGCTGGCAGGCTGATCCCCCAGGTTCCCTGCCAGTCAGGGCCGCTCAACATACTGCAATCTCAACCTGTGTTCAAACAGCATACCTGGGATCAATAAACTCTGGTGTGTTATGTGCCAGAGTTTATTGCTGCAGGTAGATGAGCCCACCTTGTTTTAATACTGCCTGGCACTTTCTCCTTTCTATCACCTATTCCCAATATGCCTTCAGCTCTGTACAACAGCAGTACCAAACTTCATGGTCAATGAAAATGGAAAACAACTTTACTGATGTTCAGCTTTCTTTGACCAGACTATGACACGGAGAAGTGATGTAGAGTTACTTGCAAGGAAAGAAAGTTTCAGCCAAGCAAAGGATTATGGTAGTAGTAGAATACTCTGCACTTTAGTACAAGTGCAAATTCAGAAATCTTATCCAGGAGGTTGACTGATGCATTGTAGTTGTTCCTTAATATCATATCGAGATTCAAAGGAGTAATAATAATACTTTTCTTTCAATTTCTGAAAGAGGTTTTAAAGTCAGTTAATAGATTCATAGATGCTAGGGTCGGAAGGGACCTCAACAGATTATCAAGTCCAACTCCCTGCCTAGGCAGGAAAGAGTGCTGGGGTCAGTTGACCCCAGCCAGATGCCTATCCAGCCTTCTCTTAAAGACCCCCAAGATAGGGGAGAGCACCACCTCCCTTGGAAACCCATTCCAGATTTTGGCCACCCTTACCATGAAGAAGTTTTTCCTGATATCTAGCCTAAATCTGCTCTCTGTCCATTTGTGACCATTGTTCCTTGTTACCCCAAGAGGTGCCCTTGTGAACAGAGCATCTCTGATCCCTTGTTGTGTCCCCCTAATGAATTTGTAGGCAGCCACAAGATCACCTCTCAGCCTTCTCTTGCAGAGTCTGAAGAGGTCCAGGTCCCTCAGTCTCTCCTCATAGGGCTTGTCCTGTAAGCCTCTGACCATACAAGCGGCCCTCCTCTGGACCCTCTCGAGTCTATCAACATCCCTCTTGAAGTACGGCACCCAAAACTGGATGAAGTACTCCAACCGTAGTCTGACCGATGCTGCATAGATCTATTTGTCATGCATCTGTAGTTGCCAATGACTTTTGCCAAAATGCTTTAACCTGGTAAAATTGTAGGAACCTGCTCCAAAAAACAACCAACCTCCCCTTCCCTTGAAGTGTAAGGTACTATACTTTATTAGTGATTCTATCCTTACCAGAACATCATCATTCTGAAAAAAAACATTATTGGCCAAAATGAAGAACAGAAAACTAAAAAAGGCTTACAAGAACTGGGCCTTGTTGCAAAGGGCAGTAAAGAAAGAAGCCTCAGAGGGCATGTCCAGATGAAAACTTACATGTGTTTTGTGCAAAGCCTTTGAGGCACTGCAAAATGCACACAGTGAATGCGAAAGGGTTCTCCTGGTACCCGAAAAAATTTCAGCCAAAAAAAAGTGGGGCAGCATGTGTGATTACAGCATGCATTGCCCCAAACCAGAGCCTGGCTGGCTAAAGTCATGTTCTGGCTGCCGTCCAGGCTCTGCACACCCAGATCACTGCCACTGCAGCCCCAGGAAGCCTCCAAGACCTCAAGTAAGGCTGCTGTGGCCAATCCAGGGGCCTATCCAGGGCAATCTGCCATGTTCCAGAGTGTGAGTACAGTAGTATTCCCTGGACAAATAGGAGTGGCACAACTATATGTCACTGCTATTTGTCCCCAGAGAAATGCACGTGGACACTTGTCTGGATGCACCCACAAAGACAGCTCTCAGAAGAACAAATTCTCTCAGAGTATTGGGTTTAGTAACTTTCAACACCTCTTCTGGGTTGCAGTACAATCCTCCCCCAGACTGAAGTCTGTCTTCTGTGCTCACCTACTTGGAGAAGATACAAAGCCATAGTTCTATTTAATACATCAGTGGTTGTCAACTGTGGTACACATACCCTAGGGGTACTTAAAAAGGCCTTAGGGGGTATGCAGAATGAATAATGAAAAATTACTAGAGATGCGCCAATATAAAATTGACTGTATCAGCGATCAGCTTTTTTGGCTGATGTGGCTGATAATGTGGCCAATAAATGCCCCATTCATGTGTGCACCCTCAGCACAGCATGCAGGTGGCCAGGAGCACAGCCTGGCAACATGGAGAACAGCCAGGTCCAGCTGGTAAGTCTGTTGTGAGGGAAAGGGGCTCAAGGCCCCTGTATTGAGGGAGAGAGTGGGGCTGGAGCAGGGTAAGGGGTGAAGGCAGGCACTGTTCAACCAGGGCTGGGTGCAGGATGGAGCCATGAATGGTTCATCTGGGAGATGTGGCTCCTGCTGCTACATGCATCCCGGGAGTGCATGGGGGGGGGGTGGGGGGTGCCCCTGGATCTGCAGGGGAGGCGAGGGCAGGATGCTGCTGCACACTGGGGCCAGGATGGCACTGAGTTCTTCCCAGCAAGGGGCTGGGCCAGGGCTGTGCTTGGAGTGGACAGTAGCAGTGCTAGGAGTGGGGTCTATGGCAAATTTTGGAGTGGCTGCAGCCCCCCTATGCCTCTTCCCAGTGTCATTGCCACCCACTCCAGGTGCAGCCCCAGCAGAACCCCCCTGCTGGGAAGAGCCCAGTGCTGCCCTGGCCCAAGCCCCAGCCCACAGAGGCAGCCCACCCTCACCCTGCTCACACATCTGGGGGCACACGCTCCCCATGTCCTCTCAGGGTATGTACAGTGGTGGAAGCGGCCTCCCCACACCTCCAGACGAGCCACTCATGGCTCCATCCTGCATCCTGCCCCAGATGGACAGTGCCTGCCCCTGCCCCAGCCCCACTTCCTCCCTGACCACAGGGGCCTCGATCTGCCCCTCCCCACACCCCTTCCCTCACAACAGACTTACCAGCCAGACTATGATATACGTATTTAATGCATGCATTAATATTGCATTTAATACTAATTAGTGTAGCCTGCCTTCTATCATATAATTGATAACATTAAAAACAAGAAAAAATGATAAAGGGGTACATGAACTGAAACTGAGACAGAAGGGGTACACTTGTTAAAAAAAGGTTGAAAACCCATGTACTATATTATCCTTCCCAACAACTCCCAACCCACTTGTTCCCTGGGCCATAAGCACTGCAGAGCTCCTGAGATTCTTTTTTTGCACCTGTTGCTAAGATCTAGAAAATGAACATAACCACAATGCATACAACCCCGTGCAATGGGGACTCATGGCAACCTCACCCCTGACAAGGACCTGATCCTTTTGCTCTGCAGTTTCACCTCTCTGATGATAATATTACCATGACAGCAATTTGCTTTCAGCTACTAAAGAGGTACATGACAACTCCCTGGGAACCAGTAAGACACTTATAACATAGCACTGATATGATTGTGATGCCATAATTAATGCTTTAGCAACACATACCTATTTTGCTAGGTTCAGAACTTGGCAGAAAAAAGCTCACATCTGAAGCATATCATTCAGGTTCTCACACCAAAAACATTTTATTATGTTAAAAAAATGGCCATGTAATTAAGATTTTTTTCCCTAAAATGTTTCCTGAATTTTTCAGATTTCAGAAAATGAATCTTGAATTTTTAATGCTGTTTACTTTTAAAACTGCAGTGGGCAGACTCCTTAACACACATTTAGTCAAGGTAGTAGTTTAATGCACAGAGTTTATTGCTCCTGACTTTACTATTCCTGGGTGTGACATTTGAACATTTACCCAGGACCACAGCATGTTGAGCTCGGTCAGAGCATCCAGCTGGCAGGGGGTCCAGGGCTGCTATCCTCCAGCCCAACATGCTGCAGAAAGGTCATTTGGGGCACAAGGGTGCACTAGTGCAGGACTAGACAGCTGGCAGACCCCACACTGAGGTGCCCAGCCAGCTGGTGCAGTGTCTACACATGTGGTGCTGCAGGGTAAAAAAATTCTGCAGCAGGATAGTACTTGTATTTACAAGTACCTTCCTTCTGTGGAGTTAATTAGTTTACTCCAGCACAATAGGGGCACATGTGTAGATGCATGACTTTTATTGTGGAGCTAATTAGCCCACTCCACAGTAAATGTCTTGAGTAGATGTGCCCACAGGAAGCCAAAGTAGCTCACATAACTGACTGCTTGATCCTGATCACCTCAGAGATGGTGAACACCTGCAGTTCCCACCGCATTCAAATAGAAATACAAGCATTCATAGCTTCAGTCTACTGGCTTAAAAAATCTGCAGGATCTGGCCTGTGAAAAGCCCATGACATTCAATGGGACATTTATTGACTGTGCAAGTCATTTAATCTGAAGAACTTCCACCTCCCTGACCTCTCCTCTTCCTCCTCACTTCCACTGAAGCTTCAGTTGCAAAGTTGTTGAATTGAGGCTGAATTGAGAATAAGCATCAGATCATTTATGGGAAGTTCACAGGATTGAATCCAAACTGAATAATGTTCAGGCTGTGGTTGCATTTTGACATTCTTTCTTTTCCTCTGAACTGCCCTGCGTTCCTGTTATACTGATGAATAACTCCATTGAAATCATCATTGTAAAAAATTATGGGCCAGATCCCACTCCATGTATTAGGTACCCACAGTTGACCTTATTCTACCCTGTTCCACATTAAAGCTACTACAGGCAATTAGGTTTGGTCCATACCCCTATGCCTCCATGATGTCCTCTGTCTATATTACCTTCTGACAAGAGCTGGTTGGAGGTCATAGAATCATAGAATCAATGAGTAGGAAGGGACAGATCATCGAGTCCGACCCCCCGCCATGGGCAGGAATGAGCACTGGGGGTGGCAGGGGTCATAAGACAGGTGCCTATCCAGTCTCCTCTTGAAGCTCTCCAGGGAAGGTGAGAGCACCACCTCTCTGGGAAGCCTATTCCAAGCTCTGGCCACCCTTACCGTGAAGTCGTTTTTCCTAATATCTAACCTAAACCTATCCTCCCTCAGCTTGTGGCCATTGTTCCTGGTGACTCCAAGGGGGGCCCTGGTGAACAGACTTTCCCTGAGTCCCTGTTGCTGGCCCCTGATAAGGTTGTAGGCAGCCACAAGATCCCCCCTCAGTCTCCTCTTGCAGATACTGAAGAGATTCAGGTCCCTCAGCCTTTTCTCACAGGGCTGGCCACGGAGGCCCCCAACCATATGAGTGGCCTCCTCTGGACCCTCTCCAGGTTCTCCACGTCCCTCTTGAAGTGCAGCACCCAGAACTGGACACAGTACTCCAGCTGCAGCCTGACCAGCACCACATAGAGGGGGAGCAAGACCTCTCTGGACCTGTTAGTGATGCCCCTGTTGATGGATGGCAGGGTGTGGTTGGAGGTCATTATTTCTTTGTAGGAAATTTCACTGAATATGAAAAAAATATTTTTCATTGATATTTTTTCATGGAAAACATTTACTTTTCAAGCAAAAAATAAAAATAAAAATAGCCACATACCAAAAAGTTTTGACTGAAATAAAAATAGTTAAGAAATTTTTTCAGGATGTCTCATTAGATGTTTAGGCTTCATGGAAACTGTGCCTATTAAGCAAAGAGGTGCCACTTTTATAAAATCATGTTTTGTCTGGAAAAGGGATAGGAGTTTTAGAAAATGAACAGTTACTAACAATGAGTGGTATGTTTGTATAAGACATTCATAATAACTGACTCAAGCCACAAGTATGGGAAAGAGTGCTGCCAGACAGGCAGGCACAGAGTATATTGTAAACATAAAGTAAAGTTATACCTGCATTGGCATTAGCAGTTTTAACAGAAAGTAACTTTAAATTCGCACATGCAGATTCAACACATTCACATATCTCACAATGGAGAAGCTGCTTTTGTCTGTAAGGAATTTATTTTCCTTACATTTTGAAAAACTAATATTTGAAAGCAAAAAACTTACTGGAATTATAGGTGAAATGGAGAGGGCGACTTATAGTTAAGGCTGCCAGACACTTCCAACGGTAATATTATTTTCAGCTGACTGCAGCTGTGTCAACCTTTAACTGTTCATGCTGAAATTTTCCATGCCAGGAATATCTCTCATGCTGATTTTTTAAATGTTTCAGCTAAAACAGTTTAGCCATTTCTGAGAATAAAACTGGGGAAAATGCATTGTTTTGTGCATGTTCAACTATTTTTACAGCCATTTACCTGAGACGCTAAAGAAAGCTAGGTATTCTGAAAAACTAAGCTCTGGCCATATCATATTTGATGCTCAAAATTAAGGGACATGTTCTGCTCAACTTGTGCCTCACTACAGATGATAATAATACCCCACCCCATATGACAAGGGCACTATGAAGATAATTTCATTAGTGTTTGTAAAGCTACAACTCAGCTCAGCTACAACAGTGGTTTGGTACCATGGAAAGTGCCAGGAAGACATTAACAATTTTGTATCCTGCAGTAGTGTGCATTAAATAAATCACTGGGACCCCACAATGAACAATTCAAGTAGAAAACAGTGAAGCACTGCTCATTGATAGGGGTGGCTAGAAAGCAAGAATTCTACTTCAAAGGATTAAGGGGAAAAAAGTCTTTAGGAGAGTCCTTCAGATGTAGGGATTACCTTACATGCTAGACTAGTAGCCACTATCCTTTTGCTTCTTCCTCCTCTCTTTTGATCAAAAATTCCTTTTATGGCCCGAAGAGAAAAACCCCTTCTCCCATCCAACCCAGTGCATTTCCATGAAATACTTCTGCTTCAACAATGTAGCAGACACTAGGGTGCCTGCTACTAGCAATAGTGATGCAGGCTTAGCTGTCAGTCAACAGGGCAGCACAGCGGGAGTTGCTATGGCAACTGATTGGGTCAGATGACCAGAAGGGGGCAGGGCCTGGCCCTTTATAAGCAGTCAGGCTGAGGCCAGGAGTGAGTTCCATCTGGCAGCAGGAAGTTGTGCTGTGCTGTGCTGTGCTGTGCTGTGCTGTGCTGTGCTGTGCTGTGCTGTGCTGTGCTGTGCTGTGCTGTGCTGTGCTGTGCTGTGCTGTGCTGTGCTGTGCTGTGCTGTGCTGTGCTGTGCTGTGCTGTGCTGTGCTGTGCTGTGCTGCCTGACCCCCTGAGCGTTGGCATTATGATACGGGGTGGAGAGAACCCTGACAGGGAGATGGAGAATGGCCAGGGTGGCACTGAGGGTATGTTATAGCCAGGAGGCTTATTTTGAGTTACAGCTGGGTGGCTTATGGCTTTGAATTTTGGTTGGGTTGTTTGTGTAAAACCGGAGGACTGGGTGAGGCTGTAGAGGAAGGAGGAGGCCTCAGGCGAGTGCCCCAGTTGCGTGGGGGTTCCTGGTGCCCTTGGAGGGCATGGCAATTTGGTGCCAAGGAGGGCACAGCAGGTGGTGCGCTCTAGGGTGGTGCTGTGTTGTGGGGTGTCCTGACCCCAGCCCAGTGGGGTGACATTGGGCGGAGTTAGTGGGGTTTCCCGACCCTAGCCCAGTGGGGTGGTATTTGGGAGTAGAGCCCAAGCAGGGCATAGGACCCAGAAGTAGGGTCAGGGGGCCAGGCACAGCCACAGGCCACCTGAACCCCAAGCGTGGGGAGCATGAGCATAGGCCCCAGTGTGGGTGGGAGCGCAGGGAGCGCGAGTACAGGCCCGAGGTGAGGGCCGGGGAGCGCGAGTACAGGCCCTGAGAAGGGTGCATGCATAAAGAGCGAGACAACCCGAGAGGGGTCACTAAGACAAGTGTTGACACAAGAACGTCCGGTGTACCTGCAAGGCTTGGGGCGTGCTAAAGGGGAGGTTGGAGGCACGCGTAGCCCATAAGGCTGGGGTGCACCAGGTTACCCTTTACTGGATAGGGGCCAGTATAAGAGCACTGGGTCCAAGGGGCCAAGTAAGGCAGCCTCCCATTAATCCTATAGGAACAGCAAAGTCGTGGCGGGCGAGATTGAGGGTGCTAAACAAGCAACTTGGCATGGTATGGGTGCTAGGGGAGATCACGGCCGCTCTTGCGCGCCGCCCCGTGACAAACAAAAACGGGAGTTTTGATGGGAGAAAAAAAAGTGCTCATTGAAAATGTTCTGGCCAGCACTATTGATACAGTGAGTACCATTTGTCCCATGCACTGAATGAGACAAGGTTCCAGTGAGGAGGGGCAAGGAAATAACATATGCTTATTCAGTTAAAAGGTCTATGTATCCTACAGACTGCAGGGTAGTACAGAGGGACTCATGTTAGCTCAGGTATGGGAAACAGACCAGCTACAGCAGCATGAAACTCAGCACAAGGCTGAAACCCTTGATTCTCAGCAGGGTAAATGAGCCCATCCTGAGCTCCATGCTGTTCTGGCTAGACCGGATAATTGCTTGTGTTTACTTTTTTAACCCTACTGCAGACAGAGCCTGAAAGACTTTATTTTTAATTCCTATTTTCCAGCTTTTCTCTTTCAGAGCCTGGACCCAAGTTTTTGTGTTTCTTTCCCTGTAATACACATTAGACATAAATTGAATGTATGCTGTTTTTCCTTCTTCACAGCCTGGCACCTCTTGCTAATTTTAGAAGAGGAAGGGAGACAGATCCATTTGCTTTAGCAATTGATAGTCTAGTGTTTGTAGCTAGCACTAGGCAGTATGTTCCTGCTGTTAATGACATTTGTCCAGCCCTCTGAGACGAGCAGAAATAGCCACAGCAACAACTGTCACTTGTCTTCTTAACTCACCGGAAACAGCTGACGACACGCACAGTGGAAGAAGAAATAAAACTTGAGTAACTTGGAACATCAGGAGCAATACAAACTTAGGTTATTTATCCCCTTGTTTCAAACTAAGAGTTACTGTGAAAACCAGTGGATGATGGAAATAGGTGAAGAAGAAAAACACTTCAAAATTAATGTCACATGCATGCACATATTTGGTCAGCTTCATCTGGGTTTTAATTCTATTGAATTTTATGGAGGTAGATGACAGTGAAAATTGCCCTATTTTGTTAAATTTAGGCTTGCTGCTGATACGATTGTGAATAAAATAAGATATAATCAACTGTCTGAGACTCTTTATAAGTTTCCCCCCATTGCCAACCTCCCCACCCCTCAAACAAGAAACAAAACCAGCAGACCTACTGAATCAGAAGTCAGACTGAATATAGCAATCTTAGACTGGAACTATACTAATAGAAACCTTTGTATAGGTTTCATAATATTTTATTTGTCTTATGTGGTACAGCCTGAATTGTAAAAAGCAGTACTAAAGTATCAGATCAAAATTTCTTCTTGCTGTAATTCAAGATAAACTATGTATTAGTTCACTGATGAAACAGGGCTTAGTCATTCCATCCTATGTAAGGTCCTCTTTCTCCTGCATTTAAGGGACTTGGACGTTAAGATGTTAACTAGTCAGCTCTTTGCATATTTGTCCATAACCACACTTTTGAATCTTTATAAATTTCCCATAACTAAATATAATATCTGTACATGTTATTTGGATAAAAAGCACATTTCTAAGTCTCACTAAAGCTCTTCAGGAAAATATGCAGTAGAGAGGTAGAGAAGCTATTTTCTGACAATTTTTTGCTTCCCTACATTTGAGAAACCAGTAGTAATTTTGTTGCCTTCTTTTCACTCAGTAGTCTTCACTTAAAATTCACTCTATAGACATCACTTAAAATTTTAACATAATTTAAGAAAAAGCAACATTAATATTTTTATATAAATATTTGAAGTGGACAATTCTTCAGCCTCCCCACCGACTCCCATGCTGTCTAACATTTGTAAAACAGAAAGAAGGCAGGTTGGTTAAAAAATAACCTACATCTAGAAGAGGAAAAAGTAGCTTGCAAGTGGGTGGGTAAACCAGAATATTTCCACAATTCAGCTCTATTGAAAGCCACTCCCTTTTGTCCCCAAAGTAGTTCTAATTTCAGCATGTCCATACAGTAGATTAATTGCATATGAAATGGCTTCCCCCCATTGTGATTGCCTGAGTATCCATTGGCAAGCAAGTGTAATATCATAGAATAGATGGGGATCTTCTGCTCTGAGCTTTCATTTGAGCTCATTCTTGTACAAATTAAGTGATTGTGCAGTTTAATTGAAAGCTTTGTAATGGATATTGAAAGCTGTCCAAAAATATAAAATTGTCTATTACAATACTTATGCAGTGCTCCACCTTTAATACATACACTGTTCATCCTCTCAGGATGCCAACTATTTCAGCATAGATATGAGCGTGTTGAGATTTCTACTTTAAGTAGGATTAAAATTCTTCTGTTTTGATTTTCAGTGACTAGTTTAACTTTCCAACACTGGCACAAAAACTCCAGTTTCAAAATGAAATTTTTATTACCTTTTTTAGCCAGATTTTTGATAACCTCTGCATTAGAAACATTTAAATTATGTCTCTCTTTGAACTACTGACCAGCTTCTTCAATTTTTTTCAAGGGTCCATCTATCTAAACACAACTCCAAGCACAACTCTTCATAAACTCTACGCTTCACACACATACGCAGACACAAATGAGGGATTTGGATTCAGGTGTTAAAAGTGTACTGGCAAAGTTCATGGATGACACCTAATGATGGGGGAGTGTGGTCACACTCAAGGACAGGCTGGGGATACAGGCTGACCTAGGCAGACTTGTGAGATGGGCAATGATGTCTAACACAGAGAAATATAATATGCTCCATCTGGGGAGGAATCATCTGCAATGCACTGACAGGCTTGGTGGTGCTACACTTGCCAGCACCACAACTGAAATAGACCTGGGGGTCATGATAGACCACAAAATGAACACGAGCCACCAATGTGATGCCACAGCTGGCAGAGCAAATCAAACACTGGTGTGCATCTACTGATACATCTCAAGCAAGACTAAGGATGTTATCTTCCAACTCTACTTGGCCTTGGTGAGACCACAACTGGAGTACTGCATCCAGTTCTGGGTGCCGCACTTCAGGAAGGATGTGGAGAAGCTTGAGAGATTCTAAAGGAGGGCTGGACACATGATTAGAGGCCTGGAGAGTAGGTCGTATGAGGAGAGGCTGAAAGATATGAGACTGTTTAGCCTAGAGAAAAGAAGACTCAGAGGGGACATAGTGGCAGCCTATAAGTATGTAAGGGACATACATCAGGGCCTGGTGGAGCATCTGTTCACCAAGGCACCCCAGGGGAAGACAAGAAACAATGTACACAAACTGATTGAAGATTGCTTTAGATTGGATGTAAGGAAAAACTTCTTTACAGCTTTAGTGCCTAGGGTCTGGAACACACTTCCCCCAGAGATGGTACAGTCACCCACCCTGGAGATCTTTAAAAAATGTCTTGACTTTCACCTTGCTGCAGCAGACTTTCCTGCCCAAGTGCAGGGGGGCCAGAAGCAATGATTTTGTGAGGTCCCTTCCAGCCCCTAAAATCTATGAATACACACACACACGTACACACCCATTTGTTTCCCATTGTTGACAGTCCTTCTTTCCTTGGCATAACTGATCTGATCAGTACCTAGAATTGCCAATAGAACTGCAAAGTTCTTTCTGGTTGATATCCTAATCCCAGCAATTTCATCCTGGAGCTTGTCTTGCATTTCTGACCCCCAGGTGAAATGTCAAACCAGTTTTCTCCTGAAATTCTGATGTTCTTTCTTGTTGCTCACCACACTAAAAGGCAATTGTAATGGAGCAGGTACAGGTGCTATATAGAACAGAACTGGTGAGTAGTAAGGAGAAATATGTACCATCAGATGAGGCAGATAATTTTATCTGGTGGTTCCCATGGATGCTCAGAAGTTACAGCTTTATTAGTTTCTGAAGTTGCAGGCAAAAATACTAAGCCAATTTATTCAGGGAGAAATAAAGTGTATCTTATTCTGCTGTAAAAAAAAAAAAAAAGGCAGCATGGCCCATTTTTAAAAGAAGATCTTTTCAGCATACAGCTTAATTTGCTAAGAGCATTTCATACTATTAAAGGATCAATTTACAAGCAAGTGCAAAATATTTGAAGGTAATAAAGTAGGCTTAAAAATGTTTTACGTGCAACCCAAAAATCAACTCTAATGCTTACAAGTTTGATGAGAAAAACAAAGCAAAGGTAATTGGATATACATTTACAGTTTCCCTTCTTATACCTTGGCTGTTTATGCAAATTCAATATATTCCAGTCCTACATAGCAATATTTAGGACCTCATCCAATACAAAGTTTCCCACTGACATCAAAGGATTTTGAATTATGTCATAAATTTTCTTCTTAAATTGAAATTACTGAGGTCAATATCATATCAGGTTCAGAAGAGCTGACAATAACTTATAAAAGTATGTGGTTTAATGGCAAACTACATAGACAGAAAATGAGATGTTGAGGTGGACTTCTCAAAATGAACTCTTGACATCACATTAGTCAAGGTCAGCAACACTGCTCAGATTGGTAGCTCATTTATTTTACTCTGATTAGTTATGAACTATCCTCCATTTCTGTCATTGCATTTCCCTCAGGGCTCCTGAAAATTAACTTTTATTTTTGAAGGATCATGCCCTGCTGAAATCCATTAATGAACTTCTGTGGAATTGTGGAAATAATAGTAATTGCTCTTCATCTCCATGTCTACATGGATGTTTATGCAAAGCAGCTCTACTTTTGTCATTTTAACACGTCACCTCTATTGCCTGCACAACATTTGTGAAACTGAACATCACGGAAGCCCTGCCAGTAACCTCCCTGTGAGAATCTGCTTGTCTCCAAAGAGTTTTAATTAATAACATCATTGTAACCAGACTTCAAAGAGCTCTCTCAAAGTTCTAACATGACTGGACCACGGGTATAGAGGGCTATACCCTGTACAGGAGGGATCGTGTTGACAAAAGGGGCGGGGGTGCAGCTCTCTATGTGAAGGAAAGCTACATGTCCCTGCAAGCTGATGTTGGCGACCGGCATGGACAGCTAGAGACCCTCTGGGTAAAAATTCGTGGGGAATTCGGCACAGGGGACACAACGGTGGGAGTCTACTACAGACCTCCCACTCAAAGTCCCGAGCTTGACCAGGAGTTCGCCCGGGAACTGACTGAGGCCGCTTGCTCCAGGAGCTTGGTTGTCATGGGTGACTTCAATTACCCGGACATCTCGTGGGAAGATCACTCAGCTAAATCTGAGTGGGCGCAAAGCTTTCTCTCGTGCGTGGATGACCTCTACCTGACTCAAGAAGTCTATGGGCCAACGAGAGGCAAAGCACTGCTTGACCTGGTACTGGCTACGGGGGACGACCTAATCGGTGACCTAGTGATCGATGGGAAGCTGGGTGACAGCGACCACGAGCTGATCACCTTCACCATCTGCCGTAAAGCTGGCAAGTCAGTTAGCAACACAGAAGTCCTTGTCTTCAGAAAAGCCGACTTTGACAAGCTCAAGAGGCTAGTCAGTCAGGCCCTCAGGGACCATGACCCCAGGGAGATGGGAGTTCAAGAAGAGTGGTTGCTTCTCAAGGAACGGATCCTCAGTGCACAAGCTAAATCTATTCCAACACGGAGGAAAGGCAGCAAGAAGGCACAGCAGCCCCCCTGGCTCTCCAGAGACCTAGCGGACCTACTGTGGCTAAAAAGGAAAGCCTACAAAGGATGGAGGACGAGATTCACCTCCAAGGAGGATTACTCCGCGCTGGTCCGGTCCTGCAGGGACAAAACCAGGAAAGCCAAGGCTGCAACTGAACTCCAACTAGCTTCAGGCATCAAGGACAACAAAAAGTCCTTTTTCAGATATGTGGGGAGCCGGAGGAAAAGCAAGGGCAAGGTTGGACCCCTGCTAAACCAGATGGGGCAACTGTCAACTGACACCCAGGAAAAAGCCAACCTATTAAATAGGTACTTTGCGTCAGTCTTTCATCAGTCACAGGGGATGCCCATGCCTGCTATGGGACAGGGAAATCTGGGTGAGGGGGATCCCCTACCCTCCATCAATGCTGACCTCGTGAAGGAACATCTTGAGAAGCTGGATACCTTCAAGTCAGCTGGCCCTGACAATCTGCACCCCAGGGTACTCTTGGAGCTGGCGAGCGTCATAGCCCAGCCCCTGGCACGGATCTTTCAACTCCTGGCACTCTGGTGTAGTGCCCGAAGACTGGAAGAAGGCCAATGTGGTGCCGATCTTCAAGAAAGGGAGGAGAGTGGATCTGGCTAACTACGGGCCCATTAGCCTGACTTCTATCCTGGGGAAGATCTTAGAAAAGTTTATTAAGGAGGCCATCCTTGAGGGACTGGCCCAGGCTAACATTCTAAGGGACAGCCAGCACGGGTTTGTTGCGGGTAGGTCTTTTTTGACCAATCTCATTTCCTTCTATGACCAGGTGACCTATCACCTGGACAAGGGAGAAGAGATTGATGTCATATATCTTGACTTCAAAAAAGCTTTTGATCTGGTATCCCATGATCACCTCTTGGGCAAACTGGCCAGTTGT
Organism: Crocodylus siamensis; assembly: GCF_052110815.1. Classification (NCBI taxonomy): domain Eukaryota; kingdom Metazoa; phylum Chordata; order Crocodylia; family Crocodylidae; genus Crocodylus; species Crocodylus siamensis. The sequence goes on along the minus strand of NC_143397.1, from coordinate 126,150,463 downwards.
GGCCTTGGCTCCACCACGATCCGCTGGCTGGGAAATTGGCTTCATGGTCGGACCCAGAGGGTTGTGATTGATGACAGTCACTCATCATGGTGCCCTGTGACCAGTGGGATCCCTCAAGGCTCTGTCCTAGGACCCATACTGTTCAACATCTTCATTAACGATGTGGACATTGGAGTCAGGAGTGGACTGGCCAAGTTCGCCGATGACACCAAACTTTGGGGCAAAGCTTCCACGCCAGAAGATAGGCAGGTGATCCAGGCTGACTTGGACAAGCTCAGCAAATGGGCAGACGAGAACCTCATGGTGTTTAACACCGAAAAATGCAAGGTTCTCCACCTTGGGAGGAAAAACCTGCAGCACCCTTATAGGCTCGGCAGTGCTACGTTGGATAGCACTACAGAAGAAAGAGACTTGGGGGTCATCATTGACCACAAGATGAACATGAGCCTCCAATGCGATGCTGCGGCTAGTAAAGCGACCAAAATGCTGGCGTGCATCCATAGATGCTTCTCGAGCAAATCCCGGGATGTCATTCTCCCCTTGTACTCGGCCTTGGTGAGGCTGCAGCTGGAGTACTGCGTCCAGTTTTGGGCTCCACAATTCAAAAAGGATGTGGAGAAGCTTGAGAGAGTCCAGAGGAGAGCCACGCGCATGATCAGAGGTCAGGAAAACAGATCTTACGATGACAGGCTGAGAGCCACGGGACTCTTTAGCCTGGAAAAGTACAGGCTCAGGGGTGATCTGATGGCCAGCTATAAGTTCATCAGGGGTGACCACGAGGATCTGGGGGAACGTCTGTTCACCAGAGCGCCCCATGGGATGACGAGGTCGAACGGTCACAAACTCCTGCAAGACCATTTCAGGCTGGACATAAGGAAGAATTTCTTTACTGTCCGAGCCCCCAGAGTCTGGAACAGTCTGCCAGCGGAGGTGGTTCAAGCACCTACATGGAACGCCTTCAAGAGTAAATTGGATGCTTATCTTGCTGGGATCCTATGACCCCAGCTGACTTCCTGCCCTTTGAGCAGGGGGCTGGACTCGATGATCTCCCGAGGTCCCTTCCAGCCCTAATGTCTATGAAATCTATGAGGAAACAGTCCATGCAGAGTGTTCTTTAGTGTACCACTGCCAGACCTGGTAACTTTTTTGAGTAGATAGGCCTAAGTTACTCTCCTGTGTAAATGCATGCTTACATACACATCTGGTGTTGCCCCAGCCCAGCTAAGAAAATGGTATATTAATGTCCTAGGGGAAGTTTGGAATAAATTTGATAAACCAGTACACTCCAGAAGCCAAAAAACACAGTCTACCTGCTAAACTACTAGCCCAGTGGCTGCATCCTCATATATCACAGTGCTAGGGCAGGCTGTCTTCTAAACTGGGGAAGCCATGACATGTTAGGCAGACTAATTAGTAACAGAGAAGGCTAACTGTCACTGTAATTAGCACTGCTGAGGCTGGCAGGTACTTACCAGTGCTCTAACAAATTGTCTCAGATGCAGGAACTGAAGAATTGAAGTCTTGGAAGTCCCCTCTTTTTAAATTTTCTACATGGGTAGAGACTGTGTAGTTCTCTACTCTCTTCCTTCTCCTGGCCTTTTGTTATGCAATTGCTTTTCTCTTCTTTTCTCTGGTCTCACTGCTGTTTTCTCTTCAGCTATTCCAGGTATTGGAGGCAGCCAGTGAATTTCTCCACTTCATCCATAATATTGCTGTTCTTGTATTGTCAGCAAATACCATTTTAACTCTTGTGATGATTTCACTGCTTTTAATACATTCACTTTTAAATCAAATCAGTGCTAGAATAAAAAGCATCTGGGGTTATAGTCTGGAAGAAAGACGCTAAACAAAATTAAATTACGTTGTAAAAGAAAAACAGGGAGGCAATATACTTGTGGAAAGGAAGTGTGGTCTAGTAGATGGTGCTTGCAGTTAGTGGTCGCAATCTTTTTGTTTTGTCCAGCTCCTCTACTTATCTATGGTGTGACCTTTGGCAAACACTTCACCACTTACCTTTCAATTCTCTTCCCACTCCTATTTAAACTATAAGATTTTGTACGTGAGAAATGTCTTTTACTATGTGTGGATTTCCCACTATTCTTTGTTGGGCCTCCAGTTACCAATACAATGTAAATAGCAATAATAAGTTTTCATCTATTGACATTGCAAAATTGAATGACATTAGTCAAAACCAGATCCTTACAAATCCAAGGAAAAGTGTGAAGTAAGATTGGAAATGTTTTCTTGCTTCAATGACACAAGGTGTAATGCCAGCCAAGCACAGAGGTAACAGTTACTAGAAGTAAAGAAGTGCATTTGGGGGCTTGAACTGAGGGGAGAGGGATTATTTTCCTCCTGGATTTATTACAGACAACTGCCAACAGAAACAATTCTTGAATCTGTCACAATCATAGCTACAAGGTGCAGGTAATTTAATTTTTTTTCCGATTGATACTGCAGTCTTAGAGCACACATTTCCTGTATCTTAAAGAATACCAAGACCTGATTCATCACTGCACTAATCCAGAGTTAGATTAAATCAGTGGATTTGCAGTATCTTAAGCCTGGTAAGACAAAATGAAGAACGAGCTCCTAGAAATCTAATCTGTTTTCCATAAATTTCTGCCTATACAGGACTGCAGCATTCAGAATTTATACTGAACCATTTGCTTTCTTATCCACCTCCCAGTGTTATTGAGTATCTCAAAGCTGAGCAGGCTTCTACAAGAATATTTCTGAGCTAGGAAAAAAATCTTATTTCTGCACTTCTCTCATGGCATGCACAGTGGAATTCCCAGGCCAATGGCTTCTATGCAGTTAAACCCAATAATTTTTAAGTCAAGTTGGGATAGCTGTATAATTAATTGTTGTTCTTGTTCCACAACAGGTGTTCCTGTTAGTGTAAATAGGTGATGAAAAAGAAAGATATAATTTACCATAATTAAAGGCTGAAATTTTTAAAATCTATGCTCAAGGGACTGCAGTTTTTATCAGCTACTCCCACCTGACCTACTTTATCATTAAAGAACCATTTTCCATAGAGTTTGGTAAGCTAGTGCTTTCAGTCACCCTGACTTCCCAGGAGCTCACTAACCCCCCAAATGTCAAGTGTGATGCATACCCTAAAGAGGTATGGGCTTTTTCACATATTACTCATTCCAATGGCAAATGAGGATCTCTGATATACATCTCAGGGGTGACAGCTTCAGGTGCTATTTAATGGTGGCCATTGGCACCAGAAAGAATCTAAATACATGCTTTATGGGCTCTTTCACATGCATTGTATAATTCCACTGACATCAACAGGATTCCAGAAAAGACGAATTTGGCCCCTTAAATCCTATCACTGGGTTTCCACCAGCACCATTTCCATTCACCAGGCAATGAAGCAAACTTCGAAACTACAGGGAATATGAATAAGAATTCCTGAGACATGTTTTTTCCTTCTCTGATGGAATAAGCTATTTTAGCTTTAATTATTTTCCCTTGGATCATTTTAGATGAATGTCTTAGTCCGACTCTTTTCACCTGGATTTCCTCTGACTTTTCACCAGAACACAAGGACTTACTTGAATTAATTTAACTGGAAAATACATTGCTTTACACAGAGGCAGTAGAAATAACATTTTATTTCAGCAGACAGGTTAAGGAGCCCCTTTACTGTAGTAGATGAATGCCTATTATGATTGCCAAGCAGCTGCACACTGCTCTAAGCTCAAACAGCTTACATTGATTAGTCAGCCACTGCCAGAGCTGCCTTCTTCCCTACTCTAGCTCAGTAATGGTCAACCTTTTGGCCCTGCAGCCAGATGAGTAGGGTACAGCCGCTCCACTGGCTGGATTGAGACCTGAATGCCAGGAGCAGGCCCTGGGAGCCTGGCACTGTCCTCTCCCACCCCAGTGCACTGGGATTGCATCCCAGAGGCCTGGTGCTACCCCCTTCCTGGCCCCTACCCTGAGATCGGGGAGGTGATAGACTGGAGGGTAGGGAGGCAAAGAGGCCAAGGCTTTTAGCTCAGGGCCACAGCCTGATATTTAGCATGCACCCCATGGGTCTGGAAATTTGGTGGTGGGGGAATGGTGTCACAGCTCTCCTTTCCCCAAATTTCTGGACCTAGGCAGACCAACATGGATCAAATGATGCAAGGCCACAGGCTAGATCTGCCCACATGCCAGGGTTGAGCGCCCCTGGGCTAGCTGATCAAAACTATTGAAAGGCCCCAAAAACCAGACCTGTTTAAGACACACTTGTAATTAAACTAGTTGTTAGAGAACTATCCTCTGTATCTCTTAGTGCAGCAGTCAGCAAACTATATAAGCCATAGGCAAAAACAACTTGGCTTCAGTCTGACATGGGCTAGGGAGCTTCAGAAATGTACGTGGCAGGACACCTTGCCTACACCTGCATCAGGGCAGCTCCATTTTGTCCCCAAGCCTTTCTAGCTTATTTGCCAGCCAAAATCCATCTATTACCCCTTCATGGAAATGAATCCCAGTCAACATATGGACAGTGCTTCTCTCCAGCTTTGAGAAGCATAAGGAGAGCCTTCATTATGAATTATAGTGAGAGTTCTGGGAGTGCAGTTTATTTATTCAAAAACACATAAAAAGCAAAACACATACAGAGCCTGCTCATGTAAGACAAGCCACTTCAAACTTCAGCAGAAGAAATTTAGGTCAGAGATTAGGAAGAGTTTCTGAGTATGACAGTGGTGAAGCTTTGGAACAGGCTACCTAGAGAAGTTGAGGGCTACCCATCCCTGGAAATTTTCAAAACAGGTTAGACAGACATTTGGCTGGGATGGTCTAGTGAGGGATAATCCTGCCTTGTGCAGGGCAGTGAACTAGATAACCTTGTGAAGTCCCTTCCAGCCTACTTTCCTATGATCCTAGTATCACAAGAGGTACAAAGGCTTTGAACAAACCAATCAACTCATGCTATATACTTTTCCTGTGTTGGTTTCCTCAGCATTCTGGACCTCTCTTTAGGCTTACACTGAGCCCTTTGGGAAATCCTTGATCCTTCTGCAGCTCATGGCTCCCCTTTAGAATGACAGAACATTGCTAGGTCAGCCAGCCTTAGAATCAAGAAAGTTAGGGGTGGAAGGGACCTCAGGAAGTTATTTAGTCCAACCCCCTGCTCAAAGCAGTACCGTCCCCAACTTGATCATCTCAGCCAAAGCTTTGTCTAGCCAGGTTTTGAAAACCTCCAATGATGGAGCTTCCACCACCTTCTGGGTAACCTGTTCCAGTGTTTTACTACCCTCCTAGCAAGAAAATACTTCCTAATATCTAATCTAAGCTTCCCTTGCTGCAACTTGAGACCATTGTCATCTGCCACCACTGAGAACCGTCTAGCTCCATTCTCCCTGCAACCACCCTGCAGGTAGTTGAAGGGGTTAAATCCCCCTTTAGTCTTCTCTTTTCCAGACTACATAAGCCCAGTTCATAGAGTCATAGATATTAGGGTCAGAAGGGACCTCAGCAGATCATCAAGTCTGACCCCCCTGCCCCAGGCAGGAAAGAGCACTGGGGTCAGATGATCCTAGCCAGCTGCTTGTGACCCCAGAGCACTGGGGTCTCCTCTTAAAGACCCCCAAGGTAAGAGAGAGCACCACCTCCCTAGGAAGCCCATTCCAGATTCTGGCAACCCTTACCATAAAGAAATTCTTCCTGATGTCTAACATGAATCTGTTCTCTGTCAGTTTTGTAGCCATTATTTCTAGTTACTCCAAGGGGTACTCCAAGGGGAATTTGTAGGTGGCCACAAGATCACCTCTCAACCTTTTCTTGCGAAGGCTGAAGAGATTCAGGTCCCTCAATCTCTCTTTGTAGGGCCTTACTTGCAGGCCCCCAAAATTCAAGCGGCCCTCCTCTGGACCCTCTTAAGGTTATCCACATTCCTCTTGAAGTATGGCATCCAAAACTGGACACAGTATTCCAGCTGCAGCCTCACCAGTGCCGCATAATGGGGAAGTATCATCTCCCTGGACCTGTTTGTGATGCACCTGCTAATGCATAATAAAGTGCGATTAGCTTTACCAATCATTTCGTCACTTTGATGACTCGTGTTCATCTTGGAATCAACTATGAGTCTAAGATCCCTTTCTGCTACAGTGCTGCTGAGAGAGTCATCCCCAGCCTGTAAGTGTGTTAGTGATTCCTTCACCCTAGGTGCAGCACTTTTCATTTGTCCTTGTTGAACTGCATCCTATTCTGTTCTGCCCACTTCTCCAACCTGTCCAAATCTGTCTGGATTTGTTCCCTGCCCACTAGTGTGTTTACTTTACCCCATAATTTGGTGTCAGCAGTGAATTTGGACAGAGTGCTCTCCATGCCCTCATTCAAGTCACTGATGAAAACATTGAACAGCACTGGTCCGAGGACTGAACTTTGGGGAACTCCAGTGCCCACATCTTTCCAGATCAATGCTGAGCCATCCACCACCACTCTCTGAGTGCATCCCATTAGCCAATTTGCCACCCACCTGATCATGTAATCATCTACGTCATAGCCACTCCATTTATTTATGAGTATAGGATGAGATACCATATTGAAGGCCTTCTTAAAATCCAGATAGATGACATCTACCTCATCCCTTGCATCTAAGCATTTAGTGGCCTGGTCATGAAAAGAAACAAGGTTAGTCAGGCAGGATCTACCCGCTATGAACCTGTGCTGGTTGCCTTCAGGATTGTTTTTCCTGCTAGACCCCCACAAATGTGATCCTTAACAAATGTGATCCTTAACAATTTTTTCAATGGTTTTCCCAAGGATAGAGGTAAGGCTAAATGGCTTATAGTTACCCAAATCCTCCTTCCTCCTGTTCTTGAAAATAGGGACCACACTGGCACTTTTCCAATCCTCTGGGACCTGACCAGAGTACCATGAGTGCTCAAACTACCATGCCAGTGGTTCTGCTATGACACTGGCCAATTCCTTCAGTACCCTTGGATGAAGATCATCCAGACCTGCTACCTTAAACACATCCAGCCCCTCCAAGCATCCCTTCACTAGGCTGGTGCTAACAGATGGTGGGCTGGTTTCCATCCTGTGCTTATCTATAATCCATTGGGAGTTTTGTCCTGATCCATGTTCAGGAATACGGAAGCAAAAAACTCATTGACAAGCTCAGCTTTGTCCCTCCTATCTGTCACCTATTGCCCTAGTCTGCCCTGTAGGGGTCTTATTTTACCCTGTGCCTTCTTTTTGCTCCCTATATACCTGTAGAAGGACTTTTTGGTGTCTTTAATTTTCGTTGCCAACCTAAGTTCCACTGCAGCTTTGGCCTTTCTGACTGACTCCCTGCAAGTGCAAGCCAAGGCGATATACTCCTCCTTGGTAGCTACCTCCTGCTTCCACAGCCTGTATGTCTCTTTTTATTTTGCCCCTGGGCTTTCCTGGATTTCCATGTTCAGCCAAGAGGGTTTCTTGGCACCTTTGCCCCCTTTCATGTGCAGTGGGATTGTCTCCTTCTACGCCCAAAGGATCGCTCCCTTTAGGAATGACCTCTCTTCCTGGACTCCATTTTCACCAATGCCATGATCATCAGTGCCTTGCTAACTAATGTCCTGAACATATTGAAGTTGTCTTTTCTGAAGTTTAGCACTTCTGCCCTACTGGTTATCTTTCCCACCCTTTGCCGAATAGTAAATTCAATCAATTGATAGTAACTATCCCCTAAGTTACCTTGTATCTGCAGATCCCCCACCAGGTCACCCCCTGTAGCCAAAGCCAAGTCGAGTAAGGCATTTACCCTAATGGGACTGTATACCTCCTGCATAGGTGAAGGTCCTGTATGCAGGTTAAAAATCTGTGTGAACAGTTAGACTAGGCTGACTGCTCGTCCAAGCAGATGTCAGGGTAGTTTAGGTCACTCATGACAACCATGTCCCTTGACTGTACAGCCTCTGAGAGCTGCCTTCAGAACTCTAGGTCTAGCCCATCTTCCTGGTGTGGTGAACTGTAGTAGACTCCCACTACCAATTCCCTTTGTATTCTGACCCACAGTACCTCAATTTGCCTCTCCTCTGGTCCCATCTTGATTATAGAAGATGTATATTGCTTCTTAACATAGAGAGCAACACCCCCCATTTTTTCTTACTCTATGCTGTCTGTACAGTCTATATCCCTCAATGCCTACTGCCCAATCGTGTAGGGTCCCACCAGGTTTCAGTTAGCCCAGCTAGGTTGAAGTTTTTGTTTGCAAGCAGGAGTGCAAGTTCCTTCTGTTTGTTCCCCATGTTCCTAGCATTAGTATAGACACTTAAGCTCCCTGATGGGTGCCCTTGGTGCCCCCCTGTCCTGATCCCTTAGTAATTACATGGGTTGTTCCAGCACGGTGCCCGTAGTTCATTGATCCTAGGTTCTCTTTGTCATTTGCATCCCCATCCCCCAACAAACCTATTTTAAAGCCCTGCATAGCAGATCAGCCAACTTGTAAGAGAACAGACTCCTTTTGAAGTGAGATGAAGACCATCACATCAGAGGATACCCCTTTTATGGAAGTGCAGATTATGGTCTAAGAAGCCAAAACCTGTGTGATGGCACCAACTCTGGAGACACAGTTTGACTTCTCCGATGAAGATGTCTTGAAGCTGGCCATGACTGCTGAATGGGAGGATTGATGAGGAAACCACCTGTGCCCCCAACTTCCTAAACCTGGCCCCCACGGCCCTGTAGTCACTCATGACACGGCCTGGACTATTCCTGGCCATAGTTTCTTTAGCCCTTCCTCATAAGTCATGTGTCTAAATTTCCTAACCATTTTCATTACCTTCCTCTGGACTCTCTCTGGTTTGTCTACATCCTTCTAATAGTGGTGGGGGGAGGGGGCAAAACTGGACATAGTTAAGGCTTTACCAATACAGACTAGAGGGCAAGAATCACTTCCTTCAATCTGCTGGCAACATTTCTATTAATGCAGCCCAGTATGCCATTAGTATTACACAGCAGGGCCAGGGGAGGAAAGCAGCCGCCCACTGCCTCAGCCAGGATTCCTTAAGTGCCAGTCCAACCATTGAAACTCCTGCAGACGCTGTATCTGACAGACCATGCCACAGTCAGTGCAGGGTGGGGAGAGGATTGTAAATTAAAAGCAAAGTCATCATAGACCCAGTGGCCTAAAGGATAAGGTATGATGAGTGTGGGTTCAAGTTCCTATCTGGGTCAGATGTGACATCAACTTCCTGGGGTGGCAGTACAGTAGCAAGCAGATCAATTGTGGGAGTGGTTAAGGGAATGGAATTGAAATCTGTTGGGATGTTAGTACACAGGTTTGAATTTTGTCATCTACAGAGCTCCTTGTTTTGTTTCATTGGCTAGCACTGCATCCAAAAGGGACCTAGGGGTGTCAATAGAGCCAAGGATCAATATGAGCCACCAGTGCGATGTTGTTGCCAACAGAACGGCTAGAACTCTGGCCTGCATCAGCCGATGTGTTGCCAACAGATCCAGAGAAGTGCTCCTCCCCCTCTATTTGGCATTGGTGAGGCCACAGCTGGAGTACTGTGTCCAATTTTTTAGTGAAAAAAATGTAAAATCTATGTAATATTTTAGGGGTTTTTTTCTCGCACCTTTTTGAGGAAGGTTTGTAGTAAAAGTTCAAAACCAAGACACTTTCAGTCTTCATTTAGAAATTACAACAAAAGGCTCTTTGTAGGGTTTTTTTTTCCAATTTTGGTTAATCCTGAAAAGTTTTGATGAAAATGTCTGCATTAAATATGAAGAAAACTACAATTTTTTAGCAAAAGAGTGTTGTTTTCATGTATTACTATTATCCCATTTTGTAGATAAGGTACCAAGGCACCAGGGAATTAAGTGATATGCTTAAGGTTACATGAAAAATCTGTGACAATGCTGGAAATGAAACACCTCTCTAGGGTCCCAGTCAAAAACTTTAAATCAAGTCCTGTTCTTCCACTGATGAAATGATCTTTTAAATTTAGACCAATAGATAAAAAAAATATTTAAAAGAATTGGATTATCTTGGAACAAACTTGAAGATCAAATTATATGAAACAATGTTATATGGAAGTCTCTCACAACATAATTTGGTATATGACAGAAAATGACAGAAAATGTTTCCTCTCTAAATTCAGGATAGCTGATTCTCCTCTTACACATTTTAACTTGTGCGACTCCATTGCTTTCAAAGGAATTACTGCTAATGAACCCAGGGTAAATGAAAGGCAAAGTAGGTCCCTATTCACTATTTCCATGCATGCCAAGCTGAAATTAAAAAAATGACAGGTAAAGGTTAGGAAGCAGACTGCTTTCCATCAAGGGGAAATGCAGTCATGTACCTCCACTACTGCAGGCTTTCTTGATGAGTAAACTTCTTGTGGGAGCAGCAGGATCAATGAAGCCAAGCACAGCATCAGCAGCTCCTATATGCGAGCATGCTCAGTAACTCACAATCACTCTTTCCCATAGAGTAAGCTCATACAAGACCCCTTACCCAGTTTCTAATGTATATTCCACAAACAGACCTGCAAGCTCATTAAACCCACACAGCCAAATGAGTCCTTAGGGCTTATGAAAAACCAAACGTACTTTTTAAACAAACATAGCCCAAGGGCATCATCCACAAAAACTCCTTTAACAAACTCATTCCTGTGAGTCATTAGCCATTTGAAACCACGGTGGATTTTATGCTTGTTATTCTCTCCTTTAAGAATATAGTCCAAGATTAGTGGGGTTAAGAAGTCAGTGTTTCACGCAGGCCATTATCATTAGAATCAGTTTTGCAAAAATCCTCTATTCCTGATGATGAGCACTGTTGGTGTTTCCTTATCTTAATTGTTCATATTGATAGATATTAGTTTTGGTATAATTAGCACTTATAATGGGACAGTTGCCTGAAAGTTCTCAAGAAGCATCCTGGTCTCAGTTAAGGAGAAATAAATCCTACAGTCCATCCTTACAGTGATAACAGAATGTCTGGGGAAGAATGCCTGACCCTTGAAAATAGACAAGTGTTGGGAGGTGTCTGACACTAGCTGGTTGCACTAACCCAAAGAGCTGCCAATTTGGTCCTTGGTCACATGGTTTCCTTTAACAAATGTGGAACTCAGTGCTTCTCTGATGCCTAATTATTTCCATGAGAACTAAAAACTAGCTGCGGGGAGGAGGGGTGAAGGAGAGCTTGGGCATCCTTTGAAATTATTGCCTGAAAAGTACTTAGTTCATCAAGAGTCCTAAAAACCCCCCACGATATATTTCATGAAGTTTCCTAAGTGCTTAAAAATACAATCAAGAAAACCTCACTAGAACAGCAATACTGTTAATAATACTGAAGTAAATTAAGTATCCAGCAATATATCTATCATATCAATAAATGATCTCAGTATTGGATGAGAATTAAATTCTCCAATTTGTAAATATTTTATTTCATTTTATATAACTGCCGCGTGGCATTTTTCACATTTATGTAACTTTATAGTCTTATCTATAAGTTAGTCCAAACCAAAATGTCTATTTAGTAAATCCTATCGCGCGCTCGAAGTTTTGTATTTCCCGCGCGCGCGAAATTTCCTTTGTCTACTGTGCGCGCAAATTTTGTATCAAGCTGCGCATGCGTATTTTGTAAGTTTCTTTTCTATCCTGTTTCATTTCTGTGGAAATGCAACCTATGTAAAAAATCTGCCTAGCAACACCTGTGTAAAAGAAACTACCCTATCCCTGCACGCTTAGCTTACATCATAGTTAGTGTCATAGAGGCGGTCCAACCAACATCAATAGAGAGGTGAAGAAGCAAGAAACGGCAGAGATGATGACTGGATAAACCTCAGGCTTGATCACCCTGTTGCCAGTCCTCAGCCTCCTGTCTGGGCGTATCCCAGAACCCGTCAAAGGCCTCAAAAACCCGACAACGAACATCAGCCTCTCATCATAGCTTAGACCGCATACCCGCTTTTACCATACCTCCGCGCTTATAGTTTAGCTACAATTTGCTCTGGCCAGTCTCCCCTCTTATTTGTAAAAGGGTGAGGCCAGGTGAGTTAAATAAACCCTTCTACTATAAATTTTGAAAGCGTATAGCATTTCGCCTACTTGCGCCAGTGAGGCGAACCTCGAGGGTGGTCGATGAGCCACCTCTTATCCTGCCCCACAAGCCGCGTACTCGCTCGCTCCGTAAAGTCCACGGCTCACCAGGCGGTGTCGGAGTCTCTAATCCGGCATTTCGCAACACAGTTAAGACTAAAAATAACCATTCTTTATATTGTGATGGTAAATTTAGTTGGGCTTCTGCCCTACTTGACTAGAAAAACAGAAAGAGACCAGAATTGCTTATACTGCTTATTTCAGTTACATGTTCTGAGATAAGGAATCCTGCGTGCCTTGTTTAGATATATTACCCTGTATACAGATGTTTTCTTTAAGTAAACTGCCTGCATGTCTGTGTGATTTACTATCATTTTGTTTCTCCAAGGTTGTATTTTTTTCTCTTTCTCTGTCTTAAGTATAAATATGCTTGTAAACTTAGAAAGTGTGAGAAATCCTTTGAAACCGACAAGTGGGTGATTCCCCTTGCTGTCTGGAATCCTCCCTGTGATCACAGTATAGTCCAGTTCTGATTCAACCACAACGTGAAGTTTAATTTCTTCCACAATATATTCCACAGTGGATTTTCAGGATGTAGCCATCCATTTGGCTATAAATCTCAGCTAAAGAATTGTACCAAAAGCAATCAAATGTATAAGTGGTTAACAAACTTTATCAAGTCAGGAGTCCTCTCAAGTCTAACAGCACATTAGACTGGGGTGGGAGAGGCACAGTGGATTCTTTAGCCAACAGCACACAAGAGAGTAACATGCTAAGAGCAGATCTGGCTACTTTTCACTCTCCAGCCTGAATGAACATGTGCAATTCACAGCTCAGCAGCCTTTAGACATAAGCCCACAGAAGAGCTTGAACTAACAGCTCCAAAACCTTTAGCAGAGGACACAACTATTCTGCTATTACAACTTAAAAGTGTTTTTTGAACAGAGAACTTTTATAACCCTTATCTTCCATACCATTTCCCACGTATCTGGATTTTGCTGGCTGCCCCAGATGCCTTGAAGGAAATTTTTCCCCTCCTGCTGCTACAAATGTCAGGTGTTTTTATGACTTCCTTAGAAGCATTAGGTGTTAGCTGCAGCCAAGGCTGGGGGTTTTGACTGTGGTGTGCCAAAGCTCCTCCTAGGATTTTACCTAGATGTTTCTGGTTTGACCCTCTGATTAGGGTCAGGCTGATCACCATATCTGGGGTCAAGAAGACATTTTCCCCCATGGTCAGATTGGTTCAGACTGTAGGGTTTTTTGCCTTCCTCCCTAGCTGGGGGTATGGCCCTCTTCCTTGGATCCCTCAAGCATATTTTAACAACTTCTACAGCAGGACAGAGGCTCTTGTGGTCCCTGTGTTTTACCTGTGGCAGGTTAGGGTGTTATATCTTGTGATTGTAATAGTTTAGATAATAGATGTGAATAGGGTAGTTTGGATAGGGATGACCCTATCTCAGGCGGGGAACTTTTCTTTCATGCACCTTCTTGTGGATGCAAGGACAGAATAGTCTGGGATGTAATGCAACTAATAAAAAATTCCAACCAACAACCAAAAAGAAAGGTACTTAAGGTAGGCCAGAATGTGAAGACTTCAGCTCTTAAGAGAGTACAAGCTAAACCTACAATCAAGGATCAAGACAACAATGACCTTTTGGCACAGCACATCTTGCTAACAGGCATTATTCAGATCTTAGGACAGACTCCTCAAACGCTTATTTGCCCATGTCATGACTTTTTCTCCTCAAAGTGAGCAGCCACAAGGGTTCTGGATGATCTAACTTGCCCCTTGGTGGTCTGTATACCCCAAAACTGAGATGTCTTATCCCTACCCTTGATGTTCATGGTTTATGATCTTTTCTCTTTCTTGTCTTGCAGCATTTCTCTCCAAGAACTTTAAACCTTTAATAAGCAGCACATTGATAGAATTACAGATTCTAAGATTATGAAGCAGGTCATCAAGGAATGTATTTGAAATCACCTGGAACAGAACCGGGTGATCAGGAATAGCTAACATGGATTCACTAAGAGCAAGTCATGCCTGACCAACTTGGTTTCCTTTTATAAGTTGACAGGCTCTGTGGCTATGCGGAGAGCAATGGATGTGATTTGAATGGATGTTAGCAGGACTTTTGACACTGTCTCCCATGACATTCTCATTAATAAATTAAGAAAATACATACTAGATGAATGTACTATAAAGTGGGCATATAACTGGTTGGATTATTGTGTTCAATGAGTAGTCCTCAGTGGCTTGATGTCTAGCAGGGAGGAAGTATCTAGTATCAAGATACCAGCTGTCCTGGGTCCAGTATTAACACAATAAATGAATTGGAGGATGAGATTGCATGCATGCTTAGCAAATTTGGAAATGACACCAAGTTGGGTGGTAATGCAGATATTCTGGAGGGTAGGACTAGAATCCAGAATGATCTGAATAAAGTGGAGAAATGATCTGAAATCAATCAGGTGAAACTGAATGAGGACAAGTACAAAATCCTGCACTTAGGATGGAATAATTGCATTAAAAAATACAGATTGGGTGATATTGGCTAGGCTGCAGAGGAGGACGTAGGTTATAAGCTGAATGTGAGCCAACATTGTGCTCTTGTGAAAAAGGTCAACATCATACTGGTATTAACCAGAATGTCACTTACAGAGGAAGTAATTCATTATGTGCATGATAGTTACTCCATATTTAGTTTATTACTTCCTTAATGAAGTAGTAACTGAATATGCAGTAACTACATTTACTGTGAAGTAGCCTAATAATACTGTACAGAAGCTTATTAGCACAGTTTTTGTTTGGTATGCTATTGCACAGTGTTGTTAGGCTACTGCACAGTTTAGCATCTTGTGTAGACATGTCCTGTATGCCCCAAAAACTTGTCTAACATCTCTCCCAATAAAATTGTTGGTCCAATAAAATACGTTACCAGAAAAATGTATTTTTTAATATGGTGATTAGAGAGGAAATAAAATATTTGCTACTAATTTTTTAAAATCTAAACCTGATGATAATAATTTGGGTTTTTAAGGCCTAATTTTTTTTAGAAAATAAAGAGCGTTTCTTTATTTACCATATTTGACATAGTTTGAAGAAAATAGGGCCACCTCTTATAGAACAAACTCAATCTTGGTTTTCTTTAGACCATAATTTTTACCAAATGCCAACACAATTGGTGTGCCATCCTGAATTATTTTTGTCTCATTGTTTTTCACATTAATTTCCACCTCCTCTTCCCTGACAGCTCATCTGGTGAAATTTAACCTTTTAAATATACATCATTACAAATGAACCTTACCAGCAACTAAATCAATGTCATTTGGCACTTTTCTAAATCACTGAACCGAACAAAACAAAGTAGACTTAGGAATAAATATAGATCATCTGATTAATTCCTGCTACCAGATGTTTCTCATATAAGGTACTATATCATACGGAGGAAGAGGGGAATAAATAATCATCTTTTAATTACAGCAGACATGAGATATCTGGGCCACATCTGGTGCCCAGCAGATCTCCCATCACATTCATGTATACTGATTGATGTAATGGCAAAATGTCCTAATCAGGAGTGGGTCCTTATTTTGTGTGGTGCCGAACATGCGCATAGGCAGACCCTGTCTTCCATCTATTGAGCGTATTAGTGGACTTCGGTGCCTCAGCACAATTCTACGGCACCCTGTTTGATTTCCTGAAAAATAGCTAATGCAAAAAAAGAGTGGGTCCTCCTCCCCTTCACTGTTTTCTGTGGGTTGATCTTGGGCCTAAGATGATGGTGAGTTATACAAATAGATGCATTGATGGATTTTCAGTACTTGAGCAGGGCAGAACAGTCCATTTACATACTTAACAGATGCAATTGGGTTAGGCCCTAAGTTTACAGTTTGACTTGAAGTAAGAAGCAATAAAAATAATAATATAAAAGTGGACTAAGGGAATATTAACAGTAACAGAAACATTTTTTCTTAGGCCTGCTATGTGGATAACAAGATGGTTTTCAGTTATTTTATTCTACAATAACATTTTTAAAATTGTGTCAGCAATCTCTGCTGATTTCATTAATAGACAACACTTAGGAAAAAGGCCTGTGATTATAAATGGGTGGTTTTACATTAGTAGGATTGTCCACACGAGCGTGGATGATAGATTTCAAGCACAGAGAAAAAAGTCGCTTTATTCTTAAAGGAGTCCACAAATGGGAACCTGAGTGATTTTTCCCTCTCAGCTCTTCCGGCAACTTTCCTACACCTGTTTAAGTAATCTTGAAAAATAAAATAAGTAATAAGATCTGATATTTTTATGTTCAGTATTTTTGACCATTTTTGCAAAAACATGGAACTTTACAGAGATCTGTTCAATGTTGGGTTGTGGACTGCTACTAGTTTTAACCTCTGCCAAACCTCAGTCAAGCAAAGTAAATTTGATACCCTTTCTATGTGTGCAGGTAAAGGCACAATTGGATCTAATGTGTGAGGCAAAAAATTGTGCTTCCTGCCATGCCACACATGCATGGTAGGAGGTGCAGTTGTGGGATCATGCATTAGATCCAATTGCACTTTATTGCCAATGCATTGGGAACCCAAATCTGCGCTCCCCCTGCATTGGCAAGAAGCAGGTTCCTTTGCTGAGGGGTTCCAGCTGTGGGTGCCACAGGCAGCTGGGACTGAGAGTCCTTCACTTGATGGGGCTCTCAGTAACAGCTACACATGTGGTACAGCTAAGTCTGTTGTGGGACTCTTGGTCTTGGCTGCTTGTGTGGGCCTAGGAGTTTCATACACTCCTGGGTCTTGGGGATTCACAGCGGTCATGATTCCCAGGGGCCCGAGAGTTTCATGCTATGTAGTTGATGGGGCTCCCAGCCACAGGAGAGACCCTGCTACATGTGCAAATTAAAGCTCAATAGCAACCAGCTATAAAGTTAGTACATATTTTTGAGGTCTAACTTCATAGCTGTTTGGAGCTTTTTATTATGTGACAGCTACTCTACACATGTAGCTGGTCTTAAAGTAATTGCACAGTTAACCAGTTAATTGTGCAATACCTGTAATGTATAGAGGGGGCCTCTAAACTAGTCCTCCCTAAATAAACCCATTCTCATGACCTGGGAACATATGCCCATGGACATTTATACATGCCTGCACTTTTCTATAGTATTCAGATTCCTAGCAGCTAGTGCACTCAACAAAAGAAGCAATCCAGGTTTTAGTAAACAGCATGAATGAGTAAAATAACTTGCACATACATACATAGGGCTGTGCAAAACAGCTATTGGTTTCAGATTCAGTTGTTTTGGAGCACAGTGATTCATTTTGGTGTTTCAGATCACTGTTCCATTTCAATTTGGCTGAATCTGCTTTGGAGTTTTGACACTGTTTTGGAGATTCAGATCGGCTGGGGAGAACCAGGAGCTGCAGGTTCTCCTGAGGCTCCTCTGGCCGTGCCTGCCTATGCCCCAGTGGGGGAGCTGTGGGAGAAGCCCCCATGGATGCCCTGCCTGGCCCCAGCCTCCCGGCACTTTAAAAAAAAAAGCAAAAAAACCAAGCCCCATGCTCACTGGCTCCAGCAGCGGTGATCGGGGCCTCTGAGGGCTCATGGCAGAGCCTCCCCACGCAGTGAGGGGCGGTGGAGATCACTACCCGCCCCTGCCGGGCACCCGTGTAGCAGCTGTTGCATCATGTGGGTGCAGCACGGCTCAGCAGGGCATCGTGCACTCTCTGGGAGCTGGGGTGGCTGACAGTGCTCAGCCTGAGCAGCCCCAGCACCCAGACAGCGCATGGCACCCTGCTGAGCCACGCTGCACCTGTGTGATGCAACAGTTGCCATGTGGGTGCCAAGCTGGGGAGGGGGATGAGCCCTCTGCCATGAGCCCTCAAATACCTGGATCACCACTGCAACAGCCGGTGAGTATGGGGCTTTGTTTCTCTTTTTTTTTCAAAGTGCCAAGAGGCTGGGGCTGGGTGGGGGATGGGGCTGAGCAGGGCATCCATGGGGGCTTCTTCCACAGCTCCTCCATCTGTGCCTGCCTCTGTCCCAGTTGGGGGAGCCATGGGAGAAGCTCCCATGGCTGCTCTGCCCGGCCACGTCCCCTGCCCGGCCTGGTCCGAGTCTCTTGGCACTTTAAAAGGAGGGCTGTGGGGCTGCGCCGGACTATTCCTGGGGTCACCTCTGAAACATTCCAAAACACCCAAAACATTTCCAAAATGTTTAGGATGGTTTTGTTTAATTTCAGAGATGTTTGGGAGCCTTTTATTTCATTTTGGATTTGGTGTTTCAGGTGCTGAAATGGACCAAAACACCTCTGAAATGAAATGGCTGCCGAAACTTTGCACAGCCACAATACATACATATATGCATATATATGTTGTCTTATATGAATAGTATGCAGCAGACAAAATTTGTGGCAACTATAATAAATAAACTTGAAATGTTGTATATGATGTTATCATAGGTACTCAGTCTTGCACTTCACCTGTCATTACTTCTTCAACAACCTCCAGACAATTACTTCTGACTTATGGACCACACATTCTTCTTGCTGTTTCAAAAGGCAATTGTTTCTGTTATTAAAAAATGTGGCTACTAAAGTCACCAATTGTTTGTATTTTAATAGATTTTGGGCCTGTCTACATGTGTCGCTATGGCGATGTTGTTACTGTGCCATGATTTAGTACTTCCTTTCAGAAATCACAGTACAGTAACAGCTCGTACTGCGCCGTATGCATGGCGCACAGTTATTTTTAGCAGGTACTTTGCCATAGCGGCATGCTGTACTGGGAGAACATGTCACTGTGGTGAAGTAGCTGGTGGTCATATGTAGATGCTCGTGGGTGCTACATCACCATAGCGTGTTGCTGAGGTGACATAGTGTCATATGTAGATGTATCTATTGTGTCAATATTGAGTTACTTAAATAACATGGAATCACTATTACTTTTCTGATTTTGAAAGCTAACCTCATTAATATTTTTCTGGTTTTTAGTGAGCTGAAATGTCTCCCCAAATGGATTGCACTACACAATTCCAGAGCTAACTTGATCTCTGACCCCTTTGTGGTCTCATCAAAGGAATACCTAGGCCCCAGAACTATGACTGTCACTTTTTTTAGTTGGGACCAACGTTTCTCTTCCTCCACACTGGGGTTTCTGGCTGCTGTCTCCTGCAGCGTACAGTGATTATCCCAGCAGGCCTCAGTTCAATTCAGCACCTGTAGGTCTGCCCTCTCTTGAGGGAAATGAAAGACTTAATCAGTGACCAGTAACTTTTCAGAAAGCGTAGTTCACACAATGCTAGTCAATACACATGATAAGCTGCCTAGGTACCCCTTAGACTCTGGTAATCTCAGTACTTACGTACATCAGTTCTTCATTAAAGGGTGAGTCTCACATCTCCTAAGAAGGGCTGGTCATTTTATACCAGCATTAGTTGTTGGTTTAGTACCTGTCTTCAACCAGCTCAAACCTAATATAAACAATTTCTCCCAGACTTCTTTGCCTGTCAAGGGGTTTGGATTATTTGTCTCCATCATTCTTAGTTCTGCCATGGTGCTAGAATTCGTTCCACATTGCAGCTCATTACCGGAGCAGAATGTAAACCTCAATACTAATGTCACACTAGTCATTTTTAAGATGATACTAAAAGACATATATTCTTCTTTGCTGTACAAGCAGTCCTCGACTTACAACGTTTCAAGTTACAACATTTCACACTTACAACGTTTATAAATTGACACCGTTTCAACTTTCTGATGTCAGTTTCAATCTTACAATGCTTGATCCAATACAATGCCATGCCACGCCATGCCAGCAAAAGAGTTCGCTGCAGCACCCATCTCCTTGGAGAACATCTGTCCAAACTTCCTTGGACACTTTCTTTAAGAAAGCAGACAAGACTTCAGAAGAACCTGCAGGCAAGACTCCTGAGAAGACTCCAGCCACAAACTCTTCAAAAAGTCCAAGCAGGAGCCATTCAAAAAGTCCAGCAAAGTCACCTCAAAGAAGTCCTTCCAAATCAATATGATTGCTATTTACAATATAAACACATTAATGTAGCTATATTGCTATTCTATAATTGATCAAGTACAAAATTCTGGGGTATTTTTGGTGGAAATAGGTATTGGGCCTTGGTTCAGGAACCAATCCCCCTTTATAACAATTTCTTATCAGAAAATTGGTTCTGAGTTACAACATTTCGACTTAAAATGCGGTTTTCAGGAACCAATTGTGTCATAAATCTGAGGATTGCCTGTAAACTTAGCCATGTTCTTATTAAAGTACAAATAATACTTTCATATACAAGGATCTTGAAGCAAAAGACTGTATATACTTGTTTTCTGTTGCTTGTTTTCTTAACTGACATGTTCAGGCCAATTAAAAAGACTCCAAGGAAATTTCTGCTTTCTCCTAATGAGAGAGGCACAAGCAGCTTCAAGGGAAGTCCTTCCATTTTGCCTGTTAATCTGTGCTTACCATCTCTAGGGCCAATAGCAGACTCTGAAAGACAGTCTTATAACTTCTATTTTGTTGTAATATTCTGCTGTTTACTGTATATGATGTTAGATGGAGATTGTAGACCATTAATTAGAATGGTTTTTTTAATGTAAAGAGTCACTGGTAGGAGTTTCTAAGTGTAAATTTCAGGTGAAGTTACAGCATACTGTAATCTTGGAGATGTGTTGAGGTAAAAAGCAAACAGCTAGAAGAAGTGTATTCTAAAAGGCCAGGACCATTCTAAATGAACATGAAGATATCTTTTTCAAGGATATCTCAAAAGAGAAGTATTTTATAGTACCTGGTTTACCAGG
Organism: Crocodylus siamensis; assembly: GCF_052110815.1. Lineage (NCBI taxonomy): Eukaryota > Metazoa > Chordata > Crocodylia > Crocodylidae > Crocodylus > Crocodylus siamensis. The sequence continues at coordinate 126,129,611 of NC_143397.1, read as the reverse complement.
TGCTTTATACAGAAGTCTGAGCTAAAAGCCTCTTCATTCTCCTCTTTTCTCATTTCATAAGGGAAAGCTTAATCTTCAAATTGACACAAAGAACTTCATGAATATTCTTATTAAAACTTGATTTCTTTTATATGCACTTTAATAACTTCATGTAATTTTAGGATAAAAGAGGTGTGTTATACAAATCCCATGTTTATTCTGTAAATGCTTGGAAGTAGCATACAATTCTGTGAAGTGTTTTGTAAATGTTTTATATTTAGAGCAAGTTTTAGCCTAAAACCTTTGCTAAATAAAGAGGAAATGGCTTTACACAGACTTACAGAAATATTGTTTAATAGTACACTGATATTATGATGTTATACTGATAATAATTCATGAACCCATTCAATTATAAATAACTGTTAGTTCAGCAGATATTTGTTACCTGGCGTTGTCTGAGCAGTTTCCCTAGTAAATCAAGAAATGTGAGTCATTTTTCCAAGAATTTTGCCTTTTGTGAAGTCTGTTTAATTATAAGACTTCAAAAATCATATAAGTGTTAAACAAACCCAAAAGGCTTTTCTATAAATTCAGGGTGTTTGCACTTATGCAAATTCTGCTTTTATTAAAAATAATACAACTATTGTAAAATAATATCTCATAAAATGTACTAAACACAAAAAAGAGGTAAAACTCTAAACTTTCAAGATGTTCTGATGGTTCCACAAGACCAAATACATACTGTAGACATAGGGATTCAACATGCTACAAAGGACCATTCACAAAGGTGTTGAGCTAATGAAAAGGTAACAAAAACCAATATTTAAATATAGAGGATCACTTTAAAATGGTGTGTCTTGCCCTTCCAGTAAAATTATGAAAGGGACAGAGTATAAAGCTCTCTGAGTTGAATAAACTGAACATTCTGCTCTGAGCCCTAGGCTCTACTGGCTCATCCACCTCAACACTGTCATCTCCTTTTAGCGTGCTTGTCTCATTTCTTGAAGCCAAGCAAAGAGTAATAAGACAAAGAAAAAAGAAGGCACCAAACAGCAGCAAGTAGAGTAAGTCTTCTGATGCAGTACTACTTCTGCAACATAAAAGCATCCCTGAATATTCACTATCAAAGCTAAAAGATGTATTGCCAAAAGCACAGCCAGTGCATTTTTTTTTTGTAATGACTTCAGTGGGCTGCTGCAATGTTATTATTATTTTTTTAGGGTAGTGACATCAACCCCAATAAACATAAAATGGAATTATATTATATGTATTCCTGAAGAGAAGCTATAGGGGAACCTTCACAAATAGAAAAATTAGATTTAATTTGAATTTCATATTCTTAATATTCATTATTTTGCCTGCCCCAAAGCAGATCTACAAATGGCTGCATTTAAATAATTTTCTTTTGCTTCATAAGACTTTATTAAGACCCTCATCTTTGTCCACTTATAAGCTGTTTAAGTTATCCATGGGCAACCAAAGTAGACTCATGTACTCCTAAAGAAAATACCTTAGTCCCTCTAGAAGCTACTTCAGCAATCAATCATGCATTAAACTAGGGCTTATTGCTTATTTTGGAAATGATACTTTTTTATCTTGATTTAGCTAGAGAAGAATATTCTCACCAGCAATAAGTGTGTTGTATGCAGAAGACGTACTGTGTATAAAGAAAGACAAGCAGGATCTTTTTTAGGGGAATAAGGCAATATGCCACCATGTTTATTGAAAACACAAACTATTAAGCCATTATATCCTTATTGCTTAAATCATAATACTTATAGACACATATTAAAATACACAGACACACTGTTCTGCAGATATTGGAATCTTACCAGTCCTTAGGTGCTCGAATCAGCTTGGTGGCCAACCAAGCTGAGCATAAGGAAGAGGAGGCTGGGGGTCTGTTGGACACATACCAATGCCTCATTGTTGTGCAGAAGTTGTCCCCCCAAAGTCTTTTCTCTCTTACTCATCTTTTATAGTAGCAGCTGCATGTCTGATGCATGTTCATTAGACCAGGGATGCCAGCTGCACGTCTGTGAGGACTTGTTTTTTTTTCAGCTTTTGTAGCTAGCGATGACCTTTGGATTTAGAGAGTGAATTTTTCGCTTTGGGTTGTGTGTCTGCATCTTTAGCAATTTTACTGCAGGTGTGATATTTTTATTTTCTTTCTTACCATTTGCATCTTTAGTTTCCATTTCCTTTCTTGCTTGACCACATGCATACCACATTCATACAAAATAAGAAAATATAAAAACATTAAGATGGCTAAGTAAAACAAAATGGAGTTTCATCTTATGCTAAGCTATATAAAAGATACAACTATAAATGAAGTTCAACAGGTGCACTTGCAAAGGTATAACTGGTCACACTGGCTGCAACCACTTTCTGGCTGCCTTCCAGTCAGGACCTCACTTGTGAATGAAGACAGATAAGTATTTTAATGATACCCGTGGGTCAAAAAAGATATTGGCAAGTTGCCCTGCATTTTACACTAGCTGTTGAATAAGAATCAGCAATTATCCCAAAGCGGGGACAATAATAGTCCCTCCCAGCTGACCATCCTAGGTGCTTTTCTATCTTGTTTGTTCTCCTTCTGTCCTAAGGAGATTTACATTCGTGGCTGCACAGGGCCTCCTGGGGACATAGGTGGGGTGTAGACATCTATTTGAAACCAAAGGTTTCGCAGGATTCTCACTGCTGAGACTGGAGTTTCTGCATATGCATAGGAATCTAAATTTTAGTTCTTGGATTTAGTTATCTGAAACCCACTGTTTTAGGTGCTTACCTATGCTCTGTACCTTATGTTTGTTTTCTCCATGCCTTATTTTCCATTAGCAAAATGGAGATGATTATATTGACCCACCTCAGAGGGCACTTTAGGGGATGCATACATTAATGGCCATGAGATACTTGGGAATAGAAGATAGATATCTGTACGAAGCTTTGGTCAAGTTCAGTAGTACAAACTAAAAGAGGAGGATCCAGATGGGATGCAGTGGCAACCCTCTTTGCCTATACAGGCATGTCAATGCAGCTCCTGGCCAGAGTTGCAACTGTGTTATGGCCCCAGACCCAATGGAATGAAAACCAACATAACTTGCCCTCCCACCCCCCTTACCCAACACTAGATTTGGCAGCGGAGAGTTTGGGGGGGAAAGCAGGAGAGGGAGAGTGGAATTGGTGTTCATCCTCTGGGTTCCAGAGCCACTTCAAAGCAGCAGCTTTGGCCAACATTTGTGCTGACAAGCCAGAGAGCTCAGATTTCATAGATTTCATAGACATTAGGGCTGGAAGGGACCTTGGGAGATCATCGAGTCCAGCCCCCTGCCCAAAGGGCAGGAAGTCAGCTGGGGTCATAGATTTCATAGATTTCATAGACATTAGGGCTGGAAGGGACCTCGGGAGATCATCGAGTTCAGCCCCCTGTCCAAAGGGCAGGAAGTCAGCTGGGGTCATAGGATCCCAGCAAGATAAGCATCCAATTTACTCTTGAAGGTATTCAATGTAGGTGCTTGAACCACCTCCGCTGGCAGACCGTTCCAGACCTTGGGGGCTCGGACAGTAAAGAAATTCTTCCTTATGTCCAGCCTGAAACGGTCTTGCAGGAGTTTGTGACCGTTTGACCTCGTCATCCCTTGGGGCGCTCTGGTGAACAGACGTTCCCCCAGATCCTGGTGGTCACCCCTGATAAACTTATAGGTGGCCATCAGATCACCCCTGAGCCTGCGCTTTTCTAGGCTAAAGAATCCCATGGCTCTCAGCCTGTCATCGTAAGATCTGTTTTCCTGACCTCTGATCATGCGCGTGGCTCTCCTCTGGACTCTCTCAAGCTTCTCCACATCCTTTTTGAATTGTGGAGCCCAAAACTGGACGCAGTACTCCAGCTGCGGCCTCACCAAGGCCGAGTACAAGGGGAGAATGACGTCCCGGGATTTGCTCGAGAAGCATCTATGGATGCATGCCAGCATTTTGGTCGCTTTACTAGCCGCAGCATCGCATTGGAGGCTCATGTTCATCTTGTGGTCAATGATGACCCCCAAGTCTTTTTCTTCTGTAGTGCTAACCAATGTAGCACTGCCGAGCCTATAAGGGTGCTGCAGGTTTTTCCTCCCAAGGTGGAGAACCTTGCATTTTTCAGTGTTAAACACCATGAGGTTCTCGTCTGCCCATTTGCTGAGCTTGTCCAGGTCAGCCTGGATCACCCGCCTATCTTCTGGCGGGGATGCTTTGCCCCAAAGTTTGGTGTCATCGGCGAACTTGGCCAGTCCACTCCTGACTCCAATGTCCACATCGTTAATGAAGATGTTGAGCAGTATGGGTCCCAGGACAGAGCCTTGAGGGACCCCACTGGTCACAGGGCACCACAATGAGTGACTGCCATCAATCACAACCCTCTGGGTCCGACCATGGAGCCAATTTCCCAGCCAGCGGATCGTGGTGGAGCCAAAGGCCACAACTGGGCAGTTTGGCCAAGAGGTGATCATGGGATACCAGATCAAAAGCTTTTTTGAAGTCAAGATATATGACATCAACCTCTTCTCCCTTGTCCAGGTGATAGGTCACCTGGTCATAGAAGGAAATGAGATTGGTCAAACAAGACCTACCCGCAACAAACCCGTGCTGGCTATCCCTTAGAATGTTAGCCTGGGCCAGTCCCTCAAGGATGGCCTCCTTAATAAACTTTTCTAAGATCTTCCCCAGGATAGAAGTCAGGCTAATGGGCCTGTAGTTAGCCGGATCCACTCTCCTCCCTTTTTTGAAGATTGGCACCACATTGGCCTTCTTCCAGTCTTCAGGCACTACACCAGAGCGCCAGGAGTTTTCAAAGATCCGTGCCAGGGGCTGGGCTATGACGCTCGCCAGCTCCTTGAGTACCCTGGGGTGCAGATTGTCAGCGTCAGCTGACTTGAAGGTATCCAGCTTCTCAAGGTGTTCCTTCACGAGGTCAGCATTGATGGAGGGTAGGGGATCCTCCTCACCCAGATTTCCCTGGCAGGCATGGGCATCCCATGTGACTGATGAAAGACTGACGCAAAGTACCTATTTAATAGGTTGGCTTTTTCCTGGGCGTCAGTTGTCAGTTGCCCCATCTGGTTTAGCAGGGGTCCAACATTGCCCTTGCTTTTCCTCCGGCTCCCCACATATCTGAAAAAGGACTTTTTGTTGTCCTTGATGCCTGAAGCTAGTTGGAGTTCCATTGTAGCCTTGGCTTTCCTGGTTTGCTCCCTGCAGGACCGGACCAGCGCGGAGTAATTTTCCTTGGAGGGGCCTTGGTGCGGTGGGCCTTGGGGCCCTTGACCACCTTGGTCCATGCCCCTGACTGGGCAAAGCGGGAGGTCCCAGAGTCCTCCTTAGTTGTGGAGAGAGACGGCGCTCTCCCCTGCGGCTCCCGGGGGAGAAGGGCCTGGCAGTGAGAGTCTATCTCCTGCTCGCAGTCCCTGATGGCACGCAGTCTCTGGACTGTGGCCTGGAGCTCCTCCAGCTGGCGCGCCAGAGACCACAGTAGGGAGCAGACCCCGCAAGGGGAGGTGGCCATGCTCCCGGGCCCCAGAGCCTGAAAAAGGGACAGGCAGCCCCCACAGCAAAGAGCCAGGGGCTCCGTCTGCGTGGAGCCCAGAACCATGGGCTCCGTCTGGGTGGCTGTCTCTGAGGTGGCCAATGAAGGGGCCACAGAGCCCGAGGGGACCCTCGGGGTGCGGCGCGTGCACATCTGTGTCATGCCTGTGGTAGGCTGGCTATGGCTGGGGCTGGCTATGGCTGGGGGTGCATCGCAGGCAGGGTCTCGTGCCCTCCCACGCCCTGCCCTGCGCGAACTCCGCGCTAACTCGGGCGCCTGTTTGCGCAGCCTGTTCGCGCAGCTCCCTGGGGGGCTGGGCCAAGTAGGGGCCTGGGCGGAGGCTTGACCCGGCCGGCACCAGGCAGCGGCCTCCTCTCAGCAAGCGAGGAGTTAACCCCTTCCCACCATGAGCCTGCTTACCTCCGGCTGTGCTGGGGGTCGGCAGGGGGCTCGGCGGCTGCTGAGGGGGTGTCTGGGGGGCTTTGGGGGAGCGGGGACGCAGTGGGCTTCACCCGCGCGTCTCTCACCGCTCCGGAGCCTACCTTCACATTCACTTCATAAGCAAAAGGGAGGATAGTGGCTGCACCCTCTACAGCCTCCCTCCCCCCCCAATTTAAGTTACCCACACCAGCTAGTGTTTTTTTACTATGTTTTCAAACCTAATCTCTGATTTTGAGTTATAATTTTAAAGCCTCTGATGAATGTTGCATGCCATTTGAAGGGACAAATAATTGCAACTAGACATCTAATTGCCTTACTTGCCCTACAAGAACACTTGGCCCCATTCATTAGACACATACTAATATTAGTTCTCTCAAGTCTGATAGCCATTATTTAACCCTATGAACATACATCCAAAATTGTTGGTAGTCTCAAAATTAGAGCCCAGGGTGAGGCTTTTACCCCCAAATCCTTATTACCTTTTAAATGATAATATATATGCACTTTGTTATATTTCATACGTAAGGAACTGTACCAGAGATTTTTATTCTCAGCAGATTATATGATCAGGTGTTCTTTTACATTGTACAGAAATAACACCAAAAGAAAGTTTTCAGGGAGGGTGTTCATGATTTGATTTAATTTTTACACATCACTGCACTCTCTCATTCAGTATTTAATTGGAAATAGTAAAGTATTACAGAAAACTTATCCATCTCATATGAAAGGCTGCTCCAGAAACAGGAAAATTATTACAGGGAAGATATTGCAAAAAACCCCCAAATACCATGATGTAGGTTATTTCTATCCTGGTTGTTAATTGCAAGAAGAGGCTTTGTTAAGCTTCAAGTGGTTGTGCCTGAAGCTTTTTTGAAAATCAAACCACCAAATCTTTTGTAGTTTGCCTAGCAGTACATCTACAATAATAATGCTAAAAATGCATACACAATGTAGCCACCCTAGAACTAAAATCCTAGGTTTGTAAATGGAATATAAATCTAATATATTTTTTGTTTAATAATCCTCTTTTTTCATAGAAGCACTTTAGAAGCATGCATCATTGCCTCTGTGCAGTGAAGTGACATAAAGACCAACATCAAAAACAAATCCATTAGCAAAAGCAATCAACCATCACTCAATAATCAGGAAACAACCACAGGTAATTTTACAGGTGGCCCCGTGCACATTCAAGTTTCCTGTGGGGAGGGCAGCATGGAGGGAGTAGGTGAGTGTCAGAACTTTTTGAATGAAGTGGTTGGTAATGAATGTTTGCCAGCCTCAAGCTCAACAAACTAGGAAAGCATAATGCATTACAACTGTGTGCGCAATAAAATACAGACTGAGGCTTGAAAATGCAACAAAAGCCAGAATGATTAGTTGAATAACCTAAAAACTAATCTTCCTTTTCTCTGTTTTGCTAAGCTGGGGGAGAAGTTACAAAAGGAATGGAGCTTTTAAGACTTCTAGACAAATTCATCTCCTGTGGATGCAGATGTAATAGCACTTAAGTCAATGGAATCACACTCACTTGCTCCAGGGATGATTTTTTACTCCAAGTTTCATCTCAGGAAAAAAAGCATGCCTTACTTAAAGCTTTCAGCAGAAATTTCAACTATTAAACAAAGCCATTGCTGCTGATATAAAAAAAATCTAGTGGGCTGGGCAAAACAATTGCTATAGTTTCTTCAGTATCACTGCCCTTCCCTTATGATGTATGAGACATTAGTCACTGAATTCAGTGCTCAGGTCTTAATGCCCATTTTTTAAAAATCCCTATTGTGCCACTTTTGTTACTGACAATAACAAAAGAGGGCTGCCAACCACTTCTCTCTTTCTAAAAAACAACCTGCCGCACAGTCAGCCAGAGGCAACGACAAAAGGACACATCAGCTATTCTGACAGTAAGTTCTTTATTGCTAAATACCTTATCTGCAAATGCCTGCTTAAGATAGATTCAAAGCACTGTATGGGGTCCCAGGAAATCTTTGCTGATCCAGCTATGTACGAGTCAGATAAATGCAGAACTAGCACTGGACTCGGAAATGAATGATTTTGCAGATTTCACCATTAATAAGCCAGATTCTAAAAGTCACATGGTACTTGGGCAGATGGGTTTGAAAGCCTCCTACAATGTCACTCTCCCTATAACTGTCCCTTATTCACCACTAGAGGTACAGTTTCAAAATTTCCATATGCAGAGCCAAAGCCTGTCTGGATGAACAAGGGGCAAGGACAGAGGGGTCTGTCACTGCCATATGTTCCTTCTGTAGGGTGACCATAATAATTTGAGGGAAATCTGGGATGGGGTTAGGAAATCCAGGATGGAAGCATGCCAGGGGGTGCCAGTGTGCACACGTGCACACACATATGCACACAGATGGACACAGAGCCCTGACCCCATGTCTCCCTGTGCGCACCTCTCTCCTGACCCCAACTCTACTGTGCAAGCTACTCTGCTTGCAGCCCAGTGGGGTCCAGAGCAGGGAGCAATCCACTGACTGGGCTCCTGACTCAGGAGCCACACGTGCAGGCAGGTTCCCACCAATCCAGGACTTTTGCTTCAATTTTTTCCAAATGCCATGATGCTGAGACAGCCTCTGAAATCCAGGACTGCCCTGGCCAATCTGGGGCATATAGTCACCCAATACTTTTGAATACAAGAGTCCTGTGGTGTCAGGTGTCTGTCTAACCTGTTCTCAAACACTTCCAAGAGTGGAGATCCCACAGCCTTTCTGGGAAGCCCATTCCAGTGCTGAACCACCATGGAAGTCCTTCCTAATACACAATCCAAATTTCCCCTGCTGCAATCTAAGACCATTGCTCCTAGTCCTGTCCCATAATTCAGGTTCTTGCTCAGGCACTACTTCTGGCATTCACAGAATCATAGAAAATTAGGGTTAGACGGGACCTCAAGAGGTCATCTAGTTCACCCTCTTTCTCAAAGCAGGACCATCCCCAACTAGATTATTCCAGTCAGGGCTTCACTAAGCTGGGCCTTAAAAACCTCCAAGGATGGAGATTCTGCTACCTGTCTAGGTAACCTGTTCCAGTGCTTCACCACCCTCCTAGTGAGAGAGTGTTTCCTAATATCCAACCTAAACCTCCCGTGTGCTGCACCTCGAAACCATTGCTCCTTATTCTGTCATCTGCCACCACTGATAACAGTCTAGCTCCATCCTTTTTGGAACCACCCTTCAGGTAGTTGACTGCTGCTTTTAAATCCCCTCTGTGTTCTCCTCTCCAGACTAAATAAGCCCAGTTCCCTAACTGTTTTCATTACCCTCTGCTGGACTCTCTTCAGTGGTGACATGCACCCCCTGAGCGTGGCACTGCACCCCCTATTGAAAGGCTCCTGTGGGCAGCTGTCTGCCCCTGCTGCCAACACTGCCAGCAGTATCTGTGGGCAGTTGCCGACCTCTGGTCAGCACTCACCCCCTGCCACCCCCCCCAGCCAACAGTGTCAGCGGCATCTGCGGGAACTCCCCACTCACCACCGCCAAGCTCTTGCCACTGCTGTGTCCCCCACAACTGCTGGGGGCACGCATCATTCATGACTCTTTCCAACTTGTCCAAATCCTTTGCTGCAAGGAGTCTGGGCTCTCCTTCCCTCTTCCAGTGTCTGCTTCCTTCCTTCACCCCTGGGAATGGTGTGGTACATTGAGCTGTCCAATAGGTCGTATGCTTGTGACACAGTGTCCTCGCCTGAGTCCTAACAGGTGTGCCCTGGCTTTATGGCTCTCTTTTCCTGAGTCTTCTGCTGATTCTAACTGGGTTTCATACAGAATACTTCTTGTACTTGCCTGATTCCTGTGTTGAAGCTCCAAAATGAATGGAATACCTCTCCTCACACTGCCACTGGGCTATTTAATATAGATATGATTTTGCTGTGACAAAAATATGTATAAGCCACCATTTTTTTAGAAGTTTTCTAGCATTCACAGTGGTGCTCTATGAAAGATCTTGTTTTTAAATAATATCAAACAGCAGTTCATTTAATTGGTGACTGTGCATCTCACCTGAAAACCAGAGTGGGGAGATGAGAAGAGCTGTCACTGAGGATGGAAACAACCTAAGGAGCTGAGAAAGACTGAAGTAAAAGCATCCCCTGCACTTTTATTTGCCTTCTGAAGTCCTCTACTATCACAGTGTCAGAGTGCCTCAAAAGCGTTACTACTTTCCTCACACTATTGTGGCAAAGGACTAGCTCCATTATATAGATGGGAATTAAGGCATACAGAGATTAATGAGAATATTTTCATAAGTAACACTTCACCAAGGGGAATATGTAATTCATAATCTGGTTCTCAATTAATTTGCCCCAAGATTAGCCAGGGAGTTTGTGGCAAAATCGGAAGTAGGTATGTATTTCCTGAGTCCCAGCCCAAAGCCTTCACCACAACCATCCTCCCACCGTTCCCTTTAGCCAGACTTACCAAAGTCTGACCACCATTGAATGCAGATCAGTAGCTCAGGCGGTGCAGCATCCTGATTCATCAGGGGCAGCTTTATCCTTTGACTCATTCAAATGCAATATTTATAACTGTCACATGCAAAAAAAGTATCAGGATTAGTTTTATACTAGTTAAAAGTGTTGCCCTGGATCTGTGCAGTCCTGCCTATGTACACTGATACAGGCTTTCACTTAGGGATAGCATTGACTTTTCAAACATCCCCAGGGCACATCATGAGAAAGTCATCACCAGGATGATGAAGGCCATGCATTCCAATGCTGTGTGTGCCAATCAGCATCTCTGATGTGTTTATTCATTTTTATATTTTCAACCATATTATAAGTATATACAAGGGCTGTACAACTGGTGGTTAACTTGTGGTCTTGCCCAGGTGCTGCTCCTGCCATCGCTCCTGCTGCTTACTGCCACTTTTGCCAGGCTCCCCCTCCCTCCTCCAGCTCCCACTTCCTGCCCCTTCCCCTGAACAGGGCTTTGTGTGGTTGCAGGGGTCTGTGCTGTGGGAGGTTTGGGAGGCAGGGCCACTCAGTTGAACCAGAAGGGGCTGGGGAACCTGCTTAGTGTGTAGCCTCTGGCCCCCAGAAATTGGACAACCCTGGCATCAACTAATCACCTGCTGTTTAGCATAAATCCAGTAACAAACAGGTCATTCTGTAGGTGCTGTGCAGTAGTAGCTTTGACCAATTTCATAAATTTTAGTTGATAAAAAAGAAAACAACCTTCTTTAAACTGAAGGCTCATTAGACAAGTAGGGACAGTTTTGATCCTCAATGCTTGATTAAACAAAACACTATAGAATAGGCTCTAGGGAACAATGCACCAGTGGCAGAGACTTGTAGGCATACTGTAGCATGCTTTTCCCCTTTGCAGTTGCAGTTATGATCTTGTTTCTGTGTCCCTGAAGAAATTGTGGGAACTGGTACTTATACTTCAGTTCTGATGAAAGAACCCTTAAACACACAAAGCATGAAACTTGCAGATATTTGACTTATTTTTCCTTACACAAATTAAAATAAAATGTAACTTAAAGTGTGCTTGCAAACAAAAATGTTTTAAAAAGAGTAAAAAAACCCATCAATATGATCTAATAGCTGATGAACAAAGTAATTATGCAAATCATGGGGGATTTTAGCAAAAGGTTCCATTGACTCTAAAGTCACACAGCTAAACACCTGCACTACATTTAAAGTGTGTTCCAAAATTGTGATGTATGGGAACTGGGGATTGTCATGAATATCCCAACTACAGCACAAGAAAATAAGGTCCTCCCCCTGCCCAGCCACAACACTAGAAAATAAGCAGAGTGAATTGGTATTGAATGTAAAGAGACATATTGAGTGATACTGATTCTAGTATAGGGCATAAAAAGTATATGGACAGCAAATAAGATGGTGTTAAATCATATATAGCTTTGCACAATGAGCAAAAAGTCATATACTTATAGAGCTGCCTGCTGGTTACAGTGCTAATTATTGTAGTTTAGGACAGCATGGGATGGACAATTTATAATTGTCTTTCTTTTGTGGAGCTGGATCCTTTCTCAGCTGTCTCTTCCCCCCTAAGGTCCTTCTTTTTTTGCAGCACTTCTGAGGTCTGAAGCTGTGTCTTGCAACCAGCCTACAAGAAGTGGAAAGAAGTACCTTTCTTTCAGGACACTGCAGAGCTCCCTACTCTGCTGCCCACAAACTGACTGGCCAAATTTTTAAATGATTCAAACCACCTTTCTCCTCACTTAAGTCACTGTTTCATTCCCACTGGATTTCATGTTTTGCTGTTTGTTCTGAACAAAGTGAAAATGGTTGAAAATTAAATAGAAAGGTCTGAAAAGAAAAGTCACAGTGGCAGCACCAGGCCAGATGATTTCTCTCATTTTCATTTAATCTGGTTAAAATTGCACGCCGGGGAAATATATAGTTAAAGGGTCTCAGACTGGTGTTTTCTTGACTTTGACAGCTCCCAAAAGAGGCAAGGAGAACGGAGAGGTTTCCATCTTTCTTACTCTGTTACTTAAACTTCATCACCTTGAAGGAATGTTTTTTTTCCACCTCTGAAATGAGCCCTTCCTGCTGAAAGCAAAGAGTTGTTAAGGCTCTGAGGACCTAGGGCCACTGCATTCCTGAGACAGCTCTTCCACTGGCTTGGTGCCAGAGTCACTTAAGCAGCCATTGAGCTTCTTTTACGTTTCACAGCAAGCACTTGCTGTTTCATTTTGGCTGATTTCATGCCCTCGGTTTTCATTTTTTGCCATGAAATTAAACAAAATGACTCTTTACACCAGAGGTATGAGCACAAGTGTAAAGTCCGGCTTTTCATTAGGGTCTCAAATTGGACTTTGATGCGAGTATGAACATGGAAATGTGCACCTGCACGGGCACTTTTCCAGCAATAGTTCCTAGGTTTTTGCAATGCCTGGGTACAGACAGCAGCCATTCATTATTTTGTTGAAGTTCATTATGTCAAACTTCAGAAGTTTCACACAATGCAAAAAGGAGTTAAGGATTATTCCTTGGCTGATTCTCATGTTAGGTTTGTCTATGGGGCTTTTTAATGACCATGGCATCTTCTAGAGGGATGACACAGCAATGCAGAGGTAGTCCTGCAAGCTTTTAAAGTGTGTTGGGGATAATTTCTTTAGTACAGATAGAAGAGAAGCCAGCTAGGGGGGGAAGTTATCCTCGATTTGCTGCTCATGAACAGGGAGGAATTGGCTGTGAATATGAAGGTGAAAGGCAGCTTGGGTGGTAGTAACTGCAAAATGATAGGGTATTTCTAGATGTGTGGGGATGCTGCTCCACTGTGTTGTAATTACAGCATGTCAGAGCAGGCTCGATTAATCGTACTCCAGCAGCATCCATGTCTCATATAACCAGTGTCCCTGTGCTTTAAAATGGTGGTAGGGGCACTTTAACTAGAGCTCACCAAATGAGTTTTAGTTAAACTGTCCCCACTGCCATTTTGAAGTGTGGGACACTGAGTACACAAGACACTTTGGGTGCTTTTATTAGAGTGCTGCTCAGAGTTCAAGATCCTAAGGAAAGGAAGAAGAGCAGCAGAATAAAGACCTTGAACCTCAGAAAAGCAGACTTTAACAAACTCAAGGAACAGTTGGGCTAAATCCCATAGGACGCAAGTCTAAGAGAAAAAGGGGTTCAGGAAAGTTGGTTGCACTTTTAAGGAGGCCTTATTGAAGGTGAAAAACCAGGGATCCTAGTGTGAAAAAAAGACAGGACGTGTAGCAGGAGACCAGCTTGGCTAAACAGCAAATTCAAATTGACACTCAAAAAGGAACCCTGCAAAAAGTAAAACCTTAGATATATTACTAAGGGGGAGTATTAGATTGCCACATGGGCTTGCAGGGAGAAAATCAGGAAAGCCATGTCATAGATTAACATGCTAGCAAGAGACATAAAAGGCACCAGAAAAGGACTCTACAAGCGCGCGAGAAGTAAGAAGATAGAGCTAAGTGTTCTCTTATTAAAAAATGCAAGGAATCTAGTAATGGATGATGCACAGAAAGCTGAAATTTGTAAATGTTTTTTTTACCTCCATCTTCATGAATAAGGCCAGATACTAGATGATAAATGCAATTGGCAGCAAAAGCAGGAGAGAAGATTAGCAGCCTAGAGTAGAGAATGAACATATTGAAAGCTATGCTATTTAGAGAAGCAAATGGTTTTCAGTTGAGCAGGACTAGATGAGATGCACCCTGGAATACTCAAAGAATTGTCTGAGGTAATTGCAGAGCCACTGGAAATTCTCGCTGAGTATTTGTGGTGGTTGATGAGGTCCAGGATAACTTGAAAAGAATACTTATGGTACCCATTCCTAAAGAAAGAAAGAAAAATCTTTGCACCTGGAAAGGTCATGGAAGTGGTCATCAAGGAAACAGTTTCTAAAGACGTAGGCAAACAAGATGGATCAAGAACAGACCATATGGATTCATCAAGAGCAAGTTATGCCTGCCCAACCTGATTTCCATCTAGGCAGATACAGGCTGTATAGGTGGTGGGAGAACAGTGATATGATATACCTTGACTTTATCAAGATTTCTGAAACTATCTGCCATGGTATTCACATTAGTCTAAGAAAGCTAAGAAAATGCAATCTAGATTGCATTTCAGAAACTACTGAAAGGTAGTTTCATAACTGGTTGGATCATCATGATCAATGGCTCAGTGTCTAATGTGGAGACCTAATGAAAAATGTATTTCATTCAAAAGCTTATCTAACTTTTTTCCAACCATGCAGTTCGGCTAATAAAAGATATCACCCCCCAAAATCCTTGTCCCTCATAAGCTCCTGAGAAGGTATTCCAAGGGTCTGTCCTGGTTCTGATTAATATCTTAACTAATGATTTGGAGGATAGGATTGCATGCATTCTTACCAAATTTAAAAATGACACCAAGCTGGATGATGTTACAGACACTCCAGAAGGTAGATTTAAGATCCAGAAATAACTTGATAAACTGGAGAAATAATCCAAGATTAATTGAAGGTAATTCAATAAGGACAAGTGCAAAATTCTGCACTTAAGATATCAAAATGCATTTCAATCATTTTGAAAGATTTTTTTTAAAAGTCAAGGAATTTATTTAAATCAAGCCCGCCCCCTGCCCCCCGCCATTTTGTTTTAGATTAATTGGTATTTCCCCATTTAAAAAAGCCTTTTAATGACAAATTCCTGATCTGCTCTAATATAAATCCATAAAATCCAGATGTTTAGAATAAACCCATAGCTGAAAACCCTCTGAAATGATGGCTTTTGCACAAAATGGCGGGTACACTGCTTAATGGAGCTGGGTGTAGGGATTACATTGTACCAGGCCTCTTTAGATGACATTGGCTTCTGATTACTCCTGTTTAGGGTCCTGACTTTACCCTATACTCAACGATGGCAACTGAGGTCAGGTTTGTTACTGAATTTGGACATGATCAGTCCTGCTAATAATCAGGACATTCTCAGTGGAGGGATTTTAATTCTGAAATTCACAAGTCTAATGAGTCCAAAAGATTTTGAAATGTTCTCAAATATTAGGACTCTATGCACAGCATGCTGGCTCAGAGCTAGACTATGAAACTAAGCCATATCACCTATGGGGAAAGAAGTGAAAATCACAGCCCTTTCCATGGTCCCCATTACCCAAGGGAATGATGCAGATTGCACCATAGCCCATCTCTTCCTGTGTTCCTCCTTGCTTAATTTGTGCACACCAAGTTTGCATACACAGTCTTCAAAGCACAGGGACTATAGGATTACAGTTCTCTTTAATTTATGCATCAGACAGAAGAGTGGTAGGAGAAGGTTGAGAGGATTATATGTGAATTCTTGTTTATTGTGCTGACGTCTAGTTTGTTCAATGGTCAGTTATATTGATTTTACCTTGCTTTTATATACGTAGGACTGGAGACATTGGGATAGGTTTATTTAAATAAGCAATCACATAAATTAGGCTTAAAACAAAATTGTATTAATTATACTGAATTTGGGGATATTTCACATATTTTCCAATCATGCAAGGAGACAGCCACAAAACTGCAGTGCCATTAGAAATTAGCAGGTTTCATACCCAAAGTTTTCTTACACCTTCCTTTTCTGCATGAATTTACTATACAGTAAGTAAAGCAGAAGTTGCTTTATACAGAGGACGCTGTAATGGCATGTAGAGAAGGGAAGGTTAAAAATACTTGCTGATGTTTATATCTTACATACTGAGAGCTGTTACAAATTGTTTGAAAGAGCTTTACAGCAAAGCTTGACACAATATGCAAATGTGTTTAGTTAATTGAGGTGGTGTACAAACACCTGGGCACAGCTGGTTCTAATTGATGCAATCAGGTTACAGCTGGTGTTGACTGCCTATGTGTTTTCCTCTTACTGCTGCAATGCTGCGTTTGAGTAGAGTGGTGATTTCAAATGGATGGACTGTCAAGTCATTATTCTCTCCTTTTATTTTTATTCAATTACATTTCCACCTTTTTTCTAGTTAAAGATAGGCTGTGTCTACATGGAAAACTTATTCTCTTCCAGAATAGTGTCTTGCAGAACTCTGCATCACTTTTGAGTGGGCTGCTTCCTAAGCCAATTGTCCTGTCCATATAGAGGTAGGTTAGTTGAAACTATCATTCAGCTCACCCAAAGTGCTGTGCAAATGTAGCTAGGGAGCTTCAAGGTTAGTCAGTAAGTTTGAGCATGCCATTATAAAGCATGGGGAAATAACCAGATGGAAAAAGACATAGTTCAAGAACCTTATGGATAGCTTAAGAAAACTGTAAAAATTTTAACTTTATGTTATTGAACTTCTAAGATAATTAATGTAAATGGTTTGAGGTTGTGTTTTTTTGTTGTTTTGGGGTGGTGGGAGGTTGTTTGTTTTTGTTAGCCTAGTCAGAACTATTGCACCACTGCATTTATTTTTACAATTGATATTAGTTTTCTTGTTAAGAAATTTAAGGTTTCTAGTGTAATGATTTTCAACCTGGGGTGCCTTGAAATCCTTTCAGTGGTGCCACAAGGTGCCATGTAATATCAACACTGCTAAGTCTGCAAACATGTTTCACAAGGTAAACACAGAGATTTCGATAAGAATCCATAGCGTTAAATACATTCTGAACTGTTCTAATTTTCTGAGTTCTTTGAAACAGGAAAAAAAGGCTTTATTGTATTTCTGTAGTCAAGAAAAAAAGAGTGAAAACTAAGAGCTGGCATTTTTGAGTTGCCTTAACAGGAGCATCATATATCCAAAATGCATGAAATATATTAACACAAACATCATATCCAAGGTACTCTGTTCAACATCTGTGAAGCATAGGCCAGAATGCTGTAGCTAGTACTAGACATCACAATTTAAGAAGGATGTGGTCAAAGTGGAGATTATCCAAATGAGAACAATAAAGATAATCAAGGTTTGGTATAGCAAGCCATAAAAGGAAAATTTGAAGGAGGTGAGGATATTTAGTATGGTAAAAAGAAGAATACGGGGTGATATGATAGCATTAAAAATATGAAAGCTTACCATAAAGAGACTAGCAAACAATTGTTTTTCAGAGCTACTGAAGGTGGGACAAAAGCAGTGGTTTTAAAATAGAGAAAGGCAGAGTCAGGTTAAACCTCAGGGGGAAAAAAAACCTTCCTAAATGACAGAGCATCTTGATATTGGAACAGACTGGTGAGGGAAACTGTAGAATCACATGAGGTTTTAAAGAAAAGATTGAACAGGCATATGTCAGGGATGGTTTAGATGCCTGTTTCCATTTAGGTGATTCATTCAGATGATCCTGGAAATCCCTCCCAATGCTATGATTGGGGAAGAAATGAATTGCTTCTGCTGGTAGGATCAGCCACTTTGTTACCTATTGTTACCATGGTTCTCTATTGTACAACAGACAGAAAACTCTGGTATTTCTGCTGGGCCCAGAAATAATTGGCACTAGGAGGAAACAGATCTTTGGCTGGATCAGATCGTGTATATGCCCAATACGCGAAAACTGATACCCCATATCAGTTACATTTCTGATTATGAGGGTGGTCAAGCCTTAGAGCAAGCTACCAAGGGAAGCTGTGGAATCTCCACCCCTGAAAACTTCCAAGAGCAGGTTAGACAGACACTCAGCTGGGATGGTTTAGTCAAAGCTGATCCTTCCAGCCCTACTTTGTATGATTCCTGCGATCTCTTTGTGCTACTCCAAAGTAGATCTTCTTAGTTTTGGAGACAAACTTTAATAGTGTAACAGGGAGCCCCCTTTGTACACTCCCCTTCTGGGCATTGATATAACAGAAGCCCCTTCTTGCCTGCATTCCTCCTCCCCTTTTGCACATTTCTTTTTCATTCTAAGTATTGGCAGAGACCCAGCACACTCATTGCATGGGTGTGGCAAGGCTTGGAGCAAGCCAGAAAGCTTACATGGCTTTTTGTAGGAAAAACCTGCAAACAACAGCTACGTATCAATTGAGCTAAGTGTCACTAAAGAAAACAAAATAACTAAAATATCCACTTCAAAACAAAGCCTGTAAGAAACAAACAAAACCAAGGTGCACTGAATGCATGACTGTAAATATATCCTGGTGAACACATTCCCCCTTTGATTAAGACCTATTTCCCAAAGCAAACTTCCCATATCTGTCTAAAGTTTTATGTTAAATCAGTCTACATGACTGCATCTAACCTCAATCACTTACTATCCCAAGTGGCCCTTGATCCTCACTACCTCACATTGCATTTTTATATATTTCTCACAGTGCATTTTTATGTTTCTTCTGACTCATCTTTGCACTGGCATTCTGTATTTTATGTTTTATACCTTTTAACTTTTAATGAATGTATTCTTTAGAGTAAGTTATATCTTGTATTACTAAAATTATTATTATAAGAATACACTGGAATTGTAATCACTGGAATTGTATTGCTGTATTGGGCCAGTCCCCTAAGTGAATGCACGTATGTATGAATCAGTAGATAATTGAATGACAAAGCAAGAGCTTCTAGCAATAGCCTAGCCAAAGGAACTTACCATTACAAAACTCTACTCTACAAGCCATTTCAAGCTAATCAAGCCACCTGAAACCTGCCACGGTACAGCCATTGAGTCTATCAAGTCAAAGGTGGACTCCCAAAACTGCACCATCAGTGACTGACTGACAGCTGTCTTGCACTACTCAAGCCCCATGCAGGACAGTGACCTCTGGATTGGGCAGCCAAGAAGATAATGGGGATCACAGAAGTCTGCCAGAAAGGGGTAAAAGGCAATGAAGCCTAACCCTCAGC
Organism: Crocodylus siamensis; assembly: GCF_052110815.1. Lineage (NCBI taxonomy): Eukaryota > Metazoa > Chordata > Crocodylia > Crocodylidae > Crocodylus > Crocodylus siamensis. Next base: position 126,110,400 of record NC_143397.1, on the reverse strand, counting down.
GGGACCCTCATCCAGCACCTGACCTACCGAGACAGAAGGGGAAGCAGTCAACCCCCTTCTAGAGAGCATATCACCTTCAAGGAAGCTGACCATTGATAGCAGACTCCAGTGCCTCAGATAGGTATAAATCAACATTGGTGCTACACTACGATTGCAGCAATTCCATGTGGGAGTGGGTGTATGTGTGTGTCAGTGTGTGTTAAGGTGGTCAGTACCCCTCATAACTCAAAGTTTGCATTTATGATTGTATTGGTAACTTCACATCCCATACAATAAACTAGAATTAATTATGATTCTGGGGGTTGGTCCTTTGTAGCCAACAATAGGGGACAAGAATTTCCACACTGTGCTTCCCTCTCTACTGAGTAGAATCAGCTCATAAATATCTCACTTTTGGAACTGGGCTCTGTGTACATAAAATTGTCTAAGGAATTTCACTTACTGAGTTTTGTGGCAACGCAGTTAAAAGCGTCAAGGTATGGCTTCTGAAGTGTGAATTTGAGCCTCATTCTGGATTCCCACAACTCTCACTCCCTTGTGACTCATTTGTAAGTGGGTACCTTTTTGCTCAGGCTGAGGGAGAGGAGGGTCAAAAGCAGGTGAATATGATGTTAATGGCATCATCCTTGTGTGCATTGGCTGTAGCAACTGGTGTATATTAACCATGTCATCCTGATTCTCTGTCTAGGCTCAGGTAGACCTCTGTCCAGATTATGAAATATCACATCAAAGTATTTTAATGGCTTGCCTACTTCACAATTACTTACTGAGCTGCCTATAATGACAATAACACAAATGACCTCTGCCATCATCCCATCAGACTATGCACTTAGAGTTAAAACAGATGTTGTCAAATGAAGTGGATCAGCAGCACTGAGATGTATCCTGGCACAGCTGTTTCATTGGGTGAAACAGACATTGCTTGTCGTTCCTCAGGGTCAGGGCCCTGATGCTCCCAGGAGTGGATGGGGCCCAATCATGCGGGACAACACTCAGGGTATATCTCCACAAACATGGAAACCTGGGCAGGCACTCCCAGGTCTACAGGGACCTGATCCTGTGCTCCCTAAGGATGGGAATCCTTGGGGCACACAAGGTCAGGCCTAAAGCTCTTGGAGTGCCTGCCCAAGGTGGCTGGAGAGTGCAAGCAGCTCTTGGCTGCCCATACTCTCTCACTTTAAAGTAAACAAACATCCCCTCAAAATAGCAGCACAAATTATGTCATGGTCACCAATTTTGGGCATCTGTGGCATAACAAGGAGAATAGATGTCTGTTTTCTTGACCTTAGTGGCCTACAGAGCCATCATAATTTTTTATGGTGGCACAAAAGCCACATCTGTTTCCAGCCATAATTGTTAACTTATTTGTATATTGACATCATTCTTTAGTAACTGATATATGCACAATTCATTTATTGCTGTATTTGGCCATTGAAAAAGACATTTTATTTTCCTTCTAAAATCACAAAACCTAGTTTAAATGCATAATATCAGTTCCTCTTTCTCTCCATCAGCACCAAGGGGTGATGACCGAGCCTGCTCAACTTTATGCTTGTCCAAACTAAACTTGGGCATAAATATATTAATCCCATGGAGTCACACCATGGGGTGCTTTTAACCAATGTATTTTCTTTTCTTTAGTAATATGTCATGGGGTAAAGTCTGTCATACAGTCCTGGTCAAGTTTCCCTTGACAGACATGCAACCAGCTGCTGTGTTTGGGTTCCAGCATATTAAACATCTACACCTTTAGATTCCTTTGGTCTTAAGCCATATTATCATTCCTTGGTCTCCGTGATGTGTCTTGGGCACAGGTTCTGTCTACAGACATAAGATCCCACAGCCCATATAACCTGGCTTTCCAAGGCTACTGCTATACCCAAGATTTTTCCATAGCTTAAGTATACCCTTGCTGAGAGATCCAACCTTTTGGCCACCTTTTGGGAGATATCCTCTGTACAAGCCAGGGTGGGGCTTTCAAATGTCATTTAGTCTTGCTTCTCTAGTCACCCAGCTCAGACATGGCTATGTGAACCTAATCTGTTGTTTAACTATTTCCACTCTCAGGAAATGTCTAGAAAATCTCTAGTCAAGTAACAAATATCCCAAGGTTAAGCAGGTAAACTAAATCATTCATATTCATAAACACCATGCAGAAAACTCCTGCTACCAGCTCTTTTTTACTTTTATTTTAATGCAGTGTTAACAATATTTGCCTGATTTCTGAAAGACAGGCATGATTTGTTTTTGGTTTTTTTAATGGTGGGGTCAAGCCACCAGCCAGTGTAAATCTGTGCAGCTCCACTGAAATAAACTGAGTCACACAAATTAGAATTGGTGTTTTGGTCTGGACAGAATTTGCCTTCGTGAAAATGAAACCAAATAGCACCCGCTAAAATAAGGCATATGGTAGGCGAGCAGCGTGCAGGCTTCCCACACACCTCTCTACCAGTGCATTTCACTCCTGACATGTAGCACACCCAGCATGAGCACCCCTGGGACTGTCAGTGTATCTACAACTAGTTGTGTTCACTTTGTGTAGTGTCTTTGTTATGGAAAAGTATCTACTGGGGGCTCTGGCAAACAGTCATATAACAGTGCCCGTATTTTTTTCTAGCTAGAATTCTCTAATAGCAGTAGACTTTTATAAATGTATTTAAGTCTATTGCCAAGTTACTTTCTGGTGGGTCATGAACTTTAAAAATAAAATAAAATAAAACTTCTCTTTGTCTCATATTTTCAACTTCTCCTTTTGGATATTCTCAACTTTCAGTTATATATTTAGTGCTACTCATTGACTGAATACTTGCTTCATTACTACTTGATATTTCAGAGTCCCTAAATGTTAAAAAAGATCTGTAACCCACCATTGGTAACTGGACTTTGCTACTTTGTTTTTTTTCCATAGGCCACTAAAAACATCTGTTCCAATTTATAGAGTCTAACAGAAATATTTCAGAATAGTTGAATTACTTCACTGTAGCCAGATAGGTGCTGTATTTTATGCTCGTCTTAATTTCTTCTCTTGATTTAGTATTAGATTAATTCTGTTACCTGCTGCTTGTATACCACAGCACTGAGGTCAAACAAAATTAACTCATATGTGTGAATAAAAAACACTTTAAAAGACCCCCCTACAAAGCATTTGTTAACAGCGAAGAAATGTTTGGTTTCTATTTCTGACATTTTAAACTCGTTACTTGTATGGGAAGTGCAGCAATGGCCATGGGAAATAATTGTTCTTTCTTTTATTCTATTAAATGATAGCTTTGGTTCATGTATTATATTATATGTAAAATTGGTAGCTAGCCTATTGTTAACATTGCCAGGCACTTCAAATTATAGTCTGCATTCTCAGTTTATTATAACTTTGCCAAACTTTAACTACTGGAGTTGGAATTTTCTGACAAGTGTCAGCCTCAGGCTGAATTTTCAGTAAAAAATTATTCAGCCACTTCTGAAAAAATGACAGGAAACAAATGCAACATTAAAAAGTTCTCATGACTTTGCCTTACAATTTAGCAGACAATAATCCTTGTATCAGGTTATTCCTTTGCTCTTCCTGTGCAAATTGGCCAAGTTAAATTTAACCCCCACCTCAGTTTAGATATGTTCAATAGACCATTCCTAGTGCTTAGCGGATAATTGTCATTAGGCATGTTCCAACCCTTCACAGTTTCTAGCATTGATCAGCTCAGGAACAAGAACCAGAATAAGCTGGAATGGAGGATGGATAGATAGATTTGACTAGGAGTTATGGTAGAGGCGAAGAATTGATACAAGTTGGGCAAAGAAATGGTTGGAATATAGAGATATGGGGACAATTGATGGCTGGTCTATGAGAGACATGCTGGACAGATAGCTAGTCTGGGAGAATTGGGCAAGGATGATATGACTTTATTGGGAGTCAGGGAGAAATCAGGGGTGACTGATAGAACCTTGGAGGAAATACTAGGACTGGGACTGGGATGAGAGGTGTGGGCACTGGTGATTGGGTTAGGGGACAAGGATAAACTGGGGACAAGGAGCCAGGGACAGGACATGGATAGTACTGGGATAGAGACAGGCTGGAGGGGACAAGGTAGAAAGGTTCGTGTTTGAGGAGAACAGGTAGGTTGCTACCAGAGAACAGGTTGCTCTGTACCAACTAGAGCAAAGTTTTCTGCCCAACCAAGCACAGGATCTAGAATACCTCACATATTCTCCACAAATATTGGTGAAACCCCCCAGCAAAATGTATATCCTGTCCCTTCTGTACTGGGTTCTTATTAAAAACAGCAGATTACTATTGCTACAAGTCACTCCATGAAGCCAGAGGTCTGAGCAGTGATTGTGAAGGTTTGAACCTTGCTGATAAGATGAGCCACCTGGGAATGAGTGTAGTGCTGCATAAAGAAATTTTTTTTTGGTTTGCTATTGTTAAGAAAAAACACTAGAAAATTACAAACAAAAGCTATGTTAAGAGAACATAAAACTCTCTCTATGCCTAAAGAAGGGTGTTCATGCCTGAAAGCTTGGAAAGAACAAATTTTCCAACTATTTAATTGGCTTAATAAAAGATCCCACATCTACCAAAAAATCTTGTCTGCCTATGTTAAGAGAACAGTATTAAGGTTCTGAAGGAAAATACTTAACAGAGGGGCAATGCCAGACTTCCAGTTGCAAAGGCATCATTCTTTCAACCCTTGAGGTGTATACATTATGATAGTCTTTTATTACTTATTTTTTCCCCACAGACTATATACCTCATTTAATGCACAGGGCTGGCCTGTTTGCCTGGTGAATGAGTGCAATGAAGAAAGAGGTTGTTTCTGGTAGGACTTGTGCCTCGTGTCCTGAAGAAGATGGGAGGTGTAGAATGAATAATGCAGGGGCTTGCAGGAAGGACCAGGATACTTCTTCAATTCAGCTGATGCATGTGCTGCTCCAGCGGTTTGGAGCATGTCTGTGTCTTCGCCACACTCCTCCTGTGGGATGCTCAACATAAATTTAAACCTTAGATTTCACAAGTGATCAATATTTGTCCTCCCTTCATTTTCTTGGTGTCAACATTGAGACTAAGCGACAAATGCTCTTCACTATAACTAAATTCAGCAGAAAATTGGTTTTGAACATATAAAGTATATTATAATGTTAAATGCCCTGAAAAAACAGGCATTAGACATCTAAAATTGAGCATCCTAATTTAGCGGATACTTTTCATTTTAATCTCTTGTTGCCTCAGCTCCCATCTATAATCAGGAATAATAATGCCCACTTACCTAATAGCAGTGATGTGAAGATAAGTTAGTAATCTTTGTGAAACATTCAGCTACAATGCAGTTGAGCTCCAGTGAAAAACCCATGAAGAAATTAATAATACTACATTCAGAAAAGTTTGAATGGTGTGCAGTAAATGAGGTCTAAGGCCACACATTGAACAATGGACCTAAAACAATATATTGAATAGTTGCTTATTAAGTGAATTCTTTTCCTCCTGTGTGCCAAATGAGACCGCCTTATTGTGGCAAAAATAATAGGTGATCATGCAATTCAAGACTGCTTCATAATGCTGCCTTCATTCTGGCATTTCCTAATATTTGATTGCTTGATTTTGCAAAACTAATAAGATTCTTTTGATGTAGCTCATGTGTGTAATTTTATGAAATGCTAATATCCTAAACACTAAATGTCATATCACATTCATCCCATATCAATATTCATGTACATATTTAGATAATTATGAAAAATAGAATGAAACCCATTGCCATGACTTGTCAGGAAGCACACAGAATTCCAGCGAATCTGGTAATACAGCAAGTTATTTTTTCCATTAATGCAGTCATATAAGATGGAAATTCAAAATAGTCATTCAAACCAAACAATTCAAATGTTTCCAAATGGAGCAGTTTGCCTTTTCCAGGTGTCATTTTTCAGCTGAAAAAAATAATTAATTCTCCCTGAATTAGCCGACAATTTCAATTGTCTTGATCCAATTTTTAGTGAATAAAGAGTTCATCCCCTCTCTATCCCCACCCCCCAAAATCTCCCATGTTTATATAGGACAGTCTATCCTTCCTCTGGACATTTAAAAAATCTATTAGTATTTCCACTGAAATTAGATATGTAACGTAATCCAGGGCTCTCTTCTATGTAGAATGGAGGCATTTAATAAATACAGGTACTTGATTGGTTTTCCAGATGCTGGGGTTATTTGGAGTACTCATTATGCCATATATGCCTAAAGTACACCTCAGTCCTCCTTAGATGCCTATGAGAACAATTTTGATCTGTCTCATTCTAGATCTTCCAGGTTCTGCAGACCTTACACTCATTTCAGTTGCCCCTAGTATGGAGTAAAGTACTTCCATATTTGTCCCTCTCTTCCAAAGAACTTGGGCAGGTTGTGACACTGTCACTTACTTCACAGAGAACTCACTTCAGTAGTTTACTGAAGGCCATGGGAGGTTTATGTGAGTTACCACTGATCAATGGAAATGAGGGACTCACAATTTAGCCTTAATTAAGGTAAAGGGAATGAAAAGGGGAAAAAAAAATCTTTCTCTAGCTGGTGTTGGGTTTAGATAGAGGAATCTAAAAGCTTTGCTGGTAGTCTCTGATCTCAGGTGGTTATACTTTTTTCTCTCCTTCAAGCTCTTTTACTCCCTCTGGATTTGTGATGCTTAGGTCTTTTTATACTCCTGAAGTGACTATGGTAAACTCCTCAGTGGGTGATTGAGCGTATGTTTTTCTATGCCTTAGATGGAACCCCCATGACAGGAATGAGGAAGAAATGCAACAGGAAGATGGGATGGCAGATTTTTCTTGCAACACTCTAGTGAAACCATCACCACAGGGGCAGAACCTGTGAACTGCAGTTCAGCAGTGAAATAGTTTCATAGTTAGTAGGGTCGGAAGGGACCTGAGCAGATCATCAAGTCCACCCCCCTGCCATGACAGGAAAAAGTACTGGGGACAAACGACCCCAGCAAGGTGTACATCTAGCCACCTCTTAAAGACCCCCAGGGTAGGAGCCTGCACCACTTCTCTTGGAAGTTGGTTCCAGATCCTAGCCGCCCTGACAGTGAAGTAGCGCCTCCTGATGTCTAGTCTGAATCTACCCTCTGCCAGCTTGTGACCGTTATTTCTCGTCACTCCTGGCAGTGCTCAGGGGAACAGGGACTCCCCCAATGCCTGCAGGTCCTCTCTGACTAGTTTGTAAATGGCCACTAGATCCCCCCTCAGCCTTCTCTTGTGGAGGCTGAACAGGTTCAGGTCCTGTAGCCTCTCCTCGTAGGGCCTGCCCTGCTGCCCTCTGATCATGCGAGTGGCCTCCTCTGGACCCTCTCCATGTTGTTCACATCCCTCCTGAAGTGTGGGGCCCAGAACTGGATGCAATACTCCAGCAGTGGTCTGACCAGTGCTGCAGAGAGGGGGGGATCACCTCCTTGGACCTGCTCGAGATGCATCTGTGGGTGTATGACAAGGTACAGTTGGCCTTCCTGACTGCATCCCCACACTGCCGGCCCATGTTCATCTTGGCATCAATGATGACTCCAAGATCCTTTTCTGCCTCTGCACTGATGAGAAGGGAGTTCCCCAGGCTGTAGGTATGCTGCTGGTTGTTTCTCCCCAGGTGCATCACCTTTCACTTGTTGAATCCCATCCTATTCTCATTCGCCCACCCCTGTAACCTGTCTAGGTCCGATTGTAGCCTATTCCTTCCTTCTAGTGTGCCCACATCCCCCCACATCTTAGTGTCATCAGCAAATTTGAACAGGGTGCTTTTTACCCCCTCATCCAAGTCACTGATGAAAATATTGAACAGTGTGGGCCCAAGGACTGAGCCTTGGGGGACCGCATTGTCCACATCCCTCCAGTTGGAAAATGACCCATCCACCACCACTCTCTGGGTGTGGCCCTCCAGCCAGTTGGCGACCCATTTGACTGTGTAGGTGTCGACACCACAGTCCCTCAGTTTCTTAATGAGAACGGAGTGAGAGACAGTGTCGAATGCCTTCCGGAAGTCCAGGAAGACTATATCCACTGCTACCCCTGCATCTAAGGATTTGGTGTCCTGTTCGTAGAAGGCCACCAGGTTGGTCTGACAGGACCTGCCTCTAATGAACCCGTGTTGGTTGCCCCTAAGCATAATCTCCCCTGCTGGCCCCTCGTGGACATGCGCCAGAATAATTCTCTCAAAAAGCTTACTCAGGATTGAGGTAAGACTAACTGGCCTATAGTTCCCTGGGTCCTCCTTCCTCCCTTTTTTGAAGATGGTAACCACATTGGCCCTCTTCCAGTCCTCTGGCACCACACCAGAGCACCACGAGTGCTCGTAAAGCCATGCCAGTGTTCCCACAATGACCTCAGCTAATTCCCTCAGCACTCTAGGATGGAGATTGTCCAGATCAGCTAATTTGAATACATCCAGTCCCTCCAGAAGTTCCATTACTAGTTCCTCACTAACCCTTGACCCTAGGTGTGCCTCCCCTGGAGTCTGAGGGGGGCCCAGAGGAGGGAAGGCTGTTTTGGTCCCTGCTCAGGAAAATGGAGGCAAAGAAATTGTTAAATATGTTAGCTTTGTCATCTGGTGTGATGACCAAATTTCCTAGCGTGTCCTGCAGGGGCCCCACATAACCTGGAACCTTCTTTTTGCCCCCTACGTATTTAAAAAAGGACTTCTTGTTGTCCTTGATCTGGGAAGTTAGTCCCAGTTCCATCTCTACCCTGGCCTTCCTGACCGCCCCTCTGCATCCCCGAGCAACCGCAGTATAGTCCTCCCTGGTGATGGCTCCTCCTTTCCATTGGCTGTGTGCCTCCCTTTTAGCTCAGAGACATTCCCAGATGCTTTTGGTGAGCCATGGGGGCTTTTATGCCCTCCTTCCCCCTTTGATCCGTGTTGGGATTACCTCCCTTTGGGCTTGGAGGATCGTCTCCTTAAGGAGCGACCACTCTTCTTTGACACCTGGCTCTCCTCCCGTATGGGACCTCAGTGCTTCCCTGACTATTTTCCTTAGCCCATTGAAGTCTGCCCTCCTGAAATCTAGGGCTGCTGCCTTGCTGCAGGCCTTTGCGCGCAGGATGGTGAATTCCAGCAGGTGACGATCGCTGTCACCCAGGTGGTTGAGCACCTGCAGCCCCCTCAGGTGGCCAGCACCAGGTCCAACGAGGTGTCTCCCCTGGTGGGGCTGTGCACCTCCTGGGTTAGATGGAGGTCCTGTATTTGGGCTAGGAACCTACGTGACTGGTCAGACCTGGCTGACTGCTTTTCCCAGCAGATGTCTGGAAAGTTCAGGTCACCCATGATGATCACATCCTTTGACATAACTACCTCTGTGAGCTGACTTAAGAATTCCTGGTCTAGCTCTTTCCCTTGGTGGGGTGGTCTGTAGTAGATCCCACCGTTAAATCTCTTTCCCCTCGACTGCCTTGTATTTGAACCCAGAGCACTTCAGAGTGCTCATCCTCTGATTCTTTGCTAATTGATGACGATGGGTATTCCTCCTTAATGTAGAGCACCACGCCTCTACCTTTCCTCCCTGTCCTATCCCTCCTGTACAGTCTATAGCCTTTGATATTCACCATCCAGTTGCGTGTTGGGTCCCACCACATTTCAGTGAGCCCCACTATGTCTGGGTTGGTGTCAGCTAGCAGGAGGGTAAGTTCCTCTTGCTTGTTTCCCATACTATGAACATTTGTGTAGAGGCGTTTGAGGCCTCCTGAGGATGTGTGCACTGGCCCCCTACTTTCAGCATTACCCTGGCCCCTGTTGCTTACCTGTGTATATGTTCCATTTGTCGGTCTAGGCTGGGCTGTACTTGTGGGTGTTGCTTGGTTTGGCAGTCCAAGGCTTCCTCTGCCCTCATCTTCCCCTTCCCACAATGAGCCTAGTTTAAAGCCCGCCGAAGGAGATCTGCCAACTTAGAAGAAAACACATCCTTACCTTTAGGAGAAAGGTGGAGCCCATCCCATCCAAGCATGTTTCTTGTCGTGATGTGCCGGTCATTGTTGAGGAAACCAAAGCCGGCCTCGAGACACCATTCCTGAAGCTGTCAGTTGGTCTCTGTGATGCATGTCGCAAGCCGTCCTCCACATCCACTCACTGGTAGGATAGAAGAGAAAACCATCTGTGTGCCTATCTCCTTCAGCATGCCCCCCAGAGGATGGTAGTCCGGCATCAGGTGATCAGGGCTTCTCCTGGCCGCAACATTAGTACCCACATAGATTAGGACCATGCGGTAGTAATCGGTGGGCTGGATCATGGCCTGGATCATCCCCTTCATGTCCTGAATCTTTGCTCCAGGTAGGCAGTAGACCTCGTGTGTCGAGGGGTCCTGGCGACAGATGGCGCCCTCCGTACCTCTCAGGATGGAGTCGCCTATGATGATCACGCAACTCTTTTTCTTCCGGGACTTCTTAGCTCCTTCAGCCTGCTCAAATCGTGGAGACTGTGGAGTTGCCTCCTCTCCAGTTGCCTCCTCTCCTTCCTTCTCCTCCAGAGTTGCCAGGGCCTTGTACCTGTTCTCCAGCCGGACTGGAGGAACTGGTACTGCTGTGTTACGAGCAGCCCTGGTTCTGGAGGTGACTGTCTGCCACTCTGCAGTGGAGGGCACTTCCTGAGGTGTTTCTTCCTTGGGTGTGTGGCCCTTCAGGGAAAGGAAATAGCCATCAATTTCATCCTCCACCTCCCTGATTCCCCTCAGCCTACTAACCTCCTCTTGGAGCTCCCTCATCTACGCCTCCAGGGCCCTAAGGTGGGTACCTGCAGGACAAGCACTGTGACATCCCAGTGATGGCTCTGCACTTCCTGAACTACTGCTGGCCTATGAAATTACTCTATTTCAGCTGACATCGCAATCACAGCCCAGACCTACTTTCTTCACCCTGCTGGCTTTCATGCTTATAGTGATCCTCTGTCCCACTTTTCCCCATTTCTCCACGTTTTTCTAAGCCAGATTTAGAGTCTTTCCCTGCAAGATAACTCTGCTAATTGCCAGATGTGCACCTTTTGAGCTCCATTGGCTCTGGATAAATCAGACTCCCTTCTTTGGACTATTACCTGAAAATTGATAGACATAATGGCACAGATGAAAGATTTATATACTTCAGAATGGCATTTCCTCCCTCCCATTTCAGAGACAGTCCTTTGTCCCTGGTGTGAGACCCTGCACAAGCCAACACATGGCTTGCCATGACTATAAGGAGGAGACTGGTGCCCTTATTATGGATTTTTAAGGTAATGTTATTTGTCACTCCCTATTCCCTGGTTGTTAAAAGGCAGTAGTATCTATATGCTTGCACATGTGTCATCTCTGACAGTGTGTCAGAACAATATGAATGCCTACATCCTGAAATCCTTTTATTTTGAAAGTCAATCTGTTTATTAAAAGTTTAAATTTTCTTCATAGTTAAGGAAAGTTGAGGTCACCAAGGATTCTGGTAGGCCAACTAGGAAACAGGGATGCAACAGAACTGCCTGGAAACTTTGAAGGAAGGGAATGGATGGTGCCACTGGCAATTAGAGAAAGCCAAGGCTAGCAGTAGACTCTGTTGTCACTGGATGTCAGAGAAAATGGGGAATCATATACAGTTAAGTGACCTTGGCTTCTTATGCTGTAGAAATGTCCTTGAGCAGGATACAGCACTAGGTAACATGATAATTAGAGAGACCTGGCTAGGTCTTTGCATTTTTCAGTCTTCATGGAGATGAATCCATTAGATGGCTGTTTCTCTTTCTAGTGCACTAAAAGTGAATGTGGTTAGCCGTTGTACATCAAACAGGTAGCTAGTTATTCTAGTCAGTAGGAATGAGGCTGGCATATGCATAATGGAAGGAAGCAGTAGGGCACAAGTAAATTAATGGGTTGAAATAATGATAACTGGTAATGCAATGAAAGTAAAATGGAATTGTTGCCACCCATTGTTAGGTAACAAGATAGAGAGGATTTATTGCCACTATAATTGAGGTGAAGAAGCCTTTTTTTGGAATATAGTTACAGTGGTGATCCAAGATTGATCCACAATGGTCTATTGGCTCAGCTCTGTGTTGCATGTGAAAACCCCAAGAAAGAGCAGCCATTCACCCACACCTTCACCAGGAACATGTCTGATTGTTAATTATAGCCACTTCCTTGCCTGATAACCAAATGTCGTGGATCACTCTTGGAGGTGCCTACATCTCCCCAAACTTCTCCACAGGGATCTTGGGGGATGAGGGGGCAATCCCTGTTTAATTAAATTGGCAAACAGTTTAACCCTCCCCCAAAGTTGTATTATTCAGTGAATTTTTCCTAATTTTCAAAAAGTTTCTCCCAGCTGTAATTGTCACAGCCTTCTGAGGGATAGGTGACTCCTGCAGAATTTCCCATGATCCTTCACTTCCCCTTAGGAGGAATTTGCTTCAGGCCTTTTTTTAGCTTGCTCTCTGCAAATGTTCAAAGGATTTCTTGTACAAAATGCTGACAGGAAGTGAATCATGAGGTTAGACAGCCAAGTGCTCACCGACATTTCAAGTGGGATAAGGTAATGTTTGCTACAATCAGATACCTTGACTCCCAGACCTGAGCCTGCCACAGAAACAGCTAAAAATAAAAATGGGTCTGATCAGACTCTACAGCGAGGGATGTGTGCATGCACACATGCAAACACACACATTTGCTCTATGCGAGTATAAGGGGAGGAACAAAAAACAAATTTAAGCTCTGCCCCAGGCTAATAAATCACACAGTGTCCTAATTTCACTAGGAATAACACCTCAGGCAAGGTTTATGCTGCTGAAAAAAAAAAAAAGGTTCAACCTTTTCTAAATTTCCCTAATCCTGTTTAAGTGCTAACCCTGCCTAAATTGCTGTCAGTCTCTCCCCGAGAGACTGAAAACTGCAGTTCTAATCTCCATATTGATGAGAGATTGGGTTTTAAATAAGCCCATATTAATGTCTTAAATAAACTTGTTGCTATAGAAGGTACATAGATGATGTGATTCTAATTATTTCAGGTGAATCATGACTCTTGTGTGTTCCATGTCATGTTATTGAAATGGAAAGTGTGTTCCCATTACAGTCCAAAAGGGATAAATACTTCAATATGTGTCAGTCTGCTCTTCCTGATTCCCACATCAGGCAGCTCCTATGTATCCTTCTTCTGTTTCAAAACCCCGGGGGCATCATAACAGCTAAAATGAGCATTAGAAGTGTTCCCACTGTCAGTTAGATATTTTTATTGAAGCTAACTTTTCTTTAGTTGGCATTTTCACAAATCAAAGTCTGCTTGATCAGATTTGAAACTGCTGGAACATTTTTTCTTTGAAAGTGTATGTGCAACACCAGTCATAACTAGACCCCCTCTCAACTCATTTTGGGGGGGGTGTTTTTGAACACATCACGTATACATGTGCCTTCAGTCAACTTGAAATTATCACCTGTAACTAGTTCTCCAAGTGTTACTTGACATTCAAAGCAGATTTTGAATTGCACGTTTTGAAAAGCTGTCAGTAAGAGTTAAATAAAAATGTCCCGTGTCTTCTAATTATGTTACTTGATTATAATGACAAAATCAAATTACTTCAGTACATATTTCTACACAGTTTTCCTGTGAAATCTATGAAGCTCTTGTTAATGCAGTCTCTCTGTATTTCATGCTATGCAAAAAGGTTGAGCAGAGCACACTTAATTCAGCTTCCACAATCCTTTACAATGTTCAGATTCATCAATTAAGGCTGACTTGAGAGGTTAATTCTATTCTGCTGGTATGCTTAATGGGGCTGGAAATATAGGATGGGAGTAGTTTTACCATTTTTCTGGGTATATTGGAGACGTGCAGATGAAGCCCAGGAAAACAAAAAAGGAATACTTCCCGCAGTAACCACTCACAAAGTCTACTATATCAAAACAAGTTGGGCACTGAAATGCAAATGAGGAATTTGCACAACATATGCCTTTTGGAAATGACCAACAGTAGCCTTCCACCTTAGGCAACTTTCTCTCTGGAGGGGAAATAAGAGATTTGTGTTCAAATCTTGGCACTGTCACTGGCATGCTTTGCATGTGACCGTGAGCACTTCAGTTCTTTGTGCCTTTCTTTTACCTCTCAACTTTTGAATTGCTTTGACTATTGAGCTTGCAAATGTTTTAGGGCAGAGATTGCCTCTTACAATGTGTATTATATAGTTTGCCTTGTCCTGTGGAGCACCTATTTGTTTGGGTCACCTGGGCCCTCTCATAATACAAATACTACAAATAATTCATAATAATTTATCACCACCTTTAATAATGTAATTTCCCCTAGTTATTATATATGATTCAGTCACACTGACTGCAATACATCTACCCAAGCAATGGAACAAGAAAGGAATGCAAACCACATGTCAAACACATTAGTCATTTTTCTGTGAAACAGCTGACTGAAGAACTAAAAAAAAGATTTCTGAATATTTTCATGAATAAAAATGCCGCATTTGGTTCACTGTGGTTGGTGGTGTCTATTAATTATTTGTGAATATTTGGACTATGAGTAGGTATTTATGAAAAATTGTTTGCAAACAGTGGACACTTAATAAATGTTAACTCAAATGGCTGTTTGTGTGGAAATTTCCAACATATTCACTCTCAATCCTTTTTTCTTCATTGCTTCTTTTTCTCTGTTAGTTTCCTTCAGCCTGTAACCAGGAACAAAAGCTTATGATTTAGGTCAGGGGTGCTCAACCCCTGGCTTGCAGGCTAATTCTGGTCTGTAGAATCATGTGATCTAGGCCTCTGGGGCTCCCCAAAGGTCTGGACACTTGGCTTGGAGGGGTGGGGGAGAAGGAGAGGAGTGGAGAATGGTGGCTCCTCCACCACCAAATTTCCAGGCTCTGTGGACTGGATAGCATGGCTCTGCATATGGGATCCCACCTGTAGGCACAGGGATGGATGACTAAGCCCCATCAACCATGTGCATGCCCAGAGATGGTGAGAGTAGTGGTGGATGGGTTATACTCAAACTGGCGAGATGTGAGCAGTGGGTACCCCAGGGCTCAGTTTTCAGGCCCGTACTGTTTAACATCTTCATCAGCGACTTGGATGAGGGGGTGGAAAGCACACTGTCCAAGTTTGCTGATGACACTAAGATCTGGGGCAAGGTGGACACGCTTGAATGGAGAGAGAGACTGCAAATAGTTTTAGACAGACTACAAAAGTGGACAGATGACAATAGGCTGGGGTTCAATGTAGACAAATGCAGGGTGCTGCACCTTGGGAGAAGGAATCCACAGCACACATACAGGCTGGGGAGTTCTCCTCTTGAAAGCACAGAGGCAGAAAGGGATCTTAGAGCCATTATTGGCTCCAACATGAACATGAGCCGCCAACACCAGACCGCAGCCAGCAAGGCCAGCCATACCTTGTCATGCATCCAAAGGTGCATCTCAAGCCGGTCCAGAGAGGTGATACTCCCCCTCTATGCAACTTTGGAACCAACTCCCCAGGGAAGTGGTCCTCGCCCCTACCTTGGGCAAATTCAAGAGAAGGTTGGATGATCACCTGTCTGGGGTCTTGTGAACCCAGCATTCATTCCTGACTGTGGTAGGGGGTTGGACTAGATGATCTGTCTAGGTCCCTCCTGACCCTAGCTGCTATGAAACTATGGAACTACTATGTACAGGGCCAGGAAAATGGGGCTTGATCCGGTGTGCGTTAGGCTGGTGGTATTTGGTAGGGCCTTACACTGGATGTGGTGGACTGATTCTGGGGCTAGGGGATGGACCTGATCTTGCATGAGGCTATAGCCCCTAGATGGTATCCAGGATGGGGGCCAATCTAGCATGTGTCAGATTGGGCCCTGGCCTGATGCATACCAGGTTGGGCCCATGGAGAGGGATTCAGCCCATAGACCCTCCAGTCATCTTCAGTCATGGAGCAGAAAGGTTGGGCCTCACTTTGGCAGATGTCTCGGACACCACAGAATTAGCTAAACTATCTGTGAAGACAGAAAATCTTTCGGAAGACCTTGTTAAACTGATAGCTGTGTAGAAGTTAGGCAGAGAATAACTTCAAACTAGAGTTAGAGACTAACTCATCCAAAGAGGCATGCATCCTCATAGACTACGGACTACTTCATCAGATTCTGTAGCCTACAAAAGCTTATGCCTCTGAATGATTCAGTCTCAAAGGTGCTAAACTTGTATAAGCACAACATGCTAAGAATCAAATGGATGACACAGTGGCCTGTATAACTGAGAATTGCCATACTTTAAATTAATAGTTGGTGAAAAACAGGCTGCCAAAATGTTTGCATAAAGAAGTTGTGGAATAAATGGATGAAAATTGTTCAATGCTGCCACAGGGGAACTTTTCACTAGTATGTTTTCTGTGTTTAAATATATTCATTTATCAGTCAAACTAAAATGCTTTAGGCTGCATGTGGGGGGTTGCTGACATGCTCTTCCTGTAAGCAGTAAAATAATTACAGGTCACTGGGGTACCTTTTAAACAATCACTTTAATAGACATTTATATGGAGTATCAGCAGGCTGGCAGCACACATGCTGTTATTGTTGTAGCTATGGGAGAAGGAACATTCAATATTCAAGATTTGGGGTATGAACAGGCATGGGATATTTCAGGTGGGACATTTCCACCACTAGAAACCTTTCCAGGAGAGGGACTGTGCAGGAGTTCCCACCTGAAGCCATGCAATGAACGCTAGCACAGTGGTAGTTTCTATCTGGAGACTGGTGATTCTGCTAGTAGAAACAGAATGCTTGGACATAGCCTTTTGTGTGAAGAAATAATCCTCCAAGTAGTGAGTTATTATCAGAACTTTCTTTACAAATTATGAAAAGGTTTCGGACATAGTAAATAGATACAGTGAGATTAGTGATGGTTTTTTCAGACCCATAGGCAATGTTGGGTTTTAAGGGACAAAAGTAGAAATAGGCATGATAACAGACATGAAGCCCCACCCCCACAGTTTCAAAGAAGTCCTCACCAAGAAATCAAGAAAAGTATCCATCACTTGTCTAGAGGTCTAGGCTCATTATCACCACACATCTACAAATAGTTTTGATTTGATTAGTCATAAATTGTGCTGTTCAACAAGAAAGTGATAGTCTTTCCTAAATATTTTCCTTTATCACTTCCTTGGTGCATTATTTAGTTTTTAAGAAAGGATGATTTTTTATTTGCATACCAACAGCCCACTTCAGTGTTTCTTCCTAAATAGGATTTCCATTAATATGTAATAACTCCCTCTTTAAAGTTTCTGTACTGTGGGAACAAGGATGATGAAGACTGCCAGCAGTGTAATACAATTTTTTGCATCTGGATTAGAGAGTCAAATCTAGATTAAGTCAGTTCTGGCTAAGCACTGCCATAGGACAAGTGTTAGGTGCCACCTCTGGAAAGCGTTGGAGGACATCCAAGTGATTCCCAGTTTGTAGCTATCTTCATCATAGAACAACCGAACAGTAAATATAGAAAACATACCACTCTGCCATCAGAGCAGCCAAGGACTAAATAGAAAGGGAGACTGAAATAATATATCACCATTAAAGTGGACAGGGGGAAAATGAAAAATGTTCAGGATCGGCTCTTTGGGGCTGGATGCCTGGGTAAATGCTGACATGAACTTAAATATTTCCCATATAGTTATCTCTTGGAAGAAAACCAGAGACATGAAATAGATTAGACACAAAGGGTTTGTTTGGGTTTTTGAATTTGTTCATTTGTTTCCTTCACCCCGGAATGATGATCAGCTCTTACATGCTAGACTGATATATTTGAATTAGAGTCCATTATCTTTTTAAGGTTTGATTTCTAAAACATTCTTCTGACTTGGATTTCTGCTTCACCATAAACAAGAAGAATCAGAAGTGAAACACAAATACTTATTGTCATTCTGATATTTTTAGCAATGTATCCCTGATAAACAAACACAAAAAGTCAGAAAGATTGCATTATTAGACAAATATATTTATGCATGTATTTGGAGTTATTTATTTTGTGATTTACATACTGTGTGTTTTTAATCTATTGTATGAATTTGCAGTTCCTAGGGAATTCAAATTTCATGAAATATAATCTCTGGAACCATCTCAGAGAACTCACTTTTTCTTCACTAAATCCCTGGTTCACCTTCATGCCCCTTTCTTAGTCCCTCTAAATGCTTCATATATGTAAATTAGACAGTTTCTTCCTGTTCCCAAGGTTGTTTTCTGCATGTCAGTATCTGTATTACTGTCATCACCAATTTATCTCACTTTGGGTTCCAGTTCAGCAAAGCACTTAGTCCCATCCTTAATTTTGTTCAAAAACATACACACTTTGCTGAATTGGATTCCTGCTTTTAAGTATAAATTCCACCAACTTCTATTTTTCCACTTCATCGTGTTCCACTTTTACAAGCTTCTTATTCACAGACAACATGATCAGGAAAAGAACACAGCGGATTATTGAGAATGATGTGTGTTCATTACTAGAAGAAATAACCCCAACTACTCTTATTTTTGTGCTGACCTACTCTCTCAGGCTCTGGATGGATGAAATATTCATGCTGCTGTACTCAGCATTATTCCAGTGTAAAAAAGAAATGGGAAAACAATACAAACTCATAAGCTGGACTAATTTTTCCTCGTTTGGTAGAAAAGTACCCTTGAAATAATCAGAGGTAAAATTCTACCTGTGTTAACTATTCCAGTTTAGATTTAGATTTTGTCCGCATCAGTTGTGTCCAGATAAGCATGACCAGGCAGTATGTGGTGCCACAGACCTTTCTGTGGCCCAGGCTGAAGTGTCACATTCTGCACATTAAGGCATTTCTCATGCTGCTGGTTTGCAGTGCTGGGGGTGGGGGGTGACCCTGGGAAATCCAGGGGTCAAGAAAACCCATGCAGAAAAAAAAGCAGGGCGATGTACATGGAAGCAGTGCACACAACCAGAAACCAGAGACTGGCCAGCCAGAGACATGCTCCAGCTGCCAGCCAGTCTCCAAGCTTCAGGAGTGATGTGGCTGCCAGTTAAGACCCCCAGACTTGAATGGGCAGTGGGCTGTCTCTCAGGTCATTGCATTTTTTTTTAAGTGTGGGGTGGTGATGTGCATATGTATGTATGTGTGTGTAATGCCTGGTCTAGGCAGGGAGGTTGGGAAGGGGTAGTTTTTGGTGTTTTCTGGCTCCATGGTTTACCTGCAGAGCTGGTAGGATGGTTGTGAATTTAAGCCTGGGTGTGGTCCCAGAGACTCAGTGGAGAAGTGTGTCCCTGCACTCCAGCCTGGACCCTGCACTCCAGCCTGGACCCTGCACTCCAGCTATCTCACTGTGGGCCCCACTGATGCTGACCCCAGTGCATCATTGCAGGCCCTGCACTGCCACTCAGCTGTCACTGCACCCTGTGTGCCCTCTTATTGCTTCTTCCCCCTGCCTGCCACAGCCATTTCCCCAATCTCCCCCCCGCCTCACTTGCCATACTCCAGCATCACATCACACAGTTCCCAGCTGCAGCTCTGGGACCACAGGAGCAGCTGGAATGTGGTGCTGGAGCTGCTGGGGGATGGGTGGGTGGGACTGGGGAAAAAGCAGGAGAAGGGCGGCAGTGGCAGATGGGGGCAAGTGGCAGCTAGTGGGAGCACAGGTCTTGCATTAGTGCCTCGGGGCCAGGAGTGGCAGGAGTGGCAGGAACACAGAGCCTGAGCTTGCAGGAGTGCTGGCAGGGGCTCTGCCTGCTGTGGGGCAGGGTGGGGAAAGCTGTAGGCAAACCCTCCTCCTTCATGCAAGCCACAACCATCTCCAGCCACCCTCCCCACACACTCACAGCCCCCCACAAAACCTATACCTACCCACATCCCACCCCCCCATACCTATCCACCTCCCCCACAAATCTCAAACACACACCCTCCCCCACACCCCACATATCCATAAACCTATACCCACCCTTTCACCCACACCTTCCCACAATATACAAAAGTAAGACTTCATTTTAAGCAATTATAGTATCACCTATGTGTACATTACACACACACACACATATAAATCAGGACAACAATTATTTTTTAATGAAATTAATGTTATTGTACGTTTGATTTTAGAATATAATTTGGTATTTTTCTGATTCAGAGATGGCAAAACCCCTTGCTGAAAGGAGTAATTCTAGGGGGCAAGGGAAGGGACTTCTACTGGCAAAGGTCAGGGGTTAGGGGTGGTACTTCTGGTCCCAGGATGATGATCGGGGGTGGGGCACATGTCAAGGGGTGGGGTTACCCATGCAGCCCTCAATGGGCTGCCAAAATCTGGTAAGCATCCCTCTGCCTAAAATTATTGCCTGCCTCTGGTTTAGGTCCTCCAAGGAGATACTTTGAAAGTTGGCCAGAGCATCTCTATGGCTGCTGTGTCCCACTGCTGCTCCAGGACACTGCTTCAGTGGGGCATGGCTCACAGCAGTGGCTCTAGAGCTATCTGGGACCCAGACTCTGTCCTGGGTTGCTCCGGAGCCTCAGAGTCTGCCCTGGGCCCAAGCACAGCAGTAGGACCAGGCAGGATGCCTTGCAGCCATGAATGGGGCCCTCCTTGCCCCTGCCCCCCATGGCTCACAGATCCTAATGGTAGCATCAGCAGTAGGCAATGGGCCCTCAGGGTGCTTATGGTCTATGGCAGGCAGAGCCCCCCCAGAAGGGGCTCCTGGTACTGCAGGCAGGAGCCACACACCATCGGGCTGGGCTGAGCCAGCTCCATGCCTCCACATGGAGCTTCTGCACTCTAGTGAGGAGCTGCACATGGAAACATTAGCCAGCCTGGCCTGGAAGTGCATGCTCCTAGTTGCAGTGCTGGGAGCCCTGCATGGTGGCATGGATCCTGCCTGGCCCAATGTTGCATAGACCAGGAGCCATGGGGAATCAAGCATCATTGAGCTGGGTGGACTCCATGCCACCAGGTGTGGCTCCCTGCTAGCCTGGTGGTGGGTGGGTCCCACCTGCAGTGCTGTTAGCCCCATGTGCTGGTATGGAGTCAGCCTGGTGTGGCCCAAAGGCACATACCAGTGTGCCGGGCTGACTCTTTGCTGCTACATGCATCTCCCAGGACTCAGTTGGTGCTGTGCATCAACCCCCTAGCAGCCGGAGTGCTCACCTTCGGGGGGCACCAGCACTCAGGGGAGGTGCATGATCCTCTGTGGCAGTGCCCCCCCCTTCCCCATGCATTACTGATGGATGCAGGGGTGGAGGGTGCTCCAGATTGAAGTGGCTGCCAGACCCAGGCTTGGAGTCCCCCTGTGTCCCTAGAGCAGCCTGTGCAGTGGGAAAGCTGTCCTGGAAGAGAACGGTCTTGTCTAGCCTAATCCCTGTAAATATAACAATAAAACATTGTGCTTAACTGATACATATATATATTGTTCTGTGTCATTTTACTTGTGGAAAATGAAGATTTGGGGTGGGGAGAGTGTTAATCAGAGAATTTGGGATTTTTTAACAGAAAACCAAGATCCTTGCTGGTGAGGCAAGTGGGGGACCTGGGCAAAAGAGCCTGCCCATGGCCAACACTGGGGACCCAGATGGAGAGCAGATGAGGTGGCTGACCTCTTGGTCATTTAGGGTCAGGAGGACAAACTCCAACAGTTTAAAATGGACCACCGCAATGAGCACATATTTTGGGTGATAGCTGCCCAGATGGCAGAGTGGGGTCACTGGAAGACACGGCAGCAGTGCTGCATGAAGGCCACCTGTGCAGCCACGGACCACTGGCAGCTGGTCCAGAGATGCAGGAGGCTCTCCTGCAATGCTGTACCACAGCCTAGGTGGCTGTGTGTTCCCTGTTCAAGTCTGGCAGGTGTGCAGTCATGGGGGTATAGGTGAAGGGGATGAATGCTGTTGCAGGTGGCAGCAGGTAACAGCCAGGCAGCAGCCCCTACTAGCAGACTGCTGCAGTGGGCAGAGAGTGCAGGGGCCACTCTAGGTCAGAGCTGCTGCAGCAGTCCAGGAGGCTAGTCCACAGACACCATTGGCTGAGCTTCAAAAGCTCCTTTTTATTTGTCCATCCAATTACCATGGGCAAGGCCCACTTGGCTAGCTAGTGGCCCCTTTTTACGTAGGCTAATGGACAAAAGGAACAACTACATTCTTGGGACGACTAATGAAAAAAACAGGATAGGAGTGTTGTGTGGGTCAGTGTCAAAACATGAAAATAAGTGTGCCTGAGCAGGACAGTGAGCAGAGGCCCCTGGGCTGTACCCACTGGTCCTCAAAGGAATCCAAGGAGCCAGTGGATGCTGCCCGGTAATGATCTGCATGGAAACATGTGCAGATAAGTGAGACGAAAGCAGCCCCACAGTCCCCAGGCACCTTCCTGGCGAGAGCCTCCTTCTTGGTCATATATCAAGCCCACTTGGCTAGGGCTAGGAGGAGGTTAACCAGAAGGACTTGGTGGGGCCATGGATGGGGTGCCCAAAAATAAAAAAGTGGGGGGTGAGGTTCAACCAGAACCTCAGGAGGACTTCATATATCCACTGCAGGGGTAGCAGTGGATATAATCTTCCTGGACTTCCAGAAGGTTTTTGATACTGTCTCTCACCCTGTTCTCATTAAGAAACTGGGGGGCTGTAGTGTAGACACCCACACAGTCAAATGGGTCGCCAACTGGCTGGAGGGCCGCACCCAGAGGGTGGTAGTGGATGGGTCTCTCTCAGCCTGGAAGGACATGGGCAGTGGGGTCCCCCAGGGCTCAGTCCTCGGGCCCACACTGTTCAACATCTTCATCAGCGATTTGGATGAGGGGGTAAAAAGCACCCTGTTCAAATTTGCTGATGACACTAAGATGTGGGGGGATGTGGGCACACTGGAAGGATGCAACAGGCTACAATCAGACCTCGACAGGTTACAGGGGTGGGCGGATGAGAATAGGATGGGTTTCAACACAGACAAGTGCAAGGTGATGCACCTCGGGAGGAACAACCGGCACCATACCTACAGGTTGGGGAACTCCCCTCTTGTCAGCACGGAGGCGGAAAGGGATCTGGGGGTCATCATTGACTCCAAGATGAACATGGGCCGGCAGTGTGGAGAGGCAGTCAGGAAGGCCAACCACACCTTGTCATGCATCCACAGATGCATCTCGAGCAGGTCCAAGAAGGTGATCCTCCCCCTCTATGCAGCACTGGTCAGGCTGCAGTTGGAGTACTGTGTCCAGTTCTGGGCGCCGCACTTCAAGAGGGATGTCAACAGCATGGAGAGGGTCCAGAGGAGGCCACTCGTATGATCAGGGGACAGCAGGGCAGGCCCTACAAGGAGAGGCTGCGGGACCTGAACCTGTTCAGCCTCCAAAAGAGAAGGCTGCGGGGGGATCTTGTGGCCTGTTATAAACTAGTCAGGGGGGATCAGCAGGCATTGGGGAAGTCACTGTTTCCCCGAGCACCGCCAGGAGTGACCAGGAATAACGGTCACAAGCTGGCAGAGGGTAGATTTAGGTTAGATATCAGGAGGCGCTACTTCACTGTCAGGGCGGCTAGGGTCTGGAACCAGCTTCCAAGAGAAGTGGTGCAGGCTCCTACCCTGGGGGTGTTTAAGAGGAGGTTAGATGCACACCTTGCTGGGGTTGTTTGACCCCAGTATTCTTTCCTGCCATGGCAGGGGGTCGGACTAGATGATCTGCTCAGGTCCCTTCCGACCCTACAAACTATGAAACTATGAAACTATGAAAGCTCCTGAGGACAAGTAGCACTGAGTTATTCACTAGGGCAGCTTTTTATACTGCTGGAGCCAGCACAGGTGCTGGTCCCAGCCTCTAGCTCCCATGGCTGGAGAACTGGGAGGAACTGGGGAGGGTCAGTTTGCCTCAAGTGGCACCAATTTGCCCCACACCAAAGTGTATTTTCAGGTATGTGTGCTGAGGCACAAATTTCCAGTACAAATCTGTGCTACTGCTATATGAGTTGCTGCAAGTGCATGTGCCTGCATATGTGCATGTGCCTGCATGTGTAGATGCGCCCCTGTTGGGTAAGCTACGCTTAGATAACTGGGTGTCTGTCCATTCCTGATTCCAGTAAATTTACACCAGTATAAAAAGTCAACATAAATTATTGCAGGGTAAATGTTCATCTGTCCAGAGCCTCACCCACAGGCACAAAAACCAACATGTTCTGAATCCTTTTCTAAAATTTTATTTGAGCTGGAGCATCCTATCTCAAGTGGCAGGCACCACACGCTAGAGAAGGTAATCTGTGTATACGTGAAGGGAAATATCAGCACTCTGGCACCTAGCCATTGCATAAACACTGTTAAAAAAATATTTCTCAAAGGGCAGATTGTCCACAGAGAGCTAGAAAGTGCATGTGGTATGTGCTGCTGTCTTTCAAAAAAAATAGAAATAAGCTGAATTGATGGAAAACACTGAAATTACTCTCAAGCTAGACATTTCTGCTCTGAGGGAATGCTTTTTATTATGTTACATATGAAATATTCCAAAGGTGAACTATGGTAGCTAGGTGGTAGATTGAGGGGAATGTGCACTGGTGCACTCCACTTTTTTTCCTGGTCCACCCAAAGTTTAAAACCAACTGCTTTGCAGTGGCAGTAATATTTCTAGTTAGGCAGTGCTGAGGGAGTCATCACTCATTATAATCTCCCTGATCCCGTATAAAATCTTGATTTTACAGGTGTTAATGACACTCTCTTTTTTTTTTTATGGACTTGATGTTCCACCAATCAAGCTATCCTTTGTTCTTCAATTCTGCTGTCTGTTAGCCATTCCTAATAATGAAGCTCCTCTTATACAGCTCTGTGGATTGTTTTTTACTCATTCTAATGAAGTTATATTTGTTTTTCTTCAATCTTAAACTGCATAATACAGCCCTAGGCCCCTAGCATATTAATAAAGCTTCTAATTTATTCTTAACATGAGAAAATATGTATTGTTTTATATGTGATGATGAACCTCACCATCTGCAACCCCCTTTTCAAATTTTTAGATCTACCAATGATGATAGCTTCCATAGGTAGCACTGCACAGGTGATAATTGAGAGTCTTAGGTGAACAAAGTGCTATGTTGCTTCCCCTTTGGAGATTTGATATTGTAAAACTAAGCATGCTTCTATTTTTCATGGCAAAATTCAACATTTTTACAGTTCTCACAAAACTATAAAATATTGCTGTCCACATTTTGTTTTCCCATTCTACTTTACAAAGCTACATTTATCTGCCACCCACTGAAACAGCATCTAGGTTTTCCTGGCAACAGCCTTATTCCTCCTGAGCAAATGAAGTTGCATAAACTAGCACCCAAAGCACTGTAACTGCAAGCCATGTTTAAATTGTTACCGAATGCATGCTTACTGAATATTACTAAACATTATTCAAAATGGTGTCACCGTTCTGCACAGATGAACGATCAGTGTGACAGATCTGTCTGTCCCTTCAAGACTCAAGGAGAATCAGGGAGCAGACAGTATCTATTCTGAGTAAGGCTCATGGAAAGTGAGCCATCGATCAAGGTGGGAACCAGCTAGGAGGCTGAGGAAAGCTTCTTGAAGGGAGATTGAGGAGAAAATGATCCTGCTGTGAAAGGTAACCAGGGGGCACCTTCTGTCCAGCCCAATAGCTCTTTCTTTGCTCCGGGGCAATTAATGGCTCTTTCTGCAGCCTTTTATTTAATTAATGCTAATACCTTGTGTAGTAGCTTCAGGCCAACATTTACTTCCCGTTGCATCTCACACCTTCCTCTTTCATTCAGTAGAGAGGAAAGCAAAACCTGTAATTGTTGAAAATACATTTTATTAAGAAAAACAAAACTGAAGGCCTCATTCCCTGACTTTCTGGTTGGAACAGTGTTCCTTGCCTGCATAGAAGACCATTGATACGAATGATTTCTGTTGTAGGACTCGGCTTCACATTTTGGGACTTCCCCCCCCTCAGTTTTTGTCTTTCTAAAAAAAATAATCCGTTTTCCTCTTTCTAACCACAGTCCCAATTTTTGTCTTCTAGGCTTCCCTTTGGTGAGTGCAAATTATCTTGATTACAGGGTTATCTATGTAAATAAATTATATTATGTTTGCTTTGCAACATTTCTTTTTTTCTGCTAGAATCAAATTTGGATTAGTTTTACTAATAAAATAGAATTTTCTCCCTTAAGTAAAAGCTTCAAATTAGGACTGAGTGAAGCAATCTTTGCTTTTCTTTGCTAATTAATTAAACCAGTGAAAAGCAACTGTTATGAATGTTGTTTTAAGTGACAGCATTTTTGCAGAGCTGTATTTGCCAATAGGTATATTTGTTCCTGAACACAGAAGAATCTTTCTGTGCTTGATTAACTCAAGATCATTAATTTCTTTTTTGTTCACCCCTGCCCCACCTTCCTATTTTCAGTCAATGATGTTTTCTATCTTAGCCATTAAGCTGCCTGGCTTAGCATTAGATACATGTGAAATACTCTCATTAAACCATTCAGTCAGAGGCTTAGCTTTGCTGTTTGATGTGATCATAAATCTGAGGCTGCTCCTTTTACAGCTAAGTGAACAGTATGCTTTAAGTGAACAGTAGCTTGTTAGCAAGGCCAGAAAGCTGGTCAATCTGTCCTCCATACTGGCCACCCTTGGTCCACTTCTCTTTCCAGGATCCTAATTCCTACCCTCACAGACATCTGAGATAAAACAGAGAGTGCTGTTAAGGGACTGCTGATGAGGAATAGGGTGCCAGAGTGTAGAAATGGGTCAGCTGTGTAGAGTTTCTCTAGGAGGTTTGCTGACCTGGAGCATCCAAATGACACTCCGGCATTTGTTTTTCATTCTAATCTTGGTAACTAAGCCAAAGGTCAGTTTGCAAATATCATCCCAAATTAAACCACACAGGAGTTACACAGGCCAAACTAATGCTATGTCTAATAGTATTTAACTTGCACAATCCTGAAGTGGCCTCCCCACTCCAGAAGTGCACTGTGCTCCTAGAGAGGTAGGTGCAGTTCTTGTCTTATAACTCTTGTTCTTTCCACCTTCTCCTGTAGATTGTGGTGCTGCTCTGACAGATGACTACATATGTTTTTGCTACTGTGCTTTTTACTTATGTTAGCTACTACATCTGAGGGAGATGTAAGCTGTCCTTATCTGAGAGAGCCATATTGCATTCCAGCTTCCACACCATTCACATAATAATTAACAATATTGCAGTCACCTAATCTTTACTACCACCCACAATGAGCCTACTGCAACTTTCACAATCCAGACTGAGCTTCCAACATTTTAAAGGGAGCCAAACTGAGACAGATGTCAATGAGTGCCAGGAACTAGGTATGGCGCTGATGTTAAGTTTCTCTCTGTTGGCCTATCTACACCCTGTTCAACAGAAGTCCTGTTGTGGCACAGAAGCCCATGTAACATCTTGTGTGCTCATGAAAAGTGATAGGAGTGTGTGGGAGTCAGTAGGTTAACATACTGTATATGAATTTTTGTTACGAACAGGGGTGGATCATTGGTGCACACCCTTTGCTTCCTGGCCCACGCAAAACTTAAAACCAACTGCCTGCAATGGCAGCAGCATTTCTAGTTAGGCAGTGTGGAAGGGTTCATGGGTCATTATAAGCTACTTGTTCCCTTGTAAATTTTGGATTCCACAAGTGTTAATGGAACTCTCTTCATTTTGATGGTCTTGATGTTCCACCAATCTTTGGTCTGAAATTCTGCTGTGTTTGCTGCTCCTGGTATGAAGCTCCTATTTCACAACCCTGCAGATTTTTAAAAATTTATTCCAATGAAGTTATATTTGTTTTTGCTTCAATCTTACACTGAAAAATACAGCCAGTGCCAGCAGCATATTAGTAAAGCATCTAGTTCATTATTAACTAGAGAAAAAAATATGTTTTGGCTTTATATGTCATGGAGCCCCTCACCATTTATACCCTTCTTTTCAAAATTCTAGATCTGCCCATGGTTATGAATATTTAGTGGATATAAATTGTTATGTTTGGGCAGGAGACAGTGTGTGTAAGTCGGTGACTGAGTGAGAGTGTTAGTAGGACTGTGTGAGAGAGGGTGCATTGTGAAACTCTGGCCTTTTCTGTTAAGCGGCTGTACCGTGGAACCTGGCAAGACCTGATCAAGACCTGGAGGAGTTGAGCTCCACAATAGAAGAGAATAAGTGCATTAGTATTGTGGTGGTCTTTCTCCCTCCAAAATATGCTTTGTAGAATAGAACTTTTGTCTCTCCTTGTATGTCTCAACCCTGACCACTCCTTAAACATAACTGTTTGGGAAACACAGGGACCCTTATTTTACTGTCACTTTTCCTAGTGAAGTGGTAACTTTTGTCTGTGCAGGTCTTATTTTTCCCATTTCTCTGCCCTCCTTTTTATGCTGAGAGGGGACAAGCCGATTTTGTGGGGGGGAAAGGAATCACTTCAAACACACTTACAACCTAAGACTACATGTATTTGAATAAGCACGGACTACGGTACCGGTCAAACGTCTGCATACGATTCACAGCTTCTGCATGCCTCATTTAACCTGGCTAAGAACGTATTTGTTTCTTCTAGCTTCAAAAGCTCCTCCCTCTCTGGAAAGCCCTCCTGGCACAAGCAGTTTCAAATTTTCTTGCAGAAGGCTGACAGGCTGTTCAGTTTCATCTTCTTCCCTACTGGAAGGAGCATCTGCCCCGGCACATCAATAAAACATGCCTTTACTCTTCCTGGCTGGAATGAAAAGGAAGCTTTTCAAAGTGAAATCCCCCTAATAAAAATATTTGGCATAATTCTTCTTTTGCCTCGGTTTTTAACCAGTGTAACAGTAACATTGTTAAAGTTAATATTTTGTATACCTTGGTGCAAGGAGGAATTCAGATGGTGAATATTTTTATCCCTTTTTTAAAAATGTGTTAAGCAGTGTACAAGCACCCTTCAAGTAATTCTTGATAAATCTAACAGGACTTGAGTTTTACAGAAGACTTTTTTGTGTCTTGGACTCCACTCCATGTCTGTAAAAGGAAGCCCAAATTTTCTGTCTGAACACCAAGGAATAGCTTGACACTTGTTCTGGATCTCTGCTAGATAGGTTATGGACAGGGATAAAGACTAGCGCCTTAGCTCAGTCAAGGCAGCAGTGCAGCAATTTGCTGTTGGTCTAGAGCAGCGGTAAATTACCAAGTCCCTGAAGCAAGGAGGGAAGCAGGGAGGGAATAATTCCTCTGAGGGGTATCTCTGAATCATAATGTATCCTGTCCCTCTTTTTGGGAGGAAATAGTTTTTACAGCATCCTTTATTGTGGGTTATGCCTAAAGGCACACAGCTACCCAGAGGAAGAAAAAAAAAAATCAAAGGAGTTATCTTGTTTAGTTTATCTTGCCAAGAATTTGATTTTTTTTAAAAAGTTGTGTGATTTTTCTGTCTCTGAACTGGTTCTTCACTCAGGGTTTGCTGTGAGAATTCTGAAAATCATCCCCCACCAGGACCTTTCCTGATTTCCCTGATCTTGTGGTAGTTACAATTGCACTAAAAATGGATATTTATGAGAAGATGCACAATAATCTTGAAGAAGGCTAGGTCAGTGAACCATCCCTAAAACCAAGGAAGATTTTATATTCTGTTCAGATAGCTTACTCACGATTTGTTACTATGTGCACCCTACCAGAATTTTTATAATTTTATACTGTTTTATCTAATCATTTGCTGTATTATGTCTGTACCATGTGTTGATTTCTGATATGTTTCCTTTTTTGCATTTCAAAGTCCAGTAATGGTCACAAATAAAACAATTAAAGCTACATTTTAAATTTGCATTGATTTCCATATTGAGTGTTATTGAACAAGAACTCTTCTACTTACCAATCCCCCCAAGTTTCTGAAAACTATTTTGGCACAGATTGAAAGCAATAAAGTAAAAACTAAGTTTCCATGACATAGTACAGGGATAGGTTCCCTGTATTTTCAGTAGATCTCAATAATAGCTTTGTTTCTGAGCAGTTTCTTAAGGCTGCTGTCCATTATTCAACAGCAAGAAAAGATTGCA
Organism: Crocodylus siamensis; assembly: GCF_052110815.1. NCBI lineage: Eukaryota > Metazoa > Chordata > Crocodylia > Crocodylidae > Crocodylus > Crocodylus siamensis. The sequence continues at coordinate 126,080,479 of NC_143397.1, read as the reverse complement.
GTAACATGCAATTATTTCTTGTCCCTTAAGCCCTTGGTTGGCACAGTTGACTCACTAATGTTATTCTGAAGATTCAGGTTTGATCAAAAGAAGAAAGATATTTTCCAGAATAATGACATTAATAGTGAAAGTCCACTGTTTGAAGCATGGTTAAAGTATTTGTGACAATTTACTTCATTTTTCAGAAAAAGTGCATTACTAATGACTTTTCCTCTAAGGTATTTTAAAGCAAGTAATGGATTCAAGAAGGTAATAGCATCAATGTAATTTCCATCTTCGTAGCAGTTATATTGAATATTTAAAATGATACGAAAAGCAAGACAGCAAAGTCAGCAAGCATGCATTCTGAAAGAATGAGTTATATTACTTCACACCGATTTTTTGCTTTTGTTTTTAAAAATTTTTTGCTTTTGTTTTTAATAAATTTTTACTGGTTTTAGTTTTTAGGGCCAGAAAACAGGAAGGTGCCCCTATTCAGGAAGGGCTCATATGCCGATGGGGTTTAAGTATATTTTTGGGTTTATTGAATTAACTAATGGAAAATAAGAATATTTTTGTTTTCTCTTTCCAAGATACATTTTTCTCAAAGTGGGATGAATTCCAGATGTCAGGAAACAAAACTGAAAGTATTTGAAATGTTAAATATTATCATTTGAATAAGTTTCCTTTTAACTCTTCCTTAATGAAAGGGAGATGTTTGCCTATAAGCAAGAGAGGAACACAAAGAACCCATGGGGAATCTGATATTGAAAAGAAATATTTCAATTCTATTTAAGACACAGCATAGGGGCCCTTTAAAGATATAGGAGAAAGGGTTACCCAGTTCAGAAGCCTGCCCTTATTGTTTATGACAGCATACAGAAAAATAGAGCATTTTTGTGGGGGGGGGGGTTTAGGGGGGCAGGAGATACTTTGGAGAAGAGGGAGCCATTGTTTTTCACTGACCTTCACACAGTTCATCCCTTTGGGTGATTTTGCTTCACCTGACCACTCATATGAAAACCAACACACATAAAATCCAACACAGTACTCGAGTCTCCTGAAGTTATATGAAACAAGATCACCTCTTATGGGTTCACTGAATTTAGAAATGATTAGAAAATAATTTCCATAAAATAATTCCAAAATGTTATTCTTTTCAGGTATTTGATAAAATATTTTGGGCTATTGATAAAAAATAGTGTGTTTTTATTTGGGGAGGGGGGTCTTTTTGGAAAATGTATGTTATAAAATGCATACTTTAAAATATGTCTTAATGGAAAATATGTTAATAGTTCTCATTTAAGCTCATAAATTGACACGCTTTTTGCAGAAAGTAGTCAAATATTTATGTTGAGGCAGGTGACAACTTCTGTAAAAAAGGAAAACCAAACTACAGAAACTTGCAGATTTCTTCTCCATCTGACCTTTCAATTTTGTATTGGCTTCTGTCATGACAGGACCTGAGTGTACGGATTATGGCTGAAGAATAATGCTTCTGTACCATGAAAACCTTTTTCTCAGAATGGCATCACAAGCAGTAAAAAAACAGCAAAACACTTCAGTACAAGCTTAACATTAAGCATACAGGTAGTCCTATGGATTCAAAGGCAGAGTAGATTTGCACCTTATAAACTAACCAAAATAGGTATATATATAGTGTGTATGTATGTATGTGTGTGTCTATAGCTCAAGCCTTCATTGGATGAATTGCATTTCATCAAATGCTATGAAGGGATGTGGAGAAAGCAGTTACTTTGCTTTCTGCATTGCCTTTCAGAGCATTTGATGAAGTGAGCTTCAGCTCATGAAAGCTTGTGCTATATAGAAGGCAGGTTAGATTTGCACTTTATAGACTAATCAAAGTAGATACATATACATATACATATACATCAGATCTATATTCTGTGTATCTAGTTTGGTCAGTCTATGAGGTTCAAATCTAACCTGCTTTCTACTTGACTTCAGATTAATGTGGCTAACCACATTTCTATACACAGTCAACCCAATGTCAGTGTCCAGAAGTATATCAGAACAAATTATTAAACCATGGGTATATAAATATCTAGGGTGTCATCTCTTCCTGGTCATCCAAACAGCCAGATCTGGTTATCTGCCTGACATGTCTGATGGACTAAGTGCCAAAAATGCAAAATATGCACAAGCCGTTATTCTGTTTCTGGACATATAGCCCCAGACACATAGACAACTATGCGCAACCATATAGTCATTCGGAGTGAGCACGTGTAGTATGAGCCAGAGCACATACACACACCTCTATATCCATTGTAGATGTATAGCAGCCTTAGACATCCAGAATTGGAGTTGTCCAAAATCCATGATTATTGGATTTATCCTCAGGAAGAGAAAAGAGGATATGGGTGTGTCCCTTCTGCCCCCATAGCTCAGTGGTTGGGTCAGAGCAGTGGAAGTGGGGGATGGGGGTCCCACAACGCCAGTCTTGTGGCTTTTCAGGTGAGTAACCCAGCCATTGAGTTATTAGAGGGAAAAGATGGGAGGTCTATTTCCCTCCCTCTATCTCTTCCCTCTCACCAGTCCCCTCCTCTCATGTTTCCAGTGCATTTGTCCAGTCTAGGCATATACACACATGGTTGCACATAGCCCTCCAAGTATGCAGGTCTAGACATCCAGGAAGAGAATTCCAACTTACGTGTAAGTGGCATTTTTGACACTCATATATCCAGGTAGATGACGAAATCTAGATATGTAGTGGATAGGGCTGTGCAAGTCTTCGGATCCCGCTTCAGATCCGGACCTGCTTCAGATGCTTCAGAGTCTGAAGTGGCACTTCTAGGTTGAAGTGAGATCCCAGTAATGGTGTTCGGAGTGGGTCGGGGGTATCCGAAGCACTTCGGACTCACTTTGGATGCTTCAGAGCTGCTTTGGTCAGTTTGAGGCAATTAGAAGAGGGAGGGGGAGTGGGGGAGGAAAGACAGTGTGAAGGATTTCTCTGTGGCTACCTTTCCAATGGCAGCGTCTGTGGGGTGGGACTAAAAAAAGTATAAAAGCCCGTTTTCAGCCCTTCTGTGCCTATTGCAGCTCGCTCCCTGTTAGCAGCTGTGTGAGAGAGGAACACTGACACCTGCCTGCTGCTTTTTCATGTTATAAAGGAGTGGTTAGGATTTAGCTTAGCTTAGTTTAGTTTAGCTTAGCTACTCAATTCAGTTATTAGTAGTATTACAATTCAATTTATTTCTTTGAATTTATATTTGCTCTTTTTCTAGAAACTTTGCAAAAAGACAGTTGTGTTTTCCCAGCCAGTGTTATCTGTCATTGTGCAGGGAGGCACAGATTCCTTGCTTGCACGCATGCACACACGCATGCACACATGCCCATACACAGAGACCCAGAATATAGAAAAAAATCACAGTGGAAGAAGACAGACAGATATTTACAGAAGAGCAAGGCACAGACAATATATTGAGACACAGGAAGACACGTAAATAATTCCATTCACACCACAAGACAAGATAGACAGCCAGAAAGAAGACACACAAACAATTCTATTCACAGCATAAGACAGACACACATATTCACAGGAGAACAAGACAGACAGATATACAAAAGGATTTATGCACACACAGACCTTTTTCAGCACAGGAAAGATCAGTATGAAGCATGCTGGAAAGGCAGATGCCAGGTCTTCTGGCAGCGGAGGGAGAGGGGGTACAGGGAGAGCTAGACCTGAAAGTCCGTCCCCGCCTCCCCCACCCATCCCAAACACAGACACATTCTATTCCTGAGCAGCCATGATAATGATGCTGCCAGTGGATGCGAGGTGGTGGGAGCAGCGTCTGCACCTAACGTCTTTGCACCTACACCACCTCTGCTCAGTCCAGAAGTGGGCACCAGAAGTGGAATCACTGCCTCTTCCATCCCAATTTAAGCTCTCAGCATGAGCCTTCCACTGCCAGAGGAGGAGCTGGAGCTGGAACCAGGGATGCTGAGCGTGCCGGCTCTGGCAATTCTGGGGACTGAGCGGGAATCAGAGTTTGTGCTTCACACCCTTCAAGCTTCCCCTAGACCCATGCCTGTTCTGAAAAGCAGCACCTCAGAGGAAGCTGAGGTTGTGGAGACAAGGACTGTAATGCCAGGACCAATGATCCCTTGGTGAAAGGTGGGTAGGAGGCATCATAATGTCCAGCTAATGCACGCACTCACAAAGTCCTGGCTGGAGAATGCCCAGCCTTGTCACATCTTTGACAGGCCTGACACTTGCTGGTTGCAGTGCAGTTGTGAGGCTCCCGGTGAGCTCAGATTAGCTGCCTGAGATGCCAACTTTAGGGTTGAAAACCCCTTTGTCAGGCTGAGGAAGTACCTGCAGTTGGTCCTGGATGGAAGGAATAGTAAAGAAGCCAGAGGCTGGCCTGGTATGCAGTGCAGAAAAGAAAGCCAGTCAGTGAAAATGGAAATGGAGGCATCGGGGGGGGGGGGGAGGGACAGGCTGGGGTTGGGGATACAGGGGAAGGGGGATGTAGCAACGCAGGTAAAAGTGCAGAAGTGCCTGGGGTGTCAGATGTCCTGCCAGTCGCGGTTATTTTACCTGTTGTCATGTAAAGCGGAGGACCAGGCGTGAGGCTGTAGGGGAAGAGGATCCTCAGTGAGGCACACTGCTGTGTTGTGTAGAGGCCCCAGCACCAGGAAGGGCACACCTTAACACACACACAGTGTCACCCACCCACATCACAAGTTTTGCCTGTCAGCAGCTTGGGGTGCAGGGCCCTAAATGACAGACTCGCCCAGTGAGACACACACAGCTTGCAGGCTTTGTGGCCTGAGGGCACTCAGTCAGGCCTGCTCTAAGACACACACTCACAGATAGCAGGCTTTGTGGTCTCAGCAAGAGGTACCACCCCTGCAGTTTTCATTAACATGCACAGGGTCATTTGTGTCATGAGTTTTGCCTGTCAGCAGCTCGGGGTGCAGTTTCCCCCAAGCCCTGCACCAATCTTCTTGAAACTTGGCAGACTTTGTGGCCTCAGTAAGAGCTACCACTCCTAAAGTTTTGACCTCCCTGTATTGTAATACGTAGACATGACAGGAGCTTTGCTTTCAAGGATTTGGGGTGCAGTTGCCCCCAAATGCCTGCACTGATCTTCTTGAAGCTTGGCAGGCTTCATGCTCCTAGCAGAAGCTACCACCCCTGAAAGTTTCATCCAAATCTTACAAAAAAACCCAAAGTTATAGATTCCCCATTTATTCCCCATTATACCCTATGGCCAGATCTCCAAGGCGGCTACAAAGCTTCGGAGCTGCTTTGGCTGGTTTGAGGCAGAAACCCAGTCCAGAGCTCTGGATTGGATTGCAGCTATCTGAAGCAGCCATATCCAAAGCTGGATCAGGCTGTTGCCGACTTGCACATCCCTAACAGTTGACTAGAAGACAACAGAATGTTGCTGTGTTTTAGGGTGTGGACTATATTGCTACATAAGAACCTTGCCACAGGTAATCCCACTGACATATTTCCTGGTTAACAAAAATGTCAAAATCTGACCTTAAATTTAAAAACAGACTGTGAATGCCTGTGAACTCACTTGTCTTTGAAGATTTCTAAAGACTGAAATTTCATGAAATAATTAGATTCTATGACAGAGAAGGAAAAGCAATGGAATAATTCACACATACCAAAAATTTATAAGGGTGACAGAATCTTGCCCCAAGCTTTCAGTCTCACTTCTAAAGATAGAGGTCCATACTTTGTAAATAAACCTGACCTGGATGAACTCTTAATCACATGATTAGTTCTACTGAAGCTTATTTAAGCACCTAGTGTGGAAGGAAGTTAGGTATTTGCACTTTTCATCATATTTAGGGATCATATCTGATTTTGTGAGGACCTGATCCAAAGCCAGTTAAATTCAAAGTCTTTGACTGCAGTGAGCTTTGACTGATGTCATAATTCTTTTTACAAGAGTGTCAAACAATTGCTTTTCAATTATATTTATCTAGTCAGCACCCTGGACAGGGACACTGGATTTTTGCTTTTATACATTTGGTGAGCACTAGGCCTGTGGAAAGCGACTAGTATTTGCTTCGAATTCAAATTTGGCCAATTCAGGGGACAGTGGTTCAATCTGGTGATTCGAATCACTGTCCTGGATCAAACTGGCTGAATCTGATTCAGAGATTTGGCTGCTGCCAAATGAGCTGAATTTCCGAAACACAGGTCCAATCCTCTGCCCAGTCTCCCAGCCCCACCTGGCCCCAGCTCCTGGTTCTGTGAAAACAAAAAGCCCCCACTCACTGGCTCTGCCCAGTGGGGGGGGGGACCAATCCCTACTGCCCCTCACTGCCCCATGCCATGTGGGCAGGGCTCTGCCATGAGCCCCCCAACTCCCACCTGCTCTCCCAGCCCCCCTCCAAGGGCTGCCCTGCCTGCCCCAGCTCCCAGCCTTAAAAAAAAACCACAACCAATTTTAATCCAGCCATGTGGGGGTCTAGGACAGTGAGCAGGGGTCAGGGGGCTCATGACAGAACACCCCAATGCAGCATGGGGCAGTGTTAGGTAGCAGGGATCGCCCCCCTGCCTGGCAGCACCTGGTGAGAAGTGGCTTTTTTTTTAAACAACCGGGAACTGGGCCAGGTGAGGCAGCCATGGGGTGGGGGGGGGGGGTTTGGGAGAGCAGGGGGGTTAGGGAGCCCTCGGGGGGCTGTGAGAGTAGGCAGGGGATGGGGCCTGGTGGGCATTCTCCCATGGTCCCCTCTCCCCTCCTCCAGCATCCCCCCCTGTCCCCTACTTATCAGCATGGAGTCCAGGTCCAGGTCCCTGCTGCACCCATCAGGGGCTTCCCAAATCACTGAAGCTTTCCAAATCTTTTCTGAAACAATTTGGAGTGTTTCAAGTTGATTCAGATCTTTTATTTGGTCCTCTGATTCAATTTGGATTTGGAGATTTGTCCGCCAAATTGGGCCAAATATCCTCCAAATCAAATCAGCACCCGAAGCTTTGCACAGCCCTAGTGAGCACAATACTAACCCCAGACCTATAAAAGTGGATAGCAGTTAAAAAAAAAAACAATTTGAAAAAAGAGGCTTATACTACTAATCACTGAATTCCAGAACTTAATGGATTGACACAGACATTTAATATCTCAATGTATATATCAATTTCCTGTAATGGCTTTGCTGTATTTTCTTGCATCTTGGTGACTTGTTTTCCGTCATGGCAAGAAGTTGAAAAATATCTGCTATTACAAATTTAGCCTGTATGAACAGTGTAATTTAGGTTGTGTGAACAGTTTAATGAATACATTTGTACTATATAGTATGTGACTGAGCAAATCTAGCAGGCAAATGCACCAGTTCTTAAAAGATAAATGTTCTAAATTCATTACCCCCCAGTCCTCAGAAAATTCTCTACTCAGAGTATTAGCTTCCTAAGATGGGCTAAATTAGGCCTCAGCAATTACCTTAGGAAGAGGTAGTGAAATCTAGGCCAGCCTGGGAGAGTCATAAAAGACAAATTTGCTTGAATGTCACCTCTCTGAAGTGCAACTCTTACTGCTTTGTTGACATGAGGTCAGTGATGTTAGGGGAGAACATGGAACATGAGCTTTCATCCAATCTTTTCCACAGGCAATCATGTAGATTCAGTTAGAATCACTGTCTTGCCTAATCTCTGCCTACTCTTGTTCCTACAGCCGGGGCACCATGCTGGTGGGCACAATGCTACATAAGATGGTTTACTACGTAGTAGACTAATTGAGTTTGGGTCCCTTACTGAATGGGGGGATGTAACCAAGTGACAGGTTTGGATGAATGCACTGTAAACTGGAGAGAAAACTGGCTGGATCATCAGGCTCAGACAGTAGTAGTCAATGGCTCAATGTCTAGTTGGCAGCTGATATCAAATGGAGTGCCCCAGGGGTTGGTCCTGGGACCAGTTTTGTTCAATGTCATCATGACCTGGAAGATGACATAGAGTACACCATCAGCAAGTTTGCAGATGACACCAAGCTGGGGAGAGTAGTAGATATGCTAGAGGGTAGGTTTAGGATTCAGGGTGACCTGACAAATTGAAGGATTGGGCCAAGAAAACCCTCATGAGGTTCAATAAGAACAAGTGCAAAGTCCTGCATTTAGGGTGGAGTAATCCCATGCACTGTGACAGGCTGAGGACTGATTGATTGGACAGCAGCTCTGCAGAAAAGGACCTGAGGGTTACAGTGGACAATAAGATGCATATGAGCCTGTAGTGTGCCCTTGTTGCTGAGAAGACTAATGGCATACTGGGCTGCATTGATAGCAGTGCTGCCAGGAGATCAAGGGAAGTGATTATTTCCCTCTATACAGCACTGGTGAGGCCACATCTGGAGTACTGTGTCCAGTTTTGCACCCCCCCCACACACACATGCATCATACAAATGATGTGGCCAAAGTGCCAAGAGTCCAGCAGACAGCAACAAAAATGGTTAAAGGGCTGGGAAACATGACTTCTGAGGAGAGGCTTAAGAAACTGGGCATATTAGCAATAGTCCCAAGTTGCAGGAAGGGATGTTTAAGTTAGATTTTAGGAAAAATGTTCTCACTACTAGGGTAATAAAGTACTGACACAGGTTACCCAGAGCTGTTGCAGAACCTCTGTTCTTGGAGTTTTTCAAGACCTAGACAAAGCCTTGTCTGGGATGTTCTAGGTGAGGATGGTCCTGCTTTGAGCAAGGAGTTGGACTACATGATCTCCTGAGGACCCTTCCAACCCTCATTTTCTATGGTTCTGGGATGCTAAATACAAATACTATTCTGCTGTGGAGTTTTTTATTCTGCAGCACTGCACATGTAGACACTTCTGCAGCTGGCTGGGGCACGAGGGTTCTTCAGTGCAGTTGATTCCTGCTAGACAGCCCCACACTGGAGCACCTTTGTGTTCCATCCAGCTCCTTTGCAGCACGTTGAGTGGGTTGGAGCAGCTCTCAGGCTGACCCCACAGTCCCCTGCCAACTGAGGCTGCTCCGACCCAGCTCAGTGTACTGCAGTCACAGGCACACATGTAAATGCAGCACTCAGGAGCAATAAACTCTCATGCAATATATACCAGTTTATTGCTGCATGTCAATAGCACATGTAGATGCACCCCCTAATTCCTACACCAGTACCCAGAGAATGAATAGCTTTTATTTCCTTTTATTCCCCTTCATGTTGCACTGGACTACATCATAATCTACTTTAGACAATGAAATGGAGAACCTTCTCATCACTGATACAAAAAAGTTTTATGGCAGGAAAGAATAAACCCCAGGAGAAATAAAAGATCCCTATACCAACGAACAGAAAGGTGTTCAGACAATGAAGAAGAAGACACCCACAACGCTTTATATTGTATTGTAGTACATTCTGCACAGCCTTAAAAGAGCTATCTTAAGATTTTATGAGGGAAATAATAATGTGCTTAGTGTTTTTATGCCATCTAGTCTAAAGGGTTGGGTTTTTTTTGCTTTTCTTTTTTGCTAAAAAATATTTGGGTGGAAATGTGTAAGTTCCTTGTGATAACAGACTAAATTATAATAGAATATCTTGTTAAATGTACAGTATTTTTCTCCTTTTTATTTTCAGTGCTTTTTCCATATGGTCTTTCTCTGACTAGATGAGCATTGCCTTCAGGATTATTAGTCAAAGCCATTTAATGTAATAATTGTGGCTCATTCCGTTAGCAAATTTCTCTTATTTGGCTGATAAGAGGTTTATTTTCCTGCACTCAAACCCAAACTTTATATCTGGGTCACTAATTTGATTAGTGCAATACTTCTAAAATGTTCTGTCCTTTTAGCGGATTTAAACTAGACATTATTATGACAGATTTTTTTACGGACACTACATTATTTTAATTGACAGATTTCTTGTTTGCTGTTGTATCTCCTTAAGTTTATATTATTATTTCAGAAGACACAATTAGTGGTGTAAAAGCCTGATTTTGAATAAGGCCTCCACCTGGCCTCCCATATCATGTTTGCATCAATGTAATTCTGATTATTTGCATTTGGGTATTTAATTACCTTGAACCCAATTCCACAGCCCTTAATTAAGTTTGTGGTTCCATTAACATTAAGAAAATCTTTCTAGATTAGGTTTCTGTTTTGCATGTACAGACACATAATTAAATATCAAAACAACATAATTTTTGTTCAGAAGCTTGTTTTCCTATTCATTTACCACCACAAATCAAAAGGCACAATATAGAATACCATTTCATGTTGTAACCACAGGTTCTGTAATGATAATATTGTGTATTATGTGCCTAAGATAGACACTACTTCCTAATCCACTGGACACATCTACATGTGCTGTTAGGGTGCTTGAATAAACTCCAGAGTTTATTTATGTGGAATTTACTGTTCCTGGGTTCCACATTCACACATGCTCCTGGGAGTAGAGCATGCTGTGCCAGGTCAAAGCAGCCCTGGTTTGGGGCGGGGAGGAGTTCAGCCTGCCAGCTAGGGGCTGTTTCCCCTGGCTCAATGTGCTGCAGAGGGGCTGGCTGGGGCATGAGGATGCTTCAGTGCAGGGCTAGCCGTCAGGCAGCATATATGTAGATTAAGAACCTGTACATGTGATACAGAAGACCAGAGCATTGCAACAATGGAAAAGTTAAGGTGACATGCTATTTTGTTCCTGGTCATGCAGGCATTCCGATACAGACAACTACATGGCACTTTAGTTTTGTCTAAGTGCCAAAAGTTTCTCAGGTTGGCATTGTTTTCCTGGACATGGACACTCATGCATGTGGACAACTGGAAGTCCCTGACATTCTACCACATCACTCTAATCACTAGCAGAGGTTAAACATTTTTAGGTTCTTCTCTGGTGCTCCTTTTGAAGCTGAACAATTAACATAGATGTTGAGGAAAAAAGGAAGGAGGGCACTGCAAGGGGAAAGTTTCTGCCTTCATTAGGAGCAAGGACCCAGCTAGAACCCCTCCCCACTACCCTCTCACATCCATCCAGGCCAGCAGCCATCTCCCTGAGAAACACTTTTTCTTCTGTCTCCAAATTGCTCTGACAGACCTCCTTCATATGTCTGCCCAGATGGGACTGCTTCAAATAGAGTGCAGGTATCAAATTGATGTGTGATTAGCTTAATTTCACTATTTTTAATGTACATTAAAGGTGCACATATATAGACATGCACCTGTAATGAGCATTAAATTAGGCTAATGCACATCAACATGTCTCGTGTAGATATGCCCCTTAAGTTGGATATCAAGAGGAACTTTCTCACCAGGAGGGTGGTTAAGCATCTCAAGAGGCTGTAAAATCTCCAGTTTGGAAGTCATTACATCAGGTTAGACAAACACTTCTTTAGGATGGTTAAAACAAGGCTGAACCTGCCTTGAGTGGAGGCAGAGGGGGCAGAGGTTGGATTAGCTGATTTCCTAAGGTTACTTCCAGCCCTACTTTTCTATGATTCTATCGCCTGAGTTGGCCTACTGTTCTTCATTCAAGAAGATAAGATAGTATAATCAAGTTTAACTTTTCTTCTAGCCAGTCTATATGTTGTTGTCATATACAAGATAGTGAACATATGTTTTATGGGATGGAGGATGGGATTCACCTCCAAGGAGGAATATTCTGCACTGGTCCAGTCCTGCAGGGAGCAAACCAGGAAAGCCAAGGTGGCAACTGAACTCCAACTAGCTTTGACTATCAAGGACAATAAAAAAGTCCTTTTTTAGATATGTGGGGAGCCAGAGTAAAAGCAAAGGCAACACTGGACCTCTGCTAAACCAGATGGGACAACTGACACCCAGGAAAAAGCCAACCTATTAAATGGGTACTTTGCATCAGTCTTTCATCTGTCCCATGGGATGCCCATGCCCACTACGGGAGAGGGAGATCCAGGTGAGGGAGATCCCCTGCCCTCCATAAATGCTGACCTCATGAAGGAACACCTTGAAAGGCTGGATACCTTCCAGTCAGCTGGCCCTGACAATCTACACCCCAGGGTACTCAAGGAGCTGGTGAGCATCATAGCCCAACCCCTGGCATGGATCTTTGAAAACTCCTGGTGCTCTGGTGTAGTGCCTGAAGACTGGAAGAAGGCCAATGTGGTGCCTATCTTCAAGGGAGGGCAGAAACTATAGGCCCATCAGCCTGACCTCTATCACAGGGAAGGTCTTAGAAAAGTTTATTAAATAGGCCATCTTTAATGGACTGGCCAAAGCCAACATCCTGAGGGATAGCCAGCACAGGTTTGTTGCGGGTAGGTCTTGCTTGACCAATCTCATTTTCTTTTACAACCAGTTGCCCTATCACCTGGACAAGGGAGAAGAGATTGATATTATATATCCTGACTTCAAAAAAGCCTTTGATCTGGTATCCCATGATCACATCTTGGTGAAATTGGCCAATTATGGCCTTGGGTCCACCACGATCTGCTGCTGAGAAATTGGCTCCATGGTCAGAACCAGACGGTAGTAATAGATAGAAGTCAATCATCATGGTGCCCTGTGACCAGTGGGGTCCCCCAAGACTTTCCTACAACCCATTTTGTTCAATATCTTCATTAATGATGTAGACATTGGAGTCAGAAGCAGACTGGCGAAATTCATAGTTTCATAGTTTTGTAGTTGGTAGGCTCAGAAGGGACCTGAGCAGATAATCAAGTCTGATCTCCTGCCATGGAAGGAAAGAGTACAGGGGTCAAATGACCCTGGTGAGGTGTTCATCCAGCCTCCTCTTAAAGATCCCCAAGGTAGGAGCCAGCACCACTTTGCTTGGAAGTTGGTTCCAGATCCAAGCTGCCCTGACAGTGAAGTAGCGCCTCCTGATATCTAGCTTAAATCTACCCTCTGCCAGCTTGTGACCGTTATTCCTGGTCACTCCTGGTAGTGTTCGGGGGAACAGGGACTCCCTCAATGCCTGCTGGTCCCCCCTGACCAGTTTGTAAATGGCCACTAGATCCCTCCTTAGCCTTCTCTTTTGGAGGCTGAACAGGTTCAAGTTCCTTAACCTTTCCTCATAGGGCCTGCCCTGCTGATTCCTGATCATGCGGGTGGGCCTCCTCTGGACCCTCTCCATGTTATCCACATCAGTCCTGAAGTGCGGTGCCCAGAACTGGATGCAGTACCCACAGCCTGACCAGTGTCACATAGAGGGGGAGGATCACCTCCTTGGACCTGCTTGAGATGCATCTGTGGATGCATGACAAGGTATGTTTGGCCTTCCTGACCGCTTCCCCACACTGTCAGCTTATGTTCATTTTGGCATCAATAATGACTCAAAGATCCTTTTCTGCCTCTACACTGATGAGAAGGGAGTTCCCCAGCCTCTAGGTCTGCTGCTGGTTCTTCCTCCCCAGGTGCAGTAACTTGCACTTGTCAGTGTGTTCTTATCCATCCACCCCTGTAACCTGTCTAGGCCTGATTGTAACCTATTCCTTCATGATGAAACCAAGCTTTGGGGTAAAACATCCACACCTGAACACAGGAGGGTGATCCAGGCTGACCTTGACAGGCTCAGCAAATGAGTGGATGAGAATATGATGGTGTTTAACACTGAAAAATACAAGGTTCACCACCTTGGGAAGAAAAACCTGCAATATCCTTATAGGCTCAGCAGTACTACATTGGGTAGCACTATAGAAGAAAGAGACTGGGGGGGGTCATCATTGACCACAAGATAAACATGAGCTTTCAATGCAACGCTGCAGCTAGTAACACACCCAAAATGCTGGCTTGCATCCATAGATGCTTCTCAAGCAAATCCTGGGACGTCTCCTTGTACTTGGCCTTGGTGAGACCACAGCTGGAGTACTGCATCCAGTTTTGTTCCCTACAATTCAAAAAGGATGTGGAGAAGCTTGAGAGAGTTCAGAGAAAAGCCATGCACATGATCAGAGGTCAGGAAAACAGACCTTACAACAGCAGGCTGAGAGCCATGGGGCTCTTTAGCCTGGAAAAGTGCAGGCTTAGGGGTGATCTGATGGCCACCTATAATTTTATTGGGGGTGACCACCAGTATCTGAGGGAATGTTTATTCACCAGCATGCCCCAAGGGATGATGAGGTCAAATGGTATAAACTACTGCAAGACTGTTTCAGGCTGGATATAAAGAAGCATTTCTTTACTGTCCGAGCCCCCAAGGTCTGGAACAGCCTGGTATCAGAGGTGGTTCAAGCACCTACATTGAACACCTTCAAGAGCAAATTGGATGCTTATCTTGCTGGGAACATATGACCCCAGCTGACTCCCTGCCCTTTGGGCAGGGGGCTGGATTCGATGATCTTCTGAGTTCCCTTCCAGCCCTAATGTCTATGAAACCTATGAAACTTCATGAATTTTGGAACAGCTACAGATTTGCATTTACTAGGAAATTTATGACAAATGTAGTTAGTACTGAGAATTATATAGCCACATAGAACGGCTGCATTTTACTAATTTTTTGTTGTTAAGTGATACTTTTGGTGTCAGTACTGAGGTTAGGAAAAACATACCACCGTAAATGTATGTAATTATATAATAATTTTAAAAGTCCTCATCATAAAATGTTGGTAAGTTTTTCGTAATTATTAGTACAAAATTAATGCAGTGTATGTTTATATCCTAGAGAAACAGACTGAAATAAGTTTTGTGGTATACATAGTTCTGTCAGTAACCTGCATGCTCAAAGACACTTTACATTTTTTTAAATGCAATACAAAAAGCAGAAATACATATATATCAACTATATATGCCAACCTTATCTATGTACATGATTGTCACAAAGAATCAACAAAGAAAAAAGTAAGGAGGAGAGAAGATGGAGGGATAGAAGAAAAAAAGAAGCCTGAGCAAGGAGTAATAATTATTTACCAAAATATTCTAGTAACTCTTTGCAAACTGTACCAAACACCTGATAAACCTGATTTTCTCCATACCATCATACCAAATTTTGTCCTTTGGAGATGTTCTACTTTCCCAATGCAGTAATATAAATCTGCACTTTACTACTAAGGTCCAGTGTAAAAGTGCAACCTGGGAAGGATATACCCAAGAACACACATTTAGTGAAGGTATCAGTGCTTTTACACATGCACACATGTACTGTGCAGTAAATTGCTCTAATTATAAGTACATTTTCTACCTGGAAATGCAAGTAGTAAATTTCTTTGTGATTAGTTACTGCGCAGTAGTGCTTGTGTAGACACTTGACCAGGAGCAAATCTTCTCCCTGCTAGCTGGCCAGCAGGGGGAGGAAGATTGCTCCCTGTCTCTGGGAACTGCTAACTGCTGGGGTGGGCTCCACCACCAGATCCTGGTCGGGGATTATGTCCCTCTGCCCTGGCAGCAGGGAGCTCTCAGCCCCCCACTTTTAGATTGTAATCAGAGGGTGGCAGCTGGGAGATCCATCTCCCAGCTTAGAACCACCACACTTGTAATGGCATATGACCCAGAAGAATACTGTGCTCCTGTATGGTACAGAAATTCTCACACTAAAAAAACTTGACACTGTATTTAACAGTGCACTGAGACTCATAACAGGCTGCATAACTTACACACATACAGATGTAGTCCCTGTACTCTTGGGCATTAAACCAAGGGATATAAGACGACAGATCCTAACAGCATTACTGGCAATAGAAGCAAGAGATGACAAAAATCACCTGCTCCACCAACTGTTAACCATTTGTACATGAAGCCCACAAACTCCTGGAAGAGACTGGGGACACTGATCCAAACATATGAGCAGCAGTGCAGTGGGCCATCAGCTGGGAAAGGTCACACCTATTCCTACAGCATTTTATACCAACACCAAATGAGTTCCCCATTGGGCATGACCTTGACAGAGAAGCCTGGGTTAAGCTGAATAAACTGAGACCTGGATACAGATGCTTCAAAACAACACTGCACAAGATGAACATCTTGGACAGCCTCTGTGTGAATGTGGTGCTCAACAAAGAGCACAGCATTTCATCAAAACCTGCAATCTTTACAAATGCCCAGATGGGGCAGATGGAATATGCCCATTGAGTGATAATACCAGACAGCAGCTCATATATTTGGAGGTTGATATCTGCTGCCACATGAAAAAAGAAGAAAAGTGATATAAAAGGCATTAAGGAAGGAGATACTGGGTGTGTCTATACATGCAATTAATGTACATGAATAAATGCTGGAGCTTATTGCTCTGCACGTAAAGGCTGGTCAGATCAGCCTGGGCTGGCAGGAGACTCAAGGGGCTAGCCTGCCAGCCCAGGGCTACTCAGAGTATGCTTTATGAACTGTGGAGTATCTGGCTGGAACACGAGGGTGCTTCAATATGGAGGCTGCCTGCTGGCTAGCCCCACAGTAAAGCAACCTCATGTCCCAGCCAGCCTCATCTCTGCCTACACATGCACTATGATGCACAATACAGTGCCACTGCAGGGTAGTACTTGTGTTTAGCTGGACTACTCTGCAGCAGTTTTTATTAGCTTATTGCTAATTTGCACATGAAGATGGTGATGTTTTCCTGCAGAGCTAATTAGGCACGTGTAGTAAATGTCTCATGTAGTATGCCCAAATGTAGTGCGCCCACTGAACACAAGATCCTGTTGTATTCAGATGATGCACTAATACTTCTATCACAACCTGAGAGTTCCTGCCTTCTTATCATTATTTAACAATTTTAGCAATCTATTTGATTATAAATTTAATAGATTTTATAGATTTCATAGACATTAGGGCTAGAAGGGACCTTGGGAAATCCTCGAGTCCAGCCCCCTGCCCTAATATAATTGGACTAAATCTGAGTTACTTGAACTAAATAATTATACCACAAAGGTTGTTTAGCAAATGACACTTTCAATGGCAATAAAAACACACAACTTATTTGAGTATTAAAATATCCAAGAATATTTATGTTATTGTCTGCAAAATCTTTCAGAAGCTTGTCAATATTATATTACAGGATTTAAACACCTGGAGAAGTTTGGCAAAATCCTTTGGGGGTGGGCCTTATTAATACTTTAAAAATGATTTTATAACCTCACTTAATTTACCTGTTACATAACCTACCCACTGTAACCCCCGAGTCCTTTGTTAAAGTCCACTAAATGTTCAAGAGGCATCTGTGGGGAAAGGATATAAGGGCTCAACTTTCATTAAAAAAGATGTCACTGCCAATTGAAATGGGTGGATTTCATCTGTTAACACTCGACAACATCACAATGCCTTCTTAGAAAGTTAGGCTATGTACTAGATGATTGATAGAACTGGTAACTCTCTTGTATAAGTGGAAATTGAATGGTTACATTATCAACCATAATAAGTGTCAAATGTGTTGTCAAGGATGGGGCAGTTACATTAATGTCAGCATTGGGTGATTTAAGTTGTTCATGAGTCAGGTATCTACTCATTTCTATCTGTTGCTTGCTTGGGTTACTGTATCTGCTGTTGTTGCACAGTATTTTCACAATGAAGTTTGCTGACACAGGATAATATTTTTTTTTGGTACCTTTGACTATAAGGTGGTTAATGAGGTACCAGGTCATATCCAGTCCTCCTGTGGTAGTCCTTTTTGATATTGTTCAATGTGGTAGCCAGTTGTGCTGTAGTTCTTTTTATGCTTGCAGGGTCATTGCATTACTTGATGATTTAAGGAGCTGTTAATCCCAGCATGGTATATAATGGCTTCTATAGCCTCCAGGTACATAGAGTTTATCTACTTCAATTAGGCACTTTGAAAATGTATTGTAGCCTTTATCAATGTTAGTTTCTGAAGGTTCCTCTAATTGGCTGTTTCCTTCTTAGTCTGCCTGCGGTATTTCTTCCAATCTGCCATCCAAAAGTTCCACCTTGGAACTGGTCTGGATGGTGTGGACTGAAAAATCATATTGTCAATAGCGATGAGTGAGGGTCTGGGCTGAGATAATGGAAACTTGCCAAGTACTTTTCTTACCGGTATTTTACTCCAGTCGCTCTTCCATCAGGCAAGTTCTAGGTTTGTCTGGACGTTTCAATATCCAGAGTGCTCTTTTAGATAATATATGAAGGTTATATCATTCAGGTTTGCCCAGAGACATGGATTATCTCCATTGCTACTGTTAACAGAGTACTTTTATTCCTTATAGTTTCATCCAGCAGTTTCAATACTAAATCAAATATAAATGGGGGATAATAGACAACCTTTCTGAGACCCCTTTAGCAAGGGAAATGGATCAAATAACTAATTATTGGTCACATCTCTTGAACTGGAATTGGTATAGAACGACTATATCTACCTTATGAATTCTATACCAAAACCATCTTTGGTAATACATAAGAATGTACCACCAAGAAGCACAATCTAAGGCCTTCTCTGAATCAAATGCTAAAAAAGCAATATGGATTTTGGAATTTTGTATTGCTGCTACTATGTCAATAGTATATTATCTGACCCATGACTTTTTCATAAATTCAACTTGATTTTTTAAAACTTAGAGAGGACCTTTTCTAATCAGTGTGATAGTTTTGGCTATAATTGTAGTGTCTGCATTCATAAAAAACCCTGGCCTGTAGTTAGAACAAGTTATAGAATCCTTGCCTAGGAATTACAGAAATAACCTTCCTATATGTTCCCCAATTTCCAATTATATTGGCATAATCTATATAAAGCATCTTCCGTGACAGTAATTAATTTAAATCATATCTTATATCAATAAGGATGCATAGTTTATTAGGCAAACAATTTGTGACATAATCCTCATATAAAGACTTTATTATTCTTATTACAATATCTATTTATGTATTATGTTTGCTTTCTTTTTTACAGAAGCATGTGATATCATATACCCTCAGCAAGTTTGTGGATGACACCAAGCTGGGGCGTGTTGTAGATACACTGGGAGGTAGGGCTAGGATTCAGAGTAACCTAGACAAATTGGAGCATTTGGCCAAAAGACATCTCATGAGGTTCAATAAGGACAAGTGCAAAGTCCTGCACTTAGGACACAAGAATCCAATGCACTGCTACAGCCTGGGGACTGACTGGCTAAGTAGCAGCTCTGCAGAAAAGGACCTGGGGTTTACAGTGGACAATAAGATGGATATGAGTCAGCAGTATGCCCTTGTTGGCACGAAAGCTAATGGCATACTGGACTGCATTTGCAGGAGTGTTGTCAGCAGATCAAGGGAAGTAATTATTCTGCCTTATTCTGCACTGGATCTGGAGTACTGTGTCCAGTTTTGGGCCTCCCCCACTATAGAAAGGATGTGGACAAGTTGGAGAGAGTCCATTGGAGAGCAATGAAAATGGTTTGGGGGCTGGGCCATGTGACTTATGAGGAGAGGCTGAGTGAACTCGATTTATTTAGTTTGGAGAAGAGAAGACTAGGAGGGGATTTGATAACAGCATTTAACTACCTGAAGGGTGATTCCAAAGAGGATGGAGCTAGACTCTTCTCAGTGGTGGCAGATGACAGAAGTAGGAGCAATGGTCTCAAGTTGCAGTAAGGGAGGTTTAGGTTGTATATTAGGCAAATAGGAGGATGGTGAAGCACTGGGAAGTTACCTAGAGAGGTGGTGGAATCTCTATTCTTTGTGTTTTTTAAGGCCCAGCTTAACAAAGCCCTGGCTGAGATGATCTAGTTGGGGATGGTCCTGCTTTGAGCAGGAGGTTGGACTAAATGACTTTCTGAGGTCCCTTCCAACTCTAATTTTCTATGATTCTATGAAATTTGTAATTCAACAGGGAGGTTCTGAGTCACCTGTAATTGTTTACAGCTGGTCTATCTAAGAAAAGAGTCAAACTCCACCTCATCATGGTCCAAAACAGCTAGAGACCCAACAGAGGCAATGACCACAAATCAATTATACTTTGAGAAATTAATGAGCAGTCAAATATAGAATATAATGAAGGAAGCATTGAAAAATTATAATCCTTCATTGCTGTAATTACTATTCACCAAAAATAAAGCCACAACTGACATGTAACTTTTAATGATTTCCCCAAAAGTGGATTTTGTGGATAGAGGTGCATGAGACCTAGCAATGATGGTATCCAAATGTTTATTCCAGTTTATTCTAAAAATAGAAGGCTATTTCCCAAATTCAGAGAGCTTTACAAAAAAAAGAAAGAAGAATGATAATACATTGGATTATCTGCACTGGAGCCATGGATACATCCCACAGTAAAAATGGAATCCATAATGTTAACATTTGCAAGAACAAATCTACCCTCTGGGTCATCAATTGGAGACACAATTTTTAGTGCACTAGAATTAGAAACTTAGTGTGTTATGCAAATTAGAGATAGCTAATTCCTACCCACTTTTGAGATTCCTCTTCTGACAGATGAGTTTCTTGGAGTATAGCAATATCAGCCTTCTGTTTTTGAAGAAAAGATACTATTTTAATCTTTTTAATAGGGCTGCTAAGCCCCATAACATTCCAAGATAGACACTTAATAGGATTAGCCATTCTTAGTGACTTTATCTTCTATATTCAAATTTGTATACAGTTGGCAATTTACCAGTTTCCTTAAATCAAATGTACAACATTTATCTGTATACTGACATAGTTTGTAATATCAACATTCTCCTGTATATTTAGAGCTCATAACAGCATACACTCCCAAGCATACTCTTGAAAAGATCATGAGGGGGAAAGGAAAAGAAAGGAAAAAATATAAACTGCAACAAATACTAATACTAAATTTACTATATGACATGCTGTGTCTTCCAGGAAGATTTGGGCAGATGTAACCCAAATCTGTCTACCACTTAGAAACAATAAAGACAAAAACATTAACAAAATGTTAATGTATCTTTCTTCAGATATGTGGGGAGTCAAAGAAAAACAAAGGCAACATTGGACTCCTGCTGAACTAGTTGGGGCAGCTGACTACTGACACCCAGGAAAAAGCCAATCTACTTAATGATTATTTTGCATCAGTTTTTCACCAGCTCAAAGGGACCACCTTGTCTAACATGGTGTGGGATGACCACGGTGAGGGTAAATATATGTGCACCATTGGCATGGATCTTGTGAGGGAGCATCTTGAGAGGCAGGACCCCTACAAATCAGCTGATTTGGATAGATTGCACCTAAGAGTGCTAAAGGAACTGGCAGACATCATAGCATAGCCACTGGCAAGGATATTTGAGAACTCATGGTGCTCGGGCAAAGTACCTGAAGATTGGAAGAGGGACAATGTAGTGCCCATCTTCAAGAAAGTGAGGAAAGAAGACCCAGGAAACTACAGGTGAATCTGTTTGACCTCAATCCCTGGGAAGATTTTGTAAAAAATTATCAAAGAAGCCATTCTTGACAGGCTAACAGAAGGAAACCTTCTAAGGGATAGCCAGCACAGGTTTCTTGCAGGTAGGTCTTGCCTGACCAACCTCATTTCCTTCTATGACCAGGTTATGTATCACCTGGCCCAAAGGGAAGAGGTTGATATCACTGATTTGGACTTTAAAAAAGCCTTTGACCTGGTGTCCCATGATGTCCTCATGGAAAAATTGGGCAGCTGTGGCCTCAACCGCTCCATAATCCAATGGCTGGGGAACTGGCTCTGAGGTTGGACCCAGAGGGTGGTAGCTGATGAAACCAAATTAACATGGCACTCTTTGACTAGTAGTGTGCCCCAAGGCTCCATTCTCAGACCTGTACTCTTTAATGTCTTCATAAACGATCTGGACACTGGTGTCAGAAGTGAACTGGCTAAGTCGGGGGATGAACTTCTCAGCAGCTCAGTGGCTGAAAGGTATCTTGGAGTCATAGTTGATTCCAAGATGAACATGAGCTGGCAGTGTAATGAAGCCATCAACAAAGCCAATCACACCTTAGTGTGCATTAGCATTCAGCATGAACAACAGATCGAGGGAGGTGATACCCCCTCTATGCATCATTGGTCAGGCTGAAGTTGGAATACTGTGCCCAGTTTTGGGCGCTGCACTTCAAGAGGGATGTGGAGAATCTGGAAAGGGTTCAGAGGAGGGCCACTTGTATGATTAGTGGCCTCTGTACAAGATCCTACAAAGGGAGGTTAAGGGATCTGGATCTCTTCAGCCTTCACAAGACATGTCCGAGGGGAGACCTTGTAGCCACCTATAAGTTTATCAAGGGAGAACAACAGAGAATTGGAGATGCGCTATTTACAGGGCACCCCTAGGAGTAACTAGGAATAATGGGTACAAACTAGTGGAGTAGATTCAGGTTAGATATTAGGAATACATTTTTCACAGTAAGGGTGGCCAGAATCTGGAAAGGGCTTCCAAGAGAGGTGGTACTATCACCTAACTTGGAGGTCTTCAAGAGGAGGCTACATAAACACCTGGCTGGGGTCATCTGACCTTGGTCCTCTTTCCTGCCTGGGGCATGGGGTCAGACACAATAATCCTTTGTGGTCCCAACTCTACAATCTATGAATCTATGAAAGTTCACTGAAGACACCAAACTTTAGGGAAGAGAATCAAAACTTGAGGATAGACTGGTGATCCAGCCAACCTCAATAGGCTTGCAAGGTGGGTGAATGAAAACTTGATGGCATGCAATACAGAGAAATGCAAAGTGTTCCACCATGGGTAAAAAACCCCACATCACACTTATAGGCTTGGCAGTGCTACACTCGCTTGCACCATGACCAAAAGAGACTTGGGGGTCATGATAGACCACAAGATGAACATGAGCCACCAATGAGATACTGCAGCTGGCAAAGTGAACAAAGCTCTGGATGGCATCTACCACTGCATCTCGAACAAGACCCAGGATGTCATCCTCTTGCTGTACTTCGCCTTGGTGAAGAGCACCCCAAGGGATGACAAGTTCCAACGGTCACAAACTCTTGCAAGGCCATTTTAGGCTAGACATAAGGAAAAATGTCTTTACTGTCCGAGTCCCCAAGGCCTGGAACACACTGCCCCCAGAGGTGGTGCCAACATGTACGTTGGACACTTTTAAGAAACATTTGGATTCTTATCTTGCTGGGGCCTTTGACCTTTACTGACTTCCTGTTCCTTGGGTAGGGGTCTGGACTCGATGATATTAAGAGGTCCCTTCCAGCCCTAATGTCTATGAAATCTACATTAAAAAATCATATGAAAGCCATTAACTGGGCACATCTACATTAGATACTTTACTGCAGAGTAAATTACTCTGGAGTAAACCCATCCAGCACCATTTGCATGTGTAGATATGTACACTAATAAGCATTTTCTTAACAATCTAAAAATCTTCACTTTTCCCTTTGTTTTATTGTTTGTTTGTTCGGTATCACTCAGAATAGTCTACAGTCTCACCCTCTCCTGATGGTATCAATGTAGCAAAGGTTTTTTGCTTACTTAGGGTCAGAGAAACTGTAGGTTTTTTCTTGGTGAATCAGATTGAGGATGGAAGGATATGTCATGAAGTACATCAGCTGCTTGTTTCTGACCTGTAGTTTTGCTGGTTTACACAGAGCCTATTTTTCAGCCACCTCATGGGGAAGGTCAGGAGCAACATTATATGAACACCAAGCTCCCCATGTCAAATTTACTAGTTCTCTGGCATCCAAGTCAACCTCTTTCTCTCTCAGAGCCTGTAGCTCCTTGCTGTGAGTTCCCGCCTGCTTGGCCATTTCTACAATCTGATCCTCATAAGCAGAATTCTGTCCCTGCTCCATGAGTCTTCTTCACCAGGGCATCCAATGAAGCCTGAACATTCATTACAAATTTCTGAGTCTTATTCACTACATTTGCGATGCTTGATATCTCTCTAACTATGCCCTACATCAGTAAATCCACATCCTCTGTCTTCCCCTCAGATCTCACCTCAGAGGCCTCCCTATTGGAAGCCAAGTGGCTCCTTGATTTAGTGTGTGTTTTTTTTTTAATGCTCCCTGACTAAATATGGGGGGTGAGAGGGAGGAATGAGAGGTTTTCCCAGCCAGAAAGAGGAATGCGTATTAGTCTGAAGTATAATTTTTATATAAGGGCTTGAAGAATTTTAACAGCTAAAAGTGGCAAAAGATGTCACAAAACAGCCGTTGCCTGTCAGATTTGCATCTGCTTCAGTCCACAGTGCACTCTGGCTCCTGGCACCTTTATTTCTGATATGCTCTTTGACAAACTCTGGCTACAGAATTCAATGCTGAAACCATATTCCCATGTAAAACTCTCTCTCATCTAGGTACTGCACAGATCTTTCCCAACAGAGCATTCATCTAATCAGATAAACATGCTCCTGTCCCAGAGGGCAAAATTGGGTATTGTTTAAAGAATTTAAATTATCTAGAGTTGCCAAGAACTTTAACTGCATGCATTGCACATAGCAGGCCAGATTAGGCAGAGCCAAGAATGACAGGAAGGGAGTAAACTGTAGCATCCCAGAAGTCACTCTGGAAAACACTGCAACTCATACATAGCCCTCTGAATTACCATTCCTCTCCTGCTTCCTTTCTGCTGCCATACAGCCATCATTTATAGCTGGCATGTAGCCCAGCAATATAGTCTCACAATACATACACCCTCTGTGCTGATTCATCTTATCTCCCCCAAGAACTGGCAAGGGAGAAAAAGGTTACACACAGCCTTCCTGCCCGCTCCATATTCCTTTGCCCTAGACAAGGAGAAAACAGGTCTGTAGCCCAAATTATACAGGAGCCCAAGTTTCTGGTACAACATCATAAGAGGAAGATTTCCCTCTTTCTTGAACTGTTGCCCCATGCTTTTTGGTGCTTCCTTTAAGTACTTGTAATAGAAATCAATGTGCAATGTTTTCAGTTTACTCTTGGGTACAACTGATTGTTTCTAAATGGCATCATAAATAAGTGAAACATTCCTTTGAGAAGCCAAGGCAAGCCATTCTTTCTAGAAGTAAAACTTTGGTTAATTCACGTGACTGTTCTTTATTACACTTATAAGCCACTGTTGAAATGATATATTGTCCCCTGTGTTCAAGCCATTAAACTAGATTAAAACGAGTAGCACACTAAGTAGATGGTCTCTTTGTCTATTCAGCTCAGATTTAATCTTATTTTAGAATGTGGTCAGTGTGATGTCTTGAGTTCAGCAGAGAATTAATATGAACAACAAGTAATTGAACTTGCACATTTCATCTTCCAAATTGAAGAATATGAGCTTTAAGTCTCAGTGGGTTGTGAAAAAATTGCACCTGTTTGCTCCTTCCATATAAGTATTCAATCATGAATGGATGAATTTTACTCCTGCTTCTACACAGGTCAGTTTTTCCAGATGTCAGAAAGCTATTGCTTGCAAATTTATAGCTGAATTGTAGCTGCTATGCACTGCATATATCGAGGAAAAAATTGGAAACCACTTCATATGTCCCTTTACAGGATTCAAAGTACATGACTTTTTCTACAGTTGTCTACTGTCTACCCACCAGTGCAGAAGAGGAGATTAGAAGAGAGAGCTGATGGATAGTCTTGTGTTAAGAATTTATAGGTGCTGCTGATTGCACTTATTCCTGAGATTTCATGTGAGGGTACCCTAGGGAGCAACACCAAGCTGAGCTGCTCCTCAGTCAGGCAAGAAGAGGAAGGTTCATTTGTGTCATGCCCCCTGAGCTAGGCACAATATAATCTGGAAGGATATTTGCCATTCTCACTGGAATAAAAATTTATCTGTGGGATGATTGCTTTAGATCAAGCAGTGGTCTAATCATGGGACATACAATCTGAGCATATCAACGAAAGCAAGGAATTTTCATGTTTAATCCCAGCCTCAATGCTATCTCATTTTGTGACTTGGGATGTTACGTATGGCAAAAAATGTTCTAAGTGGGCATGTCTACATGAGACACTAACTAGCAACTACTCAGTCAAATAATACTGTGCAATAGTGCATCACAGCACAAACAGTAGTAATACGCAGTGGTGACACATAGGGGGTGCAAGGGGGTGCACGTGCACCCCCTGAGAGAGCTGGTGCACCCCCTGACAGGCAGCACTCCCCACTTAGGCAACAGGCAGGGGGGTAAGCAGGAGTGCTGGTGTCCCCTCTGTGAGCGCCAGCCAAGCAGTGGGGGCACCTGGTGAAGTGCTGCTGGCATTTCCGGGAGCTTCACTGGTGCTTCCGGGAATGGTGCTTGTGCTTCCTGCTCAGTGAGATGGCCACAGGGCCCTGCTCCTGGTTGCTGACTGGCTGCTGGGGGGGCACATACCCCACCTGACTCAGGTGGCACCAGTTGCCCATGCTAATACGCTACTGCACAGTATTATTAAGTTACTGCACAGTAGCATCATTAAAAAGTCATGTGCTACTGCACAGTAGTGCCTTTTACTACACATTAATTTAGTACTGGATTATACAAGTACTACATTTAATGAACAGGAACGAACGTGCAGATGCATCCTTAGTATAAATAAGGACTAAAAACCCTGCTGTTCATGGGGCCAAGCACCGGTGGCTTGAAATTAAGTCACCTGCAGAATCCAGTAACCTATGTAACAACTACTCCTGGCCTTGCATTGCTTATGACAGATTTGAAGTCACACCTTGAATATTTTGGCTAAGAAAATGTAGCTGCTAATTTCTATGTATTAGCCTGTTCTGTCTCCAAAACTTATTACAAACTGTCTCAAGTCTGCCACATTAATCATCTACAGCATGTTGGTTAGCTAACTGGTTGAAGGAAAAAGATTGTAATTCTATCACTAGTGCTCATTTTTATAGGACACTGATATTCATGTGTTAGAAGGATGTTTTAAATATACATTAAAGTGAATGTTTAGTTCAGTGAGAAAGTTAAAATAGATAATATTCTACACTAAAACACTGGCAGAAACTGTTCATTGAGGTTCCCACTTGGCAAATCAACAGCATCAGTGTGGGTATAAGTGAGGCAAAATGGGGAATCTGGACCTGGAAAAAAGGGGAGAATAAAGGGCAGAGGCTCGTGAGCATGTGGGGAAGACAACTAGGCCCCATAACACAGTAGTGAGATTTTCCTCTCATATTGGACAAACTGTTGGCCATTCAGAGAAACCCAGTTAAAAGGCCAACCCAGGTCACAAGCACAGCGTGCAGGAAGGGGACCAGCTCTTCACAACAAAGTGAAAGAGCCCAGGACAGATGATTGCAGCTTCACTGCACTAAAAACCTGTTCAACTTACCCCATTGTTCCTGGGCCTGTGTACATTCCCACGCTTCTGCTCTATTCTGAATGTGAACAACTAGGAAATGAAAGAGTCATACCTCTTCACTGATTCTAGAAGCCAGCTGTCTAGTACACTCTTCTCCATTGTCTGAAGGGGTTTCAGAAGTGTAAACAACTGAGAATACACTCAAGAAAAAGTACAACAAAGGGACATACAGAGTAGGTTCTCGTGTGTCATGTGACTGTTGAGTAGTAAGAGCTGAGCATTAAGGATTTCTTCCATCAGCATCTGGGAACCCAGAATATCGTAACTCTCTTAAAATATTTCTGGCCCCTGACTTTACATCAGAAGTACGTACAGTTCCTGCCTGATCAAAATAAGGAGCTTATCCTTACCATTTCCAGTGCTTTTCTTCCTGCCCGTCCTTGGCCCGCTGGTACTGCCCAAACATCCTAGTTACACAAGCAAAGAACGGTTTCCTCAAGCAATGAAGACAGGGAACGGATTGTTTTTCGAAGGTTAAATCTTTACAGTTGTGTGCACCCCTGTTCTGGCTTCTACATGTGCAGCCATAAACCTGAAATTCAAACTGTAGTTTGGACAACCAAAAAATCCTTAACATGGTGCTAGGGATTTATGGGAATGAACTGGAAGTTCCTTAAAGCACCTCTAGACCCATCTGGATCCAGCCCCCAGCGTTCATGGGTGCACAATCATGTTGTCTATACTGGGTCTGGAAACCAGCAGCATCTGTTCCATGAGAAGATTCTCAAGTCTTTTAAGTCTCAAGTCTCATATTCTCAAGCTGAGTATAGGACAGGTCATACCAACATGCACATGGTTTTGCAGGCAGTCCTTATTTTGCTTTCCACCAAGCATTCCAACATCATCTTGTAACTATTAAAGCAGGTGGCTGATCTTTATTTTGCTAGACCTTTTAACATCAGGGTACAGTTTCTTGAGATGTGGCAAGGGGAGGCAAGTAGTCCACCAAAATAATGCTGGACACTGACAACCCTTTCATAACAGTGTCATGAAAGGACAGATAAGATGCAAGCCAGGAAATGCCAGATCTCTTCAATACCTCAGCATCATGCATCCCCCCACCCCCATACTTCCTCCTTTTTTGTTCATTTTCTTTATATACATTTTGTTTATTTTTATATACATTTTGATTGCAAACAATAAAAAAATGCTAGTTTAATTATGCATATTAATACCACTTGGCATATTAATAGCAATAAAGCATATTAATAATGTTTAGTGGATTGTGCAGCTTCATGGCATTTAGGTTTTGTTATATTGTGACTGGTTAACTGGCTAGAAGTCTGTGTTGCCATTCCAATGCAGGTGCAGAAAACCAAAGTCCTAATTATTTCTCAACCCTTAATTAGTGCAGATTTGTTAATTGTACTGAGCCTGTGGCACCACCCAAGCTAGGAAGCCTCAAACAATGACTAAATATAGACAACGACCAGCCAGTTACATATCACAATTCATGACAAGCCAGTTCCTACCCTGGCTCCTTGGTGAAGCACTCATATCCTGTCAACACAGAATGAGCTGTAAAAATGAGATGTGCAGTTGTAAGCAGAGACTATTGCAATCAATTTTACATCAGCTTTTACTACACAGATATAAAATTTAAATGTAAAACCTTAATAACAGGATGTTTATTAAATGCTAGTAATGTGATTTTATATTTTATAGAATTGTGACTCCATTAAATGGTTAGTAAATGGATCCAGACTCTCCCTATCTTCTCAAGCATTCACTAAACAGCCGGTGTTACAACAAAAGCAAACAAAAGTATTAAACTCAAATTAAACCAAGCAGAAAACCATAAAACAGCAGCGTCGCAGGTATACATACAAACTGCCTGCTAATGAGTTAAAAAAATGGTGATTTGTGTTAATTAAACTGTAAGTAAAACAATATATGCACCATATTTGTGTGCAAAACATTTAAAAACAATAAACCCAAACAGTGCAAGGAGCTCCAGTGCCTTGAGAATGGGATAGATCAGTTCCTATCCACTTTCCTTGGCCACTGGATCTTGATTGGTTTGCAAGGGTTGGTTGCACTATTTCCACATTAACAGATGTCTAAGTGCAATCCTATGCTACTCTGCTGCTCAAGTCTCTGCAAAATAGTTAATTAAAAAGTTAGTTAAAAGTTGTGTGGGTCCTCCAACACAACACGCAACTTTCTTTTGCCCTAATGTGACAAAAGTGTTACAAAAGTAGATGAGTTCACATTTTTACTGGGACACACTTAGGCATCTAGAGCCATTTAAGCTGCTAGTAGGTGAAAAAGGATCTCACCCAAAGTTTTTAAAATGCAGATTCTAGATTTCTAAAGCTTTTCCTCTTGAACACCCTTCCCCACCCCAAAGGCACACTTTTCAACATTGTACTGACATTGTTCCTGAACTGATAGTTTAGGGATTCATCAGGAATCAGGATGTTCCAAGATCTTATTTTGTTCAACAGCCTAAATTTTGTTTAGAGCAAACACCAACCTCTGATCATGTTGTCAGCATTATGGTTGCTTAAATTTTAGATACTTTGAAAAAAATTGCTGCTGTTTCCCCCCTGTTTATATTACTCTCATTTTTTTGTGGTACTTAACAGTAGTATAGGGAACTTGTTGTGCACCTGCGGGGGAAGAAGAGGGTAGGGAGCACCCCACTTTCCCACCACCCAGATACACAAGTTGGCACGGTGCTGTCCTGCTCATCTCCTATGGCTGGGCATGGGAAGCTGTGACCTTCCCCTGCTGTGGCAAAAAGTCCCAGCAAGGGGGATTCTGGTGCCCTCTCACAGTTGATGCCTGGGGTGGATCCCCCTCTCAGCCCACCCTAGTTACGCTGCTTGTGACAAGTTGTTCTTCTATTCTACTGTACCAACTAATTTTAAGAGACTGTGAAATTTGATTCCATTTTTCAGATTCTAATACTATAAAATATTCTAGTACTGAAGAATGCTGCACTGATAGTGAGAAACAAATGAAGGAAATGAAAGATGCCTTGAAGATTCATTACAGTTTTATCAATAAAGTTACAGCTGTTTGACAGACTTATGAAAACAGAAACTGTGGATGTCTACAGATTTCTTGACATTCAGGTACAAACAAATACAGATATTTCACATTGATACAAAGGCTAGGCAAGTTACTCAAGTGGAAACACTGGTCTGCATAGAAAGTGTTTTCTGTGCTGCAGTGGAGTGCACCGAGGGTACCTGCCTACCATTGTTCATGAAACTGTCCACCACTGGACACTAGTGCTAAAGCAGGCAGAAGCTACAGCTGCTGTGCCCTGTTGACAACGTATCAATCATCCGCTCCATAGGCATATGTTCATGTTCCCTACGCCTTTACTCTTCCGCCAGGATTTTTTCCCACTGGTTTCTCCTCCTGATGCGTACTTCACTTCTAACCAATTAAGAGCTCCTCCTCCACAACTGTATTTTTAAAAGTCTGACTAAGGCGGTCTCTTGTGTCTTCAGAAAAGCACTTTGGTCAATCAGTTTGGTTTCTAAAGTAGGTGATTTTGGTAATGTGGGGGATTGGGAATAGCAGGGTAATTTGTTTGGGTTTATCTGCGTTCATAGATTCTATGAGGAAAAACCCAACAAAACAGACCATTGCATTCATTTTATGATAGGGGTTGTAGCAGGACACTAAGGTGCCTGCTACTGGCATTGGTAATAGGGCTTGGCTGCCAATCAGTAGGGCAGCACAGCTGAAGGTTGCTTAGGCAACAGATTGGGTCAGCTGACTGAAAGGGGGCAGGGCCTGGCCTTTATAACCAGATAGGCCAAGGCCAGAAGGCAGTTCCCCTCTGACAGGCTGAGAAGCAGGAGCTCTGCTGCTGAACAGAGCAAGGCAGGGCTGCTTGAGCGTCCATGTGTTGATGAGATGGAGAGGCCTCTATCACGGAGGCTTGACGGAGAGCCAGGGTGGTGCGCAATGTTATAGCTGGTAGGCTGATTTTGTGTTACAGCCTGTGGGCTCTGGCTTTATGTTTGTTGTTGTGGTGTTTGTGTAATACCAAAGGATGGGGTGAGGGTGTAGGGGAAGGAGGCCTCAGGGGAGCACCCCAGCAGAATGGGGGGGGTTCCTGGTGGCTCAGAGGGCACTGAGTTTTGGGGTGTGCCCAGGGAGGGCACAGCAATTGGTGCCAGAGCTGGCACTGTGGATGAGGCACAGTGTTTTGGGGTGTCCTGACCCTGGCCCCAGTGGGGTGACCTCAGGAGGAATTAGGGGGTGTCCTGACCCCAGCCCAGTGGGGCACTATCGGGAGTAAAGCCCAGTGGCGTATATGACCCAGAAGAAGGGTCAGGGGGCCAGGCATGACTATGGGCCACCTGAGCCCTAAGTGCGGGGAGTGTGCAAGCGAGGCCCCAGTGTGGGCAGGGGAGCGTGCGAGCGAGGCCCCAGTGTGGGCGTGAATATGGGAATAGGGAGCCCAGGTAGGGCAGACTAGGTTCAAAGGACCCAGAAGGGCGGGCGCGTGATTAGAAGCCCAGAGGGGGTGTGTATACCGGAGAGGGTGCGTGTACTGGAGAGGCCTTGGAAAGGGCAAGCATAAGATTGGAGCATCCGGTGAGGATGAGGATACGGGAGAAGCCCCAGACAAGGGCGAGTCGATTTGGGAAGCCCCTGAAAAGGGTGAGGGCAAGTCTAAAGAGCCCGGAGAGGGCAGGGCGCGCATATCAGAGAGGCCCCGGAGAGGGCATGTACACTGAGACACGAACTCGCCGGTGTTCCAGACAACTTGGGCATGGTATTGGGGGTGGAAGGAGCCACGCGATGCCCTAGGGTGGGTGCACCAAGAGATATCTGTATAGGGCAAGAGCACCAGGTCCAAGAAGCCCAGGAAAGGCCGCCTCCCATTAATATTACATAAACAGCAAAGACATGGCGGGCGAGATGAGGGTACTGGAAGGGCAACTTAGCATGGTAGGGGTGCAGGAGAGATCACGGCCACTCCTGGGCCCCGCCCCGTGACGGGTGATTCTGAGGTCTGTTATCATGGTCTGACATTGAGAGAAGTCTCTTCAAGTTTTTAGAGTTACTATATACTTCATATAGAGGGGTCATAATTTAGTCCATCAATTTTAATGGTTTCACACAAGGGGTGGCCTTGGCTTGTTATTTCTAAGCCATAGTGGCTAATATTTTGGTACATGAGACAAGAAATCTGGAGAAATATACTCCTTTCCCTGTTTTAGACTCAGTAGGTAGGTTGAGGATATGCAGGGCGGAATTTAGCTCCACTGCTTAAAAAGAGATTGTTTTCAAGCTGTGCCTAAAGAAATGCTGAGGTTTGTATAGTAATATTAAACTATATAGGGCAAAATGCTATTTCCCCTAGTGGACCAAAGTGCAGCTTTCAACTGTTTCTGAATTACCCAACCAAAGTGTAAGAGCGATTCTATTATCCGCTTTGGGCCCTTAAGTGCTCTCATTGTAAGAAGAGGGAGACCTCTGCACATTTCCAGAGGGTGATCATTTTCCTTTAATAGGGGCATTTATAGGCTCGGGGGAGATAATAGAATCAGCTTCTATATCTTAGTCAGGTCACTTATGGAGTTGCTGGCAGTCTGCACTTTGGTCATCCAAAAAGTGAAAGAATTCTGTCCATAGTTTCTTCACAATGCAACCACTGGAGGGCAATGAGCACAAGTGCTTAAGCTTCCAGGGTTGTCTTAGATGAACTCTATTATTCTGAATCTGATGTTCCAGCTGTAGGGCAGGAATACTCATTATACATTTTAGTCTTGGACTTCCTCTGGGTGCCCTCAGCTGTTTGGTGAGAGTATGTTTGTGGAAAGCGCAGCCTGCTCACCTCTCTGTCCCTGGCCTGTATCCCTTCTGTTTCTTTCAACCCCTTCTCAGGTGCATTCCCCTTCTGTGGGTGCACAAAGGAAGAACAAAATCAACAGTGTTGTGCACACTGAGTTTTATTTTAGAATATCTTTAATCTCTATTTCCAACACAGCTGTGATGAAGAACAGGTTGCTGTAGTCATCGTGGTTCAAGCAAGAAAACATCTTAGTTGTATAATGCATGGTCAGTGCAGAGTGCCAGGAAATAGTGTGCAATCATCTAGAGCTCCTTGGTGCCCATTGATAATTTATAAGGCTGGCATTAATGAGCTCCCTTGACAAGCAAAGGCAGAACTAAAAGCACACCAACTTCAAAAGGGCTTAATGGTTAAAATATGAACATGATAAAGCAGAAAGGGATCATTGCTCTGAAAACCTGTGAACAAAGTCAAACTGCTTGCAGGCTAAAGAGCCTTATCTGACCTGTACCACATATCTGTAAACTGATGGCAAATGTACTCAGTGATGATTGTGATCCCACTTCCTATGTGATTTCTTTAAGAGTTTTTCTCAGGAGACTGTGGCTGTCATCTAATAAGAATAGGAATGATTGGTGATTGCATGAATGATGCATGTCCTCTTGACAATACTGAACTAGTAACTTTTCCCTTGTGTAAGTGAACTCAGTGAGAAAAATACTGTATTATCTTCAGCAATCCCATGCTGTTGAGGATGATTGTCTTCCAGGATTGTCTTATCTGTGTGTCCAAGGATGGCTGATAAGGCCTATCCAGGAACAAGAGAGTCTACTGCAGCTCAGATATGTGTTTCCATGTGGGGTGGGTGATGCTGAATTCTTGATTTGGTCTGCAACATGCTGTTTTTGCCACTCCCACTTTTCCATCTTCTGCTGTATTCAGGAGATTTCAAACTACTGAGATCCCTGCAGCAGACTCTTCATCAATTTTGGGCACTCATGAGCAATAGTCTACCATGAGCTGACATTTTTGTTGCAATTTTTAAATTGGTCTGGAGGATGTTCCTGAAATGCTTTTTCTGTTCTTCTCTTGAGAGTACGCCTTGGCTGAGCTGGGAGAAAAAAAACTTTCTTCCAGAGTCTGGAACTGGACATCTGGATGACATGCCCAGCCCAGTGAAGTTGATATTGGATGATCATCACCTCAGTATTCATGGTGTTTGCTTGCAGGAAGACATTTAACGTTTGTTTGTCTGTCTTCCCACTGGATTCAGAGGACTTTCCTCAGGCAGTGTTAATGGTACTTTTTCAGCAACTTTATATGTCTCCTGTACAATGTCCATGTCTCAGCTCTGTACAGCAATGTGAGGATCATGACTTCTTGATAAAACATGAGCTTCATTTTGGATCTGATGTTGTGATGTTTGAACACTCATTTCTTCAGGAGTCCAAAGGCTGCACTTGCACATTTGAGGCAATGTTGGATTTTTTTTCTTTGATGTCAGCCTTCTGTGAGAAATGGCTTTTGAGAAAAGGGAAATAATGTTCTCAAGAGTCTCACTATGTATCTGGATTATCATATCTGGGGACTGTTCATTAGGGGCTCGTTGGTGGAGGACCTTAGTCTTCCCAATGTTAACTGTCAGTCCCATTTTCTTGTATGCCTTAGTAAAGATGTTGATGGAAGTGGACCTTCAGGCAATCAAGTAAGCACGCACTACAGAATCATCAGCATACTGGAGCTTGATGAATGTGGTTGGCTGGTCTTGGTTTTGGCTTAGAGTTGGCTAAGGTTAAGTAATCTACTATCTATTTGGTAATTTAACTCCACTCCAGCTGGAAGCTTGTTGATGGTCAGATGTAGCATTGTAGCAAGGAATATTGAGAAGAGCATTGGAGCAATGATGCAGCCTTGTTTAACACTTGTTTTAACCTCAAAGGGATGTGTGATAGATCCATTACTGAGAACCACCACTCTCATACTGTCCTGGAGTAGGCAGAGAATGGTGATAAATTTTGGTGGGCATCCATACTTCAGGAGAATCCTCCATAACACTTCTCAGCTGACAGATTTAAAAGCCTTTGTGAGGCCAAAGGAGGCCATGTAGAGAGGCTTATGTTGTTCCTGGCATTTTTCCTGCAGGTGCCAAACTGAAGATCATGTCAGTTGTGCCTCTTGGTGCCCTAAACCCACACTGAGATTCCAGAATGAGCTCTTCTGCAAGTAGAAGGAAATAGTTCAGCAGGGTTCTTGCAATTATTTTTCCTGTGGTGGACAGGAAAGTGTCCTCTCTGTTGTTTCCACAGTCTGACTTGTCTCCTTTCTTGGAGATAGTCACAATCCTGGCATTTCTGTGGTCATCTGGGATTTCCTCATCATTCCAGATCCTTACGATGAGGGCATTAAGATTTGGTGTGAGCTCTTCTCCTTCCTGTTTGAAGATTTCAGTGGGGATTCCATCCATCCTAGCTACCTTGTTGTTCATCTGCTTTATGGCTTTCCTCATCTCATCAAAGTTTGGAGTGATTCTGAGATTATCTCTGACTGGGTGTTGTGGGATGGAGTTGAGAACATTCTCATTTGCAGCATAATCTCAAGAAAGAAGGTCTTCAACATGCTCCTTCCAGTGAGCATTGATGGCTCCCCTTTCCTTCATCAGGTCTCCTCTATCCTTAGATCTCAAGGGGCATTGTCCTTGAGTGTTCAGACTGTAGATGGCTTTGTTGGCACTGAAAAAATCATGAATATCATGGAGGGCAATGAGATGTTGAATATCCTTAGCTTTGTCCTCCCACCATCTGTTCTTCATATCATGGGTCCTCCTTTGGACCTCTTCCTTGGCTTGCTGGAGATTCAATTTCTTCTTCTTGGAGTTGGTGTCATTTTGCCAAGCACAAGAGGTCTTGCACTTGCAATCAATCACCTCTTGAATCTCCCAGTCAGTCTCATCAAACCAATTTTGATGTTTTGTGGTAGAGCATCCAAGTGTTCCTTCACAGGCATTGCTGATGGTGGCCTTGAGGGCAGCTCACACCCTGCTGACATTCTCTGATTGTTGTTGATTTAGAATTCACCAGTGTTTCATTGAGGCTCTGGTGAAGGTCCTGGGCATTCACTATTAGGTCCTGAAAATGATGATGCGTCTTTGTTGGTATTTTTGACCTCAGTAAAGGTTATCCCAGTGGATGTGGTTATGCAGTCAGGAAGATGCACAGAATACTGTATTAGACAGGTGATGTTTAGGTCTCCTTTTCTAGTTCCCTTCCCATGTGGGGTGATAAGAACAGATCCTAAAGAGGGCTGCTCAGTCACAGTTACAGCTGCTGAATTGCAGTCCTGTCTTGTCTAAATGCTAGAAAACCTTTTTGTAACTGCCAACTGTATGCCAGTTTATGACTAGGAGCTTCCAGGCCTCATAATCCTGTGCTCATGACCATAAATTGATCACCAAGGGGCTGGAGGAATGTGCTAGAAAAAATGTTTTCATGGAAGATGCCTGGGTGTGACTTCTTTCTTCATGGAGAAGCTGATGTACATCAGATCCTGTGTGGCTTTTGACATAATGGGACCTTGACCCAATGGCAAGGAGCCAAGATGACTGGGGATCTTGTTCTGCTGCAGCCTTCATCCGCTTTCACAGCTGTTGAGATTCTAACATCTTGTTTCGCCTACTCTGCCGCTGAAGATTTTAGACCCATGGCTGCAGGCTGGGGAGGCTTATAATAATGGCAACATGTATTCGCCATGTCACAGCACCATCAAAGGATATATGTGGCTTTTCAGGAGGGAAACCATAGCTATAGGCTGTCCTCACTAATACTGGTGGTGCTGCCACTGCTTGGTCCATGACTGCTTATTCATCAGAGTTACCCCTGCTTATTTCACAGCTAACCTTTCCTGAAGGTCATTCCACTATTCACCACATGTGGACATGCTGGGTAGCAGTACAGCTCTGCCCCATAGGCATTATCATACCTCATTTGCAATTCTTTTTCTTTTTGAAAGTATAATATTCTCAGAAAAAGTCATGCTTAAAGAAAATTTTTCAAATGCTAATGGCCAAGGAAAAAAAATCGGCCATGTATATTAATGCAAGCATTCCAAGAAAAAAAAAAAAAAAAAACTAAACAACTTACACAATAGCATTTTTTTTACCATAAACATCAGGTGTTTTTTTTTCATATTTCATAAAATATGTTGAGTTTAGACAGCACAATAGCAAGATCAGTCAGGTGAAGTCAACAGGAGTTGGATCATGCCATAAATATGGAAGCAATACTATATTTATTTGACAAGTATTTTTTTTGAAATGCTGACCTCTGTATTAAAGGAATGTATGTAATGAAAAATGCATGCACTCACCAAATGCACAGAGTGAATTTGTATTTGTTAGGCAGAATCAATGCTTTGGGCCAGCTGTCTGATGTTTAAAAGTTGCTGGATGATTTAAGAGCAAAACTCCATATTTCATTTAGGCACTTTTCAAAAGCCTATGCTAAATTTCCTAAATCAAATATTTCCCTTGAATTCCAGAAAGCTATCACCTACATACCTCAACAAAACCATGAGAAAAAGCCAGGTTAAGGGTGATAAATATTTAAAGTTTGAAAATGAAAAGGCTTCTGCTTCATGTAGTGTATTGTTGCCCTGTAATGATTTTTGCCTTTAGACTCCTGGTTTTAAAACTACTAAAACCCAACTGAAAATCAGTATGCTTTTAGCCTTTTCCTAATCCTTAGCAGACAGTGGTCCACCTCACAAAATGACACTACAGCATAAGTGCAGGGAAAGAAAATGACCATGGAAGCAAACTAGTGTCAGCAGAACAACTGATCCTGGTAGGAAGCATAAGCGCAGTGTAATGCCTCTGTTGTTGAAGTAGATTTATCCAGGCCCCTCTAACTTGACTATAAATTTATCCAGGCCTCTATCCAACTATAGATCAATCCAGGCCTCTAACTTAACTAAGGAAAAAGAGTGAAGGAAAAAAATGGTCTTGCTCCGTATTTTAAAATCTTTTAAGATAAGAAAAACTCTTCTGTTTATTATGACTCCATGCACAGTTCTTTTTGGAACAAATGTTCTTCCTTTCCTAAAAACAAAAAAGGTGATAACAGTTTTCAAAACAAAACATGTTGCTGAGCAAGCAGCTGTTATGATTTACCCCAACTTTCTTTTCAAGGATGCTTTGTTTAAAGAATTTTAGATATAAAAAGGTATGTTAACTTGTAGAGGGGAGGAGTTCTGTTAGATCTCCTCCCTATGACCGTATGGTAGAGTCACCAATAAACCCAGACTGAGTCTGTGAATTCTAATACCAAACACAATGCAAAGTTGGATTTCTTCCACAATTATGGTGCCATGACTCGGGTAGAAATGCCCGGAGTGATCAGTTGGGACACAGACATCTCTTCACTGAAGCCCTGGCACCAAACCAAGGTTAAGAGACCTTTTGAAATCTCTATTGGGGCTCTTCAGTGAGAGCCTGTCTCTGTGTCTTCCTGATTTGCTGCTTGAGGCTTACTCTATCCAACCTTTTCCCTGCCAGAATTTTCAGACCAACTCTGTAAGTAGTAACTGTAAGTAGAAAGAGTTAAGGTTAAAGACTGTGTTGCTGTTGTCAGTAAATGTATTTTCCCTGTATGAATTGGATTAAGTTCTGTAAAGAACTATGAGGTCTTTCTAAGGCTGGGAGTGAAAACCTTGTGCAGCCGCCCCGAGGACACCAGACTTGTTCTGTGTGCTCTTCGAAAGCAAGGGTGCAAGGTGGAAACTCGTAGAGTGTGAGTGTTTTCCATGATAACCGTTGACCAAGGCCGGGATTAGAAAAATGCTCTTTGAACCTCATGAGTATGAATTGAGAACTGAGCCACTGACCAAGTCTGGGACCAAGGTTGGGTTCAGCCACCCCAAGGCTGTCCGGAAGGGCAATTTTGAATGCAAGGGGGCCCAACTGAAACCTCGTGACCCAGTGGACAGGTTTACCCTTTTCCCCACCCCGATCAATGAGCCGTGTCTAACTGTGAGTAACTGCATTGTGTGCTGTTATTGCAGTGGAGTCTTGTCTTTGGACATTAGCCACAGCATTTCTGTGCCACTAGCAAATCTCACAACCTGACCAGACACCCCGAATAAGCCATTCCTGTATGAAAGACCTTTGTGAATTGAGTTAAAGAAATGGGAAGCGGAGGATCTAAAGATGTACTGGCTCTGCCAAAAGGGACTCCAGCATTGTACATGTACACTCACTATGGCCATAAAAGTTGTAAGTTTTTAGACAAATGAATAGGTATACCAGAGATGACTCTAGTTTGCAGTTTCCCCTGGAGGGAACATTTGATTTAAGTAAAATCATTCATCTTCGCGGAGCCCTTGAGTCAAAAGGAAGTAAAATGCCACAGACTCAGTGATATTCAATTTTTGATTGGTATGAGGAAGCTTCCAAACAATGCCAAGAATCTCAAGTTCAGAGCCTTAAGGACTCCCAAGACAAACTGAAATCTCAGATAAAAGTATTAGAACAGAGAAGTGCACCAACAGGGGATCCCCCACCTATAACAACAGCACCAGCTGCACCAACACCGCTTTATCCACAATTGACTGAGACTGAATCTGTAGAAGACATAATTGATTTCATTAGTGTGCCAACCCCATACCAGTCCCAAGCACAATCTAAATCCAAAGGAAATTCAGAGAAACCAAATAGACTCTTCCAATGGGAAAAGCTCAACCCAGGAACCTATCACACAACCATCTTCTTCTCTCCCCTGGTCATGCCCACTAGAATCAGGGCGGCTGGTTCCTGAAGCCTCGACCTCCTCTTATTTAATGTCTGGCAACCAGCATGGTCCAGTCCCTCCTTCAAAACCTAAAAAGGCTCTTCAAATGCCCTTTCATCAGCTCCCAGGGCAGGGTCCAAATGGGGAATCTACAGTCACAGTTTATGCCCCCTGAACTCCGGGGGATCTCCTAAACCTTGTTAAGCAGTTCCCCAACATCCAGGAAGAACCCCAGCAGTTTAAAAATGAATTGGAAACTGTAATCAATTGTTATGACCTGACCTGGGCAGATTTAAATCAATTAATGAGAAATATTCTGCCCTCTGAAGTTTGTGATCACCTTACCAAGAGGGCTAAATGGCCTGCTCAGGATCCCGGAGGAGATGGTCACTTAGTGAGTGCCTGAGAGTGTGTTCTTGAGGCCATACTTAAAATTTGCCATAGGAAAATTGACTGGGCAAAAATAGATAATTGCAAGCAAAATAAAGGAGGATCCCAAGCAGATTACATGGATCGCTTAAAACTAGTTTTCGAAAGACATTCAGGTATTGAGTAGGCAGCTGAAATTCCCCCAGAACAGTTGCTGCTGCTTTCATTCAAGCACTCCTTCCTAAAGTCCAGGAACAACTGCACACAATTGCTGTAGGCTGGCAAACTAAGATGCTGGCAGAACTGGTCACCATTGTACAACCTGTTAAGAAAAGAAAAAGGAAATCACAGAAACTAAGTTAATGCCATTACAAATGCAGACTTTTAGAGGCAGAGGGTTCCTTCAGGGACAATTTAGAGGCAGGGGACGTGGTCATGGGATGGGATAAAGAGGGTTTCAGTCCTAAATTAGTGACAGTCGTCACTATTGTGGTCAACCAGGACACTGGAAGGCCTACTGTCCTCATTGGCCTGGCCAGCCAGAGATGACAGTTAACCTGCCACCACCTCCTCCCACTCAGTTCTTTGTCCTGAATCAAAGAGCCTCCTGTTAGGACAGCCTGAGGAATAGTAATGTCATCACAGCCCCACTTCTCTCGCTTAATCAAGAAGACCCCTTCGTTTCCTGCATGATAAATGGCATCTCTACAAAATGTTTAGTAGACACGGGTGCAAGCCGTTCTACTCTCCAAGCTGAAGAATTTTCTGGAACTCCCCTAGCCTCTGATGTTATAAATGCTGTAGGAATTTCAAATCAAATAGCTCCTCATCCTGCGTCCCAACCGCTACAGGTTTCTCTAGGTCCTATTTCAAATCAACATGCCTTTCTCCTAGGTCCCTGTTCTCCTGTTAATTTGTTAGGAAGAGATATGCTTTGTAAACTTGGCTGTACTATTTACTGTTCTCCTAATGGGGTTTATCTAGAAGTTCCCTGTATTAATGAGCTGGCAGTGCTTGCTGTTTTAGGTAACTCTCCCCCTGCACCGGAGTTTTCTGATCTTTCTGTATTTCAAGAAAAAATCATACAGGCTGTTCCTCCATTTCTCTGGTCTTAGCACGCTAATGTGGTAAAGAAAATCCATACCACCCAGCCTATAAGAATCAAATTAAACCCAGCTAAACCTTTACCTAAAGGTTGCTCAATACCCTTTACGCTCAGAAGCCGAAGATGGGATACCCCCTGTTATAACTGCCCTTTTGAAGCAAGGTATCATTGTTCCAACTAAAAGCCCTTGTAATACATCTATTCTTCCTGTAAGAAAACCTGGAAAGAATACCTATTGCTTTGTACAAGATCTCCATGCAGTAAATCCTGTAGTTTTACCTACCTTTCCTGT
The DNA here is from genome assembly GCF_052110815.1 of Crocodylus siamensis. Classification (NCBI taxonomy): domain Eukaryota; kingdom Metazoa; phylum Chordata; order Crocodylia; family Crocodylidae; genus Crocodylus; species Crocodylus siamensis. The sequence goes on along the minus strand of NC_143397.1, from coordinate 126,039,152 downwards.
TGTACCAAACCCAGCTATTATCTTGTCCTGTATCCCTCCTGACACATGTTATTTCACTGTAATTGATTTGTGCTCTACATTTTTTTTCCCATCCCTATACACCCTGATAGCCAGTTTCTCTTTGCATTTACCTATCAAGGACTCCAGTATACCTGGACTCAATTGCCCCAAGGTTATACCGAATCCCTTCTCTATTTTCTCAAATACTAAAGAAAGACTTAGATGACATAGTATTTAAGGGGGGAACTGAGAACCATCTAGTTTCCTAGACTTCACATAAAATTGGCAAGTTTTTAATGGTTGCCATTATACTTGAGTTCAGTGGACATGATCCATAAGCTACAGCTTTTTATTTCCTTCCACAACACAAAAACAGGTCCCCTCCTTCCCTCCCTCCCAACAACAGAGTCTTCCCCCGCCTGGCCCCAGTGCCCACTACCAATAAAGCACCTCTTCCTCTTGAAACTATTTACAGTATGTTTTTTCCAAGTGTCAGGGGCAAAACAGTGGGAAGGAAGCACCTAGTGTGGAGCCCACAGGGAGGTACCTGGCATCCCAGCCTCACACCCTGCCAATACCAACTTAGGTCCAGATGATGCAATGAGCCCGGCGGGCTGGGGCCCGGCCCAGAAGCCAAGACAAGTGCTGCCCCATTCCACTCAGCCTACTCCCCCTCTTCCTCCATGGGCCAGGGCCAACAGGGCCCCCATGGAGAGCTCACCCTGTCATGGCCAGGTCTCACTCAAGGGCCACATGGAGGTGGGGTGAGTGGCGGACACTTGGCAAGGTGGGGGGCCTGGCCTCTGGAAAGCCAGGATCTGATGCGGAAACTGGGGGCCCTGGCCACTGTAGGCAAAGCTACACCACCTCCCATGCCCACTGGGGGTTTCATGCAGGCCCGTGGGGGGCTGCCAGGGGTCAGCCAGGTCTGGGGCCAGGATGCCAGGAAGTACAAAAGAGATCACCAGAGCTATTGCTGTGCCAAGGATGTGTCTCTCATCCTTGGTGGACTCTACCACCCAGCACAGCACTGCATGCTGCTTATCCTGGTCCTCCACTTGCCTCTGAAGGAGGGTGAGGTGTGCCTGGTTCATCTTAAGGACCTCACAGTGCCAGGCCCAAGTCTCTTTAATCCACTCCTGAGGTGGTGAACAACCACTTGAGGGGAGCTGTCCGGTCCTGGCTTCAGAGCTGATGGAGCCAGTGCATGTGAAGTACACCTACCAAGGATGCAGACAGCCTTGGGGCCCCATCTCCATAGGCAGCAGGTGAGTTTCCCCTGTGTCCAGCAGCTGGTGCTGCAGAGCAGGACAGAAGGCTCTTTTTGAGACTTCACACCATTTCAGAGAAACCATGCACTGTACAGAGGGACTGTGCACTGCCTGCCCTCAGTTCAGGTGTCATATGTGCACAAGTGCCCAGGCACCATGGTAAGTTGCCTGAATGGGGACGGACCTAAGAAATTCACTGGATTAACCTCCTAGGTACAGAAACTCATCGACTCAATATAGACCGTGGAGTTTTGACACACTACAACCTGCCAGACATCTGATTGCCTAGGTGCTTTTATCTGTGCTGCTACATCCCCCTTCCCACCCACCCCACCCCAGCCTGCTCCTCACCCCCTGATGCCTCCATTTCTATTTCACTGACTGGCTTTCTTGCATGCCAGCCTCTGGCTTCTTTACTATTCCTTCCACCTAGGAATAGCACAACTAACCAACTGCAGCTGCTTCCTCAGCCTGACAAAGAGTTTTTCAACTTGAAAGCTGGCATCCCAGGCAGCTAAGCTGAGCTCACCTGGAGCCTCACAACTCCACTGCAACCATCAAGCCTCAGGCCTGTCAAAGATGTGACGAGTCTGGGTTTTCCCCAGCCAGGACTGTGCGTGCGCGTGTGATAGCTGGAGGTTATGGCACCTCCTACATGCCTTTCACTAGGGGGATCCTCAGTCTTAGCATTTCCTGAGGCTGCCACACTGCCAGCAGTCCCACCAGGCCTCCCTGGCCCTGGCAGAGTGCAGTTTTAGTGGTCATGACCAGGACCTGGGGCATTCCTATATAAAATCTGTAAGGTATGTAGTCTATGCTGCAAGGTATAAATGTATAGAAATAAAATACAAATGTATCTCCCTTCCTATATACATTCTATAGTATAATATCCAATATAAATATAAAACTGAAAAGAATAAATCAATGAACATAATAATAAAATAAAAGGGTGTAGTAGAAAGCAAAAGGAATTGAGGAATCCCACTTGCTAGGCTAAGCTAGCAAGTAGGAAATCATTCAAATCAATGCTAGTAGTAGCCTTCGTTGTCTAACACAGCTCAGTAACTGTCAGACCCCAAGGCAGAAAGTGGGCCAGTTCAAACAATGCTGCCTTTTATACTGTTTTTTCATCCCTCCCTCCCCCAGATCACTGGGATTGGAAGGGACCTCAGGGAAAGATCACAGTCACTGGCCAGCTACACAGTCAATATGAGAGCAGTCCTTCCCCACTCTTCCCCCACACTTCCCCCTCCCTCTCCTTACTTTCTGTTTCCCTGCAGGCAAACCCAGCTTCAGCATCAAAACTCAAAACATGTTGAAACTTTTGAAATATTTCAACTGCCCTTGTTTCATTTTGAAGCTGTTTCAAAGCCCTTCATTTCATTTCAATTTTGCTGTTTTGAGCTCAAAATGAGTTGAAACAGCATTGAAACAAAACAGCCAGTGAAATTTTGCAGAGCCCTGCTCTTTATATAATGAACAACTGTAGAATGATAGCTGGTATCCATTTGGAACACAGAAGTGTAGATGTCTGATATCATACCCGGAAGCCAACAAGCAATAGCTAACTTGTATGATATATACATGTTTTATTGAAGGCATCAGGTATTTAAAGAACTAAATTTATACCAGTAATTTCCTTTACAAAGAGCATGGTAAACTCTTATTTTTTTTAATATAGCCATTCACAGTTTTTACATTTACTAAGCTGAATAGTATTTAAAATATTTTAAAAGATTACAGTATGTTTTCTTAGTGGTTTCCTTTTTGAAAAAATTAAAAATAGCAACACTTAATAACAGGCTACTTGTATATAAAATTTGAAATAATTAGGCTAGTGATTTGACAGTTAGAAATTTGTTATAGAAATTCTGGCAATAATGTTTATGTAATGCTTTACATGACATACTTAATAGATTATTATATGATAACCTGAAGTAAGATTAATTGAGAATAACACATAGGCAAATTAACCCATAACAGTGAATTCTAGAAACAAAGAATATTGTTACATATCTCAGTGTATATTTTTCTTAACTTTATTTTGAATTGGGCTAGAAGGGACTTCCTCAGTTATTGTATCCAGTTCTCTGCTTTCTCAGTCAACCACAATACGTAAACACTTTCATAAAATTAATTTCATTCTGGACTACCTTGGATGGGCCTCCTGGGTCTGAGAGTATCTGACATCAAACATGTCATATAATTCCTTTCATAAGTATATCAAGTACCAACTTCAAATCATTTAGGTTGTTTGCCTCCACCTACTAAGATTGAAAGACTGTTTCAGAACTTTACTTCACTGATGGTTAGAAAGCTTCTTCTAATTCCCAGTATCAATCTATTCCTAGCCAGTTACACTCAACTATTCTTATGCCAGCAACATCAAATTTTTGCTTAAATTGCTATTCTCTTTCCCTATTGTTTATTGCCCTTCTGTATTTATAGAGAATAATTATATCTCATCTCAGCCAGCACTTGGATAAGTTAAAAAATGAAATATTTTAATCTTCTCTGGTGTCTTTTCTTCAGTTTTTGAACTATGACTTACCAAGTCCCAATCCTCCTCCATTTTTAAGGTCTTGAGCTCTTATGTCCAGTGGATGTCAGTAAATTTTGAGAAATCTAGTCTCCTAGATTTTTTAAAATTTGCCTTTTAGAAATTGAAAGCCTTAGTTACTTTTATTTGTTGTTGTTCTTTGTTTATCCATTTATTTCTTTTTAAACTGAATTGTAACTACTCAGGTTGTCGCAGGGCACTTTCGCGCCCCGCTCCTGAGGTGGTTCAACCCCGGGAGTGGGGGGAGGTGTAGCAGGGCACTAGGGTAATAGGGTGTGGCTGCCAATCAGCAGGGCAGCACAGCTGAAGGTTGCTTAGGCAACAGATTAGGTCAGCTGACTGAAAGGGGGCAGGGCCTGGCCATTATAAGCAGCTAGGCTGAGGCCAGAAGGCAGTTCCTCTCTGACAGGCTGAGAGGCAGGAGCTCTGCTGCAGAGCAAGGCATAGCTGCCTGAGCGCTTGAGCACCTGTGTGCTGATGAGATGGAGAGGCCTCTGACAGGGAGGCTCAATGGAGAGCCAGGGTGGCACGGGATGTTATAGCCGGTAGGCTGACTTTTGGGTTACCGCCAGTTGGCATGGCTTTGAGTTTGGTTTTGATGGTGATTGTGTTACCGGAGGACTGGCTGAGGCTGTAGGGGAAGGAGGAGGCCTCAGGGGAGCACCCCAGCAGAACGGGGGTGTTCCTGGAGGTGCAGAGGGCGCTGCATTTTGGGGTGTGCCCAGGGAGGGCACAGTGATTGGTGCCAGAGGCAAGGCATGGCAGTTTGGCGCTGGGGTGGTGCTGTGTTTGGGCTGTTGTGACCCCAGCCCTGTGAGGGCGGTATTTGGTAAAGCCCAGTGGGGCAAACGACCCAGAAGAAGGGTCAGGGGGCCAGGCATGGCTATGGGCCACCTGAGCCCCAAGCGCGGGAAGCACGCGAGTGAGGCCCAGAGGAGGCGAAAGGGCATGGGAAGCACGAGGAGTGTGGACATAGACCCCAGAGGAGGCAAAATTGTGAAAGGGCATGGGAAGCGCGAGGAGCGCGGACATAGGCCCCAGAGGAGGCAAGTGCGAGAAGCGCGAGGCATAGGCCCCAGTGAGGGCAAGTATATTGGGAAAACTCCAGAAGGAAGGGGTGGGCCAATCAAGAAGCCTCAGAAAAGGGTGAGTGCATGAGTAAGCCCCGGAGAAGGGCGGGCGCGTGATTAGAAGCCCGGAGAAGGGTGGGCATGTGATTAGAAGCCCGGAGAGGGGACAGGCATGAATAGAAGCCCAGAGGGGGCGCGTACATTGGAGAGGCCCGGAGAAGGGGGGGCGCACAATTAGAAGCCCGGAGAAGGGCAGGCGCACGATTAGAAGCCCAGAGGGGGCACATACATTGGAGAGGGCGTGTATACCGGAGAGGCCCTGGAAAGCGCAAGCATAAGATTAGAGTGTCCGGTGAGGACGAGGATACAGTAGAGGCCGCAGATGAGGGCAAGTTGATTAGAAAGCCCCTGGAAGGGGCGAGGGCAAGTCTAAAGAGCCAGTGAAGGGCAGGGCGCGTGAGCGAGAGCCCAGAGAGGGCAGGGGGTGCGGATAAAGGACCGGAGAGGGCGCGGACATGTTGAGAAGCCCCGGAGAGGGTGTGTATACTGGAGACGCCCCAGAGAGGGTGCGTAAATAGAGACACGAGAACATCCGGAACACCGGTGAGTCTTGGGCGTGGTATTGGGGGCGGAAGGAGCCACGTGACGCCCTAGGGGGGTGCACCAAGAGATATCCGTAGAGGGCAAGAACACCGGGTCCGAGAAGCCCAGGAAAGGCAGCCTCCCATTAATATTACATAAACAGCAAAGACGTGGCAGACGAGACGAGGGTGCTAGAAGGGCAACTTGGCATGGTAGGGGCGCAGGAGAGATCACGGCCACTCCTGGGCCCTGCCCTGTGACAGAGGTTTTGTCCAAGATAGCCTATAATGTCCTCATTATTTACTTAAACGAAGTGTAAAATCGCATCACATCCAATTAGATGAGTGACTGTTTACCAAAGACATGTGTCAGCTATCACCGCCAGGTGTATCTGGGTCCTATAACTGTTGGTAGTATTTTCTCTCAAGTCTATATCTGGAAAATAAAAGCCTCTCACAGTGATACCAATCCTGGGAGTATTCCTTCTGTAGCAATGCCAAAGAATCTCATGCCAGGGTCAAATCTATCTCTGATCTATAGGACTACCCCAGAAAACTCTATTTTTACCATCCTCCTCCGAAGTCATTTTGACTGACATAGATTATTTATCCATGTTATCCCTCAATTCTTTGTAGTCCACCACACCGAAAGTATACAGCACTACCCCACCATTAACTTCATTTCAATCTTCCTGGAACACTGCATGCCTTTCATTATCTGTGTTTCTATCATGACTACTATTTCACCTTTTTTTTATTGCTGTAATATCTGGCTTCATGTTTTTCACCTTTAGTTCTAATTCCTCCATTTTTTTGCCCAGGCTCCTTGACTTAGAGCATCAAGTGCCTGCCTGTCCCCCACCACATCATGCACATGGTGACCCTTCACTCCTTCCTATAAGCACCTCTGACATAGAAGAGGAAGTGTCTGGGAAGCAGGGTTCAACTTTGTACCCAGGCCACTTTGCCCTCTGGTCATCCCTCTACTGGCTCGCTGTTAGATTCTCCATTTCCAGACCTAGCTTGCTCACAAACCTTGAGTTTGGCCTGACCCTTTGTCTCATAGATTCATAGATGCTAGTGTCAGAAGAGATCTCAACAGATCATTGAGCCCAACCCCCTGCCTAGGCAGGAAAGAGTGCTGGGGTCAGATGACCCCAGCCAGATGCCTATCCAGCCTTCTCTTAAAGACACCCAAGGTAGGGGAGAGCACCACCTCCCTTGGAAGCCCATTCCAAATTTTGGCCACCCTACCATGAAGAAGTTTTTCCTAATATCTAGCCTAAATCTGCTCTCTGTCAGTTTGTGACCATTGTTCCATGCTACCCTGGTGAACAGAGCATCTACGATCCCTTGCTACATCCCCCTAATGAATTTGTAGGTGGCCACAAGATCACCTCTCAGTCTTCTTTTGCGGAGGCTGAAGAGGTCCAGGTCCCTCATTCTCTTCTCATAGGGTTTGTCCTGTATGCCCCTGACCATATGAGTGGCTCTCCTCTCGTATGGCCAAGTGGCTCTCCCTACCCTGACGGTCTACTACAGACAACCCAAACAAGAGGAAAAGCTAGACCAGGAAGTCTTAAGTTAGCTCATGGAGGTAGTTAGGTCAAAGGACGTGGTCATCATGGGTGACCTGAACGTTCCAGACTTCTGCTGGGAAGAGCAGTCAGCAAGGTCTAACTGCTCACATAGGTTCCTAGCCCAAATACAGGACCTCCATCTAACCCAGGAGGTGCACAGCCCCACCAGGTGAGATACCTTGTTGGACCTGGTGCTGGCCATGACCTGGAGAGGGGGCTGCGGGTGCTCAACCACCTGGGTGACAGTGGTCATCACCTGCTGGAATTCACCATCCAGCACAAGGTGGCAAAGGCCTACAGCAAGGCAGCAGCCCTAGATTTCAGGAGTGCAGACTTCAACGAGCTAAGGAGAATAGTCAGGGAAGCACTGAGGTCCTGGAGGGGAGGGGAGGCAGGAGTCCAAGAAGAGTGGTTGCTCCTTAAGGAGACGATCCTCCAAGCCAAAAAGGAAGTAATCCCAACAAAGATTAAAGGGAGCAGGAGGGCACAAAAGCCATTATAGCTCACCAAAAGCTATCCAGGAATGCTATCCAGGAATGTCTTCTAGCTAAAAGGGAGGTGTACACCCAGTGAAAGGGAGGGGCCATCACCAGGGAGGATTATACTGCGGTTGCTTGGGGATGCAGGAGGGCACCCCCAAAGGCAAAGGCAGAGATGGAACTGGGACTAGCTTCCCAGATCAAGGACAACAAGAAGTCCTTTTTTAAATACGTACAGGGCAAAAAGAAGGTACCAGGTAATGTGGGGCCCCTGCAAGACACACTAGGAAATTTGGTCGTCACACCAGACAACAAAGCTAACCTATTTAATGACTTCTTTGCCTCCATTTTCCTGAGGAGGGACCAGATCAGTTCCCCTACCAGCCCCCACTCAGGCCCCAGGGGAGGCGCACCTAGGCCAAGGGTCAGTGAGGATCTAGTCAGGGAACTTCTGGAGGGACTGGATGTATTTAAAGCAGGTGGTCCAGATGATCTCCATCCCAGAGTGCTGAGGGAATTAGCTGAGGTCATTGGGGGACCCATGGCACGGCTGTACGAGCACTCGTGGTGCTCTGGTGTGGTGCCAGAGGACTGGAAGTGGGCCAATGTCGTTACCATCTTCAAAAAAGGGAGGAAGGAAGACCCGGGGAACTATAGGCCAGTTAGTCTTACCTCAATCCTGGGTAAGCTTTTTAGAGAATTATTCTGGCACATGTCCACGAGGGGCCAGCAGGGGAGATTATGCTTAGGGGCAACCAACACGGGTTCATTAGAGGCAGGTCCTGTCAGACCAACTTGGTGGCCTTCTACGACCAGGTGCATTCCTTAGATGCAGGGGTAGCAGTGGACATAGTCTTTCTGGATTTTTGGAAGGCCTTTGACACTGTCTCTCACCCTGTTCTCATTAAGAAACTGGTGGACTGTGGTGTCGACACCTACACAGTCAAATGGGTTGCCAACTGGCTGGAGCGCAGCACCCAGAGAGTGGTGGTAGATGGGTCATTTTTGACCTGAAGGGATGTGGGCAGTGGGGTTCTGCAGGGCTCGGTCGTCGGGTCCTCACTGTTCAACATCTTCATCAGTGACTTGGACGACGGGGTAAAAAGCACCCTGTTCAAATTTGCTGATGACACTAAGATGTGGGGGGATGTGGGCATGCTAGAAGGGAATAATAGGCTGCAATCAGACCTAGAGAGGTTACAGGGGAGGGCGGCCGAGAACAGGATGGGATTCAACACTGAAAAGTGCAAGGTGATGCACCTGGGAAGGAAGAACCAGCACCATACCTACAGGCTGGGGAACTCCCTTCTTGTCAGTGCAGAGGCAGAAAAGGATCTTGGAGTCATCATTGATGCCAAGATGAATGTGGGCTGGCAGTGTGGGGGTGCAGTCAGGAAGGCCAACCACACGTTGTCATGCATCCACAGATGCATCTCAAGCAGGTCCAGGGAGCTGACACTCCCTCTCTATGCAGCACTGGTCAGGCCGCAGCTGGAGTACTGCGTCCAGTGCTGGACGCCGCACTACAAGAGGGTTGTGAACAACATGGAGAGGGTCCAGAGGAGGGCCACTTGCATGATCAGGGGGCAGCAGGACAGGCCTTATGAGGATAGGCTATGGGACCTGAACCTGTTCAGCCTCCACAAGAGAAGGCTGAGGGGGGATCTAGTGGCCTGTTGCAAACTAGTCAGAGGGGACCAGTAGGCATTGAGGGAGTCCCTGTTTCCCCGAGCACTACCAAGAGTGACTAGAAATAACAGTCACAAGCTGGCAGAGGGTAGATTCAGACTAGAGATCCGGAAACGCTACTTCACTGGCAGGGTGGCTAGGATGTGGAACCAACTTCCAAGGGAAATGGTGCTGGCTCCTACCCTGGGGATCTTTAAGACAAGGCTTGACAATCACCTTGCTGGGGTCGTTTGACCTCAGTACTCTTTCCTGCCATGGCAGGGGGTTGGACTTGATGATCTGCTCTGGTCCCTTCTGACCCTAACTATGAAACTATGAAAATTTTAACATTTGAACTGAAATGATATGTTCATACATTTTGAAACAGAACTCTTCATTTTGATTTTCTATTGAAATAAAATAAAATATAATAAAATAATGACTGTATTCCCATACAACATGCTGATTTCAGTATGAAAGATTTTCCAACATGAAAGATTTTTTAGGGAAAAGTGCTACTAGTTGTAGCACTAGGTAATGATCTGGTCTATATTTATACACATTCCTTTTCTTTCTCCTAGGGTCCACCACAGCTCATCTTGGTTTACAATAGTTTACACAACACAACTCAGTGCCTTACAAAGATCTCCAAGCTGGCATTGAATGAACTGGGTTAAGTAATGCTTCAGAATTATTTAGCTAATATGGCACTCTACCTGGGGTAACATATTCTGCTTCTTAGCAAGACTCATCAGCTCAATATAAGTGCCATACCAACATGGCTGGACTACATCTCATGCTTGAACTGGCTTATTCAGAATTGGTCATGTAACACAACATGGCACTTCATTGTTCCACATAGATATATCATCTCTATGTCTCTCCAAACATATGCTATTTCTCTTTAAAATTAGAACATCTCATTTATTAGTATTTCAGCCATCTGTTTTGCTTCATATTCTAATAAGGATTCCTGGCCCTGAAAGTTAAATGAAGCACATAGATTGCTCTCTTTGTGACAGGTTTCAGAATGAGGTTAAGGCAAAATGTATGCTCAAAAATGTATCAGATTATTTTAATTATCAACTGTGCCATGTCAGACTAGGGCTAGAAATTGATTTCTGGGAGCACAGCATGTTTATTTAACATTCATTGGCCTCAAAGGCATACTTAGGTTAAATTATTCAGAGGCACAACCTGAAGCCTTTTTTAATTAAAAGACCTTTTTTCATCAAATGGATAGAAATCCTTATAAAAGGGTTCAGAAATTCTTTTGGTGATCAGCTGAATTTTTTAATCTATAATTGTTCCAGCTTTGCTTTTTTAAAAATTTTCAGTGCCTGCATCTTTTTTGGATTTTCATCAAATGCCACTGAACTGTTAAAAATTGGCCTTTCAGAGAAGGTGGAAGGAGGCAGAAGTTGACAGCTTTTGTGGCCCAGCACAGAAGAGCCAAGAGCCAGGGTCTGCAGCAGTAGGTGGCATTCTGGTGTCCAAGAAAACAGAGTGATAATGAAGCTAAGTCTTATCTATCTACATGCATCAAGAAAATGCCAAGCAGAATCAACATACTAGGGACGGTGTTCTATTTACCCTTGGTTGTGTAAGTGGCAGGGTTTTAATTGCTTAAGTGTCAATTTTTCCATGTTATGTGCAGGTAGCAATTCTGTTTCCTGGCAGTGTGGACATGTAAGTAGGCACATACACTATGTGTACAGACTGAAAATGCACAGTAAGTTATGCACTGGCCAGGCACACCTGTGGCTACATTCACATGCCTTTTTTGGACACATATCAGCATCTAAGGCCCAAAACTGGTAGACTAAGGGGAGGTGGGTGGGGAGGGCATTCCTTTGTTTTAGCCCAAGAAGCTGACTGGTTAAGGCTTTTGCCTGGAAGTCCAACACACAGGTTCTAGGCTCCCTTTGATCAAAACAGGGGTTGAATTTGCATCTCACTGACTGCCTTGAATACCACTCTAACCAGTAAGCATTATCCAGGACTTCTACAACACTCCTTTTAAAGCTGGCTCCCTTGACAAAAAGAGAGGGCAATAAGTGGATCCAGGAGGAAGAAAGTAGACTACAGGGTATGTGGCTTAGTGAGCCATCTGCTTCAGTGAAAGCAAGGTAGGGCCCAGAGCCTTATACCCAGGGAGATAGGACTTTCTCCACTGTCTGCCATCCATTTTTGTGTAAGAGATAGTGGTACAACAAAACAACCAGTTTTTCTTTTTTTTCTTTTAAAATGCATTCCCTCTCTTTCCCCAACCATTTCTGACTTTGTCTCTCCCTCTCTATTCCCTATAGATAAGTATAAGTAAGCTAAGATGTAGGATAAGCTTTACCATTTTATTTTAGGTAGTAAGTTTTATTTCTCTCCCCTCTGCAAATAAGTGCCCTGCTATTTTGATATAGATATCCACTGTTTTATAAGTGATAATTATTATGTTTGCATAGATTTTTTTACTGCTTTTATATTGTGTGATTACTGTTTTACGTCTATATATGTAAGTTAGCATAAGTCACGTCAAATTTCCATCTTGTAATGTCAAGCCTCCATCTTATCCCCGCGCCTGGTTGTATAACCTATGACTCATACTACCCATCCTATGTAACTTGGTTCCTGAATGAATGCGAATGAATGAGGGTGCTTGAGAGACAATGGCGGTAGGTCTAAAAATAGCTTCTTCCGAATGACCGAACTATCAACACCAATACCTGGACCAATGACCCAGCCATTGGAACCACCCTCAGCATTCAAGAAACAAAAGATGAGGCAACCCACCATTGTGCCAGGCTGCTCATGTTCAGTAAGAACATCTGGAACCCTCTGGAACAGGACTGACATTGCCTGGATAGGCCCTCCCCATAGAAGAACAGAGGTAGTCTGCTTCATAAAAAGGGGTAGTGAAGACTGACTCCTTGGGAACGCCATTTCCATCTGGACCAGCACCATGCCACACCACCTATCCACCCCAGAGGCCCTGCTGGTGATCCCCCTCTGGACAACACCGAGCTGAAGGAGACCCCGACTGGCCATCGAGGACCCACTTTCGGCCTGGAATAAGTAGATATCACCTGCATATTTCCTCCTCCAATTTGGACTCTCTCTCTGTTCTCCCAGACTTCAGCCCCTGCACCAAGCCCCTTTAACCCCTGCTGCCATTGTCTGTGTGTGTGTCTGGGTATGTGTGTGTGTATGAAGGAACCAATAAGATATTGTGTCACCATCTCCCCTGTTCAATAAAACCACTATCATTTGTAACCCTGAGTTGGGTTATGTTTTACTGAGCTCCAGTCCTTTCCCTATTTTAAATTCCAGTCTCTAGCTCTCTCTCTTAGCTCCAGCCCCATTTTCCTGATCTCTCAATTTTGTCTCCCCTTTCCTGCCACCTCTTAGCTCCTCTCTGTCCCTTTTTTTGCAGGCTCTCAGCCCTGTTCCCACCACCTACCTCCTCTCTGTCCCTTTTCTGCAGGCTATCAGCCCTGTTGCTTTTTGAAGGCTATCAGTCCGGTTGCTTTCTGCTTTCAATTAACACCAATTACCTTAAGTTACCCCTAACTTCCCTCCACTCTGCTGGTTCTAATCCTGGCACCAGCAACTTTCATCTCAGTCTCCACCAGCAGTAACCTAAAGTAACCCCAAGCCTCAGCTCCTCAGCCCAACTCTCTCTAGTCTACTGATTCTAATCCCAGTCCTGGCCACTTTCACCCCCTACACTTTCATTCTCTCTCTCTCTCTTACCTTAACCTTCCCCCAGGTATTTCAAGTATACCAAGCACATGCACACACATCACAACACGCAAATTAGGAGCTCACCTGTGTGTATGTGTTGGTGAGTGATATGCATGTGACCTGATATACATGTATGTCACTGTGTGCATGATATATGAATTAGTGATCTATGTATGTGTATTGGGTGTGCAGGTATTGGTAACTGATTCTGGTCTAATTTCCTTTGGTCTGTATAGTGTGTGTAGGTGCTTGAATCGGTGATAGGTGTGCATTTGCCTAGGCTGGTAATTTTGGATGTGTATGTGCCTGAATTGGTTGTGTGTGTGTGCATGCCTGGTAGGCATGCATGAGCCTAGTGTGTGTGTATGCACCTAACTGATTTTTGAGTGTGTGCATGTGCAATTGTGCACCATGCCTTTCTGTCTAACAGCTCAATATTGAGATCCTGAGAGTTGGCCTGACCCCACAGGGCAACAGTGTTTCAGCTTCAAAAGGAGTGCTGGAGAACTGGCTGAAAAAAATAGATCTGTGGCTTAGGAGTTAGAGTGGTCTACTTGGAAATCAATTTGATCCAGCTTCAAATCCTTTCTGGATGAGTGGAGCCTAGAAACTGAATCTTCCACTTCCCAGAGGAGTACCCTAATCACTTCAGCTTCTCAGGCTAAACCATGAGAAGGCCACCCTTCTCAGATGTGTTCCCAGTGCTTGTGCACAGGTTACTATGTATGTTATCATCTACATGCACAGCATTATGTGCCCATGAATAGACTATCTACCTGTGCCAAATATACTGTGCCAAATATTCTGTGCCAAATTAGATGACCAAAGGCAAATAGAATGGCACCATACATATATGTGGGAAGCAAGGTTTTCTTTGGGTGGTATCTTTTTTGGGAATCAACTGCATGGTTGGGATAAAGTTAGACAAACTTTTTAGTACAGGGGGATGAATGCCGTGTTGTTTAAATTTATCTAACTATCCCAACTATGCAGTTGGCCCAAACAAAAGGTATCACACAAAAAGAAATCCTTGTCTCTCACATACTTCTTGGACCATCATGGAATATCACTCTAACCCAGTGATTTTCAGGCTGTGGTCCATAGACCCCATGGCGGGGGGGAGGTCCATAAACTATGTCTAAGCAGTCTGAAAATATGATTATGATAAATCAAAAATATGTCAATACCCACACTTACAATTCAAAGGGGTCCACACCTCCATTCAAATTTTGTTCAGGGTTCACAAATGAAACAAGGATGAAAACCAGTGCTCTAATGCCACCCTACATATATAGTGCTCTGGTATTTGAAATCCATTTATCTGTTTTATATGGTGTCTTTGGCCACAGTAATTCAGAGAAGCTGTTGCTGTGTCATTACATGTTGCTACATTCTGCAGGCTCCTCAAGAGAAACCCTTACAGGTTCTAAGCCTATTGGGCCTGCAGAGTACCAAAGATGACAGTCAGTGAGATATAAGCTGGGGAATGAGATCAATGAGAACTTGGGGGAATGGGCCAGTCACCTGTAAAAGCTTCATTTAAAGAACTTAAAAAGTGTCACATCCACTAGGGACAGAAGCAGCTCTGCAGCTTCTCCTACCACCCTGGGATCAACTGGGGACAGTGGCAGAAGAGGGCAGGGTGGGGGAGTAGAGGAGGGAAGGACAGGGGAGGGGACAAGCTGCTGAGCCTGGAGGGGAAGGGAAGGGGAGGGAAGATTCTTACCTGCTTGAGGGACTTAAAAAAAATGTTCTCTGTTGCTGCTACTGTGGTGCAGTCTGCCTGCCCTGGTATTGTGGGGGATGGCTAGGATGGCAATACAGGCCACTGCTTCCACATCTCCCTTCCATAAACCCTGGGTCCACCCATGGGTGGCTCCTTCTAGCAGCTAGAACTAAGGGTCCTGGCAAGTAGTTAGAAGTTAGGCAAAGGGGAAGAGCCAGAGGTCAATTGCCAGGGAGCCGACTTGGATGTCAGAAGCAAGAGGCAAGTCCAAGAAAACAGGTTATAGTCAAGTGCCGAAGGTCTGTAGACTGGATGTCAAGCCAAGGATCTACAGCGAGAGACTGGAAACCTGAGTTACAAAGCCAAGGAACAAACAAGCTCAGGCTCATCAGGAAGCTGGGATACGTGATATCGTCAGGACAAGGACTTATGAAACAAAAAACCAGGGCAAGGAGACTGGAGGCCAAATATGTTGTTCAGGAAATGTCAAGTGTTAGGGTGGTCCCTCAAATGGGGAGTGGGAGTCAATCAGGTGGATGAGCAAAGGCTGCCGTGGCATCTAACTGGTACTGCTAATGTAGCTCTTGATAGGATAAGACAAGAAGACTTTTAGCTCTGCATAGATACTGGGGAGCAGAGCACAGATTTAGGGCTGCATGATGTGAGAAAGTGTGTGTTGGGAGAGGGACTTTAGACCTTCACCAGAAAACTAAAAATCCTCCCCTTAGCTGGTATGGCTTGGCTCATAAAGCTGGGAAATGGGGATTTGACCTTAACAAAAAGAGGCTTGTAAGGGACAGCTTGCCCAGAAACCATGGCAGTCACATCCACATTAGGAAGAGAACATATTTAAACCAAACTGTTCTGAGCAGGAGTCTGGAATAGTTTGTCAGGAGTGCTGACAGGGTTCTTTTGGTCCAGCTAGCACTCTGTTAACAATAATTGTACCATTGTGTTGAGAAGTGCTGAGTATGCCCAGCTCCCGCTGATCAAATGTCAGTGCTCTGCACTTTTCAGACTGACATCAACAGCCAGTCTGTATACCCTCTCATTCCTATAGGCAGAACAGATCTGTTGATGCAGATTTTACCAGTGATGCATTTTATGAGCAGGGCATTGAAGATTTATTTCTGGGCTAGAAAAGAAAAATAGTTTCCTCACGTTTCTTATCTCTTACTTTCTCATCTTTTTTTTCCATTTTCTCAGTCTACATCAGGCTGAAGATCCATCTCTCTCTTTTACTCTTTCTCTCTAATCGTATTTTTAAGGACATTTTAAATGCCTTTCATTGCTGGTGCTAGCCTTTCCATTGCACTCTGCAGATGCTTTCAGAGGCAGCACTTCTCATTAATTCACCAACTCTGAGCAATATGCAGTACAGCGAGATAGCTGGACACTAGTGGGGAAAAAAACACAATGGGAATGAAATGAGTTCATAAAAGAATAGAGTTGCTTCTATTTTACCTGTGGATTGGGTTGAGGAAATGTGAATGCCACACACCGAGTGCATCAGAGTCCCTGCCTCTGAAATATTCTTTTTTAATGTGGCATTAGAATTCCTTTCTCATGCTACCCACACAGCAAGCTGGAAATTCTTTCCCCAAAGTGCATGGATTAGTATTTCCATTCTCAACCTCAGGCTTTCTACATTACTTTCAAAACTGCCAGAGTTTTTTCATCTCAGGAGTGTTCAAGAGAAAAGTTATATGAAAATGCCAAAGTTTGCCTCATGATTACATGAACCATTATAAATTCAATTATGAGGGAATTCTGAAGATCTGTAGGAATCACAAACCTACTGCCAGAATTTGCATGGTGACTTTATCACTGGCACTGCATTACCAACTGTTTTGCAGTGCTGATAAATTGTATCGACACCTATTCATCACATAAGGTTCTCTTGGAGGATTCTGCAATTGGGATTGCAATTGACCCAAAACACCTTTTTAAATTACTTGGT
Organism: Crocodylus siamensis; assembly: GCF_052110815.1. Lineage (NCBI taxonomy): Eukaryota > Metazoa > Chordata > Crocodylia > Crocodylidae > Crocodylus > Crocodylus siamensis. The sequence continues at coordinate 126,022,519 of NC_143397.1, read as the reverse complement.
GCATACGATTTGTTTTGCTTGTGAGACATCCCCTGTCTGAATCCCTGAATATTTCTTCTTGTGTATCATTCCATTCAGTCATCATTTGTCAATAACTGTATGGGCCACTTGCACAACAGATCATTTTCTAAGTTGGCAAAGCCAACTATTTCCATTTAGAAGTTCAGCCTTGCCAATTACATATTGATGGTGTACTGAATTGTGACTGAAGTTTGAGCCACCACCCAAAAAACAGCTGCTCTGCAGTCCCAGATTTCAAGGATGCAGATTCTGGCATTATTGATGTGCATGATTGGCTTAGTTCTTCCAAGCTGCCTGCTATAATCTCTTTCATTTGCAATTAGTACATAGCACAAGTTCCTTGTAATTTCTAGCCAACCTCTGGTAATATCTTATTTTCAGGAACTCTTTTTTTGTTGTTTTGTTTTGGGTTTTGGCTGATTGTGTTACAGTAAGAGTGTGTAGGGAATTTAATACATTGTCTACAGTGACCTAATTGAAAATGTGAATTAAGCTTAGCTATATGACTACCTGTAAGCTTTTGTGAATAACTTGTCTGTCTTTGCGTTCATGGGACATTATAAATGTGATATTGAGCTTTTTAAGACAGATTGAAAACCTCAGCGTCCTCTAGAATCTACAGAAACATCGCTTATTATTTCAACCAGCGCAGCTTTGAAAAAGCATGAAAGCAACAGGAAAATGTTAGTAGTAAAAAAAGGGTCATCTTGGATTTATAATTTTTGTCTTGTGTGAAATTCAGCACTTTGTATATGTCATTATTTGAACATTAGACTAGTCAGTCCAATGTGATGTTGGCTCTTACCATTGTTAGATTATAGTGTTAGATTATAGTGTTATAGTGTTAGATTACATAGTGTTGAGATATGCAAAGTAATTTTTGGGTAGCTGCTAGGAAATTTCAGTTATTATGCAGGACATTAGAAATGGTTCTGTCAAAATTCTTCCCATCTGCCTCTATATATCTACTTGTTGCTAAGGATGTGTTCCACATGACATATCATCTTTATTTTCAACACCATGATTTTTTAAAGTGATTTGCTTGTGGTTTTTCTGTTCCTTCCCTAAAACTTCATTTGTGCGAACACTTAAATATCACATCCAAATACAGAGTTCCACAACTGAATCTGTTCAAGAAGTATCAATATAGGTCCAGATGTGGTTGGCTTGTAGAAAACAGAAAGAGAAAAAGAAAGAATAAGTTGGAAAATAATGGAAATGAAAGGAATAAAAAAAGAAGAGAGAAACAAGAGAACGAATATAATAAAAGAAGAGAATAGGAATAAGACAAAACATAAATATATGTTTTAAGATCTGAGGTAACTGGAATACCAAAAAAAAAGCATAAATGTTTCGCAAACACCTGGATGATAGATCATCAAAAAGCCAGTTTTAATCCAATCTGAAGGTTGGCCATCTGACATATTATGATAATTGAAAGGCTGGAAAGCCCTTGTGACATTTAAGTTTCAGACAAAAAGGCCAACACATAGCAAGACCAGAAAAAGGGGAAAAAAGGGGAGATAGAGTTCCCTACTCTTTCTGGGCAAAGGTCTTCTAAAAGATCAGCACCAGGTACTTGGGGTCAGAGAGTCACAGGACAGAAGGGTCTATTATATTACCTAGTTTACGTTTTCTGTCATTTAGCCCATTAAATTTCACCAAATTTCCCCTGCAAGCAGCCAATAACTTGAGTCTGACCAAAGCATACCTTAAAAGAAAGACATCCAGAGATGGGGACACCAACATTTCTTTTGATGCCTTGTTCCAATGGGTAATAGTGGGTGCCTGAATAAATTTACTTTTGCTTAGTTACTTTTAAAAATTGAACTGGTAGTCTCACTAAAAAATAAAATCAGGGTTGTTTCTGGAGACCAGTTCTCCATAAGACCATGTTTGCTGTCAGTAATTATATTCCTATTATTTCATTCTTTTTCAGTGGAATCTCATGTCAGGTTTTCAGTTATTTGTTTCCTCAAGATTGATGTCAGACTAACTAGAGTATAGCTGTAGTAGTCATTTCAATTCCCATTTTTTTCAGCACTGGCAAAATATTAACATTTGCCATCTATATTTTCTCTGGTCACTGCCCTTTAACCTCCCAAATCCATTATGGCTCTGCCAGTATTGGCCATGTTTCAGAACTTTCAATTTTCCTGATACAGAATGACAAGGACAAACTGATTTCAGCTAAAACTAATCAAACAGGTTGGTTAATCATGTAGGGTTCAGATGTCATGCTCCCTGCTGGCCAGTGCCCAAAAACATTTTTTAAAGTGTCAATGCTTTTGGTTTTCACCCTTCTCTGGTTATTTATGTTGGTCTGAATCAGAGGGCATATGTAGATGGCAAACTTTCCATGCCAAGTTGCTGCCTGCTCTACACCTGGGATCTCCGAAACAACTGGAAGCAAGGTTCTTATACTCGTGTGAGACTGCAAGTAGGCTAATTAGTACTGCTGAGAATCAGTGCTTCTTTTTGTGTGCTATGGAGGTTGTACTGCCTAATGATATCAGACAGGGGGCAACAGGGGCAGCCAGTTTAATTGTACAAAATAATTGGCTTAACTAAACACTTTTCAAACAAAACAGCAGGCATCAGGAGGAGGCAAACACCACACAGAACAGCCCCAGGTAGTGCTGGCATAACAATGGGCCCCTGTGTACCTGTGACTACTTCCCTGAGTATAACGTGCTGCTCACCTTATCCCTGATCAGGTGGTGGGCTTCTTCCAGGATGGTGTAGAGAAAGTCAAGCCCAGCCTGGCTGGCGTGTAGCGTGACATGATGCACACTTAGTAGGGCCTTCTGCATGAATGATCTCCTTTTCTTTTCTGGTAATATCTTTCTAAACACTTGAAAGCAACAATTCACAAGGCATTGGAGGATCCCAGAGCCAGGGTCTATGTCCTGGGGCTGAGGCAGTCACCTTGGACATTTACAAGGCTTCAACCTGCATCAGCCCCTCACCAGGGCTGAAGAAAGGACCTTCTGAGCCAGAGAGAAACAGCAGGACTTACTCCAGACCCCATGATGTAACCAGTCTAAGGAGACATAGTTCCATACCCTGAGCTTTGCAAGGGATGTGCAAAGCACCCTTATCTCCCTGACTCTGACCAGATCCATATACCTCTGGACCTGGCTCTGCTGTTCCTGCAGCACAGCTCCTCTGCTTCTTTCATATCTTGCACTAGGACACATGGCGTGACCCTGCTCAGAGCTGGCATTGTGAGTTTTGCTGCTCAGTGTCTGCAGAATGGGGGGTTCTTGCTGCATGAACAGCAGGACATGGCATGGGGTTCATTTTCCTTTGTGGGCATGTGATCCAGCCTTCCTGGGAAACCTGCGACTTCTATGGTTTGGGAGCTCTCAGGGTTGCTGTCTGGTTCAGACAGAGTCTAATATGGAAGATATAAAAATGGCTGCACCCACTCGTATCAGGCTCTGTCCCAAAATACTTCCTTCCACTTAGTCTATGCCCTGTACTCTTTGATGCTCCTTCACTCTAGGTTTCTTGTAACATCTTTCCAAGTCCCACCTCAGATGGCAGACCTTGAACAGGCTCATTTCTCCAGTCTGGGGGGGGCATAGCTGGGTTCTGGCATGAAACAGCTGGTGGAAGGAGCAAGGGAGGGTAAACCTTCTTGTCCTCTAGCTGGGATCAGTTTTCTAGGAGAAGGCTCATTTCCATAGGGGTCCTACAACCTGGCTGGGTTTCTTTACACCTCTGGTGCAGCATGAATTGGCTGAGCTGGTAGATGCCCTCCCTGGCCTGGCAGCTGACATCTACTACTGGACAGGCATAGATAGATACAGACACAAACACAGCTAGGCCACAATGTCACCCATCTGGATCATGTCATGCGAGTCCTAATGAGAGGGAGAGCGGAGGGGAATCCATCCCCATATTAGCTTTCATCACAGCCAGGCTCCTCAGGACTGGGTCTCCCCTTCCACCTTCCCCACCCCGATCATTATCCTCCAGGAGGCCTGGGGGCAAAGGAGCTAGAGTGCTAAAGTTTTATGCTCCTATGGAAGCCAGGAGCCAAGGGTCTCAAGAAGGGCCCCATAAGGACCCCCTGCCCTTGCTGCTCTGCAAAAACTGAAGGGCCCCAAGGACACTGTGTGACACTGCCTGGAGTGAAGTGGTCACACATAGGCCCCTAAAAGACCCAGAAGATACCACCAAACCCAAGGGCCACTTACTGTGGAAGGAGGGAGATGGCAAAGGAGAGCAGGGCAGTGCTGCTTTCCATACCCAAGACCCTGTCCCTGGCATTAGGTACCTGCAGGCAGCATGAAGGTTTCCCTCACTTTCCTGTACTTCTGTAGTCCCGAATCTCTTCTCTGCTCCCCAGTCTCCAGGCCCAGAAATACCCATCTCCTATGTGTGCAGCTGGAGGGTCCAGTAGCTGAAAGGAGAGTACAGGATTTGTTTTAACTGATTGTTCAAGCATAGCCTCTTGGAGAGCCCCTTCTCTTGTAAGCACTTTAACTTTTCCCTCTCTCTCCCATCCCTGTATGACTGTCCATTCACAGGAGACTTGTCACTGCCTGACTTTTCTTTGCTGGCCCTGTGCTGCAAACAAAATTAAACCCCTTCTGCCCCAAAGTAAATATTTTGCACCTTACTACTGCTGTCTGCTTCTCTTCTAAGTGGGGGTTGTCTTAACCCTGTTACTACCCATGAGATGGTCTACTCCTTTGCTCTGCATCATCAATTAATCTCACTCTACATTTATTCTAATGACAGTCAGCATATCAGCCTAAACCGGCTGTGTACCACACTCCATCCATCCTGGCTGGGAAGGAGACCCTGAATTGGGATGCATTTGGCAGCCTCAAGTCACCACTACAGGCAAAGATGATCTAAATCAAAGATAAGATACATGAACAAGGTTAAAGCAGAAGCATTGCTTCTCATATCCTATTCAGGGTGTTGCTTCTGAAACATACCCAGCTCCTTCCTCCTACACATAGAGCTGGTAGGGACTTTTAGTAATACCTTCACTCTTCAGGGACGGTCTTCTGTGGGTCTGCATTTATTCTTTACATTGCTCTGAAATACAGACCACAAGCTGAAATCAGAACAGAGACTCTCACTTTCCTGCCAGCTCTGCAACAACCTGAGCCTCAGACTGGTTTGCTCAAATACTTGATCCATAGCTGCTTACTCTCCAGGAAGAGATCACAAGAAAATTTATCCTCTGGGCCAGTTCTTCTCTGGTTTTCCAACCAGTGTTAGTCGATCACGAAAAGAAACAAAACATGTCATTACATCATACAAACTTGCATGAAATACTCATGCATCTTCACCAAAATTGAAAAGAGGAAAACAATTTTTAAGTACAACAGGGAGGCAGAATCTGATCTGAGCAACACCTCTGAGGCTCAAGAGGAATGAAGTAGTCTAGATTTATAGTGGTGAGTCTGAACTTGTGAAAGGGAAAGGAAATAAGAATTGGAGGATTTGCTAAAAAAGGAAGTCTGCTTCTGAGCTATAACTGTTGAAACCTAAGGTTGTATTCTAATGTGGCGCACATACTTGGCTATACCAGGTTTAAGCAGATCCAAAAGATTCCCCTACTGGTTCCTGAAAACAGAAGGAAATCTTGTGTGAATTACATCCTGTGTAATTGATCCATGTTTGTGCTTCACTTGTAGACTTTTTAAAATGGAAAAAAAAGAAACCAGCATTTTTGTGGTGGGGTAGCTGCACTGGTTTCCTCTCTCCCAACTGATAGACAAAGGGACTGACTGGTATCCTAGTCCTTTGTCAAGCAGTATTTTAATTTGTCTGAATAAAAACTGCAAGATCAAGCCCCACTAGGCTTGAAGGTCTGTAGCTGGTGGGGTTGGTGGAAATACCATCAAGTTAGGTCAGGTCTCCCTGAGACAACTCATCCAGAAACAGGAGAGCTCTGGGTCCTATGTCTCTGTGAAGTCTGACTGACAACTGGGTCTAGGAAGATGACTTCTCTCTAAAAACCTTGTTCACCTCAGGGTATGACAGAATAGGGGCCAGAATTCCCTGCATTTGACTTACCCATCTTTCTCCAGATGCAGAGCAGATGTCAGCCCCACTCTGGCCTCCAAAAGCAACTGACTGGAATAGTACGGTGGTGGGGTGATGATATGAACCTGCTGCGGTAACCTACAGAAACGAGTTCCACAAAGTTCCCTGCCCCACAACTACCTCTGTAGGCCTCCATCCTTCAGGTCAACATCTATTTTCAAGTTCACCCACTTTACACGCTACCTGGTGATGGATGTTCCTGTTGTCAAACTAGTTGTTCCCTCAATGGAGGGCAGTTGGATACATGCCCATTTCACTTAGTCACTTCTCCAAAATGTTCTTATTTTTCATCACGGCCAAAATGAGGAATGAGCCCTGCTTTCAAGCAAAACCTTGCTTGAAGAGCACTTCCCATGCTGACACCTACTCCTGATTTCTTTTCATGTAATTACTGGTGATGCTTTGGGGTTCTTTGAAAACATGATGAACAAATGAGTGAAAACCAGTGGTCACCAATATCAATAAGCCAATGGAGTTTATCCAGAATAAAGACCCTGAACTCAGACCTGTTGCATTCCCCACAGCCCTCCTTCCTCTCTCATCTCCCTCCCTGCACCTCCAGTTTTGCCAGCCTTCAGGCCCTGTGAACTCCATGGGTGTTCAGCACCTTTGCACATAGATGTTTTAATGTAGGCATCCAAGATTGGAAAACATTCTTTTGGAAGATCTGAAGAGGGCCACTGAGGGAGTTAGGGTTAGGGTTGGGCCTTCACCTCTGTCTCCCAGTTCTGGTTCAGTTTTAATTAATACAGAATGTGATGCCTTTATGTGCAGTCTGGATAGCACCGCACCTTGCAGTTGTCAATTTGTAGGCTGTCTCCCCAGAAAAGATGTTTTGAGGATGTTTTCTGTGCGTCTTGAAAGTCTACCTTCTGTCTTCTCTGGCTCTTTGGAAACTATAAATATCCCCTGGTTACTTAAAAATATTGGATACCTCCAATGCTGGGAACTACTTCCCATTTCCACTTGTTTGAATTTGCTTTGAAGAATACAATAGTGCCTGAGGACCCCAAGTTCACTCATCACATGTAAGCAAGCCATATAGCCATGGAAAGTGATTTTTAGCAATATGTTCTTTTGGTCCTGCTGAAAACAATACCAGAAAGGGGATCCTGTGGGATAAGGGTTTGGCTTTATCCAGAGCACCAAGAAGAATTGAACCAGTGCAAGGGTTTCAGTAAAGGGTTGGGGAATCAGTTTGTGGGGAGAAGTGTGGATCACTTCCCCCTCTGGGTGCATAGAACTGATGTCCCATAAGATCCCATTTGCATGAAGGGGTAACAGAGGAAATCATTAGTAGCTTTACTATAGCTGACAAGGTAATAGATTTGAGCCTGGAGGAGCTTCAAAGTTGAGAAACTTATTAGAAAATGAAGAAAAAAGGAAACATTCTTTTCCCTTTACATAGTCTTTCCAAGTTTTAAATGCAAAACAAATTTTGATTAACTATTTTTTCTCATGTATCCAGCAAAGTTAAAATAGCTGGAGGTAATTAAGCCAAACAATTAAAAATCTGTTTTCTGAGCTTTTTAAATTTGCATCTAGAAGAGACAGAAAACATAAGAAACTAATAATCCAGTAAAAAAGAATGCATCTTCCATTGTCTTCTAACATAATAAAAATGTAAAAATGAAGACCTGTTCTCCTCTCAGATCTAGGTGCTCAAATCTGGAATCAGCCTGTCTTAGGCTGTCCTCCCTTGCACTTCAGCTCATCATCTGGGTGCTCAGTGTAATCATTTATGCCAAGCTGGTGCAGTGCCTACTACTCTTTCGCGTGTGCAGGTACCCCTCCTCCTCTGTTGCTGTGGGCTCTCTTTCCTTCACCTCCTCTTCCCCACCTCCTACCTCAATATCCAGCTTCACAGAAAGCAATCTCAGTCTGTATGGCTGTTGTACAGAAAATGGCAAGCTAGGAATTCCTGTTGCCCTTTTTAGGACTGTATGACAATCTGCCACGAGGCAGGTTGAGACATCTCCAACACTTTTCTGGAATGCCCACAACTTTCTCCATGAACGAGCGCAGTCATATTCTCACCCTGCATTGTCCACTTCTGACTAAAGGGAAGTCCACAAGGTGGTCAAGTTTTAGCATAGTCCTGCTCTGAACACTGGGATTGCTGGGAAAGGGGATTTATTTTGGTGTGTTTTGGATGAAGACATCCAGAAATTGGTCAAAGAGCCTGGAGGCCATGGGCTGTCTGATGCAAGTAGTCTGGTGGCAACCTACTGAAGAAATATCAGTGCATGATATACCTTGTAGACTTGCCAACAACAGAGAGGGAAAAGCTTGTTCAGTTGGGGGAAATGGTAGTTAAGTGCCTTAAAATGTGTTTGTGGGGTGCTAAAATGCTTCAGGCATGAGTCAATATCATTGGAGGCAGAGTTGTTCAATTCAGCCCTGGAGGCTCCCGTATACAAAGTAGACACAGGGTTGTGGATTTCACTGGGGCTCCTACAGGAGGCCTCCTGGAAATTTTAGTTGTAGCTCCAGTTCTCCTTGCTAATCCTGTTGGTAAGGCAGCCTCCAGAAGATTGCATGGTGCATCAGTCAATACCACTTTCTAGCCACCTCCCAAGCAGTGCACCATGGTCTGTCCCTGTGTCACTACTGTAGCTGTCCCTAACGAGTCCCTATGTTCCCCTAAGCCCTACTCCCCATCCCTACTTAACTAGCCTACCATCACTAGTTCTATCTTACTACTCTGCCTGAAGGGATCTCCTGAAGTCCCTTTTCCACTATGCCTCACTCACACAATCTAACACTTGCCCTACTCTTCTCTAGTGCTCACTTGTGCCTTAAAATGGCAGCGGAGGGAAGGGTATTGCAGCACAGGAGTGACAAAGTCCTGCTTGGCATGTTCCAACCACACCTAGCAATTCCCAGAAGCCTGTGGCATTATGCAGAGGTTGACAATGTCCAGAAGCAGAACAGGATCACAGTGAGATGTGGACAGAAGCTTTTTGCTTTGGACTTTTGGACCTTGGTGCTTATGAACGTTTCACAGAGGTGATAACACTTCCTGTGCCTGTGTAATTTCAGCTGAATGCCAGACACACAATGCAAGTGTTATTCCAGGGTCAGGGAGGGTGACATAGGATTGTATAAAATGACTTGGGTACCTAAAACTAGCACAAGTGCCACTAAAATAGAGGCAAAACAGGATCTGGGCCTTGGCTTTCCCATTTTTATTATGTTAGAAAACAACAGAAAATACATTCTTTTTACTGGATTATTAGTTTTCTTATGTTTTCAGTCTGTTCTAGATGCAAATTGGCATTCAATTTTAAAAGGCATGGAAAACAGCTTTTTAATTTTTTTGGCTTATTTACTTCCAGCTACTTTAATTTTTGCTGGATCTGCAAGAAAAAAAATATGAAAATGCATTTTGCATTTAAAACTTGGAAAGACTGGAAAGGGAAATGCAGGTTTCCTGCTTTCTTCAATTTCCAGTTTCTTAACACAGAATGTACTAATTTAAAAGTAAAATGAAAACAAAAACTCTCCCTACATCTGTAAAAGAGATTACTATTTTCAAAAGCTGTTTAAGCACTTCAAGAAATTCAGGTACCAGGCATCTAACCAATAACTTCCACTAGTTCAGCATCTTGACATTAAAGCAAGCTTTACTTTCTTTAAAAATTCAGCAACAAGTGCATATTCATGGAAAAGTTTTTCATATAAATTATTTGAACAGGTTGTAGCAAAGCTTGTCTTTATTTGACTGGGCCAAATAAATCAGGTTTTTTAATACATTTTTATCCACCTTGGTAGATAAAGTAACTATTACCAATCCAGTGCTCTAGTGAGCATAAGATTTTTTTTTAATAACCCAAGAGACTTGAGGTTTTTTTGTAACTCATTATCTACAATTCAGATATCAATTTGTGATTACCCAGCTATGTCATATTTTGATTTACCATGCCAAGGTTGAGGATGTTATGCTCAATTCTGCCTGCATGATAACTGTAAACAGATAGCGGATGATAGTTCATTAGCAAACAGTTTTAATTTAGATCCTCTGCAATAATCCACAGCATCAGCTTATCTTTATATGAAGTTGTTCATATTTCCTATTCAGTTATGAGATGTTCAAACAGAAAGATGAAGGGATCCAGGCCAGGAGTGCCTTTCCCCTTGGTGGGCTGTATTAAAACCATTAAGGTCATATTTTATACCAAATACATAAGGCATTCATAAAGAGTTAATAAATATTTGACAGGTATTGTAAATCAGCTGCACATATAAAAATCAGATTATTATAAGCGTGTATGTCAAGGTTTTAGAACTGATGATAACAACAGCTGGTTGGAGATGTTCCAATGGAACATTTTTCCACTGGAAAATGTCAAAAAGTTCTAGGAGAATGAGTTAATTTTGATTAATCTTTGTATGGACCTATTGGGGCAACTGGTGCTCCTCAGAGCCCAACTGACAAAGAAGATAGAAATGTGAATCCATGGATTTCTTTAAAGGTTAAACTACACACACACTTGTGACCCCTGGTCAAGAAAGCCCTTCCATAGTTTTATACTAGTAAGGTTTTCTAAAAATGAAGGCCAGAAGAGAACATGGCATTTTTCTCTTCTGACCTGTGGTTGTTCACAAGATACTACATTTCTTTGGAATATCTCTACAGGGAGCCCAATTACTTTTCTTAAGCTGAAGCACTTCATTGCTCAGGACACTACATAGTGCATGCCACAGGCAGAAAACAAGTGAGACTGGGATGCCTCTAATGCCTGAGCCCCTGCCAGTGCAGGCAATTGATTTAATAGGATCTGCCTAGATGATTCTAGCAAGCAATCCACAACCACTGCTGCAGACAGCAGGGGACAAAAGTATATCAATGTCCTTCTCAGTCTGAACTGGGAGAAATTCTTCCTGACCACAAATCTAGTGATTCTCTTGACCCTGAAAATGGAAACAACTCACACCAGCTACACAGCTCAGAGGGTGTGTAGCAAATCTTTATTGCAAAGTAGCATAGTTTACTGAGCAGTAAGTGTGTGTATCTACCCATACGCATGCTTACTGCACAATAAACCACACTGATCACAGGTAAATTTGCTACCTGCAGATGCAAGTAACAAATTTACTTGTGATTACTTACTGTGCAGTAGCACTTGTGTAGATGCCTGACTGGGAGCAATCTGCACCCCCTCCCCCACCAATCCTTACCTCTCCCCCTGGCTCTGAGATTGCGATTCGGGAGCAGGAGCTGGGAGATCCTCATCTCCTAACCTCTACTTCACCGTCATGATTGGGGAGCAGGGGGCTGGGAGATGCTTATCTCCCAGCACTAACTCCACGATTGTGGGACCAGCACTGGGAGACAAGGATCTTTCAGTGCTGGCCCCATGACTGCAGAGCCAGCACTGGGACCTCCCTGCTGGTAGGGACTAAGGAGCCTGTTCCCCACCCGGCTCTGTGATCCTGGAGCTGAGCAGGTAATAATCTCTCCATCAGGAATCCCTGCCCAGCTGGGGGGTGGGGTGTCACTGCTAGCTGCCCAACCAGCAGATTGGGGCAGAGGGCTGGGACCTGTCCCTCCTCTCCTTTCCAAGTCCCCTGCCCTGATCAGGGAGCTGGGGCTGGGAGCTCCCTGCTTCTGGGGCAGAGGGACATCGTCCCCACCCCAGCAGCAGGCACTCCCCCGGGGGCATGGAGCAATGTCCCAGCCCCAGCAGCTGTCTCCTGGCCAAGTGCTCCCTGCCAGACTCTGGACTAGCACACAGGGGAAGACTAGCGCTCCCGCTGTTGGCAGCAGGGGCTCATTGCAGGGCCTCAGGAAACAAGAACAGTTTGTTGCCATTAGCAGCAAATCTGCTCCTGCTTCCTTATAAGTCTAGATGTCAGCCTGAGAGCACGTACTCCTGGATCTAATAGACATATGGACACACCCGGGAGGACTCTGACATAGCTCAGTGAGGTATCCCATTGTATCTAGCTGAGGTTCTTTCTCCAGCAAAGATCAGTCTCTGATGCTTCACAGGAAATTGAAAAAAAAATCCAAAGAAAGAACATCTGTCCAATCGTAATTTTAGAAAGACATCCCTTCTTTTATCTTCAGGAAATGGGCTGAAGTCCTGAAGTATGCGATTTGATTACAGTAAGCTGTGTTAATGCAGATCTGTGAATCTCCGAAGCTTGCTGGCAGGCAAAGCCTGCTCTAATAAGGCAGAAGGGGAGGAACCAGGAAATAACAGATTTGTGGATCTCAAGGCCAGAAAGTGGCCACCTAAGTGCTCTCATTTGGTCTGGAAACTCCAAAGAAATATTATTACTGTTAGCATGAGAGGTCCAGCCAGTAGGGAGTGAGCAAGGCACAAAAACAGATGCTGCTTTGGTGGGAGGAGAGGAGATAGGGGGTCACCTTACCCTCCTGTTTCATATCTTTCCCTATCCCCAACCCTGCACCTTCAATGCATCAAATCTGGCTTTGGCTATGGCAGCAGGGAGGGAAGAGATGCAGCTCTAGTGCAAAGGCAGCAGACAGTGGTTTGCTGCAACTGGGAGTGATATTCCCTTGCTTTTGTCTTGAAAAAACACATCGTTTTTTGGCTGCTCAATATGCATGTTGAAAGCAAAAAAGAGTGACATGATCTTCTACAGCAGCAGCAAACCTCCAGCATCTGCACCTGTCTACCACCATTACTCTGCCTTTTTCACTGTGGGCAGAACAGTGGAGTCAGAGCCAGTATCAATGCAGGGAAGATGCAGGATGTGGGGGTAAGGGTGCAGGACTGGCCAGTTACACCTCTGTGTCCAGCAAATGCACTAATACAGTTTCTCTTCCTACATGTGTGAACTGATGTTCAGGGGCTGCATCTACACAAGACATAAGTGTTGTTACATAAGTACTAAATGACTATTCAGTAACTGGAGTTACCTTGCAGTAGCCCCCCAAACAGCATTTTGGTGATGCTGACTGCACAGTAGCTCATTACTACTGTGCAGTAGCTTGCTACTCCTACTCAGTAGCATTTCATCATGCTTCATGCCACATGACACTGCTGTGCAGAAGTAACGAGCTACTGCGCAGGAGTAACAATCTGCTGTGTAATCAGTGTCTTGTGTAGACATGGCCACTGAGTAGTGTATCTTGTTCTCTAACAAGATGTAGTAGTCTGCGGGAGTGTCTACACCAGACATTACATCACTGTAGCAACGCACTATGGCAACATAGCATCGGCAGACAAAAACCATGATGCTGCAGTTACATCATTGCAGTGACATGCTCCCTTGGTCTAGCATGTTGCTACAGTGATGTAGTGGCTAAAAATAACCGTGTGCTGCACGGATAGCTCAGTACAGGCTGTTTTATAGTTTCATAGTTTCTAGAGTCGGAAGGGACCTGAGCAGATCATCTAGTCCAACCCCTGCCATGGCAGGAAAGAATAGTGGGGTCAAACAACCCCAGCAAGATGTTCATCTAACCTCCTCTTAAACACCCCCAGGGTAGGAGCCTGCACCACTTCTCCTGGAAGCTGGTTCCAGACCCTAGCCGCCCTGACCGTGAAGTAGCGCCTCCTGATATCTAGCCTGAATCTACCCTCTGCCAGCTTGTGACCGTTATTCCTGGTGACTCCTGGCAGTGCTCGGGGGAACAGGGACTCCCCCAATGCCTGCTGATCCCCCCTGACTAGTTTCTAACAGGCCACAAGATCCCCCCGCAGCGTTCTCTTTTGGAGGCTGAACAGGTTCAGGTCCTGTAGCCTCTCCTCATAGGGCTGCCCTGCTGCCCCCGATCATGTGAGTGGCCCTCCTCTGGACCCTCTCCATGCTGTCAACATCCCTCTTGAAGTGCGGCACCCAGAACTGGACGCAGTACTCCAGCTGCGGCCTGACCAGTGTCACATAGAGGGGGAGGATCACCTCTTTGGACCTGCTCGAGATGCATCTGTGGATGCGTGACAAGGTGCGGTTGGCCTTCCTGACTGCCTCTCCACACTGCCGGCCCATGTTCATCTTGGAGTCAATGATGACCCCCAGATCCTTTTCCACCTCTGTGCTGACAAGAGGGGCGTTCCCTAACCTGAAGGTATGGTGCTGGTTGTTCCTCCCGAGGTGCATCACCTTGCACTTGTCTGTGCTGAAACCCATCCTAGTCTCATCCGCCCACCCTTGTAACCTGTCCAGATCTGATTGTAGCCTGTTGCACCCTTCCAGTGTGCCCACGTCCCCCCACATCTTAGTGTCATCAGCAAATTTGAACAGGGTGCTTTTTACCCCCTCGTCCAAATCACTGATGAAGATGTTGAACAGTGTGGGCCCGAGGACTGAGCCCTGCGCAACCCCACTGCTCATGTCCTTCCAGGTTGAGAAGGACCCATCCACTACCACCCTCTGGGTGTGGCCCTCCAGCCAGTTGGCCACCCATTTGACTGTGTGGGTGTCTACACCACAGCCCCCCAGTTTCTTAATGAGAACAGGGTGAGAGACAGTGTCAAAAGCCTTCCGGAAGTCCAGGAAGACTATATCCACTGCTACCCCTGCATCTAATGATCTGGTGATCTGATTGTAAAAGGCCACCAGGTTGGTCTGACAGGACCTGCCACTGATGAACCCGTGTTGGTTGCCCCTAAGCATGCAGTCCCCTGCTGGCCCCTCTTGGATGTGTGCCAGCATAATTTTCTCAAACAGCTTGCCTAGGATTGAGGTAAGACTAACCGGCCTGTAGTTTCCCGGGTCCTCCTTCCTGCCTTTTTTGAAGATGGGGACCACGTTGGCCCTCTTCCAGTCCTCCGGTACCTCACCAGAGCACCACGAGTGCTCGTAAAGTTGTGCCAGGTGTGTTACTGCACCATCATTTAGTATGTCCAAAAGGAAGTGCTAAATGACAGCATGGTAACAACAGCACCATAGGGGTATGTGTAGATATGCCCCCTAACAGCTAGTCACTAATACCGCATCTTAGGTAGAGTTGCAATCCATAAGGAAGCCAGCTCCTGTGATTCTCAGTCATCTGGGACTCTGTTGTACCCAAGACCAGTGTCTTCAAGGAAAAGTACCATTCTCTTTCCCTTTTACCCATATGGAACAAATGATAACCATTAGATTTAACATTCCAGTCATAAGATTCATCCCACCAAGTTTCAGTAACACCAACATGAGCATCCCTAACTCTTTTTGCTCAATAGTTAACTTTATTAGTATTTGGACAGACAAGTGTGGTTTTTACATGCCTCTTTTGTATTTGGATTAATCATATATATGAGACCTGGGGGTCTAGTTTATATATTTGGCTGATTCTAGCACACTTACCATTTTATCATTCACACCCTTCTTGGTTAGTTTAAAACTCTCCTGACAGTAGTTTTTCTCAGTAGTCTTTCTCCCAGGAGATTAGTAACCTCCTACCTATAGAGAATGGAGGCTGTCAAAACCAGAAATCCCCCTCTACAAAGCCAGAATCATCCTCCACACACACCACTTAGTGGAGGTGAATGTTTCCTTAAGAAACTTTTGCCTTTTCCCCCAAAACAGTCTCTTGGGCTGGTCTGATTCTGTCTGGTTTGATGAAAATGGTGGCTCCCATTGGCTTCCTTTCCTCTAGCTGAGTCTTGCAGGTTATTTTCAAAAGTCTTACTTAGAACAAGGCAGCAATTTGGTACTTCCTTTTGCAGCCTACACAACCTTTTATCTGTAAATTCAAACACACAAAGTAAGAGTCCATCATCTCCACCATCTAGATAATTGCTTGGTGCTTAAAATATTCACCATTGGTCCAGAACAAGAGAGAATTTTGTGGCATAGTCGTTGGGGCACTCACATTTGCATTCATTATACTTACTCATTCATTTAGGTAGTTCTAATATTTCAGAGCTCATCCAATACTTTAGGTTGAGAACACAAGGTGCAAGCTATGCCATACTTATTGTAACAGGCTGCACGTGTCATAAAATAGATAATGGCTGGCATTTTCCACACCAGATGTGCAATAATAATAATAATAATCCCCACATATGAAAGACAGTGAATAATCAAGCAATCACTATCCACAATTCCTAAAGAAAAGATGTGGCTTGTGCCATGCCTTGGTGGGAGCAAATTCATAGGGAAAAGCACATTCCAAAATCAGGGTGTCACAGATCAGGGCATTTTTGAGGGGAAAGCTCTTCCTCAGGACTCTCCAAGAAGCAGATTTATTTAGTTTTTTAGTTTTTTAAGTGAAAAGTAGCATACCGTACTTGTGAAAGTATATACAGCAACTATTTACATCACAGCATGTTCACACTGAGCCTCCCAAGACTGTTTCCTACAAGAAATGCAAGCCCACTCAATCCACTTAGGCTTTTTCATCACATAAGTCTCCCTCGGGCATCTCTGCACTTGTTTCATCTGATACAGCTCACCCACGAACCATGGTAATCTGTAACAGAACAGCTAGGAGAGGACAAAAATCACTTTTTTTTTTGCACTGAAGAGAGAACAAAAATCATTGGAAACTGCCCCTGGACTTCAAGAGAGGTAACAGCTAGCTGAAAGGTATTCCCTTCTGAAAACATGTGGCGTATGAACTATCAAAATACCAACCAGAGAGTTTTCTTCTAGTTTCAAGTTAGAGGAATTAATGATGGGTCCATGATAGTTAAATAATATCCATCTCTGCAACAACGTTCCAAATACAAGATGAAAGTGTGATTCAAGGGGATGGGATGAGAACAAGCAGCAATAAGCATGTCTGTGTAGCTTAGTGGTTAGGATACTTGACCAGAAAGGGGAATTCTGAAGCCTGTTCCCAGAATTATTTCTGTTTTCTTTCCTAATCAATAACTATTTAATGGAAATATATGAAGAGTCCTAAAAGCAGGTGAAAGAACTTAGGACTCCTTTCCAAGTGACTGTCATAGCCACTAGGACAAACAGTCATGTTGCTATTTTCTTGTTCTCCTTTCCATCCCCATAAGCACTGCATTCTTGGCTACATATGATACAGTTTCAATCAGTTGTACTACCTGGCATTTAGGACACTTTCCTGGAAGGCAGAGATGAGGTTTGAATCCCCTCCTGATGCAGAAGCAATCAAATCCAGGATCCTCACTTCCTGGGCAAGTGCTCCAACCTTGAGTCTCGAACCTGGGCCCGAGAACCTACAGCCTGAGCCAGAAGTCAAGATGTGGCAGCAGCTAAGGCTGACAGCCAGTGGTCAAGCCAGAGTTCAGATGCTGATGACACAATCAGGAGCAAAATTAAGGGGTTACAGTCAGGGGTGGGAACTGAGAGGCAGATCAGAATCAGGAACCACAAACTAGAATGGTCAGGAGAGTCACAGACAAGAGAAAATAAGGGGTCAGAAGTTGGACATGAGTCATGGCAAGATGCTGGGATCAGGGCAGTCTACAGTCTCACCAGGAGACCAGCATTTCATTCTCTGCCCTGGTAGTTGTAAGGCTGTGTTTGGAAAGGGGTTGCCTTCCTGCCACTGCAGTAGCCAATGTCTTGTTGCTAGAGGATTTACTTATCCCCCAGCTGGAGTGCTGACTTATCACACCGCTGAGCTACAACTGCATTCTCTGAGGAGGTGTGCATTAGGCATAGTCTGAGCATCCCTGCCTGATCAGACATGTCAAAGCATTTTCCTGACACTTATGTTAGTTTCTGGATGTTGGTGGAACTTAGACTGGAACTAAGTATAATGGACCAGATCATGGGTAGTCAGGATAGGTCACCTGTGTGGTAAGGGCATGGGCCGAGTCACGCCAAGAGGGCACGTGCCAAGAATACAAAGCCAGTAGTTCAGAGAAGTGAGTCAAAATTGAGATCAGGTTTAGGAATTTCAAGCAGGCCAAAGGCACAGTGAAGTGATCTTTTGCCCAGACAGCTTGTTGCTGTGTGCTCAGGCCTTACAAAAGCCTAAGTAGGTGAGGACCACTTCTGATAGCCTTGGGAGATGACTTATCCCAGTCCCTGATCATTTCCAGTTGGGCCTAGAGAGGGATCATCTCCAGTTGGGCTTAAGTTCATTACACTATTTATTTAGATCAGAGGTGGGGGCAGCAGATCGAGGCATGTGGGTGGGAGATTGCAGCTTGCCCTGGCTCCAGACCACACTGTCACTGCTGTAAAATCCCAGCCCTAGCCCCGGAGCTGCTCCCTACTCAGTCATATGCCCTACCAGCGCTGCTTGGGCCAGTCTGCATGGAAACCCTGGCCCCAAGCTGTCACGGCTCTGCGCCTCCCAAGGTCTCTATGGAAACTGGGCACAGTGACACAGGCAGGGACTGCTGGGAAATGGAGTCCACTGTGGGACAAATCTGCCTGCCCCTGAATTAAATGTTCAAGCCAAAGCGGTCCTGGGCATGTGAAGAAGCAAAACTACAGGTGCTTAGCAAGTCTTATGTGCCTCAAGGGTTAAGTGGCTGGTGAGTGGCTGGTTTTTGGATTGCAATTTGATACCATGGGTCATGTTCATTCTACTTTTAACCATTCTAAATGGACTTACACACTTAAAGCCAATTCTATTCCACTGATTCAATCCATTACTGCATCCACCTTTGTATACATCATCATCTGATCCGTAAGACTGAGTCACAAAAAACCCAGTAAGGACATGGAGGAGAAAGGCCCACCCGCCTTTCACATTAACTATTTTTAGGGACTTGAGCAGAATGGAATAGAATCGCACTGAGGCACCTAAGTCCAGAATCTGGCCAAAGAGTCTAAACTCTGCAGAGTCCAGTTTTAGAGATCTAAATCCTTGGGGCGACCGACACCACAACAGTTAGAGACACAATGTCTGGCACAGCTTTTACAAGATGCAAGTCAGCATCAAGGCCCGATTCAACCATCCCGAGACTCAGGCATGGTGGAAATCCTCTTTTAGATTTGGGTTGGGTCTGAATCTGGTTTGGCTGTACAAGGCTTGTCCAACCCATCTGCCCAATTCCTCACTGATTTCTGCTGACCCACATAACCACATAGTGATAACCTGACAGCCAGCCAGCCTTTAGTTGTACAGGCAGATTTGGGAGGTTCTTCCCAAAGTAGTGATTAATCATTGCTGATCTTATCTGAAACAGCATGAAATAAAGAAGCTGATTTTGAGTCACTGATATTTTGTGCTCCTGAGAATCAGGCAGATGGTGAATTTTGGCTGAAACCGAGAAATGCAATTTTTTGTCCAATTTCCCCAGTGCTGAGATTCTGTTTTTCACAGCCACCATTTATGTGGGGCTCACTACAAAGAATGCATGTGCCGCCCCCACTAACTCTACTTCAAGAGTGAATTAGAAAATACTCCTACTTGAGCTCTGCAGCTGCACAAACAAGGAAGTTGACTAGATACAGCTGCACAAATAAGGAAGTAGGCTAAACGGGTCATAATAACTTCAGGCCTGTTGGAAAACACATGAATGCTGGCCAGATAAAAAATACAAGACAGTAAAATGAAAGACATTGCCTTTTAAAAATTCTAAGTTGGTAGCAAAAAATGAGAAGTACATCAGAAAAAAATATTATGGGGAGAAAAAACAGAACACTATCCTTTTATTAACAATTTTCATGGTTTCTGAAACAGATTTTGCTGAAAAAGGGCTTAATCAAATGAGCACTTTAGACTGTTGATTTTTTTTTAAGTTAATAGGGGTATTGAGTGACAGAGCACTTATAGAACAGGAGCTATTAAATGAATGGATCTTACCAGCTTCTGGGCCTACAGTACAGAGGCTGATCAATGCGACACTGAGGATGACTAAAATTATTCTTGTTTTTATGAATAAAAAAGACAATATATATATTTCATAATGGGAACTGATTTTAATATATGCCTAAATCCTCTCCTTGTAGATTATTCTCACCTGATATATAACACTGATCCAAAAGTGCCAGTGCCCGCCCCCAAATTTGTAATGACTACATGCAACCCAACCTTCATCCTAGATAAGCTCCTCAGTGCTTCCCATTAAGAAATTTAAGGGTCAAACGAGGCCATTGTTAGATCGAGTCTGATCTCTTCTATATTATGGGCTATAGAATTTTTTCCTAGTTACCATTGTACTGGGCCCAATAATTTGTATTTGGTCAAACCATATCTTCTAGAAAGCGCTGATCTGAAAACTTCAAAAGATGGAAAACCCATAAGCTTCTTCAATTCTGTTCCAAAGATCAATGACCCTCACCATTAAAACTCTGAAACTTAGTCCTCATTTTTTCTGGTTCTAGCTTCAGCTACTCATTCTTTCTTTTGTATCCTGAGTTTTATTTATCTCACTCATGTATTGGACGTTACATCTGTAGAACTGAACATACCAAGGAAGTCAATAGTATTGTCCCCATTCTACAGATAAAGAAACTGAGGAACAAAGAGAGAACATATAGCTCTACAATTGACTTAGGCACCTAGTTGCAGCTTTAGGCACTGAAGTCTAAAAATATGATCCTTAAACTCCATCCTCATCTGCCCATTTACAATGGAGACATCCAAATTCCACTAGTTAAATTCTCTTAGTCAAACAAATTTTTGCCGCTGGATATGTATAGATTTGAAGAAATCTGGGCACCCCTGAGTAAAAAATGACCTAATGATACTTCCTTAGAAATCAATTACTTAGTAGACTAACTACTATCTAGGACCGTGACAGTCTGAGTATGGTGGTATTCCCTACTTTTGTCCAATGGAAGGCTATTCTGCATTGTCTGTGACCCCCTACAATTATGAAGTCCTAAGGATCTCTTGAAATGTCCCCTGTTTTCCCTCTGCCTCCCTTCCCACCTGGTTTTATGTTGCAATGTCAGTCTTACAAGCCACAAAGAACAGCACCATTCCTCAGCTAGCTAACAGGGTCTGTTTAAAACACATCTGTGATTCTGAACTACAAGTTTCTAGTGGTGCCACCAAACTCTGGCTGCCTAAGTGGAAGATACACTTCAAGTGTTTCCCATATCAACACCTAAGAAGCTTGAAGCCCTAATCCTTCAATGTCCATGAATTTCAATAAAGTGAGTCATCCAGTCCCTAATTTCCTTTATAGCCTGTGCACCAGATACCAAACTCAAGTATTTCAGACAACATGCTGGTTTCATGCTGAGCAAAATAAAACAATTAGCTGTTGAAGGGGTGTGACCAAATGACTTCCATTTGGATAACACTTTCAACATAATATCTGGAAAGAAAGAAATCCCAGCTGACTGTTTGCTTAGAAAGCAGACGATACATTTTCAGTGCACCGCAGTGGAATTTAGCCATGCGACTCCTGACTAACGTGAACTGTGCAAACCATGATAGTCCAATAAAAAAATTAATAAAAAAAAGTAACATTCCTCATTGTTTCTGCAAAGCAGAATCACCAGATTCTCCCTATAACACTTCCAGAAAAGTGGTTATTTTGGCAAGACACCAGAAATAATGGAAATATAATTGTAGCATGTACTAAAAAAGAATTAAAGAATTCAGTACAGGGCGTATTGTATAAACAAAACAACAAAAGTTACATATATCCCAGGGCTCACACCACAAAATAATTGAACAGTTGATCATTAATTATGACTGGTCCCTGAAGCCCACCTCCTCTAGTCACAGAATATTTTCTACAGTGTTTGAAAGAGCTAAACTGTCAGTAAATTCCAAATGGACTTTGGTGGACGGTAGCTAAAATGTAAGGGCAGAAAGATCATAAGATTGTGTTGTTGGACCTCCTCCTTGTCACAGGATAGAATGTTTCATAGGGCTGTGTGAAACACCATCATTTGTTTCAAATTCCATTTCACTGGTTCAAAGGGACAGTGTTTCGTTTTGTTGTTTCATTTAGTTTCAAAGTACTGTCCTGTTTTGTTTCATCAAAACTGTTTTGTTGTTTCAATGTGTTTTGACATTTTTCCCATTCTTGCCTGATTTTGATGAAAATTGTAGGGATGGTAGCCCCCTCTCAGGGCACAAAGCCTGCCAAGTTTCAAGGAGATAGGTGCAGAGGTTTCTGAGAAACTGCACCTGAAGCTTTTCAAAATACAACTCCTGACATTTGTTGGCAGCAGCATCCTCCTGTCATCCGGCATGAAGATCCAGGGGCTCACACCCCCAGGAGGAGTCCAGCACAGCCTGGCTCCTGGGGGTGCAAGCCTCTGGATCTGTACCCTGTATGAGAGGAGGCTGCCCTGTTGCCTGGGACCAGCGCTGGGCACAGGCTGAACCCATCACCGGACAAAATTGCTGCCTCCTGTCATCTGTTGCGCAGATCTGGGGGCTCTCACCCCCCAGTCCTCCTGGGGGTGTGTCCCCCTGGATCTGTGCCCCAGATGAGAGGAGGCTGCCCTGTCACCTAGGACCAGTGCTGGGCACAAGCTATGCCCAGCATGAGAGAAAATTGCAGCTGCCACCTGTCCCAGACAGCAGCAGCAGCCTCCCCACATGCAGTGTGCACATCTGGGGGCTTGCAGCCTGGGGAAGGGTCTGGCACAGCCCAGCAGCCCTCCTGGAGGTGTGAGCCTTTAGACCTGTGCCCAGATGAGAGGAGGCTACCCTGTAGCCTGGGACCAGTGCTGGGTGCAGGCTGCGCCCATCACTGGAGAAAATTGCTGCCTCCTCTCATTCGGCACGCAGATGTGGGGGCTTGCACCCCTGGGAGGAGTCTGGCACAGCCCAGCAGCCCTTCTGGGGGTGCGAGCCCCCATATCTGTGCACCAAATGAGGGGAAGCTCCCACTGCGGCCTGGGGCAGGGGGAAGCAGGAATTTCTCTGGTGTTGGGTGCAGCGTGCGCCCAGCGCCAGTCCCAGGTGACAGGGCAGCCTCCTCTCATCTGGGGTGCAGATCCAGGGGCTCACACCCCCAGGAGGGCTGCTGGGCAGTGCAGGACGTCTTCCAGGGGTGCAAGCCCCCAGATCTGTGTGTCAGATGAGGGGAGGCTGTTGCTGCTGCCTGGGATTGGCACTGAAGCCAAGTAAGCCCAGCCTCAAAACTCAAAATGTTACAAAACTTTTGAAATGTTTCAAGTGCCCTCATTTCATTTCAAAGCTGTTACAAAGCCTTTTGTTTCATTTTGATTTCAATCTTTCGAGCTCAAATGCATTGAAACAGCTTTGAAACCAAACACCTGGCAAAATTTCGCACAGCCCTAATGTTTCATTCTAGTCACCCTACACTGAGATCAGTGACTCTAGTTAAGTTAAATCATTTCAGTGTTCTGGAGATGGTAGATGATTGTCTGGTGTTATCAGCATCGAAGTGATTGCCAGGTTTGTGGTTGGATAATGGTATTCTCCCAGGTTAGGTCTGCAGATTCCAGGGAAAATTTCTTCTGAAGCATTGCAGATGCTTTGTTGCCTGGATTTATTTAGCCGTCTCTCACCTAATAAACCCTCAGCCATTGCAGTGGCCACCAGTCATGTCACATAACATGTGATGTTCTTTTTGGCACATAACATTTAGCTTCCTCAGCGCTAAGATGAGTTGCTGGATTTGATGAAGTACCCAAGTGATTAAGGTTAAGTTGTGCTATATATGCATGGGTTTGTTTCCCATAGTAGACATTGAATAGTTACATCTTAGAAAAGCATTTCTAATGCACACAGTTTTAGGTCATGCTTTATAGGCCATATGCCTTTTTTCTCTCCTTCAAATTGCTTGGAGGAAGTCAATTAATGAGATGCATAATATATCAGAAAAACCATGAGAATATCAAGGATCCTGAAAAGTGGGGTGCCGATGTTGTGGTGTATCATAACATATAACACAACACATATATTTCTGCAGGTAAAAAAAAGCCAGAAGCTTTACTAATATGCTAGGGGCCTAGAGCTATATTATTCAGTTTTAAATTGACAAAAAAAAAAAAATATTGGAATGTGCATTTTAATTTGTTATACCATGCACTATGTATCAAAAACAAAGCAAACAGCAAAAATAATCCAAAGATGCTGTTTCTTTAGTCCTGTAGTAATTAGAATTAAATGTATATCTCTTTCAGATTCATAAAGCAAAATCAATCTGTCTTGAGTATCTTGACAGTTTGTCCAATGCTTTGCTGAAAGTTTTTTCCACAGCTGAGTTGATGTTCAGGTAGTTAATGCTTTAGCTAGAATTAAAACATTCTGCAGAACTGTTAAATAGTAGTTGCATTACCAGAGAAGCTAACAGACAGAAGAATTGCAGAAGAAAGAACAGCTTGTGTAGTGGATCATGAAGACAATTACAAAGGAGAGAGGGGTGTTAACACTTGTGGAATTAAGAGTTGAGAAGGAATCAGGTAGATTATAATGACCATGAAGCAAGTAACTTCCTCATTGCTGCCTGACTAGAAATGCCACTGCCACTGCTAAGCAGTTGGTTTTTTACTTTGGGTAGACTAGGAATCAAAGGGAAGTACAGCTGCACCACTGCCTTCTCCTGGAGCTGCCCCTGAGACAAATACATAGGACATAGGAAATTCTTGTGAAGTTGCTGAAAATGTTTGAAGGCATTTGAAAATCATTATTGGTCTAATTTATGTGTTTCTGTGTATATGTTAGGTTATTTGCAAAAATTGAATTCACCAGTTTCCACACACCACATTGTTGTCTTCACCAAATGAGTGCTGCTTTGTTACTTTGTAGGCACAAAGCACAGTGGTGTTTCAGAACCTGCACTGAGTATTCTGGTCAGACATCCCGTGTAGTTTTGCTTAGCTCCTCTACTCCACCTGGCATTTTGTAGGATTCTGAAATGGAATCATGTATTTTTTGGATGGGTATCAATAAGTTTTCTTGTTTCATCCCACCATCATTTTTGTTTTTTCAAGGCCAAAACATTTTCAAAGGGAAGCGCTGTCAGGCAGCATGATGGAAACTTGGTAGCAAATCTCAGAGCTTTACAATCTCAATAAGAGAAGTTGCTGAAATATACCTGTGGGTCTTTGAGGACAGGAAAGAGACTGACCTTGAGCAGATCCTTCTTTCATATCCTTCCTAGAATTAGTTCCACTGGTGGCAGATTACTTTTGTGCTTGACCAGTTAACGAGTCTAGAAAACTGTAGCTTTAATATGACCGGAAGTGGTGGCAGAACTTCAGCATGTCAAAAGCCCTTTGCCTAAGAGATTTGTGCAGCCCTTATGTCAAAGCAGCAGAGGTAGAATACCTCCATAAGGGTTCCCCATCAATATGGAAAAAAATTGTAGCCATCTACATCTCGAAGTGCACTATCTCTGCTATTGCTAATACTCCTTTGCCAACCCATTTTGTGCTGAGAGTCAGAGCTATTCTACCAGAGGTGTGTGATTCTTGTCAAGAATCAGTATTACATTTTGGCACAGCAATACAAACAAAGCCATTATTGGGCTTGCATGCTTGGTTTTCCCCAGATATACTGGGATTACTATTGCAATCCACATGCCTAGTCTGTGGCTTCACAAAAAGGTATGTTTTCCTGAGGCAAAATAAGGCCTAGTTGATTAGCATAAAAGGCTAACCAGTATTAATGTGTGATGGCATGGAAAAGTTCAGGATATTGGGAATTTGTTTCCTGCAAAGAGAAAAGGATTTTTTGCTTCCGTGATCTTCATTGATATGCTGACGCTTCCATTCTTTCAATCTTTGTGGAAGACCCCAGTTTACACTTTCCTTCCCTGGCTGGCTGAGACTTTTACTGGCATTGGAGAGGAGAAAAGAGATGTTTAAATGTCACCTGAGTCATTGCAAAATGGAAGGGGGATGTGTGTTTAAGAGACTAAAGGGTAGAGAGAGAGATCTAATGTCTGACCTGGAGGCTGATGAGTAACATTTGCCTCTTCAGACTCTTGTTCTGTTTTGCACACTTTTTTGACAAAGCAAGGAAAACACCCTTGGGGATGGAGGGTAGGAAAAAAATTGGGATGTTTTCTGAGAGTTGTGAACAACTGAAGAATAGCTTCTGTAGAGTCTGGAATTGCTCAGGGGGAGAGTCACAAAGACATTGTGTTCTGATTTTGAGGCCAGAGGCCAACCGTGAACAATAGCTTAAAATAAACATTTTTATTCCTTTGACAAAAATACTAGTGGCAGGGAAAAGAGGGACAGAAACAGTGGAAGCAATCCTGTCTTCCTGAGGCAAGAGGAGAGGTCAAGGGCCATGGTGAATCAGCCATATTTTCAGATTCAGTTTGGTTCAAGGGGCAACTGAAGTGTTCAAGTCACCTTGGTCTTCTAAGAGGCTTAATTGGCCCAGTCTAACTCTACAGCTAAAGAATGTCTGGGAACAAAAAGGATGGGTTTGAGTAGCTCAATAGTGTGGTAGAATGTGAATTTACCCCACATCTAGTAGAAGATCGTGGGTGCATCTACAAGGGCATTTGCTGCAAGGTGTCACCCCAAGCAGGTGTCTACATGTGCAAGGACATGGAAGTAGATTTGCTGCTCATGGCAGCAGTCTGGTCCCACCCCAGCTGGCCCTGTACCAGCCCCTTGCCACTGCCAGGGGGAGCTGGAGGCTCTGGCCACAGCTGTATGAGGATGGTGGCCATGTTTAAAAGGCAGCCCCACATGCTGCTCCCAAGCCACCAGCATTCTTGGCCTGGAACAGCATACAGAGCATGGTGGCAGCACATGGCAGCTCTGTCACCACAGCCTCTGCCTGCCTCACCAAGCCTGCTCTACCCCCAGGCCCCAGGAGTGACATCCACCAACCTGGGGTCCTGTTCACCACCGAGATCACTCTGCTGGTCCACCACAGAGACCACCACCTGGTCAAGGGCAATCTTGGCCTTGGCAGCCCCACTGCATGGCATAGATGCCTGGCCTGGCTCTCTATGCTGTCCCAAGCCCCCAGCCACCTCTTCAGCATGGGCAAAGCAACCACCAGGGAGTCAATCCTGGAGGTGTGCACTGCCCTCTAGGATGTGCTAGAGCACACCATGATCTGGATGAATGACCTTTTGGTGAAGGTGGTGGGGTTCTGTACCCTGGGCTTCCCCCAGTGCACTGGGGCCCTGGATGGGACCCACATCCCTGTCATCTGCCCACACTATTACAATCATATGGGTTCCGCTCCATGGTGCTCCAGGCCATCATCGACCATCGTGTCACTTCCACCAATGTGAGCGCCGGCTGAGCAAGCAGTACCCACAGTGCCTGTGTCTTCTACAACTCCTCCCTGCCAGCCCTGGTGGAAAGCAAGTGCTTCATGCCAGGAATGCCAGACCTCCAGCTGGGCACAGCAGTGGTCCCACCCCTTCTCATTGGGATCCCTGCCTACCTGCTTCTCCCCTGGTTCATGAAGCCCTGCACTGGCCAGCTGGACCCCCAACCAGGGGAATTCAACAGGTGTCTGGGCCAGCCCCATGCCCTGGTTGAGTGTGCCTTCAGCCACCTGAAAGGACACTGGTGCAACTTCACTGACCACCTCAGGGTCACTGAGACCAACTTCCCCTGGGTCTTCGTCATGGCCTGCATTCTGCAAAACATTTGCTAGGACCAGGGGGAGCTGTTTTGCAAGGCCTGGGCAGAGGAGGCACAATGAATGGAAGATGCCCAGCACTAGGACTACCAGCTGCAGTAGCAGTGACAGCTGTGTCCCCCAAGTGAGATCCAGCTTACCCACCAGCAGGAAACAGGATACCAGGTGCAAGAAGTGCTGGATAAACTCTTCCTCCTGCACTCCCAACTGTAGTCCACCTGGACAGCCACCCAAGGACCCCCAACCCCACTGCACAGCCCCAGCACCATGCTCACTGCAGGCATTTCTCTGAAAAGCACTTTATTCCCCTCCACAAACACAGATATCCCTCTCCACATCCCTCCCCAACAATGGAGTCCATCTCTCCTCCCTCCCCTGCACCAGACCCCATCCCTGCTTGCCCCCCTCCACCATCCATCCATCCCACCATCAATAAAACAACCTCTTCCCCATGCAGACTCTATGCAGTGCTGTGTGCACCCTCCTGGGGTGGGGGGAGGGGGGCAGTGGAGTGGCAGTGCCTAGGGGGAGGAGTAGGTGATTGGTGATGCTGACCCACTGTGCCTGCAAGGCCTGGTTTGCAGGGCCTCCACATGATAGTCCTGGTGCTAGCAGACCTGGGCAGGTGCTTACAGTGCCCAGAGCAGGGGCATGGCATGGGACAGTCAGGTGCGCAGTGACCCTGCCAAGCAGCAGCAGCGGGGTCCAGGCAGGCTGATATGGGTGTCCTGGAGCAATCTGGAGCAGAACCCAGTGGCCAGAGGCTGGCTGCAGATGTCTCAGGGTGCTAGTGAGCCTGGCACCTGTAACACCCAGTGCAGAG
Source organism: Crocodylus siamensis (assembly GCF_052110815.1). NCBI lineage: Eukaryota > Metazoa > Chordata > Crocodylia > Crocodylidae > Crocodylus > Crocodylus siamensis. Next base: position 125,994,257 of record NC_143397.1, on the reverse strand, counting down.
CACAGGCCTGACCAGGGATGTGGTGCCAGGGAGCAATGCTGGGGTGTAGGCAGGCTGTGGTGGCTGGCCTGGGGCCGTTGCTGGATAATACAGTGACCAAAGGCTGGCTGCAGGTGGCCAGGGCCCCTGGTTTTTAAGGGATGGGGCCAGGGCAGGCAAAGAGCTGGTGGTGGGGCTGAGAAGGAGAAAATTTGCTTCTGGTCAGTGTCTACACATGTGCTAATGCACAGTAACTAATGCTACTTGTATTTACATGGATTAGTCTACAGGTAGCAAATTTACTTGCAATTAGAGAAATCTACTGTGCAGTAAGTATCTGCATGTGTAGACGGTGATGCTTACTGTGCAGTAATTTGGGCTACTCTCAAGTAAAGTGTCTTGTGTAGCTGTACCCCTTGATATGCGGTTCAGAACTATTTATTTATTTTTACTGGCCAGGACACAATCCACGCCAAGGAGAAGGAACAGAAAAGAAAAAAAATCTACCTGAACTGGTGAAGACTTACAGATTTGTGTTCCTGGCATATCCAATTACCAAGAATGATTTCCAGAATCAGTTGGCCATGAATAAATTTATAGATTATACATTTGGGTTAGTAAATCAAGATCAATGAAAGGAAGCCAAAAGACCAAAAGCCTATAAAAATTTGCAACAGACCTAGGGTTTTTCCTTATAACAGCAGACCAAAAGAGGAAATGTTCATTAGCAAGAAAGATGAAAAGTACAGCTCTGTGTACATATGCATGAAGTAAAAGGAGATTGCAGTCTGGGTCATGCTGTTACTAAATCATTAGAATAAATGATAAATGTGGTTTGCAAAAACTGGCAATAACAGAAAACTAAAGTAACTAATTCAGTTAAATGCTGCTTTTGTGGGGAAAAAATAACATAAAAGAACTATTATGAATGTAAGGATTCAGAGATTTTTTAAAAAACTAGTTTTAGTAGTTATACTAGTCATGGCTCCTTGATTGGCTGAACAAGTTGAAATGTGCTTTCTGCAAATATTAAAAAATATTCTGGAGTTATCAATTGGCATCATCATTCTTTACAGAACATGGTGTATGCACGAATGAGTTCTTTGATGGCTGCTGAGTCAGATGCACAAGTGACAGTCCTGTCCACAGGTAAGACACATCCACACATTAGCAATTCTCTGAATCTGAGCAGCAGATTCTTTCCTCCTGTGACACCGGTCATCACAAAACTTGATCCAATCTGCCTCACAGTGCCTCATTCCATCTGCAAGCAGACTCTGCTACCCAGACCAGCATTCTGCACTCCTTTCCATAGTGATCCCAAAGGATACTAAGTCATGTTTGCAAGCATCCCAAAATCTGCACCAAGGTCTGCCTCTTTTTCTAGACCCTTCATAAGCTTCAGAGTACAGCACATTTTTGGGGATCCTGGAGTTACCTGCTTTGATAAACATTCCTGTAGTTAGCTCAGTGACAAGCATAGTCATGGAAAGACTTGTGGATTTGAAACAAATGCTCACAGGAAATTATTGTATTTGCCTATTTCTAGCTTTTATTCTCAAGGTATATTTTACAAATTTGAAAGAGCAGGAAATTCATATTGTCTTCCTTGGTCTATTTACTGTTTATTGATTGTGTCCCTGTAGTAGCTTGGGCTTCAGCTGTCAGGTTACTTTCTCCAAAGGGCTTTTGTTTCACCCTGCTGAGGCTGGTATCATTGTTCAAACTGACCATCTGATTCCATTTGTCTACCTTTCTTGAATTTTAATGCCACGATCATCACCCTGACGTCTGCCTCTTTAGTTGTCTCACTCTAGCTCTCAATCTGAAAGGAAGTGATGTGACCAAAATACAAGGTTCTCATTATTTTAAAAAAATCATTAAAATGACTTTCTTGTTTCTACAGCATCATTACAAATGGCCAGACACCTGAGTTTAAGAGCTTGTCAAATGTGCTTGCTGAGCTTCTTTACAGGGGAAGAAAAGCAGCTTGGTTAGTAGGCAAGTGCCTAGACTCAAACTCAGGAAAGCTCAGTGTTATCTTATGTCCTGACATTGATCCACCATGTAACCTTGAGCAGGTCTCTTGGTACCTTATCTCTGTCTTATCTTGAACATTATTAAGGTGGAAGGCAGGGCAGGGTGGTGATAAAATTGCCTCTATTTGTGTTTCTGTGCTGCTCACAGACTCCAACACCTAGCAACCAAGCTAACCAAGCAACACCTAGCTAACCAAGTTAAAAAGACCCACTCTGCTATTTAGTCTACAAACACATGGGGAAAGAAACCCTAGCCTCAAAATGGGTGCCATCTAGAGAGGATAAACAAATGAAAGAGAGAGTTAGCCTTGTTAGTCTGGTCAGGAAGAAGGAAGGGCAGGGTGGCACCTAAAAGACTATTTCCTACTTTCTGCTCCATTCTGATAGGCACACTAAAAACACAGTGCCCTGAAGAGATAAAAAATCAAAAAACCACACTCATCCTTTTCTTTCCTTTGTTAGGCAGGAAGCAAGGCATGCTGGCACCTAAAAAACTAACTTGTTCAGAAAGGCTTTCATAGACTACAAGCTACTTTGTCAGAGCTTTTATTAGCTATTCTTTAAATGGTATTTAACTATTTAGCATATGTGTGTGTGTGTGTGTGTGTGTGTGTGTGTGTGTGTGTATGTTTTTAAATATTTATACAATATACCTGTGTTAAAAACTTGGTAGGTCTCTGTCCATCCATAAACTCATGTTATTTTCCCATTCTCTTCTATCCCCAGGAATAGGTTAATTCCTGCATACAGTGATGCAATATTAATGCCATTCCCCTTCAGGAGCATTCAGAGAGGGATATGCTCATCTTTCTTTCTAGTGTAGCTTGTTAGAACAGAATCCTTTCTTTGTTCTCACAGGAAATCACATGAACTCTTGGAATGGATGAGAAACTAACCCACATAATGTGCTTCAGCTATGGGCAAACAGTCATTTCTTTTAAAATAAAGACTTACTGTTTCAACTGAGAAAAGAAATCTGTATTTTTTTTTCACTGAGTAACAATTTCACAACTGACAAGAACACACTTTATTGAAATTGTCTCTTAATTTCTCTTTTTGATCTTGACTTTCATCTACACTTTGCTAACTTCTATAGTTACTCATAGATTAAGATGATAGTGCTCCCTTTATCTGCTGGAGCACATGCTTCTTCTGTTGTCATTTCAGTGTGGCCCAATTCTTCCTAATACAGGGGTGGGCAATTATTTTGGGTGGAGGGCCACTTACTGAGTTTTGGCAAGCCATCGAGGGCCACATGACAGGCAGCCAGGGGTAGATAAATATTAATTTTCTAATTTTTTTAGGGGCCCCGTGGGCTGGATAGAATGGCCAAGTGGGCCACATCTGGTCCCCAGGCCACATTTTGCCCACCCCTGCCCTAATAGATATGCTTGACAAGTTGGACCACACTTAAGGAAGTTTCAGAAGAAATTGATAAACTGATGCATGGAATGCTAAATTACACTGGTATGCAGGTGTTGCTTGGTGTGGTACAGAAATGGCCACTTGCACCTCTGAAAACGGGCATACTTTTTAGTTGAGGAGAATTCTTTTGGCACGTCTACATGAGATGCTTTACTGCACAGTAGGCTAATCTACTGCAGAATAAAGCATCATCATGTAACCATGTGAAGAAGCTACTGTGCAGCAAATTAGTCTATTATGCAGTTAGCTAGTACCTTTAAATATAGGTACAAGATCAACTGTGCAGTAGTTCCTGTATGGTAGGTCATGATAGGTCAGCCATACAAATTTGCTCCTGGTCAGCCATACCAGCAGAGGCCCCAGTCCTGGCATTGCTCATCCAGTGCCAGGATGAGGTTACTCTTTGCCCCCCACAGTCTTGGCACTGTGTGGCTCCTGGCTCCTCATAGAAGCCAATAGCCAAGTAGCACCAGCACTGGGCAGCTCTCTGTTTCCCTGCCCAGCCAGGGGCTAGTCCAGAGCTATCCTTCCCGTGAGGTAACTGCCAGCGAACCCCTGGCTGGATGGGAAATCCCTGCCTGGCTGGGGACTCACTGATAGCTGGCCCACCAGAGGGACAGCTCCATTCGTATGCCCCCTGCCAGCCCCTGGGCTAGCACCCCAGGAGACCCTGGAGCTCTATCTGGCTGCTGCAGAGGGGCAGAGCAGGGCAGGAGCAGCTACCAGGATGCTACTATTGGGAGCAAACAGGGTGTGCATGCAGTTGTGCCTCCAGGAAAGCTTACTGCATTATATTTTACTGTGAGGTAAGCCTATAGCACATTAATAGCATGTGTAGATGCACGCTCTATCACCTATCTTACAATGTTTGGTCAGTGTGTTAGTGTCTTCAGCACCCCTTTTACATAGATAGCTTTTGTATAAACTGTTGCAACTGGCCCTAAATAGCATGTTTTTTATTACAATATAAACTATCCTAAAATTTTCCATTAATTCAAAAAAGGAAGGGGTTCATTCCCACTCACTGTTTTTTTTTTTTTTACATAGTCTGATATCTAATATAACAGTACATTAAAAAGTAGACCAGCTTGTAGTTTTTCAGGGGCTTTAGCAGGGTGGGCTGGGATCATATCTAAGTTCCTGTGGCTGCATCTACACAAGATGTTGATTGTGTAGTCATTACTGTATAATCATTTAGTACTTGTATAAACAAGTACTAAGTGACTGTGCAGTAACCACAGTCATGCTCAAGAACGGTTTTTTTGTCATGCTTACTGTGCAGTAGCTTCTGATTACTGCCACACTACTCTGCAGTAATCACTGGCTACTGTGCAATCAGCATCTTATGTAAACATGGCCACTATCTACTTAGGTGACCAAGAGGTGGAATAAAATTTGGATCTTCATCTTAATTCTGTAATTATGTCCTGTTTTGTTCCCCATTTTTTTCCTACCCAGTACTCTGTCCCCCAAACCCACAACACGGCTGAAAAAGTCAAGTGTTGCCTTTATCACTGCAGCTTCTAGTTCTATACAGTCACTGCTTTGAGATTTTCTGGACTGATTTGGCTTGATGAAAGCCAGATACACACTCAGTTCATACCACTCAGGGAAGCACTTAACCATAGTTAGGCATTTGCTTAAATATGCCTCTTTATGTTTTTGCCCTGAATTGGGGTTTAGTGATCTCTCACATTTCACAACAAGGTCATGTTTTATTCACTGTGCCATGTTTTTCTTTTTGCAAGACATCACTTCTGTTAGGTAAAAGTTCTCTTTTAGTTGTAGGAATGACAGCGTGTAAGACAGACTGCATGGCATAGTATCATATAAACTGGTCATGAATAATGTTACATGGCAGTTAGACATTTTTGAATCACAAGGGCAGTAAGGTTATGGAATAGCCTCCAATTGGAGCAATAAGAGGAAAAACACCCTTAAAAAGTAATTTTTGAATAGTGCTCAATCAGTTTATGAAAGGGATTATATGGAGTGATTGCCACTGACAATAGGGGACCTGCAGTTTTTTTCAGTCCTACGTTTGTGTGTGCGTGTATGTATATATGTGTGTGTGTATACATAAGAAATATATATATATATATATCTTGTGTATCATATCTTATTTCTTGTGTGTATATATATATACAAGAAATAAGATATGATTTGAGATGTGCTAATACAGGGACTTTACCTGAAAATGTGTTAGAAAAGCAAACCAACAGGATGCAGAAAGCTCTTAGAATGTGCTGGGGACTAGGTTTTATTTCAGAAGGTGGAAAAGTTCCTAAGGGAGACACTATTTAGATGTGATTCCAACTAAAACAGAAGAAGTGATTAGGAATCTAATGATGGAAGGTATTTTGGATTAAACCAACCATGAAAATATAGAGCTTATGCTACTAAAAAAAGAGAAGGCCTGAGCAGCCAAAAAGGATAATGGGCTTCAAAAAAGCAGAAATACTCAGGGAACTGGTAGGTAGGGTCTCTTCAAAAGATAATTTTAGAGATAAAGAAGTGAAAAGGAATTGGCAGGAAAGACACCACAGGAAATTATCTCAGTGTAGAGAAAAGATAGGAAGCATAGTAGGAAACAAAATTGTTCTGAAAAGGGAGACAAGGGTAAGCAACTAAGAACAAGCACAAAGCATATCACAAACAGATAGGGATAAAATTGGAAAGGCTGAGGTATGGAAAGAGTTACAATAAACAGGTGACTTAAAGGGAGAAAACAAAGTTTTACAAATATATCATAAAATTATAACTAAGGAAAGTATAGATTTATTACTTAAACAGAAAAGCAGTGATGGCCTAGTGGTTAAGGTGTTGGCCTTACAATCCTCTGGGCTATCCCCACACAGGTTCCAGCCCTGCTCACTGATATATCAGGGTCCCAAGTTTTTACGGTGCCTCTTGGGGTAACAAGGAACAATGGTCACAAACTGACAGAGAACAAATTTAGGCTAGACATCAGGAAAAACTTCTTTACGGTAAGGGTGGCCAAAACTTGGAATGGGCTTCCAAGGAAGTTCAGGGTGAGTGGTTGTTCCTCAAGGGAGCGATCCTGGAAGCACAAGCAATGTCTATTCCATCTCAGAGGAAAGGCAGCAAAAGGGCACAGCAGCCACCTTGGCTCTGCAGTGAACTAGTGGACCTCCTGCATCTAAAAAGAAAGACCTATAAAGGCTGGAAGGCTGGATCCACCTTACAGGGGGAGTATTCTGTACTGGTCCAGACCTGTAGGGAGTGAACCAAGAAAGCCAAGGCTTCAGCTGAACTCCAACTGGCTACACATACCAAGGACACTAAAAGTCCTTTTTTTAGATATGTGAGGAGCCAGAGGAAAAGCAAGGGTAACATTGGATCCCTGCTAAACCATATGGGACAACTAATGCCCAGGAAAAAGCCAACTTGCTTAATGGATATTTTGCATCAGTTTTTCATCAGCCCCAAGGGATGGCCCTGCTCAATACAGCACAGGATGGCCGGCAAGGGAGAATTGTTTCCCTTTGTCAGTGTAGACCATGTGAAGGGGCACGTTGAGAGGCTGGATACCTTCAATTCAGCTGACCCAGACAGTTTATACCCCATGGTACTTGAGGAGCTGGCAAGCATCATAGCTCAGCCACTGGCATGGATCTTTGAGAACTTGTGGTGCTCAGGTGAAGTGCACAAAGATTGGAAGAAGGTCAATGTGGTGCCTGCCTTCAAGAAAGGGAGGAAAGTGGATCTGGGTAACTACAGGCCCATCAACCTGACCTCTATCCCAGGCAGGATCTTGGAAAAAATTATCAAAGAGACCATTGCCATCAGCCAGTTTGTTGAGAATGGCCTGAGGGATAGCCAGCACGGGTTTGTTGTTGGATAGCTCTTGCCTGACCTATCCGCAACATCTCCTTCTACAACCGGGTGACACATCATGTGGATAAGGGAGAAGAGATAGATGTCGTATCTTGATTTTTAAAACCCTTTGATTTGGTATCTCATGATCATCTCATAGAAAAACTGGCCAGCTGTGGCCTCAGCTACATCATAGTCTACTGGCTGGGGAATTGGTTCTGAGGTCGGACCCAGAGAGTGGTAATTGTTGGAAGTAAATCATCATGGTACACTGTGACCAGTGGGGTCCCCCAAGCTTCTGTCCTTGGGTCTGTACTCTTTTTAACATCTTTATTAATGATGTGGATATTGGTATTGGAAGTGGACTGGCCAAGTTTGCTGTTTGTTTGTTTTTGTTTTGTTTTGTTTTGTTTTTTTGTTTGGCATCAAGCATTCACACCCAAGGACAGGATGGTGATCCAGGCCAACCTTGACAGGCTTGGAAAAACCTGATGGCCTTATAGGTGGTTGAAAACCTGATGGCCTTCAACAATGAAAAATGCAAGGTACTTCACCTTGTGAAGAAAAACCTGCAACATGCTTACAGGCTTAGCAGTGCTACGCTTGCTAGCACGATGGCTGAATGGGATTTGGTGGTCATGACTGACCACAAGATGGATATGAGCCGCCAATGTAATGTCACAGCTGGTAAAGTGAGCAAAACTCTGGCTTGGAACTATAGATGCTGCTCAAGCAAATCCCAGGATGCCATCTTCCTACTGTACTTGGGCTTGGTGAGGCCGCAGCTGGAGTACTGCATCCAATTCTGGGCTCCACAATTCAAAAAGGTTGTGGAGAAGCTTGAGAGAGTCCAGAGGAGAGCCACACACATGATCAGAGTGCCGGAAAACAGGCCTTATGATGGGAGGCTGAGAGCTGTGGGACTCTCCTGCCTGGAAAAGTGCAGACTTGGGGGGGGACCTGGTGGCTGCCTACAAATATATAAGGGATGTAGATCAGGATCTGGGGGAATGCCTGTTCACCAGAGCACCTGAGGGAATGATGAGGTCAAATGGTCACAAACTCCTCCAAGACCACTTCAAGCTGGACATAAGGAAAAACTTCTTTACTGTCTGAGCCCCAAGCACCTACTCTGGACTCCTTTAAGAGACATTTGGACATTTAGTTTGCTGGATCCTGTGACCCCATCTGACTTCCTGTCCCTGGGGCAGGGGGCTGGACTCGATGATCTTCTGAGGTCCCTTCCAGCCCTAATGTCTATGAAATCTATGAAAGTGGTGCTCTCCCCTACATTGGGGGTCTTCAAGAGAAGACTGGATAGGCATCTGGCTGGGGTCACCTGACCCCAGCATTCTTTCCTGCTCAGGCAGGCAGTCAGACTCAATGATCTGTTAAGGTCCCTTCCAACCCTAGGATCTTTGAATCTATGAACACCTTGTAATGGATGATGCAAAAAACACTGAAGTGCTTAACATTTGCTTTGCTGTTCACAAAAGATGTTAATTGTGACCAGGTACTTAGTGAATTTAATTTTAATAGAGGGGTGAAGACACAAGGGAGCAAAGGAAGAGGGGAAAGAATGGGGTAACAATGATTTAATTAAGTTGGATATATTCAAGTCCTCTCAGAACTTATAGAAAGAATCTATGAACCATTAGCAATTATGAACAAGGAACAGTGGTCACAAACTGACAGAGAGCAAATTCAGGCCAGACATCAGGAAAAACTTCTTTACGGTAAAGGTGGCCAAAATTTGGCACCCCTCAGTCTCCTCTTCAAGAGTAAAACCAGAACTTATCCTTAATGTGGAGAAAAAAAAAGATAGATCAGGGAATTCTGGACCTGATAACCTCAGCTCCATATCAAGATATATGCCAGAACAAATTATTAAGCAAGTTGCAATTTACAATTTACAAGTTAAACAATAGAAAACTAGAGGATAATAGGGTGATAAAAAAATGAGTGTGGATTTGTCAAGAAGGAATCATGTCAAACCATTTTAATTTCCTTCTTTGACAAGATAACTGGTATGATGAATAAGAGGGGAGCATATGTGATACATATTGACTTCTGAAAGGCTTTTGACACTGTCTGCAATGACATTTGTTAAGCAAACAAGAAAAATATGGTCTAGATGAAATCACCATAAAGTGCGTAGTTGAAAAACTGCTCGTAAAGAATAATTATCAATGAAAAGCCATCATATTAGGAGGCTATTTCAAGAGGGGTACTGCAGAGATCTGTTCTGAGTTCTGTGGATGACACCTGACCTGAAAGAAACTGAAAGAGACTCTTTGGGAGGGAAGATAAGAGTTCAGAAATTATTTTGATAAACTAGAGAAATGATCCAAAATCAAGAGGATGAAATTCTGTAAGGACAAATGCAGTGTACAGCCCTCAAGAAAAAAACTATCAAATCCATAAATAAAAAAAAATAGATTAGCAGAATTACTGCAGGAAAAGATCTGGGGATTATAGGAGCAACACTGAATAATCAAATCTGTGTTACTGCCACAAAAGAGACAAAACTTATACTGAAAGTACCTGAGAAAGTAGAGTCTCATGATGGTTGAGGAGAGGTTGAAGGAACTGAACTTGTTTAGCTTAAACAAGTGAAGACTTAAGGCGAGAACATGATAATGGTCTTCCAATATGTAAAAGGTTGTCATAAAAAGGACAGTGATCAGTTGGTGTTGATCACAGGCGGTAGGGCTAAAAATAATTGTCATACTTTTTTTCAAAGAAGTTTTATGTTGGATACCAGGGGCAGGGGAGGGAAACTTTCTAATTAAAGGGGTGGCAAAGTTCTGGAACAAGCTACATTGAGAACTGGTGGAATCTTTATGGGATCATTTTAAGAGCAGGTCAGATCAGTGGTGCTCAACTGATTGGCCCCACTGGGGCAAAGGAATGGAGATGGGCTGATCTTCAGGATGGGCCAAGCCCTGTGCATCTGTGTCCTGACAGCACCACCCCCATGTGTTGGGATTGGGCCCTGGGTCTCTTCAACCCCCCACACCAGCCTTGGGCCTTGGGGTCTGGCACTACCCCCACACAACTCTGCACTCTGGGATCAGGTCTGAGGGCTGGGAGTTGAGCACCCCTGGGATAGACAAAGGTATGCAAGGGGTGATCTATGAATCCTTGGTCAGCCTGCAGTGTAGGGGCACTGATTAGATGGACTCTCAGGATCCCTTCCAGCTCTGCATGGCTGTGATTTTATGATGTATGGACAGGCCTCATCAGGCAACCAAATTAATCTTATTTAATTTAAGAGCCACCTGAAAGCAGACTTTAGCTGTGTGATCTTCCAGAACATTCCTTCTTGTGCACAGCATGGCCTTGTAGGCATCTATCTCAGTTCTTTTTTGACAGAATGAATGGCTGCATGGCAGGAGAATCCCAAAGACTCTTGGGAGTGGGGGAGTACTCCAGACTCATACCAAAACTACCCGCAGCTCATACAGCTGTGTATGGCTTTCTGGCCATTTGGACTGAGGATAGAAAAGCAGTTAGACAAAATACTAATGTATCACTCCCTTGTGTGCTGTTGGCTCTCTCTACTAGTCCTGTGAGCTGCTAAGCTCAGTAGAACCTTTTATTACCTTAAAGACCTGATTCTCCACATACCCTGGCTATACACCAATGCCTTCTTTCCCATTATTGTAACTGAAAAAGAAAACAAGCCAGTTGTTCCATAATTGGGGATCATTCAATTATACACTCCAATTTGGCCCAACCTCACTCCTATTGAATGTAATGGGAGGAACAGATCTTTTTGTAAGAAACAGTAGCAACCATAGCAACTGTGGACATAAAACCTTGCATCAAAGATTATCTCGGTTCTTTTAAAAATGGCAGTGGCTGTGTATTGTTCACATTGCTTTCCATTATGCAGTATTTGATTATAGTTTAACTATCAGATGTTGCAGCTCCATATGTTATGTAATAACAGAGTTGTGCCAAGTGGCTGAGAGTTGAGAACAACAAGAAAACAAGTCTCTGAAAGCTGATGACGTGACTGTTCAGCTAATAGGACTGTTATCTACTGGCAGTCTGAAACTTCCCGTTAGAATCATGATAATCAGTGAAAATGAGAAAATATGAGATTATTGGGCCCCCAAGCCACTGTAAACCACTCAAGTGTAGGTGCTAAAAGAGCTATTAAAATAGAACAGGGAAGTTCAGAGGAAACCCGCTGCATCAAGCCATAAATTGTTGCAAAGCCAGTAAAGAAAGCACAGGTTTCCCCGGTGCAGCCTTATTCATAGTCCCACCCCCCCCGTTCCCTCTCCCCCATAGCTTTTTAGAAAGTAAGCAAAAAGGGAGGAGTTTGGAGTAAACAGCACCAGGTGGCCTCCATTCTTAAAGAACAACAGCCAGAGCTGGGATAATTTAGACAGATGTAGGCCCAACCTAAATCTGCTTCAGCGGAGGTACACCGAGGGGAGAGAACTCAGGCGTGCAGGGCTAGATTCCACACAGAACTTAGGTGCCCATCAGTTAGATGTCACAGAGCCTAAATTTTAAATTCCAAAGCCCAGAATTAGATTCCCAGACTCCCTATATTGTTCATGGGTTGAGCTTGGCACCTTAAAGAGTAAACAAAAAGAAGTACCTGCCAAGGAGAGATCTGCCTAGATCTGCCACTAGAAAATACCAAGCATAAGGATATGCCTGAACTTTATCTCCTCAAGTATGGAAACAGACATTGTGAATTTTTAGGATGGCACAAGGCCAAGCAAACAGATGTCCATACCACTTGTTGTGATGACAGCATCAGTTTGTGTTGCTATTATGAATGTTTACTGGAGATCCTGGACTTCCAGAAGGCCTTCGACACAGTGTCCCACCCAATTCTGGTGGGCAAGCTGAAGGACTGCGGCATTGACGAATGCACAGTCACATGGGTGGCAAACTGGCTCCAGGGGCACACCCAGAGGGTGGTAGTGGACGGGTCAATGTCAACCTGGGAGGGTGTGGGCAGCGGAGTCCCCCAGGGCTCGGTCCTTAGGCCGGTGCTGTTCAACATCTTCATTAGTGACCTGGATGAGGGTGTGGAAAGCACCCTGTTCAAGTTTGCTGATGATACCAAGCTGTGGGGCAAAGTGAATACACTAGCAGGCAGGGACCGCATCCAGGCAGACCTAGATAGTTTAGAGAAGTGGGCGGATCTGAAAAGAATGCGGTTCAACAAGGACAAGTGCAGGGTGCTGCACCTGGGGAGAGGGAACCAGCATTATGGTTATAGGTTAGAGGCTGACCCTCTCGGCAGCACAGAGGCAGAGAGGGATCTTGGAGTCAGGATTGACTACAGGATGAATATAAGTCACCAATGCGACGAATCAATAGGCAGAGCCAACCGCACCCTGTCATACATTAACAGGGGCATCACTAACAGGTCCAGAGAGGTCTTGCTCCCCCTCTATGTGGTGCTGGTCAGGCTGCAGCTGGAGTACTGTGTCCAGTTCTGGGCGCCGCACTTCAAGAGGGACGTGGAGAACCTGGAGAGGGTCCAGCGGAGGTCACTCGTATGGTTGAGGGCCTCTGTGGCCAGCCCTATGAGGAGAGGCTGAGGGACCTGAATCTCTTCAGTCTCCACAAGAGGAGACTGAGGGGGGAACTTGTGGCTGCCTACAACTTTATCAGGGTCCACCATCAGGGACTCAGGGAAAGTCTGTACACCAGGCCCCCCCTTGGAGTCACCAGGAACAATGGCCTCAAGCTGAGGGAGGATAGGTTTCGGTTAGATATTAGGAAGAACTACTTCACGGTAAGGGTGGCCAGAGCCTGGAATAGGCTTCCCAGAGGTGCTCTCACCTTCCCTGGAGATCTTCAAGAGGAGACTGAATAGGCACCTGGCTGGGGTCTTATGACCCCTGCCATCCCTAGTGCTCCTTCCTGCCTATGGCAGGGGGTCAGACTAGACGATTTGTCTAGGTCCCTTCTGACTCATTGATTCTATGATTCTATGATCCTGGAGATGATCCTTGGTAAGTGGAGAAACCCCAATTTACCCAACTTACCAAGATATGCCCCAAGCACTCCCAGGGCTCGAGAGGCTCAATCTTTTGTTGGAATTCCCACGGTGTGCAGGTCTTGGCCCTTCCAGCCCCAAGAGAACATATCACTCATTGTCCCACAGCATCAATGGGTGGGACAACAGGTGATGTGTTTCACCCAGTGAAACAAATCAGCCATGCTTGGACATATGTACAGATGATTCGCTTCAACCGGCAACATTTATTTCTACCTTTAGGTACCTGAGTGAGGGCTACAAGGGAGGTTCTTCCACCCACTTGGAATCCAGAACCTGAAAAGAACTTCAGATGTTAGCTGGAACAGGCAGCCCTGCTGATGTAGATTGGCCAGCTCGGATGAATCAGGCTGGCCATGCCTGTATGCCTCCTGATTAACTGGGAAGGCCAGGCTCCCTGCTACCTAGGGCAATGATCTGAGGGGCTGTTCAACAGACCTGTTTTGGATTGTTGTGAGCCTATTCCTGATCCCAATTCATCCCCTAGCTCTGGGACCATAATTTAGAAGTGGGGGACATTCTCAGCCTCTCTTAAATCTTGAGAGAGGCTGAGAACTCAGGTTTTCATGTCCTGAAAAGCTTTTCTAATCACTGGACTCTGACATAAAAGGAGACCACTACCATGACTGCTTGCAAATGAGCTCGCACTTGTTTTGTCCTGAATTCTATGCTGTGTGAATGATGCATGTGTAGAACATGCCTACTAAATTGAGCCTCTCAAAAGGATTAGACACTATTCCACCTTAGTTCTTGGACACTGATAGGGTTAGGCAGAAGCATTAGTGGTGTATGTAGAAAGCAGAGCTGGAAAAGCAATGGGACCTTTCAGATCAAACAGATAGGGACAACCATAAATTGTTCTGTTGGCTCTCCATTGAGTGGCGGAAGAAACTAAAGCACGTATTGAGACCACAGGTCCCTCAGCTGACTGCCTGGAATGACTATACCCATAGAGACAGACAACCAGTTTCAAGGGTTGCCCACAAGTACGTTCCTTTGGTAACTCTGATCCAGGCTGACTACTACCCCTGTCTATAACAACCTGTCAATCAGGAGCCCTGAAAGGCAGGTGGAGAACCTTGCATAAGACTCTTGTTTCCTGCTAGTCTTTCAGGTTTTCTGTATGTTTTTTTCATGAATATTAAAATAATCAAATGCAGTTACAATTTGCATGGGCTTCCTGTGGCTTCTCTATTATTTATAAGTAATGCATGGTTCACATCAGCAGTTACTGCCGTCAAGCTGATCTAGTTTCTACAGTACAGGCTTCCAGGGATCTGCAGTGTTTGAGAAAGAATTCATGCTGCACTAATTATTTCCATACCTTTGATTCTCCATTAACTTTAATTAACCTCCAAGGTTGGTGGCCTTTAAAAAATATATACAAGCAACAGCTCACCATGCTGCTGTTTCTAGCTCACAGTCTCATAGCTCACTTTTTAAGCTTTCCATGGTCTTGCTCACATTACTCAGCTTACCTTTTAAGCACCCTAGAAACCAGATCAGGATGTTCAGTCTCATAGTACATCTCATTTAAAATTTCCTGGATGTTGTTCATTTGTCCCCCCCAAGGAAAACTTTGTTAAACACTTTCAGCATATTAAGCCCACTTTGCAAATGTGATTGCTCTCCAGTGCAGCACATACCCTGCTGCTATCAGGTTCTGTTTTAGTATTTTAATTGCATGCTGTAATAATGCTGACAAACTTTCCGACACATTCTATGAAGGCATTAATAGGTATTATTTAAAAAGTTTTTTCCCCCCTGCCTCAGCAGAAGCAAATACTTTTCCCTAGAAATAGCTAGAGACCTAAAGAGCTTTCTAAAATCTATTTTACACATAGACCTGAAGGTTTTTTATTTTAAAATGTTTTTCCCTTGCCTACACATTTAGATTTGTTGTCTGCCAACATTTCTAACATCAGGCCCAAACACACAAATAGCTGTAAGGTAGCTTGGAGGGTCTGAATTTACAATACATTAGCTACTTTGTAGAAACAGCAGGCATGTCTACACAAGACACCTAAATGCTAGGCCTGTGCGAGTCGGGAAGTGTTTGATTCAGATTTGGATTTGGCCAATTTAGAAGACGGTGATTTGGTTTGGAGATTTGGATTGCTGTCCTGAATTGATTTGGCCGAATCGGCTTCAGAAGATTCAGTGCTGATTCAGACAAATTTGGTGATACAGATCAGCCGGGAAGAGGCAGGCACAGCCACGTGGCTGGAGGTTTTCCTGTAGCTCCTCTGGCTATGGCTGCCTCTCCCTCAGTGGGGGGAACCACAGAAGAAGCCCCCATGGCTGCCCTGCCCGGCCAATCCTCCACCCAGCCTAAGCCTAGTCCTGCAACTTAAAAAAAAAAAAGGCCTGCACTCTCCAGCTGCAGAAGTGGTGATTGGGGCATCTGGGGGTTCATAGCAGAGCTTCCCTGCACAGCATGGGGCAGTGGGGGGCAGCAGGGATTGCCATCCCCTGCCTGGCACCCTGTCTGGTAGCTGGAGCCACTAAGGTTGAATGCTGCCAGGCTCTGGCTGACACATGGAGCTGCCCCAGCTCCCAGACAGTGTGCAGCACCCTGAAGAGCCATGCTGCACCTGCACCATGGGGCAGCTGCCACATGGGTGCCAAGCAGTGCGGGGTGATCCCTGCTGCCCCCACCACTGCCCTGTGCTGCACAGGGGGGCTCTGCCATAAGAACCCAGAGGCCCCAATCACCACTGCCCAAGCCAGTGAGTGTGGGGCTTTTTTTTTAAAGTGCCATTCTGTTTGTTGAGTGGGGAGGGGGTTCTGCTTGTGGGAGGGAGTGGGGCAGGGTGCTCTGGGTGGTGTGAGGGAAATAAAAACTTGTTCTTGTGAGACATGTATGCAGTGAACATGTTGCTATGGGTGGGCAAAGGGGTGGAAGTAGTCCATACACAGCAGTTCAGGTGAGCTAGAGTGGGAATTGCTGGAGGAGGTGGTCAGTCAGGGCCTCTCAAGCCCAGTGCCCTGGCCCCCATTGGTGGCTGTGTGGCTCTCCTGGGGCCTCAGTGGAGTGGCTTGCCACTGCCATTGCCACTGCAGGTGGTGCTTCCACTCCACACACCATGTCTCCTCCTCCAGGACTCACAGAAGAGCTCCCCCTGGGCCTCACAGATGTTATAAAACATACAGGTTGCAATAATGACCCAGTGGGGTTGTCCCAATGAGGAGGAGTGAGACAGCCATGGCACCCAGCTGAAGGCCCAGCACCTCTGGCATGAAGCAGCCACTCTCCACCAGGCCTGGCAGGCTGGAGTTCTGGAAAAGGTGGGCATCATGGGTGCTGTCTGCCCAGCCAGTACTCACATGCATGAAGGCCTCATGGTGGCCCATGATGGTTTGGAGGACCACAGAGTGAAAGCTGCTCCAGCTGTATAGGGACAGTCTCCATGGGGCAGGCAGGTGTTGTGGATATGGATCCCATTCAGGAGCCCCTGATGCACTGGGGGAATCCCAGGGCATGGAACCCCACCACCACTGCCAGGGGGTTGTGTATGCAGAGCACAGTGTCTACCAGCAAATTCTGGAAGGCACTGCACACCTCCAGGATGGCCTCCCCAGTTGTGGTCTTGCCCACATCAAACAGGTGACTGAAGTACTGCAGGCTGGTAGATGTGGCCATCTAGAGGAAGGTGAGGGCCAGGCAGGTGTTTGTGGGGAGGGGTGGCTGCATGCTGGTGTGCTGCCACTCTAGGTGGGGCCAGAGCTGTTCCACAAGGTCCCAGAAGGTGGTTCAGGTCATGTAGAAGGCCTCTAGCTACTGCTTGTCATTCTAAGTGTACTGGAAGACGTGCCACCAGCAGTCCTGGCTGGCCCCGAGGGCCCATAGGCAACAGGGCTGGAGGCCCAGGAGGGTGATGGTGGCCCTAGCAATAGTGTCCAAAAGCCCTTCATTGATGTCCCTGCTGGCAGGAACTGCACAGCAGCTGCAGTGGCTCTGGGACAGTGCACTGTGACCAGGCAAGTGGTCACTGCACATGGGGGTTGCTGGGCTGGGCAAGATGGCCATAGGTCAGCCATTGATCAATGTGGCAGGCCAACAAGATGAATGCAGGAGCCCAGGGCACTGTTCATCACTGCCAGGGGCAGGGGCTGGAGCAGTCAGAGTGTGGGGAGGCAGAGTGGGCAAGGAGAGAGCTGCCTGCTTAGTTAGTAATGATCCTTGCAGCAAATTCATGGCACTTGAGCTCCAGAAAATGATAAATGGCTGTTTACTTTACAGAGGCAATTTCTAAAAGTGTCTTTAGCATATAAAGGTCTACCTACACTGGACTTGTGTTACCTTATAGCATACCTCTCCCTTTAATACATATGCACTTAAGCAATAATGAGGTAATCATGCTATTATTTCAATTAAATGGCAGGAGGCTGGAGGAAAGACATTATATTCTGGAATACAAACTCATGTTTAGTCCCCCAAAAGTTGAATTTATTGACTTTTCATTCTGTAAAGACTTCCTTCAGTTTAGAGTCTTGATTTGAAGTGGGGATGGGGTAAGGAAGGTTTATTTAAGAAAGGTTTTAAATTTCCAGGCACTTCAAGTTGGATATCAAGTTATTAAAAGTTGTGCATGCAAAAATGAGTTGTGTAGATGCTTATTAGTTATGAGTACACAGGCACTTATGTTGAAGAGCTTACAATTTTTCTAAAAGGGAGTTATGCTACATCAGTCAAGACTCCTCTAATGCTTGGATATTTATAGCAAAGAACATGGATACACTTTAGGTGTGGATAAATTACAGTGATGAGTTGCAAATCATGAGGCCCATTTAACCCTTGTGGTTGGTGTGCTTGTATTGTAAATCAGAGATAGTAAGAAGATTACATAAACTGGTTAGAAAGATGTAAAGTGGATAGTTCCTGGAAGAAAGAACAGTTGAATTGTTTCTAGGAAATGTATAAGAAACAAATGGTCAGAAAAATGATTAGAAAGTCTATAAAAACACAAAAGATCCTGACTGGACCAAGAAGGAGGGTTATGTAAGTTCCAATGTGTGGGTTAGATAGAAGTAACTGGAGCAATGGCAGACTCCCCTTGACAGAAGCATGGCCACAGACCTAAGAATCACCAAAGCTGCCTACCTATGCCTTTGAATTCAGGATCCTAGATTGGCAGTCTATATCCCTCCTGGTCATCTGAATGTTCAGATTTGGTCATTTACATGGCATTTATGATATTCTGAATATATAATTCTGGATGTATGGATGACTATGTACAGATTTGGAATGGGCAAGCACACTGACAAAAATAATCTTTCCACCCTTATAGCTAATTGACTAGGGCACTTGCTTGATCTAGGGAGAAGATCTGGGTTCTGGCCACTTGTGAGGTTTGAGCTTTGTTCTCTCTGAGTTCCTAGCATACTGCCCAAACAGCCTCACCACAGGCCCTTCTCCAGGGCTTCTTTTGAAGCTAAGCCACTAATATAGTCAGCTGAAAAACTGGCTGGAGGGCAGTGCAGGCAAGATGCTTGGAAGCTTTTGCCTTACCTGGAACAAGGGCCGAAGCTAGAATCCAGGGACCCCTTCTTTCTAGGCCAGCAGACACCTTACTAAGCTTCACAACCTCTGGCTTGCTCTCATTCTTTTGGTTCCACGTATCTCCCACAGACCTCCAGAAGCACTGGAGAAAGCACCGGACAATGACTAACCTTTAATATCTTGGCTATTGAGGTGGGGAAAATGTATAGCATCTCTCTCTATCCTTCTTCATTCCTGAGCCTAAGGCAATCACATACGTCATGAGTTTTGGTCATTATTGGGCTGTGTGTGCACGAAGGTCATGTGCGTATGTCCTGGCTTAGCCTGACTGTGAGCATATGTAGTCATCCACCTGAGTAGGGCTACATGTCCAGGAATAAGAGTCTTCTGGTGGCAAATATGTCATGTAGACCAAAAAAATGGACACAATGATGACCATGAAGGGATAGAATGGCATCTCTATTATTAATTTTTTTCTATCAGTTAAATATTTTGACTTTGCAATCAAAACTGATAATGCATTGTGCTAAAATTATTTTAGATAAAGCTGCTTTAATTAATTAAACTTGCCAATTCTGTGTTGACTTTGTCTTTCACATTACAATCGGTGTTACACTTTATACTGGCTCTTTTTAAATAGAACTAAATATATGAAACTTTAATCCACAGTACATTATGGTATACAGGGTCCCTATCTTATCAGTTCTCAACAGTAGGGATGAACATGTCAACAAGTAAATCTTATGTGCGAAAGAAACTGTGATCCTGGCTTGTCACAGTTATCATTGCCCAGAAGTTTTGTAAATGCAAATGTATATGGCAAATGCATGATGTAAACAGACCTTGAGTCCCATTAATTCTGTAATTAAGAAAGAAATCAAGTAATACAAAACGTGATAACTTGTTTATCTTCCAGCAGTCTTCCAGGTGAGACAGATCTTCTGGGTAAGACAAGAAATCATGCAGTATCTGTACTTCGAAGAGTGGAAATAGAAAGGCATTGCATAATTCAGTTTCCAGCTGGAACACTGGGTTATAGAAAATACTTCTTATACAAAAAGTACATAAAATAAATTCAATATGTCAACAATATTGCACCTTTTTTTCCCTTGAAATAGTCATTGATTACTTTTTATAGCACCTTAGATTCTCGCACTTGATTTTTTTTCCAGGTGACAGTTTTTTTCTGGCTCCAAATATTTATGAACATTAAACAATTATGCCATGTGCTAGTTTTTCAAGGTATGATGTGACAGAAGGCACTCTGCTGTCCTAGCAAATGTTCTCTCAAGGTTGGTCTGAGACAGAAAATAAATAATGCCTCTGGATACAAGAATAGATTTAAAAGAAAATCAAATTTCTTGTTTAAGAACTCTAGTAGGGTTCCAAGAATTACATTGTCAGAAGCTGTTAACAGTTGATAGCTGCCAGAACTGTTGGGCCAACACTTCCTGCAAAGCCACATTTTATGGTCACTTAAAACCAGTGTAATTCTTGGGCTGCAGTTGTACAAGTTGTTCCTGAAGGAGAAATCTTGACCCCAGGGAGAGCTGCATTGACTCCAGTGAGGCTTAGTGAAGAAGCCTGATAATAATGGACTACTACACTAATTTCCCAGAAGTAGTGATACTTGAAAATACCACAGCAATAACAGCTGTCAAACACAGTAAGCCTATAATTGCATGCCATGGCATTCCAAAAACTGTAATTACTGACAACAGACCGCAGTTCAAGAATAGGAATTTTGAGACTTTTCTCAAATGTAAGGCTCTTAACGTGAGACATCCAGTTGCAAATACTGTCAAGGCAATGGACCCGCAGAATGTGGAGAACGCATTTTGAACAACCTGCTTAAAAAAAACAAAGGAGGAAGGAAAAGTCGTACAGAATCATAGAGAGAATCATTGTGAAGTACTGCTGGAAGGGACCGCCAGAGGTCATCTAGTCCAACCCCCTGTGGGAGGCAGGATCATTCCTGTCCAAACCATCTTATACAATCCATAATCTAAACTATATGTAAGACTACCATCAACCCTGACACAACATCCTAACCTGCCACAGGTAAAGCAGAGAACCATGGCAACCAATATCGTACTTCTATAAAAGAGTGTCAAGATATGTTTGAGATATCCCGGGGAAGAGAGATACACTTCCTGGTACAAAGGAAGGCAAAAACTCCCACAGTCCATACCAATCTGACCATGGGATAAAATTCCTTTCTGACCCTAAATATGGCAATCAGTCTGATGCTGAACAGAGGGGCAAAAACCTTTGGCCAGGAATCTCTGGCTTTGGTCCCAGCAATAGCATTGCATACCTATCAAAATCCCCAGCCTTGGCTGTAGCCAATACCCAATGCCACTGGGGGAGGCTTAAAAAATACCTTGACATCTATAGAAAGGGTTGGGTAGAGCAACCAGCAAAGCCCAGCAGCATGGGAAATACCCATAGTAGAACATAGCATTTCTACACCTAGATCATACCTGACCAGTGGCTGTTCATCCTCTTCTTGAATGCCTCCAGTGATGGAAAGTCCACAGCTTCCATAGGCAATCTATTCCACTACCTTACTATTCTCACAGTGAAGAAGTTTTTTTGGAATATCCAGTGTAAACTGACTTTGCTGCATCTTCAAGCCACAGGTCTGTGTCCTCCTGTCTGCAGCAAGAGAGAAAAAGTCCTTTCCCTCCTCTTTATGGCAGCCCTTCAAGTATTTTGAAGACAATTATTATGTCCGCTCTTACATGCCTTTTCTACAAGCTGAACTTGCCTGGCTCCTTCAGCCTCGCCTCATGACTTGTTTTCCAGGCCTGTTATAATTTATACTGCCTGCCTCTCAACTTCTTCACAACCTTTGTAAAATGTGGAGCCCAGAATTGCTCACACAGCACTGAACAGGTAGGTACTAACACCTCATATATCTTATACCTATTAATGCATCCCAAAACTACATTTGCTTGTTGCCTTTTGTGAGGCTGCATCACATATGTAGATTCACATCGAGTCTGTGATCTACCAAGACTCCCAGATCCTTTTCTGTAGTGCTGCCATCCAGCTAGATTTCACCCATTTTTTATTTGTGTTTTTGATTATTTTTCCTGAGGGGTAGCATTGTATTCACCCACATTGAACTTCATCCTGTTAGCGTCTTTCACCTTTCATTGTCACCCAAATGCATTCTGCTTTGCATTCTGCATTCTGCTTTGCTGTCTTCTTCTTCCTCCTGAACCAGGGAACAAGTGTATATGTTTCTGACATCCAAGACAATACCACCATACAAGGCAACTTTTCTCCCAACTCTGTTCTTCTGAAACAGTGTAACTCTCTGTAACAGGCGCTTGTCCCCAGGGTGGCCGCAATGCTCCCGATGGTCATTAAGCCCCTGGCTCCACCCTCACTCCTCAGGCTTGCTCCCCTTCATCTTGCTTACCATGCCTTGTTGTTCTTAACTCCTTTGAACAGAAGGCTGCCCCAGGGATCCCTGACCTCATGTGGGCATTCAGATGTCTCCTCTCTCCATCTATTCCTGACACCAAGCCCATGCCTCACTGGTTTACTATCCAATCACTCCCTTGTTGTAGCTTTAGCTTTCTCAGCTTCTACCTTTTTTCTTTGGCTGGACCTTCTAGCCCAGGCCCACTGTATTGGACCTGGCTTCTAGGCACTGGGTCTTTTCTGGATTACTTTAGCTTTGGGTCCCCTGGCCCTGTCTCAACCCTGCCTGGGTAATGAGCCTGCTTTAGCTATGTCTGGGCCCCTGGCCCTTTCTCTGCCCTGTTTTGGGAACTGGACTCCCTGGCTCCAAAATCTACCCTGCTCTGAGCACTGGGCCCTCTGGCCCCAATCTGCATCTTGAGTCTAATTTCTGGCAAGGCTTAAGGTGGCCATGTGCCTCCTGGGCACTAATGGGACCTCCAAACCACTGGCTGTAAACTGTAATCAGTTTACATAAGCCATCTGGCTATAATAAATCTCTAGCTTCCTGGCTATATACGAAAACTCCTACCCAGCCATGGGCTTTAGCCTGCTGCTAGCCCTCAGCCCTTCACTTGCTGTCTCCAGGCATAGCATGTTCATAGTCTGCCTCTCAGCAACAGTCATCTCACCACAGAGCTCTTTCCCCTTTGGCTTCTGGGATTAGACTAGCTGCCCTGGTTCTGGCCCTGATTTATTTCTCTCCTAGGCCTTGCCCCTTTCTGGTCAGATGACTCCTCAAGGTTGGCCACAGGTGCCCTCTAGACTCACTAACTGGTCTCCATGGCGGCCTACCTGTAGCAGTGCATTGTCTCCCCTACAGGGCTCCAGCCTGCAGTCCTACTGCAGAGCAACCAGCACTGCAGTAGACTTCTCAGTGCTCATGTGGGCATTGTCCTATTGTGCTATTGCAGAACAACTAGCTCTGCATAAGGACTCATAGTCCTTACTTCCCTGGTTCAGCTCTCCTGCAGCCTCTCCCTTGAAGTCTTCCCCTGCCTGGAGCTCTCCCTGGGCTCTTTCTCCTTTAAAGAAACAGAGACCCCAAGGCTTTCTGTTACACTCTCAGTGTTGATATTCTAGTTATGCAAGCTGTCCCACCAGGTTTCTATGATGCCAATCAGATCAAAGTTCTTTTCACAGGCTGCAGCTTCCAGCTTATCTTTTTGATTCTCCATACTTCTCATACTTGTATACATGCATCAGATGTACTTAGCAGTTTGACCTACTCACTTTGCTTTTGTACCATTTGTTGCAGTCCTGTCACTCTCTGGCCCTTTCCCAGAGTTAAGCTATTTCTTTGAGTCCTTTCCCTTCTGAACTGTGCTCTGCTGCTCATGGGTTTTGATCACCATCCCCTGTGGAACCTAGTTTAACGCCCTCGTTACGAGGTTGGCCAGACAATGCCTAAAGATTCTCTTTCCCATTCTCATTTGATGTATCCCATCTCTTGATAGAAGTCCTCCTCTCAAGAACATCCACCCATTGTCAAAGAAGCCAAAGCCTTCATGACAACACCACCATCTCCCAAGAGTCACTCTAATTAAAGCCACCCGCCACCCCAGAGGACGTGTAAAGATACCCACAGAGTGTAGAGGACATACGGTATACCATGATACAGTGTGGGTGAGGCCAGTAGGCACTTCTGGGCCCGAGAACAGGAGCAGGCCAGCTAAAAATTCTTTGCAAGAGCAATAGCAAAACTGTTACCTCCGCACTGTAAATGGTTGTATGTAATTTTTTGTAAATAATAAAATGTTATTTCCACATCACAAGCCTGCAGATACTACAGGTACTTTCCTAAAAAATATGAGTTGCAGATTTAAACTTCCTCTGACCTACGAAGGCCTGGAACACAGGTCTCACCATAGGCAACTGGTGCCCCCCAAGTCTGAGGGGGCACCTGCAGGTGCTGGCGGTGGCATCAGTAGTGGGGCCAGAGCTGGTGAGCTCCCACAGGCACCGGTGTCAGCAGTAGTGGTGGGGCCGAGGCTGGTGAGCTCCCACAGGTGCCGCCAGTGGTGGCCCTTTTGGGGGGGAACGTGCCCCCCCATTTTCCTCCTCCATGCATCCCATATGAGTCTCACACTGCCTTTGCAAGTGCCATAGCCACAAGGCTTTGGGACAAAAAGGGAGTGGGTCTACCATCTTGGTTTTTCTGACCAAGGACCTGCATCTCAAGCAGGTCCTCGATGTTTAAGGTTGAGATGAAGGTGCATTACAAAAGTGGATATGTTACCATTTTTCCAGGACTTGAGCAGTATGGGATAGGATTGCACCTAGAGATTTAGGACCAGTTTTTATTCCAGTGTCTCAGCACTATTCTATTCCACCCTGCTCAGATCCCTGAAAAATGGTTCTATAAAAGGTGGCTGGATCCTTCTTTTTCTCACTGCTTTTTTTGTGCCTCAGCTGGTGCACTACACAAGTAGATATATTAATGGTTTTTCAGGGACTTGTCAAATTGGTCACCAACTGGCTGGAGGGCCACACTCAGAGAGTGGTAATGGATGGGTCATTTTTGACCTGGAGGGATGTGGGCAGTGGGGTCCACCAGGGCTCAGTCCTTGGGCCCGCACTGTTCAACATCTTCATCAGTGACTTGGACGAGGGGGTAAAAAGCACCCTGTTCAAATTTGCTGATGACACTAAGAAGTGGGGGGATGTGGGCACATTAGAAGGAAGGAATGGCTACAATCGGACCTAGACAGGTTACAGGGGTGGGCGGATTAGACTAGGATGGGATTCAACACTGATAAGTGCAAGGTGCTGCACCTGCGGTGGAAGAACCAGCAGCAAACCTACAGGCTGGGGAAATCCCTTCTTGTCAGTGCAGAGGCAGAAAAGGATCTTGGAGTCATCATTGATGCCAAGATGAACATGGGCCGGCAGTGTGGGGATGCGGTCAGGAAGGCTAACTGTACCTTGTCATGCATCCACAGATGCATCTCGAGCAGATCCAAGGAGGTGATCCTCGCCCTCTATGCGGCACTGGTAAGGCCGCAGCTGGAGTACTGCATGCAGTTCTGGGTGCTGCACTTCAGGAGGAATGTGGACAATATGGAAGGGGTCCAGAGGAGGGCCACTTGCATGATCGGGGGCAGCAGGGCAGGCCCTACGAGGAGAGGCTAAGGGACCTGAACCTGTTCAGCCTCCACAAGAGAAGGCTGAGGGGGGATCTAGTGGCCTGTTACAAACTAGTCAGAGGGGACCAGCAGGCATTGGGGGAGTCCCTGTTCCCCCGAGCACTACCAGGAGTGACTAGAAATAATGGTCACAAGCTGGCAGTGGGTAAATTCAGATTAGACATCAGGAGGCGTTACTTCACTGTCAGGGCGGCTAGGATCTGGAACCAACTTCCAAGAGAAGTGGTGCTGGCTCCTACCCTGGGAGCCTTTAAGACAAGGCTAGACAATCTGTGACCCCAGTACTCTTTCCTGCCATGGCAGGGGGTCGGACTTGATGATCTGCTCAGGTCCCTTCTGACCCTACTAACTATGAAACTATGAAACTATGAACAGGGTGAAATATAAGCACATTGAGGCACTTAAGTCCATTCAGATAGTCAATGGATGGATTAAAGTATGGACCATTAGCCATAAAAATGTGATAAACCCTCTTGGTATAATAGAAACTGTAAGCTCAGAGTCATAAGCCTATACAATAACTCTCTGCAGGTTCATATTAAGCTGATCTTCTTCCAAGATCAGAGCTTTACTTTGTACCAGTGTGTTAGGGATCCCAGGTTTCTAATTATAACTTATATAGAAAGCCAGGCTCGTGTTCTGGTTAGGACTTTGGGATTCTGTAGTTCTGGGTTCTCTGAGGCAGATTGCTTGTGTGAATCAATGTCTTTGATTTCTCTTTACTTCATTTCCCTATTTCTGAATCAAGGATAGAATGATACTTCTTTGGTCTGCCTCACCTGAGTAGTGGGTGAGTCAAAAAGCCCCTACCCACATTGAGACTAACCTTTTATTTTTGTCTCAAGAAGTCCTACTGAAGTGAACTGAATTGTCTGTAGAACAAGGCACAATCCAGCACAAGGGAGTTTATCAACCCTGGCCTTTACATTTTATACTCTTCAGATTTGAGAATCTCACTGCAATGTATAACAGAATTTCATCACAACTGAGGCTTCTGTACATTACAAAATTAGATTTAGCACTGGTTTTAATAAGCAATACTTACCAAGTGGAGATATGAGCCTAGAAAGAAAATGGAGTGCTATCTACATACCAGGTTTTCCCTGAAGAGGTCATGTCATAACTTCTACCATATGAAAATACTATTAATATCAAGCAGCTTAGTTAAAACTCAGTTTTAAAGTATACATATTGGTGACAGTGTCTGTCTTGATAAAGATATTATATATAAAAAGAATGGAAGAAAGAATATAAAGTTAAGGGAAGAGATTATTCCCCTCTATTCAGCACTGGTGAGGCCACATCTGGAGTACTGCATTCAGTTTTAAGGTCCTCAGTACAGAAATGATGTGGACAAATTGGAAAGAGTCCAGCGGAGGGCAACAAAAATGGTGAGGGGGCTGAGGGACATGACTTATGAGGAAAGACTGATGGAACTGGGCTTATTTAGTTTAGAGAAGAGGAGATTGAGAGGGGATTTAAGAGCGGCCTTTAACTACATGAAGGGCAGCTTGAAAGAGGATAGAGCTAGACTGTTCTCAGTGGTGGCAGATGACAGAACGAGGAGCAACGGTCTCAAGTTGCAGCCATGGACATTTAAGTTAGACATTAGGAAAAATTTTCTCACTAGAAGGGTAGTGAGACACTGGAACAGGTTACCCAGAGAGGTGGTGAAATCTCCATCCTTGGAAGTTTTTAAAACCCAAAGCTTTGCTTGAGGTTATCTAGTTGGGGATGGTCCTGCTTTGAGCAGGGGGTTGAACTAAATGACCTCCTGAGTTCCCTTCCAACCCTAATTTTTCATGATTGTATGATTATATCTCCATAAGTTTGATTTAGGGCTGCATACTGATTTACTTCTGTCTCTTTCCACTTCACATCCCCAGTGTACAATAACACAAATGGGCAGCTGACATATTAATGAATTCTAATTCTAGTGTGCCCATGACACATTTAGAAATAGAGTTTTAGGCATCTTCTGTAATAGTTTCTGAGCAGAAAGAACTAGTCATTGTAAACAGACCATAATAACCCTGCTAGGGGCTAAATGCTGTTTATTTAAATCATAAAAGGGCACCAAAGGGGTATTCTTTGAAAGCCATCTTTTGAAGGGACTGAGTGGGGCTGGTTGGTGTCTCATAAGCATAAGCTCTGACACTTGACCCTACATTTTCCATGTGGTTGCTTTCTCTGGCACTTGCAGAGAGGTTAGGGCACAGGGCCTGTTGTTTGAATTTCATTGAGTAGCTCAGCAGTTTCCCCATTTGCAGTCATTTGTGTGCACTTTGCAACAGATTGGTGTATAAGCATCTGGTTCTCTGCATCCTTGCTCTCAACCTTCCCTTGTCTCCCCTTGACCCAGTTCTTGATCTGTGGCATTTGTTCTTTGTTTTCATGCATTTTTTCTTGCACCTTTTTTCTGCCCTAATGTCAGTGATGGAGACCTCAGGCCTCACAAGAAGCACAACCCTGAAGCAAGCAGAGTATCTCCTGGGTCTATGGTTGTGCATCTGTGAGCTGCTACTTTTACCAAGAGCTATAGGGATAGAAGGCAAGACAGGGAAAGCCCCTTAAATAGTGATGCCAAACTATTTACACCACGCTCTAAATTCTCTAGATTAAAAGTCAGCAGAGAAGAGGAAATTACCACAGAGTTGCCAGTGAATTATTTCTCCTTATCATACAGACCTTTTTTACCTTTGTAAACGTAGCAACAACAATTATAGACTGAGGCTATCACAGGAAGAGATTTACAAGTACTATTTTTGCCACATCTGTAGATTTTAAACCCTGTTTCCACCTCTGACAGAGCAGGATCACTCAGGTATGCATGTAGATTCCTGGAGGAAATCTACATCACTTAGCAGCAGTGTAGAGGAGGTGTTAGAGGACTTTCTCATTTTTTATCCTGGTGGGTACAGAACTTGCTCAGAGAGCAGGACATCCAGGTTCTAGTCCCCCTTCACTCAGACAGGAGTTTTACATGGACCTCTCACTTCCCAGTTAAGTGATCTGACTACTGGGTGATGAGCTATCCCTTGCCTAGAGCAGGGTGGTCTATCTTCAGAGTGGCCGGGGCTGCATGTGTGGCGGCCATAGGCTGGACAACATGGGATCCTAGGGATCCCTGCCGTGCACAGCCGCCATCTCATCAGGACAGTGCAATCCCCTCCCCTGCCACCACTGCCCAAGCAGAGCAAGCTGCCTCTGCAGCAGCAGGAGCAAAGCAGGGAGCGGCAGCAAGGTGGGAGCCTGCAGCCTGCACATTAACCCCTCACAGGCCAGATGCTGACTGCAGCCCTGGCTTCAAGCATTCTTCATTTCTCCTCTTGAACCTGAGAATAAGGTCACTGTGGCCAGGAGAAAAGCCAGCCCCAGAGAGTGTTGCTCAGTAACACTGAAATGTCTTGGAAGGAAGGGAAATACAGATTTCCATTCTGCCCCATTGGCCTCTGCTCCATTGGCTTTTCTGCACCCTGCATTAATATTCGTTAGATAAAATGGATACCTAACAGCAGGGTAGCCTCTGCTCCCTCTATCATTAGTCATTGTTCTTCTCCAACCATAAGTTTGGGGAACCAATGTGCATACACAGCTGAATCTACTCTATCACAGCCTACATGGCTATAGCAGAGCCTTCTGAGCATGCCCAGACAGCAAGCATTGGCTAACAATAGCTATGCAGGTGAAAAGAATTTGAAATCCGTCCACTAGTAGCTGGACTAAAACTCTGTTTTACCTAGTAAACAACCAAAGTGCAGCCTGCAACCAACTGTCCCCCTCCCTGTGAAGAGAAAAGCCACTGCTATCCTGTGTGGCAATATGGGATCAAGACATGAGTGGCTGGGCCCTTTTGTCTGGGCCTGTACAGAGCAGCACTATTTCACTGAAAGCAAGAAAAGACAGTGGTGGCTAGCTCCAGGGGTGATGTTAATTACAACACCCCCTGCCAAAAGCTGCTGGCCCGAAGTCACAAGAACATATTGTACATTGGTCGTCTTTTACCAGAAGTCTGAATTGCATGACTTGAAGCAAATATCATCAAGCCATTGTGCCTCAGCTTCCCCACCTGTAAAACGGAGATGGTGTTTTCATTTGCTCAAATGTTGGTCTAGCTTCTATTTCCATTTGATTGCCTATGCCATTAGACTTACTAGCCATGTAGATGACCAAATGGAACATCACCTAAAGTGGTTAGAATTTACCAATAGAGTTAGGTGTTCTGGCTAAATATCTATACATGAATAATATGAGTTGTGAACATTTCTTAAATATTACTGCAGTGTAATACATTTTTCTGATTACTACACTTTTCTGGACCATTCAGATGTACCATTAAAAAAAAAAAAAGGCCCCCCTTAATCTGCCTTGATAACCTTCTCTTAAAATCATCAGTCAGATTTCAACTTTAAGGAACAGAATAGAAGCAATTTCCTTTGATCTTTTCATCGGCAAGAAAAGAAATTTACACCATTTTAAGTGTGGCTCAATTCTAGGTAAGGAGTATTACAGCTGTAGCTTCTGGCCATATTAATTACAGCTAATTATAGCTTGATGGACTAGTTTTGTCTAGTTAAAATGCCTAGCAGGACTCACGCTGGCCTCTTATAAACCAAATGGAGTTTTGATTGCATTTGCATGCCCGAATTGGGAAACACATTACTTTTCATGAAACTATATGCCATATGCAAATAAAACAGAAGATTTTCCAAATAGGTCACCAAATTCCCTTGCATCTTAATTATTATATAATGTCAGCAATAGTGCAATACTCTATATAATAAAGATTTTTGGGATTGTCCACAGCAGACTGTGAACTCCTGATGGAACCATAACTAATGATGATACAGTTTTATCCTAAATTTGTCCTGTGACATCTTCTATTACTGGAGCCTATATTTTTTTTTAAATCTTTTTTTCTCTATCCTTGAGAAAACCTTTGAAAAAATATTAAAGATCACATTTGTGGGAGTCCAGTAGGAAAAATAATGCTGAAGGGCATCCAGCATGTCATCAGGTAAATGGTGCCTGACTACCTTTATTTCTTTTTATGACCAGGTCACAAAATGCTTAGATGCAGGAGTTGAGGTAGATATCATCTACTTGGATTTTTAAAAGGCCTTTGATACAGTGTCATATCCCATTCTTATAAACAAATTATAAACAAATTGTGGCATAGATTACTACACAGTCTGGTGGGTGGAGAATTGGCTTATGGGGTGCACACAGGGGGTGATGGTGGATGGGTACCTGGAAAAATGTGGGCAGTGGAGTTCCCCAGGTTTCAGTCCTTGGACCAGTGCTGTTCAATATCTTCATTAGTGACTTGTATGAGGGCATGGAAAGCACTCTGCCCAGATTTGTGGATCACACCAAATTATGGGGCAAAGTAAACATGCTGAAGGGCAGGGAGTGGATTCAGCCAGATTTGGAAAGGTTGGGAATGTGGGCAGAACAGTTTGACAAGGATAAGCGCAAAGTGCTGCATCTAAGGAGAAAGAATCACCAACACACCTACAATCTGGGAGGTGACTTTCTAAGCAACACAGCAGCAGAAAGGGATCTTGAAGTCATAGTTGACTCCAAAATGAATGTGAGTTGTCCATGTGATGAAGTGATAAGTAAAGTCAAGCACACTCTTTCATGCATTAAAAGGTGCATGGTGAGCAACTCTAATGAGATGATACTTCCCCGCTATGTGGCATTGATAAGACTGCAGCTGGAGTACTGAGTCCAGTTTTGAGCACTGCACTTCAAGAGGGATGTGGATAACCTGAGGGAGTTCAGAGGAGGGCTACTCTTATGGTTATGGGCCTACAGGTAAGATCCTATAAGGAGAGATTGAAGGACCTGAATTTCTTCAGCCTTCACAAAAGAAGGCTGAGAGGGGATCTTGTAGCCATTTAAAAATTTATCAGGGGGGAGGGGAGGTGCAGCAAGATATAGGGGATGCTCTTTTTACAAGAGTGCCCCTTGGGGTTACTAGGAACAATGGCCATAAACTGACGGAGAGCAGCTTTAGATTAGACATTAGGAAGAACTGCTTTATGATAAGGGTTGCCAAATCTGGAATGGGCTTCCAAGGGAGGTGCTCTCCCATACCTTGGAGGTCTTTAAATGGAGACTAGATAAGCACCTAGGTGGGGTCATCTGACCCCACTGCTCTTTTCTGACCAGGGCAGGGGGTCAGACTCGAATATCTACTGAGGTCCCTTCCAACCCTAAAAATCTATGAAATCGATGAAATTTATGAATTATTCAAAATCAGATAACATATTTCTTTCATCTTCAGATATTTAGTTATTCCAGTGTCTAATTAACAGAGATTCAGTTTTGCCACTGAAACTTTTGGTGGAAACACATGTTGTTTTGGTGAATATCTGGTGAATATTTGGTTGAGAAGGTACTTCAGGTGCAGGTTGGACTTCTTGATTAGAGAAAAGGGTTCAGCTCAGAATAGCCACTTACCTAGGATGAGGGTGGCTGACACCCATATACCTTATGGATTTCCCACATTCCTAATATTGGGTAGTAGAATCAATCTTTATCCATCAGGGTCAAGAATATTTACATATGTATATATGCTGGAATAGATTAGATTGAAAACTGAGCAAAGCAGTGAACTAGACAAAGGTCCCCTACACCCCAAGGCAGTGTTTTCTGGGGTCCCTTCTGAGTGTTTTCACCAAAACAAAATTCCAGGCTTCATTTGGTGCAGACAAAGGAATAGGGATGAAATCTCAAACTTTTGTAAAGCCTAGCATTTCAGATGAATCACTGTCATTGACACTACAATTAAACTAAGAGGTGAGGTAAATGCACATTCTTTCAATTACATAATTTTTATATTAAGACACCTTGTTTAATCTTGTCTACCATTTCCCCATATAACTTGACTTATAGAATGCAAAATGCTAAGTGTACTTTCTTCATTATCCTAAAACCTAAGGAAATAAAGGAAACTAAAAAAGTAGAAACTGATAAATATTATGTAGACTATGTGGAACTCTGTCATATATGTATGCACAACTATAAACTGTTTTCCTGCAAGAAAGAAGGAAAAGTACTTGAACTTGTAGTTGTCAACATTATACCAAAACTATAATTATCAGTTCTCCCTAATGATATCTCAATTGATTTGGTAATTGACATTGATGACTACCTGTAGTTTGAGCTTCTTTGACCATGTGTAGACATGTAAATCATCAGGTTCTTTCAGTAAAGGTTTTTGCTACACCTTGCAACACCACTATACCTTGTGCTGTGCCTTTTCATCAAAATACTTCTAATCGTAACTGAATGCCATTCTCCTTCCTTCTCAAAATGCTAAAGGAAAGGGCCCACTCAAACTGCAAAATGTCATGCTTTCTCCTTGCCTTTGAATATCTGTAAGAGGTGTTATTTCTCTGGCTGTGCTGCTCATCTGAAATACATAAGTACAAACAAATATTTCTATTTCAATACTTCCATTTTGCAAATCACCCTGGTGACAGATTTATTAAACAGTAACATTATTTTAAGCCTGTAATCTAATAGGTCAGTATATAAATTAAACTAAATGGTGTTTTTTATTATCTCAAAGCAGGGAAAACTCCATTTTCTTCTTTCTAATTGTATTTCACTTTTAGGGAAATTAAGAACTAAAATATGGGCACTGTCTCTCCTGTATAGTCAGTGACATTAGCTTGAAGAGCTGGGGTTTGGTTTGCTTGGTTTTTTTTTTTCCAGGTAATCATTTATTTTTTTTGTAAGATAACTTATCGTCACTGTTTTTGAAAAATGAGCTATTTTGCATGTGTGTATATCTCAATGGAAAACCTGGGATAAAGCAGAAACCATAATCCTTATCCTTCTGCAAAATTCACTAGCAATATTGAAGGAACTTAGATCCCTGCCTGGATGCACAAACTTTATAGACCAACTGCTGAGCCCATCTAGAGTCTCCCCCTAATACCAGTGATGTTCTGCAAGAGTTCAGAAATTTGCCTGGGCATTACACACTGCAAGACTGAGGCCTAACACACTGCAGTACTTATTTGTCAATACATAGCATAGGCAAGATGCACTCATCTGTGCTAAGAAGATGAACAACTGGTAAGTAAGTGGACAAGAAATAGCCAACAGTAATTTCAAGAGAATATATTTGCCAATTTTTCTAGCCCCTCTGTCTTTTCACTTACCTCAGTAGATATGCAGCTTCCTATATTTGATACTTCTGTAAGTTAGGACTCTGAACCTTCTCTTTTCCTGCTTCACAGAGGGAACAAATTCAGCAGGAAGAGATAATCCACCTCCATCCACCTTTCAAACACAGTCAAGGTGTGGTTCGATTCATCTGTAGGTAGCCAACTGGACTATTCCCCTTCCCAACTTATTTCTAATTGTGTATTTACATCTTTTCTGTTTTGCAATGTTTGGACAGAACAGGCTTGGAAAACACTTATTTTTCAGTCACCTGGGGCAGAATTGAACAGTCAGTCATGCTATTTGTATAGAACACTGTCAAAGTTCAATATTGGTAGGGATACCTGAAAGACTTAAAGCATTAATGATAGAGAGGCAAAAAAACTGTAAGCAAATGTCTATTAGATAACTTTTATGCCAAGAAAAAATCTTTATAAGGTTACAGCAAAATCAAAGAATAGAAAATTATAAAGAGTAAAAGAGCCCCTTAATGAAATATAGTTATACAGTCACATTAGGCAGGTAAGCCATTCAGTTCAAGCAGACAAGCATGCAATCCAAAGGAGTAATAAGACGGATTTCAGGTTCAAGACTCCATTCTTAAAACAATACCCCCTTCCACATTATTGCTATTATGTATGCTACCTGACCTATCTTATTAAGTCCACCAATATGTAGCAATATATAGTAGTAGTAGTGGAATAGGAAAAAACAATTTGAAAGTGAAGCCAAAAATAAATAGTTATACTTAATACCTCTTGATCTCTTTGTTTGTTTGTTTATTTGAATGCATCAAGGACACCTCAAATTAGTTTTAAGATTTCCTTAAAATGGAACGTGCTTCTGTAGTTTCAGGACTATGCCTGTTGCCGTATAAACACATAAGCATTTTCAATGTGGAGCACTTCAGCACTGTACAAACATGGAGGCTCCTCCTAGCTAAAGGAGCAATGTGCAAAAGCTGCAGCTATTAAAGCATTTCACAGCTAGGGGACTGATAAGCAGGAATCCCAATATGCCTTTCAGTCTTTCAGCCACAGTCCCCTAGAGGATTCTCAACAACAGCACAGCATTATGGATATTTGACCCCCAGGCTTCTGCTTGAGGATTCCTGCCATTGCAGGGCTAGTCCATTTTACAGGCATCACCTTCATAGTAGGAGCATCAACTGGATTCATGTTGTCACCTTTAGGCTCTCATAGAACAGCACCATGAAGTACTGGCTCTGACCTTCTGCTCATGGCAGGGAAACTTAGTCTACCTGCCCATGCTAACCATCTTCTTCCAGTTCATTTGCCAGCTATCATGCTATGGAAGAGCAGCTAGAAGTACCAAGTCTTAGGCACTCAAAGAGTGCTTCTTTGAGCTGCACTATGTGTCCTCCATATCCAGGAACTACATGCTAGAGGAAGAAGTAAAAGACCTCATGCGAGATGTCTTAGGAACTGAGGCATAGACTGTCAGAGAGGGCCATCTGGTACACTAGTGAAGTCCATGGACTGGGTTCCCAGGGAGCCAGGAGTCCAAAGCCAGAGTCAGGATAAACCAAAATCTGGTGCTGAAGTCAGAGAGAGTCAGGACTCGGAAGCAAAATCAAGAGCCAGAGCCAAATCAAGGTGTGCTAGAGCCAGAGTTAGGGTATGCCAAGGTTGGGAGCCAAAGTCACAGTGTACCACAAGTTAGAACTGGGGTTAGGAGCCAGAGCCAAGTCAGGGTCTGCCAAGGGTCTAGGCCAGAGACCCAAGAAGTAAAACAAGAAACTGCAAGTCAGGGGAAAGTACTTAAGTCTTTTCTCAAACTTAGTACTGCAGGCTGGGCTTCACTTTTAACAGCTTGAACCAGAGGGGCCTATTGCCTGTGACCTGAGGGGATTGCCTGCTTGACCCACTAGGACTAGCTAGGCCCAGGACACTGATTTGGGCTTGCTGTAGGTGCCTCTTGTTTCCCTGTGTTGGGGAAATTTGATTAGCTACTGTGTAGCACTGCAGGGTGCGCTCATACACTGAGGAGCACTGATCTTGTCCCTTTTGCTGGGCTTGTTCCTAGCCTCAATCAATTAGGCAGAGAATGAGGGAGTGTCCGGTATGCGAGTTTATTGCTCTGCAGAGGAGTACTCAATGTTCAAAGACAACAAGCTCCCCAGATCTGAGTTTGATAGTACTCTTTATGTTAACAGGTTATACATATGCAAATATAAGTATACATAGGCATAAGGCATATATGCGCGCGCCTCTTTGGGGAATTTCCACAAGTCTGGGGTCTTTCTACATGCTGTTGCTGGGTTACAGAATGTGGGACAGAGCAAGCTTAAACCAGTTGAAGTTGGTTTGGTGGTCTCCAAATTTACTGTCAATCAAGGGGGGCGTGTTTCAAGCTTCTGCTTTTAAAAGATCATCTCCTGCTTCCCTTTTTTATTTATGGTTGTTTTTCTTACACCTGCAACCTCAGGGAATGAACAACCCTGATCCTCTGATTGAGACTGGCTGGGGTCAGAGCTCTGATCTTGCCTCACTGCCTAGTCTTCTCTAGGACCACTTCCAGACCATATACTGCTGCTGCTGCTTCTGGGACAGAGATATGAAGAACCTGAGACAGTGAACTTTTTGTGGCAGAGTATCAGGATGAGGAGGGCCACCTTCATGGAAACCCAAAAACCCCAGTTAGAAAGTGAACCATTGGCTGCCTGGGTGGTTGACCTTCCTCCTGGAGATGGTTGCTATCAAGGTGTCTTCTCTCAAGGCCTAGTATATCTCTTGCTTGGCAATCCTAAAAGGGAGGAACTCACTGGAATGTTCCTGACCCCCCGGGACTGTGCTTTGGCCTTAACTTGGTCTGGGGCCTTCTCACTGTCCTCTAGGTCCATTTCATTGCTGTCATCTGATGGCAAAGACATGGGGTTGTCACCAGGGAGGATCTGAGAGAGATCTTTGTAGTACCTGATGAGCACCCAAACCCTGGTTGGTGTAAGGCAGTGGGGGAAGGGCTTTTGCATGGTGCCCTGAGGATCTTCACCAGTTTGGCAGCAGTCATGAGTTGCCAGGTTGCACGGTGGATGAGGGAGACTCAAAAGTGCTCCACACTTGAGAAATCAATTTCCCTGGCTAGTGATCCAGGAAACAGCTGAAGAAACTATGAAAAATTACAGCCCCTCAAGAAAGGGAAGAGATGTCCATTGCATGACTGATGCTCACATGAATCAATTGCAATTAAATCAATTGCAGGGTTTGTTTGTTTTTTAAAGCAAACTAAAGGCCAAGTCAGATCGGAAAGAACCTAAGGTTGAAAAATCATTGGAAGGCACACTAAGTCCCATGGCAATAATTAGCAGAATAAGTTGGAGAAACTCTACAAGGATTTTCCGGATGTTTCTTTTGGTTCTTGGATTTCCTTCAAGCAAACCTTCAAGAACATACCAGGAAAAACAAATGTCTGTGTTTCATAAAAAGTATGCTGCTGAGTTGCAGGTAATAGAACTGGTATTATTTCAGACTTTTCATAAGTTCACAAAGCACGTGACTCTGAAAAGATCACTGTTCAAAGTTATTTGAACTCCCTTTCTGTATCTTGCATTTCCTCAGGTAAGTAAGGGTTAATGTACTTGCACAAACGAGGAACACATTGTCTTATTCTGAACTGGCTTTCTTTTCAATAAACAGCAAGTCCTTTCAGCTCCCCCAATGATTTCAAATTAGTCAGAGAAAATCCACTGTGTCACTTGCCACTTTGCCAGATAAGCCTCCATCTCTCATGCCCGCCATTCACTTCATCTCCCACAGTCTATCACCTTGTCATGCTGCTTTCTCTCCCTCTCCCAGAAAGAAAATCTTCACAATGAAAATCAAAATATTCCAAAGGCAAGAAAAATGTGTTAAAAAAATACAAATGTCATTCTTTTGAAAAATTTGCCAAGCTACTCAAATTTCTCTTTGAATACAGAACCTATTTACAGAGAATAACAGCCTCTATTGAGCCAGATGGCCTTGCAGTTTGAAGCCCCAAATCTGAAAAATATATTTTATATGGTCTTGATTTAAAAAAAAAAATACTTGTCATCATATTCCATACAGCTATGAAGCCAAAGGCACAGGATTGCCCAGAAGAAGGCAACAAATGAGAATTTCCATAGAAAAATTGTTATACGCTTGTCTCAGGCAATCAGTGTCCCATCAGGACAAAGAGGAAATAAGGGTGCTCCTCCATTCCCTTGATATGTGCCCATTTTATTTTCTTCCTGGCAGACAGTCATTATGTGACACGACATGTAATAAAACAACTAACTTCAATACAAAAACTAAACTTTGAATCTTCCCTTTCTTGACATTCTTCTTCCTCCTCCCAGGTCTTGCAGCCAGGGCAGATGATGTTATCTTCACCCCAGTAGAGAACTCAGACAGCAGAAAAGGATTACAGGAAGAGATTACGAATTTGATTTTAGCCATGTAGAGTTTGAATTGAAAGTTAAAACATCCAGGATAAGACATGAGAGACAGCAATACCAGAATTAACAAGTATAAATGGGTGTTACCACCGTAGAGATGGTAGCTGAGCCCATGGGATTACATGGAGAAAGTACAGAGGAAAAGGGGGACACAGCCAAAAACAGGCTTTGGAAAGACTTCAGCAGAAAGGGCACATGGAGAAGAAAAAGACCCACCAAAAGGAAGGCTGAGCTTGGTGTTTGTAGAGAGAAGTCCAAACATAGTGAAAAAAGGTCATATCTAAAAGAAAGACAGCAAAATGAAGTGAACATGTTCACCGTTCTGTGTATATGTATTGCAAAAAGAGGGTGACCTTTATAGGAGGCTAAAACCTTCAACCTGCATCTGATGTAGAAATATATGAAGTGTTTTTAACAGTGTACTTTATTTATACTTTCTCATTTTTAATCTCTGTTTATTTTTAGCTTGATATTAAGTGTTGTTTGAAGCCTTTTACTTTGTATTCTGTAACTCAATGTGCCTTCCTTTTCCTTTCCTAATGTGAATTCTATTGAAGTGAGAGCTGATATAATGAAACTCATTTTCACATGAGACAAAAGAAAATACCAATGGAAGCAATTTTGTTACAGCTTTTGAACAGTCGCTAATCAATTTGTCGCTGAATAATCCACAAAATACAGTTCTTGAAACC
The DNA here is from genome assembly GCF_052110815.1 of Crocodylus siamensis. Taxonomy (NCBI): domain Eukaryota; kingdom Metazoa; phylum Chordata; order Crocodylia; family Crocodylidae; genus Crocodylus; species Crocodylus siamensis. The sequence continues at coordinate 125,955,503 of NC_143397.1, read as the reverse complement.
ATCTTATAAATTTGTAATACCATCTATGTGAAATAATAGGACACTGAATGTTCCAACAGAGATGCCTGTCATCTCTGTGGATTAAATGTCACTAATTATTGTTTCACATAACAGATGCTCTGCATCTCTCTCCTATTTATGCACACAGCACTTTTAAAATAGAAAATGTGAATAGGATGGGGCAAAGAGTAAACATTTTAGACCTAAAGACAGATGAATGCACTGACCCACTGTAACATACAAGTACAATCAAGTTAGCTATTATACAAGTGGCCATTTTTCTTTTTATAATTTGCATGTGAATGTAGCACTTGTGAAAGGTTGGCTGTACAGACAGCCTCCAAACCTAAAGTCTTTCATTTATCTGTCAGAGTATGGCTGCGATCTGTGAAGGCCCTTCTTGTGCCCCAGCCATCACACAATGCACTTCCATCAGTTGATCCCTGCCTTTGTACCAGGTTGATGTCCTATTAGTGATACTGGATCATCCGTATGGCTCTAGTGTTGCTGATCTCCTGCACTTACATTTACTCCTCAGCACAGTTTGAACACCTTGGAGAAGGAGAGCTCTTGTCACAGTTATCAGAGCAACACCGTTATGTGGAGCAGCTGTCTGACCTCTCCCAGGAGGGCTTCTAACTCTCCAGTGCTGTTTGTGTTAGCTCTGTTAGAGCACAAATGTCTTTTATGTGCTCTCTCTACTGTAAGAATGATTTGTTCTCCCTTGTAAGACTTGTTGAAGAATGCATCCTATGTGCTTGAGGCTTCTAGGGCTCCCTCCAGCCTAAGGGTGAGACAGACCTTCATTTAATGGCTGCTTTGTCATTCCTGCTGACTTATTTTTGCTGATGGTAACTGGCAGGGCGAGCATTCATTCACCGAACCTTTTTTATTCTCTGCTCCCTTGCCTTCTGGATAAAGCAAAACATTTCATGACCTTCTGGAAATGGGAGTGGTGTGCTTCCTGGGAAAAAGTGGGCATATTCCAGTTCTTGGGAGGGCCACAGTTTCACACACAGACTCACAGAAGTTTAGGGCTGGAAGGGACCTCGTGAGATCATCAGGTCCAGCCCCCCTGCTCTGGGCAGGAGAGACTGCTGGGGTCAAATAACCCCAGCAAGGTGTGCATCAAGTCTTCTTTTGAAGATCTCCAGGGTAGATGCCTGCACCAGCCCTGCTGGGAGTCTATTCCACATAGCTTCAGGTTTTGAAAGCTGGAGGAACTATATTACAAGTTCTGCAAGTGAAGAAGCACTTGTATGCTGGCTCCTGGGAGGGTATTGCCTTATATTCAGACTACTGAAAGCAAAAGATGGGAAGTATCTCACTTGCTTTTACTTGGGATTCTCTGCCCTTTGCTTTTTCCCAACTGTTGGCAGGAGAACTGAAAGGTAAATGGGTTAAATGAGCAATGAACATTTCTGAAACTGCAGTCCCCAAAAATGTTTTGGTACCTCATCTGTTCAAGTTCTACATAGACAGATATGAGGGAAAGGTGTAAATGGGGAGGGAAGGGGAAAGGGGGCTGAATACAATAATTTTAGAAACCTTCAGTTCTCACTGTGTGTCTTTCTGTAATTCAGGTTTGATTAGATGCATCGGGAGCAAAATCTGAACAATCTTCTGCTCCCCAGACACTGTATCATTTTTCAGAATTCAAACCATTCTGTGCAGCTCTATTGAGCTATGTTATTTGTTTTCCATGATCTCGTTTTTATGAGGACAAACGGACCATCTTTCATTTGAATGTTAAGAGGCTGACAACAATGAACAGTGAATTTGTTATTTATTGACAAGCTGCACTGAAGATACTGGAGATAATCCCGCAATTCTTCACACAGTTTCATAAACACTATAAACTAGGATGAAAACTAACTGGAACAACACATATTTAATTCTACATTTCACAAGTGAGAACAGTCATTATTGCATCAAAATCATTGAGTTATGTGCTATAGTAGTGAGATCTGGAACAGCCATTTGAAGAGACAGTTAAAGGTCTATTAGTTTGGACTCCTAACAAGCTGATGGATTTACAAGTACACTGTCAAAGCTGGACAGCTCAGACTGGTTTGGCGGAGGGAGGCTTTTGCCACAGGTCATGGTTTCAAACTTAGTCCTGGTTGGTAATAATATTATGCCATAGCCATTCAGTGGTCTTTGTGAAATGAGTTTATGACCCTCAGCTACTTCCTTACAAATTTATGTCTACGTTATGAAAAAAAATCATTACAGTTGCTTTTACTGGTCATTTGAATAAACAGAAAAAGAAGAGATTTTATAGGTTCACATGCATGGGCACACACTTGTATCATGTGTAGATCACACATTGTATTGACGTTTCACTAATATACAGTTTATTAATAAATTATGATTAAGTTCAAAAGCATGTTACAAACATGGGATTTATATGCGGCAGATGACTATGATTAGCACAGAGCGTTCAAGCCAATTAATAAACATGTTTTTAAGCAGTCCCTTGTCCTGCTGGCCTATACAAGAAAATACCATTGATTTATCAAAACATCTGCTAATCATTTTCAAGCCTTTAAAATATATTTTTTACAAATATAACCTTAATAAAAGTGTAATTCAAATGGTTGGATATTTATTACCAAATGAGGCTATGGAAATCCTTCTGGGACTAATAGAAATGGTCTCACTAAATGCTTTCTCATCTGTTAGTAGCTGCTGGACTCTCAGTACCTCCACGCTGAAGAAAGATAATATTGTTCAATATTAGAGGAGCCATGAAAAAAGCAAATAACAGATGTTATTGTTATGGGAGGGAGGAAAAATCTCAGCAAAAGTGGATAGAGCAAAATAGAAAAATGACAAATTGAGACATAGGTATTTGTTTACCATTTTTTCAATACTCATGCAGTGTGCATTCGCCAGCCAAAAGCCCACACAAAAAGCACGTAACAAATTGATTTCAATATTAGTAACTGACTTGTTTGGTTTATTAATGACATGAGTATATTTCAGTTTTCAAAGAAAATATCCAGAAACAATGTGTGGGTGGTTTAAATATGATCATCTTGTGACTTGGTATTTCTCTGCCAAGAGGAAAAGGGTGATGACTGTGTTATTATAGAATATTTCTCAAAACAAAAATCGTGAAGTTCATTCTTGTAATTATTAATAGTGCATTTCTGTTACATGTATAGTAATGATTTGTAAAACTAACCATACTTCCAAAATAAGCAAATTAAAAGTAACGTAGATTTATAGATTAAGCCAGTTAGAGTGACCTTGAGATAGAATAGCTGTATTGTTTTGTGATGATCTGCAGAAAAATCGTATTCGCAAGTCGTTGCTCTTATGTAACCTATGATTATCTTAGCAATAGTAAGTTGAGTTAGATTTTTAAAGCTTTTCAGCTTTTACTGGAGAATTAGCCTGGGTGGTCCCTGATAGACATTCTGGCACTGTTATAGTCCATGCCAAACAAAAGTTGATGATTGGCACTTTCAATTTCAAGTTGCTTTCGTCCTTAAAATGAAACTTACAGGAAACAATTGAAAAAAGTTACTATTTGGCACCACAGAAATAACTGAAGAAAATACATCCTTTAGAGAAAGCCAGTGGTACCTGTCTTACCTCAGAGAATCAAATTAAGTCAAAAGAAATCATTGATCATTTATTGATTACTATGGTAAGCCAGGTTTCAAGTGAATCTTCATAAAATGAACACATTTTGGAGTTCTTCATATCAGCACAAGGAGTTTTTAACTTCCCTTATGGATTGATCTGGATGTGTATGTTCAGTTTTTTACTGTCCTCTTTCTCTTTTTGCCTAGGACATTTGAAAATTATGTTGTTTATAGAGATGCAAGGACATTTCTTTTGCGTGCAGTAGAAATGCTGACAGCATGGTGACGCTGCCACTTCTTTTTTCCTGTGATTTTCATAATGCAGCTAAATATGCTATTGCTAGGCATATTGCATACCAAAAAAAACCAATTAAAAAAAGCTAGGCAGATTGAGTCTGAAAAAGTAGTTCACGCACTTTCAGAAAGTGGATTAGCAGTACCAAGTATAGTCACCTTTATAAACGTTCAGCTCTGACTAAAAAAGTGTTTTCTGGACTACAGAGTAAGTCCTGATGACAGACGGGCACATCTTGCAGAGTTCTGGCTTCCTCATCTTTCATTAGCTAACTAACCAGTTCCTAGCTGTGTTCATTGGTTTGGTCAACTGCCCCCTGTTCTCCTACCTCCTTGCAATCCTCAGAACCATGCCAATGAAGACCGAGCAGTAAAAAGCTGTCCAAGTCTCTAGGATGAATTTATTACATTATGTAATCACTTCCCCCCTGCAGTTACATTAGCCCATCAGTATACACAGTCAACAATTTTTTCTTTATTGTTTTGGTGGGATAATTGTCAATGACAGAGTTATAAGTCTTATGTGATGAAATATATTCTGCATTTAAAGGGGATTAAGTGCAACCTTTGACCTCCAGTAAAAGTTGCTCATTACCCAAGGGAACTTACCACAGTGTGTTATCTGATACTGGTTCAGCCTAACAAAGCCATTTTTGTAGAACTCTACAGTATCAGCCAACGACAAGTCTTGGTGCAGGACAGCAACTTACATGCCAATACTGGTGTTAGGTAAAAGCCTCAGTGGATACGTGCAAACAATTGTGCATGTGCGGTTTGCAGAGCCACAGACCTAGCTGAGGTGCCAAAAACCCCATGTGCTGCACATGCAGGTGGTTGCCATGCTAGTTAGCAGCACAGCAGGGTTTTTTGACACCAGGATCCTGGTGTCAAAAAACCCCACACCAGAAAAAAAGTGGGGTAGGGCACATGGCAGCAGCATATGCTGCCCAAAACTGGAGCCTAGCCAGCCAGAGGCATGCTCCAGTTGCCAGCCAGGCTCCACATGCCCAGATTCCCAGCACTGGAGCTACAGGAGGCCCCCAGGACCCCAGGTAAGGCTGCTGGAGCCAGCCCAGGTGCTGGCCCCAGACTTCCCTACCCTACCCTACCCTACCCGTAACATTTTTCTTTACACTAATTCCACGTGCAGGGGCATGCACTGGGGCAAAAAGCAGTGGCATGCACTGGGGCAAAAAGCAGTGGCACACATTTGTGCTGCCTTTTTTTCCCTGTGGCAGCTGTATGCCCCTGCTCATGGGGACGCAGTCAGTGAGTGCATCTACACATGCACTTTACCGCAGAGTTGATTAATTGGCTCCGTAGCAAAGCATCACAGTCTACACATGCGCCAGCATTAGGGGAGAGTAAATTCATTAACTCTGATGTAAGATAGAACCATCAGGGACTGTAATTTCTTATGGCAGAGTCATTTATTACAGAGAAAGCACATGTAGACAAGGACAGGGACCACAGCAGTCTGAGCCGAGGTGGCTGGTGGCAGGGTTGGCGAGGGTCAACCACATGGCTCTGCACTTGGGGCACTCTGATGCTCCAGCCTTCCCCACCACCACCTGATGCCATCATCTGGAGCCCGGGGCTGACCCCCACAAAGACTTCTTCCAGCCAGAGGCTTCTCCGCCCTGGCTCAAATTGCTGCAGTCCTGGGCAAACATGAAGATGCTGTGTCCGGGAGAAGGGGAGTCCAGTGTGAACTGCATCATAATTTATTGAGGTGCACTATTTGCACATGTATGCACCCAGTGTAAAACAAATATTGAGACCCAGGGTGCATCTACACATGCGCTTTACTGTGAAGTTGACTAATTAGCTCAACCGTAAAGAGTCACCATCTACACATGTGTCTGTATTAGGGCACTGTAAATTAATTAACTCCACCATAGGATAGCACTGCTCGGGACAAGTCCTATCCTATGGTGGAGCCATTAAGTGCACTGAAATGCATATGTAGATGGTGACTGGGTTTGGCTGAGGCACAAGAGTGCTACAGTGTAGGGGCTGCTTGCCAGCTAGTCCTTCACTGTAGCACTCTTATGCCCCAGCCAGTACCTCTGCCACCTGGCACCACCACCCAGAGCCTGGGGTTGACCCTTCAGGTCCCCTGCTAGTCTGGGACTGCTTCACCCCAGCTCAATGTGCTGCTGTCCTGGGGTGCACATGTAAATGCTGCACCCGGGAGAAATAAACTCCAGTGTGAACTGCACTACGGTTTATTGCTCCACACTACTTGCACATGTAGATGCACCCCAGAGTCACAGCTCCATAGAGCTTAAATTCCAGAAACTTTTCATACGCAAATGTACTAAATATAATTTGAGGTGCAGGGCTCATTTTTTACCTGGGATAAAATTCAAAGGGATTTTAGATGTGTTGGTTATAAATGACATCAAGAAAAGTCTGTGCTAATAACTGGGAATACAGTATAAGTACAAGGCAAGAAAAAATATGTTATTAATATAGATTTGCATAAAAAATAAGATTAGAAGGAACTCAGCAGCTCAAGTCCAGTCCTCTGCTATTGTAGGCAATTGTGTCAATTAATCCCTTTTGAAATGTATGAAGTTACATGTAAAAATACTCTCATTAATGCTTATAAGTCATTGGCCACCAGAGAGATTGATTTCAGTCAGAGTTAATGGTGTTTGACATCTTTCAGGCCCTTGATGACAAAGCTACATGTATGTGGCTACTGTTAATATCAGTCTATAGCAAATGAAGCTAACCTGTTTTATACCACCCATGCAATTGTCTAGGATGTTTATTATTGCAGAACATGATTTTTAGCACCCAAACTCATATACCAGTTTAAGACAAAAATATTCCCTCAGGTAATTTTGGTCCCTAGCTCCTTCTTCCCTTAGCATTAAAAACAAAACACACAAAACAAAACAAAAAACATATATTTCCCAGCTACCCAGCTCTATTCTTTCTCACAGACATCTGAGCCCAGTTCATTTCTCATTATATAACAATCTGCATCTTTCCTTCCATTTTCCAGAACTACTTAACCTTCTTCGGAAGTCACTATGTTGTCCATTTAACTCTCCATTTTCCATCTTAAAGGGCCTTGCATTTCCTTGCCAAGCCTTTCCCAGTAATAATAGTGGGAAGAGTTTCTCTAGGTATCTTAATACTAACAGACAACATCATTAACTTTTGCTTTCTGTTGGAATCCAAAAATAGTGCTGTGTAATAGTTTTCCTTTTTTTTAAAAATGAAGCCAGAAGAAGAATCATGTGCAGGATAAAACTCTGGCATCAACCCTGAAGTCAAATGGGTGTGTTGGCCTGAGTGAGGAGAGTCTTATGCTCTGTGGAGTAAGCGTTGCCACCTAGTGGTCAGTTAGAACAAAATACTTTGCAGCAGAGCTAGTGGGATACTTAAAAAGCAGATTTACAAATATATTTGTTAATAAGTTTGTCAAATTCCATTCACTAATTTTAAAATCATGTGACTTGCATGTGCAGTTTCTAAATATCAGTATCAAAATTGGAACAATTATTAATAATACTGCATTTCAGTAATTCACTTCCTAAAATGCAAGTAATACTGAATATGCAGCATTTGAAAAAACCAGAATTTGTCCTCATTCAACTGATTTATCTATCTATCTATTTATCTATCTATCTATCTATCTATCAAACCTGGCTTACACAGTGGTACCTGTGTTCCATTTTTCATGAATTACCACTGGACAAACCCTAACATATAGGTACCACCGATGATTTGATCAGCAGAGTGACCACAGTAAAAAGGTGCTTGCAAAGCACAACATCTTTCTCCTTTCATACTTTTCATGGTTTTTAAAAAGCCATCCATCTCTTTTTTTTCCCTTTAAAATCAACCAAAAGAAATTGATATTTTTGCTTGATATTTCATTTAAAACTCTGTATTATTAATTTCTATCTCTGCTTCAGGAGTCTAGCAAGATCTTTTGAGGTCTAAAGGATCAAGTCAAATCATGCAGCTATATTATGAGCTGTGGAGTATCCTTCTACCGCTACCGTATCATTTGCCAGCGGAGGGAGGAAGGCTTAAAGTTCTGAAAAGGAGATGTAGGCAGCATACACTTATGAGGCACCACAAAATGCATGAGGTGTATGTCAGTCTGTGCACCGCCTAGCATATCTGCAATGTGGGGGCAAAAATAGATATCAGGAAATTCCAGAATCTAAAAAAACACGCCAGAAAAAGGTGGTGCAGCACACATGGCTGCAGCATGAACTGCTCAAAAGTGGAGCCTGGCTAGCCAGAGCCTTCCAGCCAGGCTCCATGCATCAGGATCTCCACTGCTGCAGCCCTGGGAGGCCCCCGGAAACCCAGGTAAAGCTGTTTGGGCCAGCCTAGCTGCTGGCTGCAGACTCCCCTACTCCACCTGAGACAATTTGCTACATGCCGCAGATCACGTGCTTGGGTGTGCCTGGGGCCAAGTAGCAGCAGCAGCACAAATATGTGCCACAGCTGTTTGTCCTAGAGGAAACACATTTGTGTGCTTGTGTGAGTGCTCATAGGATGTGCCCATATAATGCAACAATAAATGCATTTTTGCTCTTACTTCACAGCCCACTTATTGGGCACATAAACAGACTTAGGTATTTAAGAGTAATTCCTTCCCACCCTAGGTAAGTCCCTGAAAAACTATTAATACCAAAGGTGATTGGTTCCTCCTTACTGCTGCTTGTGATTTGCTCTTAAAGGATCAGGTGATGGTATATTACAAAGTAGATGTATTAATGGATTTTCAGGAACTTGAATAGAGTCTAATAGAATGTCATTAGGTGTCTTAATACCTTGTCACATGCTCACTTGCAACAAGTGCAAATCATTGGGATGTAGCAACCTATTAACGTTGGGACCTGTTAAGGAGATAATCCTTGCCCAAAAGGGAACAACTCTACAGCACCAAGAGCACATTTAATACATGCTAAACTCTTTGAATGTGTGGCTGCTTGAGTTTTAACTGCACTGAAGTGTTAACTTGACAGCACATTTAGTCTACTTGTATGCCCAAGTGATGGAATAGACTCAGCTCTATATGTCTAGGACCCCTCAAGGTTGGAGTACACTGTTATTGCATGTTTCTGCAAACTAGAAACAAAATTAAAACAAAACCAAATAAACAAACAAAAACTACATTATACTCTTCTTGACCAGAAGATCTGATTTTTTTTAAAATTCCTTCAACTCTCTCTCTCTCTTTCTCTCTATATATGTATCCTGAAGTGACCTCAAAGATCAAAACCTTCTTTGTACATTTTATGCTGAATAGAAGTATTCTGAAAACAGTAATTATAAAATCTGCTGAGATCACCACTTGTCTCAGATATTTCTCAAATATATTATTTGAACTATTACCATCAGTATTAAATCTATTTAAAAACAATTAAAAGAACAGACTGAGAAAGCTAAGCAGTTCTCCATTTCACAAAATTCTAATTACACTTTTCATTTTTAGATCCATTTCTTATTACAATGTCTTTTTAAAAATCCTGGCCTCGACTGGAAAGAATAGAGGGCAAATGTCTACTGAAAAAGTATTAATATGACAAAGATTTCTTTTCAGGAGTGAAGAAAAACAAAGCAGCACACATCTGAACAGTAAAACAAATGTGTTACATTAATGCATAAATTCAAACTATTTTAGTGTTACATGTGCAAATATTATACAAAAATTTGTTGTGTCAAAATGCATGCTTACTGTCTATCAACTGCACTTTTTTCATAATCTTTGCAAACCTTTTATATACAGTGTCCACTTCTAACTTTTTAAAGGCCAACACAGTGAGTGTGAGGTATATGAGACATGAATGTGCGTGAATTTCCATCCCTGCTGCCTGATGCCAAACCAGAGTTATGAACTGGTTTGATTCAGGCAGAAGTTAGAGCAGCCACAGGACTATTCTATCATACGTGAGCAGGATAGTTGAATATAAGATTGTTCTAGTTTCCCTGGCTCACTGACTGGGAGCATCTATATGTGCCCTTGACTGCACAGCTGGTACTGCGCAGTCATTTAGTACTTGCTAAAGCTGGTACTCCACAGTCCCAGTGGCACATGGGTGATTTCTGACACTACTGCATAGTAGCAATGACTACTGCACAGTAGCAGCAGTGTCATGGTTTGTGCCTCTCGAGACTACATTGCCATAGCAACAAGCCAGGGCATAGCATCTCATGTAGATGCGCCCACCACGTATGCCACCCATTATCCCACATTCCATGCACATCTGAAATGCTTACTGGACAGAGAAGGCCAAGAACTTGTGAAATAGAGACAGCAAGGTAAGGTTTTGCACTACTTGGGTATCACTAATATGTAGAGGATACTCTTGCTGGCTATTTAGGCCAATTTTGTTTTCCTGTTGTGCTGCTAGAAAAATGTAAGTGGAGTTTAGCAAAGCCAGTTGTGAGACCCCTTGTCATTCCATTTGTCTTTAAGTCATATACTTTGCAATACGAAGATAAATACAATTCTGGTAAATAAAATATCTTTGTGGGGTTAGAGGCTTGATCGTTGCAAAGGCAGATAGCTGAACAATACCAGATGAATCTAGATGTGCAATTAGCACATAGCAATACACTCTGGCATAGTTAGCACCAGAGTTTATTGTTCCCAGGTGCAGCATTTACATGCATGCCCAAGCCTGCAGCACATTGAGCAGGGGCAGAGCTGGCAGGGAGCCTGGGGGGATCAACCTGCCAGCCTGGAGCTGCTCTGCCCTGGGCCAAAGTGCTGCAGAGTGGCTGGCTTGGGCACAAGAGTGCTACTGTACAGCTACTGGGGCAGGAAAGAATGCTGGGTTCAGACGACCCCAACCAGACGTTTGTCCAATCTCCTCTTAAATACCTCCAAGGAAGGGGACATCATGCTGCTGCGCATGAAAAACTCTGCAGCAGGGTAGGACTTGTATTTGCAAGTCCCACCCTGCTGTGCAGTTTATTAGTTCTGTGTACCCTAATTGGGGTGCATGTGTGGATGCTGAGACATTTACTGCACAGTTAATTATTCAACTGAGTAGGAAAGGTCTCATGTGGACACACCTGCTGATACCTAAACATTGCCTTGTTTGCCACACTCTGGAATGTCCTCTTCCCCAGTTTTTTGCCCCTATCTCTAATGAATATATGGGATATGGATGCTGCTCAGCCACTTCAGTAGTTATTTTATTTTACCTGCAATACGAAAGTCTTTTTGTGCAAGATCATATCTTTCCTTGGATTTTTTTTCAAGCAGGACAAGAGAAGAAGTACCCAAAGTAACAGCCTTGAGTTCTTGACATTTTCCTAAATATGTGGAAAGATAATCCTGTGACACTGGTCAAACAGCGAGGTCCACAAAAATGACCTGCTACATCATAGGCAAGTGCTTTCCTAAAAAAAATGCCTAGAATGTAATGTCTCCTCCTTTCCTAATAATACATGTAATGTGTTCAGAGATATTCTTGGAACTACCTTAGAATTTTGTTGATTAGAAGATCTGTATTCATTACTGCTGCTGTTATTAATTTAAGAATAATTAGCACACATCAGGAATGCTAGCTAAGCTTCCCAGAAACGCATGCAATCTTTTCCCACACTGGGATTTGTTATAGCACAGTTTTGAGTAGGGAAAGCATATCTTATGATAGTTTGTACCTGAATGTGTGTAAATATATAATAAATTATGCAAATTATCAATCTAGACAGGTGGTTTGTTAGAAGATGTTGGCAGATATGTCGAAAGCATACCAACTGTGCAGTAACATATTTTATAACATTCTGGCACAAACTCTAATAACTAGCAAACTTAAAAAAAACCACTGTCATATTTCACAATGTAAATATAATGTTATAACTGGGGGTACCTCCATCATTTCCCTTTTTGATTGATACACTTATAAACTTAAGGGTTTCTTGCTATGACACTCAGACATTCATTTCTAGGTACTGAAATAAAGAAAATGACATTTATTAGATTGATTTCCATGTCTTCTGTTTCTCACAAGATAGTTTCAGTAATGGCTGAAAACAGAAGGGTTTTAGTAGGTTAGCCCTCTCCCTTTGGCAGCCACTAGGCACAGTGGTGGTTTAGTGTGGGGAATGGTACTGTTTCTTTAAAGCACAAACTGAAATGAATCAGAGAAAGTCCAAGAACCTTTGGAAAATACTTTTTTCCTTATTGTAGTATTGTCCTTTGTTCAGTGTTAAAAGAAAGGAACCCCGTGAGTCTTATCATTTGCTGTATTCCATCTATCCGGCTGGGCCCTGTAGACAGAAAGCTGCCCAACAGCCTGCTCTTCTGTAGTTAAAAAATATAGGGTATACATCCACATTGTTACTCAGAGCCAGCCTCCAGCCTGTACAAGTCAAGCATCTGTAGTTGCAATCCACACCAACTCCAAAAGGTCTGCTGACTTCAGGGCCTGAGGTTGAGCCTCCCGCTGGACTGCTCCTACCTTATAATGTATTCCAAACTCACTGCTCCAGGGCCACTGAAGGCCTCCATTACAAGAGGCTTGCCAATAGGAATCTCACAATTTCCTGCTTGGCTTCCATCTTGCTTCCTGTTTTTATTCCCCCCAACACACAAAGCCTCCCCCCCTGCAAACAGAGCCCTTCTGCCCTCCGCCCCCCACATCAGACCCCATCCCCCACCTCCCCCTCCCCACAAAGCCCCTCCACCACTCACCCCACCCACCACCAATAAAACACCGTCTTCCCTGTGCAGACCCTGTCTAGTGCCACAAAGTCTGCAGTCTACTCTTTAGACCAGTTGTGGCCCCGAGAGAGGCAGTGTTTGGCATTGGGTGGATGCCAGTGTGGCTCCCTCAATGGCTTGCTGGGCCTCCACGTGACAGTCCTGGTGCTGCTGGGCCTAAGCAAGTGTATGCAACATCCAGCCCAGGGACATAGTGTAGGCAGGTGTATGGCAATGCTGTGCTGGGCTCCAGTGGTGGGGTCCAGGTAGGATCCGGCCGGTGGCCTGTGGCCAGCTGGAGCAGGACTTGGTGACCAGAGACTGGCTGCAGGTGGCTCAGGGTGCTGCCAGGCCTGGAAGCTGCCTGCAGCACCCAGCACAGTGCAACAAAATTGGACAGGCAGCTGCATGGCAGTGGTGTGCCTGGGACCAGCGGAGGGTTAGAGGCAGGCTGCTGCAGCTGGCCTGGGGCCTCTGTTGTGACATGCAGTGGCCAGAGGATGATGCAAGTGCCCCAGGGCCCTGCATCCCCACAGGTTTTTAAGGGCCAGGTGCTGGGGGCAGACAAAGGGCCACCCCTGCCCCAGGGCTGGAGAAGCTCCCAGCCCCATAGCTCTGGGGCTAGGCTTCAGATGGCCCCCTGGTGGAGGGACTGAGTGGGAGCAAATTTGCTTCTGGTCAGTGTCTATATATGTGTTACTGCACAGTAACTATTTGGTAGTTAATTTGTTACTGGTATTTACAGATAGCAAATTAACTCCTGGGTAGAGCAATTTACTGTGCAGTAAGCATCTTCATGTGTAGATGGTGATGCTAACTGCACAGTAATTTGCTCTACTACATGGTAAAGTATCTTGTGTAGACACATTCATTGAAATATTGAGGAGGAGAAGTAAATCATGAGGCTGCTGAGGGTCAACCCTAAATTTCAGTGTAGAAATTCCATAGATTCCTTCATACTAGGGATGGGAAATTATATACAAACCTACTATAGTTTGCTATTTGGCAGGGGGGTGGAGGGGTAGGGGTGGGAAGAACCCAGGAACTAACTTTTCTTTAAAAGACACAAAGTACATAATGTATGTATAAAATATATACCTGCCCAGCTTAGGGGCACCAGAGACCTACAGGGACATCCTTCTGCCCATCTACCAGGTAATGTGTAAAACCCAAAAGAAAGAGGAAGTCTTCCTGCACTGTTAGGAAACTGAAACCGTGCTTTGATCACCTGGATGTTTTCAGAGAAGCCCTACTCTACCAGCAATAGACCTCAGGTGGCCAGGTTGCACTCTGCATTAAGTACTAGGCTGCATTTGTTTTAGTCATATCAACATGAGCTATGCACCTTTGCCTGGAGTGGGGACTAGCATGTCATGTAGGACCTGATTAAATGAGTATCACATTATTTTGGGATTCACCTGTGTCCTCAGAGAAAAACAGTCAACCAAATTTGCAGTGCAGATTTTATCCTTTCCAGGCAGAGTGTATATATATGCTGGCATTTGAAGTACTTACTACTTTCAGGACAGATTCATTGTCTTCTTTAATAACCCATAGATATGTTTTGCTTTGCTAAGCCTTCCTCCTAGGAATAGTAGTCAGGTGATTCCTCTCATTTAGAATGATAAATTGCCCTCAGTATGTAATGCTGTAAGTTTTACATCTGTTTTAAAGGCTAATGATATTCTAAATGGATACAGGGCAAGGGAAACATTTACAAGTCATGTAATTTATATTCATAAATCTGTTCTCATTAAAAGTGATCCTTTAACATCAAGATTTTAAAAAACCAAAAGCCTACTGAACTCTGTTTTCTAATACTCAGTAAAATCAAAGGAAAAATTACAGTCATGCTCAAAACTTCTATTAAGAGTCACAAGTTATGAGCAATTTTATGTGCACAAGCCCCAAATAACCCTAGCTTTTCTAACCTTTCCTCATAAGTCATGCTTCCTAGGCTTGTAATATATTTTCTTTCTCTCTGCTGGATCTATCCAGTCTGTCCACATCCTTGTTGAGGCATGAGGCCCAAAAACTGGACATAGAACTCTTTGCTAAAGCCAAGGCATATCAAATCCCTTGCTCTCTCCCATGCAGAGAGTCTGTTACTTTATCATAAAAAGAAATCACGTTGGTCAAGCATGACATGCTGTTGGGTAATCCATGCTGGATCTTCCTGATCACTTTGTTATTCTCTAAGTACTTCATATTAGATTCCTTGAGGACCTTCTCCATGACTTTTCCAACTATCAAGATCAGGATAACAAATCTATAATTCCCCGGACCTTCTTTCCCTTTCTTAAAAATAGGCACTACCTTTCATAGATTTCATCCCATGACCCTGCCTGGCTATGTCCTGGCCATGCCCCCAGTAAAAGTCTAGGTTTCTCTTTGTAGGCTGGAATGCTACCAGCCTGCAGGAGGAAACCTGTGCTTTCATGCATTTTTCTGGCACAGGCTTGTGACCTTTAGAAATATTTTTGTGATGCACTTTTGGGCCATGATCCACAGGTTGAGAAACTATTCTAGGGTGAATACAGTTTGGCCCTGCTGACTTGAAGGCTTCGCTGAGTAAATCCTAACTTGTTCTTCTACTACTATAGGCTATTTGTCTCCTCCCTACCTTTTCTGCCAGATGTACTCACCTGGTAACTGCCCCTCTTTGTGAAGACTGTAGTAAAAAAAGCATTAAATATTTCAGCTGTCTCTGCATCATCTATAATTAGATTGGCTTCTGCATTCCATAAAGGACCTAGGGTTTCTTTGGTCTTCCTCTTCCTCTTGACATACTCTAGAATCCTTTTTCATTACCTTTTATGTCCCCTGTAGGCCTGTGTCAATAGGAAAGTATTTGATTCAGATTTGGAGGATAGTGATAAGATTTGGAGATTCAGATTGCTGTCCTGAATCGATTTGGCCGAATAGGGTTTGGAAGATTCGGCACTGATTCGGCAAGATTCAGGGATTCGGATTGGCCGGGCAGAGGCAGGCACAGCCAGGCGGCTGCAGGTTCTCCAGTGGCTCCTCCAGCTGTGCCTGCCTCTCCCCAGGCAGGGGGAGCTGTGGGAGAAGCCCTCATGGCTGCTTTGCCCATCCCCACCCCCCGCCCATCCCCAGCTTAATCCCAGCACTTAAAAAAAAAAGCCATACAGCATCTATGCGATGTGACAGCTGCTGTGTGGGTGCCAAGCAGTCAGGCATAATCCTTGCTGCCACCCACTGCTGGGCACTGCCACATGGCATGTGTGCAGCACAACTCAGCAAGGCACTGTGCCTGGGAGCTGGGGCCACTGGGGCTGAGTGGTGCCAGGTTCTGGCTAACACGTGGTGCCACCCCAGCTCCCAGACAGCATGCAGCACTCTGCTGAGCCAGGCTATACCCACACACAGCGTGGGCAGTAGGGGACAGAGAGGATTGCCCTCCCCGAGCTTGACACCAATATGGCAGCTGTCACATCATGAGGGTGCAGCGTGGCTCAACAGGGTACTGTGCGCTGGGCAGCTTGTCCCAGCCCCAGCCTTAGCCCCAGCCCCAAGCCCTTTCTCCCCCATGCTCCTTCCCTCTCCCAACCCCAACAGACTTACCACCTGGAGGCAGCTGTGTCAGCTGCTGATTTAGTCTATGGCCGAATCTCCAAAGTGGCCAAATGTTTTCCAAAGCTTTTCCAAATTGATTCAGATGCTTCAAATTGATTCAGAGCTTTTAATTGGTCTCCCAATCCAATTTGGATTTGGAGATTCGGTCCCCAAATCAGGCCAAATCTCCTCCAAATTGAATAAGCTACCAAAGCTTTGCACAGCCCTAGTCCCTTGCCAGTTGCATCTCAAATCATGCCTTATCCTTCCTTATAGTCTCTCTGCATGCCCATACAATACTCTTATACTCTTCCCTAGTACTATGACCAAGTTCCTACTTCTTGTAGGATTCCTTTTTGAGTTTCAACTCCTTAACAAAGTTGCTGTCTACCCAGCCTGATCTCCTGTTGCACTTTCCATTCTTCCATTCTTCCATCACATCAGGGTAGCTTTCTCCTATACCCTTTAAAGTACAGTGAGCTCTCATGGGCTTCTCAGGGTAGCCTGCCCACCAGTTCTCTGACGGTACTAAAATCTGATTTTTTGAAGCCTAGTGTCTTTATTCTGATGTTCTCCTTCCTTCTTTCCCTTAGGATCTTGAACTCTGTCAGTTCATAGTAACTGTCACCCAAGTTACCTTCTATATTCATATTCCAGACAATCCTTCCCTGTTTCTCCCTTCCCAGAGGAGATCCCTTGGGCTACAAATTACTGGCTCCAGGACTTTTGCCACCTTGGATGCCCAGTGACTTAATTTTAAGAGGTCACTCCAACCAACTTTTTCTAGAGGGTGGAGGTTAGGGCACTCTCCTGTTCAGTGGGTGATGTGGGTTTGAATATGCTTAGCCTGAGAAATGTCTAGAACCCAAGTCCCTCATTAAGCTATTATGCATTTGACCCCAGTATTCTTTCCTGCCATGGCAGGGGGTTGGACTAGATGATCTGCGCAGGTCCCTTCCGACCCTAGAAACTATGAAACTATGAAACTATGAAAATGTAAGGGGCAGCACACTATCAGCCTTGTTATTAAAAGGGTCTCAATGTTTTTGGTATGAGATAGATGAACTTGAAGCATACCTAGTGGATTGGTACCTTCAAGGGATTTAGGAACCTCCCTAGAACCAGTATGGACTGCAACAGATTTGGGTTGAAGTTTGGCACCTAGGCAATTAATTGAATCCCTTCTGGACATGCTTAGAAGCCCAGGTGTAGGAGTTCAGGGAAGTCTGCAGTACAGAATAAAGGTGCCAATGGAATTTAAATATTTTTCTGCCTGCAGCAGCTAATCTGGATTATCCTTTGGCATGTCAGCTCCTATATTGCACCTGTCTCATTTATATGCCTACAGAACCAATCCAGGTCTGGAACATAGTTCCTTCAAGTTGGCAAATCATTTATTAAGGACCAAATGAAATCATTCTTATTCAAGTTTGAAAGCAATGGAATGGCTCCCAGAAAAAAAAATGTGTTACTTGTTGTATGAAATTCAGACTTTAACTTATCATTATGGCTTTGAATGGCATTCCAATTTTTAAATTGTTTTTATTAAAGTACTTCCAGGTCTGTCAGTGAGCACAGAGGGGGGCCGCCCCCATGCCCTCCCCTCAGCTCAGAAATTGGCCATGGGGAGACCCCAGGTGCCCCCCCCCCAGACACAAGAGGCACCAGTTGCTGAGCTGGGGTGGGGCAGGCATGGGAGGGGCCCAGCATGCTTACTGGAAGACTCAAAAGTGAATTGGAAGTGCTTCTTGTCCACTTCTGGGTCTGTTGCTGAGCACACTGTCTCCATCTGCCTCAGCATCACAGCATTCAGAAGCTGCCTGCTGCCTAGAGGTATGTAGCAAAAACATTTAAAGCTGTGCCTATGTCCAAATCGCCAAATCTTTCTGAATCTCTCCAAATTGATTCAAAGGGTTCTGATTCAATACAGAGAGATTAAAGTGTCCTTTGATTTGATTCGGATCTGGAGATTCGGCCACCAAATCAGGCCAAATCTCCACCGAATTGCAACAGGGACCAAAGCTTCTCACAGGCCCATCATAAAATGACAGTTCTTGGACCATAATGCATCGGCAAGGAGGTATGATATATTGTCCTAGGTTTCAGGACTGCCAAGCACGTGGGGGAGGGGGGCTCCGCTCCAGTGGGACTCATCAAAGCATTCATGCATCACACCTGGTGCCTCGAGGTATGTGGAAAAAACATTTAAAGCTATGTCTGTGTCCATATCACTGATTCTCTGAATCAGCATCGAATCTTCAGCTTTAGATTCAGCCAAATTGAATCGGGGACAGTGAGCCAAATCAACAAATTGACTTACTGTCCCCAATTCGGGCTGAATCTGAATGCGACTCAAATAGGACCTGTTTCATACACCCCTAATTTATGATAAGAAATCTAAGCTGAATAGACCTGGCAAAAGACACTTCCTTACTCTTAAACTCTGTTGAAATGTTTTGTACCAGTACAATATTCTTGGTATTATAAAGTTATTTTGTAAGGATAGAATCATCCTCTTAACAGGGCTATTGCTGCAAGGTCCATGTTGAATCAAAGTTTATAAATAGGGTTTATTTGAATCAAGCATGAATTAAGTAGGGTTCATTTTGAGTCAAGATCTATAGAGGGGAAACCCCATGATGATCGACTATATTTGAGCTCCATATTCATATATCAGACCAAAATGGTACTTGTCCATGTTATATTCTAGAGCTCTCCAAACCTTGGACACTCACGTTACATTTTCCAACACAATGGACTGTTATTGAAAGAATTGCTTAGCTATTCATTTTCTGAAAAAGTTCATGCATTAGAAAAGTGGACAGTTACATTATGGATTTGTAATTCTACAGAGAAGTGTAGGTAGGTGCTCCACTCAAGCAAATTTTATGTGAGTATGATAATGGGATGCATTTACATTAGTCTTCCTGAGCTCAAAGAGGATTCATTAGACTGCTAGATTAATATGGGTCACAAGCACCTTCAGGTGGCCATTGTGGAAAGAGTCACAGAGGTGAGATAGAATTATGTGTTTTAAGCTAAAAACAGATATCAGCTTTATCTTGGGCATGACTGTCCCATGTTCTGACTTGCATAAAAAAAAGTTTCCAAACTGTTAATTCAGATACCTCACAGGTACTTAATGTAGGACAATGGGCTCATCTGTCTGTAGGATCCCAGGATAAAAGGCTTCCTCCTGGGAGAAATTCAGCATCTGGTCTTAACCTTTTACAGTAGTGCAAAAACAATGTTGTGGTAACAATACTGCCAAGGTAAAGGAGAAAATATGGTAAAGCAAATGGCTACTTTCCCAGTTTAAGAGTAAAATAATAGTGGTTATTACATTAATTTATTTACTGAAACATGGGAAAGGATTCTGTTTCAAATATTAGCTAAGGCCATGAGCAAACTAAGGGGAAATTGAGGTGTTATAGATCTGCTTTTGTTCATCATTATGCCCTTGGGACCAGATATATCTTTTGCTCTTTACATGAATCTTGCTGACATAAACATACAAGACACTGAGGATTGCTTTTAAACCAAATAATACAAAATATGCCCTTAGGGTAACTCTTTGGTAAACAAGCTAGTGTTACAACTGAGCTGAACATTTGTAAAATGAACCTTCCAGTTTCATATATAGCTGAACAGTACATAGATTGCTGATTGTTTAGGATCAAGTTTTCGTGGGGGGGAGGGGTAACCTGGCCAAGAGGAATTAACAAGAGAAATTGAAAGAAGCCCTATAAAATTCTGAGTGCCTGTTAAGAGAGAGAGAGGCTGTGATATAGGAATAGCACAGCCTGTGTTCATGCAAGGGCTTGGTCTAGATAACCCTTCAGGTTCCTTTCAGCCCTATGATTCTGTAAGTAAGGATATGCCCACACTACACTGGAAAGTGCTCGGAAGTGCTGCTGTAAAACATGTCCCAGACACTCATTCCTATCTCACAGGCACTCCCAAGGGCTGCTTTCAGGCATGGGCATGCTCATAATAGATCAAATCAAGCATGTTACTAAACGATTGGTTGAGATTTTCAAAGGACCTCTGCTTCCACTAAAGTCTGTTAAAATAGATTTGTCCCAGTAATATTTAGATTGTCTTGGGCCTGATCTTACTGGTGCTAAGAACACCTATTTACAGGCAGCCCTCAGACATACAACACAATTAATTTCTGAAAATTGAATCATGAGTCAAAAAGTCGTAACTTGGAACCAATTTTCCCATAGATACAATGTTACAAATGGGCAATTGGTTCCTTTACAGCAGTTGACATATCTGCATCCAGATGGTAAGTCTGTTGTGGTAGGGGGGAAGGGGGAAAGGGTATGGGGGGCAAATCAATGCCCCACAGTGAGGGAGGGATTGGGGCTGGGACAGGGGCTGCCAAGCCGGGGTGAGGGGGTGCAGGATGCAGGTGGAGCTCACTCCGGGCGGGCATGGTGGTGCTGGGAGCAGGGGCTATGCCCTGCTACTGCTCACCCAGCTGCGGGGGGAGGCACAGGGAGGAGGCACTGTGCTTCCTCAGACAAGTGTTACGCAGCGGCGGGAGCTGCTCCAGCCTCCCCGTGTCTCCCAGACAAGCCACAGCTTTGTCCCACCCCAGCTGGGCAAGCGGTGGCAGGGCATGGTGAGGGCATGTACCCTGGATCTTCATGGGGCAGCCAGGGCCAGGGCTGCATCAGGCTGCCCTCTGGGTGGGCAGTGGGGGCTATGGGAATTTTAGGGTGGCTGCAGCCCCACCATGGCCCTGCTCCAGCGCCTACCCTGTGCAGATCCAGGGCACATGCTCCTGCCATGCCCTGCCACTGCTCCCACCCAGAGCAAACCACATCTGTATCCTGTACCCCCTGCCCCAGCCCCAGCTGGGCGAGTGGTGGGAGGGTGGATCCCGGCTCGCAGCACCTTCCTCCAAGCCCTGAATGCCCCAAGCAGATCCAGGGTGCAGGAGGAAAGGTTTGCTGCAAGGATCTCAGTACTTTGAAACCTCATGATGACAACAGGAGAAGGCAAAGCGAGAGCAACAGCATGTTGCAGACTGAATCAGGAATCCAGAGCCATCCACCCCATGCACAAACATGTGGCTGAGTTGCAGTAGAACCTGTTGATCCTGGATTGGCCTTGTCAGCCATCTCCAGATCCAAAGATTAGACGATTGTGGAAGACAAACATCCTGAACTGTGAGGGATTGCTGCTGATGACTAATTTAGTATATCATTATTACCTGCATCCCATTCTTCATTTTTAAATTACTTAATCTGATAAAGCCATTGAGGTTGAACAGGCATCTTAAAAAAATAAAGAGCCTAAAATTGGAATGCATACCATGTATGAACTTTCTGGTTGTCCATGTTTCCTATGTTGTGTTGTTATAGTGAAGAAGCAGTCATATTACAGAACCTGGCAGAACAATATGTTTTAGAGGAGGTTGTGGTAAGCAATGCAACTTTTAATGTATTGATAGCAATGGCAAAACTGTATAGCAAAACTTTAGCAGTTTTAACGGGAAAACTGGTAACAGGAAATGCAAACAAATAATGAGGGAAACTAAAAGTATTTATGAAAAATCTATCATCTTTAGGGCATAGTAACACATACAATTGATTAAAATTGGTTAAACGATAGATAGCAAAAGTAATAGTAAATGAAGAATAGTTGTCCCTCAAGGGTGTTTCTAGTGGGATGCTGGAGGAACCAGTTCACAGTCCACTGTTATTAATAACCGTTATTAATTATTTGAAAGAATATATAAAATCATTTGTTATAAAATTTAGAGGCAGCACAAAAACTGGAAACTAGACAAATTCAGACTGAAAATATGATACATTTTTAATAATATGGGTATTTAACCATTAGAACAACTTACCAAGGCATATGATGGATTTTCCAGCACTAAGTCCTTAAAGTAGGAGTGGATTCTTTTCAACAGGATATGCTATAGCTCAAATAGAAGTTATAGGTTCAATTTAGGAATTGCTGTGCAAGGCTCTTTGACCTATGTTACACTGGAGATCAGAAGGGGTGATTTTAATAATCCCTTCTTTTCTTGAAGTCTGTCACTCAACTGTCACACTTTTGAAACTATGGTTGCAGAGTTTTAAATCTGGAAATGAATCTAAATGTCCCTACAAATTATTTATTTTCATATTCCATACATGCAGATTCAGTTAGAACTAAATATTACAAGCTGTTGGGTTCTCACACCTTATTTCAATTGTTTTAAATATAGGATTCAGAGTTTTCACAGAAAAAGCGGAAGGCATGATTCTGCATATTTGTTCTTTTCCTGCTGGATTTATTTTTTTGAGGAGTGGGGATGCCCTGTGGATTTATTTCACTGCTTGTGCTTTGCTCTTCCATTTTACACTTGGCATGTTTGGTTGACTAGTTTCTTTTAAACTTCACAAACTCGCCATTCCTACCCTGTATTCCTGGGAGATTGCTTTCCTGTCCCAGTCCTATTTACTAACAGACAGGATCTGTACCCTTCACTCCACACATTGCAAAATGAAGCCAATTCTTTTTTTCTTCTCCCAGGCACTTAGGGTTTTACTTCTGATCAAAATATGAGGGTATAGTCCAATTTCATTTCATCCAATGGTCTTAACTGCATTATCTGTTTTACCTAAACACACTGGGGTTCAAAGAACATTTTAGACAGAATCTTGTTTCCCTTGATGCATCTAAATGACATGTGTGTAGCAGCATAACTACAGGCTTTAGCACTTATGCACAGTTTGCAATTCAGCCCTGGGCATGGAAATATGTGTGCGCCCACGAAGCATGTTTAGTAGGTCTCCACTCTAGTCAGGCAGCTCTACAGCAGAACAGGGTAACTCAGGTACATGCATAAGGCTGGTTAAGTCCTGACATTTTAGTTGTAAGAAAGCAGGACTAGCAAGTATTAGATGGAGGGGGAAGACACTCCCATGTGTTGAAAGGATCTTTTGAGTCATGAATAAAGCAGACAATTTGAGGCTTAGTTATTGGTTATGCACAGGGGTCCTTAGCTGTGTCGACAACCTTTTCTGCAAGTATCATACACCTCTTTCTCCCACTGGGCTATCCATTTCTGAATCAATCAGGAGAAATAATACAGGGCTGAAAACACTATCTCCCTGAGACAGAATAGTGTGCCCAAAACACCATATTAGTCCAAATGGTGATGTAAAGGGTGTGGTTGAAGAGTCTGGAACAGTTTCCTTTGCGTGACCCATGGAATATACACTTCATTATTATTACTGCCCCAGAGCTACAGGAGCTACCACAGCCCCCATTCTGGTACTAAGATCTGCAGAGATTTCCATGAAGCAAGGAGGAAGAACTCATCTGAAGTAGTGGATGGAGCAGGTGGAAATTTTAAAGCATCCAAGCCATAAGGCAGGCACAAAACCGGTGAGTCTGTTTCTGTGGCTGCTTTGATGGTTTTTGGTTCAGCTGGAGCTCATACAGAGTTAGTACTTGCAGTAGTAAGGGGCTTCCACACCGGTGTCATCAAATAGACATGTCTTAGGATTTGGTCTGTAGAATGTGAAGTGTCCATCTTTGGCACTGTCAGATAAATACATTCAACTCTAAACAAACTAAGTTGTATTTAAGTCACAAAACTACAAACCTGCGGTCAAAGCCCAAGCAGTTTGGTTCTGTGTAAATAAGTTAGTCTGGAAAGCATCCTTGGCTATGACAACACTTAATGCATGTCACTAATTTCCTACTTCCAGTGTGTGCATTATTATTCTCTTTCTCCTTATTGTCTCCTGTCAAACCTTACAGGCAGTGCACAAACCATTAGGTAGGCCTCAGTAGCATAGAAGTAAAGCTGCCCTTTTGTGAAGCTGTCCTTGTATATCCATACAGACTAAGTGGGAGTTAATAAAAAGATATAATCATCAACAGCTCTTCAGTGTGAATAAAACAGGAAAATGTGTTATTTTCAACAGTATTTTAGAAGCCTAACTTAACAGGCGTTTCACATTTTGCCTGAACATGGCAGAGGGGCAGAGACTACAGAGAAACTTGTTGGCTCTCCAAAACCCAAAATAACATTCCTGGGGTTGGATGTACCATTCTCAATAAGCTGGCAGCTCTTTATTTTCCAACATGTCAGATGGAATGGCTACATTTTGGATGAAATATTGTTTCAAATTTGCCTTGGCCACTATGCGAGAGCACACAAGGCTCGTACTTTTAGAACATAAATGCACCCTGGTCAACTTACACTGTAAGCTTCCCAGGGAAGGGATTGTATTTTCTTCTGTGTTTGGACAGTACAATGGGCTCCTAGTCCTAAACAAGACTCCAAAACGAGAAAATAATACAAATAAAAACAGACTAATATAGAGTGCTGTCGGGGATTCATTTTTGCTTAAGAAAATGTTGGCAAAGTAACACATTTTTCTGTATGAAAATATCCAGTTCAAAGCAGTTAGTTTTGGGGAGGAGGAAAAGAAGGGGGAAGGTCTGCATTAACTGTTTGAAGTAGTTTGGGCTGGGGAGGTGTGGGGAATATTTATGTTAATTGGTCACTATACAAATAGGCCACATCTTCCCCTAGATGTAGATTCCATTACTGAATTAACGGAACCTGCACACACATCCTGGTTTATGTACCATAACCATGCATAAATATTTAGTGCAGGGAGCAAATTAAATCCATTACTATTATTATCAGTCTTTGTGGCCACATCTACATGAGACACTGACTGCGCAGTTGTTACTGTGCAGTCATCTAGCATTTGCATAAACAACTACTAAATGACTGTGCAGTAACCACAATTACTGTGCAGTCACACTGAGGAATGGCTTTTTTGTGATCTGACTACTACTACTACTGACTACTACTATGCAGTAGTGTCATGTCATGCTTCCTTCCACATGACACTAATCCACAGTAGTCATGGGCTATTGTCATGGGTTACTCCTTCACAGTCACGGTGTCCAAACTGTGGAATAAGCTCCCTCCAGAGGTGGTGCAATCACCTACCCTGGAAATCTTCAAGAGGACACTAAACAGTCACCTTGCTGGGGTCACCTGACATCCAGTTATCTTTTCTGCTTGGTGCAGGGGGCTGGACCCAATGAACTTCCAAGGTCCATTCTGGCCCCTTACAATCTATGAATCTGTGAATCTACTGTGCAGTCAGCATCTCCCCTAGATGCAGCTTGTGTGTACTTCTCATCAGTGGTGACGCATAAGGGGTGCACATGCACCCCCTGAGAGCGCCGGTGCACCCCCTGACCAGCGATGCTCGCCACTTAGATGATGTGCAGGGGGGCAGGCGATCGGCCACAGTGATCTGACATGGGGGGGCCCCTCCCTACCCTAATCAGTGGGATTGGTTGCGCGGGACCCCTTTCCCCCCAGTCATGACTGGTCGCTGGGGGGGGCATATGCCCCCCCGATTAAGGTGGCACCAGTTGCCCATGCTTCTCCTTTATAACAACAGGTGTTAAGTTGGCAGTTTCTAGCTCCAAATACTTAACCTAGGCCAGAGAGCAGGGGCCAAAGCCCAGGATTCCCTCTTGTAGGAAAGCACATACTTCAGTAGACCACAGAGCCCAACTCGCTCTTGTTTGCTGTTCTTTAAGTACCATGGATCTAGCATTTCTGACTGCTCTGTGTTTCAATTTCAATAGTAAGGGTGGTGTTCACCCCCAGTCTAGCCTAACCCAGATCCTAGTGGTTAGAATTCCCTCTTGGGAAAAGAGAACTCTTGGAAGTTTGGATCCTCTTAGAGTGATGAGGACCTACAACTCAGGCCTTGTGAACAAGCTATTTTACTACTAGACTATTAGGCAATCCCAGTTATATTCAAGAGCAGACAGGGGTGCTGTGCTTCATACTGTTCTTATCAGTTAGGGGATTCTGATTCAGGTAGGTATCTTCCCTCTAAGTGATCTGATCCCAACATGATGTAACCATTTCCCTTGTAGCTGTAAATTAAATCCCTAAACTCTAAGGAGAAGGAATTCAGGTTCACCCACGTGTCTAGCATTTCCTGTCGCCTACCTTGAGGCACCTCTCTGCTGAGTACCTAGACAGCCTCAGTTGGTTGTAGAAGGCAACCCCCACCTGCCCCCCATCATTGTATAGGGTGCCTATGCTGCTAACCCTATCAATTTAGTACGATCATCACAGATCAAAACAAACATTTTAGACATTAGGCATTTTAGACTTTCTGTCCCATCTATTGGCCACATAACCAAATGTAGGTGCCCAAGTGCAATTAAGTGCCACCCTGCTTGAATTCCTGCAAAAACTGTTAAACAAAAAGGGGCATATGTGTTTTGGTTTTTAATTCAATCTTAGAGTAAGATACTTGGTGTGTTATAAAAGCCATGGATTTTTCAGAGACTAGAACAGAGTGGAAAAGCTTCATATTTAGGCACCTAATTCCACTTAAATGCCCAACAGAAGGAATAGAATTTGGCCCATCATGTTAATTTCTAAGGTCAGATTTAAAGTTTTAGGGGGGGAAGGGGTATATTGACCTGTCACTATTTGACAGATAGCCTGTAAGTGTATGAACATTTACGTAACATAAACAGTTAATAAATAATAAAGGCTTTTCACTAACTTTGTTAATGTTCACTGGCTTGTTATTTATTTAGACTAGCTGAAATGGCAGAGGTGAGCCTGATTGGCCCCAGACCACATTAAAAAAAATTAAGTGAACTTAGTGGGAAATGGTTTCAAGGGTTCTGAACCAGACTTTCATTTTTATGCTCTGGATAGTTCCCAAGAAGGAAGATTTCTGTGGTGGCTGCAAAACTAATCAGCAGTTGAGTCGAGGACGAAAACACACAACAAATACTGCCCTAGGATGGGAATGTTAGTGTCACCTCCAGCATTTTGGGAGAGCTATTTATTTTTTCCTTCACTTCTCAAATCTATGAGCAACATTGTTCACTAGCACTAAAATGTGCTTCCAGCAAGGAAATTCAATGATTGCAGAGCAAAATTTATGCAATGGGAAAGCCAGCTGGCAAGAACGGAGGTACTTTGTAAAAAACTCCAATAAAGGCTAAATTGCAATTTATAATTTCCCTGGGTGTCTGTATGTACATCTGCTGGGTGACAGCAGCCCTTAAAATACATTTCATGCTCAATTTACTTTCACTTCCTCTCCCGCCCCATCCCTTCTTATTGCTGTGAAATATTTTGTTAAAAAAAATCCCTCTGCAAATAAAAGTTTGAAGAAATCATGCCTTTTCATTAAAATAAGAAATTCAAAGTAAACCACATGGCTTGTTTTACATATTTTTTACATCCAGTTTAAAACCAGGAGCTTTCTTAATGCAAGCTTAAGCAAGTGTGGCTGCCATGAAGAGTTCCACGAGAGGTGGTCAAGAGTTTTCCAACAAAAGAGAATGTTGTCAGTAAATGCCAGCCCATCAAATCTAAAGCTTTTCATGAAAACTCCCTGAATTCAACTAACTGTCATCCAATCACAGGCATGTATCCTTGGGTTTTTCCATTTAAAAAATCTGGTTTTCTGACGGGTGTCTGAGAGCCCTGGAATTTCAGAGTCCATGGATCCAGGATAGCCAGTTATGGATGGGTTTCCAGGCTTCCTGTCACAGAACCAGGAATCTGGCAACGTTAGAAATCCTAAAAGACCCAGCTATAGCAAAGACCCCCTCAGGGTCTAGACTCCCAGGTCAACAATAGGGAAAACAAACTCTGAAACTGTAAAGACTTTACGGCCTCCTGCTAAAAAAAGGTCCTGGAAGCTGTGGGTGCTCACAGGATCTGTTGCATTTCTGGGCCAGGCATCCAGAATCTGAAGCTCTAAAGCAATATGGGCATACAGATTGTCCCAGGTCAGGGGTCCTATGGCTTCCAGACTCCCCAGCCAGACAACTCTTCTTTCTGCTTAACTGCCAAGCGAACAACCTTGGGGGCAAATTGCTTATGAATGACCAGATGTTAGGACATTGCATGAAGGGCTGAAACCAGGAGGGGGTGCAGTCGTACAGTTGCACCCTTCCTTTTCATTCCTGCTCCACCTAAATTTTAAAAGCAACTGCATGGGGAGGCAGAGGGACTCCTATTTCAGCAGCAGTCAGGTACCAGAGATGTGGGCCGGAAAATTTTCCGGAAAATTTTCCAGTGCTTTATTTTTCCATGGGAAATTTTCCATTTCTAAAAATTCATTGTTTCATAAAATTCATTAGTAACAATGAATGGATGCCAATACAATATTAGGCAAGCTTGGCAGTTTCAAAGTTGTAATTAATGTTTTTCAGGTGATTATCCCTAGGAAGTGTGAGAGAGAGTACATATATGTTTTATTGATTTGTAAACAGGAGGGTAAATACACTCACATAATAATCCAAACCAAAAATCAAGTTATGAATTCACCTAATTGGCTGTGCAGGTCAAATCAAAACCAAAGCTAAAATTCTTATTTCATCTCAGACTGCAAGTGAAAGCAAAACCAAAACTAAAACTGTGATTAATTTTTGTTTCACTTTCAGTTCAGCAAACACACAGAGCAGTGTCTCATTTCTTTTCTTGAGTTGGGGAAGTTGGAAGTGTTTGCATAAGATCTGTTAGTTTTTTAGTGCTTTTGGTTTGAAGTAGTCATAATAATGCCTAATCAGAAAAAAAAACAAAACAAACCTAGTGTGTGGCATCATTATAGTGAAGTTCAAGCCACTGAAGGAAGGAAGAAAGTTGGTAGATGTAAATATTGCAGGCAGGAGTATGCTAACAAGCAACAAGAATGAAGAAACATTTAATAACATGTAGAAACTGTCCTGAAAGAGTACAAGCCATATACAGAAAGCTAATACAATGAAGTGGTGGAACAACATCATCTGAGAAAAGTCTACTTCAGGAATCCTATGTAAGTAAACAAATTAATATGTTAAACAACACACAGTATAGACTAGCATCTATATTGTTTTAAAACATTATAATTTTAAAAGTTGTTAATGCAACTCTGGACTATTATTTATTTATTTAAAATATTTGTATCCTGCTTTTCTGCTTGCACTAAGCACCCAAAGTGGCTTAGGCTTAACAATATTTTTTTAAATTACATAATAGATAAATAGTTAACTATTTCAACCCAGCAGAGCAAGCTTAGTCCTCTGGCCAATGGCAGAGGCCAGACTATACTTCCCTTTGGCTCTGCAGTCCCAGGGCAACTGAGCAGCAAGTTGAGCAGCAGAGTGTTCTTTCTGGCAGGGAGGGGGGAAGCAAGCTCCCTGCCGCTTCTCCTTCTCCTTCTGATGGATGAGGCCAGACTAGAATAGGCTAAAATAAAAATCTTTTCCCCCTTTTGTTGCAGGAACTTGGTAGCTCAAGTGAAATAGCAGATTTGCAAAAAATGGAAAATGAAAATGTTGAGCTGCCAGGTCTGGGGGAAGAAGAAGCAGGATCCTCACTTTCAAGATCACTGTCACCAGATATGCAATCCACCATGAGTAGCTGTTCAAGACAGTCAAGCTTTTTATCAAGCTTTGTGGACAAAATGTCAAAAGAAGATCAAGAAAAAGCAGATGAGACATTAGCTTGAGCTATATTTGCAAGTGGTACACCTCTTTCCATAACTGAAAATCAATACTGGAAGGAACATTACAAACTAATTTGCCCATCATATAAGTTACCATCACGTTATCGCTTATCACATTCTCTCTTAGATAGAGAGTATGACAGAGTTCAAACAATGGTTATTCAAAGGATTGGTCAAGCAGAATCACTGACTCTGATGTCAGATGGATGGACTGATATACAAGGAAATCCTTTATTGAACATTATGTTAGCAACACCTGAACCAATATTCCTGAAAGCAATTGCTACCAAATCTTCTCATCATACAGGTGAATACATAGCCAAATTACTGAGTGAAGAGATTGAAAGTGCAGGTCCCTCCAGGGTACAAGCCCTTGTAACTGATAATGCAAGTAACATGAAAGCTGCATGGCAAATATTAAAGGCAAAGTATCCTCATTTAATAGTATTTGGCTGTCTTGCTCATGGGTTGAATCTTCTGGCAAAGGACATAGTAAGTGTGAATACAATGAAGACAATATTGGCAAACTGCAAAGTGATTGTGAAGGTATTCAACAATCATCATGTTGCTAATCAGACTTTGAAGAAATTACAGAAAGAGAAGCAGGGGAAGGAAAGTGCACTTTTATTGCCAGGAGAAACTAGA
This sequence comes from Crocodylus siamensis, assembly GCF_052110815.1. Taxonomy (NCBI): domain Eukaryota; kingdom Metazoa; phylum Chordata; order Crocodylia; family Crocodylidae; genus Crocodylus; species Crocodylus siamensis. The sequence goes on along the minus strand of NC_143397.1, from coordinate 125,925,174 downwards.
TGGGGCTCAGCTACAAAGTGTTTACATAGTTTGCTGCACACAAAGAACTGTTTGCAGTGTGCTTCAATAGATGACACAGTATCCCAGATTATTCCCATGAACATTCGGAAGCAGATTCTCTACAACGATGTGTTCTGGGTTCAAGTTCAAGGAGCATTCAATTTGCTACTACCAGTTTCAGTGGCTATCAAGAAACTTGAAGGAGATACACCAAGCCTTTCAAATATTCCAGAGATATTCAGACAACTGAATGAAAATCTAATTGAGCTTTTGCCTTCTTCACCTCTATCCAAAAAAGAAGTAGTAGTAAAACAAATGTTTACTAAGAGATCTGAGTTTTGCTCTCATCCAGTTCATCTGGCAGCAAACCTTTTGGATCCTCAACACAGAGGACAACATTTATCAGAAGATGAATTATCTACTGCTCTTGATACAATTATGGAAGTAGCTAAGAATGTCCCCAACATCACAAAATAGCTGTGATGACAGACATTGCCAAGTACCGCACAAAAGAAAAACTTTGGAGCAAAGACATCATTTGGCAGGCAGCAGAGAATATGTCTCCTCTCACATGGTGGAAGGGATACTGTAACACCCAACTGTTGTCCAGGATTGCTCTAAGGATCCTAAGCATTCCACCAACAGCAGCTTCTTGTGAACAGAACTGGAAGGCTTTCAGCTCAATCAAGACAAAAAAGAGGAATAGACTAACAAATGAATGCACCGCTAAGCTTGTTTCTATTTCTCAAAATCTCTTGCTTCTGGAGAATCAGTCAGAAGCACAATTAGTGAAGAAGATGCAGTGTGATGATAAGTTGCCCTTGCCCATAGACTCATTGGTAAAACCATCCTTTAGCGAAAGAGAATGTGGTTCAAGTAGTTCTGAATCAGATTTGCCTCAATCTGATTCTGAAATGGAACTAATAAGTAGTGCAAGTGATTCTACAGATAGTGACAGTGAAACTGGAGGTGCCACAATGACCTCAGTGGAAGAGAGTTAAACTCTGTTGAAGTAGATGAGTGGACAACCACAGCATATCATGCACAGTTCTTTGGGTGTGCTAAAATTAGTGTGTCAACAGTTTTCAGTGCCTTCATTTTTTTCTTAAATTTAAACAAACAATGTAAGGGAAGTACATGCTATTGTGTATTGTCTTTACATTTTTACAAGTATTCCAATAAAAATAATTTCTTTCCACATAAAGCTTTGAATTTGTTTGAATATAACATTTAAACCACATTAAGTGTGCTGTATTTAATTTTTTTTCTAATCAAATATTTCAGTTCAAATACTTGTGGCTATTGGGACATAAAATTAACATGGGGGTACTTTTTTAGTTTTGTTTACTAAATATAAGTCAAATAAACATGCTAAATCAGATCACTCTATTTAGGGCATTGGAAAATTTTTCCAATTCAAAATTTTCCAGGAAAACCCACATCTGTGGAGCTAAACTACCAAATGGGTGGTAAACTGTTTAATCTCAGCCAAATCTGAGTCAAAACGAAAACTACGCTGAACTGAATCATCAAGTTCCAGTTCACTGATGATGCTGTTAGTGCATGCCCCCTCAAAAGCAGACCTTCAGTCAATCACCAATGTCTTTACCAAGGCACACAAGAAAGTGAGACTCGCACTTAACATTCAGAAGACTAAGGTCCTCCATCAAAAGCTCTTAATGAACAGTCCCCAGCTTCGATAATTCAGATTTGCAATAAGACTGTGGGGAATATAAAGTATTTCCCATACCTCAGAAGCTATCACCCCCAGAAAGCTGACATCGATGAAGAAATCCAACATTGCCCCAAATGTGCAAGAGCAGCTTTTGGATGCCTGAGGAAATGGGTATTCAAAGATCATGACATTTAATTTGAAACCAAGCTCATGGTTTATCCAGCAGTTATGATCCCTACCTTACTGTACGGAGCTGAGATGTGGATAATGTACAGGAGATATTTCAAGTACCATCAACTCTGCCTACAGATCCTTTGAATCCAATAGGAAATACATACCCAAGTTGCAGCAGAACCTGTCAATCCTGGATTAGTCATGTCAGCCATCTTTGGACCCACAGATAAGAAAATCATGGAAGACAATCATCCTTGATTGTGAGGAATTGCCAATGATGATGGTGACATGATCAGTCTCTAGAACACACAGAAGTTACATCAAAGGTGTCCATATTGTACTACTTTTTTCCCAAATATAGCACTAAGATATATCCCAGATTCCCTTTCTCCCCAAAAAGGGTGCACCCAATCTAAGTTAGTTCCACCAGCCCCCACCACTGCTCCCAGTCTACATGTATGTGGCTTAAAGTAAGTTGTGTGAATGTAGACCAGGTGAGGCAAATGACTGCATGCACCCTAAGGCCCAGGTGGCAAGGAACTGCAGGATTGCTCCTGGAAGACTTCCTGAGCTCAACGCCTGTAGACCCTGGTACATTTTAAATATGCTGCAGAACTGGGTGGGATAGGAGATGAACAGATTCAGGGCAGACCTCATACTAGAAATTCAGGAAGCATATGGGCAGTCAGAGGAGCATCCGATCCTCACTGTAGACATAGCCAAACTTCACATCCTGCATGAATTTTACACTATTATCTACACATACTATGTCCCCTCCAGTTCTCTCATTCCTGAGCACTGCAAAACAATGAACTACACCATATTCTTTTCTGATGGTGCCACTTCCAGGGACAAACACACACTGGACATCTCTACTCAAAATGTTTACTGTGGAGTAGATTAATTATCTCCGCAATAAACATCTTGTGCCTACATGTGCGGCTCTATTAGGGAGGAGTAAACTAATGAACTCTGCAGCAGGGTAGTACTTGTAAATACTACCCTGCTTCAGAATTTGTAAATACTACCCTGCTTCAGAATTTGCTACTCTGCAGCACTGCACGTGTAGATGTTGACATGGCTGCCTGGGGCATGAGGGTGCTTCAGTACTGGAGCTGTCTGCAGGCTGTTAGCCTTTCCACAGCACACTGAGCCAGGCAGAAGCAGCTCTGGGCTGGTTCAACGTGCTGTGATTCAGACTGCACGTTCAAACAATGCACCTGGGAGCAATAAACTCCAGCACAATATGTGCCATAGTTTATTGCTTCACATTAATTACATGTGTAGATGTGTCCACTGTGTAGCAAAACGTATGGGCTGGCATTTTGCTGCTGATCATCTTTTGAGAGTGGAAGTGATAAGAACCAGCATGTTGTCTCTTCTAAGCTTACTAACTCTGAAGTAGGTCACAAAGAGAATTTAAGAGATCTGTTGCAGATTCATTATTTTCCTGTCCTTAGTGCCTTTCCACATTGTTTTATCCTTCTTTATGTGACAAAAAAAAAGCATTTTTCAGGAGTAACAGTATTTTTTTTGAATACGACAACACTATATAAATGGCTGCAATATAGTTTTGATGTGCTTTCTTTCAAGACTTAAAATAGGATCATATTCACTTTCAGACCCACAGAGCCAAACTAGCTTTAATGTGATGACCTCCCTGCCTTTCAGGCCTATTTAAGAGCACGTGTCACTCCTCAAGCAAACAGATTTTTTGTGTGCGCGCGTGACTGAAATTTTAGGTAAAAGATTAGCCTGCACTCTTAAGTAGGATGCTTTCTGTTGATGTCTTAGAGTATGAACATACATATACACACATACTGGATGAAGCAACATTACAATTTGGAGTGGTTTTGCTACATTTGTATCACTGTCCACGAAAATCAATTACCCTTTTCAAATATTCCCTTTTTTGAAACAGCTCAAAATGTACAAGTGTGCATACCCCTAACATAAAAGACTAATACAAAAAGCATGTTTTGAAATACCTGAGTGAAACGAGAAGTCAACTTAACAGATTGGAATAAAATAGCTGTATTCTTTAAAAATATATATAATTCGTATGCAAATATAAATACATATTCATATATACTTTCCTTGTCTGATTACGCCATCCTTGGAAGCCGGAAGTTTGGGTATCATCAAATGGTGTGGTAAAGAAATGGCTGTGGGACGTATGAAATCAGAAACGAAGATAATGAAAAAGAGGTTTTTGGCATGTTTCCACAGACTCCGCACTGCTCTTGAGACAGTCAAAAATACGCTTGACCTACCCAGTCCTGCTCTACATACTCCAAGCCCAGAAATGCACTGATGAGGCTGCTACTTATGCTCTCAAAAGCTCTGTCTCTGCCCTGCTTGAGAGCAGCAGTCGTATCGTTGCCATTGCATTTCCAGGTTTGGAGCCTGCAAAATGAGAACAGGTAGCTGGGGTTTGTTTTTTTGTGCCAGTCTTAACTATTTGAAGCCAACTGTAAACATACCCTTCAAGTATATAAAAAAAGCAATAAGATAATATTTCTTATAGTGGAAGGATATGCTAATTTTCCCTCACTGGTATTTTGAGTGGTGTTCTTGATTTTTACATATTACAGCCATTCAAACAATACTGTAGAAGGAAAGAGACTGCATATATTTAATAATTGCAGACTTTTACATGGACTGAGGTTGGTAAATAGCCAAATATTTAATGTTTTATTTCAGGAAATATAAAAGCATGCTTGAGGTTTGCTTCAGAAAATGATTCATATGGGCACATAATGAGGTTTAAGTACATACTTTAAAAATTTAAAAGTTAATATTGTATGTGTCAAGAAAGGGTTCTATTAAAAAGAGTAATAATTTTCCCTTAAATAACATCCATCCAAAGATCTCAAAGCACTTTAAAAGCAGTAATTAATTTAGCCTCACTAGACCCCTGTGAAGTACACTGGGTAAAAATTATTATTCTTATATTACTGAAGAGAAAAACTGTCAAAGAGGATTTACAGCCAAAATTTTCAAACAAAAATGCCTTAAGTTAGATTTAAAATAGTAAATGGCTTAATTTCAGCAGCTTGCTGGACTTCAAATTCTCCAGCATTCATTGGATCTATGGAAACTACACTTGCCTTGAAGCACTTAACTCCAGGCACCCACGTTTTTAAAACTTGGACTACATTTCTGGCTTGAGGTCAGCAAATTCACCAGGAAAACTAGGAATAAGGCACAGAGCTAAGTCAGAGGTTTTCAAAAATATTTATTATCCTAAATCCACCTAAGCAGGAAATTTTCCTTCTCTCTTTCACAACCTTCTAACCCCCTCCAAGCTCTTGGTCAACCAAGGCTTTTGACAATCAAGTCACTTTAAGCCTGATTTTGTGCCTATGCCTGATGCCAACCTCCCTGCTAGAGTAACTTAATTCATCCCACTATTACTTGAGCAGAGTACTTGCCCCCAGAATCAGATGCATCTCTAATGCATACATACATCAATGGGCAGATCTTGTGTATGGAAGTGAATTTCAGGACTATATAAGCAACTGATTTATCATGAACATTTGACTGCTGCTCCTGTACTCTGCTTACTAATCCAAGCTGCTGAAATTCATCCCACTATTCCAGATCAACCCCGTATGGCTCACAGGCAAATGTTTCCTCCTTCTCTTTTGTGTATGGAAGCCCTTTTCCCCACAGTGTCAAACAGCTTAATGTCCAGAGCAGGAAAAACTCAGTCCTGTAACAGTGATACACAAATGCTACAAATGTAAAGGGTAGTATCTCCTGGCACTAAAAGGTCAAAAATAGGAGTTTTATAACACTTTCCCTGAAAATCCAACATCTTAAAAGCTGTGTTTATATATAGAAAAGAAAAGGTAGATGTGTACCTAAACCATCTTGCAATTTTTGTTTACAAGGCTGAAGCAACCAGAGCTTTACTGTTGATATGACAGACATATTTTATCATTATATTTGTTTTTTACTGCATTAATTGTGGACCTATGCACAACATTTTTATAGATTCATGATCTGATTTATCACCATATTTGTATTTGATTATGTTAATTCTAGGAGTAGGAATAATGCTTTTATAATGGTTGGCCCTATTTTATTTTTTTATTATTATATTTGTATTTTTGTTATCTTTGTTTAAATTTATATTATGGCTGTGTCTGTTATGTTGTTTTTGGGAGCATGGCTTTCAGCCAAAATCCTTAATAAATTGAAATTGATATATAGCATGAGCTTTAGTGAGCCCAAGCTCACTTCATCAGATGCTGTGAAAGCACATGGACAGAGCAGTCTATCAGAGAGAGTGAGTTAAATACCAAAGACAAGGAAGGGATAGAGGGAGGTGAGAGTGGGAAAGGGGCAGTGCTGGTAGAGGCAAAGTAGTAATAAAACTGTAGGGACAAAGGGGTCCACAAAAAGCTAATCAGGACAAACACCTCAAAGTAGTTAGGAGGAACTGTCGTGGCTTATGGACAGCTCCCTGACTTCAAACAGCATCTCAAGCAACAGGCTACTTACCTCCCATTCTCACAGAGGCACCAGGCCCTGCAAAGGACACATATGCAAGCTGTGCCTCCTCATCAATACAGACCACATCATCATTGGACCAAATAACACAGATTATAACATCTGAGGTTCATTCACCTGCACCTCTACCAATGTCTTATACTCCATCATCTGCTTACAGTGCCCCTCAGCTTTGTTGGACAGATGGGGTGATCCCTACGTGGAAGAATAAACAAACACCAATCTGCCATGAGTTCTAGAAAGACACACAGGCCTATGGCAGATCACTTCATCCTCGGTGGATAATCCATCGCTGACCTCAGGGTGATTATTCTCAGACAGCAACATCTTATGAACTTGAAAGCAAAATCATGGAACCAGAAACCATCCATAGACTGGATTGTGTTAAATATGATCTAAACAGGGACTATGGATTCTTATCCCATTATCTGGATTAGCTTTTGAAAACCCTTTGTCCCTGTGGGTTTATTAGTGGTTTGCCTTTCCCAGCACTGCCTGCCTCCCACCTCTTAACTTCCCTGCTTTCTTTCCCTGTCTTTGGTATTCAAATCACTCTATCTGATACACTGTTCTGTGTATGTCCTTTCACAGCATCTTATGAAATGATGTTGGGCTCACAAAAGTTTATGCTATATCCCTCTGATTTAGTCTGTCTATAGTGTGCATATCAACACTACCTGACTTCAGATTAACGCAGCTAACTACTGTATCTATCTCTAGAAAACCCAGGCTCTGGGCAAACAGTTTGATTGGTAGAAGGATATCAAATGAATCCCAACAGAAAATTTAAACACTCTCTAAAATTCTCCTAACAGATTTTCTGTAATCTGTGACATTTGCAGAATACATAATAGTGGTTTCACCACTTGCAGTAGTGTAAAGCAGACACTCCAGATTCTGGTTACAAATCGTCTTCTGCAACTTCATATAGTCATATGGTATTAATGACGCATGATTTACGATCATTATCTGCGTTGTAGTAGTGTCTAGGAGCTGAAATCAGGATGCATCCCATTATATATGGCCATAAACTCATTTTGGATAAACACACACATATATGCACATGAACATACACAAAGTAATCTTTTTCTGGTATTGTTGAAATCATTGGCACAATGGCCCTTTACTTCTAAGATCAAAACTGGTAAATATTTTTATTATTCATGTTGGACTCCTTAAATCAAGACAACAGAAAAATATAATACAAAAATACTTGGACATTATAAGTTGTAGAGAATCATGATAATCCATGCTTGTGGCTTGGAGTCCCATTACAAGGTACTGAAATATGAAAATTAATATGTAAACCTAAAATCAACTTTGCTGTTGTATATTATACAGCAATTCATTTCTTGAACCTTCAATGTAGCATTGGTTTAATTCCAGTACATTTTCTGCTAGGGTATATAATGCATGCTGCATTTTCATAGAAGTGTATTCCATCCTCTAATAGGCTTTTTCTATTTTAACCTAAATTTCCCCATAAGACTTTAATAAATGTCTCTAGAGCTGGGAGAAGTTGATTAAAAATAAATTCACAAAAGACCCCGTGAAAGTTTTCAATAATTTTTCTTAGCAGAAACATACAAGAAAACTGACTTGATTTGGAATATGTTCCTAATTAATCACGTAAAAAATGTAATACTCTGATGATTTATTGGTGTATAAAACCTTCTGTAGTGTAAATTGAGCACATGAAATGACTCATAGTATCTGACAGTAGGTTGTTGTCTAGAAAAGCTCTTGCCTTTCTGGCTGAGTTGGTCTCTAAGGGTGTTATTGCACATTACAATTCGCACATGCTAACTCTTAGGAATGGTAGGCAGTATTAAAATTAGCACAAGCTGAGAGCAGTTATACAGTAAGGGTTAATATACCCTCTCTAATGTGAACAGCTCTGACTTGCTATTAGAGCAGGGATGGGCAAAATACAGCCCATGGGCTGAATCCAGCCCATGGAGAGGCTTTATCTGGCCCATGGCAGGTCCCTCAGGGGCAGAAGTGTGCTCGGCACAAGGAAAAGGGGAGCAAGGGGGCAAAGAGTTCCCAGAAGCCCCCCTGGCTCACCAAGGGCATTTGTGAATGCCTGATTGCCAAAAAGGAGGTGTACAGGGAGGGGCTATCACCAAAGAGGAGTATACCTCCACTGCTCGGGTCTGTAGGGGGGCTGTTAGGAAAATTAAGGTGGATACAGAACTAGGGTTAGCATCAATGATAACAAAAAGTCCTTTTTTAATTACATAGGGAGAATGAAGAAGGCCCTGGGTAATGTGAGGCCTCTGCAGGATATGCTTGGCAATCTGGTGGTTGCACCAGAAGAGAAAGCAGACCTCTTTAACAATTTCTTTGCCCCTATTTTCTTGTGCAGGGACCAGGACTCCCTGACCAAGATTCAGGATGGACTCAGGAGAAACTTTGCCAAGCCTAGGGTCGGGGAGAACAGGGTTAGAGAACTTCTGGAGGGGCTGGACATGTTCAAATCAGCAGGTCCAGATGCTCTCCACCCCAGGGTGTTGAGGGAATTGGTAGAGGTTATTGTGGGGCCCCTGGCACGGCTTTACAAGCACTTGTGGTGCTCTGGCCAGGTGCCAGATGACTGGAAGAGTGCCAATGTGGTCCCCATCTTTAAAAAAACGAAGAGGGAGGACCCGGGCAACTATAGGCCCATTAGTCTTACTTCAATCCTGGGGAAGCTCTTTGAGAAGATTATCAAGGAGCACATTTGTGATGGGCCACCAGTGGAGATGGTGCTCAAGGGCAACCAGCATGGTTTCATTAGGGGCAAGTCCTGTCAGACCAACCTGATTGCCTTCTATGATCAGGTCACAAAATCACTGGACACAGGTGTCATGGTGGATATAGACTTTCTGGACTTCAGGAAGGGCTTTGACACTGTTTCCCACCCCATTCTCACTAAAAGGCTAGGTGCCTGTGGCATTAATGCCTATACAGTCAGATGGATTGCTAATTGGCTGAGGGGTCATACCCAGAGAGTGGTGGTGGAAGGGTCATTTTCACCCTGGAGGGAAGTGGGCAGTGGGGTTCCCCAGGGCTCAGTCCTTGGGCCTGCATTGTTCAATTTCTTTATTAGTGACTTGGATGATGGGGTGAAGAGAAGCCTGTTTATATTTGGCAGACGACACCAAGATTTGGGGTGAGGTGGGCACACAAGAAGGGAAGGACAGATTACAGCAGGACCTGGACAGGTTACAGGGATGGGCAGATGAAAATAGGATGGGATTCAATATTGACAAGTGCAGGGTGCTACACTTGGGTAGTAAGAACCAGCAGCATACCTATAGGCTGGGGAACTCCCTTCTCAAAAGCACAGTGGCAGAAAGAGATCTTGGAATCATTACTGACTCCAAGATTAACATGGGTGGACAATGCGAGAACACAGTCAGTAGAGCTAACGGTATCTTGTCCTGCATCCAGAAATGCATCACAAGCAGGGCCAAGGAGGTGATCCTCCCCCTCTATGCAACATTGTTCGGGCTGCAGCTGGAGTACTGCATCCAGTTCTGGGTGCTGCACTTCAGGAGGGATGTGGACAGCATTGGGAGGGTCCAAAGGAGTGCCACTTGCATTATCTGGGGACAGCAAGGCAGACCCTATGAAGAGAGGCTCTGGGACCTGAACCTGTTCAGCCTTTGCAAGAGAAGGCTGAGGGGGGACCTGGTGGCCATCTATAAACTTACTAGGGGGGACCAGTGGGGTTTGGGAGAGACCTGAAGGAGATGGGTGCACAGGTGGTTTTCTCTTCTATCCTGCCAGTGAGTGGATGAGGCAGACGGCATGAAACGTGCATCATGGAGACCAACTGGTGGCTGCAGGAGTGGTGCTTCGAGGAGGGCTTTGGCGTCCTCAGCCATGACCGGCACATCACAACGAGAGACATGCTGGGATGGGATGGGCTCCACCTTTCCCCTAAAGGTAAGCATGTGTTCTCTTCTAGGTTAGTGGACCTCCTCCGGCAGGCTTTAAACTAGGCTCATCGGGGGAAGGGGAAGATGAGGGCAGAGGAAACGTCAGGGTGCCAGACCAAACAGCACCCAGAACTACAGCCCAGCCCAGACCAATGAGCAAAGCGAATAAACAGGTAAGAGATAGGGGCCAGGGTAACACTGGGACTAGGGGGTCAGTACACACATCCACAGGAGGCCTCAAATGCCTCTACACAAATGCTCGTAGTATGGGTAACAAGCAGGAGGAACTCACCCTCCTGCTGGCTGACACCAGCCCGGACATAGTAGGGATTACGGAAACATGGTGGGACGCAATGCATGATTGGGCGGTGAATGTCAAGGGCTATAGGCTGTACAGGAGGGACAGGATAGGAAAGAGAGCTGGGGGTGTGGCACTCTATATTAAGGAGGAATACGCATCCTCATCAATTAGCAAGGAGTCAGGGGAGGGGCACTCTGAAGTGCTTTGGGTTAGAGTACAAGGCAGTCAAGGGGAAAGAGACTTAACAGTGGGGGTCTACTACAGACCTCCCAACCAGGGGGAAGAGCTTGACCAGGAATTCTTGGGTCAGTTCACAGAGGTAGTGAAGGCTAAGGATGTGGTAGTCATGGGGGACCTGAACTTCCTGGACATCTGCTGGGAAGAACAGTCAGCCAGGTCTGAACACTCATGTAGGTTCTTGGCCAGAGTGCAGGACCTCCATCCACCAGGGGAGACGCCTTGTTGGACCTAGTGCTGGCTACGGGTGATGACCTGGTGAGGGGGCTGTGGGTGCTTGAGGACCTGGGTGACAGCGATCATCGCCTGCTGGAATTCACCATCCAGCGCAAGGTGGCAAAGGCATGCAGTAAGGCAGCAGCCCTAGATTTTAGGAGGGCAGACTTCAATGAGCTAAGGAGGATAGTTGGAGAAGCACTGAGGTCCCAGTGGGCAGGGGAGCCAGGTGTCCAAGGAGAGTGGTCGGTGCTTAAGGAGACGATCCTCCAAGCCCAAAGGAAGGTAATCCCAATGAGGATCAAAGGGAGCAGGAGAGCACACAAGCCTCCATGGCTCACCAAAAGCATCCAGGAATGTCTCCTTGCTAAAAAGGAGGCTTACACCCAATGGAAAGAAGGGGTCATCACCAGGGAGGACTATTCTGTAGTTGCTCGGGGATGTAGGCGGGTAGTTAGGAAGGCCAAGGCAGAGATGGAACTGGGGCTAGCTTCCCAGATTAAGGACAATAAGAAGTCCTTTTTTAAATACATAGGGGGTAAAAAGAAGGTCCCGGGTAATGTGGGGCCCTTGCAGGACGCGTTGGGAAATTTGGTCGTCACACCAGACGGCAAAGCTAACATGTTTAACAATTTCTTTGCCTCCGTCTTCCTAAGTAGGGACCAGAACAGCCACCTCCCTGCTGGGCCCCCCTCAGGCCCCGGGGGAGGCACACCTGGGCCACGGGTTAGCGAGGATTTAGTTAGGGAGCTTCTGGAGGGGTTGGACGTATTCAAGTCAGCTGGTCCGGATGATCTCCACCCTAGAGTTCTAAAGGAACTGGCCGAGGTCATTGCAAGTCCCCTGGCACAGCTTTACGAGCACTCGTGGTGCTCTAGTGAGGTACCGGAGGACTGGAAGAGGGACAACGTGGTTCCCATCTTCAAAAAAGGCAGGAAGCAGGACCTGGGAAACTATAGGCCGGTTAGTCTTATCTCGATCCTAGGCAAGCTGTTTGAGAAAATTATGCTGGCACACATCCAGGAGGGGCCAGCAGGGGACTGCATACTTAGGGGCAACCAACACGGGTTGATCAGTGGCAGATCCTGTCAGACCAACCTGGTGGCCTTTTATGATGAGATCACCAGATGATTAGATGCAGGGGTAGCAGTGGATATAGTCTTCCTGGACTTCTGGAAGGCTTTTGACACTGTCTCTCACCCTGTTCCAATTAAGAAACTGGGGAGCTGTGGTGTAGACACCCACACAGTCAAATGGGTCGCCAACTGGCTGGAGGGCCGCACCCAGAGGGTGGTAGTGGATGGGTCCTTCTCAACCTGGAAGGACGTGGGCAGTGGGGTCCCCCAGGGCTCGGTCCTCGGGCCCACACTGTTCAACATCTTCCTCAGTGATTTGGACGAGGGGGTAAAAAGCACCCTGTTCAAATTTGCTGATGACACTAAGATGTGGGGGGACGTGGACACACTGGAAGGATGCAACAGGCTACTATCAGACCTAGACAGGTTACAAGGGTGGGCAGAAGAGAATAGAATGGGTTTCAACACGAACAAGTGCCAGGTGATCCACCTTGGGAGGAACAACCGGCACCATACCTACAGGTTAGGGAACTCCCCTCTTGTCAGCACGGAGGCGGAAAAGGATCTTGGGGTCATCATTGACTCCAAGATGAACATGGGCCGGCAGTGTGGGGAGGCAGTTAGGAAGGCCAACTGCACCTTGTCATGCATCCACAGATGCATCTTGAGCAGGTTCAAGGAGGTGATCCTCCCCCTTTATACGGCACTGGTCAGGCCGCAGTTGGAGTACTCCATCCAGTTCTGGGCACCACACTTCAAGAGGGATGTCGACAGTGTGGAAAGGGTCCAGAGGAGGGCCACTCGTATGATCAGGGGACAACAGGGTAGGCCCTATGAGGAGAGGCTGAGGAACCTGAACCTGTTCAGCCTCCAAAAGAGAACGCTGAGGGGGGATCTAGTGGCCTGTTAGAAACTAGTCAGGGGGGATCAGCAGGCATTGGGGGAGTCCCTGTTCCACCGAGCACCGCCAGGAGTGACCAGGAATAATGGTCACAAGCTGGCAGAGGGTAGATTTAGGCTAGATATCAGGAGGCGCTACTTCACGGTCAGGGCGGCTAGGGTCTGGAACCAACTTCCAAGAGAAGTGGTGCAGGCTTCTACCCTGGGGGATTTTAAGAGGAGGTTAGATGAACATCTTGCTGGGGTTGTTTGACTCAAGTACTCTTTCCTGCCATGGCAAGGGGTCAGACTAGATGAGCTGCTCAGGTCCCTTCCAACCCTAGAAACTATGAAACTATAAACTATGAAACCTTGTTCCCCTGAGCGCCTCCCAGAGTAACAAGGAATAACAGCCATAAGTTGTTAGAAAGTAGGTTTAGACTAGTCATTTTCAGGGCGGCTAGGATCTGGAACCAACTTCCAAGGAAAGTGGTGATGGCTCCTACCCTGGGGGTCTTTAAGAGGAGGCCCGATGTTTACCTGGCTGGGGTCATTTGAGCCCTGTTTCCTCTCCTGCCCATGGCAGGAGGTTGGACTAGAAGATCTGCAAGGTCCCTTCTGACCCTACATCTATGAATCTATGAAAAGCAGCTTCCCCCCTCCTCCAGCACTGCCCAGTGCTTCCATGCTGGGCTGCCCTGTGCTGTCACAACCACTTCCAGGCTGCCTCATGGAGTCACCACTGTTGAGCCGCAGGGCAGCCCAGTGTGGGCTCCATGCAGCTGCTGCAGGAAGCCCTGGGCAGTGCTAACGGGGAGGGGCAATTTTCCTTGTGCCAAGTACATCTGCCCTGCTGGCGCTGCTGTTGCTGCAGCTGTTCAACATGAGCAGGCAAGTCTGCAGCAGGTGCAGGGTGGGTCAGGGCTGCACACGGGTCCCTGCCAGTCCAGTGTGAAGCCACCCCAGCCACACTGCATGCCCAGGGGGTGCATGAGGATGTCTGGGCAAGGCGAGACTGAGGGACCTGCAGCGCCTACTACTTGAGCTGCCTAGAAAGTTAGTCCAGTGAGGAGCCGCCACAGCCACACTGCGTGCCCAGGGGGTGACATGATGATGCCTGGGCCAGGCAGGACTGAGGGACCTGCTGCGGGATGGACAAAGCCCCTTTGCAGTCTGAATTCAGCCTGCAGACCATATTTTGCCTAGCCCTGGGCTAGGAGCTGCTAAGTCTACCGCATGGTTGCCTGGCTCTTTGGTTCTCCAAAGCTCCCTACTCACCCATCCCTCTTCCCCCTGAGGCTCCCCAGCAACTCCCCACTCACCTACCCACCTCGCACCCCATGCCCCTCCCCCCAGTAACCAATGGTTGCTTAGCTCTCTCCAGCTCTATTAGTCTGGGGCAGTAGAGTTCTGGATGTTAGATTGTTCACATATAAGGGAGGGCATGGAGTGATGCCTCCTGAGATACTGAAGGACCATTACTGGTACAGGCTGCATGGAGTAGACTGACATTACTGTAACACAAGCTGCCTAGCACCAGCCCAGAGGCATAACTTTGAGATGCTCAGAGAACACTTAATTTGCCTTATCCTGTCTTAACTTATGGACCCTCCAGTCTCAAGGGCATTTAATATGTGGGGAAGGTAACATTTAACAACACCTTAAGTTTCTAAGGTGTCACTTTGCCCTGCCTTCTGTTCATAGTATAAGATTAAATCAGTTTTGAGAAAGTAAATAATTAACTAAATATTTTTAATTTTAAAAAGTCCACTAAGAAAAGAAACCCATATTCAGTTAACGTCTAGTGAACTGAGATTGTTCTCTGATGTACTGCACTTCTGATTAGAGACCAGCAGTTGTACAACAAGCTGGTGCAAAAATTCTTTGTATTTTCTGAGGTCAGAATGTTTTGCCTGGAGAAACAGTGAATAGGAAAACAGGAGCAGCATGAGAGCACAAAAAAGAGAGAGAAAAAAAGAAAAATTAAGAGCTAAAAACTGATAATGACAGACTGGCAGTGATTTTTATATTTCAAATGTAATAATATGAAAAATCTTACAACACAGATAGACTTATGACAGGTTTCTATTTTCTTTCTTTTATCATCTTGGATTTTTGATCTTTTGCCTAAATAAATTTGACAGAAAGCTCCAGATAACTTAGACAAGATATAGTGCATTCATTTGTTAAAATGTGGAGGGCTTAAAGATAAATTTAAGTTACCACAAGAGAAAAAGAAAAACTTGCAGCTTGTATTGATTGTGCAATATGCATGTTCAAAGAGTGCACAGAAAGGTCTAGATTCTATTCTATCCATTAGGTGCAGAAGTGGACATAAATGCCGAAGGATAATTTTATTCAATCCTTCTCAAGTCCCTGAAAAAACGATAAATGGAAAACTTGAGTGGATCTACCTCACTGTTCTTTTGGAATTTAATCTTGAAGATATGTTACAAAAGTGGATGCATTAATGGATTTTCAAGTGTTAAACAGGGTGTAACAAAATTGTATTTAGGTGCCTCAATCCACTTAGATGCCTGAGGAGAGAACATCACTAATATTTAGTTCTCAACAGGAAAATACAGTGAGAGTGCAAATAGAGGGGAAACTGCACTACCTTATCTGTCTTTCCTATAAAGACAGCTCCCCGCTCCAGCTCCTGGAGTAAGACTGTTGTTTAAGTAAGGACTGCAGAACTAAAGCCTTACTGATTTTTAAAGGCCAAAGGGAAAGTTTTCTTCTAAATTCATTAAGATACTCATTTTCTCTGCTTACTTTCTGTTAATCTAGAATTAATAACTTTGATCTAATATTTTCTTGTTACTTATTCTTGTTTGTTTCTTCTTTAAGCTTCTGTAGGTGTCTGCATAGAAGAGGGCAGACTTGTAAAATGATTGAATATACTTCATTAGTAGCTATGGGCTATGTTCTGGTTTTCTTTCCCACTAAAACCAATACGTGTGTCTGTAAGTAGTGCTGACTATACCACAAAAATAATTTTCCTTTTAAAAATCTCTGAACTCATTATTGTTCTTATACATTGACTATCCAAAAACAATGGTGCTTATATCACTTTGTTTCTTAAATAAAATGTCAAGTAGTCCATCATGTTTTATCACATATTTCTAACAAGCATATCATAGTTTCATTGTTGGTAAGGTCAGAAGGGACCTGAGCAGATCATCAAGTCCGACCCCCTGCCATGGCAAAAAAGAGTACTGGGGTCAAAAGACTCTGGCAAGGTATACATCCAGCCTCCTTTTAAAGACCCCTGGGTAGGAGCCAGCACCACTTTGCTTGGAAGTTGGTTTCAGATCCTAGCCTCCCTGACAGTGAAATAGCACCTCCTGATGTCTAGTCTGAATCTACCCTCTGCCAGCTTGTGTCCGTTATTTCTAGGCACTCCTGGTAGTGTTCGGGGGAACAGGGACTCCCCCAATGCCTGCTGGTCCCCTCTGACTAGTTTGTAACAGGCCACTAGATCCCCTCTCGGCTGTCTCTTGTGGAGGCTGAACAGGTTCAGGTCCCATAGCCTCTCCTCATAGGGCCTGCTCTGCTGCCCCCGATCATGCGAGTGGCCCTCCTCTGGACCCTCTCCATGCTGTCCACATCACTCCTGAAGTGCAGCGCTCAGAACTGGATGCAGTACTCCAGCTGTGGCCTGACCACCTTGGACCTGCTTGAGAGGCATCTGTGGATGCAGGACAAGGTATGGTTGGCCTCCCTGACCGCTTCCCCACACCGTCGGCTCATGTTTATTTTGGCATCAATAATGACTCCAAAATTCTTTTCTGCCTCTGCACTGACGAGAAGGGAGTTCCCCAGCCTGTAGGTATGGTGCTGGTTCTTCCTCTCCAGGTGCAGCACCTTGCACTTGTCAGTGTTGAAGCCCATCCTGTTTTCATCCACCCACCCTGTAACCTGTCCAGGTCTGATTGCAGCCTATTCCTCCCTTCTAGTGTGCCCACTTCTCCCCACATCTTAGTGTTATCTGTGAATTTGAACAGGGCGCTTTTTATGCCCTCATCCAAGTTGCTGATGAAGATGTTTAACAGTGCAGGCCCAAGGACTGAGCCCTGCGGGACCCCACTGCCCACATCCCTCCAGGTTGAATAAGACCCGTCCACCACCACTCTCTGGGTGCGGCCCTCCAGCCAATTAGTGACCCATTTGATTGTGTAGGTATCGACACCACAGTCTCCTAGCTTTTTAATGAGAATGGGGTGAGAGATGGTGTCGAAGGCCTTCCTAAAGTCCAGAAAGACTATGTCCACCACAACACCTGTGTCTAAGGATTTTGTGACCTGGTCATAGAAGGCCACCAAGTTGGTCTGACAGGACCTGCCTCTAATGAACCCATGTTGGTTGCCCCTAAGCAGAATCTCCCCTGCTGGCCCCTTGTGGACTTGTGCCAGGATAATTCTCTCAAAAAGCTTACCCAGGACCGAGGTAAGACCAACAGATCTATAGTTTCCTGGGTCCTCCTTCCTCCCTTTTTTTGAAAATGGGAACCACATTGGCCCTTTTCCAGTCCTCTGGCACAACGCCAGAGCACCATGAATGCTCGTACAGCCGCGCCAGGGGTCCCACAAAGGTGGGAAAAGAAAAAGTAGACACATTTGATACTTGGTCAAATTTTGCATTTTACTGTATTCTGGAGAAAATAATAAAAGCCAAATTCTATTTCGTTTATTGGGCATCTATGTGGACTGAGATATATAATAAGATTCTATTCTACCCTGTCCATTAATGCATCTATTTTTGTAACAAACCATCATCTGAATGTGAAAAGCAAGTCACAAAAACAAAACAAAACAAAACTCCACCAGTGAGGAGGACCCACTCACCTTTGGTATTAACTGTTTTTCAGGGATTCAGATTTCATAAACATTAGGGCTGGAAGGGACCTCAGAAGATCATGGAGTCCAGCTCCCTGCCAGGGGCAGGAAGTCATCTGGGTTCAAAGGAACCCAGCAAGATAAACATCCAATCGACTCTTAAAGTAGTCCAGAGTAGGTGCTTGCAACACCTCTGGAGGGAGCCTATTCTAGGCCTTGGGGGCTCAGACAGTAAAAAAGTTTTTTGTTATGTCCAGCCTAAAATGGTCTTGGAGGAGTTTGTGACTGTTTAACCTGGTCATCCCTTGGGGCGCTCTGGTGAACAGGTGTTCTCCCAGATCCTGATGCACACCCCTTATTTACTTATAGGCAGCCAGCAGGTCCCCCCTGAGCCTGCGCTTTTCCAGGCTGAAGAGTCCCATGGCTCTCAGCCTCTCATCATAAAGCCTGTTTTCCTGCCCTCTGATCATACACGTGGTTCTCCTCTGGACTCTCTCAAGCTTTTCCACATCCTTTTTAGATTATGGAGGCCAGAACTGCATGCAGTACTCCAGCTGTGGCCTCACCAAGGCTGAGTACAGAGTGGAATGGAATTAAGTGCCTCAGTCTACTTACACACTTAATAGACAGAATGGAATCTGGCCTTAAATGATCTTTCTATTTTGAGACAGAGCAAACATACACTCACTTGAATAAAATATTTTCTAAAACCATCCCTAGTTTATACTGCCTCTTAAAATATTTATTGTTTTAGGAGGAACAAGAAAAACTGTTATTATAATAAAAATCCCAAAGTGTTCCCGCAGTGTAAAGCAGTGGTGGCCAACCCTTCTGGCAAGAATGTAGCAAGTTAAGTGAAAAGTATAAGATAGTGCCATTCCAATAGTCATCCACCACTTTCATCTAGTGTCACCAAATCCTGTTGTCACCAGGGTATGCCAACACTGAGTTCAGTGGCATCTATTTGTGAAGGTCTCGCAGGGCCAAACCCTTTAGTTGGCACTGATCCCTAACTCTCACCCCCTTCCTGAGTGCTGCTTAGCGTCATACTGGGTCCTGGGCTCATCTGAAGGTCACCTAGGGTCTGAAGAAGCAACCAAGATCCAAGGGGAGTGTGCAGAGTCCAAGTGTAGGGAACCAGGAAGCCAGAAGATCCACCTGGGAAATGAAGTCAGAGATCCAGAGGGTCAGGCAGAGCACAGAGTCAAGAGGCAAGCTGGGTCAGGTATTGAGCAAATCAAACCAGAGTTGGATTAGGGAGCCAGATGGTTAGGCCAAATTTGGGGTCCATGGGCAAGCCAGAGAATCCTTCAGAGAGCCATTAAAGGTACAAGCCAAGGGTCATGCAGCCTGACTATAAGATTGAACCTTGTTGCCCAGACACTTCCTCTTCTGGGTTAGGGGTTTTTATAGGGAGGGGGTGCACTCTGGTTGCAGGGAATGAGTGGATGGCTAGGTCCTGAGAGCAGGTTCTGACTACCTATGTCTTCCCCAAAGCTCAGCTGAGGAGGTGGCAGACTGAGATGAGTAACTGCACCAGGCAGTCCAAGGCCCAAGATTCAAGGCCACAGCCTGACACTGTGATCCCTGGGGCTTATGTGTGAGACATACCAGCTGCCGCTACTTACTGTGGCATGCATGCAATGGGTTATCTACTGCTTGCTGTAAAGCAAGAGCTCCCATGTGAGGTTTCTGGCTTATGTGTGTTCCTGAGAACATTGAAATCTGCCCTATGCTGGAGAGGACAGGACTCCAGTGGACAGATACAGAAATGGAAAAGACAGAAAGCTGCAAAATTCATCACCAGGATTTCATCATAATCTCTGAACCTACTTCTTCTATTTGACTGGGCAATTGCGCTAATGATGGTATTCATAACAGTCCTTCACATTACTAATCATAATAGAAGTTTGAGACAGTGATGTCCAGTAGCCTTTTGATGATAGATTTGTATTAATATCAAAGGCACCATTCAAAGGTTGCTGTCTTATCCTGCATGCACAACACCACAATCTCTGGACCACTTTGTATACTGGTGTCCACCTTTCTTTGCCAGCAGCATCTCAGACTTTGCTAAGACACTTTCAAAACTATTCCCTGATTCACTAATCTTCACTGATGATCTTGTCTGTTACCACATCAGAAGAATAATAGACTTGACTTAAGGCTCGCTGGCTCAAAACAGCTCCCAACATGTAGGAGGGTGCCCATCAGCTCCCGGTGATGGACATCATCCCATAGACTCCAGGGACATAGGGCTCCCAATCAACAAAAAGTCAGTAAGCTATGTTTCAAGACAGCAGGCACCCTCAGGTTATTTTTTTGCTGAATTTTGCAACTAAAGGTTTATAGTTTAAACGACAGAGTTAAAAAAGGAACAAAGCCCACATTATTCAATTGTTAAATGGTGGTTTAAAAATGATAGAACCCTTTGCCCTACCTTCACCGTTCTATCTTGTCTGTTCCCTCTTACATGCTTTTCCATTATTTTAAATCTGTTCTCACACTGTGCTCTACTTTTCTTGTTGCAGTGTCTCAGAACTGAATCAGCGAAATTTGAGATTCTCCAGTATAAATAAACAATACCAATACACATACATGGGTTTTGCTGTGGGGAAAAGAGCCTGGTGAGTCCATGAGGAGGGAAGACTAAGTCACAAGAAGACAGTAAGGAGGATAAGGTCTGATCTAACTTTTGTAATAACAGTGTTTCAGGGACTCAAGCAAGGTGGAATAGAATCATACTTAAGGTCAGGATGGGATCTGATCTGCAAGCTAAGCAATCACATCTTCGGCTATTCCACATGTGAATGGTAGGAGGAGAGACTGTGGGATCAGGGATCATATCCCAATTGCACCCCGTTACCAAAGCAGAGGAAGCCTGGGATCATGATCTCTGCTCTCCCCTCATCAGCAAGTAGCCAGCCCAGTGCTCCCATGGTTTGGAGCATCAGTCAGCTGGGAACACCAGTTACCTGACTAGTACTCCCAGCTTCAGTACACAGGAGACTTGAAAGACTCCAGTGAGAGACTACATGTTCAATTTAAGGCACGATGGGAACCAACCACAAAGTTATTACATGTATTTTGCATAAAAACATTGTGGTTTATTCCGTGTTTTAGCATGCCATTAATTGCTTGAACGTGTGGCCAGGTTACTACTAAAAATGTATCATGGGGGAATCTAGGATTCTAAAAAGGGGATGCAGATGATGTGGTTCATCCTTACATGTAACACAGCACATTGTTTCATGTAAAAAGAAACTAGAAACTTTACTGACATGCTAGAGGCCTAGTGATATATTATTCATTGTAAGATTGAAACAAAAAGAAATTTAACTTTATTTGACTTTGCATTAATTTGCTATATTATGTATTAAAAACACAAAAAGAGGCAAAATACTCAATATATGTTGTTTCTTTAATCCTGTAGTCATTAGAATTAAATGTACTTAAATGTAAGTATATTAATTGTAATTCCAGATTCATAAATCAAAATCAAGCCTTCTTGAGCATCTTGACAATGTATCCAATATTTTCCTGAAAGTTATTTCCACACTTGAGTTAACGTTTCTGTACTTAAATTAATGTTTTTAGCTAGATTTAAAAGTCTTCAGGGCTGTAAAATAGGAGCTATGAGGAGCAGCTAACAGACAGCAGAATTGAAAAACAAAGAATAGCTTAATTGCTGGAACATTAGGATCATTAAAAAGGAGACAGGATCATTAACACCTGTGGAATGAAAAGATTAGAAGGAACCAGAACGATTATACTGAGCCATGAAGTCAAGTGACTCCCTCACTGCTGCCTGAATAGAAATGCTGCTGCTATTGCCAATCAATTTGTTTTAAACTTTAGGTGGAGCAGGAATCAACAGGAGGTGTAACTGCACCACTGCCCCTCCCACACACCCTCTCATTGGATACACCCCTAGATGTGGTTAACTGGTTAATTGTATCTTAAGTGTAACATTTCCAGGGGCCGCAGGCATGTAAATTCAATTATGCATCTCATATGTAGCATAACACCTGGCGTGATATGTATGGAACTTTTTGTTTAATTATTTAGCTTTCCATAATTTTGTTAGCCCCATTTTCCTGATATTTTATTATAGGGTGTTTACATTTTCCTATAAGTTTTGGGGCTTTTCTGGTTCAAATACAGGGAATGAGCAGCTGAAGCAACACTGTTGTTGAAAATTCTAAGTGGTTATAGAGCAGAATGGATGTTACAGTTAATTAAAATATATACTTTCTCATTCATAATATAGTTATTGAGAAATAAGCATACAATAATAACCACACACTGAGTACTGAAATAACAGTATTATGGCTAATAATGGAATCTAGCCAAGCTGCAGCCTGGTAAATAAAGGTTGTTAGCCAATCAGAGTACAGGGATTCACATGCAGTATCATTATGGAAGACTAATTTCAGAGTCATTACTGGACCAGATGCCCAGAATGAGTCAGAGTGCAGACAAATGTGCATATGAGTAAATTTGGTGCAAACCTGGACAATATTCTTTTCTGTTCCAGGCTAAGGTACAGCCATTTAAGTATAACATGGGGTATATCAAAGACCTTGTCCCGGTGCTGTTCAGATCTACAGATAAGTTATACTAGCAATTCTTATTACATTTGTAAATGCTGCGCTATGAAAGTTATTATTGTGCACACTGTGTGCTTACACTGCACATGATGATTCTCAGCCGCTACATTAGAACTGATTAGCAGCTGTATGGACTATGGAGAGGACTTTGAACATTTTTAACCACAAGAACAGGTGTTATTTGCTTCCCCCGATAGTGGTGTATACTCATATCTCTGGGACACCATTTATTTCACCATTACCAAGTACAGCAAATGCAAAGTTTTTTAAAATTAGTCATGGATACTGAATGTTCTTGACTGACTGCCTGAAAGTGTGCAAGTTTAACCATGAGCCACAATACAAGTTAACACATCAAAATTTCAGATATTCTGTATAAGCAGTTGTAACTCAGCAAGTGATCCCTGCGAGTCATTTTATTACATGTGCAAAGTATGATGCCCTTGTTCCAAATAAAAGACCCTTTAAAAATGTGATATTTACTGACTTAGAACGAAAAGCCTCTGCTGTGGAAAAAACTCAGAGAGTTTTTACCAGTTGAAAGAAACATTTTGTTTTATTTCAGATTCTATTTACCTGCCATGGAGATCTTCAAAAGGAGACTGGGCGCACACCTTGCTGTGGTTATTTGACCCCAGCAGTCTTTTCTGCCCAGAGCAGCGGGACTGGACCTAATGATCCCACGAGGTCCCAACCTAAACTTCTGTGAATTAGATGCGACACAAAAGCCCTTCACAGTGTTGCAGGGGAAAAGTTAGAACTCAACAATCTTGATTCAATTGCATTGACTTCTCAGGATTTGCACCTAGGGTGAATTGAAGTACAAATTTAATTTTTTTTAAAATGATTTTTATAGTTAATCTGATTTTCATAAAGCCATTGTAAAGTTCCTGCAGGCATTTGTAAAGTAATTATACTGAGCTTATATTCTGTGTTTTGAAAGAACCACTGTTTCCTTTCCTGCTCTTCTACCTACCAGCAATCCCTAATACCTTCCCAAAAACAAATGTTATCAGAATTTACATATGATAGCAGCATTAATGTGAAAAGCTGTCCTGGGCCAAACTGAGTTTGCTCAATCTATCAGTAAATCCTGAATCTCAAGTAGCTCCATTAGAGATGGAATGTGCTGCTATGACCATCCACAGACATGGAACATTTAAGGATAATATATAACTAAATGCAAGGACAAGTCAGAGGTATGCTGATGTGCTGCTGCTACTGTTCTGTCTGGCAAAAGTAAAAGGGTCAATATGATATGCTGAATGTTTTGCATCTTACTACACCACATGCAATTAATGCCATTCCCTGGAACTGCATTTGTTTTGTATGCTGCTGGATGCTTGCTCAATAAAGTTTTAACTGGCGATTCCAAACTACTTTTAAAGAAGCTTATCAAATATGGGGGAGAGGTTGGATCCATAGAGATGAAAGAAACAAATGTCTATGGTTCATGCCCTGCATACTTCCATCTTTTGTTCTTATCCATTTTGTCCCTTAGATGTTTTCTTCTCCCAGGCAACATGGTGTTCCCCTGAAAAAATCCTACTCCACTTGTTGCTGACAACAACAAGCAATGGGTGCCCATCCCTAAACAGGCAACCTTGGGATGGGCACTCGTGGCCATTGGGATGGGTACCCATGGCCAAATATATATAGACACAGATGCTATTACTTAACTATCTTCAGTGCACACTGTATAGTAAATATGACTTCCTTTCTTATTTGGGCTGACTGGAGCAGTATCCATTAGTCAGCAACTAAAACATTCTGTTGCTGTGAATAGCCCTCCAGCTCCCATGCGGACTAAGACAGCCCCAAGGGTGGCAGGCGCTGCTAGCAATATAACTTCCCTCCTGCTTCTGAGGGTTGAACCTGGAGCATGGGAAGGGCTGGGAGCCTGAGCAGGAGAACTACATGGCCAGCCAAGTTGGAAAGACAAGGCCCAGCCATCTTGCAGTTTTGTAGGGAACTGCAGGCAAACTCTGGATGGGTACCCATGGCCAAAGGATAACACAGGCTCTTTATTGGGGAAAGTGACAGGGTGAAGGGATGTGGATTTTTGCTTTGCTTTTGCTATAATTGAACAATATGTTTTCCTGTAGGGAAGTGGATGACAAATGGGTTTTTGGAGACGGCCATGGTCCCCTTTGAGAGGAGGGGTTCAGCTTGAAAGGGACAGTAAGGAGGTTGGGGGGGCTCTCCTGTGTGTGAGGCAGGAGCATAAGAATGGGTAGGAATGATGGGGGTGGTGCAGGTGGGGCAGAATTGTTTTGTTCTTTTATAGAGGTTACTGAATATAGTTTGGGAAATGAGGTTGGGTTAGGCAGGGAAGAAGCTCTCCCTAGTCAGGAGCAGGAGCAGGAGCAGGAGCAGGAGCAGGAGGGGATTGGGTGGATTGCTTTTGAATTTTTTTCCCCGCTAGGCTCTGAGGGGTGGACTGAGTGGGTGGAGGGGGAGGGGAGGGACAAGAGGACTGTTCTTGTTTTAAGATTTTATTCTGTTTTTATCATTCTTAGGGTAGCATATACATTTAATAAATAACATTTCCAACATCACACATTTTATTGCGGGCATTAGAATATGTGCACACCTGTAAGGGCTTGTTCAGTAAAAATGAAGTCACTCTGCTCACACAACTTCTTGGACACTACCCAAGATTTGACATGCAAACTGTCCATACTCTATCGTGAAACTCATAAGCCATTCCAGATGCTGCATGCACACCAGTGCAATTGAAGCAGCATAGCATTATCAGGTGGAGGCTTTCTGTTAAACAGAGGCAAAACAAAAAACAATCTCAGAAGTGTAAACACAATTCATGTGAGTGTTGGAGAGGGATATTTTATTTTCCAGTGGACTTCAAATATGAATGCCACACAGCTCTCTGGTCCAGAATAAACTACCTTTGGTTCCTGCACATGTTATACTGCAGCGTAATATAAGGGGTCATGGAGTGTCTTGTATTATTTCCCCAATTTGTTTTATTGATGTGGCATGTGTAGTCTCTATGCAAAGGTATCATCGTGCTGCATTTAACCTTATCAGCCTTGTGTCCATATGCATTGTGGTATTTGATAGAAAATGTATTTCTTATATGTTATAATTAGGGACCTACCTAAGTCATGGAGAGACAAAGGGTTTGTCACAGTCCACACACAGCATGCAGAACTGATTTTGTGGGAATTTCACAGCAGCCCCACCCCTCACCACTGATTGGCAGAAAGCCCCTTCACTCAGTCTACATAACTATGGCTTTTTTGCTCCACCGCTTGCTGCTGATTGGTGGAGGGCACCTTCGCTCAGTGTATGTCACTACACTTTTTTTGGTTGATTTCACAGGAAATTGTGACCAATTCTGGGTTTCCCAGTGATTGCAGCAACCACTGACAATGCTGTTCTTTAAAGTTTCCATATAACTTGCAAAACCATAATTTAGGTAGGTCCCTAGTTATAATAGAGCCAGGATTGTACAATATGATAATGATGTTCAGGGCGTAACCAATGACTTTATTTGGGCCTTGTTACACATTGCACATTTTGCTGTTCAAATGTTGATCTGTGTTAGCACCAGCTCAAGTTTGGAGCAGTCACATTTCATGGCTAAAAACCTTCTCTGACTGTTCCCCCACCTGCACAGCTGTGCCTTGCCACTAGAGGGCTGGCAAGCAGGGGCCTGGTTAAGAGCTACATCTGTGAGTGGCCACTACAGGGCTGGTGAATTAGGATAGGCGTCTATCCCTGCTCTAAGCAGAGGGGTTGGGGGGGAGTGGAGGGAGAGAGATGGATTGAGAAGGTAGGAGACAGAGAGTTAATGGGATGGGGGTGGGTAATGAAATGGGAAGTGGAAAGGAAATGGAGGTGAAGGCAGCGTGGTGAAATGAAGTGAGTCAGTCACTGAAGGATAAAATAAATAGGAATTTAAAGAGAAATAAAGAGGAAATAATGGAGGTCTCGTGTTTGAATAAATTGGGATTTGAGATTAGGGTGTGAAGGTGCTGGTTGTTCTTCCTGGGGTGGCTGGGAGGTGGGAACAGTGAGGGAAAGTGCTTCTTGGGGGGAGCTACTGCCCCTGCCCTGGGAAGGAAGCTCCAGAACATGGGGACTCAATCCAGCCCTCTACCTTGTCTCTCCACATCCTTCCTAGACCCCACTCCTGGATTTCACCATACCCTGTGATCTGGCTAGCTGGCATATGCACTGCAGGTGTTTGCTGGGTTTGCAACCCTGGGAGTGGGAAAGTCATACGCCTGGGGGTCGGAGGAGAAGTTGGTGCTAAAACTGTCCCCTAGGTAGTAGAGTTCAGAGGGTGGAAAGTTTGTCCACACAGACCAGAAGGTTGGGGAGGGCAGGGAGTAGGGGACACTGCATATTGGGATGCTGGAAGACTGCAACTTGGGCGGCTCATCTGTGGGGAGTGGCCACACATTAATGGAACACAAGCTGGATAATATCTATTAGAGATAAAACTGCCCTGGAGTGGCATAACTTTAAGTCTCCTACAGTGTGTTTAAAACTAGTTTTGGGTGTTAGTATATGGACAATCCAGGGGTAAAGAGCTCCATAAACTGCCTAAAATGTAATGTGTAATAAGGCCCTTTGACACTTAAGGGGTTGAAAAGAAGTAATGGTTTAGAATTAGTATCTGACCAGAATTTTTTCCTTGTCCCCCATGCAGACTTGTCTGAGGCACAAGAGCCAGCCTCTGCCATTGCTAGTCCCCCGTCCCCCCTGCCCCTAACTATTGGGAAGAAGAACATTTTATTATCTATTTGTCAGCATTAACTGTAGTTCTAGAGCTTTTGACTATACAGCCTTACCCATTCTACAGTAAGGGTAGTAAGGGTTTTATGAGCACATGATCAGACAAGTGTGTGAGCCTTCTATAAATGTCAAAGTCCCCTCTGTTAAGAGCTGACAAGGCTTGGGCAAAACTGGTAAGTTTGAGGCACCACAGACCGAGGAGTTTGCCTCTAGCACATCTCAGCTGGTTCTCAGTGGTCAAGCAGCAGATGGTGGAAGGGGCTTTAGGGCAAAAGGACACCTTGAAGGTGAAGAAGCACCCTGAGAGTGTGTCTCAAAGCTGCAGTTATAATACAGCTCAGGTCAAGGTGTTTCACACAGTGTAAACAGTGAACATCATACTATCATTTATAGCTGAATAGCTCTTCCAACTACAGCCCAAACGATGTGCCATGCTGCCACCCCAATAAAAACAGCAATAGAGGAACCACTTCTCCCTTCACTCATGTGTTGCACTAGTGCAACTAATTTGACTTCAGTAGATTGAATTCTAAATTTATCCTGTAAAAAAGTGTTGTACCAGAGGTATCAAAGCAAACTTGTAGAGATGCTCAAGTTATTTTTTTATTATGGTCTTTAGATGAAGTCTAGTAAGCATATAAAGGCTAAACAATGCTCAACCTTCAATAGAACTCCCATAGGTAAAAATAAGGGGTCTGCAATAGGATATTGCATACAAGATTGCCGTTCTATAGTAACAAACCTTTGAGTTGGAGAAAACAAGGCACAGCACTTTAGTCATTCTACTACTGTTTCATCTTATATAATTTGTGTACTCAGTTCTGATACGGTTATTATGCAAATTCCTGTAGGTACATATTTTCACATTTAGATTTTTAAAGTTTACTTGAAGTATCAATTCGCAAAGCTAACGACATATCTCTATCAAGATAAATAAGGACATTTCACCATCTCTTGGATTTGTTGTCCATTGGAGATAACTCTGTATAAATGACGTTTGGTTCACATAACCATAAAAGCCAGAAACTTAAAAAAAACCCAAACAAACCTGTAATTCTCCTGAAACTGAATGGACTAAAGTAGTGGCCAGGAACTTTAAACAGGTCACAGTTGTGATTTGTAGTTGGGATTCACTGCTCTAGGAAACTGATATATATATACATTTTCTATAGTTGTTTTTTTTTTTAATGGATCAGGTATGAAAATTCTCTCTCTATTCTGGACTTTTCTTCTTTATGGCAGGGGTGTAATTTTCTATTAAATGGTATGGTAGTTCCAAAATTCTTTAAAAAGGCTACCATACTGTATGAAATTCTTTAGTATTAAAGGTAATGTGAGGTCATGTACTGCTGAATGTCATGTATTGTAAAGTTGTAATGCGAACTACAGCTCCCAGAAGTTGCCTGGGAACTGGAGAAATTAACTGTAACACACTGCAATTGCCAGAAGGCTGCAGGGGATGGAAAAAGTAGAAAAGAAGTGACAGACCACAGGACATCACGGCTGAGAGAGATGCATGGCCGGAGACTCGGAAGGAGGGGCAGAGCCAGGACTGCAAGCTACAGCAGAGAAGCTCAGACATGGGAGCCCTAATAGACAACCATTAAGCATTGTAGGGACCAGAGGCTGGTTGGGAGTCCCTCCAGAGTTGTGGGAGGGTTTAAAGTTTCTCAAGTGTATATACAAGGGTGTTAGTGTTTCCTACACGTTACCTCTTCTTGGGTGATTTCAGCACAGAGTCTGTTTATTACCTGTTACCTGGATCCTAATTGTATGTACCTTAATGTTAATGTTTATTCCCCTGTTCCTTTCTCCCTAGCCCACTGGCTTGTGACCCCAGCCCCCAGCATCCCCTATATGAAAGAGTGAATTTCCCTTGTTGGGTCCCTGTGCCAGCTCCTGAGGTTGCAGGGTTTGGTACAGTATTTCCAGAGAAACTTGTTGGATTTCTATAGAAACACACTGTTTTCATTCCTATTACAGTGTAAAGTGTTTTGTTTTTTTTTTCCATAGGGAGATCAGAGTAGGAGGAAAGAGATAGAAGCATGCAGAATATGTGTGTCTGAAAGCCCACAGAAGAACTCTTCTTAAACTGTGAGCTCAAGAACAGGGCTGTGAAAAAAGAAATATAACTCCTGTTGATATGAAACAAATCACAAAGGGAAGTGAGGAATATCATATCACATTGCCATGGCCGCTGTTGCTCCTGTCCCCAGATGAGTCTGGCTCCCTTCATAACCCAGTTGGACCAGGGCAGGAGTAGCTATTGACTTTCCCTCCCCACCCACATGTGAGCCAGGAATGGTCAAAGTGGTTGATGGGAGGAAACACTCTGCTGAGTATATAGGATAAGGGAGGGAGGTATGAAAAGGGATGGGAGTGCTACACAGGTTGCTTGCCTGTTTTGAGGACTTTAGAAACAAACAAACCCTGCAGCTGATCCTGCCTACCCCAGGTTGGGAGAAAGCTGGGAGTGGGAATGGGAATGAAGTGCTGGTCACTGTTCCCCCTTTACAAAATCTTGGATCCACCTATGCTCACTCCTGTGAGTGGCCAGTAGCAGCCAATCCTGCTCTATCTCTCCTCTGATAAAAAAATCTTATCTCACACACTGAGTGCAGAATTTAGTACAAGCTCCATAATGTTATTAAAATTACACAGCACTTACAGTTAAATTCCCTCTCCTAACAAGATTCCTCTCATATCTGTTTTGCCCGATTTGAGAAGTCAATTGCAAACTCGCCTACATTGGTGAAAGTGTTATTCACTTCAGTCAGTTTATAATGGCATATCTTGTAACCCACAATTGCAAATATATTTACTCATGTGAGTAGACCTAGGAATTTCAGTGGCTTCAAGCATTTTCTACTCAACAAATGTATCAATTCTGTGGACAAGTTCTTCCAGTATTAGTAAGTATTTTATTAAATTTACTGTTTACTGCCTCTGTATTTTAAGTCATGACGTTAATTAGGTTCCATTATTTAGTTTATGTTTTGCCTGCTCTAGTTATAGAAGATAATAAGACTTGAACCATGCAACAAGTATCGAAACTCCCCTTCCACCAGATATACAGATTGCTAGAAGGTTCCCATAATCTAAATGCTCCTGGATACCATTTCCATCCTCCATTCCCCCTCGATCCTTACAAACTAAGTAAATCATATACAATAGCAACAAAATATATCCTAATTTTCTTTAAGTTAAGGGTATGTGACATTACCAGCAGTGCAGTCTGCAACACAATACTGTTCACAAGTTTTTGGAATACAAAGAGGGTAGAAATAGACATCATAAAAAAAAATTAGCAGCACAAACTGTCTTATGAGGCCATGGGCAGCTAGGTTTGGGGTCATGTGGGGTACCAACTAAGGTCAGAAGGAACGAGCAGAATCCAGGGACAAGCAGGGTTAGCAAGCCAACCAGAAAGCAGGTCTAGGAACAAGTTGAGTCAGAAAGTCAGGAGATTCAGGAGACTGCAGAGTCAATGAGCAAGTCAGGTGATGAAGCTGGGAGATCAAGCAGAGATCAGTCAGAGAGCAAGATGGAAGGAACAGCAAAGCAGTCTAAGGTCAACCTAAGTCCTGTTTCCCAGACAATTTCTGTTCCTGTGCAGGGGTTTATATGGGGGAAGTGGACAGTCAGCTGATCCTGGCCAATCACTCTGGTAACAGGGAGTGGGTGAAGGGATAGGTCCAACAGGGGCTTCAGGCCATCCTGGATCAGTTTGGGAAACCAGCTGTAGGGTGACAGGCCAGGATAAACAGCTGTGTTGACCAGGCTGAAGCCCTAGGTTTGAGGCCACAGCCTGACACACGGGCCAAGCCAAACAGATGATCATGCCCCTTGTCATAGCACAAATGCCCAAAATTTGTGGCCATGACAGATGATATTAATTTGTGCCACTTCATTGCAGCAAACGTCACTTAGGTTTACGGCAGAAGGGAGCAATTAACCCAGAGCTGCCCACACTCTCCCTGGGCAGGCACTGCTGGGACTTCTGGGTCCCAAGCCAGTATGCCCCAGGAATTCCTATTCCTGGCTCCACCCATGGCATCCAAGGTGACCATGTCTGAGGCTCTATACCACACCCTCTGCCCCAAGCTGTTTGGGCAAACTGTCACACTGGGTTGTGGGTGGCCAAGTCTAGGACCACTCAGGGATTGAAGTGTCAACCATGGTCAGGAGGAGTGAGCAGAATCCAGGAATAAGCTGGGTCAGTAAGCCAGGTCAATTGGAGAGCATGGTCTAGGAACAAGCTCAGTCAGGAGGTCAGGCAGAGAGCAAGCCAGAGGGCATATCAAAGCAGTCTAGGATCAGGTTAAGCCCTGCTACTCTGACACTTCCTGTTCCTGTGCAGGCATTTATAGCAGGGCACCACATCCCATTCTTGGGGCACACAGGATTGGGCCTCTGAAGCTCTGGGAGTGCAAGCCTGGATTCCTCCATTTGCAATTCCCCAGGTGCCTATCAACACTCCAAGCTGATTGGCTGCCCCAACCCCAGGACTGCATCAAACTATCAAACTTGTTCCAGTCGGTGAGGTCCCAGGATTTAGACCACCATTCTTGCTAATCAGCAGCCCTAGCCCCAGAACTGCACTGGAATGCCAAACTCTTTCTGTTACAGTCCCCAGGGCATGTCACTGTAAGCAGGAAAAGATGGGGTTTTCCCACTTACAGAAACATGCCCCAGAAATTCTCATGTTGTCCAGCAAGATCAATGGATGAGACGATGAGTAAAGTGTATTATGCCCAATGAAGCAGATCAGCCATGCCAAGACACATCCAAGCACAACTGATCTGCTTCGTTTGATGATGTCTATTTCTAGCCCAAAAGAGACAAAAGTTGGAGGGGGAGGACGCCAAGTTCCATCAACACAAATATCTGCAAGGAAAACAGCAAAAATGATTATATGCATCTTCTACTCCTGGGTGCATTTGAGCATGCAGATTTTTGTCTTGTCCTTCCTGTCACTGAACACATGGAGAGTCTAGCCTGGCTGGGGGACAATTTGGCCTGTAAAAGCAACTATCCAGGAGGACTGAGATTTGTTGTCCCATCACTAAACATAAACATTTGTAATCTGTTTAAATCAATGTCAATCTTAGTTCTATTTTTGTTAAGCCATTCAAGGCATTAGGGGGCAAAGTGTAAAATGTTGAACAAAACACACATGAAGGTGTAATCTCTCTGCTTCACCAACTATGTCAACTCTGTTACCTTGACTCTTCCATTTCTCTCACATGCATCCCTGTGGCCTTCCTGCCCCCAGGCCCTCCCCTCGTGACCTCTACATATGGAATGTCCTTTCTCGCTCTTTTGTCATGCCTGCGATATGTGCATCTGCCTGGTCTCTGGTTGCAGTCAGTTCTAGAAGCACTAGTTCTGTCTTGGAACTGAGCACTAGTGCTGGACAGGGGTTCCTAAAGTGGGGAGGGATTATTCTGCACCTGAATGTCCAGGTTCTGTATCCTCTCTCTTCCATGAATAAACATGGGGTATTAGACAGTTTCCAAGCTGGCATTTTCATGAGCACTAAGAGCCAGATTCAATTCCACCTATTGGGCACCTAATGAGGCTTACACAACTAAACATGATTCTCTTCTACTGTGCTCAAGTCCTCGAAGAAACACCATCAAGCCTACCTTGGTAACATGCCATCATTTTAGATCAAGTCACAACAAACAACAAGCAGCGGGAGGACCCATCCACCTCTTGCGTTGTTTTTCAAGGACTTCAGTAGGCTGGAACAGAATCACCCTTATGCATCTAGGTCAACTTAGATCCTAAAGGCTGGAATAGAATCTAGTCCTAAATCTTCCATCTAAACAAAATTAGGCCTAAACTATCCAGCCAATTAAAATCTAAATGCATTTTTCTAGCATTACAGCACCAAAACCTTTAAAAATAATGCATATATAACATACAATATATAGCAGTATGACTCTGGAGAAGCAGTAATAGCAGATGACTAGGTCAAGTGCCAGTGCAAAAACTATGCTATCATCACTCAATGTCTATGATGTACAAATCCGTTTTGGCAATCACATCATATTTTGTAAGTTGTTAACACAGTGGTGATCAATCCTTTGGCCCCACAAGCCAGATGAATGGTGCAGGGTCAATCCATGGGTTTTGGATTGGGCCCCGTACCACCCCAACCTGGCATGCCTGAATCAGGCCCTGCACCACCTCCACCTGGTATGCCCAGTTTAGGTCCCATACCTCCTGGACCCAGATGGGAGCATACCAGATCAGACTCCATGGTGCTTTGGCCTGGTCCCATGTACCTGTATCAGGTCCTACACTGTCTCAGCCTGGGTCTCTGTGCCCAGATTGGTCCTGTACTGCCCAGTCCCATGTGCCCAATATAATGCACAGGGCCATGCTATTTGGCTCACCAGGCTTCCTACAGATCTGGAAATTTGACAGCAGAGGATTGGCCATTAACACTGCCACTGCTCCCCTGACATGACATTTTCAGACCCGTAAGGAGCCTAGAGGGCTGGATGACACAGCCCTGTGGGGTTGAGTTCTACCCCCCCACCATGTTCACCAAAGAGCCATTTTAGTTTTCTTGGAGACATAAGAGATAAAAACATAGCAAGCAATTTCTACAGGGCATGACTTCAAAATGCAAGAGGATGCCCTTCAATGCCAAAACTAGAGTAAAAGCCCTGAAAAATTAAGAATACATGACCAATGCCTTTGGAGGGAATGCATACAGAGGAGACTATAGAGAGAGCTAAGGATGACTGCATCATGCTGCCTTGCAGCAAGACAAGATGATGAGACTGTCCTGATTTGTTGCTCCACAGGGGAACTTCACAATATACCACTTCATTGATCAAAGTGACACCTGTGACAGTTCTCCACTCATTTTCTTTTCAGAGGACAGAGCATGACTTTTAACTTTGAATAGTGTAGTACATGATTTTTGGTACATCTGGTTAGATACCGCATTCCAGGATGCTGTGCTATAATCTGATGTAAAAAATGCAATATGATGATTTGTGTATGTGTCTGATAATATGCAGGCCAGTACTGCTTTGTTAGATTTTGTTGTATTTATCTTCTGAAAGTTATGATGTACCTAATACAGAATAGCTGAGATGAACAGTAAGGCCACATCCACATGAGTGTGGATGTTTGGTTCCCTGGGGACAACTAGCAGTGGGACACCTAGTGGCACTGGCAGTTGTCCCCAGGGAATGCCTATGACACACTCCCTCTGGAACATGGCAGATTGCCCTAGGTGGGGCAGGGGAGGCTGGGGCCAGCACCAGGCTGGTCCCAGTTGTCTTACCTGGGGTTCTGGGGGCCTCCTGAGACTGCAACAGCAGCAATCCTGCCACCTGGAGCCTGGTCAGCAGCCAGAGCATGGCTCCAGCTGGCCAAGCTCTGGTTTTAAGCAGTATGTGCTGTCCCTGCATGCGCTGCTCCACCAGTTTTTCTTTGCATCTTTTTTTTTTACTCCTGAATATCCAGGGAGCAAAAAAAAAAACCCCTGTGCTGCTCCCTTGCAGTGCAGAGAACAGTTGAATGTGCAGTATGTGGTCTGCAGCACCACATACCACACAGCCATATTCATCTGGACCCAGTCTAAGAGTGGAAACCCATACTGATCTGTGTGTCATTGATTTAAAGGGAAAACAGTTTTGTTTTGTTTTTCAATTTGAAATCCTCTTGAGATCCTCTCAAGTTGTAAGAAGGGAGGTTTAGGTTGGATATTAGAAAAAAACTCTCTCACTAGGAGGCACTGGAACAGGTTACCCAGAGAGGTGGTGGAATCTTCATCCTTGGAGGTTTTTAAGGCCCAGCTTGACAAAGCCCAGGCTGTGATGATCTAGTTGGAGATGGTCCTGCTTTGAACATCACATTTGTTTAGTACTTGCTTACACAAATACTAAATAAATACACAGTAACCACTGCATAGTAGCATCTTGTGTAGACATGCCCATGATCTCTGTAAGAGTCTTAAGAACAATAAGCTTTTCAAAATTTCTGGAATAAAATAAGTATGGTGCTTCTGGTTAAGCCATAGATTCATAGATTCATTGAGTCAGAAGGGACCTCAGTGGGTCATCTAGTCCGACCCCCTGCCTCTGGCAGGCAAGAAAAGAGCCACCAACCCTGCGGTCATATGATCCCAGCCAGGTGCCTGTCCAGTCTCATCTTGAAGACCTTCAAGGATGGGGTGAATACCACCATTGTTGAAAAAAAAATCAGATGTTAAAAGTCTGAAAAGAAAATTTTCTGTTTTTCTTTAAAGTCCCTGATTTTAGAAAACTCTCTTTCCATTCATATAATTGTTTTTCTTAAAATGACAAACTTGAAATGCAAACAAAACTCCTACTGAAAGACAGGTGAAGGGCGAGAAACTGACTTAAATGAAAAGTAGGTTACAACTTTATTATGGAAAGACCAACATCTCCCTGTAGCTCCTATACTTATATGGCAGGTAGGCAATGAGTTCCAAAATATTTTCTCCTGAGATCATAAAGTAGGAGCCTCAAAGAGTCTTCTTGTCTAACTAACTTTTTAGGTATTTTGCTCTTCTTCATGGACAACTGGTGCTTCCTGATACGGGGGGGGGCACCAGTCGCCGATTGCCAACTGTGGGAGAGGAGTCCCCACAGTGGCCAATTGCCAACACCGGCAGAAGTGCTGGCAGCAAGACTGGAAGTGCTGGCAGGAAAACTGGAAGCCACTGGCACTTCTCTCGGCACCCCCACAATCTCAGGGGGGGCACCAGCCATCACCCCCCACTCTCCAGCCAGCGAGGGCCAATCTAAGGGGGGCATGTGCCCTCCCCATGCTCCCCATATGCGTCGCTTATGCTCTTCTTAAATTGATCATTTCTAGAAAATAGTATTCAATTGCATCATGAATGCTTTAAACAGAGTTCAGACTACACTTAAATTCTTGGGAGGGGGCGGTCTGTGGTGCTGACAGTTAGAAGGAGCCGCCACTGCCTGGGCTGCTTAGAAAGGTGTGGAGAAGGCCAGGGGCTGACCGGCTCACCGGGGGGTTCTTGTCTCTTATGGGGGGAATCAGCCCCTTCCCCCTGCCCCCAAGCTTCTCTGTAATTCAAACCCTGGCTTTAAATAAAAGTATATATCGCTTTTCAGATTATAGAACTATTTTTTCCTTCTACTTCCAGGTTTAGGCTAAAAAACTTCTTACTCAGTTGCGCACTGATCCAGATAAGAAGTGTGAAAGAGAATCTGTTTAGTATTGAAACAGTAGTCAGCATCACAGGATAGATTTTGAAGCTCTTCCTTTATATCCTTCGCTTCTTTAATATATGTTTATATCCTCACTTTCTCAAGCAGGTCTACTGATTCAAGGGAACTGCTTTTGCCCATAAACAAGGAGATAAGGATCAGGCTTTTTGTTATTGTCCATGCATATGAATTTGCCAAGGTAAGTCTGATTTACTAAGAGACTTATTACATTATTGATAATATATTCAAGGATAAAGTTATTCAAGAATATCAGAAGTGAAGTGGAGCCAGGATGTATTGTATGAAACACAGTAAAAGCATTTGTTAAGTTCAGACCTGCAGATAGGCTCAAAGCTTACATTAAGTAATGAGAGATCTATTTGGATAAGACATTTTATTCTGAAAGCAAGTACTATAATTGGAAGATATTAAAATGGACATTGTCATATTTTAAGATCTCCAAAATGTATTGAACAGGGAAAACTAAAAGAAGCATGTAGAAGAAATGTATTGAGAGAAATTGGATGTGTGTGAAAATTTCACAGAGAAAATGGATCAAAGGAAAAAAATATCAAATGACAAGCTCACTAGATGAATTTTATGTCACCCCTTGTTTTAGAGCATATTCCCCATGCTGTTCTGTGCTATTTATGTACATCATAATGACATTACTTGTTCTTTCTTGAGCCATACTGCCGAGTTAAGAAGCTATTGAAATAAACTTGAATATTAAGAAGATGTACTTACATAGTAATAAATAGCTAGATAAGATGGGCAAAACAATAGGAAAACCATTTCCTTAAATGTTCATGTTTATCACCAATATTTATTTTCCCTGTGGCATTAAAACTTGGAGGCCTCAGCCAGGACCTGAAAGATCATATCAAATGCTGTAAATGGTTAGAAAGTCATGGCACCTACTCACAACAGTTTAAAATGTATTGGAAAATGTTAAAATCCTTTGATCCAAACATTCAGGTCAACTTGTGCTTGGAAAACACTTGTCTACACATAGCACTTTTAGGAGTAAAAAGAGCCCCACCCCTGTCTGCAGAGAATCTTGCTGTGACTAAACTAAGAGTGAAGAATATCCACTATGAGAGTGAAGAATATCCACTGTGCTCTCCCAATGAGTCTTTAATGCTTTCTTCGAAGTTTCCTTTTATCTACAATAAAAAAATCAAGAGTAAAAGGATGCAGAATAGAAAAACCTAACCCAAATTAGCTATCCTGTTATGCCCCCAGCATAGTTCCTTGCAACGTCTTGAAAAAGGGTGCTTGTACCCAAAAGCTTGCAAAGAAGAATTTAAAAGATATAAAATATATCTAATTAAAGATACCAGACTTATCCAAAGAACCTTGTCTGCCCATGTTTCCTTTAAAACATGCTAAAAAATATTTAACCAATACCATGGTATATGTAATACATGGTACGTAGTATGGACTTCACCTTTCCTGCCTCCGGTTCCAACCTATGAAGCTCAGATAACTCAACTTCATGAACCTGAAAGCAACTCTTTCTACACGATTTTTGCACTACAATCACAAAGATACAGCAAGATAGCTAAATAAAGATATTTCTATTTTTTCCAGCTGACTATTTTTATTGTATTTATTTATTTTGCACTGAACAGTATTTGGGGGCTTGATCATGCACAGTCCATTTTACTGTTTTGTTAATGGCTAATTACATTCCATAAGGATTTCCTGCAATCAGGTAATCAGGTTCTTTTACAGAATCAGAAACTGTGCCTGGGAGGGACCCGGGGGCATATCACCAGCTGCTGCAAATTACTGGAGCTTTTCCAGTAAGGTCACTGTGACAAAACGTATCTTTTGGGCTGAAGTTTAAGGAACAATCCTGCCAAATTAGATCGAATACTGACATGCAGTATTACACTGACTGCGGTCCTGGCCAGAGAGTGTGAGCATTTCTCTAAAATCCTCATCTGGAGTTGGTTAAAAGTCTATATTTTTAGCAACAGAATGTTACCATATTGTTTCTGATGTTAATAGAGCTACCAAGTGTGCCATTTTATTCAAATTGTTCAATGAGCTGATTTGTATACATGTGCCTTCATTTATGTCAGCTTACAGTTAATACATTCTGCAGCAAGCAGGTGTAGCCATAGTCCCTGGTGCTGTACAGAACAGGGAACCTGTGGGTGTGGTGGGCAGGGAAAACTTGAAGCCATATGCTTGAGAAAAATGAGAGGGCATTTGTAAGGGTGGATCAGTAGGTGACTTATCTGGAGTTGCTAGGGCAGAAGGGCATATAGTTGCCTATAGATACTGATTACCTAAAGATGTTTGTTAACTACCTGGGGAAGTGTGCATGATAGACTGGTTGCTGGAGCCCCTGAGAAACTACTGAGGAGCTGGAATGGCCAGCAGCTGATGTTGGAAGGTCCTTATGAGGAGATGAAGGAGTCCAGTGCCAACAATGAGCCCTTTGCAGAGGATGCTGTCACCACCCTTCCTATGGCTGCTTTTACCTCCAGCTGTTCCTTCATTGCAATCCAGCAGCGAGTGGAGAAACAGTGGCCAGAGTTGTGAGAAGGTAGAATTGCAGCTACTGCCCACTGCTCAGCCCAAGCTGCAATGCAGGTAGGCATGTCAGGGTCACTGGTACTCAGTGCACTACTAGTGTCACTGCCATTCAGCACCCTCGCCCACATTCAGGACTTCGATCCTAAAAAAGGGCTCTTGGGGGACTGGGGGTGAGGTTCTAGACAAATGAGATTTGGTGCTGTAAACAAATAAGCTTTCACCCATTCTGTGATTCATCTTCCATTCAGAAAAAGGGCACATTTTGTATATTCTTTGTAAATAACCAGAATTGCATAGATGAAATACTTTGTCACCAATTTCTTCTCCTAAGTGGAGCAACCTCCAGGACCTTGAATTCTTGGCAAGCCATGAGGTCAACAGCAATAAGAGCCCCACTGTTATTTCTTGGAACATATCACATAAAACTTCTGAGTTCCATTGAAATTCCAGCTCCCGTGAGGTCAATCCAATACTCCATTCATTTACCAAGGTATATTTTTATTTAAATCTCCACTACTCAAACACAGAGGCTATTTTATGTCATTTTCTGCTTCATTTTGTATTGTGCCTGGGTTAGCAAGTTTTATGCTTATCTTTTAATGCTGTATTGATTTTTCTTTCTGGTTGGAAAGGGTTAGTCTCCCAGTCTCTATCATGAAAAATGAAAAATTATGATTCTACATCCTTCTTCCGAAAATCATATCAAGGTGTGGTTGGGTTTTTTTCTTGATTTTTGCACTCCAGCTATTTATCCCCAATGTGTAAAGAGAAGACCAAAAGTGCTCTCTAATTTAATTATGTCTGTGTATAAGGGACATCACAGACATAAGGGTTGATGAAGTAAGCCTATACTATGGAAGTTTATGCTATACATCTTTGAATTAGTCTAGAAAGTGCAAACCTACCCTGTTTTCTTCCTGACTGGACAAAACCACCTCTCTCTGCTAAATAGAATTATTACTGGATTTTCAAATACTGTACAATCCGGTCCGAGCTGAGTTAAACTTTCAGGCTGAATTTGCAGCTCTAAAAGTTAGGAAAAACAAGCTCTTACATGAAAACTGGGCAGATTTAATTTTGAAGCTATTATTAGGAAAAATAGCACACTAAGCAGAAAGAGAATGAAAAAGTTCCAGAGCAAGCTTGGTTATGAAAGAAGATTAGAGTTGTTAGGATACTTTTTTGAAGGGAGTAAGATGATAGGAAAGGGAGCACTGACTCTCTAGATGGGCAGTGTGATGCATGGAGTTATTTTTGCGGCTCCCAGGTTACAACACAGAGTGGAAAGAGTCTGTTTTCCAATGCTTCTGGGCTTTATAGAGTGCCACATGGAGCCAGGAAATATTTTTTTTCCCTTCCTATCGTTATGAGTGTCCGGGAATTTTTTTGTCTTCCTCAGAAGTACTGTACAAAGGTGAGGCTGGACATTTTGATGGGGTTACCCTGATACTCCTTCTGGACTTAAACAATGCACAGGTTCCTGGCTACAGTATCTTGCTCCTTTGCTCAGGGTCAGACTGATCACACCACA
Source organism: Crocodylus siamensis (assembly GCF_052110815.1). Taxonomy (NCBI): domain Eukaryota; kingdom Metazoa; phylum Chordata; order Crocodylia; family Crocodylidae; genus Crocodylus; species Crocodylus siamensis. Next base: position 125,884,649 of record NC_143397.1, on the reverse strand, counting down.
TTTGGGATCAAGAATGAATTTTACCCTATGGTCAGATCAGCATGGACTGTAGGGATTTTCCTCTTTCTCTGTAGTGGGAGCTATGGTCTTTTCTCACAGATCTCTTGAACAAATTTTAACAAACTACTCCTCTTTGTAGTAAATGAACAGTGAGGGTGCCATCATCCTCCTGCTTTGCCTGTGGCAAGTTAATGGGTGTTTCTGATGTTTCAGGCACTGCCTGATAGTTGTGAGTGAGGGTTATTCCCACAGTTTTTAATAACAGATTAGACAGATGCTTGTCTAGGATATTTTAGATAGGGATGATCCTGCTTTGAGCAGGCATTTGGACTAGGTGATCTCCTGAGGTGCCTTTCAGCCCTTCTTTCTGTAATTCTAACTGTGGCACTTTACAGTGTAATTTCTTTCAGGCAAATTAAATGTAGCAAGTACAACTGTCCTCAACAACACTAAGCAAAATTAATCAACTTAAGAGGGCTTTGACAGGTAACAACAGAAAAAACCAAATTAACAACATTTTCACAAGACCATGTTTAACATAAGCCTAAAGATTTTTTTCATCTTTAACAAACCCTTTCCCTGTGTAGGCACATATCAGACAAGAAGTGATCATTTTTTTTTATTAATTCTGCTGGGGACAGAGTCTAAATAGAGCTCCATTTAGAATCTTTTCTCACTTCTGGGTCATCAGCATTCAGGAAAGAAACAGTAGATTAAAAGGTCTGTGTCTTTTGCTGACAACACAATCAGATAACGTGAGATCTAATAAAGGACAGGAAAGGCAAAAATAAATAAAGGGGGAAAAAATAGTACCTATTACCTCATGCTTGAAAGCAGCATATTGCTGTAATGTAAACATTAATGATAGTGAGATTTATACCAACAGATTAATAACAGTTAGTAGTAGAGATAACAAAAGGTTAAATTAAGGGCAGAAAAAATGTGTGCACTGGGTGTGACTAAGAAATAGACCCAGGTTTCCCGAAGTCAGGAGAGCCATGGTCAGACTAAGGACAAAAGGCACAATTCTGTACAACGCAAAAGTCACTTAACATAACATGAATCCGATGCTGCAATGGAACAGTTCATCGTAAGAGACAGAAATAAATAGGACAGAGCATAAACTTATGACTCGTTTAGCAGGAGTCAGGGTTTTGTTTGCATTTAGACCAAGCCAGGAAATACTGGCTAGTTATTTTAGCAGACCCATGCTTTCCAAGACATCTTTGTTTACTACACCACTTTTGTTGCCAGCAAAGTACACAGACGCTAACAGGAGCTAGTGTTCCTTAAGCAAATGTAGTCTGTTGACACAATAAATGCATCATGGGCCAGTGGCAGAAGACAGAAGATATCTCTGTGATATTCTGAAGCTGCCATTTTTTTCAGGGCATCTGTCTATTAATGCTGACCAGCCTCTGAAAAACATTTTTGAAGACTGTAATGTTACTTAAGGAATACTTTTCAGCCATAAATATCAATTTCCTAGTAATATATGAATCATAGTTAGACATAAAAGTTGGTGGACATGACAGGGTTTGTCTATTCTACAGCTTATAGATGTTCTTAGCACCAAATATATCTCAGGCTAGGATAAGGTATGATGCACCGAACGTTTTGTTCTAACAGAAAAACTAACTCCAAAGAAAAAAAGATCCTTTGTGCATTAAGGTTTATTTAAAAACGTGAATATTACAGCTAATTCACTGTACTAATAGGTACATTCCAAGCATCTGCCTCGCTTCCTTACTGAGACAGAAGAGTAGAAGTTTTCCTTGTTCTTTTATTTTTAATGAGCCTTTTATATAGTTTGATGATTTTCTTAAAGCCAAGTTCCTACTTGAGAATTGTGTCTTTTTAAAAAAAGTAGAAATTACATTTCTAGGCCTTGTGATCTCAGGACAGGAAAGAAGCATGAAAGGTAAAGGCCAAAAGATCAGCAAGCAAATAAATGGAACCCGTTGTTCCCAATTCAGGGGCATGAATTGTGATTTTTGACAATGGATTGCTTCTCAATGCATGTTTTCTTTAGCAGATTTTGCAACAGACTGTCTTCTTCTCTGTTGTCTTGCTCCAAAGCCTAGAAATCTGCCCTAATTGGGTTGGTGTACTTTCCCCTGCACTGCTTCTCCTTCTCCCACAGTGTGGCATAGCGGGTGTCAGAAACCCATACTATTTTGGTGGGTTCATGGGATGTCATGTATGTTTTCTTGAAGTTCTTTTACTAATATGGCATGTATAGTCTCTATATACAGATAGTGTTAAGCTATATTTAGCCCTATCATTAGGTCTGAAAGAATTGTGGTATTTGATATGAAAGTAATTTTTATATATTTTAATCTTGGCCAAAACATTAGCAAGGCAATGATTAACTTCGGGCTTTGTTACAGACTGCATTCTGAGCTGCTCAAAAGTTGACTGATTTTAGTGTTAGCTTGAGTTTGGAGCAGTTGTGCCTTAAGGCTGAAAACCCTCTCTGACTGTCCCCACCTGCACAGCTGTGACTTGCCACTAAGGCTAGGAACAGACATTCAAAAAGCCTGAGCCTTAGTTGGTTCAATCTTTGCAAGTTAGTCTAATCTGTAGCGCTTGAACTGATTTGGAGGTGAATAGACATTTACTTTTAAATCAAGAAATGCAGGCACATGCTTGCAGTGGCTCAGGCTAGAAGCTGGGGGGGTGCTAGACCATCCCTCTCTTCCCTTGCAGGGTGCTGAGCTGAGGGGGGCATGGCCAGGCCTCAACAAGATGCTCTGATTAGGGAGGGGCTTAAACCCCCACCCTGCCTTAACAGTCCCCAGCTGGGGTGTGCCTGGAGCGGGGGAAACAGCCCTTGCCAGGCTTTTCCTGGTTCACTGCTCAAAGGGTGAGAGTGTTGCCAGATCCTGGCCCCCAGATAGCAAGGCAGGGTGGGGGGAGAGGCAAGGCAGGGTGGCGGAAGAGGTGGGAGGGAGGACTGTTTGTGTGGGGTGTATGCATCTGTTGATGATGCTGAGCTTTTCAATCTCCCTCTTCCAGCTTCTTCATACTGTCTGCAGCAAACTGACAGATAAGGAAGCCAGCAGGGAACTGATAACACAAAGTTTATCAGTCCATCAACAAAACAAAAGCCTCTCTCATTAGTTCAAGCTCTTCTTAAACAGCTTTTTCCATGGAAGGAACAGAAGGACATTACCAGCTGACCTGTTGATTAGCCCCCAAAAGCCCTAAGCAGACACTATTCTCTCTTTGTCTCAGTGAAATCGGAGACACACACACACACACACACACACACACACACACACACACACACAGACACCTCTCAGCATTAGCTAGCATGGGGATGGCGTGACCATGACTAGGTGCCAGCTAAGGTCCCTGCTACTGTGATGCATGCTATAGAAGAGGGGAGGGAGGGAGGCAGGGGGGATCCCTGCTTAAGCAGTGAGTGGCGGGTGGGAGGGGGGCTGTACCTGCAGTCCCCCAGCCCCTTGTCAGCCAGTTAAGAATGATTACCACTGCAAAAATAATTATATTGAAATGTATGATTAATTAAATGGTTTCATCTGGCATCCTAGAAATTTCCCCCTTCAAAAACATGTTTTCACTTTCTTTTATTCTTCCTGTCTTCACCAGCCCAATGGGGTCACACTGCTCATCAGTTCAACAGGATCACCTTGCCACCAGCCCAACGGGGTCACCCTGCCTGACAGAATGCAGGACTACCAGGGTAAGGGCAATCACATGCCTATAATTGGTGAAGATCTTGTGAAGGAAAAGCTTGAGAGGCTGGACATCCAAAAGTCAGCTGGCCTGGATGGAATGCACCCAAGAGTGCTAAAAGAGTTGGCTGTCATCATAGCATGACCAATGGAGAGGGTATTTAAGAACTCATAGCTCTCAGGAGAGGTTCCTGAAGATTGGAAGAGGGGCAATGTGGTGCCTATCTTCAAGAAAGGAAGGAAGGAAGATCCAGGGAACTACAGGCCAATTAGTTTGACCTCATTCCCTGGAAAGATCTTGGAAAAAATCATAAAAGAAACCATCAAGAACAAGCCAAAGGAAGGCAATCTTCTGAGAGATAGCCAACAAGGCTTTGTTGAGGGTAGGTCTTACCTGACCAAACTCATTTCCTTCTATGACCAGGTGATGCATCACCTGGACAAAGGAGAAGAAGTTGATGTCATATTTAGATTTCAAAAAAGTCTTTGACTTGGTCTCCCATTATGTCCTCGTGGTAAAATTGGGGAACTGAGATTTTGACAACTTATGGTCCAGTGGCTGGGGAACTGGCTCTGTGGTGAGACCCAGAGAGTGACAGTTGATGGAACTAAGTTAACTTGGCGCTTGTTGACCAGTGGCGTCCAATACTTGGACAAGTACTCTTAATATATACATAAATTTTCTGGATTCGTGTGTCAGATGCAGACTGGCTAAGTTCACAGACAACACCAAATTATGGGGAAGTGTGGTCACACTAGACAATAGGCTGACAATTCAGGGGGACCTGGACAGGCTTGCAAGGTGGGTGAATCAAAACCTGATGACATTCAACACAGAGAAATGCAAGGTACTCCACCTTGGAAGAAAGAACCCACATCATATGTATAGGTTCAGCAGTCCTCCACTCAGTTGTACCATGACCACAAGAGTCTTGCAGGTCATGACTGACCACAAGATGAACATAAGCCACAAATGTGATGCCGCAGCCAGCAAAGCAAATAAAACTCTGGCTTGCAACTACCGATGCATCTCAAGCAAAACCCAAGAAGTCACCCTCCCACTTTCCTTGGCCTTGGTGAGGCTGCAGCTGGAGTACTGCATCCAGTTCTGAGCTCCACTCTTTAGAAAGGATGTGGAGAAGCTTGAGAGAGTCCAGAAGAGAGCCACGCACATGAGTAGAGATCAAGAGAACAGGCCTTATGAGGAGAGGCTGAGAGGCATTGGACTCTTTAGCCTGGAGAAGCGAAAGCTCAGAGGTAACTTGGTGGCAGCCTACAAGTATATAAGGGGTGTGCATCAGGAACTGGGAGAATGGCTGTCCACTGAGGCACCCCAAGGAAAGACAAGGTTTAAGAGTCATAAACTGCTGGAAGACTGTTTTAGAATGGACATAAGGAAAAACTTCTTTACCGTCTAAGTCTCCAGAGTCTGAAATAGACTCCCCCCAGAAGTGGTGCAAGCACCTACGCTGGATGCCTTTAAGAAACACGTGGATGCTTATCTTGTTGGGGTGATCTGACCCCCGCTGACTTCCTGCCCCTTGGGCAGAGGCTGGATCCGATGAATTCATGACGTCCTACCAGCCCTAATGTCTATGAAATCTATGAAAATTATTTGGAAGAAAAATAGGGCCTGAGAGAGAAACAGAGCTTTAAATCTTTGCCATTTGGCCTCAGTTACACCTTGGAATTTTTGCTACTGCAAGCACTGACTTATTTTCTGGTGCTTTATAAGTACTCTGTCAGTTAAATTGCCTCTTATTCTTTCAGTACAGAGGTTAAGATTGTTTGCAATCATCTTTTATCTATTTCAATTACTGTTGCCCAAGTGTTGTTACAATCACAAAATTGCTTATAGCCTGATGTAGGACAAGATCTAAGTCTTTCGTGACTTTGATGATAGCCTTTCACTAAACAGCAAGTAAACCATGCAGAGAATTGCTGTCAAGGTGCTGGCACTAATCAAAATAACCAGCATTCATCATGTCTCTCTCAACTGTCCATTATGCAAAGAGGCAGACAGACTACATGAAGGTATCTATTCTTTAAAATGTCTGAATGGAGTTCTGGAAGCTGAAGTTTTAATCCCAAGCATTAAAGAGGAAAAACAGATCTTGTCTGTGCTTTTCAACAAATGTATTGATCTCTAAACAATAGACTAAGCAATATACCAATAGGTCTTATTCTTCTATTGGTCTCAGTGGAAAGTGTCCTCAGAGAGAAACTGTTAGATGCATTATACAGTTAGGACTTTATGACTGTTGGGTGAGATGATAATTGTTGGGTGGGGTTTTCAAAAGTGCCGAAATGTTTTAGGCACACAAACTGAAAGTCAAAGAGGTTTGTATTCCCGAGTCAGTTAGTTACTCTTAAAAATGCCACCCCAATCCACATGTCTTTGTGACAATTGCTGACATTAGTGATAGTACAACATGGTCACAAAAGAAGGCCCCAAGTAGAAGAGACACAATCATAAAGACTTTGTTGTAGCAGCAATCTTTCCACTCGGTGACCACAGCTATTTAGTCTGACCAAAAGTTGCCAAACATTCTGGTCCACATGAGTTGTAAGAGCAAAAAGAAATGGCATCAATTGGGATCCTAAGGGCCATATATGTTTCTATATGAACATAAAATGAGTGAGAACATGTATTATCTGTGGGTATCTTCTACTCTGTGACTTTGAATGCAGCAAGCCCTACAAGCAAGCTAAGAAAGGAGTCTGAATAACAGAGTTCTTGTTTTAATTGCACAGTTGCAAAATATTCCTGGACCTAAATTCTAACCCTACTGCTGTCAACGGGAATTTTGCTTCTGACTTCTATGGGACCAGTATTTGACCTCACTGAGAAAAGTGTGTACAGCACAGTTTAGTTCATGTTTAGCGTGATGCCCTGCAAATGCACTCTTAATTATTTTTCCTGATTTCCAAATTACCAGGTGTCTTCCCTATAATTCTACATGTTAATCGAAGCCCACATACATCACCTGCAAGTATGATAGCACGCATCAATATATGGAGATAGGTTTTGATTTCAGAAATAACCGGGAGAGGAAATGAAAATGTAGAAGTAGGCAAAGGAAAGGACTGAAAGAATAAAAAAACTATCCAAGATGTCCCATCCCAGCAATTTATTTAAAACAAGATCTTAAAATAAGATAAAAAATGTTGGAGTTTAAAAAGTGGTACATGAATAGGAAATTAGGAACAACATCCACAGGCTGATCCCTTTAATGTTTAACCAGAAATTCAGCTGTTAAAAAAATATTTGCTTTACTTGCCTCATGCCATACACATAAAGCTTGTTGGCGCTCTCATGCTTCACCCGTGGAACTTTGTCAAAGCCTAGTTCTATCAGACACTCCTGCATGGAGATAAAATAGTGAATGGCAATTACTATAAACCACGTGATCAGGTTCTTTAATAACCCTTCAAGCTTCAAGCAGTAACTCTTTTCTTATTGAAATAGGTCCCACCTGTATAAATACTGGGTTTATTGTCAGGTACAATAATGAGAGGGACTGTTAACATTTAATTTTTCAACAGGCAGAAAATAATTGTAAGGCTCCTTGCATGTTTTCTTCTTTCTAGAAGATTTCCTAAAGCCATGGGCAGGTGTTCATTTGTACCAGAACAAGTTTCTATTGGTAGAAAAATTGCCTGGGATCTGGAGCACAGATGGATTCCAGCCCTCCCAGCTGGAGAGCTATGCAGGAGACTTCTCCAGCTAGGTGGCACTAGAGGGCTGTCCCCTAGGCCACTGCCCCTTAAGTAGGCTTGTTGGTATTCAATCTTAATTGGTAAATATGGATTTTTCCCCTTCTCACAGTTGCAAACCAATGAAAGATTTCCATTGCTAATAACTGAAACTTATAAACGGGGGATGTAAGTATATGCTGGTGCCCAGTGCCTGGGTGGGCTCCTGCTAAGCAGTGCTTAGAGGTGAAGGAACAGGCTGGGCAGTGTGTGTCCCTGCTTCCCCAGACCCTAGCTTACCAAGTGCTAGCCAGCTGGGCCTCCCCTTGTGAACTCAGGCAGGAGCTGGCGGGCAGAACGAGCCACTGACTGCAGGGGGCAGATGCTACTGCAGCAGCCAGAGGTTTCCTTGCTGGGGAGTAGGGATTCTCTTAGGACAAAGGAAAGCAATTACTGAGCTCAGCGGTGTTGTGCACAGGGGTCAGCTGACAGCCTAGCAGCACAGAAACTTCCTCTGTGCCTGCTAGGTGCTGAGCCGGAAGAGGAAGACGGTATCTGTGTCGGTGCATGTGTTGCAAGCACATGTGTGCATACCATACCCCTAATTTTGCACAATCCTGAAAATTTAAATGGATAAAAATTGAAATAAATGCTTAAAAATAAACATTGATTTTTAGCTGCTGAAAGTATTTAATTCTGCTCGGCCTACCCTTAAGGGAACCCATTAATTGACAGCCTGCCCTTTCTCCTGTCCTGGAAGGGAGTAGGCTGTCAATAGGCAGTGACTATTGGCTTTAAATTGAGATCTGGGCACCCTAAATCATAGCAGGATTTAAAGCCATAGGTATGGGAAGGCAGGGCCGGGGGCAGTCTCCCCAACACTGGGTCCCAGCTCCCCAGCTTTTAAATTGACATGTGTGCCATCCAGCTGAACCACACAGTCAGGGATGTGACCCAAAACAGGAGGTGGCATTTAAAACCTGCAAGGCTGGAAACTGGGTAGGGTAGCTTTCCCAGCCCCATGATCTTTGATATCCCCACCTATGCACTCACGTGGGCAGCACTTAAACCTCTGGATCTGTGAACTGGGCCAAGATAGTTTTCTCAGCCCAGGTTCCTGGCCCCCAGCACTTTGCAGTCCCTGCCCACACTGCCCAGCAGAGCCACCTGGGGTGGGCGGGGGGGGGAGTTATGGGAAGCTGTCTGGGGCCAGGAACTGGGTTTGAGTATAGCTTCTCCAAGCCCAATTCCTGATCCCCAAACTTTGCAAAGCTCTCAGACTGTTGTACAAACCAGGCAGACCCCAGTTTGAGAAAAGCAGGGAGTAGCTTTTTTAACTCTCCAGCCTGCCCGAACTGAGATCCAATGTGAGTTTCAACTGGAGGAGCTCAGTTAGCTGTAGATTATTAAAGTTCAAAATGACAGAAGGATGCTATGTAGGGGGAACATATAAAGCGAAAACTATTTAGGCATCAGTAGAGAAATCAATTTATTTAAAAATGAATTAAAGAGGTAACAGGATAAAAACTTCAGGAACATTTTTTTTCAACATTTATAATGGGTACTGTAGACAAATAAGCCAAGTCATTTGAATTCATTGGTAGGTCTTAAGCTAATAAAGGGACCTCAGAAAATATTTTTGAAAGAGATGCTTTTGAAGCCTATCGGAAGAATATATAAGTATAGAAAGGGTGTACATCAGGATCTGGGGGAATGCCTGCCCATGGGATGACAAGGTCAAACACTCACAAACTTCTCCAAGACCATTTCAGGCTGGACATAAAGAAGAACTTCTTTACAGTCCGAGCCCCCAAGACCTGGAACAGACTGCCGCCAGAGGTGGTGCAAGCACCTACTCTGAACTCCTTTAAGAGTCAATTAGACATTTATCTTGCTGGGATCCTATGACCCCAACTGACTCCCTGTCCCTGGATCAGGGGGCTGGACTCGATGATCTTCCAAGGTCCCTTCCAGCCCTAATATCTATGAAATCTATGAAATAAAAGTATTTAAAAAATAAAATAAAATAAACCCTATCCTTGTGGGTCAGAATTCAAAAGGGATGAAAGGCATTTTCCTGTAAAACTCAGAGTTGGTAGTTATCCCTGTGGCAATTGTGTTAATTGTAATGGCATGTCAAAGGGTGACAGGCTTTACTGTCTGCATTCTGGGAAAGAACATGACATAGGGCATAATCTGTGAATCGGACCATGTAGTATAGATAACCAGATGCCCCTTTACAAAGACCTCATGAGAGAAACTACCTGTAAATTAAACATCTTCAGAACAGTGGGACTTATAAACACTATAATGAGAAAATAGGCATTTGTCCAGTCATTTGAAGCATGTCACTTTATAATTGGCCAGTGGGTCTCTCCTGTACCCAGCTGACCTTCAATCTTGTTCTTGAAGCCCAAAATGTCCCTCCCCCTGGCTCTGTAAATGCATCAGGGTACCAGTCACCCTAAGGGCTATTTGTGGCCTCCTTCCATCCCTATAGCCACACCCAGATGTCACTTTGCCCCAGTTACTCCTTTGTGTAGGTTTTGGCCTTCTTAACATTGGCCTACAGTTTACTCTAGCTATAGACTGGTAACCTAGGCCCAATAGCTCCAACCTCACCTTTCAGTATCAGTATCAGCCTCTTGTTGGCCTCAAGCCCCCCTCTTGGCCCAGAGCCTGGCCTTTTTGGCCTCAGCCTGACTGTGCCTTGAACCCCTGCCCCTAGCAAGCCTTGAGAACTAGCATGCCCCTCAGGTACCCCTGTGGCCTTCTTTCCATCCCCTACAGCCACATTGGTCCTCCAGTGTAAACGAGAACAAAAATCTAAGCAACTGCTTTCAGAGTTTTTAGTTGGAGCTGTATTGGTCTAGGGACATAGGCAGGCAAGGTTCTTTGGGTATATGTGATATCTTTTATTAGACTGAGTAGTTTGAATAAGAAGTTGTTTGCAAGCTTTTGGGCACAAGCACCCGTCTTCAGGCATAGGGAGACTCTGCTGTTGTTCTGAGATCTCCAAGGAATGAAAGAAGCTAAAAGTGTGATAGGTGGGCAATGCGAATGTAAGTAGATGGAAATTAGGAAAACAATGGGTAGAGAAGGGAAGGGAGCACGGAATGAGGGGGAAATAATGTGGAAAGGAATGACAAAAGGTAAGCATGGGAGACTCTGCTGCTTTAAACTCAAACACACCCCCTCTGGGTCATCATACTACTAGCCACCCTGGTGCCCTCAGCCTTGACAGTACTTGCCATAGCTCGTAGCTCTCACTCCCCATCAGTCTAAGCTGACGGAAGCTTCCTTACCTGCCAGGTTCAGGACTGCAATCCCTCCTTGGCCACAGGGCCCCAGGCTTGGCCTCTGGCTCTTCCCCTTCTGGTCAGGTGATACCCTGACCCACCACAGGTATGCCACCCCAGCCTCTGGAGTAGCATATAACCAGTGCTCTTGCTACCTAACTAGGCAACTCACCCTGCAATGGGTACTTGCAGCCTGTTGCTGTGTGTAGATGAAATGAGGGGTGTCTGTGCATGACACTTTAAAGCCGGTTAAATGCTTCTGCACCATTTTAGTGTTGGTGTTTGCATGCGTCAGTGGCATATTGTGCAGTAATTCCAGCCTCTGTAGCAAATTTGGTGGTGTAATGCACCTTAAATGACTTGAGGCTTGCTGTACTACAGCTGTGGAGCAAAGCACCGGGCTCTGTGCAGCTCAGGGGCCCTGCAGGAAGCCTGTGCAGGCAGCCTGGCAGCATCCTGGGAAGGCAGGCTCCACTCAAGATCCTTTTTTCCCCCCTGGAGCCTGTCTGCCTGCTTAAGTTGTGTGGGGGCCACAACTCCAGTGCCTCCTGGGACCACCCGAGCTGGGTACCTGTGGGCAGGTGCTACCTAGTGGGGGTGGCCACCACTGCCCAGGGACTGCTCTGCCTGCCAGTAACTGACCCTCCCCTCCCCACTGCCTGAGAGGTAGCTAAGTTCAGGTGTGCGCACAACACAAGCGTTTAAAGGGCCCTAAATTGAAGTGGTGTTTTTAAAAACCCACCACTTCAATTTAGGGCCCCCATTTCATCTACAAAGGTCTTTCTGGCTGCCTACTCCCCTGTAGACAGCCCATAGCTCACCGTTTTCCTCGCCTGGACACCCCTGTTGTGGCTCCTCCCTTAAACTAACAGGGGCACCTCGCTCCCTGTTACAGGCACCCAGTAATTTCCAGTGTAGTAAACGGTGTTAGGCATTTGGCTAAATCAAGTTAGTTAATTAGACCCCATCTGGCCCCAAATCTTTACTGAGGAGTTTAATTTAATATCCCCTTTTAAAAAAACAGAAATGAACACCATTATGTGACTCATTTTGGAAGGGCAATTGTACCTAGGTGGGCAAGAGTCTGGCAGCACGTAAGGAAGAAACGCTTACGGAAAGACCTATCATTTTAGTAGACTTCTAAAGTGTCTATGAAGGGGGAGGAACGGTTGCCTCAGGAAAGGAATGAACCAGCTTGGACAGATGGCTTATCAAGGGAACTTGCAGAGAGAAAGACCCTGAAGAAGTCTGTCTGGAGGGGTTACCAGAAGTGACATATGCTCACACTTTTGCTTATGTTTCCTCTTGTTAAAAGAGAACTAATCATCACTGTTAAAGATTTCTCCTAGAGCAGAGGCAACTTGCAAAATCACCTTGCATGTGTCTTGTAGAAGAAATATTTCGATAATATGAGAAACCATGTAAAAATCTGAGCTAAAGACTATAACCACCCATGCCTCCGTCCCTGGACTGGCAGCTCAGAAGGGGATAGCCCAGGCTCAGCCCAGGTATCATCTTAGCTACTCAAATTATAGGGAGAAGGACCCACCCAGCCTGCAACCTACCCTGTGGTGGATGCCAGTGCTGCCTTGAGACACCACCAAAAAGGGATGCCCAAAGGTGCATTTTGGTGTGATGAGACAGGGACAGGGGGGCTTTCATTATTTCATTTTGTCATTATATTAAATTTAATGATGTGTTTTTTGGGGTTAAGGGGAGGTCTTATGAGGGGACAACCACAGGCCCTCTGGAGGAGCAGGCAGTGTAGGTTTGGGAGGGATATTGGGGGAGGGCGAAGGAGAGTACTTTGGGTGAAAGGCAGGAGAGTGGGAATGGGTCTGTGATGGGGGACAGGGATAGGAAGGGGGTTTCTGTCTGCCTGGGACTCACATGAATGGAAGTTTGGGAAGGCTGGGAAGCATGGTTGTGATGGGCAGGCTTTCCCTCCTGGGTAAGGCAGAGAAGCAGGGGGTGAGTGGAGTGGGATGGAATTTTTAAGGTTCTGGGGTTTTGTCAGGGGAGTTTCTGTAGGTTTTATTGTAAGCCGGTCTGTAAACTATGGGAGCCTTAAGTTGCTTAATATACGTACAGTATAGCATTTTCTTGCTTTTGCTTGACCAAAGTTTGGGTGAGAAAACAAGAAACAAAGGAAATGATCTGACCAGAAAACAACACAAGGTGCGAACCATTTCAGAAAATTCAATTAAGATGGAATGCAGGGCAGGCAGTGGAAACTTGGTTAGACAAGACATAGCTTATGTAGGGGATAAGAATAAGCATATGCATCTTAATTAGAGTAGCATCCATTAGCAAAGATTTTTTTTGCCTTATTTAATAAGCGTTTTGATATTTTAGCCAAATCAGAGAGTATAAAAACCTGGGTTCATTTCAGAATCTTTGCTCTTTAGCTTTGAAATACAGTTCTTGCTGAACAGCCTATCTGCAGATGAGCTAAAATAAGAGCTCTTTTAAAACTTAATTTGAAACCTAGCAAGAAGGTCCTTTCCCTCACAGGCTCGCCACCTGTTAGAGGCTTTTTAAGACTTCAGGACATAAAAATTTTAAGATTAAATTGCTTTCAAATATGGACAAGATTTGTTATGTCTTGAGAAATGTGCATTTGATAAATTTTAATCATTTGCTTCATAGGACTTGTCTGTACTGCTAGTTCACTGATATCTTCTTTGTATCTTGTTATTTAATTTTACTATTAACAATTTAGATATTCTTACATTGCAAGAATTTTATTTTGGTGGGGCTGGCTCTTCAAACCTTTCTTGGTTTTCAGAATCCATCAGAGGATCAACAACTGGACTCAGTGCCCAGCAGTTGTGTGCAGAAGGAGGGAGAGGAGGCTGACTGGGCACACGTGCAGGCTTTCAGCATACGTGTGCCCCCTGCAACATACCTGAGGCGGTGGAGGCTGAGAAGCAACAGTGGGGCCAGCAGCAGCTGATCTTCCAAATGTAAGTGGAGTAGGAGCTGGCGCAGCTGCAGAGGATCTGGAGGGGAACTCCCCGGATCCCTCTTTGCTGAGCTGGGCAGGGAGCCGTGCAAACAGAATGCATAAATAGGCACACTCTGTAAGGGCACACCGGTGTTTGCACCAGCGTTTGTGCAGGCAGAAGCGCAGGGCAGCAAGAGTCTTCCTCAGCAGAGAGGAGGCTCCACCAATAAGGAGAGAGGTAAGAACTATCTGCAAGCCATGCTGATGACTTCTGGGGCTCCTCTGAGTCTTCCACCCAGACGGAGCCCTTGGGGGGCCTGACAGCCACCTGACCCCTGAGCCGTGGGGGTAGCTGGGTGGGACCGCCGGGGGTGGGACTCAGGTCTGGTGACTCCCCTGCCTGCCCCTCTTGTGAGCATCTTCAGGCTCTGGAGGGGCAGATGGCAGAGCTCCAGGCCAAGGTGAGCAAGCTGTGGGGGAACCAGGTGGCAGCGGATGAAATTGATATGTATTTCCATTCTCTGCAGGGACAGGAATCCACCAGAGAGACCCCATGTGGATAGCGTCCAACTAATCGGTGGCAGCAGGTTCCTGTCAAAGCTAGGGTAGTTCATACAACTGCTGCGCCTGTTCCCCAGACTCCCCTCGGGAACAAGTATGTGGCCCTGGCCCCCCTGGAGAAGAAGGCAGAAAAACAGATCCCCAGAGAAATTGAAGCCACTCAACCTACATCACTGGCTCAGAAGAGGCACACCCGGAGAAGGAGACACAAAGTTCTGGTCACTGGGGACTCCATCCTGAGGGGAACCGATGGTCCAATCTGTCACTCGGAGCCCTGATCATGGCAGGTCTGCTGCATGCCTGGAGCAAGGATTCACAACATCATAGAGACCATTCTCAAGAGTAAATTGGATGCTTATCTTGCTGGGATCCTATGACCCCAGCTGACTTCCTGCCCTTTGGGCAGGGGGCTGGACTCGATGATCTCCCGAGGTCCCTTCCAGCCCTAATGTCTATGAAATCTATGAAATCCCTAAAATCATCAAGCCCTCTGACTACTACCCACTGGTTGTGGTCCATGGGGGTACAAATGATGCATCCAAGGACAAGTTGAATAACATCATGGAAGACTACAAGGCTTTGGAACACCAACTGAAGAAGGCGGGAGCCCAGATGGTATTTTCCTCCATTCTCCTGGGAAGTGGACGGGGTAGGCGTCATGAGGCCTGCATTGACGTGGTTAACCAGTGGCTTCGGAGCTGGTGCCACAAGGCAGGCTTTGGGTTTTTTTATAACAATCCATGTTTTTGTAAGGAGGGCATGCTGAGGTGGGATGGGCTTCACCTCTCCACTAAGGGAAGATGTATCTTTTCCTCTAGGTTGGCTGATCTTATATGGTGGGCTTTAAACTAGCTTCGCCAGGGGAAGGGGCTGCTTTGAGTGGAGAGGATGCTTCAACAGCATGCAGGGTGACAAGAGGAAGGGAAGCCCAGGTAAGCAACAACTTTCAGGGAGGAGGGGGCCACAACTGTCCTGGGAGTGGGAGGGAGGCACATGCACCCTCAGGAGGCCTCAGGTGCCGTTACACTAATGCTCATAGTATGGGGAGTAAGCAGGAGTAACTGTTCTCCTGATTGCAAGTAAACGCAGACTTAGTAGGGATCACAGAACCCTGTTGGGATCCTACCTAAGACTGGGCGGCGGACATTTGGGGATACACCCTATGTAGAAGAGACAGCACAGACAGGAAAGGTGCGGGTGTTGTGCTCTATAACAAAAAGCACGTCACATTATCAAGGATTAGCTTTGGGTTAGAGGAGGGTCAGGCAGAGACACTGTGGGTCAAACTACAAGGGGGGGCATGGCGAAAGGGACCTTACAGTGGGTATCTACTACAGACAGTGCAGGGGGAAGAGCTGGACCAGGACTTCTCCAGTCAGCTTATAGAGGCAGTTAGGTCAAGGGATGTTATTATCATAGGTGACCTAAACTACCCAGACATTTTCTGGGAGCAGCAGACAGCCAGGTCTGACCACTCACATAGGTTCCTGGCTGTATTATAGGACCTTCACCTTATTCAGGAAGTACATAGCCCCACTAGGGGTAACGCCTTGCTGGACCTTGTCCTGGACATGGGGGATGACCTGGTGAGGGGACTGTAGGTCCTTGACCACCTGGGCAATAGTGATCATTACCTACTGGATTTCATTATCCAACGCAGAGTGTCAAGGGCTCACACCAAGGCTAAAGCCCTTGACTTCAGAAGGGCCAACTTCAATGAGCTTAGGAGACTAGTGGGGGAGGCACTGAGGGCCCAGAAGGTAAAGGAGATGGGAGTCCATGAGAGATGGTCGTACCTTAAGGGGGCAATCCTCCAGGCCCAAAGGATAACAGTCCGTGAGAGAAGCAAGGGGAGTAAGAGTGTTCAGAAACCCCCTTGGCTCAGCAAGGGCATTCAGGAATGCCTGAGGACTAAAAGTGGGGAGTACAACCAGTGGAAGGGAGGAGCTATCACCAAGGAGGAGTACTCCTCCTCTGCCCAGGAGTGTAGGAGGGCTATTAGGCAGGCCAAGGCAGAGATGGAACTCAGGCTAGCGTCCAGGATTAAGGACAACAAAAAGTCCTTTTTCAAGTACATTGGAAGAAAGAAGAGGGTACCAGGCAATGTAGGGCCCCTGTAAGGTGCAAATGGTAATCTTGTGGCTACACCAGGCAAGCTGATATTTTTAACAGTTTCTTTGCCTCTGTTTTCTTGAACAGGGACCAGAATATCTCACCTACCAGAGGTAGGGACAATCTTCGGGATAGCTCTGTCAGGCCTTCAGTCAGTGCAGATGTAATTAGGGATCTTTTGGAAGGCTAGACATTTTTAAATCCACAGGTACAGATGCCCTCCACCCAAGGGTGTTGAGGGAGCTGGCAGGGGTCATCACGGAGCCCTTGGCACGGCTGTATGAGCATTTGTGGTCATCTGGCTAGGTGCCGGGGGATTGAAAACTGGCTAATGTGGTCCCAATTTTCAAGAAAGGGAGGAAGGAGGACCCAAGTAACTATAGGACTGTAAGCCTCACCTCAGTGCTAGGGAAGATCTTGGAGAGAATCATCAAGGAGCACATCTGTGGGGGGCCCGCAGGGGAGGTCATGCTCAGGGGCAATCAGCATGGGTTCATCAAAGACAGGTCCTGCCTGACCAACCTGATTGCCTTTTATGACCAAGTAACTAAATCCTTGGATGATGGTGTCACTAGGGACATAGTCTTTCTAGACTTTAAGGCCTTTGACACTGTTTCTCACCCCATCTTCATCAATAAATTAAGCGACTGTGGCATTGATGCCTACACAGTTGGATGGGTAAAAAATTGGCTGATGGGGCATACCCAGAGACTAGTGGTGGATGGGTTGTACTCAGTCTGGTGAGATGTGAGCAGTGGGGTACCCCAGGGCTCGGTCCTCGGGCCTGCACTGTTTAACATCTTCATCAGCGACTTGGGTGAGGGGGTGGAAAGCACACTGTCTAAGTTTGCTGTTGACACCAAGATGTGGGGTGAGGTGGACACACTTGAAGGGAGAGAGAGGCTTCAAATAGATTTAAACAGACTACAAAAGTGGGCAGATGAGAATAGGATGGGGTTCAATGTAGACAAATGCAGGGTGCTGCACCTTGGGAGAAGGAATCCACAGCACACATACAGGCTGGGGAGTTCCCTCCTTGAAAACACAGAGGCAGAAAGGGATCTTGGAGTCATTATTGGCTCCAACATGAACATGAGCCACCAACACCAGACCGCAGCCAGCAAGGCCAGCCATACCTTGTAATGAATCCAAAGGTGCATCTCAGGCCGGTCCAGAGAGGTGATACTTCCCCTCTATGTGACTTTGGTCAGGCCGCAGTTGGAGTACTGCATCCAGTACTGGGCGCCGCACTTCAAAAGGGATGTGGCCAGCCTGGAGAGGGTTCAGAGGAAGGCCAGTCGCTTGGTGAGAGGGCAACAGGACAGGCCCTATGAGGAGAGACTGAGCGACCTGAACCTGTTCAGCCTGGGCAAGAGGAGGCTGAGGGGGGACCTGGTGACTGCCTACAAACTCATCAGGAGAGATCAACAGCAATTAGGTAGAACCCTTTTCTTCTCAGCACCACCTGGGGTGACAAGGAACAATGGTAATAAGCTGATGGAGAATAGGTTTAGGTTAGAGATCAGAAGGCAATATTTTACAGTTAGGGTGGCCAAAATCTGGAACCAACTCCCCAGGGAAGTGGTCCTCACCCCTATCTTGGGCAAATTCAAGAGGAGGTTGGATGATCACCTGTCTGGGATCTTGTGAACCCAGCATTCATTCCTGCCTGTGGCAGGGGGTCAGGTTAGATGATCTGTTCAGGTCCCTCCTGACCCTAGCTACTATGAAACTATGACACCCTAAGCCTTCTTTGGATAGGCCAGCATGTAAACATAAACGTGAAAGAATATAACTGGATGATTGATCACAAGGTTATTACATGCAGAAATAGCTATATCTATATCAAGGATGTGGCTGAAAATATACCCCCACAGTCAGGAACTTAAGCCACTTCTGTGCTATCTGAGCAACTGATATAAAGTAAAAGCAAGCAACATATAATGAAAAACTGATATCAATAACAAAAACATCCCAACTTTCTGCATCATTTCTACCCACTGAAGGTAAAACCTGCCAATGAAGAAAAATACTTGATTTATAAAGGCACAGATTGCACTGTATAGTTAAATAAACTTGGTTGCTAGAAAACTGCTTTAGGGTTGAGCAAGCTCCACAGCATGGGTTTATCTCCCAGCAACATCCTGCCACTGGTCCTCAAGGGTACAAGGCTAATGATCATCAACACAATAGACGCTGACAAGTGGGAAATGTCCCCTTTTGCAAATAGCATACTCTTCCACAGCAGAGGTGTTTTTAAGTCTCAGATGTACACATGCAGCATTTTGCATTATGATCTCTGATCTCTTCTCTTTGATTTTTATTTGCTTTTGCTTTTAAGGATACATTTGAGATGGCTGAATTTTTTTAAGTTAAGTTTGTTCACACGTCTCCTATGAGGATTAACAGCCAGGTTTTACAACTCATGTCCAGCTATAAGATTTTAATTCTGCCTTTCCAAGTCAAGTCAAGTTCAGGAGCATGGACCTAGAGTCTGTTCTTTCAATCCTTAGCTTTTCCATGGATATTCTCCAGCATTATGCTGGTTTTCTTTCCCCATGCATAGAAGAAAGCATTGTCTTGCTCTGAGTTCTAGTAGCCTGTAGGTAAAGTCCCATTACAACAACTAATTGTAAAGAATGGGTATTTCTCTGCCATAACTACTGTTCTGTGAAATGTGTCATGCAAACGGATACAATTTTGGTACACATACCTCACATTGTGACTAATGGACAGGTCTCAGCAGGAAGAGGGACAGGCAAAGAGTGACTGCGGGATAACTCAGCTGACTTTTTTGCAACATAGCAGTGTTTTTCCCTCCAGTACACATGAAGTTTTATCATGTAATCCTTGTAACGTAATATTGACACCAGCATCTTGGTGTGGGTCAAAAAATTCTGCACAGGGGCTACAGGGTTGGGCTTATATATTAAAAAAAAATCAGATACATTTTGCTCCTAATTTAGAAATACTGAAAGAGCAATAAGAACATATTCTTTTTTTGTGTGGCATCTCAGTAATATATATGATATAATACATGATACAGTTACACAATCTGTTCTACAGCATTGTGCCAATCCCTCACTATAATAATATATACAGTGTGGATGTGTCTACACAAGATGCTTTAGACTAATCTACTGCACAGTAAAGCGTCACCATCTAGATATGCGTATATCTACTGCACAGTAAATTAGTCTACTGCACAATTGGCTACTACCTGAAATACAGGTAGCACATGTTTAGATACTGACCAGAAGTGAATTTGCTCCCGGTCAGCCCCAGCACTAGACAGCCATGGGACAGGGAACTCTCCTGGTCCTGGAGCTACTCAGCTCTGGCTCCCCACAGGACCTGGGAGCAAACCAGCACTGGGACAGTGTAGCTCTTTGCTTCCCCCTCTGCCCCGTCCCAGTATTGCTCAGCTCTCACCTCCCCACAGGAACTGAAAGCCAAGCAGCAAGCAGTGCTGGAAATCAGGAGCTCTCTGCTTCCCCATCCAGCCTAGAGCTGGCTGGGAACTGTCCTTTCTGGGGCAGCTCCCAGCCAGCTCTGGGCTGTGTGGGGATTGCTGGCAACCCAGAGCTTCCCCAAAAGCAGGACAATTCCTGGCCAGTTCTTAGCTGGGCAAAGAGATCCTTGCACAGCCCGGAGATGGATGGAAGTTGCCCCAAAAGTGGGACAGCTCTGTGCCAGCCCCTGGCTGTGCGGGGAAGCCCTGCTAGGTGCAGAGCTTGTCCCCACGTAGAGGAAGCCAGGAAAGCTCTGCAGCAGCAGCTGTCTCCTAGCCCCCTGCACATTAGGACCACTCCTTATGTGTATGGGGCAAGAAGATAGCTGCCACTGCATCCAGCAAAGCTCTCTTCACTCCATGCACATGGGCACCGACCCTGTACTCTGTGCCAGCCCCTGAGCTAGTACCCAGGGGAAGCCTGGAGCTCTTCCTTGCTGCTGCAGGGAGCCAAAGCAGGGTTGGAGAAGCCCTGTACCTGCTCCTATTGGGAGAAGATTTGCTTCCAACAGGGAGCATGTGTATTTTCCTGTGCAGTAAGCCTTTATAGCATTAATTGCCTGTGAAAGTATTGTCAAGAAACAATTTACAACACCATTAGAAACAATTGAACTATCATAAAACATATCTTCTGGTTTCCAGGAGTCCAACTACATCTAGAGCTCTGACCACCATGATTCTGTAGCATTTGCAATACATGAATAAAAGCCAATAAGCTACCTTACCTCCTGTGAATCAACGTAACTCCATGGAAGTCAGCAGAGCTATGCTGAATTATATCAGTAGATAATATGACTCAAAAGCCCAGTTGCTTAACATACACCCAACTGGATAATAAAGCATGCTAGCTATACAATCTAACCACCCATATTGGGTGCATTATGAGTTATGTGGCTTTAGGCTAAATCCCCATACTTCTTGAGTCGTGAAAGAACTACTACCACTGGGTTTACCACAATGGTCGTTGAGATCCTTTCAAGAGTACTGCAGGATGCCATACAATGTTAGCACTCCTGGGTGTGCGAACATGATTCACAAGATAAACCTAGAGATTTCAAAGAGGAATTCAGTATTAAAAACATTTTGAGTTGTAGCTTTTCTGAGTTCTTTGCAACAAAAGAATGCCTCACTTGTTTTTTCACTACTGGAAAAAAAAAAGAAAACCAGGAGCTTTTGCATTTTCTGAAGGGTGCCTTGACTCTAACAAGGAGACCCCCAAATCTATTGAAGGGTGCCTTAAGTCTAAAAAAAAGGCTGATAACCAGTGGTTTACTGTATAAATGCACTGTTGCATTTTGAAAATGATTTGTTTCTGTGACAATTCAGTTTCATTAAATATCTTGGCAACCACAACCTTCATCCACCAAACCATACCCAACATTATGAACTCTAGTTAGCTACAACTGGAAACTGACATTAGATACATATGTTTTTTTTAAATCAGAAAAGTGTAAAAACCTTACTAGGTACTACTGAGAATAAGTGTGTTTTTTAGACAAGCCCACAAGGAGTGAATAAAGAGAGGATAGGGAAAAATGACTTGAGGGTTAAAACAAAAATTGGGAAACAAGTCTAACATACACGAAAGGAGGAAGGGCTTGTCTGGCATGAGATACATATAGCCATCTATCCAAGAGCTGGCAGACAGCAGCAAGAATACAGCTTACAAGCCCACAGAGAGGTTCAATGGAAGTTCTTCCATCACAAGTGCCATAAAAAGGCCATGCAGGCAGAGAACTGGGGTCAGAAAACACAGCTGGCAGATTGTTTTCCATTCTTGATCTATCTATTGTGGGAACTGCCATGTACTCTGCACACATTATTTGGCTTCTGCAGGTACAAAGGGATGGCACTCAGCTGCTGCCTTCTATGGTGTGGGAGCATCAGCCTGGCCCATGTCAGGGCCCATTCCATTTCCTCCAGGAAGCTGGCCACATCATACATCTTTAATTGTGTATTGCATCATACAGAAACTTCAAACATGCCCATAAACAAGTTATTTTTGACATGTTTAATTAAAAATTATATTTGTAAAATGATAGGTTGGCCCAATGGATCATCATCAATTTTCTTTATGTTTAATTAAATAATCAGTTTTCTTTATCTTACTTAAGACTGATACAATCTTAACCAATGCTTGGAGTTAGAAGGCACTCTTTGAAATGCCTGTGCAATGGTACCTTTTTTAAAAAAGACAGACATTTCCCAGTTTGCCATTTTCTTTACTGAGCAGGGGAAGTGATATAGTAGGGATATAGTATAATAACTACAGGAAACCCTCACTATTCACAGATTTGCGATTCTTGGTTTCAAATATTTTCGGTGCACTCTGGTGATACTTTTACATTCAGCAAGCTGGCGAGTGGACTTTGTGCAGCCTCGGTAGAACGTACGGCATTAACAAGTCCACTGTGTGATACATTAAGAAAAAAGTCTATCTCCACCCCTACCCGCCCTCCACTGACAGTGCCAATGGCAGCTGTGGGAGCTCCCAGCTTACTGCCGCCAGGCTCCCACCGCCACCACTGTGCTCCAGCTGCTGATCCCAGTATTTGCAGATTTTCCCATTTGCAGGGATCTCTAGAACATGTCCCCCATGAATAGCAAGGATCTCCTGTATGTAGTTTCACCACAGAGGGTATCAAACATCTATATACTCAATACCTGTAAATTAATACAGGTTCAGCATGGCCAGGTTTAATACAGCTGCCTCATTATACAAGATCTATTAATATATTTACAGTAGTGGTATCAAACTCATCAGGCCCTGTGGGCTGGATGCATTGCATGGGGCCAGTCCATGAGCTGTATCAGGCCCACAAACTTGCCCCATACACTGGACCCAGACACAGGGTCAGTTCAGTGTAGGCACCACATGCAACATGTACTCTGAACTGGTGCAGGTGCTGTATGCAGCATGCTACCTACACCAGCTCTTTGCAGCACATGGGGCCTGGGCAGCAGCCAGGGTCTGGGCTGTTGTGGCTGCATGTATCTTGCAGGCTAGTCTGGGGCATAGCACATGTGTCACGCAAGTCCAGTCCAAGACTTACAGGCAGCACTGCAGTCTGGATGATAGGAGACTGTAGGCCAGATCAAGCCCAGGGGGCATATTTTTGACACCCCTGATTTAGGGATAGCCCAAAACAGTCTAGTTCTTCACTGGTCTCCACTGCTGCTATTTTTCCTCTGTCAGAAACTATCTTCTCCTAAAATAGATGGCATCCACTATGATCTAAAATAGATGGCATCCACTATGATCTAAAAAGAAGACTCCTATCCTTTGCTATACTGAAGTGTGTGTGTGTGTGTGTGTGTGTGTGTGTGTGTGTGTGTGTGTGTGTACAGGCACATGGAGCACTATGCCATTTGCACTGGCTATAGCCTATGGATATACTAAAAATTAAAGCTGGAGTTCAGACTGAAAAAGTCTGTCACTTTAAACAAATAACCTTAACATCTTAAAAAAGAAATACTGGACTAATGACTTTTTGTGGGGGGCGTGGAGGTGGGGAGGGTGTAGACCAGATTCTAGACTACGTCTTGGCAAATTTTCTGAAGAATTGCCTCTTCTCCAAATTTACCATCTTATAATATCTTTGTGCGTAGCACAGCAGTGACCAGGCTAGACAAATTATAATAAAAAAGCACTTATGGCAGAGTTCTGTTTCATCTACTGACTGACCAAAGTGCAGTCTGAGACTGACTCTGAATTACCCTGCTGTTGTATAAAAGTGATTCTTTGACACTTCTGAGCACATAAGAGCCCCATTAAAGGAATGAAGAAATGTTTGCACTTGACTGGAGGGCAATGCTATTCCATAGTGGGGGTACCTATGCATCCAGAGGGGTAATAGAATTGCACCTATGCAATAGTTGGCAATTAAGCATTAGTCTCAAGCTTCACTTTGGTTAGTCACTAGGAGAAATACAATTCTGCCTTTAAGATATTTTAAATTTTTGAGTGCTCTTTAGCATCTAAACACAAGTTCTCTGAAGGCTACCAGCAAATACTTATGCCACAAACCAAAGCTAAAGAGTCCCTCATTAAAAACTAGAATGTGTTAATGAGAGCTGGTTCATTCATAATTGTCACAGAGCACTTGGGTGCCCTGCTCCTGTAAGGAGGGGAAACTGCTAGGGAAAGAGCCCAGCAGTGAGTGAGGAGCCCCAGCTGCCGGTTACCAAGGCAACCAGAGTGAGCTAGTGGCCCACACCTGCCAGTGGTCAGCTGACCGGAAGGGGCAGGGCCTGGCTCACATATAAACCCCAGGACTGAGGCCAGGGAGGCAGCTCCCTGCCAGCAGTCAAGGGGGAAGGAGCTCGCCCAGAGCAAGCAAAGGGGAGAGCCCTGACTGTAGATACAGCCCTGAGACTGGTGAAGGACAGAGCACCCGTGGTGTGGCTTGGATAATGTTATAGCTGGGTGGTTAGAATTTGTTATAGCTCAGGGGCTTGTGTTTTGTTTGGTATTTAAGACCTGTGGTTTGGGTGAGGCTATTAGGGGATGGAGGAGGCCTCATAAGGGACCCACAGCAGAATGGGGACCACAGCACCAAAGAAGGCACAGCATTTGGGGGGGTGCACTGAGCCCGAGCACCTGTGAGAGCACAGAATGAGACAGGGCCACAGAGAGCCCGAGCGCCAGTGGGGGTGCAGAGTGAGGCTTGGGGCATGGTAAAGGGGTGGTTGGAGCCACGCATAGCCTGTAAGGCTAGGGTGCCCTAAAACACCCATTGCAGAATGGGACACACAAAGGGTCTGGGAGTGCACGGGGTCAGATATTACAGCAAACCATGTCCAAGAGGACGTAAAGGCAGCCTCCCATATATATATTCTCCATCAAAGATATGGCAGGCGAGAATTGAGGGTGCCCATTAGGCCAACTTGGCATGGTAAGGGGGCCATCCTGCAGGACCCCACGCTGTGACAATAATGTAATGGACATTTGTTTCAAATGTAATATGTCATATACTTTGTAAATAATTAACGTGATTTTTTTTTCTTTTCTTTTTAATGTAAGGTGTTACCTGCTCTTATCTGGAAGACACTCAGTGACGCTAATAGCACTTCATTCATACTTTCCCTTCCTCTGCTATTAACCTGATTTATTTATAACTACATAAGGTGGTTCACTTCTGCCTGCAATGAGAACAGGAAGCAGCTTCCTGAGTAAACATATTTCAAATGTAGGTAAGCTGTTCGTATTTTCCATTACTGCACAAGCCAGTCTCTCTCTCAACAAGTGAGGGAGCAGTGTAAAACAGAAATAAGGGTTGCTGTTTAAAATATAAACTTCTTTACTTTTCTACCCGCATAGCTTTTACATTTGCAAAGGAACTCAGTTTTGGGAAAGATGACTCTAGAAAGGGACAGTAAATGTATCCAGTAGAAACTATGCTGGGGGTTTATTATAAACTTTCAGGTTCAGATGTAGACAAAGGTAGAAATAAGTTGCCAGATCATAGGAAAATATAATAGAGGAAATTGTGTAATTTGTAGGACATCTTAACTTCTTTAATGAAGAATGGATAACAGATGCTATCAACCAGCTCTAGGTGGAAGGGAGAGCTGGCAGATTTCTCTATCAAATGGTCACTGAGCCAGAAGCAGTGATGGCTTAGATTTGATTTTAGTGAGCAGCGAGGATCATATAGTAGATTTAATGACAGAAAGTTATCTAGGTTCAAACAATCAAGACTTGATTCATTTCAGTACATATAACTTGTAGGCTAGAAAAAAATGCATCTACTACTAGTATTTTGGATATTAGGTAGTTTTTCAGTTTTCCTAAGGAAGCTGGTTAGAGGGTTTGGCTGCATTCAGGAGTTCAAAAAATGTAAATACTGAAGGGGCATGGAATTTATTTTAAATAAAAAGTACAAAAAATATGTGGAGCTTGCATCCCAAGTAAGAGATAAGATATAGGGGAGGGCTACAGAGCTATTTGGATGAACATGCCAACTAAAAAGAATAAGCAAAAGATCTGTAAGGAATGGAAAAAAGGAATTGAACAATGAGGAGAGAGATCTTTCAGAGGTCTGAAAATATAGAAAAAAGTGCAACCAATGGAAGCCTTCATTGAGTTGGACTTTGAAAAGAAAGTTACAACAAACAGAAAAAGCTAAATAAGTTACAAGAGAACCAAGGATGATGGGTTTTTTTCCCCTTCTTGGTAATCTAAGTATCTCGATTTGGTTGTCTGTGTGGCATCTGTCGTCATCTAGTGCCAAAAATGCACAGAGACTGGCATTCTAATCCCAGCCATGTAGTCCTGCACACGTGAAAAACTATGTGTGCCTTGTAGATACTGAGTGGCAGGGGCAACACGTAGCGGGTGCACCCCCTGAGCATGGCAGTGCACCCACTACAAACAGGTGCCACAGACACTGTCAGTGGTGCCTGTGGGCAGTTGCCGCTCACCACCCTGCTGCTGGCACCGCTGGCGGTGTCTGCAGGCAGTTCATAATCCCTGCTGGCCCCCACCAATGCTGCTGGTAGCAGCCGTGGGTAGTTGCTGAGCCTTGGTTGGTGCTCACCACCCCTCCTCCCCCCGCACCTGCCACGCTCCCACCACTCCTGCCACCATGCTCCCACCACCACCACCATGCCCCTCCAGCTGCCAGTGGTGCAAGTTGTTCATGTTCAGTGGTCTTAGATGCCCAGAAATAGATTTGGCCAGAACTTGTTGTAGGCCTTGCTGGAGCGTGGACTGGTCCAGCCATTGACCAGTGAATATAGAAAACATAGA
Source organism: Crocodylus siamensis (assembly GCF_052110815.1). Lineage (NCBI taxonomy): Eukaryota > Metazoa > Chordata > Crocodylia > Crocodylidae > Crocodylus > Crocodylus siamensis. The sequence goes on along the minus strand of NC_143397.1, from coordinate 125,858,071 downwards.
AGCCTGCTAGCAGCATGAACCAAAGTAAGGCTCAGTAACAGCTTGAGCAATAGACTTTGGTGACCAGAAAGCAGTCCATGTATGCCTTAAATGGAAGTGCTAGGCAAGGTAGAAGTATTATGGCATGTGTAGACTAAACGGGGGCCCTAAATTGAAGTGGTGGGTTTTAAAAAAAAAACAAACACTTCAATTTAGGGTGAAGTAAACCCCTTGTCATGTACACCCACGTACATTCATTTTAGGCAGCTCTGGGAGCTCTTAATCCCTGGATTATCTACACATTAAAACCTGAAACTAGTTTAAAGAACATTTTTTTAGGCAACTTAAACTTATGCCACTATAGGGAAGGTTTACCTCTGATCTGTTTTCCTCAGCTTGTGTTCTATTAATGTGTAGCCACTCCCCACAGATGAGCGGACCAAACTGCAAGTCTTCAGCATCCCAGGATACGGTATCCCCTCTCCTACCCTCCTGTTCTGTGTGGACAATCTTTCCACAGCCTGAACTCTACTGTCCAGGGGCTGGCACCAAGCCAACTCCCCCTCTCACCCCCCAGAGGTATGATCTTTCCAGCTTCAAGGGTGCACTCCTGTGCAAACAGCCTACAGAGCACAGGCCATCTAGCCAGGTCACAGGACATGAATGGCTCCAGGAGTTGGGTCTAGAGGCGTTCAGGGGGAACAAGAAAGGGGCCAGATCAGGTCCCCATGAGCCAGAGCTTCCTTCCTGGGGCAGGGATAAGCTCCCCCAAAAGCACCTTTCCTCACTGTTCCCATCTCCCAGCCACCCTAGGAAGCCATACCCTAATCCCAAATTCCAATTTATTAAAACATGAGACTTTCTTTAATTTACTTCTTCTTTATTATTATTTTTTACTTCTTTTTATTTTATCCTGTCTTCCTTCACTTCAACACCCTTACCCAACCCCCATTTCCTTGCCCCCTCCTTACCAGCTCATAGTCAGGCCCATGCTCATCAGCCCTCTAGTGGAAAGTCACAGCTGTGCAGGTTGGGGACAGTCAGAGAAGGTTTTTAGCCTCAAGGTGCAACAGCTACAAAACTTGAGCTAACACTAACAATGATCAATATTCGAACAGCTCAGAATGTAATGTGTAACAAGGCCCATACTTGCCTGCAACCTGGAAGATGTGGGTTCTGGCCTCTTCTTTCCCAGAAGTGGTTTGAACTGGATATCTCTGATTTCCCAGCCCAGCAGGCAAAGTACTGCACTATTGATCAGCCTTTTTTTAGTCTCTTCTCCAGCCATTAGGGTGTATTAGTTAAAAGTAAATAACAAACTTGGAAAAAATAAGGACTTTGATTGTACCTGGGACTGGTATTTCAATGCTAGGACTAAAAACTTGCCAAGCCCCAGACTTAATTTAAAGAGCCTATAGTATAGAGCAGGTTATCAAGCAATGTGACACCTGAAATGTCAAATACGGCAGGCTATTTTTCTAAAAGCTGAAATTCTAAAGACATCACTGGTAATACTTTCTTGAAATACATGCTTGTAATATATGAAACTCCAAAGCCAGAGTTGACAAGGATCTGTTTGTACTTAAATAGTAATACTGAATAATGCAACTGCCAAACATGTATCACATCCATATTTGCCAGATCTGGCATACAAATTTAGGTATGACATTTTGTCAAAAACTATAATTTCAAACACATTTCCTCTAGGTCAGGGTATCCAAAGTCAAATGATTTAGCAGTGTTAAAGTCATAAAGAGATTACCTTAAAAAGCCAAGGACTCTTTTCCTGTCTCTCTCAAACTATAAGCCATCACCTTTGCAAGAAGAGGTCTCACCTACAGAATCAACAGGAAGCCCAGAACTAGAATACCAGACAACTTGAGCAGACACATGGTCCATACTAATAAAAAAATTTCCATAACCAACAGGAAAGAAATAGACAAAGTAAGATAATAGAGGGGCACTTGACTTGCTACCTTTTCAGCCACATGACAAAGTATGAACCTAGGATGGCAAAACATTGGTGAACACTAGCATAAAAGGCAATGGATTCACAGGAGGTGACTCCTTATACATATAAGATCACTGGGGACAATGGAAAGACTAATAGGGGGAAAAAGGTAGATTTGTACAGCTTCTTTCATTGAACAGAGAGGAAAAAAGAGTAGAGCACAGTAACTCCAGGAACTTGAACTGAACATAGAGCCAGGAGAATTAAATGACATAGCAGAGGCTGAGCATCAGCAAACACCTAGAGACTCGTAGACAGCTGTTGAGACTAGAATGTTACAAAAACATAAGCTGATATGGCCTATTTATTATTTTATGAAAAAGGGAAGATGTAAGAATACTTGACTCTTAAGAGGCTTGTACAGTGTAACCATGTTGGTTGGGGAAAACTAGTTGTGGACCTTTGGTCAAGAGTGTAAGCTCCAATCAGTAGCATAATAGACTAGTTTCCTGATTAATCCTTTTCTTAAGTTTGTTTATTGATAAACTCAAACCTGTTCCAGAAGGTTATCTATGGCTTCCTTGCCAAACCCATGAATAACACCCCCCACAGCCAAAGAAGGTTTAAATATGCATTTTCCACTTGTTAGCCAAGTGCTCTAACCTCTAGGCCTTTGAGGAGCTACTACCCCAAGCGCATCCCAGCACCACTCCTGAAGCTGGCCCACTAGACAGGCTAACTAGGAGATTTTTGGGGCCAGACAGAGAGGGATTATGCATTCTAGCCCTTAAAACCAATTGCTTTTCAGTACCATGTATTTTAACATTCACTGGTTGAACCAAAAGCACTAGGATAGTTCCTACCATGGAGAGGTAGGGTGCAGAAACCAGGGCCAGAGACTTGGGGTCTCTCCTTTCCAGGACAGTGCCCCTCACTCAGAGGCACAGTCTCTGATTTGCTCCCATCTTGATCTCTTTTAAAAATCCAGTCTTGATTGTGTGGCCTGTAGTTTTCTACAAGCAAACGAAGTGGCCCAATTTCGAGAGATGCTGAGCACTTGCATATAAGTGATTTGGGTTTTTTTTTTAGAGCAGAGGAGCTCAACTTCCATCCCACTGGCCAATTGCACCCCACAGAGCCTTGGAATCTGGCCTGCAGGGCTCCCCATGGGTCAGAAAACCTAGTGGGGAACAGCAGCAGTTAATACTGTCAGCCATGCCACTGTCAAAATCCTAAGCCCTATGCAACAGCAAGGAATCAAGCCACAACCCTCTCCTAGCAGAGCCTGATCCAGGCTAGGCCATGCCCCTCCCCATGCATGGCTGGTTTGTGATCAGGGCTGAACCAGACTCTTTCCTCTCCTCTCCCAGCCAGGATGGGACTGGGCTACCCTGCAAGGCTAGATCAGGGCTGAACCACCTTCCTCCCAGCCCCATGGGGCTGGGTTGACACCAGGCCAAGCTCCCTTCCCCACCATGGCTGGATGTGGGCCAGGCTGCCCCCTCTCCCCTCTGCATGATCAGTGCCTATTTCAGGCATCAGATTGGAATCACCAGCCAGATCTGGCCCCCGGAGAGATGCAGCCGTGCCCATCCAGTCCACTGGACAAAAACATTGAGCACTATGTTTTAGAAGATTCAGGTTATTACAGTTGTGTTATGGGAACCTAGAGGTATGTTTGAAAATTCTGGGTCCTTTATTTTAAGCGACAGGAAAGTACAATAAAGATATCGCCAACCAACTTCACTGTTAGTTGTCGATAACAAAGTGTTGGCTTCACATTCCTGGAGAAATAGAGGAAAGTACATAGTATCCCTTACCATCTCATCTACAATAACCAAAAGAGGGAATGAAAAGAGTCTATATGCCCTATGGGTGTTTTATAATGACAAAAATATTGAGCTGTCTGTTAAACACCCTGTAGCTCATTTCCCTACCTTTGTGGTTCCTTCTCTGTGTGTGCAACAAATGCCATCTCCCTTTAATAATCTGTCCTGTTATCCCAGTCTCATCCACAGTCTCTTTGTGGAGTTATTGCAATTTAGAGGTACTAAAATGCCCTAAATAAAGCATAGCAGGAGAAGGAATGCTTATGCATTACATTAGTTTCTAATGATTTGTGTTCTTGTATATACCACACACACTTTTTTCCTGGGCCTCTGCGCCAGGCTGACTTGTCAATATAGCAAAGAAAAAAACCCTCTTTATCCTTCCCTAGAAGTGAGGACAGGGATCTGAATTAATTTCTGTAAGGAAATACTTCAAGTACTGCATGCTGAGTCTTCAAATATTTTACAGATTCTATATAAATCCTTCTTTAAAACAGTAAGAAAGAGACTAGAAGACACAGTAATCGCAGTTCCTTTGGGAACTAGAATGAGTTTGCTGTAACATTTAGACATTTATGTCATATTTGGAAGTACAACAGATATCCTGAAAACCATTTATAATTTAAAATGTACCACAAGGATACCCTATCCACAAAATCAAAATTTCATGCAGAAGAGTATGTATATTGTATAAGTATTCGGTAGCAAATTATGCAGAAAAAAGCATTTTGTCCACATATGTTTAGTCATGAAACTCTTCATACATAACAGTTTGATGTCTGGTACACTCTCACATCACTTGATAAGTTGTAACTTCAAAGACATTTTTTGGCTTCCGTGTTTGCTGCCATGGGAAGGATAGCTATCTCAAAAAAAAAAACAAACCAACAAACAAGCATCACAAGATGAAAGACATGAATCTAGGACAGGGTTCCCTAGGTAGATGGGTTTTCAATGAAAGAAAAATACCAACAGATGCATTGTTTAATTGCCAAAAAAGGTACCAACCACAAATGCTTATGTAACAAAATTCCAACTCAGGCACAGAAACTGAACTTAAAACTTCAGTCCAGGCAGATTTCTGAGAACCCAATTCTCATATTAAATAGCACCCCATTGTATGTCCCCTGACTGTCTTGGAACACATTTATTGTACTGCATCCTTCTTCCTCAGGGAACAGAGATTTACAATAGTGTATCATTTTGCTGCTTGTCTATTTAAGCCATTAATCTTCTTGTGTGATCCTATCCAGATGTTTCAAATTAGATTGGGTTGCCATTTATTACATTTGCTGTGCTTACACTTTTAGTAATAGAGGAGATTCAGAATGCCTATGCCTTGGTAAGGTAAGCAACCCCTTTATTCCATATAGGCTGTCATGCCATCCTTACTGCTTTTTATCTTAGTCAAACTGGGGGATGACTCAGTATGAACCATCACAATGTTAAGCCATGTATTACAGCTTTCCTTGAACTCTCCTACTTAAATGACTTGTCCACGCTTAACCCAATACTGAGCTGAGGGTGTCTAAAACAAGCTATACCAACTATGCAGTTTGGTCCAGTAAAGGATATCACCACAAAAATCCTGGACCGTTCCACATTTACTGGACTATCACCACTCCAATCTCTCCAACCCTACTGTGCTGAGTGTGATTTAGCAGGGATGCACATAGAACCTCTGCTTGGGGGGTGTAGTTCCAGTTCAGACTGGAAATCTTCCATTTCAGAAAAGACTTTGGATTTACAATCCCAACCCCCTCTGTTAATCCTCCTACTTTGTGTGCCCTTTCAATAGTATGCCAGGTTTTTTGTCACTCCCCAGTGCTACAAATCTGTCTATAGCCTGCCCTTTATGCTGCTTCAACAGATGGTGCAAACCTCTTGAAACCTCTTGAGCCATTGCCAGTCCTCTGATAACAAGGTCAGTGTTGGCACTCTGCTACCACATTAGTCACTGACAGAATTCTCTGACACTCCCTAGGCAAATACTGACACTTTCTTTTGCTGCCCTCATTGTAGCTCCTCATTGTAGCTCCCTTTTTGTTTTACTGCCCTGGCCACTGACAGCTTACTAGAACACTCCCAGCTCTGGCTGCCCCTTTCTGATAAGGATGCTGCCACAAGAATCCAACATTCATTTTAAAATGGAGAACAAAATCTCATAGGAGAATTGCACAAATGAACAGTGAGGTTAACGTTCCACATGTAGGGCCAACCTAGAGAAAAATGGATTGCAAAAGATGGCGCAATGGTCATTTGAAAAGCAGATGGTAATTCATCCAGCAATGCATGCATCCAGAGGTGCATCATTCATATAAAAAGGCATTCAGCATACGTTTTATGTATCCTTATAAGAACATTACATTATCACAATTCTATTGCAATTTCTCACTCAGTATCTTCCTGAACTTCGAGCTGTAGTGCATGCTAATGGTAGTGCAGTCTTGGTTGGTTTCCTTGTGTTACTTCTTGAGCTATACTGGAGGATAGGTGTGTGCATAATGCAGAGTAGGACACTTTTATAAACAGTTGTTGTCCTCTGAATCTCCTGTACAGACATGTACAGGCAACCCCTGCTTAGTGCTGTTAATTGGTTCCTGGAAAACTGAGTGTTAAGCGGAAATAGCATTAAGTGAAACCAGAAGTTTTTGACGAACCAAGATGACAACTGTGAGTGCTGTAATGAAACTTGCTGAGTGCTAAGTGGAATTAGGTATCAATATAAAATGAGTGTTATCATGAAATACTGCTAAGCGAAAGGGGTCGCCTATAATTGTTTTGTATAGAGATTGCTCATTTTCTAGGGTCTGGATTTTCACTCATATTAAGCAATACCTTGAAAAAAATTGTGCTATAGGAATATTTGCAGAATAAAGGACTACTGGGTATAAATAAGAAATGCAATCTGGCCCTGGTATGAATTTACAAATGAAGTATTTTGTTGCGTTGATGTCAGGTGATGTATCTGTGTTAATAAGTGCTTCTAATGCCACGTTTTTCAAAAAAATTAAATGGGATATTATACTGGAGATGAAGATGATGGCTTAGATGCCCTCTTGAAACATTCTTTATTGCTTTATCCCTATAGAAATATAATTTGTTTATGATTTCATGAATCCTTTTCAAAATCTTCCTTTGGCATCTGTTGCAACGTTAGTTTAGTTTTGTTTTTCTTCCCTCAGAACAATCAGTGCAGTAGCCAGACTTCCAGCTGGAGAGAAACAAGTGTCCTTGCTAGAGTCAGTTCAATCAATATGGGCAGGGATCCAAAAAGGAAGAAGAGTCCCCCATCAGATATCTATCATTCAAGCCACAACAGTGATTTTAGATGTACTTCAGATTTCTTAAAATCAAATGTTGAATCTGTGTTCTCGAATGCACTATTATCTCAATGAGTGTTAATTAGAAGGACAACTCTCTGAAAAGCTCCAAGGGCTAGATGAGGTAAATAGTACACAACGGGTGCATCCAGATGAGTGCACACATGCATTTTGTAGCACCTCAAAGCAGTCTGAGATGCCACAAACCACACAAGGCACATGTCCACCTGTTTGCCATGGCACTAATTTGCAGCAAGGTGCCAAAATTTGACACTGGGAGATCCCAGTATCAAAAAACCACTGCTGAAAAAAGTGGCATGGTGCATTTGGCAGCAGCACGTGTCACCAGAAACAAAGCCTGGCCAGCCAGAGCCATTCTCTGGCTGCTGGCCTGGCTCCAAGTGGCCAGATTGGCACCACTGCTGTCCTGGGAGGTGCCCAAGACCCCAGGTAAGGCTTCTGTGGCCACCACTGGTGCTGGCACCAGCCTTCCCTATCCCACCCAGGTCAATTTGCTGCATGCAGGGGTATGCCCTGAGATAAAAAATAGCAGCACAAATATGTGCAACCGTTTTTTGTGCTGTGGGAAACGCACGCCCCTGCATGTGTGTACTCATCTGGATGTACCCAGCCTGTGGCAAAGAGGGTTATGGAACTATCCTGCCTCAGCATGCCTCCTGGAGATAGTTCAGTCACCCTCCAATTCAGGAATATCACCCTCCATTTTTTACATCCTCAGAGCTTCACCAACGAGCATAGGCAGGAGACTGTATCACTTCCAGCCATGACTTTACTTATGACCTACCACTGCTGCCTTTGGGGACACTGTGGGTGACATTCTGTTATTTTATTTAGACACCTAGAAATCCCAGGGCAATCTGAACATCCACCATTTTGATGCCATTCTGTAGCTATCTCTATGTAAATAAAATGGCATTTTATATTTTGTGGGGAATGCTCCCATGGCAAGTGTAAGGTCCTGCCTTGGCATGCACAGGCACCTAGAGCCCTAGGAATTTAGATGTGTACCCCTGGGTCCAGGGGGTCTAGACCCACTTATGTGTAAAGACACCCAGAAGGGTAATGGGGAAGCACCCTTTGAGACTTCCTGATTGAGCATGACCGTTTGTAAGCAGAATTGTGACAGCAGGTAAACTGTGGTGGGCCATTGACAATCAGTGGTATCCATGCAAAGGAAGTGGAGGGACCCAAGGCGGTGGGCAAGGTTGAGCCTCCTTAAGAAGAAGCAGGCTACAATGGGAAGCTTTGACCAGGAGGTTGTCATTAGATGTATGATGTTGTACCTGTGTCTAGAGGCCCGTGGTGTTTGCAAGGTCAAGGCAATGAGGAAGAGAGCTAGAAGGTGAAGTGGGTACAGCAGGAGCTTGACAGTAGCTTCCTGCCTCAGCTTTCCTCATGGGCACAGAGCACAGGGCCCAGTATATGGTACACCTGGGGATGATTTGCTGAGCACCCCATCAGGAGGCACAGTTTCAGAGATGCATGGATCTCCACTAACTGCCCTGCCCCTGAGCTTCCCTCTCTCCTCACTCCCACTCCTTCCTCAGGACTACCACCCCATTACCTAGGCTGGTACCCTTCTTCTCACAGTCATCCTCAGGACTCCCTTCCAATTTCCTACTCCTCTCTGGATAGATGCACTTCCTTCAAACTCCCTACCCCTTTTATTCCCCCTGTAACAGGGAACCTTAGCCCTATCACCTCCAGAGGGATGAGCAGCAAGAGAATGGAGCAGAAGCCCTTTAAAACCCAGATTTTGAAACCCAGAGAAGCAAGCCTTCAGATTAACCAGCAGCTACAGGAGCCCAGACTCAGGTGCTGTAAGGCCCCAGGAGTAATTAGAAAAAAAAAAGCTGGCTAATTGACTGAGTAGAAAACCCTGTGCCTGGTTAAAAGGACTGGAGACAGGTGATTGGAAGGAGGTGGAATCAGAGCAGTAGATAAGCCAAGTGCTGGGGTAAAGCAGCTAGGCTAGCCCTAACCTGGGCAGAGAAAGGGGTTTCTGCTAGTTGAAGGTGGAAGATAGAAAGCAGGCTTGAGGAGGTACTCTAAAGGGCTGGGAGGGAGCCAGCAGAGTGGGGGTAAGGGTTTGTTTTGCAGCAGTTAGAGACCCGAGGTGGGGCTGTGTTTGAGTTGGCAACTGTCTGGTTGAAGTTTTTGTGTACTGTTTCTTACGTATTCCTTTCCTGTCCTTTATTTTCCATGCTGACAAATAACCAAGCTTAAGATGTGTGTGATCATGGCTAGGATCTGGAATGAACTGTCAGTGAATTTGGAGCAGTCTCATCCAAAGCCTAGGACACTTTTTAAAAGAAATCAGTATCAAATTATATGGCAGCTTTTATTTTAAAATATTGTTCTGAGAACTAGATTTGGGTGGGGGAAGCAAGGTCACTGGAAGGCAGCATAAGCAAGTGATAAGTGGTGATAGGTGGGGAAGATGGTTCTGAGCCTGAAAAGTAAGCAGAGATTGAAGTAAAAGGGAAAATTCTATAAAACAAGTACACTTTTAAAAATAAAGTAAAACACAAATTACTTTAAGGAAGGACCCAGGACACATTCTTTTCTTGGCTTTTTGACCAATGTATGTCATATTTCAAATGATAGTATAGACCTAGCCTTTGTTGGACATGGAACTGGTACATATCTACTGCTTTTTGCATGTAACAAGAGGCATTGGACATTAAAAAGACTAACTGTAAGGGAGTTGGAAAATAGATTTGTCAAGATGATACTATGGCCTCTTTTTTTCCAGCAACCCTACTGGGAAAAAAAATTACAAAACAGCGTCTGATGATCAGGGGTTTAAAACTGAAAACCGTGCAGAGAAGACCAGCCCACTCTGTTATCCCAGACTGCATGCTTGGGAGCACACAGAAACATTAATTCCACCAAGTTAAACTGGTCTGTATCAGATTCCATCAGGTGGGGGTCAGGAGTGGAGTACTACTGGTCACATCAGGCTTTCCCCATTTGCATGGTCTGCACATACTCTATCAGGATGCTATTGGTGATACCAAACTACTACCATTCCTTATGACCTCATTAATTGTAATAAAGAGACCACAGACTTTGGTTCTTAGTAACAAAAATCTCTTTGGGGCTTATTTTTCACAAATAACTCCAGACACTAACGCCATGCCCCATACAGGCATGGCATTATAGCAAGGTTTATTTGTTGAAGCTGGCACCTGCATGAAGTGGAGCACCTAGCACAGTGCAAAGTATTCCAGGTTCCCAGGCCCCTTTTATACATTAACAAAACATTTTATGTTTACAATATACACACAATAGTTTTCACCAATCACTAAACATGTTTGTGACATCATTCACACTCAGTTTTTACCAGACAGGGCAACCCATTTACCAGGACACTGAGCTCTGTTTTGATGTTTTGTACCCGTCTTATCCATTGCTTTTCATCCACTGGTCTAGTAGCATAATTAGAACAGCACTATTGAGGGCACACTGGAGTTGCCTCCTGTACCCAGGAATCTTTGTCGTGGCATGCACAGCCTTGCACTGCACTTGCACCCAGTAATATATCTGGGAAGCCAGGGGGATCAAGTAGAGCACCAGGGCCAGCTCTCAGAGGCTAAGTACAGAGAGTCAAAAGGCTCAAGGCTAAATTAATTCAATCTTTGCAGGTTAGTCTAAGCTGCCTAGATTGAACTGATAAGCAAGTGAAGAGACATTAACTTCTGATTCTGGAAATGCACCCACATATCTGCAGTGGCTCAAACCAGAAGCTGAGGCAGGAGGGGCATGGTGCTAAAGCCAGAGTATGCCTCCCTGCTCGGAGCAGACGGCTTGCTTAGTTCATCCATCCAGGTTTATCCTAAACTGGTTTCAGCCATTTTGAAAACAGTTTGTCTGTACTGAACTTCTGTTGTGTTGCAGATTTGAACTGGTTTCTGATTACTTATACTGGTTTATGTGTAGTGTTTGTCCCTAGCCAAGGAGTACAGCCATAGGGCTGTTGCCACCCAAGCCAATACTACTATAGCAGAAGTATTAGCAACTGCAGCAGCAGCTTTCACTTTATGAAGTGCAGGGGCAGTTAAGACTTGTATCCCCCACCCTTTCCCTCACCCCCTCTGCCCCAGGCACTGAAGGAACTTGTTATGCCTCTGTGTTGGACTTTTGTGATAATACTACTAACTTTCCCAGCATTTCCACTTGGGTCTGTTTTCTGGTCACCACCAAGGTTTATGGGTCAAGCTCTTTGATTCATGCAGCGAACAGGCCTTTGTATGTTTTGTAAATGCACTGATCAATGGCTATACCAATCCATGCTTTAACAAGGCCTAGATTCTCCTCCTTTTGGTCACTGTTAAAGGGAAGTTGTCTACCTATCATCCTGAAAAATAATAATGTATAGACAACAGGTGACCCAGTGGACTGAACACTGTTGTGTGACCAGCCTGTTACACCCATTCACACACTCGTGCCCCATGTCTGTGTCATTGATCTGCATGTTCCCTCATATGACCATAGGCAATATTAGCCAATCTATTTTCAGCTGGATGGAGTGGGCCTGGGAATGTTAGTTCAGTTGCTGTTGAGGAGTGTGGCCTGCTCAAGGATTGTTATTGCTGATGCATACAATGCATATTATGAAGAGGCATAACTAATATTGATGCTAAATATTTGCTGGTAGGCTGGGGTAGGTTAACAGTGTTATGATTAAATGTGGCCTGAGTCCTACAAGTAATTATGGCTGTAGAATAAAAATGTAAGGGTCTTTATTTGACTACTAAAATGGTAAGTGTGGCTGCCAAAATCTTAATGGAGCACTGGCAGAACTGAAGGCACAGACAAGAATAAAACCTGATGTATCAGTAAAATTGGGTAGGTGGTATGTCAGCAGTCAATAGAAAGTCAAGAAGAATAAAACTGGGAATTGATTCAAATTTTATCACCTTTTACTTCAGAAACTGGGATCAGTAGATGCTGTGAAGAAGAAAAAAATCTCTCCCCAGCACTTCATAATGGCTATAAATTACCACATATCTACCTTGCTTTTGAAAGTCAGTTTTTTCTGATGTATAGTAATGCTGCATTGTATCAATTTTTATCAAATATTGTTCTGAAAACCATGTTTTTATCCATATACATAATCATTAGAGTTGCATAAAGCAAATATGAAAGGCTTGCTAAATGGATCTTTTTTATTCTTCCAGTAAGGTGCTGGGTGTTTCCTGTGGGGAGCAGTGTCCTCTCTTCAGACATTAAGAACACATTAAAATCCTGCTTTTGGGGGAGGGTAGAGGCTAGCTTAAAGATCACTGGCAAAAACCAGCTGAAGTTCAATATAAAAGAAATAAAACCCTTGTACATGAAGTGGAGATGCACTTTATATCATTATTAGCAAATGGCCATCTGGCCAGGCCAAACCACATCCTATTTGAATACAACATTCATCATGGTATCAATCTCCCAAGCAGGTGAGAAGATAGTTCTCCATGATGGGATTATCACATCAGTACCTGGCCACATCTGCAGTTCATGCAGTTCAGATTGTCTCATATACTCTCCATCTATGCCAGCTGGCAGCCCAGTGCAGTGGCAGGCCTGTTTGGCTGACAATGCCCCCCCCCATTCTTGTTTACCCAATTGTACATCATAATGATGATAGCCATTACAGTCAGTGGAGGATAATGCTAAAGAAGACTGGAGGAGAGGTAGATGCAGTATTCAAAATTATTTATCATAGCTCATAGTTTCGTAGTAGTTTGGGGTAAGAAGGGACCTGAACAGATCATCTAGTCTGACCCCCCGCCACTGGTAGGAGTACATGCTGGGATCACATGACCCCAGACAGGTGTTCGTCCAACCTCTTTTTGAATTTACCCAAGGTAGGAGCAAGGACCACTTCCCTAGGAAATTGGTTTCAGATCCTAGCCACCCTAACAGGAAACAGTGCCTCCTAAATTCTAATCTGAACCTATTCTCCAGCAGCTTCTGGTCATTGTTCCCCATCACCCCAGGTGCTGCTGGGGGGAATAGGGCCCTTCCTATTTGCTGCTGATCTCCCCTAATGAGTTTGTAGGCAGCCACCAAATCCCCCCTTAGCCTTTGCTTGCTGCGGCTGAACAGGTTCAGGCCCCTCAGCCTCTCTTCATAGGACCTGCCCTGTTGCCCTCCAACCAAGAGGGTGGCCCTCCTCTGAACCCTCTCAAGGCAGGCCATGTCCTTCTTAAAGTGCAGTGCACAGAACTGGACGCAGTACTCCAATTGAGGCCAGACCAGTGTCACATAGAGGGGGAGTATCACCTCTCTGGACCGGCTTGAGATGCATCTTTGGATGCACGACAAGGTGTGGTTGGCTTTGCTGGCTGTGGTCTGGCATTAGCAGCTCATGTTCATCTTGGAGCCAGTCATGACTCCAAGCTCCCTTTCCACCTCTGTGCTCACAAGAGGGGAGCTCCCCAGCCTGTATGTATGCTGTGGACTCCTTCTCCCCAGGTGCAGCACCCTGCATTCATCTACACTGAAACCCATCCTGTTACCATCCACCCACTTCTGTAGTCTGTCTAAATCTAATTGCAGCCTCTCTCTCTCCCTTCGAGTGTGTCTATCTCTCCCCACATCTTGGTGTCATCAGCAAACTTGGACAACATGTTTTCCACCCCCTCGTCCAAGTTGCTGATGAAGATGTTGAACAGTGTAGGCCCCAGGACCGAGCCCTGGGGGACCCCACTGTTCACATCCCACCAGAGTGAGTACAACCTGTCCACCACCACTCTCTGGTTGTGCCCCATCAGCCAATTTTTGACCCATCCAACTGCGTAGCCATCAATGCCACAGTTGCTCAAGTTATTAACGAGAATGGGGTGAGAGATGGTGCCAAACATCTTCTTAAAGTCCAGAAAGACTATGTCCACAGCGCCACCATCATCCAGGGATTTAGTTACTAGTGGATCATCAGTTAAGAGTGCATGCCTCAAAAATTACAGACTGACTGGAAAAAAATTCTCAAAACAAAAAAGCCTTTAAGAATTGGTTACATTAACAAGGTACATGTCATTTTGTTACCAATAATAAACTCAAGGTTGGCACCTTGCAAGAATCATCCTTAAAATCAAGGGGCATCCATACATAGGCGTGGAGGCTGCTCTGATGTGCTGTAACTATGTTGCATCCTGGGGAAGATCTTGGAAAAGATTATTAAAGAGGCCATCCTTAATGGACTGGCCGATGCCAACATCCTAAGGGATAGCCGGCACGAGTTTGTTGCGGGTAGGTCTTGCTGACCAATCTTATTTCCTTCTATGACCAGGTGACCTATCACCTGGACAAGGAAGAAGAGATTGATGTCATGTATCTTGACTTCAAAAAAGCCTTCGATCTGGTATCCCATGATCACCTCTTGGTGAAAGTGGCCAATTGTGGCTCTGGGTCCACCATGATCCACTGGCTGGAAAATTGGCTCTGTGGTCAGACCCAAGGGGTGGTAATTGACAGAAGTCAATTGTCAGGGTGTCCTGTGACCAGTGGGGTCCCCCAAGGCTCTGTCCTTGGACCCATCTTGTTCAACATCTTCATTAATGATGTGGACATTGGAGTCAGAAGCAGACTAGCCAAGTTCGCCGATGACAGCATTCACACCAGAAGACAGACGAGTGATCCAGGCTGAGCTGGACAGGCTCAGCAAATAGGTGGATGAAAACCTGATGGTGTTTAACACTGAAAAATGCAAGGTCCTCCACCTTGGGAAGGAAAACCTGCAGCATCCTTATAGGCTTGGCAGTGCCACGCTGGCTAGCACTATGGAAGAAAGAGACTTGGGGATCATCATTGACCACAAAATGAATATGAGCCTGCAATGCGATGCTGCAGCTAGTAAAGCAAGCAAAATGCTGGCTTGCATCCATAGATGCTTCTCAAACAAATCCCAGGATGTCATTCTCCCCTTGTACTCGGCCTTGGTGAGGCCGCAGCTGGAGTACTGCGTCCAGTTTTGGGCTCCACAATTCAAAAAGGATGTGGAGAAGCTTGAGAGAGTCCAGAGAAGAGCCACATGCATAATCAGAGGTCAGGAAAGCAGACCTTACGATGACAGGCTGAGAGCCATGGGGCTCTTTAGCCTGGAAAAGCACAGGCTCAGGGGTGATCTGATGTCCACCTATAAGTTTATCGCGGTGACCATCAGGATCTGGGGGAACTTTTGTTCACTAGAGCGCCTCAAGGGATGACAAGGTCAAATGGTCATAAACTACTACAAGACCGTTTCAGGCTGGACATAAAGAAGAATTTCTTTACTGTCTGAGCCCCCAAGGTCTGGAACAGCCTGCCATCAGAGGTGGTTCAATAACCTACATTGAACACCTTCAAGAGCAAACTGGATGCTTATCTTGCTGGGATCCTATGACCCCAGCTGACTTTCTGCCCTTTGTTTGGGGGGCTGGACTCGATGATCTTCCAAGGTCCTTTCCAGCCCTAACGTCTATGAAATCTATGAAAATACAGTATGATGTACTGTAACTACAGCACATCCAGTACAGCTGGAGCATAGTAATTAATGTGCTCCAGTAATCTTCTGCGTTTCATGTATCAGTACCCCACACTTAAACATGGTGGCAGGGGCACGTGAACTAAAGCTCATCAAATGAGTTTTAGTGCAAGTACCCCCACTGTCATTTTTAAGCACAGGGATATTGATACACGAGATGCTGTGGTGCTTTAATTAAAGAGTGCCTCTCAGAGCTGCTCTAATTAAAGGGGTGCCCACCCTGCACCCACCTATCCCTGGAGCATATGTAAAAGTGCCCAAAGGTGTGGAAGCATTTACTGCACAAAGAACCTCTCAGTTTATCAGTTATGCTGCAGACTCTCTTAGTTATAGCCATTACATTACTTATACCTCATTACAGGGCTACATGATGTGGCCCTCTACAACTGCAGGGACCATTTTCAAAATAAAGTTACTGCAATATCTTTTTTATAAAAAGGGATGACATAATGGTATCCAAATCAAAAGAAGCATTTGAAAAAGTATTTGCAAGTGTTTCTGCTGATACATTTATCACAAACTGAGATCAGAGATATGTGTACAGACCAAAAGATAATAGACAAGAGGAACCTATAGAACTTTGCTATCCTGAAGACTTGTGAAGTAAACCCTGACCAGAACCAAATTATATAGAATAGAAAAGATTCCAACAGAGAAAAAACAAATAAAAAATGAATACCTGCTGTTGAAAAGGAAATCCTGATCAATCTGTCAAAGCAGCTCAGTTTGAAGGCATCTATTCGGTAAAACAGCTGAGAAAATTGGCAATAGGAGGACTCTATCAGGATATTTAAACAGCATCCCTGGTGCTGCTGGGACCACAGACTCTTAAGCATTCTCTGTCCACCTGTTCCTACTCACAGAGACTTATGAAAAAGAGGGGACACTTCCTGTTGGCTACGAAGGACCAACTCACAGGATCATCATAAAATTCTAGTTTATTGGATGGATGCAAAAGTCAGACCATAAACCTTGGTGCTGATCCTCTCTCTCTCGCGCGCACACACACACACACACACACACACACACACAGTAGCTAGCTCTGAACACTAAGCACCTGTGTCAACATATACCTACCCCCATGCGTTGGAGTTCTCCATTAATGGCCAGACAAGGCTTCTTTCAGTGCAATGTTGCTGCAGAAGGGGGTTGCTGGCTGGTCCTTCTGGCTAGACAGGCAGGGTGCTGGTCAGGTCAAAGAGGACACGATTGGGGGTCATTTTTTGCTGCCTTTTATCCCTCTATGGCAGACTTTGGTGACTCCCCAATTCTTGGGCTTACCCAATCTAGGGGTCATTGACCTTGAGGGACATCCCTCTTGGTAGCTGCTGGATGGCAGCTGTCAGCCCCAGGGGTCACGTCTGCACATATATGCAGTCTCAGGAGTCCGTTGATGAATTCTGATTGATTCACTGCCATGATGTATAGAGCTCTGGAAGTGGTTGATCAGGGGGTATTTCAGCCCCAAAGGGTCTGTTTCCAGTGCTGATTAGTTCAAATGGGGCCTTCCCTACCTTTAACAGTGACATTTCCAGGAATTCCTGGCTCTTTATTGATTCTTTCTTTTCCTTGGTCTCTGATTTTGTCAGTGTTAATTGCTGCTCATTAACATGCTTATCCAGACTAGTTACTGTGTTACACAATCAATCATGATTCATTCAGGGACCTGCTCCATACAGAGATTCCTGCTCTTGCTAACACTGCTACATAGTACAACTTACTTTTAAACTTAAAGTACATTTGTAAAAGCATCTACAAGCTCTATTTTCACTACAAATATATCTTATATAAAAATAATAATGATATAAGAAAAGAAAAAGAGAGGAAGGAAGAAAAGGTAGAAAAGAGAAAGCATCCCCAAAAGGGGGCAAATACTAAAAGAGTGGTTTTTGCCATATGAAGGAGCTTCACATTTGAGGGGGTGTGGGGCAGACAAAAGGGTTTCTTGCTACATTCCCATCCCTGCAACCACGCTTGAGATCTACCTTCAACACGCTTGAGAACAGCTGTAGAAGACTGCCATTCTACAAATAATGACATTCCTCTCTCCTTTTTAATGATCTTGATGTTCCACTAATCAAGATAGCAAAATTGCCCTAAGAAAAGTTATCTGCTAGCTGATCCTGTTAGCTTAAAGAGGAAAAGGAAGGTGAGTTAAATGAACATTAGGCTCTGTCTTTGTTCTGTGCAGGTATAATTCTGCCTTTCAAAAACAAGGTACATATTATATTTCAGGACATGTTGTATATGAGGAAAAATGGTACTTGTGGTTACACACTGTACACCTTCAATCTAAACTTGGAACAAAATGTACCAGTCGTTATGCATCCGACCCCTGCTCCTGTTGTGGTTTACCACATATTTTCAGGCATGGACCAGGCAGGTATCACATGCTGAAGAGTGGGTGCCCCAGAAACTCCAGATGCCCAGTGCAGACATATGCTGTCACCTACTCTAGTAACAAGCTGGCTGAACCTGTCCCTTGAAAAAACAGCCCCATCTTTACCATACAGTTGCCTATTACTTTGAATCTGATCAGTAACTGGGACATGGGTTTATCAGAGACTAATTATGCCACACAGGTCCCTACCACATTACATTTAAGGTGTGATTAACCAGTTAATCATGCCTTAAGTTGTGCCCTGGCCACACGTTCAATCAATTCTTTTTCAGTAATCCCTGTCAGTAGAAGATGATTATCTTATCTGTGGGTTCAAAGATGGCTGATGAGGTCTATTCAGGTTCAACAGACTGTCCTGCAGTTTGGATATGTGTTTCCATGTGGTGTGGGTGGCACTGGATTCTTGATTTGGTCTGCAGCATGCTATTTGTGCCACTTCTGCTTTTCCATCTTCTGATGTAGGTAGGTTTCAAAGTACTGAGATCTGTGCAGCAGACTCTTCTTCCACTTGGGGCAGTCCTGGGTGATGGTCTCCCATGAGTTGACATCAATGTTGCATTTTTTTAGTTGGTCTTGAGGATGTCTCTGAAGTGCTTTCTCTGCCCTCCTCTTGGCTGAGCTAGGAGAATAAAATTTGCTTTTGAAGTTTGGAGTCAGATATCTGGATAACATGCCTAGCCCAACAAAATTTAAGTCAGATGATCATGAATTCAATATTCATGGTGTTTTTTGCAGAAGGACACTAAAATTGGTGTGTCTTCCCACTGGATTCAGAAGATCTTCTGCAGATAGTGTTGATGGTACTTCTCCAACAACTTTAGATGTCTCCTGTATGTTGTCTATGTCTCAGCTTTGCACAGCAAGATGGGGATCATGGCTGCTTGATAAACCATGAGCTTAGTTTTGGATCTGATGTTGCAATCTTTGAACACCCAGTTCTTCAGGTGTCCGAAGGCTGCACTTGAACATTTGAAGTGATGTTGGATTTCTATGTTAATGTCAGCTTTCTGCAAGAGATGGCTTCCAAGTTATGGGAAATACTCAACATTCTACAGAGTTTCACCAAGGATCTGGATTACTGGACCTGGGCACTGTTCATTAGGAGCTTGTTGGTGGAGGGCATTAGTCTTCTGAATGTTAAGTGTCAGTCCCATTTTCTTGTATGCCTCTGCGATTGCCTGAAGGTCTGCTTTTGAGTGAGTACACACTACAGGATCACGAACATACTGGGGATTGATGATTGAAGTTGGAGTGGTCTTGGTTTTGACAGTGAGTAGTCTGAGATTAAATATCTTATCATCCATTTGGTAGTTTAGCTCCACTCAGACTGGATGCCTTTTGGTGGTCAGATGTAGCATCGTGGCAAGGAATGATTTTCGAACGATGATGCATCCTTGCTTAACTCCCATATTAATCTCAGAGGGATCTGTGATGGATCCATTACTGAGAAGTACCACTCACATACTCTCATGAGGCAGGCAGAGAATGGTGATAAATTTTGGTGGGCATCCATACTTCAGAAGAATCATCCACAACACTTCTCAGCTAACAGAGTCAAAAGCTTTCATAAGGTCAAAGAAGGCCATGTAGAGAGGTCTGTATTGTTCCCAGCATTTCTTCTGCAGCTGGTGAGCTGTAAGGGTCATGTCAGTTGTACCTCTTGATGCCCTAAACCCACACTGAGATTCTGGGAAGAATCAATTAATGATATGATAGAACAAGGAATAAGCTATGAATTTATCCCATCACACCATTAATTGAACAAATAGCTAAGTGCTTCCCTGTGGCTGACAGCCCTGTCAGTTGATGGGGTGCCCCCATGTCAGCTGATAGGACTCCTAGCCTAAGGAGCACATGAGGTGCCCCCAAGGTGGCAAACACTATCAGCTATAGGCTCTCTGCTACAGGAGCTTGCCACTTACTGGTGCAGAGGAAGCCATTGGCAAACACTATTGGCTATAGGCTCCCTGTTACAGGAGCTTGCTACTTACTGGTGCAATTGGATCTGATGCTGGATTCCACAATCATGCCTCCTGCCATGCACATATGGCATGGCAGGAGGTGCAATTGTGTGAATCAGAACCCACCATGGCTTTAGCTGAATATCTGGCAAGGGCCACAGCCTCAAAATTTACCATACATGATAATATAGAGCACATGGGTTAATACTACAATTAACTGGTAGTAATTAACTGATGTACATGAGATACAGAATCAACAGTGATGCCAAGAAACCATAGAGGGACATCATCTATGATGCAGTGATCAGAACATTTAGCTGAAAGACAAGCAGTAAAATGTTTTGGTTTTTTGCATGGTGATCCAGTGAGGTGGAAAACCTTGAAGTCTTGCCTAGGTTGTGCTCCCAACAGGGAAGAAATGTTCAGCTGCTTGCTTATATAGTTGATCCACTGAATATTAAATGTATACTGTAGAAAAGGCATTAAGGACAGCAGCCAGAAACCAGGGTCCTTGCTCTTCCAGCATCATATCTACTACCTGACTCTTTCTCTTTTTGGCTTAGATATAGGGGTAGCAGCATCTAAGGCTGCTACCAAATCTAAGGCTAACGCCAAATCCTTAGATGCTAAGGCTAAGGCTGCTACCATCTAAAGCTAACACCAAATCCTTAGATGCAGGGGTAGCAGTGGACATAGTCTTTCTGGACTTTCGGAAGGCATTTGACACTGTCTCTCACCCCGTTCTCATTAAAAAACTGGGGGACTGTGGTGTCGACACCTACACAGTCAAATGGGTCACCAACTGGCTGGAGGGCCGCACCCAGAGAGTGGTAGTGGATGGGTCATTTTCACCCTGGAGGGAGGTGGGCAGTGGGGTCCCACAGGGCTCGGTCCTCGGGCCCGCACTGTTCAACATCTTTATCAGTGATTTGGACGAGGGGGTAAAAAGCACCCTGTTCAAATTTGCTGATGACACTAAGATGTGGGGGGATGTGGGCATGCAAGAAGGAAGGAATAGGCTACAATCAGACCTAGACAGGTTACAGGGGTGGGCGGATGAGAATAGGATGGGACTCAACACTGACAAGTGCAAGGTGCTGCACCTGGGGAGGAAGAACTAGCACCATACCTACAGGCCGGGGAACTCCCTTCTTGTCAGTGCAGAGGGAGAAAAGGATCTTGGAGCCATCATTGACTCCAAGATGAACATGGGCTGGCAGTGTGGGCATGCAGTCAGGAAGGCCAACCACACGTTGTCATGCATCCACAGATGCATCTCGAGCAGGTCCAAGGAGGTGATCCTCCCCCTCTATGCGGCACTGGTCAGGCCGCAGCTGGAGTACTGCGTCCAGTTCTGAGCGCCGCACTTCAGGAGGGATGTGGACAACATGGAGAGGGTCCAGAGGAGGCCACTTGCATGATCAGGGGGCAGCAGGGCAGGCCCTATGAGGAGAGGCTATGGGACCTGAAACTGTTCAGCCTCCACAAGAGAAGGCTGAGGGGGGATCTAGTGGCCTGTTACAAACTAGTCAGAGGGGATCAGCAGGCATTGGAAGAGTCCCTGTTCCCCCGAGCACTGCCAGGAGTGACCAGTAATAACGGTCACAAGCTGGCAGAGGGTAGATTCAGGCTAGATAGCAGGAGGTGCTACTTCATGGTCAGGGCGGCTAGGATCTGGAAACTACTTCCAAGAGAAGTGGTGCTGGCTCCTACCCTGGGGGTCTTTAAGAGGAGGCTAGATGTACACCTTGCTGGGGTCGTTTGACCCCAGTACTCTTTCCTGCCATGGCAGGGGTCGGACTCAATGATCTACTCAGGTCCCTTCTGACCCTAGAAACTATGAAACTATATCCTACAGAAAATTTTGGATGGTACTGCCCATGGCATCAATTACCTGAGTGAAGGACATCGTTTTGCCCAAATGAGCAAGCCAAAATGATTGAAAGTAGTCATAAGTATAGACTTCTAGATGTTCCTCATCTTCTTAACCATTGTCTCATGTGTTCTTTGGTCTCAGCCAAAATAATGACACCTCATCCTTCAGAGGAGGATGTGAAGGGCATCCTGTGGCCATTCCTTGTAACCCAGAATGGGAGGAACCTGAAGCCATTTGCTGTGGTGTAAGTCGAAGTGGATGCATGTCTCTCTCCTGTTAATGTGACCACCTTCTTAATATATTTTTAATCTTTTTTAAAAATAATTTTGCATTTGAGTATTTTGCTAGTCTCTCCTTCAGTACTTCATGCATCATCCACCTTTCCCCCTACTCCTCATTGCATTATCAGGATTCACAGCAAATACACATTGCTCTCCACTGTCTGCCCCCTGCCCTATCTAACAAACAATCCCCAGATCTCTATTATTTCATTTTAAGGACTTACTCTGCTTTGGAGAATCTTGTTCTTGAAGCAGCTCAAAAATTAAATTCTTCATCCTTTAATTGCTTCTCTGCGAGCTACAGACTACTGTTGTTACAAGGATATCTTTGCTCATTTTCCACAACTTTCATCCTTAGCCTCCAGGGTTTGGACTGTACCCCTTGTAAAGAAAAGGCCTTTAATTTTCTAGATGCTTAGAAATGTATAAACTGTCTGGGATTATGGAGCATATATTTGATAATTACCCCAGAAATGCCGAGTTGATTAGAATCTGGATAATCCAGTAACACATTCTTTACATACAATTTTTAAAAGGTTGGATGAGTATCGTTCTAAAGAATGCACTGCTTTCAAAAGCTTGTCTAAGTCTATCCCAACAATGCAGTTGGTCCAATAAAAGATACCACTCACAAAAATCCTTGCCTTGTTCATTCTAAAAAGTACCTGTTTATTTCAAATACAAGACTACAGAACTACACATTTCAAACTATTTTTGAGTAAGAAAACCCCCCACAAATATTTAGCTTATTAATATCATCTGGCCCTTTAAATATAAGAAAATATTGCTTTATGCAATACAAATCACCATATTTTAAAAACATATAACACTGAAGTGTCTGTCTTTAGTAGCAGCAACAATTTTAAAAATTATTTTAACACTTGGAAATATTTAAATTTAAAACAAACTTTAAAATATTGTCATTTCAGAAAATAACCTAATTTACTGCTTCCCAGAGACACTTTATACACTTTATAGACATAATCAAAAGTCCCAAGCACTCTGCTACTAGCGTTAGCCACTAATTAAAATACATTTTAATAATGTTAGTGTTTTGATGTATGCTATAGCACAGAATTTCATATGGCATTATTAATATAACTCATATTAAAAACTTGGTTAATGGGAATAAACATATCGTCTTGAAGTTGCTCCTCTTGCCGCAAAAATGTAATAAGACAAGTTATTTCAGAGGTGCAATATTATCAACAACAAGAGTGTGTACAACAGCAACAAGAGTGAAGATTATCAAGAGTCAATAACAACACCTTGAAGTTGATTGCTGTCTTGGTTGATCTACATTATAAAGAAAAAACTCAGAAAAAAAACAATTTCTTTCAAAGCTGCAGTTGTATTCTGTAAAATACTGAACGACTTGCCAAAATGTGTCAACCCTTGAGAAAAAGAAAGACTTGCCATTGTTATATTCAAATTATAAATACAAACAGTGTTAAATACTCTCATGTATAAAACATGAAGCGTATGGATTACATAAAAACATATTTTCTCTTCCTACTTCATTGTCTCCCATTGAGATGAAAGCCCTACATCAAACTACCTCAGCAACCATTCTTAATTTCTTTTTGGCAGCATGCCCAGTTCCTTCTCTCCCTCATACAGTTGTGTGTGTGTGTGTGTGTGTATGTATATATATATGTGTGTGTGTATGTATATATACACACACACACCCCTATTAAAAAGAAACACCATTTGTAACAAACTCAGAAAAACAGCTGTTCAAAATTAATCCATATGAAGGTTCCCCCAAAACCCACGTCTTTTTAACTTAGCAATTTCCTATCATTAACATCTCTTCAGAAAAGATTGTAGTATAGCACTCTTAGATCATGTCTAGATGAGTGCATGTGTGCTTTGCAGCACCTCAAAGGCCCTTGATGCACCATAAAATGCACACAGTGCATGTCAGAAGGTTGTCTGTGCTGCATATTTGCAGCTCAGAGCCAAATTTAGGTACTGGGAAATCCAGGTATCTAAAAAAAAAAATGGGTTAGAAAACTGTAGGGTGGCACATGTGGCTGCAGCATGCGCTGCCCAAAACCAGAGCCTTGATGGCCAGAGCCCAGCTTCAACTGTCAGCCAGACTCTGTGCACTGGGATTGCCATTGCTGGAGGCCCCCAGGACTGCGGATGAGGCTGCAGGGGCCATCCCAGGTGCTGGCTCCAGCCTCCCCTACTCTGCCTGGGCCAATTTGCCGCACACCAAAGCACGCCTGCAGGGGCATTGCTCGGAGACAAGTAGCAGAGGTACAACTATGTGCCACTGCTGTTTGTCCCCAGAGTAACACACATGTGTGCTCATCTGACTTAGAAGGGGTTCTGGAAAATGTGGTACAATTTTTTTTCTATGTTAAGTGATTCTAAAAAAGGCCATCTGGTTGGAGAATATCTTAGAGAGAACTTTTGATTGCTTAGACAGTGAGGAAGGGTTTTTATCATGCTTCCAAAATCAGAGTTATTCCCTCCTGGCTAGCAATAATGGGTGGGGTAAGCTGCTTTGCTTTCTCTGACTTTTTCCTCCTTTGTATACTTTTTAAAAACTCTCTCAAACTTCTTAAAAATCAGTCTGTAGAACAACTGTGTCCTGCAAGCCTGTAACCAACTCTATGTTCATGTTTCCTCTTGATTTTTTGGCCTTTGCGCAATTATTTAATAGATTTTATTTAGAACTGCACTTAGGAAAATGTTTAATATGTATTTTATATCATTATGTGTATATTGTATGCTTTTTTCCCCTAATTTTTAGGAAAACATATATGTTTGTGTATACCATATATAAGATATACATAAACATGCACATATATATGTGTGCGCACACACACGCAATTTATACATATACATATATATTTATATATATACAGTGTATAGGCATGTGCGTGTATACTTATGTCCTCCCTTCAGCATCTTTACAAACTTTGCCAATACATGGAGCAGTACAGTGTCATCGTTCATTCCTGTTTGGCATTTTCCCTCCATAACACCCAGTTTGGTGACGACTATATATGAATTCTGTCCATCAGAGCAGTGGTTAGCCTCTAAGTCAGACTGACCTCAGTTGTATATGCATGATTTACTTTGGCACTCTGCCATTAGTCTGTCTTTTGCAATGTTCCACTATCTTAATAATTTTGATTATAACCAATCTCGTACTTTAATTTTTCACCCTATTTGCCTGCTGTGCCATGGGGAAAATGTAGGGAGGATCCCCACCCCTCACACTTACAGCCTGGTCCCATAACCCCCTAAATATACACTACTCCACAAAATACTCTATGTCTCCCTCATACACACACATTATACAAGACTAAGAATTTATTTTTGAGTTATTATGCAATCACCTCTATATACACTATGCAAACACAAATCATGACAATCAAATTTTTATAATAAAATTAAAATATGTTATAGTAGGTGTTTGACTTTTAGTGTATGATTTGGTTTTTTTCTGGTTTAAGAAGGCAATCCCCCTCCCAAAAGGAGTATTTCCTGGGGGAAAGGGGAAGGACTTCTGGTGGCAAAGGTCAGGGGTTAGGGCTGGGACTTCTGGCCCCAAGATAGCCAGATGGCCCGAAGGGGCTGGGGCAACTAGCAAGGAGTGGAGCTACCCATGTGGTCCTCAAAAGCTCACCAAACCTTGTTAAGTGGTCCTCCACGCAAAATAATTGCCCACCCCTAATCTAACCTGTTCTTAAAGATTTCCAGGGATGGAGATTTCACAGCTTCCCCAGGTCCAGTGCTGAACCACAAATATAATAAAAAAGTTTGTCTGAATATCCAACCAAATTACCCTTATTGCGATTTCAGATGGCTACTTCTTGCCCTGTCCCCTGTGTCCACAGAGAATAGCCTATCACTATCATTTCAGTAACTAACTTTTAAATATTTGAAGATTTATCAAATTCAGCCTTTCAGTCTTTTCTTCTCTAATAATCTCAATTCTTCCAATCTTTACTTATAAATCTTGTTTCTTAGACCTCTAGTAGTTTTTGTTGCTTTCTAATAGACACTTTCCTATGTATCTACATCTCTCTTGAAGTAAGATGCTTAAAAATTGACAGTTCTTCAAGAGAGAGTAATATGTTCCATTACATAAAGGAATAACTTCGTGCTCTGCATCAAAGTAAACTTTGAGAGTTGGTTTGTTTGGTTTGACTTCCGTAGATAAATTCAAACATTTCTTGGGCTCTATTGGTTTTTTTACTTGAACAAGGTGCTAGAAAATAAGGCCATTTGGAAAGTGTTGAGGAAGGGTTATTCTGACCCGATAAAGTGTTGATAAAATTACCAGTCAAAAATACTTTTATATTAAAGTTTTGAATTAACAATGTAAAAATAATAAAATACATGTGGAACAATACAATTTTGAATGTATGAAAGTCTGTCAGTTCATGGTTAAGATTCAATGCTAACTCTCAAAGCAGGAAACTTCTATTCTATTCAGCAAGAAAAGTTCCTGGGTGAAATCTGATATTACGTGCATGTAATATTGCTTCCTAAGACTGTAGGAAGCAATATCCCTTTCTACAGTCCCTTCCTTCTGTGGCTTTTCATAGTTTTACCAACAAAGTTTACCATAGTTTTGAAACAAGGGACTTTCTATGTTTTCACAACTGCTATTGAGTATCCTATTGGTTGCAGTAAAGTTACCAAAAATTAAACCTATTTCACTATGATGTATTTTGAGAAACTTGAGGACTAATGCATCCCTTCAACTCATTAGTTTAGCACTAAACAGCACACCAGAGAACAGCCCAGGGCAAGTTTTCAAGCTGGCCACTTGAGCAGCCATGAGAGGGAAGTCTTTAGGAGATATGTAGAGCCAGAAAGAAGGGAATGAATCAGAGGATGTGTGACAGCACTGTGACTGCTGGCTTGGAAGGAAGAAGTCCCTTAGTACTAGCATGCCTGCTGAGTACCCTAGTCACTGAGTTATGGGAAAAAGATGGCCATCTACCCACCCCTTTTGCTGTTCCTGAAGCTAAATCTAGTAATCACAAGTTCTGGATCTCTCTGTGCACACTCAGTCTGTACCAATGTATAGCTGTATAGTTATTCATCCACAAAAGGCTACACTTCCAGGAATAGAATACCCATGGTTTTTAAGTATCAAAAATACCCTGTAGATGACCAAAAAAGCATAGACTGCCTGCCTATGAGGGAAGAAAGTTTTAGGGTGTGAAAGAAAGAAAGGAGAATAAAAGTAATAGAATCATAGAAAATCAGCATTGGAAGGGACCTCAGGAGGTCATCTAGTCCAACCCCCTGCTCAAAGCAGGACCATCCCCAACTAGATTATCCCAACCAAAACTTGCTCTAGCCAGATTTTAAAAAACTCCAGGGATCAAGATTCCACAGCTTCTCTGGGTAGACTGTTTCAGTGCTTTACTACTCTCCTAGTGAGAATTGTTTTACTAATATCTAACATAAACTTCCCTTGCTGCAATTCAAGATCATTGCTCCTTGTTCTATCATCTGCCATTACTGAGAACAGTCTATCTTTATCCTCTTTGGGACCATTCTTCAGGTAGTTGAAGGCTGCTATTAAATCCCACTTCAATCTTCTCCTATCCGGATTAACTATGCGCAGTTCCCTCAGCCTCTCCTCAGAAGTCATTTGTCCCAGCCCCCTAGCCATTTTTGTTGCCCGCCACTAGACACTGTCCAATTTGTCTACATCCCTTCTAAAGCATGGGCTCAAAACTGAACACAGTACTCCAGATGTGGCCTCACCAGTGATGAATAGAGGGGAATAATCGTTTCCCTCAATCTGCTGGCAACATTCCTACTAATGCAGCCCAGTATGCCATTAGCCTTCTTGGCAACAAGGGCACACTGCTGGCTTATGTCAGCTTATTGTCCACTGTAACCCCCAGGTCCTTTTCTGCACAGCTGCTGCTTTGCCAGTCAGTCCCCAGTCTATACCATGAATGAGAGTTGTTGCATCCTAAGTGCAGGACTTCTCACTTCTCCTTAATGAACCTCATAAGATATTTTTTGGTCCAATCCTCCAACATATCTAGGTCTCTTTGTATTCTAGCCCTACCCTCCAGCATATCTACTACTCCCCACAGCTTGGTGTTATCTGCAGATTTGCTGAGGGTGTACTCCATCCCTTCTTCCATGTCAGTGGTTGTCAACTGGGGGTACACATACACCTAGGGGTACTTAAAAGGGTCGTAAGTGATACAGGGGGGGTTTCCACTGCTGTGTGCACTTCAGCAGAGGCCCAGGGATCACATGTCCCTCCCCCACCCCCCCAATCTGTGCATGAGGCAAAGGTGGCTACCACTGCATGCTGGGCTTTGCGCATCACTGCAGCTGCCCCGGCAGCAGTGTGATGCCACATGCCTGACACAACAGGCTGCTCTGTACCCCCTGCCTGCCCAGCAGTGGGATACACATGGCATCACACCACTCCCAGGGCAGCAGCACACAAAGCACAGTGCGCAGTGTCAGCTGCCTCTACCCCAAGCACAGATCAGGGAGGCATGTGCCCCCCCAGGCCTCTGCTGGGGTGTGTGCAGCAGTGGGAGTACCCCCCCACCATGCCCCTAGATGAGCTGCCTGGGCTCCAACTGTCCCATGATGCAGCTCAGCTGGGGCTCCATTCACCCCTGCCCCTGTCTGTGACCCACTCCCTCTCTCACCATGGGAGCCTCAATCTGTCCACCCCCCCATGGCCCTTTCTACACCCCCACAAACTTACCTGCTGGGGAGGTGGCTGCGTGCATGCACACACACACTCAGCCCCCCCAAAATAATTTTAATATAAAGGGGTACATGAGCTGAAATGTCAAGACAGAAGGGGTATACTTGCTAAAAAAAGCTTGAAAAACCCTTCTTCCCTGTCTTCAAGATGAGCACTATATTTGCCCTTTTCCAGTCATCCAGGATCTCCCCAGTCACCAAAAGTTTTCAAAGATAATGGTCAGAAGCTTTGTAATCACATCAGCAAACTCCCTCAGCACCCTTAGATGCATTGCATCTGGCCCCTTGGATTTGTACACATTCAGCTTTCCTAAATATTCCCTCACCTGTTCTTTCACCACTGTTAGCTGCTCATCTTCTCCCCAAACTGTGCTGCCAGGTGCAGTAGTCTGGGAGCTGACCTTGCCTATTAAGACTGAAGTAAAAAAGGCATTGGATATGTCAGCCTTTTCTACATCATCTGTCACTAGGTTGCCTCTCCCATTCAGTAAGAGACTCATCCTTCCCCTAATTTTCCTTTTGTTGTTGACATACTTGTAGAAACCCTTCCTGGTACCCTTCATGGTCCTTGCTAGCTCAAACTCCAGTTGTACTTTGGCCTTCCTGATTTCATCCCTGCATGCCCAAGCAATACTCTTATACTCCTCCCTAGTTGTTTGTCTAATTTTCCACTTTTTGTAAGCTTCCTGTTTATGTTTTAACTCATTGAAGAGTTCTCTGCTAAGCCAAGCGGGTCTTCTGCTGTATTTGCTAGTCTTCCTGTGCCTCAGGATGGTTCATTCCTGTCCCCTCAGTAAGGTTTAAAATACAACCAGCTCTCCTAGACTCCTTTCTTCCTCAGAATGGCCACCCAGGGGATCCTGCCCATCAGTTCCCTGCATGATTCAAAGTCTGCTTTTCTGAAGTCTAAAGTCTTTACTCTGCTACTCTCTTTCCTTCCTTCCTTTCCTCTAGATCTTGAACTCAATCATCTCGTGGTTGCTAATGTCCAAGTTTCCGTCCACGTCTACATTCCCAACCAATTCGTCCCCATCTATGAGCAGCAGGTCAAGAAGAGCACAGCTTCTAGTTGGCCTCTTTGACACTTGCACCAGGACAGTGTCCACAATGCTCTCCAAAAACTTCCTGGATTTCCTATGAACAGCTGTATTGTCCTCCCAGAAATTGTCAGGGTGACTGAAGTCTCCTTTCTGAACCAGAGCTTTTGATAGAGAAACTTTCACTAGCTCTTTGAAGAGAGCCTCATCTACCTCATCCTCCTGGTCTGGTGGTCTCTATATAGCAGACACCCACCATGACATCACCCTTGTTCCTTTCCCCTCTAGCCCAAACCAAAAGACTTCAACAGGTCTATCTCCAGTTTCATACTGGAGCTCTGAGCAGTCATACAGCTCTTTTACATAAAACCAAAGTCAACAACATAACATCAACAACAAAGACAACAAAGTAAATATCTTCCAGGAGCCTTTCTAGGTAAAAAAACAGGAAAAGTTACAATCATAGAACAAGGTTTTACCTTTTAGAATTACTAATTTGCAATAACGATCAGTACACTCACCTGCTGCAGGTGAGGACTCCGACATGCCAGGTAAATTTGTTTTAACACCAGCACATGGTATATTCTGTGACTCTCACTGTACAGTCTGACAGAATCTGTCCTGACTATAAAATTCAAGGTGTGGATATTTGTCTCATCTGTCATCTTATCTTAGCTCCATAGTCAGCCATCCAAAGAAACCATCACCACCTACTCCACCCTGACCTCCAAACCCATGATGATTTTTAGCAAAGAACTGCTTCTTTTCCCTGCGCTACGAAAATGCTACACCCACATGCTGCTGTATGAGCATCCTCTCCTCATTCCTCAGCCTGCCCAATATGTAGCCCAGCATTTTATCTGGAGCCAATCATTGTAACACTGAGACTTTACAGGAAAAGAGGCAAGGATAGAAGGAAATGCTGCTGCAGACATCTCTAGATGAAAGGAGGAAAAATGCTGCAGTGTGGGGCGGGACTAACAATATAGAAGGCCCTACTTCAGTATTTTTTGTCATGGTTCCTATAAATATTACCTGAATTCCCATGAGGTTTGATGTTTCACCATCCTAGTTAATACATTTCATACAATAATATACACACACACACACACAAACACATGTATAGATGCATAACTGGATATTTTTAAAATTGTCAAGTCTGAATTTCTTACATCAAGCCCTACAGTATTTCAGTAAATAGGAAAAAGTTAATGCACATTTTCAAAACAGGGGAGGAGGGGGATAAGGAAGGGGAAACCTAGAAAAATGCTAATTCTCTAAGCCAAAATGCCTTATTAGATCAAATTTAAACTTTCCAGACATTTAAACTCTGCACTGATTTGAGTCTAAGCATAATAAATTTCAGGCTTAGAATGCTTTAACTATGAATTCTACAATCATTCTTTGAAAAGGTGAAGGTAATGGTAGGGGTGAGTAGACAGGGGTTAAAAACAGGACAAACCTTATCATGATTTAGCAGTGCTATTTTGTTTCCTGGGGAGTCAATGTTATCTTGTTCATGCAATTGTACAGGGACCTAAATTCACTAACCTACTGCTACATTATTTGGGGAGACCAGGTCTGAGCATGGATGACACTTTGTAAAACAAATGGTCTGCTTCTTTCCCTCCTGAATTGAGAGGCTTTGTGATCTTTGTGCATTTGAAGGGCGTTTCATGTGTACACTTGTGGAGCAATTTCATGAACAGCAGCACTCTTATCCTCATCACAGCACCTTCTGTTATCTCCTGGAGACTAAGCAAGGCAAGAGAAGCTTGCTGTGTGATCTTGAAAACCAATTCAAAGCCACATGATATGTGACCATCAGTGAGACTTGGGAAAACATACTGGAAGGAGGGAGCTTATCTCACAGCTAGAAACCTGCCTGCCTCAGCATGATTGCACATATACACAAGGGCAGATACGGAACTGTCATCTAACAATGTCATGCAGAAGTAGGATATAATTCTTCTTATTAATGTATTTTTTTTATTTATAAGCTAGAGATATACTTTTATCCCTTGGTTTAGAACCCCATCCCCCCTTTCGATTCCAGGGATGAAGGGTCAGAATTAATATGGTGGATCAAACTAAACATTGTGGAGTATCTGACATCTGTGTTTGAATTTTAAAAGGTGGGTCCACCTTTAGGATTATAAATGATTTGCAAAGTGCCAAAATTTCCCCCAATCTTCTGCCATTTCTCAGAACCAGTATTTCATTCTCTCTAATGAACAAAAATTCCCCCTCTATGCAGAACTGGTCAGGCCGCAGTTGGAGTACTACGTCCAGTTCTGGGTGCTGCACTTCAAGAGGGATGTGGACAGCATGGAGAGGGTCCAGATGACAGCCACCGGCATGATCAGGGGGCAGCAGGGCAGGCCCTATGAGGAGAGGCTATGGGACCTGAACCTATTCAACCTCCAAAAGAGAAGGCTGAGGGGGGATCTAGTGGCCATTTACAAACTAGTCAGAGGGGACCAGCAGGCATTGGGGGAGTCCCTGTTCCCCCGAGCACCGCCAGGAGTGACCAGGAATAACGGTCACAAGCTGGCAGAGGGTAAATTCAAATTAGATAACAGGAGGCGCTACTTCACTGTCGGGCAGCTAGGATCTGGAACCAACTTCCAAGAGAGGTGGTGCTGGCTCCTACCCTGAGGGTCTTTAAGACAAAGCTAGACAATCACCTTGCTGGGGTTGTTTAACCCTGGTACTCTTTCCTGCCATGGCAGGGGGTCAGACTTGATGATCTGCTCAGGTCCTTGCCAACCCTAACAGCTATGAAACGATGAAAAAAAAGGAAAAGAAAAATAAAAAAGAAAGGAAAAAGAAAATGATCAGCATTAATTTTGAACTTCCATTGCCTACACTCATTTTTTGCCATTTCCCTGTAAATCTGATTTTATTATTGATCTCAATTTTTTTCATTCATAAGAGAGTGGAATAATACTTTTGATGGAACTATTATGTCTCATCTTAGTCCCCAACTGCTGCTGTATCTTTACCCAAGAAGCTGTCTCTGTTTTAGCTGACTTTCTGCTGGCTGAAGTAGCATGAATGGTTAGCTCTACGTTTAACAGGTCAATCCCCTAGCTATTTACCCACTAAGGTCATTTTTGGATGCTGTTCTCCAGCTGCTGAAATTCTTGCAACCAATTGGTGTTTTTCAAGTGACTGGTATGTAGGTAAAGATTTTTCATCATACATTTCCCTCAGTTTGACTGGCACTGATTTCTTCATGCTCCTAAAGCTGGAAACTAAACTACCTAATGAAAAATCTATGAGTGCCTTTGTAAAACTCCTTATAGGCCATACTCAATGTGTCTTTATAACATAAGGTTAGATGGTTACAAGCCTGACTCAGTTCTTATTAATTAAACAATTAAAGCTATCTTATTTGCAGTTAACTTTCTCTCTGGTAACTTCTCATTGATACTTGCCACCTTTTCATAATAGCTTCACTTTTACATACTGTATTGTGTGCATAGGGATGCAGGAGGAAAAATTCCAAGAGCAAAAAAATATACCAGACCAACATTTTCAAAATTAGATCTTCAGAACTAAGATTTATATCTATATTTAGGTGCTTGCCTGATTTTTTAAATATGGAGCACCCGAAAGCTTCTTTTGAGGTTAATGGTGTTCAGCAGTTTTTAAAACCAGCAGGTTAAGTTCCTGTCTTTCAGCTTAAATCCACATTTAGACTTCTAAATACAATGAGACTTATTTTAAGAGGTGTAAAATATCCACAACTCCTACTGACTTCATTTGATTTCTTCTAACAACTTGGCTGTTTTCCATATGATTTTGGAGATCACATTTTGTATGCAGGTAATATTATCTTCCGTGTTCCTTAAAACAAGGAACTATTCTTCCATTGACTTGAAATACCCTTGCTGTTGAGGCTATCACTGATAGATGCTGTGAAAAAATACAATACTGTTATGTGCCTTTTCAAGC
The DNA here is from genome assembly GCF_052110815.1 of Crocodylus siamensis. Lineage (NCBI taxonomy): Eukaryota > Metazoa > Chordata > Crocodylia > Crocodylidae > Crocodylus > Crocodylus siamensis. The sequence goes on along the minus strand of NC_143397.1, from coordinate 125,824,211 downwards.
ATAAGAGTGATTTAAGAATGGTTTGCCATTCAAATTGCTATTTTTGTATTATACTGGGTGCACTGACATGAGATGTGCTAATGCACATTAGCCTGATTTAATGTGCATTACATGCATGTGCACACCCTTAATGTATATTAAAAATGGTGAAATTAGGCTAATCACACCTAAATTTGATATCTGCAAATGCAGGTATCAAATGTAGACGTGGTTAGTTAAAGCGCATTAAAACGTGTAGACACGACCCAGCACTAACTTTAGTGCCAGGTCTGCCCAGCCACTAGGGGCAAATGGAAGGGCTACATGGACTTGGCACTAACTTTAGTGCCCAGTGTACTAGTGCCAGAAATCGCTTAATGGGCATTAGCTTAATGCATATGAAATGTAGTCATGCTTAAATGCATGTGTAGACATGCCCACCATGTATTCTCTAGAGCTGTGAAAAATCAAGAAGCCAAGCTCTGTGTGGCAAGAGTACCACACTCTTCTAACAGTTTGGAAAGCATTTGCAAGAGAGGACAGATAAGCACATGATCCCCAAGGCTAGGTACAGACATTCAAAAAGCTCAAGGCAGAATAGGTCTAAGTTATACTGTTTTCTATAAGCGGTGTAGTTTAGATCAGTAGTAAACAGGACACACAATTGCCCTTTGGTGCGGAGTGAAAATCTTACACCAGGTTCCACCATTTTTAAACCAGTCTATGCGTGTGCTGAACTTCTGTTATGGCTGTAAACCAGTTTCTGATCATACATATAGGTAAAAGTGTAATGTCTGTACATGTCCAAGTGTTTAAGTTGCAACACTTTCACCACTATATCTGGGTTTGATTAAAATTAGGGAAACTTTTACATTTGGGTATCTAGTGCTGATGTAAGTTTTGGAATTGGGAAGAGGAAGGATAAAATGATCTAGGAGCTACTTTCCAACTCTAAATGCTTAAGGTTAAATTCTGCTGTTAGATACGTGCTCTTTTATTCTTGTAAGATATGGTCTCTATGGTCCCTTTCTGTTGCAGGCACAAGGGCTAGATACAGGCATTCAAGAAGCCAGAGGCAGAAGCAGTCTAACTTCCAAGCTTTACTCTAAGTCCCACCATTTAGGTTAGAAGGAAGTACAACACACACTTTAGCCCTTGTTGCGGGGAGGCCTCAGAGCCTGCCTGTACAACCTGAGTGCAGCAGGGAGAGGGGGTTCTCACATACCTCCCAGAGTAGCCCATGGGCTCCCCAGGCTGCCAAAGACTCCCAGAGTCAAATGGCTGATCCACCCCGATTGGCTGTCAGGGACACCACGGCTGCCCCCCCTGGTCCTGATGCAGCAGCAGCAGGTCATCATGGTCACAAGCCATCAGCTGGCCATGCCATGCATGGTCACCAAGTGCATTTGTGTGTGTCCCAGATGCAATGTTTATCAAATGTGCATGCATGTGTGCATCCCAGACACTTGGTTTCTGCATGCATGCATGTGTCCTGAACACCTTCTTTCCATGTGTGTGCATATATGTGTGTGTCCCAGACACCCCATTTCAGTGTGTGTGTGTGTTCAGGACATGTGGGTTCTATGTGTGTGAACGTGTGTACACATACACCCCCCCCCCCCCAAAAGAACCCAGGCATCTGAGGCATAACTGTGCCACCAACTTTCATATGGCTGATGAAGACAATTTCTACCTCTTGTGCATTCCCTGAGGTGAGGGAAGGCCCACCCTACCCACTTCTACCCTAACTCATGTGACCCTATGGAAAGGACCACTTCACCTATGGACTGGGCCCAGCACCACAGGCACACATGGTGCAGGGATGGGAGAGAGCAAGCACCCCACCAATGTGTCTGGCCCCAGATCCATGAGGCCCTGGATGATTGCCTCCTCACCTGCATGGACCAGGAGCCCTCACCAGATGAGTAGGGCTACAGGGTGAGTGTCAATGCCCTGGCACCAGGCCATGGATGTTCTGGCATGGGGTCTTCTGGCCCTGCACTATGGACACTGCTGCCCAGGCACCATCCCCCTACTCCTCTCCATCCCCAACTCCTCCCCACAGAGCACATACAGGGGTACAGGGGAATGCAGTGTTAGGAAGAGACTTGCCTCATATTAGTCAAATACTGAAGCTGCCAATTTTTAGTGCATTTATTAAAGAAATACTGTGCAACATTGCCCACTCCAGAGCTTGGATCAAGATTGAGAGAGTAGGAAAAGACCCTAGCTGCATAGGGCAGTTATGACGTTGAGGGGAGGGAGGGGGACAGGCAGTTGTGAGGGCTCAATTTAAACATGAAAACTTGGTGCAGCAGGAGGAATGCTGTGCATGATACTGCTGCCCCTCATTTTAATTAAATGTTGCAGCTGCCAAACTTTTTGAGTGTATAATAAAGAAAAACTGTGGAAAGCTGCCTGCTCCGGAACTTGGAGCCAAGCCCAGGGGGCTGCCTATCTTTGAAGAGGATGTTGCACTCCTCCACAATAGGAGCTGGGATCTCAGTCTCCTGGCCCAGTAGACTAATGGGACTCTCCCCTGTACCCATTCTCTGGAATGTGGGCCAACCCTGGCATCAGGTCTCAAGCAGCCTGGTCCTTCTCCCCTCCTGCATTGCTGCTCCCTGGAGCAGCCCCACTCTCTCCTGCACCCACCCCCTGCCCCAGTTGCCTTTCTGGCTTCTCAGACCACAGGTCAGCAACTCCCACATGCCATATCTCCTGTCCCAAGTTTTCCCGACCCCCCAGAATCTCCCAATCAATGCACAGTATGGAGCATTCACCCTCAGGTGACATTCAGGTCCCCCACCATGGGACTTTCAGGTATATGATCTCAGGGAAGAGTCCCTGTAGCAGGACTGTCTGACAGCTGGATCCCAAGTAATATTTGACCCTGTGGATAAACTCCTTATGCTGGTGCTGCAATCTCTCAGCTCCATAATGGTGCATGTGGCCACCCTCAGAGAGTAACTGGTCATGCATAGACCTCATTTTTGGACTGTCACAGTGTATTCCTAGGCCTGGATGGCTCATTCATGTGCCATAGAACTGTGGGTGTGAGCAGCCACCAATCTGTCCATTCTAATGCCACACATCAAGGATGGTTCTGATCGTGCTGGTGCCATCTACATACATACCTCCAGTGCCCTGTAAGTGTCCAGGTGACCATCCTGGATCCAGCATCTCAGGCTCCACAATCAGGCCTCTCACATACAAATGTGGAGCCTGAAGGCAAAGGAGACACCAAGAAACATCTGGCAAGTCCCCTATCTGGACCCTTTCCCATGCCTCAGGCTGGAAGCCATGTAGCTCCTTATGACCCAGTGCTGACCATGGCACAGAATGTCCACGTTCGACCTCCCAGCTGGGAAAACCTGGATGTCTAGGTTTTATCTCCTTGCTGTGGGAGCCGAGCAGGCTAGGAAACCCAAGCTTCAGGGCCTGGAGGTATGAGCCTGCTCTGGTCCTCCAGGAGGAGAGGGAGAGAGTGGCAGGGTTTGTTAGGGAATATTCCCATATCCTTCTGTCTCTTGCCTGCAGCAGTGCTCATTCATAGCTGCTCTGCCAAGTGCTACCTGGAGGCAGTAGGGACATGTACAGGGTGCACAAGGGTGCCATTGCCCCCCCTTAAAGCATCAGTGCACCCCCGACCGGCTATGCTTGCTGCATAGGCGATGGGTGGCGGGGTTGCAGGTAGGAGTGCTGGTGGCTCTCCTGCAAGCACCAGCTGATTGCTGTGATTGCTGCAGCCACTCCTCAAAGTGGCTGCAGTGATCACAGTGATTGGCTGTAGTGACTGGCCATCATATGATCGCCTGCAGGGGGACTCCCCCCACCCCAATCAGCAGAACTGATTACAGGGCGGGTATGTGCATCCCCTGACTAAGGTGGCACCAGTTGCCCATGCCTGGAGGATTGCCAGTTTCACCTCCTGCTTACACCTCGGCTGTGGGGCTCAAAAAAACTTTCAATGTATATCAAGGTCTGTTTGGGTTAGTGTTTGTGTCAGGTGGATGTGGGTAAACATGCTGGCCTCTCTCAAGAAACACAACCTTGAAGTTTGCAGAGGTCAGTTGTCAATTACACAGATTTATGCCCCCACTCAATGTAACACAAATTGATAATCCCCCAGTAACAGTAGGGGGCCACTGAGCCTGGTACCATACCCTCATTCCAGGTCAGTGGCACAGGGGTTGTGGTAGGGGTTGTTTGAGCCGGATAAGGTCAGTGAGGAGCATCAATAAATCAGTATTATCAATCTTCCACATGGACAATTGTCAAGCAAAGAGCATGCTGATGTGAATATCAGAATAAGCCTGAAAGGTCATGAATGTAAAAATTAAACAGCAGAGGTACAAGGTTTGATCCCTGCCAATCTGTAGTTCAATTTATGTGGTCTACTCTTAATGTTATTAGAAAATAAATCTGGAACCATCTATTGCTAAGAATGTTATTTATTAAATTAGCAATTTTAATACAAAATATGATGTCTAGAACTTTAAGATGAGTCCTTGTCTCCAGACTGTATCATATGCAGCCAAAAGATCATGGAAGATAGCTACAGTTGTTAGTGACCTTTCAAAGCCATTTTCTATGTTGGTGGTCAGGGTCATGATTTGATCTCAACATCCTGTGTTTGGTCTAAACCCTGTTTGCTCAGGGGGAATATGTTCATTTATGGTCTGAAAAATTCTATTATATGTCCGTCTTTCTAATAATTTGTAAGTTACACTTAATAAAACTATTGGGTGGTAGTTCTCAGCTTTACTGAGATCCTTACCAGGTTTAACTATTGCTATTATTTTTGTCCTCTTAAATAAGGCTGGTGATTTTCCAGTTTCCAAAATATTGGTTAAAAAATTGGCTAGCTATTGAATATTTTTTGGGGCCACAAAATTTTAAGAATCCTGGAAATCTGATCCATACCTGTGGCTTTACCTTCCCATATGGCTCTAAGGGCCTTTTGCATCTCATTTATAGTAAAAGAGTGGGAGAAGGAAAAGGATGATGCAACAGAGTGTTTTATTGCCTTTAAACACAATTTCACTTATAAAAAACCTGTCAGTCAAAGCCTTAGACAAGGCAATGATATAATTGGATATTGCTTTCACTCTAATATGGGTTTTGGGTCTTGACGCTTCAGTGCTTGAGCCCAGTTGACATAATATAGCCCAGGCCTTTCTACTTGAATGAGTGAAATTAAGATTTTCCATTGTATGTATCCATTTTTCTCTTTGAGCCTTGTCCAGAGATTGTAAGAGCTAGATGGCAGTTCTGGACCCTCCGTTTTCTATAAATTCCTTATAAAGATAATCGCTGCCTTCATTCCACCATGGTATGTATTCTTTTGTAAATCCTCTTGGGGTACATCTCTTGTCAGCTGCTCCTTTTATTATACCCACAAATTGCACATAATTTTCACTTGCGGGTTTTATCTATCTTCTATTAAAATCAACTTGTTTAGCAAAGGAGATCCAGTCAACTTTACTAAAGTTCCATCTGGGCATTGGAGTTGATTTGATGACTGGAATTTGAATTCCAACTGTATATAAAATTAACCTACATTGACTGTGTGGGAAGTTGTGAAAAATCGTGCAGTGTATAGGAGGGGCAGCGTACAGGATGGCTGTGTTTGGGGAGTTCTACATCATAAAACACAAATCAGGAGGATAGTCTTGTTGCCAGTGGACTGAGGGGAAAGTAGCTCTATCTTTCTTGTTGTAGACGAATACAAAATGTTTGACAAATATTCACTTTTGGCTCTGCTTACCCATCAGTATTGTGTTGACAGATGCACAACAAGGTCCTGATATTATGGGTCTGGAAGCTCTGTGAAGATCTGTTGGTGTTCATTTTTTTTCATGATCATTGGCCATGAGGTCTAAGGGACAGTTTGGCATCATTGTGTTGTAGACTGTTTAGTGCTATCCAAGGTGGATCACGAGGAGGCAGTCTACATTACACCCCATATTCCTACAACTTCATAATGCTGATGACATAGCCCTTGTTACACAACAATCTTGTTTCTCCAAAGCAGAAATAATACTCATATCTGATCTGAATAACTTAGATATCTACTTAAAATACTGTCATCCCTGGGAAAACAGAAGTGTCTGCATTTCACTTGAACAATAAACATTATTGTTTTCAGAAATCAGCTCCTATGTTATAATGGTACTTCTAAACACTTAAGAATTATCCTAGATAGAACACTGTCCTATAAAAATCACTTAACTATGACAGCAACTAAGTTAAAAACTCACAATAATTTGCTCCAGAAACTCACTGGGACTTCTTGGGGAGCTGATGCCAATGCACAGAGAACAAGAGCCTTAGCACTAATCTACTCGTTAGTGAAATACTTTGCCCCAGTCTCATTAAACTGTGCTCACACTTATAAGGTTGACATACAACTCAATCAAGCAATGCAAATCATTACAGGAACAATCCAATCCATCCCCCTTCAATGGCTTCCTTTTCTTAGTAACACATATTGTCCCCCATTAAGAAGAAAAAGTGTCTTAACCAAACAATGGACTAAAATAAAAAATAACCCCCAGCTGCGTATACACCAAAATCTCTTAAACCCACTCTACCCAAGATTAAAAGCTAGACATCCTGCTTAGAGAACAGGAATTCAATTTGACTTATTTAACATCCAAAATGCCTGGATGCAAAAGTGGCTCCATTCACCCCCTAGTTACAGAAATTATTATTACACATCCCACCTTTAGACCAACTGGCTTTGATCTCCCTAGACAACTTTGGACTCCTCTAAACCAAATCAGATCAGGACACAGGGACACAGCAGATGTGGATTTCTGTTGCATCAATGGGGCTGGAATAACTCACCAGACTGCAACTTGGAATCATGTCACCTTTGAATACCCCCTCTGTGCATTTACTGTATTGGATCTGTACAATACTAAACCTAAGGTGAGCAGCTGGCTGCAAAATTTGGACACACAATTATAAATATGTTTATTCTTGCTTTGTGATCACTGTATCATCATAAGCTAAATTTAAAAAAAAGTCAGAGTAGGCAATCCCATTCTTCCCCATGAGCAGACCCCAACTTACCAGAGTCGTATTAAACTGTTCCCTCACCTATAAACATCACATTCATAAGGTCAACAATAAAGACTCTGTACAAGTATCTGTCTCAAGATGTTTAACCAGCATGACATGGGGTTCCAACTTCAAAGTGCACATACCAATCACACTTGAAATGGTATACTCTTCAGCAGATTACTGTTTCTGTATGGTCCAGAAGTTGTCACACTAAAAAGCTCAACACTGTATTTAGCCATGCACAGAAACTCATAATAAGCTGCACAATTTGCACACATACAGATTATTCCCTGCACTCTCCAGCATTAGACCAAATGACATAAGATAGACCCAAACTGTTCCCCGCTGCAAGGCTCCTGGGCCCACAGAGAGACCAGCAGGCCAGGTATTATGGCCCTGTTTGTTGCACTACATTTAGAGAAGGGGTGGGTGAATGAAAATGAAAAGATTGCTCAGAGTAATTCAGTCTTAAATCTATTCCTATGTTATTTTATATAACACCAAACAAGTCCCCCATTGGACATGACCTTGACAGAGAAGCATGGGTCAAGCTGAATAGACTGAGATCATGATACAGATGCTTCAAAGCAACATTTTACACGATAAACATCTTGGACAACCCTCTGTGTGAATGCAGTGTCCAACAAACAGCACAGCACTTAATTGAAAGCTGTAATCCTTATGAATGGCCCAGACACAGGAGATGGAATCTGTACACTGTGTGATAATACCAAACAGTAGCTCAGAGCTGGCCAGAGGGAACAAGGGGGTGGGAGGACTGGAAACGGGCTTCACTGACTTTTATGTCAGTGACAGCCTGGGGGTGGGGCCTGCCTGGCTCTCAGGCAAACGACAAGAGCTGTGGCTGGGGCTAGAGCGCTGCTCTGGGAGGGGGGCGAGTGGGGTGCTTCAAAGCCCCATGGGTTGCCAGTGTCATTTGACCTACCGTTAGTCACAATGAGATGTGGTACAGATGTTTGTTACAGCACTCTATCCTACAGTGCTGAAGTGTAATGCCACATCTATCCAGGGTTATCTTAGAGCAGGATCTACCATTTTTACAGTGCTCTAGGTGCCCTCACCATCTGTTCAGTTACAGCTGTAGAGCGCTTTCTGCACACCTACGACATAATAAGTGTGACTTCTGTACCTGGCTGGGAAAGCTAGCAAAAGGTGTCAATAGAGTACAAAGAGCACAGCACAAGTAATTCACATGATAAGCATAACAACATGCCACCAACCCCACTGTGCACATATTGCATATTCATAAAGTGTCCTGCTTCAGCTAAACTGTACTTCTGCAAATAGCACCAGTGTTGACAGTGTTGGTGGCGACTTTGCATAAGGGGTGCTTGGCCATGCTCAGGGGGTGCATGTGTACCCATATACACCCTTTATGCATCGCCAGTGGTGGCAGTGTTAGGCATATGAGCAGGTCAATTTCTTTTCACATGTCCACTGAACACAAAAACAACTTGCAGGCAAACATTGAACAGCATGAATAGTTAATCAGGACCTAGGCACCTTTCATGAAAGCATTTGTTCTTCTCCCTGTAGCTCATCATATGGGAATGTTAGCAGTGAGGTCGTCTATTAAAATTGAAAACTTGAACTACTGTATTTATTCAAATAGAATAAGGTCATGATTATATGACAACCCCCCTCTCCCAACAATAATTAGATTTTATATATGGAAAATTTATAAATTTGTCATAATTTTCCAAGTATAGAGTCTAATTATTAAGGGTTTGCTTTGAATTTGTCCCCTTCCCAGTGCTAAAGAAGGGAAAATAAATGGGGGGGGGGGGAGATCAGGTGGACCTTTGCTCTCTGCTTGCCCCAATCTTTTCCCCCGGCAGTCCCTTATCCCACTCCTTACTGTCATACACTGCTCTGAGCACAGAGAAGTGAGGGGCAAGTTTGAAAACAATAACCTTGAAATTAAACATGGCTGTAGGAATTTGCATGTAGTATCCATGCAGTTAATTTATTCAAGATTGAGGCCCGTTACCCTTTTTTGAAACTGCTGCAAGTTTTAGCATAGATACTGTACTTTAAACACATTTTTGAACAGCACTTTGGCACCTACAAGCTTTTTTTTTGTAAAATATGTATTTGTATATATAAAAATAAATATATATGTGCCCTTATAGCTTTACAGCTCTCTTTTGTGACTGATCCAATTCACTTGACAGTCCATAACACATACAGATGGCGCACAAACTATGCATGATATTAGTCTAAAGCCAAAGCCTCGTGATTTACAATGTAGTTCATTGGGCTGGGCCCCACCAGAGTCAACAGTGTTTCAAGCCATGGTGACCTCATAGCTCAGCACTGTTCAGCATGTGTATGTACTTCAGATACCCGCCCACAAAGGATCCATTTCTTAATTATCCCCCCACTCATGGCTGGAACCGTGTCTTCTTGTCACAGGTCCTGGGGTGCTCCAAACATTTACATTCAGATGAGGCGACAGTCAAGGTAAATAGAACCTGTCAGAAAGTTTCTTGTTTATCATATTTCACATGGAAAATACCATCTTGTCAAAAGCCAAATGTTTTGTGGAAGTGTACTATCCTTTACAGTAATTCACTTTGCAATGGAAACTGAAAAAATATATACAGGCAGTCCTCGACTCAGTGGCTCGACTTGCGGCCATCAGCAATTGTGGTGCTCTGCATTTTACACCCCTGTTATTACTTATGGCACTGATCCTCGCACTTACAGCAGGCAACAGCAGAGGCACCAGGGCCAGCGTAAGACGCTTACTGGAGGTAAGCTCAGGCAGCAGCTCCTCCCTAAGTCCATATGCTCCCAGAGGTGAGACAGGGATGGGGAAAGGGGCTGGGGACTGGCACTGGGAACTGCTCAAAAAATAACCCAGAATGTTGTACTCAATCAATTATAGATGAGTAATATAGCTACATTAATGTATTTATATTCTAAATAGCAATCATATTGATTTGGGAAGACTTCTTTGAGGTGACTTTGCTAGACTTTTTGAAGGGTTCTTGGCTGGAGTCTTCTCAGGAGTCTTGGCTGAAATTTGTCTGCTTTCTTAAAGAAAATGTGTAAGGAAGTTTGGACAGATATTCTCCAGGGAGATGGGTGACACAGCAAACTTGGTCACTGGCATGGCATGGCATCGGATTGAGCATTGTAAAGTCAAAACTGACATAAGAAAGTTGAAACAGGGTGTCAATTTATAAACATTATAAGTGCAAAACACTGTAACTCAAAACATTGTAAGTTGAGGACTGTCTGTATTTGGATAAAATCAAAACTTTCCTTTTCAATGTTTTCAGCAAGTTTCATGTTTCTTTTCTTTATTTTTGGAAAACATATCATCTAATTTTTTATTTTAATCCAAATATAAACTTAAATGAGGGAGTAAGAATCAGAAAGAAGCATATTTTAATTATATTGAAACACATCGTTTCAACTTGCCCCAAATGTATTTTTTCAGAAGTTTCATAGTTTCATAGTTAGTAGGGTCAGAAGGGACCTGAGCAGATCATAAAGTCCGACCCCCTGCCATGGCAGAAAAGAGTACTGGGGTCAAACAACCCCAGCAAGGTGATTGTCAAGCCTTGTCTTAAAGACCCTCAGGGTAGGAGCCAGCACCACTTCACTTGGAAGCTGGTTCCAGATCCTAGCCGCCCTGACAGTGAAGTAGCGCCTCTTGATACCTAGCCTGAATCTACCCTCTGCCAGCTTGTGACTGTTATTTCTAGTCACTCCTGGTAGTGTTCGGGGGAACAGGGACTCCCCCAATGCCTGCTGCTCCCCTCTGACTAGTTTGTAACAGGCCACTAGATCCCCCCTCAGCCTTCTCTTGAGGAGGCTGAACAGGTTCTGGTCCCGTAGCCTCTCCTCATAGGGCCTGCCCTGCTGCCCCCGATCATGCGAGTGGCCCTCATCTGGACCCTCTCCATGCTGTCCACATCCCTCCTGAAGTCGATGCCCAGAACTGGATGCAGTACTCTAGCTGCGGCTTGACCAGTGCCGCATAGAAGGTGAGTGTCACCTCCCTGGACCTGCTTGAGATGCAGTTTGATACAACGGACACTATAAAAGAACTCTTTTCCTTTTGTCCTGGCTCAGAAGAAATTTCAAAATGCAACACTCCTCCTACAAGAAAAATCCAGCCTCACCTAGCAATAAAGGTTAAAATTACTACTCTAAATGCCTGTGCACTTTCAATTTACTTTCTAGTTACCGTGAGGAAGACTATTGAGACATTTTTGCAAACATTGCCCATTTTCTTTTACTTTACAAACCTTTAAATTGGCCATTAATTGTACAATCACCAGCTTCTTCTATAAACCTAGTTGTAATCCAGTTGCCTTTTCAGGCTGAGCTATTTGTTTACTGTCATTTTAATTTTTTTCCTTCACAATTTGCCATTCCAGTGTGAAGATGATTATCTTACAACATAAGCATCTCAGATCTAGTCCCGACTTACACCTTGTCACAATATTTTTCTCAGCAATTACTCCCTTGCCAGTTGTTAATACCCTAACACTGAAGAAAAAATGAATACTGGGAGATTTTAGAAATAAAATAAAAATGAAGAAATAAAAAGTTGCATTAGCATAGTTTTCTTCTCACTTGCCTGTTCAAATTTCAGTCACTGTTTGTAGATGAAACATTACTTGTTTTATTCTAGCATGTCTTGCACCTTTCAGACATCTTTCACTCTGGTTATCCTGGTTGATACTGGTTATCCTATATTTAATAACTTATTATCCACTACTGTTTTCCTATTGGGCTTCCTTATTACAGTTTTATCAAATTGTTTTCAGGATAACCTTTCCCATCTTAGATAACAGTTGAGCCAACTCTCATTTTGGAGAGATAATTGGATTCTACAGCTGTTTCTAGTATGGAGCAATAAGTGGAAGAAGGCTTAATCTCTCTGCTAACACTTAAAAGCATTTTCCCAATTCTATTCAGCAGCTGTCTTTGATACTCATATGGCAAATCACATGTATGATGATGCTTGCTCCATTTGATAGGAAAGCCTGTCTTGTCTTTTAGAACACAATTTGCCAACACAAGCCTGCCTTTGGGAGAAGCCATTTAGGCTGTAGCTTAAGCACAACTAGCTTATGCACGGAGAGGTGCAAAGAAATGTACATATATTCATATGCCATTCTAGAACAAAATGACAATAATAACCATACTGCTTTTATGGAAAGCTTATTATTCAGATCGCCCAAGATTTCACATATTTGTACAGAGAGCAGTAGCATAAACTGCTGTATTCAAATAGCCAGTCCCAAAAGAACCTACTAGGCGAAATGAGCCCTATTTGATTTGGATTCAGATTCGGCCCGAATCAAGGACAGTGATTCAATTCACTGATCCGGATCACTGTCCTGATTCAATTCAGCCAAATCTGAATCTTAAGATTCAATGCTGATTTGGAGAATCAGCAGTTCACCATAGACACAGCTTTAAATGTTTTTTCTACATACCTTAAGGTGAATGCTGCGATGGTGGGGTACACAATGTTCCACAGGAGCATGGCAAGGGGCCCTGCATGGTCAATGGTGAACCCGGAAGTGTACCGGAAGACTGGAGGTCCACCGGGGAGTGCCCTGCAGGGGGGTGAGCTGTGCCCCTCTGCCTCGGCGATTGGCAGTGGGGCGACCCCGGGTCCCACCCCCCAAACTGAGGAGGCACCAATTGCCGAGCTAGGATGGTGTGGGGTGGGGGGCCTGCATGCTCCCTGGTGGACCCAGAAGTGGACTGGAAGTGCTTCTGGTCCACTTCTGGGTTTTCTGATGAATGCACTGGGAGCCTCCCATGCTTCTGTGGGATTCTCCATCCGCCCCACCATCGCAGCAATCACGAGCCACCTGGTACCTTGAGGTATGTAGAAAAAACATTTAAAGCTGTGTCTATGTCCAAATCTCTGAATCTTTCAAATCGATTTGAAGGGTTCCAATTCTATTTGGAGAGATTAAAGCATCTCCTGATTTGATTACGATTCGGAGATTCAGCCACTGAATTGGGCCAAATTGAATCTGGGTCCAAAGCTTCTCACAGCCCTAGAACCCACATTTTAACCTGGTAAAATGCCATTGCATATTAGAGTATCTTATCTTAGGCTGTAATTTTCTATATCCTTGTCCTTTCAGAAACTGGGTTCCCTTTATTATTTAATATTTTTGCATTCCCTTCTATAATAAGTTGTTTTGTATTTTCTATAGCAAAGTATAAATGAACCTTTAAAGCCACATGATTTTTAACTCTGATCATGTTTTAAGTATCAGTCATATTATGGAAGAGTAAGACTGCCATAATATGGAAATTGGAAGGTATAAGATAAACCTTTCTGTTATCAGTGGGTGTGGCTACACAAGTTGATTTACTGCACAGGAGACTAATCTGCTGCACAGTAAAGCATCACCAAGTAACCATGTTAATAAAATGTTGCTCAGTAAATTAGTCTACTGTGCAGTTAGCTGGTATCTGTAAATACAGGTACTAAACTAACTTCACAGTAGATGCTGTGCAGCAGGATTTGTGTAGACACACCAGCAGGGGGTCCAGCCCAGGTGCTGCTCAGCTTCGGGCTCCCCCAGGAGCCAGGAGCTGATCACTGTGGGAACTGGGCCCCTCTGTGCCCCCACCCCCATCCCAGCACTGTGAGGTTCCTGGCCCCACACAGGAGCAGGGCCAGGACTGGGGAGCTACTGGTGGGGTAGGAAATCCCTGCCCAGCCAGGGGCTTGCTGCTAGCCGACCCACTGGTGGAACAGCTCCAGATTGCATGGAGACTGCTCTGCACTGTCCAGGGCTGGCTGGGACCTGCCTCTTCCCCAGAGCTTTTTTCCAGCCCTGTGTCTCAATCACCTAGGTCCTGACCAGCCCCGGGCTGTGCAGAGCAGTCTCTGGGCAGCCCAGAGCTGGCTGGGACCTGCCCCAGACTAGGACAGGTCCCAGCCAGCCCCAGGCTGTGTGGGGAAGCCCCACTGGGCACAGGGCTTGTTCCCAAGTGCATGGAGTGGGAAAGCTCTGCAGCAGCAGCTGTCTCCCAACCCCATGCAAATCAGGACTCCCCCAGTGTGTATGGGGCCAGGAGACAGCTGCCTCTGCAGCCAACAGAGCTTTTGTGGCCCTGTGTGCATGGGAACTGGCTCCATGCTCCCTGTCAGCCCCCAGACTAGCACCAAGGGGAGCCTGGAGCTCCCCCGGCTGCTTCGGGGGGCAGAGCAGGGCAGGAGCAGCAGTGTACCTGGCAAAACTACTCCCAAGAGGGAGCACATGTAGACATGCTCCAGGATAGGCTTAGTGTGCAGTATTTTTACTGCTCAGTAAGCCTACTTCAAATTAATAGCATGTGTATTTGCACCCACTGACTCTTATATCTGACTCAAATATCAAGGTTTTCTTTTATTTTCACCGGTAGCTATAGAAAAGCCCTAGTGTTGAGCTAAAGCACACTAATTTTAAATAAGTTTATACTAATCTGTGTCCTTTTGAAGAGGGTGAGAGAGGGTTGGGTTTGTTTAGGGTGGGCTTGTGGGGGGGGAGGGGGAGGGGTTGCTTGGTTGTTTTTCCTGTGGTAAAGGAGCAGAGGATAGAATTCATTTTGGCATGGGTATTCACTATAGTATCCACTACCGATGTTTATGGGTAGTTAGCTTAGGCATTACCATTTGTGGTGATTTGATTAAGTAGCTGGATCATTTTTAAAAACATCATATTGCCAAATTGCCATCTGGATTGAGGCAGTGGAAGCTTTTCCCATATTCAGTCTGCAGAATCAGAATTCTTGTTTTCAAATTATTTAAAAGGATTATACAAGCCATAAAGACCAACAGATAAATGCTGACATTGAAAGTGGATTATGTGCATTAGGGTTTTCTCTTCCCCAGCAGAGAATTTGACCCAAAGATTATAGTTACAGATATTTTGGTGCCCATCTAAAATCTGTGTTAACTGTACTCTTGTTTAGTATTAAATATTGCAGTGAAAACATAGCACTATAGAGAAGTGACAACTTGGCTAAAGCTCTACGCTGATAAATGCTGTTTAGATTTTAGGCTGAATAATTATTCCAGTCTCATTCAGCAAGAAAGAAACTCATGTGGATGCCTGAATATACTAGTCAACATAGCAAAATCAGATGCTCTAGCTCTCAAGGAAGTAAAACAAATGGACCAGACCACAACTGCCATATGAGTGTGCTCTACAGAGAATCAGAGCCAGATTGACCATTCAAATAAAATACTGAAGGAGGCAGTGGCTAGATTACATCCGTTTTTCCCTTAAAAATTCAGACTCCAGTTCTACAAATTCTTACTTGCTGTAGGTGCTCTAACGTGAATAATCCCACTGACAGCAATTTTCACACAAATACACATTAGGGTCAGATTCTGTTCCACTTATTGGGCACCTAAGTAAACTTAGATGCCTAAATGCAATTCTTTTCCACCTTGCTCAAAAACTTGAAAATCCATAAATGCATCCAGCTGTTTAGCACACCACTATATGACCCTTAAGACTTGGTCACAAACAAACAGTGAGAAGGACCCACCCACCTTTAAAATTAACTGTTTTTCAGGGGTGTGATAGATGGATAGAATCTTGCTCTGATACTAAAGTTTGATTGCATGGGGTCCTTCCATTAGTCTGTGCCAGATAAGAAACATAAACAAGAAGTTTTGTTTAATGTATAATACCTGAAGCAGATTTTGTAATGTTTTTTCCCCGTGCACTTTTATGCAAGGGTGCATACTTAAAAAAAATCAATGTGTGTCCCTATCTGAGCACTGTATTTACATATGGTTAAATAAAACTCACAAAACCTAATTCAGTTACCTTTTATCAAAGGAAAGGACATTTATTTTCACCTACAACTCTGAAAAACTCTATTGTAAATAAACTTTATTTTCTAGGGCAAATCCTTCCATTTCCTCATTTAACAGAATATTCATATCTACAAAATCTAATCTTAAATATTACTAACTGTTGGATTTAGTTTTATGGCAACACCCTTAGTTTGGTGTTTGCAAACCCAAGTCTTCCCACAAAAATCCTAGAATTAGCACAGAAATTCTGACATAACGGGTTAAGACTATATCCTTAAAATATTTACTCTTGTTTTTTATTACTTAATGAACTTTCATAGTACTAGGGGGGGAAAAAAAAGCAAGCGAGGGCATGATGTTAAGTTCTGAAGGTAAATTGATTAATATCCTAACCTAGCACAAAGAAAATGTTTACTGATAAAATGAATACAATGAAAGAAAACCAAGCTTGACAAGTGTTGACTAGTTTAAATTATTGCAGAGGAGAACAAACATGTAAAACCTTCAGACTATCGTTACAAAGCCAATAGATGACAAATGAGGCTTTGTCAATGACAAATGATGAAGGTTGTTGATGACGACATTCTGCAGCCGCATTTTGAAGAAATAAAAGGACATTTATCAATTACAGCATCACTCAACAGGGCTACAATTGATTTTTTAGAAGTCTATAACTCAACCTTTTCCTTGTTGCCCCCTGGACTAAAATATGCAAAAAAAGAAAATCTTTGTTCAATTGTAGGTAGAATGCAATGAAAGAAATCAGGATCATGACATTTAAGGTTTTATGCATCTATGAGGAAGCTGGAGGAATGATTTACAAGCTTAAAGAAAGTGAATAATTTGTAACTAACTTATTCAATATATTTAAACATCTCCAATAATTCTAATTTACAAATCACATATTATAAATCCAATAGTGATCAGTGATTCAGCAATGGCAGCCTTAAAGAACCTGCCACCATCACTGCTCAGCCCCTGTTCAGAGAGATAATGGTAAGGCAGCAGCATCCCGAAATGCCACAACTCTGGCAGCCCCTGCATGGGAAGGTAAGCCCTTCAACCTCACTTTACTCCTCCTTCTCTCCCTGCTTCCCACACACTGCCCAGGGCACAAAAAATTCAAGTTATACCTCTATGTAAATTAGAGCTAGATTCTAGTTTTAACCCATGGATAAATACCAAAATATATAGTATTGACAAGTCTTTGAAAAATTCTCCATTCTATACTCAAAAAAGGACTAAGGGCCATTTCATGTTGATTTCTGCATTTAAGCATCAGGTTTGTAGGGTGGTGCAATTTGATCCAGTTTAAGTTTCCAGGATTCTGCTACAGCTAGAGAAGAGACTCAGACCCTCTCAGGCCAGGGACAGACATTACACATAAACCAGTTTAAGTGATCAGAAACTGGTTTAAACCTGCAACAGAAGAGATGTTCAGTGCATATAAACCAGTTTGAAAATGGCTGACACGGATTTGAGATAAACCTGGGTGGATGTCGTATCAGACTTACCTGATTTGGCTCAAACTGGTTTATGCAATGTCTGTCCCAGATACCTTGATGGTTTATGATAAATCAGACGCCCCCAGCATCCCGGCATGCTCTCTGGGATGGACGGGGCTCTCTGCTCCACAGCAGGGCTGGCCCCACCCCCCTGCCCCCTGGCTGAAGCTCCAGCAGAGACTTGCAGGCTGCTCCCCCACCCCCTTCCCCTTCACCACTGCCTGCTAAGCAGGAATCCACCCCCCCACCCACCTTGCTGAGGAGGTTTCATAGCTTCATAGTTAGTAGAGTCAGAAGGGACCTGAGCAGATCATCAAGTCTGACCCCCTGCCATGACAGGAAAGAATATTGGGGTCAAACGACCCCAGTAAGGTGATTGTCTAGCCTTGTCTTAAAGACCCCCAGGGTAGGAGCCAACACCACTTCACTTGGAAGTTGGTTCCAGTTCCTAGCCTCCCTGACAGTGAAGTAGCGCCTCCTGTTGTCTAATCTGAATTTACCCTCTGCCAGCTTGTGACCATTATTTCTAGTCACTCCTGGTAGCGCTCAGGGGAACAGGGACTCCCCCAATGCCTGCTGATCCCCTCTGACTAGTTTGTAACAGGCCACTAGATCCCCCCTCAGTCTTCTCTTGTGGAGGCTGAACAGGTTCAGGTCCCGTAGCCTCTCCTCATAGGGCCTGCCCTGCTGCCCCCTGATCATGCGAGTGGCCTCCTCTGGACCTTCTCCATGCTGTCCACATCCCTCTTGAAGTGCAGTGCCCAGAACTGGATGCAATACTCCAGCTGCAGCCTGACCAGTGCCGCATAGAGGGAGAGTATCACCTCCCTGGACCTACTCGAGGTGCATCTGTGGATAAACTAGCAGAGGTGCCTGTGTATCGGCCTGTGTAGCAGACCTCTTGGCAGCTTTGGTCTGTG
Organism: Crocodylus siamensis; assembly: GCF_052110815.1. NCBI lineage: Eukaryota > Metazoa > Chordata > Crocodylia > Crocodylidae > Crocodylus > Crocodylus siamensis. The sequence continues at coordinate 125,805,909 of NC_143397.1, read as the reverse complement.
CTGTGACAAAGGCAGAATCAACAGAGCACTGGTAATGTCTCTGTGTTGTTTTCTTAATGGAGTGATAAACACTTAATTAGGAGTGATAAACACTGTTATTTGTTTTCTGCTGGGCTAATCAGAGCATCTTACCAGGGCCTGGCCATGCCCCCCACCCCCCTCAGCTCAGTGCTATGGAAGGGAAGGGAGACCTGGCCTAGCACCCCCCCAGCTTCTAGCCTGAGCCACTGCAGACATAAGCCTGCATTTCTAATGCCGTTCTAGGAACGGCTATCCACCTCCTAATCGGTTCAAGCTTTGCAAGTTAGACTAACCTGCAAAGATTGAATCAATTCAGGCTCAGGCTTTTTGAGCATTTGTCCCTAGCCTCAGAGAGTAAGCTAGTTTGACTTGCAGTTGAAGGTGGGACCCTGCACTCTAAAAATACAAGCAGACTGAAGGAAAGTGAACAAAAAGGTGCATGTCTTTATAGCTTGGTGGTGATGGCACTCCCTGGGCAACAGGAGTCCTCGTTTCTAGTCTCAGCTACACAAAATATTCATACATTTTTTGTACAAAGGTGGTATAGGTGAAAAAACAGAAATAGCCCTAGCAGCATGCTTTCCAAGACTTTAACATCTTTGGCTTTCCTAGGGCCCAGCTTCAACAGGGTGAGGATGCTTTCATACTCATGCTAGTCTGTAACCTGAAAGTTATAGCATTCCCCCAAAGAAATGGGAAATGCTGGCTTGAATATCCCACTTTAGGTTGAGTGGGGAACTGAATGAAGGTCTTCTACTTCTTGACCAAGTTCTCTAACCATTAGAGACAACAAGTAGGTTCTATCCCCAGTGCTTTTGAAACTGAATGCAATGGTGTTGGCATGAGGTGAGAGCACTTTTCATAAAATAGATCTGGTTGCTACCTCCCCAGCATGAAACTGGATGACTACAGAGTTAATACAGGAAGGAAGTGCCAGAGTGATCAGAGGGTAGAAACAAACATTGCTTTTTGTCAGAGGGTAGCAACAGATGCTTTGTGGCACCTTTGTGGTGCCATAAGAAATAATTATGGTAACACAAAGGCCAAGTAAACAGACATCCATACTCCTTGTCACACCACAAATTGTGGCCATAACCAAGGTGGTATGGATTTATGTCACTGTTTAGCAGTGGATGTGTTTGCCTTATGATGAGAGATAGGAGAGACTGCAGGCAGCCTGGAGCCAGCTGTGCTCTCCAGCTGCCCTGGGCAGGTACTCCAAGGGCTTGAGCACCCTGATCCTGTGCCCCCTGAGAAATCCTGTGCAGGATTGGGCCCCTCGAACACTGGGAGCATGTACCTACCTTTCTGTGTTTACAGAAACATGCCTCTGGAAATTTCTGGGGCCCATCTCTTTAACTGGGGAAAGTCAGGGTTTCACTACTTACAGAGATGTGACTCTAGGATCTCCAGGGTATGTCTCAGTAAACCAGAAAACCCTGACATTCCCTGCCACAGAGGTGCACCTCAAATTCTTGGGGGCACACCTGTGTAAGTGGAGAAAGTTAGGCAGGTGCTCCCAAGGATTGAAGGGTCTGACTCTTTCTAGAGTGAAAAGGACTAAGTCTTTAAAGCCCCAGCAAAACACATCACCCATTATCCTGCAGCATCAATGGACAGGACAACAGGCAATGTGTCTTTCACCCAAAGAGGTGGATCAGCTGTGACAGGACACACCCCACCACAGCTAATCTGCTTTATTTGATGACATATGCCTGTCTGCTAGGCATGCTAATGAATGCATGTCCTAAGAAAGAAGGAACTTTGTGGCCCAAACTGGGGTCACTCCCTGATTTTTGTAATTTGTGCAACAGGGCCAATGATGAAATTTCAGCCCTGGAAAAATATCCTTTTTGACTAACTGCCTTTGTGGGAGGAAAAAAACCAAACTTCTCTGGTTGGGTTGTAAAAAAAGGCACATTGTCAAATTTAAAGAAATTAATCTCCCACTTTCTTAATGAATTTAATAATTTTTAAATGCTGTTCAATGGTCCACTGTTTATTTCAGCATAAAATTATTCTACAATATAGTAATGCTATTAAAGTATTCTCAACTCCTGTGTCATTCTGAAGGCCTGAAACCTTTCTTTTTGCTTCTTCTAGTGATATGCAGATCCAATTCTTTAAATGTTTAAAGGTTTTAAAGTGTTCTTCTAAGAAGCTTTCCTTTTAATATGCTTTATGGATTTTTGTCTGTGTGTTCTAAAAAGAAAAAGGAGTGCAAGGTAATAGAATTAAGTTTTGTCTCCTCTTAAGCAGACAAGACAGTTAATTAGCCAACATGATTTTTATCATCAACTAAGCTATCTCTTGAGATTGTTTATTTTAGTTTATAGTCCTCCGTTTTAGAGCTGTGTTACATACTAGCTTTACAATCATATAATTCAACTGGTTTACATAAGGACACACCTTCCACAGAATCTGGTCTAATGTTAAAAGTCTATATTCTTTTGTTTTAAATGTATGTAAATATAGCCATGTCCTTCTGGTTTTCCATAGAGATTGATTCCAGTGAGATGAATGGTGCTTAATGTACTCCATGTTCTCAGCAAGACTGTCTGAACACCAATAGTCCAAAGTCTACAGTAGGCAGATATTTCATCACATAAATTTTGTAGTACTGACTTTTTGTGTGTAATTACATTCAGCACAGAGCTGTGTAGCTTACTAATCCTCAGGAACCATCAGCTATGTAATGAGTATCAAGGTTTTGATGCCAAGCCAAGGGAGAATTCACTTAGTCATGCATGTAAGCATCTTTGGTGGCATATGGGAAACCATATTGCTTCACTGGTTTTGTCTTTAAGTGGTGTCTAATAATAGAAAAAGGCCATTTATGTCACTAGATGTTGTAATTGCTGCATCTATGTTTTGGAACAATTCTGGAAATGTTTTGAGGGTAAAAATCCTAAATTCATTTTGGAGAGAATAAGGAACACGTTGATGCATAAATTGTTACATTGTCTTCACAAGTTTGTTGTACTGCAAGATATATATAATTTCAGAGAAAAATGTATGAGAGAAAGATAGTCCAGGCCTTTAAGTTGGTATATGTATTTCTGTAGCAGTGGGAAACCCCTTTTACTATACCCTAATGTGCATGTAGATAAATTGCTTCAAAGAGTATGCCTAGTTTGCCTACACTACTTTCAGACCGTATTATTGAGCACTGAAGTGAAGCACACCCAGCAGGCACAAAAGTAGGCAATGCAGCAGTCTTTGAGTTGTATTAGAAGTACACTGAAAAGTCTCTGTATCAGTTGTGTTTCTTGACACACGTGCTGATACACTATGGTGGCTGTGTTACATCCGTGTCAGGGCTCAGTGCATGCTAATTGGTGTCTGCGCTTCACAGCAGCACATCACGCAGGTGATGGAGACGTACCAAAAATCTCTTCCACCTACAGTTGGGGAAAACACATTCATAGTTTAAATCTGAGCCAATATATTACTAGCAGCAAATGTAAGAATGTTTAATGGCATGGTTTTGTTCCATCTGTGATTTTGCCAGCATCACACTTGTTGTTTTATTACAGCTAAATTTATTATCACAGCATTACCATCACCACCATGGCTGACAGGACAACTCCAGCAGCAGCAGAATTTCCTAAAAAGGCAAAAATCTTAGCTTTGTGCAATTTTTTTTTCTGTTTATGGTCTTTTCTTCCCCTTGGTGTTGAACATCATTATAACAGGCAACAATATATTACCAGCAGGAATATTTTTCATTTTAGCACCACCAAAATACAGCTGTCAAACTTGGCCCAACTTACCTGCATGACCTTTTATGCAAAAGACTTAATGATATTTGCATATTCAGAAATTTGCAAATAACAAGTCATCTTACTGTCAACAGAATTTGCCCAAAATATCAGTGCGTGTGTAGTTGGGATATCGAACTGTATGGAACAGAGGAACTGTAGTAACTGGAGTGAGCTGATGCATGTATAGAACTGCATGTGGCTAGCAGAGAGATAGATGAGTGGGGGTGGGGGGGAGAGGGATGGGTGGTGGGTTCCCTGGGATACATGGCATTACCCGGTAATGAAGGTCTGTTGCTTGCATGTAGGTATCCAGTGCTGTTTCCTGTGTGCTGAGTTTGTGGAGGAGGGGATGGGGTGGAGCAGGGAGGGGAGGTTGGTAGCTATTGTTAGATTAATGTGTGTAGGTTGGGGCTGGTGTGCTGCAACAGGAGGGGAGTGAGTAGCTAACTGCTTGGGAAATTGGATAGTAGCTCTTTGCAGGAAGCCTGATGCAGCTGGCTGCTCGGGGGCGAGAAAAGAGCCTGGCGCTAATACAGGGGCCCTCGCCTGAGAGCACTGAAGCTGCTCGCACCTGTCTCTCTGTCTGGTGTTTGTTGGTGCTGGAAGTGAACATGGGGACAAATGAGTGAGGAGGCCCCTGCCTGTCTCCTCTAAGGTGGTCACTGGTCCTGCTTTTACTGGACCGTCCTGTTTTTAAACCTTTTGTTCCCTGTTTCTAAATGAGGAAGGGACTGCAAAAAATCCTGTTTTTCAGTTCCTTGGTGGAAATACACATCCATCATTTGTCCTCATGAGTCTATTGGCTGTGCTTAGAGGTGGGGCAGTGCACAGCCAGGAGGAGCAAGATTCCCAGCCAGGGAGGGAGGTGGTCTTTTTGAGGAGGTGGTGGCCCCACCTTCCACCTTGCTGATTGGCCAAGGGGGCACACCCCTCACCAAGGGGATGTCCTGCATTCTGGGGATGCACCAGGGGCCACCTTAGTCTCCCCAGAAATTGTTACAGCAGCCTCAAGCCACGGCAGTGTCTGCCCAAAGTTCAGCCTGTGCCTGAGACTCAGGCCGAGTTGCAGGGCACCTGCCAGATGAAGACTTCTGATGGGTCCAATCTGACCCATGGGTCTGGTGATACTGGGTTCTGCTGTTAGGTTTATTAGTTTAGTAATTTCCTCCTGCCTGATGCAGGGCCAGGGATTGAACTCACAAGCTGCAGCCCCTGCCATTTGAAAGAGAGGACCCAAGGGTCCCTTCCCAGCTGATACTCATTACTGACCAAACACTTCCTAAAATAGCTCACTCCAGCCAGGTATGGACACTATACTGTTACTGGTACAAGTGATCAAAAACCAGACTATACCCAGAACAAAAGTTTGGCATGCAGACTGATTTAAAAATGGTGGAACCTGCCCCCCCCCCCCGGTGGGGTGAATGTTCTGTTTGCTACCGATCTAAACTACCCCACTTACAGAAAGCCACGTAACTTAGGCCTGCCTCAGGCTTTTTGAATGTCTGTACCTATCCTATGTGAGACTGAATAAGATGCCTCCCTTGTTTCCTAAAAGTTACTTTATAAGACTTCATAAAAGCTCAATTGCTGTCATGAGAGCCTTCAGGAGTCTGCTGTCATTGAGGTAGCTCTCTCCCTTCTTGCTTCACGTTGGAGCATGCTATAACTCACATAGGCAAAGAATGGTCAAGGGGTATTTAAAGAGCTCTGTTTTCTGTCATTCAAAGAAAAGAACATTGTCATGTCCTCCCTGCACCTTAACTGAGTGGTCATGTCAGAGAAAACAATTTATTCAGTGCCATATTCCATTCTCTCTTTAGATGTCTAAGTGGACTTTGGAACCTAGGTGATATGTATTTCAGCCTATTCAAATCCTGAAAAATCCATTCATGCATCTACTTTTGTCACTTACCATCATCTGGCCCCTAAGACCAGCAGTTCCCAACCCTGGGTCGCAACTCAAATGAGGGTTGCGAGGGCAATGCCAGCAGTGCCACACATAAAAGATGAGACAAGCTGCATGCTGGGAGCTCCCCTACCCCCTGCCCCCAGGCCACCACCACTGCACTCCACTCCCAACAGTGGGATGCAGAAAAAAAAGTTGGGAACCACTGCTTAAGACAGAGTTACAAAAAAGCAGCAAGGAAGAAGAGCCACCTACCTTTCTTATTAACTGTTTTTCAGGGAATCAGATTGAGTGGAATCAAAATGCATTAACAGGTGACAAAGAATCTGGCCCCACAGGCAGAATGCTATTTCACTGAGTGCATCCTATTCATGTACTCAAATAGCATGAGTGCATCCTAATATTTGACTGCATCCTGTTCATGCACTCAAATAGCAGTTACACAGCCACATAACAAATGTTCTGGGCGTTTGCACACAGCTTCTAATACAATTACATAGTTAGAGGGGATTTAAATACAGAAGCATCCCTAATCAGTTCTGCACCCCGGGTAGAACCAGTGCTATTTTTGTGCCTGCCTTTGGTCAGTGTCCTGTTCCCCACAACTCTTTTAGTTATGCTGCTCTAAATCTACATCTTGTGCTTCCTAGCACGGAACTTCAACCACCAAGCAAGAGATTAAACATTTGTTAGGCTCATCTGCATCTTCAAACTAGCTCCCTGTGCATCCAGGAGAGGAGATATGTAGGGGTAAAAGGAAAAGAATAAGCTAAAGTGTGTGTGGGTCCATTAGGTGGATACTGCCCTAGAAGAAAAGTGGCCCCCAGGGCACTAGGCTGCACCCTTGTTCCCAGTGAGGCAAATTTCCATCCTGTTCTCTATCCATTTTATCCAATGAATGATAAATGCAAGGTGCAATGACTTAGCTTCAAGGGGAGGGCTGGAAAGGACTCTGAATAATGTGAGTCTGACCTCTGGCCTGGTGACTGGAACACCATCGTGAGGAAGCTAGAGATGTAGGCTCAAGGCCCTTCCAGGTGAGAGGGGTCTTGGTCCTTGTTCTCTCACTTCTGGAGTGGATGCCCTAACCATCAGGCTATTGAGCTAAAACCTGGGTATGCTCTCATTTCCCTTGAGCATCTAAAATATGCTAGCCATGAGTTTTTTGTCCAGCTACAATTTTGGAACTTAGTCTTCCAGTTATGCATGCATAGCACCCTATTCTTGCCTGGTTAGAGCACAGCTTACTAAAAATGCTCAATAGCTGTGCAGCTGTTTTCCTATCCACATTGCCCATGGAGTAGGATCATAAACTGTGCATAAGTGCCAAAAGCAGCTGTTGCTAGATGAGAGCATGCAAGCATGTAAAGTGAAAGGATTTTGCCCTTCTAGTCACACAGATTCCCTTGAAAGGGAAACTATAGCACATGACCCCACATAACTAGTAGGCAAGGAAACTGCCTTGGGTGCCAACTTGGGGGGAGGGAGGGTGAAAAAGCAGCTGTAGCCTGCATCTGCGTATTTACATTTATGGTCCCAAATTGAAAGTCAGCACTTCCACTTTGCCCTGGGTGCCAAGTCGCATCCCTATGCTGCTACCCCCACAGTTGAGTCATCTCTCTCCCAACACCCCAAAATCCCTCAGAAAATAATAAACTGGAAATACTACAAAAATAAAGAGTGGCACATGTGTAATAGAAAAGTGTAGAGCTCAAGGAAAGACAACATAGTTTCTTCTATCTGCCATAGACACCCACTTCAAAAAAACAGCAATAGAAAAAAATTGGGAGCCAAAGATGATAATGATGATGATAAAATGAGGAGCCGGCTCTTTTTTTTCACTAGAACAACTGCTTGCCTCAATATGTAATCTATATAAAAAATACAAAAAAGAAAAAAAAAGCTATGTTAAAAGAATGTTAAGTTTTCCAAACCAAGCATGCACCACCAAGGTTGGCACTTAGAAGCTATGATATGATGTTGTATGTTCAGAGAAACGAGCTGCTGAACTCTAAGGAGTCTCTACTGTGCATGTGCAAACGAAGATTTTTCAAAGGCTTTTAGTTAGTTCACGGTTGGATGATTTTATATAGAAAAGGCAAAAGGCATCTGCTTGGTATTAGGGAGACCTTTCTGCCAGTTTTCAAGAGTCTGTCCTAAAACATGAAGGTACACAGTCTTCTCAAAAAACAGTGGAAGAATTTTAACACAAATGCATTTTCCCCGACCATGTTTTCTGAAATGGTTGAATCATTTTAGCTGAGCCTTTCCAAAAGAAAAAAAAAAGATCGCCTTAGGAAGCACCCAGCATAGAAAACTTCAGCACATGGTTTCAGTTTAGTAATGTTATAACCAACTGGAAACAGAGTCTAATAATAGGAACAGTTAGGAAACCTGAACTATAGGTGTTAATGCAGCTTCACATATAAGGTAACTGTGAAAATAATGCCGTGATTTGTTATGTTGCTTTCTGTCTCTTCTCCATAAAAGTAACAGTATTTTCATTTCACTGTTACAGCTATATGAATATTTACATTTTACTTCTTCAGTGTCAGTACAGTTATTTCGAAGAGATGATCTAGATATAAATAGTGCAATAACTGTGCAGTTACAAAAACAGCTATTATAAGCTCAGTAATTGCTAACAGATAGCTTTAGGATTTGCTTTATAAAGAAAGGGATATTAGCTAAGTGATGGGCAATATCATTTATGCCTTTTGAAAAGTGTCATTCAGACATACAGTCTACTCAGCAGAAGTGAAGGAAGTACACATCCCACCTCTTGGGATCTGCAATACAGTGCTCTCTTTGTACCATCCTGAAAGTAGAAGTTGGTAGTATAATATCCTGAAGTGTAGAGGCATTTGAAATTTCAATAGCAGTTAGAGCAAAAGAGGTGAAGGGAAAAAAAAGATTGGAGAGGGCCATGAGTTGGTGCATGACTAACCTTAGCAAATAGTATAGTAAAAGACTTTGTCAAATGGACAGAGCAGTATGGCATTGGGGTAAAAATTCATTGGTATGGGATCTGGAAGTTATTTCCCAATGTTTTACAATTGTCTTCGTGTGAACACAGCTACAAAGTATTAATTAATTATTTAATTACAACCAAAAGTTCACAAATGGATCTAGGAAGGTGGAAGAGGAAATTGAGGGCTACTTCCTTTCCCTGCAGGGCCACACACCAAGGAGGAAGCACCTTGGAAAGTGCCCTCCACTGCAGAGTGGCAGACAGTCACCTCCAGAACCAGGGCTGCTCATAACACAGCAGTACCAGTTCCTCCAGTCTGGCTGGAGAACAGGTACGAGGCCCTGGCAACATGCTAAGAAATTTGGTCTTCATACCAGACGACAAAGCTAACCTATTTAACGACTTCTTTGCCTCCATTTTCCTGAGCAGGGACCAGATCAGCCCCCCCACCATACCCCGCTCAGGCCCCAGGGGAGGTGCACCTAGGCCAGGGTCAGGGAGGATTTAGTCAGGAAACTTCTGGAGGGAGTGGTTGTATTTAAATCAGCTGGTCTGTATGATCTCCGCCCCAGAGTGCTGAGCGAATTAGCTTAAGTCATTGTGGGTCCCTCAGCATGGCTTTACAAGCACTCGTGGTGCTCTGGTGTGGTGCCAGAGGACTGGACAAGGGCCAATGTGGTTCCCATCTTCAAAAAACGGAGGAAGGAGGACCCAGGGAACTATAGGCCAGTTAGTCTTACCTCAATCCTGGGTAAGCTTTTTGAGAGAATTATTCTGGCGCATGTCCACAAGGGGCCAGCAGGGGAGATTATGCTTAGGGGCAACCAACACGGGTTCATTAGAGGCAGGTTCTGTCAGACCAACCTGGTGGCCTTCTATGACCAGGTCACAAAATCCTTAGACACAGGTGTTGTGGTGGACATAGTCTTTCTGGACTTTAGGAAGGCCTTCAACACCATCTCTCACCCCATTCTCATTAAAAAGCTAGGAGACTGTGGCGTCGATACCTATACAGTAAAATGGGTCGCCAACTGGCTGGAGGGCCGCACCCAGAGAGTTGTGGTGGATGGGTCATTTTCAACCTGGAGGGATGTGGGCAGTGGGGTCCCCCAGGGCTCAGTCCTCGGGCCCGCACTGTTCAACATCTTCATCAGTGACTTGGACGAGAAGGTAAAAAGCACCCTGTTCAAATTTGCTGATGACACTAAGATGTGGGGGGATGTGGGAACGTTAGAAGGAAGGAATAGGCTATAGTCAGACCTAGACAGGTTACACGGGTGGGCGGACGAGAATAGGATGGGATTCAACACTGATAAGTGCAAAGTGATCCACCTGGAGAGGAAGAACCAGCAGCATACCTACAGGCCGGGGAACTCCCTTCTCGTCAGTGCAGAGGCAGCAAAGGATCTTGGAGTCATCATTGATGCCAAGATGAATATGGGCAGGCAGTGTGGGGACCCAGTCAGGAAGGCCAACTGTACCTTGTCATGCATCCACAGATGCATCTCAAACAAGTCCAGGGAGGTAATACTCCCCCTCTATGTGGCACTGGTCAGGCCGCAGCTGAAGTACTGCGTCCAGTTCTGGGCGCCGCACTTCAAAAAGGATGTGGACAATATGGAGAGGATCCAGAGGAGGGCCACTCACATGATCAGGGGCAGCAGGGCAGGCCCTACGAGGAGATGCTACGGGACCTGAACCTGTTCAGCCTCCGTAAGAGAAGGCTGAGAGGGGATCTAGTAGTCTGTTACAAGCTGGTCAAAGGGGAGCAGCAGGCATTGGGGGAGTCCCTGTTTCCCCGAGCACTACCAGGAGTGACTAGAAATAATGGTCACAGGTTGACAGATGGTAAATTCAGATTAGACAACAGGAGGCGCTACTTCACTGTCAGGGCAGCTAGGATCTGAAACCAACTTCCAAGCAAAGTGGTGCTGCCTCCTACCCTGGGGGTCTTTAAGACCAGCGTGACAATCACCTTGCTGGGGTTGTTTGACACCAGTACTCTTTCCTGCCGTGGCAGGGGGTCAGACTTGATGATCTGCTTAGGTCCCTTGTGACCCTACTAACTATGAAACTATCTTAAAGCACTTGTTAGCTTTATTCCATTCAAATCTATCCACCCAGAGAAGCAATAACAATTCCTATTGATTTCTTTGGATGAATCCTCTTGCATCAAATCTGAATATGGACTATGACCAAGATTCAAATCTATCCAACAGCATCTGGACTTATATAAACGCATGTTGTTAGTTTACAGCCTGTGACTATGGTTGCAAATACATAATGACTCCCTAGTTTTAGCCTTCCCCAACAGTATATTTTTCAGATTGGTTGGATACCAGTCTTAGCACTATCTGAAGTACTTTTAAATTTTATCTTAGTCGTGTAGCTGTAACTCCAGAAGATTCTTCCATGATAGGCCTGGGAAACGGGTACATAAAGCCTCCAGTTTCACAGAATGGAGAGATATTTTGTATCTCCTGAACTGGCCCTTCCAAGTGATGTTTACTCTAAAAGGGCCAGATTGTGAGTTGTTTACTCACACCAGTGAGTGTGATACTATATGGGCTGCTTATACACATGCTGTGGAGTGGAGGGGGGTGTTTTAATTAGAGTGGTTCTGCCACTGTAATTAAAACAGCTCACTGTCACATGTATTAAGCCCTGTCATATTTTAAAAGTCATTCAACACAGTTTAGATAATTTTTTCCCATGGCCGTTTTAAAAGTGTGCAGGGGTTAAATACATGTTACAGTTTTATGCCCAGTCTAAAATGGTCTTGTAGCAGTTTGTGACCATTAAACCTCGTCTTCCCTTGAGGTGCCCTGGTGAACAGATATTCTCCCAGTTCCTAACACACACCCCTTATATACTTATAGCCTGCCACCAAGTCACCCCTGAGCCTTCACTGCTCCAGGCTGAAGAGTCCCATGCCTCTTAACTTCTCCTCATAGGCTTGTTCTCTTGACCCCTGATCATGCATGTGGCTCTCCTCTGGACTCTCGCAAGCTTCTCCACATCCTTTCTAAAATGTGGAGCCCAGAATTGGATACAGTATTCCAGCTGCAGCTTTAACAAGGCTGAGTAAACTGGGAGGATGACTTCTGGGGTCTTGCTTCAGATGCATTGGTAGATGCAAGCCAGATTTTTATTTACTTTGCCAGCTGCAGCATTGCACTGATGGCTCACATTCATCTTGTGATCAATCATGACCCCCAAGTCTCTTTCGGTCATGGTGCTAATAAGTGCCAAGCCTATAAGTATTATGTGGGTTCTTTCTCCCAAGGTGGAGCACCTTGCAGTTCTCTGTGTTGAATGTCATCAGATTTTGATTCACCCACCTTGCAAGCCAGCCTAGATTACCCCGAATTGCCATCTTGTCATCTAGTGTGACCACACTTCCCCATAACTTGGTGTCGCCCGTGAACTAAGCCAGTCTGCTTCCGATACCCAAATCTAGATCATTTATGGATATATTAAAGAGTGATGGTCCAAGTACTGAACCCTGGGGGTGCCACTGTGCACCACATTAACTCAGTTCCATTGACTATCACTCTCTGGGTCTGAAGATGGAGCCAGTTCCCCAGCCATTGGGGACCATAAGGTTGTCAAGACTGCAGTTCCCTAATTTTGCCATAGGGACATCATGAGAGAAGAAGTCAAAGGCTTTTTTGAAATCCAAGTAAATGACATCAAGCTCTTCTCTCCCTTGTCCAGGGGATGCATCACCTGGTCATAGAAGGAAATAAGGTTGGTCAGGCAAGACCTACCTGCAATGAAGCCATGTTAGCTATCTCTCAGAATGTTGCCTTCTGTTAACCTGTTGTTGATGGATTCCTTGATAATTTTTTCCAAGATTTTTGCAGGCATTGAGGTCAAACTGATCAGCCTGTAGTTCCCTGGATCCTCCCCTTCCTTCCTTCCTTGAAGACAGACATTACATTGGCCCTCTTCCAATCTTCTGGACCCTCTCCTGAACGCCATGAGTTCTCAAATATCCTCACCATTCGTGCTATGATGTCAGCTGACTCTTTTAGCACTCTTGGGTACATGTCGTCCAGGCTAGCTGACTTCTGAATGTCCAGCCTCTCAAGATGTTCCCTCACAAGATCTTCACCAATTGTAGGCATATGATCACCCTTACCCTGGTAATCCTGCATCCTGTCAGGCAGGGTGATCCCTTCAGGTTGGTGGAAAACTAATGCAAAGTAATCATTGAGGAAATTAGCTTTTTCTTGGGTGTTGGTTGTCAGCTGTCCTATTTGGTTCAGCAGGGATCAAATGAAGCGATGTTGGTTTTTTTCCAACTTCCCATGCATCTGAAGAAGGACTTTTTATTGTCCTTGACTCCTGTAGTCAGTTTGAGTTCAGTTGGCTTTTCTGGTTCACTTCCTACAGGTGCAGGCCAATGCTGCATAATCCTCCTTAGTGGTATTTCCTGGCTTCCATCTTTTATGAACATCTCTTTTCAGATTCAGGAGGTCCATGAGTTTCCTACTGAGCCAAGCGGGTTCCCCAGCCCTTTTGCTACCTTTTCTGTGGGTTGGAATGGACTTCCCTTGTGCTTTTAGGATCACATCCTTAAGGAGTGACCACTCATCATAGACTCCCCTCCCTGTCAGATCATGATCTCTCAGAGTCTTGACAACCAGCCTCCTGTGCTTGTGAAAGTCAGCTTTCCTAAAGTCAAGGATTTCTGCATTGCCGAGTGATTTTCCAGCTTTGCGATGGATAAAGAAAGTGATCAGCTTGTGATCACTGTCATCTAGCTTCCCCTCGATCCTCAGGTCACTCAGTAGATCATCCCCTTTGGCATCTTACCTCTTGTGGGCCTTTAGGCTTCTTGAGTCAGATAGAGCTTGTCAATGCAAGTGAGGAAGCTTCATGACCAATCAGATTTGGCTGAATGTTCTTCCCATTCAGGGTGGTTGAAGTCACCCATGACAACCTTGCATCAAGACCATGCAGCTTCTGCCAGTTCCCTAGAAAAGCTCTTCCTCCTGGTTAGGAGGTCTGTAATAGAATTTTATAGTTATATCCCCTTCACCATGCTCATCCCATATTTTAACCCAGAGGGTCTCAGTACACCCTCCTTGGGTGCCAGTGTCAGCTAGCAGAGAAGTGTACTGCTCCTTGACAAAGAGAGCTATGCACCTGCCCTTCCTCCCAACACGGTCCCTCCTGTACAAGGTACAGCCATCTACACCTGTGGTCCAGTCATAGGTGGAGTCCCATCAGGTATCCATTATCCCTATGAGATCATATTCATTTTTGCTTAGCAGAAGGGCCAGTTCCTCCTGTTTGTTCCCCATGCTCCTGGCATTCGTGTACAGGCAGCTAAGCCTGCCATCAGAAACCCTGGGCTTCCCAGTGCATTTGGAAGAGTCCTGTCGTTGGGCTGGGGTTGGAGTAAGTTCTCTTGTGTTACCTGACTTGCTGGGAATGGTGAGGCAATGCTGGAGCACAGCAATTAGAACATGAATGAGCACATAGATAGACAGCCAAGTAGATTAGCTAAGGTCAATGGGGGTGCATCTCTATGTTCAATTAGCATGTAGCAATAAACTCCAGCATAGTTTGTGCTGGAGTTTATTTCTTCCAGGTGCAGAGTTTACACTCATGCCTGGGACCACAACATGTTGAGTCAGGGCCAAGCAGCCCCTGCTGGCAGGCAGCTCAGGGGTTCAGCGTGTCAGTCTAGAGCTGCTCTGCCTTGGCTCAGTGTGCTGTGGAGGGGCTGGCTGGGGTACAAGTGTGCTACATTATAGGGCTAACCAGCAGGTGATGCTTTATTGCATACCTAATTAGCTCCACAGTAAAGTGCACATGTAGGTGCTCCCAGGGATTCCTTTTGTAGGTCACACCAATAGAAGTTCAGAGCTAAGGGAAGACCTTCTGGTCAAGAATCTTGTAGTAGAATGGGCTGCAGCCCTATTGTAATGAGCAGCTAACAGTCAAAAGGGAAAATGTGATAGTCAGTCAGTTCATTAATAAGTCTGCATCACAGCACAAAATCCTTACCTGTTCTTTTTGCCCCCAAAATCATAGTATTCACCTGCTCCCTCATTGGGATAACAAAAACCTGTGTTCAGTAGGGACAGGATTTCTAGTACTTGTCTGATAGCTGAACTCTCAAAGACCTTTTAAAACTTGATATAAGTTTTATTCAGCTGATTCCCTTCAACTCTTCTTCCCCATGCAAACAAGACCCACTTCTAAGAGGTGGTGGTGTCATAGTCCCCTCCATTCCATTCTTTATGTGAGCCTTATTCTTACTAGTCTATAGAAAGGCTTAGAAACCTATCTGGCAAATAATTTACAAGCAAATGTTATTACTCAACTAATTCTATCTTTAGATTATGCTGTATGTGAATGTGACTTGTAGTACACCCTGAAGTACCTCTTAGAAATACTTTTCTCTTCTTCCTGGTTTCAGAGATAAAATATAGAAGAACTCATTCAGCAGAAAGATTGCAGCATATAACCACAAGTTACCAAACACAGTCAAACAATTTACAAAATATACTAGTCATTTAAGAAAAAAAACAAAACACTCAGGACAGAAGTTACACTCAGTGATAGTTTGGCAAAATGAAGAGTTTGGAGACAATAGGAGTGTGTTAAACCATGGAGAGAGAGGTCATTCACTGTATTAGTCTGAATTTAGGCATCAGGTATGGTAGATTTGTACCTTATAGACTAAATAATTAGAGACGTATAGTATGAGCTATACAGGTCTTATAAATTAATGTTAACTGTGTAAATTTCACCCCTGGATTCTAAGCTGGCATGAGAGCTACACATGACTTACATTCAGTTCAGGCTAGGTACAGACATTATATTTTTACTGGTATAGTGATAGGAAAAGGGACTGTAATAGAACAGAAGTTTGGCATGCAAAACCAATCTATACCTGTAACAGAAGTTTGACACAAACTGGTTTAAAAATGTCAGAACCTGGTTTAAGATTTGGCCCCCCCTCCCTTCCACCAAAAGGCAAATATGTGTTCTGTTTGCTACTGATCTGAATTACAATGCTTCAGAAAACCATGTAATTTAGGGCACAGACAGAAGTGCAGCTCCCCACTGTAACTCATGATGCTTCACAGATTCACTGTTGGGTCCCAGGGGTTGGGGGATCGAGCTGCAGTTTAGAGTGGCTGCAAATCAGCAGCTGCTCTCCTCTAACTCCACCCCTCCCCACTCCCAGCCCCAATGTCGTCTTCAGAATTGGGGGGGGGGGGGGGGGAGGAAGGGAGTAGGGGGAGATTAGTCTGGGGGTTGCCCAGCCAATGCTGGAGGGTGTGGTGGATGGAGTGGAGCCCACACCCAATAAATAAATTCCCTTCTTCTCATTTAGCTTTTCTATAAAGACAAATGTAAAGAGAGAAAGGTCTGTTGGTGAGGTTTTGGTTGATCAGTGTAAGTGCAAATTTTAAATATGTACAGAAGAGCTCCTTTCCTACATACACCTGCTTACTTGCCATGCAACAGAATACTGAAACATAAAGCTAACTAAATTTCAATTAAAACCAGTTAAAGATCATTTGTTTTAAGCAGTTCAATACTTTTGTTTGAAGTATGAGAACTTTAGAATAAGGCTGCTGGAAATTTACTTCTAGCATTTGTAATATAAAAAACAATGGTTACATGGTATGTTTTGTTTCACTTTCAAATGAAATGTGATATATGTATTTGTGTCAGAATTTTTTATATCCGAAGTGCCACAATTATATCTTTGCATATAAATGTTCTCTTTGCATAAAATCAATTTAAAATACAATGTAAGGCTGGGGTCTTTCAGATGTAAAATGTTATCTATGATGTTATGCTTTGTTTTAATATAAACTAAAATCTTAATTTTTCTATATACTGGAGGAAGGATTGTGTCCTTATGATAACATCTGCAATGAGTGAATTTATATTAAATATCCTGCATAATATACATGCAGAATAGTAGTTACATCTTACAGATCTAGATTCATTAATTATATTATTTCCTTTCTTCAGACACCAGTAAAACCCCACTGCCAGCAATAGCAGACATCCAGGACTCTGCTGAGAGAATAAATCTATCATAAAAGCTTAGATATAAATAACCTACTTTATTATTTAAATGCACATGCCTTATTTTGAAGGCAATGAATTACCATTTGAGTTATGTACTCCATGTATAGAGCTTGTGGGCATATTTTGTCTATGAGAAGACAACAGTTGCACATATATATTAAATGAAAAAATAGGTATGAAAAATTATCTTGAGAAGCATCAGACTTTTTATCTCCTGGTCAATATTTCTGTGGTTTTATATTTAAAGATATAAAACATGGTAAAACAAATAAAAGACTTCTACAAGGAGCAGTGAAAATATTCAATGAAAGAAAGGCAAGACAAAACAAAAGATACAAACATGTATAGCTAGTCATTGTGCCCACTGTGCAAATTATTCATATCTCATTCTGTTGTTTCTCCGCCCCTTTGGCCCAAAGATAACACTTCACGTTATAACAACATTTTTCTAGTGAATTGTTCTAATATAAGAACATGTCATTAAAATGAGCAAAGGCTTGACTTGTCTTCAAATATCTAGCTTGTGCTAATGTGTATTCATGTCCTGTTTGTTCTTCCAATGATCTAAGTAAATGTTGTAAGTCAGCAAAAACTGCATCTGAATTCTCCTGGATGCTGAAGCACTAAAGTTAAGTCTGAATTTTACCACTGATTGTAGTGGGTGCCAGTTGTAGTTCATGCAAAGCGGAGGAAATGATTCTGTCTGAAAGCAGATCTGAAAAAGCCTGCCAAGTTAAAAGCTTCATTAGTTTAGTTAAAGCTGCTAGAAGAGAAGTTTGCAGCTCAGGAGAATGCAGCATGAATGGAATGAAAGGCTTCTTTCAAGTCCTAGAATTTACTTGGAGAGAGTCTGGTATGTAGGGATATGCCAGTATCCTGGCCAAAACATATGAAAGGATTTTTGAGTATTACAGGTCCCCCTCTCACCTTAACTTGCATATGCTGTACACACACAGCTGAAGGAAGATAGCTTCTATATGGATACTCAAGCCAGGGCTATCAAGGTCTTGCTTTGTTTCTGTGTCTCTCGGTCTCTATTTATGGATTATCTTTTATATAGCCCTTCTTTGAATTGTTTACAGACTCAAAAAGATAAGGCCTTGTGTGCTCCCTTGTACAGTGAGCTCAGGAATTCAACCCAGGAACTATGCTGCCTACGTAACAGCACCATAGTACCCGAGTGTTTCATCTATGGTAATGAATTTACCTTTACACCACAACTGGTTAATGTTCCAGACCTGGTACATAGAGGATGCATCTATACATGCATTATGCACCATAGTTACGGTGCATTAAGTTTAGCACTTGGATAACAAAGTCAAATCAATGTGCAGTAACTGGCGCTATTGCACAGTCGTGCTGGTGCACAGGTTTTTACAGACGCTAACTGTGCAATAGCCTAATACTACTGTGCAGTACCACATTAGCATGGGTTTTGCCCAGCACACTACTGCACAGTGTTATTAGACTACTGTGCAGTTAACGTCTCATGTAGATGCACCCAGAGAGCATTCAAAAATAAAAGTTTGTGGCAAACCCAGGTAAAACTCCTTCCTTTGAATGCCTCTCCTTTTTGAGGTGAGTTGTGGTAATCCCCAAGAATGCCCAGCTCTCCTGCTTCTTATCAATGATGGGGTGTCCACAGTAAGAGAAACCCATCATAGCTCAGCCCCTGGCACAGATCTTCAAGAGCTCCTGGTGCTCTGGTGAAGCGCCCGCTGATTGGAAGAAGGCTAATGTGGTTCAACAAAGGAGGAAAGTGGATCTGGCAAACTACAGGTCCATAAGCCTGACCTCTATCCTGGGGAAGGTCTTAGAAAAGATTATTAAAGAGGCCATCCTTAATGGACTGGCTGATGGCAATACCCTGAAGTATAGCCAGCATGGGTATGTTGTGGGTAGGTCTTGCTTGACCAATCTCATTTCCTTTTATGACCAGGTGACCTATCACCTGGATAAGGGGGTAGAGATCGATGTCATATATCTTAACTTCAAAAAAGCCTTTGATCTGGTATCCCATGACCACCTCTTGGCAAAACTGGCCAACTGGGTCCACCATGATCCACTGGCTGGGGAATTGGCTCCGTGGTCGGACTCAGAGGGGGGTGGTTGAGGGAAGTCAGTCATCCTGGTGCTCTGTGACCAGTAGGGTCCCCCAAGGCTCTGTTCTTGGACCCATATTGTTCAACCTCTTCATTAATGATGTGGACATTGGAGTCAGAAGCAGACTGGCCGAATTCTCCGATGATACCAAACTTTGGAGTAAAGCATCCACACCTGAGGACGGGGTAATCCAGGCTGAGCTGGACAGGCTCAGGAAATGGGCAGATGAGACCCTGATGGTGTTTAACACTGAAAAATGCAAGGTTCTCCACCTTGGGAGGAAAAACCTGCACCATGTTTATAAGCTCGGCAGTGCTACACTGGCTAGCACTACAGACAAGAGAAACTTGGGGGTCAGGATTGACCACAAGATGAACATGAGCCTTCAATGTGATGCTGCAGCTACTAAAGCGAGCAAAACCCTAGCTTGCATCCATAGATGATTCTCAAGCAAATCCTAGGATGTCATTCTCCCCTTGTACTCGGCCTTGGAGAAGCTGTGGCTGGAGTACTGTGTCCAATTTTGGGCTCCTCAACTCAAAAAGGATGTGGAGAGGCTTGAGAGAGTGCAGAGGAGAGCCGCGCGCATGATCAGAGGTCAGACAAACAGATCTTACAATGAGAGGCTGAGAGCCATGGGACTCTTTAGCTTGGAAAAGCGCAGGCTCAGGGGCGACCTGATGGCCACCTATAAGTTTATAAGGGGTGTTCACCGGAACCTGGGGGAACGTTTGTTCACCAGAGCACCCCAAGGGATGGCAAGGTTGAACAGTTATAAACTCCTGCAAGACCATTTCAGGTTGGACATAAGGAAGAATTTCTTTACTGTCCGAGCCCCTAAGGTCTGGAATAGCTTGCTGCCAGGGATGGTTCAAGCGCCTACTTTGAACACCTTCAAGAGAAACCTGGATCCTCCTTTCTTTTGCACATGATGAGAGTTTCACACACATCTGACTGAGTAGTTCTCTTTCTAATCCTCACCTTTTACTACTCTTTACTTATTTTTTTTCTTTCCCAGCCTTCTTCAAGGTTGTTGAAAAATCATGTGTTGTAAATCCCACTGATGTTTAAAAAAAATAAACCAAGCCATCACTGAAAACCGTGCACTGTACTAAATATTACTATCTATTAAGCCTGTGCGAGAAGGCAGCTATTTGATCCGGCTTCAGATCCGGGCACTTTGGATGCCAGGGATCCGATTCAGAGCTCCAGACCGGATTTCCGCTTTGATCTGGTCAAAGCAGCTTCGAAGCTTCGGAGCCGCCTTGGAGATCTGGCCATAGGTTATAATGGGGAATAATCAATGAAATATCTGTAAGTTTGTTGTTTTTTGTCTGATTTGGATGAAACTTCCAGAAGTTATAAAATTATTATTGAGAAAAAAATTGTAAGCAGGTAGAATCAGTTTACTGGACTTTAGCCGGGATACAAAATTTGAGCTTAACCTTCTAGTTTTGCTTTATGTGGGTTTAGCAAATTGAAGCACTGGTAGTAAGTTTTCTTCCCAAGGCTTCAGGGATACTCCATTTTAATTTCAGTTCCAAGTTTATACAAACCTCAAATTCAAAGTGAAATTGGTAAAAACCCAGATTGTTTCAAGGTCCAATAAATTAAATTTGTCAGCATTTCCCCAAACCCTGACAGGGACTTATCTCAATCCTTCCTTACTATCTAGAGAATAGTCAATCACCTGTGAATGCATACATTTATGCGTGCACACACATACACTCATGTGTGCTTCTTTGAAGACAACTCCTGACTTTTGCATTTCTTTAAGTTTGGGGAATGGTCCAAAGTGGCTTACATCTCAACTCACCTGACAAAGGGGAAGTCAACAAGGAGATCCACTGCTCCAGTTAGAGGAAAGGTGTCCATCTACTTGTCCTTCCCCTCTACACACACTGCTAGGTAAAATAAATATTAATCAAACCTTGTAGCTGCCTTCCTTCAGTCTGAATTGAGAGAAACAATGCTGCCTAAATGAGAATAATCTGCTCAATTTGTACGGATGGAGGGAGAGATTTTAAGTGTGTGCGCCAATTAAGTTACAACAACAAAACTAAAGAGTTAAGGTCAGCTTCTGTTCCATCTATTAAGCAAAGGTACCCAAGTGTGATTCAACCTGCTCCTCACGGCTTTATGTGACTCACTTAGTCTTGCAACAGTGTGCCAAATGTATTGATGAATTTTCAGGGGCTTGAACAAAGTGGAACATAATTGCACTTATGCACCTAAATCAAGCTCGATGCCTGATAGGTGGAATGAAATCTTAATCTAAAATGTATGCATTTGCTCTGACTTTTGCATGGATGGTAGTAAAGTGTGACAAAAGTTACCAGTATAGTTTTTAAAATACAAATACTTTGTGAGCTGTCCTCATTAAATACACTTCAAGCTACTAACAGCTAGAATTTTTAAGGCATAGGTAAGAACTTTCCTTCTGATACAAGGATATATGTCTTGATATGGGGAGCTACAAGTGCCTAAGCTTTTGTTCAGATTTTGACAACATTTCTTGACCTAAGCTGCAAGTAAGCTGTGCAGTCCTCACTTCTCATATTTCCATCTGTTTAATGGGGATGATAATACTTCTCTCCCAAGAGTTCTCTGAAGATTTAGTTAAAGTTTGTGAAGAATTTGGATGCTAAAGTAGTATCTTATCATAAAAATAAAGCATTCTTATTCAGCATATGTGGAATTCTCCTCCATGCCAGAACCCCCTTATGTCGGAGAAGCTGTGCCCCTGTATGTGGGAATTCCAGCTGGTAAGTCACTGTTGAATGCCCATGATAATAACATGCTCTCACATGGTCACCAAATCAGCCATGTGTACCATCTGTCTGTGTAAAATGCCCCATTGTTTTCAAGGCAGGGTAGATATGCACTTCTATAGACTAAATAAATAAGATAAATGTAGAGAAAGCACAAGCTTTCATGAACCCAAATTCACTTCATCAGATGTTGTGAAAGGAAATACAGAAAGAGGAGAGAGAAATTAGTCTACCAAAGGGACAGGGGTGGGAAGAAAGAAAAGAGGGGAAATGGGGGAGGTGGGCAGTGTGAAAAGAGAAAAGAAAATGAGCAGCAAACCTATAGGAACAAAGGGGGTCACAAAAGCTAATACCAGAAATGAGAAAAAAATGCATAGTCTCTATTTAAGCCATAGGTAGCGCAGTCCAGTTTGTGAATAATTCCTTGTTCTGCAGTATCCCATTCAAACTGGTTTTTAGAATTGTCTGTCTGGCACCAGCAATCCCGAGGTCAGCAATGCTGTTTTCAGGAAGGTAGAAGCATTTTGCCCTAAGCCAGAGCGATGTTTTGAGCCAGTACAGATGAGCAAAATTGTTCACCAAGGAACAGTTTTAATGGGCTAGTGATATTTAAAATAGAGGGGTCACTTAAATCCATTTAAATTGTTCATCTAGAAGGCTCCTTATCCTGTTAGAAATCCATACCGCCAAAGGAAAATAGAAAGCTATATTAGAACACTTCAACCACAAGTAAAACAATAAAGCTAACTTATAGATGCTAAGCATCTGCATCTCCCATGGAAATACCTTTCTCCCATGGGAGTTACAGGGAGAGCACTTCTTTAGAATTGAACCTACAATACTGTATTTTAAAGAATGTTGTTCTTGCATTTTTCTGTGATTAACCAAAGCACTGCAGTGTTAAAAACTACTACCCACAAACAGCTCAGATTCTAGTAACCTGAACAACTTCTAGGTGTGTCAGTTTGGTATTTTGGAATCAGTTTTTAAAATCTGTTACCAATAGGCCCCCTACCCTGAAGTAATAATTGTTTAATTTCTCATGTCGGAACATTAAAGGAAATGCGTTTTATAACTCCATTGCTGTGTGTTGCTGTCACATCTAGAGGAGAAATACTATTGTTCCTGAGCTGTCACAATACTTGTCAATCTGTTTTTAATATGTATTAATTAGATTGGAATAAATCTAGATATTGGAACATGGTTTCTGCTTAGAGACCACAAGGCCCTTTGGAAAAGTTTTTGGGTAGGTTTTTTTGCGGGGGGAGGGGGGATGGGGGGGATGTTTTTTAGTCAAAGTCTTTGACTAGGAGAGAGAACTCACTGAGTAAACTTTCCAATCGCTGACTATCTTATCAATTAAAATGTGTGAAGGGGGAAGAAAGGCCAGGAATGAGGCTAAGCATAATTCATTGGCAACTACTTTTTGCAAGTATGAATACATTGCAGTAATCATATTTCAAAAATAAATTCCTTGTATTACAATTATTATTGTTGCATTATTACTACTACTACATGGAGAAATTTGAACTTTATGGTTTTGGTAAAAATCAAAGAAAGTGAGCTGGAAGTGACTTCAGGAGGTCATTGAATGCAGCCCCCTGCTCAGACAGAATCCTTCATGTCTGAACCATGTCATCCAAGCAGTTTCTTAGTGTACTCTTAAAAGCATCCAGGGATGGACATTCTACAATCTCCCAAAGTAAAGAAGGTTTCTAGGTAAAAAAAGGAGTCTGTGTTCTGTTTGGAGTTTGAATGTTTAAGGACTCTCAGGAGAATCGGCATCTCCCAAGAATTCAAGGAAAAATGGCAACAGTGTTTAAATAAATACAGCACTTAGCTACTGAAGATATATAAAAATAAATGCTCAGGATGTCTGCTGATCCTTTAAAATGTATACCATTGGGGTAGAAAACCTCATTTAAAAACTGTTTATAATACTTTGACATAATAGGCTTGATTTGGCTTTGAATCAGAACTTTAGTTTTAACCTAATCTAGACAAACACAGACACACCAACTCATCTCTGGCTTATATAAATATGAATGGTACTATAAAATACAAAGAAAAAAAGTGTTTAAGGTACAGTGGCATCATTGTAAAAGCCAGAATCCTTCAAAGAACAAGTGAATTCCCAGGAGGTTCTTCAGGAGAAATAGAAGAACATGCAAGTAAAAACAAATGGTAGACGACACCAACTTAATGTGTGGTAACAAAGGGAGCCCAAAGTCAGAAACAGAAGGAATCATAGGCAGTATAAAAACAGAAGCATCCATTATGAAAATGAGCATGGGCATAATTGTAGTCCACTATGAAGATTTATAAAGCCTTGCAAGAGAGGATATAAAGAAAGGACAAGGTGTATTTGCAGTGGAAGAAGAGTAGAAACCCATGAATCAATTGGATTGAGGTATATATGGCTGTAGCAGCAGAAGACAACAACAGAAGCATTAGAGGCACTGTAACAAGACATTCTGTCCCTTTAAGAGGGAACAGTCAGCCTTGTTGAAAGTGCAGTGGCAGGCCATTTGGATAGGCAGGGTATATTCCATTAGGAGATGGCCAAGCTACTCTACTAGGGCCAGAGCTGAAGGGCTCCCCTCTTAGTGCCTGGGACACAGCAGAAAGGTTTGGGGGGCAGGTGGGGATTCTTTGTTTCTTTGTTGGTTGCTTACAGACTGTTTTATTTAGGAGGACTGACTGAGTAGCTCCTTAGGGAGCAAAACCCACCTGCAGAAGCCAACAACCCACTTACATGCGCATGTCACAGTACGCTGTTGTTGCAAAATTGCTTTCCACGTTGTTCTGTAATTACAGTCAATTCTGGCACCAGATTGAAACCGTTGGTTGCAAATTATTTCCTAGCATCGGTGCAGGCAACAACTAGTGCATTCTTGGAAAAAAAGGAGAAACCAATTACAAGAAGAAATGATCAGCTAAATGTTAGGTAGATAAAAAAGTGATTTCAAAATGTATTTGGCAGCTTTGAGCCCCATTTTTGGAAGATGCTGCATCTTAATATAAATGGACTTTTCATAGAAAATCTTTGAACAACATTTTCCACTATACTGCAAAAAGTGCTGCCTTTCATTTGCATTTACTTAAAATTTTATTACGAGCAGACATGTTTTCTACAGACTCCTTTGATTACTTTTTGGCAGTAAGACATGAATTCTAAGATGAGTTCATGAGACAGAGAAGTCCTGAATGGTTTTTCTCCTTCTGTCTGTGTTTACTTTAAAATATCAGGAATGTTTAGTCTCATCTTAGGCTTGTTTAAAAAAAAAAATAATGATGATAGCATTAATGACGGCAACCGTTTCCTCTATATCTAATTTCACTTGCAGGGTACCACTAAGGCCCCCTTCCTATTTCTCCAAATTTCTAGTCTTGCAAAAAAAAAAAAAAAAAAAAAGGTTATAAAAGACTTGAAGTTCTGGTATACAGAAAAGGAAGACACCCTTCCATTTCTCCCCAACCACCCCAGATGCCTACACTTTGAAAATCTTCCTGACATATCAGAAAGAAGCAAAAAAGGACAAAATCTGTTTTCCCTGGGGAGCTGATGCTGTGGGGTGGCTGCAGCTGACAGGCAGGTTTACCACACAGCAGGGTCCCTGGGGAGCTGCCCCTAAGCACCCTGTTTTCACGCAGTAGCGTCTAGGGGGATGGAGAGCCACACTGGGTTTCCTGTGGCAGAAATCCCAGGAGGGGCACCATTATTCTGCTTCCCCACATCCTGATACATTAGTGGGTATAGAGCTCCTGACTTCTATGGCTTGGTGTTGTGGGGCTGTGCCTGCATAGCGAAGATTTCCAGGATGAGAGGCATTCTGGGGCCCCCACTGCAACTGGTGTGCAGTGTGCTTGCTCCTCAGGTGTACAGCTGTAGCAGTCTGAGCCCATGCTACTATTATTACTACCACTACTGTTAGAAATATTATTAAAAATGCATTATCAATAGCTGTTAGCTCCCATCAATAGTGTTGTCCTTTGAATAAGCACGGCTGCCAGCCCTCCTTGTCTCCTTAATGAGAGAGGGAAGGGGGGGTTGGAAACTGAAGGAAAAACTCCAAGAGCTCTCTTTGTTCTGCAAATTTACTATCTCTTTGTTACACTAAATCACACTTTCTTTCATGGCTCCTACGGTTCTTAGGCTAAGATAAGAATAATTGCCATTTTAGCCTTCAGGTTGAACCTTGAGTAACCTTGAGTCCCTTTTGAGCACGCGTAATAACCTAATACATATTAAGCCTATCCGCCCCGCATACTTAAGTAGTTAATTATAATACACATGGGATGCATGATCTGACGTATTCTCATGCATGTTTGTATGAACCGGAAATGAGTTGTAAGAGTTCCTGTTTCTGTACACGTGCCAGAAGAGAGGGGATAAAAGCCTGCTAATGATAGTACTCGGGGGCAGAGGGTTTTGATCTTTTGTCTTCTCCCTCTGACCCTATTTGCAAATATATACCTTTTGTCTCACCAACAATGTGTGCCTAAGGATTTGTTATTCAATGAGCCTCCAAAGAAAACGAACCGAGAGAGAGTTTTTTTTACCTCAATCTGGCGCCCAACGTGGGGCTTTCTTTGGATGACTCCGGAGTTCGTCGGCACATCGTCTCTGCCCCCCTGGGGGGTTTGCGCGCCGAGCCTTTCTTTTTGGCTCGCCCTGAAGGGGGGGCTTGAGGTGTGAGCCGGAACATCCGGAACACTAAGGGCTCCTATGCAAATTTTGTTTTTTTTTGGAGTCTCCAGGTACACATTTTTGGCTTTGGATCGAGATCTCTGGGGTATCTGAGTGAGTATACGAATTCCCTTTGCCCAATTTGGTTCTGGGTCCGGAGCAGGAGGTGTGCATGTTCTCATGGTAAATCATCTGCTGTAAGGGACTTTTTGGTATTTGGTGTGCCTTGGGTGCACTTTTGTGGGTAAAATGGGTACGGTTAGCTCCCGTGTAGAAAACACGGATACCCCTCTAAGGTGCTTATTACGTCATTTTAATAAATTTGCAAGGCCGACCGATTACGGAATAAAAATGAAAAAAGGTGATTTAACTAAGTTTTGTCAACTCGAGTGGCCAACATTTGGGGTCCACTGGACCCCGAAAGGATCCTTTGTGCTAAAAGAAGTGATAGCTATCCATGAAATTGTTATGCAAAATGGGTATTGGAATCAGTTTCCTTATATTGATTGTTGGTTGTGGGTGGTTCAAAATCAGCCACCTTGGATTAAGAATTACTTAGTAAAGTCTCATGTGATGCTTGTTAAGAAAAAGACTCGGGGGGGGGGGCGCCTGTACTTCCTGAGTCTAATGAGGGGGGGGATTCTGAATTGGCTGAGTACCGGACCCGTGCTCCGGTTGCCCTGTCGGGTAGCGAAGATGAGTCAGACGCCTCCTCGGCATCCAGTCCTTCTGCACCACCGCCCCCTCCCTTAGAGAGACCACCACCGACGTACCAAGGCATACCTAATGAGTTAGAGCGTGAGCCTCAGCCAAGTGCCTCATCTGAATCAGGAAATAAGGGTTATTATTTGCGTAAGCCTGTAGAGTCACAGCCGGTGTTGAACTGTCCGATGCGAGAGGTTATTGGGGAAGGAGGCACTGCAACTTTTGTCTACACCCCATTTAGCACTTCAGATTTATTTAACTGGAAGAATCAAAGCCCCTCTTTTTGTGAAGACCCTGAAAAGATGAGGGATTTGTTTCGATCCATTGGGCAGACTCATCGACCCACTTGGGCTGATGTCCAGATGATGCTCCAGACCCTCCTAACCCCGGAGGAGAGGAGATTAGTGTTAGGTACAGCAGAGCGTATTGCGACAGCCAGAGTTGAGTTAGAGGGTGCTGCTGGTCGTACTCTGCGTGATACCTTCCCTGTAGAAGAGCCGAGATGGGATAATCACACTGGCGAAGGCAGAGAGCTGAGTGCACGGTATCTGGGAATTATAGTGGAAGCAATGGGAAAGGCAGTGCCTCGGGTTACCAATCTGTCTAAGTTGTATGAAGTGAGACAGGGAAAAGAGGAGGATCCCTCAGCTTTCCTTGGGAGGCTGTATGAGGCATTTCGCAGGTTTTCGGATCTGGATCCAGAAGCCCCAGATAACCAGCGCATGGTAAATCTTATGTTTATTGGTCAATCTGCTGCTGATATCCGTAAGAAGTTACAGAAAACTGAGGGAGGTGCTGGGAAACCGATTTCAGAGCTGGTGGAAATTGCATATAAGGTGTATGGGAATCGTGAGTAAGTGCAGGAGCGCAAGGAGGATAAAAAGGCTCAGCGACAGATGGCAGCACTAGCAGCTGCTATAACTGGAGGGAACTCTGAAAAGGCTGGGATGCAGAAGGGGAAAGGAGAAAGAGTGGGAGCAGACGTTTGTGCTTATTGCAAAGAGAAAGGACACTGGAAAAGGGAATGCCCGAAGTTGAAGGAGAAGAGAGAGAGGGAACCGAGAGGTCACCTCATGCGGGCAGAAGACAAGGGTGAGGATTCAGAATGAAGGGGACAGGGATCTAAGACCACTACCCTTCGGGTTGGAGCCCGAGAAGATCCCATGGTAACCATTAGGGTTGGTGGCAAAAACTTTGAAGCCTTGGTGGATACTGGGGCTACATTTTCAATGATTCCAGAAAAACCCCCCTGTGCAGGAACTAGTGAACAGCATGTACTTGTGGAAGGGATTGAGGGAATGCAAACCCGACTCCCTGTTTGTAAACCACTCCTCACCAAAGTGGGAGATCATTTGCTTGAGCACTCCTTTGTGTATTCTCCAAGTTGCCCGGTTGCACTCCTTGGGCGGGACTTACTCACAAAATTGCAAGCTGAGATCTTTTTCAGAGACGATCAGATGGTGGTCCAGCTACCTGTCAAGCAGAGCTCGAACTATCAGATGGCTCTCCTGGAGGACCAACGCCCTGCAGTAAGTCCAGAAGATCACATGACTGGAGTAGACCCCTCGGTATGGGCTGATGGAACCCCTGCGCGAGCTAAGTTCGTCTCCCCGGTAAGGATCATACTCAAGGATGGGGAGGGGCCCGTTCGGGTAAAGCAGTACCCACTCAGCCGAGCGGCCAGAGCTGGACTCAAGCCGTTAATAGAGAAATACAAGAGGTACGGATGGCTAGTGGAAGGGACTTCACCCTATAACACCCCCATCCTTGGAGTGCCAAAGGCAGATGGGGTCTCATACAGACTGGTCCAAGACTTACGGGCAGTAAATAAGAAGGTCCTTTCAGACCATCCTGTAGTCCCGAACCCTCACACGATTTTGACACAAGTACCGGGGGAAGCTGAAATATTTTCAGTGCTAGATTTGAAAGATGCTTTCTTCTCTATTCCCCTTCACCGAGACAGTCAAAAATTGTTTGCTTTTGAATGGGAGGATCCAGACACCTTCCATAAAGCCCAACTCATGTGGACAGTTCTCCCACAAGGATTCGTAGCAGCCCCTCATATTTTCGGACTTGCCCTTCAGAAGGACTTGGAGGAGTGGAAGGGATCACACCCCGCAGTGACTCTCCTCCAGTATGTGGATGACCTGCTAGTTGCAAGCCCAAACTTGCAGCTCTGTGAGGAAGCCACCAGGTCACTCCTAAACACTCTGGGGGAAAAAGGATATAAAGTTTCTAGAGAGAAAGCCCAGATATGTCAGCCTGAAGTCACATTTTTGGGATATAAGCTCTCAAAAGGAGTCAGAGCCCTAAGTGCAGATCGCATACAGGCAATCCAAGGTCTAACCCCACCTAAGTCACCCAAGGAGCTACGAGCATTCCTAGGGCTAACTGGGTTCTGTCGACTATGGATACCAGATTATGGTGGGAAGGCTAGACCACTATATGACTCACTGACTAAGGAGAGTCTCACTAAATGGAAATGGAATAAAGAAATGCAGCATGCCTTTGATCTGCTTAAAGCAGCATTAACCCAGCCCCCTGCCCTGGCCATCCCAAACAGTAAAAAGCCATATCGACTGTATGTTCATGAGAATCGAGGGGTTGCATCAGGGGTGCTGACACAGCCATCGGGCCTGACCTGGAGACCCGTGGGATATTACTCAAAGGTTCTAGATCCAGTGGCACTCGGGTGGCCAGCCTGTCTTCGGGCTGTGGCAGCCACAGCAGTGGTTGTTGAAGAAGCCCAGAAGATAGTCATGGGTGCGGATATGGAAATACTCACTCCTCATGGAGTTCCCCAGATCCTAGGGACTGAGGGAGGGAAATTTCTTAACCCCTCCAGACAATCACGGTATGAGATATTTTTGCTCTCTAATCCAGGACTTACTTTCAAACATACTACAGCCTTAAACCCTGCAACCTTGCTGCCGGAGCCAGGGAAACCGATGCATGACTGCTTTGAGGTCCTAAATCAAACCACACAGGTGCGACCTGATCTTGCTGAGGACCCAATTGAGGACCCAGATGTTGAATACTTCGTAGACGGCTCCAGCTCTGTCGTCGATGGAAAAAGACGAACAGGATGTGCAGTGGTAACCTTGGATAAGGTAGTATGGAGGGAGTCATTGCCAAGCTCATGGTCGGCACAGGCCGCAGAACTCACTGCGCTCACCCGAGCATTACAGCTGGGGACAGACCAGCGGGTTAATATATACACTGACTCTCACTATGCTTTTTCTACAGTCCATGCACACGGACTATTGTGGAAAGAAAGGGGTTTTATTACGGCCTCTGGGAATAAAATTGCTAATGGCCCCCAGATTATCAAGCTACTAGAGGCACTCCACCAGCCTAAAGAGGTAGCAGTCATTCATGTGCGGGCCCATGGGAAGGCTGCTGAGGAAAAGCATAAGCTTGGAAATGCAAAGGCTGATTCAGCAGCAAAGGAAGCTGCATTTATTGGGGAGAAGCGGAGGAGGTATCCAAGCAGGCCATGTCCCATGCCATATGGCCAGACATCCAAGATTTAGTCCCACAGTATTCCCCTGAAGAAGATAAATTTGCACAAAGAGCTTGTGCAGAAAAGAACTCCCAGGGGTGGTGGATAGTACCAGGAGGGAAAGTCATGATACCCAGGCCATTGCTTCGGGAGGTGCTGCAACAGCTCCATGCAAGAACCCATATGGGAGGCTTGGCCATGGGTGATCTAGTGATCCGCCAAGCAGTAGCTCCAGGGCTATATGTAGAAGCTCAGCGCATTGCTACCAAGTGCATCACATGCCAGAAAGTAAACCCCCGAAGGAAACCCCCTGTGCCAATGGGAGGTAGACCCTGGGCAGCGTACCCTGGACAGGCATGGCAGATTGATTTTGCCGAGCTCCCACTGTCCGGACATCACGGGTTTTTACTTGTCATGGTAGACCAGCTCTCTGGTTGGGTCGAGGCCTGGCCCACCAGGACTGCCACTGCGGCTACAGTAGTGAAGTATTTGTTGCAGGAGATCATTCCACGGTATTCCCTGCCTGAGTCCATTGAGTCGGATCAAGGACAACACTTCGTGGGAAAAGTGGTTCAAGGAGTCGCGCAAACTCTCAAGGTTACTTGGAAATTACACACACCATGGAGACCACAGAGTTCAGGACAAGTGGAACGTATGAATAGGACTTTAAAGACTTTGCTCACCAAAATCTGTATTGAAACACGTCTTAAGTGGCCTCAAGCATTACCGCTCGCCCTTACTTGCATTCGAAACACTCCCCGACGGGGCCTTAAATTGACCCCATATGAAATTATGTTTGGCAAGCCGCCTCGAGTCTTACCTCCTGGGATGCGAGAGAATGTAACTTTTGAATTAGGTAATAGTGAGCTTCATATGTACGTTATTGCTTTGCAGTCTGTCTTGTTTTCTCTTCACAGGTATGCAGCCTCCTTTCAGCGCCTGCCTTTAGACGTACCGGTACATGACTTCTCCCCGGGAGACTGGGTCTTGGTGCAGCGGTGGAAAAAAGAACCTCTGACTGAGAGGTGGAGTGGCCCTTTCCAGGTACTTCTAACAACCCACACCGCTGTAAAGATCGCTGGCCATGACCGTTGGATACACCATACCCGTGTGAAACGACATCCACAAGCGTCAGAGGACAACAACTCCCAAGACGAACTCACTCCGGAAGCTGAGTCGTCTTCGGAACAAGAAGCCAGCAAGTGGAGCTGTGAACCTACTGGTGATCTCCAAGTGCGCCTGAGACGGCTTAATCAAAGTTCAGAAAATTAGTCCAGAAAGTAAAAGGGAAAATATGGTGGGAATTATAATGTGCCTTGTTGTTATCTGCATAATGAAAGAAGCAGGATTGCATAGCCTTAGCCACTGGCCTATGCCCCCGCTTTCCCAAATTACTCCCCCAGGGACAAATTTGTATGTTGATATGATGGAGAGGATTGCAAGTACTTTTAATCTTACCAACTGCTGGGCCTGTGGGGGGCTCCGAGAGGCCGGAGAACAGTGGCCTTGGAGGGCTTTTCCTTTGGCCCCAAAATGGTTGGTCAGTGACAAAGCAGATGTTAAGAGTACTGGTCAAGAATGGGATGAGAACCACAGCTGGGATCTTTCCCAAGTGGCATTGGGAGAGTACTGTATTAGCAGTAATGGTACAGGAAGGAGGTTAGGACATAGTCAGTGTACATGGACATTAAAATGGGCCCGAGTATGCAGCAGGTATGCTGATCAATGGAATTCTGCTGCCGTTAGGCTCCCAATCTCCACACAGATGCAAAATCTCAAAAGGACAAGAATATTACCTTTCGATCCTGACCCTACCAGATGTCAGGCATATGAAAAGACCCGAGGCGAACGATTTACCTACATTTATAAGTGGCAATGGGCACACCTGAATGGCACAGTGGCAAGGTTTAATGCATATTGGAGTGCCTTGAATGACACAAATGAAATAACCAAGTGCGAGTATAGGGATAAAGATGGCGTATGGAAATGTCAGTTTAAACTGAGTAACTATCACACTGGCCCTTTAGGGCATAAGGACACCAAATACTATCCCCTTCTTTTCCACAGCCGTGACCCCCTAGCCTTGGGAGGGGAACACAGGGCCCTAAAAGGACATTATTGGATTTGTGGAAAGCGTGCCTATACGGTCCTACCACGAGGGTGGACAGGAACCTGCTATATTGGAGTAATTGTACCATCTTTCTTTTTGTTACCATCTGAGGTTGGAAATAAGCTGGGAGTCTCTTTGTATGATGATTGGAACAGGGCCAAGAGAAGTATTGATATTGATAACCACCACAGTAGAAGGAATGCAGGTCGCAGCAGTCCCTCTAAAAGCACAGACTGTAGCAAAAGTCATGGTCCTCAGAAAAATTCCTCGTAATTATCTTGATATGCCCAAATGAAGTAAAGATCAGAAAGCATCTTGAGGGGGGAATATTGTTAGAAATATTATTAAAAATGCATTATCAATAGCTGTTAGCTCCCATCAATAGTGTTGTCCTTTGAATAAGCACGGCTGCCAGCCCTCCTTGTCTCCTTAATGAGAGAGGGAAGGGGGGGTTGGAAACTGAAGGAAAAACTCCAAGAGCTCTCTTTGTTCTGCAAATTTACTATCTCTTTGTTACACTAAATCACACTTTCTTTCATGGCTCCTACGGTTCTTAGGCTAAGATAAGAATAATTGCCATTTTAGCCTTCAGGTTGAACCTTGAGTAACCTTGAGTCCCTTTTGAGCACGCGTAATAACCTAATACATATTAAGCCTATCCGCCCCGCATACTTAAGTAGTTAATTATAATACACATGGGATGCATGATCTGACGTATTCTCATGCATGTTTGTATGAACCGGAAATGAGTTGTAAGAGTTCCTGTTTCTGTACACGTGCCAGAAGAGAGGGGATAAAAGCCTGCTAATGATAGTACTCGGGGGCAGAGGGTTTTGATCTTTTGTCTTCTCCCTCTGACCCTATTTGCAAATATATACCTTTTGTCTCACCAACAATGTGTGCCTAAGGATTTGTTATTCAATGAGCCTCCAAAGAAAACGAACCGAGAGAGAGTTTTTTTTACCTCACTACTACTACACATCAGCTGCTGTCAGAGTACAGAAAGAATAGAGGCAGGTAAGATTTCCCACCCTCCCACCAGCTCTTCTGGGGTCAGTAATGCCAGGCTGCTCAGGAGCTTCCTACACCTCTACACTAACTTCTTTCTTACCCAAAAAACAATATGCACCCCCCCACCACACACACACATACCCTTCAGTTTCCTTGCTTCAAAATTAAACAATCTCAGTTCTTTTCATCTTTCCTTATAGTCACATTTTTAAGGTCTCCAAACCCTTTTACTGCTTTCCCCTAGACAGTCTTGTGCTGGTCCAGATTTTAGTATTATGGGCTGGGCTGTGCTGTACTGTGCTGTGCTGTGAAGGCTGGATGGGCCAATTGAGAAGTCTGGCCTATGAGGAGGTTTCCTATTGCATTGGCCTTACCTAGTTCCAGGTTAGAACAGGCTAGAGGCCTGTTATGGGCCCTGCCCACCAAAGCCATTAAGATTTCAGGGCATCTACTGAGCTTTCTGTTCCCTCCCTCATCATTTAAGTGGTATTTTTAGCTCTTAACTGTCAATTAGGAATTCTGTTCCTGGGCAACTGCATATATGGGCACCAACAATGTAGGGGATCTCTGGCTACTCAAAGCTAAGCAGCTAGAGTACTCATCTAGGTAGCCAGAGATCCAGGCATCCATTGAGAGCTTTGCACCTGGGTCTCTGATTTCCTAGCACAGTGCACTACTCCCTATGCCACAGGTCAGATAATACCCATCCCTGCTATTTGATGTGCATTTTGGAGCTGAGCCACTGCCCCTTGTATTTAAGTTATTGGACCAAAAAATAGGTGGAGGCCAGGTTAGGGAGAGGCTTTGTTTCACTGAGAACAAGAGCAGAAGCTAGAGCCTAGGAATGCCTTTCCTTCCAGGCCAGCAGCCACCACATCCCTGTGATGCGCGCTCTCTGCTCTCTCTCCTTGCTGCTCATATCTTCCACAGACCTCCCTCATGGCTATCCAAGGGAACAGCTTCAAAAAGGAGTGCCAGGGAAGAGATTGGGTAATGTTTAACTTGTAGTGTGGTGGTTTGAGGAGTATGCTTGCAAGCTCAGAAAGAGCCAGGTTCAAACCACCCCTAGACAAGGGGGAACCTATAACGCAGGGCTTGTGGCTTTCCTAGATCCTCATCTAGAGTGTGAAAGAATAGAAAGGCCCAGGCCCTCTTCTGTCATTCATGAGTCTCAGTCCCTGGAGTCATGCAATTCAGCACACTACACTTCTGTGCCTTAGATATCATTTAACTTACATAAGGGGCATGTGCAGGTCGCCAGGCTGCCAAATGTGTGGCCAATGTGTAGACAACTGTATATACATGCAGCAGATTATGTGCACAAGTTTACAAGGCTAGGGACAGAATCCTTATTTACTTCTAAGCGCCAAAAATGCCACATAGGCAACCAAAATTGGCCTCTTAGATAACCATGAATAGAACAGAATGCCACACATGGTTCCCAATAGTCGTTTCAAAGTTCTTGTTAGTTTCTTCATTGTTCATCATTTTCACTTGCCCGCCCCAAAATTCATCTCAACACCTTCTTTTCAAAGACATTCTTCCACCTGCTAATAAAATGTCCAAGTCTTACATCCATATAGAAACAATAGCTTCTGTAATGGTGTTTGTATACCAAAAACAGGTCTCTATAGGAGATATTTTAGCTCCATAAATACTGAGAAAAAGTGACTGGCATTCCCACACTGAAACCATGTTTTAATTTTATCACTCATCAAAATCTTGTTAGTAATTAATGTTCTTACGCATTTAAACTTCTTAACTAATTGATGTAGTAGCATTGAGGTGTTGCAGTAGCCATGATGATCCAGGAAGTGATATTTTTCACTGGTGCAACTTTATGGTTGGGAGAGTGTTAGGCAAGCAGCTTTGGATCAAGAAGTACCCTTCCTTAGGCTTGGCTCTTCCCAGACTCCCCTTCACAAACCTGAGGAAGGGCATGAAAGCTTGTGTCACATTTCTCCCTAACTATACAGTTAGTCTAGTTAAAGCAAAACAAAATCCAAAACAAAACAAAACAAAAAAACCCAAATCAAATACACACCAAAAAAATCCTTAAAACAAACAAAAACAAACCAACAAAATTTACTGGTATTTATAGCATCAACTGCTAAGATGAGATAATCCAAGATCTTCTTGTTAGATTACAACCATATGCTTTATCATAATTGATTTTAAGGCTAATTTACTGCTTCCTCCAGTCTCCAGCCATCCTTTCTACTCTTTCTTTTGCCTCTTCCACCACCAGCATCTCCAAAAAGTCAGTGCATCCCATAAGTGGACTTCACCCAGAGAATTTTGTATTGATTGCACCATTTTTCCATGGTAACCAGGGACAAAGCACCTCTTTGCCTCAATCAAGTATTGAGGTCAAATGGGGTAAAGATTTCACACCAAACTTGTACTCTACTTTTTGAACTGAAAACACATAGTTGTGCTATCTAATTAATCATATCAGGGATTTAATTTTCACTGTAGTCAAAAAGCCATCTCAAAGCACCATCAGATATTTTCTAAAAATCAATTAAAAAAATAAAAATTGAGAAGAACACATGCATAGTTCATCTTTTCCCAAGTTGTTGATGAACTGGAAGCTTGATCCACAGTGTACCTCTTTTCAGATCCCACATGCATGCAGACCCTCTTGCTATCTTCTCTGTATAAGGCCAAAGATTATAACAAGCTTCAGAAATACGATTTGGGAGGCCAGAGAGTATTGAGACACCATAAGCATTCTTACATTTTATTTTACCCCCTCGCCCCATTTTTCAAAATGAGACATATGAATCCCTTTCCATTCCTTTGGATTTTTTTTTCCAATCTTAAAACCAACAAAATCAGTTCATGAAGTCTTTCCATTAGTTTATATCTCCTGTTTCTAAGAACTCACTGGGTATATTACCACCCCAGTATCCCATGCTTCACTCTTCTTGAGCATTCTAAGTAGCTATTGAATCTCTTCATTTTTTTTCTTCTACAATTGGCTCAGTTTTTTGGAAAATGGCTGTCTTTGTTGACCTTAACTCATTAAATATGTTCTTCATTAATTTAATTTGTAAATTAATTATTTTAATGTTTACCTTTATCTGACTCACTTACAATTAATGTCCTTTCCTCTAAACCAAACCAGCCCAAAATTGTCTTAGTGGCCCCTTGGTTTATCCTTCAATTTTACCATATTCTATCATGAGAATGATCCCAATTTTGAAGGAAGTGATGCCTGCTTTATATGGGGCCACAATTATTTTCTCTTTATCTACATAAGATAATATTTCTTTAATGTTTTCTGTGGCTCCCTTTACTATAAATCTGAAGATCTCCCACTCAGCATTGACATTTCCTGAAGTATTTACATAGGGCCAGGTTCTATCTTACCTACTTAGGCACCTGAGTGTACTTGGGTACCTAAAGGGGTACAGATTGTAGACATGTTGGTCTAAGGACATTGGCAGACAAGGTTCTTTGGGTAAATCTGATATCTTTTATTAAACCAACTCAAAAAGTTGAAACCCACCCCCCCACTTCTTTGCAAGATTTGGGGTATAAATGCCCTTAGGCTGAGGAAGCATCTGCAGTTGGTGTGTGCTCTTCCTGGATGGAATGAATAGTAAAGAAGCCAGAGGCTGGCAGCCAACTATTTGACTTGGTCTAATAAAAGAGATCAGATTTACCCAAAGAACCTTGTCTGCCTAAATGCATTTCTATTCCACACTGCTAGAGTCACTGGGAAGCAGTTAATGAAAGAAATAAATGGGTCCTTGCTGTTTTAGCAACTCAAACTATGGAGGTGTAAGACTGCTAAGGCCTTTGAATATTCCTCATGCCAGGAATTTTATGCCTCATGCTAAGCAAATCGACTATGAATTACTTACCATCTTACAAACTTTATACCAATGCACTTACCATACATGGGGTCCCGTCTCTTTTCCACAGTGTCACATTTACATTTTCTAACCACCCTACCCAAGGATAAAGACTTCATGATAAACTCCATATCTTAGATTGCATCAACATATACCAGCTATGTGCCTATGCGCATAGGTCTGTATTGTCTGCAAAAATCTACCAAGCCATGTAACTATGACTTGTTCTTAATAACGTTTAGTACAGAATCATAGACAGTTAGAGTTGGACAGGACCTCAGGAGGTCATCTGGTCCAACCCCCTGCTCAGAGCAGGACCAGCTCCCACTACATCATCCCAGACAAGGCTTTGTCTAGCCATGTCTTAAAAACCTCTAAGCATGGAGATTCCACAGCCTGTCTGGGTAACCTGTTTAAGTGCTTCACTACCCTTCTGGTGAGAAAGTTCTTCCTAATATCTAACCTAATCTTCCCTTGCTGCAACTTGAGACCATTGCTCTTTGTTCTGTCATCTGCTACCACTGAGAACAGTCTGGCTTCATCCTTTCTATAACCACCCTTCTGGAGACAGAGATCATTAGTCTTGTTAGTATGAAGAAAGGAAAAAGATAGGCAGCCTCTGGACATCCTAGTGTTAGGAACCAGGTAGTAGGCAGTCTTGCCTAATGGTTAGACCACTGACAGGAGGCAGAGGCCAGGGTTCAGGAGCCAAATTACCAGGTCCAAAGGAAAATCCAGGGACAGAGTCCAAAGCACAGGCCACGTTCACAGTCAGGGAATCAGATACCAAGTCATCAAGTCTCAGGGGTAATCCACAGGTCAAAGCCTAAGATCAGAAACAAGCAGGGGCAAGAAACATATCCAAAGAGAAATCCAAAGCCAGAGTCCAAGGACAGAATCAAACCAGAGTCAGGAACCAGGAGGCTTACTGCAGCAGATTGGGGTCAGTACTGTTGGCTGGTCAGGGAAGTTACTGCCGCATCTGAGGCTAAAAATGCAGAAGCCAATCGGGAAGGCAGCCAGTTAATTATCTCGGGCAGAGCTCATCAGCTAGAGACCCACGGCAGGTATGGCTGATTAGGCAATTAATCCAAGCGGGTTTGCCTGATAAGGGTCTTTAACATTCAAGCCCCCTCTACACATTACAGGTATCTTACAATAAACTGGTTAATTATGCAATTACCTTGAGACTAGCTACACATGAAAAGTAGCTATCATGTGACAAAAAGCTCCAACCAGCTATAAAGTTAGACCCTGAAAGTATGTACTAACTTTATAGCTGGTTGCTATTAGGCTTTAATTTGCATATGTAGCAGGGTCTCCTCTGCAGCTGGGAACCCTGGACCCACACAGGACTTTGAATGTGCCACATATCCAGCCAGGACCAAGATCCCCTTGTGGGGTCTGCTCCCTTTTAGGGACTGGCTGACCTGCTCCACTGTGCTTTAAACTAAGCCCGCTGGGGGGCAGGGAGACTACCGCCACTGCTGGCCCACTGAGCAGGCCAAGGCACTTAAGGGAGCCCACCCCTGCCCCAGCTTTAGTACAATCTGTGGGAAAGGCAAGAGCCCCCAAGGGGACACTAGCCTGCCTGTACACAAATGCCAGGAGCTTGGGGAATAAGCAGGAGGAACTCATCCTCCTGCTCAGTGCAAATAATTATGATGTCATAGGGATAATAGAGACCTGATGGAACTCGACCCATGACTGGACCACGAGTATAGATGGCTATACCTTGTACAGGAGGGATCATGTAGATAAAAGGGGCAGGGGTGTAGCTCTCTATGTTAAGGAAAGCTACGCATCCCTGCAAGCTGATATTGGTGACCAGGGTGGATGACTGGAGACCCTCTGGGTTAAAATCCATGGGGAACATGGCACAGAGGACACAACAGTGGGAGTCTACTACAGACCTCTCAACAAAAGTCCTGAGCTTGACCAGGAGTTTGCCCAGGAACTGGCTGAGGCTGCATGCTCCAGGACCATGGTTGTCATGGGTGACTTCAGTTACCCGGACATGTTGTGGGAGGATCACTCAGCAAAATCCGAGCAGTTGCAAAGCTTCCTCTCATGGGTGAATGACCTCTACCTGACTCAGAAGTCTACGGGCCAACGAGAGGTAAAGCGCTGCTCGACCTGGTACTGGCTACTGGGGATGACCTAATCAGTGACCTAATGATTGATGGGAAGCTGGGTGACAGGAACCACGAGCTGATCACCTTCACTATCCGCTGTAAAGCTGGCAAGTCAGTCAGCAACATGGAAGTCTTTCACTTCAGGAAAGCCAACTTCGACAAGCTCAGGAGGCTGGTCAGTGAGGCCCTGAGGGACCATGACCCCAGGGAGATGGGAGTTCAAGAAGAGTGGTTGCTTCTCAAGGGAGCGATTCTCAATGCACAAGATAATTCTATTCCATCTCGGAGGAAAGACAGCAAGAGGGCACAGCAGTCCGCCTGGTTCTCCAGGGATCTAGCAGACCTCCTGAGGCTAAAAAGAAAGGCCTACAAAGGATGGAAGATGGGATTCACCTCCAAGGAGGATTATTCTGCACTGGTCTGGTCCTGCAGGGAACAAACCAGGAAAGCCAAGGCTGCAACTGAGCTCCAACTAGCTTTGAGCATCAAAGACAATAAAAAGTCCTTTTTCAGATATGTGGGGAGCTGGAGGAAAAGCAAGGGCAACATTAGACCCTAGACCCCTGCTGAACCAGATGGGGCAACTGACAACTGACGCCCAGGAAAAAGCCAACCTATTAAATGGGTACTTTGCATCGGTCTTTCATCAGTCCCATGGGACGCCCGTGCCCGCTAGGGGACAGGGAGGTCCGGATGAGGGAGATCCCCTGCCCTCCATTAATGCTGACCTTGTGAAGGAACAACTTGAGAGGCTGGATACCTTCAAGTCAGCCAGCCCTGACAATCTACACCCCAGAGTGCTCAAGGACCTGGCGAGCACCATAGCCCAGCCTCTGGCATGGATCTTTGAAAACTCCTGGAGCTCTGGTGTAGTGCCCGAAGACTGGAAGAAGGCCAATGTAGTGTCAACCTTCAAGAAAGGGAGAAAAGTGGATCTGGCAAACTACAGGCCTATCAGCCTGACTTCTATCCTGGGGAAGATCTTAGAAAAGCTTATTAAAGAGGCCATCCTTACTGGACTGGCTGACACCAACATCCTAAGGGAAAGCCAGCACAGGTTTGTTGTGGGTAGGTCTTGCTTGACCAATGTCATTTCCTTTTATGACCAGGTGCCCTATCACCTGGACAAGGGAGAAGAGATTGCTGTCATGTATCTTGACTTCAGAAAAGCCTTTGATCTGGTATCCCATGATCACCTCTTGGCGAAAGTGGCCAGTTGTGGCTCTGGGTCCAGCATGATCCACTGGCTGGAAAACTGGCTCTGTGGTCAGACCCAAAGGGTGGTAATTGATGGAAGTCAATTGTCAGGGTATCCTGTGACCAGTGGGGTCCCCCAAGGCTCTGTCCTTGGACCCATCTTGTTCAACATCTTCATTAATGATGTGGACATTGGAGTCAGAAGCAGACTGGCCAAGTTCACCAATGACACCAAACTTTGGGGACAGAAGACAGGCAGTTGATCCAGGCTGACCTGGACAAGCTCAGCAAATGGGTGGATGAGAACATAATGGTGTTTAACACCGAAAAATGCAAGGTTCTCCACCTTGGGAAGAAAAACCTGCAGCATCCTTATAGGCTCGGCAGTGCCACGCTGGCTAGCACCAAGGAAGAAAGAAACTTGGGGGTCATCATTGACCACAAGATGAACATGAGCCTGCAATGCGATGCTGCGGCTAGTAAAGTGAGCAAAATGCTGAATTGCATCCATAGATGCTTCTCAAGCAAATCCTGGAACGTCATTGTCCCCTTGTACTCGGCCTTGGTGAGGCCGCAGCTGGAGTACTGCATCCAGTTTTGGGCTCCACAATTCAAAAAGGATGTGGAGAAGCTTGAGGGAGTCCAGAGAAGAGCCACGTGCATGATCAGAGGTCAGGAAAGCAGACCTTACGATGACAGGCTGAGAGCCATGGGGCTCTTTAGCCTGGAAAAGCACAGGCTCAGGGGTGATCTGATGGCCACCTATAAGTTTATCAGGGGTAACCACCAGTATCTGGGGGAATGTTTGTTCACCAGAGCGCCCCAAAGGATGTTGAGGTCAAACGGTCATAAACTACTACAAAACCATTTCAGGCTAGACATAAGGAAGAATTTCTTTACTGTCCAAGCCTCCAAGGTCTGGAACAGCCTGCCATCAGAGGTGGTTCAAGCACCTACACTGGACACCTTCAAGAGCAAATTGGATGCTTATCTTGCTGGGATCCTATGACCCTATCTGACTTCCTGTTCTTTGGGCAGGGGGCTGGACTCGATGATCTTCTGAGGTCCCTTTCAGTCCCAATGTCTATGAAATCTATGAAATCCCCATCAGGTGCTGGGATTCCCCACGCCAGCTGCATGTGGCCCTCATGGCTAGGAGCCCCCTCAGCAAAGGGTAATCAGGATCCCTCTACTCTGGCAATAAGGCAAGATTGGATCTTATGTGAGGTCCCACAATTGTGCCACCTATCATGCACATGTGGCACGGTACAGGGCATGGCTGTGTGAATCATGCATTAGATCCAATCATGCTGTTACCTGCATGGGCACAGGTAGAGAGAGCCTCACACTAATTGGCTAAAATAGAGATAAGCTTTTGCAGGCAACAACCTTCTTCAGATGCTAGGCAAGGTGTGGCAGAAAAATGTTTTTTTTTTAACATAGGGAAAGGTAAAAAGGGATGCGAGGCCATTAAAGAGGTAATCAGTGGGATTGATTAGATTAAGTAAGAGAAATGGGGCAGTTTACACTGGTGTCCCCCTGGGTGTAAACAACAACAAAAGTAGATGGATTAAGGGATTTTTAGGGCTCAGAGGAATAGAATTGCATTTAGGTGCCAAAGTCCACTTAGATGCCAAATTTTAGAATAAAAATCTGGCCCTTAATCTCTTAAACTCTAAAACTTTTTTGTTAACCAGTACTTGACATTTCCATCTATCTTTTTGCATTTCTAAAAGATTCTGCATTGTACATGTGTAGCAAGTTCGAGCTCCAGGACCAGCTGTGACTCTCCCTGGTGACCACACAACACTTGCCCTAGTCCAGCTCTAGGGTACCCTCCCTCTCACTCACCTGTCATGCCTTGATGTATTTAATGGATCAGAAGGAAGGTTATAGAGTGAGCCACTGTTTCCATGGCAGTCAGCAAGTCCATCCTGGACTCACACTAAGTGGTCCCTGTCAGCCTGTTCATGTCTCCCAGAGCATTTGTATCCTTAATGGTTATCACAACTTCTGGCCTCCCTTACAGCCATGCCCATGCCTCACAGGTGTTACTGTATAATCACTCCCATGTCAAGGCCTTAGCCTTCTTTCCTTTTTTCTTGTTGGGCCTTCTAGTCTGGACCCACTGAAGGACCTGACTTCTAGGATCTAGCGCTCATCTCAGTTGTTTTAGTCCTGAGCCCCTTGGACCTGTCTCTGCCCTGCTCTGGGTGCTGAGCCTGCCTAAGCTCTGTCCTGGCCCCTGCTCCCATTGTTTCCAGGTCTCCTGGCCCTGCCTGCCTGGAGTCACACTTGGCTACAATCCTTCCATAGGCTGCCACCCTATAAGGCTCAATCCTGGTCTAGGTCTCAAGCCTCTAGCAGGGATTGAGACATTCATGCACCCTCAGGCACTATTGGGACTTCTGTACCACCCCTACTAGTTCCAGTCCCAAACCACTGGTGCAAACAAAGGAGTAAGCACGCTGGCTATAATATAAACTTAACCCACAGTAGGTGCAAACATAAACATTAATTTGCTGCCCTGTGCCAAGTCTTTCCCTTATCCTGGGTTGTATTTAGACTGCCAGCCCTCCCAGGATTGCCCTGGAGTCTCCAGGAATTAGGGATAAGTCTCCAGAAGACTACTGAGAGTTGCTCAGGAATGAAATGATAAGCATTCATTGAAATAAATATTAAATGTTGAATCCAATTTATACAGTGGTCCAGTGAGTTTTAAAATGTAGTAGTAATATGCATTTGCCTTCCTGATGTAAAGTCTACACACCATAATCTGTAACTGATAAACACAGGCACACAAGCATGTTCAGGTTGTGTGTCACAAGCATGCTGGCATTTCAGAAACCTCCAGGAATAGATTCAGAGTTGGCAACCCCAGTTGTATTCCTCTGCAAAGCATCATCCTCTTACAGATAGTACCCAGGACAGCTCAGAAGTGAGCCAGGCATCTTTCTCCAGCCTTCCAGACCAGGAGATCTTCACTCTGCAGCTTTGTAGGCCAGACTGCCTGACCTAGCTCATGCCCTAGGCTTATATGCTGTGTAGGTCCTGCTGTGAAGAATTGCAAGATACTCACCTGGGATGTGTCCCTGGCCAGGAACTTGGACCCCACCAGAA
Organism: Crocodylus siamensis; assembly: GCF_052110815.1. Classification (NCBI taxonomy): domain Eukaryota; kingdom Metazoa; phylum Chordata; order Crocodylia; family Crocodylidae; genus Crocodylus; species Crocodylus siamensis. Next base: position 125,761,967 of record NC_143397.1, on the reverse strand, counting down.
CAGGACCTCCACGCTGTGGTGGGAGCTGCCTGTCCATCCCAGCCCGGTTTTACCACGTTGGCAGGTGAGGCGGATTGGTGTAAATCCTCAGCTGGGGCAATATCTGGGGGCCTGGGGCAGAGCCAGAGGAGAGAAGGAGGAGGCGAGGACAGTGGAAGACAGAGAGAATGAAGTCTGGGATGCTAGGCAAACACCCTGAGAGCAGGGTAAGTGCCCAATTGGGCTATGAAGGTAGCGTGGAACCCTCACTATGAGGGTGAAGAAGAGGGGAAAGTAAAGAAGAAGATAATAAGAATGGGAGAGACGAGAGGGGAGATAAAGAGGGCAGATGTTCCCGAGCCATCGGCTCCATTTTTTTTTCTTTCTGCCTGTTTGGGAACTCTGATTAATTGCCACGGACCACCAACTGAGCCAGGCGCGACCGTGGCAAAAAGAGAAGTTAGGTAGGGAAAATGAAAGCCTCCTAGATGGAGGGAATGAAACTTTGTTTCCCTAAGGGTGCTGTAGCTTGGGACCTAAGGGGACAGGAAGCCAAGGCTGACTAGAGGAAGAGGACAGGGAAGGCAACCTCCTTCCAGAGCCCATTGCCTTGTTTTTGTTGAGAATTTCTTTTGCTCGTTAAATGACTCCGCACCACCAATCAAGCTGGGCATGGTGGCGAACAACCTGGGGAAAAAAATGTGATCTCCCCAGCCCACTGGGAAGTGCAGGGAAAAACCCACACCAGGAGAAGCCTCAAACGAACCCAATGGATGACTGGGACCCAATTATCTGAAACCTAAATCCAATAGCTGTCCTAACAATAAAAAATAAAGAGAGAAAGGAAGGAATCACTTCAGACTAATCATTTAGCCATCTCCTTTGTCTGTGGCTTCAGGAACCGGGCCAGAAACCTGACGATCGGTTGTGGTGGAGGTGGGTGGTCACCACCTCCCTTTTATTAACATCTCCAAAAGATAAAAAAAAAATCTTTTCGACTTCAAAGCCTTGGCAGGAGGGAAGGGAGAGAGCATAGGAGCCCCACCTAGATTGACCAAAGTTTGCAAGCACCCCTGAGAGGGCCAGTGGATGTCAGCTGGATGTAAAGGCATGTACCCATATCCGGTGGCTACCCAACACCTGCCCCTTCTCGTCAGGTCATGCTGCAGTCCCTCAGCGGTTTCTCATTAGGCCTGAAGGCTGGTTTCCGTGGCAGTTCATGATTGCTGCTCTGGCATACTTTGCTGCCCAAACTAGTCTCTGCCCCATTGCCTGGCAGTTAGTTCTGTAATGGGCAATCGTTGCCTCTTGCTCCAAGCTGCCTAGTCCCCTGCTGCCAGCTCCTGTAAGCAGCGGTCTCCTGACTATCTGCAGGTGTGTCCTTTTTCTCTATGGGCAGCTCCCTGCCTAGGCAGCAGTGCTTCTATTTGCCTTCCCTCTGGTAGCTGGTTTGAGGTCAGCTGTCTGAGCAATATCATCAGCTGCAGTTGTGTAAAGTAACAGGGAGCCCCAGACTCTCCCTTACAAGATGAAACTCATAGTTTGCTTAGTTCATTGTGGTTACAAAATAGTGGTCTGAGCTACAATTCGCCCTCACTAGACCTATAACATTGGAGATGTTACTTTAGTATCTTAAATCTATTAACATCTGATTAAAAGTAATTCTTCTGGACAACCAGCTAAGCTTGTAAGTACCACTTAGAGAAAACATGGTGCTAGTTATAACCACGTTTATAGTTGTAATAGAACCAGTTACTCCCTTTCCATTGTCATTAGTTATATCATATATTCTCCCATTTTATATAACTGGCTTCCACCCAACCTCCTTCACTTCACTGGGACTGAAGTCACCCATAGTACCTCCCTCTCCACGCAATTTCCAGTTCTTCCTTCAGGGAATAAATGTATCAGTTCTTCTTGCTGAAATGGTTGTAAGGAATGTTTTAAATATCAGCAAAACCCCTTTTCCCCCTTTTCAAAAACATCTGAACTATTTTTGGTAAAACTTCCCAAAAAACATAGCCTTAGGCAGAGAGCTACATGGAAGACATCAGCATAAATGGTTCACACGTTTAGCAAAGTTATAAGTAGCTGAAAACAGGTTATTTCAATGGAAAGAGTTGATCAAACTTAACAACAGACATTTCTACCTGCACCATCTCTAACATATTTATAGGACATATGGGCACTGTCTGTCATGGTGGTCCATCTTGTAAATTTGCTGAATCCAACACTGTAAATCTATGTCTACAGGCATGAAACATCTATTTTCTTTTCTTCATTATTGAAACAAGCACACAGCTCTGTTACAGCTGATTTTACAGTAATTCTATCCTGCATACTATAGATATGTGTTTTACTTTCTGCCTTACTTTATTTTAATAACACCAAAGTAGTTCAAAGGATTAACTCAACTTTCTTGCAATTTTTTTCAACAGTCTTCCTAAAATTATTTTTAGATTTCTAAATATGCATTTAATTAAAAAAATATAAAATTATGTACATGTTTTCAGTAAAAGTTACAGATATATCTTTACATTCAGCCTTAGTTTGTGTGCATCATATGAAAGAGTATTAATTACATGATTACAGAATATTTCACAATTTATTTTTTTAGAAACTTAAATCTACATGGGATATATCTTCCATTACTGGGTCTACTCTCTACATGAAAATAACTTATACAGCAATTTATACTCAAACTGCTCAATGAATCATTCATTATACACAGTAAAATATTCACAGAGAATGAGGCAGGATGTGTGCAGAACCCTGGTATATTTACTGTTCATATGTGATATTGTGTAAGTGATCACATAATTAAGCACTGTATCAGGGTAAGCATGCTAAAGGGAACAGTCCTTGCTTATTACAGCGATTGAAAGGTAGACCTTTGAGGATAAATTTTAATATAATGGTCATCAAACTTTTTTTCTATCCAGGACCCAAGAAACAGCTTGGATGATATTCTAATTCCAAAGAATTAGCCTCCCCTGGGCTAATTAGAATTAACTAAGGTTCGGTGATGCATTCCAATGAATTCAAAGCCAATGTTCCCACTGACTTCAGTGGAGCCAGGGTTTCATCCTTGCAATTTTTATCTTTACCATAGTCCTCAAATTGTATGTGACCAAAAGGATTCTGAACTTGGACATCATAGCAAGAAACTATAACTAGTTTTTGTTGGAGGCATCCTGAATGGTTTTTTTTCTCCCTACATTCCATGCAACATCATAACGTCGCTGATTTATTAGAGAACATACTCATTTAAAGTCGTGCAGTGTTCGGTTATAACGTTGTTTGGCCACCGCCAGCTAGTAGGTAACGACTGTGATGTAACTGGATTCACTTAATATCGTTTTCCTAAAGTTGCATTTTTCAAGAACGTCACTGTGACGTTAAGCGAGGAGTAGCTGTACTGAGATGGTTTGGAACATTCATCAGTGGAAATGAGAGCAGAATGTTGCTTTCCTACTCATGCCATGCCTTTGAAGACCTGTTCTTGTCAAATAGAATTTCTGCCTGGACCACTGTTGTGCTCAGAAGAAGTTAAAACAATCATCATTATAAGAAAAGATGCCCCTGCTCCCCTCACCCTTGAACTAAAATGAAATAACTCCTTTTCTCAGATTTAGAAAAAAACTTCCTTTCTGGCAGATGACTGGCCTGGACAAATTTAGCTTGAAAGGTGAAAGTTTCATAAGCTTCCTAAGAGGCTGAAAACAGGAAATTATAATGAAATATAATGAAAACACCCAGGCAACCTTTAGTATAGCAGTCGTTAGAACCATAGTTGTAATAATTTTGTTCTTTTGCCTTTTCCAGTTCTTTTCCCAAAGTATACATAAAAGCCCACAATTTCTTGACCTAAGAATCATAGTTCCATGTGTGCAACTACCCTAAAAATAATAATGAGGTAGTGCAAAGAATATTATAACTGCACAACAGTCATGACATAAGTTATTTGCATATCATTTACAATATCAAGCCGTAAAATAAGAATATTAGTACAACCTCCTCCTAGTTACCACTGCTTCCAGTTCAGTTTACTATGTGATTATCTCCAACTAAAGTGCATGGTTTCCTAGTAACAATGTAAATAACGTGTGTGTCTAATCTGTGCACATCAGCTAAATACAGGATTTACAGTATCAGTGTAAAACAAGTGATTGCAGTTATTTGGTTCTTAAATTATAATGCTAATTTACTAAATGTTTCCTTATGGTTAAGAGACCTAATTTTCTGTTTGATGTACTGCAGAACACACTAACCATACGTGTATACTTTCTGAACGCTTGAGTTTTTAAAAATCTAATTTATTTTATTCTGATTGAACATAATTAGTTTAGACATATATTACGTACATGATGCCATGTTCTGTTAATGCACTACTGGTATCATTTTAGGCCCTCTGCCTTATCTACAGCCCTAAAATAACAGTTTAGTGCATCCAATCCAGGCAAAAGGTGGCTTGGGCTAGGATGTACTAGATATTGACCAGGAAATGGTAAACACTTTAAAAATAGAATTATTTTTAATATTATGACTTATGATGCTTCCTAATATAAAACTGTTTTGCTTCTTTACTAATCATGTATGTCTCTTATTTCTACGTTAGTTTTATTTTTCATTCTAGAGGAACCCAAAGCATTTTCCATGCACTGCTGAATCATTTCAGGAGTGATTGTGATGAAACACCCATGATGCATAAGAGAAGAAAATCAAACCCTACACTGCATGCAACAGTATAAGGCAAAACATGAAGAGGAGACATATATTCATTTTGAAATGCCATGGAAATGCATGTGTGTATTACCTATTTATTATTTGCATTATGTCAACATTAACAGGGCTTGATATGGTAATCTGGGTCAGGGCTACATGGATGTACAATCATACACAAAGATTTGGCCCCTAATGCAAAGAGCTTTCAATCTAACTTAAGATATAATGTCAGAATTAGATGTGACAAATGGTTGGAGGGAAGAATATAGCAACACAGTTACCCTTATCAACTAGATCTGTAATCTTGTCAAAAAATATCAAGATCTATTTATCAAGAAACCCTGTTGACTGGTATTATTCTTCTATTTTTCAACTTTATCAACTATTCCACTATATACTTATGGAGGAAAGGTCAGATCACTGGCCTGTATAAATTCAGGTCATATTAATTACCTTTTAAAAATGCTGGTATTACGCATGTTTTCAATCCCATAGAAAACCTCAATACTTTTAATAATCGTAAGAAATATATAAATGTCTGGAATTTCAAAGTAAGATTTGGAACAAAATTCTATCAAAGCATAGCAAAAATTATATCTAGGGTTATGATAAGAGAGTTGCCACCACCTGAGGCAACAATGGAAGGCACCTCTACCCTAAATACACCATGATTAGAGATCAATTTGGTTTCAATCTATGTCTGATTTCAAGTAAACTTTTGAAATTGACATATTTCTACTGACCAAAGAATACAAACATATATATCATATGTGAACTACACATACAGATACACATACATATACACATATATATGGGGGGTGTATACACACACATGTACACACACCTATACACACACAAAATATAGATCTTATATATATTATAGATCTTATATATTTGGCCAATGGAATAATTCAATATAAATAATGCATATACAATACCAAAAATATTTAAACAAACATTATTATGGCTGTAAATTTAGGGAGTCAAAAGTTAGTGATGCAAAAATTCAGTTTACCTGTGAGGCGCATCCAGGTAAGTGTGCACATGTGGTCTGCAATGCCATACGTGCAGGCATTCACTGCATTGCCAATTTGCAGTACGGTGGCTTTTTTTTTACACCAGGATTTCCTGGTGCCAAAAAAACCCACACCAGAAAAAAGCAGAGCTGCACATGTGACAGTAGCATGGGCTGCCTGAAGATAGAGCTTAGCTGGCCAATCACACTCTGGGAGCTGGCCAGGTTCCACAAACCCGGGTCACCATTGCTGCAGCCTTGGGAGGCCCCCAGAACCCCAGATAAGGCTCCTGGGACTGGCCCCAGCCTCCTCAACCCACTTGATGCAATTTGCCGCATACCGAAGTGTGTGTGCAGGGGCATTCCCCAGAGAGAAGTAGCAGCGGCACAAATATGTGCCACAAGTATTTGTTCCTGGGGAACGCATGTTCCTGCTTGTGGGGATGCACCCATGGGGTGCAGCTCAAATAGAAGCAGTGCAAATTTGAGTTGGGGCTGTTTGCCTCAGTGCACATGCTTGGACATGCACTTTGTTGAGGAGCAAATTGTGCCACTTGGGGCAAAATAACCCTGCCTGGCTCCTCCCAGATCTGCAGCCAGGGGGAGCTAGAGCTAGAGCACAGGGCTAGCACCTGTGCTGTCCCCAGCAGTATAAAAAGCTGCCCTGGCAAATAGCTCAAGGCTACTTGCTCTCAGGAGCTTCTGGGGGAGGAGCCTTTGGGAAGAAGTTAGCCATGCCCCTTCCTGTCGCAGGCTGCTGCTTCTGTGTCTGGTTGCTGCAAGTTTGGTCTAAGGAGCTTCTAGGGAAAAGATGGCTAGGTCCTTTCCTGCCTCTGGCTACTATTAGCTTCTGGCTTAGTCTCAGGGCTTTTGGAGTAAATTGGACCCCTTCCTGCCTTGGGTGGCTGCTGCTGCTGCTGTTTGCTGCCCCCCTGGGGGGATCCTATGCTGCTGCCCCCTTGGGGGGGGGGAGTCCACTGCACCCCAGTTTCTGCTCTCCTGTTCCAGCCTGCTGCCATGCTGTGGTCAAGGGACACCCTGGGGAGAGAGCCTGCGCTGCTTGTGGGCCCCTCCCCCACCATCACTGTTGGAGCCTAAAGCAACCTTGCCTGCCCCAGCTGCCTTTGCAAGCCACCTCCACTTTCACCAAAAGCACACCCTGAGCAGCTGAACTGGAAGGCTCCTACCATTGCTGCTGCTGCACCCTCTCAGGAGAGAGGGAGATTTCTTGCTGCACCACTTGATACCAAACCTGCTCTGGATCACTTCCTAATTGACTGACTGCTTCTAGCCTCCCCCACAGCTACCTCACTGCATCTGATCCTGATTCGTCTTCCTGCATACTGCTCCGCTGCTGAGTGATAAGCTGGAGGCCTGAGGGACTTCTGGACAGATCTTCCACAAATGAAGCCCTTCTACTGCTCCAGTCATCTTTTTAGACCTGCCTCAGCAGTCTTCCCTGTGTGTTTGTTTAGGGTTTTTTTGCCCTTGCGTGGTAAGTCCTGTGGTCTACTCCCCTGACCTGGTGTCTGTTGTGTGGCTGAGTAAGCTAGCTTGAGTTTCCCCAGCCCTTGTGTGTATGTTTCCACCCCACCCCCACCTCATTCTGAAAGCATAGGCTTTCTGGCTTTTTTGGTTTTGGTTTTTTTCCTGTGGGGCTGTGGCTCAGTGAGCTTCAGCTCCCTTTTTCCCTATCCCCCTTCTGCCCCACAACCCCAGCCTGCCCCTACTAGATTCACCAGCTGTGCGGGATATTTTGATTTTTCTTTATCATCTTCCCTGCCCTCATGTGAAACAATGGCTGGGCAGGAAACTTCTGTGGGGGGGGGGGCAGATGCCCCCACAGAGCTTTCTGCAGCCCCACTATGGGGATGGATCCCAGCCAAGCCCCCAGTGAGAGACATGCCCCTGCAGAATCTACCCCAGAGGCAGAGTCCAACCATCCTCCTCCAGGGGTGGAGAAGCCTGCATTGCACTGCAGGGACAAGTGGAACTTCAGTAGGGAGCCAACAGGGCTAGGGGGTCACCCCTGGCTAGGCCCCCCCCCCGCCCCTCTGAAGGCGTTCCCAAGCCCCTCTCCCATCATCAGGGACCAAGGGCAAGGGCAGTGGGAAGGGCTCCTTTTCTGCCTCCTCTGCAGCTAGGGGTGGGAAGACCAAGGGTTCTGTCCTGAAACCTAGACCACCAGTGCCTGATGGGACTAGGTGCGCTACACCAGCCAGCACACCCACTCAGCCTGGCCCTAGCTCAGGCCCCACCAACATGGCCCCCCAGGGGGAGAACCACATCTATGCATGGGCAGCTGCAGGGAGACCCAAAGCTGGGGGACCTGGACCCTCCACTGCCATCCCTTCCAGCTCAGACAGCGGAGCCCCCTTTCTGGCACTCACCCACAGCCATGGAGTGAAGTGCCAACTGCCCAAGTGGGAGAACCTGCACTTTGAGACCTGGGTGCAGGCCTTGGCTCAGGTACTGCACTCCCCCCCCCCCCCCCCCAAACCTGGCAGCCTCCTGCTTTCATGGCAAGGGGTCCTTTTTTCCTTGCCTTGGCTACTATACAAAAGGTGGTGGAGAGGGGGCTTGTGGTGGAGGGCGAGTACATTCCTCTTAAGCCTCTAGAAGAGCTGGGGACCAGGGTGGTCCTCAGCTCCATCCCTCCCTATACCCTCGATTGGGCCCTGCTCCCCCAGTTTCAAACCCTGGGGAGAGTTATCTCCCCAGTGGTGGCTCTCTCACTGGGTGGCGAGACCCTGGCCTCTGCCATGTGCACTCTTTCCATCACCAGGTCATAATCCAGGTGGCAGCAGAAACATGGCTGGAGGCTGAGGGGTGCCTGGTGATTCTTTATCAGGGGACCCTGGTGAGGATTTTCTATACATCGGGGAACCTGCGGTGTTTCCAGTGCTGTGCCCCAGGGCACTTGCATAATGAGTGACCCATGGACCAGGCAAGGAGGGCATCTTCAGGTCCCACTGGAAAAAGGGGTGCTCCTATCATCAGTTCCCCACCCCACTCAGGCCCCCTTGGCACCCCAGCCACAATTATGAGCCCACCTGTGAGCTTAAGGGACCATGCCCCCCCCCAACCAAGTCTAGGGGAGTCCTAGGGAGGGCACCAGCAATTGGGAAGAGAGGGAGCAGGGCTCCCTTGCCCCTAGTCATACCCTTGTTATGGCTGCTCCACCTCCCCAACCCTTACCCTCTTTTGCTGGAGCCTGTCCACCTGAGGACCATCCCATGGCTGAGTGGGTGCAGGTCCCCTCTTGGCATAAAGGCAAAAGGAAGGCCCAGGCATGGCTGGAGCCGTCTGACATGGAGGACTCTTCTCCTCCTCCCAGGACCACCGCGTGTGGGGAAAGGAGTGGCCCAGCCTCCAGAGGCCTCCCCACCTGTCCCTGACACCCCACCCCCAGTAAAGATCAAATGGGTGATCCCCATGGAGGAGGTTTCAGGGCTGCTAGATAGTCCTAAACAGGAGCCCATGGGGAAAGCCCTTCATTCTGCTGACCAAGGCCTACTCCCTGAAACCACGGTTACCAAGGCTAAGGCCTGGTGGCAGAGCCTCCTCCCTTTGATCTAGGGGATACAGAGGCCCTGGGGCTCACCCCAGTGAGTTCTGAGGGAGGAGATCCCCTTTCTCAGGACTCTGAGGCAGAGGCCAGAACCACCCTGGTGCCTGGCGGGTCTCTTCCCTCCCCCTCCCAGGAAATCCTTACCTGCAGCCTGCCCCATAGTCCCACACCAGAGGGGGTCATGGTAGGATCCCCTAATCAATGGACTGATCTCATCAGAGACCCTGCACAGATCCCCAAGAGCTCTAGCTCTACCCCACCATTTTGTGAAGGACCCCCACCCCTGTCACAGGGTGCTGCAGAGCTCTCCCAATTCCAATCAGAGTCTGGGGTCTTAGCAGACTGGGGCGGGGGGGGGGTGTTCAGATGGTGCTGGAAGAGGCCTTTGAGCTCCAGGACTAGGAGAAAATTGCCTGAGAACCAGCAGGCACCATGGAGCCCACAGAGCTCTCGGTCCCAGTGGTCCTCGGGGATGAGCTACTTGCATTTCTTAACCATGATTACACCCACTGGTCTGCCAGCAAGGTACAGCTAGCCTTGAACTGCTGGGGAGACTTTGACAACGTCCTTGCCATTGCAAGGGTGCTGGTGGGGGAAGGCAAGGGGCCCAAAAGCTGCAACACCTGGATCTATAGGTGGGTCCACAGTTACATAGATGCCCTCTATGCATATGGGAGGGTGCCACATGAACCAGCGGGCCTCACACTGGGCACTGAGATGCGTGAGGCCCCTGCTGAACCATCTACTTTTTCCCCCCCCACCCCCACCCTCAGCCATGGGGTCATTTAAGATCATGACCCTCAATGTCTATGTCTAGGAAGGGTCTCTGGAGGTGCTGGCTGCTCTCCTGCCTTTGTGGGGAGGGTGGGTACCCCATGGTATTCTTGCAGAAGACCCTGATGACTCCAGCCAATGAGCCAAATTGGCAGCTGGAGTAGGGAGGCAGGATCTCTTTAGTCACCTCTCAGCCATCTCATCTGGGATGGCCACCCTGTTCTTCCCCGGGCCTGCAGCTGGAGGGTCTCCAGGACATTGAGGTGGTGCCAGGCTACCTGCTGCACCTCTGGATCCAGGTGCAAGGCTGGTCCTGAACCTTCTGAATGTGTATGCCCTGTGAAGGACCCAGAGTTGGCAGATTTCTTCCACCAGGTGGCCACATACATAGGCACCCTCAACCCTTGTGAGTGCCTGGTCCTTGGCAGGGACTTTAACGTCACCCTAGATGTGCAAGGCTGGGCAGGCAAGGAGTGGAACCAGGCCACCATGGGTGTCCTTGGGGAGATCCTGATAGACTACTCCCTGGTGGACATCTGGTGTGCCTGTTACCCCATTGAGTGCCCTGCCTTCACTTATGTGAGGGTGGGGGAGGAGCAGGCATGCCACTCCTGGTTAGACCGGGTTTATATCTCTTTGCTCTACTCTGCCAAGGCACACTCCTCTGGCATCTGGCCGACCCCTTTCAGTGATCACCACCTTGTCTGGGCCCAGGCCACAATGGGGCCTGGGCATCTGGGGTTGGCCTACTGGCACTTCAGTGCCAGCCTGCTGGAGGATATGGGTTTCAGGGAGGCTTTCCAGGAGTTCTGGCTGGCCTGGTGGGAGCAATGGGAAGCTTTTCCCTTGGCTCAGGGATGGTGGGATGTGGGGAAGGTGCGCACCCAGTTTTTTTGCCACAGCTACACTCATGGGGGGGGGGGGAGGGGGCACACCTGGCAGATGGAGGCGGTCCTGAAGCAGCTTGAGTGGGAAGTGCTATAGCTGGAGAGGTGCCTGGCCACTGACCCAACTAACCCATCCCTCTGTGGAGTGTCGGGGGAGGTGGGAAGGGCTTCATGCTCTGGAAGACCACCATGCCCATGGTGCTTTTGTCTACTCACACATCCAGCTTCAGGAGATGGACCGCAGTTCCCACTTCTTCTATCTCCTGGAGAGGAGGCAGGGAGCCAAGAAGTACATCACATGCCTTCTGGTGGGTGACAGCACCCCCTTCATGGGGGTGGTCCGTGCTGATGGATGTGATCCATCTTGTCCTCCCCAGACACCAAGTGGCAGGACCTGCTTTGTGAGGGCCTAGCTGGGGCACCCTAGTGTCTGAGTCTGTACTCCATCCTCATCCCATGAGCCACTGGGGACCTCGGCTGGCAGCTCCTCCATGGAGCCATCACCACAGGCATGTATGTGGTGAGCTCCACGGACACCCCAGTCTCCTGCCCCTTCTGCAGGCAGAGGGAGACCCTGGTGCACATGACCCCCAAGTGCACCAGGCTGCAGTCCTTCCACCTCCAGAGCCTCCTTTTGAGGTTCTGGTTGAATTTTGCCCCCCCACCTCTTTGTTTTTGGTCACCTCATCCACAGCCCCACCAAGTCCTGGGACCTCCTAGTCAATTTCCTCCTGGCCCTGGCCAAGTGGGCCCTGTATTTGACCAGGAAGGAGGCTCTGGCCAGGAAGGCACCTGGAGACTGCGGGGCCACTTTCCTTTCACTTGTCCGTCCACATCTCTGGGCGGAGCACCAGTAGGCGGCATCCAGCTCCTTGGATGCCTTTTGAGGACCAGTGGGTGTGGCCTGGGGGGGGGTCTGCTCAGTGTCCCCCTCAGACACTTATTTTCACATTTTGACCCCTTGACCCACATGACGCTCCTATCCTGTTTTTTGCCTTTTTTGTCACAAGAATTCTGTTGTATCTTTCATGCATTGCCCCACACAATAGGGGCTATTATTTGGCCAGGTGGGCCTTAGAGCCCATGATACTTGAAGGATACAAATAGACAGGAGCTTCTGGGGCCCAGCCAATTGGTACCTGGGGGCACTACCCATTGTGTCAGCTGAAGTTCCAGCACCCTTTACCCACTGCAACAGTCTGGCAGTGGGGCTGTTTCCAGGCTGTGACCTGCTGTGCACCTGCCAGACCCATATGGGAACTGCACAGCCAGTAGAGTAATCTGCCCTTCTGAGCCAGCTGCCAGTGGGCTGTGGCTGCAGAGTTGGCCTCTGTGTGGCACTACTGCCATGTGTGCCCCTGCCCAGCCATCAGGGCAGATATCACCTGGAAGACGTTCTGGGTGTGGTGGCCTGCTTGGAACTGTCAAAGCATGTCCTCCTGGCTCCATTTGACCAGGAGGTCAGCCACAGCCAACTGGGTCTAAGGTGCCAGGTCTGAGCAGGCAGGGTCCTGCCACTGGATTCCCTAGCCAGAATTCTGGAATTAGGAAACTGAAAAATCCCTGTAAATATGTTTCATGAATTCATGAAACATGAATATATGTTTTGCTGCCCACATGCCCCACCTGGCTCCAGCCCCACCCCTCACTCCTAGCCCTCTCCCCCCAAGCCCCAGGCATCATCATTTAAAAAAAATGCTTCCACTTACCCTAGGAGCAGGGGCTGGGGGGGGTCCAGGGCATCCTGGAAGAGCCCCCCCCACCAGGCAGCACAGGGCAATGGGGGGCAGGAGGGCCCAGGCTGGAGCCATCCTTCTACCCTGCACTGTGCAGGTGGGGACCCAGTGCCCCGGTGGCCGCTACAACTGCCAGTAAGTGCCAAGGGGGGGGAGAGTTTGGGGGTTTTTTTGGGGTGGGGGGCAGGGATCAGGGAGGGGCTTGGCCAGAACTGGGATTGTGGGGACTTGGGGGTCAGGCAGGGGGTGAGGCAGGGCAGGGCTGGGAGAGTGGTTGGGGCCTGTGAACTACAAGCAACCCACAGGGGATTAAGTTACAACCCCTGGGCTCCTACCCACTTCCATTGTCACTCTGGATATAACAGCAGCTGGAGTAGCCAGACTTCTTTTCACTCTGTTAGGATCAACTGGGATGTAGCCTGTCACTCAGCAAATTACCATAAGCAGACTGGGATCACACCAGGTATCAGTCAAAGTCTGTGCCTTCAGTCCAAGGGCTGAGACAGTATCATGGTCAGAAAGGAAGGTACTGTGGTGGAATGCCGGGCTAGCGGTTCCAGCACCGCTTAGGGGAGCCATGTGCTTTGCGGAGTTGTGCGAGCATGCGGCTTGTGGGGCGGGATTGGAGGTAGCTTTATAGTCGCCCTCGAGGTTCGCCGAGTTGGCACAAGTAGACGACTTAGAGTAAGTTGTTAGTTTTCTTATTCTATAGGATGTCTGTTGGTTCACAAGGTTCCAGAGCCAGCTCTTGTGTTCCAACAGTGGAGCTAGTCCAAAGCTAGGTGCGGCTGCTGGCTCTTTAAGTCCCAGAACTGGTCAACGGCTCATTGATATGGGTTGTTAGTAGTAGAAGTTATTACAGAGTAGATATAGAGTAAAACAAAAAGATTTTATTCACTCACCTGGCCTCACCCTCTTACGAATAAGAGGGGAGGCCGGTTGGAATGAAGCTGCAGTAAATACAAGTATAGCGAGCGTAGATATGCTGTCTAAGCTACGATGAGAGGCAGTCGAGGAGTGGAGTCTCCGATGTTTCTTCAGTTACAGTATGCTGGATACAAAGGGGGTCTGTTGGTTCACGGGGTTCCAGAGCCAGCCCTTGAGTTCCAACGGTGGAGCTAGTCCAAAGCTAGGTGCGGCTGCCAGCTCTTTAAGTCCCAGAACTGGTCAACAGTTCATGAATGGGATATACAGTACAAAACTGTAACACGGGGAATCATTGTCAGTTGTCGGATTTTCAAGGCCTTTGTCTTCGCTGGGGTACGCCCAGACGGAGAGGCTGAGAACCGGTCTATAGGGTGATCGGGCCTATAGAGTTTTCCAGTCGTCATCTCTGCTGTTTTCTGTTTCTTTGCCTCTTTATAGATGTTGGTTGGACTGCCTCTGTGACACTAACTGTGATATAAGCTGAGCATACAGGGATAGGATAGTTTCTTTTACATAGTAATTGCTAGGCAGACTTTCTACATAAGTTTCATTTCTGCAAAAATAACACTTCTAGATAAGAAATGAAATCTACAAAATGCACATGTGTAGCTTAATGCCAACAGAGAAAATACAAAGCGCTCATTTAGCTTACTAGTTAAGACTTCAAGGTTACATAAATGTGAGAGTGCCGCGCGGCAGTTATACAGAAGAAAAAAAAATAAAACAGTTACAGGTACATCAGAGATGGGAGGTCCAAAGAGAGGGGACAGGGACTATGGTGAAGATGGAATCAGCAATGTTGCTGGGACAAGTCCCACAGGAAGTTGGAAGTGTTTTATAGCCATCCTATCAGTGGTTCACAGTGCCTATAGGTCCTGCCTGATCACCTGACTTCTCATTAGCACTTTTATGGAAGGAAACAGACTTGGCTGGGGCTAGTATGTGACCAGCTCTGGGGTGGTACTGAGCATTCAGCCTCAGTCTGCTGGCCTGGCTTCCCTGTGATCAAATCCCTGACTTTCTGACAACTTCCTCCAGCTTCCACTTTCTGCATCTGTTTCCCCAGGGCTGTCAGCAGGATGGGAGGGGGAGTGACCTGCTGGCTGGAGTTTGTATAGCTGAGGTCAGGTGACCAGAAGGGGGCAAAGGGCCATAAAAGCAGAGCACTGGCTGACAGCAGGGGAGAGGAAAGAGACTTGAAAGCCAGCTAGCTGGACCCTAGGCCCCACAAGGAGCACACCAAAGGATGTGTGGATCACTGCGGTAGTGAGTGATGTGAGAATTCTTTTTTTCTTAATTGTTTTCTTTTGGGCCCAACAGGGTGAAGTTTATGTTTAGAAACTTTGTTTGGTGGCCCAGAGGGCAAGATTGTTCACAGAAGGGAAGAACTTTCTGTTGCTAAGAACCGATGGAATGGACATGGCTATAAGGGGTGAGGTAGAGGCTGCATAGCAGAAAGCTGAAACAAAGGACTGTGCTGTAATTGGCCCTCAGTGTGTTAGGAGCACTTGTTTCAAGGCCTGGTAACCACCCAGGCAACAGAGGATTAGAGCCAATAGCCTAGGCTGGAGGTGGAGTCACTGGCTTACAGAGCTGAGAGTTTTGGGTTGCAAGTAGGACTGTTGGCCAGGACAGGGAGGAACCTTGCATACAGCAGGGCAGAGGCACCTCGTAGAGGCCTAAATCTAATAGTGGCAGTGACACAGATAAGTACAAGACAATTATTACTGAGTTTGCATTTTCCTGCAGTGCTTGAAGTAAGATAGCCTCCTGAAATTAGTTGACATCAAGGTGTGGCAGGAAAGTAACAGGAGGTAGAGCGTGGGGGTCTGAACCCTGGGCCCACTTGCCAGTGGCACCCTGTAACTATCTCAGACCCTATATACTATTCCACCTGTTTGATTATTAGCAGGGAATTCAGCCACCACATTCTAACAAGTCTCAACTGAATATGTGTGGACTGAGATGCTTCAGAGACTTATCACCTGTGTTTTTTACAGGAGTGATGAGAGAGATGGTTGGGAGATGTCCCTGGCAAATTACAAACCCCTGAAAGTCAGAAGGCACTGGAGGTTTTGAGAAGCTGTAATAATTCTTTATTTGAAAAAAAAAAAGAGTAAGATAATGTGTTTTGTCTTAGTCTTGGAAATACTTGAGGTACTTTGGTAGATGCTTTCAAGAAAGGAAGGAAGATCATTTTCAGGTAGTACCCAGTATGGAAAAATTCCAGCCGAAATGGTAAAATTTAAAAAGCTTATAAGCAATTAAACAACGGCTCTTACAATGGAAAGTGTTAGACACCCTTGCAAATGAGCAGTGTAACCATGCTACTCTTAAAATGAAAAATAAAGGGCTTCTCATGACTTGAAAAAATTAAATACTGTTTTAGTAGTTCACTACTGTAATCAGGTGGAACAGAATATAGGAGAATATGATTTTGTTGCTTTGCCAGATGGATTAAAGAGGTCAGATGCAATGTTGCCTAACCTTTCTTCAGAGGCATAATGACATGGCCAGGTCCCCAGGGCAATTGCTTGCTGCTGCACTGCTGGCATCATCCTACAGTGACAGCTGGGTTTTTTTGTTTTTTTTTTGGTGTGTTTTTTTTCTGCTGCCCCAGTTGCCCCACTCCAATTACTCCATGGTCTTTCTCTGAGAAAGCAGAAGTCATTCTCATTTGCTGTTTTGGCCAGTTAGTAATGGGTAAAAATGCTTTGTGATCTGGCCAAGTGAAAAAAGTCTCAGACTTGAAATAAGCTGCAAACACCACTCTGAGAATTAAAAAAGAAATCATGCAGGGTTTACACACAAAGTCAACGGAATTGAAGGAAAAAACAAATTGCTACCGGCTTCCGTTTACAGTTCAGACTTCAAGTGTGACTGATTTCTAGTGCTTCTGTGAACTGAGTAGAACAGATCTCTCAGTGTGAGGTAACCGATCCTTTTATATTTCACCTGAAAAGCAGCCCCTCTGATGTTGCAGTGCTCTTTACTACCATCCTGGAATATTGGGCCTTCATTCTCAGTTCCTGCAGTATTCTGGGTTTCTTTTCAGATGCTGTCAAGTGGACTGATTGATTTGTGGTATCTCTTAAGATCATATTCTGAATTCCTGGAAGACAAATGAGCCAAAACTGGAGTTTTCTTATGTAATTTTCTAGAAATCAAAGCAAACAGAACCCTTTATTAGTAGACAAAATATGGTTTAATGTCCTTAAATGCTTATTAATTTGTGTTCTTTTTCCATGTAAATGAGCTTTAAATTCAAGAAAGCCATTATTTATCAATGTTTATGTTATGACTAATGTTATTCAAGAAAAAAAATCCATTAACAAAAGGGTTATAAAAAGTTAAATTTTCACCCAGCTGTATAGGTAGACCAGAATATTTTTTAATAAATACCATTTCCAAGTGCTTTCTAACTTTTTCAAGAGCAATATTTTAAAAGTTTTTTAAAGTGCTGTTCTGGTTTGAAGCCAGAGTGCTCAGCACTTCTGAGGACTTAACTGCTGTCCATGCTCCCCATAGGGCTCTGCTAGCTTTTGATGCACAGAACACATGAAACTGCTCTGCTTAGCTCTGGGACAGCTGCCCTTCTCTTCCTTTCCCTTCAAGGAAAAGACAGAGTCCACTAAGGAGAAATGCCCAGCTGGCCAAGAAGAATGGATGGTTGTTTTGGAGTAAAGGAGGGAAAGAAAAGATGGGGGCAAACATTCCACTCCCTTCAGGTTAGGCAGAAAGCAGGGCAAACTAACTTGAGCAGAAGCATGAGCTTTTTTGGGGGTCCTCTCTGAACAAGGTTTGAAAACACAGTTCAAAGTAGACCCAAATTCCTTTGCAGGGGTTTTTTTTTGTTTGTTTTTTTTTAATTCCCAAGCATATAAACAAGCTTCAAGTGAGTCATTGTTGTCCCATCAGAACTGCCTCTAAGCAAGAATTTGGTATTCCTTTCCACCCTGTAATATCTGACAGAAACATCAGAACTGCCATGCCGAATCAGATTTAAGATCCATCTATTCAATAGTATACCTTGGAGAGTCACCACGTGTTTCAGGAAAAGCTGTAAAAAAGACCATAGCAAGCAGCTATGGGATAATCCTGAAACACAAGTCTTAATAGTCCTTCCAAAATTTTTATTATCATTAATTGTGCTGACTCTGAATTATCTTAATATCCATATATTAATCCCTTTTTTTTCCAATCTTGTTAAGTTTTTGACCTCAATGACTTCCTCTTGTTGTAAAGTCTATGGTTTAATTAAAACTTGTGTTGAAAAGTGCTTTCCTTTGGATCAGTTTAACATTTCCCACCTTTTAATTTTAGTCCCTTTCTTCTGCTATATCAGGCAGGGAAAGCAAAACTTAAGTGACATTTTCTGGACTATTCATTATTTTATGTTTTATCATATCCCCTCTTCTCTGTCTCCTTTTTAAGGTAAATGATCCTACTCTTCCCAGATCTCTTCATATAAGTGTTTTCTGAAACCCTTGCTAATTCTTGTAGCTCCTCCACAAAGGTCCCCTATTTCTATAATATTTTAGAATGTACTACACACAGCACTGCAAGATGAGGCTGAACCACTGATGTGTAGATAGACGTGTTCTCTCTATCGATCATGATGAGATTTCTGAAGTTTTAACTATGGTTGGTATCCAGGTTGTAGCCGTATTGGTCTAGAGGAAAAGGCAATCAGGACTCGTAGTTTGAAACAAAGTGCTCCTGCCTTTGTTTCAAGGCAATTTTCATCATTACAGATACTTGCTGGAAGTAAGAGGCTTCATACCAGCTATGAACCAACTTCCCAGAGGAGTGTTCCATCTGTTGACTCCTCTGTGAAATCCTATGAAATGTGAACTTTCATTTCTACCCAGGAGAACTTTTACAATCTTTTCTCCAATGCCCAATGAAGGGTGTTTGTGCCCAAAAGCTTGCAATTAAAGAATTTTTTTTTGCAAAAATCTTGGTCTAATAAAAGATATAATCTCTACTATGAGTCCTGATTGCCTTTAACTATGGTTGCACATTAAGCAGAGGTCTTCACTGATTTGTCTACAGTTATACCCAGGTTGATTTCTTGAGATGACAGTTTAAAACTCTAAGGTGTCTGCTCAGTTTAACATGTATGAATATTTTTGTTTGTTCCTCCAATGTACAAACTCCATACCAATACATGCGAAGCAATGCTTGTCTTTGTGTTGTGAAGCCATCTAGCTTGGTTAAGTGTCTGAAATCCTCGCAGTCCTTCCAGGTTTTGACTAACATTTATAACTTGAAAACTGCATATTTTGTCTCCTGGATCATCTACTGCTGCTTCCATATCATTAATAAACATGAAAGACATAAACATAAGACAACCCAGGACCTTGTAGAACCCCATTTTTACCTTTTGCCTTAATGAAAAATTACCAGTCTTGGTTCTATTTCCTAGTCAGTTTTTGACTCAGCAGTATTTTGTCTTTCACCCCATGTTTACTTATTATCTTTAGCTAATTTTTGTCTAGACTTCATCAAAAGGTTTTTGAAAATCTAAATAAGTTATGTCAAATTTTTTCTCCTACATACCCTTCTTTGACAAGGTGTTTAAAGAATTCTGAGAGATTAATGAGGCAAATTTTCCCTGAACCCAAAAATATCAGGTTCTTCCAGGTATTTTGGCTTTAATTACCTTTTCCTCCAGATATGGACGTAGGGCTTTCTGCTCTGTAAATCTCTGGATCACTTGAGTTCAGGGCTGGCTGCACCCAGTCCTCTGGAACAATAGCTGTTTTAATGAGAAATGCTACATTATGGTTAACAATTCCGATACTTCACAGTTAAGCTCCATCAGAATTGTTGGATATACACCATCTGGGGTTAGTGACTTTTTGTATTTAAATGGGCATTTATTTTTTCTCCCTTCCCCTTCCACATCAGTTTCTAAGAATACCTCATCTTTATTATCATAAAAGAACAGGTCTAGGCACTTCGCTAATACTTTCTTCAGTGCAGACAAAGGCAAAGAAATTGTTTAGCTTCTCATCAAAGGGCATGCCTACACAAGCGATTAACGTGCACACAGTCCAGAGCTTATTGCTCTGGAGTTTATTTGTGCACAGCACATGGAGCCTGGTTGGAGCAGCCTGGGCTGGCAGGGGCTCAGGGGGTCATCTGCCAGCCCAGGGCTACTCTGATGGGGCTCCATGTGCTGCAGAAGGGCTGGCTGGGTCACAAGGGTGCTTCAGCATAGCCAGCAGGTAGGGTCTACATGTGCACCGCTGTGCACAAAAAAAACTGCAGCAAGGTAGTACTTGTATTTATTTTACAGGCAGTACTTGTAATTTACAAGTACTACCCTGCTGTGGAGTTTGTTTTATGTACCCTAATAGGGGTGCACGTGTACATGCCAAGACATTTACTGCATGGTTAATTTAGTCACCTGTGCAGTAAATGTTTGCCTTCCTTATTTGCTAACTCCTAATGGTCAAGCCAACTCATCCATTTTTTTCACAGGCTATTTATTTATTTATTTATATCTTCTATTTATCCTAATTATTTTGAACTAGGATAAATCCTATTTATTTTGAAAGATTTCCGCTCAGCTCTTAAAAGTCTATCAGCTCTCCCTTTCTAATGTTTAGTTTCCCTAAACATAAGAACTGCCATACTGGTTCAAACCAGTAGTATCCTGTCTCTGACAGTGGCCATAGAGGATGCCTAAGAAGGAGCGGATAAGAACAGGGTATATCTAGAGTGATCTGCCCACTGTCATACCCTTCCTGGCATCTCGCATCTCGCATCATTGGTTAAATGATGTCACTGTGTCACCTTTTTCCCCCTAAGATTTTTAACTTAATTACTTTATGCTCACCAATGACTCGGGGCACCTCTTTCTGTTGCTGAAGACAATATCCTAATCGATTGCTAAGGTACCCAAACAGGACTTGGGCAACATTTAGGGACCCAAGGCACATGTAGTGATCCAAATTGAACCTGGCCAATAGCCAGAAAAACACTTAGGAATCTGGAGTTGGTAGATGCCTTATCTTTGGCCTTAAAAATATCCCTAGGGTCTTAGTCTTGCACTGCTGCTCTGACTTACTTACAAGTGGTCCAGAACTGTCCGCTAAGTACCTCATTCTTGCCCAAGACCTGTTGCAATTCACATCAATCTGGGAGGGGCGCAAACTTTAGGTAAGTTATCAAACATTAAGATGAGACTACACTGAAAGACTTTTTGACCCTAAAAGCATGGCTGCAGCTCCACAGAAATAGCCTAGTGGCAAAAACAACTCACTAGAAAGTCACAGCCTTAGTTCTAGGTCTTTTTCTGCCCAAAAGGATTCAAATCCACATTTCAGGTGAGTTCCATAATCCCAAGGCTATGGACCTGTGTCCATTTATGAAGGTAATTAAGAGAAGAGAATCTGGTTCAGTGTGTGTGTGTGTGTGTGTTTGTTTTTTGTTTTTTTCCTTAGTGGGACCATTGCCAAATATATATTCCAGACACTTCAAAGTGGGATTTTTATCCCATTTCTTTAAAACAGATTGTATAGGATGGGTGCAGGACGTTCAGACATTTTTTTTTTTTTTTAGCAGTCATATTTAGCCACACTAATATCTCAATGGTAAAGTTGTGATAATAAGAACTGTATACATGATTGCTAATTTCTACGAGAAACATTTTGTCTTTCATTAAACAAGTATCCCCAGGAATTCAGTGACAGAAACTCTATTAGTACAGTGTTAGGGTTGTCCAGTGGTATGTGTTATCCATCCAGTGTGCCAGGTTTAGCAAGATATACCATTTAGGTACGCACCCTGTAGCCTGATTTCTGCTCTGTTTGCACAGTGCTTATATACCTCATGCTGTCACTCTTTCCTGAAACTGTACTACACAAGAGCTACCTACGCTCATCTTGGGCTTAAACACTTAGCTCACTCCACAGGAGGAGTAACACATTGGTTCAAATTGTATAACTCCTTCACCCCAATGCATACGGTGTTATCTAATATTCTAGTTTCATTTAGCCAGTAAACTCAGAGAATGCCCTTATCCTCTTCCTAACTACTAGTCATCACCTTGGCAAGAAGACTCTTGGGATGCACTTTTTGATGAAATATACATAAAATGCATTTGTATCTCTTTCATAACATACATTAGGTCCAAGAGGTGTACAAACAAACACATACATGTTCATATGCAAGCATAGAGGCACAGGCTTTTCAGTTGTCCTCTATTATGATCCTAGTTCTGGCCAATGTAGTCCAACTAATCCTCCCCAGAAATTAACAGAACTACAGTTGATGCAATAAATACAGCTAGAGTACCTGAAGACAATTCTGAGAAAACTGGTGCATAGCACAGAGTTATGGTTGCAAGGTTTCTACAACCCATTTCCTGACTCAAAGTAATTTAACTTCAGTGTTCTGGAAGGATGCTTGATACCATTAGGCGACCTGGGTCTTCATTAATGAATCTTTCACCCTTGAATTATAACTGTTTCCTGAGAAATTTCATGAAATTAGTATAATGAGGAATTAATTGGTCCAGCCATGAAAACTGTATCAAAATTACAAACTAATTGCATGATAATCCTCATGGAAAAGCTTTTTGGGAGAATGCACTCAATGGAATACTATCTCCTCTCCTCCAGTGTGGATTGACAGAAATTACTTGAAAACTCACTAAATGTAATTAGAATCTATCGAGGGGAATATGTGGAAATCAGCATTATCTCTTCAATAGGATCTAACCCTCACAACACTGTGTATATATAATAGATGGGTAAGTTATATTTCATGATGACAGCAGTTCTGTATCCATGTGCAGATAGTCTTCCTTTTTGCTGCTCCTAAAATGTTTCCAAAGTGAGGGGAAACGGTGCTGCCTGCTTCTTGAACTGCACTGATTGGCTGTGTCTACCTCAGAAGGCAGGCAAATGAGAGAGGCAGCCAGAGGGGGTTTTACCTCCCAAGGATAAAACTTATCAGAGTACTGCAGTGTCATGCTGTTTCTGGACTGGATCATTGGCTAGAGACCTGGTGATGCTGTGATACAGAAACTTTTTAGTTCACATGGAATCAGCAAAAGACAATGCATTATGTGTTGCAGGTGTAGCTCTATTACTGTCATGTGATTCAGGATGTGGAGTTGCTGTGTCTGGCCCACTGGGCCACTGGAATTTGAAGGGTATAGCTTACTACTGGCCATGGCTGGCAGCAACAAGCCCCTAGGCTCCTACCGTTGATCCACTGCTGGGGCCACACCGCTCTTACTGCTGGTGAACCCCTAGCCACTTCTGGACCCACTGCTGCTACCACCATCTCCAGACCCCTCACTGCCACTGGAGTCCTAGCTGTGAGTACCCCCAGACACTTCATTGCTGCTGGACCTGCTGCCACCATGGTGGCCACTGAAGCGGCCTCTCTTCCCTGGGCTGGATCTAGCTCATGAGGAACCCTGTAGTTTTGATCCAGGTTGGGGCCTCAGCTGAATTTGACACGCCTGCTTTCATTTAGCCAATAAACTCAGAGAATGCACCCATCATCTTCCTAACTACTGGCAGTCCCCTTGGCAAGACTCTTGTGATGACTGGAGATGGATTGTCAAGACTTGAACAGGGTGGGATAGAATCACATATAGATGACTAAATTCACTTTACATGTCTAACTAGGGTTACCGTATTTCCAGTTTCAAAAAAGAGCACACCTGTTTGGGAGGAGGGCTAATATAATTGGGGGGTGGCAGTGATATGCCCGTGTTCTGCCCTATGCCTCATTCTCAAGCCACAGCCCCCCCAGTCCTGCTGCTACTCCTCATGCCCAATCCACAGTACCCCACCTGCCATCTCTGCCAGTGTCCCTCACCTGCAGCCCCCTGCCCCCCCCAAGCCCTGCTACCCCCAAAGAACCACCCCACCCCTTTCACCTGCTGGAGGGGCAAGCACCTCCCCACCCTGCTGCAGTCCCAGTGCTGGCAGGTACCCGCTCCCCTTGCATGCCCATCCACCGCCCCCCCCCCACACACTGGACGGTTCCCAGCCCTGGCCCTCCAACCCCCATCCCCACAGACTTTCTGCCTGCAGCATGCCAGGTCATGCACAGATGCATGTGATGCCCCAGCCTCCAAATGCCCTCCCAGCTTCTCTCAGCCCCAAGCAGCAGTTTGCTGGGGCAAGTCAAGAAGTGCCAGGAAAAGCTTTGATGCTGAGCAGAGGCAGAGAAAAATCCCAGGCATTTGCTGGTATTTTAAAACACAACGTTGTCGGAGATGGGAGGACCCAAAAAGAGGACATGTCTGGGAAAACCTGGACGTATGGTAACCCTAGCTTAACAGGATCTGGCTCCTGGAGTCTACAGATGAATAACTGGTGGCATCATGAGATTTTGGGGAGTGTAGATTTTACTGTGCACGTGTAGGCTACTGATCTCTCATGCATTATGTTGGATCTTATATAACAATTTACTTTTCTTTCACAAGGATGTGCTGCTGTCTCAAGTCCTTTTGCAGCAGGGAACCCCCCCTAGAACACAGCAGATCTACCTTTAGTTAGAAAAAGCTGAAATTTTTCACTTGTGGGTAGGACTGGAACTGAATGGGGGAAAGGGGGGGCGGTGGGGAAGTGAGTCTAGGAGTCTTCTCTTTCCTTGATATTGTTGCAAGAGGCAAGGATTTCTTTGGTTGATACCTTATATTGGACTGACTGAATAGTCAGGAAAGAGTTAGGTAAGATTCTGAATGCAAGACCTTCTTCTTCAGGTCTGAGGAGAAAAGCCAGCACAACCTCGCCTCTCACAGGACCACCATGACTATAACATCACTCTAACATGTGATAGTCTTTTAAGTCCTGTATCCTTGGTAGGGACTGGTATAATGAAACAAGTAAACTGGGTTATAAAGGAGCCCATATGGTCTTTTTGAACATACTAGGGTTGCATGATGGCTGCTCTTCTAATTTTTACTTTCAAAATATTTTAAAGCTGACTCAAAAGTTATGCAATCTGGAGTCTATAGATCATGTGCATGGCAGATGCATACTTGAAAATGCCACACTGAAATTCATATGCTTCAGTTCCCGATTTTGTTAGGAATAACCAAGACCCCCAACAAAACAAAGATGTTTGGATTACCAAGAAAAAACTGTCATTGACTTCATTGGCCTAATTAAGTGCTTATTGTGAGAAAAATGAAGGTAGAGTTTAAGAGAGATGTTCAGAAAAGCAACCTAGTAAAACAAATCTGCCAAGTCCCACTCATTTAGGAGTCATTTAAAGGTAATTCTTAAAGCTTCTCCCCCTTGTGTTGAAAGAGTTTGCCAGGCAGCAGGGAAACAGCCAATATTTTTATTCTTTTTCTGAGTGTTCCCAGATACTGAAAGTCTCCTCTCTTCCTCCTTGCAGGAGTGCAGGCTCCTGGGGGACACATCTTTTCCATTCTGAGTCTCTGTGCTGCCCTCCAGCAGTGCGCTGTGGCCTGGCTCTCAGTACCTCTCTCTGCCTATTTTGCCTTCAGCATCTCTACTTCCCTGCAACCCTCCCACACCCCACCTCTTCCTTTCACATTCAGATATTAAGGAAAGGGCAGAAAGGAACTGCAGACTGAAGGAAACCTGCTGGGTCTCCTCTCCTCTCGCCAGGATGCTGATGACACACTTTTGGAGGGGATCTGTAATTCTGAGTGCTGAGGCTTGGGACAGGGCAAGAGCCTGAACTCCTTTCTGCATGGCAACCTGTCCACCCCACCCCTCACCGTGATGTGTGGTCTGTTGCCCCCCTCCCTCCTTACACACACACACACTGCATACATTACACATGCACTCTCCCTTCACACTCCCCACTTACACACATTTACAACCCCCCCCATTTCACCTTGCACATCTCTTTACACACACATGCCTCCTTACACATCTTAGACAAGCACTCCCCCTTACACAGGCACACATTTCCCCCTTACAAACACACTCCTTCCTTACACATACAAACATACACACCCCATTACAGGCAGACACTCCCCCCCTTACACACACACCTTACACAACCCCACTCGCTCCTTAGACATGCTCCCCCACACACCTTGTACACACACACTCCCCCCTTACACACAAGCACTCCCACTTATACTCCCCACTAACAGACCCATTCCCCCTTACACACACCCTTACACACTGCCCGCTTACACACACATGCACCACTTCACACATACACTCCTCCCTTACACACATATGCACACCTTTACAGGCACACACTTCCTGTACACACACCCCACTCCCCTCTGACACAGTTCCCTGTACATACTCCCCCGTACACTTACACACATGCACACTCCCCTTTACATGCCCATTCTTCCCTTACACAAGCACACATTTCCACCTGCACACACTCCCCCTTACACTCACATCTCCACACATATTTCCCCCTACACACACTCCCCCTTATACACACACACATCCCCTCACACACTTCTCCCTTACACATATACACACCCTGTTACAGATATACACTTCTTCCACACACACTCCCCCTTGCACACCACCACTTGCCCCTTATACACTGCCCTTACACACACATACACCCCCTCACACATATGTACTGCCCCTTACACTCACTGACACACCCATTCCCCCACACATGCCCTATACACACACCCTTACATACTCGCTGCTTACATGCATATACCCCCTCGCAACATTAGTCCTCTTATGCACTCATAGCCCTTACATGTACACAATTCCCCCACACACTTCCTCCTTACATGCATCACTTAAACATCCCCACTCCCCCTTACATATATTCCCTCCCTATACACTGCTCTCACCCCCCCCTTACACACATACACCCCCCCTTATAGGCACTCCCCACACGCACTTCTTACACATCCCCACTGCTCCCATACACAAACCCCACTCACACCCCCCTTACACACACACAGCGCCCCGGTACAGGCATTCACTCTGCCAACAGACCTCCTTCCACCTCCCCACTGCCCCCTCACACACAATCCCCATCCGCTCCTCCCCTTACAGGCACCCCCACACCTTTACACACCCGCTTCTGACATCTCCCTTACACACTCCCCCCTTACACACCCACTTCTCTTCACACAACCCCCTCCTCCCTGCCAGACCTACGCCCCCTTACCGGCACACCCCCCCCCCCGCTAGACGCGCACACGACCCGTCCCCCCGCCCCGAGCTGGCGGCGGGGCGGGCGAGGGGCTGGGACACGGGCGGAGCCGCCCCCCGCTCGGGAGGAGCCGGGCGGGCACGTGCGCCTGCTCCCTCCCGCTCCGGCTCCAGCTCCGGCTCCCGCACGGCGGCTGCAGCACCGCCCGCACCATGCCGCCGCCGCTGCCGCCGCCGAGCCCGCGCCCCGCGCCCCTGCCCCTGCCGCTGCCCTGACCCGCGGGGCAGCGCCAGCCCGGGGCTCCGCGATGATGAGGCGCCGCCGCTACCTGCTGGACAGGGCGGAGCAGGCGGGCGGCGAGCAGCACCCGCCGCCCCGCGCCCGCGACTGGCTCTACGAGTCCTACTACTGTATGAGCCAGCAGCACCCGCTCCTCGTGTTCCTGCTGCTCATCGTCATGGGCGCCTGCTTGGCGCTGCTCGCCGTCTTCTTCGCCTCGGGGCTGGTAAGAGACGACCCCCCGGCCCGGGGGAGCCCCCTCCCCCGTGCGGCCCGGCAGCTCCCCCGGGCCGGGCGCGGGGCCCCGCTCTCCAGCCCCTGCCTCCTCCTGCTCTCTTGGCCCCAACTTCCCAGCCGAGCACTTGTGTGGTGCTGAAGCCCCGGGACGGGATCCCCTGAGGGGCTGGCCTGACGGACTTGGGGTTGCTCCTGCTTGGTGCCCACCCCCACCCCTCCATTCCCTATGATCTGAAGAGAAGTTGGCAGGGCTCAGCCTCCCTCCCGCTGCCGGGAGCCCTTTTCCCCCGGGCCATTATCCCTTCTTGTTGCAGTGGCAGCCAGCTAGGAGAAGCCTTGGGAGAGTAGTAGGCAAGAAGCCTCCCCCCACACACTTCACGGTGGGTTGGAAAGAGCTTGACCCAATTTCTAGAGCGCTTTGTACCCCCCCCTTTTTTTTTCCTTTTTTTTTGTTTTTTTAGGGGACTAAAAGTTTCTTCTGCTTGCTCCCTTTCCTGCTGGCTAGCAGCAGGGCTGCCAGATGCTGGGGGGAACGCAGCGGGACACACTAGCAGCTGCCCACCTTCCCCGTGGGATGGCTTCATGCGCAACTGGGTGGAATTTTCCCCACTGAGTTGAACAGGCAGGAAAAGCTGTAGAGGGCAGTAACATTCCTATTCCTTGTGGAGTCTTCCCCTGCTTCGTGCTCGCAGTGTCAGCCTGTGTGATTTGGTTGTATTTTTAACAGGAATTTGTGGCTTCTGAGGTCTGGCTTGTTGTTGCCTTCTCCTTCAGTCTGCTAAAAACCTTCACCTTAAGGGTGAAGTTGAGATGTTTATATCCCTTCTCTGTTCGTGGTCGTGGACTCTCCATCCTTAGAGGTTTTTAAGATCTGGGCAGTTAAATCTCTGGCTGGGGTGATCTAGTTGGGGATGGCCCTGCTTTGAGCAGGGGTTAGACTGGATGACCTCCTGAAGTCCCTTCCAGCCCTCATGTTCTGTTCTGCTCTGTTTGTGTCCATCTCCCGCCCCCCCCCCCCCATGCATTCATTATGACCCTCACTCCCTTCCCTGTTTTGTCTTTCAGGTGGCCCAAACAATCAGGGATATGCCTTTAGTGGCCCCCATCACCAAGGGGGGGCTTAAAGCTGTATTTGGTGGGCTCTGGCCCACATTCCTGAATTGCATATCAAGAAGCCAACCCTAATTTTCTGTGATTCTTTCAGGCTAGGGAGGTTATTTCATATTTAACCAACTGATGTGCCCTGTAGGTACTTCTGAAAGAAAAACTTGTCTCTTGACCACTGTGGCAAAGCACTGTTCCAAGGCTCAGACTAGTAAAATTCTTGTGTGTCTTCATTTTGAGGTACAATTCTCAACTCAGCCAGGGCAGAACAGATTCAAAACAAAAGCCAGCCAAGGTGGAGGGGGTTTCTGATAGAGGAGGCTAGCGCAGTGTTTCACTTCTGGAGCCCTGTGTTGAAACTGAGGGTCATTGCTGATCTCATTCTTGTCCGCTGAAGCTGTTTGTACACACCATGGTTCAGTGTGCCAATTAAACAGCCTTCAAGAGAGCCAGGACTGGAAAAGGAGGTGCCTGCATGCCAAGATCCAAGGGTAACTTTGTAACTATGTGAGGAAGGTTGCTCAGCACCAGGCTGCAGGTTGCTTGGGTCAAAGCAATGCAGTAAGGACCCCATAAGCATTAGCCCTGAAGTTTGTATGGCATTAAAAGAAAAGTTGGGATTCAGTTCTTTAATTCACAGCGCAATTTGTAGCTTACTGTTACGGGCTCCACATGCTTCATTTCAAAATATCATTCACAATAATAAGAATAGTGTAACTGCACATCTGAATCAAAGGTCTGTTGAGAGTTCAGGAAACAAAGAAGTTATATGAACTAGCAAAATCTTTGCCGTGAATTGCAACTTCAGAAGCACTTTGAATTTTATAGTTCAGTCTGCCTTTGGAATTCCAGACATACCAGAGGGGGGAAAAAGTGCTTTCAGAACCTTTTTTTTGGCTGAGATTTTATTTTCCAGGGGCTGACAATGAGAAGGGTGAGTGTGGAGGGAGACAGGGTCCTCCTTTAAAGCCTGTAATCTTGAAAAGAAAACGATTTCACATTCAGGACAGGGAGAAAGTTTGCCTTTGGAGATTTGGAGCACAGGATGTTGGGCATAATCCTTTCGAAAGCTGCCCAGATTTCTACCTTAAACATCTTATTGGAATAGTATTACTCTGATCTTATTCACAGCTAAAATAAACTTTTGAAAGCTTAAATCTATTTTCCCTGTATCTGGTATAGAATTTATAGTCTCTACCTGTGGGACTGTGATCTCATTTGCAAGTAACACGATGAAAAGTTCTGAACAGTTATATATGAAATTATGCACATCTGATGTAGAAAAGTCATTCTGCTATATTATCATCTTTGACTTTATTTTGTGTATTCAGCAAGCTATTATTTCAGTGTAATATTTAATTAGGTAAGGTGCTAGCTGTAGAAATGAATGGCAAGCAAAATTATTTCTGAAGAGTTATGCACTCTATTTTGAAGTTAACAGAAATATTGGCAGTAGTAGCTTCTGGTGTCTTATTATGCAGCTAAGACTTTTTTTTGTAGGTGAAGCTCAACATTAAATTCCAAATTGACATTTCATAGCATATTTTTTGTTTTTAAAGAAATCAACTAACTTGATAATCTAACTTCAGAAGTGAAATTAAGAATAATGTATTTATTAGATATTAGGAAGGCAAAAGTTAGCATTGATTTAAAAAAAATATTTCAGTCCTTAAGAAAATCTGAAACACAGTTATAAGGAGAGATTTTTTTCCCTTCTTTTTGCTTTTATTCTGTTTTTTCACTAGTCTGTTCATATAGATTACTGTACTTTAATTGATTACTGCAGCATTGCACATGTGTCTGAAATGTCATTTTTTAAAAATTTTCTGATAATACATTCTCAGCTGTTCTCAAAATATGGTCAGACTTACAAAGATATAATTTACTTACTTATATATGTCAACCTGTCATAATATCAGTGGTACTCTACCTGATGTATATAAGATGAAAAATTCATAAGGGTTTTACCAGAAATATATTAAAAGAAGTGGTTTCAGCTTCAAATTGACTTTGGAAATCTAATTCTCTTCACTTGGCAACCCACTTATTATTGAAATAGATTTCTTTGGAGATTTTGGCTCATTTCATAAGCACTGTGATTTTTCACTGTTGGAGGTAAACGGGCTAGAACTTGATATATATTAAATATAAAATTCCCAGGAGCAGTGCTAGAGATGGCTCTTCAAAGCTAGGAGTACTAAATAAAGTAACAATAGTTGCTCATTTCCCTTTCTGTTCTGTATCATCCTTTTTACATTTTGTGCTGCCAGGTAGCTTCCCCTGCCTCTCTGCACCTGATATAAATTGAACACTGGGGGAATGAGGACAGGCTTCCATCTTTAGCCACTGCTTGAAGGGATAGAGAAAAATTCTCTAAAAACCCTCCAGGGCTAAGAAAGAAATGCCAGATGTCAGTTTTATTTTCAGTATCTGGTTACTCTCAAGTTGCTACTGTGTATAAGGAGTAGGAGGAACCCATTATTCTTTCCCTCTTTTAGGTCTGAAATGTCTTGCCATTACCAGCTGTGTTCAGGATGATTTTCCCTCTGGCCACGATATTTGTGTTATAATGACAGGTTGTAGGAACAACAACAACAACAAAAAAGAATTGATTACCTTTGGTCTCTCTGAAGTGCAGAATCCAAGACTGAAAGAGTTCATCTAAATATGTACAGCTGTGACATTCTTTTCCTTGTTTAACAAAACAAATAACCCTTTAAAGGCACTTCTGGAAATGAGTGACCATTTACCTAAACATTTTCTGCTTAAAATGATTTTTTTGAACCTCTAAATTTTTGTTATTGGCTTATTTATGGGTGGCTATTTTATCAATGGAATTTTAATACAATATGGTAACAGTGAGATCTACTGGCCAGTTATATTGGCTTACCTCTTTTTTAAATAGTAATCCCTGTGTTTGTCGAGTATCCTGTGCATTATTTCCAACTTAAAGATGTCTGAATTTTGCTCTTATCCCAGGCACTTGGATTTGATTTGGCTAAGAATGGGGCAGAATGGTAGGGAAAAGCAGCTTTTAACACCTGGTTTGAAAATAGGAGTCAAGCTATTATATTGTTGAATGGTTTAAGTTTTGGATGCTAAGTTAGTTCAATATTGCTGACTTCAGTGGGACTGCATGGGAGTTAAAATAGGCATAATTCAACCTTTAAGTTGTGAATGCAGTGCAGTTTTTCTGAATGGAGTAACTTTCTTCTGACTCTTAAGCTCTTAGCTTTTTGCACTGAAATTCCGTGTTGTTTTTTCTTTTTAATTGAGACCACGCATTTTAATGAGTGTTCCTTTAAAAATATATCTGAACATTTGGCATTTCAAATTTTAATTTGTTTGTGAAAATGCAAAATTGCTTGAATTGATCAAGGTGGGAAGAATTTTGGGGAAATCCTGAAAGTCCTGTCTAAACAAATATACTAGACAGGCAGAAGACAAGGTAGAGGTATAAATTATAAACTAACTGAATCAGAGATACACAGCTAATAACCTCTCCCTGCTCCCGAAAGCTACACAAGAACATGTATGGAGGTAATTTTAGAATAGATGAGAAGGGTGTTTGTTTCTCTCCCTTTATCTTTTTGCCGACTATATTGAATATAAAGACCAGGTGTGATGCTGGTTTGATAGTCCCAGAGATTGAAGTCTTCTGTTAAACCCAAGGTAGATTCAATACAAATTTTACTTTCCTTCACCTCCTTGCCAGTTTATATTATTCCTTTTCTGGAGAGACCATCTCAAGGGGTGTAAGTATAGTTAACTACTATTGCCTTTTAGTCCTTGGCTTCTCTTCTCTGAGGCTAAGCACAAACATTCAAAAAGCCTGACCTGTAATTGATTCAATCCTTGCAGGCTAGCCTAACCTGCATAGATTGAACTGACAAGCAAGTGAACAGACATTCACTTTTGATTCTGGAAATGCAGCCACATGCCTGAAGTGGCTCAGGCTAGAAACCGGGGTGGGGGAGGAACTACAGTGAGCCCTCCCTTCCCTTTTGCAGTGTCCTGAAAGCTGGAGGGAAGCTGAGCTGCTGGGGGGGGCGGGGCTTGGCCAGACCAGACCAGGGCCAGTTCCTGCATGGTGGCCCATTCTGCCTGCTAGAGATCAGCACCTAGGCTGGCCCCAGCTCTGCCCCGGCCCTTGAAGCATCGTACATGGCACAGGCTCACCCCAGCTGCACTTGAAGCTGTGTGGAAATATGCTGGAGGCCAGGCTGGGCCAGCCATAAGGCTCCTTCATAGGCTTCAGGGTGGATGGGTGCAAGGGATCCCCAAGCAGCGAGGAGGAACTGGCTGCACCCATCACCATTGCCTGGCACCTGCTAGATGGCCTCAGCCCTGACCTGCTGTCCCCTTGGCCGCTGGGCCCTGAGCTGGGCATATGCTGCTCCCTTTTCCCCTACCTGGTGATGGTGGTGCAGCACTGCTCTGTGTGCCAGGTGCGAAGTGTTACCTCTAGGGCTTCCCCACTGTTGCTGTGGGGTGGCTGACTACTGTTTGGCAGCATGTGTGGTTCCTACCATTATGGCCATGCTGGGCCCTCTTGATGGCAGTGGAGAAGCTGTAGCGGTAGTGCTTCTCACCTGGTCCCTGGTACATAGGGCTGTACTGTGCCATTGCTGCTGTCGGGTAGGGGAAGAATGAGCAGGGCATGCCCAGTTCAGCACTCAGTGGCCTGGGGGATGGCAGGTTGGGGTTGAGGACATCCAGTGGGTGCTGTGTGGCTTCTTGGCACTCTTGCCCAGCTCCTGGTGTTCTTGGGTCAAGCCATTGCTGTGTCTGCCACTGTAGGGGCTGGCCTAGGTGCCTCTCTCCAGCAGGTAAAAGGGATCACCGGGCAGGAGCTGCTTCTTTACCTACATGCTTGGCTCACCTCAGCTGTGCCCTGGGCTAGCTTGGACACGCACTCCTGCCTCTTCCCTCCCCCCACCCGGCCAGGTCCCTTTGTTCGGTAGGGCACATGTCTAGGATGGAGCCACTGCACTGCCACTGTGATTCCTCTGTGCTCTATTCTTGGGCCAGTTTCATTCCCCTCCTTCCTCCCAATTTGGCCTTTGCTCCTGGGCTGCCCCAAGCAAAATGCATGCCCCAGCAGCTGGGAAGGTACAGTGGGATCAGAGCCCCACTTCTTGCCTCCCCCCGCCCACAGCTGGGAGGGGGGCTCTGGCTATGCTGTGCTGCGAGCAGGGGGGAAAGGCCCTGGCTGTGGTCCCATGCCTGGGGGAGAATGGATGCAGGGGGGTTAATTCCCCTCCATCTGAGCCTGCTGTCCCATGCCTCCTCCACTCCAGTGGGGAAAAGTCTGGCAGGGCCTGCTCCACTTCTGCCAGGCAGACCGGGCTGTGTCCCCAGCGGGGTTTCCCATCCCCACGCCTTTGTCAGCCAGCCCTCAATGCTCTGACTAGAGAACAGAGGGGTGGGGCCAACCCTGCTATGCTCAAGCAGACAGCATAGCCCTGCCCAGGGCTGCAAAGCATCCTGGGATGCTGGGGGACTGTGATTTAACTTGAATCAGTAAGGGGCCTGGGACAGAAGTTCCATTAACCAGTCTGATACTACGTTCAACCAGGTTTCTCTGAAACTAGTTTCTTTCATTTTGAAAGTGGTTTATGTGCATTGAACTTCTTTTCTGTTACAGGTTTAAACCAGTTCACTTCAACCAGTTTATGTGTAACTTCCATCTGTAGCCTGACTGTCAATGGAATGGAAGTTTTTGTCATTTGGACACCATTCTGTTAGGAATTATATTGAGACTACTAGCTCATTTCATACAGTCCATTGAATGCCTTTCTGATGGAAGCATCTGTTGGTTGCTAGCATTTTGGGCTGGAGTACAGAGGGTGCCATATATGTGGGAGACTTCATATTCCAGTTCCAGTTCCCCAGGTCTCATAGAGTCTTTCTGAACCAACAAGATAAATTAGTCACTGTATGTGCTGACAGTTTTTATTGCATATAGTTTTAACAAAGTCAAGCTGTAGAAATCCAGAATTTGTAAACTAGCAAAAAGATGTGACAATTAAAAAATAGAAATGGAAATAGCAGCAGGCATGGATTTATTGCTTGTGTCAGCAGTCACAGAGGGTATCACTAAGCAAGGATCAGTTGCACCAATACAGAGGTCCCGATTCTGATCTTGTGTCATTTATGTGATAGTGTTATTTTGTTTACTTCAGTTAGACTACTTCTGCTTCACAGTAATGTGGATGTAGACACAAAATAGTTTGAATATATTGATATATGCTCTTTAACAGAGGCTGAAATCCTACCCCTTCTATGTCTAAAAAAGTAATGGCTCGCCTTCATTGATTTGAAAAGGAGCTAGGTGAACAATAAAATGCCAATAGATTTTATTTTATGATGTGATTTT
Source organism: Crocodylus siamensis (assembly GCF_052110815.1). NCBI lineage: Eukaryota > Metazoa > Chordata > Crocodylia > Crocodylidae > Crocodylus > Crocodylus siamensis. The sequence goes on along the minus strand of NC_143397.1, from coordinate 125,727,253 downwards.
TTTATTTTTTTTTTTTTAAAGAATATTGTGTATTTTAACAATAATTTATTTTCTGGAAAATATTTTATTTTTGGAATTTATCAGACAGTAAATAGTAATACTCTTATAATCTGAAAAAGTGAATAAATATTATTCCTTTAATATGCACCCTTGGTGTATTCAAAATTTGTATAGACCCACTTTAGTGGCATTTTAAAAAACCTTTTTAGTCTTCCAAGCCTTTAAGAGCATAATTAAGGGCATAATTTGCCCTGAAGGGTCTTCATTAATGGTGTCGATGATGTGAAATAACCTAGTATGTCTTCCAGTTTTCAAGTTCTATTTATTAGGCAGGAAATAACCTAAAATACCCTTTTACATTCAAACCGGTACAGGAATCATCTAATGATAATCCTAGAGACCTACAATGACATTTTTTTAGCAAAGTCATTTTCCAGGAGTAGAACTGTTCCTTAATAATAGGTCTAGGAAGCATAATGTAGTTTTAATATACTTTGCTTTTTTGTTTAAAGAATAATTTTAAAATTCTTTTCTTGCTCTTATTAAGTCTTCCACATTTAAATATAAAAATTGAGTTAAGGACATTTCTAATGGCGATTTGAAAAATAAGGTATTTTAGGTTAGTTCTATTTTAGTATGCACATGGCTAATACAATATTTTAAACACCAGAAGCAGGCTGCTACATATGAGCTAGTGGCAAATTGCATTAGCCACAGAAGTGCCAAAGGAGTAAAATAGCATAGGGAAATGGATTGTGTGCAAAAATGAAAATATTAAGCTTTCATTATTTTACAAAGACACTTCATTAAAATGCAAGAATTATTTTAAAACAAATTAGTGCTGTACAGAAGCTCTCTTGTTTGAAGTGTAAACTGAGGTCAGAATATTCATTTGGAGAAAGCAAGAATTATGTAAAACATGATAAGAGCTGAAGCTTCTTAAAAAGACCTCAGAGGGGATTCTTCAGTTTTCAAGTAAGATAACAGGATTATTACATACAGCATAAAAGCTCAAAATTATTTCCAAAAAAACCCAGTGGTAGCCTTTTAATCTGTTCAGTAATTAAAAGACAGCAAGAGAGAAAACATTCAGGAGGATAGAGGTATCAGAGAAGAACCATATACTGTAGGCTAAGCCGTTAAATTAGAAGGCACCATGCTGATAGTTTAATTCCATTACCTTTAATCTATGAGACCAGTGATAGAAGAAAGAAAGTATTTGGGAAACATGACATTCAGGTTTCTTCTCTCTGTATTTTCCTATTTGCTTTTAGCCTACTAACACAGTGGTGTTTACAAATGCCTTCGCTGTATTTTCAAGTGTTAAATGTTTTGCTTTGGGAGATACGAGTCACCAATTATCTGTAATTCCTGTGAGGTAATAGAGAAATTATGATTAAAACTTGAGTTCCAAAATAAAATTATAGGTCCCATTCTCCACTGTGGTTTATGTTAAGTTTAACCCTATATCTGATCCAGTGGGCTGTCGTTTATGAAAGCTCATGCCTCTCTGAGCTCATGTCTCCAGGGTGCCAACCTTCCCTGCCTTCTATCTAACTTTGGACCAACATGACTAACTACCTCCCTAGCTTGACATTTGCACTCTCTTTGCAAAGCTGGGAAAAACCCAATTTTTAAAAAAGAAGTCCCAAATCAGTTGGTTTAGCGGGGTGGGAAAATTGAGTGAGTGCTTCTGTTTGTTTTTTTTGAGCTTTTAATTTTTATTTTGTTTAACCACTTTCCTGAGGTTCTGGGGTCTTCCTGGGGCTCCAGCAGTGGCAGTCTGGGCATATGGTAGCTGGCTGGCAGCCAGAGCTTGGCTCTGGCCATTCAGGCTATGGTTTTGGGTGAAGTGTGCTGCTGCCACGTGTGCCGCCCCGCTTTTCTTCCACACACCTTTTTTTTTTTTTAATGCCAGGATTTTCTGGTATTTAAATTTGGCTTGATGCTATAAATATGTAATGCGGAGAACCAAAACACATGTGCGCTTGTGTGGATGCAGCTGATAGGGCCAAATTCTGTTTCACTTATTAGTTGTATAAGTAACTTGTATACCGAAATGCAATTCTGCTCCAGCCTGCTTGAGTCTCTGAAAAACAGTTGATATAAGAAGTGCGTGAGTCCTCCATGAGTCACAAAAAAACAGTGACAAAGTCTTAAGGGTCAAGTGATGGTGTGTTACAACTGTGGATACATTAATGGATTTTCAGGGTCTTGGGCAGGATGAAATAGGCACATAAATGCAATTCTAAGTCCATTTAGGGACCTAATATGTGAAATAAAATCTGTCCCAAAGGTGTCTATTCTCAGTGAGATTGCTTGGGTATGTGACGGTAAGCATGTGCATAAAGGCTTGTAAAATGAACATCTGTTTTTATCTATGTGTAGTATGTCAAAGTTAGAAGCTGAGATAAAATTTATAACTTAGAATTTTCCTGATTCTTTGTGAATGCTTAAGTAATGGTTATTCATGTTAAATTAGTACATTTTTAACTGACATCTTTTAAAATCAAATGGCAAAAAAACCCAAAAAAACACTAGAAAAGTTTGCTTCTGTGCATTAGTATTTCAGTTTCTGAGTTCAGTGAGAGAGCTGCTTTTGACTTGAGTGGGAGTGCAGCCTGCTTGCATGTATTTCAACATGCAGAACAGACAAATAAAAAAAAGTTGAGGGGGGCAAAGATAGGTTTCCCCCCCCTACCCTCAGTAGCTTTTATATACCTTTTTATATTTAATGTTCACTGGATAAACATCATCAGGGGAGCTGGGGACACGACAGGACCTGGGGACAGAAACCAAAGCAGCCTCTATTTCAAAGCAGCCTTGCCTGCCCGCTGCTTTCAGCACCACCCGCAAGTTGGAAGCTGTAGGGTGGGGTGGGGGGGTGGGGGGTGGAGGCAGCTCTTTCCTGGCTGGGCCAGGTGGACCTCCTGAAACTTGGTCAGGGCCATGGACTGCTGGTTGAGAACAACTGCCCTGAACAATGTCTAGCCTGCAATGTGGTGATCAAAGCACTGTGCTGGAAAGTGGGAGTTGCAAGTTCAAACCCTGTCTCAGTGAGGGTTGCCCAGGACTCTGGTCTCCTATTCCCTACGCAAATAACTTTAACCATTAAGATGATTGACTGAAAGGAGGCAGGAGCATTCTTCCTCTCTGCTTTACTTATGGCCATTCCATACTTCTTATTCCATGCCAGCCTGGTTGTTGCTGTTTCTTCACCAGTGGACATCTCAAAGCTGCCAGAAATTCTTAGAGCAAAATTTGCACTTAGGTGGCAACAGTTTTATGTATGCGCCACTTAGGCCCACATGTCAAATAGGACTTAGCCCCCAGTGTTTTCTTAGATAAGTTGAAAAAATGTACTATTCATGCATGTTTCCACTTTTATTTAACGTTGTTAATAGAGCGATTTTTATTCACACAAAGGAAAACAGATATCCCATCAAGAAATACTTCAGCTGAATGCTAAGTTTTAGAATTTAATAATAGAGCTAATTGTAACTTTTCAGAACGTACATGCAAGCAGCTTTAAAAATAAGGAACAAGAAGCCTCATTTTCTTTATTTTTGGATATCTTAAGGATGAGTGGATCGAATTTTTTCAGATTTCATCTTAGCACTTGGAAATACTAAAGAGAAATTTCAGCCCAAAAGTTTAATCCTTATGGAAGGTGTTAATAAGTTCTTTGGACTTCCTTTATAGCTTTGTTCGTGAGTCATACCGGTGTAACTAATGGCTTTGCTTGCATAAGTGACTAAGAGGCTGTATGATCTGTCTGTCTGTCAAAGTTTCTTGTCCTGAAGGTTAAAGGGCTACTGTAAGTGCATTAAGTGTGTGCAGGTACAGGATTGAGCACCTCAGGCACGTAGGTGGAGAGACTTTTTGCTTTTGCTTGTTTTTTTTGTCTGTTTTGTTTTTTTTTTTTTCTTACCCTAAAGGGGCTTAGCATTGAGAGAAGCACTGAGACACTGAGTCCTACCAACTTGTGAGCAGTTCTCTGGACATACACAGAGGCAGAACTCAGTCCCCCTAGGAAACTTTCTCAGGAAAAATGCAGGTGCAAAGGGACTTTATTGACCAAAAATCCCAGGAGTCAGGTATGAGTTTGGAAACCACACTGTTGGATTTGTAGACCTAAATTTCACTGAGGTTTTTTTGTGGAGATGCATCAATGTACCTTAATCACTTCTGAAAGTAAGACTTGGCATCTAAATCTCATAGGTCTTGCAACACTTAGTAATGATATTGATTCTGATTTGACATAATTCCTATGTAGAGCAAGATGCACAGTACAATTACATATTATGCAAGTAACCTACACTGCAATACTGAAATAAATCCGTCTTTGTATTCAACATCCTTTCTTTGTGGCTCGGACTTAGTGGGGTACTGATTTAGGAGAAAACGTATTGCTTAATGAAGTATTGATGAGGTATGGTTTAGTTGTGGGGTACAGTGCCTTACATTTTAACTTTTTTTTTTCACTTTTATTTCTTTCCAGGAAATTGAAGAACACGTGGCATTTTTAATAACTGTTCCAACCGCCCTAGCAATTTTTTTTGCTATATTTATCCTCGTCTGCATAGAATCTGTGTTTAAGAAGCTGCTTCGTATTTTCTCGCTGGTGGTCTGGGTATGCCTTGTTGCTATGGGATATCTCTTCATGTGTTTTGGGGGTATCATCTGTCCCTGGGACCAGGTAAGTTTGGGTCTTTTATTTGTTTTATTTCAGGTTGTTTTGAATCAAAACCTAAGAAGCTTTTCACATGCAAGTGTTCCTGTTCACATCTGTGCTGCAGCTCATTTGAAATGCTTCCGTGACTAAGTCTAAGTTCAAGCCCTGCATTTCTAGTTGTTTGCAAAAGGGAAATAAAACAGAGTTTATGCCCTATTTTGTTGCTTGTTAATACACAAAGAATTCTCAAAGATATTTGTAGGTTAGCCTGTTTGTTTAGAAATTGAACATTCAATTCAACTCCAATGACTAATTAATACACTTGGGAAAGGACATATTTGTTAAATTGGACATGCTCATCTCTTCAGTTATGATGGAAGTGCTCACAGCATAGTGTTCTGAGAAGTTTTCCAGCTAAACCATGTAAAAATAGACTTTTTGAACATTACTGGTCTTTCTAAGGTAATAAGCAGGGACTGTGGTTTTGTCTGTTTAAAAAAACCCAAATCCTCTGTTGAAAATCCCAAATTCCCAGATTAAAAACTGTGAAATCCACATCTTTCCATGATTAAAATGAAATGCCACTCGTATAGGTGTATATGTATAGCTTTATGTGTATGCGTGTATAGAGATATGTATATGTGTGCATAGGTATTTGTTGAACACCACATTTTATTGATATATTTACAATTTTAAATCAAGTTGGAAGCCTGCCAGTGCCTCTGTTACTATAATCAAATAAATTCTAGATACCTATATATTTCAATGTTTTATTCTGGTCTTTTTGTCACAGAAAACTTGAGCTCCCTCTACCCACTTTGCTTACCAGGTTGTGGGTCTAGCTGCAGCTGTCTCACCTGCTGCTTTGTGGTGCTGAGCAGCCCTGTCATTGCCTCTCTGCTGTTAAATCTGTGCTGAGAAGTGGGGGAAGAGAGAGCCTCTGGGGTTCTCTGGGAGTTCTGGGCAGCAAAGCTCCCATAGTTTCTGTTGGGGCTGGGCTGAAGTCAGACACCTGAGCTGCTCTTACGCTGCCCTCAGCAGAAACTTGGGGGAGTTCCTGTGCTCAGAAGTGCCCCAGCCTGTCCCAGGCGGTCCCATCATATGTTAGAATCAGAATCGTAGACAACGAGGGCTGGGAGGGATCTCAGGAGGTCATCTAGTCCAACCCCCTGCTCAAAGCAGGACCAGCCCCAACTAGATCATCTCAGCCAATGGTAGTAGATTGCCCCAGTAAGTTTGGACAAGGCTTTCAATAGGCATCAGTGCCTGCCCTGAGAACAACACCCCTATTCCTGGGTTGGCTTGCACTCCCCATGCTGCTAACTGTGGGGACACAACGATTAGATTGGGAGTACTGAGAGGGACGCTCCCTCACCCTGGAATGCTGCAAAAAAACAGTGGGGTCAGGAGGGAAAGCAGGGGAGGAATCCCACCCCCCTCCTGACCACCCACCCTTACTACACAAGAGACCTGGGAGCCCATGCATCCCACTCCTGTTCTGCCCTTCCTGGCAAGCAAGTGGGGGGGACCCCAATGGGCAGCCTCAGGAACTCAACCAGCCTCATGCTCCCCAGGGCTGAGGAGGAGGGGAGTAGGGAAGCCTCCTGAGGTGGCGCAACAGCCACCCCTTTGGGATGGGGCAGGGCACCAATTGCCTCCTTACCTTGCCACTAGCCAAGGTGGCCCCTGCACCCGGCCAGGAGCCAGAGAAAGTTTGTAACGTGAGTAAGTTGGAGGTGCTGCCTGCCACAATGGGAGCTGTGAGCAGCTCAGTTCTATGCTGCATGGCTCTGAGCCAGGGCATGGAGCTCAGCCCATGCCTGGCAGCCTGGGAACCTGAGTTGCCACCTGCATGCAGGCAGCTCCACCTCCCCACCCCACCCCCACACCCTTTGCCTGTCTTTCCCCTTTGCTGCATTGTTCCCCACCATTCCTGCCCCTTTCCCTTCTTTCTGTTCTGTGGGATTTCCTCACTTCTTTGCACTCATCCTTTGGGTCTTGCCTCCACACCCTCCCGAACCCGTTCTCCCATCGGTTCCCTCCCATAGTTTTCTGCTTCAAAGGGGAAGATCTGGGTTTTTCTTCTTTTAAACAGGGAAATACATGATTTCCCCCTTTAAAAGAGAAAAACTGCATTTTCCCACAAGAAACGGAAAACCCAGATGCCTGGTAATAAGCAATTAGAAAAAATATGTAAAACCTCAGAACCTTTAACCCCTTTTTACATGTCATAAGAAAGCAAGAGAAGGTATAAACCCAATTTAAATTGTCTTTAACTGCCTTTAGTCTAACAGTCTAGTGTAGGATACATGATTATAAGGAACAACTAACTGTACTTTAGTTTAATGTTAGTGTTTCTAGAAGGCCAGTGAATGGACCCTAACTTGTAATTAGGTTGTTCATATCAATAACTGTTAAACATGGCAGAAACTTCTATAACAATCAAGGAATTTTACAGGGAAAAATATAACTCTGCTGTATCCCTTTAACTGAAGGGTTAAGTTATTTGGAAACAGATTTTTCAGTTCAGTAACTTTTTGTAGAGAAAGCAATTGCTTTTGCTTTGAGTATAGTTCTGGAAAATGAGCATGGAGTGGTGATTAAAAATATTAAACCTAATGTAAGTAAAAACCCCTCACAAAACCCGCCAAAAAACCAACCCCTTCCCCACACCCCAAAAATAAAAACAACAAACCCTATCATGGTTTGCTTGGGGACTTGCTCAATAATGTCAGTCAGTGAATGGAAGACTTAGAGGATGGTGTTGGTGATAGTCAGTATATTTATAGAAAAATAAAAATAAATGAGTTATTCTTTTTCTCTAAAATGCATGTTTATATAACAGATATACAAGTTAAACAAAACAAAATGCCCATTATCTCTTCTTTGGGTGAATCTGATATCCTTTATTAGACCAACTTAAATAGTTGGAAAAAAACCTGTAGTTGGAAAAACATTCCAACTTTTTACGTTGGTCTAATAAAAAATATCAGATTCACACAAAAAACCTTGTCTACCTATATCAGAAGGAACTGATAGCCAGAAGCTTTTGTGGAGGACATGAGGATGGGAGCAGGGAAGCATTATTTCCCTCTATATGAGATCATATTGAAGCTCACCTCTGGAGCTCATTATGTTTTTTTTGTGGTCCATGGCATCAGACCCTGTTAAGCCTGTGGACTTCCATGAAGAAATCCAATTGTGAGTTAATGCTGCTTCATGAGTGTTGAATCTGCTAGCCTCCCATTTCCTGTGGTTGTTGTGTAGTCCAAGAGAAATTATGCCATTGTGGACCAGCAGGACCTAAAGGCGTTTATGGGAAGGAAAGATCTTTGGGGTCTGTTTCAAAGGGAACTGTGGGGTTGAAAAGTTGCAGCCTCTGCTTTCTTTGCATTACCTATAACCATTGCCCTTGATTATGGTCTCTTCTTTCTCCCACACTCATATTATTCCCACAAGCCTTTCCATGGAAGTGCACGGTGCGTTTCTGTTTCTGTTGGAGTGAATGTCAAAACTCCCTTAGAATTCAGTGGGTGCAGAACTGAACCCAAAATTGGTCATTCTAGTTTTGTTTTGTTTTCCACGTCTAAGAAAAAAAATTAGCACAAAATTGTATGTGTGTAATGCATTTTTTTCTTTTTTTTATCCTGCTGTAAGAAGAAATTTATCAAATGTATAGTTTTCCTCCTGACAAATACTTAATGAGTACCTTAAGACCACAGTGGTGTCTGCTAATCCTTTCAGATGAATGGAAACTCCAGGAACTACCCTTATTTATCACTTAGGACCAGTTGATGTCAGTACTTGGGCTTATGCTGAACTTTAAACATATGACTGGTTTCTTTGAGGCCATTGATTTGAAAGCTTTGAACTGAGAACCTGTTTAAGTAATAGCAATCATGAGGCCTTTGTGAGTGATTTTCATGGTTTCATTTTCTCAGACATTTCAGGGATTAATTCTCCATGGATCTGCCTTTAAGTGGAAAGAAAGTATCCTGTTCATTTGGTTGTTCAACAACTCATACTATAGAGCCAAGTCTTTTTTATTATTAAAAGGAGGGGTGTTCATTAATGGAAGCATGTGTAATTCTTTTCTAAGAGTAGTTTTAACTTGGGATTTTCATGTGACATCTGGGGTTGATAACACAAACATGTTATATTTTAGGCTGTACTTTTAAACTATGTACACATTGCAAATACTGTAGAAGATGGGTAAAGGAGTAAAGGGGTCCTCCTAAAACCTTGCTGTTTTTCTTTTAATTATATAAAGTTATTTTATTTATTTTATGCTCTAAGTATCTGTAGGAGACTTTTTAAACCTCACTATACTAAAGGAAATGCCTCAGTATTTTTATATTTCAGTTTTAATGTGTACAGAGATATATCCATGACACCCTTTACACTTGGTTCAGTATCTCTATTTCCCTTTACTTTTTATTTATTTATTTATTTTTCTATTTTTGCTTTTGTATTGTATGTGTTATATTGCTGGTTGTACTACTGGATTTTTTCTACTTTGTGCACAGTTGTGGACTTACCTGGTTGTATTATTTGTTTATTGTAAAAACTGTTCAGTTTATTTTTCTTAAAAGACTTATTTAGGAAAAATACTGCATTTAACATTTCTTATTTGGAACGACCCATAAAATTTTCAACAGCTTTTTGTAAAGTCTTTTAAAGAAACTTCTAAAATATTAATTTTGCTTCTAAATACTAGTACAATAATTTGACTCTACTTCCTTTCCTATAAATCAGGAATCATTGTCTTCCGAGTATATTTCCCATACGTAGGGCTCACATGTTGAGTCCACATACTCCACAAGCTTTTGTTCATTGCTATCTTGTTTGAAACGCTGTTCTCAAGTCTTGTTTTATGTGCTTCTGCTACATCTTCTCAGGTCTTCTCTTCTTTCTCTTGTCCTCAGTTCTCATGCCCTGAACTTTCTTTGCCACATACTCTTCATGCCTTCCAGTTTTGTGCTCAAATTGTAACAGTCTCTCTTGTTCAGCTTCCCCTTTTTTATCTCACTCTTCCATGCTGTGCACATCTTTTGTTTCTTACAGAACCTTTTCTGCTGACTCCACAAATCTACCTCTGCCTGCTTATCTCCATCACCATCATTATGAACAGCTTTGGATTCTTCATTGTTCATGTCACAAACCCATCTGTGGGGGACCTCCAGAGCTCTGAGTTTATCTCTGTTGTGCTACCGCTTGTTCCAGGGAACAGACTGCGGTTACCCTGGGATAGCTTTCTACCCTAGCAAACCTCAACTCCGGACCTTGCAGACAAACCCACCCCCTTTAGAGCTGAGAATAAATTACATGTCTCCCACTCCGCAGAAGGAGCTGGCCTGGAATATAACGTACTGTGAAATTATCCAATCTACACGCAATGACTAAGGAGGCAATAAAAGGATTTGTTACTTACGATAAAAGCATTACACAGGCAAGCTGACTATACTGGTTGAGACAAAAGCAAAATAAGTTTCTTGCCCTCTCCTCTGCTGCCCCTTAGCTTTTCTGAGAGTCCTGTCAGGGTTCTGGGAGATCAAGGTTCCTGCAGATTCTACCAGTCCTGGCAACTGGGGCCATTGAATACCAAACCATGCTATTCAAAGACACTTCTATCATCGATCGGCCTTAAGTCCCCTAGCCAAACCCCTTCGTGAGCAATATTTTAATTGTCCATGAAACCCGAACCCTCCAGGGAGTTTCTAGTTTCTCTGGGACACGTGGCACCCCTCTGGCTAAAGAGCCAATACTCTCAGATGCTTTGGCTATTGTAGCTCTGGTGGCTGTGTGGTAACATTTCTGCTCGCCATGTGGGAGATCTGAGTTTAAGTCCCGACTTAGGGTGAGTGAGCTAACAGGGAGAAATTTCTCCCATCACAGGAAGACAGTGCCATGGGTGCCTGCTAGACACCTCACTTGATAATCTTTCAGTTATACCATAAAATTACATATGTATCACATATAATAGACACAGATATGAACCTGACAAAACTGAATCTGGCTTCCTCCACTTAATTGTGCAAGATCTTTCTGTAGTTCATCATAGTCTACCTTATTTTTTAGCACTTTGAATAGCTTTGTGTCATCTGCAAAGTTGGCCACCTTGCTATTCACCCCCTTTTCCAGATCATTTATGAATGTTAAACAGCACTGGTCCCAATACAGATGAGGTGAATGCCTGAGAGACCCTGCTGTTTACTTCTTTCCGTCCTGACCACTGATTATTTATACTTCTTTTTTCTATCTTTAAGCCCATTTCTAATCTATTAATGGATCTTCCCTGTAATCCCAAGACTACCTAACTTCATTAAGAGCCTCTGATAGGGGACCTTGTTAAAGGCTTTTTGGAAGTCCAGATATACTAAGATATCCACTATGTCAGTATTGTTGTTTACTTCTAAGCATTCAGGTTCTCCCATTTTGGATCTTAGACTTCTGGCATTAGTATAAAAGCACTTATGCTTATTCTTGCTGCCTACTTGGCCACTTTTGTGTGACCTTTTACTCAGTGAATCTATTTGTTCAAGTTGGTCTTCTCTGCGTTTTACCCAAGTACTCCCTCCCTCTCTTATCCCCACTATTTATGGTTTTACCCCCTATAGCCATGTCAATCCAAATTATGCACCTGTCAGCTTTCCCTTAGTTTTTAGTTTAAAAGCTTCTCTACCACCTTTTTAAAGAGGAAGAACAAAGAAGATGTATTGCTGAGAGGAAAGGCAGGCAGGAGAGAGAAAAACAAAGCAGTTAAACCATTGAGGGACACAGGTGTTATACAAGCTAATCTGGTAATGGAGTAAGAATCCATAGTCTTGGTTTAGACCATACTTAACACAGCCTTTGAATGATTTTTTGTTCTGCAATTTCTGATTCAGTTCATTTTTAAAGTTTGGTTATTTAAGAACAGCTATGACTGGTGTTCATTTATTGCCCCATCTGTCTGACGTAGACGGTAGAGGGGCACTGTAAGCAGGTGATGGTGTATATGATGTTGAGGTGCAGGTAAATGATCCTTGGATGTTATAATTTGTGTTAACTGATTCATAGATGTTTGTGTTGGAAGGGACCTTAGCAGATCATTGAGTCCAATTCCCTGCCCTGGGTAGGAAAGAGTGCTGGGGTCAGACGACCCCAGCCAGGTGCATGTCTAGCCTCTTCTAAAAGACCCCCCCAAGGTAGGGGAGAGTACCACCTCCCTTGGAAGCCCATTCCAGATTTTGGCAACCCTTACCATAAATAAGTTCTTCCTGATGTCTAACCTAAATCTGCTCTCCGTCGGTTTATGGCCATTGTTCGTAGTTACTCCAAGGGGTGCCCTGGAAAACAGAGCATCTCTTATTCCTTGCTGTCCCCCCACCCCCCACCTGATGAATTTGTAGGCGGTCACAGGATCACTTCTCAGCCTTCTCTTGCAAAGGCTGAAGGGATCCAGGGCTCTCAATTTCTCCTCGTAGGGCTTTGCCTGCAGGTCCCTAACCATACAAGTGGCCCTCCTCTGGACCCTCTTGAGGTTGTCCGCATCTCTCTTGAAGTGCGGTGTCCAAAACTGGATGTAGTACTCTATGTGGCAATGGTCAGGCCACAGTTGAAGGGGAAGCACCACCTCCCTGGACCTGTTTGTCATGCACCTGCTAATGTACGATAAAGTGTGGTTAGCCTTGTTGATCACTGTCACACTGGCAACTCATGTAAATCTTGGAGTCAGCAGTGACTCCAAGATCCCTTTCCACTACTGTGATAATGAGAAGGCCCTCCCAAAGCCTGTAAGTGTGCTGGTGATTCCTTCTCCCTTCATGTCTAATGTGTTCTAATGGTGATGTGGTTTGTGGTGGGCACATGCTGGCATCAGGGTTTGGAGAAAGGTCTGGTTCCCTGATGAGAATAGCAGTTAGGTAGCCTGCTGGAGAGACATGGTTTGAGGGGATTCCTTGTAAACCAGGAAAAGTTTGTCTTCTATGGCTACTTTGATGGCTGTCACATTTTCCAAGAGGGGCTGGAGGTCATTAATGTCTCTGAGGTATACAAGACAGGGTTTGCACGTGACAACCAAAGGGATTCTGTTGTCCTTTTCTTGGGGCTGGTATTATAGCAGATCAGAGTGGGATCAGAGCCTGGCCCTGTTGATTTCTTTTCCTTTCTCATGTCCTCATGGCAAGGTGTTAATTGGAATCTCACAGGCTTTATAGGAATTACAATATATAACAATAGGAATTACAAGCTATTCTTATTACATTGACTTCCATGGGTAAAAGAGCTGTTTAAGTATGAAGTGGGTGATCTTGGAAAAGGAGAGTTTCAGACAGTTTTACTTATTCTGATGATTTCTGTCACTGCTGGGTTTTGAGTATTCATATTTTTTTAATTATAGATATGTTTACAAAGCCATGGCACCAGATGTGTTCCATTTGGCTCTGCATATATCCTCAGTTACATAGCTAGATTATTTCAGGTAAGAGTTGACAATTTTGATTCCCATAATTATCAACAGAAGATTAATGTTTTGGATATCTGTTTTGATATTTGAGCATAAATGTTTTTTTGTTTTTAACTGAGCCTAAACCACAGCATTTTTAAAATGTGTCCTTATGCATAGGTTACATGCAGACCTTGAAAAAAGCAGTGGTTTGTCAGATACGCGCAAGGTTTACATTGCTTTGTCAATATGTGTAAATTGTCCGAATTAAAAAAATATTCTTAAGGTATCTAAGGAGAAAGACTAGTTTTAATTTAAGTGTTCAGGGTGTAAATTTTTCCCTAAACTTGTTTTTATCTGGAAGCTATTTTTAAAATAAATCAATATCACCAGTTATTTAAAATAATCTTTTCTGTGAGCCCATTGTGGTAACATTTTTTGCTTTTAACATTCTGTCACAGCATCTGATGAAGTGAGGTTAGGTTCATGACAGTTTATGCATCTCTAATTTATTTAGTCTATAAGGTGCATCTCTACCCTGTCTTCTTTGGCATTAGTCACATAAACAATAGTTATTAAGCATAGTAGCAAAATTAGAAATATGAATGAGGTTAGCTCCAGTTATGCAAAATTCCTTTAACAGAGGGCTTTACAACTGTTATCTACTAGGGGTGAGTGAGCAAGGTCTGATGAAATAAAGGTCAATATTTACCTTTGCTTGAAATTCACACAGGAACCAAAAAGAACACTTTTAGTTATAGTATTTTCTTTTTAAAGGCTCCTACCTTTCTGGAGTTCAGATGAAAAACGTACTTTAAGTATTGAAATATCATGGGTGACATTCTTCTCCATGACATTTTTTCTTTTGTGGTCATCCAAGTATCCTGCTTTGGTTTTGCATGTGGCATTTCTTGCCATTTAAGTGCCAAAAATGCTATAGATGCATCGGGTAAGAATTCTATTCCTGGATATGTAGCCTGTATATGTACATAGATTACTATATGTGCAGATTGGGCATGCATAGTAAGTTGAGAACTGGCTGTACACCTAGCCAGGTATGTACATGTGCCACTTACAGACTCAAAATGGCCTCTAGACCACCAAAATGTAGTTGACCAAAAACCATAACTAGCAGAGATTTAGACCCTGGGGCAGAGGGGAAGAAAGGGACTCTTATCCTCTCCTCTCAGCAGGCAGGAGGCTGAGGTGCTCACTTGGGAAGCAAGAGGAGAATCCCTTCTCATCTTTTTACGTGTGAGCATCCCTCACAAGTAACATGATCTGAACCTTTGCCTCTGACTTCCAAGCACAGCATCTAGGCCTCCACATCACAGGTCATGGATTAATCAGTACCTTCTCAGGTGCTTCTTTGAAGCCAGCACCCTAGGCAGCCATGAAAGGAAAGTATCTGGGAGATGTTTGGGGCCAGGAGGAAGAAAGCAAACCAGAGGTGTGTGGCTCAGTGATGTGGCTGTTAGCATGGAAAGGACAGTACCCTGCTTTCTAGTGTGGAATCTTGCTGCTAGCAAGGTAAAAACATTCTCCCTGTACTGTCCTTTGTCCATTTTTTATTATATCTGTGTTAAATGCAGGGAATGGTGTCTCAGCTTCAAAAGGAGCACCACAGATAGGGCTTTGAAATGCCTTGCCTATGATGTTGGGGTTGGAGTCTGTTACTGGTGATGTTGTGGTGGGAGTGTGGACCACCAGACCAGGAGGATGTGGTGGATTAGGCTTTCTTCAACCAGCTAGCAGAAGTTTCCCAGTCACAGGACCTGGTTCTCATGGGGGACCTCCATTACCCTGACATCTGCTGGGAGGATAATACAGCAATGAGCAGGCAATCCAAGAAGTTTTTGGAGAGTATTGGGGACAACTCCTTGGTACAAGTTCTGCAGTGGCCAACTAAAAGCCATCTTTTTTTTGATCTGCTGCTTACAAACAGGGAAGAATTGGTGGGGAATGTGGTAATGGATGGCAAGTTGGGCAGTAGTGACCACAAGATGATTGAGTACAGGATCTTGAGGGAAAGAAGGAAGGGAAGGACAGCAGCAGAGTAAAAACCCTGGATTTCAGAAAAGCAGACTTTGACTCACTCAAGGAACGCATGGGCAGGATCCCCTGGGAAGCCAGTATGATGGGGAGAGGAGTCCAGGAGATCTGGCTGTACTATAAAGGAACCTCACTGAGAGTGCATTTACAAACCAACCTGATGTGCAGGAAGACTAGCAAATATGGCTTAACAGAGAGCTAAATCACAAAAAGAAAGCTTATAGGAAGTGGAAATTTGCATAAACAACTAGGGAGGAGTATAAAAGTGTTGCTTGGGCATGCAGGGATGAAGTCAGGAGGAGTTGCAGCTAGCAAGGGAGGTAAAGGGTAACAAGAAGGTTTTTTACAAGTATGTCAGCAACAAAAGGAAGATCAGGGAAAGTGTGGGTCCCTCACTGAATGGGGGAGGCAACTTTGTGACTGAGGATGCAGAAAAGGCTGAAGAGCTCAATGTCTGTTTTGCCTCAGTCTTCACAGTTAAGATCAGCTCCCAGACTACTGCACCAGACAGCACAGTTTGGGGAGGAAGTGAGCAGCCACCTGTGGTAAAAGAACAGGCTAGGGACTATTAGACAAGCTGGACATACAAGTCCATGGGGCTAGGCAGGATGCAAATGAGGGTCCTCAGGGAGCTGGCCGATGTGATTACAGAGGATACACTAGCCATTTAATTCCTTGAGGCAAATTATGGTAAATTTATAGTAAAACTTTCTCTTGACCCTCCTCCTCTCTCGCTCTGCTTTTTTTTTGCCAGTTTGCCTGTAGTTTTTTACATATGCCCATGTACACAATGGAATTCTTACCTGTGGTATAAATTGCTTTTTTGGCATTTAGAGGACCAGAAATGCCATGTACATAACCACATCAGAACACTTGGACAACATAAGGAACAGAATGCTACTGTATGATAAATAAAATTCTAGCCATTTTTTCTGATCCATCCAGTACACGAATTACTGAATCTCTTGTGGAAGAGCCTTCATATACTTCAGGATATGTGCAGGGACCTACTTAAATTGCAGTTTCACAGTTTTCACAGGAACTGTGAAAAATGGTGATCTCTGCAGTCGCCCTGAAGAATAGCATGGCCATGATGTCCTGTGGCATTGACCCCCACAAAATGCTCAGTGGAATACAAAGAAAGTGCAGCAGTCATAGATCACATGTTATGAGAGAGAGGTACTGAGAGGTTGAGCTAGTGACGTAGAGCAGGAGAAGGCACCAGTCAGGAAAACAGAAGTGTTTCAGCTCCATATTTTAAAAAGCTAGATGCAATGCAGCAATATTACAGTCTGAAGATGAGCAAAAAAAATCCAAAAAAGCAAAATACATTGCGTCTCAGGATCGTATAATGCAGTTCCTTGTAGGAATCATGCATTTGGGTGGTGGTAAATTGTTTTGTTCATTTTGCAAAGTCACTCTTGATGCATTGAGGAAAAAACAGCATTGATCAGTATTTAGTGTCTGAATCACATATAAAGTAAAAGGCTTCTACAGAGGCTGAATGTCAGAGCAAGAAACAAGAGACAATGTCCTTGATGTTTAAAAGAACCATGGAAAGCAGTTTAACAGGAAGAGAAGCTACATTTGAGCTAGTGAAGGCATTTATTTATTTTTATTTTTTTATTTATTTTATTTAGGGCTGGAAGGGACCTCGGAAGATCATCAAGTCCAGTCCCTGCCCAAATGGCAGGAAGTCAGCTGGGGTCATAGGATCCCAGCAAGATAAGCATCCAATTTGCTCTTGAAGGTGTTCAATGTAGGTGCTTGAACCACCTCTGATGGCAGGCTGTTCCAGACCTTGGGGGTTCAGAGAGCAAAGAGGTTCTTTCTTACGTCCAGCCTGAAACTGTCTTGCAGTAGTTTATAACCGTTCGACCTAGTCATCCTTTGGGGCGCTCTGGTGAACAAACATTCCCCCAGATACTGGTGGTCACCCCGATAAACTTATAGGTAGCCATCAGATCACCCCTAAGCCTGTGCCTTTCAAGGCTAAGGAGCCCCGTAGCTCTCAGCCTGTCATTGTAAGGTCCATTTTCCTCACCTCTGATCGTGCGCGTGGCTCTCCTGTGGACTCTCTCAAGCTTCTCCACATCCTTTTTGAATTTCGGGGCTCAAAACTGGACACAGTACTCCAGCTGCGGCCTCACCAAAGCCCAGTACAAGGGGAGAATGACGTCCCGGGATTTGCTTGAGAAGCATCTATGGATGCAAGCCAGTGTTTTGGTTGCTTTAGTAGACACAGCATTGTATTGCAGGCTCATGTTCATCTTGTGGTCAATGATGATCCCCAAGTCTCTTTCTTCCATAGTGCTAGCCAGTGTAGCACTGCCAAGCCTATAAAGGTGCTGCAGGTTTTTCTTCCCAAGTTGGAGAACCTTGCATTTTTCGGTGTTAAACACCATGAGGTTCTCGTTTGCCCATTTCCTGAGCCTGTCCAGCTCAGCCTGGATTGCCCTCCTATCTTCTGGTGTGGATGTTTTGCCCCAAAGTTTGGTGTCATTGGTGAACTTGGTTAGTCTGCTCCTGACTCCAATGTCCAACATCATTAATGAAGATGTTGAATGCTATGGGTCTAAGAACAGAGCCTCAGGGGGACCCCGCTGGTCACGGGGCACCATAACAATTGACTTCTGTCAATTACCACCCTCTGGGTCTGACCACGGAGCCAATTTTCCAGCCAGCGGATTGTGGTGGACCCGAAGCCACAAATGGCCAGTTTTGCCAAGAGGTGATCATGGGATACCAGATCAAAGGCTTTTTTGAAGTCAAGGTATATGACATCAATCTCTTCTCCCTTGTCCAGGTGATAGGGCACTTGGTCATAAAAGGAAATGAGAGTGGTCAAGGTAGATCTACCCACAACAAACCTGTGCTGGCTATCCCTCAGGACATTGGCATCAGCCAGTTCATTAAGGATAGCCTCTTTAATAAACTTTTCTAAGACCTTCCCCGGGCTAGAGGTCAGGCTGATGGGCCTATAGTTTGCCAGATCCACTTTCCTCCCTTTCTTGAAGGTGGGTACCACATTGGCCTTCTTCCAGTCTTCGGGCACTACACCAGAGCGCCAGCAGTTTTCGAAGATCCGTGCCAGGGGCTGGGCTATGACGCTCGCCAGCTCCTTGAGTACCCTGGGGTGCAGATTGTCAGGACCGGCTGACTTGAAGGTATCCAGCTTCTCAAGGTGTTCCTGCATGAGGTCAGCATTAATGGAGGGCAGGGGATCTCCCTCATCCGGACCTCCTTGTCCCGTAGTGGGCATGGGTGTCCCATGGGACTGAAGAAAGACCGATGCAAAGTACCCATTTCATAGGTTGGCTTTTTCCTGGGTGTCAGTTGTTAATTGTCCCATCTAATTTAGCAGGGGTCCAATGTTGCCTTTGCTTTTTCTCCGGCTCCCCACTTATCTGAAAAAGGACTTTTTATTGTCCTTGATACTCTAAGCTAGTTGGAGTTCAGTTGCAGCCTTGGTTTGCTCTCTGCAGGACTGCTAAGATACCTCTGAGTATGACTGCTAACATACCTCTGAGGAAAATTGATTAACCAAAATTAAGGGACTACCTGAAGAAGCACATGCCAAATTCTGGCAGTTTCCAGTGTGCGAACAAGCTTATTTACCAGGAGGATTAGCTATCAGGAGTAATTGCTGTCCATGTTCAATCTACAAAATCTGGAATGACAGAATATGAATCAATTTCGATTGTAGCAGAGGAAGCAACAGATGCCCAAGATAACTGTTCTCCACATTTTATTTGTACTTGGGAACTGGAAGGACTACAACTTGCCTATTTTTTTTGGTTCAACTTGAGTCTGTAAATTTTTCAGCTGTAGTGAAGGTAGTTGTAAATTGTCGTTCAATTTAACAAGATTTCTGCACATATACATTGCATTATCAGACAGAAATACTAAGCTTGCTCTGATGTGCTCTATGGAAAGTTGCCCAGTGCAATTCATGTTACCTGAAATGCATGTGTTCTTTCTTTAGTGAGTGAAATCTGGTGTGCACATTTTCCTGATGTGGATAGACCAGCTTTCTCTTTTTAAAAAGTGTTCAAAAATTGTCCAAGCCATAATCTTTGATTTAAGGTGTCCATCACCAATCAAAGCAGGTATCTAAATGCAACTGTGTCACTTCCACCAGAAGTGGTGCTTACAAGGTAGACTTCATGGTTTAATGCAGTTCATTACCATGCAAGGAGTATTAAGTACTACCAGCAATTTGTGTGCTATGAGCTTGAAATTGCACCCAGAACACAGTGCATGCTTAAACTACGTGATCTCTTAAAGCAGGGTGACATTGAAGATCACGTTACATTTGTGGCTGAAAATGTGATCCAGTTCATGGAGCTTCTAATGTGGTTTGCAAGTTGGCAGGCTTTGATTCACCAAGCACACGCAAAGCTAGTGGTTTTCATGAATTGGTTTGAAGACATGGTATCACAGCAACTTTCACACTGTGAAAGTGAAAACCACTGGAGACAAGTACTGTTGCAGACAATAGCTGCAAAGTTGAATCAGTACTATAAGCACAATCAGTCATTACCATCTCAGTTTAAACAGTGGGGTTCCGCAGGGCTCGGTCCTCGGGCCCACACTGTTCAACAACTTTATCAGTGATTTGGATGAGGGGGTAAGAAGCACCCTGTTCAAATTTGCTGATGACACTAAGATGTGGGGGGATGTGGGCACACTGGAAGGGTGCAACAGGCTACAATCAGACCTAGACAGGTTACAAGGGTGGGTGGACGAGAATAGGATGGGTTTCAACACAGACAAGTGCAAGGTGATGCACCTCAGGAGGAAAAACCAGCACCATACCTACAGGTTGGGGAACTCCCCTCTTGTCAGCACGGAGGCGGAAAACGATCTGGGGTCATCATTGACTCCAAGATGAACATGGGCTGGCAGTGTGGAGAGGCAGTCAGGAAGGCCAACTGCACCTTGTCATGCATCCACAGATGCATCTCGAGCAGGTCCAAGGAGGTGATCCTCCCCCTCTATGCGGCACTGGTCAGGCCACAGCTGGAGTACGGTGTCCAGTTCTGGGTGCCGCACTTCAGGAGGGATGTGGACAGTATGGAAAGGGTCCAGAGGAGGGCCACTCGTATGATCAGGGGACAACAGGGCAGGCCCTATGAGGAGAGGCTACGGGACCTGAACCTGTTCAGCCTCCAAAAGAGAACGCTGAGGGGGGATCTAGTGGCCTGTTATAAACTAGTCAGGGGGGATCAGCAGGCATTGGGGGAGTCACTGTTCCCCCGAGCACCGCCAGGAGTGACCAGGAATAACGGTCACAAGCTGGCAGATGGTGGGTTTAGGTTAGATATCAGGAGGCGCTACTTCACGGTCAGGGCGGCTAGTGTCTGGAACCAACTTCCAAGAGAAGTGGTGCAGGCTCCTACCCTGGGGGTGTTTAAGAGGAGGTTAGATGAACATCTTGCTGGGGTCGTTTAACCCCAGTACTCTTTCCTGCCATGGCAGGGGGTCGGACTAGATGATCTGCTCAGGTCCCTTCCGACCCTAGAAACTATGAAACTGCCTGCCTCCTTTTTTAGTGTTTTTTGCATTTTTTACCCAAATCAGGTGCCTTTTCTGAGTTCTGACCCGAAGCTACTTACATCAATCCCTGAATGGCAGGAGGAACAAGACAACAAACCTGCTGCTTACATGAACTTTGTCAAAGAATGCCAGATGCCTTTTTGACTGTATTTTGGGATTCTGTTTCTGACTGGTTTCCCCATCTCTACAAACTGGAAAACACTGCCTTACAATTCCAGTCAATTCAGTGGATCTCAGTGGATGCAATCTCACTGAGAGAGATGTCAGCTGCAACTGTTGGTAGATACTGCATGCTAGCATTTAACAACTACAGTGAATTGTTTCTACCAAGGTTAGCATTATTTAGTATTTCTAAGCTTATTAAACTTTTTGTAGGTGATGATATAAATTACAATTCATATTGTGTATAAATTTATAATCATAATATACTTAGATTTAAATTTAATCTGTAGATTTATTTTAATATGGTAATTTATATGATATTTCTGTGGACTTTGCTATGCAAGTATACAGGTTTTTGCCTCCCAGCCACTCAGTGGCAAGGGGTGGGACTACTGGGCTCCTCTGCCAATCAGTAGTGAGGGGCAGGGCCACTGTGAAATGCATATGTAATCAGCTCTGCGCACCATGAGTGGGCCGTGAAAAACCCTTTGTTCTGCTATGATTTAAATAGGTCTCTAGACATGTCTTTTGCATCCTTAGCTGAAACCTCTGAATTTAAGTTTTTTACTATTTTGTTTTTCTTTGGTGTGTTGTGTGCCTTCTGGGAGTTTTCTTTATAGGGAATAATGCTTAAGTGCAAAGTGTAAATTGATAGTGCATTTATGGGAATTACTGTAAGGCTTGTAAGCATTTTGACACTTGTAGGAGGAGACCATATTTTGGTATTCTGTTAAGGAGAATATAACAATAATTCTATAGAAATGAAATGGACTGGCAAATCTGAAATAAAAATAGTGTAAAACTGGGTCTTTTGGGAAGTTCATGCCTTTAATTCTTAATATAGCAGACTGCAGACTTTGTTTTTTCAGGATGGCTTTTCACAGGGATGGTTTTTGTGTAGAACCTCAGTGCTTTTCCTGGCCAATGTAAGCTATGAAGGAAATAGCACTGTATGTCTCTTAGCTCAAAAGGTTTTTGACTAGGTTGAAACTGTCAGAGGGCATACCTACATGTTGCCCTACAGTAATGTTGTACAGGTAATTACATGTACTGTGCTGTATGCACAGCTCACAGTTGTTTTTAGCAGGTACTTCACTATAGAGGTGTGCTATAACGGGGGAGCACGCCGCTATGGTTAAGTAGCTGCAGGTCATGTGTAGAAACCTATGGCCGCTATGTTGCCATAGCATGTCACTACAGTGACATAGTGACACATGTAGATGCACCCAAAAATTCTTATCTCAAAAAGCATCACTTTTGTCTGATTTGCTGAAAATCTGTTGATCTGCAAGTCCAGCTATTTGACATGGTAGTTCTAGAGGCATTTGAAATGACAGATGGAACATGCTTTTTTCAAAAATATTGTACATTTTGCATGAATTTAATAACACTTTTGCATTTGAAAATAATCTTTTCAGTATTGCAATAATAGGCATTACTATCAGTTACTTGAATTATGAGAATTCAGGTAACTGTTGGATGTTAGTCCAAAGTATTTGTCATGAAAAGTATATTTTCGGATAGTTTAGCAACCCTGGGCCAGGTTCTTCTCAACTTGTTTGAGCGATTATGTTCTACCTTGCTTGAGTCCCAGATTAACTATTAATAAAAAGGTGGTTGGGTCCTTTTTGTCCTCCTCACAGCTTTTTTGAAACAGTCTTAAGGGAATTGAGGTTTTTTTGGTTATATCTTTTATTGCACTGACTCTATAGTTGGGAGAGATGTCAGAAAGGCTTAGGTTGATAGTCTGTTTCCCAGTTAAGTTGTTATGTTCTCCAATTTTATAAGTCTTCTGTTTCTCTTAGTGTAAGCTACCTTGATCCTTGTTGGGAAAGGTGGCATATAAATTGAATGAATAAATAAGGAAGGAGGGAAGTAAATTGTTCCTGGACTATCATGGCTGTAACAACACTCAAAAGTAGATGCATAAATGGATTTTCAGGGATTTGAATAGGATGCAGTAGAAACCTATTTAGGCTCCTAAGTCCACTTAGATGCCCAGTAGATGGGATACAATTTAATTTTATGTGCTTTCATCCCAATAGCTGTTTCCCTCCCAGAAACAGAAAATTATTTGGCTTACTGGAGAGAGTATTTTGGCAACACAGGGAAGTAATCTTTTTTTATATAATATTACACATCCATGTGCGCGCGCATGCATGCATGCATCCCCCACCATATTTTGTCACAGAGGACTTGAACCTTTTCCCAAAATTCATCTGCTGGAAATTGGGATGTCCTTACAAGCAGGGAAATATGATAATAGTAATTTCTGCCTCTGCTGGGGGAAAGTGAAAGTAACACTGTACCCTGGCCTCCCTAGCTACTGGCTGTGGCTACTTCTACTTCCCTTCTGCAGAGGCTCCTGCTGCAGAAACTGTTACTCAGTTGTTTACTGATATTTACTAGTATTTTCAGGAAACATCTACCCTCTATCCTCCCTGCCCCCCCCCATTTCCCCCTGAAATCCCCTCTTCCCACTGTACTGTCAAACTCTGCTATCCCTGAGGACATGGAGGTGAGGAACATATTTGAAAATACTGACCTTGAAATAAACATAGCTATAGCAAGTTGCATATAGTACTCATAGACTTAGTTCATCCAAAGATGATGCATGCTACCTTTTTCAAAGCTGCTGCAAGTTTTAGCATAAGTACTCCATAAATACACTTTTAAGCACCACGTTAGCACCTACTTAGAGTGAGGATGAACTATGCATGATATTAGTTTTGTTGCCCTGTGGGGTCAGGCCAACTCTTAGGCTTTCAATAGTGCACTGTTAGACAGGAGGATGTGACACAATTGTACATATACAAATACACAAATAAATTAGGTGCATACACACACTCTAGGTGCATACACCCCCACCAGGCATGCACACACACACTACCAGGCACATTCACATCCAGAATTACCAGCCTAGGCACATGCACAGCTATCGCCAATTCAAGCACCTATACCCACCAAAGGTTAGACAAAAATAAATGGTCAATACCCACACACTCAGTACACATACACGGATTACTAATTCATATATCATGCACACAATGACAAATATATACACACTTACCAGTTCACACACATACCTGTGTGTATGTGTAGGTGGGTTGTAAAGTTCCTAACTTGGATGGTACGGTGTGTGTATGTTTGTACTTGGGGTACCTGGGATACTTGGGGGAAGGTTAAGGTGAGAAAGAGTTAAAGTATAGGGAGTGAAAGTTGCCAGAACCAGGATTAGAACCGGTGGACTAGAGAGAAACTGGCTGAGGAACTGAGGTGTGGGGTTACTTAAGGTCAGGTGGCCCTGAGGTTACTCGGGCTTACCTGGTGCTAGGGTGGAAGCAAGAGAAAAAGCCTGGTGGTAAGGAGGAAACAACCAGGAGACAGAGGCAGAAAGGTGGGAGATGAGGGGAAAAGGCAGTGGGGACAAGGCAATAGCAGTGGCAGAGATCAGGGAAAAAGGCAATAACAGGGGCAGAGATCAGGGGAAAAGGCAGTGGGGATGAGACAGTGGCAAAGAAACAGGTTTGCAGTCAGAGAGGAGCTCAGATCGGCTGGAGCCACAGGAGCATGGGACAGGTGTTGGAGGTGGCAGTGAGCCAGAAGCAGGATGGGAAGAAATGAGACAGAAGTTAGAGCGCTGAGGAGCAGAGATTGGAGCAGGGCCAAAACCATAGTAAAGCAAAACCCAACTCAGGGGTCCAAATAATAGTTTTATTAAACAGATAACACACTACACAGCCCCATGAAGTTATTGGTCCCCTCCCTCTCCTCCCCCCCCCCCCCCCCCCCCCCCCCCACACACACACACACTCACAATGGCAGCAGGACAGCAAGAGAAAGAGACTCAGTGGAAGGGTTGGAGTCCAGGTAGGGAAGAGAAACAGAGTCTAAGTCCTTGGTTGAAGATGGGTTGGGGGGTGATAGCTACCTATCCAGGCTGGAAAGGGGTCTTTGTCCAGTAGGTGTTGTACAGAGCGGGGTTGCTGGCAGGGCCTCTGGGTTGATAGGTGGTGTGGCATGGCGTTGGTCCAGATGGAGAGGGTGTCCCAAGGAGTCAGTCTTCACTACCCCTTTTTATGGGGCAGACTACCTCTGATCTCCTATGGGGAGGCCTGTCCAGACAATGTCAGCCCTATTCCAGAGGGCTCTAGATGTTCT
Source organism: Crocodylus siamensis (assembly GCF_052110815.1). NCBI lineage: Eukaryota > Metazoa > Chordata > Crocodylia > Crocodylidae > Crocodylus > Crocodylus siamensis. Next base: position 125,702,219 of record NC_143397.1, on the reverse strand, counting down.
TACTGAGCATGTGCAGTTTTGGCACAATGGGGGGTTGCCTCATCTTTTGTTTCTTGAATGCTGAGGGTGGTTCCAGTGGTTGGGTCATTGGTCCAGGTATTGGTTTTGATGGTTTGGTCATTCAGAGGGAGCTATTTTTAGACCTAGTTGCACAGAAGGGGTAGGTATGAGTCGTAGGTTACACAACAGGGCATGGGGACAAGATGGAGACTTGACATGACTTATGCTAACTTACATATGTAGGCCTAAATCATATAGTATCAGTAAAAGAGTAATATAGAACAGTAAAAATCAAAATAAGCATAATAACTATGCAGTATAAAGAAGGAGAAAAAACAAAAATACAACTTGCTACCAAAATAAAATGCTGAAGCATATCCTATATCTTAGCTAAATTATACTTATCTATCTATAGGGAATAGAGAGGGAGAGAAAAAGTCAGAAATGTTTGGGGAAGGGGAAGGAATGCATTTTTAAATAAAAAAACAAACCCCAAAACTGGGGGTTGTGCTGCAGTCTAAAGCCCAAAAGGCTCATAATTTACTATGTAGGGCTGGGCTCCATCAAATAAACAGCATTTCAAGCCATAGTGATCCCACAGATTGGCAGTGCTCGGTATGCGTGTGCACTCCAGATATTTCCCCCCAACACCCTTCCACACACAGACAAAATCTGTGTGCTAATTATCCCTCCATTCATAACTAGAACCAGATGTTCTTGTTATAAGTCCTGTGATCCTCCAGAATTTTATATGTAGATGAGGTATAGGGCAACCTGTCCGGCTTCACCTCATGGAGGGTGGGTAAAATGTTTGGGGCCCCATTTGGTGATGTTTGCCAGACATTTAAGGCTGGTGAAGAAACTGGAATCATGGGAAATTGGAAAGAAAGGCGCAGCTCAGCTATGGGAGTGAACAGGAAGTAAAAATGTAGGCAATATAGTGCCTTACCTTGATTTGGGTCAGGACTGTACTCAATGGCCGTGTCCACATGCATGTGGACATTTTGTTCCCTGGGGACAACTAGCAGCAGGACGCCTTGTACTGCCGCTAGTTGTCCCTGGGGAATGCCCATGCCATGTGCCCTCTGGCATGTGGCTGGTTACTCTGGGTGGGGTAGGGAAGGCTGGGGCCAGCACTGGGCTGGGGCCAGCAGCCTTTCCTGAGTCGTAGGGGAGTCCTGTGGCAATCCTGCTGCTCAGAGCCTTGCTGGTAGCTGGAGCATTGCTCTGGCTAGCTAGGTTTCTCTATGCCCGGTTCCAAGCAGTATTTGCTACCCCTCTGTGTGCCAGTCTGCTTTTCTTTTGCACAGATTTTTGTGACCCATGGATATCTAGGGGTCAAAAAAACCTCCCACATTGCTCCTTGCAATGTGGAGAACAGCTGAATATGTGGTATGTGGTGCCGCAGACGTGTCTGCAGTAGCATATATTGCATGGCTGCGCTCGTCTGGATACAGCCAGTGAGTGCTACCTGATGTCTTATTCAGATGGGCTGTAATAACCTATTCTTGTGGTAGGTTTCCATCAGCAAATATGGTCTTTTATGGTCATGCTTAGTGTTGGCTGCAGTCAACCAGCTTCATAGTTAGTTTTCATTACTGAGCACATTCTGCTTTTAGTAGCAGTTCAAAGATAGGAAGCGTTTTTAATGCAGTTTTCTTGTATGTGAATGTAAGACAAGGGGCTCTTTCCCCAATGTTGATTGGGGGAAAAATCCTCAATTTATATTTGAGTAAATACAGTACATACTTTTTGTGTGGATGTGTATACACATACATACATATATATTCAAAAATATTATATGCACATACTAACACACATACATATAGCTTTTTAATATTATTTTGTGTGCATATCATGTTTTTTGCTTACCTGCCTGCCATGGAAATGTTTCTCTCATAATAGGGTGACTAGGTGTTCTGCAGCATATTTTTGTTTTCACATATTATATAATGATATAGCACATTGAAATTTCTTCCCTTCGGAGACATAATGGAAGCAAGCAGTCAAATGCTATTTCTGTATGCAAGTCTCTAATGCTTTAATAATTAAGCTTGTAAGACTTTGCACAAAAATACAATACATTAACTAGGGAAAATGTATTATACAGGTTAGCTAAAATTTTCTCTTTGGATAAATGAACCCCGCCTTCCTCTGTGTTTTCTAAAGCTCCAGATAAGTTTGTGGCCATAGACACACATGTGTGCGTGTGTGTGTGTGTGTTAACAAGACTATTTTTCATTTCAGAATTTGGGTTTTTTCTAATCCTCTGAAGGAGATAATGGTATTTTTCTTGCGAGTGAATGCTGTTTGTAGTAACTTCATTTGAAATGTATTTCAGTGCCAAACTCGCTAAGACAGACCAGTCTGGAAAACTACATAAATATTGGAAAACATGCTGTTTATAATACATTAATATGCGCTTATTTGCAAGAAAGTAGTATGGTTGTTTATTAGTACATCAAACCTGTTGGACAGACAAAATTATATATGTGCATCCATACATACATACATGTGCACATAAAATGGCCTTTTATTGTTCTTGTAATGGTGTTATTAAGAATGGCCAAGTACACTAGTAAAAGCCTAATAGAAAGAAAATACTTGAACTAATCTGATTATCAGTGAGAGTTGGTTTTATCATATACTTTAATTTTTCACCTTCTTAAAGCCAAATACCAAACTCTTAATACTTAAATTCATACCAGTTTTGTGGGTTTAATGCCCTCAAATCCTACCATATTTTATGAAAAAAGTCTTATTGTAAAGGAGATATTATAAACTTTCAGTGCAATTTGCTACAGATCCCTCTAAACCCTCTAAATTCCTTGTAAAATTAAGAGGAAATAGGATGCAAAGATGAAGTAGAAAATCTTCTGAAGTATCATAGTTCCTGCATATAAGTGATAAGAATTGTATAAAAAATAGTTTTTACTTTTGTTGCCTGGAATACTGTATAATAAATGCTTCCCAGGATGGATGGGTTTTGTGGTTTGTTTCTGTTTTGGTTTCCCAGAGTGGGCATTACTCATCATCTTTTTGATAAATGATGTTTTATTTGTTTTGCAGTATTATGTGAAACTAAGCATGGAATATTGTATGTTGGCCTGGTTCTTGGGGTGCACTTTGTATGCCTTTGTGGTTTAAGTCAAGAGAAGTCTGTCCATTAGAAATGCCTCAATACAGGTAACGTGCGGCAAAAACTTGAGCTTTGCTGAGGGAAAATGCCAGCAAGTTTTGATACCTTCTCTCAAGCTAGCCTACAAAACTGGTTTGATTAGGACAGAAAAAGGTCCACGAACACAAGACTATGGTGGGATTGCAAGAAAGGCAGTAGTTTTGTGGGGGAACCAGACACAGAGACAACATCGTTCTGCTGGAGTGTTGGGGAAATTAGCCCTGTTTAAGCCATTGTTGGACTATGAAAGAGTTTAGGAACCATAGAGAAGTGTGTAAACTGTTTTCAAACACTTCTGGGTTTTATTGGGCATTTAAGAGGACTTAAGCCAGGGTTTAACCCAGCTTCTCAGTGTTTGGGGGCTGCACCCTGCGTAGGTCACAGTAGTGTGAGCCTAAAGTTACCATATTTCCACTTCCAAATAAGAGGACACCAGTTAGGGGGTGGGGGGGAATGCCCCTCAGTTGCCACCCTGGTCACCTGATCCAAACCAACTACCCCCTTCTCTCTGGGCTCTGCTGGTGCCTCTCCCCACAGCCGACCCCATCCCATCTTGGCTGGAGCGAGTGTGGCGGTTGCATCAGCAGCTCCAACTCCTGCAAGTGGTGGTGGAGCAAGTCTAAGCACTGCATGGCCTGGAGGGTGGGGGAGGGGAGGCCTGTGCACCCTGCACCCTAGGCAGATCTCCTAGCTGGCCAGGCTGCACAGCTCTCCACCACTCCCTTCCTCCAGCCCCGTGCCCTGCTGCATCTTTTTTCAAGGGGCTTGAGCAGGGTGGAATAGATGCACACTTATGTACCTGTATCTACTTATGTGCCTAACAGTGGGACAGAATCTCGTGCTTTATCTACAAATACGTCTACTGATACAATAAAGAATATTCAGCTTTTAGAAAGCCTCCCTGATTACTGTATTTACCACTGGTCAGGCCCCTGAAGGGAAGGAGTACAAGTTCCTGAATTCATGGAACTGCAGGATGAGGGCAGTGGAAAGACAGAGGATACTATATCCCAGGGCCCAGTCTAGCCATGGGAAAACTTGTGAAATTGTGCCAAGGGAAGTAAAGATATGAGATCAATTGGTGAGGCTGCATTCAGATGGACTGGAAAGGGGGAAGGGGTGTAGTTAATCCTATGCCCTACAACCTCAACTAAGTGTCAGCCTGTGTCAAGGTAAACCATCTGCCCATAAGAGAGAGCAGAAGAAGTAAAAAGAGAAGGATCTCAGCCTTTTATCCCCTGAAGAAAGATCTGTAATTTCTGTGGATGGGTCTGTGGCTCAAGGATTGGACTTTTAAGTCACACGAAGACCAATTAATAAGGTGTGTTTAGAGAACATCTCAAATCAAGGGATTGTCAAAGAGGACTCTGTATCCAAGCTAAGTGACAAACTAAGGATGTCACCCATGCTGAGATTATTTTCTTTGATGAGATTTTGAAAAGTTAGGTTTGGGAGGCTGGATGGAAATTTTGATAAGTAACTTACCATTCTATAGCATTCTGTCACTCTTGTGCAGCATGCTGTATTCTGCCAATCAGGAAAAAAAAGACAGAAGTTTCTATTATATTAATAATAATTCTGCCTGTTGATTTTTTTTATAGCTTAAACCAAACATCCTGATACATTCTGTGACAATGTAATTTTTGTATAATATCTTATTATCTTAAATAATGTTATTCTGACAGAGTTAATTGTGATAATTGAAGATAACTTTAATAACTATTAATCATGTCTCAGCCTAGATTACATCTTTTCTATTTCCTTCTTGCATGTACCATCCTATCGAAATCATATCAGGAAATGAATAATAAGTATTTGAATAAAATGAGGTGAGAACCCCTATAAAACTAGTTCTGAGATATTTTCTTTTCTACAATATAAGAGTGCTTTTTTAAATGTTTGTCTATCAAACAATTCATGGAAAATTGTACAAGTGGTCTTAGCATGTCTGTTTAGTAAGAAGGTACTGTGAGATAACCTTTCAGTCTTTGCTTATTGGAGCTTAAACTGAAGGAGAAAAGCAGCTTTATAAGAAACCTGAAGTCTTATATGGGGTTTAATTCTGCATCTTACTCTTGTAGGCTTTATTCCTATTTAAATCATCTTCAAAGGTTCTTTCCTTTCTGCAGCTATATAGTAGATAGGAGCCTTAGAGACCTACTAGTAGTTCATAGATGATGCAATAAGAAAACATTCTCAGTATGGTGAGCTTTTTTATTATTATTATTTAACTACAGGTTGCTATTGTTCTGTCCCTGTATCCTTACATATACATCATCTCAAATCTTAAGGATGTATTAATTTTAAAATATTGTAATAGGCTTTTTATTTGAGATATCCTTGTCATGGACCTTTTAGTAGCTCTATAAGCTTTCTAAGTTTTAATTTTTTCATAAAAAATGCTCCCCCCACCCAATTATTTGGTCTTTATTGCTTAGCTTATGTGTTAAAATATGTTCTCTGAGGCAAAACCTTTCATTTTCTGGATTTTTTTACAGTGCCTCTAACAATGGAGCCCTGAACTCTTTGAAACTTTTGAGAGTGACTGTATTATGGAACTTAAATTACGAAAATTAAGTAACAGTTATGAACAGTGTGTACTGTGATTGGTATGGAAAGATAAGATTATTTTGGGGGTAACTGTGCGTCTTCCTTCTAAAATTATAATCTGTCAAATCATTGCTGATATTTTTATGTATGTTACTTCATTCCATCTCCATGGTAGTTTGATAATTGTGATTGATGGCAGGAAGTATTGATTCTGACTGACAGAAAGGATGTGTTAGTTATGAAGCATCCATTTAAATGCAGTACATTTGTTAAATAAAAAAATGATTTTGTTCTTTTCTTAAAATCCCCCCCCCCCCCCAAAAAAAAAAAATGCTGCATGAGAGAGGATTTCCTGTGTTACTGTCCCTGGTATTGAAAGGCTGTTTTCTATCTTATGTGTTATAGTCAACATGTGTTCAATGTCCAATTAAAAAAAGATTTGCATCCCTTCACTTTGCAGCTCTTTACATACAGTTCCACAACCATTCAGCAGTCTCACAGTTAGAAAATATTCAGTCTGAATTTTCCCTTCCTTATTGTTATCCCATATTACAGATATAACCCTGGTACCAGCTTAGAAATATTTCTGTCTTCCTTCTGTTTAGCATTTTAAAATATTTACATACTGTTATACTGTCTTGTAGTATCACTTAGTTGAGCTAAGAAAGCATGCAACTCTTTTGATCTTTTCCATCTATCTCTCCTAGATAGTTGTATGGCATCCACCACTGTATTCTGTTGATCATCCCTGTCCCTCTTCTCTGAACTCTATTCAATTTGTCAATATCCTTTTTGTAATTGTCTCCCTAGAATTGCATTATATTTAGGGTGCCATGTGAAGGGTGTATACAGAGAGGGACTCTTTAATTCCCTTCTCCATGTCATGGCACTGTGTAAACAGCTCAAAACTGCTTTTATATTACAACTTGGGAATAATTTACTGTCCACTGAAAGTCTAACCCAAATCTTCCTTGTAAGTGTCCAGAGAGATGTAGGTGAAATAGAGGGGCCAAAGTCACAGAAAATAGTCCAGACTGACTCTGGCCAGGGTAGCAGAACTCTTTAGGTGTCTAGATTGGTTAGGCACTTCCATTTGCTTCTTGGTGTCTTGCCTTTGGCTTGTGTGCATGCTCAGAAGCAATCCAAATCAAGTACCAACATGCCCAAGTCCTGCCGAAGTGGCACTGCAGGACAAGTGGGCATTGATTTATGGGGCTGTGGATGGCACTACTTTCCTTTATTCCAATAACTTTGTGGTTAGAGAACTTCCCTGGGACATAGGACACTTGGTTTCTTGGCCTTCCTCAATCTCCTACCTACCAGGAGAGTTCCCCTGCTAAACTATAGGCTAGCCTGGAAGAGGGCCTTCCTCAGTCCTTCCTGTTGAAGCTGTGATACTGGGCAGCTGAGAGTACAAGATTTGTGGGACCAGAAGGAGAATAAACAGGGAGGTATAACATCAGCAATTTGGTGAAGAGGGTTGTCCCTGGGAAAAAGTTATCCTGAGTTATACTTCCTGCCCCCAGGACTATTTTGACATTGGGCCGTCATTGGTTAAAAACAGAAAAAAACCCTAGGAATCGGGAACTGAAACAAAGACTCCCACTTGCATGTTTCATTAATGTGATATGTATACCTGTTCCTAAATTATCGGTGAATATACCTCTCTTCCAGTTGATACGTTACCACTTATCATTCTCCCACATTTTTGATCTTGCAGCAGTTTTCAGTGCCTGTTGCAATTAGTTTATCTTGTCATTTGAATTAATTTATTAAGACAGTAAGATTTTTTTTTTTTGAGACAATGCCATTTGTTACTAAAATCTAAATATCTAGGGGCTGCATCTACATCTATCATATTCCTTTCATCAACAGTGTTATTGCTATGAAGAAGCAGTTTGCCTGGGAAAGCTTGTTCTGCATAAACTCATAATTTTTATTGCCATATCACCATTATCCTTTTGATGCTCAGGGAATTTTTCTTTGTTTTGGTAGGTTGGGGAGACTACAGTCTTAGCAGAAGGAAATTGCTGTGATTATACTTCCTGATTGAAAATTTTTACTATAACTGTTTTTCTTTACTCTGCTTATATTGTTCTACTTCTTTAGAAGTTTTAAAAAATGATTATCACAATGCAGTAAATTCATTAAATTATTCTTATTAAGTGTATGTATTAATGCAAATTTTCCACATTCCGTAAGTCAAGTTAAACCATGCAAGGGGGAAAAAAAACAAAGTTTACTAATTTTTTTTTATTGAATTGTGAAGAAGGAATCTTTCTCAAGTCATGCCCTCATGGGATTTCAGATTAAGCTAACTCACATGTTAACAGGGTGACCACGCTGTGTTTTAGCTCCATCTCAGTGATTTCTATAATGCAGTCCCACCTCTTTGCCTACATAATTGACAAATATTGTCATGTTGAAATAATCTGGACATTCCTCTAAACACTTAGAACTTCTTCATAGATGTCAAATCTGACTTTGTTTTTTTCTAGTTGGTCATTGATCTACTGGTACGGATACTGGGTCATGCAGATTTCTGACACGAAAGGGGGTATAATTATCAAATAGCATTAGACTTTTCATTAGTTTCCATAAGAAAGCATTGGATGTCATGCAAGTAGGACTGAGCAAGAGAATGTTTCTTTTGATTCTGTGTGTAGGTTTTGTTAAGAAGCAGTTATTCTTGGATTGAAGTCTTTGAGGGAAATCTAATTCCTCCCAGAAGTGAAAGCCAAGCATGTGGAAAGGTGCAATAAAAACAGTCACTAGGTTTTCATGATATTTGGTTGCATACCTTTATGTGATCTAACTCTAAGTGAGCACAACAGGAAAGGATGGATTCATATGTGGCTTAGACTGGCAGTCACTGGACTCCAAAAGGACTTGTTTTAGAAAAAAGGCAGCAGTGCTGTGCTTTATAGAGGATCCATTAAAAAGGGAGGGGGGGGAAGTAAAAAAAAAAACAACAAAAAAACAAAAAACCCAAAAAACCCAAAAAAACCTTCCACTAACATTGAATGCCTTCCTTTTCCCATCTGCTTTTAATCAAGTTTCAGGAATAAATTAGTTTCAATTTCTGCAGCCATGTCAATATTCTGTCATCTGCCATATTTGATGGAATAGTGACATCTTGTGGCCACTTGAGTTAGCTGCAAGTGTAAATTCAGACATGTTCACATAATCCACATTGCTAAAATGATTTATCGTTTATAATCTTATCACTCCTAGGCAGCCCAGCCATGGTCCAGGGACTCCTTGGCCTAGGGACTGTACAGAGAGAGAACAATAAGACCTTACCAGAAAAAAAAACCTTTCACCTTCTATATTACTGATCATACCTTGCTTGAAGGACAACCCAGTTTAATTACAGGCAGGACTCATGACTTTATAGTTCTTGTGATCCTGGAGGATGTTTTACCTCTCATGATTATAGAATGAAAAGCTGGTGAGTTTTGAACTTTCCTTTATCTCAAATGGCTGCCATCTCCCATTGCTGCCAGTCCACTTGAAGCCTGCAAGATGGCTACTCTTCCTCTACAGTACTTGCACTAACAAGTGAGGCTGTGCTTAATTCAGGTTTCGACCACCTTTCTGTCTTGTTCTCAGCAAAACTGCCTCTTGGTTATGGGAAATGGGTGTTTATTTACAGCTGTTTGGAAATTAATTACGAGTTTTAGGGATTTAGCATCTGCAGGGAGAGCCTTGGAATGGTGTAAGTGTTGTGATCACCAGATTCAGTAAATACAGATATTTGTGAATGAGAACAAAATAATAACTTTATTTGTGGAGTAGTATCTTCAGTTCTTTTGGCCCCAGGCAGATATTACATTGAAGACACAAACAGTTAATGTTGTTTTAATCTGTAAATCAGCCATGTGTTCAAGGGGCTCACAGTTTAATAAAACAGGAATCCAGCAAAATATTATTACATAAAATTTGTGTAATAACTTTGTAGCTGGTTTTCCATGAAAGTTTAAGCTGAATGTGTGGCAGGATGGACCACTTCGAGGTTTGCAGCTGACTCCAGTCCCCACCACCCAACAGTCAGTCGATTGTCAACATGAGGGTGATGGCAGATTGGGTGGGAGATTTGGGTGGGAGATTGGGACTGCCCTAAGGCTGGAACCTGGGGTCATTCCTGCCCCTGCTTGAGCCTTGAGGCAGTCTTGATCAACTGATAGTCAGCTGGCAGGAACTTCCCTGCACATCCTGGTGCAGTCCTGATCAGCTGATCTTTGGCTGGCAGGGACTACACCAGGGCTTGACTCTCCTGCAGTCCCTGCCAGCCAATGCCAGCTGATTGTGTGCCTGCTCCAGGGACCATATTGGGGCTCAAACTGACCCCATGGGCCCCTGGAGCTAGCCACCGATCAGCTAGTTGTTGGGCACCCAGTTTTCAATTTGCCAGTGCAGGCGGAGCCCAGTCTCCCTCTGTACCATCAATATGCCACAACTGGGAGTTGATCTCTAATCCCACAGTCATATCTCCTGCGGCTTGTGTGTCATGGCAGGAAGTGCAATTGGTGGGATTGTGGATCAGATCCCGTTGTGCCTTCAAATGAATGTCTATCAGGGACCTGGGTTTCTCTGGCTCACTAACTTAATCAAGGGACTTTGTCCCAATATCCAACCTGTAGTGCAAGTAAGGGAGCATCTCCAGGCTGCAGCCTCTGTCACTGCAGTGAGAATCTCCTCTGTTCTGCGGTTCATGGGGATGGAGACATGGGCAAAGCTTTGCATGAGGCACTGGACCTTCTGTAACATTTCCCCACTGCCTTGTGGGGAGGTCTCTTTTTGCCAAGATGCTCAGAGAAGCTGCAGGAGGTGTAGGCAAAGGAAAAAGATAATTCAAATAAAAAATGATTATTTTGAACTGTGTACACCATTCATAATTACAGTTGTAAAGAAAATCTTCCTAAGTAGCTGACATGAACTTTACAGAGATAAAAATGGGTTAAGATTATTTTTAAAATATTTTGAACATGTGAGAATTGTTTATCTTTTTAAAGTGAATTTAAGGATTCTAAATATAATTATAGTGGCAAACTCAAGCCAATCTTCAGTTTAGGTTTCTTCAGCAGTTAGGCGGATTAAATTTAAACACATTTTTGCATATAAAGGTATTTATAACTCTCTTGAATCTTTATTGAATGATAACTGGAAGATGTTATATTTATTGAGAATGTTTATGTTTGTTGGATTCTTGTTACTTACATTCCAGTTGCATTATATGGCCTAATCTGAAGGGGAATATGGGGATCTGGAAGAAAACTTAGATGGGGGAAAGTTTGGATAGTAAGAGATAACAGATGCCAGTCTCCCTTAATTGGGTGAGCAAAGTCTCCATTTGAGCAGCCAGGAAAAACTTCTGTTTGTGCTTTAAAGGTTGACTTTATACCTTGGAATTATTATGTACATGGAGAGAGGAGTAGAAAGGGTTTAAAAAGTCAAAGGCAGGCTGAAAAACAGATTTTAAAAAAAATAAAACCTTGTGATACTGAGGAGGAAATCCCTCTTTTTGTTTTGCCTCATGACTTTTGGTATCTGACCATACTGTGTAATTCAGTCAGTTCTGTGGCTGATTAAAATACATCATGATCATCAGATGTAATGCAGATTTAAATATTTAGATTATATTGTGTATTTTTAAAATACAACATGAAACTAGGCACTCTAATTTTTGTTAATAGAGAAAGAATTATGATCTTTTAAAACTTTAGATGAAATCACACTAGTGAGAACATTTCTCTAGTGAATAAATTCCAGTGCATAATAGAGAAGGAAAAAGCAGATAACAAAAAAAGCTGAAGAATATTGCAATATTTTTTTTCTAGCTTCCTTTTTGTACACTTGGAAAGGAAAGCACTGCAAGGGACTCAAAATAATTTTGCTAGGTGTTCCACTGACATTATAAAATACAGTTAAAATATTAAACAGTGCACTTAAAAGTACTTAAAAGCAGCTGCAGAATGTTTTGAATGGAAAGACTGTGTCAACCATAAAAAGCTTTTCTGGCTGGTATCTGTAGCTGTCTCATAAAATTAAACAGAAGTGATTTTAAGTGACAATTCGGATTTTACTGATGCTTAGCTTTATAGGTTTTCTGGAATGCTTGTGCCTTTTTTTTTAATTTAACCTAGGCATTTATTGTTTAATGAAAACAGTGCCACAAACTCAGTTTGCTTATTGTAGTGTAAGCTATATCACAATACCTCTTTTAGGTTGGAAAGAATCATTATCTCCATTTAATGCATAGGAGCATTGCTGTAGAGGGAGGTAAAGTCATTTGCAAGGTTTGTCCAGGGAAGCTGCACTCAGCCATCTCAGTTTCCCCAGCTTCTGCTTCAACCTCATGACTAACCAAAAGCTCCCATCAGGAATAAGCTGCAGTTCCACAAGAACAGTGGTAGTGTGTGCTATATAGGTACAAGGCTGTATCTTTCTCAGTTTTCAAACAAATTGATTCCTGAAGTTCCCATTTTCCATTTTTCAAGAAAACTGTTTTTTATCTTTTATTTCATTGCTGTGTTGACCAAAAATATTGGAATTTCCTTTATATTGGAGTTACATGAAATCCACTTACACTCCTGTTGCATTTATACTTAATTCTGAAGACTTAAAAACTGCAAATGAAATTAAGCCAAACAGAAACATAACAATACCGTGCCTATTTTAATTTTAATTTCTGAATTAGTTAATACTGGGCATATGATATGATTCCTTCTTTTTTAACAGTATTCTAATGTATATCTATGTCAGATTTGGTTTCAAAGCCAATCTATAGGTAATAGTGAAGGAAAATGTAGTAAGACATAAAAGAGTGAACTCATAGTGAGAAGGTAACAAAAGGGGCAGAGGTATAAAAAATGTCATGTCTGTGAATCAGTAAAAATATTCACAATAGAGCAGACCCAGAAGTCCTTATTCAGTTTAAGGCAAAACTACTAGTTACTTGATGGAGCCATACGCCTCTGCTTCCCCAGCCCACTGAGACCAGGTTTATCCTTGTAATTTATTTATTGTATTTATGGGAACAACTAATAATCTTTGTGGAACCTCATAACTCTGTGGGAAGCATGGTCAGAGAAGAGATGTGCCCAGGTCACTTTATTTTGCCTTGTTGTCTTAAGTTCTGTCCTCAACCCTGGCTGCCCTAACAAGACAAAATAGCGTTGGGGAAACTCAGTCTAGCTCCTACAAACCTCTTTACTAATTCCCTTATTTCACAGAGCATATCAGACAGAAGCAAAGCAGTAATTCAGCCCTGCTCCCCTCCCCCCACCCCAGATAAGACGGATATGGAGACCATAGGGCAGGGGTAGGTAATCCCCAGCATGGGTGCTAGACCGTGACACACAAGCATTTTGCTTGGCATGTGCGCCTTGGGGTGAAGGGTGGGGAAGGGATCAGGACTGCATTGCCACAACAAAGACTGGGCCCCTTGCAGCTCACCCGCTGTCCGTAACTGACACGCCAACATCTTACAAGTCGAGGTTGTGGGTGTTTTTGGCACTCTGCTCAAAAACTTGCCATAGGACTGTTTGATCTAGCGTTTGCTTCCCAGCAAAGTTTAAATTCAACTAGCAAGATCATTTATATCTATGTAGGAATCAAGACATTCTCTTTTACTCTGTCTGTGAATTTGACATCTATACACAAAGTTATAATGCTCAGATCATGAAATGAACCGAGCTGCAATGCAGTGAACCATTTATATTTCTTAGAGAGACAGAGAGAAGGAGATTGACTTAATATCTGAAAATCACTTAGTAAGTCAGTAGAATGAGAATAATTAACTTTCTTTGAATGTCTGAAGTATGTGGGAACTCCCCAGGCTAACATATTGGACATGAAATGTGATTGCATTAAAGAACTGGGATGCTTCTACAAGGACTGGGAGAAAGGGGAGTTTCTGAAATGGGGAAAGGAATCAATTTTTCATTAAGATGGGATATGATGGTATTTATTCAAGTGTAATAGAAAGCTCTCAAAGTTGAAATTAGCCATTGACATTACCAAAGTTGAGACCTGTTTGGATCCTGTAAAATGTAACTAAAAAGTTTGTTTTACTTTGGTCACGAAAAATCAATCCATTATCCTCCCAATGCATTTCAAATTTTGTAATCTAATTGTAAGGAAGAAATAGAGATTTAAATAGATATTTAATTTCAACAGAGGTGCATGCTTTTAATTTTTTAACTCTCTATTAAATTAACCCATACAGATTAGATTACTTTGGTAGCTGAATACCATATCAACTATGCTAATATGAAGAAATCTGAACAGTTTATTATTCAAAGGAGTTCATATAAGTTGAAATAAAAATTCTGATAAAACACATTTCATTATTAGCACTGACATTCACATTGGATTTTTCAAAGACAAGTGGAATAAATTGGGAAATAGTTTGCCCTGATTTATTTCACTATGGAGCTGCTCAATTTAGCTGACAAAGCCATTATTAGAAATCAAGACTTTTTTCTCTTAATGGGTTCCTTTTCTAGTCTCTATTGATATTTTTACAAGGAACTTCATACAATTTGTGATTAGTTCAGGAATAAATTCAAAACTGATTAAAAGAGATAAGCTACCTTGATGCAGGCTAGTGGATGATTTTAAGGACATCTTTAACTTGTCTATTAACTAGCTTGAAGGTTGCTGAGTATGTAAACATTTACAGTAAGATACACACATACTTTTTAAAGTTAGCATTGTGTGAAGAAGATAAAAAAATATCCTTAGTTATGTAAAATTTATACCAGACTTTCACCAGCAAGGATAACAGATATATACATATATTAAAACCTTTCCCCTTTTTGCTGTTCAAATCTCTCCTTTTTGTTTGGAATAATGCTATTAAATAAAAGGAATAATTAGAATCCAAGGTACAAATAAAATATACATTTCTACTTATGAATTTTGAAAATTATTTTTTGTTGTGTCTGTTAGCTCTCAATTTGTGAAATAAGTTAGGTGAGTAATTTTCAGATTTTAATAAACTCTGCAAAACCACTGCGTCTTTACTGACATGATTTAAAATCCCTTTGATTGATTTTTAGTTCAGTATCCTGCAATGCAGTATCAATTATATTGGATGAAGTTATGTTGTCTTCTATCACATGATACATGGCCAAGTGTAATTGGTTAACAAATTGCATTAAAAAATACAAAACAAAAACATAGGGCCAGATCCAAAAAAGCACTTAGCCATCTGAAATGCAGCTTAGACAGAATGTAATCATATCAGGTGCATATAGATATATGGGGATGCTGCTCTGACTTGCTGTAATTACAGTGTGTCAGAGCAGATTCAATTAATTGAGTCTGCTGGAGTGTGGTAATTAGCTCAACATCTCATGTATTCAGTGCCCCTGTACTTCAAGATGGTTTTACCAGATTTGCCCATCACTTCGAGATGTGCTCATTTATTAGGGGTACATTTCTGGGGTCTCTGTAATTCTATCAATGTGCTGCTTGTGTCACTTGTGTTTTTATATGGAGCTGTATCTCTCCCTTCTGCAAGTCCTCACCCCCAATGGAGCTATCTTGCAGGATTCAGTTTTAATTGGGTTGGGTTCCTCCAACCACCAAATCAGTCGAACACTTGCTCATGCACACACAGATTAACATGGCAAGCCTGAGCCAGGTTGGGTTATTCAACATTGACATGCTAACATCCTCATATGCTTTGAACTCAGTTCATCAGGGCAACAATAAAATGCAGTCAGACAGAAGCTCGTGGGTTAACAGAGTGCATCTGAGTCAGGCCAGGTTAGTCAGCATTGACAGACTAACACCCTCCAGTACCTTGAACTCAGGTCATCCCTTATTTCAGCAGGACAATCATAAACGCAGTTAGACCTACATACACACATGCTAACCAAGTATATTTGAGGAGGCTGGGTCCGATCAGCACTTTTCAGCTGATACCCTCATGTGCCTCAAAACTCAGCACATCCTAATCTCTTGTCAGAATAGTCCTAGGAGTAACTCCCTTGATGAGCAGACCCCACTGTAGTTTTGTGCATTACAGGGATCTTTGGCTTAGGTAAAAGAAGTGTTGCTACAGAGCAAATGGGGAGGTCAAGGGGAGGGAAGAGTAAGTGAGGTTCAGAGAGTATGGCAACCAGCTTGGCAATAAATAACTCTTATGGTCAGGTATATGAAATTATGATGATACGAGTAGTAATAGCTATACAAGAAAGACAAATAAAACAGTAACAATTTTACATAGTTTCAGTTAGGTATTTTGGAAAGTCTAGCTGAAGTTTGATCAGCAAAAGTCTGGTTTAGAAAGCTGTGCCTGGAGTAAGAAAGCAAAAGTCAGGTTCCTGGTGTCAGAGAAAGAGTCCTCAGCATGATCAATGAAAGGATTCCAGGCAGAAAAGGAGTAGAATTGGTGCAGCTTTTGGATCCAGGCACCAGGTCAGAAACTTGAACTTGGTTGGGGGTTTTGTAGAGAACCAAGAATGGCTCAGGGGAGAACACTGGGTTTGTTTAAACAAGGGCTCATATGCTGGATAATAGAAACTGATCACTCCTGGCTATGGGTGGCATTACTCTGAGGGAGCTCACAATACAGACAGGCAGATTCAGTGTTTTGGGTCCCAATGAAGAAGTCATTAATAGAATTGGTCTGGTAAATGCTGAGCTGGGTGTGTGCAGATGTGGATTGATCAACATCTGGAACAGGGATCCTCTATCATGTAGTGCTGCCCTGCTTCTCTGGTCCCAGAGTTCAGTGCGGTCCTTGCCTTGGAATCTCTGTTCTTCATCCTGAATGCTAATGAAGGTGCTTTCCTGTCCCATCTCCCATGTAAATGAGTTGCCATCTGGTTCCATCTCCGATGTAAATGAGACCAGGGGAGTTGCTTCACTCCTATCACCCTTGTCTGGAGGGCTTTAGGTGCATCTCCCACTGCATCTTCATTGTCCTTCCTCTAATCAGTTCTTGTTCAGGCAGAGGTGGAGAGGGGGTGAGTCCTTTGTGAGTCAGACAGGTTGCATACTGTGCCAGGGTTCCCCAAGAACACAGAGATGAGAAGTACCAATGGCAGCAATGACACTTCCAGTCAAGCTTGTCAAACAAGCTTCAGTGAAAGTGCCCTTGCTGCCATTTTGAAATGTGGGATGCTGAATATACAATACACTACGGGTGCTTTCAGTAGAGCAGCTCTCAGAGCCACTCTAATAAAAGTGCCCCCTCACTCCCACCTGCACCTGGGAGCATATGTAAAGATGCCCCTTAAGAACAAGATAGCCATCCAAATCCTAACACACAATAAATATTGTTGGAGTAGCACAGTAACCACAGCCACTTGAAAATAAAAGTGAAGGCAATCTGGCCATAGCCAATGGTGATGCCTATTTATATATAATAATCTAGTACAGGGGTTGGCAACATTTTCCAGCAGCAGGCTGGAATCACTCAGTTTAGAGCCAAGGTGAGCAGACCCTGGGACTTGGCTGCTGCTGCCACTGCTGCTTCTCCCTGCTGCCACTTTTCTGCGTTACCCAGCCATAATGTAGGAGGGGTGAAGCCCCAAGCTGCCGCAGCTGCTAAAACCCCAACTCCATGGATTGAGTCCAATGGCTCTAGTATATCTGACCTGGTCAGTGTAGATTGCTGACCCTTGCTGTAGTAGACAGAACATGTGCCTAGAACATGGGAAGTTGTATGATGCTGCTGGCCTGAGTGAATTTAAACTTGCATCTGACACAGTCTAGGAGAGTTTTGTAATGCCAAATGTTGGGCCAGTCTAAGTGGGGGCACCCTTCATCCCTTCTGTAAAAGCTGTGACACTTTGTAGAAGACTTGTGGAGCCTGAGAAAACAAGCAAGAGGAAACATGACTTGATAGCTGTTACTGAGACCACTCACCTAGAAGAGAGGAAGTCCAGGGTTTTGGTTTTAGGTGCTTGATTCAGCTTGGTAATGATGGTGCTGAATGTTGTCACACCTAAGTCCCTTTGTGGATATAATCCTAGGCTGGACTTATTTTTTTATGATAAATAGGTGTGTGTAATGTCTGCTGTTACTTACAGTATCGGTGCAAAGTAATTCCCTTGGTTTGAGCGGAGTTAGTGAGGCTAAGTATAGATAGTCAAAAAGCATGAGGCTGTATTGATTTAGTCTTTGCAAGCTAGTGTAAGTTGCAAAGATTAAACTAAGAAACAACTGGACACACATTTACCTTTGATTCAGGAAATACAGCCACATGCCTGCAGTGGCTCAGGCCAGAACCCGGGGAGCACTAAAGCATGGCTGTTTGGCACTTCCTCTTCCTGCTGCCCCTGAGGTCTCTGGGATTTGGAGCTCAGAATCACAGCAGTTGGACTCTGCAGGGTTGCTCATCACTTCCTCTTCCTGCTTCCAGGTGGCTCTGCAATTTATAATCCATGGTCTCAGCCAGCAGTAATTTTCAGTGAGTTTAGCAAGGTAGGACAGCTCTATTCTCAGGGAAAGTGGAGATTTAACTGGTGGAATGGAGGTTTAACCCCCCACCCTGGCCCCAGACCCCAGCCAGGTTTTGTCTGGTGTGGCAGCCTCTGCCTCCCTACACCCTTCTCTGCTGAAGCAGACAGCGCAGCCTGGCCCACAGCTGGAAAGTGTGCTGGGAGACTGTGATTTTAACTTGAACCAGGAAAGGGTCTGGGACAGAACTTTCATAAGCTATTTGACCCAAATCAGTTAAGTCTGATACTACATTCAACCACGTTTATCTCAAGCCGGTTTCAGCCATTTTGAAACTGGTTTATATGCATTGAACTTCTGTTCTGTTACAGGTTTAAACCAGTTTCTGATTACCTAAACTGGTTTATGTGTAACTTCTGTCCCTACAGAACCCTAGGTTGGACTTCTATTTATTTATTTTTATGATAACTAGGTGTGTATAATTTTTGCTGTTACTTACAATATCAGTGTAAAGTAACACCCTTGGTTTGAGTGGAGTCAGCAAGAGTTTATACCTGCACATAATTTGCCTTTTATCTTTTGTTTTCTTTGGGAAAACCCTTGGTGGATCAGGTGTCTTTATGTGGATTTTCTTCTGCTGGTCTCTGCTCCTCTGAGAGAGCTTGCCATTGCAGCTACTTACAAACTAATGAATGCCATTTATTCTAGGAAATGACAAGCTATACTTCTTACTAATCAATCTTTTTCTGTTGTCCTGAGTGCTGACATTAATATTAAAGAAGACCTTTCTTTGCAGTGTGGCTTGTTGTCAAATATTCTACATAAACCACTGAAGTGGCTTCCACAAGCTGTTAAGCATTTTTCTCGCATGCTGGATGGAGTAAGCAGGTTCTGGCTCTGTGAAGCAGTGCACAGCTCTACGAAGAAGAATCTTGGGCTTCTGCTAGACTAGAATTCCCTGGTCTTCTCCAGCCTTCTCACATGCCTTTGGTTAAATTACTTACTTTCTCTGAAGCTTAGTTATCTATCTGTAAAATTAGCTTTGCCTTGCCTTGGGATGTTGTTCAGTGGCAAATCATGTTCAGTTGTGTGGTGATAACTTACTGTGGTGTTGGGATCCATGCAAGTATCCTCAGATAGATCGTAGGTCCTGGACAGCTTGCCCTTACTCTGCCTAGGTGTGTAGACCTCTGTAAATGGGATAGGGGCAGGATGGAGGTGTGGCCTGGGATTCTCCTACCCACAGAGTACAGACTGACCACAACGGATAATCTTTCCAGTACAGGAGCAGCAGCACTAGGAAGGACTATGTCTCTGGAACAAGCTGTTTGACTGTGGGGATGCCTTGCACCATTGCCCCTACACAAGGTGGTGACTTGCAAGCTTTGATCTAGCCTGTTGTTAAGACAATTCCTGTTAGAGAGACAATACTTTTTCTCTGCCATTCAGGTCTACTGCAGTGAGAAAATTAAATGTTACAAAGGCCGTAATCTGATTATGATGGTTAGTTAAATTGCCACTATAAATCCCCAAACAGTGGAATACTGTTGTCCACTTTGACATTTACAGGGTTTTAATGCAGATAAACTACAGTAGTAGAGGTTTGCAATGAGCAAACATAATGCAGACAATTTCATTGTGATTGGATGAGCATGTTACCAAAATAGTTGAAGGGTATTTATTTGACAGCACTCAAAGATAAAACACACAAGGGGTGGCATGTGATGAAATGGTATAGCTTCTCCACAGCCAGAGGGCCAAAGCTCCTTTCCCTTTATTGGTGGTGGGAGGAACATCCAGTGCTACAGCATTTAATATAAAGATCCTTAATGGAGCAGCATCAGCAGCTGTATGAGATGTCTTCCTGACCTCAGTCCTTATTAGAACATTAAGAGTAGGTGGTGTCTATGGTGTTTGGTGGGGATGGTTGTTGGTACAGTTTATCACACTGGTCACCAACTCGGAGATCCCAATCTACAGGTAGATCCCAGAGTCTCTTTTGGTAGATTCTGCACTGAGGAGACACCTGGGCATGTGTGCATGTGCACACCCACTGCCCCCAGCCTCAGCAGGTCAATCTGTGGGGGAGGGAAGAGATGGGGGGCCAGACTGAGGCCCCTGCAGTGAGCAACTGACCATGTGGCCCAGCTAGGAACAGGGGAAGGTAAGTGGGCCCCAAGCCTAGCTAGGTGGTAGGAGGATTAGAGCCCAGGGGGGCTTTTTCAGGGCTTCCTCCCCATCTCTGTGGGGGTGGAGGTGGCAGAGGCTGCTATGGCTGGCCTCAAGTCCCACTGTAGATGACCACATGTGGGCGTGGCTCAGCTGAACAGCGGGGACTTGTGGGGGTGGCCCTGGCCCAGCCGAGTTGGGGTGGGGGGTGCAGAAGGTCCTATGGTGACCTTTAGTTCCAAAAAGTGATCTTCACCATTAGAAGGTTGGAGACCACTGATTTCTCATAATGGAGCAGCATCTAGCCTGAGCTGGAGAAACTATTTGTACTATGTCCTCCAGTTCTTTATCAGAACAGTGAATGTCACCTTTCTGGGCACTAACAGAGTGGAAGCTAATGTGATGCTGATGGGTCTAGTTAAAAAACAGTTGAGACGCCTTTGTAAAAGTGGCTGCCTGGCTTTTTATTTTTATAAAAAACATCATTGTCTTGGGAGTGTCAAGTTGGTCTAGCGGAGAAAGCAGTTTCTGGAAGGAACTAGGAGGAATGTGCTATGTTGTAGAGAAAAAACATGTTGAGGAGTGGTCTACCTGAGCCAGAGATCTCTAAGCCGTTGTTAGCCTTTTCTCTTCTCCAACTGAGGAACTAAATCTACAAGACGGAGAGGAATGAAATGAACTGCATCAAGAAATGGTTTGGTTCCCTGGAAGCAAAAGGAGAGAGAGAGACTTCTTTGCCATGTTGCTTTCCTGAACTTTGGACTGCTCTGACAAGCACTGGCTTTACAACCATTTCTTTAATAACTCAGAATGCAAGTGTAGTCCTTGCCGGTCAGTAGTTTACATTCCAAAGCTCACGGGCAGCAGTGTTGCCTGCAAGACTTTTCAACTTACTCGGGGCCAAAGGAACTTAAAAAGTCAAAACTGAAGTTGACAGAGGGAACAGACTTTGATGTTGCCTGCAGCATGTTACTTACTTAGCACTGTTGCCCATGGAATTATGAAAACCTGGGGCCAGGAGCCAAAAGAGGTAAAGTTATAGACTCATGCCACAGCCCTTATTTTTTCAGGTCCATGGTCTTCCATAGATTCACAGATTGTAAGGGGCTGGAAGGGACCTTGCAAGATCATTGGGTCCAGCCCCCCCTGCTCTAGGCAGGAAAGATAACTGGGGTCAGGTGACCCCAGCAAGGTGACTGTCCAGTCTCCTCATGAAGATTTCCAGGGTAGGTGATTGCACCACCTCTGGAGGGAATTTATTGCATAGTCTGAACACCCTGACTGTGAAGAAGCTTTCCCTAGTGTTAAGCCTGAAATGGTCTTCTAGGAGTTTCTGGCCATCACTCTTGGTTTTCCCAAGGGTGCTTTGGCAATTGCCTATTGCAAGATTTGATTACAAGGCCTGAGAAGTATAGTTTCTGGTCTGCCTCTTAAGTATAAAAGGTGTGATTTTTCTCCAGCAGAGTAGCATTTCATGGTGACTGCCAGCACTCTGAAGAAGCTGGGCTTTAGCTCAGATTTAATATCTTGATTTGCCAATTTAGTTCTTTGAAGGCATCCCAAACTCATGTCCTTTAAGAAATACTGTCATTAAGTAGGTTATAGCCTGAATCTATTTTTGAGAGAGTACTTCTGAGGTAGAAGTTTTTGTTCTTTATAAGATATCAGCTCTTAAGGCTATTTTGGTTTTAGTTATTTAATGTAGATGAGTCAGGCAGCTCTCTTACGCAGTTTCCTGTCAAGAATAGGTGGGCCTAGGCCTTGAAAATACTTCATTTTGAATTTATTGTTTTCCTTAACACGTGAAGATGAGGTGCTTCCTAATCTTAAAGAGCTGTATTAATATTAATCGTTATCTTTTTCAGTGTTAGGATGCTCATTCCTTCTCCTCCCTTTCCATTTAAATGGTTAATGACAAAGGTTCTGGGAACTGACTCTATAGCAATAGCCCACTCCTTTCCTGGAAATTTGCTGAGATGTCCTTCCATGAGATTGCAATGAAAAGATTTTTCTTAAGTGACAAAGTGGTATGATTGGAATGATTTGGCAGTAGGCAAGGTATGGTAGACTAGCTTTCATAATTATAAACATTATAAAGTAGAGATGCTCCCTACTTTAGAAGATACAGGAACTGGGAGATTTTCCTGCAGTTAAGAAAGGAACCAGTTAGAGACAGACAGACAAAGAGTCTGCAGATGTGTGCTGCTCCACAAATTGAAGTGTGTTTTTCCTTTCATTCATTATTTATTGAACCTGGTAAACAATCTAGCTTTCTTGAAGAGACTAGAGACCAATAACTTTAATTGTGTTTTGTATGTGTCAGCTTCCCATCTGAGACATTTTGGGGTGGGAGAAAGGGAACTTACTGCTCCCAAAAAACAAAAACAAAACCCATTTTGTTTGTATGACAATATGAAATTATAAATGGATTCAAATTGAATCAATTTTTTTCAATAAGAGAAAAAAGACAGCTTGGTATGGTTAAAAGCTGCATTTTTGTCTTCCTAAAAAATAAAAACTGAAGATTAATTTGTGATTTACCACTAGCAGCTGCCCTAAATGTCAGATGTTACCAGGAATTACTTATGAGGTAGCCTTAGAACTGGGTCAAAGTGATTGTTGTGCCTTCCTACATAATTATTTATTAATGGAGGCAGAACATGTCTATCATGAAGTGGGTCAAAGCAGATAAAGTACAAATAGAAAAGAAGACTGGGGCAGTCCCCACTCCAAACAGTATTAAAGGACAAAATAGGCTGAAATATACTGCAAGAGGGATTGGTTGTGATTGACCTCATCCTGATGGCATAGTAGGGGAGACTATTGTAAGGGCTACATGGTCATACAGGGGTATAAGAAAGACTAAGAAACTCGCAGTATCCACTGTTACACTTCCCATAGACAGTGATGGGATAAGACCACCTGGTGCTCAGGTTAAATCCAACCAAAACCCCTCCAGTAAGTCCAAGACCATCCCAGCCTTCTTACATTGTGTCATAGCACCAATGTCTTCCTGCCGTGCTAAAGCTATATCATGCCTTCTAGTCCCACTGATTAATTTTAGCAGTATCTTATAATGGAGTCATCCTTGCAACTGATTCCTGGAAAACCCTGATTCCACTATGCCTGCTGCTTGAATCTCTTACTTTTATCTGCTGTTTAAAGGGAGGGGTGGATTGAAGTCAGGTACACAGATGCATAGACTGGAGGAATGGAGGAGGGAGTTGTGGGTTTAAAAGCAGGCTATAGGTCCAGGGATATATGTTGTAGCCATGTTGGTCTAAGAAATAAAGACAAACAACACTCTTGTGTTAGAAGCAATGTATTTTATTAGACTGACTACATTTTTTGCAAGTTTTCAGTTTCATAGATTCATACTTCTTGACTGCAAGGAACATCAGTCTCTTTACCAAATGTGAATTAAACCTTACAGCAAATGAAACATCTGTCTTGTGAAAATTTTAGGAAGCTAGGAAGTATGCATTCTTCTTCTTCTCTCAGTACTTGAGCAACAGGTAAGTGCACTGAAGGTTTTTAGATATAGAAATATACACATAATTTATTTTCCCTGAATTGTCTGAGTTTAAGTAAACTCGGTTTTACTTATCTGGAAGTAAACCTCACAAAGTTATTATGGAACATAGTAAGTGTTATTCCTAACAGTTTTGTATAATTCAACAATTAGAATTGCATGCCCAAATTGTTTTTGGGGTATAAGATGTAGCTATGTTGGTCTAAGGACATAAGCAGACAAGGTTCTTTGAGTAAATCTGCTATTTTTTATTACAGCAATTCAAATAGTTGGAAAAAATCTTGCATACTTCTGGGAACAAAACCCCTTCGTCAGGCTGAGGATGTTTCTCAACTGCAGATGCTTCCTCAGCCTGATGAAGAGTATTTGTACCCAAAAGCTTGCAAAGAAGAATTTTTCCAAATATTTGAGTTGGTTTAATGAAAGATATAACAGATTTACTCAAAAACCTTGTCTGCCTATGCTCAAATAGAATGTTACAACTTGTGCCTAAAGTAAATGTTGAAAAGTGTATCAGATATGATGCTATATTAATGCAAATTCATAATTCATGTATCTAGGTCTGTATGGGGTACAGTGAAAAATCTATTAATGTTAGATGATGACATGTTTCTAACTTTTGACAGGACCCCATACTGGGTCGTTCTTAGAATTATGCTTTTCCTACAGTAAAATAAGCACAGTCATTCACTGATAATGATAACATGTTTGTTTATGGAGAGTTCCATGAATTCTGCAGGATATGAAAATGCCATGCTTTAAGAACTGGGCAATTTCCTACAAATAATCAACACAATAAGCAGTACAGTATAAAGATGGCTTGTTTGTTTTCTTACTTGCAGCCATGGTAGTTGTGTCTGAAGTCCCATTGTGGTAGGTCCCTTACAATAATAATGTAGATCAGGGGTTTTTGAGCTTTAGCATGTCTGCCACAAGTAACCTGGGCAGCCCCTGCATGTGGTGCACAGAATACTGGGGAGGGAGCAGGGAACACCTGGGTCTTCTCTGCCCTGGCCAATGGCTTAACCATTAAGCTACTGTGTGAAACGGTGGGGCTGGATTTGTTATTGCCTGTTTTTTTCTGATCACTCTTTTAGAGACTTATATGCAGTTATGTATCTACTCAAGTGAATCTAATCTGCCACAAAGCATGCTAGGAAGGGCAATCATAGCTACGTAGGTCAACATAGGATCTAAGCTGGATTTATTTATTCAATTTATAAGCCATCCTTCGTAACAAAGGCTGGGGGTGGCTTACAGTCAGAGAACAAAATAACTTATAAAACAGGAGAACAGCAAGAAAACAAAACAGCTTACGAGGGAACTAGAATATCAGCATTAACTAGAGACCTCCTGAACAATATCTCAGCCTAGCTTTGTTTGCTAAATGTGTTCCCAAATAGGAAGGTTTCACTGCACTTCCAAAAGATGTCCAAGCTCTTGGCCCTGGAGGGCCTCAAGAAGGAGGGAATTCCAGAGCTGAGGAGTGACTGCTGAGAATGATCTCCCACATGTTGTCTGCAAGTAGATTTGGCATATTGATAGTACTTGCAGGTTCCAGTCAGTCTTCAAGGGCAGTCCTACATGAAGCGCATTGCAGTCTAGCCTCAAGGTGATGAAGGCTAAGGTAGCTATATTTGAATGCTTAAGTAGTGTGTAAGTTGTAATTATTAAGTGGTATGCAAGTATAAATAGTAAGCATGTAGCCTAAGTACAGATAGTCAGAAAGCCTGAGGCTGAATAAATTCAGTCTTTGCAGGTTAGTCTAAGCTGCTTAAATTGAACCGATAAGCAAGTGAACAGACATTCACTTTTGATTCCAGAAGTACAGCCATGTGCCTGCCGTGGCCCACACCAGACACTAGGCCTAGCAGGTGCTAGAGTGCATCTCCCTGTTCTGCTGTAGCAGACAGGTTGGGCCAAGGCTATCTCACCCACCCTGTTGGGGGATGCTGGGGGACTGTGAGTTAACTTGAATCTGGAGGGGATCTGGGACGGAAGTTCAATAAACCAATTTAACCTAAATCAGTTAAGTCTGATACTACATCAATCCAGGTTAATCTTAAACTGGTTTTGGCCATTTTGAAAGCAGTTTATGTGCCATGAACTTCTGTTGTATTACAGATTTGAACCATTTTCTGATCACTTTTAACAGTTTATGTGCAATTTCTGTCCCTAGCTGTACAGGTGAAATAAAAGGTGGCCCTAGTTTCTATTGTATGGTTGCCTGCCATTGATGACTCAGATGATTCTTCCAGGTCTTGGTTGCTAAGCGTCTAAGAACATAGATGTTAAATTGAGTTTCCATTGCTAGTCTATAAAAATATATATATTTTAAAGCTCAAAATAAGTTTGCAGTGAAAATTGTGGATGCAAAACTTATATGAATACTCAGTTTAATTTCATAGTTCCAGTTTTTACCAGTCATGCTTCAGAAGAGCATTATAGGCTAGTTAATAAAGCAAATTAAATAAATAAATATCTCTGTATCCATATATCTCTATATCCATATATCTATCATACCGGTTTTATTTTAATTGGTTTTAAAAAAATAGAAGCCAACCTTCTAAAAATAAACCAATCAAACTTTTCAGTATTTTATGCTACAAAATAGTACAGCTATCTAAACTTATCCCTTCAGTGATTCATCAAAACTTTCGAGAAACATGATTATATAATTTTAAACTGAAATACAGACCAAACACATTTAATTAGATTGCCTAAACAGAACACTGGGAGAACCAAATCTGTACAGCAAATCATCTATCTAATACTCGTTTATTTACAGCCAAACATGCTTGTGGCACTTTTTAAACTAATAAAATAAAATAGAACTGTAAATAACAAGTCCTTGACACAGCACAAGCATCAATATCACAGCTATGAATAGTGAACACAATAAAATACATGTCCTTATACTATATTTTATAGCACAATTTAATTGGGAATACACAATAGGAAATGTCAAGAGAGAGTTTTAGCAGGAGTTAAAATTTGGAGATTTCTTGTTAAAAATTATGAAGAAAAAGCAAACAAAGATGGAAAATTCTAATGGCTTAAAACCTAACGTTATATGACATGTTTCACTTATTTAGACACCTACTGTTAGAGAAAATAGTAATGTATGCCCTATTTTGAATGCATTTAGGAATGCAGGCCTCACCATAGACTTGCTAACAGATACTTTTGTAAGGAACAATGTACACTCAAGAAAATATCCCTGTGTAAAGAAGGTCTGCTTGTCAGAGTTTTACTTCCCTTGTATTCCCCTCCAGCAAAATCAAGACTAAATTGTATTAGAAGATTAAACAAATTTGCATGGTAAAAAAAAATAGGATTTTGATTCTCTTGTCACCATAAACTCATGTAATTTAGTTTTGTTCTTAAAAACAAAACTTGGTACTAATAATCTTACCTTATCTTTAAATTAATGTGTTTCATAGATGATGGAGCGTAACTATAAAGTACATGTACAAATTAAAGCCTTTAGGGAACCTCTTTAGTTATACCAAATGAATGTAGTATTGAAAGAAGCTATACTAGCCATGAAAGTCACTAGTCATGAAAAGCAGGGTCAATGAAAGAAGTTATACTAACAGAACACATTTTTGAGATACAGATATCTTTTCATTAACCATGGGCAGCTGCACTGCAAATGAAAAATAAACAAAGGGAACTTTGTTAACTCTCAACATGTCTCTGCACAAAACTCAGTACCACCGGTAAAGATTGACTTAAATCCAGAGAACTGTGGAGAGGAAAAGAACCCACAAAATCTTTGATGACAAAGCTTTTTAGAACCCATTATAAATAAATCAAACAATTGACAAAATATTTTAATTCAATCTCTAACATAGCTGTCAAACAATTTCTTCATGAATGTTATGGGCAATGCCCCTTTTAACATCAAATACCTAAATCTAATAATTTTTCCACTACTTTTTCCTTGTCTGTTCAGTTTTGTAGATAATTGGTAAAAATTCTGAATCTTGAAAGATTTTTTCTTATTCTTCGAATGTACGTGTTAAATATTAAAAATATACAGAGCTAGATTTACCTACAGCGGTGCAGAAGACAGATTGCTTCTTGTGCCAGTCTGTAGTCTGGATGATTCAGGTTGAAGGCAGTAGGTTTTACCCCTATGTGTGATTTATCTCATTCAGCTGTAGCCCCACCTGGGTAGTCGGAGAAAGTCCTTTCTGGCCAGTACTGCTAGTACTTTTTTTCTTCGTTTCTTGTGCCCATGGTTAGCTCTGCAGCCGTTCTAAACTATCTGCTCCCATGCTGTTGGCCATGGCCAATGTGTGGTTTCTGGAGTGGTTGCTGCTGGACTAGGGAGAGCTGGCTGATCACAAAGGGCATTTATAGGTGTTTTCGGGGGGGGGGGCGTGCTTTAATTAGAGTGGCTCTGAGAACTGTACTAATTAAAGTGCCTGGAGAGTCATGTGTATCAGTGTCCCCATGCTGAAAAATGGTGGTGGGGTCACCTTAACTAAAGCTCATCAAACGAGCTTTAGTTAAAACGCCCCTGCCACCATTTTTCAGGATGGGAATGCTGATGCATATGATGCTGGAGTCTGCTGGAGCATGGTAATTACAATGCTTCATCAGACTCGATTAATCCAGTCTGCTCCAACATGCTGGAATTCTAGCACAGTGGAGCAGCCTCACTGCATGTGTATAGGCACCCAAGATGCTGGTTCTGTTCCTCCTTTCAGTTGAGGAGAAACAGTAGATATCAAGGGAAGTAAAAAGTGATTCATGCATAGTTCATTCTGAAAAGAAGGGGGAGGGGGAAAATGAATTAAAAATATAGAAGTAGATTTCCAATGTTACTTTTCCCTTGTGTAAACAACTCTTGAATTTGAAGAAGTCTCTTTCACTATTGGAAATTGGAGTTGTGGTCTATACAATTGCATTTAGGAAGTGAAGGGACCCACAAGACAATATATGGCTGAAAATGTGGGCCATGCTCTGAAGAAATGTCATGATGCCTCTGCTAGGAGTTTTACTTTTCAGTGAGGTCTGCGAATCAAGTTTCCCAGCTCAAACTAATTTTATTTTTATCTTGTGTGGTGAATATGTCTGGGAAATGGAAGCATTTCCCCAAACAATTTGATATGTATTTTTATTGGTTCAGAAGAAATCTCCCCCCAAAATAAGCACATCAGACCAGGAGAATATCAATTATTTAAAGAGAGGCCAACAAATTTTTTTGCCTGATTTACATATATCCATTCAGGAAAAAAATTGAGATTTGCTTTTGCTTTATTTGAGAAACAGAATAACTAATTGATGTATTTAGATTTTGCCATCCATGTTTTGGTAAAGATTTTCAGAAAATATTTACCTTTTGACATAAATCTGACTGGGAAGTGACTAGTAATTGTGAGATTATATGGGACTGACAAGTGATTAACTGCAGGGAGTACAGCAGGTGTCAACACTGTGTTGCTGTTACCTCATTTCTAAAGAGATGTTCCAAGACAATAACATTTTTAATATTTTCAGCAGATACAGAATTGGAAGTTTTTAGGGTCTGAATGGTACAAATTAGCCTCCTCAATAAAAAGGCATTTCATGCCTGCAAAGAAGGTTTATGATTGGAAGCTTCATTGTTATTCAGTGTGTAAGTAGGAGGTTTCACAAAATATAATATAGATGGGTTAGTGTGGCTCTGTTCTCTTTAGTGTCTTTAGGGATGCAACAGTAAAAATTACTTGTGCTCCCTATTGCCTAATTATTCTTTGTACTTAAACTTTTTCTTAAACTTCTTAATAGTTTTTATGCATGCAGCACAGCAGAACAACAATTTTCTTATTCCAGATTAAATCTTCCCGATCTAAGATGACCAGATGTTCCTGTTTTTCATGGCCTTTTGATTTCACAAAAAATATTTCCCTATTTTTTCGCAGAGGAAAGAGTGAAATCCTTGCAGATTGGCTTTCAGCTCCTTTCAGATGCCCAGTAGTGTCAATAAAAATGTCTGCAAGCTGTGTACAAGGCCACCTTGTGGACCTATCCCCACCACATCTGTAGCATACTAAACAGAAGTCCTCCTCCTATGAAGTCTGCTGATGAGTCCCCAGGGCTTGCAGCATTAAGTCAACTTTTTTATGCAAAGGCACAGCTGTAAGGAGCTGGAGAACCCTTTTGTTTCCAAGCACTGCAATGAGAAACAGGACTACAGGAAGCTTTGCAGAACTGCCAACCCTAAATGTACCAAAACCATAGTATCATAGGGATTAAAGGGAGCTCAGGGGTCATCTGGTCCACCTTCCATGACTCCACTGAAAAGAAATCATCACATGGGCTTAAACTTTAAAAAAAATAGCAGTTTTGTGGGGGAGGGGGGTCTTTTTATTAGTTTCCTGGTATCATAACCTTTAGGATACACTTGCATGGCATATTCCAGCTCTCCTTGCTAGCCACAAGAACATTGATTTTTTTTTTTTTTTTTTTTTTTAATGAACAGGTGACATTCTCATGTCCTCCTGTAAATTCAGTTACTGGGCCTCTAAGCAAGCTACCAAATATAAACTTGTGATTTAATCTTGAGATTTGATAACACCTGTTCTGTCTTGCTACTGTTCTAGGCAAACAGCTACTGACTCTTGTTCTGCTGTGACTTTGCTACTCTTTCAACAGAAGAGAGCATTGGATTTTGGCAGGCAGGGACAAATTCTGTCTGGGAAGGTACAAAGGACTGTATGTGAATAAAAAGGTTTTGCAGAGAACTGGGGAGGCAATAGATTGAGAGATGGGAAGAGAGAAGAAAGGTGAACAGAGGAAAAAGTAAGGGAAGGTGAAAATAGAGTAGATAAGAATAGAAAATGCATATTTCTTCACCTCATTCAAATAATTGCACTCTTTTCTAGTCCCCTGTTTCCCTCTCACCTTTCAGGCAAAGTAAAACATAATAGACCACAGGGTAATTGAGGCAGAAGATGTGGTTAATCAAGCCCCCTGATACCTGGTGATTTATCCTTACCACAAAATTAGCATGGAATTCAACATCACTTGCTAGTGGCTGCTGATATTAGACTGTCTCAGGAATGGAATTAGGACCCTTGCATCATTGTGGAGGTGTTTTTGGCACAGTTGCCTAGGGAAGCTTGCTGGCAGCATACCGAACTTTGAACAAGGCTATTCTGTCCCAGTTTCCTAAGAAATCAGTAATATAAATAATGTAATAGAGCTTAATGTACAGAATATTTATAGGCCAATATGGCATTAGTAAAGCCTGGCATCATAATAATACCCCTTTTAGTGACAGAAATCATAGTGTCTTGTTCATATGTCCATAATGATGTAAAATTTTTAGCAGAGTAAAACATTGGTATTGAGTGGTACGCAAAAGCTTTTTATTATCATAGGTACAGCATAGCATTTATTGATATTTATACTTATGTTTAGAAAATATTTTACTGATTTTCTGTTTTCACTGGAGACTTGGTATTTTTTTTTTCATACCTTGACTGATTTTGGTTCAGTACCATGATACTAATAAAATTGGTACCATGTCTGATTTCAAATGGCGCAAATGAGGAAAAATATCAGACCTTTATGGGAATGATTTTCCTTCCCTCCTGTTCCTGCAGCAGTACACAGCCTCCCCAGCCCTGCCAATGGCAGCACAGGGGCAGGTGATGTGGGGAATGGAGGCCTGCCCTGGCTCTCCCCAGCAGGGTCTGCACAGTGGGTGGAGGAAAAACCCCTGAAGCAGGGGCTTTCTCCCCTGCAGTGCAGCTCTGCCAGGCTGCAAATGCCAAGGGGCTTTTTCTCCCCATTTCTACCATGCAAAACCTCCTGGGGGGGGCGGTCCCCAGGGCTGACAGGCAGGTGCTGCTTGGTGGTTTGCAGCCTGGCAAAGCTGGGAGGTATGTCCAAATGTCCTCTGCCTTCTGGCCTTGGCCAGTGGAGAAATTTGCCTGTCCTGGCCACCTGGTGAGTGAACACGTATTCTGTTCATTAATGGTCCAGTCTATGCAGCTTAGAGAAAGCTGTCTAGATTGAATCGATTCTGCCTGGGGCTTTCTAACTGACTGTACTTAGCCTATATGTTTTAGTGGCTGGCAGCCCAAATCAGAAATTGCTTAGGCCAGGGGGTGAAGATCTCTGAATGATAAATTACCCAGGGAATAAATAGGATAGAGTGGAAATGTAATAGCTCAGTTTTTTTGTCTTTGCTATTTCTTGTATCAAGAAAGTTGGTATAAAACATTATGTAGAAAGACAGAAGAAACAACGTGTTATTTATGACAAGATAAGAAAGATAAGGCTGAATATGCTTGCCTGCAGGGTATTCTCCATGCCCATCTTAAATGGGACACTGAAGAAATTAAAAAATCATGAATTTGGTTTACTTTGTGCTACAGGATACCTGTTCCTATTATGTTACAGTTTTGCTATCCTTTTTTTTATAGTATTTTTAATGATTTATTGTCAGTACCTGGCATGATCAAACCAATGCCTCTTGTTATTGTTTTAAAAAGCCAAAAAAAAAAAAAGGAAGGGGATAAGTTGGAAGTCCCAAATACCTGGAATTTGGCACCTGAGAATTCTTGCTGTTAAAAATGTACTTCTCAAAAGCCAGGGTGGCTTATGCTGGAAAACAGTGGGTGAACTTCTTTTACCTTCCATTAAATGTTCAGAGATATAAATAGACTTCATTGAAGGTTTCAGAGGTTACTGCATAAAGTGAAAGTAATAGAATAAAGTGAAAACCATTTGCTAGTTTGAAAGCTCTTATAAAGTACTTTTCCTAATAGGAAATTGGAAAACAGAAAATATTATTAAAAAGAGGTGCATAGACATGTTGTGCCTGCCCTGTGGAACATAGGGTAATATTTCAAGAGAAGAAATTGAAATATTATTGACTGGGAATTTAGATCTATATTTAAAGTAGGGTGTTTATATGGGGGTGGAGGGATATTACCATCATCATCATCATCTCTTAATTGTAATTCTGAGTGAAGACCAGGAAACATCAATTTAGTTGCTTAATAAAGGGAAAGTGGCTAACACATCAATTGCTAACTAAGGAAAAGTCCTTAAATCTGAGACCAGCTTCTGGCAGTACATTCATTATTATTTTTCCATAAACTCCTGAGAATTTTGGAATTAATAAATATCACGAGGTAGAACGAGTTGTTCCCCCTTCCCCTCCCCCACCCCCCCCGGTTAGTAGATTTATTTATTTTTCAACGTTGTATAAAAAATGCTTTTAATTGTAGAAAGATTTATTTCTTGGAGAGGACTCTTAAAAAAGACAGAGATATAAACCTAAGGTAGTGAAAATTATGGCTTTTTGCTACTCTTTGCCCTTACTACCAAAAATATTGCTTACTAGATGTGGAGGTGCCATCTGAACTTATTATCATGATAGTTGTACCCTATTTTCTAGCATACCACATGACTCCAAATAAGATATTTACCTAATTTTTCAAAGACTGAATATAGAAAAATAATTTTCAGAGTCATAGCTGACTATGTGATGTTTCCAATAGGACTTACTCTACAGTGTTCAGGAAGTGTGGCTTCCCAAGAGACAGTCTATGAGTTAACAGGAACTCCCTGATTGGCAGAATGGCAACAAGGCTAAGCCCTAAACCCCTGCAAGGGCAGCAGCAAGACACTTTATTTCTTTGCTGTAAATATTTCTTTTTATACGTTTCTGTACATAATGAAGTGTTGTTTCCACATCACAGGACTTGTGAAGAAGCTACACATTGCATGCAGCAGCTCACCTGCTCCTTCAGACACATACTATAGAGCTCAGTCAATAGCTACAGCTGAGAGGGTTAACACAGGACTCTGTTCCTTCTGCTTGTTGGGTCAAGACAAGCAGCAGCCATTTTGATAAGCATTGGAGCATAGCATCTTTCCCCCCCTGTGCTACCCTGCTTCTTTTCCAGTGAAAAAATTCAGCTTTTCTGCTTAAGATGCACACTCCAGTTTTGGACGGAGGTTTTTTGTGGTATGCAAGTAAATATGGTATTTATGTCTTCACTTCCAGCTTTATAGTGATTGTTTTACTTTTGGCATTTCAGATTTGGAAGTATTGATCTGGGAGGGTAGATGATTTGTTCCCCAAACATAGCAGTGGGTGGAGTTTTTGGCTTCCTATTTAAAAATTAAGACGGCACCAAGTCACTTCTGTAAAACTTGGAATGGATATAGGGCTCTGCCAAACAGAGCTAATTTATTTCTAAATTCTGCAATACAAGGAGATAAAATACAGAATAGACTCAAACTTTATTTCCATTAATTATAGTTAATTAAGTCACACTGTAAGAAGTGAAGTGATAATTATTTCCTCTTCCAGTCTCCCTTACTGTTATATTACTAATTATATTTACAACATCTGGCATCTAATGGAGGTCTCCCTCTTCACCCCCTGTAGATTTCTTTTTTGCTTAACTGCATGCATTGTTAATTTTACTGGGAAAAAACAGAAGGGTCAGGTATTGCTTGTTTGTGTGCTAAAGATTTATGTCAGCCACCAAAGTATGGTAGAACTAAGATATGAAAAAATATTTTTCATCAGCATAAGAGAAAGAAATGCACATATTAGCAGAACTTCAGATCTATTGCCAATGTATACTTATAACTATAGTTTTATATAAAATAATGGAACACATCCTTCTGGTAAAGCAGAAATATTGAAGCTTAGAAACATCTGCTAGGAAAGCAGACTAATTTGGGAGAGAATGAAAAAGAAAGTTCTTTATTAACTGGAGTTTTTCAGCTGTAGAGCTACTCTATCTTTTAACAGGTTTTACAGCACTGAATAGTCTTACAATGAAATAACAATGTAATAATAAAATAGCAGTTACTTGCTTATCATCATCTTTGTCTCTAGTTGTTATCTTCTTTTTTTAAGTCTGTGGGTTTTTGATCCCTCTAAGGCCAGTTCCAGATGAACAGAAACATGCAGTTTGCAGCACTGCAGATTTCTTTGCAGCACCACAAACCACACACCTGACATGTTAAAATGTGACCTGCACTGCAGATTTGTATCACAGGGACATTTGCCAATGGGAAATCCCAGTAGCAAAACAAACAAACAAAAAAGCCATAGGTGTATATGCTGGCAGACATTTGGTTGTTCAGGGAGACACTGTGGCTGCCAACCAGACCATCTCCCCTCCTTTAGTTCTGCCCTGGCTCCTCCAGCATGTCATGAGGCAAGAGAAGTGGGGAAAGGGTAGTTTGCCTGAAGTGGGGCATTTTGCTCCACACCAAAAAGTGCGTGTGCAGAGGTGTGTACAGCAGCAAAAAGTAGCGGCACAAATTTTTGCCACTTCTAGTGCACACCTCTGAATGTGGGGACTTGCCCTAAAGGAAAGGTTTAGTGGTTTTCTATATGGGCTTGTTCTGCTGCTGGGTGGAAGGAACTCTACCAGCCTGCAAGGGGAAAACCATTGTTTCCCATGCGTTTCTCTGGTGAATGGAAAACCTGGATGCCTGCACGATACTGGGAACCTGGGACAAATGCTGTCCTGGAGTCGTGCAGCCCAGGACTGGGACTTTAATGTTCCCATTTCAAGACTGTCCTGGTCCCACCCACTTAGGGATAGGTGGTCACCCTACCCTCTTCCCAAGAGAGGCCAGGGCCTACGGGTTCCTACATTCTTGGCACCTGTGAGTGCAGCCATTGATGTGAACAGTCTTGGAATAATTTCATTCTGTATTTTAACCACTGCTTAGTTTTTAGTTGCTCCTTGTTGATACATTGGGCATAGCTGAATGTGACAGAAAACTGTAGATGTAAGTTTTCCTCTACATCAGGCCAGACAGTCTGTAACAGCTCACCCATCTGTATGCTTTGTCACAGATATGTTTTTTTGGTCTCGGAGGATCTTTGTTTGGTGGCACCATGAACAGAACATTGTCACATTTAAGTATACATCAAAAAAAATTTACTCACTAAATTGGATAGAGCTAGTCACAGTGCATTCAGGAAGTACCTGACTAAGTCTTCAGCATTGGGGCATACCAATGAGACAATATGATGTTTAACAAAACTAATGCGAGAAAGAAAAGATAATACTGAGGAAATTCTTTGCATATACAGACTAGCTAATACCGAGCTTGATCTCAGTTCAGTTGGAAAATGTACTAGGTTTTTCAATTTGTAATTTTATATTTTTATTTTTTTTTAGATAATTTTTATTTAAATATTTTAACCATAGTTATTTCCATTTTAAAAAAATCTTAGTTCTCTTATGATGGCATGTATCACTTTCATTTTCTTTATCGCTTGCTTTCTTGCCACTGTACAGTAACCAAGGTGGCTTAAGGCTTTTAAGTAAGCATTTGAAATCAATTATAAATGTAAGAAAAATGAAACTAGAAGCATGATGTTGGCTACCTGCCTTCAGATCCATGCTAGAGTTAACAAACCTGATTTGGTTTTCACTTGCACCAAAGTGGGAGCATCTATATTTGCAATTAATAAAATGAAATAAACTCTGGAGTAGTTTAAGCCAGAGTAAAATGGTCTTGTGTTCAGCATCTACTTGTGCACCCAGGACAGCAGCAATTTGAGCCAGGGCAGAACAGGCTCCCAGCTGGCTGGGCTGACTGAGCACAGTTTATGACCCCAGCTAGTATCTACATGTGTGTTTTGGCATGGTAAAGTATTCTGCTGCAAGATGGTACCATTTCCAACAGTACTATGGTGGACTAAATTAGTTTACTGCATCCTACTACTGGTGCACGTGTAGACCGTGACGCTTTACTGTGGAGCTAATTAGTCTACTCCTCAGTATGGCACATGTGCAGGTACATCTATTGTATTAGGATTAAAACTACTGATGTCAGGGCACATCTACACATTGCCATATGGCAACGTTGCTATGGCGCCATGTTTTAGTACTTCCTTTTTGAAGTGCTAAAGCATGGCACAGTATGGGTGGTTACTGCACCATGCGTACAGGCACGGTTAAATTTTGCCACTACGTTGCTGTAGCAATGCACTATACCAGGGAAGCACACCGCTACAGTGATCATGCTGCTGATCATGTGTAGACCTATATGATTGGTACGTTATCACGGTGAGCCATATGGCAATGTAGTCTGTCGCTATGTCAGAGTAGGGCAGTGTGTAGTGGTAAAATCAGGTTAAGCTGTGATCAGAATCATTCCTCAGATTTTGTACTACACCAAATTATTCTGTCCCTGTTTGTGTAACAGCAAAAATATGAAACTAGCTGCATTAATATTTCATAAACTATATTTGGCAGTTACAGCACCCAGAAGGCTGAACAGGAACAGCTGGAGTTTGAGTTTATTAATGATGAATGCTGACCATTTGGGGTGAAGTCAAGCTTATAGAAAATTTTAGCTAAAAGCTTTGATGGGCATCAGGGATATAGATTTTCTTTTTGTGTAGAGCTTGTAGAAGGATGTCAGAGGAACTGGAGTGCTTGTTTTCTGGGAGGTTTTCTAATCCCATATAACACTGTCTAGATATAGGGTTTGTTTGTTTTAGTACAGAATACATAAGCACCTGTCCCTGTAGTAACAACAGTGGAATAGTGGTCTTCCATAGGGTGTCGGCTGTTTTAGAAGTCACACTCCTCTCCTCTATTTTATACTGTCTGTCTGGTATTTTGGGAAGGATGTATTGGCTCAGGATTGGCAGGAACAGTATACCTACCTTTTCAACAAGAGACCATAAAATCCTGTTGTGTTAGTAACTAGCAGTGTGAGGGAGTAACAAGAAACAAGTAAATTGTTTCTTTACTATTAAGTAACAATTATCCTTTAATCCCAAATTTTTGTTTGTGGAGTGCCACTTAATGGATAGGATGTCTTGCTGGGGACCACATAGCAAAACAAACTCAGTTAACTACTTTTATGTTCAATTGATGGACCAAAGACTCACAGGCTTGCTGCTGTGCTTTGTCTGCCAATTACTATTTTAAAGGTAATGGTATGGCTCTACTGATGAGCTGGTTCTGTTGATGACAATCACTGTTAAATAGTCCTTTGGCAAGCTGTATGCAAACACTTTGGAGACCCCAGCTTTAATTCCTCTGGCACCTGGGGAAGTTTGAGCTTTCTCATCTCTCCCAGTAGCATTAATGAATGCTATGGCTATTCACTTGGACTTAAGGCCATGATTTTGAAAGATGAAACCTGTAAGCAGATTCCTGCACTGGTTAAGCACAGGCTTCTCTTCATAGGGTCCTGCTTGCTAGAGGATGACGAGATTTTTCCTTTTTCACAGCATTATGTGCTAAACAGAAACCAGTCCACCAGCAAAGAGCTTCTCTATGCCTAGATAGATGTACATTAAAATGCCTAGATTCAGAACGAGAATTATTAGGTCAATTTACAAACTTAAAAAGTCGTTAGAAATAAAAATATATTAATTATAATATCTTTGTTATAAAAAAAATAATCAGAAGGATCACTGTTTGCATTTTTAGAAATACATGACTAAGTACATTGCCAATTTTATCTATCCACTGAACTCCTGGATATTGTCTATATTACCAGTTTAGTTCATTGTCTTATTTGAAAACTGTTCTTTTTCAGACCAGAAGTGACTATCTGAGGTGTTGCTGAGTGCGTCACTTTATATAGTGGTCTATTTTAAAGTTTTAATCTCTTCATCTTTAATTCATACGTCTTGCCTTTTCAGCTAAAGTCTAAACTGTTCCTGGAGGAATATGCTGCTTGTAGAAATGGACTGGATGTAGAATAATCACTAGATTTGTCCATGTGTGTCACAAAGAGCAGGAGACTGTGACTCAGGACTCTAGAGTTCCATTTCTGGGCCTGTGACAGACTTCATGTGTCACATTGGGGAAATTACGCTTATCTTCCAGATATTGAAATAATGTTCTCTCTCTCGCATGACTGTTGAGGGGCCCAGGGTTTTGATTAAAAACAAAATATTTGCAGACCCTGAGGAAGGTTATTAGAGAACTTTATAATATCACTGCTGAAAATACTCATCTTTGTAGTGAGCAAAACCAGATTCCTGAGCCTGCAATTTTTTTTTTATATAAGATGTGGTTCCAGTCTTAAAATTTTCTGACATTTGTTTTGTTATTAACTGATCAGAAGACCTAATGCATGAGCATGGCATTGTTATTCCCTTCCAGCCAGTATTCTTTATGTAGCTGTGCCAGGTCACTTAGATTCTCTCCCTTAATATCATTTTTATGCGTAGGCTACAGTTCTTGGTAGAAGGAAATATGGCATGTTAATAAAACAAGCAGGGAAAATAATTTGGTGCAATTTATATCTCCTGTCCACCCCTCTCTCCTCCGCCCCCTCCACTTCTTCCCTTCCTGAAATATGAAAAAGTGGAGCTAAAGTATTTTTTGTGGAGTTAAGCCAAAAGAGGCAGATTTACAGAGAAGAAAATAACTTTCTGATGCTTTAAATTGGAAAACTTAACAGTCTTTTCTTATCTTCACAAACCTTCCTGTACCTTTTCAGGATGTCCAGGAAGAGTACATGGACAAAATTGTATCTTTTAACTCATGCTTCCTATTCAGACTCCACGCAATTAGGATTGGAGGAAACTTAAAAAGTCCTGCAACTCGAGAAGGCTTCTTTTGATAATTACCTTAGTAATTCTCCCTTTGCAACATGGATGGTTGTTGTAGTAAAGCCTTGGCAGCTACAAATATCCTCATCTGACTAGTTTCTTGGGCCGTTTTTCATCTTATCTTAGACTGGGGGTAAATCAGAAACAGCCTTGCTTTTGTCGGTTGAAATTTTTTTGTGGGGAGCTGTGGACAAAAGTCAGTTGTCCATTCTAATAATTTAAGATTAATGATATCAAAGGCATCTGATTTATCACAGAGTTTTGTTGACATAATGGTGGACCTGGGCAGGAATGGATGGAGTAATACTTGAGTGGTTCTGTTTTTTTCTGCCTGAGAAGGCCCAGATAATCAAATTGGAAAATTTTTCAATTTTCAATTTCAAGCACTAAAGGTGACATGATAAACTCCAGAGCAGTTTGTGCCAGAGTAAACTCATCTCAGGTGCAGCATTGCATGTGCACCTGGAACAGCAGCAACTTGAGCCAAGGTGGAGTAGGCTCCTAGCTGGCTGAGTTGACTAGGTGCAATTTATGCCCCTCATCGCTGTCTATGTGTAAATTTCCTTTCCTTAAGATAGTACTATCTTACAATGGAGTTAATTAGTTTACTGCACCCTAATATGGGTAGATGGTGACACTTTACTGTGGAGTTAATTAGTCTACTGTGCAGTAAAGCTTACATGTGCATGTATTAAGCAGGAAAGCTGATTATCTGTCTAGGATGGAAGCACCCTATTTTGATTCCTGCCCCCAGAGTGTAGCAGCTGTGGCAGTACTATTCAGGGTACTGAGGGAGTCAGTTGACTTAATGACTCATTTTTCTTCATTCCAGAAATGTTAAAGATCATTTTTTCCTTTTTAATGGCCTTGATGTTCCACTAATTAAACTAACCTTCATCAGGGCAATTTTGCTGTCCCCTAACTCTTTGTGGTCTCTCTTCTTCTATTTCAAAGCCCTGGAAACTCTATAGCAATGGCTCTCAACCTTTTTTTCACATGGGGACCCATTAGCATAATTATCAGCTTGCTATGCTTGCCATGATCCATAGCCTCTTGACCATGATCGACAGAGTCCCTCCCTCTCCCTCTGTCTCTCACCCCCACCTCCTCTGGCTGCTGCATCCAGCCCCCTTCCTCCCTCTCTAGCTCCTGGGGCTGCTCTCACAATGCTGCATGCTTGCCATGCCCTTGGCTTCAGCCATGCCCTTACCAGCTTTGCAGCTTGCATGGGGAAACTGGGCAATTCCCTGGGACCTCCCCACGACTCTTTAAAATGTTCCCATAAACCTGTTTTTTGGTTGCAACCCATGGGTTGGGAAACACTGCTCTATAGTTCAAAATCTGGCTGTGGTCCCCCAGAGGTGGTGGGGGTAGAGGGGGGACCGCTTCCTCTGCTTCACGGGCTACACTGGCCCATTGCCGCAGCAGGGGGGAGGGGGGAGCCTGGCAGACTTGGCTCGAGTCCCTGATGGTGAGACATGGAGGGGAGAATTAAACTCCTTTCTGGCCAGACCCCCGCCCCTGCCTGTCCCTGCCTGCAGTGGTGGCCTTAGGGCTGTTGGGGCCCTGGGCAAAAGAGTCATTTGGGGCCCCTTAGAGTTATGTACTCAGGTAAATATGCAACCTACCACAGTTGTATTGTGGATCTTTTTAATATTCTTTGGGGGAATTAGATAAATAGCCAAGTGTTAAAATGAAAATAGAGCTACTTCCTTGCAAAAACTTCACCCCTCCAAAATTTGGGCCCCTCAAAATGTGGGACCCCAGGCTGTCACCTGCTGTGCCTTCCCTTAAAGCCTCTACTGCTGCCTGTTTCTGCTGCAGCTGGAGAGCAGAGGGGTGGGGCCAGCGCTACTGGGCTGGAGGAGAGAACCCAGCCCAGAGAGCATGCTGGGATACTGAGGGACCTTGGTTTAAGTTAAACCAGAAAGGGGTGTGGGACAGACATTGCATAAACTGGATTGAGCCAAATCAGTTAAGTCTGATACTACGTTCTACCAGATTTATCTCAAGCCAGCTTCAACCATTTTGAAACTAGCTTAGGTACACTGAATGTCTGTTCTGTTAAAGGTTTGAACCAGTTTCTAATTAATTAAACTGGTATATGTGTAATGTCTGTTCCTAGCCTAGAGTTGGTCCTTGCAGAGGTACTAGGGAGGAAGAAGCGTAGGCAGTCGCGATTGTCAAAATACATACTCTGCCTGATTGCTAAGCAGAAAACCAAAGGTAAGGAGATGCTACTGAACAATCATATGCAACTTATTGGGAGCTTTTCTGAGAAAATATCACATTATAGATGGTGCAGATCTGCCATACAGAGTAGAATGTGCCGTGGCACTTAAGCTGCTGAGACAATTGCATCTATAATGCTACTGTAAATTGTATCTTAACTGCTGCATGAGTAGCAGTGAGCTTGGTGCTCAGCTAAAGACTGTAGTCTTCCCCCTGATGCCATGCTTCTACTTATTCTGTTAACATTATATGCAACCTTTCATTGAAAGGCAAAGCTTTGCTCTTAATTAGTGATCTGCATATCTATAAGCATCTGTGTATGTGCACACCCAAAACATGTTTGCATGGCTTGCTAATTAAGAAACCTGTAATATTGAAGTAATGGAAAGGGCTGTATGCCTTATGCTTCCCTACACGTTTTCCTTTTTACTGTTACTTGAATCTCATCACCCTTTCAGAGCTGTTGTCTATGCTTGGTGTTACTCCCATTTCTCCTTCTTTTCATGACAGCAAAGGCTTTCATAGCCTTTGGTGAAACTTTCATTCCTTATTTGAGCAAAACAGTTGCTAGCTCTAATGCTATGATTATATAAGAAGAGTTTACCTCGGTTGTAAGGGTCACACTGTGATACTTCATAGTTCTTTTTTTCTCAGCTCATTTTGTCAATTTAACTCTCAGTATGATAGCAACTTTTCCTTACAGTATAATCTATCAAGATTAGGTACGTTACTTGACTGGTCTTCAGTTTACGAATTGTGCTACTTGGGATTGATTGTGAAGAAATAAATCTGCAATATTTCGCCCATCTGTGGTTTTCCCTTATTCTGTTCTCTGGCAATACTGTAAGTCTTGATTTAAATTAAAAATTATTTTTTTTATCATGGAAAAACATGGGAGGAAAAGTTGAACATGGTTTCAGGTCGTATAACTGGCTGACCTGCTCCACCAGGCTTTAAACTAAACCCACTGGGGGAAGGGGGGACTACCGCCACTGCTGGCTCACTGAGCAACCCTTGCAAAGCCAGCAGGCCAAGGCATTTAAGGGAGCCCACCCCTGCCCCAGCCCTGGTACAATCTGTGGGCGAGGCAAGAGCCCCCAAGGGGACACTTGCCTGCCTCT
Organism: Crocodylus siamensis; assembly: GCF_052110815.1. Taxonomy (NCBI): domain Eukaryota; kingdom Metazoa; phylum Chordata; order Crocodylia; family Crocodylidae; genus Crocodylus; species Crocodylus siamensis. The sequence continues at coordinate 125,659,443 of NC_143397.1, read as the reverse complement.
ACACAAATGCCAGGACTTTAGGGAATAAGCAGGAGGAGCTCGTCCTCCTGCTTAATGCAAATAATTATGAAGTCATAGGGATAGTGGAGACCTGGTGGGACTCCACCCATGACTGGACCATGAGTATAGATGGCTATACCCTGTACAGGAGGGATCGTGTATATAAAAGGGGCAGGGGAGTAGCTCTCTATGTTAGGGAAAGCTACATGTCCCTGCAAGCTGATGTTGGAGACCAGGGCGGACAATTGGAGACCCTCTGGGTTAAAATCCATGGGGAACACAGCACGGGACACAACAGTGGGAGTCTACTACAGACTTCCCACCCAAAGTCAAGAGCTTGACCAGGAGTTCGCCTGGGAGCTGGCTGAGGCTGCATGCTCCAGGACCATGGTTGTCATGGGTGACTTCAATTACCCGGACATCTCATGGGAGGGTTGCTCGGCAAAATCCAAGCAGTCACAAAGCTTCCTGTCGTGTGTGGATGATCTCTACCTGACTCAATAAGTCTGTGGGCCAATGAGAGGTAAAGCGCTGCTCGACCTGGTACTGGCTACTGGGGATGACCTAACTGGCAACCTAGTGATTGATGGGAAGCTGGGTGACAGTGAACACAAGCTGATCACCTTCACCATCTGCCATAAAGCTGGCAAGTCAGTCAGCAACACGGAAGTCCTTGACTTCAGGAAAGCCTACTTTGACAAGCTCAGGAGGCTTGTCAGTGAGGCCCTGAGGGACCACAACCCCAGGGAGAGGGGAGTTCAAGAACAGTAGTTGCTCCTCAAGGGAGCAATCCTCAGTGCACAAGCTAATTCTATTCCATCTTGGAAAAAAGGGAGCAAGAGGGCACAGCAGCCCCCAGGCTCTCCAGGGATCTAACAGACCTCCTGAGGCTAAAGGCCTACAAAGGCTGGAGGATGGGATTCACCTCCAAGGAGGATTATTCTGCACTGGTCCAGTCCTGCAGGGAGCAAACCAGGAAAGCCAAGGCTGCAACTGAACTCTGACTAGCTTTGAGCATCACGGACAATAAAAAGTCCTTTTTCAGATATGTGGGGAGCTGGAGGAAAAGCAAGGGCAACATTGGACCCCTGTTGAACCACATGGGACAAGTGACAACTAACACTCAGGAAAAAGCTAACCTATTAAATGGGTACTTTGCGTCAGTGTTTCATCAGTCCCATGTGACAGGGTGGTCTGGGTGAGGGAGATCCCCTGCCCTTCATTAATGCTGACCTTGCAAAGGAACACCTTGAGAGGCTAGATACCTTCAAGTCAGCTGGCCCTGACAATCTACACCCCAGGGTACTCAAGGAGGTGGAAAGCATTATAGCCCAGCCTCTAGCACGGATCTTTGAAAACTCCTGGCGCTCTGGTGTAGTGCCCGAAGACTGGAAGGAGGCCAGTGTGGTGCCTATCTTCAAGAAAGGGAGAAAAGTGGATCCGGCAAACTACAGGCCCATCAGCCTGACTTCTATCCTGGGGAAGATCTTAGAAAAGTTTATTAAAGAGGCCATCCTTAATGGACTGGCCGACGCCAGCATCGTAAGGGATAGCCAGTATGGGTTTGTTGGGGGAGGGTCTTGCTTCACCAATCTCATTTCCTTCTACGACCAGGTGCCCTATCACCTGGACAAGGGAGAAGAGATTGATGTCATGTATCTTGACTTCAAAAAAGCCTTTGAGCTAGTATCCCATGCTCACCTCTTGGTGAAACTAGCCAGTTGTGGCCTTGGGTCCACCACAATCCACTGGCTGGGAAATTGGCTCGGTGGTCGGACCCAGAGGGTAGTAATTGATGGAAGTCAATCGTCATGGTGCCCTGTGACCAGTGCGGTCCCCCAGGGCTCTGTCCTTGGACCCATATTGTTCAACATATTCATTAATGATGTGGACATTGGAGTCAGAAGAGGACTGGCCAAGTTCGCTGATGACACCAAACTTTGGGGCAAAGCATCCACACCAGAAGACAGGTGGGTGATCCAGGCTGAGCTGGACAGGCTCAGCAAATCGGTGGATGAGAACCTGATGGTGTTTAATACTGAAAAATGCAAGGTTCTCCACCTTGGGAAGAAAAACCTGCAGCATCCTTATAGGCTCAGCAGTGCTATGCTGGCTAGCACTATGGAAGAAGGAGACTTGGGGGTCATCATTGACCACAAGATGAACATGAGCCTGCAGTGCGATGCTGTGGCTAGTAAAGCAAGCAAAATGCTGGCTTGTATCCATAGATACTTCTCAAGCAAATCCCAGAACATCATTTTCCCCTTGTACTCGGCCTTGGTGAGGCTGCAACTACAGTACTGTGTCCAGTTTTGGGCTCCACAATTCAAAAAGGATGCGGAGAAGCTCAAGAGAGTGCAGAGAGGAGCCACACGCATGATTAGGATTCCAGCTCTAATGTCTATAAAAAGTAAAATGTTCATAGATTTCAAAGCCCTTTGTCATTTACCTCCCTGCTAGATAAGAGCACTTACTGTTTCATTAGTAAGCTTTATATTAATTTAAGATTTGTGCTGATTATCTTAAGTGCAGGAACGATGCCTGATGCTAAACATTTGATTGCTTTATTCAAAGAACTTTTCCCATGATGTGTATGGTACACACTGTCCTTTTAGACAAATTTTCTTGGAAAAAAATATAATTCCCCAAAACTTTCAGAAGCAGCTTCTGACAGGTTATGTATCATGTTGAATAGTTTATGGTTAGGGATCTACTTAAGTTGCAGTGAGAAAAAGAGATTTTCACAGGCTGCTTGTGGTGAATGGAGCTGATTGTTGCAGCCTTTTCATAGTTTCATTGGTTCTAGGGTCGGAAGGGACCTGAGCAGATCATCTAGTCCGACCCCCTGCTATGGTAGGAAAGAATACTGGGGTCAAACGACCCCAGCAAGATGTTCATTGAACCTCCGCTTAAAACCCCCCAGGATAGGAGCCTGCACCACCTCTCTTGGAAGTTGGTTCCAGACCCTAGCCGCCCTGACCGTGAAGTAGCGCGTCCTGATATCTAACCTAAACCTACCCTGTGCCAGCTTGTGACCATTATTCCTGGTCACTCCTGGCGGTGCTCGGTGGAACAGTGACTCCCCCAATGCCTGCTGATCCCCCCTGACAAGTTTATAACAAGCCACAAGACCCCCCGCTCAGCCTTCTCTTTTGGAGGCTGAACAGGTTCAGGTCCCGCAGCCTCTCCTCATAGGGCCTGCCCTGTTGTCCCCTGATCATATGAGTGGCCCTCCTCTGTGTCGGGGAAAACTGAACAGAATGAATTGGGCCCCAAGGTCATGGTGGGCCGGGGTGGCAATTAGATACGGACAGGTGGGATTATTGGAGTAGAGTCAGGAGATACGGACCTGGAGCGGATTGAAAAGCAAGAGGATTTATTTGACTTACGCTTCAGGTGTAGGCAGCATGATGTCTTCAGTTACAGTTAGGAATGTACAAACAGCAAAGGGGTCTGTTGGCCCACGAGGTTCAGTCCAAAGACCTAGTCCCAGGGCTGGTCAACAGCTCATTAATGGGGAATACACACAATAAAACAAAAATTGTAACTTATAAACAATGAACCATGTGACGCCAGTCAAAGGTGATGGACAATCGAGTGGTCGAAGGAGAAAGCCAAGGTCGGAAGCCAGGAGGTGATGCAGTGGAGACGTCAGGTCAGTGGAGTGTGCTGAGCCATAATCAGTGAAGGAAGCCAAGGTCGATGATCCAGAACCGGGTTACAACAGAGTCCAAAAGGGTGATCCAAAATTGTAGCCGTTAGTCAGTACCAAGGTGAATCAGAAACCAGGCGAGCGTAGTCAAAACCGTAAGCAATACAAAGTGCCAAGTGAAGGAGGTGGTGGAGGACATCTATAGGCCCTAAAGCCTGACTGAGAGACAGTCCCTGCAGCAGCAGCCTCTGTCCTCAGCTAACACGATCTCCCCCCGAGGGAGGGGTTCACTGAACTTTTATATGAATTTCGTAGCCAATCAGAACCCTCTCCGCAAAGAAATTTCTAGTCAGATTACCTCATGTCAGGTTCTGACTGAGCATGCTCTCAGTCAGAAGCTGACACAATCTGAGCATGTGTCTGTGGGGAAAGTAGGTCAACAATGATTGACAGGTCCGCAGGTCTCCCAGGGGGCAAGGGCTGAGTGAGCCTTGGAACTTTCCACTCACAGAGTCAAACCGCGCATGTCAGTCTAGCTCTTCTGTGTTGGCAGCATATAGTCAAAATTTTGCTGTGACACTCTGGACCCTCTCCATGCTGTCAACATCCCTCTTGAAGTGTGGCACCCAGAACTGGATGCAGTACTCCAACTGCGGCCTGACCAGCGCCGTATAGAGGGGGAAGATCACCTCCCTGGATTTGCTCGAGATGCATCTGTGGATGCATGACAAGGTGCGATTGGCCTTCCTAACTGCCTCCCCACACTGCCGGCCCATGTTCATCTTGGAGTCAATGATGACCCCAAGATCCTTTTCCGCCTCCGTGCTGACAAGAGGGGAGTTCCCTAACTTGTAGGTATGGTGCCGGTTGCTCCTCCCGAGGTGCATCACCTTGCACTTGTCAGTGTTGAATCCCATCCTATTCTCATCCACCCATACTTGTAACCTGTCTAGGTCTGATTGTAGCCTGTTGCATCCTTCTAGTGTGCCCACATCCCCCCACATCTTAGTGTCATCAGCAAATTTGAACAGGGTGCTTTTTACCCCCTCATCCAAATCACTGATGAAGATGTTGAACAGTGCGGGCCCGAGGACCGAGCCCTGCGGAACCCCACTGCCCACATCCTTCCAGGTTGAGAAGGACCCATCCACTACCACCCTCTGGGTGCGGCCCTCCAGCCAGTTGGCCACCCATTTGACTCTGTGGGTGTCTACATCACAGCCCCCCAGTTTCTTAATGAGAACGGGGTGAGAGACAGTGTCGAAAGCCTTCCGGAAGTCCAGGAAGACTATATCCACTGCTACCCCTGCATCTAGTGATCTGGTGATCTGATCGTAAAAGGCCACCAGGTTGGTCTGACAGGACCTGCCACTGATGAACCTGTGTTGGTTGCCCCTAAGCATGCAGTCCCGTGCTGGCCCCTCCTGGATGTATGCCAGAATAATTTTCTCGAACAGCTTGCCTAGGATCGAGGTAAGACTAACCGGCCTATAGTTTCCTGGGTCCTGCTTCCTGCCTTTTTTGAAGATGGGAACCACGTTGGCCCTCTTCCAGTCCTCTGCTACCTCAACAGAGCACCACGAGTGCTCGTAAAGCCGTGGGAGGAGACTTGCAGTGACCTTGGCCAGTTCCTTTACTACTCTAGGGTGGAGATCATCTGGACCGGCTGACTTGAATACGTCCAACCCCTCCAGAAGCTCCCTAACTAAATCCTCACTAACCCGTGGCCCAGGTGTGCCTCCCCCAGGGCCCGAGGGGGGCCCAGCAAGGGAGGTGGCAGTTCTGGTCCCTACTTAGGAAGACGGAGGCAAAGAAATCGTTAAACATGTTAGCTTTGCCGTCTGGTGTGACAACCAAATTTTGCAATGCGTCCTGCAAGGGCCCCACATTACCTGGGACCTTCTTTTTAACCGCTATGTATTTAAAAAAGGACTTCTTATTGTCCTTAATCTTGGACGCTAGTCCCAGTTCCATCTCTGCCTTGGCCTTCCTAACTACCCGCCTACATCCCCGAGCAACTACAGAATAGTCCTCCCTGGTGATGACCCCTTCTTTCCATTGGGTGTAAGCCTCCTTTTTAGCAAGGAGACATTCCCGGATGCTTTTGGTGAGCCACGGAGGCTTGTGTGCTCTCCTGCTCCCTTTGATCCTTGTTGGGATTACCTTCCTTTGGGCTTGTCCGCCCCTTGCTGCTTCTTGGAGGAGACTTGGTGGCCCTACACCTCACCACTGATTGGCCAAGAGGGCTGCCCATCATGTGGCACTGCCCCCATGAATATTACTTTCACTTTCCAAAACATAGGTAGATCCCTAACTATAACCTATTCAACCTTCTGTGAATCTGGGCTGCACCGGCCATGAGGACTGCTGGCTCCCAGTGGGGAGCCAGCCTTTTATTTTTAGTAAGATTTTTTTTAATTATTATTTTGTTGATTTTGTGGACAATGCCTGATTTTGTGGTTTCTGTGAAATCTGCAAAATAGCGCATTAAGGAGGTCCCTAGTTATAGTTTCCTGTACTCTTCTATATTTCACATTCACGGAACACTTTGGGGCAGCAGGGGAGCCAAAAACCCTATAGTGATTGAAAGGAACTTGATGCAAAGAAAACAAAAGAAAACATTTTCAGTTAAAGTACTGACTGGAATCTCATGTGAAACATTAAGTAAATGAGTTGGTAGGTGGTCTAAAAATATTTTTAGCATAATGCTACTTGAACTCCCAGACTTATTAGAACGTACTGGAATGCTTTTTTCCCCCCTAAATACATTCATTCTAATATAATTACATAATGTTATAGTTACATAATGTATTTTATATACATACTTGGTGCATCTACACATATGTGTATTTACTGTGCAGTAACAAAAATTACTGCACGGTACGAGTGTACGTCTACATGTGCACACCTGTACTGCATAGTAAATATGGAAACTTATGCTGACTTAGCATAAATTTAATACCGGCATCATGTAGGTATCAAATTTATGCATCATTAGTTATTCCACAGTAAAGCATGTATAGATGCCTTACTGCTCGCTAACAGTGTGGGTGGAGTGACTTGGGACTAACTTGGGCCCCAAATCAGACCACACGCAGAGTTAATTCGCTTTAACACCTGAACACGTAGGTGCTGTCCTATTCCCGCTTACTGTTCAGTTACTTACTGTGCAGTAAATTTCTGCCAGCATAAATGCATGTGTAGACAAACCCACTGTATATCTGTTTGAAAATTGCTAACTTATCTCTGTTTTAGTCTTTCATTAGGTCTTCAATAAATTAATTTTGTGTTACTAACATGAGTATCAAGTCATTGTGGAAATATCATTGCTAAGGTATACATAAATTTGATGCACATTTTCCTGTAATTGATATGATTAAGTCAATAAAGAACTTGAGCTTGACTAACAGCATTCCCTAACTTGGCACAGAAAGAAAAGACTAAAGACCTTGATATCTCATTTCTAGCCTTCCTTCAGAGCATGAGGTCATGAACAATTGCAGTCAAACCTATGTTCTGTCACTTCTATTATGCAAAATGTGAATTTTGTGATATTACCAAATATAAGGGTTCCCAAACAATGTGCTTGAACAGAGAAGATGTTCTGCTTTTCAAATCTCAATGCTTTAAAAAGCATTACTGAGTAGTAAGATTAAGGTGACTGTTGTACATATTCATTAAAACCCTCCTCTGAACCCTCTCAAGGTTATCCAGATCCCTCTTGAAGTTCTGGGCCCCTCACTTCAAGGGGGATGTGGATAACCTAGAGAGGGTTCAGAGGAGGGCTACTCGTATGGCTGTGGGCCTACAGGTTAGATCCTATGAAGAGAGATTAAAGGGCCTGAATCCCTTCAGCCTCTGCAAAAGAAGGCTGAAAGGGGATCTTGTAGCTATCTACAAATTCATCAGGAGGGGGAGGATAGCAAGAAATAGGAGATACTCTGTTTACCAAGGCACCCCTTGGGGTTACTAGGAACAATGGCCATAAACTGACAGAGAGCAGATTTAGATTAGACATTAGGAAAAAATTATTTACTGCGTGGGTTGCTAGAATCTGGAATGGGCTTCCAAATGAGGTGGTGCTCTCTCTGGTCCCAGAACTCTTTGATGCCCAGAGCAGGGGGTTGGACTTGATTTCATAGACATTTGGGCTGGAAGGGATCCCAGAGGATCATCGAGTTCAGCCTCCTGCCCTAGGGGCAGGAAGTCAGCAGGAATCATAAGATTCCAGAAAGATAAGCATCCAATTGTGTCTTGATTTTTGTTCAAAGTGGGTGCCTGAACTGCCTCCAGCGGCACTCTATTCCAAACCTTGGGAGCTCGGACAGTGAAGAAGTTCATTCTTATATCCAGCCTGAATTGGTCATGGTGGAGTTTGTGACCATTCAATCTTGTCATCCCTTGTGGCGCTCTGGTGAACAGACGTTCCCCCAGATCCTGATCAGCACCCCTGATAAACTTAAAGGTGGCCACCAGATCATCCCTGAGCTTTCCCAGGCTAAAGAGCCCCATGGCTCTCAGCCTGTCATCGTAAGATCTGTTTTCCTGACCTCTGATCATGTGCGTGGCTCTCCTCTGCACACTCTCAAGCTTCTCCACATTCTTTTTGAATTGTGGAGTCCAAAACTGAATGCAGTACTCCAGCTGTGACCTCACCAAGGCCATGTACAATGGGAGAATGATATCCCAGGATTTGCTTGTGAAGCATCTATGGATGCAAGCCATTTCACTCGCTTTACTAGCCACAGCATCACACTGAAGGCTCATGTTCATCTTGTGGTCAACCATGACCCCCAAGTCCCTTTCATCTGTAGTGCTGACCAGCGTAGCACTACCGAGCCTATAAGGATGCTGCAGGTTTTTCTTCCTGAGGTGGAGAACCTTGCATTTTTCGGTGTTGAACACCATCAGGTTCTCATCCGCCCATTTCATGAGTCTGTCCATATCCACCTGGATCACCTGCCTGTCCTCAGGTGTGGATGCTTTACCCCAGAGTTTGGCATCGTTGGCAAACTTGGCTAGTCCACTTCTGACACTGATGTCTGCATCATTGATGAAGATGTTAAATAGTGTAGGCCCTAGGATAGAGCCTTGGGGGACCCCACTGGTCACAGTGCACCAAGACGATTGGCTCCCATTGACCACCACCCTGTGGGTCCTACTGCAGAGCCAATTCCCCAGCCAGAAGATTGTGGTGAGGTTGAGGCCACAGTTAGCCAGTTTAGCCAAGAGGTGATTGTGGGATACCAGATTGAAGGCTTTTTTAAAGTCAAGATATACGACGTCTGTCTGTTCTCCCTTGTCCAGGTGATGTCACCTGGTCATAAAAGGAAATGAGATTGGTCAAGCAAGACCTACCCACAACAAACCCATGCTGGGTATCCCTCAGGATATTGCCTTCAACTAGTCTGTTAAGGATGGCTTCTTTGATGATCTTTTCCAAAACCTTCCCCAGGATAGAGGTCAGGCTGATGGGCCTGTAGTTTGCGGGATCTACTTTCCTCCCTTTTTTGAAGATAGGCATGACATTGGCCCTCTTCCAATCATTGGGCACTTCACCAAAGTGCCAAGAGCTCTCAAAGAACCGTGCCAGGTGCTGAGCTGTGATGCTCACCAGCTCCCTGAGTGTCCTGAGGTGTAACCCATCAGGCCTGACTGTCTTGAAGGTATTCAGACTGTCAAGGTGTTCCTTCATGAGGTAAGCTTTGATGGAGGGCAAGGACTGTCCCTCACCTGGACCTCCTTGACCCATAGTGGGCAGGGCTGTCCCATGGGACTGGTGAAAAACTGATGCAAAGTATCCATTTAGCAAATTCACTTTTTCCTGGGCATTAGTTGCCCCATCTGGTTTAGGAGGGGTCCAGTGTTGCCATTGTTTTTCCTCCGGAACTTGATCTACTAAAGTCCCTTCTGACCCTAAAAATCTATGAAACCTATGAAATCTATAAAGTGTTAAAGAGTTCTGCAGAATAATATTTCTAAAGTTTTTTCAACTGAGAAGCACAAACATTTTATAAGCATTAAGAAACTTATTCTTCTAATAATCTGTTTTGAAAGGTAGGTAGTATTATTACGATTTTATAGATGGGTCCCACATGAATTCAGTAGGAAAATTGAGAATGAAACCTAGATCTTCAAAATGTTAAATTGTGCTTTCTTCATGCTAAAAGAGAAAAGGAAGTAGATGATGTAAATTATTCTAACAGAATACTGGATTATCATTCTGATTAGTAGAGGGACACAGTTAAGTGCTATGGAAGTGTACATGAAGCAAGGATCATCAGCCAACTGAACCTAGCTCTTCCCAGTTGATTATAGTATTAAGAGAATCCATGTGACTCTATATTCAAATTAAATCTAATTGTTTACCTTCGATGCCAGATCTGTTCAAACTGTTTGGTCTGAAAACATTATTCATCTCATTGGTGCCTTCTATAGAAGCATTATTTTAAATCACACAATTTTGTTTCAAATAAATCTGTATTGAAGTAGTTACCAGAAAACAGAATTTAAATCACTGTCCTGATTCTTATGTTATATTAAATGTTGTGCTTTCCTAAATGTAATGGCATAATAATAAATAACTCTTTTGTTAGAGAGTTTCTTATTAAAACAGTTATAATTTGCATAACGGTTTCCCTAGTGCTGTTGTAATGGTGCAATTATATGAATGCTTTTCTTATAAATGCAAGAAGAGACTGGAGAAATACCAGAAAGCTAGTTCAAAATATAAGATATGGGTCTAAGAGAAATGAATTCAGGAAAGAAAGCTCTCCCAAAACATGCTTACTTGCTTATTAAAAAGAAGCATCATACCCAGCCATGCAGCGAGGGAAAGTTGAAGTGACTGCATGATGGGTGAACCTCTTGGATTTTCAGATTAGTTTAGGAGCTTAATATAATTCTAAGGTACCTTTTGTATTGCTTAACCATTTTTGTTCTTTCAATGGTAGTTCGGTTACAAAGCCCAAACCCCTACAGGCCATCCTCTTAAAAGAAGAGGCTTCCATTGTGCTTCCAGATAGCCCCATTTTTCATTACACCTATTTAAACAAACTTAAAACAAACATAATGCAATGATACAAAAGTAGATTAAATGAAACAATGCACCCTAGTAAAAGAACAAAAAGAGGGAAATTTTGAGTTGGCCCTTATTCTTTGTACAAGTAATGGAAATAAACCAAGCAGGCATAGGATAAGTGCAAGTTACCAGAAAGAGCCTAATTGTTTTTTCGTCATTAGCTCAGCATTTAAAATTTTCAACTAAATGAGATCTGTTTTCTTCTTATTTCATCAAAGAATGAGCCAGACCATAAATAATGGTTTCAATTGTCTGTCTTGTTTTTCCCACAAGAATATATCCTGTCTGTATACAGTCTCTGACATCACCTGGCCATAATAACTGCACATCTCATTTGAGTGAATCACTGTCTAGTAATGGCCCCTTGTTTGTGAGTTTGTACTTCATATAGGTAGGTTTCTAGGCCAAAAGATTGCTTCATTAATCTTAAAAAAGGAGAAGTTCAAGAAGGTCTCACTGTACGTCTATCTGCATGTTGGCATCTTTAATTTTTACATGTATTTCTTTTTTTAAAATATAGAGGAATATTGGGTCAATGACCATTGCACACTTCCTAGGCTTTTTGTGTGAAGAAGAATATGAATATTTTTTACCCATCCAAATAAAGGTTTATTTAGAGGAGAAGCTTCTAAAGTGCACTTCTTAGAGCAGGGGCAGGCAATTATTTCTGGTGAAGGGCTGCTTACTGAGTTTTGGCAAGCTGTCAAGGGCCATGTGGGTAGACCCACCCCTTGACCAGTGTCCTGCCCCCGGTTGCCATCTTGGGACCGGAAACCCTGCTCCCCTAATCCCCGAGCTTTGCCACCAGAAGTCCCTCCCCTTACACCCAGAAATACTCCTTTCAGCCACTGGTTTTGCCATCTCAGAACCAGAAAAATACCGAATTATATTCTAAAAAGCGAACATCTACAACATTCATTAATTGGATTTAAAAAAATATTTTTGTCCTGATTTACATATCTTTGTGTAGTGTACACAGAGGTGATTGCACAATAATTTAAAATGAAGTCATATTCTTGTATATTGTGTGGGGGTCGGGGGTATGGTGTGGGTATAGATTTTTGGGGGGCTGTGGGTGTGTGGGTATATGGGGAAGGGTGTGAGTATGTCTGTGGGGGGTGGATAGGTGTGTGGGGGTGAAGGAGTATGCAGGTGGGTGTGTGTGGATGTGGGGTGTGGGTGGGTATGGGGTTTGTGGGGGCTTAGGTGTGGAAGGAGGTGGCTGGAGTATGTGAGGGGTGTGAGTGTGGGGGTTTGTATGTATGGCAGTGAGGATGGGTGTTAGGTATATGTATATGCTGGAGTGTGCTTTTCGGATTCACCCTATAAACACACACACGCTGTCCCTCTTCCTCCCTCATTGCGCAAACACTCTGTGCTTCCTTCATTACACGCACACGCGCGCGCACACACACACACACACATATACTCTCTCTCTCTCTCTCTCTCTCTTTCTCTCTCTCCCTCTGCTTCCTTCACTATACTGTCTCTGTTTCTGTCCGTCTGTCTGTCCATCACTCTCCTTCCCCCATTGCTCTCTATATCTCTCTCTCCCCCTTCCTCATTGCATGCACAAACACACAGACACACACAATGTCTCTCCCTCCCTCTTTGCATGGACACAGGCACACACTGTGTGCCTCTCTCACTACACACACACCCCTCTCGCTCCTGGCTCTGGGGTACTGACGCAGCCCTGTGGTTAGTGATGCAGCTGGGGGACATGTGGTGCTGAAGCAGCTGGCTGCATGCAGGGAAAGCTGCCAGAGGCAGAGACTTCTGGGGGTGGAGTGGGGCCGGGCCAGGCTTGCTCCTGACTTCTGCTGGCTTCCCCTGGGTTCTACTGCCCCCAGCTCCTGTCATCTTTGACAGGCAGCCAGGAGCAGATAAATATTAATGTTCTCAACTTTTTAGGTGCCTTGCAGGCCAGATAGAATGGCTTGGTGGGCCAAATCCAGCCTGTGGGCTGTATTTTGCCCACCTCTGCCTTAGAGTGTTCTGACAGGAGTCTATGGGAACTGTTCATAGGCTATTCTACTCCTAAATGCTGCAGGTTCAAAAAGGGGGAAACATGGACAAGTGAGAGCTGAGTCACAGTGTAATGATCTCTCCCTTTCTCCATGTAGTTTGGTAGGAGTGCTCTAAATAAAAAGCTGTGCACCTGTTACACATCAAAACCAGAAGATGAGAGCAAAAACAAAACTTCTCAAGGTTTACATGTTTTTTAAAAACAAAACCCCCCAAAATTCCATGCCAACCTTAGGTTGACCTGGAACACTCTTTGCCTCTCTTCTTCCCTGCATTTTTGTCATGGCAAAACCTGGCAGTAAACCTATGTCTTATCTTCCCTGTGGATTTAACAAATCACAGCCTGAAGGCCTGACAACTTGACAGCTTTCACCAATGTTCCATTCACTGCATACTATTGAAATGGTGAAAAGACAGAACTGAAGAGCTAGTGGTGAAGGGCCTAAGTAAATTTGCCCTGAATTCAATTTAAACTAATCTTTTTTTTTTAATTTAAGAGGAAATCATTTAAAAAACTATGGAAAATATACCTCTTTGTCAAGTTCTAAAGTAAATTCTGGTAGAAATCTGTTAGTTTAATGAGATTATGAAAGTTCATAATTTTGTAGCTTCTTTCATTAATTAAACCGGTACAATTATGCTTTGTATTCATGTGACTTAGACCTCTTAAAAATAGACTTCTATAGTTAGTGCAATTTGTTTTCATGAAGGTTGTCTCTGTGTGTGTGTGTGTGCAAGTGCAATGCTTGAAATGACCAATCTTAAAACTCTCTTGGCTTGATTCACTCAATTTTTATTAGCACTCCCCACACATTTGCTGTATTCCACAGTATAACCCAAGGGAATTCCTTCTTTAGATGCACCCTGCTTAAAAAGAATGTCAATAGCAAAAAAAATTAAGAATTCAAGATTCTAGGTTTTTGTAATTTCAGTCTTAGTGCTTTGCTGCTCAATCTTTTAAGCAACATGTACTTTCCTTTGTAACATGCTCTTTCTTAGGCTGCCATTAAAGTACACTGTGAACCAGTGCACTTTGGGTTTAATCAATAACAGTTAAACCTCAATGTCCATCATTATGATTTGTTTCTAGCTTAATTCCTGCCTATGAAATGCAGTCCCCCAAAAAGTTATTTTTGGCCTCAGATAATGCTGAAATCAAAATTCTTGACCTACAAATTCTATTTAACCTGAACTGTGTTATCTCTTTCACCCAATAAACTGATTTGCATATTTTCTAGCATATCACATTATACAAAAGATAAAAATTTTTTTTTATTATACTGTGATTTTAAATTGATTTTAAAATTCTGATAGTTAATAAAATTAAGTTTATTTTCATTGCACAAAAATATAAAGGATGAAAAATGAGCCTTTATATAAACAGTACAATACAATAGAAGCTTCTTATTTTGCATCCATTTATTTACGTCTCTGAGAGAGAGAGAGAGAGGCACAGGATGGTACATGACTAGGTAGTTAGTTGTCGGCGACAGTCCCTAATGGTTGAGAGTGATCACTCCCAGGGATCAAGTAAAGCATTGTGGATAAGTCCATTGAAGGCTCAGAAGGCTGATCCTAGAGCCACAGACTCTCTGGCAGATGCCACAGGTGGTGGTTAAAGGGAGGGTCAAACTCTGGATTTCTGGGTCTTGTTTCCATTCCTTCTGTTTCTGTCAGTTTTTTGTCTCCACAGTGAGATGGTTTTCCTCAAGGATGTACCTTCTATCACAAGGTGTTGCCATGTAGCCCTGTCCCAAGCTAGTTTTTCCTAATTTGAAATGTCAATGCCACTCTTCTTAATGTTCTCCTTGAGGGTATCCTTAGTGCTTTCTCTGGCCCCAGCATGTCCTTTGTCCTGGGTTGATTTGGGAGTATAGCAGTTATTTTGGTAAACATACATCAGGCATGCCCACACAATGCCCTGTCCACTGCAGCTGATGTTGAATAATCGATGGTTCTATGCTGGTGGTTTTAGCATTGGTAAGGACACTGGCATTTGTGCAATGATCTTCCCACTTTATGCCAAGGATCTTCTGAAGGTAGTGTTGGTGAAGGTGTTCCAGGCTTTTCAGGTGGTCTCTGTAAGTCATCCAAGCTACACAGCCATAGAGAAAAGTTGGGATTTCCACAGCCTTGTAGAATAGGAGCTTTGTTCGAGTCCTAATGTCATGATCATGGAACGCATGATGATAGTCTTCTGAATGGAAAACCTGGCACATTGGATCCTGTACTGGATCTCCTCATTGATAATAGCCTCCTTTGAAAAATGGCTGGCGAGGTATGCAATGTATTCAAACTTCTCCAGTTTCTGTCCATCAACAAGGATTTTTGCCAGTAGAGTTAATTGGCTCAGAGCAAACTGGAGAAGCACCTTTGTTTTCCAATGTTAAGGGTCAGTCCCAGGCACTGGTAGGCTTGAGAGAAGCAGTTAAGGGCTATTGGTAGGTCCTCCTCAGTAACGATAGCACAATCATTGGCATACTGAAGTTCCACAATTGAGGCTGATGTAACTTTGGTTTTAGCACGGAAGCAGAAATGATTAAAAAGGTTTCCCTCATTCCTGTACTTTATGCCAATGCCATGTAGCAGATGGTCACAGATGAGCATCTTGATCAACACAAGAAAGATGGAAAGCAAAATTGATGTGATCATGCAGCCCTGCTTGAATACCAGTTTGAATGGCAAAGGGCTCCAAAGAAGAACATTTCATTAGATGGAAGCAGGCATCTGGTGATGAAGGAGTCTTAGGATAGTGACAAATTTCTCTGGGCAGCCAGACTTCAATAAGATTTTCCATAGAGCCTCATGGTTATCAGAGTCTGAAGGCTTTGGTTAATTCGATAAAGACTATATACAGTTCCTGATGTTTTTTTCGGCATTTTTCCTGGAACTGCTGGGCTGTAAAAATCATGTCCGTGGTGTCTCTTGATAGTCTGAAGCCATATTGAAACTCAGGAAGCATTTCCTCAGCAAGAGGGAGCAGTTTGTTCAGCAGAATTCAAGCAAGGATTTTCCCAACAATGGAGAAGCAGGTGATACCTCAAAGCTCTGACTGTGGAAACTAATCTCCCTTTTGAAAAATGGTGACAGAATTGTCATTCCTTAGGTTAACAGGAATTTCCTCAGTGTTCCAGATTTTAAGAAACACTGGGTGCTTCTACATGTTCTGTTTTTTCGAATTAGGCTTACTGCACAATTAAAATACTGTGCAGTAAGCCTACTGTGGGGGCATATATACATGTGCTCCTTCTTGGAAGAGGGCTGCTCCCACCCTGCTTTGTCTTTCTGCAGCAGCCAGGGGGAGCTGTGTGCTGGCCCAGGGACTGGCAAGGAACCCAGGCCCAGGAGACAACTGTCTCTGGTCCTGTATACATCAGGAGCAGTCCTGATGTGTATGGGGTGGGAGAGTTGCTGCTGCTAAGCAATCCCACACCTTGTACATGGGAACAAGCCCTGTGCCCAACTGGGCTTCCCTGTGCAGCCTGGGGATGGCTGCAACCTGTTGTGTTCTGGGGCAGGTCCCAGTCCACTTCAGCCTGGTCAGGGAACTCTTCTGGTGCAGGGAGCTTCTGGCCCTGGCTCTGTGATCAGAGTTGGGGCTGGGAAACAAATGATGGAACAAATGATTGTTTCCTGCCCATGGGAGCAGCCTGCTTCCATGGTGAGCGCCAAGCTTCAAGCTCACCCCAGCAGCAGGCAGCTCCTGGGGGCAAAGAACAATCTTCCAGCCCTTGCTCTGATCATAGAGCCAGAGCTAGGAGCTACCTGTGGAAGCAGCAAGGGGACATTGTCCTGGCTCCGGCTCCAAGCTCAAAGGCTGCTCTGGCAGCAGGTAGCTCCAGGGCAGGGACCAATCTCTCAGCCCCCACTCCAGTTATGGAGCTGGGGCCAGGAGCTGTCTGTTGCTGGGGCAGGGGAACATTGTCCTGGCTGGGGTCTGAGCTTGGAGCCCGCCCTGGCAACAGGCAGTTCCTGGGGGAAGGAAACAATCTCCAAACACCGATTGCAGATCCAGGGTTAGGAACTGCCTGCTGCCAGGGCAGGAGGACGTTGTCCCAGTCTGAACTCTGCTCTTGAAGCTGCCCTGGGAGCAGGCAGCTCCGGGGGAGGGTGGTGTTCTCCTGCTCCCCGCTGCCCAGGTGGACCAGGAGCAAATTTACTTCTTGTCCACCATCTACACGTGGGCTACTGTGCAGTCAGTACCCACATGGTTAATTTGCTACCTGCAAATGCTATATTGCTGTAAATATGAACCCTACAGTTGACTAACTCACTGTGCAGTAAGCGCCTGCACATGTAGACAGAGACACTTTACCACACAGTCAATTAGCTGTGTGGTAAAGCATGTCGTGTCGATGCACCAAGCTTGTTGGTCATAGTTCCCCAGCAGCAATGAAGACCTCAGCTGGTGTGCCATCAGGGCCAGATACTTTGTTGTTCTTCCTCTGTCTTATCACCTGGTGGACTTCTTCAGAGGTTGGTGGACTGGCAAGTGCATGCTGCAGGATGGATTTGATGGTTTTATCATTCACCTTTTGGTTCTCGGGTCATGAGTTTTGGCAGTGCTTCTTCCAGTGGTTTTTGATGGACTCATTTTTTTAGAAGTGTACTGCTGTCTTCAGATCTAAGTGGGGTGAGTCCACAAGAATTTGGTCCATACACAGCCTTGATTGCACTGAAGAAGCTCTGCATGTCATGACTGGCAACCAATTGTTAGATTTCTTTCACTTTCTCTTCCTACCGTTTTTTCATGATTTCTTGAATCTTTCTCAGAGGCTCAGCTTTAAGCTGTCGAAAAGTTCCCTGCTTCTGACTGGACATAGGATAGTTTTGCCAGTTACAGAAAGCTTTTCTCTTCTGATCAAAAAGGGCTTTGATTCCAGCATTGTTTTCATCAAACCAGTTGTGATGGTGTTGGGTGATAAAACCAACTGATTCCATGCAAGCTTCATGGATGGTCTCTGTTAAACATTTATTCATGTCTCTGAGACAGTTACAGGATGGTACGTGACCAGATAGGTAGTTAGCACACAAACTACCTATGGGGTTTTATAGATAAATAGGTGAAAGATAAAAACGGTGGATTAAATCTTATTTCATCTTTACACACTTGATTAGCATTTCTATAGCTTCATATTTGTTGTTTTTGGCTCTTACATTTGGTTTGGATTCTATTTCCAGCTGTGGTGGAATAGGATCACCTAATGCATATACCCATGGAAGTAAAATGGAGGGGCAGGAAGCCTGGATTATCTTACTGACCCATACTCCCTCTGGCTTGTTCTTTTCCTTTTTGACCATGATTTACTAGTTAGAGCATTTGGTAGAAAGTGAGTGATGCAGGGTCAAACATCTCCTAGGTCGGTGGGGTTTAGAACGCACATCTACAGCTCCTGAAGTAAGTGTCCTTGTTCTACACTGCTGCGCCCGCTACCTCTTCTGCTGTCAAACACCTACTAGGCATATTTTTTCTGTGACTAAAGTTTCAGGATTTGCTGGTGGCACATTTGCTGGTAGCACCCAGGTGATTCTGTTCCCTTTGGACACTTGCACAGCCTTAATGGAGATTATTGAGCATGCTCAGTAGAGATGGAATGTGCAAGCACAGTTATACAGCATCCAACCTCTGCATAGCGCCAAAAATTGGAGTTATGTGTCTACCAAGTGCTCCTTGGGTGCATAAAAACTAAATAGATTTTAGCCCTGTGTTTCTTATACTATACGTTCCCAGTGTACTACTTACAGATTTTGTTCCTATGGGGCTCTCCATTTCACTCCGTATTCTAACTCAGGATGTTTGTGACTTTGTTCTTGCACTGAGCTATACAAGGACTTGCCTTAGTGCATGCTTTTGAGTAAAGTCTCATTTTGAGAGCTGACTGTGTTCCGACATCAAAGACCTGGTAGAGATACAATTGTACATGTCATTTTGGCAAGCAGTACCTTTGCTTTGAAGTACTTTAGGCTACAAAAATCTCTTTCTCTCTTTGTCTCTCTGCTTCCAAAGAATTATCATCATCACCAGCACCATCATTTCAGAGGTGCTATTTATTTCATAGGACTATTTAGGCCTCATATTTATAACAGTCAGTCCCACCTGAACCTTTGTCACTTCCTTGCCCTTTTTGTTTTCTTATTTATAGATTTATTCCTCTATTTTAAAGCCAGAGGGACTACTGTGATAGTCTACTCTGACCTCCTGTAGCACACAGGCTGCAGGCTCGCTTGAATTAATTCATGCTCCAAGTCTGATCACTGTGATAGAACTGGAACAGTTCTCTTTGGAAAACATTATTTAAAAACTCCTACTGAAGGAGAAGCCACCACAACTGTAGGTAAGCTGCACAGTGTTTATTTACCACTGATGTTACAAATGTGCCTTGTTTCACCTTACAGCCATTGTTATTTATTACAGCATGGTCCAACTGGTGGCCTTGCAGCTTGTGAGAGGCTGTATAGCTGCTGGGTTCCCACCTGTTTGTTGCTTCCCCTATTGCTGTGGCTGCCCCATCAGCTGGTTTTTCTAGTCTCCCTTTTCTTCTCTCTGTGTCTTTCCTCATTTCCCAACCTCACCCCACCCTCCACCAGGAGTTTTTGCTTTCAGGTGATAGGGCAGCACAGCCAATGGTGTTGCGAGAGCCCATGACATAGAATAGTGAAGCAGTTCAGGTAGGCTGCCACTCTGCGAAGGAGGGTGGTGCAGGATTTTGTGTGTGAGGGAGACTGCCTGCATGTGTGATGCAACAGTGGTGAAGAGAGTGCAGCCCCCAGGCATGTAGTCCTTGCTGGTCTGGCTCATGTGACCCCCAGCTCTTTAGAAGCTGGACAGCCTCAGGGGTGGACTGAGGAGGGTGCAATGGCACAGCCATCCTGCCTTTTCATTTGCCCAAGGCCCAGAAGCAGCAGGAGGGGACTTTTTCTTAAGTGGAGGTCTTTTTCTTATTCTGATGTCTCAAAGTAAGAATGAAGTCCCTCTCTATTTTCCTCTGTTCTGTTGTACATCCCCTCTCTGTCTCTTCTCTCCCCTCTTCTGCCCACCAGTGCCACTGTCTGGCTGCACCAGGGCAAGGGGCGAGGTTTGGATGGGAAGGGGGAGCTCCAGAGCTGCTCGTGGCCATTCCAGCTGGGCCTCAATGGAGCCAGACTCAGCCAAAGACAGTGGCAGCAATGAGTGGGTCCCATCTCCCTTCCCAGTCCCCCAATGTTTCTTGCCAGCCTTAGAGCATGCAGAAGGAAAGAGAACCTGCTATTACTAGTGTATATAGCTAAGCCTGGTTCCATTACAACCATTCTGGAGTAGGGCAGGAGTGGCTCTGGAGCCCTCCTTTGCCCATCCCCACCCCTGGGTTAGCTGGGGATAACAGCAGTGGTGGCTAGGAAGGGGGAGAATGGGTGGAGAGGGAAGGAGATCTGCTGCTGAGCATGGAGGAGAAAGGATTGGGGAGGGAAGATTCTTACCTTTTTGAGGGACTTAAAGTCCCTCCTGTGGCATGGTCTGCCTGCCCTGGTGCGTGTGTGTGGAGAAACTGGGAGCCAGGACACAGTTGTCCCTGCAGTGCAGGTCACTGCTCCCACACCCCGTATTCTAAAATCCTGGATCTGTGCATGGACAGCCCTGTTGTATTGTTTGTTTGATTGTAGAGCTTCCTGTTATCGAGTTTCTTATTTTCATGTAGGTACTTGTAGACAGCGATCAAGTCTTCCTTCAATCGTCTCATATAAAATAAATACACTGAACTCCTTGAATCTTTCCTTATATGACACGTTTTCCAAATAATCATTTCCACGCCTCTTCCATATCCTCCTTGAACTGTGGACATCAGAAACGGACTCAGTGGTCGTGTCCCAGATGAGTGCGGACATGCGATCTGTGGTGCCACAGACCCATCTGTGGCACAACGCACTGCATGTGCAGGCACTCCCCATGCTGCTACCTTGCAATATGGGGTTTGGGGTTTTTTGACCCCGAGAGATCTGGAGATAAAAAAAAAAACATGGCAAAAAAAAGCAGGGCCTGGCCAGCCCAAGCCATTCTCCGATTGCTAGCCAGGCTCCTTGGTGCAGGAGCACCACGGCTATAGCTACCTGAGTTCCCCAGGACCCCAGGTAAGGCTGCTGGGGCCAGTACAGTTGCTGCCCCACCCAGAATAACCTGCCACACAGCAGAGCACGTGTGCAGGGGGGCTCCCTGGGGACGAGTAGTAGCGGGACAATGTGTGCCACTGGTACTTTTCCCTGGGGAAACAAACATCCGTGCTCTTCTGGACGTGGCCAGTGGGTGCATCTACATGAGCCACTACTGTGCAGTCATTGCCACACATTTATTTAGTACTTGAATTAGCAAGTACTAAATAAATGCACAGCAACTGGAGTTGACCATCTTTTAGGTGACACTATTGTGCAGTATTTTTCAGCCACTGTGCAATCAGCATCTCATGTAGATAAACCCAGTATTCCACTAGCAGTCAAACTAGTGCCAAATACAGTTTTTTTATAACTCTACCTCCACTCGTATTTTCCTTTTTAAAAAAATGTATTTTTACACATTTGCTTTTAAAGCTCAAATTTACTTGATCATCTACCAAGGCCCACAGGTCTTTTTCAAGCCACCACTTTGGAGCATAACGTCCCCAATTCTGCACGTGGAACCCACAGTTACTTTTTCTAGAGACATTACTTTACATTGGGTGCACAAAAACACATTCGTTTCCATCAAAGTGATGCAGGTGGCTTTATGTTGATGAAAAGGTATATCTTCCTCCTTATTTTTCACACCCCCAATTTTGTGTCATCTGCAAATCTCATCAGCAATGATTTTCCTTCAGGTTATTGATAAAAATACTAAATAGTGTAATGCCAAGAACTTATCTCAGCAGGGCATAACTAGAAACAGCTCTGCTTGACAGTGGTTCCCCAAGTATGGTTATGCTTTGTCACTTAGCTGTTTTTCAATCCATGTAGCATATGCCATATGCCTAGCATGTTGATTTTGTATCATTCTAGTGTTTGTAGGAATGTGTTGTGTGGATACTAAAATTAAATACATTATGGAAGTGTTCATAGAATCAGAGAAAATAAGGGTTGGATGGAACCAGAGGAGGTCATTTACTCCAACCCCCTACTCAAAGTAGGACCAGCCCCAACTATATCGTCTCTGTCTAGCCAAGTCTTAAAAACCTTCAGGGAAGGAGATTCCACAGTCTCTCTGGGTAACCTGTTCAAGTGCTTTACTACCCTCCTTGTGCGAGTTTTTTTCTTGATGTCTGACTTAAATTTCCCTTGCTGCAACTTGAGACCATTGTTCCTTGTTCTGTCAGCTGCCACCACTGAGAACAGTCCAGCTTCGGCCTCTCTCAAGCCCCCTTCAGGTAATTGAAGGCTGCTATTAAATCTCCTCTCAGCCTTCTCTTCTACAAACTAAATAAGCCCAGTTCCCTCAGCCTTTCTTCATGAGTCACGTGCCCCAGGCCCCTCACCATTTTTGTTGCCCTCTGGACTCTTTCCAATTTTAATATACTACATCACAGTCATATTATCATTTTTTTAACAGTAACAAATGACTTTAATGGGGTCTCTTCCCCTTAAAACTATATTGATTGGGAATTTGACAGGATTGACAGTTGCTGATTGGCAGTAGTTATTTCTTTTACTCCTTCAATAAAGTCCCAAATGAAGTTCCATGTTCCTTCTTTTGCTTGGGATCAGTGTAAGCCTGACAGCTCTATAAATAAGTAGGTTGTTCCATTCACCCTTTTTGACTGTTGACCAAATATTGCCTTTTGCTTTTAGCATCTCCCCAGTGTTTCAAAAGTTACTGAAAATAATATGTAATTTGACTTTCTCCTAAGTATAAGTTAAATATACTTAGGAGATTATTGTATGCTTCTGCTCTTTCTGTAAGATTATTAACTGTTTCACTGTTTCCATCTAGCAATAAACTGATGCCATTGTTAGAATTCTTTTATTCCTGCTACTAAAAAAACAAACAAAACTACTCTTGGGTCATGTCTACATGAGACACTCACTGTGCAGTAGCTCATTATACTACTGCTCAGTAGTGTCATGGGGCATGAACCATGATGCAATGCTACTGTGCAGTAGCTTAAGGTACTGCGCAGTACTAACGTGGTACTTCACAGTGTCACTAGGCAACTGTGCCAGGACATTACTGCATAGTAATGCTGGTTACTGTGCAGTCACTTAATACTTGGTTATGCAAGTACCAAATGACTGATCAGTAACAACTGTGCAGCGGGCATCTCATGTAGGCATGTGTTTGGTGTCCTTAATTCCTTTTCTTTCTTTCTTTTGCTTCCCTGTTCATCTTCTGAAGTTCTTAATGTCTAATTTATATTCATTGCTATAAGCATTTCTTTCTTTTTATTATTAAACATATTTTGAGTTGCTTTTTATAATTGCTTTCAGTCCCCCTTTCAACCCCCACTTTTTTACCAGTTATCTTCTTAGCAGCTCTTTTTTTTAAAATAGAACTTCAAAACTTTAAATTCTTTCGCAAACTTGATTTGATTCATAAGCATTTTCAGATTTGTGAAACTGGTCCCCTTTTAAAGAACAATATTTATTTACATGCTACTGATGTGCACCTTATTATGTTTGCAGATGCAATACAATTGACACCTGGGCCTGTTTGATTGTTTGTATTTGACTGTTAAAATCATGTGAATTAAATTGTATTTCTGTTGTGTTTTAATTATATTTTTGCTGTCCAGCACCATGAGTTCCATTGCCTTGAATAGAAAGTGAGTGAGATATAACACAAAGGGTATTCTATTTTATTCTGACAGTTTAAACACTTAATTGTGGCCCGGGATTTAATGTCATTTATTGGTGTTGTACTCTTATTGTAACAAAGGCATTTTAATGACAATTAAGACTTTCATGAAACATACAGAAAAAGAAGAAAGAACATTTTAAATACTTGAAATGTAAAAAGTTATGTGAAATATTCATTGTAACAACATTCTTGATCCCTTTCATATTATCTGTAGAACTTTTTATAAGGTGAGAGAGATTTTCTTTAAATGATATTAAAGGTGAACTTTTTGGGGAGAAAGAACAGTTGTTTTTGGAAGTTTCTAATTCTTTGTCCTTTAAGATGAAAGGAAGCAAGCAAGCAAGGAAGGAAGAGAGAAAGGAAAGAAGGAAGCAAGGATTTGATTTGATTTTTTAAATACTTTATTCAGGGGTTCAGGGGTACAACAATGGTGGCCGCTTGCAAGCGAAAGCACCAACAACTTACTACCAACCCAAAAACGAAATCGGACGAGTCTCTTTGTCCTCGGATCCAGAACCCAAATCGGGCAAGGGAGTTAATGCCCACCCAAGTATTACAAAGAGATCCGAGCCACAGCCCGTCCGCAAAAGGTGTGTCCCACGCACCCCAAATCCCGGGCCAAAAGACAAAACCCCGGGCCAACCAAACCACCCACACATCACACCGTGACAGACACCTTCGCTGCATTTCACGTCGTGTCTCACATGCTATGCGGTCGGCGTGCCGGCCACACAGTCCTAACCGATTCAGACCCTGCTCCATCCCCTCATCCACGTCACAAAGCCTTCAACTTCCACCCAAAAGAGAGCAAAAAAGCAGCCTGGCGAGGGCCCAGGACGCGGCAGCGCTGGAAGTCGCAGTTCGACCCCGAGCCAGCCCGGTCGCCCAGACCGGTCATGACATCAGAGCGCGTATTTGAGACGGCCGTCCTCCACCCGGCACAGCGCGCCCTCCAGGGCCCAGCGCGCCTCAAAGGCGGGCACCGCCCGCCGGAGCACAGCGTGCTCGAACTCCAGCGAGAGGCGCGCCCGCACCAGGAGGCGGAAGAGCCGCAGGGCGTCATCTGAGCCGGTCCCGGCCAGCCGGTTCCGGCGGCTCTTGAGGACGGCCAACTTGGCCTGCCCCAGCACGAAGTTGGCCAGGCAGACGGGGCCCCTCTCGGCCGCCCGGTACGGGCAGGAGCACACGTAGGTGGTCTCCGAAAAGCTCCTGCCCAGAGCCC
Source organism: Crocodylus siamensis (assembly GCF_052110815.1). NCBI lineage: Eukaryota > Metazoa > Chordata > Crocodylia > Crocodylidae > Crocodylus > Crocodylus siamensis. The sequence goes on along the minus strand of NC_143397.1, from coordinate 125,634,665 downwards.
GCAGCAGCAGGCTGAGGGTGACAAAGAGCGGCTGCAGGCGGGGGCAGTCCAGGAAAGCGTGAAAAAGGGTCTCCTCGACATCCCCCGGGCAGAAAGGGCAGGCTGTCGAGGCGGCTGGGTCCAAGTGGGACGCAAACGTGCCGGTGGCTAGGATGCCGTGCAGCAACCGCCACTGCAGGTCGCCAGTCTTCTTGGCGCTTGGCGGCTTATACAATGTGCGCCACGCCGGGTGGGCCGGTGGGGAACCTGGCGGCCCCAGGCGCCGTCGCCACGGTGTGTCGGGGCGGCCCGCCAGCACTTGGGCATGGCGGACGTGGATCACCCAGGCGTATAAACCTCTACGCGACAGAGAAGCAAAAGAACAACCCGTGTCACTGTCAGGAGGCACAGGGAGCGTCAGCAGGGTGCCAGGGCCGCCGGCCAGATCGTCGGCCACGGCTGGGGTGACTGGTAACGCAGGGAACGCCTCGCTCGGGGCGTCTTCAGTGCAGGGGGCCTGGCCCGCCCGGAGATGGGCCTCCAGGGCGGCTGCCGCCTCCAAAGGGAGGGCGGCCCGGATGTCGCACAGGAAACGGCCCACGCTGCGAACGGAGCGCCTGCCCAGCCGGCTGCTCAAGGCCTCGGGCGAGAGCCAGGCCGACCGAGCGGGGTCCAGGAGGTGGCCCAGGCGGAGAACACGCGCCTGAATGAGAGCGGCCGTGAGACTGGCAGAGGCCAGGCTCGGCACGGGGCGCCTCAGCGCCGGGTTGTGCACCAGGGGTTCCCCCAGCACCCGCGGGAACTGAAGGCGCCGGGCCTGGGACTGGAGGTGGAACGTGGCTTGCCAGGCTCGCACCACGCTACGGTAAAAGGCTGGCAGCACGGCCCAGTTCGAGAGCGTGAGGTCCAGCAGGAAGAGCTCCCGGTCAAAGCCGAGGGCCCCCACCCTCTGCAGAAACCGGCATGCCAGGTGTTGCCAAGCTGGGCGCTCCTCGCTGTACAGGAGTCGCTGGAGGGCCTGGAGGCGGAAGGAGACCACCCTGCTCGCCAGGTCCACCAAACTCTGGCCCCCCTCAGTCACAGGGAGGTAAAGGACAGGTCGTGGGAGCCAGTGGCGCCCGTCCCAGAAGAAGTCGACCAGGAGGCGCTGGAGTCTCTCGAGCAGGTCCTCCGGCGGGTCGAGTACGGCGCACCGATGCCACAGGCTCGCCGCCACTAGGTTGTTCACGATGAGGACGCGTCCACGGTAGGAGAGGCTGGGCAGGCGCCAGTGCCACCTTTGCAGGCGGGCCTTCACTCCTTGCTCGAGGCCGTCCCAGTTGCGCGCCATGAAGGCCGGTGGCCCCAGGAACACGCCCAGGATCTTGAGGCCCTCGCGGCGCTAGCTGAGGCCCCCGGGCAAGGCCGGGGGGGTCGTGGCGATCCACTCTCCAAGCAGCAGGGTATCGCTCTTGGCCCAGTTGATACGGGCCGAAGAGGCGCGCTCATAGGCTCGCTGGCAGGCTGTCAGGGCCTCCACGTCCTCCTGGGTGTTAAGGAAGACGGTCACGTCGTCTGCGTATGCCGAGAGCCGCAGCGGAGGGGCAAGGGACGGGCCCACGGCTGGTGGCAGGGCCACACCGCTCAGGCGGCGCCGCAGCGCATGCAAAAGCGGCTCAATGGCCAGGGCATAGAGCATGCCCGACAGGGGACAGCCCTGACGGATGCCTCTGCGCGCGGGGAACGGGGCACAGAGCGCGCCGTTCACCTTGAGCAGGCTGGAAGTGTCTCGATACAAGACCCGGAGGGCGCCGACGAACAGGGGCCCAAAGCCAAAGGCCTCCAGGGTCCGAAAGAGGTAGGTGTGGTCCACCCGGTCAAAGGCTTTCTCCTGGTCCAGGGAGAGAAGGCCGACATCCAGGCCAAAGAGGTCGCTGGCTGTGAGTAGGTCGCGCAGCAGAAACAAGTTGTCTTGGATGGTTCTGCCCGGCACGCAGTAGCTCTGCTCAGGCCCAGTGACGGGGGCCATGACAGTGCGGAGGCGGGTGGCCAGCGCCTTGGCCAGGATCTTGTAATCCGCACACAGCAGGGAGACCGGCCGCCAGTTCTTAATGCAGCCAAGGTCTCCCTTCTTGGGCAGCAGCGTGAGCACTGCACGGTGGCAACTGATCGGCAAGACCTTGTCGGCAAGACTCTCCTGGAAAACGCGCAGGAGGCCGGGGCCGAGAAGAGGCCAGAAAGCCTTGTAGAACTCCGCAGGCAGCCCGTCGAGGCCCGGGGCCCTGCCGGAGGTGAGGCCGGCGGCGGCCGCCGCCAGCTCCGCCAGAGACAACTCCCGCTCAAGCTCGCCAGCCTCCGAGGCACCAAGGCGCGGCAGGCCCGCGTGGAGTTCCCGCGCAGCGTCGGGGCAGGACGGCTCAGCCGCAAACAGGTCGCGATAGAAAGCCACAGCATGCTCGCGTACTTTGCCTGGGTCAGTGATGACCTGGCCCTCAGAGGTCTTGAGGTGATCTAAGACTTTGCTCGCTGCCCGCCGTCGCTCCAGGTGGAAAAAGAAGCGGGTCGGGGCATCCGTTTTGGCCAGCTCCTGGCAGCGGGCGCGGATCCGCGCTCCACGGGCCGCGCTCTCCGCCAAGTCGCGCAGGCACTTCTTCCGGAACCGGAGGCTCTCGCGCAGCACCGCATCGCTGCCGGCTGCCAACAGGGCAGCCTCGAGCTTCACCACGTCCTCCTCCAGCTCTCTGACACGGCGGCGCAGTTCATTGGTGGCCAGCTGCGTGTACTGCTGGCAAAAGGCCCGGATCTGTACCTTGCCCACATCCCACCACAGCTTCCAGGAGGAATACTTCGGCCTTGTGGCCTCCCAGCCCCGCCAAAAGTTGGCAAAGCAGTCCCGGAAGTACGAGTCTTGAAGCAGGCTGACGTTGAAGCACCAATAAGGCGCTCGTGCACAGGTTCTCCCTGGCAGGCTCAGTTCACAAAAAGCTAGGCCGTGGTCTGACAGGCCCGAGGGAACGATGCGGCCGCTGCGTAGGAGTGGCAGGTGGTGCCTGGTGACATAGATGCGGTCGAGGCGAGCCATAGTGAGACCCCCGGCACTCATCCTGGCCCAGGTGTACTGGCGCGCGTCGGGGTGCAGGACTCGCCAGACGTCGACGAGGCCTGCGGTCTCCAAGACGGACTGCAGCCTGCGGGCGGAGGGCAGGTGAGGCTCGGGCCCCGTACGGTCGAGCAGGGTATCGGTGGTACAATTAAAGTCCCCGCCTACAAGAAGCAGGTCATCGTCCTCGCCGACCTGGCGCAAGAGACCGGCCAAGGTCTCAAAGAAAGTGACCCTCTCCTGGCCATCGGAAGGTGCATAGATGTTGACGAGCAGCAGATGGTGTTGCGCTAGGGTGACGCGAACCGTCAGCAGGCGGCCGGGGACCACCTCTCGTGCCACCGCCATGTCAGGCTGCAGCCGTGATGATAGGAGAGTCGCGACCCCGGCACTAAGGTTGGTGCCGTGACTCAAGAACACCTGGCCTTGCCAGGCGGCACGCCAGGCCAACTGGTTGTGCCTGTCGGAGTGCGTCTCCTGGAGGAAGGCGACAGCCAGCCGCTTCTGGCGCAGGAGCTCCAGCACGGCCTCTCGCTTCACCGGGTCTCGACAGCCGTTGATGTTAAAAGTGCCGATGGTTGTGGCTGCCATGGGTGTGAGGTTGGGAGAAGAAGAGCGAGGCAAGGCGTAGATAAAGAGCCCCCAAGAGCCGAGCAAAGGCAGAGACAGGTCGAAGAGAAAAGGCCTATCGTGCCCTACTCTAGTCCAGGGACCCCACCAGGCCCCACTCATCTCTCACCCGCTGGGCGAGCTTCTCCAGACGATAGGCCATCTGCCTAGTGCCCAGATCCCGCTGCATGAGCTTGGCCGCCGCCCTGGCAGCCTTGATGAACACTTTAGGGTCCTCGCACCACTGGGTGATGCGCGCCGCTACGTTCTTTTGCCCTTTCGTCTGCTTGAGAAAGGTCAGGAGCCCCCCATAGTCAGGAGCGACCCAGGGCGGGGCTGCCAACATGGGCTGCACATTTCCCACAGAGGAGCGGCGAGGGCGCACACTGGCTGGGAGCGCTACATCCACACCCTCGATATCCAAGCCCATCAACCTCCTCTGATCGTCCAGGTCGAGGTCTGGCTCTTGAAGAGCAAGCCCCACCTTCTTAGGGGGGGAGAGGTCATCTCGCTCTCGAGGTCGCTTGCGACACTCAGAAAGCTGGATCTCCATCTCACAAGCTTCCTCACCCGATTCAGTGGCCTGGGACGTGACCAAGAGGTCAGCAGACTCTTCTGCTGCTCCCTGGGTCAGACCCCCAGAGGCGACGCATTGTGCATACGTCTTCTTGCCCCCCCTCTCCAAGAGCTGGGAGACGGGCGAGGCGTTAATGACCCCTGTCTCCCCTACCTCCAAACCGCCCTCCCCCCCAGTCAGCGGAGCTGCTGACGTGACAGCCGGAGAAGGGCCAGGCTCCCCATCGGGGGCCTCCCCAGCACCAGCTGCGGAAGGCCTCAGTGGGGATGGGGCGTCCTGAGGGGTCCCTTTCGCTTTCCTCTCCTTGTTGCCCTTCTTCTTCTTCTGCTTTGTGGCAGATGACCCCTCCTTCACAGAGGATGGGCCAGACTGTGCCTGGCCTGTCTCCTCAGAGCCAGCCACCTCAGCCAAAGCCGTGGTAGAGAGCAGCTTGCAGGGGGTCTGAGCCCCATCGTCCGATGGGGCCTCGGTGCCACAGTCGCTGACCGCCCCGGCCTCGATCGGGGGGGTCAGAGCAGGCGGGGCGGAAGCGGAAGCATCCGCCTCTCCCCCCGGTGCCGTCTCTGCGCTGGTGGGAGTGGGCACCGTAGGTGGAATGTGGGGGGGCTGGGGCCTAGCCCCAGCCCCTCCGCTGGATGACGCTCCCACGCCAGAGACTTGAGCCCCCTCAGATGGAACAGGGGCAGGAGGAGGTCGGGAAAGACTCCCGGCCTCACTGGGTGGGGCCTGCGTCCCGGAAGTGGATGGGCCATCCGTCGGCGTCGCTGTAGTTGCCGACGCTTTGGCCGATCCCCCCCGTGGGCACTGGGCCGCTAGGTGGGACGAGCTCCCACATTGAAAGCACGTGGTCTCCCCACAAGAAAAATAAATCACATACCTCCGCCCGTTGGCCGAGAGGCTCAAGGACTGAGGCAGAGACCGTGAGCCCTCCCTAAAGAGCATGAACACCTGCCTTCGAAAAGACAGGACATGCCTCAGTTTGGGGTTTTTGCTCCCTATGGTCAACCGGCGAAAGGGACTCGTAAGCACCCCATAGGGCTCGAGTACCCCGGCCAGGTCTCGGTCGGTCACGTGCGGGGGCACATTGGAGATCACCACCCTCACCGCTAGGGTATCCAGGGGGGTGACAAAGTAATGCGCGCCCGCAATGTCCAGGCCCTCTACGCACACCCTATGGACTAGGGTGGGGTCGCTCAGGTAGACCATCGGGACCGTGTTGACATGACCTGCGTAACGGATGGTCTGCTGTCCCAAGAGACTAGCCAGAGCGTCCACGCAGACCTCAACCCCAACAAAGGGAGGGGTGTGCACCCTCAACCCACAGGTAATGGGGAGGTTCTGGGAGGCATCCTCGTGCCAGCTGCTGGCTGTAGGAGCAGCCATTCCTGACGGGACAGGGTTAATTCCCAACTCTAACTAAGCAGAGCAACAACAAAAAAAGTTTATAGTAACTAAAAAAGATAAGTGTCCAGGAAAGCGGCCACAAAAACTCCAGATGGGAGGGGGGAAGGGGGTGGAGAAAAAAAAAGCGGCTGGGGTTTGAAAAAGCGAAAAAAAAAAAAAGGGCAAAAACAAAAGGGAGGGGGGAAAAGGGGTAATTTAGAGCACCCCGCGGAAGGCAAGCTAATGGAAAGTAACTCCCCGCTACAAGCAAGCAGAAAAGAAGAAAAGAGAGAAAGAGCGAGAAAGAGACAGTAAGAAAGAAGGCTGCGCAGACAAAGAGACCGGAAGTATGGGGGGATGGGACAAAGAGGGGAGAAAAGGGGGAAAAAAGCTGCAAAACAGCAAGAGAAGAAAAGGAGAGCGAGATAAGCAGAGGCTAGAGACCTTTAGGCAGGTGGGAGTGGGAAAAGAAAAGAGATAGGAAGCCGGGGAGTCTTACGCTCGGGATCGCCCCACGCAGCTCCAAGCGAGCCTGGTCCAGTGCGTCCAAAGCGGAAGGAAGGAAGCAAGGAAGGAAGGGCAGAGAAAAGAATAATAAAGATAGAAGAAAATCTATCTTTGATGTTAGCTTTTAACCTTGCAACTTCATTCCTGAAGAAACATATGATCTGGTTTGATCATTGAGTGCAAAACCCGGTAAATATTGATTATGGTTAGGCTAGTTCAGGCACTGAGTGTAATTGTCTTTCTGGTCACATGCTTATAGCAGTATTGCAAAAGGTGAAATTGTCTTTTTGGTCCCTGTAAAATAGACCCTGCTACTCAGAAGGCAGAAGGAGAAAAAGGGGAAAGAGGAGAAATAAAATGAAGAAAGGAAGGAAATAATGTGAGGGAGGGAGTAATAGCAGAACCTTACTGTCTATGGGAGTTTAGCCAGTAGTGATGGTCATCATTTTCCCTTTTCTGGCTCATCTGATCAAGTCAGTAAAGGCCAGGTGTTGTCATGGTGGATCCCAGGGTGCCAGCAGACTGGCAGAGGCCACCATGACAGCAGAACTCACTCCTAGGTGGTGATTCCTTTGTCCTATTCCTATCTAGTCCCTCAAATAAAAAAGAAACTATAATATATGGCAACAACATACCTATTAATAGTAAACAAATTACATTTTAATGGCTTCAGCCAAATATTTCCTTTTATTTCTAAAATGTTTTATCTTATTGTCATATTAATATGTGACTTTCTAAATTTTTGGAAAAAAAATGTCTTTCATTGCAAGCTTTTAGGAACAAGTACCCTTCATCAGTCATAGGAGAAAAGATTGTAAACGTTCTCCTAAGTAGAAACAAAAGTTAATATTTCATAGGGGAGTTAAAGGTGTAGTAAAATCTCTTCTTTGGAACAGTGCATTTTATGCAGGTTAGGCTCAGAGAAAACTTGGAATAGTCTGATTACCTTGAAGTTGTTTGGTGATAAGCAGGATGTAGTCATATTTTTTTATGGTTTATATTTCATATTTCACAGAAGAATAAAAAGATAGAATGCTCTTCTGAGCAGGAATTTCTTATGTGGTGAGCTCTGTGATGATGAAAATTACCTCAAACAAAGGCAGGAGCAGGATCTCAGGTTTCAGATGGTAAAACTTGCTTCCTCCTTGTAAACTTATGAAGATTTCGTTTTAAAAATGGGCTAAGATTCGATGTCTTCTGTGTGTCAGGTATCCAGGTTGTAGTTGTATTGGTCTAAAAGCAAAAGGAATCAGAACTTGTGGCAGAGCTGATATCTTTTATTAGATCAACTAAATTTTCCCCCCCCCCCAAATTCTTTAATTGCAATCTTTTGGAAACAATTACAGAAGTCTTTTCTTTGGCAAAATTTTCTTGTCTTGGATTTATTTTTGAAGTGTTGAATGTATTGAGTTCAATATGATATAACAGTTTGGCATAGACTGAAATCTCAGTTTGGGCTTTGTCTACCCCTATAACACTTGAAAATTGTGTTCTCTTTCTTATGTGCCTTCCTCCCCCCGCTCCCCCCCCCCTGCCTTCTTTGTGCTTATTTTTGACTGGTATATGTTTTTATAGCACTTTCTACAACAATTCTGAAAACCTGAAGCAACCTTCAGTCTCTGTTACTGCTAATTGTACATATAGTTGCAGAAAGTCAAGTTGACTGTTGCACCATAAGATACTTACTCAAATCTAAGATGAGCCCTCCCCACTCAGTATGGGGGGGACCTCATTTTAGATTTGAGTACGAGTCCGCAAACAACTGCTGCAGATCTGGTTGGGACCAGGGTGGCTCATGCGGCAGGTAGGGGTTGTGTGGGAGAGCATGGGGATGGGGCGCATGGGGGAAAAAGGTGGTGGGATGGTTGTGTGGGAAGGGACTCTCAGAATGAGGGGAGTGCAGGGGAAGTGCTTGTGGGAAAAAGACACCTGAGCATGGGGGAAGGGGAGTGGAGAGTGAAGGGGGGGGCAATGTGGGGGGAACACAGGGAAAGGATGAACAGTGTGAGGGGAGCACAGATGAATGGACATGTAGAGCGAGCTGAGTGGAGAAAGGGATGAGTAAGGCTCAGAGGAAGTGAAGCGTGGAGCAAGAGGAGCACAAGGAAGGCAGATGTGGTGCAGGGGGAGCATAGGGAAGGAGATACACAGAGCAGGAGGACCATGGGACAGGGGCATTCAGGGCATCAGGGGAGCTGCTGCAGTTCTGGCCCTGACCCTGACCGGGGTGTAGACTGAAGCTGGAGCTGCAGCCAGTGCTTGGCCTGGTTGGGTACTCCATGCCTGCAGCAAAGACAGAGCAAGAGCAGCTGAGTAGGTAAGGGGCAGACATGGAACAAGTGGCAAGTAGGGGACACAAGGTGATTGGGGCAGGCTGCCTGTCTACCCAGCCACAGCTTCCCTGGTCATTACTTTTCATGTGACTGTGGTGGGAGGGATGAATATCCAATAACTAGATTCTAGACATGGAAAATGAAAACAAACATAATTTTCTGTGTCTACAATCTAATAATTGGGGGGGACATCTTACATTCAGGATCATCTTAGTTTCAGGAAATATGGTATTTCTTTTCCTTTCTAATGTAGTTCATAGATTCATTTATTTGGCCTCAGAACAGAAGGTGCTCTTAATATGCAATGAAAAGTAGGGTTTTTTTGAGAAGTGTAAACTTCTAGCTTTTCAAATGTTAGAGTCTAGGGACCTAAATTCTTGAGTTCAGGGAAGGGTACAGTGACCACACGGAACTGTGGTGTGCTTGCAACATTCATTGTGCCTACCTAAATTTTCTAGTTGGAATAAAATATAGTTTGTATATATACCCTTCCTAAACCCAGAACATATATATATTTCTAGGAAAGGAAGCGTGTGTGTGTGTGTGTGTGTGTGTGTGTGTGTGTGTGAACTGTGTATACGAGAGCTTTTAAAATGGTTTTGTAAAATCAGCAAACTTAGAGAAGTGGAATATGAGCTTAGAAAATTGTGTGTGGGTTTGAATTAATGTGAGTGACTATAAATGTATAACTATTTTATTTTCATTTGCTTTGTTTTTTATATGACCAATATCTAAAGCCAACAGCTGTAATCAAGATGCCTTTCTTTAGTGGGAACATGTCTTTATTTTTCAGTGAATTTCTGTTCTACTACCTTATAAAATAAAAAGAAGCTGGCTATTGAAAAAACTGTCAGATCAATCCTATAAATGGTTGGCCCATTTAATGTAAATATTTTCAGTCTAATATTTTAATTATGGCAACAAGGTCTTTCTAAGAGACACAACATAAAACAACAATTATTCTACCAATGAAGTGTTGCTGTCACTATATTTACAAGTAAAATATGATCCTGATTAACTACAAATATTTTATTAGCATATGCCTCATCCCTACCATCTGTCCAAGTCAATCCTTTCTCCCTGTTCTTACTGAAATATACAGATCAAAGGACCTTGACTGTTTCAATGCAAGGATGTCATTCTCTCTTGTAAAAACAAAAACAAAAACCAAACAAAAAAAAAAAACAATGGAAAAGGCTCAGGAGAAAATCTGGTCACACTAACATTAAGTAACATGATTTTTGCATAATACCAGACTAGTTCTGATTAACCATTTACTAGCAATTTTAAAAGGGCATCCAGCTGTAGAATCATGGCTTGCTGTTGGAATCTTAAAAAAACTTTCGTAAGCAGTTTCATGGTGCCAAAAACAATACACATAATTCTGTGAATGGAGACAATTTTAAATTAATTAAAAAGCACCAAAGCATCTCAATGTTATTTCCATTTACAGTCATAATCAAAATAAAAGCAGGAAAAAAAGGGAAGAATTATGCCTTTCTGGTTAAAACAGAAGTTTTGAGATTTAAGTTCACTCCCTAGTTTTGCTAAAGCATCATTGTGTAGCCGTGCATAAGTTGGCCCATTTTTTTGCATCTCAGCTTCCTCATCAGAATGGGGAATGTCCTCACATTGCAAGAGATTCCCTTAGAGCAGGGTTGTTCAACTTCTAAGCTAGGGACAGACATTCGAAAAGCCTGAGCCTGAATTGAATCAGTCTTTGCAGGTTAGTCTAACCTGTAGAGAGTGAACCGGTTTGCAAGTGGATAGATGTTCAGCACATGCTTGCAGTGACTCAGGCCAGAAGCCTGGGGGTTTAGACCAAACCTCCCTTCCCCAGGAAAGCTGATCTGAGCAGGGGAGCATGTCCCCCACCACAATGCCCATACGGGGCAGGGGGAGGCCCTGTTCCAAGCTGAGAACTCTTCACCCTCCTCCTCCTCCTCCCCCCAGAGGGGCAGCAGGAGCACAGAGCTCAGTTGGGCAGGGTGTGGGTGTGAGGGAGGGTGGGAGGTGTAGGGACCCCCACACACTCTCCCCCCCCATGGTGTGCAGCCCCTGCTGCCTGGCAGCAGCAGCATGTGGGGAAGTCAGGGCTTTGAAATGAAGGGCTTTGAAACAGAGTCAAAATGAAACGAGGCCAGTCAAAACACTTGGAAAGTTTCAAAACATTTTGAATTTCAAAGCAGCTGGCAGGGGAGAGCCAGGGCTGCTCTCTGAGCAGCTTCGCAACACCATGTGGCGCAGCCCTGTGGGAGAAGCGCAGCCCTGGCTCTCCCCGCCTACCTGCCTCCTCGGATCAGCTCTGGTATGGGGCCCAGGACAAATCAGCTCATGCATGGTCCCACTGCCGCCCTGATCCCAAGGTGGTTGTGGGTCTCTGCAGAAGCTGATTTTCCCTGGGCCTGGCACCAGAGCTGATTGGTTGAGGGTGTGTGGCCTAGGGCAAATCAGCTTGTGTGCGAACCCACCTCTGCCTTGGATCACGGCAGGGCCAGGTCCCAGTATGAACTGATTTTCCCTGAGCCCCACACCAGAGCTGACCCAAGGAGGGTTCAGGGTCCTGGGCAAATCAGTGTGTGTGGGGACCTACCCCCGCACCGATGCCAGGGTGGAGCAGGTCCCCGCACGTGCTGATTTGCCCCAGCCCCACCTGCCGCTGGCCCCAGGTGGCAGCACCAGACTCCTGTGATCTGGGAGGCAAATTGGGGTGGGCACCCCTGGGAGCAGTCCAGCACAGCCCCCACAGCCCTCCCAGGGGTGCAGGTGAGCCCCCGATCTGCCTGCCGGATAACAGGAGGCTGGTGCTGTTGGCTGGGAGCTGCAACCAGCACAGGTAAGATTGTGCTGCTGCTGGCCCCAGCTGGCAGCACCAGGCTCGTATCATCTAGCAGGCAGATTGGGGGCTTGCCTGCACCCCCAGGAGGGTTGCAGGGGCTGTGCTGGACTGCTCCCGGGGGTGCGGGTCCTCGATCTGCCTCTTGGATCAGAGAAGACTGGTGCTGCTGGCTGGGGCCAGCGGCAGCACCGATCTTTCTGGTGCTGGCTATAGGCGAAACATTCAAACAACATCGAAACAGCCAAAGACTTTCAACGAAACAAAACGGAACAGTGCTTTTGAAATAAAACTCCAGACAAAACACTGTTCCACTGAAGTGGAATGATGCTGTTTCATGCTGCCCTGACAGAAAATAACAGCTGCATTGGCTGTAGATAAACTTACGTTCTCTGCTAATCAGCAGACCGTAAAGCATTCCTAAAGGAATACAAGCCAGAAGATAAGTTTGCTGTCACGTACAAGCTCCTATGATCATCACACTCTTCCAGATGAGAGCAATGGGTAAAAGCATTGCAGACCCTGGATTTCACTCCCTCAAGTAGAAAAGCCTGGAGGCTTCTCCATAATCTTGGCAGTGCCAAACCTTTCCAAAGCAGAGAGCCAAATGTTACAACAGGTGATATTGTTGTCGAAATTCTCTTGAATGCCAAGGCCCAGACTGTCATTACAACAGGAGAGCGAAGAGAGAGCTTCATTATTTCCTGACTGCTTGGCAATAGCATATCTTCCAAAGCCATTGACTACAGAAAATGCAAACAACCCATTAACACCTGTGAGTCCTGGCAGGTTTTCAGGCTAAGGTGTTACCTTCCCAGATTTTTGGAAACTGCCTAGCACTGCTTCTGACCAAATAGCCAAGGTATGGCAACATGTAAAGGCCTTTGCCAGTCTGAAACTGGGGCAAGCAGCTATTGAGCTAAAAAGCTAACAGATGCTATGCAAGTTGTTTGAAACTATACTATATTTAGGACTTTACACTTGTCTTCTAGGACTGAGTTCCAATAGAGCAGTCTAGGTCCTGACAAGGATGAAAGTGACCGTTCTGCTGTCTCGCATCAAAGCTGGCTGTGGACATAGGCGTGCACACAAAAAAAGAAAGCAGCAGCCTTTGTGGACTTTTCTGCAACTTACATAATCATATAGAACTGTTTGCTTCTGAAGGTATAAAAAATAATGCTAATGTATCGCCACACAACTGAATGTCTGCTGGCAATTGTGCTCACTAGGCTCTTCCATGTGCATCTGATGGAACAGACCAGCAGGCCTTATCTAATAAAGAATGGGTTCCTAGAGGGCTCCATTTTGGAACGGTCACTCTCAACTATTTATACAAGTGGCATGCCATCTACTCAGGCATGGAGACTTAATATGTGGATGATTTTGCAGTTGCCATCCAAGAAAACACTTTCATCCAAGTGGGATGAATCCTTGTAAAAAGCATGAAAACGCTGTAAACAGACTAAAAGTTAAAGCAGCTCCAGCTGAATAATCAATCCTAAGACATTCCTTTCCACATTCTGCTAGAAGAGTCATCTTCTCTACCAAATTTAGGCATGAGGACATCCTAGAATAATTCAGAGTGGTTTCTGATCATAACCTAATACAGTAGGGGCCAATCTTTTTGGCATGAGTGTCACCAGTTAAACCTTGTGAACTCCCCAAGTGCCACTCTGATCTTCATCCCCTGGCTGATGCACCAGTTTGCTCTCTCCCCTATGCTCCCTGCCTGATTTGTTGCTCTGCTTTTTGCTCCTGGTATGTGCTCCCTACCTTACCTCCCTCTGTGCTGCTTGTCCTCTCACTGATCTGCTGCATGTGATCCAAGGAGGCTGCCTGTGTCACTTATGCACAGCAGCCTCAAATTGGCCACCCTGGCCTCATATAATGATGAAGACCATAGCCCACAAAATACCCAGGACTAGCTGGGGAGCAGTTGTTCACATGGTGGAGACAGCAATTTTGGGTTTTGTTTTTTCAAAAGCTAAATGTGCATCTATACATGTGCTTTACTGCAGAGATGACCAACTGTAGTAAAACATCACCATCTACACATGTGCAGTAAATTAATTAACTCTGCTGTAAGTACTGTCAGGGACAGTACCGTCTTACAGCGGAGTACTTGCATGCACTGAAACGTGCAGACAGTGACAAGGGCTGGTTGGGGCACAAGAATGCTAAAGTGCAGGGGGCTGCCTGCTGCCTAGTCCCATACTTTAGCACCCTCATGCCCCAGCCAGCCCCACCACCACGCAGAGCCTGGGGCTAACTCCCCAGGTCCTCTATCAGCCCAGAGCTGCTCTGCCCCAACCCAAAGTGTTGCGGTCCCAGGTGCATATATGTAGATGCTGTGCCTGGGAGTAGTTGACTCTGGTGCAAACCTCCATCCTCATGAAGTTGGTTCACTGCATCTTGCTGTTCTTTGGATAAACAGGAATGACATAGTTTCTGCCTGACTGGGGGGAAGAAGCCCATGTCTCTCACATCAAGAGCAGCATCTAACTCACAGAGCCACACTCTCTGACGTCTGTTTTCCTCCTACTGGCCTGATATGTCTTTCCTCTTTGCTGCCCAGTTGGGCCAGCTTCAAGAAGAGAGAGTCTGTACTGCTTCTTTCATGCCCTGGTTGTTAGAAAGCTTTTCTGGGAAGCAGGTTCAGATCATGCCTAGGTGGGCTAGGGCTTGCAACTGTCTTCTGTTCCCTAGGCATGTGCCCCAACCACTGGACTATTGGGTTAAAAAGGTTGGGAGGGCCTTCCTCTTCTTCCATTGGTATCAAACACAGTAGTTTTGTTTGTTTTGCAAATAATAATGGGCCTTTTTGAGATTTTTATGATATTACATGTGTGCCTGAGTGATTCTTTTCCCTCTGAGCATCTGCGCAGCCTGGTGAACAGGCTCAGTAGGGAAAAGCAGGGCAAGCCTAGCCACATGGAATCAAAACTGTGTATGAGCATCAAACATGGCGGTTACATAGCAACATAGGACACATCCATATGTGCACATGCATGTGCAGTATGCAGCACCATAGACCTGCCTGTGGTACTGCACACCACGCATGTCACACATACAGGCATTTCCTGCTCTGCTAATTTGCAGTGCAGGGGGATTATTTTTTACACTGGGAGATCCCGGTGTTAAAAAAAAAATGTGCTAGAGAAAAGTGGGGTAGCCACATGGCAGCAAGTACACCACCCAAAACTGGAGGCTAGCCAGCTGAAGCCACATCCCACTGCTGGATCGTTTACACTGGAGCCCTGGGAGGCCCCCAGGACCCCAGGTGAGGCTGCTGAGGCCAGCTGAGGTGTTGGCCCCAGCCTCCCCTACTCCATCTGGGGCAACCTGCTGCATGACAGAGCGTACATATGTAGGCATTCCCTGGGAAGACGTAGCAGCAGCACAACTATGTGCACTGCTGTTTGTCCTCAGGAAAAAACAGGTGAGTGCTTGTCTAGACAGTGCCACTTAGGTACATAAAGGTGAAATAAAATTTAGTCCCTACTGACCTGCTACTATGAGCAGCATTGATGCAGCTTACATCAACAGAAACTATAGAAAGTATGACCAACCTGGATCTATGGCTTTAGTGGCTTTTCAAACTGAAAAATGATAGTAGATAGAGTAAATAGTGATATTCATATTTCCTTTCTTCAACATTTTTCTGGTTATTCAAATGGTAAGATTTCCCATTGTTATTCTTCATCTCTAACTAAAAATTTAAAATAATCCTTGAAGATTTTTAAGTTTGTAGAAGAGCAAATATTGCATACATTAAAATGAAAATAAGGTTTAAATCAAAACCAGTACTATTTCAGACTGCTTCTTTGCACTATTTGAAAAAAAAAAATTCTTTCCCTTTCTCTGCCCAGTATGTTATACAATTCTGCCGTACCAGTCCAGCACAGACTAGCAGGGTTCATGCCAGTTATTACTTGAGATTTACTGTAAAAACAAGAATCGTCATCAGGGGGCATGTCTGCATGCAAAATTAATGTGCCTGAATTTTCTGTGCAGAAAATGTAGGTGCATTAAACTGGGCCCCTTCACACATCTAAACGTAAACCTGTTAGGAGCACTTCAGTCTGGAGCTTCTCCTGCCCTGGTCTGCACCCCCACCTGCAGCAACCAGGGGGAGCTCCAGGCTCCTTTGGGTGCCAGCCCCAAGCTGATAGGGGAAATGGGGGTAGTCCCTGTGGCAGACGGCCACCTGTATCTCCCCAAAAACTCTGCTCTATGACATTTTGGTTAGAATGGGCCCAGCAGAGGATACACACCTAACCCTATCTCTTTAAGTAACCTGAGCTGGATACATTCCTGAGGGAGTGGGGAAACCTTCTCCCTCTGCCTGTGTGACCAGTATCACATACCTGGGTGAGGGGCTTGCTCCTTGGGGAGCTAGGAATTGCCAGTCTGCCCATCAACTAGTGATGCATTTCAAATTGGTTGGCTGATGGCCAACAGGTGCTGGCCTCTATTGGACAAGGTAAATAAGGTCACAAGGGCTATATAAGTTATGGACTGCCCAGAAAGAGCAGGCAGCAGCCATGAGAAAGGCTCAGAGAGAGAGAAGAGCTGAACCATCTGAAACTTGCTCTTTCTCTCAAAACTCATGAGCAATGAACTGCCTGCCTTCAGAGGGAATCTCCACCTGCCTCTGGATGATACTTGTGAGTAAGTTACCTGAGATCTAATGAGATATATAGCTTGCAATAACTCAGATGCATGATCAAAGGCTACCCAGTCAGGGAGTTTGCTCTATGGGATTTCTCTGATATTGCTCTACCCTGTACCCTATGCTAACCCTACCCTTTGTAACCAATAAAGTTCTCCTTTGTACCTAGAGCGGGAGACTTATTGGGAGTGGGTCTAGATTATGCCTTGGGGTACCCTTGGTTCGGCTGACTAAGGGAGACCACTACTTGTGCTTCTGACTGAGGGAAGCATCCCAAGTTCTTGAAGTGAATTGAGTACCCTCGAGGGCTACTAGGCCTGTGTTTCCCAGGGTGCACAGTGCCAGAATCAAGCCTACCCTTGGGTGGTGGCAGTGGAACCCCCCAGGCTAGTGGGTGTCCTCCAGGAAGGGGGTCGGCCAGACGTGAGGCGCCCCCAGGGAGGCACTTGGAGCTTGGAAGGTGGTTAGGTGCAGTAAGGTGGGTGGCTCAATGGAGGAGCGCCCCCTACTGGCGCACCACATGTGGTGGAAGTGGTGGGATATGACAGCCTGCTGTATTGAAGGCATAATCTGGGGAAGGGAATAGAATCACTGAAAACCCTTGAGCAAACAATTTCTAATTTGCAATCGGGTCAACTGGACAGTGTAGATAGCTAGGATGGCTGATGAGTATGACCCCCTGACAGCGGCCAACTTGAGGGAGCTGATGAAAGAGAGAAGCCTTCCAGTGAGGAAGAAGCAAAAGAGAGAAGACCTGATTAACATCCTGTGTGATAATGACCAGGCCCCAAGATCATCTCCAGCTGTCCATACAGGGGACAATGAGGGGCCACCCTGAGTGGGAGTTCTGGAAATTCCAGCTGCAGCTAGAAGCTGAGGAGCAAGAGCGCAAGCTCAAGCATGAGCTAGAGTTGAAAAGGATGGAGCTGGACTCCCAGCGACAGCACGAGAAGGAACAGCGCAAATATGGCGCTAGAGAGGCTCAGCAACAATGGGAACATGAGCTTGCAGTACTCCAAATGCTAAAACAGTGGGTGTTCAGCCAGCACTAGGTGCATCCCCCAGACTGAACACCCCAATCTTCTCTCACTACAAAGACAGGGATGATCCAGAAGTGTTCCTAAGTATCTTCAAAAACCAAGCACGCTGATGGAAGTTGCCAGAGGAAGAGTTCATGAAACACGTGGCTGCTCTGGTTGAGGCCGACATGTCTGTGGTCCTGAACAGCCTGCCCTTGTAATCAGCAGATAATTATGATGCCTTTAAAAATGCTGTGTGTTAAAGGTTCAGGTTAGGACTGGATTATTTCCAGAAAAAATTCCGGAATACCATCCCACGACCTGGGAAGACAATGGCCGATTTTGCGGCCAGGTGTGGGATGCACTCCTTAAATGGGCAGACAGAGCCAAGGCTGACAATAGAGAGAAGGCGCTAAACCTCATAGTGCTGGACCAATTTTATCACCCCTGTCTGAGGGAGATTAAAACCCTACTCAAAGACAGGGCCCCCAAAACCATTCAAGAGGCCGCTGAAATTGTGAACCAGCTGTTGCTAAATTGTGTGGGGCTAGACAAGAAGCCTCCCTACTTTGGGAAGGAACAGAAAGGGTTCCAAAGAGGGGGGAAGGGAGGGCCAGGCCCAAAAAGGGAAAGAAGGCCACCTCCTGCTGAGTGCAAGATGGCCCCAGATTCGGACAAACCACCCAATTTGGAAAAAAGGGTGCTATAACTGTGGGGAGCTGGGTCACATCAGGCCCAACTGCCCAAAGCTAAGCAACAAACCCAAGCCAGTCAGACATGCAACAGCTGTAAGCAGTGAGGTGGGTGGCTCAATGCAGGAGTGCCCCTTACTGGCCTGCCACATGTGGTGGCAGTGGAACTCCCCCAGGCTAGTGCGTATGCTCTAGGAAGGGGGTTGTCCAGACATGAGGCACCCCCACGGAGGCACTCAGAGCCTGGAAGATGGTTGGGCACAGTGAGGTGGGTGGCTCAATGCAGGAGCACCCCCTACTGGCCTGCCACAGTCCCAGTCTCCACAGGGCTGGCAGGCAGCATTCTGCTGATTAGGGACAGCTCTCCCCATCTCCTGTTGGCCCCTCCTGCCTAGGCTGACTGGGAGCAATTTGCACTTTGTGTGCAAATTGTGCTACATGTGCGCTTTGACACATTTGTTGAATGTGCCAGTTTCTAGTACCTGTTTCTACAGTACTAAACAATGGCACATTAGACTAATTTACTGCATAGTAATTGCTGCACACATGGATGGTGACACTTTACTGTGCAGTAGATTAGTCTATTGCATAGTAAAGCATCTCATGTAGACACTCAGGGTCTCTTTCTAGCAGGTCTTGTAGATGAGGAGTCATTCCTTCTCTGGGTCTTTCAAACTGTAGTGGTGCTTTCTTCTGGTAGAAGGGCTTACTACCTCTATGCTTCTGTGGCATAGAGAAGATGATAACAAATGGCGATCAGTGTAATTTTTTTTCTGTCATGCCTCAGGTCCCTTTTCCTTTTGTTCTTCGTAGATTGCAAACAAAAACTGAATTGTGTTTGTTGCTCTAGGTGAGGCACAAATGGTAAAATTTACTGTGGCATAGAGGACCAGAGCAAGGCCCCATTTAAACCTTATGTTACATGTGTGGTTAGTGGGCGAGTTCACAGGGTTAGAGATGGAGGTGTAATGTCACATGCCAGAGGATCCCCATGCCCTACAATCAAGAGAAGGGCTACAAATACTATATTAACTTATGTAAGTTTTGATAAAGTAACAGCATCACCCTAGCAGTCACCTTGCAGCCTCCTCCTACCTGGGGCTAAGGAGTCTAGATTTCACCTCCCCAAACTGTTTAGTTTAGCTGGAGCATGGTAGAGTTTTTTGGGGAGCTAGATAGCTTGCATAATTTCCCCTGCTGTGACTTGGCCTTTTCTATCTTGTATTCTGTTCACAAGGCTTAGAATGACTAAGTGCAGTTAATGCATCTGAATTTACTGCACAGTCAATTCAGATATATTAATTCACACATCCACATCAGGAGCAAATTTGGGCCTAACAGGAGCAGTCAAATTCAGTGAAGTCCAAAGCTGTAGCTGCCCGCGTGCCAGCCCTGGGCTGGCAGGGGGCCCCAGGGGCAGCCTCAGGCTAGCAAGTGGTTTGGGGGGGAGGTCAGCCTCAGGCTGGCAGGGGGCTCCAGGGGCAGGATCAGGCTGGCAGGGAACATTGTCCTGGTAGTCTGTGGCCAGCTCACCATGGACACTGCTCACCCTGCCTCTAGTGGTGGCAACCAGGGCATTGTATCTGCAAAGCACTCACAACTTTCTCTTCCACCCCCCCCACAGTTGGGTACTTGGGTGGCTGCTAATGGACCCTGTGTCCACAATGCATCACCAAGACTATGCATACTATGGACAGTTTGCAAGAAACACCAAACTTTGTTTACCTCCACAGCATAACAACCAACCCCCCTTCTCTCACAACAACAGATTCCCTCCCATCCCCACAACAACACACCCCTCCTTAACTTCAACATACACCACTAACAGAGGACCTGCTTCCCATGCAACTATGTACAATGTTTGTTTTCTGGACTGTTGTGGGGGGAAACAGTGGGATGCAGGTGCCTACAGTGCAGATCGCCAGGATAGGTGCCTGGCATCCCAGCTTCTTCTGACATTGCCTTGAGTATGGATGCCATGGTGAGCCTGGCACATGGGGGGTGAGGGCGGGCACTCTCCAGTCCACTTAGGTCGCTCCCTCTCCTCTTGTATGGGCCTGGGGCCAGCAGAACTCATGTGGGCCACCTACCACCTCCTGCTCAAGGGCAACATCGTGCCTGGGTGAGTGGTGGGGGATCATGTCTTTGGAGGTCCTGGCTCAGACTCAGGGGCAGGGGGTGCTGGCCAATGAAGGTGGCATTGCACCTCCTTCCAAGCTCACTGTGAGGCTTGGCACTGGCCCTCAGGGTTCAGGTGGGACTGGGGTTGGGGGCTCCATGTCAGGCGGCATGAATGCGACCACCAGAACTGGGACACTATTGATGCAGTGGTCTTCTAACGTTGTCTCCACCACCCAGTGCACCATGGCATGCTGCTCTTTCTGGGCTTCCAGCAGCCTCTCCAGGAGGGCTAGGTGCCTCTCCTTGAGGGGTCAGTGCTCCTGGTCCCTTTCCAGGTCCTGGCAGTGCCAGGCCTGAGAGTCAGTGAGCTGCTTCTCTGCCACAGTGACCAGCCACTCGAGGAGTACTGTGCTGTCATGCCTATGGTCCTGGCAGAGGCAGTGTATGTGAAAGGTACCTATCAACAGTGGCGGCATCCTTGCAGCTACATTTCCATCAGTGGCTGGTGGTTCTCCCTTGCATGCAGCTGGTCCTTCAGAGAAAAGACAGAAAGGCTCTTTTTGAGAGTTTGCAACATTTTGGAGATAACATGCACTGTGCCGAGGGACTATGCACCACTTCCTCTCAGTTCAGGGGTTGTGCACAAGGACCATGATACATTCTCCAAATGGGCCTTTCCACAGGTGGCTGCCAGCCGAGTCCTCCCTCCCCATTCCTCTGTGGGGGCAGGCAGGCTGCTTGCTGCTAGCCACAGGCAGCCCCTGGCCAGAGAGACTGCCACCATGCATGGCCTACACCCCAAGTGGGCCCTAGTTAGACTCACTGTGGGCATGCGGGTGAGCTGCCATGGGTACAGGTGGCTGCCACACCCCTTTTCCCCAACCCGCCTCCTCATGCAGGGTTTACTGAACGGACGTGCCAGGCACTGCCAGTGGTTGGATGTGAGGCCAGGCTGTGGAGATATGATTGGGCTGGCCACAGTGTCCCAGGGCACTGAGGCACAGTGCCTGGTCACCCAGTGGTCCCCTCCAGAGAAGAGCTGGAGCTGGTCAGTTCAGGGGCCATCCCCAGCTTGTCCTCTACATTGCTGGCCCACTGCCAGAGTAGCTGGGGCAGGTGGTGGCCCAGGATGCCCTAGCTGCCTGGTGAGGCTGAGGGCGGGGAGCACGCCGGGACCTGGTGCTGGATGTCCAAGCGACCTTCCCTCCCTACCCTTCCTGCTCACTAGGCCATAGATATCAGACAGCCTGTACTAGAAAACAAATGGTGTGCTTCTCAGGTCCACTGGGGCCAGGATGTGGTTTAGTGGGCGCAGGAATGGCATAGAACTGTGCATACTCCTGGACCACCAGTTGTGGTCCCTGGCATGGTCCTACTGCACCTATAGGGCCTTCACCTTGATGCAGCATTGCTGGGTGGAGTGCTGGTGGCTGTGCTTCTGCATGCTTTCTGCCATGGTGGCATAAATATGGGCATTGGCCTTTTCTGCCTGGGTAAACTGGTGCTTTACCTCTACATTGCCCCAAGAGGTCTGCCACCCCCTCTTCAGTTTAATTTAGCCTCAAGGCTGATGTCTCCACTGTTGGAGAACCTGACATTGCAGCAAGGGGCCTTGGAGGGTCAGGCTGGAGTTCTGGGTGTGGGTGGCAGGTGCCCAATGCCTGCTGGCACTGGACACAGGGGCCAGGCAGAGGCCTTGGATGTGGGGCGGGGGGGTCAAGCCAGGGTTCTGGGTGCTGGCATTGGCTGCCGTGTGCCCTCTAATAAGGGGCACAGTATTAGTCCTGGGGGACAGTCATGGTCCATAGGGCTGTGGTGCCCAGAACATGCCCACATTGGTGGGGCACAGAGCCAATGGGGCAGACAGCTGCTGGCATGGGCCCCAGGGATCAGGCCAAGGGTCTAGAGGCCAGTGTCAGGCAGCCAAAGACCTGCCCCTGCCACGTGGCTCAGCACGAAGCAGGAGGCTGGCCCCTGCTGATTTGGTTGACTGGGCACAAACTGTAACCCATGTCAGCATCTGTACATGCACTTAGGCATATTAGTTTAATGTACCACTTTCTACTACCTGTATCTGTTGGTACTAGCAAATGGTACATTAAACTAATCTAATGTGCAGTAATTGTCATGCATGGGTAGGCAGATATTTTACTGCACATTAGATTAGCCTAACATTCAGTAAAGTTCATGTGTAGATGCACCCATTGAGTCCCATTGAGTTTTGTTTATACATTTTTTTTTCCAAAAAGTTCTTTGATTGTTTTTTGAACTCGTAGCTCTCCATTGGATGTTGTTCTTATCATATACAAGCAAATGAACTAAAACAAAATTCCCTGTTCATAATTAGCTGATGGGAAGAGTGAAAAAAGAAAAAAAATTCAGGCTAATCTTCATCACTACTGCTAGTAGGTTCTACTATGCAAAATACAGCCATATTAAAAGTTTCAAAGGGATGAATTACTTGAACAGGTTGCTGCCATAAACACTTCCAGCCATGTCTGCAATCCTGTGTTTCACTGGAATACTCTCTGATCCAGTTTTCAAGATCATCATCTAGTCAAGCAGCTGCCTACTGAAGTCCATTAAGCATCAAATGTGTCTTTATCTGGAAAAGGAATTCAATAACCAAAAGAAAAACCTTACCCTTGAAAACAGAAATAGTTTGAATTAACTAGTCAGCTGCACAAGCAAATGTATCAAGGGTTCTTTACCTTGAATTTAGCATATTTCAAAACAAACACTGCTATTGTACGTTGACTTCTGTGCATTATGTGTGATTTTTATTTTTTCATGTTTGTAAATATATTTTCAAAAAAATGCACATACCTGACTTCTGGAGCTGACAGTAAAATTAAAACAAAATAGCTAAGTATATTTTAATAACTAGCTAATGGCAAGAATTTAAAATACAATATTTATGGTTATGCTTCTCCTTTTGTAATCAGCTTGTATCCAGGGTTCATTGTATGGAGAAGAATAAGTAAATGCAATTCAAATTCAAGAACACAAAAGGGAGTTTAGGTGAGAAAGGAAGAGGAAAGAGAAAGATGTTGAGAGCTTTTATAATCAAAGAGTTTTTGTTTAAAATAAAGTATTCTTTTAATGGTGGTTTATGATAGTCACATTGGGCACATCTACACGTGCAGTGGACTGCAGAGTCATTTAATACTTGCTTAACCAAGTACTAAATGGTTGTGCAGTAACTGGCACTCCTCTGTAGTCCTGTGGCCACATGGTTATTTTTAGACACTGCAGGAGCTATGTTACTACTGTGCAGTAGTGTCACCATCACGGTAGTGTCCAGCACTGCTATGGCACTATAGCAACGAGTTCATTGCTACTGCGCCTTAGTGTCTCGTGTAGACATGTCCACCGAAACTAAACTCAGAATGTTAATGTTATGCAGCACACAGTACATACCAAGACCATTAGCACTCTGAATTGTGACAGATACTTAGTGGGTGTGTGTACTTAGTGGGTGCTCATCCCTGGCCCCACAATCACAGAGTGGGGACTGGAAGCTTCCTGCTCCCAGGGCAGGGGGACATTGTCCTTTCCCAGGCTCCTGTGGTGGAGCTTGCCACAGCAGCAGGCAGGTCCTGGGGGAAGGGAGCAATCTCCTGCCCCCTGCTGCCTGGCTGACCAAGAATACATTTGCTCCCGGTCAGCTGTCTCCATGTGTGCAGTAAGTAATCAAGAGTAAATTTGCTACTTATATTTACAGGTAGCCAATCTATTCACGATTCTCACAAATTACTGAGCAGTAAGCATCTGCATATGTAGATGGTGATGTTTACTGCACAGTAATTAGTTCTAATCTTGAGTAAAGCATCTCATGTAGATGCACCCACTAAGTGTCTGTCACAGTTCACAGTGTTAATTGTCTTGGCATGCATGAATGCTGTGTGCTCCAGGAGGTTGGGGGGTGGGGCACTGCGAACTCTCACAGGCAGTGGTGGTGGTATTAGCAGTGGGAGTGTGGTGGCAGCAAGCGGTGAGCTCCCACAAGTGGCGGCAGTGGGGGGCGGCAGGGGGGTGGTGTGCTGAGTGCTGACCAGTGGTTGGCGTCCACCCACAGATGCCACCAGCAGGGTTGGCAAAGGAGCCAAGTGCCGCTGGCCTAGTCAGCAATGGGGGTGGGGGATGGCGGGGGTGGCAAGCAGCTACACAAGATGCTACAGAACTGTGGCAACGAGCAATGTTCCACCTGCTGTCAGGAGGCAACTGCCTCCTGGCCCCATGCTCCCTGCCAGCCTCTGGGCTAGCACCCAAGGGAAGCCTAGAGCTCCCCCTGGCTGCTGAAGGGGCCTGGTGAAGGGCCACAGGGGGCAGGAGTGGTCTGCTGCTAGGAGCACCAAATCTGCTCCTGTGTCCCTGCATGTGTAGATGCATGCCCAGGAGAGTTTGCTCTAGAGTACTTTAGAGTGAACTGGTCCCAGATTATTTGTACATGTAGACACGCCCAGTGAGAGCCAAGTGTAGCTGCAAGCAATGACAAGAATGGTCAGTGACTTGCTATCTGTAAAGGGCGGGAAGTTGACCATGACCTTGCCTTCTATACAGAGAAGCATCCATAGTTGGAAGACTGGGCCAGGTGGGAGTCTGTGATCTGCTGTTGAATTCAAAAGTTTTGTCTCAGACTTTAGTGGTGATAAGATCAGGCTAGTAGTGCTGAAGACCTGGGTGGGTAGAAACCCTAGTAACTGAACCCTCTATTTTTAGACCGGGTTGGTGGTTGTGCATGACATCCTAAGGTGGATAAACTGCTTCTGGTTTATAAGGTTTCATGCATGGCAGTGACAAGAAAGCTCAGTATGGCACTGCCTGGTACTGTACAGGCTGATATAGGCATACTTGTAATTATCAAAATATAGGACCATATTAAAAAAAAAAAAAGTTCAAATGGTTCTTGCTGTGATCTTTTGAGAACTGGACTAGCATTTAAATAAATACAGACTTGACTCTTGAAAATCTCTCATTTCTGGATGTGGATCTTTTAATTATCTCTGCGCTTCTACAGAGCTAGGAAGGTCATGGGATAACTTAATGGAAATGGTAGTTGTTGGTTATATTTAGGGCCCTATCCAATTCACACCAGAAGTGGGCTGCGCTGTAGCTCCTTTAATCTTGCAGTTCTCCTGTGCGCCCCTTCCTCCCCCTAACTGCTTCTTGGTGGAGGTGCCCTGCTTGCAGCTTGCTCCTGCTCAGCAGGGAAGTGAAAGCTGCAGTTTTAAACATGGTACCATTTTTGCCTCCCCATGGGTCAGAAGTAAGCAGCAGGGCCACTGGAGCCCCTCCACCAATCAGTAATGAGGGGACATGCGGAGAAACCTGCAAGATTAAAGGAGCCACAACATAGCCCACTTCCACCCTGAATTTAGGCCCTAGTTATACTAGTACATTGAGCATGGCATCTACAGTTTTGTAACTGACTGCCCAGCAAAATATTGCTGTGACTGTTGGGATAATGCCCGATATTTTCAGACACTTGGTAGACTGCTCCATGTACCATGCAGTCTACCAAATGCAGTCACTCCAAGTAAGCTTTATAGTCTTTAGCCCTTAGTAACTTTTCAGTAAGTGCCACATAAGCATCATAACAAGGAAAGAAGATCCTTTAATGGCTCTGGCAGAAAACAAGAGGGTATAACTTCCCTGCCTGTGAATCTTACTTACAGGAAAAAAGGTGTGGAAAATATGAAAACTAGGGTTTTTGGGTGGCAATCCAATCAGCTGATAGAAACTGAATGTAAGATTTTCAAAAACATGCAAGTAACCCAAGCTTCTATGTCCCTTTCTTCAAAGTGACTCAGGAACTAATGGCTCTAAGGGTCACCAAAAGTGAGTGCAACACTGCTGCTTTTGAAATGTCTTCCCTCAGTCTAGTGTTCTTCTGAAAAATAATTATTCACTGATTACTTTTGAGAGTCCTATACCATTCCCAACCCACCCTTTCCTTGCTGCTTAGCTTCATTTAAATCTTTATTTTCTGCTCCTGCACCCACACCAAATTATTTGCTAAGGTGACCTAGGAGACTTACCTCCTACATCTTTATTGCCTACATTCCCTCTGGCTGCTCTTCAGACACTCCCATGCTCTCTCTCAGCTCATGATGCGATAGCCCAAATAACCTGTTCGGTTTATGCTCATGATTGCTGTTGGCATTATCAGTTCCTGGTGTATATGTATTTCTAAATCTTGTCATGATTTTTTGTACCTTTCTTGAGAATTCTTCATTTTGGCCGAGACAGACACCAGTTCCTTATAGTCTGTGAATTTGGAAATGAGGTTCCACTTCAAGGGTGGGCAGTTATTTTGGTTGGGGTCTGATTAATGAGTTTTAGTTGAGCTGTCGAGGACTGTGCACATCAAATCTTTCAGAAGATACTATTTTATTAAATTTTACATAAGAAACAATTGTATACTAAAAATCAAGGTTTTATTTATATTAAATAAAACCTTGATTTTTAGTATATGATTTGTTATATATATTGTGTGTGGGGGGGGTGATGGTGTGTGTGGCTGGGTGGAATGCATGTGGGGGTGTCAGGGATGGGTGCCTGTGGGGGTTGGGGTATGTGGGGAGGTGTGGGGTATGTGGGTATGGGGGGGGAGTGTGTGGGAGGGGCTGCCTGCATGCTAGGTCCCAGGAGCTGGCTTTGTGGGGTTGGGGGGAAGATGATGGGGGTCGGGGGTGTGTTCAACAGAGTTCACACAGGCAGTGTGGTGCAGGTGTAGTCTACCTGTCCCTGTCCCCTCCCCACCACATCCAGGATGCAGTGCTCTGCATGGGGCCTAGCCCTTCGTGCTCCCACCCAGGGCAGCACACACTGCAGTCCTGCCTGTACCTGCCCCACTCCTGCAAGGCAGCATTGCCCTAGTCCCAGCCCTGGCCAGCATGCACAGCTTCCCAGTGGAGCTGCTCCTGGAGCCATCTAGGTATTTCTTGGCTCCCCCTGTCTCCAGAGGCACATCCTCTTGCCCCTGCTTCATCACTTTGGGCAGCAAAGTAATGTGGGGAAGCAGCAGCAGTCATGTAGATGCATGCCAGGCACACATGCCTAGCCAGGCAGAGAGGGAAGCAGCAGCTGGGTGGCTTCTGCCCCAGTGCACAGGGCTACAGCGCTAGCTGACTTCCATCTACTCCACCCATCTGGCATGATGAGCAGCCACTTTTGAAAGGCCAAAGGGGTGGAAGGCAGCTGGGACCTGAAGCTGGACCCCCACATGCTGGGGTAGGAGCCACCTGGCTGCAGCTTCCCTTGCCCTCCAACCTGGCTGGGCACCTGCTGCTTGGTACATGTTCTCATGGCTTCCCTGCATTACTTGCTGCCCAAAAGATGAGCCACTGGAGGTGGGAGGAGCAAAGCAGTACCCAGGTGGCTGTAGCTGCACTGGGAGCACCTCTGCTGGGAAGCTGTGTGCTCTGATGGGGTCTGGTGGCTGTGGGTGGGAGCATGGACCATGCTGCCCCAGGCAGGAGCAGCCAGGGCTCAGCCCCAAGCAGAGCAATTTAGGGGCACCTGCTGGCTAGATCCAATCAATTGGTGGGTTTCTGCCCATGGGCTGGATCCAATCAGTTGGTGGGCTGCATCCGGCCCTTGGGCCATATTTTGCCCACTGCTATTAAATATTATCATTGTTTTGTTGTTATTAGTGATGCTGAAGCCAGGCTGCCCTTGGCAATCATCCCCTTCTGTATAATTTGGGGTCTGGGTTGGGAATTGCCACAGCAAGGAGTGCAGAAGGGAGATGTGGTGGTAGAAAAGGATGTGGGTGGTATTAAATTGTAGACAGGAAATGTGGTGGCAGTTGAGCATAAGGTATATTTAGGGCAGCATAGAGGAGAACGTAAATGGTGGTATTAGGTGAGTTAACGCTAATGGAAGAGATCGGGAAATATAAGTGAAGAGAATAAGAGAGCATGAAAGCCTGAAGTTCATCACATAACTGTAATGTGGAATTTTGACTGGAATTTTCACATACGGATGTAGGGTAAAAGACTGAAGCTCAGAAAATAAGAATAAGCTGCACTATATTTTGCTTTTGTTAAGAGCTCATTGGGAACACATCTTCATTAAATAATCCAACTTTGAATTTTGAGTCTAAAATAATTGTTTGTGGGTAGAGTGATAAATTGAGTAACAGTTGGATAGAAAGGCCTGTGCAGAAGCTGTGAGATATAATTATGCACATAATTTGTGATTTCAAAAATCTGTGCCCCTAATCCATATTCCCTTGCTTAAAATATGTAGTACGCATTGAAACATATGTGTGCAATCATCTGTTTTGGAAGTATGATAAGAGTTTGCATTTTTCTGGTATGATTTATTTAGCCAATTCAGGAAGTTTGTTTTATTAAGTTAATATGGATTCCACTGTCATTCATGAAAGATAACATTAGATTCTGTGTTATGGGCTGATTGGCTGAAAATATTTTCCCATCTTGTAATACCACATTACTATTACATATTAAAAATAAAAATACATTTTCATGAAACAGCATTTTAATGATATCTGGTATGTAGCTGCCTGTACAGAGTAACCTTGATTAACTGAATGATGGGGGAGGAGGCGGCAACTTTTTGCATAATCTGAGGCTTTGGATAATCAGGGAATGTTTTATGCATCCAAAGGAATGGAAATCAGTTCACTGAAGTTGCTGAGCCAGTTTTCAGGTTCTATGCCTGAGAAAGTACCACTTGCTTGACTTCCTGGGAGTCGCATCTACATACACAGGGTTGGAATTTTGACCATTTTTGTGCAGGAATTTAGTTCAAATTATTATTTGCTGATATAACCATTTATTTGAAGATATATTTCATGTTAGCAAGATTTAGATGGTAGAAATTCTACAATAAATTGGAATTTTATTTGATATTTTCATTGATACTTTATCTTTCTTTGAGATTATGCCTTTTGGTCTTTGTACAGTTGCAAGATGTATAGAAATCTAAGCTTCCTGACAATATCACCAGCTTTCATACATCTGAAGGCATTCATTCCCATAAAGCACTGTAATTGTGAACATGAAATGATTATTTTGTTTTATCCCATAGAACTTGAAAGGATTATAGAAATTAAATATTGAAACCAAGTTTTCTGAAAAAAAAACTTAAAAAAAAATTAAAAATACTTTTCAGTGACATTGTCATGAACTCTTTAAATTTCTGATCTAAGTTAGCATCACCTGAATTGCAAAGGACATTTTGCTTGTAGTTTCTGCTAGCTTTGTGCTGAAGTTAGTTTAATGTTTAATGTTACCTTTGTCATTGTATTCCAAGGTTAATATGATGGATATTTTTTTGTCTTTTTGCACAGGTATCATTCTTCTTGTTCATTATTTTTGTGGTATACACCATGCTGCCCTTCAACATGAGAGATGCTATAATTGCCAGTGTCTTGACCTCTGCTTCCCACACCATTGTGCTCAGCATTTGTCTCTCACGTACAGACATCATAAAGGAACACTTGGTCTGGCAGGTAGGTGCCTTGTGGAATGAATCATTGACCTATTGAATTGGCAGTTACATGCAACAGCTATACATGCCAGGTACATGTGACAGCAGATAAAATGGCCTATGATTAGGATCATGAGTTTATTCCTGTTTGTATTATTGTAGTGCTAAAGACTTTGTTCACAGCTGTAAACTTGCATTTATTAAGGTTGACTGTCAGTAGTGTTAATGGATAGCTGAACAAATGCTCCATCAGTCGAATCAATACCCATTTAGTAATTATTAACATTGAAACTAATGTTGCCATAAAAATTGTGTGAACTGCCCATTGTCCTGCCTGCTCAATGCCTTTTTTTTTCCAGATTACAGCCGTGTAACTTAATTGCATGTATAGCAACTGGTCTGTTTCTCTGGTGAACCATCAAATGCAGGTCTCTCTCATAGCAGAGTTTTAATCCTACACTTAAAACTTAGGCAAAATGTCAAACAGAACCATTGCTCTACATGCCCCAGAAACTGGCACAAGAAGGAGGGGGGAGTTCCCACTTTTATATAGAAAATTTTAGGGGTTAGGCCTCTGGAGGTATCCCCAACAAACCTTCAGCACTCAAACAGCAGCCTGCAGCTTCCCAAGTCTGAATCCAGCTCCTTCAGTCCATAGTCCCAGTTGACTGAGCCAGTGAGATCTCCAATTCCATTGTGCACTCTTTTAGTCTACACATGTGCTTTAATGTGCATTTGCTTATTTTAATGCCCATTAAAGAATCACTAAAAAATGCACTCTTTAGTTAATTAAAATAAACTAATGCACATTAAGCATCACTTAAAAACTGTGCTCTTTAGTTGATACGCATTAAAACAGACTAATGTGCATTTTCCTAGTAACTCATAATGGAGGTACTAGATTTAATGTGCATTAACTAAAGCATGTTAATGCACGTGTAGACATGCCTATCATAATCTGTGTAGGGCTGGCCAGGTTCCACAGGCAGGCTGATCTCTTCCCCTTAAGGAAGAAGCATCAAGCTTTCTCCTCCTTTCTCCTTTGCCCACCAGCCCCTGGTGGTTTATGGTGGTTGCAGTCCAAATGAAGACCCAGCATACCTTTGCAGACTTCCCCTGATTCCTCATGCTGTTGTACACATTACCTTTACATTACTCTAGTTCCACTGCTTCAAGGTCTACTGCAGAAGCCTGTATCTTCCAGGAAGCAGCAACTTTCTATCTGGGCCTACTAATTGAAGAAGGCTAGCAGCCCCCAGCATGCTGAGCTTTGAAAGCTTAGACCAAATTGCTACAGACAATTTCCAATTTTATCTCAATTGTTATTTTCAATATGATCTTAACATGCTGTCTCAGGCATGACCTGAATGTGTGGGTCATGGTACAGGGTTCAGGACAGAAACCTGGGAAGTCCCATACCAGGGATCCCAAAAGTCAAAGGTCACAATAGCAGGGAATCCAAACACTTGGGCTTATGCAGTGACATGGGGACTAGGAGCTAGAGAAGCAATAGGAACCAAATTAGACAATGGGAAAGCAAGGGTCAGGAACCAGACTAGAGAACTCAGAGCCAGGAATCAGGAAGCAGGGATAGGCATGAGGAGTCAAGAGTAGGTATCAGGAGCACTGGAGCTTAACAGAGGGGATGCCGGTCTCATAGCAAGCCCATAGAAAATTGCACAGATTGCTGCTTAAATGCAGAATCACACCTGAACACTTAAGAGGAGCCAGCTGAGGGCACTCAAGCACCCTGCTGCAGTCCACCCCTGCTATGAAGGTCAGCTGGGGCTTATCTGTCTGCTTGCTATTTAGACTCCTCACATGTACATTTCAAGTCATAGATTTGTTTTTTACATCTGAATATCAGACTTTTTCTGCAGTTTTGAAACAGACTTTTAGTACATGCAGATATGCAGTGTTTGCAATAATGTTGTGGGGGTATCAGCTTTCATTTAAAACATTTTCATGGAAAAACATAGATTTCCTTTGGAAGACCATTTACTAGTTGTTTTTAATATTGATATAATGCCACAACAAGAGAATAGGCTTGTTTTTAGGAAGACATAATCTTTCTTTCCACTTGCATTGAAAATGTATTGATTGTTTAAAAACAAAATAACCACTATTATGTTTTTGTTTTAAACATACACATAATGGTCAAGAAAACCAACAGAATGAAAATAAGAAGAATAACCAAAGTCTATTATAAGATGCTAAAAGGGGAAAAAAAAAACCCAGATACTTTCTACTTACTATTTAGTTTTTTGGAGCTTTTAATTTGAGAAATATTGAGACTTTATAGATAACTTGTGTTTATTATGTTTAAAACTGAGGTGAGTATCAAAAAAGTCAGTCTGAATGTCCTAGAACTCCCTCTGTAGGAATATATATTTTATATCCCCTATACAGGAAGAATTGTGTTATACTGAATGACACATCTACAGAATATTTTCTGAGGTTTATTCCTTTGTAGGCATTACTAGCTGACAGTATTAGGGAGAGAAATATCTCCAAAGTGTACACAAGGAAGTTATTTGTTCTCTGGTAAAATACATATCTATTGTCTTTTTTGGATCTTTCTGTATAGTGTAAAAGGCCGGGAATAAAAACTTTGTGCAGCTCATGAATTTTTATGCATCTTTAATTTTTCAGTATGTTATTTTATTTTCTATACTTTTTTTCACCAAATACATCAAAATGACTGAAAAGTTTAAAACTAATTCAAGTATTGAATGCACCCAGATGTGTGTGTGAAGTGAATCAGTATATAACTGTACAGTACTGTAAAATGGTGTCTACATAACTTTAGTTTGCTGTAGTTTATACTTTTGTGTAGATCCAGGAAATTGTTTTTCCTATGATTTTTCGTAAGCAAAGAACAACTGTATATAACCATAGAAGAAGAAAAAAATGGATTTAAACTCTTGCATTCTATGAAAAAGAAAAATAATTATTATCAACACTGAATCTTGACTGCATTTTTTAACACTGCAGTTAAGATAGTGTATCATTATATACTCATGAAGGAAAATATATATGTCCTTCAGATTCCTGTATATGGGTAATGCATAGTAACCCACTCAGTGGACACGTCTACACGTGAACATTTACTGCGCAGTAACCAAAATTACTGCTCAGTACAGGCACGCTTCTGTATGTGCATGCCCATACTGTGCAGTAAATATGGTGACTTACACTGACCTGAGTGTAAATTCGATACCTGCATCATGCAGATATCAAGTATATGCCCGATTAGTTATTGTGCAATAATGCATGTGTGAATGCCTTACTGTGTGGTAACACTGTGAGTGTGGACTGACTTGGGACTAACTTTAGTCCCAAGTGAGTCCACACACAGTGTTAATGCACTTTAACACCTACACATGTAAATGCCAGCCTCTTCTTGCTTACTGCGCAGTAAATTTTTTTTCAGATTAAAGCAAATCCGCGTGTATACATGCCCAGTATGTCATTCAAGGTTTGGTGGAAAACTGATGATTGTAATTTAGTATTTATTAGCAGTTTTGATATACTCAAGAGTCGTAAGTGTTTTGGTGTAGTATACATATCTATAAATGACCAAAGAACTGGTATAGTTCTTCTCAATTATGTAACAGGACCCCAGTGTTAAAAGTTTTCTTAAACAAAGAGTAATTGTCAGCAAGGATTATATAGGGGGTTGGAATGAGGTTGTTTTACAAATATCAGCAGCTACAGCCTAGAAAATATCAAGCTGTAGGCAGGTTGAGCTTCTGGAGCTTGAGAGTGTACAGTAGACTTTCATGACTGAGTTGGGCTAATTAGAAGCATAGAGCTAAATTTGGGTCTGACAGAAAAAAAATCCCTTGGCTTTAAGGCCAGTGGCATACAATGTCGTTCAGCTGCACTAAGTAGAAAGCAGATTATGCTGTCAGCATTTAATATTATTTCTTCTGTCTGGCAAGAAATCAATAGATTCTTTTCTGGGCACAAAAGCATACTAATATGTCCTTCTTACTTGTACCTTTCCCTGTTGTACTGCTTGCTTACATTATGGAGTCATTAGAAGTTGCCTAATAATTGTATAACCAATTTACTTTCAGATAAACTTCAAATATTATAGCATATCCCAAGAGCCCTGATTGCCAATTTAAATAACAGTACTTCTCAATGGAAGACTTATTGAAAGGCACGGCATGTTCTAGTCACGAAGAAAACCTCTTTAAGGGCCCAATATCATCTAAAGATATTCAGAATAATGTTGTGTACCATTTTGAAAGTTAGGCATACTCCAAACACACCAGCAAGTTCATAAGTACAGAGTCATGTTCAGTTCAGAAAGACCCATTCGTTTATATTAGAATCATAGAAAGATAAGACTTGAAGGGCCCTAAGCAGGTTATCTTGTCCAACCTCCTGCTCAAGGCAGGATCGTATCTATCAAAGCCATCCCACTTAAATGTTTTTTTTAACCTTTATGTAAACACTTCCAGTGATGGAGATTCCACAACCTTTCTAGGCAGTCTGTTCCAGTAGTTAACCATCCACACTTTAACAAGGACGTGGACAAGCTTGAGAGAGTCCAAAGAAGAGGCACCTGTATGATCAGAGTCTTAAAAGGCAAGCTATATGAAGAAAGGCTGAGGGATGTGGGACTTCAGCCTGAGGAAAAGAAGGCTGAGAGGGAACCTGGTAGCAACTTACCACTACACTAATGGAGTACACCAAAGGCTCGGTGAGCAACTGTTCACCAGGGCACCTGAAGGGAGGACCAGGAGTAATGGCCATAAACTCATGGAAGCTTGATTCATGCTCAACATTAAGAAAAACTTCTTCAGTCAGGGTGTCCAGACTGTGGAATAAGCTCCCTCCAGATGTGGTGTAATCACTTACCCTGGAAATCTTCAAGAGGAGACTGGAAACCTGACCCCCTCACCTGACCCCCAGTTATCTTTCCTACTTGGTGCAGGGGGCTGGACCTAATGATCTTCCGAGGTCCCTTCTGGCCTTGCAATCTGTGAATCTATGACTTTAGCTTGAATCAGTTCTCAAAACAACCATTATCTAAGGATCACACAGAATGAATGTGATTAGTCTGTGATCAATCACTTTGACCTTACCTTCCTCTTTACCTAGTTGAGTGAAAGACTGTGGTGGGGGGTGGGGGAAGGAAAAGGAAATAAAAAGATCAGAGAGAATAACATCATGTATATTTTAATTAAACTTTCTTTTGTAACCTTTTGGAGGAAAAGAAAGGTGTGTGCATGTATGTTCTTGATTTTGCACCTTGCCTTGAAATAAAGGTCAATTAAATCATGTTATTGAAGAAAAATGTTCTTGCAGTGCAGGTGAAAATTGAATTTAATGCATTCAAATAATGCAACGGCTGGAAGGAACAATTATGGCAACCTAGACTGACCTCTTGTGGAGCAAGGGCCATAAGAATTCTTTAATTAATTGCTGTTTGAACTATAGCATAGCTTCTAGAGAAACTTTCAGTCCTCACTTAAAATTTACGAGTCATGTGGACTATATCGTACCATTGGTTGTTTCAATGATGAAGTACCCTCACAGTTTAAAAATTGCATCTTATTTATATTCTGAATAAATCTTCATTTTCTGGTCCTTGGATGCTTGATACAGGTGGAACTGCTTAGTTTTTTACTAAGCAAAGCATGTTTTCCAATCTCTTAATCAGCTCTGTGGCTCTTTTCTGACTCCTGTTCTTTGATTTATCAATATCCTTCCAAACTGTGGACTCCAGTTCTGGGCACACTATTCCAGCTGCAGGCAGCCATGGCAGTGCTGAATACAAAGTTAATATTAGGCTAGAATGCTGAGCATGGGGGCACCTGACTTTTAGGTGCTTGGTCTTCAGGGCTAGGCTCTCCATACCTGTATGTGGACAGTTGGGTACCTAGAAATAGGGATCACAATAGGCAGTAATGATGAATGGGTCAAGATAGCAAATAGGGAAATCTGCATAGGATTGAATCTTGCAACCAATAGGAAAATCCACATATGATTGAAGCCTGCAATTCTCCAGAGCACGGGTGCTTTACTTTGGCTGCAAGAAGGCACCTTCCTGCACTTGAAAGGAGCTTGGGCCCTTCCTTTCATTCAAAAGATGGCTGTTATTGGTGGTAGTCATGCTGTCCCCTTCTAAGTAATAGCCCAGTGGTTAGAGCACTTACCTAAGATGTGGGAGACATCTGAGGAAAGAAAGTTCACATTTTCTCTCTCTGTCTGTAAAGTGCCTTAACCACAAGGTGCCTAGCATGAGCTAGGATGGGTAATCTGTCAGTTAAAAATCTTCCGCTTTCCATGGATTAATAAAAGCTTTGATTGATATGGAGAGAGACAGAGATAGAGATTGCATACAAGCATATTAGCAAGATTTGATAAACCAGTGGATTACAACACCCACGTGGGAGTGTAATGGACCCCAGGGCATGGGTTGTTAAGATTGGTCACCTTTGTCACGAAGGCAGGTTCCAGAAGCCAGGACCAGGGTTGGGAAATTGAAGTCAAATCCAAGTCAAGAACTAGAATCAGGTTGCAGAACCAAAGTCAGTGTACAGAGTTCCAGGAAGGCCAGGAGCACTGCATGGTAGACTTGCCCAGACAGTTTGCTGCTGTCTGCTCTGGGCTTACAAAGGCCTGTCCAGGTGGGGCCTTCTTTCTATAGCCTTAGGAATAACTCGGTGTAATCCTTGATTACTTCTAGCTGAGACCTGGACTTGAATCCTGCCCAGCTGGACTTAGGCTTGTTACAGGGGAAGATGCCTGGGTTCTGGTTCTGGGCCCAGTGACTGTTTTTGTGTTTTACCCAAAAATTATTTTAATATAAAATTCAGAATTGGCACAGGGCCTGGAATCCTTAATACCATACTTCCCTGTATATACCCAAACCACTAAGTCAAGAAGTCTTGCTTACACATGTGTTTTCTCTCTCTTTTTGTGTGAAAGCAGCCTTAGTTATACCATGTAAAATAGAATACCTTTGACAGGAGGGAGTGAGGGGGCCCTACCCCTTTTTAGAATAACCTAGGGTTTCTTGGCTAGGGCACTATCCTACAAGATTTAAGATGTGGGTGAGAATTAAGCTAAGGTTTCCCACATATTAGGATACTGTTCTACTGTTCTAAGTATAAGGGTTTTTTTTTTTTGCTTTTGCTTACACCACTCTTCACCTTACCATTTCTTCTGGCTTCATTTTGTGCCCCAAGCATGCAGACCAGGTCCAGACCCATCAGGCTGCCTAAGAGAAGGAATGCCAGATTTATAGGTCTCGACAGGCTTTAGGCCAAATGGATTGATAGTAATTATATTACCCACTTTTAATTTGTCATTAGTTGGGTCCTATATCAACAATAATATTTTCCTGTGGTCAGTATCAGGTTGACAGGCCTAAGATTATCTGGATTATCCCTTTTAGTCTTATATTAGCTCAACATTGGATTTCTTCTAGTCTACTTCCTGTATTTGGAGAGCTACTGAAAATTACCATGAATGGTCAAGAGCATGGGTATTAAAGCTCTGACCCAAGGGCCAAATATGGCCCACAGAGCCATATGTATCTGGACAATGTGGCTCCCCACAAATGGGGCAATTTAGTGGCAGGGGAGAAGTGGCAATAAATATGGCCACCCTCCCCAGCTGCCAAATTTCCAAACCCCAAGCCCCACGCAGTAGGTTGGGCTAGGTCATGACCCCTCCTTCCACACTTGCAGCTGGATGACAGTGTGTCACAGCCTTCCCCCTAGGATGGATGGGGTTGGGACACACCCCCTTTCCACTGTGAGGCTGGGTTTGTACCAGCTCAAGCCCTCTCCCCTTCCTGAAGGTTGGGTCAAACACTCTTCCCCCTGTGCAGTTGGGTTGGGGCTAGGCTACACCCTCTCCCCACATGGGGCCAGGTTGGGGATGGGCCATGCCATGCCCCAAGGTCCTAGACCATGTCCCTTCCTTTCTCTGGGGGATTGGGCCACCCTCCTCCCCTCCACAGTGCTGGGCTGGTTCTGAGCCATGCTTCCTTTCTCCTGCAGGGCTGCACCACACCCTGTCTCCCTTGTGGACTAAGTTGGGCCTGGGCCATGCCTCTTTGCCACCATGTGGCATGGTTGGGGCTGGGCCACTGTCCGTTCCCTTGCAGGGCTGGATTACTCCCTCTTCTTTCCCCTGCATTCCCCCTTGCCACACAGGGCAGGCTGGAAACTGGATGCCCTCTGCCCCCCAGCTGTGTGGCTGGTTGGGGTTCTGCCGCAACCTCCCTATGTGGAACTGGGACACTCAACCAAATCTGGCCCAGGGACGGGCTGGTCACTTCCCATCTAGTCTGCTGGTGAAAAAGGTTGAGCACCACTTGTCCAGAGTTTTAACAAGCTTATATTTTAAAAAGCTTGGATGCAATTAATCTGGACCTGCTCATTTTAAAATGTTTAGCTCTGGTAGCTGTTCTTTAACATCCTCCTGACTCACTGTTGGAACGGGCAGTATTTCATTATCATCCTATAGTGTACACACTTTATCTGGCTGGGTTTTTTCCAATATAAAAGTCAATGCCATTGTTAGAATTCCTTGTATTTTTAATCTACCTTAAAATATCTTAGCTACAGTTCTCATTTGTGTTCATTGCTACTAACTTTCTCATTGTATGAATAGCATGATTTTGATTATTTTGGAGTAAAATTGGCTTGCTTAAACTTGCCCTCTAGTTAGACTTGATTTATTGTCCATATAGTGATGTCTCTTGATTGTGGCTTTTTGGACATCTGTTCTCAAGCAGTTCCCAATTGTCATTCACATATTTTTGTTTAAATTCTTTCCCCCTGCTGATTTCTGTTATAATTGTTTTCAGCTTAGTGAAATTGCCCCTTTCTTAATCACCATGTATAAACTAGTGATTTGGGCTCAAGTCATGACAACTTGCAATTAAGTAACCAATAATTTTCAGTTCTGAGATGAGTTCCTGATGTTATCTAATATAAAAATCTCTATTACTGAATGGCACACTTTCAGTCAGAAATTTTTCATCAATATTTTTTGGAAGTTCAAAGGATGTTTATGTACTGGCAGCATGAGACCTCTGGCATATGTCACTTGAATTGAAGCCCCTGTTAAAATGCAGATTTGATCCTACAGGTGACAGATCAATGTTCAAGGAGTTGGTCATATAGTGAGGACCCCGTTTTGTTGCTTTATCTATTAACATATTGCTGCATAAGGCATGGTTTATAGACATTCAAGATAATTTTCTTGAATTGATAGCAACTGAGAAACAGGCAATGTCATTTTTGACATAGTGCCTCTTTCCTTCCCTTCTTCCCTTCTCACTCCTTCCTATAGAGATTATGGCCATTGATTTTAACATTCTAGTCAAAAAGAGAATCTTCCCATCATATTTTAGTTGTGCCAACTAGCTTGATTTTATGCTCAGAAATGAGCAGGTCCAATAGCTCACTTCCTAGTATTCACATTCTAATATAATAAAGAGCTTAGTCTGCATGTTTGTCTGTATGTCTGTCTGTAACACTTTTGGCCACCTGTGTATGCACTGCTGAAAGAGCGGGCAGCAATTGGATGCACACGCCCAAGTTTGAGCCGCTGCCAGGGAAGTTTGTGGCAGTGGCGAACATGCCCCAGCCACCCAAGCAGTGGGGCTTCCCCATGCCTCCCTGCCTGAGGGAAAAGGGAGGGGGTGGAAAGTCATGGTGGCAGCTCTCCCCCTACCATCTGTCCCCAGTGACCCCCAAAACAAC
This sequence comes from Crocodylus siamensis, assembly GCF_052110815.1. Lineage (NCBI taxonomy): Eukaryota > Metazoa > Chordata > Crocodylia > Crocodylidae > Crocodylus > Crocodylus siamensis. Next base: position 125,595,656 of record NC_143397.1, on the reverse strand, counting down.
CGACAAGGAGGGAGAGGTGGCAGGGAAGGGGGTGCGGGTCATGATGATGGCTGTTGTCAGGGCCAGGCAGCAGGGAGGAGAACAGGAAGGGGGCCCCCAACAACAGCTGGCAGGGAGGGGTGGTATCTGTTTTTGGGGCTGGGTGGCAAGGAAGGAAGGAAGGGTGAGAAGTGTGGGGGGGCACTAACAGCAGCCAGCAGGGAGGGAGGGAAGCGGGGAAAGTTGGGGAGCTGGGGGGAAGCCCTGCTGTGAGGCGGGGGAGGGGCTGGCGGAGGTGGAAGTGGTGGAGGGAGTCCTTACATGGCCAGCCCTGAAGGGTGAGCCATGTAAACACTCCCTAAAATCCATCATTCTTGATGAGCAATTAGCTGGTGTAAGCATATGCTTATATGAGGGGGTCTGTGAAAGTAACAGCAATTTTGCAATGAAACCATTTTATATGCCACAATCATTTACTAGACCACATCAGTTCTCTACATAGTTGTAAATGATGTGTGCTTTTGACAATGCCACCATTAGTGTTCCCTTTTGCTGTGTAGTTTCCCACCCACTGCATGCAGTTATTTTATTTTGAAATTGTTGTTACTTTCTGAAATGCCCTCATATATTTCTCCTTTGGAGCCTTGTTAATTTTTGTTTTCAGGTTCTTCATTTTGTATGTAATCAGGTTTATTTCTACCTTCTTTCACGCTCCCTTTTTGTTGTTTCTTCCATGTCTACCTTAGTAGTCCAACTAGATTGCAGACGATTGGTTCCCTTTCCAATGAGAGGGAGGTTATCCAAACTGTATAGACTCCTTTCTCCATAGAAGCTGGATTCTACAACACACAAGCTTTTTCCTCAGTTTAATGGAGGAACTTATATATGCTTTGCAAGAATTGTCTGCTAATCAGTAGTTAGCCTGCAAGGTACAGGGCCAAACTCTTTCCCCTCAAATCAATCGTTACAATTCCTGCCTTCCCGCCTCCCGCCAAAAAAAAAACCCTAGGAAGCTTGAAATGGATGGGTGTGTATTCCTTTAGTGACAGTTGTGCTCTCTGCTGTCTCAGTTTCATGATTCTTTATTTTTGAGAAAAATAATTTGGGGGAGGGGGAAGGAGAGGGGACTAAAAATAAAGGGGGAAGGCACTAATTTTGTACAGAATTGAATCTTGGAACTAAAATAAGTCACAGTTGAAATTAGAAACACTATTTCATTAATTTCCATGGAGAAAGGACCCACTTTGACTTAATTTATTATATCTTGCTACTTCATCTAGTACAGTGGGTTCTGGTCTGACAGTGTCCTTCAGGTAATACAACAGAAACATTAACTAATGATAAGTGAGTACAGAGCAATTGAGTAGTTGGATGTAGATATGGGGGGAAAAAAGCATGGATGATTGTGGCAGTAAGGCTGTGTGGTGGTACAACAGTTGGTAGAAATAAGTTAGGTAAGAAGCAATCAAAGAGGGAGGAAGGAGAATGATCAAACAAAGCAGATTAAGGATATAAATAGATTAAATGAGTCATAGCACCAATTAATCAGTGAAAGTGTGACTTTAGTGAGTGGTCAGGTAATACAGTAGAATAAAATGAAGGCCAGAAGTAACACTGGGTCATCTAGCCTAAAATCCTAAATACCACAGCCCTTCAAGAGCTGGTCTTGACCACAGCAGTTGCAATTCCTGGCCAGCACAGGTTAACCTCTGCCCTGTCCACCCAGTCCCATGGGCATGCTCTAAACCCAGAAGTATGACGGTGCATTTCCCTGAGGTCACTCATAAGCCTTTGATCTCCAGCATGATTGAGAGCAGCCACTTGGGATAAGCCCAGAGTGGCCTTACTGGCTTACATAAAGGTTTGGAACATGCTGGCAAGCAGGGCGGAGCAGCACACGGGCAGGGTTTGCTATGGGCCATTTGGGACATGCCACCAGCACAATGTAAAGGAGTTCTAAGTATCATACCAGATTCTCTCAAACAAGTCCAGAGACATTAGTTGCACAAATATTTCCATTTTCAAAACCTCTGATGTGTGCCTGAGAGAGTGATCAGGAGAAACCTGACCCTTCTAATGGGCCAGAAATTGATTGGGAGAAGTATACTGAGATGATCCAAGCAGCTGAACATTCCCCATTCTATAGAGAAAAGTAAGTCCTTGCCAACTCATTGCCAGGTCTCTAGTAGTGTGACTGAGAAAAGAATTCTCTCTTTACCTAATATTTGGCAATCAGCATGACTTGAGCATCACCTCAGAACATTGGTCCACTCTGTTTGTTTCTACCCCTGGTTCGCAATAAGGCAGAAAGAAAGAAAATCCTTCTTGGTCCTTGTAGACAAATGGCTGGGCCCTGAAGTACGAGGTTGGATTATTAGTGGTATGTAAATGAGGAAGTATTAGGAGTATGGTCAGAGCCCAAAGGAAGAAGGGTATCAGACACACAATTCCAAGGCCAGAAATGATGCCCACAGCCATCTAGTTTTGTGTCCCATTCCCAGCTCTGCATTCATATACACCAAACAATTTATCCTAAGGACTTTTTTTTTAAGATAGCCATTTGATTTCTGCATAAAGACCATAGATGGAGTCTGCCACCTCCCTTGGTAAACTGTTCTAGGCTAGGGACAGGCATTCAAAAAGCCTAAGCCTGAATTGATTCAATCTTTGCAGGTTAGTCTAACCTGCCTAGGCTAAACTGGTTTGTAACTGTACAGACATCCCCTCTGGACTGAAAAAATGTCAGTACATGCTTGCTGTGGCTCAGGCTAGAAACCGGGGGGCACTAGAGCAGCCGTCCCTTCCCTTCATCAGTGCTGAGCTGAAGGGGGGTGTAGTAAGGCCCTGGCAGGACATTTTAATTAGGGAGGGGATTCCCCCCCACCCCTCACTGTTGATAACAGAGCACTGAGTTACATAGCAGGGAGCTGTTAGCATTTGTCAGCCCATCAAACAAAACAACCATTTCTCTCATTAGTTCAGGCTCTTCTTAAGCAACTTTTTTCAAGGAAGGAATGAAGGGACATTAACAGCTACCTGCTGATTAGCTCCAAACAGCCCAAAGCAAACACTGTCCTGTCTGCCTTTGTCCTGTCTCCCACAGCACAGATGTAGCCAGCATGTGGTATACTAGCTAATCCTGAGAGGTGTCTGTGTAGAGCAGAGGGGATGGGGGAATCCCTGCTTGAGGGAGTAGGGGACGGAGAGGTGAACAGGAAGCCAGGCAGATGCCGCTATACCTGCAGTCTCTGCCAGAGCTGCAGCTAGGAAGCAGAAGGGAGGAGCCAGCCCTACTGGGCTGGAGCAGAGAACAGAGCCTCGCCTAAAGTTGCAAAGTATCTGGGATGCTGGAGGACTCTGATTTAACTTAATTTTTAAATCCCCCTGACAACTAGGAAATCATGTTCTCTTAAGGCTGGATCTTGTTGTACCCTTGTACAAGTTGAAGACAGGGGCTTGCCAGCAACAAGTGAGGGTAGTGGACTACACTCCCTTCTTTGGAACATGATTTTTGGGGGTTGGGGGAAGGCAGTAAAAGCAATCTGTCCCATTTTCCGTATGGCCATGTTTTTAATCATGAAGCCAAATAGCATTTTAGGTAAAAACAGGCATCCAAACTTCTTTTAAAAGAAGTGGGAAAGTGTATTTTATGCTGTAGGCTGTTATGGGCAGAGACTGGGCAGATCACAGCACAGTATGTTTAGTCAAGCTAGTTGAGCTGACCAGTTTACTTTTGCTGCTGGCTTTGGCCAAGGACCCACTGTTCAGTGCCCTTGCCTCTGCTGCAGCCAGGCTAGTAGATAATACCTGGAGGCCACCCAGGCTTGTTAGGGATGTAAAACAAACAAAAGTAAGTTAAATAATTTAGAACTTAGCTGTCTTCAGTGGTTCTTCCAGGCTTCACCTTCAAGTTGCCTCTTATCTTTCAGAATTGCAGGCTTGTGCAACAAAGCAAATGAACAAACAAACAGAGAAGAGCCCTGCTCAGGGCTCTTCCAGTGGCAACTTAATCCCTGGTAACTCCAGACAGCCTGCCTCCCTGGCCAGGTGTAGCCCCATTGAGGCTGTTTCCAGTGTGCTTTATCCTTCCTACTCTGGGCTCACGTGGCTAACCCTCTCTCACTCCCCGCACCTGTGTCAGCTCCCTTGCTCAGTGACTCACTACATCCCATGACCTGCTTCCCCAGCCTCTGGTGAGCTCTCCCAGGTCTGGGGTGGGTGTGCAGAGGTGCTTCTGGGGTACGGGGCTGTTCAGACTCCCCGCAAAGCCCCTAGGAGCAGGGCAGAGCCCTATTACATATGCGTATATATCCAGATGACAGGTTGAAGGTGGTGGAATCAGTATTAACTTGGGCAGTTCCTGTATTTTAAGTGTTACTCTGTGTAGAGATAGGGGACAGCTTTGCAACTAACATCTGTTTAGTAAAATGACATTTCTCAAATAATATCCTCATTACATTGCATTTTAAAAGATATTGCTTGTAAATAGTGTATCTCCTAATACAATGTAAGAAAGACTTTACAGTTTAGTAACTTTTTTACAATGTAAAGAAAGACTTTACAGTTTTGAACTTTGTTCAACTTCAACTTTTTTTGAAGTTGAACAAAACAGGTTTAAAGTTAAAACAACATAGCTCCATTTATAATGATTTAGGAAAATACAGATTTAAGAATGACATTGTTATATTAAGTTATATTGAAACAGAATATACAAATATAATTGAATACTGTTATGACTATTTACAACCACAGTGTGAACCTTCCCCTAGCTTTTTAGTGGAGGAATAAAAATCCCTTAATGGACTGTCATATCTGGGGGTTTTTAAGTTGATAATGCAGATGGTAATTATGTAAACATTAAGAGCCTGATCCTATTCTATTAAGCATCTAAATGGACTGAAATGCCTAAGGGCGATTCTCTTCTACACTGTTTAAATCCTGTATATCCATTTGTATACATTTGTGATCCACTGGTGCGTTTACACGCTCATTTATGTGCCATGGTTACTGTACATTCAGTTTAATGCCTGTAATAAAACGTACTAACTGAATGTGCTGTAACTGTGCATGTTTTTGTGACGTTAATGCACAGTAGACTAATTCTACAGCGCATTAGCATGGCTTTTGCTGTGACACGCTAGTGAGCAGTAGAATTAGTTTACTATGCATTTAGTGTCTTGTAAGCCCACCATTGGCTTACCCTTAAGACAGGCACAAAAAAAACCTGAAGAGCAAGGACTCATCTACTTTTTGTATTAATTCTTTTTCAAGGCCGTATGTAGGATGGCAGAGAATCACACTAAGGTGATTAATTTCACTTATTTATTTCTGTATCTATTTGATTTATATACTGTTCTTCCCAACAGAAGCTCAAGGTAGTTTACAGTAAAAGAACAAAATAACTTCAACAGTAGGTCAGGGTAGCTTACAGTAAGAGAACAGAATAAAGTATAAAACAGAAGAATGAACAAGAGCAAGGTAACTTAAAATGGAAACTAAAGTATCAGATAAGACAGAAGCCCCCTAACCCATATCCCAGCTAAACTTTGTTTGTCAAATGTCTGCCCAAACAGGAAGGTCTTACAGAACTTCTGATAAATGTCCAGACTTGGACACTGGTGGGCCTCAAGAGTCAGGGAGTGCCAGAGCTGAGGAATGACTGCTGTTAATGACTTCCCATGCATTTTCATTGAGCTGCCTTGGCACATTGATGGTATTTGCAGGAGGCTGCTCTCAGCTAACTTAAAGGACTATGATGAGGCCTATGATAGCGCCTTATAGGTCAAAACCAGCACTGTGACTGCTGCTGGGAGCCTTTGAAAACTCTGGAGTACTATATAGCTGACTACTTCTGTGAGGAGACCGGGTATATACATGAGGTTATGCACTGACTGCATACACAGCCAGGTATGTGTATGCATCTCTCATGGGTGTGTAGTGGCATCTGACACTTGATAACATCGTCATCACCAAGGATCCTGGTTTTATCTGATTAAAAAAACAAACAAACCCAATTTTTGGATTAAAAAAAGTAACCCAGAATCCACATTTTTCTGTAAGCAAAATAAAACATCAAAAAAAAAAATATATATATATTTTAGCAGTGTTTCATTTTAATATGCTGAATAACATACTGTAACATATTTACATTTCCTTCTCTGATTAAAAAACAAAAATCCTCAAATTTCAGATTTAAAAAAGTAACCCAGAGAATAACCTGGGTAGTCCCTGATTATGGCATCAGTGGTTAGAGTGCCTATGGGCATTTTTACATATGCAAGTACCACAGCACTGGGCATTTTGAAAAGTGCCCAGTGCTCTGATGCTTTCAGTTGTATAAGCAGCTAAACGAGCATCAGCGCTGAGAAAATGGCAGCGGTGCGCTTTTGAACTAAAACACATTGGTGGTGTTTTAGTTCAAAAGGGCATTGCTGCCATTTTCTGTGCACTGACACACATGTTGCCACTTATACAACTGCATATGGTGGAGCACAGTTTGCCATAGCTCGTGTGTGGAGAGGCAGTTAATCGAGCCTGCTCCAAAGTGGTGGCTCTCCAGCATGTCATGGGACAAAAAAGTATGTGTATAAATGGCCTAGGTGTCCAAAAATGCTACAGAGACAACCAAACCTGGACAGTTAAATGACCAGAAGGGGGTCAAACTTCATTCTACCTGTTGGGTGCTCAGTGAAATCAGGTACCTATGTGCATTTCTATTCCAGACAGTTCACATTCCTTAACATTCTTTAATACATCTACTTTTGGAACATGCTGCCATCTGACCCTTAACACCAAGTCAAAAATGCAGCAACAAAAGCAGCAAGGAAAAGTAGGCTCCACCCACCTTTGGCATTCATGGTTTTTCAGTGACTTGAACAGGGCAGAATGAAATCGTCCTTAGATGTCTAAATCCAATTTTGCATCTAGTAAATGGTGTACAATCTGGGCATCAGGATGGAAAGGAGCTATCCTAAGTATAAAGGTACAAGTAATAGGGTGAAGAAAAGAAACAGAAAATTTAGGTTTAATATATGGGGGAAAAAACCCTGTTAAGGAAATCAACTTCCTGGCATAGATGCACAAGAGACTTGCTTTAAGTTTCATAACTTAAAAACAAGAGACAAGCAAACCATTAACGCATATAGGGAGCAGTGGTGCATCAGTTATAGGCTAGATGTTGCAGCCCATCTTTTTTCTTTCTCTTCTATGAATCTGGATACTGCATCATTGGAACAGAAGATCTGAAATATTAGGCAATATCCCAAGCAGTGCTGTGCTGTGTTCCTAGTTCTCCTTTTGACTGGAAGTATATCCTTGCTCAACAACTTATTTAAAGTGTGAATCATCAACATCAGTAATAGCGTTCTTGGCCTTTTACAGAATGATCTCCATATTATTTCATATTTTATCTCATTGTATATAAAAGATTAATCTCAGGCAATGCAATGAAAAGGATCAATGGCTATATCCAGGTCATCCTAGGAAAAAGATTCTAGGGTTTGCCAGGATACTTCATGTGGGTCTGGGGAGAATGTTTAGTAGTGAGGAAAGTTAGATGTACCTCTGATGTCCAGAAAACACTCCTTTTGTGTTGTGGAAGACAGGTCAGTACATCCTTCATGGCAGGGCATAGATAGCCTACTTTCATACTTCTTCCCATGCCTTTTTTTTTCTCCTTTACCCACAGTGCATGGCAGTAGAGCACAGGCAGGATTGATCCTAAAGGTACCAACTTTTTTCCTACTTAAAATAGAATACACTGAGTACCTAGAAGTGACACAGCACTGCAAGATTTAATTAAAATGGTTTTGAGAACCATTTCCATGTATGGATAAACATAATGGCCTGCACCATGTTATTTTTGGGAAGTTTTTAATAAGGTGCACATGGATACATCTTTAATTTTACAACCAGAACAGCAGGGCTTCAAATGTTTCATTATTTTTAATGAACTGATTCACAAATTAGACCAAAATTTGATGTTCATGTACCCTAGAGAAAGCTGTGCTAAGCTGTACATTGTATAGGTGTTAAAATTACTCTTCTCCAGTAGGCTGAGGTTATTTAGCTGTTGTACTCCAGTGCAAACTCTTATTATTAGAAGATTTTTTTTTGGTATTGTTGAAAATCTGCAACCGTTTTATTTTAGTAAAATGCTCAGGAGGTTATAGTAAAACCTTTTGACCATTCAAGTGTCAGTCAGGGAACAAAATACACTGGGAGACACTATGCAGGAAAAGTATTCAGTGGAAAACAGTCCATTGTGAGCAATTAACCCTGGAGCCAAAGGAACCTCTGTGAATGAATGTACTCTTCATTTTCTACTCCCTGCCCCTCTGTGTAAGATTGCATCAAAATGGCCTGGCTGTTAGGTTCAAAGTTATTCAGTTCAGGAATGCTAGCAAAGATTTATTATATTCATTGCTGTGTAACTTAAGTATTGAAAGTAAATTGGACACTATGCTAGGCAGTAAGAACTATTGTATAAAATCAGTAGGGCCTGATCCATTTCCCAGGGAGGCTGTGAGGTATCTTTCCTTTGATTTTCCTAAAAGTGGGATCCTTTGGTTTCCATTAATTATGCCTGTAATTTTAGAACAGGGATGGGCAAAATATGGCCCACAGGATGCATCTGGCCTGCCAGGTGATTTTATTTGGTCCATGGCAGGGAGCTCCACGCTATGGAGGCAGGCTAGCTCCATCCCTCTCCCTGCTGCCATGGATGAGCCCCATTTCCCGCACTGTTGGTTTTATAATGCAGTGCTCCCCTAGGTGCTGTGGGGCTTGGGGGTGTGAGCCTTGTGCCATGGAGCCAGGAACATGACCACTTGCAGTTCCAGGGCTCCCTGGGACCGCACATCACCAGGGGCCTCTGCCTGCTGCAGGCCATGAGCACTCTGAGGGCTCACTGCGTGCTGTTGCCACTAGCAGGCAGGGGCTGTGCCTGGTTACCCAGCCTTTGGGACCCTGACAGAGCTGACGACTGTCTATAAATTTACAAGGAGTGTCAGAAGTGAGGAACACCCAAAATTTATACTCAGAGGGAGAAATAAGGAAAATGAGTGGGATCAGAAGAGGAGAAAGTTGTGCTATTGTGGGTCAGGATACATGGAGGTTGGGGGAAAGGGACTTTGGTGGTGTGGGGTCTGCTACAGACCACCACATCAAGAGGAAGAGCTAGACTTGGAATTCTTGAGGCAGCTCTCAGAGGCCATATGGTTTAGGGACATGGTTATCATGGGGAACTTAAACTACCCTGATATCTGCTGGGAAGAGCAATCAGCCAAACCCAACCACTCATGTAGGTTGTTAGCTTGCGTACAAGGTCTTCACCTAACACAGGAGGTATATGGTCTCAGTAGGGGGAATGCCTTACTGTACTTGATGTTGGCTATGGAGGATGACCAGGTAGGGGAGCTGTAGATTCGTGGTCACGTTGGGGACAGTGACCATCAATCAGTCAAATTAACTGTACAGCAAAGGGTGGGAAAGATAACTAGTAGGATGGAAGTGCTCAATTTTGGGAAGGCTAATGTCAGTGTGCCCAGGAATTTAGTCAATGATGCACTGCAGGATGGGAGTTCAGGAAGGGTGGCCATTCCTAAAGGAAGTGATCCTCTGTGCACAGAGGGAGACAATCCCATTGCAAGGGAAAGCGGGAAAATGGGGCCAAAAAACTTACTTGGCTAAACAGAGAAATCCAGGGAAGCCTAAAAGCTAAAAAAGAGGCATATAGGCAGTGGAAGCAGGGGGAAGCTACCAAGGATACCTACTTGGTCCCGTATTTGCAGGGAGTCAGTTAGAAAGGCCAAAGCAACTGCAGAGCTGAGGCTGGGAACACAAATTAAGTACAACAAAAAGTATTTTTTTTAGGTATGTAGGGAGTAAAAGGAAGGTGCAGGGCAGCATAGGACCCATACTGAACAAGCAAGAGTGATTAGTGACAGACAGGGGGGACAAGGCTGAGCTTTTCAGTGAGTTTTTGCCTCAGTGTTCCTGAACAAGGGTCAAAATAAGTCTCTTAATGGTTCTTAGATGGGCATCAGAGGGACACCAGCCTACCAACAATTGACGCTGACTTGGTGCAGAGTCACTTGGATGGACTGGATGTGTTCAAGTCAGCAGGCCCAGATGAGCTGCATCCAGGCATGCCTGAAGGAATTGACTGGTGTCATAGCAGATACACTGGCACGGCTGTTTGAGCACTCATGGTGCTCAGGTCAGGTCCTGGAGGACTGGAAAAGGGCTAATGTGGTTCCTATATTTAAGAAGGGGAGGAAGGATAATTATAGACCAGTCAGTCTCACCTCTATTCTTGGAAAAATCTTTGAAAAGATTATTAAGAATCATTTTTGTGTGGGTCCAGTGGGAAAAATAATGCAGCAGGGCAACCAGCTTGGATTTATAGCAGGTAGATCATGCCTGACTAATTTGGCTCCTTTTTATGACCAGGTCACAAAATGCTTGGATACAGGAGTAGAGGTGGATGTTGTATACTTGGATTTTAGAAAGGCCTTCGATACGGTATCTCATCCCATTCTCATAAATAAATTAAGAGCCTGTGACTTAGAAGATCACATAGTTCAGTGGGTGGCAGATTGGCTTGGGGGTTGCACTCAGAGAGTGCTAGTGGATGGATCAGTATCGACCTGGAAGGATGTGGGCAGTGAGGTCCTGCAGGGCTTGGGCCTTAGACCTGTACTCTTCGATATCTTCATCAGCGACTTGGATATGAGCGTGAAGTGTTCTGTGTCCAAGTTTGTGGATGATACTACATTGTGGGGTGAAGTAAACACACCAGAGGGTAGGGAAGGATTGCAGGCAGACCTGCACAGGTTAGAAAAGTGGGCAGAACACAATAGGATGCAGTACAACAAGGACAAGTGCAGAGTGCTGCACCTAGGGCGTAAAAATGTCCAGCACATGTACTGTGTGGGAAATGACTCCCCCAGCACAGAAGCAGAAAGGGATCTCAATGTCATAGTGGACTCCAAGATGAACATGAGTTGTCAGTGTGTTAAAATCATCAGCAAAGCTAATCACACTTTATCATGCATCAGCAAATGCGTGACTAATAGAACCAAGGAGTTGTTGCTTCCCCTGTATGTAGCATTGGTCAGACCTCAGTTGAAGTACTCCATCCAGTTTTGGGCACCATACTTTAAGAAGGATGTTGATAACTTTGAGAGGGTCCAGAGGAGGGCTACTCATATGGTTAAGGGTTTGCAGGCCAAGCCCTATGAAGAGAGACTAAGGGACCTGGACCTCTCCAGCCTCCACAAGAGGAGGCTGAGAGGTGATCTTGTGGCCACCTACAAATTCATTAGGGGCATACAGCAAGGGATCGGAGATGCCCTGTTCACCAGGGCGCCTCTTGGAGTAACAAGGAACAATGGTCACAAACTGACAGAGTGTAGATTTAGGCTAGACATCAGGAAAAACTTCTTCACGGTGAGGGTGGACAGAATCTGGAGTGGGCTTCCAAGGGAGGTGGTGCTCTCCCCTACCTTGGGGGTCTTTAAGAGAAGGCTGAATAGGCATTTGGCTGAGGTCATGTGACCCCAGCACTCTTTCCTGCCCAGGCAGGATGATCTGTTGAGATCCCTTCTGACCCTAGCATATCTGAATCTATAAGAAAAATGAATTTGACAAGATCAGAGATCATTGGTAAAGCCCCATGCAATCCCAGGACACAGTATAGACTCTTCCTTGTCCCCATTTCTGTTAAAAAAAGAAAGAGAAAGTCTTTAAAAATATAGGGCAAAAAACTCTTGTCTATAAAGTCCATAAAAAGTAGAGCCATCTGTAAAAAAACTAGTGTGAGGCATGCTGATCTGAGTACTCACAACCACCCACTGATGTGTGAGCATTTCATATGAACTGGTTTCCAATCAGTGACATTTGGGAATGGTTCATTTGGTATATGTGTTCATATACTTTCTTCTGGGTGGATCCAGTTGCTTGATAGCATGTATGCAGCATTTACTTAAATAATAATTGCTCATCTCTCTGAGTGAGGATTTCATTATCTGGTATACAAAAATCCATCCCTTCTTCTTTAACAGGAATAGTCAAGGAGGAGTCTGTACTATGTCCTGGGATTGCACAGGGCTTTACCAATGATCTCTGGGTTGTTTGTCACATTCCTTTTCCTCCTTGTTCTCCTTATTTCTTCCTCAAAGTATAAATTTTGGGTGTATGTGGCTTCTGCCACCCCTTGACCAAGCTTGATACTGACAGAGGCAAGACAAACTGAAATGGAGAAAGGGTGGTAGATGCCTTGCCTGATGCCTCTCCAGCCCCGTGTCCCTGCATGATACTATTACCACCTGTGACAACACCTGTGCTCTGCAGCTCAGCAGTGAGGTGATTGCATTTTGACTCTCTCCTCAGTGAGATATTTGGGATCTTTTCAACCACCAACTTGCATCCAGCTGAGCCCTTGTCACACTTTCATTGGTTGCTAGTTTCGTTTAAATCAGTTAATCTGATAGAATTAGACCTTGTTGCTGCTGGAAATAACCAAGTGAGGAAATAACCTGTATTTGATTTCTTTTTTGCAGAATAAGTATGGAAATACTTTCACTATTCACTCTACAATGTTAAATGGACACAAATGGTCTTGTAATGATAGTAGTATTTTATTTATAGGTTTTGCCAAAACAATATAATAAAATGAACTATATATATATAACACACACTGGAAAGTTAGGTCAGCAGCATAATGACCTCCCATTGATGACTCTAGTCTCCCTGAGGTGCTGCTGAGCAGTGAAACGTTCCCAGCTCTCTTGGCTCAGGATAAATCGTATGCACTGCTTTATGGGCCATTATTCAATACTCAGTAAACAATCTGATAGAGTTTAAGATTCTTACATTAGAAGAGTATTGCCACCTCTTTTATAGGAATTTACTTTCTTTATGAACATTAAAATGCTTCATGTTATTTCTTTAGAAAATAAGGAGTAGAGACAATGAACCCTATACTTAGTCATCCTTAAAAATCAATAGGATATGAAATTTCCTACCATTTTTTTCTTTTCAGTGCAAATAAAATTATATATTGCTGATCAGTTTTATGGTTTCCAAAAATATCTCTGCACTTTAGGGGATAAGCAAGGTTTGTTGGGTAATATCTTTTATTGGTCCAAATATATGGTTGGGAAAGATTTTTAGATAAACTTTTCAGTGCAAAATGCCCTTGCTCAGGTCTAAGAAACTAGCAGAGAGAGCCTAAATAAACTACTGACCTTTGTCTAACTTCATTGTGTAAATAATGAAAGCAGGAAATTATATAACGTAAATAAAAATGTGGTGCCAAACAAGTGCAAGACAGAAAGAATGAGGTAAAAGAAGTAAATAAAGGGAGAAAGACCTCAACAGTTTACAAGAAAAATATCAAATCAGACAGATAGAATAAAATTATGGACTTCACTAATTCACAGATAGGAGAATAACTTTTTCATAGACATTGCAATAACAGGCCAAGGTTCAGACTCATTCAGACAGAAGAATTCTGCTTCCATTTTTCATTTGGTGTAATGTCACCATTTAAGTAATCATCAGCTGTGAGAGCATATCAGAAGTGCCCAAAAGACAGCATTCTGAAGCAGCTATATGAATAAGTAAATGAGACTCTTCTTATGGGTAAGGGTTGTATGTCTTCCCTCTAAATGAATAGTCCTTGATTATATTCTTCTTACCTGCTCTTTTCTTATCATTTTAACTATCTAGATTTCTTGCAGGCTGCAGAGTAGTTCCCATTAAAACAGTTTGATTGGGTCAGGGCAAAATTCTTCTTCAGACTGTCTTTGTGGAAGGACCTGTAGACACCTCCACTTTTATTGATAGCAGAACAATGACTGAAGACCTGCTTTGCCAAATGTAGCATCCATTTTAGAAGCCTCAGCAAAAGCATATTGTTTGATGAAGATGTGCTTGAGATCAAGGCGACTGCCCAGCAAATGTCCAGAATAGAGATATTTTGAAATGAAGCTGCTGAAGTCACTTAGATTTTGACTGAGTGAGCTTTCATCATCATGAGATGGTTATCTTCTCGCACCACAACTTGACAGACCCAAAAGACTTGATAGCTATCTCTTGGCCTCAAGAAGAGTCAGGCATGAACATATGCTGCATCTTCCAATTAGGCAGATAGTATTTGGTAGAAATAGCTTTGCCTTTTAATCTCCTGGCTTTTGGAAATAAATAGCCAAAGAGATTTCTGGAAAGGCTTAGTCCTATGAAGGGAAAAGAACAACCTGGGGTAGAAACTTGAGGCGAGTACGCAGGAAGACCTTGTCCAGGTAAAATGCAGAATAGGAGATATCTGTCATCAGTACTTAGATCTCACCCATTTCTGGGTGAATTGATCCCAACTTCATAGACAAATAGAGTAGTGAGCAGTAGTAAGGCAGTAACTGGTTTGACTCCATTGTGTATTTGAAACTATTTACTTAAACAAGGGGAAGAGAGCAGTAAACTTGTTGAGCAAATACAGATTAGCAGAAAAACCACTGCACTCCACTCCCTCAATCTTCATAGCCCTTGTACTCAAAGAAAATCTAATAATACCTTCAGAAGTTGGGCTTTGAAACAATTCATAACTAAACTACATAAAACCTATGGGCTAAATACAAACCATGGTTTTATGTTCATTATAATTTACCATATTTACTCAAATACAAGACAAGTTTTTTCCCTTAATCAGCATGGGGGATAAAAGCCCCTCATCTTACCTTCACGTAAAAGGAAACCTCATTAAATACATCATTTACCATTAAACTGCTGCCCAAAGCAGCATATGCTCAATAATGGATAGCAACTATGAAGTTGACTAAATGCAGCCAGCTCTGTGCATGACTATAAATAGGGACCTACTAGATTCATGATGGGTGCGTGGTATGTGGTGGTTCTTTTAATTTTGCAGGTTACCCTGTGTGGCCCCTCACTGGTAGTTGTCAGAGGGCACCGCTGCTCACTGCTCACTCCCGATCAGCTGGGAGGTGAAAACTGCAGTTTTAAATGTGGTGCCGTTTTTGTTGCTCGCTGCTGATTGGCTGAGGGGCCCTGGCAGCCATGTTGTCTGTTGTTGACTAGCTGGGAGGCCAAAAAATAGCATATTTAAAACCATGTATTTCACATCCTCGCTTCTCACTCCTGATCAGCAAGTGGTGGGGGCGGTACACAGGGGAACCTGCAAAATAAAAGGTTATACTGCATACCACACTGATTACTCTTGATTAGCAGGGAGGCAAAAACCATGGTTTTAAATATGATGCTCTTTTTGCCTTCAGGCTGGTCAGCAATAGACAGCGTGGCTGCCAGGGCCTCTTGGCCAATCAGCAGTGAGTGGCAAAAATGGCACCATATTTAAAACTGTGGTTTTCATCTCCCCACCCATCAAAAGTGAGTGGCGAGCAGCGGGGCCCCTCTATCAGTCAATAGTGGTGGGGGGGGTACACAGGGGAACTTGCAAGATTAAAGGTCTCCTCACTACTGCAGTCTGCCTCACTACTGAGGCAGTCATGGTAAGCCACTACAGTGCATACATTTCATGGTAATCCATGAGCCTTTTGGGATTGAATTAATATTATGCATAGTTTGTACTATATATAAGCAGGTACAAAAGTGCTGCTTTAAAGTGTGTTTAAGGAGTACTTGGAGCAGTTTCAAAAAAGGTAAAATGCATCAATTTGGTATGAACTAAGTCAGTGGGTACCCAGACGGGGACCCCCACAGTGCCAACCTGTTGGCAAAGCCACGTTAGTGGCTGCCTGCAGACAGGGACTCAGGCTGAGGAGCTTGTTCCCACAGTAATGTTCTTCAATTTGGATTCAGGTGAGAAAAGAGGCTGTGGGAGCCTAAGAAGTAATGGGCATACTTGGAATGCCACAGCTTATTTGATAAGAAAGTGGACCTCTCACAGCACAAACAGCATGCATGCCCACTTAAGACTCCAGTGTGCATACTGCTGCTGGACAGAGGATGAAGAGGATGGTCTAACTGGCTTGGACACAATGTTCCATGGTGAACAGAACATCAATCAGCTGATTGCTGCTGAGCTTGGAACAAAATCAGTGAAGCAGGGTAGCGAGAAATGGAGGATGCTTGGTTGGTTATCGGACCAGGTCACATTGGGCATAGCTGACTGAATCTGCCCCCATAGGCGGTGTGGAGGTTGTGACCAGGGAATGGAAGCCTGAAATCCTGTTGCAGCACCCAGGAAAATAAACAGGTACCTGGTCCAGAGGGAATGCATGTGGCTGAAGAAGGGGCAGGGACTATCAGACAAGGTGAGGGATGTCCTGAGCACCTGGATGGAAAGTCAACCTGGGACAAGTTCCCAGTTTAAATCTGTCTTCCTTGATGTCCTGTCATCATTCCTGGGGAGAACCCTCAATGCTGCAGAGAGCCCCAACGAAGATGGGTCCTAAGAAAGGTGGCTAAGTAAAGTTCTGGATGAATAAATGGGCTGTCAAATGGGGCACATTCCTTAGGTTCCAACGCCAGTTCAAAATTGATAGGAAGCTCCTGGCAGCTGTCATTCTGGATGGCATTCACCATAATTAGTACCCCCTTGCACTAGAGGAGTTCTATCAGACCTTCCGAGGGAAGTGGGAGCAGAGACACCATTCTAGGGGCTCAGGCAGTTTCAGTCCCAAAGGAATACAAATAAGTCTGTGTTCAAGACATTGATCTCCCCTAAGGAGGTTATAAAATACATGACAAAAATGGCCACAAAATTGGCTCCAGGTCTGGATAAGGTCATGCCGACCCTGATGGAGAAGCTCTTGCTGAGTTGGTTAACCTTTGGCTGATCATGGGCATGATCCTGGACAGACTTAAGGAATGTCAGTCAGTGCTGATCCTGAAAGCCGTGGATCCTGAACAGCTGTAGGAACTGGTGACAGATCATAATAGTGTCCACTGGTTGAGACTGTTTTGGGGCTTCTGTCCTCACAGTTCACTGAAGCTTACCCCATCAGCCCCAGGCAGAGGGGCTTCACTGAAATACCAAGGTATGCCAAGAACCTGAAAACGCTTGAGCTCATCCTGCAGAGGATGAAACAAGAGAAGCAGTCATTGCGGGTAGTCTTCATGGACATAGTCAAAGACTTAGATTTTGTTTTGCCTGACCACATCATCTGGATCCTAAAGGAGAAAGGGGTGAACCAACACATTGCAGGTCTCCTACCAAAAGGGTACTGCAAGGGTCCAGATAAACAAAAAGTACACCCCACCCATCAGCATCAAAGCCAGGGTAAAGCAAGGTGACCCAATGGCTCCACCTCTTATTCAATATAACAATGGGTTCCCTATTATCTAAGCTGGAATTGCTTAGCAAGGGAATTCCAGTGGGAGGAGGGGGACTTCCTTTACCTCTGCGGCATTCACAGATGCCCTTGTCTCATTGAGCAGCTCCTGGGAGGACATGAAGCATAACATCAGCATTCTAGAAGACTTCTGCACCCCCACAGGTTTATGAGTGCAACTCAAAAAGGGTGAAAGATTCTTCTTGAGCCTGACATGTGACTCCTTTTTGTTTAACACCTGTGATGCCTGGAAAATTGCGAGGCCTTAGATCTCCACAGTTAACCCAGGCAAGTCAATCAAATATCTGGGCTTGAGAGTTGATCCTTGTGTTGGGATCAGCAAACCATATTTGGATAGCTAACTAAGCTCCTGGCTTGAGAGGATAAGGGAAGCAACACTCAAGCTAACACAGAAGCTTTCTTTGCTGGTGCATTATGTCATGCCCAGGTTGTACTACTAGGCCAAGTATATGAACAGTCCTAGGGTAGTCTTGGAAGCTCTGGATGCCATGAACTGTAAGGCTGTCAAGGAACACTTCCATCTGCTGGCCAGCAACGGATGACCGTTTATGAATGACCAGCAGCGGATGACCTTTTATGCTCACAGCCTCGTGATGGGGCCTAGGACTGCCAGGGGAGTGGCAAAAGCCATACCAGCAGCTCAAGCAAGGAGGCTGCTCTGTATAGCAAATTCAGCCAATGAAGTCACACAGCAAGTGTCTTGTGTGCAGGATAGGTGACAAGGTGGAACAGCTATGGCTAGCTGGTGGTGGCAGCCTAGCTGAGATGCCAAGGATAGAGGATCTGACCCTACTTGAGTCTCCAGAAGCAGGGGACCCCAAGAGACTGTCCAGAATTAGATTCACTCAACCCTGAAAGTGGGATTCCCAAATCCCTCTAACTGGAGGGTAGAGGAGTACTCCAAATGGACACAGCTTAGATATCAAGGGGTGAGGGTGGAGTATTTCCATAATGATTCATTAAGCAATGACTGGATCATCCACCAGAGGTGGCTGGCAGAGCACCTCAGGATCATGGCTTTAAAATTGCTTGCAAATGTGTATCCCACCAGGGAATTCCCAAAGAGAGTTCAGGCTGATATGAACACAAGGTACAGACACTACCCAGCCGCAAGGGAAACGTGTTCACAAACTGGGAATTTGTCTGGCAATGCAGGAGGCATGGATCCTCATGCACAACAAATTATGTGAGATTTTGGCAGGGGAGGCAAAGAAGGAAAAGTGGACAGAATACCATAAGCTGCATCTATGAAATGTAGACCTCATCTTTGTGCATGACAGTAATGCCCTGGTGGTCAGTGTCACTGTGTGGTATGTGAGCAGCCCAATGGCCCTCTCAGATGGCACCACAGAAAAAGCCCAGAAATACATGGACTTGACTGAGCCTATCCAAAAGCTCACTGGGGCCTCTCAGGTCACTTACTTCAGGTTCCCACTCTGAGATAGAAGGAAATGGCATGCTGACAATGGGAAACTTCTATCTGCCTTAGAAATGTCCAAATTAAAGCAAACCTATCCTGGTGTGCCCTGCTCAGCTCGGTAGACATAACATTTTCACTAATAGATGCAGACACTAAGCCCCAGCAAATGATGCTCTGCACCCATAAGATCATGTCTATGCGTGTTTTTGTATTCCTCCCTTGGGACTCCTATAAAAGAAAGACAGCTTAAAGATAGTTGACACTCTTATCTGTGTGTCTGGTGCAGTGAGGTCTTTATTTCTTCATTTCAGGAGCTTTCTTGAATTCTTAGATTACTGCATTTCTTCTAACAGCTGCTGCATTTGTAGGATCCCATCTGAACTTCAGCTTGACAGATTTCTGCATGGGCTTGTTGGATCTTCATTTGAGGATGTATTTTCTCAAAGGTTTACATAATGTTGTATGAACACTTGCCTGGCTTGCTTCAGTGTTAATGTTTATTTAAATAATCATTGCATGAACAGAACTGGACTCATATATACTTTGTTTGTGAAATCAGGATTTAATTGCATTTGGTGACATATTTCCCATGCCTCAAGCATGTGGAAATGCAGATAAGGGTATTGATAAATAAATATTTCTGTTTTCCTACATACATGAAAATGACATCTGCTGTATTTTGATTAAATGTTGGTATTAACTATAAGAAAGATGGAAGAATAACTTTGTATCCAGTTTGCCCAGTTTAAGGGAATCTCTGTGGAAATACTCCCCAGAGTCAGAACTGGGCTCATGACCTCCAGATTGCAGACAGGGAAGGAAGGAAACACTATTTGCTGGACCAATTGGCAGTTAGAGCTCTTGGTGGAATAGTTTGTAGTAGAGTTCTGAATAATATATTGATGTTCTCACTGTACAGTGTTTGAATGGAGGAATTTTCAGGAGAGCAGGAGAGGATGAAGTCCCTTAAAGGATGAGTAAATTGGACCAGTCTTCACCCAGATCTGTTCATTATCATGAGCCTTAATTCTGTTAGTCCCTGTTTTATCTTATGATATTGAGAAATATAAGTTAAGCAATCTTCAGAGTCAGTTAGCTCAGGATCCAGTATCTTTCTCTAGGAAAGTGTAGTACACAATATAGTTTTTCACTCATTCTATATTGTGTATATATAGTTACTTTTTTATACCTGTTTATTACTGCTAATACTTTAGATTATGAAATAGAACATATAAGTATTTAATTTTTCTGCCAGAGATTTCTTTTTCCATTTAGATAACAAAAATAGGACAGTCAGGTTCACTTTTGTGTAGAGTTAATTTCAATGCATTAGCACAATAGAGTCGAAATCTTGGTTCCAACTGAGGTCAAAGGGAGTCTGTTGGAACTGTATTTAGGACCCAGATACCTTGTTCCTGGTGGACCCAAACCCTCAGACTGACCCTAGCTTCTCCATGCAATAATAGGCAAATTTTATTGATACATAGTGATCGCAGATAAGATTAATGCAAACAATTCTATATCTACCAGTCCTAGAGCTGTCATCAGAGGGAAGGTATGCCTGGTAAGTGTGCAAGCTTCAGTCTGAAGTCCTCTCTTGAATTTTAGATGTCAGCAGCCTGGAGGTGGAGGCCAAGTCCCACCCTCCCATAGTGGGGTGGGTGAGATGGCTTGGGGTGTGCCCTCTGTCCATGGTGGCCTTGGGTTCATCTCTCACAAACTCTTTGCAGCTCTGAAACCCCTCCTTTTATATCCTTCTTCCCTTGGTGGTGACTCTTCATTTTTGGGCATTGCTGATTGGTTTCCCTGTGGTCATCATTCTGTGCATGTTCTGTCCTGCCAGTGTATTCTTTTGTTTCACAAACCCACAACGTGCACACATCCGAATTTGGGCCTTTTCCAGTCTTCTCCTAATTTGGTCTGTTCCCCAAAACCTGGAAATCCCATCAGCTAGGCACCATGACTTAATGCCACCTGATCTCATATTATGGAACATTGTGGAACATGTTTTCAGTTTCCCAGCCTGTGTGTCTGCTGGCTGCTTGTCTGTGTTAGATACAGTGAGCCTTGAAGAAACTGTAAAAACAGCCTTTTAGAAATCAATTAACCATTGCTTTTGCCTTGGACCATTTGTTTTAATTCATATCTACTTTACCTACAAGCCAATTCCCAAAAGCAAAAATTCCCGAAAGCAAACCTCTAAATACCATTTTCTAGCTATCAATGTCGAAGTACAGTATCTGAGGGCACACTGAGAGACCAGAGAGTTTATAAGATAAGTTTGTTAGACTGAACATTGTTAGCATTTCATATCATCCTTGCCTGGTAAAAAATGATGTAATTACAACCTATACTAGCTGAAAAAAGGATAAAAAGAGAAAACTTGGGGTAACTACATCTTCAATTGGAGTAAATACTGTATACATGGGGGTGGGAGGAAGACAACCTTCCTGGGGGGATCAAGATGTTTCTTCAGCATAATTAGAATGTTACTGAAGGCTCTTAGTATAGTATGAGACTAAATCTCTTTTAAACTACTGTATTAGCTTGAATCCAAGATAAGCTCCTCCCATTCACCTTGGGGGTGTGGGGGTGGAAAGAAGCCTCCTGTCTTGGATTTGAGGGCAAGGTGGAGTGGGAGGGCAGCCAGATGCCATGGCTCTGACTCCAGTGCAAAGCCCAAGCTGGAACTGAAGTCAGAGCCACAGCAGCTACATGCTGCCCTGCATTGCTTACTCAGAGGTATGGGTCTGGCTCCAGCTCCATCTCTAGGTCCGACTCCATTCCGTCCTGGGCACAGAACATGTGAAAGCTTTATTCTCTGTTGGGACAATCAGCAGTGGGCAGCTTCAGATCTGGGATGCTGCTGTGTGTAGCTAGATGGGGACTGTGCTTCTGTGTGCTCTATGCCCTTGGAGAGAATGGACCCAAAGTCATGACTGACAGCAAGGTCAGGGGGAGGGGGCAGAGGCTGTAAGGAGCAGCAGAAGTAGGCAGATGCCACGGGATTTCATACATTTCTTAGACGGTAGGGCTGGGAGGGACCTTGGAAGATCATCAAGTCCAGCCCCCTGCTGAAGGGGCAGGAAGTCACCTGGGGTCATAGGATCCTAGCAAGGTAAGCATCTAAATTTCTCTTGAAGATGTTCAATGTAGATGCTCGAACCATCTCCGATGGCAGGCTGTTCCAGACCTTGGGGGCTCGGACAATAAAGAAATTCTTCCTTATGTCCAGCCTGAAACCATCTTGCTGAAGTCTATAACTGTTCAACCTAGCCATCTCTTGGGGTACTCTGGTTAACAATTGTCCCCCCAGATCTTGGTGAGCACCCCTGATAAACTTATAGGTGGCCATCAGATCGCCCCTGAGCCTGCACTTTTCCAGGCTAAAGAGCCCCATGGCTCTCAGCCTGTCATCATAAGGTCTGTTTTCCTGACCTCTGATCATGTGTGTAGCTTTTCTCTGTACTCTCAAGCTTTTCCACATCCTTTTTGAATTGTGAAGCCCAAAACTGGATGCAGTACTCCTGCTGCAGCTCACCAAGGCCAAGTACAATGAGAGAATGACATCCCGGGATTTACTTGAGAAGCATCTATGGTGCATCTATGGGATGGGGGAGGGGAGACGAGTAGTGGGGATGAGTGAGAGGCAAAGGATGTAGGGGAGAGGCTGTGGGGGGCAAGAACCAAGGGCAGGCTGAACGGAGAAGTGGGGCTGTCAGAGGGCAAAGTGTGTGTGGGGGACGGTGGGGGGAGGAGAGGGGTGGCTGTCCTCTCTGCTGCCTGCCTCCATGCTGCTGCTTTCCCTGTTGTAGCAGTTGGGATTGGGGAAATGAATTTAAAACAACCTTCCAAATCATATATAGAATCTAATAATAATATATAAAATAAGGGTGGGGGTCATCTTAAATTAAAATTAGTTTTGGATTTGTGTGACTATTGTAGACCAGTAGGGGCCAAAAATTTTGGTAGATGTGCCACAAATCAGCCCTGCACCCTTCCCATCCCATTCCCCTGCCCAATATGCTCCCTGCCCTGTGTTTCCTGGCCAAACTGCTATTCTGGTTCCTTCCCTGTGCTCCCTACCTGATCTCATACTTGGTTTTCTGCTCCCTGCCCTGTCTGCCACTGTGTTGCCTGTCCACTCCCCAATCTGCCATGTTTGTGGCACTCGTGTTACAGGTTGGCCACCCCTGAATTAGACTGTTCACAATTCCCTGTATTTTGATTTTGAATAAAAATGAATACTTGGAAGAAGGAGTAGGAGTTCTGAATCTGGAAGAAAGGAATCCTCTCTTTCCAATATTCCTTGAGAGGAAATACACAAATGACATATTTACGATATGGAAAAAGGGCCTTCATAAAAGTATGACTAGGCTTCATGTTCTTGATAATTCTGAGATGATTCTCTTACTTTTTTGGTTTGTTTTTTTTTTAGAAGAAAGCCTTTCATGTTGTCTTTATTCATGAAAAAGAAGTAAAATACAGATAGACAGAATGACATTTTAAAAAAGTTTTAGAAAGGTAGAGTGGAGAGCATGGCTTAATGATGCTCCTACAACATATTCTGTTTCCCGTGGTGCATCTAAATGGCAGCTTTATAGCTGTGTAAAAGGCAGTGATTCTATTTCCCCTGTATTGTGGACACACAAGCATGGGCACATAGACTGAGCCTGTACTTTACATTGCCCACTGGCTGAGCAGGTACATGTACATGTGCCCATTGTGGATTCATATCTGCATCAAAAGCCCCAGACAAGACATTCAGGTAAAGGTATAATGGGTTCCGATGCTGGATCCCAACAGTTGTGCTGGATCCTGACAGTTGAGCATGGCAGGAGGCATGATCCTGCACTGGCAGTTAGCAAGCTGGCTTTCTGCATTCCCTGGCTGGGAGACCTGTCCAGTAGGGCTGTGCGAGTTGGCAGCAATACAATCCAGCTTCAGATCTGGCTGCTTCGGCTGGCTGCGATCTGATCCGGAGCTCTGGACCGGGTTTCCGCCTCGATCTGGCCAAAGTGGCTCTGAAGCTTCAGAGCTGCCTTGGAGATCCAGCCATCGGATATAATGGGGAATCACTGGAAGATCTATAACTTCGTTATTTCTTGTTTGATTTGGATGAAAGTTGCAGGGATGGTAGCCTCTGCTAAGAGCATGAAGCCTGCCAAGCTTCAAGAAGATCAGTGCAGGGGGTTGGGAGGAACTGTACCCCAAATTCTTAAAAGCAAAACTCATGTTACAGCTGTGTGTTACAACACAGGGGGCTGAAAACTGCAGGGCTGGTGGCTCTTACTGAGGCCACAACGCCTGTCAGCTGTGTATGTCCTAGAGCAGACCTCAGTGAGCGCTGGCCTCTGCCAGGCTGCAAAGCCTGCCTGTCAGCTGTGTGTGTCTTGCTGTGGGAGTCTGTCATCTGGGGCCTTGCACCCCAAACTGCTGACAGGCAAAACTTGTGATGTGGGTGGGTGACACTGTGTGTGTGTTAGGGTGCACCCTTCCTGGTGCTGGGGCCTCGGCACGTGGCAGTGTGCCCCACAGAGGCCTCCTCCTTCCCTACAGCCTCATGCCTGGTCCTCCGCTTTACCTGACAACAGGTACAATAACTTAGTTGACTCAACACCAGTAGCATCAGCAGCAGCATCAAAGGTAGCCACACGGACCTGTCACAGAGCCTGTCATTTTGTAAAGGAATTGACAAAGAGAAGTAAAGATGTTGTGCTGTGTTGTGTTGTGTTGTATATATGATGTTATTCATGGTGTGTGATGGCTTATCTTGTGTTTTTATGTCTATGTGTGTATTATGGAAAAAAAGTACTTAAAAAAATGTATTTCTGGAAGCTTTAGGGTTGAAAACCACTTTTTCAAGCTGAGGAAGTACCTGCGGTTGGTCTTGGATGGAAGGAATAGTAAAGAAGCCAGAGGCTGGACTGGCATGCAGTGCAGGCAAGAAAGCCAGTCAGTGAAATTGGAAATGGGGACGTCGGGGGGGAGGGACAGGTTAGGGTAGGGAGCGGAGGGAAAGGGGGATGTAGCAACACAGGTAAAAGTGCAGAGGTGCCTGGGGTGTCAGATGTCCGGCAGGTCGCAACATGCCAGAACTCCACTGTCTATATTGAGTCCATGAGTTTCTGTACCTACTACCTAGGAGGCTGATGAAGTGCAGTTCATAGGCTCAGCTCTGAAAAGTGGTTTGCATTGTAATTTGTTCCCTCTCAGGAAAAGGCTGGAGAGACTGGAGGCAGAGTGGTTTTTCTGTGTCTAAATGGTTCTCTGGGACAGAAAGTTTGTTATTAACTTTGTGACTGGTCTGCCTGGGGACACTGATAGGTCAACTTTCTGTTTTGTTTCCATTTCTTTCTATTTCCTTTGCAGTAAAAGTGTAATTTTAATGCTTGTCTATATGAAATGTTTGACATCCTTGGATGTATAATGCCACTGGAGTACAAATTATCATGTACATTTCCTTCTGGGACAGATTATCCTAAAGGGAATGCTCAGGATTGAAGGGGAAAGAAAACTCATGCGTAGCTATTTTTTACACACTTTCAGATCTAGTCAGAGACTTTATCATTCATTATTTTCAAGCTGAGCCGTGTGTGCTTGTAGGAGATAAAGGAAAAGCTATTTTTGTTGTTGCAGCAACTTCTGTAAAAAATCAGGGTAACTCAGATAAATTCCTTACTGTGGTTATCAGTTATTTAGCTTCCCTCCTTTTCTGTCTTTACTATACAGAAAACTATTTTTCTTCTGTGTATACATGGGACAGAGCTTGTGATGCATCAAAAGAAAAAGTCTGGAAATTATTTATAAGAGGTTTTGTGTGTTGGTCAAACAAAAAGGGAAAATTAACAGCTATTCATGGATTTTAAAGCCAGGGGGAACAATATAAAGCCAGAAAGGACAATTGTGCTAATCTAGGCTAATCTCCTTTGGCCCCCATTCTCCTCTGCCCTTCTCTTAATCAGTTCTTCTTTGAACTAAAGCAGATCTTTTACATAGAAACACCCAATCTTAATTTTTTTCTAGAGCTGGAGGATCCATCTCTTGTGGTGGTAAGTTCTTCTGGTGATCATTTACTTTTACTATTAAAAATTTGTTCTTTATTTCTTGTCTAAATTTGTCTAGCTTCAACTTGCAGTCACTGGAGCCTTTTAGACTTTTCTCAGCAAGATTGAAGAGTCTTATATTAGGAAATGATCGCTGCCCTCACAGTGATCCAGTTACCTGTTTACTTTCTCTTTGATTAGCTTTCTGGATTTAAATAACTTAGTCCAAAGTTGTCAGACTTGTCCAGCCCTGTGGACACAATAAGCGGTGTACGTATGGTCCGTGGACTAGATCAGACCCATGGACCTCCCTCTCCCTCTCCCTTCCCCAGCATACCTGATCTGGTGGGTGCCCCAGCCAGTCTGGGACCTATGCTACATGAGGCATGGATCCCAGAGTTGATGGAACAGGCACTGCATGTGGTAGAGTGAGTGGCTGAATGCAGTGGCCATGCCAGCTGGACTGCACCTCATACAGCATCTGTTTTGGCCACTCTGGGATCTGTGCTTGCGGCAGGCTCACAGCAGACTCACCACAGCACCGGCATCCAGGGGGCTGGTTGGCTGGGAAATTGGCTGGCACCACACACCCAGGAGGGGGCCTGTGGAGTGGCCAGACCCTGGAGAGCTGTCAGGATAAAAGAAGCTCCTTAGCTGTAGCCCAGAGGAAGGAGAAACAGGGAGCACTGAAAGTGCTATCTGATACCCTTCCCACATCGAGAGTGGAACCAGTGAGCCCCCTCAGGAGCTGGCCACTGCATAACGTTGCCAGAGCCCGGTCTGCAGGGGGAAACGCTTTGTGGGGCCTGGGAAAATGCTTACCTGCACAGTAGAGCTGGGGATCCTTCCTGAGGCAGGAACCCCTGCTAAATCAGCAGAAGCCGCAGATTGCTGGGAACCTCTGGGAGAGAGAGCAGGTATCAGCGCAGGAGCCACAGCCAGCAAAGCAGGGGATGGATACCTGATCAAGCAACAGGTTACTCACCGTCATAGGTGACTGGTAGGGCATGCATGGGGGTGCACGTGTCCCCCTGATGGGGCCGGTGCCCCCTCTGATGGCCAACACTGACACTGTCAGTAGGACTGGTTCCCCCTTGATCCCCCGACAGGGCCACTGCCATTGGTGGCTTCTGCAGGTGCCCCCCAGATTCAGGAGGCACTGGTTACTCATGTTCAACATGATGCCAAAATGTACTCTGAGGGTAGTCAGGATGGGAGGCGGACTATTTTAGAAGGATTTGTGGGACCCACTGAGACAGGGAGCACATTGGGTGCTCCTGGGTCTCCATGCATCACATCTGAGTGAGCCCAGAATCAGAAATTCATGCAAGGGAAATTCTGGCCTTGCAGGGTCCAAACGAGCATGAGGGAATGTCTCTTGAAGTAATAGGGCACGTGGCCGGGTCCCAACAGGTCTAAGGCACCGGCCCACCCGGAGCGTACTTGTACCTGGGGAACTGTGTAGGAGCTGGGTAAATGTGTTCCACTGAGCCTAGAACATGGAATTGAAGTGATTAGAGGTGGGTAGCTTCAGTGCCCTGCTCACTTGCACCGTCAGAGCATCTTGTGTTCAGTTATAGCTAAATTGTAAATTTGCTAAGATGAGAGAGCCTGGCTATACTCCTGCAAAGAACAATGTGGGTAGGAGTTCTGAGGGAACAAATGGTACCAGTGTCCAGTTCCAGAGCTGACCACTTGAAGCAGACCACCTGAGTAGAAAGAGGTGAGGTGCATGGGAGGAGGAGACTCACAGAAGAAATACCAGCATAGACCCTAAGCTTAAGGAAAAGGAATGCTGACCAAACCTCCAGGTAACCTTAAACAACACCAAGTCATAGCAGGAAAGTAGGCCCTGGAGTAGTGCCCAGGTGGGGAGGATACACTAGTGGCAGTGCTGCAGGCATGGGCCTGCCACAGTGCTGTATGTGGTGCCTGCCACAGCCAATCAGGATCCCATGCTTCATGTGGTAGCTGTGAGTGTCATGTGCAGCACAGGTCCCAGACTGGCTGGAGCAGCTGCTGTGTTAGGTATGGTAGGGGAAGGAGAAGGGGTCCATAGGCTGGATCCAGCCCAAGGATCATCCCCAAATCACAGTGCATACTATTCCCTGTGTGGGCCTGATCAGACCTAGGGGCAGCACTGGGGGCTGAATGGTGGGACACTGTGGGCTGGCACTGTATGTTTGACACCCCAGCTTTAGTCTCTCTCTATAAGGACATTGAAACACAACCCATTCATAACTGAGTAAACTCACTTTGCTTTGTAGTGAAAGTGGAGCAGACACATGATGAACAGATTTACTTGGTGTTAGTTGCTCCATCCTAGGGTAACATTAACCCACAGAAAGCAAGTGACTCTACATTCATATAAGTTACACTGATATTCTAATCATATGCCTACTCTTGTCTATTTCATCCCAGGATAGTGTTGCTCAATGTAAATGAACTCCCCTGCCACTTCAT
Organism: Crocodylus siamensis; assembly: GCF_052110815.1. NCBI lineage: Eukaryota > Metazoa > Chordata > Crocodylia > Crocodylidae > Crocodylus > Crocodylus siamensis. The sequence continues at coordinate 125,567,412 of NC_143397.1, read as the reverse complement.
GGACAAACATTGGAGTAGCACCTACAGCTTCCAACCAACTTGAAAAACCTGGTCATGGTTCTGCTTCTTACCATGGAGTAACATCTGGGAATATTAGGGCGAAGGTATACATTACACTTAGACCATACTAATGACACTTAAAACCCAAGCCCACGCACATTAAAGTTTATTAACATATGCATAGTGCCCTCTGTGCATCTCAAAGTTACACCAATTCAGGCAAGAGTTAACTCTGTGGTATGCTACCCAGCTCACATTAGGGTTACTTGATTTTGCTCCCCAGAGATAAAACAAGCAATCTGTAGTCCTTCAGCATCCCAGGATGCACAGCTCCCAGCCCCTCCCCTTTCCTATGTCCCACAACTACCTTAGAGCCCTTCCCCTGCAGCCCCCACTTTCCTTTAAACCCTTTCCAAATTATCAACATCATTCTTCAGTTATGGATATCAGCATTGAGCACATTTTTCCAGTAATGATCCTACCAGTGCCAAATATAGAAGCAAAAAGTTTATATTCTACCATTTAAGTATACAAAGAGTATGTTAGTTCTTTTTGGACATTGGGTGTTCCTATTCAACTGATTATCCACCATAACCTTCAAGCCTTTTTCAGAGTTACAGCTTCTCCAGATAAAAGTCTCCTATTCTCTAAGTTTGATTTTATCTTGCAAACAAATTTGCTTATCTGAATTAAAGTCTAGAGATGTTCAATATGATCCAGGTCATGCTGACCTTAATTGACACCCCAATTTATCACATTTCAAGAATGTCACACGCTATTTTGACTGTCTCTTACAATGACATTTCCTCAAGAACCTGGCAAATGAACAGTGCATAAGTAAGTTAAAAAAGATGCTATTCATTTATTTACAAGCCATCGTTTCTCAAGTGGTAACTAAAATGTTAGAGCTCTGAAAGCATTATCCAAGAATACTTAGTGATTATTGTGAGCAGGGATTATTGTGAGGGAAAGGAAGCTCAGGAAGTTATCTGTATTTTTTTTTTTGGCAATAATATTAATGATAATATGCATACAGTTTCCTCCACTTTTACCTCTTTTGGTTTTAGTGAAGTTAATTTTCTAGGGTTTTTATTTGTGTTAGTATATTCAGTGCATGCGTGTGTTTTAGTCATCATTCCATAATTTTTAACATACAAAACAACCAGAATGCATTGAAAATTTAAAGACAAAACGATGCAGATATCCAACATTATATATTACTTTAGGAATGTTAGAGCCCCCAAATCATCTTCTAAATATATCCATGTCTGTGACATATTTTCTTAAACGTTCTTTGAACGGTGATTCATTGGTTTGCTAATTCTTTTAACATCGTTGTTCTTGTAGTGTCATTGGTCATGCACTCATCTCCGCCTCAAAAGTAGGTCGTTGTAGCCCCAATCTATATGCATCATTCTTAATGTATATTTTAAAGCAATAAATAACAATAGTTGCCATATCACTTGTTTATTTATTTCAGATGTAGCGCCGCTTCACTCTTTTTATGCCACAACAAACAATTTCTGAGGAAATTGCATATTGTATTTGTGAATGAGTTCTTCCACAGAGGCTGGATAACACAGAGGCCCTAGTACTGCAGATTTATGTAGATTATTTTTCAGACTGTCTTTATATATTCTAACACATCATTTATGCTTTTATGCTTAGTTTCTTTTCTTCCATGTAGTACACTTTAATTTTTCAAATGTCTTTTATTAAATGAGAATGCATTTCAGTTCAACTTTGGGACTATAATTTTGGGATACATAGATTATACATAGATAAAATAAGTTCTTTGTGTTTTAAAAATATACCATTCTTTTCACTTTAACTGATCTACTTAAGCATTTTTTTCTGCACTTGCTCTCATTAAGTAGTGACAGGCAGTCTGCTAGAGTAATACAAATTAGAGATAGAAAATTAGACCAACTACATCAGTCTTCAATTTATCCAGTGTTCTTTCCTACATAATCTAGTTGATTAATATTTCTAAGTCAGGTTTTAAATGCACACACTATTGGGGATTCAACAACTTTACAAGCTAGTCCACAGTCTCATAGATCTCATTAATAAGCTATCTTCCCAGAAATTATACTTACATTTTCACTTTTCTTATTTGTATCCATTTATTTTGATGGATACAAATAGTCCCTTAAAATGTGTTCTTCCTCTTATCAACATGTAGATAGCTACCAATTTCCCTATTGCCATTTAGTCATGCTATGCATATTTATTTTTTACCATTTCTTATTTTATTGTTTCCTCCATCATTTAATTTTTGTTGCCCTTCAGTGCTCTGCTTCTTAATTATCTGTTTGCAACTGTGGTTGTCTGATAGTATAGGATATGGGTTTTGGTTCCTCTAACTCACAATATGATGTACTAATGGACTTGAACAGCTCATGTTGTTTTTGGCCTTTTTAAAATGAGTTTCCTAGGGTGAAAACTCTACTGGATTTTTTTTATAACTTTCCTGCCTAATACACTGATATTGGTTGTTTTGATTTACATGCACATTGTCTATAACACATAGTTTGTGAGAAGCACTAGATTGAATATTAAATGCAAACTACAGCTCAGTGCAGGAGTATTTAAATAACAATTCAGTGCAGCTTAGAGGATGACATAGCAGGAGACTGCACAAAGAATTGTAAGAAGAATCGGCTGCTACAGGAAAGTCCATTAAATCCAAAATATGTTGTCTTTTCAAATACTTTTAAAATAAATTTTAATTTACTTTTAATCAGCCTCACCATTAAATAGATTATTAAACCATTCTGACTGTCGATTTTGTATATGTTTAACTCTTCATCTATTTCTTCTTTTATTATCTTCACATTTCCTTGAAGGGACATCTTATTTACAGCTCCATTCACATACTCCTTTATTTTGCAATCCTAGACATCAATAGCTGGCTTTCCAGAAGTGTTGAAAATACAGAGGTGAATAGGATAGAATTTCTTTTGAAAATAACAGTTTGTTAATTTTATGTTTAACTAGCTTAAGTACTGGGCCAGGGCCAGTATGGCCCTGATCAGGTTCCTGCTGCATACTCCCCATATGCTAGACGAAATCCAGCTGTCCAATCTGGACCACAGGGCACAAAGGTTAGGCACCCCTGGGCTATGGTATACTGGAAAAATATCCTGACACCTGTCACTCAGGCAGGATCTTTGATTTGCAAATTCCATGTTATAGTAAATACTTAACGTGTTGTGAACAGTCTGCAACTGAAGACAGAGCAACAAGTTTATCAAAACTTTATTTCAAGACAAATGAAGGAAAAAACCCAACAGTTCATGTAGCTTTCCAGGCCATTTTTGCCCAGGATGTTGTTGCTCTGGTTGCATGTGAAGTAGAAAGGATGTTTGGGATATCAGTAATTTGACCTAGAAACTTGCTTTGCTCTCAGGAATGGATTTTTCAAGGGATATTTGATCTTGCTGCCTGCCACATATTTGTATACAAGTTGTTTTTTTATTATCTCTCAGACTTTTTAATAATTCTACTTTAGCTTGACTCTTACACTTTTTCATGCCTTAAACCTTCCTTCCATTGCCTGCTGAAGATCTCTGTTTTATATGGTTTTCCTTGAATAGATTTTGTCTCTATGTATTTCAGGAAATGCAAAAATAACTCCCCACTGCCCTTGTACTGTGCAGAGCAGATTCTTTTCAAGTCTTCCCTTTTTCCACTACTGTCCACTTTGTATCTTTAAATCAAATATGAAAATGCAGTCCATTTTTTCCAAGAACTTAGCCTACCATATTTGTCCAACCTAATATTTATTCACCTCTTTTTTCTTTACTTACTCTTTAAATATTGGACTCCTCTTCTTGCTTTCAGATTCCCGCAGCTATGCATTGCTCTGTTATTTATGCTGGAATTCTCTCTTCTCAGTACCAAATCATTTTTCAGTAATGATTTCCTCAAATTTTCCTACTCACTTCTATAATTATGAACTTTAAATCTCAGTCATCTTTACCATCAAGCATTAAAAAACTATTCAGCAAAAACAATTCTGTGTCCTTGCTGCTTTTTAATGACAGTTGTCAATATTCATCAGTACTTTTCTGAAGTGTGTCACTTTTTCCCATTTCTGTGTTTATGAATACTTCCGGTGTTGTTACTTCCAGAAATACAAAAAGAATGGGAGAGACTACTCCATGATACTTTGTATGAAAAAACCTGAAGATTCCACCCCAACCTTAAAATTGTGTATCTGTCATCAAGTAGGTAATATTTTTACATGACATTAATGCCTTCGAAACATCTTATATTTCCAGCCTACCCACTATCCTGTTAAAAGGCCTTAATTATGCTTTGAAGGGATCATTTTGAAGAATTAAAATAAAAATTCAGCCTTTATACCCATTCATTTCTTTGCTTTTCCTCAGAAATACCCAACATGTTTCTGACTGCTTGTCTTACTGGTGAATGCACATATATATACGCTGTGAAGTGGAATAAGACTACGGTCTCATTTCATATAAGTAGGATTTTGTGGGATGTTTAAAAATGTCATGTTGATTTTGTGATTGTTTAAAAAAACAACAACACACCTTTTTTGTTACAAAAGTAATGTGCCCTCCGTTTGAAATTGGGGATCACATGGTGGAGGAAGTGGACTTTTCCTGTTAAAAGCAGCATTTATATTGCATCAGAGAGAATTTTTTTTGACAAAGCAGTAGAAAAGCACCATGTACCATTCAACCTTAGCCTTGGGATTTAGCAGAGCTGGGTTCAGTTACCTTACTACCACAGACTTTCTTTTTAATCTCTGGCAACTGCCTCAGGGCTAAACCAAAAAAATTGTATATAGGACCCAAACCCATTTTGTACCTGTGAGTCACAAAATGTTATATGCTGCTCCACTCCATGCAACAGCCAAAATTATGCCAAGACTCCTACATTCCTTATGTATGTTCCTCCTAGCTTGAAATATCCCTATGGCTAGGGACAGACTTTCAAAAAGCCTGAACCTGAATTGATTCAATCTTTGCAGATTAGTCTAACCTGCAAATCTTGAACTGATTTGGAGGTGGATAGACATTCCCTTTTCACTCCAGAAATGCAGGCACATGCTTGCAGTAGCTCAGGCTAGAAGCTGGTGGCCCTAGGGGAGCCCTCCCTTCCCTTCCCTTCTGTTCTGCTGAGCTGAATGGGGGCATGGTTAGGCCCTGGCAGGACACTTTGGTTAGGGAGGGTCCTCCCCTCACTGTTGATAACAGAACATTTAGTTACATAGCTGGGAGTTGCACAGGAAGTTGTTAGCATTTATCAGCCCATTAAAAAAACCCCAAAAGACTCTCATTAGTTCAAGTTCTTCTTAAACAAATTTTTCCAAGGAAGGAATGGAGGGACATTACCAGCTACCTGTTGAACTACCAGATACTATGTTGCTATGCCTGCAGTCTCTGCCAGAGCTGCAGCCAGGGAGCAGAGGGGTGGGGCCAGCCATGCTCGGCTGGGGCAGAGAGCAGAGCCACACCCAGAGTTGCAAAGCATCTGGGATGCTGGAGGATTCTGGTGTAACTTAAACCAGGAAGGGGTCTGGGACAGACATTGCATAAACCAGTTTGATGCAAATCAATTAAATCTGATAGTACACTCAACCAGGTTTATCTCAAAAAAGTTTCAGCCATTTTCAAACTGGTTTATGTGCACTGAACATCTGTTTTGTTACAGGTTTAAACCAGTTTCTTATCACTTAAATCTGTTCATGTGTAAGGCCTGTTCCTAGCCCGTATGTCTAGATTTGGCCTGCTACTTCAGAGCAATACAGCATGGCCACAACACATCTAACTTTAGTTAACTCTTTGTCATGGCACTGTTCCATCTGGAATGTATATACACTCTATGTATATTTTCAAATCCTTAGTTGAAGAACAACCTCAAATAGCAACAGTTTGACTCTGAGGTTAAGCTGTATGATGGTTGCTCCCTCACTCATCTCTTGACTGATAGCTTGGTTGCTAAAGAGCTTGTCAAGGAAGTGGAAGATTTGGGTTTAATACTTCTTCATCCCCTTGATGAACCCTGACTGCCCTTACCAGTTTGCTTATGGGTTTAAAGTCTGCCTTGAAATGCAGAGGGTGGACTTGGGGCTCTTCTGGCTAGGATGCTCATTGCTGCGGTATAGATATAACCTAATTTTCCTGGATCCACTTTGGAAAGCATCTAGGTGTCCCCAGTTACTGCATATAAAGCCAAAGTGTCTATTCCTGTCCATTTGGGTCAGCCTCCTGAGGCACTACACCTGAGATTTAGATGTAGAAATACCTAAGTGGAGGTGGCTTAAGATCTTGTCCTTAGCGGTTGTGTAAATTAAACATATAACCTCATTGATAACACAGAGTTTGTGGAGTTTGTGTTTAAAATAAATGGTTTCCTGAACTGAAGCCTAAATGACCCCACTACTAACCTGATGTCTAGAAAAATGCTTCCAGGGCCATTTAAAGCTATCTCTTGGCCTTATGTTTAGAGAAGGCGAAGAATTAGAAACTAAGGAGTAGTGGGGGTGAACCTCTGTGCTACAAAGCAAACCCTGCACCTTCCCTGCTTGCCACTCCAATCCCTTTCCCATGCTTGAGCAGCTGCTCTGTTTTCTGCTCCCTGCCCTGTGCTGCCTGCCTGATTTGCTGCTCTGCTTTTTGCTCTTTTTCCTGTGGTCCCTGCCCAGTCTGCTACTATATATTCTGCTCCCTGCTCTATCTGCTTCTGTATTCCTTGCTCCTTTCCTCATCTGCCAGGTGTCAAACAGAGAGGCTGATTGTGCCACTTGTGGCATGTGTACTGCTGGTTGGCCCCCCTGTGATCTGGAGGGTGTTATGCAAGGGAACAAAGGGAAAAGTAACCCTAATTGGAGAGGTTTTTCACAGGGAAATTGTGAGGCTGCTTGAGGAAAGTACCTTTTTTTTTTGCTTTAGAAGTAAGAAATATTTAATAGCACTCAACCAGCCAAATTAATGTGTTTTGTGGAGTAATCTAAAGTACAGAATTAACTAAGAAACTTCTGTTCTGTTTTGGACCTTTTTCTAGCAGGAAGAACATTTTGGTGTTTTATTATGTTTTCATTTCTTTTTGCAATATGCCGCTCTGGCTTTTTAAATAGTATTGAAGTTTGTATTTTTGTCAATATTTGTTCTGAAAAGGAAACGCACGTGCTCATGTGTTTGTCTGAAAAATCAGCTTTTGACAGCTGTGATCTATCGGGCATTATCACCTTGCTTATTCAGTAGAGTGTGCTTTGCTTTTGTACGTCCTGTATGAACATCTTCCCTACACTATTGGTGGATAATAATTATGTTAAGCACGGTAAGAACAATGAGAGAGCTATGTATGTGCACGCAATGTGACTGCATGTGTGATGGGCCGTGGCTCTAGATGCAGCATGGGTGCACACTTGAGACACAATCCCAGAGTGCTTCCATACCTTGGGGTGGCCTGCTTGTCCCCAAATCCTCTCTGCTATCTGCTGCTTGACCACTGATAAATACGTGAGGTATGCCAGAAGCAAACTCCTTGGGCCATGTGCCTCAGACTTACCTGTCTTGCTCAGGCCTTGCCAGCCCTTAGCAGAAATTTTTCCAGCTCAAAGAATCACATCATTGTCTGGTCATACACTCAGACAAAAATGAACCCCCCTTTCTGTGGAATGGGCAAGCCTAAATGGTCAAAGTACTGTGAAATCATAAGTATCACTGACATCAAGTACTTTTAAAAAAGATAAAAAGATTTACTATAAAAACAAGAACAAGCATAAGAAATCAGTAACCATATGTTAAGATAAAAGAACAAACAGAGAGAGATACAAGAATAAACAAATGAAAGGAAATATTACAACAATAACCTGTTCTTATCTTGAACTTTAAATCCAAGGATGCTGTCCCTAGCCAGCTGCACCAGGTAAAAGTGCAGGCCTTGGCTCTGATTCTTCAGAGGCTCCTGCAGTTTTCCTGTCCATTTGCTTTTCTCAGTATGCCTTGGTAGAGGGACTACAGCCTGTCCTGTACCTGGGATAACTGAAGACAAAGCCATGCCTTTGAGGCAGACTTATTACAGTTGCTAATCTAGCCATGAACATATGTCACTTGGATATTTCTAGGGGGTTAACACTATGTCAGTAACGTCTTGCCCCACAAAGGTACATATTTACCAGAGCTGCAATTTTTCCTGATCCAATTAAGAACTGAAGCATGTACATATATTTTCAGACATAGAGATCTGCTAATCTAATATTCCTCTCATTATTTCCCTTCAATGGGAAACGTTCTCCCCCTATCTAGGTGTTATTCTAGTGGTCCCTTCTTTAAAGTGTAAATTCATCATTGTCTGGCAGGACTATTCTAGAGTAAACAACTCTTTTCAAATGCCAGTTCTCAGCCATTTTCTCTTCTAAGTGTAGCTAGGAGATGGTCATTTAAATGAATCACTGCCTCTCAAAACAACCTTGGTTATGATATAAAGATATGTCAAAATTACATTTATATCAAATACTATAATACATGCAAATATGCTAATGATAAATTGAACACAGCTTCACCCTACTTACAAATATAGACTAAACACCACAGGCATAAATCTAATTTGGTAGACTGTCTATGCAAAGGGTGACTTGGTTTTAGGGTGAATCTCTGATGATGTGTCTTTTTACTCATCCACATAAAGAACATGAATATCACTGGAAAACCAAAAGAAAGCCATGCAGTTATTCACTTCATCTGTTCAAAACAGTGAATTTGTTATGGACCCTTCCAGAAAATTGATGGAAATATGAATACAAGTACAATGTGTTTCTTTTTTACTGATGTGGGTCGGCATGTACAATAGCTATGACTCATTTTATAAAATTATTAGAACTTCATGATTGGAAATGTTTTAGTGGAGGTTAGAAAAATATTAGTCTGGGATGGTTTAGACAGAGCTGATCCTGCCTTAAGCAGGAGGTTGGACTAGATGACCTTGAAGATAGGTGAGCAGGGTGACCTATTAATGAGTTCAGAGGGTTAGGCCTGTACAACCTGCCAGCTGATTTTTATTTATATGGGCCTGTAGCAGGGCCTAGGGTGCCCGCTACTGCTAACAGGAATATGGGCAGCTGCCACTCACCAGGGCAGCACAGGTGTGGGTTGCCGGGACAACCCCAGAGGTCAGCTGACCGGAAGGGCGCGGGGTCTGGCCTTTATAAACAGCCTAGGTTGAGGCCAAGGGCCAGTTTCCTTCTGGCAGCTGTGAAGGACAGAGCTCTGCCGGGAGTAGCCAGAGGTGGGAGGCCCGATGACCGGAGCAGTTCATGGCTGAGAATACCAGGCAGAGGAGCCCTGGCAGGAAAGGAAAATAATGATGAGCCAGAAGGCTTAGGGTTTACGTTTTAAGCCAGGAGACTAGAGTTTGAGTTGTGGCCAATTGGCTGGTGGTTTTTGTTTGTTGTCAGACCGGAGGACCGGGCGAGGCTTTGGGGTGGAGGAGGCCTCAGGGGAACTCCCCAGTAGCATGGGGGGGGGGGTTCCTGGCACCAGAGAGGGTGCTGCGTTTTGGGGTGTCCCAGCCCAGTGGGGCAGTATCGGGAGAAGCCCAGTGTGGGCGCTGGCAAAAAGGCCCAGTGGGGCGCAAGACCCAGGAAAGGGGTCTGGGGTCCAGGTAAGGCTGAGGCCGCCTGAGCCCCAATTGGGAGAAGCCCAGTGGGTGTAAGACCCAGGAAAGGGGTCTGGGGGCCAGGTAAGGCTGAGGCCGCCTGAGCCCCAATTGGGAGAAGCCCATTGGGCGTAAGACCTGGGAAAGGGGTCTGGTGCCAGGTAAGGCCGAGGCCGCCTGAGCCCCGATATGGAAGTCATGAGCAAGGTCCCAGTGCAGGCGAGCGTGAGGCACAGGCCCTAGTGGGGCGCAAGACCCAAGAAGGGGGTCTGGGGGCCAGGTAAGGCCAAGGCCACCTGAGCCCCGATTGTGAGAAGCCCCATGGACGCAAGACCCAGAGAAGGGGGTCTGGGGCCAGGTAAGGCTGAGGCTGCCTGAGCCCCTTGCATGAGCGCAAGCCAGACCCCAGTGCAGGCATGGGTGCGAGTGCACCGAGAAGCCCCAGGAGAGGGCAAGTGCGTGGGTTGAGAAGCCCCAGGAGAAGGCGAGAGCATACTGATAAGCCCCAGGAGGGGGTGAGCATGTTGAGCAGGCCCCAGGGTGGGTGACACGAGCGTGGGAGACAGGCCCAGTGCGGGCGACCGTAGGACTTATGGGTAGCCCTTAAGGCTAGAGTACACCGGGGCAACTGGACAGATCATTGGGTAAGTTAAATCAAGGCACCGTGTCAAAGCAGATAGAAAAGGCAGCCTCCCCTAAACATTTAAAATATCAAAGATGTGGCGGGCGAGATCGGTGAGGGTGCATTGACACCGGCTTGACATGGTAGCCAGGGGTTGCTAGGGGAGGTCACGGCACACCTAGATCGCCCCTGCCACAGGGCCTAAAGGAATCTCTGCTCCAGAGACTGACCTACAGCCTGGCCCTGTCCAGAGAACAAACATACCAATAAATATACAATGCAGGATCAAAGTCAATGAGAATGTATATTGGCTACCTCGTGCCACCTGTCAATCATACTCTTATCCAATCATCACTTGCATTCCACTGTCAATCAATGGTCCATTTCAAATGAACCACTCATACCTGTTTTCATCTCATACCTCATTACCATAACTTTTCTGCCATTGTGGTTGCATAAATGTACCAAACCGTGTGTGCTTATAGCTGGAAAGCACATCATAGCATCATCAAGGTCAGAAGTTTACAGATTCCAGAGATTTCTAACCTCTAGCCATCCTACAAATACATGACCAGGCCAGGACTCATTGTCTACAACCTCTTAGGGCACATCCTGATGAGCACGCACACACAGCGCATGTGAATCCATTCTCCATGCTGCCAATTTGAAGCATGGTGGGGGGTTTTGACACTGGGAGATCTGAGTATCAAAAACACCACTAAAAAAAGTGGCATGGTGCACGTAGCAGTAGAGTGCACCACCAGAAACTGGAGCCTGGCCAGCCAGAGCCACACTGTAGGCTTGAAAAAACTGAATGCCATAGGTCAAAATGAATTGCAATGGGGAGCATTATAGAGCTATAACAGAACCACAGCAATAACTGGTGTACAGAAAGCATAGAGCATTTGGGTAAATAAGCCCTTGTGTTTACCAAACTGTAAGTTATATTTTCATCCTATGCTTCATGAATATATGGTATCTCTGTATAAAATCAGCTTCTAGGTATTTGCTAACCTTTTGAAGGCACCCAACAATCTTCAGCTATATATGTAATATATTTTATATCTTATTTTGGTAAATATTAGAAAATATTTCTCGTCACCCAAAACCTGCATTAAAACAATAACATGTTGCATCACTTCCTCTGAATGAATTTTTTCTCTATTAATTAAATGTGCCTTTGTGACTTTTAGGCTCAACATTAGCAGTGCCCCAGTGGTTGCTCAGAAAAAAAAATGGTGTGGACTGCTAGCTAATTACTTAATCATTCTCTCCCTCAAGTAAGTAGGGAGAGAAGAGAGGAAATTGTGCCTCTCTGAGGCATGAGTCATTCTCCCTGGTGCTCTTAGCGTATTGTATCAACATGCTGCTTTATAATAAACGATGACTGCTGCTGTATGATGTAACCCTCTGCTTTTTGCTGCCAGATTTTCAGTAATTTTTTTTTGTCAGATCAGTGTGGTTACTTCTGTTTGAGGATTTAGCTGTTTGTAACTCTTTAATTATTGGTGTGCCTATACAACATATGCACATACACCTGCATGTATAGATAAAGAAGTTTTACACATATTGTGTGTGTGTGTGTGTGTGTGTGTATGTGTCGGAGGGGTGGTATTTCAACCCCTCTCATGTTGAGAAATGCTTTTATCTCAACTGCAGTTGGGATTGATCACTGTCACTTGTACATGTTTTCTATTGAGATGTGCATTTTCAGATAGATACATAAAATAGTGGCTTATTGAATATGTTTGGAAAAGCAATGTCACCAATAAGAGCTCTGTGTTTTGTATGACAGAGGACCACAGATTTCTAGGTCTGAATATGGTTGTGGCTGCGCTGTTACTCTTCCTTCTTCCCTGTGTCAGACAGTCACTGGCATAAAAGGATAAATCATATTTGTTTGCAACATTCCAGGTTTTTGTGAATTTGATTAATATATTTTAAGTCTTCTGTACCATAAGGTGATAGTAAAAGCTTTACAAGAGCATGGAACATTATTTAAAAGTGGGTTGTAGGATGGAGTTTACCATGCTGCATGAGATAATTTCCATCAGCAGTTGAAACAGGTGGCTTCTCATCAGTAACAGCAGAGGCAGGGTTGTCACTGGTAGGATCTGTGCTGTGAAATCTTTCTGGCTGGGAACTCTCCCTGTCAGGGTCTGGACACCAGTGATGCATACAAATATATAAACCTGTTGTGTAAAAATTCTTGGTCTCAACAAGTTTAGGATAAAAAAAAAAGCTTGGCTCCTATGATATTTTTCAGTAGTTCAGGCATGTGCAGTTTTTAAACATATGGGACCAAGTGGGTGCTGTCACATACTATAAGTGAAAATTTGGAGTACCTGCATTCATCTCTGAAGAGTTAATCTAAAATTACTCCTGGGTAGCAGAAGAGAATTTGGTCTATGCCTTCTAATTAGTCATGCACTAATGCTATGTAATAGGAATGGACCGAAGAAATGACACCTTGGCAGTCATGGAGCATAAAACAATTAAATTAGCATCCTGTCATGGAAAGATTGATGCAGATGAAATGAGTTGTCAGCAGCACATACACATACTTGTGTGCACTTTATTCCTCCCGGAATATAAAAATAATTTAAATATTTTTTCTCCCCATAAATCTTTGGAATTGCTGACTGAGCGTGCTTTTCCAACATCAGCAAAATTGAGTTTGAAGGTTTGCTTAAAGAAATATTGCCCCATTAGATACCATCTAATTAAATATTAATCAAAATGTTGATTGGAGATCCCAAAAGAGTCTAAAGAAAAAGCTGAGGACTTGAAAAACAGCAAGTATGTGTAGGGCTGTAGTCATTAAAAATTTCGGACTCTAAGGACATTCATGTTATTGTATTTATTTGTCCAACTGTTCCCAGGTTTAGCTTAATAGAGTTCTTATTCTGGCCTTTTTTGGATGCACATCCTCTATCCTGAATTGCACTGATTTTCAGAATACCTGTTCATGATAAGGGTGGCCATGCATGAAAGATACAGAAGTCAAAGAATGTGTCTGATAAGCAGCTGTTTTTAGCTACTAGATAAACTTATGGAAGATCTGAGGAATATATTTTTTATGGCTGATAGGCCCACTTTTATCACTGTAAGACATTTGGAAAAATATTTCACATGAAAAATGTATTTGTTTAAATACATACACACACATTTTTCCCTGTGTAACGTGTGTAGCACACATACTGAACATAGGTGGAATAGTTGTTTATATGATATAACTGTACTAAAGAACAACTAACAGTGTGTGTGTCTGTTTGTGTGGGTGGGTTGGTGTGTATGAAATGTCAGTTATTGTTACAACTTTTCCCAACTGTGTGAACATAGTGAGCAATAAAATGGAAATTATTTTCATTATAGTTTCCAATTAGGCCAATGCACAGTGGAGTACAACAAACTCAGAAATTTTAACTAGTTTTGCTGTCTGTTAATTCTTGTTAGCACATTCACTTTAAGTACAAGGAAACCTTTGGAACATTTCTAACTTTTTTTTACCTGAATACTGCAATGATTATGAAATTTAACCAAATTAAATATACGAAAGAAATAAATTCAAGCCTCTTTTAAGCTTTCTAGATGCTTAGAATTCTAAAATAATTGAACTCAAAGTTATTTCATCATGTGTATCCATGTAGTAGATTATCTGGAACCCAGGTTCTAGAGTGATCATATTTTTATTTCCATTACATTTGTTTTATATATAACATGTAAAATGGGAGCTTGTAGACATGTGCTAAATTTAGGAACAGCCACATTCACTTTGACTTCCCATGGAAGTGCTCTTACTACTAGGCTGTAGAGCAGTCTTAAATACTGTTCACCTCTGCTTAAAGTTGGCAGCCAAGAATTCAGGACTTGGAGAACCAAAAGGAACGCAAACAAAAAAGAACATGCCTCCATCGCCTGGTTATGGTATTCCCCTTTGAGGGTGGAGATATGGCTTTTAGTCCCTGTTGATTCTACTTTTTTAGCCCGCAGCACTGTAAATGCATAGGCCTTCCTGGGAGTTGGGGCCAGAACTGAAGATATATTTTATTAAGTAGTAAAATTGAATAAAAGATTCTTTCACATACACAAAAAGAGAGCTGTCCAGCTGAAGACAATAAGTAGAGCACTATGGATTTACATCTGAATTGACTAGCTGTTTGGCTCCTTCTGCAAAATTTGAGAAAAGAGTGTTTGCCTGTTCTGACCCCATTTCTACTCATAAACGTGACAGAAATCTTCAAATATTTTATGTTGACAAATGAATGAAAAGGCATAGAAGGTGGCAAAAGTGAGCTAGATGGGCCATAAGTATGTTTCTGTTCCCTAAGATCTTTTTTTTTTTTTTGCTTGGCTTTTCTTTCCTGGATGTGCTGAGTAATTGTATGTTCTAGGTTATGGCTTATTTCCATGTACATTTGCCAGACAAGTAAAAAGGAATCGTGCACTCACAGAGCTGAGCAAAACAAATCCAGTCATTCCAGGGAACAGCTCAGACCTGTAGGACATCTCAGTGTGCAATAAAGAAAAGTCACACCATATAATAAGCATTTTAAAGGAGGAGAATGACTAGCAGATGTGCAGCTAGACATGAAAGTTTACAAACCAATCTTGTGAGGCTAGACATGAAAGTTTACAAATGAATCATACATACAGATGAGAAGACATCATCACCTAAGCATAAATTCCAAACACAGTCTTCATTGCGACAGTAATCAAACAATACCCAGGCCAAGAATTTTTCTTGTGTGCATGTTTGGGATTGAAAATACGAGGCATTCAGCTGATTACTGGAAAAATGAAACAGCATTGTAACTGGAACATAATAACTATTTTCCTTGTCGATTCTCAGTTGCTTGGGGTAAACTGAGCACATTTCATTTTTAAAAGAAACTAGTCCCTTGCCAAACTATTATCAACAGTTTGGAATGGCATTTTAGAATATTTCTCTCATTAAGTAAAGGCCAGATTCTCTCTAGCCCATTGCTGTGTAAATGGGCTAAAGACTCCTTTCACCTTCTTGGTTGGCCCTGGCTGTGACCTTGTCTCCTCACCTGGGCATAAACTCCTATCCTTCTTCCTTGTTCATCCATCACAAACTCCTATACGTTTTCTCATCTTAAGGGTGCCTGGAGTTTGGCTGTTTGTCTTGTCCCTATTTCAGATTATATATATAAGCCACTGCACATTGCAGTGGGGAGAGGGAGAATCGCATTTGCGCACCTATGTATGAGGGATGGCAGGGTAAAACAAGTGCAGCAGCAAAAAATATAGATAGATGGATCTATCTATCTATCTATCTATCTATCTATCTATATTTTTGCTGCTGCACTTGTTTTACCCCACCACCCCACATACATAGATGCGCAAATGCGATTCTCCCTCTCCCCACTGCAATGTGCACCCCCATTCCTGCACCATGAGGGTGTGTTCCCTCCCTGCACATGGTCCCAATCCTCCCTACCCCCCTGGACTCAGTTCTCCATGCTGCTATGCTGCCCTTCAGTCTGGGCTGAAGGCAAGAAGTGGGAACTGAAGGAGGGAGCGTGGAGCCTTAGGGACTACAGCTGCTGTTGCAGTCAGAGTGATAGGGAGAGTGATGGCTGGGTGAGAGTCTGGGGGCTGCACAACAATGCCTTGCAGGCTGCCAACTCGACAGGCCTGTTTTAGTATACACAATGGGCTACTTTTGCTCCAGTATGTGTATGGTGTCTGCTTGGGTTTGGTGGGACAAGACAAAATCTTTTAGTGCTAAAGAAAACATGAGTTCACTTTGCCTCTTGTTGACCCATTTTAGCATCCAATTGTTCCTTCTAATTCCAGCTGTACCATGTAACTGCTGTATTGGAAGGAGTTACTATAATGTTGAAGACAGGCTAATAAGCAAGTTTCAAAGAAAGTGACCTTAAAAGCAGTTTCAAGTACAGTGATCAGGACAAGCGATGCAGGGTTCCTCAAATCACTTTAGCTAGGCAGAAGTAATTGGAAGTCCAATGCAATGAAAGAAAAACAGAAGTTGCCTTCAAATTGTTCCCAACCTTGCCAATAGTAAAAAGCTGAGCTGCCCTAAAAATAATTTTCATCAGAGGGGTTCCCAGAGGGTGAAAATGGCACACTAAGCAGCAAATGCTATCATAGTATATTCCAAACTGTTTTTAATACTACAGTGCCATAATGCTTTATAAAATGATACTGGAAAGTATTAATGTTTATTTATGGGATTTCCAAAAGTGATCAGTGATAGCTATCTTTGCTCTCACCCATTGTTTAAACCATTTCCAATAAGTGTTCAGGATGGAGGCTTATTGCTGAAAACCATTTCCAACAGTGGTTCAGTTTCTTATGAGAGACAAGACTCGGGGATTAAAGTACTCCTCCTCATTTCTTTTCCTTCCTAAGCCAACTCTATCATTCTGAAAGCACTAATAATCACTTTCATGTGAAAGTTGATAACGGGAATGAGGTTGACAGTTTTGAGTACTACTTCACTCTAACAAGGTTCTAATTACATGTATTCTCATGACATTCACCATCTCCTTAATCTCTTGAGAGTATCTTGTTTAATTTACAAGAAGATATGTAAGATCTTTTGGACTGCAATGCAAAGAAAACATACTACCTGATCACTATGTTGCCATTAATTACATAAAAGGTTTTATTTTTGTAATATCTCTATTCTATCAGGAATTACATGTGGGAGCAGAACGAAGTGGGTAAGAAGAAAACATGGCTGCAAAATAACTCACTAAGTGGGAACAGGCCAATTATGGAAATGAGCAGTACTCTGAGTCTCTAGAGAGCTTTGATTTTTCTCTTCAGTAGTTCAGCAGTGGGAGATGAGATATTTTACAAATAATTTGTCCTTCAAAATCAACACCCTGTTTTGTACTTTATAATTCCTCATTTTTTAAAATATCATAGTACTGCCTGCATCATAAACTCAGCGCACATATAGCTTAGTAGACTGATTTCATTCTTAGAAGAATTTAAAAAATGCAGTATAATTTTGCGCCATACTGGCACATCATACAGCCACCTTATAGATCACTAGCACATTACAAGAGTTCTTCCAGCTCCTCAATTAAATTTAGTGACACTCTAATGGAGACTTGCATTGATACTGTAGTCACTCTAGTGAGACAGATCTATTTTACTGTGTCATTTTTGTTTCAAAACTCAGACAGAAAGTCAGATACCTGGCAGATTTTTCTGATTTTTGTTTCACTGTTTAGTAAAATTGCTGGAGTGCGAAACAGCATTGTAGAAAGCATCCTGCATTTGGAGGCACACACAGCTTCACTAGGATCCAAAAGAGCTTGAATACAGGTCATCGTGAATGGTTCAATGGTTTGGAGGCTAGTCTGAGACCCTGGAGACATGGACTAATTTTTTATTGTGCCACAGACTGAGCACATCAACATGAGATGCTTACTGTAGAGCTGCCTAATTAGTTCCATAGTAAAGCGTCACTGGTCTACACATGTAGAGCTATTAGGTTATAGTAAACAAATTAAATCCACCGTAGGTTAATGCTGCCACATACAAGTACTATCCTATGGCAGAGTTATTTACTCCACCACAACATGTGTAGATGCTGGCTGGGGCATGAGGGTGCAGGCATGAGTGTGGGGGATTCCTCTGGGACTCTCTGCCAGCCAGGCCTGCTCCACCTGGGCTTCATTTGTGGCACCTGAATAAACTGCAGATCTTATTGCTGAAGTTATTTGCTCCTGGGTGCATGTTCAAACAGTGCTGCCAGGAGCAGTTAACTCCAGAGCAATAGGCTCTGCAGTTTATTCAGGTGCTGTAAATGTACATGTGGACACAACCAGGATGCGTGATATTAGTCCAAAGCCAAAAGCTTATGATTTGCTATATAATTCATTGGGCTGCACCCCAGTGGAGTCAGCAGCATTTCAAGACATGGTGACCCCACAGCTCAGCACCGTTCAGTATATGTGTACACTGCAGATACCCCTCCTCCAACCCTCCCACACAAAGGATCCATGTGCTAATTAGTTCCCCCCTCATGACTGGAACTGGATGTTCTTGTCATGAGTCCTGGGATCCTGCAAAAAATTATATGCAGATCAAGCATGGAGCAATCTGGTTTGCCTCCACCTCATGGAGGACAGGGACCCACTAATTATATGCAGCAGATTGAGAGAGGGAGTGACAGAGAGATTCTGGGTGAGCTGTTTGGGGCCCTATTTTGTGGTGTTTTTGAGACAATTTAAGGCTGGTGAAGAAACAAAAAAAATTGGAAATGGGGACAAAAAGGCAAAGCAAACCTGTTGCAGTGAAGAGGAAGTCAAAGTTTATGAAGTATATGCAATGTAGTAGCTCACCATGACTTGGAAAAGAGTTACCATTGATGAGGATTGGTCTCAGTTGACACTCGTGTATATTCTATTTGGCTGGGCTGTGCTAATCTATCTTTGTTGATACTTACCTGGCAGGAGAGATACCATGACCAACCAGGTGGTTTTCAGCCTTGGCAGTTTTATTTACCTTACAGGGGAGATACTCCTTTCCTCGGCCTTGAACACTTTGGTGTAGTTAGAAAGTAAACTCCTGGCCCTTATACTGCAGGCTGGCTGACTCTTGCAAGACTATACTAATGTTTCTAAATGCAAGGATCTTGGCTACACAGTGTATGGTGACGGGGGTTGCTCTTTGTCTTTTCCTTTAGCTTGCTACTTTAGACTTTTGATTAGGGGCATCTGAACTCCAAGGTCTCCAGGCTTGGGGCTTGCATGTAGGATGCCTCCCATGGATTTGAGAGTATCTGAAGCCCCTGTTTGGAGAGTCTGGGAGATAGGATACTTACCAGTGGTAGCACCACACAGACTTGAACTATTGAGCTCTACTCATTTGATAGAATTCGGAGCTAATTTGGTTGATTTGGCCTATGACATGAAATTTAAAAAAAAGTGATAGGTACTTATCAGCATGTTTGCCCATATGGCCATATGTTTTATTAGTCATGCTCCATGTTGGCTGCATTTAAGCAACTTTATAGTTGGTTTCCAGTGCAGTGCACGTACTGCTTTTGCCCCATTTTAATGGTAGATGATGTATTTAATGAGGTTCCCTTGTTTGCAAGTGTAAGACAAGGAGCTTTATCTCACATGCTGGTTGGTGAGAAAACCTCAGTTTGTATTGAGTAAATATAGTATATGTTGCTTGTGACTCCAAGAACCCAGTCAGAAAAAAACAAAAAAACATATGGTCGTTTTTGTTTGCCAAGCAGTGATTACTCTTTCAGTTGTATTTTTTTTCTGAATGGCACCTCATGATTAGTCAGAGAAACAGATACATAGGAAGAAATTATTATAAAACTGTAACTAACACCTGACCTGCACATAGTTTAGTGTTGAATAAATCCTGTGCAAACACTGTGGTTTGCTTTATTGTCATGGAGAATGGTACATTAGCAACACCCAGAACAAGGGATGTGGCAGGATAGCAGCACTCTTCTGGGAAACATTCTGTATGTACCAAATGCAGCATAAAGTGATGGCTAGTAACACATATATTCAAACATTTCCCCCCAAAATAAAAAAGGAGAAACGAGTTAGAAATGTTAAAAAGATAGAAGGGGAGTTCCCACGAAGAACTGTAATATGCCTCATACTGCATCTGTGCAAAAAGCAAAAAAAATATCTCTGTATGAAAGAATTTAAAAAAAAAGGCCAAGGCACAGGTTAAAATACTGAAAATACTGTGCTAGCCACAAATATTGTGATTCCCTCCATTTAGGTTTCCTGAGGTCTACAGTGTCCCTCAGAATCTGTTTAGACCCCCCTTTCCAAACACAAAACTCACCCAGCTGGCCATCCTACTCCTCTGTTTGTACATACTCTGCAGTTGCATTCATCTTCCACAAAGAAGTCACAAAGGTCTTTGTACCTGCCCCAGAAAAGATTGCCATCTTCATGCTGGAATGGAGAATGTTCTAACCCTGTTATCCTTGGTGTCTTAAAACAGATCCACCACTAAACATAATTTTAAGGAAGATCCCTAGCCAACCTGTAGCAGGAGGCTTGGTGCTCCTGCTAATTTAAGAACTGGCAGGCTGCCTGGGGAACGGCTTGCAGAAGTGGTGGAGGCCAATTACAGAGTCATCTAACCAGGATGGGGCTGGGCTTGTGGCACATACATCCAGGGCCTGAGCTGATCAGCCAGTTTAGCCCTGGTAGCCACAAGAGGAAGAGCTTCTGGATGAAGGCTTGCAGCAGGGCTCCTGCCTTAACATATTAACCTCTGAGCTGGGGGCAAGCTCTGGAGATTTGAGAAGGGACTAGACAGTGGAGGAGGTCTTTAAGGGCCTAGTCAGGAGTCCAGGAGACCAGAGAGGGGCTGAGAGTAGGACCAGAGGGTCCAGGAGCCTAGAAAGGAGCTGAAAGTGGGACCAGAGGGCCCAGGAGCCTGCGGGGGGCGGGGTGCTGAGAGATCTGGAGCCTTAGAAGAGTGAGCATCAGAAGTGCCAGAGAGTATAGAAGTGTGCAGCCCAGGAGGGGTGATGATGAGGGGTCTCACTGGCCTGGGAATGGGACCAGGGCCCAAGGAGGGCCACAGACAGGGGCTTTCAGGGCCAGGGGAGCCCAGGAGTCCCACTTAGACTAGGAGCAGGGTCAAGGCCCAGAGAGAGGGGCCAAAGTCTGGGGGACACAGACACAGACTGAGGTGGGCAAGGAGCCTATAGCCCAAGAAGGGCGTGGACTTGGGCTGGGAGCCCATAGCCCAGGACGGGTGGGTGACATAAGGAAGCGATAACACTGTGGGGTATGGGGCATGGTGTAGGGATGGATGGAGCTATGCAATTAGCCCCTAAGGCAGTGAGCATGGGCACCTGGTGATCATGAGAATGATATCAGGCTTGGGATGCTCTGGGGCAGCCTCCAATTTTTTAGAAATTAGTACCATCAGGGTGTGGTAGGTGAGGGAAGGGGAGTTTTGCCAGAGAGACAGTGAGGACAAGGGCTAAGAGTGTACTCCAGGGCCTGGATGGCCACCCCTGGAGCAAGGACCCTGTTACATCACCCTATGGTGCAAACTTGAAACAGATGTTTTTAAACAAATGTAACCCTTCTGCCAGGCACCAGATGGAAGCAAATTGATTATCTTGGCTCAAGCCAAATTTTATACAAATTGATTATTGTGGCTCAAGCCCCCAGCCAGAAACCCGGGAAAAATAGTTTCTTCCTGGGCATTCCAATGTAAATGAACTTCCCCACTCACAAGCAATATCAAACTAGAATTGGGTGCATTAATGGGGGAAAGAGGGTTGGGATGGCAAACAAATTTAAGAAACTCTTAATAATCAGTAGTCCATCTCAACCCACTATTAACATTTCAGCAGTCAATAGATTCAGAATTCTTTCTTAGTCCCTGACAGGGTGAATAGTGTAGTCCAGTGGTCTCCAACCTTTTAAGTAAGAGATCACCTTTGACATTTGAAAGCAACCCAAGATCTACTGTACATTGCTTCCACACCATCCTCCCCCACAACCCAGCAGGTAAGTCTGTGGGGAGGGAAGGCCGGGGCAGATATTGGCAAAGGGAGAAAAAAATATTTGGGGCACACCTCCCCAGCAGGTAAGTCCCACCCGACTGGGGCTCCACTCAACTTACTCCTGCTCCTGCCTCTGCAGCAGTTCATTTCACCATGAGGGCCTCAATCTTTCCCCCCTGCCCTTTCCCTCCCCCCCAGACTGAACTGCTGACACTTAGCCCCCGCATCCCAGCCTTGGATCAACTCCAAGAGGCTCCAAGATCTACCTGGATCAAGATCCACTGGTTGATGACTGCTGGTATAGTCAGTAGAGCTAGTGTAGCTCTTAGCCCAAGGTTTCCCTTGCCTCACCACTGCTGTTGTGTTGCCACTTTTCACTGCTACTGGGGCATGCTGCTCCTCATCACTTCTCACCACTGCTGGGAAGCATCACTTCTCTTCTGGTTGCAGAGGGAAACCCGGCCTTTGTAGATATAATCTCAGCTCTTTCAGGATCTGGCAGGTATAGGCTTCTACCTGCTAGTACACTAAGGATGTCAGCTTTTTAGCACCAAGTGGGTAACAGGCTCAGACTGAACGCACTGATGTACAGCATCAGCACTTATCCCTTTATAGGTGGCTGGTGAAATTCAATACCATCTCCCAAGGAAAGCTCCAATCTGGTGCCTGGCTTCCCTCTCTAGAAGTCCCTTCACCCTAGACTTCCACACAAGCAATGGTGAGCACTGACCCCTCAGCTACACTTATTTATCTTTCCCTGATCCCTCAGCTACATTTACTCATCTTTCTCTTGTGTTGGTCTCATTATGAATTTTACAATTTTAGAAGGCAGGTCCAGTGCACAGCAACCTGACTTGCCAGGTCTTTTATTCAAAATGTTAAAAGCAGTTGAAGCATGTTATTCTGGTCAAAACAAGCACAAAAGAGTTTTTTCACTCCCTCACCCATGCATACCAATAGAGAATGCACAGATAATCCAACCTTGCATGCCAATAGCAGTATGTAAATAAGCACTGCAGAGAGAGTGTAACATGGTAGCAACAGGGTCACACAAGAAAACTCAATTAGCTGTGATTGTGACCCCTTTATTCCTGGGCCATTTACATCCAATCCCACTCTTGACTTTTTTGCTCAGGAAAGACAAATATAATCTATATTATGTGGATATATCATCTTCCCGTTTGAATTTATACGTCTATTAAGAACATTGGAAGAGGAAGTGGGAAATGTAATATCAGAAGCAGGAAACCAGCAATCATCCAGTGCTGGAAACGGGTCACTGTTTCCCAGGTGCAAGCCAGCCAAATGGAAGGGTGGAAGTGGGAATCAAATAATGAACTCCTTGGTCTTCAGTCACATGGCAGAATTTTTGCAATAATTTGTGACAGCTGCTTGGGACCGGTCTTGAATGTCCTTCTTTGGACGGACTGTAAAGCACTCCTACTCACTTCTCTAGCTCCTGGGTCAGATTGCTTCAGAGTCCCAGATCACAGAAGAGCACTTCAGGGGAAGATGAGAAGCCACAGACTTCCCATGTAGTTATCTTGATGTTTGTTCCAGCAGGTTTTGCTCAGCCTCAGAACAGGCCTGTACCATACTAATTGACACTTCATTGTTCACATTCTTGAACTGCTAATTTCATTGTCTGTGTGTTCTTCGTACTGTATTATAGAAACAACATTGCGAAGGGCATATAGCAATTTAGTAATGGTTGCACTACAAAGGTTTCTTGTCACTTTTGCTGTTATTAGATCTTTCTATGACCGTGGAAACTATAGAACACAGTGTTCTTTTCTCACATTCAGAGTTCATGTCAGGCTGCATGGCACAGCTCTGACAGGGTTTAAATCATATTTCATACAGTTCTGAAAAAGCATCTTAAGGTCAATAGAGGTTGATTTTGGCTCCTTTTACATGTGTTTCTTAATAGATCTGTTTTGGGGCGCTTCATTTTACTATTTCCATGCTTCAGTTGAGTCATATGAACTTTCATGGTTTTTTATAGCTATGCAAATAATACTCCCATACTTCACACTTTTATCCAGTGATCCCATTGTGAGCTTGATTTTGACTAGTCATATTCAGGATCTTTTGCAATGGACACCCCGTGATTTTTTAAAGCTGAAGCTGAACAAAAAAAAAGTTGTGCCCAAAAGTTCTCAGCAGCACTTGAGCAACAATCATTCCATGGCAATTCCATTGGACATTTATTACTGACTCCACCTATAAGTATAATAGTATCAGTTTCATATTCTTGTTATATTTATGTTGTGTGCCAATGTCATGCAATATGTACCTAGCTTTATTTCTTCATTTTATTCCTAAAAACATTTTACTGTCTGCATAACACTCTCATCTTGAGAACACATTTCAGTCATTTAGAATTGCTGGAAAATGTACTTGTTTGCTAAGTTACAGTATTATAATCCTTGTTTTTTAGGCACTCTTGCTCATTTTATCTTTAGAATGAGGTTTATGCAATGTTACACCTTTACCATGCTATAGGCAGGCAGCAGTGTCAACATATATCCCATTTTATACAGATTACAACCTGGCCTAAACTTGCTCTTAAGGAGCTTGTCATTTTAGAGTCTTAGAAGCAAAACACTTTATCTTCTTGAAAACCAGGATTACTTGTACTTCAGAGGTACAAACGTCCTGTTTCTAGCCCTATTGTAAGATCTGAGACCTTAAGCCTACCAGAGGTTAAGAACTAAATATTGCTTATGATGTACTTAGCTTCTTCACAATACAGATGATTCAATTTCACATTTGTGACAGGTAAAAACTAGGGGTGCGCAATGGGCTGTATTCGATTTGTATTCAGATTAGTTGATTCAGATCACTGTCCCAATTTGATTCGGCTGAATCTGAATCTGAAGATTCGATGCTGATTCAGAGAATCGGTGATTCAGCCATAGTGATTTGACCAAATATTTTTTCTACATACCTTGAGGTACCAGGTGTGGCTTGTGAATACTGCAATGCTTGGGCAGATGGAACATCCCACAGGAGCACGGGGGCAAACCCGAGCATGGTGGCAAACCCAAAAATGGACCGGAAGTAGTTCTGGTCCACTTCCGTGTCTGACACTGAGCATGAGGGGGGACCTTTACCCTGCACCGCCCCAGCTTGGCAGTCAGCTGCAGGGGTACCCCAGGAGGCACCATCAGTCACTGATCCGGGGGGAATGGGGGACCCCCCAGTGCTCCCCAGCAGACCCAGAAGTGTACTGGAGTGCTTCTGCTCCACTTCTGGGTCCGCCGGGGAGCATGCTGGGGACCACCCCCCCCATGCTCCCGAGGGACACTTCATCTGCCCCAGCATCTCAGTATTCACAAGCCACCTGGTACCTTGAGGTATATAGAAAAAACATTTAAAGCTGTGTCCATGTCTGAATCATCAAAACGTTCTGAATTTCTCCAAATCGATTTGGATGGTTCCAGTTCAATTCAGAGAAATTAAAGGGTCTCCTGATTCGATTTGGATTCAGAGATTCAACTGCCAAATTGGGCCGAATCTCCACCAAATTGAATCAGTGACCAAAGCTTTGTACAGCCCTAGTAAAAACACTTTTGTTACTCTGTGTGTGTGTATGTGTGTGTGTGTATAATAGTTCTTATTTTTAATACTAGAAGTATTCCTCAGAAAGAAGGTTCATGTAGTTTTACCTTTCCCCTTTCCATTAACCCCAAACCACTAGGTCTAAGGTCCTTCACTAGTGCAGGTAAAAAATTGCCCTTCTAAACTCAGGATATTTTGCTGTTCATGTTGTCACACTGAACCATTATTTGTTTGCTGATACTGCTTTCAGATTCAACATGCCAGTCCTGTCAGGAATATCTGCTTAAATGAATAAACATTACTCCCCTTTCATTACTAAGAAGAGAAGTAAAAAATATCAACTCTCAGTATTCTACTGCTATCAAGCAACTAGCTACATGGGAACTGACAAGCAGAGTGATTATGTTCCTTATTAGTGGCTGTTCTGCATAGGGTAGTGATAGACCACGGTGGCTATGCTGCAAGTGTCTCTTCAGCTAACCACTTGTGGCTTTTTGTAGAAATTTCTATTAACCCTTTTTTTTTTAAGTATATTTATTGGTTACGTCTTTACTGCAGTAATAGATAATGACACACACGTACCATCTACCTCTACCAATCATGTACAACTGCTACATTGTAGTGAAGCAAATAATTCCAGTACTATTACAGATTAACCAACCAGCATATATTCTAAGAATTCACCTGTGAGTGTATCTGCAGTTGTGTCTCCTTGAGTAACAATGACTAATTGTTCCTATGGTTCCAGAGCCAGTTGGCAGAATAGTAGCTACTACCTGTCCAGGAATATAGGCCTGTTTTGGGCAGCCCCCTGGCCTGCTGCTGACCCCTGTTGGTGCATGGGGGCTATTACTGTAGTTGTTTCCTTCTTGCAAAGCCATCAGCTTTTGGGAATGGTGCCACCAACACAAGTGCTGCATCTTCTGGAAGCCATAGACCGTACTGTGGACTTTTTCAGTGGGGACATAACTGTTGCGATCCCTCCCCCCTGCCATCATTTGTGGGGTTCATGGGGTGACATGGAGGTTCTCTTGTGTTTGGTTTACGGATACAGTATGTGTGGTCTCATTGGAAAACTAGTGTTATATACCCATTATAGTGTTGTTATCATTGTATATATTATGTTATACTGTCTGTATATATATTTAAGATTTTGGACATAGTTTAATCAAATGAACTGAGGGATGCATACTTAAGGAAAAAAGACTAGGCAAAATTGTTAAGTTTCTCTTGCCATTGTGTTACTAGGGTAAGGATAATTGCCACTCCCAAACATACGCAGAAAAAGCTATTTTGGGGGGAAGCACTGGAGGGATTGTCAGCCGGTAATAGGAAAAACAACCTCCCAACAGCAAAGGCATCTCACAGTAATGGTCCTTTAGCTGAAAAAAGTCCAGGTGCCTCAAGGAGGAAAGAAATTTCTGGAGGTATCTAAAACATATGAGTAATTGGGAAAATGAAGATATGGGGAGACGGAGGGGTGGAGTTTGGAAGTATTTAGGAGCTATCTTGTAGCTAGTCATGGTCTTTGGATATGTCTAGACTTGAGGGAGGGAGTTCAAGCCCCCAGCAGTCAGGGCTGGCAGGATCAGCAGGAAGGCAGATTTTTTTAAATACTGGCAGGACTCTCAGAAAGGATTAGGTTGTAGACAGAAGAGAGGGTAAGGAAATGTTCTTGTCTTTTTGGTCTGCCTTCAAATGACATGGTCATTTTTTCTTGTAAAATTCTTTTCTCCTATATAATAAATCCTGTTGCTGTTTTATCTCCTCACTGATTGCTGGGGGTAAAGAGGGGTCATGGGATACAAGGCATTCCCGACTAGCCCATTCTATGGAAAGGATTATTTAAAATTCTTCCACAACCTGAGAGGTAGCCAACTGGAGTTGACAACTATTCCCCTGTTGCAGCTTTGGGGTCCGGTATAAGGGCAGTGGAGTTGAGGCTTGAGGGAATAAGGAGTTATCCCAGAGCAAACCTTTGTCTGTTTCTTGGGTTAAGCAACAGGACAGGGGAGAAACTCAGGGCTCCAGGGATACCCTGCAGCTGAGTCTGTGACAACAATAATGAATAATGAATGCTCACTGGTGAAATCCATCACAGATCCCATATTCCAGTACTGGGAAATCCTAATCATAAGCCATTTGCCATAGCAGAGAATACAAAATATAGGGCTTCCTGCTGGTTGGGAACAGGAGACCTGTCAGTTGCCTTGTTTGTGATGGTCTCAGGACTTGATCTGTCTCTTTCCATGGTTCTCTCTGATCCTCAGTATGATATCCATAATCAGAGGGGGACCAGGCCACAATTTGGATGCTATTTTGAGTGCCGGACCACCTCTACCCATCCAGCCTACCTTTCCTCTTGTTTAAACATAGGCCATGTTTACACAATAATCTGTCTATACTTGGCAAAAGCTCAATCAAGCACCCAGCACTCTGCTCTGAATGTGCTGCCTACTGACTCAGAAAAGGCATAGTGCCATGGAGAGCTAATTAGCTTGCAGCTAATAGGCTTTGTTGCTTAGCAGTAATAATTAGCCAGCCTAGAGCATGGTACAACATGGTCATCCTGTGTCCAGGCTAGGAGGCAGCCTGCCAAGAATAGCATAATCTACTTGAGGCTACTTCTGGCAGGGATGGTCCATTACTGTGTAGATATGTCTTAGTGCCAGGGCCAGAGACTGAATACAGGCCAAGGTCACTGCACAGGGTACCTGAACTCTGGCTGGAGGAGCAGCACTGGAAAATCTTTTGGAATGAGATCCATGCTGACTGCAGCTTTTCAAAATGCCAGAGCTACTGCAGTTCAGACAGCCATTCTAATTCTAACCGCCTGCCATGAAGATGTGTGGTGTTTGCTGTATTATAAATAGTGTACAATTAAGTTGCAATTGCAGCATTTTAAAGATCACAGATATGGTGTCACTGTACTTAAAGTGGGAGTTAGCTTAATACATTAGGGAGATATTATACAAGAATTACATGAATATTTATCTTTGGATGCACACAGTAATTTGTTGTGACATTTGTTATATCAATACATTATATGCATACAGTTCCTTTTACAATAAACTTACCTGCATTTCTGAATGAATTACATATGAAAATACACAATGTTCACTTCTTAACTGACATTCTTCTAGCAGTTCATTTGTAATAAAGTCTTTTTGAATTGTTAAATCAAAATACAGTAAGATGGTCTTAATTTGAAATATGAGTATGCACATAGATTTGTGCTGAAAATACCAAGAATGTAAAAGAGAAGCAATTTTGTCATTTCATCTCCCGTTTTCCATGTAGATAATTTCTTATTTTCTTTTGTTAGAAAGTATGTGTTGGTGGGGGGAGAGGTAGGGGGAGGGTATTCTATTCTTTCCTCATTGTCTGAGTGGCTCCTTTTTGGATGTCTGCAGGCATTTTTTTGGTATTTATTCCTCCAGGGGTATTTTATTGCTGGACATGTAGCCCTGCATGCATGGCCTAATTAGCACAACTGCATAGTCACGTAATCTGAGGACACAGAGTAGCAGTCATAGTATGACCTTTGTAAATGCATAGTAGACTTAGACACCTGAAAATAGAGTTGGCCAGAAGCTGTGATTACCAGACTTAGCCTAGGCCATTATCTACATATTTCTCCATGCTTCTTTTGTAGCTGAGCCACTAATGCAGTCCTTGGGGAAAAAAGGATAAAAGGAAGTGCAGGAGGGAAACTACTCCTTCACTGGGAATGAGGACCCCAACTAGAACCCCAGCCCCCCTACCTCCCAAGCCAGCAGTCACTTCGCTGAGCCACATACCTTCTGCCTTGCTCTCTTCCTCCTGGCCCCAAAATCTCCCAAGGACCCAGGGTGGAAGCTTCAAAAGGAGTGCCAGAGAAGGATGTGGATGATGGCTGACCTGTGGTAGGGTGATTACAGTATTATTCTGGGAAGTTGACGAGATTCACATTGAAACCGTAATGGATGAGGAGGCCCAAGAAACCCAGCTTCTCAGTTGCATGCCCTAGACACTCAGGTATGTGTAAGTACCAAAAAATGCCTTGTTAATTTCCAAAAGTGGATACTTGGCTGACCAGGAAAAAGAAGAATACCACTCTAGGTACCTTTCAAAAAGGGATGGAAGAATCAAGATGAAATATTTTTTTCCTTTGTACAGGAAATGTTTTCTTCTCATGGAGGAACATAAATATAATACTGCATACCTAAATGCCTGCTGTGACTTGTCATTTTGGTTGAGAGTAGCTGTAAAGTTGTGTTTAAGTCAGCAGAAGTTTGTAGCTGCAATAGCATTAAAACCTGCACTGACACTGGGATTTGATTTTATCCAAAGACCTTGTTTTATGTAAAAAGTTTCATGCAGACTTGTCTCAGGATGGGGGAGAGGAGGTTGTGAAAAGAAAGAAAACCTGAAGGTAATAAAAAATCTGGAGCTTGGATAAATATTTCTGGTAATTATTTTTGGAATCTGCATGGCCACTTTGACAGTAGAATCTGAGTACCTCACAATTTCTGATGCAATTTTATTTTTAGCCACACTATTTAGTAGTGCAGTAGAAAAACATGATACGAAAGATCACAGAGTCTAAAGGCTCTGTATTCTCTATGTCTGGTCCCTGAGAAGAATCCACAGCCCCAGTTTATACACCTATGCCATGTCCAGATGAGCGCAGGGTCCAGAAATCCCAGGGTCAAAAAAACCCATGCAGAAAATGGCGCAGCACACATGGAGGCAGTGCACGTCACCCAAAACCTGGCTGGCCAGAGCCATGCTCCAATTGTCAGTCAGGAACCCAGCTGCAGGACCAACATGGCTGCAGCTTCCCTGGCCCCCAGAACCCCAGGTAAGGCGTCTGGGGCCAGCACAGTTGCTGACCCCAGCCTCCCCTACCCCACAGAGGGTGCATGGCATGGGCATTCCCCAGGGACAGTTAACAGTGACACAACATGTCCCACTGCTAGTTGTCCCCAGGAAACCAAATGTCCATGCTGGTCTGGACATGGCCCTAAGGTCCTTCCATGGGTACCACTGAACAGGATGCATGAAAGCCAGCATGTCGAGCATAAACCCACTTAAACTAGCCGATACAAAGGACTGAGAACAGGGTTGTGTCCTAAATCCTGTCCCCTTCTGAGTTTAGATGCCTCCCTTCTCTTGAGGTTTATATCCTTGAACCTTCTCCAGACAGCAGTCGCCTAACATTCTTCCAGAAAGAGAGAAGGGAGTAAATCCTTTCTTTTGGAGTCTGGCCAGAGAAGAAGATAGTATTGCTGCCTCCTCCCCGCACATGCACCCCTATGTGTTGTAGCTTAGCAGTTAGATCAGTCCTGTCTCCATCTTGCTTGTCATTGGGAATATTGGGAAGTGGTGGCTAATTTGACAGGTGGCATCAGTAGATAACCTGAGTCCCACAGAAAACAATGGGAGATGACATCTACTTTGAATGAGTGAGGCATTGAAATAGATTGCCCTAGGAGGTTGTAGAATCTCCTTCCTTCATTAGAAGTTTTCAAGATGTGATTAAACATTGGTCCAGGATGATCTGGGAGTAACAGTGACTAAAATATGTTGTTGAAAAGCATCAGTTGGAAGCCCAGGAGACCCTCAACACATGCATTGCTTGGAGATGATAAAAGCTTTGCAGCACATGGAGAGGACCATGCTCTGCAGCAGGAGAATAAAGCAGAGCTCTACAACCAGTTTGGTTATGAAAGAAGATGAAATAATTCAGAATAAGTTTATGGAGAGGATAGAGTGATAGAAAGGGGAGTTCTGGCTCTCCCATTAGAAGGTGTGAGAAGTGGAGCTGTGTTTGCTGCCCCAAGGTTGCAATGCAGGATGGAGGGCATTTGGTTCTTTCCCATGTTTCTGGGTTTTGTTAGTTACCACAGTGGACTAGGAAGGATTTTTTTCCCTCCACCTATTGCTACAGGTAGTGTGTGTGTGTGTGCATGTGTCAGAAGCATCAGCTATTGACTGTAGCCAAAATTGAAGATTTTGACTGGGGTGTGCCAGTACTTCTGCTTGGACTAAAAAACCTGGAGGTTTTCATCGGGGGGGGGGGGGTCTTGCTTCTCTGCTCAAAGTATGACCAAACCCACATTTGGGATTAGGAAAAAGTTTTACCCCATGGTCTGTCTGGCATGGACAGGTGGTGGGATAGGGGTGGGGGGATGATCCTCTTCCTTGGATCTCTCAGATGTATATTAACAAACTATTTCATTTCTTGCAGTGGCAGAACATTGTAAGTGCCCTCATCCACCTGATTTACATATGGCAGGCTAGGGTGTTCATGGTAATCTGGGGCATTGTGTCTGGTAGCTGTGAAAGACAATTGTTCATGCAATTGTAAGAACAGCTTAGATGTACATTTGTCTAGGAGGGTTCAGATAGGGATGACCTTGCCTTGACCAGGGGGTTGTAATATATGACCTCTCCAGATCTCTTCTAGCCCAATTTTTCTGTGATGTTATTCTATGAATTCTTCATGAGCATTTCTGAAGGTGATTATATGTGAATCAACCTCTGCTGACAGATAAACTTTCAGTTATGAAGTAGACTTAAAACCTAAATAATATCTTTTCAGAACTACATATTGTACAAAATCTACTCAAGAGGAAGGACAGAGGGAAGGCGACTAAACAATCATTGCATCTTTGACCTCATAATCATTGTCTTCAAGAGAAACTTGCACAATACCTTCAGAAGACGGGCCTGAGACCAAAAATGCATAACTTTACTAGACAGACAGACAGACACACACACACACACACACACACACACACACACACACACGGATTAACTCCAGGCAATGGTTTTATGGCTCATTACAATTTACCTGACCTCCCTGTGGTTGAAGGTGTATGTATGTCAGCAAGGAAATGTAGAAGATGAGAGGGAGAGGACAAGTTTTGTGTGATGTGTGCAGGGAAGTGTGAAAATGCAATGGGGAAGACAAAGTGATGTATGTATGTGCATACAAATAGTAGCATTGTATACTGTAGCTGTGATGGTTGAAAGAAAATGTGAGAAACAGGATGTGTTTGGTAATATTTTTACCGGCCTAGTTTGGAGAAATGGTAAACAGGCTTTCCAACACAAAATATTCTTCCTCACGTCTGGGAATGAAGTAAATAAAGCTAAGAAAATACTAGATAAAACAATTACTTTTGTTTAACTTCCTTATACAAATGAAAGTGATCTATTAGGTTAAGTATAGACATTCAGGAGGTTAAATCAGGTTCAAAATGGCCACCCAATTTAAACTTGGCTCATCCTGGTGCCTACCTTACATTTACAGACCCTGTCTCATTGACCAATAATCAGTCTAAACCTGTAACAAAACAGAAGTTCCATGCACACAAACCAGTCTACAATTGCAGATCCCAGTTTAAGATAAATCCTAATGGATGTAGTATCAAACTTATTTGATTTAGATCAAACTGGTGCAGGGAACTTCTGTCCATTTCCCCTGAGCAGCCCCAGGGCTGGGAAAGCCCAGCCACTGGGCCCAGCCCTGGGGCTGCTCTTTTCACATCCCTTTCGCACTGAGCTATTTTTTAACCGCCCTGGCCCCTTCCTCCTCCTCTCCCCCCTTCCCCCCCACAACGCTCTCAACCTGTATCCCACAAGCAGCTCCAAATGCAACCACTTTTATCAGTATCTGCCGCCACCAGAGCCAAGCAAATAAGTCCCAGTGAGGGAAGGGCAGAAGGGATGTGAATGTAGATTCACTGGGGGGGACTCTACCTCATCTGCAGGTTGCACCTGCTGCACCCCCCCCACAAGTTGCATGTGCACCCCCCACCACCCCACAGGTTGTGTTTACCCCCCCACACCTACAGGTCATGCCTGCTTCCACCCCACTTGTGGGTTGTGTCTGCCCCCCCATCCCACCTCTGGGTTGCACCTGCTCTCTTCCCCTTCCTGATGTACCTGATATCAGGCAGCCATTTTGAATCAATTTAACCCCCCCCTAATGCCCTTGGAAGTCTGTACTTAGCTTTTGGAAGGGAAGTGGGCAATAAACCTGTGGAGCAAGGAGACGCCTTCTGTTTGACTTCAAAATAACATGCCTTGCTACCTCTCTTTTCAGGAGGAGTTACAGATCAAGTAGAGAGCATTTGAAATACATAAACCTATATATGTAAAAGAGTAAGACTGTTCAAAAGGGAAGAGGATCATTATTAAGAGGCTGGGGACCAATTGACTAAGCAGGAGCTCTGTAGAAAAGGACCTGGGAGTTGTAATGGACTGAATATGAGACAGTGTTGCAAAGAAAGCTACAGCATACTGGGCTGCATTAATAGAAGCGCTGCCAGTAGATCAAGGAAAGTGATTATTTCTCTCTATTCAGCACTGGTGAGGCCACATCTGGAGTACTGTGTCCAGTTTTGGGCCCCCACTACAGAAAGGATGTGGACATATTGGAGAGAGTCCAGTGGAGAGCAGTGGAAATGGTTAGCGGGCTGGGGCACATGACTTCTGCGGAGAGGCTGAGGGAATTGGGGTTATTTAGTCTGCAGAAGAGAAGACTGAGAGGGGATTTAATAGCAGCCTTCAACTACCTGAAGGGGGGTTCCAAAGAGGATGGAGCTAGACTGTCCTCAGTGGTGGCAGATGACAGAACAAGGAGCAATGGTCTCAAATTGCAGCAAGGGAAGTTTATGTTAGATATCAGGAAAAGCTTTCTCACTAGGAGGGTAGGAAATCACTGGAACAGGTTACCCAGGACAGTTGTGCAATCTCCATCCTCAGAGGTTTTAAGACCTGGCTAGACAGAGCTCTGGCTGGGATGATCTATTAGGAGATGGTTCTGCTTTGAGCAGGGGGTTGAACTAGATGACCTCCTGAGGTTCCTCCCAACTCTAATGTTCTGTGATTCTATTATTCTATGATTATTACCTGTAGAGCAGGTGATTATGAGTGACAGAGGGGTCAGGTAAATTGCAATGAGCCATAAAACCATTGTCTGTGGTTAATCCTTTTTTGTGTCTGGTAGTTATGCATTTTTGTTCTCAGGCCTATTCTGAAAGTATTGTGCAAGTTTCCCTTGAGGGCAACAACCGTGAGGTCAAAGATGCAGTAGTTATTCTATAAAAAGTGATCTTCTTGTGTGCATACAGGAGCATATAAGGAAATGTGGAGAATAGAATGAAAGACTATTTGGGATTATAGGCAGGGGAGTATAAGGAAGTACAAGAAGGACAAGAAGAATCATAGACTGGTGAAAGGAATAAACTAGGCTTTATGCTCCATCTGTGGTGTGCTAGCCCTACAAAACCACACGGTTGTAAATCCACTCTAAGTGTCAGGATCTTCTGGCTGCTGTATGCTACACCAGAGTGGTAGAAAACAGGCCAGGTATTGGTGAGTGTCTATAAAAGTAAAGTAAAAAATGGTTTACAGTGGATTGTCCATATTTACAGAAAATTTAAACTAGCATTTGGCAACATTCTTTTTCAGGTTTCAGGTTTGGTCGTTCATATTAGCACCAAACTTTGGGGCAAACCATCCACACTAGAAGATAGGCGGGTGATCCAGGCTGACCTGGATAGGCTCAGCAAATGGGCGGACGAGAACCTGATGGTGTTTAACGCTGAAAAATGCAAGGTTCTCCACCTTGGGAAGAAAAACCTGCAGCATCCTTATAGGCTCAGCAGTGATATGTTGGCTAACACTACGGAAGAAAGAGACTTGGGCGTCATCATTGACCACGAGATGAACATGAGCCTGCAATGTGATGCTGCGGCTAGGAAAACGACCAAAATGCTGGCTTGCATCCATAGATGCTTCTCAAACAAATCTGGGGATGTCATTCTCCCCTTGTACTCAGCCTTGGTGAGGCCGCAGCTAGAGTACTGTGTCCAGTTTTGGGCCCCACAATTCAAAAAGGATGTGGAGAAGCTTGAGAGAGTCCAGAGAAGAGCCACGCACATGATCAGAGGCCAGGCAAACGGACCTTAAAACAACAGGCTGTGAGCCATGGGGCTCTTTAGCCTGGAAAATGGCAGGCTCAGGGGTGATCTGATGGCCACCTATAAGTTTATCAGGGGTGACCACCAGTACCTGGGGGAACATTTGCTCACCAGAGCGCCCCAAGGGATGATGAGGTTGAACCACTGTAAACTACTACAAGACCATTTCAGGCTGGACAAAAGGAAGAATTTCTTTACTGTCCGAGCCCTCACAATCTGGAACAGCCTGCCATCGGAGGTGGTTCAAGCACCTACACTGAACACCTTCAAGAATAAATTGGATGCTTATCTTGCTGGGATCCTATGACCCCAGCTGACTTCCTGCCCTTTGGGCGGGGGGCTGGACTCGGTGATCTTCTGAGGTCCCTTTCAGCCCTAATGTCTATGAAATCTATGAAATATTATATGAAAGTTTTTTTTAATTTAAAGAAATTCATGATTGAAGAGTTAAGGTTGTTGTAAGGTGTTTCAGCCCTCTAGTGACACCATGAGGAGGAAAGAAATTGTCTTTAAACTTTTGTTACGGTAGAAGCCCGCAAAAGTGAAAATGCCTTAAACGTAATCACATGATCACTGTATGAAGTTATTCCATGATAAAATTAATGCCTTCTGGCTACCCTAACTGTGCATATCATAACGTATCTGTATTTCTTTTAAATGTCCTGTATTTATGGTGCTTCTCCTGGCCATGTGTACAATATTTACATAATGTTCCCCTTTCAATTACAAATGCTCTCCCAGCGTTAATTGTATTGTAAAAGCTTTGTCTAATAAAGAGGTTGACCTTCTCTCTTCCACTGTGCTGCAGCTGTCTTAAGATGTTTCTCCTACAGGGTGCTTTTATACCTTCCCTTTGGGTGAGTTGATTGGTCTCCCGGCCTGGAGTGGCAAAATGAGGCTGCTGGGAACATTCATAGTATCATAGGGCTTAGGATCAAAAGGGACCTAAACAGATCATCAGGTCCAACCCCCTGCTCTGGTCAGGAACGGGTGCCGGGGTTATATCACCCCAGCCAAACATATGTTCAGCCTCCTCTTGAAGACATGGTAGAATCTTGCCGTGGCTGAAATTCACTGCAGGAGAGAGAAAGGGCTGAGCAGCTCATTTTCTCCCTACCCTGCTGCCATTTTTGAAAGAGTGCTACACACAGCAGTATTGATTTACCTCATAAGCAGAGAGAGGGATTCTGCCACCAAATCATTTGTGTATTCATTTGACTTCCTGTGCACACATGAGCTTTGTATGTTGACAGATTAGGCTCTGTCCACATCTTGCAAAATTATCTGCCTACTGAAGACAAACTTGGCCTTTGAGCTGTACAAACTGACATAAGTTGTGAACCTTAAAAGCTTTTTAATTCTTGCTTTCTGAGGCTTTCTTTTTTTACTGACAGTGAGTTTAATATTCCCTGGTACAGTGGCCTTCACTTGCACAAGTCCTTCCACCCCCAAAGTCCTCTTCCCTAATAAAGAAAATGTTCCGATGAAGGAGTACAGCAATAACATAGATTGCAACTGTATTATTAGGAGCAGAGACTGGCACTTAGAAGCAATTAAAACAGGCCAGCACCCATTTAATACTTCACATAGGACACAGAACATGAAGCAATTTCCCTTTTTAGGAGATATGAACCTCATTAAAACTGGCAAGTATGCTCTTCACCAGCACGCAGTTTTTTAGAGCCTAAATGAAAAAGGTGTTATTAACTGGGGCTTATGCTGCAGTAATTATGAGAGTGGTTTGAAAAGTGAACATCCACTAAAAATAAATTTCAAACAAGAATAAGTACAAAAGTTTTGTTTGCTGCTGCTTATGATTATTTTCTGCTACCACATTTTAAACTAAAGTTGCTTATTTGACTCTTCTCTTCTTTTTCAATTCCCTTAGATATTGGCAAATGTTATCATCTTCATCTGTG
The DNA here is from genome assembly GCF_052110815.1 of Crocodylus siamensis. Classification (NCBI taxonomy): domain Eukaryota; kingdom Metazoa; phylum Chordata; order Crocodylia; family Crocodylidae; genus Crocodylus; species Crocodylus siamensis. Next base: position 125,530,176 of record NC_143397.1, on the reverse strand, counting down.
GAAATCTGGCAGGTGCTTATCATAAGCACCTCATGGAGCTTGCTTTACAGCAGACATATCAGGACACTTGTAACTGCATCAAGTCTCGCATCAAGTTAGAATTTGAGAAGCGGCAACAGGTAAAATCACTCTGACATCTAGGTCCATTCTGTTGTGTTCCCTGCTTACCAACAGATAACCCACTTCACCAGTGCAAGAAATCATGTTGATTAGGTTGCTCGAATCTTTGCAGGAAATTGCACAAAGTCTATTTAACGATGGTAGTCAGAATTCCATCTGAATGTAAAATGATTTTTTATTATTCCTGTTGTCATGTAAACTCTTTCTTCTGCAGTTATTTTGTGAAAAATGATTCGTGGTAATGGAAGGTGAAGGCATTGCATACGACCTGTGTTCAGCATTGTCATTTGTTTTCTCCTGATTGAATCAATTATATGATGTTGATCTGTGCTTTTGCAAATGATTGGCTCCCTACACCCAAGAGAAGGGGAATAAAATCTTACTGCATTTTCTTTAAAAAAAGATATTTCAGACTACAGATGAGTCAGGCAATGTATTTCTAAGGGTCAAGTATGATTACAAAGAGCTGGGGAATTTTATAATGAGAGTATCCATCATTTATTGTAACAGCTAAATAAAAGGCTGCTCTGATTGCTTTACTTAATTTTTTCAGTTTCTGTAGTGCCTATCACCCTGACAGATAGGCATTTCAGGTGCAAAAATTTAAAATGCAAATTAGTTCATCAAATACTAACCAAGAGAGATTCATTCTGCCCTGAAGGTCACCAGATTTAGACTCCTACAAACTATTAAAGGTTAGGTGTTCAAAAGAAGTGGACCCTTATCTGAAAATGCTCTGTTAGCAGACATGGTGCAATCAAGCAAATGTTTCTGTAACTAGTGTTTCCCACCTGATTGCAGCTTCTGTGACTTGCTAAGGTGAGAGTTGAAAATCTGGGTCAGTGACAATTCTGTGTCTGTGGCCAAGTGAATTAGCAATAAGTCACCATAGAGGAAGGCCAGTTTAGGGTATGAGAAATGTGCAGAGATGTAGCATAGGCATGTTGACTGCTATGCTGCAGCTGGCAGAATTGAACGTAGTCTTCTGGGTCTTCTTTTTATCCAAATAGCCTCCCATGGCCTTTGGGGTAGAAACAGATGTCACCAAGATGAAGTGGATCAGTTGTGGCAGGACATGTCCAGATCTGCTTTACTAGGTAAACACTGTTTAACCCTGAAAAATGCAAGGTCTTCCCCTTGGGAGGCAAAACCTGCAGCACCCTTATAGGCTCGGCAATGCTACACTAGCTAGCACTATGGAAGAAAGAGACTTGGGGGTCATCACTGACCACAAGATGAACATGAGCCTGCAATGCGATGCTGCAGCTAGTAAAGCGAGCAAAACGCTGGCTTGCATCTATAGAAGCTTGGGGCTCTTTAGCCTTGACAAGTGCAGGCCCAGGGGTGATCTGATGGCCACCTATAAGTTTATCGGGGTGACCACCAGTATCTAGGGGAACATTTGTTCACTAGAGCGCCCCAAGGGATGACGAGGCCGAACGGTTATAAACTCCAGCAAGACTATTTCAGGCTGGGCATAAGGAAAAATTTCTTTACTGTCTGAGCCCCCGAGGTCTGGAACAGCCTGCCATCAGAGGTGGTTCAAGCACTTACATTGAACACTTTCAAGAGTAAATTGGATGCTTATCTTGCTGGGATCCGATGACCCGAGCTGATTTCTGGCCCCTTGGGCAGGGGGCTGGACCCAATGATCTTCTAAGGTCCCTTCCAGCCCTAATGCCTATGAAGTCTATGGAGGTAAAACATGTCACCTTCTATCTGCATCAGGGCTACATATGTTTTGGGGCCTGATGCAGAATAAGGGGAGATGTGTTCTCCTTATCAGTGTAGTTTCTGCCTGCCTTGTTGTCCTGAGCTTCCTTGCCAGGACCCATTCTGACCCATTCCTCTGGGTGAAGCATGATTCAGCATGGGTCCCAGCAAGGAGGCACAGGAACTGGGGAGTTCCCAGTGCCCTGTGCCTCCACACCGGGACCTGTGTCAGGTTCTGCACTAACCCATGCTTCCCATGATCCTCTGCCAGGATGTGTGCTGATCCATGGCTCTGCATTAAGCACAGGTCATCCTAGAACCTGGAGTAGGTCTCATTGTGGAGGTCCAGGGCTCTGGGAATCATCCAGCTCCTGTGCTTCCCTGGGATGCATATCTTTAAGCAGGGAAAGCCCAAAGTTCCCCACTTCATGATATATACCTGGGAATAAACCCCTTCCTTGCCCCTTTGCCTTAGGGGCCCATGCTGGGCTGGCATCTGGCCACACCCCACCCCTGCTCCAGCTAGAGAACAGAGGAGCAAGGCCAGCCCTGCTCTCTGGAGCAGACAGCACAGCTCACCCCAGGGCTGCAAAGCATACTTAGAAGCTGGGGGACTCTGATTGAACTTAAACCAGAAAGGGGTCTGGGACAGAAGTTCCATTAACCAATTTGCCTTTAATCAATTAAGTCTGATACTGCATTCAACCAGGTTTATCTTAAATCAGTTTGGGCCATTTTGAGACTAGTTTATGTGCACTGAACTTTTGTTCTGTTAGAGGTTGAAACTAGTTTCTAATCACTAAAACCAGTTTATGTGTAACTTCTGTCCTTAGCCCTGGAGTCATTCAGCCAATGTAATTTATAGCAGGCCTCAGGGTTCTCTTGCTCATGTTAGTAGGAACCACACCTTTGCATCCTCTTTTGGCGCAACTGAGTGTCAAGGCTAGCACATTAAGAAAAGCAAACAAGCACAAAAGTACTCATCCAAGTAAAGCAGAAGGACCATAGTACCTAATTAAAACTGAACAGTGAAGAGCATTGGTGAGTAAGTACAAAGTCCATTAGTACAATGGAGCAAATCAACACATTGAAAGGCTAGGAAAAAAAATTGAAGTACAGTAGACATAGTTTTAGCTTTAGGTTTCTTTACATGTCCATTTTCTATTCAAGGATATCTGCCTTGTGTAAAAACACCAGTAAGCAATTTTAATTTCCCAGTACTTCTCCAGATATATCAGACAATAGATTACGAGGCTGGAAGGGAACAACTATGTATATTATGCCTGGTGCCTGATCAATGTTGCCAATAGGGGTTGTGTTGACAGTAGCTGGAGCCAAACAAAATTGAGAGGTATAAGTTGGCAAAAACAACAGCCTTTCATTTCAAAAGGTGTCATTTGTTATAGACCAATGAAGGAAAAATTACTTCATTTCTTATATTAGAGCTAAGCCTGTATTTTCATATGTCATCATGCAGTGCAGCTAGTATAGAGGCTTGTTATTAGGGCTCTGCTCTGGCTTGTACATGTATTTAACCTCCACCTTACCTGCTTTTTCAGCATCTTTATAGCCAATAAAAGATGGGCCAGTACAAATGATGAAATTGAATGGAATGTAACTTTAAAATTATATTCCTCTCTAACCACATTATGGTTTCTTTCCTTCCTCCCACCAACACCAAGACCACCACTATCTATTCCTCCCCTACCTCTGAGCCTCAGCAATCATGTTTCGTTTTCCCTCTCACTTAAATAACCTGTGTCACACTTGACAGTCTTTTCTGAATGAGAAGGAGAGAAAGAGGAAGTGCAGGTCTTAGTAGGCCCATCATTACTGCTTACTGCAGTGAATGGGGTGAGGTTATCAAGATATGAGAAATGATGAGCCATCAGTCTTTCCTTCCTACAGTTGGTGAACATGCTGTGTCTGCAGCATTGACAACCTGGGAGTGAAGGACTGATTTATTTGTGTCTTTTATTACCACCTATGTTGCTGAGATGATACAAAAAATGTTGTTCAGTGCTATTTTTCAATTAGCAAAATTAAATTCTAATGTGACATAATTGTAATGTTCAGCTACTGTAAGACCTGAGATGCGTTAAAACAGCAGGGAAGGTAATATTTTTGAAATGCACAACCAAATTGGATCAAAGCTAACCTTTGGCACCTGGAAAATGGTGGCATAATAATTAAAGAGCCTCATCCTGCACTATTAATCAACATTTAAAAATTACTTTATTGGAAGTTTTACAGGATGCATTTTTAAGTGTTTTGGGCTGTATATCATCTTTGCACTTGTGGACAATATGTCACCTAAAATAGCTGTTGGAAGGATATGCTGGTCTACAATTCATATTAGAAATCAATTGATATTTTTCCTTTAGTTTCCAAGAGACTTACAAAGCACACTTTTTAAAATGTCAATTGAATTCTACCAATAAATCAATTAGTTGAAAAGGCATTCTGCATTGTTGCCACTAAATGTTAATGGCAAGAAACATGGAGGTAAATGTTTTCAATTTTCAAATATTACCAAATTGCATTCATACTTGAGCAAATGTGTAAAGAAGGTGAAAGTTCCTCTAGGTATCCATTACACACAGAGAAATAGGCCTGCATTTTATCTGCAGTACTGTCCACTCTGAATCATAGACTGACCAGAGAAACCTAATGGATCATCTTGTGCATGATTGAGAAAACCTGCTGACTTCTGTTCTTTCTTGGACATTAGAGTGGCTGTTAGTTTTTGGTCATTTACAGGGCATTGGGAGTGTTCACATGCCCACAGGAATTCTATTCCTGGATATGTAGACACGTACACACCAATGACTATGTGCAACTATGTAGTCATACAGACTAACAACAAAGTAAGCTCAGCCCCTTCCCAAATAGCTAAGTGGCACTCACCTGGGAAGCCAGTAGGATATTCAACCTGGGTCTCTGACTTCTGAGAACAGTACTCTACCTGTCCTTCTGCCATACCATGGACAGCCGTTCTTTATCCTACCGGTGCTCAGTCTGCAGGGCCATGTCATCTAACCCATGGTGCTGCTTACAGGTCCAGAAATCTGGTGCAAGGAAGCAACAGGAGAAATAACTGTTGCAGCTTCCAGAGCCACAGCTATTAAAACTGAAATGTTCTCCTGCCAGTAAATTTTGAAGCCATGCAATTCATGCTACCACTGCCCTCTTCCCCCACCTAAATTTCTGAGCCAGTGGGGAGTCCCACAAGCCAAATGACATGACCTGATATTCTGGAACATACTCATCAACTGACCCCACATGCCAACCCCATGTTGGATCCAGCCCAAAGACTGACTCTGGCCCCACAGGGCCAAAAAGCTGAGTACCTCTGCTCTAACATGTTTCCTGGCCTCTTTTTAAAGCTGTCCCCTCAGGCAGCCCCCAAAGGGAAATGTGTGGAAGATACATGGGGCAAGAGGGGCAAAACAAGCTCTAGGCATGTAGCTCAGGGAGGGACCCCTAGACCTAGATTGGGCACATGCTCCCCATAAGGAAAAAAAAGCTTCCCTCCTGCATTGTTATTCAACCTTTTTTTTTTTCTTCCTAAGGGCTATGTTAGTGAGTCAGGTTTAGAAGGTGCTGGAGAAGAGTAATGCTTGATCTGTGGTATGCTGGTTTAAGTGCTGTATTGGGAACTCAGATGCACCCAGTTTCAAAGCCACTTTGATGGAGAAGTGGCTATCATAATCTACTGGGGGCTGTTATGCTTAGTTGGTAGAGCCAGAAGTAGAACTGGGGATTGCAGGGGGTTAGAAACCAAGAGTCAGGAACAAAATACTAAGCCAGGGGACCAACTAGAATCAGGAGTCAGGAAGCAAGCCAAGGTCAAGCCAAAGTTTGGAATCTGAAGGGTTGGATGCATGCTGGGGCAGAAGCTGGAGAAGTTACCAGGACAAGAGTTGCCCAAGTTGTGGAGACCAGTAAGTTGTGCAGAAAGTCTCAGAAGCTGGAGGAGTTCCTTAAAAGCAGCCTCAGAACCAGCCAGAGATAAGGAGCTGGGGGTCGGCTGGCTCTGATTAGTTTATTAAGTGTAGCTGACACAGTTACAAGAACTGCAGGATAGAAGCCTGACCTAGCTGACCTAGTTACACGGGCTGTAGGTCAAAAGCCATACAGGGGCCTAGAATCCAGGGTAGCTAACATCTCAGGTGAGTGTCCCAACCATGCAGTCATAGCAGCAAAAAAAGGGATGGACACCCATGTACATACCTTCCTTCCTAGTCCCTACATACCTTCCTTCCTAGTCCCTATGCTAAATCTGGTAGTCATGGGTCTTGGCCACCTCCAATATCAGGCATCTAAGAAAGCTATGTGTCCACAATGATGTGCGTAAGTGGTATTGCCATGACTGCACATACTCTGTATGCACAACTGTACAGTAGTGCATAGTCATCCATGTGTATGGGGCTACTCATCTAGGAACAGAATTCTTCTGGGCACCTAAATACCCAAAGTGCCATATAGAAAATGAAGAAAGGACCACTTAGATGACTAGGAAAGGTTAGAATGTCAGCCTTAGTTTCCTCTCTGTATCTGCCATCCTCTCCCTGCCTACATCCCCTGCCCACCATCTCCCAACTTCTTTATCTTTAGTCCTCATTGAATCCATCAATGGCTACAGTGTGGAGTCTAGGCTAATGGACTGTCTTGATAGTAAGTAAGAGGCAGTTGTGAGGAACAGAAAATGGAATTACACAGTAGGAATGGATGTATTTGCTGGAGCCCATTAGACTTAGAAGTTTGCTTGGTGGAATGGATAGCATCCTGCTAAAGTATGTTATTAGCCTGCCATATTGTATTCTTTGCCAGTCATGGTTATGTTAACAGTGGATTTAGTTTCACTAGAAATCTGCTAGGAAAATCATTATTTTATACTTCTTCTCAAAGGTATCATTCAAAATACAGAACTATTGCCTGTCCCTATGTGTCCATTCTAGTTTTTCTTTTCCATTTTCTTAATAAATGTAAAAAGGAAATGTGAAATTACCCTCACCTCTAACTTACATAACTTTACTACAGCCTGTGCATTTCATATAGCCTTTTATAAAACTATTTGTCTCACTGGTACACACTCGCTGACAATATGCAGGGGTAATGAATCTTTAACGCTATGTTAGATTTTGACATTGACAAGTAGTTAACATAATTACTCTTCTAGCTCTTTGCTGCTGCTTTGCGTTAGGAGACACAGAAAAAATATTTTGAGAAATTCTTACTGTATAGTGGGGAGATGGTTTGTAGGAAGGTTGACATTAGTGGGTTCTCTCAATACCAGCTTTAAAGAGGAGGCAGGATAATGATGGGTTTAGAAGTAGAGCTTTCAAGCAATGGATTTAAGTGAATGAGATCTCAAATCATTGAGTGGGATTTTAGATGCCTCACTGAAACACACTGAAGCGATACCATTCATTACAAGAATTGAAAGACTTCATAAATTGCCTGAAAATGAACTAAAAATGAAGAAGCCTCATTCTAGTTATTGAGACTCTGAAAGTGCTAGTGATCAGTGGAACACTTGACACAATAATATGTGAAACCAATACATAAAATAAATAAAATAAAGTTAAATTAGTGCATAAAAGATTTGCATGAAAATATATTTTTTCAGTGAGTTCTTGTTTTTGTTTTTCACTGCTGCTTATTCCTTCACAAGTCATTAACTACTGTTTATAGCATGCCAATTGATAAGAAAGCATGAAGACATCAAGTTAGGGAGGAACAATAGGAAGAAATTAACCCTTAGACTCTGATTTTAATGATAGTAAAAGCAACTAAAAATGAACATCATGCTGGTCTTTTCAATCTCTGTCTGTCCTCTCTGCACAAGCATGCATGCATGCATTTGCACGTGTCAGTGATACATTAGAAAGGTATCAGTCACCATGCTGGCCACATGCTACTATAAGAACTTCAAGAGAGAAAAATATTCCAGGGTTAAAGTCTCCATTCCTCAGGCACAGCTCATTTTTCAAAGGAAATATGGCAAACATGCATGCATACAGAATGGTGTGCCAGAAAGAATGAATAAAATCTCCTGCTGGACCATTTTGATTCTCATCATTATAGGAAAAGGCAAGTTAAAAACATATCTTGTGTTTTGCTGGAACATAGTTTTACAGGTTTCCCTTGCTTTATGCTGTACATGTGTTCCTGGAAAATGGCACATAATTCGAATTCACTTTACAATGTAACAAATAGGGATACGTTCCAAGACCTCAGCTGTGCTGACCCCCAGACCCATTTCTACCACTTTCACAAGACAATTTTGGTACTCACCAACAGCAGACTGTATGCACAAGCACAGGGCGCTATCATAATGGGGATGGAAACTACAGAAACGTGTCGCAGACAATGAGCAAGGAGCACAGAGCCTCACAGGAGACTGTATTTTCATGTGTGTCACTCCCACAATGCACCACACAGAGCAGCTGACTGCAGGCTTCCACCACACCAGTCGCATAAGAATGAATTTACCTGACATATAACGAACTGTTGGTATAAAAAAGGTCATCGCATAAGAGCAAATTTGCACACAGAGAACCTGCATTAAGCAAGGGAAACCTGTACCTGGTCTCAGTCTGGGTTCTGTTAGAAAGGTTTTTCATAACTTCATTGCATATGAATTTGATTCAAACCCTAGGTTACTAAAAACAAAAATTCAAAGAGATATGAAGAGCTCTTTCAGAACAAACCAGAATTAAAAACAAACAAACAAAAAACTGTCTAGGAGATTTTTCAGTATGTAAAATTCAATAATATTACTTCATCTATAAGAAAAAATACTTAAGGAATTTTTAACAGCATTTATAAGCACTATGAGTATCTTTGACATGCTCGCCAGCTAACATATATATTTTAAACCACACTGACCTCCCTACTTGGCTCACTCTGATTCAGCTAGAAATCCAAATGGGGAAATTATCCAGAAAACTGTCACAGTATTTGAAGGATGTGTTCATTGTGATGACTGAGTTGAATAGAAAGTTCCACATCCAGTGAACAAGAGGCAAACAAACAAATACAAAACAGAAAGAGAGAGGTGAGGCATGGTTCAAAATGATTCAGTTTATTACCTTCCTTACAGCACTGTAATTGTGCCGGGTATTTCTGGATATGAAAGTTATACTGACTGCTTTTGCCATTGCTCTGTCATTGCTTGCACTAATGATAATGCTGCTAGAATTTATGCACATGGATGTTTGACATTGTTGTAACTAACTGTGGTAATTAATATATAGGGCTGGATGATTTCTTCTTTTTGTTCTTTCTTGCTTTCCTTTTTTTGACTACGTTATTTGGCAAAGAAAAGCAGTTACATTTCTAGACAAAACAGTTTGTACACGTATTGTTGAAATCTCTAAATGACTGTGTTTGGGGGAAAAGTCATACAGCAAGAAAAAGGGAAAAGAAAAATTCCCCTTTAACACAAGGGCTGTGTACAGATGGACAGTCAAGAAGCCCAAGGTTGAATCGATTCAGTCTTAGCAAGTTAGTCTAGATGCAGAGATTAAACTGAGAAACAGCTTGATACACATTTACTTTTGATTCAGGAAATGCAGCCATATGCCTGCAGTGGCTCAGGCCAGAAGCTGTGGGGGAGGAGAGGAGCTAGAGCACACTGCTCTGGCCACATTGCCAGCATGGGCTGTGTGTTCTCTCCCACTTCGTGCTGCCCCCAGGGTGTCTGGGATTTGCAGGCCGGAATCACAGAAAGAGGACTCTGCAAGATTGCTCATCACTCCTCTTTCTGCTTCCAGGTGACTGGGATTTGTAGTCCATAGTCACAGCCGTAAGGTACAGTAAATTTAGCAGGGCAGAGTAGCTCTGTACTTGGGGAAAGGTGGGTTTAACCCCCCTCCCTGACTTCAGCCCCCAGCCAGGGTTTGCCTGGGGGCGGCAGTCCTGTGACTTCCTAAGTTAAGAGTCTGTGATGGGGGCCCTTGTCAGAGGCCTTTTGTAAGTCCAGATATACTAAGTCAGCTGGATCACCCTGATCTACCTGTTTATTGACACACTCAAAGAACTGTAGTAGGTTGGTGAGGCATCATTTCTCTTTGACAAAGCCATATTGATTTCTCCCTAGCAAGTGAATGTTGATTCATGTGCTGAATAATTCTTTATTATTGTTCAGCACATGGATGAATTTTGCAGGAACAGAAGTTAGGCTCACTGGGTTTTAGTTCCTGGGGCCCCCTCTTCTTTAAATATGGGAGTCACATTGATAACCAGTCAGTCCTCTGGAACTGAAGAACTGAGACAGTCTTTAGTGACAGCTTGCATACTACAGTTAAGAGCTCAGCAGTTTCTGATATGACTTCCTTCAGGACCCTAGGGTGAATGCCATCAGGTCCTGGTGATTTGATTCTGCTTAGTTTATCAGTTTCCTCTATGACTTCATCTATTAAAACTGCAATTTGGGTCAGCTCCAGTGAGTTGTCCCTAAAGAGAAATGGATTTGGTGAGGGAATCTCTCTAACATTTTCCACAGTGAAGACAGATGCAAAGAATACATTTAGTTTCTCAATTTCTCTGTCATCCTTTAGCACCCGTTTTACACCCTGATCACACGAAGGCCCAAAACTACACCATTAATATTTATAAGTAGTATGAGTAGACATCTGGATTGGCCTTCACTGAACTCAATGGGTCAGGCCACCAAACTCAGATTTATTGTTTTAGGTCTACACAAGGAAAAATATGCCACTGTACTAGATCTACTCAGTAGTGTTTTTGAAGTTGTTTTCAAATAACTGCAACACTGAAAAGCATTTTAATTTGAAATAAAAGGCCAGATTCTGGATCGCAAGGTGGCAGCAAGTATGAAAGAAATGCCACTAAGCTGTTACTGTTGCATATTGTTGTTATATAATCCTTGGGTTTTTTTGGAAATGGGAAGCCTCACTTCAACTGCTTTTGACTTAGAGGTCTAAAGGATACATTTTTAAACTTCAGTAACAGTATGCTTTTAATATTTGTATAATTTACAAAAGTGCTTTGTTTGCTTTGCTCAACATCCAGTTGCACATCATCTTTGATCAAAGATGAAAAATAAATGCTTTCAGACCAAATGGTGGTTTTAAGTTAGGGTCTTTTTTGGGTAAGAATGGCATGCAACAGGACACAAACATTAATGCTGTATAGTTGTGCAAGCAAAACTGTGTTGGTAGAGTAAATGTGTTGTTTGCTAAAGGGGGTGTTTTGAAAACCCGTTTCTTTCTGGTGTGTATTTCAGGCATATCCTCTGTGAATTTTGAGAAAAACATTGTTGTCATCCACCCACCTCTTTATACAAGGTTAAATCAGTAGCCAGTTCATGCATTTGGCAACCTGTGTATAATGTAGATTACAGAAATCATATCTTTTTTCCTGCAGAGCTTTTGTGTGTTGAGTGTTGTTTTGCTTACTGATTAGTTAGTGGGTTCGAGTGCTGAATAGCTGAACTCTTGATAGGTAACTAACACCTGCTGATTTAGCAAAGGAAAGTAAGTAGGCAAATATCAGCAAATAGATTTATTGTGGTAGATCTGAGCAGGCCTATTTTTCTACATTATAAAATCCCCTGAGTTTTCAGTGGTCATGTAATTTAGATCAGTAAAGCACTGGAGCATCCTAATTTAACATGCTCTCCGCCTTGCTTTTATTTGACCATAGCAGGACATGAAGTATATATATATGTGAGTGATTCCAAACAAAGAACATGAAATGAAAAGGCAGGAGTATCCCTTTGAATAAAGTCATGTCTCTTTCTCATTATTAAATGAAGATATGTCTCCATCAACAAAGAAGCTCCCAGCTAGAGGAAAACAACCCTGAGCTGCTGTTAGTCCCTGCTGTGTACACTAGATACTGTTTACAGAAACACAGCATCAGATATAATAACTGGAATCAATTTTACTTTTTAAAGTTGTTATTGCTATTACTGACAGCAAGCTAATGTTCAGTTTGCATGGTCACCAGTTAAACATTACAGATAGTTTTGAAAATTGTGCACTCTATATTTGTTTATAAATATATATTGTTGCTTCATTAAGCGTGCATTGCCCTGAAGGATTTACCAACATACTTCCTTGGTACATTTAACATGATTGATAATACAGCATCACTTTAAAAGACATTCTTTCCCAGAATGATCAGTTCCCCACTGAATGATTTTGAAATAGGTGTGTATAACACCTCTCTATTTTTGTTTAATCTGAGTTGTTGTGTTTTTATTCTATACCTGTACAGTAGCTCTCATTTTCATTTATGGCTGCATCTTCACATACATCATCTGCATGCAGAGAAATTTTTATGGGAAGGATCCTGCTGTAATGTGCATCAGAGGTAGAGCACCGTATCAAATGCAGCATGCCAAAGAACATTTCTCCACACATTGAACACTGTTTCTGGAGTGTATCAGAGTTGGGGACCAAGATGTGGTAAAAAGTGTAAGGGACTGAAAATTAATAGCTTGAAGTCAGCGTGCCTAGCACAGCACAACACTAATTGCGATGAAAGTATGATCTGGAATTGGTTCTGTCACAGTCACCATGCTGTGCACACCAATATTGTACCAAGGGCAGAAAGTAAATCCTTCTTAGAAAATTGAATAGAATGTCACACAGTAGAAGCTGTACTGCAAACCAGTGTTTTTAACACTATAATCTTTCTTGCCTTCCCCCCTCCAACTTACCAATATCAGTAATTCAGTGTCAGTGAACCAAAGGGTCACACACAGTGCTTATGTGCCTGATGGGATTGAGGCATTTCAGTGCCCTCTCTGCTCTTGTTTGTTCAGTCTGACAGTCTCTAACTTCTTGTTCCTATGATAAAATATGGTCCCGTCTTATTTCCCTCACATGAATTTGTAGTTTGCAGTTTTTTAAAGCCTGACCTTGGCCGGGGTGGGGGGGGAGCCATAATGCCCCCTTGTGGCCATGCAGTTCCATCCCTGCTCAGACTCCTTAGGTACCCTCCCTTTCCACTCTCACCTGCCACGCTTTTGTTGATATGGTTTGGTTATGAAAAAGAGAAGCTGCCCCAGTGTCCCTAAGCGAGCCCTTGTGTATTGCTCATTGGTGAGTCCCTCCTGAACCCAGCTGATCCCCATCCTGTTCCTCAAATATTAAGGGGCTCTCCTGGCCTGTCTGTGCCGTCTCCTGAGTACCTGTCACCTTAAGGGCTATTCATGGCTTCCATCTGCTCCTTCAGCCATGCCCATGCCTCACAGATGTTTTTGGTCAGTCACTCATCAGCCCCCTCCTTAGGCTTCTCTGCACTTGTTGGGGACTTGACCTTCCCGGTTTCCTCCTTTTTCCTCTTGCTGGCCTCCTTAGCCTAGCCCCACTGTGCTGGACCTTCCTACTGGGCCCCTGGCTCTGTTTCCTGCCCCTTCTCAGGCACTGGGCCTTCATGTTTTCAGAGTTCAGAGCACCTCACTCATTTCTCCAGGTTCAGAATGTAACCCCTCTGGCTTCCATCAGTCTGCATTTTGAGCTCTGACCCCTGGCCAGGCTCACCCCTGTGCCTTCAGGCAGTTCCTTGTAGATTAACTACATTGAACCTTCCAGGCACCCCACTGTGGCCTTCTCATCTCCCCTTGTAGCCACTCCTGGTCCATCAGCTTAAACCTTAAATCAAAATGCAGGCTCACTCACTATAACTAAAACTATCCTTACACTGGGTCTGAACATAAGCACCAGCTCACTGGCTGCACAATGAAACTCCCTCCCCATACAAGGTCATATCTCCCTGCAAGCCATCAGTGCTTTACTTGCAGTTCCCAGAACAGCTCAGGTATCAGCCAGTCAGTCCCTCTCCAGTAGCTGTTTTGCTCAGTCTGCAGGGCCAGACTGACTGCCTGGTCTCAGGCAGTGTTTTTATGGGTGTTTATAGGCATGCTCTGGGAGGCAGGGAAGCGGTGCTTTAATTAGCACAGTTCCAAGAGCTGCGCTAATTAAAAGCATCCAGAATGTTACATTTATCAACATTCCTGCACTGAAAAATGGCAGCAGGGTGCTTTTAACTAGAGCTCATCAAATGAGCTTTAAAGCGCCCTGCTGCCATTTTTCAGCACAGGGACACTGATACTCTAGACATGGGAGTCTGTTGGAGCACAGTAGTTACCGCACTCCAGCAGACTTGATTCATTACACCATGTCAGAGCAGCCACCCTGCATGTGTATAGGAGCTGTATAGCTAGGTACAGACATTACACATAAACTGGTTTAAGTTATCAGAAACTGGTTTAAACCTGTAACAGAACATAAGTTCAGTGCACCTAAATCAGTTTTAAAATGGCTCAACCTGGTTTAAGATAAACCAGGTTGAATGTCGTATCAGACTTAACTTATTTGGGTCAAACCAATTTATGCAGTGTCTGCCACAGACCCATTGCTGGTTTAAGTTAAACCAGAGTCCCACAACATCTCAGATGCTTTGCAGCCCTGGGCTGTGCTGTCTGCTCCAAAGAGTAGGACTGGCCCCACCCCTCTGCTCCCCAGCCAGAGCTCCAGCAGAGACTGCAGGCACAGTAGGGTCTGCCTGGGTTCCTCCTTCCTCCTCCCCTCCCATTTGCTGTTCGCTTCTCAAGCAGGGATCCCCCACTCCCACCCTCCCATCTCCCATAGCACAGACATTAGGCATGTGGTATGCTAGATAATGCTGTGTGTGTGTCTGTGTATGTGTCTCCAATTTCACTGGGACAGGCAGACAGAATAGTGTCCACTTAAGGCTTTTTGGAGCTAATCAACAGGTCAGCTGGTAATGTCCCTTCTTTTCTTCCTTGGAAAAAGCTGTTTAAGAAGAGCTTGAACTAATTAGAGAGGCTTTTGTTGTTGATGGCCTAATAAACACTGTGTTATCAGCTCCTTGCTCGTCCCCTCGCCTGTCAGGTTTGCAGACAGTATGAAGAATCAGGGACAGGGAAACTGAAAAGCTCAGTGCTAGCCTGGGGCTCAGGGCTGGCAACACTCCCACCTATTGAGCAGCAAGTGGGGAAAAGCCTGGGACAGTACAGACAGTGTGGGGGTTTAAACCCCTTCCTAATCAGAGCATCCTGCTGAGGCCTGGCCATGTCCCCCCTCAGCTTAGCACTGTAGAAGAGGGTGCTGCTCTAGCACCCCCCAGCTTCTAGCCTGAGTCACTGCAGGCATGTGCCTGAATTTCTTCAGTCCAGAGGGAATGTCTGTACAGTTGCAAACTGTTTCAATTTAGGCAGGTTAGACTAACCTGCAAAGATTTAATCAGTTCAGGCTCAGGCTTTTTGAATGTCTATCCCTAGCCAATGTGCCTTCTGAGGCCTGGCCCTTCTGGTCAGATGACTGTACAGCCACACACTGGTGTTCCCCTTCTGAGCCCAATAACCAGTCCGCTTTCCCTGCTAGGGCTTAACTCAGGTGCCTGCAACCCTTTGCTTCTGGGTCACCTAGATGCCTGCCCTGGCATAGCTCTGCCCCTATTTTCTGGGAGAGTTACTTCCCCTAGGGTCTGTCCATTCCTTGGCAGTTAGCCTGTTTTCTAGCTGCCAGCTCAGTCTCCTCCAGTTTCTTCTTGAAGTAACAGGAGCCCTCTGGCCCCTGTTGCACTGACATGGGACATCATCTTTATGCATTTCTAATGTATGTTCTTCTTCTGAGCTTGGTTCCTGCCATAGTGTTTTTAGCAGAAGAACATGAAACCTTGTAGTTTGGAAATGTGGGAGTCTTGAGTCCCTTCTGAAATGAGAAGTGTTCAGTCATGTCAAAAAGGTCTTGGAAAAATACTCCGAACTTGTCTTAAATCACCATGATTTGAAATTACCGTCTACTCTTCCTTAAGGGTTGGATGGGGAGAGTGAAACTATCATGCCAAAGCTACTGGTGGGAAATGCGAATGCTGTGAAGTTCTTTGCAATTTTAGTAAAATGTCTTTACATTCCAAATATTTTTGGAAAGAGGGCAGTGGTTATTTATAAAGTGTAAGTGAGCAAAAAGACATTTAAGGTACTCTGTTGGCAACAGCATGGAAGCAACAGTGTTGTTAGGCATCTTTTGGCAATGACTGTACACTCATTACTCCATTATCCAAAACGATTTTTCCCCACTCTTTAAATAGCCTTATTCTCTTGAGAGAGCCTCATTATACGTACTCAAACTCTATCTCCAGTTTTTATTCCTGCTTAATTGCAACTGTACTGTTCACTGACTTCAGTGAAATTTGGAGGTTTTACCATTCCACTGGGAAGTGCAAAAAAATTGCATTTTAATGGCTATTCTTTTCCTGCCATCACAAAGGTCAATCACTGACACATTATTCTAGTCTCAGCAAATAAAAATGATCTCGGTATAATATTATCAAATACATATCAGTCATTTGTAGCCAGAAGGAAGGTGACATTGCAAGTGAGATGAAACTGAGAAGTATTAAGAAAATGGATTTATTTTCCATTATCAGCTCAGGTACATCTTAAGAACAAAATACTCCCTAGAATGTGCTAGCTGTTCCATTTTTCACAAGATTATAACCCTTTCAGACTTTTCTGGTATAGTGAACATTTCAAATATGCTTTTTCCTTTGCTGCTTGCAGTTTGTCTGGAGGAGATTGTCTCCATCCATTGGTGATTCTTCATAGTACTACCTGTACATGCAGATCAAGCTGCATATTAGGAAAATAGAACTGACATACATAATCTTCTTGATTTTTAGGAAAAATTGTGTGATGATAAAGGTTGTGTCCAGAGGCAGCTATTCAGAATGCCTGTTCATTATGGCTGCTTGCAGATGTTAAAAACCCAAACAATCCACACTTTACTGGAAGAAGCAGTGCATTCCTTCAACCTGACTCTGCAGCGTCTGTATAGATCAGGTGCTTCAGCAGGGCTTTTGGGCACTTTTAAAGCTGATTCAATCAGCAATTAGATAAAAGTGTCAAAAAAGCCCCATTAAAGCACTTGATCTATACGGACATCAGGAGAGCCAGGTCCAACTAACACTTTGCATCTTCTGGGCATGTGCTGGGCTAGGCACAGGAGTGTGCCAAGTTTAAGGTAAAGTGTTTTTGTTTTTTTTAATATCTGCAAGCGGCCAACCGCTTGGGGGATGCAGAGTGATGGGGCAAGTTCCTTGAACAGCAGAAGTTTGACAGATTTGGTACTCCAGGCCAGTGAGGGCCAAGTTTTTTGGTAGTCATGCCTCAAATAAGCCTTGCACCCTGCCCAGCCCCTTCCCCTGCCCTGTCAGCTGCTCTGCTTTCTGCTCCCTTCCCTGCGCTTCCCAGTCTGCTATGTGCCACACACAGAGACTGCCCATGTCATGGGTTGGCCACCCCTGCTCTAGGCATTTATATGCAAGTCAACCATTGTGCTTAACATTTTTGTCACAATTTGTGACTCATAGATCCTGCATACCATGTACTTCATGGCAGGGATCACCAGGGGAGACATGATTGTTATCCTGTAAATGCTCTGTTTAGAGAAATCCTGCTTCCCAGGGCAGCATAGGCCACAGAGGACAATCATCTTTTGCCTCTGACCCAAACCATGGGGATTATGCTTGCAGAAGTAACTTGCGCTTTCTTTGAAGAACTGGAGTCACAAGGAAAGAAAGAAGGAAAGGAAGAAATGTTATGCCCATCATACCTGAAGGTTCTTCCTGCCCTTATTCCAGGAAGAAAAAAAACCCATTCCAGATGGCTACGTGCTTTTCTTCAGCTTTGTGGTGTGCTGCCTCGCTGGTGGCAGCTCCAAAGTACATTGTAGGGATAGGGCTTTTTACATTTTGAAAAGCTGTAGGCGTATCTCCCATACTGCCACAGTACTTCATTGTTAGAGGGAGAACGATGATCACTAGAAGCCCAGTAATGTACATGGAGGCACTATTATTCTTTTGTATTTTGGCGCAAATAGCTTGGCAAACAGGTTCTACCAATCTCTGTCACACACAGCAGTACAAACACCCCACATCCTGAAAAAAGATGTTACTTTCCAAACTAAGGGCATCATATGGAGGGAAATGAGCAATCTTGTCACTACCCAGGGAAGCAGCTTCGATTAAACCTTTTTTTTCTGTTTTTTTGTAGATCATATCTGCAATGATTTATTATACCTGACACTCTGGTAAAATTGATGAGACGTGCTGGATAGGAAAAAAAACATAGTAAACACAGTGTAAAATAGGAACAAAGGAGAGAAAGGGACCACTTCAGTCATTGGATCCGGTCCATGCACTCTCTGAAAACCACATAATAGGCAGGGAATCCAAAGGGATCTAAAAGAATATTCTTTTGCAGTCTTCTGCATATAGTGCAGTACAACCCTCCATCTTCCCTGCCCCCATAAAAGAACCACAATATAGGGTACCAAAGCCAAAAGCCTCAAGAACTTCAGTGTAAATATAGCATGCAACAGGGAAAGAGCAGGAGAAGCTGAAAGGGTTACCTATGTTTAGGGCCTCATGCTACAGGAGAAGGGAAAACAAAACATTCCCTGCAAATCTGATCTGGTGACAAATTCCTCCAAAACCTGAAATTTGGTGACTGACATTAGCAAAAAATATGTACCAGGCATTGGAAAGGTTTCTCAGTGCCCCATAAGAGCACCCTATTGAATCTCCCACCTCATCTCTAGTTTTAGCTAATTTTGCAACAGGTCAAAGGAAGAGCTGGTATGGGAGAACAGGAGGAAACCTGAAGCCAGGTGATGCATGTGGGAGTGGAAATATTTTTTCCAGGCTGCTCCAGGTGACCAGCAGAAGCCCTGAAGCATAAACATATTTGATTAAATACAGTATAACTGAATGCAATATAAACATGTAATCAAATCTGAAAAAAGGAAGATGATCACAGGAAGGAAACATTACTCAGACAGTGCCATTATCCTTTAGTCATCACAACTACTTACATAAACTTCAGAATTCCCTTTAATTTAAATTAAAGCATGCTTTTAAAGGACATCAGAATCTCTTCAAAAACTCCAAAGCATTGCAAGCCTACTACCCTATAGCAAAAAACACCTTATTGCAATTAAACATCTTCATAATAATTATATAGTATTACCCGATACTGGGACATTATATGGCCCAGTGCATTCTGAACTACTGGATTCTTTTGGGTCACTGCTCTTTTCAATGAGTACCTCCTTAAGTGATCAAAATGCAACAACACTCTTCTTGTTTTTGTTACTGTGTTCCTGGTTAAATGTTCCTCTGTTCTGACCTCCTGCGTGATACAAGCTGTGTTAATTCACCTAGAAATGCCTCCGGTTATGTCAAGTCGTATAACTTGAGTTTAAAACCTCTTTTAGGCTATAGGCACAAGAAAGGGTTAACCTATGGCATATTAAGCTGTGAGGATTTGAGAAAGCTGAAAGCATGTGATACAACCCCTTAAAACAATATAACCCTCCCTGGAATCAGGGGCCATTTTCTCATGTTCTCAAATATCTGCTTTTCAACACATACCCATTACCCACCTCGTTTGTACAAAGCTGTCAAGGGTTTAGCTTATTCCAGGTTTATACCTGTTCTTACCTCCTACCTATTTGATGAACCTAATATTTCTTCTGTGTCCCCCCTTTTTTTAAAAAGGGCTTTTTATGTTAAATCTTTTAAATGTAAATTCACAAGTAAAGGTGTGTTTATTGCAATGATTCTCTGTAGCTTTGATTTGAAAAAATGTGTTAGCAGAAGTAATGACCTTACTGGAGCTGTTGATTGTGGTTCTATGTCCAGAGTAATTTTCGTAGGTTAAACTGCCTCAACAGTGATATGTTAAACTTCCTCAGTGGTGATGTGGTTCTTATGAACATTTTGAAGAATCTTTGAATGTGCAATGTTGTGACCTCTGACCTTTGCATTTTTAAAAGCTTTTTTAAAAATCAAACTCCTGGAAAATGGCTGAAATTAGTGATTAAATCTAGTCCATTTCTGAGTCAACTGAATATACCTGACCTCATAGATATCATAGATTCCATAGACATTAGGGCTGGAAGGGACCTCGGGAGATCATCGAGTCCAGCCCCCTGCCCAAAGGGCAGGAAGTCAGCTGGGGTCATAGGATCCCAGCAAGATAAGCATCTAATTTACTCTTGAAGGTGTTCAATGTAGGCGCTTGAACCACCTCCGCTGGCAGACTGTTCCAGACCTTGGGGGCTCGGACAGTAAAGAAATTCTTCCTTATGTCCAGCCTGAAACGGTCTTGCATGAGTTTGTGACCGTTCGACCTTGTCATCCCTTGGGGCGCTCTGGTGAACAAACTTTCCCCCAGATCCTGGTGGTCACCCCTGATAAACTTATAAGTGGCCATCAGATCACCCCTGAGCCTGCGCTTTTCCAGGCTAAAGAGTCCCATGGCTCTCAGCCTGTCATCGTAAGATCTGTTTTCCTGACCTCTGATCATGCGCGTGGCTCTCCTCTTGACTCTCTCAAGCTTCTCCACATCCTTTTTGAATTGTGGAGCCCAAAACTGGACGCAGTACTCCACCTGCGGCCTCACCAAGGCCGAGTACAAGGGGAGAATGACGTCCCGGGATTTGCTTGAGAAGCATCTATGGATGCAAGCCAGCGTTTTGGTCACTTTACTAGCCGCAGCATCGCATTGGAGGCTCATGTTCATCTTGTGGTCAATGATGACCCCCAAGTTTCTTTCTTCTGTAGTGCTTTCCAACATAGCACTGCCGAGCCTATAAGGGTGCTTCAGGTTTTTCCTCCCAAGGTGGAGAACCTTGCATTTTTCGGTGTTAAACACCATCAGGTTCTCATCTGCTCATTCGCTGAGCTTGTCCAGGTCAGCCTGGATCACCCGCTTATCTTCTGGCGTGGATGCTTTGCCCCAAAGTTTGGTGTCATCAGCGAACTTGGCCAGTCCACTCCTGACTCCAATGTCCACATCATTAACGAAGAGCTTGAACAGTATGGGTCCCAGGACAGAGCCTTGAGGGACCCCACTGGTCACAGGGCACCACGATGAGTGACTGCCATCAATTACAACCCTGTGGGTCCGACCACGGAGCCAGTTTCCCAGCCAGCGGATCGTGGTGGAGCCAAGGCCACAACTGGCCAGTTTGGCCAAGAGGTGATCATGGGATACCAGATCAAAAGCTTTTTTTAAGTCAAGATATATGACATCAATCTCTTCTCCCTTGTCCAGGTGATAGGTCACCTGGTCATAGAAGGAAATGAGATTGGTCAAACAAGACCTACCCGCAGCAAACCCGTGCTGGCTATCCCTTAGGATGTTAGCCTGGGCCAGTCCATCGAAGATGGCCTCCTTAATAAACTTTTCTAAGATCTTCCCCAGGATAGAAGTCAGGCCAATGGGCCTGTAGTTAGCCGGATCCACTCTCCTCCCTTTCTTGAAGATCGGCACCACATTGGCCTTCTTCCAGTCTTCGGGCACTACACCAGAGCGCCAGGAGTTTTCAAAGATCCGTGTCACGGGCTGGACTATGACACTCGCCAGCTCCTTGAGTACCCTGGGGTGCAGATTGTCAGGGCCGGCTGACTTGAAGGTATCCAGCTTCTCAAGGTGTTCCTTCACGAGGTCAGCATTTATGGAGGGTAGGGGATCACCCGGATCTCCCTGTCCCATAGCAGACATGGGCGTCCCATAGGACTGATGAAAGACTGATGCAAAGTACCTATTTAGTAGGTTGGCTTTTTCCTGGGCGTCAGTTGTCAGTTGCCCCATCTGGTTTAGCAGGGGTCCAACATTGCCCTTGCTTTTCCTCCGGCTCCCCACATATCTGAAAAAGGACTTTTAGTTGTCCTTGATGCTTGAAGCTAGTTGGAGTTCAGTTGCCGCCTTGGCTTTCCTGGTTTGCTCCCTGCAGGACCGGACCAGCATAGAATAATCCTCCTTGGAGGTGAATCCTGTCCTCCATTCTTTGTAGGCTTTCCTTTTTAGCCACAGGAGGTCCACTAGGTCCCTGGAGAGCCAGGAGGGCTGCTGTGCCTTCTTGCTCCCTTTCCTCCGTGTTGGAATAGATTTAGCTTGTGCATTGACGATCGCTTCCTTGAGAAGCAACCACTCTTCTTGAACTCCCATCTCCCTGGGGTCATGGTCCCTGAGGGCCTGACCGACAAGCCTTTTGAGCTTGTCAAAGTTGGCTTTTCTGAAGTCAAGGACTTCTGTGTTGCTGACTGACTTGCCAGCTTTACGGCGGATGGTGAAGGTGATTAGCTCGTGGTCGCTGTCACCCAGCTTCCCATCGATCACTAGGTCACCTATTAGGTCGTCCCCTATAGCCGGTACCAGGTCTAGCAGCACTTTGCCTCTTGTTGGCCCATAGACTTCTTGAGTCAGGTAGAGGTCATGCACGCATGAGAGAAAGCTTTGCGACCGCTCGGATTTTGCTGAGTGATCTTCCCAGGAGATGTCCGGGTAATTGAAGTCACCCATGACGACCAAGGTCCTGGAGCAAGCGGCCTCAGTCAGTTCCCGGGCGAACTCCTGGTCAAGCTCAGGACTTTATAGATTTCATAGACATGAGGGCTGGAAGGGACCTCGGGAGATCATCGAGTCCAGCCCACTTTGAGTGGGAGGTCTGTAGTAGACTCCCACCGTTGTGTCCCCTGTGCCGTATTCCCCACGAATTTTTACCCAGAGGGTCTCTAGCTGTCCATGCTGGTTGCCAACATCAGCTTGCAGGGACATGTAGCTTTCCTTCACATAGCTACACCCCCGCCCCTTTTGTCCACACGATCCCTCCTGGTTGGTTAAAGGTATGCCAGTGTTCTAGTCTACAAAATCATGTTTTAGAAAGGTTTAGAGTTCAGTCACACAAACCGTTAAGGACTTAATTTAAATATGCAGGCTCTCAGCCCAAGGACAATCTCTTTTTACTCATTTATTTCAACCAAAATTTGGTTAGCTATATGAGTAGAACAAGAAATTAAAGAAAGTGTTTTAAAGATGCTTCTAGTTCTGATAACATAAAAACACTTTCATGCTTTGGTTTTTAAAAACACAGTGATGTTTGTGAAGGAATCAGGTTGTATGGCAACTGGCCTTATGGCACTCATTCAGATACAGGAAACTGGAAGAAACCTACTGGGTCCCTGAATTCATTCCCATCACTGGCAATCATGTTACACAACTCTTTGCAGACATTTTATCAAGCTCCCTCTTAAAAGTAACTGGTGGGGGACGGGGGGGGGGGTGTTGGGTTTTTTGTTGGTTTTGCCTGCATTCTTCCTACTGAAAGGCTGTTACAGAATTTCATTTCTCTGATGGTTAGAAAACTACTTCTGATTTCCAGAGCAAATTTATTCATGTCCAGTTTATGCCTTTTCTTGTTGTGACATCATCCTTTACCTTAAATAGCTGTTTTCCCTGTCTTTACATTTACCCCCATCCTCCAATGTAGTATAGAAATCAAACAAATCCCAACATCCCGATTCACTTTGCTGCACTAAACAAAACAGAACAAATTCCGTAATTCTTTTCTTATAAGTTAGGGTCTCCATTCCCCCAATCATCTTTGTATGTCTCACAGTTTAATTAAAAAATATATAAATTCAATCTTTTAACATGGTGTTGGAATTTTATCTGCTGTTCCAGGTGAAGACCTTTCAATGGCTTGTACAGAAATACTGTATCGGATATATCATAGGACTGCATATGCTTTTTCCTTGGCTAAATCATATTGTTGATTTACAGTCATCCTGTAACTGATTTGTTATCTTGAGGCCTTCTTTATATTCTGTTACTTCTGGCTGAGAAGTAGGGGTGTGCGAAAAAGGCCATATTCAATTCGGATTCAGTCTGAATCAGGGACAGTGATTTGATTCGTTGATTCAGATCACTGTCCCCGATTTGATTTGACTGAATCCAAATCTGGAGATTCGATGTTGATTTGAAGAATCAGCAATTCGGCCATAGACATGGGTTTAAATGTTTTTTCTACATACCTCAAGGTACCAGGCACGGCTCATGAACATTGCAATGCTGGAGTGGATGAAGTGTCCCACAGGAACGTGGGGGAGCCCCCTGCATGCTTGGTGGTGAACCTGGAAGTAGACCAGAAATACTTCTAGTCCACTTCTAGGTCTGCTGGGAACTGTGCCGGGGGGCCCCACCTCGCCTCCTGGCCCAGGAGGCATCAGTCACTCTGCCAGGGAGAGAGGGGAACTCCCCTGTGTGCTCCCCAGCAGATCCAGAAGTGGACCAGAAGTGCATCCAAGCACGCTAGAGATCCCCCCATGCTCCTATGGGACGCTGCATCCACCCCACCATCGCAACATTCAACAGCCGCCTGGTACCTTGAGGTATGTAGAAAAAAACATGTAAAGCTGTGTCTATGTCCGAATCGCTGAATCTGTCCGAATTGCTCCGAACTGATTCAGAGGATTCTGATTTGATTCAGAGAGATTAAAGGGTCTCCTGATTCAACTCGGATTTGGAGATTCAGCCACCACATCAAGCCAAAAATCCACCAAATCGAATCAGGGACCAAAGCTTCACACAGCCCTGCTGAGAAGTCCCTAACTTATAACAGAAATTCTTGTCATTAATATCTAAGTACACTTGGTAATATTAAATTTCTTTCTACTTCTAATATTACAGTCTTCAAGGTCATCTAATTGTTCTTGTATATATTTGAACCATCTCCTGTATTGATGATGTTTGCTAACATGATATCATCAGAAAATGTCATTATCACAGTCCTGGTTTTCGTGCCATGCCAATAAAGGAAATATTACATAAGTTCTGTTTTGGAAACCTTCACAACTAACCTTCCTCTAGTCTGATAGTTCCCCTTTTAACATAACTTATTGTAGCTTCTTTCCTAGCAAGTTCCTTACTTCCCACTTCCTTTACAAGAGGTTTCTTAAGTTGTAAAGTTCTAAGACTCGGGTTTTTTTCCTCTTCAAAACTTTTTTTTTTTTAATTAACAGGCATCCAAAGTGGAAGCTCATATGTATATTATTTTCCTACTCTCTTCTGTTATGTGGGCTTTTACAGTGTGTTGCGTTTAACTATCTTCTTTGTTTTGTTTTCCTGCTCATAAAAAAATTGTAAGAAGACCATGTGAAATAACTATGTTACCAACTTTGTCACTCAGGGGGTGCATCTACTCATGCCTCTGACTGCACAGTTGGTACCACACACTCATTTAGTACTTTCTTTAGCAGGTACAGTACCCACCAGTACAGTTGCCCATACTGCACAGCAGTGGCAGCAGCATGGTTAGCACCCGCTAATGCAGTGTTGTCATAGCAAAGATCTATGTTGCTGTAGCTCATCACTAGCAGCATGGCATCGTAACATCTCATATCGATGTGCCCAGGTTGTGTCTACACTTGCTTTAGATCTGGGAGCAGTTTACTCGTGAGTAAATGCTCCTGGGAAGGTGTCTACATGTGTAGGGAAGTGAAAGCAGATTTGCTGCTAATGGCACTCTTGCTTCCTGGGCCCCTGCAATGGGTCCATGTTGCTACCAAAGGGAGCTCAACATATTATAAATGCTAGGGTTGTGCAAAGCTTCAGTCGCTGATTTGATTTGGCGGAGATTTGTCCTGATTCAGTGGCTGAATCTCCAAATCCAAATCAAATCAGGAGACCTTTTAATCTCTCCAAATCGAATTGGAACCTTCTGAATCAATTCGCAGAGATTTCACAATTCACATATAGACACAGCTTTAAATGTTTGTTCTACATACCTCAACGTGCCAGGCGGCTCGTGAATGCTGAGCTGCTGGGATGGATGGAGCATCCCATGGGAGTGCGGTGGGGTCCTTGGAATGCATTCCCTATTGATGCTTCTAGTCATACAGATCTGATCTTGTACATGTCAGGTATATGCATACTTATAGTGGTATCCACACCAAAAACTTCCTGCTGAACTACACCTATTGTAGAATAAGGAGCCGCTCATTACACTATAAAGTTGCCCAAAATAGATGCATCTTGAACCTCTGCCATTTTGAGATGTATTAGGAACATAAAGAAAGCATTCCCTGAATAGAAAAAGATGTGAAAATATCTGTGGATTGAATCATGCTGTGAAAAACAAAGGTATAAAATTGTATTTCTTCCAATGACTTCATGCCACTGAGAACAACATTTGGCTTCATGAATCTTTTTTCACTTTTAGGTTTGTGCACAAGACATAATTTGGCACAGGTACCTTAGGCTATCAGTTAGCAATGAATTTGTTTCCTGGTGACTTTCCATGCCAAAATATACACGGCTTTCTGTATCAGCAGTAAAGATAAAAGATGGAAATAAACATGTGCCTTTCCCCATTTTTTTTTACTCACTAATAGTCTGGAATATATATGGGAACTTTTTTTTTGCTTTATTGCTCCAACAGGATAGCTTTAAAATGAAAATCTGTGATTTCATTACTTTTGGTAATAGTTCTTTATAGAAGTCAACAATGTAAGAAAAAAATAATTTACTATATTGGTGCATGCTTTTCTATTAAGAGCCAGTAGTTTAACCCTGGCTCCTTTTAATTTTTGGTGTTCTTTATATTCAGTAGAAATTAATTTTGTCTTTTTTATCACATTATTGAATATAGAATGTAGAATGTAGAATCATTGTAAATGCATACAGTCATATGCCATGTGTTGCAACCTTTATTGTTTCTTGGATTTTATTACTGAAATCCAAGTAAGTGTGTGGACAATCATAGCTAGTGCAAATTGCAGTGATATTTCATTTCACATTTATTTCAAAGTATTAGCTTGATAAGTATGAATGAGATGTCAAAATTATGTTTAGAATTAATGTCTGCTAATCAGTAATGTCCTATAAACCTTGAATGCAAGAAATAACCAAAGATCATTAAGGGCCTGATCCAAAGTCAGTGGAAAGATTCTCTCATAGTGGTGTAAATGATGCTATGAATTGAAATAATATATCCTGTATACTTAAACTGTTTCAGTACAGTGTCATCATATGTTTTATAGTTCAGCTGAGTTTATTATTGAGTCCATCTAAGGAACCAGATATTTTGTTATGTAGCATGGAGTAAAGAACTGAGTAAAGTACAATACCATTTTAGAAACATGAACAAGTTAAATGGCTTGCTTAACAAATTTGGGAGAATGTTCAGTAGAAGAAACAGTATGGATTAAGATATAAATGAAAAAGATACAGGCATATAAGTTGGGGTAGACAAGTGGGGCACCAGTCACACATGTTGACTTAGAGGAAACCCTGGAATGGCACCCCACACAGTCATTTTCTGGCAGCAGCATCCCCACATCAAGCTGTACCACCTGGGCAATAGGAACTTCACACCAGGGCAGTAGCACCCAGGCACTGGACACCACTGCAACAGTGGGGCAACAGTAATTGGGATTTTTGAGTCCCTGGGTCAGGTGGGACTGACATCCTTCCTCTGTCCCCAGTGTACAGGGGTTTTGCCTGTGGTGCAAAACTGGTTAGCTACACCTCTAAAATAATGACATAGACCATGTAACCATTTTATAAAGTTGACCAATACGGAATATATCTTTGCTTTTAATAATTCTGATTAACATAACTGTGCATTAAGAGATTTTCTACAGCAGTAGTAAGGTATTGGATACTCTTGTATATTCTTCCACTTGTTTGTTGCTTTCATATTATACTCAGAGTTGACTCTCAGGGCACATCCCAACTGTTGGTTCTGGATTTTGGACCCAGAGGCCTTGTTCTGGGGTGGGGAGGCTCTGTCTCTGTCTGGACAGGCTCTGGTTTCTAGCAGCACACGCTCACTGCTGGTGTGTATGCCACACTGCTTTTAGTGGAGTGTTGTTGGGGTTTTTTTGACACCAGGATCTCCTGGTGTCAAAAAAAACCCAACCACACTTCTAAGTAGCAGTGCAGCAAATGGATGCACATGTGCTGTGTGTGGTCTGTGGCCACAAACCATATGTGCATGTGCAACGGGTTTGAGGAGCCACAAACCACATGTGCATGGTCATTGGGATGTGCCCTCTATGTGTATGACTCACAACGCAATATCTGTCCAAGAAAGTATAAAGATGATACAACAGGATCCTATTAGGATAGGACATCTGAGTAAATTGTCCGCAATAACATTTCCCTATGTGGTAAAACAAAAACCAGTGGAATTGTCAGAAGCACTGTTAAAAGAGCATATACAGTGGTTTGTAAAAGCAAATGCAGTTGTGAAGAATTATTCATAAAAATAAAGAAGTATAGGCTACACTAAACAGTTGCTAGTGAACCTGGCTAAATGTCACTACTATGAATATATACATTGGAAGCAAATCCCAGAAAACCTCTGATACTCTTCATTTAGAACTGCAGTGTTTGGGATCCTGTAAAACAAGATTTGGCTCCTGTAACCACATCTATTTTGCCAAAGGGCATCCAAGTGCTATTATTTGTGTGTCTAAATAGTGATGTGTAAGATTAATTAATGATTCATAAATGTAAGCTTAATTAATTAAATGTGTAAGAGGCACCTTGTGCTCTTTACATGGATTTTAGATCCTATTTCAACCTAGACAACTAGATTTGTCCATCAAACATCTATTCTGTCTAGTTCTCCCCTGACCAAAGTTTCAAGGAGTTACACATGTTCCCAGGTGGGATAGCATCATCATAGACAGTAAGTGACGGTATTTAATCCCTTCTGTACATGTTCAGAAGGACAAGTCTTATTTGAAGTAGCATGTGGTCCTGTATCTGTAAAGTGTATGAATGTTTAGACAAATTTTCTGTCTCCATCCCATTTCTGCCTGCTAATAGATATCTGTACATTAGAGAAGAAAGGAAGTATAGTCAATTGAGGAGGACTGTGTATTATAGTTAAAAAGCAGCCATCTGCTTTGGGAAAAGAGTGTCTTTGTCAAACTGTGATAGATTTATACAACATGAAAGCATTGGCTCTAGGAGTTAACAGCCATGGAAGTGATTCACTATAACTTCTAACAAAACTTGATCCCACTGTCAGCAGTGGTGTGAGTAAATTGCAGTGACACTGATATTGAAAGAATACCAGCCAAATTTTTAAAAGATCCCCATATTTTATGAGCTTTCACCCCAAAAATCAAATAAAAATGGTTTTGTTCTCTAAAACACTTCAAAATCTGTGAGGACCCATCCAACAATCCTCTCCCTCCACAAACTTCCTTAGGTCTCCCTGATTTGGTCCCAGCAAATCCATCCTTATTTCAAAGACCTTTAGACCTTATACATTTGGACATTTTATCTGAGCAGAACTTAACGTCTTGATGAAAGTTGCCTTTCTGCCCATGCCTTTAGTGTACAGATGTGTAGGTCCTCTCAAGGAGTCACTCCTTCATGCTACTTGCATGGTTAAATAGCAAAGATTCTTTTTTTTTATGCACTCTGAAGAAGAGATGAATTATAACCGGAGTTCATAAATGCTTGTGCTACTTTTCAAAATGTTATAACTAGTGTTGATTTTTTAGATACTTATGAAAGATATGTTGTTTCTTTAATGTGTGGCTCATTGTGTCTGTTGATTGTGTTATATTACATGTGGTTAAATAACTATTACACATCTGATAATGACTTAAGTGAAATAAAGCACAGGCATTTTCATCGCCTCTTTATTTAGTATGGGCACATGTTTAGTGTCACAAGATACTATGCTGACTCCCGTTATTTCTCCATTTTGGCTATTTATTCAATTGTAGTTTCTCTGAGCCTTTCTTTTAATGAATTAAATACTTTTCCTTTATAAAATATCCTTACAGCTCATCACTTTCTTGTAGTTGGCATATGATCTTTCAGGTGTAGGGAATGGGGAATGTTAGTGTAATATCAAGAAATGGTTCTACAGAAGTTTCTGCAAAAGTCAGCCTTTTTTTCTTATGATGAAAAAAATTGTTTGCCCTTCTCAGAATGAGCTAGTTTGTAGGTACTCACATATCTAAGGTGCTCATATGTTTATATGATTCATAGATTCATAGATATTAGGGGCTGGAAGGGATCTCTGGAGATCATCAAGTCCAACCCCCCTGCACCTGGGCAGGAGAGACTGCTGGGGTCAGATGAAGAGTCTGTTCTGCAGGGGAGTCTATTCCAGAACCTGGACACTCGAGCTGTAAAGAAGTGTTTCCTTATGTCTAATCTGAAGTGGTCTTCTAGCAATTTATCACCGTTAGTCCTAGTCTTTTCCTGGGGAGCCCTGGTGTACAGACTTTCTCCCAGTCCCTGATATTCTGCCTTGTATATTGATAGTTTGCTACCAAGTTCTCCCTGAGTCTTTGCTTCTCCAGGCTGAAGAGACCTATGTTTCTCAGCCTCTCATTGTATGGCCTGCTCTTCATACATCTAACCATACACGTAGCTCTCCTTTGGACTCTCTCAAGCTTCTGCACATCCTTCCTGAAGTGTGGTGCCCAGAACTGAACACAGTACTCCAGCTTTGGCATCGCATTGATGGTTTATGTTTATTGTATTATCTATCAAGACCCTGAGGTCTCCTTTGGTTGTGTTGCTGGTGAGTGTAGCACTGCCAAGTCTGTAAGTATATTGAAGGTTGTTTTTCCCCAGGTGGAGCACCTTACACTTTTCAGTGTTGAACATCATCAGGTTTTGATCCACCCACCTTGCAAGCCTGTATCCCCAGCCTATCCTTTCGCGTGACTGCAGTCTCCCCATAATTTGGTGTCATTTACAAACTTTGCCAGTCTGCTTTTAACACTGGAGTCCAAATCATCAATGAACATGTTAAAAAGCACTGGTCCAAGTACTGAACCCTGAGAGATGCCACTGGTCACCAAGCACCATGTTGACTCAGTTCCATCTATTATTACTTTCTGGGTCCTACCTCAGAACCAGTTTCCTAACCACCAGGACCATTGGGTTATGAAGGCTGCAACTGTCCAATTTTACCATGAGCACATCATGGGAGACCAAGTCAGAAGCTTTTCTGAAATCCAAGTATATGACATCAACCTCATCTCCCTTATCCAGATGGCATGCTATCTGATCATAGAAGGAAAAGAGGTTGGTCAGGCATGATCTGCCTGCAGCAAAGCCATGTTGGCTGTCTGTTGTCTTCCATTAACTTATTGCTAATGGATTCTTTGATAATTTTTTCCAGCAACTGAGGTCAAACTGATTGGCCTGTAATTCCTTGGATCCTCCTTCCTTCTTTTCTTGTAAATAGGCACCACATTGGCCCTTTTTCAGTCTTCTGGAGCCTCTCTCGAGTGCCACAAGTTCTCAAATAGTTTTGCCATGGGTCATGCAATGATGCCGGGGCAATTCTTTTGGCACTCATCGGTGCAGTTCATCTAGGCCTGCCAACTTGTAGATGTCTAGCCTCTCTAGATGTTCCCTCATAAGATCTTCACCAACTGTTGGTGGGTGATAGATGATAAATATTTTTAAAAATATTTAGGAAGGAAAGAGACTTGATTGTATCTAAGGCCCCCATTCAGAAAAGTATTCAAGCCTCTTAAATTGCTGGGATCAAAAGTCACCTGTGATACTGTATGGCACCAAAGCCTCAAATATAAACTGCACTCTGCGGTACTTGACTGCAAGCTATGCACTTTCATCATGAACATGATCTCCAACAGATCATTCAAACTCACTACTAGCCTAAGAAAAAAAGCAGAGTACGAACTCTGAAGAATTAAGTCCCCTAAGGGTCAGTGCTAGCACCAATACTTTAATGTATATACTTCAGACTTTCCACATACAACATCTAAGCAATACATATATACTGATAATGTTGCCATAGTAAGCCAAGGAACTGACATGACAGCACTGGAAAAGATGGATGTTGAGTACTGACACAGAACTCATTGCTGACTGCTTCTACAAGTGGTGCTTAAAGTTGAGCATCAGTAAATCAGTATCACCACTTCCACCTGGACAATTGTTGAGCCCAAAGCACACTGAATATAAGAGTAGGCAGTCACATCCTTCCCCATGAGCATACCCTAACCTACTTAGGAGTCACATTAGACTGTTCCCTCACCGATAAACACTATATTCAGAAGGTCAGCAGTAAAGTCTCTGCACAGGCAGCTGTCTTAAGATGTTCAGCCAGTACAACGTGGAGTGCCAACTTCAAAGTGCTTGGAACCACTGCACTTGCAATGGTATGTGCCCTAGCAGAATATTGTGCTCCTGTATGGTCCACAAGTTGTCACACCAAAAAGCTCAACACTGCATTGAACAGTGCACTGAGACTAATAATAGGCTGCACAGTTTACATACAGATGTACTTCCTGTACACTCAAGCATTAGAAAAAGTGATCAGTACTGGCAATAGAGGCAAGTAGTGATAAAAATCACCTGCCCCATCAACTGTTAACTGAAGACCCAAATACATGGAACCTTAAAATGCTTAAAAGTTGTAAATTGTTTATACTTGAAGCCTACAAGCTCCTGGAAGAGATTGAGAAACCAAACCTGTAGGCAGCAATGGAGTGAGATGACTTCTCGGAAAGGTCAGACCTATTCTATACCATTTTATACCAACACCAAATTAGTTCCTCACTGGGCACAACCTTGACAGAGAAGTGTGGGTCAAGCTGAACAGACCTGAGATCTGAATACAAATGCTTCAAAATAAGACTTCACAAGATAAACATCTTGCACAGCATGTGAATGCAGTGTCCAGCAAGCAACACAGCACTTACTTGAAAGCTGAAAACTTTACTTCTGCCCAGATAGGGCAGATTAAATCTGCACATTGAGCAATAATACCAGACAGTGGCTCACAGATTTGGAAGTTGATATCTGATGCTATATGAAAAGAAGCAGGTTGCTGGTATAACACATGTGCTTTGAATCAGGCAAGTTCTAAACCTTGCCTTAATATTGATGCATGAATTGATTTCTTACCTAAAAAACAAAACCATAGCACATTTCCAAACAATTCACATTCAACAGGAATTGATACCTTAAAAAGAGAGAGTGTATTTTGATGGTTCAACTTTATCAGTGAAAAATCATTCAGCCGTACAATGTTTTTTGCACAAGAGGCATTGTGATAATTTTTCCTGTGCCATGTCATCATTCTGTCTTCACTCCCACAAGAATTCATCTGTTTTCAGGACCGTGATACCTGCATACCCAGTGTGCCTAGATACCTTCTATTCTATTTTATCCTATTCTGTTCTGTTCTATTATTGTGTGTGACCTGATTTTTTCATCATCCATTAAAATAAGTGCATGTTAAAAAAACATCCTTCCCTGCTTTCTTATTATGTAGGACAGCATATCTAAATATGGGACACATCTCAGGAGAATTTACCAGCATGTCACCTTGATACACAACATGGTAGGTCTAAATCCATGAGCCGGGTTGTTTGTGCTGCTGTGCTGCTTATTGTTTGCAATAGCATTAGGAAATGAACTGGAACAACTTGTATGCAAATGTTCCTTAACATAATTTATCAACATTTTCTGTCACCAGGCTGGAATGACCCAGCTCAGGTCTCAGGTGTGCTGGCACTAGGATCTGGCCACCATTAATGCTTCTTTTCATAGCTAAACTGTGGCACAGCTTGGGTAAAGCTCATGACTTACTGGTTATGACACAGGACACCATAGACGTAGAGCCTTGTCACTGAATGCCACTGAAGCCCCTCAGTTCAACCCATGGGCCATAGGTTGCCACCTGCTGAATTACATCATTTCCTTGAGATAAAAAGCTTGATAGGTATGCTTTAAAATATGATATAATTTTATTTAATTAAAATTCTGAAATATGGAGAGCACATCATAAAGTGTAAAGAGATTATGAATTATTTCATCTTCTTTATGGTAGGCTCAGCCTTCAAAGGTCTGGGAAATACTGGCTTGGGATCTGACTTGCATCAATGCACTGGGATTTTTTAAATTCAGTTTTGTATGTGATAAGCTAAAACCCCAATTCAGGAAAGCATTATTATTCAGATACATAGTTAAGTATATATTTAACTTTCAGCACATGTTTAAATTCTGTTAAATTAAACATGAACTTTTATGGTTCTGGATTTAAGTGCACATAGACCAAACTGCAGAAAGTTTCAAGGACAGTGGAAGTTAGGTTTAGGGACCTACTTAATTCATGATTTTGTGGATTTCATGATAACAGCAAATCAGACATTATCCACGAAATCCACAAACCTCCCCCCAAAAAATCCCACACTAAAAATATAATGCTGGCTTCCCAGTGGGAGCCAGCAGCCCTCATGGCTGCTGTATGCTGGCCTTATAGCCCTTGGCTGGGGTGGGGTGGCGGGGGAGAAGAAGGAGGAGCCACCAGCACAAAGGGGAGCTGCTAAGATGGTAGCCGCCCTCTTCCCCTGCTCGTTGCCACTGATTGGTTGAGAGGGCTGCCCATTGTGCAGTCCAACCCCTCTCCACCAATAATCAACACTTGCCCATTCAGGGGGCCACAGCATAGACAGCTTTCTCAGCCAATCAGTGGCAAGGAGCAGAGGATGGAGTGGCCACCATCTTGGTGCTCCCCTTTGTATGGGTGGCTCCTCTCCCCTTCCCCCCGGAGGTCTGTGAGGCCAGGCCATAGCAGCCATGTGCCAGGGCTCCTCAGCCAATCAGCAGCAAGGGGCAGGCTTGTCACAAAAAAACCCCACAGAATCATCTCTGTGCACTTCAAGCAGCCCACAGAAATCTCTTTCACTTGCTATGACTTAGGTAGATCCCTAGTTATGTTGCATTTCAGGCTTAGTTTTTTCTTTATCTATTTGAAAACATTTAAAATCAAATTTAAATAAAAATGCCTCCTACTTACTATTGAAAACAAAGTATTAACTGGGCTCTGTAGGAAAATAATAGCATGTTCTCAACTATGAAAAGGAATCAAGATAAAATAATAAAGATCTATTCTTGTCTACCATCTGCAGTATTCATAAAGGCAAACCAATAATTAGTATTGCTTTAAGTGCAAGAAGAGAAGAAGCTTTTCTTAAATGAAAGAGTATTCTGAATATTTGAAATGTATTACTGATATTCTGATAATATAATATCATCCTTTTTTTGTATTAACCTAATAGAACAAATAGAACAAACTTAATTGCAAGTTTGGCAACACCAATTGTGGGTGAGACAAAGTCATGTGTCTTTTCTCAAATTAATATTAGGAAATATAATGATTTACTGTAAATGGGAAGTTTATGTTTAGTAATATCAATGTGCATAGCTACCACCATTGATTTTATGCATAATCACAGCTATGCCCTGAACAAAATTGGCAACAAAGTTAAATGACGATTCCCTAAGATTATTTTGTATTAGTCTTGGTAGGCCTGGCTTAACTTCAGCAAATCAGTTCAGGTGTGCATCCCAGAGGAAAAAAAATACTAAGTAGGTACTTGTGTGTTCTGTAGAACATCAGCCCAAATCAGGAAAGAATTGGCAAAAGATTAATATAAATTCTTTTCCTTGTGCTGTCAATTTTCATTCTCCCTTTGCAATGTAATTATCCTCTGCATACATTTTATGAGCTGAGCACTGGAGATGTGCGCTATGATTGCAATTGATTATTCGGCACCAGTGTAATGAATATGTATGAAGACTGAGAAAAGTATTTCAGGGGCTTTGATGCAAAATGAAAATCACCAAACACACCATATTTCCTCAGTGGTTTATCATACTGTCATAAGCAATTCCTTTTAACCTTTCTTTACCTTACTAGTTCATAGATCATCTAAATGTAGAAATCTTTGACTGTTTATAGGAGTTAACTGAATTAATGGCTATTGCAAAAGGCAGCTTAGCCCTAGTAATGATGTTGTTTATCTAAATTAATACACTGTAATGTAATTATAGGCATTCTCACTTGATTATTTTTTTGCCCACTGGGAAATCTCATTTAGATCATTAATGTGTGCATTTACATAAGTTTCTTTTATATGGTATTAATTTAATGGATTTATTTCAAAGTGATCTTTTTTTCTCATTTTTGTTATTTCTAAGAAGCTTTCAAATAATATCCTGCATTGTCTTGGGTGGAGCTTATATTTAGAAGGCAAGTAGGGAAGTGTGAGTTTACTTGAACTCTAGAAAGTGTTTAAAATCCCCATGTGTATTAATCTGTACTTGAGCTTTTATGTGACCAGAATGTGTACAGTTCTATTCACTACTAGATTTTGGTAGCATAATGTTTCATAACTGCAATTCTTCAGGAAGGGCTGTGTATTTAGTATTATCAATAACGTTTATATAAATAGACTTGGTACTTTATAAAGGTAGTTATAGTGTTCAAGATAACAGTTATTTTCCATACTGAGAGTGAGAACAAAACTAATTCTGTTTTATATGCTTTAATTTGCAACAATGCTGACTATTACACCTGCAAATTACTAGAACATTGTGTGATACTGAAACATTTTCCTGGTATTGATAAGGTGTAAGGTTTCTCTCTCCTTTGCTTACTTTTTAGCATTCAAATGTAATAAATACTTAGGATATACAGTAATTTGAGGTCTGTGGTTTAAAAGATTGCAACTGAAGTGTTTGGTGCTGGCGTGACATGGTTCCTGGTCTGACTCACCGCCAGGCTCTCACCTCCTCACCCTTGTTTTCAGACTCTCTGACTCCTTCCCTCTCACGATTATCTCTTCTGCCACAAGTTGATATAGTTTTGTAGGGTGGCTGCCCCCAGGAGGTAGATGTGGGTTTTGGGGTAGGTCCTTGTCTGAACCCAGGCCCTTCCTGGCCTTGGCTAACTTTTAATTTGGCTGGGTCTTGCTGCTTGGGGTCCACCATACCAACACCCTAGGTTCTCAGGCTCCATCATTAGTCCCTTGCGGGCTCTGAGCCAGTTAGCCCCCATACATGCCCCTTGGGGGCACAAGAGTTATGCTTCCCAGTCTTTGCTGTCAGATATGCAGTCCTCTGACACACCACAATCTTCTTTGTAATGTATTTGGGCTCTGGGTCCCAGGAGCACTCTGAGCTGGGTGTCCCTGCTGGACCCTAGTGGCCTCCAATCCACCCATTATAGCCACTCTGGTCCTTCAGTCCAAACATAAATAAAAAAAGCCTGAGTGTTTGCTCCCAAAACATAAAGCTCACAAAACAAAAGCTCCCCTTTTGGGGTTAGCCTTACGCCATGGTAGCACCAACGCAAAAGGTTTGAGGCACTCATCTTGTGTTGCTCCCAGTGCAGGGTCTCTTCTGCCCTTCTGTGGCATAAAGTCCTTTTTCCCAGGCAGTCTGGGCTGGCTCATCCCTGGATCTCTGCCTCCTGGAGACCCTATGGCTGGACTGCACCTTCTGGGCTCAGCCCTGGGCTTTTGAACCTGTCCTTGGGTCACTTGACCCTCTATTTCCACTGAAAGCCTGCCAGTCACCACCTACACTTGGAGCAGCCATCTTATTTAAGGTCCTTTTTTGCCACTTAGTCTGTTCCAGGGTCTGGGCTGGCCAGCGGGCCCTGGGCTCCCTCCCCCACTCAGTAATGGGTCAGGGGCCTCATTACAAAGATGACCTCAGCCAATTCTTACTATAAGTTTAGAAGTAAATTATCTGCATACTGTTTGGGAAGGAACACTACTTGCTGAGTGTTTGGACGTAACAGTTGTCTTAAAGAACAGGGTGTGTCTTTAATGCAGTGAGCCTGTGCTCTAGTTCTCATGTTCTCCTTAACTTCTGTGTTGTTCACACGCAACTACCTCTAAATGGAACTGAAGGTGCTCCAGTTGTGGACTAACTGGCATGGCTGAGGGTGAAAGCCTTGGCCACGTTCTTCCTTACACTTTGTTGGTAACCCCGTCATTTTGCGATAAGGATGTAATCCAATGAAACACAATGGCTGATACTCCTCCTGTGCCTTCCTACAACCTCTCATGGGCCATGTTTTGTTTGCTTTTATCTATAAACTTCCTCTGCACAGGAAGTTACCTTCCAGCTCCTAGACACCAGCCCATCACTTAAACTCCACTTTACATGTGATCTCTTGCACTTCTCCAGCAGTAGAACCAAGATGCTCTCTGGAACTATGTGAAGAAGTTACATTTAGATGGATCTAATTGGGGTTAGGCCAATCTAAATGCCTAATCATGCAGATGTTCAAGGAGATTCATTTGGAGAAAAAATGGTGGGCCCAGTTTAAATTAGTTCACTTGACAAGGTGAACTAACTTAGGTCTGGAACAGATTATCCCAATCCTAGTGAATATCTGTACATGTTCAGACGGCGGCCCTAGGACTGGAAAAGCCCAGCTGCTCACCCCAGACCCAGAGCTATGCTATTTCTGCTCCTGTGACCCTGACTAGGTTATTTTTAGCCCACAGATGCTCCTCCCCTCCAGTTGGACAACCCTTCCAGAGACCTACCAGCCCACTCTGATCCCATCAAACCCCCGCTCTTGGACATGTAACTCCCCCTCTCCCCTTTCCCCCACAGACTCACTAGCCTTCTAATTCTACCTGTCTCTCCCCCTGTGTTGAATTATTCCAATTTCCCCATGCAACTCCTGGGACCATCAAACACCTATACGTACCATTTCTGGTATACATTCACACAGCTTCAAGTGACCTATGTAAATGTAGACCAGGTGTGGTGAACGAGTGTAGACACTGTAGGAGATCATCTACCCAATACAATCAGCTGGGCAGGCACTGACCCCAGGTTTCTTGTGAACTGCTGGTATAACATCAGAGAGACATACTGTTTGGAAAGAAATACCTGATATCAGCTGTGAGAAAATCTCCAAGAGAGTGTCAGAGGAAGAGATTAACCAGATGGGCATCTGTATTTAGAGAGAAAATACAGACCCCTAAGATTTCATATAATAAAATAAGAAGATGGAGGATCACTGTGTCCAGTTTGGCAGGTCATGGAGAACACATCTTTTCTTTAATGAGTTTGCTGAGTACCCAGCAGTGTCCTGAGCACAAAGCCCTTTTCCTTAATGGATGTTTTGGGGTTGGAGTGCAGACCTGAGTGCAGATGGACCAGAAGAGTCAAAGTAAATTCCATATAATTTGGAGCACAACCAGAATGACCTAAGGGCCAAGTCTCATGGCATCCTCAGAGAGATGAAGGATGCAGTAGAGGAACTGTCATCACTTCAGCCAGGTAAGATGTGTGCTACCTTCCTTATGTTTTTGTTATCAGGGTGATTACAGCATAAGGCAGGTTTGCTTTGCCTGTTGATAATGAGTCTCAGTATTGTAATGGGAGATGTGAGTTGTTGTGGAGTGGGCCTTATAATCAAAAACTCACTTTTGGAGTGGTAGATTGTCCCATTTTTCTGCTGCACACCGGATCCTGTACTTGTAGCAAATTGCTTGTAGAGGTATCTTGAATCTCCTACTCTGAGATCAGGTCATTCCTGATCCTCTTTCTTTTCCCTAAGAGTTGATGACTCAGTTGTTTTGTTTAACATCAATTCCCTGAGTGGATGCTTCACACCAACCGGGATAGAAGTCAGTGCAAAGCAATGAAATAAAATATTATTTGTTTCTGGCCACTGGGGACAAATGAAAAAAAAATCCTTTTTAACTACATTGCAGCACAGGCAAACATTTATCTTAATACCATTCTACTTCCTCCATTTTGATGCTTAGGAACTACTATATCCCAGTTTCTCCTAAGAGAATGAAAAAAAATGCTATATATATATATATATATATATATGTATGAAAATAAACTATATATATGATATATTTTAGTTTTATATTTATAAGATAAATTATTATAAACCTTATATATATAAAATAAAATTAGTCTTTGGATTCTGGATTAGAGAAATTATATCAGCTTCTGTGATATTAACAATTTTCACCACCTTTGGTAAACCACAGTAATATTTGTGTTGTAAAAGTCCAGCACCACATTGCCTACAGATGCCTTGTAAATGTCAAACTTATTAGTAACCAAGCGGTAGCCATTTGGGGTGTGCAGCTTCCAATTGGTAATATCAAAGTACTCTACATATCTTAGTGCTAGAGCTCTGCATTGCTCCTGAAAGGTGGTCTCCCTCATGTTTAAGTTGTAGGCTTACTGTTGGGTCATCCAATGGTGCTGTTTCATCATGTTTTGCTTACAGTCCTTCTTCATAACTACCTGTCAAAATAGGAGAGTTTCTTGGCTATTAAAACCTGTACTGGATGTCTCCACTGCTTCTTGTCTGCATGTAGTTTTTACAATCTCTTTAGCCATGCCACCATCTTCTCAAAATGAGAAGCCATTACTGAAAGGCTTGTCACTATTTCTTTGCCCTAAATCTGTCTCCTGGTGTGGAATGAAAGTCGTAGTGATGCCAAGATGTGGATCCATACCATGCCATTGCTTGGATGTGGTTTGCTTTAACAAATCCATGGAATAAAAACACTTCTTCATGAAGGCCCGGGGAGATCAGACAACATTTACCACAATATACTGTGAATGAATTCATAGAGTAGCACAACTTACTGGAGATCACTCCCAGTAGCCCAGCACTTGGACCAGTAAGCAATGATATGTGCTGAGAATAAGTGAGACCTTGTAATGGAGTGGGTTCACCTGGGCTATGCTAACTCAAGCTAACTGCAGTGAAAACATAGTCAATGAGATTCTGTTGCACTTCAGAATATGTTTAATAAAAATATACACCTAGGCATTTTGCTGAATAGGGATGGATTTAAGTACCTGCACAAAGTTAAGTTTGTAATTTGCACTGAGCTGAATATGGTATCTGTAGTGCTGATATTGATAAGTACAAACATAAGAATTCCTTTAGAAGGGGGCGTGAATTACACATCTGCTTAAAATGAAAAAGTACTCAAGTATTCTGCTGTATCAGGATTTAATGGTGCTTTATCTCCTTGTCTGATGATTTATTGCTAAAAACTGTTGAGCATATCCCTTGCTGTGAGGTCATTGTCTCTTCTTTTGGTGAATGTAGTTGAATTCCATAGCTAGTTGGAAAAACAGAGTAAAAAAAGATGAACATAAGGTCATGTATGTAGCATCTACCTGCTGAACTCTGATCTGCTGCTGAGAATCCTTACACAGTTGGTTCTCATCTGTGCATGCCGAGGCCCTGCAATTAGGGTAGGCGGCTTAGAGCAATTCAGAATACATGCAGGGTTTTCCTCAGGCTGCCGCCTACTCTGCCTGATTGCTGGGCACATGTGGAGCACAAGTGTGTAGGCAAGATGATTCTTGGCAGCCATTCCAGGCTGAGATGTCTAATAAGCTAACATGCGTAAGGCACACCCATGTCTATTTTACACGAGAAAACAACGTGACTAGGGGTCCTTGAGTGAGATCTTATCCACTCCTGAGCTTCAGTCTCATTAATCAGTACCTTAAAGGCTTATTATGTGGCTCCAGCCATCTTTTACACTACGTCCATGCCTCACAGATGCTACTGCACAATCACTCCCTTGTCGGCCCTCAGTCCTTCTAGCCTCTGCCCCATTTCTCTGGCTACATACTTGCAGCCCTGGCCCAGTGAGTCAGGCCTGGGTGTCTCAGCCTCAGCCCCTTGTAATTACCTCTGGGCCTCTAGCTCCTGTATCTCTTACTCTGGGTCCCTGCCCCCAGTTTCTGCCCCTTCTGGACTGTTGGGCCTCTGGCCCTGGTTTCTGTCCTCCTTGGGCTTCTGGGTCCCTGGCCCTAGTCTTTGCCTCTCCTGGGCTGCAGGGATGAGCTTCTCACTGCCTACCTCCCTGAAGTCCAGTCGCCTACTGTCAGGGGACCCTCAGCATACCGTCTCTCTCTTTCCCTCTCCTTGCGAGAGTGCACTGTTTCTCTATGAGGCTTCCTCCCATGACTGTGTGTAGCTCTGCTTTCCATTCCTCTGCCAACTCTCTCACAAGCCAGCCCTTATCTCCCTCTTCCCATTATCACCTGCAGACAATTCTCTCTGGCCCCCAGTGATAGTCTTTCTGATTATGAACCAATGAGCAACTTCTTTCTTTTTCCCTGTCACCTGCTCTCTAGTTAGCAGGTCCTATCTCACCTGCTTCTTTACTCACCCTATGGTCATTACAATGCATCTGCTCCTGTTTCATAACAGGAGCCTCTGGTTCCCCGTTACACTGGGGTTTCCAGTTTTGACTGCATGAAGAAATCAAAATAACAGAGCAGGACTTTGGGATGAGTAATAAAGCATTATTAAGCAATTCTTACCTGTACTATATCAGTACTTACTCTGAACTATGTACAAATACACAGACAAGGGAATAATTGGCTGAGCAAGCTGCAGTAAACCATAAGTTCAACATGAGCCAAAAGTGTTCTCTTGTTGCAAAAAAGCCAACAGCATATACTGGGTTGTATTGACAAAAGCTTCCCTTGCAAATCAAGTTCTTGCAAATCAGTTTTGGGCCTCACACTTCAAGAAAGATGTGGACAGATTGGAAAAAGTCTGGCAAAGAGCAGTAAAATGATTAGAGGAGCCTGGAGAGTATGTATGACTTGTGAAGAAAGGCTAGGGTTATTTATTCTGGAAAAGAGAAGATTGGGGGAAGATTTGATATTTCTTCAAACACCTGAAATCTGATTGTAAAGCGGTTGGAGAGTCTCTCTTCTCTGTGGCTGGTGGGGACAGGGGTAAGAGCAATGGCCTCAAACTGCAGCAGAGGAAATTCAGGTTGGAGATTAGGAAAGACTTTCTAACTATGTGTAAGGGCAAGTATTGAAACAGGATACCTAGGGAAGCTATAGAATCTCCTTCCTTGGAAATTTTCAAAGGCAGATTAGATGGTCACTTCACTGGGATGATTTAGTCAGGGATAATTCTGACTTGAGCAGAATCATGACCTCATGAGGTCAGCTGGACTAGATGACCTCATGAGGTCAGCTTCCAACCCTGCTTTCCTATGATCCTGTGGTCCAACCCAAAAAGATGTACTGGGAGCAGGATATTCTCAAATGTGTAGAAACTTTTCAGTCTTTCAAATGATTTTCTAGGTTCTTTCTTTTAGCTTTATTTCTTCAATTGAAAATTGACTCCTGGTTGTTCATGCAATGTAATAACTTCAAAATCAATGAGATTTAATAAAGGGTGTAAGTTATGTGGCACCTGAAAAGAACCTACATATAAAAAAATCACAATTCCTATAACAATTCACTCAAGAAGAAACCATTAACTTTTATTAAAATGTATTAATTACAGAGTGCATTTCATTCATCCTTCACGATTTTTCATTAAAAATTATGCTGCCAAGCCTAGCCAGCTGTAGTCTCAGTTTTTGTTTTTTCAACAATATAATCTGTCAGTTAATTCATATTAACATATGAAAATGTTCTGCCACTCATGTCAGAACTATGATCTTAAAGCAATGGAAGATATTCTCAAAGGCCCCTACACCCCATTTTTAGAGCTCCTAAGTCATTTAGGAGCCCAGGATGAAATTTCTGGAAGTCCCTAAGTAAACTAAAAGCCTAAGTCTTCCTCTGTGCTGCAGCTGGGAAGTGGGATGGCAGCATGGATAGACATACCCAAGCTGTATATATAAATTAGGCAGCTTGGTTTACCAACAGAGTGAAGATGTCATGGTCTTCATCAGAGGGTAGTCACTTAAGAACCCAGAGGCACTTGTGCTTGGTACCTGTGCTAGCAAGAGCTCAGATATCTCTAAAACTGCTGCAAACATATTTCTGATTGTAATATAGACATAGCTCGAATCCCATTGCAAATCAGTGGGACTCAGACTCCCAATACACATGGGGCCAGATTCTGTTCTACCTATTTAACACGTAAGTGGACTTTGTTGCCTGCGTTCAATTCTGTTCCCCGCTGTGAAAATCCAAAAAAATTGTTAATATATGTGCTTTTGTAACATGTTATCATCTGACCCTTAGGCAAGGGACAGAAATTACACATAAATTGGTTTAAGTGATCAGCAGGGATCTGGGTTCTATGCTTCCCATGGAAAAACAGAGAAAACCATGAATTTCCCATTTTTATCAGAGAAAAAGCTGATTTTCCCTTTAAGCAAAGAAACCTGTGGATATCCCACTTTTGTAAAGAGCTCTGCAGGCTGGCTGAGCTCCAGCCTGCAAGAGCTGATTGCAAAAAGGGCAGGAAAACCCTATCTCTGCCCAGACGGGAAGAGAGAGGGGGGAAGGGCAGGACCTGAGGCTCTAAGACAGCTACTGCTCAGCTCCGGCTCAGGCTTACTCTTTGCTCCTGAAGCTTATGTAGTAAGTGGGGCTTGCAGGAAGCTGGGGGCCACCTCTGGCAGGGCTAGAGGCTTGAGGGTCATGGCTGAGACACCAGCAGGGCTAGAGGGGGCCAGGAGCCACCCCCTCATGAGCCCACAGCAGGCAGCAGCAGTGAGGGAGTCGGCTTTATCTGCTGCAGCAGCTGCCACTTTCTGTTGGGGGCAGAGAGCAGTGGACCTGGGGCTCTGGCCCCATAGCCCTGGCAGCTGGGGGTCCCATCCAGCAGCTGTGGGGGGCAGGTGGTATGAGCAGGGCTGAGGGCGGTCAGGGGGCAGTGAGGGGCACCAGCAGGACTGGGGGGCTGTGGGGAGTGTGGGGCATCAGCAGGGCTGGGGGGGAGGGCTTTAATTTTAATCATGGATTTGGGGGGTTTAATCAGAGAATTTGCAATTTTAATCAGGTAAAAACAGGATTCCTGCTGATCAGGAAGTGG
Source organism: Crocodylus siamensis (assembly GCF_052110815.1). Taxonomy (NCBI): domain Eukaryota; kingdom Metazoa; phylum Chordata; order Crocodylia; family Crocodylidae; genus Crocodylus; species Crocodylus siamensis. The sequence continues at coordinate 125,485,864 of NC_143397.1, read as the reverse complement.
TTTAAACCTTTGACAGAACAGAATTTCAGTGCATTTAAGCCACTTTCAAAATGGCTGAAACTGGTTTAAGCTAAACCTAGATGCATGTAGTAGTAGACTTAACTGATTTGGATCAAACCAGTTTATGGAACTTCTGTCCCAGATCCCCTTTCAGTTCAACTTAACTCACAGTCCCCCAGCATCCCAGGATGCCATGCAGCCCTGGGTTGTGCTCTCTGCTCCAGTGGAGTAGGGCTAGTGCTGCCCCCCAGCTGTCAGTAGGGGGTTTTCCATTCTCAGCAGCCAGAAGCAGGGTGGATTCCCCTAATCCTGCCTGCTCCTCAGCTGGGGGAATTGACCTAGCTCCCAGGTGGGGCATTGTGGGCTTCCCTTCCCCACTCCACCAGGCACAGTGGCAGGGGGGTATTTTTCTTCCCACTCCCTCTTCAGCTGGCCCTCTGGTTGGGAAGCAGGTCTGGCTGAGGGACCACCCTGACTCCCAGCTCAAGTGGGAGGAGTAAAGCCCCCACTGTGGGCTCCACCCCTTCTCCCTGTGCTTGGCACAGCCTGGCTGGGGGGTCTGGAATGGAGAGTAGAGACAGGAGGGACCATTTCCCATTGGGGGCTGTAGGAGTCTAGAGGCATTTCTCCCCACTCCCTCCTCAGCTGGCCTGCCACCCAAGGAGGGGGTATGGCTGGGTGATTGCCCATCTCTCAGCTTGGGTGGGAAAGTAAATTCCCCACTGTGGGCTTCCCCAAAGCTAGGAGCCAGGATGATCACCTACCCATACCCCCTCTCCAGCTGGTGGGCTGGCTGAGAAGGGAGTTGGGGTGGGGAGGTTGAAACATCCTCTCTGTGGGCTTCCCCTCTCCAGGCCAGGCACATCACAGCTCGGGGTCCAAAACTGCAGGGGAGCATCCCTCCCACCTCTTTAGTTGGCCTTCTGGCCAGAGAACCAGCATAGCCAGGTGATCACCCTGGCTCTCAGCTGCCTGGAAGCCTGTAGTGGGGGCTTTATTCTCCCACCAAAGCCAGGATCCAGGATGATCACCCAGTCATGCCCCCTTCTTAGTCAGCCCATTGGCCAAAGATGGGACCTGGCTGGGTGATCAAGTCAGCTCCCAAGTGCAGAGGGAGGGGGGAGGGAAGAGAGGGAGAAATGCCCCACTAGGGTCTTCCTCCATCCTGCCTTCCCCCGACACTGGATAGATCCCGGCTTGGGGATCAGCACCAGGTGGAGGGGGGGTGGTGTTCTCCCCATGCCTCCTCCTCACTTGGCTTAGACTAAGGAGGGGTTGCAGCTAAAGGAACTGGTTCTGGGTACAGGAAGAGAGGAAGAAATGCCCCACTGAGAGCTTCCCCTCTTCCCCAGCAGCAGGAAGACCCAGCTGGGGGCTTGGGGGGGGTTCCCCCAGCACCCCCTCCTTATCTGGCTGGAGGCTAAAGAGGAGGTGTGACTCTGTAAATTGCCCAGCTCCCAGCTATCTGCTACAGATGTTATGGTTTGCAATGTTTTAAATTAAAATAACTATGTCATCAGCCAAATAAGGAAGCAGTGTGGCATACCATGTTTTCCCACACTTACATAGCAGAATCTCTCCCAGCTACAAATTGCTAACAAGAAATGTCTGATGCATGAAGAATCCATTTCACATAGATTAGCAGAGTATGGAGGCATTTCACCATGCAATGTACATGAGACTATTCTGTTTAAGTAAAGCCTTGTATCTTAGATATCTTTTGGGTTGCATATGATTGGGAAGAACCTTAGGCACTGAATTCTGAGCTGAGTGGGCCCAGCTGACTGGTGGGCAAATGAGTGGGAAGCAGAAGAAAGAATCATCCTCTCCATCTGTGGAATGATTTCAAAGAACAACCGGAGAATCTAGGCCACTGCCCTGATGTGGCTGACTACCCCGACATGTGTCAGCACTTCTGCTGCCTGAAGAGCCTCTGCATCCATGAAGGACAGGGCAGGATTTGCCTGAACCTGTCAGTGTTTGGCAGAAAAGAGAAACCTATGCTATATTTGTACTTACTGGCTTTTGATTATCAGAGATGCTTGCCTAGTCAAGCAGTCAAGTCAAGAAGCATTCACCTGGAGTCATGAGGTGGCCTGTACTGAGGGATATGGCCTCATCAGCATTCTGCCTTTATCTTCTGGCTGAGAGGAACTATAACCCAAGTGTTGGATCTGCTATAAAGGAAGAGTGAGAGCTCTCAAGTACAATACATTTCTTTTTGTACTTCTGGTGAGTTTAATAGTTAACTGCTCTGATTGGGCCACGCATATTCAAATTGGTGCCCAAAATAAAAAGCTATAGACTACCTTCCACTTAAGGGTGAAGTATTCCTTCTCTTTTAGGATGTCTCCTAGGAAACTGGCTTAAGCTCAGCAACATTTGCTGGTATGAGCAGTGATATATAGGCAATGCCTTTGAAAGTTTCACTGGTGCTAAGACTATATTTTCTCACATATAACCCACTCCGAATATCACATGCACCTACTTTTGAAAAGATTGCATGAACTAAAAGAGATCTTACATTGGGTAAGTATCTAAATAGCGGCAGCTAGGGAGCCAAGACTGCTCCTGAGCTTGCTGCCAGCCCTGCACACTGGATGAAACCCACAGACTGACCCCATGCAGCTGGAGTACTGTGTCCAGTTTTGGACGCCTCACTTCAAGAAGGACATGGAGAACCTGGAGAGGGTCCAGAGGAGGCCACTCGTATGGTTGGGGGCCTCCATGGCCAGCCCTATCAGAAGAGGCTGAGGGACCTGAATCTCTTCAGTCTCCACAAGAGGAGACTGAGGGGGGATCTTGTGGCTGCCTACAACCTTATCAGGGGCCAGCAGCAGAGACTTAGGGAAAGTCTGTTCACCAGGGCCCCCCTTGGAGTCACGAGGAACAATGGCCACAAGCTGAGGGAGGATAGGTTTAGGTTAGATATTAGGAAGAACTACGACTGTAAGGGTGGCCAGAGCCTGGAATAGGCTTCCCAGAGAGGCAGTGCTCTCACCTTCCCTGGAGATCTTCAAGAGGAGACTGGATAGGCACCTGGCTGGGGTCTTATGACCCCTCCCACCCCCAGTGTTCATTCCTGCCCATGGTGGGAGGTCGGACTCGATCTGTCTAGGTCTCTTCCAGCTCATTGATTCTATGATTCTATGCTCTGGCCCAATCTGGTGCAGCAGGCGAGAGCTCACAGCCCAGGCCTGATGCAGTGTGGCAGGGCCAAAGCCAAAGGCCAGCCCAGCATGATGACTCTGGGACTGCTCTGGGGCATTCATATGCTGAGTCTGGAACCACATTTCAGGTTCAAAACCATGTGCTGGCCTGATCTGGTGCATGAGAGCATGTCATCCAGCTGGAGTGCTCTCCAGAGACCTGGAAATTTGGCAGCAAGGAAGTGGTGGCAGCATTAATTTCTGTGGATCCCAGACCCATGGGAATTAATACTGTCACTGCACCCCTTCCACCAAATAGGGATCCATTTTACTTCCATATAATATACAAACCAGTTTTCACCAGTTAGTCACCACTGTCAGGCCCCAGCTAGTAGATTTTATTCTCCATGACCTAACCAAAATTCTGGTGTCTCACACCAGATGTCCCATTTTCCTTCTTTTTTCCAGACAGAACTCCATCCTACTTGTGACACATTGTGGTACTGTGTGGAATATTTCTGTATTAACTGTGTTCATGGTAGAACAGGGGTGGGCAAAATACAGCCTGCGGGCCAGATGCAGCCCACTAGGCCATTCTATCCAGCCTGCAGGGCTCCTAAAAAAATTAGAAAATTAATATTTATCTGCCCCTGGCTTCCTGTCAATGATGACAGGAGCCAGGGGTAGTAGGACCTAGGGGGAGCCGGTGGCAGAGCTAAAGAGCAGCAGCAGCAATTCCGGCCTGGCTCCACCACCTCTGCTTCCCACCCCCTACCCCAAGCCCCAGCCAGAAGCTTCTGCCCAGCAGGGGCTTCTGAAGGCTTCTGGCCTGGGGCTGTTCCTGCCTCTCTGCACCAAGGGAAGTACGTATAAGAAGGATGCAGGGAGGGAGGCAGGGGAAGAACATAGGCAATTGCCGCAGTCCTCAGGGCTGGCCAGGTCAGCTGCTGTGGTTCTGGTGCTGCAGCTGGGAACCATGTGGTGCTGGCTGTTGGGGAGGCGAGGGGAGCAGGGAAATGGCTGCAGCAGGTGTGGGAGAAGGGGCAGTAAGCAGGCACGTGGACTGCAGTAACAGCCAGGTGGGAGCAGAGGGCCTGTGCTTGTGTATCGGGGTCAGTGCTGGCAGGGCCCAGAACAGGGCAGCAGGTGCATGGGGCTGGGCTGGCAGAAACTCTGTGGAGCTAGGCTGGCTCCCTCCTCTCCCTGCTTAACCAGCACAGCCCAGCTCCATAGAGCCCCTGCCAGCCCGTGCCCCAAGCTCCTGCTGCCCTGCTCTGGCCCCTACTGGTGCTGGCCCCAGTGTACCAGCATGGGCCTGGTGCTCCTGCCCAGTTGTTGCTACACTCCGCATGAATCTCACTACCCCTTCCCCCCCGCCTACTGCAGCCATATATCTGCTCTTCCCCCTTCCTGCCCGCCCACTGTGTTCTGGCATGATGTGGTTCCCAGCTTAAGTGCTGAGACCACAGGATCACCTGGGATGTGGTGCTGGAGCATCTTGGGGCGGGGAAAGGGAGTGGCAGAAGAAGGGTAGCAGTGGGAGATGGGGGGCAAGTGGCAGTGACTGGGAACACAGGGCCTGTGCCAGTGTCCTGGGGCCAGAAGTGGCAGAAATGCAGAGAATGGGTTGGCAGGAGCACTGGTGGGGGCTCTGCCTACCACAGGGGGAAGGGGGGCAGGCTGTGAGCAAAGCCTCCCCCTCCATGCAAACCACAACCCTCTCCAACCACCCTCCCCCACACACTTAGAGCTCCCCACAAAACCCATACCCACAGAGCCCCACCCACCCGCATCCCCCACACCTATCCACCCCTCCACAAATCCCCCACACACACTCCCAACACCCCACATACCCACAAACCTAAACTGCCCTCCCACCCACATCCCCCCAACAAAATACAAGAATAAGGCTTCATTTTAAGCTATTGTATTATCACTTCTATGTACACTACACAAACGCATGTAAATTGGGACAAAAATATTTTTTGAAATGAAATTAATGAATGTTGGAGTACATTTTTGATTTTTAGAATATAATTTGGTATTTTTCTGGTACAAAGTTGGCACAACCCCTTGCTAAAAGGAGTAATTCTGGGGGACAAGGGGAGGGAATTCTCATGGCAAAGGTCAGGAGTTAGGAGGCAGGACTTCCAGTCCCAAGATGGCGACCAGGAGGGCACCTGTCAAGGGGCAGGGCTACCCATGTGGCCCTCAATGACTCACCAAAACTCAGTAAGTGGACCGCCTCCTGAAATAATTGCCTGCACCTGTGGTAGAATATTGCCTCCATTTCCCTGACCAATTTGTATGCTGGGGAAAACAAGAGTTAGTGGTGTTTTGAATCAGAGCTGTGAAGATCTTCTCAAGGGATTTGGGAAGGAGGAATGGTGAAAGGCAGGGTACATTTGCACTTTATTGTCAGGGGCCCTAATAGGCAACCCAGTCTTGGCTAATTACCTAGTTGCTGCATCCACCTGGGGTTCTTATTGGCAGCCCCACCCCAGCTAATGATTCCAGCTGGCCACTGTTAAGGTCCCTTGATTGGCTTATAATCCCTTCTGTGGCAACAGGCTGTAGACCTTCCAGCACTTCCTTTTGAATGTCTTTTTGGTAAGCCTTTCTGGGCACCTATACACTAGTGCTGAGGCTGCTTTGACATGCTAGAATTCCAATTGTCAGAGCAGACTTGATTAATTGAGCCTGCTGGACCATGGTAATTGCTGAACTCCAGCAGCCTCCTGTGTCTCATGTATCAACATCCCTGTACTTAAAAATGGTGGTGGGGGCACTTGAACAAAAGCTCATTGAACAAGCTTTAGTTCAAGCTCCCTTGGCATTATTTTCAAGCATGGGGGGCACTGATACAGGAGATGCAGCAGCATTTTAATTAAAGTGGCTCTTGGAGTGCCCTCTTATCCTGCATTTGCTGGTTTCCTGACCCTGATTACTTTGTTCCTAGACTCTGGCTTTTTGGATTCTCCCTTGGATTTGGTAATTTGATTTCTGACCTGTTGAATGTTGACTTGGCTTGTGACCTGAACCCTGCCCCTGCATTTCTGCTTGGATATGGTAACCTGGTATCTGATTCCTGAACCTTGATTTGGTCTGTGTTTTGGTCTCTGCCCTTGCCTCTGGTGGCCTCACCACTATGCCAGCTTGCCCACAACCCAGTCCTACACTTATAGACTGACTAAGTAAGAGCTGTATAGTATAAACTTTGGTAAGCAGCTGGCCCAAGGACTCTTCCAGCTGTATTGCAGTTGACTAATAAATGCTGATTTTGTTCAAGAAGTGTGGCCTGCTTCATGGTATGTGACTCTATGTACACGCCATTCTCTTGACCAGCTATAGGCTCTCTCCATGATCTCAGCCAGAAGGTGGCTTTTTGAGGGAGCTATGGATAACCAGATGAGTCAGGACCCAAAAAGTCTTTGAGTCCAAGGAGCCAGGGGCTTACTTAATCTCAAAGCTACACTTGGGCATCAAGGAGTATTCCAAGAGATTATATAAGGCTGGGGGTCCCCAACAAGTGCTCTTCTGGGGAATCCATTACATTGTCTGGGCATCCACAACAGCATCATGAACTTTATTCTACTTCACTGGCAACAGTACAGTCTTGTTTCATAGATTTCATAGACATTAGGGCTGGAAGGGACCTCGGAAGATCGAGTCCAGCTCCCCGCCCAAAGGGCAAGAACAGCAGTGTCTTTTTCTGTTCCTTGGGACTTTTTTTATCAGCTGGACACAAGTGCCTAGATAAAGACAATTTTAGTATATTTAATCTATTAATTTTTTTCTGATTTAAACTAATGTTGTTCAAATCGATCTTGGAAACAAGCAGATGAGCAAAAAGCTATTGCTGCTATCCTGGAAGTACTGATTACCAAGGAGTTAGGGCAGCCGTAGAACACAGTACATGTCTGGCATTGTCATGGTATTCATAGATTGCAAGATTGGAAGGGACCTCAGAAGATGATCGGACCCAGCCCCCTGCACCAGGCAGGAGAGACTACTGGGGTCAGGTGGCCCCAGCAAGGTGACCGTCCAGTCTCTTCTTTCCAGGGCAGATGATTGCATCACCTCTGGAGGGAGCTTATTCCACAGTCTGCACACTCTAACTGTGAAGGAGTTTTTCATAATGTTGAGCCTGAGACATTCTTCCAGGAGTTTATGGCCATTACTTTTTTCCCAAGGTTGCCCTGGTGAACAGTTGTGTACTGAGCCCTTCATGTATTCCCCTGATGTAGCAGTAAGCTGCTATCAAGTTCCCTCTCAGTCTTCTGTTTTTCAGGCTGAAGAGTCCCAGATCCCTCAGCCTTTCCTCGTATGGCTTGCTGTGCAAGTCTCTGGTCATATGGGTGGCCCTTCTCTGGGCTCTCTCAAACTTTACCATGTCCTTGTTAAAGTGTGGTGCTCAGAACTGAATGCAGTACTCTACCTGTGGTCATGCCAGTGCTGAGTAAAGCAGAAGAATCTCTTCCTTGGCTTTGCTGGAGATGCATCGATCAGTGTATGCCAGAGTATTGTTAGGCCTGCTGGCTACAACATCATACTGCCAGCTCATGTTCATACTGTGGTTTATTATTACCCCCAGGTTCCTTTCATTCATGGTGCTGGTCAGTTTGGCACCACTAAGCCTATAGGTGTATAGGGGGTTGTTTGTCCCCAGGTGGAGCACTTTACATTTCTCAGTGTTGAACTTCATTTGGTTCTGACCCACCCAGCTTGCTAGCCTGCCTAGATCTGGCTGTATCTGTAACCTATCTTCAAGCATGACCACGCTTCCCCATAACTTGGTGTCATCTGTGAACTTGGCTGGTGAGCTCCTCGCCCCCCACATCTAAATCATTGATAAAGATGTTGAAAAGTACTGGACCAAGCACTGACCCCTGTGGGACACCACCGTCTACTTCTCGCCAAGACAACACAGATCCATTCATTAGGACTCTCTGGGTCCTACCTCACAGCCAGCTTCGTAACTACCTAACTGTCTTGCAGTTAAGCACACAATCCTCCAATTTTGTCTCAAGAACATCATGGGAAAGCAGATCAAAGGCTTTTTAGAAGTCAAGGTATACAATGTCAACATTTTCTCTCTTATCCAGGAGGTGAGTTACCTGATTGTAAAAGGAGATGAGTTTGGTGAGACAACACCTGCCCGTGTTGAAGCCATTCTGGCTGTCATTCAGAATCCTACCTTCTGCAAGCCTATCACATATAGACTCCTTAATGAATTTTTCCAGGATTTTCACTGGGATACAAGTTAGGCTAATTGGCCTGTAGTCACCCGGATCCTCCCTCTTCTCCTTCTTGAAGATGGGCACAACACTGGCCCTCTTCCAGTCCTCAGGGACCTCTCCAGAGCACCACAAGTTTTGGAAGAGTTTCACCAGGGGCTCTACAATAACTTCGGCTAGATCCCTCAGCATTCTCAGAGTGAGTTCATCCGGTCCTGCTGACTTATATATGTTTAATTTCTTTGATTGATCACACATCAGTTCTACGACAATAGTAGGAAGGCAGTCATTGCTGTCCTGTTCATTTTGTACCCTATATGGCATGATTTTCCTCTTGACCCAGTAAAATACCGAGGCAAAGTAGTCATTCAGGAGGTCATTTTTCTCCTGCGTGCTGGTAACCAGCTGTCCTTTGCTGAGCAGTGTCCCCACACTCCCATTTGTTTTCCTCTTGTTCCCTACTTACCTAAAGAAGGACTTCTTGTTGTCCTTGATTCCCATTGCTAATTTAAGTTCAGTCACCATCTTAGCCTTTCTAATTTGTTCCCTACAAGTGCAGACCATTGTTGTCCTTGAGGCCTGTCCCAAGCTTCCATTGTTTGTACACTGCTTTCTTCTTTCTTAGGAGGACTTTGATTTCCCTGTTTAGCCAAGAGGGCTTCCCAGCTCTTCTGGTGCCATTCCTCCACATGGGAATGGTCTTCCTTTGTGCTTCAAGGATTGTGTCCTTAAGGAACAACCACTCTTCATGCACTCCTTTCACCTTTGGTCCTTGGTCCTGTAACACTACCTCTACTAGTGACCTAAGCTTGTTGAAATTTACATTTTTGAAGTCCAAAACTTCAGTCCTGCTATCTGAATTGTCTGCCTTGCAATGGACAGTGAATGTGATGGTTTTATGTTTGCTGTCACCCAGGTGACCCTCTATATTTAAGTCGGTCACCAGGTTGTCTCCTTTGGCCAGGACCAAGTCTAAGAGAGCATTACCTTTGGTTGGCCCATCCACCTTCTGAATCAGGAAGAGCTCTTTAATGCAGGTCAGGACAGAATGCGACCTATCTGACTTGGCCAAGTGTTCCCCCCAGGAGATGTCTGGATAATTGAAGTCGCCCATGATGACTATATACCATGCATGCACAGCCTCTCTCAGTTCTCAAGCGAACTCTAGATTGAGTTTCTCCCTCTTGTTTGGTAGTCTGTAGTATACACCTACAGTTAGGTCTCTCGCCACCGGCTTTCCTCCCCTCTTCCCCTTCTCTGCAGCTGGACCCAGAGGGCTTCAAGCCATTTTTCTTTGGAGCCAATGTCAGCTTCCAAGGAAGCGTATTGCTTCATTGTAGCTAAAGATCTACACATTCATGTTTCTTCCCTACCTGGACCCTATGGCTGTGCTCCAATCATGTGAGAAGTCCCTCCATGTCTCTGTAATCCCTACTAGGTCATAGTGCCCACTGGAAAGTAGGAAGGCTAGCCCCTCCTGCTTGTTCCTCATGCTCCTGGCATTAGTTTACAGGCACCTGCGTCCTCCAGTTGAGACCCTCAGCTTTCTGTTATGCTGAAGGAGACAGAAGTGGCTCTCCTCGTGTCCCTATCTACAAAGCTTTCTTGTCTCTGGGCAAGCTCCAGTCAGTGTTTCCCACACAGCAATCTTAGTTTAAAGCCGTATCTAGAAGATCAGCCATCCTGGCCAAGAACAGGGACTTGCCTCTCCACATGAAGTGAATGCCATCTCTTCCCAGGAGTCCTCTTTCCTTGAAGTGTGTCTATATTAGTGAAAAGTAATTTTAGAAATAGACTGTGTTTTGCATACATTTTTGTTCCTTTTATCATTCACACAGTGCTCATCTATATAGCATCTGGACATCCAAAGAATATAAATCAGCTTCCAGATGTATCCAACAAAATTGTTAGCATTGGAACATGCAAACTGTATCTTCTTCAGAGCAGGACCTGTCTTCTGGTTCTGTGTTTGCCAAGCACCTTGCAAAATAGGGTTCTGGTCTATGTTTGGGTCTGCTAGGTGCAATAGTATCAATCCAAATACATCACAGCTAATAAGAGCAAAATGTAACAAAGGCAGTGACCAAATAGAACAGAAACAAACTACAGAATGTATTTCCTACATTACATCAAGGGCCATATCCACCACCACTCAAAACAACAGGAGTTGGCTTGAATGGACACTGGCACAAAACCTTACTGAGCATGCAGTAGGTAAAAGTGAATCATGGGCTAACTATCCATTAAATGGTTTTCTTACATTTTTTGTTCTTTTTTTTCCCTTTACCATAAAAGAGAATATTATACTTGTGCTAAGCAATGAAAATAACCTTCTGTCAGTTTTGTGAATAGCTTCTTTGCCTCGTGGTTTTCTCTCAGATTGTGTGTTTGGCATGACATTTCCTGATAAAATGTGGTGGTCTGAATTCAGAGTGGATAAAAACTGCATTGTGTATGCATATGGTATCCAGCGTTAATTGCCAGCTTTATGATAATTTGGCATCAGTAAAAGACTGATGTACTAATGACAGCATTAATCTCATCAGGCAGCTAATTTGGTACAAATTTCTTATGCATATTTAACAGTGTTGTACTCCATCTTATGTGATATATAAGTGGCTAAAAAGGAAAAAAAAGACAGAAATAAAAGAATATGCTGAAGAAGATCCTAAGTAATAATTGCTGTTATTATTATGTATGGGTATATATGAATTGTGTATATTAGCAGCTTTCTGGCAACATATTGTTACTGTAATATAGTGTTTTTCTGTTTGGAGATTTAGGCCGGATTCTATTTACCTTTCATGTACGTAAGTAATTGCAAAACTTCCACTTTGGGCACTTACAGACAGTTTGCTGTTCATTATTGCCAATGCTAGCCTACTAGACAAGCTCAGTAGGGCTACAGGCTGGCAGCAGCCCAAGGGAAATGGAATTGCCCAGGTGAAGGCTGGAGAAGACTCAAAATTTTAGTCAGGCAAAAACCATGACTGCCCACTATTAGTGATTAGGGCACTGGGCCAAGGATTGGGAGACCCATGTTTAGGCCCTCCCTTACCCAGAGAGGCTTAGATCTGTATTTCCCACTTCCCAGCAAAGTGCTCTAATAACAGGCCACAGGGCAAGCACTACTAAGAGCTCCCTGCAGTCTTCCTCTTGAAGCTGGACCACTGGGAAGCCATAAAGTAGATGTATAGGGGCAAGATGAAGAGAAGCTGCCAAATGATTTGTCTCAGTCAAATGGGATGGAAGTTTAAAAGGCAGCAAAGGAGTGGGCCCTGGAATGTGGGCCCCTTTTCACCATAACACCGAAACTTTCCTGCTGCTGCTTAATTGATGAAGTTGTTCTACTACATCTCCCATTCAAAAGGAGGATGGGAAAGTTCCTGACCTCCTGATTAGAGCAATTTACTAAGAGGTAGGAGTTGTAGCTTCAGATCTCCCCTGCTGAAAGCTTGAAACTGATGTCTCCTGCTCCCTGGTTAAATGCTTAATCTGTGGTTACTAAGCTAAAAGGTAGAAGGACCCTCCTCACCTCTGACAAAAGTTGCAACAGGCTGCCATTTAGTCCTGTGAAATATAAATAGGATCTGTCCCTTACTTCTGAAGTTAGACCCAAATATGCATGTACAATTAAGCCATAGTAGACCTTACTTGCAAAGTTCAACCCAGGCTACCTCTCACACACAATCTGTGCATAAAAATCAAATGAGACTCACATCCATTAAAGGATTGTCTCTTGTTACAGTACTTAAGGAAGGGGCAGTGCACTGAAAAAGAAATGTTGAACATGTGCACTGAAACTACTGCACCAAAAACAATGCTTTTAAGCAACTTTGGTAGTGTTTGTAGACACAAGTGACCAAGTAACTATATATTAGCTGCCCAGATACCTGTTTTTGTAAGCATGTAAGTCAACAATTTTATAGACAAATAAGGCACACATAATGGTCTATATCTTTGAACATAATGGTCTATATCTTTGAAGACTGATCCTTTTATTTCTAAATACTGCTTTATTTGGCTGTACTTAGTCCAATATTTCCTTTTAAACCTAGCGGCCTTTCCATCAAATAGAACAGGAGTGTAGCATTTTGTTGGGGGCAGCTCACAATGCAGAGTTTTGCCATAATAGCAATATCTGCAGGCATTTACAGTATCTCCATGTAAAAAAGGTTTGTGCTTCACTTCACATTTGTGCAACTGGCCAGCCTTTAAGTGCTACTAAGTCCAAACTAAAAGAATCAAGTGATAAGTGTTCTCATTCATGGCTAAAAATTGGTAAGGGCATATTTTTAAGACAACAGAAAAAAAAAAATCTTGCCTGGTGGCTTTAAGAAAAATAAGAGAGATCTGATTTATTTTAAATAAATTTGGGGAAAAAAATTTAACAAAGAGGCCATTACCAAATAGAGACAGTAAAATTGGTAATAACGATGCAAAAAAGACAGATAAATTCAGTTAATATCTCCTCCATATTTGCAAATGAATAGAATTATATACTTGGATGACCATCCTCACATTAGCAATGTGTAGGGGATGCATGTGCACCCCGAGATTGGTTGCAGGTGGTCGCTGCTCACCGCCTTCCTCTTACCACCAACACCGCCGCCCGGCGGCATCTACAAATGGTTGCCAATTGCCTGTTGGCGTTCGCCACTGCCCCCCCTTGCTGCTAACACTGGGAATCTCCATCCTTGGAGCTGCCTATGAAAGCTCCCTACTCTCTGCCACCATGCCCCTGCCGCTGACACTGCTGCCTGCGGGCAGTCGCTGTGCCACCCCAGCCTTGGGAGGCAGGCAACATTCATGCGTCCTCATGTGATTTCCTCCCCACCCTCCTGCATCCCACTCCACCCCCAACAAGCCTCTTGATAACTAAAGAATATATTAAACAATAGGTACAAAAGAAAAATATACAACTAAATCTGTAGGTCCTGGTAAAACAAACGCTCAAATGCTGTAAATGAGTTGGCTGAGTGTTTCTCTTGCCTTCTAATCATAGCATCAAAGAAAATTAGGGTTGGGAGGGACCTCAGGAGGTTATTTAGTCCAACCCCCTGCTCAAAGCAGGACCATCCTCAACTAGATCCTCCCAGCCAAGGTTTTCTATAGCCAGGTCTTAAAAACCTCGAAGGATGGAGAGTCCAAAACCTCTCTGGGTAACCTGTTCCAGTGTTTTACTACTCCTAGGAACCTAAACTTCCCTTTGCTGCAATGTGAGGCTATTGTTCCTTGTTCTGTCATCTGCTACCCCTGAGAACAGTCCAACTCCATCCTTTCTGAATCCACCCTTCAGGTAGTTGAAGGCTGCTATTAAATCCCCCCTCTTATCTTCTGCAAACTAAATAAGCACAGTTCCCTCAGCATCTCCTTGTAAGTCATGTGCCCCAGCCCTCCATCCATTTTCATTGCTCCCCACCTGCTGCTGCCTGCTGCAGGTTCGGGTGTGGGAGGTGAGGCCAGCTCCCCAGCATGGCACGCACTCCCGGACGGGCAGCAAGGGACCCATGCCCCCACAGATCTGTGCGCAGGGTGGAGGTGGGCATGGGCAGTGAGGGCAGCAGCACAAGGTTGCACACCTTAAAGCTACCACGTGTCACCAGGGACCCTAGCCCCTCCACAGACAAGCCACCCGTGGCCCCGTCCCACTCTGCTGGGGCCCCAGTCCTCCCCAACTCCCTTCCTGCCTACAGGGGGCTCAATTTCTCCCCCTGCCCTCCCCCACCCCCACATGTACCTGCAGGAGCTGCTCTCCAGGCTGCCTGGGGCATGTGCGTATACAGCTCATGCACGTGGTGTCCCTTGCCTGACCACCCTCCTCCTGCTCCCTCCCAGCCTCTGCAGGCTACAATGGCCAGCCTGCAGGGGACTCCTCACAAAGTTGCAAAATCCCCAGGCTGCTCTGGTAAAATGATTCCAAAAACCGAAAATTGTGAATCTAATATGAGCGATTTTTACATGTAATAATATACCAGTGGTTTTGGTTTTCCCATATGGGTTCAAATAAGCACCTGATTCTCTTAACTAGTGATTCTATAGAGCAGAATCCTCTGTAATTGCTAATGAGCACAGGCAGTTGGCTTCCAGTGTTGGGCAACCATCTCCTTCCTCACCCATCACACCTTTCCCCACCACTGCTGGCCTCTACAGCATGACTTAGCTTCCCCACCTGCATGGCATTCATTTGAACTGAACTGCTGTTCATTTGAAATGGCTCTGTCAACACCTCCCTTACCTAATCATGCAGTGAGCCTGCTTGGTCTCAGTTGTGGCTTGGTGTAATATGCATGCAACCTGCCTGCTGGGTCTCAGCTCTGCTCTGGTGTGAGTACTAACTCATCTCTCCCTATCCAATCCCAGTTTAGTGAAATGTGAAAGATTTTGATCCTTTAATATCCTCCCCATCCCCCAATATTCTTGTTTTCACTCCTTTCTCTTTACTTGCCCCTCCCCATCTGTTGACTTCAAACAGGTTTTCAAAACTTTTCCCCTCCTACCCTAGAAAAGGAATAGAGTTCTGGTTCCAATCCATGCCTTTGCTCGCCAGGCTTTATAGTGACAAGTCACAGCTGGTCTGAGAGAGCATTAAGCCTTATCCTGTGAGTGCTCTGAAACTGTTTAATTTTATGATGAATAACATTCCACAGATTAAAATATCTTCAAGGTAGCTGGTAACAGCACCTGAGCTTTGATAACTATAAGCTAATTAGCCTGGCCTCAGTATCTTGTAAATAATGGAAAAGCTTTATATAGGATTCAGTAAGCAAAGAATTAAAGGCTGGAAGTATGATTCAAGTAATTCAGCATGGTTTTATGAGGCAAGGGGTTTGTCAAACTTCCATTCATTTTTTTTCCTACACAAGATAGGTTTTGTTGATAGAGGTAACTTTGTGAATAAAATATTTTTGTACAGTACTTGATTCACTGTTTCATGATGATGATTATTAAAGTGGGAATGTTTCTAGTGGAATTCTGAAAAGATCACTTCTAGTTCTGATGATATATTTTGAATGTATTTTTTTTTTAATGAACTGGAAGGAATCTATAAGCTTGGCTGACAGATTGCAGATGATAAAGAATTAGCAGAGTGGTAAATAATGATCTTAGCTGCCTGATAAGGTAGCATGCTGTTATTATTATTATTACTTTTTAAAAGCATTTTAATACAGGTCTTCATTCTTGGAGCAAGGTATGGAGGCCATGACTCCAGGTTTATCCCCCATGTGGTAGATACATAATTCTGAAAGGAGTTTAGGTGTTATAGCACAAAACCAACTGCATAGAGATGTCATTGTGATGATATAAACAATGTACTCCTAGGCTATATATATAGAAGAGTGGCGAGTTGGGGGAAACAAGGTGATTTTTTAAAACTTTTATGTACTAATGAATCCAACTTCTTGTAAAATAACAGATCCAACATTCAAAAACAAATATACAACAGATAAAATTTTCCCATCAACAGTGCTAACATAACCCAAACAAATCAATGTCCACAAAGTTTTGTGTTCCTTTTCCTGCTCCTGTGGCCCTGACAGTTCTCCAGTGCCTCAGTCAGTATGTGTTCTTCATCTCTGTATATAATAATTTATCCCCTCCTCCTCCCAAGAGGAAGAGGGGATACTCTACTAGTAGAGTATATCATCTCTCTATATATAATCATTTATCCCCTCTCCTCCGCACAATATAAATCCTGCTATCCGTCAGTTCTCTACCCCCAAACCTCAAATTCATTCCCGCTTTGTACAGTACTGGTTGACTCGGACAAAGCTTCGGATCTGGAGAAGCTTCAGATGCTTTGGGGTCCGAAGCAGCACATCCAGGTTGAAGCACCGGCCTCATTCAGCTTCCCGAAGCGGTTCAGAGCTTCCGAAGAGCTTTGGAGCTGCCTTGGAGATCCAGCTATAGGATATAATGGGGAAACAATAAATATCTATCTGGGTTTTTTGGTCCAATTTGGATGAAGTTTCCAGGGGTGGTAGACCCTGCGGAAATTATGAGCCTGTCAAGTTTCAAGAAGATTGGTGCAGGGGTTTGGGGGGAACTGTACCCTAAATTATTGAAAGCAAAACTCATGTCACATCTAGGCATTACAACATAGCAGGGTGAAAACTGCAGGGGTGGTAGCTCTTACTGAGGCCACAAAGCCTGCCAAGTTTCAAGAAGATAAGTGGAGGGGCTTGTGAGGGGAACTGCCCTTCAGGCTGCGGACAAGCAAAACTTGTGCCATGGGTGCTTGTGGGACTGACTGTCTGTGGCTTGGGGCAGGGAGGGGAGACATTGCTGCAGGCCTGGCTGCTAAGCTGCTGTGTTACCAGTTAACAATCAATCAATCATGATTCACTCAGGGACCAGGTCAATACACAGGACCTAGCTACTACATAACGACTTAACGAGCATCAATTAGCACCTACAAAACCAGTGAGAGGAGAGGAAAGAATCAAGACAGACAATCAACTGCCCCAAGACAGACACAGTCAATCCCGCAAGCAGCCAAGTCACAAGTTTTGTCTGTCAGCAGCTAGAAGTGCAGGGCCCCAGGACCCCCCTGCACTGATCTCCTCGACAGTTGTCAGGTGTCATGGCCATAGCAGGGGCTACCATCCCTGCAGCTGTCACCCCACTGCGCCTTAACACACACTGTGTCACCCATGGCACGAGTTTTGCTTGTCAGCAGCTTGAGGGGCAGTTTCCCCCAAACCCCTGCACTTATCTCCTTGAAACTTGGCAGGCTTCATGGCCTCAGTGAGAGCTACCAGCCCTGCAGTTTTGACCCCGCTGTGTTGTAACACATAGCCATGACATGAGTTTGGTTTTCAATAATTTGGGGTACAGTTCCCCCCAAACCCCTACATCGATCTTCTTGATACTTGGCAAATTTCATGCTATTAGCAGAGGCTACCACCCCTTCAAGTGTTATCCAAATCAGACAAAGAGCAACAAAGTTATAGATATTTCACTGATTCCCCATTATACTCTATGGCCGCATCTCCAAGGTAGCTCCGCTGCTTCATTCCAGATCGAAGCAGAAACCTGGTCTGAAGCTCCGGATGGGATCATGGGCATGCGAAGCAGCCAGATCCAAAACCAGATCAGATCGCTGCCGATTTGCACAGGGCTACTGGTTGTCATTGACATTGGAATACACTGTCCAGTTCTGGGGTTCACATTTTTAAAAGAATACTGAAAAACAGGAGTAACTGCAGAGACTAGGTGCAAAAATATTAGAAACTGAAAGAAATGCCGCACAGTAAGAGACTTAAGGAGAAAAATGAGGAACAAGAGATTTCATTAGTGAACAAGTACATTCATGGACAGAACTTATAGATGGCTCTCATCTAGCAAAGAAAGGCATAGTAAGAACTCATAGGTTAAATTGAAGCCAGACGTTAAAATGAGAAAAAATGAACAAAGTTTTTAACAGGTTAGGTTGACTAGCTAGTCCCCAGCTGCTGTTCCTGCCATGTCATCAGAAAGGGGGTTGACACCGCACTCCTTCTGGATTCGCCTCTGCTTAAGTTACAGCATACTGAAGACTGTAAGAGTAAGCTCATATTACATAATAAATATCTGTTGATTATCATGGTTTCCTTCAAAATATCTTAAGGCGGGGAATAAAATATAAACCTGAAGGAAATGGTCCAATATTACAGTATTCAAATGGCACATATGCTGATCTTTTAGGGATGTGCATTAAAAATCACGCAATTGTTCAGGCAGAAAAAATACAACTGTATTCACTTGATGTGTGATTTTTTTTTTTCACTTATTCACTCTGCAAGTTTTAGACTACCTACTTGTTACCTTGTGTCAACCAGGAAGCTAGGACAGGAGGCCACTGTTTCTCTGTAACCTTTAGATACTACAAATTCTCTGCCCCCCTTCTCTTCTAGTCTGATCCAATTTAAAAGCAATACTTTTGGTGGAAATGACTACAGAGCCTGAATCTGCCTGTACCCGCTGAAATCAGTGGGAGGTTTATCACCTGCAGTAAATGTAGGATCAGCCTCATACATAGCTGGAATCACAAGCACCTGTATGCATAGTTGCCCAAAGTCTGAGAGCATGTCTGGCTTATATTGTGCAGTGCCATATATAAATTCCTGAGCTAGCTCAGATACCAGAAGCAGGAGCACTATATTAGCATTCCACGTGGGCTAATATACCGTGCTGGGAAGGCTATATTAACCTAGTGCTATACTAATATGGCTGTATTGCTGGCTGCATGTCAGCCAGCTTGCTCAGAGCTAGCTCAGGTATTTGTACATGACTCCGCATATCGTAGTGAAGACATCCCCTAAGTAGGAATGCAAATGATGTGAAAGTATTGCCGTTGCATCAAAGCATGCCTTCTTTCGTAAGTCATTATATTTTTGTGGCACAAAGATGATTACAGTAAGCTATGTTGTTTTAAGGAAGAAATCATAATTTAAGCAAAGTGTTTCAGAAGTTCTTGAGAGGCTCAGGTCTGTCTGTTTCCACCACCTGCTTCTGTTTCCACCACCTGCTTTTACACTATTGTATCCAAGTCCCAAGTGCCCGGATCAACCATTTGCAAGTTCTGTCCCCCTAGCTCATCACCTGAAGTCACTCTCATGCCATCTGTTGGTTCCCCCTTTCCCCCCCATCTGTTTCCCTCCCTTGTCTTCCACTCCCAAGCTCCTTGTCTGTCTAGTCCTGGTGTTCCCCCTGCCCATCCCACTCATTTTCTACTATTTCTCTCCCCTATTCAGTTCATGTCCATTTTTTGTTTGGTATAAGTAGTAGGAGTATTGAGAGCCCAAGCGGATACCATTCCGATGCCCCAAACTGGACCTGGACCAAGATCTGGACCTGGCATGGACTGTAGGAGTTCAGAGCTGCAGTTGAATGGACAATATTGCTCAACCCTCAGCTGGAGGTTCCTCGGGCAGATTCAATCTTAAGAGAATTTTTGCTGCAAAGCTCTAGTAGCTCTTTAATGAACATAAAAGAATTGCAGTTTTTCAAAGGCTCATGAATAGACCAGTTTGGGGCAGATGTTCACCAGTAGAGTAAAAGTCCATCCTTAACATGCAGGCTACCTTCTTGCCAAATTTGGATTGCATTTGGATGGAGACTCCAAGAGCTTTCAGAGAGAGGATTACATTAATCTTATAACCGTGGAATTTAAACTGGGGAAAATTCAACCCAAATGCTTAAAATTCTGCAAAGTTGCAAGCAACTAAAAACAGTTTTTTTATAATGGGAATTGTTATACAAGTGTCACCTATAATGTATTTTGAGTTTATCTTTCTAATTACACATATTAATTATTTATTCACCCATAACCTGACATTTGAATCATTCATGAATAATTGCAAATTAAGTGTGTTCTGATGTTTTACTTGCATTGCATTTCACTAAAGTCCTATTTGCTGAACTGTTGTTTTTAAGCTGCATATCCCATAAACCACAGTAATAGTTTAAAAAAAACCCAACAAACCAAACAAAACAAAACCCCTGTGGAACTGTAATACTTTTTTCACATATGGTTAATTTTATTTACTATTTCTATTTCTGTTTCTTTTACTTTCTTCCCCTACTCCAAAGCTTACCTAACTTTGGTGTTTGGAAATATGTCTGTTTCTCCTTTAGTTATTTCAAGTGACTAAGAACATCTGGAGCCCATCTTTGACAATTAATCTATACAAATTTAACATAGCTATGCAAGGTGTATTCACAATAGTGAATATTTAACATAGTTTTGTTTTCCATATTATTCTAATTCTGCATACAGCAATTCTGGACATTTTTTATATTTTCAGGAACGTCTTCTACTTTCTTTACTGCCTGCTCACATTGCTATGGAAATGAAAGCAGAGATTATTCAGAGGTTGCAAGGTCCCAAAGCAGGGCAGCTGGAAAATACAAACAACTTTCATAATTTGTATGTCAAGAGGCACACCAATGTGAGGTACTGCACTTTACTCTCTCTTTTGTCAACGAAGTTAGCAAAAGGTTGTTAGTTTGTTTTTTAAATAAATGAGAAATATAGGGGAAAAAAGGCTATTTTATTAGGATTTTTAATTGCTATACCCAAATACAGTAAAAGCCACTGTAACCGGCACTTCATTAACTGGCATGGCTCTATTGACCGACATGCCGGTTGACACTGGTCAATGCGGCAAAAGGGAAACCAGAAATGAGACTTCTGGTTTTGTTGAATCCCACAGCCTGAGGGAAAGCAGCCTGCGTAGGGTAAAGCAGCCTGCACAGAGCCCCCCCTCCCCTTTCTCCCAGCACACTGACACCAGAGGAGGGGTGGAAGGGGTGGCATGGTTAATCTGAGATCTGGATGCGCTGGATGTGGTGGGAGAGGTATCTTTGCCCGACCAGGCAAAGGCACTCTCAGATAACTGGCACATTTGGTTATCCGCATTTCCCATGGGTGCTGGATAATGGAGCTTTTGCTGTACATCCATTTGGTCAAGCTCTGACAACAGATTGCTCATTACAGACAGGGACCTCTATCTTTTTTTACAGCAACAGCAGAGAACTTTATAAAAGTAACCTTTTGATATATGGCAGAATAGGCTTTCTTCGTGGATACTCATGTTTGCAAGCAAAACTGCCAAATTCTGCTTCTATTTACACTGGTTTTTATCTTTAGTAATTTCATGGGTGTTACTGAAGTAACTCTGATTGTTCAGTTATATCACTAAGAGCTGAATTTATGGCTTTTCATAGCATATATTCGTGGATAATACATTTGTCTGGAAAACCTAAAGGTTTATCAAACACTGTATTTAGGAGAAAAAAAAACTTTTCAAATAAAATTGATGCTCTTATATGGTTGTCATGTCTGGAGACAGACAACAATAGTACAAAGAGCTGAGCAAGTACTGGGGAAAAATTAAAGTAAATTCATTCCAATTTTTAAGTGAGCTTGCTTCAGTTTGCACCTTTCTGTTTGTTTTCTGTGCGTTTTCTGTGCATGTTCCAGTGAACAAGTACTGTTGAAGAGACAGTAACAGATGTTAAATGTCTGTTGTAAGAACATTTTCAGAATGCAAATGTTCTACTTATAAACATAAGTGCTTGTCCCTGAAACTGATTCTTATTCAGTCTCTTCCACTTGGGGAACAAAAACATATGCTATGACTAGTGGGCTTCTATACATGTGTAGGGAGCTGGCTCCAATGCGCTGGAAATCCAGCACATCCAAACAGGCTTCATTAATTAGGTCTGCCATAGCACGAAAATAAATGTCCTCCAACAGACTGTGGAATCACATATATCAGTGTCCCTGTGCAGAAAAATGGTGGTGGGCACTTTTAACTAAAGCTCGTTCAATGAGCTTTAGTTCAAATCACCCCAACACCATTTTGCAGCACAGGGGATGCTGTTACACCTGACACTCCAGAGCTTTTAATCGGCATGGCTTGATAATTAAATTCCTCCCCCCATCCCCATGCCTCCCAGAGCAGGTGTAAAAATGCCCTATCTGTCCTCACAAATAAACATGAATTTAACAGTGAGTTACAAGTACTCAAAACATTAATTGCTGTAAGCCATTCATAAGAAATATGCAGACTGTGCACAATCACAGAAGATATCATATAATTTCTAACAGAAAATACATACAGTGAAATCATGTTCCTGATTTTGGACAGGAAAATGTCCATATTTTCCTGAATATATTATAATAAACACAGGGATTCCTCTATGACTCAAATAAGTGATCCATTTAGTCTGTGGTTCTGTGTGTGATTGGACACACTAGTTCATCAATATACGCCTGGTTGAGCAACTATGCTTGGTAAATTTTTCTGTGCGCTAAAACTAGGGAAACTGGTATTCAAGTTGTTTATTCTTTTTTCTACTTTAGTATTTTGTATGCTGATATTGTGGGGTTCACTCGCCTGGCCAGTGACTGCTCACCTGGGGAACTGGTACACATGCTTAATGAACTCTTCGGAAAGTTTGACCAAATAGCAAAGGTAAGTGTCTGCCGGAGCTTATCTCATCTCTGCTACCACTGTTAACAACTATTATTTTGCAAGACTATGGGCAAACTAAGAAAGTGCTGTGAGTTAACAAGATGTGGGTACTTACTGTGCATCAAGTATTCGATGGTAAGTGCCTGCTGTTAGCCTAAGGGAAGTGAAAGTTCAGTGGGAAAGGATTACTCTTCAATGAAACAAGTTAATACAAAATCTCCGCGGACGTTTCCTAGAAGTTTTGAGTTGGTGGCACCCGGCCCCGCCACCGGGGCGAACCACCCAAAGCGTCCGCCCTCCTGGGAGCAAACCAGGAAAGCCAAGGCTGCAACTGAACTCCAACTAGCTTGTCATCAAGGACAACAAAAAGTCTTTTTTCAGATATATGGGGAGCCGGAGGAAAAGCAAGGGCCACGTTGGACCCCTGCTAAACCAGATGGGGCAACTGGCAACTGAAGCCCAGGAAAAAGCCAACCTATTAAATAGGTACTTTGCGTCAGTCTTTCATCAGTCACATGGGACGCCCATGCCTGCTATGGGACAGGGAAATCTGGGTGAGGGGGATCCCCTACCCTCCATAAATGCTGACCTCATGAAGGAACACCTTGAGAAGCTGGATACCTTCAAGTCAGCTGGCCCTGACAATCTGCACCCCAGGGTACTCAAGGAGCTGGTGAGCGTCATAACCCAGCCCCTGGCACAGATCTTTGAAAACTCCTGGCGCTCTGGTGTAGTGCCCGAAGACTGGAAGAAGGCCAACATGGTGCCGATCTTCAAGAAAGGGAGGAGAGTGGATCCGGCTAACTACAGGCCCATTGGCCTGACTTCTATCCTGGGGAAGATCTTAGAAAAGTTTATTAAGGAGGCCATCCTTGAGGGACTGGCCCAGGCTAACATTCTAAGGGACAGCCAGCACGGGTTTGTTGCGGGTAGGTCTTGTTTGACCAATCTCATTTCCTTCTATGACCAGGTGACCTATCATCTGGACAAGGGAGAAGAGATTGATGTCATATATCTTGACTTCAAAAAAGCTTTTGATCTGGTATCCCATGATCACCTCTTGGCCAAACTGGCCAGTTGTGGCCTTGGCTCCACCACGATCCGCTGGCTGGGAAATTGGCTCCGTGGTCGGACCCAGAGTGTTGTGATTGATGGCAGTCACTCATCGTGGTGCCCTGTGACCAGTGGGGTCCCTCAAGGCTCTGTCCTGGGACCCATACTGTTCAACCTCTTCATTAACGATGTGGACATTGAAGTCAGGAGTGGACTGGCTAAGTTCGCCGATGACACCAAACTTTGGGGCAAAGCATCCACGCCAGAAGATAGGCGGGTGATCCAGGCTGACCTGGACAGGCTCAGCAAATGGGCAGATGAGAACCTGATGATGTTTAACACCGAAAAATGCAAGGTTCTCCACCTTGGGAGGAAAAACCTGCAGCACCCTTATAGGCTTGGCAGTCCTACATTGGTTAGCACTACAGAAGAAAGAGACTTGGGGGTCATCATTGACCACAAGATGAACATGAGCCTCCAATGCGATGCTGTGGCTAATAAAGCGACCAAAACGCTGGCTTGCATCCATAGATGCTTCTCGAGCAAATCCCGGGATGTCATTCTCCCCTTGTACTCGGCCTTGGTAAGGCCACAGCTGGAGTACTGCATCCAGTTTTGGGCTCCACAATTCAAAAAGGATGTAGAGAAGCTTGAGAGAGTCCAGAGGAGAGCCACGCGCATGATCAGAGGTCAGGAAAACAGACCTTACGATGACAGGCTGAGAGCCATGGGGCTCTTTAGCCTGGAAAAGCGCAGGCTCAAGGGTGATCTGATGGCCACCTATAAGTTTATCAAGGGTGACCACCAGTATCTGGGGGAACGTTTGTTCACCAGAGCGCCCCAAGGGATGATGAGGTCGAACGGTCACAAACTCCTGGAAGACCGTTTTAGGTTGGACATAAGGAAGAATTTCTTTACTGTCCAAGCCCCCAAGGTCTGGAACAGTCTGCCATTGGAGGTGGTTCAAGCACATACTTTGAACACCTTCAAGAGTAAATTGGATGCTTATCTTGCTGGGATCCTATGACCCCAGCTGACTTCCTGCCCTTTGGGCAGGGAGCTGGACTCGATCTCCCGAGGTCCCTTCCAGCCCTAATGTCTATGTCTATGAAAAGCTGGGTGGGTCCTCCTCCCCCTAGCTGCATTTTGTGAATCAGCCATAAAGGTCAGATCACAGTGTGTTACAAAAGTAGATGAATTAATGGATTTTCAGGGACTTAAAAGGGTGGAATAGAATCACACTTACATGTTTAAGTCCCCATCCAGTTATTGCCGTGTCTCCTACCTCCCCTTTTTGGGGAAGGTCATTGAATGGGTAGTTACCTGGTAGCTCCAGGTACATCTGGATGCCATTGGTTTCCTTGGCCTGTTTGGCTTTTATCCTGTATATAGCACTGAGACTCTGCTTGTGGCACTGATGATCTTTGCCTAGAGACTGACAAAGAAAATTGTGCCTTGCTTATCCTCTCCATGGACTGAGACCTTGTAGTGGTAGAGACACTTGTGTGTCCCAGTGATCCTCAGCTGTGTTACCCAGAGTCTCACACTGCTGGCAGGGTCACCCATGATGAAAAAGCCAGTGGGGAGGTTCCAGACAAACCATAGTTTATCTCCAAATCCTCAACAGCAGATCAGGTGGAAGATAATGTCAGGATCGCAATGGCTGTAAAGATGGAAGGATGCTGCAGCAAGATGGAGGTCTCCTGTCACCTAGGGTTCACACTTGCCACTGGGCCCAGATCGCCACCTTGTCAAGATTGTTTGGTTGCCATTTCCTCACATTAAACAAAGTCACGCTCAAGCTTCTACCACAGGAAACAAAACACTGTCCTGTGCCAACCTCTAAAAGCCCTGCAGCAATGAACTAATGGTTACAGAGACATCCAAAGTGGTTACAGAGACATACAGGACCACGGTCTCCAGACAGGAATCTACATGCAGGTGGTGGTAGCTGTCAAGTATTTCAGTCATTTGCAGACCTGCAGGACACCACCTGCCAGCCGACTAGGGTGAGACCGTTTCTAATTGGAGATCTACACACCCACGTTTCACCTGCTACAACTTGATGTTAAAGGAGTTGGTTCAGTACCTGTATGTGTAGTCCCATTAGTAGTCTCACTGTCGTCCAATGAAGGTCCTACATTCCTGAGGGCCCTGCCACCCCTACATCCTCACCCATTCCACCAGGTTCTGATCAGCCAGTTGGTCTTTCAATGTGACCTCGGTTCCAATAAAAAACAAAAAACGGGAAAACAAAACAGGCACTTGTGGCCTGGGTTATTGTTCCGGCTGCTTTTAGCCAACAGTAAACCAAACTGACTTTCATGAGGTCAGTCCCTCTTTTCTGCCCCATTCCTCTCTTTGGTGGCTCTCTCTGAGCCTCTTGTTGAGGTTGCCACGATTCCCTTTAGCACATTAGGTCCATCTGTGACACCATTTTGGCATGTGCCACTTTTACATACTTTATGGTACTGCAAAATCTATTGTGCCCCTCTATTAAGGATATTACGGCACAAAACTCTGCCGGCTCCGCAGCTCCCTGCTGGAAACAAACCGTTCTGAGCCCTGCCGGGTCAGTAGTCTTTGCTCCAAGTTCCCTTAGTGGGGCTTATTCTCTGCAAGAGTCTCCTTCCGGCCCTCCACTTCGCTTTCAGGGGTCCGTGCAGCATGTGTTGGCTCAATCCATCTCCTCCTTCCGGTTCTATGCTCCCCCCTCTTGCCTGTTCCGGGTTCTTCTTTATACCGGTGTTGGAGCTTCCTGCCCCTCCCCTCCAGAAACACCTGGGTGAGGAAGATTTCTGCTGGGTTCTTTGGGGCTGTGCTCCTGGGGTTGCTGAGCCTTTGTTTAGCCCTTGTGCTTTGGAGCCCTGTGACTCTTTCTCTTCCTCACAGTAGCCTGATGGTCTTCCTCTGCCTGGGTTGAGACAGAGGTGCAATTTGGCAGCCGCTGCCATGATTGATCAGTCCTATTCAGGATCCCCTCTCCTCACCCCACATTGGGAAGGGGCTAGAAGAGGTGCCTTAAACCTACACTGTCTTACCTACTCCTGGATGAAGAACCATGTCCAGTGAGATCACATTCTCTGTGGTTAAACGTATCATAAGAAGACAGTGATTTTCACAAAATGGAACTCTCACCTTGATGGATAACCAAGACAATGAACAACCAGAAAGAGCTGTCATCTTCTCCAGAAAACTAGCAAAAATCAACATTGACATTGCAGCTCTGAGTAAGACAAGATGACCAGATGAGGGTCAGCTCTGAGAAAAGAGAGGAGGCTAAACCTTCTTCTGGAAGGGAAAACTGGCCCAGGATAGAAGTGTTCACAGTGTCGGTTTTGCCATCAAGAATCAGCTTATCAGTCAGCTTGTGGAGCTCCCTGTGGGTGTTAATGAACATGTTATGACCCTTGGTCTTAAGCTCAGCAATAAACAGTATGCCACCATCATCAGTATGTATGCCCCAACACTTGATGCTGACAGTTATGTCAAAGGACTATTCTACTCGAACCTTGACTATGTACTGATTAATACTCACAAGGGGTAAAAGTTCATTCTCCTCAATGACAGAGATGGATGTGACCTGGAACTC
This sequence comes from Crocodylus siamensis, assembly GCF_052110815.1. NCBI lineage: Eukaryota > Metazoa > Chordata > Crocodylia > Crocodylidae > Crocodylus > Crocodylus siamensis. Next base: position 125,458,869 of record NC_143397.1, on the reverse strand, counting down.
TGGAGTGGCACCACTGGGGAGGAAAGATTAGGGAAAGTAAATGCCAGTGGCATCCTTCTCCTGAATAAATGTGTCAAGCACAGTTTTGTCATCATGAACACCATCTTCAGACAGAATGACAAGTACAAGACCATCTGGAGACTCCTTTGCTCTAAGCACTGGCACCTCCTCAACTGTGTTTATTGTTAGAGCCCATGATCAAATGGATGTCCATGTCACATAAGCCATATGAGGAACCAATGACTGCTGGGCAGATCCACACACAGTCTTGTTAGATCCATTATGAACATGCAGTTTTCTCTGAAACACTTAAAACAGACAAAAGAATTGTGAAGAACTCTCAACACCAGATCTCTTCAAGATCCAAAGGTCTGTAAGGATCTCTAACAGTGTCTCTGTGAAACTTTCTCTGCCCTATCCACAAATGAAAGCAACATTGAGGAATTCTGAAGGGGGTATAAAACATCCATGCATGTGACCTATGCTGAATCCATTGTCTATACCACTCATCACCACCAAGACTGGATCAATGAGAGTGACACCTCATCTCAGCAGAAGGAGAAGGCATATCAGCTCCTCAAAGCTGAAGCTCAAAGAAGGATCCGGGAAATCAAAAATCAGTGGTGGCAAGACAAAGCCAAAGATACCCAGCTCTCTGTTGACCTTTACATGCAAAGCTTTTGGGGGCCAATGAATGCCATCTGCAGTTTAACTTCCCATGGTCCTACTTTTCCTATGATCACAGACTAGCTTGATGCTCTTCAAAGACAATCTATCCACGCTAGATGGAAAGAAAATTTTGAGGAGCTCCTGAACTAAGAGTCAACTGTGGCAGGTACCACCATCAAGTCCATCTCCCAAAACCCTAAAAGGGGATTCCTCACCAACCCTCATATTCTAAAAGAAGTCTGGTGTACCATCAAGGAAACTAGAACAACAAGGCTACTGAACTGGATTGTACACCTGCAGAAATCTACAAACCTGGCAGTGGGAACTGGTACTGCGACTCCAAGAATTTATTCTATGAATTTGGAACAACTAAGAGATTCCTGGGGACCTAAGGAATGCTAACATCTTCAATAAAGGAGATGTGTCTGTGTGTGGGGAACTATCAAGGTATTCCCCCTCCTTTCCACAGCAGGGAACATCCTTGCCTGTATCCTCTTACTGCTTGCTGAGGAAGTCCTGCCAAAATCTGAGTGTGGTTTCAGACCATCCTGGGATTCAATTTACATGATCTTAGTTGCCTGTCAGCTCCAAGAAAAATGTTGGGAACATCAGAACCTGTATATGGCCTTCACTGACCTCACTAAGGCCTTTAATTCCATCAGTTGCAAGCCTTGTGAAAAGTAGTGGCCACATTTGAGTGTCCTGAAAAGTACATCAAAGTTCTGAGGCTTCTCCATGACCAGATGGCTACAGCCATTCTACCCAGTGGATCGGAGACTGACCCATTTGTCATCCAAGCTGGGGTCAAACAAGGATGTGTCATCACTACAGATCCGTTCTCCATTTTCTTGACAGTCATCTTTGTTCTTGTTATGTACTGTACTGCCTTCCTGCTGGAATTGACATGGAATACTGAACATGCTCTTCAACCTGGGACATTTTCAGTTGAAAACCAAAGTACTAAAAACAACCATCCTTGCCCTTCAGTATGCCAATAGCTGCACCATCCTTGTGCACACTGAAGAAAGTCTCCAGACCATATGCTGGATCTCTTCAGAAAAACCTACTGAACTTTGGGCCTCTTTCTCATTATCAAGAAGACTGAAGTGTTCTATCACATGTCCCAGGTCATGAATGCCCCTCCCACCCCCAGTTACCCAGGATCGAGGAACAGACCCTGGAAATAGTTGAGTCAAGCACTTCCCCTACCTCAGTATCCACCTCTCTTAGAGTGAATATTCATGAGAAGATCCAGCACAGGATCTGGTGCACAAGTTCCTTATTTGGGAAATTGCTTCACTGTGTCTTTTATTCATCACAATCTCTGGAAAGACTCCAAGATCGGGGTCTACAGTGCAGTCATTAGGGCTGTGCAAAACGGGCCCTATTCAATTCAGATCTGGCCCGAATCGGGGATAGTGATTCAATCCGTTGATTCGGATCACTGTCAGGATCACTGTCCCTGATTCAATTCAGCCAAATCTGAATCTGAAGATTCGATGCTGATTTAGGAAATCAGTGATTCAGAAGGAGGCACAGCTTAAAATTTTTTTTTTCTACATACTTTGAGGTACTAGGTGTGGCTCATGATTGCTGTGGTGCTGGGGTGCATGGAGTATTCCACAGGAGCACGGGGGGCTCTCCATCATGCTTGGCAGTGAACCCAGAAGGGGACCGGAAGTACTTCCAGCCCACTTTCGGGTCTGCTGCTGAGCATGCTGGGGAGCCCTCTGCACTTCTGTGGGACACTGCATCTGCTCCAGTACCACGGTGTTCAGAGCCCCTGCTACTTAGAAGTATGTAGAAAAAATATTTTAAGCTGTATCTACACCTGAATTGCCAAATCTGTCCGAATCTCTCTGAATTGATTCTGAGAGTTCCAAATCAATTCGGAGAGATTAAAGGGTCCTCTGATTTGATTCAGATGTGGAGATTTGGCCACCAAATTGGGCAGAATCTCTGCTGAATCGAATCAGGGACCGAAGCTTTGCACAGCCCTGCCAGTCGTCATCCCCACTCCCCACAATGGATGTGAAAGTTGGGTGACCTACTGTCATCATTTTGATAGCCCGGAATGGTATCACCAACAATGCCTCTGGTCATGTCAAATGGGAAGATTGCCACACAAACGACAGCACTGAATAGGTGATCCTGAAGCACCAACTTTGCTGGACTGGACATCGTGTGTGAGTGCCTGACTCAGCTCCCAAAACAAGTGCTCTTCTCCTAGCTTAGTAATGGCCTGAGATCACACAATAACCAAAAGAAATGCTACAAGAACAAACTGAAGACATCCCTCAAGAAAACAGATGATTTCAGAAAAGCAGACTTCAACTTGCTCCAGGAACTCATGAGCAGGATCCCCTGGGTCTTCTGATCCTGGGTCTGCAGTCTCAGTCCTTTCCGAGTGCCTGACTATAGTTCCTTTAACACCAGCTTCACACTGATACATTGGGAAGAAATGAATGAGTAATGAAAATGAATATATCTTCAGGCGGAGGAGCACCTAGAATCCAGTTCTTTCGGTTACTGCAAACCAGCAGGCTATATTTAAGTTCTGAATGAAACAGCTGTGAGACCAGCATTTTGTGCTGAACTCAATGCAGCTGGTGTGTTGGGCAAGCCTAAAGCACACCTACTACATCAGATACATCAGGGGACTTGGGTGCTGCTCTACTCTATTTCTAGATCTAAATGGTGCTTAGGCTGAGGTGAGGTACCTGGTTCTTTTGACTCCATGTTTCTGGGCATACACCGAAGATAGAAACATAGGTACCTAGGTAACTTTCAGACAACAAAGGGAGGTATCTCTTGAGTTTTAGGCAGTTGCTAACCAGAGATGTTTTAGGCAGAAAGTGCACAAAACAACTTATAGGTATCCAGGTTCTCCTTTGCAGTTGACCTCCAAGGGACTGGAAGATTGGAAAGCCAAAACGAGGTATTCCAATGCTTTTGATTTACTGTAAGGTGCCAATTTCTGATAAAAAGTTGAAATGTGAAGAGCACTTTCCCTAATTTAACTTATTTTATTTTACTTTTACAAGCATCATGGTTAGCTTTTCATTCAGTGTGTAAAGGTGTAAATAGTTTTACTGACATCACAGTCTGTTTTTCTAAATGTCTAGCTGGATTAAGGATAATACTGTCAGAAAATAGTAGCAAGACACTTTATATTGCTTAAAGAAAGGCTGAAATGAATGCCTGTATACTTATAATTGCTGATCGTTTAGTAGCTTAATGTATTTTCTCAGCACTTCAAGTATGAGGCCAAACATCTTAGTTTTCAGGTTACAAACCTGGCCTGGAAGGATTGCACCATTTGAGATTGCAAAAGGGATGTCTTAATGTCTTGAAAGAAGGAACCACTTGATTCTTTTATATATATCTTATAACTCATGCATTTTTCATACATCATGGAAAGTAGGAGAGGAGGTAAGAATGGGTTGCAGATTGCTTTCTAACCGCTTTTCTTTTATTTACTCAGTAATAGCTTGTTATACCTCAACAAGGTTCATCACCATTATAGTTAGATTAGTTGTTGTTGTTGTAACTTGTTTGAAAGCATATACATTAAACACAAGGTACTACAGAGATTTGATTAAATCATGTACTATCATTTGAGTTCTTGCTTTTTCTTGCAGGAAAATGAATGTATGAGAATTAAAATCTTAGGTGACTGCTACTACTGTGTGTCTGGATTACCTATCTCTCTTCAAAATCATGCCAAAAATTGTGTGAAAATGGGACTGGACATGTGTGAAGCCATAAAGTAAGTGCAAAGGTTTTGCTTGCTACGTTAAAGATGAAAGATCTAATTCTTTTCCATCTACAGCTATACAGCTGGCTTGTTTTTCAAAAGCTCTTATGTTTTCATCCTTGTCCCCAGCAGCAGTATTGACTCTTCAGCAGCAACAGGGGTAATGAAGATTGTTAAGAAATGGGCTGTTGTTAAATGAAGGAAATGTGTCATCCCTTAGATTATTAGACCACATGGAGCACATGCTCTTAATGGACTCAGAATGATTTATTTGGTGAGAGCATAATGCATTTCAACAAAGGTGATGATGTGAGTGAAGAAGATTATAGATGAGGCAAAAGTGTTTAGAACATATTCAAGAAGGTCAATTTGTACAGGAAAGTGGGTTTCTTTCTGTACACTAACTTCCAGATGGCACTTTGTCATCATCAACATTGTTGTCAATTATTCTTAAATAACAATGATCCTCAGAGCTGTTTCAAGCAAAAGATGCCCCTGGCTGAAGTTTTAAGCTGAGGACAACATTCAAGCACGCTCTAACTGCAGTTGGGTGCTCCTGCAATTCAGAACATCTGTACAACTATCCTAAATGGCTTGATATCAACTTTATATTACTGTGGTGCTTAAGGCTTCTAGTGAATCTGGCTCAAGGAGTTTGAAGGCCTCCTTTAGACAAAAATACAGCCTTCAAGTCTGACCTGGCGAAGTTAGGCTGTAGCCACTTTCTGTGTCTCAACATAGAAGAGTCTGTAGTTAAGGCCTGTCTTAAGAAGAGGCAGATGTTCCATGCCGGCCAAGTAGCTGCATCTGAGGTTGGAAGAATTGCTTCTAAGTTCTAACATTAAGCAATAACTAATGAAGGCTGTGCTTGAGGCAGAGGCTATGTTAGGAATACTTTTGTTAGTTAAGAAAAATGTAAGGAGGCATTAAACAAGATATATAGGGAAGCTTTCAAAGGAGCCATGTTCATCCAATTGAAAATTCCACCCTTAACCAAGAGGCAAAGATTGTGTGTGATATCTTTTATTGGATACGATATATAACTAGAATTGTATTATTGCTCTTTTGTCTCATAAGGGCTTCTCATAGTTCACAGGCCTCCTTTAATCAGAAGATTCACATTCACATGGAGTTGTGTCTGTTGTGTAGCTCATCCTGCTTCTGCCTCTTTCTTAAAAATGAGGACAGGCACTTGATGCCCAAAAGCTTGTCTAGCAAGTCTCCTGACTACACCATTAGTCCAGTAAAACATATCACAAATAAATCCTTGCCTTGTCCATTTTCTGGACCATTGTGGCTACAGCACTTCATCCTTAAACAACAATTTTCTTGGCCCTGTAGATAAAGTTACACTGATGTCTGCAGTGTAGACCTACTCTAAGTCATATGAGAGAATCCTATCCCAAACCTGTTCATTCAGAAACTAAATCTTGATGTGTCAGCCTATTTGTTAAGTAGAGATCTGGCTTCATTATCTCAAGCTGGAAACCCAAACAAATATATGTACACTTGAAGAAAAATACTGTTACAGCCAAGTACATGAGTCTTTGAAATTCCCACATCAGCCTTTTATGGTGTTTCTGGAAGTGAAATTATTACCGTTTAGAGGTCCAGATTTTTTATATTGGCTATTTTGATCTGCTGTTATAGGAAACTGGTTTTATAAGGTATGTGCTTTTTGTTGGATATGATAGTTGCTTTGGGCACAATACACCTGGGTTTCAGATAACCATGAAGATCTTGTAATAATATTTCCCCATAAACCATCATTAGAAGCATTCATACTTACTAGTATTTTGTAAGCTATATAGTGGTTCTTGAGACAGGCATCAAAGGGAATGAAAGAAAATTACTGTTTTTGACATTGATTCCAATAGGAATACTAGGAAGGGCGGGACCAAACATGAAAATGTCAAATGCTTTTGCTTTGCAGGCATTTATTGAAAGGATGTAGATTTCTGAAAAGCGGGGTTGGTATCTTTCTGAACTGCTAAAACAGAAACTAGTCCAGGTCTTGCCTTTCTATAACTTTCCTGTTCTTGAAAAGTCTTCATCAGGTGTTCTCAGATTTCTGCCATGTGAATTGGCTGCCAAAAGGGCCACTCTGCTTGTAGCCCAGTTCTCCTTGAAAGCTTTTAGCTACAGCAGTCACTTTTCAGTGGCATATCAATGAGATCAGCCATCTTAAATTGTTAGTTTTCTGCAGAGTTAAAAAAAATTAAGAAAAGCCTTTTAGTAAGTCAGACCATGGGTCCATCAAACTTCATATCTTGTCATACACAGCACTGAGCATATGTATAACAAATAGGCCGATCTCACACAGTGGCAGACAACAGATGGTGAGGGAGAGGGCGAACTGAACAGGGTAGTTCTGGTATTCTCCATTTTCTGATTTTTCTCTCCTGTTGCAGCTTCTAGAATTCAGAGGCTTAAAAACTTCCAATTCAGAGACTGCAGCATACCTACCATATTCATCACCTACCGTTGGACCGTTCTTCTAAGAGTTGGTCCAATCCCCTTTTGAACTGGGTTAAGCTAACAATCTGCACAACTTCTTCTGGCAGTGAGTTCCATCACTTAAGTACTTGCTGTGTGAACAAAGAACTTCCCTTTGTGAGTTTTAAACCTACTACCCAATAGTTTCTTTTATGCCCACCAGTTCTACTATTATGATAAATAGTAAATAATCCTTACTTTCACTGCATTGTTTGCCATTTTGTTGCCCATTTGCTCATTTTTCTGTAATTCTTCGTAGTCCACCTTGGTCTTTATCACTGAATTATTTTGTCTTGTCTACAAACTTAAAACTGCAAAGTTTTAATCCAGGGTGGAAGGCAAAAACCTGCCTTACAATCCAAATAGCTGCTATAGTCTGATGCTGATCTCTAAACTTGTCATAGTGTCATAATTTCAAAGAGAAACCATGAATTGGATCAATAGCTGGATCCAGATTGCCACATGTAGCCCATGCCTCCTCAGTGAAAGGTATAGAAACAGTGCCTGCTGTTTTCAAGGCATAGCTTAAGTTATCTCCGGGATTCTGGCCAAAAAGTGGATACATAACACTGTTATCAATATGCTCCATATTTTCTACATAATCATTGCATTTGTAATTAGAGAAGTATGATAAAAACAACTTGCAGCATCTGAAAGAAAACATAACAGGGCTTCTGCTCTTGGAGGGATGTCATCTAATATGTGCTGCGTTTATTTTTCTCACTCTGCAATACTTTGTTCAGTTTTCCCAGGCCACTTACACAGATTTTTCATTGCTTTTAGATCCTCAAGTGCTGGATGAGCCATGATCTGGAAGTTCATAGTCCCATTATGGTATAACACAAACCACAAAAATGAAACACTTTGTTATTAATTCTATCAGTTTTACACAGATTTTGCTGCTACGTGAGGATAATTCCAGTTCCAGTGGCCCCTGAAGTAAAAGAGAACTAGGTCAAGTTTTAGGGTGTGATCTTATAGAAGGAATTAGGAAACCTATTGAGTAATCTATTAAGACAGGTCCTATCTAGCTTGGTACTTAATTGCCAAAAACAGAGCAAAAGTACTCAATGCACTTGAGCTCCATTACTGTAATTACTTCGATTTGAAAACATATGAATATTCCTGTTGATCATGTTAACTTTAAAATCGCCATACTACTTCACTTCAAGTTAGCCTCTGTAGGTTCAATATTTTTAGCAGTGGTCAAACTGATTATAAAGGAGCTGACTAGCCACAGGTCCCATCAAGTCACATGAGCAAATGCTGTTTATACAAATCGCATTTGGACCTTAATCAGATGGTTTCCGCATCAGACTAAGATATAAAATAAACCATAGTCTGCTTTTCTGTTTAACTCCAGCTGCTGTCTCTTCTTCAATATTACTTCTTTGTAAACCTCCTTGACTCTCTGCCAGCCTTTTCAATTTAAATTCTGGTTCTCAACATTTGTCTTTGATTCAATCCTTTGAAATACTTTCTATTTCAGAGAATTGTCTCACTGGCATGAAATAACCTGTTGGATATATTGTCTTTTAAATTAACTAAAAACTTTGGATCATCTTAGCATTCAATTTTGGTATCCCTGATTCAACAAAGCACTTACATTTGTGATTAGGCTTAAGTTTTCATAAGCTATCCAGGGCCAAAAATCCAATTAAATGCAGTTATAATGGATTTGGACAAATAAACATAGATCCAAATAAGGACTTACGTAACTAAAATTGTACCCAATACATTAATGTATACAGGACTCAGGTGGATTTTAGGTGAACCAAAAGCATCTGATCTATGGCCAAACTAAATTCATGGCTTCCTCCCGAACCTGGAAATTCTCTAAGAGCCAGATACATAAAGGGATTTTGGCAACTAAGTACCTGTTTAGGTAGGCTTTACATACCAAAGTCTAGTTGACCAATTCAGAAAAACCCTGCCTAAACACCTAGGTGCTGGAGTAAAACTAGGCATCTTGGGCTTCAACCAAGACTGGACTTATGTGCCTGAATTATAGCTACAGAGAATGCTGGGAAGGGCTGTGTTTTTCAATGAAATGTGCATTTACCTAAGGCCTTTGAGATTTGCAAATCAAGTATCCTAGAGTTTAAGTCACCTGAGGGGCCTCATTGATTAAGCTCACTCAGAGTGCACCTAACAGAGAAGGAATCCTGGCTTCTGTCCAAGAAACTTTTGGCCAGAGTACTCAGCTGGGAAAAGGAACATGAAGGAAAGGGAGCAGCCTGGTCTTAAGCCCAAGGCCCTCTCAAGCCTAAGGAGGTTTAAACTCACATCTTTCATTTACCAGGGAAGTTCTCTAATCACCAAGCTAAGGGCTAGGCTGAGGGCACTCTCTACTCTGTTGTAACTGATTCACCGAGTGACTGTGAGTGCAAAATTCATAGGCCCAAAAGGAAACAAATGAGAAGGTGTCTGACAGTGTAAACCAGAACTTCCCCTCCCAGGGTAATGACTTCTTCACTGAGGCTAGGTACAGACAGTCAAAAAGCACAAGACTGAATCGAGTCAGTCTTTGTATATTGGTCTGAGCTGCACAGATTAAATTGAAACAGAAGGGAATGGACATTTACCTTTGATTCCGGAAATGCAGCCACATTCCTGCAGTGATCCAGGCCAGAAGCCAGGGGACACTAGAGCATGGCTCTCTGGCACATAGTGAGCCTGGGCTCTGTGTTCGCTTCCCCTTCCTGCTGCCTCTTAGGTCTCTGGGATTTGCAGTCCAGAATTACAGCAGCAGGACTCTGCAGGATTGCTCATCACTTCCTCTTCCTGCTTCCAGGTGCCTCTGGGATTGGTAGTCCACAGTCACAGCCAGTAGTAAGTTTAAGCAGGGAATGTGGTGTTTAACCTCCCTCCCTGGCCCCAGACCCCAGCCAGGGTTTGCCTGAAGGGTGGGGGCAGTCCCCCCGTAGACTGGGTTGCATCCCTGCCAGACTTGCCCCTGCCCCAACCCCCATGTCAACCAGCCCTCACTGCTCCAGCTAGGGAGGAAAGGGGCAAGGCCAGGCATGCTCTCTGGAACAGACAGTTCAGCCTAGCCCAGCCCAGGGCTGTAAAGCTTACTGGGGGACCGTGATTTAACTTGAACCAGGAAGGGGTCTGGGCATTGGTGACCAGTACCTCCCAAGTCTGGGAGAGGCACTATATTGCCAATGGGGGGTAGCACTTCTGGTTTTGCAGCTGGCACTTCCAGGGAGTGCACAGCTGTGCACCCCCTATGCATCACCCGTGGGTCTGGCACAGAAGTTTCATAAACCAGTTTGACCCAAATCAATTAAGTCTGATACTACTTTCAACCAGGCGTATCTTTAAACAGTTTCACCCAATCTGAAACTGGTTTATGTGCACTGAACTTAGGTTCTGTTACAGGTTTAAACCAGTTTCTGATCACTTAAACTGGTTTAGGTGTAAGGTCTGTCCCTATCCTGGGTGTCCTGCTCATGTCCTCTGAGAAGCTTCAGCTATCATGTGCTCTGAGCATAACTTATTAACAGGATGAGGCTTCTCTCAGACTGCAGTGGTGATAAAAGCCATTTCTATGTAGTAGTCTAGTAAATAAAGCATTCACCTTGGAAGTCACAGAGCCAGATTCAATGTTCTCTTCACCCCCAGAAGGTTTTGTCTTTTTACACCAAGCATGCATTAAATAAAATGTAGATATAGTTCTTGTAACAGGAACCAGAAGTCAGGACCTCTCCTCCCTAGCTGAGAGTCCTTAGAGCTAGGCTGTACAGCTTTGTTCCTTCTTGCTGCTTTCCCTGAATCCGTGCATCTTGCATGCTTTGCTGCTTAATGACCCAGCTTCAACAGGAAGGATGGGGTATATGTAAGCATTACATTTTGGTTTCCCTAACCAAGCTTAGGGCAGTCTAAATGACCAGGCATGCAGGTGTTCACAGGGTTTAAATTGCACAAAAAATGGGCTCCCCTTGGAGGGGAACTAACTTTAGATTGGCCTGGGTTAACCTGGTCTAAACTGGATTAGCCTGGCCTAACGAATGCCTGTGTGTGTTCACAGCTGGAAAAGCCCAGCCACTCACCACAGCCTCATGGCTGTGCTGTTTTAACCCCCACAACTACTGCCCTTTGGATCCACCAAGCCCTTTACCCCTCCTCTTCCTTCCCCTGACCCCCCAGAATGACTTTCTTCTGGCTGCCCACACAAATGCCTGCACTTAGCAGAATCCAACTTGGGTTTAGGCAGCTCAAAGGAAGCTGCCTAATTAGTCAGGTCATTTGAAAGCTTGTTCACACCCATGGACTGTGCCCTCCTGCCCCCAGCAACATACATACTTGCATCTTCCCTGGTTGATAGCCTGTTGGGTTAGAGCACTTCCTTGGGAGGGGAGAGATGTGGGATTGAGTCCCCTGCTGCTAGAAAACATTGAGAATCTTGTGCTCTCTTTTCCTAATCAGGAGACTGTTGTTGAGAAGGTGGGTGGTGACAGCACTCTGCCTTCTTTAAAAAACAAGTTGAGGCTCTTACCTTCACGGGAGGATTCCTGCCTCTGGGTGCTGAGCAGATGAAGGCTGTTCTCTGCAGCCTTGAGAGATGAGAGTTTCAGATGTACTCCTGTGCTTTGTATTTTTCATTGGCTAGTTGAAGACATCTTCCTGCTCTGACAGTGGGTTTTCTTTTTGTTTTAGATAGCCAGTCTTAGGTACCTGTCACCTGCCACTCCTTTAGAAATGCTAACTGAAAATGTTCTGCTGAATTGGGGCCTATACCCCTAATTTCTATGTTTTGTTTTGTTGATATGCAAACTGAAAGTCATTTAGGCCTTGGATCAGAATGTTAATTAAGCAAAAGCCTTGTTTTAAAGATGTACATAATTCCAGAGCCTTAGGCATTTTGCATCCATTAATCTACATTTAAGAATAGTAATTCTACTTTTGTCTTAGGCGCAAGTTAAGGGAAACCAAGAACCTGTTCTGACTTGTTCTGTTAGCCAGCACATCATTTGAGCACACATTAAGAAAAAAAGAAAACTTTCTGACTTACATAACCCTTCAGTATTGCTTCTTACCACAGGATACAGTGTAATTGCTTCCAGAATGACCCCAGCAGCACTGATATTCCAAATGTCACATTTTTTTTAAAGAAAATAAAAGGTTCCAGTATGTCTTTCAAGTGCCTTTTCTTCAATTCATAACATTTTGATTTACTATAGTCTTTTCCCCAATACTAAGTAAATAATGATTGGTTTGCTTTATAGTATTCTGTATTTTCTGTTTTTATTTAATCCCAGGATTGTCATAATCTCTTATCCAAATACCTCTTTACCTCCTCCCCACAATCATTTCTTGTGTTTTCAGTATTATAACTTCAGCTCAAAATGGGAATTTGATTCCTGATTGAAATCATCCCTGGTTAGCATTTGATGGCTTATACTCAATACCCATTTTTTTGCCTTTTAACTTGTTTTATCTTATCTAGTTGATACTAATGACATTTAAATCCACAAATGTAATCACATTTCCAAATGCCTGTATTTTATTTCTCCTTCACCTTCATGATTAGTCAAATGGCAATAGGTATTTTCATTAATGACTATGCTGTATGCAGTATTTGCTTTTAAGAGAAATTATTTATGTGAACTTTGGGTATGTGCAAATGTACTGAATTACGGTCCAAGAAGATTGTATATGATTTGCAGTATAACCTTTTAGCATTGAATATTAATGTTATTCTTAAGAAATACAACAGAGTTGCAAAATGATTATTTGTATTTTTGTGGGGGTTTTTTTCTCTTCTCTTGATAGTCAAGGATTTATGCCGATATAGTAATTTTTATTCCACAGCAGGAGATGAGAAACTTGAGAATGAAACATCTTTTGCTTTTATTACACAAAAGAACCTGTGTCATCTGCAGTACAGCACATGTGGGAGCATTTGAGAAGCACTTGCCGGGGATATCAGTCCCCTGCATATTACAAACTCAGTCCAGGTTTTGGAGAAAGAACAGGGTCAGGGAAAAAGGGTGTGTTCCTTGATTGACCTATTTGTTGGCCCAGATATAAAGCAAAAGGTATAAGACCATTCTGGAAATAATGGAGCTGAAAAGCTTTGTCTTTGTTCCTGTTCTCTGCTACATGAAAACAGAAAAATATTTGTTTTCAATAGTAGCAGCTGTTAAAAAGTTGTATCCTGTCCCAGTCTTCCTGCAGAAACAAAGTTCTGTTTATTGTTTCATTGCTGCTCACAGAGAGGTTTCAAAAGAAAAGTCTCAGCAGCAGAAAAGGAGAGAGATAAGTGGCTGTGTTAGTCTGAAACCAGGCAGAAGACAATGCAGAATGGCAGGACAGAGCTGAATACATTAGTCACTTCTTGATGCTTCAAAAAAGGAAAGGCCATGCCATTTTTGTTCCACAGTTGTTTCCACAAAGGATGTTCTAGCACTCCTTCCTGTGAAACTGAATATGTGAATGTTACTATTCCCATGTACCTGACCCCTGCAATTACGCCTGTGCATGTATTGCTTTATACCATGAACCTCCCAAAATGGAAGTTTACATATGTTCAGTATTGTTAATTGATTAATGTATTTATTATCCTTCTGTAAAGTATGTGAGGATAATACACACAAGGGATGTGCCAAGCAGGCTGTATTCGATTCAGATTTGGCCCAATTTGGGGGGCAGTGATTCAATTAATTGATTTGGATCACTGTCCTGATTTGATTCAGTCAAATCCGAATCTAAAGATTTGATGCTGATTCAAAGAATCAGTGATTCAATCATAGACACAGCTTTAAATGTTTTTTCTACATACCTCAAAGTACCAGGCGTGGCTTGTGAACACTGTGATGCTGGGGCAGATGGAGCATCCCACAGGAGTGCGGGCCCTCCCCTTCCCCGCATGCTCAGCGGAGGACCTAGAAGTGGATTGGAAGTACTTCTGATCCACTTCCGAGTCCACCGCCAAGTGTGCAGGGAACCCCCCTCACACACCCTTGCTCAGCGATTGGCCATGGGGGGACCCTGGGTGCCCCCCCATACCCAGGAGGCCCCAGTTGCCAAGCTGGGGAGGGGTCCAGCACCAAGCATGCTGGGGATCCCCCTGCACTCCCATGGGATGCTCTATCTGTCACACCATCTCAGTGTTCACAAGCTGCCTGATACCTTGAGGTATTCAGAAAAAACATTTAAAGCTGTGTATGTCTGAATCATCGAATCTTTCCGATTCGATTTGGAGAGATTAAAGGGTCTTCTGATTCAATTCAGATTTGGAGATTCAGCAGCCTAATCTCCACCAAATCAAATCAGTGACTGAAGCTTTGCACAGCCCTAATACACACACATCCACACCTACCCGTCCCACATATCCCCCACAAAACTCCCTTCACACAATGTACAAGATTAAGACTTTATTTTGAACTATCAGTGCAATCTCCCCTACATATATACTACTCAAAAACACATAAATAAGGATAAAACTTTTTTGAAATAAAATTAAAATATAGTAAATGTTTGATTTTTAGTATATGATTTGTTTTTTATTTGTAATTGTTAAAATTATATCTTCTGAAAGATTTTGTGTGCACCCCATGACAACTCGCCAAAGCTCATTAAGTGACCCACCAACCAAAATAATTGCCCACTCCTGCCTTAAGGTGTAACTGGTCCAAGCTCTAGCTAACACTAATGCCAATCAACATCTGAACAGGTTAAAGTGCAACATGTACCAAGGCTCTAATTCCATTTATGCATCTAATAGTTGGAATGTCATCTGGCCCAAACTTCCCAAAATATCCCAATGCAGGTTTTAGCCAGAATGTCACACCTTTCTCACTATAGCTCTATGTTAACAATAAACAGCCAAAGGAGGGAATTTTACTTTGGACATAAATATTTGTTTAAAAAATGGTTTAAAAAATATCAATAGAAACAGCAATTTATAAAAGATAACCATGTCAGCAAAAGCCTACAACTGAGTTCATGGATAGTTTAAGTAAATGAAAGAACAAGCTATTGCTACTACCATTTTGGCTCTTCTGTGAATTCAGAGATTATGGCCCTATACCGTATCCTAATAGAATTCTTCTTCTCAAATTTAGGAAGGTCAGAGATGCCACTGGGGTTGATATTAATATGCGTGTAGGGGTGCATTCTGGAAATGTCCTTTGTGGTGTTATTGGACTACAGAAATGGCAGTATGATGTATGGTCCCATGATGTTACACTGGCAAACCACATGGAAGCTGGAGGTGTTCCAGGGTAAGAGTGCTCTCTGTTAATCTTTGGACATATGTGTTTTACTGTATTTCTCTATAAAATAAAATAACGCATCAACAAAAATCTTATATAAAGAAATATTAACTAATATTAAGAGCAGGCTACTGATATTAACAGTCATGGTTGCTAGCTGTGTTGTTGGGGAAGGACATGATTTGTGGCTAGATTTTTGTGCCTGAAAAGCTCCAGACTCATTTGTCTTTCCCTAATTTGTGCATATTGGAACTTTGAAAATGAGTGTTTATTTCAGTTATGAAAATCTGTGTTAAAAACTGTGTTGAAAATGTCTGAATATTTGTAATACTGTGATGGTCATTTTTTTAAAAAACCATAATTTCAGCCGTGTTCACATTACTTCAGTCACTCTGGCGCATTTGAATGGAGCTTACAAAGTGGAAGAAGGGGACGGAGATGCCAGAGACCCATATCTGAAAGAACATAATGTTAAAACCTACTTTGTGATCAATCCCAAGGTTAGTAGTACCTCACAGTTGCCAATTATAGTTATACTTTGAAACAGAACCATTCGTGTTTATGTTTTTAATATATCATTTTTCAGAAACTATCCAGATGAATTTTTTTAAACTCACTGTTGCCAGCTAATGAGGTTTGCATATTAGCTTTGTTGCAACAAAATGTTCTTTGACATACATCATGAGACTGATCTTGGGAAATAATGAACATCTGTAACTCTCATGGATAGAATTTGGAATTGGCGGTTCTCAGCAGCTATCAGTTATAGGCCCTACTTTTATATAGGTATATACCTATATAAGAGTACCACATAGGAGTACGATGCAGTGTATGTTGTCTGTTAGAGTTAACAGTTAGATTTATACATAATTTTTTCTTCCCCTTCCCTTTTAACTCTTGATCAGGGGGAAAAACGAAGCCCACAGCACCACATCAGACCCAGGCACACCCTCGATGGTGCTAAGATGAGAGCCTCAGTTCGCATGACCCGGTATCTCGAATCGTGGGGAGCAGCCAAGCCCTTTGCACACTTACACCACAGGGACAGCATGACCACGGAAAACGGCAAGATTAGTACCACAGTATGGGCCCATTTATGTCATTTCAATCAGATTAGCTATCTTGAAAGGAAAAAGACCCCTTTGATACTGTTTTATTCCCTGCTAATTAAAAAGCATTTTTGATACCCAAAAATTTTTGATACCAGCTTTAAGGGGCTAATCAGAATCCAATCCAGGTCATTGGGAGCCCTTCTATTGACTAAATTAGATGCTTAATTAAATTGACTTCAGCTGCTAATGGGCCTGATTTTGTTACCCCATATTTTGTCCACCAAGATTGGCCATTTGAGCTAACTCCTTAATAATCTTCAGATTTTCCCAGTAACTGTAGTACATCAAATAAAAACATACAGTGATTGCAGAATCCTTGCCACAAAAAGCATCAGGATATTATATCTGGTCACCAGATAACTGTAATTGTGATGAGTGCTGGTGTCAGGGATCCTCATTTAAAAACAAATGTACCTATGTAGACACTGGGCCAGAAGTGGCTTGATTTTCAAAGATGCTTAATAACTCCAGCACCCACTGAAGTTGGTGGGAGTTCGGGCACTGATCTCTGTGGTGTCATGCTTGTGTTGTGAAGCAGTGAAACTGATAGGGAAAAACCTTTCAGGATCCAGGCAATTATAATTAATAATACAATGCTTGCAATTGGAGTTTGTCACTTAAGCTTGTCATCTTGATCTCCATCTCATTCCCTTTTTTGTTCTTTATTAAAATTGTTTTAATAAGGAAAAGCTCATAAATGTTAAAATGTTTGAAACCCTTCACCTGTATCAGTCTGGTAATGAACCCTGCAAATATTTTTATTTCTATATTCCTTGATAAAGCGGTTAGCCTGATGATACATTTTTAAAGTAAGGAATAGTTTCAGCTGTTTTGTAGTTGATACAGTTTTTCTTTTGCTTTTGTTTTTAGGATGTTCCTATGGGCCAATATCATTTCCAGCGTTGCAGAGAAAGGTATTTATAAATTCATTCATCTAAAGTACAAGAACTAAGACATGCTTGATATTAAAATGTTGTGAGCCATTTCTTACCAAAGTATGATTTTTAGAATAAATTCTTCCATCCTGGAGACTTGAAGTAAAAACAGGCATGTTTTCAAAGTCGTTCTTATTGGCTATGGATGCACGTCTTGCTATCAAGTAGCAGTACTCTATATATTGATGTGCTACCAGCCCTATGAAAATTTTATATTGAATGCAGTTGTCTCATTGTACACTATATTAAATATCCTATTAAATCTTTTGGTGTCCCCCTTCATATATCATATATTGTTGGCTGTTAGGTATTTCAATGCAGTGTTCAGTTCAATGTACAATTCCTTTTGAGAAAATAAGTTTGATGAAAGGCTGATATACCCCATCTTCTGTGTCAGTGATAGAAAAATAAATATGCATTTATATGATAAGGCTTAAATTGTCATTTGGTGGCTATTTTTTCCAGTTAGTAGGTCAAAAGTAGAGAAAAATAGATGCAGGTGAACATGTTCTTTAACCCCGCCCCCCCGAGAAATTCTTTGAATTTCAAAATAAAACAGGTAGGGGGCCTAGAGGAAGAGTCTTATTTAAAAATACAGTCTTTATTGTATTGTAAGAAAATTGAGATGGTTAGCAGATTTTTAAGAATCTAAGAAAGTTAAACCGTAGATAACGTTTCCTTTTCTTATTATAAGTGACATGATGAATACTATAAAAATACTTTAAAATAAGTATTCCATTAAAAACCTAGTACTTCATTTCCTTTGCTTTAGGGGCAGTTCCTCCTTCCTATAGTGCCGCTTTAGTTTTTCTTCACGTCTTTGCTCTTTAAGCATCTCGTATGCCAGTCACAGATTACCAGAGAGCGGGGCATTCCTATTTAATGACTTTTCTGGATGCTGGCTAGTGCTTGCTAATCCTTAAAACCCATATTATATTCTACCTTTATGACCAAAGCACAATGGTTCAAATTGGATAGTGTGCAGAACTCACGTATGCCAGCACAGTAGTGTAGTTACTGTTTTTACTGTAGTATTTTCAGCATGTGATGTTTCTTTAGGATGCTCAAAATGCCTTTTCTTGATTTTAAATTGCTCTCAAAAATAGATACAAAAAAGTATCCCTCTATATGCTACAGTTATTACACAATAACTAAGACTGGCTACCTAGGCAAAGTACCTATCATGCCATAAAAAGCTCCATCCAACCAGCTATGAAGTTAGACTTTAAAAATGTATACTAACTTTATAGCTGATTAGTATCCAGCTTTAACTTGCACATCTAGCAGGGTCTCCCCTGTAGCTGTGAGCCCTGTCTGTTGACCAGGCTCCCAGCTGCAGGGGTGCATCATGTCCAGCTGGGGCTGGGAGTCCCACAGCTGAGGGGACTTTAGGACCTGGCAGCACCCCACAGCCGCCAGGACTCAGTGTCCTGCAGCTGCAGATAATGGATCCTGGCAGTGGTGAGCCACAATTGCAATCTCTGGACCACAGGGGTGTGTGGGTTGCCCTCACAGTTTTGATCTCCTGACCTTGGGGGTGTGTGAAGTGCTGCCACAGCTGGGAGATCACAGCTATGGGAGCTGCATGCATCCCTGGGCCTGAGAGACCACAGCTGCTGTTGCCTGGGGGAGCACCATGGCTGGGGGATTTCAGCAGCTGTCTCTTAGCTGAGGGGGCTCCCAGCCACAACAGCTTGCTTCTTCTTGGTGCAGAGGAGTCCGGGATCAGGGTCCCTCTTCACCGGCAATGAGGCATTATGGGGTATAATGTGTAATCCCACAATCACACCTCCTGCCTGCCCATATGGGATGGCAGGAGGCGCAATTATCTGGATTGCACAATAGATCCCATTGCACCTTTCCCTGAATGTGTAGACGGAGGGGCCTGATTGTACAACTTAACCTGGAAACACAACATAAAAAACTGATGACCAAGATGTTTTTGAAACAAGAATTTAAAGTTAGGCCCCTGTATTCATGTTTAGGGGACTGATTTTTTTTTTCAGGAACACTGAGCAGTTAGTCTTCCTCATTGAGGTCAGTGGAAACAGTTAGACATGGCTCACAGCACCTTTAAAAATCTGCATTTATTTATGTCTGCATGCCTACATCTGTTTTTTTGAGCCTCATTATCAGCTTCTGTATGTGAAATATTTAGCTCCTATGACTAAATGATTTGTTCATTTTAGTAATTTACTGATAGGGTTAAATAATATTAAATAAGCCAAAGTCTGTTTTCATTCTAGACTGATTGTCCAGGGTATAAAAATAGGCCACAAGTACATAATATATACCTAAGCTGTATAGCATTCAGCAGGCATAAAATCAATTGGGTTGTATAAAAAAGCGGTATGGTTCTACAGAAGTTACTCTAAAAACCTAGTATATTCTTTTTGTGTGGCTTTGAACCACTCTGTGGGACCTTGATTCTTTCCAAGGATCACAACTTCGATATGATGGAGAGTTTTGTATGCTACCAGTGACCTTGAGATCAGTGCTGTCTGGAGTTTTGTACTCCTCCTGGTAGGGTCACCCATGGTGGCAATGTTGGGTGAGATTTCCAAACTAACAGTGATCCAAAAATAATAAAAGTCTTCACTGGTGGAGCAGGCAGTTGAAGAAATCATACTTCACAATGGATGCAGAGGCAGATGAAAGGTGCGCAAGAATAGATATGCCCAGTCTTCTAGGATTAAAGTTTCTGTGAAGTGTTGTGTGGTTGCTGATGCACAACAGCATCCCCATGTTAAAAGAAAACATGCATAAGTGTTTTCCTTCAATCACAAGTTTTGTAGTGATGGGAAAGTGATGATGGAACAGGTGCTACTGATTACCAGAAGCCCCTAGTCGTGTACCTACACTGGGGCAATAAATGTATGGTGAATGTTTTGTACTTGGAACTGAGACAGGTGTGCAATTCAGCAGCTGCTACTGTGATGAGCACACCTATTCAGGATCCACTCTGCTCACCCCACATGGGAAGTGGGGCAGAGAAGGTGGTCTAAACATCACCTATCTCATTTCACCTGACTGGAAAACCGTATCTAATGGAATCACTTCATCTGTGGTCCATATCAAGTAATGAAATTTGCAATTTGGGGAACATCTGCACCCTAATTAGGGACAACCCTAATGGTGACTGACTGGAGCAAAAGGCAGCACACGGGGCTGGAGAAATTGCACAATTTGATACAAACATGACTGCACTTAGTAAAACCAGGAATGGAGGAGAGTGGTAGCTCACAGAGCATGCTGGTGGCTACACCTTTTTTTGGAAAGGAGATATAAAAAAAAGACACATTCACAGCATTGTTGTTGCTATCAAAACCAAGATTGTTACTCAAATGCTAGAATGTCCAGTTGGCATCAACGAGCATCTCATGACCCTTTGTCTTCTACTGGCCAATACACAACATCAGTGCATGTGCCCTGATCCTTGATACAGAAGATGAAAAAAAAATTAATTCTAAACTCGACCAAGTCCTGTCATCTGCCCCAAAGAAGATAAGATAATTCTTCTTGGCAATTTCAGTGCTAGAGTGGCCAGGGACTCTAAGCTATAGAAACAAACACTTAGAAAGGAATGCATGGGGAAAATCCATTCAAATGGTATTCTCCTACTGAGCAAGTGTTTGGAGTATGATCTCCTTATCACAAATTCCTTATTGCACCACACCAAAGCAAGAAATGAAAGATATTATGCATGCACCTCTGCTCAAAACACCAGCACTTGATTGGCTACATCATAGTGAGTACTTGGGACAGTTGCATCATCCCAGGTTCATTCATATACATTAAGTTGGAGGCAAAACACAGTGGCAGAGAGATCCATTTCTGTGGACCACAAAAGAAAATTTTCTTTTTTGTTCACTATAGTAGTTTTTAAAAATTACATAATGAGAAGCCTGAGGTGCTTTTGAAACTAACATTTTAATGAAAAATTCTTTTAAAACCTGCTGCTGAAAAGACCTGTATCCTCTAATCAGAACAGGGCACACCACGGGAAGGAGCAGTGTGAACTAAGCAATGCCTCCATGAAGAATGCTTGATTATTTTTCAGTGCAATGGCATGTTATTACCTTGTCATGCGAAGCTGACAAAGAATTACCAAAAATAGCTATAGCACATGGGGACATATTTTTAGGGAGCTGAGACTATCAAATTATATTTTATAAGTTCATTACATAACCAGGGAGCGGTCTGTGCTTCAAAAAAGAATGTCCCCAGTTCTGGTTTTCTACAAGCTTCTCTATTTCTTTTTTTTCTAAGAACTGCTTTAGCTTTTAGACTGTAAGTCCTTTGAGGCAAGGATGGTTACTTAGGAAAATGTTTTTAAAAAGCCTAGCATGAGAAGACCCAATCTAGTAGAGGCTTTTACATACTACTATGATACTGGTGTGAAATTGTTGTTGTTTCATTCCATTTAATACCAACCCCTAACATTATTTAAAGTTTAAAGTTAATATTTATTAAAAGATTGATACTTTTTTCCAAATGGATAATTTCTCTCCATTTTTCATTGCAGAACAAAATCACAGAAGAAAAGGTTTGAAGAAGAGCTAAATGAGAGGATGATTCAGGCCATTGATGGAATCAATGCTCAAAAGTATGTTTACATCCTGTATCATCTCGTCCACTTAGCTTTCACAGTAGTCTACAATGGGTGCCAGCATTACTGCTGTGTCTTGCCTGGGTGCCCAAGACTCAAAAAGCCATGGAGATGCCACCCTTATTCTGTGTAGGAGAGAGTGGAGCACTCAGACTATCCAGTTCTTGCCGCACTGTACCACCGAAACCTTTTCCGTGGCATGGGATCCAGTAATGGCTGTCCTGGTGATTCATGCAATAACAGGGTGTTCTGTTTGTCTCAAACACCTTGAACTTCCATTGCTCAAAGGCTGGGTCCTTTTTCTTTCTGCAGGAATTCAGGATTTGGTGATGACTCACCATGTGTATGAAACCTCCCCAAATCCTCCAGGGCACTGTTACAAATGAATGTGTTTGTATTAGCAACTTAGGTTTAATTATATTTCAAAATGAGCAGGCCACTAGTGAAAAATATAATTGTGTTCATTTAAATTCTCATGCTATATGTAAATGCACTTAAAACAGTAGTTAAAAGGAGAGAGAAACAGAGACGGAAAAAAGAGATGTGACAGCAAATGCTGAAAATGAGAATAATTAAAAAACACAAAAGCAGGCTGGGAGATATATATCCCAAAAGAATGAAGTGTTATGCTACTGTAGCAGTATTTCATATCTCCTAGCTGTGATTCTTTCTGAATGTTCTCATCTTTCACAGTAGAACAATAAGGGAGATGAAGAATGAAGAGCTCGGGCTTTCTGACGCAGAAATCAGAGCAACTTAAATATTGACTGATGCTTCATCATTGTGACAGGAGCAGCTGCACAGAATATGAAGTCTGCCTTGCCTCACAATTTGTTAATCATAGTCTGAATTGGCACATTGATTCTTTAGAATAGTGAATAAGCTAGATTAAAACTGTCCTGAGAGTTGTCAACAGAAGCCAATGTTGACAGTCAAGTTACACACAGAACCAAAATGAAAGAAAGTAGTTCCTCCAGTAGGCAGGTAAACAAAACTGTCTAAGATAGATTTGCCAATTGCAACTCATTCAGCATTACTGTGGCTTAGGCCACTGACAGACACTAAAAAGAAGGAGCACTGGGATCTGATGCATGATCCCAACAATAGTGCTTCCTGCCATTTTACGCTTGGATGGCAGGAGGCAGGACTGTGAGATCAAGTATCAGATGCCATCAGTCCATCTTGCTGGTGCAGAGAGAGCCTGGCCTGCTCCCTCTGCACCAGCAGTCTTCATTGCAGTGGCTGGGAGCCCCATCATCATGTTATGCCACATGGCTGCGAGCTTCGACGAGCTGACTGGGGTTCCCAGCTGGGGGAGCAGAGTTCCCGGCTGGGAAGCTGACTAGTGCTCCTATCCTCCAGAGCACATGGGAACACTGGCCATACATTCAATTAAAGGCATAATAGGAACCAGCGACAATGTTACTACACATTTCATGTAATAACTTTGTCAGTCATTCCTAGTTTTATCAAGCCATGAATTGCATCAACATGTGGACATGTCACTGCTTCAGACCTGATTAACCGGTTAGTCACATCTTAAGTGTAATGCGTCAGGGACCTTAAAGTACTTGCACTGAAATGTGACTGTGTGAATGACATTTTGGGTTCCATAGTTATTTTTTCTCAGTGATTCCCATACTATATATTTTTTGTTTTAGACTAGAGGCAAAAAACTGAAAGAAAATAACCCTGTGTATTTCCAACTGCCAATCTTACAGTGATCACTTCTTTTTTTCTGACTTGTTATCAGGTAAAAACTCCATCTAAAAAACTGTGATAAAGGACAATAGGATCACAAAATCAAACACTTGAAAGTTAGAAAGCTGCAGAAATAAGGCTACCTGTCTGTGTGCCTTAAGATACAATACCAATTACACCATCACCTACTATTTTTACCACAGGACCTGTGCTTTAGTCAATGTACAAGATTGATGGTGCTTTGTGGATGAATCAGGCTTGGATAGAGTAGATTGTCTTTATGAATTCTGTGCTGCAGTTCTGCCCCATGGGTTGTCAGGCTCAACAAGGTGGTCTCAAAGAGGCCTTCCCCAGATGTCTCCGCTATGTACTGGGTCATAAACATGTTCCTTGGAGGAAAGGTTGGGCAGATAGTAGGGGTGTTACCTCATTTCCGACCCTCTCCTAAGCTGGCTCAGTTTCTTCGATGGCAATGTCAGACTTGCCAGCAGTGAGCAGCCTGCACGGACACTCCTTTAAAGGGGAGCCTAAGATTAAGGCTAGGCTGTAAGCCTATTGAAATCCTGCTGCTGCCTGGGCTCAGACTCTGGTCATCCAGAACACGTATACCTTAAAAGAGGTGAAGGGCAGTTTGGTTGTCCAGAGACGTAGACGCCAACATGGTTACAATGCCAGTTTGGTCTAGTCATCCACCTAGCCCTTCTTCAGCCTCAACTAACTTTGATTCCTACATAGGCAGTGTTTGTTATCTCGTGTGTATTTGAGGGGCTCTGTGCAGCCACCTTTGTGGAGGTTGGGGGTCCCAGGACATCCGGAGGAGTGTCCCTCATCATCCTCATGGATATCCAAACACATAACTGGATCTGGATCCTTGGACACCCACATTAACACCCCCTTTTCACAGGTTTCCATACTTAAAAAAGAAGGTGATACATGATCACAAAACAGCAGAATGACACCATAATTATGGTCATCCAGACTGCAGTGTTTTGCCCCACGATTTCTAGACACTTATGCAAAAGAACAAATTGCCACCCCAACTGTTTAGTCCTCATTTCTCAAACCTGAGACCTCTAGGTTCAAATATACAGAACTGCTCAGTTTTCAGTGGAGTGCCAGGTTGTGGGTGACCAGGTCTCAGGCCACTGGGGATCAAAGTACCAACCAGGGTCAGGAGGAGAGAGCAGAATCCATGGACAAGTCAAGTCAGGAAGCCCAGAGGTCAGTCAGAAATCAGGGTTGGGGAACAAGCTGAGTCAGAAAGCTGGGAAATCAGGCTGAGAGAAGAGCTGGAGAACAAGCTGGGTTGAGAACCAGGAGATCAAGCAAAGGCAGAGAGAAAATCAGAGGGAACAACAAAACAGTCAAGAGTTAGGTTGAGCCCTGTCTCCCAGGCACTTCTTGTTCCTGTACAGGGGTTTATGTGAGGGAACTGGAAAGTCAGCTGACCCTGACCACCCACTCTGGTGACAGGGAGTGGGCAGAGAGTTAGGCCCTTCTGGAGACTTCAGGCCTGGATCAATCTGGGCAACCAGCCCCAGGGTGGCAGGTCAGGATGAGCAATCATGTTCACCAGGCTGAGGAACCAGGTGCAAGGGTACAGCCTGACACACAGCTACAACTGAAGTCACAGTGCTTGCTGAAACAACCAATGAGAGTGCTCTGGACAGACAGAATAAGCTTGTTATTATTATAGATCCTGATATGTAGTTAAGTCAGACCTACAGTAAAGCACCAGGGCCCCCTGCCACAGAGCAGGCAGGATTTGGCAAAGGGAAAAAGCATCAAGGGGCCTGATCCCCAGCTTGCCCCCCTGCCTGTCTCTCCCATGGCCGGGGGACAAGCTGCCAGTGGGCTGTGAGCTGCGGGGGACCCCAGTGCTTCCTTCTGCAGCAGGAACACCCCCTGGGATCACCCAGGCAGGGTGCCAGTGGGTGGGTGCTGTCCAAGGGACGCCACTACCACAGAGGGAAGCACCGGGGTCTCCACAGTTCAGGAGCTGTGTGAACTACTAGCAGCTCACTCCCCAGCCAAGGGAGATACAGGCAGACCCTGAAAGGGGGAGAAGGGTGGGGAAGAATCAGGCCCCTAACCACTTTTTTTTTTTTAAACTCAGCAGAAGCTGCCCGCACAAGCTGCCACTGGGTCACGCAGCCCCTGAGCTGTGGGGTGGCCCTGATGCTTCCCTTCACAGTGGTGGTGCCCGCAGGGCCACCTGGGTGGGATAGTAGCTGTGCGAGTGCAGCCCCAGCTCACAGGCAGCCCCTGCCAGACCTAGTAGTGCACAAGGTGCTGGAAGCCTGGGCATGCTCAGGGAAGCTTGGGCTTCCAGCTCCCCTGCACCATCCCTGCTGCCTTCCTGCTACTTGGGGCCACCCACTAAGCCCCAGCTTCCCTGACCACACCTAGGCTTCCAATGCCCTGTGCACTGTCCCCACTGCCTTCTCCAGAAAGGGCCCTTGTACACGTGAGGAATATCGCTGTCATTTGTTATGTGGCAAACTAAAATACATGGGATGTTTTAGTATGCTATGTAAAAAAGTCATTTAAATTGAACTATGCTGTCAAACATATGCACAGTTATGAAATTTAATTGTAACATGCTTCTGAACATGTACACTGTTAACACTGTTACACAATTAAATTGTTAAAAAGGACAATTAAATCACTAAAAGGGGCAATTCCCTCTCATGTACAAAGGCCCTTCGTTACATGTATAAGGGCGTTCTTATTCTATGACTATAAACAAATAACAAGGTCAGACTTTTGACAAAATATGTATTTGTATTTCTAAGCCTGCGTTTACAAGTAGACAGCTTTATGTAGCCTTGTTGAGGGTGAGAAGTTTTGATTCCATTAAAGTATTTGGTCAAAGATTGCAAAGAAAGAAATACTTTTGCAATAAAAAATTAATCACAAATATTTTTGGGGTTTCAGCTAGTTCTCAGTTAATGTTTCATTAATCAAAGACAGCAGGAGGAATAGCCCCATTGTATTTAAATAGCACCATAGCACTAATGAAAAAGGAACACTTTGTTTGCTGGAGTGTTTTAGTAAGGATATTTTTCCTTCTGCCGTAGATATTTTGGTGGGGGAGGAAGGGGGGTGGGAGGTTAACTAGAACTACTCAATAACCCTAAATCTCTTAGATTTCACGATATACTAAATATGTCCGCATAAAGCCTGGAGGAAAGCTCTCAGGTCACATTACAAATAACATATATAATTCAAATACAAAAATGTATTTCACTGTAACATTAGTGTAACTCTGTAAAGCCAATAAAATGGCTAATTGGTGGACTCTTGGAACCATTAGGATAATGAGAGTTTTGATTAAAATTGTGCCAGGGTGTTACTTAGTATTCTCGTGCTACCATTAACACAGCTGCTGTGTTCCTCCCTTATACTGTATTGTGTGCTTTAACATAACAAGTGGTAAGGTAAAATTTAATATTTTAAAAGAAATAAAAGGTTGTACCTATATGCAGCATGGCCAAGTTAGTTACTATTACAGTCTTATCCTTTTCTGAAAAATGTTTTAATGTCTAAAATAATAACTTAAAAATCCATCATATCTTACTGTGTATAAGTTGACACAATGTATAAGTTGACCCCATAGCAGCAGCAGGAGGGTGGCTGGGTGGGCTGGAGAAGGTGTGTGAAGTGCTGGAACCTTGATCAGGCTCATGGGAGAGGCAGCATGATAGTGGGCTCCAAGGAAGTTGGTTTGGGCCCCTGGGTGCTTAGGCAGCCCATGGCCTGCTGGCAGCCAGGCACCGCCACTAGAGGAAAGGTCTGGGCCCCGCTGTAGCTCAGGGCCTTCCTGGCCTACCAGCAGCTTTCCCCACAACTTTGTGGGGTCGGGGCAGGCAGGCTTCTCTTAAAGCAGGATCAGGCTGCTTGCTGCTTCTGCCTTCAGCACACTCCTGTGGCCAGCAGGATACCTGGCACCACCCAGAAGGGGCTGGCTTGCCCCAGGAGCAGTGGAGTATGTTAGGCAGGTGTATGGGGGGAGGAGGGGGCCGGCCCAGTCCAAGACCCCTAGCCACCCGCAGAGCCCTGCCCAACACCCTGTGCTGCCTTTGGGGCAAGCCAGTCCCTTCCTGGGCAGTGTCCTGGCAGCTGCAGGAGCTTGATGAAAGCAGAAACAGCAAGGGCCCCGATCCTGCTTTCGTCAGAGTCTGCCTGCCCCTTCTGTGGCCTGGGGGCAAGCTGCCGGTGAGCCACTGAGCTGTGGGGGGTCCTGGTCCTTCCCTCTGCAGAAATGGCACCCCCCGGCGGCCTGGCTGTGAGGGCTGCCAGGGGGCCTGTGCTGCCTGAGCTCCCAGGGGTCCAATCCAACTTCCGCAGAGCCCACCAGCATGCTGCCCCCACCCCTGAAGCAGGGCACCAGCATGGGGTCCAAGCAGTGTAGTTCACAGGGTATGGTGTAGAAATTGAGGTGGAAATTTAAAGCTAAATATTTTGGCTTCAAACCTCAACTTATACACCATGAAATACAGTAATTAATGCAAGTTGGATTTTGGGGGGAGGTTTGGACTTTATTTGTTTTAATGAAAAAGGGTATTAGGAGACAAAAAGAACCCTGCAAATGTTCTTGAGTTTTGACAAAAATTGAGCAGGGTTACGTGCTCTGTGTTTTGTGAGTTTATAAACTCTTTGTATTTCTGACTCTATTTGTGGTACTTACAAATTCTGAAAGCTTCACTTTCAATATTTTCACATTACAGAAATGTAGGGCTTTGTAGTGTGAAGTACTGATTCACCAGAGGCATTTTTCTTCTACCCTTAGCATAGGATCTTTGTATTAGGGATCAAATTTTAATTCCCATATTTGCTTTTGTGCGCATATTGAATTTAATTTCTATGTCTCCATTGACATAAATAAAGCTGTAGTGTTTCACATTTGGTAAAAGTCTTACTGGGACTGCAGTTCTTTTTTGTGTAGAAAATGTGAACAACAGCACTAGCTTAGAGTCTAGCTGTAAAATCAGTTGGACTAATTGTATAAGTAAGAATAGCTGATGAATGGGTAAGCAGACGAGCTTCATGTCCTTCTGATTAGCAAAGTAGTTCCCATCAAAATGTATGTAATAACTTATTCTTAAAAAAAAAAGTAGGAGTCTCCTGTTGAATTTAATTGTATTAGGGTTTTGCCTTTCCATTTTTCAAGGAAGTTGCTAATAACTTTTGCATAAGGTTTACTCACTTTTACACACAAAGGCTAGGGACACAAATCAAAAAGCCTGAGCCTGAATCGATTCAATCTTTGCAGATTAGTTTAACCTGGCTATACTAAATCAGTTTTGTAACCAGACAGACATCCCAGAAATGCAGGCACATGTCTACAGTAGCTCAGGCTAGAAGCTGGGGTGCACTAGAGCAGCCCTCCCCTCCTTCCACAGCACTAAGCTGAGGGGAGAAGCAGCCAGGCCCTGGCAGTATGCTCTGATTAGAACAGCAGGTAATTGATAACAGTGCTTATCACTGCTTATTCAGTGTTTATCACCCCATTAAGAAAACAACAGAGGGACATTACCAGCTACCTGTTGATTCTGGCTATTGATTCTACTTTTTTGATTCAGCAGGAACCGTAGCCAGCATATGGTTTGCTAGCTAATACACAGACACCTCCTCAGCAAGGCAGAGGAGAAGAGGGAATTCCTGCCTAGCAGGGAGTGGTGAAGGGGAGGGGAGGAGCAGCCTGCAAGTCTCTGAAGCTGCAGCCACAGAGCAGAGGGGGCGGGGGCAGTTCTGCTGTGGAACAGAGAGCCCCACTCAGCCCAGAGAGCATGCCAGGATGCTGGGGGAGTCTAATTTATCTTAAACCAGCAAGGGGTCTGGGACAGATTTTGCATAAACCGGTTTGAGCCAAATCTGTTAAGTCTGATACTACAGTCAACCAGGTTTATGTCAAACCAGTTTCATCCATTTTCAAACTCTTTTATGTGCACTGAACATCTGTTCTATTACAGGTTTAAACCAGTTTCTGATACTTAAACCAGTCTGTGTGTAATGTCTGTCCCTAGCCAGACTGCACAGATCTTAGTTTCATAGTTTCATAGTTTCTAGGGTCGGAAGGGACCTGAGTAGATCATCAAGTCCGACCCCCTGCTATGGCAGGAAAGAGTACTGGGGTCAAACGACCCCAACAAGGTATTCATCTAACCTCCTCTTAAAGACCCCCAGGGTAGGAGCCAGCACCACTTTTCTTGGAAGTTGCTTCCAGATCCTAGCCGCCCTGACCGTGAAGTAGCGCCTCCTGATATTTAGCCTAAATCTACCCTCTGCCAGCTTGTGACCATTATTCCTGGTCACTCCTGGCGGTGCTCGGGGGAACAGTGACTCCCCCAATGCCTGCTGATCCCCCCTGACTAGTTTATAACAGGCCACAAGATCCCCCCTCGCCTTCTCTTTTGGAGGCTGAACAGGTTCAGGTCCCGTAGCCTCTCCTCGTAGGGCCTGCCCTGCTACCCCCTGATCATCTTGATGTCACATCATACTTGCAATGCTTGTACTTTTAGATTTTACATATTTTTGGTCTTTAAGCAGGAAAAGACATTCTGAAAGTCAATAAAACAGGTGTTTCACAGTGACTCACTTCAGTGAGATAAATGTCTGTCTAACAAAGTACCATTTTACTCCCTTCTTAATGTTTTTTTCCACCTTCTTATTTGCCCAAGCTATGAGTCCGTAAAGCATCCATTTCATGGCATCTTTCTTTGTCGTCACACATTATTCACAACCTTATCTGGTCAGGATATACCTCAAATTTTGTACCATTCATCAGACACATCCTGGCATTTGACATTTGTGGAATGAAGCATCAAAAGAGAAAGTAGAAGGAAGAACCAGCAGCAAAGCAACTTAGATAAGCAATATAAAATGTAAACCTCAGTCCTGAATGTGTTTACAACCTGTCCACCTACAACCTGTTAATTTGAACTTCAATTTTTCATATTTATTAACTGTAGAAAACAAGAAGGGTAAAGCTACATAATTACCTTTCTTTAAAATATATACATTGCTTTCTTGCTTTACATTTTTTCAGTAGTAGAGAAATACAGGGCTGTTCATTTCTGGTATCGGTTATCATGTTCTTTGTTTCTCATTTTGTCTAGGCAGTGGCTTAAATCTGAAGACATTCAGAGAATATCATTACTTTTCTATAACAAAACTCTGGAAAAAGAGGTAAGTTCCTCCTCATATTTTAAAACTTATAAATAAAAGTACATATTTTAATTTTTAACAATAGAGGTCCCAAATCTTCCTTTAACTACTTCCCTTAAGTAGTTAAGATGGTTTCTTTTTAAAATATGCTGTGGGGTATCACTTGCTTCTTTTGTGTTTACAAGCAGAGAAAACTATTAATCCAACCCTTAAAAATCACTCTAAATTTAAACTGTTTTGAATCTCCCTACATTGTCTCATTAACAAATAGGAGACTCCAGTGGTGATGTGCAGAGAGTGCACAGGGGCGCATGTGCACCCCCTGAGAGCGCCGGTGCACCCCCTGACCGGCCGTGCTCACTGCTTAGGTGATGGACAGAAGGGGCAGGTGGGAGTGCCAGTGCCCCCACTGCAAGTGTTGGCCGATCGCTACAGCCACTCCCAGAAGCAGCTGCAACCAGTCCTGGAAGCGGCTGCAGTGATCAGCTGTTGCGGGATCAGCCATGGGGTGCCCCCGGGCAGCGAGATTGGCCATGAGGGACTCTCCCCCCAGCCAACAGGATGTATTCCAGAGGTGTCGGGGAGAGGGCAGCGCTTTAATTGGAGCAGCTTCAAGAGCCACTCTAAATAAAGCACCTGCAGTATCCTGTGCATCAGCATCCCCACACTTCAAAATCATGGCTTTAGTTTAAGTGCCCTTGCCACCACTTTAAAGAGCAGGGATGCTGATACACAAGATGTGAAGGCTAATTAGCATGTTTCAGCAGACTTGATTAATCAAGTTGTAATTACAGCCCACTGGAGCAGCCTCCCTGCAGGCACCCTTAGATACCACTCTGGGGGCTGGGTACCTAAACTGTAGGTGTTGTAGTGCCCAGCTTGTGGCACCTAAGTCCTTTACTGGATCACCTTTAAGTTCATTTATGGGTTTTCTGAGGCATGAGCTGCCCTTTAACCGTTTGCACAGTGCTGAGCATAAGGATGTCCTCATCTGTTAAATGAGCTGCTGAGTGCTGCCACAAATCTTTTTGGAGCCAGATTTTAATTTCATTCTCTGTTTTTTTTTTATTATCGATGGGTTCGGCCTTGATTCCATTGAGGTCAATAGGAGACTTGGCATTGACTTAAATGGGAAGAAGATTGGATTCTGCCTAATGTGAAAGTAAAACAAAGAAATGGGAGAATGTCGCTTTGTTGAAGGAACTAATCACACAGCTTTCTTGGGAGAGGCCACAGGGAGCGTGAAATGTTAGAACAAGCTGGCAATGAGGGCAGAATCTTACTGAGTTTTTTAACAATAGCTCAAGGTCTTAAACATGTGCCAGAATACCACACTCCCCTTCAACAGTTGTGACAACAAAACAAACTGCAAATGTTTTCAAACATATTCATTCAAGTTCGCATACACTTATGACAGGAATTAGTTTTAATACATTACAGAATTTGGGAAAAGAGATCCTCAAAGCATATCTTGGGATTCAATTTAGTTCATACACATACACTTTTAGTTTATTGAGGGTTCTGCGTGTGGATTTCAAGGGCAGAATTCAACCCTTAGTACAAAGACACAGCTGTGCACTTATCTTTAAAAGCACAGCTCATCTACTTACTGTTTATGAGGTTTTCTTTTTGAACTCTTATAAAATTAGTCTGATTCATTTTGCTTTAATTATGTTTTCCTTGAATTCTTAGCCCTTGAACAACTGTAAAACTTGGAATATGTCTGTTTATAGTTTTTTTATTGCTTTCAGGATGAGACATCTATGTTTTTATTTAGTACATTTCCTTTGTATATGTATTGCTTATTTCATATTTTTCTGCTTAAACTTATTAGCAATTTATAAAGAGAAGATTGGAAAGGAATTCATACTATATAATTCCACTGCAGCAGTTAAGCTAGCACAATTTACTGCTGCTTACTAACTTTCAAATACCTGTTGCAAATAAAGGATATGGAAGAATTTTAAAAATATCAAATCATTCACTGTACATTATAAATGGGACATAAGTCACTGCTTACCACACCCTCTCTCCTTCCCCAAGTGGAGACCTATGTGGAAACTTATATGGTTAACCAAGTTTATGCAAAAGATTCCATCCTAAAGGGTTATTTGTACTTTCCTATAATTTCTTGGTCCATTTTCTGTATTTATGGCTGAAAATTTGTATAGTACATATGTATGGTTTTGAAACTGTTGTGTCATAATCATTTGGCCACTCTCCACAAAGAAAGTTGGGGGAAAAATGTGTTTCTCATTATAAAAAAAAAGAAATTTTCTGCAGTTAACTCTGCTCTGGGACCTTTAATTATAACCATCTGGGGGGGCGGGGAGGTTGTGTGTAGATGTAATACATAGACATTTCATTTGGACAGAAGCAGCAGTGAATAAATTCTGCAGAGGACAAGCTTCAATACTATGTGTAACAATGACTGGCTCCAAATAGCTCACGTTACTTGTTGACTGGGGTGGTTAATCACTAAGGTCATTTTTACAAATGCAAGTGCTGCAGCGCTGGGTGGTTTGAAGAGTGCAACTTACAGTTGTATAAGTGTCAAAATATGTGTCAGCACTGAGAAAATGGTGGCAGGGTGCTTTTGAACTAAAACCCCTTGGCAGTCCTTTAGTTCAAAAGTGCACCGCCATCATTTTCTGTGCACTGACATGCATTTCACCACTTATACAACTTTACACAGTGCAGCACAGTACGCCTCAGCTCACATGTGAAGCGGACTTGATTAATCGAGTCTGCTCCGAAGCAGCGGATTTCCGGCATGTCAGGGGAAAAAAGTATGTTTATAAATGCCCTAAAAGAACAAACAATCTCATTGCCCAAGACAGTGTGTATGCATACCTGCCTATTTAAAAGGGAACATTACCTGCTGTATAAACTTGTCTATTTGGGAAATAAGATTTTTTAACATTTGCTAATTTCATTTTTAGTACCGAGCCACAACTTTGCCTGCCTTCAAGTATTATGTGACGTGTGCATGCCTGATATTCTTCTGCATTTTTGTTGTGCAGATTCTGGTATTACCAAAGTAAGTGAATAATATTTAAATTCCATATATGTATTACTTGCACTTGTATTTAGATAGAGAGAGAGATGCATACATACATATGGCCACAAATACAACAAGATAGCATCCTTAAACTATAAATTAATGATTTAGCATTTGCCAAAATCCACAGGGAGAGTCGAGGACACTGAAGTTCCTCAAGATATGAACAAAATTTCTAGATCTTTTTAAAGCTACAGTAGTTTACTATTTTTTACTCTAAACGACATCATTTAGTTGATGACCTAATATTTGTATCACCTTTGCAAGTTTTCTTTTTTTTTTTCTTTGTTTTCAGTCAAATCTATCATGGGAATAAGGATAAAATTCTTCTGGGTATGAAAAAGCATTTTCAGTGGCCACGTCTACATGCGACTCTACATGAGACACTGACTGCATAGTCGTTAGTACTAGTATAAACAAGTACTAAATGACTGCTCAGTAACTGGAGTTACTGCACAGTAGCATCACCAAACAGCTTTTTTGCAATGCTGACTCTGCAGTAGGTCATTACTACTACACAGTAACATTGCATCAGTAGTAATGTGCAATAGCAATAAATTATGCGCAGTCAGCATCTCGTGTAGGCACGGCCCTGTATGTAGTTTTAACTACTGTACATAAACCTGAAACAAGGTTTTTTTTGTGATATATTTTATTGGAACTAAAGGGCCCTTTTTTAGGTCTTTATGCATACAAAGTTTCTTTCTCAGACCTGAAAAAGGGCACTTTAGGCCTGGAAATCTGTACAGCAACTTTCCCAACTATACAGTTGGTCCAATAAAAGATATCGTTTTTTTCTCTCATACATTTCTTGAACCACCATGGCTATAACAACACTCCAACCCTACTAGATACATGAATCTGCTGTACTTAGAATTTCAGTGACAGTATTGTTTGGACAAGGACTTCAGTATCAGGTCCTTAATTTGTGAAATATATTTAACGTATATTATCATTATAAAACAGGTATGCAAAGTGGACTAATATCCTTTCAAAGTTGTGTAGTGTCATAAGATATGTTTAAACCTGGTATTTTAAAATTACATTAAAAAGTTGACAATCATTCATCCAGAAAACATACTTTTGCTTTTTGTAATTGCTGATGTGAGATCATAAGAATATTTATACAATATATTACAATTTTATTTAAGTAAAAAAGCTGTTTATAACTACATTTTCATTAATTTTCAGGCTATTCATACTGTACAAAGTTTAAGGAATATGGGTTAAATTTCAGCAGGAAAAGTCTACATAAAATTTTAGTTGAGATCATATGTTAATATATAAAATGTAACAGTGTCATTGAGTGTTACTCTGTTGGAAAACTTGTATTTTTGCATAACCACAATTGTCAACATTAGTACTGTACATTTACTATCATGAAATATTTTAGTGGAAGCTCCTTCTTGTTTATGGGTTGTTTTTGCTATTATTGTTGCTTTTGGAAGGCGACTATTCTTATGTGTCTAGCTGATCGAACACATTGGTATCACTGACAGGCTAATCATTACAGGCTTAGACCTGTCATACTCATTCACCTTTGAACACCTGCTTCATACAGTTTATGCCCCAAAGAAAACATTATATAACCATCATCTTGCCTGATGTCCTACGCATCATAAAGCCATTCAGTTTCACATTGCTACCCCTACACTGAGCACAGTAATTTGTGTTTAGTTAAAGCACTTCTGCAGACTGGCATCCAGCTTTGAGTTGAAAATATCATGAGAAAGCATAGCTAGTTCTTTCACTGGTAGTTTGTTCCACTAATTAATTATTCCCTCAGTATGCCTAATTATAATTTGAATTTGTAATTTGTGCCTAGTTGTAATTTGAATTTATCTGGCTTGAAATAACTGTGACTACTTAGGCAAATAAAGACTGCAGGATTTGGCCCTTTGCTCTTGGGAAATTCATAGACGAGAGGGAAATGAATATTTCCAGTACTTTGTGTGTGGTGGGGGGAGAGGAAGGGCATTCTGTTATTCCCCATAGGTCATTCATGCTTATAAATCTAGGGGCCAGAAAGGCTCTGTTTGCATGTGACATTCTCTTGCTTTTCATTCAGACCTAGGGTGACATTCAGTTATTTTCTGGATGCTTAGATGACTAGGTCTGGTCATCCCAGTCCACAAAAAAATCCTTATCTATGCTGGATCTCTTTTACTTTCTAGTATGGCACACTAACCATCACACCACAGGGCAGCCACAAGAATGAGGTCTGTGGGAGATATGGAATCTGAGGGATGAGAACAAGCAAGGTGGTATATAGCTGAAGGAGGTGGCTTCTGGATTGGTCCCATGTCAAAAGTGAGGTGGAAGTTTCCCCCTGCACTGCCCTTCCTCTGTTATTTCCAAGGACAGTACTAGTACCTCACCTGTGGTGCAGTGGCCAGAGTGCTGTGCTGGGAAGCAAAAATGGTTCTATTTCAGACCCAAGATCTATAGCATTACAGCCGCGTGCCCTAGCTACTGAGCTACAGGGGCAAGAAACACAGCTGTAGCCATTTTCTATTCCTGAATCTAAGTCATGGAGTCATAGGTTTTGACCATCTCCATTTGTGGGCATCTAAGACTGCTATGTGTCCACAAGAGTTGAATTCATGTGCCCCAGCCACTGCCACATGTGCCCAATCCATGCAACTATGTAGTGGGACATAGCCATCCATGTAAATAAGTGGCTTTTGGGGAATTAGACAGGCAAAAGTGCGCAGATGATCCCACCTGGGTGGCTAAACAACCACAGAAGATTAGAATGCCACCTCTAGGTACTTCCATTAGAAGTATGGGGGCCTATTTCAACATCCACAGGACAGAATGCTTGGTTTGTTCCTCTGGCTGCCCAGTGGGCTGATGGGATGCCAGTTCTTCCCTTGGGGCTACCTGGACTTTCCTTCTTCTGCCCTCAACCCTGCCCCTACCTAGCACACACAGCAGTACTTTGCAGGAGGAGACTGCACAGAGCCCCTTAAATTTATGTAAGGCAATAAACACTGCCATATAGGAATCCAAGTATTATTTAAGGCAAAAAAAAAGGTTATGTGGGTAACTAGATGAAATTTGGCATCCTGGTGTCAAGCCAGTGCTGCCATGAAGGGAGCTGAGCCAGCTCAGGAGATGGTCAGGCAGTGCTAGTACCCCCTATTTACCACCTAGTATTTTCCAAGGAAGGTGTGCGCACACACACAAATGAATTTATGTTTTAGCATTGGAGGGAACAAACTTTGAGTCTCCCCTCAATGACTAGGATCACCTGTTCGGAGAATTGCAACAGCAGGTGAACCCTTTTGGTTCATGGATGATGGATGAAGTTCATCCAAAAGAAATGGAGGGACCTGAAAACTAGTGGGCAACGTGCAACAAGCTGGGATAGGAACATGAGACAATTAGATTTGTAGCATCCTACCTACCTACTTCTAGCAGCCTCCATGGTCATCGTGTCAGAGACCAGTGGTGTTGGTAGGGTCAGTGCCTCAAAGAGGAGAGGTAGGAGGTGATATATGGTAGGGGCTGGGTGATAGTTTCCTGCCTTGGGATTCCTCACAGGCACAGAGCATGGTGCATCCATGGGAAGGTTGTGGAGCATCCCATAGGAAGGCATAGCTTTGAGGGCACCTGTCTCCTGCTCAATCTCTTCCCTCTCTCACTCCTACCTCAAGACTCATACTCCATTAATCTGCTATTTTTCCACCCCCAGCCACCCTCAGGATTCCTTCCTAGCTTCCTGCTCCCATCGAACAAGGTGCACCCTTTTTGCACTCCTGTCTGGCTTCCCCATCTGGCCATAGCCATTTCCTGCTTCTCCCTAGATCCTCCTGTAGTCCCTCTAGCCCCTGGCCTCCATGGCCCCAAAGCTAGCCTGAATGCCCTAAACCTAACTGTAACTAATGTCTCTGTAGTTCCCTCAGTCACCTCTCTCTCTGATGTCTGCCTCAGTTCTACTTACCTGCTTTCTCTCTAGACATAGTCATAGCCTCTTTTCCCCTCTCTACAGATGGCCATGACCACCTTCCCCCTCCGTTTGTAGGTGCCAGGTGCAGGAAGGTTGCTGAAGGACTCAGCAGCTTCATCCATATGAGAGGCAAAGTATTTGTAGTCCCGCTCTGAACATGACTGCATTTTCCTGGCTGCACAGGGCTCCAGACAGGTAGAGACATTCTGTTAAATGTCTCTAGATGCATAGAGCCTCTTCACAATTAGAAACAGCTGGGCACAGAGGCATACAGCTGATTTGCACAGCTCTTCATCCAGGACTTCTACATGTAAATCATGTTATCCCATACATGGGGCTCCCCACAGGTCTGGAATTTTAGCAGAAGCACTAATTAATGCTTCCCCTTCTCTTTTGTTGCCAAATTTTTGGATCTGGGGAATCCCACAGGCTGGATGACATGACTCTGCTGGCCAGATCTGGGTTGAGCATCCCTGCATTAATGGATTTTTCAGGGACTAGACAAGGTGGAACACAACTGGATGCCTAAATCCATTTAGATACCTAGTAAGTGAAATGCACTGTGGCCTTGGGTGACTAGAGCTGTGCAAACCTATTGCTTGTGTTTCTGTCATTTTTCTAAGAAATGTCCTGTCATTCAATCTTGAATTATTTCAAGGAAGTTGTTTGGCAGTTCTGCTGGTCGGACTAGGTCACAGTAGCCTTTCTGTTTTAATAATGTATAAGTCTATGAACATTTTTCAACCTTTTGTTACTCCTGATTTTCATCTCTCAAATGCTTTTCATTAAACTTGATGAAATTTCTGTTTTCAAATTTAAAAAATGGGAACATTCACACTTAAACTTCTATGGGTAAATATTCCCTGAGTATGGCAACTAAAACTGGCCCTGGAATTCTGTCCTTCAAATATTGTTTTCCTCTCCTGCCTACTTACACAGGGCCCAAAGACAATGCAAGGTTTTCATAGTTTCATAGTTTCTAGGGTTGGAAGGGACCTGAGCAGATCATCTAGTCTGACCCCCTGCCATGGCAGGAAAGAATAGTGGGGTCAAACGACCCCAGCAAGATGTTCATCTAACCTCCTCTTAAAACCCCCCAGGGTAGGAGCCTGCACCACTTCTCTTGGAAGTTGGTTCCAGACCCTAGCCGCCCCGACCGTGAAGTAGCGCCTCCTGATATCTAACCTAAACCTACCCTCTGCCAGCTTGTGACCGTTATTCCTGGTCACTCGTGGCGGTGCTCGGGGAAACAGTGACTTCCCCAATGCCTGCTGATCCCCCCTGACTAGTTTATAACAGGCCACAAGATCCCCCCTCAGCCTTCTCTTTTGGAGGCTGAACAGGTTCAGGTCCCGTAGCCTCTCCTCGTAGGGCCTGCCCTGTTGTCCCCTGATCATAGGAGTGGCCCTCCTCTGGACCCTCTCCATGCTGTTGACATCCCTCTTGAAGTGTGGCGCCCAGAACTGGACGCAGTACTCCAACTGCGGCCTGACCAGGGCCGCATAGAGGGGGAGGATCACCTCTTTGGACCTGCTCGAGATGCATCTGTGGATGCGTGACAAGGTGCGGTTGGCCTTCCTAACTGCCTCACCACATTGCCGGCCCATGTTCATCTTGGAGTCAATGATGACCCCAAGATCCTTTTCCGCCTCCGTGCTGACAAGAGGGGAGTTCCCTAACTTGTAGGTGTGGTGCCGGTTGTTCCTCCCGAGGTGCATCACCTTGCACTTGTCTGTGTTGAAACCCATCCTATTCTCATCTGCCCATCCTCGTAACCTGTCTGATTGTAGCCTGTTGCATCCTTCTAGTGTGCCCACGTGTCCCCCCACATCTTAGTGACATCAGCAAATTTGAACAGGGTGCTTTTTACCCCCTCGTCCAAATCACTGACGAAGATGTTGAACAGTGTGGGCCCGAGGACCGAGCCCTGCAGAACCACACTGCCCACATCCTTCCAGGTTGAGAAGGACCCATCCACTACCACCCTCTGGGTGCGGCCCTCCAGCCAGTTGGCAACCCATTTGACTGTGTGGGTGTCTACACCACAGCCCCCCAGTTTCTTAGTGAGAACGGGGTGAGACACAGTGTCAAAAGCCTTCCTGAAATCCAGGAAGACTATATCCACTGCTACCCCTGCATCTAATGATCTGGTGATCTGATCGTAAAAGGCCACCAGGTTGGTCTGACAGGACCTGCCACTGATGAACCCGTGTTGGTTGCCCCTAAGCATGCAGTCCCCTGCCTGCCCCTCCTGGATATGTGCCAGAATAATTTTCTTGAACAGCTTGCCTAGGATCGAGGTAAGACTAACCGGCCTATAGTTTCCCAGGTCCTCCTTCCTGCCTTTTTTAAAGATGGGAACCACTTTGGCCCTCTTCCAGTCCTCCGGCACCTCACCAGAGTACCACGAGTGCTCATAAAGCAGTGCCAGGGGACTTGCAATGACCTTGGCCAGTTCCTTTAGAACTTTAGGGTGGAGATCATCCGTACTGGCTGACTTGAATACGTCCAACCCCTCCAGAAGCTCCCTAACTAAATCCTCACTAACCCGTGGCCCAGGTGTGGCTCCCCCAGGGCCCGAGGGGGGCCCAGAAGGGAGGTGGCTTACTTTCAGTGCTTACTAAAGTATTTCCAGCCATTTGACAGCACATAGGTTTTCAACCTTTTTTTTTTCTTGTCTTTCCACAAGTATATACATTACATCTTCTCCTTAAATTATGTTGTGGATAGATTAAAAGGTAAAATTACTTTTTAACTTACAAACCTAATAGTTATTACAATTAAACCTAATAACCCAAAGTTATAATTAATTAGTATTCTTACTCATCCCCTTTTCTGTCCATTAAATTAGATATGTAATGCACTAACATATATTATTTGCACTTGAATTTAATAAAGGAAGAATTAACAGGCTTTGCACAGGAGCAATATTTAGCAGGACAATGTGCCCATTAGCTTTTGGGAGTACATTGTTAGTGTCATCACATCCCCTTCATAGCACAGAAATGTAAAAGCAATTATAATTCATCTTTTTCCCATGAAGAAAACTTGGAAGACATATTCTGTTTCTTTTAAAATGGTTCTTTTTAAACTGTAATAGCGATAGTAGGCCATCTGCATAAGGCGACTTAGAAAGCAGAAAAAAAATTAACTCATATAATTTACACGTTGGAGTCAGATGTTTTTACTCTGTTATAAAGAAATTCAATAGACAAGAAAATACAGAAGGATAAAAAAACTTTAAAAATATAAAAGGCAAGTTAGTTTGAAACATTTGGGCCAAATGCTTCCCTCATTTGCCTTTGTGCAGGACTGCATGCATATTTGTACAACAGAGCAAAATTCTATTGTCTGTGTTCATGGAATGCTGTTGTTATGTTCACACAAGTTAATATTTCATTTTCTCTTTAGAGAAGAGTCTTTGGAGAGAAGAACAATGTTTTTGAAATAAGGCCATCCAGATGATTAGATCATCTAGACCAGTGGTTTTTAAACTTTTTTCATTTTCAGACCACTGAAAAAATTTAAATGGAGGTGTAGACCCCTTTGAATTGTAAGTGTATTTACATACTTTGGTTGGTCATAGCCATCTTTCACAGACCCCTTAGACAAAGTCTGTGGACCCCAGGGGTTCACAAACCACAGGGTGAAAATCACTGACCTAACTCATTGTTCTTCAGTGATTGTTTTCTACTGTATTCTTCATAGCACTTTTCCCAATCTACTTGCAAAATCCAGAGCAGTGATGATACCCCTGTTTCCCGTGGAATATTATTCTACAAATGAATACATCTCATGAGAAGAAAACCTAAATGTACCATTTATTTCTCTCATTACTTCATCAGGACTCTTTAACAGCTCGCTGGAAGCTATGAGAGACCCAGCCATTCACTCTCCCTCTCTGCCTACCTCAAAAGAGGATGGGAGTTAGCAGAGCATTGTGGGATTCTGGTGGTCCTAGAATTCCAAATTCAGGAATAAAACAGCTTTTTAATAAATCCGTTTCTTTTTTTCATTTTAATGTTGCTTTTCTTTCTTTTCATTGTTACTTGGTGGATAATTTACCAAGTATTCACATTTACAGTTTTTTTCCTTTCCTTTCAAGGGTGATTGAAGAGAAAAGTATTTCTTATTAGTATTACTGTAGAACTGCAAATACTAAATAGACATTACATGCAGAACTATAAAATGTAGCAATGCCAAGAAGTTACTGTTTGAAAGAAGTAGTATTTTTTGGCACTTTGCCATCTTTATAGTGTTGCAAACAGCTGAAACAGTGCTACAAAGGTGTGTATACTCATACAAATGAGTCTGTCTACTTCCGGTCCAGTCATATGTCAAGTAATGGCACTGTGATTTTAAACATTGTGATATGAATGCTAATGTTTTTACAATTGCCTCAGTAATTAATGAAAATGAAATAATTGCTTCAGAGGATTTTTTCCAAATTTCAACCTATATTTTGTAAAAATAAATATTAAAAATAGTAAAAATTAATAAATGAAGTCAGAATAACTTTCAAGCTATTTAAGTTTTAAAAGCAAATAAACACACGGATTTCCAGTTGTCCATAATTATGAAATAATGTTTTTAATAAAGGGGTATGAAAAGCATTTTGTACATGTTCTTGGCAATTGAGCACTAGAGCTTGAGCAAATGGGTTGTAGTTGATAATGAGAAGTATTAGTGTAAATGTGCTCAAGAGGCAAGAGCAGAGTTTCACTACATACAAGACAAAGGAGTGTTCAAGACTAGAGCTTAGCAGCAGATTAAAGTATTATTCCTTTTGGCCCTATGAGTTCTGTACAAGAACTAGTTCTGCCCAAGCACAAGATTGTTGTCTGAGTGGTCACGGAGGCTAGGGACAAAAATTACGCATAAACCACTATAAGTGATCGGATCCAGTTCAAATATGTAACACAACAGGGCTAGGGATAGACATTCAAAAAGCCTGAACTTGAACTGATTCAGTCTTTGCAGGTTAGCCTAACCTGGCTAGGCTAAATCAGTTTTGTAACCAGACAGGTATCTGAGAAATGCAGGCACATGCTTCCAGTGGCTCATGCTAGAAGCTGGGGGCACTAGAGCATCCCTCCCTTCCCTTCCACAGAGCTGAGCTGAGGGGCACATTACCAGGCCCCGGCAGGACACTATGATTAGGGAGGGGTTCCCCCACTCCTGACCAGCCCATCAAGGATTTTGTATCACCCTTAGCTCAATGTTTATCACCCCATTAAGAAAACAACAGAGAGACATTGCCAGCTATCTGTTGATTCTGCCTTTGTCCCATGTGCCACAGCTTGGAGGTAGCCAGCATGTAGTCTTCTAGCTAATGCTGAGTGGTGTCTGTGAGGGACAGGGGAATGCCTGCTTAGCAGAGAGTGGAGAGGGTAGAGGGAAGCAGAAGCCAGGCAGATGCCTGTAGGGATTGCTGGAGCAGCAGGCAGGGAGCAGAGGGAAGGGGCCAGCCCTGCTATGGAACAGGGAGCTCCACCCAGCCCAGAGAGCATGCCAGGATGCTGGGGGAGTCTGATTTAAGTTAAATCAACAAGGGGTCTGGGACAGACATTGCATAAATGTTTGAGCCAAATCAATTAAGTCTGACACTATATTCAATCTCATTTATCTCAAACCGGTTTCAGCCATTCTCAAATTGGTTTCTGTGCA
The DNA here is from genome assembly GCF_052110815.1 of Crocodylus siamensis. Classification (NCBI taxonomy): domain Eukaryota; kingdom Metazoa; phylum Chordata; order Crocodylia; family Crocodylidae; genus Crocodylus; species Crocodylus siamensis. Next base: position 125,415,518 of record NC_143397.1, on the reverse strand, counting down.
CTGAGCATCTGTTCCATTACAGGTTTAAACCAGTTTCTGATCACTTAAACCAGTTTATGTGTAATGTCTGTCCCTAGTTCAGTGCACATAAGCCACTTTCAAAATGACTGAAACCAGTTTCAGATAAACCTGAATGTCATATCAGACTTAACTGATTTAGGAGGGTCACTTAATGAGTTTTGGTGAGATGTCAAGGGCCGCACACACAAAATCTTTTAGAAGATGTCGTTTTAACAAATTGTAAATTAAAAACAAACTATATACTGAAAATCAAACATTTACTATACCGTATTTTAATTTTATTTCAAAAATATCTTTGTCCTGATTTATATTCTTTTTAAGTAGCATATATGGAGGCTACTGCATAATAGCTCAAAAGAAAGTCTAACTCGTGTATACTATGTGTGGAGGCTGGGGCGATTTGTGGAAAGGTGGGAGGTGTGTGTGGGGGTGTGAATGTGTGGGCGGGAGGAAGGGGTGTGTGTGGGAAGGGTGTTGCGGGGGTGGGCACTGCCTGTGCATAAGGTCCCAAGAGCCAGCTGGGGGTGGAATGAGTGAGGGAGAGTAGGGGGCGCATGCAGCATAGCTCACCAGGGTAATGCTAGTGCATTTGTCTCTGTCCCCCGCATCTAGCCTGCAGCTGCCCTTGCTACATGGTGCTCTGCATGGGGCTGAGCCCGACCCACTCCCTCACAGGGCAGCTCATGCTGCACCTCCCCCTGCTCCCACGGCCACCCAGTGGGCCTGGCCCCAGCCAGCATGCACAGCTTTTCAGTGGGTTTTCTCCTAGTGTAGCTTCAGCCTCCTGGGAGCTACTCAGCTGTCCCTGCCTCCAGTGGCTCCTCCTCTTGCCCCTGCTGCACCACTGCAGGCAGGCAGGAAACTGCAGCCAAGTAGCTCCTACCCCAGCTCAGGACTCCAGCTCCAGCTCCCAGCTGCCTTCCACTCACACAGATACCTGTGGGCAGATAATTGAGTGGAAGGTAGCCTGGAGCTGGAGCCCTGTGTGGTGGGGCAGGAGTCTACCCATCTGCCGCTCCCCCTGTAGTGTTCAGCATGTGTCCCCACAGCTGCCATCGCTTCCCTGTACTGCCTGCTGCTCAGAGCAGTGCAACAGAGGCAACACACGAAGGAGGAGGAACCATTGGAGGAGCGGGGGGGAGCCAAGCAGTGTGTAGGTGCACTGGAAGTAGCCCCCCTGAGAAGCTGTGCATGCTGGCTGGGGCCAGAGCAGGGGCTGATGCCAGTGGGATCATAGCATGGGTTGCACCGGGTAAGACCAAGCAGGGCTTGGCCCCGTGGGTAGCCATAGACCAGATACAATCAATTGGTGGGGGCCAGCCCACAGGTTGAATCCAATCAATTGGTGGGTTGGATCTGACCCCTTCTGTAGCTGATCTAGTTCCTTGTAGCTCATCTTGATGTTCTTTGAGAGAGACTTTAGAATATTATGGCCTAATGCATACTTTGGCATACTAAGCACGTGTAGGCAATGTGTGTTCTACTTTTTGCACTCAGTAATGGATCCCTGACTGGAGTCTGCAATGAAGTCCAAATTCAGGAAGAAAATAGCTTTTTTAATCAATCTTTTTCTTTCTTTTTTTTTTCATTTTAATGTTGCTTTTCTTTCTCTTCGTCATTGTTTGATTCACATTTGCTGTTTTTCTCCTTTCCTTTCAGTGGTGATTGAAGAAACAAGTTCTTATTACTGTTATCACTACCACGCTACTAAAGTTAATTTTGGAAATTCAGTAAACACTTGAATACATAACTTGTATAACAGCAACAGATTAGCAACAAATTTCTTCTTTAATATAGAATTTCTACAGAAAAAAATGTACTTAAGATAGACTATGCCATTTATTAATTTGCAAAGGTGTCATGTCCTGTATTATGTCTACAGTAATAATGAGCACATCAGAATTGATCAACATCAATAATTAAGGTTTTCATTACAAATCATGGTTTTCAGGCACAATTTTCTGAAGATCGTATGTAAGAAGCAAGCATTTTCCTAACATGGTTTCCACCTAAAATAACAGTTTTGGAAAATATGAGCCAAGGACGGTTCAACCTTGGTTGAAAAGAAAGAGAATGGAAAAATATACAGTCTTGGGTTTTTTTTCAAGAAAGAATTTTAATGGCTCTATTGTTGATATGCTTGCACTTAAAAAGTTGAACTTTGCCAAGGAAATAGACCATTATTAATAAGTTGAATCTCTTAGCTTTCTACTAAGAAAAAAATAGATTTATTTTTCTGCACTACTGGTGTTTGAAAATTGCTGTTTATGCATAGTTAATGCTGGGGTATTAATTTTAGGCATCTTTTCCTTGATATTCTAAGCAAGATTATAAGGTTTCATTATTTATAAAATATACATGATTTGAATATTCATATGTCCAATAAACTTTTTTCTTTTTTTTTCTTGTAGAACATCTATTCTTGGAATTTCCTTTGGGGCGGCATTTCTCTTGCTTTCCTTCATTCTTTTTATATGTTTTGCTGGACAACTTTTGGTAAGTAAACAGAAAATATTAACTCAGTGGCCTACAGAATTATATATATAATTTCAATATGTATTTCATTACCAATTTCATTAGGGCCTATTAGTGCAGTTTGTTGGCAAGTTTCCCGTTGGTTTTAGTGAGCTTTTTTGTCTGAGCACAGCAAGCATATGCCAGCTTCTAATGGAATGATTCCCTTTTACGCATCCTTGTTAATCTGAAAAACAGAAGACACCAGTATGATGATGGTTCTTGCTTACATGGGTTTTAATTGTGACTCAAAGAAAGGTTTACATTACAGGCTCATTTCCTGAAATGCATAGATTAGCTTTTGTACTAACAAGGGCTAGCATTTTTTTAAGATTATTTAGTAAATATGTTTCATGCATGGTGGGGGCTTTGTGGTTTTTTAAAAATATCAAACAAGTGTGTGATCTGTATTTAATAGCAAATTTAGTATTCATTTATTTATATCATACAGAAGCTAGAGGATTAGGTGTTTAATTTTTGCCTTAAAATCAGTGTTGCCATATAATCTGTTAATATGCTATTATTGGCACGTACGTTAACTTGAAGAATTTGAACCTAACCTCAGTTTCATGAGAAAAGCAAAAACATCTCTTGTGAATTCCTTCCAGCATAATGTCGTGGTAGTACTGGAGTGATGTCGTAGCCACAATCCTCCAGGCAGTATGTGAAAGGGAAGGCTTTTTTTTTGTAGGATATGTCTTCTATTGAACCAACTCTATACTTAGGAGAGATTTAGATAAACATTTGGTTACAGTGGGTGCATCTACATGTGCAATTCAAAGCAATAAACTCTGGAGCAGTTTGAACCAAAGTAAACTATTCCCGTTGTAGTGTCTACATGTGCACCTGAGACAGCAGCAATTTGAGCTGGGGCAGAGCAGTTTACACCAGGGCCACTCCTGCCCTGCTTGGCCTGGGCTGCCAGGAAGGCATAGGGGGTCAGCCCTGGGCTCCAGGTGGTTGCATTGGGTGGCAGAGGGGCTGGCTGGGCCATGAGGGTACTGAAAGTGTGGAGCTGTGTGGCTAGGTGGCAGGCAGGAGTCTGGCTCCCTGCTGGCTGGGCTGACCGGGCTCAATTTATGTCTGTGGTCAGCATCTACATGTGTGTTTAATCACAGTTAATTACCCCACTGTAAGATAGTACTACCCCCAACGGTACTATCTTACTGCTGCACTAATTAGTTTACTGTTGCCTAATACCATCACACATGTAGATGGTTACACTTTACTCTTCAGCTAATTAGTCTGCTTACAGTTAGGCACACTTGTAGACACAGCCAGTGTGACTATTCAGGACATGATAGCCTTTGCACCTATGTATCTTTCTGTTCTTTTTATGGACTATGACAGCTGGTAACACATGTGGACTATAGGACTCCATAATGATACCATTGTGTATTATCTCCTGAAGATAGGGTTGCATATCTTTGATATCTGGCCATGTACAAGTGTCACTATTCTCCCAGTAGAAACCATGAGTGTACAAATGTTAACACTATTTTTTCCTCATACCAAATATGGTGGTTCTATAGAAAAATAACCCAGTTCAAACCAGGTAGAAATTGCTCCTGGGAGAGCAGAGTCACAAACCCCTTGCCCATTTCTCTCATGGGAGTCCTGATCTAAGACATATGGATGGGCCTTGCCATGCTGCTCAGTCTTCCTGGGACCTGAGCAGAGAGAGAAGTGCTACAAGCCCTCTACCCACTTCTCATACCCGAGTCCCAATATGCGAAATAGGCATGGGCTTTGTTGTGCTACTCCATCTGCTCAGTTCTTGGGTGTACACTGGAGGCAGGAGTAAATTCCACAAATTCAATTTTTCAGGGTCTGTTGGTGGTGCCTGAGTCTCATACTGGCTACAGTCATAGTCAGTCTTTTGGCACTATTCTTGTTCAGACAAGTACTGGTGGTAAATAACTGGCCTTCATTTTTAGCAGGCACTACTGTAGCAGTCTTGCCTTCATGTGCTATTGCCCCAGTGGGTATGTCATCACTCTTCTGACCAGTGCTTTCAATCTGCCTATATGCCAAGGCACAAAGTGAGTGCATCTTTAAGGTAGTTTAATAGTACTCGTCTGCTTTTTGTTAATGGTATCTGGCAAGTACTTTGAAAAGGCTGGTATCAATCACTATTATCACAGGCACATCTTGAATTCCCCTGTGGTCAGGGCATATGAACACAGCAGTGCTTCCTTCTTAACTGCAACGATTTCCTCTGGAAATTCCAGCTAGATAACATCCATTATAAATTGGACATGCAGTGCCAGTCCAATTAATAGTTGAAAAAAGCTTAGGTTCTCATCATAAAATGACTGGAAAATAATGGTCACCCACTGTCCAGCACTGTCAGGTAGTCTGTCCTTTTAGTCCTCACTAAGACCTCTGCTGTATTAACCTATTAATCCTAAAGAGATTTGGACCAGTAAGTCTTTTGTACCGTCATCGTTTCCCAACTCTTCCCAACTAAGCTTCAGCTTCCAAAAAACTAAAGTGGGATTTTCTGGTACTTTGTGGCTATGTGACCATCTTTTCCACACCTATAACAGAACAAGTGTCATCTATTCCTTTGCTGAGATGGTGCAGCAATATCTCTCTCTGAAGCCCTTTGGCCCTGCAGAGTTTGGGATTTGGGGATGTGCAAATAGAGTTTGGGATTTGGGGATGTGCAAGATATGCAGAACTTTGCAATGCAGTTGGTTGCCCTGCTAGGGTTTTAACCTACTGTGAAAGGTGTTGGGTGTTCATCACAAGATACTGTGAAGTTCATGGAGGACATACAAATGCCTTGTACTTGAAAGCTTGCCTAAGTCTCTCCCAATCTTGCGACTGGTCCAACAAAAGGTATCACCCACAAACAACCTTACCTTTCAGTACAATGTCATTTAGCAATTCCACAGACAGAGACAGCTCTTTGCGTTCCACAGCATGTGCTTTGCTAATTCAAATCTGTAGAGGCTCTGTGGTATTTAATTCCCTGTTCTCCATATTTATCCCTTCACTTGTCTTTAAGCTCCCATGCAGAGAGCTGAGAGATAGAGCTATTGTTTGAAAGCAACAACAACAAAATGTTAGACTGTTGTGCAGATGTGTAGCCTTACAACTTTTAACTTTACCTCATATAAAATAAAATAGGGAGTGAATGTGATCTAGCCCTTGAAACAAGAAAAAAAAAGAACTGACAATTTGTAGCATTTCTTCTGAATCTACTACCAAATTAATGTGTGCTTTGGGGCAAATAATTTATTTCCCTGCCTCTCCATTTGCTTCTCTATAAACTAAGGATAGTGCCCCTTCCCAAGCACCAAGGATTATTAAGTGCTTTGAGATCCTTGAATACACTGTATTACATTATGACTGAATAGCATTGCTACTTTATAGCCCAGGTTAGCTTAGCTTTCCTACACAAATCTAATGCAATGTCACATTTTATTACTGTCTGCTATTGACATGAGGAAAAATGATGGCAGCAGGAGGTGTACCAGTGAATAACAGTGCATAAGGAAGAAAATAGGGAATAAGAACAGATTGCTCCAGCGGAGAGATATAGCAGGCTAGAGGACTCTAGAGAGATCTGAAATGTTTTCTGCTGGGGAATTATTAAAAAGACAGCCCAGGAAAATTCCAGAAACAGAGTATGCTGGCATATTAGAGTCTAGGGATCGTGAGATGTATATTCCACTGGAGTGTTTCTTCTGTACCATCCAGTTTCTGGGCAGGGGAACGACCCCAACATACTTTTCTGAGGCTTTGTTTTAAAGGAATTGCCCAGTCAAACTCCAAGGCTACAAGCAGCCGTGAGAATTTATGCCTCTTAAATAATACCTAATGTTTATTTTCAATGTTGGCAATATATTTTTCATAAATCTGATATTTTCTAATCCATATTGAAAATGCTTCCCCGGAATAGGAGCTTGTCGTTGTATGTGCAGCCTTCTATGAGATTTCTCCCTATGATCTCAGTACATGGGAGAGGAACTCTCTATGCTTGTGTCTTGTAGGTTTGGCTCAGAGTCTAAGGAACTTGTAATATGTCAGTAAGGATCATGGTGACAACTGCAAAATAGGCCATTATATTATCGTTACAAATTATTCTAATCATAGCTGTTAGAACTGTTATTGTTACATATTGTACATCATCACTGTCCAACTGTATATTATTAGGAGAAACACCAGCAAAATGGCTAAACTATTAGTCATATCTTTCTTCCACTCCCAATGCACCTGCCCCATTTTGTCTCTTCTGCAAGGCAGAATCTCAGCATTATTTTTCAGCCTTCATCACAGGTAAGCTGTGATACCCCTTTAGCATGTCTGTTCCAGAATTGAAGCCGCTGTAAGCCCTGCCACTGAAAAGAGTAGCTGGAGCAGCATAAACATTGAGCCAAAAAAGACTCTAGTTTTTGACCTTCACATTTTATTCCTAGGCTTTTACGAAGACAGGATTTATCAACCTAAAGCCTTTTCTGAGCAAAATAAGTGCTATTGCTGGCACAGTGTATTTTACCATCCTTCTCCAAAGATCTATAAAGCCCCTTTTGAGTCTGCAATTCATTTAGGGTAGCTAGAAGGCTTTTTCTGCTTTGATACTATTTTTAAAAAGATCAGGTTCAGATACAAATTTTATTGTCAAATTTGTATACACATTCCTATTTACTCCACTGAACAACATGCATATACATTTCAGGGTAGTAGATGTTGTTACGCTGTGTGTATGTGCGTGTGCATGCACGTACTCACGTATGCATGGATGTCTACTTAGAATGTAAAACTGCCATTAAATAAGTTTGCAAAACTTGCCTGGTAAAAATAAATAACCAGGCATTTTCCACGGCTAGGTGAGCTAACTTTTGGTCCTTAGTAAATACTGAATTTAGTAAAATAAAGCAAACAGAATAGAATTTGGAGATGGAATACAATAAAAACAGTAGATTAAAAATGAGGATATTTGACTCTCCGTATTATGTGCTTGTCTTATAAAATTAAACACTTTTTGTCCTCTGAGTCTGTGCTCGTTGTAAATAGCTGCCATCATTGCAAAGGGAATAAAACATGGAACGGCTGTCAGTCTTGAACAGTCCTAGGACTTTTAATTTTCTTTCAGTTGGAAAGTGAATATAATAAAAAACAAATCTTGTTTGCTTTAATCTTCTCTTCTGGTTATAGTTTAAATAAATTAATAAAATAAATTAAAAGATTGCTGTGACTTAGTTAATATATCATGAGAGAGAAGAGTTAGACTTAATTTTCACTTTAGATTCATTATAAATTAATGGCCCATTGATTCTACCAATTCCTGAGCACCACAATGCTATCTAGTTCGATCACTTACAAACTAACAGGATCATAGAACAAACTTGCATACAGAGCTGTCCTCTGAAAGTATTGCGGACCTGTGGGAAAAGTTACGCAGTTCTGAAGCCTCCAGTACCTTCAATCCAAAATATTACCACTGATACTGGCAAGAACCCAGTGCCTCAGTCGAGCTGAAGTGGAAGTGTTGTAGCTGTGATGGTCCAGAAAATGTACAAGAGGTGGGATGTTAGTGTTCTGTGTGGCACTTTCCATTGAGGACGTTTAAGGAACGTTGCAGTAAATAATGATAGAATATGCTCATCGTACTTCTAAAACATCTTTAATTAGAGATGGGTTTATATACTAGACCAAGATGAGGGTTCCTTCCAAACTCTTGGGCCTCAAAGGTGTGTAAATGCCATCTTCACGGACTAGAGCCTAGGGGCCTTTGTACATGTCACAAAATTGGTCTTTAAAGTGGCTTAAATGCCCTTTTGCACCTCTTTAATGGTGCTGCTGTTTGCATGCTTGGCAGCTTAATCCACTTTAATGGTGTTGCTGTTTCCTTGCTCGATGACATATTTTACTTTAAATGACTTTGTAACGTAGCAAGATAAAACACCTCTGAGATGTTTTAGTTTGCTACCTAACAAAATGCAACGGTACATGGGACGCTGGAAGCCGGCATGCACAGGGCTTGGTGGGCTTCCAGTGCCCCACGCACCATCCCTACTGCCTTATCTTGCCTCCAGCACATGCAGCTACCCTCCTGCCACCTTGCCGCACTGCCGCAGAGACAAGCCAGCTGTTCCCAGGTGTCCCAGCTGGTGGGAAGGTGGCTGGGATGGTGCAGAGGTAGGTGCTGGATCTTACCTGCCTCTCCCACGGCGGGGGTTTGGGGGCAAGCTGCTGCCAGGTCGCACAGCCCCTGAGCTGCGGGAGAACCCACCGCTTTCCTCTGCAGCAGCGGGGCCCCCCAGGTGGCACCCACCCAGGCAGTCTCGGGGGGGCGCCATAGTCGCCGACAGTCAGGTAAGGATTGGGCCCACAACCTTGTATACACACCACAGGGTTTTAGTTCAGTTTAATTGTCCCTAAATTGGAATGGTGGAAATGGTGGGGTTTTAAAAACCCACCGTTTCAATTTAGCGAGAACTAAACTGAATTAAACCCCCGTGGTGTATACAAGCATCCTAGGACTCCCCTTTCAGCTGAGCATCCTAACTGCTAATCTATGGAGTCAGACTCCCCAGTACTTGTTCTCTACAAGATTTATGCAATACACGCTTACTGAATAAAATAAATTGCATTAGGAATAAAAGTCAGCCCCACGACTCCCTCTTTTTAAACAGGGTGTCCATCACACTGGGCCATGGGGAGCTGGTTTACACAACAATGATGGTAAGTCCCTGCAGCTACAAACTCAGTACACACCTGCTAACACACTCTGAACCCAGAAGTACACTGTTGAGACTGTTCCTGGCCCATTTTTCAGCAGGCCTAAAAACAGGTGCTGGGGTAAGGGAGCAAAGGAAGGAGCTGAAGGATGAGCCTAGAGCAGGCTCAGTGGCAAGCTTCCAGATTTAGAGCATGCCATGTTCCTTCTCCTTACTCTTCTTCTGGCCCACTGATTTCTTCATGCTAGGAGAAGCCAAGTTTCAAGAGGAGGAGCAGAGAATACTCTCATTTCTGCCTAAAGCTTGTTGTGGTAATTAGGTTATGTCCTGGGAAGTAACCATTGTAAAATCAAACCCTTTTAGACTGACTTGTGCGGTTGGAGAGGTTTAAAACCTGGTTCTCCCATTTTCTGGCCATGTACTCTAATCAGTAGACATTTGGGCAGTGTTAGGGTACTCTTCTCTGTCTGCCAGTTAGGTGTTCTGGTGCCATGGCAGGTGCCTTTTCCCACCTCCAGCACACGCAGCCACCCTCCTGCCACCTTGCCACTCCAAGTGCATGGAATCCCCACAGAGTACCTCCTGTCCTCAGCGAGTCAGGGCAGGTTAAGCTGCAGTGTGATAGATGCTCGTGAGGCTGCCTATAAGTTTGTGTGTTAATAGAAGGGGAGAGGAAGCTGAGCATCTTCCAGGGGCAGACTAGGATCAGGACTTCATTCTGCAATAGGGGATCATTGCTTGAGAGTGTGCAGACTCCACAGAATAGGAAGGCTGTGGACCACCTCAAGGCAAGAGAGGTTTTGCCTGTAGGGTACACCAGACTCTACAGTGAAAGATTGTGAATCTTTGGGTCTTAGAGGTGGAAAGCTGTGCTGAAGGAGGCACCTAAGTTTGAGGCAATTAGCAAGCTATACTGAAGCTGCCTCAGACACAGAACAGTATTTGGCCTTAAATTATTGTTTGCTTTTTCCTTTTACCTCTTTTTCACTACTGCTGTAATTCTGGGTTATCTCTTTATCCATGTAAATATCCAATTCTTTTCTGAATCCTGCTAATATGAGGCTCAAAGATATAGCTTAGTAAACAGGTCAATATTCTATTTGCAGAGTGCATAAATAGGTTTTCCTTTTAGCTAAACTGTCTTGCAGTCACATTGGATGTCCCTTTGTTCCCATATTAAAAGCAGGTAAAAAATAACTGTCATATTTGCTTCCTTGCCTGCCACTTACTTAGACTATCTTGATCATATCTCTGTCTTGCTCTCCTTAAAGTAAGCAGTTGCTCTTCATAGGGAGGTTCCTCCATGATTGTGAAAGGCATTGTTTTCATTTAAAAATGTGTAAAAGGTGTGGCACATGCCATTTTTTTTTAAATTTAGGCTTCACTTTTTCCCCAGATTTGAAGAAGGGCAATTCGTGCCCAAAAGCTGTCTAGAATCTCTGCCAGTGATACAGTTGATCCAATAAAAGATATCACCAAAAAGCTTCACATATTTCCTGGGCTATCATGGCTACAACACTCCAGTCCTACTATAACCTACTAAGGGCAAGCTTCACATACAGTCTTATTTGTAAGCAACACTACTGTATCTGATAGCTATAAAGAGAGATTATTATTATTTATTAGCTATACTAAGACAGTGGCTTTACCATGAGCCATAAGAGCTGAAATGTAAATGTTTAGTCATCTTCCGTAACACTGAAGCACAATCTTCTCCTCTGTCATTTTAGATTAACTTTTCATTCAGAAATAGTTAAGCAAAAGCTCTTTGCAGCTGACTAGTGCAAGGAACACTGGTGGTAATGTAGCATTTGCAAACCAGGCAGAAAGGCAAATATGTTCCTGAAGACTAGAGAACAGAATATCAGTCTGAGCATTGCTAGTGTGAAAACATTTTCTTGATTCCTAGATTTATCTTGGAAGCAGTGACATACTTTATCCACATACATCCAATGAGGATGAAATTTGAGACTTTTAAGAGGGCTGTATTGTTCACATCTTCACAGCAAGGTTTTGCTTGCAAGCTAAGTACTAACAAGGAGAGCTGAGAAAAGAGCAGCCTGCATACATAACTGGATGTCTGTCAGTTGGCATACATTTAGGCCACCGACAGGTGTGGGGGGAAAAACCCACTCCCAGTGCTTTATTAGAAGAGGCAGCACATTAGTTCAGCCCAGCTCCTCAGCATCTGTATAGATTGGGCACTTCAGCAGGGGTTTTGGTGCTTTTATCTAATAGCCGATTTCAACTAGCTATTAGATAAAAGCCCCAAAAAGCCCCACTGAATTGCCTGATATATACAGACGTTGGCTGAGCCAGGTCCAACTAATACAGTGCCTCTTCTGAGCATGCGCTGCACTCTCAGTGCATGGGAGCCCACAGAGCTGTTTAGTGCATGGGAGCCCCAACCTTAAAGTACCATTTTTTTCACATCTGTAAGCAGCATTAAACTTGTATCTGCAAAAGGACTGAAGTCCATAAACTAGGATTTAGGCACCTGGGTCCAACATGGCAGCCTCAGAGTTCCTGCTTAGCTGCCCCCTACTCCTACAAGCACTTAACATCTGTAGGTACCTCAGGTCATTTATACACACACATTTTTGTGCCTGGACCTGCCAGAGATCCTGCGCGTCTCAGCAGACTCAATTAATCATTTCTGCTCCGCCTGCAAGCTGATGCGCATGGTGCTGTGTCACTTGCAGTTGTATAAGTGGCAAAATGCACATCAGCATGGAGACAATGGTGTGGTGCACTTTCGAAAATGTGTCCTATCCTTATCATTCCCCGTGGTCTGTCTTAAGTAGCTGTCTGCTAAGCACACTGACCTCAGTGAATCATATTCTGAAAGGTAGTAGCCTAAAGCCAAACCTATGCTGATGACCTGCCAGGCACAGGACCTCTTGGGGGAAACAGGACCACACACTGCCTCCTGCTCCACATCTGCCCAAGCCCAGCAGTTAGGCAGCACAGATGGCTTAGAGCAGGGGCGGACAATTATTTTGGGCGGAGGGCCGCTTATTGAGTCTTGGCAAGCCATCAAGGGCCGCATGACAGGCAGCCCAGGGCAGATTAATATTAATTTACTAAAATTTTTAGGGGCCCCGCAAGCTGGATAGAATGGCTTGGCAGGCCACCTCCGGCCTGCGGGCCATATTTTGCCCACCCCTGGCATAGAGCTGTCAGGACCCAGTAGACCTTTTACATTGCCTGATTGCCAGGTATGGGTATGTATATGCTAGGAGCAATTTGGCAGGGCTTGTTTCTCTGTAGCAGCCTCAGGCTCACCACCAAAGGGCCTAACTCAGGAGCTGTGGATTTTGGTACAGGAATAGGTTACTTGAAAGGTTAGGTTTGAAGTCTGCTTGTGGACTGGGCCACAGTCAGTAAGTCCCTTGTTCCAAGGACTTACCCATGGTTAATTTTAAGTACCTTTCTGGTCCTGGTGAAGTCAATGGGACTATGTACTCAAAGTAAATGTGAATATAACTTTACAAGATTAAGTTCCCTTCACAAAACTTAAGCTGAAGCAGTATATGTCAAGCCATTCTGATGGAGCCTTGGCCTATTCTTTAGGCCTGACGGAAAATAGGAACATGAATAACTGTAACCATTTTTTGTCTTTTGGTGCCTCATAAACCTACAAGTCCCATTTTTCTGTAAAGGCAATTTTAGTAACATATTGAGATGTATGAGGTTTGCAAGTGGGACAAAAGAGTGATAGAACTACAGGAATATGATTCACAGACTTTCTGTAAATGCAAGGTCTTCAGTAACAATTTTCTAACCACCACTAGCATGAAGGCTATGTGACAACTCCTGTGACACTTTCAGCTATGCTGTAATTGTCACCTGGCACCATTTTGTTGGTCTCAGTTAAAGTGACATTAGTTTTACCAAAAGCTGAAGCAGGCTTTGATTTGTGGAAAGATGATACAGTTTACACTGTAATAAATTTGATATTAAAGACAAATAGTATTTCCCAGTTTTCATGATGAGTTGTCATATCATATTAATCAGTTTAGGGATGACTAACATTGATTCTACATGTGCAATACCTATTACTTCCTATAACTTAACAGTATATATTATTTTCAGTTCAGAATACTGCACTGAACTCCTTGAGCTTTATTCAGATTTAGTAGAAGATTTTTCTGCAATTTAATATTAAACATGTACACACAAGTCCATTGATCTTACCACATCCTGCTCCAAATACAATATATCTTTCTTTGAATTTGCCTTTTCTAGCATAAGCCTATAGCTGTGTGTGTGTATGATATATATACAATACCAAAAGAAAACCATTTATTGCACCCACTTCCCCCCACGAGAGGAGGATGAGGAAATAAACATGCATCAGAGGTGAATCACATAGCTTAATGTAAAACAGGAAGAAACTTAGATACCATAGTGCAGTCAGTGTTGGACCCAATAGGGAATAGAATATTTTAATCACATCAGAAATAGAAATACATTTGTAATTCCTGAAGAAAATGAATAAAACCTGCATGTGAAAGCTTTTTTCTTGTAAGAAGTGAGGCAATTTGCTGTAATATTTATTAAGCTATTTTAATAAGCACTTTAACAATCACCAAATGCCGAATTTTTAGATGCTGCAAATATGAAATGTCTTATATTGCTTGCAAAATTTCCAGAAACTGTCTCCCGCCTTTTACTGCTCAATATTTTTTATTTCTTTTAAGGAAAAAAAATCTTATTCATATGAACGAGGCACACAGAAGGAATATCCCACCCAAGCCCTACCTCTTTTGGCTAGTAGGGTTAGGCACACCATTTTCTTAGCCAGCAGCACACAAGGAAGTGTTTCGACCAGTGAGCCACTCTCTCTCTCCTCTTTGGAGCTCATGTGCTAACATGGAAGTTTAGCAATAGAGAACCAAAGCATATAGACTACTTAAACTCTTCAAAAGTGAATTACTCAAGTCAGACTACTGGAAATCTGTTCATAGCCCCCAGTGATCAACTGCTCTGTAAATGGCTGTGTAGTAAGCATATGTAAGCCACGTTGAGCCTTTCTAGGGAGAGGTGGCATATAAATCAATAAATAAACATGCTACCATAGGTTGGGTTGGTGAAGACAACACATGTAGACAACAACAGTACATTTGTTCATAAATAACCCATTTTGTATCACTGGCAATCAATACATTTGTGCATTGAGAGAAGAATTCTCATGTAAATTTTGTTCCAATCTTTTGTCATGTTGCCTTTCTATATTAAATTTTTATTTTTTTTCATTAGCCTCACACTTCTAGATTAAATGACCTTCAGAAAAATTATGAACGAAGAAAGTTTTCTAATTACACATTTGCTGCTTGGTGACATTTCTTTTACAAAAACATTTTGGATTGCAAAGGGTTCTATAGACCCATCAGGTGCGTCTACACATCACCCACTGGCAATGCAGCAATGCACTATGCCGCTATATGGCATGCTGTGGTGATGTAGCAATCATGTTGGTCTACATGTGATTGGCAGCTCTGTTGCTGTAGTGGCATGCTCCCCCATTTTAGTGTGCCACTACAGTGATGCTGCAGCAAATTTTAACCATGTGCCACATGCATGGTGCAGTACGGGCAATTACTGCACCATACGTTAATACTCCCAAAAGGAAGTACTAAAGCACAGCTCTGTAGCAATGTCACTGTATGGCGACGTGTAGATGCACCCATCCTGTAAACAATGCATTTTAGTACCTAGATCTTTGAAAAGAAAACGCAGCCTTTGTTTTATTTTGTTCTGCAGTCTTGGAAGGGGGGAATGAAGGTTCTAATATAAGGTCTTTGTTAAATAGTAATTTTGGGCAGCTCCTAGACCTCTTAATCCCTAGATTGTCTGCACATTAGCACCTAAAATTAGGTTTAAGCACTTCTTGGGCAGCTCAAAATTATGCTACTCCACAGCAGGTTTATCTCTGATCTGTTACTCAGGTCATGCTATACTAAGGTGTAGGCACTCTAAGCTACCCGTCCCCATCCCTCTCCCCCTCCCCTGATTGCCCAGATTGGGCCTATTGCCCTCCCCAGCACCCCAGGTCACTGCTCTCTGCCCCCAACATCTCACCCCCTGCTTACCTGTGGCTGCTCTCTCTGCCTGTCTCAGGGGTGGGGAGAGCAGGCAGGGAAATACTAACCTGCCAGCCCAGCCATTACCGTTACCACCATCACTGTTGCTGGTCTCTAAGCCAGGCTTAGCCGAGAGAAGGACAGAAGCCTGGCAGCAGTGGCTGCAGGGAGGCAGGCAGGCAAATTAACTCTTCCGTGCCTGCTTCTCTCCAGCAGACAGTGCAAGCAGTCACAAGCAGTGGGGAGCCCCATGGGGGCAGGAGAGTGGGGGGAGGCCCAGAATGAGAGGGGACAGGGATTCCTACCCTTCAGGCTTCCAGGCCCCTGCCAGCCTGAACATGTCACTGCTCCGACCTGGAGCTAAGCTGATCAACATTTGTGCATCTCACAGCATAAGCTGTAACAAGGCCCTAAGAAAAGAGAGTGGTATTAGTCATTTGAATCCTTCTAACTTAAAATGAAAGATAGAACTGACTGATACATCCAGCAAAATCAAGATGGCAATTTTATTTTCTTTCATAGAGTGATAGGTCTTCCAACCTAAATTGGGCTCTCTGCTAGAAAGATTTTCTTGAAAAATATCTTTATTTGATGTACAGTATGAAATGAAAGTTTGAGACTTTTGATATGTTCCTAAAAAATACTTGAGGAATGGAAATAACAAGGCTACAATTTCATTTCTCAAATCATAAGCTGGCAGGATCCATATTTTTCTTCTGGCCCAAGCTTACAATAGTTGTAGTTTCAGCAATATCATGGTGTTGCTAAAAACAGCAGAAAGGAACCTGATGATTGATTGGTTGTATTTGATACACAATGTATCACTTCCTCAAATTCAGTTTTAGTCTCCATTGTTTTTACCTTGGTCATAAAATAAATCTGTTCTTTATATGAATCTTGATATACATAAATATTATAATAGAAAACAAAAAAGAAAAAATTTAGATGAAACAATAGAAAGTTCAATCCATGGATTCCAACTAAGCCTTTAAAACCATATAATATCAGATACTGTACTGGAAATGAGTAGCCCCTACAGGCTATATAGATTGTTTGGTTAATGATATTTCTAGCTAGGTTCATAGTACATTTTAGTAAAGAGAACTCAGACTTCCTTCATGAAACTGTGGTGTAGTAGTTCATTCATAAAGGGAGATGTATACAGGTGTAGACGAAGCAATAATGTGCATATTGTTAACCGTAAAGGCCATTAATGATTGTGACAGGCTACCAAAGCATGTGGGAAAGTCTCTAGCATTTAGAGTCTTTATATTAAAATAAGTCTTTATAGGGGATATGCTCTAGTTCAGGTACAATTCTTTGCATTCAATGCAAGAAATACTGAATGAAATTCTATCACTGGAGGTATGCAAGAAATCAGACTAGATTTTAATATGAGCGGCAAGGGGGTTTTTGTGATTTTTTTATTGGATCAGCTGTATTATTATAAAAGATACTGGACAAGCTTTGGCATCAAGTATCCTTCAGGTCTGAGAAAGAAGCAGACACAGATTAAACTAAGTATCAGAAAAAAATCGGTTATGTTTAACTCCACATAAATGAAAGCAGTCACTGAAGGAATTGGGAATGGCAGTGAAGTGAGAGGAAAGATAGGTGATCAGTAGTTTCAAAACAAGGAAAACGAAGTTGGCTGGATAGCCAAGTCATATAGAAGAGTGGTGCTCAACCTGTTTGCCTCTCAGGCCAGATGACTGGCACAAAGCCTGTCTACAGGCTGGATCAAGCCCAGGGGTATGACACTGTCCCCTGCCTGCCCTATGCACCAGGATTAGGCCCTGGGAGCCTGGCAACACCCTGATCTGCTCTACACTTCTCCACATAGGCAGATTGGGTCCCAGTGCTGTTCCCTCCTGCACCCTGGTGCAAGGATTGGGTCCTGGGAGCCCAGCATTGCCCCTTCCTTGCCTGGCACACCAAGATTGGGCCTTAGGGGATCAGTGCTGCCCCTCCTGCCCCCCCACATACTGGGATTGGTCCGTAAGGGCCCAGTACCACCCTCTCCCAGTCCCCACACTGGAATTTGGTCCTGGGGCCCAGTACAGGCTCAGGACTTCTCATGGACTTGGAGATTTGGCAGCAGGGGAACAGTGCCACCACTACCCCACCACCATATTTCCAGACAGTTGGGAAATTGCGGGCTGGATCTGGCTGGGGGGCTGGTTGAGAACCCCTGACTATTCAAAAGGGAGGTGGGTGTTACCTGTGAAATGCAGAGCTGTTGGGAGAGACATTAAGTGCATAGTAAAGAGCTATGATGTCACTGTCTGTGTTTAATCCATTGTTTTTCATATCCTATAAGGTCATTAATTTCTGTTCACAAGCTCATCTTTTGAAGTTTTTATAGATTTCTTGGTTGCAGCTACACATCGTTGTACAGTGCCATTGCTATAGCACCATCCTATGGCACTAAAGCACGGAGCAGTGTGGGTGGTTACTGCACCATACATGCAGTGCACAGTTCGATTTCACCACTACATCGCTGTAGCAGCGTGCTATACTGGGGGAGTGTGCCAGTATGGCGACATAGCTACAGATCATGTGTAGACCCATGTGATTGCTATATCACTGTAATGCACCATGAGGCAACATAGCACGTCACTACATTGCCATAGGCCAACGTGTAGATGCACACCTTTGAGTACAAGGAATATGAGGTCAGAAATGGAGTGATTGTTCTGCAGAAAGTTTTCTCCTACTAATGATTGTGTGTTTCTGTCCTTTATCTTTTTCGTGTGCTCTTTAATTCTGCAGCATAGTTTTTGTCTGCTTTTGCCCACATATTGCCATGAGGGCATTTGGTACAGTGCGATATACCACATTCGTGATAGACATGTGTAAGTTTCATGGACTCTGACGGTTTCATTATAATGAGGTGTTGATTGCAGTCACAGCAGAGATGTGTTGACAGAGTTTGCATCAATAGTTAATGTGGTGTTGTGTTCCATTTGGTGTCTGCTGAACAGCAGGGAGTTTGCTTCTGATGATGAGTGAGATTTGGAGGTTGTTTGAATGCCAGTAGGGAGGGGTGGGTGATTGGGAATACTTTTTCAAAGTCTGATCCTCTTTGAGCATAGACTGCAATTGTTTGATGATCCTTCTTTTAGGCTCCAGTATGGGATGGTATATGACAATCAGGAGTGTGTACTGGGGGTTTCTTAGCTCCTACTGAGCTGCCATTCTCCATTCCTTAATGGACTGCTTTCATTTACACAGAGTTAAACACAAACAATTGTTTCCTGTTATTTAGCTTCCTCTGTGTCTGCTTCTTTTATAGACCTGAAGAAGGGTACTTTATACCTGAAAGCGTATGTCTTCCTCAACTATACAGTTGGTCCAATAAAGAAATATCACCAAAAAACCTGTCCCTCATATATTTCCTGAACCATCACAGCTTCAGAGTATTAGTGGATTTAATACTCCTTTTCTGTCCCTAAAATCTGGACATTGGAATCCAACAAAATATACACTTTCTCACAGCAAGCTTATTTTCAGAGACATGGAACAGCCTTTTTGGTTACTTGCATTTCAGGTAACTAGTTAAATATAAAGTTGTAGTTTATCTTATATTATCTAAAAGATAGATTCCCATATGAAAAGATAAACCAGATGTGAGGAGATAAGAGGTAAGCACAGGCTCAGGCACCTTCCTGTCTGGCTGTTGCCCTGCTCCCATTGCTCAACCCCTCTGCCAGTAGGTAAGCACTGTAATAAATATATATTTTAAATGGAGTGGCACTCAGTTCACAAAAATTATAGAGGAGTGCCTTGAGCCTAGGGTGGGGTGCCTGGAGTTGAAAAAGGTTAAGACCCAGTAGTCTAGAAAAAGAAATGGTGAACTTGAATTGCCTTTCATTAGAAACCCAAGATGGAAACATTTTTATGATGTATATCCATTATAACCCTTTTTTTAGATATTCTGAAATAGAAAATAACTTGAATAACAATAATTTTTAAATTTCCATGGGTTTCTCTTTCATCTAAAACATATACCTCAAGAAGCTTAGATCTGTGTAGCATAATGGTGGTGTCGCATTGGTTCAGTAATGACAAAGAAAGAAAACTGCCGCCTACCACATTGCCAGTTACGCCTCCCTGAAGCTTTGCAGTCTTTGCACTTTCTCAGATAGTATATGAATCCTCCTGTCTAAGTATCCATACCTGCTCCGTGGATCCCGTACATTGTGCAGCCTAACGAGATCACAGCCTTTAGTACGGTACAACTGTTGTGAAGTGCCAGCTCTGCTAAGTTATAAATTATGGTTTACAACATGGCTATTCTAGGTGCTCCTGTATCTAATCGTGCTCCCTCACACTGTCCTGAAATTTGCTGTGTATGATGAAGGCACATATTTCTTGCTCTCTGCATAATGCTACAGGGGATTCTTTTGGATATGTTGATGCAAGACTAACATTTTTGGTGTTACAGTAATGTTTTAATGTGCTCTAAGATCCATTTGCAGACTCGGATTGTACACTAGAAATATCGTCAAAGAGATTAAAATTACATAAACAGAAGGAAAATGAAAGACTTGTAAATGGTTAGGTTTAGTCATCATGTTTCATGCTTTTCACCCACTTGCTGATCAATGTGGCAGCTGTGAACAAAAGAAATTATGTCGTAGGGGCATTATCTGGAAGAGTCAAATGTTTGTACATGCATCATTGCAATATTAGTGCACTGTTCAAGAGGGATGAATTAAGGCTGTGTTGCAAGTAAGGATGGCACATTACTTAACTCTTAATTTCTTGGTTTTCAGGTTTGAGTGTCATTTTAGAAGGGCACAAGGCACTTTGTTTTTGAAGTTTTGCAGGACTTAATGGTTATTTAATGTGCCACAGAATATTTATTTAATGCCCCTCATGCTTGTGTTTTACATGAGTGTCTTGCTCTTCCAGACATTGGACCTTTTTATATTTTTATACATTTATACCTAAAAGGGAATAAACTAACGCAGCATTTTTCTGGGGAGAAAGGCTTTTGTCCTTGGATCCTACAGATGTACCAGTCCATTATCCTGCTTTGAGTACCTGTGAAGTATGCAAAATAAAATGTGCTAACCATTTTTTCTGGGACCGTGCTGGGTATGTCTGTAAGTTAATGGTGGCTCACCTAAAAATTACTGGAATCATTCCAGGGAGAAGCCTGTTGGGTGTGTACTTTCCTTGGCCACCCACTGGCAGAGAATCAGAGATGCAGCTTGGTAGGGCTGTGTGTATAAAGGTCTGTGCAGCTTCTCTTTTTGTCCAGTTTTTTACTCTGATCACTTAAAAATTTGGCCCCTATTACATGTTACATATATTATATAATAAACTGGTTAATCATGCAATAAATTTAAATGGATCACATGTGCAAAGTAACTGTCACATAATTAATTAGTTAATTGCCCAATAAATTTACAAAGTAATTATTGCACAATGAAAATGTCTATCCAGCTGTAAAAAGAGCTGAACAGCTACCTGTAAAGTTAGTGCTTCAAAATGTGTAACAGCTCCATAGCTGGTTTCTATCTGGCTTTAATTTAAATGTATAGTACAGCCCTTAGAACCACCTCAAATGATACGTCTGTTCTCAGCTTATGCATCTGAGTGGATTTAGTCACCTGCCATTCTACTCTACCCTGCTCAAGTCCTGGTAAAAAGAGTCAGTGCAAAAGTTGGATGGTTCCTCTTCTTGCTCTCTCCTTTCTGTAACTTGTTTTTTAAGGCAAAGAGGATGGTGCATTACAATAGTAGGCATGCTAACATTTTTTCATGGACTCAAGCAGAATAAGATAGGACCATGGTTGCCTAAAGCCACTAATGCCCTAACAGGTGGCATTGAATCTGTCCCATTTTACCTACATGATTTGAGGTGATTGAAACTTCATTGGAGACTGAGACAGGTGGAGATAGCTACTTTATTTTTGTTTTGTTTTTGCCACAGAGTAGGAAATATTTTCTATTTGCTGATACAGTTATTGCCAAATGATATCTTCCAGTACCTGTAGCAAAAGTTAATGCAGTTCACTTCCAATTAACTTTCTGTCCTCAGGGGAGAATTATCAAAACCATCCTGGTGTTTTACTGTCAGAGATTTTGCATGTAGTTGAGTCAGTAGCATAACTAGAGGTGGGCGAACAAGGCACCAGGCCTAGGTGCTGATTTAGCGGGGCCACCAGAATGGTGCCAGTGTGTGCAGGGAGCCCATATGGTGGCAGGAGCAGCAACAGCAGCAGAAGGAGCCTTCAGTGACAGGATACTGTGACATGGTGGCACCTGCAGCAGTACCAGTTGTGATCTTTTGAATCTCTAATAAGACTCTCCCCCCACTCAGCACTACCTCCTGCTCTCCAGCCCTTTGCACTCCTCTCCCCCAGTGCCCCTTTTCTATCCATGGCACCAAAATTCCCAGTTATACCTCTGGTTGGAAGAGGGGACTTTGGTTTCATAAAATGTCTTTCCTCTAAAAAGAACCATAAAACAATCTTTAAACACAAAAAGACTAGAAATATAGTTTTTATGTATATTAAAAATTCAGCGTAATATTTCCTTCATTGTATGGGGAGACAAATAGGTAGATTCCTTCAGCTGCACTGAAGATCTTAGAGACAGGGCTTTAGTTACTGTTAAACTGCCTAAAGGCTTTTAGATATTAGTTATTTTTATACTGTTTTACTAATAATAGTGATAATGATACTGGTGTTGCTTTTTTATTCTTCATTATGAGTTACTGGCACTGTATTTTGTATGTTTAATTAAATAGTTCCATATTTGTAACCTCGGCCCCAGAATTGCTGTTATGGTAAGTGTTGTAACTAAACGCTCATTTCACTTAATTTCTAAGAATGAGAATTAACCACTGGGACAAGATAGCAGTTGAACACTGTCTAGAGCTCTGTTGAGTTATTGCCTATACATATCAGTTCTGTTCACAATTTGATTATAACCTAAATAAATCCATAGACATTAAGGTTACTTATGCTTTTATATTTTTCATATTATCTGTACTTAGCAATGCAGCAAGAAAACCTCAGCTTCACTATTGTGGATACTGAAATCATCTGGAATAATTGCCAACCGTCCTTGGCCACGAATCACTCTTACATTGACAACTACTACTATTATACTAACAATGGCCATATTCAACATGGTAAGTAATGTCCATTTCTGTTGTATATCAAGGTCTATTTCAGTTTTTACAGACTACTTTGATATTTTAAAGTTGTGTCCTGTAGGTTTTTTAGTAGGATGAATGATAGCAATGGCCTTGCAGTGACTCAGAAATGTAAAGCAAACCAACATAAAACATGCTGTATAATAGGATAATCAGTCATGACTTATGAGTGTGAGAAGAGCTCCAATAATTCACCTCCTGGACAAAATTATTATGAGAATGTATGCAAGACATTATACAAAGAACTTGATTTTTGTTTTGTTTTGTTTTTTTCTGATACTTGCCAGTTTACTAAAGCAATCTGATAAAATCTTGCACTTTTAATATAACATGCTTCCTTACTTTTCTTTTAAAAAGAAAGAAAGGAAAGTATGTGTTTAGAAAACATCACATTTTCAAAAGTGCTGATGTGAAATTCATGGGGATTTAAGCTCTTTAGGGCCCAAACTGATGTGGTCTTAGAGGGCGCATCTACAAGAGATGCTAAATGCACAGTAAACTAATTCTACTGTGCATTAGCATGGCAGACGAAGCCCATGCTAATGCATTAATCTGTGGTAGAATTAGTCTACTGCACATTAGTGTCACAGAAAAAAAGCATGTACCAGCACTTCTGTGCAGTAACGCTGATTATAGTACATTAAGTTGATACTTGTTATTACAGATACTAAACTTAGTGCACAATTATTATGGTGTGTTAATGAACATGTAGATGCACCCAGAAGCATGTAATTCTGTTGGAATCCAGCCTCTCCTTTCCTAGCATAGTTTACAGGGAAAAGGAATGTTTGTCCACATCAGTCTAAACAATGTGTTGTTGTTAATAAAAGAGAATGTTCAAACCACAGTGTTGCATAGCTAAAGTACTTGGAGCATTGGTTTGCATAACACAAACAAGTTCTGATATAGCGTATTTCTCATTTGTGTGAAATAAAATATGTTATCAAGGTCTTAATTCTGCTCTCAACTAGGATAATATAGATTTTGAGAAGGGTAATAACATGCTTTAAATTAGTAGGGTCACACCTCTCACTTTCTTCTTGCTTTCAGTTTTTAATTGCTTCTAGTTGAGGGAACACTGCCTCAGGGCATGGTCCTCAGCGTCCTGATGATTTATACCTGTGTGTTGTTAACTGGAATGTCTCAGCCTTAACTAATCAGACTCTAGCCACAGCCCAATTTCTCACCTGCCACAACTTGATGGAACTTCTTCTTTGGGAGGTGATGTTATAGTGTGAATCTTCCTGTTATGGCTATAAGCTCACTCCTGTTGGGGCTCCAACCTCCCCTTTCCCACCAGCCTCACGCCAACCAAATGTTATTTTATTAGCAAGTACCATCAGGATCTTATTCACTCAGTCTTCCTCCTTGTCTACTTTATCACTTGGCTGCCTGTCATCACGCTTTAAGCTATTTGCCTTCGTCATGGAAATCAGTCCCGAGTATGTCTCAAAAGGGACAGACACTGGTGGGTATTTTCCCCTGGGACCTGTAACCTTGACAAACCCCTTTGCTAGGTTTGAGCTTAGGTGGGTCCCTCTATACTCAGTCCTTCTTCACTCTTATCCTTCTGTTTTCTTTTGTTTTAGGCCTTGACTGGATCAGTCACAGTGAGGATTCCCCTCCACCCCCTTTGGCAAAACAAAGGGGAAAAAAAACTGAGAAAAAAACAAGACATAGGAGCTTTCACTTTTATAGTTCCACAGGTCTGCCTTATTTCCTTCAGGGACACTGGCCATTTCCCTAATTGACTAGTGTTAATGCCATCCTAGGGGTCAAACAGTCTCAAAATCCCCATGACATAAGAATCATAACAGAACAGAAACTTCCCAGTGTATTCAGGTCTCTTCGCTCCAGTCCCTCAGCTCCCAGGGCTTTAACCTTCAGTGCTGCCATACTGGGCAAAATGTGCTCTGTCAGAGCACTTCTGAGCTCATTGACCGGGACCAGGTCTCAAACTTCAGGAATGGGGTTCAGTATCATCAACTTCTATTGAGAGCCTCCATCTTGCCTCAGTTCTCTCTTCTCACCGCGCTCTCTTTCTGGAGGGAGTTCCCAAATGAAGTAACCCCAGCATCCGATGGGGATCCAGTCTGGATCACTCGGCACCCTGATAAATAGGGTTCCAGACATGCCAGGATGTCCCTCCTCAGTGTCATGACTGCTCCTGCTGGTAAGTCCAGGTGTGGATCTTGCTTTTTTCCTGAAGAGGCACCACAAGCTTCTTCACACAGCTCTCCCTTGAATTTGCCACTAGGCAGGTTGTTTTTGTTTTGAGTTTGTATGGGTTCCACCTGAGACCACCCCTGTCCATGTAGCCTTTCCTCGGTCAGAGTCTGTTGCCCCAGTTAACATCTCGAGAAAAAGTCAGCTACAATATTAGTTCTTCCAGGTTTATACTCAGTTTTAAAATGAAAAGGTTGAAGGGCAAGGGCCCAGCGGGGTATGTGAGCATCATCTATCTGATTCATTTTAAGCCATCGCAAAGGGGCATGATCTGTTATCAGGGTGAATTCTCAACCCAATAAATAATAACAAAAATAATCAACCCCCCACTGAATACCTAAACATTCATGCTCTGTAGTAGCATACCTTTGTTCTTGATGATTTAACTTCCAGCTGGCATATTGGGTGGGCGACTCCATCAATTTCCTGTGATAATACTGCCCCTAGTGCCCTTTTGGAAACAACTGTCTGAAGAAAAAAAGGCTGTTTAAAATCAGAACTTTCTAGAATGGCCTTCTGGCACAAAGCTAACTTAGTCTTCTCAAAGACGCACACTTTTAGGATCCCATTTGAGGGGGCCACTATCCTTTCCCCATAGTAGGTGGATCAAGGGGGCTGTTATTTCTGCAAATTGGGAAATAAACCACTGCTAATACTCTGTGAGGCCTAAAAAGGGCTTCAGTTGTTTATGGATCCGGAGAGGAACATAGTTGCACAAGGCCTCCACCTTATCAGCTACAGGGCGAATTCGTCCTTGCCCTACAATAAACCCTATATATTTCATTTTGTCCGGTCCCAATACATATTTTTTTGGATTGGCTGTAATCCCCACTGGTGTAATTAGGTGCTTGTCCCAACTATTATATATAGTATAGTATAATAATATCATATATATAAGCTACCGCATATCTTGATGCGGGGCCAATACCCAGTCAATCAATTGCTGGAAGGTTGCTACCACCCCATGTAAACTGAAAGGCATACATCTAAATTCATATAATCCCTGAGGGGTGCCAAAGGCAGTTTTGGCTTGGTCTTCCTTTCACAATGGAACCTACCAATAACCTTTCTCTAGGTCAAATGTTGAAATAAATTTACCTTGCCCCACTCTCTCTAATATTTTGCTAATCTGTGGCATAGGAAAGGCATTGAAATGAGATATAGCATTTAATTTCCTAAAGTCTACACATAACCTTAACGACCCATCCGGCTTAGTCACTGCCACGATGGGACTATACCATGGACTCCAGGGCTCTTGAATTATACCTTGTTCCAGCATTTTAGTGATCTCAGCCTGTATCATATGGTAGCTATGGTAGGGGATCCTTCTCCACTGCTCCCACACTACCTGGCCTTCAGGGGTGATGATCCAATGAACTATGCCCTTAGCACAACCAGGTGTTTCACTGAAACATCCTGGAATTCATTCACCAAATGCTTTAATTGGCCTTTTTATTGGCTATCCAACAAAGACCCCAATGGAACCTCCATGTCCACTGAACTGCAGCCCTCCATATTGCATACATAAATCCCATCCTAAGTAGTCTTCCTCTGGGGTAACATCGATCAACAGATCCTCATGTTCACTCCACACCTTAAGCAGATTAATACGATATATCTGTTTTTCCTTTTTATACCCGGGTCTAAAAACTTCATAATCCATGGGTCTAACCCTTCTAACTATTTCAAATGGGTGCTGTCAACAAGTAAGGAACTTATTTGTGGTGTCCAGAAGTAAAACTAACACCTTCTGTTCTACTCGAAATTCCCTTATTTAGGTTCCCTTGTCATATCTATCTTTCTGAGATTCCTGGGCCTGCCTCACATGTTCTTGTGACACTTTTCCCACTACTTGTAGATGACACCATAGGTCCCTTACTTATTCAGTGATGTTAGGGGCCTTCTGGTATTGCCTCCTCCCTATCTTCCCATACCAGATCCAGTAAGACCCTTGGGTGATGGCCATACACCATCTCAAATGAGGAAACCCGAGGGAGGATTGAGGAGCCTCCCTAACTGAGAACAACAACGGTGGTATCAACAACTCCCACTTAACAGGATTCCTCTTGTATGCAGCGGTGTAACATATAATATTAAGAGTACCATTAAACCATTCTACCAGGCCATTGGTTTTCAGATGATAGACTGTCATGCATAGGTGGTGAATTTTAAGCACCTTACACAGGCTCCTTAAAATGCTAGACATGAAGTTCAAGCCCTGATTAGTAATAGTTTCCTTGGGGATTCCCACCTGTGTTATCAACGTAAGGAGCTCGTCTGCCACCCGAGGGCCAGTAACCATCTACATAGGAACCACCTCCAGGAACCAAGTTGCATAATCTATTATCACCAACAAGAATTGATACCCCTACGCTCTCTAAGGGAGAGGGCCCACCACATCCAAGGTGATATGAGAAAAAGGGATGTCAACTATGGGCATAGGTTGCAAGGGAGCACGTGGTGGTTTCCTCCAACTTACCCTTCGGCAAGCAAGGCAGGCCTGGCAAAAATTCTCATTCTGGTCATACATTTCTGGCCAGAAGCACCACTTCACCAGCTGAGCGTCAGTTTTACTCCGGCCCATATACCCACCCAAAGGATTTTTGTGAGCTAATTTTAGCAAAGGAATTCTGAATAGGTGAGGCCCCAATAACTGGGAAACCTCTTGCCCTTCCTGTGTTCACTTTTTAATTTTATATAAACACAGGGATGCTGACTACACATGATGCAGAAGCTGCTGGAGCATACTGATTAGCATACTCCAGCAGACTCACAGCAGACTCGATTAAATGAGTCTGGTCCAATGCATGCTAATTAGCATACATTGGAGCAAAACTCTGTCACATATATAGGTGCACTAAATCACTTAGATTATGTCCACACCATGTTTGCTGCACTCCTAGGGAGAGTTGTATGTCCAGCCCATCTACTCTTCGCTCACATGTGCCAAACCCAGAAGTGCCAGGGGTATCCCTGTCATCTCATCCCTGTGTGCTTGACAACGGTAACAACCCCAAAGCAACTTCATCGCTTCTTTTTCAGGTTTTAGAAGTGCTAGTGGGAGCACGGTTGAAACATAGTTAGAACAGCACTTCCCAGGAGTGCCAGGGCTGCAGCACATACCCTGTGACACTTCTGGAAATGTTACCCATAACTTTTCACTAGCCTCTGCCCATAATGCACTGCAGTTTATCCATGTTATCCAATCAATATTAAATGCAAGAAGCAGTAAAGCCATTAGGAGTGGGGACCCAGGGCCTTCTTCCTCACATTGCAGTATCTCTTTCACCGAGCTATATTCCCTTTGGCTTGCTTTTCTCCTCCTGGGCCCACATAGCATCCCTCTTGGCTGCACTGTAGGCCAGCTTCAAGAGAATGGTTTGAGAGCACCCTGGACACTACCTGCCCCACAGTCTGGTATTGGACCACTGCTGTGCAAAGGAGGATGTTAAGAGTCAAATCCCCTCTGGGTGAAGGGGAAAACTAAAATTTGAGTCTCCTGTTCCCTGGAGAACCTAGGGTTAGTAGGGGAGGAGAAGAATTGTTTTCTTCTTTTTTCTCTCTCACTCGTTTGTTTGTCTGTTTGCTTGGTTGGCTGGTTAATTTAATAGAAGAGGGACTGCCCCTTCTTTCCCTGGTTTGCACAATAAGAAGAGAAGGGCTCAAACATTCAAGCATTCTTCATGCAGACAAGTTCCATTATTTGGTCTATTGGGGAACAGCACAGCAAGAACCAGTAGCTGGAAACTGAAATCAGACAAATTCCCATGAAAAATTAGACAAATTTTGCTACAGTGAGAGAGTTTAGCTATTAAAATAAGCTACCAGGGAAGTGATGGATTCCCCATCTCATCATGTCTTCAAATCAAGATTCTGTATTTTTGTGGAATAAATGCTTTGGTCAAACAAAAATTATTTGGATCAATGCAGTGTCTTATAGTAGTCCCTTCCAAGCTCTTTAAATCAGTGTCTGGATCCAAATTTTTCTTCTCTTATTATTGCTAATGATAAGTAGAAAAGGCACAAAGAGCATTACCTCTGAGTTAGTATCTATGCTACAACTGTTTATATAATTAAAATTGTTTCTGAAAAGGACACAGTCAAAATCATTTTTTGGTAAATTGACATTTATTAGTTCAAGTCCTCTTTTATTTAGAATGCAAATTATGACAGAGCTTCAAAGACTATACCCCAAAGCCTTTGTGTCTTGTAGAATTAACAGTAATGATTGCAGTATAACAAATAACCATGCTCTGTGATATTCATGAAATGATAATTTTAAGTACAATTCCCACCTTGACACTAAATCTTCATTCTCTGACTTGGAAAAATGACTTTAAAATGTGAATTCAAAATTTGCATTGGCTTAATATTAATAGCAAATTGTGGGTGAGAGTCTGAAGTATCATTATTATATCTCCCAGCAACATGTTCTTAATAGCGGACTCCATTAACTGCATTTATTTCCATGAACTCTTTTGTTAGGAAAAGGCAAAACGTAGCCATTAGGTTTAATGGAGATAATATGTTTCTACCGATCCCACATCTTATAAATCAAAAAAATAAAAATATCAACAGTCTTCCTGTTGCAAGGGTCAGCTATCTGGAGTGGATGATATGCTGATATTTTAAATGAGATATATGAATCCTGTTTTAATCTACCAAAAGGAATATAATCAGGAGTAATTATGTGAAATAATTGAAAAAAAAGATGAATTAACATAAATATCATGATTTTAGTGGAAGGAAATAGGAATTTCTTTTGTTTCTAACAAAGATCCTTGAAGTCTCTGCCAGTTGTATAGGTAATGGCACGATAGGATCTGATGTGTGATCCACACAATTGTGCTTCCTGCCAAGCCACACATGCATGCCTGAAGGCATGGTTGTGCGAGCACACCTAACCACACATTCAATTAATGGAGTGATAGGAACCACCTCCAAAGTTATTAAAGATTTTTGTGGAATAACTTTGAGGTTTATTTCCTGTTTTATAACACCATTAATTGCTTTATCATGTGCCTAGGTCAAAACTGAAGATGTGATTAACTGAATACATTCATAAATGCTAGGGTCAGAAGGGACCTCAAAGGATCAATGAGTCCAACCCTCTGTCAGTGGCAGGAAAAAGTGCTAGGGTCATGTGAGCCCAGCCAGGTGCTTGTCCAGTCTCCTCTTGAAGACCCCCAAAGTAGGGGAGAGCACCATCTCCCTCGGAAGCCCATTTCCAGATTCTGGCAACCCTAACCATGCACCAACATAAACCTACTCCATCAGCTTATGGCTGTTGTTCCTGGTTATTTCAAGGGGTGCTCTGGTAAACAAAGCATCTCCTATTCCCTGCCGCCCCCCGCCCCCCCCCCGTGAATTTGTATACTTCCACAAAATCCCCCCTCAGCCTTCTCTTGCGAAGGTTGAAAAGGTCCAGGTCCCTCAGCCTTTCCTCATAAGTTCTTCCCTGCAGGCCTCTAATCATACAAATGGCCCTATTCTGGACCGTCTCAAGGTTGTTAACATCCTTCTTGAACTGTGGCACCCAGAATTGGATGCAGTACTCTAGCTGCAGCCTGACCAGTGCCGCATAGAGGGGGAGCATCACCTCCCTAGACCTGTTCATGATGCACCTACTAATACATGACAAAGTGCGTTTAGCTCTGCTAATTACTTCATCACATTGACAACTCATATTCCTCTTGGAGTTGACAATGACTCTGAGATCTTTTGCTGTCCTTGTGCTACTGAGAAGGTCATGCTCCTCCCCCAGCCTATAGATGTTATGACAGGTTTTCTTTTCTTTTCTTTTCACAAATAATTGCATTTTATTACTCAGATTATCTTGATCTTTTTTTTTTAAATGCATGTGTTAAGGGTATCAGATTCACTATACAGATGAGAGCCTTGGTCCAGTGCTGTATTCAACATGAATACAGAATGACATCTTGATTTGGTTGAGATGGGGAGGGGAAGAAGCGAGAAAGGAAAGACCATTGCATGTTTAAGACAGGAGAGAGTAATGTAAAAAAAAAAAAAAGCAAACTCCTCATGAGCCATCCAAACATCAAAGGAGCACCAGCCTTGGAATGGACTTCCTTGGTCATCCAGTCTAGTCCATTATTATTGTCAGCCCCACATCATGTTTCTCCTGTCATTAACTTACTGAGCTCCATCCTAACTAGTGACAGTTGTTCGTCTCTGCATCTCTAGCGCTGCATTCCCAATTGAGTGGCTGGTATAAAACTTAGTTGCTCAAACAGTTGGAACGTTGTTTCTGATTTTCTGTCTGGATTTATCTGAGGCCAGTTTGTACACATTTCTTTTTGTGCTATGTTTTCCTTTAGCATAAATAGCTGTTTCCCTTGCCTGGGATTTACTCCCATTATATATATTTGTAGAAAGCAATTATACGCTGCTTTACAACCTTAATTTTGCCAGGCTTAACAAGACAAGCTGTTCTGCTGTCTTGTCAGTGGGAAGGCTCTCTGTTACCCAAATCACCCTGGTAGTCATTCTCTTCACCTGCTCCAGTTTCAATTCATCTTGCATGAAAATGAATAACCAGAACTATACATTGTTCTGGATGAGGTCTGTCTTAGAACTTACCTATGTTAAACAGAGAGTTTTGTTACTTAGGCTTCACTACATTAGACATTTTCACAATTGCATCACAGAAGGTCTGTACTTGAAGCCAAACAGCAAGAACTTTTGCAGTAAATTAGGAGCTCATCAGTTGAAAATAACAAGGAGGAGAAATGTTACATACAGAATGACTGCAATCCACCACAATGACATGTGTGATAAGGCTGTGAAAAAGGAAGATCACAGTCCTAAGATATATCAAGCAAGGAAGTTATACAAAGCCCTGGCAAGACCTCATCTGCAGTATTGTGCACAACTCTGGTCACCTACATTCAAGAAAAATTAACTGACACTGGAAAGATGCAGATAAATGCTACTAGAATGATCAATGAAATGGAAAAACAATCATATGAAAGGAGATTATGTACAGAGCTGGACTTGTTCAGTGTAACAAATTGAAGGCCGGTGGAGGATAAGATTGCTCTGTATAAATGAATCAAGGAGGTAAACACAAATAGGAGCACGGGAAGGCTATATAAGAGTAAGAACTTCTGCACAAGAACAGTAAGTGTTAGGTGACCAGGAAATTGCACTGAAAATTAGAAGGAGGTTTCTAACAACCAAAGAGTGAGATACTTGGACAGATTGTTGATGATGATCATGAAGTGAGTGTTGCCATACTCATGTGTCAAAAGAATGAGGGCCAGAAAGCCAGCAACAGGTAGAATGATCAATGCCAATAAGACCTTGGGTGCCCAAAGGAGGGCCATGAGAGCATTCATAGATGATGTACCTTGTCATGCATCCACAGATGCATCTCAAGCAGGTCCAAGGAGGTGATACTCCCCCTCTATGCGGCACTGGTCAGGCCACAGCTGGAGTACTGCGTCCAGTTCTGGGCGCCGCACATCAAGAGGGATGTGGACAACATGGAGAAGGTCCAGAGGAGGGCCACTCGCATGGGCAGGAGGCAGCAGGGCAGGCCCTACAAGGACAGGCTAAGGGACCTGAACCTATTCAGCCTCCACAAGAGAAGGCTGAGGGGGGATCTAGTGGCCTGTTACAAACTAGTCAGGGGGAATCAGCAGGCACTGGGGAAGTCCCTGTTCCCCCAAGCACTGCCAGGAGTGACCAGGAATAACGGTCACAAGCTGGCAGAGGGTAGGTTTAGGTTAGATATCAGGAGGCGCTACTTCACGGTCAGGGCAGCTAGGATCTGGAACCGACTTCCAAGAGAAGTGGTGCTGGCTCCTACCCTGGGGGTCTTTAAGAAGAGGCTAGATGTACACCTTGCTGGGGTCGTTTGACCCCAGTACTCTTTCCTGCCATGGCAGGGGGTCGGACTAGATGATCTACTAAGGTCCCTTCCGACCCAGAAACTATGAAACTATGTGGCCAGATGTCTGAGCTTGAGCACCACAACTCCAGCCAGGACTGGAGGGGCCCTAAGAGTTCATGCTCACCTTAAACTGTCCAGCACCTATTCTGAGATGTTTAAGAGCAGTCCAGATCCTATGGGGCAGCTGCCATATTGGGAGGTGTTAGGGATGAAGTTCTTTAGCCACAGTTCTTGTGCAGCATGTTGCTTGCTCCATAGATGGGAGGTCCATGCTGCAGGTGACATGCCATCTGCAGATCCAGTGAGCTTATTATTGGCTTGAGTGGAGAATGGGTGCCAAGACTTCAGGTGGTAGGTAGTTGTTTTTTTAGCTTGTGGTTACTAGGCTGGAGTATAAAGAATGGTCTGGATCTTGAGCTTTGAGACCTAAGTCCAGCACAACAGCTTGGCTCTGGATGTTGAAGGGCAGGAATGCCTGAAAGGGCTGGTACGCAGTTAACTGAAGTTGGCATAAGGCATCCAGTAATGATTCTCATGACACTGTTAAGGCTGGAATCCACTAACTTAGTGTGCATGCTTCAGCCTCATACTGATGCACAGTACTCAGCAGGAGCATATGCAAGTGCCAAAGTGGAAGTGCAAAGTGTTTGGAAACTTGCTCCCCAGGTGATGCAGTAAGGTGACAGGTAAAAAGCTCCTCTACTATTAACCTTACCCTGGACCACTTCCAGATGCAGTAGGTAAGGTTCTAGTCCAATATGACTCCTAGATAAGCTAAGGTATGACAATGTTCAAGTGTCTAGTCGCAAATCTTAACATTTATTTCTATCTTTGTTTGGTTGTTATTTAGGTGGAAGGCTGTTGCAACTGTTTTAGCGATACTGAGCTAGAAACACCATTTATGGAAGTAGTTAGCAAGGGTGTCCATGTCTGATATCAAAGTGGATTCAGTGGCTTCCCGTTACTTACTTGATTGGGTGAGAGGCAGGTACATAATGAAAAGCAATGGAGAAAGTACTGAGCTTTGTGGGACTCTATTCTTGAAATTTCTAGGGTGGCTTTCCTGTCCATCAGTGGTCTTGAGAGTAATACTGATGTTTTGAAGCATGAGCATAATAAAGCTGGCAATCATTTTGTCAGGTAGCATGTGGAAGAGCTTGTAGTAGAGGCCATGGAGCCAGACAGTATCATATGCAGCATTGACGTCCACCGGGACAGCACTGACCTTCTCCCCAGCCTCAAAGCTCTCTTTGGTGTCTTGAGTAAGGAAAGTTACCTAGTCCACTGTTGACCATCCATGTCTGAAACCACCGTGCTCTTTAAGCAACAGCAGATAAATTATGGGGTACACTAGAGCATGAATGAGACGTTCTAGTAGTGTGTATGAAATGCACAGAAGAGAGATCAGTCTATAGCTCTTTGCATCAACCTCGGGCTTGTTGGGCTTTAGAATCCCAATGACTGTGGCCTTTCTCCAAATGTGAGAGATGTTGTTGCATTTTTACCGTCTGTACTTTTCCCAGAGCCTGATGAAGGGACTTTGATCCCAAAAGCCTGCAGAAAAGGACAATTTTCCTGCAATTTCCCAGTTGGTCTAATAACAGGTATCATTTTGGAACCAAATATTCTAGTTTTTTGTATGTCATATACCTGTTGGCATTCATCGTCCCAGCCAGGGATACAGTTTTTCCTGTACCCTCTGGGGATACTATTCTCGGCACATCTAAGAATGGCATCACAGAACCCAGTATAAGAGGCAGTCACGTCTGTATTCCTTGGGTTCGACAACGATTCAGAACAGAGTTTGTATGAGTTTTGAATTTATCCCACCTGCCTTTGT
Organism: Crocodylus siamensis; assembly: GCF_052110815.1. Lineage (NCBI taxonomy): Eukaryota > Metazoa > Chordata > Crocodylia > Crocodylidae > Crocodylus > Crocodylus siamensis. The sequence continues at coordinate 125,381,050 of NC_143397.1, read as the reverse complement.
GAAAGTTCCACCTAATAGATGGTCTGCTGTTCATTGGTGCCACAAAGCTTAGGTTTATAATTAGCAATGGTTGATGTTGTGACTATCAGCACTTCTCCCTCAGCTCTCATCTGATAGGCTGACTGCTGACATTTATACTTGAGAAAGCCAGGTCAGGGTTGGTAGTTGTCCGCCATCTTCTTGATTCAAAGCTGTTAGGTTCTTTGGAGTCAAATAGCAAGTACAAGTAGAGCAGTTCCGGGAGACTTATAGACATTGACAATGGAAACGTCACCAATATCGATAGTGAGCCACTTGATGTTACTGTTGTCTGGTGAGGAAGCAACTTGGCACCACTCAGCGTCTCTTCTGATGAAGGTTGCAAGGCCATAGATGTTGCTGAAGGTGAAGGCAGCCAGACTAAAGCCTTGCAGTTCTAGTCTGTCAGGTGATTTGCAGTGTGTTTCCTGCAGGAGGATGACAGCTGCCAGCTGCATTGTCACTAACAACAGAGAGCTTAGCTGTGCTGCTTCCTTCAGTGTTGCATTGTAGGATGGTAGATGGAGATTCATTGCTTGCTAGCAGTGTGAACCGTGAGGCTGAAGCCACCCATCCTAAAAAGGGCACTACAAGCTACTCATTTGGTAGCAATCCAAACGCAGGGGCAGAGACACAAATGCAGTATTAGCTTCCCTCAAAGAGATGCTGATAGGGTAAACAATGAGAAGATTGTCACAAATCAACCTCAGAGATTAGTTAGTAAAAATCAAGGAGAAGAGGACAAAAATCCTAAGTCATTAAGATGCAGCATGATAAGTTTTTGAAAGGTTTTGTATTCTATTCTTTGTGTGATACTGAGGCCTGAACCTGATGACACAAGGTGTCCCTTCCAATCCTGTGTTCCTGTAGAAACAGTGGATGTTTTGCTATTGCCATAAACGAGAACAAGATTGGATCCTTAAGACTGACTTGAAGGAAAGAAGTAATGATCCTCTTTCTTCAAATCCTCATGTGTAAATAAGAGATGAAGCTGAAGTGCACACATTTGAATATTGCACACATCAGGCTCACTTTGCCAGTGGAGTGCCAGAGCTGCCAATTACAAGCTTAAGTTAGCAGAGAGCCTTTCAGCTCCGATTCAGAAAGAAAGTACTGATAAGCTTCCAGTTCAAGTTAACTAAGTTGTTTTTTGTCTGAAGCATGTAGATACAAGGCAATCAGCTGATATTGTCCCCCCTTTGCTTTTTTCTATTTGAAATGAAAACCTAAAGGTAGGTAATTAATGACAAACCTTTATACACTTCAGGAATTGGAAGTGTCATAGCTAAAGGCATTAATGGACTTCATATTGTTTCTTCTAGTTTTTCCTGGGTGATGCTGTGATAGGTACCGTCCCCTTTCTAAATTCATCAAATGCAAGTTACCCTAATTCGAGTGATCAGACTCTATGGTATACACAAAACAGTAATTTTTTCCTACCGGTAAGTTTATTTTACTTTTCTCTGTTTGTTTATAGCATGCAAGAGCTACATTAACCCCAGTATCACTCAGCCTGTTTGACGTGTAGAGTGTCCCCAGGATTTTTTAGGCACATTCCAAAGGTTTGATTTTTTTCAGCGGTACTAGGACTCAATTCATTTAATGTCAGTGAGATGAGAAGGAGCTTAGTGCTTCTGAAAATGGGACTTTGTGTTTAAGTTTGCATTGATGCCAAATTTAGAAAGAGGGGAAAATTTAGTAGTCAAGAACCTTAGATGATTATTTCTAAGACACTGGAACTGTATGATATCGATGCAGTACCTATTAAATCAATTAAGAGCTGCCTACTGACAGAACTCAAATATTTGTCAGTGGGGAGTGAGCACTGAATGGGGCTGTTTATATCAGCATTCTGCAAGGAATTGTAGGTGGCTTGAGGTTATTTAACATTTCCTCAGTGATATGGAAGTAAATATAAAGTCACTGGTGATCAAATTTATGGATAGCAAAAGGTCAGTGGAGTGGAAAACTAATGAGGACAGAGTTGTCATATAAAGCAGTCTGGCTCCTTTAACATGCGCTCATTCAAATAAAATGTGTTTTTATACTGCTAAATGCAAAAGTATACACCCACAAACAAAGAACACCAGCCACTTGTTTACTTTTGCACAATTTGACAGTGCTTTTCAGTTTTGTCACATGTGATAAGAAAGTTGTCAGATCTTCAGCATCACCTATAATAATAAGCTGTATAATACAGGCAATACACCCAGAACACAACAGGTATAGACACTCATTTATCAAAGCCCAAGCAGCTTTCATGTTATACTTTTAAAATCATCAACAATATATTACAATATATTGCAGTGTGTGGTGACGCTCAGTTGTGCATTTAAATAACTAACATGCTGGTTTGGATTTGTTACCACAAGGTCAATAATACGTTCATTTCATATATTGTACATCCATCACTAAAACAAAAATTATCTTTTCCACATTTTCCTTGTCAGCATTCAGATGACTTCCTGTGAACTTTTGCTTTCTTGGTACTTTGTAAATTGTTGATGCAATTTATAAAAAATTCAAACATATTACATTTTTCAATTATATGAAATGGCATGCTTCTGGCATAAATGCCTCTAGCGAAAGTACAGTCAAATGCATTTTCTGGCCATCGGGATTCTTAATGCCAGACTTGTGAGAAGCAGGCAATTCTGATGCTGAAGGACAGAGATGAACAAAATTCTTATTAAAAGATGAGGAAGTAGAATTAACTTCACTTCTACTGTCACTTGTATATCTTCATCAAGAGATCCCTTGTGATGCTTGTGCTGAAAATGAAGTAGAGGGGGGATACAAAGAAGAAAACAAATTTTGATGCAGACTTCAACAATCTATTTTTATAGTTGGACACCCATTGGGGAACTTAGGAAATTGCCCTTTAACAGTTGTTTGTATTCCTTTCTACAGAGAGGATTCCATAATAATGATCCTGGCTTTCCCCAACTCCCAAAAATTAATCAACAACTGGCTTGCTGATATGCAAGTCTCTAGCTTATATGGTATTTATTGTATTTCAATCAACCGGTATAAGTATTGAGTACCTTCTCAAGTCTGTTACTTCGGAAGATTGTAGCCAATAAAACTGTTTTCAGGCATGCTGCCCTTCCCTCCTGTGACTTTTACGGGCTCACATATTACATGAAGCAGGAAGAAGCACAGTTTTTCCTTCCCATAGCAAGCACAGTCAACTTGTTGGCATAGGAATGACAAAGGTGTAGGCCATTGCCCATGTTACAGCATTCTCATTTTGTTGGAATATTTGAAGTATTTGAATGTGGTCAAGTAATAAGTGGTGAGTTGACAACTGACATTATTTTATTTGACTGGGCAGTTGACTGGCTGGTCAACTTTAGCTAAAATATGTTAAGAAGGCCATGGAGGAATCGCTGAAACCCAAGACCCTCCCCGTGGGAGCTTACCCTAAACAGTAGCATGTGGAATCATGGTCCCTCTTGCTCTCTTTCATGCCCAATAACTCTATAAATTATTTTATGTAAATTGAATTGCTTCAAACAGAGGGATGGAGAGTGTCTCCAGCCTGGACTAGTCCATAGTTAGGGTACTCTCCAGAGAAGTGTTAGAATCCCCTCAGACAGAGAGGGGAATTAAACTTGATTCACCCACTTCCTGGTTGAATAGTCTCACCACTAAGCTACTGTGTAGAACAGAGCATGGCTCCATTTCCATTTGGGTTATAAAATAAGGTGGTGTCCACTACTGTCAAAGGCATTTTCAGAGCATGTCCACAGGAGTGAACTCTGATGAAAGGAGAAATCCCAATACATGGATTTCAGTTAGACTTCAGTGCGAGATAGATGCTGAGATGCTCAGCCTTGTTGAAATGAGAACATTCTGGGCACATGCCAGAGCAGAACCATAGCTCATAAGGAACTTTTAAATATTGAAAAATGATGCACCTTTGGACATTAGCTTCCTCCTGGATTAGACAGCTGCTGAGCAGGGGTTTTCAGAGCCCTGACTTGGGACTTGGAGACTTCAAGTCTGCCTAAAGCCTACTACTTTAAGTGCCCCTGAGTCTCTTTTGGATCTTACCTGAGAACTTTTACTGTAATTGAAGTGACTTTCCCCTGTCCTCTTCACTCTGAAGAAAAAGGGAGAAAGGTTTAGAGAGACAACCAGTTATACTAGTTTATTGCAGGTCTACCTATAGGTCATGCTGATTGTCTATAAACATCTTACGTGTCTGCTCCTATACCAGAGTAAGTAGAGTAAAGCCAATAAAACTTTTCATACCCACACAGATAAAAATAAATAATAACTCAAATTATTTTTTTTTATTTTAGTATTTTAATAATTTTATGTATTGATTTTTAAACTATACAGAGAGTATATTTTCTTTTTTTTCCATGTTATTTGCTGTGGTTTTTCTACCTCTTTAGGGATTGTTTTTGCCATCAGGTACAACAACCTGTATTTGAGTAGTACACTTAAAAATTGTTGCTTACTATTTAGCCTGGTGTTCTCTCAAGGAATCTTAGGCTTTACAGTTTCTTCAGATATATACTTTTTTTACATAGCTTAACCTTTACAATGATAATGCAAATATTGAACTCCTCTGTATTTGTTTTATGCTTATAGTTTTCCCTAAAGAGGGAGGAAAGGATGCAGTTTTAACATTCTCTTTGTCTCTTTTTTTACTAAAATGTCCAGGTCTTCTTGGTATTGTAGTATTTTTGGTACCTCTCCTTTAACTTGTTTTTTAAATTTAAATATTATCAGAACACTTTCTTTAAGTGTCATTTAATGACTGAGCTTAATACTAAATGCAAAAAATATTGTCACTTGCTCTCAAAAGAATACAGCTGAAGTGAATCATTTTTGGTGGAATAAAGATTTCAACACTATTCTTTTCTCTTTATTTATTTATTTATTAGACACCTCTATGTTGTACAAAATGTCCATCCTAAACTACATGAGGCATTTCAGAGCTCATAATTTCTGGCCTGAGAAGGACAGCAGGAGAGAGGCAAAATTCTTTGGAATTATTAAGCATGATTTAGAGAAAGCTATTTTTGTAGCTAAAACTACCCTATCTTTACTGAATGGTATATGAACCCCTGTGATAGCAAAACTTTATTTTCCTAAATTAAAAGTTAGTCTTTTATATCCCTACACAGTGTTAAGCGTGTGGACAGATGCAAGGTAAAATAATCAAAAACACAAATTCAAAATGGGGGACACTTGGCTGGATCACAGCACGGTGAAAAATGACCTAGGAGTCTTGTTAGACCACAGACACCATATGAGTCTGCTGTGTGATGCAGCCGCACAAAAAGGTGAATGCAGTTTTAGGTTGCATCAACAGAAGCATTAGGTGCAAGACATGGGAGATGATATTACCTGTCTATTCAGCACTGGTTAGGCCTCATCTGGGGTACTGTGTGCAGTTTGGGGCTCCACATTTTAAAAAGTATGTGGAGAAGTTAGAGAGGGTCCAAAGGTGGGCAACAAAGATGGTCAAGGGTGTGGAAAGCAAGTCATATGAAAAGAGGCTGAAGGAGCTAGGTACATACAGCTTGTGGGAAAAGTGTTTAAGAGGGGACATGACAGCAGTCTTCAAATGTTTGAAGGACTGCCGTAGAAAAGAGGGAAAATACCTTTCCTGTCTTTTGCAGACAGGAGGACTCAGACCAATACCTCAAAGTTACAGCAAAGAAAATTTCAGTTGGATATCAGGAAAAAACTTCTTCACTGTTAGAATAGTGAGGCAGTGGGATAGGCTGCCTAGGGAAGTTGTGGACTCTCCATCACTAGAGTTGTTCGAGAAGAGGTTGGACAGCCACTGGATGGGGATAATTTGGGTGTAGCTGTGCCTGTTTTCTACCATAAGTATTTTCCATGCTTTTGCTGTTTTCTCCCATCCCACCCTCCTTTTTTTCTGCTATATATGTCAGGATGTTTTTAAGCTTCCTCAGAGGCCTTGGGTATTGGCTACAGCCAAGCTTGGGGACTTCAACTGGGGTAAGCTGATTCTCTTGCTAGGAGCAAAGCTGCATGCTCCTGATAGATGGTTTTGCCACTCCACTTAGGGTCAGACTCATTGCAATATTTGGGGTCAGGAAGGAATTTTACCCAAGGGTCAGATTAGAATGGACTGTGTCAGGGGTTGCCTTCCACTGAAACAGGGGGTGTGGCCCTCTACCTGTGACCTCTTGAGCCATTATTGGCAACATTGTACAGAAGCAGGACATTGGATGCTGTGGTTTTCCTGTGGCAGGTTAGGGTGTTAGGTCTATCTTGTGTCAGTTCAGGTTAGTCTTATGTAGAGTTTAGATTATGATTGCAAAGGCTGATTTGGATAGGGATGATCCTGCCTCAGGTAGGGGGTTGGGTTAAACGACCTGTAAATGTCCCTTTCAGCCCTACTTTTCTATGGCTATATGGCTCTATTACTCACACTGATAAACATCCTATGATTGGCAAGAGTGAGGCTGATGCATCTACTGACTTTATAATCTAAAATGAGTGAAGAAGAGATTTTTTTAATTGCTTCAGTAAAAGATTTTGGAAGCTTGCTAAATAATATTTCTTACTACAATATGAGATGCACTTAGTTATATTTCTGTGCCTTCTGCTTCTTTGCAAGGCTTGTCAAGGAGTACCCAGTACATTGTAAAACAATTGCTTATCTTCTTGTTTTGTTCTCAGCTTCAAAATAGTTTCTAAATGCTGCAAGTTATCCAAAATTCAAAATCTTCTAGGCCTTCATGATAACTTTCTGAGAGACAAAATAAAGTAACAACCCCCATATTGCCAAACCTCAAATGTTCAAAAATTACTAGTCAGACCCCAAATCACGATCTTAACTGAAAATATTCTAACCCATATGCTTCATGGTTTCAAGTTTTTCTCTACAACCATTTGGGCTGCTAACTGATTGTATATATAATGCAGAAAATCTTATATAACCACACATAGCTAGGGACTTAAACTTTAAGAGAAAACACCAAATATCACAAGATTTATGATACAATCACAAAAAATGGCATAACTACAACTCTCTGGATTTGAAATGCTTGAGTGTCTCTCTTTTCCACCCATCTTTTCATGCTGTCTACCTCAGAGGGATGGAGAAAAGTGAATTCACAGAAATGTAATGAGAATCATTTAAAGAAGTGCAATAATAAATAAAGGTTTGATTTTGGTGATTCTGACCATAATCCTTTTGTTTATTATTTCATGCAGAAATAAATTATGAGAGGTCCCTGAGAAAAATTCAATTCACAGATTAATTACAGCTATGGAAAGCACTCACAGTAGTGATCTTCCAAAATTAGCATATAATGATTCAGGTTCAGTCAAAAATACTTCTGTCAACAAGCCAGTAATGTACCAGAAATAGCATACCTAGAAATAAGATGTTATGCAGCTTAAGAAAAGATACTTTAAAAAAAAGATACAAACCTCTAATACTCAGATGCTGTATAGATCCTCCCTTTGGAAAATGTATTTTAATATGTTAAAGGACCTTCATAATGGTGCCAAAGCTGAGAATATATTGTAATGTTCTTTCCATTTTAACACTGATTTTGATTGTCCCTTCCCACTTTCACAATAATTATAATAATCCTGAAACTTTGCTCATTTAGTCTTTAGATCAGGGAAAAAATGTTCATGGAAATGCAACCACCTTCATGCAATGTATATTTGATATACAAGATGTAGCAAAAAAGTTGTCATTGTTCACTGTGTGAAAGCCAGGCTGGAAGCCAATGATTAATCCAAACTAAACATATTTTATATTCATATCTTATGCATGAGCCTAGTTTGATCTTTTGACCAACAGAACTACTGCAGGTCTACAGTAACAGATACTTTGGGCTTAATCCTGTGAGCAACCCATGTAGGACACACCTACATATGCTAATGCATAATAAAGCTATCTGTGCCTTAAAAAGGAGCAATAAATTGCCCCCAGGGAAAGGGCCTACACTTGTGCCAGCTCGGGAGCAAATTTGCTCCCAACCACAGCACGTGAGACCAGAGAGCAAATTTGCTCCCAACCACAGCACGTGAGACCAGATATGTTCCTGCCCCCTCCCCTGTTCTGGCTCATAGCAGCTGCAAGGGGAGCTCTAGGCTCCCTCAGGTGCCAGCCTGGGGCTGGCAAGAGACAAGGGTCTGGTGGCCTGCTGTGTCCCAGCCACACAGGGGTTGGACCCAATAACCACATGGCCAGGAAAGGCTTCTCCACTAGGGCTGTGCAAAGTTTTGGTAGCTGATTCAATTCAGAAGGGATTTGGCCTGATTTGGGGACCAAATCTCCAAATCTGAATAGAATTGAGAGACCAATTAAAAGCTTCAAATTGATTCAAACCATCTGAATTGACTCAGAAAAGCTTCAGAAAAGATTTGGCTGCTTCAGAGATTCAGCCATAGACTAAGCAAGCAGATGACACAGCTGCCTCCAGCTGGTAAGTCTGTTGGGGTTGGAGGAGGGAGGAGAGAAGTAGCATGGGGGAGGGAGAGATTGGGGCTGGGGCTGGGGCTGGGACAAGATTCCCAGCCAGGGTGGGAGGGGCGCATTACTTGGGGATAGAGGTGGGGGGTGGGGGCCGCGTCAGTGCTGGGAGCAGAGGCTCTCCCTTCTGCCTAGGCAAGCGGCAGCAGGGCATAGCCCCCACTCCCAACACTGCCACGTCTGCATCCCATGTCCCACTGCACCAGCTGGCAAGCAGTAGCAGGGCAGAGCCCCTGCTCCCAGTGCTGATGCAGGCACAGCAACACTGGGAGCGGGGGCTATGCCATGCTCCTGCCCAGAGCAAGCCATGCTTGCATTGCTCCCCCCACATCCATGCCAGCTGGACGAGCAGCAGTAGGGGCAGAGGCAGCCACAGCTGGAGGAGCTGCAGGAAAAGCCCCCATGGCTGTCCTACCCCATACTCTCTGGCTCTGACAGTGGGGATTGGGACCTCTGGGGGCTTGTGACAGAGTCTCTGCACCCAGTGGAGGACACCGGGGGTCATCCCCCCCACCTGGCACTCACATGACAGCTTCCCCATGGCACAGGTGGACTGTGGCTTGGCACGGTGCCGCACACTGTCTGGGAGCTGGGGCCACTCCACATGTAAGCTGGAACCCAGCACCACTCAGCGACAGCTGCTGCACAGATGCCAGCCCAGGGGGAAAGAATGATCCCTACTGCCCCCCACTGCCTACATGGAGGGCTCTGCCATAAGTGCCCAGAGGCCTCACTCACTGCTGCTGCAGCCGGTGAGTGTGGAGCTTTAAAAAAAAAAAGCCCCACACTCACCAGTTTCAGCAGGAGTTATTTGGACCTCTGGGGGCTCATGGCAGATCCCCCTCCCATGCAGCAAGGGGCAGTAGGGGCCACCATGGATCGCCCCCCCACCTGTCACACCTGCATTGCAGCTGCAGCTCAGCAGAGCAGTGCACGCTGTCTGGGAGCTGGACCAGTTCCACATGTCAGACAGAGCCCAGCAGCACTCAGTCCCAGTGGCCCTAGCTCCCAGGCAGTGAGCGACGCACTATTGAGCTGCACTGCAGCCACACCATGGAGCAGCTGCCACAGGGTTACTAGGCGGAGAGGGATTCCGCTGCCCTCCACTGCTCTGCACTGCATGGGCGGGGGGGCTCTGCCAAGAGTGCCCAGAGGCTCCAATCACCGCTGCTGTAGCCGGTGAGTATGGGCCTTTTTATATGACTTTTTTTTTTAAGTGCTGGGACGAGGCTGGGGCCAGGCGGGGGATGAGGCTGAGCAACGCAGCCATGGGGGCTCCTCCCATGTCTCCCCCCACCTGCCTGGTCTAATCTCCACAGAGATGCTATGTGGCAGCCATGTGGAGATAGGGAGTGTCCTGTTCCCCACATGACCAAGAGAGGTATCCCCACCTGGTGGAGACACTGTCTGGCAGCCACATGGGGTCAAAAGGGTCCCTGCCAGGCAGGGATGCTTCTTCCAGCCACATAGGGATCAGACTTCTCCCAATCCCAATCCCCACCTGGCTGTCCCCATCAGGTAGGGATACATCTCCCTGACACATAGGGATCAAGTTCTGACCTGATCCCCACCTGCCTGGGATGCTGGGACAGATCTCCCAGCCATGTGGAGACAAGGATGGTCCTAATTCCCACATGGCAGTGAGACAGCTGCCCCTGCAGCCAGCCCAGCTACTACTACATGGAGCTGAGTCAGGCAGAAGTGAACCCCCTGCTGCCTTGGCTGACCAGAAGCAAATTGCTCTCAGACATCATCTACATGTGCGCTACTGCACAGCAGCTAATACACAGTTAATCTACTACCTTATTTTCAGGTAGTAGATAACTATGCATTAGCCTCTTGTACTGCACAGACACCTAGCACAAGGTTAAATAGTAATGCTTTACTGATCAGTAGATTAGTCTACTGCACACTAAAGTGTCTTGTGTAGACATACCAGTAGAATAATTATTTGCCCTCAAGAGCAAGTGCAGACCATGCACTGATACAAGATTAACTACTGGATTAGGTGCTGGTTTGTAGTCTGGTAGTAATGCATTTTATGTACTCATTCTCTGTTATTTATGAGTATGCTGGATGAAGTATGGGCATGAATTGAGACACGGACTCAAGTTAGTATCTAGTGAGATGTTTAGTATAAATTGAAACCAAATGATAATAGCAATTAAAAATATCTAATATCCATCTACTTATTAATTGATTAATGATTTGGGAAAGATATGTTCCCAGAACTTTATTTGTGTTTTTAATCATAATAGATTCCATATCTAATTTATACCAGGTTTTAAATAATTTCTGTAAAGCTAACATGGGTGTTTTATTATACATTACTTTCTTTTCTCCAATTTTTACTTACAAGATCAGATTCTCAATGTTTATACTGTTTTATTTCTTTGACAGTACTTCATATACAGCTGCATTTTGGGGCTGATTTCCTGTTCTGTTTTTCTGCGAATAAATTATGAGTTGAAAATGGTGATAATGTTGATTGCTTTGGTGGGCTACAATGTCATTCTCCTGCACACTCATGGCTCCATGCTGGATGATTACATCAAATTCCTGTACGCAATGGTGCCTTTGGAAAGGTAGGTTGTCTATTCTAGGGTTTTCAGTAATAATAATAGTAAGCTACTAGGAGAGGGCAATCAATATTTGTGCAGTGGTGGAATAGAAAAGATTTGGGGGTGGGGGTTGGAAAAAATTATGGGCTTGATTCTGTTCCTCATATGAGGAACGTAAGTAGAGTTTGCATTTAAGTGCAATTCTATTCCATTCTGCCCAAGTGCCTGAAAAACAGTTAATACAAAAGGTAGACAGGTCCTCCTACTTCTTTCTGTTTCTTAGTGATTCAGTTTTAAGGATCAGAAGATGTGTTGTAAAAGGATATGTATTAATGAATTTACAAGTCTTGAACAGGGCAGGATAGAATTGTGCTTAGATACCAAAGTCCAGGTGTGCACCTAATAGGTGGAATTGAATCTGACCATGTAAATCTATAAATCACAATTCTCTTACTTCCTGGTATTAACTGTATCACTTGATAGTACAGGTAACAGCTTTAGAATAAAAGAAGGAAATCTGTGCAGGCTGCATAAATCATTTCATGTTGGAAGTACATTGTGGTTTCATTTGCATTGTCATAATAAAGGATGGTAGAATGGAGTTCTTTGTTATCTGAACCCTGTGAAGGCTGTTAAAATATATTTGTAGCAAGCAGACAAAGAAGCTTTTTCCCAGAATTATTGCACTTATCTTGGCTTAATAGTACAATATGTATAGCTAAGATTTTAGGAAAAAACATTGACCTACAGTTAGTTTTAGATGATTGTTTCTATCTTGCCACATTGGCAAGGGGAGAGATTGTTTTTCCCTGAATCTGGGCCTTAAGGCTAGGGATAAACATTACACATAAACCGGTTTAAGTGCTCAGAAACTGGTTTTAACTTGTAACAGAATAGTTGCTTAGTGCACATAAACCAGTTTGAAAATAGCTGAAACTGATTTGAGATAAACCTGGTTTAATATATCAGACTTAACTGATTTGCCTCAAATTGGTTTATGCAATGTCTGTCCCAGACCCCTTGCTGGTTTAAGATAAATCAGACTCCCCCAACATTCCTAGCATGCTCTCTTGGCTGGGTAAGACTGTCTTCTTCCTGGCTGGAGCTCTGGCAGAGTCTGCAGGCTGCTCTCCCCCTCACCACTTCCTGCTAAACAGGAATTCCCTCCTCCCCGTTGGCTTGCTGTATTAGCTGTATTAGCTAGCAGACCACATGCTGGCTATGGTCCATGGTGTAGCAGATGGGACAAAGGCAGAATCCACAGGTAACTGGTAATGACCCTCTGTTGTTTTCTTAATGGGGTGATAAACACTGTGTTATCAATTCCCTGCTGGGCTGGTCAGTAGGTGAGGAGAATCTGTCCATAATTAGAACATCCTGGTGGGACCTGGCCATGCCCCTCTCAGCTCAGCACTATGGAAAGGAAGGGAGGGCTGTTGTAGCATCCCCTGTCTTTTAACATGAACCACTGCAGGCATGTGCCTGCATGTATGGGGTGCCTGTGCAGTTACAAACTGATTTTGCCTAGCCAAGAAAGACTAACCTGCAAAGATTGAAGCAATTCAGGCTCAGGTTTTTGAAAGTCTGTCCTTAGCCTGAGAAAGCAGAGAACTGGGAGTAATGGACAACAGCTCATTGAGTGGATGAATGCATACTTGGATCAACTTAAAATTAGATTATTGGTTGGATGTTGTGTAGATTTTCAGCTCTTTTGAGCCATACGTTTTGTTTGCAACTCTGTTTTACAGGCCAGGAATATTGAAGGACCTGAAGACGATGGGCTCTGTGTCTCTATTTATATTCTTTGTCACCTTACTGGTCCTTGGCAGACAGGTAGGAAGCACATTCTTTGGATTGCTTTAGTAGGCTTTAGTGTGCTCTTTGAATGTATATATGTATACTTTTTCAACTACACAGAGAACACTGTTGCAGGGACCATTTTCCCAGCTTGTTGATTTGACCATGTCCCTCCTGTCTCTATGTATCCTCTCTACTGGCTCCACCTTTTCTATCACATCAAATATAAACTGCTTGCTTGTTCTTTGAATACCCTTCACATGTCCCTGCCCTATCTATCATCTTTCATCCAATATAAAGTTGACCCCCCACATCCCAGCAGCCCACAATGCCAGTCTTTACAGAAAACATGTTGGATTTTCAGGCAGGAACTTTCATGCATTCCCCCATGCTGTTCCTCTTTCTGTGGCAGAGCTGCATATAGACATCCACAAAGCCATCTCATTATCCTCCTCCAAATCGCTCCTTAAAATTCCTTGCTATGATGTCTACAAAATCTTGACAACAGTTCAGCTGCCATTGGGCTGTGACTGCTGCCTGTCATGCTGACCAATATTGTCTCATTGTTTCCTAGTGGTCCTCCATCTGTCAGTATCCATCTGTTGCCTCTATAGTTGCTTAATTACAAGCAATTTTCTTAACAGTTACTACCAGTTGGTTCAGACACAGAAACAATGAGACATGTACACCCTAATATGGTTAAATGCAATGGCCACAACTTTATTAGAACTATTAACTAGCAGGGAACCATGATAATCTGGTTATCTGACTGTACTGTTCCAGTGCAGATATTGACTGGGCACCAGATATAAAGGAAATGGCTCCCTCCCCCTAATCCTCCAGCCCTTTCAGAGATACTGGCTAACAACCAAAGTCTCAACCCAACAGGACCAGATTCTATTCCACCTATTAGGTATGTAAATGGACTTGGGCACCTAACGCACTTATTTCACCCTGTTCAAGTCCCTGGAAAACTGTTAATACAAAATTTGTGGGGAGGAGTCGTCTTCCTCCTTGCTTGTTTTTTCTTTTTTTTGTGACACCATTTTAAGGATAAGATGACGGTGTGCTACAAAAGTAGATATACACGTGGATTTTCAAGGATTTGGCAGGGTCGATTAGAATCACACTTAGCCACCCAACAGATGGAATCGAATCTGACCCAGACTGTACAAGACCTGGATTAAAGATCCTTACTACACAATGTGGGACACAGAGCCAGTGCCGAAGTGCTTTGCTGGGTCACAGGACCTCACACTGGACCCCTTTTAACCCCCCAACCACACTGGAACTCACCAGAGAAGCAGAGAATGTGATTTCAACTCTCAGATTAGACCTTCAAGAAGCAAAACAGAAGGCGGAAAAAGCCCACACAATGGTTTGCAAGTTTTTTAATGTGGGAAAAATCCTAGACGGTTTGGTGAGCTGCCTGGCTCCCACTATCTTAACAGATCCAGCTCACTAGATTAAATTAGGGAATAATCAGGCTAGAACAGAACTTGCTAACAGCTACTTGCCAGCAGCACACAAAAACACTGCTAAAGCAGGCCAGGCCACTCAGCCAACTCCTACTGACACCCTGTCTACTGGCAGCAGGAATGGGCAGGAAAAGTTCCTGTACCCAGATGCCCTGGGCAACAACCCAGCCACTTTTCCCTTCCCTAGAGTGCACAGCAGGGGAGGAATGAGAAAAAAGCAGCACCTTCCTGTCTTCTACATGTTGCAGGAAAACCCTAAATTAATAAATTAATGATACTAATAGGGTGCTGTAAAGGTAATGGGTGGATAGGTTATCGGTTAGCCAAGCTAAAATGTGTCCGACTTGGTTCAATCAGCTTTAATGAGCAAACAAACAAGTAGGTTAATGGCAGTAACAACAAATAAACAGAACAGGGAAACACTGAACAATGTTTATACTTTACAAAATAGGGAACGCGAGAAACAGAATAAAGAACACAGGAACAAGGCAATGCAAGTGCAGGGTTATCCTTTACATCAAAGTCTGAAATCTTCCACCATTGGTGCCTGGATTCTCCAATCACTGGTACACACTTGTGCCCTCAGTTTCCAGGACACTTTGTTATGCGGGTCACTCCCTTGCTACAGGGCCTTGTCTGGCTACTCTCACAAGAACCCACCACTCAGTACACAACAACAAGCAACCTCCACAATGCAGCACACAGGTCGCATCTACATGACACATTTACTGCACAGTAGACTAATGCAGTAAATATCTGAGCATCTACATGTGTACCCCTATTTGGCTGGAGTAAATTAATTTACGCTGCAGCAGGATAGTACTTGTAAATACATGTACTGTCCTGCTGAGGAGTAAAAACTCTGCAATAGCACATGTGTAGACACTCTTTGGGTGGCTGGAGCATGAGGGTGCTTCAGCATGGTGACTGCCTGTTCACTAGTCCCACACTGGAACACCCTCATGTCCCAGGCAACCCCTCTGCAGCACATTGAGCTAGGGGGAGCAGCCCTGGACTGGTAGACTGACCCCCTGGACTCCCACCAGCTGCTCCAGCTCAATGTGCTACAATCCTAGGAGCAATAAACTCCAGAATAATAAGCTCCAGAGTTTATTGCTGTGCATCAATAGGCACATGTAGATGCACCCACAGACTCAGACAATGATACACGTACAGACATGCCCCACACAAATGCACTGACACGCACAGCCAGAGACGTGCCCCGAGACACTTCTGTGGTGTCATTTTATGTCAATGGGTACCTGGAACTTGCCACCGCTTCACTATCCAATCACACACTGAATATTACTGTCTTCTTGGTGACCAGGCCTGCCACTCATTTAAACTGCAAGTCTTTCACTCGTCTCTCACTTTTAGCTCAGGCTTGTTGCCTCACACACCTGGCAATCACGCTACCTTCCCCAATAAAACTCAAACAGCAACTACGCATGCTCACTTATGGCAAAGTGGATCAGGAGTTGAATGGTTCACTCCTTCCAGGCTTTTTCAAACCTGACCTCAACTGCATGTGCTTGGTAACAGAACAGAAAAACCTGGGGTCTGCACTATATGCATGAATGCCATGAGCCTTAAGAAAAGGGAGAGAAGCCAGGAGGAATACATAGTACGTTGCACTACCCATGTCTGCCTGAGCTTGCTCTCACATCCATTTGTGCTGGAGACAAGGATGGAAAGTGTTGCTGGCCCAGTCCAAAGTGCACCTTGGCTAGTGAGGTGGACAAGTCTTTCTCTTCCCATGGGAATTTTTGTACTTTCATGCTAAGCACTATAATAATGTGCATATACATCGCTCTCTGACTAGCTTAGAAAGAAGATAAATGTTTGTGGAGTTGCCAGCTAAGAAATTATACTCTAATTCAAGCAGCAGAAGGGCAAAATAACTGTGGCTGAAGATTCTTTCCCTAACTGCTAGAAAGTTGTTTAATATGATGAGGCAAGAGCATCTCCCTACAGTTTTCCTTCAGTGACAGCCAATGCTAGCATACAAGCAGGGTTAGCATAATTTTCACCATATTATAGCTGATCAAACTAAGGATTAGAGAGTCTTCATGATTTAGCAGAAAAGGTATAAGAAGGGTGAGTTACAATAAGAATCCTTAAAGATGAAATGATACACTTGTCCTCTGGAATATAAAAATTGTTTCCAGATGTTTCATTCAGTTCAAAACCACCCATAAAATTGTGCTGCTTCATACTTATCCACAATTGTAGAGAGTTTTGAGATAGATATATGAAATCATGAGAAAGCTCTACAATGTACAAAGTGGGTGCATCTACACAAGATGTGTTACTATGCAGTAGCATAGTTTACCGTGTGGTAAGCATGTGTGTCTACTTGTGCATACACTTACTGCACAGTAAACCTTGCTAATTGCAAGTAAATTTGCTGCCTGCAAATGCAAGCAGCAAATTTACTTGTAATTAGTTACTACACCGTAGCATTCATGTAGACACCTGCCTGGGAAGAAATCTCTTCCCAGTAAGCTGGCCAGCAGGGAATGGGAGATAGCTCCCTGCCCCTGGGAGCTGCCTGCTGCTGAGGTGGGCTCCACCACCAGAGCCCAGGTGGGAACTATGCCCCCCTTCCCTGGCAGCAGAAAGTTCCATGTTCCCTGCTCCGAGATCATGATTAGGGAGTAGGGGCTAGGATATCCTCATCTTCCAGCACCACCTCTGTGACTGTGGGGCCAGTACTTGGAGATCCTTAGCTCCCAGCCCAAGCCCTGGGACCACAGAGATAAGGATCTCCCAGTACTGCCCCTGTGACCATGGAGCTGGTGCTGGGAGCTCCCTGCTGGCATAGATTTCATAGACATTAGGGCTGGAAGGGACCTCAGAAGATCATCGAGTCCAGCCCCCCGCCCAAAGGGCAGGAAGTCAGCTGGGGTAATAGGATCCCAGCAAGATAAGCATCCAGTTTGCTCTTGAAGGTGTTCAATGTAGGTGCTTGAACCACCTCCGATGGCAGGCTGTTCCAGACTTTGGGGGCTCGAACAGTAAAGAAATTCTTCCTTATGTCCAGCCTGAAACAGTCTTGCAGTAGTTTATGACCGTTCGACCTCGTCATCCCTTGAGGCGCTCTGGTGAACAAACGTTCCCCCAGATCCTGATGGTCACCCCGATAAACTTATAGGTGGCCATCAGTTCACCCCTGAGCCTGTGCTTTTCCAGGCTAAAGAGCCCCATGGCTCTCAGCCAGTCATCGTAAGGTCTGTTTTCCTGACCTCTGATCATGCGCGTGGCTCTTCTCTGGACTCTCTCAAGCTTCACCACATCCTTTTTGAATTGTGGAGCTCAAAACTAGATGCAGTACTCCAGCTATGGCCTCACCAAGGCCAAGTACAAGGGGAGAATGACATCCCGGGATCTGCTTGAGAAGCATCTAAGGATGCAAGTCAGCATTTTGATCATGGAGCTAGCTAGGGAACAGGCTCCTCAGCCCTCTCCAGCAGGGAGCTCCCAGCTCCAGCTCCACAATCCAGCATGTTCCTCACCCAGCTCCATGATCATGGAACTGAGCAGGGAACAGGCTTCTCAGCAATTGTGGAGTGGGGGCTGGGAACTGTCCCAGTCAAAGGCAGGTCTCAGCTCCATGCACCAATCAGGCAATGAATGTATGGGGCTTGGAAAGAGCTATAGGAGTGGGGAAGGTCCTGGCCCCATGCCCTGATCCACTGGTGGGGCAGCTAGCAGTGAGCCCCTGGCTGGGCAGGGATTCCCAGATTCCCTGAGAGCAGTTTACTGCTCCCAGCTCTAATGCACATATAGTCACGTGACTTCCTTACTGACCTTATTTTTTGGCTGGACTAATTGACTCACCTAAAACTTCAGTTCAGTCACTTGGCAGTGCTTCAGCATAGCAAAGCAGGTTAAGCATGAGTGAGCAGGTTCCAGCCCAGATTCCAGTCCTTTCCCAGTTCTTCTGAACATTAAATGTATTGCATATGGTTAGCTCCCTCCTTAAGACTGTGTTCTTCAAAAATAAAAGGTACTTTTTTTCTTACTCCCCTTTTACATGTCCAAGGATTACATTCTTCGACTAGTCAGAAACAGTTCTTTTTGACACAAAAGCCAGAAACCTCCTATACTAAGAGGATGCAATACCTATAAGAATCCCTTTGTGAGGTCTGGAGGCATTGACTTATTCTGTGTGAATATGTCCAGGAGATACCTACTATTAATATGTAAAAATAAAAAAAAATCTTGGTTTACACATTGGTTTATGAAAATGACCAGATTTAAAGTATTTTTACCTTCATTCTTGTATTTGGTTTAACATTGCTTAGATTGCACAAAGGCAAGTAAAAACATACACTAAAACAACAAGCCATTACAAGTAAGTCATGGGCTACTTACAGATGTTAAAAATGCCCCCAAAACAGTGCTTTACTTTAAACTCCCATTCCCATGGGAGTTTAGACTGCACATTCCCATGCCAAGCCCCACACACGCCCAGAAGAGGTAGCACATTACTTCAACCCAGCTCTGCAGCATCTGTAAAGATCAGGCACTTTAGTGGGGCTTTTCTGGGGCTTTTATCTAGTAGCTGATTAAATCAGCTTTAGCTAAAGTGCCAAAAAGCCTCACTAAAGTGCCAAAAAGACCCACTGAAGTGCCCATTCTTTACAGACATTGCAGAGACAGGTTGAAGTAAGATGCTGCTTCTTCCGGTAAAGCACATTTTGTTGGGGTTTTTTTGTTATGACACAATGTCTTAAAAACAATGACAGGATGTCTTTGTTTCTAAAGACAGATAATAAATATGAATATATAAATAATGAATTAATACATGTTTCAAGATTTCTAGGACTGTTGAATACAGAGGTAGTTTTGATTGTGCATCTTTGTTTTCTTCACAGAATTATTATGGCATAATCTGATAAGTAATAAAACAGTAAATACATAATCTTTTTAATATGAGCTTTCAAACAAGGTAGATATCTTTATGAAGACCTTAATTTACATAGCACCTGGTTTTAACATTCCTTGCAATACAGAGCTTTTCAACACAATAGGACTGAAATGTTAAAGAGAATTTGGAATCTGTAACTTCAACATTACATTGGTCTTTCCATTTCTCTTTGAACTCACTTGCTGTGAATGTTGTGGCATTTCATTTTTAATAGGATTATTCTTCATTATTGTAATGGGTAGTCTTTTATTTTATCATCCTAGGAACCTGGATCAAAAAGCATATTTGTTTTTCTCGGTATATTAACACCCACATAATATGGTTTTAAAAAGTTGAAAAAGTGCAGGTACTTCTATTAATTGGAAGGTAAAATAGGTATTCTAAAATTGTGACATAATGAGGTTAGTTCTGATACAGGACCCTTCAGAAGCTGAATCTTTGTAATTGGGGTAATTGCCATTTGATGGTAAGAATGACTGCAAAGGTCAGCATTAGAATCCTATTGAAAGTAAATTGTTTTCACCTTCTCTGTTCCTTTAAAGCTTACATCTACTCATACACTTAACTCCCTACTCACCCCTCATTTCCTTTGTTTGCCATCTGCAAACACCTTGTAGTAGTCCTTGTAATTGCTCTGGAGGCTGCAGATTCCTTTCTTATATTTCATCACCATTCTGCCAGTTCCAACTATAACTTGGGCATCATCATCCAACCTAATGTGCTAGGACCCATTTTACCATACTTTCCTGAATAATGTGCATCTCCTTCTGGCTGCACAGTTACTATATTTCTTCTTCCTTCTAAGGTGTATAGATTAACATAGAGATAATTTATCTCAGATGGGATTTAATTCCTCCAATTTGCTATTTTTGTAACTAAAATATGTCTAAGGTACTGTGTCCTCACTAGCCAACTTGTCATCAGTATCTAAAGCCAGCCACAATGCATTGATCAGCAGCAGTTAAACTGAAACTTGGCTTTTTTCTTCTAGTTTACCTTGACAAGTACCTTTTTTTACTCCATGGGCATTTTTTGCATTTCTTTTGAAACCACATGAAATGACAGTTACAGTGTTTGCTCCCATGTTTCTACCATTCTCATCTCTATGATTCTAACTTTAAAAAACAACTGCATCAGTTTACACTGTGCCAGGAGTCTTCCAACCAGAGCTCTACATGATTTTTTCCCCCTGGAAACATAGGTTATCAGTATTGTTCCTTAGGGCAGCAAGGGGCCCATTTCAAACCTAATGCCTGTGTTATACCAGTAGAAACCCCATGGACTATACTAGAATTGTTCTTGTTCAGCAAGTTCAAATCAAATTAAATTCAGGCCAATGGATTCTTTGAATGTAGTATAGAATGAATACCTTGGATTTATCCTGAAATGATTACCAATTGGAAAAGATGTGCACAGGGTCTCTAAAGTGAGTCAGCTCAAGCTTCAAAATCTGTAAAGTCCATGAGCTGAAATTGGAAAATTTGATTAATGTTGAAATAACTTTTTCACAAAGATCCTAATGTCCTCGGCATTTCTACTGTCTATGTGTACCATGCTGCTTGCCAATAGGGGAGGTATATTTTCATGTCTCATTCAGGTCATGACATTATAGAGAAGACAGTAACTAAAGTGAAAGCCCTTGGCAGCATATGTGGCTAATGTAGATTCACAAGCCACTGGAAATTAGGAGACAGAACTAAATATAGCATGAAAATGGGTATAAGGAAGCTAACCTTGAAAAGCAGGGAGATGTATATACAAAAATATAGAAAATCTTTCCTAAAATAATGCTACCATCCTGCCACTTCAGCTACTGAAGAGAATTTGGATTTGGGAAACATCTGCTCCACTACTGCTATTTCCAGTGGGCAGACAAAAACATCTGGAGATTTTGACTAGCAAAGATTTTGACTATATGATTTTAGATGTTTGTGCTCTTGTGCCATTCTAGAACTTTTATAAACATGAAGGGGGAAGGGGGAAGGAGAAGAAAAAAGTGATCATATATATTTCTGAAGGAGTTGGATACTGCTACTGTTCTTTTAACTGTACACTGGTATATATGAATATATGAATTCTCACTCCCCAGGTGGCCTCTATCGCAAACGACAAGGTGTTAATTCATCTCATTCTAAATTCTTTCCACTGTAAATTTTTGAATTGTGAAATAAAGGCTACTGAAATTTTCATTGCAAGCAAAAAAGATAATTTCCCATCATGTAAGTCATTATCCACTGCTTGTTTGTTTTGGTTTGGGTCCCATATTTGGCCCTGGTGAGCTGAGTGTTGAAATATTGGCCATAAAATGAGTGCCTAGGACTAACCTCAGTAAAGTCTGTGGTCATAGTTCAGTGGTCAGGTTGTCAAGGGTAGCCTGGCAACAGGGAGCCTCTTTGGGAGGGAGTGCTGTGCTTATTTTGTCTCTTAAAACCTGTACTCCAGCAGGACAAGATGCCTATTGTTTCTTTACTTCTGTGTCCTCTTGTAACAGAATGAATATTACTGTAGGTTAGACTTCCTGTGGAAGAACAAATTCAAAAAAGAGCGGGAGGAGATTGAAACCATGGAGAACCTGAATCGGGTGCTTCTGGAGAATGTGCTTCCTGCTCACGTAGCCGAACATTTCTTGGCAAGGAACCTGAAGAATGAGGTCAGGCCCTGTAATTTATGAGCTATTTCGGTAAACCCATGTGAATTAGTCATCTGGTTATGCAATGTTTCAAGCAATTGGTCCATACTAATGAGACTAGTTTTGGGACAGAGTTCTGGTTCATGTAGTGGATGACCAAAATGCAGCCTAAGACTGACTGAGTTACCTAACTAGCATCTATATTGTCTTCTGTGGGTGTGTAAGTGCCCCCATTATTAGGATAGGATCACCTCTCCATGCAGATATCCTCTTTTCCTGTAATTAGGGCACATATGCACCCAAAATGGGTAACATTCATTCCCATGCTTTAGTCAAGTCAGCTCAGAGCTAATTTCAAGTTGCATTTCAGGGGCACAGCCCCACGAGCAAGAACATGTGTTTCCCTGGGGGCAAGTAGCAGCGGCAAACCTTGTGCCGCTGCTGTATCCCTGGGGAATGCTGATGCCACATGAGCTCTGGCACATGGCACATTACCCTGGGTGGGGTGGGGGAGGCTGAGGCCAGCAACTGTGCTGGCCCCAGCAGCCTTACCTGAGGTCATGGAAGCCTTTGGGAGCTGCAGCCATGGCATTCCTGCAACAGGGAGCCTGGCTCCAGCTGGCCTACCTCCTGCAACAAGATAGCAATGCAGGGAATGTCTGCATGTGTGGTGTCTGTGGCGCCACATACCACACATCCGTGCTCATCTGGATGTGCCCCAGTTGTCCACAAGGTGAATTATACTTTTGCCCTTATGGGGGTTTTTTTCCCCTTTCCTGTATCTTCCTATAAAATAATGTAAAGGTTTATTTTGCGTCCATGAATGTGATACCGTGCAATCAAAGTGGGGAAACTATTTATATAACAAAGCATCTTGGCTTTTAAGTTGTGACATATACACTTGGGAAGAATCAAAAAGGGGGGAAAAGAGAGAGGGCTTTGTTGACTAGACCCAAATTCATAGTGAAAGTGAGTGCATTCATATCCCCTTCTTGTATCTGTATCTGTATTCCGCTTGTTCTGCTGCTGTCAGGAGGCTGTAGCTATCAAAGGGCAGGTTAAAAACTATATACTGAATGTGTTCATTTTGAACAGAATCTCAGTTACCATTTCTTTTCTGCTTAAACTCCATAGAAATCAATAGATAGATTCCTGTTGACGTCAGTAGGCTTTAGACCAGCCTTTAAATGTTCCTTAAAGTGTAATAAAGGAAGGAAAAAGGAAATAATGTGCTTTTAAAGTCGAGAGAGTATGAAATTCTTCAGGTATCCGGACTATGCAAAAGATCATTTGAAATGTCTGTGTTTAACAGAGTTAACTGTTTCAAAGGGAACCCAAGTGAATAGCTAACTGTGGACTTTTTTAACTCTTATATCAGTTTGTAGCAGTATAGTATAGAATCAAACCAAACCCCAGAGTGTAAAAGGCACCTCAGCAGATTCTGACAGAGGATCAATCTAAACCATCCCAGACCTAAGAGAGAGTAACTGTCAAGGATTGAACATCAAAACTTTTCTGCTGTTCATTAACATTTAGTCAGTAATCAATGTGAAATGCAAATCGGCCCAGGATACCTGTGATGGTTTTGGCTCTCAGCCAGTTTGGCACATCCCCAGTTCTCAGCTGAAGCGTTAAACACAGCAAGCCATCGGGAGGCAGCTTTCTCATTTATGTGCTATTGCACTGCAGCTGCCCAACAGAGTAACACCATCTGCTCACCTAAGTCTAAGCAACCAGATTGGTAATTTTCAACACTTGAGCTTCTTGTGGCTGAAATTACCTTTAGATAAGCTTGATGGTGATCAGTAACTATGATCACTGAGCCCTGCAAGTAATCATGCCTAGTGCAGTAACAATTGGTTTGGCACACATTAATGGCACTTCCTGGTTTGGGTTTTTTTGTTGTTGTGTTTGTTTGTTTTTGTGCTTGTTTGTTTGTTTGGGTATTTTTAAGATATCTTCTAGCTAGTTATTTTTCCTTCCAACCAGCTTCAGGCCAGTTTCTCAGAGGCAAGATCCAGTTCACCTAATTACTTTTCAGAAACACTTATTAGCCCAATATTGCTTTATGTATGCCATGTTGTAAACATCAGCCAATTCCGCAGGTTTCTTGTAATAAGTAGCATTAAGGGTGTGTTAAAAATTTTCAGGTCATGTATACTTGATGCATCTATTTGTTCAGCATATACTTTCTTGCTAATACTGCTCCAGGCAAATGTGATTGGGATTAATAAGGAGAAGGTAAAAATATGTAAGAGTAGTCAAACTACAGCAAAAAACAATTTTGCAGGATGTCCTTATGTCATTGTTGGGGAGGGAAAAACCAGGGCATTTGTGCGTAATTTGGGCTCCACACTTAAAAAAGGATGTGGACAGTTTGGAAAGAATTCAGCGCAGAGCAACAAAAATAAATTAAGGGCCTGGGAAACATGATTTATGAGTAAAGGCTAAAAGAACTAGGGTTATTTAGTCTAGAGAAAAAAGGATCAATAGGGGATTCAATAACAACCTTCAAATACCTGAAGGGTGATTATAGAAAGGATTTATCTTAACTAAGGTTTCATTTTGCCTTCTCAGGTTATTTTGAGACAACATGGATTTTGCATAGATGAGTGAAAATAAGAGTTCAGATGCAGTTAGGCCAGACTGATGACCCAGCTTCAGGGCCACAGGGAAGAAGAACAAAGAATTACTCTACAGTATTTCCAGTGTTACTGCCTTCCCAGTGGTGCTTCACAGAAGTGGGCAGTGGCACAAACAAACAGCTTTTTAAGGTGTTTTTTTTTCCGTTAAAAGCTGAATAAGATGCATATTAAGCTTCTGAAACAACACCCTGAAGGCTGTAGTAATTTATTCCAGCTTGCATGGAGGAAAAATGTAGTACTATTCAAAATCAACTGGGAATGTGCGTCTGTGCCTGCTCTTATTCTCTTACCCCTCTCCTCTCCACCGCGCCCACCAGAAAATGGGGTGCCTCTGTTGAGAGGAAAGAGGTTTAGCAGCAGAATATTGATGTGGCAGTCAAGGATTTGTCACCTAGCCTAGCAGTTTATCATATATAAATAACCAACAGATATGTAGGTTATATGTATCTGTGTATAACATGGATAGTATACATCAATTTGACCTAAAAAAGTGGAGGGAAATGGTTTAAACAGCACAAAAACTAAGAAAGTCTTTCTGCTTTCTTCAAAATCAAGAGCACAACTTAAGTTAATTTAAAGAGTATCAGACCCTGATGTGATATGCCTCACAATCATGTAGCGTTTCTCCAGTAATTATGAGCCATAATCTGCTCAGCTTACTCCCCTGCTGAAATCAGCAGAGTTACTCAAGTAAAAATATAGACATAATTTGGCTTTACAGCACCATTATAATTTGGGTGAAGTGATAAATACTGCATATTCTCTTTGAAAATTCTTGAGTTTATCACTTCTTTACGGCAGTCACTGGAAAGACTCCTGTTGGTTTCAGTAGGCTTTGCTTCAGATCCCTAATCTTTCTTGGCCTAATTTCCTGATTTGTAAGAATAGAATGCACTCACTTTCTGCCATCCTGTTCCTGGTCTTGTTAGACCATAAACTCTTTAGGACCATCTCTTCCTATCTGTGGGTATAGTGCCTTGCACAATGGATCCCTGATCTGGGCTCAGACTCTCTGGGCACTACAACACCATAAATAATTAATAAGAAAATAGATAGCATTTTGCGAATTGTGGGAATGGTACTAAGGTTACTCCCGCTGAAATCCCAGGTAGTTCAGTGCACAGAAAACTTCCAGAAATAGGCTCTGGTTCATGAACATTAAAATATATCTTCTTTATTTTTCAGGGTTTGTGTTAAAGAAAAAAATCAAGTAACTTTGAAACTTTTTGAATACTTTAACAAACCTACTGTTCATAGCAAACACAAAAAAAGAAGAAATACAGCATTCCCTTTACTGAAATATAAATAGATTAAAAATAGAAAGAAATATAGGATTTTTGGGAACCTTCCCAAGAACTTAAGGCCACTGGCAGACATTCATTTAAAGGTATGATGGAATCTGATTTGCAGTCCCAACAATTATGCCTCCTGCCATGCCACACATACATGGCAGGGGGCATGATTTTTGGGATCAGGGATCTGACCCCAATCATGCCCTACTTATCAATACAAGGGGAGCCTGGGATCATGATCCCAGGCTCCCTCTGCACTGGCAAAGTTGGTGAACAATCAGCTGATTGTTGGCTGGCTCTGGGGACCCACTGGGCCCTTTTGAGCCCCTGGAGCTGGCCAGTGATCAGCTGATCATTGTCTGGGCTGGGACTGTGCCAGAGCTGCCTAGTATAGTCCTGGTGCTACCAGGGATCAGCTGATCATCAACTGGCAAAGATGGTACTGGGGCCCATCTGAGCCACCTTGCCACATGTCAATTTTTAACTGACTGGTTTCAAAAAGTGTGGGAAATTTTAATAATGGAAAAGTTTTACTATTGCCTATGGACATAAACCAGTACGCATAAACCAGTATAAATGATTGGAAACTGGTTCAAATCTGTAACACAACAGAAGTTTAGTGCACATAAACTGCTTTAAAAAATGTTTGAAACCATTTTAAGATAAACCTGGATGGATGTAGTATCAGACTTAGCTGATTTAAGTTAAATCAGTTTATTGAACTTCTGTCCCATATTCCCTCGAGATTCAAGTTAACTCACAGTCCCCCAGCATCCTTGAAGGGTTTGCACCTCCCCTGAAAACCATCCTCCCCAATGGCAGGGTGCGTGGGCTAGCCTTGGCCCAAGCTGTCTGTACCAGCTGAGCAGGAAGGCATGGTTTAGTGCCCTGCCCCTGGCTTCTGACCTCAGCCACTGCAAGCACGCGGCTGCATTTCTGGAATTAAAAGTGAATGTCTGTTCAGTTTCTTATTGGTTCAATCTATGAAGTTCAAACTAGCCTGTGAAAATTGAATTGATTCAGCCTTGGGCTTGTTGACTGTGTGTACTTAGCCATCAAGTCAGTATTCTACAGGGACAAAAGACAAAAAGAGGCTTGCTTAGAAATTTGGTGGGCAATCTTGGAATTTGCTGAAAAAAGAATCCTCGCCTGCCTCCACACAAGAAAAATTGAGAAACTTTTTCGAATATTGAAGGAAAGGAAAGTAGATAACATTTAAGAACAAATTTGGAATGCATTTAAAATTTAAAAGCAGAAATGAGAAGAAGATAGTGAGATTTATATTATGCAGAATTCTGAGGAAAAAGAGGGGGTGAATTATTATACAGAGATGAAGAAACACAGAAGCTTAATATCAACTGAATCAGAAGGGAGCTGTCAGAGACTGAAAGGAAGAGGGGAAAAAAGAATACAAGACTCCTGTGGACATTGCCTTCGATTAAAGGAGTACTGTCGATGGAAGATAAATATTTGTCTTTGTATACATCGGGGGATTGGATGATATACTTCAGAGTATTAGAAGACATTAGCTTCAGGTTCCAGCATGAGCACTCCTAGGCTACTGCTAGGATCACTCCCCTCTAACTCATCATCTGTGTTCAATATCTTATATTATATGCTATTGGTGAATGTCTTATTTAGGGCTTGTTTGACAGCTCTTTCATTCTGTTATTTTCTTATGGGCAGGATCTGTATCATCAGTCATATGACTGTGTCTGTGTCATGTTTGCCTCTATTCCGGATTTCAAGGAATTTTACACGGAATCTGATGTGAATAAGGAAGGTTTGGAATGCCTCAGACTGTTGAATGAGATCATCGCCGACTTTGATGATGTATGTATTGATAGCAGCAACAGATGGGTAATGAGAGCCCCCAAGGAGGAAATAGAAAGTGAACACATTTGAGCGGGAGGGTAAAGGGAATTTGGGCCAGAGCTTTTTAGGTATCTGGTTCCTATAGAGACTCTGAAGGGGACTAATGGGGGTGAACCAAGGGATTTGTATGTGCAGTGGACCAGACGTTTATCTGGTATATGCCTTTGACCCAGTGCAATGAGCTCTTCCTGCGACAGGAAGAAATTTGGCTCTTTAGCTATCTACAGGACACACACACTGCTTCTCTGACACCTGCCTCAGTATTCAAGTAACAAGTGCCTAGAATTAGTTACCTCATCCTGATTCACTTAAAATCTTGCAGCTACATCAGGTCTGTGTGAGTCTATATATTTCTGCCTGGTATATAAACACTTTAATAAGAATGCATAGCTTTTTAAAACAACCTGTTTCCTAAACTGCAGGCAGATGCTGTGTGTGTAATTAATGACAGAATTTGTAGGCAGTGCAGTTGCTCAGGTCTGATTGAGAGGAGTATTTGTCTTACAGAAACTTTATTACTGATAAAGATTTGTGAGCCAGAAGGAACACAGCATGATTCACAGAGCGCAGGCTAAATTTGAAGGGCCTGCAGGTATAGAAGGAATTTTTATTGTGAAACCAAGCAAATCTGAAATGCATGAGACAATAAACATGGAATCCCCAGACACAGTTTTTACCAGCTCATGTAGACATTAATCAGAGCATTCACTTTCAGATTGCATCATAAGGCTTCCCTATTGGCTAGAATGACATAAATAGGACTCATCTGATGCATGAAGATCCCAGTGCCTTCCAAAATGCTGCATGTGTCACAGGGCAGGATTGGGCCCATGATTACCAAATTAATTGTCTTGGTTACAAGAATATTATACTTGGACAGAAAGGACCCCTTTCTGTGTGCTCACATTTTACTGAGGGACAAAAGAAAAACTAATGGGTGCATGACTCTTTCAATAACTGCTATTTCACAAACGTTTTGCAGCAACTATTTAGTACACTGAACACTGTGTATGAAAGGGACCATTCTCCTTTTGAAGGTCATATTATATAAATACAAGACAACTTCTATTGAATTACCCTGGACAGAATGTGCTTAAATTATTTCTTTCAACAAGAGATAGAAGACACGGGTGAGAATTTGGACTTAAGAATGCTGTTAAGATGCTTAGCTACCAAACATTGCCAGTTCAAATAACTGAATAACTGCTGTTCCTTCACAGCTGTTGTCTAAGCCAAAATTCAGTGGAGTTGAAAAGATCAAGACTATTGGAAGCACATACATGGCTGCTACAGGACTGAGTGCTACACCCAACCAAGAACACAGTCAGGTACAGCACAGATATATCAGGGGCTTGCTAAGTCACTGTCACAACCACATGAATTTAAATATATATTTGTTGGTATTCCATGTGTTGCAGTTAAAATCTGTCTGAATAGCATGTACTGTATGTTTCTGGACAGGGTTGTACATATTTTTGTTCAATAGCCTCTGTGAGCAATTGCTCGTTATAATATGGAAATGACATATTTGCATTTTCATTGACTAAATATGCATTTAATTGGAAAGCCACCAATCTCTATTACTGTACAGTATTTCTCAGGGGAAGTATTTTGATTCAGAGAGTCTATTAAAAACATCAAAAGCTAATGTTTTCTAGCATGTGTTTCAAGGGGAGAGGGAACCCTATATCACACACATACTTAAGGTAGCCTAAGGGTGAGCTTTCTATTCAGATACTTCCATTTTTAAATAATTTTTTATGGCAAGGCCAGAAAATGCAAGGAAGTAGACATGCAAATTAAAAAAATTCTGCACATCAAGACTCTTCTCAGGTTCTGAGCAGATGCTTAACTTACTAGTACAGATTAGGGACAAAGAGATAGTAGTCGCAAATCAACACATGCTTTGTTTAGGATTAATCAGTTCCTGCAACATCCACAATCTTTCTAGCCTGAAACAATTAACAGCTGAATTATAGTCCACCAACACAAAAGGTAAACACTTGAGATTAGCCTGCTGTTTAAAATGCAGGGGCAGGGGGACAAGAGAGATATGATACACTGAGGATCTGGAGAAAAAGGGAAATTGATGTTTAATAAAACTAACATTCCTAGGAAGCAATTTATCTTATGAATTATACACAGATGCTGGAATTCAAGAGATTTGGGGCTTATTCTTCATTTAGCTAAAGATCTTGCTGTATGAATTTAGCCCCTCAGGACTTTATTTTGCACCTTTTCGAAAAGTAGTGTTCATTATCAGACTGTTTAATACACTATTGATGGCTCTTGTCCATGGTAACTCAAGTATAGTTAGTTACAAATGACTTAGCATCTAGTTTGAAATTTAGGAGTCCACACAAAATCGAAGGTGCTAGACTTTGAGCACTTAGGCCCTTCTCTTTGTAGATACTTTGGTATTGTAATACTTAAGGGGTGGACAAATGACCAATTATACCATTTTTAAATATATCAATTATCATGTGTTTGTCCATTGGTGGCATCAGTTCAGTGTAAATGTTTTGTTTGTTCACTTATATAGTAGTGTTCATATACCTAAACCACTAAACTTTAAATCTGTATAAAACAAGTGTAAAATCACAGAAATGTAGCTCCACTTACATTAACATAGGAGCAGGCACACAAAATCTTTATATCACATTACCAAGTGGTAAGTCCCACTTTTTCTTTCATATTGGTATAATTGATTGTTGCTCTCTGTTCTCTTCATTCTTAATATTGCAATGTCCAACTCAGAGAGAGGTCAGTAAACATAATAGTCTGAAGTCAGAAAGAAAGTAGGGTAAATTTGAACCGGATAGACTAAATAAATCTTAAATGCATAGCATAAGCTTTTGTAAGCAGCAGCTTACTTCATCTGTCACAGCTTATGAAAGTTTATACTATGCATCTCAGTTTTAGTAAGTCTCTTGAGGTGCAAATTTATCCTACCTTCTGAACTTCTAACTCAGCCACTATACTGCCTCAGCCCCAGATTAAGCATTTAGGCTCCCCATACACTGCAGAGAGAGAGTTAAATTTTCCAGGAAAGGATCCTCAGAAGCAAACTAACTGCTTAAGAGCTACCTAATGTTGCTAGGAATGAAGGGGGCATATTTTGGTCACCTAAGGAGCTGACTAGGACAGAGACAGGCATTTTACAACTTTCTGGATTCTTAGCCATGAAGCTTTTCTTCAGTTAGGCACCTACCACTTTCTTTGAAGGCCTGAAGAACAGAAGTAAATCCAGGAAGAATGTAGTGGTGTGGTCACATCCTCCTTCAATTCCTGCCTTAGATTTAGGAAGGAGACACCTGGCTTCTCATTGGGGTTGGGGAAGTGATGGTGTTGGCATGTCTTCCCGCGTGACTGTGAGGGGAAGGGGCAGCAGGAGAGAACTGGGATCTCCCCAACCTCTCATTGCAGGGCTGGGAAGGGACTGCTGCCCTCTTCCTCAGCAGGAAGCCTGAGCCTGGGTCTTTGCTCAGGCCCAGGGTGAGGCACTTGGCACTCCTTTGGTAGGCTGCCTCCTCCTGGTCAGCAGAGTGCAACATGGGCCATACCTCCCTTTTCACAATCCTAGATCTGCTCTTGTTGAAGAAACCTTTCTTCCAAAAGATAGCCTGGGAAGGTGGCACCAGTGGTTGTGCCCCATCTTCACTGAAAGCTCAGTGGTTAGCTCACTAACCCAGGATGTAAGAGACCCATGCTCAAACTACTCTTCTGCCTGAGATAATTTGAATACCCATCTCTCAAGAGTCTCCTGATCACTGGGTTATAGTATTCCTTTGGGAATAATTTGCTCCTGTTGAAATTCTTACACTTGGAGGGATTCAATATTTAAATTAGAGCAGCTCAGGTCAGAGGGCGTGAAAGCTCCTCCTTGCTACCTTAGAATATGGGGTATTCTGATGTTTGTGTCACTGTTGGGAAATGTGGATCGAAGTTCCTGTAGAAAGAGGATGGTCTGCCATAGGCTTCCTACAACTTTCATGAGTGTTGAAAACACTGAGCTATTAGGTGAAAGGAGGGAAACCCAGCCTCTCCTCAGTTTTTCTCAGTTAACTCCAGAATGTGTACTCTGAGACTGCATACATGTTTTTGCAGGTGAGACAGGTAAAGAAGTACCTGGTGTGCCAAACCCAACAAAACCTGGGAAGACCAAGGCAGTGCTAGGTTTAACCTGAAGCAGAACCTTTGACATATGGGGAATATTAATTTTGGAAATTCCTGCAGATTTGGGCACCTACAAGATAAGACAGCTGCTGAGCAGGATTTGAGATGCCTAAAATGGCATTTTGGCACTTAACTACTCCTTGAGTGTCCATGTGGGTCTAATTCTTAATTACCACTGGGCACCTCTACACGTACACTGAGGCACTTTTCCTAATGCACATTAAATTTAGTACTTCCAATGTGAGGTACTAAACAAATAAGTATTAGACTGCCTTGATGTGCAGTAACGAATGTGCATGGTTTTTAAGTGATGCTTCATGTGCAGTAAAATAGGCTATTGTACACTAAAGCACTCATGTAGACACACCCATTGAGATTCTGGACTTTCTTTCTGCATACTTGAAAAGGGATAAAGTGACTTCAACAAATTGTAACTAATTCTATTGTCTATGTGTCTATGAACTTGAATGATCACTATTCTAGACCAACCATAATGATAGGTGGCCTGGATAATGATACCTGAAGTTGAGATTGAAATGCACTGTGACTGCACAGCAAATATCTCTGAATTGATCCACACTGCAGTCAAAGGTGTGACTGATCACAGTGTATAAGATATACTCAAAACTCAGACTAGGTTTAAACTAGTTTGATCAGGTCCTGAGAACAAAAGAGCCAGGGCAGCTTAGGGTCTCAGCCCAAGTTGCAAAGTCTGCCCAGGGTCATGGGCTGTTGACCTGCACTAAGTTCCATACTGCCACAGCTTCCTTGTGATCAGTACCTGAATGTGAATTACAAACAGAACAAGTACTTTAGCAGCCAAGAAAACAAACTTTATATGTATGAAAAAATTAAGATTTCATATTTTCCCACATCTTTTTCAAAACTGTGTGGCTGGGTAAGTATTGTAAATCATTCCACCACATAAAAAATATATCCAGTTTCAGGACAAATATTAACATGATAAATAAATATAAAGGTAGCCAGAAGGGAAACCCAGTCCAAAGGAAGTCCAGTACCCTGTTGATTAATAGTGCTGTTAGAGTGCATTACAAAATTTAGCTGCAGTAGGCTGCACTTGCTGTCTCAACAGTTTTTCACTTCTGTTCATTACCTCTTTTCCAGAACTAATGGGTGCTTCACAGTCCGTATTCATACAAACACCATAGGCATGATTCTCCTGCTTGTACTATTAAACATCATGATTCACACCATTCAAATAAGCTGGTGTCTCCAGCGTTGATGACAGCCATATCATGTCCAAAAATTGCATGCCATTCAGCTGGTCATGAACATTGATGCTGCTTGTCACTGAGCAGTAAGGCCTAGATCCTATTCCATCTTGGCTAGGGACAGACATTGCACATAAACCAGCTTAAGTGATCAGAAACTGGTTTAAACCTGTGAAAGAACAGAAAACTAGTTTCAAAATGGCTGAAAGCAATTTGAGATAAACCTGGCTGAATGTAGTATCAGACTTAATTGATTTGGCTTAGGTGCCTATGTGTGAGCCTATTCCACCCTGTTCAAGTCCCTAAAAATCATTAATATGTCTACTTTTGTAAGATACATCATCTGACACTTATCACTGACTGTCTACACAAAATGCTGACTGTGCAGTAGCCCATGACTATTGCGCATTACTGTTGCATGGTAGGAAGCATGATGCAATGCTACTGCACAGTAGTCATAAGCTATTGCACAGTCAGCATCACAAAAGAGCTGTTCCTCAGTGTTACTACATAGTAACTCTGGTTACTGCACAGACATTTAGTACTTGTTTATACTAAAGACGCAGCCACTGAGTTGCAAAAAAGCAGCCAGGATGAGGAGGACCCACCTTTTGGGTTAACAGTTTTTCAGTGATTAAATCAGGATAGAACTGAACCTAGATACTTAAACCCACTTAACATACACAATAGTATCCAGGCCTAGTTGAAACATCTGTGACATATTTAAACCAAGGCACTAATGCTGAAGATCAACAGGACACCAGTCTCCTAGCATATACGTAAAACAATGAAATGTCATATTCCAGACAATTTTGAGTAACCTAAATGATATGAAGCAAATTCAGTAGCTTTTCTTTTCAGTAGCTTTTCTTTGAATAATTTGATTTCCTGTTCTGTAACAACACTTGAATATTTTTGCTAAATATGTTTTTACACTCTACTAATATTTACTTATACAATAATCATTTAGCAACTTGTGACCCAAGTTAAATCACTGTTAGTAAATCATGGAATGTAATTTTTGTGCTGAGTGCAACAGGCTACTTCAGTCATGTTTTCCATTACTATTGGAAACTAAGTATCAGTGGAGCTCAATAAGAATAACTGTTTATCCATTAATGCCTGACAATAATAATCTTTTTTCAGAGAGAAGGAATGTTTTCTCGTGGAAAAAGCAGAGACTGTGATGTAGCTATGCTGGGATTGAATTTTACTCATTGACTGAGTTTGGTCAAATGATTTGACCTCCTTGTAACTTAAATATATCTATTTTACAGAAAAGTGTAAGAAAAGCACTGTGCATTTAAGTAACCCATGACTGTAAAGAGTTCTGGTATTCTTATACAGATAGAAATGCAAAGCATTTTCTATTTCAGAGATGACCAACTTAAGACATAGGTGTCACAAGTGGCGTGAGCAGCCTGTGTGTAGGGGACATGGCAGATTGGGGAGCAGGCAGGCAGCACAGACTGACAAAGCAGGAAGGAGAAAGCAGAGAAGCAGATTTGGAAGGGGAATGAGATCAGAGTGACACTCAGGAAGGGTATGGGGCTAATATTTGGTACACCTGCCAAAAAAGGTTAGCCCTCACTGCTCTATTTAAAAGTAATTGGTTTATGTATATTGCCTTCAGAGACTGAGCTTGCTAGAACTTTATGCAGTCTTACTATGTGAAAGAGTTGGTATTTGCTTACCACTTGGCAGCAAACGCTCCTATTTTATTTATGAAAATGTGCAACAAAATTTCTGACTTCAATATCTGTCTTGTCATCCCCATACTGATACTTACAAGAATTAAAAACATTTCTGTATCAACTTAAAGATTCCTCCCCTCTACCCAGCAGGTTTATAAGACTACCAAGGCTAGATATAAAAAAAAAAAAAAGGGGGCAAAACAATGATCCACAAAAACCGATGGCTACCATCATAGAAAGTCTCTTGGTTGATGGATGATGTGATGCAGCCAAAAACGGCAACAACAAAAACAATGTTAGAACTAGAGAGAGAATTTAAATCGCGTCTAAAGAACTGTTCGGTGCCTCTTTGAACTGAGTAGTTATACTATTAATCCCTGTGAAGATGTTCAGTTTCTCCTGGGAGAGTTGCTGCTCTCTCCAGGAGAAACCACAAGTGTATACATGTTCAGGCTTTCCACACACCGCCCCCCCCCCCCCCAGGGCAAGTAAAAATAACTGCTCCAGAAGAAAAATAACCAGGGAATAACCAGGGTTAAATCACTTCCAGGGGAGTTTCATCTCAGAGAGTGAATGTCTGTACATGGTGTCTTCTCTCAGAAGACAGTACAGTCCTCCAGCAACCACCCCTCCACCTCCCACTGCGAAGGAGGCTGTGTGTCACTCACCGGACTGCCGCTCCAGCAGGGAGCAAAACATGCCCCCTTCACAATCCACACGTGCTGCAGAGAAATACAGGTTGATCACGGGCAGTCTAGGTCAACCAATAAGGGCTACCCTATGCACTGCTGACACCTGTCATCAGACAGACTAAGAGAGCCTGCAGAGCAAGCTGAGATTTGTACATAGCCCCCTCCTCCCCGCCCCCAGCTGCACAGTGTCAGCACTGCAAGTTCTCTACTCTTCAGGGCCTCAGCATTCAAATGTCTGTATTTGCAGCTCTGGGTAATTTTTTCCACCAGGAGAACAAATGGAAGAATTCTCCCAGATTATTTGAATGTGTGCACACAGCTTCAGTCTATTTGGTACTGAAGAAATGTCTATCTCAGATCACCATCAGAATCAGCATTGATTGGCCTGCTTCTGTGTTGGCAGGCTGATCACAAATATAAAGAAAAAATGCACATGGAGACTCATCTATTTTCCCAGCCAAATATAATTCCTATAAGGTTGGGTTTGTGTTACTGGAGTGAAAAGCCAGTACTGCCACTTTCTATGCCAGGGGCAGGGAATTATTTTGGGTGGGGGGCCTCTTAACAAATGTTGGTGGTCTGTCAGGGGCCACATAGGTAACCCTGCCCCTTGACGGTTGTCGCACCCCCTGGTCTCCACATTGGAACCAGAAGTCCTACCCCCTAACCTTGACCTTTGCCACCAGAAGTCCCTCCCCTTGCTGAACCCTCTTACCCCACCACAAATGCTCCTTTTGGGAAGCGGGGTTGCCATCTTGGAACCAGAAAAAAACCCAATTCTTACACTAGAAGTCAAACACCTACTATAATATATTTTCATTTTATTACAAAAAATATTTGTCACAACTTGTGATTGTGTACTGTATATAGAAGGGATTGCATAATAAGTCACAAATAAAATCCTATTCTTATATTGTACGTGTATGGTGGGGTGTGGTTGAGGGTGGTGGTGTGTGTATGGTGGTGTGTGTGTGTGTATTGGGTGTGGGAATGTGGGGGGGTTGTGAAAGGGTGTGGCCGTGTGTGGGGGCATAGAGTATTTTGAGGTGTATGTATATGTTGGTGGGGGTAGGGTGTGAGTGTGGGGGGTATAAGGAAGGGGGTGGTGTAGGGACCCCCACACACACTCCCCCCATGGTGTGCAGCCCCCACTGCTGGAAGCAGCAGCAGGTGGGGAGCTCAGTGTGGTCGTGCCTGGCGCAGGTGCCCAGTGGGGCACAGCTTTGGCCAGCACTGCACCGGGGGGTGGGGAGAGGGAGGAGCATAGCTTTCCTGGCTGTCTCTATCACCAGGGCTCCACGCCACATGCCACACACCTGCAGCTCCCACACTCACAGTATGGAAAGCCCTGTACTGGAGCTTGCTGCCTTCCCTGTCCCTGCTGTGCAGGTCCCCGCACTCTGCTGGGAATAGAGGAAGGCCCACGCCATGCTTCTGTGCAGAGTCCAGTGCAGGGCTTCCTCACTGTGAGTGCAGGAACTTCAGGTGCATAGCACAGAACCCCAGCAAGAGAGGCAGCCAGCGCTGTGCTGGGGTCAACAAGTATTCTTGATGAGTAGCCTTGCACTCATGGCCAAATATATAGTTGTGCGGGCTAAGCATGTATACCATATTTTATGTGTGTGCTCCTAATGGATGTGTAGCAGCTTTGGACACCTGAAAAATAGTCAGCCACAATCTATGATTACCAGACTTACCCACAGGAGTGAGGAAAGGTCTTGAGTGTGCCCATCCCTCCTTTGCCCCATAGGGCAAGGACTAGAATACTAGTCTTCCGTCACCCAGAGGAGAACTGGACTTCTTATCTCCAGCCTCACCTTCCAGCTTTCATTATTCATTGCTTTTGAAAAAAGCACTTTTTTCAGTGCTTTTGAAGCTGAGCCACTAACATAATCATTAAAAAGGGGATAGGGGTACAGAAAGAAGCTTTTGTCCCGCTGGAGGCAAGGATCTAGGCTAGAAGCCAGAGCCCTCTCCCTTTCAGGCCAGTAGCCACAGCACTGAGACATATAGCCCTGGTTTGATTTCTTACTTCTAGCTACCACATACCCTTCTGGTGGCTACCAGGGAGCCAACTCCAAAAGAACCACTGGAGAAAAAACTGGGTAATGGCTGACCTGTGATGTGATAGTTAAAGTGTTGTGTTAGGAAGTCAAAGGTACCTAGGTTTAAATGCTCTCTGAGGAAGGTTGACCTAGAACCCAGGTCCTCTAGCCTCCTGGGCAGTTGCCCCAGCTACCCTGTTACTTGGTGAAAAGAAGGGAGTAAACACATACTCTCTCACACCAATTTATTCTGCAGTTGGAATCCATATGTATTAGTTCACACATGCAGGAATAATTTTCATGTCCAAGAACAGAATTCCTTCAGGTATCTAAGTGCCGATAATGCCCAGTAGATGACTGAATCTGGAAACTTGGGGCACCTATACATGTCCCAATGCCTGCTCCAATGCATGCTAATTAGCATGTGGCAGAGCAGCCCCAGTTAATCAAGTCTGCTGGAGTGTGCTACTTAGCCTGCAGGCCTGGCATCTTGTGTGTTAAGTGTCCTAGTACTTCAAAATGGCAGTGGGAGCACTTTACAGCTCATTGAACAAACTTTAGTTAAAGCACCCCCAGCACCATTTTGAAGTATGGGACCCTGAATACACGGGATGCTGCTGGCGCCTTAATTAAAGTGGCTGCCAAGGACCACTATAATTAAAGTGCCCTACACTCACGCAGGAGCAGATGGAAAGACATGATTGAGGACCAGGAAGGTCCCCAAATGGAACCAGGAATCCAAATGGGATAGCTCATTATCATTATCAAGGTAGCTAACGTGGTCCCCATCTTCAAAAAAGGGAAGAGAGAGGACCCAGGCAACTATAGGCCCATCAGTCTTACCTCTATCCTTGGGAAACTCTTTGAGAAGATCCTCAAGGAGCACATCTGTGATGGGCCAGCTTCAGGGATGATACTCAAGGGCAACCAGCACAGCTTCATTAGGGGCAGGTCATGTCAGACCAACCTGATTGCCTTTTATGATCAGGTCACAAAGGCAATGGAAGCAGGTGCCGCCGTGGACGTAGTCTTTCTAGACTTCAGCAAGGCCTTTGACACTGTCTCCCATCCCATCCTCATTAAAAAACTAGGCGACTGTGGCATTGATGCCTACACAGTCAGATGGATTGCAGATTGGCTGAAGGGTCGCACTCAGAGGGTGGTGGTGGACGGGTCATATTCAACCTGTGGGGAAGTGGGCAGCGGAGTCCCCCAGGGCTCAGTCCTTGGGCCTGCGCTGTTCAATTTCTTCATCAGCGATTTGTACGATGGGGTGAAATATAACCTGTTTAAATGTGCTGATGATACCAAAATTTGGGGTGAGGTGAGCATGCTAATAGGGAGGGAAAAATTGCAGCAAGATCTGGATAGGTTACAGGAGTGGGCTAACATAAACAGGATGAGTTTCAGTACTGACAAGTGCAGGGTGCTGCACCTAGGCAGTAGAAACCAGCAGCACACTTATAGAATGGGAAACTCCCTTCTTGAGAGCACAGAGGCAGAAAGGGATCTTGGAGTCATTATTGACTCCAAGATGAACATGGGCCGACAGTGCGAGGTCACGGTTGGCAGGGCTAACCAGACCTTGTCGTGCATCCACAGGTGCATCTCAAGTAGAGCCAGGGAGGTGATCCTCCCCCTCTATGCGACGCTGGTCAGGCCACAGCTGGAGTACTGTGTCCAGTTCTGTGCGCCCCATTTCAGGAGGGACGTGGACAACGTTGAAAGGGTCCAGTGGAGGGCCACCCGCATGATCCAGGGACAACAGGGAAGACCCTACAATGAGAGATTGCGGGACCTAAACCTGTTCAGCCTTCACAAGAGAAGGCTGAGGGGGGACCTGGTGATTGTTTATAAACTCTCTAGGGGGGACCAGAAGGGTTTGGGGGAGACACTGTTTCCCCTAGCGCACCCTGGCATGACAAGGAACAATGGACACAAATTATTGGAGAGTAGGTTTAGATTAGACAACCACAAGAACTACTTCACAGTTAGGGCAGCTAGGAGCTGGAACCAACTTCCAAGGGAAGTGGTGCTGGCTCCTACCCTGGGGGTCTTTAAGAAGAGGCTTGATGCCTACCTGGCTGGACTCATCTGAGTCCAGTTTTTTTTCTCCTGCCCAGGCGGGGGGTCAGACTTGAAGATATACAAGGTCTCTTCCAACCCGACTTCTGTGATTCTATGATCTGAGTGTGACAGCCTGGAATCTCTAACAGGCACACCATTCATTAACAAGTGTTTTACGTGTATATACTGGATTTACTAAAACCAGTTATACTCATAAAATAGAAGATAATTATCAAACTCAAAGATGTTTTACATCTGGCTTAATATATTTTAAATATTGTTTATAAATACCTACATAGGAGAGGTTTTCATTTGCATGCACACCAGCCTACCCTGGACATATTATGCCTTATCACATAAGTAAAACCAGACTGTTTCTACCAGCAAGTACTACCTACCACAGTATTATTGTTTCTGTTGTATGACTATATATTGGAGAGCTTAGCATTTTATTCATTCTGTTTATTTTGTTTTTTATGTATTTATATCTATATTAACTGAGATTAAAGAAAATGCTTTGATGATTCTAGTTACATGAATTCTTGTTTGTATGCTTGTTTAAATTTAGGAGCCAGAACGACAGTACCTGCACATTGGAACTATGGTGGAGTTTGCATTTGCCTTAGTGGCAAAGCTGGATGTCATAAACAAGCATTCATTCAATGACTTCAAGTTACGAGTAGGTATGTAGCACAAGGTATTTATAAGAAAATTCAGTAAGGGAGAAGTCACTGTGAAATATTAATACATCAAAATACTGGTAATACCTAGCTAAAAGTAGAGAAGCAGCTTTTCCCTGTGTGAAGGGAGAATCAGTGGTATTGCCAGTGACATGACCTACAGCTGAAGCTGTTTCTCTCAAGTTTGCATCCAAAAACCGAGGGATTCACAAGTAGGAAGCTATTTTGAAAAAAGTTTGCCTATGTGTCTGCATTGTTTTTACGATAACCCTATGCTCTCTTTTTCTGAATATTTGTAAATGTTTAAAACTATTCAAAACTACAGTGGCAGAAGAAAGTCAGTGCAAAAAATCCGAAGCCAAATGCATAAAAATCCCCCTTTGCCCAGTGTGCAGGAACAGAGTCCTATTTCCTAATACAGTGGTAACTACTCATTTAATCCTTTCCTGGCGTTTTTTTAAAACTAATACAAAGACCAGTAGTGCTCTAATCTGTTTTTTTCTAAAATATGTACATATCCAATTCTCTGGCTTTAAATCCAACATACCAGAAAAAAAAAACTGTTCTGATCCTTTCATTTAAAAAACACTGGGCCTTGCTTACAGAGGGTCAGAGAAGTTTGCAGCCTAGGTAGAACTGGTGTCATATTGTCCACTTCTCCTGATTACACATTAGCAATTGGGCACCTCAAGTGTTAAGATCTGCAAGTCAGTTCTGTTTTAGAATATCACTTTCTATCTCCTTCTCTCAACATATCACGACACATTCTAAAGATTCAGAGTTATCATCAATGAACAAGAGAAACACAAAAAAATGAGTTCCTATTGGCAGAGTCCCATATGTTCCAAGATTTTAATTTCTTTGCAAAAAGTCTCAGTAGTTTTTAATACAACATGGAATTCAAAAAGTGTGAAATGTGAGCAGTGAATAAATATTGGAAATCTATACATCTATCCTGTGAACATGTCTGAAGTATTTGCTTTCTAATTAGACAGAAGTTAGTCACCTTTCTAGTCTTTTTCTTGCTGTGCGATTCTTATTTATTCTTCCTACTGCTTCTGCTCCCATGTTTAGTTCACAGTGCCACCCAATGGCGAAAGTTTGCCGTTAGCTCAGCGTGTTTTATTGATGTATGCCTAAAAAATCCTTCATTAATATTCTTTATATCATACACCACAGCTAAAATGAATAATGATACAGTGATGAAGTTTCTCCATCTCTCCTCCTTTAAGTGAGATAATAGTCAGCAAGTTGATCAAAAGATGGAGAATTATGAGGTTTCTGTATGAAATGGAAACCACCAGTGTCATTAATGGCTCAGTTCAAACAACAGAATTAAGGCAGTGGAGCTGTGTGTGATGAAAAACAGCTCGTGAGCATTAAACCCACAGCCTGATTACAGCAAAGCAGATTTAACTCAAGGTGGATTGACGGAGCAAAGTTTTTCTTTTGGGAAAAAAAAAAGCAGTGTTTCCTGGTGACTCCTATACTGTGTGCTTTATAGTCCATAAAAGTTACACCCCTTTGCTTAAGTGGGGTTGGAGATGGTGTGAAAAAGTTTAAAAAAAAAAAAAACTCATCACAGGTGGCTCAGAGTCTTCTTCAGTAGGGACAGAATTTGGCTGAAATATTGGTTTTATGCTTTTTTCTATGTGTATCATAGCAAAGCTCTTGCAGTGATGATGCACATAAACATGAGAGCAAGGTAGGCTATTTTGGATTTTGAGCTTCCCTATCTCACATCTAGGCTTAGACAATCAGACTGATGAATTCATACACGCCCTTAGCCAAAGATCCAAAGGGTGGCCAGGGTCAATGCCAGGGGGTCAGAATCAAAACCAAGACCAAAATGTAGAGCAAACAGAGCAAGGTCAGGGAGCAAGCCAGGTTAGATACCCGTGAGAGCCACATTTCAACAACCCAAGATGTGAAACAGAGATCAGAGTCCAAGCAGGGTCAGCAACAAGTGATCAGCTCTAGAAGCAGGACCCAGAGGCAAGGAAACAACAGGGCAGTGCAAGAGCAACAGGAGCCTTTTCGTCCAGACAGGTCCCCAAGGAAACAGGAAAACTTATATAGGCAGGAGGACCCAATCTGGGGCTGGGAGCCCCAGGGCAATCGGGCCAGTGGTGGAAGGCCTTTGTCTAGTGGGGCTCCGTTTCCTTGTCATTCTGCCTTTCTCCATGAGCTGTGGCTTAGTGGAGGGCTGAGCTCATCCTTGGTCCCAGGGTTAGGGGATCAGAACCAGATGCTGACTAGCTGTTTTGTGCTAATGTTAACAGGTTGTTCATTGGTAAGTCTAAAGCAGGGGCGGGCAAAATGGTGGCAGCCGGACTCCATTTCCCAGCAGTCCGCGCTGGTGTCGCTGCAGCTGGTTTCCATGGAGACCCCAGCAGTGCAGTGCCTGACAGGGTGGGGGCTGGATTTCCATGGAGACCAGCCCAGCAACACTGGCAGGGCAGGCGGCTGAGCGGGGAAGCTGCTCTGCAGCCAGTACTGGGATCTTGCAGGTGGGTGACAGCATGGTCCGGAGCTAGGGCAGAGCTGCCACGGGCCTGATCCAGCCCACAGGCCAGACTTTGCCTGCCCTTGGTCTAAAGTATTTAGGTGTTTTCAGTTTCAGAGGTGTCAGTTA
Source organism: Crocodylus siamensis (assembly GCF_052110815.1). Taxonomy (NCBI): domain Eukaryota; kingdom Metazoa; phylum Chordata; order Crocodylia; family Crocodylidae; genus Crocodylus; species Crocodylus siamensis. The sequence goes on along the minus strand of NC_143397.1, from coordinate 125,338,116 downwards.
CCTTCTCTGTAAACCATGCCTTCAAGGGATTACATCTGGCAGAGCTGAAGTAATAAAAATCAAAGGAGTGGGTCTGCTTTGGCTATTATGCCTGATACAGGCAGGTTTGCCTTTTCAAGTCAATCTAGCAGAGCTTCTCAGAAAACTGTTAAAGGAATATACTCAGAAGCAAAGAAACAGAACATAAATCCATAAAGGGATTTAGGCACATGACTTCCGTTGCCACCAACAAAGTCCAACACTGAGATCCTCAAACCTCCATTTGGCTAGAGCCTGGCACCTAACCCTGTGGGCATGTACATTTCCTAAGGGCTAGGTCCACAAAAGGATTTAGGTGCTTAAGTCAAACCTGACTCTGGTGTTAGTCCTCAGGGGCCAAAATTATGGTCCTGAAGAGCCCTAATGAGCTGCTATCAAGCTTGGAAATGCCCACATGCTGTGCCTCAGTTTTAGACATGAGTTCCCCAGGTGCCTGCAGTACTCTTTTGGGACATGTTTATACATATCCAAACACTGTAGCCACCTAGCTCCAGGTTCCCTCATCTTGTTCAAGGCATCCCCAGGAAATCAGAATCCATGCAGAATGCAGAGGCCACGGCTTTCTTTCAGAATGGAGGAGGAGTGGCTAGAGCACTCTTCCAGGATAGGGGAGATCTGGGTTCAGTTCCTGTTAGGTCTCCAGATGATTCAGACTCACAATGCCCATCTCATGAAGGTGCATCCTAATTACAGAGCAATGGGATACTCTGGGGAGGGTTGTTTTCCATCCTTCCTATTAAATCTGTTCCACTTTCTATGGAAGAACTAAATGCCCTTGGGAAAAAGGAAGAAGATGAGATACTGAGTGACAGTATAACTCAGTGTCAGGGTATTTGTCTAAAAATGGAACACCTGTATCCCAGCCCCTTCTCCAACAAATATTTAAGAATTATTACACAGTGGTATAATGTGAAGAGCAAAGATAAAGAGCACACCACTCCAAACTACAGGATTTCACTGGAAGTAAGAGATGTGGGTTCAAGTGAACTCAGTTAGAGAAGGAGTTTGAATCAGAATCTCAGTCTTCTAGATATGCAATTAGGCATTGAATGCCACGCACAGAGAGGGGCTTGACCTTTAGGCCTTCAGCTTAGGCATGGGTGACTGGCATCTGCAGGTGCCTCTTGAATCTGGGGGGGCACCCGCAGATGCCAGCAGGGATGGGCCTGGCAAGCACCCACAGAAGCCATCGGCAGTGGGGATGGCCCTCTCGGGGGTGGGGGCATGTGCCCCCCTTTGCCCCCCCGGTTTCCCCTACCAGTTGCCAGTTAGCTGAGGCCTCACAAGGTGCTTTTGTGGATCCCATTCAAGCTGCCTCTTTTTCCCTGTGCAATGTATAGGGAGCCAGGCACCTGAGTCAGGGCCATGAATTCCCTTAGGCAGCAGGGCATGTAATGGCTGGATGCTGCAAAGTTGAGCTTTATGGAACTTGTCTCCGATTGTGTGGGATTTTTGCTATTGTCTAGGTTATATGGCAACAGCATCTTTCTCCAGAAACTCTGGCAGGTATATAGGTTGGTTGCTAGCCTGTGTCACCACGTTTAAACCACAGTTTTTTTCCAGGCTGGATGAGCTTACCTACATTACTGCCACACTGTCATTTTTGTTGCATGTTGCTTTTACAAATGTGGGGTGTTTTTCTTCAAGGTTTTAATGTATATGTTAAGATAGGGGCTGTATATAACAAAAAACTGATTCATTACTGAGGTACCAAACTCATGCTTGGAGTTTAGTTTTGTTTATTTTTTTAAAGTATATAATCCATAGTCTGGAGTATGTTTGTTGCATTGCAAACTGCCCTTGATCCATCGTAGTTTCCCCGCTCTGGACAGGAACTGGCTCTTATATTGTAATGAAATGTAGCCATTATGATCTGAAGAAAAGCAAAACTCTAGAACTCTTGGCTCAGAGATGATACTTTTTATTAGACCAACTAAGAAATAAAAATAAAGTATCTTTTTCTGCAAGCCTTCGGGCACACATGCCCTTCCTGAGGCTGAAGGAAAATTAAAGATGGTAAAAAGTCCCCATAGGTAGAAAATAAACTTCATTTTTGCACAAAGGAAGGTGAAGGTGGACGTTTGTTACTCTGGGTCCATAAGAGTATCTTTGTGAGTTGCTCTTTAGTTACTGAAAATGCACACTTTCTCTTCCTACTGCTTTCCCTATTATCAGAGTCTCCTTCCCACATTCTCAGTGACCTCAGGAATCCAGAATTACTGCAGGATTGAGGGAGGCTCTGTATTATCTTATTCAGCTCTCAAGAGAGACTCCTAACCTTCTGCTACAACACACTGAAGATATGAATGGAATCGTGTAGATTTATGGATTAATCTAAACAGTCTAGGTCAATCCTATAAGTAAAAGAGCACCCACTGAAAAGATTGAAAGTATCCAAGAACGCAGTAGTCTACTTCATATTTCAAAAGCAGAGCGAGCTGTAAATACAGCTTGATTCAGTCAGCATTTATTTATAGAGAAGGGGAATCCCGTTAATTAAAATTAGGAATAGTAGGAAATTCTGGTACACCTGTTTAATCAAAAATAGATGGTCTCTCTAAAATGCCTTTCTCACAATGTGTAATGATGGCAGTAGCAACTTATTAAGAAACTTGTGGAAAAAATAGATCTAAGAGGCTTTCTGTGAAATATAATGAAATGGACTAACGGATGGAATTTATATTCAAATATAATGCATACTGCCATGCCATTTACTGGTTATTTGGCCAACTGCACTACTTGTTGCTTACTTGGAGCAGCATTTATATTAATGAAAAATATGTACTACTTTTCAGGCATTAACCATGGACCTGTAATAGCTGGAGTCATTGGAGCTCAAAAACCACAGTACGACATTTGGGGTAACACAGTAAATGTGGCTAGCAGGATGGACAGCACAGGCATTCTAGATAAGATACAGGTATCTTTTTTTTTTTCATGTTACTGTTTAAACTTGTTCCTTCAGTTTTGGAAGCATGGCCAGCAAGTTTATAGAATAAGAGAACCAGTGAAAACCTATCCCCACCAGCTCACATTATAGAGTAGAAAAGCATCTGCTTATGCACCTTGCAGAAGAATCAGGATTCAAAATAAGGTGACCGTATGAGACAATGTGAAATCCAGGACACCGACCCCTCCCCCATCCTTTGCTACATGGACCCAGTGGGCATGTCTACACATGCATTTCTTCCAACTTAAATTTACTGTGCAGTTAAGTGGGACTAGGCCAGCATCTACACGTGCAGGCATTAAAGCACAATAACGCTGTATTACTGTATAGTGAGGCATCTATATGTGCATCTACACGTGTAGTAACTAATTGGTCATAAATTTGATACCTGCATGATGCAGGCATCAAATTTATGCTCAAATCAGCATAAGTCACCATATTTACTGTGCAGTACAGGCATGCATGTGTAGATGCACATCTGTGCTGTGCAGTAATTCCAGTTACTGCACAGTAAATGCAGATGTGTAGATTGCCCAGTGTTCTTTACTTCACAGTTATTAATAATCACCTGTGAAGTAGCAATTAGTGTTAATGGTCATTCCACTAATCAAGCTAACCTATTTTAGGTCAATTTTGCTCTCTGCAAAGGCTTTCTATTTAACAGCTCCTGCTGCTCTGCCTCTGTGCCCTGTAGTTGAGATGCTCATTTTAATTTTCACTGGCTAGCTGGGACCAGCCTCCAAAATCCAGGACTATCCCAGCCAGACCAGGACATATGGTCACTCTAATTCAAAGGCATTTCAGTAATGCAAAAGAGCAGGACTACTTTCAACTTCCATTCTAACCTTTCCCAAGGGAATCAAATCCTGCCTTGACAAAGGAGGAAAACACAATGGAGAAAATTGTGAAGAGCTTTGAATGCTGTCCAACAAGAGATGCTATCACAAAGAAAACACACATTTGGGTTTCATGAATTTATAAAAATGGTCAGGTAAAAGCAGCACAGTTTCTGCAGGGCACGTCTGATGCCCAGTGTTTCAAAAAAGACAAAGTTAAATGTGTTTTATTGTACACAGAGACCGTGTCCCCCACATGCAGGCACATGCACTTTGTGTGCCAAAAACCACATGCAGGGAACATTAAAGCATGCCACATGCTGCAAATTTGCAATGCAGGGGCAAAAATTGCTACTAGGGTTTCCTGATAGCAAAAAAACAACCCTAGAAAAAAGGTGACACAGCACACGCTACAATAGCATGTGCTAGAAAGAACAGACGCTTGGTCTTCCAGGGGGATGTTCTGGCTGCTAGCAGGAGTGTCTCCATTCCTTCATTTGTGCCCTGGTTGCTCCAGCAAACTGGGAGCCAGGAGGAGCTGGGCAAGGGCTGTTTGTCCAAAGTGGGACATAGTGTCCCACAAAACATGTCCACAGGGGCATGCACTGCTGCACAAAGTAGCAACACAAATTCGTACCATTGTTTGTGCTGCTACAGGCGCATGCCCCTGCACATCTGGATGTGGCCCAAGGGCACATCTATATGAGACATTTCCTGCAGAGCTGCCTAATTAGCTCCACAGTAAAGTCTCTGCATCTACACATGTGGTCCTATTAGGTCACAGTAAACTAATAAACGCCACCTTACATTAGTACAGTAAAAGCTCTGTTATCCGGCATCCCCTGGGAATGGGGGATGCCAGATAACAAAATAAACCAGTTAATTGAGCGGCCCAGACCACTGCTTCTCCCACCACCTTTGAGGCATCCCTCTTCCCCTCCCACCGGTCAGGGAGGCAGGCCCCGCACAGCCTGTTATGCCCCCGAGCCATGGAGACTAGGATGTGCAGGCTGCTTTGCCCCAGGCCTTGGGAGCTCAGAGAAACAAAAAGTGCTACGGTGGGCACTTACGGTTTCACTTTATCTTTCAAGTCAGCATGCCAGTTAGTAGAGCATGCTGGCTTGTAAGATGCCAGATAGCACAGCTGTTACTGTACTTGTAAATACAAGTACTGTCCTGCGGTGGCATTGTTTACTGCACAGCAATGCATGTGTAGATGCTGACGGGGCTGTCTGGGCCATGAAGGTGCTTCAGTGTGGGGGTTAACTGCTGGCTAACCACCACTGGATGTTAGCTAACCCCACACTGAAGCACCTCTGTACCCCAGGCAGCCCCTCCACAGCATGCTGAGCTGGGTTGGAGCAGCCCCGGGCTGGCAGGCTGACCCCCAGACCCTCTGCCAGCCAGGGCTGCTCCACCCCAGCTCAATGTACTGCAGTCCTGGGCACACATGTAAATACAGTGCCCAGGAGCAATAAACTCTGGCTCAATATGTAGTAGAGCTTATTGCTTTATATTAATGTCATGTGTAAATTCACCCAGAATTCAGCTCACCAGGCATCTACACATGTGACCAGTTGCACAGTTGTTACTGCACAGTAGTATAGTTGATTGTGCAGTAACTGATGTTACTGCACAGTCCTAGCAGCCTACGGGTTGTTTCTGACCCACGTCGCTGTAGCTTGTTGCTGCGGTGATGTAGCATCTTGTGTAGATGTGGCCACTAAGCCATTTGCATCAAGTTAGCATCTGGGACCTATAGATTAATAACAATCTATTCAGGGGCCTTTATGGACAGTGGGTTAGTTACCAGGTTTTGCTGGTTGGAAACCATTTTTAACATCCAGGAACCACCTTTTTCTTCTTTTTCTATGTCGTCTAGCACAGTGGGGTGCTGAACCACACCCAGAGCTCCTACCCACTGTAACAATAATAAAAACATCAACAACAACAATAATATCTTCATATGGAAAAACTGAGAATAAGTTTGGTCTCAAACTAGTGGCTGGCAAACATTTGTTCATGCTGCAAAGAAAAGCACGCAGCCCATCACAGTTCAGGTTATCCAGCAGCCTTTAATCAACGAGGGTTAGTCCTAAAGTACTCTTGACAAAGCACAGCATACAATTGAGGATGACATGCAGAGTGAGGAATAGGAGCTGTTCACACTAGGTCGTAAAGCCATGACCAGTGATGCTAACACCTTACTGTCACACCATTCATATAACGAAAGTACTTACAGGAATCAATAGAAGCAAAGCTGTGCTGAAAGGACAGATAACTCTTGAATGTCTGAAAAATGTCTGTGGAGTGTTTTCCTTTAGCTGAGGCAATAGTTACCCCCACTTGTATATATGTAGGGCCTTTGTTTTCAAACCTAGTCACAATATTTGTGATATTTACAGCATTATGCACTTAAGTCCAGTTATGAAGACCCTAAGTTAGCAGGTGCTCAAGATTAAAAAGGGAGCCTCTTCAAGATCTTACAAACATCATGACGACATCATGAGCACTCAGGACTGACTTTCTGTGCTATATGCTAAAAGAATACTTTTCTTTTCTCTAGCTGGGCTAATTATTTAAAAGAATAAACAAAACCACTGTGTTGTGTTTCAGGTTACAGAGGAGACAAACAACATCTTACAAACACTCGGGTATATGAGCACTTGCAGGGGAATAATAAATGTAAAGGGCAAAGGAGAACTGAAGACCTATTTTGTACATACTGAAATGACAAGATCCCTTTCACAAGGAAATGTGACATCCTGAAGAATATTTGTAGGTGTCAACAATAGCATATTTTCAGGAAAGTATCACGCACTTTTTTACTCCATTTTGGCCCTTAACATGAATATGCGTGTTATTTTCTGATATGTGGCACTTATTTTAATATGGCTGCAGAATAGTCCCATGGTCCATCATTACACACCTCAGTATTCTTATATTCCAGGACAGTTGTGATGTGTGCTATAGGACTGGAAGACTATATTGCCACTTGGGTTGTTGCTCCAAAACAGGAAGAAAAGAATCAGGGGTTGAGAAAGAGGCTGAAAATGAAGGCACTGATATAGAAGGGACTAAAAGAAAATGGTTGTGACAAACAAAACAAAAAAATCATAAGGCAATAAAGCTAGGGGTGCATAATATTTTCTGATGCATGGTGTTTTCTGGAAAAATGCGGTAGCCTCCCTGATAGCATCCACTAGCCTGATATTACAATATACAGTATTTGTAAATAACTTGATTCTGTTCCGCCATACACAGTTTGGATGTTTCACCAGTTGCATCTCATAGGCAGTGACACGTCGGGGGCACCTTGTTGGCATTCTTTTCTGGCGATGGTCCTCACACTGCAGGACCAGTTTTGTACAAACGTGTCAAATGTTTTGATGCCATTGTCTTTTGTAAAGTTAATTCATTAAAAGTTTATATGTACTTTGTCTTATACTTCTAGTTTGTTTTGCTTTCTTCCACTTATTTTCTTACCCTTTAATACTCACACTTCCTCTCTGCTACCATGTTTTATTAATGGTTATTGTTGCACAGTATTAATAATCCAAGATGATTATAGCACAAGGTCCCTGTCCATCTTAAGTCAGTACAGTCAGGTAAGTGTGCTACTTCTCCTCAAAAATAGACACATCTCCACTGTTTTCACTCTTCACTGGGTCGGGAGGACAAACTTCTTTCTAAATTTTGGCTCCTATGATAACACAAGCAATCTACCTCAAATGGATGAATACTCACAATATGGGGAAGCCCAGAAGCAATGGTAAGTTCATAAATTTCATAGACGTTAGGGCTGGAAGGGACCTTAAAAGATCATCATCAAGTCCAGCCCCCAGCTAGAGTCAAAGGATCCCAACAAGCTATGTGTTTTTTAAAAGAGTCCAAAATAGGTGCTTGCACCACCTCTGGATGAAGCCTATTCCAGGCCTTGGGAGTTCAGACAGTAAAGAAGTTTTTCTTTGTGTCCAGCCTAAAACAGTCTTGGAGGAATTTGTGACTGTTGGACCTTGTCATCCCTTGGGGCGCTCTGGTGAACAGGCATTCCTCCAGATCCTGATGTACACCCCTTATGTACTTATAGGCAGCCACCAGGTCCCCCTTGAGCCTGCGCTTTTCCAGGCTGAAGAGTCCCAGGGCTCTCAGCCTCTCTTCATAAGGCCTGTTCTCTTGCCCTCTGATCATGCACATGGCTCTCCTCTGGACTCTGTGATGCACCTCACAGAACCGAATTACAGTGCTTTGTACAAAGTCCAGGACAGGATGTGTGAAGGGATAATTCTTTAACTGTGAATGCCTTTTTCCCTTGGTAACCATGCTGTCCCTTTTCTTTGTGCCTTAAAAGCCCTTGAAGTTCAGCTTTGAGCTTGAAGAACATAATTATAAGTAGACACAGTCACATAAATTGTTGTAGTTTTCTCAATTAAACCCTATTGAAATAAAAAATACCAAGTATGTACTATGTCAAGGAGGCAAAATACAGACTGTATGCAGACTTTTAGAAGAAAGCTGTAAAGATTGCTTTTGCTCAGATTAATACTGGAACCAGACAAATGCATATTTTAGGAATCCCCTGAAGAGCCCAGTAAAAACAAGCAACATCCTTTAATACAGCTTGCTGTACTGTACTTCTTCAGGAAAAATACCACATTTTACATTCAGCACAGATGGAGGATTCCAAGTAGTATGCACTGTTCTTTTGATTGGAAAGACAAAGCATGACTGATTCATTCACAGTTTAATGAGATCAAGAATGGGTCCAGTTCATTGTTATGCATTATTTATTCTAACTAAAAAAGTAAAGCTTATTTTTCTCCTAATGATAGTAGTTCTTAAGTGAGAAGTTTGATAGTGTAGTACTTACAAAACTAAACCAAAAGACATCATAGGATAACAGGGGCAATATTTGATTTCAATGTCAGTTTTCTTTTAAATGGGTCTTCAAAGTTTACTGATTCTTTCTGTGCTGAGATTTCAATATGTCCAGCTTTTCAGCAAGAAAGAAATTCTGGGGTGCTTGTCTATTGTAGAAGTGCATAATCTCAAGTACAGTCAAAATAGGAACAATGAATAGAGCTTTCATTCAGGGAGGAAAAAACTTCCATAGGAAAAAAATGCAAAACTTTTGAAAATATAAAAATTCAGCTGCAGAACAATCATAATGTGGGGGTCATGGGAATCATACCAAGCTCAATGAAAATGTATTTCACATCATAAATTTCCAGGACAGAATTTTGGGAGGACACCCAGAAGACAGAACCTTGCGATTCATGTGAATATAAATGCCCCAGACCGAATCAGTAAGGGCTGGTTGAAGGAGGTTCCTGACTTGTCCTCAGAGACAGAGCTGCTCATTCCATGTGTGATGCTCAAAAAACAGTTCCTCTTCCCTGATACCAGAAGGGGTATGTGTCATAGCCTAGAAAGAAAATGTGGATCACTACATGAAGCACACAATGAATGACCTAGAAATACTGCATTATGGTGCATCTAAAAGGCTATAATTCTGCGATTTCTCTCTTGAACCATGTAAGGTTGTTAGCAAGTCACAAAGTTGGGTTTCATGTGTAAGTGATATGCACAGCTGTACTTGGCAGTAGGATGTGGAAGGCCGGGGAAAGATATACATCACATCTGGTGAGGAATCCTTCGTTCTTCTAGAGCTCTACATTTGGTATAGGCTCCAAATGGGAAAATATCTGATAGCCTCTCATACCATATGGAGTATGCTCTTACTCTCATCTGGCAGCCAGTATTCCCCTCCATGCTGTGGGAGCTACTTGGGGATGGAGAGCAAGAAGGATAGAACAAAAATAATTTACAGAATTTTGTGAAATTTGTTAATTCAATGGTACAGATAACAACAGTAGCAGCTTAGCTGCCACTAATGCTGTTAAAGTGCTGTTGCTAAAGGCAGAAAGTAGTGTTTTGTTTAACTTTTGTATAAGGCATCTTTTGTTCTATTTATTGTTATCTTTATATTTCATGCACTTTATAAAACAAATCAGTACATCTGTCTTTCCCCCACTAATTTACAGCTAGGATTACAACCTCCACATTGAGGACAAGACACATAGCTATGCTAATCTGGAAGACAAACCAAATGAATGTCTGTCTCATTTTGTATTCAGAACTGCATATTGTGACACATGAGTAGACATGTCAACAAAATATTTCATATATCAGGATATGTGCTGTTGGGTAGAAGTGATGATTAGCTTTTCCTCTGAGAACAAATTTTTCTTTCTCATGGTTGAAATCCATTGATTTGTCATTTATGGAGAAAGACACAATTTCACGCTTCCAGGCAGAATTGCTCCTCCTGCTTCTCACCTCAGACCCATTTCTTCAAGTGATACTCTCTCGGTAGATTCTTGTGCCCCTCAAAGAATCAATCACAGGATGGGGGCTGTAATGCATTTTATTAATAGCCCCGCAGGAGTGAAGTTGTCAAACCTTTTCTTGGTGTAATAGGACAGATTTTTTTTCAAGACATTGTTTGAAAAAAAGAGCAGCTAGGTCTTGAAAAGCCCAGCAGGTTTAGCTGCGTGTGTTCATTTTGTATTTGCTTTCTCCAGATATTCTAGCACATGAGTGTGTTCACTCTAATAGAAATCCAAGCAGACAGAGGCAGTGCACAAAAAGTCTCCCTGGGAAGCAGCTAGAGTTGACAGAAATTCTGGCAGAATGTCACAAAAGCAAGACAATGAATAGGTAAGCTACCAAACAGTAGGCAACTCCCCTTCTCCACCCCCAAGCACAGCTCCTGCTGCTAAGGCATGCTGCAAACCGCAAAATAAACTCTGCCTCTCTCATCCATCACATTGCTACACACACACACCTTCCTTTCTGTCCGCACTAGGAGTGGTTGACAATTGGGACTTAATTCTGTTTCACTTCACATGCCTATGTGACGCATATATAGCCATGCGTATGTGCAAAAGTGCCCCAATTTATGTACATATACATTTGGGGTGCTTTTATATAGTTTTGCAATTCAGCATTGTCTGAGTTAGCCAACTAAGTATGCTATGGCTGGGCAGTAGGGTGGAGAAATGGAATTGCCTACATAAGCAAGTCCCAAATGGGTAGGGAGGTGAAAACTACACCACCTTGTAGTACGATGGCCTTATGGTTAGAACACTAGGGTGTAGGTCCCCTTCAGTGAGAGAGGTTTTGATTTTCTGTCTCCTGCTTCCCAGCAAAGTGTCAGGTCAGGCCTCCTTTATAGCCAAGAGAGGGAGATACTTAGGACCAGGAAGAAGAGTACAAACGTGGGTGTGCATGGCTCAGCAGAGGTGTAACTGGCCAGGACTACGCTTAGGGCAGGTCCCCCATTCTCTTTTCCTCCTGTACCTCCTTTGCTGGACTCTGGCTCCAGAGGTTGTCATAGTGAGAGGCAGTACAGAAGCAGCTGCTGGAGTTCACTGCACCTTAGGGGAGTTGTGTCATTTTTTGCCACAGACTCCTGTCTCAAGTGGCCACATATCTCCTGTTTTCAGCAGCAAAAGAATAGGGTGATGACTCCCCCCAGCAGCAGTGAAGTCCATCTGTTTTCCCTTACTGCTGCCTTGCAACACTGCTGTGTTTCCCAGGGTGCCCTTCAGTCACACAAACACTCCTGTGCTGCCAAAGTTGAAGCTGGAAAGTTGTAGGAGAAGGTGGGGGGGACAAGAGGGTGAGGTGTGTCTTGCTCCGTTGTGTGCCCCCTCCCCCTCCCCCTCCTGCCCCACTCCTTCTTAGGCAGAGTCCTGAGTTTGTGCTCCACTCACCTGTTCATCCTTGTGCTACTGGGGCTCAGTAATGTGGATGCTGTTTCAGAAAGCAGGGGGGTCCTAGGTTCTAGCCTGACCCCTTGTTCCCAATGGGACAAGGGCTTCCCCAGCATTGTCTAACTGATGGTTATTAAATGTGAAATGCAGTGGACCAGTCCAGACCCTGTTTAGAACACCGAGTAATTCTATTTCCATAGGGGGGAAACTGAATCCTAAATTATGTGCAAGTGCCAAAATCTGCAGTTCCACAGATATATATGCCACCAGAAAATAGAAAATGAAATTGGTTTTCAAATGGTGTAACAATTGGTTGAGTTGTTTGGGAGTATTTGGAGAATGAGCTGTGATTAATGGGATTAGGAGAGACTGGTATATAACAGGTGGGTCATGGAATAGTTGTGTAGTGAAAAGGAAGGGACACGTGGTTAGGTGACTTAGTTTTCCCCCTCCTTGCTTTTGCAGTTTGCTTGGGCATGCTATGTGTTTCAGAAACCTGCTTGCTTTATTATAAATTTCCTAAGATCGTAAAATGTTTAAATGCTGGTAGGCTGCAATTTAACATTGACCCTTCTCTGTTGTAGGTTTGTGTTGCTTTCATCAAAATATAAATGTTCTGCATACCATGCTGATTTTGACATTAAATTAAAATTAAAATCTAAATTAAATTAATTAAAGTTAAATGAAGCATTTGTAAAAGTTTGGGTATATTTGAAAGGAAGGAAAAATTCATTTTTTCCCCTTAAAAAAGCTTTCCTCCAAAGATATGTTCATATAAATTATACCATTTATGATGCCAGTTACTGTAGGGATTATTCATTTAGATTAGAAGATCAATTGAGGAAAATGAAGGATCAACTAGAATACCAACCTTTGGTTACAATTTAGACTATCGATTTAAAAAACAAATACCAATTAAAATATTAATGACTGATTGGAATATAAAATAAAATGGTGACTTGATAGGTAGACATTACTAAACTCTATTTTTAACATAAAATCATAGAGATAATTTTAAGAATGGATATTATGAATGAACTGTTTCCATTTTGTTGAAACAAACTCTTCTGATGAACCAACTATTTTTTCCCCCTGAAAATCTATTTTTTAGCCAGCTCCACACTAGACATAGAATAGCAGTGTATAAACTTTCACATCTAACATGAGTAATGTGAAAAATTACTCTAAGTCAACTTACCAAGACCTTTGCTTCTTATACCAGTTTTGCCCAGGGTCTACTTTTCTACCTCTAGCTTTATCTTGCTAAACAAAGACCTCAAAAAGATCTAAGTTTTAACCACAATTTTCAGCCAGAGTCCAGTAAGAAATCATGAGGCAAATATAAAACGATATGAAATTCAAGATTGTATGAATTCAATTGTATGAATGCAAAAACAATATGAAATCATGAAGATAATATAAAAACTACATGAAATTCACCTAGCATAGGACAATATCCCAATTGGTCAAGTAAAGCTGAGGATGGATTTAGGTGACTAGGTTCCAAAGAGCAGTCTAGGCTGGCTCTCAGTTCAGGCACTGCTTTCATTTTGGCCTGAAAATTTGAGGCTGGATTTAGGTGACTACAGTACAAAGGCTGCAAGCAGCAGAGCTAAGCTGGAGCAGGGAGGGGCTTGCTTCCCATTACATGCAAGGAAAAACCCCTGTATGGGTCTAGGGAGGCACCTGACCCAAGGGGCAGAGCTCTGGGGCATACAAAACCAATGCCCAGAGGAATGCTTGGTGCACTGCAGGGAACAGAGCCTCCAGGAGATGGGGACTGCAGGCAACACCCTGGCAGACACCAAAACACCCTGAGGGCAGAGAAGTGAGCCCAAGAGAAGCAGGGCTGGATAAACATTTGGTTTACCCAGAGTCAGGGAGGCTTTGTTTGAAAGCAGTTGCTTGCCTTTTTGTTCTAATTAATACCAGAGGACTGAGTGTGGCCATATGCAGTGGAAAGGAAGACATAGAGGTGCCTGAGGGGTCTGCCAAGGTTTGAGCCCTGCCTCCCAACCCTTTTTGAACAATATCGAAGTGTGGCAGACAAAAATAATAGGAAAGAGCACCCCAAAGGGTCAGAGTAGGCAGGAGCTGCAAGTCCACCAGGGGTCACTACCGCCTTGCTGAGCACAGCTCCTGTTAGAAGACAACTAAGCTCCTTTAGACTAGGGACAAAAATTACACATAAACTGATATAAGTGATCGTAAAGTGTTTCAAATATGTAACACAACAGAAGATCAGTGCACATAAACTGCTTTCAAAATAGCTGAAACCAGTTTAAGATAAACCTGGATGGATGTAGTATCAGACTTAACTGATTTGGGTTAAATCAGTTTATTGAACTTCTGTCCCAGTTTCCCTCCCGATTCAAGTTAACTCCCAGTCCTGCGCCTCCCAAGATGCTTTGCATCTACCCTGCCTCCACCCTCACAGAGTGTGTGGGGTAGCCTTGGCCCATGCAGTCCACTCTGGCTCATCAGGGAGGTGTGCTGTAGCGCCACCTCAGCTTCTGGCCTGAGCCACTGAAGGCATGTGGCTGCATTTCCAGAAGCAAAATTGAATGTCTGTTCAGTTGCTTATCGATTCAATCTATGCAACTTAGACTAACCTGTAAAGATTGAAACAATTTAGCCTTGGGCTTTTTGGCTGTCTGTACTTAGCTTTAGTGACCCAATTCCTTGAGCACATTCTGAACACATCTCACGCACACCAACAGCACTCAGTTCAACTCAGAAATACTGGCAGCAGTGCCTACCTTTTACACAATGGCCTAGAGATTAAAGCACTTGCCCAGGATTTGGGAGAACTGGATCTAAATCCATCCTCAACCAAAGGCATTCACATCCATATCTGCCCACTTCCAGGAAATACCCTAAGCACCTGAAGGGGTGTGCTCTTGAGAGGCTGGGAATGACTGCTGACTCCTGAGCAAGTTGATTGCTGGTTGTTGATGATTGTTGTGGGATTGCTGACTGCTGTGTGATTGATGCCTGGGCCTGACAGAAGCCCAACAAAGGGGCTGAGTCAGCCCAGGTGCAAGAGGATTTCAAAGGAGACTCCCCAGGCGACCAGGGAGCCAGCAAACAGGGAATGCCAACACGGCAAGCAGTTTGCTGGCAGTTCGCGGGTACCAGCATAGCCTGTTATCACACAATCACTTTTGGGTATGGCGGCAACTCGTCATAACCGCAGGTGTCCCAGCATCTCTGAGACCTCCACCCAGACAGAGCCCATGGCCCTGGACTGCTGGGGCTGCCTGGCATGGCTGCTGGCAACTGTGCATGGGGGCACCCCCATTTGTGGGGTATGCTCCCTGGTGGAGTCTCTGAAGGGCTGAGTGTGGGAGCTTGGGGGGAGAGGTATGTCAGCTATGCACCATCAGGGCCCACAATAATCACATTGACAGCCACTGCCAGACCTTACTCCAGGAAAAAGAAGGAGTAGAGAAGAAGGTGGAAGAGAAGGTGGCCACGAAGAAGACTGGCCACAAAGATCCTCTCAGAGCTACCTGGAAGACAGTAGTCTCCAAATCCAGAGCATGCAGAGCTAGGGCTACTTCTCCCCTAACACTGCATAACAGGTATGCTTCCCACATCAGCACGAGGAAACTCCGACAGAGACACCAGAGGAGGAGGTAAGTACTCAGGAGGTAAGTACTCCCACCCCTAAGAGAGGACACCAGGTGGGATGGGGGGACTACCTTCTGAGGGGCACAAAGGGACCTATCTGCTGTCTGGACCCCTTGGCCTGAGAGGTCTGCTGCCTTCCTGGGGGCCACATCTGGGACATTGCAGAGAGGATCCCCAGGCTTGTCCATCCCTCCGACTACTCCCCCATGCACCTCATCCATGTGGGCATGAACAACATGGCCAGGAGTAATCTGGACTGGGTCATGAGCGACTACAGGGCTCTGAGCTCAAGGGACTGGAGGCTCAAGTAGTTTTTTCTTCTGTGCTCCCTGCTGCAGGCCCCGGACCCAAGAGGAAAGGCTGTGTGGAAGAAGTAAACAGACGCCTCCGACAGCGGTGCTACTGCAAGGGCTTTGGTTTCTTTGACCACAGCACACATTTCAGAGGGAAAGGACTCCTGGGACAAGACGGCATCCATCTCACATGGAGAGGTAAGTCCCTGCTCTCAGTCAGGATGGCTGATCTACTAGACTGGGCTTTAAACTGACTTTGCTGGGGGAGGGGAAACTCCAAGTGGAGCATGCCTGTGGAAAGCTCCCACGTGGAGGACACTAAGGTAACTGTATCCAGTTCTCCCACAGCACCTCAGGAAATTGAGGGTGTCAGCTGGGGGCCTCAGCTGCCTGTACACCAATGCCAGGAGCATGGGGAACAAGCAGGAGGAGCTAGCCCTCCTGCTCTCTTGTGGCCTGGTAGGGATCACAGAGACATGGTAGGACTCCTCGCATGGTTGGAGTGTAGCCATGGAGGGCTGCAGCCTGCACAGAAGGGACCAAGCAGGGAGAAAAAGCAGAGAGGGAGCTCTCTATGTGAGGGAGCAGTACACCTCTCTGGAGGCTGACATTGGCTCCAAAGATAAGCAGCTTGAAACCCTCTGGTCAAGCTTCAGGGGCGGAGGGCAAGGTGAGAGAGACCAAACTGTGAGCATTTACTACAGGCCACTGAACCAAAGGGAGGAGCTTGATCTGGAGTTCTCTTGAGAACTGACAGAGGCCGCGCATGCAAGGGACTTGGTTGTCATGGGTGACTTCAATTACCTGGACATAGATTGGGAGGAACACTCGGCTAGGTTGGATTGGTCACATAGCTTCTTAAGTGTAATTGAGGAGCTCTTTCTGACCTAGGAAATGCAAGGGCCAACCAGAGGTAACACTCTCCTAGACTTGGTCTTGACCAAAGGAGATGATCTGGTGTGTGGCTTGAACTTGAGGGTAGCCTGGGCGACAGTGACCATGAACTCATCAGGTTTATTGTCTGCTGCTAGGTTGATAAATTAACTACCAGGATTGAAGTCCTGGACTTCAAAAATGCTGACTTCAGTAGAGGAGGTGATGTGGGACCAAGGATAGAAGGTGAATGGGGTGCACAGAGAGTGCTCGTTCCTCAAGGACACAATCCTTGAAGCACAAAAGAAAACTGTTTCCATGAAGAGGAAAGGTAGCAGAAGGGCTGGCAAGCCCTCCTGGCTCAGCAGGGATATTGTGGTCCTCTTGAAAAAAGAAAAAGAGGTGTACACACTGTGGAAGCTAGGGACAGTCCTCAAGGAGGACTATACAACAGTGGTCCGCACTTGTAGGGAAATGATTAGGAAAGCTAAGGTGGTGACTGAGTTTAAATTAGCCAAAGGAGTCAAGGACAATAAGAAGTCCTTCTTTAGGTATGTAGGGAGCAGAAGGAAAAAAAATGGAAGTGTGGGGCCCCTGCTTAACACCTCAGGACAGCTGGTAACAGACACTCAAGAAAAAGCTGAACTCTCAAATGCCCACTTTGCTTTGGTATTTCACCAGACCAAGGGGAAAGACAAGTGAAATAAGGATCACAGGGGGCATGGTGGGAATGATAGTAGCCATCCCAATGTAGATGCTGAGCTGGTGCAAAACCAACTAGAAAAGCTAGACATTTACAAGTCATCAGGACCAGATGGACTTCACCCAAGAGTGCTGACGGAGCTGGCTGAGGTCATTGCAGAATGCCTGGCAAAACTCTTTCAAAAATTGTGGCACACGGGGGAGAGTCCTGAGGATTGGAAGAGGGCCAGCATTGTACCCATCTTCAAGATGGGGAAGAGGGAGGACCCAGACAACTATAGGCCAATCAGCCTAACCTCCATCCGAGGGAAAATCCTGGAAAAACTTATTAAAGAATCTATGTGCGATACGCTTATTGAGGGTCAGAGTCTGAATGACAGCCATGCTGGCTGTCATTCAGAACAGGTCTCTCGCTACCTGGACACAGGAGAGAAGGCTGACATTATATACCTAGACTTCCAAAATGCTTTTGATCTAGTATCCCAGGATATCCTTGTGGAAAAATTGGAAGATGTGGGCTTAACTGCTCAACAGTTCAGTGGGTGGAAAACTGGCTGCATGATAAGACCCAGAGAGTTCTCATGAACAGATCTGTGTTGTCTTGGTGAGAAGTGACCAGTGGTGTCCCTCAGGGGTTTGTGCTTGGACCAGCGCTTTTCAATATCTTTATCAATGATTTGGATGTGGGAGTGAAAAGCTTACTGGCCAAGTCTGTGGACAACACCAGGCTATGGGGGAGCATTGCCATGCCAGAAGATAGGTTGCAGATACAGGCAGACCTGGATAGGCTGGAGAGAGAGGCAGACCAAAACCAGATAAAGTTCAACACTCAGAAGTGCAAGGTTCTTCATCTAGGGGTAAACAATCCCCAACATGCCTACAGGCTCGTTGGCAACAATTTGACTTGCACCACAGCCGAAAGGGACCTAGGGGTAGTGATCGACAATTGCATGAACATGAGCTGGCAGTGCGATGCTGTGGCCAGCAGGGCAAACAACACGCTGGCATACATTAACTGTTGCATCTCATGCAAAACTAAGGAAGTGATACTCCCACTGTACTCTGCACTGGTGAAACCACAGCTGGATACTGTATCCAATTCTGGGTGCTGCACTTCAACAAGGACATGGAAAAACTTGAGAGGGTCCAGAGAAGAGTTACTCGTATGATCAGGGACTTGCAGGACAAGCCATCTGAGGAGAGACTGAGGGATTTGGGCTTCTTCAGCCTACACAAGAGACTTGGTAGCAGCTTACCACTACATCATGGGAGTACATCAAGAACTCAGTGAACACCTGTTCACCAGGGCACCCCTGGAGAAGAGCAGGAGCAATGGATACAAACTCCTGGAAGGCTGCTTCAGGCTCAATTGCAAGAAAAACTCCTTCACAGTCAGGGTGTCCACACTGTGGAATAAACTTCCTCCAGTGGTGCAGTCACCTATCCTGGACATCTTCAAAAGGAGACTGGACAGTCAACTTGTTGGGGTCACTTGACCCAAATTGTCTTTTCCTGCCTACTGCAGGGGGACTAGACCCAATGATCTACAAGTTCCCTTCCAGCCCCTAACAATCTATGAATTTATGAATCTATGACTATACCATACTCTGATTGGAGCATCAACTGACCCTCTTGCTGAAGTTGGTCATTGGGCAGCCAACACTGCGATAAGTAAAGGAAGCAAAAGGGACCCTGCATCTGTAATCTAGTGTCTATAGCATGTTCTGGGAGGAGGAGCCTTAGTTTCTGGTCCTTGTTGCCACAATTTGGCCACAGGGACTAGAGTTCAGGTATGGTCATCTAAGTTTAGGGAATCATTTTTTAACAACAAGCACATTCAGGAATCCTAAAATGGTTGTGGACAATACACGAGCAGAAAAAAAGAAGTGTAACTTTTTAAATGTCCTATAAAGTATTTGCTGAGTTCTACTGATGCAATATAGTAGTTGTCTTCTCATCTAGAACTTCTCTGATATTTCCTACTCCTCTGAGGCAGGTGTCAGCCAGCTGCCCAGTAGTCTAGGAGAAATAAATTCCTGTGTGAAATAACTCTCAAACCTGAGACTGAGTATGATTGATTTTAGACTAGAGAGAAAAGGAGAGGTACGTAAGAAAATAGCCACAGTCTTGGATCCAAACAAAGCAGCTTTTTTACCTGAATGACCAGTTGCAACATTTGCAAGAAAAGCTTTTTTTACTACAGGGATTAGTTGAGAGTCAGGAGCACATAGACGTCAAAGAGACACTGAAGCAGGTTATCAAGAAGATTACAATTCCTACAGAATTTGAATTGCTATATACTTAATTTGATACCAGAGGCAACTGGGGTTTATCAAGACCACTCTTACTACTAATCTGAGACAGCTCTGTTAACTTCTGGTTGTAAGGTGGCAAGAGCTGTTTCCTGTCAATGCTAATAGTGACACCATTAGTCCCTGTGCCCTAAGTCGTCTCTGTACTTAATGCTAAAATTTCCTTTATACATTTCTTTCTAGTTGCCTTAGTAGTGCAAACTTCTGTAACTCATATCACAACTCAGTTGATTTTGATAGTTTGACACTAAAGAGCACAGCTATGCTGTCTCTGAACAACATTTCTGATAGCGAAGGCACAAACTGGTCTATTTTAAATAAGCAAAAATCACAGTAGCCACATGAAAGATACAATAACTCTGCTGTATTCTCTGCTGCCTTTGTGCCTTTGGATTTATTTTCCACTGCCTTTTTCCCGTGTAGTGTCTTACCCCAATGCAAATTGGATGTCTAATCCTGCCCAATTGGAATTTCCCTTGTTGGATCAATCATTTCAGTCTGAGTAATTTAAAAAAGTAAACACTGAACACATCCTGAAAATCATGCATCTCATTCTGGACACCTAAAATTGTTAGTTGGTTTTGAAAATCTTGGCCTTTAAACACAGGATCATTGGATATGAGCCTTTCAAGGTTAAAATAAAAATGTTCTGAGCACCCTAACAATTTATCCCTATTTTCATGCCATTTCTTTTTAATTATTCAGATTATTCATCTACTTCCATTGTTTCTTCCAAGATGGCTGATATTTCTTGTAAGTGAAGGATTTAGGACAAAGCTATAGCAAGCATCCAGCAATACTTTTTGACAGACTTAGTCATACTTAACTGAAGCAATCAGATTAACTCAACCTTGGAGATGAAGCGAAGTGAGCTGGATATGAGCCGAAGAGGGGAAGTGAGAGACTGCTAAAGGGAAAGAGGTTTAACATTTGACTTCAGGGGCCTGGTCTATCAGAGCTCAAGGCTCTGGTGAACAGCACTGTGGCTGTAATTATAGTGAAAGCTATATCTGTGCAGGCCATTACAATTCTATGTGTTATCTCCAGTGTGCAAAGCTGGGGCACCTTTTATAATCAGCCAGTATTTTGCCTTTAAAGTCCAGTACACTTTGCAATTAGAATGGAAAAATTAAAGTTGACCTGGCATTCCATGCTATTTCTTTTTCAGATATGCAGGTAACATGTTTGCTTCGCTTGCCAAAAAAAAAATAAACAGGTCTGAAAGTCATACCTGCAATCTCAGTCTCAGTCTCAGACCTGAAAATCATGCCGTGTTCTTTCTGTTTCTTACATCACAGCAAACACATCTCTGATTTTCGTGTTGCAAATAATAGTTGTTTATTTTTATCCCTTCTCATTAGGTTAGGGTATCTCGTGACAGAAGCCAGAGGCAAACTATAACCTGGGAAAGCAGAATTGTTGGCAAATCTATCTTAGAGGTTTGTCTGCTTCCTATTACTTTGGTACTTTAGCACCACCTATACAAAGTCACAAGTAATAGCAATGCCCCTGCTAGAGAGTTTGACACATCTCCCCAATGGAAAAAAAAATCTCTGCTTGGCATAGAGATTTTTTTCTTCTTTCCCCTTTCCTTTTTCCTGTGTATTTTCCAGGGTAGATGTGATGGTTTTGGAAGAAAAGATGTATTTGAAATATGATTAACCTTCCATCCCAAACTGCAATACACTGTTATTGATGCATGTATAATAAAAATGAACATTTCTATTGTATTTTGTAAGAAGACAGGGCACACCTCCACTGCCTCCACAGAGCTCATAGAAATGCTGCCTCTCATTCACTTCCACTTCACTTCCCAAACCTGGAACAGAGGATTATTCTGACCATGCCCCTGCTACTGCTCTCAAGTACATCATGGACAGAGATCTCAAAAGCAGCAGTGAAGGGAGGGAGGGAAAGAGAGAGGGAGGGACAGGCCTCCCTGCTGGGTGCTGAAGTGCACTGCCTTGCAGTTTTACTGCTACATTTCAAACCATTTCTATTAAGTTCAAAAGGTTATCCAGTTCTTTTTCATATCACCAATACTGCCCAGCTTGTCTCATCTGCAACTTCCATCATCAGCACATATCTGGTTCTTATACTGAGGTCACAAGTGATAATGTTAAACAGGATATGTCCTGAGGTCCCTCCTTGAGGAACAGCACTAGTACCTAACTGCTTTCCAATCTGATCAACACCTCTTTTACTTTAACATGATAAAGTCTTCCTTTTGACCTGTGTCCTATACAATCTTTAAGTTCATATTAATCCTCATCTGCTCTACCTCAGATAATTGTTTCCCATTAGGCACTGAATCAGATGTCTTGCTTAACTCGAGAAAGATTTGCTGCCCTGAACTGCCCCTATCCAAGAAGTCAACCATCCTACCTTAACCCAGGTCTAATTGCAGTGTGCTTTGAAGCACCCAGGACTAAGGACAGTTTGCCATGGCAGGGGAAAAAACCTGCAACACACTATGAAGCTCTTTCCTGGACAGATTGTATCTGCCTCTGTCATATGCCTGGGGTCTCTGCTTTGTTTTTACTTTTGGACAGCATGTGGGAAGATTCATAGTCCAGTAAAATCCCACTCCGGGACACACAGACTCCTTGCAATCTCTCTCCTCCCTCTCCCCTGTGGTGACCTCACAGTTGTACACAGATGGGGTTTCCTAGTAACCACAGAGCACAGCAAAGCTAGCAGGAGTTGCAGCACCTTTGTGCCCATTGCTCCAGGAGACCTGGGGTCTAGGTGAGGTATGCAGAGCAGCCAGGATGCAAGAGCACCTGGAAAAGAGGAGGAAGATGAAGAAGAAGATGAAGAGAAAACTGCTCAGCTACTAAGAGCAAAACACCAGCTGCCACTCTCTGCTCAGTCTGCCTTTGCTTATGTCCCACCTGGACGCAGGGACCCTCCAGAGCTCAGCTATTTCCACCGAGAGGCTAAGGTGAGGTTGGAAAGAGAAAGGGGCAAGCCATGGAATGAGGATCAGTCTGAGGGAGCAGCTTTGATGAGGTATGAGATAGAGAAACTACAAAAAAAGAAAATTAAGAAAAGAGACAACGGCATAGGAGTAAAAAGAGAGAGGGAGGCTGCAGGGGGGAGCAGGCACGTCAGTCATAGACAAAGAGAGGCAGAAGCAGCTGCAGGGGGGAATTGTGTTGCCAAAATTTTTTACCCGAATCAGTCGCCACTTAAAATCCGTCCCTTGCTTTCACAGCCTGGGCCCCTGTGTGGTCAACACTCATTATTTCTCCTAAATAAAGTAATTATATTGAAAAGGGTGTTCAGCAGCTGGAAAACACTGCATGTTCCCAAGAGCATAATTTACAGGCTGGAAAAAAATAAGTGGTGAGATGGGGATTTGCTGAGCCCCAGTGAAATTAATAAGGGGCATACATAATAGTGCAGCTTCCTGGCAGTTTTCTATGCAGCTTAATTAAATCAGGAACAATCTGTTTGCATATTTTGGTTGCTAATTAGACTTGGGGTCAAGTGGTTGTAGTCACTCCAGATATGGTTGCACAACTTGTCAGAAAGCAGATGTCAACGTTTTAAATGAACATGAATCAATGCTACTGAAATGTCATACTTTTGCCCTACCCTAGGAAGTCCAGCATGATAACGTTGCACTTGGGACTTTTCATTTTCAAAGCACTTTGCAAAATGGAACTACTCTTTACAACATCTGTGGAGGGAGAAACACATGACCTACAATGCAGGGGCAGATTCAGAAGGGGCGCACTAGCATGGTGGCACCCCTTAGCAGACCACACCATGGAAGCAGCAGCTGAGGACTTTTTAAAGACCCTAAATCAGATAAGAATTGCCCCGCTTTCCCTCCATCTTCAGTGGCACATCCCCCCCTTCCAATTCCCTTCCTCCCTCCCTGCTACCATTGTCCTCCCATGTCTCCAGTTGCCCACACAGTGGAAAGCGCTTCAGAGCTGCTTCTGCCCCACTTCAGTTGGGGAGCCAGGTTCAGCTGGGGATGATGGCAGTAGCAGTGGTGGGTGGTTTTCTCTCTCCCTGACCTTGCTTCTAGCCTGTCAGAAAATACCTGGGAGGGTGGAGAACTACACAAGGAGGAGAAGCCTGCCCAACTCCACGGTTGCCTTTGTCCCCAACTGAGCCCAGTACACAGCCAGGCTCGAGTAGGGCAGGAGCAGCGCTGGAGTCCCCTCCTCCCCCTGCCATCCCCAGGGCAGCCAAAGACAGTGGCAGTAGCAGGTGATAGAGGGGTAAATGGGAGGGAAGTGGAAGTGCCACTGAGCATGGATGGGAAGGGAGGGGGTGCTGAGAGCAGGAGGAGAGGGAGATTTTTACTTGAGCTGGGATTTAAAGGAAGTCCCCAGCTACTGTTTCCATAGTGTGGTCTGCCTGCTCAAGTGCAGGGGTAGCTGGGAGTGGCAGTGCCACCACCACCCCTGCATCACTGGTTTCTGCTTCCACAGCCCCATTTACAAAATCCTGGATCCACCTAGGCCCATGTTTTCTAGAAAGGGAGGACAAGAATGAGAGGTTTAGGTGGATACCGAAAGCCAAAGGAGTGAGGTTCTTTGGGCAGGGGGCTGGACCCGATGATCTCACGAGATCCCTTCAAGCCCTAATGTCTATGAAATCTATGAATCGATGAAAACAGCATAGAAAATTGGCACAGGACTTTGTCTCCTATTTGCAACCCCCCAAATAGTTTGTCTTTAAGTCCATGATGTGATGCATCTTGGAGAAAAGTTGTGTAGATTAAGTTACCAACTTCTGCTGAGAAGTGTGTGCCCTTAGAGAGCCCTGTCTGTTGTGTAACAGGGAAAGTTCCTCCTTTGACCTTATTATTTAATAAAAGCCACAGCTGCCGTTGTGTATGATGAGGCGTTCTGTCCTTTAAGTCTGCCTGAGCCTTGTTCTGATTCAGACTACCAAAGGGACATAGGTATTGAGTGCTTACTTTGAAGCTTCCAACTGGATTTAAGCCAAAGATGGGCACTGAGTTGCTTGGTGTTGGCAAACTAAAGCAATTCTGGGAATGCATGGAAGCAGATTTTTAGATGTGGGGGAACGTTCCTGGTGGCAGCATAGGCATCGACATTGTTAGGTAGGGGCTCTGAGGGTCAAGCACTTGCCATTAAGTTCCTAAATCCTGAAAGCCAGAAGTCCTTTGGTGGATCTGGACCTGAGTTAGCAGTAGAATGCAACAGTATTGTCTTACCTCAAAGAAATGTATTCATCCAGGCATGTAAAATGCTTTGATCTTCTCAAATGAAATGTGCATTTGAGGTGTGAAATGCTGTGCTGCTTCTATTCAACAACCAATGTTATTTCTTCCTGCTTTGAATAATCTTACTTATGTCTCACAATGATATTTCTAGTACTAGAAATAAGCATCTAACACAATTAACCAGCCCCCTCTGAGAGATTCAGCTGGTTTTAGGTAACCACAGGCAGATTTTTGAAGAGAAAGTCCTTGTCCCTATAGACTTCTGCTGTCCTTGGTCCTGCGGAAACTGCACATCTAGCTAACATAACTCAATCTTACTGTGAAGTCTGAGATTAAACTGTGCCAGATAGGAGTGCTGTAAGGAGAAGCTGTGGCACAGTGAAGAGTCTTAGAGCTCTTATGTTGACTTGTCCTGGGATCAGGTAAACTCTGTGTAAAGCTACCAATTAACTCTTTTTGACTAATTCTGGCAGGTGTGTGTTAACTTCAATAGAGTGAACTAGGGGCAGGGACATGGATATGCTGAAGGGAAACTCTATGAACTTCCATTCTTAGGGAGAACACTTTGAGCTGATATCTATTTTACTATTGCTTGAGTCACCAATCAAGACAAATCATACACCAGAGGTGCGTGTGACCATCTATTGCCTCTGCAGACTTTACTTGAAGCAAACTGAGAGTATACATTTCACCTCTGTCCAAGGTTCACATTTAGCACAAAGGCCATCAATTGCAATAATCTGAGAGTGGAGTTCTATTTCATCCAAAATGAAACTTGACACTCCATCAGGTGCTTAAGTGCCCTCATTATGGGAAAATGGAGACATCTACATGTCTCTGGAGGGAAATCCTATTCCTATAATAGAGACATATGTACCCAGACATGTGTAATAGAATCATTCAATAGTTGGGTAATGCAGAGTTAGCCTCAAGCTGCACTTTGGTCATCCATTAGAGGAACAGAATTCTGCCACTCCCTACCACTGTCTCATTGGTGAATAACAGCTAACCACAGACAAGAAAAGAAGTCCAACACCTCTTGATCTTTTAGGATCAAATCAGGGATTCTGCCTTGAGTGTGATTTAATGATCTTTGTGAAATCAGCTCGTCATCTCCATCCAAAGATTTAACCCTGCACTGCTGTCCTCCCAAGCTCATGGCAAAGCCACTTGCTACATAGCCTGGACAGTTGTGTTAAGTATTCACTAAAGAAAGGGTAACAGACTCAACATCTCACATTTTCAGTTGGAGGTTTCAGAATGACATGGGAAAGGCACTGTGGTGTCATTGCTAAAATGTGAAGTAGTCTTGGGTGCAGAGCATTACCATACACAAGAGAGAGCAAGGTGAACAATAAGCCTGGATAAGGCCCTGGCTCTAAATGTGGTTCCTACAGACACTGACAATTCACACAGAGAATATATATCCAATATAATCTGCATTAATTGTGGAAGGTTAATGTGTGGCCCAGCCTCACTCTGAGATAGGACGGAGTGGAGTCATGCCACACCGTGTTGCCACAGAAAGTTACCTTCAGGGTATGCTTATGTTATGTGACTGTGTGATGGTGGAGACAGAATAGTCATCGCCCTGGCCAGTGGGATAAACTAATTGGATACTTTGATACAAAACACTAAAAAGATGTTTATTTTGGAAACTGACGAAGAGAGAAGCACAGGTAAGTGTGCTGAGCATAGGACTGGAAGCCAAGAATGGCTGAGTTTTTATCCCTGTTCTGCCAATTACTCCCTATATTGCTTTAGGCAGGTTTCCTTTCCACTTCCCATATGTGACTTGGAAAAGGTGCTTAGCTGTTTTATAGGGATGTTGCAAGCATTCATTTATGTCTGCAAAATGATTTACAAGTGTTCAGTGTTATTACACCAGTTCATAGCAGATGCTCACCTTGGATACAAATTGCTTGTCTGCTTTACATGATTCACTCACTCTGACAGGTTTTTTAAAACTATCAGCCTACCATGTCAGCATTTAACAACGGATACAAATGACAACCATGGATACCAGTGAAGTGGCTTAGAGTCAAAATAAGCAGCCACCAGGCATTGCACAATTAGAAGGGACTTGACATGCAAGGTAATAACAAGGATCTGCAACCACACAGATGTCATCTGCACAAGGATGGCAGAAGATCTCAAAACAGATTATCTAAGACAGAATTTGAGCTTAACATAATAGGCTGGCTGTCTATCTGCAAGAGGCTAAATCCTCTGCACTGACAACATTAATAGAAGAAAAAAGAGTGAATAATGCAGGCATTCCTTTTAAGCAGCATTAATTCAGTCTTTTCTGGAATTCGGAATAAAATGACAATATAGGGAGTGAAGGAAATGCAAGAGTAAAGTACAAAATGGAGATGACGTATTATATATAGGGACCAACTTAAATCATGGCAAAACAAGGGGTTTTTCATGGCCCACTCACAGTGTGTAGAGCCAATTTGGGTGGCATTTTGTGGCGGCCCTGCCCCTCAATGCTGATTGGCAGAGAGGCCCAGCGGGGAGGAGGGACAAGGGAATGGCAGCCATCTTGATTTCTGGGTGCCCTGCATGCCACCCTGCCTCCCAGTGCTAACTGGTACAGAGGCCCTGCCAGGTGGAGGAGGGACAAAGGGGCAGCTGCCATCTTGTCAGCTGCCCTTTGTGCCACTCTGCCAGTTGGTATCTTCCCTTCCTGGCCAAGAAGACCAGTGGTTCTCACTGGGGAGCCAGTTTTTTATTTTTATTAAATTTTTGTTGTTGATTTCAGGGAATTTGCAGACAATCCTGGATTTCGCAGTTTCAACGAAATCCATGAAGCCCCAAATTAAGTAGGTCCCCAATTGCATGCAACCTCTGCTTGGAAGGCCAGGACAAAACTAAAAGCCCTCTCTCCCTTTGAGAGAACTACATAATGTCCTCCTTTTATCAAGTTAGCTGATTACTAGAGTGATGACCTAATGGCATCTTCTAATGGGGCTTCTAAACTTTGAGTCCTATTCGGACTCCTATATTTTTAGAGAAAAGGAATGGAAATAATGAAACCTGAGCATGTCTTCATTTCTTAAAGTTTGATGTGATTCACAGTTGTGAAGTTACAGTTTTTGAAAGATGACTTTTTTCCACATTTTTAACCAGATGTTGCAGGACTAGGGTGATAAACTGATCTTTTCTTGCGTCAAAATGCTGATTCTTTAAAGAAATTCATAAATCAATAATAGGATATTGTAAATTATATATCTATATCTACATCTATATCTATATATTTCTCCTCTATTGAATAATTGTTTTGTTTTCCTGAAACATGCACACCTCTCAGTATTTGTGGATTAGACTCCCTACTGCCTGAAGCTAACTCTGCATTACTTAGCAGCTTGGGACTTTCATAGATTCATATTCATAGATTCATAGATTCATAGATGCTAGGGTCGGAAGGGACCTCAATAGATCATCGAGTCCGACCCCCTGCATAAGCAGGAAAGAGTGCTGGGCCTACATTACCCCAGCTAGATACACATCCAACCTTCTCTTGAATACCCCCAGGGTAGGGGAGAGCACCACCTCCCTTGGGAGCCCGTTCCAGACCTTGGCCACTCGAACTGTGAAGAAGTTCCTCCTAATATCTAATCTAAATCTGCTCTCCTCTAGCTTGTGGCCATTATTTCTCGTAACCCCCGGGGGCGCCTTGGTGAATAAATACTCACCAATTCCCTTCTGTGCCCCCCTGACGAACTTATAGGCAGCCACCAGGTCGCCTCTCAACCTTCTCTTGCGGAGGCTGAAAAGGTCCAGTTTCTCTAATCTCTCCTCGCAGGGCTTGGCCTGCAGGCCCTTAACCATACGAGTGGCCCTTCTCTGGACCCTCTCCAGGTTATCCGCATCCTTCTTGAAGTGCGGCGCCCAGAATTGCACGCAGTACTCCAGCTGCGGTCTGACCAGCGCCCGATAGAGGGGAAGTATCACCTCCTTGGACCTATTTGTCATGCATCTGCTGATGCACGATAAAGTGCCATTGGCTTTTCTGATGGTTTCGTCACACTGCCGACTCATGTTCATCTTGGAGTCCACTAGGACTCCAAGATCCCTTTCCACTTCCATGCCACTCAGCAGGTCATTTCCTAGGCTGTAGGTGTGCTGGACATTTTTCCTCCCTAGATGCAGCGCTTTGCATTTCTCCTTGTTGAACTGCATTCTGTTGTTTTCTGCCCACTTGTCTAACCTGTCCAGGTCTGCTTGCAGCTGTTCCCTGCCCTCCGGCGTGTCCACTTCGCCCCATAGCTTAGTGTCATCTGCAAACTTGGACAGAGTACATTTCACCCCCTCGTCCAAGTCGCTGATGAAGACATTAAAGAGTATCGGTCCAAGCACCGAGCCCTGCGGGACCCCACTGCCCACACTCTTCCAGGTCGAAACCGACCCATCCACCACAACTCTCTGGGTGCGACCCTCCAGCCAATTCTCCACCCACCGGACTGTGCAGTCATCCAAATCACAGCCCCTTAACTTGTTCACCAGTATGGGGTGGGATACCGTGTCAAAGGCCTTCCTGAAGTCCAAGTATACGACATCCACCCCTCCTCCTGCGTCGAGGCGTTTTGTGACCTGGTCATAAAAAGAGACTAGATTGGTCAGGCACGATCTACCTGCCACGAACCCGTGCTGGTTTCCCCTCAGCATAATTTGTCCTGCCGGGCTCTCACAAATGTGAGCCTTGATGATTTTCTCAAAGATTTTGCCAAGGATGGAGGTGAGACTGACTGGCCTATAGTTACCCAGGTCCTCCTTCCTCCCCTTCTTGAAAATGGGAACCACATTGGCCCTTTTCCAGTCCTCCGGGACTTGACCCGTGCGCCACAAGCATTCAAATATTCCCGCCAGTGGCTCTGCAATGATGTCGGCCAGTGCCTTCAGTACCCTCGGATGGAGCTCATCCGGGCCTGCCGACTTAAAGGCATCCAGTTCCTCCAAGTGACCCTGCACCACCTCAGGGTCCACGCATGGAAGTCTGGTGCCTTGCTGCTGCCTCCCTACACTCCCAGTGAGAGACTTGTCGTGCCTCTCGCTTAGGAACACTGAGGCGAAGAACTCGTTGAGGAGTTCAGCCTTGTCCCCTCTGTCCGTCACCAATTGTTTCTGCCCATTTAGCAGGGGTCCTATTCCTCCCTGGGCCTTCCTTTTACTCCCTATATATCTAAAAAACAATTTCTTATTGTCTTTTACTTGGGTTGCCATCCTCAGCTCCATGGTAGCTTTGGCCTGTCTAACTGCCTCCCTACAAGCACGAGCAGAAGAGGTATATTCCTCTTTGGTGAGCTCTCGCTGTTTCCACTTTTTATGTGCTCCCCTTTTGGCCCTTAGTCTGCCCAGGATTTCTCTGGTCAGCCAGGGAAGCCTCCTGGCCCCTTTCCCTCTTTTACCTCGCACGGGGATCGTCTCGCTTTGTGCGAGAAGGATAGCTTCCTTAAGGCACAGCCACCCTTCTTGGGCTCCCATCGTTTCAAAACTACTACTCTGCAGTGCATCCTTCACTAATCGCCTGAGTTTGCTGAAATCAGCTTTCCTAAAGTCCAGCACGTTCACCCTACTGGTTACCTTACCCACTCGACGCCTTATGTTGAATTGTACTTTTAGGTGATCACTGTCCCCCAGATGGCTACCGATCTGTAGGTCCCCTACTATGTCATCCCCCGTTGCCAATACCAGATCCAGTAAGGCATTCCCCCTAGTGGGACCATGTACCTCCTGCGTCAGGTGGAGGTCCTG
Organism: Crocodylus siamensis; assembly: GCF_052110815.1. Lineage (NCBI taxonomy): Eukaryota > Metazoa > Chordata > Crocodylia > Crocodylidae > Crocodylus > Crocodylus siamensis. Next base: position 125,307,728 of record NC_143397.1, on the reverse strand, counting down.
TACACAGGTTAGAAACCTGCGTGAGCGGTGGGACTTTGCTGTCTGTGTCTCCCAGCAGATGTCCGGGTAGTTTAGGTCCCCCATGACCACCGCCTCTTTAGCTTTTATGGTCTCTGAGAGTTGCCTCAGGAGCCCCAAATCTATTTCTTCCCCTTGATGTGGGGGTCTGTAGCAGACCCCTACCACCAAATCCTTTTCTCCTTGCCCCCCATGTAGCCTAACCCACAGTCCTTCTACTTCCTCATCCTTTGATTCTGTCTTGATGAGGGTTGATGTATATTGCTCCTTAACATAGAGCGCAACCCCTCCCCCCCTTTTCCCCACTCTGTCCTTTCTGTACAATCTATAGCCCTCAATATGTACCGCCCAGTCGTGGGATGGATCCCACCAGGTTTCCGTCAGCCCCACTAAGTCGTAGTCGTTTAGTGCAACCAGGAGCGCTAGTTCATCCTGCTTGTTCCCCATGCTCCTAGCATTAGTATATAGGCACTTGAGCCCTGTGACTGGTGCTTTTGCTACCCCCTCGCTCCAAGTCCTAAAGGGCTTTTTGTCTCTAACCTTCCCGTTCCTTACCTGTGCCGTATTGCTGTCCACCCCCTTCAAAGACAACAGCCTGCTTTTCTGTGCTCAGAAAACTCCTGATGGGAGTCTTGTCTATATCAAGAACAAAAGTTTGTGGCCCATAAGGGGAAAATAATTAAAAAAACCTTCGACATCTTAATATGAAAAGATATTCTAAATACAGTAATTTCCTTCACTCACTAAATTTCCATGTGGTAGAGCAAGTGTGGGCTATGCATATTATTGGAACAAAAGCTCACTGTTGCAGTCTGTTTCTGAGCTACTCCAAAATATGCATTAATCTGATGACTGAGTCACAAGCTTCGTCTTACATCTTTGCCTTTTGAAAAGCATTCCAAAGCTGCCGGCTTTCTTCCTTTATTTTCTTCACTCAGAGTGATTCTTTAGTTGGGTGGAAGCATTTAATGAGAAAAAATATTTCAGTAAGGAATCAAATGTTAAGCTTTCAAAGGTTAGTATAAATTACTTGGGAGCAGCAGTGCTATGAAATGTGAAAAAAATTGTGTAACCATGTCCTTTCGCATGCTGGAGATATTTGTTCTTGTTACATGTTTTTGCAGATAAGCCAGATGCACAGAAAATTCATAACAGTTTTGGCTTCCAGACTGTTTCAAAAAGGATGCCCAAAATATTGTTAAAAAGTAGAAAGGCCCTTTCAGCTCTTAGTGCCATACACGTACCACTTGTTTGTTGTACAACATATTGTTTCTAACTTATATAGTGGTGAATGCTACAATAAATTAATCATATTTTCTCTTTCTTCCAAGACAGGAACTGTTTCCACCTATGACTCCATTTTTAAAAGGCCAGAGGGTTACAATGAAAAACTTCACCGCTGTGACAGAGAACATGCAAAGAGTCGTGGCCTTAAAATTAATGAAGAGGTAACCTCGAGTTACCTTATGGTAACCTTTGTTAAGTGACTTTATTGGTGTCAACAACACTGGAGACCACCAGCATTGTGTTTCCATTTGTTACACAAACCCCAGTGGAGCAAAAAAGTGTAAACTGCGAACCTGAGGTAGGAAAAGCATACAACTAACCAAAGACCCCAATTTGCTGAGCAAACAGACCTGCCCCTGCCCCGCCCCAACTTCAAACCACATTTTTTTTTATGCACATCCAGGACTCAGTGGAGTTGGGGGAGCAGAGAGAAGCTGAAGCTATTCCCTGTAGAACAGTCCCCTAGAGCAGCATTTCTATGGGTTGTGACCCAAAAGTGGGTTGCAAGAATATATGAAAGGGTCACGGACAAACATTACAAATAGATGAACAAACTTTAAAATTGGATTCTTCTTTAAAGGAGAAAACCTTGGGAAATCATAGCTTTTCTCCTGCAGGCTGCCAGAGTTCCAGCTGTAAGGGGTTGCTTGGGCTCCCCCTTCCCCACTGCCATCCCCTGCCCCACACGTTGAGGGGCTGGGGCCTGGGGTCAGCAGGTCAGGAGTGAGGGGCACTGGGTTGGGACTAGCCATCAATGTTTACAAATGGGTCCTGGTACAAAAAAAAGTTGAGAACCACTGCCTTATAGCTCTGTAAATTTCCAAGGGAAAATTCTTGCAGCTAGCTGCCTGATGGGAGGTAGAGAGCCCATATATCAGTGTGGAAGGGTTGGCCTTCTATCAGGAATCTCCAAGATACATGAGAATGATCTCTGATTTCCCTGTGGATTTTGTGAATCTGTGTATTTGGGGAGGTACTCCCATAGTCTCCATGAAACCAGTAAGCTTAGCTGTGTTGTTCTCCTGTGGCACAGTGTAGTAGGTTTTATGGTTTGTTATCAATACTTTCTGGCTGTGGTGTGCAGAGGGGCCAGAATGGATATTCTTTTGGACTCTTAACAAATGTTTGTTGAATGATATCTGCAATCATGCACTCAGTGGCCCAGGTGGTCCCTTCCAGTTCCATATTCCTTTTCTTTCAGGAGGACAAATACTATACATTCCCACATACCAAATACATCTTTTCCCAAAAAACAGCCCCCCCCCCAATGCTTCTCCCCACAAGTTGGGGTGGGTGTCTTAAGTGGGAAAACTGATTTTTCTGCCAGAATAGAGGCACCCAGTTTTGATTCCTGCTCACAGCAGCAGTGACATTTGTATTTAGGCAGCTGAGGGAGTCACATGATTTAACTGGTCATTGTTCTTCACTCTACAGCATTGGTGATGCATAGGGGGCTCATGCGGGTGCACATGCGCCCCCCTGAGGTCAGCCATGCACCCTCTGGAAAGTGCCAGCCACAGAACCAGAAGTGCACTTCTGGTTTCACCGCTGGCTCGGTGATCAGCCACTGGGGGACACACCACCCCCTGCCCCATAGGCAATCTGGTGCCCTCCCGGACTCAGGAGACACCAGTTACCTATGCTCTAAAGGCTTGATGTTCCACCAAGCAAGAAAGTTTCTTCTTCTGGCAATTTTGCTCTCTTTTAGTTATTCTCTTCTTCTATTTCACAGCCTTGTAAGTGAGCTGTTTTTAACTCTTTTCAATATCATAGCAGGAAAAGGAGGGTTAGCAAGCTGAAGATTAGGGTCTCTCCCTGCTCTGTGCGGTCCTAAATCTGGATTTTTTTTTTCATTCTACCTTCACAAAAACAAGGTGTGTGTCTTATTTGGGGTTGTATGGTATGCAAGAAAATATGTTATCTTCAAATATTGTACTGGAGTGGCAGTCTGTGATGTTTGGGGTTGAGAGCCCTTTTCTATTTAGCAGCTGACCCTTCTATGTGTTCTAAAATCAACAGGCTGTTTTCAAATGGCCCTGAACTTTGGTGTGCATTATGGCCTCTCACTCTCTTGTTCCCCTGCACTATCAATAGAAGCTGAGATCTTCAGGTCTGTGCCCCTCCATGAATGAATCCTTCTTCTTGCTCTCCTATATAAGGTGCAATCTGAGAGATCTCCTTCTGATCCCCTTTCCCTGCCTCCCTCCCACATTAACTGAGTCCAGAGTGTGGGAGACAGGAGGAATAGAGGCTGTTCTTCTGTGATCTTGTGACCATGTAGGAGCTGGGATTTGGAGGGGCTTCCCATTATGGGGTGGATCTGAGCATTCATCCTCCTTCCTCTGTATGTGCTGGAGCAGAAAAGGCTGTGTGCTTCCAGGGTGGTGTTAGGTCTTCTCCCTGTCTCTCTTGAAACCAAGAAGAACAAGTTAATGGACATGTCACCCCCAGATATGGCAGGGGTTCTGTCTGAGGGCTAGAGGGACCAGACCAATTCAGAGGGGTGAGCAACTACCAATAAGTGGGTTGAGGACACGGCTGGAGGAGGTTATGTCAAAGTAGGAAGGATTCCAGCTCCATGTCGGGAATAATGGAGTTTGGTATACAACCAGGATGCTATGTTCTAGGACAGTGGTATAGATGAGTAGCACAGGGACAGTCTCTGGGCTGGATGCTGCTGGCAGGGTCAGTCTGTGGGCCTGGTCCAGCCACAGAGCAGCTCCATGCACCAGCCCCTTGTGCTGTGTACAGGGTCATGTCACCTGGCCCACAAGACTCCATACAAGTCCAGAATTTTGGTGTTTGGTACTTCTAGCAGGGGCTGGGGTGGTTTGGGTGTTAAGGTCTATAGTTGGCAACCCTGAAGTTGCAAGTTTGAAGCCATAGCAGAAGTGTTCATGGTGCAGCCCTGTCGGATCCCAGCAAATCTAAGAATTCTGCTAAATACCTTGTGACACAAGGGCATGAAAAAGGAGGGGCACTTCTGGTCAGGGACTTTTGTCATCAGACCTCTGCTGGCAGTTGGGCTTCTATTTATTATTATCCTTTTTTAGATTATAAATGTCCCTTTGTCTTTTGGCTGGGTTTAAACAGTATCAGGGCAGTGTCAATGTTCTGAGTAAGATTCTGATAAAGGAAAGGCCTTTCTGGAGAGGAAGGTTCTGCAACATTTTCTAAATGAGATAAAGTTCTGGATTAGCCAGATTGATTCTGGAAGTTTAATCTGTCTCCAGATCCATGAACAATGTGTGCCTCAGGAGGTGGGGGCGGGCGCAGGATGGCAAGCGCTGACCAGCAGTCAGCAACCACCTGCAGTTGTTACTGGCAGCAGTGCCTAGCGGTGATTGGCAACTGCCCACAGACGCCACCGGCAGTGGCAGCGGCGAGAGGGGTGGTGGTGAGCAGCAACTGCCCACAGGCTCTGCTGGCAGTGTCAGTGGTGCTCCTTTCAGGGGTGCACTGCCAATCTCAGTGGGTGCATGTTCACCCCCTACGCATTGCCAATGTCCAGATCCCCTCTATCCTACAGAAATTTCTCTCTCTTTTTATTTAAGACCATTTATCAATGACTTGGTGCTGTAGTGACTTTAGGACAAGCCTCTTGCATATGAGTTTCTGAGTCAATGAGATTATTTTTAGAGCTCTTATTTTGTTAATAGAAATTGTTGTAGTTGGTCATATATATGGAGAATATACAATGGTGCAATGGGACGTATGAATTTAATCTGCATGAATAAGGGAATGGGTAATTACCCAGACATATAACCTATAAGTAAATTGTGCAGGCCTTCCCAAATAGGTACTAATGAAACCTCTATACCACCACCAAGAGCATATAAATTAGTTGTGCCATGATCTGCAACTAGTCTTAGAGAAATCTGTCTGTAAAAACATGTGGGGGGGCAAATCTCCCTATCCCAATTTCCCGCCAGTGCACTTATGTTCCATTACTATTGTTGAAAAGTTTGGCCACAAACGAGGACAATAGCAGAGTTTAAATCATGGCTGAAACTATCCTTCTGCTCAATAAGTGGCACCTTTCTACAGCTACACATTATATAATTGTATCTGGGCAGAAGGGTTGTTTGGCACCAGCTGCAACAGCAAGCTAGTGCTATAAATCTGCACAATGTTCTGCATTTGGATTATTTGATTAGGAGTGTAACTTCTGAATGGTCTTCTAACAGGAAATGGTGAGACCCATTCCTGTTTTGTCCTCTTCACAATACGGAAGGCGCATCAACCAGCCAGTTGAGGAACTGATCAGAGATCACGCAAGGATTAACCATGTGAAGGCTGCATTCTACAGGAAAAATGGAATTGCTTGCTTGCTAGACAAATCTTCTTCAAGCCTAGATCCCTGCTAAAGCTCCTGTCCGCTGTCACCAGATGCATACACATAGTGAAAAATAGGGTTCTCAGTAATAAGTAGATAATTGTTTTGCATTCTTTTTCTCTAACATTGACATTTAATGGGCTAGTATGGTCTGAATACAAAATAAAGCTGTAGTAGCTGTTCCCTTTCTTTAGTTCAAATTTATCTTTACCTGAAATCAAATGAAAGTCTTGCAAATGATGCTCCCAGTAATTCTGAACATCTTTGGAACACAGCTCCACAAGGGTTGTCCTGGATCCTCAAGTCCAGTGCCCTGCTACCATGGTCATATATAGCATATAATCCCATTCATAAACTTAAAAGTGTATTATAACAACATGTATCATTTATAGGAGCAAGTTCCTTCTTCAAAGGCTTCACAAATATTAACTCATTCCTCACAATGTTTCTTTGAAGTGGCTAAGTGTTGTTATCCTTGGAACAATGTTCCCAAATGCCTGACTCAGTAATGGGCACCTGAAGTAATGGCCAGATTTTCAGAGGTGCTGAACTTTAGACCAGCTTCATGTGCACTTGACTTGAAATCAGTATGAGCTGCTTAGCACTTAAAAACTGAGTCTAAATAGTACTCACCCAGTTTGCAACATTGTGGATTAAGAAACTTGCCCAAGATCTTGTGCAGGGGCAGAGCAGTTAACTGGACACAGGAGATCCCAGCTTTTAAAGCACTAACCAATGTTCTTCTCAGAAAATTGTTGTCTGTGCTTTCTGCTGTTTCTAAGGGAGAGCATGAGGGAAAGGAAAACCTGGCTTCATGTTGGCTGCACTGAAGTTTACCTATATATCAAAAATGATCATCATAGAAAATTAGGTTTGGATAGTTCAAAGTCTGACAGAGCCAAATGCTGCTGAGCTGCTTTGAATTGTAAACATAATGAGCAGAAGGAGGATCTGCCTACATTTTGTGTTAACTTTTTTCATGACCTTGAGTAGAGCAGAATTATATTGCACTTCAGTACCTTGGAGGTAGAAGAGGCCTTGGTGAATACCCAAGAGAACAGAAAATTACAGCACCACGAGATCTATGGCATCAGCCAGCTTGTTAGACAAAGGAGGGAGAAATTAAAAATCAATGTGTATCATGTATTCTAAAACAAAGCTGATGGATCTGGATAGTCTGAGTTGGTGAACTCAGACTGGTGGGGTGGGGGCTGCAGCTGGCCAGGAGCAGGGAGTGTTTATAGTCTTCCTGCTCCCAGCTGGAATGCCCGGCTGGCAGCAAATCCCCCTGCTCCCATGTGATGGTCTACTTGCCCCACCAGTCTGAGCTCATCAGTCTGAGCTCATCAGCAATGCCTGGGTAGTATCCATTTGAAAGTTCTTTCATAGCCTGAAAATACATTGTTGTATATAGTATGCTCTAATGTGCACTTAAATGTTTCTGTAACTTTTATTACACATGGCTTTTATTGAAGCTAATATTTTAAATGCCACTTTCAAATTGGGTTCTGGAATTTTGTAATAACTTAGTTCTCATGGGTTTTTTGCTATTGTTTAAAAATAATAAAAAGCTCTTCCACAGGAACTGTTCACTGAGTATGCTTCAAAAAGTGATGTCTCTTCAAAGTAAGACTGGGCAAGTAAAAGGTGACAGTTACTACCAGCTTGATTTTCAAGGGGTTGAAGGTCCTTATGGGATCAGAGCTATAGTTTTAGGCTATTTTTACTCAAAAACTTCTGGTGTGTGGCTTTCACAAAAATCAACTAATAAGCACCTCCAGGTGTTAGAAAGTGGAAGTGATGCAAGTTGTAGGTGAGGCAGGGCATGTCTGCATGTGCATTTTAATGTGCAATAAAACACCATGTAAAAATATGCAAATACTCTAATGGGCAGAAAATAGGCTACTGCGCATTAAACATCACTTCAAAAGCATGTGCTTTCAGAACTGCACATTAGGGAAGCCAAATGTGCATTCATTTAGTACCTCACATTGGAGAAACTGATGGCTAGCAGCCACAGGACATCAAGTTCAGCATTTGCTACTTCCCTGTGCAACCCCCTTTGGACCATTGTAGTAACATTAAATGAGGAGAAAGTGTTACAGGATCTATGGAAATATAGCTTGCTACCAAGCTCACACATCACAAGTGATACATCTACACATACTATTAATGTTTTAAAGGCATAGTGCACAGTAAAATACTGAGCAGTAAGCATTCCCTGGGAGCATATCTAGACGTGCCCCCTGTTGACAGCAAATCTGCTCTCAGTCATCACACCCCAGTACAGGGCTACTCCTACCATGGTCTGGCCCTGTGCAGCATCCACAGAAGCTCAAGGGTCCCCTGGGATGCTATCCCAGGATCTGGCAGGGCTTGGGGGATAGGTGCCAGTCCTGATGCACATGAGGCCAGGAGAGCTGCCAGCTCCAGCAGCAGCTGTTTCCTGGCCCTGTGCACATCAGGAGGGCTCCTGGTCCTGTGCACATGGAGACAAGCCCCATGCCAGGGGCTGGCAGGAACCTGCCCAGAAGTGAGAGAGCTCCCAAACAGCCCCCAGATAGGCAGGAAAGCAGAGAGCTCCTGGCTCATGTAGACAGGTAGGGACAGAGAGCTAACCTGTTCCAGTATTGCTCAGCTACTGGTGCCTGGGGGGAGCTGCCAGCTGAGCAGCTCCAGGAATGGGGGAGTTCCTCATCCTCTGTGGCCATCTAGTGTTGGCACTGACCAGAAACAGATTTGGTCCCAGTCAGCACCTAGAAATACACTACTACACAGTATCTGATGCATAGTTAGTTTACTATCTGTATTTACAGGCAGTAGCTAGCTGCCCTGTCCACTAATTTTCTGCGCAGTAAATGATGCATACATGTAGACTGTGATAGTTTACTGCTCAGTAGATCAGACTACTGTGCAGTAAAACATCTCATGTAGACAAACCCAGGGGGAACATTTTCTGACAGAGCACTAGCACTCTTCTCAAGACGGAAAAATAAGCTCACCCATATCAATAGTCAGGAGGTGTATCACCAACTTGCATGCAGGTGGGTGCTGGGTCTGGGTGATTTCATTCCTGCTTCAGTGGTCCAGTTATTTTCATTTACAGACATTTTTGCTTGCATGCTCTGAAAGGAGAGAACCATTGGCCAACAGCACCACCTGCTGGTTATTCTGAGGAATAAGCAGCAGCACTTGACATTCACATAAACAAGGGCAAAAGAGACTAGGCAGGCCTGTCCCTACTCCAGATGGTGCCTGGTCTAGGATCATTCTCCTAGCTCAGGGATCACATTTTTCCAGCAAGGAGATGGGATAACACTGCTCTGGTCTGAGGTGGGGCAGCACTAGGATGCCACTGCCTCTGCTGCCTCTCCCTGCTGCATGGCACAGGCAAAGCCCTCCCACCCCACAACAGTGGAATGCTGTAAAAACCGTGAAAGTAGGGACTTTTTTGATTTTTGTTATTTATATATTTTGGAAAAATTGTCATGTTATAGGTCAAATTAGCCAGATCAGTTCTGAATCCTTTGAATCATTGAAAAACCATATGTGGCCCTGCTACTGGCAAGTATCCTCCACACTGGACTATACTTTCAAATCCATTGGCAGGCATCCTATATGCAGGCCCAAGTCCAGAGGCTTTGGGTTTGGATGTTCCTGAGTTTCGCTTGCCCTCAGCCAATGGCCACAGGAGCGAGCTAGGGAGGAGACCCCAATGTCATAAAGTCAGAGTGTAGCCCCCTCACCTGGACACTTTGACTCTGCTGAGCACGTAGAGGAGCTCTGAAATCACTGCCCAGTTGACATGGGTTCCTGCTGAAGCTCCACGTGAACAGTGAGCGCTGAGCTCACCACCTGATTGGGATGAGGTCTGGCCAGAGTCCCTGCTTTCCTATGGTCCCAGAGCCCAGAGGGTGAAGGCTGCTGTTGTTTGCCCTTCTCTTTCCTCTCTGGTGAATTCAACTACAGGAAAAAGGAGGGGATGAGCAGCAGCAGCAGCAGCAGCAGCAGCAGCAGCAGCAACACTTCTCTCCTTCACCCAGACCCACACTGAGGGATTACTTAGCAGAGCTAAAGTGAGGGTCCAGTTTCACTGCCAAGCCCCCTCTAGATCCACCCCTGTTTACACCCATCTCTGAACACCATCAACACCTGCTTTGAGTAAAAAGTTGAATGCTGATCAGGGGGACATTATTGCTGTTTTCAACCAGGGGTCTCCTCTGTCTGGTGCTTAGCCCTATTCCATAGCTACATAAACCAGGGAGAGCAGGGAATGTGGATGGCTGGATTGACTGAATCAGAGGACCAGTGCCACACTCCTCCACTCATGGGGGAGGCAGGAAGTGAGGTCAAAGTTTTTTGAAGGCAAAGAAAGTGAGAAAGCATGTCAAGGTAGACATATCTAAATCTTCCAGTTCTGGACACATCATCCTTAAACTTCTGGAGACTTACTGTGCAGCTTGAACACATCTAAAATTTAGAGAAATTCACAGGAACGTTTGGAAGGATAAAGAAAAGAGTGTACCTTCTGCTCCCATTGGAGTCCATGGGACCTTTACACAGAAGGCTTTGCTTGCTGTAAACATAGCAATTTTCCCAGCGGCCTCAAATAAGCTGCTTTCCACCATAAGGGCAGACCATCTTGATTAGCTCTGTACACTGGATTTGCCATTCATGTAAGGGACTACTTGTCACTGTGAATAAGGGAAAAACAACAGACTTGGAGGCTACACCTTCTTCTCTTTCCTGACAAGCCATAAAGCTCATCCTATGTTCCTGGAGTTGTGCTGAGCTACTTCTACCTCACAGCCTCTCCTCTTCAAAGAACAACTAAGGCCCTTGGTGAAAACTGTGCAAGTCTATCAGCTTGCAGCATTGGAGGGAGGTGAGAAATGAGAGAGGGGTTTTCTTTGAAAGAAAATAACTTATAATTGAAAGTTTAAGATTTGTCTTTAAAGATCAGATAATGGAACTTCCTCACATTTTATGTTATATGGATAAAGAGCTTTATAATGCAGTATCATACCAATGACATTAGAGTGGGCAGATCTTTATAGTTTAGAATTAATTGTGCTACTGCATGGACAATGCTGGTACTTATTGGAATGCCTGTCTGCTATAAAACACAGTTGAGAGATCTGAAATGCTAAAAGAAAACCATAAGTAAATATAAATGCAGTTTATTAATTTACTTTTATCCTTTACATTTAAAACTTCAAAGAAACAACACTTGCATATTTAAATTGTGTAATACAAATTCAATACAAAGTAAAATATATATACAATTGCTATACCACAGAGTGGGTATGCCTACACATGCTTTAATGTGAAGTAGGATAGTTTACTGCACATTAAGCATGTGTGTCTACACATGCATCTACAAGCAAATGCAAGTAACAACTTTACTCGTGAGTAGTTACTGTGCAGTAGTTTTTGTGTAGGTGCCTGAACAGGAGCACAGTTTCAGAGCTGTTAGGGGCTGGAAGGGACCTTACAAATCATCACATCCAGTCCTCCTGCATGTGGGTAGGAAAGACTGTTGTGTTCAAATGATCCCAGCAAGATGGGCGTCAAGATGTTTTTTGAAGATCGCCAGGGCGGATAACTGTACCACTTCTGGGGGGAATCTGTTCCAAACCCTCAGCACTTGGTTTGTAAAGAATTTTTTCCTTATGTCTAACCTGAAGTGATCTTCAATCAGCTTGTGCCCATTATTTCTTATCCTCCCCTGGGGGGCCTTGGTGAATAGATGCTCCCCCAAACCCTGATGTATGCCCCAATATACTTATAGGCTGCAACCAAGTCACCCATGAGTACTCTTTTCTCCAGGCTGAACGATTCCAAGTCCTTCAGCCTCTCCTCATACAGCTTGGTCTCCAGACCTCTAATCATGTGTATAGCCCTCCTCTGGAGTCTTTTGAGCTTCTCCACATCCTTCCTGAAGTGCGGCGCCAGAACTGGATGAAGTACTCCAGTTGTGGTCTCACCAAGTCTGAGGAAAGCAGGAGGACATCCTTTGCCTTGCTCAAGATGCCTCGGTGGATGCATGCCAGTGTTTGGTTAGCTCTGCCAGCTACAGCACCGCATTGGTGGCTCATGTTCGTGTTGTTCTCAGTCATGACACCCAGGTCTCATTCAGCTGTGATGCTGACAAGCAGAGCACTTCCAAGTCTGTAATTGTGTTGTGGGTTATTTCTCCCCAGATGGAGCATTTTACATTTCTCTGTATTAAATAACATCAGGTTGAGGTCTGCCCACTTCACGAACCTGTCCAGGTCAGCCTGTATTGCCAGCCTGTCTTTGAGTGTGACAATACTCCCTCATAGCTTGGTGTTGTTAGTGAACTTTGCTAAATTACCTAAATCCAAACTGTGTATGAACATGTTGAAGAGCACTGGTCCAAGTACTGACTTCTGAGGAATGCCACTGGTTGCCCTCCACCATGATGATTCAGTTCTGTCGATAAGTACCCTTTGGGTCCTACCACAGAGCCAGTTATATAGCGACCAGACTGTGAAGTGATCAAGGCTGCATTTTTCAATTTGGCTATGAGGACATAGTGGGAGACTAGGTCAAAGGTCTTTTTGAAGCCCAAGTATATGACATCAACCTCATTTCCTCTAGCCGGGTGGTGAGTAACCTGACTGTAGAAGGAAATGAGATTGGTCTGGCATGACCTGCCCGTGATGAAGCCATGTTGGCTATCCTTCAGAATACTGCCTTCAGTTAGCCTGTGTGTGATGGTTTATTTGATGATTTTCTCCAGGATTTTACCTGGGATTGAGGTCAAACTGATTGGCCTGTAATTTCCTAAGTCCTCCCTTCTCCCTTTCTTAAAGATAAGTACCACATTGGCTTTTTTCCAGTCTTCTAGGACTTCTCCCAAGCGCCACAAGTCTTCAAATAACTTCACTATTGGATGCGCGATGACGGCCAGTTCTTTTAGCACTCTTTTAGCATGCCAGTTCTTTTAGCAAATCTATTCCTGGTCAGCCAGCCACCAAGGTGGTGGGAGATTGTTCCCTGCCTCCAGGAACTGCCTGCTGCCAGGGCAGGCTCTGCCACCAGAACTGGGGGGGGTGGAGAGAAATTATCCTTATCTCTCAGCCCCCATTTCGCCATTGCAATCATGAAGCAAGGGGCCAGGAAATTCTTATCTCTCAGTGCCAGCTCAGTGGTCGCAGGGTCAGCACTGGGCGATCCTTATTTCCCAACATCAGCTCTGTGACAGTGGGGCCAGTGCTGTGAGATCCTTATCTCCCAGCACCAGCTCTGCAGTCATTCATAGATTCATAGACATTAGGGCTGGAAGGGACCTCAGAGGATCATCAAATCCAGCCCCCTGCCCCAGCAGGGCTGGATAAGCATCTCCCAACACTGACCCTGTGGTCATAGAGCTGGTGCTAGGAGCTCCCTGCTGATGGGGGCCGGGAGTCAGTTCCCTGATCAGCTCCATGATCACGGAGCTGGGTGAGGAACCGGCTGGGGAGCTTGTTCCCCACCCATACCCATGCTCACACAGCTAAGCAAGGAACAGGCTCTCCAGCTTTTTCCCCACTCAGCTCTGCATGCATAGAACTGAGTGGGGAACAAGCTCCCCAAGCTGTTCCCCACTCAGCTCTGTGTTTGCAGAGCTGAGTGGGGAACAGGCTCTCCAGCCCCCACCTTGCGATCATGGAGTGGGGGCTGAGACCTGTTCCAGTCAGAGGCAGGTACCAGCCCCATGCCCTGATAGGATGATCGAGGCAAGGAGCTTGGAAACAGCTGCAGGGGTGGGGCAGGTCCCAGCCTCCTGCCCCAATCCATCAGTAGGGCAGCTCTTTGCAAGTCCCCTGTCCTTATCAGGAAGCTGGGGCTGGGAGCTTCCTGCTGCTGGGGCAGGGAGACATTGTCCCCACTCCCGCAGCAAGCAACCCCCTGGGGTCAGGGAGCAATGTCCCAGCCCTGGCAAGGAGATAGCTCCCTCCCCCCCCGCCCAGTGCTCCCTGCCAGCCCTGCGCTAGCTCCCCTTAGTGGCAGCAGGGGCCCATAGCAGGACTACAGGAAGTGGGAGCAGTTTGCTGCTAGAAGCAGCAAATCTGCTCCTGTATCTCTGCATGTGTAGATGCCTGGCTGGAAGCATTTAATTGCAAATAGTTTACTTGTAGGTAAGCTGATGTTGGATCAAATGCATGTGTAGATGCATCTGGTGCTTCTTTATACAGTGTTTAACTGTTTATAAATTTGCTTCATAATCAGTTACTAGATCTTTCAATTCAGAATACAGACAAAATTCTGTCTTGCTTTATGCCTTAAGCAGGTTCCTATATCTCTACAGTTACTCAGAGTAAGAAAGAGCATAATTTGATCTTCTATAACAGAACTTACTGTCCCATTGGAATAATCCACAATTAGCATTTGGTATGATCTGTAAACTCTAGAAGAAAAAGCACAATTCATAGGAAATTCAGTGCTGATTTGTAACTGTTTTCCAATCCAGTAAATTCACATAAAAGTTCTCTTTTTCTTTATAATTCTCTGCAAATCAATCCATTCAAATATTGGAGTGTCTTTCACTCTGAAGCCAAAATAGTCTTATGAGAAGTTACTTAGCTTCAAAGGATTGGCACATACTATAGACCAGTCTTTTTTTTTTTGTAAGCATTTTATCATTAGCTGACCCTGCACATATTCAGAAAGATTTTCTTGTACAGGTACTGTACTATTTTGCTATAGTTCTTCAGAGCCACAAACTCAAAAAATGGAATCTGGAAGTCAGAGAGAAACATTTGGGAATATTGTCTTTCTATGAATGATTGCACAGAAGCCCTGTTCTTTAACATCCATTTTCATGGCAGTGAAAATCTATTTTATTTCATAAACAGTGTTAAAAGCTTTTAAATTACAGTTAATCTTCCAATCCTGAAACAAAATCCCTGACTGGAGGTTTTTTGCAGGATCAAGGACTAGAGCAGCTGTTATTAAAACTGGCTTGATACGAAAAGTTGAAAGTATAGTACTAGATGATTATAAAGAGAGTTATAAAAAGAAAAGAAAACTCTGTATTTTCAAAATTTTAAGAAAAAATTTCTTCAATCCACAGAGTAAAACAACCCTTAGCAAAAATTGGTCCAAACAACAATGTACCCAGCACTATTTGCTGTTCAGCAAGGATAGGTTGACATCTGACTTAGGAACATTTTGCAGCAATATCTTTAAGTATAATTAATAAAAGTATCTTTCAGATTGGTTTTCTTAGCTAGAGAAGCAACAGTTGGTGGATTTATACTTTACCTGTATCACTACATAGCCAAGTAGCTGCAGATGTCTCTGTTTAATAGCTTCTCTTCCTAGAAGATTATGGCTGTTGATGCAAAACCGCTTTTCATCATTAATACAAAGAGCTAAACCATTTTACCACCAGCTGCTACACATGCTCTGTAGGCCCCCAGGAAAAGGAGAAGGGATGTGACCTTCCTCCATTTTGTCCCTTTTTGAGCACATGATCCTCCAGGAAGGGGCAGGAAAGGGCATTATAAAAATCTGATTTTTCAAAACTCCTCTAGGCAAAATATAAACCCCAGATAGTGAAAATTAAGGCTCTGGTCTAGCAACATTTAAGCAGATAGGTCTACTTAACTGAATAGGAGTTAACCTTAAGCATGTATGCAGGGTGGCAACATTGGCTTAACGTTATATTTTTAAATATCTGAAGTACTCATTCTTCACCCAGGTTGTTATTTTGTAATTGCCATGTTTGTTTATTTTCAAAGAACTTAGTACAACATATTTAGGTCAAAAATACTGTTTATTTTTAAAGAATATAGTACAACCTGTTTAGTATTTAATATTTAATGTGGAGCCAAAAAAAAGCCAAGAGTCAATATAATAATGACAATTGAGTTGAGGGAAAAAACAGGCTAGCACCACTATAATAATGACAATTGAACTGAATTCACTGCATCCAAAATGGAGTGGCAGCAGTTTGTTACCTGAGAAGTGAAGGAATCCCAGTCAATGCAAGCCCCAAAAAGGGTCAAGTTAAAATAACTTTTCCTCGGATGGTATTCAGTGATTTTGGAAGGTTTAGAGTAGATAGGACTAGCCATTCTCAAGTTATAAGTGAACATACAGACAGACACTTCATTTTATATATATAGATAAAAGCTTCTAGTGGCGCAAAGCCTTTCTCACTTCAAAGCAAAGAAGATGCTGTGGTAACTGTTTAGACATTGAGTCCATTAATTAAGTTACTGTGGGCTGGTTTATAGACAGGGCCGCATTTTAAAAAGTAAAACAGTGTACACTTCAGATCCCAATCCCAGATTAAGGTACCCAAGGGTGGAATCTCCAGAAGCACCTCCATGATTTAAAAGCTCCAGTACCATGGAGATCCAACCACCAAATCCTGATGGAGGCATATAACTTGGTCAAAGCATTTCTGTTTTCTTGACTCATGGAAGCGCAGTTACAAACACGTTACTGACTTTGCTTACTGACTTTGCAGCTGACGCTGTAGCATTTCAACACGACATGTTAATGAAGCCCTGGACTGATTGACTGATTTCACCACAGAGCGCCATTTCAAGTGAAATTTGTTAGCAGAAATCTCTGTGGGCTTGCCTATGGGGGTTAGGAAGGGGAGGGCAGGAAGAGGAGTGGGAATGGGAAGGAAAATAAAAAAGAACTGATGACATGTAAAGAAAAGTAATTGTTAAAAGAAACCAACCCCCGTGGGTGCATCCAGACGAGCGCGCTCATGCATCTTGCTGCAAGAGGCACATGAGGGAAAGAAAAGAAGTTTCCCGCGCTGCAGATTTGCAGCACAGGGGCAAAATTAGACCCCCTGGATATCCAGGGGTCAAAAAAAAAACATGGCAGAAAAAAGCAGGGCAGGTCACATGCCCTGAGGCAACCCGAGGCTGAGTCCTCCACAGAGACACTCTGGAAGCACCCAGAGCATCTCTATGGTTGGCCCTCACCCTGGTGCTGAAGCACACTGCCTGCTCATGCATAGCAGGCAGCATGCCAGATGCAGGGAGCTGGACCTGGGCTCCAGTGCCAGTAGGTAGGGAGCGGGACCATGGGGGGGACCCCAGCCGGCTCTACCTGCTCCCCCAGATACCCCAATTCCTGCCCTGCCTGGCCCCAGCATCCCAGCAAGTAAAAACAAACAAACAAACAAAACTCACTGTCATTAGCAGCTGCCATCAGGGTCCCTGGGCCCCAGCCCGGGCCCCACTGCCCCCTGCTGCCCCATGCCGCATGGGGGGGATCTGCCAGGAGGCCCCACAGCTCCTGCTCCTGCTGGTGAGTAGAGGCTTGCTTTTTTTTTTTTTTTAAGTGCCAGAGTCTGGGGTGGGAGCCCAGCCATCAAGGGGGTTTCAGGAGCCGGCAGGAGATGGGGCCATGTGAGGCAGCAATCCAGGGGGCTGGGAGAGCAAGCAGGGCTGGGGTATGTGGGCCCTGCAGGGGGGGATAGACACTGTGGGGGCAATTTTACCCCTGTTGTGGGGGCTGTAACCTGTGCTGAGGGGCTGTAACCCCTGTGGGGGGCTTTGGCTCCTGTTGAAGTGCTGTAGCCCCTGTTGGGGGTTGTAACCCCTGTGGTGGGGGGCTGTGGCCCCTGTGGGGGGCAGCAAAACTTATAGGTATTTAGACTTCACTTTATTGTGATGATAGAGACACTGGTAGGCTTCCAAACTGCTTTAACACTGTAGATATATCAATAAAACATTGCCCAACTGATCTCTGTCTCACTCTCTCTCTCTCTCTCTCTATATATATAGTGGTCTTTTGTTTTACTTGTGGAGGAACATGGATTTTGGGATATTTTACAGACTGACTTTGGGATTTCTTTTATCAGGGATTTTTCAGTTTTCCAATAGGGAACACCAGAATTTCTGCTGGGGAGGCCAGTGGCAGGACCCTGCCTGCACAGAGCTGGCACCTTGGACCCAGCTGGAGGTGACTGACTTCCTGGCCAGCTGGGGCCAGGAAAGCATGTTTTGACAGTTCAAAGCAGGCCACCACACTGAGAACATCTTTTGGGTGATAGCTGCCTAGATGGCTGGGCACGGGGCACACATGGCAGTAGTGCTGCACAAAGGCCATTTTTGCAGCCATGGTCCACTGGTAGCTGGCCTAGAGGGGCAGATGCCTCTACTGGCTGTGCAGTCCCCATCCAGGTCTGGTGGGTCACAACCAGGCCGCAGCCCTAACTGCCTGCCTGCTGCAGCGGGTACAGGGTGCAGGGAACTCTCAGGGCTGCTTCAGCAGTCAAGAGGGCACAAGGGGTAGTGTCCCCAGGTACCAACTGGCTGGGTCCCAGAAGCTCCTGAGAATGAGTAGCTCTGAGCTACTTGACAGGGCAGCTTTTTGTACTGATGGGGCCAGGACAGGGCAGCTTTTTATACTGCTGGGGACAGCACAGGTGTTGGCCCTGAGCTCCAGCTCCCCCTGGCTGCAGATCCAGGAGGAGCCAGGCAAGGTTATTTTGCTCCAAGTGGCACAATTTGCCCCACAGCAAAGTGCATGTCTAGGCACATCCACTGAGGCACAAAGCCCTGGCTCAGATTGGCACCGCTTCTATTTGAGCTGCTGCAAGCGCATGTGAGTCTTTTTAATGTTCTTTTTTACAGTCAGATGAAACAAGAAGATTCTTGCTTATCTCTTACAGCCATTCATCAGCTGGGTCTATACGTGATACGTAGCTGACCAGGCTAACACTTAAAAGCACTGACGGTGGAATCCCAGCTCCACTGAAGCCGGAGGGAAAACTCCCTTTGATTTCAATAGGATTAAGATTGTGGAGGCTTTTATTTTTTGTCACTGTTAGTCTATCTTGTATCTCTGGCACTTGATTTTCTCTTACCTCTTGTGCACCTCGTTGTTGAAGGAAGCAGGTAGTACCAAGCCATCTTGATTTAATTTAATCTCAATATCTGGGAGGGGGCAAGGGAAGAGGGGGAAAGGAAAGCAAACACTTTCATACAACATACATTGCTTATTGTAGTTTTCATCCTTTTGTTATTTATTTATTAATACTTTTTCTGGGTGACAGACACATAAGAATAAACAACTTTTACCCGCATATTACAACAATCTATGCCTGGGTCTAAAGATGAAGTGAAGAGAAAAAGGAAAAAAACCCAGAAAAATAGTTCTGAGAGAGACAGGTATGTAGATTTTGCAATGGCTGGTTACATGTAAACTTGACACTGGTGAGTTATACCAGTTTTTTTTTGTTTCCCCCCCACTAAAATTTTAATCAAGGACTCATTTCCTGCCTTCTTTTTTAAACTTTTCTTTATTCCACACCTCACTAGCTTCAGAAAAGGGACAGGAGAGAGAGGATGCACTTGACCAGTAGCAAAGGCAGAGGCAACATACGGGCAGGCTCAGAGCTCCTACCTTGCAACTGTAGGAAAAAATAGGGGGTAAATATTTTTGCCAGGAAGTTTACTAGCTCCAGCTAAGTTGGAAGCTATGGTTACAGTAGCACTGTACATTTTATTCAGCAAGTCTTGGTACTTCCCTCTTTCTCTAATAGCGTGCAGTAGGTCATAAGCCATTGTCATTTCTGCAGGGCTCTAGGTTTTAGACGTTTTTCCCTGCATTTGGCTCACAATTTGTTCTAGTGTTGCACAGTCTGGGCCTTCCAATTTCATAAGCTTTCTCCAAGAATACGCAGGTCTCTAACCACTAGCTGTCCTTTATCAAGCCATTCCTGGCTCTCTGACACCAAACGTACCATCAGAGTACTCAGAGTCCATGCATAATTTCACCAAGGCCTCCAATGCTTTGAGTAATCCAGTGTCTGACAGCTTGCGGGATATAGGTTCAAACTGAAAACACAATGTTCGAAAGACTTCATTCTCCAAGAGCTCTTCAGGATTCTTTAGTATGCCCTCACCCACTTCAGCTTCACAGCTCCTTTGCTGAGCAGTTCCTGCCATGGTATCAGGCATTGCCTCCGAAGTGCTGAGAAACATAAAAATCTCTTTGGTCAAATGAGGCTCTTCAGCTCCACAAGGAACCTCTTTCTGTGCATTTTGCTATCACACTGAGGGCTGTTCCTGGCATCTTCATGAAGATGCACAGATCCATTAACAAAATGAAGAGGGTTCCAGAGTTCAGCACAGTAGTTTTTACAAACCCTATGCTGAAATCTCTTTCTTAAAGGGACTGTCCTCTGAGCTAATGAACCCCACTGCTGTAGCCTATCATCTATATCAATATGGTTAAAGATTGTTCTTAGCATTCCCAGAGATCTGCATTTTTGTACCTAGACAAATAAAAGTGGAAACTGTGCAAGTTAATCAAAGCCATGTTTGGTCAAGTGTCTCCTGCAAGTTGCCTGCAGAAGGAAAAAAGAGAAAAGAACAGTTTGTAGAATGATGCCAGAGCCATAGGATTTTAGCAATTCCCTTGCCAGAGCTGAGCTGTGGTCCAGCTAGATCAGTCTTTCATTGACACACAACCACCAGTGACATCAGAACAAAAGTGTAAGGAACCCCGGAGGACAGCTGTTGAATAATATGACTGCAGCATTTCTTCCTATTTCTCAGCATTTAGCTGTCCGTTTTCCCATGTGTGGGACAAACTGGCAAAAGTCACATTTCCATTCAGCATGTTTCATTTGCACATTCAATAGTAAATGTGTTCATACTCACTTATAGGCCAAGCCTGCACACAAAATAGCACTGGCGCAGTTATAGAATGAGGGCTTACTTAGCCAGCTTTTTCTGCAGCTATATCACAGTGAAAGATTTTTAAAAATCCTCTAAAAATAAAAAAAAAATGTTTCCCATCCTGCCCAAACTCACATATTTACTTTGCTTTATGCATATGGACTATCCCATTGACTTATCTGAGTCAGCTCATATGTTTAAAGCACGAAGCGGTTGTGTAAATGTTTTCAGGATTTATGCCTCTGATTGTAAAATCATAAAAAGGGCATTGGAAGGCAGTTTAGTACTGTCAATGAAACCATTTTATCCCTTTTTAAAACAGACTATATATCAAACTACTAGAATTCATTTAAAGACAACGTCCTACATGATGTAACTGCAAGTACCTGCACATAAGTACCTGCACACTGATGGATCACATAGTTACAGACCACAGACAACTAAATTCAAGTTTTATGGCTACACTTGTAGCAAAATCCCCAGTTTTTTCTTCTTCTTTTTATTGTATTCCCTCCCCTTCCCCAAACATTTCTGACTTTTTCTCTCCCTCTATTCCCTATAGATAAGTATAAGTGAGCTCAAACTTAGGATAAGCTTTAAACATTTTTATTTTTTGGTGGCAAGTTTTTGGTTTTGGATATCCACTGTTTTACATTGTATTATTATTAGGTTTGTATAGATTTTTACTGTTGTATGTTGTATTATTATCATTTTTGCATTGATTTTTATTGTTTCATATGGATATTGTATGGTTTAGGCCTATGTTTGTAAGTGAACCAAAGTCATGTCAAGTTTCCATTTTATATGTCAAGCCTCCATCTTCTGTCCTCTGCCTGGGCATGCCATGTTGCAACAATATGATTCATTGTACCCCTCCCATGTAAATTGGTTCCCCATGAATGAGAATGATTGGGCATGATTGAAATACAATGGTAGCAGGCCTCTACTGAATGGCCTGTAACAACTGGGCCATCACCTCGTATTGATTCATCCAGGAACCATGGACCTCACCCAGGAAAAGAGACAAGATCAGCATTTGAAAGACAAAGACCTTGCAACTTTATCATTGTACCCCACCATTACATACACCCAAAACTGCACATCCCTGTGTGGAGCACACATGCTCAGTACGCCAGGGGCTGACCCTTGCCTGGGCATGCCTCCTGTCACTAGGGTCACACGGGGTCTGCCCCTATACAGAGGGGCAGTGAAGACAGACCCAGTGGCAAAGCCATTTCCATCTGGACCAGACCAGCTTCACGTCACCTATCCACCCCAGAGGCCCTGCTGGCGACCCCCTCTGGACAACATCTACTGGACAAGGACCCCTTCCAGCCTGGATAGGTAGATATTGCCTGCATACCTCCTCCTACAATTTGGACTCTCTCTCTCCTCCTGGACTTCAGTGACTTCAGCCCCTGTACCAAGCTTCTCTATCCCCTGCTGCTATTGTGTGTGGGTGTCTGTGTGGGTCCAAGGGTACCGATTTGGCATTGTGTCACCATCTCCCCTGTTCAATAAAACCACTGTCATTTGCAACCCCAAGCTGGATCATGTTTTACTGAATCCCAGTCCCTTCCCTATCTTAAATTCCAGCCTCATTCTCGCTCAGCTCCAGTTCCCATCCTCTCTGCTAGTTTCCCCATCTCTTCCCAATTCCATCTCCCCTTTTCTGCCACCTCCCAGCCTCTCCTTGCCTTCCTGCTGTCCCTGCTGCTTTTTCTGTGATTTTCTTCTGCCCTGTCTCTTTTTTCAGGCTTCCCCCTGCAACTTCCCAGCTCCTATTAGCTGTCCTGCAGTTCTCTCCAGCTTCCAGCACCTACTGCTGCTTTCTGCAACTTCTCTGGCTCCCCACACCTAGAGCCTCTCTTTAACATCCACACTTTCTGTTAGACCCATTTTTCCCTCCTCTCCCCATCTACCTTTTCAGCTCCCCCGTAGCTCTGGCTCCAGTCCCAGACTCTGTGCCAGCGTGCTTCCCTGCTCTGCAGGCTTTGTCTTTTAATCAATTAAGATCAATTAACCTAAAGTTACCCCCCAACCTCAGTTTTTCAGCCCAGGCCCCTGTAGTCTACTGGTACTAATCCCAGTCCTGGTAACTTTAACCCCCTACACTTCTACTTTCTTACCTTAACCTTTCTCCAGGTATCCCAAGTACACCAAGCACATACATACATACGTATCACAACACCCAACTTAGGAACTCACTTGTGTGTATGTGTAGGTGGGTGGTATGTGTGTAAATTAGTGAATACACACACACACACACATAGATATAGATATTGTGTGTGTGTGATATATGAATTAGTAATCCACATATGTGTATTGAATGTGCAGGTGTTGGAAACTGGTAACTGATTCTGTCTAAATTTGGTGTGTGTAGTGTGTATGAACCCAGGCTAGTTATTTTGAACATGTGTGTATCTGAGTTGCTAGTGTGAGAGCGTGTGTGTGTATGTGTATATATATGGCATTGTGTGCATGATATACGAATTAGTGATCTGTGTCTAACTTTTGGGTTGTATAGTGTATGTGCCTGAGCTAGTAGTGTGAGTGTGTATGCCCAATAGGGGTGTATGCACCTAGTGAGTGTGTGCTTAATTGATTTTATGTGTGCATGTGCAATTGTACCCCACACCCTCCTGTCTAACAGCGCAATATTGAGATCCTGAGCATTGGTTTGACCCCTCAGAGCAACACACTAGGCTATACTACATGAGACGTTTAATGTGCAGAAGGCTAATCCTACTGTGCATTAGCATAACTGGCAAAAACTATGCTAATGCTCAGATTTGGTCTAATGTGTATTAACATCACTTAAGAACTGTTCATCTGAGCTAATGTGCAGTAGACGTTGATTATGGCACATTAAGTTTAGTACCCATCATTACAGGTACTAAATGTGCCATAATTACACCACAGTAATGCACCTGTGGACATACCCACTGACTCTAAACTGAATCAGTGGGTGCATGTACGTGTTCATTAATTTGCCATAATTAGTCAACACAACTAGCATGCAACCAACAGGTAACTTCAAAGAAGTGCTTTTTTATACTGCATTAATACACTGTCAGTAAATAACCAAAAAGGATCTAATTGAGAGGCAGACTGATTAAAATGAAAAGAAAAATAGCTCTCATCTCCCTAAACTGCCTATTTATCTACCTGTCCATCTGGCCTAGATTTAAAGTTTCTTCAAGAATAAAAATCTATTTTTTTTGTTCTGTAGTCCAGGAGGCACTACTATAAACAGCCCAACATTAAAGTAAGTGTGTTGTTCTGTGCAATATCATCTCTTTTTGTGTTATGATCTTCGCAGTTTTGAAAGAAAGCTGATTGTTCCCAGTGGGGGCGGGGAGGGTTTGTAGCTAACATACAGGACATGTGACTTTTCTTAGTGCTTCAGTTTTGCTACCATGTAACATTACAGAAAATGAGCTACTCCCTACCTCTGCTACATGCAGTAACTGGGGAAACAGTGCCCTTAATTTCAGAACAGCAGTGAAAGTACTGCATAATGGGGAACTTATTCCAAGCTTCACCTCAGTGACACTGCTGCAGACCTACTGCTTCTATCATTAGAAGGAAAAATGGAAGGGCAAACATTCTCCATTTAGATGCTGTTCAGTACTTCAAGCACAGTTCAGCAGGACTCCAAGCTGGCATGCAAGATCTGAGCAAACAGAGTGAAGAAACCCACTGCAGACAAACATGCCTTTAAACTAATTATAAAAAAGGCTTTTAAAAATTAGATGCGTGGATAGAATTCATGGCCAGTGTTGCCTTTCTGAAATAGGCTTAGCTGCTACCATTCACAGCAGAGATTCTCAACCTTTCTGAACTTGAAGGACACTTCAGTGGACTTGAGGCACCCTCTCCATCCACAATCTCTGTGAACAGAGCAGCACCCCATCACAGAAAAGATAAAACATCTCTGTGACAGCACTCAGCTCCTGGCAGAGGAGTTGGCCTGTGGGGGTGAAGGAATCAGCCAGGCAGGGCCAACCCTGAGCCTGCAGTTATCTGCTTAACTCCTCTCACTGTGACACCCTTCAGAGGATCTTTGGGCAGTCTGGTTGAGAACCGCTGCTTTCCAGTCACAAGAAGCCCAGCCCTTTCTGACCTAAGAGAGGACACTGTAGGCACCCTGAGAAAGGGCTTCCCTCAAAGCTCTAGCCATGGCTGGGCTCTTCTGCACCCATGAGTGCCTGGTGCCTCCTGAATCTGGGGGAGCACCCACAGAAGCCACCAATGGCGGCGACCCTGTCAGGGGGGGCACCAGCCCTAGTGACAGCATCAGTGTCAGCCTTTGGGAGGGGGCACATGCACCCCCTACTAGTCGCCTATATCTGCACCTGCAGCTGATGGTCTACTTTGTCTCTACGGTGCCCAGAGTGCTATTCTGCCTCCCCCACCAGTCCCTTGAGTCCCGGCGAAACAGGTGGGGAAGGGGGAGGTAGACAGGGAGAGGTCCTCTTCCTCCTATTTATGACTTTGTGATGGAGCCAGATGCAAGCAGGCAAGGACACACCTTTCCACCCAGTGCATCATCCAAGCGGGGAGCTCCTCCTACAGAATATGGAGGGAGTTGCCCCTCCAGCTTGATTCAAAAAAGGACTGGGCAAATTCTTGGAGGGTGTCAGCAGGTACCCAGCACAGGAATGGGGGGCAGAGCCTCCCAGCCAGCCTTTTCCAGACCTTCTATGCCAGCCTACTTGACACAGATTGGTGATGCGGGCCATGCACCCACAGAGCAACCGGCAGCCCCCGCTGTTTGCAGATGGGGCTGCTGTGTACGTGCCAGCTGAATTTGTGGGACAAATAAAAAGGAAAACCAGGGAAAGGAATGAGGGTCATGGGTTCAAAACCAGTGCTCCAAGGTGGGGTGGCATAGAGCAGAGCAAATGGGGCAGCGCCCACTCACCCTTCAACAGATCCAAAGAGCCAATGGGCACCGCCTAGTGACACTACCCTGAGACATGAAGGGATCAGGGACAGAAGAGTGGCCCTGGAGTCCCCCCAGGCCACAGCCACCTTTCTGCTCAGGGAAGATCCTAGCTGGGCTGGGGCCAATGTTGCCAGGTTTTGAATATGAAATGATCATGCTGGAAGCCAAATTATCGTATTTTCTGAAAAACTATCTATTGTACACTGGAAAAAAATAAGTATGCAAATAAGTCTTTTTTAAGTAACATCATGTTGCCTTATACTGTTATCATCACATTAGTACATGTCTGGAATTTACAAACGAGGCAAGCACAAAATCCCTTTGACTTGCTATTGATTTAAGATCATATATAGCATTCAAAACGAAGCTCTTATTTTATTGCGCAACAAGATTTAATTATGCAATGATCATTGTGCAGTTACTTTATATTGCTCCCTGTAACTTGCCAGTGAGTAAGAACTGGGTCATCAAAGTTGAAGTGTTTCTTTATTTCGAAGCCAGAAGGCAAAATCAAAGTACTGTCAGCAAGCCCTAAAGTTGGTTAGAAGCAGTGTTGTAGGTGTATGGTAATTATTGTACTTGTACAATAACTTCCCCTAGTATGATGTGCAATCAATAATAATGAAAGTATTTAAAATGTATCATAATTTTGAGGCAGCTGATTGATGTAGCATATACAAAACCCCAAGTCACTGTTAACTGACTTTTGGTTTGTTTTGATTTTTTTAAATTACTTCATGTTCTGGGTCAAATCAGCCAAATCAGTTGCAAATCATATTGCTTGAGCAGAACTCAATTGTTCTTAACACCACACGTGGCGCTACAACTGGCGAGCATCCTCCATCCCAGGCTCTCACCTTGGGACTTCAGATACCCGCTAATCTATTGGCAGGTGTCCTCCGTGAAGGGCCCCCCCCAACTTGATCTACACTTGAACTGACTTTGGGCTCTGCTGTCCCCACTTTCTTGTGTTTGCTCACCTTGAAATAAAGAAATGCTGCACCTTTGATGACCCAGCTCTCATTCACTCACTCACTGAGGATTTACAAGCAAGAGATATAAAGCAAAGAAGAAGACTTATTTGCATTTTTTTTTCAGTGTACAATAGTTTTTCAGCAAACATGATCATTTTGAGCTTCCAGTATGATAATTTGGCATTTAAGACCTGGCAATGCTGGTTACACGCCCCCAAAAGTGACTTGGGCTTTGCAAATGCTGCATAAATTACCTGCCTCAAAAATTATCCTACATCACGGGCGATGTGTAAGGAGGGCACGGGAGGGCATGTGGCCCCCCCGCAAAGATTGGCCCTCCTCTGGCCGGGGAGTGGGGGCGCCGAGAGAAGCACCAGCAGCACTTCCAGGTTTGCTGCCGGCACTTCTGTGGTCAGTGATCGGCGCTGGTGGCCCCCCAGCTTCAGGGGGTACCAGTCGACCATGTCCTAGATCTTGAACGCTTTCAGTATTATCTATCCTACACTGTACAAGAGATGAAATTGTTGTTCAAACAGAATCATGCTGGTCCACGGGGTAACACTAGGAATGGGGGGAGGGGAGGGGAGAGGAAGTGGAGCAGGGCGGCCTTGAACTCGCGAACCACAACCCCCTCGGAATTGCGTCACGGGGGGGTGGGCGCTGAAGCCCGCCACCACGCAGACGCACAGAGGCCCGACCGCGCGCCCCAGACCTCCTCCCGCCTCCCAGCGGGGCCAATCGCGGCGCACTCCGGGATAAGCAGGAGCCCCGAGCGGGACGACCGAACATGGCCCGGAGTGACCCGGGGCCGCCTCTCCTCTTTTCCGTCCTTCGCGGATGAAAAAAAGAGAACAGCGACAGGGCTGTTTCTTAGGGTGTAGTGCTGGTTGGCCCGCGGGTGGTGCTTGTACCCGCATGTGGCTGCGGCTGGAGCCTCCGCTCCGCGCAGGTGAGTTCGCGCGTCCAGGTGCCTAAATCCACTTGGATGTCCAAGAGGTGAGAGAGACTCTGGCTGGATGTCCTCACACTCCTCTGCTCTAATACGATCCCATTTTCTTTTTGTGTGTTTCCTTTTTCTCTAAATCCTCTCTTTTTGGCATTTATTTAGTGAATGTCTACTTATGTCATTCACTTAGGTTTTTCACAAGTGATTTCTACTTCTTGGTCTTTGTATCTTTGAAAAGTGACAGCATCTCCATTCCTGACCTTCTCTTTCTATAATTGACATGTTTTGTTAGTATTATGTTAACTTCCAGTACAATATCCTATTTACTTTCTAATGCTTCTCCATTTTTTTCTTGTCTTAACCTTATTCTGCAATATCTCCATCTTTCCTGACCTTGATATTTTTAGTTCATATTTTGTGGTTAGTAAAATAAAACAAAAGTGTATATAGACAGATGCAGTCATCTAAAATCTTGCCCCTCCCTCCTGTAGACACAGTGATTACTTCCTCAGAGATTCTCACACCTGCTCCTTCCTTGATTACCAAGAATCACTCTGGCAGGCAGTGCTCTTTGGGCAGATGTGATCTCTTGTTAGACCAGCTAGATTGCTGGAAAAATTGTTCTTTGCAAGCTTGTGGGCATGGGTGCCCTTCCTGAGGCATGGGGAGAGCCTGCTAATGTTCATCTCCTCTGTAGGGTGCCATAGAAGCTGAAGGCAATATGTAACATGCAGGTCTGTGAAAATGCCAGTGAGTGGCAGGGAAGATCAGGGGATGGGAGTTAGTGGG
The DNA here is from genome assembly GCF_052110815.1 of Crocodylus siamensis. Classification (NCBI taxonomy): domain Eukaryota; kingdom Metazoa; phylum Chordata; order Crocodylia; family Crocodylidae; genus Crocodylus; species Crocodylus siamensis. The sequence goes on along the minus strand of NC_143397.1, from coordinate 125,279,755 downwards.
TGGAAACAGGTAGGTGGAGAGGAGAAGGGATGAGAGGTAACAGGTGATAAATGTCTACAGGTGATATGCAGACAAGGTCTCTGGGTAAATGTGGTATCTTTTATTACGCTCGCTAAATAATTGGAAAAATTGTTCTTTGCAAATTTGCAGGCGCTAACACCCTTCTTCAGGCATAGGGAGAGTCTGCTGGGCTGCGTGTGTTCTCTTAGGTGGAATAGCAGCTTAAACCAGTATGCAAAATGCAGGCCTGTGAAAATGCCAGTGCCTGGCAGTGAGGATCAGAGGGGATGGGAGATGTTAGGTGTAAGACACAGGTTGGTGGGGGCAGGGAGGGGGAAATGTTGACCTGGTGATAGACTTGTAGCTGGTAAAATGTACAGAGGTTACCTGGGGTAGCTTCCCTGGTACACCAAAAGATCATGGGCATGTGCCCACATTGGAACAGTTACTTATTAGAGGGGGCTCGCAGGTGTGTACCAACTGATTCCTCGCAGCTACTTAATAATGGAGACAGGAGTGAAGGGCAAGTACGTACAGGAAAAGGAGTAAATGCACAGGAAATAAACACTTCAGTTTTGGTATTTACCCTGTGCCCTGCAATATGTTCACCTGTCTGAGAGTCCATGCTTGTTTTCTGTTGTCATGTCCAGCTATATGCAAGTGGCAACCTGGCCTTAGGCTTTGCTTTGTTTCTGCCTGTGGCAGGTTTGTGTGATGCATCTGTCCAGATGAATTCTTCTGGGAGAGAGAAAAAAAAAAAAGCTCTGCATATTGGGTTGTCCTTAATTTTAGTTTAAAAAATACATTTAAGAAAAGGGCACCGTTAAAAAATAAGTAGCTGAAGAAAAGCCAACTGCCACTGTTTTGGAAGACTACTGTTAAGACCTTGAACTGTGTGTTTACATCCTTGGGGTAGTATGAGATGGTAGAACCTGTGTGTTCTCCATCTTCCCTAATGCTTAGGTACTTGTTTTGTTTTCCATTGAGAATAACTGTGGATTGAAAAAGTCTCTAGTCTGTCCATGATCCTTTATTTACACAGGAACATAGGACTGGGAGGGGCCTCCTGCATTCACAAGCCACTATTCTGTCAAATTACCACTCCATATCCTGATGTACAACTATAAGGCACAAAACCTGACACACCAAGAACACTCTGCAGCATGCAGCAGGGCAGGCATTTCAGACATGTGGCCTATTAGACTATGGGCCGGCTGCAGGAAGCTAGAGGATTTGGCAAAGTGGAGGGGCCTGCTGCAAAACTTGGGGCCTCTGGACATGACAGTTGCCAGCTGAAGGGCAAATGAGGACTGACACAGCCCTGGTCCCCAATTAAACTGTTTCACTTGTTGCCACTGCCTCAGCTCTACTTCCCTGGCTGTTGGTCCCAGTCACATGTGCTGGAGCAGAAGATAGAGCTGAAGCTGCAGTCACGGTGCAGGGCATGCAGTGGCAGGGGCTAGAGCTACCACTGCATGCCCTAAGTCAGAGCCATTGCTACTTCCTAGTGTGTGGGCTGGATCCACATGAAATGCAGGTATGGCCCTGAGCATAAGATCAAGACCCATTAATCAGGAACCTCTGAGTTTTTTTTAAGAACCACCAGTGAATCAGTGAGTGCACTTTAGTTAACCCCCAGCTGCAGTTGATGTCCCGATTCTTTTGGAGGAAGGTCAAACAGTTCCCATAGGTGAAGCAAGTGGGAAGAATGATAAATCATTCTCCCTTTGAAAGGGGAGGAAAAAATTAGGTGGCGCCTTTAATTGTATTGTGCCTGCGGTATCATTTCCCAAGAATACATATTAAATTGCAATTCAGTCTTCAATAGATCTCTATAATTGATGATTAATAGTTGTAGGAGATACAAAAATTAAACTTTTTGCTACAATATCCAAGGAGTATTTTAATTGACGAGTATGCGCTGAAAGATTTATTTCTTTTCGGTAATTACTTTTTCCAGCACCCATGGGAACGGTGACATGGGGCAGGTACAGTAATATTAGCAGATATCTCTTGGTACAGCCACTCTTAATTTACAGAATGGCTTTAAACTAGCAAGGGATTATTCTTACACAAGTTACCTTCCATAAAGCAGCAGGGAGTAATAGTCTGTCTTATCAGTAAACCACCAGATTGCTTCATGCTTTTACCTGTACATATGCAGCTCTCCTTTCTCCTGGAGGAAGAGAAGGGAAACAGGCTGAGTAATGTTTGTCATGGTTTATAAGTCATCAGAGCAGGCTGTCCAATGTCTAGGTGACTAGTGGCCACGTGCCCCATGGGCTGTACCAGTGGTGGCTGCATACTGTGCAGGTCATAGTTCCCCTAGGCTTTACCCCAACTGCATGGGCTAGTGCTCTTCCACCTTGTTGCACCCAGCAGGTGCTCCTGCATCTCACTGTCCTGTGTGTGAGAGCTGACACCTTGTCTCCATGTGGTGTGGCACAACACCCCTCCTCACCTGCAGCTCCCTGTGATTTCCCCCTGGGACTCCAGGCTGCCTGATCCCCTTGCACTGTGGACTGTGTGGTACTGCACCGCTTTACCCCCTGGGGCTGGGTCAGGCAGTGGAGGGAGGAGGAGCCCCAAGATCCTGACTGCTGTTGTGGTGGCAGCTGGCTGGGAGCCTAGGGGTTGCATGCCACCCCTTTGCAGGCTGCCAGTTGGGCAGTCCTGCATTAAAGCTTGGGCAGCTTGCATTTGAAGGTTTGCAGTAGCTGGATGGGCAATGCATGCAGTGCTAGAGAGAAATCATTCTGAGCATGTGGAAAAAGACTCTTAAATTTGAAACTTGCCTGTGTGCATATTCAGTTATCGCAGTAACTAGTCATGACAAGCGGGAGTGTTCAGAACAGTTTGCTGCAGTTTTCTGGCAGCAAGGAAATGGTGGCACAGCAGATTAATTTACAAGATGTATAGCAGAGAGATTTGTCCTTTTCACTTACCATTTCCAGAAACCCTTCTCCCCTTCTGCATAAGGGTATTTATGAGCATGGGAAAATCAAAGATGAAAAACATAAAATTAAAAAAAAATTTCATTTATTTTTTTCTTTAAAACATAAAATTAAGGTGCAGGTTGTAGTGAAGAGACAGAGTCCTTTAACACCCCCCCCATTACAACACTCTGGAAGAATTATATTTCATATTTACAGCAGGTCTTTTAAAGCTATTCTCTGATTTCAACAAAAAGTATTCATAGACAAAGACGTGTCCAAATCAGGCCAGTGAAATTACATGTTTTTGGTGCTGTTAAAAATACTCTGGTTTTGAATGATCACGTAAAAAATAGTATTCAGGATTTGTTCCTGTATTAATACATTAAAGTCATTTGGACAAAATTTTAGCCAATTTCAGGTATTTGACCAGAGTGAAGACCTGCGTTGAGAGTCCCTGCAAGCTGGGGCCTTGGTATTTAATTTATTTCTTGTTGGCTTTCAGTGCTTCATATGAAATAAATCTGTCTTTCCTTTTCCTTTTTTAGTGTAGTTGGTCCTTAAAAAAATGGGCTGTGAAGTTAAAAGGAGGTTTTTGCTGCTATATGCCACACAGAAGGGACAGGCAAAAGCCATAGCTGAGGAAATATGTCAGCAGGCAAGTGCACGTGGATTTGAAGCTGATATTCACTGTATAAGTGAGACTGACAAGGTGAGATACTCCTTGCTGTTTTGTAAAATTGATTTTTAAGAGAGAGAGAGAGATTTTTCTCTATGTCCTTGTATAGTGGTCAGTAATCATAATTCTTTATGCATGAGCACAGAGAAGAGCATGTACTACCTGCAGTAAAATTCTCATAACATGCATGTCATTGATTTGGATCAGTACTAACAGGGAAAATCATAGCAAATTGATCACATATTAAGTTTTACTTAAAAGACCAGCGTATTAGTTTTTTATTCTTCTTCTTCTATGTGCACCTTTACAATAATGTTAAAGTGCTTTGAATGCTGAATGCTATTTGTGCATGCAGGAATGTTCAAGAGGAGGCTGGACGATCACCTCCTGCCCATGTCAGGGAACTGGACTTCATGATCTTGCAGGTCCCTTCTGGTCCTTTTTGTGATTCTATGAATAAACGAAATCAGAATTGAATATAGTCAACCCCTGATAAATGCTACATGCACAGAACCAGCAAAAACCTGTGGTAATGAATGAAGGTTACAGTACCTGAAGTTGCACGCAAGCAGAGCTTACTCGTTTTCTGATGGCTTTGCAAAGCACAGTGCCATATAGCTAAATCTCTGCCTTGCCCCATTTTGTGGTTCTCTAAGTGTGCCATTTATTTGTCAGATGGATAAAAATTAAGACACGTTTAAACAAAAATAGATGCCAGTGACTTGAAGGGAGAATGGCTTAGCTGGAAATAATTCTGCCATGAGCCAAGGGTCTGGACTAAATAACCTTGTGAGGTCCCTTTCAGACCTACTTTCCTGTGATCCTATACTCGCCACACAAGAGAGCTGGGAGCAGTTATGCCTCTGGCTCCCTACCCCTGGAGCACCGACTTGAGCTTCACCCACCCTCCAACCCTTTTCTTGATTTTTATCTGTTTTTTCAAGAGTTTCTGAAGCGTATCCCAAAAGATGCACTATACAGTGGGAATTTGTGCACCTTGTACAGTTTAGCTCCAGACTGAGCGTGGCGCTGAAACCCTCAGCAAGCTGCGTTCAGGCTTTGACCATACCTTGTATTCCCAGGCATTGAGCCAGGTACCTGGCAAGCCTGTCTTAGTTATAAAAAGCTGTATAATTTTTTGTTGTCACAAATCATTACATACATTTATGCAGCAAGGGAAATTGCTTTACCCATAATTGTCTGCTCAAATCATTCAATAATTGTGACATATAATGGTAAATTTACCCAGTGGACATTAAGTTGTTGACATTAAGCAGTTTGTTGCAGTGTCAGGACTGACAAACAAAGGAAAGGGTTGCTTGTTTTTGACTATTCAAATAGAAATTAGCTGTTGAAAATGAGAGTTGCAATAATAGAGTATGGCTGAAGAGCAGTGATACTATCCACCTATGACAGTTGATGGTCGGGGCATATTGTAAGAGATGAGCATTGCAATTTTTGTTGCCTGTCTGTAATATGCCAGTGCTTAAGGGCCCCTTGAGCTGGTTCCATACAAGTGTAGATCCCAAAATGGCAGCTCGGTCTCCGGGCAAGGAGCTCTGTGCCTGTGCGACCTCCCTCTGGAGAGTCCTCTGGCCTAGCTCTGTTGGCACTTGCTAGTTTATGCCACATGTGATCCATGGTATCAGAGCCATCATGAAAGTAATGACCTGCTGGGTAAGAGAGATGATTTAAATTCAGAATCACTACAATTCTTGGAAGGTGCAGAGGGCTGTTTCTGTTAATGCTTATTTAATTATGAATGCTTTGGAATAGGGCTTCCTTTATGAAGAATGTGTCTCTCTTTCCATTTACATTAGGGATTAAGAAAGGATCGGGGAGAGAGAATTTGACAGTCTTAATAATCCAAGGGAAATAAATAAGCAGAAAACTAACTTTTTCCTGGGCATCTGAGTTGGGTGAAATTAAAGAGGAAAAGAGGTTATTGCAAGCAAGGGCATTCTGCTTTTGCATGTCACCTTCACAGGAAATGTTGCTGTTTTGACATCTGAGCTTCTGTCTGGGAAGAAGTGCTTACTCTGTTTGATATTCAACATGTTGTTGATGCAAGAGCTGTTTGCTACCTGCAGAAGTAAGGGATCTTTCTGTCTGCTTCTAAAGAATCTCCTCCCTGCTCTGTCCCAAAGAGTGCTTTGTTTAGATTTGTTGAGTGGTTTTGAGAGGCTCTGGTGTGAGACATCTCCAGCCCTGTTCAGCTGGAGTGGCTTAGTGCTGGATTAAATCTGTTTTGGCAAGCTGGCACCAAGCTGTGTTTTACTGAGGAGATGAAATTCTGCCCAGACCAGACAATTTTGGATTAGAGCCTATGGAGGAAAATAACTTGAAACAGCTTTGTGGATCTTTTTTGTTGAAACTTCCCACGCTGTTTTGTCAGGCAGCCGGCTGAACCTGAGTGAAGATGCTTTCCATGCAGATAGAAATAACTGGGGAAAGGAGGGATAACACTGAGGCAAGATTTAATCTTAGGTTTGGTGGGGTCTTGTGTGAAGTCAGATGGGGTAATGTTACGTAAGGAATTACCATCTGGCTAGGGTTAGGCTTGTTTTGCCTGTGAGGAAGAGGATGCACTAATTTGTAGGTGTCTTCTGTGCTGTCAGTGCAGATATTCAGGCTTTTCTCACTGTCGGGTGAAGGGAGGCAGGCTCAGTTGTACCCCTGCTTCTTCACCTTGCAATGTAGCAGAAGCTTATACTGCAGAGTGCAGGGCGAAGCTACCACCCAGAACTAGCCACTTAGCAGTTGATCTCTAAAACAACCCCCCAAAACAAAAAGTTCACCCTGCAACAACAGCTTGAGTAACTTGACCATGTTTGGGGCACTCCAGTGGGCTCACTGAAGGGTTAAATCTTATTGTGCACACAAACTGGGACTCCTATTGCTACTCAATATGTTGATGGCTTTTGTCAGCATTATTTAATTATCTTCGTAAGCGGGCTCAAAGTCTAGGGTGCTAACATTAAGCTAGGTTTGTGGATTCCTTAGTTTCATGACAGGGACAATAGGAAATCCATGGCAAAGTTTGCAAATTTCTATGATAGGATGTATAGGAGGGGGGGAAAAAATCAAAAACCAAACAAAGCCTTTTGAGACCAAAATTGAGTGCCTGTGCAAGATGGAGAAAAACCTATCAGAGTCCCTTTGTTAAAGAGAATAGTCTATTAAGCAATCCTTTCTTTTGTTAAATCATGTGTCAACCACTGTAAATGGTGATTACTACCCACTCTCTCCATAGGGAAGTAAAGAGTATGGAAAACACAACTTTTTTTGATGATCTCAGGGCACCAAGTGGTCTGGTCAGTCATAAGCCGATGCTCTGGGCTGGCAGGTTGACTATGAGATCTGCTGTTCTGGGCTCTGTTTTACTTTTCTGGGGTCAGATTCCTCTTTCAGCAGTGTCAGGCTGGGCCGGACTGGATGAGCCTCTCATTGTTGCTCGTTGTGATGGTGCCATGCAGTGCCTTTGGCCTTAGGATCAGGTGAAAAGCTGAAAGAGAGAAAGGATGGAAGAAAGATGGAGGGCAGAAAAAGGACACACCCAGATGGAGGAGGCAAAGCCTGGTCTTCTATATATTAGGTCAGAGTTCTTCCTGATCTAATGATGAAGATCTGGTGTCCTCACAAGTATACAGACTTAAGTGTCCAGATGACTGTGGCCTGCTGGAAAAGAGGGCCTTCAGACCAAAGTCTGGAAGAGTCTATTCCAACTACTTTGGTCTCTGGATGATCTCTTTTTTTTTTTTTTTTTTTTTTAAGGTGTGAATGAAACAGACCATGTCATCAACATTTTATTCATAAATTCAGAGAAAGGTGGGGAGGGTAACTAGCACAGTACAAATGCTTGATTTTAGGAAAGCCAACTTCGATGTGCTCAGGGCAGTAGTCAGGGAGGCACTTGGAGCCCAGGGGGTAGCTAGTATGGGGGTCCAGGAAAGGTGGTCCTTCCTCAAGGAGGCTATCCTTGGGGTGCAGCAGGATGCAATTCCTCTGCGCAGGAAGGCGGGAAAAGGGTCCAAGAAACCTTCGTGGCTGAGCGTCGATATTCAGGCTGGCCTGAGGGCAAAGAAAAAAGTGTACTGGCGGTGGAAGCAGGGGGCAGGGACAAAGGAAGAGTACACCTCCCTGACCCGAGCTTGTAGGGATTTGGTAAGGAAGGCAAAAGCAGCCCTAGAGCTTAAATTAGCTTTTGGGATTAAGGATAACAAAAAGTCCTTCTTCAAGTATATGGGTAGCAAGAAGACGTCTTGGGGTAACATTGGACCCCTCCAGGGCAGGGCAGGGCAGGGCAGTTGGTGATGGACGTGCGAGAGAAGGCCGAACTCTTCTTTGCCTCTGTGTTCCTGTCTGCTGACAATGGGGTGCTCTTGGGTGATAGCGTAGAGAGGCCCAGGAAGGATGCGAGTCCCCTGACTGTTAGTTCAGACCTAGTTAAGGATTACCTGGAGGGCTTAGATGTGTCCAGGTTGGTGGGCCTGGATGACCTTCATCCGCGGGTGCTGAAGGAATTGGCTGGTGTCATCACAGAGCCATTGGCACGGCTGTTTGAGAACTCCTGGCACTCGGGCCAAGTCCCTGAGGACTGGAAAAGGGCCAATGTGGTCCCTGTTTTCAAGAAGGGGAGGAAGGAAGAGCCTGGCAACTACAGGCCAGTCATCCTCACTTTTATCCTGGGGAAGGTCTTTGAAAAAATTATCAAGGGCCACATTTGTGAGAGCCCTGCAGGGGAAGTGATGTTGAGGGGTAACCAGCATGGGCTTGTGCCAGGCTGATCCTGCCTGACTAACCTGGTCTCTTTCTGTGACCAGGTAACAAAAAGCTTAGATGTGAAGGAGGAAGTAGATGTCATCTTGGATTTCCAGAAGGCCTTCGACACAGTGTCCCACCCAATTCTGGTGGGCAAGCTGAAGGACTGCGGCATTGATGAATGCTCAGTCACATGAGTGGCAAACTGGCTCCAGGGGCGCACCCAGAGGGTGGTGGTGGACGGGTCAATGTCGACTTGGGAAGGTGTAGGCAGTGGAGTCCCGCAGGGCTCGGTCCTTGGGCCGGTGCTGTTCAACATCTTCATTAGTGACCTGAATGAGGTTGTAGAGAGCACCTTGCTCAAGTTCGCTGATGACACCAAGCTGTGGGGTAAAGTGAATACACCGGCAGGCAGGGACCGCATCCAGGCAGACCTGGATAGGTTAGAGAAGTGGGCGGATCTGAACAGGATGCAGTTCAACAAGGACAAGTGCAGAGTGCTGCACCTGGGGAGAGGAAACCAGCATTATGGTTATAGGTTAGGGGCTGACCCTCTCAGCAGCACAGAGGCAGAGAGATCTTGAAGTCATGATTGACTCCAGGATGAATATGAGTCACCAATGCGACGAAGCAATAGGCAGAGCCAACCGCACCCTGTCATGCATCAACAGGGGCATCCCTAACAGGTCCAGACAGGTCTTGCTCCCTCTCTGTGCGGGGCTGGTCAGGCCGCAGCTGGAGTACTGTGTCCAGTTCTGGGAACCGCATTTCAGGAAGGACGTGGAGAACCTGGAGAGGGTCCAGAGGAGGCCACTTGTATGGTTGGGGGCCTCCGTGGCCAGCCTGTGAGGAGAGGCTGAGGGACCTGAATCTCTTCAGTCTCCGCAAGAGGAGACTGAGGGGGGATTTTGTGGCTGCCTACAACCTTGCAGGGACTTGGGGAAAGTCTGTTCACCAGGGCCCCCCTTGGAGTCACCAGGAACAATGGCCACAAGCTGAGGGAGGATAGGTTTAGGATGGATATTAGGAAGAACTACTTCCTGGTAAGGGTAGCCAGAGCCTGGAATAGGCTTCCCAGAGAGGTGGTGCTCTCAACTTCCCTGGAGAGCTTCAAGAGGAGACTGGATAGGCACCTGTCTTATGACCCCTGCCAACCCCAGTGCTCCTTCCTGCCCATGGCAGGGGGTTGAACTCGATGATCTGTCTAGGTCCCTTCCGACTTCATTGATTCTATGATTCTAAATCTGGCCTAATTTCTAACGTACCAATTCTGGCGCTCTGACTTCCAGTCCCGTACTCCTTTCATTTGCCAAACGTGGACTTTCTACAGTTCTAGTGGTGGTAGTTAAAACCCAGGAGTCTGCTACTTTCAGTCTTTCTTCCCCTTCTTTGCACCCCTTCTCTCATTCATTTTTATAATGATTAAGAAACTCTTGCTTGTTTTCTGTGGTTGAGTTTAGAGGTAAGGGTACGTTTGCAAGGCCCAGTTGTTAACAACTGGGTTCTTGCTTCTTCTGGATAAATTGCCAGCTGTCAGTTAGAGCTCCTACCAAAGGCATGGAGGGTTTTGTGTAGAGTTGTGTATTGCTGGATGCTTGGCACGCACATTTCCCCAACTTTCCAACCACCCACTTCCCAAACACCAACATCTGATTCCACTGTCTGCAACACTGAAGGTACCAGATAGTTCTCACTTTGGATTTAATGCTGCATAGCTATCCTGTAAATCAGGGGCATCAAACTCAGGCCCATGGAGCCTTCCAAGCATACCTGCTTCAGCAGCTGCTGTACCCATTCTGGGACGTGCACTGTGTGTGGTGCAGATCCCAGAGCACCCAGAACAGCTGCCGGATGGGTGCGTTGCTCTCTCTTGCTGGACTGCACTGCACATGACATCCACTCCAGCACCTCTGCATCTACGCTGCATGTGGTATGTTCTAGCTCCAGCCAGTCTGGGACCTGTGTGGCATGTGGTGCCTACAAGTGCTGTGGGCAGCATGGGTCCTGTATTACCTGGAGTGGGTACTGTGTGTAGAGCACATCCCAGAGCAAGTGTTACGTGGGGTGCAATCTATCCAGGGCGGCCACCAGTACAGCTGCTGCTCTAGCCAAGCTGCACTGCACACAACATCCATTCCAGCTGCTTTGGCATGTGTATCACAGGCACACGCTGTGTCTCATGTGGGTCTCAGAGGCAGCATTGGGGCCAGGCGGTCTGGCTCTGCAGGTCATGTTTGACACCCCCACTGTAAATCATATAGGTAACTTTGTATGCATAGTGAGTTGAGTATAAATGACATCTGAACAGTGTTCTTAATACAGTTTCAGCATTTATATTGGAAATGTTCTAATGAGCAAAGCATTTTATGATTTTTCTGTGCTATACATGTGTGAATTAAAAGGACATGGCTAAAAATTGAATTGGTATAGCAACATTTTTGTAAGAAGAACCTTTTATGGGGCTTATAACCTCAGTATTGAGACTTAAAAAAACAAATGAACACCTAAAATACTTCAGACATGTCTAAACCACAATTTCATTTGCAGTGTTAGCTGTTTATGTGGTTCTAGTTTTACCCTGCATTCAAACTCTGAACTTTAGAGGATATATCATGCCTGATAAACCTGACAATTGATACTTCTCCTGTTAAGCCCGCAGTGTAGCTGCAACCACATTTCTTTTTCTGTAGACAGCTGGGATCATCAAGCAAACTGAATTGTTTTCACTCAGAAACTTACAAATTGACATAAATAACGCTTGAGTTCATGAAGTGCTCCTTGTGAAAGCAACACTTGTAACACAAAATGATTTAATCTGCAGCGGATGCCTTTGAGTGGGAGGTAAAATGCTGTAATGATCCATGTTTTCAAAGCACTGAGTGCAAATAATAGTGCACTTAGAATTTTGCACTTAAGTATTTGTACATATATGGATGGATGGATAATGGTTGGATTGAGCACCTGTTGAAAATTTTATTCTAAATGTACAGTTACATTTACTTGCACAGAATTTACTGTATTTACTTGATTCTAAGATGAGGTTTTTTTCCCCCTCCATTTAACAAGAGGGGAGCCCCCCATTTTAGAATGGGGTGGGGGGAGGCAGCTGTCATGGCTCTGCCTCTGGCCCCAGCCCAGACTTGAGGGTAGAGCCACAGCTTCTGCCTGCCCTCATGCCATGTCTCCCCTATTTGCCCTTCCCCTCCCCTTTGCTTACCCTTGCCTTGGTACTGACAGACTCCATCCCTATTCCAGCCTGGGGCATACAGCATAACCCCAGCCTAGCCCTAAAGCAGTAATGGCAGCAGGGGCAGGCAAGTGGTGGGGTGACAGGTGGCAGGGGCAAGCTGCTTGAACCGCCACACCTTACGGCCTCCCCCACTGCCTGCTCCCTTCCCACTGCTTTCCCCACTGCAATGGTGGGGGTAGTGAATTTAAGACCATCCTCCAATAATTAGATTTTATACATGGAAAAATAGAACACGTTTATACATTTTTCTATGTATAAAATCTAATGGGTAGGGCATCTTAAATACAAGGTTGTCTTGGATTTGGGTAAATACGGTATGTGGTTACTTTTGTAAAAGCATTTTACTCTGATGATCCTGATTCATAAGATTTTGCAGAATTACTTATATATAGTGCCATATGGATGGATAGCCATATTTTCATGATTGGGTGCAAAATGAAAATCTTATGGAGTAATGGATCCTGAACTCTTGTGTAAAACTATTGATATCCTTCCTTTAGGTTAATCATGCATATGGCTGGCATGGAAGTAAAAGGGTTTGTTGTGTTGCATCCTGTGCTTTCATAGCCAAAGTCAAATTGTTTTATATATTAGGTTAAAAACAAGAAGTTACAAGTGAAAGAGAGTTAAGTGAGAGAAACTTGCAGTGCAAAAATATTGTGTAATTATTTTGAATGTTTTGTATACTTTTATATAGATAAGGTGGGAGTGGGAAGGGGAGTGGTGAAAGGAGAGAGGGGTAAAAGTGTAAACATGGGACAGGGGAGGGGCAAAAGTGAAAATGAAAGACTATCGAAGTGTAAAAGACAACACTTCCAGGAAAAACTTCTTGACAGTTCTAAGTATGTGTGTTGTGGAACACTTCTTCATTTGCTTTCTTCCACTATTTTCAGTATAACTTGGAAATAGAAAAGGACCCTGTGGTTATTGTTGTCTCCACTACTGGAACTGGGGACCCTCCAGACACAGCACGCAAGTTTATTAAGAAAATTCAGAACAAGACCTTGCCAGCTGATTATTTTGCACACGTACGATATGCATTGTTAGGTAATGCAGTATTTCCAATAGTCCCCCTTCGAGTACTTGTTACTTGTTATCAGCAAATAGTGTGTCCATGTATATGGAATCTGCTTTTTTTTTTTTAAACCTCTTCTAAAATGTTAAATACACCTGTCTTATGCCATTCTTACATTATTAGCTGCTTCTGCACCTTTATTCTGGAGCAGAGTAGCACTAATTTGTCATGAAACTAACCAGACTTGAAATTGAATGTATGAAATGAATAACTTTATTTGTGTGTGTGTGTATGTGTGTGTTTGGTTTTTTTTTATAACTGAACTGTAATCTAGGATGATTAAAACTTCTTTTGTCAAATTCTTCATTCACATTTCCGATGAGTTTTAAATCCCTTTAAAAATAAGAATGGTTGCCTGGTTTCATGACTGTTTTGCCTACGGATGGTCACTAGTCATTTTTACATATGGGGGTAGATGGACTGTAAAATATTTTTAAATTATCTTTTTAAACCTGATCAGTTATTTCAAGCTGAATGTGTCCCTTAATTTTTTGCAGTAGCCTTTTCCTTTTTAAGATTGATCTAGAAAATATATGGTTGGGAAAATATCTGTTTCCAAATTTGAAGTGGACTAAGTCAATTTTGGAGATGTTGGAGTGTAATAAAAAGTTTTGCTGTTTTTCTTGATTTGAAAATGCTTAATACTCTTTTTATCATGTTATATTTCAACAGTAGTGATGCCTAGAAACATCAGACGGGGTTTATTAATTAAACTACGGTTAAAATTGTTAACACTTGTCAGTATCCTAATGTGAAAAAGCCTTAAAGAATATTGAAGTGTAAAAAGGAAACAATTCTGGAAATGCATAGCTAAGGTCATTTTAACAGCTTTAATTCTGCTGTTAAGAGTGCTGCCAGCTTTTCAGTCTGTCAGGCTGAAGAATGCTGTTTCATCTGTAAATTCTAAAGCTTATTTTTAGCAATAAGAGGCTTTTAAGTGATGCAGGTAATATACAGCCATGGTCATTATGCTTGAAGAAGACACTGTACTTCTTACCTCTTGCAGATGGGGAGTTGAGTGTGAAACAGAACTTTTTATAACTGTTTTTTCATGCATAAGTATTTGACATTTTCAGCATTATGCTGCCCTTTGCTTTTATGACCTCTGCCTACAAGGCTTGCGTGCTTTAAATAATGTTGGCTCTTTCTCTGAACATGCTTCTTTAATTACATACATATATACATACATAATTAAAATGCATACCCCATCTATGAATACTAGGGAATGAAATTCTTTAATTGATAATGAAAATGTATCTTTGAAATGAAGCCTTTCATGGCTGTTTCAAAGATAGAAGTGTGAAATAGCAGAGTGCAATTAAAAGGAGACATTCTCTGTGACCCTGGGCTGGATCTTTGCTCTGGCTGCTGAGACTAGGGTTGTAGGTCTTGTGGATGGATATGGTTTTTTTCCCCCTTAATATTTTTGATGGTTCCAAGGCAGAATGTTGGGGATAGATTAGTTCATTTGTGAATTTTCATATCTGTGTGATGTGGGTTTTTTTTTACTTACTTTGTCTCGTGTTTAATTTGACACCCCTACCCACGCTATTGTGCTTGTTCAGACTCATGAAGTCTGCCACCTAGTTTTATTTTTTAGTTGGTTCACGGGTTTGTGTTTTCTCTGACAACAGTTTATGATACCAGAACACCTAAAACATTGCCTGAAGATAGGGTCTGACATTTTTATGACAGCCACTGTTGCAGGAGAAACATGCTTGCCAAGTTCAGGATGTTAAGGTTTACATTGTAGTTTAGTGCAAACCCCAATTTTAAGTTGTGCGTGCATGGGCTTCATTTTATCTTGACTTACTTGCATGGCTGTGCATACACGCATGCACACGTCTGAGAAACTTAGTTTTTCACAGCCAGCGCTTAGGAAAATCTGTGCATCTGACTGGCTAATACAATCCCTCTTTCACATGGATTGTTCAGGTCTGGGAGATTCTGAGTATACATTCTTTTGTAATGGTGGGAAGATAGTTGATCGCCGACTTCAGGAACTGGGCTCCCAGCATTTCTATGAGACTGGACTGGCAGATGACTGTGTAGGGTAAGATCAGAAATATTTTGTGCTTTTCTTTTTCCCCCTGTTACAATAAATATGTCCTAGTAGCTGTGCACTCATCTGAAGTCAATGAGATTTACAGGTGCTTAGTACCATGCGGCATTGAGACTGGTCCAGGCTAGAAGGAAGGTACTTTTCTTCATGGGATTAGACTGGGCTGGTTTTTTTTCCAAAGTTCTGCTCAACTCTCATGGAAGCTGACGGAGCTCAGCCCTCTCTTCTTAGATACTGATGTGCTCAGCCTTCTAGTCAGTGTACTATAGGTGAAGGAACTGTTATCAGTGTCCACTGTGTACCAAAGAAAAATCATTCTTATAAATAGAAAGCCATCCCAATTCCACTGTCTGAAATAGGTAACCAAAATAGGTAAAGTAATGTAATTTCTATTTAGTGTATGGGTGGAAACAGGTGTCACCTTTGTGCTGTCATACAAATTTTATTTATGGTGGCACAAGCAAACAGATGTCCATACCCCTCACCTTACACAAAGCCCCAAAATTAGTGGCTGCAACAAAGGTGGTAATGGTTTCTGTTGCTTTATTGTGATAGATGGCTGTTTGCTTTATGGAGTGAGCATGCATGAAGTCCAGACCTGAACATGCTTTCTAGCTGCCTTAGGCAGGCACTCCTGCAGCTTGAGAGGCCGATCCTGTGCAGCCTGGGCATTTCCATGCAGGATTAGGCTCCAGGAGAGCCTGCTCAGCTTTTCCCACACACCCTGGGCAATATCTGGAGTTCTTCTTTGTAAGCAGCAAGCCCAGGCTTTCTTTGCTTATAGAGGCATGATCTGGGGGAGGGGGGGAGGCTCCAAGGCACAGTTTTAAGCAGGAAAAGCCAGGCTTCCCTGCCTGGAGATGCACTCTGGTGGTTGCCCAGGGCATATCTCTGCAAGCACAAGCCCTGGCTTTCCCCTCTTACAGAGGGGAATGCTCTGAACCACTGATGGATAAGTGGGGATCATGTTGCCTGTTGTCCCACAGGATTGTGTCCCTGCTCAGTGGAGGACAGTGGGCGCTCTTTGTTTCTCCCAATGAAATAGATCAGCTGTGGTGGGACATGATTAGCCACAGCTGATCTGCTTCATTTGGTGACATCTGTTTATAGCCTGCATCTTCCGTGCTTTTAGAGCAGCAGGATTAGTTTGAACACATCCTGAAATTACTTCTGTATTTTTTCTCTCTTCCACAAGATGGCCCACTCATTTCATTTTCTCTTGTGTCCTTTAGAGATAGGTGGTTGCCCAGTGACAAAACAGCTCCTTTCCTGTTTCTCTGTCCTCTATGGCATGTGAGGCCAGAGCTTTGGTTTAGCTGTTTCAAAATACTGAAATTTTTCATTGGCTCTGTATAACAGGGTTCAGGACAAAATCAAACAGGCAGACATCACTATAAATCTAAGACTCTCACTCATTATTTAAAACAAACTTCTAGTCATATCTGTAGTTTGTAATAAACTGCTGAAAGTTACATATGTAACAGAGTTTAAGATGTAACTAGAAAATGTTTCCTCATACGAGAATACACGTTGGGTAGTAGGCATATCATGTAGTGAAAAATACGACGTGAAATGTCAATTGTTAATGAGAACATTAACTTTGTTGGGAAAGTCATATGTGGGGGAAGAGGCAGTAAACAACCACCTTGGGTACCTAATGGAAAACAATAGTGGCGTTGATGCTTTCGGTCTTTTATTCTTAAGAATTAGTAGTGCATTTACTAATCTTTTCCCCTTGTTTACATTGTTCTTTTCAGTTTGGAGCTAGTAGTTGATCCATGGATTGATGGACTTTGGCTTGCCCTGACACAAGCAATTGTATCGCTGAAAGAGAAAGAAATCATGAGCAACAACCTCAGAACTGTTTCTAAAGGTGTCTGTGCAGTGACTATAGATCCAACCACATCAGAGACACCGAGCTTAGTTTCTGAAATACAGCATTTGAAGCTAGAAGACTCAGGAGTGAGGAGTCCTGATATTTCATCACACAAAGCAGCTAATGGTCATTTTGTAGCTTCTAGTCAAGGCTCTGAACCTTCACTTATACACTCAGTCCCTCCTCTCTCCCAATCTGCTCTTAACATTCCTGTTCTGCCACCAGAGTATATAGATGTGCAGTTTCAAGAGAGTACTGACAAGGTAAGACCTTGCAATTGGATGATATGTGCTAATATGTCATAATCAAAGGAAGTTTGCACTTGTATTCCTACAGATAATTGGGAGAAATGACCACATTTCCAAGTGCGTTTCTGAAGAGTAGGTTTTCATAAAGTCTTACAAGTTAGAAATGTCAAGATCTATTTGTAGGTAGATTCTAAAATTATTCAATTTCAAGGATGGTGACCTAACGCTATAATTTATGTAAGGCAGGAGACAAATTACTAATATGCTCTAAGAAAATGGAATTAAAATGTCAGGAAACAAAAAACTTTAGTTACAGGGATTGTCAGAAGTTTTTGTCTTATGAAAGCTCCTTCCCATTGAAAGCATTGTAGTCCAGTTTTCATTTGGATTGCAGTACTTTACAAATGTCCTAAAAGTGTGGGGAAAAAAAAAAGAGCTCAAACAGCGTATTCAGTAACAATGCTAAACTTGCTACCATGCAAACATCATAAGAAATGCGCTATTGCAAATAGAAAAATAAATTGTTGAATAACAGATAGAAATTAGGGGTGCACTGATAAAGATTTTTTTGGCCAATACCAATGGCCAATTATTAACCAGCCATATTGACTGATACCGATCCCATTGCTGATATGCAGCCCAGTAGTTTGGAGAGCAGTGTCTGACTGATAGGTCTTTTGGGGGAAGGGACATGGGGGGGGCATAGATCGAGGCCACCACAGTGAGGGAGGGAGTGGGGCTGGGGCAGGGGCAGGGGCTACACAGGGTGGGGTGGAGTGCAGGATGGACCATTGGATGGTTTGTCTGACTGGCACGAGCGGGTGGGGAGGAGGAACAGCTCCTGCAGCTGTGTGCACCCCGGGAGGGGGCATGGGAGCCATGTGCCCCCTCAGATCTGTGCTCGGGATAAGGGTGTGCTGCCTGCTGCAGACTTGGGGTTGAGGGCTGTGGTGGTTTCTTCCTAGTGGGGGGGCCTAGGGTCAGGCTGTGCTTGGGATAGGTGGAATAGGTGGTAGCGGTGTTGGAAGGAGAGGGCTTACAGGGGAGAGGGAGGCTACAGCCACCCCATAATTCACTGTAGCCCCACTCCTAGCACCTCTGCTGCCTGTCCAGCACCCCTGCCAGGAAGAGACCAGCGTAGAACCCGGGCCTCAAGCCTGTAGCAGGCAGCCCACTGTCCCCCTGCACGCAGATCCAGGGAACACATGTCCTCCATGCCTCCCCTGGGGCTGCATGCAGTGGTAGGAGCTGCGCCCCTTGGATGAGCCATCTGTGGCTCTCCCTCCCCTCACCATGCCCCGCCATGGCTTTGCAGTGCATGCCCCAGCCCCACTCCCTCCTTCACCATGGAGGCTTCTATCTGCACCCCCTCCCCCCACAGACTTACCGGCCA
Organism: Crocodylus siamensis; assembly: GCF_052110815.1. Classification (NCBI taxonomy): domain Eukaryota; kingdom Metazoa; phylum Chordata; order Crocodylia; family Crocodylidae; genus Crocodylus; species Crocodylus siamensis. The sequence continues at coordinate 125,261,478 of NC_143397.1, read as the reverse complement.
AATGCCGCTCTCCAAGCTGCTGGGCTGCATTCCTGGCCACCTGTATGCTGCAGCTGCGCACACGCATATGGCATTTATTGGCAATATTATTGGCATGTCCGTCAAAAAGGCCCGATTTCCAATAATGTCAATTTTTCCTTTTATCGGTGCCAGTATGATATGGACCAATATATTATTGCACCTCTGCTAGAAATAGCCTGTTAGTGTCTAACATACAACATGTTTTTATTCTGAATCCGTATTAAATGATAGCATGTTATTAAAAAAAAGTGCTTTCATTCCCCACCCCCCCAGTTCATAGACTTATAAAGCCCACAGTGGATTGGCAAATGCAACACAAAAAATGTTTTGACAGTTTGCTTAAATGGTGGACTTCTTGGTTTACTTTTTCTGTTGGTTTCAGAAAATATTGGTAGCCTTGAAGAGTGAACTCCCCTTAGTTAAAATTTTGAAATCATGTTTGAATGCAGAGTTTGAGAGGTTTGTTATAATTCCTCTTTAAAAATGTCAATTTGATAGTTATCTTTATTCCTACAGCTTGTTGATGAACACTTCTCTGCACTTCTGGCACCTGTAGCAAGACAGCTTTCAGTATTGTCAGAAGGACTGCAGTTGAACTAACCAAGAAATAAAAAATACATTAACACATTATTTTTTTAGACCTCAGTTTAACTCTTCCTACAGGTAGGGCAAGAACTTTCTTAGCCAGCCAAGGAGCTTTGCCAGTTGATTTGGTATTTAGTCTGGGGAAATGTTACATTCTTAGCATTAAAGGGTCAAAGTCTTCTATAGGCTTTACAGCTATGTCTGGACTATTGCTTAGGTTTCATGCCTTTTTGGGGGGTGGAGATTCTCTGTTTTTCCTCTGAAGATATAAAAACGTGTGTGGGTGTGGCAAACATATAATCTGAATTTGTTAATAAAAGCTTTTGTAATTCTAAATATTTAAAACTATGAGAACGTGAGGCTTGTTTTTAGGTCTCCAGCTCCTGCTGAAGTTTTTGTTTTGGATTTGCAAGCTAAACACTACCATGTTGAAACTCGGTCATAGAGAGTCCCCATCTAGAAGGCAAGGCCTGAGCACATGCTTTGCCAGCACTGAATTCAGTAAAGAGCACAGCAGCTATAACCTCTTATATTAAAAAATGTATCTCAAGGAGGCAGAAGTAGTGCCCTGTTTTTATACCTAGCAGTTCAGAGGGCTTGCACAGAAAGCAGGAGAATGTCCTAACTGTTACACAGGACAAAGAAGTTGGACCACTGTGGCTCCAAGCATTGCAAGATTCTTAAACGGGAAAGAACAAGCGGAAGAGAGGGTCACTCCATGGCCTGGTAATGAGGTCACTCCCTTGGGAAAGGGGAGGTGAGGGTCCCCAGTCCTTACTTCCCAACTCTGCCTTCTACATTTTATCCTGTGACCATTTCATGCAGTCATGGTAGCTGCTACTTTTTTAAAGAAAAACGAGCCAGTATCCCAAACCCAAATGACTGACTTAGGTACTTTATTTCCAGGATGAAGTTTCAGGCTGTGATTCTCAGTCTTATTTAGATGCCAAACTCAAGGCCAGAGTAGATATTGAAGTCTGGGGAAGAAGTGGGGTTTCAGACAGAGCCCCTTTTGCACTTCCTGTTGCTGCCCTGAGCATCCCTTTGTTCAGCATGCTGGGTTTTGTGAATCCTTTGCGAGAAGCCTGACTTCTTTCCCATTGAACATAGGCACTGCACTTGGGTTTGTGACCTTCACTTCCTGAGCTAGGTACCTAAAAGTTAGGTGTGGCAACACTGCGCTTTGCTGTGCAGAACACCCTTTGTGCACTACTTTTTGGGATCCCAAGTCATTTATTTATTTATCAGACCAGTCCAGCAGATACTCACACATTCACTCATATGGACTATCTGCAAGAATTCTGCAGTGTGCATACTTATTTTAATGCTTTGACAGGAGTTCAGCCCTAATATTAAAAATCTTTTTAGTAAGTCTGAGACCTCCAGCTGAGTGTAGCCATTTGAAATGCAGTAGCAGAGTCCCCCTAGAGTCTCCTAATTTCAGATCTTGCCTGAGCAAACTGAAATGGATGCCAAGTGATCCCAGGACCATATATCTGTGTAAGATCAAATACAGTTTTCTTTAGTGCTGTTTTACATGAGGATAGCTAGGGTCTTTGAGCAACTGGATCCTCTAGATCCCATCTTGTCCTTTCCAAACCCTCTGCCTACCCATTTTCTGAGATCTCATATTGCAACAACCACCGCTTTCCTAGGTGTGGGTAAGATGTGGGGTTTGTCAGGAAGGGGGTGGGGGTCAGGTTTATTGGTGGTTTTTGGGAGTGTGGGGGAGGGGTTGGGTATAGTGGGATGTCCATGTGGCAGTCCCCCTCCCCAATCCCCTCGTTGCCACACAGCCTTCGCTGCTGGTGGCAGCAGTGGCAGGCCCACTCAGAGGGAGCCCCCCAGAAGTGCATGGCTTTGGATAAGTGCCAGGCCAGGAGCTGCACATGACAGAAGGGAGCAGGGCCAGGCCAGCCAGGTTCATGCAGGGCTCCATGTGGCTCGCGTGCAGCTCCTGGGACTAGGTCAAAGCTGTGCACCCCCAAGGGAAGCCTTGTGCAAGGGAGCTAGCAGCTTGGGCATGCTTCCTGCCAACATGAGCTCCCAGGACTTAGCGAGGGTGGCAGGGAGCAGGGCTGAACTGGCCCACCTCCCATCATGCAGGGCTCCCAGCGGAGTCCCAGGAGCTGAATGTGGCAGAAGGGAGCGAGGCTTCATCATGTGTGGCTTCCCCACCCCCTTGGCAAGCGTCTCCAGCTGAGTCCTGGGAGCTTCATGTGAGCTGCGGGGAGCTCCATAAGGTAGTTGGGCTGGCCTGGGCCCCATGCTCCTGCCAACCCAGGCTCTGTGCTCCCACCAGCTGTGGACTCCATGCTCCCACACCCACTGCAGTTCCCTCCCTGGCTCCAGCTCCTGGAGACCTACTGCATCCAGGATCTAAATTCTGATCCTCTGTGTTTACTCTTCTTAGATACAAATACAACTGTTTTTAAAGCTTACCATTTAAACCGCCTGTAGCAATAGCCCTAGCAGCATGCTAGATAGCTAGGTTTCAGATCCTTGAAAGTTTTTACCATGTGTTGTATTCATACTTCCTGCATTCCTAAGCTGTGGTGGTATAACTCCTTTTCTCAAAAAGGTTTTGATGCAATTGCTGCTGTTAACACTGGCTTTGTATAAAACACCTCTTCAAAAAAGAAGCTGTCGCATTCAAGATCTACTTCAGCTATGATTTGTTTCTGCACCTGTTCCTAATCAGGCACGATTGAAAAATAAATACTGTGGGGAAATGCTATGTGCATATAGAGAGTGCAGTTTATTCAGCAGTTTGGCATTTCCTATGTAGGACAATTATTAAATACAAAAAGATCACCCCCACCATTGTGCTTTGTTTCATTTACACATGTTGTAATGGGCTGCTACCCAGTTGGTCATGTTCCTTCAGTTTTTTTTTTTTATGTCCTTGTTTTCAGGATCCCAGCTTGACCTCACTAATTTCGGAGGGAGCAGTCTTTGAGGTTCCAGTGACTAAAGCAGTTCAGCTCACTAAGGAGGCTGCAGTAAAAACAGCATTGCTGCTAGAACTTGATATTTCAGTAAGTTGGTGGTTTTCTTCTCAGCTGGTGGAAACAAAGAGTAGAAAACTTTGGCTGGGAAAAAAAGTAATGTTGTTTACTTGTTTTTGAAATAACTAATACATCCTCTTTCTACAATGGTTTGTCATCCAGAGCCCCATTCACTCATTGGAAGGTATAGCTCCACATAAGCTAAAAGTTAATGGAGATGTCATAGAAGAACCTCACATTGCTGCTTTGCATGCTGAATTCATTAACATTGCCTTCTTGGGAAAATGTGATAAGAGGAAGGGGTTAAAGACACCGAGATGTGGGGCATGAGGGAAAGAGGATGCTAAAAGAAATGAACCAGAGACCAGTTTGTTTGTATACAGTTTTGAGCATGCCCTGGAAAGCAGGGGTGTCAGTTGTGGTAGGCATTCTACGTAAGCAACAGCCTGACTGGCACAGCGTAAAACGTTAAAGGAAACAGGTTTCCCAAGTAATGTATGTGAAAGAAAAGTTGCAAGGAATTCCTACATTCTAATCCTGACTCTAGCAGTGATTTGCTTTGTGTAACACCATTTCCCTGGTTGTAAAAACAGAATAAGACTCCCTTTAATCGGAGAAGGATAGTGCTTGTAGGCTGTTTTGAAGATGGAAAGCTAAATATTGTTATATTCATAGCCTTTAAACAAAAGTGACTTTCTACTGGGCAGTTCTTCCAACATGCTCCATACAACCAACCTATAGAATTCTATTGCAAAGATATCCTTGTTTATTTGGGTCTGTAGCTAACCCTAGGGGGCTTTGCTTGTATTCTTTTCATTAGGCAGTTTCTTTGGCCACCATTTGATTATCTTAAATTGTTAACAGTCAGTTGTTTTTAGTTATTTGTTCTCAGACAGATAGGCACCCATGGTAGCATGTGCATTTACTCTTGTATGTGCATGGCTTACACATATATCCCGGAGATTGGAACTCCTGAGTCAGGTTGTTTTGTTTTAGGTGCATCTTACAACTCACCAACAACTAAAATATTTTGGTTTCCACATTGCCTGTGTATATACACATGCTTTGGATATTGTCCGCTGGATTTCCATCAATTAACATCTTGCATCTTAGTTAGCTTAGGGGAATCTAGCACAGTAGTCCTAATACTTTTTTTTAGACTCATGGCACCCCTTAGAAAATGCCAGCTCTTGTTTTTGACTATAGAAAAATAATAGCGTTCTGCTGCTGCACAGAACTCAGAGAGACTAGAGCTGTGGATTTCTGTTTGACATCTCTGGGTTGGTCTTATGAATCATATTTGCAAACCTAACTGTGATAACACTGTATGGGTGCTGTGGTACACTGGTTGAGAGTCACTGGTTTGGCACCTCTGATTTATATTTTGAGATCTGAGCTTACCTGTAATTTTCACTGAGTTTTAATCTTACTGTTAATTTGCTGAACCAGCTATTTTCCTTTTAGTGATAGCCACATTTCTGTAAGTATTTGGTTCACTATATAGATTTAGTGTTAATTCATGTCATAAGAAAACAATATGTAACTAATTAATTAATCTTTTAATTTAAAATACCTTCTCCCCCCCATTATAGTGCTTAACAAGGCTTCTCAGATACTTGAAAAGCACTAAGGCTAGTCAGAGACAAGATCTCCTAATTAGCAAGCTTTTAAACTTGAAAGTAAACTTTTAAGTATTTATTACATCTTGGTACATCAGAAATCTAAGCACCAGTGCTAGGTAGAAAAAAATCATGACTTTAAGTTAATACATTTTATTCATACTTGTAATAGTCTTAACTAGCAATATTTTTGGTAGAAGCGAGGAAGGCATAGGGCATGATCTCTGACCAGTTTTACAGAGGTGAATTCTTATTTTAAAACAGAAAACATCATTTTGCTATCAGCCTGGAGATGCCTTCTGTGTAATATGCCCCAACAATGCTAGTGAGGTGGAAGAACTTTTTCTCAGCTTGGGTCTTTCAGGAAAGGAAGACTGCTTTGTTTGTTTAAAGATTAAGGATGGCACTAAAAAGAAAGGTAAAGTATGATGCTTATTTTTCCCTTTAAAACCTCATTAGAACTTCAGAGCTTTGAATTTTCTAGGTTGATTATTATTTTATCCGAATGTTAGGGTGCCTTAATCATTTTACGTTAGGGTCCTGTAAGCAACATGGGTGCAGAGGGGACTCGCGACATTGATTGATTTTTTACTAGCCATCTATTAATGATTTTGGAGCCTGTTCCAGAAATGGTCACTGTAATCTAAGATTGCATTTGCAGTTCATAATTCTGCAAATGCAATCTTACATTCTGTGGTTATTACAGCCAGTAAACAGTGAAACTTAAGCTTAATTTGCCCATATTCTTAATAAAAATAGGAATAAATTTTCTGAAGTGTTAATAGAAATAAATAGTTTGCCTGATCCCACCCAAGTATAGCAGCTTTTTTGCTTCACTGCTGGTGTGAACAGACAGTGAAGATGCTATGTTGTACCTATTGGTGGATTGACCTGTGGCCAGGAAATCCCTGGGTGTCATAGAAGGGGGACAGTCACATATAGTTCAACTGAGCCACAGCTTGAGGCCTCAAGATGTTGTCTTCCTGTTCACTTAACTGATTTCACACCCCACAGGATGAGTTGGTCCTTCCTAGTCATGCCTGAAACCTGCTTGTAGGCTGGGGAAAGTAGCCTTAACGTTCAGCTGCCCAGTCTGCCATTGCCATTACTATATTTGCATCAGTAAGAAATATGCTATCATTATATCGTGAGTTGTTAATTAAGCACCTTTCACAAAGACTAAATTCAGTACTACCCAAGGGAAAAGCAGGTCCAGGGTCATGATCCTTCCCCTATATGCAGCATTGGTCAGGCCACAGTTGGAGTACTGCGTCCAGTTCTGGGCTCCACACTTCAAGATGTGGATGTGGCCAGCATCGATAGGATCCAGAAGAGGGCCACTTGCATGGTCAAGGGGCAGTGGGGCAGGCGCCATGAGGAGAGGCTAAAGGGCCTGAACCTATTCAGCCTCCACAAGGGAAGGCTGAGAGGGGATCTGGTGGCCATTTACAAACTCATCACGGGGGACGAAGGAGAATTGGGGGAGGCTCTGTTTCCCCAGGCATCACCTGGGGTTACTAGGAATAACGGCCACAAATTGTTAGAGAGAAGGTTCAGGCTGGATATCAGGAGACGTTACAGTTAAGGTTACCAGGTACTAGACTGAGCTCCCAAGTGAGGTGGTACTCCTACCTTGAGGGTCTTCAAGAGGAGGCTGGACAGATATTTGGCTGGGGTGATATGACCGTGGCTCTCATTCCTGCCCGGGGCAGGGGGTTGGACCTGATGATCTGTTTAGGTCCCTTCCAACCCTAAGCACTATGAAACTATGAAAAAAGTTAAACTATGCTATGTTTGTGCAGCAGTTAGAAATGCAGTCTTTTATTTATCTATGAAATGCTACACACGCTATAGATGTAGATAAATAGTAAATAGGAAAGGAGAGCTATACTATTTCCTAGTGAATAGAGTATTAGACCGGAGCGGTGTTAAATTCCTGACTTTGCAACCGGCTTAGTAATCAGGAGCAAGTCATTTCACTTTTCTGTGACTTAATTTCTTTCTGTAAAATGGGGAAAGTAATACAGGCTTTCTTTGAAAGCAGTGCAGTATCTACTGATAAAGCACTATATGAGAGTTGGGTATTATTATAATCCCACTTTGTTTATTATTTGGACGTGCACATAAGAGAGATCCCGTGCCTGAACATATGAGCTATTAAAATTGCTTTTAGGGTTAAAGAGAATTAAGTTGGGTTTTTTTGGTAGCTTCTTTTATTAGACCAAATGTATAGTTAGGAGGCAGACTAGACAAGATTTCAGGCAAAATGTCCTTTTCACGTCTGGAAAAGAAACAAATCATGCTAAATACCAGATACAACAATGTCATGTTTAACTCTATTATGTACATGGAAATAGTCACTTAAAGAAGTGGAAGAGGGCTGTAAATCTTTGGGGCAAAGAAATTATCAAAAATAGATAAAACCAGGACAGTAGAAATGGCTGTATCTAATTATGTAAAAGGATAAAACCATTCAAAAGGGTAGAAGTTCATTTATTACTCATAGACTACAGGGAGGTTAGCAGAGGAAGCAGGTAAATTGGTAATGAGACATAAAACTATTGTCTCTGTTTAGTCAATGGTCTTAGAGTCCAGTAAAGTTATGAATGTTTGTTTTCAGGTCCGTCTATCCCCGTCTGTCTCCCATCTATCTAAGGTCTACTGTGGCAATGTGGTCTAGGTGGGCAGAACTTTGCATCTAAATCAGTGTGTGCTCATAAAGAGCTTTCCACTGGAGTAGATTTAGGCTCTAGTCTTGCAAAGTGTATTAATGCCTATCTACATGCATTTTCAGTGTTGTTTCCTCTCACTCACCTTGAATAAATATCCTAGTTAAGCGTTGTCTGCATGTTTTTGAAGCAGGGTTGGGAGGGAGCAGAGCAGGGACAGTGTCATTATCTGTAATACAGTCTGGTCTGCATCTGGATTTGGTCTGAATTACAGGCATGAGATAATACAACTGGAAGTTCCCAAGTCCTATTAGTTCCTTCTGGACTTGTTCCAAAGCTGGTCCTAAAGTCACAGATAGACCCAGGCAATAGTAGTGTGACTGCTGTAGGACCTAGAATACCAGAAGTTTCCCTTAAAGTATGGCTTTAGGGCCTTTGTGAAGGTGAACTGCCATACCTGCAGACCTGAGGGCTTGACTTAAAGGTTTAAGCCTTGAGTCTCCACTCCCATACCAGAACCCTTTAACTGGAGTGCAGCAATGCTTCTAACATATTGGCTGGCTTGTCACGGGGTACTGTCTACTGTTTATATTAGAATCATAGAAAATGAGGGCTGGAAGGGACCCCAGGAGATCAGCTAGTCCAGTGGTTCTTGATCTTTTTTTGTACCAGGACCCATTTTGTAAGCATTGGCCAGTCCCACCCCAGTGTTCTTCACTCTTGATCCACTGCCCCCTGCCCCTAGGCAATTATTTTGGGCGGAGGGCTGCTTACTGAGTTTTGGCAAGCCACGGAGGGCTGCATGATAGGCAGCCAGGGGCAGATAAATATTAATTTTCTAATTTTTTTTTAGGGTCGTGTAGGCTGGATAGAATGGCCTGGCAGGCCACATCCAGCCCCTAGGCCCAAGCCCCCAGTGTGTGGGGCAGGGGGAGGGTTGTAGGGCTTGGGGTCTGGTTATTTCCAAGAGCCCCTTGCAGGCTGGAACTCTGCCAGCCTGCAAGGAAAAAAAGTTTCCCACATTTTTTTCCTTTAAGGGAGAATCCATTTTTAAAGTTTATGGATCCATTTTTAAAGTTTGTCTGCAACCCTTTAATATATTCTTGCAACCTACTATTGGGTTGCAACCCGCAGATTGAGAAATGCTGATCTAGTCTACCACCCTGCCCAAAGCAAGATCATCCCCGACTAGCTCATCCCAGCCAAAGCTTTGTCTACCTGGGTCTTAAACTTCTAAGGATAGAGATTCCACAGCTTGTCTGGGTAGTCTGTTCCAGTGGTTTACTACTCTCCTACTGAGAATGTTGGCTCAACCAGCCACTGCTACTACAATTGCTCTCTGTAGTTCATATGGTGCTTTTGCTATGTGGCGACTCTCACTAGAGCTAGCCTAAATAGAGTGGAATTAACTACATGGCAGAGTTAGCTCAAGTTTATCTACTGTGACCACGACTTGGTGTTAGAGGTTGAGTTAGGGTCACAGCTTTTATAATCCACAGCTATACTAATTCCTCCTGCCATCCTGGAGAATACAAAGAAAAACTTATTTGTGGAGAACTTCAGATGCTGCTTCTGTGGAAGAGGTGATAATAAGCCCCCAGGAATCTATCTGTAAAGGCCATAGTGATGTTGTGTTTAACATACCTCATTTATTTTATTTCACACCCCTCTAATAAGCTTTAGTAATAGTATTTATTTGAGAATATTGTTTAGCTGTAAAGTTGATAATTCCCTGGTGAACATAATGCTGAATATGGAATAGGGATTAGCTGTCTGATATTTCTTTAAAAAAACAAAACAAGTTATAAAACTGTTTCTGGCTGTAAATTTTATCTGTTTTTCTTTTGTCTCTCCATGCAAAACAGGAGCAGCTATGCCACAGCATATACCTGACAGAAGCACTTTGAAATTTATTCTCACCTGGTGTTTGGAAATAAGAGCAGTTCCCAAAAAGGTTGGTATATCTCACTTTTCTGTTTCTTAGCAAATGTCTTGGTAGTTTTTTAACATAACCAAATTGTACAGCTGCACATCAGTTCTTGTCTATTTTCTAACAGCTGTCCTATTTCTTGGTGTAAAAACCCTGATCAGTTAGTAATTACAAACTTTATTATGCAAAAATCTAGAACCATTGGTTCAGAGATGATGCCTTTTATTAGACCAACTGAGAAAATGCAAAAAAAAAATACTTTGTTTCTGCATGCTTTTGTGCTCCCATGCCCTTTCTTCAGGTTCAGGGAAAGTTCAAGATGGCAAAAAGTCTCCATATGTAGGAAATAAGCTTCGTTTTTTCCCAGAGGAAGCTGAAGCTGGACATCTGTCCCTCTGGGTCCATGAGAGTGTCTTTGTGAGGTGCTCTTTGTCTCATGGATCCAGAGGGACAGATGTCCAGCTTCAGCTTCCTCTGGGAAAAAATGAAGCTTGTTTCCTACATATGGGGACTTTTTGCTATCTTGAATTTTCCATGAGCCTAATGAAGGGCGTGGGAGCCCAAAAGCACACAGAAAAAAATATTTTTTTTATTTTCTCAGTTGGTCTAATAGAAGGCATCATCTCTGAACAAAGAGTTCTAGATTTTGGCATTTCTTTTTGTCTCAGACCAACATGGCTACCAAATACACCCCTCCACCTTTACGCATTTTTTTTAAGGAAGGTTCCCCTGCTTAGCATAATCACTTTTACTATGGGATTTACATGAGACAAATGCAGGCTAGTTTCTGACATTGTTACTCACATTCACCAGTACCTTACTTGTTGAGTGTTCCATTGGAATAATAGAATGAAGTCATGGAATATAATTGCATCTCTTCTTAGGGGTGTGACAGGAACAGGCCCTGCATATGTCATAGAAGCCAACCTTCTAGCACAAGATATCCTTTGCTTGTTATGGCATCTTCAGTGCTGAGGGGTTGCACTGTTCATACAACACACATCTTTTTTTTAATGTTAGTAATCATTGTTCTTTCATTTTTGTCATAACCTTGAAAAATGCAGATTTTGCAGCTGAGCCAGGGCAGTTGGGATATCTGATTTTTTTACAACCAGTGAAAGCGACTTTCCTCCTACTGGGTGCATAAAAATACCTGGAAGTTTTGTTTGTTGCAGCAGAATTATGCGTAGGAGGATATTAAATGAAATCAGGTTTTAAAAGTGTTTGGTAGAGGATCCACTAGATGTCATTATTACACAACATCCCACAGAAAGCGAACCTTTCAATTGACATAACCTTTAAAAACTGCATTTAACAGTTTTTCAAAATATGTCTCAACAATGATAGTAAGTACAGCAGTGGTTAGGGAATGCCACCCAAGACAGTTTTTATAACCCATCTGTTTTATAGCTTATTCAATATACAACATGCTCTTTGTAACTTTATAGGCAAAACTGCTATATTATCTGGAGGTTTGGCAACAGGATGTAATTTAAGTAAGCTCAAAGTAGTCTTTGTGAAGAATACAGTCTCTGATTACATTTTGATGTTTTGGGTCACCTGTTTCTTTTTATGTACTATGTGTATTTTTAACATGGTTATACTTGTTACAATCTCAAAACTATTTTAAATGCAATTTCCATGGTATCATTCAATATACTGTTTATTCTCCCTTAAGAAAAGCTCAGTGATAGTAAGTGGGCACACAAAATAAACTACCAGAAGTGTATTTACACTGTTTAGTGAATACTATGCATAATACTGCATGCACCAGCACTCAGAGGTGTGTGCATGGTGTCTTCTGTCTCTGCTTCTGTAATTCAGCAGCAGTGCTTTACCTCTGCTTGTGTGTATGTTTATGGTGTTTGCTAACAAGTGCAACCTATGGGCAAGAGATTAAACCTTAAATCCACCAACAAGCAGGTTTTTAAGACATTTTAGGTTATTTGCTATTTACTCCTCCTACAACTGAAACAGACTGGATTTTGTGACCTACCAGATTGTCCCATACACTGGGGGAGGTAGCCAATAAATTGAAATAAACTTACCTTTTCACAGGAGGTGAAAATGTGTGTCAGGTTATAAATCGCCTATCTATCCATTAACCTACAGGGTGCCCCTGCAGGCAATCCAAAGTGTTCCCAGACAGTTCAGCACACCTCCCCACAAAACCTAATGAAAACACAAACAGATTTATCCAAATTAAACTACCTCTCTCTCCCCAACAGGCATTTTTACGGGCCCTTGTAGAGTACACCAGCAATACAGGAGAAAAACGAAGGCTTCAGGAGCTTTGCAGCAAACAAGGAGCTTCTGACTATAATCGCTTTATCAGAGAGCAAGATGTCTGCTTGTTGGATTTACTTCATACCTTTCCAACTTGCAAACCTCCATTTAACCTCTTAATAGGTAAGTGGGTGATCTCAGCTTAACTGAGTTTGATTTCTGGAAAATGCAGCAGCATAAATGTTATTTGAGAGAAAGGAGGAAACTGTTTGTGTTATAGGTATTTATATTACTGAAGAATCAGTGGTGATCAAACTAGAGTTAAAATTGGGGAGCAGAGTTTCAGTTAAATAGTATTTGGTCCCAGATACTGTAGATCTTTAGGCAGGTGCTTAATGTTATACATAAATATTTTACCCTTTGACTTCGGCTCACTCCTGTACAAAACACTAAGCACTAGTTGCATGCAGGATCTGGACCTTTGTGATTAAACTGGTTCCACAATAGGTAAAATTATGGAAGGCCTGTTTTCCATTTGCCTGTTTTCTGCTTCTTTGTATGGCCTTACTTTATATTTGCCTCTTTCCAGTGCAACTGTTGGAAAAGTATGATTTTTCAAGCAAATTGTTTCAAAATATAAGATTATTTCCTTTTAAAAAGTACTCCATTAGGGGTGTGGAGAAGAAAGCATGTTTGCCAAAAGTAGAAAAGCTACAATAGACGGAGAAAAGAATCTAAGATGAAAACAGTTTTTTTAGATCATTTTTAAGTTTGCATCCCTCTTACGATTCTGATGACCCAAGACCACTCATATCTTGACTGCTTTTATTAACCCATAGCTTTTATTAACCTGGGTGGCTTTTATTAACCTGGGTGGTGACATTTGCATGTGGTGGTGAGACCTTGCTATCAGGACAATGCAGAGCAAATTAAAAATGGTCTTAATTCAAAACTACTTATCAGAAAACTGATTGGGAATTTTTAAAACTCTTAACCCACATTGGTGGAAAAACAATGCACAATTGCACTTGGACAGCAAAGTCACTTGATGTTGCAGTCCCCAGAAATGTTTATGATTTCACATTCAGACAAAATTGTACTGTTTGCTGCTGTCAGATTGTTACTGCTCATCTGATGGCAAATGCATTCAGTCAAAAGGTACTTGGCAAGACCTAAAATGTATTGCTGTAGGGTACCCAACCCGTACTGTACCCAGTAGATGTGTTATCCTGGGAAAGATAGTCACCATTGTGGGAGGTTATGTAACCTATTTGACTTTGGCATGCATCAGGTTTAAGTGGGATGCCCGATTTTGCTCACACCTGGCCTATTTCATGTTCTTGCTGCTATAAGACTCCTCAGAGAAGCTGTACAAAAGTGCAGACGACACATCAGTCAGTCCAGTTGTACTGCGTGTGTCTTGTTTGGCTTTAGCTATGCCAGCATTTTCTCTTTTGCCAACCTATCGTGGCCATTTTCTACCACCCTGATCAAGTGGGTTTACTGCTACTTTACCACAGTGGACCCTTTTTCTAGGGTACAGTGTGCACTCTCAAGGATTTCTGCAGCGATTTTAGGCCAGTATAAGCCATTGTCTTGAAGGCTGAGCTACTGCCAGATGTAACTTCCTACGTTTTTTTAACCTTTCAAATGGAAAAAAAGAATGGTTGACTCTGTTGGTTTATGTCTAACTGTAGTGTGAACTCTAGGAGAAGTTTGCAGGGTGTTTCTATTTGAGCAATGTATTCAGACCTTTCTGACTGGAGGTGATTTAGGGTCCTGAGTGTTCCATGGAATAGGTTTAGATTTGACTGTGTGTTTGCTAAAGTGTAGCCCTCCTTCTTTGGCTTTCTTACAGCACTGCTGTACTGTAAGATAAAGTAAAATCCATAGTCGGTGTGCACATGTAACTGTTGAAATTGTGCATCTCATACCAGAAGCAAACAAGAATCTTTTGGGAGAGCGGGGTGTGGTACTCCAATTCCACTAATGGTTCCTTGAAATGGTGTGAGCGTTCCGGTTGGAGTGCCAGGATTGTTCATAGTCTCTGTGATGCAGGGGTGGAGAGGGGGAGGCTCCCACATGAAATATTATGCTGCCTTCTAAGTGGGAGCGAAAACCTCAAGTCTTACCTCTTTTAATAGCTTTGATCAATATTTCTATGTATTTCGTACATCCCTTGTTACTAACCTCAGGCCCCATAAACTACCCAAAGCAAGTTTCATTCCCTCCCATTTTACATGAAAGAAAATTAATGTTGTACAATATCACTTTGGAGGGAAGTGGGACTACGATCTAGGTTTCTTGTACGTCAAAATAAAACTTATCTACACGTAAACAAATTAGGCACGTTCACTTCACTGTAGTTACAATAGCACAGAAGCGAATCCTCATACAGTGTTTGACCATACACTTTGTACCCAAGAGAGCAATGAAGGCCTACTTTAACACAAACACATTAGGGTATAAACCCGGGTGATATGCTTTGAGGTAATGTTCAAAAGCAAACGTGTTTCATTGTGCAGATACGTTAATCCCTTGTGGGTTTTCAAAGAATGAAGATTTAGTGGTCAGAACAGGAGCCTGTAAGGCTTACTAATCAACTCCTGTAATTTGCTGAAAGTTAAGTGGGGACTGGAGAAAAACACTGGTAATTTAAAATTTCTTTGTCAGTCTACAGTATTATCAAACAGGAGGAAATTTGCTTAATAAAATTATTTCTGACCTGACATTGAAGTAAACAATAACTGATATGTGCATATTTTAATTTTCAGAGCATCTTCCTAAACTACAAGCCAGACCCTATTCAGCTTCAAGGTACTGAGATACTTAAATTGATCTTTTTCTTTGTAATTTAAGCTCCTTTTTTCTTTTCTTGGGGGGGGGGAAGTGTTCTTTCCCTGCAGGTCTAGTTGAGCTGCTAAGGAGAGACTGGAAAAGGCAAATTTGTGGGTAGGGAAGTTGCAAGTGGTACATACAGAGGAGAAGTAAGTAGGAATGAATGAGGTGGGGGGAGGCACAAATGAGTTGAAGGTAGAAGAGAAGGATGAATGTGATGACAGTCGGGCAAAAAAATGGTGGAGAGATTGAACTAAATAAGGAGTAACAAATAAATGGAAGGAAATGGAGAGGAGAGAAAAAAGAGGGAACACGATTAACTCTAGAGTAAAGAGAAACACTGAGAAAGGAGAGAGGAAGTATCGACAAGAGAGAGCAGGCAGAAAATAAAACAGATTGAAAAAACAGACAAATGTTGAGGAGACAAAGTTTGTTTTGTTTTTTGAGAATATTGCAGTTACTAAAAATATATACATGGGATATTTGTCTGTACATCAGGCATCGTTGTTTTGAATCTGATAAATAAAATTCCACTATGACTACCCTTTACGGGTCAGTCAAATGGTATTGCCCAGGCAGTTTGCACTGTCCAACACAACCCTGAGTTAGTGTGCAGGTAACTGCAAATTGTAGCCCGAGGAAAGATACTGACTTGAGTGAAATTTGGATTGGGTGCCAAATGAAGTTAATGAGAGGTGCCGTGGCTCCCACCTGGATAATATTTTTTTTGTTGTCATTGCAGCTCCAACTTATTTCAACCAGGAAAACTGCACTTTGTTTTTAATATCGTGGAGTTTCCCTCCTGCCCAGCACGACCAGTTTTGCGGAAAGGGGTGTGTACAGGCTGGCTTGCTGACTTAGTTACACCGGTGCTTCAGCCAAGTGAAAGCACTCAGCATTCCAGCGCAGGAAAATCCTCAGCTCTAAAGGTACCGAAACAATGTCAGAAATGTTGTGGTTTTAAAGAATGTTGGAATTGGAATGTGCAATTCTGGAGGAAAGATGGCTTCCTTATTCACTGCTGCGATCTGTTGTTCATATGTTTCGAGAATGGCAATATGATCCCCCGTTGTGCAGTCCAGTCCTCATTAGACACTTCTCCTTCTCTACATAAGCACTGTGTTGGAGTGAATTGATAGGAATAGAAACTTTCTGGAGATGGACCAGAACCCCAGACCCCAGCCCTGATTACTCTTCTGATGGCTAGGGACGTTTGGAACCAGATCTAAATTTGCACCTTGGGCTACTGGTTTGCTTCTGCTGATATTTAGAAGAAGGTCTGTGTAAATTTGTGTAGGGTGGACTACAGCAGCGGTAGACACTCGTGGTGTGGATGGTCTTGATTTTGATTATGCATGCTTTATTTTGTCTTGGCTCAGCCTGTTTCCAAAGCCCAGAGAACTGGATTAAAATCCCTTCAACTCTTCTAGAATAAGAGTTTCCATATAGGGAGTTAATCAGCAATAAGTATTCCAGAGCAATTTTCCATGTAGACCAACACTAATCCTCACCTGGAAGTTACAGGCACGCTTCAAATAATTACAGTGGGAATTATATGTGCTTATTAACAACAAAGTTATCCCACTGGAAAAGCCTATTTTACAATCCAGATGTGAAAGGCCAGTTTTCTCTGCTGATGTGAATTGGTGTGATCTGTTGGCTTCAGTGGAACCATACCAGTTTATACCAGCAAAGAATCATTTGTGTGAGCATTGTGAGTCCATGTTGCTTTTGGCTAGTTACCTTGTTACTCCTGACTGCTTGCAGATTGTGGGTGGTGGTGGGATAGAAACCCAAAACTGGCGCTTTACTTAAACCTGGCGTGCTCCTGCACCAAGCACATGCCCAGAAGAGGCATTGTGTTAGTTGTACCTGGCTTTTCCATTGTCTGTGTAGATCGGGCTCTTTAATGAGGTGTTTTTGGTGCTTTTATCTAATAGCTGATTGAATCAGCTATTAGATAAAAGCCCCACTGAAGCTCCCAGTCTGTACAGACACCGGAGAGCTGGGTCGAAGTAACACATTGCTGCTTCCAGTAAAGCAGGTTGAGTTGGGTTTTTTTTGGTTCCTCCCCACCACGTCTGACAGCACCCCTTGATACCTGTAAATGTATGTTGTTAAATCATAAGATCTTACCTTTCTGCAGCTGACTCAGTCTTTTGTGAAGGAGTGGAAAAAACCCCTGTTTAAAAAAAATAAAAAAAATCAGTGAACCAGCATGTTAAGACAGGAGCACAGTCACACAAATACTTCTCTGAGCTATTCCATATAGCAGTGGCATAGAAAGTACAAAAATAAATATATGAGGCCACTTTTACTTTTAAAAAAATTTTGCTTGCTTTCTCTTTCAAATGGCTTCCTTATAGGAAAATTCATGTCCGTGAACAGCCATTGAAAAGGTAAATTTATGACCCTACTTTCTAGAAGGGAAATTCCTTTTATTGTCCATTTTGCCAGGTTTCCTCTCGGCATACTCCTGTGTATGATGTAGGGAGTACAGAGCTATGGGATTTGGGGAGGGGAGCGTGAGCAATGCTCTCACACCTCTGGAATAAAAAATAATACAGGAGGGATTTGAATAGAAGGCTAAAAAAAAGGCAATCTGTTTTATGGGGGTGCTGTCTCTTTAAAAAGCTGGAGTATCAGCCCAGAGTCTCCTACGCTTCTAAGCGAGTCATGTAGCATATTATAAGATGCTAAATGGAAAGCTGTTGTATGCCTGAGCTGGTTAGACTCTGCAAAGAGAATGCTCTTTTCTTTTCCTCTCAGGGAAAGATAAAAGGTCTACAGCCTCAAATATTTCCCTTCTCTTGTCAGCTTTTATACAACTTGTGATAATGTCTTTGCAGCAGGCCAGATGGCCAGTCATTTCTGCAGCAAAAAAATGGTATGGGCTTATCATGGAAGATTGTGAGACTGGGATACTTCAGAGAGGTGGGGAAACTGTTAAAAGATGACACCTTTTTTAACATCACTTTTTTTTTTTTTGGATTGATTGCCTTGTGAGAGAGGCTTTCTAATGTATTTTCTGTTAGAGAATTGCCTCCTGTTGTGTATGTGCATCACGCTCTCAGGCTCATTAGGTAGAAGCAAAATACTAGGATTCAGGTAGGCTGTTGTGTAATCAGTATGCCAAGAAGGAACAACTACTGACCCCCAAAAATTTGGGTCACCATCTAATATCTGCCTGATTAAAACAAGACTAGAGTCTACACTTCTGTCTGGTTACAAGAGATCTGTTTCAATAGTCAGAAGTAGTTTGTCAAATTTACTAGGGCAAGACCTGACTTACAAATTATCTGAATTTTTTAAAACTAATTTTGAGGGAAACTGGCTATGTATGCATGTAATAGTTTACTCCAACTCTGAGGCACATCCTTGATTTAAAATATAGTATGATTTGATATTACTGAATCACTGGCAAAATGCTAAAAATGTAAAAGCCCTGACCAGGCTCTTTTTTTCCTTCCTTTTTGTTGAGAGAGAGATGGGGCTGGGGGGAGAGAAAAATGGAAGGTTAATTACAATAGGGGGGATAAACAAAATTCAAAGGTGTTTGCATCTGCTGTGTAAGCTAAAATTCAACATAGATAAATGTGCAGCAGTATACACAGATTGCAAAATATGTAGAAGCCCAATACAAAATGAATGAGGCAGATTTTGAGCAGAAATATATTAGATTAATTATAAGCACTTTTAAAAATAAATGTATATACCATTTGCAGAAGCAATATTTTTTTTTTTTTTTGAAAAGGGCACCACAGTTTTGGAATACCTAATAGGAAAAGTTGCCAACCTCAAGTATGATAAAATAGAATGTGTTTATATAAACACAAACATCAGCTTTCCCCACAAGAATTGTACCATTTATCCTCAAAATAAAAAAACATGATGCTCATTGCATTCTTAGCGGTTTGGGACTCAGACGTGATAGCCTTAAAAGAGAAGGCAAGCAGTTTGTGCTGGTAATTCAGTGGGTAGAGCCAATGGCAGGATGCAGTGGTCAGGGAAAGATACAGGAAGCTCTCTGCAACAATATTTTGAACAGATTTTGGGGAACTAGAGTGCATGTTGGCACCAGAGAAGAGGATGTTGAAGTAGAGACAGGACAACCTGGATGAAAGTTTTTAGCTGGGAATACAGAAAAGAGGCTGGATCTTAGAGGGGTTTTTCAGGAAGAAACCGCATGATTTTAGACATGACCAGGACTTTGCCAAAAGGCTGAATCAAAGACGGCGTCCAGATTGTGGATCTTAGTTGCATTATGTTCACCATGACTGAGAAAGTTGCTCCTGCTAAACCAGATCTCTTGTACTATCTACCCCTTTGAAAATATGTTATATTTGATTGTAGGTGGGACAGTGTAAAGGCCATCGGTCTTTGAATGATGGTGGTAGCTTGCATGCTAATGATGTATGGGGAATATTTATTGTTTTTAACCAAGTCCATATGGGCAGATTGATAGAACTGCAAATTTGTGTGACATTCAATCCCAGATGTTTATATAGCATCAAGCTTGGCAGCCTGGATATATACTGTAGTCCAGCAGTTGTCATACAGGGTGCCACAGTACCATGGGGTGCCTTGAGATCTTTTCAAGCATGCCACAGGGTAAGTTTACAAAAATATTTCATAAGATTAAACTCAAATACTTCAAATACAAATCTATGGTTGTGGTCTGAGTTTCTTGCAACAAAAAAGTACTACATTATTTTTCTGAAGTGAAAAGAAGAGTTCAGACAAAGAGCTGGCATTTTCTGAGGGATGCCTTATAGAGATGTCTCAGTTCTACAAAGGTTGAGAACCACTGCTGTAATCCATTCGGATCAGCATCACGCATCATACATTTTCTGTGAAGAGGAGTATGTCCGTGTGTTAAGGCTCCAAAAACAGCACAACCTTTTGTCTGCCTACATAATTTCTTAAAATTATATTATAATAGCATCTAATTTTGTTCTAGGTCCCCATTTTTGCTCGCCCTACCAATGCTTTCCACTTACCAGAAGATCTGACTGTCCCTCTTATGATGGTTGGTCCAGGGACTGGAATTTCGCCATTTATTGGTTTCCTGCAACACAGGTATGTGCAGCATTATTACCTGGAAAGCATCCAGCTTCTTAAAGACAGTCACTTTTTGAATCAGGTATCGGGTAGAAATGGAGTGGGGTAACAGCCTCCAGTCATATATGTTGCTTGTAAGGGAACTACTGGAATTAGATTCTTTTTTTGACTTTAAAACAATAGTGCTTCAGGGGTAAGCATTTCAACCGAAACATCCCATTTTTATTTTCATTCGGTATAACTTCCAAATTCATTAATTGAATTCTTTTTTTTAATATAAATGTATTGGATGTAGGAAGAGCTAGATGGTTGAAGGAGTTTGAGAGAGAACAAAACTTTCCTCTCCAGATTTCTATAGGAATCCACTAGAGGTCAGTAGTTATAATAATAAGTCTTACTATACTGTTGGGTAGCCTGAATGTGGTGAATTGGCCATCACAGCCCGTTTCCTTCAGAACTGAAGTCCATATATGCAAACCTGCCATGACTAATGGCATGAGGTGCCAGACTCCCTTGCTGACTCTAAGTTTGACCAAGTGATGACTGAAGTACGCAAGCAAAATGGTTTGGGATTCCTGTCACTGCTCCTCCGGCTCCTGTCCTGTGATTTTTAGGAATTCAGACTGTTCATGATGCTCTTCATCATATGCTATTTAGTTGATCGATGTAGTAACTTGGCTGTTTATTGCTCTACTGTTAGTCTATAACCTTGATTGCATGTTCACCCATATTATTAGGAGTAGAAAAGACCTTATGTACATGTTCAATGCATCCAGTATGCAGTTATTCTAGAAACGGCCAAAAAAAGGAATAATAAATCATTTTCATCAGAGGGTGATAACAAGAGGTTGGACTTAATATCTGAGCAAAACTGTGTGGTGTTAGTCAAAAAGTAATAATTTCACTAGCCTCCATGTTTATGAGGTAATAAATAGTTCTTCTCTACTGATGGATTTTATAGTTCATATTTTTTCAGTGTTTTATTATAAGAAGACAAGAAAGGCAGCATACTCTCTTTAAACTAAAAGTGCAGTAATTCCGTAAGTTCAGATGGGAATTTATTTCACTGCATTTTCTGCCCTCTCCCCGACAAAAACCAGGAGCTCAAAATAAGCTGTTATGCTTTGGTCTAACATATTGTGTGTTGGCTCTTTGACAAAGCAAACCTCTCTCACCACAAAGTATGCACTATTAAGCGGTTAAATGACTTTAGGACAGGGGGCATCTACTTATCTACCAACAATCTACTATACTTGTGGGAGCAACACACAATATAAGGCACAGAGCAGATATTTTTTCTGTCTGTTCTTTTTTTGTAACTTGCGTTTCCTAGTGAGGGTCAGGGGATAGATATATTGCCCATCGGCTATTAGTTGGCCTGTCAGGCGTGCTGGAGATGGGCAGAAATGCTATGTTTTTGTTCAGCACTGCAATTAAATTTTGGCTTTAGGGTTGTTTTTTTTTTTTTTAAAGCTTTTCACTTAAAGGAAGTGAGTATCTTGTCCTTTGAAGCTATGATGGATAAAGTGAAATATTAAATATTATTTGCAGTGCTATGCAGACACGCTTTGATTCTGCAAACCCTCCTAACAGCTAAGCAACTTAGAGGTGCATTTTGTTCTTTTCTGAATGCCTTGATGACCAGATTTGGTTGTTTAAGTCCTAAAAAACTGCCATTTATATCAAGGCTCATACTCTCTGTGCATGTATAACTATTCACATGCCTAGGACTACACACAGGCAGGGATGGAGTGCCAGCTTGTACATATTTGGCATTTTTGAGACTTGGACAACCACACAGATGATCAAATCTGGTTGTCTAGGCATCCAGAAAAACTAAATAGCACCCTTACTGATTAAGACTGCATACATATATTAAAATGACCTGGGAGAATTCTCCTGGGTTAGTTCTGCTACAAAAACTTAATCTGAGATGCCTGAACAGATATTTGAATCTGAGCCTCTAAAGAGCAGACAGCTTGCAGTGCTGATGCTGCTTATCCAGGGAGCCCCTGTGTACATATTTCAGAATGCTCTGCAGTCTCCCTTGGATTTCCTGGTGGCACATGGTAACAGTGCACAGGGCAGTCCTGTTTTGGCTGACCCAGATTTCTCAGAATCAGTCTCTGTCTTCCTGCAACATAATGTGGGATTGAAAAGGGAGTATATTCTACTCCCTCTTCTGCTGGAGTAGGCAGAGTCCAGCCTGAGCAACACACTGTCTTGAGGGGGGAGGGAGTAAAGCACCCTGGGATGCTGGAGGACTGCTGTCGCTTCTGGTGGAAGGGTAAATTGTACAGACATTTGCTCTCCCAAAAGAAATTCTCCCAAGAGTAGTGTAACCCTGGTTATTTTTCTCCTAGACCAGCCACTTTTTCTATGGGAGAAAAATCGTGAACATGTATATGGTTGAGGTTTCTCCTGGGAAAGCAACAAGTCTCCCAAGAAAAACTAAATGTCTATACAGATCCTATGTGTGTGTTTGCAGAATCAGAGCCATAGCCATGAAATCCCCATCCCTTTGGATTTCTCTGGTTTTGGTTCAACTTCTCCCCGTTCCTTTCACATAGTTCCAGGTTTCTTTGAGTTTACTGATATTTCACCTAGTTAGGATCCTTTATTAAATCATCCCAAATTCCATTCCTCACCCCCCCCCCCATGTTATTTTCTAATTCTGTTTCTTTTGTCTCAGAGAGCAGTATACTCTTAGAAGTGCTCCCGGGAGTCGATATAAGAAGTACGTTCGACTAAATGTTTGAAATTAATCTTGTTGTCACCATATCATAGATCAGTGTCATGTTAACTTTGTTGTTGTTGGATGATTGAAATACTGTTGAATGCCTTTCTCGAGAATGACAGAGAAGCCAGAGAACACATTTTTGCAGACCTCTTATAGGCTAAGATCAAGTGTAGGAGGTGTAGTCACCTCTTCATATTACATAGAGCAGGGGTGTCCAACCTTTTTGAATATGGGGCTGGATCATGAGCCTTTTATCACCCAGTGGGCCGGTGAGCCATATTCAAAGACCTCACAAGAAGTGGTATCACATCACCCCCCCAAACGAAAGTACAGTGTTTACTTTTGTTTCCTATCAAAGCACCTTAGGCCTCAGAAAACAGCTTGGAGGGCCACATGATGGTCCATGGGCCATGTGTTGGACAGGCCTGACACAGAGGGAGTGACTATAGTTGTCATTATAGGGAATCTTATCTGTAATGCTGCTTCACAGGAACATGTGACTACACAAAGGACAAAGCTGAATCCCGTTATTTAACTTCAGAAAGAAATGGCATAAAATGGCTATTTAACTACAGATTATTTTCAAATTCCCCTCTTTGTTGTAGATGTGATATTTCAGCAGAGTACCATCAACTCAAAGCTTGGTTGTTTTCAGAACAGTGTTGTTTCATATGCTACAAATAAAATAATCTTTGCTGACTTGTTTTTGGGTAGTGGCCAAACCCTAGTTGTATCCACTAATGTGAGATCATTCCAGTTCATGTCTTCACACATGTACCAAGAATGTTTCTTCTATTGTTGAAACAAAGCTGTGGATTTGCAGAGCTTTTGTATCCATGACTGAGCGGTCTTTAAAGTTTATGGAACTCAAATCTCCACAGATTTGTTTTCCAGGCTGTTTCTGGCTTTTACGTGTAAGTTCAAGCACACACTCTGGCTTTTGTTTTTAATTTACACTATGAAAATTGGAAGAGTGGGTGATGATGTGTCAGTAAAGGGAAAAAAAACCTAGGGAAGTATTTGCATGTGGAGCATGAAATTGAATTGTGGCAGTGTCAAATGATTTTTCTACTGTGTAATAAATTCTTAGGAAAATATTAATTGGGAAAGACAGAAACTGCATTTGCCGATGTAGAGATGTTTAAAAGGATTTGCTGTCTAAGTTTACCATCATTGTTACCAATAAAGAAAGTCATAATGTGCACGGTTTAACAAGCTAATATATTTGCTGCTGCTAATTACCCCTGTATTATTATGATGGCACAAGCCAGAATTGTCATCTAAGAGGCTGTTTGGAGGAGCGTAGAACTTTTAGTTTTAAACAGATTTTGGTATTGTTACAAGCCAAGGCATTTTAAACTTTATACTTCTGGGCCAGTGGTAGTGGCATTATAATGGGAAGAGATTGTGGTGACCTGTGGAAAATTCGTGTGAGCTTGAAGCTTGTTTTATACATTGCACTTTCAATGTATTCAGCCCCAGGGATTTAACAGGTTTACCACTGTCGTTGTATAGGTGAAAGCCAAAGGGCATTTTCAGTTTCTCTTAAATGGGTCACTTCACTTTTTCAATCCAGTCTTTCTCATCCAGGAAGGAGAAGCATATCAGGCTTCACAAATCTATTCTATTCAGTTTTCATCAGACATTACGCCATATGTTTGTCCAGAATAACTTCTGATGAAGAGAAACATCTTTTCACAGAGCATTCCTGACAGCAACTTTCTCTTCTTGCAGGGATTTTTTCTGTCAGAAACTTGGAAATGCAACCGTGTAATACAGTCCAGCATTTGTAGCTTTTTATTTTTTTTCTCTATTGTTTTTAAATACAGAGGGGCAGTGATAGTAAGATTACCTGTTTCTTCTCAAGTCACTTTTTCACCTGTGGATCTGAAAGCATTTTACTAAGGTAGGCAAGTGTTGGGGCTCTACTGCATCAGTCCAGCAAGATGTTGAAATGCTTCTTTGGCCTGGGGCAGCAAAGTATATCAGATTTGGCTTTACGGGCTGCTTGCAGACATTAACAAAACAAACAAACAACCCCCCCCCCCTCCAACCATGCTTTACTGGATACCAGAAGAAGCATCATGTTACTTTGACCTGGTTTTGCAACATCTGTATAGATCGGGCTCTTCAGCAGGGGTTTTTGGTGCTCTTATCTAATAGCTGAGTCCATCTATAAAAGTGCCGAAAAAGCCCCACTAAAACGCCAATCTGTACAGACATTGGGAGAGCCAGGGCCAACTATTCCACTGTCTTCTAGATGTGCTGGGCTTGGCATGGGAATGCACTGAGTCTAAAGCAACCATTATGACAGTGTTAACAAGATCTCAAGATGAAATGGTGATGATTGCATCATATTACACATGCATGTTGTGGAGGGTTTGCACAGTAGATAAAGCAGAACAGGGCCTTGGCTTCTCGTTGTTTTCCATCTTCTGAGCAGAATTTAAACATTGGCTTCCTTCCAAACCAGCTGTATCTAATCCTGGATCACATTAAAAGTTCTACTATATGTTTTCCACTAGAGGAAGGATGTGCACAACGGCATGAATGAGGACTGGGAACCAGAACCCATGGATCTTTTTTTTTTTTTTTGTAGTTCTGTTATCTACAGTGTGACCTTGGGCACGTATCAGCCTGTCCAGAGATCTGGTTACATATTTGCTAAAATATTTAATTGGCCTACACAGATGGCCAGGCCTAATTATGTTTAGTGAAATGCCAGCAGATCTGGGACTTAAAATGTTATGTGAGTGCAAACTGATGGTGCTGCACATAGGCTGCATAGACACTGGGTTTACTTTGGCAGGGGTTGGCTTTCTATATTTTCCCTAGAGTTTCTGCATGTTTCCAAAGTCTGGAGGCCTGATGGTCAGCTGATAAAAGCTGGCACAGCTTCACTAAACCAGTGGTTACGTTAATTTACACTAGGTGAGAATCTGGCCATGCATGGGAAATAAAGGAGACCCTTGACTCTTCCATAGTCCAGAATAGATTTCGCACACTCTGTATTTCCAAGGAATCTTGTGCTCACTTTTTGAGCTACCTTTGATTTGCTTTGGCAGATGTCCCACCACCACTAGTGACTACTTATAAAATTGCAGACTGCTGACAGCTTCCCTCTAAATGCTGAGAGGAGCTGACCATAACTTCCTAGCGCAGGTTTTAAGAGAATATTGTAGCAGTGTACTTTTTTCTGGAGAAAGGTATCTCAACTAGCCATCTGTTTTGGCTAGAGGAAGTTCAGACCTAGTTACCTAGAGGAAGTTGAGACCAGGAGAGTGTTAGGGCGTGTTGTGGAGGGGAAGTAAATGTGCTGCTCAACTTGGAACTAGAAAGGAACTTGAAGAATTGGAAGAAGTCACAAAAATGAAATTTATTAACCACCCTGAACATCTGCATGAAGGGGGAGAGGGAGAAACCATGACTAAATTCATTATTGGCAAGAATAAAAACGACAATGTATACCCCACAGTAACAGGCATGATGCTCTGTGCTTCTCTTTCTTCAGGGGCAATGAGAAAGGGAGAGACGGGGGGGTCTCTTACAGATTCCTTCCCAGCCCCAGTGTTTTCTTGGCTGTCTTGATTTCTGAATAAACAATGGAAGACAAGCCATCAGGCCACAGATCATCACTGAAGTTGATTCATCATGAAGGGAGGGACCTAATCCCTTCTTATTGCTTTCCCCCACAGTGATGTTGAGGTGGCCTCAGGAAAGCTCTGAACCTCTCTAACATCAGTTTTCAGTTTGCCTTTTAACTTCAGTAGGGTTGGACAGATTCCAGAAATGAAAGGAATGTGGGGTTTTGAGGGTAGGGGGGTTCTTGGTATCTGGGGTACTTTTTTTTGACATTGTGGAGATTAGATAGGTCATGGGTGTGGGACTTCCAAAGGAAGAAACTTCAAATGACCAGGGGAATTGTGTATGTTGACAGTGTACGGTTTGGCAGTCCTGCACATTCTGGAATCACGTAACCACATACAGTACCACAAATATATGTGTATTAGTATTCCCAATATTAAATACAGATGACATGGAGAAACAGCATAAGTGGCTCTTTTAAGATGAGAGACAGTGGTTGTGATATCTGACACTAGCACTTGGCATCCTGAAAATAATAGGTTTGTTTTTGGCTTTTCTGCACATTTGAATTGGTGCTATCAAATTATGTACTGAAAAGACTATACTAAAAATAAGGCTTTTTAACTCTAGTAGGACTTCTGACTGGATTCTAAGTTAGAAGACTTACCGAACTATTTTATTTATATATAGATATATATATCTTCAGTGTTCTGAGAAAGGTAGAAACGTTCCGTGTCCAAATCAGAACCGAGCCCATGGAAAAATAGAACTCGGAGCCTATTTAATTCTAATTATTATTAATTTTAGTATTAGATTTTCGGGGGGGGGTAAACAAATTTCTATCCAGCCATGTTTGTATCTGCTAGATCTCATCTTTGTAGCAGAATTTTTAGTTTTGAATCCTCTTGCTGATCTCCTAAACTCATCAGTTTATAAATTGAAAGTTTATAGTTCCTCTTTCCTCCATAGGTTTTTGTAAGAGAGCTGTTTTCAGTCTAGCTTTTCATTTTGTGTGTAGTCTGCCTCAGGTGAAGGTATCCACGAATTGCATTGGCAGCCCCTTCTGAAAGCCAATGAAATTGTGATTTATGTGGGTTAATTTCAGACCTAAAACTTTCATTAGTGTTTCTTGTGGGACACTGGTAACTTACTTGTATAACTGAGATTTAGTCCCAAATGATACGATAGACTTTTTATCAAACTGAAAACTTTTAACAAGGAAAACTTAAGGCAGGTGATGAGTAACGCTGTCCTGCATACTGATGCGCTTTTTGTGACCTGTTAGTTGTGTACTGTAAAATGTGCCTCGCCTATTTTAATAAAGCCAGTTCAAAATAATGTGTTGTTTTTTTCTGTTTTTAATACCAAGTTTGAGATCAGGTTTTGCTCTAATTTGACTTCCCCTTGACTATATAATAAGTAAGCAAATGCACAGCTCAGAAGTTTGATTCAAATAAATACCTGAGAATTTGGATTGGATTTCATAAAGTTGTTTTAAGGGGCCTTGTCTGTAGTGACCTGTTCATCCTTGTAACTTCCATGCCCCTTGCCTGTGTTCTCGTAGGTTTTGATACTTAGGCCCAGAACTCGTAGGATCTTAGGAAAGCACAATTAAAAGGGACTCCATGAGACCTCTGATCCAGCCCTCTACTCAAGGCAGGATCCTCCCTGAGCAACCCAGCCCAGCCAAGTGTCTATGTGACTTGCTCTTAAACTTCCAGGGACAGCTTCTCTAGATAGCCAGGTCCAATACTAAACTATCCTGCTAGTCAGGAGGTTCTTCCTCTTGGTTTTGGTCATCTTGCACCTACCACTTCTTTCCATAGCAAAATGTTTTTTGAAATATTTCTTGGAATGTGGCAGCTATCGCTTAGCTCTACCGCAGTGGAGCAATATAGGACTTTGGTTAAACTGGAATTTGGACTGTTGGGATAAGCCATCAGATCGGGTGACTTCCTGAACTGCCTTCACGAAAGGCCTAAAGGGGATGGATGGGAAGGTGGTCATTGTAAGGTCTGGGCCATTAATGAGGGATCTTGGACTGAGCAGGATCAGGTACCTCCCTGATTCCTCCTCTTAACCAAGGACAGTGGGGGAGGAGGAGAAAGTAGGCTTTTCTTATCCCGTTTATTAGTGATCTCTGTTCTGTTCAAGGGATGGATGAAATCTTTAGGTCTGTGCTTTTGCATCTTTGTTTGATACTAACTTAAATCGGCTATTAAAATCTTAATGCTTATTTATCCACATAATTGTTCTTTTAGATCTTAAATATTTTTTACATAATTTCCAATACCTATCTCAATTTAAAAGATTCATAGGATTTCGGCACCAAACTATAACATGTTTATTATATAAATACTAAATGAAAGGTAAAATCATAAGTAAAAATTGTTGCAACTGTTTTGTATTTTGGTGTTATTTCTATCAACAGAGCTAGTAATTCTTGCTGTTATTTAATACTGGCAAGATTATTTAGATGAAGTCACTATTTTTTTTCTGTGACTAAATTCACATTAAATTGAAAATGTTTCGTGTGGATTTTTCCTCCCCACTTATTTGTAGAATGTTCCTATTGAAAGAGGTTCTTTGTTTTCATGGGTCTGTATTCAGAAGAGTAGCTTGGGATTTCCAGAAGGACTCAGTATTGGCTTACCTACTTCCATTGGAGTTGGTGGCCAAATTCCCACTGACTTTAGTGGCAGCAGAGCTGTTGACCACTTCAGAAATTCTCCCTCCCGTCTACACACCTCTAAAGACTTGACAGTCATTAACACTACCCTACCGGTATGAAGGGACATTATAGAATAGTGTAAAGGAGCTCCCAAGATTAATCAGTAACAGTTGCTGGACTGACTGAGTAAAAGATGTGTTTAACAAATACTCTCTGTGCCTTTCCCCACTACCCTGTTGTCCATGTAGACAAAAACTCCAAGAAGAGCATGCAGACTGGAAGTTTGGAGAGACATGGCTGTTTTTTGGCTGCCGACATCAGGATAGAGACTATTTGTTCAGGCAGGTTCAATATTTAGTTTTGTTGTCTGTGCTACATCTAGTATTTGTGTGGGAGATACTAATCTCAGACCTGTGAATGACCCTTTTTATTGCCTTTTAGAGATGAGCTCCAGTATTTTGTTGGAAATGGCATATTAACTCATCTTAAGGTTTGTTTCTCAAGAGACCCTTCAGCTGCAGCAGACACAGCCTCACCTAAATATGTGCAAGATAACATTCGGCTTTGTGCCAAAGACGTTGCCAGAGTACTGCTGAAGGAGAGAGGTTGTGTCTATGTTTGTGGGTAAGTATGTTAAGACTGAATGCTTAACAAAGAGAGCATTTCAGAATGGGTTTAAGGTGTTAGAAAGAATTGTTAGAATGAAGTAAAGGCCTCGCACCAGCAATGCTAAAGGATTCTTGTCTTTAAAGTGCCATCTTTATGGCATAATATTAATCCTTCAGTTTTGCAACTAAATCTTTTTCACGTAGTTCGTCACCAGGTGTAATATGTCTCCACTGACCTTACCCCCTTGCCATGGTAATGCTAAACGGTGGCCAGTTTCAATCAAATAGATTTACTCATGCGAGAGATGCGTGCGCGCGCTACACTAGCCCCTTCTCCAGTAACATGTCTGCAGCTTGTGCTAAAGGGGAAAAAAGTACAGTATAACAAGTGGTCAGTAGGGCTAGGGACCTCATCTAAGCAACTGCATGGCAACATGACCACAAACATGAGCAACTTCGATCCCATCAAGAAAAACAGCCAGCTGAAATGTATTCCTGAACTGTTTGTGTGTGTGTATGTGTAAAAATAAATAAATAAATAAAAAAGTGTGGGTATACATTTTTATATACATTGTAATATTTTATAATAATATTCATGTATCTACATATATTATGTATTATCATAAAATATTATGCTATATTTTAAAAATGTGGGAGGTGTACTTATATACCATATTTACTCAATTATAAAATCAGCTAATTTCTCAAATTAGCACAGGGAAAACAAGCCCGTATTTTACATTTCATACAAGGAAACCTGTTAAATACCTATTTTCTGTTCACCTATTTTTGAACCGCTGCTAAAAGCAGCATGTGCTCAGCAATGGAAACCAACTATAAAGTTAATTAAATGCATCCAACACTGTGCGTGGCTGTAAAACACATGGCCCATATGGGGCAAACATGTAGTTGGAAACCATTTTTTTTTTTTTCAAATTACAAATTTTATTAAAAACACGTTTATCACGTTACGCGTAGAAAGCTTCACATATTGAGCATCCTTGTTTTATCAAGACTTCATACTGCAAAGCAACTGCATATCAAAAAAATTATACAACTACATATATTAAACCCTTAAATGCCATACATCAACTTCCCACAAAAAACCTCTTACAGAACTCTGTTTCTTCATACAGAACCCCATGAATATCAGTTAACCTCTCTCTCATTCTCTCTATTATTACCTCAGTAACCACCTGAAACTCTCTGCCCCTCCCATCAGTCCTCTCTTGGATCAGTGAAACAAGTGTGTCCAGTCCTTTTTCCTCCACTTCTTCTCTACTTCCTATTCTCTGATTTCTTCTTTGTCTCAAGTTCAGTATTTGTATAGTAATTCAATTCATGCAGCCCCAGCATCAGGCACTCTTTCAGTGAAAGCCAACCCATTAAAAACTCAGAGGTTTCTTATTTCCATGTATTGGTTTTAACACTTGCTAACTGTCCTTAATATTGTTTCCTCAGGCCCCTTTGGTATGAGGCAATATAATACCATCTCTTATGTTACAGACTGGCTTATTTTTGTTTTGGTGGTATTGGTTGTTGCCATGTTGGTTTAGGGACATAGGCAGACAAGGTTATTTGGGTAAATGTGATTTTTTTTTTATTAGACCAACTGAATAGTTGGGAAAATTGGCCTTTATAAGCTTTAGGGCACAAGCACCCTTCTTAAGGTAAGTGAAGTGCCTTTCTTCAGTACATATACCTGAAGAAGGGTGCTTGTGCCTGAAAGCTTATAAAGAACAATTTTTCCAACTACTCTCTTGCTTTATAAAGTCCCATTCTGACTAGCCTTTGTCTTTTCACTTTCCAAAAGAAAGGTCATATTTCCCTTCGTACTTTCACTAACTGCTGCCATGATGGTGAAAACACAGTTCCAGTGTACAAAATGATCAACAGTAACACTGCCTTAATTGCCACTGCTCTTCTAGCAAAGAACAATGTCCTTCGCATCCACAGCCATAATATTTGTTGTGCCATCGCTGTTGCCTTTTCCCACACTTTTTTAATTTTCTTTCCTTTCTGCCTCAGTTGGGATCCCAAAAACTTTAATCTCTCCCTCCACTACTTGTAGTCCAAGCTTCTTGAGGTCCCTCCAGTTTCCCACTCCCATTTTATAATGTTTTTGTTTTAATTTAGCCCCAGTTACTTCACCATACTCCATTGTATGTTTTAGTACCCTTTCAGTGGATAATTTGTCTCTAAACACTACATTGATATTGTCCATATGAATGTACACTTTACCTCTTCCCCCTCCTAGTATCATTACCCCACTTATGATTTTATCTTTCCTTATTCTTTGCTCCAGAGTCTCCATTGCACATACAAATAGTATTGGTGACAATGGGCACCCTAGTTTTGCCTTTGTTTGGATTTTAAAGGCTCTGCTCAGATGTCTGTGTATTAGCACTTGGCTTTCTGCCCCCTGTATAATAGTCTTATCCATCTTATTAATTTCTCTAGGAAGCCCATTTCCCTTAACGCTTCAAATATAAAATGATGATCTGCTCTATTGTATGCTTTCTCCTGATCCAAGTTTTCTACTGCCATATTTAATTTCCTCTGCTGAATGTGTATCAGTGTATCCCTTATCAGCCAAATCAAGTCAGAAATCCTCCTGCCAGATACTGCACAGGTTTGATCTTCATGTGTTACTTTTTTTTAGGTAGTTCTGTAGTCTCAAAGCCACCATCTTTGCTAACAACTTGTAGTCTGTATTTAGCAAGGTAATTGGTCTCCAGAAGTTTTTTTTCTCCCCTTTTTAGATAAAAAAAATTACTATTCTGCTTGTAAAGTCCTTCCTTGCCTTTTCTTTTCCCACTGTTTCTTTGAAAACCTACTATATCCATCCCTACCTACAGCCATCATTTCTTGTAAGATTCCATGGGGAGTCCATCTGCTTCTGGAAGTTTTCCTCCTTTACAGGTTTTTAAACTTTCCTTCACTTACTATAAACTTAACTTTTCTTCCATCTTCTGTATCTCCTTCTGTTGTACTTTTTCTTCAGTCTCTCGCACAAAATTATTCATTTGCTTTTGGTCTTATTTGCGTCTTCTGCTATAGTTCTTCATAAAATCTTGTTGCTTCCAGCACCACCTCCTGCTTTTTTCCACTTGGGCCCCACATTCTCTGTACTGCTTAGCTCTCTCTTTGCCTTCTTCACTCTGGCTAAAAAGTATCAGGACCATTCTTCTTTCTCTTCTACTCACAGTGCTTGTGCTAAAAATATACTATCTTTTCAGCTCCTGCTCTTGTCTCTCCTAGTTCCTCTCATACCTGTCTTCCTTCTGCAGCTTCCTTTAGGAGCTCATTCATCTTTCAGTGCAGCTTTCTCAGTTCTGTAGTTATTCTCCCCAAGTTTCTTCAGTCTGCTTTCTTCAGAAATTCTCTTGTGCCCTTCTTCATCATCATCCACCATTCTTTGGTACTCTTAAAATATTTCTTCAGTGTCTTCCACTCCTTATACCTTTTTGTGGATGCTTGACACACCTCCACATCTTGTAACAGTTGTACATTTAACTTCCACACTCCCTTTCCTCTTTTGGGGCTCTTACTAAGACTCATTTCCATCTTCAGCATCCGGTGATCACCAAATGCCATGCTTACGGTTTCATTTTTTTTCTTACCTCTGTTTCTTTGGATACAAACACAAAGTCAGTTCTTGATTCTTTCTTTCCACTGGTGTCTGCTTTCATGAAGGTTTTCTCCCCTGCCCACACATCTATCCCCTGCCCACACATCTATTAGTGATTCTTCTTTTACTGTTTGTGTTAACAATCTGTACAAACTGTCTCATGTTCTGTCGTTTTCTCCTGTTCTGCCAGCCCCTTCTGTTAAACGGTTGAAATCCCCCACTATTATTCACCGTCTTCCTCCAACCACTTATCCCACTAGTTTTCTCAGCAGAGTCTTCCTCCTCCCCCTCTCTGGTGGTGGATCTACATTTAAAAATTGTAATTCTGTTCCCCCGACTAACAGTGACATTTATTGTAGTCTGGCACTGATGATATCTTCCACCTGCTTTGCTCTCAACTATGGATTTTTGAAAAGTATTGCTACACCTGCTGCTTTATCATTTGTCCCTGACCACCAAGATGGTCCCCATCTCCACCTTTCTCATAGCTTTTATACTCCCTCTGCATTGGTATAATGTACTCTTGTAGGTAGATTATGTCTGCCCTTACCCATTTTAACACTGATTCAGTCTTTTCCCATTTTTCCTCACTAAGACATTCCTGACATTAATTGATAATATTATCAGTGTTATTGTGCTTGCTTTAACTGAGTGCATTTGTCCCTTTTAAGGTTTGTCAGTTCTGCTGCTCACTGTAGTGGCCTTCACTCAATCCCTCACTCACATTAGTTGCTTTTGCAAGCTGCTTGATTACTTTTGCACTCAGGTTCTGTGGATTTGTCAGCTCGGAACTGTGCATGATTTGACCTTGTGAATTATTGCACCTATGGCAGATTTAAAATGCTCAGCCAAGATTTTGGCTATCAGTTTGTAGTCAGAGTTGAGGAACATTATGTGTCTTCAAGTTTTTTAATCTCGCCTCTTCCCCTTCTTGTAGAGGAGGGTTATGAACCCCCATTTATTTCCTGCACCCAGGTGGCCCTCCTGCATCTTCTCCCCATATACCTCTAGCATGTCCTAACTCACCTGGTTCCATAAGGTCACAGAGAACTCCTTGGGCAGGCCATCTACTCCAGGAGTCTTGCCATTCTTGAAGCTGTGGGGAGTTTTGTTGGTCTCCTCCAGCATCTTTTCCTCCACCAGTTTCTGACTCATCCTTCCTGAGGACCTGGGTGTGTTCGTGCAGGCATTCTTTTATGGCCTCGGGGCATTCGCTGTAGACTGGTATAGAGCTCCCATTAAAAGGCCGGAACCCTACTGCAGCTGCAAGCCGCATTACAGTACCAATAGGAGAGAGGGCAGAACACCACTGTGCTGAACCTCAACCTAGAGAAGGCCTGTGACTGAGTGTCCCACCAGTTCCTGTTCGAGACACTGAAGAGAATGGGGGTACTCCAAGCATTGTCACGTGGATAATGGCACTGTATATTGATATGAGAAGTGAGGTATTGGGAACAGGTTCCTGGCCAGCCCATGGCAGAGTTGGGCATCCAGCAGGATTGCCCATTCTGCCAATTCTTTTCATCTGTGTGGTGGAACTGCTAGCCCAGCGACTCAGGCAGGACCCCAGGATCAGCTAAGTCCCAGTCCCTGGGAGCAGCTGGGAAGAGAGGAGGGTCCTGGCCCACATGGATGACCTCAACATCCTATGTAGGAACAAGCAGTTGACTGAAAGAGTGTTACAACACCCAAGTATACAGAATGGTGGCAGGGGTCGAGTTCAGCATGTGCAAAAGCACCTGCCTGGTACTAAGTAAACTTGGGACCTGTCAGCCCTGAGGGTCTCCATGTCCCGTAAGGGCATGAAGACCCTCGGGGTGAATGAAGTGTGACCCAGAGCTGATGTACAGAAAGCATAGGAAGAGACTGAGGCCAAAGTCAAACAAAGGCTGGGTCTTTGGCGCGCATGACACCTGTCAGTGTACTTCCAGATTTATTTTCCCTGCTGTAGCAGTGGGAGGCTGACAAGTTCAAGACAAGCCACCAATAATTAGATTCTGTACCTAGAAAAGTATATCAAATTTATAAATTTCCATATATAGAATCTAATTATTGAGGAGTCATCTTATACTTGAGTAAATATGGTATATATTTATCACTACTTGTCACATGTTATGTTATACTTTTTTTTGTTGTTGTTTTAGTACACGTTGCAGACATGTTTCTGGGGATGGGGAAAGGATGTGTTTAGTGTGTGTGCATATCCTTTCACAAAAGTGGGTATACATGCTTGAAGTCCTATCACTGTTTAGCATTACCATGGTAAGGGGATACAGTGATTGGAAAAATGTGACACCTGGCTATGAACTATGTGAAAAAGATTTAAGTTGTAAAAGTGAAAGATTACAATTTTATACTACAAAGTTGGTACTCTAAAGACAGTGGCTAGCACTGATGATCATGAAAGACTGTCCACTTGTGAATGTATATTTATACATAAAGAGAAAGAAATGAATGTATTGAAAGTGTCTTGTCATGTGTGAGAGGTACTGTGTTATCTGCCAACTACATAACATTAAATGCTGTCATCCAGTGTGTATTCTGTGTCTCAGAAATCATTACTTGCTTCCAAAATTATCCTACCTTCAAGGCTGTGCATGAAAGCGAAAATCTGCTGCTGAACATTTTTCCCTTCCATTTCTTTTTTAGAGATGAGAAGAACATGGGTAAAGATGTGAATGATGCATTAGTAGATGTGTTCAGCATGGAGGCAGGAGCTGACAGACTGGAAGCAATGAAAACCCTGGCTATGTTACGAGAAGAAAAACGATATTTACAGGATTTGTGGACCTGAATATCTGGCCTCTCTTTTCCTTTTAAAAGTAGAGTGTTAGACCCTTACATACTGTACGAGGACTGCCTGATTCTCTGGATTACTGTTAGATCAACTTCACTTATGCATTTCTTTTATTAAAAAGCAGACAGTTAACTAAAATGCATCTTACATTTTACCATTTGGTAACCATTTAATTTCCATAATTCATACTAACTTTTCAGAATTTAAGAAGTTTTACACATTTTAAAAAATGGAATCTGTGAAGTTGTAGCAACATTTCAAAATGGATTCCTTTAGAGAGCTCTGTTCCTCTAATGTAATGATGGTGGCCTTAATTTCTTTACCTTCGTACAGCATACAGTAGTATATCGTATGGTATCAGTGGGTACAGGAGATACAGTAAATGGAAAGTTACTCACTAGTTGTAATTTATCTTATTGCTATACATTAATTGAACATGTCATATAAAGGTCTTATGAAGGAATTGTTCCACATGTTTCATGTCAATCCTTCAAAATAGGAATTGCAAACAGAAGTTGATATTTGAAACCAGAGGTGTAGCCAGGCAGTTCTTTTCTCAGGACAGCAACAGCTGCCTCGATGCAATGAGCCACTGCTAGGGTCATGGCTATTTTGCCTTCCCCACGTCCTGCCCCTACGAAGACAACACCTGGGGCTGTCCCAGGCTGTTTAGCTATCCTAATATTTTAAACATTGGCCAAGCATTGTGAGTACAATAACTCCATCCCTGAGTATTCTGCTGAATATTGATTTTGGAGGATGAGGGGAGGCATTATACTCCCTAGGTGCCTTTTGGATCCTTTTCAGTAGGGTTTTTTTCATTTTACTTTCCCAAAGCTGCTTTACCCCTTCTTTGTGACTCATCTGCTGGTTTAATTTCAGGATTTTCTTTGAGCAAATGTCCTTGATGTGCCAAATTTTGGGGGAGACAAATACTGATGCTTAAGTAGGGAACACCAAACTGATTTTTACTGACAGCTTAAATAATATTTGAAGCCATTTTACAAACTTAAAGCCATTGATTCCTCATACAACAATGCAGATCACTGCTACCAAATTAAACCTTACGACAGTTAGGTTGCTAAAATACCCATGAACTGCCTGATAGACACACATGGCTCTTTCCTTCTTCAATCCAATCAAGAAAGGGAGGAAAGTGGATCCGGCTAACTACAGGCCCATTAGCCTGGCTTCTATCCTGGGGAAGATTTTAGAAAAGTTTATTAAGGAGGCCATCCTTGATGGACTGGCCCAGGCTAAAATCCTAAGGGATAGCCAGCACGGGTTTGTTGCGGGTAGGTCTTGTTTGACCAATCTCATTTCCTTCCATGATGACTAGGTGACCTATCACCTGGACAAGGGAGAAGAGATTGATGTCATATATCTTGACTTCAAAAAAGCTTTTGATCTGGTATCCCATGATCACCTCTTGGCCAAACTGGCCAGTTGTGGCCTTGGCTCCACCACGATCCGCTGGCTGGGAAACTGGCTCCGTGGTCAGACCCAGAGGGTTGTAATTGATGGCAGTCACTCATCGTGGTGCCCTGTGACCAGTGGGGTCCCTCAAGGCTCTGTCCTGGGACCCATACTGTTCAACATCTTCATTAATGATGTGGACATTGGAGTCAGAAGTGGACTGGCCAAGTTTGCCGATGACACCAAACTTTGGGGCAAAGCATCCACGCCAGAAGATAGGCGGGTGATCCAGGCTGACCTGGACAAGCTCAGCAAATGTGCAGACGAGAACCTGATGGTGTTTAATACCGAAAAATGCAAGGTTCTCCACCTTGGGAGGAAAAACCTGCAGCATCCTTATAGGCTCGGCAGTGCTACGTTGGATAGCACTACAGAAGAAAGAGACTTGGGGGTCATCATTGACCACAAGATGAACATGAGCCTGCAATGCGATGCTGCGGCTAGTGAAGCGACCAAAACGCTGGCTTGCATCCATAGATGCTTCTCGAGCAAATCCCGGGACGTCATTCTCCCCTTGTACTCGGCCTTGGTGAGGCCGCAGCTGGAGTACTGCGTCCAGTTTTGGGCTCCACAATTCAAAAAGGATGTGGAGAAGCTTGAGAGAGTCCAGAGGAGAGCCACGCGCATGATCAGAGGTCAGGAAAACAGATCTTACGATGACAGGCTGAGAGCCATGGGACTCTTTAGCCTGGAAAAGCGTAGGCTCGGGTGATCTGATGGCCACCTATAAGTTTATCAAGGGTGACCACCAGGATCTGGGGGAACGTTTGTTCACCAGAGCGCCCCAAGGGATGACGAGGTCGAACGGTCACAAACTCCTGCAAGACCATTTCAGGCTGGACATAAGGAAGAATTTCTTTACTGTCTGAGCCCCCAAGGTCTGGAACAGTCTGCCAGCAGAGGTGGTTCAAGCACCTACATTGAACACCTTCAAGAGTAGATTGGATGCTTATCTTGCTGGGATCCTATGACCCCAGCTGACTTCCTGCCCTTTGGGCAGGGGGCTGGACTCGATGATCTCCCAAGGTCCCTTCCAGCCCTAATGTCTATGAAATCTATGAAATAACTGCTATCACCTTTCTTCAGATTGTTACTTCTTTTTGGCATACATTATTCTAACTCCTGATCCCCATGTTTCCATCTCCTCTGTTTGGTTCCTCTCCAAACCTAGACTGCTGAAGAAAAGGAGAAAAGAGAAGAAATTTTTTATGTTTTTTTTTGTTTGTTTGTTTGTTTTTAGCAGCGGTTAACCTAATATCTGTACTTAAGATATTTTTCTCCTTTTTCTCTTGGTTCAGTCTCATACCTTAAAGCAGTGTTCTGTACTGGGGTTCCTGTTCTACCACTTGTGGTGTCATAGTCGTATTTGTAAAAGGAGTGGTTGACATAAAATAATCAACTAAAATAAATTCCCAATTTTTAGAAGAAACTTTTAAAGGAACTTTTGTCTTTTATTAAAAATGGTTTTGTTACAGCTTTGAAATGATTGCAAAATAAGTTATTTCAAAGATCAGTTAAGTGTTTCAACTAAAATTGCATGTGTCAGTGCCTTTTACAAAGAAATTATAGCAAAAATTTGCTAAGTAAAGTCTCCAAAGACGGCACCAGAAAGACGGACTTTTTGAAAGAATATGGTTAGGATTTTGCTCACTTAGGTTTAAAAACAAGAAAAAGTAAAATAAATCAATGTTACAGGGCTCTTTTTTTCAGTAACTGCCCATGGATCATGAATATCAGCCTCACAAAGTGCATTTTTCACTTTCAGATATTTGAGCCTTTTTGAGCATGCTGGCTATTCCCTGTTTATAGTAGATGTGTTGGCTAGCAAGAAGCCATTGAAACATTCAAAGTGTCTTCTGTATTGTTATAATCGTAAGTAAGGTGTAACCAACTGTGAATAAACCTGATGCTGTTAGTGTTCACCTTCTACTATCTTATATATGTTTTGGGTCTTACAAGCCATGTGCCTTTGCAAGGCAAATAATAATTGGATAGGAACGTAGGCCATTAAGCCTGTCCACTTTCACAGGCCATAGTTTAACCAAAAGAATCTCCAAAATCACCACTTCAAGCGATCTCAAGGCACCGAACTTGTGCCGCTAGGAACTTCCTTCAGCATTCCGTAGGGAAAATGAAAGGTAAGGGTATTGCCAATGCCATACCACTTCAGTGACGGGGAAGGGTGGGGTTCAAGTATAGAAGTTTAATATCAACTAGTAAAAAAGTTCAAGAGTTTACAGTAAAAAGAAATGTTCCTGGGTTGACAACCCTGCTAAACTGTAGGGATTATGTACATTGTGCTTCCTGCCCCCTCTCTCCAACCCTGCCCCCCTCTCCAATCCTACTAAGGGCCATTTACTCACCCCTATACTTTGATAGCTCTGACTGTACCATGCTGTTACCCTTGGGCAGCCTTTAGCCCTACCCCTACCAGCCCCATAACTGAGAGAAGCTCCCTGCAGGGTGCTGTGGTCCCATTCGGACGCCAAGTGATAGCTGTGTGATGTCTGAGCTTCTATCAAGGTGCAACTACTTAGCTTTTTTACTGACGGTGAAAGTTTTATTATTGACTCTACTGACAGCATTTTTTTGTCTGATTTTTTTTTTTAATGACAGTAAATTTACTGACAGTTGGTAACCCTTTGCCTTGGGTGAGTTTAATTAAAACAATAGAAGCCATAGGATATAAAATGAACCTTTTCATTTTGGGTTTCCTTTTCCTCTCATTTTTGTCACTGATCAGGAAAGTACATTGAAGTCCTGTGTTCATCTAAGCTATTTTTAGTGAAGTTTAATGTTATGTCTGTTGTGCCTTCTTTCCATCTTAAAGATGTGTTTTGCCTGGGATACTAACTTTCCAAGGGGGCTGTACATACATGGAAGGGCCATTTGTTTGGTTCATAGGCAGGAATGTTTCCTTTTCAGGTTCTGTCTTGTATTTGAGGTATCAAGGCTTAACATTTTGTCTGAAATTGTCTCCACCAAAACTATCAGTTCTTTAAAACAAGAGAGTTCTGTAACAGGGGTATTTAACCTCTGGCTCATGGTGCCATGCAGGGCTTTCCACAGGTCAGGAAATTTGGTGGTGGGAGAGCCGTGGCAAAGAAAATACTGCTGCCCTCTGCAGTGGCCAACTTCCCAAAGCCCGCACAGTGGGTGAGACTGGGCCATGCCCCCTTCCTCCTGTGTGGTTGAGTTAGGCCAGTATACCCCCTTCCCTGAAATAGCCAGACTGGTGCTGGGCTGTACCCTCTACCCCTGTGTGGCTGCTTTGGGGCTGGGCCATACCCCTTCCCCCTGTACAACTAGGTTGGGGCTGGCTCATGTTCCCCCCCAGCCCCTATGGGGTATGTTGGAGTTGGACCACGTCCCCTTCCCTTTGGTTGGGTTGGGACCAGGCTGCCACTCCCCACCCCCCCGTCCCTCTCTGCATGGCCAGCTGGGGCCCTGCCATTTAATAACTAAAGAGCTAGAGCTAATACTGTATATACACTGAGTTTGTAC
Source organism: Crocodylus siamensis (assembly GCF_052110815.1). Lineage (NCBI taxonomy): Eukaryota > Metazoa > Chordata > Crocodylia > Crocodylidae > Crocodylus > Crocodylus siamensis. The sequence goes on along the minus strand of NC_143397.1, from coordinate 125,220,509 downwards.
AAATGCCCTTCTAGTAGTAAATAATAGTCAACAACTATCATAAAAAAATAAGTAAGGCAAAAAATACCAGTTAGAAGAACAAATGACAAGCAGAATTTTAAATTTTTAACTTTAAAGTCGTGCTGTGATTTAAATCAGATTATTAGAGAAGTCACACTTTTAATATGCATATTTAACCAACAAATTAAAAATTATTACTGCAGGATAATCCATTTGGTGAACAAGCTAATGAACCTTGAGTAAGCTTCATTAAGGACAATAAGTTGAAAACAATTAAAAAAAAAAAAAAAAAAGGCTGTAAGAAAGGCAAAGAATAACAGTGAAACCACTTCAAGAGAGCAAGGAATGACCCAGTAGTGGAATCTTGGAATCTTCATTGCTTATGGTAAATTAACATAAAACATTAAGGCAAGTAGGGATGTGTGAAACAGCACCATTTCATTTCAACTTCTATTTCACCATTTCCATGGGATAGCGTTTCGTTTCAAGTTTTGTTTCATTTTGCTGAGAGAGTTTTGCCTATAGGCTATAATGGGAAAGCATGAAACTGCTTATAACTTTGTCGTTTTTTGGCACATTTGGATGAAAACAGCAAGAATGGTAGCCACTTCTGAGGGCATGAAGCCTGCCAAGTTTCAAGGAGATAGGTTTAGGGGTTTCTGCGAAACTGCACCTCAAGCTGCTGATAAGCAAAATACATGGGGGGGGGGGGGTGTTAAGGCATGCCCTCACTGGTGCTGGGGTCTCTACACAACATGGTAGTGTGCCCCAATGAGGTCATCTCCTCCCCTACAACCTCAGTCCAGTCCACCACTTTAAATAACAGCAGGTAATAACTTAGCAAGCAGCACAGTAGCACTAACAGCATCACAGGCGGCCAAACTGTGACAGACTTTCTTTCCTTTCCTGCAGGAGCCAGAGAACTCTCCCTGCCAGCCCCAGCCCTGGAGCTTAAATGTGCCCAGGGCCCTGTCTCCTGGTCAGCTGACCATGGACAGGTGCTAGAGGTGTTGCTCTAAGGACATGGCACTGGCATACAACGTTCTTTGGGTCAATCTAATATGGTTTCTTTTAGTAGATGACCTGAATAATTACAGAAATATATTGTAGCAAGCTTTCAGGTTGAAAAACCCTTTGTCAGGCTGAGGAAGCACTTGCAGTTGTGGGGTGTGTGTGTGTGTGTGTGCGCGTGTGCATGCGTATGCTTTTCCTGGATGGAAGCAATAGCAAAGAAGCCAGAGGCTGGCATGCAGTGCAGGCAAGAAAGCCAGTCAGTGAAAATGGACATGGAGGCATCGGGGTGAGGGACAGGCTGCAGTGTGGGGCGGGGGTGGGGGGAAGGAGGAAGTAGCAGCACAGGTAAAAATGGAGAGGTACCTGGGGAGTCAGATGTCTGGCAGGTTATAGTGCGTCAGAATTCCAGTGTCTGTTCCTGTGGTGGTCATGTATTTTGTTCCCTTACCCTGGTTGGTTTTGGCTCGGCAGTGCAGGCAGATAGCATATGTGGGATCATCTGCCAACTCAAAATGAGCCCAGACCACACTACCACTTGCTTCTGGGGTGCAGGTGCATTTGTGCATGATACAATTTCCCCCTCAGCAGGCAGAGGCACAGCAAGAGGAGGAGTGGAGTAGACTAAGCCTCTTCCCTCCACCCTCTACATCAGGCTCCTCTGAAGTGCCTTCTGGAGAAGGAGACCTGGCTCTAGGGGAAACCTGAGGGGTGTGGAACACAAACTCATGATTCCCCCTTCCTTCTCCAGAATTTCCCTTGCTATGGCACTCGCGTCCAGATCTAGCTCCAGCTTTTCCTCTGGCACTGGAAGGCTCAGCATAGGAAGAGAAATGGGATGGAGGAGACTGTCATGCTGGTGCTGCTGCTTGTCATGGTGGTGGTGGGGGTATTATGGCTGGTGCTCTTGGAGGGGATGACAGACTCAGGCACAGGCAGTGGCACTGGCATGGCTCCCCTCTCCTTGCTGCCTGTACAACTAGTGGAAGTCTCATTCCTGCTTGTCGTAGCAAAGAGGCTGTGTCTCTTTTTTTTTTTTGGGGGGGGGGGTGACTTACACCTCTCCCTGTATCCCCTCTTCTGCCCCTCTCTGAAGGCTTGCCAGGTGCCTTTCCACCGCACTTCATGGTGTGCTTCATAGTGTCTTATCTTTGCCTCAGTGTGCTGGAAAATTTGTCTCTTGTTCTATAATGTTATCTATCTGATTTATGTAACATATGTAGATAAGATAATTGTATGTATGCGTATTTACGTAATATATGTATGTTTGTATGTATGTATGTATTTATGTAAGAAATAAAATTAAAATATATGAATGTATGCATTTTCCTATATAAATTCTATATTATTATATGCAATATAATTATGCTGTGCTTCCTTGCACAGTGAATGCAATGCACACTGAGAGAGAGAGCACAGATTTGAAAAGAATCAAAATAGACTAACAAAAACAAAAAGAGGATTTTGAGGGAGGGATGAATTGCAAGGAATCAATCAATGAATATAATAATAAAATAAAAGGGTATAGAAACTAAAGCAAAACGTATTGTTGAATCCCACTTGCTAAACCAGCAAGTAGGAAATGAATGGTAGCCTTTGTTGTCTAATGCTGCTGAACTTCTGGAAGACAGCTCCGTAACTGACTCCAAGGCAGAAACCAGGCTGGTTCAAACAATGCTTTTTATGCTGTTTTTCCATCCCTTCCCTACAGCACTGGGATTGGAAGGGGCTTCAGGGAAAGATCACAGTCACTGGCAAGCTACACTGTCAATGTCAGAGCGGTCCTTCCCCGCCTCTTCCCCCTCCCTCTCCTTACTTTCTGCTTCCCTGAAACATTTCCAAACTTTTGAAATTTTTGGACTGCCCTCGTTTTGTTTCAAGGCTGTTTCGAAGCCCTTTGTTTCATTTTGATTTTGCTGTTTTGAGCTTGAAATGAGTCGAAACAGCATTGAAATAAAACAGCCAGCGGAATTTCACACAGTCCTAAAGGTAAGCTGACTTGCACATAAACTACCATCATGAGATATGAACAAGAGTAGGACAGTTTCCAACACACCATCTTTTTCATGACCTAATGTAATCCAAACCAACACCAACTTAGTTTCCAGCTGACAGGAACAATGAAAATATGGCTCCCCAGTTGTAATTTAAAAATGCATCATTCTTTCATGCTTTCATATGTGCAAAAATTAAATTTGGCTCTAGACAGTTTTTCCTCTGTTAGCTACATAAATGTTGTGTGAAGGTTTTCTGGCTTCCTCTGAAATGTTTGGCATTGCTCACCATCGGACACAGAGTGCCTGTACAAATACAGTGTCTGCCTACATTTAAAAGCAACAACTTTTAAACTATAATTTAGTGGCAACAACACAACTCTAACAGATTTTATTCAGAAAGTTTTAGAATAACTAGAACACAAAAAAACCTCAAGAAAACTGTCAAAAGGGCAAAAAGATGCAGTGACAAAAGGACCTGTGTTAAGCTTTAGCTCTAGGTGCCTGAGGGATCCATGTTAGTAATTGTACATGTGAACTCAAGGGCCTCTTTCTACTCCTGTTGACTTCACTGAAACTTCTAATAAGCCCCATTAAATGCCCATGTCTGTTCTTGAAAGTAGCATAGCTGCCTGTGTTCCTGCTCTCCACTAACTTTGTGCCTCTCCCTGAAAAATGTGAAAGAAACCATTCTTGAGATGCCAAACAGAAGCATCTGCTAAAGCTTTTTAACACTGAGTCTGAAAATGGCCTGTGTAACCTTTCTGCCAGGCACCAGATGGTAGCAACAAGGGTTGAGTTCACTTTAGGGTTTTACACAAATTGATTATCCTGGCTCAAGCCCCCACCCAGAAACGTGGGAAAATAATTTCTTCCTCGGCATTCCAATGTGAGCAAACTTCCTCACTCACAAGCAATATCAAACTGTAATGGGGTGTATTAATACGGAAAAGTGAGATGGGCTTTCAAACAAATTTAAGAACCCCTTAATCAGTAACTCGCTTCAACCCACTGCTAACATTTCAACTGGGTCAATAGGTTCAGAGTCCTCACTTAGTCCCACACAGGGTGGACAGTGTAGTCCGTAGACCTAGTGCAGCTCTTAGTCAAAAGTTTCCTTTGTCTTACCACTGCTGGGGCACAGCTTCACCACAGCTGCTGCTGCTTATTGCTGATGGGTGAAGCTCAGCTCCTCTTCTACTTGCAAAGGCAATGTAACTTTCTTAGATGTAGGCTCAGATCTTTCAGGATCCTGCAAGTAGTCTTCTACCTGACCTGTTGGTATCCTAAGGATTTCAGCTCTTTAGTACATAACAAGTGCATCTACATGTGCAAAGACTGTGGGGTGGGTTTAGTCTAATAAATTACTCTAGAGTAAACCCACCCTGGGCAGGCATCTACACATGTGGGAATTGGGGAGCAGATTTGCTGCTCCTGTCCCCTTCTGCCCTGCAGCAGCCAGGGGAACCAGGGATTTCATAGATTTCATAGACATTAGGGCTGGAAAGGACCTTGGTCACAAGCTGGCGGAGGGTAGGTTTAGATTAGATATTAGGAGGCGCTACTTCACAGTCAGGGCGGCTAGGGCCTGGAACCGGCTTCCAGGGGAAGTGGTGCAGGCTCCTAGCCTGGGGATTTTTAAAAGGAAGTTAGATGAGCACCTTGCCGGGGTCATCTGACCCCGGTGCTCTTTCCTGCCAAGGCAGGGGGTCGGACTAGATGATCTACCTAGGTCCCTTCCGACTCTAGCTACTATGAAACTATGACCTCATCATCCCTTGGGGCGCTCTGGTGAACAAACATTCCCCCAGCTCCTGGTGCTCACCCCTGATAAAATTATAGGTGGCCATCAGATCACCCCTGAGCCTACGCTTTTCCAGGCTAAAGAGTCCCATGGCTCTCAGCCTGTCATCGTAAGATCTGTTTTCCTGACCTCTGATCATGCGCGTGGCTCTCCTCTGGACTCTCAAGCTTCTCCACATCCTTTTTGAATTGTGGAGCCCAAAACTGGACGCAGTACTCCAGCTGCGGCCTCACCAAGGCCGAGTACAAGGGGAGAATGACGTCCCGGGATTTGCTCGAGAAGCATCTATGGATGCAAGCCAGCGTTTTGGTCGCTTTACTAGCCGCAGCATCGCATTGCAGGCTCATGTTCATCTTGTGGTCAATGATGACCCCCAAGTCTCTTTCTTCTGTAGTGCTAACCAACGTAGCACTGCCGAGCCTATAAGGATGCTGCAGGTTTTTCCTCCCAAGGTGGAGAACCTTGCATTTTTCGGTATTAAACACCATCAGGTTCTCGTCTGCACATTTGCTGAGCTTGTCCAGGTCAGCCTGGATCACCCGCCTATCTTCTGGCGTGGATGCTTTGCCCCAAAGTTTGGTGTCATCGGCAAACTTGGCCAGTCCACTTCTGACTCCAATGTCCACATCATTAATGAAGATGTTGAACAGTATGGGTCCCAGGACAGAGCCTTGAGGGACCCCACTGGTCACAGGGCACCACGATGAGTGACTGCCATCGATTACAACCCTCTGGGTCCGACCACGGAGCCAGTTTCCCAGCCAGTGGATCGTGGTGGAGCCAAGGCCACAACTGGCCAGTTTGGCCAAGAGGTGATCATGGGATACCAGATCAAAAGCTTTTTTGAAGTCAAGATATATGACATCAATCACTTCTTCCTTGTCCAGGTGATAGATCACCTGGTCATAGAAAGAAATGAGATTGGTCAAACAAGACCTACCCGCAACAAACCCGTGCTGGCTATCCCTTAAGATGTTAGCCTGGGCCAGTCCCTCAAGGATGGCCTCCTTAATAAACTTTTTAAAGATTTTCCCCAGGATAGAAGTCAGGCTAATGGGCCTGTAGTTGGCCGGATCCACTCTCCTCCCTTTCTTGAAGATCGGCACCACATTGGCCTTCTTCCAGTCTTCGGGCACTACACCAGAGCGCCAGGAGTTTTCAAAGATCCGTGCCAGGGGCTTGGCTATGATGCTCGCCAGCTCCTTGAGTACCCTGGGGTGCAGATTGTCAGGGCCGGCTGACTTGAAGGTATCCAGCTTCTCAAGGTGTTCCTTCACGAGGTCAGCATTGATGGAGGGTAGGGGATCCCCCTCACCCGGATCTCCCTGTCCCATAGCAGGCATGGGCATCCCATGGGACTGATGAAAGACTGACGCAAAGTACCTATTTAATAGGTTGGCTTTTTCCTGGGCGTCAGTTGTCAGTTGCCCCATCTGGTTTAGCAGGGGTCTAACATTGCCCTTGCTTTTCCTCCGGCTCCCCACATATCTGAAAAGGACTTTGTGTTGTCCTTGATGCTTGAAGCTAGTTAGAGTTCAGTTGCAGCCTTGGCTTTCCTGGTTTGCTCCCTGCAGGACTGGACCAGTGCAGAATAATCCTCCTTGGAGGTGAATCCCGTCCTCCATCCTTTGTAGGCTTTCCTTTTTAGCCGCAGGAGGTCCGCTAGGTCCCTGGAGAGCCAGGAGGGCTGCTGTGCCTTCTTGCTGCCTTTCCTCCGTGTTGGAATAGATTTAGCTTGTGCATTGAGGATCGCTTCCTTGAGAAGCAACCACTCTTCTTGAACTCCCATCTCCCTGGCGTCACGGTCCCTGAGGGCCTGACCGACAAACCTCTTGAGCTTGTCAAAGTCGGCTTTTCTGAAGTCAAGGACTTCTGTGTTGCTGACTGACTTGCCAGCTTTATGGCAGATGGTGAAGGTGATCAGCTCGTGGTCGCTGTCACCCAGCTTCCCATCGATCACTAGGTCACCGATTAGGTTGTCCCCCGTAGCCAGTACCAGGTCGAGCAGCGCTTTGCCTCTCGTTGGCCCATAGACTTCTTGAGTCAGGTAGAGGTCATCCATGCACGAGAGAAAGCTTTGCGACAGCTCAGATTTTGCTGAGTGATCTTCCCAGGAGATGTCCGGGTAATTGAAGTCACCCATGACAACCAAGGTCCTGGAGCAAGCGGCCTCAGTCAGTTCCCGGGCGAACTCCTGGTCAAGCTCAGGACTTTGAGTGGGAGGTCTGTAGTAGACTCCCACCATTGTGTCCCCTGTGCCGTTTTTCCCACGAGTTTTTACCCAGAGGGTCTCTAGCTGTCCATGCCGGTCGCCAACATCAGCTTGCAGGGACATGTAGCTTTCCTTGACATAGAGAGCTACACCCCCGCCCCTTTTGTCAACACGATCCCTCCTGTACAGGGTATAGCCCTCTATCCCCGTGGTCCAGTCATGGGTGGAGTCCCACCAGGTCTCTGTTATCCCAATGACGTCATAATTCTTTGCACTCAGCAGGAGGACAAGCTCCTCCTGCTTGTTACCCAGGCTCCTGGCATTAGTGTACAGGCAGGCAAGTGTGCCCTTAGGAGCTCTTGCCTTGCCCACAGATTGTGCCAGGGCTGGGGCAGGGGTGGGCTCCCTTAAGTGCCTTGGTCTGCTGGCTTTGCAAGGGTCGCTCAGCGGGCCAGCAGGGGCAGTAGTCCCCCCATCCCCCAGGGGGCTTAGTTTAAAGCCCGGTGGAGCAGGTCAGCCAGCCTGGCTGGGAAGAGCCTCCTCCCCAGGGGAGAGAGGTGGAGGCCATCTCTTCCCAGCAGCTTGCTGCCTCTCTCGCCAAAGAGCGGGCTGTGGTCATGGAAGCCAAAGCCTTCCCAATGACACCAGCTCCGCAGTCTTTGGTTCACTGCGTGGATCCTCCTCTCCCTCCTCAGCCCATAGCCCGAGACTGGGAGGATCGATGAAAACACCACCTGAGCTCCCAGACCCTTCAGCCCTGCTCCCAACTCCTTGTAGTGCCTCATGACCTGACTGGGAGTGCTCCGAGCCGTGTCATTGGTGCCCACGTGAATAAGGAGTATGGGGTAGTGGTCTGTGGGCCAGAGGAGCTGCGGGATCCTCTCCGCAATGTCTCGGATGTGGGCCCCCGGGAAGCAGCAGACTTCCTGGGCTAAGGGGTCGGGGCAGCAGATTGCCCCCTCAGTGCCCCACAGGATGGAGTCTCCCACAACAAACACCTTTCGCTTTGTCTTGGGGAGAGCGGGGCCAGTAGCTGTGGTTGAGCCTGGGTTGCCTGCGGGAGCTGGCAACTGAGCAGGCTCTCCTGGGGCTGCAAGAGGTGCGAACCTGTTGCTAAGCTCAGGCAAGGGAGGGGCCTTGGTGCGGCGGCCCTTGACCACCTTGGTCCATGCCCCTGACTGGGCTGAGCGGGAGGTCCCAGAGTCCTCCTTAGTCGTGGAGGGAGACGGTGCTCTACCCTGCGGCTCCCGGGAGAGAAGGGCCTGGCAGTAGGAGTCGATCTCCTGCTCGCAGTCCCTGATGGCACGCAGTCTCTGGACTGTGGCCTGGAGCTCCTCCTGCTGGCGCGCCAGAGACCCCAGTAGGGAGCAGACCCCGCAAGGGGAGATGGCCATGCTCCCGTGCCCCAGAGCCTGTAAAAGGGACAGGCAGCCCCTGCAGCCAAGAGCCAGGGGCTCCGTCTGTGTGGAGCCCAGAACTAAGGGCTCTGTCTGGGTGGCCGTCTCTGAGGTGCCCAATGGGGGGGCTGCAGAGCCCGAAGGCACCCTCGGGGTGCAGTGCATGCCCATCCGTGTCATGCCTCTGGTAGGCTGGCTACGGCTGGGGCTGATTACTCTGGGGGGTCGCAGGCAGGGTCTTGTGCCCTCCCACGCCCTCTCCTGCGCGAACTCTGCGCTAACTCAAGCGCCTGTTTACGCAGCCTGTTCGCGCGGCTCCGGTCGCGGGGCTCCCTGGGGGGCTGGGCCAAGTAGGGTCCTGGGCAGGGGCTTGACCCGGCTGGCACCAGGCAGCAGCCTCCTGCCAGGGAGCGAGGAGTTAACCCCTTTTAAACTGCGTGCATGCGCAGTGGGCCTGCCGTCGGGAAACGCTGGTTTCTCAGGCCGGATTTGGGGGGCCCTGCCCTACAGGAGGGGGACTGGTGAGTACCCCACTCTTTCTCTTGTCACTCCCTGGGGGGCTGGGCTAAGTAGGGGCCTGGGCGGGGGCTTGGCCCGGCCGGCACCAGGCAGCGGCCTCCTCCCAGGGAGCGAGGAGTTAACCCCTTCCCACCACGAGCCCGCTTACCTCCGGCTGTGCTGGGGGTCGGCAGGGGGCTCTGCGGCTGCTGAGGGGGTGTCTGGGGGGCTTCAGGGGAGTGGGGGCGCAGTGGGCTTCACCCGTACGTCTCTCACCGCTCCGGAGCCTAACTGGGCCAAGAGATAGCTGTCACCTGGCGAGGCCTGGGAGATTGCTCCCTACCCCTGGGAACTGCCTTCTGTTGGGGCAGGCTCTGGTGATGAAGCCTGGGTGGGGACAATGTCCCCCTGCCCTAGCAACACAGAGGTCCCAGCCCTGGTTCCCCAGTGGGAGGCAGGGGTCTTGGAAAGAGCTGCTTGGGAGGGGCAGGTCCCAGCCCTGTGCCTCAATCTGCTGATGGGGCAGCAGGCAATTCCTCACCCAGCAGGGGACTTGCTGTTAGCTGCCCCACCAGCAGATCAGGGCAGGAGGCTGGGACCTGCCCCTCCTGCAGCGCTCTTTCCAAGCCCCATGCCTTGATTGCCGGATTGGGCACAAGGCTGGGAAAAATCTGTTGGGCTGGAAGCTGCCCTTGACTGGGACAGTTCCTGGCCAGCCCCAGGCTGTATAGGTAAGTTTCATTTTTGTTAGGGCTAGAAAAGACCTCAATAAAGCAATCGAGTCCAATCTCCTGCCTTGGACAGGAAAGAGCACTGGGGTCATATGACCCTAGCCAGGTGCTTTTCCAGTCTCCTCTTAAAGACCCCCAAGTTAGGAGAGAGCACCACCTCTCTTGGAATCCTGTTCCAGATTCTGGCAACCCTCAACTGTAAAGAAGTTCTTTCTGATATCCAACCTAAAACTGCTCTCTGTCAGTTTGTGGCTATTGTTTCTGGTTATTGTAAGGGGTGTCCTGGTAAACAGAGAGTCTGCACATGCAGCCTGGGGACTGGCTGAAGCAGCTAGGCAGTAGGTCTTCAGAAAAGGACCTGGTGGTCCTTATTAGGGGCTTGGGTAGGTTCCAGGGGCAGGTCCCAATCAGCTTCAGGCTGGATGGGGAGAGAAGCCAGGCATCAGATCCTGCCCAGGAAAGGTAAGTGATCCAGCTGCCTGTATCTCTGTTTTTTCTGAGTGTTTGGTGCTCTGAGAAGCTGGGAGTGACTGCTGAGTGAGTGCTGGTTGCTGATTGTCAATTGTTGTGGTATTTATGATTGCTGCCTGGGCCTGACAGAAGCCTAGCAAAGGTGCTGAGTCACCCCAGGCCCAAAAAAAGTATAAAAGGAGGTGACCAGGGAGACAGTAAACAGGGACTGCAAACAGATTAAGCAGTTTTCAGGCAGTTCATAGGCCAGTTCGTGGGTAGTAGCACAGCCCATTACCACACAATCACTCTCATGCATGGTGGTGACTCATTGTACCTGCAGGCATCCTGGCATCACTGAGACCACCCAAACGGAGCCCATGGCTCTGGACTGGGAGGGCTGCCTGGCACGGCTTCTGGCAACTGGGCATGGGGGCACCCCCACTTGTGGGGTGTGCTCCCTAATGGAGTCTCTGGAGTGGTGGGTGTGGGTGCTTGAGGAGGAGACAAGTCAGCTGCGCACCATCAGGGCCCACAAAGACTTCATTGATGGCTACTGCCAGACCCTTCTCCAGAAGAAAGAAAAAGAGAAAGAGACTGAGATGGTGGCCAATGTGATAGCTTACCAAGAAGATCCGCCTGGAGCGACCTGGAAGACAGTCACCTCACACTCCAGGAAATGCAGGGCCAGGGCTGCTCCTCCCCTGGCCCTACACAGTAGGTATGCACCCCTCCCCACTCACAAAGAGGCTCCAATGGTGACACCAGAAGAGGAGGAAGGTAAGCAGCTTGCTGCCACCCCTCAGAGGAAGCGCAAGGTGGTGGTGGTGGGGGGGGGACTCCCTCCTGCAGGGCTCTGAAGGACTCCCTAGCTTGTGAGGTCTGCTGCCTTCCAAGGGCTTACACCTGAGATGTAGCAGAGAGGATGCCCAGGCTCATCTGGCCGTCTGACTACTATCCCATGCTCCTCATCCATGTAGGAACTAATGACATGGCCAGGAGTAATCCAGACTGGGTCATGAGTGACTACACAGCTTTGGGGGCTGGGCTCAAGGGTTTGGAGGCCCAGGCAGTCTTTTCTTCTGTGCTCCCTGTTGCAGCTTGCAGGTCCCAGAAGGGAAGGATGCATCAAAGAAGGAAAGCCAGCAACTCCAACACTGATGCCACCAAGAGGGCTTCTGATTCCTTGACCATGGTGCATGCTTCAGGGAGAGAGGACTTCTGGGAAGGGATGGCATCCACCTCATGAGGAAAGGTAAGTCCCTGTTTGCTGTCAGGATGGCTGATCTTCTGAACAGGGCTTTAAACTAAGATTGTTGGGGGGTGGGGATATACAAATTCAAACATGTCCAGAGACCAACATACAAGTAAGCCCTATAGATAGGGACACTGGGAGAGCCACTCGTGCAGGAGCTGAGGGAATAATTCTCCATCAGTGGGAGAGGAAGTCAAGGGCCTCAGTAGGAGGACTCAGGCACCTATATACTAACGCCAGGAGCGTGGGGACCAAGCAGGAGGATCTAGCTCTCCTACTCTCCAGTGGGCATTATGATCTAGTAGGAATTATAGAGACCTGGTGGGACTCCTCATAAGACTGGAGTGTAGCTATACAGGGCTACATCTTGCTCAGAAGGAACCTTGTGGGGAAGAAAAGTAGTGGCATTGCTCTCTATGTGAAATAACAGTACGCCTCCTTGGAGGTTGACACTGGCTTAAAAAATGAACAGCTTGAAACCCTCTGGGTTAAGTTGTGGGGGGTGCAGTGAGAGAGCCCTAATTATAGGTGTATACTACAGACCAATTCCTTGACTTGGTCCTGGCCAAAGGTGACCGACTTAAATATTGAGAGAAGTCTTGGTGACAGCAACCATGAAAACATCATGTTCACTGTTGAATGTAAGCCAGACACATCTCATAGCAGGAATGAAGTCTTGGACTGCAAAAATGCAAATTTCAACAAGCTTAGGTCACTGGTAGGGGAAGTGCTGCAGGACCAGGAACCAAAGGCGAAAGGTGTGCACGAAGAGTGGTTGTTCCTTAAGGATACAATCCTTCAAGTACAAAGGAAGTCCATTCCCATGAGGAGAAAAGGTAACAGAAGGGCTGGGAAGCCCTGTTGGCTAAACAGGGAAATCATGATCCTCTTAAGAAAGAAGAAAGAGGCTTAGAAACAATGGAAGCTTAGAGCAGGCCCCAAGTAGGGCTATTCCACAATGGCCCACATTTGTAGGGAAGAGATAAGAAAGGCTAAAGTGGTAACCGAACTTAGATTAGCAATGGGAATCAAAGACAACAAGAAACTTTAGGTACATAGGAAAACAAAGGGGGGTGTGGGGCCATTGCTCAACAACTCAGGAGAGCTGGTGACCAGCACCCAGGAGAAAGCTGAACTCCTGAATGACTACTTTGCCTCAGTTTTTCACTGGACCAAGGGGAAAACAATGCTAGGCAGAGTACTGGATGAGTACAGTAGGAATAATTGCTGTCCTACTATTGCCATAGAATTGGTATATGACCAATTGAAAAAATTAGCTATATACAAGTCAGCAGGACCAGATGATCTTCATCTGAGAGTGCTGAAGGACTCTGGCCAAAGTCATTGTGGAACCCCTGGCAAAACTCTTCCACAACTCATGGTGCTCTGGAGAAGCCCCTGGGGACTAGAAGATGGTCAATGTGCCCATCCACAAGAAGGGCAGGAGGGAGGACCTGGGCAACTATAGGCCAGTCAGCCTAACTTCCATCTTGGGGAAAATCCTAGAAAAGTTCATCAAGGACTCTATCTGCAATAAGCTTGCAGAAAGTAAGATTCTGAATTACAGCCAGCATGGCTTCATCACAGGCAGGCCTTGCCTTATCAACCTCATCTCCTTCTATGACCAGGTAACTCACTACCTGGAGACAAGAGAGCAGGTTGACATTGTATACCTAGGCTTCTAAAAGGCCTTTGATCTGGTATCTCACAATGTCTTTGTGAGAAAATTGGAGGATTTGGGGCTTAACCCTGAGACAATCAGGTGGGTAAGAAACTGGCTGCAGCATAGGACCCAGAGAGTCGCAGTGAGTGGATCTGTGTCATCCTGGTGAGAAGTGGGCAGTGGTGTCCTGCAGGGTTGGTGTTTGGTCCAGTACTTTTCAACATCTTTACTAATGATTTGTATGTGGGGGTAAAGAGCTCACTGGCCAAGTTCATGGACAACACAAAATTCTGGGGAAGTGTAGTCACATTTAAAGATAGGCTACAGATACAGGCTGACCTAGACAGGCTAGCAAGTTGGGCAGATTGGAATCTGATGAAGTTCAACATCAAGAAATTTAAAGTGCTCCACCTAGGGACAAGCTACCCCCAACACACCTACAGGCTTGGCAGCACCAAACTGAATAGCACCATGAATGAAAGGGACCTGGGGGTAAAAAAAGACCACAGTATGAATATGAGCCGGCAGTGTGATGCTGTAGCTAGTAGGGCAAATAATACTCTGGCATGTATCAATCAATGCATCTCCAGCAAACCAAGGAGGTGATTCTTCCACTCTACTCAGCACTTGTGAGACCACAGCTGGAGTATTGCATCCAGTTCTGGGCACCACACTCTAACAAGGACATGGACAAGCTTCAGAGATGAGCCAAAGAGCCACCCGTATGATCAGAGTCTTACATGGTAAGCCATATGTGGAATGGTTGAGGAATCTGGGACTCTTCAGCCTGAGGAAAAGAAGGCTGAGAGGGGACCTGGTAGCAGCTTACCACTACACTAGGGCAGTACATCAAGGGCTCGGTAAGCATCTGTTCACCAGGGCACCCAAGAGGAAAACTAGGAGTAATGGCCACAAACTCCTGGAAGGCTCATTCAGGCTCAACATTAGGAAAAACTTCTTCGCAGTCAGGCTGTCCAGACTGTGGAATAAGCTCTTCCCAGAGGTGGTGCAATCACCTACCCTGGAAATCTTCAAGAGGAGACTAGACACCTGACCCCCGGTTATCTTTCCTGCTTGGTGCAGGGGGCTGGACCCGATGATCTTCCGAGGTCCCTTCTGACCATCCCTTCCCATCTGTGGAACTCCCCCTGAGACAAGAGCTGCCAGCCCCTAATATTGTTCCTAGTGGGGGTGGAGCAGGGGATGGGAGATTGTTCTCAGCCCCAACTCTGCTCCAGGATGAGGCTGGGGCACATGACTTATGACAGCAGCAGCAGGGGCAGCAGCAACTGATCCCCCTAAAGTAAGTGGGGCAGAGGGAGCTGGTGCAGCTGAGCCAAATCTGGAGGGGAAGCCTCCCTGGATCCCTGTTAGTTGACCTGGTAGGGAGCTGTGTGTGAACAGGCATGCTCTGTAAGGGCGCTCTGGTGTGTGCACCGGCATTCACACAGGCGGGTAAGCAGGAGGGGCCAGGAGGAAGTCTTCAGTAAGGGAAAGGCAAAAGCACCACACCAATAAATTAAAATGGTGTGGATGTGGAGTGCCACTAGGGCCCGTGCCTGGGGGGCGCTGCCTACCTGGGGTTTCTCTGAGGCCTCCACCCAGATGGACCCCATGGGGGGCTGGTATCACCCTGCCCCTTGGCCTGTGGGGGATGCCTGGCAGGGCTGGGGGGTCAGGGAATGGGGCCCCCACACCTGTCCTGCAGGTGTCCATCTTAGGGCCTTGGAGGGACAGGTGAGGGAGCTCCAGGAGGAGGTTAGCAGGCTGAGGGGGATCAGAGAAGCAGAGGATGAAATTGACAGGTATTTCCTTTCCCTGCAGGGCCAAGCACCAAAGGAAGAAGAAGACCAGGAGGTGCCCTTCACAGCGAATGGCAGGTGGTTCCCTCCAGAGCCAGGGCTGCTCGTGGTGGTGCAGTACCAGCTCCCCCAGTCCAGCTGGGGAACAGGTACGAGGCCCTGGTGACATTGGAGGAAGAGGAACATGAGGAGGAAACCTCTGGTGAGGAGGTCACGCCATGCACAGAACGGGCTGGAGGAGGCAAGTTGATCCAGAGGAAGAGACACCGGGTACTCATCATAGGTGGCTCCATCCTGAGAGAAACAGAGGGTCCCATCTGTTGCCAGGATCCCATGACACACAAGGTCTACTGTCTTCCCGGAGCATGGATTCAGAACGTGACAGAGATGATCCCAGCCCTCATCTAGCATACAGATTACTACCCCATGGTCCTAATCCATGTGGGCACTAATGACGCAGCCAGGAGCAGTCCAGACCACCTGATGAAGGACTACCAAGTGATGGGGCACAAGCTGAAGGAGATAGGGGCACAAGTGGTCTTCTCATCAATCCTTCCAGTGATGCCATGGGACCTGCATCTGGGACATCAACTTGCAGAATGGTGTCTGCAGTGGGCTTTGGCTTTCTGGACCACAACCCTCACTTCAGAATGAGAGACATGCTTGGGTGGGATGGGCTTCACCTCTCCCCCAAAAGTAAGTGTGTGTTCTCTTCCAGGTTAGCTGATCTCCTCCAGTGGGCTTTAAACTAGGCAAGTTGGAGGAGGAGGAAGAGGACCAAGTGAGCCATAGAACACCAAAACAAGAGACACCCATAAGAACAGCCCAGCCAAGTCAGGCGACGAACACAAGAAATACCCAGGCAAGAGACAGGGGTCTGGACAGTCTAGGGATTGGGGGGGGAGGGGCGTGTGCATACACCCTCAGGAGGCCTTAAATGCCTCTACACTAATGCTTACAATATGGGGAACAAGCAGGAGGAACTTGCCCTTCTGCTAGCTAACACAAACTCAGGCATAGTGGGGCTCACTGAAACTTGGTGGGATCCAATGCATGACTGGGTGGTAAACATCAAGGGCTACAGGCTGTACAGAGGATAGAACAGGGAGGAAAGGTTGGGGTGTGGCACTCTATGTCAAAGAGCAATACACATCCTCTGCAAACAGCACTGGGTCTGAGGTAGGGCAGATGGAGGTGCTCTGGGTCAGAATACAAGGGGGTCGGGGGGAAAGGGACCTAACGGTGGGGGTCTACTACAGGCCACCTAACCAGGGAAAAGAGCTGGACTGGGAATTCTCAGGTCAGCTCATGGAGGCAGTTAAGTCAAGGGACGTGGTCATCATAGGTGACCTAAACTACCCAGACATCTGCTGGGAAGAGCAGTCAGCCAGGTCTGACTGCTCACGTAGGTTCCTAGCTGAGATACAGACCTCCACCTAACCCAGGAGGTGCACAGTCCCACCAGGGGAAATGCCTTGTTGGACCTGGTCCTGGCCACAGGTGATGACCTGGTGAGGGGACTGTGGGTGCTCGACCACCTGGGCAATAGTGATCATCGCCTACTGGAATTTACCATCCAGCACAGGGTGTCAAAGGCCTGCAGCAAGGCAGCAGCCCTGGACTTCAGGAGGGCAGATTTCAATGAGGTAAGGAGACTAGTCAGGGAGGCACTGAGGTCCTGGAGGGGAAGGGGAGTTGGGAGTCCAAGAAGAGTGGTCGTTCCTTAAGGAGACAATCCTCCAAGCCCAAAGGGTGACAATCCCCATGCAGATCAAAGGGGGCAAGAGTGCTCAAAAGCCCCCATGGCTCACCAAAAGCATCCAGGAATGCTCAAAGGTAAAAAGGAGGCATACACCCAATGGAAGGGAGGGGCCATCACCAAGGAGGATTATACTTCCTTGCTCAAGATTGTAGGGGGGCTGTTAGGAAGGCTAAGGCAGAGATGGAACTGGGACTAGTGACCCGAATCAAAGATAACAAGAAGTCCTTTTTTAAATACATAGGGGGTAAAAAGAAGGTACCAAGTAACGTGGGGCCTCTGCAGGACATGCTTGGTAATCTGGTGGTAGCACCAGATGACAAAGCTAATCTCTTTAACAGATTCTTTGCTTCCATTTTTCTGAGCAGGGACAGGGACATCCCCCACACTGGGATCCTGGATGGACCCAGGGGAGGTGCAGCCAGGCCCAGGGTCAGTGAGGACCTAGTCAGGGAACTTCTGGAGGGACTAGATGTGTTCAAATCAGCAGGTCCTGACAATCTCCACCCCAGAGTGCTTAGGGAATTGGCAGAGGTCATTGCAGGACCCGGGCACAGCTTTACAAGCACTCATGGTGCTCTGGTGAGGTGCCAGAGGACTGGAAAAGGGCCAATGTGGTCCCCATTTTCAAAAAAGGGAGGAAAGAGGACCCAGGAAACTATAGGCCCATTAGTCTTACCTTGGTCCTGGGAAGCTCTTTGAGAAAATTATCCAGGAGCACATCTGCGAGGGACCAGCAGGGGAGATTATGCTTAGGGGCAATCAACATGGGTTCATTAGAGGCAGGTCCTGTCAGACCAACCTGGTGGCCTTCTATGACCAGGTCACAAAAGCCTTGGATGCAGGTGTTGCGGTGGACATAGTCTTCCTGGACTTTAGGAAGGCCTTCAACACTGTCTCTCACCCCATCCTCATTAAAAAATTAGGCATCTGTGGTGTCAACGCCTACACAGTCAGATGGGTCACAAATTGGCTGGAGGGCTGCACCCAGAGAGTGGTGGTGGATGGGTCATTTTTGACCTGGAGGGATGTGGGCAGTGGGGTTCCCCAGGGCTCAGTCCTCGGGCCCACACTGTTCAATATCTTCATCGGCAATTTGGACAGGGGGTGAAAAGCACCTTGTTCAAGTTTGCAGATGACACTAAGATGTGGGGAGAAGTGAGCATGCTAGAAGAGAGGGACAGGCTACAACTAGATCTGGACAGGTTACAGAGGTGGGCAGATGAGAATAGGATGGGTTTCAATACTGACAAGTGCAAGGTGTTGCACCTGGGGAGGAAGAACCAGCAGCATACCTACAGGCTGGGGAACTCCCTTCTTGTCAGCACAGAGGCAGAAAAGGATCTTGGAGTCACTATTGATTCCAAGATGAACATGGGCTGCCAATGTGGGGACACAGTCAGGAAGGCTAACTGCACCTTGTCATGCATCCATAGATGCATCACGAGCAGGTCCAAGGAGGTGATCCTCCCCCTCTATATGCGACATTGGTCAGGCCGCAGTTGGAGTACTGCATCCAGTTCTGGGCACCGCACTTCAGGAGGGATGTGGACAGCATTGAGAGGGTCCAGAGGAGGGCCACTCCCATGATTAGGAGGCAGCAGGGCAGGCCCTATGAGGAGAGGCTACAGGACCTGAACCTGTTCAGCCTCCACAAGAGAAGGCTGAGAGGGATCTGGTGGCCACCTATAAACTTGCCAAGGGGGACCAGCAGGCAATGGGAGAGTCTCTGTTCCCCTGAGCACTACCAGGGTAACAAGGAACAACAGCCATAAGTTGACTGAGAGTAGATTCAGGCTAGACATCAGGAGGCACTACTTCACAATCAGGGCGGCTAGGAGTAGGAACCAACTTCCAAGGGAAGTGGTGCTTGCCCCTACCCTGGGGGTCTTCAAAAGGAGGCTAGACAGCCATCTTGCCTGGGGTTTGACCCCAGCATCCTTTCCTGCCCGTGGCAGTGGGTTGGACTTGAGATGATCCCTTCCGACCCTACCAACTATGAACTCCTGAAATGGGGCGCACAGAACTGGATGCAGTACTCCAGCTGTGGCCTGATCAGCGTCGCATAGAGGGGGAGGATCACCTCCCTGGCTCTACTTGAGATGCACCTGTGGATGCACGACAAGGTCTGGTTAGCCCTGCCAACCGTGACCTCGCACTGTCGGCCCATGTTCATTTTGGAGTCAATAATGACTCCAAGATCCCTTTCTGCCTCTGTGCTCACAAGAAGGGAGTTTCCCATTCTATAAGTGTGCTGCTGGTTTCTACTGCCTAAGTGCAGCACCCTGCACTTGTCAGTACTGAAACGCATCCTGTTTATGTTAGCCCACTCCTGTAACCTATCCAGATCTTGCTGCAATCCTTCCCTCCCTACTAGTGTGTTCACCTCACCCCAAATTTTGGTATCATCAGCGAATTTAAACAGGTTGTATTTCAACCCATCGTACAAATCGCTGATGAAGAAATTGAACAGCGCAGGCCCAAGGACCGAGCCCTGGGGGACTCTGCTGCCCACTTCCCCACAGGTTGAATATGACCCATCCACCACCACCCTCTGAGTACGACCCTTGAGCCAATCTGCAATCCATCTGACTGTGTAGGCATCAATGCCACAGTTGCCTAGTTTTCTAATGAGGATGGGGTGGGAGACTGTGTCAAAGGCCTTGCTGAAATCTAGAAAGACTACATCCACGGCGGCACCTGCTTCCATTGCCTTTGTGACCTGATCATAAAAGGCAATCAGGTTGGTCTGACATGACCTGCCCCTAATGAAGCCGTGCTGGTTGCCCTTGAGCATCATCCCTGAAGCTGGCCCATCACAGATGTGCTCCTTGAGGATCTTCTCAAAAAGGGTTTCCCTAGGATTGAGGTAAACTGATGGGCCTATAGTTGCCCGGGTCCTCTCTCTTCCCTTTTTGGAAGATGGGGACCGCATTAGCCATCTTCCAGTCATCTGGCACCTGGCCCGAGCACCACAAACGCTCAGGAAGCCATGCCAAGGGCCCTGCAATAACCCCTGCTAGCTCCCTCAACACCTTGGGGTGGAGAGCATCTGGACCCACTGACTTGAACATGTCCAGCCCCTCCAGAAGCTCTCTAACCCGGTCCTCCCCAACCTGAGGTCTGGAGATGTTCCCCTTAAGTCCGTCTGGCATCACAGCGGGGAAGTCCTGGTCCCTCCACAAGAAAACTGAGGTGAAGAATTAGTTAAAGAGTTCCACTTTCTCCTCTGGTGCAACCACCAGATTGCCCAGAGTACTTTGCAGGGGCTCCACATTGCCCGGTGCCTTCTTCATCCTCCCTGTATATTTGAAAAAGGACTTTTTATTATCCTTGATCTTGGACGCTAGTCCTAGCTCTATGTCTGCCTTAGCTTTTCTGACAGCCCCCCTACAGGCCCGAGCAGAGGAGGTATACTCCTCTTTGGAGATAGCACCCCCCTTCCACTGGCTGTATGCTGCCTTTTTGGTTAGCAGGCATTCCCGGATGCCCTTTGTGAGCCAGGGGGGCTTTCGGGCACTCTTTCCCCCCTTGCTTCTTGTTGGGATAGACTCCTCTTGGGCCCTGAGTATCATTTCCTTAAGGAACGACCACTCATCCTGGACACTGAGTTCCCCTGCCCTCAAGGACCCCAGCGCCTCACCCACTAGTCTCTTCAACTTGTTGAAGTTGGCCCTCCTAAAGTCTACGGCTACCATCTTGCTGCAGGACCTTGACACCCTGCGCTGGATGGTGAATTCCATCAAGCGATGATCGCTATTGCCCAGGTGGTCAAGAAGCTGGAGGCCCCTTACCAGGTCATTGCCTGTGGCCAGGACCAAGTCCAACAGGGCATTTCCTCTGGTGGGACTGTGCACCTCCTGAATTAAGTGAAGGTCCTGTATCTCAGCCAGGAACCTCCTGGAACGGTCCGTCCTGGCTGACTGTTCCTCCCAGCAGATGTCCGGGTAATTAAAATCACCCATGACTCCTTGCCTTAAGTGCCTCTGCAAGCTGGCCTGAAAATTCCCAGTCCAGCTCCTCCCCTTGGTTGGAGGGTCTGTAGTAGACCTCCACTGTCAAATTGCTTTCCCCATGCCCCCCTTGAATCTTGACCCAGAGCACTTCAGCCTGCCCTTCCTCTGACCCCATTCTGCTGGCAGAGGATGTGTAGTGCTCCTTGACATAAAGCACCACACCCCCATCTTTCCTTCCTTCTCTATCCTGCCTGTAAAGCCTATAGCCCCTAATGCTAATTACCCAGTCATGGGACAAATCCCACCACGTTTCTGTTAGCCCTATGACATCTGGGTTTGAACTAGCTATTCTGAGGGTGAGTTCCTCCTGTTTATTCCCCATACTGTGAGCATTGGTATATAGGCATTTAAGGCCTTGCAAGACTGTGTGTGCCACCCCGCATTTAGGGAGACTGTCTGGACCCCTGTTCCTTACCTTAGCAATCCTTGCCTTTGTCACCTTTCTTTCTGGGATGGTGTCTCCTCATTTTCCGGTGGCCCCCACCCTCGGCGAGGCTAGTTTAAAGCTCGCCGTATGAGATCAGCCAACCTGAAAGAGAAGACACACTTGCCTTTAGGAAAGAGATGAAGCCCATCCCAGCCCAGCAATAGTTTCATCAGAGTTATGCAAAGGTTAAAAAAAAAAAACTACCATGAGATTCTCTCTCTCTTGATATCTTCAGACAAGACTAGATATCTTTCTGGAAGATGCTGTAGTCAACCATAAGTCATTAGCCTCAGTACATGAGTAACTAGATGAAATTCTATGGCCCATGTTATGCAGGTCAGACAAGATGATGTAATGGTTCCCTTTGGCTTTACAATTTATGACTCTACAAAAATCAGAAATAAAGAAAGACTAAGCATATAACTGTCTTTTCTGTGTTCCACAGAACTGACTTAAGCATTCGCCTGCATGCAGTTTACCTCTGTTCACTGAGAGAGGGGTAGCTGTGCCAAATGGTGGAAGGATTAGTTGGAGGAGGCTGACAGAGGTGGTACTGATGAGACAAAGATATGTATTTGCCTCAAGGAATCACCTATGCCTTGTCCACTGATGAGTTGTGTAGGCTGCATTAGGAGAAGTGCACAAGGAAATTGTCAGGCAGCATGATGGCATGTGTAACAGCAGGCTATATGGCCTTAGGGTGGAGTAAATGTAGATTAAAACATACCACCACATCTCAGAAGGAATCTTGAAGACTGGAGTGGTGTAATGCTTGTGTGATGGAGCAGCTTTAGTGCTCTGTCACTTTAAGGGCTGGAGCAGGCAGCCATCAGGTGACTAATTGTGGCAGCCATTTTCAAACATAGGTCAGAAAGCAAGCAGTCTGGGTGAGCAGCCAAGGAGGCAACATCAGGCTGAGTTGCTCCTGGAACACCTGGAGGTAAGGGTAGGAGCTATGGGGAAGGCTTGGAGGCGCCTGGTCCTGGGCATGACCTGAAATCACACCCTGCCAGGGAAGGGTGGCCTGGTGGAGCTACATGTGGCAGGGTATTTTCCCCCGAAATGCCAGGCCAGTTACCTCCCTGGTGAAAGGTGAGGAGGGGTGCCTAAAAGCCCCAGCCCTTACATCCTTGGTGGGTTCAGTCTGTACAGGGGGAGCCCAGGCTCATGGGAGTCCTGAGGCACAGCCCAGGTTGGAGGAGGGACCTGGAGTAGCGCCTAGGCTCTTCATGAGTCCTGTCATCACAGAGGTCCTGAGAGGGGCCCAGGCATAGCTGTGGCTACCTGAGCCTCACAGGGTGCAATATCCAGGGTTGAGGGGCAGGCAGGACTATGGCCACCTGAGCTGGACATAGTGGCAGACCCCAGTGGAGCCCCAGGGAGGGAGTGGTGTGGTGGTGTAAGACCCGAGGACCAGGCATGGATACAGCCACCTGAGCCCCAAGGGATAGATGACCCCAGTAGAGCCCCAGTGAGGGGGCTGAGGGCTTGGAGTCTGGTATGTGTTTGTGTGTATATAGAAAGACCAAGTGCAAATCACTGGTGGAGACACCTGTCAGGCATGGGACACGTAAGGGGCAGTTAGAGCATGTAAGCACTGACCTGTTACAGTTGGGCACTTTAAGGGCAGTCTCCTGCCTATTTAACTTCCCAATCATTTATCAACAAGGCGTGGCAGGAGATTAAGGCAGACTGTTTGCCCAGAGACAGGTGTGGGCCCATATTAGCACCAGGCCTGGAAGACACCCTTTGTCACAGCCTGCTGTAAACTAAAGATGGGCTTTAGCACAAAGGTATGAAACTTTGTTCTACAGTTCATTAGAACTGCATGGTCATTAGCTAATTATTCAAAGTCTTCAGCAGACCCTGAGAGAGTAGAGTGGTATTACTTGTATTTATTACTATGTTGGGGCATCAGTTACAGAGAGTAGAGCTGATGCTATTATAAGCAGTCTTAAATATAAAATATTAATTATTCAGTGGTGCAATTTAACTAAGAAAAGCCATTCTTTTACTGAATGACCCTCTAAAATTCTTTCCCTCCATTTCTGCATCAATGGTACTGAATATTAATAAAACAAAATAGTGTATACTCATATAGCACACTCACCTTTTCTGCAAAAAATTTGCCTTCCAAATTTGGGTGCATCTTAAGCAGGAAATTTAATTTTCTGCCTAGAAAAGAAGCATAAACATGCTGCAAGACTGCTTGTGCTTCTTTTTCATCTCTTCCCTCTCAAAGCTGCATAGAGAAGAGGCAAACCCCAACAGCGGCAGATTGAGGGGGAGGGGGTGCAGTGGTGCGGTCACAACCTGCTTTGATGATTTGAGTTCCACTCAAAGTTTAAAACCAACTTCCCTGAAGCAGCAGTAGCATTTCTATTCAGGAAATGCTTAGGGAGTCAATTGACTTTATGGCTTATTAGAAGCTTTATTCTTCCTGCTAATTTCTCTTCATTCCACAAGAAATAATGACCCTCTCTCCTTTTCAATGATCATGATGTTCCTCTAAACAAGCTATCCTTTCTTCAGCAGTTTTTCTGTCTGTTACTTATTCCTGATCCCTCTTATATTTCACAGGCCTACTCACTGTTGTTCATTCTTTTCAGAATCCTAAATCTGTCCAGAGAGTCTGTACTCCAGCGGGAGATACGGTTCCAGCTTTTAACTGAGTGGCCAAGAACCACTGACAATTCATCTGGAGAGAGGGTTCAAACTGTAGCTGTTGCCTGAGCAGGAAAGAGACGATGAGTGAGCTAAAGATCGCTGCTCTGTCCCTACTCTATGTGGCCATGAGTCTGGAAAAAATATTTTTTCTTCATTCTGCTATCCCAGAAACAATGTGTGTGTCTTATTTGGCAGCATGGGGTATACAAGAAAATTCAATATTTCCTCCAGTATTTTTTTTTAATTCCCTTGAGAAGAATATATTCAACTGGTACTTTTAAACTGCCTGATAGCTGGAAAAGTGACCAGACCACCTATGACTGTAGTACCAGATCATTTGGGTGTGTTGGACATTTCAGGCATTTTTACACATGCAAGTGCTGCAGCTCCAGGCACTTTGAAAAGTTCCTGGCACTGGGTCACTTGCAGTTGTATAAGTGGTGAAATGCACATCAGTGCACAGAAAATGGCAGTGGACAGCTTTTAAACTAAAACACACAGAAGGTGTTTTAGTTCAAAAGTGCACTGCTGCCATTTCCTGCACTCTGACACATACTTTGCCGTTTATACAACTGCAAGCTACACAGTGCTCTGGCACGTCCAGGCACAAAAATGTATATTTATCAATTTCCTTTAATAATGGCCTGTGTTTTCGTTATCATAGAACAGTTGTGTTCAACCTTTTTTCCCCAGTGGGCCAGATGGGCAGCAGCCAGTCCATCCACTGGCCAGATGCAGCTGGTGGTCCCAATCTGGAAGGACCCCAACTGGCCATACAGAGAGGGGCAGGGGGCAGCCTGACTCCACTCCAACCACCAGAGGGAAGGGGACTTGGCCCAACCCCAACATGCCCCATGGTCGGGGAGGAAGTATGACTCAACCCCAGCCTAGCTGCACAGGAGGAAGTGATATGGCCCAGCCCCAAACCAGCCATGTAGGGGAAGAGGGTGCAGCTCAGCACCAATCTGGCTATTTGAAGGAAGGGAGCATGCCAGCCTAACCCAGCCACACAGGAAGAAGGGGGCATGGCCCAGTCTGACCTAGTGTGTGGGCCTTGGGAATATGGCCACTGGGGAGGGTAGCAATATTCATTGCCACTGCTCCCCCACCACCAAATTTCCTGACCTGTAGAGAGCCCTGCAGGCTGGGTGCAATGGCTCCATGGGCCAGAGGGTAAGTACCCTTGTTATAGAACTGTCTTGTTTTAAAGAACTGATAGTTTTGGTGGAGAGAACTGCAGACAAAATTTTAAGCCTTGATACCTCCTCAAACACAAGAGAGAAACTGAAAAAAACAAACATTCCTACCTACGAACCAAATAAGTGGCCCTTCTATGTGAAGCCCCCTAGGAAAGTCAGTAACCCAGGCAAAACACTTCTTTCAGGTGTAGAGATGGCACAACAGAGATAACATGTCCCATGTATGGATCATCTTGCCCAGCAGCTAAGAGTATAACTTTGCCCTTGATTTTTTTATATCTGAAAATTCTAGTGTTGAAGCAACTTGGAACGACAGCTGATTAATTTTGCAACTTGTGGTTTACATGAATGAAGCTCATTACTAAGATATAAAGACATCAGCTTTTGCCTGGGAAACCTCATAGGTAATCCACTCCAGAAATTTATGAAGAAATATAAATAATACATTTTAACTACTACTCCTTCATAACCAGAATTTAGACATCTGTTTTTAGCACTGTGTTGTCCATAGTGAGCAGAAAACAAGATTCAGAAGTTGTGTTACATAACGTGTGTCTGCTAGTGAGAGCAATATAAATATATAATAAGTGGTGGGCATGGTGTTGGATGTCTACACTAAATACTAAGTCTTAACATTAATTTCAAAGTATGCACACAGATTAAAAGCTGCTTGTTCCCCCAACCCCCTGGCCTGTGGGAGCTGCCCATCAAGGCCTGGGGGGAGCAGAGACTGGAGACCCCCACACCTGTCCTGCAGGCACCCGCCTTAGGGCCCTGGAGGCGCCGGTGAGGGAGCTCCAGGAGGAGGTTAGCAGGCTGAGGGGAATCAGGGAGGCAGAGGAAGAAATTGACAGCTACTTTCTTTCCCTGCAGGATTGTACGACCAAGGAGGATGCACCTCAAGATGAGCCCTCCACTGCTAAGTGGCAGACAGTCACCTCCCGTGCCAGGGCTGCTTGAGACACAGTAGCACCAATTCCTTCAGTCCGGCTGGAGAACAGGTACGAAGCCCTGGAGGAGGCAACTTCTTGCTCACCGCGTCCCGTGCAAGCTGAAGGAGGCAAGAAGGCCAGGAGGAAGAAGTGTTGTGTGATTGTCATTGGTGACTCCATCCTGAGGGGTACGGAGGGCCCCATCTGTCGCTGGGACCCCTCAGCATGCAAGGTATACTGTCTATCTGGAGCGAGGATTCAGGACGTGAAAGGGATGCTCCAGACCGTAATCCAGCCCACCGATTATTACCCCATGGTCCTAGTCCATGTGGGCACTAACGATGCGGCCAGGAGGAGCCCTGATTGCCTTATGGAGGATTACCATGCTCTGGGGTGCGTGCTGAAGGAGATGGGTGCACAGGTGGTTTTCTCTTCTATCCTGCCAGTGAGTGGACGAGGTAGACGGCATGAAACATGCCTCGCGGAGACCAACTGGCAGCTACAGGAATGGTGCTTCGAGGAGGGCTTTGGCTTCCTCAGCCACGACTGGCACATCATGACGAGAGACATGCTGGGATGGGATGGGCTCCACCTTTCCCCTAAAGGTAAGCGTGTGTTCTCTTCTAGGTTGGCGGACCTCCTTCAGTGGGTTTTAAACTAGGCTCGTTGGGGGAAGGGGAAGATGAGGGCAGAGGAAACATCAGACTGCCAGACCAAACAGCACCTACAACTACAGCCCAGCCCAGACCAACGAGCAAAGCGAATAAAGAGGTAAGAGAGAGGGGCCAGGGTAACGCTGGGACTAGGGGGTCAGTACACACACCCACAGGAGGCCTCAAATGCCTCTACACAAACGCTTGTAGTATGGGCAACAAGCAGGAGGAACTCACCCTCCTGGTGGCTGACACCAGCCCGGACATAGTGGGGATTATGGAAACATGGTGGGACGCAACTCATGATTGGGCGGTGAATGTCAAGGGCTATAGGCTGTACAGAAGGGACAGGATAGGAAAGAGAGGTGGGGGCGTGGCACTCTATATTAAGGAGGAATACACATCCTCGTTAATTAGTAAGGAGACAGGGGAGGGGCACTCTGAAGTGCTTTGGGTTAGAGTACAAGGTAGTCGAGGGGAAATGGACTTAATGGTGGGAGTCTACTACAGACCTCCCAACCAGGGAGAAGAGCTTGACAAGGAATTCTTGGGTCAGCTCACAGAGGTAGTGAAGGCTAAGGATGTGGTAGTCATGGGGGACCTGAATTTCCCAGACATCTGCTGGGAAGAACAGTCAGCCAGGTCTGAATGCTCACATAGGTTCTTGGCCAGAGTGCAGGACCTCCATCTAACCCAGGAGGTGCACAGCCCCACCAGGGGAGATGCCTTTTTGGACCTAGTGCTGGCTACGGGTGATGACCTGGTGAGGGGGCAGCGGGTGCTCAACCACCTGAGCGACAGCGATCATCGCCTGCTGGAATTCACCATCCAGCACAAGGTGGCAAAGGCATGCAGTAAGGCAGCAGCCCTAGATTTTAGGAGGGCAGACTTCAATGAGCTAAGGAGGATAGTTGGAGAAGCGCCGAGGTCCCAGACGGGAGGGGAGCCAGATGTCCAAGGAGAGTGGTTGCTCCTTAAGGAGACGATCCTCCAAGCCCAAAGGAAGGTAATCCCAGTGAGGATCAAAGGGAGCAGGAGAGCACACAAGCCTCCATGGCTCACCAACAGCATCCGGGAATGTCTCCTTGCTAAAAAGGAGGCTTACACCCAATGGAAAGAAGGGGTCATCACCAGGGAGGACTATTCTGTAGTTGCTCAGGGATGTAGGGGGGTAGTTAGGAAGGCCAAAGCAGAGCTGGAACTGGGACTAGCTTCCCAGATTAAGGACAATAAGAAGTCCTTTTTTAAATACATAGGAGGTAAAAAGAAGGTGCCGGGTAATGTGGGGCCCTTGCAGGACGCGATGGGAAACTTGGTCATCATACCAGACAGCAAAGCTAACATGTTTAACGATTTCTTTACCTCCGTCTTCCTAAGTAGGGACCAGAACAGCCACCTCCCTGCTGGGCCCCCCTCGGGCCCCGGGGGAGGCACACCTGGGCCATGGGTTAGCGAGGATTTAGTTAGGGAGCTTCTGGAGGGGTTAGATGTATTCTAGTCAGCCGGTCCAGATGATCTCCACCCTAGAGTTCTAAAGGAACTGGTCGAGGTCATTGCAAGTCCCCCGGCACAACTTTACGAGCACTCATGGTGCTCTGGTGAGGTACTGGAGGACTGGAAGAGGGCCAGCGTGGTCCCCATCTTCAAAAAAGGCAGGAAGGAGGACCCGGGAAACTATAGGCCGGTTAGTCTTACCTCGATCCTAGGCAAGCTGTTCGAGAAAATTATGCTGGCACACATCCAGGAGGGGCCAGCAGGGGACTGCATGCTTAGGGACAACGAATACGGGTTGATCAGTGGCAGGTCCTGTCAGACCAACCTGGTGGTCTTTTACGATCAGATCACCAGATCATTAGATGCAGTGGTAGCAGTGGATAGAGTCTTCCTGGACTTCCGGAAGGCTTTTGACACTATCTCTCACCCTGTTCTCATTAAGAAACTGGGGGGGGCTGTGATGTAGACACCCACACAGTCAAATGGGTCACCAACTGGCTGGAGGGCCGCACCCAGGGGGTGGTAGTGGATGTGTCCTTCTCAACTTGGAAGGACGTGGGCAGTGGGGTTCTGCAGGGCTCAGTCCTCAGGCCCGCACTGTTCAACATCTTCGTCAGTGATTTGGATGAGGGGGTAAAAAGCACTCTGTTCAAATTTGCTGATGACACTAAGATGTGGGGGGATGTGGGCACACTGGAAGGATGCAACAGGCTACAATCAGACCTCGACAGGTTACAAGGGTGGGCGGATGAGAATAGGATGGGTTTCAACACAGACAAGTGCAAGGTGATGCACCTCGGGAGGAACAACTGGCACCATACCTACAGGTTAGGGAGCTCCCCTCTTGTCAGCACGGAGGCAGAAAAGGATCTGGGGGTCATCATTGACTCCAAGATGAACATGGGCCGGCAGTGTGGAGAGGCAGTTAGGAAGGTCAACCGCACCTTGTCATGCATCTCGAGCAAGTCCAAGGAGGTGATCCTCCCCCTCTATGTGGCACTGGTTAGGCCGCAGCTGGATTATTGCGTCCAGTTCTGGGCGCCACACTTCAAGAGGGATGTCGACAGCATGGAGAGGGTCCAGAGGAGGGCCACTCGTATGATCAGGGGACAACAGGGTAGGCCCTATGAGGAGAGGCTACGGGACCTGAACCTGTTCAGCCTCCAAAAGAGAAGGCTGAGGGGGGATCTTGTGGCCTGTTAGAAACTAGTCAGGGGGGATCAGCAGGCATTGGGGGAGTCACTGTTCCCCCGAGCACCGCCGGGAGTGACCAGGAATAACGGTCACAAGCTGGCCGAGAGTAGGTTTAGGTTAGATATCAGGAGGCACTACTTCACGGTCAGGGTGGCTAGGGTCTGGAACCAACTTTCAAGAGAAGTGATGCAGGCTCCTACCCTGGGGGTTTTTAAGAGGAGGTTAGATGCACATCTCGCTGGAGTCATTTAACTCCAGTACTCTTTCCTGCCATGGCAGGGGGTCGGACTAGATGATCTGCTCAGGTCCCTTCCGACCCTAGAAACTATGAAACTATGAGAAGCTGCAGTGGATGGACTAGCCGGCACCTGATTTGTTCCCTGGAGCTGCCCAGAGGGAACTAAAGGGAGTTTATGGCTGTATAGTGAGATAACCCAGAGCCAGGTAGATTCATTTGTTGTAAAACAGGGGGTTTTGTTTATGTTGTTAATGCGGCTTTAGACTGGAGGACTGGGTTGTGATTATAGGGGAGGTCTGGAGGCCATGGAGGGGTGCCTGATAGGGCAATCAGCATTAGGCAGCCTAGACTGGGTTAAGAACCAGAGGGCTAAGTGTGAAAAGTCAAGCGGTCTGGCTCAGGGTCAAGGTCCAGAGGACTAAGGGCTGGAGAAGCAACCAACTCAGCCAAGGGTAAGGAATGAGAGGGATGATAGTGAGAGACACAGGCACAAGGGGCCTGGAGATGCAGAGAACCAACAGAGCTGAGTCTGAGAAAGCTGGGCATAGATCAGTGGGCCAGGTCTGGAGGTCTGCAGCTAAGGGAAAGGGAGGCTAAAGCCAAGAGGGCCAAGGCCTCTACAAGGGAGACAGTGGTGTAAAGTAACATCTGTGAGGCATGTTCTTGACTGTAGGGGTGGAAGGGGGCCATGAATTTAGTTGTTAAAGCATGTAGGGCTGAAGGGAACAAAAGACTGAAACAAGGGGAAAGACAGAACAAGAGAGCACCTAGTTCACTTGCCTCTTAAAGCAGCCCCCTCCCATTATTTTCCAAAAACAAGATGCGGCAGGCAAGGAAGCAGGGCAAAACCTTGGGCAGCAAGGGTAAGAGACAGGCAGAATTGAGGCAGCCACTAGGGGGCATCATGGCAACCCCAGATGGCTCACCTGTAACAGTAGCCT
Source organism: Crocodylus siamensis (assembly GCF_052110815.1). NCBI lineage: Eukaryota > Metazoa > Chordata > Crocodylia > Crocodylidae > Crocodylus > Crocodylus siamensis. Next base: position 125,190,172 of record NC_143397.1, on the reverse strand, counting down.
TTATAAATAGGGAAGAAAAACTCCACACATACTAGTAGTAAAGGGATTACTTTTTTGAGGAACTTTGTCCAGAACCATGGGTATATATGGTGGCTTTTAAGATGTTTTGCACTGGCTGTGTGGTCACAGCATCTGGGCCTGAAACCTACATGATTGATATAATAAACTTAATCTAAAGTCTTTAACATAATCAAATCAGTCTCGAGAGTCCTCTCTCCTGTAGAAGAAAATTTGTAAATATAGAAAGCCGCTCAACACAATTAGAGTCACTCTTCATAAACGAGGAAATCAGAACCTTTGAAGGAGGTGTCAAAAGCAGTATGTCAATTTATCAGGAGCTGGAAACCCCATCCAAGTATGTTTCATATTGAAAAATGTTAGCTTTATATAAAATGTTGACTGAAGCCTCAAAGAATTGATTTAACGTCAGTACAAATTATATTGTTTTTATTAAAGTTGAAGTTAATGCTCTAGTTTTGGTAAAAAAGGTTTATCACCTTGACAAAGCACCCAAAGCATGTTAAGATTATACAAATTGTAGTAAGTTTGTTATAAAAATAAGCAGCTTTCCAAAGTGCTCTCATCCAGAGATGTTCATTTATTTCTAATCTACTTGTAATTCTCCTGCTTAGATGATAAATTGGCTTTCCTTATATTTTTAATGCATCTTATTCTAAATAAGTGGATAAATCCTGTGCATCTAATTTTCATCAACAGGCTCACCGTAAAGCCAGCTGGGTTTTTCTCCAATACCCACAATGTAAGATTATCCACAGGGCAGAGTTTCCTCCTACATTTTAAATAAGGGCAGTCCAACTTCTAATTAGCTGGGTCTGCACCCCACACCATCAGGGGCACTACCACAGCTCACACATTAGGGGCCTCAGCCATGTAAGCCATGGGCCCACCAGGCCCCCACCTCCGGTCTATTGTGTTCATGGGCAGCACTGCACCCCCCCAGTCACAATGGTGGGTGGTTTAGCTCACCAGTCATGGGCTCCCCTACTTCACCATGCTATGGGCTTCCCACTACTGTGTGCTACATCTCATTGCACCACCTTCTGGGAAGCAGAAGCCACATGAGGGAGTGGAAGCCCAAAGACTGGCTGCTGCAGTAGTGGAGTAGTGGCCTGGTGGGTGCTAGAGGGGGCCACAGATTATCCCTTGGCAGGCTGCTTGTGACCCCTCGGTCATCAGTTGGACAGCCCTGTTCTAGATGATAAAATGGGTTTCTGCAATAGATTTTTCTTTGCGTTGAGATCCTGTCTGTTGTGCCAAATTTGCATTGGTTTGGTTCTGTGCCTAAATGAATAGGATCGGGCTTCCAAATACTTCGCATTTATGGGCAAGGTCAGGAATTGAATAGGGAGTGTGAGTAAATCTGACCATGTTTATAGACTTAGATAAAAAATCTTTTTTTCCCCTGCCAGTTGGATGCTGACTCTGTCAGTAAATCTCACAAACCTCTAAAATTCATGGATGCCCAGGAAGTGTCCTTTATTATTCTGCTGATTGCATGATCTCATGGAATAGACAACACGCTGCCATATTTTGTCCTGAAAACTTCTAAAAGGATTATGGAAGGCACAGTGTCCTAGCCACTGCAAGATATACTGCAGAGAAAAATATTAGGGCTGTGCGAAATGGCACTGTTCCGTTTCGACTTGTTTCAAAGTTTTGAGGGTACAGCGTTTCATTTCAAATTTTACTTTGATTCAAAACTGCTGTTCCATTTTGTTTCATCAAAACAGTGATGCTGTTTCAATGTTTCACCCATAGGCTATTATGGGGAAGCTTGAAACAGCCTCTTTCATCCAGTAGGTAGATCAGGGGTCTACAACCCCAGGAAGGGTGTGGGGGCTGTGCCAGTATTCCCAGAGTTGGCCCTGATCTACCTGTCAGATGAGGGAGGGAAGCCAGGTGCTACTGCCTGGGACTGGGGAGTTGGGAAAGAGAATTGAGCCCGATTGGTCAGTTCCCCTCCCCATTCCTATGATTGAGCTGGGGAAGGCAACTCAGCCCAGCAGAGCTGAGTTCCCCTCCCCAGCACTATGATCATGCTGGGGAAAGGAACTCATCTCAGCTGGGCTCAGTTCCCTTCCCCAGCCCGATTGCAGCACTGGGCTGGGGGACTGACCCCAGGCTCAGTTCCCTTCCCCTATGCTGTGATCGGCTTCCTGCAGCCCGGCCGCGGGAGGCAGGGAGAACCAGGGCTGTGTTCCACACCTGGCTGAGCCACATGGGGCTGCAGAGCTGCTGGGAGCTCAGCCCTGGTTCTCCTCTGTCTCTCACCACCTGGCTCCTGACTGCTTTGAAACTCAAAACATGTCAAAAATTGAAATTTTTGACTAGCCTCATTTTGTTTCAAAACCCTTTGTTTCATTTTGATTTGCTGTTTCAAGCTTGAAATGAGTCGAAACAGTGTTGAAACGAAACAGCTGGCAAAATTTTGCACAGCCCTAAAAAATATGGATGACTGGCAACTGGCAAGAGGTAAACTTGCTCTTTTCCATGCTGCAATCCTGCTCAAAGTCAAAGACTTTCCACTTTCTAGGTTTCTGTTTGTTATATCAGCATTGTCTGCTCTCACTGAGGAATGAATGTTTCCTTTGCTTTATCTAGATAAAGCAAAAATGGATAGGGGAAGAAGAAAAAGAAATTCAACATTTTTAAATCCCTATTTATGCAAGCATATGTAACCATTTATGGGAAACTAGGTTTAAAAACATCTGTTTCTTATGGAAATTAAGAACAAAGAGACTTTTGATTGACTGTCTTATAAAGTTGTCAAAAATGCACCAAATGTCAAAGTGGAAATGGCTGTATTTCTTCCTGATAATCAACTGTTTTAAGGCTCTTACAGCTTTGCACTGAGAGACTATTGCATTACAGACAAATGGAAACATTTCTCATTTTTGTAAATCTTCTGACAAAAGTCAATTCAGAACTTCTTGGGAATAATAACCCTTTCAGTAGTTGTGTATATGTGTTTCTTTTTTCTTTATTAATGGGCTCTATAAAATATCTTTGCTTTTTTATATAAGTTAACTGAGATCTCAGTGTATTTTTGTTTTGCTTTCACAGATCTCATTTCAAGCTATCTGTTTGAACAACTTAACCTTTAAACTTATGAAGCCACATTCAATTATTAAACTATATAGGCACCATTATGGAGGGAGTGTCAAATGAAAACTATAAAGGCAGTTCACCTGATGATCCTTTCATTCAATAGTGCTAGAAGACTGCGTGATACCACTATCTTTCTTTTTTTGAATTTTAAAGAAATAGGGATAATGAAATTGTGTAGCCATGTAAGTCGGAAATAAAAGAAACTATAACGCAGTTATGCATGCAAGCATATAAATAGGCAGGCGGCAGATAGATAGATGGATAGATAGGTGAATATTATATGTCAATGACAATAATATTATTGATATTATTGTTTTTGATATTGCATGCAGTGTTCCAGATGTTTCTCAAACATAGTACTGCCTGATATAATCTATCCAGAAAATTTCAGAAGAATACACCAAGTAGAATCACTGGAAGAGTAGAGGGGAATTGGAGAATGTAAAAATTCTATGAAAAGAAAGCAAATGTTATAATATGCCTTACATGTATAATTGTATATCCATTGTGTAGATAAACATTCTATAGTGTCAGTGGCATATTGCCTATCAGCTGAAAAGTAGTAGCATTCAATTAAAATGTCTATATCACATAAACTGTTTCATTTTATAAAAATGAAATGTTGTTCTCAGTATCATGTACTGTGCACTTTTATGAACTGATGCAATTAATCATTCACATCCAGTTTGGTTATGAATGAAAATTACTCCTAACCAAGTATGTCCTAGAAAGCCAACAATAAATCTTTGTAAACGAACTTTACAGTATTGAATTGCTATGGAAATATTACCCACAAAGGACATGGTAACATGGGGTGAGGCAGGAAGGCCTATAACAATGGTTCTGTTTCCCCTATTTGCTGTGGAGAAAAGGAGGAACGGATTGTACCTGTAAAGCCAATTCTACATTAGAAAAGGCTTGCCCATATATACCAGCATGTCTGTGCCAATGAGACTGACTATCCCTCATTTCAGGTCTCTTTCTGAAATGTCCAATCTAGCTCTAGGCAAACAATTTCTTCCTTTTTTTTTTAGTCCAGATAATCTTTACTCTTAAAGATAAATGAAAGCACTTGGATTTCAGAACTTTCTTAGGCAGTATCCCAGACATCTGATGGGCTGCACAGCATACTGGCTGGATGGATGTTCTTTCTCACCACAAAGTACAAAACTTTAACAACTGACTCTGATGTGGAACTGCGGAACAAGGAATCACCCACAGACTGGATAGTGTTAAGTGTGGTTTAAACAGAGACTCTGGATTGTTGCCCCATTACGTGAACTAAGTTTTATGACTCCTGTGTCTCTCAAAGCGTTAACTGTTTTTTTCATCCCTTTTGTTCCCTTCAACTCACCCTTGCCTCTCTCAGTAGGGCCCTTATTTTCTGTTCCCCTTTCCTTATCCTTGGTATTCAAATAGCCTTATTCTTTTCTATGTAGAACTACTGCTCTTGGCAAGCCCATTCACAACATATGATGCAGTAAACTGATTTTTGTTTTCATCTTAGACAAGGAGTGATTTTTTTTTCTTTGACCCAAGTGTAATAGGGCCTGGCCACCATGCCGGCCCGCCTCCCTGTCTGGGCAGTCAGTCCACCTATGCTCTCTTGCCACGCCTTGATGTGAACAATAAGTTGTTTTGTTAAAACAGGAGGAAGCCACATTTTAAATTCCAATACCAATGGTATATTGCATGACTCTGAAACTTCCCTTATACTGTGTCCCACGCCTTGCAGATGGTATCCAAATTTTCCACTAGTTCCTTGGATCCTTTCTGGGCCACTCTGGCCTCTGGCCTAAACTAGGCCTGAGGCATCCTTGGATGTACCTGGGCCTTTTCTCATGCCCCTCAAGGCAGTGGGGCTGAGGCTTTCACTGGGCAGGAACAGCTGTGACATTTCCTGGAAGCTGCCCTGCCAAAAGCAGCCCCACCACACCATCCAGCCCCAGCAGGGTGTAGTTTTAGGTCATACCTAGGACCAGGAACCTCCTGCCATCCCCAGTAGTTCCTTCCCTGTCTTCTGAGTGTTCCTGAGCAGTAGCTCCAACCAGGTCATATTCTGCCTCCAGTAGCTTGCAGCAATTGCTGCTGGCTTTCCTGCTCAAGCCTGCACTTATGGCTAGCAGTGGAGCCCTCTTCCCCAATCAGGCAATCTCTTGCTGGCCATGTGACTCCTGACTGGGGAGTGCAGGCACCTGCAGGCTGCCTTTGTTGCCTACTCAGGCCTTTCGAGTGGCAGGCACCACAGGACCTGCTACAAGCTGGCACCCAACAGTACTCTGCCACACCACATGTGCAAATTTGACATTAAGGGAGAGTAAAGCATGCAAATGTGTTCCAAATGGAGTTTCAAGGAAACAAAAGTATTCCTTCAAATTATCATATTCATTTATATTTTCAGTGTAATTGAGGATGATGTTTATATTTCAGATCAACTGTCGGTTTAAGGATCCACAGCTTCTGAAGAGTTCACCGAAGAATAAACCAATCACAGGTCTAGAAGAAAAATTTGCTTGGAGATAGGTCTACCATCACGGCTTAGTAGCTTTATTATGCATTGTAGGGGGAGGGGGGTGTAGACAATAGGCCTGTGTGAAATGTCTGTGTTTTGTTTCTGATTTGGCATTTCAATGGGACAGCAATTCATTTCAGCATTTCAAATCGTTGTTTTGTTTTCTTGAGTTTCGACACTGTTTTGATGCTATTTCAGTGTTTCAGCCATGTGCTATAATGGGGAATGACTAAAATGCCTATAACTTTGTCAATGCTTGCCTGATTCTAATGAACATTGCCAGAATGGTAGCCCCTTCTAAGGGCATTAAGCCTGCCAAGTTTCAAAGAGATAGGTGCAGTTTCCCAGAAACCTCAAGATGCTGAGAGCAAAATTCATGTTTGTGTGTGTGTGTGTGTGTGTGTGTGTTAAAGGCAGAGTGGGGTGAAAACAGTAGGGATGGTAGCCCCTTTTAAGACCATGAAGCCTGCCAGGTTTCAAGGAGATAGATGCAGGGGTTCTGGGAAACTGCACCTCAAGATGCTGACAAGCAAAACTCATGTTTTGTGTGTGTGTGTTAAGGTGGAGTGGAGTGAAAGCAGCAGGCATGATAGCCCCTGCTGAGATCATCAAGCCTGCCAGGTTTCAAGGAGATAAGTGCAGGAGGTTCTGCGAAACTGCGCTTTATCATGTAGTAGTGTGCCTAGAGATGGCCGTGATACCTGTAGCGCCCTGTGATGGTGCCAGCTCTGCCTTGTGGGCACCTTCTCTTCTCGTCTGCCACCACATCTTGAAAGTATGTTTCCACATGTTGGAAAAGATAATAGATGGGGAGACTGCCCTTGAGCTTTAGCTCAGTCACAGTCCTAATGGACCCCACTAAACCCTGTAGGTTCTTGGACCCCTTGCTAGGATCTGCTCTAAGTAGGTGCCTCAAGGGGACACCCTAAGCCTTATAGGCTATATGCATGGGTCCAACCATCCCTTACCATGCCCCATGCCTCGCAGATAGTATATCGATATCATCCCTGTAATGAGGTCTGAGTCTCACCCTACCTTCTATTGTCACCGGGCTCTCTATGCCCCAGTTGCTGTACCTTCCCTGGCACTGAGGCCTCTACACAACATGGTAGCATGCTCCAATGAGGTCTCTTCCTCCCCTACAGCCTCAGGCTGGTCTACCACTTCAAATAACAACAGGTAAGCAGCACAGTAGCACTAACATCTCAGGCAGCCAAACTGCCTTTCTTTCCTTTCCTGCAGGAGCTCCTTCCCCAGTAGCTGACAAAGAACTCTCCCTTCCAGCCCCAGGCCTAGGGCTTAGATGTGCCCAGGGCCCTACCTCCTTTCAGTCAGCTGACCAGGGAGAGGTGCTGGGAGGTGTAGATGGTAGCCTTGTTGGTTTAAGGACATGGCAAACAAGGTTCTTTGGGTCAATCTCATATCTTTTAGTAGACCAACTGAATAGTTGGAGAAATATATCTTAGCAAGCTTTCAGGTTGAAAACACTTCGTCAGGCTGAGGAAGCACCTGCAGTTGGGGTGTGTGCTGTTCCTGGATGTAAGGAATAGTAAAGAAGCCAGAAGCTGGCATGCAATGCAGGCAAGAAAGCCAATCAGTGAAAATGAAAATGGAGGCATCAGAGGGTGAGGGACAGGTCCCCTACTTCAAGATTGAGCTCCTCTAGGCTGGGAGTGGGAGGCTTATGCTGGGATCTGCAATTGGGGCAGAGGAGACTGCGCGGCTGGTGCTGCTTGTTTTCATGCTGCTGGTGCTAAGGTTTATTATCACTGCTGGTGTCAGAGGAGGTGTAGCCGCATACACTGCTGTGACCTCTGTGCTCCCAGCACCAGCAGAAGCCTCATGGCTGGTTGAAAAGAGGCTCAGCTTGGGCAATGGGGAACTGGCAACTCTCGCTCTCCTCCCAGACTTGGCAGCACCGGTCTTTCCAGCACGCTTCATGTTTTCCTGTGTTGGAAAAGGTGTCTGACTGTGTAATGTGTGTATATGTGGGTGTCTGTGTGTGCAATCTATCTACTCTATACTGTGCTTTCCTGAACAGTGCCCAGCGATTACACTGTAAGGCGAAACACAGATTTATTTTTCTTCAGGTAAAAAAAAAAAGAAGAATTTCAAAGGAATGCATATAGGAAAAAAAAATTATATAGGGATAAGAATTCTAGTATTGAAGTTAGGCTAGTACAGCTAAGCTGTCAATATGAACTGTATTCTACCCAATCCTTTGTAAGTAGAAGACACACCACCTAGCTAGAGAGTAGGGCTATGCGAAGCTTTGGTAGCTTATTTGATTCAAAGGAGATTCAGTCTGATTCTTGAATTGGGAGACAAAGTAAAGCTCTAAATTGATTCAAAGCATCCAAATTAATTTGGAAAAGCTTCAAAAAAGATTTAGCCAATTCAGCCATTTGGCTTAGACTAAACAAGCAGCTGATAGCTGTCTCCAGCTGGTAAGTATATTGGGGTTGGGGGAAGGGAAGGGAAGGATTGTGGAGGAGGTAGGGATTGGGTTGGCACAAGCTGCCCAGCTGGGGAGGGGGGGCACGTTACCTCAGAAGGGGGGCCGGGGCAGGGATGAAGGCTGTGTCCCCTCACATCGGCTAGCAAGTGGCAGCAGGGCAGAGCCCCCACTCCCAGTTTTTCTGTGGGTGTGGTAGCATGCTGCTGCCACCAAGAATGAGCCATGTATTCACTGTGCCACCGCCCCCCCCACCAGCTGGGCAAGTGGCAGCAGGGCATAGCCCCTGCGGCTCCCCACACTGGGATGGAGACAGGCACAGCCAGAGGACCCATGAGAAAAGTCGCTCTAGCTTTGCTTCCTGCCCCCATCCCCCACCCAACCCCAGCCTAGTTCCAGCACTTAAAAAAAAGCCCTGCACTCACCAGCTGCAGCAGTGGCAATCAGAGCCTCTGAGGGCTCAGGGCAGATCCCCCCCCCCCGTGCAGCATGGGACAGTGGGGGGCAACAGGGATTGCCCCTCCCCACTTGGCACCCATGTGGAAGTTACCTCATGGTGCAGGTGCAGTGTGGCTCAGCAGGGCACCATGTACTGCCTGGAAGCTGAGGTAGCTCCATGTGTCAGCTGGAGCCTGACACCGCTCAGCCTCAGCAGCCCCAGCTCCCAGCCAGCATGTGGTGCTCTGCCAAGCCATGCTGCACCCATGCCATGGAGGATCTGCCACACAGGTGCCAGGCCGGGTGGCAGGGGGTGCTCTGCCAGAAGCACCCAGAGGCCCCATTCACCATTGCTGCAACTGGTGAGTGCAGGGCTTTTTGTTTGTTTTTTTTAATTGCCTGTATGCTGGGGTCAGGAGAGGCACCCATTGTAGGTGGACGTGGGGCGGGGAGAATGTGGATTGGGGGCTGCATGGGGGTGGGCTCTGCCACATGGCCCCACAGTCTCCACAGCCACTGCTACTGCTGGTGAGCGTAGGGTTTTTTTGTTTGCTTGTTTGATTCCTGGACTGCTGGGGCTGGGCAGGTCGGGGGAGGAGCAATCGGGGAGTGGGGTCTGCACGGGGGGGAGGGGCTCTTCCAGGAAGCCCTACAGCCCCTGCTACAGCCAGTGGGTATGGGCCTTTTTTTTTCATTCTTTTGAGGGTTTTTTTGGTTTTTTTTTTACAGTGCCAGAAGGCTGGGGATGGGGCTGGGTAGGACAGCTATTGGGGCTTTTCCCATGACTCCTTCCACCAGGGCAGAGGCAAGTACAGCTGGAGGAGCTGTGGGAGAACCTGTAGCCACCCAGCTGTGCCTGCCTTTCCCTGGCCGATCCAAATTGCCATATCTCTCCACATCAGTGCAGAATCTTCAGAAGCTGATTCGGCTGAATCAGTTCAGTACAGTGATCCAAATCGAATCACTGTCCTCCAAATCACCTAAATCCGAACTGAATACTTCCCTATTCTCACAGGCCTACTAGACAGTAGCAGCTAAGAAGCACTTGAGTCAGTGCCTTTCAGATGCTGCTCTCTGGCAAGAGACAGGCTAACAAAGGCTGACCCCTTAGGCACTCACAGGCTTATATGCTGTTTTAAAACTTTTTAGGTCCCTCCCCCAGAGCACTGGGATTAGAAGGGACCTCAGGGACAGTTGGCAGATACTGGCCAGCTACAGCTGCCAGTCTCTTCCACCCTCTTCCCTCCTCCCTCTCCTTACTTTCTCTTTCCCTGCAAGCCCAGCTTTGAAACATCTTTGAAATGCCAGAACATCTTTGAAGCATTTTGAGTCGTTTCATTGCTTTTCAAACATTTTGACATGTCTCCTGTTTTGTTTTGGATTCAGAGTTTAAATTAAATGGTGGTCAAAATTTTGCACACCTGTAGAGGATAATGTTCTCTACATTTATGCTTTTAGATTTTTTCAAGTATGTGATTGTACCAAGAGCTTGCTGTAGTTCCAGATAACGACAAAATAGTGTAGCTAGGAGATAGAACAATCTGTTGCAGCAGTGTAAGCAGGGGTACCAAAGTCCCACCCCCACAAAGTCTGCCAAAGCAGGGTAGCCCTATACTGCCCAACCTAGCCAAAGGATCAGAGCAGTGGAGCCTTGCCTGTGCAGCAGGGTATCTGGTTGGCCAGAGGGAAAGTAGAATGTACTATTAGAATCCTGCCTGCTCCCCCCAGTAGTTTTTGTAATAGCACAGCCATGCTCCTTTATTCACATATCTGGGGGAGGGCTGGGGGGAGTGGGGATAGTGAACGAAACACCAGGCATGGCTCTCAGGCAGCCCTAACCACAGGGCTGTTGCCTTTGGAGCCAATTCTGCTACAATAGCAACAGTGACAGCAGTAATAGCTGCCTTCAGCGAGCCCAGGCAGGTAAGACTTCCCTTCCCCTTCCCAAGTATCTCATCCCCAGCCCCCACAAAGTGGTTGGCATAGCCCATTCCCATCCCCACCCCAGGTGCTGAATGAGCTTGCCATACCTTTGGTCTGTTGACTTTATTTTTAAAACAAAGCTATCTGAGGCCCAACTGTGGTTAGTCTTGCATGGGTACTCCAGGGATTTGACACGCAGGGAATTTCCTCTGTCTGTGCAGCCTGTTCAAGGGCCAATCATTACAGGTTTTCCTCTTAGCTTTTTCATCACGATTTCTTTTACCTTTTACATTTTAAGTCTATCCCAATAGCTGAACCCTTATTAAATGATACAGATTCAACCCATGTAACAGTGCTTCAAAATGATGTGCTTGCAATTATCCTTTGGACAGCTTAATCCATCTAATAAATTCTGTCCTAAAACACTACAGTGGCACACCACATGCTTCTCTAACTACCTTTAGAAGATCATTAACATTAATTATATCTTTTTACCACCTTTATTTGTACACATATCCATCCTTTTTATTAAAAAAATGTTGTGCTTATGATGGTGAATGTCTGTTTAGTTTAATTCATTTAGCTCTAGAGATTAATAATCAAAAACCTACCTTGCTTTGTCTACATAACATAGGAACATGAAAAGGTGCAGTAAGATGTAGGTGGGAGGAACTTGTGTTTAAGGCACTGGACTGAGACATGGGAAGAAGTTCCAGTTCAGTTCCTGATTGTGTCTCAGATTCCTTGTGTGAATGTGCACAAGTCAATCTGCATCTCAGTTTCCTATATGTAAAATAAGAATAATACTTTCTCTGCCTTTACATTTTGTCTGGTTTGCTTTAAGCCAGTGACTCTTTTTCACAATGTCATCCAGAATGGGACTCTGAACTTGCCTAGATCTTCTAGACCCAGTGTAGGCAATGATTTTTGGCCAGAGTGCTGAAAAACCCCCAGTGTCTACCTTAGAAGGTGCCAGGGTGCCAACATGCCAGAGCCTGGAGCAGCTGTTTGCAGCCTCCCAGCTGCAGCTGGCCCACTGAGCCCGGTCTGCTTGCAGCAGGGCTTGCAGCCTTCCAGCCGCCTGCTGGGAGCAGCCTGGGCTCTGTGGCTGGCAGCAGCTGCTTAGAGCTCGGGCTCGTGGTGGTGTGCCGAGGAAAATGGCCTTACGTGTCATGCTTGGCACATGTGCCGGGGGTTGCTAACCCCTGTTCTAGATACTGAGGGAGTACAAATAAATAGCAACAGCTGTAGCCAAAAAATAGAATAGGGCGTATTATTTTTGCTTTGCTTTGAATGTGGTCAAGTGTCTTGGTGTATGCCAGGTTTGCTCAGCCCTTGGCCCAAGGGTAAGATCTGTTCTGCTGGATCCTCAAGGATCCCGAATTCTGGCAGCAGGGAGCAGTGGCAGGGTTAATTGCTACTTCCCCACTGCCAAATTTTCAGATCCGTGGGAAGCCCCAGAGGCTGAATAATGTGGCCCTGCATGCCAGATTGCACCAGCGCATGGCCAGGTCCAGGCAAACGGAGTCAGGCTGGTGCACAGCTGAATCTGGGTGCTTGGGGTTGGGCTGGTGCGGTGGATCACACCAATGGATCAACCTCATGTGTCATCCCCCTATAGGTTCTGACCCGTGGACTCACCCCTGCACCGTTCATCCAGCACATGGGAACAGAAGGTTGGGCATCACTGGTGTATGTTAACAGTTCAGAGGTAGGTATTTTTATAAGGTTAGCTTCTGACCCTGCTTCCTGCTTTCCTGTGTGATTCAAGCTAGCCTCTCCATTTCAATGGAAATAACTTTTATCCTGCTTTGAGACAATAGGGACTCAGATTCTTCTACTGTTGTGTCCACATGCTGTGGTACAAGTGATTTTAGTGAAATCAACCATTTTCTTGGTATCTTAAGAGTATGCTTTGTTGAACTGTGACTACTTATTTATTTATTTATTTATGCAATTTATATGCCACCTTTCCCAACAACAGCTCAGGGAAGCTTACAGCAGGACAGAATGAAATATACAAGCAAGTGAAAATAACGTAAAATCAAGTGGAAAATTAGCCCTTTTCCAGTCCTCTAACATTTTCCATAAATTTGTAAATATTGTCCCTTCAGTATTCTGTGACTTTCTGTGCATGTTTCTCTTGACTTTTCCCTGTGATGCTTTTATACTGTTGTCTGCTGGGCAGGATGATTCATAGATGGGTATCTCAGAAAAGTTGACTGTCAAATTATTAGTTGGCTTCCTTTTTAATTACAAAGCTGTGGTATGTGTTGGTAGAGATGTGATCCACTGTGTAAATCATAGATTTCTGAACCATGTTCAGATGTCTTCTATCAAAAGAGACCAGTGGGTAAATCCAGATTCAGTCATTTAAGGGGAAAAGGGAGAAACAGTGCCACTGCCTCCAGCCCCAATTCTGTTCAGGAGGAAAATGTAAAACCATGATTCTTCCCCCATTCACTGTTGTCACCTTAATCCCTCCCCGCATACAGCCCCTTGGCTAGCTAGGAAAAGAACAGTCATATGTGTAGCAGATACAACTTGTGCCAATAGTATTTGTGCTACTGCGTATCTGCTGACAGAACACGCCATGATCTTCTTCCAGGATTCCAGATCAGGGGATGAAGGTGGATAAGAAGAAATTCACAAGAAGCCATCTGCCTTAATTTTCGGTGTGCCAGCTCCCCCTGGGCTGCTTTGTCATCCTTCCCTACTTGAGGTAAGCAAAGTAGAATACTTGGTCATTCTCGGATGCTCATTTACAAGTAGTTGTTTACATCATTCTGAGTGCACACACGATTTTCCTGAGAGACACAGCTCAGCTTACCCTTACTCTGGAGTTGAACCCCACATGTCTCAATGAGGACAGCTGCACCCCAGATGGGGTTTATTTCCATATTTAAACAAGTGATGCTTGTACTACTGCCCACCACTGCGGATTCCATAAAAAGAAGGCATCTTTAATCTGCAGCAGTAACTCCACAGGAGCAGAGTGCTTGGGAAAGGTGTGAATATTAGCATGTCAGGTGCTCAAGCCATCACACAGCCTTAACCATTGCTGCCAACTTCTCAGGCTGTGATGGTCAGCTCTTTCTTCCTGGTGAACAACAGGCTCTGGGTGCTCTGTACTATCATGCAACCTGATGGACTCTCCACCATGAGAGCCCGCATCCTAGGTTAGGCTTGATGAAGCCAAAGTGAACGTAGCTGATAGACTGGTAGACCAGGCATACCCCAAGCATAATGACAAATGTGTCATTTTTAGAGTGAATTATAACTCTGGACAAGTAAAGGCAAGGCAGAACACAGTGGAATAGCATAAGCAAAATACCGTGTAGAGCATACTTTGAGCAATCTTATTACTTTGAAGCACCAAAAGACTAAACATAGGTATCAACGTGACACGCAGATTTATTCTTATGCTCTGCATTGGAGATGTTAGGTGGATGGCATTACTTGACCAACCCATTCATCAAATCAGTAATGATAATGCTGTGCTATTAAGAAGAGCCAAGCAAAAATAAACAATTCTCAACTTGTCTTTATTTCAGAATATTGCGCACAGTATTTGCACAGTCCATTCATTTGTCATCATCATTAGTCAGAACCTTAGGTCCTCTGTGCTTCTTAGTTATTTTCTTCTGTTACTCAGCTAATACCTCAATGCCGTCATCTGCAGTGGTTTTACATTCAGGTCACTGCACTGCATAGTAGCTTTTAAGTTTCTACCACCTTACATTACATTTCTGTTTTGTCTTCTCTTAGCCTTGTTTCTATCGATCATATCTTAGGGAAACCAGGCCATTTTTATGCCCCCCTATTTTCCTAAGCTTGTTGTTGTCTTTTTCCTGATTATCTGGATATTTATGTCTTTGCATATGTGTGTGTGTGTGTGTGTGTATATGTATATGTGTGTGTGTGTATATATATATATAAAAATTTAGTATGTATACAAGGACATCCAGAGAGGGCATGCACAAAATTGTATCCATGGTGACACTTTTTTTTGTTTGTAGCAGATATAGCAGAAAGTATCGGAAAGTGTTCTTAACTTAAAAAGACCACTTTAAAGCCAAAAAAAAGAGACCAAAACTAAACTGTCCTTTGATTTAATTTCAGAACAATTTTCTGGGAGCTGGAAAGTGATTGCAAAGTCTAGAGACTATTTAACAAATATAACCTCAAGCACTTCTATTTATCATTTTTGGCTGGTAGAATTAACTTAGTTTCAGAAGTAGTGACAGATGGATTTCTTGATTTATGATTTATTTTGGCTAAGACCTGAAAGAGACTCTTAAAACCCCTGTAGCAGAATCTTTTGTATTGACCTATGGGATGATTGATCTCCAATAGAAGGTAAAACAAATTCATAGTGTAGCTGCAAAGTCACATCTTACACAAAGGATCCATCAATCTTGATGCCTTGTTTAACATTTTTTTAGAGACTTAATCTTCTATAGTTAGGCTGCAGTTAATAAGGTATCAAAAAAAGCTCTGGTCAGTTTGGCGGCTTCAAGCAATTTAAGAAAATAAATTTGGTTTCTAAAACCTATATTGAAATTTATGTTTTTTTCCTTCAGAGCTTGGATCATCTTGGTAATTACATTTTTAGTTACGTATAAGAAATTCTATGGAAATGAATCAGGGACTATTTAATTTATTAATCACACCAGTTACACTGAATGAATTAAAAAAATTGAAGAATGCTGGAGTTGCCTAATGTCATTGAACCAGATGTCTTAGAAACAGTTCAATTAAGTAAGTTTGAAAACAAAATGTAATAAAAAGGATGTGGATTAGCAAATATGTTAAATATTTTATTAAATCCAGTGGAGACAAATGTGTGATGTCTATTGTGAGTTGAATTTGCCTTGATTTGCATGTGGGGTGACCCTCTGGAATTAGAGAACCAGTCAAGGCAAAGCTAATTAATTCAATATGCTATATATTTGAGCCTATATTTTAAAGTTATTTAACCAGTTAGAGAAAAGTCCACAAGAGTGATTTGGGCACTACAACTCTGCCTCCCTTTAATGGATCTGGCACCAGATTCTTTTCTACTGATTCATCATGCAACTGGATATAGATGCCTAAGTCTGATTCTATTCTACCCTGCTCAAGTCCCCCAAAACTGTTGCAAAAAGTGGATGGATCTTCCTCTTCCTCACTGTTTTTGTGACTGTCTTAAGAGTAAGATGATAGCATATTACAAAAGTAGATGTATTTTAGATGTAGATGGTTTTCAGAGACTTGAGGAGGGTGGAATAGAATCACGTACCTATGTCTAGGGACCACTGGAATTTGCACTGGAAGTGAGCTGCTTGGCAGCTCCTTTAATCCTGCAGTTTCTGGCCATTGACTGGGGGGCGCACAAGGGAAATGGCAAGATTAAAGGAGCGGTTGCACAGTGCACTTCCAGCACAAATTCCAGTTGTCCCTACCTATGTCCACTTAGACACTCAGTGAAATAGCTCAGAAGTACCCAAGAGAAAGTTATATCTACACAGAACAAGGTGCACTGGGGCGAGACACCCAAGTTACCTCTGCACTCACTAGCACCAGAATTGGAAGTAGTAGAGCTGCATTAGTGTGATGTTGTGCTCTGTAATCCCTGCTTCCCAGAAAAGATTATTAGACAGGGTGCATCACTGCATTAGCAGGTTATTCTGGTTCAGGGTATTCCATCTCAGCACTGCTTGGCTCCATAATGATGTATCTTTCTGTACCTCAGAACAGGGTTCATAAAATCCAGCTGGCTGAGAAGGGAGCTACCTGCCATCAGAAAATGATGAGGGCAAGGGTGTGTGCTTGGCCTGGGGCTTAGTGCCTTATTCTCCACTTCAGGAAGGGGCCTCCCTCTGCTTGGAGTTCCAAACCTTCAGCTCCGTCATGAGGACTAGCACCTAAACCTTTCCTTCAATGGGAGGAGGAAGTGGTGGTGCCAAATTTTCAGTCACTAGGTCAACACGCTCAGTCGAGAAATTAGAGACCTGTTCAGTTATTTCCATTGCCTAAAGAGACTCATACTTGCAGCTTCTGAGAAGTGCCTTAACTACCAAGCTGTTTTGGGCTAAGGACAAATTCAACTCCTCTGGTTGACTGTGTTCCACTTTTCATGGAATAATTAAACACTCATAAGGCCGGGTAGAAGGTATCCAGGAACCCAAGTGTTTCTCTCTTTCCCAGGACGGTATCCTAACCTCTAGACTGTAAAGTCATATTCTCTTCCATATCTATTCATAGAATCTTAGAAAATTAAAGTCGGAAAGGACCTCAGGAGGTCATTTGGTCCACCCCACTGCTCAAAGCAGGACCATCTATTCATCCATTCTTATATCCATCCATTTAGATATCTACATATATACATAGCCTTGTGGTCTGGGTACTTTCTCACCAGATGTTTGAGGAACAGAAGGGTACTTTCTCACCTGTCAGGAACAGAAGGGAAGTGAATCCAGATCTCTCAGCTCCTGGGTGAGTGCTATGATCACTGAGCTAAGAAAAAGTGGTGACAGTATACCACCTCTTCTTCCAGGCTTGTTTAATAGTAGGCAAGTGCTGTCATATTTTATATAGGCCCAGATATTAGGCATATTTCAAGCCCTTCTTCCAGACTAAACCTCTCAGGCAACACTGGCCAAGAAACATCTTAGTTCATGGCTTCTCACTAGGCTAGACTGTCAGGTAAGCACCGAGTGGCCATGCATGGTTGGGACATGAGGTACAATGGGGGCCATGCAGCAGTATACTGCTAGGTATTTGATGAACCCTATTGTTGAAAACTGTGACCCTTACTGATGTCAGACAGCTTCAGGGTGAGTAGTCTGAGGACTTCAGTTTTGGAGTTAGGTGAGAGTTGGGCACTGAAGTTGTTTAGTGGCTCTAGTTTCTAAAGGGGCAGAGAGGAGCCAAATAGGATTTTTAGAAGGCCTCAGATGACTTAACTCAACTTTATTTTAATAATAGTTGGGGGTCTACACACTTTTGCAGTTCTTAGCAGGCATCAATCCACATTGTTAGGTGTCTTATACCTTTAAAAACCAGGGCTCATATACCCAAGCTCTGCAACAGTTACATTGATTTGGTCCTTTTTTATTTTTTCAGCTGTTTTGCTTTGTCACTTCTTTGGCCTTACGTGTCAAGAAAGTATATCATGTTCATTTTCTTTCTCATTTCTATATCTTAATTTAACACCAAGCATTTTTAAGGTGAAATTCTATCCCCATGCAGAAAGTCAGAGTAAACTGGTTTTCAGTGGAAAATGCTGTGGGGCTCGCACAAACAGAATTCAAACTACAGAAAAACTTCAGGGCAGCTAAGCGAGGCAGAGATGCTCTTTTCATTCTCCACGTATACAGGAGCTAGCATACTGAGGCCCTGACCCCTGACTGGAGCAGGGACATCCATGGTATAATTTATAACCAAAAGTAGAGCTATTGATTCTTTATAGCTGTTGTATGCTAAATAAGGAGGCACTGCCATTTCGGTTATATGCCCGTGGTGTTAGGGGCTGATGGATACAATGGCTTTGTTCCTGTCCTATCTCATACAGCGTGTGCCTCACCAGATGATTCAACAGTATCACAGCTGTTCTCCCCCAGCATGAGGAATGTGCAGAAACCCTCCCTCTCTACTTCTTGGCCCCTCCAGTTGTATGTTCTTGGCACATTGTGCAGGGCATTGTAATTTCACCTTTAGCACATAAAAACTGCACATTAGCCTTTGTTTCTATCCCCACGGCAGTGAATAGTAAAATGGCCAATGATACCTCTGAGGGATGGAGCAGGTTCTTTGTCACTTTTCTGGGGAACATATATCCTGTGCCTGAGAGAGTTTCACAATAGCGGACTTTTGTTACAGACTGCATGCAGGGAATGCCACTTGGTGTGTTTTTTATCAGCTCATACATTATGCACCATATATCATCTTTGTTCCCCTCAGCAGTTTGCAGATTATATAATAAAAACAGGCTTTCTTCTCCATAATTTCCTTCAACAAGGAGGCTGGCAACAGTTTGAATAAAACATTCATTTAAATCAATGGAATGGAAGGGTGCACCTGATATAACAGTCAGCAATGCAAGGGGACCATATTTCCTATAGCAATAGTAGGCATCAGCGAAAGGACTAACAGCAAGGTATCATGCCTGAGATTGCTACCTGATCTACATTTAGTCATGCAAAATGCAACAAAATCTTTCTCCAAAGTGGTAGTCATTAAAATGTTAACAACAGATGGCTGGCATCAATCAGCATTAATTACTATTCTACTGTAACTAAAGGGAACAGCAACTTGATTGTATGAAAAAAAGCTTTAGAGACAAAATTGTTTGTAACTACTTAAATAGGGTTTTATATAATAGGGATTTAAAAAAAGAATTCCTAAAGCATTTTCCCCTAAAAGTTGTGTGATATCTTATTTCTTAGAACAGTGTTGTCAAATAGCTCAACAGGATATATCAGGAGCACTGTGGCTTGCTATAATATTCAACATAATGCTAAGTAGAAAAGAAACAAAGCATGATAGAAGTGACTACAAACCCATTTCAAAGCATTATTGTTCAGGATTAGGTATGAGTGGGCTTTCATTTATTAGGAAAAATGATTGCTGAGATGTACAGACAGTACATTCTGGAAGCAGTGCCTCTAGAATGGCATCACACAAATGTAGGACTTCTGTATGCTAAGCTGTAGTTAAGCTAAGGCACTGAAAAGCAGCTTGGGAAAAACAGGTCTTACTGATCTCAAGCTGACTCAAGGAGAAATTTGAAAAGTAAAAATGAATAGCTGGTACAGGAAGGGAATGGTGGGAGTAAAGTAAAATTAATGAGGGCAGATGCCAAGAAACAACTGAAGATGCCAGATGTATGAACTTGGTGAAAAGAAAAGTAGAAATGGAAATCTGAACAGAAAACTAGAGAAGCATTGGCATGAAAACTTGAGTATTTGGGATATAAATAGTTGCACCATGCTAAATTTCACCAGCTGTTTCATTTGTATACTGTTTCAACTCATTTTGAGTTTGAAACAGTGAAATCTAAATGAAACGAAGGGCTTTAAAACAGCCTCAAAACAAAGCGAGGGCAGTCCAAACGTTTGAATGTTTCAAAACGTTTTCGAGTTTTGAAGCAGCCTGGCTGAGTTTCCCTCCCCAGTGCTAGGATTGGGCTGGGGAAGGGAACTCAGCCCAGCTGTTCCTTTCCCCAGCCCAACTGGGGGCTGTGCGATCGGGCTCAGTTCCTTTCCCCAGGCCCCTGAGTTCCTATAGTGCAGGGGAGGGGAACTCAGCTCAGCTGGGCTGAGTTTCTTTCCTCAGCCAGATGGATCGCAGCACTGGGGAGGGGAACTGAGCAATCAGGCTCAGTTCCCTTCCCTAACTTGATCAGGCTGGGGAAGGGAACAGCCTGATCGCACAGCCCCTGCAGCCCTCCTGGGGTTGCAGTCCCCGATCTGCCTGCTGGATGAGAGAAGCTGGGTGCTGCTGCCCAGGATCAGCAGTGTGTTGGTGCTGGTCCCAGGTGGCAGCCTGAATAAATATGAGCTTTCCACTAGGTTTTTTTTTTAGAGACTTAGGGAAACGTAACTAATACATGGTGTTGGTACCTTGTCTGGCAGTTTTATTGAATTGGGATGACTGCTAAAGAGATGCAACCCATTGTATTGTTTGAGGCTGGGGACAGATATTACACATAAGCCAGTTTAAGTGACTAGAAACTGGTTTAAACCTGTAGCAGAACAGACTTTTAGTGCACACAAAGCAGTTTGAAAATGGCTGAAACTGGTTTGAGATAAATCTGGTTGAATGTAGTATCAGACTTAACTGATTTGGGTGAAACCAATTTATGCAATGTCAGCCCCAGACCCCTTCCATGTTTAAGTTAAACCAGAGCCCCCCAGCATCCTATATGCTTTGCAGTCCTGGCCAGGGCTGTCTTCTGGAGCAGAGCAGGGTTGGCTCTGCCCCTCTCCTTCCAAGCCAGAGCACTATCACTATTCCTGTTTGCTGAGGGACTGCAGCAGATGCCAGGCTTCCCCCTGCCCCTGTCCCCCCCTCCCCCGCTGGCTGCTCAAGCAGGGATCCCCCTCCCACCCCTCTCCCACAGTAGGGACCCCAGCACAGGGACCCAGCATCTGGCCATGCCCACCTCTCCATGCTAGCTACTGTTGAAAGATGTCTGTGTGGGTCTCCAATTTCACTGGAATAAAGAGCAGAAAGCTAGTGGCTAGCAAATGCAAATACAGCCTGAGGATAAGAAGAGCTTGAAACTAATGAGAGAGATGTTGTCTTTTGTAGGTCTTTAGGGCTTGATGGGCTGATAAACTTTGTTCTGACAAGCAACCTGGTGGTTGCAATTTGTCAGTCTTCAAGAGGGGACAGAGAAAAGTGTTAGAAATTCATAGTTTCATAGTTTGTAGGGTTGGAAGGGACCTGAGCAGATCATCGAGTCTGACCCCTCCCATGGCAAACGACCCCAGCAAGGTGTACATCTAGCCTCCTCTTAAAGACTCCCAGGGTAGGAGCCAGCACCACTTTGCTTGGAAGTTGGTTCCAGACCCTAGCCGCCCTGACCGCGAAGTAGCACCTCCTGATATCTAGCCTGAATCTACCCTCTGCCAGCTTGTGACCGTTATTCCTGGTCACTCCTGGTACTGCTCAGGGGATCAGGGACTCCCACAATGCCTGCTGAACCCCCCCCCCGACTTGTTTGTAACAGGCCACTAGATCCCCACCCCAGCCTTCTCTTGAGGAGGCTGAACAGGTTCAGGTCCTGTAGCCTCTCCTTGTAGGGCCTGCTCTGCTGCCCCCTGATCATGCAAGTGACCCTCCTCTGGACCCTCTCCATGTTGTCCATATCCCTCTTGAAGTGTGGCGCCCAGAACTGGACGCAGTACTCCAGCTGTGGCCTGACCAGTGCCTCATAGAGGGGGAGGATCACCTCCTTGGACCTGCTTGAGATGCATCTGTGGATGCACGACAATGTGTGGTTGGCCTTCCTGACTGCATTCCCACACTGCCGGCCCATATTCATCTTGGCATCAATGATGACTCCAAGATCCTTTTCTGCCTCTGTACTGATGAGAAGGGAGTTCCCCAGCCTGTAGGTATAGTGCTGATTGTTCCTCCCCAGGTGCATCACCTTGCACTTTTCAGTGTTGAATCCCATCCTATTCTCATCTGCCCACCCCTGTAACCTGTCTAGGTCTGAATGCAGCCTATTCCTCCCTTCTAGCGTGTCCCCATCTCCCCACATCCGAGTGTCATCAGCAAATTTGAACAGGGTGCTTTTTACCCCCTCGTCCAAGTCACTGATGAAGATGTTGAACAGTGTGGGCCCAAGGACTGAGCCCTGTGGAACCCCTCTGCCAACATCCCTCCAGGTCAAAAATGACCCATCCACCACCACTCTGGGTGCAGCCCTCCAGCCAGTTCGCGACCCATTTGACTGTGTGGGTGTCGGCACCACAGTCCCCCAGTTTCATAATGAGAATGGGTGTGAGAGACAGTGTCGAAGGCCTTCCAAAAGTCCAGAAAGTCTATGTCCACTGCTATCCTGGCATCTAAGGATTTGGTGATCTGGTCATAGAAGGCCACCAGGTTGGTCTGACAGGACCTGCTGCTAATGAACCCGTGTTGCTTGCCCCTAAGCATAATCTCCCCTGCTGGCCCCTTGTGGACATGTGCCAGAATAATTCTCTAAAAAAGCTTCCCCAGGATTGAAGTAAGACTAACTGGCCTATAATTTCCCAGGTCCTCCTTCCTCCCCTTTTTGAAGATAGGAACAACATTGGCCCTCTTCCAGTCCTCTGGCACCACACCAGAGCACCACGAGTGCTTGTAACACCATGCCAGAGGTCCCGCAATGAACTCAGCCAATTCCCTCAGTACTTGAGGGTGGAGATCATCTGAACCAGCTGATTTGAATAGATCCAGTCCTTCCAGAAGTTCCTTAAGTAGTTCCTCACTAGACCTTGGCCTAGGTGCATCTCTCCTGGGATGTAAGGGGGGTCCAAAGGAGGGGTTGCTGTTCCGGTCCCTGCTCAGGAAAATGGAGGCAAAGAAATTGTTAAATAGGTTAGCTTTGTCGTCTGGTGTGACGACCAAATTTCCTAGTGTGTCCTGCAGAGACCCCACATTACCCGGAACCTTCTTTTTGCCCCTATGTATTTAAAAAAGGACTTCTTGTTGTCCTTGATCCGGGAAGCTAGTCCCAGTTCCATCTGCACCTTGGCCTTCCTGACTGCCTGGTTTGCATACAGTTTGAAGAAGTGACCTGGTTTGCATACAATCTGAAGAAGCAGAAAGAGGGGGATTGAAAAGCTCAGTATCAACAGATGCAGGGTCTAGCAACACTCCCACCCCTTGAGCAGCCATCAGGGAAAAGCCTGGGACAGTACAGGCAGGGTTGGGGTTTACACCCCTGCCTAATCACATTGTCCTGCTGGGGCCTGGCCATGCCTCTCCTCAGCTCAGCAGTGTAGAAAGGAAGGGAGGGCTGCTCTAGCACCCCCAGCTTTTAGCCTGAGCCACTGCAGGCATGTGCCTGCATTTCTGGAATGAAAAGGGAATGTTTATTCATCTCCAAATTGGTTCAAGTTTTGCAGGTTAGACTAACCTGCAAAGATTTAATCAATTCAAGCTCAGGCCTTTTGAATGTCTGTCTCTAGCCTGAGTGACAATATTACTACCAAACACAAATTCAGGTTATAGGGCCTTGTTACATATTAATTTTATGCATTTCTTGGAGCTGTTAACCCCTGGATTGTCCACACATTAACAGCTGAAACTAGTTTGAAGTACACTTTAGGCAACTTAGAGTTATGCTACTCCAGGGCAGGGTTACCTCTCATCTGTGTTACCCAGCTCATATTCTATTAATGTGTAGCCACTCCCCAGAGATGAGCCACCCAAGTTGCAGTCCTCTAGCATCACAGGATACAGTGTTGCCTTTCCAACCCTCCTGTTCTCTGTGGACAAACTTTCTACTCCCTAAACTCTACTGTCCAACAGGATGTTCTAGCACCAAACCAACTCCCCCTCCTGCCCCTGGAGGTGTGACCTTCCTGCCCCAAGGGCACAACCCTGTGCAAAAAGCTTGCAGAGCACATGCCGGTGAGCCAGGTCTCAGGGCATGGATGGGTCAAGGAGCAAGGTCTAGAGAGGTTTGGGGGGAACAAGATAGGGGGCCAGGTCTGATCCCCATGAGCTGGAGCTTCCTTTCCTGGGCATGGGCAGTATCTTCCTCCAAAAGTGCCTTCCTTCACTGCTTTAGCTCCCACCTTCCAGCCATCCTGGGAAGAAGGACCAACTTCCACAACACCCTAATCCCAAATCCCAATGTATTAAAACATCAGACCTTCTTTATTTCTTCTTTTTTTCTTTTTAATTTTTTTAAAAAACCTTTTTTATTTTATCCTTCAGTGGTTGACTGCCTTCATTTCACCACCACTGTTTCCTTTCTACCTCCCATTTTATTACTCATTCCCACCCTATTAAGTCTTTGCCTCACAAGTTCATGTTCCTGCCCTCACCCAACCCATCTCTCACCTCCTCCCCTCCCCCTCCCCTTCCTCCCACCCCGCCCACCTTGAGCATGGATAGAAAGAAGCCTGTCCTGGCTCATCAGCCTTGGAGTGGCAACTCACAACTGTAGTTCTTAGTTAGACTTTGTTCACCATCTCTCTAGTGGCAACTCACAAATCTACAGGATTGGGGCAGTGAGAGGAGGTTTTTAGCTTTACAGTGTGACTGCTCTAAATTAGAGCTAGCACTAATGCTGATCAACATTTGAGCAGCTCAAAGTGCAACATATAACAAGATCCATACTTTCTGTGCATGCAGTCACACATGAACTCCAAAAGGCTATTTGTTAGCACTGTGCTTCTAGAGCACCCAGACCCCAACAGCCTGAACACTGAAAGTGACAGCAAGCAAAATGCAGTCAATATTTTGTATGACACCATAGAAAAAAGAATCTTCAAGGTCACACTGTTCCTAGTCCATTAGCACTTTTTTATGAAAAAAGGGAATAGGACAGGCAATAACAGATACAAAACATTTGCAAAATGAACAAGGAGTGAGTGGATATTTGCAATAGATAATATCATTCATGTTTAACCTGTACAATCATGGTTTTTTTGCACAATGTGGGTTTTTCTTGGATGTTAAAATAAATCTTCCATATTGGACTACATGAATTTTACATTCCCATATCACCTTGTGGAGGGTAGAAAAACATGTAACATTCTATGGAAAAATATGTTTCTGTACCTTCTTTGTGCACTGAAGCAAATAGGCAAGGCTTAATAACAATTTTTACTATATACTAAACATAGGTACACTGAAGGAGATCAATTTAGCATCAAGTCTATTTACCCACATATATTGCTTTTTCACACAACTGTTAAATACAGATTTTTTTTTTTATTGCTTGCATTACTTGGACAATTTGAAACCACTCAATAAGGATATACAACAGAGTAAATAAAAACAATCCAATAAGCTGTTGATGTATTCTATCATCAGCAACTGTGTGCCAGGAAGCTGGATTGACTGATCTTGGATTTATTTGTCAATTTGTTTGTGTTAGTTTTTTCATGGCTGGTAATAGTATAACCAATACAGACACAAAAAATGTTAGCTTTGAGATGGAGCATTTGAATAATGACACTGGAATTAACAGGGCCTGATTCCTTTCCATTAACACTAGCAATGACATACAGGAGTAGTGCTCAATCTTTTGGCCTCCCAGGCCAGGTAAGTGGAACAGGACCAGTCTGGGGGCTGGATCAGGCCCCACATACCAGGACTAGGTGCCACACTGCCCCCATCCAGCTCTGCACACCTGGACCAGGCTCTATGCTGCCCCCGTCTGGCCCCATTCACCAGGATCAGGCCCTGGAGCCTCAGTGGGTGCATCTACATGTGCAATCAATGTGACTGAATATACTCTGACTCAATTCGAGTCACAGTAAACTAATCACAATGTCACCATTTTCATGTGCGCTTAAGCACAGTAATTTACTGCACAGTCAGATACCACTTTTATCTGATGGGACAATCCAGCAGTGCACTGAATTAGTCTACTGTACTACCTTAATTACTGTGCATGTGTAGACCAGGACTGAGCAATTATTTGGGCTGGAGGGTTGCTTAATGAGTTTTGGTAAGCTGTCAAAGGCCTCAAGGGTATACCCCTTGTCAAACTATTAAGTCCCACCCCTTCGTAGATGCCCCGCTCCTTGGACACCATCTTAGGAACAGAAGTCTCACCCGTAACCCCTGACCTTTGCCACCAGAAGTTCCACTTCTTTCCCTGGAAATACTCCTTATAGGGCGGGGCGGGGGGGGCGGGTTGCCATCTTGGAACCAGAAGTCCCACCCTGTTACATGATACATGACAGAAGAAGGCCCACCCACCTGACATGGCTGGCTGCCATGTTGTTCCCAGAATCCCCTGTCCCCATCACATGGTCCCTGATATAAGAAGGTCCACCCCTTGACTGGGAAACATTGCCCCTCCACAGGGTCTGGCCTCAGGGTATGAAGCCTGTCCCTGGGGACCCAGAAGTTTTGCCCTGTAGGCCATGAGGTACAGACATGACCTATCAGGTGTCAGGGAGTTGTGACCCCTCTAAAAACCTGCCCCATCACCCTCAATCAATCGGTGGAGGTTTCAGGGGTGTCACACCTCCCTGAGAATGATGTCAAGCCAATCAAGTCAAGGGCTGCATGTATAAAATCTGTTAGAAGAAATCATTTTAACACAGTATAGATAAAAAACAAATCATATACTAAAAATAAAACAGCTGCTAGAGATGGTAGCATAATAGCTCAAACTAAAGTCTTACTCCTGTATATTGTGGGGGTCAGGGGAGTGTATGTGTGGGGTGTGGTTGGGGAATGGGTGTGTGTGGGAAGTATGTGTTTCTTGAGGTGTGGGGTATGTATGTGAGGTGTGGGTATGGTGGGCAATGGGGTGTGTGGAGGGTGTGCGGTGGGTGTGCATGTGGGTATGGGGGGTTTTGGGGTATGTGGTTGGGGTGTAGGTG
Source organism: Crocodylus siamensis (assembly GCF_052110815.1). NCBI lineage: Eukaryota > Metazoa > Chordata > Crocodylia > Crocodylidae > Crocodylus > Crocodylus siamensis. The sequence goes on along the minus strand of NC_143397.1, from coordinate 125,163,663 downwards.
CATGTGGGATGTGTTGGGTGTGCATGTGTGAAGGGCTGCCGGAGTGCTAGGTCCTGGGAGCTGGACAGGGGTGGGTGATGCGGGGAGGGGCAGGGGGTGCCTACAGCAGAGCTCACCCTGGCACTTTGCATGTGGCTGAGCTTTGTCCTCCCACGTGGGACATCCCACCCTGCACTCCAGTCACTCTGCCACCTGCAGGTGGCTGCTGAACATGCCAGGTGGGTGGAAGGCAACCAAGAGCTGGAGCTGGAGCCAGAGCCCTGAACACTGAGGCAAGAGCTGCTCAGTTTTCACTGTCCATTCTGTGTGACATGGCTGAGCCCAGCCCATCCAAAGGCAGGAAGAAGTGGGGGAACAGTGTTGCCTGCCTGGCTCACAGTGTGCTGCAAAGGGGTGGGAAAGCAGCTCCTGCCAGCAGGCAGCAAAAGAAGCCTGACTGCTTCCTAGGCGAGGGGTGGGTTGGGAGCCAAGGCTGGTGCCACCCACTCCCTTGGCCGCTGTGTCATGCCTACTTAGTAGGGCTGCAGCCATTCCCATGCTGGCTCCTGCTGCTGCCACTGCCACAGCTGATCCCACCCCACCTGCCTGTCTCAGACCACCATATGTCAAGCTATTCCTCTCCACACCCTCTACCCTTTTTGCTTTGTGATGCAGCTGAGACCCTCCACACACCCCCTCCATCCATGTGCAATTCCACCCAGCCATGCATGATCAGGACCAAAGCACAGGCTGGGGAGAGTGGGTACATTGCATGATGCCCTGGGTGAGCTTCCCAGCTTGGTGGTTTTCATGCCTCTGAGGAGCAGCTCATTTCTGCCTCTAGCTGTGCAAACAGTTCCATAGCTGGCTGGAGCATGGTGAGCTGCATGAAAAGCTCTCTCCCAAACCCTGCTCCCTCAAATGCTGCCACTTCCCCTCCCTACCTGTTGCCCAGAACACTGCAGCAGGGACAAGAAGAGGAGCCACTGGAAGTGGGAGGAGCTGAGCAGTTCCTTGGGAGGCTACAGCAGTAGCAGCCCTCCCTGGAAGCTGTGTATGCTGGCTGGTCTGGGGCCAGGGCCCTCTGGCAGATGGGGATGGGAATACAGTGCACACTTCCCCAGGCAGAAGCAGGCGAGACTTGGCCCCATGTGGAACACTGCAGAGGCAGCCGTGGGCCATATCCAATTAATTGGTAGGTGCTTTCCTGCAGGCCAGATCAAATCAGATGGCAGGCTAGATCCAGCCTATGGGCTATATTTTGCCCACCCCTGGTGTAGACAATGGCACTACTGTGCAGCAAATTAGTCTGCTGTGCAGTAAGGCATCTCATGTAGACACCTACTGTGTGCCTAATTTAGAATGCAGGGCCAAGCTGTCTGGCCCATGGGGCTCCACTTGGGTCTGCTCACTTCCTGCTTCCAAGTTTTTAGCCCCAAGGGAAGCCCTGCAGACTGGATGACCCTATGCCTGGAGCTGGATATGGGTCTCTGGTTGGGGGTTGAGCACTGGAATAGGTATTAGGTAAGTGAATAAGTGGTTTAGCTGCATAACAGACTGCCAGTTCCACTTTTCTGCCTGCTGCTTACATCAGAACAAACATCAGTTATCTATAATATTAGTTAAGTGCATTAAACCACTTATGTGCAAATTACCTTTTGACTCCTCTGTCTACTTTGTAATAAAACCGTGCTCTGATTAACAGCACAGAAATGACCACAGGGAAGCTATGAGGAACCTTGAAAATGATGAAACTAGTCCACTTCATGGCTGTGATTAGAAGGAAACTACTTTTAGGGCTGCTACTATGAGAGCACTGGGCTGCTTCTACCTCACTGAGAGGAGGTGGGATAGGACATTGTATTTAATGAACATTGTTTAAACTATGTTTGGAAGTGTTGTCTCCTGGTAAGTCAATTGACTTTTTTCAGTCCAAGTCCCCATCTCCTCCCATTCCTATTTAAATAATTATGAAATGTTCTTTATATGTTTTATGGGATTAGAGTGCTATGTACCTGTGATGGTATGGGGAACGTGCAGGAAGCAGGGGTTTATTTTGGCAACAGCACTTTGTGGCTTTGTATTTGGTGCCTGAAAGCTTATCTAACATCTCTTTCAGCGATACAGTTGGTCCAATAATTAAGTTACCAAAAAACAAACAAACAGCTCCCCAGCCTCTTGCTAGCTGGTTTCTGACTGGTGGGGGGTGATCTAGTTGTGATTGAAAGGGCCCCTTTGTCCATTTACCAAACCAAACCAAACCAAAAGGAATTGTTTGGTTTGAAAAATCCAATGAGCATTTTGTAACGAGGATGTTAATCTAGAGCTCCTGGCTTGGGGAAATCTAAGGCTTACCAAAGTCTAGAGGCCAAACTCTTTCTGCACCCAAGGCAGAAGCATGAGAGAGGGAGAAGAGGGAAAGCGGGGATTTATGCTGACTAGTAGAAGAAGGAGAGGAGTCTTACTTGCCTGCCCGCCCTCCCCACCAGGGGCAGGCCTGTGCTTCCCATGGCAAACCTCCTGCAAGAGTGGAGGGAGGTTGTTATTCTACCCTCCTCCCAGATACACTATTGTGAATGGAGCTGTGCCTGCCGGGTGCACAGACCTGCTCCCGTAGTGATAAAGACTCCTGCGGGGAGGGGACCATACTGGTGCTCCCTCTAAGTCAGCACCCAGGGCTGGTGCCCTTCTTTCCCCCACCACAGTTATGCCACTATTAAAGTCAAAAGGAGTTTCCCCACAGCCTTCAGTGGGCTTTGGATAAAGCTGTTCAGCTGAGATAAATGTGACATGCCAGACTGCCAGAAAGAAACCAGGGTTTTCTAAAACTCAACTGGGCCTTTACATCCTCAAAATAGTCATTTACCACTGGAGCAAAAGGAGTCATCAATACCAGAAGCAGGTTGCTGTCCTCCAACAGAAGGGGATGGACACTGCTATTAGCATATACAAATATTTACTAAACAGCAGAAAAGCCTGGGGAATTTCAGATTTTCACACATAGCTAGTTCTGCTATCATATTTTGCATTTGTATAAAAGCAATCAAAATGCTGAAAACCAGGTATCTTGAAAAAAATTACTTGAACCTGATGCACTTATAGAACATGTCAAGTTTCAGTCCTCAGCATGTTAGAGTGGGAAAGTAGTTCATAGGGCAGACATTGATGAGTGTCTTTCCATGCTGGTGTCAGAGGATGCTATTGCGATACATTCACTTTCTAAACGGAGACTACTATTTTGTTCAGATTAGTAGCATTACTGTTAAAGGTCATGTTTACTGAATCATTTTTTACTTTGCTTTACAACAGAAGAAAACAATAGCAGCAATATAACATTCTGGCTTTTCAGGTACCAGCAAGCAAACTGTAAAATACTGGAAGATCTACCTATCATTGCAATGTCCAGACATTTCCATTTATATTCAAGCCTTGTCCTGTCACTTCTATAGAATGATTTAATCTCTATGTGTATTAATGATGGCAAATTTCCAGTTCACCCTTTGTACTGACACCATTGTTTTATGGGAGCAGGGACCAGGCACTAATTCTGCTGTTAACAGGATGCTCTTCTCAGGCTGAATTTTGTGTCAAAATACAACATTGAATTTAAATTTACTGTGGCAACAGTATGCCAACATAGTCTTTGCTCCACTGTGCTATTTTATGTTCTTCAATTGTGGAAATGACAAGAAATCCACAAGAATCATGCTCTCAGAGGCCTTTGTCCTATATTGTGTTCAGCCTTCCACATCTGGGCAAATAGTCAAAACATATTTTCTGTTAAAAAAAATTCATGTTGAAGCCAGGGGCTACAGAAGTACACAGGAACAGGTGAAAAACCTTCAATGATACTGCTGCGCCAGTGCTAGACCACCAGATCCACCCAGAAAAAGAAAACTAATACTCAGTAACATAACTAAAAGGAGTTTCATGAATGGGCATCAGCTAAGGGAGAGGTCAGAAAAATAGCATTAACTGATGATGATGACCCAGTGATGCTACTATCCTATGCACCACTGCCACTCAGGATGCAGAATTTCCCAGATACACCTCTGCTAAGACTTTTGTTTTATTGCCATATTAAAATCTCAGTTCTGTATTCCCCTGCACTTGGGAGGGGGAAGGGGGATGGTGGAGGAGGGGAAATTTAGACCCAGACTTAGATACGACATTTTTCAGTGTTTTTTTTACATGCAGAAAGGCTTTGAGTTTCTTTGACAATGACATCAGCAACAAAAAAAGAGTGCAATTCACAGAGAAGCAAGTTTTTTATGAGGGAAATTTGCAGGAGATGAAGGCAAATAGTTTTCTTTTGAGGTTCTGCCTGAGACATTGCAGCTTTGTTTTTTCATTGTTACAAATATCACCAGTTTCTACTAGGCTACTTGACTTCTTTTGATCCTTCTTTGAATGTGGATGGTATTGCACCACATAGGTTAAATATCCCAGGGTTTCCAGATGCATGAAGCCAAACCACTTGCCTGTAGTAAGCACTCTCTGAACAATAGTTACTACCGAAATATTTATATAGCATATTTTTTCTATATGATTTTTTTGGGGGGGAGTGGAAATGAATGATTATTCCTGCATTTAGTAGTGCTAATCTGTGTGTTTTGTTTTTTTAAATACCTTCTATCTGGTGTCTTAGGCATTTAGATAATTCAGCACTTTTTAAACATGCATCCTAAAATCTATTTATAATATGGGACATAGCCCATTAACTTTACATTTTATTACTGCTAGGTTACTTCTAGACTTCACTTATATATTATTATTATTCATTCTTATCTAGGACAAGCTGTTATTGTTTTGAAGAAAATTATTGTAATAGCCAGTGGATTGAAAATAGCATTATATATCCATATAGTAAACTTTGGAAGTGAACAGTTTACCTTTCTCAATGTTGTTAGGATTTTTTTTCCATTTCTTTGGCAAACGGTTTGAACGTAAGAACTGCCATAATGGGTCCAGCCAAGTATCCTGGCAAATAGTGCTTGCATTATAAGAAGATGGATCCATTCCCTATCAGACTTTCCTTGTCATACCTCTCATGGGTATAAGTGGCATGTATGTAGCCATGTAACTGCAACCTTTTGGCACTTTTGGCATAGTTTGGGATTCTGTTTCCACATATGGCATAATAGGGCCACCCTGCACATGCACTTGTTAGAAGTAGAGAAGGGCTGGTAGAGGTCTTCCCACTTTTTAGCCTAATGGTTCAGACACTTGTTCAGAGAGCAGGAGACCCAAATTCTACACCCCCAACCCCACTGGGGTTTGAATCTGTGTGTCCTCCTCCCCAGCAAACTGTTCAACTCTCCAGTTCTCCCCTCCAAGCTGGTCCACTGCACTGAAGACTGCTTTGCAGAGAAGATACCTTTCCAGTATGAACCTGACTGGTGTTCCCTGTGAAATGAATGTCAAATAACTGAATCATGAACTTTTGCCAATTGCTATTCTGTATAGGAATAGGTGTTTTGAAGTTACTGTAAGAGATCTTGCATGACATTATCATCATTCACTTCCAAAAGGAGGAGAGGTGGGGGGGGGAAGAATTGCCTCTTTCTTTTCCCTGCTTCTTTGCACACATTCATTTCTTCTTTGTTCTCTTCCTGGTGCTGGTGTTCCTGCCACTATGTGTTATGAAAAGATGAGAAATCTTCTGATTTGTCTGTCATCAGCAAAATCCTTTCTCTGAAACTGTGTGTTATGGTAGGGTAAGGAGTGAACAAACATTATGGAAGAATGCAGTTTAATTCAATGACTGAGAACTCTTCACAGCTCAAGTCAGCATTTTTTGGGGTGGGAACTGCCGTACTTCTTGGAAAGTGAGGGTCTAATTGACTGAGTTTTTACAGTCATTACTTTTGTATTATATTTCACCACACAATCTTATCTGATATGAGCCCTTTTTTGCTTTATTGTCAGAGAACCCTTAGCAAGGTATGCATGCTTTTGATTTTGAGGAGTCCTAGACATTTCACACCTATGCTGACATGAAATGAGTTCATTTGTGTAAAGCTTTAACCTGAGCAAATACTTTAAACATTCCTATGATGATTGTTTCATGCTGGACATTAATTTACTTCAGGCAAGCTTATACTCCCTGCTGTCCATGAACATCCATACAGCTGACAGATAGCACGGTGCAGCAAATGGGTGTTTCAACTTGAGGGCTAAACTAAAAACTCATCAACATTTCAGATTGTAGTGACCTTTATAGACAATTTGGCAGGGCTGGTATGGATGTATGTGTGTGTGTGTGGGGGGGGTGTCATTCTGACAAAATGGAAAATGGACAAAGTGAATAGTTCCATTTGGTGTCAATCCAAATTATTGCTCTTAACCTCAAGCAAAATGTTTCCTTGCATTTTTAGGTGGTGGTTTTTAAATTACTTATCGCATTCGATCGCTCATCACGTTCAATCGCAATTCATAAATAATTTAAGTCTCCTCCACACTGCGTATTTTGGCAAATTGATTAGCTAGTAAAAAAGTTCTACTCACAAAGTCTGTTCTGTCCAAACATGTGAAACATGAGATGACTTCAACCATCCTTGTTGCTAAAATCTTTGTAAAGATAAGCCTGAGTGATATCAGAGGTGATGAGGGGTACAACAACGAAGCACTTTGAAGAATTTGCCTTCTCTATAATATCCCTGACTGTTGTGGGCACTATTAAGTCACGAGTCTTTTGGATCCTTTTGGTCTCCTTAGTACTAGTGAAAACCCAAAGACGTGGTAGAAAAAAATCTTTCCCTTTCCACCTGCAGCTGTACAGAAGCCTGCACCCTATCCTGTCAGACATGTTGTAGGTGTAGTGATACACCCTTTTGTGACTTCATTTATATCTAGGAACATATGCCTTCAGAAGACACTTCAGCTACTTTTTTGCTTAGAACAAAGGACTTGCTGAACAACGTCTGTCCAAAACACGTCTCTCTGCATTGGATTTCCATGGAATTCAAAACCCAATGCAAGAACTCTTTACCAATGCTCCCCAGGAAAGTGGCCCTGCCTAATAGTGAGATCACTTTGGGTTCCGCATATTTGGCCTGCAATGACAGCACCAGATCTATGAAATTCTCACCAGAAAAGAGAAGCTTATGAGGTCAAGAAACAAAGTTTTCCCAGGAACTAGATCTGGGCAATGGAACATTCTCCTCCAAGGCCATTGAATGAAGGTAAATCTGATTAACCATATGGGAACAGTATGCAACACTCACTTCTTCACAAGCAAACTTGCATGTAAGCAACCAAAAAAAGCTCATACATTAAGCAAGTAATGAGCATGTCTAGACTGCCTCTGCTGTGTTCTTGTTGTCCTGCTGAAAATGAAGATCTACCCATCCATTCCAGCTCTGCACCTTCCCAACCCAAAGCTGAGCCAGTGAGGATGTTTCAGAAGTGCCCCCAATTGATGTTTTTGAGATATCTGTATCTGGTGTATGTGAGAGCAGTGCCAGGTAGCGGGGTTGTGCAAAGCTTCAGCAGCCAAATCTCCGAATCTGAATCAAATTGGGAGACCAATAAAAAGGTTGAAACTGATTCAAATCCTCTGAATCAATTTGGAAAAGATTCAGAGAAAGATTCAGGGATTCTGTGATTCAGGCAGTCCCTGTTTGCTGCCACAGGAAGCCGGGCCCAGGCTCCATGCCGATAAGTAGGGGGAGGGTGGGGGTGCTGGAAGAAGGGGGGACCACTGGGGGAACCCTACCAGGCCCCATCCCCTTCCTGCTCCCCCAGTCCCCCTGAGCACCCCCTGACCCACGCCTGCTCTCCCAGCCTCTTCAATGCCTGCCTCACCTGGCCCCAGAATCCCATCACTTGAAAAAAACAAAAAGCCCTGCACTCACCAGCTGCTGCAGTGGCTGTTGGGGCTTCTAGGGGCTTGTGGCAGAGCACCCCACACAGCGTGGGCAGTAGGGGGAAGCAGGGATCACCCCCCTGCCTGGCAGAATCTGGTGAGTGCAGGGCTTTTTTTTTTTTTTTTTTAAGAGTTGGGATGCTGGGGCCATGCAGGGAAGCCATTGATGGGGCTGGGAGAATGGGCAGGGGATGGAGCCTATTTGATTAAAAGATTCAGCCAATTCAGTGGTGACTGAATCTCTGAATCAGATTCAGCCAAATCGATTCAGGACAGTGATTCGAATCACCAAATCGAATCACTCTCCCCCGAATTGGCCGAATCTGAAGCAAACACTAGCCGCTTCACTGACCAGGTAGCATTCTTGGAGTGTCTCATTGCTTCAGTTCTTGGTAGATGGGGCTTATAATTTGTCAGCCTACTCAGGAGCACTGAAGAGCAATGTAGACACCACGTTACCTCCAGAACAGGTTGGGAGGAAGTAAAATGGGAAGGGAGACTGTTTGTTTGCAAACATCAAGGAGGTGCTCAGGCATGGTGATGAGGATGACAAGCCATGTACCTAGATAGACAGGTCTAATTTATCTATTTCCCTCTATCTGGTGATACTGCTACTAGGTGACCTATCAAGTTTGAGCAGCATAACTTGGTGAGACGTTCTAGCAGCCTCTTTCTCTAAACCTTCTATGAAATGAAATCATTCATGGTCTTAGGACTATTTGGAGTGCTTCTAAAAATGATGTGGCTTGCAGAAGCACTCCTTGTTTGCCTTTTCATGTTCCTGACATCTCTCTTGCAGTCCCGTGGACACACAGGTTTCCCTCATTTTATGTAGGTTCTGTATGTGCATATTCACTCTTATGTGATGACCCTTTTTATGCCAAAAATTCTTTATATGCGAGGTAAATTCACTCTTATGTGATCAGTGTGGTGGAAGCCCACAGTCAGCTGCTTTGTGCGGTGCATTTTGGGAATGACACATGCCAAAATATAATCTCCTGTGTGGATCTGTGCTCCTTGCTTGTTGTCTGTGATGTGTTTCTGTAGTCACCATCCTCATTATAGTAAAATTCACCAGCACCTTGTGCTTGTGTGTACTGTCTGCTGTTGCTGAGTACCAAAATTGTCTTGTAAACATTGTAGAAATGGGTCTGGGGGTCAGTACAGCCGAGGTCTTGGAACATATCCCTATTTGTTACATTGTAAAGTGGGTTCCCTTTATGTGAATTTGAGTTATGTGCTGCTTTCCAGGAATGCATGTACAACATAAAGTGAGGGAAACCTGTATTCAATGCCATGTTTACAATACCATTGAAGTTCCTATGGTTATATTGGGATCTCTTTGAAATACTTTTCATAGTGTGTAACTGCACCACAGTAAGGTGTTCTCTGAATTCAACTGTTAAGTTTGATTTTCAGCAATTGGTGCATTTCATTTGTGTCCATTTTATTTGTCAAAATCATCAACTGTTTTCATGCACAAAATCTACCTGCAAGATTAAAATGTAACAATTGTAAGAAAAGATCAGGACTAGATTTGAAGAACGTTTGGTGCCAATCAACTTGTGCTACTTAAGAAATGCATTAGGATGGGGTTAGCAAACGTATGGCCTGTGGGCCAGATTCAGCCTGTGGAGCTCTGTCATCTGGCCCCTGGTGTTGCCCCTCAGTATGATCAGACCCACATGGGACACTGTATGCCAGACCAATGCCGCAGGCAAGGCTCAGGAGGCACATTGCATATAGCACCTGCCCTGGCCATTCTAGGACTCAACTGCATGGGCAGGCACATGCAGTGTGGATCCTGGAGCAACTGCAATGGGTACTGCATGCACTGCAGTCCAGCCAGAGGTGTGTACTGGAGATACCAGACTGGGCAGAGTAGGAGCCACTGTTGCATGCTGTGGTACCTCTGACTGGCCTGCACCACATGCAGTGGCTGCTCTGGAATGCATGATAAGCTGCCCTTGCAGCTCTGCGACTGTGCCTCGCATGGTGCCTGTGCCAGTCTGGGACCCACGCTGCATGGTATTTGCAAGTGCCACATGTAGCACAGGTTCTGCGCTAACTGGAGCAGGTGCTGTGTGCAGTACGATTTCAAGAGTGGGCACTGTATGTGGCACAGTCCAGCTGGAGTGGGCACCGTGTGCATCATGGTGCCTGTTCTGTCTGGTCTAGGATCCATGCTACATACCCTTGGGTGGACTATGTCACACACAGAGCCCCTGTTCTAACCTATCCATGGCAGTGTGGGTCCTAGACCAGCTGAAGTGGGTGCCATATCTGATGTGCTGGGAAAGAGGCAAGAGGGAGGGAGAAAGGAAGTAGTCCATCAGCCTGATTCAGCCCATGGACTAGCCATGTACCACTCATCCTCTCTCTGCATTAGACCATCATGCTATTTACATATAAATAGTTCTCTGTGTGAGGATTAGGAGTACTTTTTCTTTTAAGGACAGAAAAGAAACATTTTGAATGCTTTTGTTAAGAGAACTTGCTTTAGGCCTTGGCAGATGAAAAAGGGCAGCCGGGAATATTTGAAGTTTTCTTATTTTACATTTCTGCACATATAAACCACAAAAGTGCTACTGAGAGCAGGTATAACAATTTTATTTTTCTATTATTTGAAAGGACCTTAGTGAATTTAAATGATTAATAAAATATTGGCAGCCAGATGAGTTTGTTTTTCTTAGCTTACATGTCAAGTATCAGTGAGACCCAACTGGAAATGGCTAACAATATCCCTTTTAAAAATGTGTTATATTATACCTTATACAGTATAAGATGTAATATGCAGATAGTGGGATAAGAATGACCACTAAGGGTTTATGAAAAATAGCCCTTGTGAATATGTTGCAGCTATGGTTAAAATAAGAGAATTGTAGATATTTTTGAAGATTTGTATCTGAGACTATGTTTTTGTTGTATTTAACCACAATAGTATTTTGCTCATACCATCAGTGGCCTCATTGTTTCTTTTGATATGGAAAATCTTGAACCATATATCTTTCCATCCCGTCAAATTACATGCCCTGGAAACTTATTTAAATAAGGGAAGCACGGAAACTCTACTACTCATTCATTTCTTCATATATTATCATGTTTGATACTTAGTAAATGTTTTAAAGTTTTGAATGGATGAGATGAGGTTTTTCTTTGAATTGTCCCTAATTACACAATCCAGTATTTGAAATTATTCCAATACATGCATATATCAGTATATTGAGAAAATGAAATTTAAATTGGAAATTATCTTATCCTTCATACAATATCTAGGGAATAGAGTAAAAAGTTTAAGGTCAGACAAACTGATCTTCTGGAAGAGTACTGAAACAAAATTCTGTTAATATTGGGTATTAATAATACCTCTCTGTTTTGAGGTATAATAATTGTCTAGTTCAGTTCACTGATTCACTAATTTTAAAACTACTTTAACTCTGTGTTCAGAGGACTCATATTTAACTTATAAAACTCTCATTAACCAACAATATCTTCCTGTGGCTTCCTATGACTTCCTATGAGTTGCTCAGAGGACATTTAACAAAAATTTGCCCTGACCAGCTCTGGAATATAATTTTTGAAAATGTTTAGATTATGTTCCAAACCAGGTATGTATACACACCCAGTACTGGTAAATCATATGTAATTTTTTTGCCAGTGTCCTCCAAACTACAGAAAACTTCTTTCTTAAAATATTCTCTGAGTACTGAGAGAGTTTGCCTTGTTAGTCTGAAATCAGGCACAAATAGGGCAGAATGGTATCTTATGGTTCAGAGAAAAATGGTTCAGAGAAGCATGAGCTTTCATAGGCAATGAAGTACTTTGTCACATGCCATGAATGGACCAAAAGCTCATGCCTCTGTCACTGAGATAGCCTCTAAGGTGCCATCTGCTACCTTCTGCTCTACAGCATTTTGATTTTCTTCTTTTTTAACCGACTCTAGAACAGTGGTGCACCATCCACTCTACATGTAAACATGTAGTTGCTGATCTGAATCTCATGTAAGTCTGTGGAAGTAAATTAAAATCAGTGAAAGCCACTGATTTTCCAAAAAGCCTCACATCACCTTAGAGCTTTTTGGAAATTTGCCAATGGAGTGTTTTTTTTTCCTGCCAGAAAATGCTGATGTACTGATTGTAGAGCAAAAATGTGTCAGTTTTGAACAGTCTTTCAAAGTCTTTTTGATAGGCTGGTAAGGTGGGTGGATCAGAACCAGATGAAGTTTAACACTGACAGGTGTAAAGTGCTCCAGCCTAAAAAAGGGAAGGGACTTGGTAGAAGCTTACTGCTACATCAGGGGAATACATCAAGGGCTTGGAGAACAAATGTTCACCAGGGTACCCTTGGGGAAAACCAGGAGTAATGACCATAAACTCCTGGAAGACCACTTCAGGCTTAACACTAGGAAAAACACTAGGAGAACCCAGGGCGCACACATGATTTTGGAAATGGTACAAGCTTGACAATTTTCATGCAAGTGATGTTCACTTTATGGGTTGTATCTTAATCTGGTGCTCCAGGGGTGGGCAAATTGGAAAAAGGCAATGCCAATAGAAATGAAGACAGGCAAGGAGTCAGATTCTTGCACATTTCACTGTCATGCCTTTCCCAGAGAGTGAAGGGAGTTTCATAGTTTCTAGGGTCGGAAGGGACCTGAGCAGATCATCTAGTCCGACCCCCTGCCATGGCAGGAAAGAGTACTGGGGTCAAACGACCCCAGCAAGTTTTTCATCTAACCTTCTCTTAAACACCCCCAGGGTAGAAGCCTGCACCACTTCTCTTGGAAGTTGGTTCCAGACCCTAGCCGCCCCGACCGTGAAGTAGCGCCTCCTGATATCTAACCTAAACCTACCCTCTGCCAGCTTGTGACCGTTATTCCTGGTTACTCATGGCGGTGCTCGGGGGAACAGTGACTCCCCCAATGTCTGCTGATCCCCCCTGACTAGTTTATAACAGGCCACTAGATCCCCCCTCAGCCTTCTCTTTTGGAGGCTGAACAGGTTCAGGTCCCGTAGCCTCTCCTCATAGGGCCTGCCCTGTTGTCCCCTGATCATAGGAGTGGCCCTCCTCCGGACCCTCTCCATGCTGTCAACATCCCTCTTGAAGTGCGGCGCCCAGAATTGGACGCAATACTCCAGCTGCGGCCTGACCAGTGCCGCATAGAGAGGGAGGATCACCTCCTTGGACCTGCTCGAGATGCATCTGGATGCATGCCAAGGTGCGGTTGGCCTTCCTGACTGCCTCTCCACACTGCCGGCCCATGTTCATCTTGGAGTCAATGATGACCCCCAGATCCCTTTCCATCTCCGTGCTGACAAGAGGGGAGTTCCCTAACCTGTAGGTATGGTGCCGGTTGTTCTTCCTGAGGTGCATCACCTTGCACTTGTCTGTGTTGAAACCCATCCTATTCTCATCCGCCCACCCTTGTAACCTGTCGAGGTCTGATTGTAGCCTGTTGCATCCTTCCAGTGTGCCCACATCCCCCCACATCTTAGTGTCATCAGCAAATTTGAACAGGGTGCTTTTTACCCCCTCGTCCAAATCGCTGATGAAGATGTAGAACAGTGCGGGCCTGAGGACCGAGCCCTGTGGAACCCCACTGCCCACGTCCTTCCAGGTTGAGAGAGACCCATCCACTACCACCCTCTGGGTGTGGCCCTCCAGCCAGTTGGCCACCCATTTGACTGTGTGGGTGTCTACACCACAGCCCCCCAGTTTCTTAATGAGAACGGGGTGAGAGACAGTGTCAAAAGCCTTCTGGAAGTCCAGGAAGATTATGTCCACTGCTACCCGTGCATATAATGGTCTGGTGATCTGATCGTAAAAGGCCACCAGGTTGGTCTGACAGGACCTGCCACTGATGAACCCATGTTGGTTGCCCCTAAGCATGCAGTCTCCTGTGCAGAGTTGTGCAGACAAAGATGAGCAAAGACATAAACATGCATGAACAGCTAGATAGAATATGGCAGTGATTTTTTTTCCAACTAGGGTGCTGTGGGGAGCTCACAACATTCGTGCTCTCAGGTGTGCAAACACAATTCATAAGAAACCCAGAGATTTCAAATACAAATCCATAGTGTTAAAGATATTTTGACCTGTTGTGGTCTTTCTGAGTTCTCTGCAATGCAAGCATTGCCATATTATTTTTGCGTGGGCAAAAAAATTAATGAAAACTAGAGAGTGGGCATTTTCAGAGAAGTGCCCTGAGTCAAATGAGTTCTTTGAATCTAAAAAGGTTGAGAACCACTAGGCTACAGTATGGTGTCTGATCCTAGCCCCATCAGGCTTAATAGAAACCTTTAAAATGGATCTGAAGATGCTTGTTTGCACCCTTTGGGCACATCCAGATGAGTGTGCATGTGCACTTTCCCAGGGACAAACAGCAGTGGCACATAGTTGTCTCACTGCTGCTTGTCCTCAGGGAATGCTCCTGCAGGCATGTTCTGGCATGTGGCAAATTTTCTTGGGTGGGGTAGAGGAAGCTGGCACCAGCATCTGGGTTGGCCCCAGAAGCTTTCCCTGGGGTCCTGAGGGCCTCCCAGGACTGCAGTGGCAGTGATCTGGGCATGCTCACCCTGGGTGGTAGCGGGAGCATGGCTCTGGCAGGCCAGGCTCCAGTTTCAGGCATCGCAATCCTGTAGTGATGTGCACTGCCCCACTTTTTTTGGATCTGTTTTTTTCAGATGCTGGGATTTCCTGGTATGTAATTTTGGCTCTGCACTGCAAATATGTAGTGTGGAAAACCTTTTAACATGCGTTGCATGTGTTTTGCAACACCTCAAATGCCTCTGAGGTGCCGCAAAGCACACGTGTGCTTATCTGGATGCGCCCCTTGTGTTATAGATCTGTTGTTTCCACAGGATAATGAATGAGGAGACTGGTATCTTTACAAGATTCTGTAACACTCACTACACACAATTTCTTGCCTGTCTTGGCAGTAATTAGGGGAGAGGTTCATGATTGAATATCTCATTATGTATGATTTGGATTCTATGATCTACATATTTAAACATCTCTGCAGTCACTTGATTTATGTGAGAAAGATAATCTAAAAAGTAAAACAGTTTCTAAGTTAGCAATAATTTGCTTCATGTGTTTGCCGAGTCCTAAATTATTTCTCTTTCAGTTGAAATCACCTTGATTTTTATGAAGTTCTATTGCTGATATCTGCTGGTGTTATAATGCATGATTAGGTGCTGCTCAGTCCTTTTAAAGATGACAAAGGAGTGTAATAACTGTGTAAGCAACTGCTCTCAGCCTTTGCTAGCCAAACAAAAACCATTAGATGACATTCATGTCTGGATGATAGCTTTGTAAATTGGCATTTACCCCATAACAAAGATGGAAGTAGGAGTGATAGAAAAGAAACAAAAGTGGAAGTTACTGATACAAGCAGTAAAACCACCCTTGTAACAGCTCTAGTAAAAAACACTACAAAACAGGTTGTGTATCAGCCCACTAAAAGTGACCAGGTGACTATTGCAACTATCATATTGTATATAGACTATTTAGGTGCAAGTCTCTGCTGCTTAACTATATTGAAGTAATTTTTATCTCATCTGGAACTTTCCTGTAGACTCACATTTCCATTTAGTCACTTACCTCTCCTTCTGCAGTATATTTCTTAAGTATCAGCTTGCTGGCCAGTTAGTTGAAAAGGTATGGAGGGAAAATTTCACATCAAAGGCAACAGTCAGCTGCAGAAGAATATAGGCATGTGGGTTCTTACCACATCATGGGCTCAATTATTAATGGCATTTTGATTAGAAAGAAGGCTGAAAGAGGTCTTTGACTGCTTGACTTTGGCCTTTCTACTTTTCTATGAGAGCCTAGTATTGAAACTGGATTTTAAGTCTTCTAAATTTTACTTTTCTGTCCTCACACAGGGCAAACAGACAAGCTGAGCAGAAACTACAGGGTGTCCTTGGCTCTAACTCTTAATGACTTTGCCAGGGTAACAGACTGTGGTGCTGTGTAAAAATACCAATTAAGGAATACAAAGACATAAGCCTCTGGAGTAAAATATATGAAAAGCTCCACTGAGTTTTTAATTTTAACAGAATCCCATAACAAATGACAAAGGAGTAACTTGAGGCAAATATAGGGCACACTGTACTTAAAATACTGTACACTGCGACATGGCTTGTTTTGTAAATGAACTGAAGGACAAAGAGGTTTTTCTCACCCTCTCTGCTATAAAGAACATGGCAAAGACATAAACAGTTGAACAGGATATCTTGAGCACTGTATATATAGAGTACTATCTAAAAGAAACCATGCCTTTTGGTTGTTATAAAGAGAAGGTGTTACAGTAGAAGTCACTGCAGCAGGGCTGAAATAGCATCAGTCCTACATCTGAGATATTATCAAGGTAGCCTTATAAACTTGCTACAGTATATGGTATTCTGTTTGTTAACTTGTAATAGAAACCAGCAACTTTTCTCAGAGACAAAAGTCAGGCAATTAATTATATGGTTATACTCATCTTTAGTAGATACATGGCCAATTTCCCCCATTTTGTAATATTCCTTTCTCAGTTTCAACTCATTGAAGAATTCATTGTTTTAGCCAAGCCCTTTTCTGACTTGTTATCCTTCTTTTGCATAGCCTATTCTTCTATCCCTAATATGGTCTCTTTAAAGTACAGGGAGCTCTCCAGCTTTCTTTTCCCCTAAGACTTGCCTCTAAAGAGATCCTATCCAAGAAGTCCCTGAGTTTGGTAAACGCCTGCTTTTCTGAAGTGCCGTGCCTTTATTATGCGGCTGCTTTTCCTTCCTTTTCTTAGGATCTTGAACTCTATCACTTCATGGTCACTGTTACTCTGTGTGCAGTTTTGCCTCCAATCACCTCCCACTACAGAAAGGATGCAGACAAATTGGAGAGAGTCCAGTGCAAGGCAACAAAAATGATTAGGGGGATGGGGAACATGACTCATGAGGACGAGCTGAGGGAACTGGGATTATTTAGTCTAGAAAAGAGAAGACCAAAGGGGGATTTAATAGCAACTTTCAACTACTTGAAGAGGCATTTGAAAGAGGATGAAGCCAGACTGTTCTCAGTGGTGGCAGAGAACAGAACAAGGAGCAAGGGAAGTTTAGATTAGATATTAAGAAGATTTCTCACTAGGAGGGTAGTAAAACACTGGAAAAGGATACCCAGAGAGGTGGTGGAAGCTCCATCCTTGGAGGTTTTTAAGAACTGGCTAGAAATAACTTTGGCTGGGATGATAGAGTTGGGGATAGTCCCGCTTCAAGCAGGGGCTTGGCTTAGATGACCTTCTGAAGTCCTTTCAGCCCTAATTTTCTTTGATTCTGTTAGCTGCCTTTCACCTTCATGTTTTCAATTTTCCTCTATTTGTAAGCAACAAATTGATAAGCACTTCCTTCTAACTGTTTTCTGTACCAAAAAGTTATCTCAACCACTCCCAAGTCTTGCCAGACTGCTTGTGCACTACTGTGTTACTCTCCAAACACATGTCATAGTATTTAAAATCTACCATCAGCACCAAGTCCTGCAAGTTGGATATTTTGGTTGTTAGAAAAAGGATCAGACATCTACTCTCCTGGTTTGGTGATCTATAGTAGGCAGCCACCAATACATCATCCTTATTATTCTTCTCTTCTATCTTGACCCAGGAACTTCCAATGGACTTCTTAGGACCTCTGGGATTTGAACCTAAAATAGCCAAGCTAATAGACAGAGGCAAAGTCCATGGTGCCACCAGGCAGTTGACCAGACACTAGTATCAGCCCAGCCTAGCCCTTCCCGTGAGAACATTGATGAGGAGTCAGGTAATCAGGAAGAACCTATGGGAACCATGAGCCCCTGACAGAGACTATAAAATCCCTCTAGCACTCCTGTACATAATTCTTTGGAAGTTTGCCCTGCTTCTGCCTGGTCCTAGCTCTGCCCCTGCCCCTGCCCCTGCCCTTGCCCCTGCTGTGTCTGAACCTCTTGGCTCTGATCTGCCATCCACTCTGACCTCAATACTGCCTCAACCTGATGACTCAGCGATACCTGCTGTGACCCCCGCCTCCCTATGGTAACTTGTTAAGTGATTGTCCATGTCTCAGTCGATCTTGACAAGACCTACCTTCTGCTTTGTACTGCGCTTCAGAACAAGCATATCTCTTTTATGCAGAAGGCATCACCAGCTCTTTCGTCCCCCTACTGCCGCCCCCGTCTGTGCTTCCTGAATATGCCAACTGTATGAATCAAACCACCAAGTTTCAATTATGCCAACTGGGTCACACTTCTGTGATTTGTATTAGGATTTCCAGTACCTCCTGTTTATTTCCTGTGCTTCCTATGCTACTATATAAACATCTGAAATCAGGGATCAGCACCCTATAGCCAGTGAGCTACATCCAGCCTGGGACTTGGGGGATCAGCAGCATGCAGCAGTGGAGCATCTTTTCTGCTCTCCACCATGCATTCCTCTGCTGTGTGCCACTGATCCCTCCACAGTGCTCCAGCCCTCCCTGCTTATCCTCATTGCTCCCCTTTGATGCTGGACATGGGAACTGGCCGCACTTGGTGGTAAGGATAAAGGGCTGCAGTTGGGAGTGGGGGCTGTGAGGCCCAGAGCAGGGAGGGATGGGTTAGGTGGAAGACATTGGTGGCCTGCAGCAATGGCTGGGTCACAAGTGGTAGCTTGCCAGTCATAAAAGACTACTAAGCCCTGTCTTAGATGACTAGTTGATTGCCCTGCTAACTTTTTTTTGACAACATTAGGCTTCCCATATTGTTAATCTTATCTGGCCATTATCTCAGTCACCTTGCTCTTTATTTACCAATGGGCTTTTGTCTCTGTCCCTTGTTGAACCATGATCGTAAGAATGTAGGTTTTCTATATGCAAAGCAGTGAGCAAAACTCCCAGCATGCTTGTACTTATTCTCTGCAGTCATTTAATTATAACACTTCTCAGAACTAGGATTAAAGTATATTAAAAAAGGAAAAGAAAATACAAGACTACATGTAGGATCCTTCTGTAGCTCAGTAAGCATGTACTCCACATCAGAGTTAAGATAATGTCTTTGGAGTTGCTTAGCTTCTGGAGTACTCTGTTCAAGCTAGGTAAGAAAATGGCAGAAAATTCAGGTTGCACTTGGGAAAAAACCTGGGTGGGCTCTGATGATCCAAGAAATATCTTATTGGTTAATATGCTGTGAAAAAGTTGGGTATAAATATTGGGGATTTAGGCAAGTGTCTTAACTGCTGCAATTCATGGAGCAAGATCATCTTAGCAGACTGACAGGTGGGGAATGTATTTCTGTGTCACTGCTGTCCCAGCCACAAGCAGAGGGTTTGGGATTGAGAGTGTGGTCAGGAGTAAAATGCAAGAAAGTTTTATTGACTTAACAAAAAAAACCACAACTATGTGTAGTAACAAAATAACAATGACAGACAATGACAATTTGCATTGGCAACTTATTGGCAGTCCCCTCTGATGCCTGATGTATGACAAGTTCCTCTTTTATAAAGCTCAGTGAAGTCAGGCATCCCCGATCAGCACTGTCCAAGGGGTACCGGGAAGGACCCTGGTATTCAGTCCTCAGGTTCCTCGAGATCCACGGGCCCACTGAATCCAGGTCAGCAGCTAATTTCTAAATTCTCTCACAGAGCTGATTTCTGGATGTGCTAGCCAATTTATAACTTCTGAACTATTCTGATAACTTATAGCCATTCAGATTCCCCCTCTACAAACTTTCTTTAGGACTGACCAATAGCAGTACAAGCCTTTGCATTCTTCTGATAAGGTTAATTTTGACTATGCCACAAGGCCTACTACTACTTCTTCAAGGCCTTGCTAAATTTACTAGGCCTTACTACATAGAAGGCCTCACTAATTTTTTTACTTTAATTAAACTCTTAGCAGCAACATGCAACTCCGATACATGAACAAATGACACGAAACACTTGGTCTAATCCTCACAGAGCATTCAGCAAGCACCTTTATCACACAGACAATTTTCCGCTGTTACAAGTGCTGTCCTGATAATTTTCCTAATCATCTTTGTGACACCCCTGTGAGGTGGTCTCTATAGTGACAGCTCTTGTGAACTGCAACTCAGCACTAAAGTGACTGCATGTGGACCAACCTCTCTCCATAATACAAAATGTAAGCCCATACACATTCCCACCAAATTCCACCCCAGTGGAGCTTGTGTCCTTCTTACACATAGAGCTGTTGGTTTCTAAGGATGGAATAAATATAATAGTATACAACCAACAGGAGAGGGGAAAAACACCTCAGCCTCTATTTGAATTTTAGAAAGTAAATGTAAAAGGATCTTAGCAAAATTAGGGGGAGAGACAAATAGAGAGAAAAGGAAGAAAAAATGGCTTGGACAGAGAGTTTATGAAATAGGATGAAAATAAAAATATCCTGGGACGCACAGCTCCTTGTCTCACTCTGACTTGGCACTCAGTTGCCATCTTACCTGATCTCGACTCCCTGCAGTGATAGGAGCTGTCCTGCCAGTGTATCCCACTAACCAGTTGCTCTTGCCATGCATATATTTCCCTTTTTGACTTAAAACCCGTCATTTCAAGTCTCATCCCCCTCTAAGGTTGTAAATCATTTCCTATGTTTCTCTCCTACTGTGTGATAAATATTTATTGACATTGACTTTGTCCTGTTGCACCTGTTCTGCAATTTAACAGATAAAAGGATATTTAATTGTTTTTTCCTCTCTCAGTGTTCTTGAGATTAGCCTAACCCTAAATCCAGAAGGAATCTGGAGTCGGGTCCTGATTGAATTCCAGAGCTATCCCCAAGCTATAGAACAGCTCAGACCAAAACCTAGAATCTGCCACATCTAGCTTTTGAAATCTTGAAGGCAAGATTTTGAAAGAGAAAATACAATAAAAGGGTATGACCCTAAAATGGCTAATGCCCAGACAGTCATTTCCATGAGTCCTTGCAGAATAAATTCAGGGGTCTCAATGGACTTAGCCATGCTGACATCACGTGCTTGACTGATGGTCTCTGTTCTCCTGAGCTGTTATTCTCACTCTATTATCCATTTGGTGGATGCAAAACAAAATTCTGGGCTCCAGTGCCCCTAATATTTGGGTGAAGGGGCACATTTCAGATACATATCCAAATTCTTTACTCTGGGCCCATCTCTAATAGCCTTGGCAGTGATGAAATCCCTGCACTGCAACAGACATTACAATCAACAACCCAGCTCTACTGTCTGCCTATCACTCAGAACAACAGCTTTCATCCCTGTAGGTCTTCTGCCCTTTAAATCACAGTTTTTGTGTCTTCAGTTCAGTTTCAAGCTGAGTTTTTCTCATTATAAAACTTTAGTCAAATTTACTGTACTGCAGTATATGTGCCAAAAGAGGCAAAGCAGTTGACATCATCCTCAGTCACTGAGGAGGGCCTGGGGAAAAAGACAGTGGCTTAAAGCCATTTTTCTTTGCCTTCAACCTAGAGCTTTCAGAAGCAGTTGCAGAGGTGTGTGTAGTCAGGAAGTATGTGTATGTGTGTGTTGCAGGGGTGGGAGAGGGAGGTGGATGGTGGTATGGTGATATAATGGCAGTGGTAAATGTACTATTAGCTGATACTTCTACATTAGGAGGCCATCTTTCTGGCTTATATACAGGGATCCTGATTTTCTCTGATAAAAAAATCCCCAATTTTCAGGTTAAAAAAAGTAACCAAAATCCACATTTTTCCCATGATCAAAATGAAACACCACTAATACACACACACACACACACACACACACACACACACACACACACACACAGAGATAGATATAGTGGTGTTTCATTTTGATCACAGAAAAATGTGGATTTTGGGTTACTTTTTTAACCCCTAAATTGGGGATTTTTTATCAGAGAAAAGCAGGATCCCTGTGTGTGTGTATGTGTGTGTGTGTATGCACACACACACACACACACTTGTCACCCATTGTGAGTGTGTGTGTATATAGAGTGGTGACAAGCAGAAGTTTTTCAAAGGGCATGGGGATGAGACTGTGTCAGGAACTGGGACACTCTGTGTTCAATGGGTGGCAAATGATATGTAACATCCATATTCCACATGCTACATTCCTGCAGACCAATTTACTAGTTACTGGGGACAATCTAATTTACCAGTTATTTTCAGTAGACATTTTCCCACACTGAGAATTTAAGGATAAAAGAAAAAAATGCCCTCACACTTGTTTTGGTTTTTTTTTACATTTGTTTTTATTATCAAAGTTAATCACTTATTTCAATAAACAAATGATTCAAATAAGTCTCCACTTTGGACATGCATGGATCGAGATGTTAGGAACACATGTCATCTTTATTTGTATTACTGGGATGATGTAGTGATAAGATGTTCTGTTCAGTGCCAGGGCTCTCTATTTATAGTGATTATTTCTGTCATCACACTTTTTACTACTTTAATTTCTGGCTGACCTTTCTTGGCAGTCTCTTTAATAAACAAGTAATAGGCAAAGGACCATTCCTTGCAAGATGCATGTTCCTTCTGCATAGTGAAGCCAATTGGCACCTACAGAACAATGACAATAAAACATGGTTTATAGACACAGAGGTGATGTAGGAAAAGAAAGATGATCTTGTGAGTAAGAGTCCAGGCTGGGACTTGAGCTCAATTTTGGTTCTGACCCACGATACCTAAAAGACCACTGATGAATAACTGTGTCTCCATTTCTAAGTGAAATGGAGAAACTTATGAGGATGATGACAATACTACTTTCTTACTTTTATCCTGTATTTGTCTAATCTGTTTAGATTGCAACACTCCTTGGATGCATCTACACAAGACACTTTATTAGACATTAGACTAATGTAAGGGCAGTAAAGTGTTACTGTCTACATGTGTGCAGAAATTAATGCACAGTGTAGTAGTCTAACGCACCATTTTCTAGTACCTGAAGATACAGGTACTAGAAAAACAGTGCATTATCTAATGCACCATAACACATGAATAGATGCTGACCTGGACCAAATTGCTCCTGGTTAGCCTAGGCAGCAGGGGACCACAGGAGGGTGGGGAGAGCTGTCCTGGTTTCCAGGCAGCTGCTTCCCAGCCACATAGAGATCAGGATCTGTCTCAGTCTCCATGAGGCTGGGAGAGCTATCCTGGCTGGCAGGACAGCTCTCCCTGCCCTGTGGAGATAAGGACATATCCCAATCTCTCCTGCTCTTTTGCCTGGGAACACTGTGCTCAGAGTATGCCTCTCTGTTATCACTTAATTAAGGCTGTTTACATTGTGATCTAGACTAGAGGCCTGGCAGAAACAATTAATCAATCACACAGCAGGTTACACTTGGAAAACTACTTAAGTTGCTTTATCCTTTATGCTATAGGCAACTAAGCAGACTTTGTTGTACAGTCCATAGTTCTGGTGTCTGGTGGCAGGACTTTGACAGCCTCTACATTCAAAGGCCCCACAAAGTAGTGGGACCTTCCCCTCTCGTGGCAGAGTTATTTCACCTTTGCCCACCAGAGTATAGCTTGGGCTACCACTCAGCATCTGGCTGACAGATTTTGCAGGATAAACAGCCCTTTGGGCCTGTCAGCCAGTGTCCTGGTTTGCAAATAAGAGCACTTTATGTTTCTTGGATTGTATTGTTAGTTTTCATTTTCATCATTCTTCATCATGCCATTTAGGTAAGTAATTTTGTGCCTGGGTCTGTACATTTTTCTACAGTCTGTATAAATCTAAAGTGGCTGACTGGGGAAATGACTTGTGGAACCATGACACTATGTCTCCTATGGAGAGGAACACCTACTGGAATATTTGACAGTGTCCACATCAGATGTCAGAAATTAATGTTTACTCTGCTATGATGAAGAGAATATGGAGTTTGCTTCTATTTTCCTCTAACACTTCAGGAAGAAGTTGAATTAGATTATCTCTGAAGAGGAAAGTCTAGAACTAAAGACCTCCAAGCTGCTAACTTCAATCTGCATCTGAGGGAAATTGCTCAAGATTTTATCTGATGAATCTCTGCATATAAAAACTGAAGGGTTTTTTTGGCATTTTGTAAATCTTCTCAGACCAACTTTCAGCTATCCACCAGTTCTCCCACAGTGAAATGGAAAAAAAATTAAATTAAGGTACCAGAAAATTTCAGATTTTATGAATAAAACACATATATTTTTTCTTGGGGAAATAATTGGAATTTAAATAGAAAGTTATAAAAATAGTTAATCACTTAACTTGCCAGCAAGGCATGGCAGGAAAGGGTGATAACTTGGAAATCCATAGTGAAAGTTGGGATTTGTGTGGCCACTAGAGGCCACCATACCTGCCCTTAGAGGTGGGTTCCACTACAATCATACAGCTTGAAATACTTTTAAAAGTAGATCAGATCACTGAGTTGGTCAGCCACACTGTGTATACCTGGCCAGTAGTTGATACTTCAGAGAAATGAAAAGAGTTGTGGATAATTGTGCCTTTCTGCCATGACACAATATTCCTTCCCACCTCCTAAAGCAGAAAGTGAAAATGTGTTGTCTTGAATCATCAAACATTAGTCCCTATATCCTTAGTTTATGTATCTACATATGAGTTGTCTTGGGACTTTTCTTAATTATTCCAATAGTAAGAATTTCTTCACGCAATCTACCTGGAATCTAGAGAAATCCCCCCAGCAGCCTTTCCACAAGCTGTTCATTTAACAGATCATTCAATGCACTTCACTGGAGAAATATATTAAATATACAGGCTGAGAATTGGGAAGTTTTGCACATAAATCAATTCTGACAAGAGCAGACAAAAAACAAATGTTCAAGTTAGTTTAATATTCTACCCTGACAGCCCATGCAGAGAGCTAACAATCATCTGCTCAGCTCAGGCTACTTAAAAGCTGCAAGGAATTTTCCAAACTTGGCATGAGTCAGAACAACCTCCAGTGGCAAGGTAGGACTCAAACCTGGAGGTCTCTCGAAGGAATGTTTTGTGCCAAAAGTCAAGGTACAATGAAGACTGAAATAGCTATAAATCTGGAGTAGACTGTACAGAATCTATGATATTATACAGTGCGAGGATGCTGAACTAATCAGGAATCATGAAGAAAGTTATCACAAATGCTAAACTGACCTATAGAGAGAGCCCAGGGACTAGGAAAACTCATTTGATCCACCCAAACATTTATTTTCTAAAGATTTTTTGTCCCTGGGAGATGCACAAAAAAATAAAATGAAAACAAATGAGCTCCTGTCATGCAGGGCAGAAAATGCTCTGTCAAAATGTACACAGGTAGGTCTGGCACCTCTTGTGCTTGTAATAGAGGACCTCCAGGGGATGGATCCAGACACTGGCAGAAACCAGGAAGCAGATACAACAACCAGGAGGAGATGAAGAAGCAGAGCCATAGCTGGGGGCAGTCAGATTTGGAAGGAGGTACTTTCATAGCCAGAGCCCTGGGATTAGCAGCAGCAGGAGGGTGAACTCTGATGGAGGGCACTAGCATCCATATAGACCTGTTCCCCCAACCAACCATGTGGCCTTTGGACCCAATACCAGGTAAAGGAGCCAGCTAGAAACTAAAGATTTTAAAGAAATCACAGAGGCAGTGTAAATCAGGACAGAGGGATATTGATGTTCTTCAGTTTTGATGGCATTTTCTTTGCCTTGGGCTGAGGGAATGTTTGTCCAGCACTAGCCCCACAGACTCTTCACCTTCAGCTTTGGTTCATACCTGTCACTTTATATCTCCTTCCCCTTCCTCTTCTCACTTCTCAAAGCTTCTTCCCTCATCCCTTTTTCGGTGTCTTTCCATTGTGTTAATTTTCTCCTAACTAAATCCAAGCTCTGTCCCTGCAAAAGCACTGACTGCTGCCGTTGTATCAATGACTCGTTGTGATCCTTTCTCCCACCCTTCATCTGTCCACCTTAGTTAGATAGGAGCATGGACTGTTGGTTACCACTCTGTGTTTGTGGTGTCTGGTACAATAGTGCCCTCCTCATTGTTGGTCCTTAAACAGTACCATAATAAGTATAATATTTTTCAGCTGGGAATGAGATGTAGGTGCGGCCTCCAACCACAGCAACCACTCAGCATTCCTTGGGGGTGCCTCAGGTCCCCTGGGGTTCCTAGGCTGGGTGGGGAGACAGAGTAGGAGTATATTGTATGTGGAAGCAGTGAGTCCCCAGGCTGGCCCAGGACAGGTAGCAAAGAAGATAACTCCCCCCTCAAGTAACACATCCAAATGGATTGAAGGGGTCAGAGTCAGCCCCACGGGATGAAGATTCCCCTGGAGGACACTGTGAGCATCAGAAAAAAGCAGCAGTGAATTTTCCTATCGGCTTCCTAGGATCCATTCTACCTACAGTGCTCACCAACTGTAATCAGAGTGAGTACTCATAGGCAGAACTGGTGAATGAGATTTTGAAAAGTCTGAAATGATTTGGTTTAGCCAAAACAATTTTTGGGATCTGGGTTCCTACTGCATAGCTATCCCATGCTTTACTGAGTGGTGGTTAAACCACTGGTTTGTGAGGCCCAGCTTCATATACTGGTTCTGCCTTAATGAGAAAGATCATGGATGAAAAACTCTGTCTGAATCAGCCAAAACAGAGGTCTGAACCTAGGACAGTGTCCTAGCTAAGTGGACAAACACACTTTGACACCTCTTTGCAAATGCTATTTCAACATAAAGTGTTTCAAAAGCTTGGTTCATGCTCTAATGTATAACTAAAACAAATGTCAAAATGTCAAAACCTGGAAGGTTTCTGCCAAATGCAACTGTCATACTCCAGTTCACTCTATTCATTGGCTTTCATTAAACTTCACTCCTCTCAGGACTCTATGTGGACTGTCTATATTGTACTGCAAAAAAATATGGGTGGTGAGTTTACAACATATTTGACTGCAGAACAGATGGCCTAAACGTCCAAAGCCAGGTGTCTTTTTTCACGTTTTAGGGTTACATATACATGGTTTGTAAATTGCTGTTGGATTTTTTTAATATAATACAATGTTCCAAAACAGACATGTGAAACTTGAGTCCAGATGTGTATAATCAAAGTAGAACAATAAAACTTAGGTAGTGTAGCAAGCAGATGATCAACACTCTATGGGAAACAAAAACACCCATTCATTTCAGACAAATAATTAGTTTGGATAAGTAATTCTTGTTTGGAAATTGTTGAGAAATTTTTCAAGATGATTATACTTTAGAGATGTCAAATGTATGGTCTGTGAGCCAGATCTGCCTAGTGGAGCTGCTCTATATGGCCTGTCAGACTGCAGGCAGGCTGTGAGGAGTGGCCTGATGCAGAATCCAGGGCCCTCAGGCCCTGGTGGACATGGTGACTGATGGATTTGTTGCCATTCCTGAAGATTCCTTGTGCCCCATTGAAACTGTTTCCTCGTGCCCCATCAAAACTGTTTCCTTGTGCCCCATCGAAGCTGTTTTGATGCTATTTTGATGTTTTGCTGAGGATGGGGAGTCAGCCCATCTAGATCGCATGGGAGGCAGTAGGCTGCTTTTCCATCCCCGGCACTAGATCACACGAGGGGTGGGAGGCAGCCCAGCTGGGCTGCTTCTCCATCCCCTGCCCTAGATCGCATGGGGGATATCAGTCGCCATGTCCACCAAGGCCTGAGGGCCCTAGATTCTATATCAGGCTGCTCCTCACAGCCTGCCTGCAGTCTGACAGGCCATATAGAGCAGCTCCACAGGCCATAAATTTGACATCTCTACTTTAAAGTATAATCATGTTGAAAAATTTCTCAACAATTTCCAAACAAGAATTACTTATCCAAACTAATTATTTGTCTGAAACGAATGGGTGTTTTTGTTTCTCATGGAGTGTTGATCATCTGCTTGCTATGCTAGCTAAGTTTTATTGTTCTACTTTGATTATACACATCTGGAATCAAGTTTCACATGTCTGCTTTGGAACACTGTATTATATTAAAAAAATCCAACAGCAATTTACAAACCATGTATATGTAACCCTAAAACGTGAAAAAAGACACCTGGCTTTGGACGTTTAGGCCATCTGTTCTGCAGTCAAATATGTTGTAAACTCATCACCCATATTTCTTTGCAGTACAATATAGACAGTCCACATAGAGTCCTGAGAGGAGTGAAGTTTAATGAGAACCAATGAATAGAGTGAACCGGAGTATGACAGTTGCATTTGGCAGAAACCTTCCAGGTTTTGACATTTTGACATTTGTTTTAGTTATACATTAGAGCATGAACAAAGTTCTAATGTATGTTATGTTTGTCTAAGATCTAGACTCCGGCTGGGCTGCCTTGCCGCTCTCAGAGTGATCTAGCGTCAGGGATGGGAAAGCAGCCCAGCTGGACTGCCTCCCGCCCCTGGTGTGATCTAGTGCTAGGGATGGGGATTTAGTGCGGGGGATGGGGAGTCAACCCAGCTGGGCTGACTTCCCAACCCCAGCCTATGGTCGAAATGTTTCGACTTTTAAAACTTTTTCACTGGCCTCGTTTTATTTTGAGGCTATTTCAACAGCATTTGTTTCATTCCCATTTTTCTGTTTCGACCTTGAAATTGGTCAAAACAGTGTCGAAATGAAATGGCCAGCGAAATTTTGCACAGCCCAAGTATTGACATGTATTTGAAGTATCATGAACTACACTGGGTCTAAGAGAGCTAAAGGTAAGATTTTGACTTGCCTAGTTTTTGACTTGCCTATTTTAGCATAGATAGACTTTACCTATATAAGAATGACATTTTAATGGCATCTATATACATGAACACACATAAATATAATAGAAGAGGACAAATGTAAGCAATATATGAGCAATTCATTTAATGTAATATCCTTATAAATTCTTTATAATCTTTTATATCTTGTATTTTCTCATCATTTCCAGTACCCATAAAAAGCACAGTAATTGTGAGTTTTAAAGTCTTCATGGACTAAACTATGCCTTCAACATCTCTTGTAAATCATTTCCTCAGTTCTTCTTCGTGCTATCTGTGGTAACTAAATTTGAATTCTATGGTCTCTTAGATGTGTTATAGATTTCTGGTCCTCTGGTTTAGTCAATTCCAGTATAAAGTCAGCAAAATGGTAATGAGGTGTCTGGTATCACTGTCATGTTGTTCTTACTGAGGCATTATTAGGATTAATTTCAAGTTACAGCTGATTTTGCCTCATTAATTAGTTATTTGAACTTGTATGTATTTTAGAATAATTCCAGATTGCCATCTAATGTCAGTGTTGGCAAGATAAAAAGGCTTTCCTTTGCTGAAAATTACAGAAGCTTCCACAATGAAAGATCAAATGAGAATCAGTTAATGATGCAGAAAGCTATGAGACGACTCACCCAAACAAGCAGTATCTCCAATGGTTTTGTACAGAGTCAGTGAATCTCAAAAGTGTGTGAGGTTTAATGACCACTCTTAAATTCAGATCTTTACCTAAACTCTCTATCCTTTAAAAGAGGTCTGTCTGCCCAGTCTTCCATAAGCCCTATAATCTTTTATTTTCGCTTTCCAGAAACGGACAGAGACTGTCCCAGCCCCTTTCCTCAAGTGTCTTGTAATCTAGGGAGTCTTTATCTGAAAGGCTTGATACTTTCTGTTTGGACCTCACTAAAGGAAAAGCCAAAGTTCTTTGGTTTTATGCTTAGATTAAATTGTGCTGACTTGTTACCTTCATAAAAGTTTTTTAGTGAAGTCTGCTCTTTAGTGAAGCTTACTGATGCACTGTGCAGCCCTTTGCATCTCTTGATTTGTGTGGCACTTGAGATAGATGATCAAAGGAAGGTACCAAGAGAGCTGTCTTCAAAATCTTTGGCATCATATCATACTTAGCGATTATTTGCTATTCATTATTTGGAACAGTGCTGTCTGATAGCTCACGGTGATGTACTCTTTGGAAAGCAAAACTTGACAAACTGTTACAGGTCTTCAGATATAGTCAAAAGTTAACGGCAGCAAAATGTACCTTAGGAGCACAAGGAAACACACACACATGCTGTATGGGAAATCAGTTAAAAGCCACTGGTTACATCCAGCAATAAAACTGTCTCACAAGGGAATGTAAAATCAAATTTAAGGCAATTTTCCGTATGCTGACATTTGAAGACAATAATGTCAATAATGCTAAGCCAGTTTCCACCAGTGAATAATCTGGCACATGCTGCAAAGCATTTGATTTAAATGCTTCTTTGTTTCTGATGTAGGATTCCCAAACTATCATCCATCCAAACATGAGCGTATTATGTATAGCTTTTCTTGATTCATAGTTACTTAGACATTACGTTATAGTCTGAGTAGAAGTGATTATGACTGTGGTGAGAAAAGCTTGGCATTGGCTATGGAACATAGATTTTTTTTTTTTACCAATGGTTATTGCAAATGGCTTAAAATGAACAGTCAATAATTCATTCTGTTTTACTTGATATAAAGCAGAGAAACCTTTGAATGGATCTGAACTATGTTAAATTGCGTTCAGAATATTACCTGGATAATACCTGTCTATTAATTTAGATAAACTCAGTAGTATCACCTTGCTGACTTCCTGTTGCATATCTAGAATCTAAGAAGGCTTCATGTCACTGTTCCTCTAGCTGGAAAGCCCTTGGATGGTATGTTTGACTGGTACCAGTGACCTAAATTCACAGTGCACATCCCTCAACAATATAAAGGAACAATAAATAAGACATATTAACATTTCAACTTTACTAGAAAACATTAAATAGCTTTTCCTGTTGCTGGAGTTCTGGCCCCCTCATGAAATCTCTTATTGAATTGGTTTCACAGGTGGAAAGACCATTTCAGTAAATTTATTCAGATTAATCAAAAGTAAAGTTTTATATACAATTTACTGGAACATGGCAAATGTCTTTCTTTGGGAAAATACCCTTCTATTTCCTTTTCATGTGATTCTGATTTGGAACACCATTTTCCCTAATAATCTAAGCTTTCTTCTTTTTCATTACTTGGGTTTCATCATTCAGGTTTCTTTGGTGATCTTCCTCCCTGGTGAGCAGGCTGCTATCACAGAAGGAAATCTCATACCCTTTGGATTTCATAGACACCAATTCTATATGACCAAAGGAAAAAAAATGTTTTTCTCCCAGTGAAGATGCCCAGGTTGCTGCATTGAATGCATCCCCACGTGCAGGGGCGTGCAGTTGCCATAGCAAAAATAGCACCACCGCAAACCTGTGCTGCTGCTTTGTACCTCTGCACTTACCCCTGCATGTGGGCTTGATATGGGCCAAATTGTCCTGGGTGGCCCCAGCAGCCTTACCTGGGGTCCTGGGGGCCTCCTGAGGCAGCAGAAGCACTGGTCCAGCCACTCAGAGCCTAACTGGCAGCCAGAGTGTGGCTCTGGCCGGTCAGGCACCATTTCTGGTAGTGTATGATGCTGCTGTGTATGCTGCACCACTTTTTTCAACAGTGTTTTTTTTTTTACCCTGGGATCTCCTGGTGTCAAAAAAACCCATTAGTGAATTGATGCACCTGTACTAAGTGTGGTTTGAGGCACCTCCAACTGCTTTGAGGCTCCGCAAACCACACATGCACACTTGTCTGGATGCTCCCAATTAGGTCTGCTAAGTCTTTTGATGCCTCCTGTAATCCAGCTTCCCATCATAATAGATTTGGCAGGGGTTAATGGGGCTCAGCATTTTTTTCCTATGGCAGTACTATACGACAAGACGAATGAGAGTTACCCGAGTTCAGAAATGTGCTTTTATTGTCCTGTCCCTTGACCAATTCATGTTTATAGATAACCTTGCTGAATGCACCCTTTTTATTCCTCTTGGAGCAATTCTAGCTAGTTGAAGGAGCTTTGTCCCCATAAGCTGTGCAGATAATTGACACACACAACATTAGAGTTTCAGGAAGTCCCTCTGGCTACTCAAGCACTTGTTTGCAGTTTTTGGCAGGGAAGTAACCACCTACAAGAGCAATGTCTGTGTTCAGTCCTAAGACAAACTGCCTTATGTTGAACACAGAAAGAAAAGCAATGACTCCTCTGTAGGAAGTGTTATATCCAGAAGCCACATTTTCCAGTGGCTTCATCAATCCCTGTCTTAGGCCATGCAAAATAGGAGATCTTAGATCTAGTCAACAACATCATTACAACTGGCATTAACAGTTTCTGAGGCTGCTCGTTGTGGTTGTTGTATTGTTTGATACTGTCCTCTGGAGTAGGCATGAACCTTTCTTTTGATCACTGCCAAGTCCATTTTAATTGTACTACTGCTGTTCACACTGCTGGGCCTGAGCAGGCCAAAGAAAGCTGGTCACTGCTGTGCCTGGGGACAATTAGTGCTGTTGGGGCTGGTGGGTTAAATCTCCCTCCTGCCTCTTCCATCTAGAAGCAGACATGTCACATCTTCCTTCTTTCAACGCCTAGTGATAAAGTGACAGCTCTGTCTCATTAAGGGAGAGGGGGGCAGGGAGGCAAGGGAGGTGGAATTGGCTCCTTTAGATATTGCTAATTAGAAGAAACCCTGCCTGTTGCCAAATGTTGTTTTTTGGGGAGGTCTTTAAAATACTGCTTTTATCTATCACAAAATTCAAAGGAGAAAGGAATGGCCCAGGAACATGTTGAAACTAACTTGGATCTAGGGGAATGCATAGCATGATTTTACTTTATTGGAGGGTTCTGGGTTTTTTTAATCCCATTTCCTCATTTTAAGATGGAGCTCCTAGCAGGAGCCGAACATTTTAAAAACAAATTATTGCTGCCAACAGGCACCTCCTTTTATTTATTCAGTGCTAGATGCTTTTTATCCCTCATCTCATGCAGGAAGAAGCTTTTGTTGAGGTAGCATTTTCTGTTGTTGTGTTATTGCATGGGAAATGCTATATCCTGCATGGTGGATTTTCCTCACCTATTTCCTTTGTGTTCAGAATATTCTTCACAGTTAAGAAAAGAAGGGAGGTGGCTATAATGAGTTTAGAGGTTGCTGGCAAGTCTTGCCATTCCCTGGTTTCTCTCTCTGTTGTTCTTCGCTTTTTTCTTATTATCCTTGCCTGTTTGCTCCATTTTCTCCCCTCTGTCAGTTTTCTTCCTGTTCTTCTTCCTTCCTTTACCATTTATTGGGCCTTCCTCCTTGACTGATTCTCCATCCCTTTCCCATCATCACTGGTACCTCCCTAAACAGTTTTTCTCCTTCTCCATCTTCTATCTTCCTGATGCCCTTGCCTTTGTCTCCCTTGTATCCTTCTCTTACCCCATTCTCTGTGCTTTGTCTCAACCTCAAGCCTCATTCTTCCTGCTTTGTGGGAGTTCTTTATATACAAGTTGCTCATGACCTTTCAGAAGTGGGATTCACTGGTTGCCACCTCTTCTTGACATTTAGGAAAGTACTGGATGCTCCAACACATCCCCATCTACCCCAGAAGCACATAAGCCTGGTAGCTACCTGGCTTTGATTCTGTTCAGAGTAGCCTCTTGTGGACCCACTGGAGAATCATCTGCTGTTCAGAGAAGCATGTCCTCCAATGCAAGCAGATCCTTTTGGTCCTTCAGTCATCCCTGCTTTACACACCTTGGATGTGCCTGATAGTGTGTGACATACATCACTAGGCAGTAGAACAAGCAGAGGGAGATAGTTGGTGAAGAGACACATCGTACCCATAGATAGGAACAGATATGGCAACCCTATATGCAATTAAACACATCTATTTCTGCTTTTCTCCCTCGGGGAAAGGAAGGAACTCTGTTTTCTTTTGCTTCAACTTATTTTACTCGCTGTTTTAGAGCCACTTGAGAGCAAATGAGCACATTAAACACACAATAAGGGCCAAACCTTTCCAATGCAGCAAATCAACTAATGCCCTGGAACCTTGCTGCAATAGCAATTAATTTGCAGCAATCATCCAGAATTCCCATTTTCCTGGAGGCCTGGAGGAAATAAGAACCCTCTGAAAGGTAATGTGCCTGCAAGATGCATGAGTTTTATTTCAAAAGCTGTTTGAAAACCTAAGAAATCCCAGAATCATGTTGGGGGGAGAGGGTAGGGGGAGGAAGCATAAACCTGCTTGTCAGCACAAATCCCATCAGTTTGCAGCTTGATTTTTTTTCCTGTTAACTCGGGTGCAAAGGTGTTCAGAAGGCATATACGCTTTTGTTTTCCACAGCATTCTCACCTGCTGCCTGCCCCTGTCCTAAGCTGCATAAAGCGTTTGAATGACATGAAGTAATTATAGCAAGCCTTATCAGCAGATTTTAAGTCCACTGGGCTTTTGAAGATCAAAGGACTGTCACAGATATGATCAGTTCCATTTATCACATTATCAACTTCTCCATTTTCACCTTGTACTTCTGAATGATTGTGAATTCCAGCCACTATCACTCTAGCCATGGCACTTCTGATTTTTATTTCTTACTTTTTAGACACCCAGCTGCCTCACTTTTATCTGTTCAATAATGAAACTCTGGTTGACATGTCGTTACAATAGAGTGAAGCTTGAATCTGTGTCTGAGGTCTTGAAAAGCTGATTGGCTGCTTAAGTCTATTGGTAGATTTAAGCTGGATCTGCAACATTTGAAAATGAAATCTTTCTCATAACCATGTTCCCACAAGTCCTTTCCATATTTCTTTTTATCCGAGGCCGGAAAAGGTATGTTTGTCAGCCCCTCAGCGATTTTATAACGATAAGCAAATACTAATTTGAGTTTTTACTGAAGCGCCTATTCCTCCCCTGCCCCTCCAAAAGTGTTAATACTGCTATGTTTAACCTCAGCATTTCAATCACAATATAGAGGTGCTGCTGGGATGAAGGATAACTTAATGGGATTAATGCAAATGAGAGCTGGCTCAGCCACATTTTGAATGTGCTCTGCGTGGAATACGCTCTTTGCCCTATGTGAGGCAAATGTTAATCAAATTTTGAGTAAGTGGATTTTCCCTTTACCCTGAGTCTGGCTTTTATGGCTAAAGGAACAGTAATTTCTGCAGGGAGGGAAGTTGCGTCCTGCAATTGTGCTGAATGCATATCACAACCTGGGGTGGTTAGGGGGAAAGTCCTCATGTCTGAGCACTTTGTATATGTAAACAAAACATGGGTTTACTTTGGCAGCAGCATAAAATATCCATTTTCCTAGGTAAATGAGCCATAGTAAAGGAATTGGTTATTGCATTTTGCATCCACAGGTGACAACTGTGACACACTGTGCACACCCAGTCATTTGGGTTTGGACCAGTTTGCCAGTCCCCTGCTGTATCATTGTTCTTCATACACTACGTTTGTTGTGCTGTCTCTACAGATGAATGAACTCCACACAGATACAGAACTGACCACTCATTTTTCACCATCACTTTTGTTTATTTTGCAATCTCCCTTAATATAGTGAAACGGGAACGTTGGAGATGCTGTTAATACTGACTTAATGCTAACTCAATAAACGGGTGAGCTGAGAGGACTGATTTAGGGAATGCCTGTCAATTGCTTTGAATTTGTAATGTGCAGGACAAGTGGCCAGCATTACCCATGTTATATTGGCAGTAACCCATAAATCTGGCTTGCAGAGACTCATTACATAAACACTGCCACAAACTAGTGAGAAGATGTATTTGCACAGGATGTATACCTGTAGGGGTCCTAAAGAGGTTAGTGATTTGGCTAGGGCTATGATGTTACTGCAAAAGTCAAGATAAGAACTCAGGAGCTCCTGACTGCCAGCTACTATTCTTCACTTTTCAGTGTAAAATGTGTGTATGATGTGATACCTGGTTCAGATGTACGCCTACTGGCTCTTCCTTTTCTAGAGGTTTTCAGTGTATTTGAAAAAAAAATGGCTCAAATGTGAATTATTTTAACACCTAAGCTTCCCTTCTTAGAGATATAGAAAGTTGTTTAAAATGCAGTGGATGGGATCTACCATAGTTATTTTGTGGCTAGGAATATGCATTTGGTATAGGGGAGGCAGAAGAGTCCCAGGGACACAGGTAGATTTTTGTTCATGTGAGCAAAATCTTGAGAGAGCCTCTGTGTGTGTGTGTAAGGGCTCTCCAGGGGAAGGGTACGCTGCTACAAAGGTGTGTTTTCTGATGGTGGTGCCCTGCAAAGGGAGCATCCTGCTATAGCGGGCAGGCCCCGAGAAGGGAGGGGGCATTCAACAACCCCCTGAGCAAATGAAAGCCCAGGAAATCCTACTGATTAGAACAATGAATTTGTGATATCATTATACACCATTTAATTCATTCCTTAAGGAAATAAGTACTGCAGGCCAATAAAAGATTTGTCTGTCTTGTCAGCCTTTTCACTCCTGAATGTAACAGATAAACTGGGGGCACACACAAGCATGGAATAATGTTTCCCTATTCAAAATAATGAACTGAAAGCAATCTTTTCAATGTGAACTCATATCTGCTCTGAAATGGATTGCAGCTTGGCTTCTTGAGCACTCAGATTCACATGGGGAAGATTATATGCACCATGCCTATTTTTTTGCCCAACATGGGGTTAAAATAATGGCAGCTAATTTGGTTGAAAAACACACTGACAACAAAACAATCAAATAAGACAAAGTCTTCTGTGATGTTAAATCCTGAACCACAAAAACCTGCTCCAAATTTCTAGACTTAAGAGGCTTATTTGGAGCCATCTGCAAGAATATCTAAGTGATGTCCCCAGCTATTATTTAATTGCTCCAGTCTAATGCTATTACCCAGATAGGAGGGTTCAGACTTTTTAATTAAAAAACATTATATTTTTATTTAACAACATATGGCCATTCTGCTTGCCAAAGAAATGCTCTAGGGATGCATCAAAACTGCAAAGCCCAAGAGCAAAAGCCATAATTTAGTTTTAAAACAGAAAATTTAGAGTTGATTAATTCAACTGTTTCCACTAAATAATAGCTTCCTGCAGCTTCCACAGATCCCTTCAGATGCTCTCTCCTCAGCCCTGATTCTGCATCGGAATGTAAAATAGGCATGCTTTGTTTCTGCAGATTCAGTGTCAGTTGTCCAGTCTGGGATTTGAAGAGAAGCAGCAGCACCCTAGAAACAGTGTGATGATCCTGCCTCTGACTTCTGCCAGCCATCAAGAGGCATCCCGTTAACTCATTCCCTGCTGATATATTTGGCCTAAAATACTTCACATTTTTTTATACAAGTTTTTTGTTGTTTGCATATTGGCATCAGTAGTAAGGATTCCAGAATCATAATCCGGTTTCAACAGAGGCAGCATAATGCATTTGGGGGGAGTGAGGAAAGGAAAGCTAGCCATATTTTAGCACTGTTAACATCATTCTCAACTTTGCTCACTGCACGGGGACATGCCTTCTCTGAATAAAAAGACATATCTCTGAGTGCACTGATTATGACTACCTGGCGCATGGTGCAGACTCCTATTTTCAAGGTGCGTTTCCAGGAAATGGTATGCTGCATAGCTAATGAGTAAGCAGCTGGCAGAACTTTCTACACGGCCTCTCTGAGGAGTGATAGAGCACAGGAGTTTTCAAAGAAACAGTGACAGCAAGCAGCCATAAGGACTGCAATAAAAGAAAAAAAGGGTCACCTGGGCTGCAAATTTGAACACAACTTGGCTCAGTCGATGTATTTTAATGTTGCCTTAGCTTTCAAGCAGAGCTCTGTGGACTAAAAGGTGGTACTGAAGTTAAAGAGCTTACAAAATAGAACAAGGACCCCTAATACAGCAGTAGCAAGTTACTTCTTTAATTTAAAAAATCATAACAAAAAAGGTTTTTGTTTTCACTGGAGAGCACAAAGGCTTAGGAATTAAATGAATACTATTACTCACTGTCCACTAAGCAATCAGAACCTCCACCACCATTATTACATTTTTGGCATGTACCCCTTTGTAAATCTCTGCATACCTTCTGGGCGGGGTGGGGGAAGGGAGGTTATGCATACACCAGGTTGAAAACCACTGATCTAGACAAACACTGCTCTTTTCAAATGAAAAATATTCAAATAAATATTAAACAGGAAAAATTAGCTTTCATATACTTAATTTTAGACTCACAGGGTGCATCTACGTGAGATGCTACTGCTCATTCATTACTACATAGTTACTTAGCACTTTTATTAACAAGTACTAAATAAATGCACAGTAACTGGAGTTACTGCACGGTAGCACCAGCAAATGTCTTTTAGGTGATGCTACTGCCCAGTAGCATAATAATATGGTGCAATAGCGTATTAGCACTCTGTGCTGTGACATGCTACTGCTCAGTATTTTTCAACTACAGTACAGTTGGCATCTCAAGTAGACATGCCCACTGTTGGGAAAGCTATTTACCAAGTAGTGAGTTACTGTGTATGTTGTACAGACTGTGAGACATCTAGAAAAATATGGCAGCCATTATGTGCTTATCTAATTTGCATAATGTATGCACAGAGTTGGATAATTCTTGAATATATATTTACTGGAAGAAGAGAAGTTGGTACAAATACCAGGTATGTGCCCTGCTACTGTATTCTGAAAAGTTTGTTTGGACCAGAAAAGCAGCCTTCTTTAATAGCAAGTAGGAACAAGGAAAGGGAAGAAGTGAATACCACTAACTCTTGGGTTCAAACAGATCACAGCTGTGCCACTAATTTTCTGTATGTGTCCCTGGGTAGGTTTCTTGTGGACTAATTCTCAAAACTGCATGTGAAAAAATGAGGCTTATAAAAGGCATAATTGTGAAACTAATGTGCAATTATTATAGCTATGCCTAGACATAGAAATTTGCATGTACAAATGACAGCTAAAGCGATATGCATGGCAAATGCCCAACCGCATGGCCAAAAATGCTAATTGTTTAAATTAACGGTGCAAATCAGGGTAATGATAGAAATGATTCCTGTTGGCCTCAGTAAGCTTTGGACCATGCCCTGCATGTTCAGGCTTTTCAGTATTGGGGCCTTAATGATTCTGTGCTTCAATGTACACCTCTGTAGTATTGGGTTGATGATATTTTTTCTTAGGAATATGCAAGGGTGGAATTCTTAATGGTTAAAATATTGTCATTAACATTAATTTTTATTTGGAAGGCCATCATAAAAATAGCAGGGTTGGACTTTTGTTTAGAGGATCGAATTGGATGGATTGGACATCAAGGTATGAAGAAGAAAGAAAGAAAATTCCCTTATTTTAACACATCATTCTTCCAGTGAAAGTGCAGTAAGAGTGATTTGTTATTTTGCCTCAACTATCAGCAAAGCAGAAGGGCAATAGCAGGCATCTTTCCTCTTCAGGTAGTCTGCAGTGTTACTAACCCTTTTCATCAGAGGACTTGCTTAATGAGTATAATTAAATCAAATTTCAGACATCATTTTCTCCTAATTGAGATTATCCTTGCAAATGAATAACGTGTTCACACATTTACCATATAGTCCCTTTGTTACCTATTTATTTGTCCTGAGCTTATTAACACCTTGTAAACTCAGGCTGATATTTTATATAAAGATTTAAGTGAAAAACTAGGAGATAGCCTATATCAAATGACATATAGCATGACTTTCAGCTCCGCTAAGGCATCTACAATGATAAATGCTGAAGTGTGGCATAGCATTCAAGACTACCGTATTATTTATTTTTCCACCAAACCAAAGTATTGACATCTGAGCAACAGACCATGGGCAGTAGCAGGCATTGCATCATTCCCTCTGTAATAATCCATGAGGAAAAGTTATTTGGTTTCTGCAGGCTTCAGTCACTGAGTTAAGCTAAGTTATAGTGCACTATTTATCTTTTCTCACTAATTGGGGACTCCAGTTGATGACCCAGGAGGCTCTTTCCAGTCCTCTGTTCCTAATTAGGGTGACTTAGCTCCATACTTTACTTACCCAGAGAATGGTACAGTATTGGCTTAAATCCATAGGAAGTAATTTCTATTCCTGTTTTCCTTGTTAAACATAAACAAATATGTTTTTGTATATATTATTAATGAATGTTGTCAAAACTAGGTGGTGAAATCCTAATCTTATCAAAATCAATGAAAAAACACTATTGAATTCACTGGGGCCAGAATTCACCCAAAGTATGTATGGTGTGGTTAGCTGAGTTAACACTGTGGGAATGATTTGATATTGGGAATATGCTGACTCTTGAGTACTTAAGTTTTCAAAGTAAATGGTGCATTAAAATTAGTTTTCTTAATATATGACTATTTTAAGATACTAGAACTCTGAGTTTTCACTTGAAAAGAGATGATTTCTAAAGAGTTTTTGTTTGTTTTGGTACCTTGTCCCTTTAATGGATAGAATGAAACTGTTCTTTATTCAAAAACGGCCATTTTGTTTATTTTTAAAGTTGGTTTCCTGCCTTTTGATCACTCCTGACTGCAGACACACAAAACTTGAGATGGGAATTTGCATGAGGGAAGGCATTTCATAGAGAGCAATGAAAGAAGTTGGCTGTTTGGTCTGAGCAATCACTGAGAGTGAATTTCATAAATGAGCCATAAAACTTTTATGAATTGGTCCCTTTGTGTTTAAGTAAAGTGATGGCCTGGTAGGCCATTTATGCAATTACTTATAGTATTGCCAATCTCTTTTGCTGCCTTTGGCTTTTTTTTTTTTTTTTTTTTGCAATAGTGTTTTCTCAATTTCTCATTTCTTTCCTAGGTCATTTCTCCATTATGAAAACTTAATGGAACTGACTCTGCATAAAACTTAGAGTTTCGCCCTATTTATAAGCTAATGTGCATTTTCAATATACTTGGTTGCATAAATGTATAGTTTTTAGGCCCACAAATGGGGCAGAACATCTGACTGTCTAGCCATTAAGTGTCTCCTGAAAATAGCAACTTTAGCCTAAACTGACTGATGTCTCAGAAACATTTGAAGTTCAGTGGCTGGATTTCTGAGAGAAGCTCTTTTCCTTGGACAGAAATTAGTAACTAAAAAAATCTGAAACAAATTCTTATTGTTCTGCCAATAGAATTGTAATGTTAAATACTTCCAATCTAACTTGGAGGTACTTTAAAGGACATCCAAAAATGTCTCTTGATATGTAGGGGAAGATGACAGTGTTAGAGACAGCATTGAAGATGAGTAGAATGGGAATGTCCTTATAGTAATTATTTTTTAAAATGTATTTACAGATTTCCATTCTTCCTGGCAGAATCCATATTTACATTAGGTTCATGCACTGCTCAATTAATGGAATCGTCAATAACAAGTCAATGGAGTAGTTAGTGTATAAAATTAAACACGTGTGTAACTCTGCAGGATCAAAGCCTACACTTAGGTAGTGCCTAACACAATGGGCTGCAGTCCTAACCAGGTCTGGCCCTACTGTATTATACATATTAAACATAATAATTAGAGATTATACCTAACATTTCATTTTCAAAAGTGTTTATTCATTTGAGGCTTTTCCATGCTTGATTGATTTTTGACATACCCCAAAACTGGGCATGTGACACTTTCTAAAATTAGGTTACTGTTGTTTGCACTGGTTTTATGACCCAGATACCTTGTTTCAGGCAGGCCCCAAACTCTCAACATCTCCACTTGATACTAGGTTATTTTTATTGATATACAATGAAAGAAGATAAGAATAATGCAAACAGTTCTATATCTACCAGTCCTAGAGCTGTCACAGACAAGATACATCTGGACACTACACAAACTTCACAGTGAGGTTCTTTATTGAATGTCAGATGTCAGCTGCTTGGAGGTTGAAAGCCAAGGCCCACTCCTTCTCCCTCTCCCTCTCCCTCCAGTGGGATGGGTGAGATGGGTCTGTGGTGTGCCCTCTATCCATTGTGGCTTTATGTTCCCCTCTTGGGGACCTTTTGCTGCTCTGAAATCTCTCCTTTTGTATTATTTCTCTCCTCTGATGACTCTTAATCTCTGGGTACTGTTGACTGGTTTGCCTGTGGCCATAATATTGTCTACGTTCTGCTTGGTCAGCATATTCTTTGTTTCCCAAACCCATCACATGCATACATTTTAATTTGGTTACTTACCAGGCCTGCTAATTTGGTCTGTTTACCAACACAAGAAATCCTAAAGGCTCTGCAGTTGTGCATTATGACCTGGTGCCAATGATGCAGAGTCCCTTGTCTATGTTATGGAGTAGTGTGGTACATGTCTTCAGTTTCTCAGCTTGTGTGAGTGATGGCTTCAGACACAGCGAGCCTGGAAGGAAACTTAGTCACAAACAAGCATTTAGAAACTAATTTACCTTTGCCATTCCTCGCTTCTTGGCCTCTTGAAGGCTCAGATCAACCACTTCATGCCCAGCAGGAGCTTCACGCGCTTCGCGGACTGGCACTTCCTCCACCGCGCCTGCCTCAACTGCCTGCCTCTGAACGGGGCTGTGCGCTTCGGCCACTGGGACAAGAGGTGCCGATGGTGCGGCTACACGGCGGAGACCCTCCCCCACATGCTGTGTGGCTGCAAGCCACATGCCAGAGCCTGGCAGCTCTGCCACAACACTGTCCAGGACCGCCTGGTGCGGGCCATCCCTGCCGGGGTGGAGGAGATCTCTGTGAACTGCACCGTCCCAGGCTGCGAGAGCCAGCTGCTCCCTGACATTGTCATCATGGACCACGAGGCCAAGAAGATCGTGATCTTGGACGTCACCATCCCCTTTGAGAACCGGCGCCAAGCCTTCACCGATGCCCGGGCTCACAAGCAGGAGAAGTAAGCCCCACTGGCCGACACCCTGAGGGGCTGCGGCTATGATGTGATGGTGGACGCGCTCATTGTGGGGACGCTCGGAGCCTGGGACCCCAGCAACGAGAGCGTCCTCTGCGCCTGCCGTGTTTCCCACCACTACGCCAAGCTGATGCGCTGCCTCATGGTGTCCGACACCATCCGCTGGTCCTGCGATATCTACGTGGAGCACATCATGGGCCACCGCCAGTACACCAACCCCTCCAGACAAGCCGCCGCTGGACCGGACCCGGAGGACACTGCCGCCTGAACCGCCCTCCTGCTTCACTTTGCGTCAAGAGGATTTCACTGCCATGGACGACCCCGCCCCACCCGAAGAGGACCCCCGTGATCGGACTTTATGGACTGAGATGCTTTCTCCAAGCCACTTCCTCCAACATTGCAGACCACTGTAATGGGTATTTGTGTATCTATCTCCTTTCCCTTTCAGCGTCGCGACCCCCCCCCCCCCCCTTCTCCCTTCCCACATCCTCCCACCCCCGGGCTTAGTTGGCTAACATTGTATCATTTGTAACCTAGTCGCGTTCCCCTCCCCTCCCCCATCCCTCGATTGTTAGTCCCTCGCTCGGGCGCTTTGTATTTCCATCTCAGCTTTGTCATCTTTTTTTTTCTGGATTCCCCATCCAAAACATCTACTAATAAAAGTCAATCTACTTTACCTACATGCCAATTCTCAAAAGCAAACCTCTAAATATCATTTTCTATCCATCTGCTAGAAAATGGTATTTCTGTTTGGGGCATTCAAAAATGACAGCACCCAAATCATCAGTCACTTTTGAAAGCTTAGGTCATGCTGGATGGGGAGAAGACCCTGGTGGGGGGAGGGTTGTACTGTGACTTTTAGATGGGCAACACAAAATATTCAGCTTTCAGTTAGCTATATATTCCCCATTTCTCCAGATCTGGGCTAGGGACAGGGCTGGTGCAGTCTCTGGAGTAACCTAGATATCCCTGCAATATTCCTTCCTTATTATAAAAACTGTATGTATACATTCTCAAAGGAAGCCACCATTTCAATAAATTCCCAGTTTTACAGATTCAATAAGGTATCTCACATTTTTGTGTGTTGGAAGTATATCCTCTGTAGGGTACGTAGCATAGTCCAGGGTCATTTGACTTTATACCAAGGTGAATATGGAGCAGTCACACAACATACCATCTAAGGGTAAAGTTACCTCTCACAAAACAAAAAGTGACACCAGTGAATCTGGCATTTGTTCTCATTCTTAATCAGTTTCATCTATGCAAACTGGCTCCCTGTCCACTGGTGACCAGGCAGTATAATAATGTCTAGTACAGACAGATTGGGAGAGGTAGTCATTAGGGCTGTGCAAAGCTTTGGGTGCTAATTTGATTTGGCCTGGTTCGGTGGCTGAATCTCTGAATCTAAACTGAATCAGGGGACCAATTAAAAGGTCTGAATCTATTCAAAGCTCTCCAAATCAATTTGGAAAAGATTCAGAGAGCTTCAGTGATTCAGGCAGTCCCTGTTCGCTGCAGCAGGGAGCTGGATTGGGAATCCATGCTGGTAAGTAGGGGGTGGGGGAGGGGGGACTGGAGGGGGGGGAAGGGACTATGGGGAGACCCCTTCCAGGCCCCAATCCCTGCCTGCTCACCCATCCCCACTGAGTTCCCCCCAATCCCTGCCCACTCCCCCAGCCCCCACCAGGACTGACCTGCCCGGCCCCAGCTCCTGGTTGTTTAAAAAAAGCCCATATGCACCAGGTGCTGCCAGGCAGGGGGGCAATCCCTGCTGCCTCCCATTGCCCCATGCTGTATGGGGGGCTCTGTTATTGGCTTTCTAACCCCCCACCCACTCTCCCAGCCCCCCCTATGGCTGCTCACCCACCCCAGTTCCCAGCCCTTTAAAAAAACAACACCCTGCACTCACCAGCTACTGCAGCAGCTTCAGAGCTTCTGGGAGCTCATTGGAGAACCCCCCCCCATGCAGTGCAGGGCAGTGGGGGGCAGCAGGGATTGCCCCCCCTGCAGGGAAGAAGCTGGTGAGTTGCGGGTTTTATTTTTCAAAGAGCTGGGAGCTGAGGCCGGGTGGGGCAACCATTGAGAATGGGCGGGGGATGGGGCCTGTGTGATTTGGAGATTTGGCTGATTCAGCAGCAGCCAAATCTCTGAATCATATTCAGCTGAATTGATTCAGGACAGTGATTTGAATTCACCGAATCGAATCACTGTCCCCCGAATTGGTAGAATCCAAAGTGAATACTAGCCGCTTCATGCAGGCCTAGTAGTCATGTGTCCAATTCTTTCTACGGAGCACATTTTCTGTTGAACAAAAGGTGAGCTAAATTACTTCATATTAATCATGTTTGTCCACCTTTATACACGTTCCTATTGAACTAAAATCTCACTGAACCTTGCCAGATTGGGCCTTATTCTGAGTACAAATGTACTCTACCTAGTAATACTGAAATAACTTAAACTTCAACAAAAGCTCACAAAAGCACTTG
The DNA here is from genome assembly GCF_052110815.1 of Crocodylus siamensis. Lineage (NCBI taxonomy): Eukaryota > Metazoa > Chordata > Crocodylia > Crocodylidae > Crocodylus > Crocodylus siamensis. Next base: position 125,118,774 of record NC_143397.1, on the reverse strand, counting down.
ACCAAAAAAGAGGAATGACTTTCTTTCTTCCTGCCTTTCTTCCTGTCTTTAAGAGAAAGTGAGTGAAAGAGAGAGAAAGCAGTTTTCAGTGCCTCTGTTAGTTTGTAGCTTTTCAGCACAACTCGTAAAGTACTATCTTGTTATGTACATGATAAAAGAATGTGGACCATATCCTTCACTTTACACTCAATCAATGAAGCATGCCTCTTATTGATTTGAATCATGGCTCTACTCTCTAGAATGACTATATGAGTCTAGGAGAAATGCAGGGTGCTATACCTCAGGAGGAATAATCAAAAACACAATATAAAATGGGGGACACCTGGGTGCACCCCCTGAGATTGGCAGTGCACCTCCTGACAGAAGAGCTGCTGGTGGCACCTGTGGATGGTCACTGCTCACTGCTGGTCAACACTGATGCTGCTGGCAGCATCTGCAGGTGGTTGCCAATCAGTGGTCAGAACTCACCACCCCCAACTGCTGACACTGCCGCCACCTGCAGAAGCTCCCTGCTCCCTGCCGCCACATCCCTGCCCCCACCACTTCTGCCACCACCTGTGGGTGGTTGCCATGCCCCCCCCCAGCCTCTGGGGGCATGCATTGTTCATGGACTTGGCAGTCTTGGCAGACCATAGGCTCAATGGGTGCATGCAGATGAGCATGCATGTGCCTCTTGTCCTGTCTCAAACCCCTTTGAGATGGGGTAACAGGCATGTGCAGGAATGAAAAAATGTTCCCTGCACTGCAAGTTTGTCCTTGTGTGGGGACCGGACCCCCTGTTCGGGGGCCAATCCCCTTGGGGCTGTACCCCTTGTGTGGGGGCTGAACCCCTTGTAAGGGGGGCTGAATCCCCTGTTGGGGGACCGTAGTCCTTGTGTGGGGGCCAAATCTGATGTTGGGGGGCCGTAACTCCTCTGTGGGCACCATTGCCCCTGTGGGAGGGCAGCAAAATGTATATTCATGAATTCATGAAACATGTATTTAGAGTTCACTTTATTATTATGATAAGAGACATGGTTTAACACTGTAGATATAGCAATAAAACATTGCCCAACTGATCACTGTCTCTGTCTCTCCCTTTATGGTGGTCTTTTGTTTTACTTGTGCAGGAATATGGATTTGGGGGTATTTTACAGAGTGACTTCAGGATGTTTTTCATCAGGGATTTTTCAATTTTCCAATAGGGAACACCAGAATTCCTGCTAGGGAGGCCAGTGGCAGGACAGTTAGTCTTACCTTGATCCTGGGTAAGCTTTTTGAGACAATTATTCTGGCACATGTCCACGAGGGACTAGCAGGGGAGATTATGCTTAGGGGCAACCAGCATGGGTTCATTAGAGGCAGGTCCTATCAGACCAACCTGGTAGCCTTCTACGACCAGGTCACCAAATCCTTAGATGCAGGGGTAGCAGTGGACATAGTCTTTCTGGACTTTCAGAAGGCCTTCGACACTGTCTCTTACCCCGTTCTCATTAAAAAACTGGGGGACTGTGGTGTCAACACCAACACAGTCAACTGGGTCACCAACTGGCTAGAGGGCCACACCCTGAGAGTGGTAGTGGATGGGTCATTTTCAACCTGGAGGGATGTGGGCAGTGGGGTTCCGCAGGGCTCAGTCCTCGGGCCCGCACTGTTCAACATCTTCATCAGTGACTTGGATGAGGGGGTAAAAAGCACCCTGTTCAAATTTGCTGATGACACTAAGATGTGGGGGGATGTGGGCATGTTAGAAGGAAGGAATAGGCAATAATTGGACCTAGACAGGTTACAGGGGTGGGCAGATGAGACTAGGATGGGATTCAACACTGACAAGTGCAAGGTGATGCACCCGGGGAGGGGGGAGGAAGAACCAGCACCATACCTACAGGCTGGGAAACTCCCTTCTCATTAGTACAGAGGCAGAAAAGGATCTTGGAGTCATCATTGATGCCAAGAACATGGGCCGGCAGTGTGGGGATGCAGTCAGGAAGGCCAACCGCACCTTGTCATGCATCCACAGATGCATCTCAGGCAGGTCCAAGGAGTTGATCCTCCTCCTCTATGCGGCACTGGTCAGGCCGCAGCTGGAATACTGCATCCAGTTCTGGGCGCCACACTTCAAGAGGCATGTGGACAACATGGAGAGGGTCCAGAAAGAGGCCACTCGCATGAGCCAGTGGCAGCAGGGCAGGCCCTACCAGGACAGGCTATGAGACCTGAACCTGTTCAGTCTCCAGAAGAGAAGGCTGAGGGGGGATCTAGTGGCCTGTTACAAACTAGTCAGAGGGGACCAGCAGACATTGGGGGACTCCCTGTTCCCTCGAGCACTACCAGGAATGACTAGAAATAATGGTCACAAGCTGGCAGAGGGTAAATTCAGATTAGCAATCAGGAGGCGCTACTTCACTGTCAGGGTGGTAGGATATGGAACCAACTTCCAAACAAAGTTGTGCTGGCTCCTACCCTGTGGGTCTTTAAGACAAGGCTTGACATCATCTTGCTGGGGTCATTTGACCCCAAAACTCTTTCCTGCCATGGCAGGGGGTTGGACCTGATGATCTGGTCAGGTCCCTTCTGATCCTACTAACTATGAAACTATGACCCTGCCTGCTCAGAGCTGGCACCTTGGACCCAGCTGGCTGTGGCTGACCTCCTGGCCAAATGGAGCCAGGAAGACATGCTTTGACAGTTCAAAGCAGGCCACCACACCCAAAACATCTTTCAGGCAATAGCTGCTCAGATGGCCAGGCAGGGGGCATATGTGGCAGTAGTGCCATACAGAGGCCAACCCTGCAACCACAGCCCACTGGCAGCTGGCCCAGAGGGACAGATGCCTCTACTAGCTGTGCAGTCCCCATCTGGGTCTGCCACATGCACAGCAGGTCACAGCCAGGCAGTAGCCCCCACTGCCAGACTGTTGCAGTGGGTACAGGGTGCAAAGAACTCTCAGGGCTGCTTCAGCAGTCCAGTTAGCACAAGGAGTAGTGTTCCCAGATATCAATTGGCTGGACCCCAGAAGCTTCTGAGAGCTAGTAGCCCTGAGCTACTTGCCAGGGTTGCTTTTTATACTGCTGGGGACAGCACAGGTGCTGGCCTTCGGCTCTAGCTCCCCGGGCTGGGAGGAGCCAGGCAGGGTTATTTTGCCCCTAGTGGCATAATTTGCTTCACAACAAAGTGCATGTCTGAGCACATACGCTGAGGTGAAAAACCCTGGCTCAAATTTGCACTGCTTCTATTTGAGCTGCTGCAAGCGCACATGCTTGCATGTGTGGACGTGCCCAATATGAGTATGCAGTGTGATGTAGCTGCACAAAAGATGAATGTGGTTTTGGGCTTCATCAATAGAAATATTAGGTGCAAGACATGGTAGTGCCTCTCTACTTGACACTGGTTAGGCCTCCTCTGGAATACTGTGTGCAGTTTTGGGCTCCACATTTTAAAAAGGACATGAAGAAATTAGACAGGGTCTAGAGACAGCAACAAAGATGAATAGGGGCTTGGAAGGCAAGTCATATGAGAGGCTGAAGGAGCTAGGCATGTTCAGCTTGCAGAAAAGTTGCTTAACAGAAGATGTGATAGCAGTATTCAAATACTTGAAGGGCTGCCATAAAGAAATGGGAAAGCACGTTTTCTCTCTTGCTGAAGGGAGAAGGACATGGACCAACAACCTGAAGTTGCAGCAAAGTAAATTTACAAGGATATCTGGAAAAACTTTTTCACTGTGAGAATAGGTCGGCTTGGGAAGTTGTGGATTCTCCATCACTGGAGGAGTTCATGAAGAGGTTGAACAGCTGCTGGTCGGGGATGATAGGCATAGTTATACCTATTTTCTACCATAGGTATTTCCCATGCTTCTGGGCTTTGTTTGTTGCTGCCCCCAATTCCTTTTATGCCATATGTGTTCGAGTATTTTGTCCCATGGGCATTGGATATTAGCTATAGCCAAGGCTGGGACTTTTACTAGGGTGTGTCAATTCTCCTGCTGGGGCAAAAGACAGAGGCTCCTGGATAGAAGGTCTTTTCCCCCCAACTCAGGGTCAGACCAATTGCTATAGTTGGGGTCAGATTGGTATTGACTCTGGGAGTTTTTGTCTTCCTCTGTGGCCATCTACCTGGGACTTCTTGACTGTATATTGACAACATTTTATAGAAGCAGGACGTTGGGTGCCATAGCTTACCTGTGGCAGATGAGGTTGTTAGGTCTATGTTTTGTCAAAGCTGATGGTAGTCTTACATAGAGTATAGATTATGGTTGTATGGGATAGGTTGGATAGGGATGATCCTGTCTCAGGCAGCAAGTTGGACTAGATGATCTCTGGGGGGTCCCTTCCAGACCTCCTTCTCTATGACCCTTTTACACAGTGCAAAATTTTGAGTATGTGCTGCCAGTACAGAAGAGGTTAAACTGACATGCGCGGTTTGAAGCTGTGAGTGGAAATTTCCAAGGCTCACCCAGTCCTTGCCCCCTGGGTGACCTGCGGAGCTGTCAATCATTGTTGACCTATTTTCCCCACAGATGCATGCTCAGATTGTGTCAGCTTCTGACTGAGAGCATGCTCAGTCAGAACCTGACATGAGGTAATCGGACTAGAAATTTCTCTGCAGAGAGCACGCTGATTGGCTACCAAATTGATATAAAAGTTCTGTGAGCCCCTCCCTCAAGGGGGGAGATTGCGTGGACTAGAGACAGAGGCTGCTGCTGCAGGGACTGTTCTCTGAGTCAGGCTTCAGGGCCTATTGATCTCCTTCTTCGGCTCCGTTGATACTTGCTTTGTGTACTCATCTGGCTCCTGACTTACCTTTTGAACTGATTAACGGCTTACGATTTCGGATCACCCTCTGGACTTTGTTTAACCCAGTTCTGGATCATCGACCTCGGCTTCCTTCACCAACTACAACTCTGCTCATCCCTCCAACTGGCGTCTCCGCTGCTTCATCTTCTGGCTCCTGACCTCGGCTTTCATATTCGACCACCCGATTTGTCCATTGCTGTGGACTGGCATCACGCGGTTCATCATCACCGTGTTACAGTTCATTTTGTTGTTTGTGATCCCCATTTATGAGCTGTTGACCAGCCCTGGGACTAGGTCTTTGGACTGAACCTCGTGGGCCAACAGACCCCTTTGTTGTTAATTGTTTGTTTGTGTTCAAAACTGTAACTGAAGACCTTTCTGCCTACGCCTGAAGCGTAAATCAAATAAACTCACCTGTTCTTTCTCAATCCGCTCTGAGTCCCTAACTCCAGACTCTACGCCGCTAATCCCACCTGTCCGTATCTAATTGCCACCCCGGCCCACCGTGACCTTGGGGCCCGATCCTTCGGTTTTCCCCGACATGGCGTCACGAACAGGATCAATGGGAGGCGTATTGGAGTCGGAGATTATAAGGAGTTGCCCATGGAGCAACTGAGTCCGGCAGACCATCGGTGCCGAGGACTTATGGGACCACATAGCGTTCCATCAGGCCGCACCGGCTGAAGGAACTGTGAGCGGGTACCTGTCCCTCCGGGGAGACAGTGGGGAAGAATGGGCCGTTCGGCTCACCCTAGGTGCGCTGGGTTGTATTATCCAGGATCCTCGGGCCGTTTACCGCCCAAGGGGGGAGACCAGGACCGTAGCCCTGGCCCGTAAGAAACCTTCGGGCATGGCAACCTCAGGCCCGGACCGAGAATTTGCCCGGTGTATAAAGTATGTGAAGGAGGGTGGTGAGGATACCCCTCCTGATGGGTTTAACTGCCCGACCCTTGCCATCGGGTCTAGGGGGCATGAGCTCTTGGTCCAGCTACGAGAGTGCCTGGAGAAGGACGGCAGAAAAATAAAATGGTCGGGACCCTGGTGGAAGAAAGGCCGTATAATAAATGTGCTTTTTCGGGAGTACATTGTCTTACTGAGGGAGCTAACTGACACTAGGGCCCAGCTCATGGCAGCAACCAGAGCTGTGACACAGAAATTGGCCGAGCGGCCATTACAAGATGGCGCCGACCAGACTGTCAGCGCGCCAAAACCAATGCTGATGTCACGACGCCCAGCTCCACCCATCCCGAGCCCACCTTCCGGAAAAACGCTGTCTATGGTTCCGCCCACCGAGAACCGGCCTCCCGCAACAGCGCCACCTGCTGTACGCAAGCCACCGCCTCCCGTACGTCAGCCAGCGCCACCAGGAGGACGTACGGGAGAATTACACCCAAACGGATAACGAAGACTGCAACAAAGTAATTAAGCACAGCACAGGAATGGAAACAACTGAAACAACAAGCGAAGATAAGACTAACAACGTAACCATAAGGAAATCAAGAGTGAGCACGAATACTATTGGAACCGACACAAATGATGTGACTAAAAGAACAATACAAACGAGTACCATCGGAACAAACACAAGCAACGGATTAATAGAAATGACTAAACCAGTAACCAAGATGAATTATACAAACGAAACTATAAGTGCTGATGAAGCTGAGAACGAATTCATAAGAGTAACGCGAAACAAACCTAGCCAACAACACAACGATTACACCGAAGAATTAGTGTCTGCTTTTCCCATTGCAGTCCAAAAATCGGTGACTGATCCTCAGGGTCAGACAAGACAAACCATCACGACAAGAACCAGAACGCGCTCTGAGATGAATGAATTGAAGAAGGAAACCGGCATACGAAACGATGAAACACCGATTGCCTGGTTGGGGCGTCTAGTAGCGGAGGCAGGGAGCGAGACCATCAACCAAGATGAAGCTCTGCAGCTTGTACGCAATTCAGCTTGGAGCCGAGCTAAAGTAGTGGACCCGGTGCCAGTGCTGTCAAATTATTATTGGCCAATACCCATTCCAGCTCTGGTTACTGAGGCACTTCAGAGGAAGATCCACACCTGGCACGAGGGACATGCGGGTCGTGCGAGTGCTACCTCACTGGTGTATACAGTGATTGGAGCGTCTTACGCCATGTGGAACCCAGCCCACCAAGCTTTAAATTTGACACCTGCTCAGGTGCAGGGGGCATGGCCACACAGATATGTACTGTCATCTTCATCTGGGGATGTACCTTGTTTACAAGAAGCGGTCAATGCCGCCACTGAAATCTACGGTGGGCACCAAAGTATTACCGCGAGATTATTACTAAGCACATCAGTAAATGGACCGGTGATACACACTCTGGGACAGCTTGACCAGTTAAGAGGAGCCATGGAGAAGCAACGACATCAAAAGAGTGTAAGCTTTGACAAGGATGAGAAACGGGAATCAAGATATGTACACATGATTGAGCACAATCAAAAAACTACTGATAAGAACCAACGGAAACCACCTCGAGTGTCACCACAGGAAACAAGAAAATATTACACTCGAACTTCTCCACCTCCACAACAAAGAGTCCAGACAAGTTATTCACCACCCCAGAGGACCCCTCTAGAAAGAGCAATGTTTGGGTTCCTTCTGGAAAAATCTGGCCTAAATAAAGAACAACTAAGGGCTCTACGAGATGAGGGACAGCGAGCTCTCGCCAGAGCTTTAGGGTTCATGGAGAGACAGAAGCCAAAAAACGAGTGATCGCCATCGGCGGAAGTCCGGCGATCGATGGCTTGACTGACCCAACAAGGCAACAAACGGACTCAACAATCGAAGTAACACAAAGTGAACATAAGCAAAACGAACCTAAACCAAACTCAAACAAGAAAACAGCGAACGAATTAAAACTGAGCCAACTTGAATGGAATGGAATAAAACCAAGCGGACAAACCGAACTGAAATGGCGTAACCCAGAATGAAACGAACCAAAGCGTAACGAATCTACACGAAGCGAAACTCAACGAAGCGAATCCAAACGACGAAATGAAAAAAACGAAGTAAAGCGAAGAACACAAACCGAACTTGAAGAAACCGTGATAACCGAACCAAAACGTACCAAAACGAAACAAAGTCTGAAGCGTAACGAAACCACACAAAACGAATCGAAACAAAACCAAGAAAACCAAAGCGTATCGAACATGAAACTTACCGTAACGGAAACTATTTGACTGAAGGAGTACAAGAAGCCGAAGAGTATCCAAATACTTACCTAATAGAACTTGAAGACAGCGGGAAAAAAGTGTTGGCCCATCACAATTGGCTAACCAGAAGGGCAGTCACTAATAGCGCAGATTAGGCCCGTAGTATTGAGTGTATATAGTTCCTCTTGAAAGAACCTGTTCTGCCGATTTGTTTGTTATTGTTTCAGATTCGTGACCATTTGCGACCCGCATATTTCATCGGAGACGAGATCACCAGACACATCAGAGCTGACGGACACCATGGCAACCAGACCCAAGGATTTTGGACTAATTATTGTATATTGTATATATTTCGGATTTGTCTTTGTAAAACTGTCAGCCTATGTATATACTACCGTTCCCACGTATGAAAAATTCGGGAACGATGGTTCCATTGCCAGGGAGGAGGTATAATTCGGCCATCTAGCTTCTGTGCTGACAGCAAGGGGGCATGTCAGAGCAAAATTTTGAGTATGTGCTGCCAGTACAGAAGAGGTTAAACTGACATGCGCGGTTTGAAGCTGTGAGTGGAAATTTCCAAGGCTCACCCAGTCCTTGCCCCCTGGGTGACCTGCGGAGCTGTCAATCATTGCTGACCTACTTTCCCCACAGACGCATGCTCAGATTGTGTCAGCTTCTGACTGAGAGCATGCTCAGTCAGAACCTGACATGAGGTAATCGGACTAGAAATTTCTGTGCGGAGAGCACGCTGATTGGCTACTAAATTGATATAAAAGTTCTGTGAGCCCCTCCCTCAAGGGGGGAGATCGCGTGGACTAGAGACAGAGGCTGCTGCTGCAGAGACTGTTCTCTGAGTCAGGCTTCAAGGCCTATTGATCTCCTCCTTTGGCTCCGTGGCTTAGTTCTTTGTATTACTCATTGCATTGCGGTTTTTGACTACGATCATCTGGCTCCTGACTTACCTTTTGAACTGATTAACGGCTTACGATTTCGGATCACCCTATGGACTTTGTTTAACCCGGTTCTGGATCATAGACCTTGGCTTCCTTCACCACCTACAACTCTGCTCATCCCTCCAACTGATGTCTCCGCTGCTTCATCTTCTGGCTCCTGACCTCGGCTTTCGTATTCGACCACCCGATTTGTCCATTGCTGTGGACTGGCGTCACGCGGTTTATCATCACCGTGTTACAGTTCATTTTGTTGTTTGTGATCCCCATTTATGAGCTGTTGACCAGCCCTGGGACTAGGTCTTTGGACTGAACCTCGTGGGCCAACAGACCCCTTTGTTGTTAATTGTTTGTTTATGTTCAAAACTGTAACTGAAGACCTTTCTGCCTACGCCTGAAGCGTAAGTCAAATAAATTCACCTGTTCTTTCTCAATCCGCTCCGAGTCCCTAACTCCAGACTCTACGCCGCTAATCCCACCTGTCCGTATCTAATTGCCACCCCGGCCCACCGTGACCTTGGGGCCCGATCCTTCGGTTTTCCCCGACACCCTAGCTCACTTACTAAGATGATATATAGCAACGTTTCCCAACTGGTGTGCCACAGTACACTAGCGTGCTGTCAAGCATGTCCAGGTGTGCCATGGAATTTTGGGCAGGGAACGTGGCTACAGTCAGTGATTCAAGCACCGTGCCACTCACTCCCTGTCACTCCTGCCTGCATTCAACTGCTCACCACTCTCCACACCCCCCTGCTCCATGTTCGGCTGGTGTGCTGTGGGGTGGGAGAGACCATGGAAGTGTGCCATGTGGTGAAAAAGGTTGGGAAATGCTGATATGTAAGAGCAATGTTAGGATGTCATAATAACACTTACTTTTGATTCAGTTGATTTTTTTTATATATACAGCACAAATATTTTTAGAAGTCTTGCACAGATGATACTGAAACGTATTTCATGACTTTTTATTGAGCTTCAGTTGTTTGGAATAGTGAAACCACATTAATGGTTACAAACCAATCCAAAAAAAAATTTAAAAAGCCTGCCTTCAGGCTTTCCTTTGCTGTGGGTCTTATCCAACCCTTTGGAGATCAGAATAATATATATGAAATAATGCATAAAGGAACTATGTTTAAAAAAGAGCTCTTATAGTTAAAATATAATAAGGAAGATTTGCAAAGTATATCTTGTCCATTTTTGTACCTATAAAGCTGACACAGACATTAAGCATATAATGCTTCATTGTACCTTCCTTTAAATTGAGATGTACTTTGTTGCACTGATATATCCAAAGTTGATGCATTTTTTGATTATTTTCTTTATTAAACAGTATTATATAGCACTGAGATCAGCTACAGACCTGTTCTAAATGCACAACTCTTGTGAACTTGTTGTATAAGGTTTTTACTGTAAACTGGTTTTGTTTCACACTTTCTTTAACCCACTGGAAAATCAAGCTTCTTTCTATGTCTAATTTACTGTCTGTGGCCTATAGCCAGAGTAGAATTCTCGAGGAAAGCTTCAAGTTAATGGGAAAAGGCATTGTTGAGGCATGAAGTTGGATTCTTGGAAGGCTTCCAATAGTTGTTTGTGAAGTCATATCTCAAAAGTTTGTTTTATTCATTAGTCCTTGGGGATATCTATTGTTTTCAAGTATTTCTGATTGAAGTTAAGAGATGGTATTTTGAGAGATTTGCAGAAAAATTCTGGATCTCTGAAAGCTGTGTGTGGTCTCAGTAGGTATAGTAAACTTAAACAGATCTTAGAAAACTTGTTATAAGTTTAACTAATGTAGTTTATAGAGCTTGGAAGTTCACTAAGAAAACTAGTTCTCATTCAAGAAAAATAGCAGTGACGACAATGAAAACTTGGAGAAGACTGAATGAAAAGGAAAGGAAGTAGATATCAAACAAGAATCTGGGAAAGGAGAACTGGAAAAAGTAGTTTGTATGGAAGGGATGGAGTTGGGACAAGCATGTCAAAGATCTTGGGATGACTTGGGAAAGAGTGGAGCTTAGTAGTTGAGGCAGTGGTGGATTTACAGTTAGTGGGGTCCTGTGATCCAAATAGGGTGTGGGACCTCATCTCCCACCCCATGGCACATCCACAGGGGAATTAGTGCAGCGCACTGGCCACAGGGGGGAGACGGTGGCTGGAATTTCTGTCTGGAACAGCTGAAGAAGCCCACAACCCGCTGGGCAGGAGGGAGGGCCACAAACAAAACACCTACGGCAGAAGCAGCAGTGGTGGGGCCCCCTGTCATTGGGGGCCCTGTGCCACCACATGGTTTGTTTCATGGTAAATCCACCGCTGAGCTGAGGGAAGATTGGGACTCACATACTGAATAGGCAGGAGAATCTGCACCACAAGAGCACACTGCATTTCTGCTATTGAAATGGAACCAAAAATCTGTAAGTCTCACCATTTATCTGAGAGAACTGTGTGGTAGACCCTCGTAATTCTGCTGATTATGAGTAGAGTGAAGTGAACTTTTTTGGCTGAATAGTTTATTCACCAAAAACTCCCCATTTTGTATTGATTGACATTATTTGTGATTTCATACTAAATTTAATGTCAGGTATCCAGGTTGTAGTTGTATTGGTCTAGTAGCAAAAACAATCAGGACTCGTGGTAGAGGTGATATCTTTTATTAGACTAACTAGATTTTTGCAAAAAAAATCTTTAATTCCATAAACACCATAACCAGAAGGAAATATGACTATATCCTGCTTACCACCAAACAACTTCGAGGTAAACAGACTATTTCAACTTTTCTCTGAGCCTAATCTGTATATAAAATGAACTGTTCCAAACAGGGGATTTTACCACACCTTCAACTCTCCTATGAAATATGAACTTTCATTCCTACCGAGGAGACCTTTTACAATTTTTTTCTCCTATGCAAGTAAAGAAGTTTACTTGTATAGGAGAAATAGCTGTATATGCCAGATCACTTCATTCACCCATGCAATGCTTTCCTTGGAAGAAGAATCAGAGGGGATCATTCACATGAAAACTTATGAGCCTATTGTAATACTTATAGCATTTACAATAAGGAGATGATAAAAATGGCTTCAAGAATTTACTTCATATTGCTTTTCAAATGCTTAGTTTTTCAAAAGAGGTTTTTTGGTAATGTCGTATATTTTTCAAGCTTGTTCTTTTCTAAGAGAGGCTTTTGTTTGAGAGCCAATCTGAAGAAGAAATTGCCATACAAAACACAGTAATTTTAAAACCAATACATTCTGAGAAAATAATCTATCAATCTTTGGTTATAAAAAGCTTTGCACAGTTTAGCAAATACAAATCCTAAACAACACCTATGGTAGCAAATGAATTCAAGCAAGCTGGTAATGTTGATTTAACTTTCTGGCCTGTGCAGAGAAATTACCTCCATAGATCATAAAGCAAAAGCATTATGGAATGGGCAAAAAGGTATGGATGGAGGTACAGACAGAAATAAGATATACAAAGAAATACCATATTTACTCAGGTTCAAAATGAAGTTTTCCTGCCAATCAGCATAGGGAAAAGAGCCTCTTGTCTTAAATTCACATATAAACAAACCTTACTAAATACATTGTTTATCACTAAAATTCTGCCAAAGCAGCATGGTGCTCAGAAATGGAAACCAACTAAGAAGCTGATTAAATACAGCCAACACTAAGCATGTCTATAAAAAACATGGCCTATATTGGGCAAAGATGCTGATGGGAACCTACCAAAAGGATAGGTTTATTCCATCTGAACAAGATATATAGTAATGCCCATTGCATGCAGCCCCCATCAGTCAATTCATTCTCAAGTTATGATGAGCCACTACAATGGATACCTTTTGACTTCCTTCTCAGTCCCACAGCTGAGATTCACTTTTCTTTCCCATTTCATAGATTTCATAGACATTAGGGGATGGCATGGGTATCTGGTGCCTCTTGAGTTGGGGGGGGATATGTCCCCCTGACACCAGTCAATGACTGGGGGGGCATTCCCTGGTTGCCAATATCATTGACTGGTGTGTGTGTGGGGGGGGGGGGGTTCCCCATGGCTGATCTCACTCACTGTAAAAGTAGCTGTGCCACTTCCGGAATTCCTGTGGTCACTTCTGGAAGTGACTTCTCTTGCTGGTGGGCCTGCTTCCCAGTCCAGCCCCACCTGCCACAGGCAGGAAGTCTGCTGTAGTCAATGATCCCTTCTGTTTCATAGTTTTATTCCAATGATTCCTGTTTCTTCATCATCCCTAAATGTCCATAAGGTAGAGCTGAACCAGGTTGTCCCATGTCTCATCAGCATATAAAGTTTTGGAGGATCCCAGGACTCATGACAAGAATGCCCAATTCCAGTCATGAGTGGGAAGCTAATTAGCATGTGGATCCTTTGTGGGGGTATCTGGCAAACATATACACTGGGCAGTGGTGAGCTATGGAGTCATTATGGCTCAACTTTGTTAACTCTGCTGAGGCCTAGCCCAATGAACTCTATGGTAAATTCCAAGTCTTTTGGTTTTGGAACAGTATCAAGCATAGTTTGTATCATGTATAAGTAGGTGCCAGAGTGTTGCTTAACGGTGTGCTTATGGAGTACCTGTGTTAAAAATTGCAGCAGTTTTAAATGAGGTGAACTGCATTAATTTTTGATGAGCTAAATCTATGGCTACCTGTAATAATTTCCTTACATGCAAGTTGCTATAAGTATATTTATTTTAAGGTCATTGTTTCCAAGCTTGCACCTCACTTCCATGTGCTCAAGGAGAGCAGGGTTTAACAGTAAGGGGAGGGGGAAAGGGATGCAAGGGAAAGAAGTTGTGGGGTAAAAATGGGGGAAGGGACAAAGTTGTGGGGAGGCAGAGGGTAAGGGGACTACCTGATCCCCCAGATGTCTTTTCCCTGCTGCAGTAGTGGGAGGGGGACAAATTCAGGGCAAGCCTCCAATAATTAATTCTATACCTGGAAAATTACAACAAATGTATAGAACTGGCATATATAGGATCGAATTATTTGGGGGGTGGTGTCTTTTATTCAAGTAAATATGGTAGCAGCAATTAAAATACCTTGCGGGTGTGGAAATGACTACATAATAAAAGGGAAATTACTAGATAATAAAACAAACTGTCATCCTTCCTCCCACTTTTACCTACAAGTATCAGATATTAACCCAGTGGTCCACCCAGCCTACCCTGGTCTCCTAGCAACATGCTGCCAGTAGAACCCTCTTGATGTTGCTCATGGCCACAGGAAATTTAGAAATTAAAACTGAGGTTGATGGAGAGAATGAAGCATGATATTGCCTTCAGTAAGTTACCTGTTCAGGGCCCAAGTGAATACTACTAATAGTATACTTCTATTAAAGCCAGTTATAATTTATTCAGTGAAGTGTTTTTCCATTGGCAAGTGCCATTTTGTTGACATCAAACTTTTCCATAAGAACATATGTTTTCCGTGGAGTTTTATTTAAATGAAATTTTAAAAAAATGGTTTGATGATGTAGGAGCAAAATGTTTAACTTCTTCACTTTGAAATGATTTGTAAGTTGTGAAACATATCTTACTTTTTATTTTATTATGATTTATAATGGAAAATAAAGTTGTAAACAGCTGGAAATGGAACATATCCATTGTAGTAAAAGAGAACTTGGCAGTTTTAAGGTTTCATTTTCTGTTGCTGGCATGTGTCACATCCCTGAATCTTCTGAAACAGAATTTGTTAGTATAAAGGTCAGTTATATATATTTGCCAACTGCCTTAGTGAGTGTATACTATTATTCCAATATTTGCAAGTATTCTACCATAGGGAATGCTGAAACTTTTGAGATAATATTTTTTTTGTTTAAAGGTGCCCACTGTAAGTGAAGTTAGGTTTTATTTACCTATTTTTCAAATATAAACTCAAAATGATCTGATGGTTCTAGGAACAAGTTTTTTTGGGGGTGGGGAGCATGGTTGGGTAATATTTTTATTAAACACACTGAATATTTGGGAAAGATGACAGATAATCTTTTGGGAACAAAGTGCCCTTGCTTGAGTCTAGAAAAGAAGCAGATGGCTTAAGCTAAAAACCATATAATATACGTCTTTTGTCCCTGAAAGCTTATCTAAAATCTCTCCAATGAATTCAGCTGGTCTGATAAAGGATATGTCCTTCTTACTTCTTGCATATATCCTGGATCATCATAGCTACATAACACACAATCCTACTATATGATGGTTGCATGTCTGGTTTTGGCATTCTCAGAAATTGAGATTACAATCATTGTGCCTGATTTAAGCTTCTACTGTACCACTTTGGCAACACTGACTTTTTAAGTGCAGCTGGTCTTTTAATAACGCACCCTATTTACACGTATTGTTATGCTTCCGCCAGATGTCAGAAACCCATTATTTTGTTATGTGGAACATTGTCTGTGAAGGCATAGAAAAACAAGCAGTAAGTGAAAAAGAGAGCAAGTCACAGCCTTGCAAATTATAAATATAAATAAAAGGGTTAGGACTTCACCCCGGAGGATTCAGGACACATGAAAGAAAGAGAGTGTTAGAACTTTAAGCATATTATTGCCCTGAAATTTTTATTTCTGTTGAGTGTCTCTTCCCTGAAAGGCACTTTCAGCTCTGAAAAGGAATATTACATATTAACCCATTTTCCACATGCTGAGGGAGGAGTCTGTGATTTCCTGGCATACTGAGTTGCTTTGAAGTGATCCTTTGATTTTACCTATCATCTGGTCTCAAACTACATCTTTTCACAATGACTCTTGAAATGTATTGTATTCTCAAAGACATTCTACAGGTTAACTAAGATTGTAAAAGAGAAAGGACATAACTTCAAATTGTTTTTCAAATAGTTGTTGGAACGAGTATATTTCTGCAATAGCTCTGCACGAAGTTTGGGTGATCAGAGGTGAGGTTTTTTTGTGGTATAATGTGAAATAATCAGAACAAAGAAGTCTTCAGTCCTTCCATTCAAATCTCATTTCTACCTAGGATCAAATATGAACTAAAATAGTGGGTGGGGGAGCCTGCTCTGATGTTTTCTAATCAGAATATGTTGGAGCAGGCATCAGGCACTTGTATAGGTGCACTTACATTTCTCTATCTTCCATATACAGTGAGAGGAAAAACATTTTAATACCTAAACCTCACACGCAACTGATTTTTACCCCATTAACCTAAGTATTCGATTTACAAGCAATGCATGAGAAAGGTCAAGATATTAGCATAAATGTCAGCTGAAACATCATGTTGGCAATTAGTGATTTTAAATTGAATATAAAAAGAGACAAGTACAGAATCTAAAGGCACCCACTCTTATCAGCCTTCTTGGTAGGAATGGGCATTGTTACTAAACTAATTAGTGATCAGTTAGGTAAGGTCAATTATATTAATAAAAGTGTGATTTAATTTCCACCAAAAAAAAAAATCACCATACCAGTACTTTAGGGGATCTTTCTGTCTTTAATGCAACAGATCTGTCAGAACTAAAACCAAGCAATAGAATCAAAGTGCCCTTTCAATTCTAAGTTACTAAGTTATTATATATAACTAGATATTCCTTGCTAAGAACTTTCAGCAGCATTTTTCCCACTTCGCATTAGTTTATGCAGGTATTAGAGAAAGATAATCCTATAAAAATGAGAACTAGATGAGCATACCATAGGCATTTTGACAATCTATTTCCAATCCCCAGTTAAGCCGTAAGCATGCTAGCAGGAAATTACTCAGGTGGGGTGGACCTGAAAGAACCATCTTTAGCAACTTTGATTGCAAATCATTCTCCGTTTCTGTGCTCACTGTGGTTGCAGCATTATGCGCAGGGTTTGCACAAGAGTTTGGGGAAGATTTATCAAGATTTTTTCCTTAAAACACCCCTCCACTTACCCACCTTGTCTTTATAAGAACTGAGTTAAGCTTCAGGTGCAGTGAATCTCTTTGGCATAGAGGCCAAAACTTTGGAAAAACAGACCGGGGACCAAGCAATATTAAACGTATTTTTTTCCTATCAATACTAGCCTTTTTACTTTTATTTATACAGCTCTATTTAATTTATTTATATGTTCCCTATAACTTTAACATTTGAACAACTCCTTTCATTATTGACATGGAATAAACCATTTTTGAAAACCATTTTCATTGGCTACTTATCCCTAGTACGGGCTAGGTTTAACCTCGCTGATGAATAGCAGACATCACATAAGGAATGAGATGTCTAGATAGATTATAGCAATCATTTAGACTGTAATTAATATGGGATAAAGTGGTTAAACATATCATTGGAAAATTTTCACTGGAATATAGCAATATCCTATGTTTTGGAGTGTCTTAATTCAAACAGTAGTTTCTATAAAAGCATATTTCTAAATGAGGTCAGCCAGTTTTTCTGCAAGAAATCACACTCCAAAATGATATTATATTTGCAAAAGGAACAAATGGAAGATAAAAGATACAGCTACTTCAAATACATCTCAAATAATCCATCTGGACAAGAATGATGATTTAGATTTACCAACCATGAAACTTAGAAAATATAATAATTTTAGTATTGTGGGTGTCCTTTGAATTTATGTTTAATGAAACAAAAGACAATTACGCTGGAAACAAAAGATGCTTGGAATAAAAGCTTCACTGGAGTCCAATGCCATCAGGAAAACACAATGGTAATAAAATAACAACAATAAATAGCACCCCCAAAATGATAAAAGGTACAAAAATTTTTATGTTAACAGCAAATGTAATAAAACTTGTAACATCTTCCACTGCATATAGGAGCAATAAATTCCAAGGTTTTCATATGTTCCCTCAGTGAGCTTGAACTCCTGCACAAAATATATTATGAATCAGGTGTGAAGCTTCTAAAACAAAGAATTTGTCACTGAACTAAGGATAAGTTTAGTGTGATCTTCATTACATTACAGCCAAGGTTCTTGTTATAATATAAAGAAAGGAAGTTACCAAAAGTGCTTTTCTATGATTGAAGGCTTGAAGCCAAATTCCAATCTAATTACACCAGAGTAATTCCATTTGTTTCAATATATTTACTCTGGTTTTGGCAGGTTCTGGCTCTTAATGTGATAAATCCTTGAAGATTACTTATGAATTCACACATGGCAAATCTCTTACTTACTCGAGACTTTTATTTTCAAGCTGTGAGGAAATGTTCCTCAGAAATTTGAACTCCCTGGCACTTGCTTTTTTTTCTGTTTTCACTCATTGTTAGATACCAAAGGAAGAATAAAAAATTGCTGCCATATGAAAAGTCATCATCAACCTAATGGCAATTCAAACAGCTCTAAATACAAAAGTCAATGAAATAGCTAAAACTGAACCGAATTGTGAACAGTTTTGAACATGAGTTTTCCAGTATGCAGCAAACAAACAAACAAACTTGGACCACAGAAAAGCTGCCAAAAACATTTTTTCAGTGTTATTCAATATTTTTGCCCTTTAGTTTTCAAACCACTTATAATGCCAGCTACCTGCCAGTAAAGCCAGTGCCAGAAGCAAATCCAGGATTTTCCTTCTGTCTGCAGGGAAGTCTTATTTTAAACCAGGCTCTTTTTAACTCTTTGTAAGGTAGTGTATCCTACTAACAACACTTCACATTATTCTTGTGGTTTGTAGAGTACCTGGAGAAGGACTGTGCTCTACAATGTTTATATATCCAAGCAGTCATCAATAGTGGTTATAGCATCAATAAACTTACTTAAACATTGATATTAAATGGTCCACATACAGCTGTGCCTAGAAATAGCAGGGAGAATCAGGGCCCATTTTATAAAGTAAGCATTTCAGCAGGAAGTTGTGGAGGAATTTTGGCTGAAGAATGTAGGTAGCAAAGAAGCATATAGTGGTATGACACTGAAAAAGTGACTTACACCAAACAAGATGGTCAGGAGTATTGTCATGACCTCACCCCAAACAGCTTTTGTATTAACCAATTAACCTGGTCTTTTCAGGGCAGGGCAGTAGTGGGGCTCTTTGTGGGTCAGATTCATGGGGCAAGCAGTAGCTTCAGTGATGATGGAAGCAATGGTGACAGCAGTAGAGGCAATGGCACATCTGATGGAGGAAGCAGTAGGGCAAGCAGCTGCAAGCCAAGAAGCTGTGGGGCAAGCAGGGCTGTGTCAGCACAGCCTTTGCTTGCCCCTCTGCTGCCGAGAACCATGTAGGCCATTCCTATCACTAGCTATACTCCCAAATTTTCTGGCCTGCCAGTGGCTTGATAGCTCAGACTGAGTGGCTCTGCAAATTAGATTGAGTTGTGTGTTTCTTAGCCCCATTGTAGGGCATTTTTGATGTTTCTGGTTTGTGTGAGTTCACAATATTGAGTCTAGTTCCATGCACTTGCAGGCAGTCATTAATTCATGGGTTAACAATTGCTGGGGGATGAGGTTCCATGGTCCAAGAGGTCCCTTCCAGTCCTATATTCATATGTTTTCATGCACTAAAACTGGCACCAGTATTATGCCACTGCCACTAACTGGAGGTGGCCAGAGACTGTGCAGAGGGAGAGCTCCTTCCGCCCTCAACTTAGGTGGTACACCCATATTTGGCTACACACTGAGCAGTTTTGTCCAGTATCTTGAGGGGGATCCTTGTGAAGGAATAACTTTATTTTCCTTCTTCTCTTTCTGCATATATGTGCTCTGTACTTCTAAAAGCATTTTCAGAGACGAGAGAAACTAGAGGCAGCAGCTTTGTACCCGAGTCTGATCCCACAGAGATATAAATAAGGAGTGCCTTCATGGTAAATCACTGATGTCTGATCTGTGTCAACCCAAGTGAAGTGAGGTCAGGACTGACCCCATTGTGCCTTTTGATTTTTACATGCTGCACTGTAACAGCTGTTTCTCTTCTGTTGCTCTGCTTCTTATATCACTGTTGGCTTCATTTTGAAGTTTACACTCTATTTGCTGCAGATTACAGCTGTAATTTTTTGCTTTGGTTCTATTTGATGCCTGTCAGCAGTTCTGTCTTGTGGCTTTGATCTTTTACTACGTTGTACTGCAGCCGTTTTTCTCTATTTAATCCATTGCTCTGTGTGTGTGTGTGTGTATGAGACACACACAAAGAGACAGCAGAGAATGGTGTTTTGTCTTCTCCCATCTAATAATGTCCCCAGAAAGACACCAGTTATAGGATTGTGGAGAAGAAGCATACTGGAAGTTTCTTGCCACAGGTTCTGCCTGTGAATAGGTGTAGTGGGGAGTACTTAAGAAGTTTTGGTGTTGGTAGCCTCCTATTTTCTTTATGATTGGTTACTAAACAGAATAAAATGTGATGAAGAGATTAATATGTCATGTAATTTGATAGGAATTCTTCAGGGAAAAACATACGAGGTTTGTTTGGAATCTATTACAGGGCCTACAAAATAGTGGATGTCATAGCACTCTGCAGTGCTCTTTGAGAAGCTAGAAGATAACTACCAAGGCATTTGAAGATTAAATTAAAGTATCCACAGAAGAGTTAAAAGTATTCCATTCATTCCAGGCAAGATTCTTTGGTTCGATATGATATCTTTTATTAGACCAACTGAGTAGTTGGAAGCAACTAATAAAAGTTAGATGTGTTGGTCTAATAAAAAATATCACATCTAACCAAAGAACATTGGCTGCCTGTGTCTTTAGATCAATACGGCTACAACCAAAAACTCAGCACTATTTATTCCAGACTTTTGAAAAAGGTTGGGTCAAATTTACTTCAAGTTAGTTACTCTAACTTTATACCAGTGCAATTGAGAGCAGAATATGGCTTAATGGATCCCTTCCATTCACATACAGGTATAAAACTGGAATAACTGCACTGAATTTAATATTTGAGTGTTGTAAGTAAGAAAAGGATTGTGCCCCATTTTGGGAGTTTTTTTAAAGACATTTGGCTGGACTTATCCCCACACCAGTGTAAACCCAAACTAATTCTAGGGGGTGTAATATTTTCACAGTTACCATGCACAGACAAATATTGATCTATGAATCATACCCTCGTTCGCTGACCTCTTTTTTTGCAGCTTGAAAGAGTTCCTGAACTCTTTCTGTCTGAAGTCCTAAGCAGTTTACCAATCCTATCTTGCAGAACATCCATAAGGCAAATAGGACAAGGAAAATCTTTGGAAGTTTCATGCTATCAAGATGTTGCCTGCATCCCCACATCACAATGCTCATGCATCACTGGCAATAACTAATACAGAAAGAGAGGGTAGATTGGTACCTTAGAAGCTAACTACATCAGAGGTGCATAGCATAAACTTTTGTAAGCAGTGTGCTTACTTCATCAAATGCTTTGAAGAGACTGCAGGAAGCAGAGCTGCTAAATAGAAAGCAGTGATTAGAATTGAAACAGTAGGGAAAGTGGGGAGGAAAAAGGAGAGACACTGCTTGGAGAGGCAAAGTCAGTAAGAGAGAAAAAACAAAGCAGTTCACCCACTGAAGGACATAGGGTTTATAAATCGTAGGCACTGTTCATCCTGGATTTTGTAGCCTGATCCAGCCATTGGTGAGAATTGAAGCAAAAGTTCCAGATTGGCACCACCCTGCCTGCATGTGCCTGGCCTGGCTCCTCTTGAGCAGTGGCTGGAGGCTGAAGCAGGTAGGCTGGGCTGAGCACTGTTTCTCGTGCCTAGGGTGGGGATCAATAAGGGCAGGGCAGGCCAGGGGTGGGAGGTTATGACTGGGGCTTGGGCACCTGTGCTGGGGTGAGCTAGGATGACTGCCTGCTGGCAACCTTATGCCCTGCTCCTGAGGCCTAGGCTGCATGTAGTGGCCCTGGGCAGCTGCCTGTGGTAGGGGGAGGAATTGTGTGACTGCACTGCACAGGGGCTGCTCCCAGCCAGGCCCAGCCTCTGCATGTAGGGGATGGAGCCTAGCCATGGGCCTCCATGCTATCCCGCCCCATCCCGCTCTGCTATTAGGGCTCCTGGGAATGCAGGGTCAGGGCTGTGTGTGCATTCACATATGCATCCATGTGGGGGAGGGGCCAACCCCAGCCCTTGCTTTGGTGCAGAGTGTTGCTGGAGCTGCCCGCAGAGCAACCAGTTGGTGCCCTGAGCCCACAGCACCTTGGCCTGTCCTGTCTTCATGCAGCACATCCCAGGGCAGCCCCAGCCCTTCTGGCTTCCACACCACAGAGGCAGCAGAGCAGCCCCAGGCTGCAGCACCAGCCCCTTCCCGGGGGGGTGGAGAGGGGCTCAGGTATGCCCCACAGGTCCACTCAGCCTGGGGTTGGGCTGGGTCCTGGATGGCTCTCTTGAGGACAATCAAATTACAGTCAATTGTCTAGCTGTCTCCTCTCCCCTTGACACCCATGCCAGTCCCCAAGCCACAGCTGCAGTAGCAACACATGTTCCTGTGAGCTGGGCTGCAAACACATCTGGGGACTGCTGTGCCCTGTGGGGCTGCATTGGGCTCAGTCCTTTTGGGGGGCTCCCACCTGACTACCCACACTACCCTCCTGCTTCTGGCCCTGATCTGCTGCTCTCTGCCTGCACACCTCTGGGACGCAGTCCACCATGGGGTGAGAGCCCTGCTGCCTACCCCATACCACTCACAGGGGAGAGGCCAAGCCCCAGGTGGCTGTATTGTGCACTGCTTTCTGGGCACACCCCAGACACGTGCACACACTTCCTGCAGCACCAGCAGCTCCTTCTTGCATGAATGGCTTGCAAAGCACTTTGGGATCCCTGCCTCTCTTTGTAGGGGGGAGGGTGTGGGAGGGAGGGGGGCACACCCTTTTCAAATTTCCTTGCCTCTGTCCCGTATTTCCCTAAAAATAATATGGCCACTCTACTTATAAGAATCCATAGTCTCAGTTTAGACCATACTTAACACAATCCAGTCTGTGGATGATTCTTGTTCCACAGTTTCCCATTCTGGTTTGTTTTTAAAGTTCTGCTGTTTAAGAACAGGTACTCTGAGGTCAGCAATGACATGGCCAGGGGGGTTAAAGTGTTCTGCAACAGGCTTGTCTGTTTTTCTGGTATTGATGTTGGATTGGTGTTTGTTCATTCTTACACATGGGGATCACGTCTGTCCAATGTAGACAGTGGAGGGGCACTGTAACTAGTTGATGGTGTATATGGCATTGATAGGGGTGCAGGCAAATGAGCTTCAGATGTTAAAACTTCAGATCTGTGTTGTTTGGTCCAGTGATAATGTGGTCTGTATTAATGAGGAGGCACTGCTGGCATCTGCATTCATTACAAGGTCTGGTGCCTTGGTGAGAATAGGAGCTGAGTAGTTTGTTGCTAGAGACATGGTTTGAGGTTGGGGGGCCTGTAAGATAGCACAGGCATGCCCCCTATGGCTATTTTGAGATTAGTTGTCATTTTCAAGAAGAGTTTGGAGAGGTTTCCAAGGTATTGAATCTGGAGGCTGTAGATGACAACCAAAGGGGTTCTGTTGTCCTTGTCTTGGGGTTGATATTATAGCAGGTTGGAGTGGGGTTTGTATCTGCCTCTGTTGATTTGAGTGGCTACGTTTTTAACATTTCATTGTAATTGTTGCAGAACTTGAGGAAACCACACCTGTGGAGGGAACATGTTTCCTCCCTTCTTCAGAAGTTCTCATCACTTTTGGAAGTCCTTGATATTTGGTCTGTGCCTTTGAGCTAGAGACAAAAACCATTTTGTCTCTAATTCTCCAGCTGTGCAGTCTTTTCTGGCTGTTGAATGTCCCTTTGCATATAGAACCTCTCCTGCTAATACGCTCTGCCTAAGTCTTGAACCCACAGAGTTATAACCGTTTCTTATTACTGCACTCAGGGGTCAATAGTATATTTTTCTGGGTGGAAGAAATGAATGGAAATAAGCCTGTGCTCCAAATGGTGCCAAAAAGTGAATTTTAAACACCTTTCTGACAATTTCGGGAATATATGTGTCAGTTTAGGAATTTAGTTTTATTTTGTGAGTATCATTTATCATTGTACCCTGTATTGTAGCTACAACTCTTATTCTGTATCTGATTATCCTTTGGGTCATGTGCTGAGAGCCAGTTTGAACTGGTTTATGAATAGCCTGGTTGTGATCTATAACAGGATAGAAAAAGAAGAGGTGTTTCTCACCTTGTGGATCACTGGCACAGAAGAGTCATTTTGACAGTTCTCAAGGACTGTTGACTTGCTAATGATGCTTACTGAGGCTACAGCTTCCTGTGAAGCATGCATATATATGTGAACCAAGCCATGGGTTTCAGACTATGGGTTCAAGACTCAGGCAGTTTAGTAGCAGGGGGGATTCTCTAAGCAAAGGGACATTTTACAGCCAGGAAAAAGTTACAGCTGGACCACTGGAGACAAAAGGAACTTTGCCTTTAGCTCAAGGGCACAGACCAAATATCAAGGACTCAGAAGTGATGGGGACTCTGGAGGGAGGAATGGCATTTAGGTATGTGTGGTTTTGCCAAGATCTGCAACTCTTATGTGCTACCCATGAGAAAAATGTGCATGCTTCCTTTGCAAAGAAGTTCCTTTGTAAAGCTGTGTTTCTTGTTTTCACTGATAGTCATCCTCCAAGATTTAAACTATCCTGGAGTGCTGGAACAGGATAGGTAGCTGGAAGGCTTGGGGGTTCAGAACTGTCTCAGCGCCTGGAGAAGCTGGATAGTACAACTTCACATCCCAAAGAAGGGTCCCACATAGGCCATTTGAATCTCAGAAATGTGCCCTAATGGCCTAGACATCGAATGGTGACTGGACTTGACCCAGAGCCAACTATCTGATGGCACATGGGATCTAAATATGAAGGCCTATTATAACAGCCTGGTGATTGTCACTAGGAGGGACTTCACCAGGCTTGTAAAAATCTCAGTGTACTCAGTGTGTGCAGATATATGGATTTCATTCTACCTGTCACAATGACTGGGTGGCTTGCAAAACTCAGACCACCCCACTGCTTGGGGATATTCATACATGAAGTTTTGTCCTGGGCTAAGCTCCAGAAATAATTGTAATTCTGTCTGTGTTTTGCTTTCTTATGCTTTAATATTTTTGCCCACACTGAATTTCGCTAGTAATTTTTACAGTCCTTTCCCAAGACTCTCTTAGGGTCTCCTTGAGTTCCTTTAGACAAAGCAAAATAGCAGGTCCCACAGCTATGCATACATAAATTAAGCAAATTTCTTCTTTTTTTTTAGTGAAAGTCTCCTCTTATTTTTCAGAAGCACTCCACAGGGCTCATATTCAACATTACATCCACCTAGTTCACAATTTCTACACAAATCTATGCAGTCTTTGGAAAAATGGAGCCCCTCAGAGCTTTCACTGACTCTAGCCCTTGATCTTACTAATGTAAATATCCCACAGGGCTCTGGCAAACTCTGTGGAGGTAAGAGGGGTACTTTATGGAGGTAGCTCCTTGTTAACACAACAGTCTTTTGTTCCCACAAAGAAGAATCTAACCTTGCATGTTAAAAATCATAGTAAGCCTCTCGTCCTTTTCCTTGTGAAGATAGAAACGGATTGTGAGGGCTGAAAGGGGCAAGGAGCTAGTTTCCATTTCTTCGCCGGGAAGCTAAGCAGTAGACTGGAGAGAAACAAAAATTCCTTCCGCATTTCCCCAACCCATTGTCTAAGTGTGGTGTAAACCAAACAGAGATCTTTGTGAAGCTTCTTGCAAATGATTAGTTTGTTCCCTGCCTTAGTGGTATAACCATAGTAAAGTGGAAGGGGTTTGGATTCGGAAAGGTGGGTGTTTTTTCTTAAAGGCCTAAACAAAATGAAAAAAGAAATGAATGGACACCAATTTGACATCAGTACTAGAAAGACACAAAAGCCTTTAACTTCCATGGACGTTGCCTTGCTGACCTTAGAGAAGCTCTTACACACACACCCTCCCCAAACTTTAAAAACTGGCTTGAGCATGAAATTGTGAAACAGAAAATCATCCACAGACCGAATTGTGTTAAGTATGGTCTCAACAGAGGCTATGATTTCTTATCCCATTACCTGGACTATCTTTTATAATCCTTATATCCCTTGGTGGCTTAAGTGTGTTGTTTATCCCTGTCTCTTCAACTCACCTTGGCCTCTTTGAGCTGTATCCCTTCATTCTTTCCCTACCCATTGTATTTAAGTTACATTATTTCTTCTCTGTTTAGTACCCCTGATCTCCCCAAGTCCATTCATAGTATCTGGTAGAGTAGGCGTGTCACCTCCAAAGCCTAATGCTTCTCTGAATGAATTAGTTTTCGAGGTGCCATCCTGTCTTGCCTTTGGCCTAGAAAAAAATGCTAACATATTTCAACTCCTGCTGTTTTTTAACCTATCCCCACTACTTTGAGGTGGGCACTGAGCCTGTTGCTGATCACTCAGGAAGCTACAGAAGTGTTTATTTTGCCCCCTGCTGCCACAGCCACAGCAGCTGCTAAAAAGGGTTATGAACACCTCTCCTTCACCTTTCCGCCCCCCTCATCCCCCACAACTGGTTTTGCAAGGAACATGAGAAGGACACACCACGTAGTCTCTCTATCACTTGTCCTATCAATCACTCCAGTTGTTAAAAAACATTAGAACTAGTGTAGCTCACCTCTTGAGGTCAGGACCTGTCTGCCTAGCTCTGACCCAAAATGAAAAGAATGAGCAGGGAGCAGATGGCTTGATTTCTCATGATTCCAGTGGAGACCCCAGACCCCAATTTAGCCTTTCTCTCCATTAGTAAACAGACAAGAATTGTCCACCATAAAAATCAAAGGAAATCTATCTCTAGCCAACTTCTGTGCCCATCACTGGCGAGGATCTTCTTTTGACCTGACCACTGGTTAGCACATCTGTCATTAGAGACTATAGTAGTATAAGGGTGATGTTATAGCTGTGATGGTAAAGAAATTATGTGAGGCAAGGATTTTTTAGGGTGAACTCTTTTATTGGACCAACTGCACAGTTGGGACAGAACAAAATGAGCTTTTGAATGCAAGACATTCTTCATTCAGTTCTGACCAATTTAGCTAGCTTAGGCCATCCTTCACAGTCGAGGATGATTGCATTCTATGATTGTCTTATCTGTGGGTCTGAAGATGGCTGATGAGGCCAGTCCAGGATTGACAGACTCTGCTACAACTCAGGCATGTTTCCCTGAAGGGTGGTTGGCTCCGGATTTTTTATTTAGTCTGCGGTATGCTGTTTCTGCCTCTCCCACTTTTTTGTCTACTGTTGTCTTTGTAAGGTTTCAAAGTACTGAGATCCTTGCAGCAAACCCTTTTTCCATCTGGGGCAGTACTGGGTGGTACTCTCCCATGAGTTGATGTCAATGTTGCATTTCTTTCAAGTTGGCCTTGAGGACATCTGTGAAGCTTCTGCCCTCATCTTGAGCAGATGCCTTGACTAAGGTGGGAGAATAAAACTTGCTTGGGTGTCTACATTACCAGAATAAATGTATTGTAAAAAAAATGTTTTTTACAATGCTGTGCTTGGCTTGTACTAGTCAGACTTGATGACGAGTGTCTTAGATTTGGAAGCTTCTCTAACACTATCCCAACTATGTAGTTGATCCCATAAAAGATATCACCCTAAAAGAATCCTTGCTTCATGCATTAGAGGTCATAGAAATTCTACTTGGCATCACATTTGCTTCTGAGATTTAGAGGTGCCAAGTAGAGGAACCAACAAGGGAGCCGTCTATCTAGGTGCTAGTGAAGGACAGACAGCATGGCAGTTCTAGGGGTACTGGGTTAGGAGTTGGTCGGGAAGAAACAATTTGAGGGAAGATAATACAGGCTTTAATGATTTTTGACAAGCAAGGCTGAGAGTGGAAATGGTAGCATTCCTTTGGTGTGGCACAGGAAAAGTGGGGAAGGAAACTATTTTCCTCAGGGAATATCACATGAATCACTGGCTGAGGATCAATGGGACAGTTCAGGCTTTTAGTCTTTTCATTTAAGCCATCTTCAAAAGAGAATTTACAGTAAATGGATGACTCTTAAATATATTATGGTCACTTTTGGCATACAGTGACTCTCAGAGTATGACTACCTTTTCTTACCACTAACCTTATTTAATGTACCATATATATAGTTTTTGTAGTTCTTACTATCCTGGAAAAGGCATGAGTGTGTGAAAGAGGGTATACTGTGATGGTACAAATGTATTTCTGCAAAGTAAATGCCAGACTTGGGAAAGATGCATTTTAAGCGATGTTTGGACCTAAGCCATTAGAGGAGTTCCAGCCTTACCCAGGCACTCTGAGCATGACTTGAAGCCAAGAGTTCAACATAATGTGTTGGGTTGTAATTAGATACATGCTAATATCTATCAAGTGGGAGTTGTGATGGACTTATCTCTGGGAAAAAAATGTAATAAATCCTCTTGTCAAGCCAAAAAAGGTTAATAACTTTACCAAATTAAATGTAATGTTAATCATTTGGGGACCTTAGCTCTGGCTTAATCAGCCCTTTCATGAAGCATCAAACATAGCCCAATTTACTTTCAATATTAGAATTGCCCAGCACTGCCATATTGATAAATCCTTTAATTAAATGTCAACTTCTATAGTTTGGTTCAAATTCATTTTTTAAAGAGATCCCTCTCTGTTAGAACTTCTTTGTGGAACAGTCACAAAAACTAAGGCCCCCTCTACATATTACAGGTCCTGTGCAATTAACTGGTTAATTGTGCAATTACCTTGAGACCAGCAACGCAAGCAGAAGAAGCTATCACACCATAAAAATCTCTAACCAGCTATAAAGTTAGACCTCAAAAATGTGTACTAACTTTATAGCTGGTTGCTATCCAGCTTTAATTTATACATGTAGCAGGGTTTCCCCTGCTGCTGGGAGCCCCATCATCTGACAGGGGTGCACCATGTCCAGCATGGTGAAACCTCCAGACCCTGGGAACTGCAGCAGCTGTGAGCCCCAGGATCCTGGAGTTTCATGCACCCCTGAACCTGGGAGATCATGACTCCCCCTGCACTGGCAATAAGGTACAATGGGATCTAATGCAAGATCCCACAGTTGTGCCTCCTGCCATGCACGTATGGTAGGAGGCACATATGGTAGGAGGCACAATTGTGTGGATCACACATTAGATCCCATTGCTCCTTTACCTGCACATGTAGAGGGGGCTTAAAGGAGAAACAACATACGTACTCAGTCCTGCAGTAGTCTTCTGTACCCAAGCATTAAACAATTAAAGATTAGCTCCAAGGCTGGTAAAATGAGTGCCCAAATTTGAAGCCTAAGCTTTAAGGCATTTTTCTCTAGGCATTCTTTTGATTTTTTTTCACAGTGTTAAGGTTAATTAGAATAAACATTCCCTTTTCAAATTTAAACACACATAGATGTATGTGTGTGTGTGTGTATGTGTAAAACACACTTGACAAATATTACAAAGCCCTCTTTTTCATCTATGTGAGAAAAGCAGAATTAAATTAATTTTATTAGGTAAGGGTCTCCAGTTACGTGCATCCTAATACGAGATAGAATAGGATGACTGAAAAAATGAGAGCTGTTTTGGCAATGGACTCTTTCCTTCTCTGATAAAGCCTAATGAAACTGCAATTATCTGAATATGTACTGAAAAAATACATATTGGAGGAGGGGGGCATAATATGACATTTAACTGATCCACTTTGTGATTTACTAATTTACTAACAGGGCTTTAATAAGATATTGAACATGAGACAGCAGCAATGGAACAAAATTTTGTAAATGCTGGGGCGGGTTGTTTTGCATTTTCTTTTTCTTTTTCTTTTTTTGGAGGAGTGAGAGCTTACTGTTCAGGTTGAAGGCTAAAGTAGTCATCTGGGATGCAGGAAATACA
This sequence comes from Crocodylus siamensis, assembly GCF_052110815.1. NCBI lineage: Eukaryota > Metazoa > Chordata > Crocodylia > Crocodylidae > Crocodylus > Crocodylus siamensis. The sequence continues at coordinate 125,089,140 of NC_143397.1, read as the reverse complement.
GATTCAAATTCTGCTTGATTCAGCTCAGGGAACTATCCTCCAAATCCCAGGAAAGGGCTCTAATTAATATCTCCATTTTGTGTAAATAAACAAATACTTAACAGAGCTCAGACTAGAACCTGTGATTTCCAGGACCCAGGTGGGTGGCCTAACCACTGGGACAGAATTGCTTACTCATGTTTTATTGCTAAGGAACTGACATTTTCCAGTAAAATTTATTTTTGGCCGATACCCAATCAGCTTCATGTAAAACTTATTTTCTAATATATAATAGAAGCATGAGATGTAATGATGCCAAATTCTATGCTCTAAAAGGGGCTGAGCAGGATTCATACTGAATGGGAGAATGCCAAGGAGAACACAGGTATAGCAGGAAGTGGTGCTAGAGGTTGCATAAATGGCATTCCTGTTACAGCCATTCTGAGATAATGTACCAATATTGTAAAAGATATATGAAACAGTGCTTGCTGAAGTCAAGGTTAGGTCCTGGTTATTCTTTACTTTCTCTCCTAAATATTCTTGTGTAATGCTGTTGGTATAAAATAATTACCATCACCTGCTTCTGATGAGTGCAATGATCTCTGTATAAAAATTATGCAAGGCACTTTAAGATATTTCAGGATGAAAGATGCAGTAAAAAGGTGAATTACTAACATTCGTTCTAAAGACTTCTCTCTAACACAGGTATTTTGGGATCTTTAAAGAGTCCTACTGGGAGCAGGTGGAGAAGCAGTTTTTTAAATTAAAAAGCATCTAGAGGAAAGGCTAAGTTTTTTTTCCCACTAAACTTTGCTGACTTTCCCAGTTTGTATCCCTCATATAGAATCTATTTGTGAAAGGCCAATGCTGCATTGATGGAATTTGGGAAACAGTGCTTAATAATATTTCCTCACTGAATACCAAGATAATGTTAACATGGATTTTCGTCAGGAGTATTTCATTGTTACTTGGGTTCTGGAGAAATTAACCCATTTTGAATGGAAGGGAGGTATCCAGAGCATGGCATTTTTCCACCTCTAAATTTCCACAATTATTTCCCTTCTTTTTGCTCACTTGTTTATTAAAGGAAGATTTACAAGTCTTTGGATTCCTCCATGCTTCTGTAAATTCAGGATATCATACAACCTTGTAAGAGACAAGGTCCTAAAAAGCGCAAGGGCTATTGATGAGTCATAAAGCACCTCTATATTGAACAATGGAATGTAATCTATACTAATTATTAGGCTTCATCTGAGAGAAAGGAGGTTTTTACTCCTTTAATCAGCACAAAGGACTTAAGCACATGAAGTGGGATTCAGGTGGTATTTAGAGACCAAAACTGTAGCCATGAAAGTCCTTACGCAGTTCTTACCTAACACTGAAAATTGCCTAAATCTCATAGATGACTCATTTTATGACTTCAGAGTTCTTCAAGTACCTAACAGTATTTTGACACCACCTCCTAAGGAGAGTGGGCAGGATGTCCCACAGATCGGTTGAGCAGATAGCTCAGCACAGCCCTAAGCCTATAGTCTTACACCATGCTTGCGCTCTCTGACTTGGGAAAGCTGGAGCATTGTATGCTCAGGCTGCCAATGAACCCTGAACTCTGCAAGCCAATGGTCCTGAGTGTGTAGACCTTCTTTCTTGTCAATTTTTTTTAGGAGGCAGTGCAGACATTGTGCCAGCCCTGAAGCCACAGAAGTTGCCACAACAAGCAAGGGGGAGTTCCACTTTTATATAGAACTTCATAGGGGTTAGGGTAACAAGCCAACAGACCAAAGGGAGGGAACAGGTAATAGGTAATGAGACATCAACACTGTAGTAACCTCCACTCAGCACCACCCAAACAAGCCTTTAGTCCCCCGAGTGCTCAAACAGCAACCTGCAGCTACCCCCAAGTCTGAGTCCAGCTCCTTCAATACACAGTCCTGGCTGACCAAGCAAGTGAGATCTCGCACTCCTCTGTGTAGGGCTTGCCAAGTTCCACGTGCACACTGCTCTCTCTCCCCTTACTCCATCCTCAAGCTGCTGCTTCTTTTTTCCCTTGCCCCCCAACCCCCTGGAGGTTTCTGGTAGTTTCAATCCGAATTAACAGGCAGCATAGCTCTGTGGACTGCCCCCCTGGTTCCACCTGTGGTTACACACACTACATTCACATTACAACATACTCTAATAGATTCATAAATTTCATAGACAGTAGGGCTGGAAGGGACCTCGGAAAATCATCGAGTCCAGCCCCCTGCCCAAGGGGCAAGAAGTCAGCTGGGGTCATAGGATCCCAGCAAGATAAGCATCCAAATTTCTCTTGAAGGTGTTCAAAGTGGGTGCTTGAACCACCTCCGATGGCAGGCTGTTCCAGACCTTGGGGGCTCGGACAGTAAAGAAGTTCTTCCTGATGTCCAGCCTGAAATGGTCTTGCAGGAGTTTATAACCGTTCGACCTCATCATCCCTTGGGGTGTTCTGGTCAACAAGCATCCCCCCAGATCCTGGTGAGCACCCCTGATAAACTTATAGGTGGCCATCAGGTCGCCCCTGAGCCTGCGCTTTTCCAGGCTAAAGAGTCCCATGGCGCTCAGCCTGCCATCGTAAGATCTGTTTTCCTGACCTCTGATCATGCGCGTGGCTGTTCTCTGGACTCTCTCAAGCTTAAACTGGTTTCTGGTGTTGGTTTTTGGCTGTGAAGTGCCTCAGTTTTGATCTAGTCAGGATACAGGAATTAGGTATTTCTCTAAGTTGGGGAGTGAGAGAGAGGGGAATCTCTCTCTATTCCTCCAGCTGAAACTGTCCCACTGGGCAGCAAGGAATTCAAGATTCATTGGGCCATAAAGAAACCAGGCCTTTTTAGCCTAGTACTGAAGGTATTCACCTTGGATAAGAGTCTTGGGTTCTCATTCTTGCTCCTATAACTGTTCTATATTTTGTCAAATGATTATTTAATAGAAATACAGCAACCGTATTTGGAGCTGGGATGAAATTTTGATCACTATTTCCTGCCCATGTGAGTGTTTTAACTCGGAAGCTACCAAGACATATTTACTTTTGAATTCTCTCATTGGATGAGGCCTCTAATATAACAGATGGGTCCTTGTGCTTCCAGCAGTTCTTTAAAAGACAAGAGTGACCTCTGCTCAATTCTTTGCAATAAAGCACTTAAGAGCCTGCCTTCAGAAGAGGTTTCTAGGGTGGGGATCTCAAGAGGTCAGAGGCAACTCCAGGTAGCCCTTAGCAAGATAGCTGGGGGGTAAGAGGGAGTGTAAAATCCACATTTCCCATTGGCCACCTCTAGACCGGCCCCTGCTCAGTGTGCTGGCTGTTCTGGATTCCATGCTGGGGAGCTTAACTCTCCCTGCACAACAGATCTATGGTCTAGGCATCTAGCCCAGGTTTTGGATTCTACTATGGGGCCCAGGCACTTCAACCCTTGTTTTGACCTGGCCCCTTATCTTAATTCTGTTCTTTTGCCCTAAAATACTTTGCATGATTCCACAGAGGGGACATTACAAAGTTGGTTATCTTTTTTTTATTTAAAGAGAATGCACACCTTCTGAGAAAGCAGAAGACCCCCAATGGCATTGCAATAAAATATAGCTTGGAACCAGATTTTTATAGTGATTTTTTTTTATGTTTAAGTGCATGGATATTGGATTTAGCCTCTCACCTTGCACAGTAGCCTACTCGAGCTTCATTTTTACTATGGTTTATCTTATTTTATTTACGGTGCTGTTGCCTTTGCTTCATTGGTGTGGCTGGAGTAGAAGAGGTCGTCACTGAGCTTTGTGACTGTGTTGGCAGTGGGGATTGGATGGATGTTATAGTAGGCTTAGGATCAGTGGTGTATGAAAGGACATGATGCAACTCCCAGCCTAACCCTCTTTTTTAGGATGATTTTTCCCATACAAATTGCAATGGGGCATTTGTTTCCATGCCGTGTCTTAACACAGAAATAAAATTGTGTGAAAGTTTCAGCAAGCTTGATCAAGGCATTTTTTAGCAATATTTGAATACTTGAAGAAAGAAAATCTCTCTCTCTTTTTTTATTTCTTACACATGCATGCATGCACGTATGTGCACATGCACACATACTTACTTTCAGCTTCAGTTCTGAATAACTCCTATAAAGGATACTTCAACAACAGCTAAGATTATATTTCAAATTGCACCTTTTGTGTATATCATTTATTTTCTTAGTCTCATATTTGGGAAGCATGGTCATAATAAACTGCAGATATTTCTACTTCTCCTTTGATAACTCTGTGATGCAGTTATGTGTTCTCAACAAAAAATCATTTGGCATAATACAAACTTGTGGAAAACATAAATTGAATGTAATACTAGAATGCAGAGCATAAGGGATGCAGCGTTGATTACATTATTGAGGTTTAAATATAATTAATTTAAATTATCCGTTTGGGAGCATGCCTGGAGCTGCTGCACATTTTCTTCTTAGCAAAACTAGAGCAATGTACAAACCAGAGGAATTTGCTACAGAGTTGTGGGAACTGGATTTGTGAGAATAAGTCAAACCAGTTTTGAGAATTAAAAACAAATAGTCTGAGTTGTTTGTAATCCCTTTGGCTTCACAGATTCATTGGGGCTTGGGGCACTTCCTTGGACTTAAAATGGAGTGGTCAAATTGTTTGCTTGTGCTAACACATAGCCTTTGTAGGTTGCTGCTCATGAAACCCCATGCCACTCTGAACCAGTTAATCTCTAAGGTGCCACACTGCTCTGACTTCTACTTTTACAAACACATTGGGTCAGTGATTCTCAGCCAAGGCACCTTGAGATCCTTTCAAGGGTGCCATTGGGTGCTACACAATGTTAAACTTATGTTTGCAAATACGGTTACATCCACATGAGTGCAAATAGTTCTTTCCCCAAAGACAAGAAGCAGTGGCACACCTCATGCCACTGCTATTTGTCCCTGGGGAGCTCCCATGCTGTGTGCACTCTGACACGTGGCAGGTTACCTCGGGTGGGGTAGGGGTGGCTAGGGACAGCAACTGTTCTGGCCTCAGAAACCTTATCTGGGGTTCTGGGGGCATCAGGGAGCTGTAGCCATGGTGCCCTTCCAGCTGGGAGCCTGGCTGGCAGCTAGAGCATGGCTCCAGGAGGTCAGGCTCTGGTTTTGGGGAGTGTGTGCTACCACCACATGCACTTCACCCCCCCCTTTTTTTAAAGCACAGGTTTTTTAGATCTCCCAGGGTCAAATCTGCCCCCCAGCCATGTTTCCAGGTAGGGGAATGCCTGGATGTGCAGGGGGTCTGTGGTGCCACATACTGCATGTCCACGCTCATCTGGACCCAGCCTATGATTCACAAGTTAAACCCAGAGATTTCAAACAGGAATATAATAGTATTAAAAATATTCTGGCCTACTGTTATCTTTCTGAATTCTTTGCAACAGAAAATTTTCTGTATTATTTCTCTGCAGTCAAAAAATGGAGTGAAAACTAATGTTTAGTAGGGCTGTGTGAAATTTCTCTGGGTGTTTTGTTTTGACACTGTTTTGACTCATTTTGAGCTCAAAACAGTGACATTGAAATGAAATGAAAGGCTTTGAAATAGCCTTGACATGAAATGAGGGCACTCGAAACATTTTGAAAGTTTCAAAACATTTTGTGTTTCAAAGCTGGACTTGCTTGCCAGGAAACAAAAAGTAAGGAGAGGGAGGGGAAGAGAGGGGAAGGACTGCTCTGATATTAACATGCGTAGCTGGCCAGTGACTGTGATCCTTCCCTGAGGTCCCTTCCAATCCCAGTGCTCTGGGGAAGGGACAGAAAAACAGCTGGTCCTTAACACATGCAGAGTCACATGGCACGAGTTTTGCTTTTCAGCAGCTTAAGGTGCAGTTTCCCAGAACCACCCCGCACCTATCTCCTTGAAACTTGGCAGGCTTTGTGGCTTTAGCAGGGGCTAGCAGCCCTGCAGTTTTCACCCTGCTGTGCCTTAACCTATGTGACATGAGTTTTGTTTTCATGATTTGAGGTGCAGTTTCCCAGAAACCCATGCACCTATCTCCTTGAAGCTTGGCAAGGGCCTAGAATCATAAGGGCCTAGAATCCCTGCAAGTGTCATCCAAAGCAGGCAAGAAATGACAAAGTTATAGGCAGTTTCATGTTTCCCCATTATAGCCTATGGGCGAAACTTGGAAACAATGTCAGAACAGCAAAACAGTCTTGACAAAATGAAACAGAACAGTGGTTTTGAAATGAAACAAAACTCAAAATGAAACACTGTCCCGTTGAAACGGCGAAACAGAAATTGAAACAAAATGGAGCTGTTTCACACAGCCATAATGTTTAGCTGGAGTTTCTGACATGTTTTTAGCAGAATGCCTGCAGATTATGCCTATCTTCTCCGATGTGGCAGAATGTGTCATTGAATATTCAACACCAGTTTCAGCTTCTGAACAGTTTTAAGCTGTAGCCCCATGAGGGTAAGATCAGAAATTTTGGGTGCTTGAGAGACTGACTGATGTAATACCTACTCATCACGCCTCTACTTCTTTCCTATAATGTATGATTTTTTAGGATTGAGAATCATTAAGTGCTAGGCCCCAATTACACCCTGACACAAGGAAAAGTGAAATGGCTTCATGTGAATTGATAAAATAAGGATATGAATCTCAGTACTGTCAGCTATAGGGATATGAAACACATTACCATAGGCTCACTGAAAATTTTAGCACAAAAAATCTTTGTTCTAACACTTAAGAAACCTTCAATACTGGCAAACATTTTTATGAATATGCGGGAAACTACTCATGGATAACGAATGACTTCAGGAATAACAAATTTGTTCCCTTTATTCACCAATGATTTGTTTTTTTACGTAGTTGTAATCCTTTATGCTTTCATATAGTACCTAGTTATGTCAACCAAGCAGGTATGTTTAAAAGATATAATAAAAGAGACTACCTCACTTTTGCACACTTAAATCTGGTGGAGGTGCTGGACTGGCTCTCATATGGGATTGCAGTAACAGCCATCATGTTCTCTGACTCTAAATATATTTTTGCCTGTTTGCTGCATACTGTCTGAAACATGTCAGTTTAGTGTGACTGGTAGTTTTAAAGTTCCTTTGAACCACTTAAGAGAAGCAAAGATTTGCCATTAGCATCCTCAGTCTGAAAGGTTGAATCAATAGCAGGTTGTCACAAAGGAATTAAGGGCCTGTGGAAGACAGCTTGTATTTAAAAAAGAAAGTGTGTGTATATCTATCTATCTGTCTATAAAACTCTGTAAGGGCCTTGTTATGAGTTAGTTACACTGTGAGTCACACAAATGTTGATTGGTGTTGGTGCTAGTTTGAGCTGGAGCAGGGCCAGCATGGGCCTGGAGGATGGACAGGTAAGAACTCCCTCTCCCATTGCAGCTTTTTCCTTGTCCCCTGCCCTCTGGGACTCCTCTGGTTCCTCTGCACCCCTGAGGTTCCCCCCTGCCCCTGTGGGTTTTCCCCAGCTCCCCACCTGCCCCACGTCCCACCCCCGCTCAGGATAGACAGCATGGACAGCAACAAGTTAGCGAGCAGGGGACAGTGAGCAAGGATCTGGGCTTTGGGTTGCGGGGGGAGGGAGGAAGAGAAGTGGACCCAATCCAGGCCGTGAAGAGCAGCATGGGGAAGGTAAGGTGTTTACACTAAGGTGTAGTCTGGAGTGGCTATACCTTAGTGTAACAACAGCTAGGTAACATAGATAAGAGAAAATCTTGTCCTGGAGTGTCAAACTTTGAGCTGCCTAACAAGTTCTTAAAACCACTTTCAGGTGTTAATGGGCTCCTATACGTGTGAAGGTAGGCTGCTCCGCCGCATTGTAATTATAGCGCATCAGAGCAGTCTCCCTTAATCTGTAATAACCGTGTTGTAATTACCATGCTCCAACAGACTCCAGTGTCATGTGTATCAGCGTCCCCATGCTGAAAAATAGTGACAGGGCACTTTAAAGTTTGTTTGATGAGCTTTAGTTCAGAGTGCCCTGCCATCATTTTTCAGTGTGGGGGCGCTGATATATGTGACACTCTGGGCACTTTTAATTAGTGTGGTTTTTTGAACCACGCTAATTAAAGTGCTACTCCCCTTGTCTCTTGGAGCACGTCTTATTAATGCTCAATGTGCCTACAGTCCAGCTGTTAAGAGCTCCAGGAACCACCCAAAATTATTGTGTAACAAGGCCCTAACTTGCAAATATGCAACCAAACCAATTTACATTTTAATTTGTTACATAAAGGAGGATAGTTCAACAAAAAACTACTTGTTTATTTTTGCATTTATTAGCAGATGAGTAAAATTTCCTCAATATTCCCCTAACCTCTCTAGTACTGTAACTGATATTTGATATCAGATATAAAGACCTATCAAAGATAGGTCTTTGACATAAGATGACTTTTGTTCCCACAGTGTGTAGTTTCAACAAAGCATTGCTGCCTAAGGGGGATTTGTTTGTTTGTGACAGTATAACTATCCTGAGAAAAAGCCAAAAGCAGTTAAATGTTGCAACAAAAACAATCATTTTTATAGACTTTGATGGCCTTATTACTATTTTAAACGATAATTAATAGTCTAACTGCAAGATTATTTAAATTTTGTTTGGAAGTGGGACTGCAGCACAGTTGTACAGATGCTGAGAGACTACATTAGAATTTATAATGTTCGACTGCAGTCAAGAGAAAGTGGGTCTTTTCTAAGAACATAAACTATTTATACTATGCAACAACACAAGTTTGTTATAGAAACATAGTGGGGATACTGTAGTGAAGACTGAGCTGGTATTTCATGTGAAATACTTGGTTTAGGTTGCTCATAACTTCCTCAAACAATTGAGCTTGCAGGTGAAGATTTCTTAAGTTTTGCATTGCTTTATAAGTGATTTATTCTGTAATTTCACAATAAAGTTTTTGGCAGTTTAGAGTTACTACCCTTACAAATAAGAGATAATAAAAGTGTCCAGAAGTATGACTGGAGGAAGAGTATCTCGTGCCTAAAACCTTGTCTAAGATATCTCCCAACCACACAGTTGGTCCAACAGATATCGGATATCACAAGTATTCAACAGTAACAGATATCACTCCCAAAAAATCCTTGCCTTACTAATAGTGGAGATATTTTCCAGGATTGTAATCAATTGTTTTTCTTATTTAAAATGGACACAGACCCTGAATAAGGATAAGCACTTCTTTTTTCTTTGACAAAACTCAGCTTTGGAATTTTAAAAAAAAATTGCATGTAATATACTAATCATATGCAATATATTATTTTCTTAATTTCTGTACACATCACATCTTGTAGCCATCTGAATGTTCTGGGCACAGATATTTGAATTTGCACCCATACCAACTCACAGAAGTGTGATGAACTGAAGAGAAGAGAGAAAAAAGGGAGAGAATAGAAGCCATTAATAATGTGGCACTTACCAGATTTTTAAAGACTTCTACTGAGTTTGAACCTTTTCTTAAGATGAGCTTGCAAAGAATTTCATGCTGAGGAAAGTATATTTTTGGATAGTGATAATGACAGACATTGTTGAAGGTTAGAAGTGTGGATACCAGATGTGATATTGAGATAGTAATATTTTAATGACCACTTTTTCTGATAAAGATCATCCGGAAAAATGAAGACTTACTTCCTTTTCTTGCATCTGCCTATAGAATACATCAACAATTTGCTGTACAAAACTAGGTAATGGTATATAAGATCTTCTTGATGCGTTAGTGTAATTTCTTATGTCATAATGGGTATGTTTCCATGGCCTTTTGGAAGTATTAAACCATGGCATAGTATGGGTGGTTACTGCACTGTGCGCACAGCACATGGGTAGATTTCACCACTATGTCACTGTAGACACTGTAGTCACACATGATCACTACATTGCTGTAGCGCACTACATGGTGATGTAGTATGTTGTTATATCACCATAGGGTGATGTGTGGATGCATCCAATATGTACTGTGATGCTGAAAACAAGGCAGCTTTTGATTGAGTTAGTCTTTTACAGGTGTCAGGTTTCCCATTGCATTCACATTTATACCTGAAACTAGGAATTCCAAGGTTTTTGCAAATTTCCACTTCCATTTTTAACAAAGGAAAGTTTGAAGCAAAGATGTAGATTTGTCTCCCCAACACACTTCCTTCCTTTTTCTGAAAAGGTTGTCTCAGCACTGTCTATCACTCACTGAGCCCCCTCTATTCAACAGGCCATATAACCTCCCTTAGTTTATCTTCAGGTGTCTCCTGGAAAAGGCAGCTGAATGGCTTTTGCCTTTTTCCTGAGCCTTTGAGGGACTTGACACCTCAAACCCATGCCATCTTCAGCAAAGTCTGCTAACCATTTCAGCATGCTTGTTATAAAAACCACTTTCCCTTATACTTGGATGGATGCACTCAGGTTTCCAACAATGTTTCAGCTATGAAGCTGGGGATGTGGATTTCGGCAGAGGATTTAAAATTGTTGGGGCAAGTAACTCTTAGAAGATACCTAAAAGGTTGTTGAAAAGGCAGAAGGGTTCAGACAGTGGAAGAAAGAGCTCAGATAAGAGTCAGAGACAACAGGTTAGTTTATGTGGAAGAGTTCAGCAGAATGCAGCATAAGTAGTAAGACTGGGGGAATGCATTACGTTTCATTTGTTTGCAGAATTATACAACTCCAGGCAACAGCCAGAAATCTTGAGCCTTTGCTTGGTGTACATAACACTGATGAGGCTGACTACTGCTTGGAACAAATCATTTGGAAAAGGCTTTTGTGTCTTATTTTGGAGACAGGTTTTGAAATCTTCTTAATTACCTTAAAGCACCTAAGGCCCCTGACAAATGTTCATTTGAAGGCATGATAGGATCTGACCCAAGATCCTAAGAATCATACTTCCTGCTGTGCGACATGTATGTGGCAGGAAGCACAAGTGTGGAATTGAGGACCAGATCCCAATCATCACATATTGCCACTGTAGGAGGAGCCCAGGATGATGATCCCAGGTTCCCTCTGCACCTGCAAGTTGGGTGCCTGACAATCAGCTGATCTTCAGCTGGCTCTGGGCTCTGGTTCAAGCCTCTGTGTGGTTCCCAGAGTCAGTCAACAATTGGACAGTCAGCAGAATTAAGAGTGCCCTAGGACTCAAGCCCCAGAGCACTCCTGTTCAACTGATACTGGACAGCATCAGGACCACCCTGGGGTTCCAGCTGCAGGCCAGGCCTGACTTACTGTCAGCTGACAGGGACTACACTGGGAATTTAAGACCTGGGGAAGTCACTGCAGGCTGACAGCAGATCAGGACCGCACTGGGGCACGAGCCTCAGGGCAGTTCCTGTTGCAAGTTCAGTTTAAAGTATAATGGAAACCAACCACAAAGATATTACATATATTTTGTGTAATAATTTTGTAGCTGGTTTCCTGCTGAATTGCACCATTAATCCCCTGAACATGTGGCCATTGTACATTTTAAGACATGATTAACTGTTTAATTAGGTCTGAAGTGTACTGTCTGCTTGAGGCAGACTGAGGTATTGCTAGCTGAGGTATTAGCTGACTTGCTGTTTTCATGGGGTCATATCTAATCAATGCAGTTTGAATTCCTTGGTAGCTTGGGTTGAGCTAAGATAGCACCTTATTTCTATCCAACAAAGAGCAGGTTTGGACCAGCTTTATATAATGTACATTTATTTAAAGCAAGACTGAGGTTACAATTAAGAAACAACTCTGGAAATGGACATGTCTATGAGATTTCACTGTTTTTAGCAAGAAAGGCCAAGAAAAGGAAAAAGCTTCTTACAACTATTTACTTCTGTTAATACTGCATTTGAAGTTAGAAATTCCACTTGTAATGCCATTAATGCACCTTGATATCACAGAGAAATATATTCATGGAAGCATATTCATCTCTTAATTATGCACTTTAAGTGGGTATTTCACAGTGTAATAGATAAATACGAGTTGAATCTATTTTTAAAATAGCCATACAGCATTTTTTTACTCACCATCTGTTATTGTTGCATATGTGCCCTGTTCATAACTTTTATTTGCTCCTGCTCCTCATAAACCTTCTATGTCTCCACTTTGGTTTCTTTTGTTTCTGCCAGTAAAATAATAGTTATTCTGTTATTGCACATCCCTTTAGTATTCACATGGACATTGGACAACACATTTTTATGGATAACTTATAACCATCCCAGCAGTGTGAACTGGAAAGTGAAACTCTGACTCCCTTCCTTTCTCAGTTCTCCCATTTTCAATGGTTTCCAAACCCTAAAATTTAGTTTTGTTGTGGCAATGGATGTTTTTCGTACCAAGTTATGCAACAGTTTGACAAGCTTATTCATTCAAAATGTTGCACTTGTGTAATTTGAAATTTAGAAGCCATCATTGTCCTTCTCCTTTTGTGGGGAGGAGAAACAATGGGAGAAACAGAAGAGTTTTATTCGTGGAAACTTAGATAATGTCTTGTGATTGCTGAAAGATTTAGAAGGAGAGTTGAGGAGTGGAGAGGAGAGGATGAGGTGAATATAAGTGATGGTATAGGATTAAGAAAGATGAGGTCCAAGGTTTACGAGTTCTGTACATTGTGGAAAAAAAAATATTTGACTTCTTTCTTCCAGGATTTCATCTCAGAGCACTTTATGAAGAAGTTGTGTTATCTCTGTTTTATAGATGAGGCAAGTGAGGTACAGAGGGGCAAAATGCTAGTCTGTTATTCTTAGGTGGAAAGCTACAATATAATGCTCTTGCATTAACTACAGAGGGATGAAAATCAGATTTAGATATGGACCTGTACCTTTCTCACGATTGGAAGCATTCAGATCCGAGAGTTTGATTTGGCCCCTTAGAAAGCCAAATGTCTGCTGCAAAGTTCTGACCTGTATTTCTGTATCTGCTGCTATGTTCCCTAAAGCTCTCAAGAGTTTGTAGGAGAAGCAGAAATTTTGATTTGGATGGCTCTCAAAAAGTAAATAGCAATGGTAAAAAAGAAAAAAAAAAGATTTTAAGACCTGCTAGGAAGTTTTGTTCCAACATTAAATGTGAAGGAAGCTTGTGGAACTTCCATCAGCTCTGTGTACACAAGCACTGCAGTTTTATTGCAGCAAGATATTTATATCCCATTTTTGATGACTAATAGCAAATATTTTCTCTCCCCTCCATTGCCCTTTTTACCTCAGTTCCACATGTGTTTTGCATTAACTTTTAAAACGCTCGAATGGCAGTCCTCCGGGAAGTATCAAACCCATTTTGTACACTCATTGATATATTAGGTCAAATGGAAATTTGATATTGGTTTAAATAATAAGTAAAATACTAAGCTCCACAGTATTTCTTTATTTCCCTAGAGCTGCATTGGGTCCAAATTGATAATATTTTTAGATCTCTGATTCCACTTAAACACATTTTAAAAATTAGGAAATTGTTAGCTCAGAGCCAGCACAGTGACTTAATATACTTTTTTAATACACTACTTGATTCTAATCTACTGCAGATCTACTGCAATTATGTAATGAAATTATTTGGTGCTGGATGGATTGTCTGATCCTATTACTATGTGACCACATGAGGCTGCCTTGCAAATCAGAAGGATATGTTACTAACACGTCACAGATTTCATGTCCTCCTAATGCACAGTTTGAATGTCCTGTCAAAGGCAAGTGAGTCATTACAGACTTTCTTGGAAATACACTATAGACTCAGACTGACATTAGTACCACAGAAAACCCTATCCCACTGCCTTACAAATCTAGCATTAGTAAATGGAAATGAGACTTGCTATTGACTGGGGCTAGTTGAACTGAACTCTATTACCCCTCCTCAGTTTTATCCACATTTCAATTTTCAGCTGCATTAGTTGGAAATATTAATGATGGTAAGCAGCATAAGAATGTGTTATAAAAGCATGTTTTATTATAATTCTACTGTAAAGATAAAAGTATGAGTCATATTCTGCTTTCAGTTAAGTCCATGCAATCCTGCTGAAATAAATAGGACTGCGTGGCATGTATGGCAAAGTTTGCCATTGTGATTTGGAGCTTTAGAAGAGATTACATGGTAGACTCATGGCCTACCTTTGGTGGCAGGACTTTTTCTTCTGAGACTGTTAGCTGTATTTGTGCATCATTGCTTGCATAATAGATATAAGGAAAGAGTTTAGCCTTGCAAATGTAATTTTGGATGAAGGTGTCAAATTGCAACTTGTAATGACTCTCCTATCTTGGATTTGCAGAATTAGTAAATTGGGTTTACTCTGCCTGTTATAAAGATGAGTAACTATAATTATACTACCATAAACAAACTGTAGTAAAAGCAGCAGTACAGACAAATAAAGCTGTCTCCTCAGGTAGCAGACTCTAATATAATTTAAAATGTAATCTTTGAATCACTAGGGCTCATTAACTTGTCTTTAAAATAACTATGCAGAAAGCCATGCATGATGGATTTGGAGCTTCTCTGTAATAATTCGAGTACCGTACATTGTCTTGTTTATTTGGGTGTTTTCTATATGATTGTATGGCTTTAGTTCACCAGAAAACTCTCTAGAAAAAATAGCTGGGGAGGACGAAGGGTAGTCAACATGCAACTCTCAACAAACTTTTGGAAATTATTGAGGGATAATCTCTCACTGATTAACACTGAAGGTGTTGCCTCCTTTCTAGACAAGATACAACACTTGTTTTGTTAACTGCAATAGGATGAGGCCTGAGAACACAGAGGCCTGATGTCACTTCATTTCTGTATTTTTTGTTTGCCACATGGGAGCAGAAGCAGCTGGGTGGCAGAGGCATAAGACAGTCAGGTGCCTGGGGTAGTGGCAAATTCTGGCTGCTTCTGTGCCACTGGCACAGTTGTGAGGCTGCAATGGAAGCATTTTCTCTACACCCCTACCCCCATCCCTCCAACTGGTGACCGGGACTGCTGCCCCAATTGTGCAACCCTAATTGTGCTCCTGGGACATAACTTAAACAGTAACTTCAGACAAACTCAAACTCATGGGAACCCTGCTCCAAAAGAACTGCAGCAATGGTTTAGACATACCTTCAGGCTCTCTGTCTTTGGTATACAGGTACAACGTATCAGGCACAACTACACATGAATATTAATGTGATACAATAAACTCCAGAGCAGTTTGTACTGAATTTTATTGCTACCAGGTGCAGCATTTACATGTGCACCCAGGACTGTAACACATTGTGCTGGGGTGGCATAGCCCCAGCTGGCAGGGGATCCAGAGGGTCTTTTTCTCTTCAAGAGAAAAATAGAAGACATAAAGGTATCTGGTTTTGTATCAATAGGGGACAGAGGACAGAGTAGCAGAAAACTGCAATGTCCTCTATGATGGCCACCCTACTTTGACTCCATGTGACCTGAATATCAGAAGTGTAAGATAAAGCACTCAAAAGTCAAGAAGTACAAAAGTTATGGTATTCTGTATAACCTTATATCTGCCACCAAATTTTTATGAATTTATCTTGGGGTCTCAGGAAATTATCAATGGCAAGTAGCAGGGAAGAACATGTTGAGATGCTACAGCAAGAACCATACAAGAACTAAAGATAAAATGAACGGGAGTCAGGTAGAATGGTAACCAAGCAACGTGATCTGGGTTCTTTCAGTTTTACTCACAGAAGGCATGTCTATATGTGCTATTAATTTGACTGAATAGACTTAAGCATAGTTTGCACTGGAGTTTATTGCTTGCAGGCACCATGCTTATATGAGTGCCAGGGAATGCAGTACATTGAATCAGGTTGGAGCAGCCTCAGCTGGCAGGGGCTGTGGGGGGTCAGCCTGCCAGCCTGGGGCTGCTCCAACCTGGCTCAGTGTGCTGCAGAAGGACTGGATGGGGCATGAGGGTGCTCCAGTATGGGACTAGCTGTCAGGCAGGCCCCACACTGAAGCACCCTCATGCCCCAGCCAGCTCCATCAGCGTCTACAAGTGTGTTGTGGTGGAGTAAATAATTCTGCTGCAGAACAGCACTTGTGTTGACAAGTACTATTTATGGTTGCGTTTATTAGTTTACTGCAGCCTCATAAGGCTACATATGTAGACTCTGAGACTTTGCTATGGAGCTAATTAGGCAACTCCAAAGTAAATGTCTCATGTAGATGTGTCCATTGAGTCTCTTGTGTGATGGATAATCTTTCTGAAACAAAATGTGTTTCTTCCGTGCTCATCATGAGTAATTTTATTTTGAGGGAATTCTGGGGAGACGTACATGGTGTTAAAACATTTAAATAATTAATGGAAATTGAGAATTCTAGTTTTACAAGTTAATTGGGTATTTTATTAATTAAAAATGAATGCACATTTGGTATCCTTTTGCATTCTCAAAGCATAAAAAAAATACTGTGATAACTAATATAACATCATCATTTTATGGCTTACCCATCAAGCTTAAATGGATTGGCAAGCCAAAAGGCCTTTGTCTTAAGTTCCTGCTGCAGTATTTAGAACACAGGGCTTCTGCTCCTGTCACCGTCATTGTCTTCTGAGTGAGTGTGGGCAAGTTAATGTCCCTTTGCCCAGTTCCCTATCTTTAAACTGTGGATAAAGATATTGCTTTTCTCTCACCAGTTTTTTTCCTTCATATTTATATTTGAAATGCCTTGAGGAGAGAACTTTGCATGTGAGATAGCATGTGGGCCTCTGGGAGCTGCATTATATCAAATAATAACATTGTAAACTGGATTTGGGGCCAGATTTTGAAGGTTAATTTGTGGGAATTTATGGAATTGATCCATATATAGTTTGTGTCTTCTGTTTGAAATGATGGGGGTTGTATAGATCCCACTGCCTTTTGCCCTCCATCTTGGATTAACAATAGAGGAATGCTGTCTTAAATTGATGCCACTGCAATATAACTACTCTAGACTGATGATGCTCAACATATCCAACTCAGCTGGACAGATGAATGGCATGGCACTGGCCTGAAGGCCAGATCGTGGGATCGTGCATGTAGGGTTGGCATACAGGGCCAGTTCATAGGTGCAATCAGGGTGCAGAGTGACCCCACACACTGACTTGTTTCAACACAGCCAGATCCAGCTATGCACTGTCCCAACCCCATGCACCAAGATTTAGCTGCATGCTAGCACAATCTAGCATGCAGGGTCATATCATCTGGTTTGGGAAGCTCTCCATAGGTCTGGAAATTTTGCAGCAGGGGAGCTGCCAGTTAATGCTGTTACTGCTTCTCTGCGTCCAAATTTCTGGATCCATGACAAGCCTCACAGCCCAGATAACATGGCCATATCTAGTCCACAGGCCAGGGATTGAGCACTACTGCTCTACAGTTATGTAGCTCCAACCAAGAGGATTCAGTTTTTAGAGAAGTGGTCAACTTGGCAAAAAACGCATTTAGCAGGGGGCTGGGAGTGCTGGAGAGAGGCTGATTACAGAGGTGCCTGATAGAGGTATGGGAAGCTATAAAAGAACCGTTTGTTTGCTTTGGCCATTTTCGACTACTGAGACAGACGGAGATTTGACTGCATCAAGATCCCAGTGGAGCAGGGGAAGACTCAACCTCCTTGATCATAAATGGGCACACACAGGCCAGCTAGACTTTGTGCTTAGGATGTTTGTTGTTTTTCCTAATAACCCATCAGCTTTTGGGATTATTTTTAAGGGAAAATGACAGTGTGTTTAAAGACTATGTGTAAAGCCTTTTTTGTACCTGTTTGTCTTTTTACTCAACTCTGGCATGATCCTTCTGAAAAATTAAACTGTAAGCTAGAAGCCTAACACTTCTAATTGGATACATGGAAAAAGTGTGGTGGAGCTATGATGAGAATCTGAGAGCATGGGACAGGTGGTTGGGCTGATTTCCAGCCTGCAGGCTTTGTTGTTAGACAAAGGGCCACCACACATGGAATGTGCCTTGAGGCCCAAGGTCAAAGAGCAAAGCCTAGATATAGCTTAGACTCCAGAGGCTTAAAATAGCCGAGAACTAAGTAGCTGAATGCCCTGATTTTAATTTAGCTGTTAGGGGGTGTTCAGACAGGCTCAGTCACAACAGTTCCTCTATAAAAACAGCACATACCAATGAACAAAATCCCTAAGGAATCTATCCTTTGCCTGTGTGCATATACAGTACATCCCACTGATTGCAATAGGAGCTTCATACATGTATCAATAACTTTAAAAATCACTGCATTTCTTACAGGTCTACTTAAATCCATTCAACTCTTTTTACTATCTTGTTGGATATCATAAAACAAGATCAAATAATATGAAATAAATGTACTTCACTGAGTTTTAATTTTCTGTTATGCTTAGCGTTTCTCTTTCCCTCCCCATCTTATTGCTTTTATGAACAGCTCATGTGACCCCTAAAGGAAAAAAATTGAAGGTTCTTTTAAGTTTGTTATTCATCTTTTTCCTTCCTCTGTTCAAATATACTACAGTTATAGGAATTATGGAAGAAGTGAGATAGCTACATTCTTGTACTTACATTCTTATGCAAACACAGCCACATAGATGCAAATCTATGATATGTGCAGGCTGCATATATCAGTTTGATACCATCCATCAGGGATTGTTGATGGTCTGAGTGATTAGGCATGATCAGATCAGTTTTTTTGGCCAGTGGCTCCTCTGTAGAATAGATATGCTGTCCATTTCAGCCCTGAGGCCAGAAATGAGTATTTCTGTCTTCATGGAAATCTTTGGTGCACCGGTTGGTTTGTTGAAATGGGGCCTAGGAGAATGATGTACTTGTTGGCACTGGAGTTATGACCCAGATACCTTGTTCTGGGTGGACCCAAACCTTCAGACCAACTATGACTTTTCCATTTGATAATAGGTGAACTCTATTGATACACAGTGTTAGCAGCTAAGAACAATGCAAACAATTCTATATCTGCCAGACCTAGAGCTGTCATCAGAGTCAGGATACATCTAGCCAGTATACAAGCTTTACTCTGAGGTTCGCTCTTGAATGTCAGATGTCAGCAGCCTGGAGGCTGGAGGCCAAGCCCTACCTCCTCCCTCCCGTGGGGTGGGCTAGGCAAGCTGGTGGTATGCTCTCCGTCCATGGTGGTCTTGGGTTCTCCTCTCAGGGACCCTTTGCTGCTCTGAAATCTGTTCTTTTGTAGTCTTTTCCCCTTTTGATGACTCTTCATCTATGGGCATCATTGATTGGTCCCTCTGTGGTCATCATACTGTCCACATTCTGTCCTGTCAGCATATTCCTTTGTTTCACAAACTCATCACATTTATACATCCTAAACTGGGCTTTCCCAGTCTTTCCCTAATTTGATCTGTTCCCCCCAAACCAGAAATCCCAAGGGCTCTACACTTGGGCATTGTGACCTGGTGCCACCTTGTCTCATGTTATGGAACAGTGTGGTACATGTCTTTAATTTCCCAGCCTGTGTGTCTGTTCACTGTTTGTGGTTCAGACAAAGTAGGCCTCGAGGAAACTTTCAGAAACAGGCTTTTAGATATCAGTTAACCCTTGCTGTTGCCCTGGACCATTACTCTAATGCGTATCTTACTTTACCTATAAGCCAGTTCTCAAAAGCAAACCTCTAAATACCATTTTCTAGCCATCAGTACTTATGGCTGCAGTGCAAACCCAGAAGAGAGGTGAAAAATGAAGCTTAAATATATGCTGAAGGAGATCAGAGGAAAGTGGCTGTTCTAGAGCAGCAGTTTTTAAACTGGGGTACCCAGTACTTTGTCAAGGGGTGCATGTCTAAATTTTAGTAATGGCAGAAGAGTTTCTGATTGGTTAAAGTTTCTGATTGGTTAGTACTGCTGTTGCTGCTAGTTGATGTCACTAATGTTGGCTGTAGGTGGTACAAGTAAAGGGGTATGCAGGTAAAAACTTTGAAAAAAATTATAAAGGCTTGAGATCAGCTCCTGAATTACAGTTCCCCTATTCTTTAAAGTGGGGTGGACTAGAGAGGAGGCAAATTAATGTTACTGACTGCAAGAGCACTCAGCCTAGTGTGACTCACTCAAAATTTCAGAAAACCACTCTTTCATATTAGGCACACTTACAAGGCACATAAACAAGCTCTGGCAGATCTTTCCAATGTTAAGACTTTAATTTCCCTTTAATTTACATAAGCACATATCAGTAACTTGATCTGCAAACCACCTGAACATGGAATTATTGGGCAAATAGCTTAACCTTTCTCTGCAGCTAGGATCAAGGTATCTGCATTTAATATGAATACATAATAACCCTCTGCTGGCAGTGGGAGGCTGATTTGTTTCTCTGAGATGTATCCCAGTCTCTGAGACACAGGAAGAATGTGTATTGTGATAAGTGCATCTGGAGAGCGAGGGTCATGAGTACAAGGGTCATGAGAGAGACTCAGTTCAGCATAGCTTGATGAGGTCAAGCATACAGACTGAGTCCCAACTGAATCTCAAGCTCCTGAATGTACAGTTGGCTTTGCAGTATGCTTTAAAGAAACATGTTTTTCCTACAGTTTTGCCTACTGGTGCCACTTGTTCTTTTTGAAGCGGTGATTTATGTGTAAGGCTCTCTTTGGTGATAGGAACAAGTTGCATGCACCAAAACACATGGCTTGAAGCTCCCAGGAACCTGGGGTTTTAACAGTTCTGGCCTGGACCCAGAAGAACATTTGAACTGCATGCAAACCTTGAGGTATAGGAGAAGGAGAAGTGGGAAGGTAAAGCTTTTATATTAGTTCATTTGGAATCCAGGTAGAGAAATAACTTCCAATTTGAGGCTCACCACTACCTCAGCCTTATGATGTGTGTGTTGGGGGGGAAGGGGTTGGGGGTGTAAAGGGGGTCTAAAGACTGGTTGCTCTCAAAGCCACTTAGAAACTATGATATAATACAAGTACCTTAGAGGAACCAATAGCAGGAGAAAGAGCCAGATCCCTGTGGGGAAGCATTGCAGACATCAGAGGCCCCAATGAACTTCTGGATCGCTGGCATCCTCCCCTGATAGTCTGCATAGCAGGAATGCTACACTGAATGTAGATTTCCTTATTGAACTCAAGGGGCTTGTTGCAAAACAAAATCCCAGTGATCCTGTCCTCAGGGAGCATGTGAGTTTTCAAACTCCCTCACTGCAGTGGAGTTTAAGCATCATGGTAGATCTAAAGAAGTCTTCATACAAATGACAGGTATGCCTAAGTATTGAATTACACGCTGCATACTGATAGCATTGCTAGTGGTCTGAGGAATAGGAGAGACTTATTTTGCCCAAGAAAGAATGGTGGTGGACTTACAACCAATCCTGTAAGCAGCTTGTGTGTGACAGCCACTAATGTCACTAGTTCACATAGGGAAAAGACCATAGTGTGAGGCAGGACCATGCTGCAGGCAGAGCCATCCCTAGGGTGGGGGGCCAAATTGGGGAGACCACCCTGGGCCCTGCACTTTGGGGGGCCCTGCAGAGCTTGGCCGAGTGGTGGGTCCACATCCAGCTGCTCGCTATGTGCCCCCCACCCCAGCTGCCAGTGCCATTGATGGCAGCGGTAGTTTCTTCAGGTTGAGGATCTGTCCATGGGCTGATTTGCCCCGGGCCCCACCCTGCTAGGGTCAGCTGTGGCTGCAGGGTCTTCTCTCATAGTCTAAGTCTAAACAGTCAAAAAGCCAGAGGCTGAATCGATTCAATCTTTTCAAGTTGGTCTAAACTGCAGAGATTGAACTGAGAAGCTAGTGAACAGACATTCACTTCTGATTCTGGAAATGCAGCCACATGCCTGCAGTGGCTCAGGCCAGAAGTTGGGGGATGCTAGAGCATGCCTTCCAGCCACTGTCAAAGGGAAGGGAGGAGAGAAGCCCTCCAAGGCTCTCCCTTCCTCTCTGCTTGAGCAGAGGGCTAGGGCCAGACCCCAGCCTAGGGCCAGCATGCTGAGGCCAGGGGAAGTGGGGCTCCCTCCCTGGCCCACATGGGACCCCATCCCAGTCTTCCTTGGGGGCAGCCTAAGTCAGGCTTCTGTCTCCCACTGCCTGCTTGAGGGCAGAGGCGGTGGTCCCTGCCAGGGTTTTGGCCCCCCTCAAGCATAGCCAGGCCCCAGCCAGGGACTCACAGGCTGAGGTGGGAAGGCCCTCCCTGGATGCATGGGACTACATCCTGGGTCTGCCTTGGTGGGGAGGTGGGGGCAGCCCCTGGCAGGCCCCCTGCCCCCTGCTCCAGCAGAAAGTGTGGGGCATGGCTATGCCCAAGTTGGGGGCTTACAGGCTGAGGTGGAGACGGAGGGGGTTTAATCCCATCCTTGGCCTGGACCCCAGCCAGGGTTTTCTGGGGTTGGGGAAGCTCTTCCCTGGCTTTTCTCCTGTTCCCTGCTTAAGTGGAGGAATGGGGCCTGGCCAGATGCCAGCTTGGCTGGCACACTGAGGTGGGGGGAGAGGCATTTAAACCTCCCCTACCCTGCCCACGAGAGACCCCAGCTGGGGTCTGCCTGGCAGGGGCAAAGTAGGCCCTGCCTGGCTTTGCCCCTGCTCCCCACTCAAGTGGAGTGGACAGGTGGGGTGTGTGGCTAGATACTGGCCAGGCTGGCAGGCTGAGGTGGAGTGCGGGGAGAGGGGTTTAAACCTGGCTGACATCTGGCCATGCCATGCACCCCTCTGCTCTAGCGGGGAGTCATGGAAAAGACTGAGGGGCTGCTCTGCCCCCACCAGGCAGAGCTGGCTAGGGTTTTGAGCCCGCTTTCCCACCCCCATCCCTTTTTCAGCCAGCCAGAGCAGTGATTGCGCTCCAGCAGAGAGGTGGAGCCAACCCTGCTCCACTGGAGCAGACAGCACAGTCCAGGGCTACAAAGCATCCTGGGATGCTAGGGGACTGTGAGTTAACTGGAACGAGGAAGGGATCTGGGCCAGAAGTTCTGTAAACCGGTTTGACCTAAATCAGTTAAGTCTACATCCAACTGGGTCTATCTTGAACTGGATTCAGACATTTTGCAAGTGGTTTAAGTGCACTGAACTTCTGTTTTGTTACAGGTTTAAGCCTGTTTCTAATCACTTAAACTGGCTTATGTCTAACTTCTCTCCCTGGCCATGAGTGTCCAAGGCTCCAGACTGCCTTAATGCTGCTGTGGAGCTAATAATACTTACTTACTTCACAGGTATTCTGTGTTGTTTAACGGAGTCAAGTTTATACAGCTACTTGACGGTCCCGACAGAACACCAGGTAAATGTCTGTTCTTGGTGCAAATATGTGCAGCTGAAGTTATTATCCATTGATTATTGACTTCAGTTTTCATTTCTAGACAAGCTGTTTGTCCTGATTTTAACAGATCCCTCCTCCCCCCGACCCCACTCTCCTCCCTGCCACCACACTACTTCAGTCCACTTTTCTTTCGCAAAGTGTATGGGCAAGAGTGAGTGAGCAGCCATGAGTTATGCTGCATGTGAGTGCAAAAGGACCTTTTCCATCAGAGTTCAGACTGCTGACTAACAGCTTACTGCAGCTCTAATTTAAACTAATAGCATATGCTGGGTCTAAGACAAATTACTGAAGTGCCCAGCAAGCAAGGTGGGGAGTGTTAAGTTGAACTAAAAACAGATTTAAACCGCTTGTGGGAGATTAAATGAATGGCGACATTCAGGCTGAGTACAACAAATTCTGTGCAGTTTTGAAGGGCCGTGGCAGGTAGAATGATGAAGGACTTTCCAGATGAATATCAAAAATCATCAGAAGCTGGGAATGTATTAACCTATTAAAATAATAAGTTCAGAAAGGTCCAGGGAGAAAAAGCTGAAAAATGAGGCTATGTAGATGCCAA
Organism: Crocodylus siamensis; assembly: GCF_052110815.1. Lineage (NCBI taxonomy): Eukaryota > Metazoa > Chordata > Crocodylia > Crocodylidae > Crocodylus > Crocodylus siamensis. The sequence goes on along the minus strand of NC_143397.1, from coordinate 125,065,475 downwards.
AAAAACAGAGAGCCATGAATCAGCTCAACAGCACTCTGGAGAAGGAGTCATCAGGATTGCTGAAACCAAAACATGAGCAATTAGGTGAGTGACTGGAAACTGTAATTGCAGGCTGATGCTAGAGACTGAAGCTAAGGAAGGCAGTAATGAGACAGGGTGAAGCTGAAGTCACTCCTTTCCCAGATGGGCCTGTTAGCATGGGCAAAAACTGAGGTTGAAACTAAAGCTGGTAGGTATTGAATAAAAAAATAGTATTTGTTTCTACATACTCATTGGTTGCAGAGGTGGGAAGGGAGGGCCCAAATGTACTCCAGAATTTGTCTGGTGCAGAATTATTCTGTTTCTGCTCCTCAGAGATACCTGGCATCACAAACTAGGTAGGACTATGCCTATCTTCACCCTGAGCACTGGTCACAAGGTCTGTTTGACAACACATGGAAGTAGTGGTGAAGGGAAAGGTACTGGCTTTGCCACACAAAAGCATACCAGCAGCAAGTGTGCTGCCTTTAAGCACTTTGCAACTATAACTCCCTGAGGCAGGAAGCAGACAGGGCTCTTTATAGACTGAAGTGGCTGCACATCTTTACCAGAGGTGCAGATCTGCAGCTTGAAGACATGCTCAGCCCTGGAGAGGACCTGATCCTGTCTTCTTTACCTACAGGGAATAGTACTTGCTATATTTTATTCCACAAATGATAGGGTTATTCAGTGGGTCCACTCACCCAGCCCCTATTAAAGTGTTTTAATAAGAAGCAGGAAGAAGAGAGTGGCACAGCCAGGAAAGATAAGAGCCTGTTCATAGAATGTAGAAAAGAAGCTCTCCCCATGTGGTTACACTGAATAAAGTTATATGCACAGCAGAGGCACAAGTCCATGAGGAGCTGTAACAAATCCATAGCCAGTAACTACAGGCGCTGTGGTTGTCAGCTGAACTGAAAACATGAGTATGCTTCCTTGAGCGAAAAGAGATATTCCCTTTTCCTTGTCATTAGTATTTAGGCTTAAATCCTTTTTGTAAACCTCCTGTGACTAGAGGATGACAAAATTGTAAGACCACTGAACAGAGCTGAAATTCCATCCATCAGGGGAGAAGCAGTGCATAGAGATATGAGTCAGTACATTTCACAGGCTGACTGCATATTGAAAGACTGAGAGACTGGGTAAAGTCAGGCATTAAACATGAGATTTAGTTAATGGCAGAGTGTCCTGGATCTTTAAAGTCAACAAAACTGAACACGCTACTCCACAGGAAGAAATGTGGGGCAGCCTAGCAGAACTGCTAGTACTGGCTGACTAGCATTTATATGTCATATTTTCAAATTTTACATTGAACATTAGAAGGTGAAAATAAGTGAACTAGTGTTATTTAAAATGTTCTAAAATGGGAGGGGGGGCAACAAAATTTTTCAGAAAAGAAACTCAGAAAAAAGACAACTGCTTAGATGTTGATGCTAGTGATGTACAGTCACCCTTCCTCCCTGCTCCACTTACTCATCTCATCTCTGCTACTAATAACTGAAACAAGAGCTACTACTGCTACTACTAAAATTGCATTATATTATTTCACTGACCCCCAAAGCGTCCTAATGCCATATAGCACGCAGAACAAAATAATATCCCTACTTTTACAACTGGAACTCTAAAGTTCCAGTCTTGCAAATGCTTATTCACATGCTTAACTTTATTACTGTAGGAAGTCCTGTTGAAGTGCTTACCTTTAAGCACATAGAAGACAGGGCAGGGGTAGTACCTTGAAGAATAGCTGGTTCAGAAAGGCATAAGCTTTCATAGCTTTTCATAGGTGACAGCCTACTTCATCAGATGTTATGAGGAATCTGATCTGATGAAGTAGGCTGTCACCTTTGAAAACTTGTTTTTCTGAACCACTTATTCCTTAAGGCCACTGTGTAGATGAAATGAGGGGTGTCTGTGCATGACACTTTAAAGTGGGCTAAATGCTTTTGCACCATTTTAATGGTGTTGGTGTTTGCACACCTTGGTGGTATACTGCGCATTAATTCCAGCCACAGTAGGAAATTCAGCAGTGTAATACACCTTAAAATACTTGGGGTGCAAACTAAAACTCCTCTAAGAAGTTTTAGTTTGCTGCCCCTACAGCTGTGGAGTGAAGCACCAGGCTCCATGTAGCTCAGGGGCTCTGCAGGATGCCCTGCAGGCAGCCTGGCAGCAGCCCAGGAAGGCAGCCTCCTCCCAAGAAAAGTGGTGAGCCTGATCTTTTTTTCCCCCCTAAGAGCCTGCCTGCCTGCCTGAGCTGTGCGGGGGGCTGGTGCTTCTCTCCGGGGCTGTGGTGCCCCCTGGGACCACCTGAGCCAAATGCCTGCAGGTGGGTGCTGCCTGTGGGGGGCCACCACTGCTGCGGAAGGAAGCACCAGCTCCCTCCCACAGCCCAGGGACCACTCTGCCTACCAGCAGCTCAGCCTCTCCTCGCCACTGGAGAGGCAGGTAAGTCAGGTGTGTACACAACACAGGGGTTTAATTGGCCTTAAATTGAAGCAGTCGTTCTAAAAACCCACTGCTTCAATTTAGGGCCCCCGTTTCATCTACACTTGCCCTAATGTACTACTCTGCTCTGCCTTCTACCTGACTTTAGACTAATATGCCTAACTGCCTCGCTTCAGACATAGTGAAATAGAACATAAGTGATACCAGTCACATGCTCGGCGTTACGCATGTATGCATGTCTTTGCAAGCTATGTCCTAATAAAACTGAAGGGAGGCCAAGGTGAAAACATAGTAGGGCAACAGGGGTAAGACTTTGTTATTCAGCAAAGAGTATCGCTCTCATCTGATAAGTAAAAATGCTACTCTGTGAGGGCTGCAAATAATTTTGCCTTGTCTATTTAGTGCCACCACAATAGTGAATAAATGGCAAGTAACTCTCCCCGGGCTAATTAGCTTACCTAAAGTATTGTGACAACACTGCATCCATTATAGGAGGAAGCCTATATGAATCACTGCAGGCTGCATAAGGGCACCCCTAGCAGGTAAGTGTACCCTGTAGGCATTGCCTTACATAGGAAATGAATGGGAAGAGGAGAAACCCCATCCAGACAGACAAGTAGTCAAACAGAAAAGCAACAGATAGCAGTTAAGGTACCATTGCTATCCGGTATTGATTAATGTAATCAGTCCTTGCAATGTGTATCTCAGAAAATTCATCTCAAATATCATTAAAGCCAAAGCTTAACAGAAAATATTGTGGCATTAATTACTTGTTATCCTTTCTTAAGGTTTCAAAAGATTGACCCAGTTCTCCCCAGTACAACTGAAATGTTTCTCTGACTGAGGATTTGCTTGACTGGGTAATGCCCTTCCCTGCAGCCAACTCCATACAGGTTTGTTTTCTCAGTCTTGCTGAAGTGTTGCCCAGATGTACCATGCCTTCACTTGCTTCATTAGGAGTGTCAGGTCCTTTTTTGGTGCATCAGTATGACTTGATCTGCACCATCAAGGGAATGTAATGATGATCAGGATTGGCAAATTGGTCATCAGCTACTATATGGAAGATTATAAACTAGTAACTTCAAAAATAAAGTATGAAACATGGCTTGCAATTTCTGTCTAGTGCCATAAAAATGACATTTCTTGTGGTGTGACCTTATTTAGACTTTTCTAAAGACCTCAGAAAAATTATGTTCAGTATTAATGTTGTTGGACAGTCATTTGCAAAAAAAAAAGGAAGAAAGGAAAAAGAAAAGAAAGGAAAAAAGTTTTAAAAGCCTATGGTCAAGAACTTTTGTTCAGGCTTCAGGTTGAATTGGAAGGATTGAGAAAGGATGCTGGTGGGGGTTGGATTGGAAAGGGAAATGGAACTGGGAACTAGTGAGGGAAATATGGTTAGGCCTGGGAGCTAGTCACTGGAGAGTGGAATTGAGACCAGCTGAGGAGTGTGGGGAAAGAAGGAAGCTAGGATTGGCTGGACAAGGACAATAGTCATAGTGAACAGCATGGGGAAATGGCTGGGAGAGTTCAGATAGATCTGACAAGGAGTACAGTGCAGGGGAGAACAGGTGTTAGCTGGGGAATAGAAGAGAAAAAGGACGGTGGGAGGTATTAGAGGGAGAAGACTGAGGTTGGATAAGGAGCCTGGGGCAGGAGATTAGGCTTGTGAGCCAATGAGGGAGGGTGTGGGAAACTGATCTGTGGAAGACCTGGAGAGAGAAAAAAATGCCTGAGCAAGGGAATGAGAGACAAGGGATTGGGACAGGAGGTCTTGGACTGTCTGAGTAAGGATTGGAATAGGGATTTGGGGTAGACAGAATGAGGGACTGGAAGACATTGGAGATTTTGCAGCAAGGCTAGAAGAATACACTAGAACTGGGTTGTATAACAGGGGCCCCTAACTCCTGTTATGTGGTAGAGAGGCTGTAGAGTTAAGGACTGGAGAGAGGCAGGCTGCAAACTGCAAAGCCCCTGGCTGCTAATGATGGGATGAAGAACCACTGTTACTTGGCACAGACAAGCAGCTGAGCTAACTGGTTGCAGGGAAGGGTAGAGGGTAGCCTGCAGAGAGGCAGGCTGTAGAGTAACAGGCCTGTAGATTGCTTAATGAAGAGCCTCTGTGCCTGTCAGGAGTAGAAAGGCAGGTGATTGGAAAGGGCTGGAGACAGAGCATTATATTAGCCCCTAAGCTGGAGCACCATTGTGACTTAGGCCTCAAAGGGCTAAGGAACTGTGCAGGATGAGAGAGTCTCACAGAGTTAAGTCACTTTTGTTCTGTTTTGATGGATGGTATTTATGTTTAGTTGTGAGACATGGGAGTAATCTATGGGGAGAAGGGATGTCACTATGAGCACCCAGTGAAAAAGTCAGGACTGCCAGTTGTGGGAGCTAGCGTGACAGAGCCTGGACATGGATTGCCAGTCATCAGGGCTAAAGTGTGACCCTGGATGAGGACTGCCAGCAGGGGAGGCTAGAGTGAGAGATGGGATAACCAGAAAAACTTTCTCAGTACAATAGACTGCCTAGGGAAGCTGTGGACTTTCCATCACTGGAGTTGTTCAAGAAGAGGTTGGACAGCCACTGTTCAGGGGTGATCTAGATGTAGCTATGCCTATGTTCTACTATGGGTATTTCCCATGCTGCTGGGCTTTTTGGGTTGCCCCTGCCCCCTCTTTATGTTACATGTATCAGTGAGTTTTTAAGCATCCCTGAGAGGCACTGGATGTTGACTTTGACTGGGGTATGCCCGTGCTCTGGCTGGGACTGAAGACAGAGGTTCCTGGATAGAGGGTCTTGCCCCTCTGCTCAGGGTCAGACTGATGGCTATGTTTGGGATCAGGAAGGAATTTTACCCCATGGTCAGATTGGTATGGACTGTGGGGGGTTTTGCCTTCCTCTGTAGCAGGGCTTGTGGCCCTCTACCAGGGATCTCTTAAGCACATATTGACGACACTTAATAGAAGCAGGACATTGGCTGCTGTGGTTCTGCTGCTTTATCTGTGGCAGGTTAAGCTGTTAATTCTGTTGTGTCAGGGTTCAGGGTAGTCATATATACAGTTTAGATTATGAACTGTTTGGATAGGGATGATCTTGCCTCAGGAGGTTGGACTAGATGTCCTTTGAAGGTCCTTTCCAGCCCTACTTCTCTATGGGTGCATCTACACATGCACTTTACTGTGCAGTAGATGAATTTACTGTGCAGTAAAGGGTTGCTGCCTGTATGTGCACCACAAGTCTGTTAGCACAGACTTAGTGAAGCGGCACTTGGAGGGGCCAAGTGTTCAAATCAGTGGGCCCAGATGAACTTCATCCAAGAGTGCTGAAGGAATTGGCCAGTGTCATAGCAGTGTGGCTGGCATGGCTGTTCAAGCACTTATGGTGCTCCAGTCAGGTTCCAGAGGACTGGAAAAGGGCCAGTGTGGTCCCTATTTTCAAGAAGGGGAGGAGGGAGGAACCAGGAAACTATAGGCCAGTTAGTCTCACCTCTATCCTTGGGAAAACTCTGTAAAAAATCACTAAGGATCACATTTGTGGGAGCCCAGCAGAGGAAATAACACTGAAAGGAAATTGGCACGGATTCATAGCAGGTCAATCCTTCCTGCCTAACTTTGTTTCTTTTTATGACCAGGTCACAAAATGCTTAGATGCAGATGCGGGAGTCGTGGTAGATGTTATCTACCTAGACTTTAAGAAGGCCTTCAGTGTAGTATCTCATTCTGTTCTCATAAATAAACTGACAGGCTGTGATGTAGATGATTACATGGTCAGGTGGGTGGCAAATTGGCTTAGGGGTTTGCACCCAGAGAGTGGTGGTGGATGGGTTGATATCGACCAGGAAAGATGTGGGCAGTGGAGTCCTGCAAGGCTCAGTCCTTGGACCAGTGCTATTCAGTGTCTTCATCAGTGACTTGGGTGAAGACGTGGAGAACACCCTGTCCAAGTTTGCAGATGATAACAAATTATGGGGCAAAGTTAGCACACCAGAGGGTAGGGAATGGATCCATGTTGGAAAAATGGGCAGAACAAAATAGGATGCAGTTCAACAAAGACAAGTGCAAAGTGCTGCACCTGGGCAAAAAGAACCACCAGCACACTTACAGATTGGGGGATCACCTTCTCAGCAGCACAGCAGTGGAAAGGGATCTTGGAGTCATTGTTGAATCCAAGATGAACATGAGTTGTCAATGTGATGACGTGATCAACAAGGCTAACCTCACTTTATCATGCATTAGCTGATGCATATTGAACAGGTCCATGGAGGTGATGCTTTCCCTCTATGTGGCATGGGTCAGGCCACACTTGGAGTACTGCATTCAGTTTTGGGCACTGTGCTTCAAGATGGATACAGAGAATCTTGAGAGGGTTCAGAGGAGGGCCACTCCTGTGGTCAGAGGTCTATAGGTAAGGCCCTACAAGGAGACAATGAGGGGCCTAGATCTCTTCAGACTTTGCAAGAGAAGGCTGAGGGGTGATCTTGTGGCTGCCTATAAATTCATCAGGGGAGGGCAGTAGGAAATTGGAGATGCTCTATTTACTAGGGGACCCCCTGGAGTAACTAGGAACAATGGTCACAAATTAATGGAGAACAGAATTTGGTTGGACAATAGAAAGAACTTCTTAATGGTTAGGGTTGCCAGAATCAGGAATGGGCTTCCAAGGGAGGTGGTGCCCTCTCCTACCCTGGGGGTCTTCAAGAGGAGACTGGACAAGTACCTCGCTGGGGTCATCTGACCCCAGCGCTCTTTTCTGCCCAGGGAAGGGGGTCTGTCTCGATGACTTAGTGAGGTCCCTTCTGACCCTAACATCTATAACTCTATGAATTAGGGTGCCATAGATTCATTTATTCTGGCATAAGGTAGTCCTGTCAGACATATGTACTATCTGCCAGTGGTGTAAATTACTCTGCTTAACCTCTTATGTAGACAGTGACATCAGGATTAGTTTACTTTGGCTCAAATTGTGCTGGACTTTATTTAGCCACATTAGTTGCACATGTAGATGTACCCTATGATTCTGAGTCTATGCCACCCCTCTTATCCCCCAACGAGGAAGAAGGCTGGCTGAAGCCAACCAAGGATAGAGAAATCTTGCTCAGAACTAGAGAGGAAGGATTGGGCCAGGTAGGCTGCCTGTTAATAAGTAAAATGGAGGCAAATACTTAAGAGGCTCCTCTAGTGACTGAAGGCAGCCTCCCAAACTACCATAACCATGGTAGTTAAGGCAAAGGCACAGCAGGTGGAGCAGGGTGGGTCCCTGATTAGTAGAGGTGAAAAGAATGGGCTCAGTATGTCTGCTAGGGGGCACCACAGCCATTGTTTGGAGGTGGGTCCTTTTACAGTAGACAATGACTGGCATGAGGAAAAGTATACATAGCTGGCATACTTATGTGGAAAATGGTTATTAATTACATTAGAATAATTTACTGATTTAATGTTAGATTATTATAAACTTGCCTTTGCTGAATTTTTAAGAGCTACTTAGTTATTTTATATATGTGATACTTATGTGTTAACGTCTAATAATATGACATTTTGAAGGTAAGTAGGGACATTTGTAGGAAATAGCTGCTTTCTGCCAATGTGACAGATCCCTAAGTGTCAGGGAAGATAACTTGTTGGCCATCCAGCCATATTTATTACCTCTATGGAGGTATTTTATATTGCAGTGTGCAGTGTAGTGTAAAGCTAAAGCAGCTATCTTTAAACAAGATAGCTGGAAGCAGTCTATCCAGGGCAGCAAGGATAGGGTGACCATATTTCCTAAGTCTCAAAACAGGACAACCTGAAATATATTGGAAGGGAAGAGGTAGCAAGGGAGGGAGGGGTTGCATGTATGAAAAATACTGAATCTTTCTCTTTCTGAAATTATTCAAATTGAAGAAGCAATGTAATCACTTCAAATGCAAGACTGAACATGCTCTAGAAGTTTACAGAGGTCTCTGTAAAGTGTCCATTCAAATAAACTGATGAAACGGGTGTTTAAATGATGAAAATAGGATTACTCAAGGCATGGAGCACAGTGCAGCTTAATTATCCAGGCCAAGAAGGGCAATAACTAAACTTCATCTTTTTTTGTGTTCCAGTTCTTCTTGTGTATTAACATTTTACAAATAGTGGGGTTTTTTTCAAAAAAATAAGGCAACTCAGCTATTGTCTTATTAAAACAGGTTCATCCATTTTTATATGAAACTTTAAGTTGATTCATTTCGTAGTTTCAGAGTTCAAAGGGATAAGGGCTTACTGCATGCCAGCTATTCTGTGTCTGCTCCTATCCTGGGCAAAGCAGAAACTTGTTTCATTTAGGTTAATGAGAAATAATAAGTATGCTATAACACTGCTTCCTAAGTTACCTGAAATCAGAGAATGTTTCATTATCCACCTTCATGTTTCATTATCTAATCAAAAAGTGAATATTTAAAGCTTTAGATGGAATGCGAGAGGCTTAGAATAGGCCTGGACCTTTTTTAAAAAGATGCCATGTGCAAATACAGGGGAACGAAAGCACAGTTTTATGACTTGGGTTTGTTGTGGTAGGTAAATCCAAACATGAATTGGTTGTCTTACTGTCTGAATATGTTTCTTAACACCTTCAGGTTTCTTCAACACATGCCCTCAAGTCTCCTAGCATAATTATAAAGTGTCTTCAGGGGTTATTAAAGTTGCTGAAAAATTTCTCAATGTTTTCCCCCTTTGTTTTTATGCAAAAGTGTCGAATTATGAACGTGGGGAGGGAGCTAGGACAGCTGCTGAACTATTATTAATTAGCTAAGCAAATTAAAGAAGAAAAACCTAGAGACATTTTATAGCCATCAGTAATAGGTAATTTTATTAACACTGTTTAAAAAAATTAAAGTAGTTCAGTTTCCCAAGCTAATCCATTCTTCAGTACCACCAGGGGTAATAGTTAAATAAAACCTGCCAGACAAGCTGCTGAAATATATTTGAGGAATATGCTGAAGGAATGAAATCTCATAAAGCTGGGCAACATGAGGAAATACTGTTCTAATATAAAAATCCAGCACAATTTTCTCAAGATATGCATAACCCTCTTCAGATCAGAGTGGTTCCACAAGAAAGATTGATTTAATGTTCTGCTTTATAGGATTCGTTAGCAATTAGAGTCCTCTAGGCCTAAAATCTGTTTCTGTGGATTGTATGGTAAAGAAGGGAGAGATGTAAAACTGATGTAACTAACTTGAGAATTAGTTCCTAGACTCCTATTTTTTGAGCTAAGGAAAGGGCTGTAGTGCCTGCTAGTTTTTCAGAGGACACAGTCTTATTCTAAGTTAGACCCAGGCAAAGCAGGACAATGTGAAGTCAGTGGCAGACAACTTCTAGTGGGACTGTGACTGGAACCAAAATTCACTTTGCTTAGCAACAATTTAATGCCTTTACCTGTAGGCACCTATGAATGTAAAATGACAGGAGACAAAGGAACATAATTTAAGAAAACACTCACACTTCAAAGCAGGGTATTTTATAGGGCTAGATTAGGTATAGGCAGATGAATGCATGAGCCAACTGCGCCCAGGCCCAGGGGCCCTTGCCTTGGAACAGACAAAGCTGGAGGCTCGGCCAGGCTATATGTGTTGCGACTGTGAGGCATCATTTGTTGGGTGCTGCTGCAGCTGGTCTCAGCCATGGCAGGGTGAGGGGCCACCCCTAGAGCTTAGTCCACAACACATGCACCCAGCGGGCAGTGGTTTTGCATCCCTGGCACTGGCTCCAGTATGGACCTGCAGGTAGGAGTGGCCATGGTTCCTGCCCCGGGCCTGGTGGGCAGTTCATCCTGCTGCACTGGCCGGGAACGGAGCCCGTGGCTGTGGGGCAGGGCATGGGTCGGGGGAGCCCCGGGGCCCAGGGCCCCAGTGAATCTTAATCCGCCCCTGATTAGGAGTGGGCAAAATACGTCCTGTGAGCTGGCTGTAGCCTGCCAAGTCATTTTGTCCAATCTGCACTGGGTCCCTTGGCTCTGCCTGGCCCAGGCATGGGGGCCAGCCCATGTACCTACAGCCAGTTCTGCTGCCCCCAGGCGTGCAGCAGGGCCGGGGCAGTGTAGCAACTGCACTCTATTTCTCAGCAGCCCCAGTGGTGGCTCCTTCTGGCTGCTGCTGCTGGACCCAGCCCCACTGCCTGGGCACCCCAACCCATCTACCCAATACCCATCACGGGGGGGTGTTAGATGGAGTGGACAGGCTGGGTCCACATGGACCTGTACAGGCAGGGCATTGGCCAGTTGGCTGGCACGGGGCTGCAGGTGGGTTGGGGGTAATGTCCAGGAGCTGGATGGGGGGCAGGGCTGGGGATTGCAATTGGGACTGAGGGGCAGTGACAACATTGGGCTGGGGCCTGGGGCAGATCCACAATCCACTGCACATCCCTACCTGTGAACCAGCGCCCATTGCAGGAACATATCAGGAATGGATCACAGCTCTGCCCCAGGCCCTGGCCCTGTGCTATCACTGTTCAGTGATCTGGATCCCAGCCCCAGCCCTGGTTCCCCCTGCCTGTCCTGCTCCCAAATGCTGCTCCCTGCTCACTCGTGGCCTCATCTCAGCCTCCTGGCCCATGAGCAGTCACACATTTAGGGGTAATACCATTTCTTGCCTGCACAGTCCTGACTTGTCACGAGCAGGCTGATGAGCTAGAAGCTAAGACACTTAGCATGCAGGGTTCTGTAGGAGTTTTGGTGAGCTGTTGCAGAGTGAAGAGGGTGCTGCTGACCTGGCCCCTGACAGCTCACTATAAGTCCGTAAGTGGCCCTCCAGCTAAAATAATTGTCCACCCCCTGGATTAGATCACAGTTCAAACTTACATTGACACTTGGGATCCCCTCCTTTTTAGACATATGATTCAGGATAAAGGGTAAGCTGACTGTATAGTCACTATTTTAGTGATCAAAAAGTCTTGGAGAGGAAGATAATTGGTGAAGCTCTGTTTCTACCTCCTCTCATTCCATCATCCTTCCCAATGTATTGCCCAAGGGGCTTCAGCCAATAGAAGCTGGAGAGCATATAACTTGCGCCTAATAAGAGGCTAAAGCATGGGGCAAGACTTACGTCTGGCTGTACATTTGTAACTTAATAAGAAATTTGATGGAGAACTGGCTTACTGTGCAACCATAAGGAAGTTCAATTCTAAGTAGGTTCAGAAGAAATAAAAATGCTAATATATCAAAGTGGGACTGAAGGCTGAAGATAATACTAAATCTAAACTTAGGTCATAAGCTCATCCCTTCTTTTTTCAGCTGGAAAGACTACAGGAAAAATGTGTGCATAGGGTACTACAACACCCTGTATATCTCTTCATTGATGATATCTGCTTGATGTGTAGAGGAGCCCTGGAGAAAACTGTGCATAATCTGGTCCTTTTGCTTGAGGAAGGCTTACAATAAAGCAGAGCCTTTTTAGAGTATGTCTGCATTAGAGTTTATAAATTGGATTAATTGATTGTTAAGCAACTGAAATTAGCAGGTCCAATGGCACATGATAACCTGGTTGCATGCAGTAAAGAGAATTTATTTTTCAGTTCAACTGCCAAACCAGAGAGATCAGAAAAATACTGATTTATATCAACTGGTAAAAGTTGTTTTTTCTCAGCAAAGCCAATGCCCCCCCCAATGGTAATTCTGTTCAACACACAGCTAAACGCATGTGAATCCCTGCTGTTTCAGCATGGCGCTGGAACCCAGGGAGTTAATGCCACGTGCCTCAACTCTCCACCCCCACTGCCATAATCAGGATTTTTAGTTACCCCTGGCAATTAAAGTTAGCCATAGGGAAAACATAGGAAGCAAGCAGCAGTATTATTAACTTCCTAAATTTACATGAATTAACTCCCTGGGTAAACCAAAACAGTGGCTCTGTCAGTGTCAGGGTTTTTATACTTGTGCTTCAGGAGTGTGTGTATGTGTGTGTGTGTGGGGGGGGGAGGGCATTTTTATTAGACCCACTCCAAGGCCCACTCTAACTAAAGCATGCAGAGCATCTCATGTATCACCATTCCCATACTTCAAAATGGCAGTAGGGGCACTTTATCTAAAGCTCACCAAACAAGATTTAGATGAAGCGCATCCCCTGCCATTTTGAAATGTGGCGATGCTGATACAAGAGATGCAGGAGGCTGCTAGACTTATAATTGCCAGACTCCACGTATGTTGGAATACCAGCATGTTGGAGGAGCCTCCCTGCTCACGTATAGTCACCCTTGGGGATTAACATCACTGCTACTTGGGGGCTGTCCTGCCTCTGAGCAGGTTTGAGGTCCAGATCTGGCCTCCAGGTCCTAATGAGTTTGAAACCTCTGTTGTAGGGTATTCTGAGGCAGGCCTTCTTTAAGCTCTTTGCTGGAACAGTACTGCTTTTTGTGGATTACTCTGATATTCATTTAGCCAGAGGGTGATAGGAAGAATCACTGTTGGCCTAGTGGGCAAAGCAGTCACCAGGGAAGGGGGACATCTTGGTTCTGTATTAGTTTATACAGAATACTGTCAATAATGGCTTGACCTAGCCCTTATATAATTAGAAGGGGAAACAGCACTTCTTCCTTTCTGAATCTAGTGCACCCTTCCCCCCCTGCCCAAATAATTCCTTCCAGCTGAATCTTTTCAGCAAATTTTATCTCCATTTACAAATACGTTCAGCATGATCAGAAAAATGCTTTTTAAAATATCTTATTTGTATTAACAATTCACCAGCTCTAATTTAGACAATCCATGAATGTTTGCATTGGATTGTAATGGTTTATTGATTATTCTGGGGTCTGTCTGATTCTGATGTCCCGTACATTAATTTTCCACAAGTGGCAGGTAAACCATAACTACTTGTATGCTAGAACAAATAGTTGCTGAGAATCTAGGGGTGACGTTATACATTACACTTAGGTCATACTAAATGTGTTAAGTAGTGTTAAAGTTAGAATCTGCTGTGAGCAGTCACACATTAAGGGGTAATACCATTTCTTGCCTCACAGTCCTGACTTGTCATGAGCAGGCTGATGAGCTAGAAGCTAAGACACTTTGGCTTTCTCCCTGCTTCAGGGAGACAGGACAGGGAGTAGTGCATCCTGGGATGATGGAGGCCTGAATATTGCTCATTTTATTTCCATGGAGCAGACTGAAGTTATCCTAACAAGAGTTAGGTAGCATGGCCCAGAGTTAACCCTCACCTGAAGTGGCAAAGCTCTGAGATGCTAAGAAGGCATTCAGCATGAAGTAATGATCTTTAATGTGTGGACACTAGATTTTATGTACCCTTAGTTTGTTCAGTTTGTTCTAAATGTAACGTGTAACTTCACTCTAAGCTAGCATTCATCAAAAGACTAACTCTGCTGTAATGAGAAACAATCTGTGCTTGAAAATTTTAACAAAGATAACCTCAAAATGGTTAGGAAACAAAAAGTAAACAACAGAGTAATTCTGAATAGCTACCCAAAGGAAGATGTAATAGGGCATTTATTTTCAATTTGAATTTTTAACCCCTTGCCCGGGAGAAAAAGACACTTACAAGAGACCATTCTATTGCTGGTAATAGAAATTGTCTTGTCTGCTGTGCCTAAAGCACTAAACACGTATTTATAGAAATTTAATAACAATATAAAAGATACAATATATATTAACATATTAATTTCAAAATTAGCTTTCACTTTGTGTTTGTTTAATTTTACCTGCTCCATTAAATTTAATGGGAATGAGTAGTTAAATATAATTGGGACATTTTGTTGAAAGTGCTACTTTTAAAGGAATTTAAAGGAGAAAATCAACAGTCTCTAAACATGCTAAGAACCATGAACCCCAAACCTAGGAGAAATGGCAAATGGCCTTGAAATTCAGTTTACGCAAAACTAATGCTTCTAAGATCAGAATCAGGACCTTTATATGCAAGTAGTGATTGGCAAGTATTATAATGGGTTTGAATGGTATTCCATACTACCTCTAGCTTCATTGATTTCAAAAGAATCACATTAGCATAAAAATAGATTAACAGAGTGGTGAACAAAGGCTGAAATTGATAGATCAGGGTGATCTTAACTTAAGCACTTGACTGTTTGGGTACATATGCAAGTTAATCTTTAGTATGTGAACTATGGTCCTCTACAAAACTGGGCTGGAAATACTGGGCATGGGGGAAAGCCATTCTTGTGATTTTCTGTTTTGTTTTTTCTTTTTCTATCTCAGTTTGGTCACAGAAATGTGTAGGTATACAAAAATGAAACCAAATTTAAAACCAAATGTCTCAGTTGATTGTCTATCTGTCTATCTATCTACATATAGATGAATGTATATATATCTCTATATACACTTACATATCTTTATATATAGATAGATATGTATGTGTATGTATATATGTGTGTACATATGTGTATGTTCAGTTGATATCTTATTTTGGGATCTTGCTTTGAGTTTGGGGTTAAGATGTATGGAGGAAGGTATTTGGGTCTTACTGTAATCTGAACCTACTTGCCCAACTTCAGTGAAAGTCTATATTTTTAGTAGTTTCTAGAATGCGAACCAAATCATATTTTTTCATCTTGGAAACAATGAATTATCAAATGTTAATAAACAGGGGTATCCAACATCAGGTCAGTGCAGAAGAGCTATTCCTTCTCTGTCTCATAAAGGTCAGCACAGCCTTGGAAACTTGGTCACTTCCAGAATCCTGGAGATACACTGGGTGCATCTACATGTGCATTAATGCACTTTTCCTAATATACATTAAATTTAGTGCCTCCAGTGTGAGGTACTAAATAAAAACACAGTAGGCTATCCTAGTGTGCAGCAGTGGAAATGGACGCTTTTTTAGTGACACAATGTACAGTAGCCTATTTTACTGTGCATTAGCATATTTGCATGGTTTTTATGCGATGCTTTAATGCACAGTAAAATAGGCCGCTGCATGTTAACACACATGGGTAGATGTGTATACTGGCATGAGTATGCCTAGAGGTCTTTCTGTAGAATTAGAGGTCGTGATTTTTCCAAGGAATAAAAGGATTTGGTACAAAATGATGACACAATGTTATGCCTCGACAAACTTCTTACCTGTACTAGAATTTAGAGGTGGCAGACACCCCTTTCTGAGAGGACTGGAGAGAGACAATTCAGTCTATAAGGGGATGACAAAAGACTACTCTATTGTTTTGAATGTGATAGCTGTCGTTTACAATGATATCACCTACATCCTGACCCCTCAAAGCATTTACCTGAAAACACAACACAAGGGGATAAGAGACAAGGTTAATCTCCTGTCCTTATCACTGCATGCCTAGACTTGGGGCATGTTGTGACTGAATTCTCAGGCTTAATATTTTGCCAAAGATAGGGTGGCCATACATCACTATTTGCCTGAGCATGAGACTGTCTTCATCAAATGAATCCTTTTGTCCCATTTTCAGAAGGATGCCCAAGACAAGTGTTTAAGATAGGACTGTCTGAAAATGGGACCGTTTCAAAACCACCTGCTCTCATTCTGCAATTCTCTGCATCAGGGGTGATGCCTAGGGAGTAGACAGGGGTGCATGTACCTCTGAGAGCACCAGTGCACCCTCTGTCAGGCCGTGCTCCCTGTTTAGCTGCTGGACAGGGGGGCAGGCAGGAGCACCAGCTGGGGAGCGAGGCTGCCAGCAAAAGCAGCCGCGCGACTCCCACACATGGCTGTGGAAGTTCTGGAAGCAGCATGGCCACTTTTAGCGTGAGTGAGATTGCCGGCAGGAGATTCCCCGCCCCCCCATAAGCAGGATTGGCTGCCGGGGGACACCGCCCCGCAGTCGCTGACTGGTGTCAGGGTGGGTACGTGCCCCACGTGACTCAAGAGGCACCAGACACCCATGCTCTGCACCCTTTCTGCTCCTGCTCCCACTCTCTGGCACTCCATTCCCCTCTCTCTCCTCTGTATTCAGCTAAGACTGGGAGAGATTAGGTGCAGGGAGAGGTGGCATGCCCTACATTGAGATCGTGGAAATACGGTTACACTAATGAAATAAATTACTTTAAAACAAAATAAATCCATGCATTATGGCCTGTCCAACTGGTGGCCCATGGGCTGCATGCATTCCCTGCAGGGCTAGCATGTAGCTTGTGGGCTTGCACCTGGCTGCTACTCCTCTTTCCCCCTGCTGTTGAAACTGCCCTGGCTGGCAGGGTGTCCAGGAGTCAGCTAGCTAGCCCAGGGCTTCTTCGCCTCAGCGCAATGTGTTGCGGAAGGGCTGACTGGGCAACTGGGTTCTTTGGGCTCTTCATTCTTCCTCCAGCTTCTACTTCCTGTCCCTATTTCTGGAGTGGGGCGGGAGTAGCACAAAAGGAGGAAGGTGGCATGCCCAAGCTGTACATGTGGCAGCATGGGCCAGGGTCCCCATGCTGTACATACAAGGTGCATCTACACGAGATGTTTACTGCCGAGCTGACTAATTAGCTCTGCAGTAAAGTCTCAGGGTTTACACGGAAGGTCCTATTAGGCCGCAGTAAACTAATAAATGCTGCCATAGGTTAGTGCTTGTAAACTTAAGTACTATCTTGCAGCAGTGTTATTTAGTGCACTGCAGTGCATGTATAGATACTAATGGGTCTGGCGTCACACTGGAGCACACTTGTGTCCCAGTCAGCCCTTCCACAACACATTGTACTGGGGCGAAGAAGCCCTGGGCTGGCTGGCTGACCCCTGAACTCCCTGCCAGCCAGGGCAGCTTCAGCCTGGATCAGTGTGCTGTGGTCCTGGGTCCAGGTTCAAATGCAGTGCCCAGGAGCAATAAACTTCAGTGCAAACGGCGCTGGAGTTTATTCATTGAATTAATTGCACATGTAGATGTGCCTACTGTGGGGGAGTGGACTGAGCTACTTGTGCTGCATGAAACAAAGGAAGGAACTGGGCTGCCAGCAATGCATATGGGCACGTGGCTGGTGGGGGGGAATTGCTGCCTGTGCTGTGGGTACAGTAGAAGGTGTGTCCTGGACTGACCTTGTGGTGAGGAAAAGCCCCACCTCTGCCTTCCCTTATAAGAATCTCTTGTAATGAGATGCTTTTATAATATAGGTCTAGCTATATAAAATACTTACTACTATGTACTGGTCAGGAAGGCAACAAGGAAAAGAAATGTCAAAGTGCATTAAACCTTAACTCAAAACTGAAAACAATAGGCCTGCTACTGCGCCAGCAATTCCCATTGAATGAACAGGGTACATGGCTAAGCCCTATGAAAGGTTACACTTTATCATATTGATTAAAGGATAGAATGACTTCTTTGTCTTTCACAGAGTTGTAGGACAATGCTAACAAACACATCTAAAGGTCAAAGGCTCAGACAAGCCCAGCGGCCCATAAGGCTAACACAGTTAAGGCATGCCAATTTCTTTACCCAACAGTACATGAAAGAATGATGTGGCTAGCATCACATCTGTCCAGCTGATTCTCCAGCCCAAATGACTTGAGCTCTTCTCGCTGGAGATGCAGCAAAATGCTTAACTCTCTCTGCCACGCTACCCCCTCAAGAACATATTTCTGCTAATGTGGGGATAAGGGATAAATGTTCATTTTCAGACATGGTTTGCCTGGCATGCTTTTCAGGTACAAAGAGGGTGATTTTAACAAAACACACCACTATTGAAAGGTGGTGTTTTTTTTCCTGCCATAAATGATCTCCAGCAGTCTTCCCATACAATAGAGCTGCCTTGCCTTCCTTTAAAAATGTCCCTTTTTCCAAATCTAACTTCCAAAGGCGTCACCACAGTTGAGGTGTTATTTTGAAACACTGCTTTTATGGGGGAAAATAAATGGCTTCCTACTTGCATTTTCCTCCCTCAAAACATTTTAGTGAAACCATTCATCTAAGAACTCTCTTGGGAAATGATGATCAAATGTGGCCCTAAGGATTTATTCTGTAGTGCCTCGAAATAGTGTTCCTGTCAGAAAACTAACACCAAAGACATTTACAGAGAAGACATGCACAAAGCAGATCAAAATGGAAAAACCTGAATATTTAGCATTCCAGCCTACTTCAGCCAAAATCTTTGGAGAAAGGTAGTGCAGTCCAAAGGCAAAATCAGTGATAATTTAACTGTGTGATGTTGCACATTTTACCTTTCTGAAATCTGACACTGGAACAGTCTTGGAACAGGAGGAAATGAATGGAGTTCTGGAAGATAGGACTGTGGTAGGGGATAGGCTCTGGATAAATCCATATGAACCAAAAGTCAACTCCATAGTTTTGTGTACGTACCAGAAAGGCAATAAACACAGCACTCTGAATATCATGCGATACAGCCATGCTGCACTTTCAGAACAAAAAGTCTTCACAGCCTTATGCTTGCTTATAATTTGGGGCAAAAAGGGCAGAGGTACAAAGGTCCTTCCCAGTTAGTATGATGCTAAAGGGGTAGGTGATAGTACTGTAAATGTTTATGTAATTTGTTGTATCTGTCATAACAATATGAGGTGAGGCAAGCTTGACAGGCACTCTGGCAGATCCCCTTTGCTGTCAGTTTTCCTTGGGGCATGCAGACAGTGCAGATTTCCTCTGTCAGGAGTCATAGGGAGAGAGGAGGAGATTCTGATGTTGATCAAAGGTGACATGAATATAATACTTGTAGGCAAAACTAGGAAATTCTCCAGATTGTTTTTGGTATCTAGGGGCCCCAAAGACAAAGTGGTACAGCTGCTCTGATCATCAGCTTTGCTTCATTTGCAGGGCATGGAAGCATCTTAAGCACTGGGAAAGGAAAAGACAACTTCCTTTCTATTATTTTAGTTATTTTCTAACAGTTTCAACAGTGCTTTTCATCTCAGAGAACCTCAAATCAGTTTACCAACAACAGGCTATTGTCTGGCTTTGTATCTATGGGCTCCTATACACATGCAGGGAGGCTGCTTCAATGGTGGTGGGACGTTATAAAGTAACGCATATTCAATTAGCTTTAGTTCAAAGCACCCTGCCACCATTTTTCAGTGCAGGCACCCTGCTGCCATATTTCACTGTGACACTCTGGGCACTTTAATTAGCATGGTTTTCAGAGCTGTGCTTATTCAAACACCGCCCCTACCCCTCAACCTTCTGGACCACATCCGTAAATTGGGGGGGTGTCGAAATGGGACATACTCGATTTAGATTCAGATTTGGCCCAAACTGGGGACATTGATTTGATTTGTTGATTCAGATCACTGCTCCAATTTGATTTGGCTGAATCCAAATCTGAAGATTTGATGCTGATTCAGAGAACCAGCAATTAGGCCATAGACACAGCTTTAAATGTTTTTTCTACATACCTTGAGGTACCAGGCACAGCTCATGAATATTGCAATGGTGGGACAGATGGAGCATCCCACAGGAGCATCATCCCCACTCCCTCTTCCCAGCAAACCCGGAGGTGGACCAGAAGTACTTCTGGGTTCACCACTGAGTGCATGGGGGACCCGCTCTGCATCCCCTCCAGCTCAGCAATCGAATCGGCCATGGTGGGACCCTGGGTGCCCTCCAGACCCTGGAGGAAGCAGTCACTGAGCTGGGGATCGGGGTGTCTCCCACCTGCATTCCCCAGTGCACCTGGAAGTGGACCGGAAGTGCTTCTGGTCTTCTTCCAAGTCCACTGCCGAGTGTACTGGGGACCCTGTGCACTCCATCTGCCCCAGCATCTCAGCACTCACATGCCACCTGGTACCTTGAGGTATGTAGAAAAAACTTTGAAAGCTGTGTCTATGTCCAAATCATTGAATCTTTCTGAATTTCTCCAAACTGATTCAAAGGGTTCCAATTCAATTCAGAGAGATTAAAGGGTCTCCTGATTCAATTCAGATTCAGAGATTCGGCCACCAAATTAAACCAAATCTCTGCCGAATCAAATCATCAACTGAAGCTTCTCACAGCCCTATAAATGCCCTATCTGATAGTGAAGTACAGGCCCATGTGAATAGGACAAAGCAGTTGTCTTATATTACATAGTAACTCTACAGCAGCAGTCCTCAAGTAGTGGGTTGCATTTCAAAATGGATCATTGAGTGGTTACTGGATCATGCCTTACCATTGTACTGAGTCCATTACATCATCAACATTTTCCAGTTACTATGAGCCAGACTCTACACTATGGTGGTGGCACACTCCCCTAATCCCTATCCACAGGCACACTGAAAACATGGAAATATGTTAGTAAACCTGGCAACGGGTATGCCTGTGAAACTCTTTCCAAGGCTTGATCTCCAATATCTTTAAGAGATGTCTCTGGGGATAAGGCTAGAACAGCTGTCTCATAATCCATGAGGTGCCTAAACTCTGCAGGTGCCTCAATTCCAGACTTTAAAGTTTAGGAGTACAGAAGCAAAATAGGATTTGGTCCCCAAATATCTATGTTGTAAAACTTAAAACTCTGTAAAGTCTAATATCTACAGTATTTTAATCATTACACAAACGAATCTACTCCAGTTATTTTGTAAAGCAGTCAATGTTCTGGCTAATTTCCAGTTTGTGCAGTTATGGTCTGACTCAGAAAAGTCCCTGTGGAGTGATCATAGAGCCTTGGTTCTCCTGATCTACTGGAGAGGAGCAGATGGCTGTATTGGGGGTGTTGGGACTGGATTTTGACCCAGCCCTTATACCTTTGTTCCAGGTGGGCAGAACCCTCAGACTGACCACAACACCTGCCAGTTGATAATAGCTGAGTTTATTGATACAGAGTAAGAACAAAACAGCAACAATACCATCAAGCAATTCTATATCTACCAATCCTAGGGCTGTCATCAGGGTCAAAGTATATCTGGTCAGGATGCAGGCTCCACTCTGAGGCTCTTTCTCTTAGGTGTCAGCAGTCTGGAAGTGGGATGCTGAGGCCTACAGCCCCCCTCCAGTGGGGTGTATGAGACGGGCTACTGGTATGCCCTTGGTCTATGGTGGCCTCAGGGACCCTTCCTGGATGACAGGGATGGAGATGGGGACCCTTCTCAGGGAGCAAAATGGGGAGGGAAGGGACAAAGGGAGGGACTCTTTGCTAATCTCAGGTCTCTGCTTTTGTATTCTCCTTCTCCCCAGTGACTCCTAATGATTCTTCATCCATGACTATCTCTGGTTGGTTGTCTTTCTGTGGTCACAAGGCCACATAGCCTTTGAGGCCTTCTCCTAATTTGGTCTGTTCTCCCAAAACCAGGACTTAGGCCACCCTGCTCTCTGAGGCCTTGTTGCTGGTGTCACTTATCTTTTGTTATGGGACAATACGGTACGTACTTCCTTTGGTTCCCAGGCTGTTTCCTAGACTGTGTCCTTGTTAGTTTTGTGCTAGACGGCCTGTCCACATCCAGGGCCATGAGAAGCTGTGTGTGTGTCCCAAGCTCTTTAGAAATCCATTTAACCTCTGCTGCCCATCTTAATCCCTTTATAATGCATATATCTATACCTACAAGCCAATTCCCAAAAAACAGACCTTTAAATACCATTTTTAAGCCAACAAGGGGGACAGTAATAAGGGTCAGACAGCCTAGGATGGGGTGCAGATAACAACGCAAACAAAATGGCTGCATGCATCTGTTTTACTCACACTAGTCTCCTTCTACTCCTTCCAGTCAGGTAATATTTCATTTTCCACTTCTTGTCCTAAACTGTTGTTACCTTTTGTGACTATTGTGACCTTTGATTTTCAACTTCCTGGCCACAAAATGGCCAACACCTCCTCTCCATGCCATAATCTATAGGCGGGAAATTATTTTGGGTGGAGGGCCACTTACTGAGTTTTGGCAAGCCATCGAGGGCCACGTGGCAGGCAGCCAGGGGCAGATAAACATGAATTTTCTAAATTTTTTAGGGGCCCTGTGGGCCAGACAGAATGCCTTGGCGGGCCACATCTGGCCCATGGGCTGCATTTTGCCCACCCCTGCCATAATCACATCAAAGGCTATGTATCCAGGGTACAAACTGGCAGATTTTAAAAAGATAGGGGGTGGGGCCTAGTGAAATGAATGGAGCTAGAGAGGATCCCTGATGCTGCTGTTGCAGAAGTTGGTACTGCAGAGGTATGGGTTTCTGTTGATGAGGCTGTTTCTGAGTATCCTTCCAGGTGCTGCTTCCTCACAAGGGAAACAATGCCTTTGTGTGGGATGGCAAAGATGAGGAGAGGGGAGGGGATGAGAGCACAAGGAAGCATGGAGACACTTGCAATAGCAGCAGTAGCAAAAGGGGGAGGGAAAAGCTCCTTCTGGGTCTTGGATCCAATAAAGAACATAGACACCTGATACCTGTCTTTTAAGCTTCTGGCCCATGGAATGCAATGAAAAACACTGAGTGAGGCTCCATATATAGTGTTTGCAGAGTCGGACACCTCAGAAGGAAGATCCAAAAAGCCCACCTGCTTAGCAGATACCCCCTGTGTTTAATCTTTCCTGTTGCCTAGCTCAGGGTGGCTATCTTAAATCCTTTCTCCCCTGATCCAAACTTCAGTGCCCGACTCAGGGTTGCAGGAAAGCATGTTTGTTCAGGATCCCAAGACCAGAATCTTCGTCTGAGAACAGACACCTCTATTCTTTGAAAACAATAGGCAAGTACATAGCTTTTAAATAGGCTTGCTCAGGGATGTATGTATATGGCAGAAATAAAGGAACTCTACTACCTTTAGTTCAATAGTTAGGGCACTTGCCTAGGGAGAAAAAATCCTAGGTACTAGTCCCCCTTACCAAACAGGACATTTAGAACTTGTGTCTCCTTTCTGACAAGGTACTCTAACCACCAGCAGAAGAGTAAGGGTGGTTCTGGGTGGTAGACATTACCCAGGAAGGAAAGGAGCCCTGGCTTCTGGCACTTGCATTTTTCCAGTGGGGCGGAAACTACAGCATTGTCTTTATTTGTTTTACTGAACAATTCCTTAATGCAAGTTACATAAAAGCCATTGGGAACCAGGGGCCAGGGCTAGGGCTAGAAGCATGAGCCCCCTCCCTTCCGAGGCAGCAGTCATTTCACCAAGCTACCCTCTGTGCACTTTGTCTCCCTTCTCTCTGACCCCTATTTCTTTCCCTTTTGGCTACCCAGTGAGCCAGCTTCGAGAGAAAACATGAAGAGGGTTCTGAGCACTGCCTAACCCGTGAACGACCCGTGGTGCCTCCTGAGACTGGGGGGGCACCATGGTGGCGAGCGGAGAGTGGGAACTGCCCACAGCTGCCCGCATTAGTGTCAGCAGCAGCAATTGGGGACTGCCTGCAGCTGCCACCGGCAGTGTTGGCAGTGGGGATGGGTAGCAAACAGGGAATAGGGACTGCCTGCAGATGCCGCCAGGTGAGGGGGGGTAGGTGGCAAACAGTGACTGCCCGCAGAAGCCAGCAGCAGCTTCAGCAGCAGCCAGCCAATCTCAGGAGGGGCATGTGGCCCCTGTGCTCCCCACCTACACGTTGCCTATGGCCTAACCCATGGTTTGAGTACATTCATGGTAAGTGGAAGATACAGGTTCAATCTCATCTGAGTAATTGGAATCTGGGCCTCACCACTTAAAGTGCTAAAGATTTTGCTTCCATGTCATATAGTAAGTGCCACTTTTGTGCAAATGGGTGAACTGGGTTTAGCTTTTGGTACCTTTTTCTATTTGTAAACATATGTTAATAGATCTTGAATAGAACTGCCATTTGTCTTGTAGAGATTTGGAAATAAATACTCTATGACCATCTGTCAAATAACTAAGTAATTAACTATGTGGGAGCTGGAAGGCTGTGATTTATATCCTTACTAAACTGTGTCAGATATTGATTTTTGTGGATTCATATGTCATAAAACACCTTTGTTACCTTGCTCCTGTGTGCATAGTAGTATTTAATATACTATATATAAATGTTACGATTCTGTCCTTGTTCCTCACATGGAGTGGTAAGTATTATACAAGTAGTTCTGCATAAATGAAGATTAAATCAATTAGAGCATTTGTGAAGTAAGGCATTATTCAACTTGTTTAACATTGGTAGAATTAGGCCCAGAATGTTCACCTAAATAATAACAAGGATGGACAAGTATTATGTTTTTACCCTTTGCAAGCAACAGGAGAAAATTATGCTTGACAAACTTTTCAAGGATGTGTCATTTCCTGAACTTCCCATATTCACATCTATAATGACAGTTCAGTGCAAAAGAACACGATTTTGTCTTTTTTATCCAGGCATGGGGCAGCATTCATAAAGGCTGCAGGCATAAGTAATCAAGCTGATAAATGTGTGTTCTTGAATACAGTGCTGTTTAAATGCCTGATCATGTTTTAGTCAATTTTTAGCAGAATAAATTATTTTTCTAAAAAGACTTAGTTTCCAATATTTCAAATCCTTTCTTATCTATAATAATTTTAACTTCTCATTCAAATAAGCTATCCATTACGCCTAGTTTTAGGTGATGATTTTCACTTCTATGTAATGGAAGTGAGAAATACATTAAAAATAAAAAGGAGACCGACCAGTATATTTCCATAATTCATAAGCAACTTACTAAACTTGGCTCTAGGCCAACCTGTGACGTGTGCAAACGTATTTATGTTTTGAAACTTAACTAATAATAAAAAATTTAGAGATTAAAAAGGGTCCTTGAGGGGCAGGTGTTTCACCCTTCTGGTAGTGCTTGCAAACATGCGTCTTATAGAATAGTTGTTAATGTTCTGTTCATTGCACTTTAAAACACCTCAAGCAAGGGGGTTCAAACTCCCCTTCAGGTATTATTTCATGATCTAATGAATCCTGCTGAGGGGATGTTTTCATGGATAATCAGGCTAAGACTGATTGGAGCTTCCACATTACTCCAAGCAGTACATCAGGTCGTATTAGACTCTTCGACTTACACTGTTTTGGTGAACCTGGACCTTCAGGTTTGATGTGCAAGGAACATAACCTCTAGGGAATCACTTGCCACTTCAGATTTTCAAGATTTCCCAAATCTTGCTAACCTCTGGCAAATAAGGACATATGTAAGCATTTTGCTCATGTTAGCCTTGTTAAAATGCTATGAAGGAGTCTTAAATTATGGTTATGAAAATGTCCTAGGGCTAAATTTGCAGAGGAGCCTACATGAGATGAAAGGGTGATTTTAACTTTCTTCTGTTCTCATGTATGTTAAACTGATATAGGTCCCTTTAAATATCCTTACCTAAGGTTGTTTTTTACCTGACACACATCCACACTCAGGTGAACTGTTTATTCTCTTCTTTCACCTTACATAGAATCATAGAACCATAGGAAATTAGGATTGAAGGGACCTCAGGAGGTCATCTAGTCCAACCGCCTGCTCAAAGGAGGACCATCCCAAACTAGATCATCCCAGCCAAGTCTTTGTCTAGCTGGGTCTTAAAAACCTTCAAGGATGGAGATTCCCACAACCTCCCTGGGTAACTGGGTTCAGTGTTTTACTACCCTCCTAGTGATAAAGTTTTTCCTAACATCTAATATAAATTTCTCTTGCTGCAACTTGAGACCATTGCTCCTTGTTCCATCATCTGCCAACACTGAAAACAATTTAGGTTCATCCTCTTTCGAACCACTCCTTCAGGTAGTGGAAGGCTGCTTTTAAATCTATGGGCGACTGCCCCCCAGTGACCAGTCAGCGACTGGGGTGTGGGGTGCACGGCCAATCTCACCGACCGGGGGAGAGCGCTCACAGGGGAGCACCAGTGCTTCTACCTGCCCCCCGCCGCCCATCACAGCATTGCCTAAGTGGGGAGTGTGACCTGTCAGGAGGTACACCAGTGCCCCAGGGGATGCGGCCTGTCACGGGGTGCACAAGCACCCCCATGTACCCCTTACTCATCACCACTGATTAAATGTCCTCTCAGTCTTATCTTCTGTAGGCTAAGTAAACCCAGTTCTTTCAGCCTCCTCTTGTCAGTCATGTGCCCCAGCCCCCTCACCATTTTCATTGCCCTCTGCTGAATGCCCTCCAATTTGTCCACATCCTTTCTGTAGTGTGGGGCCCCAAACTGGATACAGTACTCCATATCTGGCCTCACCAGTGTTGAACAGAAGGGAATACTCGCTTCCCTTGATCTGCCGGCAACATTCCTACCAGTGCAGCCCAGTATACTGTTAGCCTTCTTAGCAACAAGGGCACACTGTTGAGTCATATTCAGATTATTCTCCACTGTAACCCCCAGGTCCTTTTCAGCATACTTGCTGTGGAAAAAGGGGAAAAAATAGGAAAAAGCACCTGCTGCAGTCAGCCTCCAGCCTGTACCAGTGCATGGGATTGTTCCATCCTAAGTGCAGGAATTTGCACTTGTCCTTATTGAACCTCATAGCTGGATCCAGATGTGCAGGCATGTGTGACTTGTGGCACTGCAAACCTCCTTGCAATTCCACTCATAGGCAATGCATAGGGGAGGCATGGTGGGGTATGTGCCCTCCTGAGATTGGCCCTTGCTGGCCAGGGAGCGTGGAGCGCTGGCCGATGCCCACCCTTAGATGTGCCGGTGGCACTTCCAGTTTTACTGCCAGCACTTACGTTGTCAGCAGTCAGCCACTAGGGGACCCCCTCCTTCCGGTCGGCAATTGACTGCTGGTGCCCCCCCAGAGTCAGGAGGCACCAGTCACCCATGTTGAAAAAACACACACAAGTTGCATGTTAATCAGTGCACATCACTGCTAATTTACAGAGCCAGGGGAAAATTTGCTACCAGGATTTTCTGGTAACAAAAAAAAAAAAAAAAACAAAACAACCAGGACAAAATGGCACAACTGGCACCAAAGTGGCTATTTCTGGGACAAATGCAGAGATGAGGGAGCAGGAAGCCCAGGACTCCCTGCTCTCCTGTCTCCACACACTGTGGAGCCCCTGTGCTGAAGCACCCTGCACCCCATCCAGCTGCTCCCTGGCTGGCTGGGGCACAGGGTGCCTGAAGATAGAGGAGTATGTGGCCCTGGACTGGCTCCTCCCCTATCCCCAAGTGCCTCAGCACTGAGGCACATAAAGCCCCTGCACTGAGGCACACTGCACCCCAGCCAGCCACTCCCTGTCTGGTTGGGGTGCAGTGTGCCTCAAGATGCAGGAGCAGGCAGCCGCTGGCAAAAATGCTATGCTGTACTATGCACTAAGGGTGCCTTTATACATGCTCCAGGTTGGATGTGGGAGCATTTTAATTAGAGCAGCTGTCAGAGAGTCACTCTAATTAAAGCGCCCACAGCATCACATTTACTCAACATGCTGCTCTTCAAAATAGTGGTGGGGTGCTTTAAATAAAGCACATTCAATGAGCTTTAGTTAAACCATCCCTGCCATCATTTTGAAGCATGGGGATGCTGAATACACATGATGCAGAGGCTGCTGGAGCATGCTAATTAATTGAGTCTGCTCTGACACATGCCATTTAGCACACATCAGAGAAGACATCCAGCACATATATAAGTGCCCTAAAATGGGTAATCTTATAATCATCTTTGCTGTTTACCTGGGGTTTGGGGCACCACTGCAAATGGCAATGTGAGTTCAAGACCTTGACTTTTACTATTTGTTCTTGCTTTCTACATATAGTGTGTAAAAGATATACCAATAAGTGTAACGAAGTATTGCTTTTGGAAGTCCTACTCCAGAAAGAACAAAAACAACAAAAAATCTCAACCAAGCTTTGAAATATTTGTGTCTGACTTAGATTTACATGAGTAGCAGGCTTAACGCGGCATCCTGCACCTGACCTAAGCCAAGTTCATTGACTTCAGCAGAAGCTGGTGTCTACACAAATGGGTCTTATCATAGGAGGAGTAGCCTCATTACTCTATCTCTTGATTCTGTATGGCATGATGGACCAAATGAATATTTTCAGGACAGCCTCAGCTTTCTGCTTCCCTGCACACTGTGCCTCAGCTTTCTGCTTCCCTGCACTGCAGATTCTATCTGAAAACTAAAAGAGAAGAAAAGAAAAAGCTTGCAAAACTAGATTCTGATCTAATATCTGGTGATGTAAATAGTAGTCTTTCCATTGACTTCAGTGAGCATTGGATGCTATGTGTCTTTAAAGGACAAGTAATTTTTTGTGTCCTGGGAATAAAGAAGCAATAATGCTATTTTGTGTGATGGCTAAAGCAAGGTACAGTATATTGGTATCTTCCTCTAAGCCACTATTCAGGAAGTCAGATTTTGCTCCTAGCTACAATTTTTGCGTTTCATTGATCTGTAACTTATGCACCTTATTGACAGACACTTTCCAAGGTCTTTCTTCTGATCAGAATAATAATGCACTAAACATCTTCACCAAGAAGACAACAGTGTGACAAGTGTCAAGGAGACAGGAAGGCTACTGAGGCATTTGCAAGTTGAATTATGTACCAGTGAGCAAACATGACTGGTAACATCATAAAAGAAAAATGTGAGGTTTGATGGGCTGTGACTCATTTAGTTTCTATATTCCCAGGGAACAACGACAACAACAACAAAGATCAATCAGAAAACAGAGAAAGGGCACTGTATTTGCAAGCATAAAGCATTTTTTTAAAACTAACATACAGATTAAGGAATGAGATGTTAGAGACAAAGCTGGGACACAAATATCACACTGAGGACTTTGATTATTAAACACACTGAAAAGTAATATTAAACTTTAAATAGTATTAACGGGTGCTTGTACACGCCATGGGGGTTTAATTTGGTTTGGTTCTCCCTAAAAACCCACCATTTCAATTTAGCGAGAATTAAATGGAACTAAACCCCCGTGGTGTGTACACAAGGGTGGGGGGCCCAATCTTCACCTGCCTCTCTGGTGCAGGGGAAGGGGAAGCAAGCAGTCCCTAAGCTGCACAGAGGCCCGGTGCTTCCCTCTGTGGCTGCGGTGGAGGGGACTGGTGCTTCCCTCTGCAGTGGTGGTGGTGCCCCCCAGGAGGTACCCACCTGCTGACACCCAGCCTGGCTGGTCCCAGGGGGCACCACAGCTGCAAAGGGAAGTTTCCCGCCCCCCCCATGCCCCCCACACCCACAGAGGGAAGCACCAAGCCCCCACGCAGCTCAGGCAGGCAGGGAGGCTCTGGGAGAGAAAAAAGACAACTCAGGCTCCTTGCCATTTTTCTTTCCTTCAGTTGAGCCTGCCTGACTGCATGGATGTGCTGGTGATGGGGATGGTGCATGGGGTGCTGGAGGCCTGCCAAGCCATGAGCACATCAGCTTCCAGCACCTTGTGCACTGTTGCACTTTGTTAGGTAGCAAATTAAAACACCACAGAGGTGTTTTATCTTGCTATGTTACAAAGTCATTTAAAGCAGAATATGCCACCAAGCGTGCAAAGAGCAATGCCATTAAAGCAGAATACACCGCCGAGTGTGCAAACAGCAACACCATCAAAGCCGTGCAAGGGGGGCACTTAAGCTGTTGTAAAGGCCAATTTTGTGATGTGTACAAAGGCCCATTAGGACATTAGAACATGTCTAATTCAAGGGTTCATTATCCTGCTCTTCAGAAAACGAGAGGAGGGTTGCCGGTTTTTTGATGAAAAATTTTAATTCTATCTGTCCTGACTTGCCACATGATTTCAAGTGAATAACTGAGATGCTATCAAATAGACATTCCTTCCCTGAAAGATAAATGAATCTTTGATCCTCCAGTAGGGTTTTGTACATAGGATACAACTTATTAGTAATGTTGTTTAACACAGAAGAGAAAGCTTTAGCAATGTGTTCACACTGACATCTATGAGCTAGTTCATTGTTGGTGGAGTTGAAACAGTTGGCTTAAAATGAGATATTTCGCAGAAGTAATCCCTTCATATATGTGGCGCCCCATTGAAAAGAGAGTAAGTGTTCTGAGGCAGGGCTTTCAATGTCCCTAGGGAAATGGTGACTGTTCTTTTATGATACTAGTCCAGGGAACCCTGAGTTCTGTTCCAGCCTTACTCTGGGCTTTACGTGACAACTATGATCTAGTGTGAAGCTGCTTTTTTCCTTCACAAATGGTCAACTTCAGCCCTTTTAAACAGTAAGCCTTTTGGGACAAAGACCATATGGATTTGTACAGCATGTGACATAACAGCCCGGTCTTGACTGGCTCTGTTAAGCATTCAGTGCAATGCAAATAATAATCAAGACCCAGCTGTTTCCTTCCCTTGCATGATAATGACAGGAACAAAGCTGGGTGGAGAAGCCCCCAAACGAAAGGCAGATAGTGACTAAGAAAAAGAACTTGATAACAGCCACCACTGCCTCTTGACAAAATACTGCAAACACCATTGGAAAAGTCAGCATATATTTACCCAGCACCAAACAGCAATGACTTTCTCTCCTTGCTTTCTTCCAAGTTCAGCCCATGATGGAGTGGTGGTAGGAACCAGTGGCAGCATGGTTGTCAGGAGCCCATTCTTCCAGCAGGAGGGTGTCTAGGGTTGAGTGGTACATCATCTGGATAAGTCTGGGTCTGAAGGTTGAAGACTCATTTTCCTGCCAATCCTCAGATTCTAAGAAAACTAAAGGCTACTACCTACTAAAAGGTATGGATGTTTCTCAGGCCTTCATATGTCTCTGTGAATTTGAAGTGACATTATATATAATAATACTAATGTAATATAAAATAATGAAAATGTAATTAAAAGCCCTTCTTTCCATGGTGGTTTCCACTGAAGGGGATGATTTGATTCAGATTCATTTGCTAAAACATAAAAAGTGCTTTTCTCCTCTCATTACAGAGTGAAAAATAGACTCAGTTTTGCAAATATTAAAAAATGCTAAAGAAGAAATATACATGGTTAGCTTAAAAACTGGAATACCCTACTGAAGGTTTGAAAAATGATGTTGATGTTCCCTGATGGTCCAGAGAACATTTTTTTATATTGAGAACCAATAACATCCTGACTTCAATATTCCCTTGACAACACCTAGTTCTTCCTAGCAATTTATTATGGAGCTGGAGAAAATTTACACTTATTTTTGTACTATGCATATTGAATTATGCCCGACCAGCACAACCCTTTAGAGACACTGATTTACTTACTTAAGGTCTACAAGCTTTTTTGGGTAATACACATTTTAATATTCTCAGGAGCCTCTGGCTAGAATTTAAAGTTTAAGAAGTGTACAAATCTTGTCACCTGCATTCCCTCTGCATATTAACCTCTGCCTTCACTCTTAGATCTTTTTCTTTGCTAACAATTTTAGATGAAGGGCCCCGTTCTGATATTTTATTTCATTCAACACCTGTTTTTTCTTTCCTTGTGCTAGGTGAGTTGAACAGACTATGTGTACATATTATTTGGTGCTTAGGTATTGAAAGTTCACTAGTGTATATATATAATTTAGATGGGTTGTATCTCAGCATACCGCTGAAATCAATAGGACCGCTGCACAGCAGAAATCAATAGGAGCTTTGTCATTGTGCTATGAAAGCCCAAGATAAAGCATGCAAGACCCATCCTGATGATGGTTAAATCGTGCCAACGTCAAATAATAAGGTCCATCTTTCAAGTCCGTATACACTAAGGGCCATCCCTAGGACTTTGAAAAGAGTTCTAAAATCCCATCATCAAATTCATGCTAAAGAGGGCAAAATATTCAGAAACGTCTCAAGGTTTCATGGTTTGGAAGTTCCATGTTGTTTTGAGAGAGAGGGGAACCCCTAGTCCTATCCTAAAGACTGATACAAAGCTAGGTAGCCTCGTCCCATAATGCTGGTACACTACCTCCTGGCCTGCTCTGCCATTGCCCCAGTCTCTGCAGAACCCCTGATGTCATATCACGAAACCCCAGGGTTCTACAGAACACAGTTTGAAAACCAATGTTCTAGTCTCTGGAAAGCCTGGAAGAAGTCTGGCACACCATTTTCCATTAATAAGAAATGATCTCTTCCCCAGTGGTAATCCAAAGTGAGTGGGATTTTGATGGCCTTTGTTTCCTCCCCATCTGCTCTTTTGTTTCTGCTCCTAATAAGAGTCCAAATAAATGAAATTCCTAATGAAGCTCAGACCATGATTCTGAAAAAGTGCCAGAGAAGATCTGGTGTGTAGTTACACATCTGCTAGTTCCTGTCACCGCAGGGAAGAAGAAAATCTCTCTCCAATGACAAAAAATGCATATGATCTTTTTTCTCAGCCTCACTTTAGGTAGATAAGTGACACTGGTTATCCAAGGAGACAGATAGATAGTCTCAGTCTAAAGTGGAAAACAAGAGTCATGTTTTTAGACCATCAAAACAGACACCTGTAGTTTACCCCTTCTGCTGCATTTTTCCTCATCTAGTTGCCTGTTCATGGGAGAACAAATTAAAACATTTTGCTTGTAACCAGGATAATGCCATCATTTAAGAAAATGTTTCATAGTTTCATAGTTTCTAGGGTTGGAAGGGACCTGAGCAGATCATCGAGTCCAACCCCCTGCCATGGCAGGAAAGAATGCTGGGATCAAACGACCCCAGCAAGGTGTACATCCAGCCTCCTCTTAAAGACCCCCAGGGAAGGACCCAGCACCACTTTGCTTGGAAGTTGGTTCCAGATCCTAGCTGCCCTAACCGTGAAGTAGTGCCTCCTGATGTCTAGCCTGAATCTACCCTCTGCCAGCTTGTGACCGTTATTCCTGGTCACTCCTGGCGGTGCTTGGGGAAACAGGGACTCCCCCAATGCCTGCTGATCCCCCCTGACTAGTTTGTAACAGGCCACTAGATCCCCCCTCAGCCTTCTCTCGTGGAGGCTGAACAGGTTCAGGTCCCATAGCCTCTCCTCGGAGGGCCTGCCCTGCTGCCCCCTGATCATGTGAGTGATCAGGGGCAGCATGGTGATGTTAAGAGCTAAAAGCTGGGTTTGAATGTTTTTTTCTTCTTTTCTCTTGAGGCTTTAATGAAAACAGGAGGCCTACAACAATTCTGATGACTATAGAGTGAAATAGTCTGTAAAAAAGATCCATGGATGAAGCACTAGTTGTAATGTTAACTAAGATCTAATTAATTCCATAAATTATGTCAAATCATAAAAAGAAATAATTACTTTTCCCAAGTAGAAATATTGATGTGTGTACACAAGGTAAGCAAACACAAGAAGGGAAAACCTGACCACACTTGGAACACAACAGCCAGCAACAGACATTCAAAAAGCCTGAGCCCAAATTGATTCAATCTGACCTTGACAATCAGTTTTGTAACCAGACAGACATCCCAGAAATGCAGGCAAATATTTGCAGAGGCCCAGGCTAGAAGCTGGGGGGGAGTGCTAGAGCAGCCCTCCCTTCCCTTGCACAGCATGGAGCTGAGGGGTAGGGGGGCATAGCCAGGCTCTGCAGGAGCTCTGATTAGCCCAGCAGGGAATTGATAACAGTGTTTATCACCCAATTAAGAAAACAACAAAGGGACATTACCTTCTACTGGCTGATTATGCCTGTTGATTCAGAATGGACTATAGCCATCATGTGGTCTGCTGGCTAATTCACAGACACTTCCTCAGCAGGGCAAAGGGGAAGGGGGAATTCCTGCTTAGCAGGAAGTGCTGAGGGGAGTGGGGAAGCAAACCTCAGTCTCTGGAGCTGTAGCCAGGGAATGGAGGGAAAGGGCCAGCTCTTCTGTCAAGTAGAGGGCCCTGCCCAGTCCAGAGAGCATGCTGGGATGCTGCAGGTGTCTGGTTTACCTTAAGCCAGCAAGGGGTCTTAGACAAACATTGCATAAACTGGCTTGAGCCAAATCAGTTAAATCTGATACTACATTCAACCTGGTTTGTCTCAAACTGGTTCCAGCCATTTTCAGACTTATTTATGTGCACTGAATATCTGTTCTCTTATAGGTTTAAACCAGTTTATGTGTAATGTCTGTCCCCAGCCAACCTGAGAAAAGAATCTCCACTGCCAGAAACTTTTTAACACAAGTGAATTTTCTTCCTTTGCTTTTTCTCCAGAGATGCTGCTCATTTTGTTCTCTTGCACCATTGCATGGCATTCAGGGTCACAGAGCCTTATCTATACATGAGTGGAAAAAAAATTCCCACCCTCATTACCACAAAGAGCTATACCTTTTTATTGGCACATGGCACACAAAGAGAAAGGATGACTATATTTAGTTCTGTTCTTGGACTACAGTATGGACTATCCCTTGGATTTGGTATCTCAGAATCTGATCCCTGGACCCTGACCCTGGCCTGTGTTTTAGTCCTTAACCCTGATTGATCAGCCTTGCATAACATGAGCTTGTTCATGTATATAAGATGGATCAGAGCCAAAGCTGGAGCCAGAGTCAAAACAGGTAAAGTTGTGTTTACCATCAGCTGCCTCCTGGGCCTTTATACATCTTGGGGAAAAAATAAATTATGTACCAATGCTTAAGGGGGCAACCACATTGAGTCTACTCAGCTCCTGAGTTGCCACTCAACTCAGCTATAATGGTAAATGCTCAGCCAGTGGCGATACACCCCCTGAGAGTGCCGGTGCACTCCCACCTGTCAGCAAGATTAGCCAAGTGGAGGGATGCCTCCCGGTCACTGACTGGTTGCTGGGGGTGCCCCCTCTGACTAAGGCGGCACCAGTCGCCCATGTGCTCAGTGGAAAAAGTACAATTCCTCACAGCATGTAGGATGAAAAATAAATGGCTGTAAATATAAATAAATCTTATACCCATTCAAAGCATAAATGAGGACTGAGAACGAGATAATTGCCATGAGATTTGCTATAGACATATTTCATTAATTTAATAATTGGAAAGGGGAGTCAAGGCGGTAGTAAAACTGTCCAATTTGTATGCATTCTCTCCATTGCATAAGAAGCACATAGAATATATAGATCTTTATATGAGCTGATAAAGCGTAAGAATAAGCACAGGAAGAGACAAATTGAAAACCGATCTAAAGTAAATAGAATTCTTCTCTTTTTCTTCTTTCCAGCAATCAGAAAAGACGGCTCTATTAATATAATTTAATTTAGTAGACACCATATAACATGAGAGGACAATTTGAAGTTGGCTTTCTTGTTGTATCAGCAGTCCAGAGCAGATAAACATGCATTTACAAATGTTGCTGCACTCAGCATGAATTATATTAAACTGGAAGTCTGTTTCCCCTGATAGTACATATTTTGGTCTTTTTGAGACCTGAGACTTTCTGACTGATTTATAAAATCTGGGAAAATATCTTTTCAGGGAATGGGATTTGACGATATCAGATATGAGCTTTTTGATACTCTGGTGAACTGTTTGAATTTAAATTTATTGGTGCAGTGATATTTGAAATATAACTTAAGATTCTTCTTATGAGCAGGTGCTCAGTGCTGCTTCATTCACTACAGTTCTGTCTACAATAGTGCTGGAAGCATTATTAATTTTTATTATGCATTGTATATAGTAACAACTTCAGGTACAATAATGCTTTACATTAACACAAATATAGCAACAACAATATTTTCCCCCTAGCATTCAGCTGAAAAATGAAACGCGCCTACTGTGACAGTCATCAGAGAAAATTCCACTAAAAGAAAGTGTCTGGGCAGCCAGGCCACTTCTGCAAATTCATCTCTGCATGCAAATCATTACATCTTCGTGGAACCCCCCTTTACCTTAGCTGAGGTCAGTCGGAGGTATCCTGTATTGGCCACTCATAGTCACTGCTGAGCATTTAGGCACTCCTGATTACCCTTGAGAGGCACTCAGTCCTCTCTGCAGCAGAGGTGCCTAGGCACCCAACCCTATTGATGTGGATGCTCCTCCTGAGACCAGACACCTCAGTTTTAGGCATAATGATGCCTAAATGGAGGTGCCTACAAGGTTTATTTTCATCTGACCCTTTGGCCAGTCTGAAAATGATTTCCACATAGGTGCCTTAAGAAGAACTAGTTTTAGAGACCCAGGATTGGGTCTTTGGGTTTAACCATATTCCTCTGAAGACAGTAACTAAACTCAGCATCTTTGTCCATTTGGAAACATTCTCATATTCTTTGTGTAAGTCTCTCCTCACTGTTTATAGTTATTTTGTAACTAAAACTAGTTTAAAAAATACAAAATCCTGACTATTTCCTCTAGACATTCAAGTTCATGATATCCATTATTCCCTTGGAAGACTGACAAAAAGCTTTGCCTCAGTAATAAGTAATTGGACTTTTAAAAATAAATAAAGGGGACAGGATAAAATTTTTCTGCCAGAAATTAAAATATTTCCATCCAGCCAACAGCTGGAGAAATCCTCCCTTCACATTAAGCAGGCAACAATCTATTGTATTATATTTGTGATCAACATGGAGGATTCAGGTATATTTTAATAATTCATTCAGCTGCAATTTCTGATTTGAACAATTTTTGTAATGGCTTGGTAATAAGTTATAAAATCCCAGTTGTTTTGGTGACTCTACTCAACATCTATGGATACTTATCATGTCATTTATAGCCAAGTTAAAGTGTACCTTTCTTTCATGAGGACTACTGCTTTTTTAGATTAGACTATTGTTATGTACATATCAAATGCTACTTCTGTTGCTCCACTTGAATAATTAAAGTTTCACATCCATGGTCTCCCTCTTCCCCTTCCTTTACCACACAACCTCTATCTTCCGTTTATGAATGTAAAAGATGAATATACTTTGAAGAAGTTTGGTTTTGTGAGCTCAGGAAGTCAGAATTTCCTGTTGTCGTATCTAATGTATTCTGCATTATGACTCCTGCAGAAGCTTCATACTCACTGGAATCAAAGATGAATGAATAGTAAAACATTCTGGACATCAAGCATTTTCACATAGAGCTTCATCCCATGCTGGAAGCCAATTAGGATACTTGGATTAGTTACAATTAAAATTTATTTATTTATTTTAGCCTAATAACCTATTGCTCCACAACACTGTCAATGTGACAGCCTTTGACACTTGACAGATTAATGTCAGATATTGAAAACAGAAAACCCCTCTTTTATATAAGCCCAACATGCAGTAAACTATGGCAGGAGCTCATTTGACCTTGACACTATTGTATACCGTCAGCTAGAGACACTAGCATATGTACTATGGATCATAAAATGAAGACATATTGTGCAAACAATGAATTATCAAGGAAATGTTTACTGGCGCAAGGATGCAGCTTGACACATCATTTCATACAGCTCTTGCTTAGAAAAATCAAACTCCTCTATTTGTTTTATTGCCCTTTTATACATTTTTCCATGTCAACATATATAAATCTTACTAATTCTTGTTACATCTACCGTTTTGCTTTCA
This sequence comes from Crocodylus siamensis, assembly GCF_052110815.1. Taxonomy (NCBI): domain Eukaryota; kingdom Metazoa; phylum Chordata; order Crocodylia; family Crocodylidae; genus Crocodylus; species Crocodylus siamensis. Next base: position 125,027,968 of record NC_143397.1, on the reverse strand, counting down.
AAAATAGGATGCATGCTATTGTAGGCTATGATCTATTGCATACTTTTTGGCTTCTTTCATAAATATGATATAGAGGTATGTTGATTTGGGACCTATCATGAATTATGCACAAATTTCATAACAGTATCTCAAACTAGGTAAAACTCACTTGGGAGTGTCATTACAAAGCTAAAAATTGGGCAAGCCTTTCGGAAAAGAACAGTGATGTTCATGGATACATCTCTGTTTCAGTTTGGGAATTTGAGTTAACACACATATTCAAGATTAATCTACTCAGGACACCACATACAATGAAACCAAGAGTAGCATAATGCCTGTTACCCAAAACTGACAACTCTACATAACTTTAAGCCCATTTGTAAACATTCAATACTGTACCTCAAAGAAGGGAGATTGTGACATTAAAACTGCATTCATACATATGTAACAGTAGATGCAGCATGCTTAATTGTAGTATAACACCTCCAATTCCACTCTGTAGCAGACTTCCCATGAGTGTGAATAGGTAGACAGTTAAAATTGTATGTCTGAATTTGTGCAATTTGTGCAGAGTGCGAAAAATACTTACATGTTCATTTCTAGCACAAATTGAAAAGTCACATCTCAAGAAAGAAGAGACAGGCAGAAAGCAAACAAATGAGGAAGTATTAACATTTCCTATTAGGCTTTATTTATCTAAAACCTACCTCTGTTGTTTGGCTTGGGCCAATTTGTTGCTATTCCTAACTGAACCATAGATCCCAGGTGTTGCAATAATGGCTAATTGACTATAACATTTGAAGTTATTATATCTTAAGTCTTCCACTGTTTTTTTACACTTCTAAATAGTCATTGATTACAAATTATTTTAAAGCCACGATAGACTGTACTGTATCTCCCAGACACTATTGAATTATAGACTGTACTTTCCTGCAGTAATCAATATTATGTGCAATACTGTCTTTTTACCCAGTGAAATTAATGTATTGTCAGGGAAAAAAGCATAAGCAAAACAAAACATATGAAGCTACTATTTAGGGTCCATAGTTCTGTAGTTGTGTGGTATCAAATTAATTATCTTTCCTTCTTCTGGCCACAAGCCTTCACATGATTTATAAGGCCGTTTATTACCAGGATGAGGAAAATTATTTACAAACTGTGAAACCACAGATGAAAAATAGCGATGAATAATGGAATTCCTCAAGAGGGAACACGTTTCTTTTTTTCCCCCAGTTTGAAGGTCCACTTTTCTAGATTGCAAACTTCACGTTTTGCTTCCTGACTTCTCAAACTACACTAACAACAAGTTTTGTTCTTCAAAGTTAAACATCACTCTGGGATGTTTTAAAGCAAATTCATATCATAACTATAAAACAATACCAAACATCTGTTTGTTTAAAGACATCTTGACAGATCTGCCTTTCCAGGAACCAAGAGGCTTGCCAAAGCAGATCAGTGTCATAACTGTTGGCTGGCCTGGGAGTCTGCCGCCACAGCTGGGGCTAAATGGATAGGCAGCACTCCCACCAGCCAATCAGGAAGTTAAATATTGAATTAGCCAGGGCATAGCTTGAACCAGAGACTCAAAGAGATGTGGTTGCATTGGCAATTAACCCAGGCTGGGCTGGCTGGTAGGGTCCCTGACAACCAGACTAATTTGCTTTGGGTGATTACTGAACAGTACAGATACCGTTTCCCAGTTTGTACCATTCTGTTCAGTCCCCACTTTCTCTTTGTAATGGACTGCACTGGCAGCTCAGACTATTTTCCAGCAGACTCCTGATAAAGGAGAAGGAAGCCCAGGGGGATGCTGGGGTTTGGTGTGCAAACCAATGGTCAGTGAGAGAGATCTCATGAGTGAGGGATGCTGCAATCAATGAGCTAAGAAGCAGAGACTCTGGGGTTGTGGTAGGACTGATCTTGATGGGCTGCAGTTGGTGGAGTGAGCAACAGACCCTTAGGAGCTGCAGCAGGATTGATTCTGCCAGGTTACATCTGGCAAGACATACAGAGGAGAGCCCAAGCCCACAGCAGAGCCGATCCAGCAGATCACAGTGAAGAGGGCCCAATTGGAAAGTCTGGGATGAATGGTAACCAGGTGCTTGGGAAACTGGGGGCAGTTTTGAGAGTTCTCAGATGGAGCGAGCGCTCCAGGATCCCTTGGTGTGACTATTCCAGTGTTAGCATTTCTTACTGGTCATTCGATTATTTACTGTTGAAGAGTTTTTACCACTGGGTGATTGTTATTGCCTGTTACGTTCATTCCCAGAGTATTAGCCGTAATGCCAATCTGCCTCTTATGTTACTTCCAGTGTATGTATTCTGATGGATTCAGTTATGTGTTTATAATCGATGCCTGTTGGCCTGTGACCCTAACCCCTCAGTGTCCACCTTATATCAATTCTAAGAGTTCATCTTTGGCTCCTGTGTAGTTTTGGGGTATGCTTCACCTTCTTTCTGGTCCTCCCTCCTTCCACCTGTTCCTCCCACCACAAGGAGGTAGAGAACCCTCCGCCCAGGCCAGTGAATGGGAAGAAAGAGGAATGGAGCTGTAGAAGGGGCATCTGCAATGCAGGATTTGCTGTAGTGGTGTATGAAGAGGGAAAGTCAATGAGGGTAGGACCTGCCATAGGAGGATCTTAAGGAATGAATAGTTCATGTCTTAGTAGTCTGAAGTCCTAGTAGTTCGAATCTAGTATAGTTTTTTCCCCCCTTTTCTTATAAGATGAAGATTATTTTCTAAATAGTGTCTTTATCTGCTAGACTTTCATAAAGCCCTTTCTTGCAAACAGATGCATGGTCCTATACCTTACCCATGAGAAAAGGCCACAGACTTCAGCAGGGCTCTGCAGGATCAGTGGGCACATCTGCTGATGGGTACTGACTAAGCCAGATATTGTGCTTGCTTGCTGGTTCCCTTGGCAAGCTGAAAGTGCTTTGTATTTTACACAGCTACTCAGTCTAATTTAAAACAGAAAAAAGAGGCACAAGGAAATTGTCTTAGATCAGCATTCCCTTGTAATTTGCACTTCGGGGAATCAGATTTAAGAGAAGGGCAGCAGGAAGATTAGTGAGATGGCCTTACTCTTTTCAGTAACTATACTCCTGCATCTTGTATTTCTCTAGGATGCTGGCTGCAGAAATCCAGTAACATACACAAATAAGATGACACTCTAATGATTTAAACTATTTTGAGAAGTGATCATTTGATTTAAGATGCACAGATGAATACCCCCCAGGGGAGAATATTTTAGCAATCAAAAGGGTCAAAGTCTTGATTTTGGAAAAAATCTTCTGGGAAAGGCAAGGAATCTAACAGTGAATAAAAGGGAACCATACATACTGGATAGAGAGGGATTAGTCTACAATTTAGAAAAGGAAAGACGCATACAGATTCTGATATTGCACAAGCTGCCCCCAAATGTATGTCTGGCCCCTTATCCAGTATTTTAAGGTTGTAAAAGTTAAAAATAAGAAAGGCTCACATACAAGATGAAAAATCTGCATGACAGAAGCATATCTGTGCTGCTGATCCATCACTACCAATACCCCAGCAAATGCTGGCTGCCCTACTAAAAAATATTTGGAATGGCTCCCAGTTAAGGGAAAAAGTTCACATCATGCTAAAAGCAGATGGTTTTTCTTCTTGCTATTTCCATTCATGTGATGCAGTATTGGTCAGTGTGGGCTGTTTTGCCTTCATCTAACAGCCATTCTTCTCCTCCCAGGTAGATCAAGTAATACTTGTCAAATATTTTGGGACACCTATACACGTAGTGTGTGTGTGTGGGGGGGGGGGGATGCGCTTTAATTACAACAGTTCTCAGAAGCCGCTTTAATTAAAACGCCTGCAGTATTTCATGTATTCAATGTCCCACATTTCAAAATGACAGTGGGGGTGCTTTAACTAAAGCGCATTGCTTTAGTTAAAGTGCCCCCACCGCCATTTTGAAATGCAGGGACGCTGGATGTGAGAGATGCTGCAGCACAGTAGAGCAATCTGATTAAAATGCTCCAGCAGACTTGATTAATCGTTTTAATCGAAACACGTCAGAGCATGTATAAAAGTGCCCTTGGTGTCTAGGAACAACTGGGTATTTCAGAACTATTTCCTCTGTCTCTCTCTCTTTTTTTTTTTTAATCAGCTAAATCTATTTAATGTTGCAAAGTGTGAACCAACCAGGGATGCAAAATTGAATCAATGACTGTGATTAATTGTGAAGTGACATTAGCATGCCAGACTTGACGCTACTCTGCTGCAGTGTGGGTTCTACAGTTGTCACATGTGTAGCAAAAGGCACTTGCAAGGAGAAACTGCAGTGTCTGTTGGACCAATATTTCCTTTGCAGTCCTCAACATCTGATGCTCCAGTTAGGCTCCAGTTCTACAAGCACATGAGCTTAATTTTATGTACAGTGAAGTCAATAACAGGACTACTTGCATGCCTAAAGTTAGGGATATATGTAACTGCAGGATCATGGTCTGAAACAGCAGTCTACCAACTTGACTGGTAACAAAGTTTCAGTAATTAAGTGGAAGTATTCCTGAATTTGTAAGAGTTGTTGTTTAATAGATATTTCTTTGGCTACTAAAACTTGATTAAAGGAGAAAAAGGAAGATTTAATTGCATTCTTGACACACCTATGAAGATAACTTTTTAGGTTCAAATAGGAACAGAGAATTGTAACTTATATATTTCAAAAAAAGGCAAATATTTATAAATAGTTTCATAAATAGAAAATAGTTGTCTCTTGATTTTCTAATATGAGTAATTGAGAGCAGATAACTAGGTATGCATCATGCTGGAAAGGCTATTGTAATTCTAATTCTGATCCAAGTTGTTATAGGAAAGGATTACTTGCAATGAGATTGCTTAGCTTATACGTTTCATCTTTTTGCTACTCAGCTTTTTATCCAACAGGTTTCAAGCTACATGACTACCAAATAAAGTTGGATTCATCATCTTTGTCTGATTGATGGCAATGTCTAGTGGGCATTAATGCTAATCTAGTCTTGTGGCTGTTTCCTGAGAGACTTGGTATTAGCTCTCTTCCCTCTTTACCTGTTTTTGTTAATCATCTGTAATTTGTCAAAAAAATGTCAAAAGTGCCGACCGCCTTAGAAGCTCAAGTGCCACTGGGCTTGGGACTCTAACTGACTTATTAGGAGATTTTCAGAGGTACATCAGCATTTCAAGATGAAGATAGCTAGACAAATCACATGGTTACCCAATCCACATTGGTTTCAACAGAATTTAACCAGCTTGAGCATTTTGAGAATCCCGCTGTGCCTAACTGTATGTTCAGATACGCAAAAGCTTTGGAAAATCTGGCCCTTAGGCACAAGTTTACCTTTCATTCCCATACAGATGTTTCAGAACCAGATGAATTCTTTTACTTCATATTCCCCTCATTTCCCTTCTTGCCTTTTCCCTCTGCTTTTTTTTCTTTAGTGATGTTATTAAAAACTTTTGATACCTGGGGTGCACTTTTTTTTCTGGATTAAAATTGGCAGCACACTTCACCCAAAAAGTGTGTGTGTGTATATTTTTTTTCAAAACATAGATTCCATTCCCCTGCCAGAAGAAATCAATCATGCCAGTGCTGAGATGTACTGTTAAAAATATTACACCAAATACACCTTTCTTTAAGCAAAGGATTAATAATTTTTGCACCAGTGGTTCTCAAACCCCCTCTTTTTTTTTAACTTCATGCCCCCCTCCCCCTTTTATAACTGTTCTGAATTTTGCAGCACCCTAGTTGAAAATCATTGAGACTGATAAAAATTCAGACAAGATATGGTGTGGGGAGGGGAGGGGAGAGGCAGGGGGAGGTTGAGGCTAAAAAAGTTGAGAATCACTGATTTAGCTAGTGACACTTAAGGGCGATGAGGGCGGGACCTCACCCTGCTGTGCCCTTCTCTTTCCAATGTCTGCCCCCTCCTGATCCCACTCGGGGTGTAAGAGCAGCCCTTGCTGCTGAGTGGAAGACATGAGCTGGGTTGCCAAGTGTGGCTCTTGTCTGTGTGCACCTACTCACAGCACAGCATACTGCTGGAAGTTGTGGACATGGATGGACACTGGGGCTGCCTGAGTGCAGGGAAGGGTTGGGGGAAGGCATCAGCAGCAGTCCCCAGCTAGGGACAGCCATTCAAAAAGCCTGAGTCTGAATTGAGTCAAACTTTGCAGGTTAGTCTAACCTGCCTAGATTAAATCAGTTTGCAGCTGCGGAGACATTCCATCTGGACTGAGGAAATGCAGTGGGATAGGGGAGCGGGGATAAACCTCTTCTTTGCCCCCTTCCCAGCGCCAGCATCTGGCCAGGCCTCCACCCCTGCCTATCCCTGCTTTGACTGGGGAGCAGAGAGGCAGGGCCAGCCCTGCTGGGCTGGAGCAGAGCCCAGCCCAGAGAGCATACTAGGATGCTGGGGGACTCTGGTTTAAGTTAAACCAGGAAGGGGTCTGAGACAGACATTGCATGAATTGGTTTGAGCTCTATCAGTTAAGTCTGATACTACATTCAACCAGGTTTATGTGCACTGAACTTACGTTCTATTACAGGTTTAAACCAGTTTCTGATCACTTAAACCAGTTTGTGTGTGATGTTTGTCCCTAGTCCAGAGAAGCAGCCAGAGGCACTGCTGGAGTAGCTGGGGCAGGTGCAGGGTGCAGTCAGGAAGAAAGGATTTACTTCCTCACACAGGGGGATCTCACAACTCGTGTCAGTTGCTCTTGCAGCACAGTAGAGCACTGCAGCACACTCCAGGAATTGCTATATTAGAATGATGGTCATGGCTCAGATAGATCATATGCATCATTTCATGTGGGATCCCAAAAAAATTAGGTTTGGCCTTTTAGGACCTCATTCTCCATTCCTTATTCATCCCTTTAACCCTCCTTTCTTTCCTTCTTCATCCCTTCCATGTCTTCATTTTCCCCTGTCCCTGATTTATTTCCATTATTCTCCCTTCTTTAGATGCCTGATGTTTTTAAAGCTTTTCTCTGCAGTGGCTAAAGATTCCTAGTGCCAGATTTTACCACACTGGTCCCTCTCTGGCACCTGTTCTTGTCATTGATGAATAAGAGACTCTGATTCAGCACAGCAGGAATACAGCAGAGTCAATGCTGTAACAATTATGAGATTGGAATAAAATATTGCAAGTGTAAAGCTAATTGTTTAAAAGGCCTAAAATGTGCTAGACACATTGTGAACACAGAGAAGACACAATCCCAGTCCAAAGAGTTTATAATATTGTCTAGACATAACTTCTAAATATGCCATAAGACTGTCAGTCTGAGGCAGTTTTGGCAAGTATTAGAGAGAAAGACAGCAATAGAGTTCCTTTTGCAGCAGATACTACTTGATATAAATAATGAATATAATTATGGCCTATTAGAATCAATGAGAATCTTGGCACTGACTTGAAGGGAGCCAGGTTTTTACTTAATATTTCTTTTCAACTCTGGTGTAGGTGACAGGTGCAGTTTTGCAGTCTCTATTTAATCAGGCAATCAACTAGTTGAATCATAATCTTAATCTTGATTGCCCTACACTTTTAGTTCAAGGTAAACTTGAATATAATGCTTAACCTGACTTGTATCTATATGGAAAAAAGGGTTCAGCATGAGTAAAGTGGTCCTCCAAGCTTCAGCTACCTGACCTGTTAGGGACAAAGAGAGGTTGAAGATTTAACTGGTTATGCAGTGGAGTTTTCCCTTAATGCATGAGTTTTGTGACTTACAAATACCTTTCTAGAGGTCATTGTTGGATATAATCCACCATGCCTCCAGACTAGGTTTTATCCTTGCATAATATAAATACTACTGTAACTGTCTGAAACTTGCTTTGCAGAGGGCCTTTTACATTCTAGCTCAGCATTGTGCTTTTCTTAGTCAGATGGTCACTGACAGGAAACTTTCTTTTCAGCATGCAGTCTCTTGGCCTGAGGCTGAAACCAAATTTCCATTTGAGTGACACTAGCAAGATTTACAATTTCTGAACCAAGGCCCCAGATCTGTAGGTTTCCGATGACATCATCTAAACTAATGAAGAAAGGAATCCACTGGGCTTGCCCGACCGGTGATGGGATGGAATCAAATCCCAGGATCCCCTTTATTGCTGGGCAAAGGAGTGCAATCCTGAAGTGGTGTCAAGGCTGGCCACAGAAATCTCAGGTGAAGTGGATTCAGTACTCCCCACAACTCTTCAGGTGTCTCCAGGACTGTGAAGGTAAGATGGAGGAACAGACCCAGAAACAACACAGGAAGAAAATGGTAGATGAACATGCGCTACCTCAAATAAGTGAGGCGTGATTTGCCATTGTTGTTCTAACAAAAGGGGAATGACTGAAGGGGCTCGTCACTGCCTATGTAAAATCATACTGGGGTATATTGCAGGTAAAGTGTGGGAAAATGATGGTTGTAGCTTCCCTTCCAGAAATGAGAAGTGACATTTATGCTTTCCCTCATAGCCCCCAACCTGGTATTCAGAAGGCAAGTACTTTGTAGCTTTGCATACCTTGCTTAACAACCTCAGTTCCCCATGCTCAGTTGCTCAGGCTGTGCTCTCCCCTCATCCACATACCTCCAAGATAGACTCCAAGCATAGAGAAATAATTCAAATGCATTATTTTATATTTAATGGGGTGCACACTGCTGTATATGAGCAAGGAAGACATTATTTGTGCCTTTAAATGCAAGTTCAGAAGCGGAAACATATAATTTAGGGTGTGTATAGAGCAGTATGCTTTCTCATCCAACTGGTGCTAGCATTTTGGCATTTTAAGAGGGCGTGCCAACTTAAATATAATACTGTCCTGGGAAAGAAATTCACTGTGAAGCTCTCCTGGTATAAAGTCCAGAGCACTTCAGAATTTTCTTGAGAGTGCAAGACCAGACTCTGTTGCAGCAGGGTGGGGGAGGATGGCGAGAAACATTTCTTTTGGGTTGTTTCTCCTGCAACTAGTTCCTCTTCTCCCAAATTCTACTCTAGTTTCTTTGCTTCACTGATTATAAACCCAGAAAAAATCACTGTGGTCTTCTAGTCTTAGCTCTTCTATAGCATAGGCCTTAGTTTATTTAAGTATTCTTGTAGCTCTTCTCTGAAATTTTTCCAATTTACTATTTGAATTGCAGACATCAGCACTGGACACAGTAGTCCAGTAGCAGCCTCACCTGTGCCAAATATAGAAGTGATATCACCTCCCTATTTATACTCAGTATTCCCTTTCTTATACATTCAAGGACTGAATCAGTTCTTTTGGCCATGTTGAACATAAAGATTTATTGGGCCTAATTCTACTTGACCCATTAGGTGCATAAGTGGACTTCAAAGCCCAAATGTGATTCTATTCCACCCTGTACAAGGTCCTGGAAAAATATTAATGCAAACAGTAGGTGGGACCTCCTTTCTGCTTTTTTTGTGACTCAGTCTCAAGGGTCAGATGAGGATGTGTTATAAAATTAGATGCACTAATAAAATTTCAGGAACTTGAACAGGGTGAAACAGGATTACACTCAGGCAACTAAGTCTACATAAATGCCTAAGAGGTGGAATGTGATTTGGCCCTAAGTTCGTGTCTAGCTGATTTTCTAGCATGCCACCAAAAGCCCTGTTCACGGTTTTGTCAGGATAGGACGCTCCATTCTAGAGGTGCTCAACCCCCAACCAGGTCCAGTCCCCAGCACTGTGGCATCTAGCCCACAAAGCTAAAAAATCAAGTGTTTGTACACGTCTACTCACTGCATTCAAATGAGTGTGTTTTTCTTTCTCTCTCGAAAAATATTCTTGCAAACCATTCAAATAGTAATTTGGGACAGTGATATCTGGGTAGTGTTTATTTTAATTTGCCTTTGCTTGCTTTTAGGTGAACGCTCTCTTTAAGGACAAAAACAGCCATCTGGGTTGCTATTTCCTAAGGGCTATGCCCCTCCTGAATTTGCATTTATGCATGAATGTATTTGCACAACTCCATGCATCAGTGTCCGTTTCAGCTTGTCGTAGTGTCAAGAGGGGTTGAATAAGTAAGGCCATTCCAAACAGGTGTGAAAAGAACTACATCCATTGACAACTGGTAGGTTTAAACAATGGAAAGGCCCATTTCAAGAACTGAGATGACTATTTTCACAAAGAAGAGGTTTGTTTCTACAAAATGAATGCAATCCATCACCAGCACATTAAGGCAGCCATGCACAGTGATTACTCTCTTTCAGTAAATCACCAAAGTACCATAGGTTAAAAAAGCTGTATACCCTGTGAAAACACTGCATATCCAGGCCAAATGGACACAGACAAACCAGCATGCAGCTTCATTTCTGTGGAGTGTGGTTGCCCTTTAGGGCAGGGAGTACAAATGGCTATACAGTCCATGCACAGGGAGAGATGAAGTACAGCAGTTAACTGTACTCATGGCAGTAACCTCCATACAGTGCATCAGATTCTGAAAGTTAGCGCTATAGGCTCTGCAAGAAGATATCTTGCCTTTCCAAACTGATGACACTGAGCCTTTTTTGTGGGGACCTTTCTGTACCTGGCTACACATGAGACTCTGAACAGCATGGGACAAGCTAAGGGGGACACTCTGACTTAGTCTCCTGCCCTCTGCAAAGGGCTAGCTCTTGTCTCATGTGCCAGATGTACCCCCATCCCCCCTTGAGCCTCAGAGCTCATTTGGGGGCTTCTGCTGTAATGTAGCCTCATCTGGATGTTTGAGAGCAATGGCATGGCCAAAATTCTTAGATGTTCTTCAGGGGTAGGTCTGACTAGTCCCCCAGTTCTATGGCCTACCTCACCAACATGGCATATGCCAGCTTCCTGCCTCTTCTACTTGAAATATTTGGTCCAAGGATACATACATACAGGCATTACATTTAAATAGACTGACCCAACCCTACTTAGATCAAAGGGCATTTATACGCATACCTTTTTGTCCTGTGACGTGCTGGAGATCCACTGCTTCGGACCTGAAGCAAACCGAGCTGCATGCAGTTGTATAAGCGATGAAATGTGTGTCAGCGCACAGAAAATGGTGGTGGTGTGCTTTTGAACGAAAACACTTTCTATGCGTTTTAGTTCAAAAGTGCATCACCGCCATTTTCTCAGCCCTGGCGTGCATTTCGCCGATTATATAACTGCAAGTGATGCAGCGCTGGGCCTGGTGGTGCTTACATGTGTGAAAATGCCCTAAATGCCCATCTGTGCAAATGTTCAGGGGATTAGATCAGGCCAAAAATGGTTGGCCTTGTGGCGGGCCAGTAGGGGGCGCTCCTGCGGTAAGCCGCCCACCTCCCTGTGCCCGACCACCTTCCAGACTCCGAATGCCTCCCTAGGGGCGCCTTATGCTTGGCCGACCTCTCTCCTGGAGCACACTCGCTAGCCTGAGGGTAACGTCGCCGCCACCACCCCGAGAAGGGACTGCCGCGGCCCTGTGTCCTCGGGGAAACACAGGCCTAATAGTCCGACGGGTACTTGACCCGGTACAGGCACTTGGGGCACTTCCCCAAGTCAAGGGGGCAAAAAGTAAAGTCTCCCCTAGTCCGCAGACCTAAGGGGTCTCTTAGGCATAATTTAGACCCACCCCTCAATAAGTCTCCCACACCAGTCACAAGGAGAACTTTATTGATTACAGGGGGTAGGGTAAACTAGGGTACAGGGTTGAGCAATATCTTAGAAATCCTAAAGAGCAAACAGTGTGGCTGAGGTAGCCTTTTGATCGCGCATCTGTGTTACTGCCAGCTAAATATCTAATCCGATTGAGTAGCTTACTCACAAGCATCTTCCAGAGTTCTCCAGTTTCCCCTCTGGAGTCTTGGGGTGAGAGAGAGAGAGCTAGGTCTCGATGGTAAGGCTTCTCTGTCTCCCCTGCTTTGCTGCTGCTTCACCTCATGGCCGAAGAGAGAAGAGCCTCCTCCCCCCCCAACCTATATAGCCCCTGTGACCTCATTCACCTAGTCCAGTGGAGGTCAGCCCCAGTTGGCTGTCAGCCAACCAATTTGAAATACATCACCTGTTACCAGGCAGATTCCAGCTCCCCAGGTAGAAATCCCCCACCCAGGTAATTGATGCAAGTCATGTAGGCAGATGGAGCAGGTTTCCCCCCTCCCTCAGGAATGCAGCCAGCTCAGGTTACCTAAATAGACAGGCTGAGGGTGCGGTCCCCTGTGTGCTGGGCCCATCCTAATCAAATGGTTGCAGCTCAGAGATTTTAGTCACAGTGTCACAGGGCAGAGATTTTGGGGAGAAACAAGGTGGCTTTCTGCCACACTTCCCCCCCTCCTTTAAAAGCTTGGATCCGTAGCTTCACAGAGGTATGGAGACAAGTGTGCTTGTGCTGGGCCTCTTCACGCTGGGCCTCCCACTCCATCCTTTTCTCCTCCTGCTCCATCCTTTGCAGCTCCAGCTGAGCCTCCACATGCTCACCCTGGGCCTCCATCTCCATCTTTGCCTTCTCCAGCTGGGCCTCCATCTCCGTCTTTTTCAGCTCCAGCTCATACCTGAGCTTGCCCTGTCGCTCCTCCAGAGGGGTTGATTTCCCTGAGGACTGTGAACTTGGCATGCAGGGCTGTGATTCTGGGGAGGACTCAGGAGTTGGCGTGTGTGGAGGTTGCTCTATGGCTGAGTCATTGTCACACAGGAGTTTAATCAGTTCCTCCTTCTTTAGCCCTTTCTTCACATGAAGGCCTCTCTCTTTCGCCAGCTCTTTTAGTTCAGGCACGGTCTTTTCGGTGTACTACTCCGCCATCCTGGCTATCTACAGTATCCAGTCGACCCGATGCCAAATTAGAAATTGTTTGCTCAAGGGATTTCAGTGACTCTATTACTCTTCCCAAATTATGCCTGTAAAACTGCAGGGTATTCAGATCCCACCGCTCCCACCACATGTGGCGGGCCAGTAGGGAGCGCTCCTGTGTTGAGCCGCCCACCTCCCTGCGCCCAACCACCTTCCAGACTCTGAATGCCTCCCTAGGGTCGCCTTATGCTTGGCCGACCCCTGTCCCGGAGCACACTCGCTAGCCTGGGGGTAACGTCACTGCCACCACGTCTGGCGGGTGCAGGGATCCCACCTAGGTAAAACAGCTGGGTATTCGTATCCCACCACTGCCACCACGTGTGGCGGGTGCAGGGATCCCACTTAGGTAAAACAGCTAGGTATTCGTATCCCACCTCTACCACCACATGTGGTGGGCCAGTAGGGGGCGCTCCTGCATTGAGCCTGATCTAAGTTCACTGCACAAATTAAGGTAAGCTACATAAACATAGACTGGGTGCAGAGAACACCTGTACACACCCAAAGAATACAATTGGGGAAGGTGGGAGAGAAAGAACCATGTGGAAAGGGCAGAACAGCAACACAAAGGTGAGAGAGACAAGCAGGCAGGAAAACACTGGTAGCAGAAGAGGAGGCTGGAGGCCATATAGGGAATCTGACTCTTAAGTGAGGAGCCTGCTACTTTTGCAGATGCCTGGAAAGTGGACACTCTGGTCTTCTCCTGTTGCCTCATTCTCCAGCCAATTAGTTTTTGATCGGTTACTCAGAGGAAGGAGCGAAGGTAAAGGACTGTGCGTCTTCATTACTGCATTTCAAGGCCCGGTCCTGTAACACCTCCTCCAAAATTCTCAGTACACCAAGGCCAATAGTCTGTTTCAGCTTGTAGATGACCACATTGAGGCTACCTCTGAGTTGCCCAATTAAAGTGTAAGAGCAACTCTGTTACCCTATATTAACACCATGTCCCCATGGAAGGGATAGTATCATCCTCCAGAGATGTACAGATGTCTCCCTATTCCTATAACGGGGAAATGTACATGTTTAAACCATTTATTTAGCCCTCGGCATCCGAAGGGCTATGAACCTAAGTTTCTTCAAGCAGCCAAGCCTAAGCATCTTGCTGAAAGTCATCCAGGAAGTTCATGGAAAACCAGAGAGATGAATGCTGATCTGTTGAACTGTAAGGCTGTAATGTTAACCATTAGACGCTCCAGTTTTAGGTTTCTCCCTCTGGGCAATTACTGCTGGCACAAATACTACTACAGTTGCTGGGCTTCTCCCCCTGTACAACAGCACATGAAGGAAAGGCAAGACAATTTTCTATTAAAAGGCAGAGCAAGGAAAGGAGGATTGGAAGGGCCTTAACAATTCACAATAGTATTAGACACTGGTTTGCAAAAACCACTTGAAATGTCCTGAGTCAGAAACACGAGACTGTCATGCTAATAAATAAGAGCCCCAAATCTTGCTGTGTTAGCATCTAACATCAACAATAGGAACAAGTACAAATGCAGCCAACTGGAGAGGACCATTCATATTCAGGAAGCAACAAATCAGGTATTACTTATTCGTCAGAACAGTTTCGCTTATCATCTATCATGTTCCTATATTCGTATTAAGCTTCTCTCTAAGTATTTTGGCTGCATTCTATTAAAAAATAAATACAGTGGCTTTATATCTTCAACTGCTATAATCTGGCAGGGGAGAGAGCATTGGTATGTTAATACCCAGTAAAGAAAATTCAGGTTAAAGAACCAGAAATATTTTGTTGTCTTGCTTGTGTCAGATGAGGAAGTTTATTTATTTATTTTTAAATCCACAGGAATCTCTTTCATAGATTTCATAGATTTCATAGACATTAGGGCTGGAAGGGACCTCGGGAGATCATCGAGTCCAGCCCCCTGCCCAAAGGGCAGGAAGTCAGCTGGGGTCATAAGATCCCAGCAAGATAAGCATCCAATTTGCTCTTGAAGGTGTTCAATGTAGGTGCTTGAACCACCTACGCTGGCAGACTGTTCCAGACCTTGGGGGCTCGGACAGTAAAGAAATTCTTCCTTATGTCCAGCCTGAAACGGTCTTGCAGGAGTTTGTGACCATTTGACCTCGTCATCCCTTGAGGCGCTCTGGTGAACAGACGTTCCCCCAGGTCCTGGTGGTCACCCCTGATAAACTTATAGGTGGCCATCAGATCACCCCTGAGCCTGCGCTTTTCCAGGCTAAAGAGTCCCATGGCTCTCAGCCTGTCATCGTAAGATCTGTTTTCCTGACCTCTGATCATGCGCGTGGCTCTCCTCTGGACTCTCTCAAGCTTCTCCACATCCTTTTTGAATTGTGGAGCCCAAAACTGGACGCAGTACTCCAGCTGCGGCCTCACCAAGGCCGAGTACAAGGGGAGAATGACGTCCCGGGATTTGCTCGAGAAGCATCTATGGATTCATGCCAGCATTTTGGTCGCTTTACTAGCCACAGCATCGCATTGCAGACTCATGTTCATCTTGTGGTCAATGATGACCCCCAAGTCTTTTTCTTCTGTAGTGCTACCCAACGTAGCACTGCCGAGCCTATAAGGGTGCTGCAGGTTTTTCCTCCCAAGGTGAAGAACCTTGCATTTTTTGGTGTTAAACACCATGAGGTTCTCGTCTGCCCATTTGCTGAGCTTGTCCAGGTCAGCCTGGATCACCCGCCTATCTTCTGGTGTGGATGCTTTGCCCCAAAGTTTGGTGTCATCGGCGAACTTGGCCAGTCCACTTCTGACTCCAATGTCCACATCGTTAATGAAGATGTTGAACAGTATGGGTCCCAGGACAGAGCCTTGAGGGACCCCACTGGTCCCAGGGCACCATGATGAGTGACTGCCATCAATCACAACCCTCTGGGTCCGACCACGGAGCCAATTTCCCAGCCAGCGGATAGTGGTGGAGCCAAGGCCACAACTGGGCAGTTTGGCCAAGAGGTGATCGTGGGATACCAGATCAAAAGCTTTTTTGAAGTCAAGATATATGACATCAACCTCTTCTCCCTTGTCCAGGTGATAGGTCACCTGGTCATAGAAGGAAATGAGATTGGTCAAACAAGACCTACCCGCAACAAACCCGTGCTGGCTATCCCTTAGAATGTTAGCCTGGGCCAGTCCCTCAAGGATGGCCTCCTTAATAAACTTTTCTAAGATCTTCCCCAGGATAGAAGTCAGGCTAATGGGCCTGTAGTTAGCCGGATCCACTCTCCTCCCTTTCTTGAAGATCGGCACCACATTGGCCTTCTTCCAGTCTTCTGACACTACACCAGAGCGCCAGGAGTTTTCAAAGATCCGTGCCAGGGGCTGGGCTATGACGCTCACCAGCTCCTTGAGTACCCTGGGGTGCAGGTTGTCAGGGCCAGCTGACTTGAAGGTATCCAGCTTCTCAAGGTGTTCCTTCACGAGGTCAGCATTGATGGAGGGTAGGGGATTCCCCTCACCCAGATTTCCCTGTCCCATAGCAGGCATGGGCATTCCGTGTGACTGATGAAAGACTGACGCAAAGTACCTATTTAATAGGTTGGCTTTTTCCTGGGCATCAGTTGTCAGTTCCCCCATCTGGTTTAGCAGGGGTCCAACATTGCCCTTGCTTTTCCTCCGGCTCCCCACATATGTGAAAAAGGACTTTTTGTTGTCCTTGATGCCTGAAGCTAGTTGGAGTTCAGTTGCAGCCTTGGCTTTCCTGGTTTGGTCCCTGCAGGACCGGACCAGCACAGAGTAATCCTCCTTGGAGGTGAATCCCATCCTCCATCCTTTGTAGGCTTTCCTTTTTAGCCACAGTAGGTCCGCTAGGTCTCTGGAGAGCCAGGGGGGCTGCTGTGCCTTCTTGCTGCCTTTCCTCCATGTTGGAATAGATTTAGCTTGTGCACTGAGGATTGCTTCCTTGAGAAGCAACCACTCTTCTTGAACTCCCATCTCCCTAGGGTCATGGTCCCTGAGGGCCTGACCGACTAGCCTCTTGAGCTTGTCGAAGTCGGCTTTTCTGAAGTCAAGGACTTCTGTGTTGCTGACTGACTTGCCAGCTTTACGGCGGATGGTGAAGGTGATCAGCTCGTGGTTGCTGTCACTGAACTTCCCATCAATCACTAGGTCGCCAATTAGGTCGTCCCCCGTAGCCAGTACCAGGTCAAGCAGCGCTTTGCCTCTCGTTGGCCCATAGACTTCTTGGGTCAGGTAGAGGTCATCCACACACGAGAGAAAGCTTTGCGCCCGCTCAGATTTAGCTGAGTGATCTTCTCATGAGATGTCCGGGTACTTGAAGTCACCCATGACAACCAAGATCCTGGAGCAAGTGGCCTCAGTCAGTTCCCGGGCGAACTTCTGGTCAAGCTCAGGACTTTGAGTGGGAGGTCTGTAGTAGACTCCCACCATTGTGTCCCCTGTGCCGAATTCCCCACGAATTTTTACCCAGAGGGTTTCTAGCTGTCCATGCCGGTCGCCAACATCAGCTTGCAGGGACATGTAGCTTTCCTTCACATAGAGAGCTACACCCCCGCCCCTTTTGTCAACACGATCCCTCCTGTACAGGGTATAGCCCTCTATCCCCGTGGTCCAGTCATGGGTGGAGTCCCACCAGGTCTCCGTTATCCCAGTGACATCATATTTCTTTGCACTGAGCAGGAAGACAAGCTCATCCTGCTTGTTGCCCAGGCTCCTGGCATTAGTGTACAGGCAGACAAGTGTGCCCTTGGGGGCTCTTGCCTTGCCCACAGATTGTGCCAGGGCTGGGGCAGGGGTGAGCTCCCTTAAGTGCCCCCTTAGGTGCCTTGGTCCGCTGGCTTTGCAAGGGCCGTTCAGCGGGCCAGGAGGGGCAGTAGTCCCCCCATCCCCCAGCGGGCTTAGTTTAAAGCCCAGTGGAGCAGGTCAGCCAGCCTGGCTGAGAAGAGCCTCCTCCATAGGGGAGAGAGGTGAAGGCCATCTCTTCCCAGCAGCTCGCTGCCTCTCTCTCCAAAGAGCGGGCTGTGGTCATGGAAGCCAAAGCCTTCCCGATAACACCAGCGCCGCAGTCTTTGATTCACCGCGTGGATCCTCCTCTCCCTCCTCAGCCCATAGCCCGAGACTGGGAGGATCGAGGAAAACACCACCTGAGCTCCCAGACCCCTAAGCCCCACTCCCAACTCCCTGTAGCACCTCATGACCTGGCTGGGGGTGCTCCGAGCCATGTCATTGGTGCCCACATGAATAAGGATGTTTCTATCCAACATTGATTATATCATTGTTTTCATTAACTAGAAATGATAGTTAATCCTGGGCACTTCTGCAGGAGACATTTACCACAGAGCAGACTAATTTTGCTCTGACATAAACATCTTAGGTCTACACATGCAGCCCTATTAGGCTGCAGGAAATTAATTAACTCTGCAGCAGGATAGTACTTGTAAATACTTATTAAAAAGCCAAGCTCCAGCTGCTGGCCAGACTCCAGTGGCAGAATCACTGTTGCTGCAGCCCCAGGAGGTTCCCAGGACCCCACATAAGGCTGCTGGGACCACCCAAGTACTGGCTCCAGACTCCCCTACTCTACCCAGGGCAACCTGCAGCATGTCAGAGGATGCATGGCACTATCAATGCACTTGTTGTCCCCGGGGAAGCAAATGTCCATGTAAGTAGGCCAAGGGGACTACTCACAAAGTAAGAGACCAAGTGAGCAATGGTGTCAAAGAAACCTTGCTCTGAAAGGAACAGTGATTCTGGTTCCAGTAAACACCTCTATTCAGAACTGCATTTAAGCATGTATGGAGATGCTTGCTCTGTCCACTTACTGATTAATTGTTTATATAAATGTAAATGAAATGTTAGAAAAAAATGTTAACAGATAACGACCAGCTATCTGCCCTGCCAACTAATACATTTGTTCATTGATATTTGGGGATTTTGTCTGCCCTACATTTGCTTTCCTTACACTTACCCACTGTTGCTAACCCACATTCAGATCCAGCCACAATGACAAATAGGGATACTAGTTTAGACAAGCACCATCAGTGTTTTAATCCTTATATTTTTCAAACATGCTTTAAATGGCAGCATGGTCAAAATGCTAGCTGTTACAAGCAGCCTGTAGCTGCACCCTGATAGCTTAAGTGTTTGTATAAATGGATGCAATTCATGCAGGAGAAACAGCCAGGGAAGCGGAAGCGTGTAATGCTTTTGACATGACATCTTTATTGTGCTTTCACATCCTGATGTAGTGGCTCTGCAGCTATGAAATTATTCCAATAAGAGAACCTCAGTCAGTGAAGAAACTTTAGCTGAATATGCTCCACTTGTAATAAATGGCAGGAAGTTGGTGGATTCTGCTTCCTAGCCAACAGCATTTCTCTCAAGAGTTAAGTGCTGAGAAATTGAACTTGTGAGACTGTCTGAAATGCTACCATCTGCTAGCTATATAAAGCCAGAGGGGTTGTTTTTTTATGTCACAATATTTATGCCTATAAGCTTCAATTTAACAACAAAGAATTAATTTTGGTAAGGATACAAGAAATTAAATGCAAAAGAGAAGTGGGTGTCTTCTGTAGAGCACCTAGACAGCTGGAACACAAGGTAAAGAAACTCCAAGAATAATGTTGGCTTTGCCTAGAAAGTAAGGAGCCCTAACGAAGAGGAAAGTTTTTTGTTTCCATAAACAGAGAGTAAAAGGACAGTGCCTGTCCCAAAGGTATATACACTTAGCAGGGAGGAGTGAAGAGGTATATAAGGGGCTATTAAACACAGCAATTGGAGATGCAACCTCAGGTTCAGGACATCCTTAAGCCTATGACTATGGGCAACTGGTAGTATTTGACATAGGATGGATCTCTCTACACATGCACTATTTCTTATACTCTCTTTGTCTAAAGCATCTGCTATTTGCTACTATTGGAATCATGGTACTGGGTTCAATGAATATGTGGCCTGACTCTGCTACACCCATTCTTAGGTTCTCATGACAACAAGGAAAAGAGCGAGAAGAACATGTGTTACCGCAAGCCATGTATGGAGACAACTGTATTGCCTGGGAGGCTTTTACAGCACATGCACAGTCAAGCTGTCTTTCACATGTACATCTGAGGAAAAATACCAGTGCACGTAGCGGGCCCTCTCCACTTCCTGCTGTTGTAATAACAATAGCTGGAGTGGCAGACCATGCTTTGGCAGAACTAGCAGCCAGGAACTGTTTCTGAGGTTTGAGTCCCTGAAATAGGTAAGACTCCTGCCTTCCTTTCACCTTGGAACCCAACCCCTCTAGTGCTTTCCCTGTCCCCTCCTCTACCCACCCTTTCTTTCTTCCACAGGGTTTCCATAGGCTATTTCTAACTCCCCAGGGTAGTTTCACTGGCATATTTTCAGGTATGGAGTGTATCAGTGGACACAAGTAGACAGGATGGGTGTGGGGTGTCCTTGCTACCAGAGACGGCTGCCCTGGTATAGACATGTCATAGTTTCATAGTTTCATAGTTGGTAGGGTCAGAAGGGACCTGAGCAGATCATCAAGTCCGACCCCCTGCCATGGCAGGAAAGAGTACTGGGGTCAAACAACTCCAGCAAGGTGTTCATCTAGCCTCCTCTTAAAGACCCCCAGGGTAGGAGCCAGCACCACTTCTCTTGGAAGTTGGTTCCAGATCCTAGCTGCCCTGACCGTGAAGTAGCGCCTCCTGATACCTAGTCTAAATCTACCCTTTGCCATCTTGTGACCTTTATTTCTTGTCACTCCTGGGAGTGCTCGGGGGGAAAAGGGACTCCCCCAATGCCTGCTGGTCCCCCCTGACTAGTTTGTAAATATAGGGCCTTCCCTGCTGAGCCCTGATCATGCAGGTGGCCCTCCTCTGCACCCTCTCCATGTTGTCCACATCCCTCCTGAAGTGTGGCGCCAAAAAACTGGACGCAGTACTCCAACTGTGGCCTGACCAATGTTGCATAGAGGAGGAGGATCACCTCCTTGGACCTACTTGAGATGCATCTATGGATACATGACAATGTACGGTTGGCCTTCATGACTGCGTCCCCACACTGTTCATTTTGGCATCAATAATGGCTCCAAGATCCTTTTCTGCCTGCGCACTGACGAGAAGGGAGCTCCCCAGCCTGTAGGTATGCTGTGGGTCTTCCTCCCGAGGTGCATCACCTTGCACTTGTCAGTGTTGAAACCCATCCTATTCTTATCCACCCACCCTTGTAACCTGTCTAGGTCTGATTGCAGCCTATTCCTCCCTTCTAGTGTGCCCACTTCTCCCCACATCTTAGTGTCGTCTGTGAATTTGAACAGGGTGTTTTTTACCCCCTGTTCTGAGTCAGTGATGAAGATGTTGAATAGTGTGGGCCTGAGGACTGAGCCCTGTGGAACCCCACTGCCCACATCCCTCCAGGTCGAAAATGACCCGTCCACTACCACTCTCTGAGTGTGGCCCTCCAGCCAACTAGTGACCCATTTGACTGTGTAGGTGTCTACGCCACAGTCTCCTAGTCCTTCATTGGCCACTTGCATGGCAGCAAAGGAGAGTCTTGAGACAGAATGTGATGGAGGATTAAGAAATTAATTTATAATCTATTGAAGGGGGCATTCCACAGATGCGGGGCAACATGGAAGAGATGGCGAAGACACAGATGAACAACCGGCCAAACTGGCAGTGCGGGCCACTGGAATATTGGAGTGGGGGGAACAGAGATAAGAAGCAAGAGAATAAAGAGGATCTAGATCTTCGTAGATTTCATAGATTTCAAAGACAGGGCTGCAAGGGACCTCAGAAGATCATCGAGTCCAGCTCCCCTGCCCGAAGGGTAGGAAGTCAGCTGGGGTCATAGGATCCCAGCAAGATAAGCATCCAATTTGCTCTTGAAGGTGTTCAATGTAGGTGCTTGAACCACCTCCGATGGCAGGCTGTTCTAGACCTTCGGGGTCAGACAGTAAAGAAATTCTTCCTTATAGTTTCATAGTTAGTAGGGTTGGAAGGGACCTGAGCAGATCATCAAGTCTGACCCCCTGCCATGGCAGGAAAGAGTACTGGGGTCAAACAACCCCAGCAAGGTGATTGTCAAGCTTTGTCTTAAAGACCCCCAGGGTAGGAGCCAGCAACACTTCACTTGGAAGTTGGTTTCAGATCCTAGCCACCCTGACAGTGAAGTAGAACCTCCTGATGTCTAATCTGAATTTACCCTCTGCCAGCTTATGACCATTATTTCTAGGCACTCCTGGTAGTGGTCTGGGAAACAGGGACTCCCCCAATGCCTGCTGGTCCCCTCTGACTAGTTTGCAACAGGCCACTAGATCCTGCCCTCAGCCTTCTCTTATGGAGGCTGTCCTCGTACAGCCTGCCCTGCTTCCCCCGATCATGCGAGTGGCCCTCTTCTGGATCCTCTCCATTTCCACATCCCTCTTGAAGTGCGGCACCCAGAACTGGACTTAGTACTCCAATTGCAGCCTGACCAGTGCTGCATAGAAGGGGAGTATCACCTCCCTGGACCTGCTCGAGATGCATCTGTGGATGCATGACAAGGTATGGTTGGCCTTCCTGACTGCCTCCCCACACTGCCGGCCCATGTTCATCTTGGCATCAATGAAGACTCCAAGATCTTTTTCTGCCTCTGCACTGATGAAAAAGGAGTTCCCCAGCCTGTAGGTATGGTGCTGGTTCTTCCTCCCCAGGTGCATCACTGCCCACCCCTGTAACCTGTCTAGGTCTGATTAAAGCCTATTCTTTCTTTCTAACATGCCCAGATCCCCCCACATCTTAGTGTCATCAGCAAATTTAAATGGAGTGCTTTTTACCCCCTAATCCAAGTCACTGATGAAGATATTG
Organism: Crocodylus siamensis; assembly: GCF_052110815.1. Classification (NCBI taxonomy): domain Eukaryota; kingdom Metazoa; phylum Chordata; order Crocodylia; family Crocodylidae; genus Crocodylus; species Crocodylus siamensis. Next base: position 125,005,435 of record NC_143397.1, on the reverse strand, counting down.
AACAGTGCAGGCCCGAGGACCGAGCCCTGAAGAACCCCACTGCCCACATCCCTCCAGGCTGAAAATGACCCATCCACCACCACTCTCTGGGTGTGGCCCTCCAGCCAGTTGGTGACCCATTTGACTGTGTAGGTGTCGACACCACAGTCCCCCAGTTTCTTAATGAGAACGGGGTGAGAGACAGTGTCGAAGGCCTTCCAAAAGTCCAGAAAGACTATGTCCACTACTACCCCTGCATCTAGGAATTTGGTGACCTGGTCGTAGAAGGCTACCAGGTTGGTCTGACAGGACATGCCTCTAATGAACCTTGCTGGCCCCTCATGGACATGTGCCAGAATAATTATCTCAAAAAGTTTACCCAGGATTGAGGTAACCTGGAACCATTAAGTCTCTTTTCCCTCGACTGCCTTGTACTCTAACCCAGAGGACTTCCAAGTTTACCCAGGATTGAGGAACCAGCCTATAGTTCCCTGGGTCCTCCTTCCTCCCCCTTTTGAAGATGGGAACCACATTGGTGCTCTTCCAGTCCTCTGGCATCACACCAGAGCCCCATGAGTGCTTTGTAAAGCCACGGCAGGGGTCCCGCAATGACCTCAGCTAATTCCCTCAGCGCTCTGGGGTGGAGATTGTCCGGACCAGGTGAATTAAATACATCCAGTCCCTCCAGAAGTTCCCTGACTAGAACCTCCCTGATCCTTGGCCTACGTGTGCCTCCCCTGGGGCCTGAGGGGGGTCTGGTTGGGGGGGGGGCATGATCTGGTCCCTGCTCAGGAAAATGGAGGCCCCCTATGTATTTAAAAAAGGACTTCTTGTCCCAGCTAGTCCCAGTTCCATCTCCACCTTGGCCTTCCTGTCTGCCTCCCTGCATCCCCAAGCAACCGTGGTATAATCCTCCCTGGTGATGACCCCTCCCTTTCATTGGGTGTACACCTCCCTTTTAGCTAGAAGACATTCTCAGATGCTTTTGGTAAGCCATGGGGGCTTTTGTGCCCTCCTGCTCCCTTTGATCTGTGTTGGGATTACCTTCCTTTGGGCTTGGAGGATTGTCTCCTTAAGGAGCAACCACTCTTCTTGGACACCTGGCTCCCCTCCCCTCCGGCACCTCAGTACTTCCCCAACTATTCTCCTTAGTTCATTGATGTCCGCCCTCCTGAAATCTAGGGCTGCTACCTTGCTGCAGGCCTTTGCCACCTTGTGCTGGATGGTGAATTGCAGCAGGCAATGATCACTGTCGCCCAGGTGGTTGAGCACCCGCAGCCCCCTCACCAGGTCGTCACCCGTGGCCAGCACTAGATCCAACAAGGCGTCTCCCCTGGTGGGGCTGCACACCTCCTGGGTTAGATGGAGGTCCTACATTTGAGCTAGGAATCTATGTGAGTGGTCAGACCTGGCTGACTGCTCTTCCCAGCAGATGTCTGGAAAGTTCAGGTCACCCATGATGACCATGTCCTTTGACCTAACTACCTCCATGAGCTGAGTTAAGAATTCCTGGTCTAGCTCTTCCCCTTGGTTGGGTGGTCTGTAGTAGACCTCCACAATTAAGTCTCTTTTCCCTCGACTGCCTTGTACTCTAACCCAGAGGACTTCCATGTGTCCCTCCTCTGACTCTGTGCTACCTGGTGAGGATGTGTATTCCTCCTTCATGTAGACTGCCACACCCCCGCCTTTCCTCCCTGTCCTGTCCCTCCTGTACAGCCTATAGCCCTTGATATTCACCTCCTGGTCATGCGTTGGGTCCCTCCATATTTCAGTGAGCCCCACTATGTCTGGGTTGGTGTCAGCTCGCAGGAGGGTAAGTTACTCCTGCTTGGTTCCTGTACTACGAGCATTTGTGTAGAGGCATTTGAGGCCTCCTGTGGATGTGTGCACTGGCCCCCTAATCATAGCATTGCCCTGGCCCCTGTTGCTTACCTGTGTATATGTTCTGCTTGTCAGTCTAAGCTGGGCTGTACTTGTGAGCGCTGTTTGTTTTGGGGTCCAAGGCTTCCTCCTCCCTTGTCTTCCTCTTCCCCCGATGAGCCTAGTTTAAAGCCCGCCGGAGGAGATCTGCTAACCTAGAAGAGAACACACTCTTACCTTTAGGGGAAAGATGGAGCCTGTCACGTCCAAGGACCGGTGCACCCTTGACCTGCGAGCCTGGGTCAGCATGACCGGCTGGACGCGGGTGGGGTAAGGTAATTAGGTAGATGGGCAAGCAAGAGAAGTCAGGAAGTTTAACGCATCTTGGTTATACAGAAAGTTTATTTTTACTTACACTACAGGAGATTGTAGTGTAGGGAGGAAGTTGTGGTTGCACGGTGTAGAAAGAGAAGTTGAGCTGTTCAGTTCAGCTTGCAGATGTTTTCACTGCACAGATTACAAACTGCGTGGTGCAGATTTTAAGCAAAGCATACAGGTAACTTTGATCTGAAGGTTTCCGTGAGCTCTTGGCGAGAATGAACGAGCTGGCAGAATGGATACACCTGAAAACTTTTACCGTAGGTGGGGAGAGGTCAGCAACTGGCCAAATCACTGACTATGTCTCCTGGGCGTGCGTGGAGGTCTCCGTAGAAGGCGGAAATCTTTCCAAAGTTATAGCCTATTATAACATGCCAAGTTTGAATAATTATAGGACTGCCAATCATGACTGTGAACAGACTCTGTGTGTTCTTAGGTTCAATGTGAGATTGACTGCGCATGTGTTTTACATTTAGGCTGGGAGGGGGTTGGATACGGAACTATAATGATGAAATATGTTATGTTAGCCTTTTGACCTTTTTGCCATCGGCATCTGAAACCAAAGATTTTTCTTTGACAGAGTCCATCCCACCTGAGCATGTCTCTCATCGTGATGTGCGGGCCGTTGTCAAGGAAGCCAAAGCCCGCTTCAAGACACCATTCCTGAAGCCGCCAGTTGGTCTCTGCAATGCACGTCTCATGCCGTCTTCCACATTCGCTCACTGGTAGAACAGAAGAGAAAACCACCTGTGCACCTATCTCCTTCAGCATGCCCCCCAGAGTATGGTAGTCTGCCATCAGGTGATCAGGGCTTCTCCTGGCTGCATTATTAATACCCACATGGATTAGGACCATGGGGTAGTAATCAGTGGGCTGGATCATGGCCTGGATCATCCCTGTCACATCATGAATCTTTGCTCCAGGTAGGCAGCAGACCTCGCGTGTCAAGGGGTCCTGGCAACAGATGGGGCCCTCTGTACCTCTCAAGATGGAGTCACCTATAACGATCACTTGAAACTTTCTCCTCTGGGACTGCTTAGCTCCTTCAGCCTGTTCATAGCATGGCAAGTGTGGAGTTGCCTCCTCTCCGGTTGCCTCCTCTCCCTCCTTCTCCTCCAGTGTTGCCAGGGCCTTGTATCTGTCCTCCAGCTGGACTGGAGGAACTGATACTGCTGCATTATGAACAGCCCTGGTTCTGGAGGTGACCATCCGCCACTCTGCAGTGGAGGGCACTTCCCGAGGTGCTTCTTCCTTGGGTGTGTGGCCCTGCAGGGAAAGGAAATAGCCATCAATTTCTTCCTCCATCTCCTTGATTCCCCTCAGCCTGCTAACCTCCTCCTGGAGCTCCCTCACCTGTGTCTCCAGGGCCCTAAGCCAGGCACCTGCAGGACAGGTGTGGGGGTCCCCAATCCCTGCCCCCCCTGGGCCTTGCTGGGCAGCCCCCACAGGCCAGGGGGTGGGGGGATGCCAGCTTCCCCATGGGCTCTGTCTGGGTGGAGGCCTCTGACAAGCCCTGGGTAGGCTGCTCCCCCTGGGCAGGGGCCCTGGCAGCACACTGCGTCAACACCATCATAGGAGTTGCTGCTTGTTTTTATCTTAATGCAGTGCCTTCGCCATGCCCTAGTAGGAGTCTCCCTCCTGGCTCTTCCTGCTCACCCGCTGACACACTCTGTTCACACAGCATGGCTTGGGAGCACGGCTCCCTACCAGCTCAGCTAAGAGAGATCTGGGGGGCTTCCGCTATGGATTTGGCTCTCTGGGATAATCAGGCACTCTGGTCTTTCCAGAAGTGCCTGCCAGAAGTCCCGCCCCCTACGCTCCTCTGCTGTGGGGATCTGGTGCCTGCAGAGCCTGCTCCCTGAAGGTTAACCCTGGGGGTGCTCCCTAGCTTGGGGGGACAGTCCCCACTAGCCCTCCCCATGTTTGCATTCTCTGTTCATGTGGTGCAGCGCGGCTCGGGAACATGGCTCCCTACTGGCTCAGCTAAGAGGGATTGGGGGGCTTCCCCTCCGGATCCGGCTCAGCTGCATCCAGTACCTCTGCCCACTTACCTTAGGGGGATCAGCCGGTGCTGCCCCCACTGCTGGCTCCGCTGCTGCTGTGTCTGCCTCTGCCTTGGGTGCGGTAAGGGGGCACACGTGCTTGAAGGACATGTGTGCCTGGATCCCTCCTTTCCCCGCTGCTCCTGGCTCCCGAGTGTCCAGCCTGGAATGGTAGTTTCTGACCGTTTGACCTCGTCATCCCTTGGGGCACTCTGGTGAACTGACATTCCCCCAGATCCTGGTGGTCACCCCTGATAAACTTATAGGTGGCCATCAGATCATCCCTGATCCTGCACTTTTCCAGGCTAAAGACCCCCATGGCTCTCAACCTGTAATCATAAGGTCTGTTTTCCTGACCTCTAATTATGCGTGTGACTCTTCTCTGGATTCTCTCAACATCCTTTCTCCACATCCTTTTTGAATTGTGGAGCCCAAAACTGGATGCAGTACTCCACCTGCGGCCTCACCAAGGCCGAGTACAAAAGGAGAAAGACATCCTGGGATTTGCTGGAGAAGCATCTATGGATGCAAGCCAATGTTTTCATTGCTTTACCAGCTGCAGCATCACATTGCAGGCTCATGTTCATCTTGTGGTCAATGATGACCCCCAAGTCTCTTTCTTCCATAGTGCTAACCAGCGTAGCACTGTCAAGCCTATAAGGATGCTGCACGTTTTTCTTCCCAAGGTGGAGAACCTTGCATTTTTCAGTGTTAAACACCACCAGGTTCTCGTCTGCCTATTTGCTGAGCCTGTCCAGGTCAGCCTGGATCACCGGCCTGTCTTCTGGTGTGGATGCTTTGCCCCAAAGTTTGGTGTCATCAGTGAACTTGGCCAGTCCACTTCTGACTCCAATGTCCACATCATTAATGAAGATGTTGAATAATATGTGTCCAAGGACAGAGCCTTGGGGGACCCCACTGGTCACAGGACACCATGATGACTGAGTTCCATCAATTACTACCCTCTGGATCTGACCAGAAGCCAATTTCCCAGCCAGCAGATCGTGGTGGACCCAAGGCCACCATTGGCCAGTTTTGCCAAGAGGTGGTCATGGGATACCAGATTGAAGGCTTTTTTGAAGTCAAGATATATGACATCAATCTCTTCTCCCCTGCCCAGGTGATAGGTCACCTGGTCATAGAAGGAAATGAGATTGGTCAAGCAAAACCTACCTGCAAAAACCCGTGCTGGCTATCCCTTGGGATGTTTGCGTCAGACAGTCCATTAAGGATGGCCTCTTTAATAAACTTTTCTAAGATCTTCCCCAGGATAGAAGTCAGGCTGATGGGCCTAAAGTTACCTGGATCCACTTTCCTCCCTTTCTTGAAGATTGGCACCACATTGACCTTTTTCCAGTCTTCAGGCACTACACCAGAGCACCAGGAGTTTTCAAAGATCCATGCCAGAGGCTGGGCTATGATGCTTGCCAGCTCCTTGAGTACCCTGGGGTGTAGATTGTCAGGGCCAGCTGACTTGAAGGTATCCAGCCTCTCAAGATGTTCCTTCACAAGGTCAGCACTGATGGAGGGCAGGGGATCTCCCTTACCCGGACCTCCCTGTCCTGTAGTGGGCATGGGGATCCTATGGGACAGATGAAAGACCGACACAAAGTACCCATTTAATAGGTTGGCTTTTTCCTGGGCGTCAGTTGTCAGTTGTCCCATCTGGTTCAGCAGGTGTCCAATGTTGCCCTTGCTTTTCCTCTGGCTCCCCACATATCTGAAAAAGGACTTTCTATTGTCTTTGATGCTCGAAGCTAGTTGGAGTTCAGTTGCAGCCTTGGCTTTCCTGGTTTTCTCCCTGCAGGACCAGACCAGTGCAGAATAATCTTCCTTGGAGGTGAATCCCATCCTCCATCCTTTGTAGGCCTTTCTTTTTAGCCTCAGGAGGTTGCTGGGTCTCTGGAGAGCCATGGGATCTGCTGTGCCCTCTTGCTGCCTTTCCTCCAAGATGAAATTGAATTAGCTTGTGCATTGAGGATCACTCCCTTGAGAAGCAACCACTCTGCTTGAACTCCCTTCTTCCTGGGGTCATGGTTCCTTAGGGCCTCACTGACAAGCCTCCTGAGCTTGTCAAAGTTGGCTTTCCTGAAGTCAAGGACTTCTGTGTTGTTGACTGACTTGCCAGCTTTGTGGCGGGTGGTGAAGGAGATCAGCTCGTGGTCACTGTCTCTCAGCTTCCCATCGATCACAAGGTCACCGATTAGGTCATCCCCAGTATCCAGTACCAGGTCGAGCAGTGCTTTGCCTCTCATTGGCCCATAGACTTCTTGAGTCAGGTAGAGATCATCCGCGCATGAGCAAAAGCTTTGTGACCACTTGGATTTTGCTGAGTGATCCTCCCACGAGATGTCCGGGTAATTGAAGTCACCCATGACAACCATGGTCCTGGAGCATGCGGCCTCAGCCAGCTTCTGGGGCGAACTCCTGGTCAAGCTCAGGACTTTGGGTGGGAGGTCTGTTATAGACTCCCACCTTTGTGTCCCCTATGCTGTGTTCCCCACCGATTTTAACTCAGAAGGTCTCCAGTCATCCACCCTGGTGACCAACATCAGCTGGCAGGGTTGTGTAGTTTTCCTTAACATAGAGAGCTATACCCCCGCCCCTTTTATCTACATGATCCCTCCTGTACAGGGTATAGCCATCTATACCTGTGGTCCTGTCATGGGTGGAGTCCCACCAGGTCTCCATTATCCCTATGACATCAAAATTATTTGTATTAAGCAGGAGGACGAGCTCCTCCTGCTTATTCCCCAAGCTCCTGGCATTAGTGTACAGGCAGGCAAGTGTGCCCTTGGGGGCTCTTGCCTTGCCCACAGATTGTGCCAGGGCTGGGGCAGGGGTGAGTTCCCTGAAGTTCCTTGGCCTGCTGGCTTTGCAAGGGTTGCTTAGTGGGCCAGCAGTGGCAGTAGTTCCCCTGTCCTGCAGCGGGCTTAGTTTAAAGCCTGGTGGAGCAGGTCAGCCAGTATGGCTGAGAAGAGCCTCCTCCCCATTGGAGAGAGGTGGAGGCTATCTCCTCCCAGCAGCTTGCTGCCTCTCTCGCCAAAAAGCAGGCTGTGGTCATGGAAGCCAAAGCCTTTCTGATGACACCAGCACCACAGTTTTTGGTTAACTATGTGGATCCTCCTCTTGCTTCTCAGCCCATACCCCAAGGCTGGGAGGATCAAAGATAACACCACCTGTGCCCCCAGACCCTTCAGCCCCGCTCCCAAATCCCTGTAGTGTCTCATAACCCAGCTGGGAGTGCTCCGAGCTGTGTCATTGGTGCCCACATGAATAAGGAGCATGGGATAGTGGTCTGTGGGCTGGAGGAGCTTAGGGATCCTCTTGGCAATGTCCCAGATGCGGGCCCCCGGGAAGCAGCAGACTTCCCGGACTAAGGGGTCGGGGCAGCAGATTGCCCCATCAGTCCCCCTCAGGATGGAGTCTCGCACAACAAACACGTTATGTTTTGTTTTGGGGAGAGTGGGGACGGTAGCTGCAGTTGAGCCTGTGTTGCCTGTGGGAGCTGGCAACTCAGCAGGCTCTGCTGGAGCAGCAAAAGGTGCATAACTGTCGCTAAGCTCTGGCCGGGCAGGGTCCTTGTTGCAGTGAGCCTTAGGGCCCTTGACCACCTTGGTACATGCCCCTGACTGGACAGAGTGGGAGGTCCCAGAGTCCTCCCTTGTCCTGGAGCTATGTGGGAGAAGCAGGGCAAGATTTGAGGGAAAACAGGACTGAGAAGAATGTTTTGTTTTGTTTTATATGTTTTTATTTTTGTTTTTGGTAGTCTCCCGACTTCCAGACTGCCACGTCTCAAGCACCTGCAGTTTTGGCCATCTGTTACTAAAACTCCTCCAAGTTTCCTATAATTGGATTCTCTGTTATTTATGCTATTTCTGTATTTAGTGAGTCTTTTCTCAGGAAAAAGAATGTGCGTGCTGACTGACAGAAGCTCTTTATGTCTCTCTAGTCTAATATTCCTACATTACTGAAGCACTGTTCAACTGCTTAGTAGCTCTATAGCAGAACTGAAGTGACAATGCCTTTGGGTCTAAATGAGCACATTTCTACTTACTTTATTAAACATAGTAAACCAATTGCTGAAGTTTATTTCTTCTGTGGATTTTGCTGTAACACACACCAATTATATCCACCACAGTCTAATAAAATGCTTCCAAAAAACAGCAGCTTCCACATAACTTTGCTGGGCTGCTTGCAAAATTTGTAACGTGCTCAGATTTCTGAGACTGGACCTGAGAGGCAGCTGGATCATGATGTATTCTCTGTATTATTTCTCTGAAGTTAAATTGTATGTTTGGATATTTTTTTTTTTATTCATAATGCTTGAGGACCTATCAAGGAAATATGTTTCTGTTGGAGTCTGCCAAAATCCCTATTTACTTGAGTGAAAGTAAGATCAAGCCCCCCAAAAAGTGTTTTACAAATTGAACATCTGTTATTAAGATTACTTCTGCTACCACATTCACATACTCAGAAAAAAACCATGTGTTTAGAGCGTCATTTTGACATAGGTTCGAACATTATAGCACAAAAATGTCTAAAAAGCAAATTTTATGTCTTTTTAAGAGTTGAAGGGAAATATCACCCTTTTGCTTGCTGTGTGCATGTTTAAAGTAGGTATAATAAGGAAAGCAGAGATCTTAGAGTGGTTTGGCAATGAATACAGGAGAATGAAAAATTAGTTGTACTTTGAAAGTAGACACATGCCTTGAGTTGCTGATTGCGCCGTAACTGGTTACTACTGCACAGTAGTATTGCGTGGCACAAAGCATGACGTGACAGTACTGCACAGTAGTAATGAGCTACTGCAAAGTCAGCCTCACCTAAAAGCCAGTTACTGTGCAGTTCATTACTAAATGACTACTCAGTAATGACTGCACAGGCAGCATCTCTTGTTGACTTAACCGTTATGTCTGGTTAAATGTATACATTTGCATAAAAGCCATTTTGAGATATTATTGTGTGCCTGATACTAACTGGAGGCACCCTGTGTCCCAGCCTGCCCTGGCCTGCAATATATGAAGCAGTGGGACAATGAGTCCTGCTGCAAACTGCAGAAGCAGGGATGTGCACTGCAGCACAAATTTGTGCCACTCCTATTTGTGCAGCTGCAAATGCACACCCCTGCTTGTGTGGGCACAGCCCCTGAGTTCTTCATGGTATCCACAGAAAATCATCACCTATATCATAAACTTCTAGCTCTCACCTTCCTCAAGCAGGAATGCATATTCCTCTCTTTCCAGACTGGAGTTTTATGTTGTTGTCCGCAAGCAATTCATTATGCCTAGTCCAGCAGGACTAACTTCAGCGTGGCCTCTGCAGCTGTTTACAGGGACAATTACAAGAGTTAACTAATGGCCCTCCAGTTTTCACAGAACAAAGCACTATTTATTTAGCACCAAATCATTACAGAGAAAGCATATCACAAGCAAGTAAACAAATTGCCTACATACTAAACTTACCATTGTATTCATAGGCCCTTGACAAGTTCAGTATTCAAGTTGGTCAATTCTTTCTTTCTGTTTAAGTGTCTCTGTGTCTATGAGCTGGATTCTTTTTCTAATATTTAGCTTTATTAGCCTTTTGAACCAGAGTATTTACCCTAGAAGATGAGAGCAGTTGCCTGTAATAGTGATTTGCCCAAACAACCTCTGTTGTTATTTCAGATTCCATAGGAAACCTAGCCATTGAGCCAAGAGCAGAAGTGAACATATAAAACTATAGCTTTGATACAGCAGGTTCCTTTTTTTTTTTTTTTTTTTTAATATTCTTGGTGTCCATAGCATCTGTCATATTTCAGTGTAATAGTCTTTCAAATGTCCATGCTTCCAAAACATTGCTTTGTTACATATGGCCTTAGTGAGGACAATACTGGAATGCTGCACACAGTTCTGGTATTCACTTTTTATAATCAAAGCAAAGGCACATCTCAGCTTAATGGCTGATTTATACCATCTGGAAATCTAACCCTTAGTGTCCTTTCAAGAGGGTGGGTGAATTCCATTTTCATATATTCTGTATGATAGACAGACATGTATAATGCATCTAAGTCATGGTAAGATAAAAGAAATCCTAAAGTTTTACGTACAGGAGAACTAAACAGACCAATATAGAAAATAATACCTGTTTTGTCTGGTGAGAACAAGTTGTTCTTTAAATTCTGCTGCATTAGCATTTTGTCATTCAGTCACATCATACTGGGCTAGGGGTATTTTTTTAACTCTGCATGACATGTAACAGCGCTTAGAACTAATGATGTGATGTGACTTGACAACATTTTCAGCAAAGAAGTATTATCTCTCTGCTGCCAATGTAGCAGCTCTTCTATTTTCCTGAAAAATACAGGATTTGCATTACAAAAAGGTGACCTTTTCTTTGCCTCTAGTAAGTGATACTCACTTCACTACATACAATAGCCCATAGAATTCCCACATTTTACCAAACACCACTTACCTCCTCTAGGGTTTTTAAACTGATTTATTTATCAATTTATATAGTGCCCTGCACCAGCTGTCTGCTAGAGAACAAAGTCAAAACACTCAAACTGGGTCCAACAGCCCAAGGGAAAAGCCAACTACTCTGCCAAAACTAATGGGGAGGAAAAAAGAAAGAAAAGTAATCCAGAAAGAGTGAGCTAATGGAAAGAGGAGAATCAAAATGGTCAAAGGTGAATTAACCTGAATAGAAAGGCCTCATTTAGAATAAGCCTTAAAGGCAGCTACAGAGAGCTGTACCAAATATATCAAAAAAGTCAAGGCTATAACTGTGGTCTCAAGTGTCTTTGTGTGTTTCACAATTGGAAGAATGTTTTTTTTCCACCTTAAAAGCAATTAGTTCATAAATGTAACAACTTTATACTTCTCAATTGCCCCCAAAAGTCATATTACTGCTCTGAAATGGTTGGGATCCTTATAGAAAGCTCTTGAGCATTGCACATTGGAAACGCTCTTGCATAGCACTCCTAAAGAACTGCTTTTACACAGAATTCCATCCTCAGTTAGAAGTGTCCTTACTTGCAAAGCATGGAATTGGCTATAAAATACCCATTATTACCAGGACATATAAAAATAGTACTTGGCATGCCAGTGCAAGCTCAACTGAGTTTGTATGTGCAATCTGCTTGTTGCGCATTGGACTCCTCAGCCATTCAAGAAACTTTGGTGGTACCTGGTAACTCACCAAAGAGACAGTCTCCATGGTCTTCCAAGACTGATGACTGACAATGATGAATGATGGGAAAAACTTTGGTAAATGGAGGTGCATAGATTCATAGATTGTAAGGCCAGAAGGGACCTCGGAATATCATTGGGTCCAGCCCCCTGCACCAAGCAGGAAAGATAACTGGGGGCCAGGTGACCCCAGCAAGGTGACTGTCTAGTTTCCTCTTGAAGATTTCCAGGGTAGGTGATTACATCAACTCTGGGGGGAGCTTATTCCACAGTCTGGACACCCTGACTGTGAAGAAGTTTTTCCTAATGTTGAGCCTGAATTGTTCTTCCATGAGTTTGTGGCCATTACTCCTAGTTTTCACCTCAGGTGCCCTGGTGAACAGTTGCTCACTGTGCTCTTTATGTACTCCTCTAGTGTAGCAGTAAGTTGCTACTAGGTTCCCTCTCAGCCTTCTTTTCTTCAGGGTGAAGAGTCCCAGATCCCCCAGCCTTTCCTTGTATAGCTTGCTGTGTAAGCCTCTGATCAAGCCTTGTCCATGTCCTTGTTAAAAGTGTGGTGCCCAGAACTGGACTCAGTACTCCAGCTCCAGTCATGCCAAGCCTGTAGGTGTGTTGGGGGTTGCTCATCCTGAGGTGGAGCACTTTACATTTCTCAGCATTGAACTTCATTAGATTCTGATTTTCCCAACTTGCTAGCCTGTCTAGGACTACCTGTATCTGTAGCCTTTTTTCAAGCATGACCACACTTCCCCATAACTTGGTGTTATCCATGAACTTGGCCAGTGAGCTCTTCACCCCCACATCCAAATCGTTAATAAAGGTGTTGAAAAGCACTGGATCAAGCACGGACCCCTGTGAAACACTGCTGCCCACTTCTCTCCAGGAGGAGAGATCCTTGACTCTCGGGGTCCTATCCTGCAGCCAGTTTCTCACCCACCTTACTGTCTTGGAATGAAGCCCATAATCTTCCAATTTTCTCACAAGGACACCGTGAGATACCAGATCAGAGGCCTTTTGGAAGTCTAGGTATACAATGTCAGCCTGTTCTCTTTGTGTCCAGGTGGTGAGTTACCTTGTCATAGAAGGAGATGAGGTTTGTACGGCAAGACCTGCCTGCGATGAAGCCATGCCCGCTGTCATTCAGAATCTTACCTTCTGCAAGCTTCAGATAGACTCCTTGATGAACTTTTCTAGGATTTTCCCTAGGATGGAAGTTAGCCTGACTGGCCTATAGTTACCTGGGTCTTCCCTCCGGCCCTCTTCTAGTCCTCAGGGGCTTCTCCAGAGTGCCACGAGTTGTGGAAGAGTTTCGCCAGGGGTTCCGCAATGACTTTGGCCAGCTCCTTCTCCACTCTTGGATGAAGATCATCCGGTCCTGCTGACTTGTATAGGTCTAATTTTTTTTAAATTGGTCATATGACCTATATCCAAAGATTTTTTTCATTATTGATTGTTAATTGTATTTTACTTTGTTGTGTGGTATTGCCAAAGGGCCTGAATCTTGCATAGCACTCCTAAAGTTTTGAAACCAACAGTTTCATACTTCTGGTCAGGTTCAGGTCATCGTGAGCAGAAGTCTGTGAATAACTGTTTTATCAATTTGGCTCCTAAAGGGAAAATTTGGATTTTTTTTTTCTCCCAAGAGTATACTGGATGGGAGGTTCAATGTAAAATGAATGGCTTTTAGCTGTTTGGCAATTGAAAATAAATGCTCTTGAGTGTTCAACAAAACATTACATTCTACTCAAAATAAAACATTTAATTTCATATACTTCTGTAAAAATAAAAGGAAACTTGGAAATGGAAAAACAGAGCCACAAGCGGACAGGCACTGTTCACAGAAGCATGCACAAAGAAATGGTATTCTCTATTCTGTGCTCATGAGAAGAAGCTAAAAGAACTAGAATTATTTAGTTTGGAGAAGAGTGGGGATTTGGTAATAGTCTTTAAATGCCTGACAGATGATAATAAAGAGGATAGAGAAGGACTTTTCTCTGTGATTAGAGGGGATGAGACAAGAATCATGGCTTCAAGCTGCAGTAGATCAAAATTAGGTTGGAGACTCAGTGGAGCTTTCTGCCTATAAGGATGGTCAAACATTGAAAAAGGATACCTAGAAAAATTGTGGAATCTCTTTTTTTGGAAATATTCAAGAGCAGGTTATACAGACACATGACTGGGACAGTTTAGCCAGGGACAATCCTACCTTGAGCAAGGGACCTTGTGAGGTTCCTTCCAGCCATACTTTCCTATGATCCCATGATACTTACCTTGGATAGAGAAGACCAGGTTTAAAACCATTCTCTATCTATTTTGAGGTAGGGTCTGGAATCTGGGTATCTCCCCTCTCACAATGGAATGCCAACTACTGGTCTATGAGGCATTCTGAGTTGTCTTTCTCTCCCAATGCAGCTGTTCCACTTTGTATAAGTAAATATTCATTAAGATCATGGCACGAATCTTGAAACCTCCTGTCCCAAGTGAGTGCCAGAACCACTTGGGTGTGCCATCATTCTTACTCTGGCCATGGGCAATGCTGGGGCGAGGGGGGGGAAGGACAGGGGTTGGGTTTTTTTTGGCTAAGACCAAAATTTGCTTTAGCCTGCCCATAACCACCCCAAGCCCCTGGCCTCCCCCGCAGGCTGCCACTGCCTGCCCCACTCCCACCCACAGCCCACAGAGGTATGGCACCTTAAGTGTGTATTGTTATAAAAATGAGTATGTTTAGCCAGAGGATGTATAGCACAGCCCTCCCAATTTTGTATCTAGGCCACCTCAGCCCCTTCACCAGGAAGAGGCTGGCACTGTTGCTGTCCCTGGCACAGCAAATATTTAAGCATTATATAAAAAAGAATAGCTATCACCCTCAAAGGCACACACTGAACTTGTGATTCAGTGACCTGGACTTCTGGCTTTGAGATTCACCCTCAAAGGCACTTAAAGATGGTTTTGTAGTTACATGTGGATATATACAACTTTACACTTTCTGATAGTGCTAAATCATTTAAAATATGGAAATAAATGAAGTCTATTATTCTCAAGTGACAGTCTCCTGAAAGGTGATCTTAAACTTTGGTCTGAATCAAACAAAGAACAGATTTGAACCTGGGTGACCCTCACACAAAATGAAGGCCCTTAACCAGGCCTTCTTCCTTCTCAAGTTTGTCAATAGCACCTAAGTCTGCTTGTGAGTCTAGTCTGCAAAATCAAAGTGGTTCATTTTGGGAATGCCATATTAGCCACATCAATGTTTTTCTTCATTTTTTCAGCAGCCAAAGTCTTACCTGGATTTAAATGATTTGGCACTATAAGAAAGGGTAAAATTGTATGTATCCATCTGTAACCTTTGTAACCAAAAGACCAGAGTTTTGTTGTTTCCATTCTCCTTCTTCACCATTAATTGGAACTAGGAGGATCAGACGATGGTATTTCATTGTGGGCCTGGCTTCATCTAGGGCACTGGATCATTGATGTTTCTCACATCCATGGAGATGGCAGAGGGTGGTGCCAGAGGCCTGGCAGAGGTAGTGCAAGGTAGCCTTCCATGCTGATTATAGATGAAAATAATGTTCTAGGTGATGATTGTGCTAGTGATGGTTATAAACCTGTGGGCAGAAATACAGTATCTGCTGTCTCTGATGAGGTGATGTTGCAAGTTATGTTTTGCATAAGAAATATGGTCCTCAAGTTAATACTTCAGAAGGTGTCCAATCCATGGTTTTCTATAAGTATAATGAGTTGAGGCCCAGCTGAGGCAGACCTAGTCTGTAGGTAATCAGGGAATCAGGTTTGGTCATATCTCAGGAAAAGGCCCTGCCCAGATGGGCTATATAAGCTCAGATGGCCTGCTTAGAACTATTAAACTTGACTCCATGCCTTAAACTTCTAGCTTGTGACTCAGTGCTCCAGACTTCTGGCTTGGACCCATCTTTTTATTCTTGCTTGCTCCTGTTTCTGTCTTGGACTTCTTGGCTTGACCTACAGTTTCCCCACACCTCAACCTTGTCTTGACCCTTGGCTTGTTATCCTGGATAAGGACCGAAACTTAGCTTTACTTTAGCTTCTACTCTAACAAAGCCCTGACCTAGTACAATCCACTCCAGCTGCCTACCTATACCCCAGTCAGCTCTTTACAGTGATGATATTTTGGCCTTGCATATGCAGTGGTCCTAATTTGTGATCATGCAGGCAGAAGAAAGGAGGATCCTGTACTTAGAGCATGGTGAGAGTAAATTTCTTTAGGGAGGGAGATATGGATGAGGAATGTAATTTCACTTGGTTTTCCCACCACTATGGGATGTCATCATACCAATAAGGTGCATGCAGGCTAAAAAACAGAACCATTGTGACATCACAACATGGTGCTTGTAATCTTGGAGACTTATTTTTAGATGCTTGCAGCATTTTTGAGGTATCCAGATCACCTCTACCTACAACAGCAGCAGAAAACAGCATGGCAGCAGAAACTGCCAGGATGTTTTATACACAGTTGTCTTGTACACCTCATCACTAACCTTAGCTGCCATTTTTTTACTGATGTCCTCAACTTCCTTAGGCAGCATTTAGTCTCTGAGACAGCCTCCTGGCCTGCCCTTGTCAGCTGGTGTCAACTCATTTATTCAGGCACCCATTCAATTATCTGCATTGTCTCTCATCACAGCATGTATTTCATTTACTTCTTCCAAGGGGAAAAAAAAATCCCATATGTTGCATGAGCCATTTCCTCCAATCAGTGGCCTCCCCCTCTTCCCATATTTCCAGACCTCAGGACTTCCCACACAGCGGAGGTACAGACCATGTCATAATCATGCTGTGTCTTTTATAGCTTTCTTCCAGAAAGCCATAAAATGATGATGTCACTGCCACATGATTCTCAGAGTTCCCATCTCCCAAATCAGGGTTGCTGTTCGTCCACTGTAGTAGAGGCTCTGATCCACTTCTGTGTAGGGTCGAAATGACTGATAGATCTCCAACTCTTCAGTGCTAGAGATACAACTATTGGCTCTTTGTGCTGCCTAGAGAATTTGATTTGATGAGATAGAAGCTATGAGCATAGCTGAGGGTATGTAGTTTGGCAGGGTGGGATTGGTGGGGAGGTGTCTATATGCCCACAAGTTTTGCAAAAGGAAAGAGTAGCAACCAATTGAGTCAGCAGTGGGAAAGGACAAGAGTTGTTGTAAGCTGTATTTACCCTCCAGAAGGTGTGCAGCGTAAGAGGCTTCGCTCAAGGAGACAAGGAGGAAACGGGTCACTCCCCAGCAGTATCACTGGGAAACAGGCTGTGAATGAAAAATGCCCTGCTTGCTTGCGTTCTTTTGTGTTTACAGAAACAGCAAGGGTGGTTTGAAATTCCCAAGCTTTGTGCTGGGGCTGTCTGAGAATCTTCTGGGAAAGCGAATGCCATCAGTTGCCTGGGTGGTAGGGAAAAGATGAAAGATGCTTTCCTTTTATCCTGAGGGCTAGGTGGTGCTATGCATGCTTCTTGAGCATGTCTCATCTCAGACACTTGGTCTGTCTCCAGTCATCGCTGGCTACTGAGATACTTGTCAAGAGTCCAGTCTTCTATGGTTAGCGGCAGACTTAGGGGTAGACTGGCCTTCCAATGTGACCCCCTGCCCTTCTAAAACCCACTTTGGATTCTGGCCTTAATATTTCTAACCTACTTTGAGGATCTAGAATGAAAAGTGATCTATTTAAATTCAAGCATTATGATTGACAAAAACATGCAATTTCCAGTAGAAATGGCATGTTTCCACACTAGATCCTCACAGAATCACTCTGAAATGTAATTGTAAGGAAATTAAAGAAATTGGTTCAGAAATTAAAGCTGTAAACCCTGGATGATGCTGGGACATTAGCTAATATTATCGGGGACCCTTCTTGTAGGCATCCTTTCATTTTTTAAACAACGTGATAAAGTGACTAAAATTCCCTCTATAGACAAATCTGGTACGTTCCAAGGGGCTGTTCCTGGCCTGCTGAATATGTCTGGAAATTAAAAGTTAAGTTAGTCTGAAGCTATGCAATACTGTAGCGCCCTCCCCGCATCTCATCCATCCTTGGATTGTCTGATAATACGTGTTTTAAATTCCAGTGGCGGTGAGTTACCATATGCTCCCACCAAGTTGCCTTCTTCTTCCAACCACCCTTGAGAGTACTGTATTCACCAGATACCATATGCAAGCTATTTGATGAATCTAAAACTAATGAATTCATTTTTCTTTAATTTAAAAGAATAGTTTCTACAATGCATTGCTTCTTGCACTGTTTTATAGGCATTTTTATAGTAGCAGTACAGAAAATGTCTATACCAATTTCTTCAGGAACTTAAACACATCATTTCCAATGTCAATGGTTCACCATCCTGGGGAAGGCAGTGGCTCAAAGCCGTTATCCAATGCACGTGTCTGTATATGCTATTCTCTTCTGTTCTTTTCAGTTTTATCAATCGAAGCCCCAGTGACCTCTGCTGAAATGCCTCCAAATCAGTGCACTAGGGGATTACACTTGTAATGTTATGGAAAATACCTACAGGGATAGCAGCAGATTGTATTGCAATTGTCCAAGATCTTTTACAATTCCTATTGTCAATTTTGTAAGCGCATGTTTTCCAGGATGAGAATCTGTAAGCTTTTCTGCCTGGCTGAAATCTAATTTTCTGTTTCAATTTTGTGCCAAAGAAAGTGACTCTTTCCAGTTTAGCTGTGTGGACATCAGAGTAACTCTAAAGTAATTATTTTCAGATACACTTAATTCATCTTCTAATTCCACTGACTTAGATCAATGCCTAAATCAAAGCTTCAGTGGTTTCAAAGACTTTCCTGTTGTAGCTGGATGATGTGAAAGGCAGCTGAAGGCTAATAACTTGGGTGTATTGGCAGTTTGGAAGTTAGCACAGTTTGCCTCTGTTTCCATATCATCCATGTGTGTGCCTACCACTGGGACAGAGGAAGCTTTTTCTGTGTTATTAACTTCAAATGGGTTGCAAGGGTGACTGCTAGATGGATTCAGCGCTTATTAACATGCGTTACAGCCATTGTTCTGCAACCCAAAAGAAATTGGCAATTGTTCTTTATGATTTACAACCTTCCATTACTATGTACAATGACTTCATCAACTGCCAACGAAGGCAGTGACAAAATTAGCATTGACGTCAGTGCATGCAGGATCAGACCCATACGTTTGATACATATGCCTTATCTTTGCAAAGCCTCTATAGTGTTCTGAGATAAGGGATTTTATATACCAGTGGTTTATGAATGAAGTTAATCTACTGCTTGAGCTGCATTAAAATGTAAGTTGATTAAATGTGGATATCAGTTGAAATATCAACCTGCTGAGAGAAAGTTATTTTGCGGCTTTCTTTTTCTATTCATGTTTGTTTCATTCTCCTCTATAAGCAGCATCTCTCTGATCATTTTCTTCATATTAATAATTAAAACTGGGCAAAGTTTGTGAAAATTTCAGCATCTGCAATTACTTCCATGAATGGCCAACCATCAATCAAGTACCTAAGAACAATAAGTAATATGACTCTTAAACAACACTACAAAAAACTCCCTCCATTTATTCAGTAAAAATGTATATGAATTTCATACAGTGTCAGTCAAACAACTCCAGAAAGGTTAAAATTAAGTTAAAATTATGAAACATTGAAGATACAGTGAACTGAAGGATACTATATAGATCTCTCAACTTCCAACTATTCTGAAAACTGTAACTCTTTCCAATTTGCAATTTTTCTAGGGTTTTCCTTTGTCTTTACTAGTCATTATTTTTCTCAATGTGACAAGAGGTTGTCAAGGAGATGCACCAGTAATTCATACTAGGATAAAAGTTACTCAATGCATTCATTAGAGTCAGTTAAAAATGTTCCAGTCGGGAAAACACCCATGTGTTATTGTGTAGGGTGTAATAGATCTCTACACAGTACAAAATGGCAGTTAAAAAGGTGTATATATATATATGGTAGTTAATAAATATACAGGGGGGTGTGTGTGTGTGTGTGTGTGTGTGTGTGTGTGTGTGTGTGTATAAATAAAAAAGGGGATAGAAAAGGGAAGTGGTAACATCATAATAAAATGTAAACTGATGGGCCCCTTTTACCTGCTGCCCTGAATTTTGCTGCACCTCCATGATCTCCACAGTATTTTCATTTATTCCTTTTCATAAAATAATTTATTTCATACTGATACTAGAAATGCTTCACCACACAACAGGCAGCAAACCAGTGGAACTCACTGACACATGACATCCCTAAGCCAAAGGTAGTTATACATGTGCTCTGGGAATGGAGTTGGATGGGGGGGGGCACTTTAATTAGAGTGGCTCTGAGAGCTGCTCTAAATAAAGCACCCAGAGCATCACGTGTATCAGCGTCCCCACACTGAAAAATTGCAGCAGAGGCACTTTAACTAAAGTTAATCAAATTAACTTAAGTTAAAGTGCCCCCACCAACATTTTTCAGTGCAGGGACACTAATATACATGGTGCTGAAGTCTGCTGAGGCATGGTAATTATCACACTTTTTTATAGCTTGTCGAAACACCCTTGCTGCACGTGTATAGGTGGCCAAAGAGTTAACTAGAATTCAAACAAGGGATGACCAATTATTTAGAGTAGCATAGTTAAGGAGGGGCAGCATGGGGTAAGCCCCAGGTACTGAGTTAGGGGAGGTACAAAAATAACAGCTGCTAGGCTACTGGCCCTGCTACCAGCACAGCCACTGATGCTGCCCTGTTTGCCACAGCTTCCCAGGTCACTGAAGTGTCCGAGTACACATCTATCTCTTCGTATGAACAGATCATGCACACAGAACGTAAATAGTTTAAATTAAAATACTGGGGCACAAATTTGCATCTAGGAGTGCTGGAAAGGGCCTGGATAATGCCTGATTTATTACTAGTGGCAAGATCACTGTGCTAGGAAGTCACTCAGTGAGAGGCAGGTTTAAACCCCTGCTGTGGATTAGGAAAGCCTAGAACCTGGATTTCCTGATTCCTGGCCAAGTGTCCAACTACTCCTGGTTTTTCTTTTTTTCTGGGGCTTATGCCACTGTACACACAAACATTGCCACAAAGCAACATGCACATTGCAACTATGTGTTCAGGACAACATTGCTTATGTATTCATAGTGAAGCCAGTAATAGAGTTGCAAACTGTGCTTAAGTGCCAAAAAAGACACTTAGGTGACAGGGTAAGTGCCATTTAGGTGCAAAATAGGAATTCCACCCTCAGTATGTATGGGTTGTGGCTGAACTTTGTACTGGGCATATTGGGCAATGAGAAGGCCATATGGAAAGGTGGCATAAGGCTCACCTTTGTGCCCTCCTATGGGCCACTCTGGGCAAAACCAGTAGCCTGGGATAGATATGAAGATTGCCGTAATGTATTCCAGCTGCTAGTGAGGCCTGAAAGCACAGTCAGAGATTAGTGCATGGTCATTTTGCCCCACATGGTCATACAATCCCTGTGCTGGAAGCAGAGACAGAAAAGCATGGACTAGAACTTCTTCAGTGGAGAAAAGAAGTAGAATAAAAAGAAAAGGAATGACCCCCTCCCCCCCGCAACAAACCCTAGTATTCTAGTATTGATACTTCTAAATTCTTAACCCCAATCTTATCGGTGTTCATATACACATGTTCCTAACAGCACATCTGTTATTCCTTGAAGCATCCACATTTCTCAGCTACCACATATCTGTTACAAGGATATATCTTTGCTGAGAATAATACTAACCCATTAGCATTCAGGAAAACCAATCGTGTTCTTATTGAAATCAGTGAGAGGGTTTTTTCCCACTGACTTCATTATAAGTAAGATCAAGTCTGTCATGTTATCCTATTAGGTGATGAAGCTAGGTTTGGTTTTGTGCAGATTTTTATAGGGATTTTTTTCATTGTGGATGCACATGTGCATTTTGTGAGAGAAACAGTGTAAAGAAAAACAGCTGAAAAATTAAAGCCGGTCAAAGGCTATCATTGAGGTGGAAAAATTTGAGAGAAAGGAACTAACCAAACCAGTCAGCAGAGACCAGATTCAAAGTAATTCATGCATATTGTTCTTGTGACAAATAGCAACACAATCTAGAGAAACCAGGATAGAAATAGATGCTGTCACAGACTATGACAGGCCCTTGAATGGTACAGATATATTGCTGATACATAGCAGAAAAAAGTATTCAAATAAGGTGTAAGTGTTTAATATGAAGTATTTATAGGCCACGTCTACACGAGACACTGACTGCACAGTTGTTACTGCGCAGTCGTGTAATACTCACATACCTAAGTACTAAATGATTGTGCAGTAACTGGAGTTACTGTGCAGTAGTGTCCCTGCATGGCTTCGTAGTGACACTGACGGCATGGTAGCTCATTACTACTGCGCAGTAGCATAACATCATGGTTTGTGCCCTATGATGCTACTGCACAGTACTAACAAGCTACTGTGCAGTAAGCATCTCATGTAGACTTGGCCATAGATAGCCAAAAAGTAGATATGCTAAGGTATACAAAGGGGAATACTTCCACGTTCTGCAGCACGATGAGTATGGTTGTACATATTTGATTGACTGGCCTGACTCAAATCCATACATGGGGGGTGGGATTGTGAAAGCCAAACCGACTTTTGGTTTTCTCTCATCAAAATGGAAAACCAAACATTTTCATTTTGGGTCAAATTAAATATTTTGTTTCACCTAAAACACTTTGTTTTGTTTCCATTTAGCAAAATCAGAGAAAAGGAAATGGAGGGTTAGACCAGCACATTCATAACACCAACAAAGAGCAACAGGTATCAGTGCAGCCCACTTTTTACACACCATCTCAATAGGTAGGACCCAAGTTAATGGCCTTTTCTTTACTAGAGAGGGTTTGAACCCACACCTCTTTGGAGAAGGTCCCAAACACTAGGATATTGGTATTGTGAGGGACAAGGGTAGCTATAAATCTCTCTTGTTGACACTATTCTATTCTCAACCATTTGCAATATTGAAGTAAGGACTGAAAGTCAAGCCTCCACTCTCCCAGGGAAGTGTACTAACCTCTAAACTCTTGAGTCACGGTCACTGTGTTCTTTCTCTTTGACACAATGAACCATGACTCAAAATTGAGCAGCTTAAATAAAAGGCACTGAGACACCTCAGCCCCCATCCTGGATTACCTAATACTGGTGGTTAGGACACTTTTGCAGGAGTTGTATGTTTATTTCCTTTCAGGTAAAAGGGACATTGACTCCAGACCTCCCATGTCTTGGAACATGGATCTAACCACTGTACTCTTGGTTAGTAGTACCATCACCTGTGTTTTGTGAAAGGGCTGGTGAAGGCACCCGACTCCAGGAATATCTTAAAAGCTAAGTGGGGGACCTCCCTGTCCCCTCGTGCAAGTTGGCTGACTGACAGAAGGACAGTATCCAACAAAGACAAGGCTCTTCTCAGCACTTCCTGTTGGTTAGTCTTAGTGGCTTGCCATCCAGCCTGATGGCTGTTGTGAATCCCTTCCTTAGGTGTCTGGTTCTCCTCATACCTTACATAGGGTGAGTTCTACGGGGCACAAATACAGGACTGTGCAGAGATAGCGCAGCAGGCCAGCATGAGCTGAACTCAGGTATCAGAAGAATAGACACTTCATCAAGGTGCTTTACTCAGACTAATATACTTGGCTAGACTAAGTAGCCTGTGTTGAGCATCATATTAACACAATTATTTTTACTTCCAGCGACCAATTTAGATTCTTCAAAGCCTGCTCAGTTCCTCACACACCACTGCATTGTGTCAGGTAGTCATCCCCAGTGCTGGTATTGCAATGCCTACATTGCTTCTGTGTATCTGACTCTATGTTAATGACATTTATCTTCTATATTTATAGAGATAAAAACTACTGTTATAAATTTGGCTAAAAATGGCTAAAAATATAATGCATGTATCAGCTTTATATAGTTGGTATTGCATAACACAAATATATTTCCTGTATATCATATCTGAAATCTACTTTCCATGGTAACAGTAAAATAAGTTTGAACGTATTTTTTTCTAACATACATAAACAATACAAATTTCTCTCATTTGTCAAATTGAACACAAGTACTTTACTACTTGTTTACATGGGAAATTCTGTATAATTCTAATTCCCCATTTGGACACTCTTTTTCCAGAATAAGGGAGCCTTTTTCCTATTTCATATATGCTGTTTTGGAATTCATAAAATGGCTATTTGCCTCTATAGACATCCATTAGGATATTAATGTACTGATATCTATTAGGATATTAAGAAATGATTATGGATTAACGGTTGGAGAATAAGAGCATTTCTGGTATTACTCCTACTGTCAGTGGAAATTGTCGCCTTCCAGGGAAAATTTCAAAAACACAATTTCAAAAGTCAGTCATGCATCCAATTCTCATTCCAGGAGAAATTTGCAAAACTTTTAGGCACCAAGAAAGCCCTTTTTTGGAGGGATTCAGTAGAATCCTTGTAGTGCAAAGCCTGGTACAGACACAAATTTTACCCAAGATGAGTTAGTGGGAAACATTTGAAACACATTAATTATTTCATTCTTAAATTATCCCCCCGCCCACCAAGAAAACATGTTTCATATTTCTAAAACAGTTTCTTTTCAAAGAGTTCTTGCACAAAGAACTCCAAAGTCACTTATAGCAGAACACATATAGAATTTTCCATTCCCTCCTAAAGGACTTTCTGTGCCAAATTTGGAGACCAAGTGAACTCACTCAGTAACACATAAAAGAGAGGGATTTGGGTCTTGCTGTCAGTGATAAATCAAAATAGAATCTGGCACATAAGGTCATTAGCAGTTCCTCTAGTCTATACTATATGTTTAAAAGTATGCTAAAAAAAATGTGAACAGTATTTTAGCCATCTACCAGAGATCAGCTTAGTGCCAGGGAACAAATGATGTAAGAAAACCGATTCCTTAGCATTCTACACTTCACTGCCAATTGAAGACTAAGCTGTCCCTAGTTAATTTAGCATTCTGGGCATTTACATTTTTCAGCTGAAAGCTGAAAATGAACAAATGCAAAATCTCCTTTCCTGGTGCACAAAATCTCAGCAGTTGTGTCAAATTACTTTGCATATGGTCAGAAACTGAAAAGCAGACTTCAAAATCCCATGCTTTCAATCCTATTTTGTCACTTTCTATTACCTAGTTCAGAATGATAACAACTCCAATTATTGGCAAACAAAACCTGGCTTTCTTTTTTTTGTTTTTGATTGCCAGTAGAATTCAGAAGAAGGGAAGAATCTGGGGGACTTTCTCAGATGATGTCAGATTACTTCATGGCCCAGAAAAGTCTCAGCCTATATGTCATAGATCACACTGCTTTTGAGGGAGAGCTCTGCCTTGGGACCCCTCCAAAAAAAGTTTTGTCCAATCACATTTTCATAACAGGACCCCCTGAAGCCAGCCCTGGCATCAGTTCTTGAGGTGCAAGCCTCTAGCATTGCGACCCTGGCTATTCTCTGCCCCTGGCTTCCTTGGCAATATATAGCACCCCCCACTTTTCTGGTCAAGTCCTGGGAAGGGGGGGTGTTTTCTTTTTCAAAGGTTGGGGAGTGGTGGGTGGTCAGAGTGCTCAGCTCCAAAAAAAGACTTTATTGTGCCACTGCACCTCTGTTACCAGATTTGCCCATTACTTTGGGGTGTGCTCATTTTTAGGGATACATTTCTAGGGTCTTGGTAATTCTATTAATGTGCTGCTTGTGTTACTTGTGTTTCTATACAGAGCTGTATCTCTCCCTTTTGCAAGCCCTCACCCACAATGGAGCTATCTTGCAGGACTCAGTGTCAGTGGGGCTGGGTTCCTCCAGTCCCCAAATCAGTCATACACACAACCACACACAAATTAATGTGACACGCCTGACCTGGCTGGGTTGATCAGCATGGACAGGCTGACACCTTCATATGCCAAGAATCAGTTCATGAGACCAACAATAAACTACAGTCAGACACAAGCACACAGTTAAACAGAATACCTCTGAATCTGGCTGGGTGTCCAGATGACACCCTCATGGGCCAGCATTCAGTTCATTAGGGCACATCTGAGCCAAACTGGGTCAATCAGCCTGTACAAGCTGATCCTCTTATGTGTTTCAAATGCAGCATGTCCCAATTTTTTAGCTTCTTGATGAGCAGACCCCCACAGTATTTTGGGGGGCTTCACAGGGATCTTTAGCTTAGGTAAAAGAAGCATTGCTGCAGAGCAAGTGGGGAAGAAGTAGAGAAGGAAAAATATGCCCAGTTACCACCAGTTTGACTATAAAAGTTATTTATTGCTAAGTATATGAAATATGTAATGGCACTAGTAGTAATAGACATGCAAAGGAAAACAAACACAAACAATTACAGTATTACCCTGGTTTCACTAAGTATTTGGGGAAACTTAGCTCAAGCTTAACTAATACAGTTCAAGTTCAGAAATTTATGCCTAGAGAGAAAAAAGGAAAGAGAGAGAGAGAGAGCTGGGATCTCACCAGTCCAAGGCACTCGGGTTGCAAAGCTGACAGGTTAAAGTTCTCAGCACGATCCTTGAAGGGAGACGATCTGCCTCCTTCAGCCTCTCGAGAAGAAAGCGGGTGGTGTCAGCACACACACACTTTTGCTGCTTCTTTTACAGATTTTTATACCCTCAGTTCAGCTTATTTCAAGCATTCTCAATAGTGTAAATCGAATTGTCTTTTCTATTGACAAGGGGTTATCTGGTTTGGAACATCTCAGGAAACTGATTCATACTCAGGAAACAGATAAGGTTAGGAAGTAACCAGATACTTAGGAGCCAGCTTGAAATTCCTATGGATAGCAGATATACTGATGGGATATCTCCTGGTTTCTTCAGAAACAATAGATAGCTTGCAGCATCAGGGTTTTGGATTTTTACTTGTTAACAAGCCTCAGCTTACCATGACTTTTCCAGATCTTACTATAGTCTTTTAACAGACTTAAGGCAATCATTGGAGTGTTCAGGGAAGGACTTCCACCCATCATCCCGGGAAAAGTATGACAACACTTGTGGTCAGGCTTCCAACGGGCTGGACACTGTGATGAACCATTCACCATTGTTCAAATGTTGCCCATACCCACTTTGACTCGGTGTCTTGCCTCAGCATTCCCTCACCCAGCAATCGAGTTGTAGCCAATTAAGTTTAAATAGTGGGACCGGGGAATGTATGGCCCGAGATGCCTATTAAACTTACTTCTGCTTAGAGGTGTGGTGTGGGGGGGGATGGGGAAGTCCTTTGTAAACAGATTAGAACTGGTCTGATAAATGCTGAGCTGGGTGTGTGGGTTGATTAGCATTTGGAGCACAGATTCCCCATCATGCAGTGTTCCCCTGCTTCTCTGATCCCAGAATCCACTGCAGTCTCTGCTTCAGGCTTTCTGTTCTCCATCTCTCATGTAAATGAATGGTCATCTTGTTCCATCTCGGATGCAAGTGAGACCTAGGGAAGTTGTTTCACTCTTGTCACCCTTATCTGGAGGGTTTTCGGTGTGTCTCTCACTGCATCTTAATCAATTTCTGTTTAGGTGTGGGGGGGGGATTCTTTGTGAGTCAGACAGTCTGCGTCCTGTCAGGGTTACCCAAGAACATGGAGCTGAGAGGTAACCCTCCCTTGGTCCTCTCTTGGTCAGCAACAGATGTCTCCCAGCCCCATGTACATCAGGTCCCATCCTGATGTGCATGGGGCCAGGAGACAGATACCATTAGAGCTGGCAGAGCTCTCTTGGCCCCATGTACATCAGAATCAACACCCTGCCCCTTGTCTGCCCCTAGGCACACACTCTCCTGACCTCATGCACATTTGAATACACAGCTGCCAGTGAGCATGTGCCAGGTGGGGCTTCCTTGCCTAGCAGGGTGCTTGCTGGGAGCTCTCCTGGGTGTGGGGCAGCTGCCAGTGAGCTTCCTTCTGGGTGCCCCCCCACTCAGTAGGGGGCTAGCCAGGAAATGTCCTGCAAGTGGAGCAGCTGCTGGCAATCCCCATGCCCCCTTCCTCAGCAGTGGTCTGGTTGACAGCTTCCCAACTTGCAGGACAGTTCCTGACCAGCCCCCTGTGGAACCCGGGGGTGGGGAGGGGCACATTGCTCACCAGAATTTACAGGTACTAGCTAGCTGCACAGTAGCCTAATTTATTGCTCATTAAATGCCCCATACATGTAGACTGACATTTTACTGCACAGTAGTTTAGTCTACTGTGCTGTAAAGTGTCTTGTGTAGACACACCCAGTTTATATTATACACTTGCTGTGTTCAATATATGAGATCTGTGGTTGGTTCTGGCTCTGGGCAAGGCTTCAATATACGTATTCTGATAAAGAGAGGTTCTGTTTTGTCCAATCTTATGCTGATGCATAGGTTTATGAGGCAGACAGTGACTATCCTGTCTAATGCAAACAGATCTGCTATATAAATAGTGAAGATATTAGTATTTGCATTTTCTACAGAGATGCTAAAAAACAATTAGGTTGACTGCAGAAAAGGACCAACTCTATTTGCATGGTAATGAAACAGTCTTCAAAATATATTGAAGGCAAACAACACACAAAATGAGATTTTATGCAAACCATCTAAGGCCACATGCCAAGCACACTCATTGGGTTAAGTATATTTGTTGGAAATGGGCACCAGCTTTTATAAAATACACATCAGTAACTATAAAAATATCAGAACAGAAAAACAGAACTAAATGAGACTCTCCGATACAGAAACAGGCTGCAGGAAATAATAATTATTTTTAAATTAGCTATGAAAAGTAATCTAAAAACACTGGTGAACAGGAAGAAATATATTGTATTATTTTCTATGTTTTTTTTGTATTGTTCTGTAGCAAAGTTATACCATTTCTCCCCAGTGAAGCTTACTGAGACAAGTAAACTTCACCTTCTTATTGCTAAATAAAGGATCCTTCTAAAGTGTCTGACAAGGTATCTACTTCTGGAAGAACAACTACCTACCTGAATCAAATTGAGCTTTTGGGATTGAAAGGCAAAAGTTGTGAGTCACAAAAAGAACTCTTTTCTATACAATACAACCATTTTTTTTTTTTTTTGCTTGCATGCCCCATCTCCACTCAAGCCTTTGCTGAGCACAGTGAGAATTCACTGTGAAATATAGTTCTGGCCATCAAAGTGCTTACCTTCCAAATTGGTATTTACATAGAAAAATAGTGATGTCAAAAGAATATTATCAGGGTTGCAAATTCACACTTGCAAAAGTTAGAACACGCCAGAATAAAAGTTGCCTGTTTCTTGTAAGCTTGTTTTTGTTTCCTGCTGTGTATGCATTAAATCTTTAATGTTGGTCAAGGAAGGACACAATCTAGGGCTAAGGGTGAGAGTGCACATTAGAGTTAGTAGGTGCTAATTGTAAGGAATATTAGTCTGTGTTAAGGTTAACTAGTGCTAGTTAGTACCCTCTCTAACATGCACTGCTCAAACCTGCAGCTACAGGGAAGCATGGGCATGGCTAGGGCCTCCAAGTCTTCTCCATGACTGCCCTACTTGTTGTTTCTCTAGTCACAGTTTAGGCCAGGAAGGCAGGAGAAAGGGCCCCCCCATGCCACTTGGATCACCTGCCCCATGCCCCATATCACCTGCTGCCTCCCTTAGGTCCCCTCCACACCTTCTATCTCCTGATCAGTTCCTCTACTCCCTGGATCATCACCCTACCCCCCTATCAGCTCCCCACCCACAGATCACTGCCCTGCTACCCCATTCAGTCTGTGAACAGTGGCAGTGCCAGGAGTTAAGGGAGAGGTTCCCCCTTCCCCCTCCCTGTCTGCTCCTGGGCTTTCTACAGCCCATGACACCCCCACACACTTGGATGCAACCCCTGCCAGGGCCCACAGCTGCCTGACAGCTCCTAGCCCTCCTCTCCTCCACTCCCCTTCAGTTGAAGGGCCCAACAAGGGTTGGATCCAGGTGCATAGGGGTGGCATGGTGTACAAGCTCCCTCAGTGGTGGGCAGGAAGAAGGAGCAGCTCCTCACCAGCACCTCCACTGCTCTCAGGCTGATCAGCATAGTAGGGTGGTGCTCCAGAGGTGGAAGGGTTGATAGGGGGAGTACAGGAGGCAGCAATCAGGGTTTATTTTATTTAGCATCTGATGATACTGTGATCACAAAGTAAGAAGAAACATATTCACAATTTTATGTCCAAATTTTCCAGCCAGCTGATTGCCTCAAGTGTAGTATTGTGCAGATCCAGTAGAGTTGCATTAAATGAATGAAGAGGGCATTCAGAGATTATATGATTCAAAGTTTGAAAAGGGGTGTCACAGTCACAGTTCAGTGAGATAGTTCAGCCCCAGTGATGTAACAGAAATCCCCATCTGCCATGTCTGGTCCTGATTCTGTTTAGAGAAGACCAAAGATATCTGGGAAGAGCTGTCAGCTGATCTGATCATGGGATTTGTAACAATAATTTCTGTATTAAGGAGTGAATTGAGCCACTCTGGTGTCCAAGCATCTTGGCTGTTAAATGAATCTTGCTCAAGGTAAATTGCTGTTCTCCAGGCAGAATGTCTAGATTTTAATTTTGGACATAGTGCGCTTAAGAGATCTTCATGTGTAGGCAGCTGGGGGTTAATTTTTATTTTAGTCCATAATTTAGTTAAGGTATTTTTTCTTCTTAATGGGGGACGATGTATGTTATTAAGAATAGGGAGCCATTGAAGAGGGGTGGATCAGATTATTCCTGTGATGATTCGTATCACTTTGTTGAGTTAAGATGATTGATATGCCAACTTTACCAATGTAAGCACTGTTTAACCAGGTAGGGCGCCTCCACACATACAAGCACATGCGCTTCCAGCAGCTCAAATAGAAGTGGTGCAAATTTGAGCCAGGGTTTTTGCCGTAGTGCATGTGCTCAGACATGCACTTTGTTATGAAGCAAATTGTGCCACTTGGGGCAAAATAACCCTGCCTGGCTCCTCCCAGACCTGCAGCCCTGGGGGGAGCTAGAGCCTGGGGCCAGCATGTGTGCTGTCCCCAGCAGTATAAAAAGCTGCCCTGTCCTGGTCCCATCCATACAAATAGCTGCCCTGGCAAGCAGCTGAGGGCTACTCACTCTCAGGAGCTTCTGGGGCCCAGCCAATTGGTACCTGGGGACTCTACCCCTTGTGCCAGCTGAACTGCTGCATCAGCATCCCAAATCCATTTTTAAAAATATCCCAAAATCCATGTTCCACAGTTAAAACAAAAAACCATTCACACACTCACACACACACACACACACACACACACACACACACAGAGAGAGAGAGAGAGAGCAATCAGTTGGGTAATCATTTATTGGTACATTTACAATGTTAAAGCAGTTTGGAAGCCTACCAGTGTCTGTATCATCATGAAAAAATAAATTCTAAATACTGTTTGTGTTGATGTGTGCTTTTTGTTTTCTTCACACATGATGGGTGTGTGATGGAGGGATGTGGTGTTTGCAGGAAGGAAGTGAGAAGGGGTATGGGGGAAGGCAGGTGTGTGTGTGTGTGTATGTGGAGGGATGTGGGTTGGTCTGTGGGTAGGTGGGGGGGAATTGCTGGGGGGACTGTGGGTGTGAGGGACCTTGTGAGAGGGCTGCTTAGGAGGGGTGGGTCCCCTGGCCCCCACAGGGTGCAGTCCCCTGCCCCCAGCACATGGAAACCCACCCCCCACCCAGGGTCCCAGCTCCACCCTGGATGTCCCAAGCCCCCACACCCAGGGCCCGTAACTGATCTTTCACAGCAGCAGCGGGGGGACCACGTGCTAAGCCCAGCTGGGTCCTGCTGGCCCTGGGGCTCCTCCTGCTGCCCAGCTGGGCCAGTCTCGTGGTGGCAGGACATAGGACAGGGAACTGCGTATTGTGCCCATCAGGTCCTGTTACCTTTGGGGCTGCTCTGCCACACAGTCAGGCCCTTCCTATAGTGGCAGGACCTGGCCTGGCATGCAGGAACTGTGCAGAGCTGAGCCGGGTCCTGCCAGCCCAGGGGCTGCTCATATCGGGCAGCCTGGCCAGACTGACCGATGGTGACAGGACTTGGCATGGCACATGGTCCCCACATGCTGTGACGGGTCCTGCCACCTGGCTGGGCCCTTCCTATACTGGCAGGACCCATCCCGGCAAGTGGGGACCATGCGGAGCCGAGCTGGATCTTGCCAGCTCTGGGGCTGCTTGTGCCACCAAGCTGTGCTGGGCAGCATGAGCAGCCCCAGAGCTGGCAGGACCTGGCTTGGCTCCATGTGGTAACCATACACCAGCATGGGTCCTGCTGCTGTAGGGCAGCATGAGCAGCCTAGGGCCAGCAGGACCCGGCTCGGCTCTGTGCGGTTTCTGGAGTGCTTGTGCTGTCTGGCCCAGTCCAGCCCAGCATGTGGGGACCACGCAGAGCTAAGCTGGGTCCTGCTGGCCCTGGGGCTGCTCGTGTTGCCTGGTGCAGCTGGGTTGCACAAGCAGCCCCACAGCTGGTAAGACCTGGCTTGGCTCCATGCGGTCCCTGCACACCAGGCTGGGTCCTGCCACTATAGGAAGGGCCCAGCTGGGTGGCAGGACCCATCGTAGCATGCAGGAAATGTGTGCTGGGTCCTGTCACGATGGGCTGACCTGTCTGGGCTGGGCCCCAGGGCCAGCTCCCGCCTCTGCCCCACTTTGCTTGTGGGGGGGGGGGGAGGGGGAGGACCTGGTCCAGCCCCATGTGGCTCTCTAGTCTGGCTTTGCACTGGAACAGGTCACATTGCTCCGGGAGGTGCGGCTCCTGTGCGTGCCTCCCAGAGCTATGCAACCCACTCCGGTGCAAAGCTGGACTAGCGAGCTGCACCAGTCTGAGCCAGGTCCTCATCCCCTGCAGCCCCAGGAACATCCTCCCCACCAATCCCCAACCTCCCCCACATCCTCCTGCCACCTGTCACCCACCCACATTCACAGGAGGGCAGCAGTTTGGTAGCTCTCCACCCACCATTGCCCTCTTCCCCCCTCCACTCCTGCTTCTTTCCCCCCCTTTGCCATGCCCCTTCCCTTGGCCCCCCTGCTCCCCTTCACCCCTTTCACCTTCCTCTGCACTCAGCTGCTGCCCAATGATTCCCAGATGTCAGTCCAGGGCCATAGAGTTCTGAATGATAGCTAGTCTACCTGAGAGCAATGCCTCCTGGGATACTGGAGGACCACATATTGGTGTTTTTGATCTCATGTGAACACCCAGAAGTTAACTTGATTTAGGTAGCACAATTCAAAGATAACCGTTATCCAAAGTAGTGTAATTTTAAGCTGCCTTGAGGGCACTTAACATTTGTTAACAAACCTTAATATGTGATTGTTCAGGTTGTAAGTGCTCTTAATATGGTCGAATTGTAGTGTGTACTCTCATCTTAACACTCGTGGTCTCTCAAACAGTTAATGAATTTATCTTCAGAGTTGTACTATTTGGGGACTGTTTTCCCTCTCAATTTTATCAATGGGAAACACTGAAACCAATGGGTACCTTGCTGAAATTGGACCTCTGTCACTTTCTTACGTCCAAATTCTATTTTACTTATAGAGCATGTAAGTGGTCTTAGGTGCTTAAATGTGATTCTGTTTGCTTGAGTCCCTGAAACACTGATAATACAAAAGGTAGGGATCCTCCTCCATGTTGGTTTTTTGTTTTTATAACTGAGCTTTATAGGTAAGATAGTGGTTTGGAGACACATTAATGGATTTTCAGGGATTTGAACATAATGGAATACAATCCAGCTTAAGTGCCTAAACCCACTTAGATGTTTATTAGGTAGAATAGAACCTGGTCCATATTGGAATAGGTTCACTTGAGATAGCTGTGCCATTTAAATGATTTAAATATCTTTGAAATAGTTTTAATGGTTTATTAATTTACACAAGACTAGCTGTGAATGATGTTCTGAGAGTTCAGTAAAATTTAGCATATATAAAGTAACTAGTATTGCATTATACTTGGATTATTTATTAAATATTATCTGCATGATAGGTTAGAGATTGTAGAAACAGAACCTATGTTTGGATGAGTATAATTCATTCCTCTGTTGATGAATCAAAAATTCCACAGACAGTGCCACAAATCAACATGATCTCTTTCCGGGCTGCATTTTAAGCAGTGTTCACCAAATGTAATAGAGAAGAGAGAAATAAGTTCAGCATTTTGTTAACGTTACTTCCTATTTTTCTAGCATTCCTTTACTTTAGCTAATGTCTCTAAGAAGTAAAGATACTTTTAAAAGTAATTGTAAAGATACAATTACTTTCAACTTAAGCTAAACAGTGTGATAGTGTGCTCTTTGATTTTGGTGGAGCATATAAACCAGCAGTTCTCAACATTTTGGACTTGAAGCCCCCTCTATAACCTTACAACTTTTGTGACTTGAGTGGCACCCAATTCCAAAAACTAATTTATAAATTACAGTGCTTACTTCCTTGCAGAGGGGCCTGGCAGGGGGATCATCCAGGTAGGGACAAGCCTGAGCCTTTGCTTATCTGTTTAGTTTATTCACTTATCTCCTAGCACCTAACTTACCTCCTCACACCTCCTGGCACCCTTCAAAAGATCTACTGGCATCCCAAGTTGCCCTGGCACCCATGTTGAGAATCACTGATCTAAACCAATAAGAAATAAAATGCACACTGATAAATTCTGTTTTCAAACTAGAACCACACTTAGATTTTAAACATCCAAAAAATTTAGGGATCTTGAAAGGCATATTTGTAGTGCAATTTCTCAAAAAAATCCACTAGTGGACAGAAATTTCTTTTTGTCTTGATATGCCTGACCAGACATTTTTACCTTATTTCCTTTAATAAAGCCTGCAACTTGGTTCTGAAATGTAGTTCTGACATGTTTATTCCAGAGCGGAGTAATTGGGTGCCTGGCATGAGATCCTTGCAAAACTCCCACTGACTTTTAATGGGACCAAGATTTTAAGTGGCTGTTTTTGAGATTTATAAAATTCCCACTTATAGTCAAACCAAGCTCCTTTTCTTAAGGTTATCAAGCACATGAGCTTTAGACATGCACCTGTCAAAGTACATTTTTGGAACATAGCCCTGTCAAGTTGCAGCTGTAGGTCTGTTCTGAAGCTAACACTGACCCATTCCAGGGCATGTCTACACAAGATGTTTATTGCGGAGCAGGCTAATTAGCTCCACAGTAAACTTCTTGGTGTCTGCATGTGTAGGGCTATTAGGCAGGAGTAAACTAATAAACTTCACAGCAGGATAGTACATGTAAATACTTTTTTACTCCACGGCAGTATACATGTACCGAGCAGGCTGGGGTATAAAGGTGCTTCAGTGTGGGGGCTACTTGCCAGCTAACACCACACTGGAGCACCCTTGTGCCCCAGCCAGACCCTCCACAGCACATTGAGCCAGGTTGGAGCAGCTCTGGACTGTCAGCCTGACCTTCCAGGCCCCCATCAGCTGCAGCTGTTCCAAGCCAGCTCAACGTGCTGTGGTCCTGACTACATATTTAAACATGGTGTCTGCGTTAATGTTCATGTGTAGACATGCCCCCCCCCCCGTGTAGCATACTACTCCATTCTGAGGGGTTATATGTGTGAAATCATTTTTCCCCCCAAAATTGCACTATTAAATGTATAAACCTCAATCCTCTACCTTTAACTTATTAATATTTGAAGGCAGATTTGCTTAAGATTGACCATTAACATTTCTTGTTCACATAAAACTGACACAGAAGTTGTACCATCTCCACCATCTTATACTCACTCACTCCTTCCTTCCTTCCTTTATTTTTCTTTTTGAAATGATTTCTTCTTTCAGATGATGGAAAGGACATCAGATGTCAATTTGTTTTGAATTTTAAACAATAAAGCATTGCAGAACCAAAAAGTGGGCATGTCTACAGGTGTGATTTAATGTGCAGTAGTCTATTTCACTGCACGTTAGTGTGTCACAGCAAAAACCATGCTAGTACATTAATGCACAGTAAAATTTGGCAACTGTACATTAAGCATCACTAAAAAAATGTGTGCTTTTGCTAATGTGCATTAGGGAAATCTAAAGTGCATTTAGTTAGTACCTCAGTGTGCCTATACATGAGCAGTAAGACTGCTTCATCACACTGAAATTCAAACTTAATCTCAAAACAGATTAATTGTGTCTGCTGGAGTGTGGCATTAGCCACGCTCCAGCAGCCTTCTGCATCTCATGCATCAGTGTTCCTGTGCTTAAAAATGGCAGCAGGGTGCTTGAACTAAAGCTCGCCAAACACATTTTATTTCAAACACCCCTGTCACCATTTTAAGTGTGTGGACACTGATACATGAGATACAGTGGCACTTTAATTACAGCAACTCTCAGAGCCATTAAAGTGTGCCCCCCACCCCCAGAGCACATGTAAAAGTGTCCTCACTTTCGAGGTATGCATAGAAGCAAAAGTGCATTAATGAATATTAATAAATGTGTAGATGTACTCGGTAAGTACCAAACCTACCTTCAACAGAAGCACCTGCTAGTTAGCAGAAGTCTCTATAGTTCAGTCTAGTAAAACTCGAGAGGCTACTTCAGCTAGAGGCAAAAACAGACATTTTTAGCAAGAAATGCCACTGCCACTGACGAGTGGCAGTGTTACACTGAGCATTCTGTTGCAACCGTGCTACAAGCTGGGGCTACAGAAGATGCTGACTGACCAGTCATTACTGCACAGTCTTTTTACACTTGTATAAACAATTACTAAATGACTGCTAGATAACTGGAGTTACCTCACAATAGCATCACTGAATGTTTTTTTTGTGATGCTGACTGCACAGTAGCCTGATATTACTGCGCAGTAGCATTGTACTGTGCTTCCTGCCACGCGACGTTGCTGCACAGTAATCACAGGCTACTGCACAGTCAGCATCTCGTGTAGACACAGCCACAGTGTTGCAGTTTAATGATGAACATAATCAGGGTATCACTAGACCTATTTATCCTTCAGTCCTTCTTCATATGGCAGTTTTGTTTTTGGCAGTCTATCAAGGTGTATATCGTCAGTCTGGTTCTTTTTACCAGACATGAAAAAATAGGGTGTGCATGTTATTTTACTGCTTCAAACTTATCAGGTACAGTATGTTTCCAATAGACTTGTGCCTGCAATTTTTTGGAATTCCCTTTAAAACAAGACTTTGGACTGAGGCATTTCAGGAAAAAAGGAAAGTGGTTAAAGTCTTTAGATACTAGCTGATCCTATTTCTGATGGTTAGTTGACTTGGATTGTTGTGAAAGTTGTTTACCAGTGTTAGCAACAGAGATAAACCAGAGTAGTGCTGTATGACATTGACTTATATTTCACCTCATTTGTAATAGCTGCCACAAATATGGCCATTGAGGTAAACTGTGAATACACCCCGGCATTTTGAGACTGAGTCACTTTAATGAAGGATTTATAATTACTGCAATTTTCTTCTTGTGTTCTGGAAAGAGAAGAGAAAAGGAATAGCTTATGTAACATCAGGATGGAAATACTCCATGAAGACAAAAAATACAATCTGGGGATGTCTACACGTGCACCTGACTGCGTAGTTGGTACTGTGCAGTCATTTAGTACTTGCTTTAACAACTACTAAATGCTTGCACAATACACTAGTACTGTGCAGTCCCACTGGCGCATGGGTTGTTTCTGACCCTACAATGCTGTAGCGACAAATTATGGTGACATAGCTCATCGCTACAGTAATGTAGCGGTGGAGTCATGGTTTGTGCTTGCTGACACTGCATTGCTGAGGTGCCGAGCTGCATCGCTGCAGCTCATGGGTAGATGTTGTAGCACCTTATGAATAATACTGTTAAATAGGGCTTTTTTTTAAATGAATGTTTGTGTTAATAAAAAGCAACAACTCAGACAAACTATTAAAATTGTAAGCAAAACAGTATGATACATTTCAATAAAAATCTTCTGGGATAAATTAAGACTCAATACTGCATTTTAAAAAAGCTAAATATTACCTGCTCAGCCGATCTCTGGATTTTAGGACCCTAAAACTTTCCTAACCTTTTATATGCAAATTCCTCCAAATTAGGTGCTAAAATCAACATTTAGGGAACCAAATAAAAATAGGCTTTTTCAGAAATAATATTTCTGTAAAATATGAAAAAGAACCAATAATGTTATTCCATTACAATAGCCTTGCGGGGTCCCATCTTTGCTGCAGTCCCATTGATTTGTTTATCGAATTTGCTCATTTTTCCAATGGTGATGTTTTGCCAACTTCTATAGACAATCATGCTGAGTTCTTGCAATCTTATAGTCTGTGGGATCACACATAATAATACGCATAATAGAGCATTCACAGTTCATTTTATATCTTTAGTTATACGTGTTCATCCTAGTTTTCAAATCAAGGCTGCAATAGCAATGGTGCAAATCTGCTCTACTCCTAACTGCAAAGTAGCTAAGATCTGGTGGGAAGAAAGGTTTTCTTTGGTGACCTAACATAAAAGGGAACTTAATTTGAGTGAACACTACAAAACTGATTTTAGAGAAGGATTTTCAGTTTCACAGGCTGAATACATACTATACCTGTTGGTAGACACTAATTCAGTCTTCATGATCTTGTACCTGACCTTGCTGCTAAGACTGCAGACGAGACTACTGATTAATGCAAGACTTGCTGGCCATTTTTGGAATGTGGATACCCATCCACTAGGAACCAAATTGACCTTACAAACTCATTTCTTAGAGGACACTTGCCTGTCTTCTGTTGATAATAATTTCTTATTGCTAAGAACCTAACTGAAATGCAAACCAGTGATCTAGAAAGGAAAGGCTCCGTTTCTTATTATCAGACCCTTAAGCCATCCAGTTTCCCTGTCAAAGATACAGACATTTCATGGCTGTAGCATCCTATCCTTTGCAGATTTCTATAAACAAGCTTAATTATATCATTAGCATTCTTAAGCCTGTAAGGTATTACTCTGGTTACAAATTGTTGCATTAAAAATGCATGGCATATTTAAATTAATTGAATTAATTTGCTGTCTCAGAAATAAACAAAACTGAAAAGTCATTAGCCCTGAGATTTTCAGTCATTGCATATTTTGTTGAGTAAGATCTCTAAGGCAAAAGTCCTGCTAATTGACGATAGCTGTTCAGAATATTTTCAGCAAAGTATCTTCGTGTCAGGACATGTAATTATGTCAATGCTGAACCATTGCGCAGTGATGTATTTTTCTCAATGGGCAGGCTATTTAGACTCAGGATAGATTTTCTAGTTGTTTCCAAAGAGAGAGACAAACTGAATTGAAAACCTAACCTTTTGGCATGGAGATGGACATTTCAACATAAACCTATTTTGTGAAAACGTTCAAAAGTTTTTTTTTGTTTCTGTTCCAATATAAAATGAAAACAAATTTTGAAACCTTGAAAGATGCTGCAAAATGGAACTGTAATTCTCTAGCGAGCTTTATATACGACCAATTTGTTTAGGATAAAAGGAGAGCAAACTAATAGTTCTGTGTCTGTTGCAAAACCAGCAGAGGGTTTTACTGTATTTTGAAATTGAATGGATGACAATTAAGAAGCTCTTAAACATTAAAGGGGTACTAAAGTAGGGAGCCTTCAATCATCCCTCTAACACAGGATCAGGCATAAGCCCTAAATATTGATCTCAGGCCTAAGACATGTGAAATGGGCTAAACAATGAGAGGCGAAGCTTATGGCATAAGCCTAGAGCCGCACACAAATGAACGAGTTATCTTCTGTTACCACGAATGAGAACATGCACATGGGAGGAGGCTTACAAAGGTGGAGGGGCTTGTATCCCAGGGTACTTGAGTTGTTACCTCCTTTTATGCACTGTAGGATACTTGCTGGAATATTTGCAAGAAGGTTGTTGGAAGTCTCCCTATTCAGTAGTCTTTGGCTAAAAAATATAAATGCTTTGGGGAGCAGAGGCCAGATCCTTGGGATTTCCCCTTCCCGTAACAGTGCCATTCTTGGCTACAAATTTATACTCTCTCTTGCATGATCTCCTTCTGGCCCCATGGCCTTTTCATCTCTAACTACCCAGTTTAGCAGCTTCCACATGAGAGGTGAAGGCTGCTTTATGACCCTGCCTAGCCAATGACCTGTTGGTTTGGGCACTTTTCTAGAAAACTGTGAGATGAGGATTATAATCTCCTTGGATTGGAGAGGGCCCAGAACTTGGATCTTTCACTCTGTGGTCTCCAAGCTACTAGTCTTTTGAGCTAGTGGGTCCTCCTCCATGTTGACATCTTCCTTAGAATGAACTGGAGCCATACATATAAAGTAGACATGTGAGAGTTACCACTGGTAGAATAGGATCTAGACGCTTGTCTGTTCATTAGGATCAGTGAAGGTTGCCAACTGTCAAAATAGGAGACCTGTTCATCTATGCAGAGTGAATAGAACTGGATTCTAAGCTGCCTATGGAGAAAATAGGAGAGCCTTAGGCAGAATCCTCTTTCACCTTACATGCCTAAATGGCAATGCTTTGCCCAGGTAATATGCAACCTACTGCACATATGCTGACCTATCTACACTGCATGTGGAGTTGGAGCACAAACTGTGCACAAGTGCCAAAAATGGCAGTTACATGACTAGGTAATTTGTAATTAGGGCATGTGTAGATGAAATGAGGGGTGTGTACATGACACTTTAAAGCAGGCTAAATGCTTTTGCACCAGTTTAATGGTGTCTGTGTTTGCATGCCTTGGCGGCATATTGTGCATTAATCCCAGCCGCTGTAAGAAATTCAGCGGTGTAATGCATTTTAAATGACTTGGAGTGCAGGAAACTAAAACTCCTTTGAGGAGTTTTAGTTTGCTGCTCCTATAGCCATGGAGTGAAGTACCGGGCTCTGTGCAGCTGTGTGGCTCTGCAGAAAGCTCTGCAGGCAGGCTGGCAGCAGCCTGGGAAGGCAGGCTCTGCCCAAGAAAAGCAGTGAGCCTGATCTTTTTTTTCCCTCCCTGCAGCTTGCCCTCCCCTCCCTGCTGGAGAGGTAGGTAAGTCAGCGGGAGGTATGCATGACACAGGGGTTTAATCAGCCACTGCTTTGAAGCAGTGTTTTTTAAAACTCACCACTTCAATTTACGGCCCCCATTTTGTCTACACACGCCCTAGGATATTTGAAGTGAAATAGATTTCCGCTGAATATGTGTGTCTAGGTGGATATGATTTTTTATTCCTGAGTCCAGGCTCTGCCTATGGGGACTTTTTACCATCTTTAATTTTCCTTGAGCCCGAGGCAGGGTGTGTGTACCCAAAAACTTGCAGAAAAAGATATTTTTTGTGACTCCTTAGTTGGTCTAATAATAGGCATCATTTCTGAACCAAGAGTTCTAGAGTTTTGCATTTCTTTTTGTCTCAGACCAACACAGTTACCAAGTAGATCCCTGAGTCCAGACACACACTTATTATGCTCGCTGTAGGAAAGAGGTAGAAGTCGAGTAGGATTTGGGCCATTTATTTTATTGCTCAACAAATGCAGAACAAAACAAACAAGCAAAAAAGCAAGCAAAAAAAATCACTAGAGAAAAATTAGAGAGGGGTTCACACAACCGTGTTAGAGAAAAATGTTTCTTTCTCCATTTTATATCAGCTACCACACGTAGAGACTCACTCAGTGAAACGGGAGTTGCAAGCAGCACATTAAAATTTGGGAGAAAGAGAGGAAGTACCAATAGCTGTGTCCAGGGGGGAGTGTGAGGACTGTGCACACAAGACTGCAGGGGTTTGGGGCAAGGGCATGGTTGGGCTGGGTGCCAGCACTTTGAGGACAGGGATGGGGAGGCACAATTGGTAGTCTCTATGCAGAGGGAAAAGGTGTGCTGTTCTCAGAACAGGTGTTAACATTAAGCTATGTTGGTGGTAACCAGGTTCAACAATACAAACACATTCCAGGTGCAAACATTAGCATGCACTTCGAATCTGAAAAGTATGCGTACCTACCATTATTTGTCCCTACTGACGGTCGGAGTACTGTTGAGAATGGTGCAACAGTTGGCAGTCGGCAGAAGGGCTTGCATTTCTGGGTCTAGTTGTACATGACAGTGACCAGGCTCCTAGCTAGCAAAGTAGTTCTAGCTCTTTGTCCATAGTGTCTAGACTACAACCTGAAGTCATGAAACATGGCTCAAAACTGTCATCCGCTACCAAAATTCTGCCTCACTCCCCACAAGAAGACAGCATGACATAACCAGTGTCTAACCAATAATTACTGTCCCTTGCCCAATAGCAGGCACTCTTCAGGTCCTTTGCCTTCAAGAAGCATGACATCCATCAGGATGGGTGCTCCAAGTTGTCTTCTCAAATGCAAAAGTATCATACACATCTGTATTTCTATGATTCTTTTTTGAGGTTTGCTGAACTTTCATCCCACCGCACAGATCGAAAACTCTCTGTAGGTTTCGTTGCTAGGTTGGCTAGTTGCTATCCTTGCAATTAGTTAAAAAACCATAAAAACGAAGCCAAGGTGGATAGGCTTCCAATGTTTCAATCTTTCTGGAATAACTGAGTAGAAAAGAGAAGAACATGGTTGTTCACACTGTTTGAAAGTGTAAGGAGACACCTAGTTGCCATAACCCTGCAACAGGAGAGTATTGATAAAGCAGTGATTAGAAATCCTGAGGAAAATTGTCCTACATTAAAAAAAAATGTCTAACTTTATGCTAACTACATAGTTGATCTAATAAATGATATGACCCTAAGAAATCCTTTCCTCTTGCATAATGCTGGACCATCACGGCAACTTCACTCTTACAGTACAATTTTAAGAGTGTCATTCATAATCAGTGGGTGCCATGACAATATCTTGACTGATAATAGACTGAAAAAGAAGTCATTATGTGATTCACATAGCTGGGGCATATACCTAGAGCTGGGCTTCTTTATGTTGTTTTATTTTATTTTTCTTTACTTTAATTTAGAGTCCCCTCCCCCACTTTTTTCAGATAGTAAGCTTACTAAAAAGCAGGAATTTGGTTATTTCTAAAGCTATTTGGAAATTCAACCCAAATCAGCCAACTATTTTTAGATGTAATAAAAATGGAGAGCTAGATTCACAAACTTATCAGAGGAGAGGAGGAGCAATGGTGTTGGTGCTTTGCTTTTGCCCCTCATGTTCAGGTGGTTAGGGCATTTGTACAGGATGTGACAGATATAATTTAAATTCCTTCCTCTTCTGATCACTGTTACCCATAAGATTTCCCTAACTACAATACTATAAATTAATTTTATCTCTATCTCTCTGAATATGTAAGTATTGTACACAGTGGAGAACAGATTGAATAGGAG
The DNA here is from genome assembly GCF_052110815.1 of Crocodylus siamensis. Taxonomy (NCBI): domain Eukaryota; kingdom Metazoa; phylum Chordata; order Crocodylia; family Crocodylidae; genus Crocodylus; species Crocodylus siamensis. Next base: position 124,962,753 of record NC_143397.1, on the reverse strand, counting down.
ACACTGGGTACATATACACATGTGCTTGAATGATCAGTAGCCTATTCTACTGTGCATTAAAGTGGAACGTAAAAAACTGTGCTAGTATGCTAATGCACAATAGAATAGGCTATTGCACATTAAGTGTCACCTAAAAAGCATACACTTTCACTCCTGTGCATTAGGGCAACCTAATGCACATTAATTTAGTACCTCCTATTGGAGGTACTAAATCAAATGTGTATTAGGAAAAGCACTTTGATGGATGTGTAGACGCACCCAGTGAAAACATCTACATTAGAATAGATTATAGTCTGGAAGTTATAATGTTCTCCTGAGAGAGAAAAGACCTTGGTTCAAATTGCTGCTCTGAATCAGGCAAAATGTGAAGTTTAAACTTTGGGAATCCCTTTTCCCCTGTGAATAAGCAAATGTTCTTAGAAGGGGAGCATGAGAGAGAAGGACACTATATCCTCATTATGACACTTACCTGGCAGGTAGGACAGCTGTGTTCCTGCAAAACTAAATATAAAAAACATGCTTTTATAAATATAAGTACATTAAACTCAACTTGTCATTATTGTATACATAAAATTATTCATGTACAGTGGAACAATGTCAACAGGAATGACAGAGACCAGCTCAGGCCAGAACAATCCAATGGTGAGTGCATTTGCCTGAGAACTGGAGGATGAGTATGAGACCCCTAAGGATGAGGAAGAAACCAGATCTAGGTTTTCTATATCATGCCTTAGTGCTCTTACCTCCAGACTTTCTGAGAACAAGGCAGAAAAACCCCTTTTTGTCCAGAAGTTATCTAAATATGGCTCTTATTTTCCCTTTTTGTTTCCTCCAAAGTGCCAGAAAACAAATGGTTTAATTCATGGTTGACGTAGCTCCCATTAAAGTCCTTCCACTGAATTGAATGGGATTGGATCAGGCCCCAGATTTTTCCGTTTTCAGTCCCATAGGACTATAGATAAAGATCCCTGGCTCAGCAAAGAAGGTATCTACAGATTATTTAACATAATCTTGTTGCTCCAAAAGGCTTTAAAAGCACCACTCTGTATGACCTTTGATCATCATACATAACCTGACATTAAACTCTGTGGAGACTGTGCTGTTAATGCACCAGAGTAGTCATCCCTTAGCTTGCCAGGATGCTTAAAAGCAGAATCCAATGAGCTCTCTAAATTTCCCTGGCTTCTTTAATTCTAATCCTCTTCATTTATTCAGCAGCATGATCGCAGAAATCCACAGAGCTGGTTGCATGACACAGCTGAATTATTTATTGAGATGTGTTGAGGTGAAATCACTGTGTCACAAATTCACAAGATGCTTAGTGTGCATAGTTTATTTTTTAGAGTGACCTTCAAATTCACTGGTAATACTCTTACAGTTAAATGGTCAGGGCAAAGCCATTACAGGACAGGTTAATGAAAACTTTGAAGTAAACTTTCTACAGAATAGAGTAGTCAACCAAACAAATAATTTCACAGAAAACCTATGCATAATAATTGGCAATCTAAAAGGAATGTAGATATTAGCGTGTGTCCTGTATCCCAGTACAGAAAATATTAGGGGTCCTTTCCCACTTTGTATTCCCAAAACACTTTTTCTCACACTGTGGACCCAGCTTTTCCAAATAACAGCAGAAGATAGTGATTCTACCTTACCCATTAGTAAAAAGAAATTTTATATACAGAAGAATCAATACACCATTGTAGAGTACAAGCCTTTTGAATTTATCCCATTAATTATCTGGGTAAAACACATCAGTGCATAATTTCTCTACAGGTATTAAATTTAGAGTATTCAACAGTATTTGCATTTCCTGCTAATCCCATCAGGCCAAGCTGTATAAAGCCTCTGTGAACAGGGGAGAGAAATAATTGTTTCACATTTTAAAAATCAGTACTACTTTGCATTACATCGTTCGCTTATGGCTCCTATTTGGTATTATGAACTGTAAAGTACCAACATAATTTCTGTAATGAAATAATGATTTCCAATAAAAGAAAGAGACCCTTAATGGTTCAGCTTATTTATCTTTTGTTTTAAAGTGGTAGTCCATCCTACTCACTGTTCTGCTTCTCTCATAAAGGGCGGCAAGTTGATCTATTACTTGATAGACAGGTCTTCTATGCTTGTAGCTAGAATCTAGCTACTTTGGGTAACAGTAGCAGTGAAGATATAGCAGGGCAGGCTTCAGTACAGATTAGCCATACAAGGTTCCCAGGGACTTGTGTAGCCTGTGCTGACCCTAGGCTACTGTGTCTTCAGTACAATCAATAGGTGAGTCTGGACAGCCCAGGTCATGTGCTGCAGTTGCATTTCCTGACTGTGGTACAGGGGAGCCTTAGGACTGCTTCTTTTTTCCAGCATCCCACCTGCCAACGCAAACTGCAGTGCCAGCCTATTTAAGTCCTTTGGTGTCATTCTTCCTAGAAGAACTGTCCCCAGAAGCAACATGGCTGTGAATGATATTTAAAGCCTGGCATTTCCCTAAAGCAGGGCTGTACAACTTCAGTGTGATTGCAGTGCTGCATGTGGCCCCGGGTCTGCATTCTGTGCAGTCTACATGCTGCAGGGGCAGCCCCCCACGGTCTTCCCTACTGCATGGGCTGTGTCAGCAGCAAGCAGACTCCCTGGCTCCCCTAAAGGAGACACACAGCCCCTGCCCCTTCTACCTGCATAGGTGACATGTGGACCCCCCAGTCCCTTCTTTGCTGTGTGGCAGTGGGAGAGGCAGCTACCAGAGCCTGCAGGCTGCATGCAGACCTCTTGTGGACTGCCATGTAAACAGCCCAGATCAGGGTTTGAATTATATTCTAACTCCTGGGGGAGGGTCTGCAGCGGTCAGCCAGAAGCCAGAAGGAGCCACTGCCACCGCCACTGCCTGAGGTGTGGAAAGGGCCAGGGAAGGGGTCTCATCTCTTATGGGGGAGCTTATCCCCCCCCACAATTCCCGCAGTAATTCAAACCCTGCCTGCAATACAGAAATAGCAGATTTATTATTTTGCGTACAAGGATTGGTGAAACATGCCTGGTGGCTTTCCTCTGATGCTGGCTTCAATACCAATTTCTATTTACCATATGCACCCTAATTATGCATGATATGTTGGGAAAGAAGATGAGATTGGGGAGATATTAATGTACCATCAGCTGCATGAAATTTGATTGCTTTTTCCATTTTCCTAATTGCCTTAGTTCTCTTAGCTATAGATGTTAATAAGTACACAAGTTAAAAATGCCCACATAGAGATAGGGGCACCTGTCAAAATTCACATATTGTCTCCACAAATGGTACCAACTGCAGTATTTGTTAGCTATTCTTTGACAAGCACTAATGTCAGACATTCAGCAATGTTTTTCCTCTTGGTTTCTTCCTGGGCTTCTTGTTCCTTTCCACATCACATTCCAATTCCCTACTTTTACCTCAACAGCTCTCCACTAGTTCACTTGAACTACCTCTGTCCTTTCACCTCTCCTCAGGATGGTAGAGTTGGGCTACACCCTTTCGCTAAAAGTGTTTCGGATAATCATGTCTCACTCATCAAATCTGCATCAGAGGAAAACAAAAAACAGGACTTTAAAAATTCAAAATGTTTTATTTCAACATTTTCTATGCTTAATGGCTGGAATTTATCATTTTGAAACACAATTATGTCTGCAAATTTATTTTAAGTAGAAACATTTAAAAATTCAAAAGTGAATATTTTACTTTAAATTTTTCTGGGAAAATTTCATTTGAAGTTGACCTCAAATGGCTTTTCTTTTGATTTTTCATTCCTTGTCAACAAACTAGAAGGCATTTATTTGCTCAGGTCTGCTTCCAACTGCCCTCCTCACACACATCCCACTTCAGCTAACCTTAATCTTCTTTTCATCTACCTGCACTTGCAAGTCCCTTGCCTTACTTCATACCAAGCCTGTGTGGAGCAGCTTCTACTCACTTGTGGCTCCAGAATTTGCTTTACCCCTCCAGCGTCCTTCTTTTGAACTCATTCCTTTCCTCTAGTATCCCAGCACTGGCCCATGTTTGGATTCTCTTTACTATTTTGTATTTATCCTTATTTGTGCTGGGGGGAGAAATATTCTGGTGAGGGTGACGCAAAGCCCTCATCATATTCAAGGAATGAAAAGATGAAACACTTAAAGTATAGTAGCATTTATCCCCAGGTTATAAAACCTAATGCAACACTAATAATCTCTCATTGTTTATTGTAAAGCAGGGATGTCAAATGTATATCCCATGAACTGGATCTGATCTGAGGAGTTGGGTCATCTGATCTATGGGGCTTCTGGCCACAGCTGCCAAGAGCAAAGTAGTTAATGCCACCTCTGCTCAACTTTCATTGCTATGGCTGCCAAAGTCACTGTCAGTATGGCCAGCAACCAAGCAGTGAAAACCGCCTCTGAATTTTGTTTTTTCAATCACTGCTGGTGACTAAAATTAGCAACAGTTGGTGGCAGGGGTTGAGCAACAGAATTATTAGCTCCCTGGTTTCTGGCTACACCACCACAGAGGCTCTGGAAGCTGCAGTGATTGGGGTTGAGGGTAGCAGTATTAATTGCTGGGTTGCAGCAAGAGTATCTGCCATCTGGACCTGGTCAGTCAACTCATTGAGTTGAACACCCCTGTTTTAAAGCATTTCTAGACATGATTCATGTTAAACTAGCCATGTGGCTCCATCGGCAAAGCTATGTACTATTGTATGGTTCACATGACTCTGGTAAAGGTTGTGATGAACTTCAGCCCAGACTCTATTCCACCCTGCTCAACTTCTTGGAAAGCCATTAATATGGAAGGAGATTTTCCTTCTCACTGTTTCTTTGGACTCAGCTTTTAGGGTCCAATGATGACATGTTGCAAAAAGCAGGTGCATTGATGGCTTTTCAAAAACCAAGCAGGAATTAAGTGCATAAGCCCACTTAGATGTCCACTAGGTGGAATATTGCCTGGCCCTATATCTTGGTCTTCTGGAAGTAAGTGCCTGATTCACATCCCATTTGTAATGGTGTCATCACTAGTGCATCTAAACACCATCTTCATCTGCCCCATATACCTCGTAGGATTTAGGGCAATATTCTATTCCTAGAGAGGGCTGCAGTCCTCTCAGCCTCAGGCTGTGATGCAGTTGCTCCTTGTTCAAAGACACTATTTGAATGGGGAACAATAACAGTAATTACACAAAAACCACATGGCCCCACTGGGAGTTGTTCTGCTATGTAAGTTCCTGGTCAGGGGAAGTGGCCGTCCCTTAGCATCTGCCCTGAGCAGGACATAATATAACGTAGGCTAAAGGAAAGGTTAAATTTACACACAAAGAGAGGGAAGAGATTTTGTGGCTGAAATATAAAACTGTGATTCCAAGTATTGGCTCCATTACAATCATTCTTGATTGACCTCAGCTCAGACATGTATACCCAGTTTTGAGCTTAATGTATCAACTCAGCTGAATGTGTCTAACATGACTGAAAAACCCCAGCTAACATCTGGAGCCATGTTAGTTGACTGTGTTGTTATCTAGAAAGAAATCAAGATAGGGCTAGGTTTTCAGATGAAGCAGGATGCCAACTCAATTGGCTGTCTGAGAAAATATTAATTTTAATTTTACCATGCCTCTGTTACCTGATTTGTAAGAGGATAGTATTTACTTACAGAGGCAAAACATCCAAAGAATATTCCTGAGACAGTCAGTCCTCTTTCACCCTTCCCCACCTCCTTCTGGCTTCTCCATGAGGCAGCACACAGGAGCAGCAGCAAGATGGTGTGTCATGGAGTGCAAGATCTTCTGGAAATCATAGTTTTGTAGAGTAGCAGTGGAGTTTGCTGCCGGGGAGGAAAGGGGAGTGGGACAGAACTTTCTCCCCATTGCTTTATTGCTGAAGCCCAGGTTGAGAGGGCAAAAAAAATGCTTAATTTGGTGGCATAAAATTGTGTTAATTCTATCCTCAGCAACAGTGAACTCTCCTGCTGGCCTACAAAACTACATTTTCCAAAACACCTTGTGCTCAATTACATACATTGTCTGTGCCATATACTTTCTGCAGCCCTCTGTGCAGGTGGAGCCTGGGACGGAAGAGTGAGACACTCTATCCCTGTCCTCCTGGGCTAGGGACAGACAGTACACATAAACTGGTTTAAGTGATCAGAAACTGGTTTAATCCTGTAACTGAACAGATGTTCAGTGCACATAGACCAGTTTGGAAATGACTGAAACAGGTTTAGGATAAATCTGGTTGAGTGTAGTATCAGACTTAACTGATTTGGCTCCAACCAGTTTCTGCAATGCCTGTCCCAGACCCTTTGCTGGTTTAAGATTAACCAGATACCCCCAGCACCTTAGCATGCTCTCTGGGCTGCGTGGGCTCTTTGCTCCACATCAGGGCTGGCCCATCCCCTCTGTCTGCCTGGCTTCTCCATGCTAAACAGGGATTATTCCCACCCCCCCCCTTCTCAGACACCTCCAGATTAGCTAGCAGACCACATGATGGGTACAGTTCCTGCTGTGAGACAGACAAGGGCAGAAAGGCTTTTTGGAGCTAATCAACAGGTAGTGTCCTTCCTTGGAAACCTTTGAGAAGAGCTGTTTGCTCCCCTCTCTCCCCCTCACCACTCTCTGATAAGCACAAATTCCCCTCTCTCCTCTGTCTTTACTGAGGTGCCTGTATATTAGCCAGTAGACCACATGATGTGTCTGTGCTGAATCAACAGATAGCTGGTAATGTCTCTCTGTTGTTTTCTTAATTGGGAAATAAACAGAGATAAGGGCAATAAACACTGTTATCAACTCTCCCCCTCCCCCTGTTTGATTGCCTGTCAGTTTGCTGCAGACAGTATGGGGGGGGAGTGAAAAGCTCCATACCATCAACAGATGCATGCACTGCACACACCCCGTTGCCTCAGAGTGCTAGCCCAGGGCTGCAGGCTGGCAACACTGCAACCCCTTGAGCAGGGAGCAGAAAAAAGCCTGGGACTGCAGGCAGGGTGGGGTTTCACACCTCTCTCTAATCAGAGCCCTGCTGGGGCCTGGCCACTCTCCCCTCAGTTTAGCTCTGTGGAAGGGCAAGGAGGGCTACTGTAGTGCTCTCCAGCTTCCAGCCTGAGCCACTGCAGGCATGTACCTGAATTTCCTCAATCCAGAGGGATTGTCTGTATGGTTAGAAACAGGTTCAGCCTAGCAAGGTTAGACTAATCTGCAAAGGTTGAATCAATTCAGGCTCAGGCTTTTTGAATGCCTGTCACTAGCCCTGGTGCCCTTGCCTTTAGGCAGTGCCTGGGGCACATACCCTGCTCACACACCCCATGTTACGCTACTGTTTACTTATCTCAGCAAGTGTTATGAGATATCATTCTTTAAGGTTTTCAAAGTGCTTTAAGGTTGTCATCTAGAGTGCAGTTTTGTAACAACGGAAAAGCAATTTTTTGTTCCGTCTAGCTATTGCACAGTGAAAGAACCATGATTTGTGCTTTTTGATTGCATCGGACCTCAGCTTTAATTTATTAAAATGTTGCTTACTCTTATATGAAGAAATGACCCTTTAGTCAGGAAACTCTGCATTTTCTAAGTATCAACAGAAGCGTCAGCACACAAGTAAAAAACTCATAGCCACAGGTCTGGACAACATCCCAATGCTTCAGAGGAAGGCAGATCTTCTCACCTACCCCAAAAGCCAATAACATTCATGAATAGAAAAAAAAATCTTACTGGCCTTCACAGATGACCAGGAATAACCCTGACGTATGGGGTTGCCAGGTAAGCACCACACTACTATAGAATGACTTCCGTACTTTAATGTAGGGACAGGCAAATACTTGATTCTTCATTACACACATGCTGATTGTTAAAATAAACATTCCTTATACCATCAGACCACCCCTTCCATAAATGTATCTATTTCAGTCTTAAAGTGACTGACAGTCTTTCCTCCACTGCTTTTCTTGGAAGACCTTTCCAAAGCTTCATTCCTTTGGTAGTTGCTAATCTAATTTCCAATCCAAATTCGTTCTTAATTGGTTTGTAAGCATTTGATCTTCTGCTAGTGGTGTTGTTTAGCCTAAAACATTTGTTACCCTCCCTAAAATTCAGCCCATGAATATATTTAAAATGTAATAACTGGACTAGTGGCAGGGAATATGGACTTCAGCTCTGACATTCTGCTGGTCAAAAAAGGGTTGCCTTCCACTAAGTGGAACTGAGGTACAGTCTGGGATCTGCCCCTTTTTCCTGCCCTCATGTCTTCTTGGACTACACTGGGGAAGGGTGGGAATGGTAGGACTCCTTCACTGTAGAACAGTGTGAGAAAGGTAATATGATTATTCCCCTGTATTCCTACAGGCTTTGATTGAGAATGAAAGAGTTAACGGGGAGGCACACCTGGGCCACGGATTAGCAAGGATTTAGTTAGGGAGCTTCTGGAGGGGTTGGACGTATTCAAGTCAGCCAGCCCGGATGATCTCCACCCTAGAGTTCTAGAGGAACTGGCCGAGGTCATTGCAAGTCCCCTGGCACGGCTTTATGAGCACTCGTGGTGCTCTGGTGAGGTACCGGAGGACTGGAAGAGGGCCAACGTGGTCCCCATCTTCAAAAAAGGCAGGAAGGAGGACCCGGGAAACTATAGGCCGGTTAGTCTTACTTCAATCCTAGGCAAGATGTTCGAGAAAATTATGTTGGCACACATCCATGAGGGGCCAGCAGGGGACTGCATACTTAGGGGCAACCAACACGGGTTGATCAGTGGCAGGTCCTGTCAGACCAACCTGGTGGCCTTTTACGATCAGATCACCAGATCATTAGATGCAGGGGTAGCAGTGGATATAGTCTTCCTGGACTGTTCCTGTTTGTTACATTGTTTTTATATTTGTGAATTTTGTAATTGTAGTTATCCCCATGAGGTATAATGCATGGAAGCTTAAAGAGGAGTTCATTCATGTCACAGCATTTCTGTGACGGTAAAAGTGCTTTTAACTACACACTACTGGCAATGCAATTATGTTTCCATAATGTGTTAACTGCAGCATTACGGCTGCTATTAAATGCAAAATGGGATGGAAAGATAAAAGGGATTTTACCTTTTTTATCCCTTCAAAATTACGTAAGGAAGAAGGGGGGTGGGGGTCCTCTACCTTCCCTACAGATATTTCTAATGATAAAGCCATATTTGGGTCCTGAAGGGCTCATAGGCAGAGCTCAGCATGTGTGAGGATATTTTTTACTTCCATGGGGTTAAAGGTTGGGTTGGGCTCCTTCTGCCCACATCTTCTAGCAGGATGGTCTTAAATGCTACTATTTTGTCATTCTGAAAGGAAAAGTGGCAGGTTAATCCACAGTGGGTGCAACTATATTAGATGTTTTACTGAAAAGCAGTGTAGTTTACTGCACAGTAAGCATACACATCTACATGTGTACATGCTTACTGTGTAGTAAACCTCACTAATCATGTGTAAATTTGCTACCTGTAAATGCAAGCATCAAATTTACTTGCAATTACTAACTGTGCAGTAGTGCTCAAGTAGAAACCTGACTGGGATCAAATCTGCTCTTGGTCAGCTGGCCACCAGGGCCAAGGAGGGCTCCACTCAAGGGCTTCCAGCCCCCCAGCTTCGAGATCACCATTGCAGTTGGGAAGTGGGGGGATAGGAGTTTCTTATCAACCAGTGCCAGCTTTACAACATCAGATCTGGCACTGGATGCTCCCTGCTAGCAGGGGCTGAGGAGCCTGTTTCTCACCCAGCTCTGTGATCACACAGCTGCGCAGGAAACAAGCTCTCCAGGCTGTTCTCCACCCAGGTTTGCAATCACAGAGCTGAACAGGGAACAAGCTCTCCAACCCCTGCCTCATGATTGTGAAGCCAGGGCTGGGAACTGTGCCAGTCAGGGGCAGGTCCCAGCCCTTGTGCCCCCATCAGATCCTGTATGTGGATGGATTACTGTACCTATGTGGAACCTCTAAGAGAATCATATGGCTCTTTAGAGCTGTCCATTCACATTCACAAAGTTATTTGAACCTGAAAACTAGCTTAGACTCATCACAAATGAATTGAGACATGGGGTTTGGAAAGAGCTTCAGGGGCAGGGCAGGACCCAGCCCCCTGTCCCAATCCACTGGTGAGGCAGCTAGTAGCAAGCCCCCACATCCTCCCTGCCACCCCCCACCCCATAAGCTCCCCCACCCCCATTCCCCCACTTACCATGGACAGCACTGGGGCCGGGGGCAGCAGGAGCACCTAAGAGCCGAAACCAAAGCGTCTCTTCTGGAGGACTGACACCTGATGGCTCCAGGTGCAGTCTGGGACCATGCTTTGCTCTGCTGTTCTGCGAAGCAGATTTTTTAGATCCCTGGATATCCAGGGGTCTAATTTTCTCCCTGCACTCCAAGTTTGCAGCATGGGGAACATTTTCTCATTCTCACATGTGTGTCTTGCCCCATCTCAAAGGGGTTTGAGACAGGGCAAGAGGCATTTATGCACTCATCTGGATGCACACATTGATTTCAGTGGGGTCAGAATTTCACCCCATGTTTTGCTGGTATGAGTAATTCTGGGAATTGAATTTTAGAGTTGCACATTTTTTTTGATCATCCATCAATCCAAAGAATAAAGTAGATTCAAAGTAATGTCTAATCGTACTGGATAATTAATACCCCAAAAGGAAACTTGATCTGCTCACACTTATTTTGGAAATGGAAAAAGAGGTTAAACTCAGAAAAACAATTTGTTATAATTTAAATATTTAGCTCTAATTATAGTGAAAAAATAACTTGTAAACACTCCATTTATGAAGATTGTTTCTCTCTTTTTTTGGTTTCGAACACAATAAGTTGTGTGTTTCCAGACAGTTCATTTTCTTCCTCTTTACAAATATAACATTGTAGTATTTGTGATCCAAAAGTTAACCAGGCTATTTTAAACAAAAATTGTGGTTTTTTTAAGCTTGCTTTAATTTTGATTAGTTCTTGAATTTTTTTAAAAACCTAAATATTGGATTTTAACCTTTGCAATAGCTAAACATAACTCAATATAATTTTAACTGGTCTGTCATAAGAAAACAGTATTTCCAGTTATACTTCTGATAATATGCACAATATTTATCTTTTAAGAAATAACCTGCCAATTATATGATTGAATTCTGATGCTGAATGGTGATAAATACTAGCAAAACTGGTTGACTTCAGTGGTATCAATTACTCTACCTCTATTAATGTGACAATATGATTCTGATACATAAAACTCTGATCCTGTATGTGGATGGATTACTGTACCTATGTGGAACCTCTAAGAGAATCATATGGCTCTTTAGAGCTGTCCATTCACATTCACAAAGTTATTTGAACCTGAAAACTAGCTTAGACTCATCACAAATGAAACAGAACTGAACATCAGATTTTTTACCAAAGCAAGGAACATGCACAGCTCAGAATGAAAGCCTTGTCTTGGAAATCTTGGTTCAAACAAAATCATGTGAAAAAAAACTCCCCATCTTGTCATTAAGAAAACATTAAAGCATGGTAACAACTTATCTTGGAGAGTTAGATATTTCATGCAATACAAGACATAAAATATGTGCTCAACAGAAATCAATGAAGTCAATGACAAGATTTCTCAAAGGTTAGGATTCCTCTCAAGAGACCTTCTATGTGTTGATCAGCTTATTTGGACAACTCACTTTGAAACTTTTTTGGCTATGAAATGAAAAATAAAAAGCAGTAAACTGATTTTAAAACACCTGGCACAAAAAGTAATGTTTATTTTTTTCACTTATCTGCTTTATCTTTCTCGCTAGCAACCAACCCTTGATTATTTTTTAACCTAAGGAACCAGCCCTTGATTATTTTTTAATCTCTAATCCAGCCAAGAATGGAAAGGAGACAGGCCAGGACAACAGGGAGAGGCCCCTACAGGATTCATGCTAAATGCCAGTAGCTGAGTCATTTGGGTTTCCCAAACTTGTAAAAACTTAAGGTAGAGATGGACAAGAGTGATGGACAAAAGTGCACCATGGAGACAGCAACCCCCCTTTGATTTGCTTCATCACAGGCAGTGATGTAACAATACTGTGATGTCAGCAGCTCATGCCTATTGGCTATCTTGCCATTGCCTAGAATTGTGGCCTCAGAATATAGTCTGAGCCTGGGGAGTCAGTTTAGCTTCACAGGAAGACCTTGCTGAGGTCTGGTGAGGCATGGATGGATAGATAAAAGGGAAGAAGAGTGGAGAAGAGAAGTAATGATGGACAAGAAGGGAGGGCCTACCCAGAAGAGGAATCACACAGAGGGTCACTTCCGTGGATCAACCTGAGGAAGAAGAAGAGGATGGCAGCATTAAACAACTACACAGATAGTCAGTTGGACAAGAAGCAAATGTGAAGGTAGGTACCACAGAAGACTAGGGCTATTTGGAGTGGGAACACTGAGGGAAATGATAGGGATGAAATGGGAATCAAAAGGTTAAGGTGTCCTATGTGTGTCTGTAGGACTTGAAGGATGGGTTAGAAATAAGATCAACGAGACAAAAGACCGCCGAGAGAAGAGTCCTTCTGGAGGAATCTCCTCAGGGAGACATGAATTTTGTTTTCTATATTTCTTACTCCCTGGTTCCCTTGGGTGGGAGGTGCTGAAGCAGGGCCAAGCCAGAGAATTAATCTCTGTCACTAGTGTAGGTGGGAGAGAGTTTCCTTGTGTTCATCAAGGGCTGCCTACTGTTCTCTCTAGCCCCAGGAGTGATCTTGGGGCACTGACTAAGCTTCCTGATGTTTCTTGTCTGAAATAGGCATCACTAAATGCCTCTGTCTTGGCAAAATGTTCAAGGAGCGAGGTAGTGTTCTGTGTCATTTATGTTGTCACAAAGCCAGAGGTTTTTATATGTGAAGATCAATAATATATCTCCCAATTAGGTGTGAGCCTGCAGCAGTCTTTCCTCTCCACATTCTCAACATGGCCACTGTTGCAATGCATGGTGCATGCTATCCTAACTAGTTCCTTTGCATGATGTAATAGTCACACTACAAAGGGCCCTATAACCCTTCTCTGTTCCATCTGCAGTGCAGCTCTGTGTATTGGACAGTATTGTGCATACTTCCACATTAAACTCCCTAAACGCCCTCTCACTAGGTTGTGTGCAGCACCTGTGCAAGACCCCCCCACTCTGTTCAAAGGTCATTTCAATCAGAACTACACAACAGGTCAGCATGGGTGAGGCTTCACTTGGAGTGTGGTATACCAGTTTTGGGCACCAAATTTCAAGAAAAATGAGGACAAACTGGAAAGAGTTCAGAGGAAAGCACAATATATTAGAAGTCAAGAAAGTGTAACATGGAGAAAGGCAGAAAGAATTAGGTTTAGTTGATTTATAGAAAAGAAGATTAATGGGGATGAGGGCTTGATAACAGTCTTCTAATACAAGAAGTTTTGTTATAAAGAAGATGGTGATCTACTATTTCCTGTGACCACAGGGGATGGGACAAAAAGGTATGGAGTTAAATTACAGGAAGGGAAATGCAGCTGAAAAGTTAGAAAGAACATTCTAACTAGGAGGATGGTTAAACACTGGAAAGATCACTAAGACAAACTATGGATTTGTCATCTCTGAAAATTTTTAAGGACAGGTTAGACAAACTTTTGTCTGGGGTGCTTTAGACAAGAATGTTTTTGTCTTGAGAAGAAGGTTGGACATAGATTACTTCCTTTGGTCCTGTAACAGTGCGGAGTCCTAGGGGTGACAGTGATCTCCCCTAGCACCCCCTACCATGCCAAGTTGGTGTTAAAACACCCTCACATCTCGCCCGCCATGTCTTTGATGTTCTGTAGTTATGTAGGGAGGCTGCCCTTCATTCCCTTGGCTGCGGTTCTGCTGGTTCCCCCTGCGGCTTGGTTCTATAATGGGGTTCTGGGCACCCCAGCCTTATGGGCTTTGCGTGGCTCCAACCACCCCTGTACCACGCCCCAAGGCTCGTAGGTGTACCGGACGTTGTTTGGTCGATTTCACTCTCCGCGCCCCACCAGCGATCTCTGGCCTGTCTCGCAGTCTGCGCATCTCCAGCGCTCTCTGGCCTTCTCACACTGCCCCCTCTCTGGGGCTTCTGGAGCCTTGCGGTTCAGGTGGTCGTAGCCGTGCCTGGCACCCAAATCTCCTCTTTGGGTCTTAAACCTCCTGTAAGGCTCAGGTGGCCTTGGCCTTACCTGGCCCCCAATCATCTGCTCCCCTTCTCAGGGCTGGGGTCAGTGCACCCCTGAATGTTGTGCCCTCTCTGGCGGCGGGGTCCCTTCCGATCAGCTGACTCTCCAGGTGTGGGCCCTTAGCTCCTCCTGGTTGCCCCTAGCAACTAGCACCTGAGCCAATACTCCTGCTTTTCAAGTAGCAGGCATCCTACAGGCCCTGTCTAGTGCTATTTTTCTATGGTTCTCTGCATTGGTTGCTAGGGGCTAACCAGGAGAGTAATTGCAAAGTATTCCTGCTGGTATATTGTAACTGTGTTGTGTAACTATTACACAAGCTCATGAAGTGCTCTAAACTGTGTGGGAGTGATGCTTAAAAGCGGTTCGTTTCTCTGGAGGCCACTAAAATCACAGACACACACTCATTAGATGGCACAAAAGGTGTATTTGCAAATAGGGTCAGAGCAGAGTCAAAAACTCAGATCACTCTGAACCCACCAAGGAATTTTGCAGGCTGTATGTATCTTTTTCCTCCTGGGCACGTGTGCAGAAACAGGAACTCTTACAGCTCACTTCCGTTTCATACAAGCATACATGTGGTTACATCACTACATATATCGCATGTATATTATAATTAACTACTTAAGTATGCAGGGCGGGGAGGTAAATATGCATCAGCTAATTAAGCATGCTCAGAGAGTACTATAGGTCACCAAGAATTTAACCCCCCCCCCTTTCAAGGACACAGTCAGTTGAATTCCAGCTTCTGTAATCTGCATGAGAAAGGCTAGGGAGAAGCTGGGGGAGAGTCTGCGATTTAGTATAAGAAGAGCTGTGGCAAGGCTGGGCAAGGAAAAAAGTCCTTGGCAGTGTTTCTTTCTTATCAGGTGCAAGATGCAAGCTGTGCATTTCTAACAATACTCCATTTCTAACAGGAGCAAGCACAGAAGGCACATCAGATAACAGACTGTCTAGACACTAGTCAGTCTAGACGGTGGACCACTGGGTTCCCAATAATGTCTCAGGTGTTTGAATCAATGTGGTATTTTATAAGGTCTAGAAAAGAGGGGAGGACTGTTCTGAGGTAGGGAAAACTCTCAACTTCTTTTCTGAAACTGGTCCCCTTGTCCAAAAATTGTGTTCATACATGCAACAATGAGGATCACTCATTCACCTCAGGGCAAAGACACTATCCAATGACACTTTAATGCATAAAGTAACTGATGCTACCACCCCTGGCAAATGTATCCTTTACTTATTATAGAGGTTGCTGCTCATTCCTCCTTTATTTTCTTTCACTCTGGCCTAATGGATCTTTGGATATTACATGTTAAATGAAACTTCCCCAACAACTGCTCCAACTAATCCCACCAGAAAACCCTATAGGTTGATGTTTAGGGCACTCTTTTGAGGGGTGAGAAATTTAGCTTTGAATCCCTGCTGACAGATAAGGGACAGGAATCTTCCTCCCCACTCCATATCTATAGTGAGTGCTTAAACCAATGAGCTAGTCTGTAAAAGGTGGGATACTCCTTTGTTTTAAAAGAAAACAGTGACTGGGACTTCATTTTGCACAATAACTGATCCAGTAGACATAATTTGATAATATAGCTGCATCCACATCAGCATAGATGTTTGTTTCTCCGGGGACAAGAAGGAGCAACACACATAATGCCACTGCTACTTGTCTGCAAGGAACACCTGTGCCATGTGCCCTCTGGTGTACAGCAAGTTATACTGGGTGCAGTAGGGGTGGCTGAGGCCAGCACTGGCCTGAATCCAGCAGCCTTACTTGAGGTCCCGGGGGTATCCTGGGGCTGCATCATCAGTGATCCTGCCACTCAGAGCCTGGCTGGTAGCTGGAGCATGGCTGGCAGCCAGAGCATGGCTCTGGCCAGCTACACTCCAGTTTTGGGTGGCATACACTGCCCCCATGTGCACCACTCTACTTTTTTTTTCACTGGTTTTTGACCATGGGAGATCCCAGGATAAAAAAACCTCTTCATGCTGCTACCTCACAGCACAGAGAACAGCTGAATGTGTGGTATGTGGTGCTGCAGATGTGTCTGTGGCATCACGACTGCATGGCCCTGCTCATTTGGACCATCCCTTCTAGTCCATCCTTAACAAAATTATTCTCTAGTACTGGCAAGCCCTTAGAGCATTGTACCACTGTAATCATTGCAAAATAGTGGAAAGTTTGAAATGTAAAACTATTTTATTAAAAAAAGAAAAGTGACATGTCAACAAAATAGTAATATTGAGAAGTCCCCATCCCTGCTGGAGCAGGGAAAGACACCAGACATCAGCGTTTACAAAACAAGCATCTTGTACTGACAAATGTAAGCCAAGAACTTTTACTAAAGCTTGACTGAGCATAAGCATGTAGAAAAGATTAAATAAAAGCCAGTATTTCCTAGCTAGCAAAGTATTCCAAGATTATATACTGTTACTGAAGTAACCTGACAACTTCTTTCTTGCACCCAAATTCCTAGTAATTGTGAACTGGGAGAAGAGAGAAAAGCCTGGTTGTTGGTGGTGCTCCCAAACACTATTGGTCATCTGCCTTCTTTCTTTTTTTAACATGGGGATGTCATTCTTTTGCTTTTGTCCACTAAGAATTAGAAAATTATTTTAAGGAAAGGAGGGATAATTTCTCTGTGTCTCTTACTACAGCTGTGGTTTTCAATCCATTTTAAGTTATTAAGTGTATACTCCTAATGTTCTTTTTCTCTCTGCTAGTTTTTAGGGAAAGGTTTCTCAGTATAACCCCTGTTAAGATTTTTCTCTGGCTTTGCAATCTCCTTTTAATCCTTACTGTGAAAACCTCTAATTTCCATTTGTGTCCTTCTTCTATTCCCCTCTCCTTGATTATGTCTCCATTACTGCTAATAATTCAATCAGAATCTATCCTTAAACAGCTTATTTCAGTGTGGGTTTTTTTCTCAGCAATCTCATGCACTTGTAGTAGGTACACAAACCCTATGATCTAATTCCAATTGTCTTAATATCAGTAAGGGACCTACTTTCTGCCTTCATGTAAGATGCAGAGCAAATAATTTAAAATATAGAGGGGAAAAGACATTAACAATCTAGAGGGATTAGGATTAATGAACCACAAGTGTGGGATGAAGTTTCAATGGGTCGGATTCACAGGTATAGCCAGCTGTTTTATGTGACTAAACAGCCATAAACTCAGTTTAACTTGCTGGATAAGACTTCTTTACAGTTGTTTTGCACCACTAGAGCAGCACAGACCAATCAGAGCATACTGGCAAATCTCACACAGAAATCCCTAGGGGCAGTTTAATAAATAATGTTTTGTATATTGGAAAATGGAAGCTGTGGAAGACCTTATAAACAACTGGTGTCTGTAACAATATTAGGTATTACGCACTCTTTGGAAGAGAGGAGCTATGGGGGGTGGGGGAGCAGAATCTTGTGGATGAATTCCTTTATTAACCTTGCTTCATTCCATTACACATCTTACAGCAATTCTGTAAAGCATCCAAATCAGCTGCTTTTTTTCTAGCTCCATTTGATCAATTATAATGACTCTGTTTCACTGTGGGGCTAGGAATATATTAACAACAACAGCAATAAATAACAATACATAGCTCTTATATGGCACTTTTCATCTGTAAGTCTCAAAGTCCTTTTAAAAAGAGGCCAGTATTATTCTTTTATTAATACTACCATCTAGAAAAAGAAGATGATATATAGATTTTGATTTAAAATTCTTTTGATGTTAGCCAACCTAAAATAAAGTTTTAGATGAAATTACTGTTAATTTGCCCTTATTCTTGACCTGATATTTTCAAACTTCTATTTTTGTTTCTGAGAAACCTAAGATTTTTTTTTCTTTTTTTTTAAACCTCTTGTTCTAAAATTGCTAAATACTACAATGACAAAATTGTTGTAATCACTGTTTGAACTGTAAGCAGCTGGGTGGTCTAAGACTTGATCAAGGTATTTTAGATAATTATTTGTTACTGACTATAAATAGCTGCCACATTGATGATAAATACCTTCCTTACATACCTTGACATGCAATTCTTTAGTGCTTGTTTTTCAATTCATGTGGCTTTTCTATTTTCTTCTGTATTCATTATGGTATTTTCATGACTTTCTGCAACAAGGTCATGTTTGCACTGGCTTTTATTTTTTTGTAGTTGAAAATTGTACTAAAAATATTGTTTTTAATTTTGTTTCAGCAGTGAATTTAATTTTACTTAGATGAATAAACACATAGGAAATAAACCTTACAACAGGAATGGGCAATTCTTTTAGCTGGAGGGCCACTTAATGGGATTTGGTTTCCTCTTGAGGGTCACATAAGTTTTGGTGTCCTTTCAACCACCACATCTCTCTCTGTCTCTCTCTCTCTTTCTCTCTATCCCTGACATACCCCTCTGGAGTTGTAGCACACCCTGATCCCCATCCCCAACCTGGGACCTGCCAGCCCCACCCACAACATAGGCAATGCATAAGTGCTGACACTGGAGGCGGGGGCACAGTTCTGCACCCAGCGCTGCCCCCACTTCTGCTAGGTGCTAGGTCCAGCCAAGCTGCAGCCTTGTGCCCTGCTGTTGGCACAGAAATCTGGGGGGGAAGGAGAGGAGGGTTGTGCCTCTCCCCGTGTCACCTATGATCCTCAGCGTATGCCACCACCAGCCCAGCATGGCAGAAGCAGCCCTCAAGTGATGTCGGTGTCAATTATGGATGCACCCGGCATGGGGAGGATCAGGACATTCTCCTGGAAGCTGACATGACTACATGAGTGCTGGGTGGAAGCAGTTCTGGCTGCCTGCTCAATATGGCGGAAACAGCCCCACCTGCCCAACCAACACCGCGCAGCAACCAGGGCCATAGCAAGAGCTGCCAGGTGTCCATGGGCTGGATCCCATGACTTGGCAGCTGCCTGCCCATTAACTGGATACAGTCAGTTGGAGGGCTGGATGCCTGCTTTACAACATGCACTATAGATTGGAAGAATAATAGAAGCAAGCATTATTCAACCTCCATGTTCATTATTGTTGTTTATATATTGTCAGACGTAAAACAAACTGATAATCCAGTATGCCATCATCATAATCTTCTCGATGCGGTGATTTAACGCTGACTCTGGCTTCAACATAAAAGTGTCAAGCCTTACCCACCAGCAGAACAATTCCATATTTATTTATTGGTTGATTGACTCTGGTTAGAATGCATTATTCATTAGTATATTGCATGAATCAAAGCCAAATTGAAGCAGAGGGCCAGCCAGCCTGCAGTTAAGTTTGATCATCATTTTTCTTAAAGGTGGACTATAATAAATGCTGTGAAAGCTATAGGAAGAGTCTGATTTTACTTTAGAAGTATTGTCCAGGAAATTAGCATTGATTAAGTAGAGGCAAGTTGAAAGAATAATGCAATCATATTTCCTAAACACTGAAATGAACAAGATCAAAGGTAAAGCAAGCTGCTGCATCATTCAGTCTGGGGGCTCCTGACACAGCCCCCTGTCACCCCCAACAGGGAGCTTTATAGCATTTTCCAGTGCTTATAACTTTTTTTGGTGTGAAGATTTTAGTGGGGAGGGAAAATGTTGAGAAGCAGGTGCTGATCAGGGCAGAGGTGGGTGACACTGAGTGAGAGAGATGCTGCAGAAAATCAGAGGAAACTCTGAGAAGGGTTTCAACCCTCAAATATGAGGGGAAAGAATGAGAACAACTCTGGAAATGAAGCTGGCAGTTTGTGTGCCTCAGTTCAGATTGCAGTCATTGTTCTAGTGTGTTCTTGCATCTTGTTTAACTAAGTGATACAAATGCCACAGCTAGGCTCAGATTTGTTGTAGAGACTTTGCATGCCAACCTCTTACACTTTCCAGTTGTTACCTGCACTCCTATTCAGCTGGATGCATGCAGATACGTGCTGG
This sequence comes from Crocodylus siamensis, assembly GCF_052110815.1. Taxonomy (NCBI): domain Eukaryota; kingdom Metazoa; phylum Chordata; order Crocodylia; family Crocodylidae; genus Crocodylus; species Crocodylus siamensis. The sequence continues at coordinate 124,942,694 of NC_143397.1, read as the reverse complement.
GATTCAGGTCTTTGCAGCACAAAATAATGCCATTCTCTAAGAACTTGCTCCATATTCGACCATTCTCAGTAGCTACTGCCAGTCCCGGGAGCCAGACTTAAGACTGCATTGCAGGGATGGTATACAACTTAACTTTCAATTTTCTGGTGTTCAGGGATTTATGTTTTGCCACAAAGCACCTCTGGACCATGTTAATGACTTTTTCATATTTTAAATTTTAAAGCACATCTCCTTCATAAACCCTTCAGGGTTCAGGATAGTTTTTATATCCTCAATTATGTCTAGTGAATTTTCACAGCTGTCACAGTGGTCTGTGGACAACCATTACAGATCCACACCTCCTATAAACCGATACAGTTGTGCCACTGTATCTTCTGAATCCACTGAAAAGCTTGGTCTGGTCAGTAAGCCATGCATAGGGCGAACATGCTGTTGCTCTGAGAGCTAATCTAAAATTAGCTTCAAAGCCATCTTTTTTCACTTTTCTCAGGCTCAGAGAGTGGCTTTGAACTGCTGTCTCCATAGTTTCAATTATTTTTGACCTCTAATACCATACATCCATAATGTTCATGTTTCTTCCTTATGGAAGCCCTTGTGGCTTCCAGTCAATTGCATCACATCTCATTTTAATAGCTTGTCTGGGTTATAAACAGAGACAGGATTGTTAGGACATGTTTATACCTCCAAACAGCATAAAGGCAGACAAAGGTCCCAGAGGAACAAAGGCATGACTGCCCATGCATACTCCTATGCAGCCCTGGTGTATTTATCAGCATTGTAAAGAGCCATCACTTTTCTTATGAAACCTATTGCCCAACAAATGGCAGGGAGCCAGGAATGAAAGTGGCAGGCTACTAAAACACATCTCACTTTATAAGCCATGTGTGTCACCCTAGGTCTCACCCTATGGTCCTTAATCCTACACTTCATGCTCTCTTGTATACACACAAACTTGTTGATATTGTATTTATTCATTTAATGCATTTTTTATTCAATTTATGTACTGCCCTTCCAAAAAAGGCTCAGAGCAGCTTATAATAGGAGAACAAAAAATGTATAAAACAGGAGAATGAACAAGGGAACAAAGCAACTTAAAAGGCAACTAGCATATCAACAAAAAATAGAAAGTCCGTAACCAATATCCCAGCCTAGCTTTGTTTGAAAAATGCCTATGCAGATAGACATTTTTCAAACAGATAGGAAGGTCTTATAGCACTTTCAAAAGATGTCCAGGTTCGGGCTTTGGCATGCCTCAAGATTATGGAAGTTCCAGAGCTGAAGAGTGACTTCTGAGAACGAGCTCCCATGGATTTTTGCCAAGCAGACTTGATGCTTTGATGTTACTTGCTGGAGGTTGCTCTTGGCTGACACACAGATCACAGTAGGACATAAGGTAGAAGACAGTCCCTTAAGTGCATAGGATTCAGATGATTTAGGGCCTTATAGGTCAAAAACAGTATCTTGCATTTCACCCAGAAATATATCCTACTGATACAAAGTACGGGTTAAGGTTGGAATGAAAAGCAAAGCATTAACTATACCTTTAAAAGACTCAAAACAAATGTACTTAAAGTCAGATTGTATAGTGAATGGATCTGTGGTAAGCTCTGAAGTATCAAATGAATCCTAGTTCATTCATATCAGCAAATAATTCAAACAACAGCATCATTCTAGCTCAAAGAATTTGCATGTCAAATGACTTAATGCTGGAGAGAACATAACATAGAAACAAGCTGCAACTGGGGATCTGATTTGCTTCTCAGAGGTAGCTAAAATATTGTTTGTTCTGTTGACCTAGCTATTCAGTGAGTAAGTGCTGAACTGGGATGTCTTTCCTTTGATTGTGTTTGCTAGCATGCTATGTAACTAGTTGGATGCTTCAGTGATTTGCAGCTACATTAAGGCCCATACTCACACTCTCTCCTTCATGTCTGAAAGCAGAAGATAGTGAGAATGTAATTATGAAGCTTTTGAATTTCAGCTTCATTTTGTGGCACAAGGACGAGCACTTGATAAATGTACATAGGGAGTATATGAAAGCAGTAACCAACTGCTTTTCTAATACCAGAGTTCCAGTGCTATTACCAAGCATAAGCAATTGTCAAAAAATTTTAAACCTCAGATAGTTTTGCAGACCAGCAGCATTCAGCAATTAGCACCTGGGAGTCACTTGGTCAAACAGCACCGCAAAGAATTCAACAGATTAAATGCAGAGATTCACACAAACATTATTATCATAAATTTTGTCAGGACTAGGGGATTTTGGCTGAGCTTTATGTTGCCTCTCTTCTGCAGAAAGAAGGTCGAGGAGAAAACAACTTTCAAGAATGCTCCATTACATGAAAAGTATTAGGATAAATACTATATATAAAAATACTATATAATTCTATTTACTACTGAAATCTGAAGCTCTGCAAACAGGCTTCCCTCCATAGTGGCAATGCTGTGTTCTGGTCAGGACAGGCCAGAGCCTGCCCTGCACGTGCCCTGCCAACCAGTGTCCACAGAAACGCTCCAAATACATAACTACATCCACAAGGCTGCTTTGGGCTCATCCCCAGAGGCTGCTATTAATTACTGAGGTCTCAAGAGTGGCCTCACCACGAAATAATTTTGGCTGAGGTTGTGTGTGAGTGGGACATGCTCAGACCCATCCTGGCTGGGAGCCATTGGCACCACAGTGTGGACAAGCATTTTCTGTTTGATGATCTATATAGCATCAAATCAGAAGGTTTCATTTTCCCTACCATTTGACTATTATCGTATATACCTGACCTCATGAGACCATGGAAATGTGCCTAGGTACTAGTATTAAAGGCTGCTTATACACATGCTTACTCTCATTTTAATTAGAATGCTTCAGAGCAGATTCAATTAATTGAGTCTGCTCTGTGTTCTAATTAGAATGCTCCAGTGTCCCCTCACCATCACGTGTCTTCAGCCCCCATGCATTTTTAAATGGGTGTTTTATCTAAATGTCATTGAATGAGGTTTAGATAAACTGTCCAGTGGCCATTTTTAAATGGGGCTTAATACACATGACAGTGAGCTGTTTTAATTCGAGCGGCTGTCCTGAAACTGTTCTGCTGAACAATAAAGCCCCCGAGCATGTATAATAGGCAACCAAAGTGATTTGTACCTCCCAGGAGCAAATGGCACTGAAACCTTTCATGCGCTGACTTAGTTAAAGCTAAGAGACACTTTGCATGGAGAATTGAGGAAAAGCATCCCTCCACTTAAGTAAGCTAACCGTCAATTTTTACTAAAAGGTTTCTTGCATTTTTCTTTCAGTTGAATGGGCTTCTCCTCTAATCCAGTGTTACATTCTTATTCTGATGTCCAACACCTGGCATCTCAGGAACTACAGGACAAATATGACTTTCATTCAGTTAGGTCAAACACGAGGAATGCTGCAGCAGTGACTGTCTTAAAGTGGTGGGATATTTCTTTTATAGCAAAGGGAGAGAACACACAAATCTCTAATGTTATGTTCTAGTATTAGTGATTACCATCATTATGCATTCTGCACATCGGTCTTAAGTACAGCGAGGTACTTAAGTACATGCTTACTTCTAAGTCTATAAGTGGTTCCATGAGCTTTGTAAGTACTTTGCTAATTCATGACCCTTATCCCTGCATAAAAATTACTATTGTCTTCAATAATTCATTGTGATCCCTGAAAGTCCAAGGAGAACATCTCTTTAAAAGTTTACCTTAAGGTGGAGTCTCAGTGTGACTTGTTACAACACTTTATATTTCCATTGTAAATATTTGATTGTAAAGCCTGTTCTCTGCTTCTCTCCTCCCTTCCCCTGATGTCCACATTGAAGGAACTGCAAGAATGTGAGGAAAGCCCTAGCTGCCCATTCTGTTAGCGGTCTCTGGGAACCTGCAGGAAGCAAAAAGCTAATTACTGTTGTTTCACTGGGTCCATGTGCCTTTCTTTACACTTCAGGCTGAATGAAAAGGAAATAGGAATAACCCTTCAACAAAGGGACCTAGGATCTGGGAAAGGCTGGAAGGTCCCTAGGAACAGCCAGATACTTTTAGAATTGACCGTTTTGTTATTAACCCAGACCCTGAAAGGGGAGATGTGATTTAATGTGTAGCTTTCTTTGGAGCAGAGCAAAGACTTCAACATCCCTAAAATCCCTCCTGAATCACTCCTGCATTTGTTTTATGTTTCATCGTGTCTTCCGCTCTTTGACGGGTATCAGATGAACACTAATAAGAGGAAAAGCCAGGGAATAGCTTTCTCAGTCATTCAGAAGCTTTGGGGAATAAAGAAACGAAATTTAAAATGCTGTTTTGAGAGTTAGGATCCCGTAGAACACTAACCACAAAACAAAAATTCATTGGCTAGCAACCTGTGACTGGAAACCTATGATAGCAACCGGAGATTGGAAACTAGCTAACGTGGTACCCATTTATAAGGAAGGGAGAAAGGAGGACCCAGGAAACTATAGGCCCATAAGCCTCATATCAGTCTTGGGGAAAATCCCTGAAAAAATTATCAAGGATCACATCTGTGCGGGGCCAGCAGGGGAGATCATGCCCAAGGGAAATCACATGGGTTCATCAAAGGCAGGTCCTGCCAGACCAGCCTGATGGTCTTTTATAACCAGGTAACTTCATCCCTGGATGATGGTGTCGCTGTGGACATAGTCTTTCTGGACTTTAAGAAGGCCTTTGACACTGTCTCTCACCCCCATTCTCATTAATAAATTGAGTGACTGTGGCATTGATGCCTACACAGTTGGATGGGTCAGAAATTGGCTGATGGAGAGCATCCAGAGAGTGGTGGTGGATGGGTCGTACTCGACCTGCTGGGATGTGAACAGTGGGGTCCCACAGGGCTCAGTCCTGGGGCCTACACTTCAACATCTTCATCAGTGACTTGGACGAGTAGGTGGAAAACACATTGTCCAAGTTTGCCAATGACACCAAGATGTGGGGAGAGGTAGGCACACTCGAAGGGGAGAGAGGCTGCACTTAGATTTAGACAGACTACAGAAGTGGGCAGATGGTAATAGGATGGGCTTCAATGTAGATAAATGCAGGGTGCTGCACCTGGGGAGAAGTAATCCACAGCATATATACAAGCTGGGGAGCTCCCCCCTTGAGAGCACAGAGGTGGAAAGGGATCTTGGAGTCATTATTGACTCCAAGATGAACATGAGCTGCCAATGCCAGACCGCAGCCAGCAAAGGTAAGCGCACCTTGTCGTGCATCCAAAGATGCATCTCAAGCCGGTCCAGAGAGGTGATACTCCCCCTCTATGAGACCTTGGTCCAGCTTCAGTTGGAGTACTGTGGCCAGTTCTGGGCACAGCTCTTTAAGAAGGATGTGGCCTGCCTTGAGAGGGTTCAGAGGAGGACCACCTGCTTGGGCAACAGGGGCAGGTCCTATGAGGAGATACTGGGGGACCTGAACCTGTTCAGCCTAGGGAAGTGGTCCTCACTCCTACCTTGGGTAAATTCAGAAAGAGGTTGGATAAGACCTGTTTGGGGTTGTGTGATCCCAGCGTGTGCTCCAGCCAGTGGGGGGGCAGGGGTCAGACTACATGATCTATTTAGGTCCCTTCTGACCCCTAACTACTATGAAACTATGTGATGTGAAGAGGCACAAAATGTCCACAGGAATCACTGAAACAAAGTTGCCATGTTTCCTCACAGTTGTGCCTGCTGAGTTCTAATATCCCATTATGAAAGTGAACCTTTCTAGTAGAGGCCCATGTCTGACAGATGTTTGGGTCATGCAGTGCTGACAGCAGCAGATAATTGACAAGAATGTCAGTTTCACTGGGCAGCTGCAGAAGACTCCCAGGGTCATTGTGTGTGGTGCAGACACATCAATAAACTGCCAGGGAAGTAGGGATCTTGGAAGTTTGAGGTGTGTAGCCTATGATTATCTTTCTCAAAGCACTAGGTCCCAAGCAATGAGGCCGTCTTCTAGAAAGTCAGTGGAAACCTGCTTTGGATTCAGTGAAAGTTCATCAAACCCAACACACTGTAAAACAAAATATTTGTAGCTCAATCAACAGGCAGTTTATTTCTAATAAGCTCTATTAGTAACTTATAAATTCCCTAACTCACTTTCTGCAACCTCTGCTCATATCTTCAGACAATGGGCTTCTCCTTTCACAGAAACTGCCTCAATCTGGAAGAGGCTGCTCTACAGGGTGCTGCTAGGTCACTATTTCTTCTTTTAAGCAGTTGGCAGAGCTATGTATCTTCTTTCTGGACGAGGTGATGGGGGAGGATTGTACTTGTAGAGTGATGTTTATCAAGCCATGGAGAGTTTTCATAGATTTCATAGACATTAGGGCTGGAAGGGACCTCGGGAGATCATCGAGTCCAGCCCCCTACCCAAAGGAGGTCCAATGTTTGGTTTACTTTTTTCTTTGGAAGAGACCTTCTGTTGTCTGTCATCTCAACAAAAGAAGAACAACAGACTATGAGCTAAATCCTACTTCATTTTATGTGCCTAAATGGTGCATGTGAAGAAATGTCCCTTTTGTCTGTCCCTGGTCTGAGACAGCCTAGGCGCTAACCCCACTTCTGATTCAGCTCAACATGGTCACTTAGGGGACTGGACTGTAAATATTCCTAAGGGAGGGGGGATCCCATTCTTCCTTTGTTCTGAGCAGGCATTTTGGGAGAGGGGGCAATTATTTTGGAAACACAGACACAGAAGCCTCCAGCCTCTTTAGCTCTTACTCTCTGGATGTATATATGAGTAACTTACCTGAAATATAGCCAGTAAGTTAGGGTTATGTAACTTTAGCCACATATTAAAAGAGCCAACAGGTCCATTCTGTTTTGCTCAAGGCATTCGCTCTTAATATTTATCTGTCCTGTACCCCTTCCACATTATCTCTCCCTCTCATCAATAAAAAGGTGTCTGTTACAGAATGCCTAGCTGTGAATGCTTGAGGGGAGAGACAGGCCTTTTCACTCTTAGCAGAGCTCATCTGATAATTACCTAATCCTGTCCTGTTGGACAATATCCGAGGGTAGGGGCTCCAGGCTATAAGGAGCACCCAGAATATATTACGATGGGGCAAAGCATCCCCAAGGTCTTCGGGGACTGTATACCTTGAACTGCATAGAGCACTAACAGAAAGCAGTGCATGGGTGCTGGCAGTGTTACCCCAGGCTTGCAGGTGTGCTCCAGGAAAGGGGTCAGCCAGATGTAGGTGCCCCAGGGGAGACTCCCAAAGTGTGGTTTTGGGCCTGGGAAGTTGAGGTGGGTGGCCTCAGGTAAAATTTTAGTCAGGTAAAAACTCATGTATAGTGTGGCAGTGCACTTTTGATTACCTACCACTTTAAGTGCTTAAGCAGGCTGCAGACTAGCCTGCAGGTGGAAGCAGACCCAATCAGGAAGTCACATGGCACCCAGGAGGCTGTCTTATTGGTGGAGGCTGGGCAGCCTGGGTATAAGACCAGGTCCTGAGGGCAGAGCCAGCCAGTTGCAACTGGGGAGATGAAAGATAATATCACCTGGCCTGAGTACTACTGCTCCCGGAACACCTGGAGATCAGAGTAGGAACTGTGAGGATAGAGCAGGTTCCTGGTCCTGGGTAAGACTGGAAACTGCACTGTGCTGGGGTTGGATGGTGTGGTGGGGCTGCCTGTGGCAGGGCAGTCTCTAGGAAATGCCACACCTGTGCCTCCCCAGTGAAAGGTGAGGATAAGGTGCCTGAGAGCCTCAGCCCCAACCACCGGTGGGTAACCCTGCAGAGGGAACAGATCAGAGTTCAGGCGCATTATCAGACACCTCTGGTCTGAGTGGGCCATGGGCTGAGTTAGGGGTTCAGGCACACTGACAGACACATGAGGCCCTAGGGGCATAAGGCACAGTGGCCCCAGTGAGAGGGCAGAGTAGTGGCCCAGAATGAGGTGAGGTGCCAGGAGCCCATAGTAGCAAGAAGTTCAGCATAAAGTAAGGGGCAGGAGGTCCCAGAGTAAGGGGCAGGAGGCAGAGAGGGCCCAATGAGCGGCCAAATAGTTGAATGAGATGACTTCTGTGAGGCATGGGACACAGTGTAGGGATGATTCAGAGCCATGTGTTATACCCTTGGCTTCAGGGCACTAAATGGGCAGCCTCCCACCTAGGAACAACTATTTAATTCCAACAACGGTACGGCAGGAGAGTCGGGTGACTGGACTGCCCTAGATAGGTGGGTGGGCTGGCAATGAGATTGGCCTCTAGACAGCCCCCTGTCACATATATCAGGAGTTAAAGAGTGAAGAAAAAAAAAGGGCCCCTTATGGAAAAGTAGTGAACTAGTTAAGAAAGGATTTTTAAGTATAGTGGATTTCATAGATCAAATTCCCAAAAAAGGGTAGGAGAAAGCTACAATGATTTAATGAAGCAGGAGGGTGATGAGTAGTGAGGATTGAATGGAGCAATCCAAGAGAAATTCTCTTCTCCTTCAGGAATTCTTCAGAGTTGAGGATGATTTTCTTGCATACTTGTCCTATCTGTGTGTCCTAATAAGCCTGACAAGGTCAATTCAGAATCAACAGACTCTGTTGGAAACATTTTTCCATGTAGGGTGGGTAGCTCTAAATTATTGATTCAGTCTGCAACATGATGTTTCTGCTACTTTTCCATCTCCTGTTGTCATCATAAGGCTTCAAGTGATTGAGATCTTTGCAGCATATTCTTCTTCCATTTGGGGCCATCTTGGACAATAGCTTCCCACAAGTTGATGTTGAGGTTGCATTTTTTCAAGTTGCATTTTAAGGATGTCTTTGAAGCACTTTCTCTGCCCTCCTCTTGAGCATACATCTTGACTGATCTGGGAGAACAAGACTTACTTCAGGAGCCTGCAGTTGGACATCCAGATGACATGGCTGGCTCAAAGAAGTTGATGTTGGATGATCATCACCTCAATGCCTATGGTGTTTGCTTGCAAAAAGATGTTAATATTGGTGTGCCTATCTTCCCACTGGATTTGAAGAATCTTCCATAGGCAGTGTTGATAGTACTCCTCCAACGAGGTCAGGTATCTCACATACCTTGTCCACTTCTCAGCTACATATAGTAAGGTGGTGATCATAACTGCAAGATAAACCATGAGCTTGGTTTTGGATCTGATGTTCTTCAAGCACCTGTTTCCTCAAGTGTCTGAAGGTTGCACTTGCACATTTGAAGTAATGTTGGATTTCTCCATCCACATCAGCTTTCTGTGACAGATGACTTCTGAGGTATGGGAAATACTCAATGATCTTCAGTTTCACCTAGATGAATCTTAATGACCAGAGCTGGGGACTGTTCATTAAGAACTTGTTGATGGAGAACCTGGTCTTTTAAATGTTAAATGGCAGTCCCATTTTTTGAAGACTTGTCATGATCATGGCATTCCTGAGGTCATGTGGGATTTCCTCATCATTCCAAATCCTTAAGATAAAGGCATGGAGTTCTAATGTGAGCTCCTTTCTCCCCTTCTTAAAGAGGCTTCATGGAATTTGTTTTGATATCAAGAATGAGTTCATAAACCAACTCAATGGTTATTTATAGCAGCAGAGTTACTTACTGGTAGCTATAATAGGAAGAGATGACATATTAATAGGAAGAGATGAAAATACTTTAAAACATGCTATCAATGAAAGATGGGACTTTGTAAAGCAATAACACTCGGACAAAATTCCAACTATAGTTAACATCAAGTCATGAATTTGCAAGGTGACTAGAAAAAGGCTAAAATCATTTGGAGTTGTACAGACATATGGATTCATAACTCCTTCTCACACAGGTCAGTTGCCCTGGCACTTCGATTATTATAGTTGGTTCTAGGCACTGCATTGCCAAACAAATTTGAAGGGAGTTTAAAGGGAGTTTAAAGAAAAGCAATAAGATGGAGAATTGACTTATGGGCAGGGATTCGGATTTTCCCATGGAAAAAGGAAAAAAAAAAAACATGGATTTTCCCATTTAACTTAGAAAAACACAGATTTTTAATTTGAATGGAGAAACACATGTATTTTCCACTTTTGCACAGAACTCTCTGCAAATTGGCAGAGTTCCATCCTGTAAGAGCTTCTTGCAAAAAGGATGGCAAACCCTAAGCCCTGTCCCAAGGGGGAGCGAGGGTGGGAAGGGGTAGGCCCTGAGACTCTTGAATCAGCCAGAGCTTGACTCAGACTCACTTTCCTTCCTGGAGCCTTTGGGGTAAGTGGGGCTTGCTGGGGGCTGGGGGCCAAGTAGGAGCCCCTCTGGCAGGGCTGAGGGGGTGGGGGGCACTGGCAGGCCTGGAGGGGCCCTGTGGGTTGGGTGCAAGTGACTGACAGTGCTGGGGGGAGGGGGAGCTGTGAGAAGAGCCAGCAGGGTGGGTGAGCGGCAGGGAGGTATCTGTGGGCACTGTCCAGCCAAAGTCTGGCATCTACAGACCTTCAACTCACAGGGAAGGACAACTTATGATAACACGATATGTGCATGTGAAATGGGATTGCTGTTTCATTATTCAAGGGAAACTAGTTACCCAGTTTCCAGCCCTACTGACTCAAGAGCATCATTCTGACATCTCTGGATAAAAGGTATCACAAGCAGCCAGTGTAAAGTATCATTAATTTTTATTATTAGACAAGCATGGGAGAATCCCTGCGCTCCACTAGGGGTGGGAATGGGCAGGCAGGTGCCTAGCAGTGTTGAATAGTCGGGACACCTGCCCAGCCATCCACTCCTGCAAGGAGGAGACAGTGGCCAAGGTGCAGCACTGAAGCTCAGGGGACACTGTGATGTGCCAGAGGCTGGGGTAGATGCCAAGCTACTGCTGCCATTCCTGCACCATCGTGCCAGGCTGGCCAGCTCCATGCCTCCACATGGGGCTTCCAGCACTCCAGCAGGAAGCTGCATGTGGAGGCAAATAGGAGCCCACCCAGTCTGATGGCTGGTGACTCTTTGCCTCCATGTATGGTTTCCCATTCATCCTGATGGTGCGCAGCTCCCGCCTGCAGTGCCACAATCCACATGTGCTGGCGTGGAGCCAACCCAGTCTGGTGCCAAGGCACATGCCAGAGGACTTGGCCAACTCAATGCCAGTATGTGCAGCCCTGGGACTCAACCAGAGGGCTCTGACTGCCACAGCCATGAGCACCCCAAGGGCCTGCTGCTGCTGGGCTACTGGGAGTGGGAGTGGTGCACCACAAAACCTGTGGCAGAAGGCCGTCTCTGTTTTTCCCCAAAAACTCTGCTCTGTGACAATTTGGTTAGGATGAGCCCAGCAGAGGATATACATCTTAACCTATCTCTTTAGGTAACCTGAGCTGGATACATTCCTGAGGGAATAGGGAAACCTGCTTCCTCTGCCTACATCAGGCAGGACCAAGTGTGGAGTAAGCAGGGAGTGAGGGGCACTGGCAGGGCTTGGGGGGCTGTGGCTTGGGAGTGAGGGGCACAAAGCAGTGGAGTGGGAGGAACTGCAGGTGGACCCACATCCTGGTAAATGGAGGGGGCAGCAGGAGCTTTGATTTTCCATAATGAAAAACCCAAAATCAAATGCTAAAATATATAGGTATTTAGAATTTATTTTATTATAGTTGTTAAGGCACTGGTAGGCTTCCAAATTGCTTGAAAACTTTAAATATATCAATACAATATTGTGTTCAGCTGATACCTATAATATATAGTGGCCTTTCATTTTAATCATGGATTTGGGGTTTTTAATCTGAGAATTTGTGATTTTTAACCAGAGGAAACCAGGATCCCTTCTTATGAGGAATGATTAAATGAGTTATACAAAATGGGATATTAAATCAGTCTAAAAATATTTGTTGTACTAACACTAAGGAAGAAGACTATTTAGTTAATAAAGTATATGAGAATACAACTAGAAGCAGTGGGATGAAATTATAAACGGGAAACTTTAGATTACGAAATGCATAATGGCTGTGAAATCATGTTCAAAGGGAAGTAGTGGTTGTCCCATTTATGGAGGATCTGAAAACTATATTGGACAGTACATTAAAACACATTTGAAAATGTACCTTCCAGAGCAATCCTGCAGCCACAAATGGATGGACTACATCAAGGGTCGGCAACATTTCTGGGCTAAGTGCCAAAAATCCCTGCAACCTTGTCTTGGAAGATGTTGCTGTGCTAAGCTCAGATGGCAGGATAGCTGCAAGGGTCCTGATCCTTGTTGCGGCAGCACACATGCAGCCACTGGCTATCATGGGGCTGGGCTGGGGCTCCATACCCTGGTGCACAAGTTGCAGCTCCTGGTTTCCTGCCACACCTGGCCTGGGCTCTGCTGCCTGCCATAGAGCCCAAGCTGCTTGCAGCAGGTGGTGGGGATGGTGCAAACCCTGCTGTGAGAAGCCTGGGCTCCATGGAGAGCAGCAGCAGCAGCAGCAGCAGCAGCCCAGAGCACAGGCTAGCTGTGGCATGCCACGCAAAATGGCTTCACATGACATGTCCGCCAGAGGTTGCCGACCTCTGGACTTGCTGTTCTAGCAGGCTTTTCTGTTACTTCTTACTAACATATCTAATTCTATGGCAGCAATATTACATTACTTGTGAATGTACCTGGCTCTTCAATCATTTCTTTTGCACTTGCTTCTGCAGTTGAAGACATACAAAATGCATATAACAGACAAAATATCACATAGCTCGCTATTAGGGCTGTGCGAAACACCATCATTTCGTTTTGACATCCATATTGCCAGTTCAAAGGGACAGTGTTTCATTTCATCATTTCATTTGATTTTAAAGCACTGTCCCGTTTTGTTTAGTTAAAATTGTTTTGATGAGTTTTGACATTTTGCCCATAGACTATAATAGGAAATCATAAAAATGCCTAAAACTTTGTCATTTCTTGCCTGATTTGGATGAAAATTGCCAGGATTGTGGCCCCTTCTGGGGACATTATGCCTGCTAAGTTTCAAGGAGATAGATGTAGAGGCTTCTGGGAAACTGCACCTTAAAGTGGCCAAACAAAAGTCCTGGCACTTGCTGGCAGTGGTAGCCTCCTCTCATCCAGCACACAGATCTAGGGGCCTATACCCCTGGGAGGGTTGTCGGGCTATATCAGACTCCTCCTTGGGGTGCGGATCCCTGGATCTGTGCACCGTATGAGAGGAGGCTGTCGCTGCCGTCTGGGACTGGTGCTGGGCACAGTCCACACCCAACACTGGAGAAGATGGCTGCTGCCACTTGAGCCTCCTCTCATCCAGCACAGATCTGGGGGCTTGTACCCCCTGGAAGAGTCCAGCACAGCACAGCAGCCCTCCTGGGAATGAAAGCCCCCAGATCTGTGCCACGACAAGAGAAAGCTCAGTCTGCTTGCCCCACCGAGGACCAGCAGTCCTTGCTTGCCTCCCTGCTTGGCTGCAGCCTCCTGCATGCCCACCACCCGGATCCAGCCCCCCCCTGCACTCCCCACCCAGCTCCAGTCCTGCCCCGTGCACCCACACTGGACTCTAGTCCCCCCCACCCCCCGCAGCTTACCAGAATTAGCAGCCGCTCTCTTGGCCCCGTGCACAGCGGAGGGCAGCACAGCTCGGCCCCAGCCTCCAGGTATCTGCCGCCTCTGCCACAGCATGCTGTTGCTGCCTGGCATGGCATGGTGCAGTGTGGCACAGTGCAGCTTGGGACTGTGTGCTTTCAGGGAGCTCCAACCTGTCACCCAGGGCTGCGTGCTGCTCATGGGGACCACTGGCCACACCTATCTGGGTCCTCCATTAAGAGTAGAACAGAAGTGGCGTACAAGGCTCATGCATGCAGGACCCAGGCTGGTGTGACTGGCAGTCCCCACAAGCAGCGCGCAGCCCCAGGTGACATCCTGCCACCCAGGGCTGCACACCACTCACAGGGACCTCCAGCCACTCTGGCCTGGGTCCTGCATGCACAGAAGCACTGCATAGGGCTCATGCACTCAGGACCCAGGTCAGTGTGGCCAGCAGTCCCTAAGAGTGGTGTACAGCCCCAGGTGACAGTCTGGAGCTGCCTGAGAACACACGGCCCCATACCGCATCACACTGGGCAGCAACAGTGGGCTGTGGCAAATACCTGGCGGCTGGGGCCAAGCCATGCTGCCCTCTGCTATGCAGGGGGCCAGGAACAAGGCTGCTGATGCTGGTAAGCTGCAGGGGGGCTGGAGCCATGTGGGGAGCATGCAGGGGGGTGCTGCAGCCAGGCAGGGAGTGCGTGGGGAGGCAGCAGTTGGCTGGGAAGGCAAGTGGGGGCACCAGTCCCAGGTGGGATAAGGAGGCTGAGCTTCCTCTCACTGGGGCGCAGATCCAGGGACTCGCACCTCCAGTAGGGGTGCTGGGCTGTGCCAGACTCCTCCTGGGTCTGGGAGCCCCTGGATCTGTGCCGAACGAGAGGAGGTTCAGGTTACCACCTGAGACTGGTACTGGACACAGCCCATGCCCAATGCCAGGGAAGACTTCTGCTGCCACCGGACCCAGGCAGCAGTAGCAGTCTCCTGTCATCCAGTGCACAGATCCGGGGGCTCGCACCCCTGGGAGGAGTCTGGCACAGTGCCACAGTACTCTTGGGGGTGCAAGCCTCCATATCTGCATGCCAGATGACAGAAGGCTGCTGCTGCTACCTGGGACCAATGCTGAAGCCAAGTAAGCCCAGCTTCAAAATGTTTTGAAAGTTCTGAAATGTTTCTAATGCCCTTCTTTTGTTTCAAAGCTGTTTCGAAGCCTTTTGGTTCATTTTGATTTCACTGTTTCAAGCTTGAAACAGGTTGAAACAGCTTTGAAATGAAATACCCAGAGAAATTTTGCACAGCTCTACTTTCTGTTGCTAAGCTGAAAAAATCTGTTGCAGTGAAACAGTTTACATCTGCAGAGTGGTTTTAAATATGGCTGCATGGTGTACAATACAGACTTTGTTACTGACACATGCAGATGCAAATACATCATTGAATTTCTTTCAACAAATGCTCCAAAGGCCATTTGTGCCTCCAGTCCATAGAATAAAATGAAATATTCCAATACGTGTGGCTGCTTGAATGCAAACTTTTAACTTATGTCTCCTGTTGGGATTCGTACTTGGAAAATGAAGCCTCTTTACATTTACTGGTTTTCTCATAAAGTAACAACTGTAATTACATACTCACTCTTAAGATCCCATGTTCCTGATAATGTGCAATGAACCTGTCAAGAAGAGTTTTGTTTCCTCATGCGTTCTTTCTGGTTTGGTGTCCTAATAGAGGCCCTGGGTAAAATATCCACAGCTGAGCACAATTAAATATTTCATATTTAGTTCTACAGAAATACCCAGGCAGTTTATCTTCTGAAACACAGTTCTCTTTGTGAATGCTAGCACTCAGTTGTAAGTTCCCGTTGAAAATAAGGACAACTTCTCGACATCTTTTATCAGCCTCCCTAAATTAACTGACAGAGTTATGACGTTGATTGAAGACAGACCAGGGGTATGTTCTAGCGTGACAACTCCTATGAGCTGTGTTTATATTAGAAAATGGCAAAATGAAATTTAATTCTTAGATGGTGCACTTATTACTTGTTTTTGAGATGACACTCAGTTCTTTGCTTACACTATTGGATATATATTAAACAAAGTCGGCATGTTGTACTCTTCAACTAAATATTACATACATACACAATCTGGTAAATTCTGCATTTTAGGAGTTGCCTGGAAGGAAACCAATGAGTTAGATCTTAATTCACTTTGCAAGCCAAAATGCCACTTACTCAGCCACATAACAGCCATGTTTGACACTTATACACAGTTTGGAATACTATTCAATGTGCAGTGTAGACACACAAGCTTCCACAGTACTCCTGAACAAGCTCAACAGGCTGCAACCTTGCTGGCTAGGTATGTGGTGCTGTATTTAGCTGTATTCTAGACAAGTGTAAGTTGCAAAGTTGTAGGTAGGCAAAAATCCGTAGCTAGAAGTTGTTAAATACTGGAAGATGGGAAGAAAGGGGAGGGCACTCCTATGTAAAATGAAGCAAATATATGCAGTACACAGTGACAAATTACCAAATGACTTAGAAGTTACCAAATGGCCGTAAACCATTACAGAAAGCAACTCTGCTCAAACTGGGGGTGAGGTAGAGAAGCTTAAAGGAAACAGACTATTACAGAAGGTCCCTGGGAAGTTATTTAAGTAGCTGACCTATTATTTTTTTCAACTGACCTATCTGTAATCTCATTTTACCCTATATTAAAACATTTTTCTCTATCCAGTGTTTATACTGGAAAATTTAACCATTTATCTTGTATAGCATATATGAACTTCTCATTCTGTTTTACTCAGGAGAGCAGTAACAGCATCAGCTATGCGGCCAAAATGATCCAGCTCTTGAGGATCCTCAAAGCATTTTTGTAAAACTCTTGATATATATAAAATTGGAATCCTCCATAAGGAGGTTACATGAGGGCAGCAGCCCCACATCAAATATGATAAATTCCTCTTTGTTTGTAGAAGCTTCCAAACTGATTAGCTCTTTCCTCAAAAGCATTACCCATGGCATTTGAAGATTCACAGGTCATCTCTAACTCCCAAAGTTTCATGAGTCTTTCAGGAGTTACTCAGAAGCAGGGAACACCTGAGAAGTCCAGAGACATGACTTCCTTCTGAATCCCAGCCAAGAGCACTCACACTTCCAGATCATAGATATTACAGAAGGAAAAACAAAATTGAGCAATGACTCACTGGGCCAGAACTTCAGTTAGCATAAATCATTTTAGTACAACCAAAGTTGATTGAGCTTTGCTGATTTACACAGCTGAAGTTCTGGCCTGCGGATATGAAACATAAAAATACTAATGACAAAGAAAATGAGAGACCGCTTATTTTCTGGAGCATCACTGCTGAAAAATTGGAAGTGCAGAATTGTTAGCACTGTAAGGACTGCAGTGGAGACTGATTAACTCATCTCTGCAGAAAAGGAAACATATGGGTCTACATACCTACCAGTTCCCAAGTGTTGCTCATTTAGAGGGAATTCCTTAAACTCAGCATTATCCACATTCAATACATCCATAATCCTTCTCTAGTATTTTAAAATGTATACATAAGACATATGGAATCCTCAAACCAAGATTACAGAATATTGTTTAGACCAAAAAGTGTCCCAGTTTCTTACATGAATAAGGATTTAATGTTTCACATCATGGGCTTTTTAAAAAATGGAGCCCTGCATTTGGACATTTAAAAATATGTCTCGAGTGAAGAAAGTAAATGAATAATAATAATAATAATAAAAAAATCAAATGCAGCTTGGTGAAGTCCAAGAACCACTTTCTGTTAACATAGCTTTGATGTTTTTACTTTCTTATAAATATATTTTCTTTCTAAACATTTGAAAGTTTAGAGATGTCTCTTGGCTTAAGGATATGAGGAAGTAATTAATGAAGTGGAAGAGAGACAAAAAGCTCCCCGAGTTGTGATGTTACAAAGATCATTTATTAAAAGTTGCTTTTGGTTATTGATATTTCACTACAAACTCAGAAAAAAGAATCCTGACTTTCTCTTATCCAACTCTAGAAGTTTTCCCAAAATGTTTTTGTAGAACATCCATTTTTTTCACTTTTTTCTTCAACACATCATTAACAGAGCCTCACTAGTAAACCTCAATATCTAAATTGTATACAGTGTTTTTCATCAATAGGTCTCAGACCATTGTCCGAAGATGATCAGTATCTATTATGAAACCCACCAGAGTAAACTGATTGAAAAGAGAGGAAGAGAGTTGTGAATCTTCAGCGTAAAAGAATCCCATGCACGTAAATCTGATTTTCCCTAAGGACCTCATATTCAAACTGATCTGAGACAAAGCGGGACCTTACACTTTGACAGAAGTAGAAATCCCAAGATGAACTGCCTCGGGGCCTTTTCTCAAGGAATGTGGTCACTTGAGAGCAGCCCCATCCAATCCTAGCACAAATCACAACATTGCAACAGACAGTGAGCAGCCAGGAATATATAACCTAAAAGAAAGGTTTTCAGCATTTCAGCCATATATCTGTACTAACTTGCAAAAAATATTGCTGTGGATCACCCCTGGCATCTACAGACCTTCAAAACTCACAGGGAAAGGACAACTTGTTAATTTCCAGGGGCCTTATTATAACGTGAAATGTGCATGTAAAAGGGGATTGCTGTTTCATTATTCAAGAGGAACTATAGCTACCCAGTTTCCAGCCCTACTGACTCAAGAGTATCGTTCTGACATCTCTGGATGAAAGTCATCATAAGCAGCCAGTGTAAAGTATCATTAATTATTATTACTAGACAAGCACTGGCATCAGTGATAACTGGTAGTTTCCAGCTCAGCTCCCCAGATCTGTTACTAATTAAATAGAAAAGCAAAGAGAAATTGATAGAAATAACACTAACTAGACAGTATTCTCCAGTTATTTTCTCAGTAACAATAGCCACTGGAGTGCCATGTGAGGGGACCAACCTTTACCCCTGAACTCAAAACAATGAGATTAAAGCCAGGAAATAAAGATTAGTCATTTGTCAACTACTGTGTTCCATAACTGCTAGAGTTTTTTAATACTTTTTAATAATAATTTTGATGGTTGACATGGTGTTGTAACCTTTCTTATGACCATTGACTATCTCTTCCAAAACTTTGGAGTTTACAGGGGTCCACCTGTCACACAGGGGAAATGGTGCAATGGTCACCAAAGGGTCAGCATTCACTGTGAGCTTTGCAGAGATCTGAACTGGAGTGGTTCTCACATCCAGAAAGAACATGCGAGAGACTGGAGAGAGACTCCTGACAGAAGCTATTTTTGGATGGCATTGCAGTGGGTCATCAGTCCTCAGAAGGAAAGTACCAATGGGCAAAGTCACTATAGGAGGTTCAGATGGAAACCAATTATCCACTAGTTCTGAAAAAACTGAAATCTCTGAGCCTGCTATTGAGCAAGTCAGGGTCTAGAAGAGCTGGGCTTGGGTAAGCAACCTGAAGAGGATCAATGTCCTTGATTGGCAGCAATCCCCAGAAGAAGTGAAAGGCAATTACTCAGCTTGGTGGTGGCCTGTGACAGCAACAGAGAGCAGCAACTGCAGCCATGCAGCAGCAGTGACCCCTGGTGATGGCAAGGATCACTGACCTCTTGCAGTAGAGCAGTGTCAGCTTCCAGTGGTGGCAATCCCTAGAGGCAGAGCTGCAGTGAACTCCACTGTGGGTATCCTTATCCAGCCCATGCTACTTTTAGCTGGCACAGGTGGCAGAGTCCTTAGATGGCAGCACAGGGTGAGCTCCCTTTCCCACACTGGGCTAGGTATTAGCTCCCTTTGCATGGTTTAGCAGTGACTGTGATAAACAGTTAACAGTTTGGGGTTTTCATAGATTTCATAGATATCAGGGCTGGAAGGGACCTTGGGAGATCATTGAGTCCAGCCCCCTGCCCAAAGGGCAGGAAGTCAGCTGGGGTCATAGGATCCCAGCAAGATAAACATCCAATTTACTCTTGAAGGTGTTCAATGTAGGTGCTTGAACCACCTCTGATGGCAGGCTGTTCCAGACCTTGGGGGCTCGGACAGTAAAGAAATTCTTCCTTATGTCCAGCCTGAAACGGTCTTGCAGGAGTTTGTGACCGTTCGACCTCGTCATCCCTTGGGGTGCTCTGGTGAACAAACGTTTTAATAAGTTTTCTTTAGGATTTTGTATTTCTCCCTTTTTTTTTCTTAAAATCCCCCTCTGTTATGTTTAACTATTGATTGCAAGTCAGGCAGTTCATTTTGGAACACCTTGTTAAAAAGTTATTTTCCAGGTTTCTGGGTGGAGGCTTGAGGCAAAATAGATAGCTCATGTAAAACCCCAAATATGAACCCAGCCTTTGTTACAGCCATTCAGTGCCCACCACAGAGTATCAGAAACAGAGCTGGTCAACTCACAAATATGAAACAAATGGATACCTACATCTGAATGGACTCTAAAGGATCTGGCAGAAGTGGTTTTAATAGAAGCAACTACTGCTACAAGAAATCAGAAACTGTGAGATCCTCCAAGTTTTTATTGATATTTGCAATCCCTTTTAGGAGGAAAAGGGGAACTGTAAACTGCTATACAAAGTCACTCAGAGATTAGACTATCTGGCCCATGCAAGAGGAAAGAACATTTTATATCCTCCATTAGAAACTAGGTTCCAGGTGAAGACATTGAACATCACATTACAGAGCTATGCAATAAAGTCAAGTCATGGGAATACGATGGACTAATCAGAAGAAATTTATGCTATGATTGATAACCAGGTTAAACCAGGTTTATTACTTAGCATTACGAAGAGCAATGGATAGTGGTATGAAGCCCCTCAGATATCACAAAGGAGAAAGATTCACAAAATAACTTACTATATTTATTTGAATACAAGATGATTTTTTTCACCAGTCAGCATGGGGGGGGAAAGCCCCTTTGTCTTATATTTGCATACAGGAAAATCTCCTCATTAGATAAATTGTCTATTATTAAACTGCTGCCAGAAGCAGTATGTACTCAGTAATGGAAACCAACTATGAAGTTGATTGAATGAAATCCATATTGAGCATGCATATAAAATGCATGGCCCATACTGGGCAAATATACCAATGGGAACAACAACAACAACAATAATAATGAAAGTATCAATAACCTAAAAACCTGCTTACATCATCTTGCATTGCATTACAGAAATCTTACCTCAATTATAGGCCCACAAAACAATAACATTTTGAAACTTAAAATGTGCTTCTATCAGCTTCCAAAACTTGAACAAATAAAACAACAAAAAACATAAAACATTTATACATTATCCAACCATTCCTTCCTTCCCCAAATTCCCATTAATTCAGGGCCTAGATACATTTCTTAATGCCACATTACTTCCTGTAGCATTCAAAGCTTGTCTATTAATGCTTATCACCCCTTATCCATGGGTGGGTGGGCAATTATTTAAACCCGAGGACCACATAGGGAGTTTTAATGACCTGTCAGAGGCCGGGTCAACCCCCACCCACAAAAATTCACCAAAACTCCCTACAGGGCTTTGGGTGGGTGAAAAGCAGTGTTCAGGAGCAGGACAGCCAGGTGAGACCAGGATCATGGGGCTGGTTCATGGAGCAGTGACAGCTCAGGGCCAAGCTATGGTCTATGTCCTGCATGTCCTGCCCTGTGTGTATGATGGGTGGAGGGAGGGGGTGTTCATCACTGGATGCTATGTCCCAGGAGACAGCCAGGGGTGAGGGGAAGGAGGGGAAGGCAGTGGGTACAGAGCTCACCTGGGCAGTGTAATCCATGGCTGCCCCCTGTATGGGGCTGAGCCCCGCACTAGGCAGCCAACTTTGCACTCCCACCCACCAGTGCCTGCCATCCCCAGCCCTGGTCTCAGCCAGCAAACAGCTTTTGGCAGAGCTGTTCCTGGTGTGGCTGTAGCCAGTGGAGTGCTGCTATGCTCCCCTCGCCTTCAGCAGGAGCTGCCCAGCTGAAGCTTCCCCCCTGCCCACCTGCCAGCTCAGAGTG
Source organism: Crocodylus siamensis (assembly GCF_052110815.1). NCBI lineage: Eukaryota > Metazoa > Chordata > Crocodylia > Crocodylidae > Crocodylus > Crocodylus siamensis. The sequence goes on along the minus strand of NC_143397.1, from coordinate 124,921,248 downwards.
GCAAAGAAGGAGCAGGAGAGGGAGGAAGAGCCACCACTGAGGTGAGGGGAGCAGAGAAGAACCCGGCCATCTGCAGTGCCATCAGGAACAGCCCTGTGTCCAGCTCTACCCACTGACCAGGGTCTGGCCCAGTAGGGCTATTCTGCTTCCCTCACCTTCAGTGGCATCTCCTTTTCCTGCTCCTGCCCCTGCTGCTGCTGTGCCACTCCAGGCAGTTAGGGGGAAGCTTCATCTGGGAAGCTCCTGCCCCAGGGTGCAGGGCTCTGGCTCCAGCTTCTGGCTGCCTTAAACCCACTCTGCGTGCTCGCAGGTAGCTTCTCATCATGCTGTGTAGGCAGAGAAGGTGGAAGGCAGCCAGGAGCTGGAGTCTGGAGGCCTGTGTGCTGGGGCAGCGGCTGCCCAAATGAAGTTTCTCCCCACCCACCCAGAGCAGCACAGGAAGGGCAGGAGCAGGAAGAGGAACCATTGCTGGAGGCAAGGGGAGCAGAACAGCCTGTGGTAGAAAACCACCTCTGTTTCTCTTCCAAAATTCTGCTCTGTGACAATTAGGGCCCTGCAGAAGGTACACACCTTACCCTATCTCGTTAGGTAACCTGAGCTGGATACAGTTCTGAGGAAGGAGGGAAACCTGCTCCCTCTGCCTACATGACTGGCATCACATACCTGGGTGAGGGGCTTGGTCTCCCTGGTGGACTAGAGACTGCCAATCTGCCCAGCAACCAGTGATGCATTTCAAATTGGTTGGCTGACAGTCAACAGGTCTCCATTGGACCAGGTAAATGAGGTCATAAGGGCTATATAATTTAAGGACTGCCCAGGAGGAGGGGGCAGCAGCCATGAGGAAAACTCAGAGAGAGAGAGAGAGAAGAGCTGAACCATTTGAAACTTGGTCTCGCTCTCAAAATTCATGATTAATGAACTGCCTGCCTCCAAAGGGAATCTCCAGCTGCCTTTGGATGACACACGAAGTAAGCTACCTGAGATCTAACTAGATATATAGCTTGCAGTAACTCAGATGCATGATCAAAGGCTACTCCAGCCACCCTGTTTGCTCTATGGGATTTCTCTGATATTGCTCTACTCTGTACCCTATTCCAACTGTACTCCTTGTAACCAATAAAGTTATCCTTTGTACCTAATATGGGAGACTTATTGGGACTGGATCTAGATTATGCCTTGGGGTCCCCTTGGTTCGGCTGACTAAGGGAGACCTCTACTTGTGCTTCTGACTGAGGGAAGCACCCCAAGTTCTTGAAATGAGTTAAGTACCCTCAAGGGCTACTAGGCCTGTGTTTTCCAGGGGACATCATGCCAGAATCAAGTCCATCCCTGGGTGGTGGCATCTGTACCCCCAGGCTAGTGGGTGTGCTCCAGGAAGAGGATTGGCCAGACATGAGTCACCCCCAGGGAGGCACTCAGAGCCTGGAAGGCGGTCAGGTGCAGTGGGGTGGGTGGCTCAGCACAGGAGCACCCCCTACTGGCCTGCCACACAGCCCCACTACCCTGGACTTTGGCCAGCATGCACAACTTTTGGCAGAGCTGTTCCAGGGGCAGCTGCAACTGGCTGGATGCTTTTCTGTTCTCCTTGCCTCCAGCTGTGGCTCCTCCTCCACCTACTGCCCCTACATGTCTTTTCTTAGCCACTATAATGCCTTTACCTAGCCAGCCCCTGGCATCTGATAATAGCTCTACTGCCTCTCAGGCCTCATCATCTTTTCATCCTCCTAGATCTACTAGGTATCTCTAGTCTTCTCTTTTCCATAAGTCCATCACCTGCTCTTGCATCTCACCAGCAATACCACTCCAGTTCACTCAAGCCCAAACACAAGGTTTCCTCTACCAAGAGTTCCAGTTGTTGTAGGACTAGCAAGTTTCTTGCCTTCCACAGTGCCATGTGAAAGCTCATTACAGCTTTCCATGTTCTTTCTCCATCCTTCCACTGGGCCCCAGTCCACGTTCTGCACAGAACCACTTCTAGTGTGAGTTAGCTCTTTGCACCCAGCCACTGTAGGATTTTCTCTGCCTTCCCCCAGACTGTTCTGGTGTACTGATACTCTCACATTGCAGTCATATGTTTTCTTTCCCACATGTTTGTCTGGGACATCTGGTTGTTCTACACAGTCCACAACTGTAATGGAGTTTCTGTACTGGTATAATTTGATGTGCCTGCAGCCAACTGAAGTCCCAGTGCTGCTGCTGTAAGTGTTTTTCAAATACCTGTTTTATTTGACCTAGTCTTCTTTTCCCTGACATAGGCCTTTATTTTTTTATGGGCCACCAAGTCTGTGTGGCTATTGTGTGCAACCCATACAAATTCACAGGTTTTACAATCTTTTTGTATACTGGTGGCATTATCTAGGTCCAAGGCCATAAGAGTGACTTTTACATATAATATATTTATGTAATAACATCCCTGCATAGTACTAGACAAATCCAGCCCATTTGGTGCCCCCTTCCATCCCTTCTGTGCAGCACAGACTGATTTACTTTACATAAACAAACTAAAACACATCTGGGAAGCCCCATCCTCCCTTCAATTTCTCTTTACATAAAGTTGTTCTCTTAAGCTTTCCCCTTTTGGCTTTCCAAAAGAGCACCATCAGTTCCCGTTGGATTCTACACAGTGGTCCATGACAGAGGGAACACTACACCTATATACAATATGATTCAGGAGTACCATGGTCTTAATTACATTTACCTGTCCCTCCATCAGCAGCTTGTGGTCATACCAGTTCCCCAGCTTCTGTTTCACCTTCCCTTTCACCATTTCCCAGGCTGCTCCACCTGTCAGTCACATATTCACCTCCACTCCCATTGTCTTGATTTGGTCCCTTGTGACCTGTTACCTGAGTTTTCCTGTTCCTTCCATCTTCCTGACCACCAGGCACTTACTTTTTGTATGCTTAGTTTTGCCCCTAAAATATGAATTTTGTATTCATTTATGTATCTTAACACCCATTCTAGAGACATGCTGTCTCTTGCTAAAATATTAACAACGACCATGTACAACATACATTTTGCTTGTGTGTCCTTTCCTCTGGGGATTGGTATAACCTCAATCATGCAATCTGTCCTGATCTTCTGTGCCAATGGCACAGATAGCACAGATGAATAAGACTGGTGACAGGGGGCACCCCGTCTCATGCCTGATCTGATCCTGATTTTCTCTATTAGATGAACATTCACTTCTACCTTACATCATGCTCCTTTGTATACAGTCTCAATCCATGTTAGAAACTTTGGTGAAACTCCCAGCTTGTTCAGAGAACCAAACAGGAACTCATGTTCCACCCAGTTATATGCTTTTTTCTACTCTGAGATTCAGGAGTGCCACATTCAGTCCTCATTCTTGACAGTATCAGATTATGGTTTTTTTTATTAGTAGCAGTGTCATAATTACTAGTCTTTCATGGACTGCACAAGTCTGGTGCCTGTGGACTACCTTTCCCATGACTTTTTAAAATCTATTTGTTATCTCCTTGGCCTTTATCTTATAATCTAGGTTCAGTAAGGTGATTGGCTTTTGGTTCTCCAACTTTTCCCACTCTCCTTTCTTGAACAATAGTATTATTATTCCTATGTCCACACCTGCCCCCAGCTGCTCTCTCTCCAGACACTCCTAGAACACAACTAACAAGTACATGGTTATTATGTCCCAAAAAGTCTTATAAAATTTTGCCAGGAACCCATCATCCTCTGGGGTCTTAACTGTCTTAAAGCTTCAGGTTGCCCGGCCATAATTCTTTCAATGTCCACATATTATCCACCTGATGCTTTTCACTTTCTTCCAAGCTCACCTCTAACCCCACCATAAAGGAATCAAGGGCTTCCTGATTAAACACTCTGCTGGAGTATAAATTTCGGTGAAACTCCTTCACTCTGCTCAGTATCTCTTCTGTCTTTGTTAACCTCACTCCCGTGTTATCCCATGCTGTCATAACACTTTTTTTCCTCTCCCTCAGGCAAAGGTAAGAGGACCATTTTTCTCCTTTCTCCACCCAGCCAATATTTGCAAGGATGTTTGTCCTTCCTTTCTAAACCACTCCTCCAATATCTTTTATGTGTCTCAAGTTTCCTCTGCTCCTGGGAATCCCACCTCTTTGAGTTATAAGAGATGCTGCAGTCTCCACTGCAATATCAGACTCTTCTTTTCTCCATGTTCTGAAAAAGACTTGTGTTCTTTCATTAACATCTTCCCACCATCTCACTCTATTTGCATACATTCCTCTCATTTCTCCCTATTATTCATAGTGGCTTATATACCAACTGCACACTTGTTCACCTTCCAGTAATCTTGTATTTAACTTCCACTGCCCACTACCTGGTGTTCATAGAATCATAGAAAACTAGGGTTGAAAGAGCTCTCAGGAGGTCATCTAGTGCAACCCCCTGCTTAAAGCAGGACCCATCCCCAACTAGATCATCCCAACCAAGCCTTTGTCTAGCTGGGTCTTAAAAACCTCCAAGGATGAAGATTCCCACAACCTCTCTGGATGACCTATTCCAGTGTTTTACTACCCTCCTAGTGATGAAGTTTTTCCCATTTCTAATAAAAATTTCCCTTGCAGCAACTTGAGACCATTGCTCCTTGTTCTGTCTTCTCCCACCACTGAGAACAGTCTAGAACAGCTCCATCCTCTTTGGAACCACCCTTCAGGTAGTTGAAAGCTTCTATTAAATCTTCTCTCAGTCTTCTGTTCTCTGGACTAAATAAGCCCAGTACCCTCAGCCTCTCCTCTGAAGTTATGTGCCCCAGCCCCCTAACCATATTTATGGCCCTCTGCTGGACTCTCCAACTTGTCCACATCCTTTCTCTAGCTGGGTACCCAAAACTGAACACAGCACTCCAGATGTGGCCTCACCAGTGATAAATAGAGGGGAATAATCACCTTCTTCGAACTGGTGGCAACATGACTACCAATGCAGCTCACTATGCTGTTAGCCTTTTTGTCAACAAGGGCACAGTGTTAGCTTATATTTAACTTTTTGTCCACTGTAGCCCTCCAGGTCCTTTTCTGCAGAGCTGCTACTTAGCCAGTCAGTTTACCAGTGCATGGGATTGTTCTGTCCTAAGTGCAGGATTTTGTACTGGTTTTTGTTGAACCTCATGAGATTTCTTTTGGTCTAATTTGTCTATGATTCTCTGGGCACATCTACACGTGCATTTACATCACATTAAATTTACTTCACAGTAAGTTACTGCTCAGTAAGTGGAAATAGGCTGGCATCTATACATGCAGACATTAAAGCTGTCTGGCCTGACTTGAGACTAAAGTTAGTCCTAAGTCAATCCATACACACATTGCCACTGTGCAGTAAGGTACCTACATGTGCATTACTGCACTGTAACTAGTCAGGCATAAATCTGATACCTGCATCATGGAGATATCAAATTTACGCCCATGTTGGCATAAGTCACCATAGTTACTGTGCGGTATGGGTTTGCATATGTAGACGTGCACCCATATTGTGCAGTGATTTAGGCTACTGTACAATAAATGTGCACATGTAGACACACCTTCTAAATCCTAACCCTACCCTCCAGCATATCTACTACTCCCGCCAGCTTGATGTCATCTGCAAACTTGCTGAGGATGCACTCTATGCCATTTTCCAAGTCACTGATGAAGATATTGAACAAAACAAGTCCCAGGACCAACCACTGGGGCACTCTACTTGATGCTGGCTGCCAACTAGACATTGAGCCATTGATTACTACTCTCTGAGCCTGATGATCCCACCAATTTTTTATCCACCTTACAGTCCATTCATCCAACCCATACTTCCTTAGCTCGTCTGCAAGAGTGTTGTGGGAGACCATATTAAAAGCCTTGCTAAAGTCAAGGTATACCACATCCACTTGTCTCCTCACATCCATAGAGCCAGTCATCTAATCATACAAGGCAAACAGGTTGTTCAGGCATGTTCCTGATCACCTTCTTCTCCAAGTTCTTAGAAATGGATTCCTTGAAGTCCTGCTCCATGATTTTTCTAGCAACGGAGGTAAGGCTAATCAATCTGTAGTTCTCTGAAACCTCCTTCTTCCCTTCTTTAAAGATATGCACTATATTTACTCTTTTCCAATCATATGGGACCTCTCCTGATCACTAGGAGTTTTCAGAGTTGATGGCCAGTGGCTCTGCAACCACATAAGCAAACTGCCTCAGCACCCTTAGGTGCATCCCATCTTCCCCCATGGACTTGTATATGTCCAGCTTTTCTAAAGAGTCCCATAACATGTTTTTTGCCACTGTCAACTGCTCACTTCCTCCCTAACCTATGCTGCCAAGTGTAGTAGTCTGGGAGCCAACCTTGCCTATGAAGACTGGGGTGAAAAAGGTATTGGTATTTCAGTCTTGTCTGCATCCTCTGTCATTAGATTTCCTCCCCATTCAATTAAGGACCCACATTTTTCCCTAATCCTCCTCTTGTTACTGACATACCTGTAGAAGGCCTTCTTGTTACCCTTTACATCTGTTGCTAGCTGGAACTCCAATTGTGCTTTGGCCTGCCGGACTTCATCCCTGCAAGCCCGAGCAATGCTCTTATACTCCACCCTAGTTGCTTGTCCACGTTTCCACTTCTTATAAGCTTCCTTTTTTTTTTTTTTGATTTAGCTTACTAAAGAGTTCTTTGCTAAGCCAAGCTAGTCTTCTGCCATACTTGCTAATTTTCCTCCACATCAGGATGGCTTGTTCTTGCTCTCTCAGTAAGGTTTCTTTAAACTACAGCCAGCTGTCCTGGACTCCTCTTCCCCTCAGACTGGCTGCCCATGAGCTCCCTGAGCAAGTCAAAATCTGCTTTTCTGAAGTCCAGGGTCCTTACTCTGCTGCTTTCTTTCCTTCCTTTCCTCAGGATCCTGAACTCAATCACCTGGTGGTTGCTGCTGCCCAATTTGCCATCACTACTACATCACCCACCAATTCTTTGCCATTTGTGAGAAGCAAGAGGTCAAGAATAGCATGGCCCCTAGTTTGCCAGTCCAGCACTTGCACCAGGAAGTTGTCCCCAGTGCTGTCCAAAAACTTCCTTGATTTTCTGTAGTCTGATCTATTGTTCTCCCAGCGTATGTCAGGGTGATTGAAGTCCCCCGTGAGAACCAGGGCCTATGATCAGGAAACTTCTGCTAGCTGGTTGAAGAAAGCCTCAATCACCACATCTCTCCGGTCTGGTTGTCTATAGCAGATCCCCACCAAGACTTCATCCTTGTTGCTCTTCCCTGTGACCCTAAGTCAGAGACTTTCAACAGGCCTATCTCCAGTTTCGTATTGGAGCTCTGAGCCATCATATAACTCTTTTACATAAAGAGCAACTTCTTCTCCTCTTCTCCCCTGACTGTCCCCTTCCTCAACAGTTTGTACCCATTCGTGACAGTGCTCCAGTTCTGCAAGCTATCCCACCTGTGCTTCCTCTAGGTCACCCACTTCCCCACTTACGTCAGGGCTTTGGTCTCCATCCCCCAACAAACCTAGTTTAAAGCCCTCCTCACTAGGTTAGCAAACCTGTCTGCACAGATGCTCTTCCCTCTCTTCTTCAAGTGGCTCCCATCTCTTCTGAGCAATCCTTCTTGTTGAAACATCTTCCCGTGGTTAAAGAAACCAAAGCCCTTCTGCAACATCATTTGTGCAGCCATGTGTTAATCTGCAGGATGTGCCCATTCCTGCCTAGGCCCTTTCCCTTGACTGGAAGGATCAAGGAGAATGACACCTGAGCCCCTGTCCCCTTTCCCTCATACCCCAAACCCTGTAGTCATTCTTGATCTGCTCAGGGTCTCCCTTGGCAGTATCATTGGTGCCACATGGATGAGCAGCATGGGGTAGTAGTCAGAGGGCTGGATGAGTCTCAGCAATCCATTTATGATATTTTGGATCTGGGCTCCAGGCAGCAGACCTCCTGAGACAGCAGGTCATGTTGACACTCCCACATCCAAAATGATCCTTAGTAGCAGATGGTCAGAGAAGACTGGTATTCTTTCTGCTGCTCAAACTTTCAAGGCCCAAAAACAGTCTATGTAGGATCATGAACAGCCTGCTGCATCTACTCTAGTAAACCTACTTTCAACTCCAGGAACTGTCTTTGTAGTCCTTGCTAGTATCTAATCCTGAGGTGTTGCTCCCCATCCTATCCCCTTCTTCCAACATGCAATTAAATCTCCAACCAGTATTAGGGGCAATGCTGCCTATAGGAGGATTGTCAGTTCCTCTAAGAGGGCTCAGTATGCCTCCTGCTCTGCCAGTATGTAAACATTCAGTATTCTAAACCTTTCTCCTCCCTTCCCCTGATTACCTGTAACACTCTTCCCACAATTATGTCCCGACACCTTATTAATTGCAGCTATGGATCTTTAATTTATACTGCCACACCCAGTGCCCTTTTCTTATTACTACCCAACCACATGCCATGCTTCCATCTTCCTATAAGGTCTTTATGTTCCCTCTGCCTTTGTATTCAATGTTCCTGCAGGCATATTATGTCTACCTCCATCTTGTCCAAATGCTGGCCCACCCCCACCCATCTTGCATGGCTGTGAATGCTCATTACATTAACGCGATGATCATATTTATCCACCACCCTCCAAGTCGAATCTATGCACTGAGATCTAAGCCTGGGCATGGCTCCACTTCTGATTCTAAATTCAAGGCTGATATTTCCTTCTTCTCTTGTGTTCTTCCTCCTCTGCCTTTTCCTTTCACCACGTCCATTACACACAACAAGCTTTGTATTTTGCTTTCCTTTAAGAATTCTACACCAGCAGGGCTTTAACTTCCCTCTGAATGCTCCAAGCCTAGGTTACTATAAAACTAGATTACCCTGAGGCTACATCAAGGCTGGGCTAGTGCAGAACTTCTAAATAAAAAGTGGTGCCCAGTACAGTCAGTCAGCTTAGTACTGATGCTTTTTCAAGTCATGGTGAACCAGGACACTGAATACATTTTACATATTCTTCACTCCCACAGCTGGGTAACACCTTTCTTTCCCATTCAAATTATTCCTGTTTCTTTGTTGGCCTTAAATATCTGGAAAACACCACCAAATGTCTGTGTAGATAAGAGGTTTACTCGTCCCCTCTCTCAACCTGTAGCATGTGACAGGTGTGGCCCTGCCCTCCATGGGGTGGAGTTGAACACAGTGGCCCTGTACCTTATCTGCATATACATTTTTGGAGGGTCCCAGGACTCATGACAAGAGCACCCCATTTCAGTCATGAGTAAGGGACTAATTAGTATATGGACCCTTTGTGATGAGTAACTGGAGTACACATACATACTAAGCTGTGCTGGGCTGTGGGATCATCATGGCTTGAAAAGCTGTTGGCACTGCTGGGGCCCTGCCCAATGAGCTATGTGATAAATCATAAGCCTATAATATTTTATATAGTTTGTACTATGCATAAGTAGGCATAAAATGATGCTCAGAAGTGTATTTATGAAGTACCTATATTAAAGCCTGAAGCAGTTTGCAAAAAATGGTGAAATGCATCAATTTTGGATAAACTAAATCTGTAGGTACCTATAGTAATTTGTATTCATGCAAATTACTATGGGTATGGTTATTTCAAAGTTAGAGCTTTTTGGTCCTCTGTGTCTCAAAGTAGCTTCCTCTCCTTCCCTTCTCTTATTGTTATGTGCTCAGGGAGGAAACACAGCCTTACCAGGGTCTGACAGTAAGGCGGTGGGGGAGGGCCACAGAGGGAGATGGGGGGCAGAGGGCAAAGGAGTCATTCAATCCCTCCCCTGTCACTATTTTCCCTTCTGTAACAGTGGGAAGGAAACAAATTGAAGAAAAACTGATAATTAGCTGCTATACCTGGAAAATTGTAACAAATGTATATACTTTCCATATATAGAATCTAGGTATGGGGTGGGGGGCATCTTAAGTTTGAATAAATTCAGTAGGTCCTGAAACTCTTAAGTCCAAGAGAATGATTCATAGAAACCCTACCTACCATCTTAGAGTCTGCTGAGCATCTAGGAGGTGCCAAAGACCCTATAAGGACCTACATTTTCTCATGAAAACCCACTTAGCTGCTATACATGCCCAAAGGCACTACTATCAGCTGCCTAAGGATCTATAAATAGTCATCCTTGTGACTAAATTTTAAGAGGGTTTCTGTATAGTACACATGCTTAGAGTAAGCCTAACACGCACACTGATGGCATGGAGTTCAGCCCCCATGACAACTTTCATTAAAAAAACAAAACCAAAAGATCTTCTGTATTACAGAGTAGTGGTCAGAGCAATCAACCAGGAAGTATGAGACCTGTTCCTAAAGCCGTTTTGAGCCAGGGAGTGTTCAAACTCATTTATCTGACCTCCTGGGAGAGGGACTTAACCACACAAGTTTTTGGTATGGCTGGAATGGGACCACTCTCCTTCCAGTTGAAAGTTAGCCATTTTGCACATAAAACTGCAAGAGTCCTGCAGTCAGACAGCAGCCAAGATGGAGTGTAACTGCATCCCAGTAAGAAGAATATTCTTCCCTGGTCCTGACATTAGATCAAGTGAATAAACAGAGTAGTAAGTAAGGACCAAGACCCAGGCAAGAGAAGGCTCTTTGTCACCACTATGTCTAAATCCTTTTGTAAACCTTGTCCGAAGAGAATACCGTAGATAAAGCCTCTACATATACCATTTATACCACAAAACATGACCTTAAATAAACCTTCTTAGCCTTAAATAAATTGCTTAAATAGGTGCATCTCAATCATTAATTTCAGTCAGCATACTCAGCTCTACTTACTAACCAAATTTTTAAAAAATCCCTCATCTATTTTATGGCTTACATTAGTATTTATTTTGTGAAGTTTTTCAGATCATTTGCCTTTGCCACAGACTATAGCAACTTGAAATATTTACAAGATTTAACAGTTGCAAGCAGAGATTGAGAGTTTATCGGTGCATAGTGGAGGACTTGGGGATTAGCCTTGTAGACCTCAAAGTGCCCTCCCTTGGCCAACCACTGGTGGCCTTAACGAATCTCTGAAAGTGTCTAAGTAATTTCCTGCCTGAACAGAAAAGGATCAGACATGAAGACTTTATACCAGGAAGAGAGTGTTTGGAGGTGGTGACAGTAAGTGCTCCATCAAAGTCTGCAGGAGCTCATCTACCCTTATCCTGGACCATATGGGCATGACTGCACTGCCTCCACAGCACCATCAATAACAACACCACAAAATATTTCCTGCCTGGCCAGTCCCTCTCCACACTCTCCAAACCCAGAACATTGGATGCTTTGGGAACCTCTTGTGCTTCTGCTCTCAAGCATGCAAGGGACAGAGATCTTGAGAACGGTAGCAGGGAGAGCACAGTGCCCCTGAAGCATCCTCATCACTGCAGTTCCCTTCTGGAGTGCTCTGAGCAGGACTTGAGCGGGCAGGTGGCAGCAGCATAAAGAGTCCTACAGAAGCAGCATATAACTGACATAAGTCTTATGCAATTTTCCTTTTCTAGGCTAGTTCACTCCAAAAGGCTGTTTCCTGAGAGTGGAGTTAGACTGCAGAAGAACTAAGGCTGAAGAACTGGCAGTGTGAGGAAGTGGAAAAAATATCTAAATGACTACGTAAGAAAAAGAAACAGAAGTATAACATATTTACCATATGTTAGGGGTCATGGAGGCAAAGATTAGTTCCCCACAGTATCGTTTCCTTTGTCTGTAACATAGGAAAGATCTTCAACCATTGGAAATTGTCATAACTTCAACCAAGCCACTGGAGGTATGAAAAGGTACTGGCAGCAGAGAGGAACTACCCCTGTATGCAGCAGTCATAGCCCATCAACTATTAATGGGCTGAAGTAAATTTTATAACAACAAACTGCATAAATAACTTTAAGATGCTTGCTTACTTAAAAAAATGGAGTCTGACATTATTTCTTCTCGACTGGTGCTTTAATTGAAAGTGCTTGCAAAATCAATTAGAACCTCCTAGCAAGAAGCTATATTTCAAAAAGCAATTAACTGAGTTTCCAAAGCAGTGGTGTACCATTTGCAAAGCTGTTTATACCTTTTAGGCTAACATCTTTATGCATTAGTTGTACTGAGATAATGGTTTTATTGCACTGATGTTGTAATTATGATTTATGTGACCAGGGCATGCCTTTAAATGTTGACCTTCTTTAATGCCACCAGAGCAGTTAAGGCCTGATGAGACTTAATAAGAATAGTTTGGGCTAAATATTTTAAATAATGGATAAAATCACGTTAACACCTCATTAACCTCAACTCCCCCATACAGACTGATTAAATAAAAATCATTTCACTTAGATTATTCAAGGCTGAGCAATACCTACAGAAGCATAAAAGAATCTAGTAAATGTCAAGCATTAATTTACACAAGATTACTTCCTGGCTTTCTTCATAAAATATGTTTGTTATTACTGCATGTTTATGTGTGAGCTTCTACTGGTGATCATAAATGCACAGGTTTAGAAGGATTGTCAAGGGTTATCTAGTTCAACTCCCTGCACAGATGCAGGATGCGCTATTCATAAACCATCCCAAACAGATGGCCATACAGCCTCTTCTGGAAAACCTCCAGTAAGGGGATCCCACAACTGCCACTGGGAGCCTTTTGCATTGTGTCATAGTGTCACAAACTCCAATAAAGGCAACTGTATTACGCAAACTTAATCACACCGGATTTCCTCTGGTACTTTAATGCCAATTATCCTTTTTTTTCTCCTTACCAGTACAACCATTTTTAGCTCCTTATTGAAATATCCTGTGGATGAACAAGTGACAGAATGTCATCTGAAGTATACGCTATCTTATTTCTCCATATATCTGTTGTTTTCTTTCTTGAACTGGTTGAAACAGTCAAAGGAATATTCAGGAATAGCTGACTGACAGATCAGTCCAGCTTTTGTAGTTTGAACAGCTCTGTTAGTGTTATCCTGCCCCCACCAATTTTGTTTATAGAAATATCGGCCTGGAAGAAATTGCGAGAGATCATCTCAACTAATCCCCCTGGACTGAGGCAGAATCAAGTACCCTGACAGATACAGGTTTAACCTGTTCTTTAGTGACCATGAACCTTTTCTGAAAGAAATTGTTGGCAGCCCCAGGTAACCTGTCCAAGTATTTTACTATCCTCATATAGTTAGAATGTTTTTCCTCATATCCATCCCAAATCTTCTTTGCCGCAAATAAAGCTGATTGCTTCTTATTGTATCACTGCTGGTCATAGAAAACAATTGATCACATTCCTCTTTATAGTCACCTTTTATGTATTGGAAGACTATTATGTCTCCCCCACACCCAATCTTCTCTCGTCTTTGCCCTTCCATCTTTTCTAAACCTCTTACCATTTTGTTTATGCTTATGATCAGTGCCTTGTACAATGAGACCCTGTGACAAGGGGACAGTCTCAGGGCTGAGTCTTGAGTATGCCCACCTACCTGTCTATGGGCCAGTCTGCCCAGTCTCACCTGCCACAATTGTGCTGTTCCCTTTACTGGTGGTATAATGCAGGAGGCTGCCCATTACATGCCCCGATGCCAGGGGGTGCTATCCACAGCTCTGAACCTTCCCTACACTGTGGCCAGGCCTCACAGATGGCATTCAGGATTTTATAACCACCCCCCTGGCCTAAATCTGGACCAAACATAGTCCTCTTGTGAGACCCCTTACACACATGCATTCATACCGCTCCACTCTCACAGGGTCTCTTTCTTGCCGCACTTTCCTGTGCCTCATCCACTCTGCTCTGCTCCCTTTTGGAGTGATCCCATAGGCCTTGGGGCTTATCTGATTCACTCCTTGGGTGGCCAACATACAGTCTTTTGGGCCTTTCCCACAACCTTCACCTGGGTAGTGGCCAGGCAATAACTTGACCTTGGCTAAGTTTGCCCTGCACACCCCTGCCCCCCCCCGGGGCAACTCTACACACTTCCTACTTGCTCTTGTGGGGGTTGACCCATGTGTTGTCCTTCAGGCCTACTCAGTTTCAACCCTGCTCAACACCCCCCTGGGGCTGCCCTTCAGACCATCCCACAGCCCTACTCAACCCCAAGTTATGCCCAGTCCTTCAGGCAGTAAAATGGCCTACTCTGGGTGGGCCCCACTACTGCCCCTTCTCTGGGTCCACACAACTGCCCATTCCCTCTAGGGCCACATAACTGCCCCCTCTCCTGAGGCCTCACAACTATCCCCTCCCTGGGGCCTCCAGGATCTTATTCCCCTGTGGGGGCTCAGGTGGCTGCTGCCATACCTGGTCCCTCACCTCTACTGGGGTCTTACACCCCTTAGGGATCAGGTGGCTGTAGCCATGCCTGGCCCTTGTATCCACAGTGTTGTGGGGCCTCAGAGTTATTGAGGCACTCCAACCCACTTTTCATCAGGGGGGTAAAAGGTTCTGGTATTTGAGTGGGACTGCTGTACCACTGGCAGTCCCACCAGGCCTCCCTCCCCCAGCAGGGTGTAGTTTTAGGTCATGCCCAGAATCAGGAGCCTCCAAGCCATCCCCCTAGCTCCTACTCTTACCTCTAGGATGTTGTGAGTCTCAGCTCAGCTGGGTGACGTTGTTCTCTCAGCTGCAAGCAACACACTGTCAGCTCTGCCTGGCTGACCTTAGTTTTAAAATGGCCACCCTAATCAGGCACCTGCCGGTTGCAGGCTCCAGCTCTTGAAGTGGCAAGCACCCAAAGGTGCACTGCCACAGATCCCAATTCTAGAACAAAGCCTTTAGACACTATTCACAATACAAATAAATGTGGAAGGGATAGTCATAGTTGGGCTATAACTCTAACATTAATTACTTGCAGCTAAGGAGTTCAACGTTTTCTCCTAGCTTGGAAATGATCCAAGAGTTCACTTCTAGTTCAACCTGCATATGTAAGAACTATGCTGAACCCAACATAATAAAAAGATGGCTTCTGGAGGGAAGCATCATGTTTTGATTTGCATACAAGTAGCACTACAAGCAGTGACCAATAAAGCCAAATTCTGCTGTGGCAGATTGTTAAGGGAGAGTGATGAGATACAGTTTCAGATTATTAACTGAAAGGGATGAAGTGCAGTTTCATATTTGATATTGTAACTTCAGCCTCTAAGGTAGAAACAAAGCCCTGGTCCACGGGCCTCACAAAATCTTAGGGCATCGAAGCAGTGTAAGCACACCCATATGCATAGTTTCTTTATTCAGAATATAGCTGCTCTGTAGTTTGGTCAGTCTCATGGCTGCTATAACTGTTCTTCTGTGTTAAGGGAAAGGTGATGCTGAGACAAAACATTTTACTACTTTGCATGAAGGCAATGCTTTGTAATTACTAAATAAATTAACAAGAAATCCCCAGGAACCTGTTCAGTTTAATAAACTCATCTATATCAAGCCTGCCCAGCTTTACCAGGATGAGTTATAATCTACATACAGGGAGAGGCTGAAATGCCCCAGTCAGCACACAGTGTCACTGAAAACTAGTTAAATGTAACAGACCAGGTGACAGATTCAGGGATGTAACTTTTCATTGCTGTTAATTGCAGCAGTAGGTTTTAAATCATGTGGCTGAGCACAATAAAGTGTTGGGCAGGGGTTTTGCTCGCACTCTCACTGGGGTACTGGAAACTGCAAGAAGGTAAGGGATAATGGACCTAAGCCTCTCACAGAATCAGTGAGCCAGATCCTCTACTCCATCTGCCTTCAAAGATGGCAAAGCAGTAAGGTGGAGTTTTTGTGGAACTTGTTGCAAATCCCTGAGTTTAACGCAGCCAGTGCAGGATACAGCAGCTTGTATATGCTCTAAATTGTGCCAGTTGGCTCAGGTCCAGACCTTTTAGAGTTCACCACACTCCAGATTATTTTATGCCCTGGACCAGAAGCTCTGGGGAGGAGGTATGTGATAACTCAATCAGTTCTTCCTCTTCTGGGAGCTTTGCTTTATAGGTGGAATACTCTTCAGGGACATTGTGGGTGATTTCTTCTTCCTTTGTGGCAGTTGAGTGGTCCTTTTGGAAAACACTGGGAAAAAATAATCTCCTGGAATGGGAGCTGAGATTGCTCAGACCCTCACATAGTACTTCAACCTCATGCTTTATATTATCAGAAGATGATTATGATGTACAAAGAATCATTGGACTGGAAGATACTTGTAGGGTCACCTACTCCAACCCTCTAAACAAATGCAGAATGTGTTATTTGTAAACCATCCCAGATAAATTACCATCCATCCTTTTTTGGAATCTCCTTCACTGAAGGACTTCTATATTTTTCCTGGGCAAAGTGTTGTATTGTCCTAGGGTTCTGACACTAAGGAAGCTTTTCCTGTGGCCTAAGCCAAACCTGCTTTGCTGTAGTTTAAGCCCAGTGACTTGGGTTTTGCCCCTTGTGGCAAATAAGAATAGCTGTTTTTGATCTTTTTTATGGCAGCATTTCAAACACTTAAAAACTGCTATCATGTCCCCACTTAATCTCCTTTTCTCCAGACTAAGCATATTTAGTTCTTTCATTTTTTCCTGTACAGCTTGCATTCCAGTCCTTTCTATCTTCTTTGTCATTTATCTTCAGATTCTCCACAGTTTCTGTATACTACCTCTAGCTTCTGTTAAATGCAACTGGAGATATAAAGGTGATGATGCCATAGAAAATAACATTATCCAAGATGTTATGACTGAAATTTTTTCTCCCGTGGGGCCTAACCTAACCATTTGTATAAGCTAAGTCTTAGTCAGAAGCCCCAACATCCCTAGGGAGGGAAACAGGGAAACAAATGGGATTTGATATCCAGTCCCAAACACCTGTACTAGTGCCTGATAAATACCACCACCCCTGGACTTGCTGAACCAGATTCTGTTTCACTCTACTTGAATTTCTAAAAAAACATTATTGCAGAAGGTGGGTAGGCCCTCCTCTTCCTCCTCACTGCTTTTTTGTGACTAAATCTTAAGTGTCAGATAAGCTTGTGTTTCAAGGAGTTGAACCAGGAGGAACAGAATCCCACTTCAGCATCTAAGTATGCTTTTTAGGCCTCTGGCAGACGTGCAAGTTAAGGTGCCACGGGATCTGGTGTATGATTGCCACAATGGCACTTCCTGCTATGCCGTACATGAATGGCGGGAGGCATGATTGTGGAGCTGAGCATCAGATCCCATCACACCTTGTTGCCAGTGCAGGGGGAGCCTTGGATCATGATGGGGAGCCATACTTTCCCCTGCACCAGCAAGTAGCAAGCTCCACACCATGCACCCCTTCAGCTTGCAGCCAAGATTAGGTAACAACACTCCTAGTTGCAGGAGCGCATGGTGTGCCCCTGCAGATGGGAGCCCTAGCCTGGCCACATGTTTAATTAATGGCATGATAAGAACCAGCCACACAGTGCTTACATGTTTGAAATTAATTAATTGCATTAGCGTGTGGCCAGGTAACAAATTAAGATGTGATTAACTGGTTAATCATGCCTTAAGTGTAACGTGTGCCAGGGGTCTTAGATACCTAATAGATGGAATGGGATATGGCCACATAAAGAGCTGTGATTAAAAACTAAGCTAAGAAAAGGGAACAACATTTAAAGATACTTATAAAAAGACACACAGAGAGAAAAAGGAAGCATATAACCAATAATACCTCAGTATGTTTTCCCACACAAATAATTGAAGAGAAAACTGTTATGACCCCAGTGGTTGTAATGACCCTTTATAACACATAAAGTAGTTGTTAAACATTCACTAGAAAAATGCTTTTAATTTAAAAAACAGAATTGTTTAAATTGTTATGTTAAAATTATTAAAGGGAAGAAAGTAGATACAGAAGAACTGAAACACTAGACGTTAAGTTTTTCACTAAGTATTCCGATTGATTTTATTGAATGTCCATCATTTTTTTTAAAAACATATCCATTTCATTTGGCTGATCTCTCCTTAAACAGGTCAGACCAGTGAGCCTCTCTGTTTCTCTGAATTCCTTTATTCTGATTCTGTAGATATTACATTCCCCCTCTTCCCAACAAAAATGTTAATAGAAAAATATTGGACTCAATGACAAAAATTATGAAGATGTGCCTATTTAACTGGTATCAACCTTTGCTCCAAGTCATAGGGCCCTGGAGACTTGGGCTCTAATATAACTCTTCCTTCAATTTATGAAATAGTTATTTATATCTAATTTTAAAGACAGAACAAATACTTGTATTGGCAAAATACACTTCTGTTTTATATTCTTAATAATCCTTTGTAATGAAGGAACAAAACACTTTTAATACATTTATATAATAAATTATTAAAATAAATAGCCATGCAGTTAGAAAAAAAATGTTCAAATTATTATAGGTGCAGAGTAAACTTCTACTGAATTGATGCTTACAGCTTTGGAAGTTGTAGATAATGGGCTGTTTTACTGATGAAGAATTAGAATGCAAGGGATATTAATTTTGCAAGTACTTGTGTTTACTGTTCTTTAGGGGAGAGATTAGAGGTGTCTCTCTTTGAACATAGTGACAAGGAAGTATTGGATGCTTTTGCCATTAGCATTGCTCTCAAAGCTTAGTTATGGTACTGTGATGAATATTCATTATATGGATCTACATTGGCCTTTTCTTCAGGTTAGTGCATTAAGTAATACAACCGTGGGGCAGGTAGTCTCTTTTCACCACTTTGTTGTGGTCTCTTAGAGACTTTGTGATAACATGTTGGAAAGATGAGCAAAAAGGCAATAAAAAACATCCTCAGATCCATCTCCTTTTTAAGGAACTCTTGGGATGGAACATCTCATTTAAGATCTGCATGATGCACACATTATTTTTGTATATTCTGCATTTTTAATACAGAGTTTGTAGCTGTAATATAGAAGCAGTTGCTTCCTTCAATCAGCAAAAGGAAATGATACATACGCAAGCAGTTTTGACACTGTATTAATAGGCAACAATGCTTTGAAACACAGATACTATAGTATATACCATAAAGTGTATACCATACAACAGTATATACCAGGATTTGCCACCTGCTTTTGCTACTGCAGGACTGTGCCCTTGTTCTGAATTCCAGATGCAATGGTAAACACTACAGCTTTCACATCTGCTTAGATGGGTACTGAAGCAGAAACCTGAACAACTCTGGTATGTGGCTTTTCAGTTTGGTGGTTCAGACAAATTTCTCTCTCTGTGAAATAGGCTCAAACATTCTAGCCGGGCTAGAAGCCAAGTACAGAAAGCTGCTGGGTTTGCCACTGGCCTGGATCATTTATCACCACAAGATGCATTTGTAGGCTTCCAGATATTGTCCCCTGCACCTGCAGGTACAGGAGCTATCTATTGGTACAATAACATCAGAGCCTACTCATTTCTACCAGAGGGAAAAAAATACTCTCCAGCTATACAAATTAAATTTAGTGCTGAGAATTCACCTTTGGTCAGTGAGAAGACAGAGATCCAGTGTTGTGGTTATTTGTCTCTCTGCCAAAACAGAAAGAGTTGCTAAGAAGTGTACCCTGTCTACTCACTCTTGTTCTGCACACTAAAACTTAGAAATGAGGCAATGTAGCTGCCTTTGAGCAACACTGAGAATGCATTTTGCACTGCTCTGGGCCTAGAAATGGACACCACCAATGAAGCAGATTAGTTGTGCCATGATGTGTCCTAGCACCACTGATCATTGGTTAAAACACATCACCCATTGTCCCGCCCCCCCCCCCCCCAATATTGTGGGACAACAGGCAGTGTATTCTCCTGTACTTGAGAGTGCACCCCAAGGAATTCCTGGGCAGAACTGGACCCATCAAGTCTTGGAAGCACCTGCTAGTGGCTGCTTGTGCTTTCCCACCATAAACAAATAGATATCTGCCACAATGAAACAGTACATTTTATTACTATCTTTTTTCATGGCCACAAATTTGGGCATTTGTAGCATGACAGAGTTTGTGGATGTCTACTTGCTTTTGCTTTGTGCCACCATAAAAATGTTTATGGTGGCACAAAGGCAATGCAAGGCAATGTCTGGTTCTACCCTCAGACTCTGTCTCCAACCTACTTTCTAGTGTGAGCTCAGACCAGCTTTTAAGTGGCTATTTTGTCTCAATTCTGAGCTCTGGCACACATAGAGGATAAGTGAGAAAGTGAGGTATGCTTCCTGGTAGCATTCCCTGATCTGACACAGAAGTGCTGATCTGCTATCCATCTAGTGAATATTGCTTCTCCCTTCTCAGGTTGTACAGATAATGACTGCATCTGAACAGACTCTAATACTGATAAAAGGACAGAGCCCCCAAATCAAGATGGATGTTTTTCAGGACTATGCTTTAACTGGGCACAAGAAATTGCACCCAATACCAGGGTACCTCAGTGAAATTCTATGGCTTAGTGTTATGCAGGAAAGCAGATTAGATGATCCAGTGGTCCCTTCTGGTCTTAAGGTATATGGATTTCTAGTCTCTTCCAGGCACAGGCTAGGCTTTGTCACTTTGATGTCTGATGTGTGGTGCTAGAGGCCTCTGCAATATAGTTCTATACCAGCAGCTAAAAGTTAGCTTATTCCCCTTATTCCCATAGCTCCTCCAAAGCATCTCCTTTCACTTCCATCTTAGAAGGCAGAAGTTACTATTCAAAAGACAGGCAAAATTCTTAATCCTTCTGACACTAAAGAATACTGAACTATACAAAAGTATCTGAGGTCCTCCTGGCTTCCAGTCCTCAGTTCCTCTTCTAAGCACTTCCAACCCCTTTCTGCTTCCATCAAAGATGACAGCCACAGCCAGCCTCTATTCATTTACCTCATTCTTTTCTTTTCCAGCCTCCTGACCTTACAAATGCTGAAGTTTTCCATTCTTCACTGCCTCTAGGGTAGCACCTCTTTCTTCTCTCATCTTCTAACTCAGGAACCAAACCTCTTCCCCAACCCCAGTTCTCAACAGTAATGTCCCAAGCATCAAAATTAACATTATAGGGATATCCTGTTGAGGAAGCTGGACAGCAAGAGCCTGAAGTTCTCGAGCTCTCAGAGTGATGAATAGTAGGGGTGTGCGAAGCTTCGGTCCACAATTCAATCTGGAGAAGATTTGGCTCAATTCAGAGGCTGAATCACTGAATCCAAATCAGGAAGAGAAAAAACCCCTCCAAATGGATTCAGAGCCTCCAAATTGATTTGGAAAAGATTTGGAGATTCAGAGATTTGGAAGGCAATCTTTAAGGGGAACATAAACTGAGAAGAGGGAGGGGGAGCAGGGGGGGAAGACTGACATGTCTAACTGGCCAGTGACTGCGATCTTTCCCTAAGTCCCCTTCCAACCACAGTGCTCTGGGGGAGGGACATAGAAACAACATATAAGCCTCTGTCTGAAGGCTTTCTGTACCTTTTGTGAGCTGTTTCTGCCTGAGCAACAGCATCTGAAAGGTACTGGACTGGCTTGGCTTCCTACCTAGTCAGTCTCCTGCTATTTTTTGTTCTTGGAAAGGCTTGGATATAGCTTACTAACTAGAATCCCTCTACTTATCCCTATACAATCCATGTCTTTCAATTTATATTTGTTCTTGGTTTGGTTTTTTTCCCAAAACTTTTTAAAAATAAAGCTGTGTTTTCCCTGGCAGTGTAATCCATCACTATGCAGGGAAGCACATACATTTTACACACACACACAGACACACACACACAGACACACACACACAGATCATAGAAGAAGTCAGATGTTATTAAATAGAACACAACACAGAAGTCAGACAGTCATAGAAGAAGAGATTATATATAGTTAATATTCATTACAGTAACATACAAACTAAAGACAACATAGAAGAAGATGACCTAGTGATTGATGGAAAGCTGGGTGACAGTGACCATGAGCTGATCACCTTTACCATATACCGTAAAGCTGGCAGATCAGTCAGCAACACGGAAGTCCTAGACTTCAGGAAAGCTGACTTTGACAAGCTCAGGAGGCTTGTCAGTGAGGCCCTAAGGGACCATGACCTCAGGGAGAGAGGCGTTCAAGAAGAGTGGTTGCTCCTCAAGGGCGTGATCCTCAATGCACAAGCTAAGTCTATTCCATCTTGGCAGAAAGGCAGCAAGAGGGCATAGCTGTCCCCTGGCTCTCCAGGGACCTAGCAGACCTCCTAAAGCTAAAAAGAAAAGCCTACAAAGGATGGAGGACGGGATTCACCTCCCAAGAGGATTATTCTGCACTGGTCCAGTCCTGCAGGGAGCAAACCAGGAAAGCCAAAGCTGCAACTGAACTCCAACTAGCTTTGAGCATCAAGGACAATAAAAAGTCCTTTTTCAGATATGTGGGAAGCCAGAGGAAAAGCAAGGGCAACATTGGACCCCTGCTGAACCAGATGGGACAACTGACAACTGACACCCAGGAAAAAGCCAACTTATTAAATGGGTACTTTGCGTTGGTCTTTCATCAGTCCCATGGGACGCCCATGCCTGCTATGGGACAGGGAGATCCGGGTGATGGGGATCCCCTACCTTCCATAAATGCTGACCTCGTGAAGGAACACCTTGAGAAGCTGGATACCTTCAAGTCAGCCAGCCCTGACAATCTGCACCCCAAGGCAGGCCTTGGCTCCACCACGATCCACTGGCTGGGAAACTGGCTCCGTGGTCGGACCCAGAGGGTTGTAATTGATGGCAGTCACTCAGCGTGGTGCCCTGTGACGTCCCTCAAGGCTCTGTCCTTGGATCCATACTGTTCAACATCTTCATTAATGATGTGGACATTGGAGTCAGGAGTGGACTGGCCAAGTTCGCCGATGACACCAAACTTTGGGGCAAAGCATCCACGCCAGAAGATAGGCGGGTGATCCAGGCTGACCTGGACAAGCTCAGCAAATGGGCAAACAAGAACCTGATGGTGTTTAACACTGAAAAATGCAAGGCTTTCCACCTTGGGAGGAAAAACCTGCAGCATCCTTATAGGCTCGGCAGTGCTATGTTGGATAGCACTACAGAAGAAAGAGACTTGGGGGTCATCATTGACCACAAGATGAACATGAGCCTGCAATGCGATGCTGCGGCTAGTAAAGTGACCAAAACGCTGGCTTGCATCCATAGATGCTTCTCGAGCAAATCCCAGGACGTCATTCTCCCCTTGTACTCGGCCTTGGTGAGGGCACAGGTGGAGTACTGCGTCCAGTTTTGGGCTCCACAATTCAAAAAGGATGTGGAGAAGCTTGAGAGAGTCCAGAGAAGAGCCACGCGCCTGATCAGAGGTCAGGAAAACAGACCTTATGATGACAGGCTGAGAGCCATGGGACTCTTTAGCCTGGAAAAGCATAGGCTCAGGGGTTTTATAGTTTCATAGTTTCATAGTAGCTAGAGTCGGAAGGGACCTAGGTAGATCATCTAGTCCGACCCCCTGCCTTAGCAGGAAAGAGCACTGGGGTCAGATGACCCCGGCAAGGTGCTCATCTAACTTCCTTTTAAAAATCCCCAGGCTAGGAGCCTGCACCACTTCCCCTGGAAGCTGGTTCCAGGCCCTAGCCGCCCTGACTGTGAAGCAGCGCCTCCTAATATCTAATCTAAACTTACCCTCCGCCAGTTTGTGACTGTTATTCCTGGTCACTCCTGGCAGCGCACGGGGGAACAGGGACTCCCCCAATACCTGCTGATCCCCCCTGACCAGTTTGTAGCAGGCCACAAGGTCCCCCCTTAACCTTCTCTTGTGGAGGCTAAACAGGTTCAGGTCCCGTAGCCTCTCCTCATAAGGCCTGCCCTGCTGACCCCTGATCATACGAGTGGCCCTCCTCTGAACTCTTTCCATATTGTCCACGTCCCTCTTGAAGTGTGGCGCCCAGAACTGGACGCAGTACTCCAGCTGCGGCCTGACCAGTGCCGCATAGAGGGGGAGGATCACCTCCCTGGACCTGCTCGAGATGCATCTGTGGATGCATGACAGGGTACGGTTGGCCTTCTTGACTGCCTCCCCACACTGCCGGCCCATGTTCATCGTGGAGTCAATGACGACTCCAAGATCCTTTTCCGTCTCCGTGCTGGCAAGAGGGGAGTTCCCCAACCTGTAAGTGTGGTGCCGGTTCTTCCTCCCCATGTGCAACACCTTGCACTTATCAGTGTTAAACCCCATCCTATTCTCATTCGCCCACCGTTGCAACCTGTCAAGGTCAGCTTGTAGCCTATTGCACCCTTCTAGTGCACCCACATCCCCCCACATCTTAGTATCATCAGCAAACTTGAACAGGGTGCTTTCTACCCCGTCATCCAAGTCACTGATGAAGATGTTGAACAGTGCGGGCCCGAGGACCGAGCCCTGCGGAACCCCACTGCCCACATCCTTCCAGGTCGAGAAGAACCCATCCACTACCACCCTCTGGGTGCGGCCCTCCAACCAGTTGGCGACCCATTTGACCGTGTGGGCATCGACACCACAGTCTCCCAGCTTTTTGATGAGGACAGGGTGAGAGACAGTGTCGAAAGCCTTCCGGAAGTCCAAAAAGACTACATCCACAGCAACCCCTGCGTCTAATGATTTGGTGACCTGATCGTAAAAGGCCACCAGGTTGGTCTGACAAGACCTGCCACTGATGAACCCATGTTGGTTGCCCCTGAGCATGCATTCCCCTGCAAGGCCCTCCTGGATGTGTGCCAGGATAATTTTTTCAAAGAGCTTACCTGGGATTGAGGTAAGACTAACTGGCCTGTAATTTCCCGGGTCCTCTTTTTTTCCCTTTTTGAAGATAGGGACCACATTGGCCCTCTTCCAGTCCTCCGGCACCTCGCCAGAGCACCACGAGCGCTCATAGAGCCGCGCCAGGGGTCCCGCAATGACCTCGGCCAGTTCCTGTAGAACCCTAGGGTGAAGATCGTCCGGACCAGCGGACTTGAACACGTCCAGCCTCTCCAGAAGTACCCTAACTAACTCCTCGCTAACCCTTGGCCCAGGCGTGTCTCTCTCGGGGCCCGAGGGGGGCCCAGCAGGGAGGTGGCTGAACTGGTCCCTACTTAGGAAGACAGAGGCAAAGAAATCGTTAAATATGTTAGCTTTGTCATCTGGCGTGATGACTAAGTTGCCCATCGTGTCCTGCAGGGGCCCCACATTACCCGGGACCCTCTTTTTACCCCCTATGTATTTGAAGAAGGACTTCTTATTGTCCTTAATCCGGGAAGCTAGTCCTATCTCCAACTCTGCCTTGGCCCTCCTGACTGCCCCCCTACATCCTTGGGCGACTGTAACATAGTCCTTCTTGGTGATGACCCCATCTCTCCATTGGGTATATGCCTCCCTTTTAGCAAGGAGACATTCCCGGATGCTCTTAGTGAGCCATGGGGGTTTATGTGCCCTCCTGCTCCCTTTGACCCTTGTTGGGATTACCTCCCTTTGGGCATGGAGGATCGTCTCCTTAAGGAGCAACCACTCACCTTCGACATCTGATTCCCTTCCCCTCTGTGTCCTCTGGGTGATCTGATGGCCACCTATAAGTTTATCAGGGGTGACCACCAGGATCTGGGGGAACGTCTGTTCACCAGAGCACCCCAAGGGATGACGAGGTCGAACGGTCACAAATTCCTGCAAGACCATTTCAGGCTGGAGGTAAGGAAGAATTTCTTTACTGTCTGAGCCCCCAAGGTCTGGAACAGCCTGCCATCGGAGGTGGTTCAGGCACCTACATTGAACACCTTCAAGAGTAAATTGGATGCTTATCTTGCTGGGATCCTATGACCCCAGCTGACTTCATGCCCTTTGGGCAGGGGGCTGGACTCGATGATCTTCCCCTTCCATCCCTAATGTCTATGAAATCTATGAAGAAGTCAGGTGGAGATTCAGATTATTAAACAACACAGAAGTCAGGAAAAGGAAGAGTACCTAATGAATAGAATCTGTCCTGTCCAGTAACACAGGACAGGCTCACTCTCCTCAGCATTATAGGAGTGCTCTATTTTGGAATTATTCAGTCAATCTAGGACAATCCTCATCAAGAGGGTTAATGACACAATGGACAAATTCTCTTTATTTGGCACTGTCTGTTGTCAGCCCAACCACTTGATTTATGTGAAATCCACTCTAACATTTTTTTTCTTTGTATTGTCTCTTCCTTGCTGGATCCTTCTTTCTCTTCCCTGGTACACAACCTTTTATTATTTCCCTTTCTGGCCTGTCTCCTCCCATTCTTAGAATGCACCCATAGTACTTTCTTGTCTTCCTTTTCACCAGTTGCATCAATACAGCCTTGGTTCCAGGCCCCCAGTTTGTCATACAGAAAGAATGAAGTTATGCAAATGTTATTTGATCATGCGCTAGTAGATGGAACTCAAGACTATGTAGCAGATTTTCCCAATTCTGTAGTACCACCATGAGCCTTTGTCATGTCTTGTAAGTGGCTCCTTTTTGGCAGCTCTCAAGTCAAGCAGCCTGGCTGAAGCAGTTATGCACAGGAACATCCAGTGATCAGCTAGATTCAGTACATTAAAAAACTAGATGTATTGATGCTCATTAGCTGAACAGAAATGCAATCTAATTTTGAGGACAACTGTCCCTGAGAAGACTCCAAAATCCTGTAATACATTACCTATACAATAGATAAGAATATTTAGGTGTCAAAAGATCAGTATGCTAAGCAAGAAGCTTGCTAATAGAAAGCACTGAGCACAGAGGTATTTCTGAACTCCTATCTCTTCCTGAAGCTTAGGCACGTAGGCCAGGCTGCAGAGCAGTGTTTCCTTCTACTTTGGACCCAGATACTAAGACCTCTGCTACACATTGCATATATTATGCAATTAACTGGTTAATCACACAATAAATTTAGACTGGCCACACATGCAGTTATGTCATAAAAACATCCATCCAGCTATAAAAAGAGCCGATCATCTACAAAGTTAGAGCTTGAAAATGTATAACAATATTATAGCTGGTTTCTATCCAGCTTTAATTCCAATGTGTGGTAAGGCACCAAGATAGCTAGGGCTACAACACTGAGTAGAGCAACATTTCCATACCTCTAAGAATCTGGGCCTAATGGACTTGTGTTATAAAAGGAACATGTAGCCAAGGCTGATAGGAGTTGGTAAGACTGTTATAATACAGTTCTCATAACATCTGTTGTGCTACTAAAGTCCCAGTTCCTGAGGCTGATTTTGTGCTTGCAATGTTAAAAAAAAGCCAGTTTCCATATTTTGAGGCTGCAGATAATATCTTGAAAATGTAACTCAAGTATCCCCTATAGGTTTAAAAACCAAAAGGCAAATATGATTCTATGAGAACATAAAAACTGACATTTACTAGGTCAGACTATAGGTTCATCTTTCTCAGTCTCCCATGGCACACAGTGGCAGAAAGCAAATGCTGAAAGGTAGAGTGAACTGGGTAGGACCAACTTCCCCCCCACAACTCCCCCCGTTCCTCTCTCACTTGCAGCCTCTAGCATTTAATGTCTAGGAAGTTCTGATTCAGAGGCTGTGCCCCTCACTCCCATGCTCCACTATATATATTTTAAATGTAATTTATACCTGTCTAATGAATTTAGACCATCCTACTCACAAATGAACGTTGAGACAAAGCAACACCATGAGCTAATAATGACATCTATGAACCTTCCTCTTTGCCATTGTAAGCTCATCCATACCTTCTTCCTGATATCCTTCTGCTCCCCAGGGCTTGCTTTCAGGCAGGGCATAAATCAGGGGTGGGCAATTATTTCAGCTGGAGGGCTGCTTAATGAGTTCTGGTGAGCTGTTGAGGGCCACAAGGGTAGCCCTGCCCCTTGACAGGTGCCTTGCCCTCTGGTCACCATCTTGGGATGGGAAGTCCCAGTCCCTAACCCCTGACATTTGCCACCAGAAGTTCCTCCCCTTGCCCCTGGAAGCACTCCTTTTGGGAGAAAGAGGGTTGCCATCTTGGAACCAGAAAAAATCCCCAAATCATATACTAAAAGTCAAACACCTACAATAACATATTTTAATTTTATTACTGAAATATTTTTGTCAGGATTTATATTTGCATATTGTATATACAGGTGATTGTATAATAACTCAACAACAAAGTCTTATTCTTATATATTGTGTATGGGGAGGTGGAGTGTGGTTGGGCTTGTGTGGGGTGGGGGGTTGTGAGGTGGAGTCCTGGGACCTGCACAGTAGAGGGTGGGGAAGGTAGCTGGCTCTATTGCACAGGGCTTCACCCTGAGGGCATGCTAGTGCCAGGAGTTGCATGCACACCACAGGGAGCCTTGTGAAATAGGGGTGGGCTGGCCTGGCTATGCTCCTTGCTGCTACCACATACAGCCCTGACTAAGCCATGTGTTGCTGGGCAGAAGCACCTGTGTAGGCCACAAGTGCCCCAAGGGCGTGTCATCTGCTGCTGCTGCTGCTGCAGCCACCGGAGGTGGTGGGGGTGGGGACTGTGTGCCTGGGGCAGAGTGTGGTGGAGGTCCTCCCCCGCCACCGCCCACCCGAGCTCCATGCTCCCACCCCCCCGGGTGCAGGCTCTGTGCTCCTGCCAGCCCCAGCCCCAGGCTCTCTACTCCCACCCAGCTCCCCCCACCTTGCCCCCACCACTTCCCTGCCTGCTGCCCAGAGCAAGTGCTGCAGCAGGGACACAAGGAGGAGCTGCTGGACACTGGGGAAGCCAAGCAGGTCCCCCGGTGGCTGCAGCAATGGCAGCTGCAGCAATGGCAGCAGCCACCCAGCACACAGCTTCTGGGTGGGGACTTGAGGGGATCTATCCTGCACAGGAATTCCCAGGGCACACAGAATCAGGCCCCTCACGCTCTGGGAGCATCAGTCCAGGGCAGCTGGAGAGCACAAGCAGCTCCAGACTGACTGCACTCTCCCTACACAAAGCAAATGTCTGCCACAATAAAGCAGCATAAATTGATACCATGTCTGTTTTGGCCACAAATTTGGGGCATTTATAGTACTACAAGGGGTATGGACATCTGTTTTCTTGGTCTTTGTGCTACCATAAAAATTGTTATGGCAGCACAAAGAAGATGCCAGTTTCCACCCTAATATCCTACCTAGTTTTTCCCCCATCTGCTGCTTACATAGTCAGAGCATTCAGAAGCATTTGCCTGTTCCCGTTACTTTTATTTTGTCTTCCTTTTAACTTAAGGATTGTCATTTCATGTTTTTTCCTTTGTGATCTAGATAATATCTACTTCCTAAACAATTCTTCTTTTCCTCTTATTTCTGTATTTATGTTCAAATCCATTTTAAAGCCAAAGTTAGATTGCCACAGGCACTAGAGAAAACTAGTTTAAAGCTAGCTCAAGTATGTAATTATTACACAGGCAGGCAAGGTTCTTTGGGTAGCTGTGATATCTTTTATTAGACCAACTAAATATTTAGTTGGTCTAATAAAAGATATCACAGCTACCCAAAGAACCTTGCCTGCCTGTGTCCTTAGATGAACACAACTACAACCAACAACCCTAAATATTACACTGCATTGGTAGAGGTTAACTCCATTTGTAGACATGCTTCAAGAACCAGTGACATAATCTAGCTGTGAAAAAGACAGACATGATTCAATGTTGTACTAGGCAAGGTCTTTCCTTGACGGGGAGGGAGGGGACGTATTAATGCCATTATGCAAGATACTGGTGAGACTTTATCTGGAGTGCTGCCTGTAGTTCTTGCCACTCATGATCAAGAAACAGGAACTCATACTAGAATAGGAGCAGCGATGTACAGACCCAGGAAGAGGGAGAGGGTAGAAGAATTTACCTGCTTCATCTTGTCTAAGGAAGGCTGCTGGGGGTATATTATTGTTCTTGAGAAATAGGTCAGGGGGTGAACCTGAAGAAGGAGGATGAGCTCTTCAAGTTAAAAGACAGTGCTGACGCCAGAACAGATGTGTATAAACTGGCCAGAAACACTTTAAAGCTGGAAAGTCTACACAGATTTCTAGTCTCCAGAAGGCTAAGTTTCTAAAACAGTAATATTATTATTACTATTTGCTATTAGAGTGGGACATAATAAACCTAACTAATTTTAGTAAAGAGCTTGGTCAGTTCAGGAAAGGGATTCTATGGTATGGTTGCTTGAGAGAGTAAGAGACTTGAGTTAAGGATCCAGGAAGCTCCTTCCAGTGCTATGTTTTATACAAATTTGGGGGATTCATGTGCCTAAATATTTTTTAAAACATGGTTCTGAGGTCTCCTGAATTCTGTAGGAGCTAGGCAACATAAGTGCCTTTAAAAATCTGACCCTTAGATTTTACAAGTGCCCATTTTTAATGTAACTAGTCTCTCTGCATATGTTCCAATACATTTTATCCCATACCATACTTGCCATCTTCGCTTTTTTGTGTTTTTAACCATGTACTGCTTCTTTGTGCGATTTGACTTGTCAGAGAGCAACACAGGTTCTGGACCCAATTCCACCCTCCCCTCTACCCCCAATCCTACTGGTTTCCTTCCTAAGACAAAATGGAACAAGGAATTAGCTCAAATGGACAGAAGGGAAAGAGCTCAGGACACACCATCAACCAATGGTTGATTTCACACTTCTCTCATCTTCCACAGGTTCAAACCCTGTTGTGAGTAAATTATGCTAGGATATGCTGTGCTAGGATAGGAAAGCATGGTATAATACAAGCATTCATCTAGCTTAGTATGATGTGTCCATGAAATTCTCACAAAAGATAATTTAGCAATAAGATAGCTATACAAAATCCATTCCTGCTTATCCCAGAGAATGTGTTTAAGAGTATTGTTTATACATAAACAGAGACATAGGATAAATATACATGATCTATTTATTAAAAAGTCATAAGCTGTTGTAGATTCTTATGTTCATAATATATACTGAATGTTAGCAATTCTATATGCTGCTGGAAATCAATCTCTCTATGGGGCAAAACATACTTACTTCATATTTAGGGTGACCATACATCCTGTTTTTTGCAAAGATAGTCTTCCTCCCCCAAATTTTCTCTCACCTTACTCTCTGGCATGTTCAGTTGATACCACAGCTTGCAGACAGCTAAGAATGTCCAAGAGCACATATGCATGGGTGGAATGAGCTACAAGATGCTGGAAGTGGTCCCATTTTGACAATTTGGAAATATGGTCACTCTGCCTGCTGTAAAATTCTTGAATACTTTCCAGATGCACAATATTTAATATTTCAGTTCTGCTTTACTGAAGTTTGCAGTGCATTATTGTATGATTTTGACAGGATAGGACATGAAATTGTACAGAATTCTTCATGAAAACAGCATAAATATAGACATGTCAGAGAGACAAACCTGTTTCTTGCCTAGTTGTGTGGTACAGAGAATCTAACCCAGAGTCTCAAGCAGTGGAGAGTAGCCAATAATACACCAGATGAACGTCAAGTTGGTCATACAAGCTCAGACCATGGATTCATATAGCTTGTATTTTGCCCCCAGAAGTAGGTAGAAACAGCTTCTCCAGAGAAAAGTGAACGTCTGTATAATAGAACAGTCCATTGTGAGATGATGGACTATAGAGAAGGGAATTTCCTTCCTGACCTCTACAGTCAATTAGCTTCCTCCCTAAAGCATGGAGTTTAATAACCCATATCATTATATTTTCTTGCATAGCTAGAGTGCTAATGTTATTAATATTAAATTCAATTGCAGTGTTGAGTTGAAGAATTGCTCTCCAAGAGCCACAACATATTCAGCTCCTGGAATGACGTTGTCCACAGTCCAGTGATGGGATTTGCTAATGGATTATGCCCTATGTCTGTATGTACCTGGAAGAAAAAACAAATCAAAGTAATTTTGCGTGAGATGGAATTGTCTGTAGGTGTCCAGGGATCACTAGGTGAAAATTCTGTGAGTGCCCTGTAAAGTTTCAAAGCAGTGTAGGGAGGTTTATTCCTATTAATAGCAATTACAAATGGGGGAAAAGAATTTCCATTTCTTTAAGGGTTACTTGGTTCAGAAAGCAGCAATATAGCATGCAGGTCTAAATTATCCTTTCCATTCACCACAAAGGGTAGCATTCTGGACCATTCCCAGTCTTCTAATTATCCAGATTTGATGTCTCCAAGTCATTTTTGGTGCTTGCAGGTCTAGAGGTCTTCTATTGCTCAATAAACATCAACAAAATTAGGGAGAGCTCCCATGTCCCCCAAATAATCTAGGTGCTGTAGCACTCTCCTGGGATGCCAAAGATCTTGAATTCCCTTTACGCAGAGGACAGTTGAAGCTGGGTCACTTGGACTTTCCTATACAGTACTATAGCCACCCCACCACAGGTCAACTGTCCTCTAGCCATATCCTGGGGCACTGCCCTCTGGGTCACACCCAAGACAGAGGTCTGTAGTGTAGTGGTAAATGTTATAATTTAGAGACATTCCCTTCATTCAAAGATTACAGGGGTTAGGAGTTGAATGACAGTCCCTCAGTTAGAGTAGTGAGTTAGAGAGACAAAAGGGTCTGCAGATTTGCCTGCTGCTCCACATCTAAGGTCTACTGTTTTGTTCTTTCTATGTATGTATGCCCATGTTTATTGAACCCAGTGATCACTACATGTAGGACATAGATGGACCCAGGAGGAAGGGAGTAGAAACAAAGGGGTGCAGTTCAGAAAAGTGGCTGCTGGCCTAGAAGGGTGGGCACCCTAGTTAGCTGAGACTATGCCTCCTGGTTAGACAGAAGTTTCCCCCTGTAATTGCCCCCTATCCATTTTTTCTAATAGCTATTAGTGGCTCAGCTTCAAAAGGAATGCCTGGGAAGGGAATGAAAAGTAGCTGACCTGCTGTGTCATGGTGAGGGTACTGTGCTGGTTTGTGAAAGAGGCCCTGATTCAAGTCCCTTCTGGGTGACGGTGGGACATGGAGCTCTCCAGCATCTCAGGTGAGTGCCCCAGTCACTAAGCTATAAGGGGGAAAAAAGAGGGATACATGCAAGCATCTTTCCCATTCTGAGTCTAATGCTAATACCAGGTTATGCATGACTCCATTTTCAGGCACCTAAGTTTGCCATATATCCACACAGGGATTCGTGTAGGGCTGTGGCACCACTGTGCATGCTTAGTTGGTGCTCTCCAGAAGCTACACATCCCATAGCAGAATACCTCTGGACATACAGGTACCAAAAATGCCCCATACAGCAAGATCCAGACATGCAGGCACATGCCATTTGTGGCACCACAGACCTCTTCATGGTGCCAGAAACCACCTGCATTGCACATTAAACCATACACAGCACTGCTAATTTGCAGTGCCAGGCCAAAATTTTCTATGTGGATTTCCCTGTAGGAAAAAAACCCAAAACAACAACAACAAAAAGCCAGAAGAAAAATGCAGTGCAAAGCACACCCAAGTGGTGTGCACTGAAACAAACAGAGAGAAGGGGGAGCAGGCAGCCCTGGGCTCTGTGTGCTTTCTGGCTAGTCAGGGCATCATGTGCCTTGAGATGGGGTAGCAGGCAGCACTGGGGTAGCAGGCTGTTCCCCTGTCTGTATGCCTCTGGGCTCCGTGACTGGCTGGGGTGCAATGTGCTTCCCACTGAG
Source organism: Crocodylus siamensis (assembly GCF_052110815.1). Lineage (NCBI taxonomy): Eukaryota > Metazoa > Chordata > Crocodylia > Crocodylidae > Crocodylus > Crocodylus siamensis. The sequence goes on along the minus strand of NC_143397.1, from coordinate 124,887,894 downwards.
GCACATGGAAATGGGAGCAGGCATCCTGTGCCCCAGCCAGCCCCCCACTCTGCAGTACATGGAGCAGCAGGACAACACATCCCATTGCAAAGCACACAGGCAAGGGTGTGCACTGCAGCACAAGATAGTAGTGGCACAAATTTGTGCCATTATTTGTGGTGCTGCAAATGCACCCCCTAGACATGTTGATAGGACCCAAATGTCCACATTCAGATGCTAATAGTCACCTAGAAATGAAATAGAAGGGCACCCAAAATGTTTTCCTGGTCTGGAGAGAAGAAGCAGAAGTTTTCCACATCATGTCAGCTCAAATGAATGGAATTGTTCTGGATATGTTTTGATTTAGTGGCAGCTACTGTAGGTGGACATATATTGTAACAAGTACAGCTGTGAGACATACTAGTAATTGAATCTGAATCCAGACAGAACTCCCTAGAGTCAGGTTGAGAGACAAACCTGAAGCTTAGGCTGGGTTTGCTAAAAGACTGTTTAAGGTTTACAAAAACATCCTGTGAGCCCCAGGCAAGATTGAAACATACTGGGCTGATTCATTCTCTTCCCCCTTTCCCACCCACCTGCCCAGTCCCCAGCTAAAAAGACATGGAGATGATGGATAAGCTTGCCTCTGGATTTTCTTGATGTGCAGCAGATACATGTGAACAAAAAGGCATAACAACATTCAAAGGCTGCTGAAAAGCAACCCTCACGAGGTTTGTTCATTCTTGGCAATGACCTGAATATTGTTTCCCCTTTCGTCAAGTTGGAGCTAAAATGCATATGATTATACAGGGCTTCTATTTGCATAAGAAATTGGTGACAGGAAGTCAGGGTGTTGGTTCAATATAATGTGTTAATTTACCAAATTATTGGCTAGTCCTTTTTCCTTGAACAGCAGCAGGAACAAACCGTGTACAGGGGACTTCTTTTCCAGAAATCCTGGATATAGTAGTTAGGCCAAGAAGCAGCTGCCTTTTTGTCTCTACTTCTCTTCATGAACCCACAGTGACTTCTACTGCTTTTGTGGTCCAAGCTTCTTAAAATGTTTATTGCCCAGCCTTGCTGCAATCCCTGGATTTGAAACTTGGAAAAAAAAATCTAGTTTATCCACGTGGGCTCCAGAGGTGAAACTGGGCCAGTAACCCCCAGTATTCCATGTTGACACTCTGGGTGGTTGCCTGCATTCCACCTAAACTTTTTCCCCCCCTCTTCCATTTATTTCAGTGGCCCATAATGAATGATCTATATTTCACTCTTTCAAAAAACCACAATGTATAGCATCATGCATACCTTGATATGGAAGCAGATTATAAGCCATGGCACGGTCCTCTGAAAATTCTTCTGTGTAGTAAATTGATAATACAACAGAGCTGCTTCTCCCCTATTTGTTATGACTAATCTTCTTTGGATAAAACAGTCTGCTATTACCCCTGGCTTGGTTCATCAGAAAGCTGCTAGGAACTGAGCACCATTTTCTACCCATTTTATAACCACACTTGAACATTATCTCATCGAGTCAGAGTAAAATTGATTGCATTGGCTAAAGTTTCCAGAAATCTCACCAAAACCACCAAACATACCTTATGGATTGAAAGGTATTGGATTCATGCTAGTGAGTTCATGCTGGTTCCATTGTTCTTCACCTGGCCTGCCTTTGGAAGGAACCACTCCAGGCAGTGGAAATGCCTCAGATCCCTACTACGAGAGTCCCTCTGCAGTAAATTTTCTGGCAGGTTTCAGAAACCCCATCGTTCTTTTCCTTATGCAGAGGGACTGTCCTTGCATGAAGAGGGAGAAGGGAAAAATTACTGAGACACTACAGGGTTCCCTCAAAAAAATCCCACCCTGGAATTGGAACCTACTTCCTATTTTTATCCAATCTGAAGCAGATCTACATTTTAATTTACAAACATAAGTTAGAAATCAGGAGTCTTCTAGTATGAGGACAGCAAGCTTTTTACCTCTGCAGGTCAATCCTCAAGGAGAGTTCTTGCTACCTGGTGGCTATTTGTATTGTTACCAGACAAGCGTCTAGGTTAAAAGAACACAACTTCAGTGTGGAACTAAAATGTAAAGATGATAAGAATGTAATGTTTAGGAAACAACAACAAAATGGAGGTGGGCCACATTTTTAACCCTATTCTTGTAATTTCCCCAAAACATGAACCTACCTGCAAAAAGACCAGCTCAACAAAAAATCTATAGAAACACTATTCAGTTTGAAGGCAAAATTCATTTTAAAATTACAGTAAAACTTATCTGGTAAGTACTTTCCTAAAGTCAATATTAAATACTTTAAGTTCCCTATGAGGCTGAATTTACAACCCAAGTCAGTACAACAAAGTTATAAATCTGAAAAGCAAATCATACCAAGCTTATAAATCATGTCTGCATTTGAAATAATAGGTAGATTGCTATTCAAAACCATGTGCCTTTCAGCTTCTCCCTGTTTTTGATAACAGCCAATATCTGTTTGCTGGCATTACATCCTAAACAGAGCTGAAGACCATCTGACAAGGTAGTGTTTTGGGCAGAACTCTTAGAAAAAACAAAGCCAGATTTGCACAGTGTGGAAATCTGATGTTTTATGCTTCCACTGCTCAGCAGGGTGTCTTGTGCAGGCTCAAGTGAGTTACTACCTAGTTCAGTCTCTGTTTCATCAGCACTGCTAGTTACAGAAGTTCCAGGGTTATTTATGATCTTTCCCTAGTAGTACCACACATTTGAAGTCTTAAAGTAGGTTTTCTTTGCCAGGACCTGGAGGGATGTCCCTTTCCTTAATTTTCAACATCGACACACATAGAAAGAGGGACAGATAGGTTTGCAGATGACAGCCAGGAGACTGAGTATCAGGAGATGCTATCCAAGCAATTTAGGACAGACCTAGAGACAGTAAATTTGTGTATATACTGCATCTGGTCTGAGTATTTGTCAGTCTTCAAAGAAACATGACGGAAAAATGGCATGCATTTAGCTGTCTCTCAAAACAAAATGTCCAAACCACCCTTTTCTCACTTATTTCTTTTTTCCCCTTGTACTGACAGTTTGTTATATCCTAATAAAACAAACTCTTAAAAAAAAGTAAGAAAACAAAATATGATCCAAGGATGTGGAACCAGTGCAAACACTTTTTTGACATTGTAGTATTATAGAAGGGAAGATGGAATATATGACCTTTATAGTGTCAGTCATTTTTTAAACTTAATTGGAAAAAAAAAAAATCTCAGAATAGCTCTGGAGGAGCTCTAGAGGAGAATTCTTACCGAGCATTTTACGATTACACTTCTAGTATGAGGTCTAGGAAATTGATGCATCCCAAGAAAGAGGGCGCGAGTGAAGGAGAATTTACAGATACGTACTGCTGTAGGCATCATACACATATTATACACTCATATTAATCTTTTCAAGTGACATGAAATTGTATTCAAACTGTTTTGTAATCAAAGTACTATAGTTCAATGATCAGTAAATACTCTGGGAAATGTTCCTTGCAGTGCTGAAGTGCTGAATGGGCTTCTGAAAGAATTCCAAAATAAGTGTAAAGGGTAACACAAACAAACAGAAATGAATCCAGGGCTACTGTGACACATCAAGGGTATAATGTTGGATAATAGAGACCCAGTCCTGCTTTCAGTGAAGTCAGTAGTAAAGTTCTTATCACCTCTCAGGAAGTTGGGTGGTAGACTCTTAATTACAGTGGACAAAGTTCTCAAAACAGGTACAAGCTAAATATGTGAACTTCCTGGGCTGTTTCTAAGGCTGCACAGCAATGTGTGGTCTTCTGTTGTGGCTCATGCCAAGCCGTGATTTCATTCTCAACATTTGTCATTCAGAAAATTAAATGAAGCCATAACCTTATATGCTTATACTATTAAACATATTTGTCATATGTTGTCTGAAATGTATGTTTCAGGCTTTCCATTTTAAGAAACATCTCAACATGAATGTATCCTTCCTATCAGCAATTAAATGCTTATTTAGTCATATAAGAACACTACAGTAAAAGCCCTGTTATCTGGCATCCCATGGGAATGGGGGGTGCTGGATAACAAAATATGCTGGTTAATTGAGAGACCCCAACCGCCACTTCTCCCGCCATGTCTGGGGCATCCCTCCGCCCCTCCCAGGGCATCGCTGTCCGTCCCACAGGCCCTGTGGGCCCCGCAGGACAGGGAGGCGGGCCCCAAGCAGCCTGTTATGCCCCCAGGCTGTGGGGGCTCAGCAGCGCGGGCTGCTTTGCCCCGGCTGTGGGAGCTCAGAGAAACTGGAAGTGCTGCAGTGGGCACTTCCAGTTTCGTTTTATCTTACAAGCCAGTTTGTAGAGCATGCCAGCTTGTAAGATGCCAGATAGCGCAGCTCTTACTATATATTTTTCCCTATTGGTGTATGCATATTAAAAACAAACCTAACTGAATTCCATGGGCCAGATCCTATCCCACTAGTTGGGCACATAAGTGGACTTAGGCACCTGTGCGTAATTCTGTTTTCACCCTGAAAAACTGTTCATATGAAAGATAGGTGGGTTCTTATCCTCCTCACTGCTTTTTTGTGACCCAGTGTTAGGGTTAAAATGATGGTTTGTTACAAAAGTGGATGCATTGCTGGGTTTTCAGGGACTCAAACAGAGTAGAACAGAGTTATGGTTAGGTGCTTAAATCCACTTACTTGTCCAATAGGTAGAAGAGAATCTGACCCGTTGTAACTAAAATAACTACATTACTCCATTAAGCATTCCCATTTTACTATAGACATGGGGCAGTGTGAAAAAGTTGTTTATAACAGTTTTTAGCATTAGGATTGCAATGGGATGAATAGATTGCTTTTTGCAACTAAAGTGTTGGGGGGAAAAAGATAACAGCAGAGATTTTATGAAAGTAGGTTGGCTTTACTGCTGGGCTATAGATCAGAGAAAAAAAGCAAAGTAGACTTTGTCCCCCACCCCAATCCTAGGAATTGCAAATTTTGGATTTAAAAGGCTGGAAACCTCAAAATGGAGGGTGAACTTAAGGGGAAGGAAGGCGTTGTGGAGAGACATGAAAAAACCTCTGCCACCACAACTGCATAAATCATAGCAGTGCTACAGTTACCGTGCTACAGAAGTTGTGGCTTCCCCAGTGTGTTGCACCCAATGGGCACATTCACACATGCAGGTAACATGTGCCTGCAGCAGCTCAAATAGGAGCAGCAAAAATTTGAGCCAAGGATTTTTGCCTCAGTGCACGCGCCTGGACATGCATTTTGGTATGAGGCAAGTTGTGCCACTTCAGGCAAAATAACACTACCCAGCTTCTCCTAGATCTACATCCAGGGGGAGATAGAGCCTGGGGCTAGCACCTGTGCTGGCCCCAGCAGTTTAAAAAACTGCTCTGGCAAGTAGCTCAGGGCCACTTGCTCTCAGGAGCTTCTGGGGCAACACTCTGACTCTTTTTTTTCATTAGTTAACCCTAAGAGTTTACTTGTACCACTCATTTATTAGTCCCACACAGGTTTACTAGTTAGCCAGGTGGGCCTTAGGGCTCATGGTATGAGTGTTACAAATAGATAGGAGCCTCTGGGGCCCAGCCAATTGGTATCTGGGGACACTACTTCTTGTGCCAGCTGGACTCCTGAAGCAGCCCTGAGAGTCCCCTGCACCCCCTACCAATTGCAGCAGTCTGGCAGTGGGGGCTGCTGCCTGGCTATGACAGCATGTGGCCCCAAGTCTGTGCACCTTCCAGCCCAGATAGGAACCGCACATCTGCATCAGAGGCATCTCCACCAGCGTGCTACAGCACTGGGGCAGGGGGCAGCCATACAGGCACTCTGACTACCAGAGTGTCTCTTTGGAGAACCCAAGCCTCCAGTTGCCTCAAGGCATGGTCCTGGACTGTGCCCTGCCCAACTTTTTTTCTGCAGGATTTTTTGTTTTGTTTTGGGTTTTTTTGATACCTGGATATCTAGGTATCAAATTTTAAGCCCATGCTGCAAATATGCAGTGCAGGGAACATTTTTTAGTGCCCAGCATGCCTCTTGCCATGCCTCAAATGGCTTAGAGTTGTGGCAAGAGGCACATGAGGGCTCCTCTGGACACACCCCATGTATTGGGTGCCTGGCTGCATTGTGACGCCTCTGCCATAGACTTTGAGCGAGTATCAGCAAATCATTGGCTGTTGTATTAAGACTTAAGCACAGCCCTGAGTACTGGCTGATGTGTGAATGTCACTGCCCTGTGAGATGCATTCTGATTCAGGAATACATCTCCTAGCTCCTAATACCTTAATGCTGGGGTTTTTAATCTTTTTTAGTAAGTATACCCCTGGTGGCCAGATGCGGAGTCGGGTGGAGGGCTGGCAGCGTGCAAGCTTCTCTCCCCACCTCCCCGCATCTAGCCAGCCAGGTGGCACCTGCCTGGTCCACAGAGGGACACTGCTGCCCTTCCTCCCCTCCAGCCCTGCTCCTGGGAAGAGAATGTGTGGGATGGTGGGTGATGGCTCTCCATCCCCACCTACCCACACTTACCCCCTAGGGCCCTCTCAGTACCTGTGCAGATACACATACCCTCAGTTCACAACCCCTGCCCTAATACAAACATGGCACATCTACATGAGATGCTAGAAGCACAGTAGACTAATTCTACTGTGCATTAGTGTAGCAGGCAAAAACCCCATATTAATGCACTAATGTGCAGTAGAATTTGTCTACTACTCATTAGTGTCACCTAAAATGTGTGTTATTACAGGTACTGAATTAAATGCACAGTAACCACTGTGCATTAATGCATGTGTAGACAGGGTAGAACAAGATGCACTTAGCAACTCAAGAGGTAGAATAGGATCTGTTATATCTGAGGTAACAGAATAGCAATATAAACAACTGGACTGGGCATAAAAATAAAAAAACATCCAATAGGCTCCTCAAAGAGATGATCCTGTGAAAGTTTAAAGCTATAGGAATTTATGCTGAAAGAAATTGTTCAAGGTACAGGGTCACACTGGGACAAGTTGCTGCCATTTTTCTTATTCATAGCAAAAGTGTCACTTGACCAGGCCTCAACAGGCTTTTCTCCATTTGAATTTCTCTGTAGCTGATAACTGTAGGACTCTGTAAATATGATACAAGAAATATGGGAAGATAAGGCCAAACATACAGGGGGTAAAAGAAGGTACCGGGTAATGTGGGGCCTGTGCAAAACACACTAGGAAATCTGGTCATCGCACCAGACAGCAAAGCCAACCTATTTAACAATTCCTTTGCTTCCACTGATCTGAGCAGGGACCGGGTCACCCCCCATACTGGGACCCCCATACGACCCAGGGGAGGCACACCAAGGCCCAGGGTCAGTGAGGACCTGGTCAGGGAACTTCTGGAGGGACTGGACGTATTTAATTAGCTGGTCCTGATGATCTCCACCCCAGAATGGTGAGGAAATTAGCAGAGGTCATTCCAGGACGCCTGGCATAGCTTTACAAGCACTCATGGTGCTCTGGTGTGGTGCCAGAGGACTGGAAAAGGGCCAATGTGGTTCCCATTTTCAAAAGAGGGAGGAAGGAGGACCCAGGAAACTATAGACCAGTTAGTCTTACCTAGGACCTGGATAAGCTTTTTGAGAGAATTATCCTGGTGCATGTCCGTGACGGGTCAGCAGGGGAGATTATGCTTAGGGGCAAGCAACATGGGTTCACTAGAGGCAGGTCCTGTCAGACCAACTTCACGGCCTTCTATGACAAGGTCACAAAATCTTTAGATGCAGGGGTAGCAGTGGACATAGTCTTTCTGGACTTTAGGAAGGCCTTTGACACGGCCTCTCACCCCATTCTCATTAAAAAGCTAGGAGACTGTGGCATCAACACCTACACAGTCAAATGGGTCACTAACTGGCAGGAAGGCTGCACCCAGAGGGTGGTGGTGGATGGGTCTTATTCGACCTGGAGGGATGTGGGCAGTGGGGTTCTCATCTACTACTACACCTGCGTCCAAGGATTTTGTGACCTGGTCATAGAAGTCCACCATGTTGGTCTGACAGAATCTGCCTCTAATGAACCCATGTTGGTTGCCCCTAAGCCCCTGCACAGGGCTTGGTCCTTGGGCCTGCACTTCAGGTATATGACTTCACCATAAAAATAATGCAGACAGATTTATTAGTAGACTGCTTGCCTTGATTAATTCTAAAAGGAAAAGTGAGAGAAAATGTAAGAGTGAGCTCTCACATAACAAAGAAATCCCAAGGAACTGGTTCCAATTAACATTAATCTTCCTAGATACACTGCTAGGACGAAGAAGGGTCTGAGACCTATACTAGCCAACCCTGTGTAATTCTAGGGGAGAATGTAAGACAATAAAATTAAAGGCTAGGATGATGCATTATCAAGGACAAAACTGTACTGAAGAGAAACAGGAAGAGAAATAAATGTCTTAGAAAACAGGTACTGTGTTTGGAGAGAGCAGGCTACAGGCTGGGGCCTCCCTAACTTTTGACTTTATAAAGAGATAAAAGAGTTTATGAGGAATGGGCCTGGAAGAAGGGGTGCATATGATAAATTACATAATACTCACCTCTTCTCTAAATCGACTCAGGTCTCCCTCCCCCCCCAGCTCTCCACGGTGTTCATCATGGGTGGCACAACTCAGCACTGTAATGATAATAAGAACTTCAGGGTAGAAATCCAAATTGTCTCACTGTGCTGTATGGGAAGAACAAAAGTTGGCAATGTAGTAAAAATTGGACTACGTAGCCAAGGAGGCAAGGGCAGCGACCTATGTTTTTATATAATTTAAATTACAAATTAAGTAAAGAGCTTAAGTTTAATTAAATGTGTTCAGTATTCTATTTGGTGCAAGCCTTGCAGATATTGCAAACCCTACAGTACATTAAAAGCTTTGCTTTAATTTGTACCATTGTAAGATGCTGGCAATATTTAATTTAAAATAAAGAATGCTTTTCCCCACTATAAACTGGAGACCCAGTACTTATTGCTCTCAGATGTAGCAATATAAAAATATTTTTTTAAATGAGTTTAGTGGGGGGGGGATGTAACCTCCCTTCTTTGAACTATTTGGATGGTTTTGTTTACAACAGTCCACTGTTTGTCACATTGATAGGAAATCCATTTGTAATCATCCAAATTTGCCAATGCATACAGCAAACCTCTACCAAGAAGTGTTTTGAGACAGATAATCAAAGCAAGAACTTGCAATTAGAGAGAAAATTAAGTATAAATTTAAATTAAAGAAATGACAGAATGTGATTAAGAAACAGGTGGTGCACCTGGTGGAAAGGATATCAATAATGAAAGTAAAACACAGGAAAGAACTGGGGGGTGAGAAGGGGAAGTATCTGCTGTGGTTAACAGTGTCTGCTGTCGGGTACACCAAAATACACCACCTGTTGAATCTCAGCATTTGGAAGAAGTCATAGTAAATGAAAAAATAGTGTTCTCCAAGATGAGTATTTCTATAGCAGTAAGACAGAAGCATTTGGGGGTCATTTCTTCACTTGCAAAAAGAGGAAAAAAAAATCCAAACATGAATATGGAAAATGAGTTATAGTGAAATAGTGATGTGTTTCATAGTTAGTAGGGTCGGAAGGGACCTGAGCAGATCATCAAGTCCGACCCCCTGCCATGGCAGGAAAGAGTACTGGGGTCAAACGACCCCAGCAAGGTGATTGTCAAGCCTTGGCTTAAAGACCCACAGTGTAGGAGCCAGCACCACTTCGCTTAGAATTTGGTTCCAGACCCTAGCCGCCCTGACAGTGAAGTAGCGCCTCCTGATGTCTAGCCTAAATCTACCCTCTGCCAGCTTGTGACTGTTATTCCTGGTCACTCCTGGTAGTGCTCGGGGAAACAGAGACTCCGCCAATGCCTGCTGGTCCCCTCTGACTAGTTTGTAACAGGCCACTAGATCCCGCCTCAGCCTTTTCTTGTGGAGGCTGAATAGGTTCAGGTCCCTTAGCCTCTCCTTGTAGGGCCTGCCCTGATGCCCCTGACCCTGTGAGTGGCCCTCCTCTGGACCCTCTCCATGTTGTCCACATCCCTCTTGAAGTGCGGCGCCCAGAACTGGACACAGTACTCCAACTGCGGCCTGACCAGTGCCACATAAAGGGGGGAGTACCACCTCCCTGGACCTGCTTGAGATACATCTGTGGATGCACGACAAGGTGTGGTTGGCCTTCCTGACTGCATCCCCACACTTCTGGTCCAGGTTTATCTTGGCATCAATGATGACTCCAAGATCCTTATCTGCCTCTGCACTGACAAGAGGGGAGTTCCCCAGCCTGTAGGTATGGTGCTGGTTCTTCTTCCCCAGGTGCATCACCTTGCACTTGTCAGTGTTGAATCCCATCCTATTCTTGTCTGCCCACCCCTGTAACTTGTCTAGGTCTGATTGTAGCCTATTTCTTCCTTCTAATGTGCCCACATCCCCCCACATCTTAATGTCATCAGCAAATTTGAACAGGCTGCTTTTTACCTTCTCATCCAAGTCTCTGATGAAGATGTTGAACAGTGAGGGCCCAAGGACTGAGCCCTGGTGGACCCCACTGCCCACATCCCTCCAGACTGAAAATGACCCATCCACCACCACTCTCTGGGTGCAGCCCTCCAGCCAGTTGGCGACACATTTGACTGTGTGGGCATCAACACCACAGTCCCCCAGTTTCTTAATGAGAACAGGGTGAGAGACAGTGTTGAAGGCCTTCCGAAAGTCCAGAAAGACTATGTTCACTGCTACCCCTGTATCTAAGGATTTGGTGATCTGGTCATAGAAGGCCACCAGGTTGGTCTGACAGGACCTGCCTCTAATGAACCCGTGTTGGTTGGCCCTAAGCATAATCTCCCCTGCTGGCCCTTCATGGACATGTGCCAGAATAATTCTCTCAAAAAACTTACCCAGGATCAAGGTAAGACTAACTGGCCTATAGTTCCCTGGGTCCTCCTTCCTCCCTTTTTTGAAGATGGGAACCACATTGGCCCTCTTCCAGTCCTCTGGCACCACACCAGAGCACCAGAAGTGCTTGTAAAGCCATGCCAGGGGTCCCACAATGACCTCAGCTAATTCCCTCAGCAGTCTAGGGTGGAGATTGTCCAGACCAGCTGAATTAAATACATCCAGTCCCTCCAGAAGTTCCCCGACTAGGTCCTCCCTGACCCTTGGCCTAGTTGGGCCTCCCCTGGGGCCTGAGGGAGGGGGGGCTGGGGGAGGGCTGATATGGTCCCTGCTCAGGAAAATGGAGGCAAAGTAGTCATTAAGTAGATTAGCTTTGTCGTCTGGTGTGATGACCAAATTTCCTAGTGTGTCTTGCAGGGGCCCCATGTTACCCAGTACCTTCTTTTTGCCCCCTGTGTATTTAAAAAAGGACTTCTTGTTGTCCTTGATCTGAGAAGCTAGTCCCAGTTCCATCTCCACCTTGGCCTTCTTGACTGCCCCCTTGCATTCCCAAGCAACCGTGGTACAATCCTCCCTGGTGATGACACCGCCCTTTAGCTAGAAGACTTTCCTGGATGCTTTTGGTGAACCCTGGGGGCTTTTGAACCCTCTTGCCCCCTTTGATCTGTGTTGGGATTACCTCCCTTTGGGTCTGGAGGATCATCTCCTTAAGGAGCAACCACTCTTCTTGGACACCTAGTCCCCTCCCCTCCGGGACCTCAGTGCTTCCCCAACTATTCTCCTTAGCTTATTGAAGTCCACCCTCCTGAAATCTAGGGCTGCTGCCTTGCTGCAGTCCTTTGCCACTTTGGGCTGGATGGTGAATTCCAGCAGGCGATGATCAGTGTTGCCCAGGTGGTCGAGCACCCGCAGCCCTCTCACCAGCTCGTCACCAATGGCCAGCACCAGGTCCAACAAGCCATCTCCCCTGGTGGAGCTGTGCACCTCCTGGGTTAGATGGAGGTCCTGCATTTGGGCTAGGAACCTATGTGAGCGGTCAGACCTGGCTGACTGCTCTTCCCAGCAGATGTCTGGAAAGTTCAGGTCACCCATGATGACCACATCCTTTGACATGTTACTGGGGTGGGGTGGGGAAAACATACTAATTTGCTCAAGGACATATCAAGCCACTATTTCCCTCATTGGAAATCATTGCATTGTTTTCAGAGGACACAGTAGTGATTTGCATTCCATAGGGACACAGGGCTCGGTGCCCCCCTATACCCCTGCACTGGCTGCTTGTATTGCTCTTACCATTCTATGCAGGTGAGCACAAAGTAGATGGCACCTCAAGTCCCTTGTCAAAAAGTACTGCCACTACAGCTCGGCTGGCATGGGAGAAGAAGAGAGACAGAGAGAGGTAACCTGCTTAAGAAATAGGGCTTAGACTCCCCATCCCTGCCCCCATTAGAGAAAACAGTGACCCAGGGATACTGAGACTGAGACACAGATTTTCAAGAATTAGTAATGCTGTATCAGTGTGCAATCTCCTTTCTCTTTTAAGAACACTTTTGAATTGTAACCTATTTATTACCTGTCCCTTCAGCACCACCACACTTATTCTGACCTGGAACACCCAGTAATTGTTAGAAGAAATCCTGTGAAAAGGGACTACCAAGGGGGAAGACAATGAGGCTTTCAAGTTTGATGGAGTTACATTCAAATCACCTCATGCCTGGGAAGGCTGAATATTGTCTTCCCAGTTTAGACCTCAGGGTGAAAGAGGACTTAAGCAACTGATCATGTGATAGGGATTTGAAGTTCCTAAGAGAGGTTACATAGAATCATAGAAAATGAGGGTTGGAAGGGACCTCAGGAGTTCATCTAGTCCAGCCACCTGCTCAAAGCAAGACCATCCCCAACTAGATCATCCCAGCCAAAGTTTTGTCTAGCTGGGTTTTGAAAAACCTCCAAGGATGGAGCTTCCACCACCTCTCTGGGTAACCTGTTCCAATGTTTTCATAGATTTCATAGACATCAGGGCTGGAAGGGACCTCGGGAAATCATCGAGTCCAGCCCCCTGCCCAAAATGAGAAAATTCTTCCCAATATCTAACTTAAACTCCCCTTGCTGCAACTTGAGACTGTTGCTTCTTGTTCTGTCATCTGCAACCACTGAGAGCAGTCTAGCTCCATCCTCTTTCAAACCCCACTGCAGGTAGTTGAAGGCTGCTGTTAAATCCCCTATCGATCTTCTCTTCTCTACACTAAATAAGCCCAGGGATCTCAGTCTTTCCCCATAAATCATGTCCCTCAGCCCCCTCATAATTTTTATTGCCCTCTGCTGAACTCTCTCCAGTTTGTCCACATCCTCTCTGTAGTGTGTAGTGGGGTACCCAAAACTGGCCACAGTTCTCCAGATGTAGCCTCACCAGTGCTGAATAGAGGGGAATAATCACTTCTCTTGACTTGCTGGCAACACAGCTACTAATACAGTATACCATCTTAAAATCTAGAGTAGCTGCAAACCTAGGTCCCACATCTGAGCAAACAATACTAGGCTTGGATTCTGTGGCCAGAGAGAGGCCAGGCCAAGAGACTGGAAGCTGTTCATATTCAGTAGACTATAAGGTAAATGGTACCTGATGGCTGAATTGTGGTCTGACCCAAAAAATGAATCTCAGCCAGGCCTGTTATTCTTCTCAGTGTTAGTAAAAGAAGTCTTACTTGGTCTAATATCCCTACAAAAGTCTTTAAAAGTCTAGGTTTTATCCCTGATCTTACATCCTATTTTGGTTGAGAGTCCCAAGTCCTAAAGGTATCACATGTTGATGTGAAATGCTGTAATTAAAAGGAAAAAAAATAGCTCATTTTATAACTATGTTAATGTGAAGAATTATATATTCTCCACATGAAGAATATGAAAATAGGGGCTGGGGGACATGACTTATGGGGAATTGAGAATCTTTTTAAATTGTCTACAGAAAGCCGATATTGACAACCTTTGCACAAAAGGAGCAAAATACAATGCCAATGACACGATCTTTCACTAGTGAGGACAAACCATTACATTAAAAAAATTACATAAAAACATTATGAGGGCTTGGTATTTAGGAAAATGAGGTATTGGCAAGAGCCAGTCATAGATGGCAGAAGCAGTGCAAGCATTCTACATGAAGCTTTGTGCATCTCATTATTATTACAAACAGTTAGCATTGGATTAAGATATCAATCTCCAGATGCAAAAGAAAGATTTGCCACACTGTTCAGAGAGGCAGCAACAGTATCCTGAGATGAAGAGCTTACGTCCTTTGAGACAACAGCCTTGGGGAACATTGCTCTTTTCTTTTGACATTCAGTGCATATTCATAAAAGATGGAATAAATCCCAGTGAAGACTACACTCTGTAGTTGCCCTTAGAACAAAAAACATGAAAAGCAACAACCAGAAATGGCATAGCTGGTAAAATGTGCACTAAAAAGACTGTTTAAATGTCAGTTGTGTATCTGAAGTTTCCTGTTAGATGATTAACAAGGCCATTTAAAGTAATGTGAGTGAATATGTAACTATATGCTAAGGAATGGATACAGGAAAAAGGAGATGCATGCTCTTAGGACTTAAACAGTGCCCTTTTTAAGTGCAGCCTAAACCAGGCCAGATCAACTTCTATGTTGTTAGTCATCATTTATCCAGCTGTTGAGCCAACAGCTCACCAGTTAATTGCTGGTCAGCCTTCAGAAAACACTACAAGTTACAGTGCTAGAGGTATGGCATCTCAATCTCCCCAGAATTACACAATTTTCTATAAATCTGTGGACCAGTGAGAGCTGCTAGGGCACTTCCTTAAGAACTAGGACCCCTGTCTGATCTTTGTTCAATTAAATATTTCAGTTAATACAAATGGGATCAGAGTGCCCTGTGGTTTAATGGTAGACTCCTTGTCTACCACACAGGAGACCTAGGTTCAGTTCCCAAACACTTATACAACTACGGCCATGGAGGTACCACACATCTGGACTCAGTCTTGTCTTTGGATTCTGTCTCAGTGCCCTAAAGGGAGGATGGAAGGTCTAGGCAGTCTCCATTCCTCCAAAAATTCCTGCCCAGGCAAAAGTGTTGAAAGTCTGGGTGATATTCATGCATACACCAAGATCCAGGAGGATTGATGGTTGCTACCACAAATAGGATTTATGTGACCAGCCAAGTGCAACTCACCCACAGAGATAAAATTATTACATTTAAGCAACCACCACCAACAACCCCAAAAGACAAAAATAAATAAACAAAACCAAAGCAGAGTTTTGGCCCATGCCCCTCCAAGAGGAACGTGAGACTCTGTGAACTCTACTAGGAGTATTAACATGGTGATGTAGTACTATGGGATGGACAGAAGCATGAGACTGTTAGATAATCAAAAGGTTTCAGCTTTGCAGACATGCTCAGTGTCCACAATATTATATAAACAGTTTGCACAGTTTATAAAACCAAATATGAAATGAAAATGTTAATGGAGAGGAATTATTTAAATTATGATAATGTAGGTAACATATATATGTTTTATTCAATTTAAGACAGATCAGAAAATTGTTCCTAATATCTCATTTAAGACTATAATCCACCAAATGTTTTAGAGTAAGGCGAGTTATGATTGTGCTGTATTTGAAGAAGTAACTTAGAATTATCTGTATACAATTTAAATTTAAATTAAAAGCAGCAGTTTGCGTCTATGAGCATGTCTCTGTATAGTGATATGTTTAGAATTTATAATAACAAACAGGATGGGCAGCAAAAGACAAGGTCCCCTCAGAATCCCAGAATTCTCCCCATGCAACCCATCCCTGATTGCTGCCTTTTGTGGAAGGGAAGTACAAAAACAGCTACTTTGCCACTACTAGCAATGCAGTACCTGCCACTACTAGCTGCTCCGTGTGTGGCCACGGCCCTGGACACAGAGCTGCCTTGTTCTGCCTCTGGTGAGGAGTATGATTACTCCTGTTCAGGTGAGTTAATGCTCATTGATCTTGTCGTAGGTCAGTTCTCTGGGAAGTTTGCCAGCTGTTTGTAGAATGCAGTCATCACAAGTGAAAAACACATGAGCAGACGGTGACCACAGAGTACAAATTGCACCCTGTCAGTCCAGCCAGCCAGGGGCCAGACCCTCTGCTACCCAACACCACCCCCTGGAGCCTAGGGCTGACTCCCTATACTCCCTGCCAGCCCAGGGCTGCTCTAAACCAGCTCAAATTGCTACTCCCCTGAGCATACATGTAGACACTAGAACAGAAGTAGTTAACTCTGGCTCAAACAGCTCCAAGTTAATTGCACATGTAGATGCATGCATTGTGTATTATAAATATGATTATTAACATGATGTATTTTCTTGGAACCCAGGCTGATTGGGATAAGTTGCATTTCTTTCCTTTACTTCTTTGAGAACTAGATTCTATTCTACTTATTAGGCATCTAAGTGCAATTCTATTCCACACTGTTCAGGTAACTGAAAAAGTTAATGAAAAAAGTGGGTGGGTCCACCTCCTTCTTAGTGCTTTTTTTGAGACTCCATCTTAAGGGTCAGGTGACAGTGGTTTGCAGAACTGGGTTATAGTAATAGATTTTTTCAGGGACTCAAACAGTGTGAAATAGAATTTCACTTAGGCACCTAAGTCCAGTTACTTGCATAACAGAAATAGAATCTGACCCTAAGCATCCCCACCTTTTCAGCATTCATTTGAATGTCACTTATATAATTCACTTCTCTCTGTTCATGGTACTTTTAAATTTATTCCCATGAAAAAAGAATAATATAGTTCATTCCCATCTTGCTCACACTAAGTGAAACTGATTTAATAGAGAAGAACCCTTTGAACTCAGAGGTGCTCACTGTTTTGGCCCCACAGGACAGATTAATGGTGTGGGGCCAGTCCATGGGCTAGATTGGGCCCTGTACTGCCCCTGCTTGTCCAGAATCAGGTGCCAGGGCCCCACACTGCCCCGTGCACTGGGATGGTGCTGACACCACCTTGCATTCTGGACCTAGCATGTGAGGCCACAGCTTGCAAGGCTAACTGCAAATCTGTTGGGGAGCCCTGCAGGACATATGACATCGCACAATGGCCTGCAGGTTGAGGGATTAGTACTCCTGCCTTAAACTGACAAATTAAGATGGAGGTGGACGATTATTTTGGCTGGCTGGCCACTTGATGAGTTTTGCTGAACTGTTGAGGACTGCACACATAAATCTATTAGATGATATTATTTTACAAATTATAGATAAAACCATATACTAAAAATAAAACATCTATTACCTATTATAACATTACGATTCTATTAAAAATATTTTTGTCTTAATTTAAGCTTTTTCAGTAGCATATATTAAGGTTCCATAATAGCTCAAAATAAAGTGTGCATGAGTGTGTGTGGGGAGGGGTGTGGCGGGGGGCTGCTCAGGTGCTAGATCCTGGGAGCTGGCTAGGAGGCAAGGGGCATATGCAGCAGAGCTCACCCAGGCATTGTGGTGCATCTACTGGCCATCTGCTCTCCCCTCAATCTGTCCCACAGCTGCCCTTGTGGTGCTCTGCATGAGGCCAAGCCCTGCCCACTCCCACCTTGGGCAGTGAGCAACACACTCCCTCCTTGTGCCTGCTGGCCCTGGCCCCAGCCCTGTCCAGCATACATAGCTTCCCAGCAGGGCTGCTCCTATTGCAGCTGCAGCTGCCCAGGTACAGATCTGCTCCCGCTACCTTTGCCAGCTCTTCCTGCACCTCTGTGGATGAGGGGGAAGCTATAGTGGTCAGTTCCTGCTCCAGCACAAAGGGCTCCAGCTTCAGGTCCCAGCTGCCTTCCACCCACTCAGTTGCCTGGAGTTGGAGCCCTGCATGTTGGGGCAGGAGCCACCCACTGCAGCTTCCTCATTGCCTAGAGTCATGCACCTCTTTTAAAATTCCAGCTATAATATTTGACTTGGTGACCTAACCTGCTATTGTAGTAAATTCTACAATGTGGATACATGTTAATTAGATATGCGTGTCCTTTATTGATTCTAACTTTATGCCCCTTTAGTTCCATCAATTGTAACCTTTGTTCTCGTATGGAAGAATTTTTTTTAAAATAACCTGATAATGCTGAATACTTCAGTTAAGTTAACTTTAATTTTCCTCCATTTAGGGAAAAAATATATTGGTCTGGATAGTCTCATAATTTTTAAATACTGATAGCTTCCATGTTTATTACTTTCTTCCAGAGGTGTAGGTTATAGCCCTGTTGATTTAAGGACATAGGCAGACAAGGTTCTTTGGGTGAATCTTTCCAACTATTTAAGTTGGTCTAAGAAAAAATATCAGATTCACCCAAGGAACCTTGTCTTACTTTCTTCCAGACATTTTCAGTCTCCACTTTTTGTACACAAACCACCACGGAGGAAGTCATAATGTTTTCTTTTCCATCTCTGTTTTAAATGTTTTGAAGTTTTCTTTTAAGAAGTAAATTGCTGAGATTAGCCAATTTCATGAAAATCATGCGGTGTTTTTATTTCTCATATAATTTAATGTAACTGTGGGTTCGATTTTAGATTGCTAGTGCTATATTGGCAAAATGTGGAAAAAATTGGGGAAATAATGAGTGTTATTTAAGTAAATAAAAGTAATAAGAGCTTTTGCATCTTCAGTCATTTGCTGTTGTTATCCATTGCTAGTAACAAGATTAAACTGGGAAAGGAAAACAAAACAAACTACTGGCAGTAGCATAAGCAGTGGCCCTTTCAGCATCAGTTAGAAGTACAGCTCGTCGGGAATCTTTTTGCTTAAACAGACTTTCATTAGAAAAATAGTTATTTTTCACAGACAGAAAAGCTCTTCATGTGAATGCAGCAATTTATACCACCTTTGTCAGGCAAGATCTCTTAAGTCCAGAACAAGATTTCTAATGAAAACCAGAATGAAAAAGACTCCCAGATAAATCAATAGCCTGATAGTTAAGGCACTCATCTGAGGTGGGAGATTCAAGTCTTGGTACCTGATCTAATTAAGTGTCTATATCAGGCCAACCCATGTCATGGACGTTTTTCTCTCAATGAGAAAGACAGCAGGAGTATTTTCTCCCCCCCACCCCCACCCCCCAAAAAAAATCCCCCAAAACCCCACTTAGTTATGGCACTTGGCTTGGCTCTGGGTGACCTAAGCTCAGGCCTGCTCTGGCAGAGGAGTGGTTTATGTGAGGCCCTCCACTTAAATGCCCTTGAACCTAGATGTGCATACCTGTATGTACATTTCTCTGTAGGCCCAGGTATTTCAGGTCTGTATTGCTCCTGTACTTGTTGTTAGCCTGCTTTTAGTTCTCTTCTGGTTGGGAAGGGAAAGGGATAGACAGGTAAAAGCATATTTAAAAAAAATCTTTGAAGTCACTTTCCTATGAAGAAGGGAAACAGCGACACCTCAATATGGCTGAAGGTGTGAGAGCTATAGCAATGTGTTGAGACAGGAGTTTTGAGAAGCTATGGGAATTTAGTAACATATAGCTTTCACCTTGCATGCTCCAAGTTATATCATATGGTGGGAATATAACAGATCTTGTTCTCAATAAGCCTCAGAACCTCTTATTTCTTCTTCTCTTTGAGGATTGCAGGTGTTTTCTGGGGCTTCCCAAGGGACAGGAACAAGGTCACATAGGAACTTCCCAGCTATATGCTAAACTTCAGCTCACACTTGCCAAATTCTCATGAGCACATATTGATAGGTCAGAGACATACTGCATTAAGAATCCATGCAAAGAACTAATCACCGAACCCTAAACAACAAAGTTTGTTGGTCTGGAGTTGAGTGGGAATGCAATATTGTGCACAATTGCAATTGGTATTAGAGAGACTGTGACTCCAATTCCTTCAGAGACACAAAATAAAAATTCACCATTTGTTTCTTCATTTTTCCAAGTTATTCTAGTGTTAAGAGCCCCCAGCACAAACTTAGTTACATTGCTGGGATGTACCAGAGAGCTGGCCCTTCAACATGTGTTTACAGCACAGAGAGCCTTTTAAAAAGCAAAATTATTTAAAAAACAACCAATGTCAAGTATTGTTTGAAAAATATGTTAGCAACTATGAGTAAAGTAGTGGTTACCTGTTAGCAAAATGACAGGTCACCTCAGGTGTGCATTCATTAATGACAAAGTGGGGTTCTTTTGGTAAGGAGATTTGTTTGCAAAACAAAGCATTTGTTGTTACTTTATTTGGAGCAGTATAAAGGCACACTAATGTGATATCAGTGAGATTTGTGTGATCTAACAAAAAGGATCATACTAAATCAAACTTCTGAAAGCAACAACGTGGACAGTCTCACTCCATTACTCTTACTATGGCTCTTTCACTCAGCTCAGTATATTGAAGCTGGGAAATTACTTCCACGTTTAGTTTATTCCTATAATTAATTAGATCTGAATTGGGATTCATGGTAGATGAGTAGCCTGAAGATATTAAAAGTGCCACAATAAACAGCACTAGCTTTTTCCTGCATTACAGCTGCTATATACAGCAAATACTAACAGTAATTCAAGGGGAGTCCTATTTAGACCGTTAAATTATGGCTTATAAATACCACATAGGCAGACCATTTTCAATGATATTCAAAGTAAATCAACTTCATTCCTGCCTGCCCTTTAATCACTTAATACTTTCGAGTGGGTCAAACTCAATTTTAGGATTAAGAACACTAATGCTTAACCACGCTAAATGATATCCAGAAAAACAGAAGAATAACCTTAAAAATGGAGACATGTCAAATGAAAAAAAAAAAATTCATATTGCCTGTGAGACAGAAGAAGGAGGGTGAGGGAAGATGCTTAACTAAAAGCATCACTACCTCCAGTATTAACATTTTGTAGAAGAGCCATTTTATTGATGCCAACTGGTTATGAGCAGTGGTGAAACCTTCAGCGTTCATAGAACTGCAGAAGATTACCACATACAGTGTCCTAGTAAAGAAAAAGTCCTCATGTGTGAAATTGTTGCTGGAGAAGAAAAATACTGAACAGAATGTTAACACCACAAATTAATACTATTTGGAGTTTGAATGCCAGCTGAAAATTTGCCTTTTTCCTGACTTGAGCTCAAACAAGGTGAATGGGATGCATCAAAATATACAGAGAAAAAAACCCAACCCTTCCTGTCCAAATAAACAAACAAGGACAAGTGATGGCTGATGCTTTCTGAGTCATTACAATAGCTGAATATGTAGAAGGATGTTTCTGGCCTGTTTGTGCTAAAGCCATACTTTTTCATAAATGCTTGATATGCTTTGCATGTTGGATCAATCCACAACAGCTGGGAGTTAATACTGTAGAAGAATTTTGTCCAATCTACACTTGCCTGAAGAGCCATACACAGCTGGTTGCAGCTTCTAGGCACATTTCTCTCAGGCCCATGGCTGCAAGTTTGTCAGTGAGAAGAAAACAAATAGAAAACCAAGTAGCCTTTATTCAGTGTCATTTGGCTGGTCAAGAGAGGATAGGTGCCAGGGTACACGAAAGAAAAACTTTCTGAAAACATGCATCTATGTACATGCATAATTCCTTGCTCCATCCAGTTCCACACTAACACATATACATGTAAGTAGATATTATCCTTTTCTCTTGCATATCAGTATGTTATTAACTACTTTGTCAAGGATTTTGTCAACTCTGGAGGCTACACCCTGATTGACGCCATACTGAACAGAGGTGATACACAAAAAATAGTTTCTAATCTTTTAAGAGTTTTTTTGCAGACCAGAAACTTCTACCAGCTTCAGTGAGGTAGAAGTAACCTTAAGTAAAGTTTCTGCCAGAAAAATGCCTGAGTCTACCAGAGTTTCTGCCTGAGTTCCACCAGTTTCCCAATGCCTGAAGAAGAGTGTTTGTGCCTAAAAGCTTGCAAAGAACTTTTTCCCCCCAACAACTTAGTTGGTCTAATAAAAGATATAACACATCTACCCAAAGAACCTTGTCTACCAGAAAAAAGAAGTTACACTTATACACTTACCTCTGATAAAAGTGTCTTTGCATCCCTCTGGTATCCCAGCATGCATTGCTCCAGGCCCCCCACACCTCCAGTCCAGGGAGACGGTCCACAATTTGGCTGAATTCCACTGCTCCTGCCAAGCGCAGAAAAAAAACCCATCCCCTCTGTCAGTTTGGGGCCTGGGAAAGCCATTTCCAGAGCCCCCCAGCCTGAAAGCCTGGTTCATTTTCAGTGGGAGAAGCAGTGGGGGGCGGGGAGGGAAGGTGCCAGTGGGCTCCGTTCCTGTAGCAGCTACATCTATTCTTTATGGGGAAATGTAATACAGGCCCCATGACACCCCCTGGTGGCTACTCAGTCCTTGCTTTACCCTGATCTTCCCCTTCTGTTTACCTGCCAGGTCTTAACGTACGTATTATACCCTTAAGGAAAGGAAAGCTGTCCCAGGGCTTCCTGAGAGAGTTCTCATCCACTCCTGTCCAACTCCTAGGTCTGAGTCTGTTCTGATTCTGCTCTTGAACCCACCCTGGTTTCCATCTCCACATTATTCCCAGATACTCAGTCCCCTCTGGGCACAGATCCTCCTTGTCCCCTCCAGGTACTTAGTTGCCCCTGGACACCAGACATGCTTGGTGTGTC
The DNA here is from genome assembly GCF_052110815.1 of Crocodylus siamensis. NCBI lineage: Eukaryota > Metazoa > Chordata > Crocodylia > Crocodylidae > Crocodylus > Crocodylus siamensis. The sequence goes on along the minus strand of NC_143397.1, from coordinate 124,865,436 downwards.
CCCCCCTCCTCCCCACCCAGCCCCAGACCATCTCTAGTCCCATCTATATTCTCTTCCTGGGTACCTAATGCCTCCTGAACACAGGACCTCTTTGGTCCCCACTAAGTACCAGATCTTCTCTGGTCCCATCACTGTTCTAGTCTTGAGTATCTGGACTTTCTCCATCTTTCACCCAGGCTCTAGCCTCTGGCCCTCTCTGCCCTGCTCCCCAGGCTCCAGCCCTGCTCCCAGGTCCTTTTGGGACCTCCTCTTCCTTTTAGCTCCTCCCAAGCCTCCAGTTGTTACCACAGGCTGTAATCTCCTAGGTGTTACTCAGGATCTGCAGCCATCCTACACAGAAGATGTTCTCTCAGCAGTTTCCAAGGACCAACTGCCGACCCAGTAGAGGGCCTGGGCTTATATACACCCTAAGCTCTGCCCCCTTCTGAGTCATGTGGTTCCTGATTGCTTCCTGCCACATCTGTAGCCAGCCTCATGTGCAGCCTGTCTTCTCTTAAAGTAGCAGGAGCACCAGACCTCCCCCTCCCCAATCCACAGAAAGACTCAACTTGCCAGCAACCAACCCTGACCACTCACCTGATTTGCCTTGGGACTGGGTCTGTCAGCTGATGCCAGAGGGGAAAGGAACCACTGTGGGATGCTGAAGGGGAAATTGAAGGCTAGTAAAGCTAGCAAACAAACTCTGGGTCTGCTGTCTCAAAGCCTGACAGCTGGAAGTGAGGGGGTGTTATGGGAAAGGGCCAGTGTGGTCTCTTGGGGTGCATACAGCCCTGATTTATATCCTTGGCTGCTGTTAACTGTCTCCAAGCAAATAGGGAAGCTTGTAAAACATGCTGGCATGTGTGCAGTGGGCTTCCCTGGCTGCATACTACTGGCAGTGCAAGATCTCTGCAGAGCATCTAGGTGGGCCCTGAAACATTTTCACAGTGCTCTTCCAGTAGGGTTTCCACCTGCTCATGCTAAACTGTTAAACTTCCACCAGTTCATCTGAACACACCCTTTCATATCTCCCAGTCTGCCTTGGTTGATCACTACTTTCTTATATTCCAGGGTGGAGATGACAATTAAGAAATCCTTAGGATGATAGAGAAGCCCCAACACTAAGACAGTCAACAAGACTGAATCAGTTCCGGCTTCCTTAGCTCATAATTGTGAACCAAGTAAGACACCAGTGCTCAAGCCTTCTCTCCAAAACACTTCATCAACTAAAGTCCATCAGTCAAGCCCATTAGCTCTATGAATGTGAGAAAAAAGCAGTAAGTGGACAAGTACTATTATATCTTCTGCTAGTTATTTTGTTTACTGTAAGCCACCATGAGCCTCTGTTCAGAAGAACAGGTTATGAATCTATTAAATACAGGGCACGTCTACATGAGATGCTAACTGCACAGTAGCCTAATAACACTGCACAGTAGTGTGCTGGGCAAACTTCATGCTAATACACTATTGTACAGCAGTATTTTGCTACTGCGCAGTTAGCATCTGTAAAAACCTGTGCGCCGGTGCTACATCCAATAGCCCGTTACTGCACATCGATTTAGTACTTGGTTATGCACAGTAACTGCAGTGCATTAATGAATGGCTAGATGCACCCATACAAATGTAAGTGTCTGGGAAATATTAAAGTCAGAAACTGAAATGCCTGCAGAGTCTATGCAACACCAGGGAAGTAATCCATAAGTAAGAGGGTGACCGTTTTCAGGATTACAAGTTTGGACACAGGGATCTCTGTCTTGACCAATTCCCAGCTTAAGCCCTTAAGTCCTACTATGGATATGACCATAGAAGCCTCTGTCATTTAAGAGATAGCAGTTGCTAGATCTAGATTTGAGGTGGTAGATAAAGATTCACAAATCAGAAGCAAGTTGGACCCAAGAGCTTTACTGTGCTGCTCTTCTTTTTGTGAAGCAAAAACAGGTAGACAAAAGTCCTTACTATTTCCACCTTTCCAGTAGTATATGGCGGGCTGATGGAGCACAAGTTTCTGGATGTGCAAGTATTGGTGCTGTAGTTCTGTTGAACTGGATCTCAAAATAACCCCAGTATTAAGTGTTTAAAGAGAAGAACACATAATTCATTCTAATTTCCTCATCCTTTTCTCATGGGATCTGGGCAGAATGTCATTTGTTTGGATTTAACAGGTTTTTAAATTGTCAGCATTTTTGTTTTTTGACATAGTTGCTTGCCCCAGGTTTCACTTCAAACAGTTTTCTGTATGCATTAGATATGTAATATTAGACATCTAAGTTATTTTGGTTCATTGTAACTGATCACATAAGTCATTTTGGATTGCTTCGTTACAGAAATTGGAGAGTCACTGTTATTAATCAGGTTTTGTGTCAGATATTCAGGATTTTATATGTCAGTCTCACTTTTGCAAATGCTTTGCTGTGCAGGTTTCAAACTCACTCTCCCTGGGCACTCTCCCTAGTAAAACTGTATTGCTCAATTGTTCTTGGAAAGCAAATACAAGCTGGGCACAAACACACACATTCATTTTAAAGTGAGCCAACATTTATGAATTCTTTTATGTTCTTGACCCATCAGTATGTATGAATATATATAGGATTTCATATTAGATAAGATATTACACCAAGCCTTAAGGCCACAGCTGTTGCTTGCTGTTCATTGTAACTAGTCCAAGTTCCATTGTAAAATCATAGAATTAGGAAGTAATCTTCCACTTCTATTTTGTTAAACTGTAAGCTGAGGTGGGGCCATCCATTTCAAGTTAAGTCAAAGTGAACTATTCTTTCCCTTTCATTTGTCTGTTTTTCCTTTTCTTTATATAGCATGAAGCCAGTACCATGCTACCACCCTCTTGAATGATGGATCAAAAGCCTTTGGAAGCCTGTTGTTTGCAAGTTCCATTAGTATTTTCTAAGCCATTTCCTGTATATTGCTGGCAGCAACTCTTCTAAAAGTACTGTTTAGCAGCTACTAAATATATTTAGTATTTAGGGAAGATGTGAGGCATAATTAGCTTGTTCAGACATGAACCCACCACAAGAACAAGATAATTGTGATTATCTGCAAATACTTTGATCTAGTGGCTTCCTTATTATTACCAACACATCTTTAGTTACGATTCTGATAATGTATTATGTAGAAGGCAGCTTTGGCATAGCGAACAAATCCGTGACCTTTCCATTTGTAGCCATAAGGAGGAAAAAGTAATGTTGAAGGAGAGAATAAATAGGTTTTTTTTTTTCAATCAGAAATGAAATGTTAATTTATCTTTGGGTGGCATTCGCTTATTTTTTCATTCCTCTTATTTTTCCAAAATGAAAAGGCATTCAAGTGTCTAGCTCTCTGCACACTTCCTTATGCCCTGCTCCCTCACAGATTGACTATTCTCCATCAAGGCAAAAAAGATCAATGGTTATTTTTATACTGGCACATATATCAGATAGGTGTGCCAGCAACATCACTTAAAGGGTCTTCTCCGTATAGAACTGAACCGCCACAAAATACTCAATTGACGCAAAACATGGAAAGAGGCAATCACCTGAGAAGTTTGACAGAAAATTATTCCCAGTAGCAACCCAGCACCTTCCCTTCTCAAAGGAATTTTAGGAATGATGAGGAGTAGACTATCGCCTGTGCAATTACAGTCAGTGCAAATGTCAGCATTTTCTCACATGAATCGTTAGGTACAGAGACATGTGTAATGACCCACAATTCCTTCGAGAGCTGAATATCTAGCTAAGTTCTATTTGGCCTTTAGACAAGCCAACCAGCTGAGAGAAGTGGTGAAGCCTTTTTGATTACTATAAGTCTGCTGACAGATGGTCTTAATATTTCATATTGCTAGGTATGTTCTATGCATCACCAATAAAGGGCTTGACATTTAGGGAAAGAAAACTTTGTGTGGACAGCAGATTTAATAACTAATAACATTATAATCTCCTGAGGATGGGAAATCTATGCTGGTTGTAATTACTAATATTTTGTTCTTTTTAAACCTGAACTGCTTGCTAGCTAATTTGAAGAGAAATGGCCATCCAGGTACAACCAAAGTCAGCTTAATGAAGTATAGGAATCCAGCTTCTGCCTTCTGTTTTGGATCAATTTCTCCATTTCTCTCCAGTTCTGTTGTTACATCAATTACACTTTAGTAAATTAATGATGGATGAAAGCACTTAGTCTGGAGGCTTCCCTGACAGCACCCTCTGCTGGTGATCTCTGTTTTTCTGGCCAAGGTGCCTAAGATCACTGAAAAATCTGATACCTTTTATTAGGCCAACTCAAATAGTTGGAAACACTCTTCTTAGCAAGCTTTTGGGTTTCAATACCCTTCATCAGGCTGAGGAAGCATCTGCAGTTGGTATGTGCTCTTCCTGGATGGAATGAAAAGTAAAGAAGCCAGAGGCTGGGCTGTACGCATGCAAGAAAGGCAGTCAGTGAAGATGTAAACTGAGGAGTTTACATGTCTTCTCTGCATTTGTTGCAGGAGTAGCAGGAATAAGGGAGTGCGGTTCTGCTTCTCTCAGGAGCTTGTAGCTGTAAAGATTGGCTCCAAGTATATAGTTTGTTGTGGAACCTATGAACAGGCTTTCTTGAGAAACCAAGTATGTTTCTGGTCCTGGCACTAATATGACAGAACTGGTAGGTGAAGGCTTTCTAGCATGTATTATGGTAGCTCCATCTGAGTTGTGGATCTTTTACATATTTTTTCAACACAGTAATGTAAAATCTGCAGCACCACTTATGCCAAAATTAAAGCATGCACACCAAAATCAGATGAGAGGAAGAAAAAACAACTCATTAGGAAATGTTTGTGGTTTGAGTCAATCTTTACTTTGACCCACCTGTTCACGCATTCTGATGGGAAACTAAAATATTAAGCTAAACTGAAATGCAAATAACCCCTTGGGCTGATTCAGTCTATTCAGTAAATAGCACTTGTACAATGCATTGATACATGTAATAATTTCAACACACTCCTAACTGAGCATCTTAGCCTGTTGTATGTGATAGTTTCATTGATTTTTTTGTATTTTTATGAAAAAGGAGAGACGAGAATAAGTGTGAACTTAAGGCATAAGCATGAAATATAATAATTTAGCCATAATCTAAAGGAACAGATTGCTCCAAATGCTTGTGCATGTATTACTCATGAATACAAATACGCTGTTGAAAGATGCATAGAACCTACAGCATTTGTAAGAATCTAGACTGCTAATAGAATTAACAAATCCATATTTGCCTCCTACTGTTTTTAGTTGGCTTAAAATCTAAAAAAATTAAAGCCCACATTTTTCAAATTCAGCCCCTAAAGACATCTAAATCCATAATTTATGGTAAGATTATGGCATTGGCATCCAGATGCAGAATAGGAAGCATAAGGTTTATTCCCTGAATAGATTATGTATATCATGAGCATGAAAGGGAGAACAGCCTTTATGGGTGTTTGGATTCTGTGCAGGAGTATGGATGCCTGGAACCTAGACTCTAACCCACTGGTGGTACTGTTGAGTGATCAGACAGGATCCTAAGCCCCACTAACCAGTGGCAAGGCTCTGGGATGTGATACTACAGAGCTCTGCATGCCTGGTGCTGCTGAGTCAGGGGTGACAATTATTTGGGCCCATGGGCCACATAGACAGTTTTGGGGACCTGTCATGGGCTGATCAGCGCCCCCCCCCCACAACAACCCAGAGCCCATGCACCCAGCAACTATTCACTGCCACCAGTGCCCAGCAGCAGCTGAGTGCACAGCTCTGGTCCCAACCCACCCCTGCACTGACTCCAGATTCACCCCAGCTGGAGCAGACCAGCTCTGGACCAGCCAGGAACCACGCACACAGCCCCACCCCCAGCCCACCCAGTGTCTACTTCAGACCAGCCTGCCCATGATAAACTGCAGTGGCAGCCTGGCAGAAGCTGCTTCTGGATATGGGGGAAAAACAGTCATCTCCTCCACACAGCTGCTGGTTCCTTCTTGCTACAGCTACCCAGATCCTGCACCTGGGCTGCTCTGTGGCTCTGTTCTACTGTCCCTCTGGGCAGCCCAGAGGTGGCACTGGTGGTGGTGATGACTACAGCAGAGAGGAGCCACAGGGCAGCCCGGATGTGGGCTTCAGATGGCTACAGCAAGAAGGGCCTGGCATCTGTGAGAAAGAGGTAGCTGCTTTCCCTCTGTGCCCAGCAGCAGCTTCTGCCTGGCCACCACAACAGCCACTGCCACTCATCATGGGTAAGTGTGTCTGGAGTGGGTGTGGGTAGGCCAGGGTTGAGGCTGCGCATGCAGGTCCTGGCTGGTCTGGTCAGCTCTCAAGTGTTGGTGAACTTTTCTGAACAGAAGAAAAACTGGTTTACCCACCCAGTCAGGCTAGCTATCTTGAAAGTCCTTCAGATTGTCATCCACTAAAAAGCCCTGGATTTGTGGAAAGTTTTTACATTCCAAAGACACCAATTATCACCCTTTCTCAGTCAGAGCTCCATCGTTTTTATTCCCTCACCCAGAGACCAACACGCAACTTCATTGCACTGGAGATATTTCTAGGAACACACACACAGAGAATCCTGATCTGCAGCCTCCTGCCCCCTGCCCCCGGTAGCCCCGTGGTGCCCCTCACTCCCAACCCGCAGCCCGTATCCTGCCCCCGCAGCCCTGCCTTATGATTATGATAGGAAGTCACCCCTGCTCTGCCAGCAGAGCAAAGCAAAATCTCCAACTCAGCTCCCAATCACTCAAGTGCTGCACTAAGTATTCTGAGAACTGTTGTTCTAACTAGTGGTGGCCATGTTGAATACAAACCTGGGGAGGAAATCCTGGACATTTGTCTTGCATTTAAAAAACTTGCCCAGCCACAACCCCCCTTCTCTTTCCTTCCACCCAGGCACCATCTCCTGCCCACTTATCCCCTGTTTTCACAGGTTCTGGCCCCTGTGCTGCCCTCAGAGGCAAACCCCACCCCTCCTGCCCTGTAGCGGCCCCTACCTCTGCCCCCACCCCTAAACAAATGTCATGAATTTTGCTTTACTTGGTTGGTGGGAGCAAAGGGAGGCTAATCTGACCTAGATTGGTATTTAGCTCCCCCTGCTGGAATCTGCAGAGAATGACACATGGGACTTAGGTCTCTTGAAAGAGTGTGTCGTGCAAACACAAGTGCATTGCACCAAATTAACCCAGGTTAAAATTTTAAAGGTGTGGTTAATTAACAAGGACTAAATGCTGTCTCATGTACAAATGCCCTTAGAGATTAACTGGTTCAGAAAGGCATGAGCTTTAGCAGGACAACTGGTGAGCAGGCTGTGGGGGATCAGGGCTGTGGAGGATGAGGTTGATGGGTACTTTCTCTCTCTGCAGGGCCCGTCCTCTCAGGCTGTCATCACCCAGGAATCTGCAGAAGGCGAATGGAGGATGGTCACCTCTAGGGCCAGGCAGCGTTGCAGGTGGCGCGTAGCTGCATCAACTGTCACCCCAGTACAACTGGGAAACAGGTATGTGGCCCTGGCAGCGCTGGAGGAGACTGGGCATGAGGAAGAAGGTAGGGAATAAACCACGCTCTCATCCAGCAAGCCAGCATCCATACCAACTGAGTATCATCCAGTGACCCAGAGGAAGAGATGTCGAGTCATCATCATAGGGGACTCCCTCCTCAGAGGAGCGGAGGGACCCATCCGTCGCACGGACCACAATGTGAGAGAAGTGTACTGTCTCCCAGGAGCCAACATTGGGGACATCACAGGGAAGATCACTGACCTCATCTGGCCTTCTAACTACTATCCTATGGTCCTCATCCATGTGGGAACCAATGATGTGGCCCGCAGTAGTCCGGACCAGATCATGGATGACTACAGGGCCCTGGGGGCCAAGCTTAGAGAGTTGAGGGCCCAGGTGGTCTTTTTGTCCCTCCTTCTGGTTAGTGGAGGTCATCAGTGGCAGAGCGCCTGCATCCGTGAGGTGAACTGGTGCTTCCAGGGTTGGTGTCATCATGCCAGATTTGACTTCCTGGACCACACTTCAGATCAGAGAGCGTCCTGGGGCATGATGGTCTCCATCTCTCCCCCAAAGGTAAGAGTTTGTTTTCTTACAGGCTAGTTGACCTCCTTCAGCGGGCTTTAAATTAAGTTCATTGGGGGAGGGGGATCCACAGGAGCAAGCGAAAACTCAACCAGGTGTAGGACCTGCCCAGGTAAGAGCTCAGGTATATACCAAGGGACCAGCTGTCTCTCAGGTAAAGGGGGTGCCCAGGGCTCCCTCAGGGGGGATTAAGGTGTCTCTTCATTAATGCAAGAAGCATGGGGAGGAAGCAGGAGGAGCTTGCTCTCCTGCTTGCAAGTAGTAAAATCAACCTGGTTGGTCTAGTGGAGACATGGTGGGATGAAACATTTGACTGGGCATTAGACATAGAGGACTATAGATTGTTTAGAAGAGATAGGAAGGGGAAAAAAAGGTGTGTGGGGGGGAGGGGTTTGCGCTCCACGTTAGGGAGCAGTATACCAGTTCTACCTTACAAATGGGACCAGAGAAAGGCTTAACTGAGACCCTGTGGGTCAAACTTCAAGGAGGATGGGGGAGAGGGATCTGGCGGTAGGGTGTGACAGGGGTGTCACTATTGGAGCCTTTCCAGGTATGGCTCCGCTCTCCTGTAATGGGCCAACTGCCTGCTTACTCACCTGCCAGTAACAAGTCACTCCGTACCACGGTCTGTGCTGAGCCCGAGTCTATCATAGCCACCACTCTTTTCCCCTCTATGGTTATTTCTACCACCAGTTCGGGCAGCACATCTGCCACCTCACGGCCAACTTGGGCTGCATAGCTGCACATTCCTACCTGCTCCGGTGGGCTGGGTAGATCGTTTCTCATCATACTGGTTTGCAGGGTTGGTTGTCCTGCTACTGGATCCTGCGGGTCTTGTACCACTTGGTGTGCCTGATCCAAATCTTGTTTCCCCTACTCTGGTCCAGCATTTGTCCTCTTTTCCCTCTCCACGCAAGCCCAAGGGTCCTCTTTTTCAAGCTGGTGATGCAGCATCTTATAAAGCCTACTGCCATATAAATGTTTCCCAGCCAATGCACCATTGTGACAGCAGTGCCACTATTAGAGCCTCTCCAGGTATGGCTCCACTCTCCTGTAATGGGCCAACCGCCTGCTTACTCACCTGCCACACCTTGATCTTATTTAATTAATAGATTGTTGTAATTAGCGGGAGGCTGCCCATTTCTACGCACCCCGATGACAGGGGGCACTATCTGTGGCTCCTTTTCCTCCCCTACACCACAGCCCAAGCCTTGCAGATGGTGCTGATGTGATCTGACCTAGCACCTGTGTTGCCCCTGGTGGCTGCACCTCCCCCTTGTCACCGCTAGGGGGCTCTCTGGAGCCATCCCTGTTCTCAGGCACAGGCCACCTAAGTGCTCTGCAACATAGGGGTTTACTACAGGCCACCACATCAGGAGGAAGAGCTGGATCTAGAATTCTCTGGGGGAGGGTGTGCGTGCAAAAGTTGTTGTGGTCATGGATGATATGAATTACCTTGAAATCAGCTGGGAGGAGCAGTCGGCCAGGTCTAGCCACTCACTAAGGTTCCTGACATGCATACAGGACCTACACCTCATGCAGGAGGTACTCGTCCCCACTAGGGAAAACGCCATACTGGATCTGGTGTTAGCCTCTGGGGGCAACCTGGTGGGGGATGTGCTAGTACAAGGGAGGCTAGGGGATAGTGATCATGAAATGATCCAGTTTGCTATTTAGAGACAGGTGGTGAGGGTAACTATCACAGCACAAATGCTTGACTTTAGGAAAGCTAACTTCGATGTGTTCAGGGCAATAGTCAGGGAGGTACTCAGAGCCCAGGGTGTAGCTAGTATGGGGGTCCAGGAAAGGTGGTCCTTCCTCAAGGAGGCTATCCTTGGGGCACAGCAGGATGCAATTCCTCTGTGCAGGAAGGCAGGAAAAGGGTCCAAGAAACCTTCATGGCTGAGTGCAGATATCCAGGCTGGCCTGAGAGCAAAGAAAAAAGCATACTGGCAGTGGAAGCAGGGGGCAGAGACAAAGGAGAAGTACACCTCCCTGACCCAAGCTTGTAGGGATTTGGTTAGGGAGGCTAAAGCAGCACTGGAGCTTAGATTAGCTTTTGGGATTAAGGATAAGAAAAAGTTCTTCTTCAAGTATATAGGTAGCAAGAAGAAGTCTTGGGGTAACATTGGACCCCTATGGGGCAGGGCAGGGCAGGGCAGGGCAGGGCAGTTGGTGATGGATGCGTGAGAGAAGGCAGAACTCTTTAACAAGTTCTTTGCCTCCGTGTTCCTGTCTGCTGACAATGGGGTGCTCTTGGGTGACAGCGTAGAGAGGCCCAGGAAGGATGCGAGTCCCCCGACTGTTAGTTTAGATCTAGTTAAGGATTACCTGGAGGGCTTAGTTGTGTCCAAGTCGGCGGGCCTGGATGACCTTCATCCATGGGTGCTGAGGGAATTGGTTGGTGTCATTGTGGAGCCATTGGCACGGCTGTTTGAGAACTCCTGGTGCTTGGGCCAAGTCTCTGAGGACTGGAAAAGGCCCAAGGTGGTCCCTATTTTCAAGAAGGGGAGGAAGGAAGAGCCTGGCAACTACAGGCCAGTCATCCTCACTTCTATCCTGGGGCAGGTCTTTGAAAAAATTATCAAGGGCCACATTTGTGAGAGCCCTGCAGGAGAAGTGATGTTGAGGGGTAACCAACATGGGTTCATGCCAGGCTGATCCTGCCTGACTAACCTGATCTCTTTCTATGACCAGGTAACAAAGAGCTTAGATATAAAGGAGGATGTTGATGTCATCTTCTTGGACTTCCAGAAGGCCTTTGACACAGTGTGCCACCCAATTCTGGTGGGCAAGCTGAGGGACTGCAGCATTGATGAATGCATGGTCACATGGGTGACAAACTGGCTCCAGGGGAACACCCAGAGGGTAGTGGTGGGTGGGTTGATGTCAGCCTGGGAGGGTGTGGGCAGCGGAGTCCCCCAGGGCTCGGTCCTTGGGCCGGTGCTGTTCAATATCTTCATTAGCGACCTGGACGAGGGTGTAGAGAGCACCTTGTTCAAGTTCGCTGATGACACCAAGCTGTGGGGTAAAGTGAATATACCGGCAGGCAGGGACTGCATCCAGGCAGACTTGGATAGGTTAGAGAAGTGGGCGGATCTGAACAGGATGCGGTTCAACAAGGACAAGTGCAGAGTGCTGCACCTGGGGAGAGGGAACCAACATCATGGTTGTAGGTTAGAGGCTGACCCTCTCAGCAGCACAGAGGCAGAGAGGGATCTTGGAGTCATGATTGACTCCAGGATGAATATGAGTCGCCAATGTGATGAAGCAATTAGAAAGAGCCAACCGCACCCTGTCATGTATCAACAGGGGCATCACTAACAGGTCTAGACAGGTCTTGCTCCCTCTCTATGCAGCACTGGTATGGCCACAGCTGGAGTACTGTGTCCAGTTCTGGGTGCTGCACTTCAGGAGTGATGTGGAGAACCTGGAGAGGGTCCAGAGGAGGGCCACTCATATGGTTGGGGGCCTCCATGGCCAGCCCTATCAGAAGAGGCTGAGGGACCTGAATCTCTTCAGTCTCCACAAGAGGAGGCTGAGGGGGGATCTTGTGGCTGCCTACAACCTTATCAGGGGCCACCAGCAGGGACTCGGGGAAAGTCTGTTCACCAGGGCCCCCCTTGGAGTCACCAGGAACAATGGCCACAAGCTGAGGGAGGATAGGTTTAGGTTAGATATTAGGAAGAACTACTTCACAGTAAGGGTGGCCAGAGCCTGGAATGGGCTTCCCAGAGAGGTGGTGCTCTCACCTTCCCTGGACATCTTCAAAAGGAGACTGGATAGGCACCTGGCTGGGGTCTTATGACCCCTGCCACCCCCAGTGCTCCTTCCTGCCCATGGCAGGGGGTCAGACTAGATGATCTGTCTAGGTCCCTTCTGACCCATTAATTCTATGATTCTATCTTTGTTAGATGCTATCTGAGTAAATGAGGGCTCAGGGAGTGGGATGGGTTGGGCTGGGCCGGGTTAGGCCGGGCCTGTTCACCATGTAGAGACCATGGGTCAGGCTGTGCTGCATCAGGCACAGCCCAGCTGGCTGCTGCTGGCAACACCAGGGGCTGCGCACTGCAGGGGGAAGTGGGTGTATGGTGGGCCCACCTCAAAACTCTGCCAGAAACGTGCCCCCCCACAAACCCCACCACCCATAAGCCTCACCCAGAACCCACAAAGTCCCACCCCCCACCCCTACTTACCAGGGGCAGTGCCCAGGTCTGAGTCATGCTGTAGCCTTGACCCACTCCTGTTTGCCCCAGCATGCTAAGGCAGCATGCTGGGGCAGCAGGGCCACCATAGAGATGTTCTGGCCAGATGCCAAAACATCTCTCTGAAGGGCTCAGCCTCTGGTTGCCTCAGGACACATTTCAGGACTGTGCCCTGCACAGCAGTTTGTCCACAGAGGTTTTTTTTTTATACCTGGATTTTCATTGCCTGCCTCCTGACCTCAGGTCCTCCACCAGTAAAATGACCCTGCCCACTCATTTCTCCTCAAACACCCCAGAAACAAGCAGTGAGGCAGATCAGACTACTTAGGAGAAGCCATGAGTGGCTTGGAGTAAACCTGGACACCTTCTTGCGCTGAGCCACTACTGGGCCCTCCAGAGATAGAGGTGGAGCATGGCCTGGGGATGTACATTCAGGAACACCCTGATCTATCTACTCTCTTCCACTGAAGGTTTCTAGTGCACCCAGATGTGACCCAGGATTGATAGTACAACCATGTACATGTGCTCCATGTGGCCCATTGAGATGCTTTAGGGACTATGTGGAGGGGGGGGTAAAAAAAGGGATGAGAGAGCTCGGAGGACAGCCCACTACAGCCATCCCTGGCATGTCCGGCTCTGGGGCATCTTTTCCAGAGCAGCATGACCCTGTGAATCAGTGCAGTGAAGGGGCAGAGTCCAGCAACAAAAGTGTGTGGGACAGAGAGGCCAGAAGTGGGGAGGAGTTCGGCAGCAGAGATGCATCGTGGAAATATACACCACAGAGAGATGCATGGAGTGAAGTCTCAGGAGGTGTGGCAGAGTGTGGCAGCAGGGATGCACCACAGGAAGCCATGCTGTAGAAAGGCATGCAGCAGAGAGGCTCTGGCTGAGAGACCAGCAGGGAGCTGGGATGTGGCTGCAAATGTGTCAGTGCAGAGCAGTGGTGGTGTGAGTGCTGTGCCCAAAGAGAAGCATGCAAAAGATGCCAGGATGACCAGTTTGAACTATGGCAAAAGTGGCCTGGGACATCACGGACCCAGGTCAGACAGGTCCAGGGAGGATGGTGACATGGTTTAAAAATCTCCACTGCAGGACAAGTACTACCCTGCTACAGAGTATATTAATTTACTCCAGCCTAATAGCTCGACACGTGTAGATGCTGAGACATTTACTGCAGAGCTAATTAGTCTGCTCTACAGTAAATGTCTCATGTAGATGCGCCCACTAAGGACAAACCTGGAGCATTCTCATAAGAACATTTCATGGCTTGGAGTGTGCAATTGGCATGTCCTGTGAGCATGGTCTAGTGAGACAGGCTGCGGCCAGTTAGACATGCCCAGAATGACTAAAATTATACAATTCAGTTTTAGCTATGCATACAGATCTATAGATATTAATCTGTATAGTATCTTCCTTTAGTATTTTGAATCTCTCCTCTGCTCTCATGTTTGTTTTTGTTATTATGGACGTGTGTATTTTTCACTAGGTTTTGTCACTTAAGACACATTTCACACAGCATACTGTAGTCTCCCTATTTATAAATTATAGGTTGGTTGACTATTTCTAGCTATCTGGAATTGCCTTCACACCAGTCACTATCATCAACATGCATGAAGTCTGAGTACCATTAACTAAAATCCTATCACTGCTGACAGGTACCAATTATACTTACAGAAAAGAGATTTTACAGATCATGTATTCCTGCACATTTTTGCTCCACAATAAGCTTAAATGCAAAAGGCTCACCTCATAGATTATACTCTGCTATTACATTTTGACAAAGTGTGCTTAAAAATACATAAAAAAACACCAGTTAATAAGTAGTAATACATTTTCTTCCTAAATATTTAAGATTTACAGTAGTATTATAATTTAATTTCAGCAAAGCTACCGTACATAGGCTTTTCAAGCATGCAGTTTTTAAATGTAGTTCATGGTGGCAGAATATAAGGGCTGTATTTATAGCCTCTGGCACTAACTGGGCCAAGTACAACTGCTGATTACAAGAGAGGACTATTTGAAGTATAATGGGAATAGAAATGTCAGCTTGCCAACCTAGTAATTATTTAGCTATGTATGGGAGTAGGAAGTAATACACGTTCAGTAAGGGTAGTATATAAAGCAGAAGAGATGAACACATAATGAATTTAGCTCTTCTATTCACCAGATGTGTGTGAGAACATTAGACTTTCTATGCCTTTCTCTTTTAGACTCACTCCGTTTTGCAGGAGGGATGGAGGGGATAGGAGTTAAGTCTGTGAATTGATTGCAAACATTCAAGCACTATATGCTCACATTGCCCAGGTATAAATGACCACAATGTTCAACGAAGTGGAAAAATCAGGGCAAAAGTCTGTTTGCAGTTAACTTGCAAACAAAAGAAAGAAGCCATGTCATTGGATAAATTGTTCACTATGAACAGATTTCTCAGCTCTACTAATGAGGCCAGAAATTACATTCTATAAATATCTAGCCTAGCAAGATATCATTAAAACACATTTACCTTGTGGAAAAAAGATTTTTTCGTTTTCCTCTCCCCTAATTTACTCCCCTAAATTACTAATATTTATTTGCTCTTTACAGTTTTTCAGGTGTTCTGGTAACAATTTATAACGTTTTGTGAGCTAATGCAGAATTGCTAAGTGTAAGAAAAAAAATACCTCTTTGACATGAAATAGTCCCAGAGCCAGATAGCATATAGACGGCTCAAAAAGGTTCCTCTTCTCTTTTGTTAAACAGAACTTTTTCCTACTTTATTTCCAATTACTTCATCTGTCTCAGAGAAATGCTTACTTCTTTGAAAGGAGCTTTAGCTCACTTAACAGTTTCAACAGTTTCAGGGATTGTGTTATCTAATTCCTTCCAATTAAACCTGCTTTGGAGTTCTCTTTTTGAATGACTGGTATCTAAAGATAGTGAGGCTTTTTATTACAAAATTAATTAGAAGTTGAATTTTAATTTAGAAGTTCTTTTAAAATTTTCATTTTTGTCATGATATATGCCTTATATAACAACTTAACACTTGAAGAATAATTACATTCATCTATGGCAAGAAACAGTAACTGAAATGAAAGCTATTTTTGCTCTTTCTACCAGATGTTTTTTTTTCTCTTGTGAAAGATGCAGAAATAGTCTATATAGCATCTATTTCATTAATGACAGAAGTCCCAAAGAGATCCTTCAACAATACTTCTATGCTTGGGGCAATCCAGCTTTAATAGAAAAATCTATAAATTCTAAATAGAAATGGTAAAGAATTGTGCCTAACAAATAGTTATAGTGTTAGCTATTAATTCTGTATCACTTTGTGTGTTTAAGACTCTTTGTAAGTGGAATCACTGGGAATAGATATCTGCCATGTGACCAGTTCTAACCCATTGAATTTTCCCGGCACTCCTATGTTTTGTACTTTTAGTACATGTTGCCAGGAGAAAATTAGATCTTTAAAAAGTAGTGTCAGTAAAGTCACTTGAGTCTCTTGATCAAGATAAAGCCTAACACAGGAAGAGTAACTGGTTCCAGTGCTCCTGATTTCCCCCCCCCCCAAAGCCACTGATGTGCAGAGAAATTGGAAAAACTTCTGTACCAAATTCCCTATTGATTCCATTTAGATCACAGTCCTCCAGCATCCCAGGCTCCTTTGTGGCCTCCTAAAACCCTCCTTCTTGAAGGGAGGTGCTCCAGCACCCTTCACAGTCAGGGCGGCTAGGATCTGGAACCAACTTCCAAGAGAAGTGGTGCTGGCTCCTACCCTGGGGGTCTTTAAGAAGAGGCTGGATGCCTACCAGGCTGGAGTCATTTGAGCCCAGTTTTTCTCCTGCCCAGGCAAGGGGTCAGACCTGAAGATCTACAAGGTCCCTTCTGACTCTACTTCTATGATTCTGTGATTCACCTGTTTACCCTAATCAATTAGATTGGAGTACACGTCAAACCAGGTCTATCTTAGACCAGGTTCTGCCATTTTTAGACCAATCTATGTGTGCTGAACTTCTGTATGGTTATGGATTTGGTTCAATTTCTGATCACTTAGACCAGTTTATGTGTAATGTCTGTACTTGGCCCTAATAAGTGAAATATAATCTGGCCTGACATAACTAAATTAATTTATGCTCTATACAGCTCTGCCCTGGATGCACATAAATGCAATACAAACTCCCAAACTGTGGTCTACTAAGAACCACAGCTAACAAGAGCTTGGTGTCTGTGTCCATGTCTGTATGCATACAACACCTTTTGCCTACCACTCTTTGAGGAATTTTGAACCCTAACCTCCCACATTACAGGACAGTAATCTAATTACAGAGCATGCACTCTTAGTCAGTTATAGAGATATAGATATATCCCCCAACAATGTTTCATAGTTTCATAGTTTCTAGGATCGGAAGGGACCTGAGCAGATCATCTAGTCCAACACACTGCCATGGCAGGAAAGAATACTAGGGTCAAACAACCCCAGCAAGATGTTCATCTAACTTCCTCTTAAAAACCCCCAGGGTAGGAGCCTGCACCACTTCTCTTGGAAGTTGGTTCCAGACCCTAGCCACCCTGACCATGAAGTAGCGCCTCCTGATATCTAACCTAAAACTACCCTCTGCCAGCTTGTGACCATAATTCCTGGTCACTCCTGGCAGTGCTTAGGGGAACAGTGACTCCCCCAATGCCTGCTGATCCCCCCGACTAGTTTATAACAGGCTACATATCCCCCCTCAGCCTTCTCTTGTGGAGGCTGAACAGGTTCAGGTCCCGTAGCCTCTCCTCATAGGGCCTGCCCTGTTGTCCCCTGATTATATGAGTGGCCCTCCTCTGGACCCTCTCCATGCTGTCGACATCCCTCTTGAAGTGTGGCACCCAGAACTGGACGCACTACTCCAACTGTGATCTGATTGTAAAAGGCCACTAGGTTGGTCTGACAGGACCTGCCAATGATGAGCCCGTGTTGGTTGCCCCTAAGCATGCAGTCCCCTGCTGGCCCCTCCTGGATGTGTGCCAGCATAATTTTCTCGAACAGCTTGCCTAGGATTGAGGTAAGACTAACCAGCCTATAGTTTCCCGGGTCCTCCTTCCTGCCTTTTTTGAAGATGCGAACCACATTGGCCCTCTTCCAGTCCTGCGGTACCTCACCAGAGCACCATGAGTGTTCGTAAAGCCATGCCAGGGGACTTGCAATGACCTCGGCCAGTTCCTTTAGAACCCTAGGGTGGAGATCATCTAGACTGGCTGACTTGAATACATCCAACCCCTCCAGAAGCTCCCTAACTAAATCCTCGCTAACCCATGGCCCAGGTGTGCCTCCCCTGGGGCCCAAGGGGGGCCCAGCAGGGAGGTGGCTGTTCTGGTCTCTACTTAGGAAGACGGAGGCAAAGAAATCATTAAACATGTTAGCTTTGCCGTCTAGTGTGATGACCAAATTTCCCAACGCGTTCTGCAAGGGCCCCACATTACCCAGGACCTTCTTTTTACCCCTTATGTATTTAAAAAAGGACTTCTTATTGTAAAGTAAAGTAAGAATAATGGCACACTGCCTCAGCTGTAAAGAATTCCTCCCAAAATTTCTATCATGCTACAATGAACACACTGGAACTTAAGTCTGTTTCTGAGAATCATAGGGCTGGAAGGGACCTCAAGGGTCATCTGGCCTAACTCCCACATGAGTGCAGAAGAGATATGTCTATATCATCCCTATCCAACAGTTAACTAATCTCTTCTTGGAAAAACTTCAGTGAAGGAGATTCCACAATTTCCCTAATGTAGCAGGTTCCAGGTATCCTAGGGTGGTCTTCTACCCATGAGCTGTCATCCCTCATCTGCACATCCTCTCAATATCCCAAATCACCTGCCACAACTATGATGGTAAATAGTAGGCCTTCAGTTCAGTTGAAAGAGGCAACCTTAGATGCCTCTTCTTTATGGCCACATCATAGAGTCATCTCTACTCAGCCCCATATAGTGCTTGGGATTCACGGACCCCACCTAATCTACAAACCAGCTCTGCAAGCTCCTTGACCCCAATCAGCAGTCCACAGGGCTTTCAGCCAACAAATAGTTCTCTTGGGCTAGCTAGCACAAAACTACTCACAAATAATAACTAGACTACACACTGCTCTGAGTGGTCTCAGCAGGTCCTGACTCCTCATCCAGCTCATCCATTCCTTGCAGCTAAAGGCTTCTGAGGCCAGGATGCCTTTTTACCTAAAACAGAACAAAAAAACCCCAAACCCTTAATCTGCTCCTAGTGCCTTCTCTTCTGGGCCTCTTCCAGGCTTCTCTCAGTTCTACTGAGGCTTCTTCCAGCTCTGGCCCTATTGGACCTACAATTCACAGACTCAAGTCCAACTTCTGCAACTTGAAGCAGGAAGCTCCTCACCCCAGCAACATCAGAACCTGAATATCTCTCCCTGAAACCAAGCTTCTATAGCCCAGGGACTGTCCCTTTAAGCCCAAAGCAGTTGGGCTTTAAAGGCAGAGTACCCCTTTCTGACTCTTGTAGTCACTGGGCATGTGAAAGCCATGCTAATGCACTAATGCTTAGTACAATTAGTCTACTGCACATTAGCATCACATAAAAGATAGTCATCAGTGCTACTGCAGAGTAGCACTAGTTGCGGTGCATTAATATAGTGCCTGTTATTACAGGTACTAAAATGCCATAATTATGATGCATTAAAAGGGCCATAGTTACGGTGCATTAATACATGTATAGATATACTTGCTGTGTCTTTCTCACTAGGAACAGGGTTAGGGGTCTCCTGTTACACTTGGGCAATCTCTTTTACTCCTTCCCTGTTTTAACAGTAAAGAAGTTTTTTCCCCTGACATCTAGTCTAAAACTACTTTGCTTAAATGTGAAACCATTGCTTCACATCCTGCCCTCTGCAGCAAAGAAGAAAAGTTGAATTTCTTCTTATTCATGGCAGCCTTTCTGAAATATGAAGACTGCTATCATTCCCTCCTTAATTATTTTTTCTTCAAACTACATGGAGTTTTCAAGGTACTTCTGAACTGTTACTATATAAATCGCAAAAGGTGTGCAACATGGATTATTCAATGTTATGATAAGAAATGTCAAATTTTCCTTGTTTCAGTATCCATATTAAATATGGATTATCTTGATACAGTCCCTCACTTGCATAAATTAAAAATATTGAGGATCTTTACTTATATTGAAAGGTGTTTGAATAAGTTGAATTTCTTCTTATTCATGGCAGCCTTTCTGATATATGAGGACTGCTATCATTCCCTCCTTAATTACCTTTTCTGCAAGCTACATGGAGTTTTCAAGGTACTTGTGAACTGTTACTATATAAATCACAAAAAGGTGTGCAACATGGATTATTCAATGTTATGAGAAATGTGCCATGTAGAATGTAGTCCAGCATAAGGATGACATTTACTATCTGACACATCTTTCACAAAGCTGATGCTCTATGAGCACCATATTCCTCAAGATACTGGCCTTTTTTTTGTGATTTTGAACTTTTGATTACCTCTGATAGAGTACACAAAGCTTGCACAGAGTAGATTGCTCCTTTAACTGAGCCCTGAAAGCAGACAGAAAACCCTATAAAGAGATTGTACCTACCTCTGTTTGAATATACAGGCTAAAAATTTCAAGTGGAGTGTGCCGATTCTCATGCTAGAAGCAAAGCTGGAGGTTCCTGGCTAAAGGGTCTTGCCCTTCCACTCAGGGTCAGATTGATCACCATATTTGGGGTCAGGAAGCAATTTTACCCCACGGACTGTGGGTGTTTTTGCCTTCCTCTGTAATGGGAGTGGGGAGGGGGCATGGCCCTCTACCTGGGACCTCTTGAGTCAATATTGACAACATTTTATAGAAGCAGGCCATTGGCTGCCATGGTTCCACTGCTTTACCTGTGGTAGAATAGGGTTTTAGGTCTACTTTATGTCAGGGTTGAAGGTAGTCATATGTAAAGTTTAGATTATGATTGTAGGGGAGGGTTTGGATAGAAATGAATCTGCCTCAGGCAGGGAGTTGGATTAAATGACCTCTGGAGGTCCCTTTCAGCCCTACTTCTCTGTGACTCTGACTTAATCAGGACTAGATTAAGTCATACAAGCAACAGCAACATGCAGTAGGCCCTGGACCCTGAAGTCATGTAACTCTTACTCTTCAGCTGGGAGACCCCCTTGGCTCAACAGGGAAGTCACGGACCTCCTGAAATTAATGCAAGAAGCCTACAGGGGATGAAAGTCAGGAACAACTACCAAACAGGAGTACTCAGCAGCCACCCACACCTATAGGGAGTAGATGAAGACAGCAGAAACACTAAGCAAACATAAAGTGGCAACCAGAATCAAGGGTAACAAAAACTCCTTCTTAAGATATGCAAGAAGTTGCAAAAGGAACAAGGGAAGCACAGGGCCCCTGATAATTTAAATGGGACGGCTGTTAACCAACACCCAGGACAAAACCGAACTTCTGAAAGAATACTTCATGTTGGTATTCCACCAGTCCAAGCATATTGACCTGCTTGACAGGATACAGGATGCCCATGGTGGGGGTAACCATCCTCCCAAAGTTGACATAGATCTTGTGGGGGAGCACCTACAAAGACTAAATATATATAAATCAGCTGGATCAGATGAAATGCACCCGAGAGTATAAAAAGAACAGGCCAACATCGTCGAACAACCGATGGTGAACTTATTTGAAGACTCATGGCACTCAGGGGAGGTCCCAGAAGACTGGAAAAAAAGCCAGTGTGGTACCCAACTTTAAGAAAAGGAGAAGAGAGGACCCAGAAAACTACAGGCCAATCAATATGACCACAATCTCAGGTAAAGTCCTGGAGAAAATCATCAAAGAAACCATCACACGCAGGCTAACTGAAGGCAATATTCTGTAGGGATAGCCAATATGGCTTCAAAATGGGCAGATTGTGCCAGACCAATCTCATTTCTTTCTACGATTAGGCTATTCACCACTTGGATAGGGGAAGTAAAGTTGATGTCATATACTTGCACTTCAGAAAGGCCTTTGACCTGGTCTCCCACAATGTCCTCATGGTCAAATTGGGAAAATGCAGCCTCAACTACTTCATGGTCTGGTGGCTAGATAACTGGCTCTGTGGTAGGACCCAAAGTATGGAACTGAGTCTTCCTGGTGCAAGGCAACCAGTAGTGTCCCTCAGGGGTCAGTACTTGGACCAGTGCTCTTCAACATGTTCATTAACGATTTGGATTCAGGTATTACAAGCCATCTGGCCAAGTTTGCTGACAACACCAAGCTATTAGGGAGTGTTGTCATGCTCAAAAACAGGCTGGCAATATTGGCCAACCTGGACAGGCTCATAAAGTGGGCATACCTCAACCTGATGTCATTTAATACAGAGAAATGTAAAGTGCTCCGTCTGGGAAGAAGTAACCCACAACACAATTACAGGCTCAACAGTGCTCTGCTTGCTAGCACAACAACTGAATGAGACCTGGGTGTCATGATCGACAATAACATAAACATGAGCCACCAATGCAATGCTGTAACTGGCAGAGCTAACCAAACACTGCCATGTATCCACTGAGGCATCTTGAGCAAGGCAAAAGATGTCATCCTCCTGCTTTACTTGACTTTGGTGAGACTGCAACTGGAGTACTGCATCCAGTTTTGGATGCCACACTTCAAGAAGTATGTGGAGAAGTGCAAGAGAATCCAGAGGAGGGCAACATGCATGATTAGAAGCCTGGAGGCCAAGACATATGAGGAGAGGCTGATGGACTTGGGATAGTTCAGCCTGGAGAAGAGAAGACTCAGGGGGGACTTGGTTACAGGCTATAAGTATATCAGGGGTGTACATCAAGGCTTGGGGGAGTGTCTATTCTCCAAGCCACCCCCCACCCTGGGGGAAGATAAGAAATAATGGTTATAAGCTGATTGAAGATTGTTTCAGGCTAGACATAAGTAAAAACATTTTTACAAGCCAAGTGCCAAGGGTTTGGAACAGGCTCCCCACAGAAGTGGTATGGTCATCCACCCTGGCAATCTTCAAAAAACATCTTGACACCCATATTGCTGGGACCATTTAATCCCAGCAGTGTTTCCTGCCCAGGTGCAGGGAGTTGAACCCAATCAATGATCTATAAGGTACTTTCCAGTAAGGCTGTGCGAAGCTTCAGGTGCTGATTTGCTTTGGAGAAGATTCGGCCTGATTTGGTGGCCAAATCTCCAAATCTGAATCAAATCAGGGGACCAATAAAAAGGTCCAAGTTGATTTGAAGCTCTCGAAATTGATTCAGAAAAGATTCAGAGAGCTTCGACGATTCGAACAGTCTCGGCCCGCTGCAGGAGGGAGCTGGAGGTGGACTTGGAGCTGGTAAGTAGAAGGCAGGGGAGGCAGGCTGGAGGAGGGGGGAGAGGACCATGGGTGGATCCCTGCCAAGCCCCATCCCCTGCCTGCTCCTCCAGGCCCCCGACCCCTGCCAAGTCTCCCAGCCCCACCTCACATGGCTGCCCCATCTGCCCCAGCTCCTGGCCCTTTTAAAAAAAGATCCCACTCCCTGGGTGCTGCTGGGAAGGGGGGCAATCCCCACTTCCCCCCACTTCCCCACGCTGCATGGGGGGCTCTGCCACAAGCTGCCCAACCCCCCCACTTTCCCAGCCCCCCCCATGGCTGCCTCGCCCACCCCAGCTCCGGCCCTTTAAGAAAAAAATCCCAACCCCCACCAGACTCACCAGCTCCTGCAGCAGCCTCAGGGCTTCAGGAGGCCTGAGAAACAGCCCCCAACATGGTGTGGGGCATTTGGGGGTAGCGGTGATTGGGGATAAAGTTTAGATTAATACTAGCCTGGGATGGTTTAATCAGGGATGCCCCTGCCTTGAGCAGGGGTTTGAATTAGATGATCTCATAAAGTCCCCTCCAGCCCCACTTTCCTATGATTCTAAATCCATTGCTTCTGAAATAGTCATGCTGCCAGCAGGGAGGAACCGGCAGACATGGGTCTCTGCTACTTAGAACTTCCAGGTGGGCTGGTTTCAAACCATGTCTCATTGCTACTTGTCAACAACCCTCTGACAGACAACACAATAATTTGGATAAACAATGTGGTCAAACACAGGAATCTGCCCATCCTTCTCCTCTTTTTTCCATTAGGAGATTCAGAAATGCTAATAAAAACTTAAATGCATTTTCCCCCAATCAATTTTACCCTTAAAATTATGCAAAATTGTTGGGTTTTTTACTGTAAAGATCCTTACAGTATGAAGAGCCAAACAAAATGTTCATTTAAAGATTTTCAGTAAGCAAATCAAACATCTTTTTCGGTATAAAAAAATGTCTGCTCTTATCCTGGAAACAGTCATTTGATTTTAGAGTCACTGTTGGGGTTCTGTCTTTACATTATTTTAAATGGGTGATTCTGTGAGACTTAATGAGTCAGTAATGTATTTGTACCTATAAACCTGCAGAGAGAAATGCTCTAATAGGTTAGGATTAATTTACAGTGTTAGAACAGAGCACAAACTTACAGCAAGTGCATTCATCTGGAGAGTTGATCATTTTGCTCCATTCTAATTAGCCAAGTTACTACTTCGTGCTGTGGGCTGTTTATACTAAAATAGCCGAATATAAAAAATAAAGTAAATTTGTTTATAGGAAGTGCTGACAGGCTATTACTGGGCGTGTCTACACAAGACATTTACTGCACAGTTGACTAATTAGCTGTGCAGTCTTGGCATCTACATGTGTGCCCCTATTAGGCTGGAGTAAACTAATTTACTCCACAGCAGGATAGCACTTGTAAAAAACACTGCTGGAGTAAAAAAACACATATAGATGCTGGAGGGGTTGGCTGGGGCATGATGGTGCTTTAGTGCAGGGCTGCCTACTGGCTAGCTCCACTCTGTAGCACCCTCATGCCCCAGCCAGCCCCTCTGTAGCACATTGAACTGGGGAAAGCAGCCCCAGGTTGGCAGACTGAGCCTCTGGACCATATGTCAGCTGGGGCTGCTTCACTCTGGCTCAACATGCTACAATCCCAGATGCACATGCAGTCATGTGCCCAGCAGCAATAAACTCTGGAGAGATGAGCTCCAGAGTTTATTGCTGCACATTAATATGCATGTGTAGATGCACCCACTTTGGCAGATTGAATTGCACCATGGACTCTGTGCCTTTAAGACACAGCAACATGAGAAACAATATGGGGGACACTTTATGCTTCACAGAAAGAAAATGCCTCCTTGGTCTCCAGGGGTTTTTATAGATTTCATAGACATTCAGGCTGGAAGGGACCCCGAAGGATCGTCGAGTCCAGCCCCCTGCCCCAGGGGCAGGAAGTCAGCAGGGATCACAGGAACCCAGCAAGATAAACATCCAAATGTGTCTTGAAGGCATTCAAAGTGGGTGCTTGAACCACCTCTGGCGGCAATCTATTCCAGACCTTGGGGGCTTGGACAGTAAAGAATTTCTTCTCTATGTCCAGCCTGAATCAGTCACAGTGAAGTTTGTGACCATTCGATCTTGTCATTCTTTGGGGCGCTCTGATGAACACACGTTCCCCCAGATCCTGGTGAATGCCCCTAATAAACTTGTAGGTGGCCACCAGATCTCCCCTGAGCCTGCGCTTTTCCAGGCTGAAGAGTCCCATGGCTCTCAACCTTTTATTATAAGTTCTGTTTTCCTGACCTCTGATCATGTGCATGGCTCTCCTCTGCACTCTCTCAAGCTTCTCCACATCCTTTTTGAATTTTGGAGTGCAAAACTGGATGCAGTACTCCAGCTGCGGCCTCACCAAGGCCGAGTACAATGGAAGAATGACGCCCCGGGATTTGCTTGAGAAGCATCTATGGATGCAAGCCAGCATTTTGCTCGCTTTACTAGCCACAGTATCACTTTGAAGGCTCATGTTCATCTTGTCATCAATCATGACCCCCCAAGTCCCTTTCATCTGTAGTGCTAACCAGTGTAGCACTGCCGAGCCTATAAGCATACTGCAGGTTTTTCCTCCCAAGGTGGAGAACCTTGCATTTTTAGGTGTTAAACACCATCAGGTTCTCATCCACCCATTTCATGAGTCTGTCAAGATCTGCCTGGATCACCCTCCTGTCCTCAGGTGTGGATGCTTTACCCTCAGAGTTTGGTGTCATCGGTGAACTTGGCCAGCCCACTTCTAACACCAATATCTACATCATTAATGAAAATGTTAAAGAGTATAGGCCCTAGGACAGAGCCTTGAGGGACCCCACTGGTCACAGGGCATCATGACAATTGACTTCCATCAACCACCACCCTCTGAGTCTGACCACAGAGCCATTTCCCCAGCCCGTGGATCATGGTGAGCTTGAGGCCACAGTTAGCCAGTTTTGCCAAGAGATGATCATATACAACATCAATCTCTTCCCCCTTGTCCAGGTGATACATCATGTGGTCATAAAAGGAAATGAGAATGGTCAAGCAAGACCTACCTGCAACAAACCCATGCTGGGTATCTCTCAGGATATTTTCATAAGCTAGTCTGTTAAGGATGGCCTCTTTGATAATCTTTTCCAAGACCTTCCCCAGGATAGAGGTCAGGCTGATGGGCCTGTAGTTTGCCAGATCTACTTTCCTCCCTTTTTTAAAGATAGGCACCACGTTGGCCTTCTTCCAATCATCAGGCACTTCACCAGAGCATGAGGAGTTCTCAAAGACCTGTGCCGGGGCTGAGCTATGATGCTAGCCAACTCCTTGAGTACCCTTGGGTGTAAACCATCAGGGCCTGCTGACTTGAAGGTATCCAGCCTGTCAAGGTGTTTCTTCACAAGGTCAGCACTGATGGAGGGTAAGGAATCTCCCTCACCTGGGCATCTCTGACCCACAGTGCAAGAGAGTATGTCTTCTTTATCTTCAGGGTGCTCTGTAGCCTGGGCCCAGGTATCTAAAAGATTTCTTGCAGCCCCAGGATGACAATCATAGGCAACAGCTCCACTCCTTAGGAACAGTAGTATAATATATTAGTCAGAGGCAGACTGGTCTGCGTGGGAGACAAGGTTTTTGGAAGGGCTGTTTTGAGATTGTAGAACAATTTCCCCACAGGTGCAAACAAATATCATTCACTTGCATTTCAAACTGTAAACTGCACTAAAGAATTGCACTTCTTCAGCCTTGCCATCCCTAAGATAGACACAGAGCAGCACATATTCACCAGAGTGTGTGGGAGAAACACCATGTCCAGCTCCGTCCCCGGGGGTGCAATAATGAACCTGGTGTGATATGGGATAATTACATTCCTTACCCTGTGGGCAGGGACAGATGCTAGCTTTTGTGTCAGGGAGGGGAGGGGAATCAAGCTCTACTCTGGAGCTGACCCAGCTGCTATCTCCCCTGCCCCTACTCCCTGCATGCTCTGGTGTTGCCTGCAGTATAGGACGGGGAGGAAGCTGTAGGCTGGGGTTTGCCCAGCCTGAACTTGAGTAGAGGTGGGTGGACTGAAGCACCTTGCCTTGGTGGGGGCTCATCAAACAAGCTTTAGTTAAAGCACCCTTGCCACCATTTTAAAACAAGGGACGCTGAATTACATGAGATGCTGCCTGTGTTTTAATTAGAGTGGCTCCTAACAGCCTCTATAATTAAAACACTTTGCCCTACCCCCACCCCAAAGCATGTGTAAAGATGGCCTTACTCCGTCTTAAAAACTTACTATCCCCTGATGCTAATCTGAGGAAATTAAATGTCTTCAGACACCTCCACTTGAAGCCCTGTGTTTCATTCTGGTTCTTCAAATAAGTTTCCTGCCTTGGGTGTGAGCCTTATTTTTTTTAACTTGTCATTTTTCTTTTGAACTCCAGTGTCCATGGACCTTTTCCTGTCCTGGTTTAAACCTGTTTTGCTGGCTGGCTGGAGAGAAGGCAAAATTTTTAGAGTCAATAGTCATTCAGTGTCTGTTAATAGTTTTGTTGACAAGAGATTTAAATCTTGAACCATTCTTTCACATTCTTCTTGTCCCCCCCCAACTCCCAAGAACCACCTATTAAGTAAATATGTGCCTACATTCACCATTCCCTAGAAGAAACAAAAACTCCACATCCCTCACAGAAGGATCCGCAAATATTTTTTTCTACTGTTTGTAGTGTATTTGGGGAAGCACTGCAAGAGGCAAGAATAACACTGGTCTCTTCTGAATGGACAACAAAACAGTTGTATATACAATATATTTATTCCTGCCCTTAGCTGCTCTTTTAAATTGTATTGCATGGTCTTTAAACTTGAATTTTATTCCTGATACTGTACATATACAATACATTGTACTAAGTTCGAAAGGATTGGATAGGTGTATGTCAGTACAGAATGAGGCCCTTGATGATTGTTGTCCACCTGCTGATCATTACAAATGATTAAGATCTTAAGACTCTGTTCAAGTGTCAGATTTGCCTGGGGCACATTTGAGCTGTTACAGCTTTACATCTTACAAATCATTCATCTTTCAAAAATTAGGTGTGTCAACACATGCAAATAATGCCTCTGAATTTTCACCTCAGAAAACTGAGGTTCATTAAAGCACTCCAGGGCACATGTCTATACATTTGCCCATGTCAGGAAGAAACTGCACCCAACAGGAGCAGCCCAGTCTAGGGCTAATCCTGCCCCAATTTTCCCCCCTGCAGCAACCAGGAGGAGCTCTAGGCTTGCTGCAGGGAGATCAGGGCAGGCCCCAGGCCCCGGGGGGCAGATGTCCTGATCTGTGTGGGGCTGGCAAGAAGCTGCCTGCTGAGTGGGAAAGCACCCTGAGAGTGCATCTCAGAGGAGCATCTGGCTGCATCTGGGTCAGGGGATGTCATACAGAGAAATGGTGAAACTTGGAAACATTGGATTCTATTCCAGGCTGTGGAGGGGAAAATATTTTCATGGCCATAGAGGAGTCTGCATGTGGTTGGCAAGCAGCATCCTGCTGAGCCAAGGCAGCTCTCCCTGCCCTCTGTGGCCCCCTGCTGCCTACACAGACTGGGAGCAATTTGCTCCCAGTCAGCATCTACACATGCGCTTTGGCATATTAGTTTAATGTGCTAATTTCTAGTACCTGCACATGTGTAGATGGTGACACTTTACTGAGTATTAGATTAGTCTAATGAGCAGTAAAGCATTTTGTGTAGACATACCTACTGTATGATACTACCACTAGGGCAAATGTATTCCATGCATATCATTTCAGAAAAGATGTGGACAAGTTAGAGAGTCCAGTGGAGGGCAGTGAAAATGGTTCAGGGGCTGGGCACACAACTTCTGAGGAGAGGCTGAGGGAACTGGGCTTATATATTCTGGAGAAGAGAGTACTGAGAGGAGATTCAATAGCAGCCTTCAACTACCTAAGTATAGAGTATAGACTGTTCTCAGTGGTAACAGAAGACAAAACAGAGCAATGGTCTCAAGTTCCAGCAAAGGAAGTTTAAGTTAGATGATAGGAAAACCCTTCTTGCTAGGAGGGTAGTAAAGCACTGAAACAGGTTAGCCAAGAAGGCAGTGGAATCTCCATCCTTGGAGATTTTAAGACCTGGCTAGACAGAGTCTTGGATGAAATGATATAGCTGGGAATGGTCCTGCTTTGAACAGGGGTTTGGACTAAATGACTGCCTGAGATCCCTTCCAATCCTAATTTTGTAAGATTCTGTGATCTTTGGCAGTCAATGTCATATGTCACAATATACGGAGTGGAGGATTTTGGTGCTTTTGAGAAATGAAACAATGACGTGTTAGGCATAACATGAAATAATATTGTCTAAGCTTTACCACACCAACATGCCAATAAACTCAGTTCCAGTGTTGATGTCTCTCTCTGCTATTCCAGTTGTAGTGTAATCATTATTATTACAATTATAGCTTTCACAAGGGAAAACAGAGTGGACAGCTGAAATGAAATCTTACTAGGTTATAGTGCCTGTTATCTGTCTGTCATTCTTTTAAATTCACCTCACATTTGTACCAAAAGACTGAAAGTTATCATTGTCATCAAGTTTTTCAGTTCCCCTGTGAAATGAGTCAGTAATCTCAGATGTCTTGCCAGAAGATAGACGTTCAATTAATGAAAATTCGGC
Source organism: Crocodylus siamensis (assembly GCF_052110815.1). Taxonomy (NCBI): domain Eukaryota; kingdom Metazoa; phylum Chordata; order Crocodylia; family Crocodylidae; genus Crocodylus; species Crocodylus siamensis. The sequence goes on along the minus strand of NC_143397.1, from coordinate 124,836,182 downwards.
TGTGACAGATACCCTGTTGGGAAGAAAGGCAAGAAATCAGATACACTCAAATCATGAACTTCTTTCTCCTTCCTAAAGTTGGTCTATCCATACCAGGTTTGAGGTACATTGGTAGTATTATGAAGTTGACACCACTGCTACCTATTCTGTATCCATTCCATAGATCAACTCAGAACCTTGGCCCTCATGACTTTGCTCTACTCGTTTCAAATAACACAAGTAGTTACTACATAGGTGCATAACGATTATATGTAGGGATGGCAGCCTAGTGCCAGATACTTCCCATTGCAAGACCCTTCTTTCAGTTGCTTATAGCCTTGCTAAACTTCACCTACTGGATCTGGAATTTTCCATACTGATTTTTTTTTGAATGAATGAATGAATCTACTGAAGTGGCTCAGAAGTTCCCAAGAAGTAAGTGAGGGAAAAATGTATTGTTCAGCCATAACGGCAACATGAAGAGAACCTTTGCATAGATTTCTAGTACTTCCATGTTTTGGAACAAGTGCTTAATATTTGACAGATAGCCAAAGTTGTCAGGAATGTGTTTTTCTTTTGTTCCTATGAAAATATGCCCAGACCTGGCTAAGTTAAAACCTGTGAAAAATAAATTTCCATTCATACATGCTCAGTAGAGACTTCTTAGTAACTAAAATGTATGAAGATGCTGCCCTCAGAAATCATGTTCTATCCCCTCCCAGAACTTGGTCCTAACAAGACTCTATATATAATATTCCCACAGGATGACTGAGTCCTCTCCAAACTATGGCTGAGGATGGAGCAAAAAAAAAGGGGGGGGATTTCTTTGTGAGGGTCATTCTGTGGAGCCCCAGACTGGAGTGGAACCAGATGCCAGAACTGAGAGTAGAGACTTTGTCTCTCTGCTGTTTCTAATGGCCTACCCCGTGCTACAGAGAAAAGAAAGCCACCTGCCTCTATTAAAGAAAAGGTAAAAGTGAGACCAGAGGACAAGAAAGGGTTAAGCTGAGACAAGTAGTCTGGCAGAAGTGATACTGGAGCAATGGGAAGAGAAACTTTAAATGTGGGGGCTGTGAACCAAGGAGCAGACTGGAACTGGCTGGACATGAACATGGAAGACAGCCTAAGGGAAAGGGAGAATGCCTTGGAGCTATGGGGATTGAAGCCAGAATTGGTTGGACAAGGAGACTGGGAACAGAGAGGAGACTGGGACCAGGACAAGAAGCCAGATGCAAAGGAGAGAGAGGACAGGGACAGATGAAGGGATGCCACAGGTAGGTTTAAGGGTGGGAAAGAATAGGAAGACACCTCTATGGCCATGATAATACTTCCCCCCCCTCAGCCTGGAATAGAACCCAATGTTCCTGAGTTTCACCATTTCTCTGTGTGACACCCCCTGACCCAGATGCAGTCAGATGTTCCTCTGAGACACACTCAAGGTGCTTTTGAATTTTCAGGGTTTCCTTTCTGCACCAGACCCCCTCCCCTTCTCCCCTCCCCACCCTGCTGCTTGACAACTGAGAACCAGCTGAGATATGCCAGGGGGACAACTTCTTGACCTGTGGCATCTTGGCCTTACACATCTCTCCCAAGTCTTGCCAGCTCCTAGCAAAGGGGATTTTTTCAGCTAGAAGAATCCTAACCTTGTCCAGTCTTGCACTCAGAAAAGATGGACCCCCACTTCCATGGAAGAGGCTTGTCTGTATGGCTAAATGCTCATTCCACCAGTGTTACTCTCTCTTTTTAATCGTCTTGCTGTTCCACCAATCAAACTATCCTTTGCTCTGCAATTCTACTCTCTGTTAGCTCCTTCTGGAAATGAAGCTCCTATTTCACAGCCCTGCAAACGGTTCTTTACTCATTCCAAGGAAGTTATATTTATTTTCACTTCAATCTGAAACTGAATAATATAGCCCTAGGCCTTCAGCATATTAGTAAAGCTTCTAATGTATCTTTAACTGGAGAAAAATGTGTGTTGTTTTATCTGTAATGAAATGATCTGTGCTTACCTTGCAGCTTAAATCCAAGAATGCAGTTTCAACTCAGCTTTCTAGCTAAGGCATTCCACTGCCTCCCTGAAGTTGCCATCCTACACTAAGTGAAATAAAGCTCAAGGCAGAGTTTAAGTACAATTTTTTTATCTAACTAGTCACATACCTCCCCCGTGGATTTTCCACTATGCTTATAACTTCCTGACCCCCAAATGCTTATAATTCCCAGACTAAGAATTCTTCATGATCTAATTAAGACCAGGAGAATATCTGCATCCTTTCAGACACAGAAAACACCAATCCAATATACTCTCTTCCCTCACTTCCTGAATAGCCAGGTATTATTCTTAAGGCTTTCTTTTTAAAAAAATAAATAAATCCATCATTGTCTCAAAGTGCCTGCTTTTGTGCCTCAGAGCACTCTGCAAGGGAGAAGAGTAAACACCTCATGGTATATGTTCATTCTCAGCAATTACCACTTCCAAGAGTGGCTAGGTGAGGAGTACTTAAATTAATCACTGTCCCAATAAAACAGTCTGGCTCTAAGATAAAGATATATTAATATTGCATCCATATCAAATATTGCAAAGCATATAAACATAAGAATTGTAAGGCTGAACACAGTTTGTTGCTATCCATCTGCAGAGGCTGCACATACCATATCAATAAGACAAACTCAAGAAACCATACATGACACCCCAGACCATAGTGGGGTTTGTGGCACTCTGCAGTCAGCAAATGTCCATTAGCCCCCTTAGCAAAGCTCCCTGTTCCCTTCTGCTTTTCCACACAGGTGATGGCAACCTGTTACTGCTATTGAATTTCTCATGCTTCATAAGATTTCACCTTTGCTTCTGACCTAGGTAGGTGCAAGGGAATCAGGCCCAAAACTTTAATTACATGATCATCTACTATTTTTTTCCATAGGACGCCTGCTTCCATCTACTCGGAGGATGAACTGAAAACCAAACCAAGTCTCCATGTTCAGCCAGGCCCTGTCCTCTGTCCCCCACAATCTATTTGATCTGTTCCCACTCCTTCTCCACATTCAGTCATTATAGTCCCTTCCTTGTTCCCCTTCCCCTGCCCCTCCCTCCCTCTCTTCCTTCCTGTCATTCTACAGCCAACCTCCACCTCCTGGTCTGTTTGCCTATTTCTGACCCTACTTTCTGGTCTCTTGTCATATCTGTCCCAGAGTTCATCTCTGAGTTATCCCCTAATGGCTCCCAACCCCACCACCATTTCACTCACCTATCTAGATCCCAGGCCCAGTCACCTAGAACAATTATCCCAGTTCCCTCTCATCTCTGCTAGTCACTCTGTGCCAATGGCACATGGACAGTCTTGAGGTGCAAGGATAGTTTTTTGAAAATTATAGACCAAGTTCTATGCCACCCATTAGGAGCATAAATGAAATCAAGGGCCTGTGGCAGGATGGGCCTTGAAGTCTGCTGTGATGCCCACTATAGGCCACCCTAGTTCTGCCCCTACTCCATGTTCTCTGTATAACACCCCACTTTGTGTCTCTCCTGCCACACCTTGATGGGGTTTTTTTTGCTGATTGGGAGGCTGCCCCTGAATCCTGGAGCAATCTCCTTGGTGTCTAGTGGACCCACACTGTCCCTGGCCTGTGTGTCCACTGCCTGCTAACAGGAGCTTGTCTGTTTTCTGTAGGTGGCTCATGTCTCCGTTGGAACTACTTGTGCTCTATGGGCACAACTCAAACTTCACAGTCACAGCTTATGATCATAGTGGCTCTAATCAAGCCTTAACGGATGTAATTATAGCATCTGTCGTCCTCTATAGCCACACCCATGCCTCACAGGTATTACTTAGTTGTCCTTTACTCCCCTGTACAGACTTCAGCCCTCTTGGTCTTGACCTGCAAGTTACTCTAGCTGTAGGCCTCTATCCTGGGCCCACTTAGTGTGACCCAGCATCTTCGCTCCAGCCTTTCTTTTTCTTGGGGCTCAGGCTCAACCCCCCTAGTTGCAACTGGTCCAAGTCTCCCTCATTTCCCCTCTCTCTCTCTCTGTCTATAGCATCCCACCCCAGTAGGTCCAATCCTAGAGTGCCTCTCTGGCACCCCCATGTGGCTTCCTAACCACCACTACAGCCACTGGTATTTACTATTTTTACCATAGCAAAATAAAAGACACCACCCATCTTGGAAGTCACACAACAAAGAATAAGCCAAACTCAAAGTCATCTCCATCCTTGATAAACTTTAATAAAGTGTGTGTGACCGCTGAGTTTCTAACACCCTGTCACATGCAGCCTTAGTCCAAGTAATGGGTGACATATGTCTTACCAGCTCCCATGATTGGCAGAGTCACTGTTCACTCAAGGAGTCATCTTCCCCTACCTCTCCTGCCATGACTTTGAATGTTCCCAGTGGGGGCTTGACTATCCTGGGTCCCTCTGCAGTCTGCAGCTTGCCCAACGATCACTCGCCAGGCTCCACCACCATTACACCCTGGCCTCACACCACCTTGATGATTCCTGCCGTGTTCTCGGCCATGTCCCCTCGCTCTTATGGTTATGGTGCCTCTTGGGTTTCTTCTTATTGGTGTACTGTTCTTGGAGCCTGCTCTGTTTACCCCCTTCATGGGTCTTCTGTGATCAGAGGTCCTGATCGTGGCCCCTGCCCTTGCCTCAAGCACGCTGGCCCTCAGGCTCAAATCGTTACCTGACACCTTATGGGCTATGCTCCCTAGTCCTCTCTCTCTTAACCCCTTCACCTGGGGAAACAAAAGAAAACACCATAACAGAAAACACAAGACACTGCCCCTGTTGCTTCGCTGGGAATTAGGAAAGTTCCCTTCCTTGCTTCCTCATGGCAGAGGTCACGGGAGCCTAGCTCCCCTATAATATAGCCAGGGGAAACCTTCCCCTTACTAGAACAATCCTATTATACTCCTGTATGGGTTGTCCACTTCGCCTTCTTAGCTCCTTTCACGAGCCTTGACCAGCACACTTCTCTCTCTCCTGCAGCGTACACCCTCCAAGTGTTTTGTAGTTCCCCTACGCTGGGTTGGTCACCCTTTTATATGCAATGTAGGTGCCCTGCTTGTCTGGTGCCCTCCCTGGGCTTGCTGGGCTTTTTCCAAAGGGGTCACCTCCTCCTCCTCCCAACCATGCCCAATACCCCCACCTGCTGTACTGTAGGGTCTGGCATGACTTTCTCTATTGTTCCTGCTGTTGCTGTCATCGCAGATGGCAGGGGCTGCTTCTAGCCCGCTTCCCACACTGGTGGCATGTCTGCTGCTGCTGCTGTTGGGCTTAGGGCCAGGAGTCTCTTCTGACTCCTCATCTGACTCCCTTTCCCTCCTGAAGAGTTCCCAGAGTGGGTACTGAGGCCACACGCCACTCTGGTCCGTTCCCCCTCCTCCGTTCCTTCTGCCATCCGCCATTTCTATTTTCTCCAGCCGGTGATTGCTGGTGACATCACTGGCCGGCCCCAACTGAATAAAGGCACAGCTAATGAGCCACGCAGGCTTCTCTTATTGTCCCTGCTGTGCTGCAGCTCCTGCTGCAGGGAAGTGTTTTTTTTCTCTTATCTTAGTTTTCCCATTTGTCCCCTCTCTCTCCCACTCTTTCCCTGGACAGTGTGAACTCTAGAAAATAAAGGAAAGTGAGTTCCTTATAATGGAAAGGCATACATTTGGACAGAACATATCACCTCCAAATTTACTGCAGCAAATGCAAGTGATGCAAAGTCTGAAAACGAAAAGGAAGCTTCTCTGCCTTCATGCCAGGAATCCCCTTACCACCACCCAAGGCTCCACAGTAGCATGCCTGGGAGGTCTACATCCTTCCCCAGCCAGGGCCAGAATGACTCTTCTCCAAAACTGTGGGGTGCAAAACTTTTTTTATGTAAAGTCACCAGAACTTTTTTTAAAAGCAAAACAACATTTCCCCCCCCCCCACTAAATCTCCTTCTTGGAAATGTCTAAAATGATTTGACTGAAATTTTTCAAAAGAATTCAGCTGGAGGTAGATACCAGCATGGAAAATTGTAGCCCAAACAGGTACCGTTTGAAACATTTTAAGCAGCTAAAAACAGGTTCCTATAAAGAGAAGTGCTGGACAGTCTTAATAATAAGAATTGTTATCAGCCACACCTATGTAATACATGTTTTCAGAAGTCATACTTTGCAGAATGATCATAAAAAAAAATGCCTTCCCAACTAGTCAGGGATTGATATAGTACTCTAACTTATTCCACTAGGAGGGAAACACTGGAAAATATTTCTTTCCTTCTTTATCCATATGTATATTCCCCCCACCCCTTTTTCCAAATCCCCCATTTTCTTTTTTTCTGTCATTCTTTCACCACTGCCTTCTTTTTTCCTGTCTCCATCTCTCCCCTGCTTACCCCCATTTCATGCCATCCCCTCCAAGTTTCATTCTGTTTTTATGTCCCATTTCCCCCCTCTAATGGATAGTAGGGCTGAGGTCAGCAGTCAGGTGCTAAAAGAAGGCAGGTTTTTTGAAGCACCAATTTAAAACATGACACTCAGGAGCTAGAAAATTGCAAAGCACCCTTTAAAACTGCAGAATCCACAATTTTGGATCTATTGCAATTTTGCATGGTCCCTGCTCATGTTTCATATATTCTACATCATTGGGTAAGAGGGTTGCTGACCCTTTCTAAAGAGACTTTCTAATGTGACAGAAAATCTGACAGCCTGATTGTGGGTGCTAAAGAAAAATATTAGCACATTGGTATATTCAGTCTGGGACCCTGTCAAAAAGGCTAGAAATGCTGGATGACAATGAGTTATGGGAATGCAATACTTTGTCAGGAACTGCACCACAGACCACTAGAGCAGTGTTTGAAAGGCTTCTGAATGCCTATCCTGTAGATATATTAACTGAGATTATGTGCTGATTTTATCCTTTGTTTCCATTTTTGTTCTGTAAGGGGACAGGCGTAGTACATAAACTGGTTTAAGTGATCAGAAACTCGTTTAAACCTGTAACAGAACAGATGTTCAGTGCACATAAACCAGCTGGAAAATGGCTGAAACTGGTTTGAGATAAACCTGGTTGAATGTAGTATCAGACTTAATTGATTTGGGTGAACCTGGTTTATGCAATGTCTGTCCCAGTCCCCTTCCTGGTTTAAATTAAATCAGAGTCCACCAGAATCCCAGATGCTTTGCAGCCCTGGGCAGGGATCTGCTCTCTGCTCCAGCCCAGCAGGTCTGGGCCCTCCCCTCTGCTCCTTGGCTGCAGCTCCTGCTGAGACTATAGACACAGCAGGGTCTGCCTGGCTTCCTCCTGTTCTCCCCCACCACTCCCTGTTCAGGCAGGGATTCCCCACATCCCTCTGCCTCATACAAACACCTCTTAACATTAGCTAGCATACCACATGCTGCCTACGGTCCCTGCTGTGGGAGATGAAAAGGGCAGAGAGGCTTTCTGGAGCTAATCAACAGGTATCTGGTAATGTCCTTCCTTGAAAAAGCTGTTTAAGAAGAACTTGAACTAAAGGAGAGAGGTGCTGTTTTCTTAATGGGTTGAGAAACACTATGTTCTCAATTTCCTGCTGAGCTACTAAGCGGGGGTGGGAGAACTCCTCCCTAGTCAGAGCTTCCTGTCAGGGCCTGGCAACACCCCCCTCAGCTCAGCACTATGGAACAGAAGGGAGGGCGGCTCTAGCATCCCACAGCTTCTGGCCTGAGCCACTGCAGGCATGTGCCTGAATTTTTTTCTGTCCAGAGGGGATAACTGTGCAGTTACAAGCTGGTTTAGCCTAGCCAAGTTAGACTAACCTGCAAAGACTGAATCAATTCAGGCTCAGGCTCTTTTAATGTCTGTCCCTAGCCCCAAAGTACCTAATTTACATTTTGGCCAGCCTACACTTACCATTGCTTTCTTTCTCCTTACAGTTATTGATAGAAAAATATTACTGAAATACTTAGTTGAGCATAAAAACCACAACTGATTTTTCAGACTCTGCACCGCTTGCATTTGCAACAATAAATTTGGTGGTGATATGTTCTATCCAAATACATGCCTTTCCATTAAAAGGATCTTACTTTCCTACATGTTCTAGAGTTCACACTTTATTAAAGTTTTCTGGCTATTATAGTGCTTTAAAATGGTGGAATGATACTAGTTTCTCCTGGAATATAAAGGGCAGTTGGAAAGGCTCATTTATTTTACAAATATTATTTTCAGAAATATATAAACATATCTGTATGTTCCATATGTAAATAGTATCTATCTATATTTATCTATCTATAGATAAATAGTATCTATGTTCCATAGGTAAATAGGTGCTTTAATTAGTATAATTTTAAAATGTATCCCCAAGCCTACTGCAGGAACAATGGTTACTTGCAGATGTTAAAAAAACAACAAAACCCTGCTTTACTGGAAGCAGCAGCACATTACAGATGCTGTAGAGCCAGGTCAAAGTATAGATTGGAGACTTCAGTGGGGCTTTTTGGCACTTTTAGCTAAACTGGATTCAATCAGCTATACATAAAAGCACCAAAAAAGCCCCACTAAAGCGCTTGATCTATGCAGACATTGGGTGAGCCAAGTCCAATTAAGGTGCTGCCTGTTTTGGGCATGTGCAGAGTTTGGCACAAGAACATGCCGAGTTTAAAATAAAGCACCATTTTTGGCGGGGGTTTGGGTTGTTTTTTTTAATGTCTGCAGATAGCCAATACGTCTGCTATCTGCATATGCAAATGTTTATTTTCAGTGCTTATGGTGTTGTGCCACCCAGAGAATTCACTGTATGGTTCAGGCAGAGGAAAAGTAATCTTAACTATAACTTAGCATAGATTTTTGCCTTGGAATAAATAATAGATACCTCAAAAATATTTTCACTGGGGTTTAAGGTGGCCATCATTGAGTACATTCTCTTGAAGAGAAAAATAGAGTTCATAAAGGCATTGGGTTTCATATCAGTAGAGGAGAACCGGATTGTCCTCTATGATGGCCACCCTGGGGTTTGGAGCACACATGGATTCCTACACTGTAAAGACTTCCAGAAATGTTGGCAATGATCATTCCTCTATATTTTGCTATGATCCATGGAGAGTTAAATTAAGAAAACTCTGAGGATATTGTCTATGAATGGTTTATCAATTCTCTTTGTTCCTGTGGGTTACTTATGTGTATGTGTATGTACTACTATTTTAAATGTGGCCCTTGTTTGTTTTCTCTGTTGTCCTTCTATCTGCATATTGGATTGAGAGTCATAGAAGCAGTGGCATATGGGTAAAATAAAGGATCCTTAACTAAAGTGATCCCAACTGAAATGAAATATCTTTAGTGAATTGTCTGGCTCCTGCCCAGCAGTACTGCCTTATCAAAGAAGATACTATCTAACAAAGTGACCTAACAGAGGTTGTTGGTCACCTGTTGAGGCTAATGAGAAGATCATAGAAAAGAGAAGACCACAAGATTATAAAAGGGCCTAAACATCTCTAGTCTTCAGGCCTTTTCATCAGCAAAAGCTGAGGAGATTAGATGGAGGAGCCCAAGGCAGGGTGACATGCCCAAACTTTGAAGAGAAACATGAGCTAAAGGGGAATTGCACTCAGGGAGTTCTTTGTGCTCTAAATAATCCCCTCTTGTGCTTTACCTCAAGTAAAGAGCAAAGTAGTTTGCTTAGCTTCTATCTATTTGCTCTTATTATCAAGTGTCCCTGAGGCAGAGTAAAAACTTGTGTGTTCATCCCTTTGATGGGATGCTGGAGAATGTGAAAAGTGGCTGTAGAGGAGGAGCTGGGAAAAGATTAATTTAGTTCTGTAGTCTAGGCATTCAGCCCACTGGGTTTCCAGCGACAAGAGGAGTATGAAACACCAACAGCTAGATTCTATTCCACTTATAAGGCACTTAAAGAGACACAGGTGTCTAAGTGTGATCCTATTCTACCCTGTTCAAGTCCCAGAATAACAGGTGATGGAAAAAGTGATTGGGTTGTCATCCTCTGTGCTACTTTTTGTAACTTGGTCTTAAAACTAAGATGATTACATATTACAAAAATAGCAAAGTTAATATTTTTAGGCACTGCAGGAGGATGAATAGTCCACTTAAGCACCTAAGTCTACTTAGATTCATATAATCATAGAAAAGCAGGGATTGAAGGTACCCCAGGATGTCACATTTAGTCCTACCCCATTTCAGACAGTTTCATCTCTACCTAAACCATCATACACAAATGTTCATCTAACCTGCTCTTAAAAACTTTCAAGGATTGAGATTCCATAACCTAAGTAGTGTGTTCCAAATGTATACCAGGTAGAATAGAAACCTCTTAGGTGAAATAGGATTTACCCATGTTGTACAGTGCTCTTAGACTTTCTCATTGTAGCACTGATCTATCTTGCTTCATGTTCAGGGAAGCTCAGTACATGGAAACTGAGGCAGTTTGCAAGCTTGGGAAAAAGAGGAACTTTGCCTCCTTCTGCCAAAGCTCCCTTAATATCACTTTCTCTCATCAAGCCTTTAGTCCCTCTTCTTAACATTGGCTATGCCCAAGAATACCTATCTCCATTACTTTTCTAATGCCTTCTTGTCTTGGTTAAATATCCCAAGCCACCATTGTCACTGGGTACCATCTCCAGGAGTCTCTATAAAGCCCCAGAGACCAAAAAAAATTTTACTTTTAACCTGCTCTGTGGGCAGACTACCCTCCTTATCCAACACATCTTGGTGTTAATTGCCATTAAAATACGGGAGTCTGCCCTGGTCTTAACTGAATGACCACCAGCTGTCTATGGTCCAAGCCTTATGGGCTAATTGCATGGCTCTGGTCTTCCCCTACACCATGACCCAAGCCTCACAGATGTCATCCTCATTGATGTTCTCTCATTACACACACAGCCCCTCTGGGCCCTCAGACCCCTTGGTCTCTCACTCAGTCCCTTCTCTGGTTCTCAGAATTCTTGGTCTCAGTGGCGATACATAGGGGGAGCATGGTGGTGAATGTGCAGCCCCTGAGAGCACTGGTGCCCCACCTAAGAGCACTGCCACAGGATTCTGGCAGTCCCCCTGTAGCCGATCATGCTGACCCCCCCCCTCCCCCGACTCAGGAGGCACCAGTTGCCTATGCTTAATCTCACTCTTCCTTAGCCACTCTGGGCCTCTGGACCCTTCTGGTCCCACTTTCTCCCAGCCTCTCTCTGGGCCTCTCAACCCCTCTGGTCATGCTCTCTCCTCAGCCCCTCACTGGGCCTCTGGACCCTTCCCCTAGGCTCTTGTCCTCCTTGTTGGGCCCACTCTCAACTGCAGGGCTCCTGTCCTCATTCCACTTGGGGAGGGGCCAAAGGAGAAAGAGAGAAGATAGCCATCACTTTACCCATCATCATCAGGCAGGACCAGAGCCTCTTTGATCTCCTTTCTCTCAGGCTGTAGCCACACATGGACTTTTGGCCTATCCCTTCCAAAGCCCTGGTCCTGTCTTGGGCCATTTGAGATCTCCAGGCTCTGGCAGTTTCTGCAGTGGCCCCTTCTGGATCTTTTGACCTCTCTTGAGTCCTGGCCCTGTACAGGCCAGTTGAGATTCTATGGGTCAAACTCTAGGTACTAGCCTTTACTCATCCTTGGGTCTGCTTGCTCTAACAAACATCCCTTCTGTGGGCTCAGGCCTTCTCAGGCCTCCCCACTAGGCTCCAATATGCCCCTCACTGGGCCCTTGGCCTATGGGCTCTTTGGCCCTTGTGGTAACTGCCCTGGCTGTTGTCCCTCTACCCAGGCCCCTTTTGGACCATTAAAAACTGTCTTTCAGTGCCTTTTTCTCAGATTGTGCTCCCCTCGTCTTTCCTCACCAAAGGTTGACCCACAAGGCAGTGGAGCCTGGGGTTTTCAGGCATCCCATATTTGCCCTTTCCTGGGGTTTGCCACCAGTGGCACTTTTTAGGAGCTGGCTCACCACAAGCAGCCCCGCCCCTATGACCACAAACCACAGTAGGGTGCAGTTTTTGGTCCAACCCAGGACCCACCTCCAGGCTATCCCACTCTAGCCCCTAATGTTACACACCCCTCCTGGATCATGGACTTCCAGCCCCATTCCTTGCATCGCTTGGATTTCAGACCTCCAGGCCCCCAGCTCCAGGAGCTCAGTCTCATCTCTGAGCTCTCTGCCCCAGCTCTCTCTGCCTCTGGTCTCTCTGAGGCCCCACACTCATCTTCTCTCTAGGCCCTGACCTCTCATCAGGTCCCATGCACTCAACCTCTCCCTAGGTCCCTGACAACTCATCAGATCTCAGACACTCTCAGCCCTACTCTCCATGCTACAAACCAGCCCCCTCCCACCCCTCAGTCCTTTGGAACCTCCTCCACCCCTTGGGTCCTTCCCAAACCTCCAGACTGCTCTAGGTGTCATCTTCCATGCTGAACTTCTGAAGCTGCAGGCATCCTGCTGATGTGGCATTCTCTCAGTAGACTCCAAGAACTTACCGTCAGCATTTGCTCAGGAGCCTGGGCTTACATCTGCCTTAAACCCAGCCCTCCTCCTGGGTCAGATTATGCCTTCCAATCAGCCCTAACCACAACCTGCAGGCTCCCTGAATCAGATAACCCTGTAATCAGATGTGGCCCCACCTGCAGGTTGCCATGCTGGCTGCTTCTCCCCTTAAAGTGGAGGCATCCTATCCAGGTTACCACAACCATCCCTCCTGGATCTGCAATATAGACGAAGCAGTGTTTTGCTCCAGCATATGCTTCAAATAGTAATACCTCTATCCCCAAATCCTAAAAAGGCTTTTGGGACCCAAAACACCGGTCCCTATCATAAGCAACAGGAGCAGGGAAACACAGCTAGTAATACAAATGCCAGCTCTAAGGTTAGCTGGAGGAATTTCCTGTACAATGAAGTTCTATACTCTTAGAGCAGTATCTAGGCAAACAAACACTTCTTAAGGAAGATACTCTGTCATCCTGCGCTAGCATGCACCTACTTGGCAATTCTCTGTGGTTCTTTAGGTACACTGTTTTGTTTTCTTTTGTGGTACTTTAGAATTCAGTACACGATGAAACAGGTAACAGAAGTCTGGGAAATTCATAAAGGAAATGGTAGGTTTGTATAAGGGAATTCATAAATTTGGAAGAAACAGATGAGTTTTTAGGAGAAGAATCTAATGGTTGTCTGGCACTAAACTATGCAGTGGAGGAGTTTTCACTAGATTAAGAGGCAGACATTTAAATTATATGCAGTTATTATGCAAATTCTACCATGCTTTTTATCAGAAGGGATTATACTACTCATTTACACTTAATAATAGTAATATATCACAAATGTATTAGTTTAATTAGTTAATACTAGTTAAGTGCTTAGAGGATGAAATCCACCATGTGTTACTTTGCACAGAATCATATTTACTACAGCTTTAAAAGAGTCTGCCTTACAGTCTGTGCACACTGACTAGGCTGGAGTCCACATAAGCTTGTTTGATCCTATTGGACCAAGGCAGAAACTGCAACAGGTGATACTACTGTAACTAAGATTATTAAGTGCAGCTGTGATTAAGCAGAATGGAAAATGAACTGATTAAGGAGCAACTTGAGAGCTACTGTCAAGAAGTATACCACAGAGATCCTCTTCTCTGCTATTTTTCTGCATTTCTGCAGAGCATGGGGAAGTCAGGCTGTGGGGTATTCATGGCTATTTTGGTGTTACCAGGATGCATTTTGTTACTGGGACTCCAGTCCTTGTTGATTTCTTCCCATGTATTTGTCACACTGTATTACGTTAAATAACATTTCTTGTTGTAGTGTAGCATAAACTACTATAGGCCACAGTAAGTAGATATTTCAGATGCTGTGTACCTTTGAAAGCAGAGTTTTATGCAGCTTTCCAGTTCCCTAGGAAAACATGCGACTAGGCAATGGAAGCCTAACTTTAAATTAAGTCTGTAGGCCAAATGTTTGCACTCATTCAGGCTAATACAGTGCTACAGTCTCAGTTCCAGCCATCTGAAAATACAGCATGGACTTCCATAATGATTTCCTGAGGAGTATGACCTTGCCCTTTCTTTTCACTAGAACTTAAGCTGACTTGGACAAGCATTAGGGAGCAGGCTGCGGTGTAGCAAAAAAATCTTTCTCCATACCCCAAGTTCTCCCAGGGGCTCAACATCATGATCAATACAAGTCTACATTTCATTGACTGAATTTAGCACCCAAGGCCACAAAAATGTACAACTAGACAGCATCTGGACTTGAACTTGGGAATTCTTGACACTTAAGCCTGTGCCGGCTTCATTACCTAAAACTGTGCCTTTCTTCTTAACTCCCCTAAAATCTTCACTGGAGAGAAAAAAAAAGATTAAGAATTATGCCTTATGTCTCTCTACTTCAAAATGAGATGTCAGCCACTAGGTGCTGCTCATGCACAGTGACACATCCACTTGCTCCCTCCTCACCTTCAGGACTATTCACTTGCGCTTCCTTATGGTGCAGTATTTGCACAAGCCCCTGGCTTCCTGCATGCAAAAAAATGTCAGCAAGAAAAAAATGCTCATATTAAAAAGTTTATCGTTCACAATGAAATCAACTCTATTAAAATGAAAAGGAAAAGAATCTCCCTTTGCACAAGTTGGTTGAGGAGCTGTATTACACAGAGAGCGCTTGACATAAGTAATTGAATTTGCTTCATAGTTGTGCAATCATGCTGCGTTTATATCATTGTCATTCACTAGATAAAAATGTTATTAAACCCAACATTTGTTTGTCTTTCACTTTTTAAATAGCTTGATAATAACCAAAGAAACCAATTAGATGGGCATTTCAACTCTTGAAAGTGGATAATTAGCAGGCACGTGCACCAAAGTTTCAAATAGTAGCAGTATTCCCCCCCACAGTTCTCTGGGCTTTTCACATTTCCCTCCTTTAATTTCCACCTCCAAGGTTACACAGTGAAATTCATCCTGCCATGAGAGTAGGACTAGAAAACTTCAGAACCAGTGAGAAGTTTATATCAAAAAGGATTTAACAAAAAAGGATTTCTTTCAGGGGAACTGTAATAACAAAATCATTCTCTTTTCACCTCTCTCCCCCATCTTATCTAAATTCAGATACTGCTGTGATGTTTAGAAAAAGTTAGTTGTATTAGCTAAGCACATATTGAACAAGAGATTCATTCTGCCATAACTGAACTGTTGTTACCGTTAATTTTACTGAAATCAAATAGATCAAGCCAAAGTGCAGGGCATATTAACTGATGCAAAAATAGAAGTTCTCCTCTTCTTCCAGTTAAATGGCTTCTTGAACTGATTTCCTCCTAGATAGCCAATTTATATAGTTTTTATATTTATACCTCTTAGTATTGATCATTTTCTTGACCATGACTGACTGGTGACCATGACTGATTCAGGCAATCAATATGATAGGCCAGTCAATAAGAATAATATGACACAAATAATAAATATGGTTATTTTTCAACTGTACTGCACTGTAAATATGCATATATTTTCTTAGTACTAGCTTTTTGGCAGATTTAAAATGGATATACATAGTCAAGCAGTACAGAAGGGTCCTAGTAAAGCCATGCGAGTTAAACGGGACTTCTTTAGGGTTATGCACAGATTGATGCACCTTGTTGGATTGAAGCCTAAACCAACTGTCCATTCAGTCAGTGTTGAAATGTTCTTTCTGCAATGGAGTTTTTTCTGATGCAGAGAAAGATGGAGTTTGAATATCCACTGTACAATTAGCAATTAGACTTTTTTGGACAGAAAGACATGAAGCATGTAGGAGATGTCACAAGCTGTCTTAATTTATGGGTGATCTTCAGGACAGAGGTAAGGTTGTTTTGGCAGCTCTGTAGCTTTACATTTTTACTTACTGCGGAGAACCTATGAACTTTTAGACTTTATGAGGCAGCGTGAGGAAGAAGACAGATCTACCAAGTTGGGAAAAATTACATAATGTAATTAATGTGGCAAAAAAAACCCCATTAACTAGATTATCAGAAACAAAGAAAGATGGGATTAATTCCCAGAAGTGGAAGATACATGTTGCCAGTCAGAAGAGATCCTGGGGTTGCTATATGAAGTTGAGGCAAAGGGCTTGAGAACACAACAGGAAAGATACAAAGGAACAAGAAAAATTAAAAGCATAGCGATCTTCCTACAGTATGCTTTTGAATTCATAAAGGTAATATAAAGTAATATCAAATGTTCAGTTTAGACTTGGTGGTAAAATAAGGCTTAATCTGGTCAACTGTTTTCACTAAAAAGCAAATTTTATTCCAAATGAAAAGAAACTGCTTCATTTGAGATTTGCTGATGCATTTCAAATGCCCTGCATTCAATTCCTTTCATTAAGACCTGGCGTCACTGAAGTAGCTGCTCACCATATCACCAAAGTCTGAGAGAAGAGTATTAAACTAAGATCAAAGAGGCATACAGTGCAGCAGAACACAAATGTTATGTATCAACTACCCTTTTCAGAAGTGACATCACCGAGAAAGTTGACAAATGGGTTTATTTGGGGAGCTAACTAGAGTGCTATTAAATATATTTTCACAGCAAAAACAAAGAGAAAAATTAGTCTAGGATGAATGGGAAAGCTTTTCAGGATAATAAAGAGTGCATACCATCTGTTTGAGGAGGAAAAAATATTTGATTAAGGCATGTTTCTGATAATGCTTTATAAAACTGAGGCAGTGGTTTTCATAACAAAGTTCTGAAAAGGAATGTAAGGACACTGATAATAGCATAGCAATGGCATTAGATGAATAGAGAAAGCTTGAATTTGGGGATATGTACAAGGGAGACAAAGAAATTCTGGGTTAGCTGTGGTATTGCATTTAATTAGCAAAATAAACTTCAATGGCCAAGGTTTGCTTAAGGAAAATAATCCAATTAGACCTATAAAAATATCACCCACTGACACATGGACAAAACTAGTGGTTCCAAGGTAGGTAAGGAACCTATGGAGTAGGCAATGGATTAAACAAACTGATAACATTAAGTATTTAATTGGAGAATGATATGTGAAGAAAGCTGAAGGAAGGCACTAAGGAACAAGAATGGTTGTAGTGAGGCTTTTCTCCCTAATTGGGAGAGAATAAAACTGTTGGAAATATTTTTCTTTTATTATGCACTTTTTTACCATGCAGCTGAGGCTAGAATCAGGTGGGGCCAGATTTTTTCCACTCACTGGGCAGCTGAGTGGACTTTGCTGCCTGAGTTTAATTCTGTTCCACCCTGCTGGAGTCCCTGAATGTCCATTTTGTCCTCTATTTTTTAACACACTGTCAACTTACCCTTAAGATTGAATCATATAAAAGCACTGACAAAGAGAACCAACCCTCCTTTTGTATTAACGGTTTTTCAGGGAGTGAGCATTAGTATGCCAATTTTAACACCCACAAAAGAAAGGCTGTGCATGGCATAACAACCAGGGTCTGCACCAGGGTGGCAGTGGCAGCAGGGTCCATTCCTCTGCCCCCTTTAAAGCAGGCACCTGGGGCTAGTGTCCCAGTTGCTCACTGCTTCTTACATTCCTATATGGTAGTCCTCTGTGGCTGGCTGTATTCCAGTGTGACCTCATCTCCAGTGTATGGCACAGGAGTACAAAGTGTGGATAAGCAGTTATGAATTGCATGGGATGTGCTGGTAGCTATCTTGGAGGAAAAGACTGAAGGGTTGGAAGCACAGGTACCCTTACTGCATGCTGTCAAGGAAAATAAAGACTTCTTGGATAGGAGTCATGAGAAACTGACACAAGAGAGGCTAAAGGGAAAAGAAGAGAAATGGCAATATGTGGTCACTAGAAGAAGGAGGGTCTGTAGAATTCAATAGGAACAGATTGAAAACAGCAACTGCTTTCAACTACTCTAACAGCAGAACAGCTGTAAAGGCAAAGGTGATCACAAAGGCAGGCAAGACCCAGAGAACTCAGAAGTCTAGGTTACCAATATACGAGTTGCAAGGCTGCTCTGACATGCTGAAATTACAGTGCGTCAGAGCAGACTGGACAAATTGAGTCTGCCAGAGTGTGGTAATTACCGTGCTCCAGCAGCCTCCAGTCTCTCATGTATCAGTGTCTTCACACATCAAAATGGTGGTGGGGCACTTTAAAGCTTGTTCAACGAGCTTTAGTTAAAGCGCTCCCACTGCCATTTTGAAGTGTGGGGGCTCTGATACACAAGACATTCCAGGCACTTTAATTAGAGTGCCTCTCGGAGTTGCTCTAATTAAAGCCTGCCTCTTCTTCCCCCCTCACTCCCAGAGCACGTGTATAAATGCCCCTAGAGACTAGGAACTACAGGGCCCAAGATAACCACTGCACCAAGAAGGAAGAGAAGAGTGGCAGTGATTGGAGACTCCCTTCTGCAAGGGACAGAAGCACCAGTTTGTCATCCAGGTTTGGGGTTCTGGGAAGTGCACTGTCTGCCTGGAGCCCATATTTGCGATATTACAGAAAGACTGACAAAACTCATCCATCCCTCAGACCGCTACCTTTTCCTGCTTGTCAATATAGGCGCCAACAATACTGCCAGGAGTGACACTAAGTAGATCAGAGAAGACTACAAGGCAGATTAAGGAATTTGGAGCAAAAGTGATGTTTCTCAACAAACCCACAGTGGAAGGCAAGTGCCCAGGCAGGGACCATCATATCATAGACGTAAACGTGTGGCTGAAACAGTAGTGTCAACTTAGAGGTTTTGGATTCTTTGGCAATGGGTGGATGTTCAGGGGAGAAGGACTGCTACCAAGAGATGGGATCCATCTAACCAGAACTAGAAAGAGCAGCCTCACAAGGAGTAATAAGGAACTGGCCAGAGTAGTAAGGCTCTTTAAACTAGGTTCTATGGAGGGTGGTGAACAAAGTCCTGCATCAACAGAGCAAACAATTCAGAGGGGAAAGGACTGGAAGAAGCAGCTCAACTCTGGAAAAGGATCCAGAGAGCTACAGGACAGTGATTCAAAAGAGAAACAAATAGGTTGGAATATAAAATATGCATGACTTACATATACAAATGCAAGAAGTATGGGAAACAAACAAGATGAGCTGTAACTATGATCTGATTTGAATTATAGAGACCTGGTGGGAAAGCCCTTATGGCAGGAACATCAATATTAAAGGTTACACTCAGTTTCAGAAGGACAGAATTGAGAGAAAAGATGGTGGTGTCACCTTGTATGTTAAAAATACATGCACTTGTTCCTTGTATTTGGATGAAGATAAAAGGTGAAAGATACAACTGATAGAATAGTAGGAGATTATTATAGGCCACCAAGTCCTAAAGAAGAATTGGATGAGAAACTGTTCAAGGAGATGTCAAAATTGCTAATGAGAGACTTCAATTTTCCAGACATGTACCAGAAGAATAATACAACCAAACTTTAAAAATTCATGAAGTTCCAAATTTGCATGGAGGACAATTTCTTGTTCTAAAAGGTTGGACAACACTGGTTAGGCCGCATTTAGAGTACTGAATGGTATTTTGGGCTCTGCATTTTAAAAAGGACATGGGGAAATTAGAGGGGGTCCAGTTGTGGACAACAAAAATGATAAAGGGCTTGGATGAGGAGATGTTGAATGAAATAGTCATATTCAACTTGCAGAAAAGGCGCTTAAGAGGAGACACGAGAGCAGTCTTCAAATAGCCGAAGAGATGCCATAAAGAAGAGGGAAAATACCTTTTCTATTTTGCTACAGTAAGGAGAATGTGAACCAGTAGCTTGAAGTTGAGGCAAAATAGCTTTAGGTTGAATATTAGGAAAAACTTCTTCACTGTTAAACCAGTGAGGCAATGAAATAGATTGCCTGGCAAAGTTGTGGAATCTCCATCAATGAAGGTGTCCAAGAAGAAATTGGACAAGCATTGGTCAAATATAATCCAGAAGTAGTCATGCCTAAACTCTCCTGTGGGTATTTCCCATGCTTCTGGACTTCACTGGTTGCCATGTGTCGGGGTAGAACGGGGAGACAAGGGGAGGGAGTTGTCTCTCTCAAAAGTATTGAGTGTTGGCTCAATCAAGGCTGGGGATTTTAACTGGGGTCAGATCAATTACCATATTTGGGGTTAAGGAGAAATTTTATTGCATAGTCAGATTAGTATAGACCATGGGGGTTTTGCCTTCCTTTGTAGAAGGGGTGTGGTCCTTCTTTGGATCTCTTGAGCATATTTTAACAACCACTGCAGCAGCAGGTTTCCCTCTGTCTTATTCCGGTCAGGTTAGGGAGTTATGCCTTGTGTTTGTGTCAGTATTGACTGTATAGTTTTCCTTATAAATTAGACAATGGATTTATATAGGATGGTTTGGATAGGGATGACCCTGCCTCTCATTGGGAGTTGGACTAGATGACCTCTGAAGGTACCTTTCAGCCCTACTTTTCTATGAGTTTAGGAGCTTCAGCTTTGTGACCACTCACGGCAATTCTTAAGGAGGAGAAGAGGACTATAGCTATGTAAAAGAAAGGGGTAGTCCAAGAGAAGTCACAGCACATGAAAAAAGGGTACTTAAAATATAAGTAAGAAATAAGGGACTTTCTTGCAGAGTAGTAGCCCCTTATCTTCTGCCACTTTACTGTCTCTTCTGCTGCCTTGTGGGGCAGAAAAAGAATGCACGTTTCCATCCCCTTCAGACTCCTTAGCCACGTCCACATGTGCATGGACATTTGGTTCCCTGGGAACAACCAGCAGCGGCATACCTTGTGTAGCTGCTACTTGTCCCTGGGGAACACCTATGTCATGCACCCTCTGGCATGTGGCAAATTATACGGGAGGCTAGGGCCAGTATTGGGCTGGGGTGCTAGGGCCCTCCTAGGGCTGCAGCAGTGGCAATCCTGCCACATGGAGCCTGTCAGGGAGCTACAGCGTGGCTCTGGCTGGCCAGGTTCCGGTTTTGAACAGTGCACACTGCCCCTGCATACACTGCTCCACTCTTTTTTTCCACAGGTTTTTTTTTTACCCCGGATATCTAGGGGTCATCCCCTCCCCCTCCCCCCTGCTCCCTTGCAGCATGGAGCGGACTAAACGTGCAGTATGTGGTGCTGCAGACATGTCTGTGGTGTCACATACTGCACAGCTGCACTCATCTGGCCGTGGCCCTTTTGTCTAATTCCAAGTTGCAGGATCAGAGATGGAAGTGCCAGTCAACCCTTTCACGATACTCCTACTTCTTCCAAGAAATCTCTTCCCAATTAAAATAGGGCAGTTTTCAAAGTGGGTGATGCAAAGCAGTTTCTAAACAACTTTCTTCATCTGTTGCCCATTGTTATCACATATCTAAGAAACCCTTTTTTTCCTGGTGGACTCTCTTTTCTCCAGGATAAATAAGGCAAGCTACGAGAACAAATTTTGTAGCAACCTATGTACAATAAGTGCCTTGTCTGTATATTAATGAAAGCATAGATCATCACACTCTGACAAAAAGAATCCTTCTCCTCTGATTTCACAGCCCTGCAAACTTTTTTATTTTTACTGGGTGTGTATGCATGTGATGCTACTGTGCAGTGGTTACTGAGTATTTATTTACTACATGTATAATAGACTAATAAAGAAATGCACAGTAACTGAAGTTACTGAGCAGGAGCGCTGGTGGACACCTTTTTAGTGACACTACTATGCAGTAGCCTAATAATTTTGCACAGTAGCATATTAGCATTGTTTGTCCTGCGATGTACTACTGCACGGTATTATTTGGCTACTGCACAGTTAGTATCTCAGGTAGGCATGCCCACTGTGCCTGCTTTTTCTTTAGACCTGAAGAAGAATGCATTGCACTCAAAATCTTGTCTAAGTCTATACCAGCTATGCCTTTGGTCCAATAAAAGATGTCACCCACAACAATCCTTGCACCTCAGATATTTCCTGGATCATCATGACTACAGCCTCACTCCTACACTACCCTCAGTCATAGTCTTTCACTTGATACATCTCTGCTACTCCTCCTTTGCTCTCACAGCTTCATGATTACATTCTTATCTGTCACCAGCAACACTACGTGTTCTCAGAAACCCTTCTTCCCAGAATCTGCAACATCAGCATCTTCATTTGCATGGGCAAGCTTATCTCCCCTCCTGACTCCAAAATATCACCCTTGTCCCTCTGAGCCTGCCCCTGGAAGGGAAATCTGGCAAACAAGGCGTAAAATTATCTCTGACAGCTCTTGGGGTTTGTAAGCAGAACTGTCAGGTATATGGCAACGAGGTAACTATACTGCAATTACTTTGTCTGGCCTTTGACATGGTGACCCTTTTAGATTTTTTTCTTTTTCTATTCCACACACACACGGGTCAATGCTGCTCCTGCTAGGACCTCTTTTCTCTGTACAAATCTGCAGATGTCTCAGCTGAACAGGGAAGACCTCTGATTTTTCTCAGGATGCTGTGCTGTAATTATAAAACTGTAAACTAGATGTGAGGCTTAATTATAATGTCAAATAGATTAAAATCCAATCAGTTCCCTCGATATATAGTTAGGTAGGATTTAGCAGGGCAATGACCTAAATACATGAGTGCAGATCTCAGTTAAAATAAAAACCATTCAAGTTCGCTCACCACATACTTAAGGAAAAATTGAAAAGCAGTGGCCTAAACATATTTAAGAGCCTCAATCATACCACAGTCATTAGGGGACAAATTCATTTCTGGCATAAGTCAGAAGTAAATGAAATTACAGTACACCAGCAATGGATTTAGCTTTAGCCTGTAATAGTGGCAGAAATGCAATAGTATAAACTCTGTGAGGGTAGTTGCTCTTAAAACACCACAGCACACCTTTATAATGGGGAAAAAGATCAAATGGCTTCCAATGGCAGAAAATGTAATCAGGTCCCCTGCTGCAGGAAAACTAAAACCTACATAAAGCTAGAACTAAGGTAGCCTGAGCAACCCTAATTCTAGTCCCTGGTATACACATATTGTCTACTATTGTGCTTGTACAAGTTGCTGCTACAGCCACAAGATCCAAGTATAAAATCAAGCCTGTCCAATTTCTAAAAGGCCAGGGGCCACACCAATTGGCACCATAGTCTGCAGTGACTGTATGTCCCCCTCCCCTGCTGCATGGAGTGCCTGGGTTCCCCTCCATACTGTTCTCCCTGCCCCTTACGCTGGGCACCACCCTGCTGCTGCTCTATGTGCTCCTCACTGCTCTTCCCCAAGCCCCCCAAACTGCACCCCCCAACTGCTGCTCCCCAGGCATCCCCCCTCATTGGTGCACCATACACCCACCATATGTCTCATTTTTCAAAAAAGATTAAAAAAATTATATTTGAAAGGTGTAAAAGCCAAATAGCAACTATAAGCTCAAAATATGTTGAATCACTACATGTATGTCAATCTCACCATCTTTTTTTCAGGCCTGACTCATGATTTTTGGATACTAGAGTTTAGCAATAGTGAGACACCACACACATGTTCCTGGCAAGCCTTTCTTCTGTCTCCTCTCTCATTGGGTAGTGCTCCTCTCCCAAATTGTTCTGTATTTTAAATGAGTCTTTCACCTTCCTCTTGGGGCTAATCTCTTTGTAGCTGCTACTCCAGCTGGTCATACCCTCTGCAGAGCTCTACAGAGGTAACAAGCTGAGCTTCTATCTGCAAAATAATTAAATAAAAGGGAAAACTAACTAATGGGCCCCCTGCAAACAGTATTTTAAATTTTTTTATTCTAAACTGAGTTTGAACTGTTTGTCACTCTGACCATCACTTCTATGAAAAACAGAGTCAATGAGAAACACATTTTAAGGCAAGACAGCACTAAAGAGGTCAGACATCTCCAATTTTACTTAAGATCTGGCCTGCATGCTTTACTACTCAAATCTAATGCGAGGCTTGACTAATTGCTTCTACATTACCCATTAATAATAATCAGATCTCAAGCTATTTATTTCATTTGTTGTTGTTGTTGATTAAAGGATAAAAACACAGAAATGTATTTTTCTGTCAGATGGCAGCCTAACTCTACTTTCTCTGAGAAGCCATGTCAAAATGGCTTCCGCTTCTTTTCCTGAACACTTGGGCTTGATGTAGAAAATCTGAGAGGCTGACCCAATGGATTAATCACCTCTTATTTTACCAATAGCAAGCCTACCTTATCTAAGAATGAAAATATATAGCATGAAAATTGAGAAGGTTAATGGGATGGTGGAAATAAATCCTATAATTTGAATTTTTGCTTTCTGCTTTCGCAAAAAAATACATACAAACTGTTTGATATTCACAATCTGAAATTAAAAAGTGCATATTGTGAGGATTTTCCACTTTGCAAACTATTTCACCAGTTTGCTTGCTGTCAACAGATGGCTTTGAGAATGAGGTGAGATTCTGGGAGCTTTGCTTTAATGTTTTACATTAAATGCTTTGTTTTACAATGGATTTCTAGCAGAGGTATTCTATGTATTTGATTTGATTAATGACACTGGTTTATAGCTTGCCTAACAATGGTGTACTTGAGCATCTGTCAGGATTCCCATTATGAACCCTACATTCATTTGTTTATAACTCATTGAAAAGCTCCCTGCAAACAAGGTCTCATATGGGATTCAGTATCATTTTCATGTGTGCCAAATTTGAAGAAAATCAATTTAGAATGTGATAGGTACAAACTAAAAAAATAGATTTTATGTTTAGGATACCCAGCACACTTTTCAGAGGATTAGTTTTTAAATGAAGACCAATTCCTTCATCTTTTGTTTAAAAAAAAAAAAACTTTTCAAGCAAAACAGGTAGTTTACTTACAAAATTGAGATCCTCAATATAAATAACGATTTTTAACAAGTCAAGCTTTAAATGTGAGTTTCCTCACTTCAGAGGTATTATGCTGTAACTTTCACATTACTTTCATTCCCCCCAATTGTAAATTGTTGGCTGCAAATATTACATTGGCAAGCCTTATATAAAATTTGTACTGAAAAGTTTAGTTGTAGTCTTTTGCAACCTTTCAGGACCCACACCATAAGGCTTTGTGTTTTTGTTAGTGGTGTGCTGGAAACCAGTGAGGACATAACTAGTGCACGTAGCATTTGCAAGTACAGTTGTCCAGTTTTAATAAAGCAAAAGGCTGCTTGCAAAAAATGTACATGGGCTCAAGAAGCACACTGATTGCTTATATCAGCATAACAATTGCATTCACTGTTGAAAATCTGTCAATAAAGCATTAAAAATAAATTAAGTAATAAATCTCAGTACTGCAATAAAGTGCCAGTTCTGCAACCTCAAAATGTTTTAACATAGGGGTGGGCAATTATTTTGCCTAGAGGGCCATTTAATGAGTTTTGGTGTCCTTGCAAGGGCCACACCTCTCCCTCTCTCCCTCAGAAGACACCTAGAGCTATAGCATCCCTCTATCACCACCCCAACCCAAACCTGCTGGCCACATTTGCAGCTTATGCCAACACCGGCCTGACATGCCTTGGGCAGGTGTCAGCATCAATACTAGATGCCACCAGCAGGCTCAGGTGGGGAGCAGGTCCTCACCACGTCAGCCCCGGTGCAGCAGAAACAGCCCTGCCTTCCTGCCTGCCCACCCACCTGGCACATACAGTGGCTGGAGCCACCAACCACCTGTGGGCCAGATACAATCATTTGGCAGGCCACATCCAGTAGTTCTCATCATTTTTAGATTCAAGGCACCCCGCAGACAATACCAGCTCTTGTTTTTTGACTACAGAAAAATAACAAAGCAATTATTCTGTTGCAAAGAACTCAGAAACATCACAACAGGACAGAATACTTTTTAACACCATGGAGTCCTATTTGAAATTGCTGGGTTTATCCTGCAAGTCACATTTGCACACCTAATAACGTTAACATTGTGCGGCACCCTAGGGCAGCCCTGAAAGGTTCTCAAGGCATCCCAGGGTACCATAGTCTCCGGTTAAGAGTCACTGTACTAGGTACACCAAAGCAGAATGCAAGATGCTACTTCACAAAGTATTACTGTCTTACACTGCTAGCCAAAAAGTATGTTAAGAGAGTAGGCTGGGCTAACTGTTCATGAAAGGAAAAACAGGGGAAGCCTCTTCACGGGTGTGGCTACCCACCAAGTAACTGTTCCAATTTCAGAAAGTCAGGAAAAGGCAAATACACCCACATCAAGATCCTAGGGCAGTTGAAGAATTCAGAGCCATTATGATCTTTCAGTTCCAATTACATTTGTCAGATGT
Organism: Crocodylus siamensis; assembly: GCF_052110815.1. Taxonomy (NCBI): domain Eukaryota; kingdom Metazoa; phylum Chordata; order Crocodylia; family Crocodylidae; genus Crocodylus; species Crocodylus siamensis. The sequence continues at coordinate 124,810,117 of NC_143397.1, read as the reverse complement.
AATATATTTAAACATCACTTTTTTTTACTGAGTTTCCTCTCTCAAACAAAGGTAAAAGTATATAATGCCAGAGGCAAACAAGGTGCTTTGGGTCAATCTGATGTCTTATATTAGACAAATTCAGTTACCCAAAGAATGTTGTCTGCCTATGTTGTTAGATCAACATGTCTACAACCTACACCCATGTAATGCCAAGACGCATTGAGGTATTTTTCAGGAAGAAAAAATAAACAGTTATCGGGGTATTTCAAAACAATTCTAAAGTATAACTATTTATAACTCTAGTAGACCCAAGCCACCATTTCATTTGAGCTCTAACGTTCAAATGAGATTTCACATTTCTAACCGGATCCTTTAGGCAAATAGCCCATAATCATAGAAAATAGGTCTGGACGGGACTTCAAGAGGTCATCTAGACAAATCTTTCTCCCCAAATTGAAACAGAACACCTAAAACATTCCTGAGAAGTAATGGTTGCATTTTAAGAGCAGGTAGGATGTTTGTACTTCTCTGGACAAGTTATCTGCAAAATTGGAGAGTTAAATGTGGAAAATCAACTGGTATTTGAAATTGTGCTCTTTCACACGTGGGGCGATAAGAAACCTTTCCTGTCTACGCAGTAAGTAATGTGGGTCATTCCAGATTTATAGAGTTTAGTTTTATTACTGTAGTAGGTAGAGATTTCAACCCCTCCCTTGCTACCCTGGTGCAAACATAAGAATAATCTCCAAACTGCTTACAGCTGCAATGACCAGAAGTTGTTACAGTCCTATTGTGCAAGTGGAAGCAGATATCAGAGCCCATGCTGTGTGCGGCTGACAGAGCTTTATTAATACTGACATGGAAGTTACATGGAAGAGTCAGCACTTCGCCAGAATGTGGCCAGTTACATCATTAACCCTTAAAGCACCTCTGGCACATGCAGAAATGCTATTCCTGGATGATGACCATTTATTCTGTATGGATTTCTTTTTTCCTTCAAAAAAGATATACGGTGTTCCAACTGCAAGAGAGAAATAATGAGGTTGCAAAGTGGAGAACTCAAAGGTCAGAATAGTAATGAATCTCAAGCAACATGGATACATCCCTTTCTGAACCCCTTGTACTGCCTGTTGTATATTACATAGTGAAGCTCCAGGCCCCACACCATAAAAGCATAAAGAAGGGGATTCTTACCCCCTCCGATGCATGAGAGAATAATGCATGTGTGCTCTGCTGGGTTTGTCACTGAACCTGTCCCTCGCACAGCCTGTCAAGGAGACTGTGGTGGAGGAAGGGGAGTTTCTTTCCACCCCTTCCTATAAAAACTCTCAACCTAGGAAAGGAAGCAGCTAGGCAACAGGACTCAAACTCATACCAGGGTGCTTTGCTTTTGGCTTGTGCCTCTATCAGCCCTCTGATGGATTCTCTGGCTATCTGATCCAGCTCACCCACAGACCCTGGGTTCAGTACGACCCTTTGTCTCCCTAACCGGATTCCTGGTTTCATCTCTCAAATACCCGACACAGCAGGATGCCTGACCCCATGCTCTGCCTGTCTCCCTGGCTTTCTCACTCAAGTCCTTGGACAGTTCTCCTGGCTTCCTGGCCCCCTTATGCTTAGACTCTGTGAACTCCTGGTTATATAGTATCATATTATCATAGTACATAGGGTCTGAAAGGACCTAAAGAGATCATCAGGTCCAACCCCCTGCCCCGGGCAGGAACAGGTGCTGGGGTCATATCACCCCAGCCAAATATCTGTGCAGCCTCCTCTTGAAGACCTCCCAAGGTAGGAGAGAGTACCACCTCACTTGGGAGCCCATTCCAGGGCCTGGCAGTCCTAACTGTAAAGTAATATCTCCTGATGTCCAGCCTGAACCTTCTCTCTAACAATTTGTGACCCAGGGGAACAGAGCCTCCCCCAATTCTCCCTGGTGAGTTTGTCAATGGCCACCAGATCCCCTCAGCCTTCTCTTGTGGAGGCTGAATAGGTGATCCCAGTGGCTTCTCCAGACTCTGGGCAACTTCCAGACCTGGCTGCCCATGACTTGGTATGACACTGAGGTAGGCAATGTGGCCCACAGACCAGTTCTGCACTACTCATCCAGCCCCTAGCACTGAAAGGTTGTGCACCACTGTTCTGTAGTAAAGACATAAGTTGGTGAATGGATTCAGAGTTCAGTCATGTTCATAAAAAATGGAAGTCGGAGAACTTAGTCAAAATTTATACAAAAGTAAATTAGATTAGAATCTGGTACCTACCGTTTAAAAACTTTGTTCAGACAAGACTGGTTTCTGAATAAAAAAAAAACCTGGCTCTCTCAAATGTTGTATATACTATATAATTCCAAAAAAGGAATTGCTTCTGATTCACCATTGTAATCCTCCAGTTTTACACTGATGTTACTATTGAAGACAAAAAGTGAAATGCAGGGAGCCTTTTTAGCTCTGCATTTAAATTCAGCACAAGGTTTAAAAGTCATTTAAAGTCTTTTCAATATATTTTCTTAATCAGAACAGACCATTATTCTAGGTGATAGGCCAGCTACCAAACTGTCCCTATTAAAAGGATTCTACTGTCTCATCATACTATTTTATATCTCTGTAAAGCACCTTCAGATGTCTTTCATGACAAAGTATTGTATAAATTAAGCTGGCTGTACAAGTATATTTGCAGCATTTGTTAGTCAGTATCATTAATTCATTTTCATAATTTCCAAAATGCAAATGAGTGCCATTTTTATTTAATATGTTAATAGGCAGATAGAATAGTTCAGTATTATTTAAGTTTCCTTTTTTAAATTAGTACTTATCGTAGAGCAGAATATTTTATTTCAAAATCTGCTTTAATGAAAACGTTTCTTATAGTGACTTTTCACTTTAAGAATAGATTCAAAGAAATGCTCAGTGTTTGAGATTGAATAGAGAGGAACATGAGACAAGAACAGGGAGAAAATATGATGTCAAGAATAGGATTACTGTGTATGGGATATAGACCACCTAATCATACATGTGGTATCAATTGTGTGGGAGAGACCTCAAGATCATTAAAGACATGCATTATTAAATTTAAAAGTGCTATTAAGCAGGAAATAAGTATTCCCACATTGCTAAGATTCCCATTCTACATCAAGTCTCAAATTTTTAAGAGCTGAATATGGTCTAAGTTCAGTGGAGGGAGGTGACAAAAAGCCTTTGGAGGAGCTGGGAAAGTTGAATTATTTACATCAAAGACCTTGACTTCTGAAGTACTGAATCTAGATAACTGAAATACCTGTCACAAGACACTCTTGTGTCTCGAGGTCCTTTGCTATAGCCCAAAATTATATATTTGTTTAACCCTTCTAAAGGTATCATGCTATATAACCAGCTTTCCATGTATTCTGTAGCACAAGAGACCCAAGGTTTAAGCAGTGCCCCTCTCTGCCCCCCAATTTCTGCAGCGTAACAGGAAGCAGAGTGCTGTAGCAGATAGAAATTTCTCTCTTGTGTAGGCAGGGTACAGCTGTAGGATTCTCTGTTGTGGGGTCTCCTTTCACCTGCTCACTGAGCTGCTGAGATCCACATTGTCCTCCCACTCTCTGAACCCAGGTGCCTTGAGCTGAAATAATAAAGCTGTTAACTCTTCATAAAGGAAAATGAAGGACATTCTTAACACCCAAAGGACAGATCAGGAAAAAGACTTTACAGTATTCTGGGACCCTCTAGTGAATCAAATAATTGGTGCTGAATAGAAACCACTGTTTACATTAAAGGAAAATTATTGTACTATGGCAATGACTCCTTTTGGCTCCTTGCCCTGTGCTCAGTATATCAGATCTGGAGGTGAGAAGTGTCATGACATAAATGACAGGATCTAGGATAGTGAATAGGATTCCTTATTGTCTGCCTCCTGTTGTGATTACCTAGAATTCAGAAGTAGATATGCCATAAGCATAGCCCTGCTGTTTAATGGGGAACTGATCATCTGCAAGGTCTGAGCACAGGCTGCCAAACTTCATTCAGAATGAACACAGGGTTAAGTCCAGTTTTACTCCAGTGCTTTCTTCATTGTCATCATCTTTCTCAGTCTCCTCTGAAGTTTGAAGTGCCTTCAGATGGAGCCTGGCTTCATGCAGCTAGGTCTGACTTTAGACTTTACACCTAAAGCATTTGCTTGCTCTGATTTCTACCAGCCTCAATAAAGAACCCTCTTTTATAATCATATGTGTACAGTGCTTCTTTGTCAAAAGTCTACCAAGAGTAAGAACCTGTCAGAGCTAAAGTTTGAAGAATTTACAACTCTTGCCTTCAAGATCATGAATTATACTTATAACGTACTATCAAGGATCTAAGACCTTGATTATCACATCACTTACAGAGGGATCATGCTTTTCCATGAAGTCTTTACTTAGGCTTTAATCAGATACCATAAATCTGAAGTTTGGAATGGCATGGTATTTCTCAGTAAATATTGGCATACTATTTGGAACTGATGCCCTATGTAAAACGTTTAAGCTTAACAATACGTACCATTAAAGATCTTGTTGTTCATACCGCACAAATGTTACCACGTGGTCAATTAAAGATGCAGATCACATGATCTGTATTACATATGCATTCAGTCTGTTCTCTTTTAGTGCTCGTTTCATACTCTGCTCTCTGTTGTTAAAACTCAAACATTGTACATCACTTGGAAATGACTGTTATCCTGATAAGAGAGTGTAATATATGCAGAGATGCCACTAGATCAAGGTTGTTTTTTTCCTTCCTACAGAAACTTCTTACAGTATTTACCTGAATCCAAGATGACTTCAAATTTAAGACAACCCTTTAATTATTGGATTTTAGACATGGAAAATTATAAATTTGTTTTAATTTATATTGAGGGTCCTGTTAAATTCATCCCCCAGCATTGTCACAGGGAAAGTACTGCTAAAGAAAGCAGTGGCTGGGGAGAAGGCAGCCTGCCCCACATCCCTTACACCTTCCCCTTTTAACTTCCCCCTGATGCCTACCTGCTTCCACCTGTCCATCCTCTTCAGTGACTTCCCTCCCTCCCCACCATTTACCTTTGCAGCTGCTCTTCCTCTGTGTCCACCAGGAGCCCAGAGTACTCAGACAAGTCAGGCAGTAGCTATGACTGTGACTCCAGCCTCCAACCTGGGTCAGTGTTGAACCACAGCAGGTGCTCGTGTCACTCCAAATATCCCTTCCTCTGTGCTGCTTCCACTCCAGGCACCCGCTACCTGTCATATGCACCAGTCTGGCCCTATTAAGGGCTACAGCAGCTGCTTTCCTAGCCCATACTCATATTTAAGATGTGGGGGGGAAGGTTCCTCCATGCTGAATGGGGGGGCACTTTGTCTTAGATTTCAGTAAATATGGTATTTTTAAAACTGATTATTTTAAAAGTATTTTGAAATAACTGATACCACTGAACAACCATTGACTACCTATCAATGCAAGTAGACTGCAATGTGGCTACTGCATTTGGAGAACTGTAAACATGCAATATGTGGGTGAACAAATATTGCTAATATATTGCTGTAGCAGGTATCATTTACACAGTACCTTGGGCTAAGACATTTAAAGGTGCTTTAAAGTAAATGCAGAGTCTCTGTATTTGTGGATACTGTAATACAGCTTATCTGAATAGACTTAGACTGAAATCAGGTACTCTGAATAATAAAAGTAAAATCATTAAAATATATTTTATCCTTGTTTGTTTTATATTTTTTCTATAACAAAAGATCTAAACATAGAATGTGTATCCTTTTTAATACCTAACTAAACTTTAAACCCTGAGTCCTCACTGAAGGAGCCCCTCATTGAAAGGAATTTGTGCTAAAACTAGCTGAATTAAACTGGATGTATAGATGATCTCAAGAGACTGGCCCCTGCAATTAAGTAGGCAATTAATGAATGTGCATTATGGTTAATCCAAAAATCCATAGATCAAATGAAAATAGATCTAATGACTGTAAAGAATAAAAATTGCTGAAAATAGCTTTCAACTCTAGGACACCATCATGATTTAAGAAAAGAAAAACAAGGTTAAATGCCCCAGTCTACAGCTCAACCAGCCAGAATAAGAAAAGGGGACAAATTGAAGCCCAAATATTTTTGTCTAAACAAAAAAAATGATGGGAATAGATGCAGGGAAGGGAAACGAAACTGAATGCTAAAGTGTGGCAATTGTATAGCAGCCAGGTAGTTAGGAGTGGGTTAGAAAGTGACGAGTTAAAGGATAAGATCAGTTAAATAGTAACAGGAGCTTTTCTTTCTTTTTTTAACATGGCTGGCTGGAGAATGGCGAGCCCATCTGACCACGCACAGGTAGCCACACAGGAATTACTCCAACACAAGTTCTTCAATGAGTTGCATGTGCTGTGCAGCTGCTGCTGGGGGTGTTGATTGGCGAGAGGGTAGCTCTCATCTGAGAACAGGGAGCTCTGGACAGTGCACAAAGCAGAGAACTCACCAGCCAAGCCCCTGTCTGCCTTTTACTTTCCAAATTCGGTATCACAATGCATACTGACATTTTGCTGTTTTCTGAAAGCCAGATTTCAACCTTCCTCCATGCCTCAGTACAAGTTGGACCTGCAGACTCTGCTGCTGCTCTTTCTCTACGCTAACCCCTAGCAAGCGGCTCTTCCCTCTATACCAGCAGTAAAAGCTTGTGAAGAAAAGCAGAGACCTAGCCAGGCCGAAAGAACTCTGGTGATGTTTAGTTCGGAAATCAGAGAGAGGTGAGACATGAATATTTTCACTAGGTGTGGAGAGCTGCAGAAATTGTCCAGCAGCCCAGAACAGTCTGTTGCCTCCTTCTCCATATCTCCTGATGAAAATGGTGTTGGACTGACAAGAGTTTGTCTCCATTTATTTAGCCAAAGTCTTATATTATTATCTGGGCAATTTCTCTTGACCTCACAGGCTGCTCTTACCCCTGGGAAGAGATGGAGAGGTGCTGTGAGGAAAGTCTCCTTTCCTACTCCCACCAGCCGTTCTCCATCCTAGGCCGCCTCTTCCCAGATACACTAGTGAGACTACTGACACCTGAGGTTTTGAGCCAAGCCTAGGTTCTCTTGAGATCTTGCAAGAAAACACAGGCAGTAACCCAAGCCTGGCCTGGGCCATCTGAATATTCCCTTTTTGTCTGCCACAAGAGCTAATGGCCTGGAGCTGTCACAGAGGTTATTCTGTAACCCATCGCAAGCATACCACTGTACCAGAAAGAAAGAATGCACATAGAAGCCATAGAAAGTCCTTCAGTCTTGAGAGTGGCAGGTTGTGGAAAGTTTGTGGAGAGGGGAGTTGGAGTTTGTCTCATCCTATTGTAAAGGGCCAGGGAAGAAGGGAAGACCGAAGTTAGTAGGTGACATAGGCGCACAGGAAACTAGGCTCTGCATTTAGTTGCCTATACTTTTCAACATGCAGTTAGTTCACAGAAAAATAGGGATGGGTCAGAGGCATACAAATGGCAAAGTATGCTTTTTTTTTTAATGTGCTTGGACTCCTGTGCTTGGTCATACTGGCATGATCTGTATTATTTAATACACTAGGGAACTCTAACAACATAGATGCTAGGGTTGGAAGGGACCTCAACAGATCATCAAGTCTGACTCCCTGCCTAGGCTCAGATGACCCCAGCCAAATGCCTATCCAGCCTTCTCTTAAAGACCCCCAAGGTAGGGGAGAGCACCACCTCCCTTGGAAGCCCACTCCAGATTCTGGCCATCCTTATCATGAAGAAGTTTTTCCTGATGTCTAGCCTAAATCTGCTCTCTGTCAGTTTGTGACCATTGTTCCTTGTTACCCCAAGAAGCACCCTGGTGAACAGATCATCTCTGATTCCTTGCTGTGCCCCACTAATGAATTTGTAGGTGGCCACAAGATCACCTCTCAGCCTTTTCTTGCAGAAGCTGGAGAGGGGTCCAGGTCCCTCAGTCTCTCTTTATAGAGCTTGGCCTGTAAACCCTTAGCTATATGAGTCGCCCTCCTCTGGACCCTCTTGAGGTTATCCACATCCTTCTTGAAGTGTGGCTCCCAAAACTAGACACAGTACTCCAACTGCAGTCTGACCAATGCCGCATAGAGGGGAAGTATCACCTCCTTGGATCTATTTGTCATGCACCTCATGATGCATGATAATGTGCGGTTAGCTTTGCTAATGATTTCATCGCACTAACAACTCATGTTCGTTTTGGAGTCCACTATGACTCTGAGATTCCTTTCTGCTTCTGTGCTGCTGAGAGGGTCACTTCCCAGCCAGTAGGTGCGCTGGCTATTTTTGCACCCTAAGTGCAGCACTCTGCATTTGTCCTTGTTGAACTGCATTGTATTGTGTTCTGCCTACTTTTCCAATGTGTCCAGGTCTGCCTGTAATCGTTCCTTACCCTCCAAAGTGTGCACTTCATCCCACAATTTACTATTGTCTGCAAACTTGGATAGAGTACACTTCACACCCACATACAAGTCACTGATGAAGACACCAAAGAGCATCAGTCCAAGGACTGAGTCCTGCAGGACCCCAGTACCCACATCCTTCCAGGTTGATACCAACCTATCTACTACCACTCTCTGGGTGCGACCCCCAAGCCAATTTGCCACCCACTGGGTGATTTTATAACACACTGTTATCTGACCCTTAAGAATGAATCACAAAAAAACTGTGACGAGGAGGGGGGCCCACCCACTTCTTGCATTAACCATTTTTCAGGCACTGGATAATGGGGAAATAGATTCACATTTAAGCACGTAAGTCCACTGACATTCCTACTAGGTGGAATAGAATCTGACTCCTTGGGCACGTCTAAAGGAGATGCTAACAATGCAGAGTAGCACATCATAGTACAAACAATGCTAATACACTACTGTGTAGTAGTGTCACTAAAAAGGCATGTGGCAGCACTACTGTACAGTAACACCAGTTACTGTGCATTCATTTAGTACTTGATTATACAAGTACTAAACTAAATGTGCAGTAACTGCAGCACATTAATGAATGTGTAGATGTGCCCCATTTTGTTAAACATGTAATAACACGCTTAAACCATAAAGGTTTCACCAATTTATCCACACGTGGTCTTGCCTCAAGGTATTTTTTTTCTTTTCTAAAAATTGAACAAATCCCTTTAACAGTTGGCTTAAAACATTATCAAAGTTCTCATAAAAAAAAGTGTATAAAACCTTATTCCACCATAGGCAACTCAGAAACAGCTGAACCTTGTAATCCCAGAGATGATAAATAAGTAGACCATAATGTCTTTCCCTAAGTTTCAGAATACTTGATTTTAAAAAATAAAGCTCTAAATACTTAAGGTGGCCAGAATGAACACACGTAATGCAAAATACTACTCCACTATAAAAGTATGTAATGGTGTAATGCATAATTGTTACAGGATTTTACAAACTCAGCTGGTGAAGCACAAGGAGATTTTAAACCCAAAAGGTGTAACAGCTCTAGGAGATGGAAAGCAGCTTTTAAGTATCCCAAACTGCTTAGCTCCACACTAATGAATTTGTTGCATTATATAAATCCAGGCTATTTGCTCCAGAGCTAACAGCTGACAATGCAGCATATTAGCTGCACAAGCCAAGTAGCCACACTTCAAAGAACTTACATACTTCACTGGTGACTTTTTTTTTAACTAACCGGAAAATTAATTATAACGACAACTGTCAATATAATGTTAGTGTTGCAAAACCATCCACTCAATCCAGAAAACTGCACATGTAAGGTTTTGCCATTAATCCATATAGATTCCATTAATGCCACATTTTACTTTCCAACTTTACATCAATAATATTTTGTTTCCAGCTTTCTCCAGCTTTGGAACTATTATTGTTCTTATTTCATTTATGCATATACTTAGGCATCATTGTTTATTAATTTCCCACATTATTGTGATTACAAACCAGAAAAGCAAACAGTTCATGTTGCAAGCAAACGCTACATTAAAGGATAGGATAATATTAAACCTGACTATGTTAGAAATAGGAATTCTTAAGCAGATTAAGTTATTTCATCATGGAGAGGGAAAATACAACTCCCCTGCAGAGTGCTTACCTCTCTTCAAGTAATTAAGATACCATTTCCACTGAGGAATAAATACTGGTGCTACCTCAGAGTGATGCATCCCAGCAATTCACTATTTTCTAAAAATTAAAAAACTAGTTCACATTAGTCTAGAAGCACAGGTGAAATGAAACCCCAATTTGTTCAGGCCATAATACCGTTTAGCTACTCTCATTTCAAGAATTACATAAGCTGCTTCATGATACTCTTATTTCTGTGAAATCTCACACTCCTACCTTTTTAAAGCTTTTAGGAGCTGACAACACTGTTCTACTATATGGTGACAAGGATTAATACAAATTCAACATGCTTAATGCAATTGTATTGTTAAGAAATTGTTGCCTTTTACATCTGACAGGGGAGTCGCATGCAGTAGGCAATGTTTACAATGGTGAATAGACAATTATCTTTTAGAATTATTCTCCTCCTCCCCCCTTCTAAAAATTGAAGGTCAGTTAGATATTTTAAATTAAACTGCATGCAATCTGATGGAATGAGGCTCTACCGGTACACAAAAAAAGTCAGTCAATGAGTTCACATAAACATACAGTGTCAGGAGGGCTGACTCAGTCTTCTGCATCTGAAAATAATGTGATCTTATCCCTTATTAGATTGTCAGTATTTCTTTACTTCTACCAGCATTAAATCTGTGTGCAAAATAGGTTGACAGGCTCATGAAAGTGCTTCAATTTATTTGTCATATTACAGCCAACATTCTTTTTCAAATTCAGTCATAATACACTTTTCAGTTCCACAGATATTAAAGATAATTTTAATAATTCATGGCAGTCATTCAGATACTCATTTGTAGACATTAAACCCATAGCTGCTAGCAATGGGACACTATATAAAATTATTATTGTTGTCAGGGCTCATTTATTTTGAGAACTGGTTAAATAAGATAGCATTCTTTCTTCCGATACATGGTGGGCATTTAAGAGAGCCTGATTGTACTTCTCATTAATCCCAGGTTGATCAAAGCAGTCCTTATTCAAATGAGTACCATGATCAAAAGGAGGCAAGAATGAGGAAATATCATGTTAACATATTTCATCCATGAAATACAGAAGCCGGAGAGAGGTAAACAAAGACTGATGTTTGTTTAATCAGGTGTCCTCTGGTTTATTATAAGAGATACAGTTGTGCTGCACATTATTTTCTTGGCCACTGCCATACAGTGAGTGCTTTTCCAGCAGCTGAGTGGAATAGATAGCTATTGTAAGCAAATCAGTAATTTATTTTTCTTTGTTTTTAGTCGGGTTAGGATGGGTGTTCATATCAGGTCTATTATACCTTTATTCTATTTCTATTAACATGGTATCTGAAAGCAACAAAGAGGGTATTTTTTTCTAATCTTCTGCTGACAACTCTACTGTCACATGCTGAACTTAGGACATGTTAACTGCATTTAAAATGCTAGCGTTGAAGTGTTCAAGCAGTAAAATACATGGTAAGTGCCATTGCAGAATAGTAAATTAGGACTTTTCTGGCGAGCAGTATCTCCAGATTGTGTTACCTAACATGAGTTGAGCTAACATCTGACTGCTCCACAGAGATAATACAATCAGGAGACTCTGGTGTGGGGTGGGGGTGGGGTCAATAAACAGCTGTTTGTTGCTTCCAGCCCCACAACATACCATAGTAGTGAAATCTTCAGTGGCTCCAGTGTTTAGGATGTGTTTTATTTAGATTGTAGTAAGCATCATCATGTGACTGCTCACAAAACTTTTTTACTTGTAGTAAGCATTACTACAGTCTAAATAAAGCTCATCCTAAGTGAAAAATGCAACAAGACCCTCTCTCCTGCTTGGAGCAGAGGGACATTTTAATACAGTAAGAGGACTACATTAGCAATTGCTGGATGTGGAGTGGGGAGGGACTTGCATGCAGCAGTGGCAGTGTGGGGTGGTTGATGGCAGTGACCATCACAGTGTATAAACTTCCCCCCGCCCAGCCAGACAGCGCCTGTGCAGCCTGCAAAGGGAGCCGCTGTCCTCCCCACCCACCCCTGCTCCTAGGAGGAGGCAGTGCAGGGTGGTAGGGTGGTGGCACTCCATCCCTGCCTGCCCATGTGTACCCCCTAGCCCCTTTCCAAGTACCCCTGGTTGACAACCCCTCATGTAGTTCAAGGTATGTCTGCCCTGCAGTCTGCTGTGTAGTGTAGGGATACATATGTTAGCTTTAAACAAGGTAGCTTGGGAGCTGAAAAGCAGCTGGCTGAAGTAGCATGGAGCTCAGCTAACTTACACCCCCCAAGAACAGCTAGCTAAAGCATCTCAGGCACACTACATTGCAAGCTGTAGTATAGACATTTTCCTTAGTGTCTAATCTTTAAAATTTTGTCTACAGCCCTGTGGCAGTGTGTCCCAGCTGAGCTGTTCCTTAACATGCCCCACCCATGGCCCAGATGTACATAGCAAACCTGGAAAAAAGCCAGTAAAAATGCTTTAGGGTTGTCCCCCTAAGCCAGTGGTGTAACTAGGGCAAGCAGACTACAGCACCAACGTGAAGGGATATGGGATGCAAAACAAACAAACAAAAAAGGATGCTGCTGCAGTTGCACAATTGCACCAATGGTGCAGCAGTAACCAGAAGTTGGCTACTGCTGCCCCAGGCACCTAGTTGCATCATTACATCCCTTCCAGGGGCTGCTCCCAAGCACACCAGAGACAGAGGGCCTGAGAGACATCTGGAAAACAGTCACAGAGGGACTCTCCAGAGTGTCTTCACAGGAATATAGCCACAAGGCTTGGAGAGATGGAAAAAGTTTGAGAACTCCTGGTGCTCTGGTGAAGTGCCCAAGAACTGGAAGAAGGCCAATGTGGTGCCTATCTTCAAGAAAGGGAGGAAAGTGGATCCAGCAAATTACAAGCCCATCAGCCTGACCTCTATCCTGGGGAAGGTCTTGGAAAACATTATCAAAGAGGCCATCCTTAACAGACTGGCTGATGGCAACATCCTGAGGGACAGCCAGCATGGGTTTGATGCAGGTAGATCTTGATTGACCATTCTCATTTAATTTTACAACCAAGTGACCTATCACCTGGGCAAGAGGGAAGAGATTGATGTTATATATCTTGACTTTAAAAAAGCATTCGATCTGATATCCCATGATCACCTCTTGGCAAAAATGGCTAACAGAGGCCTCGGCCTCACCACAATCCACTGGCTGGGGAATTGGCTCCGTGGTCGGACCCAGAGGGTAGTGGTTGACGGAAGTCAATCGTCGTGGTGCGCTGTGACCGGAGGGTCCCTCAAGGCGCTGTCCTAGGGCCTATACTATTTAACATCTTCATTAATGATGTAGACATTGGTGTCAGAAGTGGACTGGCCAAGTTCGCCAACATACCCCCTAGCCCTGTGAGGTAAAGCATCCACACCTGAGGACAGGAGGGTGATCCAGGCAGATCTTGACAGGCTCAGGAAATGGGCAGATGAGAACCTGATGGTGTTTAACACTGAAAAATACAAGGTTCTCCATCTTGGGAGGAAAAACCTGCAGCATGCTTATAGGCTCGGCAATGCTACACTGGCTAGCACTACGGACGAAAGGGACTTGGGGGTCATAGTTTCATAGTTGGTAGGGTTGGAAGGGACCTGAGCAGATCACCAAGTCTGACCCCCTGTCATGGCAGGAAAGAGTACTGAGGTCAAATGACCCTGGCTAGGAGTTCATCCAGCTTCCTTTTTAAGACCCCCAGAGTAGGAGCCAGCACCACTTCTCTTGGAAGTTGGTTCCAGATCCTAGCTGCCCTGACAGTGAAGTAGCACCTCCTTATGTCTAGACTGAATCTACCCTCTGCCAGCTTGTGACCATTATTACTAGTCACTCCTGGTAGTGATCGGGGGAACAGGACTCTCCCAATGTCTGCTGGTCCCCTCTAACTAGTTTGTAACAGGCCACTAGATCCCCCCTCAGCCTTCTCTTGTGGAGGCTGAACAGGTTCACGTCCCTTAGCCTCTCCTCATAAGGCCTGCCCTGCTGACCCCTGATCATGCAAGCGGTCCTCTTCTGGACCCTCTCCATGTTGTCCACGTCCCTCTTGAAGTGTGGCACCCAGAACTGGACACAGTACTCCAACTGCAGCCTGACCAGTGTTGCATGGGGGGGAGGATCACCTCCTTGGACCTGCTTGAGATGCATCTGTGGATGCATGACAAGGTGCAGTTGGCCTTCCTGACCGCATCCCCACACTGTCAGCCCATGTTTATTTTGGCATCAATGATGACTCCAAGATCCTTTTCTACCTCTTCACTGCCGAGAAGAGAGTTCCCCAGCCTGCAGGTATGGGGCTGGTTCTTCCTCCCCAGATGCAGCACCTTGACCACAAGATGAACATGAGCCTTCAATGTGATGCTGTGGCTAGTGAAGCAAGCAAAACACTGGCCTGCATCCATAGATGCTTCTCAAGCAAATCCTAGGATGTCATTCTCCCCTTTCACTCAGCCTTGGTGAGGCCGCAGCTGGAGTACTGCATCCAATTTTGGGCTCCACAATTCAAAAAGGATGTGGAGACACTTGAGAGAAGCCAGAGAAGAGCCACGCGCATGATTAGAGGTCAGGAAAACAGACCTTATGGTGAGAGAATGAGAGCTATGGGACTCTTCAGCCTGGAAAAGCATAGGGCCAGGGGTGATTTGATTGCCACCTACAAGTTTATCAGGGGTGCTCACCAGGATTTGGGGGAACTTCTGTTCACCAGAGCACCCCAAGGGATGACAAGATCGAATGGTCACAAACTCCTCCATGACCATGGCAGGCTGGACATAAGGAAGAACTTCTTTACTGTCTGAGACCCCAAGATCTGGAATAGACTTCCACCGGAGGTGGTTCAAGCACACACTTTGAATGCCTTCAGGAGACATTTGGATGTTTATCTTGCTGGGATCCTATAATCCCTGCTGACTTCCTGCCCCTGGGACAGGGGACTGGACTCGATGATTCACCAGGGTCCCTTCCAGCCCTAGTGTCTATGAAATCTATGAAAGGCTACACCAGAACACACTGGTACCAAGGTATAGATATACTATAACTCTACCAAGGTATAGATATGATCTAACTCAGGGGTGGGCCAAATACAGCCCATGGGCGGAATGCAGGATGCCAATTGATTGCATCCCACCCATGGCTGTCCCCAGCATACCACATGGGGCTGAATCCTGTCCACTGTTGCCTGTGGTAGCCTGCAATGCATTCCTACCACACCTGTCCCATGCCCAACAGCAACACCCCAGCCCTGGTCCTGACCAGTCTGTACAGCTTCCCAGTGGTGCTGTTCCTGCTGCTGCTGCAGCTGTCCAGGTACTGCTCAGCTCCCCGCACCTCCAGTGGCTCCTCCTCCTCATGCCTCTGTTACGCTGTTCCAGGTGGGAGGAAGCTGTAGCCAGGTGGCTCCTGCCATAGCGCACAGGGCTTCAGCTCCTGGCTGCCTTGCACCCACTCCACCTACCCAGTGCAATGAGCAGCCACCTGTGGGAGGCCAAGTGGAGGTGGGGAGAAAGCTGAGCAGTACCTGGATAGCTGCAACAGTGGTGGGAGCAGACCTGCCAGGAAATTGGCACACTGGCCAGGGCTGGGAATGGAGCCAGGGCTGGGCTGGGCTGGGCTATGCTATCAGCAAGTTTGGGACAGGTTCGAGTGGAAGTCTGGCTTCCCCAGCAGGAGCTGGCAGGGCTTAGAGCCATGTGGAGCACTGCAGGGGCAGCTGTTGGCTGGATGAAAAGGGGGAGCAGATCATATCTGCAGTGCATTGCACTACCCAGCCGAGCTCTGCTGCATGCTCCCCCTCCTTCCTCCCCATCCCTTGCCAGCTTCCAGAGCCTAGTGCACAGGCATCCCCACCACACACATGTGTATCTCCCCCTCCCTCCCACACACCTTCACACACCCAAATTGATTCAATCAGCTATCAGATAAAAGCACCAAAAGGCTCCACTGAAGCGTGCAAGCTATACAGACACTGGGCAAGCCGGGTCAAACTGATGAGACTCCTCTTCTAGTAAAGCGCTGGGGTTTTTTTCCATGTCTGTCAGCACTCTATAATTTTTTATCTATGATTTGGTAAAATTATATCTTTTGAAAGATGTTGTGTGTGGCGGTCTTGACAGCTCACCAAAACTCATTCAGCGGCCCACCAGCTGAAATAATTGCCCACCCTTGCTTTATATCATTGAGGACCAGACCCTATTTCCACTTCATGTATAAATAGCTGTCTAACTGCAGTGCTGGGCACAGTTTGGGATCACTAGAGCTGTGCTCACCCATGCACAGTAGGTTGCACTTTGGCCACAGAGCTGCCCGCAGGGAATAAAACTGTGGAGGCTCATGTGCAGTTCTGGGCAAGTCCCATAATTTTAACAGCGGATAAACCATACTTACTTGGCATTTGTTGCCAGAGGAGAAAGGTGGCCCTGTCACGCTTTTAGCCCAATAGCTTGGTAGTTAGGTCACCTGGCCAGAAAGTGGGAGACTTGGGTTCTCCCCCCCCACCTTCCCTAATTCAGAGTGCATTTGAACCTGTCTCCTGTTTAACTGTGACATAGTCTAATCCCTAAACCGTCTGTCAGGCATTGTCCTTAGCATCCTCCAGTCCTCCTCTTAAAGCTACCTGTCTCCTGGGCAAGTGCTGTAACCACAGGCTTCTGGATCAAAAGGTGGGAAGGGCCCCTCACTGCAACACAATGCTATTGCAGCCCAAATGGAAACTGAATCCCAAACTGTATGTACAGGCTAAAAATTGCAGTTATGTAGCTACATACACTCCACTTAAGCACGTACAGGGCAAATTGTTTTTAGCCCCGAATGACTTGATTCATGTACTCAGACCCTAATATGTTGAAGAGTTGTCTACCCAACTGTTGAATCCTTATATAGGCACAGTACTGGGTGAATCTTTTGTGTTTTGTCCATTTTTCAGAAGAGTTCTTACTCCTCCATTATTTTGTCTATTCTTAACATACTGTACACATTAGTGTTACTAGTGAGAGAGATAGTCTGCTGGTTCAGTGCTGTAGTTTATTTTCATATACAACCTCAATCTCCCTCAGGAGTTTTCAAATGTTTTGCTCTCTCAGAGCATTTTTGCTGCATTTTTAACTGCCTCTTTTTATGCAAACCTTTGTTGTGCTACTCTTTGTGATGCAGAGGAGACTTATACAAAATTTGTGTCCCGTTTATAGTTCTGCAGGAGACAGTCTACATTTTAATGGCACTGCAAGAATAGATACTACAGTTAAACAGAGGTTTCAGCTACAGTCTACTTATTTGGCCATATTCACAACCTGCAGCAAGTTTATACTTTCATTTTTCTATATGTGCAGACATCAACCAGCACTGAAAAAAATAATGAATTTATTTAAGTAAAAGAAGCATATCTTTTTAATTATTTTCAGTTATACTGCCGTTGGAATTATCTGCTGTGGCTACTACAGCTGTGGCTTTCCAAGTTGTGAAGAAATAGGTAGGGGGTTTAAAATGTTATAATTTAATACTGATAGAACACTAATGGCAATGTTTAATAATACTCATGTTACTAAGGATATAATTTGTTTGCTGTCCACATCCTAACTGAAAAAACCACATTGAAGTTTAAAATCATAAAAAACAAACAAAAATAATTAAGACTTGCTTTGCTATGGTCTGCGATGGCCTCAGGCACACTGGCAATCCCTCAGTTCGAGAATGATCTCCATGGCTGGATCCAGATGTGTTTCCTTAGGGACAAACAGCTGTGGCACAGTAGGTGCTGCTGTTACTTGTTCCCAGAGAAGGCCCGTGCACATGCACTCTGGCATGCAGCACGCTGCCCAGGATGAGGTAGGGGAGGCTGGGGCCATCACCTGGGGTCCTGTGGGTTTCCCGGGGCTCCAGTGGCAATGATCTGGCAGCAGGGAGTCTGCATGCCAGCCGGAGCATGGCTCCAGCCTGGCAGACTCATTTCTGGCAGTGTACATTGCTGACACATGTGCCACCCCATGCTGCAAATTAGTGTTGTCTGGAAGTTTTCATCAGTCTGTGGTGCAGTTGTTGGCAACTTGAAGGTCAAGGATTGTGAAACCAACTGCAGTGTAATTCTAGCAGCACTGATAAGTAGGAATATTAGGCTGAAAAATATCCAAGTGCTGGACAAACAGGACAGTTTCACCCACTGCTGAACAGCAGGGCAGTTGTACTACCAAATCACTCATGTTCCTGTCCATTAGTCTAACAGACTGTAAAGCTATGGTTCTAGGAGTTGTATACCTGAAGGCAAGGTTGTGTTTCCCTAGGCACGTAAGTGGACCTGGAGACACGTAGACCTCTCCCTATTACTATAATGAGAGCACTTATGCACTAAACTGAGGCATTTTCCCTCTTGCATTCAAGTTGTCTGGAGAAGACTCTTTCAGATTCAGTATAAGATCTACTTTTAAATTCACTGGCATATTTAATTTCACAATAGCTGCCTGGACCATCTCACAGTGAAAACTGAAGTTACTAGACTGAATAGAAAAGCAAGTTGCTCTTTGTTCTTCTTCAGAAACCATTTCTAAATCTCAACCAAGATGTTACAACATCCCAGACTGCAGGCACCCTTTCATTTTCAGAAGTACCATGAACATTCATATCAATTTAGAGCACACCAAGAAACATACCCATAGGTACATATGAGCATTTCCTGATGGATTTATTTCTTTATTATACAGGTTGATAAAAATGATATAGTCATCAACAATAGTCATTCAAAAAAAGATATGAACTCACAACCTTTTACAGACAAAACCAAATCAATAGTTTGATGTTAACCAAGGAAATATTTGATTATGCACGCTTTTTTTCTGAAAGGAATCCGTAAATCAAAAATTGAAGTGTGTTGGTTGCTGCCTTCAGCATTTTAAAGAATGACACATTGTCCCCCAGCACAAAGCCTTGACAGCAGTTTTTAACCCATGACTTTGCAGACTCCAAGTTAGCATTACATCACTAGGCCAATAAGCCACTTGCATTTATTCCTACAACTCTCCTGGGGAGTAGTGTGCTCTCAAGGCAGCAGGCCCTCTCTCAAAAATAGATTTAGCCATTTTCCCCAGTATTTATCTGGGCTTTCTCTGCATAAAACTACAATCGTGCCCCCGGAACAGCTCCTGTGCTTCTCTGTAAAAGCCATTTCCTCAAGTATATTAAAGATATTACACCTTTCCAAACTTTCAGACACCCCTTTGATTCTACAGGCAATATGAACATTTTGCAATGATGTACATTGTTTTTAAATATTCTGACAAACAACCCATATTTGTACTCCTAGGCCACCTAATCTTTTACCCCGCATGGGATTTTTTGGACATAATCTCTATCCAACATCTACTTATACAGTCTAACAAGCTTATTATTTTAATTATAAATGCTGTTTTTTGGAAGAATTCAACTCAACGTCCAAGGCATTTAGAACCTTATTCCTTCCTAAACAAACCAACAATTTGACACACTTTCTTCCTAAAAGTCATTTTAAAATAAGATAGGGAAAAAATGCATCTTTGTTCAGCTTCAGTTTCCAGAAGGTGGTTCTTCTGATGTGTTGATCTTTTATGTAGAGGAGCACTCTACTATTAAATTCCCATTTCTCACATAGTTCTTTACACTGTGACCAAGTCACCTTTAACCTTCTCTTCCTTAAACCAAGTAGATTGTGCTCTTAAGGTCTTTCACAATGAGGCCTGTTAATTAATCCTGCAGTCATTCCTGTAACTCTTCTCTGAACCCTTTTCAGTTTTCAGCATCTTTTTAGAGTTGTGTACACTAGAGCTAGACACAGTAGGCTAGTAGAAATTGCAGTAAAGCCAATGTAAAAGTAGCATAACATCTCCACCCTTACTCAACATTCCTCTGAATTCACATTGAAGGATCATATTAATTCTTCTGACTACAGAACCACATTGAAAGGTAATGGTCAGCTTAGTATCGACTGAAACTCCCAAGACTTTTCCAGAGTCATTGCTTTCAAGGATAATCACCAATCCAACAAGCATGGCCTGCATTCCTTGCTCTTTTTCCATGTGGTACATTTGGATTTTATGCAGCTAGATGTATCCTCACAGCTTGTTCGAAGAAAACAGAGGCCCTGACCAAATAACATGTAGTGTAGCTGGTCTTTGTGCTGTAGTAAAAGAGGAGTAAAAACTTTGGGCCAAATTTTACTCCACCTATTAGGTGCAGAAGTGGAGTAATGTACCTAAGTGCAATTCTATTCTGCCCTGCTCAAGTTTCTCAAAAACAGTTAATGCAAAAGAAGGGTGGGTTTTTTGCTGGGTTGTTTATTTGGGGGTGGGGTGGAGGGTTGCTGTTTTTTGTGACTCAATCTTAGGGTCACATGGTGGTCTGTTACAAAAGTAGATGCATTAATGGATTTTCAGGATTTAGAGAGTATTGTAGAATCACACTTAGGTACCTAAATCCTTTCTGACACCATCAAATAGAACTTAATCTGTCCCATAATGTACAGACTTACATTGGAGCAGAATTAATACAGGAAAACAAATCAGGAGCAACTTCGCCAATGTAGGTGCTGGATCTCTGCACCCAGAGGTAACTTTTTGCTCAAGGCCAACAGGGTACTTCCTGCTTCCCTCAATGCCTAGTGGGGAGGTGCTGTAATCATGTCTATTACACACAGCCAGCACTGCATTGTCAGTTATCTGTCTGCTGCAGATCTCATTGTAATGTAATGCAGTGTACAAACTGATGTAAATTATATTGGTACAACTTTTAATGTATCCAGGCTCTGAAATTTCCAGTAAAGCTGTGTGGTTTAGTCAGGTGTGGATTATCTTGTTTTAGAAAAAGCACAAGTAAACAATGACTGAGGCTATCTTTTCCTCTTATATTATCACTCCCCCCCCCAAACCCCCCCAAAACAAAACCCAAAAACAAACAAAAAACCCCTTTCACAAAAAAAAAAATTCAGATGAGGGGTCAGTAATGTTTTTAGGTGGCAAGCTAGGATAACCCAGTTTGGGTTGAAGGTGAGCTGGGTGTGGCTGCCACTTTTTGCCCTACTGTTTCTCCCTGCTGCCCAGGTGTGGCATGCCACAGATTAAGTTCCCAACCACCTAGCCACCTGCTAGCACCAAATACTGCCAAAGGCCCTGTCTGCTGCAGTGGATCAATGGCTCTACAGGCCAGACTCAGCCTGTGGGCCATTGGCTGCTGACCTCTGTTTTACATCAAAGGAATTTTATTGACCATTTCTTATTTAGACCCCAATCTCTCAAAATTTCTTTTCACTTCATGCTTAACTATCCTGTCTGAAAACATGGTTTTCCATGATTAAGTAGCTTTGTCAGTCCTTCAGAATTACAAATGACAAAGCAATATACCAATGTCCGGTGTCGTTATTAGACTCATTCTCCTAGGACATCTGAAATGTGGAAGGTTGAATGACATCTGAATAATACAATAAAGTACTAGGCAGACCCTTGGTCTGTAAGCCAAAGTCTTTTGCTGATCTCCTGGATCTATCATTTACGTGCCATTTAACTTTCAGCTCATTATAGCCACTTCACTGCTAATTCCTGCTGAAATCACTGAAGTCCCTAACCAGGGAACTGAGTTATAGATATAGGTCCCAATAAGTAATTATAACATTGTCTTGCAACTTGAAGCAGCAGAGAGGTCTGCACATGGGAACATTAACCTTTCTTCCTCTGGGTTAGCTCTTCCACTTCCCATTGGGCCCACCAAGGGATAAGATATTCTCAGGAACAAGGTCAAATCCAGGGGGATGGGTGCACTGGTACAGTTGCACCCCACTTTAATTCCTGTTCCACTTAAGCTTTAAAACCAACTGCCTGAGAGGGGCAGTGGCATTTCTATATAGACAGTGCTAAAAGAGTCAAATGACCTCACGGTTTATTATCATATCTCAGATTCCTGTAATCTCGCTCTACTCCATAGGTGTTAATGACTCTCTCTTCATTTTAAAGATCTTGATATTCCTCTATTTAAACTATTGTTTCTTTTGCTATGTTGCTGTTTGTTAGCAACTCAAGTGTAGTAATATTAACTCATGTGAAGAAATGACTCCCTGTGAAGTACTGGATATACTGTCAAGACACTCAACAAGGCTAGATTTTGTTTCAGGAATATGAAACATATATTTAACTATAATGGCTACAGGACCAATAAAACAATATCCTTTGACTATTTTGACTTTTTTGCTTAATTTTGTGTCTTTTAACTGTATATGTGACCTAGCAAATTAGTGTGCATTCCTATAGTTCTTTTTTTTTTTTATCTTAAACTAAGTAATATAGTGCTAGACCTCTAGCATATTTGTAAAGCATCTAATTTATCTTTAACAAGAGAGAAATATATATGCTGGGTTATATGCAGTGTTGTACCATGCCGTCTGCACCCCGCTTTCACTCTTCTAGATCCACCTATGCTCAGGAGCCAAGATTTTCAGCACTAGAAGTCTAAAATCAGGTTCATATTTATTTAGGCACCAAAATAAGGACATGGCCTGTTTTTCAAAGGTGATAAACATGCACTATCTTCCAGAAGGCTCTGATGGGGCATCATCCAAACAATTTAATCTCCAAACTCTTCATGTTGTTGCCATACCATGCATGGGAGCACCACTGAGATTATGCCCTGCCCATTCACTCCTGCTCAACACATGCAAAATCCTAGAAATGTGGCAATGTAGATGCCTGACAGCAGCCAGAATGTATGTCTTAGTACTGCCTTGCTGCCCTTTGGCTTGGGCATGCTTATTGGAAAACATGCTGGTCCATTCTAAGGTGGCTACACTACCTCATTGTTAGGGTAAGGTATGCATGGTAGATGAGGGAGTGGGTAAGCTGTTCCCCATTCCCCAGTAGTGCCTCCAAGCTGAGAATGGAGGTTGGTGGGCACAAAGGTCAGATCCCTTAGCAACATACTAAGATATATACTTAGCACTCACACAAAAGGAAAGGAAAAATATTAGCCCCTGAATTTGCAGCACTGCTTCTTATAGCATGTGAGTATTGCATGGTAGATGTGAGCCCAGGACTAACTTCATTTAGGTCATGATCCAAAGCTCACTGATGTCAGTGGGAAGTTTGATAGGTTAACAGCACAAGGTTGCAGACCCAGACAGCAAGGGGTCTGAGTTAAGTGAATTGAAATGCCAGATCTGCCTGGTGTATCTTTTTTTCTTCAAGTGAGCCTATGCACTCCCTATAGGTAAGAGCCAAGCTGATGCAAAAACAGATTAAAGAAATAAAAATGTAGTACTTCTACCTGGCTGTTAGCTTCTTAAGGAAATCTGTTCAAAATGCTGCCATTTAAAGAGTGTAAACCATAAATATTCCCAATTTTAAAAACCACAAAAAGTAAATAAAGATCACTTACATATTCTTCACGCTACTCTGATGCTAAGAGCATATTTATTGCCTGGGAATTAACATGAGTTTTTATAATAGTTGTGGAACATGCAGGATGGCATTCTGTTCTTTTGTCAATGTCTAGAAACCAAAGCTGGTCACCTACATGGTTTTTCAGGTCTCACAAATGCCAAATATGCATAGGTTGGCACTTTAGTCCACTGTAACCCTATGCACTTGGATGGCTACACATGCAAACATATGGGTGATATGCTCTGGCAGCATCATGAGAGCAGTACATTTTTTTCTCTCAAGTAGTTGAGAGACTAGGATACTCACCTGGTAGGCTACAGGACCTGGATTCTATGACCCCCTCGCCCAAAGGAGGTCTGACCTCCTCACATGCCATTTTGGCCAACATGCCACAGGTCAGAGAATATCTGATCCCTTTTCTGGTGTCCTTTTGCACACTGCCTCCCTGGGCAGCTCTAAAAGAGAGGTCTATCAGAGATATGTGCAGCCAGGAGAAAGGAAGCAAGCTATGCAGCTCAGTGGGGTGGATCCTGTCTTGGGAGGGAGGAGACATTGAGTTCTAGCTAGCCTCCTTCACAGTGCAGTTCACTCTCTGCAATGCCCTCCATCCATTTTTTTCCAAAGAATATGTTAATGGCCCAGCTTCAAAAGGAGCTCTGTAGAAAAAGGTAAATAATGCGAGAACTGAGGTGCCTGCTGTACCCTCACATCAATGCAGACCACATCACCAGTGGACCAAATAACAAGAAGAACATTTGAGGTACATTCATCTGCAACTCCACCCACATCATATATGCCAAAACTTGCTTACAATGTCTGTCTGCTATCTGCATCAAATAGACAGGGTAGCGTCTACATGAAAGAATGAATGAACACCCATGTGACATCTGCTGCAGAAAGAAACAAAGGCCTGTGTCAGAACACTTTAACTTCCCAGGATGTTTAATTGCTCACCTCAGGATTGCTGTTCTCAGGCAGCAAAATTATGGAAACCAATTTGGACAGGAAATTGTGGAGCAAGAAATGATCTACTGGATTGTATTAAGCAGGGTTTAAACAGAGACTACAGATTCTTATCCCATTACCTGGATTACCTTTTGTGACCGCTTTGTTTATATGCGTTCTTTACTTGCTTGCTTCTCTCAGCACTGTCTCCTTCCTCCCTTCCCTTTCCCTCCTCTTTTCTCACTATATAAACTGCTTGTCCTTCCATAGCATTTGATGAAGTGAACTTGAGTTCAGAAAAACTGGTTCTCTATATATATCTTTTTAGTTAGTCTATACGGCTGCCTGTACACATGCTCAGTGTTGGGGAGGGCGTTTTAATTAGATTGGTTCCCAGACAGCTGCTCTAGTTAAAACAACTCACCATCATGTGTATTAAGCCCCACCAGCATTTTGAAATGGCCATGAGGAGCTTTATCTAAAGCTCATTTGATGAGGTTTAGATAAAGTGCACTAGGGGCCAGTTTGAAAGGTGTGGGAGGGTTTAATACATGTGACAGTGAGGCAGTGCTGAAGTGTTCTAATTAGAACTTGAATGAGTATGTTTATAGGCACCCTAAGGACCATATGTAGCCTGCCTCGTGCAAGAATAGAATGCTAACCTGTGCTTTTGCGGTTCTTCTGCGACTTAGATGGCCAAAAATACCACATAGACAATCAAATCTGGACTCATAGAAAATCACAAAAGTATAGAATGCCACATGGATTATTTTGGCAGTTTCATCTGTCTTTATGGCTTTCTCAAAGTGTTGTTTCCTTTGAAACATTTAATGTTTTCCTTAATTAACTTTTTCAATCCTTGAAGGAGGTTGACTTACATGTATGGAATAAAATAGTAGAATAAATGGTCAGAAGACATTACTTGACAGCAATTGAGGAGCTCCAGGCCACAGTCCAGAGACTACGTGCCATCAGGGACTGCGAGCAGGAGATAGACTCCTACTGCCAGGCCCTTCTCCCCCGGGAGCCGCAGGGGAGAGCTCTGTCTCCCTCCACGACTAAGGAGGACTCTGGGACCTCCCGCTCTGCCCAGTCAGGGGCATGGACCAAGGTGGTCAAGGGCCCCAAGGCCCGCCGCACCAAGGCCCTTCCCTCGCCAGAGCTTAGCAACAGGTTCGCACCTCTTGCAGCCCCGGCAGAGCCTGCTCAGTTGCCAGCTCCCACAGGCAACCCAGGCTCGACCGCAGCTACTGCCCCCACTCTCCCCAAGACAAAGCGAAAGGTGTTTGTTGTGGGAGACTCCATCCTGTGGGGGACCAAGGGGGCAATCTCCCACCCCGACCCCTTAGCCCGGGAAGTCTGCTGCTTCCCGGGGGCCTGCATCCGAGACATTGCAGAGAGGATCCCGCAGCTCCTCCGGACCACAGACCACTGCCCCATGCTCCTTATTCATGTGGGCACCAAATGACACGGCTCGGAGCACCCCCAGCCAGGTCATGAGGCGCTACAGGGAGTTGGGAGTGGGGCTTAGGGGTCTGGGAGCTCAGGTGGTGTTTTCGTCCATCCTCCCAGTCTCAGGCTATGGGCTGAGGAGGGAGAGGAGGATCCACGCAGTCAACCAAAGACTGCGGCGCTGGTGTCATCAGGAAGGCTTTGGCTTCCATGACCACAGCCCGCTCTTTGGCGAGAGAGGCAGCGAGCTGCTGGGAAGAGATGGCCTCCACCTCTCTTCCCTGGGGAGGAGGCTCTTCTCAGCCAGGTTGGCTGACCTGCTCCACTGGGCTTTAAACTAAGCCCACTGGGGGATGGGGGGACTACTGCCCCTGCTGGCCTGCAGAGCAACCCTTGCAAAGCCAGCGGACCAAGGCACTTAAGGGAGACCACCCCTGCCCCAGCCCTGGCACAATCTGTGGGCAAGGCAAGAGCCCCCAAGGGGACACTTGCCTGCCTGTACACTAATGCCAGGAGCCTGGGCAACAAGCTCAGTGCAAAGAAATATGACATTATTGGGATAACGGAGACCTGGTGGGACTCCACCCATGACTGGACCACAGGTATAGAGGGCTATACCCTGTACAGGAGGCATCGTGTTGACAAAAGGGGCGGGGGTGTAGCTCTCTATGTTAAGGAAAGCTACATGTCCCTGCAAGCTGACGTTGGCGACCGGCATGGACAGCTAGAGACCCTCTGGGTAAAAATTCGTGGGGAATATGGCACAGGGGACACAACGGTGGGAGTCTACTACAGACCTCCCACTCAAAGTCCTGAGCTTGACCGGGAGTTCGCCCGGGAACTGACTGAGGCACTTGCTCCAGGACCTTGGTTGTCATGGGTGACTTCAAGTACCCGGACATCTCCTGGGAAGATCACTCAGCAAAATCTGAGCGGTCGCAAAGCTTTCTCTCGTGTGTGGATGACCTCTACCTGACTCAAGAAGTCTATGGGCCAACGAGAGGCAAAGCGCTGCTCGACCTGGTACTGGCTATGGGGGACGACCTAATCGGTGACCTAGTGATCGATGGGAAGCTGGGTGACAGCGACCACAAGCTGATCACCTTCACCATCTGCCGTAAAGCTGGCAAGTCAGTCAGCAACACAGAAGTCCTTGACTTCAGAAAAGCCGACTTTGACAAGCTCAAGAGGCTAGACAGTCAGGCCCTCAGGGACCATGACCCCAGGGAGATGGGAGTTCAAGAAGAGTGGTTGCTTCTCAAGGAAGCGATCCTCAATGCACAAGCTAAATCTATCCCAACATGGAGGAAAGGCAGCAAGAAGGCACAGCAGCCCCCCTGGCTCTCCAGGGACCTAGCGGACCTCCTGAGGCTAAAAAGGAAAGCCTACAAAGGATGGAGGATGAGATTCACCTCCAAGGAGGATTACTCCGCGCTGGTCCGGTCCTGCAGGGACCAAACCAGGAAAGCCAAGGCTGCAACTGAACTCCAACTAGCTTCAGGCATCAAGGACAACAAAAAGTCCTTTTTCAGATATGTGGGGAGCCGGAGGAAAAGCAAGGGCAACGTTGGACCCCTGCTAAACCAGATGGGGCAACTGACAACTGACGCCCAGGAAAAAGCCAACCTATTAAATAGGTACTTTGCGTCAGTCTTTCATCAGTCACATGGGATGCCCGTGTCTGCTATGGGACAGGGAAATCTGGGTGAGGGGGATCCCCTACCCTCCATCAATGCTGACCTCGTGAAGGAACACCTTGAGAAGCTGGATACCTTCAAGTCAGCTGGCCCTGACAATCTGCACCCCAGGGTACTCAAAGAGCTGGCGAGCATCATAGCCCAGCCCCTGGCACGGATCTTTGAAAACTCCTGGCGCTCTGGTGTAGTGCCCGAAGACTGGAAGAAGGCCAATGTGGTGCCGATCTTCAAAAAAGGGAGGAGAGTGGATCCGGCCAACTACAGGCCCATTAGCCTGACTTCTATCCTGGGGAAGATCCTAGAAAAGTTTATTAAGGAGGCCATCCTTGAGGAACTGGCCCAGGCTAACATTCTAAGGGATAGCCAGCATGGGTTTGTTGCGGGTAGGTCTTGTTTGACCAATCTCATTTCCTTCTATGACCAGGTGACCTATCACCTGGACAAGGGAGAAGAGGTTGATGTCATATATCTTGACTTCAAAAAAGCTTTTGATCTGGTATCCTATGATCACCTCTTAGCCAAACTGGCCAGTTGTGGCCTTGGCTCCACCACGATCCGCTGGCTGGGAAATTGGCTCCGTGGTCGGACCCAGAGGGTTGTGATTGATGGCAGTCACTCATCGTGGTGCCCTGTGACCAGTGGGGTCCCTCAAGGCTCTGTCCTTGGACCCATACTGTTCAACATCTTCATTAACAATGTGTGGACATTGGAGTCAGGAGTGGACTGGCCAAGTTCGCCGATGACACCAAACTTTGGGGCAAAGCATCCACGCCAGAGGACAGGCGAGTGATCCAGGCTGACCTGGACAAGCTCAGCAAATGGGCAGATGAGAACCTCATGGTGTTTAACATCGAAAAATGCAAGGTTCTCCACCTGGGGAGGAAAAACCTGCAGCACCCTTATAGGCTTGGCAGTGCTACGTTGGTTAGCACTATAGAAGAAAGAGACTTGGGGGTCATCATTGACCACAAGATGAACATGAGCCTGCAATGCAATGCTGCGGCTAGTAAAGCGACCAAAACGCTGGCTTGCATCCATAGATGCTTCTCGAGCAAATCCCGGGACGTCATTCTCCCCTTGTACTCGGCCTTGGTGAGGCCGCAGCTGGAGTACTGCATCCAGTTTTGGGCTCCACAATTCAAAAAGGATGTGGAGAAGCTTGAGAGAGTCCAGAGGAGAGTCACGCGCATGATCAGAGGTCAGGAAAACAGATCTTACGATGACAGGCTGAGAGCCATGGGACTCTTTAGCCTGGAAAAGCGCAGGCTCAGGGGTGATCTGATGGCCACCTATAAGTTTATCAGGGGTGACCACCAGGATCTGGGGGAACGTCTGTTCACCAGAGCGCCCCAAGGGATGACAAGGTCAAACGGTCACGAACTCCTGCAAGACCGTTTCAGGCTGGACATAAGGAAGAATTTCTTTACTGTCCGAGCCCCCAAGGTTTGGAACAGTCTGCCAGCGGAGGTGGTTCAAGCACCTACATTGAACACCTTCAAGAGTAAATTGGATGCTTATCTTGCTGGGATCCTATGACCCCAGCTGACTTCCTGCCCTTTGGGCAGGGGGCTGGACTCGATGATCTCCCGAGGTCCCTTCCAGCACTAATGTCTATGAAATCTATGAATTCATACCATCACCTAAAGTAATGAACTCAGTAGAAGAGCTGCATGTCAGTTGCACTGCCCTGCTGTGGAATGGTTGTTTTTTTTACTAAACAGCAACACATGTGTAGATACAGGCAGTCCTCAGACTTACAAAACAATTGGTACCTGAAAACTGTGTCTTAAGTCGAAACATTGTAACTCAGAACCAATTTTCTCATAAGAAACAAGGTTATAAATAGGGATTGGTTCCTGAACCAAGGCCCGACACCCTATTTTCACCAGAAATACCCCAGAATTTTGTATGTGGGATGAGTAATATAGCTATATTAATGTATTTATATTGTAAATAGCAATCATATTGATTTTGAAAGACTTCTTTGAGGTGACTTTACCGGACTTTTTGAAAGGCTCTTGGTTGGACTTTTTGATGGCTTCTTGGCTAGAGTCTTCTCAGGAGTCTCGGCTGCAGGTTTTTCTGGAGTCTTGTCTGCTTTCTTAAAGAAAGTGTCCAAGGAAGTTTAGACAGAAGTTCTCCAGGGAGATAAGTGCCACAGTGAACTTGTTTGCTGGTGTGGCGTGGCATGGCGTGGCATCAGATCAAGCATTGTAAAGTCAAAACTCATGTCATAAAGTTGAAACATCAAATAGGGTGTCAATTTATAATCGTTGTAAGTGCAAAACATTCTAAGTCAAAGACTGCCTGTACTGAACTGGGCATAAATTGCAACCAATCATCCCAGCCAGCAGGACACACACTCTGGCTCTGTCCCCTGCAGCAGCCAGCTCCTCTGCCACCTGAAGAAGCCACCAGAAGCCCAGGCCTGACCTCCTGTACCCCCTGCCAGCCCAGGTCTGGCTGAGCCTGACCAGCAGCCAGAGCCTAGAGCTCCCCCTGGCTGCTTCAGGGGGAAGAGCAGGGTAGGTGGCCTAAACTGCTCTTCCCTGGCTCAGTTTGCTGCTGTACCGGGCACACATGTAGATGCTGCACCTCAGGGAAGCTTAACATAGAAAAGATTCCTCTGCAGTTTATTCAGTCACATTGATTCATGTGTAGATGCACCCTTTGTCTATAAATTAAAGTTCTTAAAGAAACACCTAGCCCATAAAAAGTATCACATGTAGAAGTGTTGATTCCCTGACATTTTCCTGTGTGCTGTTCATCCAGTATATTTTCTGAAATTTTACACACTGCTAAAAAAACAATTGATTAAGTTATGAAGGAGAAATAAATTTCAGGTATGATTAAGCTCTTATTATGCATTTACTTCCCAGTGAAGGTATTACCAGTTAGAGACACTGGATTATCTGATAGCTTGGAAATATCACTGAATGTCTAAATGTTCAGGTTCACTTGCTTGGATCTCAGTGCCAGACAGTAGGCTGAGTAAAACCAAATGTATACATGTCGCATGAAGGGGCATGATGAATCTTCAAAGCATGACTGATATACGATTGGCTTTTTCTCTGTACTAAAGATGTGCCATGAGAACCCCTGCAGACTCTGCTCATCAGGAAAAATGTCGTCCAAGAACAGTTTTTTATGCTATTCACTGCTATGTGCAGACCTGGACCTCAATACTAGTCCCAGTCTCACAAGACCCTATGCAGTGAGAGACTGCAATAGGAGTGTGTCTTGGCCTCAGCATTCCTAAGGTTGCTCCTTTCCCTTCCCTGCCCACCTGTTCACATGTGCAGGCACCAAAACTGGAAACTGGCGAGACCACTCAGGGGCTGTCCCCAGAGATTGCTCTGAAGCATGAAGGAGAGCCAGGGCTTGAGAACATCTACAGAAGGATGCCTCGCAGAGGCCTCACCAGCACATGCCCAGAGTGGAAAGCGCAAGTAGGAGCAGATAGAGTAGGTGTGCACAGGCGTATCAATCCCAGGAACTGAATGGCTTTAGTGGGAATTGAGGACACTCAGCACCTTTCCAGAGGTTCTCAGCTCAAAATTGGGTTCTTACTCATTTCACTAGTTAGACCAGGCTAGAGATTCATCCCCTGGAGTTATGGAAATACCTCTTACGAGCAGGGATAGTTGGAGTGTTGGGTGAAGTGATCCATAAAGGTATTGTAGTAAGCAAGCAGATGGGATTGTGGAGAATTCAAAGCCACTACTGGCATGCACTGTTTTCAAAGAAAGACCTTCACAAGCACCAAAGCGTTGTACACTATGCACAAGACTTGATTTACCCATAACTGAAACTTGTCTGTCTGTGGCAATGAAAGTAGTCCCATGAACACAAAACAACACTAGACAGCCATATTCTAGGCAAGTAGAATCTCTTTCTAGGTGACATTACAGTAGTAGACTGAATTATCTGAGTTGGAACTTTGCCAGGACACTTGGTCTAATAACTTAATGGTTGTGAAAAGTGCCATCCAGATGACTTCTTGATAGCAAAATTCCCCCTTGAAAGATTTTTACACCGAGCTTTTAGACTAAGCCGCATGTATATTCCTCTACAGATTAATTTAGGGTGATTTCCTTGGCTTTACACAGCTATTCTGTAATGTTTCAGTTCAAGTCAGAACAATTCCTTATGTAGAGCATAAACACAAAATGTAAAGCATGTTAGCCAGGGTTGGTAACCTTTTAGCTATGAGGATGTGGGCCAGACAAATGCAGCTTGGTCTGAAGGCAGGTTACCATTTGTGACCCAGCTGCCACTGCCACCACCACTGCCCTCACCCCCTCTGATTTCTCCCTGCCAATGACTGCTGCTGCTATCCCAGCTTGGCACACTGGATGAAATCTTTTGGCCTGTGAGCTGTAGATTGCTAACCCCTGAAGTTAGCTAACTCAATATTTACCATGTTTTAAAACACTACTTAACACCTAGAGCTAGATCATATTTCATTTCAGGAACCCAATTGGTGCTTATGCACCTGCAAAACTGCTGCATTTGGCACTTATGCCATTTGAATCCTACACAAGATGCACATGCAAGATTGATGTGTAGGCTCAGTAGTCTGGATAAAGTTGGAAAGTTGTAACCAGGCAACAAAAACTATGACTAATCGTTGCAAGATGCAGGAGGAGGAGTGGTCAGGGTGCTCACCCTGGAAGTGGGATCCACAGATTCTAGGCTTGCTTCACAGTGGACTTCCCAGTATAATACTCTAATTACCAGGCCACAGACCTCTCTTCAGCCCTCTCCTTATAGCTGGCCCCCGGGGCAGCCATGGGACGGAAATACGCAGGGCCAGATGAAAAAGGCAAGCCAGAATATGTGCAGCTCAGTAAAATGGCTGCTTCTCTGTTTGGGAGGGACCCTGAGTTTTATCCTGGACCTTTGTTTCCAATGAGGCAGAACATTTCCACACTAATTTCCATCCAATTTATTCAGTGACTATTAAATGCAAAGGGCTGTGGCTCAGATTCAAAATGAGGTCCAGATAGTAGATTGGGTAACACTTGACTTGCAGCATGGTGGTTCAACTACTGAGCTGGGAAGCATAAAATACAAATCCACACTCCCTCAGTATTAGGGGGGGCTAGAATTCAAGGTCATTGCTTCCTGGTTAAGTGGCCTAATCTCTAGGCTACAAGGCTAAAATATAGGATACTCCTTTCCTCCTCCCCCTTGGATTTTTGCCAGGCTACACAGTCAGTAGTTATATACATACAATATTGTGTACTGGCCAAGCCAGAGTACAGCCTCATGTACATGCTTAGTACAGCACACGCTTAGTAGCACTGTGGACTCTCATGTACCAACACTGCATGTGAAATCATCTCTCAAGCTGTACATAAGTGATGAAAAATGGTAGCTACAGAGCTGGGTGAGCACTATTTGGGCATGTAAAGTGAAATAGGATCAAGCTTCCATGCCTACTGACTTTAACATATGCCAGACTGGTCTAACCCGGTAACTAGGGTAGTGTCTACACCAGAGGTTCTCAAACTGTGGTCCATGGACCACCAGTGGTCCACAAGCTCCATTCAAGTGGTTCGCAGAAAGGTGACCTAAGGCTAAAGCTGACAAACATTACACCTGACTCCCCAGAACTTTGCTCAAAAAACCCAGGCACATCCATCACATTCAAAAGGTAAGACTACTGATATTAAAATATGAGTTGTGTGCTTTGATTTGTAGAACAAAAAAAGGATAAAGTGGTCCCATTGAGACCCTTAGCAATTTTCAAGTGGTCTGCAAAAAAAAAAGTTTGAGAACCACGGGTCTACACTACATTCAGCAAGAACTTAGAAGCTCAGTGTTAACATGTGCAAGCTAATAAGTGTTACATTGTATCTTGTGGGCACATCTTCCCCCCAGTAGGCTGTGGCAAGAGTAGCTGACCAAGAAGGACTGCACACGAAGGTCCTCAATGAGCTGCAGTATCAGCCACTGCAAAACCAACTGGTCCAATTTATTTCCCAATCACATACTCAAAACAAGTCTTCACGGCATCTCTTACTAACTGAAAAAACATTTTTATTTCCCATCTCCTGTGTTGAATGCCTCACCTTTTGTAAGATGAATTGAGAACTCTTCTTAAATTGCCTCTCTCCAACTTGCATCTTCATGTCTCATTAGCCCACTTGCACTGACTGTATGGTAGTCCAAGCACATTGAGGGAAGGTCTTTTTCCTCACTCTAAGAAGCATCTGCATACATTTCCCTTCACTTTCCCCAAAAAGAATAATCTTGTTCCTGACTGAATAACAAAGAGAGACGTGCTGGAACAGGTTTTTGCCAGATCAATGCAGTAATATTCATGTCCCTTCTGACCCACGTGCCTGTTTCCTGACTGAAATGTGCTGGCATGAGGATTTGATAGAGAAAAAATAAAGTCAACACAAAACAGAGATTTTCCCCTTCCACTCTCCTTTTATTGTGTGTGAAAAAAATAAAAGCAATCTCAGGATTGCTATTTCTTCCTCATCACATGGTAGGAAGATAAGAATGAGCTTGCTCCTAATCTAACTCCCAGCAAACACATTAAGAAGTGATTCTTTTGGGTAATGTACCCCTGACAAACTTTACTGACAACCTTCCAGTACACAGCAGACCAACTGCAATTTGAGCATGTAAATCCTGCTTCTTCTGACATGAAGCCATGAGGTGCCAATTCTCCATGTGAGACAGTGTACCCTACTCTGTTACAATGCTTGGTTTGGGCGGGGAGGAGTTGTTTTGATTTAGTTTGTGCTAGCAAAAAACCCAACATATTTTTAGCTAATCTAAAGCATATTAGATCTATATAGAGGTGCTTGGGTCTTTGTTTGCATATATCCCTCAGCAAGATGGCAGAAACAAAGCAAAATCAGTTATTTAAGTCTACTTTCCATTTAAGTCTATTTTCTAAAGGCAACAAATGATACACATTTTGCATTTCATAGTTTGGGAACATAAAGCACATTTGTTCAAACTGCTGAGATAAGAGATGCTGGGTATTGTGTTGAACTGAGTCACATGCTGTGCGGCATGGCCCTTTGGGAGCAACAAATATCAAAATGGCCTACAGGAATGATAATTATTTTTATCTAAGCTCTGCAACGGGAGGGAG
This sequence comes from Crocodylus siamensis, assembly GCF_052110815.1. Taxonomy (NCBI): domain Eukaryota; kingdom Metazoa; phylum Chordata; order Crocodylia; family Crocodylidae; genus Crocodylus; species Crocodylus siamensis. Next base: position 124,775,485 of record NC_143397.1, on the reverse strand, counting down.
AGCAGCATCTCCAGGCTGAAATTCGTTGTCTTCTGAGATTCTGTCTGCTGCAGCTGCAGCTCATTCATGAATTGACAAGGCAGGCAGCCTGGGCTCAAATGCCAAGGACATTAAATGTAGTGAGCCAGAGGCTAGCATTACTTGTACTGAAAATGGGCCTTCAACCATGGAAGAAAAAAGTTAGACAAGGCGATAAAGAATTCTTAGAAAACAGGGGAAAAATTATGTGAAATTTCACGTGGGCTGGCTTGCTACACAAACAACACCACAACATATCCATTACCATCTGGGGCCAGCCTTTAAATCTCAAACCAACAGGTCTACAGGGACACAATGGAGTATGTGTATACTGAATCCTGGGCATTACTGGACAAGGCTTGGTCTCACATGCCCCACCCATCCATGCTTATTTCCATGCACAAAATCCAGAAATGTGGTTGGAAAGCTGCCCTTAGAGAGACCCTGGGGCCTCTCTCAATACTCCCCTGTCTCCAGCATGTTTAAGAATGGCCACAATGGACACCCTTCACTGCTGTGTTTCCTGGGTTTAGTGTGCGAGTGGGAACAGGTAGTCAATGGTTACTTAAAAGCTGACCTCCCCAGAAACACAGGGATACAGTGCAGACATACCACGGAGACAAAACATATTGAGTTAAAAGTTAAGCATGCCAATTTTTATTTCCTTACACAATTTAATAGATCTGTGCCACCAAAAATAAAAAAGGAATATGCAATCATTGTCCACTCTGAACTCACCTTACAAGTCCTCCCAATGTGAAAGTCTTGGAAACCTCATGATATTAGGGAAGAATTTTTCCCTCAAGCAAAAAAAAGAGGAAGGGCTGGAGGGATGGCTGGCTAGAAGACAAACAACAAAACTAGTGCTTCTCAACCAGGGTGCTGCAAGATCCTTTTAAGGTTGATGCAAGATGGTGTGCCATATTAGTAACTTTTCATGTGCAAACACCTACATGAGATTCACAAGGTGAATCCAGACATTTCAAATTGGAACCCATAGCATCAAAAACATTCTGAGCTGTTGTGGTCTTATGGAGCTCACTAAAAACAGAAGCATTGCTCTATTCTTTTTTTCCCATAGTCAAAAAACACATGAAAGCCAAGACTTGGCATTTTTTGTAGCATGCCTAGAATCTAGTGAGGTTTAGAAGCATTGAATCAAGCTTAGCAGCACTGTTAGTGTAACCTGGGTGCACCAGGGTAAGGAGGATGTAATTTACATACAAAAGCAAAAGCACTCCCATGACTGGGTGTGGGACTCAGGAGGCCTAAAGCTAGGCAGCATTTCTGGAAACATCTGGAGGAGGTTAGGGAGAACCCCAAGCTGAAGGATTATACTTTCTATGGAGGAGACACCCAGGGAACTCAGTGGAGACAGAAAATAGTAAAGATTGACCTGTGCACAACAGAAATAGATGAGGCAGACCTCCGTTTCTGGCTGAGCTGGCATTGTGAGGAGGTGAGAACAATAGAGGAGAAGGATGGAGAAGGAGTCTGGACTGGTGCCTGGATTGCTAGAGTACTCTTAAAGAAAGACTCCAGTAGCTCTGGGACAATGCAGCATTTGCCAGCCTCCCTGTACCTGGGGTGCCACAAGAGCCTGATTTACTATAAAGGGCAACCCAAACAGTGCCACAAATGTGGACAGGAGGGGCACCCGAGAAGAAAGTGCAAAATAGAGCTCTGTGCAGTCTGCAACCAAACTGGGCACAAATCCCAAGACTGCAACACAGAGAAACACTGCAACCTCTGTGGGGAGGATGGCTACCTCTTCAGGAAATGCCTGTGGGCAAGTGAATACATGGGGAAACAGGAGGAGGAGGATTGCAATCCTTCACTTCAGAGTCAGAAATGCAGGATGGCTCAGGAGAGGACAGTGAGGAGGACATGGAGCAGGAGGGGGATGCTGTGGAAGCAGAAGGAGGAACGCTTCCCCCAGGGCTAGAGGAGACACCTGTCTCTGAGTCTGTGGTAAGGAGCATTGAGATGCTAATCAATGAAACAATAGGAATGCAACAGGCTCAGCCATGGAACAAGAGAATGAGAGAAAGGGAAAAAGGAAAAAAAAAAAAGGAGAGAAAGACCTAAGCCCAGGGAGAAATCAACCCCAGAGAGGGAAGGAGCTAGAAGGAAAGAAAGAGGAAACCTGAGAAACCACTCCCCTTTTTGACCCCTTAGAGAGGTATGAGTGGACCCAGCAAAAGAGCAAAAAGCACAAGAATAGGAAGAAAAAGCCAACAGAGGACAACAAGATGGGCTCTACAAGGGAATCCAAGGGAAGGCCCAGGCAGGCAAAACAGCAAGATCCAGAGAGTGAGAGAAAGAAAGCCAAACTTGAAACTGAAACAAGAAAGGAGGTACCTGAAATCCTACTGACCACCCCACCCCCAAATTTAACTATACAATGAAAACTCTTAAAATTGCTTCTCTGAACATGAGAAGTTTGTTAGGAAAAAGAAAATGGGATCAGGTAATACAGACTCTGGAACAAATAGAAGCAGACATGGTCTGCCTGCAGGTATGCGATCTCCCCAGTAACACTAGCAGCTCTTTGTTCTCCAAATGCTGGCCGCACAGGGCAGCCCTGTGGTCAGTGGTGGACAACACTAGGGCTACTCGGGTGGCAATCCTGCTGAAAGCAGGCACCGTGCACCCCCTGCAGCACAGAGAAATAGTGGCAGGCAGGCTGCTGCAAGCCACCATGGAAACAAACAGGATAGAGTTCAAAGTGTATGCGCCATCCAAAGCAAAGGCAAGGTACGATTTCCTGGAAAACATAACCCTAACAATGCCAAGTGGCTGGCTGGTAATCATCACAGGGGGCTTTATCTTCCTCACTGGTGATACAGTTGAAGTCAGCAGAGCCCAGAGGGCAGACAGATAGATCCTCCAGGCTACTGAAACAGCTGATTGAAGACCACAGCCTAGTAGATGCCAGGAAAGAAGCCCAAGGTCCTGGTGGGAATTTTACTTGAGTGGACCCAGTAGTACAAACCAAAACCCAGATAGATTTTGTCCTTCTCCCCAAGGGGTGGAAGGTAAAGGGAGCCCACTCCATGCCCATCTGTTTCTCAGCTCACTGCCTCCTCACAATCCAGGCAGAAATGGGAGGGCAGCTGGAGAGGGGCATGGGGGAAGCTAAACACCTGGCTGTTGGAAGACAGAAAAGACCCAGCAAAGTTACATACAGCACTATGCAGGCTGGAGGACCTTTAAAAGCCTGTACCTGAAATCAGACAGAGTGGTGGGCCAGCACCAAAGAAAGAACCAAGGCCTTCTTCCAGAGGGCCGGCAAGCAGTGAGCTTTCTCCCACAGGAAGCAGCACAGCCCATAAGTTACAGGACCTGCGTAGGCAGGCAGCGGCAGGCTGGGACGCGAGGGAAGACATATGGGAGTAAAGGCCCAGACTGGGGCCTGGTACCGGAAGGAAGCCAGGAAAAAGATCTTCCAGGTCAGGGTACCCTGGGTGGCAGAGGGGGAGGAGTGGTTTTCTTACTTCTCTGGACTAAAGAAGAGCAAAGAGAAGTCCATGACATTCCTGAGAGACAGAGCAGGAGCAGAGCACCAGTCAAAGGAAGGCATGGTGGAAACTGACCACTTTCTACCGAGAGCTCTACACCGTATGATGGGAAGACTTGGAGGCCATCCAGCAGTGCCTGCAGGGGCTCATCCGAGCCCTCGGAGAAGATGAGCAGCAGCAGCTGGAGACAGAGTGGACACTGGAGGAGCTCAAGCAGACCCTCCAGAGGTTCAACAATGGTAAGACTCCTGGGTCAGACGGCCTGCCCAAGGAGTTTTACATGACCTTTTGGGACCTAGTAGGCCTTGACCTGTTGGAGCTCTTTTGAGAACAGCTGCAGGAGGGCCAATTGGGGGCTAGGATGGACTGGGGCCTTGTGACCCTCTTGCACAAGAAGGGTCCAAGGGAAGAGTTGAGGAACTGGAGGCCTATCACCTCCTGAACTTCAACTATAAGCTGCTGGCCAAAATCTTAGCTGAGTGATTTAAATATGTTCTAGGTTCCTTCATGCATGAGGACCAGTTGTGTGGTACTAGGATGCCAGATCCATAGAGCCCTGCTGCAACTGAGGGACGTGCTCCAGCTGGAATGGGCGATGCTGAACCTGAATCTGGAAAAGGCCTATGGACAGAGTATCACATTGGCTTCTCTTTGAGACACTGATGCAAATGGGTGTCCCTCTGACCTTCACCAGCTGGATAAGGACACCGTACACTGATGATAGCAGCAAGGTGCTAGTCAATGGCTTCTTGACCACACAGATCACGATAGTCAGGGGTCTACCAGAGCTGCCTGCTCTCCCTGATACTTTTTATCTGCACCATTGAACCCCTGGCCACTGCATCAGGCAGGGCCCCAGGATGCATGGAGTCCTGATTCCCAGAGGAAGCAAAGAAGAGACCAAGGTCCTGGCCTACATGGATCAGCTGAACATCCTCTGCTGGAATCAGTGTGCTATAGAGGGGGCCCTGTGGCACACATGGGTCTATGAGGCAGCAGCAGGGGCCAAACTTAATGCAAGCAAGAGCACCTGCCTGGCTGTGAGCGAGCTCAGGGACCTGGAGGGGTCAAGATCTTTGGGGTAGAGTTTGACCCCGAGCTGAGTGGAAGGAGAGCCTGGGAGAAGGAGGCTAAATTGAAGCAGGGATTGGGTTTGTAGCACGTGCACTACCTCTCCATGGGGGGGTGGGGGGGAGGCGGAGAATGCATGGCACTCATGAAGTCAGTATTGCTACCAGTGCTTCTGTACACTGCATTGATCTTCCCCCCAACCAAGTGTGTCACCGGCTGAAACCAGAGATCCATGTGCGTCTTCTTCTGGGGATCCAGAATGGAGAAGGTGGCAAGGAAGATCCTGTACAAGAAGAGAGGAGCCGGGGGCAGGGGGATGCCAGACATTCACTTGTTCCTGTGGGCATGGTACACAAGCCAGATTTACAAGCTGGCAACCGGGCAAGCAACCAAAACAACCTGTCTTGTAAAATACTTGACAGGTCACCTCCCGAGACCCTGGGGGGTATATGCACCAGCCAGAGGGAGACCATGCACCATGGAATACCGCTGGTTCTGCAGTGTGCTGAAGGATTTTTGGAGCAAGTACAGCCTATAGAAGGACAGCTCAGAGACCATGTCCAACCACGGGAAGATACAGAAGGTAGTCAGAGACAGACTGTCAACCATGGAGCTGCTCCCTGATGATGACTGCGAGGCCATCTGGAACCAGATCCTCCACAAAGACTTAATTAAAGACCACAGAGACTTGAACTGGCTTATAGCTCATGGTGTACTCCTGGTGAAGGCATGGAGGCACAGAGCGAGGCAAGAGTCTAGACTCAGCTGCCCCAGGGCAAACTGCCAAGACAAGAGTGAGACCATCAACCACTTCTTTTGGCTCTGTCCCTATGCCAAGAGAGTGTGGAAAAAGGTAACCCAGATCCTTTGAGGAAGTGACAGGGGTCAGGCTGATGACAAGGAGATGGCACTGTACAGACACCTGACTAAACATCAGGGGTCCCAGACAACCTGCTTTGACCAGTTTCTGTCCTGCATCAGAAGCGCCCTGTGGCAATGCAGGAATCTCCTGATGTACAGTCACTAAGCTTAAGCAAATGGACTGTGTTAAAATGTTTGATCAAACTCCAGTCCTACTACCAGAAATCAGCGGGAGAAGATGGAGAGGACACAGCCAACTCCACCTGGAAAAGGGACATGTGGCACAGGTTGTTCATAGTCTCACCAGGAACGGAGGCAGAATAAAGGGGACAGTGACACAACTAAACCTGGAGACAACAAGAACAACAACAGGATCAGCAGCAGTGGAAGTGACAGCAACAGCAACAAGGACAGAAAATGAATTGAGAAGAGAAACCCCAAATCAGGTTCTGGACTAAAGGACTGTGTTTGGGTTAGGGAAGGGCAGAGGGTGGGTGCACATGGGCGCAGGGGAACGAGTGACCGTTGCTTCTTGTTCTGTCATCTGCCAACACTGAGAACAATCTAACTCAGTCCACTTTGGAACCCCGCTTCAGGTAATTGAAGGCTGCTATCAAATCCCTCCTCAGTCGTCTCTTCTGCAGACTAAATAAGCCCAGTTCCCTCAGCCTCTCCTCAGAAATCATGTGCCTCAGCTTCCTAACCATTTTTGTTGCCCTCCACTGGTAGTCCACAGTGGAGTAGTCCATATATGGCCTCACCAGTGCTTGAGGGAGGGGAATAATCACTTCCCTCAATCTGCTGGCAATGCTCCTACTAATGTATCCCGATATGTTGTTTGCCTTCTTGACAACAAGGGCACACTGTTGGCTTATATCCAGCTTATTGCCCGTTGTGACTCCCTGGTCCTTTTCCGAAGAGCTGCTGCTTAGCCAATTGGTCCTACACACCTACTGGGACATGGTAGTCTTCTGTCCTAAGTGTAGGACTTTGCACTTGTCCTTGTTGAACTGCATGAAATTTCTTTTGGCCCAATCCTCCGATTTGTCTAGGCCTGTCTGAATCCTAGCCCTACCCTCTGGCATATCTACTACTGCCCCCAGCTTGGTGTCATCCGCAAATTTGCTGAGGGTGCGCTCTAGCCCATCTTCCAGATCATTAATGAAGATATCGAACAAAACCGGCCCCAGGACTGACCCCTGGGGCACCCCACTTGACACCGGCTGCCAACTGGACAGTGAGCCATTGATCACTATTGAGCCCAATGATCCAGCCAGCTTTCTACCCACTTTACAGTCCATTCATCCAATCCATACTTCCTTAGTTGCTTGTAAGAATGCTGGAGACTATATCAAAGGCCTTGCTAAAGTCAAGGTATATCACATCCACTGCTTTCCCTGCATCCACAGAGCCAGTCATTTCTCATCACAGGTCAAATGATGATCTGTGGTTTTGGTCAGATGCTAATAAAATTTGAAGGTATTGGATTGTATTAAATCTCATGCCTAATATGGCAGTTTCAGTCCATCTCTTTTAAGTATGGTTGACAAGAATTGTACACGCAAGTCCCGATGAAGTCTTACTAGGGGCCTTACCACACTCAAGCCTCATAGAACAACAGTTGCATTTTTGACTGCTGCATCAAATTGACATCTCTTAGACAGTCTGGGGTGTGCCCTTTCTCATTTAATTGTACAGGGCCTGTTTCTGAAAGCACTAAAAAAAACTGTTTTGTTACTTTATGAGCTGTTTCAGATAGTAAAAAATTGAAATAACCAAAGAAAAAGAAAACAAATCCCAAAGATGACATAAATCTATTTTCACACTTTCCTCTTGAACATTCTTAAGAGGGAATAAAGTCTTTACTAAGAGCCAATAGACTACTTAATTGAAATATCCAAGATTGTATGGGTATAAATCACAGTGTGTTTTGCTTTGAAATAATTGTTCTGTTTTAAACTATTTGCATACTGTATAGTATCATTTGGCATGCAGAAAATGATTTCTGGCTGAATACCTATAATGCCAATTGGTTTTTAATGTGATTTTTTTTTTTAATTTTATTTCACAAGTAAGTTATTTCTCTTTTAACTCTGAACTGAAGAGAGAGTTCTAGCAATGCTTGTAATTCTTTTTTTTTTTGTTATTCAATTTGATTTTTTTAATGTAAAACAATTAGCAATTTATGAAGTGGGAATTGGAGTCACTAAAGAGCAGAGCTGATCTCTAGTTTACTAATTTATGAGGCTTTAAACATTTAGCCTACTGGCCTTTTTATTGATAAACATCTTGCCATTTGCTAATAATACTGAACAAACCACAGATCACAAATTGCTCATTCCTAAATACTCCTGAGCACTAAAACTGACAAAATACTGAGAACATCCTTGTGCTGACATAAAAAATTGCATTATCCTGGAAATAATAGAATATTAAGCCTTGATTCTGAAAGCTGATTTTGCATCAAGGAAAGAAGGGAATGACAAACAGCTTTATTGCTGAGGTGAACAGGCACATCTACATCTGATGCTAAAATGCACAGCATAAAACTTGCGCTATTGCACTAATGCACAGTAGAAATAGTCTACTGCACGTTAGTGTCACTAAAAAGGCATCCACTAGTGCTACCGCTCAGTGTTGGCTTTAAAAATGATATTTAAAAGTTTGCTTTTTGGCGGTTGACTTGTAGGTATATGTATATGCATTAGAATGGTTCAGGATGGGCAGTCGGGGTTAACTGATTTCTAAAAAGTCTGGGTCTCCCACACACAGTTTCACACAGCCTTGGAAGCAGACAGGCTATCTAACACAAGGCTAATGGATACAAACACAGCCCAGTGAAGAGGGGGACATGTACCATACTGTTCCATAACGTGAGATAAAGTGGCACCAGCTAACAAGGCCCCAAAGTAGGGAGGGGCTGAATCCCAGTTTTGGGGGAACAGACCAAATTAGGAAAAGGCCCAGAAGGACCAGATTAGTATGTGTTCGTGTGATGAGTTTCGTGGACATATGACAACAACACAGAGACCAACCAGCGATAGCCACAGATGAACAGTCATCAGGAGGGAAGAGGAATACAAAAGCAGAGACTTGAGAGTAACAAAGGGTTCCTTGTCCTCCTCATCCTCTTCCCAGCTCCGTCCTCCTCCACTTCCCCACTCCCCCACAGATGGGACCCCATCCCCGTCCCCTGGAAAGGGTCCTTGGCATCCCACCTCCAGACTGCTGACATCTGACACATAAGAGGAAGCCCCAAAATGAACACTGTGTCCTGCCCAGATGTACTCTGACAACAGCCCTGGATTTAGTAAATATATAGAATTGCTTGATTGTTTGTATTGTTATCACTGTGTATTAATAAATTCGCCTATTATCTAGTGAAAAGGTTGTGGTCAGTCTGAGGGTGGGACAAGGCATCTGGGTCCTAAATTCAAAGCTAACACTCAGTAGCACCAGTTACTGTGCACTGAGTTAGTACCTGTAATAACAGGTACTAAACTTAATACACAGGAACTATGGCACATTAATGCATGTGTAGACATGCCGAATGAGACTTAAGGTAATACCAAAAGGCTCCAACTACAGAGAGTCTAAGTATGCTGCACACTGTAAAGGCACATCACTCATGACACTTCCTGCCCCAAAATACCTTATAATCTCAAGGACAACTTATAAAAATGTTGATAAGAGAAACTATTGGACCAGGATAGGGTAAAAGAAAAAGGGAAACATATAAAAGTTTTAGCCAGTCAGTAGGAATGGCAGCTACTCATCTCTTGCTTCACCCAGCAGGTCCAGAAGGATATGAGCTACAATAGATCACCAACCCAGGAGGAGGAGGTGGAAGATTCTTTAAACTGGTGGAAGTACCCTAATTTCCCAATTGCAGGGTTTGGTACAGATGGGAGTGGGGAGCTTTAATTACCAGGATATCTGCTGGGAAGGTAGGGCAGCCATGCAGAGGCAGTCAAGCAAGTCTTTGGATAACTATTTAGTGTGCTGGGATAACTTTTTGGCAGAGATGGTAGAGGAACCAACTAGAATAGATATTCTTCTCAATATGTTGCTTTACTGATAGGAATGAACCGGTTGAGAAAGGGAGGAGAACAGCAGAATAAAAACACTGTATTTCAGCAAAGTAGATTTTAACAGACTCTGAGGACTGATGAGCAGACTCTTAGAGGTGAGAAATCCAAGGGGAGTTCAAGAGAAATTGTATGCTGCTGAAGAGAATGCTATTCCAATGTGATAGAAGCATAGTTAGTATTACATGAACCTAACATGGATAAAAAGTGAACTCTCCAATGACTTGAAACTTAAAAATGAATCTTGAAAGAAGTGGAAACTTGGCCATATTACTAAACATAATTGTAAGAGTATATGGCATGTAGAGAGAAAAATCAGGAAAGGCATGACCCAAATTGAGATGCAACCAGCAAGGGACATAAAAAAGAAGAAAAGTATACTTCAACAAGTACATTAGAAGTAAAAGGAGGATCAGGGAAAGTGTAGACCCCTTATTAAAAGGGGACAGGAATCCAATAATGGATCAAGTGTTTAAAGCTTTTTTTAAAAAACATAGTATTCAGAAAAAGGTCAACTATCAGATGACAAGCAAAGTTAGAAGGACAGGGGAGGAGGTAATCATCCTAGAGTAGAAGAAGAACAGGTTAGAGTTTATTTGGAGAAGCTGGATGTTTTCATATCAGCAGGGCCAAATGAGATTCAGTCTACTGTACTTAAGCAATGCACAGAGGTAAATGTAGAATCATTAGCTATTATCTTTAAGATATCATGGAGGTCACATGAGACCCCAAAAGATCAGAAAATGTCAAATATAGTGCCTGTCTTTAATAAAGGGAACAAAAGATTGAAGGAATTATGGGACTGGTCAGCCTAACTTTGATACCCAGAAAGATACAGGAGCATATTATCAAGGGATACATTTCTAAGCACCTGGAGAACAACAAAATGATAAGTAACAGACAACCTAGATTTGTCAAGAGCAAGTCACACTTAACTAACTTGATTGTATTCCATGTCAAGCTGACAGGCTTTGGGAGGTCTAAGGGAAAATGGGATGTGCCTCAACTTTCGCAAGGCTGTTGATACAATTTTCATGACATTTTCATAAGTAAGCTTAGAAAATGAAGCCTAAATGAAATTACTGCAACATGGGTATGTAACTGGATCACGTTCAAAGAGTATTAAAAAATGGCTTCATGTCTTACTGGAAGGAAACCTCAAATAAGATTTCCCAGGGGTCTGTCCTGTGTCTATTAAGGCCAGAGAGAATCAAACTGAATGTACACTTCATATATTTGAAGATACACAAAAACTGTTGGAAGATGAGTATTGGGATTCAAAAGGACCTTTATTATAATGGAGAAATGGATGGAAACATAATTGGATGAAATTCAATAAAGGACAAGTGGAGAGTATTGCATTTAGGATGGAATAATTAAATATGCAGAAGTTAGGAATGACTGACTCAGCTACAGTACTACCGGAAGAGACCTGTGGGTTACAGTGGAGGAAAGCTGAATGTAACTCAACAGCATTAAATCATTGCAAAAAAAAAAAGATAGAGTGGTGCAAGCAAGTCACAACACTTTTCAGCAGAGGCCTGTGCTAAGTTTGGGCACCTTACTTCAAGAAAGATATGGACAAATTGAAGAGTCCAGTGGAGGGGTTGCTCTCAGCTGATTCCAGGGATCATGATAGGACAGGGTCGGGCAATCATTATTTTGAGCGAAGGGCCACTTACTGAATTTTGGCAAGCAATTGAGGACTGCATGACAGGCAGCCAGGGGCAGATAAATATTAATTTTCTAAATTTTTTAGGGGCCCCGCGGGCCAGATAGAATGGCTTGGCGGGCCGCATCTGGCCCATGGGCTGCATTTTGCCTCCCCCATGATAGGGCATAAGGGATAAGGCAATCCCTTAGGTACAAAGGGCATCTATACGCATGCAGCAAGGCTGCTCCAGTGTGCTTTAATTACAGCATGTTGGAACAGACTTGATTAATTGAGTCTGCCAGAGCGTGGTGATTATAACACTGCAGCAGACTCCAGTGTCACGTGTATCAGCATCCCCACACTGAAAAATGGCAGTGGGAAGCTTGTCAAACAAACTTTACTTAAAGCGCCCCCACTGCCATTTTTTCAGCATGGAGATGCTGATATACAAGATGTTCTGGGCTCTTTAATTAGAGCAGCTCTCAGAACTACTCTAATTAAAGCAACCTGCCCTTCCCGCTCCTGGAGCATGTATATAAATGCCCAGAGAGACCAGACCATTTAGGGCCTTATAGATAGAAATGAGTATCTTCAATTGCACTCAGAAGGGTTTGGGGAGTCAGTGCAGACCAGAGCACTGGAGTTTACATGCTCCTGGCAACCTAACCCTATCAGAAGGAAAGCGAACATATTCTACACCAGCTGCTGCTTCCTGACTTTTATCAAGGGCAGCCCATGTAGAGCTCATTCCATACCATAGCATGTATGGTAACTGCTAGCTTGAGGGAGCATTGAAAAGTGTCAGTAGTGGTTCTGGGAAAGGATTGCATGAGGTAAAAACCCTAGTAAGATTTCACCTGGACTGGTGTGTACAATTCTTGTCACCCAGGCTCAAGAGAGATAAATTGTAATTGGGAGAGGTGAAAAAAAATACCTAGTAGAATAGAGAGCCTAGGATAAGAGAAGAACCTAAAAGAGCTTGGCATGCTTAGCCTAGCAGACTGAAGGCTGAGAGGGGCTATGCCTGGTCTCTAAAAATATCAAGGTTGGAAAAAATTACTTAAGCTTAAATTAAAGACTGGTGCAAGAATATATGGTTATAAAATGGCAAAGAATAAATTTAGGTTGTAAATTTTAAAAAAAAGGTTCCTAGCCATTGGAAAATGGAGGTTTTGGACTAGCCTTCCCATGGGAGTAGTAGGGGCAAGACAACTATTTTTATAATCCCAGTTTGATAAATTTATGACAGGGATTATATAACCTCGTATCTGCAGAAGGAGTGAACTAGACTTGATGAGACAGAATTTCCTTTGCCTTCTCTTCCCTCCCATCCCCTCCCCTCTCCTATCTTTTATGAACAAGGACTCAAATTTGAAATGGTAAAACTCCTGTTTAGAATTATTACTGCCTTCAGTGGAACTCTTGCCTGCATAGGAGGTACTGATCCATAATTTTATATGAATTGTAGGAGATGCTGTGAGATTAACCATCAGATCTTTTGGCATTTGCATTTAGGAAAGGAGAAGCTAGTAGACAAGCTCAGCTGTTTTAATAAAAACAGTAGAAAAATACCTTCCGGAAATAGTACAGACTTTTTGTCCATAGACTGGACAGCTGCACATGCTGCTAAAACAAAAGGGGCCAGATCCTATTCCAACTTTTAAGACATCTAAGTAGATTTAGGTGTTTAAGTGTAAGCCTATTCCACCCTGCTCAATTCCCTTGCATTAAAACAATGCAAAAGGTGGATGGGTCCTCCCCTTAATCACTGTTTTTTGTGACTGGACCTGCCTGGTCTCGAGAATACGCTCATGTGTTGCCTTAGCACGTATGCCTGGTGTTGAACGCTGAGTTCCAGTGACCTCTGGAGGGGTCCTCAGTTACCCTGGGGAAAGCCAAGAAACTCTCCCGCCATGACTTTGATTGTACCCTCAGTAGTAGATTCCCCTTCTGAGGACTCCTTCAGATTGGCGATGAACCTTGGCGGGTATCCGTGAGGTTCCACCTGCCCTAGAACCCTTCCATGCACCAGCCTCCAGGACGGTCACTTGGGTTTTGCTGCAGCTCACCCTCGGGTGTTGTCAATCCCCGCTTCTCTGGTTAACTGAGCTACAGTTGACTTCTCCTCATCACTGAACCCTTGGGGAGTTTGAGCTTCCCCACTCTTTTGACATGTCTTAAATGTCTACCTGGCTGTTTGCCATGGCTCCAGCCCTCACCTCGGAGCCTCTCCATGCCATCCCAGCAAAAAAACAAAAACAAAAAAACCACAAGAGGCAAAAGGAACAAAAAAGGAACTTTATGGTAGGATAAACGGGGAGGGTCATAGCCCATCCCCACTCACAGACCAGATGCTGGTGGCTCCAGCAGTCCCCTGATATTGCTCCAGGTCCTTTCCCCAGCTGAGGACCTCTTCTGTGCTCCTGAAGCCTTGTCTGTCATTGCACGCCAATACTGTTCACGCCTGGCATGGGAAGCATCTTCACAGTCTGCCGCTCATGGTGCTTCCTCAGTATCTTTCCCAGTGTTGGCTTTTATTCCAGCTAGGCAGCGTCCTTGGATGTCATCATCCACCTCTGCCAGCTCCAGATGGAAATAAACACGGCTCATGAACTGTGCGGGCATTTCATGCTGGCGCAGCACATCCAGCTCCTCATGACCTGAAATTGGCAAGTTTGCCATGGTTTTAGGGCTTTTCTTGTAGAGGCAGGTCACCCCTGCCTCAAGTCCTACTGCAGGGAGGGTCTCCTGTCCCCTTGGGACAGTGACTTAGTCATAAGGCTATGATGATCTTACAGAGATAGGCTGGTTAATGGGTTTTTTGGCTGGTTGGTTCATTGGTGGGCTAGCTGTTTTCCAGGGACTTAAACAAGGCAGAATAGGATCAATCTTACACATCTAACAGGTAGAGAGAGTTAGGGTAGAGATACACTTTAGAGACTAATTAAATCAGAGATGAATAAACTTTTATGATCCTAAGATCTCTTTATCAAATGGTGTCCACCGAATAGGTGGAACAGGATCTGACCCAAAATGTTAGTAATGAAAAAATATCCAAGGTCACCAACAATGTTTTTCTTTCATAAGGTATTGCTTATGAAAATACAATTTCTTGACTGACCTACAACTATATGAGAAAACCTACATTCTAATTGTCTCAGAATTAGCTTGTCACCCCACTCTGGTCTCTATACTGAGAAACAGAACAAGAGTAGTATAAAGCAGGAATTGTTTTGACACAAGGGCTACAGTACACTGGGGCCCTGCTACACATTCATAGATTTCATAAACATTAGGGCTGGAAGGGACCTCAGAAGATCGAGTCCAGCCCCTGCCCAAAGGGCAGGAAGTCAGCTGGGGTCTAGGAACCCAGCAAGATAAGCATCCAATTTACTCTTGAAGGTGTTCAATGTAGGTGCTTGAACCACCTCTGATGGCAGGCTATTCCAGACCCTGGGGGCTCGGACAGTAAAGAAATTCTTCCTTATGTCCACCTTGAAACAGTCTTGCAGTAGTTTATGACCGTTCGACCTCGTCATCCCTTGGGGCGCTCTGGTGAACAAACGTTCCCCCAGATACTGGTGGTCACCCCCAATAAACTTATAGGTGGCCATCAGATCACCCCTGAGCCTGCGCTTTTCCAGGCTAAAGAGCCCCATTGCTCTCAGCCTGTTGTCATAAGGTCTGTTTTCCTGACCTCTGATCATGCGCATGGCTGTCCTCTGCACTCTCTCAAGCTTCTCCACATCGTTTTTGAATTGTGGGGCCTAAAACTGGATGCAGTACTCCAGCTGCAGCCTCACCAAGGCTGAGTACAACAGAAGAATGACATCCTGGTATTTGCTTGAGAAGCATCTATGGATGCAAGCCAGTGTTTTTGTCGCTTTACTAGCAGCAGTATCGCATTGAAGGCTCGTGTTCATCTTGTGGTCAATGATGACCCCCAAGTCTCTTTCTTCCATAGTGCTAGCCAGCATAGCACTGCCAAGCTTATAAGGGTGCTGCAGGTTTTGCCTCCCAAGGTGGAGAACCTTGCATTTTTTGATGTTAAACACAATCAGGTTTTCATCTGCTCATTTACTGAGCCTGTCCAGGTCAGCCTGGGTCCAACCACGGAGCCAATTTCCCAGCCAGTGGATCGTGGTGGACCCAAGGCCACAACTGGCCAATTTTGCCAAGAGGTGATCATGGGATACCAGATGAAAGGCTTTTTTGAAGTCAAGATATATGACATCAATCTCTTCTCCCTTGCCCAGGTGATAGGTCACCTGGTCGTAGAAGGAAATGAGATTGGTCAAGCAAGGCCTACCCACAACAAACCCATACTGGCTATCCCTCAGGATGTTGGCGTTGGCCAGTCCATTAAGAATGGCCTCTTTAGTAAACTTTTCTAAGATCTTCCCCGGGATAGAAGTCAGGCTGATGGGCCTATAGTTAGCCAGATCCACTTTCCTCCCTTTCTTGAAGATAGGCACCATATTGGCCTTCTTCTAGTCTTTGGGCACTACACCAGAGCGCCAGGAGTTTTCAAAGATCCTTGCCAGGGGCTGGGCTATGATGCTTGCCAGCTCCTTGAGTACCCTGGGGTGTAGATTGTCAAGCCAGCTGACTTGAAGGTATTCAACCTCTCAAGATTTTCCTTCATGAGGTTGGCATTTATGGAGGGTAAGGGGGTAGGGGATCTTCCTCACCCAGACCTCCCTGTCCCGTAGCAGGCATGGGCATCCCATAGGACTGATGAAAGACCAATGCAAAGTACCCATTTAATAGGTTGGCTTTTTCCTGGGAGTCAGTTGTCAGTTGTCCCATCTGGTTCAGCAGGGGTCCAATGTTGCCCTTGCTTTTCCTCTGGCTCCCCACATATCTGAAAAAGGGGAGTTAGCTGGATAGAAGCCACTTATAGAGTTGTTACACATTTTCAAGCACTAACTCTTTCTGTAGCTGGATAGTCATTTTTATTGTTTGATAATTACTTTGCACTTGTGGCTCATCTTACTTCGCACATGTGGTCAGTCTAAATTTATTTGCAATTAACAAGTCATTGTGTAATCTGTGTAACATGTAGCAGGGGCCTCTGTAAGCCTGCCCTTCTTACACAAATGCTAATACAAGGGAGGAACTAGGGCAAGGCAGGGCCAAGAGAAGCATATGAGAAATGCAGCTATAGCAGGCAGCACTGAAGAAACTGGTGCAGCCTAGGATTGTAAGGGCACAAGGGGATATAAAGCCACTTAACCCCATTCCTCATGAACTGTGAGTTCTATAAGATGCACAACACAGAATCTCAGCCTCCAAGGACTTTGATTGCAATAGTTCAGGACACTGCTTTCTCTCTCATTGAAGTAATTTCTTCACCGTCTTGAACAAATAGTAAATATGCTTCAACTCAGTGGTCACCAACCAGTGGATCTCTATCTACCAGTAGATCCCAGAGCCTTTTGCAGTAGATCTTAGAGCTTCTTGTAGTCAATCCAAGACTGGGGTTGGGGGCTGAGTACCCTCATGCATGCATGCACGTGCCCCAGCCCAACAGGTCACTCCATAGGGGAGAGAAGAAGCAGGAGCTAGATTGAGGCCCCTGCAGTGAGGGACAGTGCCGCTGAGGCAGAAGCAGGGTAAGTTGAGTGGGGCCCTGCCCAGGTGGGACTTACCCTCTGGGGAGATGCACTCCCAAATAATATTCTTTCGCCCCCACTTCCCTCACCACAAACTTACCTGCTGGGGGGGAGGAGGGTGGCGGCAGCACACAGTAAATCTGGGATTGCTTTTAAATGCCAAAGGTAAATCTCCTACTTAAAAAGGCTGGAGACCACTGCTTTAACTGATTACCCTCCATTTCCTCAACATCATTGTTAAGATATGGCTTAAGTAACTTTGGCAGTCCCCTGAATGCCACTCTTATTATAAATCAGTAGAAGGCTCATTTCCTATGCTTGATGAGCACTTTGGATGATTGACCACAACTTATTCATTGGGACTAACCAAGGCATTCTACATTTCAAGCTGCTGTTGCTAAATTTCAGCCTGATTATGCTTCCTCATTTTAAACGCCATCCTTCTGAATTTATCCATAATATGCCATGAAAAAGAATAGTCTTATGAAAATATAACAAAATCTTGATGTATTTCACATTCATTGGGTATGACAAAGGACAAACCTTCATATTTTCTCAAGCTCTTATATTCTGCTCAGACACACAAATGCACCACTCATACTACACAGGACTCTTTACAATTTGTCATTCCTTGTCATAGGCATTCTCAATAGATCCAGTGTGGATGAGTTGGTCCATTGCACAAAACTCTTCTACTTAACTCAGAGCTATCAGTCTTTACTTTCATAATGACTGAAAAGTCATGACCATTCATTAAAAGTGAACTTTATCTTTCCAAATGTACTCAGAAGAATAATCCACAAGGAACAGGAAGGCATTTTCAATCTCTTATTTTATTTAATGATAAAAAATGATCATATTCAATGGAAGGATAAGTTGTTAAACATACAGATGATTGGAAAAGAAAGACTGCAAATAAGAGTTAATCAACTGCCAAAAAAGAGATCTTGAAAGATGATGTCTCCTTCATAAAAAGCAATATAGTTGAATACTTTACCAGGCAAAGAAGAATCTACTGCAGCTAGTTGCAGAGGTTATAATGTTCTTCACTTAAAAAAATAAAATACTTGTTCCTTTGAAATTTATAATTCTTTATAACCTACCTGCACTAGCATAAACTACCAGAGTATTAGCCAAAGGAATTGAAAATGTCCAGAATCCAATACATTAGTGTGTATTGATAGCAAACATAATACAAGCCCATTTCACTTTTCCACTTGCAACTACTTACATTGTGTTGTTACCATGACAATTCAGCAAGTTAGTGTCCTCTCCAAAATCCACCACAAGGAGAAAAGTGACTACAAAAGCTTGTTTAAAAAGGACAAACCAGGATTCAGCAATATAGAAACAAAAGCTTATGTTTTGCTGACCCACAGCCTAATGAATTTACAAAAAACAAGCTATAATGTCAGACATAATTTGATTTGATAAAGAAGTGGAAAGAAAACAGTTTAAATATGGTCTTTTAAATTAGGGAATATTTAATTATGGATGCTGAAAATGATTAAATGCCACTATTTTTCGCTGGCAGATGCCTACGACAGCTTGCTTATATAAAGAGTATATTTCTTTGTTTCTCCAACAATAGACTGCTTGATCCTCACTTCCTGTTAGCTGCCATGTCCTAACAATCATAGACAGTAGAATCATTTCTGAAGAATACTGGCAGAAAAGCAGCTACATCAAGAGAAGACATAGGAGTGGGTTTCCGGCTAGAATAAAACAGCAACACTGAGAAAGCTGTATAGTTTCACATAAGGTAGCCAAAGTGGTAGAGGTAATTGGTAATGACAGATTTACACCCATTGCCTGCATTACTGCTTGCCTATTTGTGCATGACTTTCAGCTTCTATATATGTGCCTGGACAAAACGTACTGCCTTCTGCCAAAACTAAAAAAGAAAGAAAAATTACTCCCTTCAGCCTGCTCTAGGTCACTCCTGGTGCACAACCAACCAGACATATCAATAGGTAATTCAAGACCTGCCAAGCAGATGAAATAGTTCTAATTTTTCTAAGCAGCACTGCTTTTTGAATGACTTCAATCTAATACAGAGAACAACAACTTCTCTTAGAAGCACGTGCCAAATGAATACAGATTAATTCTAGCTGCTCTTTTCTTAAAGTCTGCTGAGGAACTATGTACACAATTCCCATTACTGAAACAGCCATTAGAAATATGTCTTCAGATCCTGGCACCATGTTGTCTGACCATTGCCCCATTAAGCTTCTCTGGCACCACTTAGATTTTATAAACCTTCAAAATGAGATATGGATGATACTTAGGCTGCATTCCCAGACTGAAAGAAGGAATAGCAGGCTACTATTTCAGCCAAAGGGCTGCTCTTATTTACAAACATAGTCAAGCTTTGACTGAGGAGTTTTGTACAGTTTAGAAGGGAGAGAGAACTTTAGGCTTGATTCCCAGAGTGTCAGAGAGGGTCTCCTAACTTGTTCAATGATTAGTAGTTTAGGGATATAGAAAGAAAGGACATGGTAAGGTGAGAAAATATAGAAGTATATGTAGAAGAGACTAATTCAATCTAAAACCAAACATTAAATACCTAAAGCTAGAAAATACAGAAACATCCTTGTGATTTATAGCCCACTCTGCTCCTTTGTAATCCTCTTCTCATTTCAATGTGAGGACATAATTTCTATGATAATGCTAAAAGTTTACATTCTACATATTCTGATGCTCATAATGAACCATCCAAAGATAACACATATTTAGATGCACTGGGTCATATTCCCCAAAAAGGGACGGTTAGTTGGAGGAGTGGACTGCGAGTGGAAAAAAGAACCGAGCTGTTCTTGGGGTAGAAGGAGTTTTGCTGAACAGTGAAAATAAGCTGCCAATTAGAGTGACTGATGAGCCTACAAAACATAAGCCCTGCAAAACTATATCTCAGGAGAAGTGCATGGACTGGAGAATAGAGTGCTATTGCCCATGCCTCACAATAAGCCTGTCAGGCACGGGCTGCGTTGTTATTGTCTTTTAGTGATGTTAAGAATGGCTGGGCCTGGGATTTCTATAAGGAAGGCAAGCATCTCTTTAATCTACTAACCAAGAATAGGCTGTGGGGCAACTCTTGGGAACTGGCAGTCATAGGAACAGCAGGTGTTGTGGCTGTAAGAGACAGCTTGATTTAATTCTAAAGGAAAGAGTCAAAAGCTTGCCAAGCTACACGCTGCAGTCAGAGAGACAGAGATTGCTCTTCCCTCATGCTCTTACTTATGATATGAGCACCCAGAGCATGGAAACAAGGGAGTGAAATCCTCCCTTGTGTGAGTGCAGTGGACTAATAACAATTTTGCTTGAAGTCAGCATGGTGTGATAGCTGGTATAGGAAAACAAAGGTTTGGGATCCAGGGTAAAAAGAAAAGAAAAGATTTTTCATGTAATATGCAATTCTGGGATTGGTATTTAATTTGGGCCTGAAGGATCTAACTCCATTGGCAGCATCCAACTGAAATTTTTACTTTATAAAAAGGTAAAAGACTTGAACACAAATTCTTGCCATGAATTTAAATAGCACAATCTGAAGTTGGTGCTGAAGAAAAGGAATTATTGTACCTACAAAACCTCCACTGTGTAGAAGGAAACTGAACTAATATTTGTCCAGATGGTCTTAACAGTCAGGAGAGAGAGCCAAAATCTTACTCATTGTTGCCTACTCATTTTCCTTGTAATTCACGGTCTTGTTATACATTGCACTTTGAGCTGCTCAAAAGTTTATCAGTTTTAGTGATGGTTTGAGTCTGGAGCAGTCACACTTCAGGCACAGACAAAAGTGAAAATTTTTGTCTAATCTGGCCACAAAAAACAGTCTAGAGACATGACCAAACAAGTACATGGCTGCAGACCACTTTAAAAATGGCTGTTTTGTTGAAAATCTGAACCCCCATTGCATGACGGGTCAGATGAAGATGTTTCAAAACAGGGCATTTTCTATAACATGTCGGCAGTGCCTCCCAGTCTTGAGCTACTTTCAGAATGAGGGGGGCGGAAGGGAGCAGACGGAGTTTGGTCTGGGTTTTTCAGCCTCTGCCAGAGGGTAGGGCACGTGTATTGGAGACCCCCTCCCAAACCCCACCCCCCCCAGGTGGGGAGGCTCCAATTCACCACCCCACTCTCTGGCTCTGGCTGGGGAACCCCTAAAATGAGATCCCTTTTCTCCCTTTCCACCCTTCCCATTCTGAAATAGAGACAAGTTGGGAGAAAGGAGGGAGCCATTGCTAAGGGAAACCAGCTGCAGGCTCCCAGCCACGAGCTAGATTCCCCTTCCTTCTGGAACCAACAATGAACTTCTGCTTGGTCCAGGGGATCACTGTAACTCAGAACAATTTTTGCAAAGTGTTCTCAGTTACAGCATGGAGCTGCACTTCTGTCTGTGCCCCTAACGCTAAAAACCTTCTTCAACTATCCCCCACCTACACAGCTGAGACCTGTGATTACAGGGCTGGTGAGCAGGGGCCTGAATAAAGCTCAGCTGTGAGTTGCTACTACAGGGCTGGTGAGATGGGACAGGCTTCTATCCCTGCTGTAGGTGGGGGTGTATAAGAGATGAGTTGTGGGGAGTGGGAACATAAAGCTGGGAGGTGGAAAGGAAATGCAGTGGGGGAAGGACAGTGAAATGAATTAAATCAGCCACTGAAGGACAAAATTAAGTGGCAAAAAACAAGTGAATTTAAAAGAACTAAAGAGGAAGTAAATTAAAAAGCTCATGTTTTAGTAAATTGGGATATGGGATTAGGGTATGCGGGGGGTGCTGTTTATGCTTCCCAATGTGGCTGGGAGGTAGGAGTAGTGAGGGAAAGTGCTTTTAGGGGAGCTACTGCCCCTATTCCAGGAAGGCCTTTTTATGTGCCTAGTAGATTTTGGGCTTGGGCCCATAAAGAAAGAACTATAAGCCTCACTTAATAGGGGCAAGAGGAGGAATTGGTCTGGTGCCAGAACTATCCCCTGGGCAGTAGAGTTCAGGAGTAGATAGTTTGTCCATACAGAACAGGAAGGTAGCAGAGGGGACACTGCAGTTTGGGTAGCTCATCTATGGGGAACATATTAATGGAACAATGAATTATTGTCCTTCTTTAGGACAAGAAGCCCTTCTTTAGGTATATAGGCAGTAGAAAGAAAACAAATGGAAGTGTGGGGCCCCTGCTTAACACCTCAGGACAGCTGGTAACTGACATTCAGGAAAAAATTGAACTCCTGAATGCTTACTTTGCTTTGGTATTTCACCAGACCAAGGGGAAAGTCAGGCAAGATAAGGTTCATAGGGGACATGCTGGGACTGACAGCCTTCCCACTGTGGATGTTGAGTGCAATACCAATTAGAAAAGCTAGACATTTATAAGTCAGCAGGACCGGATGGACTCCATCCAAGAGTGCTGATGGAGCTGGCTGAGGTCATAGCGGAACCCCTGGCAAAGCTCCTTCAGAATTTGTGGCACACAGGAAAAATCCCATGAGGATTGGAAGAGGGCCAACACTGTGCCCATCTTCAAGGGGAAGAGGGAGGAACCAGACAACTATAGGCCAATGAGCCTAACCTTCATACCAGGGAAAATCCTGGAAAAGCTCATTAAAGAATCTATGTGCAATACACTCACAGAAGGTAAGATTCTGAACAACAGCCAGCATGGCCTTGTTGTGGGTAGGTCTTGTCTTACTAGTCTCATCTCCTTCTATGACCAGGTCTCTTGCCATCTGCACACTGGAGAAGTGGCAGACATTATATACTTAGACTTCCAAAACGTTGTTCATCTAGTATCCCATGATATCCTTGTGGGAAAACTGGAAGATTGTGGGCTCAGTTGATTGACAGTTCAGTGGGTGGGAAACTGGCTACAGGATAGGAACTAGAGAGTTCTCATGAAAGTATCTGTGTTGTCCTGGCGCAAAGTGGCCAGTGGTGCCCCTTAGGGGCCTGTGTTTGGACCGGTGCTTTTCAACATCTTTAACAATGATTTGGATGGGGGAGTGAAAAGCTTACTGGCCAAGTTATGGAGCATTGTGGTCATGTCAGAAGATAGGCTGCAGATACAGGTGGACCTGAACAGGCTTTAGAGTTGGGAAGACAGGAACCAGATGAAGTTTAACACTTCCAAGTGTAAGGTGCTCCATCTAAGGTCAAACAACCCTCAACACACATACAGGCTCGGTGAGGACCTAGGGGTAATGACTGACCACCATATAAATATGAGCCATCAGTCCGAGGCAGTGGTCATCAGGGCAAACAACATGCTGGCATGCATCAACTGATCCATCTCATGTAAAACGAAGGAAGTGATACTCCCACTGTACTCAGCACTGGTGAGACCTGTGGAGTTGGAGTACTGTGTCCAGTTCTGGGTGCCACACTTTAATAAGGATGAGGAAAAACTTGAGAGGGTCCAGAGAAGAGCCACTCGTATGATCAGGGATTTGCAAGACAAGCCATGTGAGAAAAGGCTGAGAGACCTGGGCCACTTTAGCCTAAAGAAGAGAAGGTTGAGAGAGGGCTTGATAGCAGCTTACTGCTATATCAGGGGAGTGCATCAGGAGTTTGGTTAACAACTATTCACAAGGGCACCCCTGGGGAAGACCAGGACCAACAGGTACAAACTCCTGGAAGGCCGCTTCAGGCTTAATACCAGGAAAAACTCCTTCACAGTCAGCATGTCCAGACTGTGGAATAAACTCCCTCCAGAGGTGGTATAGTCACCTACCCTGGAGGTTTTCAAGAGGAGACTAGACAGTCACTCCTCTGGGGTCACCTAACCCCTGTTGTCTTCCTGCCTAGAGCTGGGGGAGGGGAGAGGGGGCTGGACCCAATGATCTGCAAGGTCCCTTCCAGCCTCTAACAATCTATGAATCTAGAAACACAAGCTGGGTAACACAGATAAGAGAGAAACTTGCCAAGGAGTGTTATAACTTTAACCTACCTAAAGCATGCTTCAAACTAGTTTCAGGTGTTAATATGTGGACAATCCAGGGTTTAAGAGCTCAAGAGCCACCTAAAATTAATGTGTAGCAAGGCCCTTAGTTTCCCATAGTCCTCTTTAGAAGATGCATGTTCTTCCCCCATCATCTTTGCCTTTGTTCCTATAACCTAGTATTCCATTTGAGGCTGAATATGATCTTCAGAGCATGATCAGTAAAACTAATCATAGAATCATAGAAGTAGGGTCGGAAGGGACCTTCTAGATTTTCAAGTCCGACCCCCTGCCTGGGCAGGAGAAAAAACTGGGCTCAAATGATCCCAGCTAGGTAGGCATCAAGCCTCCTCTTAAAGACCCCCAGGGTAGGAGCCAGCACCACTTCCCTTGGAAGTTGGCTCCACATCCTAGCTGCCCTAACTGTGAAGTAGTTCTTACAGATGTCTAATCTAAATCTACTCTCCAACAACTTGTGGCCGTTATTCCTTGTTATGCCAGGGGGCGCTAGGGGAACAAGGTCTCTCCCAAACCCTTCTGGTCCCCCCTAGTGAGTTTATAGGCCGTCACCAGGTCCCCCCTCAGCCTTCTCTTGTGAAGGCTGAACAGGTTCAGGTCCTGCAGTCTCTCACTGTAGGGTCTGCACTGCTGTCCCCAAATCATGCGGGTGGTCCTCCTCTGGATCCTCTCAATGCTGTCCACATCCCTCCTGAAGCGGGGCGCATAGAACTGGACACAGTACTCCAGCTGTGGCCTGACCAGTGTTGTGTAGAGGGGGAGGATCACCTCCTTGGACCTACTTGAGATGCACCTGTGGATACACGACAAGGTCCGGTTAGCCCTGACAACTGTGACCTCACATTGTCGACCCATGTTCATCTTGGAGTCAATAATGACTCCAAGACCCCTTTCTGCCTCTGTCCTCTCAAGAAGGGAGTTTCCCATCTTATAAGTGTCCTGCTGGTTACTACTGCCCAAGTGCAGCACCCTGCACTTGTCAGTATTGAAGCACATCCTGTTTTTGTTAGCCCACCCCTGCAACCTATCCAGGTCTTGCTGCAGTCTTTCCCTCCCTACAAGTGTGCTCACCTCATCCCAAATTTTGGTATCATCAGTGAATTTAAACAGGGTGCTTTTCACCCCATCGTCCAAATCGCTGATAAGGAGATTGAACAGCGCTGGCCCAAGGACCGAGCCCTGGGGGACTCCACTGCCCACTTCTCCCCAGGCCGAATATGACCCATCCACCACCACCCTCTGAGTATGACCCTTCAGCCAATCTGCAATCCATCTGACTGTGTAGGCATCAATGCCACAGTCGCCTAGTTTTTTAATGAGGATGAGGTGGGAAACAGTGTCTAAGGTCTGGCTGAAGTCCAGAAAGACTACGTCCACGGCGACACCTGCATCTAATGCTTTTGTGACCATAAAAGGCAATCAGGTTGGTCTGACATGACCTGCCCCAATGAAACTGTGCTGGTTGCCCTTGAGCATCATCTCTGAGGCCGGCCCGTCGCAGATGTGCTCCATGATGAACTTGTCAAAGAGTTTCCCTAGGATTGAGGTAAGACTGATGGGCCTATAGTTTCCCGGGTCCTCCCTCCTCCCTTTTTTAAAGATGGGGACCACGTTGGCTATCATCCAATCATCTGGCACCTGTCCCAAGCACCACGAGCGCTCGTAAAGCCATGCCAAGGGCCCTGAAATAACCCCTGCTAGCTCCCTCAACACCCTGGGGTGGAGAGCATCTGGACCTGCTGATTTGAACACGTCCAGCCCCTCCAGAAGCTCTCTAAACTGGTCCTCCCCAACCTGAGGTCTGGAGGCGTTCCCCTTGAGTCCATCTTGCATCACGGTGGAGAAGTCCCGGTCTCTGCCCAAGAAAACAGAGGTGAAGAATTGGTTAAAAAGGTCTGCTTTCTCCTCTGGCACAACCACCAGACTGCCCAGAGGATCTTGCAGGGGCCCCACATTTCCCGGTGCTTTCTTCATCCTCCCTATACATTTGAAAATGCTGCAATGCTGCAAAAGGCTGATGTCCCTTTAAGAAAAACAAATCTGTTTACTGAAGACTTTTTCCATCTGTCACACTCTACAAAATCAGATCCTAAGTGCTCTAGAAAGACTCTTAAATGAAAACGCACTCCTGTCTTATTTTCTCATAATTAAATGTTTTCCACTTGAAACATTTCACAGGATTCAGAACTTAAGAGTCCTTCCTATGAATCTCTGTCTGGCTTTTTTTCGTTGAGTTTTTATCTTTGCTGTCTTTATAAATTCTTACATTGCACTGTCTACTGTATTACACAAGAACTGTTGAGTAGTTTAGTGAAAAAGGCAACTACTATTTGTTGCTGGTTTGTTCTCTTGTCCTTCCTGCAGGGGGAAGAAGCATGTTCAGTAGAGAGATTTGTTTTCCCAAGGGCTATACATGCATTAAGAAGAGTCAAAAAACATAACAAGTTGCTTGCTGGTTATGTGAGGAAAGGCAAAGCCAAAGAATTAGCCTTTTATTTAGAGTAGCAGGTGGTGAGGTTTGCAATAGTGATGGTCTGTCACAGACCATTTAGATAGCATGTCTTTGTGATTAGTGGCTGGGTTTCCCTAACATCAATACATAGGTCTAGTTCTGGGTGCTGGATGATAGATGACCTATGAAATTCCTAAGGAGGCAAGTGAGGAGATGGGATTTAATGCTTTTAATGAATCCTTTAGTCTGTGGTCATCCATAAGTGAGTGTTATCTCTGGTTTCTATTGTCAACCAAACATTTTTTAAATTAATGCATCTCACCCAAGGGCCCTTTCTGACATTTGAGGTTTCCTGGAAGGAAGAATTTCACAATGTCATAGTATCACAGATACGTGCAACAGTTACTTTCCTGCTCCAAAACAGTGTATGAGGCATGCCATCTAGAAAATGCATATACAGTACTAATACTTGTGATGCCTTGGCAGTGTGGAACAATCACTCCCAGAAAAACTTTACCTTCTGACACAGTAGGGGGCTGGCAGAAAGTGGAGTCAATCCCATACCCCATGATCCCAGGTCCCTAGCTCTACATATATGTAAAGCTACGGACCTGGGATCATGGGGTGTGGAATTGACTACATATCTCACTAGACTCTGAAATGGTGCATTCTGGTGGACACCTTCACATCTTAAAATCATGCTTCCCAGGAAATTGCAACCTTGCAACTTAGTGAGTGACTCCAGGGCATTTAGGAAAATATGTTGATGCACTCAAAGCCCAGGTACACACAGGCCCAGTTTACTCAAGAGGATACTTAAGAGGAGGCTGTGAAGCACTTTGGTTTCCAGAACCAGGTAGTCCTATATAATCTCTTATTTACCACCCTGGGGTGTTTGTGTTTTTATTAATATTTCTTCTGCACTTGAAATTGTGACTAGAGCACATTTTACCAGAGGGAAACAAAATGGATGTCGTTTTTAAAATTTAGTTCTTGCCAGTGCTGTAGCAAGGGAGGGGGGGCGGGGCAGGGCCACCCCCCAGGCACTAGAGCAAAGGGACATCAATAGGCACTACCCAGCTGGGGCAGGGTGCGAGACAGAGCTGCAAGTGGCTCATTCAGGTGAGTGGGGCACAGGGATGAGGGGGCAAAGGGCAGCTCCCACTGCTGTGTGCACTCCCAGGCAAACATGGGGGGGCATGTGCCCCCTAGATCTGTGCAGGGCAAGGGTAGGCTGCCACTGCAGGGTTTGCCCCAGCACCAAATGTCATTGCTACAGCACTGGTTCTTATCTGCATAAGAGCTCTGCTTGTTGCCATGGAGAAGTAGAGATTTAGGCTATCCAGGAAGTTGCTTACTGCTCTAGATTCAGTGCCAGCCCAACCCCAAAGCAGCCTATGGGAACTTGGCATTAAAAGGAGCTGATGCTAGGTAACAAATCAGCAGAATAGAATAAAGCACTGCTCTCACATACCTTTGGCGCACCCCCAGTATACCTCTCACATGGCAGGTGCTGCTGGGGTGCTATTGCAATGGCTGGCACAGGGATTACCTCCACCAGATTCACATTAGTGGAGAGCTCTCCTCTACAAAGTGAGCATTCTACTGGTTATGTACAGAAAGAGCCCCCTCAATCCCATGCACCCACTGAAGTGTTCCAGGGGCAGCATTCCCCTGCAAAGCTAGGTCTTCAATTTGTATTCCAGTTCTAACTGACATCATATCAGCTTATCTTTCAATGAGGTCACCTTCTGCAAAGTCAAGACATTGAGATGTCCATGGACAGCAAGACAGGTCCTCTTGTTAGAATACCCCAACACTGAACATAAACAATTTTAACTTGGGACCAAATACAGTGTCTGGGTTGAACTATATTCCTTAGCATGAGTAACAGAGTCAAGGGTTTGAGTACAATAAATAGCTATGCTCTTTCAGTTATTTTCATTTATGTGCAGGATAAAGTAACCCAAGTGATTAAGGTAGGCAAGCACATGAAGAGAGACTGGGCATATTTCTCCCCATGGGCTTTTAGGCAGGGAATGGGCACAGGTATGTAATGAAGGCACTAAATAATAAATCCTTAGTGTAAATAGTTATTTACTCCATTCCTAGGGGCTGGCTGCGGTGGGCACTTAAGGCCCATGGTCGACAGCCCAGGGGTCAGATGTTTGAGGCCATAGCAGAAGCGCTCATAGCTATCAGATTCCAACAAATCTGCAAATTCTACTAAATACTTTGTCACAAGGACATGAAAAGGGAAAAGACTCCATATTTCTACAAGGAATATGGTGTTGCCAACCCTCATGATTTTGATCATATTTGGTGTTTATTTAAAGCCTTTGCTTTGTGCATTATGTGAAAATAACAGAATCCTAGCTTACAAGTAAAGGAGGAAAGAGTCAAGTTTGGGCTTTTGAAAATAAGCTTGAATATGCAAAACTAAAGGATTCAAAAGCCAGAAGACAAATAGAAGGGACCCAAAGCTTTTTTAAATTTCATGATCTCAAAGACAAGGACAATCTCCTAAGGGTTTGTGGCCTTAATTTAGGAGTTTTCTAACACTTGGGTCTGGCAATCCTGTACTTCTTCCCCGCTTTCCCTCACTCCTCAGTGTCCTTTGATTTATATCTGATCACTGCTGTAGCTATTGCTGCTATTAGTCTTTCCCAGTCATTCTGCGATCATCAAGTCCTTGAAGATTCCAAAAGCTACAAGCTGCCCCGATTTAATCATCCTATACTGTAAGCCTCAGGGTACTGCAATGAGCCTGCAGCAAGAAGTAGATAGCAATTTTTTGGCTGAAGCTTACTTTCTCTTTTTTTAGGTCAGGAAAAAAAAAAAAATCACATTCCAATAACACCAAAATTCTTATGGACTTGTGATTACGGTGATGCCAATATTCACAGTGAAAAAAAGATATCCTTATGTTTTATTTCAAACAGTTTAAAATCTATCAGAATCAGAATGGAATGTAACTTTTCAGATTAAATAGCACACAAGTGTTGTTGGGTTTTGTTTTTTAAGTTTGCTAGTATTAAGAAAGCTTGGTTTCATTTCATTTTCAGTCACCCCCGAATATTTGTTCGTTTGTTTGTTTTCCCCAGGAACAACAGTCAGCCAAAAACAAGCCAAGCCAACAAAACAAACACCACACCTTTTCTTTAAAAAAACCTACAGCCACTCAGGATGTGCTGGAGAGAACAAACCCAATCATAACAGGACATTTTCCTACCTAGCTCTCCATCTGTGGGCTCCAATATCCCTTAAATACAGAAAAGAAAGCACAGTAGAACCCAGGTTCCTCACCGGATCAGGTCCCTAATGCTCCTGTAAAGATAAATATTGTTCAGCTAGCCAGAAGCTTATACAGAGCCACTGAAGACAGCTGCTTATTCCTACTAAGATAGTCCAGCTTTTTGGGCAGTTATTTTTATTTCAAAGGGAACCTGTTCTCAATTGGGCCATATGAAACTGTTAATGAGCTCCAGGTGAGTGGAGAAGTCACACCCATTAGTGTCAAAGAAGCAGCAAAAACCTAAGCAGCTCATCCTGACTTCAGCCACCTGCTGTGAATTAAATGGGTTGCAAAGTACCTGTATATGAAAGATCTGGGATCAGGCCAGGCTGAAATGCAGAGGGTAAGGGTGAGGAACAGCAACAAGCCAAAGGTCTGAGGCCACACTGAGCCGGTTAGGTGTAGCAGACTATGGAAGGAAAGATGGATAACAGGCTTTGTGAGAAATAGTACTAGAGAGCTGGGCAGGGAAGCAGCCTGCCAGTGGCAGGAGACCTATGTACCCACACAGCAAGAGTAATCAAGTAAGAGTCAGACTATCATACAGCCATGAGCATCCCCGTTTCTCTTATTGCACTGACGTTGTCTCTGTGAGCATTTATGGGGATACATCACAAGCCCCAGAAAAGCATGGAGGGGGGAGGTATCTGTCACCACTGCAAGGAGCCAGGAAAGAGCCACAATCTGCTGCCTACATGATCCTGCCTGCAGCATGCCCTGGCTCTGGACCATGCTGTGACTACTACAAGTTCCCAGCCCGGCTTCAGAGCAGCTCCATGTCTGCCATGCACCCTGCCAGCAGGGGTGGCATTAGAGCAGGGGCTATAGCCACCCCCAAGGTCCCCTGTAGCCACTCCCCCCAGTGATGCCACTACTGCCTGCCCTGCACAGGCAGTGGCAGCTGACCCACCCTGCTCCCACCCACCCCACCAGGAAGAGGCTGGCACCGCTGCTCCTTGCCAGTGCTGCTGGGGCTGGTCTCAATGGAAACCGAGGCGCTGTACTGAGAGGGGTGGCTATGGAGGTGCTGCGGGGAATTTTGGGGTGGCTATAGCCCCCACCCCTAGTGTCGCCTCTGCTGCCAGGGCACGTGGCAGGGTGTGAAGCTGCTTTGCATCCAGGCTGGAATCTTGCAGTAGTCACAGCATGGTCCAGAGCATGATCTGCAACCTGCATGGCCCAGGAAGGGATGTGCAAGCAGTGGATAACGGCCCTGCTCTGGCTCTGGACCATGCTGTCACTGATGCAAGGAGTCAGGGCCGAGCCACGATCTTCTGCTTGCACATCCCTGCCTGGGGCATGCAGGCTGCAGGTCATAGCTCTGCCCTGTCTCTAGACCATGCTGTCACCACTGCAAGATCTCAGCCCAGCTGTGGAGCAGCTCCACACCCTGCTACCTGCCCTACCAGCACTGCTGTGACCAGTCTCCATGAACACCATGGTCTCGGGCTGTCACAGCACGGCTACTGCTGGCTTCTCCATGGAAACTGGCCCCAGCCACACAGGCAGGAGCTGCTGGGAAATGGAATCCAGCCACCGGCCAGATCTGCCATTTTTCATACCCTTGCACTAGGTAGCAAACACTGCTCACTTTGTCAGTGGATTACAAAACTAACTACTAGCATTTCACACTAGAGATCAGGAAAGTTGGGTTCTATCACTGGTTCTTGGAGAGGACTACAGTGTATAGTAAGAGACAGAATGCATAAATTGCATGCATCTGGAGCTCTTAATAGGAAATGAAGTGTGGCAAAGTGACTAAGAGTAATTAATAATCTGGATGGGATTACTGGATCATCTTAAATGACCTTTTATAATCATGCTTTTAAATTATTTGTAAGAAGAGGTCTGTTGTGGTGGTGGGGCACAGCACCAGCCATTCATAAGGGCTGTGAAATGCCTAGAAAAATTAACAGAAGTTGGTAGATATGAAAAGGATATTTCTGGGTTCTTAACTTTTAGCTCAGACAGCTTCTCTTAGATCAGTGATTCTCAACTGGGGTGTGAGATATTTTCAAAGGTGATGCAGGATGGAAGAAGGTAAGCTTTTTCCCTCCTGGCCCAACCCAATCCCTGAGCAAGGAGGTAAGCACTGAAATAAAAAAAAAAAAATTGAAATGGGGTACTGCTCAATTCACAAAAGTTGTGCATGGAGTCTAAAATGGGTAAGAACCACTGTCCTAGGTTATAGGAAACTTTGACTTAAATTCTCTGTCCACAGAGCATCTGCCTTTGCAGTGCAATGGAACAGGCGATCTGATTCAGACGAAGTACAAAGCTTTTTAAGACGTCTGGTACTCTTAGCTGCATTTTGGAAAGATCACACATGTCTTGAGCAGCACTAAGATCAGTTCTAAGTGGGTCAAGAGGACTTGTAGCTAAAGGGCATTCAGTGCTATACGTCATGTTGATATCCTCCCTCACCCGCACCAGCACATGAACTAATTTAGGGACCATAAAAACCACAACCAGACTGCTTGTGTCTTGCCTCAAGGCATAATCCCAAGACTTTCTTTCCCTTGAGGTATATGCTGTTGAGCCTTCTATGCATTTCAGTGTACTGCTGCAGACTACTGACTTCTGCTTTGTGATATAATGCATATTTCACTTGAGATTTTTTTTGACACACCATTTCAACAGGCTGTTTTTTATGGCAAACTCAGTTACCACATGCAGGGTTTTTATTCTTTTAATGTATGAATATTCAGAATGCATACACATATATTAAGAACTGAAATCTTTGTTTTGTTCAGAAGCACAGAGAACTGATAGACAAAGAGAATTTACTTTGAGTATATTTAAAAGAACCCCAAATCATTGTTTCTGCTTTCCAATCTGGCACTCACAATGAGCAGTAATATCTCAAGCCCTGTGCACCCATGCAGGGAAGTACAAAGATGGAAAATGTTCCCTGATTTCCCTGCACAAGCTGCTAACCCCCTGGGCACAAAACAGGCAGTGAACAGGTTGGCAGGAATAGTCAGGGCTCAGCTCTACTTCCAGCATACCAGCCAGCACAGCAGATCTGCACAACAAGGGACATTAATCACTTTCTGGTATGGACCAACACTGCACTGCTTCCACCCAAGAGCAGAGGGAGCCAGGAAGAGAACTTGGATTCAGAGTTGCATTTCCCTCCATATACTGGTCCTTAATATGGCCCAAGAGTAAAATAACCCAATTGAAATAAATAAAAAAAACCCCCGGAGAAGTAAAAACCGTAACGTAAAACTACTGAAGCTTAAAAACTATACAACTGACTTTCTACCATGCCAGTACAATTACCTCAGTTATGTCATTATGACCCTGGAGTATGTTTTCTTTAAAGAAAACTGATTCAAATAAATCATCTGGTGTGCAGGGGGTTGAGACAGAGAAGCAGCTGAAGAATAAAGAATAAAGGAGAGAACTGAAAAAGATTAGTAGGGTGCAAATAGGAAATGGTGGGTGGAGCTGTGCTATATAAATTGATTCATTAAGCAACAGTTATGTTTTAGAGGAGTTCACTCTGATTTGTGGAATGGTACTGGATTGTTTTTATGATACAAAATTATCTTTTCCATTATAAGAGTTCAGTGTAGCTCACTGCTCCATCCTGGTAGGGAGGTAGGATATAGGTTTTTCCAGCATTTCAGTAAATTCATCTTACAATGTTAGGGCTTAAGGCTTATTTTTATCTCCTTTTTGGCATGATGAGAATAGGTTACCTCCACCAGACTGTAGTCATAGTTCAGCTGAAGGAGTAATAACAATACTTACAGCACTTAGAGCATATTTCACTAGCATATTTCACAAATGTCTGTTTAGCAGCAAAGATATCCTTTCTCTGGGTAACAAAAAGAGGAAAGTGAGTTAGAATAATGGTCATATATTTGGAAAGCAATGGCATCTGCTGATTTGACTGGATGTATCCAAACAGGATACAGTAAAAGTAGTTTAGAATTTTGTTCCAAGTGCAAGCAAGTAGGGGAAGAAAATATTTCATACATACATACATAGACAGACAGGCCAACATAACTTTTATTCCTTTTCAGTTTGCATGAGTATCCTATTCAGGAATTTTATTTTAAACAAGTCAATTATAGAATTATAGAAAAGTAGAGCTGGAAGGGACCTCTGGAGGTTATCTGATCCCAGCCCTTGCTTGAGGCAGTTTCATCCCTAACCAAAGCATCCATACAAGCAGGGGCAGATTAATGCATGCCAAGCCCAGGGGCTCCTGCCAATCAAAGTTCCCCTGCAGTGCCAGGGGCAGCACAGCTCAGGCAGGCATCCTGGCCATGGGAATCCAGGGCAGTCAGTACATGCCTTCTCCCTTCTGTCTGGGCCAGGGCCAGAGACTTGGGAGCAGGCACAGGGCTCTGCGAGGGAGGTATTGGCTTCCCAGGGCCATCTGTTGCCAAGAAGCCCCATGGGTTGCTCAGATCCATAGATTCATGATTGTAAGGCTGGAAGGGACCTTGGAAGATCATCTGAGGATGCGCAATTAGCTGATGCATATTTACCTATCCGCCCTGCATACTTAAGTAGTTAATTATAATATACATGCGATGGATGAAGTGACGTAGCCACATACATGTTTGTATGAAAAGGAAATGAGCTGTAAGAGTTCCTGTTTCTGCACGCGTGCCCAGGAGGGGAAGGATAAAAACCAGCTGAAAAAGTTCCTCAGGGGTTCGGAGTAATCTGAGTCCTTTGGCTCTGCTCCGACCCTATTTGCAAATACACCTTTTGTGCTGCTAATAAGTGTGTGTCTGAGATTTCTTCGCGTGCCTCCAGAGAAACGAACCGCAATTTTTGCAATAATTCTGGCGAGCCAGCCAGGAGTTCTCGTGGACTACCCCGAAATTCAGTGACTAAACCGTCTCCGGCACCACGGGGAGTGCGCACCGAGCCAACTTTTTGGGCTCGCCCAGGGGTTTGAGACGTGAGTCGGGATATTTGGGAAGTTAAAGGCTCCTGTCCAAATTTTTGGTTTCTGAGGACGCCAGACACACACTCCGGCATTCTGATCGAGATCTCTGAGCCAGGGTAGAAGCAGAGGGAGCTGCTGGTCGTACCTTGCGTGATACCTGCCCTGTTGAGGAACCGAGATGGGATAATCATACTGCAGAAGGAAGAGAGCTGAGTGCACGGTATCTGGGGATTATAGTGGAAGCAATGGGGAAGGCAGTGCCTCGGGTTACTAATCTGTCTAAATTGTATGAAGTGAGACAGGGAAGAGAAGAGGATCCCTCAGCTTTCCTTGGGAGGCTGTATGAGGTGTTCCGCAGGTTTTCGGACCTAGATCCAGAAGCCCCAGATAATAAACGCATGGTAAATCTTATGTTTATTGGTCAATCCGCTGCTGATATCCGTAAGAAGTTACAGAAAACTGAGGGAGGTGCTGGGAAACCGATTTCAGAGCTGGTGGAAATTGCATATAAGTTATATGGGGATCGTAAGCAAGTGCAGGAGCACAAGGAGGATAAAAAGGCTCAGCGACAGATGGCAGCGCTGGCAGCTGCTATAACTGGAGGTAACCCTGGAAAGGCTGGGATGCAGAAAGGGAAAGGAGAAAGAGTGGGAGCAGACGTTTGTGCTTATTGTAAAGAGAAAGGACACTGGAAGAGAGAATGCCCAAAGTTGAAGGAGAAGAGAGAGGGTGAACCAAGAGGTCACCTCATGCGGGCAGAGGAAAAGGGTGAGGACACAGAATGAAGGGGACGGGGATCTAAGACCACTACCCTTCGTGTTGGAGCCCGAGAAGATCCCATGGTAACCATTAGGGTTGGTGGCAAAAACTTTGAAGCCTTGGTGGATACTGGGGCTACATTTTCAATGATTCCAGAAACCCCTCCCTGTGCAGGAACTAGTGAACAGCATGTACTTGTGGAAGGGATTGAGGGAACGCAATCCCGACTCCCTGTTTGTAAACCACTCCTCACCAAAGTGGGGGACCATTTGCTTGAGCACTCCTTTGTATATTCTCCAAGTTGCCCGGTTGCACTACTTGGGCGGGACCTACTCACAAAATTGCAAGCTGAGATATTTTCAGAGATGACCAGATGGTGGTCCAGCTACCTGTCAAGCAGAGCTCGAACTATCAGATGGCTCTGCTGGAGGACTGACGCCCTGCAGTAAGTTCTGAAGATCACATGACTGGAGTAGACCCTTCGGTATGGGCTGATGGAACCCCTGCATGAGCTAAGTCGGTCTCCCCGGTAAGGATCACACTCAAGGATGGGGAGGGGCCCATTCGGGTAAAGCAGTATCCACTCAGCCGAGTGGCCAGAGCTGGACTCAAGCCATTAATAGAGAAATACAAGAGGTGCGGATGGCTAGTGGAAGGGTCCTCACCATATAATACCCCCATTCTTGGAGTGCCAAAGGCAGATGGGGTCTCATACAGACTGGTCCAAGACCTGCGAGCAGTAAATAAGAAGGTCCTTTCAGACCATCCTGTAGTCCCGAACCCACACACGATATTGACACAAGTACCGGGGGAAGCTGAAATATTTTCAGTGCTAGATTTGAAAGATGCTTTCTTCTCCATTCCCCTTCACCAAGAGAGTCAAAAATTGTTTGCTTTTGAATGGGAGGATCCAGATACTTTCCATAATGCCCAACTCATGTGGACAGTTCTTCCACAAGGATTCATAGCAGCCCCCCATATTTTCGGACTTGCCCTTCAGAAGGACTTGGAGGAGTGGAAGGGATCACACCCCGCAGTGACTCTCCTCCAGTTGTGGATGACCTGCTAGTTGCAAGCCCAAACTTGCAACTCTGTGAGAAAGCCACCAGGTCACGGCTAAACACTCTAGGGGAAAAAGGATATAAAGTCTCTAGAGAGAAAGCCCAAATATGTCAGCCTCAAGTTACATTTTTGGGATATAAGCTCTCAAAAGGAGTGAGAGCTCTGAGTGCAGATTGCATACAGGCAATCCAAGGTCTAACCTCACCTAAGTCACCCAAGGAGCTGCGGGCATTCCTAGGGCTAACTGGGTTCTGTCGACTATGGATACCAGATTATGGTGGGAAGGCTAGACCACTGTATGACTCCCTGACTAAGGAGAGTCTCACTAAATGGAAATGGAATAAAGAAATGCAGCATGCCTTTGATCTGCTTAAGGCAGCATTAATCCAGCCCCCTGCCCTGGCCATCCCAAATAGTAAAAAGCCATATCGACTGTATGTTCATGAGAATCGAGGGGTCGCATCAGGGGTGCTGACACAGCCATCAGGCCCAACCTGGAGACCCGTGGGATATTACTCAAAAGTTCTAGATCCAGTTGCACTCGGGTGGCCAGCCTGTCTTCGGGCTGTGGCAGCCACAGCAGTGGTTGTTGAAGAAGCCCAGAAGATAGTCATGGGTGCGGATATGGAAATACACACCCCTCATGGAGTTCCCCAGATTCTAGGGACTGAGGGAGGAAAGTTTCTTAACCCCTCCAGACAATCACGGTATGAAATATTTTTGCTCTCTAATCCAGGACTTACTTTCAAACATACTACAGCCTTAAACCCTGCAACCTTGCTGCCGGAGCCAGGGAAACTGACGCATGACTGTCTTGAGGTCCTGAATCAAACCACACAGGTGCGGCCTGATCTTGCTGAGGACCCAATTGAAGACCCAGATGCTGAATACTTCATAGATGGCTCCAGCTCTGTCATCGATGGAAAAAGACGAACAGGATGTGCAGTGGTAACCTTAGATAAGGTAGTATGGAGGGAGTCATTGCCGAGCTCATGGTCGGCACAGGCCGCGGAACTCACTGCGCTCACCCGAGCATTACAGCTGGGGACAGACCAGCGGGTTAATATATACACTGATTCTCGCTATGCTTTTTCTACAGTCCATGCGCACGAACTATTGTGGAAAGAAAGGGGTTTCATTACGGCTTCTGGGAATAAAATTGCTAACGGTCCCCAGATTATCAAGTTACTAGAGGCACTCCACCAGCCTAAAGAGGTAGCAGTCATTCATGTGCGGGCCCATGGGAAGGCTGCTGAGGAAAAGCATAAGCTTGGAAATGCAAAGGCTGATGCGGCAGCAAAGGAAGCCGCATTTATTGGTGGAGAAGCAGAGGAAGTATCCAGGCAGGCCTTGTCCCATGCCATATGGCCATACGTCCAGGATTTAGTCCCGCAGTATTCCCCTGAAGAAGATAAATTTGCACAGAAAGCTTGTGCAAAAAAGAACTCCCAGGGGTGGTGGATAGTACCAGGAGGAAAGGTCATGATACCCAGGCCATTGCTTTGGGAGGTGCTGCAACAGCTCCATGCAAGAACCCATATGGGAGGCTTGGCGATTGGTGATCTAGTGATCTGCCAAGCAGTAGCCCCAGGGCTATATGTAGAAGCTCAGCGTATTGCTACCAGGAGCATCACATGCCAGAAAGTAAACCCTCGAAGGAAACCCCCTGTGCCAACGAGAGGTAGACCCTGGGCAGCGTACCCCGGACAAGCATAGCAGATTGATTTTGCCGAGCTCCCACCATCTGGACATCATGGGTTTTTACTTGTCATGGTAGACCAGCTCTCTGGTTGGGTCGAGGCATGGCCCACCAGGACTGCCACTTCGGCTACAGTAGTGAAGTATTTGTTGCAGGAGATCATTCCCCGGTATTCCCTGCCTGAATCCATCGAGTCGGATCAAGGACAACACTTTGTGGGAAAGGTAGTTCAAGAAGTCGCACAAGCTCTCAAGATCACTTGGAAACTACACACACCATGGAGACCACAGAGTTCAGGACAAGTGGAACGCATGAATAGGACCTTAAAGACTCTACTCACGAAAATCTGTATTGAAACATGCCTTAAGTGGCCTCAAGCATTGCCACTAGCTCTTACTTGCATTTGAAACACTCCCCGACGGGGCCTTAAATTAACCCCATATGAAATTATGTTTGGCAAACCGCCTCGAGTCTTACCTCCTGGGATGCGAGAAAATGTAACTTTTGAATTAGGTAATAGTGAGCTTCATATGTACATTATTGCTCTGCAGTCTGTCTTGTCTTCTCTTCACAGGTATGCAGCCTCCTTTCAGCGCCTGCCTTTAGACGTACTGGTACATGACTTCTGCCCGGGAGACTGGGTCTTGGTGCAGCGGTGGAAAAAGGAACCTTTGACTGAGAAGTGGAGTGGCCCTTTCCAGGTACTTCTAACAACCCACACCGCTGTAAAGATTGCTGGCCATGACCGTTGGATACACCATACCCGACACCCACGAGCATCAGAGGACATCAACTCCCAAGATGAACTCACTCCGGAAGCTGAGTCATCTTCGGAACAAGAAGCCAGCAAGTAGAGCTGTGAACCTACTGGTGATCTCCAAGTGCGCCTGAGACGGCTTAATCAAAGTTCAGAAAATTAGACAAGAAAGTAAAAAGGGAAAAGTTTAGGCTGTATTTGATCTCAAGAAAGGGAGAATATGGTGGGAATCTTAATAAGCCTTGTTGTTATCTGTGTAGTAAGAGAAGCAGGATTGAGCAGCCCTAGCCGCCAGCCTATATCCCCGCTTCCCCCAATTGCTCCCCCAGGGACAAATTTGTATGTTGACATGATGGAAAGAATTGCAGGTACTTTCAATCTTACCAACTGCTGGGACTGTGGGGGGCTCCGAGAGGCCAGAGAACAGTGGCCTTGGAGGACTTTTCCTTTGGCCCCAAAATGGTTGGTAAGTGATAAGGCGGATGTTAAGAGTACTGGTCAAGAATGGGATGAGAACCGCAGCTGGGATCTTTCCCAAGTGGCATTAGGAGAGTACTGTCTCACTAGATTGATAACCACCACAGTTGAAGGGATGCAAGTTGCAGCAGTCCCCCTCAAAGCGCAGACTGCAGCAAAAGTCATGGTCCTCAGAAAAATTCCTCGTAATTATCTTGATCTGCCTAAATGAGAATGGGGAGCAGAAAGCATCTTGAGGGGGGAATATTGTTAGAAATGGAGTATTGTTAGAATATTGTTAGAAATGCACAGTTTGCATCTCGTACCTGATAAGCAAAAAACACTGCCAAGGACTTTTTTTCCTTGGCCAGCCTTGTTACAGTTTTTCTTATGCTAAATCACTCTCTCTCCCCCACACTCCCCCTGGTCCTTCTCATGCAGATTACAGAAGCTGGAATTCAACTGACTGTGTCCTTGAAAGGGGGGGGATTTAAACTCTTGGTGACCTAGAGAACTTTCTGAGGATGTGCAATTAGCTGATGCATATTTACCTATCTGCCCTGCATACTTAAGTAGTTAATTATAATATACATACGATGGATGAAGTGACGTGGTCACATACATGTTTGTATGAACCGGAAATAAGCTGTAAGAGTTCCTGTTTCTGCACGCGTGCCCAGGAAGGGAAGGATAAAAACCAGCTAAAAAAGTTCCTCAGGGGTTCAGAGTAATCTGAGTCCTTTGGCTCTGCTCCGACCCTATTTGCAAATACACCTTTTGTGCTGCTTAATAAGTGTATGTCTGAGATTTCTTCGCGTGCCTCCAGAGAAACGAACCGCAATTTTTGCAATAGCCCCACCCTGCCAGAGCCAGAGCACAGCCAGGGCTGGTGCAGAGCCCAGGACAGCCCCAGCTCTGGCCTGTCCCACGGTGCTGGAGGACTGCAGCCCCAGTTGTGTGAAACCCACTAGGCAGAGGGGCTGGGCAGAGTTGGGACCAGAGCTACCTTCACTTCAGTGGTGTTTGTGCCCCCTGGCTTGCCCTGGCTGTGCCAAGGAGCTCAACGGGCTCAACCACAGCCCCCTGGCAGGCATAGAGGGAACCTGCCCTCACCTCATGGAGGGCCTTCAATTTTCTGTTTGCCCAGGGCCACAGTAAATCTTAATCTACCACTACATGCAAGTTCTTGTCTAGGCAATTACTAAAATGACACAATCAACCTTGTCTTATGACTAGAAAGCATATTGCCCAAAGACACCAAAAGCACCACAACCTGCCACAGGCAAAGCAAGGGGACAGCAGCAGCCAGCATCCTGTTGCTGCAAAGGTTGCTAAAATGCCCTTGAGGGATCCAAGGAAAAGGGCCACCGCCTCCACTACAAAGACAACTCCTCCCTCCATACTCTGTACCAGTCTGATCATGGGAAAAAATTCCTTCCTGGCCCCAAGTATGGTGATTGGTCTGATCCTGAGTGAAGGGGCAAGGCCCTTTAACCAAAAACTTCTGGATTTTAGTTCCAGCAGAAATGGCACGCTCCAGTCAAAATCCCCAGCCTTAGCTGCAGCCAGGAGCAAATCCAGAGGGAATGAAGTAGCATAGCTGCACCCCCTTTTCTGACCACATGGCAGAAGCAGCATTTGGAGACTGGTCATCCACTGATGCTGCCACTATGCTGAGCTAAGCCCAGCCCCTGTACAAGCTGACTGTAGCATCTCTGGGGTGGTTCCCCTTGCTCCCAGGTCAGCAGCGGGGGGACAGCAGTAGTGGCAGGGTGGGGAGAGGGGAGGGAGGGAGGGGAAGAGAACAGAATTCTTACCTGCTTTAGGGACTTTAAAAAGTCCCTGATCTGCTCCCCTGGTGTTGTCTGCCCAACCTGG
This sequence comes from Crocodylus siamensis, assembly GCF_052110815.1. Lineage (NCBI taxonomy): Eukaryota > Metazoa > Chordata > Crocodylia > Crocodylidae > Crocodylus > Crocodylus siamensis. The sequence goes on along the minus strand of NC_143397.1, from coordinate 124,734,443 downwards.
TTGTCAGAGGGAGGAGGCTAGAAACAGGGGATGCAGCCACTCCTGCAGCACCAGTCACCGCTCCCATACTCCCCTTTGCAAAATCCTGGATCTGCTTCTAGCTGCAGCTAACACCCAATGCTTCTGAGGAAGCACAACTCCCCTAGCAACAGGAGAAGAAAGAAAAATCCTTCCCAGCCCCTATGTGGCAACCAGCAAAACCCAGAAGCATGGCAAATACTAAAGAACATTCTACATTGCAACGTAGGGCCAGCAAGCATAACATCACACCCACTTACTGGACAGCCAGTACTTTCCTCTCTCTATCACTTCCATAATCTTATCCCAGTTTCTTTAAACTTTCATGACATTCTTTGCCTGCCTTTAGGCCCTCTCTAATGTCTCAACATCCTTTTTAAAACATGGAGCCAAAAACTTCACATAAATACTCTAGGTGAGGCATAACCAGTTCCAAGTAGACAGGCACTATCACCTTCCATGTCTTGCATCTACTGCTCCTGTTGATGCAGCTGAAAACCATATTTGCCTTTTGTACAGCTGCGTAACTCTGCAGACCCATATCGAGTCCATGATCCACCACAACTCCTAGATCCTTCTCCAGAATCCAATGCTATAGCAACTAAGTTTGGCACCTGGGACAAAGCCTGCAGAAGCATCCTGCCGTCACCCTGCACACAGATCCAGGGGGCACCCCCGCCCCCATGCTTGCTCAGGAGTGCATGCAGCATTAGAAGCCACCCTTCCCCCTCCCCACCCCAAACAAGCTTGTTACAACTCTATCCCACACCCTGCCCCAGCTGGGCAGCTCTGGTTGGCACCCCTTCGCTTCAGCACCCTGGGCAGTCTCCCTGCTCAGCCCTCCTCCCCTTGCTACAGCACTGCCGTAGTCCTGCCATCCAGCCAGTTTTCACTCATTTTGTTTGCAAGAAAATATTAACATAAACTGGAAATACATCAGCAGATAAGCTTGCAGTGCTCTTCCATTCTGTGTGCATGTGTGTGAGTGCATGTATGTGTGCACAAACACATGCATGGAGGGGGCTGGAGTTTTATGTTATATATTTCTTGTTACAGCTATTAACAATAAGGCTGACATTTCACGTTTCCCATTGAGAAGACAACCTCGGTACAGAATAAATAAATGAAGGACATTAAAAGAATCAATCTTTTCTTGCAAAAAAAAGCCAGTGTAATTACCCAAATGAGTCCAACTGGTTAAACAATGCAAACTGTTTTCCACAAACATTTATTTGAAATTTGAACAAATTAATTGCAACTCCTCTTTTGTGCTGGGCTTCTGTGAACCCAACACAGTGAACCAGGTGACTAGCCACCAGTCTAGTGAGCCTGATAATTAGCAGGAAAGTTGGCTGAAATAGTTTTAAGCAAATGTTGAAGAATAAATTGTAGAAGCGGTTTTGCAATTGTAATGGCAACCAAGAGGAAACTGAATTCTAAAGCTGTCTTTAACTGAGCCAGTTGTTTCTATTTTCTGGGGCACAAACAATTAAGCCCAGTTACACGACCCATTCTGCATCACACTGAGAACACGTGGTTCCACCACGTATACATACAAGTGCTCCGCCATGTCAGAAGTGTAGCAGGGCAGCTCTGCACCCAAGACAGCTGCTGACAGTTGGAAAAGTGCCAGCTTTCACTATGCCAATTATGGCAATACAGTCAGCTGCCATTGTGGCAGCAATGGCTGCTTTTGCACCTTCCTACAAAAGTGGTACTCAGAGCAACTGCCTGTTTACCCCCTATGTACATTCATTCAGCTATAATATTCCCCAAGTATCTATCTTAGAGGTCTCAGAAACCGTGAATATGGGGAAATTTTCCAAGTGCAACACCCGGGGTCCCAGGAGGACTGTGGGGAAAGATTTCTGCAATCCCTTGGTAAAGTGAAATGGATAACTTCCACAGGATGTCTCAAAGATCCCTGGAGTCGGAGCCCCTCCAGAGCTGCTTTTGCAGCGTGGAAGCCAGAAGGAATGCTTAATCCCTGATTCCTTGCCCATCCAAAAACGGTTCTGCTTGAGATTTGTGAGCTACATTGATGTGTCAGACACATCTGCAGAGATGGAGTGGAGGATATTCTGGGGACACCTTCAGAGAGAGATCAAGACAAAGGCAATCTATGCATTTTCTCATTTGGGCTTATTTTACATACATCTTGGTGAATTGGTTCAGATACAACAGATACCTTGCCCTTTCCCCTTAAGCCTTTTCCCATTTTAGAACAAAAGTACAAACTGAACTTCATTTTTCACTTCTTTTTGTGTATCTTTCAACTGCCACTTTCCTACAAAGGTCAGAATGAAAAATTCTGAAGTACTGAAAGAAAGCCTGTTTTTGTGGTATTTACATCTGTGTCTTGAAATACCAGAAAGCCACCAGTGAAAAGGATTTCAGCTACTTTAAATAAACATCTGAACTTTTGAAAGCTTATTGAAAAATAATCCATACATTGAACACTTTGAGGTTCCCTTGTCACTAATTAAACTGTATTCTGAGGTTTTACACCTTTCCCAAAGGGCCAGGACAAAATATTCAAGATTTTTCTTTGCTAAACTGTCATGCTGAACTAACCATCTGTTTAGCAGGAGGAAAGTATATTATCTGAATCTCATTCTGAGATCTGAAAAGGTAGTCAGTGTGACAATCTGATCCCTCTGGACACACTGTGCATGTCAATATCTTTCTAAAATAATCAGGTTTCAAACTGCAAGAGCTGTCTGGCAAGAAGAGTCTTTTTCATAAAGCATAGCTAGATCTTTAAATGCCTTTGATTATTCTCAGTGAATCACACAAATGACATGATATCCAAATGTATAATATTTTGTGCCATTGGGAAAAGAAATACACACTAGCAGCAGTGCTGCAAAATATCATACTAGCATATGGCTTAAGGGTCCTTACTTTGGCTATTTTTTTCACCCCCTCCATCAGTATATACTGTATGCTGTTAAATCTTGATATAGAATATACATTTTCCTATGTGTTTTATTAGAAACACTAAAATGTCCCCTTTTTCCTCATTTTAATAAGCATAGTGAGGCTGACAAAAAACAGAAAATTTGTTTTCAATTCAGATTTGATACCATAAAATTCATCTGAATACAACAGATGCCCTAAGCAAGGAAGCAAAACAACCCCACCAAGTAAGAGGTATAATACACACACACACACACACACACACACACACACACACACACACACACACACTCTGTTTTGAGGAGACGCCTACAATATACGAGTACAAAATGATGATGGAATCGCTTTCTTTCATCAGCTGCTGCATTACTGGGCTCCAAATTAGAAGCTTGCTTTTTCACAAGAAAATTGCTTAGTCCTCAAACCTTGGCTCTGGTCATTGCGGTGACCTTAAAGAAGACTTGCAGGAAGTGCAAAGGTGGTTTAACACTACTCTATTTCCCCTCCACCTTTAACCCAGAGTAGGTGAGGAACAGTCAGGCACTGAGCGCATTTAGAGACCATTTGGGGATACTTTAATTTTAGGCTAGGTGGGATGGTCCATGTGAGAGGTTATTGAGGCTATTATAGCAGCAGGAGAGTATCTGACTGACACTGCCTTCTCTCAGGCATGAATCCACCATGTCTCCTATGATGCCCAGGTAAGACAGCTTCTGTTCCCTTGGTGCTATTGGGTCCAAACTAGTGCATGGATGCCTGTCTGATCTTCAAGTGACATGAGGACTTGACCCTAAGAAGTACAAAGTATTTTGAGTGATTGGCTTCTGAGGGAACTGAGAGTGCTCATGGCCTCAGAGGAGATGGTCGATATCTGGCATGATGATGAATCCCTGAAAGAGGTGTTAACTACTCCCACATATCTGAAAGGGGCACTTACTGCTGAGCTCAATGATGTCACCTTAGGCCTTGGAAGACTTTATTTCTGGAGTGCTACCAAGTTTGCAATGCTACAAAATACATATTGCCCTGGGATGTATGCATGCACAGCCCCCTGACTGGGGTGCAACAAAGTTGGCACAAAGATATGCTCTCTAGCAACAGGGGACCGCTTCTTAGTTCCTCAGGACCCTCAAGGAGCCTGCCAATGAGCTGGACAGGTTCACCAACGTGGTCTTGCAGTCAACAGTTGCCACTACAGCAGCCACAGTAGTCTCCAGTCTGAGGCTCACTGCCAGCCAGAAAGTTTAAAGGCAATTTTTATAGCCCCACAAACAGTATGAACCTTGCCCCATTCACGTTTTATCATGCTAATCTTGCACATGAGGTGGGACAAATGTAATGTCTCCCAGGGCCCTTAACTGCCAGCCCTGTCAACTACTAAGCTGGATACAACTGTATCAGAAATGTTGAATTAAAGAACTTGGTGTAGTGGAAGGTACTGGGACTGAGGGCAGTGGGCCAGAGAGAATAGCTGGGGCAGGAATTCAGTCATCTAGCACCAAACTGAAAGTCACCCTAACAAGGAGAGGGAAAGAAAAGGATTATCTTGCTATTACCGAGTGCTTCCTTGTTGCCAAAATCCCCCATTGCCTCATATATCCTCCCAATTGCCAGAAGCTACAAGTGTCCCCAAGCCACTTGCCAGAACTTCCAGTTTTCTCTGTACAGCTCCCGAAGTATAGTTATGTTTTCGATACAGAAGCATTAGCAAAAAGAAAACTGAAAGTCTGTTGAGAACAATATTTGGGCTGCCCAACATTCTCCATTACACAACGTTCTTGTATGCCCTCTTTTTTTCTTTTCTTTATAAGCCACTCCTGCTCCCATGGTTTAGGGCAAGACTGAAATTTTGGATGAGGACGTTTCTAGGGTCCAAGCGGGGCCTCATGAGAACCAAGTCATGTTTGGCTGAATTGGAAACTGTTGACTACTGACATTTCCTGTCTGGGATTTGCATAATACTGTTTTTTTTTTCCTTCTTGGAAAGCACATCAAAGCCTCTTAGTATTCAAAGGCAGAGTACATGCTATTCCTTCATGAATGCTTGTCCTGCTGGCAACAGCCTAACAGAACTCATATCCTATTGGAAATTAGGTATTCTACATACACTCCATCTATGGCAGATACTAACAGTTCTGTTCCCTACCTATTACTATTAAAGTAAGGCTTCATACTCATTTACCTATTACACAAGTGGATAATGGGAGACAGCTGTCTAATATTACAGATGCAAATCCCATTTGCTTAGCCAGCCAAGAACTGGTCATAGATTTAACCTTTGTTCTGATCTGTGTAAATGTGGGATACTCATTCATGCAGAGGGAACCAGTTGTTTCAGATTGTTATACAGCCACTTGCAGCAGTTGCTTCAACTCAGAAGCAGGCTTACGTGGTAGTGGTCCGTACTGCAACAGGGACAGTAGAGTGTGCATTCTCTGCTGCTGGTATGTGATTGGGAAAAAATGTTCTTCTGTGTAAAACAAGTTGACTTTGTAATTTCTCCTTTAAAAATACATGCAAGGTAGTTTATGAAAAAAATGGCATTATGCTTGCAAAGCAAGATATTCGAAAGTTAGGAAATGCCAAGCTGATGGCTGCCCATTGCCAGCTCAGTCCTCCAGTCTGGGGGCAGGTGTTGAGAGCAGGGATCCTGGTTTTCTCCAATATAAAAATATGCCCAATTTTGGTTTAAAATAAGTAACCTCAAATCCGCATTTTTCCATGATTACAATGAAACGCCACTAATATGTAGAAAAAACAGCACATGTTCCTCAAAGTACAGATATCCTCATATACAAATGGGAGTAGATGAATGTTGCACAGATATACCTTTTATTTTGAAGTACAGAATTATATTTTATTTTGAAGCACTTGTTACTTTCAAAGTGCTTGACCTTGCAGCCTTGGGATTGCATTATATCCTCAGTGCCAATAAAAATCTCCCCTGAAATAAGTTAGAGCTTCTTCCTAAGACTGAAAACATGTTATGATTTCTCAGATTTAATGATTTTGAGAAAGGTCTTGTTCCCCTTAACTTTTAAGCTGAATGAAAATCACTGTTAAAAATCAGTGCATATTATTTTTGGAAGGACACTGGTTAATAATTTTAGTATTTGCTTTTAAAAATGAAAATTCCCTGTTAATTATTTTGAAAAGTTAAAGTTACTAATGCTACTTGTGAAGCATTTAAACCACTTTTCCTATAAGCATTGAGTGGCTGGTTAAATAAAGCTCAGTTACTGTGCCTCACACACAGGCTACAAAATGCTCCCAGAATTTGTTGACTTTTTAGTGTGTGTGTCTGTGTGTGTATATTACAAATGAAATAAAATAATCTTCATATTACGTTAAAACCATGTGTGCCTTACTTCTTTTCAGATTTATTTTTAAAACCAAAAAAGGGTACAAGTCAGCACCTTACAGAAAAAAAGAAACTGGGAGTGTGTCTCATTATCTTACTCAACACATAACCCTACACAGTTATCAACTACTTATAGAGCAATTTTGATTTTGCTGCCAGTAAGTCAATGATATCCAGTTCTGACTGGCATTGGACCTTTCATAGGAGCCCCATGCACAGTCACTGTTCACCAAACCATCTCAACAACATCTATATCCCTACGCACTCCTGTCCCCTGCTAGGAAATGTTCTGCTTATACTATGACAAAATAGAGAATGCAGGTGTTGCATTATTCATAACTGCAGTAAAACAATGCCCAATGCATATGGAAAGAAAAAAGGAAAACTATTTGATAACTTGGTCTGTGAAAAGCCTGAGGTTATACACTGAAGAGCTGCCTGTACCTTGTGGGCCACAGCATGAGTATCACTGCAGATGGTTGTTAAACAGCACACAGAATGCCTCCAAATGTGCATGGATGGTACATGTCACGTCAGTATTGACTAAGTCTCTTAAAATGTGTTATGTACACCCTCCAGTCCACATTCTAGGCTTTATCAGCTGCATAATAAAATTATGGTAGGACCACACCCCTAAGTACACTCATAAATTTTTCTGTGTGAACAACTTCCTTTCTTCTCCCACATATACCCTGGCCTTGTCCAAGACTATAATCTGTGTTTTTTTCTTTCTGTGCTCACACTTAGGGAGGAAGAGTATATCCATGAAATAGCAACAATATTTAGCTCACAATGTCAGCTGACCACTTTCTCTACATGTATAAGCATTAGAGGACTAAAAAAAGACAAAAACATTTGGTTCATTCAAACCGCCAATCTACTTCAAGTAAAAAATGCATCTAGCTCATACTTGTGCCCACTGATCAGGGATATATAGCTGTCCTAGGAGACAGGATGGAAAGGCCCCATCTAGCATCCACTGATAGCAGTAAGAGCCTTTTCCTTGATTTTAAGACACCCCTAATTTCACCCTAAAAGATCAGAAAGTACAGCCGCATCTAGATGTCCAGGGGTGTGCGCCTGCAGCAGCACAAATAGTAGCGGCATAAATTTGCCCCTGCATGTGCAGTATGTTGCGAGACACTGGGTGCATCTACATGTGCGCTTTAATGTACAGTAGGCTATCTTACTGTGCATTAAGGTGGTTAATTAGAAAACATGCTATTTACACTAATGTGCACTAAAATAGATGATTGTGCATTAAGCATCACCTAAAAAGCAGGTGTTTGTGCTACTGCACATTAGTATAATAGCAGAGTTTTTTATGCACCACTTTAATGCACAGTAAAATAGCTTACTGCACATTAAAGCACACATGTAGGCGCACTTGGAGGCACTAAGTTTAATGCTCATTCGGAAAAGTGCATTAATTCACATGTCAACATATAACCGTGTCCTACTTCGGCCAAAATCCCTAGCCCAGCTCTTCCCATCCCCTGTCACACTGGAGAAAGTGAAGACACTCTGGCCAGTAGCCCGAGTATCTCCTTGGAGGACCAAGCCTCCATTTGTTTTGTGACATGCTATTGTAGGGTGCACTCTGCTGCCTTTTTTTTTTTTTTTGCTATCAGGAAATCCTGGTAGCAAATTTCGCCCCCACACTGCAAATTTGCAGTGCAGGAAACATTTCAACATTCCACACATGCAGTTTCTGATGCCACAAAGAGATTTGTGGTGTCACAAACTGCACATGCCTAAATGTGGGGATGTGGCCTATATGCCCTCTTTTCTTTTCCATGTCTAGCTGTTATTCATCAGTGAAGCACTGGGAAGGATGGACAAAATTCTAAGCCCTCACCAGAGTTTAAGAGTATGTGTTACCTATGTTAGGGTTAACTGACCATTAGCCTGACATAGGCTAGTCAAGTTATGTCAGATTGCATAAATTCTCAGCATATAGGAAAGCTCCCCTTTGGAGATGTGCTGACATCTCCTTATTTCTATAGTGGAGGCACTTATGTGCCTAGTGGAGGTAACAGAATCACTCTTATACAACAGTCAAGTAAACTAAGAGGGTTTTTTTTACAAGCTGCATTCTGGTTATCCAATAGGTAGGCACCATGTGTCCAAAATGTGACAGATTAAGATTTTTTTTCACAATAGTAGAAGCCTTTGCTCTTAATCCATTGCCTGGTGGAAACTGGTGCAGTTTCATTGACTGCACAACAGCAAACACATTAATGTTTCTCACAGAAACCTTCTGGTTTGTACTCCTGTGTGATCTAGCCCAGTGTGTCCATCTGATACTGTCCAATTAATCATATATTCAGTGATATCTCAGATAGAATTCCACCTGATTGTGTGTTTTGATTGAGCAACTTTATTGAAATAATTTCATATTTGAGAATTTAAAGAAAAAAAAGTGTCATGAAATTTTACCATAGGATTCAAATCTTACATACTTTTGCAAACTTAGCCCTGGGTTGACAATAACAATCCAGTAAAGACAGTGGATGAATCTATGAAAATAAGAGGGACCAGGCTCTTCAAGTGTGTTATATTTCTATATTACTATATAGACTAGTTAACTAATGCAGTGGGTCTGAAATGGAACGTGATGAAGTTCAGGTTGCCATATTGAAGGAAGTCGTGTAACCACTCACTCCCCCCACCCCTCCAAAGTTTCAAACTACTTGCAGAAAACTTACCATTACACTTATGCTGCCATTGCTGCCGCTGTCGGGAGCCATGGCCACTGCACTGGCAGAAAAAAGGGTGTGCAGGGCTCGCAGCAGGTGGCGGGTACCCGGGGGAGGCAGTGGAGGGGTGGAAGACAGGAGGATACATGGGCAGGGAGGGAGGACATAAACAATTGGTGGTGGTGGGGCAACAATTAAGAGGGGGTAGAAAATGATATTATTGCTCTCCCCCAAAGCAGAGATTAATTTTCTTCTCAAGGGGTGGGAGTGTGGATTGTGGGAGGTGTATGGGACATATTAGAAATTAAACAGGGCCAGGCTCTGTCCTCTTTCCTCACCTTGCATTCTGCCTCTTTCCACCAGTGCCTCCATCCAATCCTGTAGCGCCTCTTACAGAATAAGGAGTTGATCCACCTGAACCTGGGTGACAGAGTCATGGCCCAGCATAGCATCGCCAATCAATGTAGGACTTTACAGAGTCCCACAGACAGGAAGGATTTCAGTGTAAGTAGTAGATTTCTCATCCCCTTTATGACATCGTCATCATCATTGTGACAGCAGCTCAGAAGCGAAGTGGCTTCACTTTGGCTACCCTCTCTCCTCACCTACGCCTAGCTTCTGATCAGCTGAGTCCTTGTCTTTTCCCTCATTCTTAGAGGTTGTTGATTCTTTGAGTGATTTTTTTTTTTTTTTGGAAAATAGAATAAGTAAGGCTGGAAAAGACCAAGGGAGCCTGTATTAAATTATTGATGGACTGAATATTAATAGGCTACAAACTGGTTGGCCAGGCAAAGTGCACATATGGATCATGATGACAAAACTCCTGCTGCAAAGGAACATGGAGGTAAGAAAGAACATTTGTAGAAAGGAGATAAAACACACAAATACCAGTTAGAAATGGAGCAAACAAGTCAGATAAAGAGGACCCTTATCTGACACTCCCTATTATGTTACATGCACTAAAGCCAAGTCTCAACTTTTCTTAAACTCTCCAATGTTTAGGTACCTCTCTTTCTAGTGTGTGTCTATGACAAAATACTCTCACTCAAAAAAGGTTTCCTTTAGTATGTCAGCTACTTATGTTCCTGGTGGACATGTGTCAACATTGATTGGGTACCACTGCTTTCTGGTTTTTGTTATATAAGAGGCACATGGGTCCCCCTGAATCTCTCCTCCAGGTCTTGTTTTCTGTAAAGTTACCTCATTTCTGCCTCTGCTGAACTGTATTGATTAGACACCACTTTCTCACAACAGGCCTGAGCCTCTATCCCATACCCCAAAACACGCCCCCCCCCCTCCATATTCAGAGGTTCTACACTGGAACTAGGGACTTGATTTGCATTTCAGAGCCCTCCTCATACTTATAACAATGAACAAAACCAACACCCTAGATCCAGACAACCCCTGGTCTTTGCAGAGTCTGAAACTGGGATCCAAAACCTGGCAAGTAACTCAAAACAACTCCAAAAAGTTTTTAAACTCTCCCTTCACTTTTTCTTCTCACATGCACAGGAAGCCTAGAACTAGAAAAGGGACAGCCATCTGTACTACTTCTTCTCTAAATGCATTGAAGAAACTAACTGGACTTGCCTTTAAGAGAGATCACATGTTCTGCTAATGATTTGCATTCCCTGTGGTATTATTTGCAGTATAGTATCGTAACTGATAGATGTAATCCAAAATCCCATCCATCCCAGTGTTGGGAAAGCAGAAGAGAAGTCTATCGCTGGATCTGAAACTGAATGAGCCCATTTCAAGTAGTTATAAATCCTAGCTGGCAAAACCCTGATGAAGCAGGTAGTTGTCTGTCCTACTCTCAGAGGCAGGGATCTGCCCTGACAGAACAGACTGATGGGATGAGATCAGGAGCATTGTGATGTGACTTGCAGTCTCTGATGTGCCACTGGCCAATAACAGCAATGTAATTTCAATTGACATCACAATCACAGTGAAGTCTCACTCCCTGCATCCTCTGGGTTTTCTGCCCCATGTGCCCCAACTGTCCTGGTTTCTCTATAAAGAATGTAGATACTTTCCCTGGAACAAGAGCCTGCTGATTTCTGTCCTGCAGCCTCCCAGCTCCACTGGCTCAGGATAAAACAGATGCTCTACAGGCAAGGACATTATCTGGCAATCAGTAGGAAGGCTGCTAGAGGTAAAGGAGCTATACGCTTCAGAATATTTCTTCTTCAGGTGTCAGAGACAGCCTTTTGATACACACATTCCCAGTATCATCTCTGCTTTCCCCACTTGGCACAGCCAATCAAAGTATTTTTCAGTGTCTTAATTCTAGCATAGGTTGGTGACCTGAGGCTTCACAGTTTGTATAGGAGAGGTCAGATCCTGCACCGTTGGACTCAGTGGGGATCTGCAGTTGATTTCAATGAGTACAAGATTAAGTTCCCCTTCCACTGTGGCTCTTTGGTCCTTGGTGCATAGACCTTCCTTCCAGCCTGAATGTCCTAAAAATGAGTCTCCCTTTATCTGCATGGCTCAGCCCAGGAAGGCTGGCACAATGTAGGTGAGGGCTGTGGACAGAGGTGGGTGGAGCACAGAAAGCCATGCCAGGCACTGGGGGCAGATGCAGTCCCAGCCTGCCTGCTGTCCCAGGTGGGAGCCCCAGTGCGGGCTTCTAAGGGCCCCTGAATCCCAGGTGGGCAGCGAAGCATCCCTTCCCTGCAGGACTGCATTTCTCTGCCAGCAAACCTGCCCCAAGGGAGAGGCACAGGAGCCACTAGCAGAGGCCTTGCCTGTAGTGCACTGCCCCCTTCCCCTGCAAAGAGTGGTGAGGGGGGTGGGGGAGCCTGTCCCTTGTGCTTTGACAGGAGCTGCGTCTTCTTCTTGGCAGTACCCACTGGCAGTGTGGGGCCCACATGCTCAGCTCTGGCCCATTCAATCACATAGCTTTAAGTTGCCTTACAGCATCTACACGTGGGTTAAGGTGCCTTAACTAATTGTGCCTAAATTTGATGCTTGCTTTATGCACGTATTAAATTTAGGTGAGATTAGCCTAAAATTGCCATTTTCAAGAAGCACACATGTAGACCTGTGCCCTTAATGAACCTTAAAAATGGCTAATGCACCTTAAATCACCACGCGCAATGTGCCCTGATATACTTAATTGGGTAAGCAATGTAAACAACTGAAGAACCGAAGTGATCCATGCAGAAACTAGAACTGGCAAACTAGATAAGCCACAAATTGCATGTAAGTCCAGTTTTCTGCCCTCAGGCTTATGTCCAACTCTCCTTCTGTCTTCCTTATTGGTAGATAACAGTTTTAGGCATAATTTATAAGTACTGATGCTCTGATCAAAAATATTACCATTCCAAATATTGCACTGGAAACATGCATTGCATCTCTTGCTATCCTTAGAGAGAATGCTTTCAGACACAAGCAATCAAAAGCAACAGGTAAAAAATGAAGTGAAAAAAAGGATAGAAAACCCTCACCTGTAATAAGATGGCTTCTGCTATTAGCTGTCCATGGAGCACAGAGGCCAAAATCTCTTTAGACTCGCATAGTAATTTCTCCTGCTCCAAATATTTATTATGCTTGATTCTACTTGATGGAAAACACAGTCTCATTTTTCCTATATTGGAGTGGATCGTAAGAGATAATGAAACTCAGCCTAAGGATATTTAGGTAATGTATGTATGTATGTATGTATGCAATGCATTTTTCCCCATAGAACTAAGTTAGCACAGTATCTTTATACTAAATCTTAAACTCCCTAGTGTTCATATCAAATCGATTTTTTTTAAAATAGCAAACTTGTTATGGAAAGCCTCTGAGAAAGAGCAAAATAAAGTGAGGCAAAATTATGGACATATGCATTTCTTGTTGCTAATACAAAATCTAAATTCAACTTCACTAAATGAAAAAGGACAATAAAGTTGTTAACATCTGTCTGAAATACATACAGCCAAATATATGTATATTTTAAAAGAGAGGAGAGGGTAAAATAGACACAAAACCCACACACATCTGGTTTCATGTTGTCACATTATAGGATAACTTTTAGAACATTTAAAAAACAGTTCTTACATTTGCTAAACAAACACAAAGAGAATGGCTGTGAGAGGCAGGAAGCAGCTTGTTACTGGCATGGTGTTCTTTATTTGCTCAGGAGACAGCAGTCCAGATTGCAGGACTTTGTTTTCAGCAAAGACCCTGCCTTGTTTTTTATCCATTTTTCAGCTGGGTGGTCTAACTCATGAAAAGCATTTGGTGATTTGAGTCCTGATTCATAGAGTCAGTGGAAAGATTCTCACTGAATTTAGTATATTTTAAATCAGATCCTGACTCTAAGACTACTCATAGTCAACATTATGCATTTTCTGACTCTCTTTGCTGCTCAGCTGGTTAACAGGACAACTTATGCAATTAAATGTGAACCTGCTACTCTCGCTGTTGATCAGTCACTGATGATCAACTATAAATTGTCAGCTCTTCATGGCAGGGACCTTATCTCTTTATAAAACCTGTCACACAATAGTTCCATATAAACACTTGTTCTTAAAAATATTAATGAAGTCTCTGTTTCCTTCCTCTATAGCAACCCACCGAAAGTTATAGTTAGAAAACAGCACATTTTTAGTCTTAGTTGTATGGTGTTTTTCACATAAAATATTGGGTGCATGCATCCATGAATGGAGTGCTGTTATTTATTAGGACTGGCTGAGATTTTTAGACTGGTAGAAAAGTTTATGTCTCAAAGGTATGCATGATATGTTAAGCGTTACTGACTAAATATCTTCAGCTTTGCTATAGGCCTTGCTGAAGGCAAGGCACAGTGGCACTTTATTGACTAATTCAGAGAGGCCTACGCTTTCATGAGAAATATATATAGTTTATTTCATCAGGTGTTACATACTCACTTTTATTGGATTGCTTTGTTTCTTCTATTTTGTGTCACACTTCCTTTGTTCCTGCAGCATTCTAGTAGCAACAAAGGAAAAAATATCAGGAAAATATCATCGGCATCTCCTGCTTTAAAAGAAGCAGACTTTTTTTTAAAAAAACAGAACTATAGTTAGAAAGACCAAAATATTCAGTCATTCTTTCTTTAATATAAACCAATGATACCTAGCCAGGGTGCTGTGGCACCATGGGGTGTCACCAGGTGTGAGGATAAGCACAGGCTCAGGTTCTTCCCTGCCCCCACTGCCCAGCCCCTCTGCAGAGGCAAGCATTGTAATGAATACATTTGTTTTTTAAATGGGGTGCTGATCAATTCACAAAAGTTAGATACAGCAAAATCCAAATCCAGGGCCACCAAGGGCCAAATCCAGCCCACCAAGCCATTCTATCCATCCCGCAGAGCCCATTAAAAATTTAGTAAATTAATATTTAATTGCTCCTGGTTGTAGAGGCAGTAGGACTCAGGGGGAGCTGGCAGGACTGAGCAGCCCAGCCCAGCCCCACCCCACCCCCAAACATTTCCCTGCCTTCCTGCACCTGCACTGCTCTAGCACCACATGGCCCCGGGACTGCATCGCTGGACTGGAGAGCACGGGGCCATGCCAGTACCCCAGGGCCAAGACTGAGAGTGGTGTGTGTAAGCATACCCCACCATACACATGCACCCACAGCCCCCCCTCGCACTGCCATACACACTGACCCCCATGCCCCCTCACACTCCAGCCCCACCCAAACCTCATACCCACCTACATCCCACATATCCACACACCCACATGCTTCTTCACCCTCCCACACACACCTATCCACCTCCAGACACACCCATGCCCTCTCCCTCACCCCACATACCCACAGCCCCCCACAAACCTATACCCACCCCCCACAACATACAAGACTAAGACTTCATTTTCAGCTATTGTGCAATCACCTCTATGGACACTACACAAACACAAGTAAATCAGGACAGAAATATTTTTTAAATCAAATTAATTAAACGTTGTAGATGTTTTCTTTTAGCATATAATTTGGTATTTTTCTAGTTCCAAGATGGTAAAACCCCTTGCTGAAAGGAGAACTTTCAGGGGCAAGGGGAGGGACTTTTGGTGGCAAAGGTCAGGGGTTAGGGGGGTGGGACTTCCAGTCCCAAGATGGTGATCAGGGGGCGGGGCACCTGTCAAGGGGTGCAGCTACCCATGTGGCCCTCAACAGCTTGCCCAAACTTGGTAAATAGCCCTCTGCCCAAAATAATTGCCCATCCCTGTTATAGAGGATGCCTTGAGTCTAAAAAGGCTGAGAGCCAGTGGCATAGACATATGAACAGTGATATCAAATACAGGCTGTCCCCTGAGGGGCAACAGCCTACAAGACCTTGATTGAGATCTTACTACTTCCCCTTCTGGGGTAGGGTAGCATTTTACACCTTTTTTTTTTCTATATTTCTCTTTTCTTTCTTTCTTTTTTTGTGCAATAAGTCTAAGATTTACAGTGCATCTCCCCAAAGCTTTTAATTTCACTGCTTTCAAGAGGATGCTGTTAATTGAGCTTGGCTTGTCAAATATGGTTAATATTAAATTGATAAGCAGTGTTAATTAAATGAGATCTGAGTTATTCATTTCTCACAATACAATTATAAAGTTAGTAGACATGCAATGACTCATATGACTGGGATCAAACACTTATTAATTACATTTCCTGTGTAAACTCAGTGGCCTGTTTGTGCTTGTAGTGCTACAAATACAATTCTTGGGCCAATTCCTGCCCAGGCACAGGTTGGTGACCTGATGTACAGCAGTGTGGAGTACAGGGTAGTAGTCCTTTTTGGATAAGTTTAGCATGTCCGTAACAGTAGCATCTGAGCTAAATTTGCCTCACCAAGCTTGGCATGCCCCAAAACCTGCAGAAGCAGTTCTACAGGCCATCAATGACAGATAACATGAAAGATCATTCTTGAGTAGTTTTCAGTTAATGAATACTCTCTGAATGCTTATACATGTACTTTAAGTCCCCCAATCCACCGATGTCCTTTATTCTATAAATCTAGCAAGGACTGCCAATCATGAATGGCATAGAAGGGTACATTAATGCTGCTCTTACAGCAAGTTCTCTAAGTATGGACATGATGCAACAGGCCCTTGAAGTCAGTTTGCATCCTTCCACTGACATTTATGTTAGGTACTATATGTTCATTTGGGGACATGTACACACCATTTAACAGTTTGGCCCATAATGTTAATCTGTCAGTGCCCTGCCTCATAACAGTGGCTGAGATGCTTGCTAAGGGCCAGATAGTAGATAATATACTATTTGTGGTGAGTGAGAATAGCAAGTCTGGGCCTTAAATTAATTTCTTAAGTAAAATCACAGCACTTGTTCTGTACTGCTAGTGCTACAGGCCTATAATAAGGATCTATGCAGTGGATGCTACCAACTTCTACAAATAAAAATGCACATCTCAATGCCTTTTTAATTATTCAAGAGACAGAATAGCAACATTTTCCCTTGCCGTATCAGTACCTGCTGAGGAAGCCACAAACCAAGTGATGAAAGATGACTTCACAACTTAATTCAGACAATAAGCCACCTTTCCATAAAATCTGCATAGATTTCTTTTCTGTATTTATTATTTGTTAATTTAACCATCTTGCTGTTCCCTTTATCTACATATTCTCTTGGGGATTCCTACACCAGCATCATACTGTGGCTAGAAATTATTTGACAGGTACTTTCCCATAGCTGCAAAGAAAGAGGTCCATTCTACATACAGCTATTATACCAGTCTGTATTTTGTACACTCACAGGTATACCCAAGAGATCGTTATAGTAAAATTAGCGTTAAGAGAGATAAGAATATTTTCCCAATCTTCTCTATTTCTCACAGCATCAATATGTTTAAATTACATAGCAATATCCAAACACTGTCACATGCACTGCCTCATTTCATGTATAAACATTGGCTTAAATGTCTACTGGAAATATATGCTTTTACGGCACAGTAAAATGCAATCTTAAGAACTCTGAACTGTTAATAACTGCATGTCCATCACCCTTGCAACAGATGTGTTTCTCAGAGTTTTATAATCTTCCATGTCAAGTTAGAGACATGAAGCAGTAGTAATTAATAAAGGATAAACATTACAAGAATCAATTTTCATATCTCTCTCTCTCCCTCCTGCCAAACTCTTCAAAAAGCACTGAAGTACCTTATGGTCTGTGTAATCGAAGTTAGCTGTAAAATTCATGCAGCACAGACTAATTACTTACTGTGAAGAATATTGGATAGCATAGGAACAAATTTACCTTATTTTATAAAAGGAAAATATATATTATTAGCGATGAACAAACTGTTGTGAATTTTGGCAAACAAGTCTTCTAGCTCATGATTTTTTTCCTGCCATATACCTGTTGAATCTTTTTTTAAAAGGGTTTTTTTTAAAAGAAAGGCTTTAGAGTGTCTGGCATGACTAGCATAGGCCATAAACTAACCAAATACATGGAGCTGTGCCATCTGATCAAGAGTAAATTTAAATGAATTTAAACGTCAGTGCAGAAGACCTGAAGAAAAACGTATATACAGATATACATACATTACAAGAAAATATGTTCACTGACTGAATTAGCTGCATGTGTTTATAATCCTCTGTTCCTGTGCTTGTTGTCTTTTACCTTGAAGACTTCTCTTCCTTTTCTGGTCTTTACCCGCTGGTTATATTTAAAGCAGCAATTATGTCTGCAGAGCACAGTGAAACGGGTGCTAGGCAGGAGCAGCAGCCACCCTAAAATTCCCCATAGCCCCTGCCACTGGCCCTGCTCTGATCTGGGTGCATGCTCCAGCCCGATGCCCTGCAGATGCTCACCCAGTCGGGGCAAAGCCATGGCTTGTCCAGGAGGCACAGGGAGGCAGGGCAAGCAGCAGGAGAGCATAGCCCCCACTCCCAGTGCTTTCTGCTGCCCGTATGGAGCACAGCCCAACCCAGCCTGCCCCACACAGATCCAGGGGCACGTGCCTGCTCCCATGCCCTCCCAGACTGGCAGTGTGCAGTGGCAGGAGTCCCCCTCCCCAAATCCCATGCCCCCCCAATCCCTCCCTTGCTGTGGGGGCATTGATCTGCCCACTTCTATGCCCCTTCCCCCTCCACAACAGACTTACCAGGTGAAGGCAGCTGTGTCTAGCATCCTCAAGGACTGCTGCCTGTTTAGTCTATGGCCAAATCCCCAGATTGGCACCAGATCTTCAGATCCAAATCAGCTGAATTGAATCATCGAATTGAATTACTGTCCCTCCGAAGCAGCTGAATCCAAATCCGAATCGAATACTTGCTGCTTCACACAGGCCTACTAGGCTATAGCCACATGAGAAGGTGAGAGGTGAGTGCCCCAACCACTAAGCTAGCCAGATCATTTTACTTGTCTTTGTTCTGCTTCTTGAAACTATATGGCCAACACTTTTCCCGTATAATTCTTTTCTTCTACAAAATAAATCCTTTTATTATTTTGTTACCTGGCTGTTTGCATGTGATCATGCTTTCACAAACTAAGAGGAAACTAGCTGGCTAAGATTCCCCTTCTGCAGCTGTGGGGCCTGGGAGACAAAGCAATGAAGCTGAGGCTTGTGGGGGCAACAAGTTATCGCAGAGGCAAACCTTGGTCTGTTCCTTGAAACAAGCAGCAAGACAGTGGGGAGAAAACTGGGGCTGTGAAGGTACTCTGCAGACAGGTTTGTGACAGGCACCTCTATTTTTTATGTTAAAATTACCCGGCTGATCCTGCCTGTATGCAGAAATCGCTCAGCCTTGGCAACTGAGATACCCCTTCCTTGAGGATTAGAAGCTAGGAGTTCTTTTCCCATGATGGCTTCAAGCCAGGGAGGCTGTTCTGCAAATGCCTGTTGCATCAGGCTCTGCACAAACTGTACTAGCAGTTGCCAGTTTCTTTTAAAACACAGCACCCCTATGTAGCAAAGTACCCCAACCACTAAGCTAGCTAAATCATACAGGTGCTCACTCTCCCTGGACCACTTCACCTGGAATTCTGTTCCTCACAGTGGAATAGATCCAACAGGAGGGACTGGGAGAGCCTCCCGTACAACACACATACAGCAGAGAATAACCTATAGCTTGGTGACTAAGGCCATCTCCCAGAAGGTGAGGATATAGGTTTGAATGCCTTCAGGTAAAAGAGGGAATAACATCTGGGTTTCCCAAACCCTATCTGACACCTCTTGCCTTCAAGGTGTTTTTAAACCTTCCTCAGAAGCATTGGGTACTGGCTGCAGCCAAGGCTGGGGATTTTGACTGGGATATGTCAGTGCTCCTGCAGGTACCAGAGCTGGAGGTTCCTGGTTAGAGGGTCTTGCCCCTCCACTCAGGGTCCAATTGATCACCAAATCTGAAGGAAGGAAGGAATTTTACTTCATGGTCAGATTGGTACAGACTGGCCACAACTATGCCAAACACTACTGTGCAGTCGTTACTGTGCATTTATTTAGTATTTATATAAACAAGTGCTAAATACATGCTCAATAACCTGAGTTACTGTGCAGTCATGCTGGTGAATGCCTTTTTTGTGATGCTACTGTGCAGTAGTCTAACACTACTATGCAATTGCATCAAATAATGGTTTTCGCCACATGACACTACTGTACAGTAGTAGCAGCCTATGGCACAGTCAGCATCTCATATAGACATGGCCACTGTGACAGTTTTGCCTTCTGGGGGGTGGGAGGGGAAGGGGGGAGCAGGGGGAGGCCCTCTACCTGGGACCTTGGATGTATATTGACCACCTTTGACAGAAGCAGGACATCAGCTGCTATGTTTCTCTTGCTTTACTTGTGGCAAATAAGGGTGTTAAGTTTTGTGTTGTGTCAGGGTTAATGGTAGCCTTATGAAGAGTTTAGATTATAGATTGCATAGGTTTGGATAGGGCTGATCCTGTCTCAGGCAGGTGGTTGGACTAGATGCCCCTTGGAGCTTCCTTCCAGCCCTACTTCTCTATGATTCTATGATTTTTTTCAGCTAGTAAATAAAATGCAATCCTATACACTTAGTGGTTTAAAAGAAAAGAGCAACTCCTAATAGATCCTCAAAAGAAAGGGAAAAGACCTTCCTTAAGAGAGGACTCTAGAGTATCAATCCTCAGTCAATGGAAGCTCCTAAGCCTTTCCTTATCATCCATTTCTTGTCTAGCTCTAGGTAGGTCCCTGCTCACCACATTGGCTACTTTGGATCACATTTTAAGGCACCTAATGGTACTAGTTTTCAGTCCCACTGAGGGTTTTAGAAACCTCAAAATTAGAGCTTGCAAAGTTAGGCACCCTTCCTGAATCTAGTTCTTACTCCCTGAATAATCTCACTAAGGCCTCATCTACATGAGATGTTTACTGCAGAGCCAACTAATTAGCTCTGCAGCAAACATCTCGGTGTTTACATGTGGGCCCATAACAAGTGCTACCCTGCTGTGGGGTTTTTGTGCACAGCAGCACACATGTAGATGCCGACTTGACTGGCTGGGGCATAAGGGTGCTTCAGTGTGGGGACTGCCTGCTGGCTAACTCCTCACTGAAGCACTCTCATGCCCCAGCCAGCCCTTCTGCAGCACATTAAGCTGGGTTGGAGCAGCCCTGGGCTGGTATGCTGACCCTGAGTGTCCCCTGCCAGCTGTGGTTGGTTCCAACTGGGCTCCATGTGCTGTGAATGAATAAACTCCAGAGTTGATTGCTCCAGAGTTAATTGCTCCTGGGTGCACGTTCAAACGATGTGCAACTAGAATAGAATTATGAGGAATAGGTGACACAGGGTCTGTGTCCAAAAATATATGATGCCCTGAAGTTTATCCAGAGTACTCTTCCCTAATAAATTGTTCATCTCCAGTACTTAGTATGGGGATGATATTCACTAAACAAGACTCTTAGCAGAAATTACTAAGAATCAAAGCTGTAATGATGATGAGAAAATAAGTAAGCCATGTGTATTGAGCACTGCAACCACTTCGGAAGGAGTCAAAAAAGTTAGCAAACTCTGACCTCTCAGACTTACTTTTCATCTTACAGTTAACGAAGCAGAAATTCCTAGTGAGAACATATCAAGGGCCAAATTCTCTTCCACCAACTGGGTATCTAAGTGTGATTTGATTCTGCCCCATTCAAATCCTGAAAAGCCATTAATGCATCTATTTTTGTAACACAGTGCCATCTGACCCTTAAGCCAGAGTCACAAAGGAAGCAGCAGAAATGGAAAGAAGACCATCTGTGGGGGAATGGGGTAGGTCACCCGGTTGTGAGTCGCCCAAAATCCCCGAATGGCCCGTGGAGAGGAGGGGGTACGCATCGGGCCACTTGTGCCCCGTCAATCTCGCCTGCCACGTCTTGATGGAAAAAAGGGGTTCACCCAAAGTGGGGCGCTGACGGTCCAACGCAAGGGGGTACCCCGGCTCCAAAGTCCGGGGGTCCTGAGGGCTCCTCACTCCCCTACACCCTCGCCCGAGCCTCCGATACGGATTTGTCCAACCCTCAAAGGCCGGTGTCCCTAGACCCGGGGGGGCTACCAAGTCCGCCTCCCAGCCCACGGGTCTTCTTCCGTGGCCAGCTGGCCACCAGTCTTCGGAGAAAGTCCCCTCCGGTTGAGGCTCCCCTCCCGGGTTCTCCCGGTGGGACCGCCTCCGATCCCTTCGGTACCTGTGCCACGTCGGGAGGCCGCGCTGCTCCTGGTTCTGCCGCAGGCAACTCAGCTCCGGCTGGCTTCCACCGCGTGGCTCCCGGCTCCGACGTGCTCGGCCCCGCTACCACTGGCCCTGTTGCTCTCGGCCCAGCGCTTACCGGCTCTGCGCCTCCCGGCTGGGCCGCATCCGGTGTCTGTGGCCCCGATCCCGGCACCGCCGTTACCGGTACCGCCACTGCCGGAGATTCTGCCGCTGGCTCCCCACGCGCCGCTCCTGGCTCTGCTGCTTCCGGTTCGGCCGCTGCTGGTTCCGCTGCTACTGGCGTTCGTTGCTTCGTGTCCGGCTCCGCTCGTCCCTGGTCCGCCTTCTGCCGGAGCTTCCTCCCTCCTCTAGCCAGGGTAGGGGTGCTGCTTTTATTACCCCGGGCCGGTCTCACCCCGGCCCGGTTTAAGTTCCGGGACACTTTAACTCCCCGGCCA
This sequence comes from Crocodylus siamensis, assembly GCF_052110815.1. NCBI lineage: Eukaryota > Metazoa > Chordata > Crocodylia > Crocodylidae > Crocodylus > Crocodylus siamensis. The sequence goes on along the minus strand of NC_143397.1, from coordinate 124,712,394 downwards.
GACTTCCGGGTCTGATCCCGGAAGTTGGACGGCCCTCCGGGCTTTCTCGCTCGGGCCGGGTCCCCTGGGGTCCTGGCCCCCTCACATACCCCACCCCTGGAGATGCCGCTAGGCGTCCTCTTCACTGCTACTTGCTCAACCTTCACAGGTTGTTGCCCTCTTGAAGGGGGCGACTCTGAGGGCCCCGGAGGTACTTCCCCCCCCCCGAACCTCGACAAAAAATCGGCTACAGTGTTGCTCCGCCCAGGTTTGTATCCTATCTCAAATCGATAGGGCTGTAGGGCTAGGGCCCACCGCATTATTCTGGCATTCTCCGTCCTGGCGGAGTTCAGCCATCGCAGCGGGGCATGATCTGTTATAAGCCGGAATTTCCTGCCCAATAAATAATACCTAAAGTACTCTATCCCCCACCTTATCGCGAGGCATTCCCTCTCTATTGTGGAATACCTCTCCTCGTGTATGTTGAGTCTACGGCTCGCGAATGCCACGGGACGCTCCTCTCCCTCCACCTCTTGGGAGAGGACGGCTCCCAAGGCGTATGCCGAAGCGTCAGTCTGTAAAATAAAGGGGATAGTAAAATCTGGGGTATGTAATACTACCCCTTGACACAGGGCTCGCCTTAGTTCCTCAAACGCACGTAGCCTTTCCTGCGTCCAATGGACCCGGGGGGGTTCTCGTCCCTTGGTAGTGTCGACCAAAGGGTTGGCCAACTCCGCAAACCTCGGTATAAACCGCCGGTAATAGCTGGCCAGCCCCAGGAAGGCTCGCATTTGTTTTTTAGTCACCGGAGCTTTATAGTCCCGTAGTGTCGCTACTTTATCCTTTAGGGGCCTTACCTGCCCCCGGCCCACCATGAAACCCAGGTATTTTGTTTCGGCTTTACCGAGTGCGCATTTCCTCGGGTTGACCGTAAGGCCCTTTGCTCGTAATTCTTGCAATACTTTCCTCAGGGCCTGAAGATGTTGGTCCCACGTCTTGGTGAAAATGACGATATCATCTATGTACGCCGCGGCATATGCTTGGTGGGGTGCCAGGAGCCAATCGATGAGTCTCTGGAAGGTGGCTGCCGCTCCATTCAGCCCGAAGGGCATTCGCTTAAACTCGTATAAGCCCCACGGGGTTCCAAAGGCTGTCTTGGGCTGGTCTTCTTTTCGTAAGGGAATCTGCCAGTAGCCTTTGGCTAGATCCAAGGTGGAAATGAAATTGGCTTGGCCTATACGTTCCACCAGCTCGTTTACCTGCGGCATGGGAAACGCGTCGAATTGAGTGATAGCGTTCAGCTTCCTGAAGTCAACGCAGAGCCTCAGGCTGCCGTCCGGCTTATCTACGGCTACCAACGGGCTCCGCCATGGGCTGCGGGACGGAGTGATGATGCCTTGGGCCAGCATGCTGTCAATTTCGCTCTTGATGGACTGGCGCTTGAAGAAGGGGATCCGCCGCCACTTCTCTCTAGCCACCTGCCCTCGTGGCGTCAGGATGGCATGCTCTACCCCGTGGGCCTTCCCCGGAGTCTCCGTGAACACGTCATGGAACTCCGTCATGAGCCGCTGTAGCTCCTTCTGCTGGTGCGGGGACAGGGGTGTTCCACCCTCAGGGTGCCCCTCAGTCCGGGGTTGTGATCCCTCTTCGGGGTTGGAATCTTGATCGTCTCTAAGCTCCCGATCTAGTTCCAACAGGAGCCCTTGGGGTTCCTGCCATTCCTTTAGTAAATTAACATGGAGGATTTGGGATGACCTCTGCCGACCTTCTCTCTGGACTTCGTAGGTCACGGGGCCGGTTCGCCGGATGACTCGGGCCGGCCCCTGCCATCTGGCCTCAAATTTACTGGGATGATTGGGCAGCATCACCAGCACCCTTTGGCCGGGCTGTAACTCCCTTTCCTGGGCCCCTTGATCATACCGGTGCTTTTGCTGTGCTTGAGCCTGAGCGAGATTGTCTTGCGCTGCCCGCTGGGCCCTGTGGAGGCGGTCCTGGAACTCTTGCACGTACCCGTCTACCTGTCGGCTTCCTCGCGCACTATCCTCCCAGCTTTCTCTGACAATGTCTAAGAGGCTCCGCGGCTGATGTCCGAAGACCAGCCTAAACGGGGAATAACCCGTGGAAGCTTGCGGAGCATCCCGCACCGCGAACAACAGCGGGGGCACCAGGAGATCCCACTTAGCCGGGTCTTCCTGGGCGCACCGCCGGAGCATACCTTTCAAAGTTGCGTTGAAACGTTCTACGAGTCCGTTCGTCTGGGGGTGGTAGATCGTTGTTCGAAGGTGCGCGACGTGTAATACCCGGCACAGGGCGGCCATCACTGTTGACATGAAGTTGGTGCCTTGATCCGTCACAATCTCCTTTGGTATCCCGAAGCGGGATACCCACTTCATGAGTTCTTCGGCTACCTTGGCACCCGTCACGGTCCGTAAGGGGATAGCCTCCGGAAAGCGGGTAGCATAGTCAATGAATACCAATAAGAATCGATGTCCGGACGTGCTATGGGGTAGAGGACCCACCACGTCCAAAGCCACCCTAGCAAATGGCTCCTGGATGATCGGCATCACTTGCAGAGGAGCCCGGGAGGGCTTATGGGCACTCACTAGTTGGCACGCCCGACACCCCTTACAGTATCTTTCCACGTCTTCATACAAATGCGGCCAGAAACACCACCGTGTCAGGCGCGCTTCCGTCTTCCCTTTCCCCAGGTGCCCCCCCATTGGATTCCCATGGGCTAACTGTAGTAGAGGTACCCGATACCGGCTAGGGATCAAAAGCTGTTCCGTCTCTGCCCCCGTTCGGGGTTCGGGCTTGACCCCGTACAGCAGGCCCCGCCTCAATTCCACCCGGGGCCCACGCCCGCCGCCCGCGGAGGGGCTTACCAGCTGTTGGTGTGTTTGGAGGGCTTCCTCCCGGAACGGTCGTAGCTCTTCATCTTCCTCTTGGGCCTCTCGGAATTGATAATTGCTGGCCAAATCTCTCAGCTCATCTGGCCAGGGTTGCTCGGCCTCTGCCCCCGCCAAGCCCGCTGCTAACTCCTTCCGTGGTCGGAGAGTGTCTAGGACTTCATATATCTCGGGCCAGTCTCGTCCCACAATCAAGGGGTGTAAAATATCTTCACTTAGGCCCACCGGTAGCCGGCGTGAAACCCCCTGAAGGCGGACCTCCAGGAGCCGTCGCTCAAAGTACGTCCGCTGATTGTGGAGGCAGACCAGGTAGATCCCTTTACACCGGGGTGCTCGCCGCCATTCAATCAGAGAGGGCCGAACCAAAGTCTGAGCACACCCCGTATCAAGTACAGCTTCGAGGGCCCGTTGCCCCACCCAGGCTTTGACCCGGGGCACCGGTTGGGGGGGGGTCTCCTCTCGGCCTGCCACCCCGCACTCCATCGGCTCCTCTCGAGGAACCTCCTTGTCCGTGTTGGTCCCTTTTAGATATGGGGTCCCCTTAACAATGGGATATTCGGCCTCTGTCGGGCAGGCCCTAGCCAGATGCCCTCGGCCTCCACATCGGAAGCAAATAATGGGTTTGCCCCCGTAATTTTTCTCTCCCTTGCCCCCCTTGCTCTTCCGGGGGGAACTTTCTCCCTGGGGCTTTCCTCGGGAGGGGTGGCGCCCGGCTTGTGCCGCTGTATACTGCTCCGCCCATTGCAGAGCCTGAAGGGAGGAGGTGGGGCCGTGGCACCTTACCCATTGTTGGGTGTCATCCTCCAAATCGGCCAGGAATTGCTCGAGTAAGATCTGGTCACAAATTTCCTCCTTCGTGGCGGTATGTGGCCTCAGCCACTTTGTCAATTCGTCCCTCAGGTCGTGCCACAGCGCCTTGGGGGTCTTCTGCGCTTTGGCTTTGGTTCCCCTGAAGGCCTGCCTGTGTTTTTCTGGTGTGATCTCTAGGCGCTGGAGAATCTCTGCTTTCACGCGCTCATAATCCCCAGCCTCCGCCCGCGTCAGGGCCCGGTAGGCTGCCTGGGCCGGTCCGATTAGCAGGACCCCTAATCTGCTGGCCCACCTTCCTTTATCTAGCCCTGCGGCCAATGCGGCTCTCTCGAATGCTTCTAAGAAAGCCTCAACATCATCGTCTTTAGTCAAGCGAGGCATGCTTAATTCCTCTCTATGCACGCCCCCCCTAGCCTGCCCCTGCTGTAGGATGAGTTCCTGCAAGCTCACCTGTCGTAAGGCCGTTTGCTGTTGCTGCTGCAGCACCTGTGCAATGAGGTGTAGCGCCTGTGGCGCTACCTCCGGGCCCGTGGGGAGTTCCATAATTTTCTGGTGCTCGGGTTATACGCCCTGGGATCAGGGTTCGGGTTCCCGGCCAATGCACCAGTTGTGGGGGAATGGGGTAGGTCACCCGGTTGTGAGTCGCCCAAAATCCCCGAATGGCCCCTGGAGAGGAGGGGGTACGCGTCGGGCCGCTTGTGCCCCGTCAATCTCGCCTGCCACGTCTTGATGGAAAAAAGGGGTTCACCCAAAGTGGGGCGCTGACGGTCCAACGCAAGGGGGTACCCCGGCTCCAAAGTCCGGGGGTCCTGAGGGCTCCTCGCTCCCCTACACCCTCGCCCGAGCCTCCGATACGGATTTGTCCAACCCTCAAAGGCCGGTGTCCCTAGACCCGGGGGGGCTACCAAGTCCGCCTCCCAGCCCACGGGTCTTCTTCCGTGGCCAGCTGGCCACCAGTCTTCGGAGAAAGTCCCCTCCGGTTGAGGCTCCCCTCCCGGGTTCTCCCGGTGGGACCGCCTCCGATCCCTTCGGTACCTGTGCCACGTCGGGAGGCCGCGCTGCTCCTGGTTCTGCCGCAGGCAACTCAGCTCCGGCCGGCTTCCACCGTGTGGCTCCCGGCTCCGACGTGCTCGGCCCCGCTACCACTGGCCCTGTTGCTCTCGGCCCAGCGCTTACCGGCTCTGCGCCTCCCGGCTGGGCCGCATCCGGTGTCTGTGGCCCCGATCCCGGCACCGCCGTTACCGGTACCGCCACTGCCGGAGATTCTGCCGCTGGCTCCCCACGCGCCGCTCCTGGCTCTGCTGCTTCCGGTTCGGCCGCTGCTGGTTCCGCTGCTACTGGCGTTCGTTGCTTCGCGTCCGGCTCCGCTCGTCCCTGGTCCGCCTTCTGCCGGAGCTTCCTCCCTCCTCTAGCCAGGGTAGGGGTGCTGCTTTTATTACCCCGGGCCGGTCTCACCCCGGCCCGGTTTAAGTTCCGGGACACTTTAACTCCCCGGCCAGACTTCCGGGTCTGATCCCGGAAGTTGGACAGCCCTCTGGGCTTTCTCGCTCGGGCCGGGTCCCCTGGGGTCCTGGCTCCCTCACACCATCCATTTTTGCATTAACAGTTTTTCAAGGACTTGAGCAAGGTATAATGAAATTGTTCTTAGGTACGTAATTCTGCCAACACAATAGATAGAATATAATCTGGACAAGTTTTCTCTATCCTTATTGGTGTCCACTACAATTTGAGAGGAGAAAACTGGCTATCAGCAAATTAGCAAATGTTTGCTCATTTTGTTTGCAGGCACATGCTATTGTCCTATACATCAGTACTGGGGGAAAGCTAATTCATCATTAGCTTATATCAGAGAATATACATCTTGCTGGATCTTTCTTTTCCAAAAGAGCCTTATTAATCAAAGATTCACTTTCTAATGCTTTATTCTAAGTGCCATTTTTATAGTCTATTCAATATTACAAACAGAGATACTTTAGCAGCTCTCAAAGAAATATTTCTCATAAGCACTACGTCCGTTTCTTTAGCTTGACTGCATCCAAATGTTTTCCATCAATTTACCATCATAATTGAAGCAAGGTCTAAACACATACTTTTATTTCTTCTTTTAGAGTTTTCCAAGCATTCACTAATGACATCTAAATAACTGCAGCAGGCAGCTGTAGTTAAAATTACATTTCGATGCCCTTTATGTTTTGTTTGCTTATGCTGTGATTATTCGGAAAGCATAGAGAATCTGCCCTTAAACTAACCAGTATAATGAAGTAAGCCCTTTGTCACACTCCAGTTTTCCCTAGTTCTCTCTCTCATATTCAGTTTCATTTACTGATATAGATTCTATTATCTTACATTACTATGTCCTTAACAACATCTATATCCTGTTCTCAGACCAGGATGACCTAGGGGAAAAAAAAAAAAAAAAAAAACAGGTTTGAAAAGCAAAAAGGTTTTTAAGTCTGAGGCAAAAATAAAACTCTGAATCTAAGATTAGAGAGAAAGCCAAAGTATTTACATAGGGAGTTAGTACTAAATTGAGGCTTACATTTTAAATGTTGTATAAAGTTGTTTAAAATCGCTTTTTGTTACTAAAATTTGTAAGGTAAAGCACACAATCATAATTACTTATGGGAAGGGGATAGCAATATAATAAACTGTGAAGCCACGTGGCAAAGTGCAGTCTTACAAAATGTATTAATTGTGTGCCATTCACTGATCTATTCATTCTTACAATTTTACACTAAATCCCAATGTCAAAGATGGAAAATGATCCATTTCCAGCATTGGGACTTTTCAAAATTATTCATGTGTTTTAAAATTAGTACTTTAAATATTTTTCCCCTCGCCCATTTTCCAAAGAGAATTTGTAGGCTGGAGTTTGGAGGTATCTCTAATACAGTCAGAGTTTCCTCATCCAATGTCTCACATGTCCTAACAGAAACTATGTGGAAGAAACCAAACAACCACTATGTTCCCAAATGAACTACAACAGAAATATTGGTCTGCTCTGTGAAAAATGTTCATAGAGCAGTAACTTCTTTTCTGACCTCCTAGTCCTTGTTCTCAAAGGAAACCTGTACAAAACTTTCAGAAGACAGATCTAGGAACAGAAATTTATAATGTTACAGAATACCCAACACCATAGACTTAACAAAGCTTCTTTTTTTTTTTTTTTTTTTTAACTTATCTCTTACTTCTGCCTCTATTATCTTTTTTTTGCTCTACAGGAGATACCGACCCACTTCCTTTTCAGGTGGTCAAATTAGCTGACATAATTAAGTTAAACTAAATCAACTGTTCTGGATTATACTTAGCTTAGTTTGTGACTACAGCCTTCTCCTATCTAATGAAAGAGACTTGAAGCCTGAAAGGTCTCTTATCTCTCTCAGCTATGCAAAGGCCACCCAAATAAAAAGAGATTGCTTCGCCTCAGAAATATTGGTTCTTTCTGTTCCATACAGCTTACAACTTCGCCATTATCATTACCATTTCCTATCTGCTCTGCTTTGCCACCAGTGGCCATCCCACTGTTACCATGTTCCATTAAGCAACTCTTACTTTGTTGCAATCAATTGCCTTTGCAAAAAGCAACTGATTGGCATTGCATGATCATCAGCAATTAGTTGCAATTTTGTTGCTAATGATTGCTGTTAGTTCCTGCCATTATCTGATTGCCATCTCATTGCTGCTAATTGCTTACCAAGAATTGCTAATGAAAACCATTATCCCTGAATATCTACCTTCCATCTTTCAGCTTTTCAGTCTTCTCTTGCCTCACCAGTTCCCACCTTCTGTCTTTACTTTCTTCCAGTTTTCATAAATCTTCATCTTATTTTTGCCTTATTCTCTGTTGCTGACCACAGCCAGAATGTAGTCCTCCCCCTAAAATACACTGTATACTCTCCAGGCATGTCTATACGTTCATTAATGTGCAGTATTTACTATGAATTTAATTTACGACTTGCTTAATAAAGTACTAACTAAATGCGCAATAATTTGCTCTACTATGCAGTACCACTGGTGCATGGCTTTTTTGGGATGCTTACTGTGTAGTAGCCTAATAACACTACACAGTAGCACATTAGTACAGTTTTTGACCAGCACACTACTGCACAGTGTTGTTAGGCAACTGCACAGTCAGGGTCTCATGTAGACATGCCCTCCTTTTCTCTGTTGTAAGTCTGAGGCACTAACCCTGTCCCACTCCTGAGAGTGTTTTTCTCTGTTTATCTAACTTATTCCTGCCCATTCCCTCTCTCTTACTGTCCTCATTTTTGCTCTGGGACTCTTATTCTGTTACTATCCTGTTCTCTTTTGCCACCCACCAACTAATCTCTCATAATTTCCCTTTTCACATCATTACTAACCACTGGCTATCTCTTTAGTTCTACACCTTCGCCATCTGTGTAGACTCCCCTTTGCCTACTCCAGAAATGAATGGAAGAGTTTAATCCCACTCCTGTCTTTTCCATTTCCCCCGCCCCCCTTCACATCATGCTCCACATTCAAACTAAATTCCCTTCAACTAGCCTTCATAGCTTCTCTTTGCTTTATTCCCTGATTTTGAAGCCTAGCTGCTCTCTTATCCTTCCCTGGTGCACCCCGCCCTGAGTGAGTCAACTTCAGAAAGAAGCCTGACTGCTACCTCTGTTTTTATTTCCTTTCCTTTACTATCTCTGGAGCACATCTACACAAGATGTTACTGTGCAGTGGTTACTGCACATTTATTTAGGGGTTGCATTAGCAAGTATTAATAACTGGAGTTACTGTGCAGTAGCACTGGCAAATGTCTTTTAAGTGATGCTACTGCACAGTAGTCTAATCATACTGTGCAGTAGCATATTAGAACTGTCTGTGCTGTGACGCACTACTAAGCAGTATTATTCAGCTACTGTGCACTCAGCATCTTCTGTAGCCATGCCCCTGGTTTCCATATCCTTCTGATTGTTTCCGTCATTCTTCTAATTTAGCCCTTAGTCATCATTTTGGGTCCATCTCCTCCTTTTAGAGTTCTCAGCAATAATTATCATATTCCCTAAAGTATCAGTTGCCACCTCTTCCCAGTGGTCTGTCATTCTCTTTTACTTCAAGCAATCTCTATAACAACCAACCCAAAGTCTTCACTGTTTCCAGACCCTGCTTCTTACTCTACCAATCTACTGCCAGAGTCACATATTTCAACTTTCTGGGCACATCTTCACGTCGTCCTATGTCAACGCACTATGTCGCTGTACGGTGTGCTATAGTGACATAGTGATCACGTGGGTCTACTCATGATTGGCAGCTACATCACCATAGCAGTGCACTCCCCCATTTTAGCTCGCTGCTACAAGGACATAGCAGTCGAATCTAATCAGACACCGTGTGCGTGGTGCGGTACGGGCAGTTACTGTGCCATGCTTTAATACTTCCAGAAGGAAGTACTAAAGCACAGTGCCATAGCAACATTGCCATATGGCAATGTGTAAACGTGCCCTCTGTTCTCCTTTTTGTTTCTCTGTCCGCTCCTCACTTACAATTCTCAGTTGTTTGAGGATAAGTGTGGAATATAGTCCCCTCTTTTGCTATCTGATGTTTGAAAAGGGCAATACAATACAAAAAATATAGCAATTCTTGGACTTCCTTCAGCTGTTTTGAATGTAATAATTTTAAAGTGACTCATTAATTATTTTATGCTGCTCTTTTGTATGAAACCAAAGTGCTGTTGAGCAACTGGCTGACATGGGCCTGCATTTCAGAAGAGAGGATTTTTTTACCAGCAGGTCATTCCCTAAACTCAAACATTGTTTCTTTCAAAACTTCCTTCCTCCTCCCAGAAAACAGAACCTCCTAATCATATCTCCCACCCAGTACATTCTTCATCTTATATTTCCCTTTATACCTAAAACTCTCAAGGCAGTTGAGAAACTTTAATTCCCTCAAAACAATCTTTTGGGTTTTACGCCCTTTTTTTTTCCAAGAGAAACCAAGTCACTTAAAGTGTAAAGGTTTTGTAACCTTGAGTGAGTGTAATGTAGATCAAGGAACAGAACCCAAGCCTTTTGTCTCAAAGTCTATGGTCCAAATATCAGATTATAGACCCTTTCTTATTCTCTTTTTATTAGTTTGGGCCATTAGACTTTGTTTCAGGGCACTAGTATTAACTTTCAGTCTCTCCCTTTCATTTTTTTTCTTTTTTAATGATGAGATGGAACTAGATTAGCCCAGGTATCACAAAATATAATTTCTCTACAAATAAGATCTGGCAGGTCATGGTTTATTGTCACAGGAAAGAGAGATGTGGTTTTTTTCCTCAGTTTCCAGCACTCTCAGGACAAATAAGGAAGGATAAGTGGGACCTTGGTGCTATTTAATTGCATCAGTGCTTGAGTCTGAAAGCTAGCTTTGACATTAAATGTGTCTTCAGGAGCTTTTGTTTTTGATGCTCAATTCCACAGTGACCCAGGACAGACTATATAACAGTGATGGTAATAGTATTTCCCTCAGACTAGGCTTGTGTGATGAAGAAGAGTTTGCTGAACCTGTAAGAAAGCTCAGATATGAGCAGGCTGTGGACAGTTTTCTCACTTGTGATATTACCTCATTATATTTGACATTTTCGGACTGAGCTTTGTCACTGGCTAACAGCTTATGGCAGTGAGCTGGAGAGATGAGATTTATCCGTGATACTGAAAACAGGGAGGAGAAAATGCAGGAAAAATTGAAACAACAGGACAGAGTTGGTAACTGTCATGGCACCAGCATGTAAATTGAAATGCAACAACAAATTTTCCTTTTATCTATTTGAAATATGAATATAATGTGAGATAAGAAAGGAATTCTACTCCTTATTGTATAACACACGAAGAGTCCCAGCAGATGACTGGCAAACCTTGAGTAAAACAAAGCAATTATTGCATAGGAAAATCCCGTGTGCTTTATTATGCATGTGCTTTGTAAGCCGTTATAACCCATTCAAATCAAAACAGGTTTTCACAGGCTAAAAGGTGAATTTGCAACTCAGAGGCTAACTCCCTGTTAAATTTTAGATATGTATCCCGAATTGCTGAAGCAGTAAAGCTATTCAGTAAATGGCTGGATGTTTTTCCAGCAAAAGGATTTCACCTCAGTTCTTTTAATACTCAATAGCGCTGAAGTATTTTCACTCAAACTTTCAAAACCAAGTGTTTGCTTTTGGTTGGATACCAAATGTAGGGCAGTTCATCCCAAAAGCTATAGCCAAGCTTGTGGCAAAGCTATAGCCAAGCAGAGTAGAGACTCTTATGCCACTTTAACTATAAGTGTTGTTACACATTCCTGACATAACACACATACACCACCTACACAATGGTGAGACTCAAGTGATATTTCAGAACCGTGAAATAAATTACATGTATTTGTCTCAACAGCACTCTGTACACTAATCTCTGCCCAAACTGTTTTGTATTATTTCAAACCTCTGAGCAACTATTGCAACTTTTCATTGCAAAAAGAAAAGAAAAGAAAAAACAGTTCCTGAGGTCAAGGAGGTAGTAGGGTGTCGGTGTTCAATCCTGTACCAGCTCCTGACCCAGGTCAAAATTTTACAGATGAACTAAGGTTAATAGTCAGTGATTTTTTTTTCCAGTTGAAGATTAGAAATTCCTTTATGCTCATCTTCAGCAATGGCATACAGAGCTGGTTTATAATCTTGGACTGTTGTGAGATATTGGAATTTGACATTTCAACATTATCACTTATAGAAAAGTTATTTTACATTGGCTACATCTACATGAGCAGCCAACTACGGAGTTGTTACTGCACCATCATTTAGTACTTGCTTAAGCTTCAGCAAGTACTAAATGACTGTGCAGTAACTAGCATTATGTGTGCAGAAACCAGCATCCCGATTTGTGCCTGGCGGTGCTACATCGCCATAGTAATGAGCTACGACACAACAGCTTGTTGCTATGACAAGGTAGCATCTCACGCAGACGCATCTATAAAAATTATTTTCCAATTCCTTTATGACTATATAGAGGAATAAAGTTATGCTACAAAGACAGCCTGGGTTTATGACAGAGGCAGGCAAAAATAGGGAACACCTTTTTTGGATATGAGTTTCACGTTGTAAAATGTATTCACTGAAACCCACTAAAATGTCAGTTTGAAGTCAGAATTCAAATATGATGACTTAGATTACTGCTATGGGTTCCTTTCAAACATCTGAGTTGAGCCCCCATCTAGCTTCTTGCAAAACGGAGCAAAGTCCCAGTCCATTTTCAAGTTAGTTTGATTCCCATACTACAGTTTACCTGGTCCAATGTGATTTTTTACCCATTCGTTATACTTCCTTCTGCGCCTCCTTCGACCAGACCAAAAGGAGCAGGAACTTTTCTTTCCCCCATGGCCCTAAAAATAAACAAATTTGTCAAGATGTTTTAAAGCAACAGATTAAATAACACTTTTGGTGAACTGTTAAGACACCCTTGTTTTGTTCTATTTCCAGAGATAATGCTGCCTGTCTCAAAGATGTAAAAGCCTCAATTTCAAATAAAATTTGCAGGAAGATCACAGTGCAAGCAGCAATATTCAAATATGAATGGAGATGATCACAATGCCATGGCTGCCCCTTGACATATTTGCATTTCTTAGGTATGCATTTGCCTGTTTGACATCAGGTATTTGCAGAAGCAGGGGAAAAAATACCTTTTGAAATGAAACCTCAAGAGGCTAGGCACATGTGGCTTTTCGTGGCTTTAAAGCTATTTAATGTCTGAGATATTCTGTGCCGGATCCCATAAATCTTCACTCCACAGAGCTTCTGCTGACTTAAAAGACAGCTCCAGGGTCAAATTATATGCAAAATCTCACTCTTTATCCATTGCTTAAACAGGAACTTTTGGAAGAAAAAAAATTCAATGCCAGTAGAACATATATCACAAAATGATTTCACAGTGATGGACTTGAGCCTCTAACTGTTGCCGACCAGAACTCCCAATGCAATCTCAGCCCTGTTTTGGAAGTTAAGTGGAATTCTGTACCTGAGGTTAGACATCCACCGGACCTGAGCTCCACTGAGTCCCCAGCCTAAGAAGTGGCCCTACCAGCCATTTTTCTGTTGCCCTGATATTAGGACTAGTTTTTCTCCAGAAGGCCCCAAGCTAAAAATGCTGCTGTATATAGCAGACATGTTCTGCTATGGACTAACACACCAACTAATAATTGCCAGACCGCATACCCTTTTCTTAGAGGTGTTCAAGGGCGTGCAGTGAAAAGCTGGCCATGTGCCACTTCAAACTTCTCTCTTGTTTGGGAAGGGAATCAGTAGGGGAGCTTTCTATTCACTTCACGTTGCCTGAAAAGGACAAAGGAGCCAGAACACAGAGCTGAGGACCAAGGCCATGGAGTGACTACAGAATCAGCCCCTTTGGGAATGAAAAGAGCAAGAGTGAGAAAGTTCACCTTATTAGAGGAAAAGCTTCTGAAAGTGAAAGTTCATCCTGGAGCTGGAGCTTTTCACAGAGAGTTTCCCTGGTTTAACCTTGTTCCAGCAGTGTCACAGGCAGCTTTGTCATTGTCTCAAATGCCAAAGGCTGAGGCCCGTAATTTCTAATTATGACCAAACATTAAATCAAGCCATGCAAACCAGAGGAATTGAAGCTAGTGAGTATGTAGTGATTTGTAATCAAAAGTTAACAGAGCTCCTGAAATAAAAGCTTACGGCCAGAAAGACAGGAATATGACTTTATTCTCAATAAATTTTGTCCTTTTCTGGGTGGGGGAAGGGAGGGAGAAACTGAAAAAGAACAAGTACAAAATGTTTTTTTAAAGGATGTACAACTCAAAGAAACAGGAGGGAGAAGATTGTGGTAGTTGATGCCCATCAAAACCCTCTGAAATGGTTCCTTTAAACATTTCCTAAGAACTAAATGAGACAGGAGAGAAGAGCTGTGGAAAACTAACAGAACATATTTTTAGTGCTCCAGTCCCTGGAGATTTATTTTGTCATATGGTCAGGCTGCAAACTATAAAACAAAAGTTAAAATTGTCTTTTAAAATGCTCTGTTTTCCATGGGGATTTATTTTGAGTTTCTAAAACAATACTGGAGGCCAAACAAGGCAGAGACTGATGGAAGGGAAGGGGGAAGACTAACTTTTGAGATGGAACAAAGATCAGTGTCAGATCTGGAACTCAGATAAACAAAAGAGCAAAAACTATAGAATAGAGAATAGTATGTTGAAGCTTTGGGTACTTTTTCTAGGTACAGCTGATGAACACTGGCTAGTGTAACAAACTTGGTAATAGTGAATTGCTATATTGTACTGTTAGAATGTCTCTGTATGAAAAAGGCTAGCAAGGCCTCCTGTTAATTTAACCCACAATGAAGAGTAGCTAACTTTATCAAACTTGTCATAAACCCAATGATGGGGAGTTCCCAGAACCCTAAGTTTCTCCCTATTGTGCTGCTACTTGCCCCAAGGAACAGACTAAGATTGCCCTGGGATAGCTCCCTACACCAGCAGTCCTCAGCTCCACTGCCCTTATACCAGACCCTGCAACAAAGGAATCTCTCCCAGACCCAGGTGACCACCTCACTGGGCTACAAAAGATTTTTTGGGGTTTGTCTCCCCATGGAGGGAGCTAGTTTGGAATATCAATGGTCTATAAATCACTCTTTCCATGGGCAATCAGTAAGGAACCAACCAACAAAATATTTATTACATAGGATAAAAAGATTACAAATCTATAGTCCATTTTCCTTGTGGAGCAGAAAAGCAAAACTAGAACCAGCTTACAGATGTAAACTGCAGCCCCCCCTCCCCCCCCCAAAAAACCAGAAAACCAAAATAGTGCTTTACTTTAAACTTCACATGCCCAGCACAGGCCCAAAAGAGGCATCATGTTAGTTGGACCCAGCTTGCCCAACGCCTGTATAGATCAGGTATTTCAGCAAAGCTTTTTTGGTGCTTTTATCTAATAGCTGGTTCTCAATCATCCATTAGATAAAAGCCCCACTGAAGCACCCAATCTATACAGACTCTGCAGAGCCTGGTTGAATGAATGTGTTGCTTCTTCTGATAGAGCATGTTTGGGGCTTCTTTCCCACATCTGTCAATGCCTGTCCCTCATCTAACTACCTCTTAGCCTTCCTTACAGGCTTGCCAGCATCACCAGAAATCACTCTTTCTGATGATTTCTTCCAGCCATGACTGCTGGAGTCTCTCTCACCCTTCTTAGCCTACAGCTAAATGTATCAGTCCTTCCAACCAGCCTTCCTCTCACCTCTCCAACCAGCATTATCAACCATCACCAGAATTCTTTAAAGTTATGGTCTGCCTGAGGTATCTAGCATTTCTCTGGCTGGAAGGGCCATTCCTCTCAGATGCTTTTGCTATAGAGAAGTTGATGTCCCTACTGCAGATAAACAGTACCCTCAGGTCCAGCCCTTTCTGCTTGTGTCTGGGAATGGCAATTCTTCTTGCTCTAGAGTTATAATAGCAAGATTCCACCCACTCCATTTCCTTGACCAAACCATACCCAAAACAATAAAGATATATACAGAGAGCATAACATAATCTATATAGTGGTGACCCTAACATTAATGGATACAGGATAACACTGTCTCTTCAACAAGACCACACATGCTAATCAGTACAATAAAACAGAAGGAAACATTTATGACACATTGTGAAGCCACAACACGTAACAGGGTTTGTGGCACGTTACTTGCCACATATGGGTATGCCAAGGAGGTTGCCTAACAGGGAAACTGATTTGATTGAGATTTTCAGTGCAAAGGAGTGGAAAAACCTTAAGCAAGATAAAGGGAGAGGGCTGACAAAGGAGGCTGAAAGGGATTCACAGGACAAACAAAGGAGAAGCTAGGCCATATAAGAAGCTTTAGGTAGGAGAGAAGAAGAGCTAGCCATGCTTCTGTCGTAGTGGGATCTGGAGTAACTGTATAATTTGCCCAAGCAAGATGGCTAGGAGCAGAGGAAGCAAAGACTTCATGACAGAATAGAAGCTATCAGCTGCAGGAAGAAAAGTCTGGATACACACTTAACCCTATTTCCAAGCCTAAAGAATACACCAGAGTGGTGAGAACACTGAAGCAGGGAACTGAATGCCCAGTTTAATATTTTTGAGTAAAGCTGTTCTGTTTGCTTTATCTTTGAAGAAAAGAGTAGTAGCATTCAGAAATTCTGCACAATACCTAATTCTGTATGTGTGCATCTGTATGCATTGTGTTGTGTTATATTTTATACCTATCACTTGTCCCTGATGACATAAACTGTGAATGATGAAGCTCACACCTTTTGTGAAATGCTGGGTAACATTCAAAAACAGCACAGAGATGGCATCCATTTTCATTTGGGCATCTGGACTGCAAGATACCACTGCCAAGAAGAGTGTCAGACACAAGGTCTGCTTGTACCAAGAGGCCCAGAGCCAAGGACAGTGCCAAAATCCAGCCAACTAAAGGCATGTAGTATTCAGCATTTGGATCTCGTCAAAGTAATATGGTAAGTTTCCAGAAGCAACAACTCACCTTGAAAACCCAACAGCAACAAGGAAGATCAGCTCAATAGGGGTACCCCTCTTTTTAGAATGTTTTTGTTGGGCCCTAAAGCCATTTCTTCCCTAGTACTGAAAGGGAACGGAAGATTTTTTTAGTTTGTAAAGAGAGAGAATAACTTGAGAGAGAGTAGCTTGTGATTCTGGATTCAAGACTTTGCTGCTGATCAGGCAAATTTGGCCTTACTGCAATCTTATGACCTGAGGCAGGATATGGCACCTACTCCAGAATGGAGGGGAAAACAGAGGGAAGGGGCACGTCTATATGTGCATTTACATCACATTAAATTTACTGCACAGTAAGCAGAAATAGGCTGTCTTCTACACATGCAGGTTTTAAAGCGCATTAATGCTGTGTGTGGTCCCACTTGGGACTAAAGTTAGTCCCAAGTCAGTCCACATACACAGTGCGACTGCACAGTAAGGCAGCTACAGGTGCATTACTGTGCAGTAACTAATCAGGCGTGATGCAGGTATCAAATTTATACCAAAGTCAGCATAAGTCACCATAGTTACTGCACAGTATGGGCATGGATGTGTAGATGCACACTTGTACTGTACTGCGCTGTAATTTTAGGTTACTGCACAGCAAATGACCACATGTAGACGCACCCAAGATCTCTCTTTTTCATGTAGAGATATGCCCTATATAGGGAATATAGGTTGCCACAGTAACACTTCTACAGATGGTCCAGAAGAAGTATCAGTGAGGAGGAAACGGGATACAGAATCAGGGAGAAGGCTCATTGTAGAGAAGCAGATGCAAGCAAGCTAATGGAGCAACAGAAGGCTGGTGAGAAGAAAAAGCACTGCTTGAATGGGAGGAAGTAGGCCAGCATGACCTAAGAGAAGGAGTATGAAGTTTATTTCCTAGTAGTGTTGGCAAACTGAGGTGGGTAAAAGCCCATGTGATGAACTCTGTCATACTTTTTGTAGTCTGGGTTAATGTACACACCATAAAAGATTCTAAGATTCTGACAAGGGGGAATTTTGCAAGATATTTCCTTGATCTGTTATCAAATGCAACAGTTTGAATCCCAGTGGACTTGGAGGCAGTTCTACCAAAGCCAGAATCAAAGGACTGAGCTTGCTGCCTATTCTTACCAGGGAACTCAGCCAGGAATAACAGTGCCTGAGGTCAAGAGCCTGCTGGAAGGCCCAACTGGGCATATGCAGAACTTCTCCCCTGAGGGTGGGGGAGACCTGGCCCTACTGAAAGGGCTGTGATTTAACATTCTGGTGGGCAAACAGGAACAAAAGTGAGTAAATATGTGATATTTTACTCAGGAAGGGAGACATTCCTGGATGGGGGGAAAATAAGATCTGAACTCAAATGTACATCACAGATAGGAACTATATAGAAAACAGAAACAAGCAATATGTACTAATATGGTTATAGAAGATGCAGTTTTGAAGATAATTTAAAGAGGTGCTGCTGTAAGGAATGGAAAGGAGCTAAGAGTACAAACATCCTAAATGAGTGGCAAGAGGAAGCAGCATTTCTGTAGTGTGTTCCCTAACTGGGTGCTGCAGAAGGTTCTCCCAATTCCCTCAACTAAAAGGTGACATCCCAGCTCAGTCCATCATTGGCCATGTGCAGGAAGCAAACACAACATGGCTTACTCCCCTTTGAAAACAGTATGTACAGATTACAAAGAAGCTGCTGTCCCCAGAATGAATGTCACCATGTTCCTGTGGCCTTCTACTCCCCACCTGTTATGCTGACTGTAAGAGGATCAGAGTCAATTCATAGCATGTGAAATCCTCCCCAGCACACACATTACAATAGAAGGATCTCTGTTTATTCCACATTTGCATGAAGACAGCAGCTGCTGTTGAAACCAGTGCAGTTACTGGAGTTTAAAGGTGCTGGAGTTACAGGAGAAAGCACATGTTCTAAACTTTGCTGTATTCAGCGATTATCTACCCTGCTCAGGGCATGTGACCAAAACTAGGAAACCCGGGGAGACAGTAAAGTCAACTACAGATCCCAGTGATCCACACACAGAGCCTGACACTGTAGGGTTCAAATGTCCCAAGGGGGCTCAGGGTACTCAGCACGCTGGTGGAAGTTCTCACAGAAACAAACCCATCTATTACATAATTAGTGAGAGGGGAATGTTACACATTGTGCATCTCTTCTGCTGTCATGATGTTTTGTCGTATTAAACTGACAAACGGCTTGTGTATACAGCAGCAAGTCCTCTTCCAAAGCTGTAGGTCATCAAAACCCCTCTGTCCTTCACATGCAGTATGGGCCCAGAAAGGACCACGACAGAGAGAGATCCTTTGGCATCTGTAACTTCTGCTTATTAGTACAGTAGCATGTATGGGATTTTTGGTGACGTCTCTAGTTGCTCAGTTTAGCAGCCAGTAGATGGATAAAAATAGGTTGTTTTCAAATATATATTTAAGCCAAAATATATTTTGTTCCAAAAACAATCTGCAGATTACATTTGGCTTGAAATAAGATACAATAAAATAGCATGGCCCCAAAGCCTTTTTTTGCACTGGAATTTCTTATTTAATTGAAAATCTGTAAGGTACAGGCAAACAATTTAAAAAGACACTGGGAACACACAAACTACCTCTGCTGTTACTAATGCCTTGTGTGTGTTATTGTGGGAAGCAGATAGAGTAAACTTGGACTACCTTTAGAATCGTAATATATCCAGGAGTAGGAACCCAAGTGGCTGTTCTTCCTTCACTGAAAAAACAGAGACTATTAATTTGCTTTATGCTTTTGTCTAAAGCCCTAAGACCCTACAAAGTTAGACAGATTCTTATGGCCATCCTTAGCCAGGAGTCTCCTGATGGAAAAAGCACACTGAAAACACATCTGAAATTCCTTTCCCCTTTCAATAGTTCTGCCTGCAGCATCAATCTACTTGACATTAAAGCCCTGATCTGTGCATCCAGGTAAACTGATGCCCTGTTCTAAAAGCATATAATGATGTTCCAAGCCTATAACATAAAACAGCAGGAGGAGACTTTTTCTTGTGTTATTTCCAGCTGTGAGAACTAAACAAATACCCACAAACATCAATCAGACTTAAACCTCTGGAAACTATCTGCATTGCACATAGTACTTGGGATTTCCTCCCCTACTTTTAAGTAGAAAAAAACTCATTGCTGATTTCTTGCTGAAATACCATGGGCTCAAACCATTTTTCCCTTTTCAAAGACCCATAAGATTTAATTGAAAGAATCAAAAAAATGAATATCTTTTTTTTCTCTCCTTTGTATGATGGAGCAAACAACTTCCATCTGATGGAAAAAAATAACAGGGCTTTGAGCCAAATGAACTCCAAGACAATATTGATTAGAACTATTATAGTTCACTAAGGAATAAATGTGACTGCTTTCAAAAATATTCTAGTGCTTTACATGATAGAAAGAAGCAGAAAACTCATTTGACATGGAAACAGTAGAGATTATAGACAAAAACAGAAAATGAAAATTGCATACAGCAATGAGGACATGGTGATATGACTAAGAAAACTATGGGAAAGGGATTTACCCATTGTTAAATGGAGTTAGTTAATTCCTCTGTAAGTAAATCATGAGTAAATACATGATTACAACTCTTTTTAAAGAAATCTAAATGTTTAACATCAAAGATCTGTTTAGTACTTCTACTCAGCTGTCTAGCCTGAGTCCCATTAGACCCAAGAGCTGTTAAGAATATTATGACAAAATCCAGAATAGGATCATAGGAAAACAGGGCTGGAAGGGACATCACAAGGTCATCTAATTTAGCCCAGTTTTCAAGGCAGAATCATCCTTGACTAAACCTATTGTTTAAATTTTCCAGAGAGAGAGACTCCACAACTTCTATACATAGCCTGTTCCAATTAAAACAGGGGCAAGATCCCAGGCCCGATCTCAATATCGGCCCACCTCCTCCCACCACGCTTGTCTGCCATGCCTTGTTGTAATTTAATTATGATAATTAGGTGGGAGGCTGCCCTTCAAGTGCCCAGCTGTAATGGGTGATTTGTATACGCTCCAATCTACCCTTACACAAGTCCCACACCTTACAGATGTTTCACTGTATGTTAAATCTCCGACTCAAGGCCGGGCCAAACTGGGCACACAGTTGGGTCTTTCACATAGTGCCCTCACAGGCCACATATACCACCCCCTCTCACTGGGGCCTCTCGCTCTCTGCCCTCTCACAGAGTCTCTAGCATTCTGCCCACTCCAGGGCCACATGCATACCGCCCTGCTCCCTTGAGCAACCCCCTAGGTTCATTAGACTTTGCTCTCCATGACTCAGCCAGTTCTGGTGCAGCTTTTTGGTCCTCTCCCATGGCCCTCATCTGCACAGAACTGGGCAATTATTCAACTTTGGGCCAACTCTGCTCTTAGCCCCACACCAGGCCACAATACCCCTTACTCAGTCCAACACTCCACCCCTATGCTTGGGCCTGGGCTCTTTCATCCCTACAGGCTCAGGTGCTCCTCTCTGAATATACCTGGCCCCACTCCACTCTCTCTCTAGGCCCCATGATTTTAATTTATACCCCTGTGGGCTCAGGTGCTCCTCTGTGAGTATGCCTGGCCTCAACTCTGCCCTTTCACTAATAGGGCCCAGGGTCTTACACCACTTAGGACACAGGTGCCTCTTAATAGGCAGACCTGGTCCCACTCCTCCCCTCCAGTAACCTACCAGGTGATGAGGGCTGGGGTTACTAAGGTGCCCCAACCCGCCTTTCACTGGGGAGGTTAGTGATCCTGGTATTTACATGGGGCTGCCATGCCACCAGGCCTCCCTTCCCCTTCAGGGTGCAGTTTTCTGTCATGCCCAGGGGACTCCTCCTACTCCATAGCCCCTTCCCTTATCTCCGAGATGTCCCTGGAGCAGTAAATCAGCAGAGTGATGTTTCTCCCTTGCTGTATGGCAGCAAACTGCTGCCACAGCCCAGACAGCTGGGCTCTAAAATGGCTGCCCTAATCAAACACTTGCCTGGTGTCTGCTCCAGCCCTTAAAGTGATGAAGCACTGAAGCTGCTCCGTCACACGGTGCTTGACCACCCTCATAGTCAGGAAGTTCCTCTTAGGGCCTTTATACACACCACATTTTTTTGGCCTTTCATGTTCTCCAACTGTGTTTCTATTTGCACGAGTGGGATTTCTGGATACTTTAAAAATCTTTCTTGTACATTAGAGTAAAACTCCTCAGATGTAAGTTTGGCTCACTGGGAATTAAAGCATCGTGTCCTTGGATTCGTTGCATGAAAACACAAAGGTACTCAAAGACTTGTAATAAGCCTCTTTGTCTACCAGACAGCACTGAAACTTTTTTGTATTTCACCCCTTCGCATTGATTTTGCTTTCAAATTGCTTCGACTTTTCTTTTTCTTGTGTGGTTTGCCAGCTCCCTGATTCTACAGCTGCATTGCAGGGCATGGCAACAGGGTGGGTGGGAAGGACCTGGCCTTGGGGGAGCATTGCTGGACTATCCCACTCTCCTGCAAAAACAGACGCAATGCTCTGAAGTAAACAAGTTTCAATGTTATAAATCTATTTAATTTAATAAGGATTAAAACCTGTGGTGTGTACAAGTGCCCTTAATATCCAACCAACCTAAATTTCTTCAACTGCAGTTTGAGGCCATTTCTTTTAGTCCTGTGCCCTGTAGCCACAGGGAAAAATATATTTCAATCTTCTTTATAATCACTCTCCAGGTATCTGAAGACTTATGAAATCTCTCCCACTCCTACTCTGGCCTTCTCTTCTCCAGATTAAATAACACTGGCTCCTTGCAGACATTAAAAAAAAACAAACAAAAGTGCTTTACCAGAAGAAGCAGCGTGTTACTTCAACCCAGCTCTGCAGCATCTGTATAGACCAGGCGCTTCAGCAGGGTTTTTTGGCACTTTTATCTAATAGCTGATTCACTCAGCTATTAAAGTGCCCCAAAACCCTCACTAAAGCATCCGATCTATAAAGACGTTGGATGAGCTGGGGCCAACTAACTTGCTCTCTCTTCTGGGCATGTGCTAGGCCCAGTGTGAGAACGCACTAAGTTTAAGTAAAGCACCATTTTGTTTTTTTAATGTCTGCAAGGAGTCACTACTTCTTTCAGCTTTTCTTCATAAGTCATGCTTCCCAGGCCTCTAATAATTTTTGTCATTCTGCTGAACTCTTTCCAATATGCCCACTTTTTTTTTTAAGTTTGTTGTTCAGAACTTAGCACAATACTCCAGGTAAGGTCTCACCAATGCCAAAGAGTGAAGAAGAATCGCTTCCCATGATTTTCAAGAAATACTCCTGATAATAAAACCTAGTATGCTGTTGGCTTTTTTTGCAACAAGAACAAACTGTTGGTTTATATTCAGCTTATGGTCCAGTGCAACCCTGCAGGCCGGTAGCCTAGCCAATCACTCCCTCTGTCTGTATTTGTGCGTGCAATCATTCTATCCCAAGTACAGGATTTTGCACTAATCCTTGCAATAATGCAAACCTTGTGACAAATTTTGACTTAGATTGCACCTTCATATCAGTACAAGAGAAGTTCCTCAGAGAAGAAAGAATCGTACATGAAAAATTAGCTATTTCAATATTAGGAAGTGAATTTATACCAAGGAATCTAAAAATTGTTATTTGGCTGATAATTAATCTCTGATTTTTAATGTTTTGCTCCCTTTGGGCAGGCTTATTAATTTTAATACTTAGACAATGCATAGAGTTTTGTATTTTTTATTCCTAGGAGCTATTTTGGATACATCACAGTTGTTATGTATCATGCAATAACTGAAATGATGCCACATAATGTATGGGATCTTGCCCAATTGATACCTGGGGACACTACCCCTTGCCAGTGGGCTGTGGCAGCAGGGTTGCTTTTGTATGGCACTACTACCATGTGTGTCCCCTGCCCAAACATCTGGGCACCTATCATCTGGAGGATGCTTCTAGTGTGGTGGCCTGCTTTGAACTGTCAAAGCATGTCCTCCTGGCCCCACTGGCCAGGAGGTCAGCCACCTCCAGCTGGGTCCAAGGTGCCAGCTCTGAGCAGGCAGGGTCCTGCCACTGGCCTCCCCAGCAGCAATTCTGGTGCTTCCTATTTGTAAACTGAAAAATCCCTGTTAAAAAAATCCCAAAGTCACTCTATTAAATAACCCAAAATCCATGTTCTTCCACAATTTGGAAACCTACCAGTGTCTCTACCATCATAATTAAGTGAATTCTAAATACCTGTATATATTGGTGGTCCCCACAGGGGCTACAGCCCCCCCCAACAGGGGCTACAGCTAGAGCCCCCCAAATAGGGGTCACAGCCCCCCCCAACAAGGCCTACAGCCCCCCACAGGGGCCAAATGTCCCCTGCAGGGACTACCACCCTGCCTGCACAGCACACTTGCCTCACCCCCACTTGCTCCCCCAACCCCCTGGATTGCTGCCCTGCCTGGCCCCATCCCCCACTGGTTCCTGCAGCCCCACTCCCACCTGTTCCCCCAGATGCCCCAATTGCTGCCCTGCCTGGCCCCATCCCCCGCTTTCATCCCCTCCCCCCCGCCAGCCTCCAGCACTTTAAACAAGAAAGAAAGAAAGAAAAAAAAAAAAGCCTCTACTCACCACAGGAGCAGGGGCTATGGGGCCACCTGGCAGAGTCCTTCCCAGGCAACACAGGGCAGCATGGGGCACCAGGGCCTGGGCTGTGGCTGCTGGGGCTGTCACCTGGTCCTGCATTGTGCAGGGGAGCCCCAGCGACCCCAGATGGCAGCTGGAACTGCAGTAAGTGATGGCAGGGTTGTTTGTTTGCTTTTCCTTGCCAGGTTGCTGGGGTAGCAGCAATCGGGGGGGGGGGGACTTGGAGGGGGGCAGTGATGGAGGGGTTGGGAGGGCTCAGGGAGCAGGCGGGGGATGGGGCCAGGCAGGGGAGTGATCAAGGGCTCAGGAGGTGGGGACAGGTGGGGCAGGGATCAGGGAGGCTGGGAGATCTGGGGGGGGGTGAGGCCAGGTGGGGCAGGATTCAGGGGGGCTCAGGGGACACATGGGAGTGAGGCTGGGTGGGGCAGAGCTGAGGGAGTGGGCAGGGCCATTGAGGGCCCCCCCCCCATTGGTCACTTCCCCCCTTCTCCAGCCCCATGATTTACCAGCACTAGAACCCGGGTCCAGCTCCCTGCAGCTAGCACACTGCCTTCCCTGCATGGGCAGGCAGCATGCTTCAGCACCAGGGTGATGGCCAACCATAGAGATCCTCTGGGAGCCGAACTATCTCTGCAAAGGACCCAGCCTTCGGTTGCCTCAGGGCAGTCTGGGATCATCCCCTGCTCCGCTTATTTCTCTGTGGGGGTTTTTTACCCCTGGATATCCAGGGGTCTAATTTTGCCTCCGTGCTGCATACTTGCAGCACAGGGAACATTTTCTCATTCCCGCACGTGCCTCTTGCAGCATCTCAAAGGCGTATGAGGTGCTGCAGGAGGCACGTGCAGGCTCATCTGGATGCTCCCATTGGTTCTTTTTTCTTAAACTCAATTAGCCTTCTGAAGGACTTTGTAAGTTTTTAGTGTGGTACTCATATAATTTGTACTCACATCTTTTGTAAATGGACCATTAAAAAATTTAGCCCAGGAACCCAACCCTGCTCTGCTGTGCGTCGTTGCATAAAACCCACTATGTGTTTCTCTCCCTGCTGTCTGGCTAAGAGAACCTTATAGGTACCCTGCCAATAGGAAGTCTGACCCCCAAAAGGTGCTACTCCTCACCTAAAAATCAACATATGGGCTTATTTATTTCTGGTATAATATTTCTCTATTTGTACCACAGAGCGATAGGACCTGAACACCATCTGAACTTATCTTCCAGATTAATTAAAATCTTAAGAACCCCTCCATCTCACATGCCTGTCTCTTACCATTGGCACTCCCTTCTTCAGCATATTAGTGATGCCCTTTAGTGGACTGAAAATGTTTGTTATACAAGCAAAGAAAACATACTGCATTTATTAGACTTGCAGTAGTTCGGCAATTTTGGTTTTTTGTCTTTGAAGGATTTAGTGTGTTGGAGTAGCCATTAACCCTAGCCCATCTCCCTAAGAAAAGCCTAACAGTAAATTACTAAGGAACAACGGAGTGCAAGATAACACTGTCCATCATTTCAAAAGAACACATTTTGGCTCAACGGTTTGCACCCAGAGTCACTGCACTGCTGAAACAAGTAAATAATTCTGTTAATTTACAGTTCCATGGGGTTTTTTCTCCCTAAGAGAACAAAAGTTCAAGATAAATATTTCTTTTGATCTGAAAATAAGGGCTGCTCTTAGCTTTACTCCCTTCAAATCAATGAGTCATACAACATAACTAACTAAAAGCTTGGAGAACAAATCTTGAGATGATGGGCTTCGTTCCTTTTTAGAAAGCAGATATGAATCAATAGGAGTTTGCAAGCAAAAAACTAAGTTTTAAGAGAAGTGCACACAACAAAGGGAAAAAAAGTGAAACATTGAGTCAGAACAATAATGAAGATGTTTTGTTTAGCCTTTTAAGTTGATAGGCAATCAATTCAGTATGCACTGCTAAATGAATAAGTCTACCAAAGTGCTTATCCAATAGGTATCTTAAGGTGTGTATACAGGTACATTTGAAACTCTTTCAACCACTTCAAAAGAGCAGTAACTGTAATGTTCTAATGTTTATGTGTAAAGGAACTAAGAATGAGTTTAATATAACAAACCTGCTCTAGAATTAATCCTGACGAAACAGTGTAAAATTGGAGTGATTTTGCTCATTTGAATTGTTCTTAGATCCTTTACACATAACAATTCTAATATAATAAAAGCCTTAGTCTGTCTGTCCATAATGTTTTATTCACACTCTGATTGACTGTCTTGGCAGCCAATCACGATTACTGAAACAACCAATCAGAGTGCTCTGCACAAACAGACGCACCACCATGACAGCAGGGACTGCAGGGCTGGAGTGGGTGGCCCTGGCCTTGTCCACCCCCCGCCCCCAGCCCTACTTCTTGGAGGCAGGGGGGGACAGAAGGGGAGGAAACAGGAGGCCAGACCTGATGCAGCAGCAGGGGAGGGAAGAGTGGGTTGGAGGGCAAATATGGATGGAGGTGAAGTGGGGGCAGGATCTGAAGTGGGGCTCCATCCCCACCTGCCCTCTGCCCATGATGGTGGAGACTGAGGGGGATGGAGTGGGTGGCTTAGGCTAATGGCGCTGGCCTCACCTCCCCCACCCCAGCCCCTCAGTCCCCATTGTCATGGCAGTGCCAACCCTGCCATTCCCCTCTGCCTCCAAGGAGACAGAGGGGGATGGCAGGGATGGTGGAGCACTGCCATGATGGCAGAGATGGAGGGGATAGAGTGGGAGGGCAAGGCCAGCAGTACTGGCCTTGACCCCCCCTGCCCTGCTCCTCTGGTGCACAGGGCTGGACATGTGGGGGGCGGAGGGTGCACAGGGCCACAAGAAAGTGGTGGCAGCACAGGGCATTGGGTAGTGGCGTTCTGTCCCTACCCACCTCCCACCCCCATCATTCTTGATGGGCAACTGGCTTGATGGGCAATGCATTTGGTCCAATAAAAGATATCACCCACAAAAATCCTTGCCTCTCAAATATTTCCTAGACCATCATAGGTAAATCACTCCAATATCACCTGGAACATTTTGTAAGATAAGTAGTTCCTAGTAATCCTATTTGAAACATATACAGAAAGGTTTAGATAAATGTTTACTTAAAGTCTAGAACAGTTAGCAAGAAGGCAGAAGACTCTGGAAAGAAGTTTGGCAGTGGAGAGTCTGTCCACAATTTGATACATTCACATAGTCCATAACAGAAGAATTCATGTTGCAGCCCTTGTCAGATTCCAAGGAATCTGTGAATTCTACTAAATACCTTGTTATTAACAACCTTAACTCAGAAGAGGTTGACTTGCTTTGTCACAACCTTGGGCCTTTTTTGGGGCTGCCATTGCTGACAGTTATCTCTGTAAACATTGAGGGACTCACAGGAGTCAAACAGGGCATTCTTTCCAGGATGTGCACTAATTACCATTGTCATGTGCTGTGTTTCCAGGAGACACACAGAGGGCCAAACAGCAATAGGCATTGATCCCTGGAATGAGATCAGCCATTGAAACGCAGCACGAGAAATAAGACAGCACTATCTTTGTGAAACAAGAGCTCATCAAAAACATGGCATCAGTGACAGAACAAAATGATATTGAGATCTTGACCATCAAAATGGACAAAATCTCAATAATATCTGTTTATAAGCCTCCAGGGAAACTTTTTGCCTTTGTCAGCCCAGGAAACCTAGACTACATAAAAAACACACGTGATCATCAATAACTTTAATATAGCCACAGTGTCACATGGGGTTACAGTGAAAATGATGAGAATGGCAACTTGGTTGAGATGTGGGCCAAGGCATACCACTTAAGCTTGATCCATGGTTCAAAGCTGCCTGGGTCTTTGACTAGCTCTCGACGGAGATGAAGCTATAATCCAGACTTCACCTTTATTGATGGCAACATAGAAGTTATATGCAAAAAAGACATGTTGAAACCCATCCCCCCCACACCACACAGACCAATCACCATTGATGTCACAACAGCCATAACTGCAAATATGGTACAAGGCATAGATGCTTCAATTTAAAAAAAAGGTGACACATCAAACCAGTCTTGGATAACTATGACCTCTTCATGAATGTACTGCACAAAACCTCCATGGGGTACATACCTCAAGGATGAAGAACTGAGCATATACCAGGGTTTATGCAGCCAAATACAAACTATTAGGGTGACTATATTTGGATCTTGGGGAGCACTGGATTTGCAGCTGAATAAAGGCTTTAATCTGTGGCCCAGCAAAAGCTGCTGACCACAAGGCAGAGTGATAGGTTAAAAGTACACAATAGAAAAGTAGTTTTCTAACTATATAGTAGTGTTGTAAGATATATAATCATTATATAAAAGAATCAGGGTATAAACCACCGACTATTATTAGAAGGTAAAGCAGATTTTGCTTATGAGTGCTTATGTTAAGTAACCATCTTAATTGTGTCAACCATTTTCTGGAAAAAGTAGCAAGTAAGTCTGTGTGATGTGAACTGTGGCAAGGTAGGAGTCCCTGGCTAGCCACAGAGCTGGTTTCCCACCTGCCTCTGGGCACGCTGCCCACCTATCTCACCCACCACACCTTCTTGTTAATTAAATAGGTTGTTAATCAAGGCAGGAGGCTGCCCATTGTACACCCCAATATTGTGGGGGGCTATCTATGGCTCTGTTCCACCCCTACATCAGGGCCCAGGCCCCATAGATGGCATCTCAGGCAGTTGGTTTAACTGTCCCCTTCACCCATTAGCTGTGGCCCCCAATCATGGGACCTTTGGCTTCCATACACCCTGGCCCCATCTCAGGCCAGTTGGGACCCCGAGCTTCTTTGCTCTTTGTGGGCATCCCTCACGGTGGGCCCCTGTCCCTTTTGACCCTTCCAGTTCTGGCCCCAGCATTGACCAGTTGAATGCCTCAGTTGGGTTTTCACCTCCTGCCTGCAGTTAGGGATTGGGGTCTGCCATTCCCAGCTCAGATGCTCTGGGAAGCATGCCTGGCTCTGCAGAGTTACTCCCCCAGCAGGCTTAGGTGCCTCCTGAAGCTTACCTGGCCTACCCTGATCTGATGTTATATGGCCCACCCGAAGGTGAGAACTGGGGTTAAGGTGCCCCTACTCATCTTTCACTGGGGTGGTAGCTGGCCTGGCATTTCCTGCCACATGAACCAGCTACAGTAAGGAACAAGATAAGATACAGGGACCTAAGGAATGTGGAGATGGTACAACATGGGACAGAAAAACAGGTTGGAATGTGAAAGATAGCATGTAACCAGGATGAACATATGTAAAAGGGTAAATGGTGATTGGTAAAGGAGCCTCCAGAGTCTGCCCAGTGACTGAAAGAAGTGAGTTCATGGCCTTTGACATGCTCTCATGGCAAAAAGGCATGTAAATGAGTGAAATGCATAGTCAATTCCATGTTAATGAAACAAACTGTAAACAGAGGCAGAGCTTGAGATAGGAGGAGAGATGGACGGAACAAAGGAGGAGCGAGGGTGGAGTAAAAGTTCATGAGCATGAACCAAGGTTTATAAATGTGGAAAGAACTATTGTTTGGGGCAGGTCCCTGGTTTGTTGGTTTTTTGGGTCCTGACCCAAAGCTGTCTCCATTCTGAATAAAGCTGTTGCAAGCAATGTGTGCTGGTGTTTGCTCCCTGCTTGCTCTGGCTAGTGAGTAACAGGATCCATGAGCAATTGGATCGTTGCCTCCCTAGTCATTGGGTGCCGCATGGAGTCGGGGTCTAGCATAATATCAGCAAACGTTTCAAAGAGATCCTTTGCCAAAAGACACTATCACGGCAAGGGCAGCCCTAATTAACAAGCTCCAAGGAGAAGGGCAATGGAAATGGAAAGAACTGATCAAAAGAATAGATATGACCCACCCTAGTAGAAAAGCATGGTTAACCATTCTCAAGCTGAGTAATGACCCAAAGAAAGAACAGCAATACCACAACATCACAGCTAGTCAGGTGGCTGACCAGCTTCTACTCAATGGTAAAGTTCTTAATAAACAGCTTAAAATACGGATTAGATGGCAAACTGATCTTGAGTAAAATCATTTTAGTATGCCATACACAATGGATGCTCAGTGCCAGAATAAGTCACCTGAAGAACTGCAAAGCACCTGGACTTGATAACATAGTCACATAGAATATCAAGCACTGTGGTCCCACCACCAAGTTATACCTTCTTTAACAATTGATCATCAACTATGGCAACAAGCTTACATAATAGCTCTATTAAAGCCAGAGAAGGATTCCTCTGGCCCAGAGAACTTGAAGCCAATGTTACTCCTGTGACATCTTTATGAGCTTTACAGATGCCTTTTTCTCAATGGCCTTTCCCCTCATATTGAACAACATCTAATATCAGAACAAGCCAGATTCAAACCAGGCAAGTCCTACAATGGGCAACTACTAAACATCACCCAGAATACAGAAGATGGGTTTGAGAAAGAGATGATAACAGGCACTGTTTCTAGACCTATCAGCAGCATGACACAGTCAACCACTGAAACCTGCTTGCCAAAGTCTACAATGTGACTCATGACAGTCACCAAATGCAGCTCATCCAATCTTTTTTGGAGAATAGATGTTTTTATGTAGAACTGTGCAAGAAACAAAGCCATTGGGAATGACAATGAAATGGCCTCCCACAGGGCAGTGTGCTAGCACTGATCCTCTTTAACATATACCAGTGACCAACCCATACAGAGCAACATGAAAAGTTTCATATATGCTGATGATCTATGCACCACATTGTAAGAGAAGGACTTTGCCACTGTCGAGAACAAGACCAACATGTACAAGCCCTCCGATTATTACAATAGGAACCAGCTTTGGATCAACCCACCAAAAAAGCGGGCCATAGCCTTTCACCT
The DNA here is from genome assembly GCF_052110815.1 of Crocodylus siamensis. Classification (NCBI taxonomy): domain Eukaryota; kingdom Metazoa; phylum Chordata; order Crocodylia; family Crocodylidae; genus Crocodylus; species Crocodylus siamensis. The sequence goes on along the minus strand of NC_143397.1, from coordinate 124,681,713 downwards.
ACACCATAGAGAACCCAAGCGGAAATTAAACATCACCTGGGATGGAATCCCATTGACTAATCAACTGAACCCTGTGTGCTTGGGGGTTATGTTGGACCAAACACTTACCTTCAAAGCACAGGTAGAGAAGACTAAAGGGAAAGTCAGCACCCTGCAACAACATACTTTGAAAGTTGGTCACCTCAAAGTTGTGTGCAAACCGAGCTACAATATGAATCGCTGCTATTGCCTTGTGTTACTCCATTACAGAGTATGCATGTCCAGTATAGGAATGATCAGTTCATACCGAGAAACTAGACCCAGCTCTATACAGCAGCTGTCATGAAATAACAGGATGCCTAAAGCCAATAGTAAAGGCTAGCCTGTACTTATTGACTGTCATTACACTACCTGATACCAGAAGAAAGATAGCATGCCAGAAAGAAAGATCATGGCAGATGGAACACCCCAGGCATCCACTCTATGGTCACACAGAAATAACCAAATGACTTAAAATGCAAAAGAGTTTTGTGACCAGTGTTGCGCCCTTGGATATGATAGCTGGCAGAGTGCAACTGAGGTTATGGAAGGAAAAATTACATGCAATCAGATGCCCCGAAATGGACCTTGAACTCCAGGACTTTCCCAAAGGAGCTGATACAGACTAGTCAACACAGCAATGCCTCGACCACCTGTGCATGCCAGCTGGAAGATCAAAAACACACATAATCCAACAATGCTGCTCTAATAACATGAATACATGCAAGTACAGCGGAGCACAAACTATGGAGCACCTTGCTCATTTGCCAGCTCCTTGGTGAGACCTGTACAAAGGCGGGCCTCACTGCAGCTACAGAAAGAGCCATCACTTGTGCACAGTTCTGGAGAAAACATCTAGTTTATGACAAGGACACAAGAAGATGTTGATACAATGTATTATTAGTCCATGGACTCCTCCTTCTTACAGAAAGGATAGGTGGCCATAGATCTGGGAGGCAGCCTGTATAGGTTTCTACTGCGCAATCTCCAGGTTAAATCCCGATGGAATTGTGTAAGTGCAGCTACCCCAAAACAGTATCTCATCCTGAACAGACAATGTGAAATCTCAGGAGGCAGCCCCTAGCTAGAAAATAGGAACAAGTATATAAATCGCCCTAAACACAGGCCAACTGTACTACTTCGTTTGGCATGTCACAGAGCATGTTGAAGGGGAAGTCCAAAAGCTGCATTAAGATAGGTGGACCAGGCTCAAGCTGTTCAGCTTTTATACAGAGCATCAGAGAGCTAAGAGAAGGTGACAGGCAGGGTTTCCCAATGCACAACCCCCCATCCCCCACAAACTTGTGTGCACAAAAATCTCAAATCTCATAGTGCCTTCAGTAAACAATGTATTTTCCAGTGGTGATTGAGTATCCAAAAAAAAAAAAAAAAAGCTGTACAGCTGACTTGTGTCCAAAGGCAATGGCAGTAGCTAGTAACTCCAGCAGGACTGCCTTCCCATTGCTCTTCAGATGATGAGAGGATTTTCACTCTCTCAAGTCCACTGTTTTAGTGCTTTTATTTTGAAAATGTTGTGTCTTAAGAAAATATCTCTCTACTGTTTTCTGTTTCTTTATAATGTATAGAGGAGGCCCGAGTGTGTTTCATGTAAGGAGTTTTTTTTTATTTTATAAACATCTGTTTGTGTTTTATCTTTGAAATATCATCAAGCCTGGGAATTCTTGGTTTGACTACAGAACTCCCTGGGGATGATTGAAATGTGCCTGAGGAGCTTTCTCAGCCCTTTGAAAATGAAGGAGGCTGCTTGAGTCTTTAAAAAAAAAAAAAGAGATTCCCTCTCACAGTTTCTATTCAGGCATTTAAGTTGTGGTGTTAACAAAAATATAGAAAATCGAATTTTTAAGTAGTATGAGTATAAATTGGTTCTTCCTCAAGGAATCAGTTGAATTGCATCCATAGCCATAATTCTACCAGTTCTCCAGTTTGATCCCAGCAAACAGCAGGGGAGCCAGGACTGAAGATTTGGGGGTAAAAAGCTATATTTAAAAAAAGATCTTTTATGACTTCTCCTTCGAGCATAAAAGGGCACAAATGTAGATTATTTTCCAATGTAGCTCTTCTTTAACATTTCAGATTACTTAAATCTCTTGCTGCCCTGCTATCCATCTCCTGTTCACTTGGTTTTATTTAACTATTGTCTTCTGTCTGTTTCTTTCTTCTTTTTAACATTCAGTCATCTTATGGCAGAGTTGACCTTATGTCCCGTTATATATCTGTATGAAGAACTTCACACCTTTATTTCATTCTTCTGTTTTCTTTTGAAGCTTGAAATTCAATTTCTAGCTCAAGTGTAAAATACCCTGTCTCCTTGTTGAGCCTCACTGGATACCCTTTTGGCCTTTTGTTTTTGCAAGCTATCATGAGCCATGCTATATGTTCGGGTTTTGGGCATGTCATGAATATTCTCTTGTGCTTTATTGTACTGACAGGATATGTGGTCTCATTATGCTGTATCCATGCATGACACTTATCACAGTATAGATTATGTTATGTTGCCTATGTACGTATTTATAATTTTGGACATAATTCAGCCAACGGACTGTGGCATGAATATTTAAAGATAATTGCCAATCCTAAACACACACACAAGGTGACATTATTGGTTTGGGCACCTTAGGGCATTGTCTGCCTGCAGTAGGAATCAACTCCGCAATAGAAAGGCAACTAAAAATAATGGTCCTTTAGCTGGAGGGGCTGCCAATGATTCAGGGAGACAAGAAATTTCTAAAAGATTCTGCGGGATCATGAGCAATTAGAATAATACTCATGGGGGTGGGGGATAGCCTTGGAGGTTTCATAGATTCATAGATTGTAAGGGGCCAGAAGGGACCTCGGAAGACCATCGGGTCCATCCCCCTGCACCAGGCAGGAAAGATAATTGGGGATCAGGTGACCCCAGCAAGGTGAGCATCCAGTCTCTTCTTGAAGATTTCCAGGGTAAGTGATTACACCACCTCTGGAGGGAGTTTATTCCATAGTCTGGACACCCTGTGAAGAAGTTTCTCCTAATGTTGAGCCTGAACCGGACTTCTAAGAGTTTGTGACCATGACTCCGGGTTTTCCCCAAGGCTGCTCTGGTGAAGAGTTGTTCACTGGGCCCTTGATGTACTCCTCTGATGTAGTGGTAGGCTGCTACCAAGTCCCCTCTTAGCCTTCTCTTTTTCAGGCTGAAGAGTCCCAGGTCCTTCAGCTTTTCCTCATATGACTTGCTGTGCAAATCTCTGATCATAGGGGTGGCCCTCTGGACTCTCTCAAGCTTTACCACATCCTTGTTAAAGTGTGGTGCCCAGAACTGGATGCAGAACTCTAGTTGCAGTCTCACCAGTGCTGAGTAGAGTGGAAGAATCACCTCCTTGGCTTTGCTGGAGATGCATCAATTGATGCATGCCAGAGTATTATTTGCCCTACTGGCAATAGTGTCGCACTGCCGGCTTGTATTCAAACAGTAGTCTATTATTACCCCCAAGTCCCTTTCATTCATGGTGCTGGTCGGTTTGGCACTGCCAAGCCTGTAGGTGTGTAGGGGGTTGTTTGTCCCCAGGTGGAGCACTTTACATTTCTCTGTGCTGAACTTCATCTGGTTCTGACCCGCCCAGCTTGCTAGCCTGTCTAGATCTGCCTGTCTCTGTAGCCTATCTTCAAGTGTGACCACTCTTCTCCATAACTTGATGTAGTCTATAAACTTGGATAGTGAGCTCTTCACCCCCACATCCAAATCATTGATAAAGATGTTGAAAAGTACTGGACCAAACACCAATCCCTGTGGGACAACACTGGCCACTTCTTGCCAGGATGACACAGATCCGTTCATTAGAACTCTCTGGGTCCTACCTCACAGCCAGTTTCCTACCCACCCGACTGTCTTGCAGTTAAGCCTTCAATCCTCCAATTTTCTCATGAGAACAATGTGAGATATCAGGTCAAAGGTTTTTTGAAAGAGTCGAGCTATGATAGAATCATGGTTTTTTGGATCCCAGGCTGTCAAGATTCAATGACTCCAGCAGCCAGGGCTGCAGAATCAGCTGGAAGGTTGAATTCTGGAAATACTGGCAGGTCTTTCAGGAGGCCAAAGTGTAGCTAGATGAGAGGGTAAGACACTTTACTTATTTTGGTTTTCTGTCTCCAAACTTATGGTTAATTTTGTTTATATAATTCTTTTCTCCTATATAATAAATCCTTTTGCCGTTTTGATCGCTTGTGGAAAGAGTAATTTCTGGGCAAGTGATATTCTAGGCTATCCTTTCCTATGGGTAGGGGGACCTATGGGCTGCTTGCAAACATTAAAAAAAAAACAGCAGTGCTTTAAACTTGGCACATTCCTGCACCAAGCCCAGTACATACCCAGAACAGGCAGCACATTAGTTGGACCTAGCTCACCCAACATCTGTATAGATCAGGCACTTTAGTGAGGCTTTTTTAGTGCTTTTATCTAATAGCTGATTGATTTGGCTTGAAATAAAAGTGCCAAAAAGCCCCACTGAAGCACCCAATCTATACAGATGCTGCAGAGCCAGGTCCAAGTAATGCACTACTTCTTCTAGTAAAGCACATACTTTTCTTGTTTTGGTTTGTTTTTTAGCATCGGCAAGCAGCCGTGATTTCTTTCACAACCCAGATAGGAGACCACCTAGAACTGGTAGAGTTTCCCATAGTCGAGCTGTAGAGTGTGATATAAGGGCAGTGGAGCTGAGGCTTGCTGGGATAAGAAGTTATCCCAGGACAACCTCAGTCTGTTTCTTGGGGAAAGTGGCAGAACAGTGCAGAGAAATGCAAGTTTCCAGGGATCCTCTACAAATAGGTTTATCACAAAATTGACTGGTTCACTTGCTCAGGCAACAACCTACTTCAAAGCAGTTAGTCTCAAAGGTACTACCTTTCACAGTTTCATAGTTAGTAGGGTCGGAAGGGACCTGAGCAGATCATCAAGTCTGACCCCCTGCCATGGCAGGAAAAAGTACTGGGGTCAAATGATCACAGCAAGGTGTTCATCTAGCCTCCTCTTAAAGACCCCCAGGGAAGGAGCCAGCACCACTTTGCTTGGAAGTTGGTTCCAGATCCTAGCCACCCTGACAGTGAAGTAGTGCCTCCTGATGTCTAGTCTGAATCTACCCTCTGCCAGCTTGTGACCGTTATTTCTTGTCACTCCTGGTAGTGCTCAGGGGAACAGGGACTCCCCCAATGCCTGCTGATCCTCTCTGACTAGTTTGTAACAGGCCTCTAGATCCCCCCTCAGTCTTCTTGTGTGGAGGCTGAACAGGTTATCCTACCTTCTGCTTGGATTCAGACTAACACAGCTCTGTGAACATTTAATTAAAACTCTCATCTCACTTCTGTATTAAATTATCATTGAATGTATTTGCCTGCACCTAGGTCTTCTCTGCTTCTTTCCTTTTCTATAACTAATCAGTTATTGCCTGTGTGTAAGGAGAGAGAGTAACATGTATACCCATCATGACAGGAGCACCTCCCTCATCAGCTCTGCAGTGCCAGAAAAAGAAAGCAAGAGACTTTCAAATCACATTTTTAAAAATATATTTCTCCATTTTAAAGCAGGTAATACTAAATTCTGCCCTTGTTAGAAGCCTGTGTACAAAATGCAATGGACCTAGTGTTCAAATCAGGGATGCAGGAAGGGATTATAGATTTCATAGACATCAGGGCTGGAAGGGACCTCAGAAGATCATTGAGTCCAGCCCCCTACCCAAAGGGCAGGAAGTGAGCTGGGCTCATAGGATCCCAGCAAGATAAACATCCAATTTGCTTCTGAAGTGTTCAATGTAGGTGCTTGAACCACCTCCGATGGCAGGCTGTTCCAGACCTTGGGGGCTCGGACAGTAAAGAAATTCTTCCTTACATCCAGCCTGAAATGGTTTCGCAGTAGTTTATGACCATTCAACCTTGTCATCCCTTGGGGCGCTCTGGTGAACAAACGTTCCCCCAATACCTGGTGGTCATCTCTGATAAACTTATAGGTGGCCATCAGATCACCCCTGAGCCTGCACATTTCCAGGCTAAAGAGCCCCATGGCTCTCAGCCTGTTGTCATAAGGTCTGTTTTCCTGACCTCTGATCATGCGCGTGGCTCTTCTCTGGACTCTCTCAAGCTTCTCCACATCCTTTTTGAATTGTGGAGCCCAAAACTGGACGCAGTACTCCACCTGTGCCCTCACCAAGGCTGAGTACAAGGGGAGAATGATGTCCTGGGATTTGCTCGAGAAGCATCTATGGATGCAAGCCAGCATTTTGCTGGCTTTACTAGCCACAGCATTGCATTGCAGGCTCATGTTCATCTTGTGGTCAATGATGACCCCCAAGTCTCTTTCTTCCATAGTGCTAGCCAGTGTAGCACTGCCGAGCCTATAGGAGTGCTGCAGGTTTTTCTTCCCAAGATGGAGAACCTTGCATTTTTCGGTGGTAAACACCATCAGGTTCTCATCCACCCATTTTCTGAGCCTGGCCAGGTCAGCCTGGATCACCCGCCTGTCTTCTGGTATGGATGTTTTGCCCCAAAGTTTGGTGTCATTGGCGAACTTGGCCAGTCCGCTCCTGACTCCAATGTCCACATTATTAATGAAGATGTTGAACAATATGGGTCCAAAAACAGAGCCTTGGGGGACCCCACTGGTCACAGGATACCATGATGATTTACTGCCATCAATTACAACCCTCTGGGTCTGACCACGGAGCCAATTTCCCAGCTAGCGGATCATGGTGGACCCAAGGCCACAATTGGCCAGGTTTGCCAAGAGGTGATCATGGGATACCAGATTGAAGGCTTTTTTGAAGTCAATATCTTATAAGATCTTCCCCAGGATAGAAGTCAGGCTGATGGGCCTATAGTTAGCCAGATCCACTTTCCTCCCTTTCTTGAAGATAGGCACCACATTTGCCTTCTTCCAGTCTTCGAGCACTTCACCAAAGTGCCAGGAGTTTTCAAAGATCCATGCCAGGGGCTGGCTATGATGCTTGCCAGCTCCTTGAGTACCCTGGGGTGCAGATTGTCAGGGCTAGCTGACTTGAAGGTATCCAGCTTCTCAAGGTGTTCCTTCATGAGGTCAGCATTTATGGAGGGCAGGGGATCTCCCCCACCTGGACCTCCCTGTCCCATAGCGGGCATGGGTGTCCCATGGGACTGATGAAAGACCGATGCAAAGTACCCATTTAATAAGTTGGCTTTTTCCTGGGCATCAGTTAAATACAATTGTTCTCAACCACCACTTCAACTCATCTTTCTTCTACTGAGGATGAAAGCTAAAATCCTCTGTATCCCACCTTCACTCAAAACAAGGACAGAGGTGTCTACACTGAACAAATTGGTGATTTTTGCTTCCGGTACTTTTGCAGTGCCAGCCTATGGACTGCCCACTGATAGTGTTACATACATTTCCTAAGATTTCACATTTAATGCGATGCGTCTGTCTTTGTAGGCACCATATAAAATACCCAATGAGTCACAGACTGGTTTTATATGTATTGGACCCCAGAAGAGGCCACCATTTCTTCTTAGGTGAATGAAGTTTTATTTGTTTTAAAATTTCATGTTACTTGTTTTGCTTATTCCTATTGTCCAATGTATTTCCAATCCCCTCTGAACTTTGTGACATCTCCAGGTAATCTTTGTGTGTTCCCCTTGCCAAGAAAATGTAAAATAAACATATTCAATAGCATTAGATGCAGAATAGACATCATATTATCTTCCTCTGATACTGGTATCAATAAAATTATCTTGGAATTAGTGTTTAACCACCTAAACAATAAATCTATAGTTTCAATCTGAGGTTTTCTGTGGAGCTGCATCAGATTCCTTAATAACATTTAAATACACTATATCTACTTCATTTCCTTTTCAACTACAGTTAATAATGTATCAAGGGAAGAAATGTAGTGTGCCTCTAAATGGATCCTTTCATGTTTAAGGTCAGGTATTGACTAGGGCACTAATTTATTCTAATGAAGGCTCCTTCTGCTTAGGAAATACCCTTGAGCACAATACAGTTACTTCACTTCTTGAAAATTATTTTAATCTAGTCAGTAAACAGTTCAACAATTCCCTTCCATGGAGAGACTACAAAATTTTAGCCGGGTTGCCTAGGTGTACTTAGTCAGATAAGCCATGCATTACCTTTTGTGTTGCCTAGATGGCTGAGCCTATAAAGCACTTCTGGCATGAATCCATGAACAGTGAATTTCTGAAGTCTACAATCTAAAACTCCGTCAGAATCTTCCCTATTATCTCAATATCTTTTGAGGTCTCTTGTTTCCTGTCAATTTTTCTTTCCCTTATTATCCCTAGACTAACCCATCTCTGCTTCTATTTCCTACATATCCCTTACACCTCTCCTTTCCTAGTCCCATTATATATCTCTCTGTTTCACTTTCTCCTGTCTTCTTCCCTTTACTCCTTAATATGTTTCTCTGCACACAACCATTTATCTTTCTCTGGTGGTTCATGATGAAGGGTCTTCATATTAATCCCAGGAAAGCTTCTTTCAGCAGCTGGCAACTGTGCAACATGGGTTTTTTTGGGTGAGCTACTCGTTTGTGAGGTCTTGTTAAGAATGCTTTAAACCCTCTTTCCTTTTTGATTTTTCATAGCTTTTATTACTATTATCATTATGACTAATCATTTCCATGCTCCTCCCCCACCCCACCTTTTCGCTAGCCAAGCACTATGGTACTTGTAGAGCAGGGCAATGTGCAAGGTCTGGTACACTGGCACCATGTGCTAGCATGCCACAACAGAAAATCTTGGCTTAATGCAAGTCTTAGTTGCTTCTAGAACAGCATGTAAAGAAATAAGCATCTCAGAAAAAGAAAACATCATTAGTGCTCATCATTCCTCAGAGCCCTTGCTGGTATGATCCCAGCTGCATGAGCTCTAATACTGCCCTATCATTATGCCTACATTCTCTACTCCTGTCCTCATTTTTATTATGTTCTTTGCCAATATGAAGAGCTTATCGGGTTAATTTAAAAAGCAAACAGCGCATTAGTTTGACTTGAAGTGTTTTCTTCCATGAGAAAGAGCATTACTTTCTCAGTCTTTTCTCACAAAGTGACTTCTCCTTTGAGACTTGACTCTGGCCAGCTTTAAAATTTACAATTTACAGTCCAGCACCACAGGAAGCTACAAAGTAGCTGTTTCCAAAATATTATTTGGAGGAAAATAGGTTATTTTGGGAAGAAAGACATTTTCCTCCAACATTGTTTGAATGGTGGGATCACATGCTGGTAGAATGACCATATGTTCTAGCCCCACACTCCATGCACTGGGAATGTCTAATTAGGAATGGGAATGGAACTGAGCAAATAAGACTCAGATAAATATAAGCATTAATTACTTGTTAACCAAGGAAACAAATATTCAGAGTACTTAAGTTATATTTGGTTACAATACTTGCTGTGGTTATGACACATCCCTCATCAGCCTATGCTGAGACAACAGTGATGATGAAGAATTACATTAAGCATAGTTTTTGATTCACCTAGGATGCTTAAATGTCCCCTCACTAATGTAGTATCTTACTACCTCACACTTTTGAATGCATTCATCTTCACATCATCCATGACAGGCAGGGAAGTTCTATTACTAAATAAGGTAGTTCTTCACTATTTACAAATCAGGATCTAAGACACAGAGAGACAGGGCTCAGGCAAACAGCTAGTCTCAGAATCTCAGCTGGTAGAATGAAACGTGCAAAAGCATAAATATGCCAAAGAGTACTGCATAAACCTGCACAAGAATACTGACCCGGTTGCATCTCTTCTTACTGGCAGAAGCTTAAGCAGTGGGTTGAGAAGGGTTTTAAAAGCATCAGGTTTACGCATCTGTTGGATTTAACCACCTAAATCCCTTGATGCCCTTACCCAAAGGACCAATTACAAGTCATTCTCCTAGACACTTTTATCAGGACATAGGTGGAATTTAGATACCTACATCCCAAAAAGCAATTCAAATCAACCCTGATCCAGCATTTTCCAAACTGTTCAGGTGCCTCCATTTCAGCCTGAGAAGATTCCTGGCTTTCTGTGCATGCTCGTAAGTCATACACTTCAGCCACCAAGGCACCCAACGTCAACCTATGGTTTGTTGCAGTCTAGATTGGCTTGAGGTGCCTAAAGCTTGGTCAAGTTCCCAAGTTCTTAGTCACAGAACTCAGCAACCAATTGATGCTGCTGGCATGCATGCAATGCATTCATTACAAAACACAGCCAGCCAACTGAGGAGCAGGCACCCACTTCTTGCCCAGCAATCTAGTGGTTAGATCATTTGCTCAGAAAGTGGAAACCTTGACCTCTACACCCTTTTCAAACAGGGAGAACACCAATCCACATCACTCACTTCCCGAGAGACTTCCCTAATCACTATGCTGTGGCATAGTCTGGGATCATTTCTCTCTCAATTCCTCCTCCTGAAGGTGGGCCACTGGGCAGCCAAGAGTACAAGATTCAAAGGGATGAAAAAAGAGCAACAAACAGGGGATGTGAGCCCATGGCCAAATGCTGAGGGTCCTTCCCTGGGCTGGGAAAGCCTTCAGCTTGACTCCCTCCTACCACAGTTACTTGTGTTCTTTATCCTCTATCCACCTGATGAAAAAATGGAATAAACAGTCCAGACAGTAAGTACCCCAGCCCCAAGTAAACATGTTTGATTTGTATTTCTCCATAGGTGGATCCAGGATTTGAACAGGAGGGTGTGGGAGCAGCAACTAGTGCTGCAGAGGTCATTGCACCCCTGTTCCAGGCCTTCCCCCATCAACTGGGGTAGGCAAGAACAGCTTCTGGGGACTATTTTTAAGTCCCTGAATCTAGTAAGACTCTCTCCCACCACCTCCACACTCTCATCCTTCCTCTTCATGCTTAGTGTTACCTCCACCTTCTTCCCATCCCCCACCTCTACTTAATGCCTCTGGGTGTAGGGAGACCCACCTGCCGCTATGGCTGCTATACCAGTAGCGCATGCTGTGCTCCAGCCAAGCTGTGGAAAAAATAGCTGCAAAGCTCACATACACGCCTTTTTCCCCATGATGAGAAATACCCAAACATCTAGCTTTCTCTTTAGATCCTGCCATTTGGGAGATAACAACAGTCTGTTCTCTACACAGCTACTTTAGTGCCTGAAGGATTATCACAATTGTCAGCTATGGCAGTGACAGCATCTATGCTAAGAACAGCAAAATCATGGCACTGATGCCCACTGCTGAGGTACCATGCCAGGGAGCACCATTCACTAAAGAATCCAAAATGACATTAAAACAGTATAGGTCAGGTTCTGTGTTGCCCTGCATAGCGTGCAGATACTGGTAACATTTTATACCAGCATCGTGCAGGAGTAAATGGATGCAAATGACATGAGACAGCAAAGAATCAAGACTAAATCTTTTTTAAAACCTATTGTATATGTACAAACCCCATCAGAAGAGTCTGTCTATATGCCTTGTCTGTATCTGTGCTGGCACTGGGCTTGATGAAATAAGAACTGATGCAAAAGTTCAAAAAGTTGGAGAAGTACTTGTGAAAATATTTGAGATTGCTGGCACAGTGAGCTTTTAATAAAGGTCTACTTGAAAAAAGCACTTTGCAGGAAAGCAGCATTTCTACTGAATAAATACACATACAAACAATAGTATAGGAAAGGCTGATACCTATTAATAAGAAAAATGTTGAGAAACCTTCATAAAACTTATTTTTTACCAAAATTTAATGGTTTGGGTTTAAATGTTATGCATCAGATGTTTGCCTTGGGCTGAACATTTTCAAAACTTTTATCCATTTCCAACAGTGAGTTTGGGGAATATTGTATTGTTGTATAAGTTTTAAAAAGTGATAACATTTTGAAGCTCCAGCTGCCCATGATTTTATCATTACATGTGGCAGAAGATTGCTCTTTGTCAGCATTATGCCTTTAGTAGTGCCTATGAAAGCCTCCCAAATTACAAACCTTTGAACAGTCTCCATTCGCCTATGGTCACTAGAGAGCTCCTAGAGCTGAGTTTCCAAAATCTCCAAAGAGTCCATCCTCTGGGTTTGTTCCTGTATCTCACAGCTCCTATATGTGGATGGACTGTATGTGACTGAGCACCTAAGCAGGCCCCCACCCATGCCTATTGGGGTGAAGTTGGCCTTTCCCTGTAAGGCTGTCCTATGCATACAGTGTATGACTTAATGGCATAGTGCAATGCCATGTGGAGCTAGCTTGAGTATTAGAATTAGTATAATTGCATTAGGACAACACTCCCCTCCTTACCAAGGTGGAATGCCACGCTGAAGTGCTGCAACTCCTTCTGGTACCAGTAGCTTGAGTAACCCTACCTGCCACTCCTCTGTGCCATATAGACACACCTTAGATAAACTAACATTCTGTTGACACTGAGGCCAAGAAAACCACATGACCAAAACCCACCAAAACAGTAAAAAATCAGCAAAACAACAGCCGCCCTGAAGGGGATAGATGCAGAGAAAGGAGTAAATTAGGATAAGGAGTCTGCAACTGGAAAGCTGAGGAGAGATAAAAGCAACTAGGAGTTGGGGGAGGTGACTAGGACCTGGGACCACAGGAGGAGTGGAAGGAGGGCTGGGACTCATTGGACAAGAAGGTAGAGATCTGGTGAGAGAAACATGGGTACTGGAAGATAGTGAGGGGAAATGCTAAGATTAGAAGAAGAGCTAAGGAAGAGGGGAAGACTGAGAAACAGGAGTGGGTAGGTGGTTTTGGAGTGAGAGGATAAGACAAACCCACAAGGGACTGTGGTACCATAAACCTAAGACAGAATCAGGAGCTATGTAAGACAACTTCCCATTGGTACGCCAGGAAGAATATTGAGTTCCTGAATACATTCCCCTTTCACAACATCTCTAAAGCCATTTCCCTCACTCAATCTTACTGACCACAACAGATCAAAAATCATGACCCAGAACTTCAAAAGATGGAAACCCAATCATGATTCCATGCTCAAACGATGATACTGACCCCTGTAACACTTTTTATTCTGCCTTCTTAACTTTAACTCCCCTTCACCCCTCTGTGAGTGTGGGTATGTTCATCACAGGTTAAAGCATTAACCTTTAAAGCACACATACAAAGTCTGCCGCTCCCTGCCTGCTCAGATTGAAACTTTGCTTACCCTCATCTCACTCCAAATAGGAGGAAATTGCCATGTAGTTCCTATTGTCTTGATTCTCTCCCTGCCAGCATTCCTTCTGGTTCCCTTTTTTTCCTCCAGTACAATGGCTATAAAATGGAGCTTGAACTGAGCACAGTACCCTACTCCTGAACTAAGCTTTCAAATTATTTTTCAGTAGACAATTCTGAGAATTGCAAAATCTTTACATATATGAAGAATTTTGCAACATCCACCATATGGCTAAATTCAGGGGGGAGAGCCAATTAAACCTATGCCAAGAATAGCTCTTTCTCCCCTTCTCTGTCCAGCCTAGGGTCGGTAAATAAAGGGATGGGGTTATTAAAAAACAAAATGAGTTATTCCCTTATTCTATGCTTTTCTTTCACTCCTTTCTGTCCCATGCACCAAATGCAGGGTAATGACATGAAAGTACTCCATGAAGGCAGATCCTAGTTTCTCTCTTCAGTGCCTAAGTGTGATTCTATTACACCCTACATGCTTCCCTGGAGAAAATGTTAGCATACCTACCTTTGGAACACACTATCATCTTAACCTTAAGTCCAAGTCACAAAAGGCAGTGAGGAAAACAAGGACCCCATCCATCTTTTCCACTAACTCTATTTCCAGCTACTTTAGCAGGATGAAATAGGATCACAATTAGGCACCTAAATCCATTTAGACATGAAAATCTGGAATGGAATCTAGGCTCATGTATCTAAAGCCAAGTCGTCATTAAGGAAATTATTTACAAGAGTTGTTGCAACTGCAACTAGTATTCTAGCTATGTGAATCCTCTCCTCAAACTCTTACCTTCTGCATCTTGTAATTCTCTCCCTATATTCCATGCATGCTGCTGCATTTTTCTCCCATCTTATCTCACTGAGCTTTCTGACATATGTAAATTAACAGTGGAAATGAGGCGAAAATTACCTCCAAAAATACAGATAAACCAAGTTTCTTTTTGTAGCCGCACTAAGGTTTTTCCATGTGGGTACTCAAGGTTTTTGTTTTGTTTTGTTTTGTTCTGGTTTTTGGGGGGGGCGGGGGGGGGAGTGAGGCATATTGCTTATTTGGGATTGAATTTGTTTTTGGTGTTTAAATAGATATGCTGTAAAAGAAACCATCTATTGTTTAATCAATGAGACAGGAGTATCTTCTGGGCACAACAACAGCTTCTGCTTCTTTTATAAAAGCAAATGATGGCATGAAGGTGACTGTGGGCACATCTACACAAGACACAGTAAAGTCTCCACATCTACACATGCGGCCCCATTAGGCCACAGTAAACTAATAAACTCCACCATAGGGTAGTAAATACAAGTACTATCCTACAGTGGAGTTATGTACTGTGCAGCAACACACATGTAGATGCTGATGTGGCTGGCTGGGGCACAATGGTGTTTCAGTGCCTGCCAGCCAGTCTCCGCACTGAGACACCATTATGCCCAAGTCAGCCCCTCTGCAGCACATTGAGCCAGGCTGAAACAGCCCTGGGCTAGCAGGCTGACCCCCACAAGCTGGCAGGCTGAGCCCCTAGGCCCTCTGTAGCTGAGGCTGCTCTGACCTGGCTCAACATGCTGCAGTCCTGGGCGCATGTGCAAATGCGACACCCAAGAACAATAAACTCCGGTGCGATATGCACCAGAGTTTATTGCTTCAAATTAATTGCAGGTGTAGATGTGCCCTGTGATAAGTTAAGTCACTCATGAGACAGAGAATTAGGTTGTGCCCCCATGGCTTAAGGCTATATTTCATAACATTTTCAATATTGTATTGTCAGATACGAGTAAACAGCTGGCAGCCGCCAACAAAGGGAGGGATGTTGCCAGCAGGATTCCATCTTTCCCATCTGCTCCTTCTGTCCATACACTCTTGCATTAGCAAGGGAAATCTGAAGGTAGTAGAGGTATGAGTTACAAGTGACACTCCCACCAGTGTAACCCAGTATGCTGTTGGCTTTTTCTACAACAAGAATACACTGTTGGCTTATATTCAGTGCATGGCCTACTGTAATACCCAAGTCTTTCTCTATAGTACTGCAACCTAGACAATCATTCCCCAGTCTGTTGTTAAGCATGCAATCATTCTGTTAAATGCAGAACTTGGCACTTGTACTTGCTGATACTCATCTGACTGATTGTGAATCATTTTCCAGTCTATCCAGGTCATTCAAGGCCCTAAGCTTGCCCTTCAAAGGGTTTGCAACTCCACCCAACTTGGTATCATTCACAAATTTGCTAACCACACTCAATCCCATCACCCAAATCATTAAAGATGTTGAAAAATACAGACCTAGGACAGACCCCTGAAGGACCCCACTTGATACCTCCTCCCAGCTACATATTGAGCCATTGATGACTACTCATTGAGCATGATGAGCCAGCCAGTTATGTATCCACCTTATGGTACTTTCATCTGTATTTCCTTATCCTGCTAATGAAAATGTCATGACAGACAGTATAAAAGCCTTGCTAAAGTCAAGATATATCACATCCACTACTCTTCCCCCTATCCACAGAACCTGTCGCCTTATCATGGAAGGAAATCCAGTTGGCTAGGCATGAGTTGCTCTTAGTGAATCCATGATGGCTATTCCCAATCACCTTGTTCTCTTCTAAGTGCTTCACAATAGGAATAAATTCCTTACGGACCTTCTCCATGATCTCTCCATGTATCAAGGTCAGGCTGACTGATCTGTCCCCTAGATTCTCCTTTTCCCTTTCTTAAAAACAGGCACTAGATCTGCTTGCAGATGTTAAAAAGGAAAAGCAGTGCTTTACTTTAAACTCACTGTGCTCCTGTACCAAGCCCAGCACATGCCCAGAAAAGGCAATGCATTAGTTGGATTCAGCTCACCCAACATCTGTATAGACTGGGTGCTTTAGCAGGACTTTCTCGGCACTTTTATCTAATAGCTGATTGAATCAGGTATTAAATAAAAGTGCTAAACAAAAATGCTAAACAGCCCCACTGAAGTGCCTGATCTATACAGAGGCTGTGGAACCAGGTCAAAGTAACAAACTGCTTCTTCCAGTAAAGTGCAGTCTCTTGGGGTTTTTTAATGTCTGCAAGCAGCCTTTATTTGTCCTTTTCGAATTCCCTGGGACCCCACCTGACCTTCACAGGTCAGTTCCTTCAGTATCCCAGAGTGGATCCAATTCAGTTCTGCCAACTTCAAAGTATCTAGCTTCTTTTAGTAATCCCTAACCTGCTCTTCTGCTACTTGAGGCTGTTTGTCTCCCTCCTATCTTTGTTTCCAACTGCACTCATAGGATTTCTGCCCCTATTGTGAAGGTCCCTTCCAGCTCTATTTTTTATGATCCTATGATATTGAGGATTAATGGGTTCCACTGCCCCATTCTCCTCTGAGCATGCCAGTAACCATGGATTCCCACTGTCATTTCCTGGTTAGGGTCCTGCAGCCCTTCCACTATACACAGCTTTAAGCCAGATGAATACAATGCTTGCAACAATCCCAGAACTCTCTTCATTCTCTCAAGATGCTCTCACCCCCAGGATTTTCAGGCTCAGATTCTCATCTATTCAGCAATACAAAACTCTAACATTCTTGGTTCAGAGGTGATATCTTTTATTAGACCAACTAAAAATAGCAACAAAAAAATCTTTCTTTGCAAGCTTTTTGGGCACACACATCCTTCTTCAGGCTGAGGCTCATCTATTCAGCCTGAACTCAAGGTTTGTTTGGCACTGACACTAGGATTCAATTTACTATGAAAAAGTCAGATGTGTAATACATTGTCACACAACTGTAAAGGCTTTTAGCCAGGGATACCAGGCTTTCTTCTTGGTGCATTGGCTAGATATTTGAGGCCAGATTCCATTCCATCTATTAGATACAGTAAGTGGATTTAGGTGCCTAAAGAGATCAAACCCTGAACACCTATTAATGAATGTACTTTTGTAACACACCATCATCTGACTGCTAAGACTAAGTCACCCAAAAAATGTGAGGAGGAGAAGGACCCACTCACTTTAGCTTTAACTGTTTTTGAGAGGTATGAACAAGTTTAAGTAGAATCATACTTAGGCATCTAAGTCCAGAATCTGGTGCCTGGTGATTCCAGATTCACTTAGTTTATCAGCTAACAGATTTGGATTTCATATAGCTGAACTAAGCTGAATCTGGACAGTCACACTTTAAAACACTACACCATCACATAACAGGGTCCTCACCTCACTAATAAATCTAGCCCACACTCCTGGCTTTTCTATTACAGACACAACATTTTAAGTAATGTGTTAGCACAAGAGTCCAACTATGGCAGAAGTGAATGCTGAGGCATTCACTATATCAAGCAAAAGCTTTTTAAATCAGTCTGACACTTTCTGCTTACATAGACAACATTGCCCCTAGCTCACATATGTGGCAAATATCCCAGGAGGACCTAATTAGATTGAGACCTATAGTATGAGTTGCAATGCACTTTGAGCAGTCCTAGGATCTAGAAAGAAGGCCAAATAAGTCCTGTGTTCCCCAAAAATATTAGGAAAAAAGATAAGTGAACTAGTAACCAATTATCATAAAACATTTGCTTTGCCAACCAGAAAATGGTTACAAACTGTGCCAAAGAAAATGCTGCCCTTGACTCCAATGTTCACTTGGTGATGCCCATGATATATATTTGCAATGTAGATGGGCCTATATGATTTCTGTTATTCCTTATGTATTTATATTTACATGTAAAACAATGTTCAAAACTATTGAAGTAGACTTTTTAAAAAATTGCTATATGCCAAATAATTTTGTTCTAAAAAAATTCTAAAATTTGTAGTTAGCAGAAACAAGAAATGGTAATCCAAATCCTAATAACAGGTTTTTTTCTTGGGGCCAGATTCTATTTTATTTGAGTACAATTCAGTTCTACTCTGTTCCAGTCCTGGAAGCCCATTAATGTATCTACTTTTGTAACACACTATCATATGACACTTAAGACTGAGTCACAACATAGCAACAAAGAAGAGAAGGATTTACCCACTAGGGGTGTGCAAAGCAGGCAGTATTCTATTCAGATTTGGCCCGATTCAGGGGACAGTGATTCAATTCACTGGTTCGGATCGCTGTCCCAATTTGATTGGGCCAAATCTGAATCTGAAGATTTGATTCTTATTTGGAGAATCAGCGATTCAGCCATAGATACAGCTTTATATGTTTTTTTAAATACCTCAAGGTACCAGGTGAATGCTGAGATGGTAGAGTGGATGGAGCAGCCCACGGGAAGTACTTCTGGTCCACTTCTGGTTCTGCCACCAAGCACGTGGGCCACTCCCCCACACTCCTGTGGGATGCTCCATCTGCCCTATCATCTCAGCATTCATGAGCCACACCTGGTACCTCAAGGTACATAGAAAAAACATATAAAACTGTGTCTATGGCCAAATCATCAAATTTCTCCAAATCTCTTTGAATCAAATTATTCAAATTCTGATTTGATTCAAAGGGATTAAAGGGTCTTCTGATTCAATTCAGATTCAAAGATTCAGCCACCAAATCTGGCCAAGTCTCCTCCAAATGGAATCAGCGACTGAAGCTTCACACAACCCTATTACCCACCTTTTGTCTTAACTAATTGTCAGGAATTCAAGCAGGATAGAATGGAATCATACCTAAGCACTAAAGTCCATTTACACAGGATAGAACAGGGGCAGGCAATTATTTTGGGCAGAGGGCCACTTGCTGAGTTTTGGCAAGCCATCAAGGGCCACATGATAGGCAACCAGGGACAGATAAATATTAATTTTTTAGGGGCCTTGCGGGCCAGATAGAATGGCTTGACAGGCTGCATCTGGCCCATGGGCCACATTTTGCCCACCCCTAGGATAGAAGGAAGGCAAATGAGATGTGATGCTGTGGCTCAGGGTTTAAGGCATTTAACTGGAAAGAGGGAGTCCTGGTTTTCACCCAGGCCTCCTTATTCTTTTACATTAGGCATTCATTAGATAACTAAGAAAAATAAACCTGAATGAAGGGATTGGGGACAGAGGTTCTTAGCCATGTTAGTCTAATGTCAGCAGAAAGCAGAGTATGGTACTATCTTAAGACACCTATACATGTGGTCCGATGCATTCTGATTAATCAAGTCTGCTGGAGCACTCCAATCAGAATCATAGAATCATAGAAGTAGGGTCGGAAGGGACCCTAGTCTTCAAGTCTGACTCCCTGCCAGGCCAGGAGAAAAAACTGGGCTCAGATGATCCCAGCTAGGTAAGCATCAAGCCTCCTCTTAAAGACCCCCAGGGTAGGAGCCAGCACCACTTCCCTTGGAAGTTGGTTCCAGATCCTAGCCGCCCTAACTGTGAAGTTCTTACGGATGTCTAATCTAAACCTACTCTCCAACAACTTGTGGCCATTATTCCTTGTTATGCCAGGGGGCACTAGGGGAAACAAGGTCTCTCCCAAACCCTTCTGGTCCCCCCTAGTGAGTTTACAGATGGTCACCAGGTCCCCCCTCAGCCTTCTCTTGTGAAGGCTGAACAGGTTCAGGTCCCACAGTCTCCCATTGTAGGGTCTGCCCTGTAGTACCCGGATCATGCGGGTGGCCCTCCTCTGGACCCTCTCAATGCTCTAACATGCTGCAGCATCTCATGTATTCAGCATCCTGCATTTCAAAATGGTAGTGGGGGCACTTTAACTAAAGCTTATCAAATGACTGCCTCTCTAGATTCTTTCTGGATGCCAAAATGAGGCCATCCTGGATGCCATGAACACTGGGGTGCTCTGGGACCACCTCCACATGGTCAAGTACAGGTTATCAACGATGTCATTTTCCCCCCCTACCCATCATTTGTGACCCATCTTACCCCCTGCTGCCTTGGCTGATGAAGTCCTATGAGGAGCAGCTGGACCACCAGAAGGAGCAATTTAACAACTGCCTCAGTAGCTGCCATACTGCAGTTGAGCGTGCCTTTGGTTGACCAAGCGTGTCTTGGTGAGCTTTCAGTGCATGCCTCAAGGTGAATGAAGAAAATGTGATGTGACTCATTGTCACTCCGTGTGTCCTCCACAATATCTGTGAGACTAGAGGGGAAGTATTCCTGGAGACCTGAGCAGTGGAGGCACGGCACACTGACCAGGTACGTCAGGGTGAGTGCATGTGATTCAGAGCTGACTTCTCGTGCACAGAAGCAGCCTCTGCGATCATGGAAAACATGAGGCTTTGTGTAAGTTTGAAACTTTCAGTGATAACAATGTATTATAAAGACAGGCTTCCTGGACCCTCTCATCACTTGCCTAGACACAAATGCAAATACACCTTGGTGATCCTCTGCCAGTACCCAGGATCCTCCACCCTC
Source organism: Crocodylus siamensis (assembly GCF_052110815.1). Taxonomy (NCBI): domain Eukaryota; kingdom Metazoa; phylum Chordata; order Crocodylia; family Crocodylidae; genus Crocodylus; species Crocodylus siamensis. The sequence goes on along the minus strand of NC_143397.1, from coordinate 124,661,240 downwards.
CAAGACAGTGCCATAGATGGAGAGGGGCAATCTACTTTGATGGTGTCCTGGGGAAGTCCGATTTACCTTACAATGTGAGAATCTGCCTCCAGTGATACTGCTCACACCCCAGGATTAATTCACAGTCACCAAAACTATCGACAGTCTACTCAGCCTGTCTAGGAGGGAAATTCTCAAAATAGTTTGTTTATCAAAAGCCCTGCAAAGCACCCCACTATTTTTTGCAGCCCCTGTTTTTCCATCATTGTTTCTCTACTCTGGGAAGGGGAAATGTCACATTACTTTTGGGTGGCTGGGTTCATCTAAAACCCGCACTCTTTCCTGTCCATGGCAGGGGGGTCAAACTCCTGCTCCTGGGCCTGTATTAGGCAATGATTGATGTATGGAAGAGCAAAGACAAAATGCTTAGATGAAGGAGTCAAGGTAGATGTCATTTACTTGGATTTTAAGACGACCTTTGATACAGTATCTCATCCTATTCTCATAAATACACTGAGCGACTGTGATGTAGATTATTACATGGTCAGGTGGGTGGCAAATTGGCTTAGGGGTTACACCCACAGAGTGGTGATGGACAGGTCAGTATCGACCTGGGAAGATGTGGGTGGTAGAGTTCCACAAGGCTCAGTCCTTGGACCTGTGCTGTTCAAAGTCTTCATCAGTGACTTGGATGAGGGCGTGGAGAGCACTCTTTCCAAATTTGCAGATAATACCAAATTGTGGGGTAAAGTTAACACATCAGAGGGCAGAGAATGAATCCAGGAGGATCTGGGCAGGTTGGAAAAGTGGGCAGAACAGAATAGAATGCAGTTCAACAAAGACAAATGCCAAGTTCTGCACCTAGGGAGAAGGAATCACCAACACACTTACAGGCTGGGGGAGGACCTTCTCAGCAGCACAGCAGTGGAAAAGGATCTCAAAATCATTGTTGATGCCAAGATGAACATGAGTTGTCAATGTGACAAAGCGATTAGTAAAGCTAACCACACTTTATCAAGCATTAGCAGGTGCATGATAAACCAGTCCAGGGAGGTGATACTTCCCTTCTATGCGGCATTGGTCAGACCACACTTGGAGTACTGCATCCAGTTCTGGGTGCTGCACTTCAAGAAGGATGTGGATAAGCTTGAGAGGCTCCAGAGGAGGGCTACTCATATGGTTAGGGGTCTGCAGGCAAAGCCCTACAAGGAGAGACTGAGGGCTCTGGACATTGGTGATGCATAGTGGGTGCACCCCCTATGGAAAGGCAACACTGACACTGCTAGTGGTGTTTGCGGGTGGTCACCGCTCACCACCCCCCCACTGCCGACACCACTGGCAGTGTCTGTGGGTGATTCATGATCGCCGCTGGCCACCACCACTGCTCCTAACAGCATCTGTGGGTGGTCACTGATCACTGGTCAGCACTCACCACCCCAGACTCCCCAGCCGCTGACAGCACTGTGGATGCCTGCACCAGCTCCACGCTTACTGCCACCATGCTCCCACTGCTGACAGTGCCTGCTAGAGCTTGATATGCCCCCCACCCCCCACCTCTGGGGGCATGCAGCATTCATGGCTCTGGATCTCTTCAGCTTCCATGAGAGAAGGCTGGGAGGTGATCTTGTAGCTGCCTCCAAATTCATTGGGGAGAGGAGTGGGGACAGCAAGGAATAGGAGATGCTCTGTTTACTGGGGACCCCTTGAAGTAACTAGGAACAACGGTCACAAACTGACAGCAGATTTAGGTTAGACATTAGGAAGAACTTCTTTATGGTAAGAGTTGCCAGTATCTGGAATGGGCTTCCATGGGAAGGGGTTCACTCCCCTACCTTGGGGGTATTTAAAAAGAGGCTAGACACGTACCTGGCTGGAGTCACCTAAACCCAGCACTCTTTCCTGCCCATGGCAGGGAGTCAAACTCGATGATCTACTGAGGTCCCTTCTGACCCAAACATCTATGAAACTATAAATCTATTAAAACAATTAGGCAGATTTCTGTTCCCATTGGTAATCAGATGTCCCAATGCACTAAACAGTGGTCCCACGTTTCCACTGATTTTCCTCTGGTTACCTGCATACCTATAGAAGGACTTCTTATTGTCCTTGATTTTGGTTGCTAACCTGAATTCGATCACTGGTTTTGCTTTTCTACTCTGCCCCCTACAGGTGTAGACCAAACTTAGTAGTTCTCCTTGGGACCTATTCCTAGCTTCCATCATTGGTAATCCTCCCTTTTCTTTTTCAGAAGATCTGTGACTTCTCTGTTGAGCTGAGATGGTCTCCTGGCCCTTGTACCACCTTTTATGTGTACCATGCATCAGATCCCATTGTGCCTTTACCTGCATATCTGGAAGGAAGGGGCCCTAAGTACAATTCTATTGTACCTTAATCAAGTTCCTGAAAAACAATTCATATAAGAGGTGGGTAGGTCCATTCCCCGCTTTTTAATGACTTCAATGTCTTAAGGGTTACGTGACAGTGAGTGTGTCTACATGTGCACTATAAAGTGCAGTAGCCTGTTTTACTGCACATTAAAGTGTAACAGAAAAAAAGTGTGAGACTACTGTAATGCACAGTAAAATCAGCTACTGCACATTAAGCACCACTTAAAACCTGTGCACATTCATTACTGCACATTAAGGCAGCCTAATTCACATCTTTTTAGTACCTCACATTGAAGGTACAAAATTTAATGTGCATTAGAAAAAACGCCTTAATGCACGTGTAGGAATGCCCAGTGTACTACAAAAGTAGATGCATGAATGGATTTTCAGGGACTGAAACAGGCTGGATTAGAATCACACTTAGGCATGTAAATGCACTTAGATGTACAATAGGGAAACAGAATCTGGCCCTAAGAGACACAACTATTAGCATTTGGCCTAACCATTGCTGGTTTTCCTTAATTATACATTTTAGTCACATTCCTATTAATACAGCCCAATCACACTTACCATGTTTATTATTTGCACTTATCACACTTTTCTGCCTTGTTTCCTGCCCTAGCGCTCACCAATTTTTAAGCAAGCAGTAACCTTTACTTCAGTGTTTGACAATAATTTTATGACAACTGAACTAGAAATTGATGTAGTCAATGAGAAAGCGGCAGTCTGTTTTTCTGTGACCTTTAAACGTCCTGTCACTGTTGGCCATGTTAGAGAGGCAAATGAAAAGTTCAGCAACAAAAATATTTTTTTCATAGCAACCCTGGATCAAATTCACTCATTCTTCCTCAAGGCACAGTACCTTGTTTTCATTATGACAACCTTTCCCAAGGTATGTATGGGTGATAGTTCTCCATCCTTACTTAGCAAAGATAGAAAGAGAAATACTTCCACGCAGAACCAGCAGGGCCTAGTTGAGTTGTTGACTCCACTCTTCATAGGTTAAGACTGTCAGTTCTTGGCATAAACACCTTAATACATAAACATTGTTCAGACTGTGATATTAAGCAGATCCCCTTTCTTTACGGTGAGAGGTATGGATTTATACTAATTTTATTGACCAGACACCAAGGGTAAAATTCTATGTCACCTAATGTACAACCAAATTATGCCATGACACTAAATCTGAGTTACCCAAATAAAGTGTAGGAGCAATTCTATTACCCCTTCTGGGCATATAAGTGAATAGAGAAATGTATGCATGTCACCAGAGAATGAATCTAATCCTATACTGGAGGTACTTCATGCCCAGAGTATAAAGATCATTCCTATAGTTAGGTAACTCTCAGTTATTTTCCAGCTGCACTTTGGCCATCCATGAGGAGAATAGAACTCTGCCTCAGCTGCATATTAATTAATCTTCTTTAGCTTATTTGCACATTGCTTGGAAAATGGACCTTTCCAAAAGTAAGTTCCCCTTTCCATATATCTCACTTATATCCAACTTTATAGTATGTCCCAAGACTTGCTGAGATAATGGCAATGTTAGCCTTTAGGCACCACCTTATCTCCAATTGTTTCTCATGAACCAAGAAGTCAGAAGCAAACTTCTGAATACCTGCAGTAATTTCACTACCTTCTCTTCCTGCTTCCCTGAACACTCTAGGATGTTCCATATGCTGTCTGGACCAAATTGCTTATCAATTTTAAAAGTCTTTAATCTTTTATACTCATTCTCTTTATAGCTTATTCATGACCTAATTTCTAAGATCCCTTCTTTAGAAATCTAATCCCTGATTAAGAAATGTCCATACTTTTCTTTTGTTAGGAGAAATGATTAAAATGGTTACTAATGCTGTTCTTTCCCCCTCTCCTGTTTCTAAGTGCTTGCCTAGCATTTTGATCATAATGCCAATGAATTTACCTCTTGTAAGTCTTATGGTGCTTACATAAGACACCAAAGTTTCAGGCATTTCATGTATCCTGATCTTTTTTAGAATAACTGCCACTTTTGAATTTCCATGTAATCTTTGGATGCAGTTAGTAATGATTCCTGTTACTCTATTTTACAAAAATATATCTCTGAGTAAGCATGACAAATGCATACTTACCTGTCTCCAATTTTTTTCTTGCACCTATCATGGCAATGTCCAAGGGGTACCACAGTATTATTGTGCTTGCTTGAGATGGATTGACACTAAAAGCCAGTTAAGCTATGAATGGATGTTGCATTTGTCTCAGAAGAAAGCCTTTTTGTCCCAGGATCATACAGATGAGCATATTCACTATCCACTTTCCTGTTTCAAGTCCCTCTGAAGTATGCCAGATACATTGTGCAGCAGGATGTGTTGAGAAAAAGTGTTAGTACATCTGTATGGTTATTGTTGTTCATTCCAGGGACAAGCCTTTCAAACAGTATGCTTTCTTTAGCTACTTACTGGTGAAGAAGCAGAAATGCAGATTGAAATGTCAATGTGCGTAAATGACTGTGCCACTCCTGTTTTGATCTAGGTCAAACCTCAGTACAGCAAGTCCCACATCAAGTGAGACATAAATGGACAGCCGTAGAGTCAATCAATGTAGCTGCTTGTGTGCTCAGAGTTAAAAAAAAATAATGACTTCTATTCCTGCTGTTCAGGCCGAAGGGGGGATATTCATCAAGCAGTGCCAGGAAGCCAGTACTGGAGGGAACACTAATTGTTCATCAAGGAAGACAAAAAATGTTGCAACTCTGTGTGTTCCCATAGCACCCCCTGAAGCATTATGGGTACATTGGGGAAACTTGATGAATGATCTGGAAAAGTAATTTATTCAAAGATACAAATGCTATATTTTGGAGATATTTGCTGAAACAGACAATGTTCACTTATAAATATTTCTGAAAATTCCCTGAAAAAATACCAAGTTTTTTGTTCCTAAATAAAATTAACTAGAGGTTCTAACTGTTTTAAAATATATATGCAGGAAGATTTGGAATTTACCAGGATCCTTCCCTAGTAAATGCTTACTTTAATTTTTCCTATTGGTATTAACAATTCTTTCTACTTCCTTTTCTATCAGGAAGAGAAATCCCAGTTCTGCAAGAATTTTCTATTGTGATAACTTTTTTGAGCAGAAAAGTAAAGGAACTCTGTTAAATTAGATTTATATTTCTTTTCAGTAGAGATGAAGCTGGAATTGTTTTGGTGCAAATAGTGTCAGGATAACATAAGCCACAGACATTTGGGTGTCATTTTATTTAATTCCTGGTTGTCTACGCATCCAGATTTAGATGTGGACAGGGATTATTTTTGCTGATTTTGTACCCAGGGGAATTTTTATAACCAGAAACATAGAACTATGCATGTAGAAAACTACATATGCACACAGCAACAAGATAGGAAATAGATACTTTCTGTTTTCTTCAAATAGATTGGTGGCTTGGTCACTCACCTGGAAAACCTGCATTCTAGGCATCCTCTGAACCAGGGTAAGTTTGAACCTGGGTTTCTGACTCCCAGCACAGCACTAACTACCATGCCATAAGTGAGATAGTACCCAGGCTCTTCTCTGGACTCCTCTTGAAGCTACCCACCTTGCGTATCGCCAAGAAGCAGGATTGTGAGAAATATGTAGGACCGGGAAAAAGGACAAAGCCAGGTGTGCGGCCACTGCCCTGGAAGGAAGGAGCCCTGCATTCTAGCCCAGGCTTTTGCTCCAGTGAGGAAGAACGCCATTACTGAACTCTTCGCCCCATCCCCTCCCCCAAGGACTATACTGGTCACTTCAAAAGAAACACTAGAAACACCTCTGAGGAATGCCTGACCACTTCAGTATGGTGGTACAAACAAAAAAGACCTTGGGTCAAGCCCACAGGACTTGCAGTTATCACAGCTGAGGGCCACAGCTTGGACTGTAATTACAGCATTGTGCTGATAAGCAGGAATCTGGGTTTTCTGTTTCTCACAGAAAAACAGAAAAAACATGGATTTTCCCTTTTAACTGAGAAAAATGTGGATTTCTTATTTTAACAGAGAAACGTGGATTCTCCACTTTTGCAAATTGCTCTCTGCAGGCAGGCAGAGTTCCAGCGTGCAGGGGCTGGGAGGGAGCGGGAGGAGGGCAGGCAGGCAGGGGGGTGCCATGTGCATGTACATGCATGTGGCCACCAGGCAGCCTGAAGAGCAGTTCTTGCAGAAAAGTGTCAGGGGAGAGTGTTGAGGCCCCCATAGGGAGGAAAGGAGGGAATGAGTTGGGCAGGACTAGGCCTGCTGTCCAGCTGGGATGGTGGGTGGGGCTTGGAGCCCAGATCCAGAATACACAGCTGCAGGGCCCCAGTAGGGAGCAGGATGTGGCTACGGGTAGATTGGTCGGGGGGCAGGGGGCTGGGGCTGACTCGCCACTGTTGCACACACTCCTGGAAAGCAGAGGTGCATGTGTCTCCCAGATCTTTCTGCAGGATGGACGCTGGAACAGGCTGCACACTGTGGGCTTGGGCTCCCTGTCCTGCTGCCCTCCCCCCAAGGGCCTCTGCATCCCAGCAGGCAGCATCTGGCATGGCAGGGCAAAGCGAGGCTGGGTAGTTAAGCTCCTTGTCATTGGGAGCCTCATGCCACCCTAGCGAGGTGCACCCTGCCCGCCCAGCAGCAGCAAGGATGGTGGCATGGAGTTGTAGCTCTGACAGCCGGGGGACCCCTCCAGCAGGGCTAGGAAGGCAGGAGGTTGTGGCTGGGGGACAAGGGACATGGACCCATGTCCTGGTGAGTGAAAGGACAGAGGGAGTTCTGATTTTCCATGATAAAAAACCCAAAATCAAATACCAACATTTATAGGTACTTAGAGTTTATATTATTATAATGTTTGAGACACTAGTAGACTTCCAAATTGCTTTAAAATTGTAAATATATCCGTAAAACATTGTGTTCATTTTATACCTCTATATACAATGGTGTTTCATTTTAATAGTTGATTTTGGGTTTTTATCAGAGAATCTGTGATTTTTTTAAACAGAGAAAACCAGGATCCCTGCTGATAAGGTAACGAGTTGTCGGTTTGAGCTCCTGCTGAGTGGGAGCAGCTTAGAAGACAGGACCTTTATCATCTTAGATGAGTGCCCTAGCCACTGAGCTATGGGGGTAAGCACATTTTTATCCTATCATAAGTCTAATGATGACAGGTTCGGGACAACTCAATTTTCAGTTATGTAAGGTCTGCTGCATATCCACAGGGGGCCACAAATTCATTATGACCACTAAGACACAAATTCTTACACTGCCATCCAGGAGTGCAGAGTTGCATGTCCAGCAACAGAGCACAAATGGACATTTTGATGTCTGGATAACCCTGCAGCCATCCAAATCTGGACACTAATGGCATGTCCCCATGCCAAACAGTGGGCAAACAGCGGCAGGGCATAGTTGGGCTGCTGCTACTTGTCCCCAGGAAATGTCCCTGCATGTGTACTCTGGCACATAGCAAATTGGCCCAGGTGGGGTACGGGAGGCTGGGGCCAGTACCATAGGTGGCAGAAGGCCAGGGCTAAAGGAGCTTATCCCCCACAAATGCGGGGCAGCAGTGGCAGTGTAGAGGGCTGCCAGCTCCAGACAGCTGCAGTGGCGGGGAGGGGCATGCACAGACACAGCCACAGCTGCAGCCACAGTAGCCTGGTGGCGGGCAGACCACTGCCCACCACAGCAGGTAATTTTGTTACAGAGAAGCAGGGGAGCAGATCAAGGCCCCTGCAGTGAGGGGGTGGGGGACTGGGGCAGAGGCTGGGGCTGGAGTGAATGGGGGCCCAGGGCTGGGGCAGGTCGTGGAACCATCAGAGTCCGGATGGCTCTTGGAGCTGCTCTGATTAAAGCACCCCCACCCCTGAGCACGTGCAAAGATGCCCTTAAATCAGACAAGCTATTTTTAGATGGATCTAAACTTCCTGAACTTCTGTACAGTTCACACTTAGATCCACCTAAAAAGGGATCTAAGTGTAAGGTCCACACTTGAGCAAACTCAGTTAAATTGGGTGGCCGTTTTTAATATGTCTTAACCTCCCCAGACATCTGTATGTAACTCTTGATGACCAGAAATAGACAAGAATAGAACATTTGTTTTATTGGTATTTAAGCAAATCTCAGTATAGGGCTGCTCTCTCTATATATGTTTGTATACTGCAAGTGTTATATTATAAAGCATTAAAGCAACATTTACTATCCTCGCATCATTTTTTACCAGAAAAGCTCATTAAATACAATTGGCAGAATTGCCTGTATTCAGCCAGGTGGAAACTGATCCTTTCAGTCAAAAAAAAAAGAAACCAAAAACAAACCCCTCTGTGTGATTAAACACATAATTAAGGCTGTGAGAACTGCAGTATATAATGCCTTTGTTTTATGAGTAATGTGATGGGATCATTTACACTTAGGCAACATTTGACAATGTTTAAGAAAGATTCTTCAGTATATGTACTCAGCTTTCTCTGAAATTCTCCCACTGTCACTGAAATTATCCCAGTGCTGCTCTGGATGACCCCAGCAGCTGGACTAAACCCAAGTTCTCACCACCAATAGAGTTATACTATTGTTAAAAAAATAATGGATTTTTAGGAAGTAGTGCAATATAGACAGGGATTTCATCTACTTTGTCTTGCTTTTTATTAATTTCATACTTTTTTCACTTTTATGTTATTTCCACTGTACCTCCCCCCCATGACACATAGCAAAAGAAAATAGACTTAATAATTTATGTGAAAAGGGGGGGAAAGGGGTTTTTTGGTTTACATTCTTAAATCATTTTCTGAATTGATGAATCATTTTTTATGTATAAGATGAAAAATTGGATGGAAATGAACAAGCAGCAGCCAATGTTTCATCATAAAGGATTGCTCAGAGGTCTGAGGTTTAAATAGAATCTTTAATAGGGTAAAAGAATGAGAGACCAAACAATAAATGCAGAAATCATTAAGGCTGGCAGGGAAAAAGGCAGCAGAAAGCAGTACTCATCAGGCATGTGTACATGTTACCCTACAATGACGTTGTTACTGCACCATGACTTAGTACTTCCTTTTGGAAGTACTAAAGCATGGCACAGTAAGCACCCATACTGCTCCATGCACACATGCACAGTTAGTTTTACCTGTTACTTCACCATAGCAGTACATTAAAATAGGGGAGCATTCCACTACAGCAAAGTAGCTGCCGGTCATATGTAGACTCGTGATTGCTACATCACTAGCACAGGGGCAGGCAATTATTTTGGGCAGAGGGCCACTTACCCAGTTTTGGCAGGCTTTCAAGGGCCTCATGGGTAGCCCCAACCCTTGAGAGGTGTCTGGCCCCTTGGTCACCATCTTGGGACCAATGTCCCAATGTCTTTGGTCCCAAGACATTGGGACATTGGTCCCATGTCCCAGGGCCAGCACCAGTGGGGCCCAAAGCGGGACACAGGCTGGCAGGGGACTGTGGAGCCAGGCTGGGCTGCACCAGCAGGGAGAGGGGGGAGCTGGCCTGGCTCCATAGAGCCCCTACCAGCTGGGACTCTGTGCTCCTGCCACCCTGCTCTGGGCCCCACTGGCACTGGCCCTGGAGCACCAGTACGGGCCCCCATGCTACCTCTGGCTCCAGCACCCACTCATTCCCAGTGGCCCCCAGCCCCATGGTACAGGCAGGGGGCAGCACACAGCCCTGACCCCCTGCTCGCTGGCAGAAAAGAAGCTGGGCTGCCTGTTCCTGCTCCCTGGCAGTGTGATCCATCACTGTGCAGGGAAGCACACATTGCACACACACACTCACACACACATAGAAGAAGAAAAACAGATATTCATAGAAGAGATTGTATAGCTATTACATTAGTTATTTATAGTATTAGTTATAGTTAGTTTTAATAGTTTACATACTGACTAAAGAGAACACAGAAGAAGTCAGAGATTCAGAAAGAAGAAAAAGATATTTTGTTGTACACTGCACAACACAGAACAGTACAGTAAAAAAACACAACCCAGAAGAAGAAGAGGAAGAAGTCAGACAGTCACCCAGTCAGAGCGAGGACAGGAAGCACATCACTGAACAACAGGACACACACACACACATCATATATTTTATTAGCAGGCAATCAATAATCAAGCCACAGTCTACTACACAAAGTGAAGTAACAAATCAGACAAACCAGAAGAAGCCAGACAGATGCACCTTTTGCAGTACGGGGAGAGCTAAAGCTGCAAGTTCTCCTCCTCCACACATAGACGCATCCTCTTTCCAAGCAGCCATGAGGCTTCTGCTGCCAGTGGAAGCAAGGAGGTTGGAACAGTACCTAGAGTCCCTGCACCATCACCACCTCCCATAACTCCAGAAATAGGCACCGGCAGCAGAATCACCATCTCCTCCACCCCAATGTCATCTCCCAGCATGAGCCTCCCACTGCCAGAAGAGGACCTGGAACCTGGGAACCTCAGCGCCCTGGCTTAAGCAATTCTGGGGACTGAGTGGGAATCAGAGTTTGTGCTCCACACCACTCAAAGTTCCCCTAGACCCAGATCTCCTCTCCAGAAAGCAGCACCTCAGAGGAGGTTGAGGTTGTGGAGGCTCAGGCAAGTGGCTCAGTTGAGACCTCCTGCTGTTGTGCCTCAGCCTGCTAAGGAGGGGAATAAGACAGTATTCCCCACCCTCAGTCCAGAAGTGGGCAAGTAGCATAGTGTGGGAGCATTTTGAGCTGGCAGATGATCCCAGGTTTGCTATCTGCCAGCATTGCCAAAGGCAGGTCAGCTAGGGCAAGGAGGTAAAACACTTCACCACCACAGCCATGCTGCTGCATCTCAAGAGGCAGCATCCCCTTGCCCTTCTTCCTGCTCAGCCTGGTACCAGTGTGAGCATGCCCAAAGGGAAGTCCCCCGCTTGCTCCGAAGTCCCCATCCCCCCAAAGCAGAGACAGGCCACTCTGGAGTGGTGGGGGAAAGTTGCAGACAGAGGGAAGCGCATTCCCAAGGCGAGCAAGATCACCCAGAGCACTGGGGAGATGCTTGCTCTGGATATCCAGCCCTTCCCCCTAGTTGAGCAACCAGGGTTCAGGTGGGTCATGGCACATGTGGCCCCATCTTCCCAAGTGCCCACACCCACCACTTTTAGCAGGATGGTGGTGCCCTCCCTGTATGAGGCATTCAGGGATTACTTGAGGGAGGAGCTGCACAAGGCAGGTCTGCAGGTAGCCTTGCACTTCACCTCATACATCTGGAGCAGCTGGGGTGGCGATCACACCTACCTCACCCTCACAGGGCACTGATGCAATCAGTCAGGCTGTTGGCGAGCTCTCCTCCAAGGCAAGGTGCTAGATGAGTCCTACACAGCAAAGGAGATCACAGTGGCCACAAACCGCATGGTGCAGGGGTGGCTCATTGGGCAGGCCGAGTTCACCCACGGCTTCATGGTCACCGACAACAGGACCTATATGGAGTAACATAGGCCTAATGTCCTAAGGGTACTTGACCCAGTACAGGCACTTGGGGCACTTCCCCAAGTCAGGGGGAAATAAGTAAATTCTCCCTTAGTCCGCATACCTAAGGGGTCTCTTAGGCATAATTTAGACCCACCCCTCAATAAGTCTCCCACACCAGTCACAAAGGAAGACTTTATTGGTTACAGGGGTAGGGTGAAAATAGGGTACAAGATTGAGCAATATCCTAGAAATCCTAAAGAGCAAACAGTCTGGCTGTGGTAGCCTTTTGATCACACATCTGAGCTACTGCCAGCTAAATATCTATCAGATCTCAAGTAGCTTACTCACACACTTCATCCAGAGGCCGGTGAGATCCTTTCTAGTGTCCGGCCGTTCCTGGTTCATGGGTTTTTGGGGGAGAGGGCCCTTTCAGATGTTTATGCTCCTCTGAGTCCCCCCCTCATGGCTCCAGCCTCACCTCATGGCCGAAGAGACTGCCTCCTCACCCATCCTAACTTATATAGCCCCTGTGACCTCATACACCCGGTCCAGTGGAGGCCAGCCCTGGTTGGCTGCCAGCCAACCAATTTGAAATACATCACCTGTTACTGGGCAGATTCCAGCCCACCAGGTAGATGCCCCTCACCCAGGTACCAGTCATGTAGGCAGAGGGAGCAGGTTTCCCCCCTCCCTCAGGAATGCAGCCAGCTCAAGTTACCTAAAGAGACAGGGTAAGGGTGTGGTCTCCTCTGCTGAGCCCACCCTACTCAAATGGTCACAGCATAGAGATTTTATCACATTGTCACAGGGCAGAGATTTTGGGGAGAACCCAAGGTGGCTTTCTGCCACAGATGCCAACTTTGTTGGCATCCTCTGTGCAGTACACAGTCTGCACCTCATAGTCAGGGATGCCTTGGAGGGGAACAGAGCTGCTGGTGATGGCACCACCACCACTACTGCTACAAGCCAAGTGATTTCAAAGTGCAGGAAGGTGGCAGGCTACTTCCACCACAGCATCAAGGGGGGCAAGATGCTGTGGGAGGAACAGGCAGAGCTGAGCATCCCACAGTACAAAATCATGCAGGATGTGGAGACTCAGTGGAACTCCACATACCTGATGCTCAAGAAGCTGGCGGAGCAACAGAAGGCCATCCATGAGATGGCTTACTTAGGGAGATAGGGATCAGTTCTCTCCTGAACAGAGCTGAGTGGAGCACCATCTCCCAGATGTTAGTGGTCCTCATGCCCTTCCTTGGTGCCACTGAGACCCTCAGCACTGGTGATGCCCTCCTCAGCCAGATGATCCCCCTAGTGAAGGAAGTGGAGGACCAAATAGAGAAGTTCCAGATGTGCAGGCACTGGTGAGGTGGCTGAAGGAGAGCATCAGGAGACGGATGGATCCCTTGCGGTCCAGTACGGTCTACATGATGGCGGGCATGTGTGTTCCAAGGGTGAAGGGGAGCATGTGCACTGGCAGCACCAAAACCCTTTATCACTAGATGCAGGTGCTGGTCAACAAAGTCAGGGAAGGTGAAGGGCAGAGGCAAGGAGAAGTGGAAGAGGAGGATCCGCTTTCCTGTGCCAGCACTCCCAGCACCAGCACCACCACCAGCACCAGCCAGTCTCCTCCACACCAGCCACTCCCAATGTGGGACAAGGGCATGGCTTCAATGCTGGGGTCCAAACACATTAGACCCCAGCCTCGGGCAGCTAGCACCAAGGCTTCAGTGGCTACCTATCTCACTGAGGACGTGGAGCCGCTGGACTGTGACCCCTTGGCCTACTGGGCAAGCCACAGACAGATGTGGTAGGATCTGGCCATGGTTGCCCAGCAACACCTGTCCTGCCCACCGACCAGTATTCCAAGCAATAAGGTGTTCAGCATTGCTGGGGAAGTTTCATAGTTTCATAGTTTGTAGGGTCGGAAGGGACCTGAGCAGATCATCAAGTCTGACCCCCTGCCATGGCAGGAAAGAGTACTGGGGTCAAACGACCCCAGCAAGGTTTTCATCCAGCCTCCTTTTAAAGACCCCCAGGGTAGGATCCAGCACCACTTGTCTTGGAAGTTGGTTCCAGATCCTAGCCGCCCTGACAGTGAAGTAGCGCCTCCTGATATCTAGCCTAAATCTATCCTCTGCCAGCTTGTGACCGTTGTTTCTTGTCACTCCTGGTAGTGCTCAGGGGAACAGTGACTTCCCCAGTGCATGATGGTCCCCTCTGACTAGTTTGTAACAGGCCACGAGATCCCTCCTCAGCCTTCTCTTGTGGATGCTGAACAGATTCAGGTCCTGTAGCCTGAACCTATAGGGCCTGCCCTGCTGCCCCCTGACCATGCAAGTGGCTCTCCTCTGGACCCTCTCCATGCTGTCCACATCCCTCTTGAAGTGCAGCACCCAGAACTGGACGCAGTACTCCAGTTGCGGCCTGACCAGTGCCACATAGAGGGGAAGGATCACCTCCTTGGATCTGCTTGAGATGCATCTGTGGATGCATGACAAGGTGTGGTTGGCCTTCCTGACTGCATCCCCATACTGCTGGCCCAAATTCATCTTGGCATCAATGATGACTCCAAGATCTTTTTCTGCCTCTGTACTGATGAGAAGGGAGTTCCCCAGCTTGCAGGTATGCTACTGGTTCTTCCTCCCCAGGTGCAGCACCTGGCACTTCTCAGTATTGAATCCCATACTGTTCTCATCTGCCCACCCCTGTAACCTGTCTAGATCTGATTGCAGCCTATTCCTCCCTTCTAGTGTGCCCACATCCCCCCACATCTTAGTGTCATCAGCAAATTTGAACAGGGTGCTTTTTACCCCCTCATCCAAGTCACTGATAAAGATGTTGAACAGTGCGGGCCCGAGGACCAATCCCTGAGGAACCCACTGCCCACATCCCTCCAGGTTGAAAATGACCCATGCACTACCACTCTCTGGGTGCGGCCCTCCAGTCAGTTAGTGACCCATTTGACTGTGTAGGTGTAGACACCACAGTCCCCCAGTTTCTTAATGAGAACGGGGTGAGAGGCAGTGTCAAAGGCCTTCTGAAAGTCCAGGAAGACTATGTCCACTGCTATCCCTGCATCTAAAGATTTGGTGATCTGGTTGTAGAAGGCCACCAGGTTGGTCTGACAGGACCTGACTCTAATGAACCTATGTTCATTGCCCCTAAGCATAATCTCCCCTGCTGGCCCCTCATGGACATGTGCCAGAATAATTCTCTCCAAAAGCTTGCCCAGTATTAAGGTAAGACTAACTGGCCTATAGTTTCCCAGGTCCTCCTTCCTCCCCTTATAAGATGGAAACCACACTGGCCCTTTTCCAGTCCTCTGGCACCACACCAGAGCACCATGAGTGCTCGTAAAGCCATGCCAGGGGTCCTGCAATGACCTCAGCTAATTCCCTCAGTACTCTAGGGTAGAGATTGTCCAGACTGGCTGATTTGAATACATCCAGGCCATCCAGAAGTTCCCTAACTAGTTCCTCACTAACCCTTATCATAGAATCATAGAAGGAGGGTTGGAAGGGACCTTGTAGATCTTCAAATCTGACCTCCTGCCTGGGCAGGAGAAAAACTGGGCTCAAATGACTCCAGCCAGGTAGATAGCAGGCCTCTTCTTAAAGACCCCCAGGGTAGGAGCCAGCACCACTTCCCTTGGAAGTTGGTTCCAGATCCTAGCTTCCCTAACTGTGATGTAGGTCTTATGGACATCTAATCTAAACCTACGCTCCAACAACTTATGGCCGTTATTCCTTGTTATGCCAGGGGGCACTAGAGGAAACAAGGTCTCTCCCAAACCCTTCTGGGCCCCCCTAGTGAGTTTATAGACGGTCACCAGGTCCCCCCTCAGCCTTCTCTTGTGAAGGCTGAGCAGGTTCAGGTCCCACAGTCTCTCATTGTAGGGTTTTCCCTGTTGTTTCCGGATCATGCGGGTGGCCTTGCTCTGGACCCTCTCAATGTTGTCCACATCCCTCCTGAAGTGTGTACGGAACTGGACACAGTACTCCAGCTGTGGCCTGACCAGTGTCATGTAGAAGGGGGAAGATCACCTCCTTGGCCCTACTTGAGATGCACCTGTGGATGCAAGACAAGGTGCAGTTAGCCCTGACAACCGTGACCTCACACTGTCGGCCCATGTTCATCTTGGAGTCAGTAATGACTCTAAGATCCCTTTCTGCCTCCATGCTCTCAAGAAGGGACTTTCCCATCTTATTAAGTGTGCTGCTGGTTACTACTGCCCAAGTGCAGCACCCTGCACTTGTCAGCATTGAAACGCATTCTGTTTCTGTTAGCCCACCCCTGTAACCTATCCAGGTCTTGCTGCAGTCTTTCCCTCCCTACTAGCATGCTCATCTCACCCCAAATTTTGGTATCATCAGCTAATTTAAACAGGTTGCTTTTCACCCCATCGTCCAAATCACTGATAAAGAGATTGAACAGTGCGGGCCCAAGGACCAAGCCCTGGGGGACTCCACTGCCCACTTCTCCCCAGGTTGAATATGACCCGTCCACCACCACCCTCTGAGTATGACCCTTCAGCCAATCTGCAATCCATCTGACTGTGTAGGCATCAATGCCACAGTCGCCTACTTTTCTAATAAGGATGGGGTGGGAGACAGTGTCAAAGGCCTTGCTGAAGTCCAGAAAGTCTACATCCACGGTGACACCTGCATCCAATGCTTTTGTGACCTGATCATAAAAGGCAATCAGGTTGGTCTGACATGACCTCTCCCCTAAAGAAACCGTGCTGGTTGCCCTTGAGCATCATCCCTGAAGCCAGCCCATCGCAGATGTGCTTCTTGATGATCTTTTCAAAGAGTTTCCCTAGGATTGAGGTAAGACTGATGGGCCTATAGTTGCCTGGGTCCTCCCTCCTCCCTTTTTTAAAGATGGGGACCACGTTGGCTATCTTCCAATCATCTGGCACCTGGCCTGAGCACCATGAGCACTCATAAAGCCATGCCAAAGGCCCTGCAATAACCCCCGCTAGCTTCCTCAACACCCTGGGGTGGAGAGCATCTGGACCAGCTGATTTGAACATGTCCAGCCCCTCCAGAAGCTCTCTAACCCGGTCCTCCCCAACCTGAGGTCTGGAGGTGTTCCCCCTGAGTCCATCTTGCATCATGGTGGGGAAGTCCCTGTCTCTGCCCAAGAAAATGAAGGTGAAGAATTGGTTAAAGAGGTCTGCTTTCTCCTCTCGTGCAACCACCAGATTGCCCAGAGAATCTTGCAGGGGCCCCACATTTCCCAGTGCCTTCTTCATTCTCCCTATATATTTGAAAAAGGACTTTTTATTATCTTTGATCTAGCCCTAGCTCTATGTCTGCCTTAGCTTTCCTGACAGACCCACTACAGGTCCGAGCAGAGGAGATATACTCCTCTTTGGAGATAGCACCCCCCTTCCACCGGTTGTACGCCACCTTTTTGGCAATCAGGAATTCTCAGATGCCCTTGGTGAGCCAGCGGGGCTTTTGGGCACTCTTGCCCCCCTTGCTTCTTGTTCAGATGGTCACCCCTTGGGCCCTGAGTATTGTCTCTTTAAGGAACGACCATTCATCTTGGGCACTGAGTTCCCCTGCTCTTGAGAACCCCAGCGCCTCTCCCACTAATCTCAACTCATTGAAGTAGGCCCTCTTGAAGTCTAGGGTGACCGCCTTGTTGCAGGCCCTTGACACCCTGCGCTGGATGGTGAATTCCAGCAGACAATGATCACTATCACCCAGGTGGTCAAGGGCCTGAAGGCCCCTTACCAGGTCCAGGTCCAACAGGGCATTTCCTCTGGTGGGACTGTGCACCTCCTGAATTAAGCAGAGGGCCTGTATCTCAGCCAGGAACTGCCTGGAACGGTCTGACCTGGCTGACTGTTCCTCCCAGCCAATGTCCAGATAATTTACATGACCCATGACAACTACATCCCTTGCCTTAAGTGCCTCTGCAAGCTGGCCTGAAAATTCCCAGTCTAGCTCCTCCCCTTGGTTGGGGGGTCTGTAGTAGACCCCCACCGTTAGATCCCTCTCCCCACAGCCCCCTTGTATCTTGACCCAGAGCATTTCAGCTTGTCCCTCCTCTGACCCCATTCTGCTGGCAGAGGATGTGTATTGCTCTTTGACATAGAGCACCACACCCCCACCTTTTCTTCCTTCTCTATCCTACCTGTAAATCCTATAGCCCCTAATGCTAACTGCCCAGTCATGGGATGAATCCCACCATGTTTCTGTAAGCCCTATTATGTCTGGGTCTCAACTGGCTATTCTGAGGGTGAGTTCCTCCTGTTTATTCCCCATACTATGAGCATTGGAATATAAGCATTTAAGGCCTTGCCTAGCTGCGTGTACCACCCTACAATTTTGGAGACTATCCGGCCCCCTGTTTCTTACCTGGAAATTCCTTGTATTTGTCACCTGTCTTGCTCTGGTGGTGTCTCCTCATCTTCCTGCAGCCCCCTTCCCCAGTGAAGCTAGTTTAAAGCTCGCCATACGAGATCAGCCAACGAGATCTATGTCAGCCAGGTGTCCGCCACTTTGGCCTAGGTGCATCTCCTCTGGAGTCTAAGGGGGACCTGGGGGGTGGTGGCTGTTCCGGTCCCTGCTCAGGAAAATGGAAGCAAAGAAATCGTTAAATACGTTAGCTTTGTCTTTTGGTGTGACAACCAAATTTCCTAGCGTGTCCCACGTTACCTGGAACCTTCTTTTTGCCTCCTATGTAAAAAGGACTTCTTGTTGTCCTTGATCTGGGAAGCTAGTCCCAGTTCCATCTCAGCCTTGGCCTTCCTGACTGCCACCTGCATCCCCAAGCAACCGCGGTATAATCCTCTCTGGTGATGGCCCCTCCCTTCCACTGGGTGGGCGGCTCCCTTTTGGCTAGGAGACATTTCCAGATGCTTTTGGTGAGCCATGGGGGCTTTTGCGCCCTCCTGCCCCCTTTGATCTGTGTTGGGATTACCTCCCTTTGGGCCTGGAGGATTGTCTCCTTAAAGAGCGAGCACTCTTCTTGGACATCTGGCTCCCCTCCCCTCTGGGACCACAGTGCTTCCCCGACTATTCTCCTTAGCTTATTGAAGTCCGCCCTCCTGAAATCTAGGGCTGCTGCCTTGCTGTAGGCCTTTGCCACCTTGTGCTGGATGGTGAATTCCAGCAGGTGATGATCGCTGTCGCCCAGGTGGTTGAGCACCCGCAGCCCCCTCACCAGGTCGTCGCTGGTGGCCAGCACTAGGTCCCACAAGGCATCTCCCCTGATGGGGCTGTGCACCTCCTGGGTTAGATGGAGGTCCTGCATTCTGGCTAGGAACCTATGTGAATGGTCAGACCTGGCTGACTGCTCTTCCCAGCAGATGTCTGGAAAGTTCAGGTCACCCATGATGACCATGTCCTTTTACCTAACTACCTCTATGAGCTCACTTAAGAATTACTGGTCTAGCTTTTCCCCTTTGTTGGGTGGTCTGTAGTAGACCCCCACCGTTAAATGATTTTCCCCTTGACTGCTTTGTATTCTAACCCAGAGCACTTCAGAGTGCCCCTCCTCTGATTCTTTGCTAATTGACAAGGATGTGTATTCCTCCTTAATGTAGAGCACCATGCCCCTACCTTTCCTCCCTGTCCTATCCCTCCAGTACAGCCTATAGCCCTTGATATTCACCGCCCAGTCATGCATTGGGTTCCCCCCATGTTTCAGTGAGCCCCACTATGTCTGGGTTGGTGTCAGCTAGCAGGAGGGTAGGTTCCTCTTGCTTGTTTCCTCTTGCGTGTTGTGACACCCTACCACACCTGCTTGGATCCTACATTGGTGGAGCAGCTGGTGTTCCTAAAGGTGAACCTCCTGCTGCTGGGGTTCCCCAAGCTCCACCTGCAGATGGACTGAATGCCACCCTCCTCACTCCATCTGCACCAATTTCCTTTATTCATTTTTTTTTAAAAACAGTTAATGCCCTGCTCTCAGCTAGAGGGGGCATTCACTGCATCATCAGCCAGCAGGGGAAAAATACATCCCTGCAGAGCTTATTCCCCTGCCAGTATGAACTTGGAGGTATGGCCTGGGGCTACGGGGAAGGAGGAGGCCCCAGGTCCTGGGCATGACCACTAAAACCACACCCTGCCAGGGTAGTGAGGCCTGGTGGGACTGCTGGCAGTACAGCAGCCCCATAAATACCAGGACCAACAATCCCC
Source organism: Crocodylus siamensis (assembly GCF_052110815.1). NCBI lineage: Eukaryota > Metazoa > Chordata > Crocodylia > Crocodylidae > Crocodylus > Crocodylus siamensis. The sequence continues at coordinate 124,641,319 of NC_143397.1, read as the reverse complement.
TGGTGAAAGGCAGGTAGGCGGTGCCATAGCCTCCAGCTAATGCACATACACACACAGTCCTGGCTGGGGAGAGCCCAGACCTGTCATGTCTTTGACAGGCCTGACACTTGCTGGTTGCAGTGCAGTTGTGAGGCTCTTGGTGAACTCAGCTTAGCTGCCCAGGATTCCAGCTTTAGGGCTGAAAAATCCTTTTTCAGGCTGAGGAAGTACCTGCAGTTGGTCCTGGATGGAAGGAATAGTAAAGAAGCCAGAGGCTGGCCTGGCATGCAGAGCAGGAAAGAAAGCCAGTCAATGAAAATGGAAATGGAGGTGTCAGGGGGTGAGGGACAGGCTGGGGGGGGGTAGGGAGGAAAGAGGGATGTAGCAGTGCAGGTAAAAGTTCAGAAGTGCCTGGGGTGCCAGATGTCCGGCTGGTCACAGTGTGCCAGAATTCCACTGTCAGTGTCTATATTGAGTCCATGAGTCTCTGTACCTAGGAGGATGATGAAGTTAAATTCATAGGTCCGGCTGTGAAAAGTGGTTTGTAACTTGTTCCCTCTCAGTATCAGGCCTGAGAGACTGGAGGCAGAGTGTTTTTTTGGTGAGGAATGTGCCCCCACAGGTAGTTGGGTTTTGTTGTCTTTGATAGATTCTGGTGTGCAGTTTGTGGGGGTACTGGAGATAATTGGCAGGTTTTGTGTTTTGAACTGTAGGAAGTTGGCTTCAGTTCTGGTGATGAGGTTAGGTGCTTGTTTGAATGTCCAAACACTTTTCAGAGCTGGGCCTATGAACTGTACTTTATCAGCCTCCTAGGTAGTAGGTATAGAAACTCATGGACTCAATATAGACAGTGTTCTGGCACACTGTGACCTGCCGGACATCTGACCACTGCACCTACCTCCTTGATAGCTGGCAGGCTTCATGGCCGCAGCAGGGCCCAGCAGCCAGGCCTGCTGTAGTTTCCCCCATGCCCCACTCCCCCATGTCCCAAAACAGACACAGTCCCACAAGCACCCATGTCATGAGTTTTCCCTGTCAGCGGCCAGAGGTGCAGGGCCCCAGAACCCAGAAGCCCCGCACCCATCTTCTCAACAGCTGGCAGGCTTCATGGCCACAGCAGGCCCTAGCAGGCCTGCAGTTTTACCCCCCTGTGCCTTGACACACACAGTGTCACCTATGTCATGAGTTTTGCTTGTCAGCAGCTTGAGGTGCAGTTTCCCAGAAACCCCTGCACCTATCTCCTTGAAACCTGGCAGGTTGTGGCCTCAGCAGGGGCTACCATCCCTTCAGTTTTCACTCCACTGTGGCTTAACACACGTGTGACATGAGTTTTGCTTTGAGGAATCTGAGGTACAGTTTCCCAGGAACCCCTGCACCCGTCTCCTTGAAACTTGGTAGGTTTCATGCCCTCACCAGAGGCTACCACCCCTGCAAGTGTCATATGAATCAGCCAAACAACAACAACGTTATAGATATTTCATTGACTCCCCATTATACTCTATGGTGGAATCTCCGTATCTCTCCAAATCTAATTGGAAAAGCCATTCAAATCTCTGAATTGAATCACGGACATCAAATAGTTTCCTATTCACACAGGCCTAGTGTGTGGTACAGTGAGACAGCTGCAGCAGTGATGCAGGTCCATGGGAGGGCTGCCTGGGTTCTCATTCAAATCCTCGCCCCAAAGGAGCAGAACATTTCTTAACTGCTCAATATCCATTTTATCCAACACATAGTATATGTAAGGTGCAGTGAGGTGAGTCAACTTCAAAAGGAGGGTGAGGAAGGAACTGGATTGTGCATGGCCTGTGGCCTGCTGATTAAAATACTGTACTAAAATGCAGGTGCATGAGTGACCTAAGCACTCACAGGAGGGCCCCTGCCACAAGTATCACCCAGATGTGCATGTGTTTGGGAAAGGGAGGTCCAGAAACTAAGGTTCAACAGTACCCTCAGACTCTTTACTCCACACTTCTCCTAAAAGATTGGCCAGTTAGTCCAGGCCAGCTGTAAGATTTCTAAAGTTACTAATCAGTTCATCCTCCCACCAGAGCTGGAGGGAAGCATGGAGCAGAATTGCAGTTCATGGAACATCTATAAAGCACGGCTCTTCCTGCTTCTACTTCTGGGATGGGATGGTTCACACACCAAGCCATGCTCAGGGCTGTGCCCAAGGGCACAGTCTATCACAAGGATTGTTTAAGACACTTCAGAGTATTAAAATATTCTAGTTGAAAGTACATTTAAATATCTCATTAAATCTAACCCATAATTATAATCATAATTTAGATTGGCTTCTCCTTACTTGCATCTCTGATTACATCAAAGAACAGAAACATACATTTCCCTTGACATGATTTTTTATATATATTTGTTATATTTTATTTCTTTCACCAATATTGTCAAATTTAAAATAATAATAGTATATAGTATGACACAGCATCTTTTCTTCTAATCCTCATAGACTGGCAGGTCAAAGACAGTATCAAATCTCTCTTCCAAAGTATTTGCCAACTAAATAGCATTCATACCCTTTAAATACTCTTTTAGTCCAGACACTTGAGGCATTTTTACATGTGCTTCTGGACACGGTGCCAGGCACTTTAATTAGTGAACCACACAAATTAAAAGTGCCTCCACGTCACGTGTGTCAGAGTCCCTGCACACTAGAAAAATGGCAGCGGTGCACTTTGAACTAAAGTTCACTGAATGTGTTTTATTTCAAAGCACCCCACTGCCATTTTTTCAGTGCAGGGATGTTTATACATGTGATGCAGAAGGCTGCTGGATCACATCAATTTCTGTGCTCCAACAGACTCGATTAATCTGGATTTCCAGCATGTCAGAGAAGGCTCCCCGCACATCTATAGAAGCCCTTGATGATTAGCTTCTCTACATTGTCCAACATTCCCACTTTGTGATGTACAACAGTTTTTGTGAGTTTAACCACATGATCATTTATACATGTTACCTATTTGACCTTTTTCTTTTATAAAGTGTTGAGGATAATTTGTATATAATGAGCTGGTTCTTTGTGCTTTGTAACTTTGGACGTACCAGCACCATAGTTGCCTATCATCTCTCTGTACAGAGATAATAAAGTAATAGATAATAGATAACAGAGTAGATTTCAATCCCTCAGGTAAACCATGGTCAGCATGATGAGGATGTGTCTGTCTCATTTACTATTCCTCTATGCTTGAGAATCTCAGGGTTAAAAAGTAAGATGATGGGCATGACTTTTCAGAAGGCTTCTATTTTCTAGAAGCCATGTCTGTAAAGCAAAGTCATCATTAAAAAAGTCAGGTCAAGAAAGAAAGTAAATAGTCAAGAAACTACTCTGTAAAAGGAAAGAAAATCATAGTTTTTCTTTAAGTGAATATCTTGAATAAATCATATGATATATTCCAGCCAAAATATCCCATAATTTCATCAAATTTGGAACATAGATATTAATAAATACTAGTTTTCTTTTTTAAAAAACAAGGCAAATTTGGAGAAAAGCTTTACCTCTCATATCTAGCTGACATTCTCAGAAGGGAATCACTGGTGGCATTAATAAGTAGCTGTAAAGTGGCTTGGATTCCTAAAGAAAAAAAATGCCTGGAAAACTAGATAACTTTTTAAAAAATATATTTAGCTGTCAATAAATCATTTGATATCAGTCCCAAACCTGATTCAAATTAGTCTGGATATCATCACTGTTGTATAAACAAATGGGGGTTGAAAGACTGTAAACAAAGGACCTTGATGAACAGGAAAGTATTGACTTGCAGAGACATATTTAATTAATTACTATAAGGACCTATCAGATAAATGGTTTGTGGTCTAGAAGACATAATAAAACATGATTTAATGAAGTTCACCATAGAAAAGAAGGGGAAGAGTCAGTCTAGTATGTGTGGAAACAGAGAAATACAAAGAGAAGGAAAGATCAGAAACATGAGCAGAAACTAACAAAAGATACTTCCTTTTGAGAATACAAGCAAATATATTGAGAAATAGCCTCGCATATGGTGACAGAGGAACTACATAGTAGATAGCAATTTTAAGCCTTTGATCCTTTGCGGTTCTGAAGACATTGACCACCCTTCACCAAGGTACTTACTCACTTTAACATAAAGCGAATGCCAGGTGCCATGCTGCAACAGGGTCACAATGCTCAGAACCTTTCAGAACCAAGCCTCCGTCCAAATGTAGAATCACATTCCACGTACCTAGATGGTCACATACTTCATAGTATCAACCAGCCACTCTTGCACACAACAGAGTTTCCTTGGCACCCTCCAGTCCCAAGCAAACTTCCTCTGTAACACCTTCTCAGTCTCACTTCCTGCTATTTCAGGGCCTCACTTAAAGCTCCCCTCACCCTCCATCTCATGCTGAGAGCTCCATGTACCCCGGCTTTCCTTCTCCCTCATACCAGTGTTCCCCAGTCACCTCCCCACCAGAGTGTTGCTTTCTCTTTCCATTTCCTGTTTAACATTGTCCCCCTTTCCAGTGTGCCTGTGTACTCTGTTTGTGCCCTTACTCCATTTTCTCTTTCCCTACCATACCAAGGACTCTCTCAGTCCTCTCCTCCCTTATGCCCATCCTATCCTATTCCCTCCATGAGGGGTTCTGTGTGTTCCTATTCTACCTTTCAGTCTCCATTTTTCTTTTTTTTGTTTGGGTTTCACCATGTTGAACTCTAGTAGGAAGATGGGCAGTGATGAGAGATGGATATGGTAGAAATGGGTGCCATAAAACATTTTGTTGATTGTCAGTTAATTATGAAGATGCTTGCACCTTCGACCATCCCAAGCAGAAGACAGAGGTCTCATTGCACCCTCTCCCACAACCATCACAATTTTCTCTTCAGTCAACATTCTAATTTCCTTTAAAATGAACACATTTCTTCCCATTGATGCCTATAGTAGCCAACATTTTGAAATTAATCAGTTGCAACATCTGAAAGCTATTGTGATAGATAAATGCAAGCAGAGAAATCCTTTCAAACAGAAAGTAAACTAGGGGTGGGCAATGATTAGGGCTAGAGGACCACTTAATGAGTTTTGGTGAGCTGTTGAGCAGCATAAGGGTAGCTCCACCCCTTGACAAGTGCCCTGCCCCCTGGTTACCATCTTGGGACCAGAAGTCCCACCCCTAACCCCTGATCTTTGCCACCTGAAGTCCCTCCCCTTGCCCCAGAAATACTCTTTTGGGGGGTAGGTTGCCATCTTGAAACTGGAAAAAAAACCCCAAAGCATATACTAAAAAATCAAACATATACTATAACATATTTTAATTTTATTTCAAAAAATATTTTGACCTGATTTATGTGTGTTTGTATAGTGTATATAGACATGATTGCATAATAGCTCAAAATACAGTTTTACTCTTGTATATTGGGGGGGGGTAAGGAGGGTGTGGGATGTGGTTGGGGAGTGGGTATGTACATGTTGTGAGATGTGGGTATGGTGTATGGGGTGTGTTTCTGGGTGTGGGAGAGAGGGAGGAGTGTGGTGGTGTATGTGTGGGGTATGTGAGACGGTGTGGGGATGTGAGGGGGTAGGAGTGTGCGTGGGAGCTGTGGGAGGGTGTGGGGGTTATGGGAGGGTGTGAGGGTGTGTGTCACAGAGGAACATCCTGGGAATCCCCAGAGCATGTGAGTCCCTGAAACCAAATGTGGTAGCAGCATGTGGGGCAAGCAGCCTCACCCTGAGTTGGGGGCCAACGCCTAGGAAAAAGCCAACCTACTAAATGAGTACTTTGGGTCAGTCTTTCACAAGTCCTATTGGATGCCCCTGCCCATTACGGGACAGGGACACCGGGTGAGGGTGATTCCCAGCCCCATAACACACAGCTCCTATGCTCCCACCCAAGTCCCTGGCCTCACATGGTGGCAGCATGTAGGGCCAGCCTGACCGAGCCCCATAGGGCTCCCACCCAAGTCCCTAGCTACAGGTGGCAGCAGAGTGAGGGACCAGCCCCACCCCATAGCATGCAGCTTCCATACTCCTGTCTGGGTGCCTGGCAGCATGTGATGGCAACAAGTGGAGCCAGCCCTGCCTGGTCCCATAGTATGCAGCTCCACAAGCTCCTGGCCCACTTCCCCCCCCCAACAGAGATCCCTGGCCCCCAGCTCAGTGGGGTCCTTAACTGAATTTCTACTCCCCCAGGGAGAGAAGGCTGGGAAACAGGCACAGGGCCACCAGGCAGAAGCTTCTGGTCTCTAGTACCTGCTACATTGGGTAAGGGGGTGAATGGGGCAGGGACTGTTTGATTAGCAACCTGAGCTGCACTTCCTGCATGGGGCTGCCAGTTTTCAAAGGGGCAGTTGAGGACTAGGGCCCATGATAGTTTTTTCAGCTTACAGAGGGGCCCTGTGGATCAGATGGAATTGCCTGGTGGACTGGATCCACCCCGTGGACCATATTTTGCCCATCACTGATGTAAAGCCTGCAACATTCAGCCAAATATGTACAAGCCCACATAGTTCACTGTAAGCCACATGGCAGAAGTATGCTTTTAAATATATCAGGCCCCTGGAATACTGCACACAAGGCTGAACACCTCATTACCACCAGACAGCTCAGAAAAGAACAATGTAAAGATTAGAGGAGTGGCAGAATTGACTCTTATGGAAATATTATGAACTGAATGCTTGCACCGTGATTAACGTAGAAGGACTCCAATGGCTGTGTAAAATATTTTAAAGGTATAAATATAACGCAAGAAAAAAAATGTTGTGGTTGAAATTAGAAAAAAGAGGATAAGATAAAATAAAGAAAGGAACATTTCAGGTTAAGATCTAGTTACTTGTGGAATAGTCACTCACCAGAAGCAGTGGACATGCTATTACATAGAATTTATACAATTAGACTAGTATGTAAATGGCCCAGAGGAATGAATGCCTTAGACTGAAAGACCAATGGGATAGGTAGAATATAGGAGCATCTATACATAGAAAATGATGGAGGTTTCAAAGTCATTACAAAGTCATGGAGAGGGACTAGTTGTCTGTATAGATCTTTTTCTATCTCAAGATAGTACGTATGAACTAAGGTCTAAATTCTATTCCACCTGTATGTACCTAAGTCACTCTTCTGGAACTGTCGAGTTGCAGTTTTTGGCACTCAAGCACAGCTTGGATTGGATGTTGCTACATTTATCTTGTGCTTCCCTACAGAGCACGCTCAGCAGGCTGCACCGGAGTGGTATAGCTGCCTGGGTGGAATGCAGTTGCCCAGGCACATGTGCATAATGCCATTAAATCCTGAAAGTTTAGTCACAGAAAACAATATGGAGGGATAGCCCAGTAGCCTAATGGCTACGACACTTGTGTAGGGAGCAGGTGATCTTGGTTCTGTTCCCCACTCTTCACACTGATGGGGCTTCGAGCTGTCTCTCCTGCTCCTCAGCTGAAGGCTCTAACCTTCATCTTAAAGATAGCCCACTGGGAATCTCAGAAGAAAAGACACCGTGGGTTAGTAGGACATCGAGCTGGAGGGAAGGTGTGGCTTAGTGAGATGGCTGCTGTGTTGGAAAGGACAGAGCTATGGACCCTGCCCTAAAGGGGCAGAAACTATTCCTGTGCCCGTTGCCTGTTGTTGCTGTGGATATCCCATGCAAGATGAGTTCAAAAGGGGAACTGGAGAAGCTGATAAGTAATGCCTAGGCTGTTGCCTAACATTGAGGGCACTTGGCTGGGAAGCAGGACAAACAAGTTCAAACCCTCTCTATGCGAGGAGATACAGTCTTGGTCTTCCATGCACTAGCTTGAAGGCTCTTGAGTTAGAAGGTTGGAAAGTTGTCCTCCTTTTCCTCCATTTTTGTCTCCAACAAACACAAGTACATAGAGATATTATTCTACTACAGATAGAAATAAAATCCAAACGGTGTGTAAGGGCCAAATATCATAATTATTACAGCTACATAAATGCACTTTAGGTGCAAAAATTGTGGAGTAGTTTATATCCCCAAATGTCAACAACCTAGAATTATAGAGAGCAGATCTATATTGCCAATGCTTGTACTCAGTTATTGCAAAAATTAAATTTCCATTACTGTCAAACTTCAAATTTAGACCTAAATGCCTCCCTAATTCCCTGAATGTTCTGATTTGATGTATATTATTTTTTTCACCCTACCTGTCAAAAAGTTGCACTCTCCTACTAAGTAATGTGAGATGTAGGAGACATTAGAGGGGACATTTTTTAGCACAGTGCTTAAATAATTATTCCCGGGGGTTTGGTAAGGTCACTTTAAAACTGTACCATAATTTAGAAGAAACAGTGAAACAAAGATCAACTAAAGCAAAACACCTAGAGGTATATTTTTCCAGGGTGGTATGCAGAGGTGAAAATTGACACACAGCTGCCGTTGTTGTTAGTGAGACCTAAGAACCTAATTCCACACTCAATGTAATTAAAATTTTCCCCTAATACCTACTGTTGAGGAACTTGCTTTAACTAATTGCTTTGTTAGCATCAGCTGAGGAAGAAATATACATTCTTCTTTAGCAATCCCATTAGTGCTTTCCAAGGAAATGTCAAAATAATTAAATTCCTCCATAATCGGTATGCTGACTTTTTGTTAGTCCTTTTGTGTACCTATAACTTTGATGTGCATTTCCTGTTTGGAATCCTAAAACAAGGTCATTTCTTAAGACCAAGGTTTTCCTTGCATGAAGATCTGCATTATAGTGATTCGTTGGCCCCATAAAATAGGTTAGATTAACTGACTCAAATGAAACCTTTGCAGAGAGAAAGAAAATTCATTTTGAGCAGAAACATTTGATAATAACTGAGTCGCCCAGGCCCGGGGCAGACTTCATTATTTATTAGCTGTATATGTCCCCCTTCCCAAAAAGGCTCAGGGACACACAAAGTTTATCAGCTACCACACTCACATTTAAACAAACAACTGGTCACTTGCAAGGGATAGCTGGCAAATAGTGCATTGCTCAAATGCATATGCAACATTTAATTAACAAGCAATTTCAAATTATGGGCAGATTAGTTAAAAAGGGTGATATGTTTGTAAAGAAATCACAAAACAAAGTGAAAGGACATCTGTGGATTCAGGATTCTGAAGGGGGGGAGCAAGGCAGCAGTGGCCTTGCTGCAGGGGTGGCCGCACCCTCAGTTCCCAACCTCCTCCACTGGGATGGGCAGATCACACTGCAGAATCAGCAGCCAGGGACCCTTTTTAAGGCCCCAAATAATATCATATTGTCACCCCTAGCTCTTGGCACTCCTTGCCTTCCTCTGCATGCTCAGCAATACCCACACTCCTATTCTCCCACCTCACCGTCTATACATGTGCCTCTGAGCTGGCACCACCATCCCAGCCACTCCTGCCTGACTCCAGCTGGACCACTGGGCAGTGGCTGCACCAAGATCTGGGTTCAGCTGAGCACAGCGGCAGTGGCAGGTGGGTTCCCCCTCCCTGAGCCTGCTCCCAGGATGGCAGGGAACACTGAAGTGTGGGACCAGGCAGGGAGGGGGAATCCACTCATCACCCCCACTGCCAGTGTCCCCAGCTGAGTCCAGCTCCATATGCAAGCTAGATAAAGCAGGGCAGGAGCAGGGCTGGAGCACCTCCCCACCCCCCCGGGTCAGCTGGAGGCAATAGGAGTGGCAAGTGGAGGAAGTAGAGGGAGGAGGAGGAGAAAGAAGGTACTGCTGAGCACTGAGAGGAAGGCTAGGGGTGCTGAGATGCTTGGGAGAAGAGGGTTACCTGCTTCAGGGGCTTAAAAAAAGTCCTTAGCTATTGTTCCCATACTACAGTAAAAAAGAAGGGGATGTAACTGTAACCTCTCTGGATCTGCCCCTGTGAATTGCCACCTGTAAATACTTGAATCACTTCCAATCCTTTTGGCACAAAGTTGGATACCCTTCTTGGGCATGTCCAGATGAGCACACCTGTGAGTTTCTCCTGGGAAAAATAGCAGTGGGGCATGATTGTGCCACTGCTACTTGTCCCCAGGCAATGCCTCTGCAGGCGCACACTGGTGCACACCAAAGTGCCCTAGGTGTGGTAGGGTAGGCTGGGACCAGCACCTGGGTTGGCCCCAGCAGCCTTACCTGGGGTCCTCCCAGGGCTGCAGCAGTGGTGATCTGGTCACAGAGCCTGGCTGGCAGCCAGACAATGACTGGCCAGCCAGTCTCTGGTTTTGGGTGGTGCATGCTACAACCATGTGCACCATCCCACTTTTTTTTAACCATTATTTTTAGATACTGGGATTTCCTTGTATCTAATTTTGGCTCCAGATTGCAAATATGCAGCGTGGAGAACCTTCTTCACATGCACTGCGTGCATTTTGAAGTGCCTCAAATACCGCTGAGGCGCTGCAAAGTGCATATGCAGGGTCATCTGAAAACACCCATAGAGACTGAGTAACATCTTGCACAACACAGCTTCCCATCTGAGCACTGCAGAAGGGTAGTCATGGGGTGGGGTACCACTCCATATGTTTATGGCCATGCTGACGTGGTTCAGAGAGGAGGGTTCATCATGTTATATTGATAAAATCCCCATTGTGTCCTTATCCATATAACAGCTGGCTTGAATTAACCACTGAATCTTCATGCTAGGTCAGATAGGTTGAGATGTCATGTGAAATACATCTGAATGCAAGGAGGAACATGCTAACAGGACCACTTTGTAGTCATAAATTATAACTTAGAGAGACTCTCTAATTTAGAAGAGTGGGAATTGTGAGATGGTCCCTCAGATTGTAGCCATTTAGTTAGAGAGAGACAATGGTTCTGCAATGGTTCAGGTTTGCCTACTGCTCCACAATGAAAGTTGTTGTTTAGTTCTTCTCATTCACATATGACTATCTTTACTGAACCAGGTTCAGTAGTACCCTGACCAAGCTGCCGTCCAGCACTGTTACCTGCTATAGCAAAGGTCAGTTATGTTATGTATTGTCTCCACTTTCACAGCCATATCCAAGAGAGAAAACAGAGAGATGACCAGAATGAAGGGCCATCTACCCAGGCCTTTTGTCATGGTGACAAAATTCATATGCTTTCTAGGGCAGGAGAAATGCAAATGTGTTTGACCTCTCTCCTAGACTTCTGCATGCAATCCCTCTCTCTTTTAAGCCTTCTTGGTTCCCTGCAATAACTCCAAACTGACATGTACACACTGAAACGCAGCCTTTTGAAATCATGCCAGGATAAAGAAGACAGATGTATCGATATCACTAGTTAATTCAGCCAAAAGATTTAGCTTGACTGCAGGGTGCAGGTGTGAGAATGAAGACACTGCATATCTGTCAGTCAGCCTGCTTTCTATGATTAATGGTTCCTGCACTTTCTGCAACTTCTCATAACTCCAAACATATAATTCCTTCTTGTTTATCAGAGTCCTGAGGGAGTGCAAGCAGAGACTTGATCCAGGACTCTATCTACCTTTACTCTTTTGGTAATAATAACAAGTTAAAATAAGCATACACATCTACACCTATAGTGAAATACAGATATATTGCATAGTAATAAAACAGCCAGTATGGTCTTGTAAATAAAGAAAAATATGTAAAATGGGTGTTAGTGAGAAAGGCAGAATTAGTTCTCTTTAACTGCTGGTTTCTTGCAATTGAGGAATATTGATACAATAACTTAATGACCATATTACTGTGCAGGTACACAAAGCAGAACGTGTCAAACACATTTCTGCTTTTATTCAAACTTTACATAATGGGCAAGTACTAAAGATCTAATTCTGGGGAAAATGTCCCAAGTAAATTGTCCTACAGCATTTCACCTTTAACAGTTACATTGTAAGCTATGATTTTTGATCAAACAAATTATGTAAGGATAAGATAAAAGCCTTTCTCTTTTAATTATGCTCTTATTAGTGTGCTGGGGGGGGAGGAGGAGACAGGGAGTCATATTATAATGGAAACGAAGAATAACACAAAGTGTGTTGATGGTATGGTTTCTCAAATAAAACTGATAGAAAATTTCAGTTTTCAAGGTTTCAGTGAAACTTGACAAGTCAAAATGCAAGTATGATGTCAGTATGTGACATTGCTTGGGCAATTTCATCAGTCAGGGATAACGCCCTTCATGGTGGGCTCTGGTAAAATAAGACTCTCATCCACTGGTCTACTTCAGAAATGTCAAACCCAGGGCCTGTGGGCTGGATCCAGCTCATGGGTCTTGGACTGACCCTGCACACCACATGCAGCATGTGGAGCATGTCTGCCATGCAGGCTGAATTTGTCACTGCAGGCACTGAACACAACACAGAAAGTCAATCTGGGGAGTGCACTGTATGTTGGGTGTATGCCAGTTTGGTCTTGAGTGCTGGCTCTGCAGCTGGTCCAAATTAGAAAAGAGGAAATGCTGGCCAGCTTAATTCCCCTCTGTGTCCTGGCCAGGCACCTAACTTGGTAGCATAGCTGAACACAGGGCCGTGGCCCTGTTTCAGGGTCTGAAGGCCTGCTCTATTGTGTGAACCTGATTTGGGTCCCCAAAGATCATAGGAAATTAGGATTGGAAGGGACCTCAGGAGGTCATCTAGTCCAACCCCCTGCTCAAAGCAGGACCATCCCCAGCTATATCATCTCAGCCAAGGCTTTGTTCAGCCTGGTCTTACAAACCTCCAAAGATGGAGATTCCACCACCTCCCTGCCTAACCTGTTCCAGTGCTTTACAACCCTTCTGGTGAGAGAGGTTTTCCTAACATCCAACCTAAACTTCCCTTGTGTCACCTTGAGACCACTGCTCCTTGTTCTGTCATCTGCCACCACTGAGAACAGTATAACTCTATCCTCTTTGGAATCCCCCTTCAGGCATTTGAAGGCTGCTATTAAATCTCCCCCAGTCTTCCATTTGCAGAGGAAACAAAGCCCATACCCCCATAAACTGCCAGTCTGCTAGCCAGTGGCTCATCTATCCCTGCAAAGTATTAAGATCTGGCCAATGCATTGGCTAAGAAAAGGACCAGATTCCTCTGCATTTCCCATACAATTGCCTCATTGAAATTACTGGGGGCACAGATTCTGTTTGGGCAAATATACTTCTTTTCTGAGGCTGAATTCAAGAATCTAAAAAAATACATCACAGAGAATCTGCAAAATGTGTTTATTCAGCCCTCTACATCACCAATCAAGGCTCCCATCTTCTTTGTGACCAAGAAGGATGACTGGTTGCATGCTAGTGTGGACTACAGAGCAGTGGTTTTCAACCTTTTTTTTATCTGTGGACCCCTAAAATTTTTTGAATGGAGTGCAGACCCATTTAGAAATTTCAAATGGAGATACAGACCCCTTTGAATTGTAACTGTGGGTATTCATATACCTTTTTATTGATCATAGTCATCTTTCGTGTACTCCTTAAACATAGTCTGCACAACCCCACAAGTCCATAGGCCACAGGTTGAAAACCACTTCAATAGAATACCAAACAAGATTACCGTCTGGAACCCATACCCACTTCTGTTAATCCAAGAGTTGTTAGACAGGTTGCACTCTGCCAAGATATTTACTAAACTGGACCTCCGGGGGCAGGGTGGGGAGGGGTGTCTACAACCTCAGCTGCATCCCCAAAGGTGATAATATGGTCATAATATGGTAATTTTGGAAGGATGAATATTTAAGACCCTATCCCAAAATCTATTCCACCATTCTGACCCCAAGAACTTTGTTAGGACCACAGTAAACAAGGTACTAAAGATGCGACTCCATTCCTTGATCATCCAAGACTCATTTGTTGTTCAGGTCCAGTTGGACTTAGGACCCAAACCAGGGATGGGCAAAATATGACACATAGGCCACATCGAGCCTACAGCTAATTGGATCTGGCTTGAAGGAACTGCCTACCAACTGACTGGATGCAGCACATGGCTGCTTCCACAGCACTCTACATGGGGCCAAACGCAGCATGCCAGCACTATGCTCCTTCCCATGCCTGCTGGCCCCAGCACCAGCCCCAGACAGCACACACAGCTTCCAGTGGGATAGCTTCTGGTATGGCTGCATTCCCATGGGTGCTGCTCAGCTTCCCTCACCTGTAGCAGCAGTTCCTCCTCCTGCCTCTTCCCCTGCTGACAGCTCCTACCCCAGCATGCCAGTCTCTGGCTCCAGCTCCCAGCAGGGGTAGTGGCATCAGCAGGGCTGATGGGGCTGTGGGTAGGGAGTGAAGAGCACCAGAAAGGGTGGGGGCCTGCATCCTGGTGAGTGAAAGAGGCAGGGGAGATCTGATTTTCCACAATAAAAAACTCAAAATCAAGTACCAACATTTATAGGTACTTAGAATTTATTTTATTAAAGTGATTGAAACACTGGTAGGCTTCCAAATCTGCCTCCCACCCTAGCACACTCAAGAATCCTGGTGGTAGTGGACCTTCTCACCAGGTTGGCTCATTTCATCCCCTTACCTCAGTGTGCCCACCTGGTCTTGAGAAGGTGCTCCCTAGCCACCTTGGAGCGTGTGCCTCGGATTTGATGCAGCGCTTGTTCCTGTGGTCTCAGCGGGGAATTGTGTTCTCTCTGAGGGAAACCCAAAAACTCACCTGCCATGAATTTGGTCTTTCTTTCAGTGGTGGGGCTCCCTCCTGTAGTTCCCCATGGGTTGATTATGCTCTCTAGTGGGCATTCTTAGGGCTCCACTTCCCCTACACCCCAGCCATGCACCAACCTTCAGAACAGCCAGTTGATCTGTTGGCTTGCCCTCTAGTGTTGACTCCAGGACCTTTCTTGTCTGTAGGGCTATTGATGACCTCACCCAGCTATGGGCCTCTTCAGAGTGCTAGGCCATCCCTGATGTTTCTTCCTACCTTCCTTAATTGTGCTACACCTTGTAGTGCACCCCTGACTGCTCTTGACTCTTGAGCGCTGCCCTGGGCCTTGACCTTCATCTAGGGGTCCCTCTAGGCTATTAACTAATGGGAATGAATTAATAAAGAAAAAGGGGAGCGAGGCCTTGGCCCCTCCCCACTCAGAAGCCCACCATTTGTGGCTCTTGGAATCCCTTGACACCATCCTTGTACTGTCATCCTTGTCTGCAGGGATCTGCAGGGAGAGAACCACAAAAGCCAAGGCTGGAATGGAACTCCAACTGGATACAAGCTTCAAGGACAATAAAAAGTCCTTTTTTAGATATGTGGGGAACCAAAGGAAAAGCAAGGGCAACATTGGACCCCTGCTGAACCAGTTGGGACAACTGATGACCAACACCCGGAAAAAAGCCAACCTACTAAATGGGTACATTGCGTCCAGTTTTCACAAGTCCCATGGGATGCCCCTGCCCATTACAAGACAGGGATACCTGAGTGAGAGTTCCTTGCCCTCCATCAATGCTGACCTCATGAAGGAACACCTGGAGAGGCTGAACACCTTCAAGTCAGCTGGCCCTGACAATTTACACCCCAGAGTACTCAAGGATCTGGCCAGCATCATAGCTCAGTCCCTTGCATGGATCTTTGAGAGTTCCTGGTGCTCTGGTGAAGTGCCCGATGATTGGAAGAAGGCCAATGTGGTGCCTATCTTCAAGAAAAGGAGGAAAGTGGATCTGGCAAACTACAGGCCCACCAGCCTGACCTCTATCCTGGGGAAGGTCTTAGAAAAGATTATCAAAGAGACCATTCTTAACTGACTGGCTGATGGCAACATCCTGAGGGATAGCCAGCATGGGTATATTGCGGGTAGATCATGCTTGACAAATCTCATCTCTTTCTACAACCAGATGACATATCACCTGGACAAGGGAGAAGAGATTGATGTAATATATCTTGACTTTAAAAAAGCCTTCGATCTGGTATTCCATGATGGGCCAACTGCAGCCTTGGGTCCACCATGATCCACTGGCTGGGGAATTGGCTCCATGGTTGGAGCCAGAGGGTGGTGGTTGATGGAAGTCAATTGTCATGGTGCCCTGTGACCAGTGGGGTCCCTCAAGGCTCTATCTTATTTTATTCAACCTCTTCATTAATGATGTGGACATTGGAGTTCGAAGCAGACTGGCCAAGTTCGCCAATGATACCAAACTTTGGGGCAAAGCATCCACACCTGAGCACAGGAGGGAAATCCAGGCTGACCTTGACAGGCTCAGGAAATGGATGGACAAGAACCTGATGGTGTTTAACTCCAAAAAATGCAAGGTTCTCCACCTTGGGAAGAAAAACCTGCAGCATGTCTATAGGCTCAGCGGTGCTATGCTGGCTAGCACTATGAACAAGAAGGACTTGGGGGTCAGGATTGACCACAAGATGAACATAAGCCTTCAATATGATGCTGTGGCTAGTAGAGCAAGCAAAACACTGGCTTGCATCCACAGATGCTTCTCAAGCAAATGTCTGTGAAATCTATGAAATAGGTTGTGGACCCCTCTGAGGGGTCCATCTTCAGGTTTCTGGTTGCTAGCCGGTGCAGCTTGCACCCAATGTGGGAAGCACTCTCATTGCTCGCCTCTGGCTGTGCCTCCCTTGTTGCTCCTTTTCTGCTGGCTTTTATTTCAACTGGGCTGCATTCAGCAATGACATCATCCACCTGCGTCACTTTTATCCAGAAGTGAAGCCAGCTGATGCACCATGCGGACATTCTGTCCCAGCACAGCTCTTTCATTTCTTCTCTTCCTGTAACAGATAAGTTTGCCCCTCCTTAAGGGCTTTCTTTGCGGGGCTGGGTTGTCTCCACCATTATTCCCAATGCAGGGAGGGTCCCTCCTGTCCTCATCTTGATTCTCCTGGGACACTCAGAACACTGTTGCCTCAGAGATAGCCCAACTATTAGTAAATGACTTCCAGTTGCATGGTCTTCCCAGGAACATCATCTCAGACCACAGCCCACAATTCATTTCCCACTTTGCAAAAGAGCCCTTTAAATTGCCAAAAATCAAACCTCTTGCCTTATCTGTCCATCACCAACAAACTGATGAATAAATAGAATGGATTGGTAAGATATTCAAACAATATCTCTGGTGCTTTTGAATTATCACCAGAACAACTGGGTCTCCCTACTCCAACTTACATAATTTGCATAACTCCAAATATGCCTTCACCAACAAATCTCCTTTTTTGGTTTGTTTGGGGTTTGTTTTTTTTGTTTTGTTTTGTTTTGTTTGGGGGGGGGGTAATTACGGTTTCCATCCCCACATTCATCTCTTGCACTCCCAGACCTTTCACACCAACCACAGCCAATCTGCTCAATCACAACCACCAGGTCCAATGAGCTAAAGGAACATATGGAATCCTCCACATAAAATTACAAGAGATTTATACATAAGAATTGTCAAGAAGTATACCAGCCTTTTAGGTGGGAGATAAGATTGACTATTCACTGGCAACCTTCAATCTGTGCATCTGTCCACCAAACTGGACTACTAATACTTAGGCCCCTTCCCAATCATTGCAAACATCAACCCAGTCACCTACATATTAAGGGTCCCCAGGAACATGGAAATACACCCAGTCTTTCACACCTCCCTACTGAAACCTCATAAGGAGATCCCCATTTCCAGGCTGAGCACTCAACACTCTGCCTCCTGTGCAGCTCCAAGGTCAAGAGGAGTTTTTGGCACACTAGATTCTAGACTCCAAGACAGTCAGGGGGAAATTACACTATTGTGTGTACCGGGAGGGGTGTAGCCTGGAAGAACTTTCCTGGGAACAAATAAGCAACTTCCATGCACTGGATTTTGTAAAAATTCCCTTGGGCTCCCCCTAATAAACTTGGTTCCAGGGTGTTTGGAAGCCACCCTTGAGGAAGTGGGGTATACTATAAGGCTTCTTCCTTGAAACCTGGGTCAGCTGTAAGACTTAGGAAGGCTAGCCTGCTGGGTTGTGACACCCTGGCACCTCTGTATTGTATGGAGCACCTGTGGGCCTATAGCCCTGTGCGCCATATGCTTTATGCTGCATGTAGTTCATGGGGCTAGGCTAGCTATGCACACTGTATGTGGCACAGGGGGTCAGCATGGGGCATGTACTGTATATAGTGCCTCACCAGACTGGTCCTGCAGTTGTTCTGGTGCATTGTCCCAATCCAGCCTGCAGATGGCCCAGCAACACTCATCTAGTCCACAGGGCCAAATGAGTTTGACAGCCCTTATATTAATCCATAAAAATCAATAGGTTCTGTAACAGGATGTGCCTTGAGGGGCCATGATGCCCCCTAATAGCCACTTGAATCCTGCCCAGTTTACCCATTTCAGCTTCTCAGAGTCTCCCTCTGCTTCCTTTCCTGCCTTGCTTTGATGCTAAAGATAATGAGGGAAGCTGCCCTTAAAGGGTGGTGAGCTCTGGATGCTCTCTCCTCCTCTTGGTTCTCTGCTCCTCTTTGGACTTGACCTGCCCCAAGTAAGGCAGGCCTCCAACTCCACCATATACAGTCTCTCTACTGGCCTGGGGTTCCAATCCCATGACACACAGACCCTAATTTAATGACTGAATTTGTGGCCTGCATCCTCCCCTACAGCCATACCTATGCCTTGCAGGTGTTACTCCGTACACAGTTCTGCCTTCTTCTGTAGGCCTCAGCCCTCTTGGTTTTAGCTGCAGGCCTCCAGCCCTGGCCCACTTGTCTTGGCCTGACTTTCCTCAGCCTCAGCCCTTGCCTTTGCTTCACTCTCCAGGTCCCAGGCCCTGTCTCACATTGTCCTATCCCTCTGGCACCCCTGGCCCAGGCAAGGCTGCTCACAATACTGCCCACCCCTTTCTAGCAATCTTGATCCAGGGCAAGGCTGCTCACAGTCTCTCAATGGTTTAGCTTTAATCCTCATGTAACCTCCTGGGTTCCAGCCCTGGAAGGGCTCTATTTGGAACTTGGCCTCTCCTGCTACGTGGTTTTTTCTAAGCTGCCCCCCACCCGCAATGGTCTCCATACCACCGCTATCAGCCACATCCACTCCTCTGGTACTCTGCCAGCTACAGATTACTCAAAACCCCCCTCGGGGTCTCCCAGGGTCCCAGCAAACTTCTGCCCAGTAGCTGCTGACTCATGCAGCTTCTATGGCTACCTTTATTGCCTGCATTCCCCCTGTTGCAACCCAGGCCTGCAGGAGTTCAGGTCTCAGCGGGAATCAGAGCCAGACGGATCCCTGTGATTGAGGGGAAAGGCCTTTAGGATGCTGAGCTCCATCTCTTTTGAATCAGAAAAGCTTCTCCCTGGCCTGGGGTCCCTAATTAGCCCAGTAACCAGCCTGCCCTTAGGTGTTGCAACTTAACCTACTAAGCTGCAATCACAGCCCTCTCCCCTGCTGACCTTTACTCCTAGGTTTTTTCTCTGGCTGTGTTATTTTCTGCAGTTGGATCCTGCCCAGCTTCCTACTTAATTGCAGCCCTCCAGTGCTGGTTTCCTATCTCTTGAGCAGCAGGGGTTAGGAGGCCTTGCTACAGGCTCCCTGTTGTCCCCTCGAAAAACTGACAGCCAACACAAGCCAAAGCATGAAGGCTTCCATGTCCTCCTGGTCAGAGACTCAATTGTTCATCTTGCTCTCAAGATGAAGTATCAAACACATGGCACAAAGGTGGGATCCTTTCACACCAAACTGGACACAACACTTTGTGACTGGTGTGGTACAACTGTTGGGCTCCAAGGTGGATTGGGCATAGACCTGCCATTTCACTATTTGCAATGTTCTCATTTGCAGTGGCACCAATCACTCTGAGACACTAATTAATAAGATGAAGTAGTATAAAACAGCCACTGCTAGCATCACATAAGTTTGCCCCATTTATAGCAATCAATGCATCACTGACAAAGCCACATGCTCTCACTCTGGAAGCTAAGACCATGTCAGCAAAAAGGCTATGGCTCTCTTCCCCCTTTCTGAAAATACATGGGCTATCTGTCTCAAATAT
Source organism: Crocodylus siamensis (assembly GCF_052110815.1). Classification (NCBI taxonomy): domain Eukaryota; kingdom Metazoa; phylum Chordata; order Crocodylia; family Crocodylidae; genus Crocodylus; species Crocodylus siamensis. The sequence continues at coordinate 124,621,543 of NC_143397.1, read as the reverse complement.
CCCTCCTATCTGCTTGCCTAGTTCATTGTCAGTCCTGTATGCATCATAACTTCGCTCCCACAGAAACTACAACCAGTCAAGATAATGACAACTATTACAACCACGGTTCAATTTATATGTCCTAATGATGAGCTGCTGCTCTTAGGGTGTCTGAATGCCGTTTCTCTGGTCAGTGACCTCCTGGCACAGAAGACAGCATGGGACAGTTTGGATTCAGCTAACCAAATGATAAAACAGATCATCCCTCTTTTATGTGTTCATACAACCTTGCTATTATAAAGTCTACAAGGAATATTCAGGGCAAAGGCTAAATGGCACCATGAGACATTTTTGCACATAATTGCCTGAGAAGGCTGAGGAAGTGTTAGTTCATAACAGCCACATCTGGCTAAGAGAATCATATAGCAGAAACATAGCTCAACTCTTGTGTTGTACCAGGAGGTAAATGATACTTCCTAATGCAGTGGAAAAGAAACTCTGCAGCATAGTTGCTATACTTGCCCAGCTAATGGCAAAGATACACCTGGATTTAAACCACCCCTTATATGCCACCTGTGATTCTGTAAATAGAGATGACTAATAGAAATCCTCCCATGGCACTGAATATGGTCCTGAATATCCTTCTAAACTATGCAGCAGTTATACAGGTACAGGAACTAGGGTCAGAGGGGACTGTCAGAACATATATCCATACAACTAATGGCATTTTGGGGACCACGTCTTTGCCGCAGGGTTCAGTCACATCATAGACAAGATCTTAGAATACGTTGCACATAGCTCAGGAACAGACTTCAGTAGCATGACCTTCATAGACCTTGACTGTGCAGATGATGTGGCTGTCTCTGGTGATCCAACAGAATACTTAGGGGCCAGATTCTATTCCAGCTATTAGGCATGTAAGCTCACTTCGTGCTTGAATACAATTCTATTCAACCCTGCCTGAGTTCCCAAAGGACTGTCCTCCTCCTCCTTGCTGCTTTAATATGATTCAATGCTAAGGGGTAAGATGGCCGTATTTTGCAAATTAGATGCAATATGGATTTTCAGAGACTAGAACAAGATGGAATAGAATTGCACTTAAGGAAATATTTGGTTTTCCTTTGTGTATCTCAATAGCTGTTTACTAGCTGCCTACTTGGCCATATATGGTCCTAGGTTTGTCTTGTTGATATGTACACATATATGCCTAGACTGAGTTGATGCAGTAGGGCTATGCACTAGCCAGGCATGTACATAGCTATATGTGTATATACCTGACTATAAGTCCCAGAAAGGGCATGGGTAGGAGAATCCTTCACATGTTTTAGCACCAATAGCTGAATGCTTTCCTTGGAAATTGGTGGCTGTTCTGGGCTTCTCTCGCCTAGGATATTTGAATCATTGAGTCTGTGAGACTATACACAGACAGGCACTGCCAAATGAAGTAGACCAGCTACAGGACAACATTTGGGGTGCACCTTGGCAGATGGTTAAACCTGTTCATAGAAACATTCCAACTTGAGGCTCACCTCTGCAAAAGGCAAAACCTGAGCAGATGCTCCCAAGGCCTCAGGGGCCCCAAAAGTGCCTGCCTGGGGCTGCTGGAGAGTGCATGCAACTATGGGATGCCCATACTATCCTACCTAAAAACAAACCAACATCTACTACAAAATAGCACAAATTTATACTACCTTTTCTCACAGCCATAAATTTGGGTATTTCTGGCATGATAAAGGATATGGATATCTCTTGTGCTTTTGCTTTGTGGCACCATCACAATGTTTGTGGTGACATAAATGTGATTTTTTTTGCGGTCTGACTTCCTAGCAGAATGCTTCAATTATCAGGCCATAGTTCAGCCATTATCCAGGTAACCCTCCAGCGTTACTTTTGAGGCTAAACCACAGACTCTTGTCTTTCATAGTCATTGAATAAAATCTATGGAGGGCAGTGCAGAGGTTTCTGCCCCATTGGGAGCAAAGGCCAGGTTCAAAGCCAAGGCCTAGTCCCTTCCAAAGAAAAGTCCATCTCACTTTCTTTTTTCTACATACCTCCCATTTTTGTCTGCCCAGGGCACCAACTTCAAAAAGTCATGCTGAAGAGGAACTTGGCTAGCAGCACCTCATCTGTGGTTACAGCACTGTATTAAGAAGTCAGAGAGATGTAGCCCAGCTGGCTGAGAGGCAACCTAGAACCTAGATCTTGGGCTTCCTAGATAAGCACCCTAAACTACTCTGCTATTGGTGCTAAAACATGGGAGGTCCTTTCTCCTCATCATCCAATACCTAATAGCTGTGGGTATTTGGCCAGCTGCATCTTTGGGCCTTAGATGCAGGTGCGCATGTAAGCAGGTATGTAGCCTATTGTGTATGCCCAGTCTATATACACACACTTGTGTTCACACTACAGGGATAAAAGAACTGCCACCTGGCATAAGTGACAAAAATGCTATTTACTCAACTAAAAAGCTGACATGTAGACCCATAAAGGGAAACAGAATTTCACATTTTTGTCTCTAAGTTTGCTTATGCTTCTAATAGCTGTAATGAACCCAACCCTCATAGGCAACTGGTTGAGGGGTTACAGGAAGGCATGTGCCCCCCTTGACAGAGCCACCCCTGCCACCACCTCCACCACCACCGGTGGCTTTTGTGGATGCTTGCCAGCCTCATCTCCACCACCAACACCAACACCAGCTTCTGTGGGTGCCCCCCAGATTCAGGAGGTAAAAGTTGGCATAGGAGACTGATAAGTTTTACAAGTCAAACTCAACACTAAACACCACACAGAAAGCATTAGCCAGCTAATACAGATACTGGAGCCTCGGTGAATTGTTATGGTGAAAAATGCCACTTCCTAAACAAGCTACCATTTTGTCCCTTTCTCTTTAAAAGTTTGTATGAGTTAAGTATGACTAGACTAAAGAATATGTTACATGAAATGTAGTGGAAAAAAAACACAGCATCATTGAAAAATGGATCAAAAAAAGGACTGTCCAGATGCTAATCTGAATCACCAGCTGTTTCCTTTCATTTGTATTCAAAGGGCATACAATGGCTCTGGTTATTTTACTCAGGGTACTGGCTAAATGAATGGAGTGAGATATATTGTTTACATATTGATTTGTTATTGGATAGTAGAGACCATTTTGATGAGCTTTTTGCTACTTTAAACTATATAATATTTGAATGCATACATGCTCCCAGAGATATAGGGCTGGGGCAGTTTTGAAAGCTGAAATAAAATAAAAGAAGCAAATTAAAATAGCAGCTGTAGCACTTGGGTCTGAAAAGAGCTGCAGGTTTCCAGAACTGGTAGATACTACTTATGGACTAAGGTACAGATGAGAGGAAAGGAACTAAGGAGATTCTTAAAAGGAAACAACCTGTGCTGTGTTGTGTCTTGAGAGCAAAAAGGGGAATAGAAGGAAAGTTGGAAGTGTGGACAAGGAAAACACCAGTCATAACGTGTTGTTATTCAGGCAACCCTTGTGCCCAACTTAACGGCTCAAAATTTTACTGAAAAAATTAATAAGCATCATCTAATGACACCAGTGATTATACCAATATCAACTGACCCCTAACTGTACCAGCATAACCAACATCAACTGGCTGGATTTCTTATTAGCTTCACAGGAGCAACAGGCTTTGATCAGCAGTTTGAAGTCAGTACCTTATGAATCTTAGTTTTTTAAATAGTTGCCATTGTTTGTTGCAGAGACCACACTAATTTCACTGGTGGCTAAAACGTGCCCTCTTGATTCAAGTACATTTCAAGCCACTGGTAATCTTGCATGACTAATGACTGAATCAAAATGGGTTAAAGGTCTTCAGGCCTTAGCCCATTGCAAGGGCTGAGCTCAGACAGGAGATGATCAGGAGGTGCTAGGGAATATAGCTATATGCATATCTATCTTTCCAATCCAGGGATTGTGGCTAAGAAAATAAGTCCTTCCCACTCAATCCTGCTCCAGTTCACCAGAGACCAGCTATTAGGTAACTTGGACTAGTCCTACAAGCATGCATCAGAACTATGCTCAAGCTTTCCATCTCAGGAGAACATGAGAGCAGTCCAGGGAGGAAGGGAAGACACTCGGTTCTGCTCCAAGTTGCTTGGGACTGTTTTTCTGCCTCATTTCTAATCTATGGTGCACAAAAGTAGATGTAAATGGGCGGAGGGTCTTTTGTTGGTGGAAGTGCTGGGATTCAGTGGGAAGCTGTATAGATTCTAAGCACAAGTGATGCCACATCTAAAGGGACAGCATAGAGAAATGGTGCTACGGTGGCTCTTCAGCAACTAGCCAATCTGAAGTTGTTCTTCATCAGTGACATTTCAGTGCCTCAATTTAGAAGAGCCCAGACTATGCTATCTGGCAATGTCTTAAAGGGGCATCCTTTTTCCAGTTCCTGGTAGACTGGTCTTTGCTGGGAGATCCATCATACTGGGAGCTGGAGCTGGCTTCTATCCCCTGTGTACTGTGGTGAGAAGAGAACCTGTCCCACTAAATTCAATTGTCCTCGAAAGGTTCATCTCAGTACAGCAACAAAAAATCAGAAATGCCAACATAAAACTCAGAGAGGCAAAGAAAAGAATGTGCCTTTCTTATTAAATGTGGCTGTCCCTGTATAAAGTCATTTGTGAAACCTCAGCCTTTATCAGAGGAACCTGTGCAAATTGTACCACTCTGTTTTAAAAGCAAGTTAACTTATGGTGCCAGTTACCAAACATGTAGGCAGAAAGAAGAATTTATGCAACTTGATAGGAAACTTTGAAGAGCAAGAGACTGAAAAGCTCAGATATCCACCAGATGGTCCAAAAAAGGGAAAGTGCATTGCTCCTGCATTTTTAGTAATTAGCACTGAAATACTGGGATTTGGACTGCATTTGAAAATGCCCCCTTGGGTTCAGAATCTTATAAAGAAAAAAATAGATGCATTATTAACAAAATGATTATTATAAACATTATGCTCCATAGAAACACATACTTTTGCCCCTGAGGTTTTGTTGATAGACCTCAGCAGTTTCACAAAGCCTGTATACTGGGAATGGCAACACTGCAAAGATTTCCTTTCCCTTAGAGAGGTGATGGGTTCTTGCACTTAATGGCCCAGATGCTTCTGTGTTTAACCCCCATAACTCCAATTATTTCCATGGAATGCAATAAATTTGGCTCTATTTTTGCCCTATTCTGTTAATTTTAGACTTTACCTGAACTAGGCTGTTTTCCCAAAAGTTTCTCACTCTTGCAACTGTTACAGCACAAAAGGTGGACCGCAAAGGTGGGAACAATAATGTAAACAGTCACCAAGAAGTTAACCTCCTCTGACCAGTGCTTAACATGCTAGTGGCTTTCACTGTGCTATTACTTTCATCACAGCTACCACAAGTGGTAGCCAGAAAAAGAAATTTTAAGGGGGGAAAAGTGTAAACACAGCACTGGAGAAAACCAGAATGCTGCGATTTAATATTCCCGAACTTTGGGGTAATAGAAAATCTGGATCCAAATTTTCCAACTTGATCTTTGACCAAACTTTACAACTTGGATCTACACAAAGACCTGAGGTCTCCCATGCTTTGCTGAGTTCTCCCATGCTTGGTTGATTAGAAATCTAGATTTGAGTTTTGCAATTATGGCTGTCCATGTACTAACATTTCAGAGTATAGTATACATGCTTTGCTTTGCAACAGGAGTGTCAAACTTATGGCCAGTGGGCTGACTGAGCTGTGTTGTTTGGCCTACAGAGCTCCTTGAGGGACTGGGAATTTGAGTGGGGGTGGATTCCACTGCCAGAAACTTGGAATTGTGTGGGTGGCAGGGGTAAGTGGCAGCGACCACCACTTGCCCTGCCACCGTCACCACTCACCTCACTGCTGCATCCAGATCCAGCCCACAAGAACCCTGCACCCTACATCTGGCCTGGAGGCAGAGGGGAAGCTGGGTGAGTTGGATACCCTGTACCATCCTTGGAAGAAGAGAAAGAAGGTGGTGAAGAATGGCAGCTGAGAAGCATTATAGGTTGCTGTATTTGGTGGTCTGAGGAGCTTGCACTTTCTTACACACCAGTAAAAGTGCAGGGGGAATGTTGATACAATTCCAATATGGATGTGTATTTTTAGAGGGGGTGAAATTATAGCAGTGGGAACTAATCCAAACTCTCCAATGGCCATGGAAGCCTTTTTGACAGACTTCAGTGGGTTTTGAATTAAGGCCTTTAATGGAATTGATTTGCTTCTTTAACTTGGGAATAATTGATGCCAGTCCATAATCAGAGGAGTTCTGGGAATGCCTGTACAACTCTGGAACATTGTTACCATCTGCTTGAACCATGGATGGGAAGTTACAGAGCTATAACTTCAAAATAATTGGAAAGAAGCCATAATGTCCAAAATAGCAGTGAACAAACAAATAAAACCAGCTTGCATTCCTCTTTCACCATACAATGGCATTTTACAACATGTTTCCAGCTCCCCAGGTAAGACAGCTTGTAAGGGAAAGAAATAGTGTGCTGGTTTAAAGTAACCACAAGCCATGATTCTCTCAGGGAAAGATTGACCTACAATCATTATTATTTCCATCTCTCCTTCAAAATCATTGCAACGATGTGGCCTGAAAGTATCTACCTGGAAAACTGCCAGAAGTTCTTAATAAATATGATCAGCTTGCAAATGGGCTAATTGTTCATCTTAGTGCTAAGTGAGTGATGATAGTGATGAATTAAATACAGGTATTTTGCTGTGCCGGCCCTTTGAGCTTTTTTTTCCATGCCCCATGCCTACATTTACAATAAAGAATAGAAACAAATGACTGCTGAAAAGTACTGTATAAAAACTGTGGAACACAAAGCTATTTGTCACTTCTTAAATGCATGCAATCTCACTGCAAAGATTACTCATTTATAAAACGATTGAAGCAGCCCAACATTACTTATCATAAAGTTTGCCCACCATAACCACACAATTGTTTTAGTAAACCACACTGAAGACTATGCACAAACTGGCTATAAATAATATGGATTAATTTCCTCAAAAGCAGACCCAGCCTTTTCAATTCATCTGTATAATCAAGGTAAGATTTTCAGTCTCTAAATCTATATCAGCCAGTCTGTGTGTCACTCATACCCTGAGTAAGCCTTTGTTGTTCTGACTTTTTATACATGCTCACCACCAACTGAACTCTCTAATTAATCACAAAGCCTGACGGGAGATCGGTGTCAGCCCACCTGAGTGGAGTGCATATTCAGCAGCACACCTGATGTTTTTCCTTAGATCACTGTATGAAGAACACTGAAGATATTATTGATACAATAAAAGTTTCATTAAAAAACTTTGATCTTTTGCTTAAAAAACCTCTGAGCCCCTAAAGCAATGGGAAACTTTACATTTCTATACAGATTCCAGCTCCCGAACCTAACGAATGGAACATTGGTGGGAGAGGCAGCCTTGAACCTTAGGTAGACATGTATGTCTTTGCTAATTAGGTGCAACACCGGGATCAGAACAGCAGTTTTTACACTCACTTTGCATGGGAGTACATAATCACACAAAGTTAAACCAGGCTTCACACTTCTTTTACCTGGTGATCCATAGTTCAGAGATGACAGTACATAATGCAAAGACATCAGCAGAACCCATACGGCACTAAATATTGGATTCACAAAAGAATGTAGGAGCTGAAGTCCCACTCTGGTACCTACAGATATCAGGTGCCAGCAGATCTGTGGGTTTTGATGACCGCAATTTTGGATTTAGGTGCTTAGAGTCACCGATCCTGTAGTTTTCCCGTTGCCTAAAGTTGTGCTGTTAGACATGCGCCCAGAATCATCTCAGTCTCAACTGGGCTGAGCAGCATAGTGTACAGCTGCTGGCCAGGTTCCATAAACTAGGTATTTCTCCAACAATGTCCCCTGTGGGGACTGAATCTATCTCACCTGTATTTGCCCGAGTGGATTTAATGACAAAAAATACAGTGAGGAGCAGGACACACCCACCTTTTGTATTACCTGTTTTCATGGACTCGAGCAGAATGACAGTTAGGTGCTTACACCCTCTTATGTGACTAGTAGGTAGAATAGATTCTGTCTCAGATGCTGTTCCCTCCAAGGATCTTTTAGTTCCCACTGCAACGTGGTGTGAATAAGCACACAATAGCTATTCAGTGAGAATAAACAGTGTAGGCTTTATTCATACTATGAGCCAGATGATCAGACTGGCCATTAGAAGCAAAGGAGTGGAATGCCACCCTACGGGACTGCAGGTGAGGTGGGCCTGGCAACACTGGAGGAACCCTCTTCTGCTGCTCTAATTTTTTCTCCCAGGAGCCTGGGAGGAGTAGGACAGAATCAAATGATGTAGGAAAGAGCTATCTGACCTGCTCAGCTCTAAGCCCTGCTGCCAGGATGCTATCTTACACACAATGTGGGACTTCCCAGATTCCTCTTGGGAAACATTGCTTTGACTTTTACTTCTTCTGGGGGGAGGTAGGTTTTTTTTTCAGACACTCACAGCAGCCACTTCTCCTATATGAGGGTAAACAGGAAAAGCAGATGGCTGGGAGCTTCAAAACATTACCAGCTTCTTTCCACCTGGTAAAAGACCATGAAGTTGGTGCAGAACTTCAGCTCATTGATCCATGGAAATCATTTCCCCATAAGCCATATATACCATGGCACCTCAGAGAAGCAACGGTATCCTGTCACTTAAAAACCTCTTCTGTCTGCTGCTTACATGTTCTGCCTGGCCAGGCTAAACCAAGAGACAAGGAAATGAGCATGAAACATTAAAACTTTAATATTAAAATCTCCAGTACCTCAACACTGGAGATTTTAACTCTTCTGCTTCCTGGGATCTTGGGATTGTAGAATTCACTCAAAAACTCATCATGTTTTCCCAGCCAGAAAGCCAAATTAGGACTATATTGTGTCATGGCTGATCTCCTATAAAATTCAGAAGGTAAATGAAAAAAAAGGGGGTTAATGTTTTAAATCCTTATGATTCCTAAACCAATTTCTTGATTTTGGGGGGAAGAGAGGGAGAAGTCTGATCAACGAATTGTAACAACTTGGAGTTGGAGGTTCTCCTTTTAGATTTTTTTCTCTTTGCTGCATAAAACTAGTTTTAATGTATGGCCGAAGTTGAAAACTAAGTTAGAAGTCTGGAAATTCAGAGTCAAAGCTGACAGATAAACTTCAACTCTGACACTCATGATACATTTAAAAATCTGGGTTTTTTTTTATCATTTCATTTGAAATTATATGCCAAACAACACACTTTAGTCTTTCACAAAGCTGAAATTCATTATAGAACTTCACATGCAGTAAAATTCCCAAATCTTGTAGGCCCTCAAGCTCTCAGTGGGACACATCAACATAGCCTCAATCATAGACAATTAGGGCTAGAAGGGACCTCAGGAAGTCATCTAGTCCAAGCTCCTGCTCAAAGCAGGACCACCCCTAACAATCTCATCCTAGCCAAGGTTGCTTTGTCTACCTGGATCTTAAAAACCCTCCGTGGATGGAGCTTCCACCACCTCTCTGGGCAACCTGTTCCAGTGTTTTACTACTCTCTTCATGAGAAAGGTTTTCCTAATACCTAGCCTAATCTTCCCTTGTGGCAACTTAGCACCATTGCTCCTAGTTCCATCATCTGCCATGACTGATACCAGTCTGGCTGCATCCTCTTTGGAACCACCCTTCATGTAGTTGACGGCTGCTATTAAATCCTCTCTCCACCTTCTCGTCTCCAGACTAAATAAGCCCGGTTTCCTCAGCCTTTCCTCATAAGTCACGTTCCCCCCCAAGTCCCTAACCATTTTCTTTCCCTTCTCTGCCTTTGCCTGCCTCTTTCAAATATGTTAATGTAATCGCTTTTCAATATGCTGACAAAAAGAAGCTACCCTCTGCATTTCCCAACTTGGTCTGTCCAAAAAGAGTGGGATAAAGAAGGATATTGTGAGAGATTAGGAAACTATATTCCTTCAGGCACAACACCCATGCAGGAGTTAATGTGCAAATGTTAATAAAGTTACACGTTGATTTCCTTATCCAAATGGGAATTTCTCTAGAACTGCTTCTCTGCCTCTTTCATTTCAGTTCAGTGCGTGAAGCCGAGTGCCCTCAGGGCCAGATTCCCTTCCACCAACTGGGCACTGAAGTGGATGTAGGTGCCTAAGTGTGACTCTATCCAACCCTGTTCAAGTGGTGAAAAAAACCCCATCAATTACCTGCTTTTGTAAGACACAGTCTTTTGACCTTTAAGAGCAAGTCGCAAAAAAGCCACGAGGAGGACAAAAAACTCCCCTTCTTTTGTATTGACTGTTTTTCAGGGATTCAGGCAGGGTGAAACAGAATTGTACGCACCTGACAGGTGGAGCAGAAACTGGTCCTGTGTGTTCATTCCCCTTCCCCTTGCACTGAGTGCATGGGCTGGGCTGTCTCTATCCTCCCCATGCTCTTCTAGCCTCTTCTTTTCCTTGTGATCAAACTGTTTATTACAAGTTGGGAGACTGTCAGACCCTGAACCCTACTGTCCAGATTCAGGACCACAATTGGCCCCAGTGAGAAACTGTCACCTGTACCCCAGATGTAGGGGAGTTAACCCTTTGAACACATTCCTTCACACTATTAGCAACCCTTTCTGAGTTGAAAAAAATACCAATCCTGAGTGAATTCAAAATCCAAGACCAGTTTGATTGTTGATTTCACTATCCTTGTTAGAGTTTCTGCAGAACATTTGTGCTGACTGTTCCCTATGGGCTTGGACTTTTACAAGAGCCCATTCTCTCCACTCCCCCGAGGGAACCATCAGGCAGCTTTGTGCAGAAAAATATAGCTTTCTTCAGACTGGATTGTAATCAGGTTCAATTCCGGTTTCAAAGGGAGATTGTGAAGTATATCTATGAGATGCAAATGATCAGCACAACACTAGCTGATCCAGTCAAGTGCCCAGTATCTCCTACAGAAGTCCTGTCTCTTATTTCTGGTATCTCATCTCTCTGCCCGAGTCTCATGAACTTGAAAGCCTTATCTTTACAGATCCAAACCTCTCGGACAAATTACACAAGCCCCCATTTTCCCTGTGAACCCGAACAGTTAGAACACTTGTGTATTTGTTTTTTAATCCCTTACACTGTTTTTTTGTTGTTGTTGTTTCCTCCTGGCTTTCCAACACAAACAGGGAAAAGAAAATCTTAAGCACCTTGTTTAGTACCAGCAAATTCTCAAGATCCATGTTGCACTCAGCATTACATCCCCAGCTCAGCACCATGGAAAAAATCTTCACAGACTCCCTGATTTCAGATTTTCCTCTTTTTTTTTTCCTCTTCTGCCTGTTACATCTCTTCATATTGTTTAATTTGTCTTTTATCTCCCTCCCTGACTCCCTTATCTGTCTTTAGAGACAAGAATTTTGTACCCTGCCACTCTGCTGTCACTCAGCTGAACTGCTTTCTGGAAAAGCGGTCCAGTCAGGTGCTGGTCTTTGTGCTCACAGGATGACTTCATAATGCAGAGCTAAGGTGCTTTCCCTGCCATGTCTTTCAATCTTTCCTCTGTCATTGTTCGTGGACAATCTGGCTTCCCACTATTTTATATGTCTTCCCTTTTCTACTACCAGGTTTTGATCACTGATTCTCTGTCTGTTCATGACACTAACACCAATATAATTTACATTTGTTTTGCACACTGATGTAAATTATACTGGAAACTGGAGCAGACAGATGACCAGTTACTTGGACATAACCTGCAAGCAGGAGGTGCTTTTATAATGGCTTGTTACTAGGTGGTAGAAGAACAGGCAACTTGCACTGAGCCTACTTGCACTGAGCAAGGGAGAACTGCAGACACAGGACACCTTTGCTGGTGTAACTTAGGATCGTGTTACAACCTAAGGTTACCTTTTAGCTGCCATAAAGGCATATGACAGTGGGAGCACTCACCCATTAAAGCGTCCTATCTCATCCTAAGTACCCTCTAAACATTTTAAAGTTAAGCCCCTTCAGGTAAGGGTTATCTTTAATCTGTTGTACCCAGGTCATTCCAGGGGTTTGTTAGTCTGCTCTGGGAATATAAAATGCACTGTTTTCATTCCTCCCACATCCCAGGATGTACCATCCCCAAACTTTCAAACCTTCTGAACTCTACTGCCCAGGGGGATGGCGCTACCCAAGCCAACAGCCCCTCCTGCCCCAGCACACCCTAAGCATTCGGAGCGCCCAGGTGCAGCTCACCAGTTTTCTGCTTGCTCTAAAGACCCTGTGCAAAGAGCAACAGCAATCCTACTACCTACCTCTTCGAAGAGAATAAGCCAGAGAATGGAAACCAGTCTCAGATGGGTCTCAGCTCTACCCCAGTGTGGCATGCATGCAGTGAGCTTGCTGGGTCTCAGTTCTGCCCTGGTGTGAGTACTAATCCAACCCTCCTCCCCCTGTCACCCCTGACCCAATCCTTTTTCAATGGCATGTGCAAGATTTTGATTCTCTGGGGGGGGAAGGTTAATTATTTTTTCACTCCTTTCTTTTTACTTCTCCCCCCTGCCCATTCACTTCAAACAGATTTTTTGTTCAAGAAATTCTTCCTTCCACCTGTGGCTCCAGATCAGTGGCAATACGTAGGGGGTGCACCTGCACCCCATGAGAGCACTGGTACACCCCCTGATCAGCCACATTTGCCACTTAAGTGACAGGCAGAGGGGCAGGGGGGAGTACCAGTGCCCCCCCTGCAAACATCAGCTGGGGGTTGGCCACAGGAGGACTCCCCCTTGTCAGCAAGATCAGCCATGGGGGGACCCCCACCAGTTGCTGACTGGTTGCTTGGAGGGGGGCATGTGCCCCCTCTGACTATGGCAGCACCAGTCACTCATGCTCCAGTTGGTTCTTACTGACTTCAGAGAGAGGGAAGCCCCAGCCTCCATGGTGGTTTGTCTATTTCTGAGCTACATGCTACCCTCTCCCTTCTTTTCCTACTCCAGAGGAGGAAAGGAGACCTGGATCTGCTCTATGCCCCTGCTCACCAGGCCCTTTACCAACAAGTCACAGTTAAGCAGTGTTACCGTATTTCCAATTCCAAAAAAGAAGACACCCGTCAGGGGGACAACTCACTCCCAGCTCACATCACCTGGCCCTTCCAGTTCTCCTCAGCCCCAACCTGCAGCTTTATGACCCTGACTCCTGACCAGCAGACTCCTGGCACTGTCAGTGCCCCACACTCCTGACCCACAGTCCCTTGTCCCCCCCCTAGGCTATGCTGGTGATCCTTAGCCCCAACCCACAGCCCCCCATCCCTGCTGCTGCTCATCACTCCCTACTTATAGCCCTGCCAGTGTCCCTGACTCTTAACCCACAGTTCTCTACCCCCTCAGGCCATGCTGGTGCCCCTCACTCCCAACCCACAACCGCTTAGCACTGGCAATGCCCTGCACTCCAAACCCACAGACCCCCTGCCCCCTCCATGCCCTCACTCCCAAGCCATAGCCTCCCCAGGCCTGCTGACACCCCTTACTCCAGACCTGCAGCCCCCTGCTCCCCTCAGTCCTGTGGCATCTCCCAGCCTTCCCACCTCTAAAAGCAAGGACATGGGCCCCAGTGCCACTGGCCTAGCCACAAAGCTCCCTGCCACCCCCAAAGGCTCCTCCCCTTCCCCCACTGGAGAGACAGGTGCCTCCCCTCCCCCACCCCCGGCTACAGTTCCAGCGCTCAGACAGCTACCCAGCTATCCACAGCACTGGCAGGCACCTGCCTCTCTAACACATCCATCTCCTCTACACACTCCTGCCACACACATGCACACACACACATCGCACCCCCCCACACATAGACTCTCTCACCCACAGCCCCCCAGGCCCTGGCCCCCCAAGCCCTGCCCCCCACAGATGTATTTGCATGTAGGTGCCAGGGCTGTTCCCACCACCCAGCCTGGCTGCGCAGACACATGCAGTGCCCCCTGCCTCCAATTGCCCTCTCCTGCTCCCACCAGTGCAGCAGAGCAAAATCTGAGACATTGTTTCCAAATTTGAAAAACTGCCCAGATGGAGATTGGAAGATCTAAAAAGAGGACATGTCCAGGAGAACCCGGACATATGGCAACCTTACAATGAAATATTAAGCCCTAATCTGCGACTGCTCTGAAACTGTTCTAACTTTATGATGGCATGACATTCAACAGATTTTAGATGTTTTAAAGATCACCTGTACTATCACCCTTACTCCAGAGTACTTTAATTGCTCTTTTTCTCTTGGATAATTCTATATCGGATACTAGTGAACTACTTGCTTTGTGGCGTCTCATTTTTAACACCATTGTAAAGATGGGATACACCTATATTTTGTAGGTGAAATACAAAATATTTCACCTATTTTGTATAGGCCTGCAAATGAAAGTAACTCATGATAGCAAGTCTGCTAGTGAGTAAGACTTAGATTTAGGACATGTAGGTGGTCTCAGCCATCTTGATTTCTGATGTTTCTCCTGCCAGTTGATTTATTGTCTCACGAGGTCTGTCTTTAGAACTGTGAGTCTTCAGTTTTGAGTGAGCCTGTTTGCTCTGTTATTTTGGAAGTGAATGGTAATGCCTAACTAGTCATCCCCCATTTCACATATGACATGAGCCTCTTAAGCATAACTCTTTGTACTTGGTTTATTGATTTTTGTTTCTTGTTGATTTTGGACCAATTTTCCAAATTATCAAGATCATGTTTTAATTCTCATCCTGCCTTTCTGAGTTCCTACAGCTGCTCCCAAACCTGGTATCATCCACAAACCCTATTCTATGACTCAGGTTATTAATGAACATTTTCAAAAGTACTGAACCACAGAGACACTCTTGTAGGATTCCATCTGACATGTTGGTTGAATTCTTTGATGTCACAATAACCCTACTTAAAAAACTTATCTGACCTGTTGTACTGATCCATGTACCTTACTTACGTAGTGATAACAATTAGATATTATCCTTCAAGTATGTTTTTCAATCACTTCTTTATTCACCTTACAGTAATTTCATAGACTATGTATCCCATACAATTTTGTCTAAGACATCTTTTTTTAACCTGTACTAAACTTTTTTTTAAGGACTTACTAGATTTTTTTTTTTTTTTTTACTGGTTTTTCCCTCTGGCTATCACAAGAAATCACACTTATGGTTTTTCCTTAAGTGTACAACTTAAGCATGCTTGGATTTCTTTTCAGTGTAACCTTAACATCTGAATTTCCTGGATTTATAATGCTTGGTTGTGGGATAATTCCAACCTTACTTATCCTTACATTACTGACAAGCACTTTCAGTACCCATGGCTTCTTCATATAGCTTGATGTCTGTGTTTTCCATATTTAAAAAAAATATATTTATAATATTACAGATGATCAGTAAAGAAGAAAGCCAAAGAGAATGCTATCCTGGGGTATTTCTAAGACAGGTAGTGTCAACCAGGAATCTTTCTTTAAACGTTTTTTTACTTCCATTAGCATGTCAGAGCAGCCCAAAAGAACCACAGCCACTGGTCAATTAAGCCCTTAATTCGTAATTAACATATTAGTTTTGAGATTGCAAAGAGAGTACTGCCCTTCAATCCCAATCCAATGCCTGTTCTTTAAGGATTCTCTTTATTCTCCGGCCTCAGTTCCCAAGACAGCGCGGCTGCAGTGTGCAGCAGAACTCAAGTAGGAGTGCACGAACAGTTTTCAAGCACTGATGAGCGGACGAGCACACCGACTTTTTCCTAACAGCCATATAATTGATCAGTAAAAGCCCTAAGCATATGTCCAGTTTCTCTCATGAGTAGAGAAAGGTAGTTAGCCATGTTAGGCTGAAGTCAGGCAGCATGCACCTTATTGACTAAGTAAATATGTAAGCTTTTGTGAACTTGAGCTCACTTCAAAATTTCTCTCTTACTATTGAGCCATATATAATTGTATGCAAGTTATTGCACAGAAAAGTTTGTGATTGGTTGACTTCTCTGATACCCTAATAATTCTACTTAAAAATTATCTGACCTTTTGCCCTGACTTTCCATGTGTCCTATAAAATGAGAACAACTGGATACAATGAAAGTAATAGCTTAATTACAAGCTAGCTTTTCATATATAGTACATACAAACATTTAAAATGCCTGCAACTACACAGAAAACGTTTGATGCATCTATGCTATTTTGCAGTTAAAATTATTCAGGACAAAAACTTTTGATCCACAAATTCCATTTATTAATAAGTGGAGTTTTTAATTCATTTTAATTTGGTTCAATGATGGCTTTACTTGTAAAGCCATAATTCAGAAAACAAGTATTCAGTACACAAAGGGTGGGTCCACATGAGATGCTTGTAACTAATTAACTAACTAATCCACTCTTATAACTAATTAAAAAGTACTGGAAAATTTACAAGGAAAACAAATGATAAAAGTGTGCAAAAGCCATGTAAAAGATTATGAAGAGAAAAAGTTCACATGAAGAGTTGAAGTTATAAGGCTAACTTTAAACCCTAGCTTCTAAGCTGACTCAAAGTTGTGTACCACAAGACAACTGGGATCAAACTCAGAAAGCAAGGAGAAGTGACTCATTTTTGCTGATAACACACTCATTTCATAAGGCACCTTGACCATAAGTTTACACTTTGATCTTGATTTTTAATAGTAATCCAGCTGGAGCCCTAGTTATGTAGTTAAGAAGTTCATACAAGAGGCCACAAGTCTGCCAGGCAGTTATGGGAAGGGAAGATGACATGGCAGGTTAATCCTGATCACACCTGAAAAGCAAATCCAGCAGTACAAAAGGAGATAAAAATCCTGTTAGAAAGCAAAAACTGCTCCTTCCTGCCTCTGGCCTAAATCTTTCCCCTCTATTTGTAGGTAACCTCAAATCTCCATTACACCCCTTGAGCTTACCAGCCCTTCAGCTCCACCACCTTTATCCAGAAATCTTAAAATATTCTTCTTACTGACAGTCTTAATTATTTAGCTGTATTTCTAAAAGTATAACATCTTTTCCCTCAAGCTCAAGAAAACCAGGTGTTAGTAGGAATATAAAGGATGCCACACATATTTTGTTCCTGTGGTTCCTGTGCTCTGGAACACTTTCCTTCCTGGCTTCAGAAAGGTCAGTGATTTCATTTATTTTAGATGTGGCATTAAATGTAAAGCTCCTGGCATGGTGTGTATAAAATTAGTATTTTATTCCTTTATGATTATATACTAACAGGTTAAACTCGGTGTTCTGTAGATAGGTGCCATGGAAAGACAAATAGAGTTCTGTTTTGGATTAGGCTAAAATATTATGAATGTTGGTGCATAGATTTTCCATGTATTTCACCACCTCCTGTCTACAAGTACAGCTGGTGCAAAAAGGAATATCTTTAAAATTGCTCAGTTGTGGTTCTTCACAGCCCAGGAACACATTCAGCCAACACATTTCTCTGACAGTTGAAATATGAAAGTGGTTATATGAAGACATGGTATCTAGTGGTGCCAAAAGAATGACAGACACATTTTTACTTCTATCAGGGAAGGCTGTCAATGTCATGCCACTTAGTGCTGCTTCACACACTGTTCTGCCCATTGATTTCTTCTCCACTTATCCTCCCAGAGAAGTTGAAAACTGTTGCAATTAGGTAAAAAGCCCTGTTGGACTCCCTTCAGTCTTAAAGCAGCTTATTGTTTCCCTATGCCACCTGTGTTTATAACCTCTAGAAACCAGTGCTTATTAAGTCTAAAGGACTGGATAAGTCTCTAAGTTTAAAAGCATTTTCACTTGATCTTTACCTTTTCTTATCTTCCGTTCAATTCCTCCTTCCTCCTCTTCTACCTGCACCTCCTGCCCCCCATCATCGGCAATTACTTTCTGTCCAGGAGAGTAGAATAAAGAATAAATCTCTGCAGCCAGGATGCGTGTCATGTCCATCTTCCTTCAAAAGGCAAAAATTTACAGTAGACATTCTGCAACATTTCTTTGTAAGTGCCTTACTACATCATGTGTAATGTATTGACTTATTCCCATCTGGCTTGCCAGAGTTCACCAAAGCCATAGAAATTCTTCACATAAGAAACTGTTTCTTTTTCCTTTCCTTTTTTTATTTTTTTTAAGAAATCCAAAACTGAAGTTTTCCTTTTGTGCTTGTTTCATTTTCTGCAATAAACAAATGGATTGTATGGTACATGGTAAGCAACCTCAGCTACTTATAAGCCATTCAGATAAAAGAAGCAGAGAGAGAATTCTGAAGGAGATTTCTGGGATGAAGTATCTCCAAGTTAAGAAGCTGCATCTCTTTATTATTTATTAAATTAAAAGTTATACATCCTCTATTTGCATCCATATTTAGTTTGGGTTTTTTTGTTGAAACTAAAAAGTTTTGAGTCTTTTAAATATCCACAAGAGTTGATGAACCTTTACTTTAAGGAGATTTATTACTATAATTTGAGAATGTCTGAAGCAAGAGACTACCCAATTATTTTTTGAAATAATTATTACCAATTACTTTGAAATGGAAATTTAGAGAAAAAGGATTTAACTGTCAACTTGCAAACATTTTCTTAAAGTCATATGAATATTGCTGACTATTTGAAAGTTCCCCTAAGCATAGTTAAGCATTTTGTTGTTTTAATTCCTTTTTAACTGAGTTTCTATTTTTAAGATCGAAGCACTCAAATCACAAGTAAGAACAAGCTGAATTGACTCCACTGCTCCACTCCCTGCCTCTATGATCTGTCTCTTTCACAGAAGCATAGAAGATGACATAAACGTGTCTAGTGATCACAGGTGCTAATCAGGATCAGCTCAGTCTGAGAAATTCAGTGATCAAAAGGTACAAATGATCCAGACATACCTGAAATAATAGTACATAGCTGTCATTATGTACTTTTCAATCATATATCTAAAGATGTTTTGGCAAGGAAAGTAAGGATGCCCTACCCTGCTTTATAAACTGGGAAACTGGAGCTTTAAAGTGAAATAACTTTCTCAAGGCCAAAGACTGGTCAACTGTAGAGCCAAGAGTCTAACCCAGGTATCTTCATTATCGAGTCTAGAGCTTTGTCTACTAGATAACGATGCCTCCCAAGTGACTTCTTCCTTCCCTTACAAACATCTGTTCCTAAGAGTTTATTATAGGGCCAGGAACATTTGCCCAAGCTGCAGTTCCCTAGGTAAAGTTCCAACCCTAGCGAATCATCCATTATTATTGTTTTAAACAAATTTTTGAAAGGGCATTTGTTTCAGTTTAAACTCCATGGGTGGAACCGCAAAAGTTTTGTGACTCGGATAAACACGTACTAGTAAAAGCAGGAGTTGGATTTGGCTTCCTTTTGAAAAGATTTTGAAAGAGAGAAGCCTAAAGTTAGTGTCCTGAGTCCATATTTAAGCATTTGAATAAGTGACCTCATTTTCAAAAATGCTGAGCTCAGAACAGTTCTCATGAACTTAACCAGCAACTGCTATATTTAGCTTTTTTAAACGAATCACGCCATTCATTTTGGAGCCTGAAAATGGTTTTAGGGGTCTAACTGTAGAGATGTGGGTGGTGGGCAGTGGGAGGGGGAATTGGTTTGGTTTATTTCATTTTGTTTTTAAACCTGTACATGATCGATAATGGTAACCGATAGGTAAAATAAATCTAGGTACTTTTACGCAAAAAAAAGATTACTATTTAAATTAACAAACAAAGTGGGGAAGCAGCTAATACAATGGCTGTCTTTTAAAATAACAAATATCCTATCTCTTTCTAGTATTTGTAGAGGGTAATGTTTAGCCTTATAGTTGGAGAACAAATGTATAACTACCCTCAATATGATTTTTTTCCCCCTCTACAATGAACTGTGAAAATTTTAGCGCTTTCCGTTTGCAAGAATCCTTTTTTCAACTTTTGTTTTTTGCAAGAGTCCTTTTTTTTTACTTTCCCCAACGGCCAGTGGAAAATGTTTCTTCTGAACTCCTTTTGACAATGCATTGGGTCTTGCTGAAGCCACATTGTCCCTGAAAAGTGTTTGCTTTTTGGAGAAGAAATCAAGCAATTATTGAAAAACTTGTATTCAGACATGTTGCCAATGTGCCTTATTGGAATTGAACTGACCTTCAAAGATGTAAAACACCCTCAAATCATTTACAGAAAAAGGGCCATTTTGGGGTGCTATATGGAGACAGAAGAGGGAATTTTTTTGTCTATTGCTTCCTGGCTGGATTACATCTCCCATGATGCCCTAGGGTAGCTCAGAAAGAAGAGAGACTTCAGCACACCGTGGAATAGACAGTATTCCCCAGTACACTGAAGTGTCCCCTGGTTCTGAGCCACCCCAGAGCATCATGGGAGATGTAATCCAAGCAGGAAGCAATAGAGAAGAATGTTCTCTTTTCTGTCTCAATCTTTGGGGAAGGGGGCACAAAAATAGCAACCACTACAGGAGAGGTTGGATGCACTACTAGCATAGGCACCGTGACAGCAGAATTGCCCTGTGTACTGGGACTGCCCAGGGCATGAAGCTGCCCTGCTTTATCTTTACTCGTCAAAAAAGGAGAATGGGAGCATGAAGCACTTGAGCTGCCACTTGCATGAAGCAGCCACAGCAGCATTATACATCAATATTTTTAGTTATAAATTCATTCTTTATTTCTTTCTTTTTTAAATTTATTGTTTGACACCTTTTGTGGGAGGGGAGTTGATTTTCCACAAAACAAAAGTTAAAATTTTCTGCAAAAATAGAAAATTTCTGAAGAGCTCTCTCACATAGCCCTGGGTTTACTTCAAATGAGCCTCAAAGTGAAACTCAACCCAAACTGCCAAGCTCACCAGGGCTTCCGGCTGAAACCAAGAATTATCCCTGGCTTCGTTTCAAGTTCGACTGAGGTCTCTGCTAAGCTCTACAATCTTCTGAGAATTGTGAAGTAATCCTAACCCAAATGTCAGGGTTTCTTCCGAAAAGTACGAGGAAGGTTTCCCCCACAGTACACTGCTCATGTATACAATAGACATGGGTAAGCTGATTGTAGTTGAATAAGAACTGACCTGAATCTCTCTCCGAGGTCAAACCAAACCCCCGCAATATATTCATGGAAGATAAATATATGATCAAATTACTTTTGTCAGTATTTTCCAATTCGTGCACGGCTCCATTTCCTGTTCTAAACCAGGACTGGCAACCATTACAAGGGATGTCTGTTTTAGGCAGACGGTTAGATTTCCAGCACTGTTTTGCAGACAAAACATTTTGGGTAGTTTGGATAAGAGGTGGTGCTTATACCAACCTAACCACCGAACTTTTTGATGCTGGCTTGCCACTACCAACCAGTTCTCTCTCTGTCTCCAGCAAGCACACCAAAACAGTTGTTTTTCTATCAGTCATTTGAGCTTTTCCACATCTTTCACATTTAGCTACTTAACTCTCTCCAGAAATGGTTTCAGGGAATTGTGAAACTTGAATCTAGAGAACAAAAATAGTTTAATCTTCTAGGGCCTCCAGAAAGGCCTTTTGATGAATTAAACCTGAATTTCCAGCAACCCACAAAGGTTAAAAATAAAAACACATTCCCAAGCAATATCAAAAGTTGACTAGACACTTTAGAGCAGCAGGCTGCTGTTTAATTATTTGTTTTCATGGCAAACAGCAGAGTTGTAATTAAATAAGCTATGATTTGTAGATATTCTTGATCAAAGTTAGGAAAGCTATTCAAATTTTTAGGAGAGAGAACAATTTAATTCTGTCACATAACTAGTAACTTCCATTCAAATAAACCCAATTCTCTGAGAAAAAAAATACACATACATTCTTTGGCTTCCTGAAAGACAAATACTCAGGTATTAGAATAGTATTATTATAGTCTGCCAGTGCTGAGACTAAAGATATTTATTCTCAGAAACTGGAGAACTGAAGTCAGGCCCTTGACTAGTTCTTTTAAAGATCTGCTTTGAATCCAGGCAAGGTGGAATTGCAGAAACAGCAGATCCACATGCTCTGCAACAAGACTAGCAAACAGTGTAAGAGAAGCTCTCCCACGCAGTAGACTTTGTTTTGCCTGTCTGCCAGATACCCACAAAAAGACAACTTTATGAATTTCGTCTCTTATGGAACAAGCACTTCATCAATAGCACTCTTGTTTTATTGTAACAGTTTCTGAATTCTAGCCTAACCAAACTCCTACCTTTATTTTGCATGGCTATCTATACTTAAAACAAACTTTTAGCAACCTGGATATCTAATTGCTTTCATACTGACAGTGCACCTCTTTTGGAAGCCATATGTGCTATCAGAGTTCATGCTACTGTATTCACTTCTATATTACTGTTCAAGGGCACAGGGTAGGGAACAGCATCATTTCCATGTGTGCTATTTCTGGTATAGATAACACATCTGCTCGCTGTGCAGTGTTGCTGATATTTTTGACTGACTAAAACTTGAGTCTGAACCTTCAACACTCTATACATCGACACTCCCGAGTTGACAGGCATACACACGTTCAGCAGTATTTTGATATGAAACGATGTTAGACACAATAGGCTGTAGGTGTTTCGGACCAGTTGGTTCCCAGATGAATAAGTTACACTGAATTAAAAGGGTAGGGTGGGTTGGGACTTAGTGTGCATCTGTTGCTTTATGTTTATTTTCCTCCCTGTATGCTCCATCCTATATTAAGAGGAAGATAAATCAAGGGCAGCTTAGCCCTGAAGGAGACCATTTTAAAATCATAGCATGGCTTGCTTCAATTTGTTTCAAGATAGAGTGGACACATAAAACAGTCACTATAAATCCTCTAAACCAAGTTTTAACTCTGTGAAATTGCTTTGTTTGTTTGTTTTTGTCTATGTACATATTAAGTCCAATTACAATGCACCTGATTTTCACTGGGGTAGCTATAATATTATTAACTTTGGTTTATCTCACATTTCCTTGGAGGCCCAAAAATACAACTGGAGACAGCTGACTAGATTTGTCAAATGTATATGAAATGTCATCAGAGAAGAGAGATGTGTCAGTAGAGAAGAGCTAGGAGCTCAAAGAATGGGGTATTCCCCCAAAGGCTTTGTTGTTTCAGTTTTTTCTGATCCATTTCCAAACTACATCCCAAACTAGCTATGATCCCTCTCTCTCCCACCCAGAAAGCCGACCATTCTTCCTTTGTCTCTTACAGGTATCCTTTCCCTCTCTGCAAACTAGCATGCATGTTCTCTACATCACATTAAAACCAAAGCCGGGTAGAAAATAACATTTCCATCCTGTGAGAAAATGAGATCTTTCATTATGAATTGAATTGGCTTTGTCCTGACTTGGGATAAAATGTCATAACCTCAAACTATTTTTAGAATACAAGTGTTGTAAAATATTTGATTTGGAAACATCACAGCAAATGTATTGAGGAACCAAAAAAAGCTTCACATAGATGAAAGTGAACTGACTTTCTCCTGCAGAAGTGGCCTATTACATTTATTTGGCTCTCATTTTTATGATTAGCTGACTTCTGGGCTAAAACGCAAGCTTGTAAATGTAAAAGTATGCTGAGACCAGAGGAGTGCAGAAACAATCAGGTGCTGAAAGTGAGACCTTATCTCACTTCAGCCTGAGAAAAAATAATCCATCCTGAAGGCTATATAAGTGTGTTTCCTTATTCACCAGTCAAGATATTTGATAAGCAATGTTATGCAATTCGTCACCAGATTACTTTTATGTTTTTGATAAGATTACAAAGTTATATTAAAATCATATCAATGTACAGCTGTGTGTAAACAGCAGCAAAGGGGCTGTTAGAACCATAACAGAAAAAAATGCTCTATTTACTATTATCTAGTTAGGACTACGTTGTCATTATTAAGAACCCATGTCCAGTCCAGTATATTTTCCATGATAGGGGCATATACCAGATATCTCAGAGAAAGATGGACTAAAAGAAAAATAATGGACCTGTTCCCTGTGCAGGTGGTGGACTATTTCTTACTAATGTGGCCACAGCTGTCAATTAGCTTATCTCCTGAAAACTGAGGATGGATAAATCCTTCTGGATTTTAGTTTATAAATGGTAATGAAGAATAATCCCAAGTCAGGGAAGGCAGAACTCTGGCTGATTATGCAATCATAATTCTGGGCTGTATGCTTTAAAATATGACCTCTCTTTATAATACTTTTGTCAAGCAGTTTACTAAACATAAGTCTAATATACACTGGAATTCCTTGTGCAACTTGGCACACACAAATTACAAGGAATTCCACTCAATGCCAAATTTATCCTTCACCAGTGCCAACAACAGTACAGTTGGGATTAAATTAGTCCACAGGCATCAGCTAGTTTAGCTGTTAAGTCAGAGAAAAGTTCAAAACCACTTGGTCCTCTCACTTGAACCACTTTTACTTGAGTAAGCTTCTTTATTGTTTATGTTAATATGGTTGTTTCTGATTCCCGCTGGTGCAAAGAAGAGGATAATAAAACCCAGCATCTTTTTAAATTACTCCTTAATCAGCCCCCTTGGCAATATCCATGAAAGGCCAGATTCTGTTTCAGCTATTAGGCACATTTGTGGGCTTAAGTGCAATTCTAGACCAACTTGAGTCCCTGAAAATCCATTAACATGTCTACTTTCATGACATACCTTCATCTGACCCTTGAGACTTGAGTCACAAAATTGAAAGGAGGAGGAGGAACCACCTGCATTTAGCAGGCATTGTTTTTTCAGGGACACAAGCTGGGAGGAATATAGAATCATATTTAGGTGCTTCAGTCCATCTACATGGCCTATAGGTGGACTAGAATTTGGTCCAAAGTGTATTGGCTGACATGGCAAGGGAAACTGGAGGTGCCTGGGATTGTTTGGGTGCAAAAAGATCAGATATCTTGAGTAGTCAGAGGCCAGTACTGCATCCCATCACCTTCCTTACCATCTACTGGTCCAAACAAGAGAGGTTCAGGGGCATCTACAGTAAAAGGGGGCAGAAAGGAGACAGAGTGGCTGTACAGATCTGTGTGTGTGATGCATATAGACCTGACAGCATAACAGCCCATGGAGGTTAAGAACAGCCACTACATAACCTACCCAGAACCCAGGAAGATCAACCAAGGTGCAAGCATGTGTGACAGCCCTGTTAGATACATGAACACTATGCCAAATAAATGACATTTGGCACTTTTGTAACCAGATTGCACAAGACAGCCCATGTCAGTTAGGAGGAAAGGACTTTTGTAACATGTCAGCAAGGCAGACACCTACTATTATTAGTACATGCATCACAAACTTTTTACCAGCTCTACACAGCAACAGATGTTTGCATACATAGGTCTGAAAGATGCACAGGGGACATTTTATTGAACTCAATTTATCAGCCTTGAAAATAAATGGGTGGGACAGCCTGGCCAGGACTGGACCATGTTAACTCCAGGGAGATGAAGTTTTAACAACCAGGTGTGCAAAGCATTAAGCCACTTTCTCCAGCTCGGCTTAAAAAAAAAAATCTCCCTCCCCACTCCTTGCATCTTTCCCCCATTGTCTTTGTTCCCTTGACTAGAAGTGACTGATGCCAGTCATGACCTCATACCCCAGATTTACCACCCTGGGTTGTCACTGTCATCTGCTTAAGAGTAGGTGAAAAATGTTACTGAATCATAACAGCAGCATGATAAATCCACCTGGCCATTATTAACCATGCAGGTGGTTAATTAATATTAGCACAAGGGGCAAGGCACTGGAGAATTTGCTCTACCAGCAGCCGGTGGAAATTCTGCGGTTTATGGGTTGGGTATCCGGTTGGGGGAGGAAGCTTATGGGAATCCCTTTCCTGAGATTTGAAAGAGTTTGGGAATCCTGAGCCCAGAATCCTTAGGAACAGTCATTCACAGCTTTATATTATTAACTGGTAGAAGCTATTTTGCCTGGAAGTATGCTACTTCTACTTTAGCCCTTTCCGAAATCTCAGGTGAATACCATTCCCGATAATTCAGTTGGATTTACACTTCCACCAACCCAACATTTACAGTCAGCATACAATATAAAAAAAAATCTTAATTCTCATCCTTGGATGTCCTTCACATCACCTCTACATCAGTATTAAGGTGCTCATGTAAATCTTTACAGCTCATTCATAAAAGAACACCTGTATTCCAAACCGACATCTTGTCACCCTAGGCTTCCAAAAAACACCTGTGTATTTTACAGCCTTGTTCTTAAGGTTGATTGCATGTGCAGTAAAGAAGAATGCTACTGGGAAAGAATTAAAGTGCCTACCTCAATTTCTTATTCGAGGATATCAGGTTCATATTATACAGAGGCAAATTAAGGATACACACTACACCATTCAAAAATATCCATTTTAATACATCCATTAAAATACAGCTACAACGATATTCTTTTTGTGGTTGCTTTTCAGGCCTTTCCTGCTGTCAAATAGCATCCCCCATTATGATTCTGAATGACTCCAGAATGTAATTCTTAAACCTCTATTGTTATCTCACTAACAAACCACGCTGATCTTTCTAATTTACATTATTGTTGTTATAAAAAACAAGACTCAAGGGGACATGCTCATAGTTTATAAATATCTCTGAGGTTACAATAGTCTTTATGGCATGGAATTACTCACCCTCTCTAAAAATGGTTGGACAAGGAGTAATGGTCTCATGATAAGAAAGGGGAAAAATTTAGCTAAGGATTCTCTGGGGTGCTTTTGGACTTCTCAGTCTTACTGAATGGCTGGATAACTATGGGCATCTTTACACGTGCTCCAGGGGAGAGGCATTTAATTAGGGTGGGTCTTGGAAGCTGCTCTAATTAAGGAGCCCACAGCATCTTGTGTATTCAGCGTTGCACACTTCAAAATGGTGGTGGGGATGTTTTAACTAAAGCTTGTTGAACAGGCTTTAGTTAAAAGCGCCCCCAGCACCATTCTGAAGGGCAGGGATACGGAATACAGGAGATGTTGAGGCCGCTGGAGCATCCTAATTAGCACACTCCAGCAAACTCGATTAATCTAGTCTGTTCCAATATGCAATAATTACAGTACGTCAGAGTAGGTCCTCAGCATGTCAACAGGTACCCTATGGGAGCAAGAAACACCTACTTCCCTTGGCAGCTGTTTGGTTGATTGTAACCTCACCTATAGCCATAGTGATCTCCAGGCACAGTTAGAGCAAGCTATTGAACCTAAAATAAATATGCCCTGAAAAGTTCCAGCTTGTACAAAGTGCAACTGCAAACATCCCATTGATTCTCCTCTCTCCGCAATGACTCCACACTGAATACAGAATCAAGTTTGAAGTTGTCTCTCCTTCCACAGTCATAATCTCCAGACAGCTGCATTTTCTGAAGAGAAAACCTGTTTCCAATAAGAGGTGACTCAGTCACGAGCACTGGAGGAATAGCTTTTAACTGAATGGGGCTTAGGCTATGGACTTTATTGTGAAAGATATGAGAGCACATACTTCAGAACTAAGTGCAAACCTTTTGCCTTTAGCTTAGCTTATACAATAAAACACAGTGATGCCAATGGCTACTCAACCACTTGCATCTCAGACATTTACAGGATCTGCTTTAACCTGCTTCTAACGACAGATATAGGTAACAAGTTCCAATAAACCTGTTTATTTGGAATCAATCAACCACCCCCTGGTTTGCCATATTTGCAACCATGTATGTCATTAGTCTGTACACTAATATCCCACACCATGAAGGCAGAACTGCCTGCCTGAAATACCTACAGGACACTCAGAACTGAAACCACAACATATTGCAAAAATCATCTATTTTAGCCTCCCCCACCACAACTTCACTTTCAAGAACCAATGTTTCCTCTAAACCCTGGGTACAGCTAGGGGCACAAAGATGGTCCCTCAATGAGCCACGTAGAAGAGGTTTTAGAAAATTGCACCACCAAACTTGTACTATACTTGTGCTACATAGATGACATGTTCATCCTCTGGATTGAATACCTGGACTCACTTATTGACTTCTCCCACAGGTTTAACAATTACCACC
This sequence comes from Crocodylus siamensis, assembly GCF_052110815.1. Lineage (NCBI taxonomy): Eukaryota > Metazoa > Chordata > Crocodylia > Crocodylidae > Crocodylus > Crocodylus siamensis. Next base: position 124,593,646 of record NC_143397.1, on the reverse strand, counting down.
CTTCAATCAAATTTTCTCTAGCATACTCCTACATTAACATCAACTTGCTAGATACCATGATATAAGTCTGGGAGGGTACCCTACAAACTGCTAAATATAGAGAACCCATTGTCCACCACACTTATGCCCACAAAACTAATAGTCATTCCAAGCACACCAAAAAACTGTGATTTACAGTCAGGCCTTGATACCCCACTCCATCCACTCCAAGGAGAATACACATGACACTCATCTTGCCAGACTGAAAACTATCTTTACTGATGGTTTGCCTGGAATTCATGTCAACCTGAAAAGCCAATGGTTACCTGAATTGGCCTTTTCTTTCACTAGTGGCTCATCCTTAGCTTTCTTCCAATCTCTAGAAGATCCCCAGTGTTCCAAAACCAAAATCAGCATTATTGGGCCAGAAAGCTTCTCAATCAACTCTTTTAAAACCCTTGGATACAAATAATCTGGACCTGCTGCTTTAAAAAACTGTTCATCTATATTACTTGCTATTTAATATCCTTCTGAGCTGCTGTTGGAATGGAAAATATTTCATCATCATCACCATCATCATCATTATATCCTGGTGCCATGGATACTTGACAGCTCTATCAAAAAGTAGACAATTCTGTTGACAGTGCATGACTATAATAAACAAAACCCTTCAGTTCACTAAGCTGCTTGGTTTTGTGGTGCTATCAGGGTAAAGAGCAACAGACATTTCTTTTTGTCACTGAAAGCAGCAGACATGAGAGAATGTTGAGTGAGATAATGCTATTTTTTCCACAATTGCTTTTCAACACACCTTGATGCTTTAAGGGCCTTGTTGTGCCACCCTCATACCAAGTTAGTCCCCAGTTCTGCAAGCTGTCTTATAAAATCAATATAAGTGTAGAGTAATGTGTATAATGGATGACAGGCATGGGAAAAATAGTTCCTTAAAGGACTAACCTAATGTACAGAACAGGTCAGGGAGAGTTCTTTATGTTGGGACTACACCTATGAATACTCTACAACTGAGCTTAATTTAGGGGGAAATGTTCAAATTTCCACCAGGATATATAGACTGACAGTCTTGCGAGTAAGTTTATAAAGGTCATCAAGTACTGATGGAGCATTTAGATATTTTCCAGAATGCTCTCACTTCCTGCTGCTGACGTAGATCGTACTGAAGTAGATTCCTGCAAAAGATCACATTGAGAATCCTTGAATGAGATGTATGTTTCTTGGCCCAGCTCTTTGAGATATGACATAACTACAACTAAAAAGAAATAGTAAGAAGACGCTTCAAAGGGGGTATTGCACTAAAACAGTCTAAAGCTTTTAGACTTTAGAAGTGGCTTGATCAAGTTGCCTCAAATGCTACAGAAATATTTCCTCAAGTATCCAACCACACACATGCAGAATTAATATATATTGGAGTGTTCATCAGAGACTATGATGGTAGGGCCAACATCAATTTAATAATAGAAACTTATTTATACCTAAAACTATGAAGAAGACAGCTGGCACTGCATGTGGGAGGAAGAATGGTGTTTTGGGTATAGCAAAAACTGGCATTCAAGAGATCAGGCACAGCACCTGGCTTTGCCACTTAGGCAGGTCACCTAAGGGTGTGTCCACCCTGCATCCCTAGTACTGCTTGGGCTGCCTACTGTCAAATTTATACCAGCTCCTGTGTTTGTGTACCAACCCCAGGAATGCATCAGTATAATTGTTCCAGGGGCCTCCCCCACAACTGCTCTCAAGGCCTGCGTCTCTAGCATGCTGGAAAGCTGCCATTGGGCTAGCTCAGGAGTAACTTCACTGCCTCATTTTCCAAGTTTGGCACATGTGAGCACAACAGCATGAGCAAAGCATAGTTGAAAGCAAGCACTTCTGGCAGCAAAGGGGATTAGGCCCAGCACTAAGGGTACGCCTGTACCTTAAGGTGCTGAATATTTGGACTTATAGGTGCTAAACTCCTAAATGCCTTTATAAATGTGACCCTTAATCTGTGCCTCTGTTCTGCATCAGTAAAGAAAAGGGAATGTTTCCCTTTCCCCCCATCCTTTACTAATCTGGTCTATTCTGACTGAAAGCCTTTTTGAGTAAGGGCTGTTTCTTATTATGGGCCTGCAAACTGCATGGCTCTGAGCACCAGAAGGAGTTTCCCCAGTGCTAACTGGGGTCTCTGTGTATTGCTGCGATACAGACACTAGACAAACATGTGCTTTACTTGGGAGTTGACTAATTAGCTCCATAGTAAAGCATCACTGTCTATATGTGAACCCATATTAGGGCACAGTAAATTAACTCCATCATAGGATAGTGTTGTCTGGGACAAGGATTATCTTATGGCAGAGTAATTTATGCTGCCTCAGTGCATGTATAGATAGTGACTGGGGCTGGCTGGGGCACAAGGGTGCTACAGTGTAGGGAGCTGCTTGCTGGCTAGCCCCATACTGTAGCACCCTTGTACCCCAGCCATTCCCAATGACACCCAACACCCCAACTTGGAGCCCAGGGCTGACTCCCCCCACCCCCCACAAGCCTGCTGCCCCCCAGGGATGCTGTGCCCCAGCTTTAACTGCTGCAGTCCCAGGTGCATGTATATATGCTGCACCTGAGAGCCACTGACTCTGGCATGAACTACGCCAGAGTTTATTACTCTGTGCTAATTGCATGTGTAGATGCATCTAGTGGCTGCATCCCCACAAGCAGAAATGTGAAGTTTGCAGCACCTCAAAGCCTGCACCACTGCAAAATGCAAGCAACGCACATTAATCTGTTCGCAGCATTGCAAATATTCAGAGCGATGGAAAAATTAGGTACTGGGAAATCCTGGCATCTAAAAAGAGGCCCTCCAAAATAGCAGCATGGTGTACATGACAGCAACACAGGCCTCCAGAAACAGGAGCCTGGCAGGCCAGAGCCATGCCTGGCTGTTGGCCAGGCTCCAAGCAGCCGGATTGCTGCACCTGCTGCCCCAGGAGGCTCCCAGGAGGCTAGTGGGGCCAGCCCAGGTGCTGGCCCCAGCCTTCCCTATCCCACCCAAGGCAATTTGCTGTTCACCAGAGCACGTGAGCAGGTGCATGCCTGGGGACAACTAGCAGTGGCACAAATATGTGCTGCTGCTATATGTCCCTCAGGAAATGAACACTTGTGCTTGTGGGGATGTGCCCAGTAGGCCTGTATGAATAGGAAAGTATTTGATTCTAATTTAGATTTACCCATCTGGAGGACAGTGATTCAATTCAGGCTCAGCAGGGAGCTGCACACTGTCTGGAAGCTGGGAGCTGCTGGGGCTAAGCACTGCCAGGCTCTGGCTGACACGTGGAGCCATCTCAGCTCCCAAGCAAATCGAACCGGGGGCTGGGGAATCAAACTGGGGGCTGGGGAATTGAGCCTTCCCAAGTAATGTGCTCCCTGCCCTGGCTAGGCAGCTTGTTCCAGCCCCAATCCCTTCCTCCCCCTCCCCCAAATCCAACAGACTTACCATCTAAAGACAGCTGTCAGCTGCCTATTTAGTCTACAGCTGAATCTCCAAATAGGACAAATCCTTTTCCAAATTGATTCGGATGCTTCAAATCGATTTGGAAATTTTACTCGGTCTCCTGATTTGATTCGGATTCGGAGATTCAATCCCCAAATCTGACTGAATCTCCTCCGAATTGAATCAGCTACAGAAGCTTTGCACAGCCCTAGTGCCCAATGGGCACATCCAGGTGAACACAGACGTCTGGTATGTGGCACTGCAGACCCATCTGCAGCACTACAAATTCCCCGTGCTGCTACTTTGCGGGGGGAGTCGGGGAAGGGGTGCAGGTTTCACCCTGGGACATCCTGGGGTCAAAAGAACCCTATACCAAAAAAAAGTGGAGCAGCACACATGGTGGCAGTGCGCGCTGCCCAAAACCAGAGCCTGTCCGGCTGGAGCTATGCTGAAGGAGCACCATGGCTGCAGCTCCTGGAGGCACTCAGGATCCCAGGTAAGGCTACTCCCCAGCCCCAGCCTCCCCTACCCCACAAAGTGTGCCACCGTTACTTGTCCTCAGGGAAACCCACGTTCCCACTTGTGGAGATATGCCCAGTGTGTGCAACTAACTAAACGCAGAAAAGTCATATTATGTTCAGCATCATGTTCAGCTGTGTGCCCAGTGGCCTCATATTATAGCAGCAATGCAAAGCCATGGGAAACCCCACTTAAGTAATCAAGTGAAATTATGACGGTTTTACATCCCTGGAGTGGCATGAGGCTGACAGCATATCTTGGTCTCAAACGTATTATCCATATTAGCTTTTAATGGAAAATTGTGGTTCTGTACTGCATCAGTTAAAATAAAGGAAACTCCTTCCCTGGATATTTCTTGAGCCGAGCCTGCCCCTCATGACAATGCATGCTAGGTTTGTGACTTGAGTCACAAATAATCTGGATCTAGGTCAAGGATTTTTTTCAGGCCCCCAGCAATGAAAGGGTACAGGACACTTCCCCACCGCACCATCTCCAGCACTGATGGGGCATTACACAGGAAAAAACAATGCATCACATTGTATTAGCTGCTTGATGGCCTAATATTAAGCAAGCAACCTCAGTCTTACTCCCACCCCATTGCTCATAATCATATGCAAAATAACTTCACATCTGTTGTACATATACTGCATTGCAAAACATAGAGCTTGAGCCAAAGAAAATGGTACACAAAAAAACCTGCTGCCTTAAGAATTACTTTAAACTCTGTTTTGCTCCCAGTGGAGAATTGTTGCAGTTGCAGATTAACTGTATTTAAATACATTTCTGTGATTTACAGGGAATTTAGGTTTGAGCAAAACAGCTAAAATTGAAAGAAACTTGTTTCAGAAACAGTTGCTTAAAGAAAAACATCACTGTTTTTATTGTTTTTGTTTAAAGGAAATGAGATAGCAGGTAACACTGCACCAGAACTTATTTTATTTTAATACTTGCTAAGAGGCATTTTAAACACTTTTTTAAAGTGTTTTTTTACAGCTTGGAGGTACATGAACAGGAGAAAAGTTTAATTATGAAATAAGAAAATGTTTTCCAGCTTGCTGATTCCATTTGTTCATTTTTTTCTGGAAGGGAGCAAGGATAGCAGAAAAAGGCTGATACACCATTATGATGAAGTACATCTTGAAATTTGTTAGAGCCTGTAGCTGATTGTAATAGGTAAGCCACTAATTTTTCTGTTCAGTTAAAAATATTTGTATTATTGTATTGATACAGTTGACTGAGGACGACCCCACTGGTTTATCTTTTTCTAACAAACAGTTACTCAGAGGGCCAGTTCTGTTGACTTCTGAGCAGATGAAACCATCTTGATGATAATGTGCACTGTTGGTAGTAATCCTGGACATTGCATGTAGCTCAACTGAGGACATTAGCTGTCACACTCTTGGCAATGGGCCATTTCCTAATGACAGATTTGAGTGCATTACATGAAGGACTTATTGCATTATACATATGCTGGTAGGCCTCATGGGATGTACCCTACTTCAGAGGTGCCAATTGTTGGTCAACATGTTCTCTACCATTTAGGCCCCCTCTATATGATATCTCTATTACACAATTACCCAGTTAATTGCATGGTAAATGTAGACTGGCTACATGTGCAAAAGAATTATGGTGCCTTGAAAAGGTCCAACCAACTATAAAAAGTTATTGCCCCAAAATATGTAATATCTTTGTAGCTGGTTTCTATTCAGCTTTAATCTCTGTGTGTAGGCAGTCCCCAGTGGCTGGGAAACTGCAGCTGCTGTGATCTCCCAGCCACTATGGTGTAGCTGGGGATGAGCGTCTCTGCAACTGAAGGCAGTCTTGGGCCCAGCTGTACCCTAAATGTCCCTACAGCTGACAGGTTTCTAAGTCCTGACTGCATCTGGTAGCTGCGGATGCTGTCTCCCAGCAGTGCCCCATGGTTGCTGGGACCTTGTAGGGGCTGTGAAGTGCTGCTGTGATTGCCAGCCCTGGGGATGCTTAGGGCCCCATGGCTGGATTGCAGTGGCTGTGGTCTCCCAGCCACGGGGATGCATGGGGTGCCCCTTTGGCTGGGAGCCCCATCAGCAGTGGGGGGACTCCCAGATGTGGAAACCTACTTCTTGCTGGTGTAAGGGAAGCCTGGGATTGGGCTCCCCCATCACCAACAATAAATAAGGTGTGATGGGATCTAATGTGTAATCCCACAATCATTCACGTGTGGCATGGCAGGAAGTGCATTTCTGTGGATTGTGCATTAGATCCCTGTGGTGCCTTTACCTGCATGTGTAAAGGGGGCAATCTCATTTCAACATAAAACATAAGGAGCTTTCAATGCCAACAGGCTTATCTGAGAAAAATAAATAAATAGAAAAATAAATAAATTGGTCTCTGTGTCTTTAGAAACAGAAGTGGCAAATAATCCTCCAAAAAAGTATCAGTGAATATGCACACATACATACACAACCTCCCCCACCCCATCACTATTAGGATATCTCCTAAAGTGTAAGGATTTATTTTCAGTGCCCACATACAATTAAATGAGAAACTATTTATAAAACGTAAGTATAAAAATATATATAATACTATTTTATACTGTATATTATGAAACAATCAAGCTGATACAGTCTGGGGAAAACACTGGACCCTAATTAGACCTTTATGTGTAATAAAATACTTTCTGAGTCAGGTATAATACCTAGCTCATTGATTTTCCAATGCATTTTAGTCTTGGACTGAAGACTTATAATGCACGGAGTAAGATATGCAACTGGCAGGTAGTCCTGCAGTAAGTTGGACTATATGTCTCTTAATGATCACTAATTGGTCCTTTCAGACATTTTTTATGTTTTCCTTGGTAAGGAAACCGGGAAGATATTAAAATCAATTTTTATTGACTGCTTGAGTAGCTTGTTGGCTGTTTCTCTTTACTGATCAATATATACTTCTCCAGTGATAAAGAGTGTCAGCACCCTTGCTTGCTAATTTGCTAACCATCAAATATCTGCACAACTCACATTATCAACTTGCATCAGAAAACTGACTTTTGTTGTTGTTATATGCCAGCTCTCTTTTAGTGTGTGATCTTTCAAGTGCCCGTAACAAACAACATCATGGATAAACAGATATATAATAATTTTTTTTTGAAGAAAGGTCAAAAAAAAATCTGAGGTTGCAATTGTCCTCATGTCAGGAAGGTGTATGTGGATGACATTTAGAGTCAGATTCTATTGCACTTATTATTAGGTGTCTAAGTGGACTTAGGTGCCTACATGTGATCCTACTCTATTCTGCTCAAGTCTGAAAAAACAATGAAGCAAAAGCAGGTGGATCTTGCTGTTCCTCACTGCTCTTTGGCTTGGTCTAAAGTTTAAAGGTAAAGGCACGTTACAAGTGTAGATGTGTTAACATTTTCAGGGACTGGAGCAAGACAATAGGTGGTGTGGGATGTATTCCATGGTGTCGCTCACATGGGATACAATAAATAAATAAAATAAAAAGACAAATGAATGGGGAGAATTTTCATACCATAGGCTTAGTCCTGCTCCCACTGACATCCACGACAGTCATGTTTTTGATCTCAGTGGGAAGAGTATCTGGTTCTACAGATCATGAGAGCTTTAATATATGCACTAAAAAAACAGGTTGTAGCCCCAAACCATTGTAAATCAGCAGGACTCCAGTGGCACCAGTGATGATACTGATTTACAACATCTGAGGTGTTGGTCTGAGATCCTTCCTAATGAGTGATGTGATAGAAAAAGATGTGTGTGTATGTATGTATATCTGTGTGTGTGTGTAATATATATCTACATATATTTATATCTCTATCAGAACAATCTGAGAGAGCTTTTTAGTGTGCCATGTGAAACTTTTTTTTGTTTCTTACACTCATAGGATGAGCTGCTTCTCTTCAGAAGTGTTTAGCAAGCATAAAACAAGTGGTGATAAGATGAACCATGCAGAAAATAGAGGTAAATAATTTTCACCTATTTTTTGTCTCCCCATCTGCCCACCCACTGCCAGAAATGATTCCTGTCACAGAAGCAAATTTTCACTACAATACATACCAGCAACTTGATGAAAACAATTTCTATACAGCTTCTAAAAATACACCTCACTTACCATACTGAGAACACTGCCACCACAGATTCTTGCAAAATACTGGTGAGACACTGAATTAGCCCAGGTAGCTGGTAAAAGGAGGTAGCCTCTGGACACCCAAGTAGACATCTGCATACAGAACAAGATTGCAGCAATCTATTTGTGTAACATGATGCTCAACATGTTGTTTCTCTAGCAGATCAACTCCCAAATACAGAGCAGATGCAGGGGTGAAGATGGGGCAGTGAAGGGGAAATAGGTCTTTTTTAATGCTTGATTTAAAACCCATTGAAGATAATGGCACGGTTTCAATGGATATTAGTAGACCTTGGATCAGACACTCAGGCCAGGTGCAGACACTACAGATATAAATGATTGGAAACTGGTCTATACCCGTACCAGAACAGATGTTCCACACACAGACTGATTTAAAAATGGCATGACCAGGTCTAAGAAATGGCAGAACCTGCCCCACCAAAGTGGGGCTGTGTCTTTTGTTTGCTACTGATCTAAACTACACCGCTTACAGAAAACTGCATAACTTAGATCAATTCTGCCTCAGGCTTTTTGAATATCTATATCTAGCCCTAGTGCCCATTTATCAGGTGTAACATTGAAACAAATGGGTTCAACTTAATTTTTCTAGTTTGTGGGAGGAGATTATATATCTCACTTCCTGCCATTCACAAAGCCAAATTTGAACATTCCTTTTATTTCCATTCTCAGCAATAAGAAAAAGCCTGATCTCTTAAAGCCTATTAATTGTCCTATGTATACTAATTATATTCCTCGCCTAGGGCAGATGGCTCACTGATCTTTGAAATGCATTTAAAAAGAGAAATATAAAGAGCTTTGTAGCTTCTTTTCATTTTCTGCTCCTGAGCAGAGTGGAACACATGTGAAAGCAATTATTTTTAAAAGCATTCTCCAGCCACATCTGTTTCTTATTGCAAAAACCATTGTACAGGTGAAATAAATCAAATGCTGACCCTATAAAAGGGTACAAGTAATTTTTAAAAAGTGAACTTGAGCCAATGTTCTCAAGCATGGTTGTACAAAGCAGGAACCTAAATCTGTACTTCAGCATTTGATTTTCAGAGGTGCTGAACATGTACTCCTCACTTACATTCCTGAGCATTGTGTGCACAGCCAGCTTGAACATCAAGTAATTTATGTTTAATGCCCCCTGTATGCATTTAGAGATGTGATTTTTCATTTTGAAAATACTGGTCTTCATTTCCACTTAAATGGAAATTGATCTGTAGACTTGCTTTGCTTGATCAAGTTGAAATATACTACACTTTGGAGTGATTGTGGTCAACATTTCTGTGGTATCTTTCAATCTGTTTTCAGACCCTCATACAGATTTGTATCTCAGAAGCCATGTCATAGGTTCCTAACATAAATTTTTGTTATTTGAAGTCTTGCTGAGCAGAGAAGGCGACATTAATTCTCATCTTACCTACAGGATTTGGCTTTGCCAATGTCTCTCTTACACTCTTAAAAGATGGGTTAGTACTCTGGGTTTGGACTAGATGAGTGGTGAGGTCCCAACCACCTACAATTCTGTAAATTTTTCCTTTCTCCAAACTGAAAGCCATGGCCTTGGAGGAGAAGACTGCTCGCTCACAAGCAGGGCAGGAGAAAACAAGCAAGAGATTGTTGCATCAGCCTGAGTCCAGATCTGAGGGATCAGGCCTGCTCCCTTTGAAGTCAAAGTTTTTCCACTAAGTTCAGGTCTTATATTTAGTGGCAAATTTACTTTTTCTTCAGTTGTAGGCCACACAATCCCAGTCAGGTTTGACAAGAGATTGCTTTATACCAAGGTTATTTTTTTAAAATGACAATTATGATGGAAACAGAAGAGAGGAGGAAGTACAAATGTACATGGTCAATAAATCTATTCAGAGGAAAAAAAATAGAACAATATGATGTAAAAAAATAGGCCAGTGCTAGTTGGTGGGAAGGGAACAGAAAGGACTTTTAAAAAAAAAAAGTGTAGTGGTGAAAAAGCAGTATTAGAAAGAAAATAGTTGCATTAGTATGGACTGGGATGAAATTAATGAAGAGTCAAAATGAAAAGCTAAGCTCTGTTTCAAAAGAAAAATATAGAAAACAATTGAGCTATTAGTAAGGAGAGAATAACCCATAAAATAATGATGGGTACAGAATAGAAAAGGGATTCGTGAAACATCTGAGGACAACTAAATTGTGCGTATTATTACATTTTAAGTGAATTAGTGAAAGAACACATCACCGACAATTGTTTTTATTAAAAAATATATTACAAGGAGCACATCAACAGACTTCCGAAAAGAGGAGGAGGAGCAATCTTGAAAGTTCTCATCCTGTCCCACTAAATGACATCCTATAAATTAATGGAGCAAGTACTATGAAAAAGATAAACATTTTGGGCCAAATCACAAGAGAGACTGAACATCTGCTGATATTAGTAGACCTCGGACCAAAGAGGCTGAACATTTTTCCAAATTACGTCCGTGCAAATTGCTGCTGCTCAGCACTGCAAACACTCAGGGGTAACTCAGATTTGTCACCCAATCATTGATTAAGCAAGCATATAAACACATTTCACTTTAGGTATATGGTTATGAACTTCCCTGAACTGTGGCCCTAACTAGTAACTGAACCATCAACAACACACACAGCTTGAGATTTTAAAGAAAAAATTGTGCCAAACATGAATGGCTTTTTCAAAGCTGAATTGCAACACTAGAAGCACTTTTCTTGTTATTTATGGGGATTTTAGTCAAACATTTGATACTGCTCTTCCAAAAAGGAATTATTTATAGACTGGATTCCTATTTTGCTGACTGAGAAGATGCTATATGCATGCCAAAGGACAAACATTTAAAGTCCTGACTTGGGAGAACTGTATAGCGTGTACTGTGACGCTATGCTAAAACCAATTGTATTGACTTGCAACACCTGAAAGTGGGAGTAATAAGTAAATTTCACAAAACTGCCAAGTGACACGAACTGGATAGGCATGGCTGGGGTAAAGTTAGATAACCTTTAGAAAACAAGCCATTCTTCTTCAGGCAACCTGTTGAGGAATATCTTGCATTCAAAAGCTTGTCTAACTTTATTCCAACCATGCAGTTGGTCCAATAAAAGATATCAACCACAAAATCCTTGTTTCTTGCATAACTCCTGGACTATTGTGGCTATAATGTCACTCCCAACACTACTGAATGGGTAGGAATTATGAAAATATTCAAGCAATGTAGCAATAGAACATGAACTAGAGACTGAAAAGGTGAGCAGAAAGCAACAAAAGCCAAGTTTGATGTGAAAAAATGCAAAGTAAAGTACTTGAGGGGGAAAAACAAATCCAATATATGCTGGAGCAAGGGAAACCTATTGAAATAGGTGTTATAGTGGGCTTCAAAGTTTGCAATGCTGTATGGCTATGAGAAGGGTCAGTGAAGTTTGAGATCCAGGCACAAAACACCACGCAATGGAGCAAAGTAACAACAAGTGTGATTCTAAACAGTTTTGGGCCATTATGGCTATTTATTTTAATGATGTAACATTTGTCTACAGTGTCAGAGGTGTGCCTGGTTGCAAGAAGATTAATTATATGCTAACAGCCTGTGACTATCTAAAGGGAGCAACACCTCAAGTAGAAAGGAATTATTTCATGCAGCACAAGAGGGGGTATGACTATGAGTAATGGGCAAAATGGAAAAAGGAAAAACAAAGATATGCTGAATATAAGGGAAAAGTTGCTGGAAGCAAACTGTATTGCATCTTCAGTATAAGTTTCTGTCCTAGAGGCTCAGTTGCTTTGGACTTTTATAACTAGATCAGATTAAAAACTGTAACATGTACTTGATGGTCCAGTCTTGCATTGGCCAAGGTCTTGGCTGGGCCTAGCAAACTTTTCCATTTCTAACTTTCCAATACAAATTAAAAAAGAACCTATCTACTCCCTCTGCCATTCCAGATCCCCTTTTTTCTGATCTCTGAGTATCTGGCCCTGGTTTAATCTTCCCTTTCAGAGGTGAAGCGGTGTTTTCACACATTCCACAGAAATGCAGTTTGATTCATCCTTATTATTAGGACAAGTACTTAGCTTAATTATACTAGGCAGCAATATGACACCTTCTATGCAGCAGTTTCCACAGTTTTTATAAGAGATCATGAATGAAGACTCACAAAAACCTGAGAGGGATGAGAGATGATAGCCACCTCAAGGCCCTCCTAAGAAGTTTGCTTGCAGACGGGGAAATGAAGTAATGAGTGATAAACCGAGGCTTTGAAAACCTCACAAGGCAAATGATGTGGCACAAAATGAACAAAGTGTGGAATTCACAATCTCCGTTTAGTTCCAATCAGTGCTAAATTAACCCAAAATAACTCTGTCTTCAAAGGGGTTACTTTGGATCAACTCACTACAGTCCAAACCCTGCATTCTAGCCGCTGCAGTGTTCTTATTCTTAAAAATGAAGATCCTTCCCTTGAAGCGTTAGCAGTTTTTCAAGAGCATTTGGCATTTAGGGGGTGGTTGGTGTGACCTCCATCCCAGTAAGATTCTCTGCAGATACCACTTACCCTATTATTACAACAAGCAGTGGCATTTTTTTTCCAGCCATATTCATTTCTGAAAATATTTCTAAGACTTATGTCCCTCGAGTCCCAGTAAGTTACGATCAAAAACAACCTTTCAAAGTCAATGATGACCTATTATAATGTTGCTTAAACACAAAGTTGCTTAAACTTTTCAGCACACAGGTGTTAAACCAATTACTTTTCCAGCCCAGCTGTCTTCAATTTTTTTTCCTTATTTAAAAGATGAAAACTTAGAGTTCCTTTGACATGCCTTGCTTTGAAATTTGATAAATATTTTAATTTTAGTCTATGCCCATTGCTGTAGCTAAGACAAGGGAGAATTTTATATGAAACTTTCTGCTGTAAGAATCATTAAATATGGTTGGTAGATACTGGAACAAATATGACGGGCAGGTGATTCTGTATTCTCAGCCCTTGGGATGGGATATGTCAATATACATCAACGTTGTGCACCACTTAGAAGTGAAGTCTCATCCATATGGGAAAGTTGCATTGGCTAATTTTGTATAGTTTTTAAAATGGTGTGGTTAAACTGATAGAACCTCTGTATAGCCACTTTGTTTTCAAGTTAAAAATAGTACAATCTAGTCTACTTTAAACCACTATGACCTAAACTAAATAAAAAATATGCCTGGTTTAAACTAAGGGGGAAAAATAATAGCTATACAGCCTTTTATAGCATCTTAGTTAAATTTGTTAAACATGCAAGCATGCACTCCTTTAATTAGGTCTGAACTGCTTTCTTATGCAAATAAACTCTCAGTTAAAGGGAGCCATGTATACTTCTCTTCAGAGCCAGGGAGAGTACAGGTGTCTGATCTGGTGCAGCAAGAGGGTGTCAGATGCAGAAGAGATCAAATTAGGAAATTGAAGAGCCTTATGAGGAAGCAAAAATGACATCTGTCCAGAAATACTGACCAGTTTTGAGACAAGCTGATATCCATCCACATATCCAGCTCTTGAAAAAGGTCTCCATTCTGTTAATTTTATCCCTGCTGCCAAACAGTGATATTTCTTTGTCTAAGCATCTGCTGAAATACATGGACTCTCCTGCCAGGTGCTTGGCTGTAATAGCTGATAGACCTGATTACTTAAGGGGCAAAAGGTTTGGCTCATCTGGTTTTGCAAATTATGAACAATCATTCAAGCAGAGGGTTAACATTTGTGTGCAATTTAAGTAATGAGTCAGCCAAGTCATCAGTTCACAATGCCCTACAACTTACTCCCACTTCCTTTGCTAAGAGAGCTTGGTGTTCAAATAGCTGTCCCATCTTTCACCTGCAAACTCTTTGACATCAGAACTGTCAGCTGGATGCATTCCCTTAGGACATCACCCCAGGCACAGAAGACAGATCTGAAAAAACCTTATTAGATCATTCATTCTATCTCCTTCCCGGTGCTGTGCTAGTTCTTACATTACATTTCCTTCCGTTCTAGCTACTGTAATTTTAAAATTCCCAAGGCATGCCGTTTCCCCATTCTCCTGAAGCCAGTATCTTGCACCATGCCAGATTTACCTCCAAAAACAAACAAAAAAGAGCACCAAAAAGAAATTGTAATTGCAGCCAAGATGAGCAAATAGCGTGAAAGACACATTCATGTATTTGTGAAACAAGAGGCTTGTGATGTGGCAACATGGTCCCTAAGGGTAAGTTTAGGTTAGATGGAGAAATCTATTAGAAAGGCTAGTCAAACTGAACACTGGTTTGAAATGAAAAATATTCCTGGATCTATTCTATAGCATTTTGTGGTCTGGGAGAAAGTGTCTTTTAAATCAAGCCAAGCCAAACATCTTGTTTTGTAACCCATTTTATTTAGCAAAGAAAAAATGAATTCAAATATTCCACACAAAGAACACATATCAGTTCCCTGATATCAAAGCCCAGATCAGAAAGCAAATGATTTTCATTCAGTTCAGTTCTGATGTTTGGTACCAGCGCAGTCCTCTTCTGCTACTTTCCATGGGCTCGTGCAGAAGTAGTACAGTTGGGGCCCAGTTCTGTACCCATTTTACCACATACGTGATTGGCCTCAGTTAGTTCATTGACACAGTAAGAAAAATGCTCAGTGTTTGCAGAATGGGAGTTTTAGGCTCTGATCCAGCAAAGCAGCTAAGCACATGAATAGCTCTAAGCGTGGGCTTAAGTTCCATTGATTTCAGTAGAGCTACTCTTGTATTTAGAGATAAACATGTTCACGTTTTGCTGAATCGGGGCTTTCATCATTCTAACATTATTAGGAGAGGGTTTTTTTAATATTTCTTTTCATTAAAATTTCCTTTACATCTTCAAGCTCCCTTTTTTCTCTTTTGAGTGCCCATATGGTCCGATGTGCTGAGCACTTTTTTTTTCTTTAATGTAAGTGCTTTGTGGCTCTTGATTTAACACCGACATGATATTTCTCAAAGGTTACTGTGGGATTCTGATAAAGCTAATGACTACTTCCATTTAATGTACACAATACCCTACACCCTTCCAGGATTTTAATTAGTCATATTTGACAGCATACAAAATCAAAGCCATTTTGACCCCATTTTATTCCCTGCTCTGCTGTGAAAACCCTAATCCCAGTCAGGCATTTTTTGATTAGTTTTATCTGAACCATACTGCTGCAGCAGCAGGCCACTGCAGATGGCTGAAAAAACTTCCATCAACAGAAACCTTAGGTGAATGTAAAAGTGTTTAGATTCAAATCCAAATAAAGATAAAATCCACAATCACAGTAGTGGATTTTCTGAGCCACTGAGTAATGCACTCCTGTGCATCCCATACCAAATCAAGCCCAGAATGTCTAGACCTGCGCAGCTATAATTTGAACTATTCAGTGACAAATCCTCTCTCACTGACATGGATGTCAATAGTACTTACATAGCCATGTAAGTGTTTTTGATGCTTATGTTCAGTTTGAGTTCTGTTTCCACCTGCAGCAGAGTAAGATTGCTCAAGTCTGCATGTATATGCCTGAAGTAAAATGGAGGAGGGAGGTCCTGGGTTCAGGCCTCAGCTCCTACAATAGCTTTTCTTTAACTTGCATTTAATATTTATTAGATAAAGTGGATAAGCAACAGTGGAATTGTTTCTGCCCCACTAGGGTGCCCTCTCAGGGTAACATCTATTGCACTAAGCCATCATCTCTCTTCACTGACTGTTTTACTCTTGGCCTCATGTATGCTCCGTGTGCCAGCTTCAAGAGAGGGGCTGGAAAGGGCTCTGGACATGCCCGGCCCATGGCCTGGTGGGTAGAGCCTTTTGCTGAGAAGCGTTGATGAAGGTTCATCTCCTGGTTGGGGGTAGACTTAAACCCTAGACTCCTGCTCCATGAGTTAGTGCACTAACAACTAGGTTACTATGCTAAAAAAAAAGGAAAGATCTTCTCCATGTGACACCTACTAATTGTGGTTTTCTATAACTGCAATTTCAGGACTTACCTGATGTCCTCCCCTAAGCACTTGTGCAGCCCACTGAGCATGCCTGATTCGGAAGTGTAGGGCAAGCACAGCTACTTGGAATCCAAACTGTGCATAAGTGCCAAAAAATGCAGATATGTGGCTATGCACATGCCACTTAGGCACACAAGGATGTAACAGAAATTAGCCCTTACCCTCCAGTGTCAAGACTTTCCTTTAGTCAGAACTACCCAGAAATAAAAGTAACAGTTTTAACCAGTGACATTTTGGTTGACACCAGAGAATTTGTTTTAAACTCCATTAAGTGCAACATTTCAGTATTTAAAAATGAATGCTATCAGGACAGAAGTAATAGAATATATTGCCTGGAACTGATTGCTGCCTCAGCGACAGAATTGTGTGCATCAGGGTGCTGCAATGAATTTGAGAGGGCAGGCACTCAGAACAGAACAATGTTGGAAGGGTTGAAGGTTCTCCTTATATCAATGCAAGCAAAGCCTACTGGCTTATGTGAAACTTGCGTGCAACTGGCTATGGTGCAGCTTTTTAATTTTTTTTTTTATCATCTGTGCTTTCAAATACCAGAATCCACTTCCTGCCAACACTTCCCTTAGTTCAGAAGGCATGTGTGTGTATGTGTTGTGGGGGGGAATGGTTTTAGAAATACTTGGAAGAATATACAAACCAATCTGATTGGGACCATTTTTTGCATCTCCCTGCCTGGAAGGCCAGGCTCCATTTATTCCATGTGTATGACCGTGTAGGACACAGAAGCAGAAAATATAAGTGTAGTTAATACATTTAAAATACCTTTAACCTTACCTAAAACAGTGTTTCTACATCCAAAGTGTTCCTGCCTTTAATTTGGTGTCTACAAACCTTGCAGTTCTAGTCCCATTAGAAAGCTTGGGATTCCCTTCCCCATACAAACACACAGAGATCTGTTCCTTACCTTGAAGGAACATGAAATATTGGACCTAAATTTCTTTATTTCTTTCTTTATTTTTTTGCTGTAGGACTGAATATTGCTCAGCCTTGGGACTTAGGATGGGGTCATTTGGAGAGATAAATTCCACATCTGACAAAAAAAGGTTGCTTTTTCTTTTAAAGAAAAATGACATTCCTTCATAGCTGCTCAGAGATTAAGAATGTTTGAAACAGTCTCATGGGAGATAGACAGGGGTTAGAGTGTAGGAGAGGTGGTCAAAGGCACATGGGTATTACAATTAAATGTAAGGTTCTGTGATTTATCCCAATAATATTACTTTTGCCTATCTAATAGAGTATATATCTATTTATATATCTGTATGTACAAGGAATGGAAAACAGTTTGATATATAGATATATGCTCCTCAAGAACTATTGCAGAGGAACATGCTAACTCATTTCAGATCATTTTAATGAAAAGATTAAAATAAAAAAGATAAATATTTTAAATATTTTAAGGTGTGGCATTAGTAACTAAAAATGCAAATTTAAAATACAGAAGCCAAACTAATGCTGCTATTAGTAGAGGATCAGGAAAGAAAAGTGGGGCTTCTAGTATTTTTATTTTGGCAGTGATAGCAGTACAGGTTTTAGCCTCTTTATATAATTTAAATGAAAATGTCTATTTCTCAGCAGGAGCAGAATGATTGTAATGCCACAACAGTTATCATTTGGAAAGTGTTTCCCCCACCCCTCTATCCATTCCACGGAATTTTTTTGCAAAGGCAATTTCCTTTTACTGAAGGGAAATAAATATAGGAGGCAGTATTTCTTTTTTAAGAAACCAAATCAAAAGTTTACTACAACAATGGTAAATAATAGAGGACAAGTGCCACCATATTTTCTGAAGTGAACTTGTTTCAGAGTGGAGGCTTTTTTTTTTTTTTTAGTGGGCAGTTAAAATGAATACTGAGAACAATCCAATAAAAACAACCAGGAAGCCCATCTTAATTATTTTCAGTGAATGTAAATGTGTGCTGTGAGCACAGTGTAGCATAAATATACTGCACACAAATAATGCACGAGATGTAAAATGAACTCTCCCTTGGTAAGTACCAGAAGGTCCTTCAGTTGTGCTCACATTGGAAGGCTTCTCCAAGCCTATTTTCTTTGCATTTTCTCATTTTACTGCAGAGCAGATGTGGAAAGCTTAGTATAGTATTCAAAACTGTCCCCATTCAAAAATATAGCAAACTACAATGTATAGGTATGGTTTGAGGGGTGTAAGTTTTAGACACTTCCTCAGCCTGATGAAGGGCTTTTGTGCCCAAAAGCTTGCTAAGAAGAAATTTTCCAACTATTTGAGTTGGTGTAATAAAAGATATCGGATTTACCCAAAGAACCCTGTCTGCCTAGGCACGGTTTGTGGAATTAATGTAGTCTTCTCATCAGTCCATAACCTGGCCATATAAATAACAAGGCCACCATAGCTGTGCACACCCTCACATGCAATTCTACATTTGTTGGCATTTTTGCATAGTTTATCTTGCAAAATTTTGAGTGACTTTATTTCTAACATTTTGCATTTACAGGTGTTTCCTCTAAGTGTCTAACTAACCACCTCATGCCCTGAAGAACAAGTCTTCAAAATTGAAACATCCCCACTTTTCATTTCCCTGCCTTGAAATACTCTTGGCATATTGTATACTTTAAAAACAGGCAACTATTTAAACCTTAACATTCACTGTTTAATTTCTTTTCTGAACTCTTTGAGAATAACAACTAGTAAGCTTTGAAATGTATCTTTTATGATAAACAGTCTTTGGACCTCTGGGCCGAAGAAAGGGCACACAACCCTTTTCATTTTCATTTCAGTGGTACAGCTGAAATTGTTGTTCCAAAAATAAAGATATCAGAGGTGTGGTGGGGTAGGAGGAAACAAAGAGAAATGGCACAACAATTTGAGGATCGCTTCTGTTCCCTTGCCTGCCATTGCACAAGAAATCACAGATGACATCTTAAAACTCAGCTGGTACTTTAAATATTTACATCAATAAATCCTCACGGGAAGCTCACTTTAAACAACATTATTAATGCTCCTGGAGAGGTTGATTAGCCTGGATCAGACACATCAATAAGATGAGAACAATGTTTTTCATAACACATTCGCACTCCATGATTTTTTTTTTTGTTAGACAGGTGTAAAAAGAAAAGCAATTTTACAGTATTCATATGTTTGCAAGAGTGCCAGGGACAAAGCATGGTGAAAAAAATCAAGGTATGGTATTTCTTTCAGCGACTGGTATGACGTTGAACACTACAAGGGACCAGACAAGTGTATTCTGTATGCGCACACCGCAGAGAGGAAGTCTTTGGAATGCCATGGGTCATGCAAGTCCATAATGCTACAAGAACGCTAGTTTACTAACGACATGCAGAAAACGCTCAAATGTGCCCTCCCCACCTGTCTTCCTCCCCGCAGCCTCCCAACAAAATAAAACAAACAAGATGAAGGCTTTTTTGTCACCTGAACTGTTTTACAACTTGGAACCACCTACTCTGCAGATTTCCCTTTTGTCACAAGAAGCCCTTGGTATATATTCTGTTTTCTTCAAGGTCCAGATAGCTCAATAGACTCCAAGAACTTTAGACAATGCTTTGCAGTCAAAGCAGACAAACTGTAGACTGCTTGGAGTACCTACAGAATATCAAATTTCTCCTTGTCACTTAAATCAATGTTCTGTACATTTGTTGGCAGTATGATGTCACCAAGATCCCTTAGAGGGGCCCACTGCTAGGAGCAGAGCTTTTTCCTCAATTCTTCTGAAAAGAAGGTGGCAATGTCCAAAAGGAAATGAAAGTCATATTCCTGGCACACTCTTTAGAGGGGTTATAACTTTTTGAGAGCTCAATAAAATAGTTAGAAACATGTTAGCAACATCTGACCCAACATTAAAAAACTTGAACAAAGTGACATACTCCTCATGGTTTGTTCAGCAAAGCCCAGGTGTTATCTTGACACTTGATATTGTCGGCCAAACTTTTACTTTCTGCAATAGGGAACATCATGTCACATACAGGTGTTTTACGGTTTTTGGCAGCAATGGGACACTGATGGCTTGGAGTGTGCTTGAAATGTCTCCAAATTTCATCTCTGAAGCCTCAAACACATGGGCGGTCATGTAGCACAGGCCTTGGGGAACTGGGGAGTTACAAGAGGCCAAAAAAATACACAAGCCCATTAGTACTCATCATAATTATTGAGATCTGTAAAATAGGCATTAGAATAGGTCTTTGCAGTTAGATGAGGATTGAAGTATTTGTTTCTCTCCTCCAGGATCAGGTTGTTTTTGTTAAATGCCTGGAAAAAGAATAAGAAAATGGGAGGGAGGGGAGGGGAGTCAGTAAGCATTATTTAAAGTGATTTTGGGGGGCAAACCACAAGAGTCATAGTTTTAGACAAAAATATAGTCTAGGGGCACATTTACTATGAACACTTGCATTATGTATTCATCTATGTCCAAGTCCTTCACTCAGTAGCTAGATTCTGCTGTACACCAGCAGTGCAATACATACATAGATACTTACATACCTATATATATATATATTTAAGAATACCTGAAAACTACCAGTTGCTTTTTATAATATTCATTCTTTCCTGAAATATTGTCATTGTCAAAATGGCTCTATATAGCTTTATTGACTTAAATTTTTTTTTGCTTTACTCCTTATGCACTTCTTGATTTTTTATAGTCAAAATTTCAAAAGTATCTAAGTGGTTTAAGAGCCTAAGCCTGGTTTTCAGAAGTGATTTAAGCACTAAGGGCCAGATCCTGTTTGGTTAGTGCCCAGGCCTGATTCTGTTTTACCTAGTGGGTCTCTAAGTGGACTTACATGCTTAAGTGTGATCCTATTTCCCCATATTCAAGTCCTGAAAATGCAGTAATGCATCTGCTTCGGTAATGCACCATAATCTGACTTTGAGTCTAAGTTACAAAAAAACAGTGAGGAGGAAGAGGAACCCCCAGTTTTTTGCATTAACAGTTTTTCACAGATTTGAGAAGTGTGAAACAGAATCACACTTAGGCACCTAGGTCCACGTAGACTTCCAACGTGTGGCAAAAAATCTGGCCCATAGACTCCTATACTTAGGCAATGGAATGGTGAAAACGTAGGGTCCCTGGCTCAGAAGGACAATCTAATCTGACCAGGTATGGTTGTCTAGGAATCAAGCATTTCAATAGAAAGAAACTGACATTTCTGAAGAGCAATCCAGAAATCCTGAAGGTGACCAGTGGTTCATTTCTAAAATTCTGCCTTTGTCAGTCTTCTAAACTCCTGACTCAGTCTCCAAAATAAGTAGCTCAGTTATTCTGCAATCCAGAACAACTAGTGACAGTTTTAAGGGTAGGCAGTTCTGTTTATGCTTTTTATATTAAATAGTCATTAAACAACAGAAATTACTTTTAGACCACTCTCTGTAACACTGACACCTAAACTGCATTTAAATCTTGCTTAGGGGCTGACATAACCAAATTGCATTGGACGTGAGGGTCAGATTTTCAAAGCTATTTTTCAATGCTTAACGATGAAGATAATTGTCTAATGGGAATTTCAAAAGTATCTAACTCACTTTGATCACAGAAAATGATATTCTCTTTACATTTTAAACCCTCTATTTTTTAAAGAAATAATATGAAAAAGAAAAGTCACTAATCAGGGCTCTAGACCCAGGTTATAGAAATTTCTGCAACATCTGGTACTGAACTACATACCTTCAGACTGTCCAATCCCACATACTTTAAGAGATCTGAAAGGGGCAGGTGCTCTAAAAGATCATAAACATGAATAATACAGTGGAACGTATGGCCATGCAGTATACTCATCATGCCAGACTCTTAGCTGGCTCTTAGCCGGCATTAGTCTGCCTGGCTCATCTCACATAGTGCTATGCCAGGTGAGAATTTGACCTGTTGTGTTCACCACCTAAATCATACATATGAAGGCATAGAAGGGGAAGGGGAACAGGACCTTTGGCTTGCTGTCATTGGAACTACAGAAAAATCTCTGCAACATTTTGCTACAATTGTCAAGGTCTGGATTTGCCTTCAAGATAGCAGATTGGGGAAGACAATTTTAAACCAAAAACTAAGCAATGATCTAGTTTCTTCCAGGAACAGTTAATACTATGTAGGCATACCAGCCAAATCATAATGGTTTATATTCTGTGCAATACAGGTGGGTATGGTAAAGGCTTTATCATTTTGATACTTACAACTGAATCTTTTTTTTTTAATTCAAACTTCTGCTATTTTTAACATTATTAATTTTCTGATGTTGACTCCAACTTCCACCATGAAAAACTAACAAGCAGAATTCCACTTTATGCAATCATACAGTTACACATTACAGTGACCTCTCCCTTTTTCTCACCTTGATGGCTTCTACAGAATCATACTTGTCCAGCTTATTGATATGGTTAGTGATGCTGGTATTAAGAGGAGCTGGTGATACTGGATGGATGACAGTTGCATCATGGGATTGTTGCTGATATCGCTGGCAATATGTGTAAACGAGGAGCGTAAGAAGACAACCGAGTATAGAGCTACTCAGCCCCACTGCAATCATATGGAACATGTTGAATTCTGCAAGGTGGATTTCATAAGACAGTATTAGCTTTAAAGCAGCCCCAATAAAAGCTTACAAACTTTAAAAAGAGAAAAGAAAACAGGTGACTTGGTCTAGAAGAGAACAGAGTATCTCAGGGAATGATCATGTACTTCTTAAAAAATATCATGACTCAGAAGACTTTTCCTTGTAATGCCAAATGCATCTCCTGTCTCTAGAGAGGCTTTCAGAATCTTAAATTGTCACTCCTCTCTAGGGGTGTTAAGACTGAGACGTTCCCAAAGGAACCTAAGGGAATGAATTAAATTGCATTTAGCTAAGAGCCTTGAAAATATCACCTGAATTTAGTTCTGTAAATTGTACTACAAAGCATCTGATTTGTATTAAATACATAAATGATGTGACCTTTCATGTAATATTTTAAAGATGACATATTATCTATACTAGCTTATTTTTATTACATTAAATTATAAGTTGTTTCTATAACTCTGTTATATTTAAAAATGAGGTGTGGGGGATGGGGTGTAACCACTCATATCCATTACAAGCAAACCCTGGGCACTTTCTTTACTTGGTGCTTCTCCCAGGAAGCAATGAATGGCCTGTTGGTCTTTCCATCCTCTTGCTTCTCTTCACTCTCTAGCAAAGCTATTAATTTTCATGACCTGCCTAATTTTTAAAGGGATAGGGCAAGGGATTAGCACTATAAGGAAAACAAGGATTTCTCAAACTTACATTTACTATGGAGCATCTCAGCCTGAAAGCTAAACATAAAGCATGTACTGCAGCACTAAGAGCAGGGACCTTTCCTCTTGTTTAGCTCCTAAAAGGTATGGTGAGCTCTTGTGATAGGTACTTTCTTATCTGAGATATAAAACTGGGGAGCAACCTGGCTGCCTGGCTGTCATTTCAAAATCTAGGAGGGAGCTAAAATTTTGGGAGATGGGATATAATAGGCTCATACCAGAACATGGTACTCAGAGGAAACTCAATTGCATTGTTTTACACTATGTTCGCAAAGATGTAGCTATGTTGGTGTGGTAAAAAAAGGGATCTCAACAAAGGACAGAATTCAATTTCATATTACATTTTACATGCCCAAATGGCAACTTTTCAGTTGCCCAAGTGGTAATTTTTTTATGCACAATATACAATTCTATTACCCATGCATTGTGGTTGTGTCAGCATCCACATGGATCCTGAGCATGTGCAGTTGGCTACACACTGGCCAGACAGCTATGTACACACATATGCTGGGCAGGTGTAAGCCAGGAAATTCTACACAACAGAGACCCAGGACCAGCAGGTGTTAGGCACTGGAGGAACGAGGGAGGACACTGCCGTGTTTTGAATCCAACAACTGAGTAGTTAGGGTGCTCATACAGAAAGCAGAAAATCCTGATTCTAGCCTTAAATCCCATCACTCTGACAGGATTTCCTAGAACATCACTCTAACCATTGCTTCACAAATTAAAAACACTATCCCTTCCTTTCTTCTGCCCTTTTCCTGAAGCTGGCCTCTTGGCTAGCCAAGATAGGGATGTGGAACCAGGGAAAAAAAGGCAAACTAGAGGATGTGTAGCACACTAAAATGGGATTAGATTCTGGATTTTAGCCTGGATCCTTGCTCCCATTGGTGCAAAAACTTCTCCATCCATTTTATCCAATGGTTATTAAATACAAGGTGCAGTGGCTCAGTTACAAAAGAAGTGCCAGAGAGGGCACTGGATAAGGCACAGTGTCCCAGTAGTTAGAACACTATCCTGGGAAGTTGAAGCTGAAGAGATGAAGATGATTCAAATTTATTCTGAATAAGAGAAGCCTAAAACCTCAGTCTTCCACTTCCCAAGTGAGTGCCCTAACCAGCAGGCTGTTTGGTTGAAATATGAGAGGGTCCTTTCCTTGCAGACTTAGGCTCTGACAACCATATACCATCACAGACTAGTATATGTGATCAGTAAAACTACATGAGTGCCTATATATGTACACTAGCAAGTAACAGAATTGCAAACTAAGTGGCAAAGTAAGTTTCATGTGGGCAGGGTCTGTCCACAATTTTTGAGGGCCTCCTTCAAGATATAGTTTTGTGGCCTCCTGATGAGAAGAAGCCTGCAGTGGCAGTGGCAGGGTGGTGGGGAGGAGATTGGCTTGAGAGCAGCTGAAGAAGGCAGCATCAGCGGGGGTGGGGGGGGGTGGCGAGCTGCAAGACATGAAAGCAGCAGTGGCAATGTGGAATTGTAGCAACTGCCCTCCCCCCACCCCGCTACAGCACTGATTTGCAGTGTTCATGGCCACAGGGGGCCCCTTGGCTGCAGGGCCCCCTGTGGTCACAGGCTCCACGGGGTAGGGTGCGCCAGCCCTGCATGTGGGCATATAGACAGTAATAGTGTTCTGCCCAAAGATCAGAACTCTGAAACCTAAGGGTTTATCGCTTGCCTAAACTGGCACCTGGGTGATTTAGGGACAGCTTCTATTTTACCTATTGGGAACCTCTGTGGATTTAGGCACCTAGTATGTGCAGCTCTATTCCATTCTGCATATGTCCCCCAAACCCTTGAATGCATCTACTTTTCTAATATCCCATTATCTAAACCTTGACACTGAGTCACAAAAAGACAGTGAGGAGGAGGATGGCTCACCCACATCTTGTATTAACAGATTTTCAGGGACTTAACCAGGAATGAACTGAATCACTGTTAGGTGCCTAAGTCTAATTACATGCCTAATACCTAGGGGGTCTACCCAACTCAAGGAGGTGGCCAGCCAATTTCGAGGGCAGATTGCCAGGCAGGCCACCATTTTTGCAGGCTTACTGTGGTGGCCTGCACCCATGTCTCTGATTGGCCAGAGGGGGCATGGCCCTCCCCCCCCCCACTGATTGGTGGAGAGGACTGTCTGTGATATGGTCCTGGCCCTCGCTGCTGGTTTACTGAGAAGGCTGTCCATCATGTGGCCTCACCCCTCGCTGCTAATTGGTGGAGAGGGGCAGAGCCGTATGACAGGCAGCCCTCTCAGACAATCAGTGGTGAGGGGCAGAGGCAGCAGCAATCTTGCCTGATCACCTTCATGCCAGCAGCCCCCTTCATGCCAGGCACTATCACTGGGAGCCAGCATTTTATTTTTAGGAAGGTTTTTTTTTTGTCTTTTTTGTTTTTTATTCCTCATGGATTTTGCAGAGATCATCTGATTTTGCGATTTCCGTGTAATCCACCAAATCGCTATTTCAGAAAGTTCCTACTAATAGGTAGAACAGAATCTGACTAGTGGTGTCCAAATGAGGGATTTTAGTGTCTAAGCTGAAAACTGGGCACTGGATGTATGTTACTGAATCATGGAAAGGGGTATTGGATGTAGGTCCTGGTTTTGGTAGGTACCTAAATCAGTGCTCATTTGCCCAAAATGTGGATTAAGGCAAGTAACCTGGCTATCAAGGTATGTTAGACCTGTAAATGTATGTCAAGATTCCCCCAAATCTGACAGTTGGTAAAAACATTTCTAAATCATGGGAGGAAAAGAGAAAGCCAGAACATAATCTGTGCAGAGTAAATCCTAGAATACAACCTATTGTACTCAACGGTGCCTTCATAGTTCCTTAGTGAACTCATTCCCTTTACTTGGATGAAAAACTGCTTTTTCCTGTACACAAGAGTGCTACTACAAGCCAGAACTTTTAATGTGTCCAGATCCAAAATAAGTGTAGTTATTATGTATTATTTCATTTGTAGCTCTTTCCAACAAGGTTTCCTTCCTGTTTTGGGACCTGTTTTACTGGCTCTAGGGTAATCTAGAATGGGTTTTGTATCTGATTCAGTTTTGGAAGCCAGCCTGATAATGAGATGGAGATAGTCTGAGGCACTAAATGGATTGATTAGTAGGCTGACTCACTGCTGTTCCTTTGCATCTCAAGTTATAGAGGGGGATGGTAAAATTATTATCCTGGACTGGTCCAGTGACTTTCCAGGTTTCTGACCTATATATAACTTATAATAGGGCTTATAATAGGGCTTTCTTCTGAGGAAGGAAGGATGATTGCCTTGGGGAAGAAGAAGAAAATAAATCCCTCTGGTAACATATACTGTTGTCTCAAAGGTAGACAGTGGCAGCCAGATGTTTAATAAGGAAGCCTCTAATAGCTATAGTCTTTCTTGGCAAGTTTAATTAATGAGGATATGATATTTAGAAAGCAGACTAAAATGAAAGAAAGCAAGAAGAGGAACAAATGGAGAAGAAGGGGAATTGATAATTCAACCTTTAAATCACAGGTAAGGTTTCTACAACAGCAGAAAAGAAAAACTTACCACCACAACGTTTTTCTTCTATGCTGCTGGATCTTGCTACTGATATTTCTAGAAAAACAAAGGAGGCAATTATACTACAGAGAGGAAATATTACAGGCAATTGCCAGATTTGTTAATTGAGGCTAAGATTTTTAATGCATATTCTACTACTCTTCCCAGACTGGATCAGGATGAAAAGATTCTTACTGCATGTTAGAGCTGGATAAAAAAAAAAAAAAATTCCCTCCAAATTCACACACACACACACACACTTTTCATTTTTGCTGCAAATATCTCTGGAAGTAAGCAAATGGCAGATATTGCACAGGAGAATTTTTATATTTTCAGGGAAAAATGTGTTGGAAAAAAAGTGGTAAATTTTTGAATGGGGAAAATAAAAGAGAGTTCATGACCATGTTCAGGGTTGGAATTGTGTCCAGGGTTGTAGAAATGGAACTGGAGGTGGAATTAGGGTTGGAATTTAGTACAATGAGGTATGACTCCAGGTAATTCCAGTTCAGATGAGTTTTGTATCTCTTCACAAATGAAGACCATGAACTTCTTGAACTTTAGTTCCAGATTAACAAAATTTTACTTCTAAATCAATCTATAGTACAGAAGCATAATAGGACAGTTGTGATGTATGGGGCAATGCCAGGCTGATGTGGCGCTGACTGTGGCAGTGTGTCCAGCCACCACTGTGCTGGACTTTATTTTTGTGGTCCTCCATAAAGGTGTTGACTAGGGCTCCTGCTCCAGTCATCAGACCCTCAGTTATGCTACTGAGTCTGGATCTTTGCTGTCTTTGAAAAGATTGGAATTGTGATAGCTCTAAGCAAGCAGCTTAAACTACCGATTCCATAACCATTCTGAGATGTTTCCCACAACTTTCTTGCTATCACAGAAGTCATGGCTGGTTCCTCAGTAGCTGTCCACAATCTCTAATCAATGAGCTTCCATCTAAAACTCTGTGTGTTCTCCATCTCTTAGATATTTTGCAGACCTAGGCTCTGAAGAAGTCAGTGGCTAAGCCTCCACTGATGTCAATGGACCTAGATTTTCAAATGTTAGCTCAAGGATGTCCAGGCATCATACAAAATGAAGACAGGCTGCTAAGAAAAGATGGACCATCATGCTGATATTTTGGAAGTTACTTCAGAAAAAGTTGGGAAACAGCTTGATAATATCAAAAGAAAGAAGGAACAAAGAGGAAAAAGCAAGTGGTGAGAAAAGAAGCAAACACAATTGTGGTAGTAGG
The DNA here is from genome assembly GCF_052110815.1 of Crocodylus siamensis. Classification (NCBI taxonomy): domain Eukaryota; kingdom Metazoa; phylum Chordata; order Crocodylia; family Crocodylidae; genus Crocodylus; species Crocodylus siamensis. Next base: position 124,565,495 of record NC_143397.1, on the reverse strand, counting down.
GTATGGCTGCAGCTGAGGAAAGTCTTGGAGAGATGACTCAGGAAGTGTCTAGAATTTCAATGAGATGAGAACAGGAACAGAAAAGAGGCCTGAGGACATGGGGGAAAGGAAAGGCTGGGCAAGGGGAAGTCAAGATTAACAGATAGAAGATGAATAAAATAGAGGAAAGAACATTAGGCAAAGGAAAAAGGAAGACTTCAACAGCTTTGGCACAGGTCTTGAGAAATTCAGAAGCTAAGGCAATCCAAACAACCTGTTGAATATTCTGAGACTTGGTGTTACGATTTAGACAATTATAGTGGGGAACAGTTGCAAAATAGTCCTCTAATGTTGCTCACCAAACAATCAGTGCCACTCCACACTTTCCTTTAAATGCTGATCTCTATACTGATGGTTGGCCCCGGTGGGGCGACTTATTCTACTGTGTGGGAGCAGGAGATTGACATCTCAAGTCAGTCATGGAAAGCTTCAATTAACATGCATATTAGCAGTAGAGTAGCTAAGGAGGGGTGACTAGGGCCCCAGGCACTGAGTTAGTGGGACACAAAAACACCAGCTGCTGCACTAACAACCTGGCTGCCACTGCCACTGGCAGCCTAGTCATTAAGACTGCCCTACGTGCCACTTCTGACGAAGAAGTGGCCAGGTATGCCTCTGAATATTAAAAGGCTTTTAAAAGACCAATTGAAGAGACAGTTCTCTCCCAGAAAGAATGCAGAAGACTTGATAATTTTTTTTATAAGGGGAGTTAAAAGTCTGCACTCTTTGGGACAGATTCTGTCTCATCAGGCAGGCATCTAAGGCATGTAAGTGCAATTCTATTCCACCCTGCTATACTCCCTGGAAATCCACAAATGCATCAATTTTTACAACCCACCACCATCTGAGCCGTAAGACCAAGTCACAGAAAAGCAGTGAGGAGGAAGACCAACCTACATTTTGCATTAACTATTTTTTCTCAGAGTTTAGCAGGGTGAAATAGGATTGTACTAAAAATGCCTAAATCCACTTGTACACCTAAGAAATGGAATAGAACCTGGCCCTTACGTGCCTAAGAAGCAGATTCGAATCTGACCTCTTGTGTTTAGAGACTAAATGAAGCAGATACAAGTATAGTTTTGACAGGTATTTGGGATGGTGGTAAGGACTTCTCAGAAACATCTAGGAAAGGCTTGTAGTGGAGAAAAAGAGAATAATGGATACACTAATGACCTGGCTTTCAAATTAAGTCTGTGCTCCAGGCTGGTTTTATGCTGAAGTATATATTGTGTTACTAGATATGAAACAAAGATTAGTGACTTTTGCAAATCCAACAGGCCTCAAACCATTTCATTAAGTTGAACCATACTTTTTCATCTTCATTCAGTTGTGAAATCAACCCTGGCAGATTTCAAAAGGAAACATTACCAGTCCAGACAAAAATATTATTATTATTGTTTGTTAGGTGCTGAGAGTGCAGTCTGTCTGGACAAGACACTAGTAATCCCTGCCCCAAGCAGTTAATCATCCAGAAGAAAAGCAGCCAAAATTGCACTGGGAAACTCAGAGGATGGAGATGATGTAATGTTGACGTGGGTCATTATATGGGGTCTGAATGATGAGAGGAGGTTATGCCAGGCATAGGAAATTGTGCTGAAGAAGTGCTGAGAAAAGGAGAGAGGAAAAAGAGATGAAGGGAGAGGAAAACAACTGGCATAAAGGTGAGGTGGATTACAATTAGCGAACAGGGCAGATATGAGGTGAAGGGGAATACTGAAAGAAAGGGAAGGGGTATCATACACTTGACTTGATAGATGAGGGGCAGTGAGCTGCAAGATTAACAAAAAACAGTTCAATCCATCCAGGAAGATGACAAGGTCTGAAGGGGAATAGGATGGGGAAAGCTGTTTTAGGAAGAAGTTTCATCAACATAATAAAACAGCTTATTAACTGAGCATTCCTTTAAAGTGCTTTTCACAAGGCCACATGTATTTTAAATATGATCACCTGAGCACTCATAAGATGTGAATGTTGCTACATTGTTTGAAACTCTTGGCAAGATGAAAAAAAACGTTAGATGGGAGTGCTCCTTCTCATGCTGATTTTTCATTTGTTTTGGATGAAAAACAAAACTGTTATTGGATTCAAATTTATTCCTACTCACTGCACACCAGTTATAAAAACAAACATTGTTTAAACTTGTCGGTCTCATCATAGAGCTGTACTGCATTTATTTTAAGTCACAAGGAAAAGAGTTGCTTACTGAGCAAACATAATTAAATTTGAAATGACAAAGGAATATGACATTTCTTTTTTTCTGTGAATAGACTACTGCCTTTTTATGTATACAGAGACAAAGAATATTGCTAATAGCAATGTGATGTGGCCACCCATGTTGTTTTGTGGATTAAAAGACAGCAGTGATAAAAAAACAGTGCAGCAGTGACTGTCCATAGATGTTAAAGAATAATATGTGACCTGATTGTCTTGTCAGGTATTTAATGAACATGTGGGAATTAAGGACCTGCGGCAAAGCCAAAGGTATTTAATGTTCTAAGACGTTATTATTCGAAGAGCAGGGAACTGTATGAAATGATTTCCATATACACTACTATTGTACCCATATTTTATACACTCGAGGCAAGCAAACAGGAGGAGTATGTGTTTTCATATCCTCCAAGTTCTGAAATAATCAAACACCAAACCAGTTCTCTTAGGTAGCTAATGTAGTAAAAAATGCAGACATTAAATTAAACAGAATGAAAAGGGTACACAGAACGTTGTCCTACCAAGTAGCAAAATTTCTAGCCGGCGGAAATCAGCATGACTCCATGAAGGTCAATGGAGTTTTTCAGATTTGAACCAGTAGAGAATTGTGCGCAGCTAAGAAGTTTCCAAAACACATGCAGGGGAGACCTACTGGGGGTGGGGAATGGCAAAATTCCAGCTTCATGACAATTATTCAAGGCTTGGTTAGAAGGGCAATGTCTGGTTACATTACACAATGCCCACAAAGCTGGCAGGAACAAAAGAGAGAGACATGAAGGTCGTAGAGGCCTGTGTGAAGTGTCTCATTTGTTACAAGGGATCTGAGTTTTCCATTTGCTGTGGATATAAAGTGAATTTTCTCTTGAAGGGGACACATGCTCCACTCTGGACATAGCAGCTGTTGGGTCACAGCCCTGGAAGCTGGATTTTCTCCTTCTAAGGAGAAAAGCACAGGAAATCACAGGTTTCCCCTTGCAGGCTGGTCTAGTTCCAGCCTGCAAGGGGCTGCTTGAGGCTGGGAGGAGTGGGATGCAGGGGGCACACACACGCACATGGCCAGTGATGCAGGCAGACAGCAGTGGACAGCAGTTCCCCTAGTTGCCTATAGATAAGTCGGGGGGGGGCATAGGTGATGCATTGGGGGCAGATTGAGGCAGCCACGGTGAGGGAGGCAATGGGGCAGTGTTGGTGGCTGGAGCTGGGGCTGCTGTCCAGCTGGGGTGGGAATGCACAGCTGCAGGGCCGGGCTAGGGGAGTGGAAAAGAGCTATGGGAGGCTTGTCTGGGGGATGCCAGGGGGGCTCACTCCCTACCCAGCAGCTCCCCCAGACTCGTGCATGCAGCTCCCTGCCCTGCAACCCTCCTACTGGGCACTTTCATAGACCAGGTGGGACCCAGCATTGGAGGGCAGAGTGGAGTGGCTCAGTGCCATGGCCCCCATGATCCCCACACTAGCTGCACCACCACGGCGAAGTGTCCCTTGGCCACCTGGCAGTAGCAGGGGCAATGGTGGCATGGAGTTGTGACCCCTGAGGCTACTGGATGGGCAGGGGGCACCTTGCCATGGTGGCAGGGCTGGTGCAGGGGTCCCAGCAGCAGTAGCAGTGGCACCAAGCCTCCCTGCCCCACTCCACTCTCCCATGCTGGGTCCTGCTCGCTGGGCCACAGAAGCACCCGGAGCCAGATAGCAGGGCAGGGAGCCCTAGGCCCTCAGCAGGCAGCCCACATCCACCCCTGCCCACTACGGGCTCTGCTCAGCTCTGCTCTGGCTGTGCCACCTTGGGGGAAGGCTCTACACTCCACTCTGGCTGCAGCTGTTGAGCCACGCAGCCCTGGCAGCTGGGGTCCCACCCCAGCAGGGCATGGGGGGGGGACCTGGGGGCTGTGGGTCAGGGGTGAGGTATGCCAGCAGGGCTGGGGAATTGGGGGGATGCGGGTTGGGAGTGAGGGGCAATGGCAGGGCACCAACAAATATATTAAGGCTGCTTAGCACCACAAAGCAGCTGTGGGGCAGCAGCAGCTGGACCCACATCCTGGTGAACAAAGGGGGTAGGTGGAGCTCTGATTTTCTACAATTAAAAAAACCCCACAAAATCAAACAGCAATATATATAGGTATTTAGAATTTAATATAAGGATTGAGACAGTGGTAAGCTTCCAAATTTCTTTAAAATTGTAAATCTATCAATAAAACATTGTGTTCAACTGATACCTATAAATACAGTGGTGTTTCATTTTAATTGCAGGAAAGACATGGATTTTGGGGGTTTTAATCAGAGAATCTGGGATTTTTAAACACAGAAAACCAGGATCTCTGATGGCACCCATTCTCCATTGCTTGGCTATGAGCTGATGAAATGTAAGCAAAGTGAATGAGTGGAAACCTCACTACTCATTCTGAAGCAGCAATAAATTAAAGTTTAGGAAGTTAAATAAGTTTATATAACAATAGTTCAGCCAATTTCCTTAAGGGAAAGGTCTACAGAATAACTTTTTGAAGCCTCTGAGAGACCTAGGACTCAGAATTTGGAAGTTGTACAGAAGCCTTAAATCCACCTTTGTTCCCATGTATTTAAGATCCTGTCCTGTTTGAGTGTGGCCAATAGGTACTTTGACATGAATTGGAATGAGATCGGAGGCAGGTCTCTATTGAGGAAGAGAAAAACGCTGCATTTGCACCACCTAAGGATTATGTTTCTATTTAATGCAATCATATAAGACATACAGAATCTTCTTTAATGTCTACAGAAATCTACTGGTTTCATCTTTATTAAGAACTTTAAGACTTTTCCATGAGGGTTTTAGCAGGCCAGGATGTCAAATCAATGTAAAGCCACTTTCCATGAATATGACCTCTTTTCTTATTATTGCTGTAGTAGCACTGCCAAGAAGATGTGAACCAACTGGCATAAGATCTGCAGTGACTGCATTTACTGAATATATGAGAAATTCAGCAGCCTGCAAATGGATTCAGATATCCCAGAAAGTTTTCCTGAGTGAGATGCATGTGGCATTATTATTAATTAGTATTGTTTAAGTGCTGGATGCGATGTAGGCTAGGTCTGTTTCTTGGAGGATGTGGGCCACTGTAATCCATCTTTCTAAAGACAGATGATGTCTGTGAGGAGCCCTGGGTGGGAAGAGACCTTTTCAGACCTGTGAACAGTTGCCAATACAGGGGAGCAGTATAAAAGCAAGAAGCTGTGTCTGCCTGGACATTGAGCAGCTGGTCATGCTTACTGTGCATAGATGACTGCAGTATTCCTGTAAAGTGGTAACCGCTATAAAAGGGACATGATGGCAAACCCACAAATGTAGAGTATGAGACAGCCAGTTGTGGTGAAGTTTGCAGATGTGAATAAGACTGCATGGCTCCCAAGTGGTGAAGGAGTGCCTGTGAGTCGGTGGGAAACAAACTGTACAGCTGCCTTCCCCATCTACATGTTTGTCCCAGGCAGTTTCCATCATTTCTGGGATTTAGCTCCCTCTGCTCTCTGAAGCAGAGGGGAACGCTAGGGCTCATGTCTGAAATTCTGGGAGCCCATCTACTCAGTCTTTACGAAGGACTTTTGTCTTACCTGGTATGAAGTTGGAATCAAAAATGCAAGCTCGACTCTCGGTGGCATTCCCAGAACACTGGTTGCCCACAGGAAATAAAATAATACACTGACGAACGCGGAACTGGACTCCAGATGAGTCACAATCAGACCACTCAGACCAGTCGGACCAGCTGTCTGCAGCAGTTAAAAAGGGAGAGAAACAGTAAATATCAGGGTTAGATCTGTGTGAAACCAGAGCAAAGAATTACTCTCTAAATCAGGACATTTTGGAGGAGGCAAGTGAACCACTTTAGTGACACTGTGCCATTTTAGTTCAGATGAAGATCTGAGCCGTATGTGGCAGATGCCACAAAAATGCATTATCTTCCTTTTGAAATTTAGAGGCTAGCAGTGTAAATGTGCAGTGGGTAGGTGTATTTGTCATGGGAATACTATTATTTTGATTTCTCTGTGTCTGAGTGTATATCCTGAGCTCAAGAGAAAGTGTGGCTACTTAACAGGAAGCTTACCACAACTCTGCAAGGCAATGACAATTTGTTAATTTGCATATGTGACTAGTAGGAGTGGAGAGCTGTAGAAAGATGGGTCCTGTGGAGTATTTTTTTAAATACAAAGTAGCAGTCTCTTACAGACACCATCTTTTTATTCTGTCCTCGTTCTTCCCTCCTGAAATCATAAAGCATTTTCTTATATCTCAGATCTTATCTCCAGGTTGTTTCTCTTTATCAGGTTTGGTTCATTACCAACCTCTGTTGCTTCTTTCGCTTTGTTCCACTGCCTATATAATTTTATTGAAGGGATTTTTATTCTCACACCATGCCAGCTCTGTGTGATCTCAGAATATCGCTCTTAAATTAAGTGCAGTTATCTGATCTATATGAGATGCTGTGAATCTACTCAGCTCACATCTTTCTTACAAGACAAGTGTGAGCCCTGCCTTCAATGATTTTTTCAAGGTTTCATCTATGGTAGTAGACAGAGCTCTGTAAAACTAATTTTTTAATTTTCTTCAGAGATACTCTTCCTGGGTTTACACCTGAATTGTGCTTTGTGCATCTGGTTTGACTTAATTGACCCCAAACTCAGATTTTGCTATTGAGTGTCAAATAGTTTTGTGTCAAAACCAAGACAACCCACAAATTTCATGTCTTGCAAAACAAAATTATAAATCAGTTCAAGTCTTCTAGAAATTGGATCCAAGTACATTTACAATAAATTCTGTTTATTGCAAAAATGAGTATTTTGCAAGTGTTGTGAAAGTTTTATTATGAGTGATTTTAGATATATATCAAATAATATATTAGAAGAATCTGAAACCAGGTAATCTCAAATAGCTTTAGTTTTTATGGTGCATACTTTGCACATCTCTAACATATGCTGCTTATATTTACCAGCTGCTGTTCCACAGTCTAGAACAAACAGATCCTCAATCCTGTAAAACCAACAGATTTCTAACAATATATATATTTTAGACTATATGTTTATAAACCTTGTAGTAGTAAAAAGGCATGCTCGGCATGGCAATAAAAACATGTACTCCTGAGCCTTAAGGATTTGATTGTATTAAAGCAACTAACTTTCAGGGAGCAAAATGAGAATGGCAGTCCGAGATGCTCCACAGACCTCCAGAACCAGAACTAGATTCCTCCTTTCCACTTAGAGCATGGACTGGCAAAATATGACCTGTCCTGCCAACTGATTTTATCCAGCCTGTAGGTCAGTGGCTGCAAAGTCATAAGACCCGGCCCATAGAGAACAGGCCTCTCAAGCAGCTGTACTGTGAGATACGGGAAGGCACGTCCCGTCTCCATCCACAGCTTACACCAGCTACCACCACACCGGTGTGCACTAGCTGTACTGTGGATGCTGTCTGTAAGTTCCCACTAGGGATCAGGATGACTGCCCGGGACTGCAGCTGATGCACCAGTGTCACTTGCAGATATGGGTGGAGGTCCTGATCCCCAGTGAGAACTTGCAGACAGCATCCACAGCTGATGCTGGCACTTGCTTGGCACTGCTTTTGGCATGCAGGCTGGGAGCTGGTGTAAGCTGCAGGGATGTGCTGTATGTGTGGGACAGCTGTGGAGCGGAGAGGAAGGGGGAGACAGAGAGAGGTGGCCTGCCCATGATGTGCAGCAGCAGCCAGTGCTTGGTGCCAGGCAAAAGCAGGATCCAGTGCTGCGTGCGCTCATTGCTGCCAAGGCCCTTCTGGCTGCAGTCACCTGGAACCTGTGCTGGGGCTCCCCTGTGGTTCCTCCCCATTGCTGCTGCCACTGCCCCACAGGCCTGGGGCATCCTTGACGTTCTGACCCAGCCCACAACAACTCCCCAAAACTCCCTACGTGGCCCATAGGCCCAAATAATTGTCAAAGCCTGACTTAGAGTCATTGTAGCCACCATAGTTTGATGCTGTGGATAGACTTATTAGTTCTGCTGAGAGCAGAATATTAACAAAGTCCCAGAAACACATGAGTGTTTCATTCTCTGATGTTTTAAGCCTTTTAAAAGGCATTCACATAGAAAATAAATGCTTTTTGTTTGGGAAAATGGTGCTGGGTTAACATTCAGGTCAAAATCATCTAAGGAACGTAAGTTATAAATGCCTGAAAATTGGCATTTCTAATGTAAATGCTGACAGACCCTTAACAATAACAGCACTACAGGAGAAAGTACTATAATACTGGAAGCCGCACAATGAACATGACAGTTCTGACCTTTCAAGAAATGCCTTAAGGATCTGAGGCTGCTGTGCTAATTTTTATGTACAAATATACTCCAACCCACTTGAGGAATCACATCGTCAACTCAGTTCTCTTTCCCTTTTTTAAAAAAGCTGAAGTGGGGAGTTAAGCTCACTGTAATTTTGACAAAGTAAGTGCTATTCTATTTGGCTGTGAAATACACTGTTCTCAGAAAAGGAAATTAACTGTAATTGCAGTTTGGTATGGATAATACCATGTGTAAATTCATACACTTGGGCCTTGTGCCTTCATATGAGATGTAAGCATGTGCGATAAAATATAACAGCCCCTCAGTGAAGCAAATAATGCAATGGAACATCACACTTGCTAGCAGACATTTATTTCTCTGATGATCAGGAACAGACACTAGTGAATGTAAGCAATAAACCAGTAAGAAAGACAGACAGAAAAACAGAAAGAAAAAAACTTTTCTCAGTTGTTTATCTACCCTGACATTTATCATTTATATGTTATTTCAAGGAGTGCAGTGGCAGGTTGGTTATGGCCTGTCACAGCAGCTCCAGAGGTGAGTTCAAGCCTTGGTTTCACCACTTGTGCTGGAGCCTATTTATGGCTGACCTGGTGGAAAAGGATGCCTACTCAGTCAGGGGAGTCAGCACTAGGCAGATGTGAATACTAGCTACAGCATTCCCTTTTCTTCTATTAGCTATAAAAGCTAGCACACTTCTAGCCTCAAAGACCACAACTTAACATTTTTTACTTTCTATTTCTGTTCTTTTTTTCATTTGCATTTTTATCATTTACATTTATAGTTTTCCTTGTTTTTCAAATATCTAGGTTAACTTGGTAATGCTCAAGGGGTAATCAGAATTAAAGTAAATGCCATGATCTAATAGCTCCTGTTGCTGACTGCAATAGTGTACAGGGGCTTCATTACACTAAATGTTGTACAAATACGTAAAAAAGATGCAGACTCTGTCCTCTGGTTCCTGCAATCTAGGAAAGCATTTTACAAAGGATAGCATTCCTGTAATCAGACAAGGAGGCTGCAGTGCACTTTGTCCCCTTCTTGCAAAACTCCCTATGGGGTGGTCAGCAGGCAGGGAGCAGTATTCAGGAGTGGCAGAGATTGGGATTACATGTCCCTGCTCTCTGGAGTGTGGAGGCAGAGGCATGTGCTGGTGTGTGTGGGTATGGGGGGGGGGTGTTTTTTGGTGGGGGTGGTTATATTGTTTTTCAGGAAGATCAGGTGCCAGGTCCTTAAGTGGTAGATACAGGAAACTTCAATGAAGTCTTGTGTTACAATGACTTCCACCTAAAGAGTATGTTGCCTAAGAAAGTTTATTGGCTATGCCTATAATTGTATTATGACTGGGGTGTCCTACTGGGGTACTGTAATTAAGTGTCTTTCAAGATGCTGACCTAATAACTGAATTAATAGTCCCAATGTAACATGTTGAGATTTTTTTTTAGAGACTGATCTATGGGCCAAACACACAGATTTATATGTACATTCACAGGGAATTCATTGGGAGCCGATGGTACACATACCAAAGGACAGAAATAATTTTCCCATCAATGTTTAGCATGTTGATAAAATGGTAATGTACTGGACTGAACAGACTGGATTATATCAGTCCTATTGTGCAGCATAGTGAAAGCAAAGAGTCATTGAATGGATTTGCCATACCTGGGCAGGTTTGCGTGTTGCAAAGTGCTTCTTCAGTGTGGAGTCCAAGGCAGATATCCCCTCCATAGGCTGGGGCTGGGTTTGTGCACGAACGGGTTCGCATATAATGTCCACCTCCACAAGTTGCAGAGCACTTTGACCATGATGACCAACAAGACCAACCTCCATCAACTGAAAAGAAAGAGAAAGTATAAAATTCCTGTATGGGTGAACAACTGTCCTGTTCACGCTTTGTGAGTCGATTCCATAGCACATGGGAGTTTTTTAGACAACATCTGGCAAAGGCCATGCATGGCATCCAGCTACAAGAGTAACTTTACAGCTTTTAAATCCCAGAATAGATTGTACTGTCTAATGAAGCCAGGATTATAAAACCAAAGTATTATAGTTAACCAAGGAGAAAAGTTTCCTCTGTCTTTTTTTTTCTTTGGAAGTGGAGAAAAATATGAAAGACTGAAAAGCAGAAATATAGAAAGCCGAAAAGAAGAGTAAACACACAGCTGTAAAAGAAAATCCTAGGCTGGTATTAGGGAGAGAAGGGCTGAGGAGCCTGGTTTTTGTTTCCAAGCCAAATCAGGGTTGATTTGGATCTGAATCCTATTTTACCCAAACCATTAGAGTTGGAGAAGATAAAGATAAAAAGATCCAATTTTAGCTCATCTTGAGTTTCAACAGAAATATGCTGGTAGTTACCATTAGGATATTTGGTTTTAGGTTTTAAATCAGAGTTGGTCAGAAAAGAATCCCACAATTTATTAAAATGTTCTGATTCACTGAAATCTAAAAGTTCCATGGAGAGCTCCTCCAGAGCACAGACTGGTTTTCCATTGGGCCATGCATGCCTGGCCACTCTGGATGCAGGTGTTTCATAGATGCCTGCCTCATCTGCAAACTTGTCTGCCTGTCTCCTTTGCAGCTTGGGTTCATGGGCCTACCGTCCTGGGTGCTCCAGCATTCATGGCCTTGATACTGCTGACCAGATGGACTGTCCCAGGTTTGGGAACACCCATCTTAGAGCAGTTTCAGTATAATTAAACCAATACTCAAAGGCTGAACCTATGAAGAATATAGCAATTTTGCAAATAAAGATTTGTTTAACTCAGTTACTTTGCTTTTAGAACCAACTTGGCTTAGAAACTGCTTACCGAATTATCAGTCTTCAGTCATAAAGGAGGTGAACATTCACCCTGTACAAGTAATTAAACACACTACAGTATTCCCAAGTTTTCCCACTCTAAGTATAGTGAAGACTACAGACTATATGCTGTTGTACATAATTTCTCTTAATGGTTCATTCATGTTAATACATTCCTTAATCCATTGTTCAGTGATATACCTGATTATCATTTGAAATCTCTGGACTATTTATACAGTTCTCTATAATTACTTTTTTTGAGTCTTTCTCTTCCATGACATTAAAGAGCATTTCAAGGGTATAAAATCATTTCCACAAGTTTCCTGAAATGCTTCATAGATTTCATAGACATTAGGGCTGGAAGGGACCTCGGGAGATCATCGAGTCCAGCCCCCTGCCCAAAGGGCAGGGAGTCCGCTGGGGTCATAGGATCCCAGCAAGATAAGCATCCAATTTACTCTTGAAGGTGTTCAATGTAGGTGCTTGAACCACCTCCTCTGGCAGACTGTTCCAGACCTTGGGGGCTCGGACAGTAAAGAAATTCTTCCTTATGTCCAGCCTGAAACGGTCTTGCAGGAGTTTGTGACTGTTCGACCTCGTCATCCCTTGGGGCGCTCTGGTGAACAGACGTTCCCCCAGATCCTGGTGGTCACCCCTGATAAACTTATAGGTGGCCATCAGATCACCCCTGAGCCTGCGCTTTTCCAGGCTAAAGAGTCCCATGGCTCTCAGCCTGTCGTCGTAAGATCTGTTTTCCTGACCTCTGATCATGCACGTGGCTCTCCTCTGGACTCTCTCAAGCTTCTCCACATCCTTTTTGAATTGTGGCCCAAAACTGGACGCAGTACTCCAGCTGCGGCCTCACCAAGGACGAGTACAAGGGGAGAATGACGTCCCGGGATTTGCTCGAGAAGCATCTATGGATGCACGCCAGCATTTTGGTCGCTTTACTAGCCGCAGCATCGCATTGGAGGCTCATGTTCATCTTGTGGTCAATGATGACCCCCAAGTCTTTTTCTTCTGTAGTGCTAACCAACGTAGCACTGCCGAGCCTATAAGGGTGCTGCAGGTTTTTCCTCCCAAGGTGGAGAATCTTGCATTTTTTGGTGTTAAACACCATCAGGTTCTCGTCTGCCCATTTGCTGAGCTTGTCCAGGTCAGCCTGGATCACCCGCCTATCTTCTGGTGTGGATGCTTTGCCCCAAAGTTTGGTGTCATCGGCGAACTTGGCCAGTCCACTCCTAACTCCAATGTCCACATCGTTAATGAAGATGTTGAACAGTATGGGTCCAAGGACAGAGCCTTGAGGGACTCCACTGGTTACAGGGCACCATGATGAGTGACTGCCATCAATCACAACCCTCTGGATCTGACCATGAAGCCAATTTCCCAGCCAGCGGATAGTGGTGGAGCCAAGGCCACAACTGGGCAGTTTGGCCAAGAGGTGATCATGGGATACCAGATCAAAAGCTTTTTTGAAGTCAAGATATATGACATCAATCTTTTCTCCCTTGTCCAGGTGATAGGTCACCTGGTCATAGAAGGAAATGAGATTGGTCAAACAAGACCTACCCACAACAAACCCGTGCTGGCTGTCGCTTAGAATGTTAGCCTGGGCCAGTCCCTCAAGGATGGCCTCCTTAATAAACTTTTCTAAGATCTTCCCCAGGATAGAAGTCAGGCTAATGGGCCTGTAGTTAGCCAGATCCACTCTCCTCCCTTTCTTGAAGATCGGCACCACATTGGCCTTCTTCCAGTCTTCAGGCACTACACCAGAGTGCCAGGAGTTTTCAAAGATCCGTGCCAGGGGCTGGACTATGACGCTCGCCAGCTCCTTGAGTACCCTGGGGTGCAGGTTGTCAGGGCCAGCTGACTTGAAGGTATCCAGCTTCTCAAGGTGTTATCCAGCTTCTCAAGGTGTTATATGCTAGAATATAATAATCTGCAATGATAATAGGAGCTTCTGAATTTGAAAAAAAACATATACTTTTTAAGTTATGTACTACAATGCACTTGTCCAAGAAATAACAGTCCTTCAGTCTTCTGCTAAATAAAGGCATTACTGTAGCATTTTGAAAAAGAATACCATGGACAGGTCATTTTGCTTAGATTGCATATTACATATTATATGCATCCAGCAAGTTAAACCAAATGATTTACCTGAAAACACTTAATGGCTAGGAAATGAGCCCAGAAGATCTTATGATTTGGATATTAATATCTACATGTGCAGCTATGAATGCAATCTTAGGACCTTGTTGCACATTATACTCAGGACATGTTAACTGCACCTAAAATGTAAGCCTCCACAAGTTCAATCAGTAAAACATGCAGTATGATCATATCATAGCCAAGTTAGGACTTTTCATGCAAGAAGTATCTCCACATTGTGTTTGGTAGCATGTGTTCTTCTATCCTCCAACTGCTCCACACAGACAATGAAAGCGATCTGCGGTCCAGGGGCTGGGCCCCACAATTAGCCGATTGTTGATCCCAGTCTTGAGGACTAGGCCTGTGTAAAGTGGCTAGTACTCGCATCACAGTCCCGAATCAATTCGGCCAAATCTGATTCGGAGATTCGGCTGCTGCCAAATCAGCTGAATCTCTGAGTCACACAGGCCACATCCCCTGCTTGCCCCAGCTCCCAGCAATTTGAAAAAAAAAAAAAAGGACCCACTCACCGGGTGCTGCTGGGTTGGGGGTGATCACTGCTGCTGCCCACCAGTGCCCCATGCCATGTGGAAGGCTCTGCCACGAGTCCCCCGACCTCTGCCCACTCTCCCAGCCCCTCCCCGCCCCGTGCAGCTCCAGCCCTTTAAGAAAAAAAAAAAACCCTCCCCCCAAAACTCACCAGGTGCTACCGGGAAGGGGGCGATCCCCACTGCCCACCACTGCCCCATGCTGTGTGGGGGACTCTGGACGAGCCCCAGCAGCCCTGATGCCACTGCAGGAGCTGGCGATTCTGGGGGTGGGGGGTTGTTTGTTTTTTTTTCTTACAGGGCTGGAGCTATGGGCAGGCAGGGCAGCCACTGGGGTGGGTTGGGGGCCTTGTGAGAGAGCCCCCACACAGTGTGGGGCACAGAGGGGCAGCAGGGATTGCCCCCCTGCCAGGCAGCAGCCACTGAGTGGGGGCTTTTTTTGGAGTTGCGGCCAGGCAGGGCAGCCATAGGAGGTGGAGGTCAGGGGTGCTCAGGGGGGCTGGGGGAGCAGGCAGGGGTCCCCCCATGGTCCCCTCCCTCCTCCCCCACTCCCTACTTACCAGCATGGAGTCCGGGTCCAGCTCCCTGCTGCAGCCAGTGGGGACTGCCCGAATCGCCAAAGCTCTCTGAAACTTTTCCGAATTAATTCAGAGACCTTCAAATCGATTTGGACCTTTTAATTGGTCACTTGATTCGAGTCTAATTCAGAGATTTGGACACCGAATCAGGCTGGATCTCCTCTGAATCAAATCAGCACCCAAAGCTTTGCACAGCCCTACTGTGGACAGCACCAGAGTCTCAAACGGCCCCAGTGCAGTGCCTATCAGTCCCAGCCCCAGGTCCTCACCAGAGTCCTGAACTGGTTCCAGTACACTGCAAACAGGGCTTTTATGAGCTGCAAATATGGGGAAGAGGTGAGATTTTGAACTGGCCCTGGTGTGGTGCCAGGGCTGAGACCGACAATCAGCGAGCTGGAGGTTCTGTTCGAGATCACAGTAAAGATGTGTGTGTGACTGTTGAGATGACGTTCTAACTTTTAATACAACATGGGGATGCTTGTTACCACTTAAATAAAACATATTCTAAGTGTCCCATGTTACAAGGCCCTTATATGCACTGCATATTCAGGGTATCATGCCAGGTAAGCAGGTAGTTTACTACAGCATTCCTGCGGTGACTAATTGCTCTTTAGTGAGAGTCATTAGCATATGTAAAAATCTCTTTGCTGTAGTAGTTTACAATGTTCATTCACTGTACTGAATAACCTTGTAAACCAGCAAACCTTTGTCAAACATGCACTACAGGAAGAATAATAAAGCAAACATTTATGACATCAAGCAAACCTTTTCCATACAAGAGTTCTAGCCAATAATCCCTAAATGAGAGTTTATTTTGCCTGATTGATTACAGGAATCCTGCTCAGACTTCCCAAATATGACATGTAGAAAGAATTATTTGTATTGTTAACGAACAGAGCGATTGTATGAAGTGATTGTCACACAATGCCCACATTTTCCTGGATTTATTCAAGTAGCAATGAGTTAGACCCTCCAGTTATATGGATTTAACGTACTCCATCTAGAAATTATAAATATTTGTCATATTTAAATACCTGGCTTGCCATCTTAGGTCTATATCAATTAGAAAACAAACATCAGGATTTCAATAGCATTCTGTGCTATTCCATGTACTGCTCTGTTTTAAGTATGTCTGTGGCAAAAATACGAGAGATTTCTTTTGTAATACAGGTAAAACAGCCCCCAAATCTTTGACTTGCTGAAGTCACAATATTTTTTCTAAAATATATCCTTCTATGGGAGCTAAATAAGAACAGAATATCTATTACATATATCTATTTTTTCCATAGCACAAAGGTCCTGATTTTCTTACTGATAATTCTTTTTTAATCATAAACTCTAGCAGCTCCAATGAATAATCTGCAGAGGGCCAGCTGCTTTCTATGCTTTTATGAGATCTGGTGAGATAGAACTGTCTAAAACTGCCTAGACAGCAGAGAAGCTGCCCAAAAATATTACGAGACCTAGTTAGCCACGTTAGTCTGAAGTTAAGCAGAAGGCAGGGGAGATTTGCACCCTATATGGTACCAGCCCTGTTTACCTTGGTTAACAACTTGTCCAGGAACAGTTGACCCCACCCCATTTTCTACACAATGAAAATGCCTGTGTATTTGAAACCGTCATCTGCATCTCATTCTGTGGACAAAAGAGTACGTGGGGACACAAAGATCTTTTAGGGAAGGATTGTGTTGGAACTATGCTTCTTATTATAGCTACAATATAAACCTTACGGTATGGGAGAGATGACTGCGTGGACACAGTGCAACAGGAAATGTGACAAAGGTTTAATTGTGTTTGGGCTAGAGGGTGCCATTATAATATCAGCCTACCAATTAATAGTGAGGAGGGTAGCCAGCCTAAATCTCCAGCTCTCTAAAGAGCAGATGCAACTCCATCTTTTATCTGCCCCCTAAACTTTTTCATTTTTGCAAGAGTGATGATAAAGCAGCATCACAGTTAAATAAGATCAAAGAAGTGGGTGTTTACTGCATGAGGTTTTACAGGGCCTAAGTAGAAGCCTGTGGTTGCTTTCATCTTTCTTTAACGTTGCTTAGCAACATTGGCCCATCTGTTTTCTCTTCCTTTGTCCATGAAGTCCTCAATGCTGATTCAGCCTCTTATCGAGGGACAAATAAAGAACTATGAAGAAAGCTCTAGTCATTACACTATGTCTTTACACTACAGTATAGCAGAGCTGCTGGGCAAGAGAAGGTTGTTAAAAATTATTCCATAGTAATGAAAATACGGCTTTAAAATGCTTGACAGTTATTCAGGTTGGTTTGTTGAGGAATTAATGCCTCTTCAACAAGCAAGATACTTTCAAAACAATGCTTTTTTTCCCTCCGTGCTTTTTATTTTGTGTCTGTGTGTATGTATATGTGCATCTTCATTGTGTCTGTATGTGTGTATATGTGCGTCTTCATGAGCAAACAACTCTCTACCTAATAGTTGTTGTCCTGGCTAATAACTATTTTTTCCACAAAGACAAAAAATTTCAAAATCACGATGGGAGACTTTTCCAGGGGGGGAAATAGTTTGTAGAAATGGGACCCCCTGTGGCTACAACAAAACATCCATGCCACTGGAGAATTTCCAACAGACTCATAAGTAAATTAGATACCCCGGCATGCATTCTGGATTTTTACAAGAGAAGAAGGACTTATGGTGGGGGAGCACAGATCCTCTGCATTCATGAAAATGTGGCTGGAGCTGTGAAATGAGGGCTTTTAGACAAATTATACAGTGCCAATCAGAATTTGAGCTTTTATTAAAATTGCGTCGCACTTTTCTGTTGAGAAAATAACCTTTTGTGGCATTTGTCTTGTTGAGGATGTAACAAAAGAGAAAGAACGGTGCCAAAACAAGCTAAAAATGTATTGATTTGTTTGAGAGGATTAATGGAAGGGCAGCAGTCCCCTGCACGCACAGAAATACAAGTGGCATCCGAATGGGTAACTGGAATTAGAAGGCTCATCTAGCACAAGCGTGGGATATTGGGCAGCCTGGGAAACTAGTGTGTTGGAGACAAGGCCACCTAGTGCTGCCTTCCAGACTCTTAAACACTATCTCTACTCCACATACATTACTGGCTTCTTCCTGACTTCCTAATGAATACCCCCCTCCTTCTCCTCTGCCTACACAACCTGTAGGAAAACACACAATATTATTTTGGATATGTTTCTAAGTCTTTGTCTTTTGCTGCTACAGCCTACAGCTAGACAGTATATGTGACAGACGGCAGTCTCAGTGCAGTACAGAAACAAGGCAAACCAGAGTTTGATGGTTTGTCAGCACACAAAGAAATGAGAGATATGGGTTTGAGTCCTCTTAAGCTAAGAAAGGGCCTGGAATCCAAGTCTCCCTCTCTCTCAGCCACAGCCCTCACTAATAGGCTGTTAGGTGAAAGACCACTGCCCCCACCACCATGACAACATTTGAGAGTGAGTACTGCTGTGGTTTGTACCAACATGGCATTGGTGCCTTCATGAGTTATGGGCCTCCTCTTGAGTGCCCTAGGTACCAAGATGACAAGGGTGCCCAATGTGCAGCCATGAGTTAGACACCGGAGCGCTGAGAAAAGGGAGAGGTTCAGAGATGCCCCAGTGTCTCACATTTCCTACTGGCTCACTTTCCACCGCCCTGTTTGCTACTTAGTTACTCTGGCTACCTCTCATGAAGTGCCAGATCCTCTCTTCTGGGTTCATAGAGGCCTAATCTTCATCATTTGGATTCTCTGGGTCATCATTGACTCTCTGGGTCAAGGAACCTGTATTATAGGTGATATAACACCTAAAATGCCAGTTTGGATCTGCTCCTGAAAGCCAAAGTCCACGGGAGTGACTCTGACTTTAGATCAGGCACTGGTAGAATCAAGCCATTATTTTTCATGATGTTTCCCCAATGGTAAATTTGGTCTATATCTTTAAAAAAACTTTGTCTTTCCACATGCCACAGCATAACTTCATGGGCAGAAGGAAAATCAGTTTCAGGAAAGCGATTAATGGGTTTTGAGGAGTTGAACATACACCTATATTATTCTTACAGGTATTTCTGTTATATCTGAACATCTGCATATTTTTGTCTTCATGTTCACTGATATGCAAATATTTGCAGTTGATTTATTAGTTTTTTCTCTGCCTGCATAACAGAAACAAAATAAATCTAAAACAGTAATGAAAACAGAAGGAAATAGATTAATTCTCAAATAAAGTAAAAAGCTATAACTTCAAATCTTGAAATCAGAATTTATGCATTTTTGCCTACATACTGGTAGGCTGGAGGTTAGAAAATACCACTGTTTTACTGAAACTGGGGGGCACAAGAGCAGCTCTGTATTCTAGTAAAAGTATGGAATAATACCATCATGGACACTGCACTTTGCTTAGTGATAGTTCAACAATGGGAACCCCCTTCCCAAGAAACAGATCATATGAGTAACTACTTAGCAATGGGGCCATGAAGTCCAAGGGGCCTGATAACAAATGCAGGAATGATCTGGAAATGTAAATGGTTTGATAAGAAATGCAAGGACAAGAGACTTAAATGACTGCAGGTGCCTGTAAGGGAGAAAAAGAAGCATCAGATATTCCCAGAGAGAGGAGTATGAAGAAGGTTACAAGGAAACCCCACCAACCAACCAGAAAAACTTTTTTCATCCTCACCTTTAAGGTAGATTTTGAATTGAATGGTTGTGTGGAAGAGCCTTGAAAATGTTAGCACAGAAACTGATTCCTACTAAGTTTCAGGAAAGAAGACTGCGTAAATTATTTGTAAAGAAAGAGGAAATAACTGATTCCAATGTCGATTTCTCCTCCTAACGGGAAAAAGAACTATATTCAAGCCCACAAATGTGGCTGGCCATTTATGCCGAATGGGCCAACAACTTGCTAATGTAACTGATGGTGGATTTCCTCATTCTGATGTCCACAATTTGATCAAATATCTGTGTCTTAATTAAAACATAAACTGTCAATATAAATTTACAAATACTTTTCCTAATGTGCCAGTTTGTTCTGTATATTTTACTCCAGTATGATTCATCCCTCAACCATAACAAAAAAGGAGATTACGTAGAGTGCAAACACGCTATTTTCCAAGTGTAGGATAATCATGTGAGTGCAATGAGCTCTTTTTAGTATGAGTTATTGTTGGTGACCATTATTTCCAATGAAAACAATGACTTTCCCCTGTAAATGTGAGGTGGAATGTCATATACTTTGCAAAATTCTAAACCAAATTGGCCTAGCTAAGGAAATAAAGTATGCTTTCCAGTAAACGGTAGCATATAAAGGAATCAAAGGAGGCCTCACAAATTATTTTCTATCTGTGAACTTCTTAAGATTTTACACTGCAATTTTAGAGGTCTGAAAAGTCACGTGACCATTATTTCATGGTTTTCTTTTTGCTGTGAAATGCTTAAATACGATTGTCAAAGCTCTTCCAGCCTCAACAGACAAGTTAGTGTTATATTCTGTAAATGCAGATGTCCTTAGTTTTGAAGGGGTAGGAAATGTCATGTGGATCATGGAACTTGGGTTCAGGGTTCTGTTTCCAATTCAATCAATAGCATGCTGCGGGACTGTAGCAGACCCAGTACAGCAACAACAGTTGGTGGGGGGGGCATAACCCCTGGGCACGGATTAAAGTGAGGTGCTAGAATGGGTGCCGCTATGCTGCTACATGGACAGCTACAGGCTCAGGCTCTGTGGAGTGGGGCCAAGAACCAGGTAGTGATACAGGGCTACGTGGTCTTAGCACCTAAGTGCTTGGGGGAAGAATCAGGGAGTAAAGACTGAATTAGGGGTTTTTCGTTTTTCAGTCAGCATGGTATTCAGTGGCACCTGTGGGAGGGCAGGTGAGGCTTAAGTCCTTGGCTGGGGTATATTCTCCAGGTAGCTACCAGGACCCTAGAGTCACTCTGGCAACACTCTTTGGCTCCTGAACACCAGGAGGATCTGTAGCTGCTCAGGACACAATCTCCACCAGTTGTAGTGATCACTGGGTCCAATACACACAGGCATATGTGAATAAGAACTAACAGTGAGTTTTTTGGTGAACCAGTAGATGAGGACCCTCAGTCTCTCTTCTAACTACCTGGCTGCACTCTGAGGGTCCATCTAACAATTCCCAACTACCTCCATCTGCTGTTATGGAGCCTCTCTAAATGATAAATTCTGTCATTACACCAGTATGCCTTTGGCCCTACTCTGCTGTGCCAAGGGGTCCAAAGGAGATCACTATGGTTCAGTGCAAATCAGTTAACTTTGCTATGCTACAGTTTTTCCATCTGTAAAAAGGGGATGGATATAAATATGCACCCATGTTTGTAAAGCATTTTGTGTCTGTCAATAAAAACACTCTATACAGCAGGCCATTCATTAATCCACATTTAGTTGAATTATGCATCTCAGAATAACCTACAAAAGGAATTCATTGTCTCTTTTCCTCTCACCAGGAAGATTTAATAGCAGATGAAGAAGCCAGGTCCCAGATGCTGTCATTATTTTTAAAAGATGTAATGTAGTACTCTATAATAGACTATTAATATGAATAATTAAAACCCAGCTATAACAGACAAAACAAATGAATTGAATATGCTTAGTGATTTCTGTCCTTAGGTTTTCAGTGTGTTCATTTAGGTCTTGATCCTGAAAAACAGTTAAGATTTCCAGAGAAGTCACTGACTAGAGAACCCAGGTGATTAAGAAGCCTAAGTCTTATGGGCTTCCAAAGAGATTTAAACACATTGAAAATGGTCATCCACTGTCACTAATGCCCAAATATCAGTAACTCACAATGGGCTGCCTGATTAATGTTAGTAAGTGAAGTTCTATTCTCAGTACCAAGTCCGTGTGTAGTTACACATTCAGATATGCAGAGTCATATCAATCATTTTTTCCTCCCAAATTAAACAGCATGGTGGTCAAAAGCACACGATTTACACCCCAAAGGCTTGGCTTTGTAGCACACAGAATGGATGGAGAAATGTCCTTAGTCCTGGACCTGACTTTCCCTGGGAGTAGACTGCACTTGTACTGCTGTACAACCCAAAAGCATTTCCAGCTTCAAAACCCAAGAGTGACATTTTGGAAACCAACCTATGGAGACTTGATTTAGGTTAGCTTGATCCAGGTTAGCTTCATGAAGCTAACCTGAGGAGAGGATGAGGGGAAAGAAATGCACCTATCCATCCCAATGATAAAAATGGGGGCTTCAAAGCAGGTCCCTCCACAGCCCTTGCTATAGCTTAACTTATAGGGTGGAACAATGGTTGCTGCTCCCATATGTTCCCTTCATGGGTGTTTTTGGATGTTATGCCCAGGTAGCCTGGATCCAGAGGCCCTACCCATCTTCTGCCCCACACCTCTCAGGGTGCTCACCTCCTTCACCTTCTTAATGGGGTCTGAATGAAACCCCACATGGGACTCCCAGGTGTGGCTGCCCACTTCTGTTCTTTGCTACTGTTAGCTTTCTGTGGCTTCCATTTGAAAACCTTAGCTGAATTGGTAGGTTCCTCCTAGTAAACACTCATTCTCTCTTTTGCTCTCAATGCACCATCAGGGCCACCTTCTGGATGAGCCTCATCCTATTATCATTATTCACTCTCTTCATTCATTTCAAAAGAAAATAGCAAATGTTTCCCCCTCTTTTTTCCCCCATACAGATTTATCAGAGATCTGATTTGGAACTTCAACATTTCATTTTAATTACCAGCAAGCATCCATTGCTGTGAACAGGATGCAACTGAGGACCTTATGGGATTCTTTCCAACTCCTGTGGAACTACACTGTTTGTGACCTGCCCCTAAGTCACCATGCATTTAGAGGCTTCACTGAAGCTGTGCAGCTTTATTGAAATTTAATTTGTGGCCAAAAAGAAAACAAGACTCGGAGAAAAGATATCGCACACATTTGGACATCAGCTGCTTGTTTTAAAGACACCCATCACCACTTTTTGCTTTGCTAGCTTTTGACAAACATTTTTAAAAGCAGGAACATCTGCGTGGGGCAGGGGGAGTTGCTTGTATCCAAAATGTCAGGTTCAAGTTCTATAAGCTGTTCCTAACATTTTTCTGACTTTTTGTTTTCTGCTCTTTGGTTTAGTGTGTTGCCTCATGCTTAAGCAGTAGTGCCAGTATGGTGTTCTATATATTAACATTGTATTCATATTGTACCAATTTCTTCTAAAAATATAAAAGCCTAACAATGGCAAAGTTAATAAGTAAAAGCTGTCTCATGTCTGGGAACCTTAGAAAACAATTTTGGCTTTAAAAGAAACATTGATTCATGATTCAATAGTGAGGGAGAAAAAACACATCTGCTCCAATTTTATAGAATTATTTTTATCCTGTGACTACAGTGGGGTAATGAAACCATGAGTCTTAATGGTTAAGGGTTACCATGCTAGTGCAAAAGGAGCTAAAGCCAGAACCTCCTGGAAATGCCTCCTCTGCTGGTCTTTGCCTTGGCACATGGGAGACTTGCTGGTCATATGGTATACAGCAATGGTATTCAACCTTCCAGCCCCAAGAGCCAAATGAGTGGCACAGGGTCAATGCATGGGCTGCGTCCTGAGCATAGGGTTGTTCTGTGGATGTGATCTGGCCACAAAAGGTCGGCCCTCACTGATTCAGAGCATGCCCCAGGTTTCTGAAATGTGCCTCGGGCCTGAGGCACAGAACCTGTGAGCTTTACTGGGTTGTTGGTTCTGCCACCCTCGTTGTGTACTCAAGTGAAATTTAGCAGCAGGGGAGTGGCAATTAATGTTTACACTTCTCTCCAGCTGCCAAATTTCTAAATACCTGGGGAGACCCTGGGCCAGATGACATGGTCTTATGGACTTGAGGCTGAGCAACTCTGGTGTGGAGCGACTGTGACTAGCTCCTTGCTGCCTGGGTGGAAGGGGAGCAAACAGGCATCTAGATCATGGGGCCATTCCTACCGTTTATCAACATTTAGAGGAGGGGTGGCCAACTTGTGGCACGTGTCACAGGCACCGTCTGTATGTGGCAAGTAGCAGACTAGTGAGGGGACAGGCAGCACAGTGGCGGCTAAAGCAGGGAGCAGAAAACAGAGCAGAAGACTGGGCAGGGAGCACAGGGCAGGAAGCAGAAAGTAGGCCAACAGATCAGGCAGGGGAATGGAATCAGAGCAGCACTCAGGGAGGGTGTGGGGCTAATTTGTGATATGCTTGCCAGAAAGGTTGTCCCTCACTGGTTCAGGGCATGCCCCAGACTTCTGAACTGTGCCCTGGGCCTGAGCCACAGAACCTGTGAGCTGTACTGGGTTGCTGGTTCTTGGCTTCTCCTCTTCTGTCACTTTCCTGTGATGGAAGCAGAGTTCTTCTTTTCTAGGTGCCTTGATCCTAAACTTAGAGGTAGGTAAGCACCTGACCTCCAATTTTTGAACAATACTGAGAAGAAAGCCATAGAATAATCAAAACTCCTATCCTTCCTCTGCTGCAAAGTGTCAAATGCCCAAGGGGAAAACTGTTTACTTGAGTTGATTGAACATTTCAAAAAGAAAAAAGCCAGTTTGTTGAGGCCCAAATATTTTGCTCAAAATATCTCAGGCTAATGAAGATGCAGGTATTTGAAGGAGCCCTGCCTAGGCCCCTGGTGGGTCAGGTCAAGACAGGCGCTGGAAGCTGTGGGTTCAATAAAGCATGACTAGAAATCATTAAGCCAATTCAAGGTGTTTCACAGCTCATTTCTCTATTACTTATTGTTATTCAGTCCAAGAGGCTTTTAAAACTTCTGGGGCTCAAAGTCATGTATATAATCTTCATCTGTCTTCCTTCATATCTTTTCATTTTTTCCTAATTTCGTCAATCCCTCTTTCCATCCATCTCATTTTCTCAACTGCAGTGTTATTCTCCCTTCACCTCTCCCCTTCTGCAAGCCTATATAATTTCATGATATATATATGCGCTCCCTTTGCCCTTCCATGTTCTATTATGTCCTCCCTTCAATCACTGATGCTGCCCCATTTCTGGGGGGACTCGGTTCTTTTTTCTTTTTTTTCTTCATCCTATTTTGATTCAGTTCCAGTGCCTGTACTAACTCTGTCAGGCATGATTTTGTTCCCATTCTTTGATTAGTGGTCAGATGGCCTGAATGTTTGTTGGGCCATCATTGTTCACACAAGGTATTTCTGCAGAGTTGTATTAGGAATGATATCATAAATGTATGTATGGGAGGCAAGTCAGTATCTCCCTCCCCTTCTACAGATTTATCAATGTACAGAGCCAGTTTTCAGGGCAAACCACCACAGCAATCGTCTCAGGCCACAAATGGCACCAAGCCTCTTTAGGTTAAGTTGGTGCAGTCAACCAATGAGTGGGTAAGAGGGGGTAGAGGCCTGTGCTTTAGCCGGGTCCACCATGAGTCTCTCACGAGGAACAGAGAGAGATGATCACGCCTCACATGATCTTGCCAGATGATGAAGGGACAGAAATGCTGCCCTCTCCCTCCACTGTCTGAAGAACATGTGCTTTATTTATAATCCCTTTTTAGACAACCATAAAACAATCTTTAATGAACAAACTGTTTATGAGTCCTTTAACAAACTCTCCCCATGCAACATTTACAGGCTGCCGGATAACATCTCCTTCAGTTATCTGTTCAGGCTCTAACCAGACTTCCTGGGGGCCCTGCACTCCAAATTTGGCACAAGTTCAGTCTGTAATGAAGCTTGGCAAAACATTTTTATTAACTTAAGCTATGAATTTTAACAAACATCCTGAGCCAGGCCAAATCTGTGTGTTGTTTCTTTTCTCTTTCATGAACACATCTCACATTCAGGGCCAAAGGCTCCATTCATGTAAACTACACTGATTTATACCCACTGAAGATATGGCCCCTCTGCATCTCTCATACATCTAACTGGTTACTTGGGCCGTGGGGAATCTACAATCCACATACTACTGAAAAAACTAAAGGGACTCTCTCTTCCTGGCAGACAAATAACTTCGCCAACTGAAAATGCAACTCAGAAATGACATTTTTGTATGGTGCCTCACATCCTTAATCATTCATATCTAAAACGATAGGTGATTGAATGTAAAAAGGGCCTTTGGCAATATAAAATATAATAGCTTTAGTTGCTACAGGCAGTTACTACGAATGTATGTCTTCTGTACTCACACAGCAAATCATCACTGAAATTTACAGAGCAAAAGGTTCTAGCAAGATCAGATTAGCTGGGCTAATTCACTTTCTAGGAAGGGTTGCTGCAGAGAAAATAGTTTGATTTAATTTATCATGTTTTTCTGCTGTACAGCATGGACTTGAAAATGAACTGAATCATTTTTACATCCCTTTTTGATTTCCCTTGACCCTTACCTGGACAAGGCAAGATGTTGCATTCCTGGTACTCTACAGAGGGACCCAGACAGGGAAGTCCCCCATATTTGGGCTCAGGATTGTTGCAGACACGTTTGCGGTTCCGAATACCTCTGCTGCAATCCCGACTGCACTGAGACCACGGAGTCCATGGTGACCAGGCACCATTGATTGTGTGAGCGGAATATCGGCCAGAACGCAAGAAATCCCCAGAGAGCCCTTTAAAAAAAGGCAGAAAAAGAAACATGGGATTAAAATACTATTCGCTTCAAAACAAACATTTATTTTCAAATTTACTCTTAATTTTTCAATAATCATTTTTGGAACTAGTCTGGATGATTTTTCCCTCTTTAACTACACGCTCCCATAGGGCCTTGTTACATGGCAATTTTGGGCAATGCCTAGAGCTCTTAACCCCTGGATTGTTCACACATTAACATCTGAAACTGCTTGTAAGCACTTGTTATGCAGCAAAACGTTATGCCACTCCAGGGCAGGATTATCCATGTTACTCAATTCCTGTTGCATTAAGATATAGACTCTCTAGGATACATCTTAGTGTAAACACCCCACCTACCCCCCTCCTCCAAGCCCTGACCAGGCCCGCTGCTTCTCCCCACCCCCTGCTGCTCTCTCCACTACCCCAGATCCCGGCTCACTACCCTCCCCGCTGCTTATGTGCAGCTGCCCACGCCATCTATCCCGGGGGGACAGGCAGGGAAGGGTTAGCTTGCTTGCCTGGTTGCTGCTGCTGCTGCTGTCTGGGCCAGAAGAGCAGCAACCTGGCAGAAGTGGCAGCTGAGCAGGCAGTTTGACTCTTCCCTGCCTGCTCCCTATGACAGTTAGGGCAGGCAGCCACACATAAGTAAAGCCCTGGGGCAGGGGGTGGTAGGAGGCAGGGAGGAACCCTGAGAGGCAGGGGAGAAGTCCTAGGGGTGGGATGGAGAGCCCTCAAGTGGGGGAGATTTTTATCTTTCAGACCTTCAGGGCCCTACTGGTCTAAACATGTGACTGCTCCACACTCAAACTAACACTAACACCCATCTGTATTTGTGTAAAATAGTGTGTAACAAAGCTCATACTGAGTTTTGCCACGTGCACCTTTCATACAGTAGAAGTTGCATAAACTATCAGACAGCATCACAGGATGGTTTTGGAACCAGACCCTCAGCTGGTACAATGCTGTATTGCTCCACTGGAGAAAGTGGAGCTGTGTCCATCTGTACCACCTGAGTATAAGAGAAATAATCTAGCCCTCACCTGATGCTTTCAAGTCACGCTTCTCAAAGCACTTTACGAATGAGGTGAGTATCATCATTCTCATTTTACAGATGGCGATGATGAAGGACAAAGAAGGTAAAAGTCACTCAACAGGACCGTAAAAGACCAAGACATAGAACTCAGGCCTCCTGAGTTCTAATCCAGTGATCCTATAATCAGGATAAGAAATTGCCTTCCTCCCTAGCTTTGGGGGTCCTCATTTCACGTAACATTAAATCACAACATGAATGGACTGACTGCATTTGTGCTCAGGTTTTACATAGTGTTAAACAATAGTTGCATAAATTTCATTAAGAAATAAATTGCATTTCTTTGTGAAGAAAAGTATTTTCCTAGTTTAAAATACATTCTTCCCTCTTTTCCACTCAGCTGAAGAGCTAAGATGCCTGCAAGTCAGGGAAGTGAGCCACTCTCCTATACAATGAGAACAGTGTGCTTCTCAGTGAAATCATCCATCTGGAAAATGAAAACATGTTTCAAACCTTCTTAAAACTCGTTCCTTTGTCCATTATCTTTTCAATGTGAAATCAGTGCTGAGAAGAAGCACCATATTAAACACTGCTGGAGTCTGAACTCTTTATTCAGAGAAAAGGCAAAATACAGGCAATGAGAATGATGGCTCATTCATAATAGTCATAGTTACAGAGTAGTTAAAGGTCAGAAGGGACCTGAACAGATCATCTAGTCTGACCCCCTGCCACTGGCCAGAGCACAGCTGGGATCACATAACCCCAGACAGGTGTTCATCCCACCGCTTTTTGAATTTAGCCAAGGTAGGAGGAGTGAGGACCACTTCCCTAGGAAGTTGGTTCCAGATCCTAGCCACTCTAAGAGTGAAATAGTGCCTACTAATTTCTAATCTGAACCTATTCTCCAGCAGCTTCTGCATTGCTCGTTGCCCCCCAGGTGCTGCTGGGGGGAATAGGGCCCTTCCTATTTGCTGTCGATCTCCCCTAACAAGTTTGTAGACAGCCACTAAATCCCCCCTCAGCCTCCGTTTGCTGCGGCTGAACAGGTTCAGGTCCCTCAGCCTCTCCTCATAGGGCCTGCCCTGTTGCCCTTCAACCAAGTGGGTGGCTCTCCTCTGAACCCCCTCAAGGCAAGCCACATCCTTCTTAAAGTGCGGTGCCCAGTGCTGGACACAGTACTCCAATTGAGGCCAGAACAATCTCATGTAGAGGGGGAGTATCACCTCTGGACCAGCTTGAGATGCATCTTCGGATGCACGACAAGGTGCAATTGGCTTTGCTGGCTGTGGTCTGGCATTGGCAGCTCATGTTCATCTTGGAGTCAATAATGACTCCAAGCTCCCTTTCCACCTCTGTGGTCTCAAGGGAGGAGCTCCCCAGCTTGTATGTATGCTGTGGATTCCTTCTTCCCAGGTGCAGCACCCTGCATTTATCTACAGTGAAGCCCATCCTATTACCATCCGCCCACTTCTGTAGTCTGTCTAAATCTAATTGCAGCCTCTCTCTCCCTTCGAGTGTGCCTACCTCTCCCCACATCTTGGTGTCATGGGCACACTTGGACAATGCGTTTTCCACCCCCTCGTCCAAGTCTTTGAAGATGTTGAAGTGTAGGCCCCAGGACTGAGCCCTGGGGGACCCCACTATTCACATACTGCCAGGTCGAGTACGACCTGTCCACCAATACTCTCTGGGTGCGCCCCATGAACCAATTTTTGACCCATCCAACTGTGTAGGCATCAGTGTCACTCAATTTATTAATGAGAATGGGGTGAGAGACAGTGTCAAAGGCCTTCTTAAAGTCCAGAAAGTCTACGTTCTTGGCAACACCATCATTCAGGGATTTAGTTACCTAGTCATAAAAGGCCATCAGGTTGGTCTGGCAGGACCTGCCTTTGACGAACCCATGTTGATTTCCCCTGGGCATGATCTCCCCTGCTGGCTCCTCACAGATGAGATCCTTGATAATTTTTTTGAGGATTTTCCCCAAGACCAATGTGAGGCTTATGGACCTATAGTTTCCTGGGTCCTCCTTTCTCCCTTTCTTATAAATTGGGACCATAGTAGCTAGTTTCCAATCTCCGGGCACCTGGTCTGTGGACCACAATCGCTTGTACAGCCGGGCCAGGGGCACAGCAATGACCCCCACCAGCTCTCTCAACACCTGTGGGTGGAGGGCATCAGGGCCTGCAGATTTAAAAACATCCAGCCCTTCCAGAAGATCTCTAACTACTTCTGCGCAGACCCAAGGCCAGCAGTGCTATCCCCAAGATTGCCCCTACCTGTGGTAGGAGAGCTGTCCTGGTCCCTGTCCAAGAAAACAGAGGCAATGAACTTGTTAAAAATGTTGGCTTTCCTGTCTGGCGTAGCCACAAGATTACTATTTCAGTCTAACAGGGGCCCTACACTACCCGGTGCCCTCTTCCTACTCCCAGTGTATTTGAAGAAGGACTTTTTGTTGTCCTTAATCCTGGTCGCTAGCCTGAGCTCCACTCCTGCCTTGGCCTTCCTAATGGCCCTCCTACACTCATGGGCCCTCTCTTCCAATGGGTGTATACCTCCCTTTTGGCCCTCAGGCATCCTCAAATGCCTTTGCTGAGCCATGGGGGTTTCAGAGCACTCTTACCCCCTTCTTTCAGTCAATAAGCCCCAACCGAGTTCAGGCTGTGCACTTTCTAATGGTCTGAAGTTAGTCTTCAAGTCATTTTGACTAGGGACAGACATTACATATAAACTGGTTTACGTGATTAGAAACTGTTTTAAACCTGTGACAGAACAGAAGTTCAGTGCACATAAACCAGTTTCAAAATGGCTGAACCTGGTTTTAGATAAACCTAGTTGAATGTAGTATCAGACTTAACTGATTTGAGTCAAACCGGTTTATGCAATGTCTGTCCTGACCTTTCATGGTTTAAGTTAAACCAGAGTCCCCCAGCATCCCACATGCTTTGCAGCCCTGGATTGTGCTGTCTGCTCCAGAGAACAGGGCTGGCCTCACCCTTCTGCTCCCTAGCCAGAGCTCTGGCAGAGACTGCAGGCACAACAGGGTCTGCCTGGCTTCAGCCTCTCCCCACCTCCCCTCCACTGCTTAAGTAAGGATCCCCCCTCCATCCCTCCCATAGCATGGACCCCAGCTCCACGGAGCCTAGGCATGTGGTATGCTAGCTAATGCCTAGAGGTGTCTGTATGTGTGCAATTTTACTGGGACAAGCAGATAGAACAGTGTCTGCTTAGGGCTTTCTGAAACTAATCAACAGGTTAACTGGTAATGTCCCTTTTTTGGAAAAAAACTGTTTAAGAAGAACTTGAACTAATGAGATGCTTTTGTGTTCTTGATGGGCTGATAAAAGCTCTGTTATCAGCTCCTTGCTGGCTCCCTTGCCTATAGGTTTGCAGGCAGTATGAAGAAGCAGGGAGAGGGAGACTGAAAAGCTCAGTATCATCAACAGATGCATTCACTGCACACATACCCTTTGCATCAGAGTGGTAGCCCAGGGCTGGGGTCTGGCAACATTCCCGCCACTTGAACAGTGAGCAGGGGAAAGCCTGGGATGGTGCAGGCAGGGTGGGGGGTCCCTCCCTAGTCAGAGTGTCCTGCTAGGGCTTGGCCATGCCCCCTGCCCTCAGCTCATTACTGTCAAAAGGAAAGGAGACCTGCTCTAGCATCCCTTGGCTTCTAGCCTGAGCCACTGCAGGCATGTACTGCCATTTCTTCAGTCCATGTCTGTGCAGTTTCAAACTGGCTCAACCAAGGCAGATTAGACTAATCTGCATAGATTGAATCAATTCAGGCTCAGGCCTTTTGAATGTCTGTCCATAGTCTTTAGGGCTAGATCCAGGATGGGAGAGAATACTCTCAATTATACTCAACTGAGGACTTAATTCATTCCTTGTCTATTGAGCTACCTTAGAAATGTATAAAAGCATACCTACAACATATGGCATTGATACAAATTCCCCTCTGTACTAGAGGAATTCTTCCCACCATTGCCAACATGGATCACCTCTATTAATGTTAGCACTCTGGGACTCCTACTACAGAGGTACAGTGCTGCTACTGCTTGAAGCAGAAACAGTTTGGGGGTGGAGGATGTGGTTTCAAGTCCTAGCTCTGTGGATGACTTTATTTGTGGGCTTGCCTAACTGTGAATATTTGGAATGCCAGCCTTATGCATGTGATGAGTGAGGCATGAGAAGAAAGTGCCAAATTTTGTCCCTTGCTCCAACCCCTGACTTTCAAATGGCAATGTTTCAACTGGACTGCAAATCATGACAGAATGTTGCAGCACTGTATCATTTTACAATACTGTTAGGATGTAGTGGAGATCCCACTGAGGGGAGAATTTTCAGTCTGAAGGGAAATGTGTGACCTTATTTCACGTTTTCTCATTAATATATCAGATTTCTTGCAGTAATCCAGTTTTAAAAATGGCTTTACAGGAAACCTCAGGGGTACCTTTAGCTCTAAAACATAATAATGTATAAAAGACCTATTTAATGTAAAAATCTTGTTACAGCAAATGTTTCCTTGTGTCTCTTTCTTTCCAGAGCATTAAAAGAATATATTACTGTTAGCACTCTTTCTACAGCTTTACAGCAACTTATATAGTGTTCGTAGTCTTATTGAGTTTTCTGTTTAGACAAGAGTTATAAATCACAAGAAATTACCAGGTTGATTTGAATTCTGGGTATATAGTTTCATGTATAAATATAATAAAAATGAAATTATAAAAATATTGGAGAAAGGAAAAACTATTGAACTCGACTTTATTTTTTAATTTCATTTTCTGCAAGCAGTGTGAAGCTATCTATTCCCTTCCTGTAAAATGTGAGGAAAGGTTATTTTATACTTACCTTATTAAAGGAGAGACATATTTCCACAATTCCCGCATTTCCCTATATTCCATGTCCATAATCTCTCCATCTAGGACATAGAGGATATTTGCTATGCTTGGTACATTTTTGGGTGTATCCTCAAGTCAAGCTAAAAGGGCAAGACAACTCTGAGATGAGTAGCCCTGCTGTATGGATTACTCTAAAGATCCTTCCTGGGTTCACAATATTCTTGTTACAGCTTGGTATTCAATCACTTCTAAAGGTACAGGAAGGCAAAATGAGCCTGACCATCACCTCTACAAGATGACAAGAGATAAGATGTCTAGTTAACCTTATTTGAATCAGACCAGCCTAGCAAGACAACTCTACCATGTTCTTTACAAGCCCATTTATAGCATCTGATGAAGCAGACTGCAGCCTACAAAAACTCTTTGAATGAGCTAGTCTGCCTTCCTTCAGACGAACAGAGTTAACTACCCCTAGCAAATGAAGTGGACTTCTGGAGGTGGTAATAATATTCACTTTGTAAATATTCCATTCTAAAGAACTCTTTGAAATTATTCAAGAAGCAACATATGACATTCTCCTGAATATTACAGGAAAGTGAGCTAAAGCTAATGTTTGCGTACAAAAATGTGCCTCCCACCAGGTGCTCAAAAATATTACCAGTTTGTGGAAAGCCTCAGTGACCCATTGGGTTGGACTCTGAGGTCAGAATACAGGTGATGAAAAGGCAAGAGCCCTACCTCTGATAAATTATACAGTTTGCAGTGTGGTCCAGAGCCCTGACACTCTGGCTTCAGGTGCATCTCTCCTTAATTAATCCGGGACACTGAAAGAACCATTATATTCTTATTTCAGAATTCAAATGTTAGTGCTGCAGGGTCTTCTGTAAACTACTGGGATCTTCTTAACTTGGACTTCATGGGAAGAGCACTGCAAGGGCAGGTGCATGCAGAGATGAGGGTGCGTATTCCACTCAGCATACTCGACCGAAGGATTTTCCAGTATTTCACAAGCAATAATTTAGCCTCACCATTTGGTACCCAGTAAAAAAGGGAAGAATTTGCTTTAAAAGTTAGTTTAGCTTATAAGAATGACAAATTTTTCATTATTCTCCAGCCTGTATTTTACCTAAAGAACACAGATTGAAAGAACAGCAGGGAACCTTGTAGAGGGAAGAAGTTAACTAAATTTTTTCCCAATGTTTTGCAAATAAAAGTAACAAATTGTGAATGCTGTTCCTCAGAATGCTGCCAATCAGCATGGTGTGAACTTGAAAACCCAGCTTGTATACTGTAAATAATAATACAATATTAAGACTACATATTTAAATACAAATAATTCAGGTAACGTGCACTGGGATAAAATTTATATTACTATGAAAACCTTATTTTCCTCCAGTCTCTGGCTTTTTTTTGTGTTTAAACATGTTATCGTAAATTTTCTGTAACACAGGTTTCTTCATTTATTATATTAGAATCTAACTGAATACACAGCTTTAAAAAGTCATTTTCTTCTTATCTTGAAATGACTTAGCTTAGCCTTGATGAGCCAGTTGAAGAGATAAAATCACAGCTTGTATTCTTCCTGACAGGAAGACATTATTACATTCAGAATGTAGTTAAAAATAAAACTGGTGTAGATAACCTATGGTGCTCCTCTATGGCTAATACTGTTATTTAATCAGACTCTTCACAAGAGACTAGGACTAAACTAGAAGTAGGGCTAAATTACATCTTGCCTTTAGAAATTATTATTTCTTGAGGTTTGGGTTATTGTACTACGTGGTGGTTGGAAAATTGGGCTCAGGTTTCTAGTTCTATTTATTTTTGTATTTTTTGAAAAGTTAACCTTTTTTTTTTTTTGGTGGAGAAGCTGGGAGATGAAAAAGAAATTAAAATGAAGTATCTTGCTGAAACTGCCTTATTGAAATGGTGGCTACAATCCTCCACCCCCTTTTTTTTCCAGAAAATTTTGGGCCATAGATACAAAGGAATTTAGATGCTCTGCCACTCAACAGAACTCTTAACCTAAACTTATGGATATACATTTACCCTGGAGCAATTTACCCTAGATTATACTCTGGAATGTAATTACACTGATGTCCAGAGCATGCACATGACCAGATCCCCTACAGCAGTGACCTGCAATAGGTGGGCACTATTACAGTGCTTTACCAGTAGGGGTCGGGGTGGAGGAGCCAGTAATACCCTGTTTGCGCTAATGAAAATAACTAGAACTTAACTAGAGCATAAAATTTACACTGGGGCAAAGTTACTGATTTTTTCATGGAGTAACGTTACCCTGGAGTACGTGACTTATCCTGGTATAAAGTTGTACATCATAAATCCCCTTTTACCCTGGAACAAAATCAAATTACTCCAGAGTAAACATGTTGTGCACTTTTTCTCTGTTAGTTGAACATATTCCCAACCCAACAGATAAGGCTTAGACATAATAGGTATATCTAAGAAACATCAACTCTATTATCACAAGACAACACCATTGAAGAGTCTGTCATTATTACCATTAAAAGAAGGAATTAAGATTATATCCTTTCCATGTACTGATACAGTACTTCTCTATACTTGCAGCTGCATGAAACTTCTGTACATATACCAAGAAATCTACCTTAGTTTACCTATAGGGCATGGTTCAAATTACCTCAATATGTACCTAATTTATGAGTTGCAGTGCCTAATTGTTAGTCCCTCCTTACAAGTAGCCAATGGAAAATGCCTAAGTAGAGGGGAACACAACACTCAAAACCTAGTAAAGTACAGGGATGCATTTGAACTCTCCATTATGGATTTATGTTCACTTGCAATTCACAACACTTAAACCCTTCTGAGATTCTGAAGATAAGTGATTCAGAAGGCAGTAGGGGTACTGCTGTCCACGTTTTGCCCCCAGACCTAGTATATTTATCCAGGCCACGTACTGTAGCCCTACCATAATCTGAGAGGATTAAACGCAGTGCCCAAGAGAGTGCTCCGACTGCCAGGCTATAGAAAACTCTAGGTGAGGGTGCTCCCCATAAGCCCCATTGAAGCTGGGTCACCGGACAGATAAGGACACAAGAGTCATGGAGTGAGGAGACAAAGTAATAGGGATCCTGCCACTTTAACCAAGTGGTTAGGGTTCTCCTCTAGAATGGCTTGGTTCTGGTTCCTTGCTGTATATGCACCAACTATGGAAATCTGATTCTGGCCTAGCACTGTGCTATGTGCCAACACTGTGTAAATTAAAGATCCCAACATAAGGAACAAAAACACTTTCTCTCTCTCTCCCCCACCAGGTGATCTGTCTTGTTAGGAAAATTATTTCTGGGGGAAGCCTTTACTGATTATCAATTTGGGGCTGAGTCTGATCTGTTCTAGCAAAAGGGTTCAATTGCTGAGGTCATAGCTTAAGAAAGCTTTGACCCTCATGCTTGATAGTGAAAAAAACATGGGGTCTATTCATCACCAGAACCTTGCAGATGTGTTTGGAGATTCTGTAGGAAAAGAAAATCATTGATGCAGGTAAGTTACTACTGAAATGAATAGAAAACTAACTGAACTCGTAAAAACTGGTGTGATAAAAGAGTTTGAGAAGTGGATGGCAACTGGGGATGGTGAGGGCATTACATGTAGGTTTATTCAGCATAAGTCAGACTACTATTGTCTTTATCTTTTACATTTACTGCACATTTCCGCTTGACAAGCAAATACAGATGGATTCATTTATAAAGGGAGACAGGATTTTTTGCTAGGCTTCAGCACACATGAAGAGCAGAAGACACTCTGCAGAAAGAGGTTTCAAAAACATAACACTACTTCAGAAAGAGTCAGTCCAGTTTTCTGAGCAAAAGAATAAAAAGTAGGAATTCCCAGGGATTCAGTAAAGAAACCAAGGGCAGGCTACTAGGTCACCTGGTAAATGAACAAGGTGCAGCTTGAGTCTAACTAAGTTACACAACTATTGTGTAGGGGCAAGTCTATTACACCTTTTGGTTGCTGACTGCCCTCTAGAGACAAGCAGATGTCTCTCTATTCTTATAATGGGAGCGCTTATAACATGGGTGAGCAATTATTTTGGGTGGAGGGCCCCTTACTGAGTTTTGGCAAGCCATCAAGGGCCGCAAGACAGGCAGCCAGGGACAAATTAATATTTATTTTCTAAATTTTTTATGGGCTCCGTGGGCTGGATAGAATGGCCTGGTGGGCCACATCCAGCCCGCTGGCCGCATTTTGCCCACCCCTGACTTACACAATTAACAGGGCTAACAAAATCACGCCTGCACTTCAGTCAGGTAACTCAGAATTAGTATAAAACTGCACTTTAGTTGGTGGCCTTGTTTATAGCATCGAACTTCATAATGCTTGACTTACTGAATACAGGTAATAACCTTCTTTTGTTACTAAGGCTACTTTACTTATCGTACATGGGTATTAAGACGCAACTTGTTTGTCAACTATTATGTTTTAATGTAAAAAATAGAGCCCGGAAGATCAAGTTGAACACAGATGAATTAGTTAATTGATTACAACTATAAAGACCATAATCAATTAGTGAATAAACTATGTTTCCAGTTCTTGGTCTATGTGGAACTGCAGGAAATAAAATGAAGCAAACTGTGCATACTGTTGTATACTTCAGGGCCTTGCTACACATTAATTTTAGGTGGGGCTTGGAGGACTTAACCCCTGGATTGTCCACACCAGGGGTAGGCAACCCCTGGCATGGGTGCCAGAGTGTGGCACATGAAGGCATTTTGCTTGGCACATGTGCCTTGAGGTGGACAGTGGAGAAGGGGCTGGGGCTGCACTGCCACAACAAGGATCATTCCCCTTACAGCTCCTCCACCATCCATCCCGCACACAAACATCTTACAAATTGAGGTTGCGGGTGTTTTTCCTCACTCTGCCCAAAAACGTTGCCTACCCCTAGTCCACACAGTAACACATGAAAGTAGTTTTAAGCACACTTTAGGCAGCTCAAAGTTATGCCACTCCAAGGCAGGTTTATCTCTGATCTCGCCAGCCCCCTAGTGGCAAGATGTAGCTGTGCAGGTGGGGGAACAGTCAGTGAAAAATTTTAAAGTGTGACTGCTCTGAACTGGAGCTGGCACAAACACAGATCAACATTTGAGCAGCTCTAAGTGCAGTGTGTAACAAAGGCTGCCTACAAACTCATCAGGGGAGATCAACAGCAAATAGGTAGAGCCCTTTTCTCCCCAGCACCACCTGGGGTGACAAGGAACAATGGTAATAAGCTGATGGAGAATAGGTTTAGGTTAGAGATAAGAAGGCAATTTTTTACAGTTAGGGTGGCCAAAATCTGGACCCAACTCCCCAGGGAAGTGGTCCTCGCCCCTACCTTGGGCAAATTCAAGAGGGGGTTGGATGATCACCTGTCTGGGGTCTTGTGAACCCAGCATTCATTCCTGCCTGTGGTGGGGGGTTGGGCTAGATGATCTGTTCAGGTCCCTCCTGACCCTAGCTAATATGAAACTATGAGGCTTTTATTTATACTCCACTTGCTCGCAGCATACGTTTATAGACTTAGCTAACCCTCTTGGGTTGGTTTAAAAGCACTAATACAAGAACAGCAAAGTACCAGATACAAAAAATATTTTACTAACATCTGCCAGACTATTTAAAAAGTGGAAATATAAAAATGCAAAGCATGTGAGTTATCTATGGGTGGTAGAAAAGAAAACCTCTTTCTAGACAGGTTTTAAAAATATTTTGTAAAAATAATGCTGGGACAGAGTTTAGCTAAGCCTCTTAAGTGATATCATTGTGAGCCTGGCTAGCAATTTAGAAAAATGTAAAAGAGGTCTTTATCATTATGAACATATGAGTTAAATGGATTCCCAAACAGATATTAATGAAAAAGAAATTAATATATATACATCCTATTTTCTAACAGGCAAAGGAAATTGTTTTTATACCTACTAATACATTTCAATTAACTTAATCTTAATTACTAAATAAAATTTGACTGGACTTCATCTAAATATCTGAAAAAAATAAATATATTTTGCTATTTTTTATTCAGAACTGTGTGGCTACTAAGGTTCCCTCTAAGCTGTGTGCGTGCATGGCCGTGCACAAGAAACAATCTTGCCACGCAGTAAATTTTTAATGCCCCGTACCAACCCCAAACCGGCCACAGGCTGCTGCAGGAGTGGGGAGGGGCAGGCACACTGAGATACTTGCGCACTCCTAGGCACGATGGCAGCCGCAGGCAGGTAAGTGTCACCGTGTTTGTGGGGGAGGGCAGGCAGATCGAGACCTCCACAGCGCAGAAGGAAGAATGGTAGATGCAGTGCGCTGCCTTGCTCCCTCCTACACTGCGGTGATTGTCTCACAACCTAGCCCAGCCAGGGGCCCGTTCACTGTGAATGGGGCCCCAGCTGGGCTGGAGCAATTGGAGCCCAGTGGTTCATCCAGCACATTGACTGCCCTCCACCAGCTGCCCTGCGCTGCACCCCTGGATGAGCTGCTGGGCACTCATTGCCCCATGTCCCAGCCCAGAGTGCGGTGGCCCCTCCACACATGTGGCACAGGCAGCCAAG
Source organism: Crocodylus siamensis (assembly GCF_052110815.1). Classification (NCBI taxonomy): domain Eukaryota; kingdom Metazoa; phylum Chordata; order Crocodylia; family Crocodylidae; genus Crocodylus; species Crocodylus siamensis. The sequence continues at coordinate 124,526,894 of NC_143397.1, read as the reverse complement.
TGAGGGCACATGTCCCGGCCCAGCCCCCAATCTTTGCGTGGGGCAAGGGCGGGTGGGATCAAGGTGCAGTCAACCTGGTGCTATCATCAGGCCCTTCTGCACAGGCAGCCTGATGCTGGATGACCCCAGTAGCTCCTTTGTGTAACAACTCTGCAGGTTGAAACACCAGTTGCAGGGGTACTGCAACTGCAAAATATAGTACTTTTTTTTTTCCAACCTAGAATCAGGATCCAGAAGGAAGAATAGTTAATTATGTGACAGCTGAAAACACTGGCATCCACATGTAATTTTGGAAACATAACAGATTCCTTTATTAGAGACAGAATTAACTGTGGGCCATCTGGGCCTGAAATGAGGGAGAGTTTGCTGAGAGAATTATGAAAGTATCTTTATGCACCCTGGTAAATCCACAGTGTGTCCATACCTTAAGAACCATGCCCAGTTCTGGTACCCATGCCTCCAAAAGGATATAGAAGAGCTAGAGAAGCTCAGAGGTGTGGAGGGGCTTCCTGATGAGAAGATACTAACAAAGCCAGGCCTGTTCAGTTTAGAAAAGAGATGCTCGAGGGGAGACATGAGAAGGATTTACAAAATACTAAATGATGAAGGTAAAGTCAATAGGGATTTATTACTGATTAGCTCTCATCAATGAAGAACTAGAGGTCACAAAACGAAACTACCGGATAGTAAGTTTAAAATAAGCACAAGGCAATTCTTTTTCACCCAGTATGTTATTAAAGTGGTGTACCTGGTGGCTGTGTTGGTCTGAGACAAAAAGACATACAAAAAACTAGCTGAAGATGGAAGGCTGTCCCTCCATCTTCATTTTTGAGGAACAGCCTTCCATCTTCAGCTCCCTCTGTCCAAAAATGAAGTTTATTTCCTACCTATGGGGACTTTTTTTACCATCTTGTACCATCTATACTTTTCCCAGAGCCTGACAAAGTGACTTTGATCTCAAAAGCTTGCAGAAAAGGACAGTTTTCTTGCAATTTCCCACTTGGTCTAACAAAAGGTATCATTTTGGAACCAAGAGTTTTAGTTTTCTGTATGTCTTGTTAAAGTGGGGAACTCAATGACACCAGATGCATTGGAAACTGAGGAGTTCAGCCAGGTTTGGCTGAAGGATTTGGTCATGTTCCTGGAGGAAATGGGATATTGGTAGCTAACAATGTTCCCTGTAAGTTGCTCACAGACTGAAGTGGCGCATTCACAGACCACTACACCTTAGAGGGAACATTGGTGACTACCGATGAAGGGAAAATAACTTAATGGAAACAAACTGTGTATGGAAAATACATCTAAAATTACACACACTTTAGCGATGAGATCTTTCCATCTTCACAGAAGGAAACAAAACTTGAAAACACTAGTGATAGCTAGGTGGCATAAAACTTTTATAATATAAATTATCCACTTCATAAATTATCTATTTAGTTAATGGTCAAATGCATACAGTCAGTAATGGCTTAAAAATTACTGAATGAAAAGCTCTCTTCATCAGCATAGCCAATATTTAACAAATAAAATTAGATTTTGATAGAATATCTAACAACAGTCTATTAGAATAAAAGGAAATGAAATAGTTATCTCAAGATTTAAACTTCAGGGCTAGACACAGAAATTACACAAACTGGTATAAATGATCAGAAACCAGTTCAAATCTGTAACACAACAGAAGTTCGGAGCACACAAACTATTTTCAAAATGGCCAAAACTGGTTTAAAATAAACCTGGATGGATGCAGTATCAGACTTAACTGATTTAACTTTAATCAATTTATTGAACTTCTGTCCCAGATCCCCTCTAGATTCAAGTTAACTCACATCTCCCCTATCCCAGGATGCTTTGCATCTCCCCTACAACTCCCTTCTTGCAAGGTGGGTGGGCTAGACTTGGCTTAAGCTGTCTGCTCCATCCAAGCAGGGGGGCTTTCTCTAGCACCCCTTGACTTCTGGCCTAGGCCATGGCAGGCATATGACTGTATTTCTAGAATCAAAAGTGAATATCTATTCACTTGCTTATTGGTTCAATCTAAGCAACTTAGGCTAACCTGTGAAGATTGAATCAATTTAGTCTTGGGCTTTTTGATTGTTTGTACTTAGGCCAGTTGTACACCAATTACCCTGAGGAGTTGATTTTGAGAAAGAACAATTCAAACAACTAGTTTACATATAAACAGCCCTCCTCATTTCAAGTGTGTTATTTGAATGGAACCAAGAGTAGAATATCTTTAACAGGGAGCCTGTTTCAAAATCATAATTGGATGACATTCTCAGCTGCAAGATACAGCATTCCATTGGGTATTATTATCTACTTACATTGCAAAAGCATAAATATAATTTATCTAACTCTCCAACAAGGTACAAATGCTACAGCCTGAGGTAAAAATAGCTTATTATCACAGGATAACTAGGTAAGTCTAGAAAAGTATAAGCTAGTTTCCCTGTTGTGATCAATATGTCCATATTTCCATTAACATTTCTATTAGGCAAAAACACAGCAAGACATGAAGATCCACTCTTACAAAAATGGAAACAAAACCATCTCACTAGCAGATGATATTGTTCAACTGCTCTATTTCTGCTTACCATCTGTGGAGCATCCACTGGTACCATCACTAGAACAATAACGCATTTCAATCCTTTGTCTTCCCACTTCCAGCAAATTTGGGTCAGGCAGTCGTGCCTTGCAAGTATATCGAAACCGTTGTTCATAGTGGCCACCATTGTCTGAGATATTGACTGGAGTCCAAGGAGTCCATGGGGTGGTTTTTTTTAACTCTGGACAGGAGTTGGTGTTACAAGGTTGATATTCCTAGAAGAAAATTAGCAATTATTTAAATTTGCTGCACAGTAAGGACTATACAACCCAAGAAGAAACTTTGATCTATCCCTCTTTATTTCCAACATTTATCCTGGACAAAGCATGATGAATTTTAGCATTTCAAATTGAAGGAATTTTCTGTTTGTAGGGGTGGAAATCTATTTCCTTTTGTGTGTCTAAATGGCAGTTTTCTAGTTGTCTGCCTGATGGTTTTTGGCTCTCAGTTTGTGATTTGGCCATGTAAGTGTATGCACTGCTTGGGCATATATGCAGCTATGTTCATGCATACCCAAACATAAGTCCTGGAAAAAATAATGTGGTGGGGAAAGCCCCAAAGCCACATGTTTTAGCCCCAGTACTTGAGTGGTTAGGGTACCACCATACTACAGACTTGGCATTACCAAACTCTGGCATTGATTATCATCTCTGTTGCTACTTTTAAGGCTAAGGCACAGCCCCTTGCATTTATCCTCCACTGACTGAAATGAATGGAGGGTAGCACAGTGAGGAATTTTCTGCTGCTTTGGGAGTAAGAGCCAAATGTATGACCCAGAGCCTACTTCTTCTTCCTAGGGCAGCACCCACTGCACTGAGCCACATACCCTTGTTCTTGCCTATTTATTTCCTAGACCCATGTATCTCCATCCTTGAGCTGTCCCAGGGCTAGCTGCAATAGGACTGATTGCCAGAGAAGGGGCCTAGATAACGCCCGACTGGTGGCATGATGCCTGGTGCCCTCCTCCTGCAAATCAGAGACATAGATTCAAGCTTGAATGAGGGAGCTAGGACTACTCAACTCCTGGGGCTAAGCTATGAGAAAGACTTTTACATCTAGGGACTAAAATCCACTAGTACTGTATTTCTGGCTGCCTGTATTCTTGTAGATTAGGCCCCTGGAAGATGTTACACTTAAAATGAGAATAATTAGTTAATCCCATTTTAAAATGTAACCTGGCCACATGTTCAGATAATTAATGGTTTTACAAAAAGCAAAACCATCCACAAAATTGTTAAATGAAAATGGTTTTAATGGTGCCTTAAAATGAATGTGTACCTCGGTGGACTACACAGGGGCTTGCATAGGCCCAATATGGTTCCTGCCAGCTGCCAAACAGCTAATCACTGGCAGCGTGGGAAGAGGACCGGGGCTAGCATGGGCCTCGGTGCAGTCCCTGTGCTGCCCCCCCTTGTTGCATATGTGCATAGCCAGTGTGTATCCTATTAAGCACGCGGTCTCTGTGCATACAGCAATGTATCCACAATGCAGGGGAAATGGAATTGATACTTGTGTGTAAGTGGTATTTTTGGTACTAAGCTAGAAAGCTGCCATTCAGATGCACAAAGGGAAATAGAATTTCATCCTAGTTGTACACAGCAAGCTGTTATTTACATTAATAAAAACTAGATTCAGCTATATCTGTAGCAACAGTAAAGTGCAAACTCAAGGGTATGATGTGCTGGATCTATCATTTATAGCAGCTAAAACATTTATACATCTCAAACTCAAAAAATGAATTAACTATAAATGCAATATACAAAACATTAATTAATTCCCTGGTTAAACTCTGGCTGGTGACAAAAAAATCTACCTAATCTTCAGGGGGTTGTAGTGTATGGGACAACAGACATATTTTGCTTTCATTACACACATACGACTGTACTAATTTCAGTGTTGTCATAGAAGCATAACTCAAAGTATAATATTCTTAAGAGATGACATTCCCCTAGCTGAAAGATCTAGCCTTCCACTATTTATTATTTACTTATTTGCTCATGTCACAAGAATGTAAATATCATTTACCTAATTCTCACAGGGGGAAGTAAATTAATGAGTCATCTTGTACATAAATTTTGCTATGTCATTTCACTCAGTATTTTCAGTTTTCTTTCTTTGAAAAATTAATTGTAGTTCATGTTTATTCAGAGCATATGGTGTTTACTGGAGTGGCTTTATCTAACTGCTACTTTGAGTGCCATGGCAAGGGAAAGGAGCCTTAACCTTTATAGGTTGACTTCTGCTGTCACTTACACAGCTGCAAAACCACTGAATTCAACATCTGCACAAGGGCTTGTTTTGTCTTTTAATTTTTTTTTTAATGGTTATACAGGATGGGCTCAGGTCTCTACTCTTCTGTGTTGTCTTTCTATGGGTACTAAACCAGAACAGTTAAATTGTCCACCCACTTGGAAAACATCTACATAAACAAACTTAACGAGGCAGTGGAAAAACAGGTCCCAAGCAAAAGGTGCACATGTTCTCTGGCAAGGTGGACTTCAATTTTATGGCAGACTCACTGGTTGAATTGAGACGAGAGGAGACTAAACACAACTAACAGCTGTTTCCAGAGAATGACAGTTATCATGCCTTCTAGTTAGGGGTCAGTGCCCTTGCACACAAAGACTGGCATGCTAGGCCATTCTCATCCATAGGTGAGGGTTGAGTCTGTGTGATCCAGTGCACCACAAAGTGTTTTAACTACTGGCTTGCAGACTAGGTATGTGTTCACCAGCTCTCCTCTTGTAACTGGCCCACTGGACAGCCAGGAAGAGACACTATGTTGGGTTAGGAAGAGGAACTCAAGTGAGTGGTTCAGTGAGGTGGATGTTGCCTTGGAAGACCAGGGACTCTGTCCCCAGTGGGGTAGAAACTGTCTGACTGCTGTTCATGTAATAACATTTAAACGTGAAGTGCAGTAACCCAGCTTGAAGAGGAGGGATGAAGAGTGCTTTGAGTAGTTCCTAGCCCAGGGGTGGGCAAAATACAGTCCATGGAATGGATACAGCCCACCAGGCCATTCTATCCAGCCTGTGAGGCACCTAAAAGGTTTAACAATTAATATTTATCTGCTCTTGGCTGCCTGTCAAAAATGACAGGAGCTAGGGGCAGTACGAGCCAGGGACAGTAGGCCCCAGGGGAAACCGACAGGACCCAGCACCAAGGCTATTGTGTGATCACCTCTGTGTAAACTACATAAAAACATGTAAATCAGGACAAAAATATATTTTTTAATCAAATTAATGAATGTTGTAGATGTTCAATTTTTAGAATATAATTTGGTATTTTTCTGGTTCGGAGATGGTAAAACCCCTGGCTGAAAGGAGTATTTCTGGGGGCAAGGGGAGGGACTTCTGGTGAGAAAGGTCAGGGGTTAGGGGACAGTACTTCCAGTCCCAAAACAATGACCGGGGGTGGGGCACCTGTCAAGGGGCAGGGCTACCCATGCAGCCCTTGATAACTTGCCAAAACTCAGTAAGCGACCCTCTGCCCAAAAGAACTGCCTGCCCCTGCCCTAGCTCATAGCCTGGTCTCCTCTGTGAGAGGGAGGACTATCATCTGACTGGTTCTCTGCACAAGTGCCCTAATCAGTTGGCTGTAGGACTAAAAATTGGGAGGATTCTCCTCCTTCATCTTACTTCTACAAATAGGTGTATAAGGTGATCCTAATTTACCAGAAGTTGAAACAGAATTCAAACTTCTCATGAATGACAAATATTTCAGTGTTGCAGCTATGTAGATGCCAGTTAGGTCCCTGGCAGACATTACTTCCATCAAGAAAAAGGTAATATCACTCAACAGAAACTGCCATGTGACCAGCTTCACATTCAAAGACCAAGCTATCCAGAGGAGAAAAAGGCATCTTGGAAACTTGCTCTCCCAGCTTTTATGAAGATCCAGGGAGACACTGTGAACCAGGTTGGTGGGGGGGAGCATGCAGAAGAGGCAGGGCTCAAACTCTCCAGTAACCTTATGAGGTGCTTTTTTCGCATGTGCTTGTCCTGCCCACAGATTTCTGAACAAATCCTCCCCCGCAAGCATGTCACTTGAGTGTTTGTTTAGACTGGGTTTCAGAGACAGGTGCTAATGGCTTCTTAAAGAAGCAGCCTTGAAAGCCAGTTGAAGAAAGAGAAGAGGGGCAGTGAGTCATGGCATCTGCTACTGTGCTCTGGGGCAGCAGTTAAGCCTCATTCCTCCTGCACGAAGGCAAAGTGAGGAGGTGGGGAAGAGATACAGGGAAGTCTACACTGAGATACTTAAGAACCTGGCCAAACACCATCACTCTGTGTGTGGCATGCCACGTGTTCAAATTAAAGCTTGTTAGAAATCAGGTACAAAAATGTTCTACATTTCTCAAATGACTAATTTATGGCTCATTGGCCATTTTTATTAGGTGTATTACTTTGCATATGTAGTCAGTTAATTTTACAATATATGTAACATGTCAGGGGCTTCTTGTGATTCTGTAGGTGCCACTTAGGTGCACAAAAAGGTGAAATAGGATTTGACCCTAAGTTTAAATCAGATACCTGAAACTAGTCAAAAGACTTGATTTATAATGAAACATTTCAGTCTTCAAGAGATTACATTTTAGAATTTAATGCTACAGATGTAGATCAGGAGGGCAAGGCTTTACAAATCCTAGAGGCCCTAGCAATAGCAGGTAAAAGATATACTCAGATGATACCAGAAAGAGAACCACTTGCCATGCTGCAGTAATGATGAGGCACCAGCAGGGGCTCTGCCAGTATGACCTGGGGTAAAAATTCTTTTCCACCTCAAATCCAGTGATCTGTATATCCTGTATGTTGGGGCAAGATACCCCAGCCAGGTATCCAAGAAGGGAGTTCTCTGGCAATACAGATTAGTAGAGTTCTGGTAGAGCTCACCCCGTCTTCTGTCCTACTTCCAACTACGGCCAACTTCTGATTCAGAAGAAATGGGAAATAATCTAGCCAGGCATGTGTTGGGGGAAAAAACCTTTTTCTCTTCCTGGTAGGAAACTAGCATAATTCTGAGATAACATATGCAAGTCTGCATTAAGCATATGAGCATCTTGAAACTAACTCTGGCAACACAATTCTCTTCAGACATATACTTTGCTCTTGTCTATATACAGAGGCAGTATAAAATAATATTGTTTAAGGGAACAGATGGTACATGTAATGCAGTAATACCAAAATCATCCAGACTTATGTTTTTATACAATGTTGGTAATACATCAAAGATAATAGCACCTCAGAAAAAGAGAAAAGGATAGCCATGCTGGAGGCAAAGCATTCTTTTAATTCAAATGGCAGAGAATAATGTGTTGCTTTGAACTCAGAAAAACTGCCTGCTTGAGCAAGGAGAATATCACGTCTTTTAAAAAGAGCTGGCTCACAGAATAAATAATGGATTAAGCACATCCACCTTTTTGGTCTGATTTTCACTATAAATTAGAGAATAATGTTGATTAATGCTGTGCTGTGATTTTATGCATCATATTCTCATTTTTAGCTTCTATTGTTACAGGTAACAATACCAGTTTCCCAAACAGTGTTTTTCCCCCCTATTTAATATATTTATTACTTTTTTTGCAGTTTCTTCACTGTTTCTTTTATGCGTACACTACCTCCTAGTTGTATGCATTTCTTCTGTTCTCTTCTCAGTTCTTCTTTGTGATCTGTGGAGGTAATCTCTCACACAGACAAGACACCTAAATCAACATTAACAACCCATTCAGATTCACTCAGCACATTAGTTATCTTTAGGATTCATTTTTAATATGCTGTGTTGGCTGCGAGATTCTTACTGAATTGCTGAATAGTTCACTGACATACAATAATTTTATGCTTCTATTGGTCCTGTGCTTCATTGTGCCTATTTTATATAATTTTTCAAAATAATATTCTCAACAGAGTTTTTCTGGGTTACTCAAAATCTGCTCACTTAAAGACTAGATTCTCAGGTGGTGTAACTTATTATAATTTAAACAGGTCTTGTCCAAAACGTGTTTAATGCACAGGGAATGAAAAAGCCAAAAGAAAAGATAATTACACAGATGCAAACCTAATGGCCTAACATGCTACTAGAGATGAGGTATGGCTGGACCAGCCAACCCAGAGGGCCATCTCCTATGCTTTACTCTGCATCAACACTGTGTGATTAAAGGAAAGACCGTTAACTGAATTTTTCATGATAAAACCATTAGAAATGGAAGCTGCTCTTCTCTTTCACTCTTATGCGATTGGTGTGGTGGAAGCCCACAATCAGCTGTTTTGTGCAGTGTATTGTGGGAGGGATGCACAGCAGAAAAGAGTCTCCTGTGTGGATTTGTCCTCCTCACTTGTTGTCTGTGATGTGTTTCTGTAGCTGCCATCCCCATTATGGCTTCTAAGCATCCCGCTAGCTTACCTCCAACTGTCTGCTGTCAGGTCTTAAAAAAGTGGTAGAAATAGGTCTGGGGGTAAGTACAGTTGAGGTGTTGGAATGTATCCCTATTTGTTACATTGTAAAGTGGGTTCCCTTTATATGAATTTGAGTCGTGCTGTTTTCCAGGAATGTACATACCGCATAAAGTGAGGGAAACCTGTACTGTACCTGTGGTAGTCCCAGAAATATAAAACAGGCAAGGGTTTTTTGGTAGTAACTTTTATTGAACCAACTGTATACTTAGTAGAGATGGTAAGCAAGTTTTCAGGCACACAAGACGCTAACTGCACGGTTGTTACTGCAAAGTTGTTTAGTACTTGCATACCTAAGTAATAAGTGACTTTGTAGTAACCAGCATTACTGCACAGCAGCATCCCCACGCAGCTTCCTAGTGATAGTAACTGCGCAGTAGCTTGTTACTACTACGCAGCAGCTTGTTAGTAGTGCACAGCAGCATTGCATCACAGTTCATGCCCCATGGCGCTAAGTAGTAATGAGCTACTACACAGCAGTAACAAGCTACTGTACAGTAAGCGTCTTGTGTAGATGTGGCCACAATGTCCTTCCTCAAGTCACTCCCTAGAGAACAGGAACAGATTATTTTCAAGAACCAATTGATTTTGAAGGGATTCAAACACGCATTCCAGAAAGTGGCTAACAGATCTTATAAATGAACATTTATTAGTGCTGGAGTGAAGTAGCCATGATGGTCCAGGAGATACACAAGAGTAAAGGATTTTTGAGGATGAAACCTAAACAGAATCAGAAAATCTGATTCACAGGCACTGTTTACCAGGACTTCAATACATATTGTAAGACAAACCCTCCTTTGGGTCACCTTCTACAAATAAGACATCCATTGTAACGCTGCTTCAAAAACATGGTTTGAATGAATATCTGAGACCACTACGCTTACCCTACCTTAAACGGAGACTTTTCCATACTGCAAATTTCACAAATATACACATATGCCAACCCAACATACCCCTACCCTCTTGTTGCATCTTACACTGTACAGTGTAGAAAGCTCAGTTGATATTTCTAGCTCCTTTGATATAATTGGGAATATTGCCACTAACTTTAATGGAGCTAAGTTGTCAAGGATCAGTGCAAAAGACAGTTATGGATACAGTCCTTGAGTACCATGTAGCAACAGAAGGGTTTTTTTGTCTGGTTGGGGGGGAGGAAGAGGGAGGTGAGAGGGTTCCAGCACTTGCTATCCATATGTTTTGCATGAAGTGGAACAGTATCACCAGGAAAGACTGAGAATACCATCCAGGGATACCCTGTGGTCTGGTGGTTAGACCAGTTTCATGAGACACCGTGAGTAGGGAACTGGACCTGTTTCTCCACTTATTTGGTGCAAGTTACAACCAGTTAACCATTAAGTGACAAGGAGGGGCACAACCCTAACCTTCTCTTCCCCACCCCATTTTGGGATCTAACCCCCAAAATGTATTGCATGTCCACCCAAACCACGTTTTTGGACTAATAAATGAGTGGACAAGAAAAATCCATCAGTCCTTGCCAGCCCTTTTGAAGGGGCAAAGAGATGGCAGGAAACAACTGAAGTAGTGTGTTAACCAGCAGAGCCAGCCACCTGTTGTGATGAGTCTTGATTTCACTCTTAACAGATGAAGGAGCAGTTATGGTCCCGGTATACGCCATGTTGAGAGGGCTAGCAACGAACCATTTGGAGTGGCAAACCCAGGCTTTGCTCCCAAGTTAATTTTCATCACATGACTGTCTCCAGTAATATGACAGCAGTTTCTCAAAACCATTTGATCTGATCTGATCTTGGAAGTTGGAAAATGCTTTGTTCTGATGAGTATTTCAGCAAAGGTCATTGGAAAGTGACAATACATACAATACATGATTTGGAGACTCTGACAATCATTGGTTTGCTAGTTACCAAGACATGCCCTCTGGAGACATCCTTCACACTATGAATTTAAGGAACAAAATGAACACAGGAAACAAATAGCAAAGAGTTGTGTGAGAGATGGCTGAATTCAAGCAGAATGTAACTCAAACCAGAGGTGAAAAAATACATATGCTTACCACCTCAGATATGTCAGGTAGCTTAGCCTCACTGCCCTCTTGTAAAACAAGGCAGTCCTGTTATCCTTATCCCATAATTGGGATAAAAAAGACAGCCTTTGGATGAGGGCAGAGGCAGTTCAGAACTGTTTGCAAGAGGATGCATGCTCCCCTGCATTAACTGAGCGTGATGTCCCATGCAATCCAATCTTCCATGGCAGCTCATACTGAGGGGAGAAGTTTGCCCTCATGGTTCAAGTCATTCTTGATTAGCTCTTATGTATACCCATTTCTGGGAAAGCAGGGGAGGATAACTTGCTATCTGCTTGCTGTCCGAAAGGAGTCTTACAGCATATAAGGAGATAAGAGCAGCAGGCAGAGGTACTCCCACAGAGCTACCCTGAAAACAGACCTAGTTTTGACGATTCTAAATGAAGGACTAACGTTAAAAGCTCTTAGAAATCCAGTGCAATTTTTCACTCTTTAATTATTCTCAGTCACTGTCTACCTAATGAAAAGCTAGCCTTCACTCACTCCTGTTCACTTTTCAAAACGTCTGTCTCCTTTCCCCTCTTTTTCTCTTAGAACCCCCCTGGATGTTCAGATAAAGGTGTGATAGGATCTGATGCATGATCCACACAATCATGTCTCCTGATATGCCACATGTGCATGGCAAGAGGTATGATTATGGGATCCAATATCAGATCCAATCACACCTTATTGCTGGTGCAGGGGGAGCCATGGATCATGATCATGGGCTCTGTCTGCACCAGCTTCTGCAGCTACAAACCCTGTAACTGATGAGGTTTGCAGCAGGGGCAGCATTTTCCCTACTGCTCCTCCCCTGTGAGCACCACAGCTGATAAGACTCGCAGCAGGGGCAGTGCCAGGAAGGCTGCTGCCACTGTGACCCTTGTCATCTGTGGGACTGGCAGCAAGTGATACACCCCCGGAGGGGGGAGTTCCTTAGTCAATGGGCCCCCCAGCTCCAAGGGAGCACCTGGCCACATGTTCAATGAATGGCATGATAAGAACAAGCTACAAAGTTCCTACACATTTTTTGTGGAATAACTGTAGTTCATTGCTTGTTTTATCACATCATTAATTGATTGATCAAGTAGCTGGGTCACAACTTGTGTTGTGATTACCTAGTTAATCATGCCTTAAGTGTAATATGCAGATGGAGTCCCTAATATAGGTCACCTGATGCATATGGAATCTAATTTACATTTAAGATGTATATATACACAAAGCCTGGTATTACAAGATTGAAAATATCATTTGCTTGACCTTTTTTCAGTCATACCATGTTTGTGAGCACCCCGTGCCAGAGGCATGGACACAGGGGTGAGCAGCTGAAAGCCCAGAGATTGAGGGTTTGAGGCCATACAAAAGCACTCAGAGCACGGCCATGTCAGAGTCCAATGAATCTGCAAATTCAGCTAAACACTTTGTCACAAGGACAGGAGAAAGGAAGGATGTTTGCCAACCTACTTCTATACACAAATCCAGCTGGCAACCTGAATCCTTCCTGCATAAACCTCCCCCAAAAATATTTAGGATTTGTACCTCAGGGCAAAAGTAAATAGTACTGGAACTTTAAGAATTTAAGACTTGCTCATTTATAAATTATAAACATACGAATGACATTTTTTAATAATAAAGCGTTCTCCTTCCTTATTCCAAGAACTAATAGAATTTGTTACGATTGTTCAACACAAGAACAAAGTCAACTTAGCACGAAGTTTCTTTTAAATAAAAAGATCTGAAATTTGGCTCAGACATTTTCCCTAGTGTCTATGTTTGCATGTCCAGTAAGCATGTATTACTAGATACTTCATACTTGCCTGAGGCTTTAGGCTGCAAGACTAAACTTGTTTTTATAAGACCTATACATCAGCTTTAAGGATTTGTTTGCTATCTATTTGTAATCTTTTACCTAGTTATCTTAACATTTTTTTAGGAGAGTTAACTGTGAATTTTAAACTTCTTCTCTTCCCATTAACGGCAACTTGATTATGAATAACACGTCTTACTTTTTCCTAGATTGGCATATATAACCGCCCCCTGCCTCTATGCATTTTTTTGTTTCCTTCACTCTTATGGAATCAAAGCCTACTGAATACATTATGAACAAGGCCTTCCATTATGAATTTCTTTCTCTCCTCCCTTTCTCTGCACTGTGGAAATTTTGCTAAAATAGATGACCCTTGTGATACAACCTTAAGATCATCACTGCTAGACAAAAGTGAGAGAGGCAAGGTGTGTGAAAAGTTATCAGTCAGTTCCATAGCAAAGAAGTCTTCACCGAGAATGACTGGCTACTAGATCTTGTGCCAGTGACAGCAGGAGGAGAAGCAGGCCTAGAGAAAAGTTTACATTTCCAAACATTTAAAAGGAAATTAAAAAACAACCCCTGCTTCCCCCTCCAGAAACAAACATTAAACCTCTAAGGGCATAGATTTAGACTTAGAAACATGCAACTGCTTCTTTAACTGAAAGGGCTTTTATCATCCCTTTAACAGACTTCATGTTCAATTTTCTCATCACAGCCTGAGAAACTATTTACTTCTATGTATGGGTGTATAATGTTAGTTACTGGTAATAAGGGCACCTGTTCTTATCACTCTTATTTTATTGCTGGGGCTCTGCCAGGTCTTGGATATGACATATATAACTGCCAACCTCAGATGTTCAGAGGGAATGTCAGGCCTCAAAATGCCTTGGCTTAAAAATAATGCTTTAAGTAAATATAAAACATTTCTTTTGTTTTTTATTTGCCTTCTGTTTGGGAGATTTTTATTTTCCTTGAGGCTTTAAGATTAACTTTTAATTTTGTTCTTGGAATCGTGAGAGCAATAAACTTATTTTTTTTAAATGAAAGGTGAGATTTCTGAGGCTCTGAGACAACTAAAAATCATGTGAGAAACGCACTAAAACTGCAGGAATTTGCAATGCTATTTGCAACACATTGGGCCTAATTCAAGGTACTATGATTTAGACTGTATTAAATCCGTGCTTATTTCCACCTACTTACTCTCACTTACTGATTTGTTATGGGAGTTATAATTAGAATAATTTATGCACAAAAGGAGTACAATCTAAGATTATGATTCTCTTAAACCAGGTCTAGGCCCACCATGCTTTGTTGATATATTTGTGGGGGCATCTACACATGTGCTGTACTAATTAGCTCCACAGTAAAGTGTCACTATCTACATGTGTGCCCATATTAGGGCACAGTAAATTAATTAATTCCACCATAGGCCAGTACTGTTCAGGACAAGTACAATCCTACAACTGTCATTTAGTGCACAAAAATGCATATGTAGATAGTGACCAGGGCTGGCTGGGACATGAGAGTGCAATAGTGTGGGGGATGCCTGCCAACTAGCCCCACACAACAGCACCCTCATGCCCCATGTTGAGCTGGGGTGGAGCAACCCTGGGCTGGTAGGCTGACCCCCTGTGCCCCCTGTCAGCTGGAGTTGTTCTGCCCCAGGACAATGTGCTGTGGTCCTGGGTGCACATGTAAATGCTGCACCAGAGTTTATTTCTGTATGCTAATTGCATGTGTATATGCATCCTATGCTGGTAAAATAAGCTAGAACCAGTGGGGGTGTGACTCATCCCAGCAAAATGGGGAAAACTTCCCAGTTAAGGTTTTTTTAGCCTTGCAAATAAATACTTCGGCTTGGTAACAATACAGTTTTGCTGCTCAGTTTTCATTGCATGGCTTTTGCTGCTCCAGCTATGTTGGTTCTGGATTACATACCTTCACATCCCAGACAATAATTTTGTAGAGTAGACACAGCATTAGACTTCTTCATTCTCAATTAGAATTCAGATACTAGGATCAATTTAGATCCTCCCACTCCCTTACATTACTTTAGACTCCCAGGAATGGTCATAAACAAGGTCAGGGAACTCTAAAGCCTTGTCTACACTGGCATATTTCTGTGGGCAGAGAGCAGCTGCCACAGGCAGGATGCCAGAGTGCACCCCCTTTCCTCTCTCCAGGTGGCCTCTGGGGGCTCTGCAGAGCTTCTACAAGAATCTGCACGGCTCCATTTCCTCATACGTGTCAGCAGGGCATACACTATACTTTGAGACAGCACCAGTTGTTAAAGCCATGGCAGCCAGCAGACAGTGTAGGCATATCTACTTTCGCCCTGCAGTAGCATGGGAAAAATGACAACTGCTGAAGCTCCACACCCCTGAATGCTGCCAAAGCTCCCTGTCTGTAAGCCAAATCAAATGGCTCTATGCCAAATCCAGCCATGGGCCACAGGTTGCTCACCCCTGGTATACAGGGAGTATACCTGGTTAGGAATATTCTATTCCTAGAGACATAGCCCTGTATGTATGAACAGCTACATACGTGCGTGCGTGTGTACACACATGCATGCATACGCAAACATACACACAGACGTGTATCACCAGACTAGCAGAGAGAGAGGGAGAGAGAGAATGTGAGCTTTTATCTCCACCCCCATGGCGTGTGTAGATGAAACGAGTGGCATATGTGCACAGCACTTTAAAGTGGAATAAATGTTTTTGCACCGCTTTAATGGTTCATAGATTCATAGATGTTAGGGTCAGAAGGGACCTCAAAGGATCATTGAGTCTGACCCCCTGCCAGTAGCAGGAAAAATGCTGGGGTCGTGTGACCCCAGCCATGTGCTTGTCCAGTCTCCTCTTCAAGACAGGCAAGGTAGGGGAGAGCACCATCTCCCTCGGAAGCCCATTCCAGATACTGATGACCCTAACCGTGAAGTTCTTTCTGATGTCCAACCTAAATCTACTCTCTATCAGCTTGTGGCCATTGTTTCTGGTTATTCAAAGGGTGCTCTGGTAAACAGAGTATCTCCTATTCCCTGCTGCCCCCCCCAATGAATTTGTATACTGCCACAAGATCCTCCCACAGCCTTCTCTTACTGAGGCCAAAAGGGTCCAGGTCCCTCAGCCTTTCCTCATAAGGCCTTCCCTGCAGGCCTCTAACCATATGAGTGGCCCTCCTCTGGACCTTCTCAAGGTTGTCCACATCCCTCTTGAATTTCAGTGCCTAGAACTGGATGCAGTACTCCAGCTGTGGCTTCACCAGTACCACATAAAAGGGAAGCATCACCTCTCTGTACCTGTTCATGATGTACCTATTAATGCATGACAAAGTGCAGTTAACTCTGCTAATTACTTCATCACACTGACAACTCATATTAATCTTGGAGTTGACAACAACTCCGAGATCTCTTTCTGCCACTGTGCTGCTGAGAGGGTCATCACCCCCAGCATATAGGTGTGCTGGTGATTCCCTCTCCCTAGGTGCAGCACCTTGCACTTGTCCTTGTTGAACTGCATCCTGTTGTTCTCTGCCCACTTCTCTAACCTGTCCAGGTCTGCCTGCATTCGGTTTCTTCCCATCAGTGTATTTGCTTCGCCCCATAGTTTGATGTCATCTGCAAATTTGGACAGAGTGCTTTCCAAGCCCTCATATAGGTCACTGATGAAGATACTGAACAGCACCGGCCCAAGGACTGAGCCTTGGGGGACCCCACTGCCCACATCTTTCCAAGTCAATACTGACCTGTCCACCATCACTCTCTGGGTATGACCCTTAAGCCAATTTGCCATCCACATGACTGTAATCGTCTATGGCACAGTCATTCAATTTGTTTATAAGAATAGGATGGGATACCGTGTCAAAGGCCTTCTTAAAGTCCAAGCAGATGACATCTACCTCAACTCCTGCATCTAAGCTTTTAGTGACCTAGTCATAGAAAGGAACAAGGTTAGGCAGGCAGGATCTACCTTTTATGAACCTGTGCTAGTTGCTCTTCGGCATTATATTACCCACTGGACTCCTACAAATGTAATTCTTGATAATTTTTTCAAGGGTTTTCCTAAGGATGGAGATGAGACTAACCAATCTATACTCGGATCCCCCTTCCCTCCCTTCTTGAAAATAAGGACAACACTGGCCCTTTTCCAGACCTCTGGGACTTCACCTGAGCACCATGAGTGCTCAAACAGCCGTGCCAGTGGCTCTGCTAGGACACTGGCTAATTCTTTTAATGCTTTATGATACTAGCTAATTCTGGTGTTGGTGTTTGCATGTGTCAGCAGTGTATTGCACATTAATTCCAGCTGCTGTAGCACATTCGGTGGCGTGATGCACCTTAAATGATTATGGGGTGCAGCAAACTAAAACACCTCCGAGGAGTTTTAGTTTGCTGCCCTACAGCTGCGGAGCGAAGCACCGGGCTCTGTGTGGCTCAAGGACTGTGCAGGCAGCCCATGCAGGCAGCCTGGCAGCAGCCTGGGAAAGCAGGGTTCACCAAAAAATCAAAAAGTGGCAAGCCTGATCTTTTTTTCTCCTCCCTCCCCCCAGAGCCTGCCTGCCTGCATGAGCTGCACGGGGACCCAGTCCTTCCTTCTGCAGCTGCAGTGCCAGTTGGGACCACCCAAGCCAGGTGCCTGCAGAGTTGGGTGCTGCCTGGGGGGCGGGGCACCACTGCCATGGAGGGAAGCACCAGCCCCCCCTGCAGCCCAGGGACCACTACACCCTCCAACAGCTTGCCCTCCCCTCCCTGCCACCAGGGAGGCAGGTAGATGTGGGTGTACATGACACAGGGGTTTAATTCACCCTACATTGAAGCAGTGTTTTTAAAAATCCACCGCTTCAATTTCAGACTCCTGGTTCATCTACGCATGCCCCCAGAAACTCAGTGGGTGCAAAAAAGTGAACAGACATACATGAATGAGCAAGGCTGTGCATCCAGAAATAGACAACCTCTTGATGTATAAATACCAAAAATACTCTGAAGACAATGAAAAATGGCCACCAGAAAAAAAGACAGAACAATGGAAAATCAGTTCCTGGGGATTCAGGGCTTGACTATCAAAAAAGTTGTACTGATTTTGCTTAATTCATTATAAAAACTGACTCAAGTAATCCTGGTACAGCTTGTATGTGTCAACAAGGCTACAGTTACAGCACATTACTCATCAGCTCTGAATCTAGGCCATGATGTTGATGGTGGAGTGTAAGTCAGAGCAAGTGTAAATTACATGTTACGTGTGTACGTCTAAATGAGTTAGAAGTCAACATTTCCAAACTATGGTATTTAAACTTAGACTCCTGAATCCATATTTAAACACCTAACTATAAAGGTAGAAACTTAAAGTCATCTTAAAAATACTGGCCAAAATGGGAGTCAGCCTGAATTGGTGTAATAGGCAGGTTGAAAAGGTCTGAAGAAAACAGAAACAGAACTCCTAGGTTCTCAGATTTATCTAGGAACTGATCCCTGGGCAATTTAGTCTTTTCTTCTCTCTAACACTTTTATTACTTAGGAAGCTTACACTGTATTATTTAGATTCTACCACTTTGAAGCATCTTAACTTCGTATTTCCTGATAAAAATCTCTTTTAAATTTGACTAAGGCTGGAAATATATTGAAAATTCAGAGAGTTTTAAAAACCCCAGAAAGGACAGAGAAACTTAAGATCCACATATTTATTAATTCAGAGTGAAGGTTAAATTTACAAATACCTTTAAAAATGGGCAAGTCTTTAGCATAGGCACCTAAAGTCTGGTAGCTCTTCAACTAAACAAGACTAAAACATTAAAAAAAGAATGGGTTTGTAAAAGCTCAGGAAATCTGGCTTGTCCTGCTCCTTACAATTCCTTACTTTGATTGCTACTGTTTCCTTTGCCTCCTTTTAGCACTTGGCATATCAGTAGGTGTCACATGCCTGTTACAAAATGAGATCCACAACAGCTTTTGTAAATTTGTAAAAGTCTGATGGGTGGCAAATTACAAAGTTGGAATGGAACCAGGATATAAAACTGGGTAGAAAGTGGGAGGAAGGAAGTGTTTGCGAATAGAAGGCAGATGATGTGAAGAAAATAGCTATCAAGACAGGAAAGTTGTTGGATCCAGAGAGCACAGAAACACAATAAGCAATATGAAAGGGTGTAGCTGAGAATTCACTAGGGTACCCACCCTTCGGTGTGTGCAAGTTTGGAAATTTGGCTAGAGATTTTAATAATCAGAAGTAAGTGTATTATTTGCTACTTAACAGCCTGATAAGAATTAGAGGTTTAACTGCTGAAAAGGAAAGTTTTGTTTCTGGTTCTAATTTTGTCCAAAATAAAGTTCCTATAAATCCTATCATATGATTTATTGGTCTCAAACTCCAAATTATAATCAACATGCCTTTTACTGAATTTAGTTGTGGGGAGATCTGCAGATGATTTTCAGTTTGGTTTGTTTGCTACTGTGTATCATTAAGTCAGAAGGCTATGACCACAGGGTGTAATCGAGAAAGCCAGAAACAAAAGGTTAAAAAACCCTATTGCCTATAATTATAGGATTTAGGATGAGCAGCTATAGTGGCACTCCTGTGGGCAGAAGTGGCTCAGTTTCTTGGCAAGCTAATCTTAAATTAGAGCAAAGCGGTGCAGTAGTTATGGTAATTTATATCCTGAGGATGTAAGTTAAACCCATATTTTCTGGCCTGGAAACAATGTAGGGGGAAAATAATATAGAAAAGTATACTAGCTATTACTATTTTAGTTCCTACCATAACAATGCACTACCTCATATTTTTCTTACCTACAGTTTATCATAGGGTTAAAGCTGTTTTGCCATATAGTTTTTCCTTTGAGGGGGAAGAAGCCCGAGTAAACACTAGGGTTACATATCAGTGCTCAGATATACATATGCAACTTTCATTAGGTTCAGCTGGATTTACACCTGTGCATTTGAGGGAAGATCTGGAACCAACCAATCAACTATTTGTTTAATGAGACATACCAGCACGGAGCTGGAATTACAGACAGACCACATATGTACAGGCAGGTTAGCTATGCAATTATCATCATCTGTTAAGTGCTTAGAAAAGGACTGAAACAGCAAACACCTGATTGTGCCAGAGCTGGGAAGCTTTACTTTAGAAAATCTACTAAACTGTATATATGAAAAGGAAAACTAAAAAGATTAGCAAGCACTGAACAGTGGAAAGAGAGCAAGCTAAGGGTTTTAGTTTAGAGTATTACTATCTGTGGTAAAACTATCATAAAACATGCCCATAGATAACTACCTTAAATAAGTTTGTTCTAGATAAAATAAGAGGTATAAAAACCAGGGATGCTACCTGATTTGTAGTTTTATATGAGAATCTCTGAAAAGAAGTATATCTTTGCTCTTCACAATTTTGTATCTGTCTAGAAATGCATATTTAAAGACAATTTACATTGCTCCAAAGTCAGTTTTCCTAAAAGTCTAGATGACAATGTCCTGACTGAAGAATAAGTGGAAAGACATTTTGTTTGGAACCCTATCAATACCAAGTGACCCCATCGATTTCAAAGACTGCACTTTTTCTCCATTTAATTTGCAGCAATATAAAAAATGACAAATTGATTTCTATCTTACAAAGACCATCTTGTTTGTTTATTGGATTTTCCCCCCTCTGTATTATTGGATTTATAATGGAATTTGTTTATGTGGGACTTTGTTTCTTTGTGTTGTATGCTGGGAACTTTTTGGTGTTCTCCACCTGAATTCAAGTAGGAAAGATGTCTAATTCCACTGAATTAGCAGATATAGGCTTTGATCTGAAACTGTACTTCCAATAGAGTCCCAGATAAACAGTGCAAGGATGGCCTTAGAATCATAGAAATTAGGGGTGGAAGGGACCTCAGGATATCATCTAGTCCAACCCCCTGCCCAAAGCAGAACCATCCCCAACTAGTTCATCCCAGCCAAGGCTTCGTCTAGTTAGGTCTTAAAAACCTCCATGGATGGAGAGTCCACAACCTCTCTGGGTAGCCTGTCCCAATGCTTTATTACCCTCCTAGTGAGAAAGATTTTCCTAACTTCTAAACTAAACTTCCCTTACTGCAGCTTGAGGCCATTGCTCCCTGTTCTGTCATATGCCACCACTGAGAACAGTTTAGCTCAGAAATGGACAAAATGGCAGATACAGCAAGCAGCCAGACTCCATTTCCCAGCAGCCCCTGCTCACAATGCTGCAGGTGGTTTTCATGGAGACCCCAGTAGTGGCGGCGCCTGACAACATGGGGCCAGGATTTCCATGGAAATCTGACCTAGCAGCGCTGGCAGGGCACACGGCTGGGCAGGGAGTTGATCTGGGGCTGCGGCTGGAATCTTGCAGCAGGTGACAGTGTGGGACAAAGCCAGGGCATAGCTCTGATCTGCTGCCTGAATGCCCTGAGTACCCATGGAAACCCTGGCCCCACACTGTCACAGCACTGCCACCACTGGGGTCTCCACAGAAACTGGCTGCAGCAACAAGAGCAGCGACTGCTGGGAAATGGAGTCCGCTGTGGGCCTGACCTGGCCTGTAGACTGGGCTTTGTCTGCCCCTAGTTTAGCTCCATCCTTTTTAGGACCCCACTTCAGGTAGCTGAGGGCTGCTATTAAATCCCCTCTCAGTCTTCTCTTCTCCAGACTAAACAAGCCCAGTTTCCTCAGCCTCTCCTCAGAGGGCATGTGCCCCAGCCCCCCAACTATTTTTGCTGCCCCTCACTGGACTCTCTCCAGTTTTTCTAGAGTAGGGGGTCTAAAACTGGATATAGTGCTCCAGATGTGGCCTCATCAGTGCTGAACAGAGGGGAATAATCACTTCCTGTCACCTGCTGGCAACACTCCTACTAATGCAGCCCAGTATGTCATTAGCCTTCTTGGCGACAAGGCCACACTGCTGGCTCATATTCAGCTTACTGTCCACTGTAATCCCCAGGTCCTTTTCTGCAGAGCTCCTGCTTAGCCAATCAGTCTTCAACCTGTACCAGTGCACGGGATTTTTCCATCCTAAGTGCAGGACTTTGCTCATGTCCTTATTGAACCTCATGAGCAGGGATTTGGGTTTTCCATTCATCACAGAAAAATGTGATAAAATGCAGATTTTTTCATTTTAAGGAGAAAAACACAGGAAATGGCGGGTTTCCCCTTGCAGGCTGGAAGAGCTGCAGACTGCAAGGGGCTGGGGGGAGTGAAAGGATGGCAATCAGGCTGGGGGTGGCATGTGCATGTGTACATGCACACATGCACATGGCAGCCAGGCAGCAAGACAGCAGCTCCTCACAGGTAAATCTGGGGAAGTGGGATTGAGGCCCCCATAGTGAAGGAGGGAGGAAGGAGGGAGTTGGGCATTGCTGGGGGCTCAGCTGGGCCCAGCTGGGGTGGTGCACAGGACCTAGGGCTTGGGGTCCAGGGCCAGAAAGCACAGCTGCAAGGTCCACGAGGGCAGCGGGGTGAGGAACCTGAGCCCACAGTGGGTAGCCTTCTTCTGCTCCTCCTATGGGTTCACTCCAACTATGCTGCATCCAGTTTCCTTTTGAAGATCTCCAGGGAAAGTGCCTGCACCGCCCTTGCTGAGAGTCTATTCCAGAGTCTGGTCACATGAACAGTGAAAAAGTTTTTCCTTATATCTAGTCTGAAACCTTCTTCTAGGAGTTTATGACTTGCTCCTGGTTTTCCCCTGGGATGCTTTGGTGAATAGTTGTTTGCCTAGCCCCTAAGGTTCTCCCCTGGTATATTTGTATACTGCCACAAAATCCCCTAAAGTCTTCTCTTTTCTGTCTGAACAGTCCCATATCTGTCAGCCTTTCCTTGTATGGCTTCCAAATTGCTTTAAAATTGTAAATCTATGAATAAAATATTGTATTCAACTCATACCTGTATATACAGTGTTTCATTTTAATCGAGAAAACATGGGTTGGGGGGGGGTTTAATCAGAGAATTCACAGGTTTTTATAAGAGAATTTGCAATTTTTAAACGGAGAAAACCAGGATCCCCACTCATGAGATTTCTTTTGGTCCAATCCTCCAATTTGTCCAAGTCTTTGAATCCTAGCCCTACCCTTCAGTGTATGTACTAATCCCCCCACAGCTCAATGTAATCTGGAATCTTGCTTAGGATGGAACCCGTTCCATCTTCCAGATCATTAATGAAGATATTGAACAAAACTGGCCCCAGGACTTACCTCTGGGGCACTCCACTTGATACCGGCTATCAACTACACATTGTGCCATTGATTCCTATCCTTTGAACCCAATGATACAGCCAGTTTTCTATCCACCTTACAGTCTATTCATTCAACCCAGACTCCCTTACCTTGCCTGCAAGAATCTTATGGGAGACCATATCAAAAGCTTTGTTAAAGTCAAGGTATATCACATCCACTGGTCTCCCTGCATCCACAGAGCCAGTCATCTCATAATAGAAGGCAATGAGGTTGATTAAGCATGACTTGCCCTTGGTGAATCCATGCTGATGGTTCCTAATCACTTTCTTCTCTTCCAAGTGCTTAGAAATGGATTCCTTGAGGACCTGCTCCATGATTTTTCCAGGGACTCAGGTGAGGCTGACGGGTTTGTAGTTCCCCACATTCTGAGTGATGAGTACTATATTTGCCTTTTTTGAATCATTAGGGATCTCTCCCAATTGCCACAAGTTTTCAAAGATAATGGCCAATGGCTCTGCAATCACATACCCTTGGGTGCATTGTGTCCGGCCTCACGGACTTGTACACATCCAGCTTTTCCAGCTAGACCCTAACCTGTTCTTTCACCATAGTTGGCTACTCAGCTTCTCCCCAAACTGTGTGGCCCGGTGCAGTGATGCTGGAACTGACCTTGCCTGTGAAGACTGGAGTAAAAAGGGCATTGAGTAATTAAGCCTTTTCTGCATCCTCTGTCACTAGGTTGCCTCCCCCATTCAGTTAGGGACCCACACTTCCCCTGATCTTCCTCTTATAGCTTGTAGAAACCTTTCTTGTTACTCTTTAAGTCTGTTTTTAGCTGCAATTCCAATTGCACTCCCTAATTTCATCCATGTGTGCCTGAGCAATACTCTCATACTCCTCCCTAGTTGTTTGTCTACGTTTCCCCTTCTTGTAAGCTTTCTTTTTGGGTTTTACCTCACTGAAGAGTTCCTTGCTAAGCCAAGCTGGTCTTCAATAATTGATAGTCTTCCTGCACATAAGGATGGTTCATTATTGTGCCGGCAGTAAGGTTTCTTTAAAATTCAACCAGCTCTCCTCAACTCTTTTCCCCCTCCAACTGGCCTCCCAAGGGATCCTGCTCATCACTTCCCAGAGGGAGTCAAAGTCTGCTTTTCTGAAGAGCAGGGTCCTTTGCTGCTTTCCTTCCTTCTTTTCCTCAGGATCCTGAACTCAATTATCTTGTGGCCACTGCTGCCCAAGTTGCCATCCATTTTTACATTCCCCACCAATTGTTCCCTATTTGTGAGCAGCAGGTCAGGAAGAACATGGGCCTTAGTTGGCCTCTCCAACACTTGCACCAAGAAGCTGTCCCCAACACTCTTCAAAAACTTCTTGGATTTTCTGCACACTGCTGTATTGCTCTCCCAGTAGATGTCAGGGTAACCAAAGTCCCACATATGAACCAGGGTCTGTGATTGGGAAACTTCTGCTAGATGCTCAAAGAAATCCTCATCTACCTCATTCTCCTGGTCTGGTGGTCTATAGGAGATAACCAATATGAGATCACCCTTGTTGCTTTCCCTTCTGACCTCCAGAGAGCCTGTCTTCAGTTTCATACAGCATTTTTACATAAAGTGCAACTCCTCTTTCTCTTTTCCCCTGTATATTCTCCCTGAACAATTTATACCCATCCATAACAATACTCCAGTCACACGAGCTATCCAACCAAGTCTCTGTTATTCTAATCACATTGGCCTCTTTTGCTTCCCACTAAATACAAGTTTTCAGGGAGCTGGCATGACACCAGCATAAGTCAGACCAGGCTTTAAATGAATGCTTGCATCTACACTGCTCTGCAGACCACTGTTGCCAGTGCCCTCCAATGACATCTGCCATGGAGAATCTCCTTAAGAAAGTACCAAAACCCTTCTGTCTTGCTCATCAGTGGCAGTCACAGCAGAGGGACAAAGCACTGACTAGAGGATGCTGGCACTATTCAAGGCATTCAGGTTAATGAAGGAAAGGAAATGGGGAAGTGATTGTAGCAGTGATTACTCAAGGGTCTGCTACAGTGGAAACTGTTGTGAGAAATGATACTGTATCAGTACTGGGTCTGGCCATGGGTGTAGAAATTTGGCAGTGGAGGAATGGTGACAATTAACACTGTGACTGCTCCTCCGGTCCCAAATTTCTGAGGCCCACAAACCTGGATTGGGTCCCAGCTGTGCCCACACTGTAGGACTGGACTCTGATTGTGCCAGTGCCACAAAACAGGCTTGGGCTAATGGACTAGATCCAGCCAGCAGACCAACTGAGCACCACTCCTCTGGCCACAGGGCCAAGGTGTTTGGTACCACTGTGTAAGTCTGTATATAATTCTATACAGCTCCATCTATTAAGAGGATGTTATTTATAGTTTATAAAATACACACACATACATGCAGACAGCTTTCTGGGTATAAGAGTAAAGTATGCTCCCAATTTTAATACAGAAAAAAAGTATGCCTCAGGTGTCAAAAGTGTAGGAATGGCAAGAAAAAAGAAAAAGATATAGGTAATGAAAATAAACCGACCACAGAAGGGAGGCAGCCTCTTCAGTATAATTAAATAAAAGTACACGTCAAATGGTGCATTTTATGACCTTTCAACAAGTTTAGTGTTGAAAAGCAATATTCCTTCTCAAGGAGAAAGCAGCTGAAGGAAACTGCAGGGCTACTCTGACTTCCTTCTGTGGGTATTAACTGCATCTGGCCATAAGATGAGATGGCTTCATCAGAAAAGTCTGTCCGCCAGGTAATATAAAGAATATGTGAACTGGCATCCAAGATAAAGATCTTAAAAACATTTTGCTACTTTGTTCCTCTTAGGTTTCATCTTCTCTAATTTTCAAAGGAAGGATAAAAAAAGAGAAAAGCCTACATGGACTGTCCCAATTTAGCAATGAGAAAGATACTGATAAATCCAGCCCTGGTCTGTGTATTTATTGAGGAAAGGGAAAGCTTCTTCCCCCTGGCATGTCCATGAAGCAGAGAGGCAGGTTTCTAATCAAGCACTCAGGAGAGACCTCACACTACAGCTTGAGTAAGGACTGCACTCATAGGTGCATCAGATCCTAGAAGAACACTATGCCCGTTAGCTAGTGTGTATACTGCCATGTGCAGCACACTCTCATTGCAGGTGAACTTGGCTCTTTTTTGCACCCATCTCATCTCAAACTTATGTTGAGTCTTCTCATTGTAAGTTGGCACTGCCCCATTCCTCCTTACTTCAAAACTCCATCTAGCTGCATCTATTAATGGAATTATTCCATCTGAGTGAGTAATCACAATCTATTGGTGATGATACAAAGCCAACAGAAATCATCATCAGCACTCCTGAACATCATCCACAGAGGTGTTAATTGTATCAGTGTTCCTTATGCAGGAAACTTTAACCACTGGCCAAATCAGGCAGCCTTTCTCAGGTCTTACATATAAACACCATCCACTCAGGACAAGAAAAGTTTTTGTTGAATAAGGACTGCACATTAGCTTTATTATATTATGCATTAGATGTTACTTACAGTTGCATAAAGGAAAAAGAAAAGGAAAATTGAAATAAAAAAGAAATAAAGGCACAAGAGGTGGTGCAGGTAACATAGGCTGCCTTGGGAAGAAGACCAGAATTAAGGAAGTAACACTTTATGCATCATGTTGTCTAATACACAGCTTCCTTTTACTGATCCAAAAATAAAGGGATGCAGAGCCTTCAAAAGTATAAGAGTTGGGTTAAGTTCAAACATGCCATACATGGAGAAGACTCACTGCCAGTAACTGTGTACATTTGTTTTGGAATGGGTGAGTCGAAATGCTGCAGGTGAATCTTAGATCAAGATCAGGATAAGGAATGTGCAAAACAGGCTATATTCAATGTGGATTTGGCTCGAATTGGGAACAGTGATTTGATTAATTGATTTGGATCACTGTCCCGATCTGATTTGGCTGAATACGAATCTGAAGATTCAATGCTGATTCAGAGAATCAGAGATTCAGCCATAGACACAGCTTTAAATGTTTTTTCTACCTACTTGGAGGTACCAAGCACGACTTGTGAATGCTTCGATGATGGGGGAGGATGGAGCGTCCCACAGGAGCTTGGGGGGGCCCCCCCGTGTGCTCAGCAGCGAACGTGGAAGTGGACCAGAAGCACTTCTGGTCCACTTTTGCATCTGCTGCTGAGCGTGCGGGGGGGGGGGGAGGGGGCTGCAACCCCCAGCTCGGTGATCAACTGCAGGGGACCCCCAGGTGCCTCCCCAGACTCAGGAGGCACCAGTTGCCGAGCCAGGGGGGAGGTGGGGGGACCCCCTGCATACTCCCCAGCGGACCCGGACATGGCCATGGACCAGAAATGTTTCTGGTCCACTTCCATGTCTGCTGCCAAGCACGCTGGAGAGCCCCCCACCCTCCTGTGGGATGCTCCATCTGCCCTAGCATCTCAGCATTCACGAGCCACCTGGTACCTTGAGGTATGTAGAAAAAAACATTTAAAGCTGTGTATATGTCCAAATCTCTGAAACTTTCCAAATCTCTCTGAATCAATTCAGAGGGTTCTGATTTGATTCAGAGAGTTTAAACAGTTTCCCGATTTGATTCATACTTGAAGATTCAGTCACTGAATCAGGCCAAATCTCCACTATATTGAATCAGGGACCAAAGCTGATGTACAGCAATCTGTAGCATAGGCTCACTTTTGATAGGTAAGCAACTCATGTGGCCAAATCTTCAGTGTCTTCAGGCCAATTAGTAATTGGTAAAGAGGAGCGTTAGTCTGAGCTTGCAGGTCATTTCTCAAAGGTATACTTTTGTACTTATTGGCTGCATCTACATGAGATGCTGATTGTGCAGCATCCTGATACCAATGTGCAGTAGTGGTGTGTGGCAAAAACCATGATACGATGCTACTGCACAGTAGTATTAGGCTACTGTGCAGTAGTGCCACATAAAAGATGCTGTTTGGTGCTACTGCACAGTAACTTGGGTTAACATGCCCATAGACTTGTTTATAAGTACTAAATGAATGAACACTTGTTCATTCATTTAGTACCTGTTTCTACATGAGCTGCTACTGCACAGTTGTTACTGCACATTCATTTAGTACTTGTACATGTAATACAAGTACTAAAGAATGTGCTGTAATGACTGCATAGTAGCATCTCATGTAGACATGGCCATTTAGTACCTTTCAGTTGGGAACTTCAATCCACTTTCTGGGAGAGCTGACTGACAACACCAGACCAGTTTGGGACCAACAGTATAATCAAAGTTGAGTAATTGAAGATTCCTGGCTTCTGTTGGGAATAAAAGATTGTACATGTTTTTTGAGACTACAGTATCAAGAGAAATATTATCATTTTTACACTAAAAACTGCCAATTAAGGAAGCGGTAGATTCATCTGTCCTTCCATCCATGTAGTTAGGAGATTTTATAAAGTGTGTCACCACCCTATTGACTGCTGGACTGTGGGGGGGGTTGTTAAGATTCTAATGGGAAAAAGTCTGATTTTAACTAGTGTTTTTTCTGGAGACCCAAGAACTAACCAACCAAAATCTCAAAAGCATTTAGGGCATAAAGGAATAAGATGCAAAGAGGATGGTCCAAAGGGGGCAAGGTAGGCAATGCCTGCTCTTTTTTTTAACTGTTCTCCAGCTAAAATCAACAAGCTAGCTATGATAAAGTAATGACACTAAGTTGAGTTTGCCTGCCCTCTTGCAGATGTATTTGCAGCTAGCTAAATCAAATTAATCTGTGCATAAAGGGATTCCACTGGTAAGACTATCTAGGGGATTGGCAAGAGTTTCTGGGAATGATGATTGTATATAGCAAGAGGTTTAATTGCAAAGGATAAAAAAAGAGAGTGGTAGAAAGTAGCCCAGCAGGATACTGAGAGAAAGGGGGAAAGAGGAGGGCAGGTTATTAGTTTCCATAATTACTTCTAAGGGCATAGGCTAGGACATTGCTACACTAAATCAATTTGTCACAGAACTCAAATTCCTTTAAAGAGAGAAAAATCCAACTGATTGAATGAAATGTATTTTTTCCCCCACATCAAACATGAAAAATTAATTCACCTGTACATACTCTTGCAGCTAAAATACACAGGCACACATGAAAGAGATAACACATTTTTATGTCCCTAATTTCCATAATTCAAAGAATAGTGAAAGACTTCGGCATGAAGACACTTTGGTCACAGTCTATCAAATTGTAGGATACTGGGCTCCAAGCAGGATGCAAGGGCTTTAGAATGTATTTTAACAGCAGTAATAAGGAATGTGCCTGGCAGATAAGGCCTGCACACTGTGACTAATGGATTCTAATGCCAGACTGAGACGTAAAGGATTCAGGTAGGGTGTCTTACTGAAAGGGGTCTGTCTACATAGCAAATTGAGAGGCCATTAGGGATGCTTCTACTCATGGGTTTGCTAACTATTCATCTACGTTTATATAAGGCTACCCATTACCATGGTGCTAAATGCCCAGAGTTCAGCATATTGATTGTGTAAGTTACTTCATTACAGATTCTTTTGGCATCTTGACAGCTTTTTTTTTGCACTGCACCGCATTTTAAACCTGCATTTACTTAAGAAATTTATCACTTCCTTCTGACTGCAATTGTTTCTGGAGGTGTACCATTTGGCATTAAATTCCCTGAATCAGTTGTTTGTTTCAGTAGCCTGACAACAGTAGGAATTTACCTTGCTAGACCTAATGGGAAGCTACACCCCCTGCTCCTTCAATGCATTCAAACCAAAAGGCAACTAGTAACACATTCAAACTTGCAGCCCCCATTTTCAGGTTGGGGGATAAAATAATTCTGCAGGTGCTTTTCTCCCCTTCACATCAAGGTCTCTCTGTATTGGCTTCATTTGTGGTTGGAGGTCAAGGTTCCTATTCTGAACATATTGTTCCTTGAGCAACAACTGATGCTGGCAAAGCATTTTTACACTAAGAACATGTGTTTTTTTCCCCCACCCCACTGGATTCATAAGCAATGAGACTGTCATTCAGGGTGATCTGAAAGTCTCCCACCACATTGAATAATACGAAGAGTCCCTAATTTTTACCTGTGGAAAATCCTATGATGGATCTGAAGATATTTTTTTTTAATTGTAACTCTGGAAAGAAACATCTGGAAGTGACATAGAATATCACATGCAGAAGAAAGCAGATTTTTTGTTTTAATTAGGGAAAGGTGCTGAACCACTTGTAGCTGAGCCATTAAATTCAGAAACTGCAGTGAAATGTTCATGCGTTTCTAAGAAAAACACATCAGCCCAAAATATATTTCACCTTACATCTATATGCTGTTTAGCCACCTAAAGGCAGATGGACATGGCGATTAGTGTCACTTATGTTGGTATTAGATCCTATTTACACCTCCATGACCAGCCCATCCCTCTGGGAATCTTTAAAAATGATCCACTATAGCTACTTAAACACTCATCTGCAATTCTACTTTGTCTGGGAAAGCATGTAACTATGTAAAGACCCTGAAACTTCAACTGCAGAAGAACTACAATGAATAAATCAGTGGGAATTAGGCTGTTTTGTTCAGTGAGATAGATAGTGCTCTGAAAAGGAGGAGGGTACCTGGGCTCTGACCCCTGTTTCTGACCAACTGCTGTTTTGCATTAAGTAATCATTGACTAACATGGATAGACAGCTCTACATCCAGAAATGGCGTGACATGGCCCTACAGAGATGCTCTCTGTTCCTGCCTCAAGCAGCTCACGAGAGACAGAGATCTCAAGAGTGGAGGGAAGCATTCCTGAAGCATCATAACTGCCATAATTTCAGTTTGAAGTGGATAAATGGGTGTTATTTTTCTCCAAAAGTCTTGAGAACAGTGCACAGCCAGTGAAGATGTACCCTCTGTATTTTATAATAGAGGAAGAGAATGATTCTTCATATTGTGGACATACAAAAAACTAGAACTTTTGGTTCCAAAATGAATGATACCTTTTATTAGACCAACTGGGAAATGGCAAGAAAATTGTCCTTTTCTGCAAGCTTTCAGGAGCTTCATATTGATCACCACTGAAAAGCCAACTTTTAGCATAGTTATAATGGCAGAGAAAGGAAGAAAATAAAAACCCAGCACCATGTACAGTATGAGTGGGTTAATGGTGACATTTTGCTGGTTTGTGCTATTTGTCTTCATAGAGTAGAAATTGTGTTGGTTTATATAGGATAGTGTTTTATCCTCTTCTATGCATACATGTTCAGCTCCACTGTCTCCAGACACAATATTACAGATCTCTTGATGCATAAAAAGCATCGTGTCCTCCAGGTAATTGATTCTGAGTTTTCTCTCTCTAATCCCTATGTTTATAGTATCCAAGGCTTTTCCAATTGTTGAGGAAATGAGTTTTTCATCATCTCTTGACAATACATGCAGATACCACAATAGAAAGGTATATAAGATGCAATATTGTTCTTGTGGGCCTGATGTTTACCATTTTCCTGAATAGCATATTTTCTAATATTTGCTGCTTCCATTAACTTGGGGACAGAAGTGTTACAAAAGGATAAGTATCAGGGATGGATCTGGCCTATGTGACAATAGGTATTTTTGAAGCACTGATGCAAATAGTCTTAGTCTAGGTCCAATATTAATTCTGTGCTACTGTCATACACATTTTTCTTATATATACCATAATCATAATGGCACTACCTAAATGTGAAAGAAAAGCTAGAGGACCATGACATTTCATGGGAGAAGACAATTTTACAGGTTAAATACAGTAATACTTATATTGAAATCATATATGATAAGGATGATTCAGTGGATAGGACACCGGCCAAGAGTTGAGGTACCTGCATTCTATTTCCTATATCCATTCATTTCAGTGGGAGGTAGGCACCTAAAGACATTTGACAATCTCTCTGCTTCAGTTTCCATCTGTAAAATGGTGATGATAGAATCACACAGGCATGCTATACTAGCAAATGTTTTAAAGACAGTGAAGAGCTTTTAAGTACAATAGGAATATGCTGGTTTGACAGATAGGAAGAAACTATTAGCATCTTGGCTAAGTACAGACAGTCAAAAAGGATGAGACTGAATTAATTCCATCTTTGCAGATTAGTCTATGCTGCATAGGTTGAAGCAATAAGCAAGTGAACAGACATTCACTTTTTATTCCAGAAATGCAGCCACATGCCTGCAGTGGCTCCAGCCAGAAGCCAGGGGGTGATAGAGCACACCTCCCTGCTTGGCTGGAGCAGACAGCTTAGGCCAAGGCTAGCTCCCCCACAAATCCCCCCGCCCTAGCTCTGAGAAGGGGTTTGTGGGGGAGATGCAAAGCATTCTAGGATGCTGGGGTCCTGAGAATTAATTTGAATCTGGAGGGGATCTGGAACAGAAGTTTAATAAACTGATTTAACTTAAATCGGTTAAGTCTGATACTACATCCATCCAGGCTTATCTTAAATTGGTTTCAGCCATTCTGAAAGCAATTTAAGTGCAATGGATTTCTATTGTGATTTTGAACCCGTTTCTGATCACTTATACTGGTTTGTGTGTAATTTCTGTCCCTAGTCCTTGTTATAAAGTGTTTTCTTCATAAGTCAGATCTACTACCCAAAGGCTTGAGAATGCAAAGAAAATGGGATTGATCAGTTCCACACTTTTTAATATACAACTGAAAATATAAGTTAACCTAATATTAAGAGTAAACTTAAGCATTCAGAAAAATGATAAACAAGCAATATCTCCAACCATTAAAAAGTTAAATATAATAAGAAGTTAATGAGTCATTTATATGGTGCATCTACACATTTACATGGTGCATCTACACTTGTTATGTCGTTTTGAGCATA
This sequence comes from Crocodylus siamensis, assembly GCF_052110815.1. Classification (NCBI taxonomy): domain Eukaryota; kingdom Metazoa; phylum Chordata; order Crocodylia; family Crocodylidae; genus Crocodylus; species Crocodylus siamensis. The sequence goes on along the minus strand of NC_143397.1, from coordinate 124,494,000 downwards.
GTAGTTAGGAGAACTATAATATTAAATATATCAGAAGGTCTCACAGATGACAGGTGTGAATATAACAGGCTGAAATCACGATGGGCAGCACCACCGTGTTTGCTGGGAAATACTGTGGCTTTGGATATTAAACAGTAATTACTTCTCCTTCAAGCTTTCCTTAAGAATGGGGCTAACTAATATACAAACTCCTTTGTCTTTACTGACAGAACTCAAGATGGCTTGCCGTGATGGCAAGATAAGCTGCTGCTTGAGACCTGGCTGGTTCCTTTACAATCATTCTGGCATGAAAGGTTGCCCTGGGTCAGTATATGCCAAACCTGGAGGGCACTTTTGTGTCCCCTACTGAAGTTGCTGCTGTAACCCACCACAGTTATTGAGTGCCACCACTGAAAGTGGCAACAGACAACGGTAGATTTGGTGGTGAGAAAAGTAGCAGCTGCAGTAGAGAGTCCACAGGGGGCCTCCATTCTGGTGCCCTATTTGCCAAGTGTTGCCAATCCCCTTGCTGCAGAATGCTGATCCTCCCTGCTGCTGATCACCAGTGAGAGCCAGAGCATACTTTTTCATGGGCCAGTTCCAGCTCATAAGCCTAGGTTCCTGACCCCTGATTTAGACTGAGGAAACAGAAAATGAGGTCATTATAGTAGTTCAGAATTAAGAGAAATAATACAGAAGTCAGATCACCCCAAAATCTTGGAGAATGTTTAAAATAACTTGGACTAGCTGGGACTGATCATGGGCTTCAGAGCCACAGTTGCATAGACTAGTGGTCTCAATAGTGGGGTGTGCATACCACAGGGGGTGTGCAAGATGATCCATTGGGGTGTGGGAAGAAAATATTAGAACTTCTATTTCTATTTATATAAATATACATATATTGGGGGCATGTGCTCAAAAATTTTTTACTGATAGGGGTGCGCAATCAAAAATGTTTGGAGACCACTGGCATAGACTACCCAAGACTGCGACAGGAGGACTGTTGTAGGACTTCACTAAAGGCTGAGTTCCTTGTGAGGATTATTTATATGAAAACTTTAAGAAATATCTCTCCAGCTGACTTTGATTTATGGGTGTGCATAAAAGTGTACCTCCTCACCTTCCCATACACCCTATACACTCCCCTTCCTTTAATTCAAAAGCAGCTGAAGGTATTCTCAGTGCTTTCCAAAATCATTTATCTTTTTTTTTTTTTGAGATCAAATAAACAATGCTCCAGCCTTTTCCCTTCCCTTCCCCTCCCTAACCCAAAATAAGTTGTTCAAGAAGACAGGTGTTTTTGATGTTGGAAAAAAGAGTATTATAATAGAAGCCTTAACACAATTTTATCAAAATTCTAACTTTCAATGAAAGCTGTACTGTGTTGATGGAAAACTGTGAAGCCACAGGATCAACTACAAGGTTTTTAACTGTATTCATCATATACTTTCAACCATTTCACCTTTCCTCTCCCCACATCCATGTTTCCTGAACCTACCTCTATAGAAATTATGACACTGACAGCTCCTTCCTGATATGATTCTGATCTTGCTTCCCAGCAAAAACTTTACACCATACTAAAGTACCACATACATACACATATAGAATATATGTAAAGATTCCATATTTATATATGTACCCTGTTATAACTCTAAATATATACATACATTCTCTTTCTTTCTGTACATTATACATAAGAACAAAAAACTACTAGTAACTACTATTTTACTATTCTAAATAATTTTTAATTTTATAGTATAATATAGGTGCCCACCTGGACTTGCAAAGCAGGAGAAATTACTGACAGATTGCAAACTCTTCAAAGAATAATGCTTTAAGAATTTTCTGTCAAAGCACAATTATGCTGTTCCTTCAGTCATCTCCTGGAAAAGACTGGAAAACCATACAGTCAAGACTGTATTTTACAATTAAAAATATTTATTCTAATGAACGGATTCAAAGACGCATATATATATACTCACTAGAAAGCTTTTTTATAGTCTTGTACAGTTACCCCTCCACTTAGAGGAGGAGGAAGATGGAAAAAAAGAAACCTACAAAGCACTTTAAAAAAACAAAAAACAATTCCAAAGAGAATGTAGGGAGGGAATCCATTAGATAAGCTTTGTATTCAAAACATCCATGAAGGATCAGTACTCTGTTCACTAGCATCTGTGCTCCAGATGTTTTGTTTTGATTTTTCTTAAATCATTATGTTCCTTATTCTGACAGGCAAGTTTTTGATTGTATGCAGTTCCACTTTTGGAGAACAAATTCAGCAATGACAAGTCTCCCTCCCACAGCTCCTCACTATTATTTCTCAAAGCAACATGCTGATTTTAAAACTATTCAGAACACCTTTTTTCTTTTTTTTTTTTGGAGCTCAGTAGGTAACAATTTTACAGGATTAGAATATATTCATATTAACAGTATGGTTAGGTTTCCCTAAACCGTGTCCAAAAGGCACCCACAAAGCTCTTGGAGGGCTATAGAAAGCCACACTTCTTGAATGCTAGATGCCCCACTCATGCACAAACCCTCTTATCTCCTACAGAACTGCCAAGAACGCAGAAAAGTTGATGCCTGAGCCAGAGCCCACTGATATTGTTGGAAGATTCTAGTGACCTCAATGGCTTTTGGATGAGGCCATGTCTGTGCGGTAGCAATTAAGCAATAATCCTATTTTATGGGTAAGTTGTGTGAGTCAGTATGGTGTGTAATAAGATTTTGAAGAAGTACATAATAGGCTCAATTTCTGCAGAATTTTTAAAGGTTTTGAAAGCTTACTGGTAATTCTTGATAGCCACTGCAAAAGTTTCTTAATTATGGAGGTAACCTCTTTTCAGTCTAAGATGCACATGAAGCTCTTAACTAAAAATGCTACGCTTTGGTCCATTCATTGTTTAAAAGAAAAGTGAAGAACCCGCTAGCAGAGCCAGATCACGCTACAGCAAATTATTTAATATCTGATTTTTTTTTAATGGTCTAATTGCTTGGGATATGAATCAATGGTTAATAATCTATAATTAAATAATATAGTCAGATAAGAGTACAGCCAAACCAGTTCAAACTGATTTTAATAAGTTGCAAAATTGCTACTGAATGTCAGGCAAACCAAGTTGATTTATTGTCGTTGGTTTAAAAAAATATTACTTAATATACTGTTTCCCAAACCTTTTAGGTTACGCCCCACTGCAGTAAGTCAACCCTACTGTCCCTGCCACTGCCTCCTCTCACCAATTGCTCCTGATTCCCTTTGCCACTGCTGTCTTTTCCCCTGACACCACTTCTCTTGGTTGCTGATTGCCACTGTTTCTCCCTACTTTCAATTCCTGCAACCATCCTGCCTTTATACCCTCCCTCTAGGAACCTTTTCCATGGCTACAGATACTCAGTATTAGCATATGCAAATATTTAAGATAGCAGGAAGTAAATAAGTGTTTCTCATGTTACCACCAAAATTAGTATACATCATAATGCGAACACACTATTTGATCGAGGGAACCTAACGGCATAGGAGGTGAAAGTAAATATGAACTCCCAGATGGACACCTCATGGGGAGCCCACATACAGGAATACATTACAAGACAAGGAATATGCAGGGTGATGCAGGGTGGGATTCAGGTGACTGACACAGTCTTGTGAAAGAATTTTCCTAACATCAGACAGAAAGGCTATACAGAAGGTAGTTTTATGAAACACTTGCTTTTCGCTGTTGTAGGTTCTGAGAGACAGAAAAAATCAGCGGAGCTCATCTGTTGGCATTATGACTCATTCAAATAACCTTTTTTTATGTGGATCACTTACATGTACCCTACATTCCCTAAGTTTTTTAACAAAGAAAAAGAAAACATGTTTAAGGGATTTTTAAACAATCTTTTTAAACACAGATATAATTGAATGCTTTATTTTTAAAGAAATGTATTTCTAAAAGCTAGGAGTGTGTTTCAATATTTCATTAAAATAATTTGCAACTGAACATCCATATTTTTGACTTTTTATTATGTTGTCACCGCATAGGAGAAGTATGTACATTTAAAAGCCAATTTAAGGAGTTAAACTCATGTACTAACCCAGGGGTGGGCAAAATACAGCTCATGGAGAGTTTTTGCCTGGCCTGGGGCAGGTCCCTCAGCCCAGCTGGCCCAGATGTGGGGGCAGCCCAGGCCACTGTGCATACAGTTGTTTCTACCCTGCCTGCGTGCCCCTGGCCCCGGACAGCTCCCTGCCTGGCTATGCGCCATGCCCATGCAGCTCCTGGCTCCTCTCCTCCATGGAGAGCAACTCTTGGCCCCGGCCCTGGACACAGAGCCTTCAATGGAGCTCTCACTGGTGCTGCTGCCCCCACACCACTCCCCTCCACACCATATGCCCCATGCTGAACTGGTGGGCTGGAGGCTGCTGCTGCTGCACAGACATCCTGGAGTGTCCCAGTGTCAGCACAGGAGGTGGGAATCCCAGCATCACCTGCCTCCACTGGCACCAGCCCAGTCCTGGCCATTGCTTCCAAGTGCATGGTGAGGCTTTTGCTAATGCCATCCTGAGTGATGTGGAGTTGCCACCAGGTCCACATTCCTCCCTCCCATGCCTGCAGGCTTTGTGGTCCAGGCTGGGGGGGAAGGGCGAAGGCAAGCTCATTTTAATTCTACCACTTGGCACTGACACGTGGCTGTCCCCTGCCCCTGCTTCTTCTCCTCAGCCTTGTAAGCCTCCTCTGCAGGGCTCACAGCCCTCCTCTCACCCTCGTGGGTGCCATGACCCTTCAATGAGGCCTGGAAGTAGCTTCAATATCTGCCCCAGCTCTGTGCTGTCACCACCCCAAGTTCCTGGCCCTGACCAAGGTGCAGCTCCCTGCCCAGCCATGCACTGGGGCTGGGGCTGGGGCCAGGGGCTGGTCTCCAAGGGGACTGGCTGAGAGCCATGCAGGCAGGGTGAGTAGCCGGGCAGAGAATTGCATCTAGGGCCAGGGCCAGGATCATGGGGCAGTGACAGCAGAGGGCTGAAGTGGGCAGGGCTGCAATCTGCTCTCCGCACACCCCTGCCTGTGGAACCTATGCCCATCACAGGGGTGTTTAGGCAGTGGATCATGGCTCTGACGCAGCCCCAGCCCCAGCCCCAGACTATCACCGCCCCATGACCTTGTCCTCACCCACCCATCCCACTCTTGAACATCACTGCCTGCGGCTCCATGCCTCATATGCAGTTTTGGTGAGTTCTTGCATGTGGGGCATGCGGGGGTTGCTGACCCAGCCTGCGACAGCACACCAAAACTCCCTACGTTGCCCTCAGGCCCAAATAATTGTCCACCCCTGGTCAAACCCCAGACATAAACTTTAATTAAGTTGCAGTAAAAATGTAAAGACTTATCAATGGCTGTCATATACACATACTGGGGGACTGGGGGCTGGAGCTAGGGAGGTGGTTTAAACCCCCCTTCCCCCAAGTACAGAGCTACCCCAGTGTTAAACTTACTAAAAGTTACTGCTGACTGTGGCTGTGGACTACAAATCCCAGAGGCACCTGGAAGCAGGAGGAGGAAGTGATGAGCAACCCTGCAGAGTCCTGCTGCTGTAATTTTGGACTGCAAATCTCAGAGACTTCATGGGCAGCAAAAAGAGGAAGCAAACACACAGCCCAGGCTGGCTGCGTGCCAGACAGCCATGCTCTAGTGCCCCCTGGCTTCTGGCCTGAGTCACTATAGGCATTTGGCTACATTTCCTGAATCAAAGGTAAACATGTGTCCAGTTGTTTCTCAGTTTAATCTTTGCAGAGTAGAGTAACCTGCAAAGACCGATTCAATTCAGCCTCAGGCTTTTTGACTGTCTCTACTTAGCCTGAGTAAGTTTACAAATGGTGCATGATGGACCTTTGTTTTTCTTTGTATGCTGACTTTAAGTAAGTCTCTGGATTCTGCTCCATCTCCACTCTCAATGAGTTCAATACCTGCTTCTTTCTCTACCACTGCCAAAAAGTTAAGTGTGAATGCAAAGTTTATATGCTCTGTATCAACCAAATTTGGGAATTAAATAATTCTACTGATAAACTCTGCCAAATTAATTTAGGGCAAATCTAGTTGAAGCCAAAAGAGTAAAAATATTCATGACAAGCTTTCATTTTGGACTGCTTATTTGTTTTGTTACTTTACACCCAGTCGTTCTCAAATTATGGCAAGCCAAAAAAAAAACAACTTAATAGAATGTTTTAAACATTTTTTTACTCTTGCACTACTGGGATACTTTTATCCAAAGCTCCTTGTGCAGTTGGTCTATAATTTACAGAAAATTTCATCCTGGGAGAGGACTTTGCCTATGAAATATTAAAGCAAAGTAGCTTTTGTGAAGATGCAGATGGGTCAAATGATACCTATAGTGAAAAGTTAATTCCTCTTTTCTCCATAGGTCAGGGTAAAAGGTCTTACCCAAGCTTAGATGCTCAACAAAAATAGCATGGCTAAGGCATGCCAGAAGTTGCATCTACTCATTATAAACTCTATAAACTCACTAGGGGGGACCAGAAGGGTTTGGGGGAGACACTGTTTCCCCTAGCGCCCCCTGGCATGACAAGGAATAATGGACACAAATTATTGGAGAGTAGGTTTAGATTAGACATCTGCAAGAAGTACTTCACAGTTAAGGCGGCTAGGAGCTGGAACCAACTTCCAAGGGAAGTGGTGCTGGCTCCTGCCCTGGGGATCTTTAAAAAGAGGCTTGATGCCTACCTGGCTGGAGTCATTTGAGCTCAGTTCTTCTCCCGCCCAGACGGGGGGGGGTCGGACTTGAAGAACTACCAGGTCCCTTCCAACCCTACTTCTATGATTCTATGATTACTGACTCCCCGTCTGGACTGGCCAGGTGCCCATATATAGCTGCGTTCATTGGGCATGACTTTCACGTCATACATATTGCTCAAGCTGTGGTTAAGGTTTTGTAGACTGAATAGTAAAACACTGAAATGTACAGACATGTAAAAAACACTGTAAACCAACTTTCCCAGATAAATACTTCAAAAAAGATTGCAGGCTTCATTTTTTACTAGAATCGTATTTATATGACCTATAGACAGGCTTTTGATGGATTAGTTCCCATAATCCAACATTTGCTTTTTCCTCTCTATCTGTGTCATGGAACATTTTTATACTTCATCCCAAAATTGCTGATGCTAAATTTTGATAGATGTCTCATACTTCTTCACTGCACAAGCAGATTAAGTCCACTGATACTATTTTTTTCCTAAGTAATCTAAAGCTCCTTTATCAAAAACTGCCAAGCTATTTCACACACATTCTCATCAAACTATACAAACAGGCAGCCTTCCAATAGGGCTGGTGGGAACAAGAACCCTAACCAGTTTTAATACATATCTTGGATTGAGGGGAGTTTAAGAAGGGGATTAGGTGACGTAGTTGTACATAAAGGGACTCCTCCACACCCATGATCCTATGTGAATGCATAGATCTCTATTCACTCTAAAAGAGAAATACCAGAAATGGTGCAAACTCATTTCCAGGCTTCACTTAAATCTTTCACGCTAAAATCAAATAATGAACATGTGGCCTCATTGCCTGGACAGAATATCATGGGTTACTCATCTACCCTTCATACTCCTGCCAGCTTAGATATGTCGATCAGGGAGGTAGAGGGCAAAAAAGGCAAAAGTGCAAAACCAGCCTCCTCCTAGTTTGCTTCATCATTTTGGAGGGGGCCAGTTGAAGCTCTACCAATATGCAAACAGTTTTGTCGATATGAGCTGTATCCACCCTAGAAGTACTCTGCTGGTATAGCATGTTGGTAAAGCTATACCAACAACATACTTCTACCGTGGGCTTCCCTGAGGTGGAATGCTACCCACAGTCCTCACAAGCACTGAAATGGAAAGGACGTTTTGTGAAAGGTTGAATTGATTCCACCACTCCAGCTCACCTTTAGGGTAACTATGGGGAGGGTGGGGAGCACCAACCCAGGGCAATGATTTAGAGGGAGGACCAGCAATGCTCCACACCCCAGAAGCACTCCTCCCCGCTGCCTTTTGATGCCCAGCATCCCCCTCCCTCCCCTGCCCTCTAGCAGTCAGCAGCCCTTCCCAGGGCCAGCTATTTATGCCTCTGCTGCTCAGCCTCAGCAGTGTCTTACTCCATGACCAGTTTCGTGGGGAAAAATGGGGGTCTCCAATGTCAGCAAGGTGGCAGTGTCTTGGTTCTATAGTTTCTAAGCGCTGGATGTACATCTTGCAATCTAGCCTGAGCAGAAGGAAAGGAGCTGGGCAGGGACTGAACAGCAGCTCTAAGTCAAAATGTGTTTTTTCATTCCCCTTTGCTCCATAAGGAAGATGACTGGCTTCCCATGCTGGCTGCTGCCTTGGTTGTGCTGGCTAACTAACTGGTAAAGTGAGCCTGGAATCCAGGGCTCTACCTCAGTCTCATTCCTCCCAGCACACTTCCCAGTCATCTGTGCAGAGGGGCAAGTCACAGCTCTGCTTTCACCCTTGGACAAAGCTGACAAACTAATTCAGCTAGTTTCTGGACAGAAAATAGGGTAGGACACTGAGTTAAGTGTTGTATTTTGGCCTGATTCATGATGACTAAACTTACTCAGATTCAGAAGGAAGTATATCTTAAATATGTATAACCTCAGCCATACTTAAAGGTCTTATTATTAAACAATCCAAGGTGTATGGCTGCCCTTTCTAAAGGCATGTAACCATAGCTACTTTATATGAATGTCACAGGCTTTGAACAAGCAATTTCCTTTGGCATGGAGGAGATGGTATTTCTGCAGAACTTTTTTAATAGTGGAAGCTGAAGGAGAAAGTGATGAGATTCATCAATCCACAAGGAGAGAAAATTAGGTCCTTGTAATAACTACATAAATATATAGCCCACAGACTATTTAAAATTATGTTTCCCAATTGTCACAGCCAAGGGAATGAAATGGCTGGCAGATATTATTTCCAAAGAAAAACGAAATCCTATCACAACTTAAAAAACTAAAAATCACTACAATATTCTGAAAATAAGTGAAAGCAAAAGACAGGGCAGCAGATAAATGTAATAAGTTTGGACAGAGTTCCACGTAATTGTACTCCGATGGCTAAGAACTGCTGCCAATTAGCCTGGCTAACAAAATCACTCTCGCACACTTCAACAGCTCCTGCAATAGTGAATCTATAACTGCAGTGGCACACTATTACTGATGCATGCTTCACCCATTTCTCAAACTCCTGATATCCAACCAAGGAAATGATCAAAATGTAAAGCAAAAGCATGACTTTGTTGCTTTTCATGTCTCCATGTTAGATTTGGAATACTTTTCTGACTGGTAAATTTGTTTACACCTTTGGATTTTAACTTTAGCTCCATAAATCCAAAAGCAAATGACTCTTAAGGGGGACAAACAGTTAAGAGTTGCACCACTGATTTATGCAAAGGTTTTAATTTATATTCCATTCCTTATGCACTTCTGGTTTGCTTTTTTGAAGAGTCCACAGGAGGTTCAATGGATGATCCAGGAACTGGAAAACATGGTTTACAATGTGAGGGTGAAGGGCTCATTTTATTTAGTTTGTCAAATAGAAGGCTGAGCAGTACAGGTATACCTCTCACATTTGAAGGATACATTTAATTGGGGGGTGGGGAGGGCGGTCAATCAAAATGAAAGAGGCAAAAAAGCTGCTTTGGCTGAAAGTTGAAGTTTGTCAAATTCCATCTCAAAATATAGTGTCATTTGATCACTGTGAGGCTAACTAACCATTCCTACAGCTTGTCAGTGAAGGGATTAACTCACTGTTTGTTACATGTAGGAATGAATGCAGGAATTATATCTCTTTTAAAAAAGATGCACTCAATTCCATCTCTTGCTTGGATTATCACGGTGGACCCTTATGGACATGGAATCTTGAATCCATGAATCCCTTGTTCATAGGCTGCTTTCATTGGCTCTGGGGGAAACAGAATGACCCGAATCACCCTCAGCACATAAATACAGAACCTGAGAATGACAGGACCTCTTGAGTCAAGTCCAGGGCTCTGCTTTCATAGACACGCTTATCCCATAATCCTGTTCATAAACGTATATGCATCTTCTCAGAAGCTCAGTATCCATGCTAATTAGCAATCTTAATCTTCAGCATGGGGCCATCATCACAGAAACCTAGGTGTGAAGAACTGCACTTTTAAAAGCCTCTTTGAAGAACTAGTTGGAACCAGTTACTGCATTATGCAAAGGTACATGTTACTTGAGGCTGATCATTCAGAAGTCATACACTAGACAAAGCAAGCATCCATCAGATGCCTTGGCTCCAAGCAGTTCATGGGCAAGGCACTAGAACCACTGTGAATGGCAGTGTTTCTTCTCAGTCACTCACAAATCAGAGTAGGAAAGTAACTGTGGGCCAGGCTCTCTGAGGTCAACTGCATTCCAATTGAACTGGATGTCTTCTTCTGTGAACATCTACACAATTTTTTTTATCTTCTGTGGTGGTCTGTCTGGAATTGGCTTCCTAAGTTTCATGGTATTCTATCCTACTGATGGCTTCAGCAGGATGTAAAGCATGTGGAGATGTGCAGAAGCTGCAATAAACTTCCCATCACCACTGAGGTAAGTCAAATTATAACCAGGGTGGGTCTTTACTTTTTAGCTCTTTCTCAGTCTAGAACGAATAATGGCACTCAGACTTGCCAATGGCTTAACTCCTAAGAAGGAGCAGTATTTGACCCTTCGTGTCTTTTGGTCTCATCTCCAGCTTGGCACTTATCCCGCTAGTCTATGTACTGATACAGAGAGGTTTAAACTTGCATCTAGATCCAGCATATATGGTAATGGTTAGATTTGTGAGTTCTGCTTCTCAGTATTAAAAGTATATGTCTAAATCATTTCATTTTCTTTGAAGCTTTTTGATAAATGCATTGTTCTGCTTCAATTTTAAGCGCATCGATCCATTCATGCCTCTTTTGTGAGCTATTAAATTATATCAATAAAAAGCAGTAATAAGATCTGCAATTTATCTGGTATAAAATTAAGGACATCAGGGGATAGAGCTCACAAGCCAGCCTTATGTTTACTAATTTCCAGATTGCCACATGGTCTCTACGGAACCACTGGATCAAATGCAGACAGATGGCACCAGACTGCAGCACACATTGCACTCACACCAGAGCTCCAGCAGTGCTGCGACACATTTTCCTTTAGTCTGATAAAATATTTTCAAGATATTGTAACGGGAGGTGTTCCATCAGACCACAGACTGATCGCTACACAACTTAACCCCTATCTCAGGAGGACAAGCAGCCAACAGCAGAACCCTTTGCTTCTGGAAGCAGTGTTAAGATTTGTCCTTCACTGTCACCAAGTTGTATATTTCAGTTCAGCAGAAGATTTATTGAATGTCATGCCAAGTATTACATCCTAATTGAATATTCAACATGTCACAAACATGCCAAAATAAAAAAACACATGCCTTTTGATTATGAAGAAAAACTGGTTGGAAATGCACCAAAAAAAAAAAAAAAATTACACGAAGACTGGCCAACTCTTTAACAAAGCCAGGAATGTTCATGAAACATTATGTACTTAAGGATACAATCAAGCAAAATCACTGCTGTTTAAATCACAACTAACACCTATCAAAAAAAACCTTCTTGATGAACATCAGAAGAGAAGAGTTCTAAAGATGGCAATACTAGTACTTTGGAATTCCCAGAAGTACTATGCAATGGTTATGTTTTAAAAACCTGTTTAAATAGGAGGAAACCTCTTGGATATGAGAATATCTAAGAGAATGATTCTACCTACAGTTCTGTGGAAAGGTCAAACCAATGGTCAGTTAGAGCCCACAAAGAAAGTTCACAAAAGAGTTGCATGAAACTGGGATAGCTCAATATGGGGACAATGGGCCAGATCTTTAGCTGATACGGATTGTCACTGTTGTTCAACATTAGTAGAAGTATGACAGTTTACACGAGCTGAGGAGTTATTCCTCTGATTTTAAACAAGGCCTGTCTACACAAAATGCAAGATTGGTATAACCTGTTTTTTAAAAAGGGCAAGCAATTAAAAAAAGAAAAGTAAATTAACTAGATCCCTCACTAACTGGATTACTATCATGTGTAAAGTGAAGAACTGCGGGCAGGGCCCATTTTTTGGATACACATGCGCACCGCAATGTGCCCAAGTTGTGTGTCACATCTCGCATGAGTATGCATGTAAAGTCCAGAACTCTAAGTGCAAAGGAGCAGCCATGTTTCTAAATGGATCTCTACAAATACTAGAGGCGATTTCCTGATAATTCTTCTTTTGTGATCTTAGTTTTGTATTGTTTATTACAAAACATTTGTCACCACTGTCTAAATTGGGGGTGGATAACCTGCTATAAGTGGCATGAACAGCCACTGTGCATGTGGTACATAACAGATCAGGGAGGAGGTAGCGGGCAAAAAGTAGAACACCACACCAAGCAGGGAGCACAGGGCAAGAAGCAGATCAGGCATAGGAAGGAGACTGGAATGGCACTCAAAGTGGTGTGAGATTAATTTCTGGCATCTCTGCAAAAAAGGTTGCCCATGTTGCTCTAAATTATTATTTACAGTTAGTGTTACCTGGAGTGCCAGCAGCTTCAAATGAAATAGCGGTCCCATTGTACTAGACATATCCAAAGCACAGAAGTAGCAATTAATACATTAAAGAATTTATACTTTAAATAGACAGGAAAAACCAAGGCTACAGAAAATGTGTTGAACAAAAAGCATAACAATGAGGTTGCCAAATGCCACATGCAGACAAGGATTATTTTGTATGAGCTCTCCCTATTTCCGTTATAATGTGTAGCCTTTCTTTTTTCTGTAATTTAAAAAAGTTAAACAGGGACTTGAAAGCACAAAAACTGGTAATAATAATTTTCATTTTCTTAGTACACAAAATATTAGAAATTCTTTTTTGAAACTATGGAAATACTTTAGACAGAATGAATCCTGTCTGGTGGATGATATGCTATAAAACCCCAATCTCCATATTCATAAAGGCATAATAGAAGAATGAAAGAGAACATTTCTGACATCAGTCTTTCGAGTACTACTTCTTTCAACTAGTTTCAGAACAGAAATATTGGGAAGCCATATTTTTCATTGCTGGAAATTTGGTTTCAGCACCGTCCTTGAATATTAAACAAGACACAGATGCTATAGTAATGTTTCTCTTTTAAGAAGCAGATAATAGTTTTCCTTTTGTATTTTTCAAAAGCAGTAAGCTGACCAGTTTGGTTTTGTTAATAAGTGTACTCATTTTTTCCAGATCCCCATTATATATAAATAAAATGAGTTTATATCATTAGCATGACATGCAACAGATAAATTGAAAAGTCTATGATACATAAAACATGTAAATCAAACTTGAACCTCATCCTGGATTTCTTACTCTAGAAATAAATCTCTCAAAAAAAGTTATTTTTTTATATTACTCATCTGATGCAAATTCAAGTGAGATTATGTTTCTCAGGAGAAAAGAGCCATGTCTGGAAGGAAATGTACAACTTACCTAAATGCCATGTAGAATTCAAACAGATCTGTCTTTTGAGTCATGTTATTTCTGTCCACAGAATTTCACAATTCCTTCTTGAGCTCATGTATATCCTGTCTACATTACAACAACACCCGATTTCTGATCTACCTAAGCTTCCTATTGCCAGACTTAGGCTGCTTGTAAATTTGACCACAGTCATCCTATCTGGCATTAGACTATTTCAGGCATACTATATTAATTTTACTTAACCTTCATGGAGTCCCTTTAGCTCACTGTATTGATTTCAAGGTTTTTCTTTTTGACCTCTAGGGTTCTCTGTGGCATAGTTCCTTTACATCATGAAAATTTATAGTTATCTTGCACTACACATCAATGCCTTTGGTCATGGCCTTTGGTCATCTATTTTAATGCCTCGTGTGAAATTTCAGTAAGTGATACAGCTTTAAAATACCACAGTATATTTACAGTATTGAGATATTTTTGATGCCTTTCTCTTGAGGAGATTTATTTGAAAAAGACAGACAGAAACATTTTGTGGGCAAATTTAAAAATACTGTGTTGAAAAAACAGCTGTGTATGCAAAAGCCACATGTATTGTGACACCATTGCTATGAGTGTCTACGGCTACGGTGTTGTAAAAGAAAGAGACTGTTCCAAGGTGGGGGACAATCAGTCAGAATAGATAAATTAATAGGAAGCAAACCTTCTGTTTTATGTAAACACACTTTAAAATAAATATCAGTAAGAGAGAGCAGGGACATTTTCACGTCAATTTTTTTTAAATAATGAGTTTTCAAAAAGTTGGCTTAAAACATGAATTACATATAAGGGCCTACTCTATTCCTAAGTACCTGAGAGGCAGTGGCAGATTGAGATTTCTTGGGGCCCTGGGCAAACAGAAGATAGGAGGCCCTCCGCCAGGCGAGGGCAGGTTCCCTTTGCATCTGCAAGGGGGCTGTGGCTGGGTCCACCCAGCCTCCTTAGCATGTCTGGGTGAGCCAGGAGGTGTGAGTGCTGCTAAGGTGAAGATGGTCCTGGCCCCAGCCTGCCCTCTCCACCCGGCGGGCATTGTGTAGCTGGAACTGTGGTCCCCCCGTGCTGTGGGATGGGCTGGAGCCAGCTTGCAGGGAGGGGTCATGAGTTCCACCCCCAGATGCCCGCCTGCCCCTCAGCCAATCTGGGTGGGGTGGGACAGGGCTGTCCGGTCCTGCCCCAGTGGCCTTGGTGCCAGCAGCCACCTGTAGGCAGCAGGGAGCGGGGCCACCCATGGGCATCTTGGAAGCAGACGGTCCCAGGAAGCTACTGCTGCCTTCAGGGAGCCGCATACCCACCCCTAGCCTCTGGTTCTGGCCCAGCCGGAGGGGAGGAAGTGCATGCTGACCACCCCAGATGCCCATGGCTACAATGCCTGCCTGGGCTGTGCTGCCTCTGATGCCCCGGGGGCCCCTGATTGGCAGGGGCCCCTGGGCCCAGACCCCACAGACTCATGCATTAATCAGCCCCTGCCGTTCACATTACAGTACTAACATTGAGAACGTCTTGAAGCTGTCTTTAAGGCAATGAAGATTCTTCAAATAGGTGCGGCTGGATTCATGCTTCTTGAGGATACCATGTTGTAAAAGGGCAACGGTCCTTTTTGAAGGATTAGTGGCTAAGGCACATCAATTTGTTTTTATAGCTCATAACACACACCACACCTGGCTATCTAATTTCTCAACCCCTATGGCCAGATACCCATTGACAGCTAGCAGAAATCCAGAGTGGGTCTTGAACTTTTGCAGCATCGGTACCATGCCAAAAACATTCCAAATAAAAGTTGCAGCAAAAGGTTGACAGCTAATAAGAGAGTAAAGAGACTGTCACAAAGCACCTGAAAGAATAGAGGCTGGCATGGTACGATGGTGGAGTAGAGAGGCAGAGTGTGTGGCATAAGCACACTGAAGAAGGAGAAGCTAAGAGGAGGTAAAACAAAGAATGAAAAGATGTTTGGCTATCCTGATGTAGCCAAAGAAGGACACACTGAAGAAATTAATGACAAAATAACTGGGGAGAAAAATGAAAGTACAATGTGAAACAAGAAAGGAGGGGATTCGATGAAATAAAAGAAGAGAGAGACCAAAAAGAGTGGACACTTAGTAAGTGCTATGTCTTTCTTGTTTATAAATGCTAAGACTTTTGTTTATAAGTGCATCATGATAGCATCTCAACACAAGATGCCCCAACCTCATACACAGAGATGAATTATAAGTGTGATGTTGCTAATTGAAACCCTTTGTGAAGCCTGGGGCTTCAAATCTGATCCCCAGTCTAAAGTAAATGTCACTACTAAAAAGCAAACTGCATTTGACTGGCAGCTGAATATCAATGCAGATGTGATCACTGGCTTTTGGTAACCATTCTAATCATACAAAAAGGTTTATATTGAAAACAATTGTCTTACAACCCATAAAGAACACACTTTGACACAAGGAAATTTGTTTAAATAAACTGTCTTTGTTGATACAAGTCAGGATATGGAATGAATGTAATGCAGTAAGAAGCTTAAAGCAAGATTGGAGAGGAATTCACATTACCTGTACTAAGTGATGGGCTGTATCCTTTATGGATCCTCTCATTATAGGGTAAATTATAAGGCAGATAGAAAGTTACACCAACTCCTAGCCATAAGTCCCAAACCTATCCTCATTCTAATAAACTTAATAACGCTCTTGCCTTTTCTTCTGTCCTTTTTAATCATTATCCCTGCTCCAGACAGTATCCTTGAAAGACCCTCACTTTCTACAGTTTGGTCTGATTTTAAACAGGCAGGCTGGAAAACTTTTTAAACAGAATTTTGCATAACATTCTTTTCCTATTCTTCAGCATAAGAATAAAGCGCATGTATGTCTGGCTGTGTATCTGCACCTAATAAAAAGCTGGAGGCAAAGAAAACTGTTACTTATTAGCCTTTTATGAAAACTGTCAATTATTAGCCTTTTATAAGCACCAGTTTCTTTCACTTTATTCAACGTAAGTATATCTAAAGCAAAAAATTGGTATCTTCCATATTGTGGTAGTGCTGGAGCAATGTGTAGCTCAGATGGTCCAGGAAATATGAGGCAAGGATTTTGTGGGTGATATCTTTCATTGGACCAACTGCATAGTTGTAAGCATTCCTAGACAAGCTTTTGGGCACAATGTACCCTTTCCCAGATGACCAGCAAGAACTACTTACAATTCCTATTGAATTCTTATATTCTGACGAACAAAAAGCCAGGCTGAAAAAGTATCCAACTTACCTTGCTGCTGCTGCCTGCTGGCCCAGCAGGAGCCTGGAAGAGTACAAACAAATTGCCAGTTATACCAATAAATCAAGTTTGTGATGGACTATCCAGTTGGCAACTCTGTGTACTATGTATCCTCCACTGAGGCATAGCACTATCTTCCTAAAACACTTTATAATTAGTCTTCAAGAAGCAGAATCCTGGCCTAAACTTACTTTGCCAATAGTTTGCCAATTTTTAGGTTCCTTCACTCTCCACAGTCTCTCAATCATCTAAGAAAGCACTACCCTAGTAGCCGCTTCCTTGTGCTTTAGGCAAGCAGGCAAAATAAAACAATCTTCAGCAAAGAGTATCTGGATAAGCTACATAAGACTGATAAAATATGAAATGGAAACTTCAACTCAATTGGGATATCTGAAAAGAAATGAAAACTGTGCCAGTAAGAGAGAATGTAAAAGACATACATTTTGTATGATGTCCTTAAATTACAAACCTAACTTGTCTAGGCCTGATCTCGAGGTGAGGACTTAAGTCACCAAATCAAAACTCTTGGTCCTTCAGTTTCTACACAGGACCAGGAAGGAACTTAAATAAAGCCATCAGGTACCTGTTAGCCTGGAGGTGTCTCCTAGAAACATCATGTCTGTCTTAGATTGTTCTCTATTTCCATAGCAGAAATCTCAGACTTCAGACTAACTTTTCCTAAAGGTCCAAAGAGGTTCCTACCAACTGAGAACTAAGGGAAAATATGATCCAAAGAATTTCAATAGAAATTCCAAACTGCATAAAAAAAAGGGATGGGAACTTAAACCGTGACCAACAACATGCTCCTGCAGATGAAAATAGCAGAGGTTTGCAAAGGAATTACTTCCTTCTTAATGCATATACAGAGCACTTTATAAGGGAATCCAGAATCCAAAGAAAGCAGCAGGATACGGGAACTCATCTTTGACCACAGTTGTCCATGAAACATAATACTCTATGTATCAAGTGGCTTGTGATAGGCAAAAGCACTGACAAAGATGCAGCCTTACATCAACTGGGGCTAGCCTTATACTCTTTAGCCAACAGTAGCAAGGGAATGGAATCCCTTTGGTGGAAGAGGTTTGGGGACACCAAGGATTCAAACTGAGAAGGGATCCTTAAGGTGGTATGAACTATATGCGAGTCAGCAAATACACAGTTGTGAGGAAGCTGAACTTTTGTTTCTTTTATAAGAGTGTCATTCTTATTGAAGTTGGAAGTAACTGCATTTCTGTCACTGAGGGAAGAACTCAAACCAAGAAGTCTAATTTAATTTAAGCAGGTGGGAGTCTATGTTAATGTAAAGGAATCTAAAGTTATGTAAACTACACACTGAGGAAATACAGATCTTATAAATTTCTTACAGCAAGCAACTCATTTTATTCACAGAACTTTTATATTCTTTCAAAACTCTCACAAAACAAGGGTGTCATTTTATCAATAATGCACACTATTAAAGCTTAAAATGAGAAAATGCATAGGAAAATCTAGGATCTTCCAAAATAAAATTATAGGGTTTTACAATGACTGCGTCAAAATCTATCCACGGTTTACAAATTTACAGCCCTACTCATTTCAATTCCCCTTTTAATTGTGTTGTGAAAGTGTAACTGAGGGCAGAATTTGGCTCTGATTCCTAACTATGTCTCTTGATGTTGGATCCCTGTAGACAGCCAACTCCCACAAGTGTATAAATTGCATCTGGTCAAAGCATCCTTTAAAGTAAGTTCCTCAACAGATTAACTGAAGAAATTCTTTTCAGAGTCAGGTAAGAGAAAAGTAAGCTTATAGTTATCCTGTTCTACATGCCTCTATGCAAGAACCAGGCTTAACATGTCAAAAAACCATAATATAACAAAAGTAGGCAAGGTAACTGGTGGTGACAAAGATGCTTTTTAATCCTCCCAGGTTGACGGCCAATTTTTTCCTTTATTTATACCTTAGAAATCTCTGGAATGGGCCAGGTGCAGTTGAGACTGAGGAGAGACTTTTTACTATCAGGGCATGTTTCAGCTGGCACTCAAATGGGACCGAGAGGGAATTCAGATGCCTCCATTCCAACGAGCAATTCAAAGTGGCCCTATGCCAACAGCCACAAGCTTCTTAAGCCACCTCCGTTTTGGATCACAAAGTTCTTCAGGCATCAACACCAAGGCTTCTGTGCAGAACGGAAGTGATTCAGGGGAGAGCTGAGGAGCTCCACACCACTAGCATAACCGAGTGGGGGTGACTGGGCCAGCAGTCCTGGGCACAACATTTATGAGTGGGCACAAAAATAGCTGCCACAGCAATGGTGGGTGACCATGCTGCCCCGACTGGCAGAGTTGCAGCCAGCTCTTAACCATGTGTTGCAGCTGCTCTGGGAGGGAGATGCCTTGCCATGCCTCTGCTCTACACAGCTTTGCAGTAAAACAGAAAGAGATGGGAAGGACAAAGCACAACTGACTCATACAAACAACACTGAATCCACCCCCAGCCTACCACTACTACATTGCCCATCTTCATAAATCCAGATGCATTAGAGATGACACATCCCGCTAATCAAAAGGGCATTCCAGAACCACACTTGTCAAATAATTAGAAAAAGGTTTCCAACCACCAGCCTGAAATTATTCATGTCTACTTGATACAAATGTGTTCTTGCACCAACACAGTCTTTTATCTTAAATAGCTCTTCTCCCTCCTTGGTGAACAGCAGTCATAGCTCCTTAGTCTTAATTTTCTTAGGTTAAGCAAGCCAAGCTCTTGTAATTTCCTGTGATATAATAAGCTTTTCTTTTCCCTTATCAGTGAAGTATCCCTTCTCTTCACTGTTTTAATTTGAATTTGTCGGGAATATGTGTATCCAAAATCATGGATTTTTAATTCTCTATCAGCACTGTTAAAAGACACTCAGGGAAACTTGGGGAATCTGACATTGTGAGGGTTTCTCAGAATTCACCCTTACTTTAGAAAATACAGACATCTTGATAAACCTTAGTTCTGGCCAAAAATGATACTGTCTAGTGATTAGAAGAGGGAGGTAGGATTCTGCATTCCCAAATTCTATTACCTCAGCTGCTACTAATTAATTTTGAAATAGGTGGAAACATAACACTAACACTTCTTTGCTCCAAATTTGATATTTTACAATCTGGGTTGATGGTGTGGAGTTCTGTGCAAGATACTAAAGTACATTGGCACCATCTACTCTAGCAAATACAGTCCATTCATTAAAATATGCAGATATTGGACCAGATTCTATTTTACCTTTCAAGCACCTAAGTCTACTTACACACCAAATGTGATTCTATTCCACGTTACTTGAGTCCCAGTAAAACTGTTAATACAATTGGTGGGTGAGCGGTCTTCCTCCTCACTGCTTTTTTTGTGACTCAGCCTTAAAGTTAAGATAATGCCGTTTTACAAAAGTAGATTAATTAATGGATTTTCAGGACATGAATAAGGTAAAATAGAATGGCATGTGGGCATCTAACTCCATTAGATGCTCAAACGGTAGGAAAAAAATCTAGTCCACCTTACTTTTCTACCACATATTAATCCAAGCCTAACATTTCTTCACTACCGATAAGTAATCAAAGAAAGTTAGTAACAAATCATAAATATTTCCACTTCATGCATCTGTGGCAACAAATATGCATGGTTTTAATTATTTTGCAAGCTATTAGCTTGGCATTATATTCACACTGAAAAATGTATTTGTGTCAGATGATTAAAGTTTCTTAATATTAGTTTTGATAGAATTACACTTTTTCATTAGGATATTCTAGCAGCATAAATATTGTATGTCATCAACAACTAAAAAGTCATAAAATTCTTCAAATAAGTCTTTTTCCGCTAGCGGAACAGTTTCTTCTTAACTAATAATCAAATAAATTTCTAAATTGCGTGCTTCCACACAGTTCTGTTACATGGTAAAAGATCTTTCAATTCAAGACTAGCAGCTTTCAGCTGCATACGCACTGTCGCTTAGTAAACCACACACTTAAGTCATTAGACTTACTTTCTTTGTCTTCCAAGAACACTGGTATTTACCAGGAATTTGCACCATATTTTTGGTATGCCGATACCATTTTAGGACATGCTGAAACATTTGAGAAGTATATTGGAGTAAAAATCTCCAAGCTTTACTGAAAAAGTTCAAACAAAACTGCCTAAACAAAACATGTGGTTAGTGAACCAGGAAGGAATTGTTTGAATACACTAGACACTGCAACAGTTGCTGTAATATTTTACAAATGACAGGAAAATCAGATTGCAAATCCCCAAAACAATAATCTCATTGATTTGGATCTAATATCTGACAAAACACCTCATAATATTCTTCCTCTCATAGAATTTCCCAAAGCTATCTGGGGTATATACTTTTCACTACAGATCAGGAACAGATTACATTCTTCAATCATATGAGCCAAGTAATGCTAACAAACATTTAACAAAAAAGATGGAAACAGAAAACTTCCATAGCACACTCTTTAACTTCTTTTTGCCAGTCACAGAAGTTTAACCACAGATCTGTGCAAGAGATTTTCCTTTCTTCAACAGAAGTCAAATATTTTGAAGACTTAGCAGAAGTGAAGACAGCTTGGTTAATTCTTAAAGTTGAGCCAAGGGAAGTGAACAAACGCTTTGACTGTTTTCAATTTCCTTGCAACAGTGAAATTTCAGTTGTGGGACAAGTGTCAAAAGCAGCACAGAACCAGGGAGGGCATGTAAAAAAGCAAAACTGAGATTATTATAAATTCCCCTTTACTTGGTTTTGAACAAGTTTGCCAGCGATGCTAAAAAAAGACCATGGATGATAACACACCTTGTAATTAAATCAAGTTTATCCTCTAAACTGAGGGAATTTAAATACTAGCCCACTATTTAGAGAATTGTATTTTTATCTTCTTGAATGACATTCTGAAACAAAGGACCAAAAAGTATGTCACAAGGCATCTTTACATGTGCTCCAGGTTTTGTTTTTTGTTTTTTTGGGGGGGAGGCAGGTCTTTCATTAAAGTGGCTCTCAGGGTCCTCTCTAATTAAACTGCCCACAGCATCTCATGTATTCAGCATCCCACACTCCAAAATGGTGGCAGAGGGTGCTTTAACTATAGCTTGTTCAACAAGCTTTAGTTAAAGTACCCCCACCACCACCATTTTGAAGTGTAGGATGCTGAATACGTGAGACCCTGAGAGGCTGCTGGAGCATGTAAATTACCTGAGTCTGGTCAGATGCACTGTCATTACACACACATCATGCATATCTACAGGCACCAATAGTTCCTAACGCGGATGTCCAACAAGTTCCAGCTCAAGTTCAGCTCAAGGTCAACTGTGTTAAAATAGAGCTCTTATCCTTCTACCCACACCTTTTCAGTAATTTTGGACAATTAGACTAATATTTTTTCTAAGTATCCATGTCAGCACTCAGCCCAAGTCTTGCAGATTCTTTTTGTGTAATACCTCTAATACTTGATCTTTCCTATCTGTCCGCTCAGCTCAAGCTCTCTTTAAGATTTCATACTGTGTCTCGATAGATGAATCATTCTTTTTTTTGGCACTGGCAAATGAAATATTTTCCTATTCATACAGAATTCTGGTCCAAGCATTATTCTCCCAGCCTGCTGCACTGAATATCTCAGTTTCTTCTTTGCACCTGTCCACTAGCCTCCCATCCCTAGCTCTATCCTGCCTGTCCTCACTCATTCAGTCAAGAAGCTGTCTCCTTATTCTGACCAGCCTGTATTGCCACCCTTCATCTCACACTTGTTAGATATTCAAATAAGCATATTCATGCCATGTCCCATGCTGCCCCTCCCCCTGAGGTTGCTCCCCATAAATACCTACAAAGCCATTTCACAGATTTTCTTCAGGCTCACTTTAAAACTCCTTTTTGCACACAGTACTGAAATGCTTGCAAAATTTTGAAATGACTGCAAAATTCCCAAAGAACCTTGTCTGCAAAATTTTTGATGTTGTTTAGCTCTCAGTACACTGAGGCCACTGTTGATCTGCTAATCAATATATCAGTTTTCTTGTGTTTCCAACTAGTCCTCTACTTGGGCTCTTAGTTACTTCAGTAATGCAAATAATAAATAGACTCAAACAATGTAGATATAAACTCACAGTCACAAATCACCACGCTTGTGAGCGTTTGCTGACAAGACATCCCAGAAGTGACTCACCACATTACAGCCAGGGCAGTCAGGGCCATTCTCGCAAGTCCTGCGACGAGCCTGAATCCCTCCACCACACTGGGCAGTGCAGCGTTCCCATGGACCCCAGCCTGTCCAGAATACGTGTGGAGGGCATAGCAAATGTTCATTGCAGTATCTGACAGGGGAAAAGAAATGATTTAATGCAGAAAGGTCCCCGACCTCTACATTTTCCATTATTTAGACAGATGTTTGCACATGGAAATGTTTCACATGGGTGGCCTCATATTTATTTGTTAAACCCTTTATTTTTTGAAACACAGAAGTTATGATTGTCATACAGTATATGACACACAAATATATGACGGGAATATTTTTGGTGCAAACAGAGTGCAGCATTTTCTTCATTGTCCAGCTTCACTCTGAGTGCAATCTAGCTTGTGTATCTACTTAACTGTAAAAGACATTCCACACCAGAGTAGATTGCTACTCCAATAGAAGTAACACCCGTACTTGAGGGAAGAACTGTGTCCATGAAATAGAAAGGCAAATATTTATGTAGATATTATTCTGCAAGCAGAAACAAGCAAGTCAAGCCTCATTTATAATTCATCTTTTTTCCTGCTCAAACAGTTGAGTTGGCTTTTCAACTGTCCCACTGCCTGATTTTATAGGTAACATCAAAGATAAAACAAGATTCTAAGTAGAAGGGCTCCACAAAATACTTTTATCATATTGTTGCTTTTACCTCTAAAGTATGTTTTTAAGCATCACAATTTACCTAAGGATTTTCTCAGTAGCCTTCAGGCAATCTGATTCAGAAGGCCCGTCAACTGTTTAATAGCAAATGAAAAGTTTGCTTCAGGACAGCTAAAACTTAGGTTAATCTGGGTTAAGCAAAAAAAAAAAAATCAAACTGGACATTTTATTGCCTTCCATCTTTCAACTTTTGACCCACTAATTACTATCTACTTTCTACTATCTACTTTTGAAGTTGCTTTCTCTTCATCCTGTCCTGCAAAGAATATTAATTTTAATATTCTAGTCTCTCTTTTTTTTCTATTTGGATACAAAGACATTTTTCTAATATTATAAAAGGCTAAGTTTACCTGTCTGTCTATTTGTCTGTCTGTAACGCTCTATTTGCACTCTGACTGGCTGATGGAAACAGCCAATCAGACTGCTCCAAGTGTGGGGGAGCACCACCATGATTCCGCAGCTGTACCGAGGATCGGACAGGAGGTGGGGGAGCTGAGGCTGGCCTCGGTTCCCCCACCCTGCTCCCTGTAAGAGGTAGAACAGTGGCAGCAAGGTGTATTTGGTGGCGACACTCCATCCCAGCTCCCTTTTGCACCCCACCCGCCAGTCATTCTTAATGGGCAATTGGCTAGTAAAGTCATAGTTACCTACAAGAGAAACATAGTGAATAACCTTTCTTGTATTAACCCCTAACAACCTCAACTCTCATTCTTCACTACCAAATGACTTTAATTTGAAGAGTGATATCTATCTATTTTATATATGGATATGTGCCAAGGTTACATAGGGAAAATGAGAGCCAGATATGCTCCTATGTATAAGTGGAGTTGGGCAAACTAAGAGCAATGAATACATTTGATTAACTGACCTCTTTTTTTCTTTTTTCTCTCTCTACTTGTGAATTTTTAGTGTGCCAAGTCAGAATTATCTAAAAGTTTGGGTGAATGTGTCTCAAGTCGTGGACTGCTCATAAACTGTTCATTGGATATTTCTTTGCACACTAGCTATTTTTAATTCTTTGTATACAGTGTGTAATTGGTCTTCTGAATTACACTGTAATGTTCTGTCCTGTGATTGGATAGCTTCCAGACCCTAGAATGTTCTCCTTGGTGGCACAAATGCTCCCTGTGTGAAAACAGCCACAGGCTACCATCCTGGTGAATGTTTGTGACACATCTCTTGTGATCAATATGGACTGAAAGGTTTACCTGTACAAATGTTCACGGAAATGGAAGAAACAGGAGCAAATGAGCTGTCAGAAGGAAGTCAGCCAATGAGTGCAACACATTTTTTGCAGTGTACTTCCAGTTCATGGTAGAGGGCTGGTATTAACTTTGGGACTCTCTCTCTCTTTCTTTGAAATTAAGCCATAAGTTAGGGACTTGGAGTTACATAAAATGTGTACAAGGCAAGAACTTTTAGTGTGATAACTTTTATGGGACCAACTGCACAGCTGGGATAGAGTTGAACAAGCTTTCTAATGCAAGACATTCTTCATTAAGTCTGAGAAGCGAGATCCAGCACAACAAAGTAAAATACACTTGGAAAACTGGGGGTATAGGGCTGGGAACAGTGCATCCTGGGATGCTGGAGGGCTGCAAAATGCTTTATTTATCTTTGTGGAACAGAATGAAGTTACTCTTTCACAAGCAAGGTAGCAAAGCCCAGAGTTAACCCTTACCTGAAGTGGCATAACTTTGTGATGCTCAGAGGGCACTTAGCACAAGTTAACGAGCTTTAATGCGCAGATGCTCACATTTTAAGTGCTCTTAGTATGGTCTTAGTGTAATGTGCAACTTCACCCTTAATGTCCAGCCAGCCCATGAATATTTGTTCTCAGGCTTGCCATTTAATGGTGGTAGGCAGATTTCCTTTTAGTACAACCAGTGAGGTCAGGGAGGGAATGGTTGTTCTCCAAGAAATGTGCTTCTAATGAAGCGTATTATATTTTTATATTTTTTCTGTGACACTTTATTCTGGTGTGTAGTTGCTGTTTAGTCTCATCCACATAGTTGCCATGAGAGCATCTTGTGCACTGTATCAGATATATCATATTTTGTGAAAGGTATGTGTAGAAATCATGAATTATGATTTGGTTTGTTTTGGAGGGTGTGGATTGTAATAGCAGTGGAGGTGCGTTGACAGGTTAAGCATTTTTTGCTGAGCCAAGGCTGCGTTCCACTGGATGTCTGTTGGGTAGTGGCGAGTTCGCTCCTGATGATGAGTTGGGCAAGCTAGGATGGAATATTTCTCTCAAGGTCTGCTCTTTGTTGAGTATACTGCTGTTACTAACTTGTCGAGTAACATGTTCTCACCAAAGTGTCTTTATTTAATACCTGTTTTCAAATGTCAGTGCATCATACCTCTTGCTCAGATAAGTGCATAGGAGGACAAAATTTTACCACTTCATTTAGTACGTGCTGGAAAGGTCAGCAGTGCTAGAATTCTGTTCACCAAATCCATTTAAAGAAACATCTGAAGTTACAAAACACACAAATTATCTATATACTCTGCTTAGTTGTTAATAAAACAAAACTGGTCAATGGAGCTGAGTTTGCGTTTTTACTGCCCTTTGAAAGAACTGTACCACACAAGTGTAGTCCTATATTCATCTCATCCAGGCAAACTCCAAAAACATCAGGTATGTTTTTACAGTCAAAGATCAATTGCAGGGATGATCCTGAGAACTTTGCTGTAGCATGGGGTTTTGAGCCAAATTTTATTAAGCCTCTTTTTGGCTGCATTTCAAGTTAGCCAGAAATGGCTTTTCCTCTTTTGTGTTCTTTCTCTTACTCTCCCTCCCTCCCTCTCTCCTTTTTTTTTTCTCAGGATCCACAGGGCTTATATTTTACAGTAATTCAGCAAAACAAGCAATATAATGAACTCAGATCTGTGAAACTGATGCCCTTTGCACTGAGCCTATCTCTAGCAGAAATGAGGTCAAGAGGAAGAGTGGCATGAAAAAATGCTAGTTTAGTGCAGTGACCCTTCCCCTCTTCCCTTCTCATGAATTTGAGTTCTGTTCTCCTAATATGGGAATTTTTATGGCGGGGGGAGGGAGGGAGAGGGGGAAGGTCAATCTAGTCCAGCATCCTCCCTTCAGAAGTGCTCTGTATTGATGGTTCAAAGAAAGGAAAAGTATGTTCTTTTTTTTTATTTCATCTCATGAAGGTAAATGTCTTTCTAACACAGTAGAAATAAATGTATGCCCTAAAGAATACCTGTTGATGGGCCTTTTAATTTCTTACTCAAACTAGTAAAACTGGGATAAAGATCTAATGCTTTAAACATGGTATTTTATAGCTCATGCCTGAGCCCTCTTCTGGTCAGGCAAGTTCCTCATTGGCTAGGCAGACATTCAAAAAGCCAGAGCCTGTATTAGAGATGTACTATTTCCGGAAATGTTGAAGCCATGGAAAAAAACATTTTTTCTTGGAAAAAATGGAAATTTTGGGAAAAATTGAATATGCAATACTTATGTTCTTAGCACCCTTTACAGATCTAAATTCACTTTCCTACTTTAACTTGGTTTGGTTATAAAATTATCATGTTTGGTATATTTATTAAATTTAAAAGTATAGTTTATTCAGACAATAATTTCAAATTTACTAATTGAATTTGCTTTAAAATGTTTTTAATCTTTGTTACAAATGGGGCTAAAGGATGCAGAACTCTAAGAAATCTAGCATTTCTTATTTTTTGCCAGTTTATGAGAAATAGGCAAAAATTAAAGTTGAACATAGAAGAAACCATCAACACTATAGTAAAACAAAGAAAGTTATTATGTATTCTGGACTTAGTCTCCTCCACAGTGTCAAGCAGATACAAAAAACACAAATGTTTAGAAAAAGAGCTGACAAAAAAGGAAAAAAAAACCCAAGACTCACTGAATACAAATTTTGCTACATGAAACTTTGTCTAATCAGCCTCATTTTCTGAGCCATCACTATCAGCAATTTCTGCTTCTTCTGATCCTTCTTTTTTATAATCTTCACAGACTTCTGAAAACTGAAGGTTTGCCCAGATTGAGACAAGCTTCTCTACTCATACACGTTACATTATTTCTTGATTTGCTGTGAGTATTTCCAAACATAGACCAGTTTCTTTCACACTTTGCAGAAGATGGAGGAATCTGAAGCAGGCGACAAGCAAGAGGAGCAGCAGATGTGCTATACAACTGTGTGTACCTTGCCACCATGTTACACGAGGGATACGCTTAGCCAAGTGCTGGACTGCATTGCTGGACCAAATACGTGAAGCTGTTCTCTATTCTGCAACATTTGAAAGTATCTTTCCAACATCAAGTCCTAAGTGTGTCACTTGTTTTGTAATTCAGTCAAATGCAGTATAAGTGCTATCATCACTAAGATTTCTGTCTTTGAATCTTGGATTCAAGAGATTTGCAGCAGCATGAATTGATTGAAGAAACTGGCTCCGAGGTCAGACCCAGAGAGTGGTAATAGACGGAAAACCTGATGGTGTTCAACACCGAAAAATGCAAGCTACTCCACCTTGGGGGAAAAAAACCCTGCAGCACGCTTATAGGCTTGGCAGTGTTACGCTCGCTAGCACCACGGCTAAAAGGGACTTGGGGATCATGACTGACCACAAGATGAATATGAGCCACCAATGCAATGCCACAGCTGGTAAAGTAAGCAAAACTCTAGCTTGCATCCATAGATGCTTCTCAAGAAAATTCCAGGATGTCATCCTCCCACTGTATTCAGCCTTGGTGAGGCCACAGTTGGAGTACTGCATCCAATTCTGGGCTCTATAATTTAAAAAGGATGTGGAGAAGCTTGAGAGAGTCAATAGGAGAGCCACACATATGACCAGAGGGCAGGGAAACAGGCCTTATGATGAGAGGCTGAGAGCCATGGGACTCTCCAGCCTGGAAAAGCACAGGCTCTGGGGGGACCTGGTGGCTGCCTATAAGTATATAAGGGATGTACACATCAGGACCTGGGGGAACATCCAAGGGATGAAAAGGTCAAACTGTCACAGACTCCTCCAAGACCATTTCTGGCTGGACATAAGGAAGCACTTCTTTACTGTCTGAGCCTCAAAGGCCTGGAGCAGTCTGCCTGTAGAAGTGGTGCAAGCCCCTACTCTGGACTCCTTTAAGAGACATTTGGATGTTTATCTTGCTGGGATCCTCTGACTCGAGCTGAATTCCTGCTCCTGGGGTAGGGGACTGGACTAGATGATCTTCTGAGGTCCCTTCCAGCCCTAATGGGTATGAAATCTATGATTGGCAACAGCATTCTTCCTGTCTGTTAATGAAGTCTTTCACTTTTCTTTCTTCTATATTTGAAACGGAGATACACTTAGATTTCAAAAACATCTGATTTTATCTCGGCCATTTGGTATGGAAGGTCTGACAAAAATGCACTGTCTGATTTTGATGCAGTAACTGCTGAAGAAATTGGCTTTAGAATCTTCAAGGAGTTCTGCAGCTGAACCCAGAAGACATCCTCGTCAAATACAGTGATCCTTACATTTCTGGGTACTTTAAGATCCTCAATTATTACTATTTCTTGAAGAGCTTCCTTGTTTTTTAGTAAACTTTTAAATGAGATCACCACCCCACCCCATCTAGTTTTACTACAGAGTTTGTGTCACTATTTTATTCTTTGCATTCTTTTCTTCCTGCTTCTTCTTAAAGACTGCAGCTACAATATGAGTAGCTTTTATATGTTTTATAACTTCTTTTGCTCTTCTATACATCTTTTGCAGTCTCCAACTTCATGAGGTCATTAAGAAGCCCATGGTATGCACATCCTATTGCAATATGTGGATATTTATCCATTATGATCTCCCATGCTGCTTTCGTGTTACTTGCATTGTCAGTCAGCAAAGCAAATACTTTACCACTCACAATTTTCTGTAGGACTTCATATATTTTACTACTGATATACTCTGCCTGTTCTCTCCTATTTCAATGTTTCTGTAAAAAACAGGTTGAGGTGTTATCACATAGTTTATGATTCCTTCTCTCCACACATTTGTCCATCCATCTGTAAGTACTGCAAGACACAGTGCTTCATTGATTTTTCCTTGCACAGATTGCATTACATGTTCATATTCTGACTTTAAAAGAGGCTTGCTCAAAGGATGTCTGCTAGGCAAATGGTATGATGGTCTTAGTAATTTAAAAGCTTCCTGCCAGTATGCATTTTCAGTTATTGGTGATGGCATCCCAGAAGAATATATTGCTTTTGCAAGAGCTTGGACAATTTTTACTGATCTTCAGGTGTCATCTTGTCTACAAATGAAGCTATTGAAAGTCTTTTGTATATAGGTGGTTGCAATATTTGTTTACTTGAGGATGTTGATTGGGAAACCCTTTGTGATGCTGATGTTATAGAAGAACCAGTCATAGGAGGACTTCTGGATTGAGAATGTTGGAAAGAACTACTTGCACTTTCAACATCATGATCTACCTCCTCCTCACTTACACCCATGAAGGATTTTTTAATGTCTGCAGGACACTTTCTACATACAAGGACGTGTTTGCTTATCCTAGTAGCATTTGGAAATGTATATTTCATTTGATGGTATTTGCAAATCACTTTTTTTTCAGAATAACTTGCAGTGTGGAAATGTTTCCATATGCTAGAAGTTGGTCGCACCATGTTGCTGAGGGAGAAAACAGAAAAATGTAATTTAGTGGCTAGCTTGCATATATAAACACTAAGCTACAGCATGTATAAATTTAATAATGAATGGAGGAGAGGCCTCCTCAGAGTTAACTGTGAACAACTTCCCTGCCCTACAGGCCTCACCTCACTGCTAAGGTTGGGTGATTTGTCACAAAACATCAGCTAATAGGAGTTTAATTATGAATTACATAGGTTATTAAAATATACTAATACAGCTAAAATATAGTTTAATATACTGGAGTCGGAGAAATTTGAACTCTTACCTTTCAATAAAGAAGTATATTTTCATTCAGCTCCTATACTTCTGTGGATCTCAAGGTCACAGGGCCAGGAGGAGGCAGGTTCCTTCCAGCTCCAAAACATTTAGACTTGCTCTGTGTCCTCTCCTGAGGCTTTTGAGCAAGCAGGGCAAAAAGCTTCTAAAAGTTTCTAATCTCCACAGGAATGAATGGATGCTGCTGCCAGTGTCCACTCCCAGTCCTCTGAGGCCTAGTCAGGAGGACAGGAGCAGATCCACAAATCTCTAGATCAAAGTCAACAATAGAGGAAGTCCACAAGCAAAAAAAACACTGAATCCTTCTTCCTTCTCTTGTGAAAATGGCAGTGCTCCCTGGGGGTAGAAATGCATCTTGCTCTTGCATACTGTCCTTGGTGTACAGGAATTGTAATGATCTGATACTGTAGGTAGTCTTACGTAAAAGTCTTCCTACTACAGGCAATCCCCACTTAATGCTTTTTTGCTTAGCGCCATTTCGCTTTAACGCTCATTTTAAATTGATACCTGATTTCGCTTAGTGCTCAGTAAGTTTCATTATAATGTTCTCGTTCGCTATCTTGGGTCATTAAAAACACTTGTGGTCACCATCCTGGGTTATCAAATACTATCAGTTTTGCTTAACAGTCATTTTGCTTAATGCTCGTTTTTTCAAGAACCAATTAAGAACGCTAAGCAGGGGTTGCCTGTATATAGTTATTAGAAAACATTTTTGGAGAGTGAAGGGCAGCAATATATGAATACCTTGTCTTAAACATTTTATTCATCATTCTAAAAGAAAATATTTTATAAGAGGTTTTTTTAATTTTCCCCTGAATTTTCAATTTCTCCAATTTTCAATTTCTCCAATTTTTTTGGAAAAAACCAAAGATGTCCTTGGAAACCTGTTCAGCCTCCACAAGAGGAGGCTGAGAGGTGATGTGGTGGCCATCTACAAACTGGCCAAGGGGGACCAGCAGGCTATAAGAGAGTCCCTGTTCCCCTGAACACTACTGGGAGTAATGAAGAATAATGGCCTAAGCTGACTGACAGTAGATTCAGGCTAGATATCAGGCAGCCTGATCACAGCCTACTTCACAGTCAGGGTGGCTAGGATCTGGAACCAGCTTCTAAGGGAAGTGGTGCTCACTCCTACCCTGGGGGTCTTTAAGACAAGGCTTGACAATCACCTTTCCTGCCCATGGCAGGAGGTCGGACTTCTTGATCTGCTCAGGTCCCTTCCGACCCTACCTACTATGAAACTATGAAAAAAACCTGGGTTTTTTTTCCAAATTTTTCTGTTTTTTTTCCCCAGGCTTTCACATTTCTAGCCTTAATTGCTCCAATCTTGTCTGCTGGTGCATGAGTTAGTGTGGAGTACGCGCGGGAGGGTGCGCGGGAGCGCCTGAGACCCTACCTGCGAACCCCCCAGGGAAGACAGTCCCAGCCGTAGCCAGCCTACCAGAGGTATGACACGGATGGGCACATGCCGCAACCCAAGGGTCCCCTCAGGCTCTCCGCACCCCACTGCCCCCCCGGCACCTCAGAGACGGTCACCCAGACGGATCCCATGGTTCCGGGCTCCATGAAGACAGAGCCCCTGGTTTTTGGCTGCAGGGGCTGCCTGTCCCTGTTTCAGGCTCTGGGGCCTGGGAGCATGGCCACCTCCCCTTGTGCAGTCTGCTCCCTTTTCAGGTCTCTGGCACACCAGCTGGAGGAGCTCCAGGCCACACTCCAGAGACTGTGTGCCATCAGGGACTGTGAGCAGGAGATAGATTCCTACTGCCAGGCCCTTCTCCCCGAGAACTAGAGGGTAGACCACAGTCTCCCTCCAGGACAAAGGAGGACTCTGGGACCTCCCACTCTGTCCAGTCAGGGGCATGGACCAAGGTGGTCAAGGGCCCCAAGGCCCGCCGCACCAAGGCCCCTGCCCCACCGGAGCTTAGCAACAGGTACGCACCTCTTATTGCTCCAGCAGAGACTGCTGAGTTGCCAGCTCCTGCAGGCAACACAGGCTCAACTGCAGCTACTGCTCCCGCTCTCCCCAAGACAAAATGTAAGGTGTTTGTTGTGGGAGACTCCATCCTGAGGGGGCAATCTGCCACCCCAACCCCTTAGCCAGGGAAGTCTGCTGCTTCCGGGGGGCCTGCATCAGGGACATTGTGGAGAGGATCCCTAAGCTCCTCCAGCCCACAGACCACTATCCTATGCTCCTTATTCATGTGGGCACCAATGACACGGCTTGGAGCACTCCCAGCCAGGTCATGAGGAGCTACAGGGATTTGGGAGCAGGGCTAAAGAGTCTGGGGGCACAGGTGGTGTTCTCATTGATCCTCCCAGTCTTGGGCTATGGGCTGAGGAGGGAGAGGAGGATCCACATAGTCAACCAAAGACTGCGGTACATGGTGTCATCAGGAAGGCCTTGGCTTCCATGAACACAACCCGCTCTTTGGCGAGAGGCAGCAAGCTGCTGGGAAGAGATGGCCTCCATGTCTCTCTCCTGGGGAGAAGGCTCTTCTCAGCCAGACTGCCAGACCTGCTCCACTGGGCTTTAAACTAAGCCCATTGAGGGACGGGGAGACTACTGCCACTGCTGGCCCACTGAGCAACCTTTGCAAAGCCAGCAGGCCAAGCTTAAGGGAGCCCACCCCTGCCCCAGCCCTGGATCAATCTGTGGGCAAGAGCCCCCAAGGGGACACTTGCCTGCCTGTACACAAATGCCAGGAGCTTGGGGAATAAGCAGGAGGAGCTTATCCCCCTGCTCAATGCAAATAATTATGATGTCATAGGGATAACGGAGACCTGGTGGAACTCCACCCATGACTGGACCATGGGTATAGATAGCTATACCCTGTACAGGAGGGATCGTGTAGATAAAAGGAGCGGGGGTGCAGCTCTCTATGTTAAAGAAAGCTACGCATCCCTGCAAGTGAATGTTGGTGACCAGGGTGGATGACTGGAAACCCTTTGGGTTAAAATCCGTGGGAAACACAGCAGAGGGGACACAATGGTGGGAGTCTACTACAGACCTCCCACCCAAAGTCAAGGGCTTCATCAAGAGTTCACCTGGAAATTGGCTGAGGCTACATGCTCCAGGACCATGGCTGTCATGGGTGACTTCAATTACCCAGACATCTTGTGGGAGGATCACTCAGCAAAACCCGAGCAGTCGCAAAGCTTCCTCTTCTGTGTGGATGACCTCTACCTGACTCAAGAAGTCTATGGGCCAATGAGAGGCAAAGTACTGCTCGACCTGGTACTGGCTACTGGGGATGACCTAATCAGTGACCTAATAATTGATGGGAAGCTGGGTGACAGTGACCATGAGCTGATCACCTTCACCATCCACCATAAAGCTGGCAAGTCAGTCAGCAACACGGAAGTTCTTGACTTCAGGAAAGCTGACTTTGACAAGCTCAGGAGGCTTGTCAGTCAGGCCCTAAGGGACCATGACCCCAGGGAGAGGGGAATTCAAGAAGAGTGGTTGCTCCTTAAGGGAGGAATCCTCAGTGCACAAGCTAAGTCTATTCCATCTCGGAGGAAGGCAGCAAGAGGGCACAACAGCCCCCCTGGCTCTCCAGGGACCTAGCAGACCTCCTGAGGCTAAAAAGAAAGGCCTACAAAGGATGGAGGATGGGAGTCACCTCCAAGAAGGATTATTCTGCACTGGTCCGGCCCTGCATGGAGCAAAACAGGAAAGACAGGGCTGCAACTGAACTCCAATGAGCTTCAAGCATCAAGGACAATAAAAAGTCCTTTTGCAGATATGTGGGGAGCTGGAAGAAAAGGAAGGGCAACATTGGACCCCTGCTGTACCAGATGGGCAACTGACGCCCAGGAAAAAGCCAACCTATTAAATGGGTGCTTTGCGTTGGTCTTTCATCAGTCCCATGGGATGCCCATGCTCACTACAGGACAAGGAAGTCTGGGTGAGGGAGATTCCCTGCCCTCCATTAATGCTGACCTCGTGAAGGAACACCCTGAGAGGCTGGATACCTTCAAGTCAGCCAGCCCTGACAATCTACACCCCAGGGTACTCAAGGACCTGGCGAGCATCATAGCCCAGCCTCTGGCACGGATCTTTGAAAACTCCTGGTGCTCTGGTGTACTGCCCGAAGACTGGGAGAAGGCCAATGTGGTGCCTATCTTCCAGGAAGTGAGGAAAGTGGATCTGGCAAACTATAGGCTGATCAGCCTGACTTCTATCCTGGGGAAGATCTAAAGAGGCCATCCCTATTGGACTGGCTGATGCCAACATCCCAAGGGATCGCCAGCATGGGTTTGTTGCAGGTAGGTCTTGCTTGACCAATCTCATTTCCTTCTACGAGTAAGTGACCTATCACCTGGACGAAGGAGAAGAGATTGATGTCATGTATCTTGACTTCAAAAAAGCCTTCGATCTGGTATCCCATGATCACCTCTTGGCAAAACTGGCCAATCGTGGCCTGGCTCCACCACGATCCGCTGGCTGGAAAATTGGCTCCACGATCGGACCCAGAGGGTGGTAATTGATGGAAGTCAATCATCAGGGTGTCCTGTGACCAGTGTGGTCTCCCAAGGATTTCTCCTTGGACCCATATTGTTCAACATCTTCATTAACGATGTGGACACTGGAGTCAGAAGTGGACTGGACAAGTTTGCCGATGACACCAAACTTTGGGGCAAAGCATCCACACCAGAAGAAAGGAGGGCAATCCGGGCTGACCTGGACAAGCTTAGCAAATGGGCGGACGAGAACCTGAGGGTGTTTAACACTGAAAAATGCAGGGTTCTCCACCCTGGGAAGAAAAACCTGCAGCAACCTTATAGCCTCAGCAGTGCTATGCTGGCTAGCACCACGGAAGAAAGAGACTTGGGGGTCATCATTGACAACAAGATGAACATGAGCCTGCAATGCGATGCTGCAGCTAGTAAAGTGAGCAAAATGCTGGCTTGCATCCATAGATGCTTCTCAAGCAAATCCCAGGACATCATTCTCCCCTTGTACTCTGCCTTGGTGAGGCTGCACGTGGAGTACTGTGATCAGTTTTGGGCTCCATAATTCAAAAAGGATGTGGAAAAGCTTGAGAAAGTACAGAGAAGAGGTCAGGAAAGCAGACCTTAAGTTGACAGGCTAGAGCTACGGGGCTCTTTAGCCTGGAAAAGCACAGACTCTGGTGATCTGATGGCCACCTATAAGTTTATCAGAGGTGACCATCAGGATCTGGGGGAACGTTTGTTCACCAGAGCACCCCAAGGGATGACGAGGTTGAACAGTCATAAACTACTATAAGACCGTTTCAGGATGGACATAAGGAAAAATTTCTTTATTGTCCAAGTCCCTATGGTCTGGAACATCTGCCATTGGAGGTGGTTCAAGCACCTACACCGAACACCTTCAAGAGCAAACTGTATGCTTATCTTGCTGGGATCCTATGACCCCAGCTAACTTCCTGCCCTTTGGGCGGGGGGCTGGACTTGATGATCTTCCGAGGTCCCTTCCAGCCCTAACGTCTATGAAATCTTTGAAAGTTAGTGTAACCTGCCTAGATTGAACCAATTTGCAAGTGAAAGTACATTCCCTCTGGACTGAGGAAATGCAGGCACATGTCTGCAGTTGCTCAAGGCAGGAGCTGGGAGGGGGCAGTGCTTGAGTGTGCCCTTGGCTGCAGGGAAGCTGTGCTGGTGGGGAGGAGAGGGGGACATGGCCAGCCTCGCAGTAGCTTGGAGTGAACTGGCCCCTTGCTGCTGCAGTGGCAGAGGCAGGGGCATGGCCAGATGCTGGCCAGCATGGCCTCTGAGGCAGAGGGGACAGGGAGGGGAGTTATTCCCCCCTCGTCCTCCTCTGTCTCCGGGGGACCACAGCTGGGGTCTGCCCACTCCTGCCCCCCTCTGCCAGATGCTGGAGGAAGGGAGAAATAACTGCTCTCCCTGCCCCCTCACCTAAGGGCCCCTGCCAGCCAGTCTCTGGCCCTGCCCCTTCAGCAGCAAGGGGGCAGGGACCCTGAGGGAGGCAGCACCCCATGTGATGGTGTTGGGAGAATGCAAACCTACAAAGTTTACTTCATAAATCTACCGGACACAAAAAATCATGGATTAAACATAGACATGGAATTTATGGCACATTACAACCTGCCTGTCATCCAATAACCCCAGGTTAACTTCTCTACATTTTACCAGATACCTTCTATCACCAGGTCAACATTCCCTACTTCTCCCCTCAACCTACCTGTCTCACACCTGTTGTCATCCCATGGCTTCTGATCCTCACTGCCACACATTTGTATTTTCACAGACCTGCATTTTACATGGTCCTATGGTCCTAGTCCATGTGGGTACTAACGATGCAGCCAGGAGGAGCCCTGACTGCCTGATGGAGGATGACCATGCTCTGGGGTGCGTGCTGAAGGAGATGGGCGCACAGGTGGTTTTCTCTTCTATCCTCCCAGTGAGTGGATGAGGCAGACGACATGAAACGCACATCGCAGAGACCAACTGGCGGCTACAGGAATGGTGCTTCAAGGAGGGCTTTGGCTTCCTCAACCACAACTGGCACATCATGACGAGAGACATGCTGGGGTGGGATGGGCTCCACCTTTCCCCTAAAGGTAAGCGTGTGTTCTCTTCTAGGCTGGTGGACCTCCTCCGGCCGGCTTTAAACTAGGCTCGTCGGGGGAAGGGGAAGATGAGGGCGGAGGATATATCAGACTGCCAGACCAAACAGCACCCACAACTACAGCCCAGCCCAGCCCGATGAGAGAAGCAATCAAACAGGTAAGAGAGAGGGGCCAGGGTAACGCTGGGACTAGGGGGTCAGCACACACAGCCATAGGGGCCTCAAATGCCTCTACACAAATGCTCGTAGTATGGGCAATAAGCAGGAGGAACTCACCCTCCTGCTGGCTGACACCAGCCCAGACATAGTGGGGATTACGGAAACGTGGTGGGATGAAATGCATGATTGGGCGGTCAATGTCAACGGCTATAGGCTGTACAGGAGGGACAGGATAGGAAAGAGGGGTGGGGGCGTGGCAGTCTATATTAAGGAGGAATACACATCCTCGTTAATAAGCAAGGAGCCAGGGGAGGAGCACTCTGAAGTGCTTTGGGTTAGAGTACAAGGCAGTTGAAGTGAAAGGGACTTAATGGTGGGAGTCTACTACAGACCTCCCAACCAGGGAGAAGAGCTTGACCAGGAATTCTTGGGTCAGCTCACAGAGGTAGTGAAGGCTAGGGAAGTAGTAGTCATGGGGGACCTGAACTTCCCGGACATCTGCTGGGAAGAGCAGTCAGCCAGGTCTGAACGCTCATGTAGATTCTTGGCCAGAGTGCAGGACCTCCATCTAACCCAGGAGGTGCACAGCCCCACCAGGGGGGACGCCTCGTTGGACCTAGTGCTGGCCACGGGTGATGACCTGGTGAGGGGGCTGCGAGTGCTTGACCACCTGGGCGACAGCGAACATCGCCTGCTGGAATTCACCATCCAGCGCAAGGTGGCAAAGGCATGCAGTTAGACAGCGGCCCTGGATTTTAGGAGGGCAGACTTCAACGAGCTAAGGAGGATAGTTGGAGAAGTGCTGAGGTCCCGGGGGGGTGGGGAGCCAGGTGTCCAAGGAGAGTGGTCGCTCCTTAAGGAGACGATCCTCCAAGCCCAAAGGAAGGTAATCCCAACGAGGATCAAAGGGAGCAGGAGAGCACACAAGCCTCTGTGGCTCACCAAAAGAATCCGGGAATGTCTCCTTGCTAAAAAGGAGGCTTATACTCAGTGGAAAGAAGGGGTCATCACCAGGGAGGGCTATTCTGTAGTTGCTCGGGGATGTAGGGGGGCAGTTAGGAAGGCCAAGGCAGAGATGGAACTGGGACTGGCTTCCCAGATTAAGGACAATAAGAAGTCTTTTTTTAAATATGTAGGGGGTAAAAAGAAGGTCCCGGGTAATGTGGGGCCCTTGCAGGATGACATGGGTAATGTGGTCGTCACACCAGACGGCAAAGCTAACATGTTTAACGATTTCTTTGCCTCCGTCTTCCTAAGTAGGGACCAAAACAGACACCTCCCTGCTGGGCCCCCCTCGGGCCCCGGGGGAGGCACACCGGGGCCACGGGTTAGCGAGGATTTAGTTAGGGAGCTTCTGGAGGGGTTGGATGTATTCAAGTCAGCCGGCCCGGATGATCTCCACCCTAGAGTTCTAAAGGAACTGGCCGAGGTCATTGCAAGTCCCCTGGCACAACTTTACGAGCGCTTGTGGTGCTCTGGTGAGGTACCGGAGGACTGGAAGAGGGCCAACGTGGTCCCCATCTTCAAAAAAGGCAGGAAGGAAGACACGGGAAACTATAGGCTGGTTAGTCTCATCTCGATCCTAGGCAAGCTCTTCGAAAAAATTATGCTGGCACACATCCAGGAGGGGCCAGCAGAAGAGTGCATGCTTAGGGGCAACCAACATTGGTTCATTAGCGGCAGGTCCTGTCAGACCAACCTGGTGGCCTTTTACGATCAGATCACCAGATCATTAGATGCAGGGCAAGCAGTGGATATAGTCTTCCTGGACTTCCGGAAGGCTTTTGACACTGTCTCTCACCCTGTTCTCATTAAGAAACTGGGGGGCTGTGGTGTAGACACCCACACAGTCAAATGGGTCGCCAACTGGCTGGAGGGCCACACCCAGAGGGTGGTAGTAGATGGGTCCTTCTCAACCTGGAAGGACGTGGGCAGTGGGGTTCCGCAGGGCTCAGTCCTCGGGCCCGCACTGTTCAACATCTTCATCAGCGATTTGGACGAGGGGGTAAAAAGCACCCTGTTCAAATTTGCTGATGACACTAAGATGTGGGGGGACGTGGGCACACTGGAAGGATGCAACAGGCTACAATCTGACCTAGACAGGTTACAAGGGTGGGCGGACGAGAATAGGATGGGTTTCAACACAGACAAGTGCAAGGTGATGCACCTCGGGAGGAACAACCAGCACCATACCTACAGGTTGGGGAACTCCCCTCTTGTCAGCACGGAGGCGGAAAGGGATCTGGGAGTGAGCATTGACTCCAAGAGGAACATGGGCTGGCAGTGTGGAGAGGCAGTAAGGAAGGCCAACCCCACCTTGGCATGCATCCACAGATGCATCTCAAGCAGGTCCAAGGAGGTGATCCTTCCCCTCTGTGCGGCATTGGTCAGGCCGCAGCTGGAGTACTGCGTCCAGTTCTGGGTGCTGCACTTCAAGAGGGATGTCGACGGCATCGAGAGGGTCCAGAGGAGGGCCTCTCGTATGATCAGAGGACAACAGGGCAGGCCCTATGAGGACAGGCTGCGGGACCTGAACCTGTTCAGCCTCCAAAAGAGAAGGCTGAGGGGGGATCTTGTGGCCTGTTACAAACTAGTCAGGGGGGATCAGCAGGCATTGGGGAAGTCGCTGTTTCTCCAAGCACCGCCAGGAGTGACCAGGAATAACGGTCACAAGCTGGCAGAGGGTAGGTTTAGGTTAGATATCAGAAGGCGCTACTTCACAGTCAGGGCGGCTAGGGTCTGGAACCAGCTTCCAAGAGAAGTGGTGCAGGCTCCTACCCTGGGGGTGTTTAAGAGGAGGTTAGATGAACATCTAGCTGGGGTCATTTGACCCCAGTATTCTTTCCTGCCATGGCAGGGGTTGGATTAGATGATCTGCTCAGGTCCCTTCCGACCCTACAAACTATGAAACTATATTGGCTTCTATTCCGTCCAGGAGAGTACATAAAACACCACCAGATTCTCCCTATGCCTGAAGTAGGGTATTTGTGCCCGAAAGCTTACAAAGAACAATTTTTCCAACTATTTAGTTGGTCTAATAAAAGATATCACATTTACCAGAACCTTCTCTGCCTATTCTATACCATTTATTCTTGTCCCTGCCTACACCATATTTTTATATTTAAGGTTGTTGGTGGTTAGTGCTTATCGGCAGGTATTTCTTTGACTTATTGGCAAAACAAAAAGCTCCTTAAGACTAACAGGGATACTAACTGCCTCCTTTTCTTGTAAATGTGCAATTAGCTTTTTTATGAACAAAGTTGAAATAACAGAAAATACTGCTCAAGGGAATGGGCCAGAGGCAAAACTGTTCAGAAGCTGAGTTATGTGGGCAGAGCTTTTACAAATGTAGAGGACATGTTTATAGCTGTGTTAAAGAAGACAGGTCCACAGATACAGAGAGACAGGGTAGAAAGTCTGGCTGGCTATACACGCCCTTTGGGGGAGGGCTGGGGGCAGTAATTAATTAGAGCAGCTCCCAGGTAGCCTCTCTAATTAAAATGTTGCAGCATCATATGTATTAAAGTTCCCATGCATTTATAAATGGCTATGGGATGCTTTATTTGAACCTTGTTTGAGGAGGTTTAGATAAAGCACCCTGTGGCCATTTTAAAACACATGGGGACTTAATACACATGACACTGCAGAGATGCTGCAACATTTTAATTAGAATACAGAGCAGACTCAGTTAATTGAGTCTGCTCCATTGCGTTCTAATTGGAAGGCTGAGGAGTATGTGTATAGGGCAGCCTCTGCTGCAATGGCCTTGCAAGAAAAGGAAGTATGAGAGAGCTTTCTCAACAAAGTGCTGTTTGGAAGAGCAGGTGTGGAACAGAGACACATCATTCTGAGGGAAAAAAAAAACTGTGTTCAGAGAACTTTGGGAAAACTCTTTGAAAATAAGCAGGATTGCACCAAAGAAATATTGAGTCTATCATCAATTTCTTCTCCTAGGAGGGACACCTCTTGAGACTCTGAATATTGGCTGCCTGACCAGAAAAAGGTGGGGCAGTAAAGACCTTTCTGATCTGCCATGATTAACATTCCCTTCTCCTACATAAACTTCTGTACAGATCAGAGGGGAATTTGTGGGATTAATAAACTGATGTTCACAGCTTCTTCCAGAAGCTGGTTGCCCTGGTTTCTTGTCCTCTGCACTTCCATTAGCTTCTTACCCTGAACAACTTGACAGAACAGCTCCTTAAGGAACATAGCTGCCATGGCATCTCTGAACACTAATTCTCCAAAGACACTTATGGAAGATGAAGGAGCACCCATGGCATCACTCAGGTTACTGTACACTCAGTCCTTGGCAGCTTGTTTCTTACCCTCAACCTCAAATGATGGATCTGGATTCCCAAGGAAACACGGGATAAAGTGGATGTCTGAACATGCTGTGGTGTGTACTCACTATATACTGTGCCTGGATCCAAGTGTTTCTGTTCCTCTCTGACTGTGGAAACTATTAGAAGTGTGGAGTAGAAAACACGATAACTAAGTAGGGTGCACACAAGCACAATGCAATAACATGAGAAAGGAATGGTTTAAACCCCTCATTTGGTAGATCCTCAATTATTAATCTCCCTGAACACAGGTCTAAGCATAGGAATGGGGTAAATCAGCCAAAACATCACTCGGTGCTTGTCAAAAAATGAAGAAATACAGTGAACGATCAATAAAGTATTAGGTTGTGGTAAAGAAAAGATAGAGAACAACATAGATGCTGCTGCCTACATTATATTCAATGAATATGATTTGTTTCGATGAATGACTCAAAAATGACATAGTAGAAATGGAACAAATCAAGCTAAGAAAATG
Organism: Crocodylus siamensis; assembly: GCF_052110815.1. NCBI lineage: Eukaryota > Metazoa > Chordata > Crocodylia > Crocodylidae > Crocodylus > Crocodylus siamensis. The sequence continues at coordinate 124,451,836 of NC_143397.1, read as the reverse complement.
ACTGGAAGCATTGGAATGGCCTAAAAGGAGAAAAGGTTTTTAAAAAGTAGGAACTATTTAGCATGGAAGTAGATCAGAATGGATAGATACTACTACCCTCTTTGGACAGAGATTATAGCCAATAAGGAACACCATAAATTAAGGAACACCATAAATGGAAACTTGGAAAGGTTCACTGATCTTCTAAAGAATAACCTATACACAGGAAAATGAGGTAATTTCTTATGTCCTTCAAAAATTCATCAGGATGCTTTTCTTCTGAGTGCTGACAACAAATCATTTTCTAGTATCAGCAAACTCTGGCACATTGCTGTTCTTACTGATCTTTCAGATTGTATCTAAAAGCTCTGAAGAGCAGCTGTAATTTTATCTTCTTTCTATACTGAGACCTGGCCACATAATCCCATTCTTCCCCGCCCCCAATCTTTTAACCATTGCTCATTCCTCCACCTTAGGCCCACATCCGGCAAAGATTTAACCCAACTTTAATATAGTAAGTAATTCCATTGGTCTCCAAGGGATAATTCACATACATAAGGTTAAGCCTAATACATAAGTCATCCTGTGACCCCAGCTGACTTCCTGCCTGTGGGGCAGGGGGCTGGACTCAATGATCTTCTGAGGTCCCTTCCAGCCCTAATGTCTATGAAATCTGTAAGTCTTTCCAGAATAATGGCTTCCAGAAGCTTGTATGGATATCACTGAGGGGGGAAAATGGCCCAAAAGGCTTAAAAAATAAATACTTAAGAATGAATATTTGCTCAGATTTGTTAGTGTGTTCCCTTCAGTCACGCTTATGCCTCTTTTATATTAACTTTCTATAGAAAGTGAGATGGAGCTTGCACACTGAATTTGCAGACAGATCTGTTTGTAATGAAGCAATGCACTTAAAAACACATAAAACCACTGACTGAGCAACTGGGTGGCTAACTTTTAGGAAAGATGCTTGCAGATATTTGGTAAGCAGAGGAAGAAGCTAAAGGCTTCTAGTCAGTTACCAGTTTTGAATTCTTGGGTCAGTTCTACTAAATATCTTAGGCCTGATTCTCCAACAAATTACTTCAGTTTGAGGCAGATGTAACACTACTGGCACCAGACAAAAGTGGTGGTAAATCATGTCATGCCTCCGTATATTCCCTAGTTTTCCTCTATTCTCCATTCTGTGAAACTTCAAAGGTCAGAAAAACAATTTTACTCATATAAAACTATGGTGATAGCATCAGAATAGTGTGCTCTTCAAGAAAGACTATAAGCACATAATGATTTCCTCAGCTAATTTTTCTTGCCCCAAAATGATTATAAGGAGTCACAGTTAAAGTGCTGAAGTTCTTTAGAAGGGCAGCTTTATGAATCACATTGTACATTTTTAAGTAACTGAGAAACTTCATTGTTTTGTTCCTCCAAAATAATTAAGTACAACTATACATTAAACCCTTCTGCTTTATTTTTAATGGTCTCGAGTCACTCTATGTATCCTTGCCCATGTTGCGGGTACTTTTTGGGAGGTATTCATTGTCTTGACAGCGGATATTTTATTTTAGATTTGAGTAGAGAAATCCTTAATGTTTTCCTGATCCCTGACTATTCATTAATTACATCTCTTTGTTAATCCTCTAATCGTATTACAATTAACATGTGAAAATGAACAATAAATACCAAAACACACCATGGCCACTTTATTCAAACGAAACTCCTTTCTGAAAAATACCCACTCAGAGCCTGCCTTGTATCTTGCTGACCTCTCAGGTCTAGAAACATGGTAACTGCTGAAGGACAGTCGTGAGGCTTCAGTCATAACTCTACTTCCAGAAGTAGATTTTGGATGGGGGCAGCCTTTTTCTTGCCTGACCTATTGCCTGTGTTCTATAGCCAATCAAAATCTTGGTCAATATGACCAAACAATGGTAAATATGCATGACTGAAACCCCCAAAAGTTGCAGAGCAACATTACTTCATTGGAATTTTTCTCATTATCACTCTCATTGAAAACTATCTTGAAAGTACAAGACATGGTGAAAAGAAAATAGAGATGACTCCTGTGTTGATGTGCAGACAATATAAAAGCACCTGCTGTTTAATATCGTGTGATCTTTTCTCCACTGGTCATGTGAATGTACTTTGCAGGAACACTAAAGTAAACTGTAAGTGTGTATCAAGGAGAAAAGAGACCCGTATACATTTCTTAGAACTGATGGCCCAGGTACTCAGAATGCTAACACTGTCATATGATTGTGCTACTGT